>NC_133552.1:14375000-24375000 GCF_048773025.1 Camelus bactrianus
GCCAGCTGGAGAAACGGATTGTGCTGGGAGAACTTAAGAGTCACTGGAGAGTATTTAGTTCTCCAAGTGAGTAGCAAAACTGTGCTAATGAGGTCTTTAACACCTGTGCTCCAACCAGCAGCTGAGCCTAAGCAGAACCAGGTGGGACAGCCAACAGCTTAGAGGTGGCTGAGGGGAACTCAGAAACAGAGAAAGAAAGTACTATTCCTGGCTGGTAGGATGCAGATGATATTTGTTTCCCATTTTATGTATTTTCTATTTTCCACATGTGAGTGTATATTTACACATCAAATCAGGAAAAAATCTTATTTTGAAAAGCAGAACATTGTATTCAATATATCCTTCCTAGTTATTCATCCGCTGGTAGCCTGCTTTTTGTCTCTGAGCGTGTAATGGTTCAGGCACTAGATGCAGTTCTGATTCCGTCAATTGTCAAGACCTCCAGAAGGTCTTCATGTAGACAGCAGCAGGTGGTTAGTGCAGAAGAGATGGGATGGAGGAAGAGAAAACATCCTTCCAGGATGTCCCTCCTTGGCTTGCTCGGCCTTGTCCTCTGTGTGTTTTATTTGCTCTGAGAACAGAAGACTCCCTCTAAGTACCCTATGTCCCTCCCTCCTGCACCCCCAGTACTTCCTATTACTAGCCTCTCTTCCCCCGCAGGTTCTCACAGAGCAAACAATGACAACTAGAGAAATGAAACATGAGATACCAACTTATTCATGTAGGTAAGTCACAGAAAACTAGGAAAGGCGAGACTTCAGGTAAACCGGATAGGAAAATGGGACTTAGAATGAAAGCAAATGTGAGGCTTTCTACCTTGACTCTAAATCTTCGATTCCCTATGGTGAGGTGTCCTCCAGAGAGAGGGAGAGAGGCACCATGCCTGTTCCTCCGGGGCAGACTTGGAGGCTAGTGACCCAGCTGGGCACAGGCAGAACAGCAGGAGGGGGGCCCGTTTGCAGAACTTGCCCCCTGCTAATGTGGTCTGATTAATTTCAAGCTGATCAATCAGATTAGTGACTCCTTCTGTAATGGCAAGTGTTTAAGGAGGTCTCCAAGTGGCCAGAGTGCGAAAGCCCCTTTATAGGATGAAGAACAGAGGAAAGTGATTTTCCTTCCTCCTTATCTCCTCCCTAAAAAACACTGGAACTCATTTTAGAGCTCCCATGACCGGATTCTTCAGCCCAACTGGTTAAAAATTTTTCCTGAACCAAATCTTCATTTCAATAAAAATATAAATGACACAAATTATATCTTTATGAAACTTCCACATGCCTTTCAGCTCCAAATTTTGCTTCTATAGAAACCTGCTGTACACTGCATTCTATCCACAATTTTTCAAAAATAGGAAAGGTATCTCATTGTATGACTGCATTTGGTAAGAGCTGTGCATGGTGATCAAGACAAAAGCTTACAATTAAAATGGTCACTGTTTCCTTTTTTCTAAATTGAGTGTAATAGGTTACAATTCTTTGGGTTACTGGAATTTTAATCAGGACTCCCAGATGTTATGGTAAATAGCTCATGATTAAGTTTCAATTGGCAGTTAACGTCAGCTTTTAAATCAGTATTTGTTACTTACATTTCGTATCACATTTACATTTTTTAAGGAATCAGACATTATTTTTATTGCACAATGTCTTATGGATGCTCACAAGCACCCTCATTAATTATAAAGCACTGCTCTGGAAAACATTTCATGTTGTAAGACTATTTAGATACATGTTTTCACAGTGTAATTTTACAATGCCTGTCTTGCCTAATGTTTGCACATTATGTGCTCGAAAAGCAGGTGCAAAGTGACATAGTGTTCTACATACTTTAATTGAACAGAGATGGTTTTCACCCTTAATTGAAATGGACTGAGGAACTCACAGGAAACACTGATTAGTTGGAACTGGGGGAAATTTTTTTCTATTCTTGGGATTTGCTCCATGAAAAGATTTTTTGGGATTGATGAGAAAACAAACTTACACAAAAATAGATGTCCTTTCTCTAACTAGAAGGACTAGCAAACTTCTTAATGCTTGATGTTTAAAAAGCATAAGAAAACAAAAAGATATTCTGTTTCTTCCACGCTGAACTAATTAATTTCAGCTGTGTTTTGAGATGGCCCATCAAAGCAATTATGATATTGAGATAATTTAAACAACAGCAAACCTTCTATTGAGAACAAAGTGAACTTGCAGTGTTCAGATGATCTCTGTGATGCATATACTTTATATATAACTTTAAAAAGCTACTATCATGCCCCAAATACATTATCTTTTCCATATTCTAACTCTGAAGACAGTGACACACAAAAGTAGAGCATCCCACAGCAAACGAGCGACACAACTCAGTCTGAGGCACTTCATTCTTAGGGTACAGCTCTCTTGTGCTACTGTCAGTGGTTTACAAATTCTTTGGGGCAGAAATCTTTCTTCAATGAAATCTCATCAGGAAGCCTAATATTTAAAACACAGTGGAGCCTCTTGATAATTCCAAGCCAATTTCAATGCCTTGATCAATTTTCAAAATACTTGCCAGATTGCAAGAATTTCCAAGAAAACTAATTTTTCCCTACTTCATCTCCAAAAGAAATGAAGTTCAAAGGATTTCTGAAAGCTTCTTCAACCAAATGTCTCATCAGTGCTGCTGGGCAGAGCCATTGCTAGGCAGGTTAACATCTAGGTACCACATGCACTTCAGCAGAATCTAAAGATGGGAAGCTCAGACGGATGCCAGTGAATGGGAGCAATTCAGAACAACATCCATGCAGCCCCCATCATCAGTATTCTACCTGGACATGACCATGCACCTCTCCAGGTACTGGCCTTGCATTCTGGACCACGCAGAAAAAACCATCACCAAGGGAGACCTAGCTGAATCCCTCAAGATGCCTGACCCCTGATAAGTTAACACATCCTTTCTCAGGCAGTCTGTAAGAAAAATAAAGAAACCCAGTATATATGAGTGGCTGCTGTAGGCAAGGCACTTTTATACTAGACAATTTTCATATTCAGTTGACCTTGTGAGATGTGTAATTTTGTTCCCATTTTACAAAGGAAGAAAACAAGATTCAGAGTCATCTAATTTGCTTAGATGACTCTGCTGACAGCTGGGACTTGGATCTGGGCAAATCAAATTCCAAAGCCCATGTTCCTACCATCACCCTAACTCTGAGCCTCTTACTGCTGGTATCTGTCTTAGTGACCAGGAACAAACGGCTATTTGGCACAGATTTTGTATTACAAGGTACCTTATTTATTATAGAAGCCATATCTCCTCAATTAGTAGACTATATGCATTTTGAGGAACAGTGTCAAGCTTAGGGAAGAGATTCCCTGGTCTAATCCTCTCTTTTCAAAATGAGAACACTGCATGCCATTGTAATCTACATTTATGATTACATGCTACACTATTTATCTACTTGAAAGACACTAATGGGCATCACTAACAATCAAACTTCCAAGAACATCTCTTTGCATTCTAGTACTGATAAGATATATGGGTCCATTAGCTTGAGTTTTGTTTGATTAGCAGAAACAGTTACCCAAATCAAGGACACAGCTGCCATTCATGTAGAGAGAGATTCTTTGATAGGATAGGAATACACATTTCTAAATATACTCATTAACTTTGCTGTTCTTTAGTTTTCATGACTATGGATGATCTTTTGTATCTGGTCATCCAAAACACATACTGGAGCTGTAATTTCTGAACGCACTAATGATGAATTTCCCCTTACTGAGTAGCTCTTTCTGGAACAGCTCTGGGAGGTATATATCATTCAGTTTCACAATAGCAAATGCAGTTGCCCATACAAAAAAAAAAAAAAAAAGGCAGAATTTTCTTTCATCATTACTTGTAATTTTTTAATCCATTTTTTTTTCCTCTGCTCCCTGCTCTGCAGTAAGTAATCTTAGGAGACAGGAAATTTTGGCAATTTTTTAGAGTATATTGATTTCCCCCTGCCAAATTTTAAATTGTACTTGGCATTAAATGACAATAGAACATTGGTATCAAATAATAAGCCTGGAGAATGTCTATACGTGTATACCCACATGGTTGTTTGAATGAAAAAAGATAATTCCTCTTTTCCCAAAAGTAGAGCTTCTCAGGTTGGAGGAAAAAAACCTGAACTTGCTCTGTTCAACCTTTTCTCCTCCTGTCTTGGTCACCTCAGGCTGCTATAGCAAGTTATCATATGGTTTAAACAATAAACATTCATTTCTTACAGTTCTGGAGGCTGGGAAGTCCAAGATCAAGGTGCCAGCAGAGTCAGTGTCTGGTGAGAGTCCTCTTTCTGGTTTGCATGTAACTTTCTTCTTGCTGTATCTGGTGGAGAGAAAGAGAGAGCTCTGGTCTCTTCTGTTCCTTTGAGGACAGTAATCCCATCACGGAGGCTCCACCCTCTTGACCTCTAACTAATTACCTCCCAAAGGCCCTACTTCCAAAAACGGCAACACTGGAACTTAAGAGCTTCAACGTATGATTTTGGGGGAGCACAAACATTCAATCTATAGCACCTTCCCTCTCCACTTTTCACCCCATACCCACTAAGGGACCCCACAAAGCCAGATTTAGAAGCCCCTGTCCTCCCATTGACTTTCCTTTCTTGAGAATACTCCCAGGATAATGAGGTCATTCTCTTTTTCCATTTGTTCTAACTAACACATAGCCTTGATGAATCTAAGTGGCCACCCCTATATTCCACACTAGGTTCCAGAATAGTTCCCCTTCAAGGAAGCTGAATTCTGTAGGTGCCCCAGGGGTCAGGGGAGGGCAAAGAAGAAAAGCTGGAATAACAACAGATTTTTCATTTTTTTAAGGTCCCCTTTTGTTGCTATGACATTTTCTTTTTCCTGTAAGGAAAAAAGTAGTTCAGTGAATACTTTTGTTAAATTTAAAAATAATTTTCAATATTACAGAAGAATTTGTGCTCATTTAACTTGGTTATCAATAAATTAAGGATATGTCTCTGAATCAAACTTTGGGTTTAAAAAATTGCCTAGCTTTTTTTAGGACACATAAAACAAGCTGCAACTCTTCATGGCCAGAGACTGTTAATTAGAAGGTTTTGTTGTGTTTCAGAAAAGGGCTGTGCTTTGAAGACTACTGGCAACAGAAACAAGAGGTTTATAACAAGCAAACTGTTACTAAAGAGTTAGAAGGTACCAAAGTTTATGGATGATAAACATAAAAACAGTGAGAGGACATCCCAAGTTCCCCCTGTGATAATGCTGAATCTTTTGTTCACTTGCATCCTAAGGCACTTTCCTGAGCAGGGGAGAAGGTGGGGGGATTTCAGCCACCACCTGCAGAACTGCACTTCACTCATGGTCTCTCTTCTCGATGAAGCAGCCTGCAGTCCATGCCCACAGGGATAAGTCATCACCCATCACAGGCGGTAGCAGAAGAAAAGACTGAGAACTGCCCGGTGATGAGATGCCCAGATGCCTGACCTCTCTCCACACTGTGAGTTTGCATCTCTGAGGTTTCTGCTCTGAGCCCTCTGTTTCCAGGGGCCACAAACACACATGAGCAGCTAAAACCCAAGGAAACTCTACCTCTCCAACCCCCACCACTTAATTCCCCTAGAGAATTTCAGTGGAAATGTAGTAAGATTAAGCTGAGGTTCCAAAGGAAATTATAGGTGGCCACACTCCCAAATGGGAATTTACACACCAGTTTTGGGCAGCCTTTTGGATTGGCCCCTGACCTATTTTTCTACTAAATATTCTTGTGACAGGAATAGCTCACCTTGGTTGAATAAAGAAATGATAGTCTATCATTGTCCTGATAGAGAATAGCTACTTAGAATTTCTTATGGCCATTCTTCCTGTAAAGCAAGTAGTTGCATACTGCCTTAACCTTTCTATTTGTTTATAAACTTGGAATTTCCTGCATTTCATTGGCTTAAAGCAGGGTATCTATATTGTAAACCAGCCATGAAATCTATAGTCTATTGAACATTGTGTAAGAAATAAAAATTTCCATGTCCTCTAGTCAATGAGATGAGAGCATCTGTGTCTTAAATAAAAACAGAATCTAAGGAAAGGGTGAAACTGAAGAATAGGGACCTGGACTCCTACCCTAACCTTTGTTTTGTTTCAGAGGAGTGGCTGGTGGGGAGTTCTCACTGGTGGAGACTCAGAGAGTTTTGACATCTTCAGTGGTGTGCTTGCAGCTCACTTGGAAATCCATCTGCAGAAAAGAATCCTGCTTTCACTCCACAAAGACAGCGCTCTCTCTGCACCAGAGCAGCTGTTTCCCCATAGTGGTCATGGAAGTCTCCACAAGCAGACATGGAAGTCACTGCTCAGAGTCTTGTCCTGCAGGGTGAAGCTAGCCCTCTCATAGCCGCTGAGCCCTGGGACCTACTCTGTGAGCAGGAAGATTGATCACAAGGTAGTTTATTTTGTCAGAGGATCATGGGTGAGTCAGGAGACAAGGAAATTCAGAAACCAAAGTCAAAAGTGATTGTGTATAGAAGAGGAAGCCAGCTGCACCTGGCAGTCGGCTACCAAATCAGAACGAGCTGTAATGGAAAACGGATGCGTTTATAGAAAATCCAC
This sequence comes from Camelus bactrianus, assembly GCF_048773025.1. NCBI lineage: Eukaryota > Metazoa > Chordata > Mammalia > Artiodactyla > Camelidae > Camelus > Camelus bactrianus. Next base: position 14,381,561 of record NC_133552.1, read on the forward strand.
CTCCCATCCTTCCCTGGCCAGAGCTGCTGCCCTCTTCACAGGGAGTCAACGTATTAAGTTTGGCAGCCTTGTAGAGCTTGCCATGCCAGGGAGGTTATTAAAACTGAACTGAAATGGTTTCATAACTCAAACTGGAAACAAGAGTGAGGAAAATGCTAACACCAAAGTGACAGACCAGAACGAAATGGAGCTAGAGCCGTAGGCTCTCTGGCTCATGTTTCAGGAGGTTCCACGTGTTAAAATAGGCTGAAAAGTTAGCTAAATAAAACAAAGTGCCAAGCGAGACATTTAACACCCTTGAAACGGGGCTTACCAATGAGAGGATTCTGTGATTCACAATGTTGACTGAGCTGCACTTTTGGGAGTCCGAGAAGACAAGACTGATTATAACTACATCGCCTAAAATGTCTGTCACATGTGAGGAATTTCTCCCCTCTCCCCAGTGCCTCTCATTGATTTGAAGGATCTCAAAGATATGTTTTTGGTTCTCAAGGATAAACTACCCCCTGGTAGAGAGTACCAGAAATTGAAAAAGCAGATGAGTGATGTGTTTTACTGTCACCTATTACAGTCTTTAAGAGTGTAGGCCAAATCCTTTTTGGAAAGACATACTAATTTCAGAATTATACAACTTAAAGCACTTGCTAAAATTTTGGAGGATCTGATGTTAGCAGAATAGTTCAGGAGAGCTACAAATAGACTATACTTATTTTTCCAGGTGGTTTTATGTGTGTCCAAAATAAAGCTATCATTGCAAAAATATCAGCTATCATCTCTGGGAGGCCCCCAGTTGAGAATCAGCAAACAGTTTTCATCTTTGGAGCCAAAATGGATGTTTTCAAGCCCATTGAAAAGGGAAGTCACAGGTTTTATCCATGAGAATACATGGTAAGACCAAGTGATGCCAATGCAGCTCAGAGGAGAGAAAGGGCTGTGTCTGCAATTTCAGTGGCCATGACCAAAAATCATGGTAAGGATTATCAAAATGAAGAAGATAGGGAATGTCAGAGCTAATAGTCAAAAGCTAATGCTCTTTGGAGCTTCCTGGGACAATTCAGTAACTATTTTTGTTCTTTTCAAATATATTTCTTATATTTCAAATATCTCTTATATTTACTTTTTATCCATAAAATTTTATTTGTCTCTCATTAAGCAGCAAATCGTGGCAACTCTGACTTCAAATTATATCCAGATTCCCGTATTTATCACCATGACAACCCTATGGTGGTCAGGCATGATTACTCTCACCTGGATTACTGTAGTAGTCTCCTCTTAGGCCCCCATTCACCCACCTTGGCCTCCCTGTGGTTTGTTCCCAATGCAGCATCCAGAGTGATTTACAGACATAGAGGAGCTCTGTTCAAAAATTCACCACTAGGAGAGGATTTGGGGAAGATGGGGTAATAAGAAGTACCAGGAATCTGTCTCCCCATCTAAACAACAATTTCACTGGTAGAATCTGTCTGATGCAACTATTTGGAACTCTAGAGTCTACTGAAAGCTCACAACTTCCAGAGGACGGCATGGACAGTACATTGTGGTTACTTTTGGTCAGTTTTAACCCATACTAGAGTAGGAGCTACCCATCCCCTACTCCCAGCTGCATGGGAGGCAGCTGTGCATGTGTTTGTGGACAAGCTTGCACACAACTTGTAGGAGCCAAGGTGGGCAAAAAGTACCCTGTCCACCAAGTATCAGTGATCTGTGCTCTAATAGCTGGCTGCTGCTTCTGATTACAGAGGTGCCAACAAATAGGAGGGCAACCATTATTGTTGCACCTCCCCACATTGTTGCAAGTCCCTCCTCTCATGGCTAAAGTAACTTACAGGGGATTTTAAGAACTGGCACACCCTCCTCCTTCTTTATTTTTCTTTTCCCCTTTTTAGGAGTCAGACATTAAAGACCAGGACATTCAAAAAGAATTGCATATATGGGGAAAATTAGAAAGTAATCACACATGTCCAGGGAAAGTCACAGGCTCAGAGGACCTGAGATGATTTTAAGTTTAAGCCAGTTCCTTGGCACAGAGACAGATTACAACAATTTAAAAAACAAAACAAAACAGGAAACAATAACCAAGACCAGCAAACTCTAGAGAAGGGAGATAATCTGATTTCCAGAGTTACCACATAATTAGATTCAAATGTCCAGTTTTCAACAACAGCAAAAAAAAAAAAAAAAAAAAAAACCCAGAAGGTATACATTGACACAGAAAAGTATGGCCCATTCAAAGGAAAACAATAAATCCTTGAAAAAGACCTGATGGCAGCTGAATCAGACAAAGACTTCAAAATAATCATCTTACAGGTTTTCAAAGGATGAAAGAAAGATGTGAGGAAACTCAATAAAATTATTTTTGAACAAAATAGAATATCAGTAAAGAGAAAATCTAAAAAGAACAAAAAAGAAAGTCTGGGAGCTGAAAAGTACAAGTGAAATGAAAATTTCACTAGAGGGACTCAAAGGCAGATTTAATCAGGCAGAAGAAAGAATTGGTGAACTTGAAGATAGGACAATGTAAACTATTGAGTCTGAAGAGCAGAAAGAAAAAACAATGAAGAAAAGCAAACAGAGCCTAAGGGACCTATGGAACATCATTATGTGGACCAGCATATGTCCTGTGGAAGGAAGGGAGAGAGAAACAGAGAGAGAGAGAAAGGGGCAGAGAGAATATTTGAATAAACAATGGTTGAAGGCTTCCCCAAATTTGAGCAAAGACATGAATATAAATACCCAAGAAGCTACATGAATTCCAAGTAAGATGAGCTCAAAGAAATCCACACTGGGACTCAATATAATCAAATAGAGAGACTCTTGAAAGAAGCAAGAAAGAAGGAATCTGTCACATACAAGTGATCCTTGATAAATTACTGTATGGTACAGCAATTCTACTTCTTGGTATACGCCCAAAATAACTGAAAGCAGAGTCTGTACGCCATGTACACTCTTATTCATAACAGCATTATTCACAATAGTGGAAGCAACTCAAGTGGCAGAGACAGATGAATGGTTAAGTAAAATGTGGTATATACATACAGTGGAATATTATTTGGCCTGAGAAAGAAGGAAATTCTGACACATGCTATCACATGGATGAACCTTAAGAAAATTATGCTACATGAAACAAGCCAGTCACAAGAAGATAAATACTGTATGATTCCACTTTGAGATGCTTGGATTAGTCAAAGTCATAGAAACAGAAAGCACAATGGTGGTTGCAAGGGATTTGAGGGGGGAAGGAGAATGAGGAGTTATCATTTAATGGGTACAGAGTTTCAGTTTTACAGTATGAAAGAGTCATGGAGATGGATCGTGGTTACAGTTATACAATATTATGAATATGTGCAAACCTCTGAATTGTACACAAAAAACTGTTAAGATGGTAAATTTTATATTATTTGTATTTTACCACAATGAAATTTATTTTTAAAAGACTGATGGCTTTCCACTCTACTCAGAGAAAAAACCAACAAGGCCCCCACATCAGTGATTCTCAACTCCCAGTGGGCATCTAAGTCATCTAGGGAGCTTTAAGTAACATATACGCCTGTACCACCCCTACCAATTAGGTTTGAACTTGTCCAGGGTGGAGCCCAGGCAGAACCTGGTTCTGGTCCCATATCATTTCCTAATACCCTCCCCTGCCTCAATACAGGTGCACTGACCTCCAAGCACACTTCCTCCTCAGACCTCACTTGACTCTCATGTGCCTTGCCTCCTGCTTCACTCCTTCTTGAGCTGACACTCTACAAGTATCTGTTAAAAGTATAATTTTCTAATTAATACAATATGGTAGGGTATGACTGATTTGGAAGGTCTGCCCTACTAAAATATACTTATTGACTTGGACATTTAAAATTTCCCACCCCTTTTCAGAAACTTACCCACTGCCTAAATGGAGAGACAGATGTACTTGGAATGAACACTGCCATGTCCTCGCCATTTTTAACGTTGGAGGGAACCTGGCAGGATGTTTCTGCCCAGTGCTTTACATTGTAAACAAGGATGAGAGGAAAGAGCAGTCCCCATGACAGCTGACTACAACTAGGGATTTTCTTTGGGGCCCCATGTCTTGCCCTTATTCGTGTAGATTTTTCATTATATGTCATAAGTTGTCCATGAATGCTTAAATATAGAAGAAGTTTTAAAATCACATATCGTAGAAACATGCCCCGTTTCCCATAGCCTGGGGAACCCCCAGCTGCTGAGTGCTCCAGTGGGGAGGATTCCCCAGATTGAGAAGGGTTATCTTACCTACCTCCCTAACTGAATCTGAAAGAACATAAGACCCTAAAGTTAACCCTCTCAGCCACACAATCATTTCTGTATCTCCTGATTCCCAATGCTACAGTATACAGTGTGAGTTACGGTTACCAACAAGTTACTCAGTATTCTGTGGGATGGCTACCTTAGCTCAAAGGAACTGTGTTCTTTTAATTTTTCTAGCAATTGCTAATCCTAAAGGGGAGGACTTGGTTGGGTCCATTTGTACCCATCTAGTACAGGTTGAATATTTGGCCAGTATTTGAACTTACTGCTCAAATACCTTGCCCAGCTACTTCAAAGACAGCTTCCCTGGTATTCATACAAGTGGTAGCCTGTGTCCAAAAAATTGCTCTTTGGTCTAATCAGCTATACCTAGATTGGGAGGCTTAGTTTCACTTAAAAAGAAAATGGCATGTCATAGCAGCTTATGCTAGAAAGAACCAACTGAAACCACTTTCCTTCAAAAGTAGGTATGTAAGAGAAAGCATTCCAGATTGTATGGACTTCTGCTGCAGCCCATTCAGTACAATTACTATCCCCTTGTGACAAGACAGTGTTTTAATGTGTCAACAGCTATGGTCTTTTTCATGTATTCCCTGTTAACCCATGACCCTGCCCCATTTAGCCAGTTAGATATGAGAATCTATTGCCTATACGAAGGTCATAGCTGACTGTACGGAACAAAAATAAAACGTTAATTCTTAGCTTTTGAGCTTCAAAATCTGAGGTCCAGATGTGAGGCAAAAGAGTTGGAAAATTCCATGAGCAGACAGAGTGAATTTTCTGCCCACTGGATACTAGATAAAAACTCCTTGGGCTTGGGGAGGAAGAAAGAGTAAAAGGAAAGTAGTACTAAAGGAGTCTGGTAAGGGATACTACACTCTCCTGAGGTCAAAATCTACAACGCAGAAAACAGTGGAACTGTTTGTAAATTTGAGGAAATCAGGGTGGAGGAAATCTGTGTCTCACTTCCTGAGTGGAACCTAGAAGAGCAATAAGGATGCAGGTCTCTTCCCTATCCTGAGTGGTGGAACAGCACTTGACTAGACTGGGCAGTCCAGTCAGTCTGGGCAATGGGTCCTGAGACAGCTTCAGTGGTAAAGACGAGCATTCAAGAGAGCTATGTCTAGTGGGAGTCAGTGGACCTGAAGAACCCCTATCATGGGACCAAGTGGGATGTAGAATGATCTGATTGGACTTTGGACAGACACTAGATGGGGGAATAGAGCTCTTTTACATGTGTATATCCACCAATGCCTGGACACCAATATGGCTAAGGATATAGTAGCAGATTCCCCATGGATAGATAGATGGCAAACAAAGACTAGACATCGTTCCTGTCCCCTCCCTCATGCCCTGATGGCTTGAGGCACGAAGACTTTTGATACACTTCCATTGAGAAGCAGGAAGGAAGTCAACAGGTCAACCACGAACTGACTTAGAAAATCCTTAAGTAAAACACAGAAGCATGAAATAACTAACATTAAGTTTCATCTTTTAGGAAAAGTAAAGGCTTGCGGCTGACTTTCCTTTGAAAATAATTATTAAGTCTTGTGAGAGATTCTTTACCAGTAATCTATGCATCCTCTAGGGAAATAAGATGTTCTTCCTTGGAGAAAGAGAAATTGCAGAAAAAATAAATATAGAAGCATTATGGTAGCTCAACCAAAACATGTAGAAAAAGCTCAGTTTTCTAAAATTCAATTCACGTTGCCATTTTAGACTGAAATGACTATCACTAGGGAGATGAGAAGTGGTTAAGTTGCTTTTGTTCAGCTCTCTGTCATTGTTTAATTAGTATCCACCTTTCAAGATTTTTTTGAGGTAGTAGAGAACTTAAGAAATTCAATTCTAGACTAAAATTTTCTTTGTTCAAATCCTGGCTCATCTACTTCCTAGCTATGTGACATTAAAACCTTAATCTCATCTGTCTCTCTCCTTTTTATTATGAAGAATTTTTAAAATGTACAAGAATAGATTCAAGGGTAGATGATCCTCATGTATCTCTCACCTGATTGCAACAATTATTAATTCAGCCAATCTTGTTTCATTAACATTGCAACCCATTCCCCCACCTCTACAGTGTATTATTTTGAGGCACATCCCAGATAACATGTCATACCACTTTATTCATAACATTTCAGTATATATCTTTAAAATATAAATATTGTTTTAAAACAAATAAAACCAGGCTACCATTAGCACCCTTAAAAATTAAAATAATTCTTTAACATCATCAACTATGCAGTGTTTAAATTTACAATTATCTCAAAATTTCTAATTTTTTATAGTTTATCAGTTTAAATTATTTTCCATTGTCCACACATTGCAATTAGTTGACACATCTCTTAAGTCTCTTTTAATTTTTACATTCTGCTTTCACCTTTTTCCCATGTAATTATTGCCTGAAGAAAACTGGTCATTTGCCCTGTAGAAATTCCCACAGTCTGTATTTTGCTGATTGCATTCCTGGGTATTGTTTAACATGGCCCTGTGTCCTCTGAGTTTCCTGTAATTAGATCTAGAAGAATTCTGCATAGGTAGTGTTAGTTCTTCCAACAGGTAGTATATAATATTTGGTTGTCTCTCTTTTTGTTTATGTTCAATGCCTAGATTCTTTAGGGGTTGCAAAATGGTAATATTCTAATTTTTTTTCTTCCCCATGTATTAGCTGGAATACATCGATAGAAACGTCTCCTCACCTACAAATCTTAATATTCAAGAATACTGTTTATTTTAGAAAGGCCAGATAAATGCTTGATTTTCAAATAGTGAGTTGGTTCTCTCCAACAGTAACCAATTAGTTGTGTTTCTGTTAGGTTTTTTAGTATCATTATGAATTCGTGTATTTATACGTATTTGACATATTTCAATATACTGTAGTTATTATTTTTGTTTATGCTCAAATTATTCTTCTTTGTCCCATGGAGGCTACTGAAGTTGGCTCTTATGTCCTTTTGACATGACCACTGTCCCAGTCTACCTGGGAGCCAGAGAGGTTCCTGTGACACAACTTTCAGTCTGATAATGGGGAGAGTGCTGGGCAAATTGGAGGGGGCTGGTCACCCTAACCTCACTAGTCTTTGCTAGCTCCAGTATTCTGTGGTAAGACAAGGCATTCTAGGCTCAGCACGTACATTTCCTCTCCAGACCTGGAATTAGCTATTTCTCCAATACCACCAGGGTTCCTTTTAGTGGGAAATGGGATTTGAAAAACCTATTCTTTTAACCATACTTAAGCATCAACTTCTGTTTCTATAAAATGATGATAATATTCTTACCCACACTTGGTTGTTGTGAGGATTATATGCAATAATACTTGGAAAGCACAGAACCTACAACATAGAAACTGCTTGTTAAACGTTAGCTGCTATCACAACACTTACACAGGTAATACAGATAGCGCCGAGGCTAATTCACTCAGCAAAACTTGACATCATCTCAGGGAAATACCCATATATTTGGGAGTGAGCCACGTTAAAGAAACACAAATGGGAGCAGAAACATATTCCTTAGAGGCTCATTCTGCAATGGCTATAAACTTCAGTGTGTTTGTGCAATTTATTTGTTTCACATCCAAACCATCAGAACTGTCCAAACTTTCAACAAAAGAAGGCTGTGCAGCTGGACATGAGACTGTTTCTAGAAATGTCTTGAAATGTTTGGGTTTGGCACCTGAGAAGCCCTTGTTTATTCTGATTTTCCTGTCCTTTTGCATATGTGTGTGGCAAGAGAAGAAAATTTCATACAATAGTTGAAAAATTAGTGACATCGTGTGTGTTGAAAGGGATTCCCCCCAAAAATAGTACTGGAAGCAAATGCAGAAAAGAATCCTCAGTAGGTTCCTGAGAAAATGATGTTGTCTCTTCTAGAATTCACTAAAGAGCAAGTTTTAGAAGATAACCACACTTGCCCTCTCAAAGTAGCTATTCATCTGAGTCATCTGAGGCTGAAGGCTGTAGTGAGCGCCCATGTTTGTGATGTACAGAAAGGAGAGACAGATCAAAGAAGTCTTGTTCTGTGAACCACTGCAAACAACTACAAAGGAGTTGATGAGTTCAGTACTGTCAGTGCCTGCTTTTTCAAAGTATAAGTCAATGCTTGACATACGTGAATCAATTTGCACTGATGGTGCCCCTGATAGTCGAAGAAAACTTCAAGATCCATTGCCTTTGTAAAGAAAGTAGACTATCATCATTAACACACATAATACTGCATCACGATGCTTTTGCTACAAACAACCTGCCCCCAAACTTTGAAAGCTTGTTTGAATATTGTGGTAAACACTATAAATTTTATCAGAGATTGTGCTCCAATCTCCTCCCCAACTTCAGGTTTTGACAAAGGAATAGGGAGCAAGTTCACTGTACAGAAACGAGGCGAGTTGTCAGTGGCCATGTGCTTACTTGTTTGCTTTTTTTTTTTTCTCAATCAGGTATTATTTTCTTACCAATTATTTACATACAAACAAAGATGAAAAGAAATTAATATAAAAACTGAGTAGTGTGTGCAAAAACCAGGCTGCACAAGAAGAGGATAATTATTAAATACTAGATGAAGATTCCTGGAGCAGATAATCTGGACAGTGTCTCTGGGTCACAGTCAGACTTATTTAGCTCTGCCAACATGCACCCTTTCAGAGAAGTGAGGGGGCAAAGCATTGAGTGAGTCAGGAAAGCACAGATTGGTGACAGCTTGGTCATCTGGCAGGCTGTTGTGCGGGCCAGGTGCTAGCTATCCAGCAAGAAAATGGGAGTGGGCGATCTGTAGTTTTCAAGCTCCCCAGGCTTTCAGATCCCAGGCGTGGGAAAAGCAGAACACAGCCTAGAGGTGAAAAGCAAGACTATCCCGCTGCAGGGTAGCAAGGGAGTGCAGAAATTTCATCAGCACGCAGCCAAGGCAGGCCAGGTACGGAAAAGAATGTGGACAGGCTCATCCAGGAGTTCTGTCCTCAGATTCCAAAGCCACCTTGGGATGACAGCCTCACCTTGTCTCTTCCTGAGTCAGGCTGCTCCAATCGGCTACTTGCAGTGTCTTAGTACACAAGGAAATAAGCTTGTTTATTTGAAACCAAGGCAGTAATTCAAATAAAGAATTTTTTTTTGTATTTTGACTCAGTATGCATCCTGTTTTGCTAACATGCTGTGATTTTGGTTATTTTTTTTTTTTGCTGTATATCTCATGGTTTTCATTTATATTTTGTAATATTAAGGAGCATATGACATCCAAGTTGCTAATGATATTAAATGTAGTCTTTAGTCCTACAAATATCTTTTTTTTTTTTTAGCTTTATGTTTTATTTATTATTTAATTATTTAATTTGGATAGGGGAGGTAACTAGGTTTAACTTACTTTTAGAGGAGGTACTGGGGATTGAACCAAGGACCTCATGCATGCTAAGGAAGCACTCTGCCACCTGAGCTATACCCTCCCCCCAAGAATTTTTAAATAGTTTGTTCTCTTATAATACGTGGCAAGTGCAATTAAATCCTAATAAATTTAACACACCTATGTAAGGAACTAGGATGAATACAGTAGAGCAGCTGTACATGTTTACTAGGAAATTTCTAGTTTAAAAGTGCGTTGAAGAAATCAATTTTATCCTTGCCTTTTTTGAAGGAAAAAAAAGCTCAGTTAATGGAGTAGCAAGCTCAGCAAGGGGTATGACAACTCACTGGCATGAGGTGAGTAATGCTTTTTATTCATACTTTTTCCACGGGAGATTCTGCTCTTTCTGTTTGGCTTTAAAATTTCTGGAGAGAAGAGGTTTTGTTGTCTATTTTTGTCATTAATTTATGCTTTTTTTTCATTAAGCTACGAGAATGTAGTTAGTTCAACACCTTTTCAACTTGTGGGGTTTACTGAAGATTCCTTTATTGTCGTTTTTTTAAATGTGGAGTTAAAAGAAGAAGTATTTTTCACTTTGGTGATACAATTAGAAAAAAGAGACGTGTATGTCTACTGCTTAGATCTACCTTATTAATTATGTTGTTCAAGCCTGACTTACTCTTTTTTTTTTTTTAACTCTCATGGGATGAGAGAAGAGAATCCAGACTCCTCTATCAGTAAGTTCCTCCTTACTTCTCTTTATATTTCTAGTAGCTTTTGCTTTATGAATTTTTATGCCTAGATATTTGATATATGAAGATTCATGAAAATGAGAGCTTCATTATGGATTGTAACCTTTTTTCATTTTAAGATGTTCTTCTTTCTCTTTAATAATTTTGTCTTAATTCACCCTGAAGTAACATTAGTATCAGGAGCCCTGCTTCTTTCGCTGCATTTGCCTGGCATGATTTTAGCTGCCTTCGTCTGTATACAGCATATATTTGGACTGTGCTTTGTGATCTAAGCTTAGAGTTTTTTTTTCTTTCTGTAGGTTTACATTTCTTGATATGAGAGAAATATTTGGTCACAGTTCTATCACCCTTAGCTGCAGTTTTCCTTTATAATGTTGTACGCACACAAATTAAAAACACACACATATCTTTTTCCTATTTGGTCCTTGGTTTATTTATTGTGTGTGTTTTCATTTTGATCATTTTAAAGGTTTATAGTCTGTTCTAGGATCTTTTAGTGGTTACCTTTACAATTTTATGTATTATTATCATATTTTCAAATTCTTACATGGCATCTGATGATTCACCGCTGCAAATTACACTTACACTTACTCCATCTTGCCTATCCTACTCCTGCCCAGTTTTGGTTTATTAGATTATTATTTTCATTAACGCTTCTGGTTGTTATCTTTACACTTTTAAGTAACGCACTGACACCTCCATCAGCTGGGTTATCATTTTAAATGGTAAGTTTGGAAATCATACTACAAAACATGAGGAACTCAGGCTTACACTGCTTTTTCCTCTCTCTACCTCTCATTTTTGGCTTGGTTACTACTGCTAGTACTACTATTTCTACGTTACATTGTATTCTGTAATCATAATTCCTACAGTTGCTTAGCCTTATGCCTTTATTCCATAAATTCAGTGCTTTCTCTCCTCACCACCACAGCTATTCCCTTCATCTTCTGATTGGCATCTTCAAGTAATTCTTTTTTAAAAAAAGGACACAGAATTTTTTTTCTTTTTTTTCCTAGCATTCTTGCATGCTTGGAAATATCAAACAACAAACTGACTAGGTAAAAAATTCTTGGGTCATATATTTTCCACTTTTTTTTTTTCATCTTCTAGTAGTTAATATTGCTAAGAAATAGTCTGAAAACAAAGTTAAATGTTTTCCTTCTCTTTCTGGCTGACTTTTTTTTTTAAGGCCTGGATTCTTTCCTCTATCTCTGAAGTCCAGTAGGTTTACTAAGCCATGTCTCAGTGTTGATTTTGCCGATTTTTCTTTTTTTTCGTTGTTTTTTTTTTCCTGGCACAGCTGGACCTATTTCAAACTATGGATTCAGGTCTTATTTATTTCAGGAAATATTTACTCTATTATATCTGAGTGTTTGTTCTGTTTCCTTTATTAGAGACACCATTCATGGGAAAGCTGAAATTCCTTTTCCGCATTCTACAACTAGCATTTTCTCAATAATCATTTTAAATGTTTAAATATTCTTTCCTACTTATTTCCCTTTATTTTTACAAATCTACTCTTTATTTCTTTCCAGAAACTTATAGTTTCTATTTTTTAATCATTTTCTGTTATTTAACTATTTCTTACTTAAGCCAGTATAACTCTTCTTTGAACTACTGCTTCAGAAAAGCCATATTTAAACATTTTTAATGGAAATGTGTTTCTCTACAATTTTTATCTACATTATAGCATAATTTTCGGGAATGTGAGTCTGCCCTTTGCCATGTCCCTCTCATTTATTTTTCTTGCAGTATATCTGCATCATGTTCCACACAAACTCCTCTTGTATTATGACTTATATTTTCATGAGAGTACTCATTAATTCATGTGGACTGTTTTTTATAGGTGAACTATTTCCTAATATATGATATGGCAAAGAGTACAGTGAAGTGAGCTGGGTCAGTCACCTTCCTGGATTTCTCTCTGCCCTGTGGGTTTTGTCTCCCATCTGACAGGAGGTAGGCTTGGCCAGCCAGAATGGTCAACACAGAGCTTCATGGTCATCACCCACTCTTCCACGCTGCCTTTTAGCAAAGATGTCATGTCTCTTCCTTTCCTCTTTAAGTTCTGCATCCTCTCACAAGGCTCAGGGCTGCCCCCAAGTTTGCCCTCCTATCAAGACCTCGCTGTTCACTGAAGCCAAGGATCTCTTCTTTCAGATGCTCAGCCCATTTCAGGCAGGTTCTGTGTCTCCTGAGCTCTGAGAGTCATGACTCTTCTTCCAACCTCCTCTCTTAACCAAGCCCAACCTGACTGCACTAATCAGTAGTTGGGCTGTTTTCAAGTTTCATGGATATTTTCTTTTCTAATTCTCAAGAAATATTTAAGTTGTGTTCAGTGGATTTTAAAAAGAAAAGTGGGGCCAGATGCTGTGACTCTGCCATCCCACCGAAGACCTTAATGCAGCCAAAGAATGATTCTGGAGCCATTTCTTCTAAAATTGGATTTCATAAATAATATGATCTGATGAAAGATGATCTCATGGAAACCTGGCTGAATGCAAATAGAATTTTAGACAATAAAGTTTGAGAATTTCCAGTATGTTCAAACCAGTGGTATGTCCACATCTGACAGTGGTACCAGAGGGCCCATCTGCTGGTGTGAGGTGGGGTTTTTATCGCACCTTTTAACTGCAGCTCAAAACAAGGCGTGTGACTACTTTATAAAAAGTTCCTCATTCTTGAATAACACTGACCGAATGGTTTCTCAGGAGAGTCAGTGAACCAGTGATCTTTATCTTTTTGTCTTTTGTGATTATTTTATTTTTTATATATCTTTATTGAAGGACAGTCAGTTTACAACGTTGCGTCAATTTCTGGCATACAGTACAATACTTCAGTCACATAGGAACATACATGTATTCGTTTTCATATTCTTTTTAACCATAAGTTACTATATGATATTGAATGCAGTTTCCTGTGCTCTACAGTATAAATTTGTTGTTTATTTGTTTTATATATATTAGTTAGTATCTGCAAATCTAAACTTTGTAGTTGTGTGATTCTTTATGACTTTTTTAGGATTTCTATTAAATTTAATTAAACATAATTCTTTCTTAGCCTGTATTACCTAGGATACTTGTATTGTGATAAAATACACATAGCATTTACCATTCTGACTCTTTCTGAGTGTACAGTTCAGTGTATGAAGTGCACTCAGATAGTTGTGCAGCCACTGCCACTACCCATCTCCAGAACTTTCCACCATCCAGGACATTAAGCACTAAGTCCCCCACTCCTCTCTCCTCAACCCCTAGTAACTACTTATTATAGTTTTCAACTTGAGAAACTAACCTTAACAATTTTTTCTCTTGTTTTACTCTTTAAAAAATGTTTTTTTCAGAGATTATTGACAAGAGATAGGAGAAAATGTTTAGAAAATAAAGGGAATGCAGGCTATAGTAAATATTAAGAGTTGCTCTTTGACATAAATCATAGCAATTTTTTTGGATCCGTCTCCTAAAGCAAAGGAGATAAAAGCAAAAATAAACAAATGGAACCTAATTAAACTTAAAAGCTTTTGCAAAGGAAACCAAGACAAAACAAAACAAAACAAAAACAACCCACAGAGCAGGAGAAAATATCTGCAAGTGGTATGACCAGACAGGGGTTAATATCCAACATACATAAACAGCTCATACAATTCAACACTGAGAAACAAATAGCCCGACTGAAAAATGGGCAAAAGAGATAAACGGACATCTTTCCAAAGAGGGAATGCAGATGACCAGCAGACACGTGAAAGAAATGCTCAACACCACTAATCATCAGGGAAATGCAAATCAAAACCACAATGATCACCTCACACCTGTCAGAATGGCTATCATCAAAAAGAACACAAATAACAAATGCGACTGAGGACGTGGAGAAAAGAGAACCCCCATACCCTGTTGGTGAGAATGTAAACTGGTGCAGCCACTGTGGGAAAAAGTATAGAGGTTTCTCAAAAAGCTAAAACTAGAACTATCATATAACCCAGCAATTCCACTCCTGGGTATATATTAAAAAAAATAACAAGAACACTTAATTCGAAAAGATTCATATACCCCCATGTTCATAGCAACATTATTTACAATAGGTAAGATATGGAAGCAACCTAAGTGTCCACCAATGGATAAAGAAGATGTGGTGTATACACACACACACACACACACACACACACAATGAGATACTACTCAGGCACAAAAGGAGTGAAATTTTGCCATTTGCAGCAACAAGGATGGACTTGGAGGGCATTATGCTTAGTGAAATAAATCACAGAAAGACAAATACTGTAGGATATCACTTACATGTGGAATCCAAAAAATACAACCCACTAGTGAATATAACAAAAAAGAAGCAGACTCACAGATATAGAGAACAAACGAGTGGTTACCAGTGGGGAGAGAAAAGTGGGGAGGGGCAATTTAGGGGTAGGGGATTAAGAGGTACAAACTATTAAGTATAAAATAAACTACAAAGATATATTACATGGGGAATATAACCAAAGTTTTACAATAATTATAAGTAGAATATAATCTTTAAAAATTACGAATCAACATATTGTAAACTTGTAACTTACAGTATTGTACAGCAACTATACTTCAATAATTTTTTAAATTTAAAAAATAAATTAAAAAAATGAATTGCTGCACTTGGTACAAAGAAGCGTGGCTCTCAATCCGGGGGAATGACAGCTAACACTTACATAGCGCTTCCTCTGTGTGGCTTACTCAGTCTCCCCAGCAATATGTTCTAATAATACCCAGAGACATATTATTACCTTATCCTCATTTTACAGATGAGAAAACTGAGGCACAGCCAGATTAGGTCATTTTTTCAAAGCACTGATATGTCTGGGACTAGAATCCAGGCACTGAGAACACAAAGTTTAAGCTCATATGAAACAAGAAAAGAGCGTTTAAATGCTAAACATTGTGGTTTTAAATCTAGGTCTCATTTCGCCTCCAGCCATTTTTCAGAAAATGCTCTCTAAAAGATCACTCCATAAACAACTAGTGACCAAATCCATATGCCTTTCTAAGTCCTTATTTTCCTCAGCCTCTCTGAAGCTTTTAAAAGTCTTAAGCAAACCTGCCTTCTTCAAATTCTCTCCTCACTCAGCATCTGAGATATTAGCAGAGTAAGTTGAGAAACATCACTGCAGTAGAGAAACTTGGACTTGAACATGCAGTAGTGGACAATAAGGAACAGCTGGAGAGCCTTGAGCAAGGGAGCAGCAGGTTTAAAGTGGTCTTTTAGGAAGGTTAGTCTGGAGGGCCTGCAGGCCAGACAGGCTGGGCTGGGTGAGATGGGGCGCCACTCCAGGAAAAGTCGGCAAGGCAGTTGTCAGAGGGATCTGGGCATGGTCATGACTGAACCCTAAGGAATGTTTATGCTTTAAAGAAATTGATTCTCAGGCACATCATTAGGATACTCAGGATGCGATTTTTAAAATCCCTATGAAACTCATAGCTCTTGTATTTCAAGCGAGCATGGATGTCTATGGAGAACGTGGTTTTCCAGATTACCAAATGCTCCCTTTATTGAGATCCACAGGAAAATCTCTCTCAGCTCCTGCTTCTCCTAAGCAATTTTATTGTGTGTTATCAAATCTGAGTCCTACAAATGCACATGTGCCAACTTTGCAGCGCCTGCTAGAAAACGCAGCAGGAATTGGGTGGCTCCCGGGGAAAGGGCACGTGCAACTTCACAGCCAGTGTTGTGGGTCCTCACCCAGCCTTGGCTCCATCTGTCTTATCTACTTGTATTCACCCCTTTGCCATATTTTGTCACTTACTTTGGAATTAGTCTGTTTCACAGTCCCATTTGTATCTTTGAAAGATCATTTAAATATTTTCTGGAATAGGGAAGGAGAGAGAACGAGAGAAATGAAATTTTTAAAGAATGTATCCCGAGTCAGACAACTCTAAGAAGACATTTTGAGACAAGTGAGGGAACTAGAAAATGGGTATTATACTAAGAGACTGTTACTAATTTTCTGAGTAAAATAGTAGTATTGTGGATTTTTTTAAAGTCCTTATCTGTTAGTAATTCATAATGAACTATTTATAAGTGAAATGTATAACTGTCTGGGATTTGCTTCAAATTATTCCAGAAAGAAAAAAGAGCAAATGGGAATCACAATGTAGCAGAGCAAGACCCTATGGGGTCTTTCCAGGACAGACTGCCCTCACCCCCTGCCTATGTCTGTAGAAAAACTTCAGCCAAAAAATTAATTCAATCAGAGAAATGAGAAAATGCAGAAACAAAGGAAAACAGTCAAACAAGACAGAATAATAGTTTAGCTATTAAGTCAAGTCAAGGACCTTTAGTTCCTCCTCCAGGACTATGGATAATGTTCTGAGCTATGTCTTTTGAGCTGTTTTGCAGATACTGAAACCCCCACCAGGTGGACGACGTTAACTACGTGATGACCAGACTGTAGCCATGACATAAGCTGCTGCATCTTGCACAAGTCCAAGAACTAGCCTCAAGGAAACGAGAACAAACCAGTCCTGGAACTGAAAATTAACTGTACTTAAAACAATCCAGACGACACTGCTCAGACCCTGCACGACCAATTTCAAGATGACTGCGGAGCTGATGGGGCTGTTCCGCATGCAAACCCCTCCCTTTAACTATACACCTCTGAAACTGTCCTTTAAAAGCTCTTGCCCCCTAATCACCAGTTGGGAGTTGGCTTTTCACATTTTCCACCTTCTCCCCAGGTTGCTGGCCTCCTAAATAAAGCAATCTCCTTTCCTACCAACACTTGTCTCTCGAGTATTAGCTTTCAAGTAGCAAGCAGCTGAACCTGAATTCAGTAATAAAAGGAGAAAAAAACACATAAAAACAGGGTTGTTTTTTTTTTTTTTTTTTTTTTTTTTTACTGTGGGAAACTGTGACGATGATGGCACTTCTTGTAGCAATACTGTTTTTGAGAAAAGGTGTGGACATTCTTAGAAAGTCACAATGCGTAGTTCTTCATCTGATTTTGGGGGGCTTCAACTAAACTCTTAGCGGATGCATGAATGGTCAGTTTACATTGACAGTGAATGTGACTCACGTAATGTTTACTAAATAACTGTAGCAGAGGACCCTGAATTTTAGATTTTAGCGAGGAAAGCAGAAAGGAAAGGAACAGCTATGTATTAAGCACTTAAGTTATTCTGGGCACTGTGTTCAGGACCTTCACGTGTATTAGCTCAGTTTCCCATCAGCCTGACTGGAGGAACATTCCCTCCCTCCTCTCTGTGTTTACTCCTTTTGTTTGCCCTGAGTGCTGGGTGCTAACTGTGTGGTTCGTTGAGCTGAGAAGTTCACAGTCCTGTCTCCACGGGACATGTGAGGAAATGCCCAGCTCTCGTTCTGACTTGTAAAAGCCACCATGATCGGCCCTGGAGTCAACGCTACATTAACAGTGAACTTTTCTCACCCATGAACCAGAAAGGCTTCACGGGCCACTTGGAACAGTGTCATGCAAGACAAAGTTCCTTCGAAGTGAGAGTCTCTATCCCCGGCCATATTTTCAGAGACTTGTGAGGCATTTGATTCTACAGGGTGAGTCCCAGTCAGACCAACATCAGTTAATGATGTGGGCTCTGGGGCCAAAAGGCATTGAGTTTGAATCCCAGCTCCACTGCACCATGAGGGATAATGTATCATTTCTGCCTGTACCTCAGTTTCTTTGTCTGTATAATGGGGATAATGATAGGACCCACTCCATAGCTTGTCATGAATTTTAAGCATGTTAATATATGCAGATATAATATACATAATATATGTTCGGTACAGTGCACAGCACCAAGAACCCCTTGGCCAACACTGGCTGATGTCGCTGTTGTTCATTATTAATATTATCATTAGGATCATTTCTAACTTAACAGTCTTTCGCTTCCTCTAAAATTAGCTGCAATCACATTTTAGAGAACGCTTTTGTCACTTCTATAGGTGAGAACAAATCTACTTAGGTTGAATACTATAAAGCAACATTGTTCTAATAAAATAAAATGTGAGTCACAGATGCCATTATAAATTTTCTAGTATTCACAACAAAAAAGCAAAAATAAATCAGTGAAATGAATTTTAATAATATATTTTACTTAAGCCAATATGTCCAAAATATTGTCATTTTTGACATATAAAAATATAAAAGTATAATGAGTTATTTTACACTCTTTTGAAGACTTGATACACTAAGTCTTCAAAATCTGGTGTGTAATTTGCATATGCAGCAAGCTTTTAGAAGGAGGAGTACCGAGTCAGAGCGAGAACACTTGGCCAGGCAGGGGACCTGGGTCCCAGTGCTGACTCAGCTCCACCCTCTAAAAGTTAGGAGAGGCTCCCAAGCACTGTGTGCAAAGTGACTTTGGGTAAATCAAACCATTTCTCTGAAACTTAGATTTTTCCAGAAAGCCTAAGAGTGGGAATAAAAAGGTCCATGGGCACACACTTAAAACAATTTATCTTAAATTCCAAATAATAGACCCTTAAGCCAAAGAAAATCCTCTCCCAGTCAATATGCTGAGGTGGCTACTGTCTGTTTGAAACAGGCAGGAGTTCTCCGTTGCCTGCATTTCTCTAGTCCTTCCACAAGTATCTGCTGGGCACTTGCTCTGGGCTGGGCACCATTCTGGGCTCTGGGGAAACAGGTGTGAATAAAATCCTGGCTTCCAGGAGTTTACAGTCTTGTGGAGGAGGCACATGGTGGGGCTGCCATATTGAGGTCTTGACCCTCTCCAATGTGTAGGGAGAGGAAGAAACAGTTAAACATGCACTGGAGGGTTAGTGCAGAAAGAATTCACTTCATGGCTCACCTTACAGCTTGGCTTTTAAGGAGGAGTGAGAGGTTAAAAGAAGAAAAATCAGAAGAATCACTGAGTAGGGGAGAACATTCCAGGCAGAGAAATGAAGGGTGCCCTAAATAACAGTGCATAACGACAGGGATCTAATGGTCCTTTCTCTGGCTTGGGATGCATGGGGATGGGGTGCAAAGTCTCGTTTCTCAGCATGCTGATGTGTCTGCACGCTGGTCAGGCACAGGTGGGAATGAAAAAGCCAATACCTTACATATGCGCCCACTTCCTGGCTCCTCTCCACTCCCTCAAGGTCTAGTTCACACGTCAGCTCCTAGGTGAGACTTCTCCTAGACCCCTGAGGCAGTCTCGGTCACTCCCTGCTTGATGATAATGGTAGCACAACCTTGACTATGCCGTATGCTGTTCCCCACGAGACTGGGAGCTCACTGAAGGGCTTGTGTCCCAAGCACCTGGCCGTGTCTTGCATAAGGGGACGCCAATAGATATTTTTGAATCAACCTCAAACATTCAAAAACGTGTATTGAATACTGAAGTCACAGAAATGGTCAATAAGTACTCTTGATTTATTCATGTTTGTACATAAACCACCCACGTAGCACAAAGTGAAGGTTTGGTGACTTATCTGCCAAATGGGGAGCGTTTTAACCTACAAGTCTAATTTCCAACTCTGAGCTATTTCATGATAGTTGTGCTGATTTTCAACCTACAGGATGACTTAGAAATATTTACCAAAGTATCCAAGATTTGTGGCTATTACTCCATTTATGCTGATCCCTGTTTTGTCTTTGCCAGGTGGGCATACTGTTACCTGGCTGGCACACTGCATGGGCTTGCTGTGACCATGAAGTGAGATTCTTTGTTTGAAAGTGCTTTGAAAAAGAGAACGTGCCCCATGGAGGCTGTTGTTGCTGGTATCTTAGGATCCAGAGTATATAGTGACCTGGGCGCCCATTTGATGTGAGTTTTCTTGGAAACTTATTTTTGGTTGTTGTCTCAGAGGTGCCACCCTCTCCTCCTAGCATGCTGTCCTACACAATTATATGCTTAACGTTCAGAGTTAGGTTCAAGGGTTAGAATAGGAAATTAGGGACCCCACTTTCCCTCAAACCCAAGAGGAAGAAAACACTTCATCTTTTGGGCACAAAGAACAAGCCCACTGTGTGCCTGACACTGGGACAGGTGTTTTACACTCATTACTTCTAATGCTCACCATAGCCTTAGAGGGAGGCATTAGCATTTCTCTTTATAAATGAAAAAATGAGCCCCATTAAGGGTACATGACTTGCCCAAAGCACCACAGCCAGTTAATGGTGCAGCCTAGTACATGAATAAAGGACTGAATTGCTCCAAAGCTCCTTTCTTTTTAAGATGCAAAGACTTCTGGAATGTTCGCTCTCATCATCTGTGAAATTGGTTCAGTAATACCTTCCTTGCCTACCTTATCGGAGTGCAGTGGGTGTCAAGATAAAGAAAGCAGCCTTAAGAACTGAAACGACATGCGTGGTGACAAGAGTACTAACAACACTGTCCACGGCACTTCTCCATGTATCCTCAGTAAGGTGAGATGACGCTCTGGGGGCCACAAAAAGTATCCTACTATTCATAGCCACTGGAATCCTTACATGCATTTATGTGGGGAAAGTAAATGCCCTCTTGGACCTTCCAGAGAAGCAATATATGTGAAGGTCAAGGACACCAACTCTGGAGTCAGACTCTGCTCTTACTGGCTGGGTGCACATGGGCACCAGTTACTTGACTTTCCTATGAAAAATATAGAGCCTCCCTTATGTACAGATTTGAGATTAAGTGAGCCATTGCATGTGGAGTCCATAGGCAGAGCTCAGTAGATGTTAGCAGTAATTACAGGGATGCTAAATAGCACTGCTGGGCTTTTCCTGTAGATGAGACTTCCATCTCCTGTTGTCCGCTTCCCCCTCCTTTCCACTCTTCCCAAACTCCAGCTGTAGCTCACAAAGCTTGTCCTCATTCCTTTTCAATTTGGTGGTAAGAGCAGGCCAATAGATCATTTTCAAAAGCAGTAACTTCATGATTACATGTAAAAGTTTGCTGCTTTTATATGTTAACCAGATTGAATTGTTCACCTCCCCTATGTCCATTAAGAAGTGATGTATTTTTATATATTATTTTGCTGGACAGCAAAAATGCACGTTTTCCTGTCGGACTCCATCAATCATTTTGTCGCTGAACTGATGAGATCACTGCTGGGGAGCCGTGCAGTGATTTAATCTGCACCAGTGTATCCAGCTCAGTATCCAATACATCTACTGAGGATACTCATGTCTACTAATCTGGAAAGGGATTTGGGCTCAATATTTGATGAGTTATTATCTATGAGGGACTGGACTAACAGAAGAAGAAACTGTGGGGGACAGAGACAAAAATTCTAAAAAGCAAAGCAAAATTTGTGAAGTAAATATTTAATAGGTCTTCAGTGTTGACTCTCATGAAATGTGTCTCCTGACTGAGACTACAGCTCTGTTCCCCCCTTTCTCCAGAGAGTGCATGGGGACAAGGATGAATATTATGTAGAAACTGTTTGTACAAGAGTGTCAAAGAGTCAGTGAAATCCTTGAATGGGCTGAGAGATCCACCTGGCTCAGCATAATCTGTGGAAGAACTGGAGGGACGCCAATGACCCTGCATAAGAAGATGGAGAAGTTGGTGAGCAGGAATAGGGTGAATGTTCCGGAGAAAGAGAGAGCAAAGAGCAGAATTAAGAAGAAAGGTGAAAGAACCAGGGGACTGTTATCACTAGGAATGCCAGTCACTGTTGCAACATAAGCCCTTTTCACTTCCCCAAACATTCAGGAAAGTTTTACATAAGTAAGTTCCTGTGTTGGTTTTTGTTTTGAAAGGAAACCATGGAAAAGGATACGTTCTATGTTGGAGCCAACGGAAAAGGCAGAGACTAAGCAACAGCCATAAGACAGAACAGAAAACAAGATGCAGTGAAGACTGGAAGTTGGAGTCAAATGTGATCATGAGATGTACACCCTTTGGACACTCGTACAAATTTTTGGTGTGAGTGCTGGACTTTTCATAAGGTCTGAAATGGTGATGATCTATCCTCAGGACAGAATGTCACCAGTAAATGTCTATGTTGCAACACCATAGGTAGAAACAGCCTGCCGATTGAAATTTCACTGACGCTTTGACATTTCTTGTACAATAATCTCTAGATAATGTTCACCCTTGTCTCTCCCCTCTAGTGGTCACCTAAATCAGCTTGTGCTTTTCCAAAATGGGGAAGAAACAGGATACTCATCCAGGAGTAGTGGGAATCCCGATAAAGATCAGAAAGAGTGTTTACATAAATCATCAAATGCTTCCAGCACTGTTGATTTTGCCATAAGCCTTGTTAATCATAAATAAGAAAGCTGAGATGCAAAGAAGGAAAAAAAGTGTCATCAAATTTACTCTGAAAAAATACAAAGACACTTAAATAAAAGGAAACAAAGGGATATCTAAAGTAACCTCAGAAACTTGCAGAACTGCCATCAAAAGTCCTTGATGAATTGTTCGAGTTGGATGTGAGTTCTGTGTGGGGAAAGGTCAAAAGGATAGTTTTTGTTAAAGCCTGCCCCAGACTGATTTTGACAGCTGCTTGCAAAGCTCCACTGTCGACTGGGAGTTAACTCACCAGATCCCACCTGCTGCTGTGGTCCAGTTAGTAATGGAGGATAAGGCAGGCAGGGATGGACTTCAAACATGATAGGTGCGAAAAGACTCAGTCCCTTCCCTGGATACTCTGGGGCTGAGCATGTGATATGAGAACAGACAATATAACTTTGTACTGTGTAGATAATAAATATGAAATTTAAGCCCTTGAAAATGGAAAAGTCTATACAATTTCCAAGTATTCTTTTAATTAGATTACTATAACTAGTTAAAGTTATTTTCCATATGGTAATCTTATTAGTTAAAAAAATCTGGAAAAGTTGTCTTGGGTTTCCTTACACATTACACGGCTTATGTTTTATGGCTGTGAGGTCATAGCTGTGAAATATCCCCCTTTGACAACTTGACTATGATGTATGCTGTTATATTTCAGTAGCTCAGGGTGATTTTTCAGCTGGATGAAAAGTTCATTCCATTCCATCACTGCTGATATCATCTTCATTTCCATTTCATCCATGAAATGCAAAATGCCAAGAGATTCAGAGACACCACTTGGAACCGGTTGCAAAAGTAGCGATTGATAAGATAGTAAGAGAAATAAAGAACATAGGCACTTTATATGTCCCAATAAAAATAATTATGATGTCTTGTATTAGTTATGGCTGGCTCAGCTCTTTGAGAGGGTAAGATAAGAGTCTCAGTTACAGGCAGAACTTTAAGTAGCTGCTGCTGTTATTTGAAATACAGGTGTTGGCTCATATCCCTCCATCCTCATGCATTTGCTACAGCGCTTCCAGTACCACCATGGTTGGCCTCCAATCTTAATATACTGAGATATCCAGAGAGAATAATGGTGGAGCATCCTGGCAAGCAGTGAAGGTCTTAGGAATATGTAAAAGAAAATAGCAGTTGGCAAATACCACTGGAAAATCTGTTCATAGCTATATGCCTTGTGAAATCCATGGTTTGAGGTAACCTCAAATTATTCTTTTGAACCAGAGAAGAAGAAATACATGCATGGATAGTTATTGTGGCTTTATTTATAACAGTGAAAAAAAGTGGAGACAGTCTGATGGAGATTGGATTAAATAAATGATTAAATACATTATACTATAGCTATATAATAAAATACTGCACAGCCATGAAATGCATGCCTTAGAAGAATATTTATTGAAAGAGGGAAATGCTTGTTATAAATTTTGTAAAATATATTATTATATTCTGTAATTGTATATAATACTGCATACAATTAAAATCCAAATTAACTCCTGCCATTTTAGACGTCATGGATTGCATCTTAATGGGACACCAATTTCATTTCTTCATCTAAACACAACAGGTAGAGTGTATCATAGCTCAGGTTTTCTTTGAAACAGGAGTTTTTCTCTAGAAGGATACACTTCCATACTGTCAGTGGTTTTTTTGTTTATTTGTTTGTTTGTTTCCTTACTTCAAAAAGTCCTGATGGTGTTAACTATCCTTGTTTTCATTGAGTTCCTGCTCTCCTTTCTTGGCATTATATTTTCCTTATTTAAACTATCTCTCACTTCAATCTTGTTTTGTCTTTTCATCTTATTTTGAAAAGGCTTCAGAATCCTGACGATTAAAACATTTGCCCCTTACTAGGCTTTTTGCTCCATGTGAAGCTTGAGAACAACTTATGAGCAATCATCTTTCCCTCTTGTACAAACAATAGACCTATTCTGTGTTTTTGCAGAACTTTGGAAAGTGTTTCAGATCAGAATGGATGGAGGAAGGGAGTCTGGGCCTTAATTCTTTTTTCTAAGGTTTAAAATCTTCAAATTGTACTTACAAACCAGTAGGAAATAATTTTCCCTGAAAGCAAACCATTCTCCAATATGATATTTAAATATGGTGTCACTTTGATGAAAATGCCCCAATATGAATTTTCATGTATGATTACTCAGTTTAGTTTTTGTTGTAACTCTTTCCCTGGCAGGTTAGGGAAAGATTACTTGAAAGAAAATGAAGATACATAGAAACAGCCATAGTTTCCAGGCCTGGCACTGAGTGAAGGTAGATTAGACTGGAACCAATTCTTTCTGCCATTAGAAGCACTCTTTGATAGGTATTTGTATGCAAACAAAACAAAACACAACAAATCAACCTAGACACAGACCTCACACCCAAGCAAGAAAGAACTCAAAATGGATCAAATACCTAAATGTAAAATGCCAAACCTTTTTCTTAATAAGAAGATAGCCTCATAATAAGAACAAAACAAAACAACAATAAAAAAAAAACTTTTAAGTTTCTAGAAGAAAACACTAGAAATTCTGTGTCGCCTTGTATTTGGTGGTGAGTTTTTGCCTATAACACCAAAAGCATGATCCTTGAAATGAAACATAGCTAAGTTGGACTTTATTGAAATTAAAATCTTTTGCTCTGTAAAAGACACTGTGAGGAAAATCAAAAGATAAGTCACAGACTGATAAAGGACTTATATCCAAAAAACACAAAGAACTCTTAAAGCTCAAAAATAGGAAAACAAACAACATAATTTTAAAATGAGCAAAAGATCAGAAACAGATTATCTCATCAAAGAAGATGTGCAGATTGTGAATAACCAGCATCATTTGTCTTCAGGGAACCGTAAACTGAAGCAATGAAGTACCACTCCACACATTCGAATGGCTAAAATCCAAAAGCTGACCATACCAATTGTTGGCGAGGATGCTGGGGAATAGAAACTCTCTTTCCTTGCCAATGGGAATGCAAAATGGCACAGCTACTTGGGTAGACAGCTGGAAGCTTCTTGTAAAGCTGAACATAGTCTTATAATATGACCCACCAGTTGTGCCCCAAGGTATTTCCCCAATGGATTTGAAAACTTATTTCACCCCAAAAGCCTGCACGTGCACGCGCACTCGCACGCGCACACACACACACACAAAATTAAAAAGCATTGATGTTTCACGGAACAGTAACAGGTGAGCACCTCAGACTAGTTTGGGAGAAGATGTGGCCGAAAGTAAGGCGAGAGGAGAAGTGGAAAGGGTCAGACTACAGGACCCAGCCCCAGGAGAAGGGCCCAGGGCATCAACCCAGGGCATGCCTGGCCCAGGGGAGAAAACAAGAACTAAGTTCCAAGGGTGGTACCAGAAGGTCATGGGGGTACATACTAACGGGAGGAAGTGGGGAAAAAAAATCAGTTCAGAAGGAAAGCCTCCCACAAAATTCTTCCAGACAGACCTTGTTGTGTGCAATGATGCCTCCCCTTTAGACCCAGTCTTTGTTATCAAAAGTCTAGAAACATTGGGCTTTTTCAAGAAGAATAACTATTATAATATTTTCTTGGAAAAAATATGTTTAGATTTATTCCTTTCAGAGCCAGAATATTGTTTAATCAACAGGATGGGATGTACGTTCACCCCTTCCCTATTCTGTACATTTCTACCTCTTGGGAGCCAGATGCTAAATTGTTTCCGGCCAGTTAATAATGGTTGTGGTAGTGAAGCTCCCAGGGGACCCAAAGAAGGAAACCTGCCTGCATTTCCAGGACTCTGTTGCAGTGTTGGCTGCTGGGTAGGTTCGGATTAGTCAAATAGAGAAAGGAAATAAGGCATGGAAGTCAGTTAGTTCACTGTATAACCCAAGCAGGCAATGCCTCAGGTTGTAACCTGCTCATCAGAATGCTTTCTGCTTCCACCAGGGCGCCTGTAAATGCCTGAAATTTGCAGTCACTTCAGTTCAACTGCAAAGGTCAGGCTGAGTCAAATGACAAGATGATTGCCTCAAGAGAGTGTTCCACGTCGTGCCATTGACTGTGTTTCTGTTTATTTGGTCATCAATGCCATCAGTAAGCACTCTTTGAGGACCTAGTTGATGGGAAGTGATGTGCTAGGTGCTGCAGAAGGAACAGGGATGAGTTAGTCAGGGGCTCTGCCTCGAAGGAAAGGCTTAAGATGAGACATGAACATGGATGAATATAATAAACTAACATTTTATTTTTAGGATAGTTAGTATGTGGTAGTGATAGCTGTCGCTTAGTGATCCCTCACCCCGTGCCACGCATTCTTGCTGATCATCGCGGCCACCTTGCCAGGCACGTCACACGTTTCACAGGCAGGGAAGCTCAAACTCAGAGAAGTTACATGGTTAGTAAGAGACCGAGCAAGGTTTTGAACTCTAAAGTATGTGCTCGTTACATAACAACACAATGACTCTGGTGCATCTATCCCCCATGAGATGGTCAGATAAGGGCCAAGTGTCACTGGAGCCCAGAGGAGGGAGACAGAACTTCAAGCTGGAGGAACTAGAAAGGCTTATGTGTCCAAGCTGCGCCTTGAAAGATTAGTAGGTTTTAGACCTGAGGATATGGGAGAGGGGGGACAGAGGTGGGACAGGGAAGATCTGCTAGAGAGAAGGAAGCCTGGGGAAAAGACATCGCTGGGGAAAGCCCAGGACCTGGGGAGGAAGGCGTCATCTCAGGTACGGGAGGTGGAGTGATGAGGAAGTTGCAGAGGTAGGAGGGGCAAGTGTTGGGCGCCTTGAATAGCAGAGCAGGATTTGAGAAAACCTAAAAAAGCAATGAGAAGTCATTGAAGATTTTTGAGAAGGGGAGAGACCCAGTTAAGGCCCAGTTTCAGATGGCAGAGGACAGTGGAAGAGGAGATGGGGAGAGCAAGGATGAAGCTACTGCACCGCCTCAGGTGAAGCAGGTCAGTGCTGTGGGATGGAGAGAAGGGGACAGCTGCAAAGATATTTAAGGAGACAGAATCCACTGGACCGAAACACCAACATGAGTGGCAAAAGGAAGGGATAGAAATCCAACAGTCCTTTCATGCCTGTGTAGCTGGGAGGATTAAAAAATGCTAAATTAGCCTCTAAACTGAATCACTGACACTTTCTAAAGTGTTGGTTCTCAGATTGTTTCAACATTTAAGTGGGCCCAAAGATGCTATTTAATCTCCATAAAAAAATGAGGCCACTTTTACGAGACTTAATGAAAAGACATAAAACTCTAAAAAGTTAACTCATACTGAAAGCAAAAGACTTGGACACTGAAAACCTTAAAAAAAAAAAAAAAAAGCACACAATGTGCCAGCTTGGGACCACCTGGAGAACCCCAAGATGCCTAACATCTCCACTGGAGAGCCGTCAGAATTATTTATTCTGGGAGCAGTGGTTGAAATAAACTCAGATTCATTTTAACTCCGACTGGGGGCTAGCAGGTGCCACGTTCTCTGCTCAATGTGAAGGAGAGCCTTTCCTGATCAATTTCCCCTTCACCTATATCAGCACCTCCACCAGCCTCCTCTCTGAAGCCTCCCCACCCAACCTCGTCCCAACACATCAATGGGACAAAATGTTGTTCCCCACTTTATTGAAGCCAAGAGAGATGTAGTCTTTATCACGTTCAGACCTTCACCAACCAGTGGCCTCCCAGATATGAGCCCTTGCCTGCCTTACTATACGCGTTTATAACGCTGATCTTGGGAGCCCCTTGTTCCTATTTTATGATATCCCGGTCTTTCTACTGCCTGCACTAGCCAACAGTGTCCACAGCGGAGCCAAACTGGGCTACAAGTCTGGCAGACCCCTCACAGGAGTTCAGCCTTTGCAGCCTTGTCCTGATTTAATCTGCAATCCAACTCGCTACTTAGCCTCTCCAAGTTCTTATCAACGTCTTAGATTTCAATGTGCCTTTTCTAGGCTGAGTATCTGTGTTTTCAATTATGTCACCCTAGGTGAATTACCCTGCCATTGTTCAAGGTCAAACCTCCAGTTGTTATTTCCTGCCCATGCAGCTAGTCCCTTTCCCTTCCATCCCTTTGGGGCAGTTTCTCAATTGTCACTGGTGTTCTCAGATCCTATCTCTATCAGGTTTCATCTGTAAATTTAATTAGGAAGCTGTGCCCCATTTGGCTTTGTTTCATTCCATGGTACAAATGTATATTATGCATCCATTTTCCACAAAGCACCCTGAGCTCCAAAGATAATACTAGGCATGCCCTTGTGCAGCTATACGAAAATGAAAAGTTAAGGGTCCCTAAAAGGAATTAGGTGGCCTCATTTCATTCACATTGTTGAGTCTCCTCATCTGATCAGTAGAGCCCTATGATCCTGCACATAAAGGACTATTCCTTCTAACACAAGGACTTAAGAAATGGCTGTTAAAGCAGAAAGGGGGAGGCAGAAGCAGAAAGGTTAAGTCACAGCAAGTCTAGAAAATAGTCACTAACTCAAATCTTCCCAAAGGGCCTTGTCCTGCTTTCCCACCCCAGGCTCAGTCAGGGCCCAAATGCACTTTCACCTTTGCAGGTCCAGGCTCTGAGCAAGGCTCTGCCAAGGGCTCACACTGGCAGCTGCATTGCCTGAGCTCAGCTTTCCCCCTCCTTCTCCCACACACTGCCTACCTTCTCTCTTCTATGGAGGGAAGCATCCCTAAGTATATCTTTGGAGGGGGCAAGGCACCCCTTGCTGTCCTGAAACATAAAGAGACAGCAGGATCGCTTCTCGGCCTTTTGGCTAAGATCAAGTGTAACGAGACAGCATGCATGGCTCAGCCACACAGCTCACACGTCACTTCCCCCAACTATGAAGCCTTTCCAGATCCTTCAGTCTGGACCTTTCCATTGTATTCCAGGCAGATTTGATGGCTGCAGTAGCCCTTTGCTTATGGTGCTGTCACTTAATTCATGCAGGCTGTCTGTTGGCTCTATCTGCCTTGTGAGCAGAAACTGGGAGCAGGACCCACTAGTACATCAGTTACCTCTGTGTCTTCTCCTTACCCAGCACATGCAGGTGCTCAGTAAATGTTTATTGAATGACTCTTCAAACAAACAAATATTAGAGAATATAAATGACCTTTCAGACACTGGTTTTGTCTCACTAACCAAGTGCCTTTCATTGAGTCATTGGTTTTCAATTTGTTTTTTAATGAACAGAATCCTTACTTCAAACAAAACCTTATTTGGAAGACCCAGCTCCCCAGTACATACAATGTTAATAGTGGAGCTCTTCTTGTTCACATAAAATTGAGAGCCCTCCCACCCCCACTCCCTCACTGGGAGCCCTAACACCACCCACTCGCCTGCGCTCCCCAAGCGAAAGTTTTCATCCCACTTCTCTCCATATATATAAGTTTTTCACTTCTTTCAAGGCTCTAGCCAAATCTTTCTTTCCTCATGAAGACTTCTCTCTAATCCTCCTGTCCACAGTGGGGTGTTACTTGTTTCTGAACTCCTGCCCTACTCTGTTGGCATATATTTGGTTTGTACTAATGAACATTCACATTCATCATGGCTTGCTAAAGGCCAAGTGATGTGTTTTAAATACATTATCCCATTTAATTGTCAGGACAACCCTTTGAGATAGATGCTATCATTATCCTCAATTTACTGATGAGGAATAGAAGCTCAGAGAGGTTTAGCAATCTGCCAAGGTCACACAGCTATTCACTAAGAACGCTAGGATTTAAACCATGAGTTACCTGATTCATTGTCTCCTGTTTTAATGTGCCATTATTTTATCTCTCCAACTAGACTGTAAGCCAAAGTATAGAAACTGTTTCTCTATGTCTTCATCTCCCTGCCCTATCCTTCATACAGTGTTTTACCCTGAGGAAGAGTATAATTAATAATTTTTCAGAGCTTACTTGGTTTCGTGAAGTACATTACCAAGTTCCTCACCTCTTCTTCCTCTAACATCTATCGAGGTAGAGGCTGTTAGTTTCAGAATAGGCTATGGTCTCACGTCTCTTGTCCTAAAGGAAAGTTCTATTTTTGAAGCTTGCAAATACAGGTTTTTGCCGCTGAAAATATTAAGTACTTCTTCCAAAGGCTGGAAGCTAAGTGGGAGTTTCACAGGAGGGAAAAAACAACAGTGATCTCGTCAAATGGAGTGGGGAGGCTCAAGGCAGGAAATGGAAGGTACTGTCAGAACAGCTCCAGGGAGAGGAGAGAGTGGAGAGGAAAGAGAGACTATTTAGATTTTGACCACTTGGGACCCTATCCCCAATTTAACTTTTGGACTAAATCTTAAAAACAGCCAAGTAGTAAAAGCCCTGCTCTCCGTGAACTTTGGCCCCTCTGCCTGTTTGGGATGTTACAGAGAAAGGCTACACTTTGTGCACAGCAGCCCCAAGGGGACAACCAGTGGCCCAGCTGGGGTGATTGATTGGGGGAAACCCCAGGGGCACGGCCTGCCCGCCACCCTCCCTGCACCTGCGCCATGAATAAACAGAGGCCTGCCTTCTGCAGGGGCCCCTTCCTGACCGCCCCTAGCCCTTCTCAGGCCTCACCGCCCCGGGCCCTCTCACTTGAAAGTTAACCACAGGCTTAAAGTGAAAGAGAAGATGACGGCTGCACAAGCCCAAAGAGTATGCAAGTTGAACTGCATGATGTGCATGAGACAGAGCCCTAATAAAATAGGCACCTCTGTAAGCTAATAGTAGGATCTATTCCCTCTTAAATTTCAGTTTTATGTCTTTACTACAGTATGTGTAGCAATAATGTCAGGCGGTTAACCATGCTTGATTTTAATGTTTTGATTTGAACAGTTGAAAGTTAAGTCAGTGACTTCAATGGAAGTCTCATTCATCTTCAAGTACTTACTTCAAATACCCATCTCTTCTTTGAAAATACCATAAGTGTCCTTCAATACCTGATATATTTATAAAATACATGGATAACCAATCAAGCTTGCTCTTTAATGACTTTTGCAAAAGGCAAATGAGGACAGGAGCAAAATTCTTTAAAACAAAACACATGCACACATGCACACACACAAGCAGAATATGCTTTGAGAAAGGAAAGCAGGGGCCAGATGACAGACATGGTTAGAGAGTGTTCACACAGCTGTGCTTTCTTACTGAGACAAATATTTGTTTTCAAAAATAAAATATATTTTATTATGCACTGATGTAAGTTGCTATTGCTATAGCAGATACAAAAAAATTAAAACAAAACTCTTATTTTAAATGCTGAATTGAATGTCCAGTGTTTCCTATGAATTTTCTGATTCTCCAAAGATCTGGGTCATATGGATAGCTTTTCACCCTACATCTTTTCTATTTTCCCTTCTGATGAAAAAAAAAAGGGATATATTATGCAAAATACAGAATTAAAACACATAGCTTGAAGGAAAGTTGTTTGTGGAAGGAGAGTATAAATAAGTGAATAAAGACACAAATAAACAAACTCTAGAGCAAAAGCTACTGCAAGGAAAGTCAAAAAGACCAAAAGAATCTAGAAAAAAATTGTGAATTACATCAGAAAAGGTTCATGTTCTTCATATATAAAGAGCTCCAACTAATCAGTAAGAAAAATTCCAACAATAATGTAAAAAATAAGCAAAATAGATGGACAGTTACAGAAAAGGAACTAAATATGGCCCTGAATATTTAGTATGAGAAGATCTTTACTCTCATTCAAATGGGGAAAAATGAAAAAGAATAATTCTACATTGGGGCAAGACAGCCAAATAGGCTGATGGGGATAAAAAGGTATACAACCTCTACAGAGGACAATTTAGCCAAATCTGTCAAAACTGCAAATTCTTTGACCCAGCAATCACAATTCTAGGAATTTGCCCTATGTGTATTATTTTATACATGTGAAATAACATAGGTACAAAGTTATTTACTATCACACTGTGATAGCAAAAAGTATTTTTAAAATCCAAATGGCAGT
Source organism: Camelus bactrianus (assembly GCF_048773025.1). Taxonomy (NCBI): domain Eukaryota; kingdom Metazoa; phylum Chordata; class Mammalia; order Artiodactyla; family Camelidae; genus Camelus; species Camelus bactrianus. The sequence continues at coordinate 14,414,003 of NC_133552.1, forward strand.
CAACAGGGGACTAGTTAAATGAATTATGGTACAGCTCCACAATTCTTTATCTGAAACCCTGGGGTTTGATGTGGTTTACATGTCATTACTTTTTGAAATTTAGAAGGCTAATATAGTGCATGTTCTATATGTTGTGTAACATCCCAGAGGGTTCTGGGGCAACACCCAGTAATCAAATCCATTAATATTTCTGTGGAGAAACTATGAATATTCATACAAAGTGGGAGAAATACAACTCATGTCAATCCAAGTTATGTTTGCCACCAAATGAGTTTGCCACAAACTGAGGAAAACTTTTGATTTCAGAGTTTTGTTTTTTAAGTTAGAAATTACAGACAGGAGATTATAGACATGTTCATCCATACAATGGAATACCTTAAGTTGTGAATAAATGAAACAGTTTCTGAACTCAACAATCTCCAAGATATACTAAGTTTAAAACAACTACATGTGTGTACAAAGCGGGGGGAAGAGTAAAGAGTATACAGTTGTTTCCTCCTTATCTGCAGGGGATACCTTCCAAGCCCTGCCAGTGGATGCCTGAAACCGCGGATAGTGCCAAACCCTATATATACTTTTTTTTCCTAAATAAGTTTAATTTATAGATTAGGCACAGTAAGAAATTTACAATAGCTAATAATAAAATAGAACAATTATTACAATATAATGTAATAAAAGTTACATGAATGTGGTCTCTCTCTCAAAACGCCTTATTGTACAAATTTAATACTTTTCCATCTTAACTAAACACTTGTCACACACTGTGGCAATGTTTGCAGTGTGAGGTGCAACAGTAAAACGAACATGAATTTCTTTCCCCTCTTCACCAATTTCATGGATTGAAGATTTGTTCTTACTATAAATCTTAGCAACCTCAGCATATTTTTTTTTCTCTTTCCTTATTAAGTCAAGAACTTTCACCATTTCATTTAAAGGAACCACTTAATGGCTTCTCTTTGGCATATCTGAATTGCCAGTGTGCTCTTGTGCTTTGCGCCATTATTAAGTAAAATAAGAGTTACTTGAACACAAGCTCTGTAATACCAAGACAGTTGACTCGATAACCTAGACAGCTACTAAGTGACTAACAGGCAAGTTATGCTGGACAAAGGGGTGATTCACATCCCGGGCAGGACAGACAGGGTAGGAGCAAGATTTCATCACACTACTTAGGATGGCGTACAATTCAAAACTTATGAATTGTTCATTTCTGGAATTTTCCATCTAATATTTTCAGAACTCTGTTGACCACGTGTAGCTGAAACCACAGAAAGCAAAACCGTGGATAAGGATGATTACTGTGCGTACTTCCTTATGTAAGCCAAAGGTGGCTACGAAAAGACTACATTTATTTCGGGAGAGAGGATCTAAGGGGAGTTTAGGAACTATGGGTAGAGAGAGACTTCACTGTATATGTTTTCATATCTCTCCTATGTATAAATATCACCAATTCAGAGCAAATGAAAACATTCACATTTTAATTGCTAAACATAATGTGTGTATGGGTTACCAATGGATGCTCAGGCTTTATCCTTATATGGAAGTTCCTCATGGCACCATGTATTAAGTACCAGGTATGGGCCAGGCACTAAGCTAAGTGCATCACTCAGATTATAGCTGATCATGTGAGGTAGGCATGAATATACCCATTTTAGAGAAGAGTAAACCAAGTTTCAGTTAGAACTACACAACAGAAAATCAGAGAGCTGGGATTCATACCCAAAGCTGCCTGAGTCTGAGTTCTATGGCACAAAAGAACATTGGAAAATGAGAAGTAGGTGGTTATCTATTGCAAACATATGTGAAATTTATGACCAGATGATGATTCTTTTCTTGAACACAGTATTAGGGATGTTTGAAATTCTGCTCTGCTCTGACTCCTCCGGGTATTGCTAATGATACAACAGCAGCAAAGCCTGCAGAGCAAGGGGGTTTGTGTCTTGGGAGTGGCCTGGGAGGGGAGCTCCTCCATCACACAGAGCTGAAGCCCTGTGGAGTCCAGTGTGAACATGCTCATCCACAGTGGACAAGCAGTCTAGTCGGGAGAATGCACTGTCCTCTGCTCCAGACTGCTCACAAGCACTGGCTGGGGAAGAAGAGGCAGAAAGTTGCTATGGACTGAATGTGCTTGTCCCCTCAAAATTCACATGTTGAAACCCCAATCCCCAGTGTGATGGTATATGGAGATGGGGGTCTTAGGGAGGTAATTAGGTTTAGATGAGGTTATGGGGATGGATTCCTCATGATGAGTTTAGTGCCTGTATAAGAAGAGACATGAGAGAGTTTACTTCCTCTATCTGCTCTCCTCCATGTAAGGATACAACAAGAAGATGACCAGCTGCAAGCCAGGAAGAGGGTCCTCACCAGACACCAGATCTGCTAGCCCCTTGATCTTGGACTTCCCAGCCTCCAGAACTATGAGAAATAATTATTATTTATTTCTGCCTGTTATGGAGCCCAAGCTGACTCTATCTCTGGAAAGAATCACTTCTGGTCTCAAGTACTGTACACTTGAAAGTACAGTTTGAAATTCATCAAAACTGACCAGTACCAATTGGATCTGTCTGTTTAGTCACTATTCCCTTTGTTCCATGATTGAGAGAAACAAAGTAGAACAACACAGACACTTTTCTCAGGATCAAGTATGTGACAGAGGTCTGGACCCACTGATGTGGGAAAAACTGATGAAATCAGTGTCAGCTCCAAAATACACAGCATCTCTACCTTCCAGGAACCTCAACAGGCCAGGCATCTCCCAGTCTCATGTACCCACCCGCCAGGAAAGGAACCGGATGAGAGTTTTTGAATGAAGTTCACCATTAGCCAATGACTTCAAAAGAATTAAGGAAGTAATGAGTTCTAACAACTGACACAGACTTTGAGGCTGGACTCCTCAGGTGACCATCTATCTCTGTCCTGGGGCTGTCTCAGTTTTAACACTGAAAGTTCCATGTCCTGGGAGACCCCTCAGTACCGGACAAATCAGGGTGACTGGTCAGCCTCCTTAGGTTTCAATCCCAGTTCCACCACTGCTTCGCTGTCTGACCTTGAGCAAGGTATTAAGCTACTCTGCCTTGGATTCTCCATGCTTAAGATGGAAATAATAATAGTACCTGCCCCACGGGGTTGTTATGAAGATTAAATGAGTATTTGTAAAGTTCTTAGAACAGTGCTTGGAAAGAGCTGTGTAAGTGTTTGTTAAACAAAATAAAGTGTGTTAAACTTTGTTGAGCCTTATTGTCATTGTTCAGAATCAATGGCACTGAGCACACTTAAACTACATGAGTGTGTTGGTGGAAACAGAAGCAGGAGGATATAAGTAACTTTCACCAAGACAGTTACTTGGTGAGTCAATATGTTACAAAACCAGGGCAAGAGGACAGCATTCCCTATGTCCCTGCTCAGCCTATGCTTCTGATCCCTCTGGTTCATACCTTTTGCCTTGACTGATTGCACATAGTATAGGCTCATGATAAATATTTATTACATGAATGCATAACTTTTTCTCAGGGAGTCCTATCCAGGGTTGCTGGAAAGAGTTTGTATTTTTACTTTCTCTTGTTTATTTGCAGAAGAGCATAGCTAATGCTAAAGTTTCAAGCATACTGCTTACCTATAATGAGATTTCCTGACACTGTAAAATAAAGCAATTACTGAGAAGAGAGAAGAGTCTTCTTCTTTGGCAGTTACTTAAGATCCTGAATCTGTGGATAGCCTGAACTCAAAAATGCATGCGTTAGTCATAAATCGGTCAGAGCTCTGGACACCTGAAGACTTCAAAGCCTGCAGCATGACTTGGCAGGCTGCTTCTGCAGAGAAGTTTGCACAGTCATGCACATGTTCACTCAAGTCACTTCCCTGCCTGCCTCTGCAAACCTGCCTGCATTCTGGGGACCCACCAGGACACATGGGTCTGCCTGTTTGCTGGGTTCCACTCCGGTCGAGTCCCGAGTCAGTGGTGGGGCCAGTGGCCGAACCACAGACCTCAGGATGTGCAGGCAAGCCCTGCAAAAGTCTCCACTCCTGCACTGCTTAACCAGCAGCATATGTTTTTTTGGCTAAAAGGTGTTTAAATGAAATCATTTTTTCCATATTACTTTGAAAAGTTTATTTCATCAGCGTGAAAATGTTTAATAATATTATTTGGGGGACTTAAAAAAAGAAATCACCATTTTGAAGATGTTACTATTTTATTCACTTAGGGAAAAGAGCACAGTGATATTTAATATTTAACCCTTTCCTCAAAGGATGCAAGTGACTTGGACTTTAGATGAACAGTGCTTTGGGAATCCAATAGTGCCAATGTCTGCGCCAAAGAGAGAAAGGCATTTTGGTTCCCTACAGACCTGTACCGGTGTAAAGCCACACGTTTGGTTCAGTGTGAGTGGTGATTGTAACAAAAGGGAGCAGCTCCCCACCCCACCCCGCAGTCAGCTTTGCAGGGTCACTGATGTGTCATTAGGAGAGCACATGCCAAAGCCAGCTCCCTATGGCCGGCGGATTCTGGAACTATCACAGCTCTTTCCCCAGAGAGCCACATTCCCTTGAGGAGACAAACAGATGGAAAAACTCTGGGAACTCTCAGGAGGCTGGGCCCGGGATTCAGTCTCTAGCCTCCTCTTTCATTCAGCAGAAAGCACCCATTTCTGATGGTTTTCACCCTGAGCAACAAAATCAGACTGCTCCACGCTGCAGTCCTGAGCAGGCCTGCTCCTAACATGTGTGCTAGCAGGCCCAGGGCAAAGACTACAAAGGGAGGGGCGCTTCGTGTAGGTCTAGCTATTCACAAGTTATACAGCAAGCCAACGAACCATTAAATGTGTCTGCTCCATTAAACGTGTCTATAGCCAGAAGGCCTAGTACTCATTGAGAATCCACAGACTCCTCAGAACACCAGGGCTTAGGGAAAGCTGGACCCGGTCACCCAGCTCCCAGCCTGTGACCCATCCTACTGCCCTTTCCCCCCGGTTCTGTCCAACATCACAGAGAGTTGACATCGCAGCCCTCACTTCCAAGCTCTGCCCTCAGCGCCCACACAGCCCCCCCACTGGCTCCTCCTCAATGCCAGATTGCACACGGGCCCTGGAAGGGGGCTTGGGGCTGTTGTTCAGTCATCAAGGGTCCCAGGTCCCAGCTCTCTAGGGACAGTCTAGGAGAGGGTGTGCACACATGGACCCTGTACCTGGGGGGCAGCTGCAGGCAGAGGGGAGCCCAGAGGAGCCCTGCCAAGAGTGGGTCCCAGGCCAGACTTCATGCCCATGTCATTTGTACTGAAGAGCAGATAGTGGGTAAATCATGGTTACAGGCAGCAAAGTGCAGCACCTGGTCAGCATTGCTGACTTCCTTGGTGACGGAAAAACTTTTGTTTCCATGAACTGGGAGGACGTGGGGAGAGGACGGGAAGCAGGCACCAAAAGGTCTGAGTGATGCTCCACTCAAGGGGTGTGAGCAAAAGAAGGGGACCATTTGACTCTAACAAGATGAGTCAGGGTTAGCTGTTTGGGACTTGGCATGGGCTGAGATGGTAGATCCAACTGTTATCTCTGGAGATATCCCCTGTCTTTCACAAATGCAATGTCAAAGAAAGGTCAGACATTAAAGTAACCGCAAGGAACCTAAAAATGTGTTCTTCATAGCTGTACGACTTTGAAGAACTTTTCTTTTTAAATGAAGGAGTTGCGGGGTTGGAGGAGGGGGTGGCATCTTAATCAAGCGGCCTTTCGAAGTCCTAATGGTTTTCAGGTTTTTGTCAAGAACTTTCTAAAAAACCAAAGGACACAGATGAATTTTTTTTTTAATTTAAGTACACGTGGGAGAAAAATACTACAAAAAGCCTGAAATTTGGTGAAAGAAAAAAAAAATCAAGAACACAGCAGCAGAAAATCAAGCTGATGAGAGCAAATGAGGCAACAACTGAACCTGACAAAGTAAGGTGATCTTGTGTGCAGCGTCTTGAGACTGTAAGTTATGATGCAAACACTGTATTTAGTTAACACTTTTGTTCCAAGAAATTCAAATTCTCACTCTACCTCCATCAAATTCTGTCTATATTCTACAAGGCAATTTGTATTTCTTCATTCTCTTTCCCCTTGTGGGAGAATTACCAAAGACCTGTCCTTTCTCTTCTCACCTCTGTGTCCTTAGTCTCCACATTCAAAAGGGTCATAGGACATGGTGGGGACAAATTACTCTGAGAATGAGACACCTCCAAACTTGGGTGTAGAGGTTAGCAGAGTATGAAAAGGAACTCAGTGGCCAAGACTTGAGGGAAGAGGCAAAAATTACTCTTGTCACTAGTAAGAAATTTTAGACTTCCAGAAGTTTAATAACTTGTCATAAAGCAAGAGTGGATGCCAGAAAGAGCTGAAGCCCTCCAAGTACTGAACTCTGCTCCAGGTACCAGGGTTCAAGCACGGCCACTTTACCACTATCCTTGCACAGGGTAGAGCTCCAAAGCACAAGAAGACAATGATACACAGAGGAAATGTGAAGAGCGCCATGAAAATAGTTATGGTTGGAAGGATTTACTCTAAAGGCTTAACTCTGTATAACCTGGCCAAGAGATCACATTGCTAAAAGGAAATATAATAGCGGTGGATATGAAACAAGCAGTCAAAGGGCATAAACAAAGGCTTAGGCTACTCCAAGGAAAACATAAATTCAGTGATATGATGGAAAATATAGGCTCACTTTGAGGGCAGTTACTATATTGGGAAGATCTATTAATCTGTTGACAGTTTCTCAAAGAAAGTGACGGCAGCCGGCTAATTTGCCTCATTTGAAACCAGTCTGTATGAGGGGCTGGAAAATATATCTCAGGAAACGGAGCTGTGCAGCAGGTGGGGAACAGGCTGCCCTCATAAATCTTGTTCATTTTTCATCTTGATGATTTTTCTCTCCTGCTTCTTGCCATTCTCTTTGTGATTCTTTTTCCAAGCCCCGCTCAGATCCGCAAAATCCTCTTCTATGGGAAACTCTTTCTAGGATAAGGGAAGGGAGGTGCTGACTGATGGCTTGGGACTATGAGTGGGGTCGACAATTGGTCTGCATCACCCAGGCCCTTACAAGCCAACCAAAGGGGTTTTCATTTCAGGTTATCCTCTGCAGACCTGGCTTCCCTGCAGCTCTGCCACCTGGTACCCCAGTACTAAACTTTAAAGATGCCAAACTCTTAACATCAGGAGTTTAGACGCCCATTCAAAGGGCCGCAATAATTCAGGTGAGCTTAGAGACCTCTCCAGGTCTGGTCAGGAGACTGAGCAAGTCTGTCACCCCTTTACAACAGGAGTATGGCAACTTCCTTAATGCTTTTTCAAGGGCTTTCATTTCTATCCAAATAGCTTCTAGCACTGCCAAGTGAAAAGAGAGGTGTCACTGTCATCCAAACTACAACGGAGCAATATTGTCTTATGTGAATCCAACCGAAAGAGAACTTTGCTGGAAGGTCCCAATAGCAAACCACTTTTTCCAGATGTCAGAAAGCCTGAGGTCTGTGTGAAAAAAAATGCAACATTTTGCACAGTTCCCTTGGTATAGCTGTGGAAGGACACAGATGAAGGGCCCTGTAAAGAAAATGTTTGCATCAGCTCGTGCTGTTCTGTGCTCTGAGGATGCTCCCAACAGCTCTTGATTTAGTATTTTAGAAACACACTATTGTGTGAGAGATGAAATTGTTCTGGGAAAACAGGACTTGGACCCTGGGTTTTATTTACTGAAATAAAGATTGCAGAAATAGATAGGGACGGAGAAAATGGTTTTGAGATACGTTCCTCATTATAACTCTATTGCCAGCACTTAAATAAAAGGGAGGGGGAGAGGTTTAAAGAAGAAAATCCCTGCCTGGAGTCCCAGGGGAGCAGTACCGTCTTAGGGACATCTGCTGACACAGCTGATGCAGACTCAACACATCTGCCAAGATAAAGCACTCTGCAGCTTCACAGAAGTGCAAGTAAATCCTTCAACTAAGAAATAGTCATACCGTGTGGAAATAAAACCAGATCAGGCTCTGCTGACGTTTACTCATGAAGAGCCTAGCTCATCTTCCTGCACTCAGGAAGCACCTAATATAAATGAAACCCAAAGAATGAATTAGATTTTTGGTAAATCATAAAATATTGACATGAAAAAGCTACAACCTGACACCAGAATAGTTCTCTGGAATACATAAAGGACTCAACTGGCTTTCCCACTGTCCTTCACCTGCATTCTTTACTCACTGCTTCTTTCCCAAGTCTCTGTTCTCTGTCTTCTATTATTTCTGCCCTAAACCCAGTTTATTGAGCCAAATGTATGCCCTCTGTTAGAAAGTTTTGCTCTGTCCCTTCCATGCAGGTAGATATATATATATGCTTGCCATCCTCCTGGAGTTGTGAAGTCTTCCAATAGGTTGGGGCACCCTGTTCTTTAATGAGTAAACCGGCTTATGGAAATTCCAGCATCCTTTGTGCTATCTCTGGAGTTTCCTGGGTGGGGAGCTTAGGTCTTGATGCCACTTCTGGTCCTAATTTTCTGCTCCTAAATTCCCTCTCTACTGTCTCTTTCTTACCCCTGAAGCAGCCTGGCCCTTTTCTGACCCTATACTGGGCATCCTCCCCATTTCATTTCTCCCCAAGGCAAGAGACTTTTACTGAAAGTTGGGGTTTATGAGGTGAGAATTGCAATGCAAAAATAGCACCAAAACCAGTTTAAAATTAGATGTTTTGAGGATAACAAAGCAAGAACCTTCAATATGCCGCATACAAGAGACCCACTTTAGGGAGAAGGACACATATAGACTGAGAGTGAAAGGATGGAAAAGAATATTCCATGCAAATGGAAAAGCCAAAAAAGCAGGTGTTGCAGTACTGATTTCAGACAAAATAGACTTTAAAACAAAGGCCATAAAGAAAGATAAAGGACATTTTATAATGATTTAAGGAGTGATACAACATGAGGATATTACACTCATTCATATACATGCACCCAATATAGGAGCACCTAAGTACAAAAAACAATTACTAACAGAGATAAAGGGGGATATTGATGGGAATACAATCATAGTTGGAGATTTCAACACCGCATTAACATCACTAGACAGATCTTCCAGACAGAAAATAAATAAGGCAACAGAGAAATTAAATACTACAATAGAAAAATTAGACTTGGTGGATATTTTCAGAGCATTACACCCCCCAAAAATAGGATATACATTCTTTTCAAGTGCACATGGAACATTTTCCAGGATTGATCATATACTTGGGCACAAAAGAAACCTCAGCAATTTTAAGAAGATAGAAATTATCTCAAGCATCTTTACTGACCACAAAGCCATGAAACTGGAAATCAACAACAGAGGAAACAAAGGAGAACAAAAGGAAGGCATGGAGATTAAACAATATGTTATTAAAAAACCAATGGGTCAATGAGGAAATCAAAGCTAAAATTAAAAAATAACTTGAGACAAATGAAAATGAAAGCACAACCACACAAAATTTATGGGACACAGCAAAGGCAGTGCTAAGAGGGAAGTTTATAGCGATACAGGCCTTCCTCAAAAAAGAAGAACAATCTCAAATAAACAATTTAACCCACCAGCTAAATGAACTAGAAAAAGAAGAACAAAAATCCCCCAAAGGCAGCAGAAGGAAGAAAATTATGAAGATTAGGGAGGAAATAAATACAATACAGGTTAAAAATACCATAGAAAAAAATCAGTCAAACCAAAAGCTGGTTTTCTGAAAAAGTAAATAAAATCAACAAACCTCTGGCCAAACTCACAAAGAAGAAAAAAGAGAGAGCACAAATTAGCAAAATAAGAAAGGCTAATGGAGAAATTACAACAAATAAAATAGAAATACAGAATATCATACGAGAATATTATGAAAAACTATATGGAACCAAACTGGATAACCTAGAGGAGATGGACAAGTTTCTGGAAACATACTGTCCACCAAGACTGAATCAAGAAGAAACCGACCTCTTGAACAAACCAATCACTAGAAATGAAATCAAAATAGCAATAAAAATCCTCCCTACAAATAAAAGTTCAGGACCAGACGGCTTCACTGGGGAATTCTACCAAACATACAAAGAAGAACTCATACCAGTCCTTCTCAAACTCTTCCAGAAGACTGAAAAGGAGGGAATACTCCCAAACTCATTCTATGAAGCCACCACCACACTGATACCAAAACCAGGCAAAGACACAACCAAAAAAGAGAATTATAGGCCAATATCACTGATGAACTAAGACGCCAAAATCCTCACCAAAATATTAGTAAATAGAATCCAACAACACATAAAAAAGATTATACATCATGACCAATAGGAGTTCATCCCAGGGACACAAGGGTGCTTCAACATACGCAAATCAATCAATGTAATACATCACATCAACAAGAGAAAGGACAAAAACCACATGATCAACTCAATCAATGCAGAAAAAGCATTTGATAAAATTCAACACCCATTTATGATAAAAACTCTCCCCAAAGTGGGTATAGAGGGAACATATCTCAACATAATAAAAGCTATATATGACAAACCTACAGCCAGCATAGTACTCAACAGTGAAAAACTCAAAAGCTTCCCACTAAAATCTGGGACAAGACAAGGATGCCCACTATCACCACTCCTATTCAACATAGTCTTGGAAGTCCTAGCCACAGCAATCAGGCAAGACAGAGAAATAAAAGGGATCCAAATTGGAAAAGAAGAGGTAAAAGTGTCACTATATGCCAACGACAAGTTACCATATATAGAAAACTCTAAAAGGTCCACACAAAAACTACTAGAGCTGATCGAAGAATTCAGCAAGGGAGCAGGTTACAAGATTAACGTTCAAAAATCAGTGGCATTTCTTTACAATAACGATGAATCAACAGAAAAAGAAAGTAAAGAAACAATTCCCTTTAAAATAGCACCTAAAGTAATAAAATACATAGGAATAAACCTAACCAAGGAGGTGAAAGAATTATACACAGAAAACTATAAACCATTGATGAAGAAAATTAAAGAAGACTTTAAAAAATGGAAAGATATCTCATGCTCCTGGATTGGAAGAATCAATATTGTTAAAATGGTCACACTGCCCAAGGCAATCTACAGATTTAATATAATCCCTATCAAATTACCCAGGACATATTTCACAGAACTAGAACAAATCATAATAAACTTTATATGGAACCATCAAAGACCTAGAATTGCTAAAGCATTACTGAAGAGAAAGAAAGAGGCTGGAGGAATAACTCTCCCAGACTTCAGACAATACTATAGAGCTACAGTCATCAAGACAGCATGGTACTGGTACAAAAACAGACATATGGACCAATGGAACAGAACAGAGAACCCAGAAATGAACCCACAAACTTTTGGTCAACTCATCTTCGACAAAGGAGGCAAGAATATACAATGGAATAAGATGGTCTCTTTAGCAAGTGGTGTTGGGTAAACTGGACAGCAGCGTGTAAGTCAGTGAAGCTAGAACACTCCCTTACACCATACACAAAAATAAACTCAAAATGGCTCAAAGACTTAAACATAAGACAAGATACAATAAACCTCCTAGAGGAAAATATAGGCAAAACATTATCTGACATACATCTCAAAAATGTTCTCCTAGAACAGTCCACTCAAGCAATAGAAATAAAAGCAAGAATAAACAAATGGGACCTAATGAAAATTACAAGCTTCTGCACAGCAAAGGAAACAGTAAGTAAAACAAAAAGACAACCTATGGAATGGGAGAAAATTTTTGCAAGTGAAACCGACAAAGGCTTGATCTCTGGAATATATAAACAGCTCATACAACTTAGTAAGCAAAAAACCAACAACCCAGTCCAAAAATGGGCAGAAGACCTAAACAAGCAATTCTCCAGGGAAGACATACAAATGATCAATAGGCACATGAAAAATGCTCCATATCACTAATTATCAGAGAAATGCAAATCAAAACTACAATGAGGTGTCACCTCACACCAGTCAGAATGGCCATCATTCAAAAATCCACAAATGACAAATGCTGGAGAGGCTGTGGAGAAAAGGGAACCCTTCTCCACTGCTGGTGGGAATGCAGTTTGGTGCAGCCACTGTGGAAAACAGTGTGGAGATTCCTCAAAAGACTAGGAACAGACTTACCGTATGACCCAGGAATCCCGCTCCTGGGTATATATCCAGAAGGAACCCTACTTCAAGATGACACCTGCACCCCAATGTTCATAGCAGCACTATTTACAATAGCCAAGACATGGAAACAGCCTAAATGTCCATCAACAGATGACTGGATAAAGAAGAGGTGGTATATTTATACAATGGAATACTACTCAGCCATAAAAACCGACAACATAATGCCATTTGCAGCAACATGGATGCTCCTGGAGAATGTCATTCTAAGTGAATTAAGCCAGAAAGAGAAAGAAAAATGCCATAAGAGATCGCTCATATGTGGAATCTAAAAAAAAAAAAAAAAAAAAAGCATAAATACAAAACAGAAATAGACTCATAGACACAGAATACAAACTTGTGGTTGCCAAGGGGGCGGAGGGTGGGAAGAGATAGACGGGATTTCAAAATTGTAGAATAGATAAACAAGATTATACTGTATAGCACAGGGAGATATACACAAGATCTTATGGTAGCTCACAGAGAAAAAAAATGTGACAATGAATATATGTATGTTCATGTATAACTGAAAAAGTGTGCTCTACACTGGAATTTGACACAACATTGTAAAATGATTATAAATCAATAAAAAATTTTTAAACAATAAATTAATTTAGTAGAATTATGAAAAAAATAAAATAAAATTAGATGTTTTGAAATCAAGGTGTCAGCCAGGATTGCAAAGTTGGAAGAAGCCTTAAAGATTGTTTTGTCCAGTGGCCCTCAACTGTAACAGACTTAATGTCCCTTTTTTGTAACAAATATTTCCTAACATCTCATCTAGCATTCTAAAATGAACTCCATAGATAATATAATTTATCTGAACACATACTTTTAAAATAATTAATACATTCCTCTAGTTATAATATAAAGTAAAATTAAAAGAAAATAATCATGTTGAAATTAACCATCACACAAGCTCATTTTACAGCTGAATGAAAGTCATCATTACAAGCACTTTCAAAAAGTATCCTTTACCATACCTATATGTGGAATTATTACAAATATGGCAGTTAGAAAATCAGACTGATTAATGAAGACTCAAACACAAGGTTCAGTATCAACATCAGTGAAGCCATTTTCCAAAACAATATTTGGTTAAGTGCTGAATGAAACAAAGAACTATCTTCCTTCAATATACACAGTAGAAGCACTTACATTTAAAAGTCTTATATTTATTAAAACTATAAGAAAAATTTGTGTGTACATATATTTTAGTTTAGGTTCTAAGTTCAGATAATTATATACATTCAAGTTAGATTCTGGTTGGATAATTACAAGCAGTGTTTCCTTTTGGTGTCATAAAAATACTTTAGAACTAGATAGAGGTGATGGTTGTACATGTGAAAGTACTAAATGCCACTGAATGATACACTTTAAAATAGTTAATTTTATGTTATGTGAACTTAATCTCCAGTTAAAAAATTACAAAATCATAGCCCCATGTGAGATATAGTGATTTATCAAGAAAGATTTGAGGTAATAAACAGAGAAGCATTACTTTCGCACTACTTTGTTGTCCGACAGCTCATATGGAATCCAGGTGCTACCTTCTCCTTTCAAGTCTAGGAACCATCTTTTTAGGTTTTTTATTGCCAATTATGCTGGCTAGTTTCATGTATTCCACCATGAGACAAAACATAGCGACACTGCTTTACTCACAAGACCATGGCTCTTCAGAAGCTGTATATATTGAAACATGATAGCTCATGCCCCTACATTTTTTTTATGCTAATTACATCGTAGTCATGCGAATCTTGGTTTCCAATTACTCTTTCCAAGGTTGTTACTGGTTCATGGAAAATGACCACAAATACAAGTCTTACCCAGATCACATAGGCTAATGTGGACAACACTTTGCTTTCTGGTAATGTTAAATTAACCATTCAGATTTTGCAGTATAAATATAGAACAACACGTCTTCCAATCATGTTGTCTCCTATATTCTTTAGGCTGTAAGCTCTGTACTCCTTCAGTGGGAACTTTTTCTTTATTGGCCACACCCCTGCCTTTCACACACTACCACCAATACGGAGGATAAGAAGAGCCTATGGACAGAGTGGTGAGAGTGGTTGTATTCACACAAGAAGTGTTGTTCTCTCACCCTGGGCAGGGTATGATGTCACTACATCAAGTGGACACCACAAGAGAGGTCACTTATTGGTGGGGCCACTTGTCATTGAGGAGTGATAGTCTTGGAAGCCCTTAGGGGAGACTCAGGTGCTTGCTTGGGTCAAAGAATGGGACTACTTCGGGGGCAAGTATGGTCCTTTCTGCTCTCTGTGAGGCAGCCTTCTCTGCTTTCTGTATGAAAGAGGGGATCTATACACTTCTACCTCTGTAGAATTAACAGCTTTCTTTCTCTGTCTTTAAATGATGAATCTACTGTGCAAGATCAGATTCTGAGTCTTTAGAAGCACCATCTTGGGGCTCAACCAAATTTGAATTTTGATTTCCAAATGAATGCAAATAACAAAGTGGATATTTCCAAAGTAAGAGATACTGGTGACTAAAGATCTGCCCCCTTTTCATCAAAACAACATTCATGTTTCCCTATTGTTTTTCAAATTTAGAAAGAAACAGTAATTTTCTGGGATACCTCTAAGTGGGATGTGTTCTAAGGACAAAAATAAACTGCAAAACATTCTACAACTATTTGCAATTATCACATTATTAGTAGGAGTCAATATTGTAATTTAGAAACAGTTGTGTGCAAATCAGTAATTTTTAAAAAGTCTAACAGAAGAGTCAAGCTAAGAAAAAGAAACTGGTTGGATATTGAAAAATGTGCTTACATGGTGAAACGTCTAGAATTATCAAAGTTGCTGCCCAGTATCTAAATTGTCTAAGTGGTACGAAGAAGTACTGTTTGAGACATACTAGTGCAGATGTAAGCAAACTGTATGTATTCTTGTGCCTCAAATATTTTTCCTTCTTTGTACTTCTTATTGATGCAGAGTATGATTGAGAACAGAGTTGGAGAAAGCGTATGAAAGGAAAGGCCCTGATAACACAGCTAAAACGGACAGGCCTTGGCAAGGGTGATCTAGTATTTTTAGCCACATGTAGAAAAGAGTGACGTGGCTCGCCTGACCATCGAGGACTCATACAATACTAGCTTCTAAAGATCAGACTAGATGATCTATTCAGTTTAACCATTTTCGCAGATATGTAAACTACAGCTTAACAAGATTTTTACTCAAAATTCAGAGAATAGGATGAAATAGTGTCAAAACCGAAACTAGGACCCAGGACAAGTCCCAGTGCCAGGCTACTGTGTCCTAACTCACTTCATGATGTGAATTACTCACAACAACGAAGCATTTCATTGCTGTGTGGAAGGGATCCACGCACATCCACCACTGTAGAGTGAGCAGCTTTCTGACCAGAAAACTGACGTTTCAAAGTCAACCAGATAGAAACAGAAGTGAAAACCTATCAGCTTATTTTCACAGCAACATTCTGCTGTCATCTCAGGTATGGAAGAACGCTTCACTGGAGTCGGCACGGAATGAACGCTGCCCCTGGTGGTGGCCCAGCATGAGCTACACGAGTCACAGGCTCCCAGAGGCATTTTGTGCAGCTCTCAGCATCTTCCTCTAGCTCATGCTGGCTCTGTGGAGTCAGAAATGCTTTTTGAGAAAAAGCAGAGTTAGGCTCAAAGGCCATAACAAAGGTCAAAGTTTGCACCCTCACTTGATTTTAACAACTTGCCTTCAAAACCTCGTTTTCAATGTCCTGAAAGAGAGCAGGGAGGGAAAGCACATTTTTCTCCAGTTTATCAATTTTATGACTTTCTTCTTTGTTGATTCATGGCTCTTTGAAGTTTATTCTGGAAATTTCCCCTTAAATCATCAGGAAAAAAAAAGTTTAAAAATTCCGAGAAAACTTTTCACTCTATAGATTTGGTGCCCACGTTAAGAACCAAGACTCCTGCTTACAGGCAGTCAGGGGCATGGAAATGGCCTACACCTTGAACTGCAGTGAAGATTCATTAGTCATGGCCTGCAAGACAGACCTAATAACCATCATTCTTTGGTGTCCATGTCTCTGATAATCCTCCCCAATAGTATTTCCATAACTCTTGGTCATGAGGAAATACAGAGCCTTGTTGACAAGAGAGAGAAGAATCCCATTTCGATATGGGAATTCCCCTCCAAAAATACGAACCCAGGATAACGGAGTTGCTCGATGCTGCAAAACAGCTGTAAGTGCTATCACTTGAAATCAGAATTCATTTTGGAAAAATGTATGCTTAGTTTCAACAGCTCATCTCGAGAATTCCTAGCCTTCCAAAGATACTGAATTGATCAGACCCGTATCTCTCTGAATGCTTCAAAGAATCGAAATGTGTATAGAATGAGATTATAACAACAAAATTTAGTAGTAGTTGTGAAGGAGTTTTTCATTCACTCATTTATTCTACATAGATTATTAAATTCCTACTATGTGCCAGCTTTAGTGATAGGAGATGGAAACAAGGAATTTAAGACAATGGACACAGCCTCTACCTTCATGGTCTTGAGAGAGAGATTTAACAAATAATTACAAAGTTACTACAGATTTACAATTGTGATTAATATAACAAAAAGAAAAGTCCAAGGAGCTATGAAATTGTAAGACGAGTGTCTAACATTTTAGACAAGTTAAAGAAAGCCTCTTGGCAGAGAGAATGATTATTTATAGTTATTTAAGTTGAACCCTTGGGAGATAAGAAAGAGGCAGCTGTCTTCTCCTGAAATATCTGGTTTTGATTTTCTGAGATGTCTTCAACATTTTTTAATGCTATTTTTCCCTTATGCCACCGAAGAGTCATTCAATAAAAAAGGCTCAAGTTGGCATACAGTTGAAGGTGACAAAACCCTTATTTAGAGCTATATTATCATGATTCTAAATTATTCAGATTCTCATTCAACTTCCTAAATCTAAGCCAGTCCCAATTCCCTGCTCATTAGCATTAAGGACTAGAAATTGAACTCAGAGCTCCGCCCCTACTATTGACTCTCACACGGTCATTAATCACACGAAGTTACTGAACTGTTTAGACACCTTTCCAGGCTACTTAGAGTAACACATCCCTTATGCCTGTCAGTAATTTTTCAGCTGCACAATAATTGCAGTGTTCTCCGTGAGACACAGTGTGAGAAATAATTTACTCAAGTGTGATCATTTTATTTGGGTAGAGATCGACAGGGGATAGAAAAAACACTATTTTGAAAGTCAGCGGTTCAGGTCTCGAGCTCCAGAGATGGCTCTCCTTTGGGATATTTGTAGCAGGTATATCCATTTCATAATATCCGTCATAGATGGCTTTATTCTCTTTGACTCTTGTTCATTACTTCTTTGAAGACACAATGGCACTTTATTATCCCATCAACCGTCTTGAATCTCCAAGTGCCTCATTTCAATCAGTCAAGGAAAAATTAATTTTACATAGTCAAAGAACATTTCCTATATCAAAGACATTTTTCTAGCTTAGTTTTGGGATCTCCTGTGAGTTTTCATATGTGCATAGATTAGATCTTTATATGGGCCATAGGAAAAAAATGCAATGAATTTGTCCCCAGTGTTCATGCTCTAGCTTTAAGTTTGAATAATTCACAGCAGAGCTTCCCCACTTCCTCCGTGTAATGGGCTGTCTTGGCGCAATGGGAACACTCTTCCTGTCCATGTGTCTCCAGGAACAGTGCAGCAGCATTCACAGTCACATACTAACTCCCACTCTTTTGCACTTTTCTCAGCCTCATGGCCATAGCAATCATGTCCTTCTGAGATCCAAGTCACAGCATAGGCTCCCCAAAGCCTCTAACCCAGTCCTTGAGGTGATAAAAAGAAACAGCTCTGCTAACAGGCTAGCTCCAAGGGGCTCTGAGAATATAAAAAAGAGTTTCTTCCATCTGTGCCCAAGTTACACATCTTTATCACCCTCCCAGGTGTGAGGTTCTGAAGCAGCCTCTTCCATTTTGGCAGCATTTTGTTTATTTTGTCCAGAATTTCCGAGGTGTCTCCTGCCTCTGTCCACAGTCTGGAGAAGAGAAACTCAGCAGAAATAACAGGATTTTTTTGTCCTCAGTTGACCTCCAAGGAAACTAGGACAGTGAGAGGCTAAGAAGGCAAGGTCTCTCAATACACACCAGTGGTCAAAGCTGGCTTTCAGTGGCGCTTCTCCAAACACCCAAATCAATGTCAAACCACCAGCCCATGCAGCCTTTCCAAGATGCTCTGAGTGTTTATTCAGCCACTAAGTGTTCTGCCCAAAGTGGACTCCACCCAATGGTGAGCTAAGGCAAATCAAACATTCATTCACACAGTTGGGAGTGACATGCCCACCCAGCCTAGCCTCTGATGCCTGCAAAGTCTAGCTGCAGCTGGCTCCAAGCTCACAGGTGCCAGGCACCTGGCCAAGCATGGCAGTGATCTCTGGGGCTGGGCAGGAGGAGATGTTTGCACAGGGCACCTTCCCCCCTCATCCCCAGGAGCAACAGAGAAGGATACTGTGTGTTGTGGAAAGAGAACAAGTTCAAGTCCCACTGACCAAGGTCTGGATCCCAGCTCAGTTTCTTTTTACCTGTGCAACCTTGAGCAAGTTCCTTAATGGAACTGAGGCTCAGTTTACTAATCTGTAAAGTAAACATAATACTACTGCCATCTCATAGAGTTGTTGAGAGGATCATAGAAGTAAAGTACCTCGTAGAGTTTGGCCGTATAGTAGGGGGTCAAATAAATGATAGCTAGGAGCAAAAAGACTTTCCCAAAAGAGTGCCTAGGTTCTGTTTGTGCTATAGCTGATGTGGTAAGGATTCCCTTTGTCCCAAGACTTCTCTTGAGACCCTAGTTGGCTGTACACACATAGAGATGTATGGTGTGGTTGGAAGACCAGCCTGGGAGACAGACGCCTGGCCTGTCTCTGCTTTTAACCTGTTCTGTGGCCTTGAATGATTCCCCTACTTCTCTGGGTGTCACTTAGTTATTTATAAACTGAGATTGTTTTACATTGTTAATATTTAAGGCTTTGGGTTTGAATCACTCCCTTGTCACTTACTAGTCATATAACTTTTGGAAATAACCCCCCAAGAGTCTCTTTCTTCTCAAAATGCTTGTGGCCGGAAGGCTGCAGCACAGGCACACACAGCTACCCAGAATCTTACTAGCTCTAAGAAAGGCAGCACACAAATCTTCATTAGAGATATAGTCCAAAATCCAGCATCTATGGAATGTCCTCTCCTCTACAACTAGACCACAGTTATAATCCCCACCGTAGGTGCCCGATGGTGCAAGGTCCTCAACCTTGAGCAAAGACTCCATTATAGTTTGTAAACAGTATTTACTAATAAAGGTAAGCAGACTTCTTGGAAAGAATGGAAACAAACAGGAGTCTTCTTAGTAACAGAGTTAATCAGAAAATCCAATGTCAGAACTTCCCTTTCTCCAACCATCCCAGTTGTCCAGAGCCTCAACTGAGTAGGCAGAAAGAGCTACCTTACCCCTGTGCTCCCAAGAACTTTTCTGAACATCCCCAACACCTGCTGGCAAATGGGTAGCACAACGTAGCAGTGCATTTATAACTTCCACATTCACAACTCTCATGAAGAATGAGTGCCAATGGGGGAGCAAAGAAAACTCTAAAAACCAAATATTTCTGCTACCAAAACTGCTGCTCCCATCTTGGTTTAAAAGAATATAGGAAATATTGAATGACATTAACTTTTCTACAGGACTGTGGCTTCTTCCTACACACTTTCTGCAACAGAATTCAGCTAAAAACAATACATGATGTCATCTCAATAATTTGCTGATTAAAATGTCCCTAAAAAAAGATGTCCATCATACTCAGGGAACCACCTACTCAGCTGGTTTCCAAAATAATGTTTTTATTTCCTTCTTTAAGCAGCAAGAGGGGCTGAGGACTTTCTATACGATGTTAGCATACTCCTCTTATTTCTCAGGGTTAGGCATCTCAGCCTGAAGATATAAGACTGATAAAATATATAAGCACATTCCTGTGTGCCGTTTATGCACATGTCTTAAAACATCTGGTCCTAGCTTCTTCTGAGACATTCTTCTTGGTGTTAGAATTTGTACTTATTTTGATAGAGAACCACTGGCATACATACCTCCCTATACATCTTACAGTGAGATTTTCCACTGAACACCAGGATTAAGTGTCTATCTTTTGCAGGAAAGGAATATCATTTGTTTACTTTTTCTCAACATCCTTCTTTGATGCATTTTTCAACCAGTATCTGTAAAAATTCTCCACGGAGCTTACTCAGATCATGGAAAGTGTTCAGAAAGCTTTATCTGTTGTTCCATGGTATATCCCTAGTGCTTAGAACTAGTAGGCACTCGATAAACATTTTCTGGATAAATGAGAATGCCTTACAATTATAAAGCAGAGAGAATAGCACAGTTGGGGAGCCATTAAGTCACAGATGGGTAAGAAATCATGGATAGGGAGTTTATCCTTTTTCTTTGAGTTGTAAGAAGAAAGAAGAGTTGGTGGTAATACATGGGAATGAGGCATATCTGCTACGGAGCAAAACGAAATATTTCTTAATTGTTTGGGGAGTACACACACACACACACACACACGTACCACACAGTCAGGCTAGTGAAAAGCCAAGTTCACAGTCAGGGTTTCACAGCGACACTCACTCCCTCAGTCCCATATTTCTTCCTAACAGTGTGAGACTCACTGAATTACATAAATCTTTCCATATTTGTGTCATTTGTTGAGGGCACAATGAGGGCAGGGGGATTATGGGAGCTTACTCTTACATTGTGGTATAACTTATCTGGACTCAACATGTTCCCTCCCCCATTTCCTTCTCATCTATCCTGTCAAACATTTCTTCAATTCTTTGTCTTGATTCTCCCGGACAAATTTTTACTTCCAATCCAGAGCTCTACAGGGAGTACGAGAATTCATAAACAAAAGCCATAAAATGTGTTATTTTCTACATCCCCTTCACCTCCATAACAGTGGTTTTCATATGATCTGAAATAAAACTACAATACACTGGTGGGAGAGTTATATTGTCAAGTGTTAGGGAGAAATTATGAAATGCTCAGAATTTCAGCTTGATCCAAATGGCACGGTATGTCCCAAATCATGTGCATTCCACAGCCTCTTGAATTTGTAGCATTCATGATCAAACAGGGTTCTTTTTTCACTATTCAGGTAATCAGACTCTGAGAACAGTTTCTGTGGTCATTACAATACATACTGTAGATGTTAACATTTTTGTATGTTTCAGATGTAATGTACATTGTACACACATTGTGTATACATTCAGCAGCATTCACTCAACACATGTTTATTGGCTGTTCTGTGCTACACACTTGGATAGGTGGCAAGAAAAATACGGTTAACAAAACAAAGGCCCAGATCTCATAAAGCGTGTGTTCCATCAGAGGGGCATATTTAATAAATAAATAAACATTTAAAAAATACATAATATCCCATATGGCAGTAAGTATCTCAAAGAACATTAAGTAGGATAAAGGGACAGTGATGAGGTAAGTGTGTCCTTTTAGGGTGGGAGGTCAGGGAAAGCCTCTATGAATAAGGTGACCTTTCACCAGAGCCCTGAATGAATGGAGGGGGAAGAAGAGACCAGCAAATGCAGAGGCCATGAGATGGGAGCCAACGTGGGTGTTGCAGAAATGACAAGCAGAGGGGAGTGTGGAATGGCACAGCTAGTGGTGAACTTGAGAGCATTTGGCCTTTTTTAAGGCAGGCAGAGTCTATTCATCTGTCGTCATGTACAAAATATGACTAATGTTATAGACATTAGTTAAGGACTAATGGCAAATCTTTAAAAAAAAATTTCAAGAGAAACTGAGAAATTTGGACTTTTGTATGAAACCTCGTAATGTTTTTGTGTTGGTTCAAATTTTTAAAAATATTCTATGAGCCAAAATAAACACATATGCAAGCAAATCTAGCCTGCAGCCACCAATTTGTGGACTCTACCCTAGATAAACAGAATTACTTGATGTATTTAAATGTCAGAGCTTTGCACTCTACCTGAAATTTTTTTAAACCACCTAATTTTTTTAAACATGTACATTGGTGTCCAGGCCAAGCTAGAGCTCTATTTATCACTCTATTTATGTCATTTCATGTAGCTCTTATCACATTCTATTAGAGTTAGCTGTTTGGGTCTGCATTTTCCTAATTTGAATACAAAGTTGCTGGAATAAGACATATCTTATTTGATTTAGTATTCTCTGCACCCAGAAGCAATCTATATCTTAAGTGTTACATAGATGTTTCCATAATGAAGTTACTAGGATAATTAATCTGAATGAATCATCTGAATGATGACAGTTTGACGAAAATAATTGATATGCTTATTAAAAATAGTCACAAATATAAAATAAAACCGTAAGAGAAAAGATATTTTAAATGCTTCAAAAATCAGCGTAAGAGCTACAGTGTACGTTTAGCAATCACAATTAAAAGATCCAGAAGATGGACTACCATTTAATAGAGTGTCAGAGTCATGAGGAAGCACTTGAGAATTCCTAAAATATCCCTCCCTGGAAGCAAGAGTGACAATACCAGAGTGAACACGATGTAGCCACGATGCTGCTGTCCTCTGCTAGAAGAGGGCATGTCTTGACCAATCAAATTCAGAATTTTTTAAAATAAAGGGGCCCTTCCCTCATAGGTTCTTCTCCTTCTCCCTTCCAACATGGGCTGGTGGAGCATTGTTTACATTCAGGCCTGAAACCCGACGCGTACACAAGCTAACATGGCCACCATGCTGCATTACATTTTGGCAGTTCCCTTCTGTATATATGATCTCATTTGAGCCTCTCAGCTACTCTTCGGGATCAGACAAATGTTATTATTCTCATAAATACATGAGAAAACAAGCTCAGAGACCCAAGTATCCAGCTCAGTGTTTCCCAGCTACCTCATGCTAGAGCCCATGCCAGAGCTAGAACCTTCCAAACCCAAAGCCAGCTAACTTTCAATTCTGTCATTTTGCTCTTTTTACATATATAAACATTAAGAAATAGACATCTTTTCTAATAAAATTTAAAAATTGAGTATGAGTCATTTTTCAAGATTAAAGCTCAGCTCCATATTCCCAACTTATTCTGTATTATTAAGGATTTTATAAGTTTGTGACACTTCAAATATTGATATTCTGAGTCAGATAAAATAAAATACATGCTGATATTTCTCAGAGGAAGAAGAGAGTCTCATATGATAAGGAATTGTATGATAAAGTAGGACCTATATCCAAGGCATTGACTTAGTTGTTGCTGAGTTTGGCTAAAAATAGAAATAGAAAAGTAAATGATCCTGATCATGGTGTTAAGCTAAAACATGATCATCATATCATGAATCTTTGTGATGAATGATTTGCACTTTTATGCCAACTGCAAAACAGTTTGTCAAGCTACTGGAAATTTTTACTACTATATATGGCAATGTATATAAGTGCAAGAAATAAAATTAAATCCTAAGGAATAGAGTTAAAGCATTTATTCTTAATGAAAATGGTCCTGTCACTACAGCATCAAAGTATTAAAAACCAAGCATGCATCTTGCTTGAAAATTTCAACTGAAAAAATTCTTGACCCTACTAAATGGTAAAAAACTAGGGAGTCATAATTTAAAAGACTGAATACTGTTACCAAATTGTGAGATTATAGAAAGCACTATTTTAGCAAATATAAAAGCAATCTTTATAAATTGGTTTACAAAATTATAAGATTTTTAAACCATTAAACCTAGAACATGGAGAATAGCACAAAAGAAATGCAATAAACAATGTGACACCATTTTCAAATATGCTATTGAAAAGAACATCATATTATTTACCCACATCAGCCTAACCAGAATTATGAGGTTAAGACTATCTATAATTTACCCCTAAAAAAAAAGTAATCATATGGTGAAAATGATAGGTTTTTTGGTAGCAATTCAAAATAGGGTAATTGGTACCAAAAATTATATGGCAATTTTAAAATGAGAAAACTTTATTGGAGTAAAGGTAAAGAAGACAAAGGATGTTTAGTTGAATTTTCAGTTGGAAAGTGTACTGTCTTGGCTAGCCTGAGAAATAACTACCACCAGAATAAGTGTGGAACATTGGAGAAATTATTTCATCTCTATGAGCCTCATTTTCCACATCTGCAACATAAGAACAATAATATAAATCCTAATTTATTTCACATGGATGGTGTGAGGAGAAAATGAGTTTTAAAAATGAGTTAACAGGCAAACATAAAATTGTTGTTTTTGTTATTCACTTCTGTATTATTAATAGTGTTTGCTAAGATAATGTTGCAGCCATTATGACATTCTTAATAGAATAAAAAAGGAAAATCAGTCTACTCTAGTGGATATTTTTGGTTGCCATCCAGAATCCATACCTCTCTTTCCCCATTCACGTAGCACTCCAGATAGTCTTTGGGGAACCAACTGTCTCCCATTATCAATCACTTGCATAATGTCAAGCCAGAAGTCTTATTTCTCATCATTCTGACCCTAATAATTAATACTGAGATGAGTTCAGAACTTGATATAAGGATGAGCACAAACAATCAGAATCAATGATATATGATGAGATATTTGCTGAGACTTACAGAAAAAAAAAAGCTTTTTTAAAACCTTAGTAATTACAAATTACAAAGCCCTACCATTTCATCTTTGACTTAATAGTCAAATTTTCAAAACAAATAATTTAGAAAATAATTGTTAAGAAATGTTAGAAATCAAAACTTAAGATATGCTAAAACTGAAATACAAGCAAAATTACTGATTTCAATATCTTTATTATTAAATAAAATAGAATGGAAATAAACAAGATATTTAGAAAAAACTTAAGGAAATCAGGATAACTGGAAAACATAAATCAAAAAATTAACAATTATAGAAATTAGTTATTTGAAATCAACTATATGGAACATAAAATTCTGGCAAATTTTTACTAAGAAAACAGAAGTAATAAAACAAACAAATAAATAAATCTGAAGAAGTGATAATAAAAATACAGAAGAAATTCAAATACTGATTATGAAATGACAGAAAAATTAAGAAAATCTTAATAATCACTCCAGAAAATTAGAAAATTCTATTGTAGAACAAATTTGTTCAGAAGTCCTTTAAAGATATAAAGCAAAAAGAAATGAATTAATGGAAGTAAACACCACTCTGTAATAATACATGAGAAGACTTTGTGTAAGTTGGAAGTGGGTCTAGAAAACTTCAAATGCAGAAGCAGTGTACATCAGGAACAGTATCTAGAGGATGAGTCAGCTGATCACTAGACTCAGAGAGCATCCATGACAGTAGTTTTTTCCTATCTACCCATTCATCCCTAACTTGGGGCAAGATATAAGCAGTAGACTTTTGCTTCTGAGGTTGCAGTAAGAAATGCAAATGTTTAGGTGCAAAACACAGGGAGGTCCCATGGGAGTCTAGTTATATCCTGGGGGAAGAGGTAATTCCACTTACCCAGAAGATGAGCTACTGGCACATGCTGCCCAGCTGCTAAACAATTTACCTCTCCCCTAAAATAACTGAAAGTAACTGCAATGTACAGTAGCAACCATATAAAAAGAGGAAGGAATCTGAGAGAAGCATAAACACAGAATCACAAACACCCAGATAAAATACAAATTCAACAAATAGGAGAGTTAACACTTGAAGATACACAGTTAATAGAATAAACAAATAAGAACCTTTTATAAAAGGTAATATTCTCAAAGGAACAGAGAAGGTATCATATATATGAATTAAGAAAAAACACTCTGTAAAGAAAGCAGTTAGAGATCTTAAAAATGAAAAATGGATATGCTAAGGGGAAGGCAATGTGACAGATAACTGGGGGAAAATCTGTGAATTGACACTAACCCAGAAATAACAGAGGTGATGGAACTGTAGACAATGGTGTTAAAGCACTATTGAGATTATGTGCAAATATTTATAGGAAAATATTAATGTAATGAAGAAAGAAATGGAAGCTATTTAAATGAACCTAAGGAAATGTCTAGAGATTAAAAACTACAATATTTGAAATGAGAATTTTACTGAATGGGATGAACACTGGATTAGACACTGCAAAGGAAAAGGTCAATAGACTTGAAGGCACTACAATAGAATTTATCCAAAACAAAACACTAAGAGATATGAGGCTGAAAATAAAATTACCAGAGCTTCAGTGATCTCTGGAGTAATATTAAATAGTCTAATACCTTTGTAATTGTAGTATCAGAAGGAATGAAAATAATAATGGCTGAAATTTTTCCAAATTTGACTAAAACTTTAAGCCCACTGACTCAAAAGACAAAACAAATCTCAAGCAGAATACATCCACACACATATATACACAAAACATTCAAAGGCATGTAATAATCAAACAGATAAAAATCAATGATAAAGAGAACATCTTAAATGCAACCAAAGAATAAAGACCTTTGCACAGAGGAACAAAGATAACACACAAATTCTCATCAGAAACTATGCAAGACAGAAGACAATGTAATTGTATTTTTAAAGGAGTGAGGGGATCTTTAATTCCAATAATTCTACACACAGTAAAAATAGCTTTTCAAATTAAGGTAAAATAAGAACTTTTTGAGATAAACAAAGCTGAGGATGGAATATTATTCAGACATAAAGAGAAGAAAAACTTGCCATTTGTGATAATATGGATGACTTTGAAGGCATTAACCTAAGTGAAATAAATCAGACAGAGAAAGACCAATATCATCTGATTTCATTTATATGGAGCCTGAAAGAAAACCAAATGAAAAACAAACAAAAAAAAACCCCACCAAAATCAAATTCATAGATACAGAGGATCAAGTTGATTGTATACCTGAAACAAACATAATGTTATACATCAATTATATCTCAAAATTTTTTAAGTTAGTTCTTTAAAAATACTAAACACATTTGATGAGACCCTACCTAAACTAATCATTGACAACAACAAAATATCAGTATCAGGAATGAGAGCAAAGGCATCACCTCAGATCACACAGGCATTAGAAGCAAAGTAAGTGCACATTACGAATAACATTAGAACAATACATTTAACAACTTCAATGAAGTAAACAAATTCCTTGCAAATTCCACATTGCCAAAACTGCCTTATGAAGAAATAGAAAACCACAAGACACCCACTACATACCCACTAGACTAACTAAAATTTAAAAGATTGATAATCCCAAATGTTAGAAGAATTTGGAGCAACTGGAACTCTTATACCTCTGGTATGAAAATCATAGAGTTACTGTAGAAAACAAGCTGGCAGTTTTCTTATAAAGTTGCACAGACGTTTACCATTTCACCTAGCAACTCCATTTCTAAAAGATTTATATAATAGAAATGAACACATAGGTGAAAACAAATAATTACAGCACATCAATTCATAATCATCCAAAACTGGAAAGAATAAAAAGTCCATCATCAGGTGAATGGATAAACAGATTGTAATATATACAGACAAAAGAATACTAACCAGAAATAAAAGGGATAAACACTCAACAACATGGACAAATCTTTTTAAAAAAATTATTATTGGGTAAAAAATTCCATACACAAAGGAGTACATACTGTATGATTCCATTTAAATGAAATTCTATAAAAGGCAAATATAATCTGTAGTGACAGAAAGTAGATTCGTGGTTGCCTGGGTCAGCAGTGGAGGGATTGACTGGGGAGGGACAGAGGGGAACTTTAGGGGAATGATATAAATGTTCTCTACTTAAGTTATGGTGTGGTTTCATGGGTATATAAGTTTGTCAAAACTCATCAAAATGAACATTCAAAATAGGTACATTTATAGTATACAAATTACACGTCAGGAAAATCGATTTTTGTAAAAGCTCTTAAGATACTCTCTTCAGTTATCATTTCAGGTACTGCTCTATTTCTCTAAATAAATTCTTTGAAAGCATTATTCACACTAGTTTCTCTAATTTCCCTCCTATTCTCTCTTAAGCCTGTTCCAATCAGGCTTTCACCTATACCATCACAGTAAAATTATTCTGGTCAAAGTCACTAATGACTTCCCCTTTGCTAAGTCCTTTTGCAAAACCAATTCTTTCTTTTATGACCCATCATCTATATTCCACATCATTGATTATTCCATCCTCTTGAGACACTTTGTCTTCCAGGATACTACATTCCATGATTTTCCTCCTATCATAGTAGTTGCTTCTTAGCTGCTGGCTCTTCATCCCTTCTCAATCCCTAAATGCTGAAGTATACCAGGGCTCAGTCCTTGGACCTCTAGTCTACTGTACCTATACTCATACCTTTTGTGCTATCATCCACTCCTGTGGTCAACTAAGTATCAACACCTATGTTGATATCTTTAGCATAGAGCTTTCCCCTGAACTCCAGATTTCAAATAAAATTCCTACTCAACATCTCTATTTAGATGTCTGTTAGACATATCAAGATTAGGATCTGTTAGCTTCCCCCATAAAACTTTTCCTCCCACAATGCCATATATTCACAATGGCAATTCCCCTTACTCAGTTTTTCAAACCAGAAACCTTCGAGAAGGTTTAATTCTCATTTCTTTTCTTTATCTTATGCCACCCACACAATTTGATCCTATCCCCAACACATATTCAGACTCTCTTTGCTTCCCTCTACTGCTGTCATCCTGGTCCATGTCATTATTTTTTGCTTGTGTAACTGCAACAGCCTTCTAACTAGCCTATTTGCTTCTTTTTTCCTTCTTTGTAATCAATTCTCAACACAACATCCAGAGTGACCCTGTTAAAATACTACAGGATCATGTCTCTTTTCTGCTCAAGCTTTTTTCTATGACTCCTGATTTCACTAAGAAAAAAATTTAATGGCCTCCTAGATCTTACACAGTCCAGCCCCTTATTTTCTCTCTTACCTCATCTCCTACCACTCTCCCTGTCACAACAGCAACATTTAGTTTCCAGCCTATTCCTCAAACATATCAGGCATATTTCCACCACAGGGCCTTTGTACTTGCTGTTCCCTCTGCCTTCGATACATATTCCCTGGTTATCCACTCTCTGACTTGCACAATGTCAGCTTAGCCTTCCCTAATCACTCACAAAAATTTCAACCCACTTCAGTGTTTTTCACTCCCATTCCCTGCTTTTTTCATCTCTACAGGGCTTACCACCTTCTAATGTACTATGTGTCTTTCTTAGTAATGTTGTTTAGTGTCTGTCTCTCCAAACTGAAATGTAAGCCCCATGCAGGCAGGAATTTCTATTTTGTTCACCTCTGTATCCTCAGCACCTAGAACTAAGCCTGAAACATAATAGGAGCTCAATAAATATTTGCTGAATTAATACTAATGGGGAAATGCTAACATTAAAATCAGTTTTAAAATGAGATTTTCTTTCATGACCACTATTTATCATTTTGTTCTGAAAGTTCTGCCCAATACAACTAGATATTAAACAAAAATAAGGGTTCTAATTACTTAAAGAAAAAAATTTTCTATTATTTATAGGATGGTATGTCTTTGTACCCAGAAAACTCAAAAGGAATAAAATAGAATCATTTTAGAATCAGTAAAACAGTTCAATAAAGTAGCCAAATATATATATATATATATATATATATATATATATATATATATATATATATATATAAAATTTTCCTTAAATTTATAAAAAATAAATAATTTCCCTATCTACAAGTGTTATGAGCTGAATTGTATACTTCCAAATTCGTGTGTTGAAGCCCTAACCCCCAGAGAATCTCAGAATGTGACTACATTTGAAAATGGAGCCTTTAAAAAGGAGATTAAGTGAAAATGAGGCCCTTAGGGCCGGTCTTAATCCAATCTGACAGTGTCCTTATTAGAAGAGGAAATCTGAATACAAGGAGAGACTCATACATGTTTGTGTGCAGAGCAAAGCCCCTGTGTGGGCAGAGCAAGACGACTATCTACAAGCCAAGGAGAGAAGCCTCTGAAGAAACTAGACCTGCCAACACCTTGCTCTTGACTTCCTGCTTCTGGGGCTGTGAGAAAATAGATACCTAGTCTGTGGTATTTTGTTATGGCAGCCCCTGCAAACCACTACAACTAGCAATAACCAGTTAAAATACAGAATGGGGGAAATCATTTTATTCACTTAGGCCACACAACAATAAAATACCTAGCAGCAACCCCAACCAGGAAAATTCAATGCTCTGTTTAATATTCTAAGCACCTATCATCCCCATAAGACTCCTGACTGAGGTAGGAACCAAGCTTGCTCACATCTTTATTCCCAGTGCCTCGTACACATGGTGGTAGGAGTACCTGCTCTGGGCCGCTAGAGACGTCTCTGTCCTACACCTCCAGTCACAGGTGTGAGGAATGTTAAGAGTTTAGACTTTGGTCTCAGTTTGTATTCATTCTCAACCCTCCAGATCAAGTGGGTTTGCTTTCCCTCATAAGGATTTACCAAGAGTAAAGGTAATCATTTCAATTACATGTTCTTTAAACAAGTAAAGATTTAGCGCACCCCAGCCTCTGAGGGCCACAGCAATTTGTCAGAGACCCTCTAAGCTCCCTCTCTGTGCCATGGCTACAGGTTCACAAGAACACAAGATGTAGGTTCAGGGACAATTTGAGGTTGTTCTTGCCCTGGGGACTCAGCTGCTGCCTCTTCCAGGAGCCCTAATCTTCCAGATCTTCAAGTGACTGATTTTTACTCCATATCATTTGAGCCTTAGCTCAGTATCATCTCCTCCGAGACTCGTGCAGATTCAAGCTCCATGTCCATCCCCGTCTGGTCCCATTGTCCTGTTTTATTGTTCATGGCATATCACCATTTATTTATTTCTCTTCGTTTTGTTTCTGGTCTATATTTCCTCTTCCAGCCTGCAAGCTCCAAGAAAGCAGGGGTTTTCAGTCTTCAGGGCTGACCCCAGAACTATGTCTGGTGCAGAATGGACACAGAAATATGTCCTGAGAAAAAAAGTAATTGGACCAATAAAAAGAAGGTGAGCCTATTTCTCGGGCTGAGAGCACACACAAAGCCTTGATTTTTAAGAGGCACTATCTCTTTTCCCTCCTGGTTTTCACACACAAAAAAAAATTTTTTTCCAAACACCCTCTTACTCCTGCCACCAAAGGGTAAGAGTGTTACTTTGGTTAAGGTATTAGCCAGTCTCTCACTGTTCTGGGTTGAGATCATCTATCAAAATTCTAGGGAAAAGACCTGTCCTTTCTTTCTCCTTCTTTCTGTAGCTGAACCAGTGGGAGCTTGTGCTGGGGGATTCAGTTTTGCTCTATCGTCCAGTTACCACACTGAAGCACTCCATCTGCTGACTCATGTTTTATTTATCAGTTGGTTTGTAAATCCAGCAGGGAACAGGGTGGTATTTATTTAGTTCAAAGATCCCAGCAATGATTATTTATTGTCTCAGTCTATTGTATTGTTTCTACAGAATGAGAAGGCTGCCACTCATAAAATGACACTTGACCATTTACTCCTTAGTTAGAAGGGTAGTGAAGTTATCTATTAGGAAAGTTTGGGATTCACTGTTGCCATTGCCATCTTAACATCACTGCAAGTGCTCAAGGATGTTGAGATTAAAATACCATCTATAAAGAGACATTAAGAGGGATGCTTTCGCCGAATGAAGGAGAGCCATATACCTGGTTACAAAGGCCAGAATAATAATTTTTAAAAAGCAGCAATTTATATTAGATGCTAATTTTCCTCTGTGTGTGTGTGTGTGTGCACAGACACAAAAGTGAAAAAATCTTACAGACTCTTATAGTGGACAACTGTGAAATATTTGTGGACTGTCTAATCTCAAGTGTGCATGACCCATATGAAGAAAACCATAATATGTAATAAGAAAAGATCATGTCTTTATTTGGGAGACTGAGTATTTTAAAATTATTTCTTTTTTTCAGTAGAAATTTTCTTAGAAATAAAATGACTTAAAGTTAATTTGGATACATAAACAAACAAACAAACAAACAAACATGTAAGAAGATTTTATAAAGGTAAACTAATCCAGAAGACTTGTATGACTGAGTATTAAAATATATTATAGTACTACTTTAGTTAAACAGTGTGGTATTGGCAAGAATCACGAGGCTAAAACCAGACTATGTTATATATAAGAATTTAACATCCAATAAAGGAACACACATTAATAAATACTGAATTATTCAATAGTGTTTAGAAAATTGGCTGAATCTTTAGATTAAAAAATTACTCAGAATTACATTTATACACTGTCTAAAAATAACTTCTAAATGGATTCCAAAATTAATTGTAAAACTGGTATAATAAATTTGGCATACAACTGTGTCTATTGGGACGAGAAAAATCTAAGCAAAAACAATTGTATAAATCAAGCAGTAAAACCTGGTTTATTTTACGATGTTAAAATGCCTTTAACTAAAAAATATCATCAACAAATAACTAAATGGTAGAAAAAAAATCTGAAAAAATCATACTCTCCCTGGAAGATAATATATTAGCATTCTTATTTTTTTTAGTTCTTTTTTTTAAACATTTTTTATTGATTTATAATCATTTTACAATGTTGTGTCAAATTCCAGTGTAGAGCACAATTTTTCAGTCATACATGAACATATATATATATTCATTGTCACATTTTGTTTATCTATTCTACAATTTTGAAATCCCAGTCTATCCCTTCCCACCCCTACCCCCTTAGCAACCACAAGTTTGTATTCTATGTCTATGAGTCTGTTTCTGTTTTGTATTTATGCCTTTTTTTTTTTTTTTTTTAGATTCCACATATGAGTGATCTCATATGGTATTTTTCTTTCTCTTTCAGGCTTACTTCACTTAGAATGACATTCTCCAGGAGCATCCATGTTGCTGCAAATGGCATTATGTTTTCGGTTTTTATGGCTGAATAGTATTCCATTGTATAAATATACCACCTCTTCTTTATCCAGTCATCTGTTGATGGACATTTAGGCTGTTTCCATGTCTTGGCTATTGTAAATAGTGCTGCTATGAACATTGGGGTGCAGGTGTCATCTTGAAGTAGGGTTCCTTCTGGATATATACCCAGGAGCGGGATTCCTGGGTCATACGGTAAGTCTGTTCCTAGTCTTTTGAGGAATCTCCATACTGTTTTCCACAGTGGCTGCACCAAACTGCATTCCCACCAGCAGTGGAGAAGGGTTCCCTTTTCTCCACAGCCTCTCCAGCATTTGTCATTTGTGGATTTTTGAATGATGGCCATTCTGACTGGTGTGAGGTGATACTTCATCATAGTTTTGATTTGCATTTCTCTGATAATTAGTGATATGGAGCATTTTTCATGTGCCTATTGATCATTTGTATGTCTTCCCTGGAGAATTGCTTGTTTAGGTCTTCTGCCCATTTTTGGACTGGGTTGTTGGTTTTTTGCTTACTAAGTTGTATGAGCTGTTTATATATTCCAGAGATCAAGCCTTTGTCGGTTTCACTTGCAAAAATTTTCTCCCATTCCATAGGTTGTCTTTTTGTTTTACTTATGGTTTCCTTTGCTGTGCAGAAGCTTGTAATTTTCATTAGGTCCCATTTGTTTATTCTTGCTTTTATTTCTATTGCTTGAGTGGACTGTTCTAGGAGAACATTTTTGAGATGTATGTCAGATAATGTTTTGCCTATATTTTCCTCTAGGAGGTTTATTGTATCTTGTCTTATGTTTAAGTCTTTGAGCCATTTTGAGTTTATTTTTGTGTATGGTGTAAGGGAGTGTTCTAGCTTCACTGACTTACATGCTACTGTCCAGTTTTCCCAACACCATTTGCTAAAGAGACTGTCTTTATTCCATTGTATATTCTTGCCTCCTTTGTCGAAGATGAGTTGACCAAAAGTTTGTGGGTTCATTTCTGGGCTCTCTGTTCTGTTCCATTGGTCCATATGTCTGTTTTTGTACGAGTACCATGCTGTCTTGATGACTGTAGCTCCATAGTATTGTCAGAAGTTTGGGAGAGTTATTCCTCTAGCCTCTATCTTTTTCTTCAGTAATGCTTTGGCAATTCTAGGTCTTTGATGGTTCCATATAAAGTTTATTATGATTTGTTCTAGTTCTGTGAAATATGTCCTGGGTAATTTGATAGGGATTACATTAAATCTGTAGATTGCCTTGGGTAGTATGACCATTTTAACAATATTGATTCTTCCAATCCAAGAGCATGGGATATCTTTTCATTTTTTAAAGTCTTCTTTAATTTTCTTCATCAATGGTTTATAGTTTTCTGTGTATAATTCTTTCACCTCCTCGGTTAGATTTATTCCTAGGTACTTTATTACTTTGGGTGCTATTTTAAAAGGGATTGTTTCTTTACTTTCTTTTTCTGTTGATTCATCGTTATTGTAAAGAAATGCCACTGATTTTTGAACGTTAATCTTGTAACCTGCTCCCTTGATGAATTCTTCGATCAGCTCTAGTAGTTTTTGTCTGGACCTTTTAGGGTTTTCTATATATAGTAACATGTCATCAGCACATAGTGATACTTTTACCTCTCCTTTTCCAATTTGGATCCCTTTTATTTCTCTTTCTTGCCTGACTGATGTGGCTAGGACTTCCAGGACTATGTTGAATAGAAGTGTTGACAGTGGGCATCCTTGTCTTGTTCCAGATTTTAGTGAGAAGCTTTTGAGTTTTTCACCATTGAGTACTATGCTGGCTGTAGGTCTGTCATATATAGCTTTTATTATGTTGAGATATGTTCCCTCTATACCCACTTTGGGGAGAGTTTTTATCATAAATGGGTGTTGAATTTTATCAAATGCTTTTTCTGCTAGTATTCTTGTTACACAAGAAATTCTCACAAGTTAACTAGAAATACTCTAAAACCTACACACACACACAGAGAGAGAGAGAGAGAGAGA
This sequence comes from Camelus bactrianus, assembly GCF_048773025.1. Taxonomy (NCBI): domain Eukaryota; kingdom Metazoa; phylum Chordata; class Mammalia; order Artiodactyla; family Camelidae; genus Camelus; species Camelus bactrianus. The sequence continues at coordinate 14,448,986 of NC_133552.1, forward strand.
GAGAGAGAGAGAGAGAGGGAGAGAGACAGCACCTTTCACGTAGGCAATTTTGAAGAGGAGACTGAGAAAAGCTAACTAATTTGACCATGTCACACAGTTTATAAGTGGCAGGTCCCAGGCAGACTAGTTCCAGAGGCCATGCCATGCCATGCCATGTTAACAGACAAAAGACAGGCGGGGCAACAGCAAAATGCCAGCAGTGTTTTTCTCTGACTTGCAGCCCTGTGGGTGGTTTGCATTAACAGCCTTGGACAAGTTGGAGGTGGGTGTCTGTCCAAATAGGTCCCATGCTGGCATCTGTGCTCTTTCAGACAAGGGCATTCCAAGGCTAGACATGAGCCCAAAACACAGGGACTCTACAGACACCACAAAGGCTCTTTGGATCGCTAATGAATGGCTTTGAAGCCCCATCTCTTTTCGAAATTATGCTCCAAATCTCTGTCTTCCCTAGAACAATCCATTCACATGACCTATTTCACTAAGCAACAGATTTCTTTATCTATTATTTCTGCAGAGGAGGAGGGACCCAGAGTGTCACATTCTTCTTGGGAGGTGAAATTGTTCTGGAACTGTTATGTTGGTATATTTAGCTTCATTTTGTTCTCTATTCCCTGCCCCCACCCATACCCCCCAACCACAATGACGCTCAGTACAGTCCTTCTTGCCCTAAGCACACAGTGCTATGTCCTGGCATATGAAACAAAGCAGATATGCACTTTTTATCATCTTTTTCTCTACCCTTCCCCCAGGGCTTAAAGAAAATTCAAATTTTGGTTTCACTTCCTACAAACTTTCAGATAAGTCACTTCCTGAAATTAGTATCCCAGCCCCTGCATAGATGCTCTCAGTTTTTCCTATACCCGGGCTTCTTAAACAATATACCAGTTACTCAAATTGATCCCCTAATAGGCTACAAATTCTAAGGTTTTCTTCTTCTGACCTTGTTCCCTGTTGAGTTTGCAGCCTCTTGGACCACAAAAAGCAAATACCGGGAGTATTTTGGGGAGATACGGCCAGATGACTTCACGATTACTCAGACCACTCCAAGCTGCAAGTCACAGCCTGTGAATCCCCAGTGTGTTTGCTTCATATTCTAATCTGGAACTCTCTCAAATGTCTTTCTACATTTCTGTTGCACAAAGCACCTTCTCCTTCCCAGAAGAAGCATCCTCTAGCTATGGCTAAGTCTGTCCACCATAGGATGCTTCCACAAAAAATGTCTTCAATGCTTACCTGTTGATTTCCCTAAGGGCCAGGCCACCATCCACTGTGCTACTGGGTGGTCTTAAAAGTTTTCACAACCCCATCTCACTTCACCAATTTCTGTTCCCAAACCCTGGGTAGGATGGGATTTTAAAGCAGCCTCGGGGTAACACCAAAGTTCCCAGTTGGAACCTTGAGGGTAATAGTCACCTCCCTTCCACCTACCCTCTACACTTTCCCATCCCCTTCCTGTGTTTACTTTTTTATTATGTTCACAGATGTTTGTTGCTCTTCTCTCCCTTAGAATGGAAGCCCTCTCAGAGCAAGAATGATTTAATTGATTTTGGCCATCTTAAAGTTTCTTCAATATTTTGATACTAAAGATAATTGGTTGGAGGGTATAAGGGTAGAAAGGGAGGTAGCACCTGGCGACTTTGGGATTCTTTCTTTTGACCTTTTGCAATTACCTTGCCCTGGAAATACGGTACTTTCCCTCCCAAGGCTGCAGGAGGCCCCCATTCTGACCACTACTTCAGCACACAGCCATCTTCCCTTTACCTAGAATATCATCTCTGTCCTGCCCAACCTTATCTTCCTATCTTATGATAGGAACCTTATCTTCAGGGTTCATTCAAGGATTTCCTTCCCTAGAGAGACTTACCTGTCTCCCAGCGTATAGTGAGGTCATCCTGCTCTGGACGCTCATGTTACTTTATAGAAATCCCCCAATGTCTGCTGCATCTGTTAGATTTTAGCTTGGCTGCATAAATAGAAAACTCCAGAAAAACAGTGGCTTAAGCAAGGCAGGAATTTATTTCTTGTGGTAAAAACAAAGCAAATTAGGAGCAAGCATTCCATGGTTGGTAAAGCTGCTGCTTGCTATCATCTCTTCACCTCTCTATTCCATATTGTGTTTACTTCATGTTTCAAGACAGCTGCTGGAGTTTCAGGCCAGAAGCAGAAGGAAAGGCAACTGTGAAAAAGGACCCCTCCTGCTAAGTTAGCTTCCTGTAAGTATTTCTCTTGGAAAGGCCACATAATATATCTCCCTTTACATCTCCCCAGACCACACCTAGCAGCAAAGCAAATCAAGGAATAGAACTGATTATGCTTGGAGATCACATACCCAGATATAAATGGGTTGATTTCTAAGGAGAAGTGGGAAAGCAGATGTCGGGGTAGGTAACTGTAGCTTCTGACAACAGCCCACATTGTGAATTACAATTACTTTTTTTCAATCTATCTTCCCTCTGCACCATAGTTTCCTGAGGTCCAGGATTGATTTTATCATCTCTAAGTCTACAGTGCCTTACAGAGTACCCGGCATAAGGACAGTAACTTGCCTGTTTCATTCATCATGTCCCTTACAACAGATGCTCGAAGAGAAATGATACAGGAGTGAATGAGACACATCATTCCAATGTAAAAGTATGGCCTGATTATATAAAATCAATCCAATTTGACAAGCACTTATTAAGGAAAGGAAGTAAGCTTAGACTTCAAGCAAAAGACTCTGCACATACCTTATCAATATTTTATAGAAGTAGCAGAAACTTAATCAAGTCAACATGCTGTTAGAGACTCCAAACCAATATGAAAGTCCAGGAAGAATTTTACCTTGCCAGTATCTGAGAACCCAATGTCAAGCTGCCCCTTCTTTCTCTATTAGCCTGAATCAGGCAGGGCATTCATAGACCAGAGGATAGAGGCTAAACAATTTGCCTGCCACTGACATGTTTGAAGAGAAAACAAAATTTTCTAGCTTTAAGTCCACTAAATTGCCAACCACATTGTCAGTTCATAGCAAGTTTTAATCAGTAGGTTCTCATGTTTCCCAGTGGACATCTCTTGGTTTTTGGTTTTCACCTAAACTTCACCACTGGTGATTCACACACTCTTGTGACTGGGTTTATAACTGTCAACCAGAAAACATCTATACTGGTTAAATAGGAGCTTTCTAAGAAAATGCAAGGGCAGCATAAATTGATTAATAAGCACAATCAACCCAATTTGGTGTGAACCTCCCATGAATACAGCTAAATCTAAGTTCTAAAATTATCTTGATGGCTAATTTTTCAGGAAAATGTGTTGTGGTCTCAGACTCTCTGAGAACCTAAATACTCTTAGACTTTACCTGAAATAATTTCTTCTTTGTACAAGATAGGCTCAGTTAAAAGTAGCTATAAAAATGTTATTAAATACTTTGACAGGTTATTCTGCTCTGACACCATGAAGAGCCTAGTTCATAAGATGTTTTCATTATTTGAATAATTTTTTAAAAGAGTGTTAATGGTTTTGAAAATGTACCATGTAAAAATTAAGGACAGGCTTCTTCAACCTTTGATTACCAAATTTGAGACCCTGTGAAATGGAACCCAATGTGACCCCTATTTAAAATGTCCATATTTATTGTGTATTTTATCCTGGGAACAAGGCCTAATCCAGAGACATTTTGAGCTCATCAAATATGTAAATTGTTTTTCAAACACTTTGGAGTTACCACAATACCTAAATTGTTTTTAGCCAGCCAAGCACTTTTCCCTTTAGTTTCAAAAGCCAATTGTATTTTTTTCCAGAAAATCTAATTCAGATGTTACTGATTCACTTGCACTTAAATAATTAAAATGCTATTTTGCAAGAACTGATTGGTGTGTGAGAAAGCTCTCAAGCCTCTTGTCTAAGCCTCTTTAAGTCTGTTCTGAAAAACAGGAAGTCTTGCTTTGCCAAGAGTAAACCAACTGCAGTGGCACATTTGGGATGAAAGTCTGATTTCAGTGTAAATACAAAGCCATCATTTGGAGATGGGTGAATCATGCTGAGACATCTCCTTCTGGCTCTCCCATCTCCATAGGCTTTGCTGAAAACCTGATTATGAGCCCAGGTAAATTCTCACCTCGAGATGCTGACAGCGGAGAAGCAAAGACCCAGAGTCCTTTATCAGGAACGCAACTAGGAGCTCTGAGGCTTGAAATATTTCTTTTAAAAGCTAATCTTGCTCTGGTTGATTTGCAAGCTTTAGTAAGATAGTTTCTCAAGCATGGATCTAATGAACCATGAAAGTGAATATGTATATTCCCAGGAGTCCACAGTTCTCTACCAAGATTTCCTTTTTTTGAGGGGTGTGGGAGTATGGGGTTACTGCTATCAAAATCTTCTGGAAATCAATATAAAGATATCCTAGATGATCTGGATGACAATCCTGGAGCAAATAACTGTTGTACCTACACAGTTTTGCTTGAAATCACTGTCTGATTGCATGAATTAGTTCTATTTCAACCACCCCCTACTCACGAGTAAGGCACCGACTGACCCCTTCCTCTGTATACCACCTACCAATCTGACACTCTCATTGTGAGGATTCAATGGAATAGAACACGGGATGAGAACCTGGCACATTGGAAGCACTCCGTAAATAGGAAATACTACTTTGCAGACTTTCAAACAACAGGTGAACACTCAACAGAGTGTACTGACTGCCACTTCTTAAAGTGAACCCATTAAATACAGTCTGTATCAAGTTATTGCATCTAAGTGCAATACAATAAGCCCAGATCGTATCTGTTTCCTGAGCTGCATTAGCAGGTAGTAAGAATGCCTCCCCTTGACCTTTCGGCTGTGGAATTCAGAGGGTACCCTGTGGCCCTTAGCAAATTCTCACCTCCATCCAGACTTACAGCTGGTTTAAGGGAAATTCAAACCTACAGCTGCTAGCAATGAATATTCCTGGTGTTGATGTGACGGGGTGCCACGACACCTGTGCCATAATCCAAACTACTTCATGTTCGCAAAAGCTCTTCTTAAAATCCCGAGGTTAATAATGTGAGTTTCCCTGTCTTCAAGGAAAAACAATCTTCCATTCCTGAAAGGTTTCTTTCTGGTTTCCAGCTGAACATCCCCTGAAAGGAGCCTGGTGTGGGCGGGTGGGGTGGGGAGGTGGGTGTCATTAGGACACAAAGAGAGCACCATTGACAGAAGGCAAGTGGACACAGATAATAAAAAGCCATTAATTAGGACTCCATCAGTTGATGCAATTGAACAAACATGTCCTGAGCACCTACTGTGTGCTCACTGTGCCACTGGAGATAGAAAACACTGAAACCCACTTCAGTACCTGTCTTCAAATTTAATAGGCTTGAGTAAAGAGCAGACTGGATAGAAATACAAGTAATTAAGAATGCAAGGAAATATATTTAAAAGACTACAAGAGATACATAAAATGGTCCAAAGTAGCATAAAAGAAACTGGAGGCATATGGAGGAGATGACATTTAAAATGTACATAGAAATAGTGATAAGATTTAAAGGAAACTGTGAAGGATAATACCATAAGTGACAAATTTGTTTCTTATACCAGTTTCCTTGTTAAAGGTTCAGGCAATACATCCTTGTCTCCCCATTTTTCAGTGCCTGGAGCATAATAAACACTGATTAATGTTGATTTAAGTAATGGAGTAATTAATAGTGTTTACTTATTTTATGCTTGAAAGATGACAATAAAGTTTGGATCATTGAATGGTCAATGAGTACAATATTCCAAATTAACTAATGTGTGGAGATGATGACACCACCTACTATCCTCACTCACTAGGTAGGAAAACTAAAGTCCAGAGAGCTGACTGACGGGACTGGCCGAGCTCACAGGGTGGACAGCAGCACAGCTACGACTGGAAGCCAATCTTTTGATCGTCAGTGATCTTTCCACTCATTCCAGGAGCTATCACTTTTTATTATCTGAATTCAAATGCATTTCCACTAAATAATCTCCAAGTAAACTTTTTATGGCTCCCTCTGGCAAAACGGAGCTTCCCTGTGTCAATCCCTTACACCCACAGCCGAAGCTAGGTTGATTTCTCCACGTCACCGTGACAATTATCAACTACTCCTTACGGAAACCCAAATCTAGACAAAAAGACTACATAACCAGTTGTGGGTCCTGCTGGATCAGGCCTGGCTGAGAGAGGCTGGCATTCAGTTTCAGGGAATGGAGGGCACCTCCACCCCCACTTCTCAGAGCCACAGCAGCAAGAGTGCAGGATGGGGCAGTAGGGGAACAGGGACAAAGCTCAGGGTCACTGAAAGGATTATTTTGTTTTATTTCGTTTCTGTTTCATTTTTCACAAGTGATATCCACATTTCAAAACAAAAGAATAAGACTTCTGGTAGATTTCCTCAAAGGCAACCACTTAGAGATTTGCCAAAGCCATTGCCCCAGGGGTTGGTTTAGATAAACAAGGGCACTAGGAAGCAGTGTAATCTAAACTTTTCCCTCTGGCCCATGCCAGCGTTTTAGCTGCCAATAAGTAGACATGCTTTCTGCTTCCAAAAATAAAAAAAGTGATTATACGCTTGCTACCCAAGTCTACCCTTGGCCACTCCACAGACCATCACAAAGAGACGATGAGGGATGCACTTTGTGGTGTTGTTTTTGGAAAGCTCTTGTTCAAAAAACTCTTGAGGGTGTGCTGTCACAGGGGTCCTGGCCCCTGTGGGCAGGCAGTGGCCACTGACTGGAGCCCCTGGAAGTGGCTCTCCTGCCAGGGACACATGGCTTCCATTAGTCTAGAGCTCACTAGTTTTCTGACCTGAAGTTCTCTCATTGTTGTTTACATCTGATGCTTCTCTAGGCTCGACGAGAAGGTAAGAAAGGAAAATGTGGAAAATTGTGTAACTATTTGTTTTAATTTACCGTGTGTATTTTTCTTTTCTAAATTTGTCTGTGCATGGCTTTAGTTTTCTACTGGTCTGTACATTTTTAAAACTGATTTGTAAAAGTTCTTTCAAACGTATGGATGTTAATTCTTCATTGCTTATATATATGTTGTAAATATTTTTCCCAGCTTGCAACTTGAAACTTTTGAGTTACAATTTACATAAAATGTATACTTCTTAAGTGTAAGAAAATTGGGTAAATATTAAAAGAGAAAGAACATCTTAGGTTGCTGTCATAAAGGACTTAGAAATATCATCTTTCTTCTGAAATTATAGTAAATATAGGCAGACCTGGAATCTCATTTCAGGACATTCTTCACTGCTCACAGAAGCCTACAGCCTCCCTTCTACTCAGGGTGACCAGCTTGTCCCAGTTTGCCTTGGACTCTACTGGTTTTAGAACTGGAAGTCCCCAAATGCCTACCTGGTAGTAATCCCCTCGTACCAGTAACAAACATAGAAAGAACAGAATGGGAGAAAAGAGAACATCAGGCCACCCTCTACTCCTGCCAGCATCATTCAGAATTCCCGGAGGAGGGAAGAATATCTTCTTCAAGACTGTGGAAATTAAAGAATGCGTATAATATCAAGTGTTCTAATTAACAGTCTATTGTGAAAGATTTGACAAACTTGCATTCGATGTGACTTGTTCAATAAATTAAGTACTTGATTCCTTCCGATTTCTTTTCATCATGAAAAGTTAATTGTGTCCTAAACGAGGCATACCAGTGAAATGCTACCTAGTCCAGAATCCATTATCTTGTGAAAAATCAATTTTCACTTGGAATGAATGAATTATGTTTTGTGCAGGACCTGGTCTGTGGGCTTACAACTGTATGCCCTGTGTGGCCCAGTGCAAGAAACATAAAACATTCAATGAATGCCTGTTGAAGGAATGAATGAGTGAATTAATAAGTTAATGCACCAGCAAAATACTTTTGATATACTTAAGGAACACACATTTATAAGAAGTTATGAGAAAAACATGGCATTATATGCAATATAGAGTCTACTTCTTTAACCAAAACGTATTTTTTAAAAGACTATATTATAAATTCTGGGAGCACATATTATGGCCCCTAAATCATAAAAGCTGAGTTCAAAATATAAATTAAATCTATCTCCTTATCATTATAAACAATAATACAGGCGGCATTCAAAAAATTGTTTGTCTTTCTAAAACATCATTTATTGTTTTGATTCCTATGAAAGAAAACTCCTGCTTATTATGAAAATTCAAATAACACTTTGAGAGAAAAGTAGACAGTAAAAGCACCCATTAGTGGTAACAACTGTTAACAGTCCTTATATGCTCATTGATTTTTCTGGGCACATATGAACATATGTACATACATATATTTGTTTAGTATGAATGGAATATCCTATTATGTGTATCTTTTCATGTCAAAACACAGATCTAACATATCCTTATGGATGGCTGCATGATATTCCACTGTAAAAAAGTGATTTTAATATACAGATTTTCATAACAATGAAAAATTTCAGAATTTAAACCTCTAGGGAAAAATAATTACTAGTAACTTTAGAAGATCATTTGTCAGCAAATGAGCTAAAAATACCACGACTTGGGCTCAGCAACATAATTTATTTCCAAGGGAAAAACAAAGCCCTGGTAAGGGTCAGGGGAGGGAGGCATATCTGAAAAACTAAGTTTAACAATGCTCCAAAAGTGTCCTATTCGCTCTAGAATATTGGGAAGGTCATGATTCATATGAAACACGGTATGAATGAGGGTGAGGCCACATAAGCCTCCATGCCAGTCACCTGCTGCGTGAGACCCAGCTATTCTCATGGATCCTACTTTCTAGACTGCTGGCGTGAAGTCTACCTGGAAAGGAAGCAACTGCTTTAGATTCTATTCATCCTTGTCAACAAGTTTTCATTTAGTTATCACCTAATTTTATTTCTGGGCACTGGCCAGTAGAAGTAAATTGAATGAATCAGTTTTCTCCCTTTGTAATTCAATGCAACGGACTTTCAAGAGATCCAAAACGTTGCCATCAAGATTGACTATTAATCATGAGTCTAAAACATATCTCAAAGATGTTCATTGCAACATTGTTTAACAACAATCAGAAACAAAAATGGAAACAACTTAAATATGCCACATCATCATGCAGTCATTTTAAAAAAAAAGTTGTAGAATATTTAGTGCATGAGAATTGTCCAAGATATACCAAATAAAAGGAAGCAATTTTCAAAAAACTGCATTTTAGAGTATTACCATTTGGAGAAAACATATAAAGTAAAAAAAACACAGTATGAAAGCATATGTAGAGAACATAGAGTAAAAAAAAATAGAAACAATATTAACATCAAAAGGTTAATAGCAATTATCTTCTAGAATTATTGTTGATTTAAATTTTTTTCTTACTTTTGCTTAGCTTTCTTTTCTAAAATAAATATGTATTTACTTTTGTGATAGGAAAAAACTTAAGAAAATTATTCAAGAAAGAACAATAACTAAAAGAAAATTATTCAAGAAAGAACAATAACTAAACTCAGCATAGTTTTTCAAGCAGCAGAATATAACTTCTTTCTTCAAGAAGATCAGACACCAACTGACAGTCATGATTCTCCCAAAACAGACTGGTGAGAGGATCAGTTATGAGGGAGAGATGAGTATAACAGACTGGCAAGCATATGATACAATTCTGACACCAGGTATTCATATCATACACTCAGCCTGTGTCCTAGTCAGTGCTGGGGTCTAGAGGAGGCACCTGACCCTAAGGAGGCCAGTAAGTATCCTTTCTGGATTTGGGAACCAGGAAGGTTAGGCTGTTTGGGAGGTTCTCATAGATTATCATCTTCTTCAGATCTTACACACGTATCTTAGAAGAGTTTACATAGTCCATGATCAGGCCATTGCCCGGAAAACCTACTGGATCTGTATACTAAAGGCCCCCTGCCACTGCAGATCTACGAAACACGAGTCAAATCTGTCCATGTGACTTTCAAACCCATTTCCCAAGAAGCCAAGTAGGAAACTGCCATAAATACACAGAGCCTGTTCGATCAACTGATTTTCTTATACCCCTCATCTAATGCAGGGGAAATCCACAGAGCCCAGCCGCTGGTTGATGGAAGCTGGCTTTCCTTTCACATCCAGAGGCCAGACATTTGCTTCAGGGCATGGGGAAGGATATTACCAACCCAAAGACCCTGGGTATACCCCAGGACAGCTTGTTCCCAAGCCAGCTCCTCAGAACACCATTTCTGGGACATAGTCATACTTGTTGTTATGGGAAAAATGTTCTGTAGCTACATAAATTTGGAAAATATAGCACTGAACAAAATTGTAGAATTATCAAGCTTATTAACATGCTAATATGGAGTATAAGTCTCTAAGAGGGGGCTAAGATAAGCAACATTTCCTTACTATATACCCTGTGTTCACATATTCAAGGACCTATACGTCATGGAGCACCTTTTGAGAAATGGTACTCTGGCTCTGTAACCACAGGCCCTTATTGAAGGGTAAGACTGACTAGTTCCTTGGCTGTTCAAGAATCTAGGTATGGAGGATGGTTAATTAAAGGAAGAGTAGACAAATCCTTGGTCAAGAGAACTGGGACAGAGATGAGAAACTTGAGTAAAAGCAAAAGTGAAGATGGAAGCGAAGTCAGATTCTGAGAAGGAGGCGAGGGGAGGATAAGCAGCTGCTATAACAAATTACACAAACTTGTGGCTCAGAACATCGCAAATGTATTCTCTTACAGTTATGGAGGTCAGAAGTCCAAAAAGAGTTTAAAGGGGCTAAAATCAAAGTGTCAGCAGGGCTGGTTCCTTCTGGAGGCTCTTAGTGGAGAATCTGTTCATTGCCTTTCCAGCTTCTAGAAATTGCCCTGGCTTATGGCCCCATCACTCCAATGTTTGCTTCTCTAGTCACATTGCCTTCTCCCCTGTCTTACTTTCCTGCATCCTTCTTTATACAAGACCCTTCTGATGATATTCATCACTTGGATACCCTGGAATAATAAGCCTATCTCAGAAATCTTAATCACATCTGCAAAGTCCTTTATGCCACATAAGGTAAGGTATTTGTACGTTCTGAGGATTAGGACCTAGACATCTTTGGGAGGCCCTTTTACAGCCTGCCACAGGAGGGTAGAGGATAGAGGTGGGAAGGGAAGAGGGGAATGAATCATCTCCCACATCTGAAAATGGCAAGACAGCCATGGCTGCGGCCAAAGGCAAAGCACTGATGTGCTCATGAAACAAAAAAATTGCACACTTTTTCCTTCACTTTTCTTAAACCAACAGTTGACACTAAGGCTCACTGAAGGAGAATGGAAACCCTTTTCTTCTTCATGCCTCAAACTAATCAAGATGGCTTGATCTCTTCACAAGCAACAGCAAAGATTTCTCCCTGCCAATTCCACCAGCTAGCCATTTTCCCTTCATAGCTGAACGGGTTAACGCTCCCAACAGGCACATTTAAGTGCAGAATGCAAGACAATTCCTCCATGACTTACAGGTGGAACCAAAAGTTTCACCAAAATTGCAACAGACAACTAAATTTATTTTGTAATTTGGATATTAGAAACAAAATTACAAAAAAAAAAAAAAAAAAAGACGTGTCGGAAAGAAGAGAGTTAAATTTGGGGGTTTAAAATCTGAGTGGGTTGCTCTTTCTCTCTTCACCAGTTGTTATACCTATGTTTATGCATAGGATTTTAGAGCAAATATTTCACTCTGTTCAGGATAAACACTGAAGAAAACACACATACATGTACACACAAATTACAGAGTAGGACTTGAACCACTAGTGCATTGAATGATACAGATAAGATTAACCAGAGTTATTTTATATCATAGGCAAATACTTTTAGGCACAGGGGACCCAAAGTCTGCTGATGTGAGGGCTTTGTTGATGTCTTGCCAGAGACTCAAAGATGCACTTAACTCGCCAGCCACTTGGCAGCCTGAGGCTTCCTTACCCACCACTATCCCTAATAATCCAAGCAAGAATAGACAATGTCTTGACTCAAGGATTAGTGAGGAAGAGGCCTCCATTCATACAAAGCTACACTCTTGCCCAAGAAGAAAGGGATGCTCCAGGTCTGATTATAAGGATCTCCATACAAGACATTTGGTGGTGTAGATAAACATAAGCCACACTTACACGTAGTAGCATTTTGGTTTTTACCTAAAATTATGTTTAAAATCATTTAAAAATCCAATTCCTGCAGTTACCGTAAGTGCCAATGTGAGAAAAGCTAAGCTGTCAATTTTCACTTTGCCAATTTCCCAAGGAGAAACAAAGATTTTTTTCATGTGTATGAGAATTCCCAGATTTAGTCAAGGCTGGAATTTCACTGTTTTTATTTTTATAGCAGCAGTGTTTTTTGCCCATAGGGGGAAAAATAAAGAAACTGGGAAAAGAGACAATTTGCCATTGACTGGGAGACAGGACTGGGGGTGAGGGGTGGAAATCATAACAGATTTCCAATTTTCATCCTCAGGGGTTTGCTTGGTTATTTGGTCAAACCCACATGAGGATGTCAAATAAGGCTGATACAGGACCTTGAAAAATTACCTTTTGTTTTTGTGGAAAAAAGGAGAGAGGAAACTGAGGTGAAACTGCAAAATGTTTCATTTTTTTTTTTCATCAAACCAGCAAAAGAAGAGAAGGTCCTCTTCAGCCGCCAGTGCAAATGTTTTTGCAAAGTTCAACTGCCAAATGTCCTTTGATGCCTGCCAGTTTTCGTAATTGAAAGATACCTTTTTAAATGAACTTGCCGGTTTTCTATTGGGAGAGAGGAGCCTTCCCACATCTGGATAGTTCTCTTCCTTCCAGCAAGACCCAGTTCCTTCAAGGACTTCATTCAAGATCTGCAATGTTGGACGGCACATTACCATGAGAACATAATACTTAGTGGCACTATTTTAGACCAAAAGGATTGTTTAAGATTTGTCGTTCTACAAAATTACAATGAAATGCAAATCAGTTATCTCTGAGCAGTGTCAGACAACTAGTTCATACGTAAGAATTTTTTTGGTCTGCTACTACTAAAACCAAATCTCATCTTCTTATTGAAAAATTTGCAGAAAACCTGAACTGAGAGAATAACCAAATAAGTAGAGTGAAGGCAAACACTAACGTCTATAAGAAAACTATTACTTTTGTAGAGGGAAAGGCTGCGTAAAGACACCAAAAGTGTGTTTTCATTGCACTCCATCAAGACATTTAATAAAACTGCCATGCCTAACACACTACTGGCTACTTTAGAATTGTTTTCCCAGTTACTCAGCAGGAAACTAACATCTGAACCCACCAATCTTTTGAGTTGCAAATTCAATTTTAAACTTTTTATTTAAAAGGCCTCAAGAATATCTATCACTCCAGGCAGAGGGATGATAATAACATTAAGCTTTATGAATTATTACTTTCCAATCAAGGGTGACAGACTTGCTTATATGAACAGGGTGAGACTTTTCATAAGCAGTAGAGTTCCATCCAAGTTCTCCTGATTCTATTTTGCCAAAGAAAGGAAAAGGATATTACATTTTAAAATAAAATTCCTCCAAATAAAATCCTACCAAAGCTTAATGTCTGAGAGTTCTTGTGGTGCCTTTATGTTGTAAATGCTGAGGTTTTATATTACTTATATAAGCGTTAGTCTCCAATAGAGCTGGCAAACAAAACCCAAGAATGCTGAAACAGCTGTAGTACTGTATCTGAGTCATTTGGACAAAAACAGGCATGGGGACATGAAACAGAAGTGTTCACTCAGCCCACTGCAACTTTTTGCTTTTCATTTCAACTGCCAGACAAAGAACTAGTAATGGCTTCTAATCTCACGAAAACTTGGTGAGGCATACAAGTTGGATATTAAGGCTGATACTTGCTAATATTTTTAAAGGGTCACTTCAAAGGAAGACTCCAGGTTCTCAGAACGAAACCCAATTCCTTACAGGCTTTGATTGTATTATCATTACAAAGAATGAATCTCACAGATATCCAAACAGCCAGTCCTAGTCATTAAGGCATGTATTTTAAATAAGAAAGGCAACCAAGGATGGCTACAATCCTCTACATTGAACTGCATTAGTCCACACTCCCATCAATTCAGAGTCAGTTACAAGACTGGCCTGAGGTTTGCTAAGTAAATCCTAAGCAAATCAAGGATGTAAAGAATTACAATTTAAATAGCTTAAGATACACTGTTTCTTAAAATCCTTTTTAAATGATCTAGAAGTACTTCTTCCACTATAAATAACTGACATATTAATTATAAATAATGCTTTAAGAGTGACATGCTAATTATAAATAATGCCTATCTGTAGGTCTTCCAAGACCCCCTAGGAGGCAACTGCTCTCTTTCCATATACAGTTTAAGTTACTCAGAGTCTAAGAAGGCAATAAACTCTTCAGCTTTAAAAATAGTTTATTAAAGCATGTGTCTCACAAATTCAGGTTGTCTCGCCTCCATTAGTCTGAAATAGTAAATTTTTATTGCAATCCTTTAGTGCACATTTATTCCCAGACCATTAACTCCCTGTGGAACCTCAGGCAAGTTACTTAACCTCTCTGATCGTCAGTTTATTCCTCCAGGGAAATAATAGAATCTATTTGATCAATAGTTAATGTATGTGAAGTGCTTAATAGAGTACATGGAACACAGCAGGCTCTCAGTACATAACAGTTATTATTTATATTAGTTGTAGTCATAGAGAGACAATATAGGGGTCTGGTTGCCATTTTAAGATACCAGTGTATAATTTCTCAGATTTGTGGGCCATAAATCTATAATGATTAAAATGACTTTGTCAAGAGCCCAAGAGGGAGTGTCTGCACCAGTTCGAGGGAGGAAGGAAAGCTAAGGATTCATTCAATGAGCATCAGATCCAAATAATTCATCATGTAGCTAGCAAGGCAGCTCCTTTAAGGCCAAAGAGACTTGGCAAACAAGGGCTGGCTATCATTGAGGAAAGCCACATGAATGAGGAAATCCATACACAGAGACTCCAACTAATCACTGAGATTAAATCACATTCCTCTGTGCCCAAGTCCACCTTCTCCTTCTCTGTAGGCTAAATCTTCTGGAGATGAAGGTCAACATAATGACTTTAATATGATAACTTTGAGAGGCTTGTGCCTCCTCACCTCAATTTTCTGGAAGTCTCAATTTTCTTAACTCTTCAAGGCAGCTTTGCAGTCAAGGAATCTGAGACCTAGTTGGGGCCTTAATCCACAAGTACGCCACGTTCCACTGGCAAAAGGGTGTCTGTAGGCATTCTCACACACAACAATGTCTTTCACATGGAAAAAGAACGTTTTGGTGACAGCACTATGAATGTGTAGCTCTGACTCAAAGGATCAGCGAGTGTCCTTGACCCTGATATATACCCATAAATACTCCCTTTCATTCCCATTCAACTTAACAAATCTTCATTGAGTTCATTCTATCTGCAGGGTACTCTGTGGAGGAAAGTAGAGTAAGAAGACAAGGCTTCTGTCCTCCGTTTACAAATGCACATACCATTAGGGAGGACCTGTTGCTGTTTGCAGCTCCAAGTCTTAGACCTGTTTTTCTGCCTTAAACTTTCCTCTAAAAAGAGACACCCCGATCCAGCAGAGATCTGTATGATAAAAACTTATTTTGCAATAAAAATATTTACCTATCTCTTGAAGGTTTTATATCTTGTAAGTGATTTCATTCCATCCTCATTTAAGCCAGAGTATCTGGTCAAAGGGAACATTAGCTTTTACCAACCCCCGCCTCCCATAATGAATGAGGATCATTTCTTTCTCCGCTTTGCCACTTACTTGCTGGAAGAGATCTTGGGTAAGTTGTTTAACCTCCTGCACCTCAGTTTCTTCATTTGTAACACGGGATAGTCATAGCCCCTACCCCAAAGAGCTTTTTAAACAATAAAAGATAAACTCCTCAAGAAGCAGAATTTGGTATGTAGTAAGCAACTAATAAAGGTTAGCCATCATTATCACTAATAAATTACAGAGGTACTAGTTATAGTATTATCCTGCTAGTATGTCACGTAGACTCATTAAAGGAGAATCACAGAAGAGTGAAGTGGTTCAGATTAGGTATGACAGTATCTCCTTAGTATATCAGAATGTCATTAGATTATCAACCATGCTTATGTGCCTTAGAGAATAAAATAACTGAACAAGACTGAGAAAACTTTAATTTTACCCCCAGTTCTTCCAATGAACTTGCTGTGTGGCTTTGGGCAAGTCAGTTATTAAGGCTGCCAGGTAAAATACAAGATGCCTAGTTAAATGCGAGTTTCGGATAAAAAACAAATTTGTTGTATAAGTATGTCTCATGTAAATGCTAAAAAGTTATTCATTATTTATATGAAATTCAGATTGAATTGGGTAGCCTGCATTTTAATTCGTTAAATCTGGCAGCGTTGATTTAACCTGTCTGAACCTCATAGGTAAAATAACTGCATTGGATTAAGCCAGCGTTTCCCTAACCCTGCAGAACACTATTTCTAGAAGATACTTTTTTAAAAAATTAAATTATAGATAGTTATAATGTGTCAATTAGTGGTATACTTCATAATGTCGCAGTCATACATATATGTACATATATTCATTTTTGTAAAAGGTTATCACAATATATCAAATATAGTTTCCTGTGCTATACAAAAGAAATCTGATTTTTAGCTGTTTTTATATATAGTAGTTAATATTTGCAAATCTCTAACTCCCAAATTTATCCCTTTCCACTCTCTTTCACCTAGTAACCATAAGACTGTTTACTATGTCTGCAATTCTGTTTCTGTTTTGTAGATGAGTTCATTAGTGTCTTCTTTTTTCTTTTTTTAGATTCCATATATGACTGATATCATATGGTATTTTTCTTTCTCTTTCTGGCTTACTTTACTTAGAATGATGATCTCCAGGTCCACCCATGTTGCTGCAAATGGCATCATTTTATTAATTTTTATGGCTGACTAGTATTTTATTGTATAATTGTATATATTGTATAAATATATCACAACTTCTTCATCCAGTCATCTGTCAATGGACATTGAGGTTGCTTCCACATCTTGGCTATTGTATATAGTGCTGCTATGAACATTAAGGTGCATGTATCTTTTCAACTTAGAGTTCCCTCAGGATATATGCCCAGAAGTGGGATTGCTAGATCATATGTTAATAGAAGATACTTCTTAATAAAATTTTTAAGAAGGCCATTCTCCAATTAATTTGGGAAATGCAGCAGACTGTATCCCCCTTCTAGAAATTTACAGTGCAAAATAGTATATTGAAGGCTATGAAAACTCTAGCAGTAAACAAACCTGTTTAACTTTGTTTCAGCAGGACTTCCCCAAGGCATTTGTTCACAGAATTGTCCTTTAGCACCTATTGACACTTCTAGCACACCTTTCATACATGATAAGCCAGGTAATACATAAGAATCTTTTCATCTCTAAAAGGATCCAAGATTGAAAACCCAGAAATTATGCAGTCTTAAAGTGTCCTCCCCTAAAACGCAAAATACAAGCATTAACAATCTACTGAATATAAGATGTCATCCACACAGCCCAGATTTGTAAGAAGAACTCAGTGTCTGGTCAGAAACAGAGAAATAATACCACCAAACTTGAGAGTCAAGATTATTTTTTTAATTATGATTTTTTAAAATTTTCTAAAAATTTTGTCATAAGAACAGTAATCCTATGATCCACTTTCCCATACACATTTGGCAGTTTTTCTCCTGAAATACTGGCAATTTTTCTTTTTTTCAATGTACAGTTAAATAGTATATTTACATATTTGTGCAACAGATCGCCATACACTTTCATCTTGCCAAATTGAAACTCTGTACCCACTAAACACTAATTCCCCTCCCCCCTTCTCTATCCTTGCTAACTGTCTTTCTACTTTCTGTTTAAATGAATTTGACTATTTCAAATACTTCATGTGAGTGGAATAATACAGTATTTGTCCTTTTGTGGCTGGCTTATTCCACTCAGCATAATGTTCTCAAGCTTTATTCACATTGAAGCATATGACAGGATTTCCTTCTTTTTTATGGCTGCATAATATACCATTGCATGTCTATATCACCTTTTTTTTTAATCCATCCACCTCTCAATGGATAGACATTTGAGTAGCTTCTAGCTCTTGGCTATCATGAACAATGCTGCAATGAACATGGATGTGCAAATATCCCTTTGAGATCCTGTTTTGAATTCTTTTGTATATATACCCAGAATTTGGATAGCTGGATCATATGTAATTCTATTTAATTTTTTGAAGAACCTCCATACTATATTACATAGTGGCTACATTTTGCATTTTGCATTCCCATCAATGGTGCAAGAGTTCCAATTGCTCCATATCCTTGTCAACACTGATTGTTTTCTGTTCTTTTGATAACAATCATCCTAATGGGTGTCAGGAGATATCTCACTGTGGGTTTGCTTTGTTTTTCTCTTATGATTAGTGATGTTAAGTATCTTTTCATATGTTTGTTGGCTGAGAGTCAGGAACTTTAACACTCTACCTATTCAGCACCCAGCATAGGATCAAATACAGACACCTATATAGTATCAAACATTTTTTCGACTTCAATGTCTATCCAAGTGACATTGCATTCAATTGGCATTATTTAGGGAAAGAGTAATGTCTCAGTTGATTCTGCATTTCACCAAGGTTGCCAGGGGAGTTAAACTGAACTCTATCCTTATTAAGATAATGTAAACTAAAAAAAAAAAGAAAAAAGAAAAAAAAGTGGGCTATTTAGGCATGATTAAGAAGAATTTTGATAATTCTCCAAAAATATTTATTTCATTAAAAGTCTAGAACTTGAGGTGATGTCAACAAAAATGGGAGTATGGCCCTCTGAAAATCCTCTACTACAATATAAGCAATGAGAAAACTGGCAACAAATTATCAGAATTAACTTTTTCAGAACTCTAGAAATGAACGAAAAGCTTGCAGCAATTTGAGGAGTGTTTGTTCATAAAAATGGCTAAATCTCAGTAAGTGTAGAGAGCTTTGTGTCATTTTAACTTGTCCTCTTCCAATTATTCCTCTACCTAACCTTCCCCAGATCCATGGTTGCCTTCAAAACTAACAGCCCTCAATCATGTTGAAAAACAGCAGTGTTGTAGCCACTGGGGGGAACAGAAAGAGGTTAGAGTTTCTTCAAATATCTACTTCCAGACAATTGTCATTATTTGACCTATCTGGAGGTACTCTGGAAAATCCTACTTCCAAAACTGTCTTTATTTGACCTGATTCACAGGTCACCTACTGCAAACAGCCTTTTATTCAGGGGCATTTGTCAAAAACCATCAGAGGTAAGTGACTTTAAAGGAAAAGATGAAATGTCCATAGGTGACTTTGAAAAGCTCCAACATATTTCTGGGAATCTAGAAGGCCATATGCATGTATGGAACTGTGTGCAAGCTCTTGACTTTGCACATGCTCAGGGAAGATCAGAGAGGGCCCAAAGTTCTCACCTCCAATTAAAAGTGAGGCTCTGTACATGCAGGAAATTAAGGCTCAGGTAGAATAGTCAAGTTCTTCCTGAGTGTTGAAGGTGTACTCTAATATGTACACAGAGTCCCTCAGCAAAAATTGGGAGACTTACTGGTTCCAGGCATCTAACAAAAATCTCTTTCTAATCATTATCTGACCATAGCAGAGACTTCAGTGGTTATAACACAATAAAGACAAACAAACAGACTTTACATAATTTGTTTAGAAACATCACTAAACCACTATCACCACCAAACCCTAGGAGGAGGGAGAATCTGATTTCCAGAGTGGCTACATTATTTTAAATATTCAATTTTCAACAAAATCTTAAAAACATACAAAGATAAAAGAATATTCAATTTTCAACAAAATCTTAAAAGACATACAAAGATAAAAGAAAGTAAAGGCCATATATAGGGAGAAAACACATAGCCAGGAGAATTTGTCCCTGAGGAAGATCAGACATTAGACATATAAGACATAGACTTTAAATCAGCTCTTTTAAATATGGGCAAAGAACTAAGGAATCATATTTAAAGAACTCAAGGTAAGTATGAGAATGACATCACAATAAATAAAGAATATCAATAAGGAAATAAAAATTATAAAAAATAAATTAAATAGAAATTCCAGAACTAAAAAAATTTAAGTTCACTGGGGGCTAGGGACTCAACAGCAGAATTTAACAAGCAGGAGAAAGAATCAGTGAACTTTAAGATAGATCAACTGAGAGTACTCAGTCACCATACAGAAATTAGAAAGAAGTAAAAAAAGTAAACAGAGACTCAGAGAGCATCAAGCATATCAATATATGCATAAATGGAAACCCAGAAGCAGAGGAGAGAAAGGAGCAGAAAGAGTATTTGAGAAATAATGACTCAAGACTTCCCAAACTTGATGGAAAATGTTAGTCTGTACATCCAAAAAGCTCAACAAATTCAAAGCAGGATAAAGTCAAAGAGAACCACACAAAACTGCTGAACTACAGATAGAGAATCTGGAATCAACAAGAGAGAAGCAACTTATCAGGTACAGTTTATCTTCTATTGGAGGATGTTCTAATCTTATTAGATTAATGGCTGTTTTCCCATCAGAAACTGCAGAGGCCAAAAGCAGTTGAATTACATATTCAAAGGACTGAGGAAAAATGTTTACAAACTGAGAATTCTATATACAGCAAAACTATCCTTCAAAAAGTAGAGGAGAAACTAGGATATTCCTAATAAGCATCTGAGATAATCTGTCACAGACAACTCTACAAGAAATATTAAAGTGAGTCCTTTAGACTAAAATAAAAGGATGCTAGACAATAACACAAATTTATATGAGGAAAATAAAAAGCATTGTAAAGGTAATTACAACATGGTGTAAATATATTTTTGTTCGTAACTCTCTTTTTTCTCTTAAATTATTCTTAAAAGTTTATAAAGTAATACTTATGAACCTGTGTCAATGAGCATACAATGTATAAATATGTAATTTGTTGACAATATCAGCACAAAGGAGACAAGCAGGAATGGAGCTATATGAGGACAAGGTTTTTATATACTATTAAAACTAAATTTGTATTAATCTTTACATCAACTATAACTCAATAAAAAATTTTCTTTAAAATTACACTATCAATTTTACATTAAAATTTGTATTAACCTAAACAAGACTGTTACAAATTAAGATGTTAATTGTAATCCCCTGAGTAATCACTAAGAAAATAACTCAACAAAATACTGTAAAAGTAATGATCACTAGAAAACATCTATTCAATACAAAATAGGCAGTAATGCAGTGGGGGGTATAGCTCAGTGGTAGAGCTAGTGCGGGGGATGCACAAGGTCCTGGGTTCGATCCCCATCCCCATTACTTCTGTTAAGGGGAGGAGGTGAAGGCAGTAATGGAAGAACAGAGGAACAAAAAAAGACATAAAACTTATAGAAACCAAACAGCAAAATGACAGATGTGAATCCTACCTTATCAGTAATTACATTAAGTGTAAATGTGTGAACATTCAAATCAAAAGGTGATGTTCAAATCAAAAGGTGATATTAGCAGAATGGACAAAAAATAAAAGAAAAAGAAAAAGATCCAATTATATGCTGTCTCCAAAGGCACACTTTGGAGTCAAAGACACAAAAGATTGAAAGTTAAAAGATGGAAAAAGATATACCAAGCAAACAGTAAACAAAAGATAGCTGGACTTTCTATACTAACAGGAGACAAAGTAGACTTTAACACAAAAATTGTTACTAGACACAAAGGAAGACATTTTAAGGCCAGTCTATAAAGAAACACAGCACTTATAAATGTATATGAATCTAATAACAGAGTCCAAAAGTACACAAACCAAAAACAGAACTGAAGGAAGAAATAGACAATTCAACAATACTGTTGGAGGTTTCAAAACCCACTTTCAATAATACAGAAAACAACTAGACAGAAGATAAATAAGGAAATAGAAACTTTAAAAACACTATGAATCTAACAGACAACTAAACCTAGCAGACATCTATTAACTTTCTATTGAACACTCCACATAATAACAGTAGAATACATATTCTTTTCAAATGCACATGTTAAGGTTTTCAGGATACACCATATGTTAGGCCATAAAACAAATCTTAATAAATTTACAAGAATTAAAATCATAACAAGTATGTTCTCCAACCACAATGGAATGAAATTAGAAATCAACTACAGAAAGAAATTTGGGGAATTCACAGATATATAGAAATTAAGCAACATGTTCTTAAGTAATAAGTTAATCAAAGAAGAAATCACAGGGGAAATTAGAATACTTTGACATGAATGAAAATGAAAAGATAACATATAAAAACTTATGAGATGTAGCTAAAGTAGCAATCAGAGAGAAACCTACAGTTGTAAGTACCTTTTATGAAAAAAAAAATTAAAATCGATAAACTCAGCTCACACTGTAAGAAACTAGAAAAATAAGAGCAAAATAAACCCCTAAATAGAAGAAGTTAAGAAATAATATATATATGAGTGGAAATAAATGAAATAGAAAAGAGAGAAACAATAGAGAAAATTCAATGAAATTAAAAGTTGGTTCTTTGAAAAGATGAACAAAATTAACAAAACTTCAGCTAGAATTATGAAAAAAGAGAGACGACTTTGATCACTAAGATCAGAAACAAAAGAGGGGACATTGCTACTAACCTTACAGAAAGAAAATAAAGGATTTTTTATTTACATAGAAAATAAAAAGGACTAAAAGGGACTATTTTAATAAATGTATAACAAAAAAATGTAACCTAGATGAAACAGACAAATTTCTGGGAAGACACAAATTACAGAAATTGACTCAGGTAGAAATAGAAAACATAAATAAACCTTTACAAGTAAAGAGACTGAACTAGTAATCAAAAAACTCCCCACAAAAGAAAAGCCCAGGACCAGATGGCTTCAGTGATAAATGCAACCAAATGTTTAAAGAAGATTTAACATCAATCCTTCACAAACTCTTCCAAAAAATAGAATAAGAGGTAATATTTCCAACTCATTCTATGAGATCAGTGTCATGCTGATACCAAAACCAGACAAAGACATCACAAGAAAACTACAGACCTCCACGCCTTATAAATGCATTTGTAAAAATTCTCAACAAGGTACTAACATAGTTAATTTAGCAACAGAAAAAGAAAAGGAGGGGGGAATTATACAAAATAATGAGCAGGAATTTATCTCTGAAATGCAAGGTTGATTCAACATACCAAAATTAATCTTTGTCATACACCGTATTAACAGAAAAAAAGAATAAATATCACAGAATCATCCCAATAGACACAGAAGAAGCATTTAACCAAATCCATGATGAAAATGCTATCATGTTAGAACACAACAAACTGTGATGGAAAGGAGCTTCCTCAAGCTTATAAACAGCATCTAAGAAAAACCCACAGCTAACATCATATTTAATGCTGAAAGCCTGATAGTTTTCTCACTAAGACCAGGAAAAGAATGTTCTTTCTAGCCACTTCTACTCAACATTGTACTGGACGTTCTAACCAGGACAATTAGTAAAGAAAAAAAAAGTATCCAGATTGGAAAGGAGGAAGTAAATATATCCTATTTGCGGACGACATGATCTTGTAAACAGAAAACTCTAAGGAATCCAGAAGTATCTATTAGAGATAATAAGCCAGATCAGCAAATTACAGAATATAAAATCAATCTAGAAAAATCAGTTAAATTTCTATTGAACAATCAGAAAATGAAATAAAGAAAATCTAATTTATAACAGTATTAAAAAGAATAAAATACTCGGGAATAAATTTAACAAAAAATGTGTCAGACTTGTACAGTGAAAAACACAAAACAGCACTGAAAGAAATTTTAAAAGATCTTAATAACTGGAAATACATCTAGTGTTCATGGATTGGAAACCTAAAACTATTTAAATCAGAATACTCCCTGGAAACAGCCTAAATGTCCATCAACAGATGACTGGATAAAGAAGAGGTGGTATATTTATACAATGGAATACTACTCAGCCATAAAAACCGACAACATAACGCCATTTGCAGCAACACAGATGCTCCTGGAGAATGTCACTCTAAGTGAAGTAAGCCAGAAAGAGAAAGAAAAATACCATATGAGATCGCTCATATGTGGAATCTAAAAAACAAACAAACAAACAAACAAACAAAGCATAAATACAAAACAGAAATAGACTCACAGACATAGAATATAAACTTGTGGTTGCCAAGGGGGCAGGGGGTGGGAAGAGATAGACTGGGATTTCAAAATTGTATAATAGATAAACAAGATTATACTATATAGCACAGGGAAATATATACAAGATCTTATGGTAGGTCACAGAGAAAAAAACGTGACAATGAATATATATATATATATATATATGTTCATGTATAACTGAAAAATTGTGATCTACACTGGAATTTGACACAACATTGTAAAATGGTTATAAACCAATAAAAAATATTAAAAAAAGAAAAAGAAAGAATACTCCCTGGATTAATCTGTAGATTCCATACTATATCAAAATTTCAAATGCCTTTTTATGACAAAAATTGATAAGCTAATCCTAAAGTTCATATGGAAATTCAAGGGATTTAGAATAACCAAAACAACCTGAAAAGAAGAACTTGGGACGTTCACACTTCCCTATTTGAAAGCTACAGCACAAAGTTACAGCAATCAAGACTGTGTGCTAGTGGCATAAGGATAGTTATACAGATTATTGCAAACAGGACTGAGAGTCTAAAAATTAACCAATACATTTATGGTCAATTGAGTTTTGACATGAGTATCAAGACAATTCAATGGGGGAAACAATAGTCTTTTAAACAAATGGTGCTACAACAACTAGATATCCACATGCAAAAGAATAGTCAGACCCCGGCTTCACACTATATACCAACAAAACAAACAAACAAATACCAAAGATTTAAAGGTACATTTAAAAGTTTTAAAGCTAGAACTACAAAGCTCTTAGAACAAATCATAGCTGTAAAATTAACAACTTTGGATTAGGTCTATTTTCTAAATATAACACCAAAAACACAAGCAATAAAAGAAAAAATAGATATACTGGACTTCATCAAAACAAAAACTGCTTGTGTTTCAAAGGGTATCATCAAGAAAGTGAAAAGTCAGACTGCAGAATGGCAGAAAACATTTGCAAACCATGTATCTGATAAGGACCTAGTATCCAGAACATATATAAAAACTACCGCAACCAAACAATAAAAAGACAAATTACCCAACTAAAAAACAGACAGAGAATCTGAACAGCCATTTCTCCAAAGAAGATGTACAAATAACAAGCAAGCACATGGAAAGATGCTCAACATCATTAGTTGTTAGAGAAATACAAGTCAAAACCAGAATGAGATGATACTTTACACTCACTAAAGTGGCTTTAATTAGAAACACAATATATACGCATTGGTGAAGATAAAGAGAGATTGGAACCCTCATGTAATGCTAGTGGGAACACAGAATAACACAGTCACTTTGAAAATAAGTTGCGCAGCTCCTCAAAAAGTTAAACATAGAGTTATAATACGACTCAGCAAGTCCACTTCCAAGTGTATACCCAAGAGAACTGAAAACATATCTTCACAAAAAAGGGAATAGCAGTGTTAACTATGATGGCTCCAAAGTGGAACTAACACAAATAGCCATTAACAGATGAATAGATAAATGAAACATGGAATATTAAACAACGGAATACTATCCAGTCATAAAAGGAATGAAGCCCTGACACACGCTACCATGTAGACGAACTTTGCAAGCATTACGCTAAGTGAAAGAAGCCAGAGGCAAGAGACCACATATGGTGTGATTCCATTTATATGATATATCCAAAACAGGCAAATCTGTAGACACAGAAAGTAGCTTAGTGGTATCAGGAAGTGACTGCTAATGAGAACAAGGTTTCTTTTGGGGTGATGAAAATGTTCTGGAATTAGATATTAGTGACAGTTGCCCAATATTATACTAAAAAAAAAAAAACAACCCACTGAATCATACAATTTAAATGAATGACTAGTGTATGTGAATTATATCTCAATTTTTGAAAAAAAAAAAAGTCTAGAACTTGACACACCTTTCCAAGTATTCAAATGAGCAGAGTTTGCTTCTAAGGAGAAAAAGAAGTAGAGAGCGGTCATTAAGATCAAGAATAGAGGTTTTAGAAGATCAGGAAAATGAGAAATAAATAGGAGGCCAAGCCTCCATAATTTTTTAGATGAGCAGCAGGGGGAGCCCTTGATAGCAAAGAAAATTACAAAAATATTTATGCTTCTGATCATAAAGTTAGTATTCTTTTTGCAGAAAACCTGCAGAAATACCAAATAAAATAATTTTAAAACCACTGATAACTACACTATCCTGAGAATCACTATTAACCTTTCATTTGTACAAATCCTTCCAGTCTTTTTTCTGTGTGTGTATATATATATATATATATATATATATATATATATATATATACACATACACACACATATATAAAACCAAACCCACATTTTTTACAAAAATCAAAAGCAAGTTGTACATGCAGCTTTGCATCCTATTTTTTACATTTTAAAAAGCCTTCAATATTTTTGAGGATGTAATTTTCAGTGCTTACAGATGCACTGTAAATTAATTAAACCTATTTTTAGAATGTTTTCCTGTTATAAATAACACTGCAATAATCATCCTTGAACTTAAATTTTTATATTTCTTAAAAGTATCTTCTAAGGATGGATTCCTAGAAGAGGAATTATAATCAAATATTGTCCACAAATTTGTCTTTGGATACATGTTGCCACATTTACAACCAGAAAACTTGAAAAATCTTTAACTTCCCCCAGCACTGTATGATACTTTTTCTTAAACTTTTCCCCAAATATGAAATTATTTGTTTTGTTTAAAACATTTGCCAGTTTGACAGGCAAAAACTAGTCTTCCTTTAGTTATTTTTAAATTAATTGTAAGTTTAAAATTTTTCCATGAGTTGTCTAATTTTTTTCTGCTTGTACAAAGTGCTTTTCTGTGAACATTGACTATTTTTCTACTTAGAATATTTATCTTCTAATTATTGATTTCTAGACACTCTTCATGTATTAACCATGTTTACCTTTGTCTAGTATTTTGCCATTTGTGCAGATTTCTTTATGCTTTATTTAATCATAAGTTTTGATATGTAAAAGCTTTTCATTTTATACCAGAAAATTGATCTTTTCATAGATTCTTCTTTTTGCTTAAAAAGTGTTTCCATAGAATGGGAACTGATGAATATTTACCATCACTTCTATTATTCCTTTTTTTTTAAACTTTATTTAATGTTTATTTATTTACTTTATCTAGAACTTATTTAGGAACATGGTATGGGTCCCCCTGGCCAGGGCAGGGCATCATCTGATGGCAGCAACCCATCTGGCGCTGGAAGCGGTGGAGGAGGGAATGGATCGGGTGAATGTGGGTCAGTTCTTCCAGCACAGAAGAGAAGGGAAGGTTGATCTTTAGTGGGAATGATGAGGAAAGTGGTTCTGAAATGTTTTTCACAGAAACAGAAACCAGTGAAACAGAAGCTGGCACTCCGCTGCTTTAGACAAAGAAAGAGCTGGGCAACACACAAGCAAGCGATTGGCAGCTGCTGCCGGCCTCAGAAACTTGTCATGTTCAGTTTGTTCCCCTAAAGAAGTGCATACCCACACCACCCAAGGATGGCAAGGGGCAACAAACGATCAGCAAGTCGGGGCCCCAGTCACAGCAGCAAACACCGCTGTATCTCACAGCTGCCACACAACTTGCAAAGTCACAGCACACACACGCACACACATACACACATACACAGCCCTCTCCCTCCTCCACCCAGGCCCCTGCCCACAAAGACCATCCCAGCTTCAAGTAATAATCATGCAGGCCGCTTCTAACCTGGCCTCCAGAACCCAGCCGAGATAATGCTTGATTTCACTGTGAAGCCTTCCTAATTCTCCAGGGATCTGTCCCAGCGAGAGGCAGCTGCTTTATGATAAGCAGGGCCCGTTTCTCCGGCCCCAGTGTGTGTGCCCGGAGCTGGGGAGCTAGTCCCGTATCTAGAGTAATTTCTGTGGGTAATGGCATGGAGCTGCACAGACTTCCTTACCAGCTGGAACTTTCTATTTGCCTGACCCTGTTACTACTGGCTCCCGCTTGATTTCAGGGACATTAACCTGCCCATATGTGTCTGCTTGTGCCTTGCTGGTCGGCTCCCGCTTAAAGGCTTCTTAGGAGAGGGGCTTTGTGAGTTTTCCTTCTACAAGTCTTTATTTTTTAATTTTTAAATTTTTTGCCTTTTTCTCTCCAGGTTCCTCTCTTTTCCTCCCTCCACTGGTTGGAGCAGAGGATTTCAGCTTTCTTAGGAACATTTTATGAGCCATCCAGTCACACTATCTGAGAACACATTGTAAGAGCCTGCTTCCAGGTTCCAGATTCAGATCTGTGGAAACTGCCCAACTGTTCTGAAATTCTGAGCTGAGGTTCCAGGACCCATCCTCCAGTTAAGCTATGCAAACTGCCATGAATAAGTAGGCCAACCACCCACTCCTCCCTGTGCCGGCATGCCATGCTCAACGGAGTGGAGGAGGAAGGGAAGCATGGGGGACTGGCACCCCCACTCACTGACAACAGGTCTTGTTCATTTCTTTAAGATAAAGCAACACTTCCCCACAATCATGAGGCTGGAACCCGAAGCCCAGCATATTTTAAGCACATTTCCCACCTCTGCGTGGTTGGTGACCTTGTTGCCCGATCTGTGGGCTCCACCCCAACCTGTTTTCATAAACATAACTTGTTCTAATATCCTCATTTACCATTGAAAGATATCTACCGTGGCCAGTGGATTCAAGCACAAAAAACAGTGCGAGCAGCATGTGATGGTCTTCAGCCAGTCTGAGTGGCTGGTTGGACCACGTCAGAGACTTGCTTTAAGGAACAAGGAGAGGGTTTTATGAGATCACGCACTGATACTGCCATGTGATGGGAAACTAGCTCTAAGAGGTTGTTTCTACTGCAGAAAGAACTGGGGATCTGGCTGAAACACATTTTGTCTTAGAATGAGAAAGCCAGGTCTTATGTCTCGCCATTTTTGACCAGTTTTGTGGCCTTCAGTGTCTCTGAGCTACAGTTTCCTGAAGCCCCTCACTGCATAATTACATCTTATAAAACCATAGTGAGCCTCACATCACACAAGGAAAACTGCAAGGAATTGCTTTGAACACTGGAGATCTGCACCAATAAAAGAGGCTATTGTTTGTTGTTAGGCCTGTGTGCTGAAGGAGAGAGAACCAAGGCATGGAGAGCAAGACTTGGAAATGGTCCAGTCTGAGCTGCTGGGAAAGTAATCCAGGTCTCTGTAGATCCTCCCAGCGTCCTCCTTCTGGAATGTGCTGCTGTATCAGTCACAGGAACACGCGCAGTGCTGCTCTCATTAGTGATGAATTCCACAATCAGCTGTGACAGAACTCAGCCCAAATTATCTGACAGAAGTCATTTCATTGCTAGCCCTTACACTGCCCGGTTAGTCCTCAGTTCACTGGAGAGAGAGAAGGTAGTGTTAAGACCACGAACCATGTGACCAACCTGCTGGGTGTGAGTCCATCTCTGCATCCCCCTAACTAGGGCAGCTTTAAGCAAGTGACATGGACCTGTCTGTGCTTCAGTTTACTCATCTGTAGAATGGTTTTAAAAGTACTATCTACCTCAACCTATTGTGAGAATAAAATGAATAAGAAATATAATTTGAATAATATCTGATGTGTAGTAGACTATATGTAGCTATTATTCTTTTCCAATAAAATAGCCCACTCTTTAAAAAATGAAATGTGTGTTTTAAACTGTGGGAAGGGATGGACTTTTTAGGCATAATGGAGAATGGAGCTTCAAGAAATCCAATTCCTCTTCCCCTATTCCAGTGTGAAGGGTCTGACATGCCAAGACAGGTTAATGACGGGGTCCAGTGGAACCAAAATGGTGAGTGTATGCACGTGGATGCCTGGGAATGCAGAGTGATGATGTCTCCTGTCCCTGATGGAGCCCAAGATTGGATGAAGACAGTTGTGGCTGAATCCAGGCTCCCCCACCACCTGCTGGGTGACCATGGGCACCTGGCTTATCTCTTTGTCCTCCCTTTCTAAACTTTGCAATAGAAGAACAATAGTTTCTGCTCTACAGGGCTGTTTATTAGAGCGGTGCACAGAGAAGATACACAATAAATTTCAGCTATGATTGTTATTATGATACCGTTTGCCATTCCCCAGCTTTGTGATTTGAAGTTCTGAGAAATTACATGAATTTTTTAGGTTAAAGTAGAAGAGTGAAACTGCCAGATAAATGCAACCTAATGTCATATTTTCTGTTAAAGACAAGGAAAGGAAATGCCACACCGTCACAATCTAGCTGTTTGTTCATACAGTGTGACAATATCTACAATCGTCCCTTCATCTCAAACTTCTTACAAATTACAGTGAATAGCTTGAGTTTCAAAACATCTCTGTACATGAAAACCCAGTCCCCCTTAGACCTTCCTCAATTTTTTTTTTAATAAACTGACCCAGTAGACATGGGTGATGCTAGTCTTGTTTTTAAGGTCAAGTAGGGGGGACAAGGGGTTCCAAACCAATGTCTACTAATTCCAGTCACTCTGAAGTGTCACTTTCAGTTTTGCTATGGTTTGGCACACACGCCTTCAAGTTTGGCATTGCTCATCAGAATATTGGAGCAAACTCATAAATGGCAAGAACTGAAAATGCCAAGTGATTTTCAATTTTAAAAATATCTTTGTGGGGCTGGTGACCTTAGGTCAGCCATCAGGTTTTGGATCTGGCAATAAAAGTCATAAAGGGAGTCAACTGACAGTGCAGAAGGAATGAGACAGCATGATTTTTCTCTTCTAGCCTCTCTCACAGAACACAAGTTCTGGCATCGGCCCTGTCCCTGCAGACAGGGTGTTTGGTTTCTGACATCCTGGGAGGGTCCCTGGAGAATGCTGGAAAGCAGACGAGGCCGCCGGTATCAGTAAAGTGAGCACAAGATTTAATAGCACTGGAACATACCCACCCATTCTATTTCCCCAGCCTGATAATCCAGGGCAATTAAGGGAAAGAGCAGAGATTCTGGTGGCTTTTAGCATTTTTAAAGTTTCATCTGGGCAAACACAGAAATGTGTATCAATGTTATCCAGACCATACCACTGTTTGTTTTCCAGACTCCAAGATTAAACTAAAGACTGGCCTAGCACAGCAGATATTTTTGCTTTTGTCTGAGAGAAGACAGAAACTTGAAAAGAAAGAAGGGTCTTTGGAGAGACTGGATTTCCTTGAGTATCTTCTGAGGGTAGCCAAACACCAGGCAGACAGGATCCAGCCCTGACACACTGACCAACACTGTCTCCTCCATAACAACATGCTAATGTAAATGGGATGAACTTGCAAATGTTTTATGTCTTATTAAGAAAACTATTCAAGCCCAGGAAATATGAGGGTTAAATGCCTTGCTTTCATAAACATACTATGATGGAGGAGAAAGAAGATTTTAGATATTCTGTGGAAAAATGCAGAAAAAAAAAGTGCTGAATTAGCCCATTCCATTCCACTGAATTGTTCAGCAATTATGGTCAATCCCCTATGCCCTAGAAAATTAAAGTACATGATGAAACCCCAATCTAAGGATATCAACTGCTATGTTACTAAATAAACGACACATCCCATTATAAAAGCATTTAAAACTGTATCAAAAGAGGTTGTGCTGGAGAGGGACTATAATTTTAAAATCATTTACTGTTTGACTGTACATTTAAATTTAAACCTGAAGCTAAATGTTGCAAAGTTAAATCAATTTTATTTGATCACACGGGGGAATTTACACTCTTTCATTTGGGGTAGATGGAACCCCTGGCACAGTCTAGAATTTATTAAGACTTCTGTCCCACAGGAACAGTTAACTCTTTGATCCTAGCACACTCTCTCCTCCTAGAAGAGTTATTTAAAAGTTACACGTCTCCCCCCCCCCTTTTTTTTATTACCCCAAGCCCAGCAAACACAGATACAATTCCCCTTTCTTCCCCCCCACCCCCTCTCCTCCCTCTCTCTCACTCTCTCTCTCTCTTTTCTCCTTCCCTGAAGTTTATAAAGCAGTTCCTTCAGCTCTAGTTTTCTTTTTCTACATTTAAAAATGTGGCTTCTGCATATAAAACTTCTCCCCTACCCTTAGCAGCCCCAGTTTCCTGGGGCTGAACTGGGGCTGCTATTGGCATGATCTGTAAATTAACCAGAGTCACTTCGAGCCCTCAGTTAGCTTTTAATCAAACATTAGCAGCAGTGTTTACTCTTGTGTAATCTTCAGTTGTTACTTAATTTAATGCCCATCAGCATTTTTTTTTTTTAAACATGTTCAGCAAATCCTTGGCCCATGCTGTTTGGTTTCTTTCCTCTCCCCCTCCCCCACCTTGACCCAGATCAAGCTCAATTTAATCTGAGTAAAGGCTTTCTAATAATTTTAATGTGCTAGTGCAGTTTGCTTTCTTAAGGAAATAAGAGTTTGCTCTCTGTGGCCATCTACTCAGAGGCCCTTGCCCTGCGTCCCCCATGCCACGTCACATCAAAGAGGGTGAACTATAAATTGTATAGTTTTTGTTTCTTGTTGCTCTGGCAGTTATTTGTGAGTGATGTAAGATGGGAAGCATCCTCAGAGTCACATTTGGAAGATGATGGTGTGGCCCCCTGAGAAAAGCCCACTGAAAACTAACTTTGAAGGTCTGCCCGGTGGTGAGCTCAAAGTGAACGTATCACATCATAATTCATATACAACTCCATGTCTTTTGAACCTTCCTCCCTAGCTGCCACCACCTCTAAAGTAAATAAATAGTGCCCTGGCCATTCTACGGTGTTCTGGAGTGGCGTTCCTTTCTCCTTTCAAAATGTGAAATCCATCTACTTACTGCAGGAGAACTTTTCTGAGGCTATCATAAAGACAGAAGGAAATACTGCCTTCAGATGGAAAAGGGGGGCTCAGCTTCAAAGAGCAAAGCACATTATTAAGGGAATAAGAATGTAGGGAAAATATGAAGCTATTTCTAAAAGATGCAAAAAGCAGCTCCTCCTGTCCTGTTCCTCTCCATTTCCACGCACTCTGTGTACAGAAGACATCTTCAGTTCAGGAGCTTCGGTTAGTAAGTAGCATCACATTCAATATGCTGGGTTTCAGTGCCAAGGAAACAAATGTCACCTTGAAAGGCTTGTGCTTTTGGAGGGAGATATGATCAAAAGAATGTGTACACCTAAAGAGAAGAACTCTCAGTCAGCCAGGTTTCAACTTGCTGCTCCATTTTTTTCCCCCAAATCATGCTCTTCAAATTTCACTGTGTCTCAGCTGTGCCTCTGTTTCCTGGGGACTGGAAATCAGGAATGTCTTCTCTACATCACCAGGAAACTCCTACTGCTAAAGATCCTGAATGTGACTGGATGTCCCTACTATGTCTCACAAACAGCACTCTGAAAAGAGCACTGGGGACACATGGGACAAAAAGAAGAAGAAAAAGAGACGCTGGTGACTGAGGCTTCATCCAACTGCTGCAAATGATCAAATGCCAAAAGATGCATTTTTGCTTTCTGAAATAGAAAAGGAGTTCCTGGACTGACTCCATATAGAGTTCATGGTTGGATTTCTAGGAAAGCCTCAGTGAGGGGCTGAATTATGTGCTATTAACTCAAGCTGCAGCTGTCCTGGAGGTCAACAGATCTGCCTGAGCTCATGTTACAAGTGCACACTGCTGGCCTGTGGTTGGGGGCTGGTGTCACTGGGAGTCAGTCCTGAGATGTCCAAAGCAGCACAGGAAACATGCATCCTTGTCACCGACCACCAGGCCCCTGTTCTCCCTCGGGCCCACCTCTGGGACATCACCACCTAGGCTCCAAAGTGCAGCTGTTCTGCTATACAAATTATGAACAAGTTCTACAACTTTCTTGAAAACATCTGAAACGTGCTCAAAGCACAGGACTGCACAGACAAGGATTTTAAGCCTTAAGAACTCACTCCCAGATAACAGCTCTTCTCAGCAAGGAAATGTGTCCAGGTCCCAGACATGCCCACAGAGCCCTGCTGATACAGGGAGCTCTGCTGTGGGCGCCTCCTGTCATTATTCCCAAAGCTGAGTGACTACGGGTGGCGCCTGAGGTTTGTTCTTCCCTTTTCTTTTCAACTCCCTCTTCAATGTCCCTTTCCTGCCCATCCTCCACCCAACTTGCTCATTTAACAGTGCTAGTTGATCAGCTCTTATGGAGTGATGTGTGCTTTTAAAGCTCCTAAGGGGAGAGCACTTGACAAATATAAACTGCAAAATTTTTTAGACAAATGTGACATTTAATTTGAGGTATCAGCCACAATGGTCAACATCAATAAAGGCATTGGTTTTCTGTTAAGTAATTGTCTGTGTGCGCGCGCAGGCACTGTGCTGTATCCCATTCTCTCCCTCTCTTTCCTCAGCACACCCGTGCATGTGTTTGTTCACTGAGTGATGTCCAGCTTTCTGGGCTCCTCCAATGGCAGCATCCATCTGCTGGGGCCTGTCTAGGACCCTGCACTAGTCAATGAGAAACCAAACAAATCAGAGGCACTAAGCCATTTCCACTCGTTCACAAAGGGAAAGCTCTGGTGTATTCCCTAAAGGCCAGAAATGTGAGTTAAAGCACAGAAGGAAGCTGACTTGTAAACCTTCCCCCACAATCAGGGTTTACTCTGTTTATTCTGTCAACCCTGTTTATTCTTTCAACTCTGGTTTCTCAGCAGAACAGCTCATCACACTACACCCAGATTGTGCGGACACATAGAAAACATCCAAAAAGAACCAGAGAGCGCTCAATCCTGCTGATTCATTCACTAAGCCATTTGTTAACAAGCTGGTTTGGGGTTTCTCTTTTCCACAATATTTCAACACTTTGGGAATTAAAACTGCCAGCTGTTCGCATCTTCAGACAAAATATCCTGGATAATTGGGAATTTAAAGTAAGTTTCACTCTCAAAGTCCCCTTCTGAAACACATCTAACCGAAATAATCAGTTAATGAAATAACTTGGAAATCCAGACGATGCAAAAAAGTCATGCACCATGTTAAGTACGGAGTCACTCAGCAGTTGGTAAACATGCACTGATGCAGACCTAGGTTCCTAAGATTTAAAACGTATAACCAAATGACTCATAATTTCTGACATATTATGGCACCAAATGAGAATTTACAGAAGTTTACCAAATATCAAACTGGACATTAGTGTAGCAGAGAGGCTGTGGAATCAGACAGACCTGGACTCAAACTGAATTTCAGGCTTGCTGTACAACCTGAAACAAATGACACGTTCTCACTAAGCCTTAGTGTTCTCACCTCTAATATGGGAATCATAAGAGTCACCCCTCTACTCAGTGGGTTTTTGTGGGGATTAAGATTAGGAAATACATTGTAAAACCATTTCTGGCCCATAGTAAGCACTTAACAAATGAAAACTGCTGGACACTCTTATCTTACAGATACTGTCTTTAAAAATTGGGAACTTAGTTTTAAAACTTAGGAAACTCCAAAGACCCCTTTGGGGAAATATATGACTCCTAAATCAGACAATGGACCATCTTGGAAACCCAGACTACTTGGAACAGACTTGTTTAAGGGCCAGGGACAGGGCTCATACCCAACTGACACTCAATAAACGTTTATTGACACTGACCATGGTTTCTTCAGGTTAAAAATAAAATGTCTGGAAGAATTACAGAATCATTTGTGGTTATTCCTGAAATATTATGACATCAAAGTAAGAATGCAAAATACCACCACAAAAAAAAAAAAGCTGGATACCAGTTTTGCTTAAAAGTCTGAAATAACACAAAACAGAAGTATTGCTTGTAAAGCAGGGGTTCATAAAATTATAAATCCAGAATTAAGAAAGATTTTCTAGAAATGGACAGAGCCTCATTAGCTTCAACAGAGAAATCTGTCTGTCACTTGTTGACTCCACAGGGTGAAGTCACTATGCCAGGGAGGTATCTGTATATTCCCAGGGCGAGACCACCAACCCTTCCATTTTAGCCAAAGGGCTACCAAACCAGAATGGAACATTGGCTGATTGAATAATTTAGAGTCAAATTCAAACAGAAGATCTCACAGGGGAGAGCTCCCACACAGAGATGGAAAAAATTGAGGAAGGCCATAGTTTAAAATTTTTCTTTTTATCAAGTTAGAGTTTGCAATGTGACAATGATTAAGTGGTAGGAGAGGCTTTTAGAAGAGTTCACTATGGCCTGGTACTAAGTAGTTGAAATATACCATTTGCTTTTCTAATCCTCCTTGAATCTTAGTCTAGAAATTACCGTTTATCTTAGTATTCTGTCTCACATGGGGCAAAAGAAGAAGCAAGATTTCAGAATTCAATAAGGCATTGATTAATTCATGCTGGTCTCTCTTCTAGGTACCGGATAT
Source organism: Camelus bactrianus (assembly GCF_048773025.1). NCBI lineage: Eukaryota > Metazoa > Chordata > Mammalia > Artiodactyla > Camelidae > Camelus > Camelus bactrianus. The sequence continues at coordinate 14,485,359 of NC_133552.1, forward strand.
TAAAAAAGGAAGGCAACCAATATATTACCTCCATCTTGAGAGTAAGTCCCTGATCTTTAGGGATATACATTTAAAATGAGCCACTAGTTCTTCACTAAATGTCAAATAAATGAACCTCTGGAACACTTAAAATTCCATGCTGTGTGTGTTATGGAGCAACCACACACACACACACACACACACACACACGTAGAAAGGAAAAGGAATCAGCAGGGGCGGACTGTGTCTCTGGCCTGTTTTCCAGTTATTTGCTCTTTGCCTATGTAGAGTGCAACTATAACAGTAAACCCTGCGAATAAAAAAGGGGGGGGGGGGCGCCACATCTCCAAATTAGGGAGCTTTGCTGCAGGTGGGTATGAGAATGCAGAGTTTGTGGAAACTTCGCCTTTCATTTATTTACTTTTAATATCTTTGTTGAAACCTGTAAGCTTAGCCAGCCTTCCTATTCTGACTTGGGAAACATACCTTGAGGCCTCTTCAGCCTCCTGACTCCCATTGCATAGTTGAGTTGCAATGGACGGAAGAAGCCTGGTAGTTCTTTGCCCAAGCATCGACATGTAGGCTTATTTTGTCCTTATATTAGATAAAAACACTCGGGCATATTTATAGGCTAAATTTGTTGTATTGTTGGTCAGCTTTCTTTAAAAAGAAAGGAAAGTCCATTTATAATTATATTTAGCAGAAAGCCATTTTCTAACTTTATCCTAGAATGGGTCTCATGCTTACTCTTCTGACACAACTGGGCTTCTCTATAGCTTCTTAACAAAAACTTCACTTTTTTTGTTAAGCTAGTGTAGTGGTCATTTACACTAGCTGCCCTGGCAGGAAAAAAAATTTAAATTGTAAATTTTTCAAGTTATAAATATGGCTTACATATAAACATAACACGAGCATATGGCAAAGATTCACTTAATTCATTAATGAAAAGGGAAGAAGAATGGTAAAGCTGGTGCAAAGAGCATTTGAGGGGCTGAATATATATATATATGCAGTGAAGAATGAATGTTTGAAGGAGACAGCTTGGTAAGATAGCACACTGGTTAATGCTACACACAGCTATAAAAGAACAGCCTACAGGGTCCTCTTTGCTACTGGATCCAAATCGCTCACATCACTACTGAAAAAATCTACAAATAAACATTTCCTAGGGTCTGAGACTTAACCAATGGCAAACAGTATGTCAAAAAAGGTGCATTCCCTTAGATAATCAGATAATCCTTGCATGGACCTGTTGGAAAATGCTCCAGTAAGACAGTGAAAGAACATGCAGCCATCCTTTTGCCTTATTCCAAGTTGAAACTTCGTCTTAGCACCAGTAAAGTGCTTTTTGGGGAAGAGGTGTTTCATATAGTAAGACAATTGAGGCCTTGGGACAGATGGTTGTATACATATTAACAGAACAGCACTGACACTCAAATTATGTTGAATTCTAAGAAATACAGATTCAGAGGTAGAAGTACCCCAAGTGTTCATTGAGGTATTGAATGAATACACAAAGCATGGTCTATTGTCACCATGGAATATTATGCAGCCTTAAAAATGAAGAAAATCTGACACATGCTACAACGTGGATGAACCTTGAGAACATTACACTAAGTGAGATAAGTTAGTCACAGAAAGACAAATACTGTATGATTCCACCTATATGAGTTATCTAGAATACTCAAATTTATAGAAACAGAAAGTAGAATGGTTTCCAGGGGCTGGAATAAGGGAGAATGGGGAGCTATTGTTCACTGGGTATAAAGCTGCAATTTTGCAAGCTGGGGAAGTTATGGAAATTGGCTATATAACAATGTGAATGTACTTAACACTTACACTTAGAAATGGTTAAGACGGTAAATTTCATGTTATGCACTTTTTACCACAATAAAAAATAATTGCAAAAAATTCCAGAGTTGGCATCACCAATCCAGATTCATGTTAAAAACTCCCACCAGAGTGAGACCAAAATGGGGAGTCTAGGGGGCCATCTGAAGTGCTAGATCATGACAGCCCACAATATGACGCAAGTGAAATAATTGCAAAGACGTCAACTTAGGGTGAATTTCAGCCCACATCATGGAAACAATCAAGCAATGTAGGTGAGCTGACTCCCTGAATAGCCCAGTTCCCTGTCATACCTGGTAAAGCCCCCAGGAGCTTGAGATAGGGACAGTGGGCCACAGCCTAATATGAGGCCCCACAGCTGCAATGGACTATCTGCTCTTTTTTTTTTTTTTTTTTAAGATTTGTTCTTTACTTAAAATCTCACTTCTCTTTTTCATTTTTCATAAAAATATACTCAAAATGTGTCATAGGCCTTAATGTAAAATGCAAAACTATGAAACTTCTGCAAGATAACGTAACAGAAATTCTAGGTGATCTTGGGTTTGGCAATGAGTTTTTTATTGGTTTTTTGTTTTTGTTTTTTGTATTTTTTAATTGTCATACCTCTCTTTTTATTGAGATATAATAGATAACTTTAAATTGTGTATATTTAAGGTATATAACTTGACATTTTGATATATATACATTAAATGATCACCACAATCCAGCTAATGAAAATATCCACCACCTTACATGGTTACCATTTTCTTTATTCTTTTCTTTTTTTTTTTTTTTTTGGTGGTCAGAACACTTAAGTTCTACCCTCATAGCAAATTTCGAGTAACAATATAGTATTGTTGCCTATTGTCACCATGCTGTACATTAGATTTCCAGAACTTACTCATTATGCATAACTGAAACTTCTGAATAAATATTCAGACAACTGCCCGAACCACCACCACTTTTAATTTCCCTTACCCTCATTTAAGAATTAAACGAGGAAAAGTTCAATCTAATATTCACTAAACATTGGGAATTAGCTTTCTGATGATCACATTTGCACCTTTTCTGAATTGCCCTCAGACTTGTGTGTCAGGCTCTAGAAAAACTAAGCCTCTTGCAAGGAGTGCAAAGAAAACCCCTTCTTCTTGTCCCAGGGCAGAGCTCTCACTCTTGTCTGATACGACATCATCATAACTGATTTACACCCTTTGGCAGATGTGAGAGCCTCACGTAAGAAGATTTGCCATATACGTACAAAATATTTTTATTCCCTCATAAACTTGATTAATCTTTTCAACAGAGCAATCACATCTCTACTTTCTTTTTTTTTCCCTAACCAATAGAAACTCTCTAATTTTTATGGTAAATTGACATCATGCCATGGAATGCTGATTAAGATGAAATATTAAGCCCAACTGCATTTTAAAATCTAACTCCTTTATGGAGTCAGAGGAAAACCTCGTCTGTCTCCATTAGGCAGTGTCCTTCAATGCTTTACATAATGCCCACAGTCAGAGTATTCTGCCATCTGGTCATTAATTTTTCAGCATTACAAAAATTGAGAATTTTTGCAAATTCATTCATTTGCAAAAACATTTAACTAAGCCTAACACCCAACCCTAAACTAAAAACAAAAACTAACATTGTCTAGAAACATATTCTGTTCCGTTATACCTTTCAAACTTAAGATGAGCATTTACTTGGAACAAACTGCTGTCAAAATTCACATGCTCCTTAGAGCCAAAAGAAACCATCCTCTCTGACTTAGGAGGCCCCTCTGGGTATGATTTATTGCACCAAAAACTAATTCAGTGAGGGCAGTGGCAGCTGTAAAGTGAAGTATCCCTTCAAAAACCCAGGCAAATCTCATGCACAAAAACAAGGGCAACAGGTAGAGAAAGAGGCATGTAGCTTACTAAGGCTGGCTGTCTGTGGTCTTTCCTTTTGTTTTGCACGTTTTTCTTTTTGTTTTCATAAAGACTGGCTTTGTCACAGCAGGGGTAACCCAACTCAACCCACCCTAAAGTTTGAGTCTTTCTAGTTCAGACTGTCTCCTGACATGGAATGACTCCAGATGGTCGGCCAAGAAAACAGCTATGACAAGTTCAAAGAAATTTATAAAATATTTAAATGGCTAATTAACAAGGTAACTACTGGAGGAAGCAGGTAGAATTAAATGGAATAATTAATTTTGAGAAAGAGGAAAAAAATGAAAGAATGACAGAAAGAAAACAAGCCAAAGGAAAGGGAAGGGAGTGGAGAGCTGGGAGAGAGAGAGGAGGCTGTCCTTTAAGTCAAATGCAGTCTGAAAATGCAGATGCTGTAAAATATTTACTCTTCCTAAGTGCTTTCTCCTCCCCTGCTGGGTTGTGCCAACTCACAGTGTCTTGTAAACTCTTCCATTTTTTACAGTCTTTTAGGTGCAGATGCTCAACAGCTCAAGGTGAACTGCAACTATTTCACAGAAAATAAACTCAGAGAATTTTTATGTGATCCTTGCCCCAAGTCAGCAAGGGAAGACAAAAGAATTCAGCATACTATCAAAACCATTTTTAAGTTTTGATCCCAGCCAAAACTCAAACCAAATCTGAGTCTTAGACTGGTCACTTCAGCCCTTTTCTCTTTCCTCTCCACCAGAACATAATCTTTGACAACTCAAAGAGTCACAATTTGGTACTCTTGTACCAAATTGGCTTGGCTGGTTGTCCAGCTGTCTTCACACTGACCAGTGTCCCATCCAGGGAACACAGAGGTCAGTGTAAGGCTTTTACTTAAACCTTTTTGTTAACCTTTGGGTGTTGCAACTATGAAGAAACATTTCAAAACCAAGCAATGTACTGGGGCATAAAAAATGGCCTATATCCCAATGGGATACCTGAAAATAATTCCCAGTTTAGCTTTCTGGAATAAAGCAAATGTTTAAAGTAGCTCAAAGTGAAACTTAAGTGTTTCATCAGCCCAGCTGCCTATGAAGCTGGTGTTGGGGCTAGGGGAGGAAGTGGTGGTTTCTCTTTGAAGCCTGGCTGCTATAGGCCAGGAATGGCCACATTCAGAGAGGGAAGCTGCCTCCCTAGCCCATGCAGCCTCCTCAGAGTGGCCGAGACAGGCAGGGTTGTCCTCTTCTTTCTTGAAGGCAAAAAACGAAGTAGGGAAACAAGAAACACAAAAGGATGAGCTGGAGATTTTAAGGCTCTGGATTCAAATATTTCTGCAGCACTTAAATTGTTAAAAAAACAAAAACAAAAACAAAAACAAAACAAACAAAAACAAGCTGCCTGCAGCAGGAGACACTATGTTGAAGACTGAGCAAATTGAGGGGGTTTAAGGTCAATTTTTCATTTTCTGCTTTGATAAAAAGAAATTGAATCCAAGAAATAAAAGAGAAAAGATGACCAAGTGGGACGAGTTCTCCAAGGGGTTATTTCATTTTATGCCTTCAGTAATGAACTACCAATGAACCCAGAAAGCACCCTTGTAATCTCCCTTCCTTCTCTTCTAAGCAACCTACTGTCAAGTAGCTTTTGTCAAACTCTCTGGTCTACAGTGTGTATCAGAAAAGACCTCCTTTCCCATCTTCTTTCTCAGCTGAAGATTGACTTCCTATGTCACTAAGAATACAGAAGAGGAACTTCCATAAATACCCACCTTTCCACTTCCAGACCATTACTTCCCTTCAGTTAAACGCTATATGAATAATCCATACCCCATGGAGTGGATTCCTCTTAACCCCACTTCACCCCCAGCTACCACCCATGTTACCCTTTACAGTAAAACTATTTGAAAGCACTGTTTATACCAGTGCTGTTCAGTAGAAATGTAAGAGGCAACATCTATAATTTTAATTTTTCTCATAGCCACATGAAAAAAGTAGAGAAACAAATGAAGTTAATTTTATATTTTAGTTAACCCAACATATCCAAAATAGTGTCATTTCAACATGTAACTGTTAACAAAAATTATTGAGACGTTACACTTTTTTTTAATTCTAATCTGATGTGTATGTCATCCTTACAGCAAATTTCAATTCAGAGTAACCACATTTCAGATACCCAATGGCCACCTGTGCATAGCGTCCATAATGGAGAGTGCATTCTGACTGTCCCAATTTCTCCTCCCATTCTCTCCTGAACCCACTCCTTTCAGACTTTTGCCTTCACCCCTCTACTGAAATGTTTCTTGTCAAAATCTCCCATAATCCCCATTTTGCTCTATTTGTCAATTCTCAGCCTATATCTTGCCTAACTCACCAACAACTTTTAACTCAGTTGATCACTCTTTCCTGCTTGATAAACGTTCTTCACTTGGCTTTCAGAAAACCATCTGGATTTCCTCCTACCTCACTGATTGCTGCTTTCAGCCTCCTTTGTTTATTCTCATCCATGCCAGCTAAATAGCGTCCCAGTGACAGGTCCCAGGGCTTAGTCTTTTATTCTCTTCACTTTTCTAGGTACCCTGATTACTTGGTGATCTCATCATCTCTTTGTTGACAAATCCCCAGCCTGGATCTCTCTCCTGAGCTCTAGCCCCATAATCTCCACTTGGACCCATACATCTCCATTTGGATGTCTCATGGCATATCAAGCTTAATACTTCCAAAAACTGATCTCTTGCTCTCTACCTCCCAAACCTTCTTCTTCTTTGTCTGTCTCATCCCAGTATATGGCAGCTCCTTGCTCCAGTGGCCCATTGGCAAAAGCCTTGGGATCATCTTTGCCCATCTTTTGCTCAAACTCTACATCCAGTCCTTCAACAAGTCCTCTCAACTATACTATTAAAATACAACCTGAATCTAACTATTTCTTTCCATCTTGTCTGTTTTGCTCTTCACAGTAGGTGCCTGGTACATACAAGGTAGTCAGTAATAATGGCACGATCACTTATTGAACCAAGGAGAAACAGAAATAGGCTCGTGTTTTCTGAGTTTATGCTCAACTGCAGCTGGTGTTATAGACACGACAATAATACCACAGACCGGGAGGTGGGAACATGAAGAGGCAGAGATACCCCTGGGTAAGGAAGAAGAGACAAACTAGCATGGCTGAATTGTGGTCATCTGCAGCATAACCAGGTGGAATGCGATAGCATTAAATTATATATCTAGTAAAATCACAAATTATAAAATAAAAAATGATACATTATTATCCTTCTGATTTGAAATGCCATCATCAGATCTTAAACTTACATATATGTTTGAGTCTGTTTCTAGACTCTGTTACACTGTTTTACTTTTGTTTTCCTCTGCAAGTACCATATTGTTTTTATTACAGTAGCTTTAGAATATGCTGAAATGTCTGGGAAATTTTGTCTTTTTACTATTCTTTTTCAAAAATTTATTGGCAAGTTTCATATACCTTTTCTTCCATAAAGTTTTATAATAAATCTTTAGAGTTCCCTAAAAAATCCTTACTTATGTTCAATTAAATAACATTACATTTGTATATACTTCTGAGAAGGACTGATAAAAACATATGAAAAGGGTGTTCTCTGCAGCAAGGTTTACAAGAATAGCAAATTTAAGTAACCTAAAGTTATTTTAACCAATAGAGGAATGGTTGAATAAGTTATGGTATACCCACATACGGTAACTAGTCTGCAAATATGGCCCCCTCAATGAACCATACCCCCTGGGATTCATGCTCTTATCTAGACCCTTCCCACATTGAAACAAGGCTGGCACGCATGTCCAATAAAATGCAGTAAAATGATGTTGTATAATATCCAAAGCTGCTCTTAAGAAGCTTTGAAGATTCCACTTTGGTCATTGGGAACACATACTCTGAGGGAAGCTGGTTGCTATACAAGAAGTCCAGGCACCCTGAGACCTTCCTGCTACAAGAAATCCCAAGGTACCTAAATGGAGAGGCCATGGAGAGGCAAAGAAACGTTCAGCTAGTCTCAAGCTGTTCCAGTCCTCCTGTCTGAGGCACCGAAACCATGTAAATGAAGAAGTCATCTTAGATATTCAGCTCAGTCCCAGCCACCGTCTGACTGCAACCTCTTGAGTGACTTCAAATGAGAACCACACAGCCAAGCTCAGTCAACCCACAGAACTGTTAGAGACAAAATAGTCATTTTAAGTTACTAAGTTTTTGAGTAGATGGTTTTGCAGCCACAGATAGTCACAAAAGAAACTAGTACTTGGAACTATAGTGCCACCATAACAAAATCCAAAGAGTGTGACATTGACTTTGAACCGGGCAACGGACAGAGGCCAGAGGCCTTGAGAGGACTCTTAAAATTGAAAGGACAATGAGGATAATGTTACTGCAGGCTGAAAGAAGGACGACTAATGTTATGTGGTGGTGAAAAGTTTAACCATATATCACCCTTGATAATGTGAGGAAAAATAGATAATATTCCTAATGAATATGTGAATTTGGATAGAGAATTCCAGGCAGGACACTGGAAGTGCCAAATAGTTTCTTTCAGCAACATTTGATAATGGACAGATAAAAGAGATAAGACAGCAACAAAACTGTTCAGTTTTTAAACAGAATTTAAAGAAACTATAGAGGCACTAAGATAATCTGTCCATCCAGGGAAAGAGTCTCACTCAAAGTAATAACTGGCCTCAGGATAAAAATAAAACATGTAGCTGTAAGACAGTTTGTGAAATGTAATACACGTATATGAAAGTGTACTACACATACATGTTATACGTACACATAAGTTTTAATTTTTAATTTTATTTAATCTCTTAGAGATTTATGAATGCTGCTTTTGTCCACTTAAATGAGCCCCAAAAAGATTTATAGACAATATGCAAAATTAAAAGAATGATGCTTAGAGAAAGAGGATCACTGACTTGGACCAAAAGGAATAAAGAGAGTTCAAAATAAAAGAGCTCCTGGGGGCCCCAACGTTCTATAGCTGGGAAGCAGACTGAGGTAGCCACTCAGTTGCAAATAAAGATAATTTTTTACGGACAAGGAAAAATAACTCAGAAAGCCATGAAAAGTGCCATGGAGAAACATTTTCAGATAGCAAGACAGGGCTCTAAAACAGCAACCGGCATTGTATGCCTGTCTGAGATCAGAGTTGCCATGGAATAGTAACTGTTATCTGGCTCCAGTTCTCACCTTTTTTGTGTTATCCTATGTCTTTTGTTATTGTACCTTAAGTGTGGGGGCCACATAACTTGTCTCTTTAGTTAACAGATCTTCAGACTGAGAGGAACCACTTACAAGAAGTCGCATCTAAGAAAGTTGTACCTTATCTGTAGCCAGGCTAGTGAGATCCTGGACTTTAACTTGAGCCTTTTACTATGACAGGATGAGGCTTTGGGGCAGTCTTAGGAGAGGACTAGTGTATTTTCCACATGGAGAGAGGTGAATTGTTGTAGCCTGAGGGGAGACTAGAGTACCTGTCTCCAAATGGCCACCATCAACCCCTTTCCTCCTTGTATGCTCCCTTATCAAGAGGTGGAATCTTGGGGGAGGTCCATGATGCAGTAACGACCAGTACACCACACAGCAGAATACCCTGGAATGGAAACAAATCCTCTCTGGGAATTTGAGGGGAAGGTCCCTAGGTTTTTACCACCTAGAAATGGAAATACGTGACTCTATGAGAAGTAAGTCTCTAAATCTCTCTGGAGCAATATACACTATCACTACTTTCTAAGGCATATTTGCTATTCAATCATCCTTTAACCAAGTTTGCCAGCATTCTTGCTCAGAAAGCCCAGAATGTGCAGGAATACAGAAACACTCATGGAGAATTTTCTCCCAGTGCTACCTTGGAGCTTGTCATGACTCCAACCCTCTCTATCACCAAAATGATTAAATCATGATCCTACTGACTCCTCTCCATCCGGCTTACTAGCTGACTCCTCAGATTACAAATGTTCTTCAGCTCTTTTAAGACCTCCATTCTACTGACTCTTTTACTTCCTCCCAATCCATCAGCCTCTTTTTCAAATCCCTCCTTTCCAAACTTGAACTCCATGGTACATAATTTTAATAATATATTTGCCAGTGCCCTAGACTCTTTTTTATTTATTTATATCAGCAGCTGCTAACAAAATGCCAATGTTACCTGAACCCCATTATCCTTTCTCCCTTGTGCCTGAGCCCAAATAAACAAGTATAGCTGGAGAAAGTGACACACAGAGCAGACTGGCATCATTGTGAAGTCACAAATACCAAAACCAATGTGTCCTCAACACATCCCAGCAAGACTCCTATGTGCATCTAAATCACTTCTCTCTCCCACATTTCTAGAGCGTATTTCAAACTTCCTCTACTCTTCTCAGATCTCTATATTGCCCTTTTGTCCTCCACCTTCCCTCTCATTCTTCCCTCACTTCCAACTGCACACAAACACACAAAAAGCCACAAGACAGGAGTTTCCACAATGAAGTCCTGACATCTATGTTCTTCCTCTTCTCTTTCTGTTAGAATAGAATTAGCTCTTCTCTTTTCTAAGACCAAGTGCTCCAGTTAATACACTGGCCTTTATTTTCTGATGAATGAATAAATGAAGGAATTAAGACTGGCACAGAAGCATTCCTCATCCACCCAGCTCCCATAATCTTAACTGGAGTCTCTATTTGTGAAGACAAATATTGGTTTTCTAAGGAAGAAGTTGTCATAGCCACATCACTGGTGTCCAGTTTCTAAAACAAACTAGATTATATGCTAAAGGAAGAAGCAGGGCTAGACATGTAGTGCTGCCATCTGTTCATCCTCTGACCATATTGCTAAATATTGCCCCAAAAGGAGGGCACTCACCACAAGGCAAGGTATTCATCTCCATTTCTATTATTTTTGGCATGTTCGTTGAGTGACATTTCAATTACAGCCCTCTTGCCCCTGATTGCAGGGGTCATTTGAGCCCAAAAGAACTCACTCTTAATCCTGTACAGAAAACGCAATATCATATTCCAGTTTGGTGGCTGAATGTACCAGATGGGTACACAAGGCAAAGACACTGCAGGGTTATGAACCCTATGGCGCCTATAGGCTCGCTGGAAAAAAAAACTCTTGAGACTTAAGCTTTTGGAAGAGGTGACCACAGGAGCTGAGTTTTTAGATATACCTTTATGGGATCTTATTTGCAAGCTGCTTCTTCACCATTAGCATAGAACCAACCACTCTGGAAAGAGCTTCTACAGGAAGGACAGATGCTTCTCATTTCCAAGTGGCCTCCCAAGAAGACCTCGGGTTGAGTTCATCATTGAGTACCTAAAGAATTTTAATTTTAAAATAAATTTAATGGCTCCAAACAACAACAACAACAACAAGAGTCACAACAGCTACTCATTATGGACCCTCTTCTAGATGTCTGGTGCTTCCCATAATGTCAACAATAATCCTGTGAGATAGGAAGCACCTTCACCATTTTATATATGAGGAAATTGAACCTTGGGGAAGTAATTTTCCCAAGGTTCCTCAGCTTGTAGGTGAGAAAGCCAGATTTCAAACCCAGATTTGTCTGAATCAAAAGCTCGATTTTTCTAGAAATGACACCATGAAGGTAACTGAAGTAATGCAAAGACTATGACTTTGAGCAGGTACTGTATTTCTCCAGTTTCCTCATCTGCCTCCTGTATCCTTACTTCAGATCCTCAGGCCTTTCTCTCTCTCATCCCAAATCCACTGTCACTTGACTAAAGAAGCACAAAGTTAAGATGTCCTAAAGAGATGATGATCTGCCCAGTTTCACTCAGGAAGACTACCCTGAACTTTACCCTCAACCAAGCTAAAGCTAAAAGGCCCTCTGCTGGGTTTCAAAACACAGAGAGTCCACTCCTATCACAAAACACCCTAGGTTGTGATATTTACCAGCTTGTGGTTCTCTGCATGGATGAGCCAAGCTACAGTCACGTTTGCATCTCAAGCATTTAGCAACATGTCTGGCATACAGTTGGTGCTCAGATACGTTCTTTGCATTAAACTGCGTCAGGACACCTCCTTACTCCTCCCCAGATCCTTAAGAATAAATACCATACTCTTTAAAGTAACAAATTAAAAATATGTAGAAAAAAGTCTGCAGGGACCCAGTACTAGCCCAAGGCAGGCTTCATGAGAACAACAGAGAACGTCCTCCTGACTCTACATCACCGGGCTAAAAGTAGTAAGCAGCAAGCAACAGTGGAGGAGTGCTGGGAGAATTAGATGAGTGTGGAAAGAGACTCTCTGGGGCATACTGCAAATTAAAGACCAAAATCAGAGAATGGACATCGAGAAAAGCCTTCTTGCCACCAGTCTCCACACAAAGCACAAAGGAACACTAGAAGAATCAGAGGTTTATAAAGCATTATGAGTAACTATGGCAATAATAAAATTCCCCAGTTTTAGCTCAATTCCTAACTAGACTGACTCAATAATCCATACTAAGTCCTAGCAGAAAGAAATGTGCATATTTCCACAAATAAAACACATACTTTAGTATCTACTGTCCTACAGAAGGTGTCCAGCTTTCAACAAAATGTTACAAAGCATACAAAAATAAAGCAAGGAAAAACAAACAACACACTGTCAAGAGGAAATAAACAGAATCAGACTCACATATGACACAACTATTGAAACTGTAAGACAGGAAATTTTAAAATAACTATAATTAATATGGTAAATGCTTTAATGGGAAAGGGGGACAACATGCAGAATCAGACAAGTAATTTCAGCAGATAGATAGAAACTACAAAGGAGATTAAGTAGAAATGCTAGAAACAAAAGACACAGTAAGGGAGATGAAGGATGTCATTGAGTAGATTCGACATAATCAAGAAAAGAATCAGGAAACCCGAATAGAGTTCAATATAAATTAACCAGATTGAAACACAGAAGATAAAAAGAGGGGGAAAAGCAGAATGGAACATCCATCTATAAAAATGTTTAATTGGAATCCTGCAAGAAGAGAGAAGGAACATGGCAGAAGAATCATTTGAAGATATAACAGCCAAGAATTTTCCAAAACTATCGATATATATCAAACTACAGATCCAAGAACCACAAAGAACATCAAGGAGGATACACACAATACAAAACAAACTCTAGACACAATTTATGCAAACTGCTAAAAAGACAAAGAAAAGAGGAGAAAATTTTGAAGGCAGATAAAAATAAAAGATGCATTTTTATACTGATATAAATAAATGACTGAATAAATTAATCATTGGGGGAAAAGAGACCAATCTCCTTTGCAGAAGAATTCCGAATAAAATATGAAGATACTCCACCTTCAAAGATGTGGAGCATAATTCCCTACTCCTTAAGCATGAGCGGTGCATATTCACTTCCTTCCAAAGAGGACAGAAGAAGAAGAAATTAACAGGGAGAAACCTGAAAAACACTAAATCAGTCAGATGATCAAGGTAAACATCAACAGAGATAAGTCATGTTGATGGCATGTAGTCTTCATATGATGTGATGAGAATAGCACTTTATCTTAAATGTTCTTGCTCTCAAAAACCTGTAACTCCAATCTAATCATAAGAAAAACATCAGATAGATACAAATTGAGGGAAATTCTAAAAACACCTCACCAGTCCTCTTCAAAACTATCAAGATCATCAAAAACAAAGAAAATCTGAAAAACTGTCACAGACAAGAGGAGTATAAGGAATGTGATATTCTAGATGAGATTCTAGAACACAAAAAGGGACATCAGGTAAAAATTAATAAAATCTGAATTATGTATGGACTTTAGTTAATAGTAATTTATCAGTATTGGGTCACTAATTGTAACATGTACCGTAGTAAAATAAATAATAGGCAAAACATTCTCTGACATAAATCTTAGCAATGTTCTCTTAGGGCAATCTAGCAAGACGATAGAAATAAAATAAACAAATAGGGCCTAATTAAATTTACAAGCTTTTGCACAGCAAAGGAAACTAGAAACAAAATGAAAAGACATCTATGGAATGGGAGAAATATTTGCAAACGATGCAACTGACAAGGGTTTAATTTCCAGGATATGCAAACATCTCATATATCTCAATAACAAAAAACCAAACAACCCAATCAAAAAACTGGCAGAAGACCTAAACAAACATCTCTCCAGTGAAGATACACGAATGGCCAATAAGCACGTGAAAAAATTCTCAGTATCGCTAATTATCAGAGAAATGCAAACTGAAACTACAATGAGGTACGACCTCACACCAGTCAGAATGGCTGTCATTAAAAAGTTTATAAATGATAAATGCTGAAGAGGGTGTGGAGAAAAGGGAACCCTCCTACACTGTTGCTGGGAATGCAATTTGGTGCAGCCACTGTGGAAAACAGTACGCAGATTCCTTAAAAAACTAAAAATAGACTTACCCCATGATCCAGCAATCCCACTCCTGAGCACATACCAGGAGAAAACTCTAATTTGAAAAGATACATGCACCTCAATGTTCATAGCAGTGCTGTTTACAATAGCCAAGACATAGAAGCAACTTAAGTGTCCATCAACAAATGAATGGATAAAAAAGATGTGGTATACATATACAACGGAATACTACTTAGTCAAAAAATGAATAAAATAATGCTGTTTTCAGCAACATGGATGGACCTACAGATTGTCATACTAAGTGAAATTAGCCAGAAAGAGTAAGAAAAATACCATATGATATCAGTTATATGTGGAATCTAAAAAACAGTGACACAAACAAACTTATTACAAAATAGAAATGGACTTACAGACATAGAAAACAAACTTATGGTTACCAGGAAGGAAAGGGGAGGGGTGAGGAGGAATAAGTTGGAGTTTGGGATTCAAAGATACAACTATATATAAAATAAAGAACAAGGACCTACTGTATAGCACAGGTAACTATATTCAATACATTATAATAGCCTATAATATAAAAGAATATGAAAAAAAGTATGTATATATATAACTGAATCACTATGCTGTACACCAGAAATTAATACAACATTGTAAACCGATGATTCAATTTAAAAAAAAAAAAGTAAAAGACTGAATATTTTTCTCAAATGCTCAAGAACAAGGCAAGGGTGTCTTGTCTCACTACTCATATTCAACATCATACTGTAAATCCTAGCTGATGCAATAAGGACGGAAAAAGAAATAAAGGAAAGGTATATGAGTTGGAAAGGAAGAAGTGAAACTGTCTCTAGTTACAGATCAAATGCCTTTCTAAGGAGATACACAGAATCTGTACCATACACACAATGCTCCTACAACTAATAAGTGAGTTTAGCAAGGTTGTAAAATAAAAAGTCAGTGTACAAAAATCAATTGTATTTTTATATACCAGCAATATAGAAACACAATTGTTAGTGGAATTCAAAATATACAAATAGCACTGCTTACAGCACTAAAATATAGTTATAAACTGAACAAAATACATGCAGAATATATATGCTATAAACTATAAATACTGATTTAAAAAAAGTCTTAGATAAGTATAGATATACCATGTTCATAACTGGAAGATTAAATATTGTTAAGATGTCAATTTCCCCTAAATTGATCTATAAATTCCATGCAAACTCAGTCAATATCTCAAAAGGAACTTTTAAAATAATTATCGAATAGAATAGTCAAAACAATTTGGGATAAAAAAAGAACAAAGTTGGAGGACTCACACTATCCGTTCTCAAGATTTATTATAAATCCACAGTAAAAAGAACACGTTCTATGTGTGTACAGGCACACAGATGAATGAAACAGAATAGAGTCCAGAAAAAAACATATGCAAATACAGTCAACTAACTTTTGACAAAGTTGCAAAGGCAATTCCATGGATAAAGAATAGTCTTTTCAAAAAATTGCATATATACACACATACAAAAAGAATTTCAACCCACAGCTTACCCACTACTCAAAAAATAACTCAAAATTGATCATAGACCTAATGTAAAATATAAAACTAGGAAATTCATAGAAGAAAACGGGATAAGTCTTTGTGATCTTGTGTTAACCAATGAAATCTCAGACATAACATCAAAGAATAATCTACAAAAGAAAATATTGATTGTTATGCTCTATCAAAATTAAGAACTTTAACTCTGCAAAAGATACTGTAAGGAAATCAAAAGACAAATCAAAAATTGAGAGAAAATATTTACAATTAGCATATCTGACCAGTGATTGTGTCTAGAATATATAAAGAACCTTCAAAGCTTAATAATAAGAAAACAACTCAGTTTAAAAATGGATAAAAGACTGGAAGAGACACTTCACCAAAAAACATACACAGATGGCAAATAAGCACAGGAAAAGATATTCAACATCCATAATCATTAGGAAAATGTGTATTAAAATCACAATGTGCTGCAATGATTTAAAGAAACAAACTGACAATGTCATGAGTTGGTGAGGATAGAGAGGAGCTAAAACTCTCATACTTTGCTGGTGGGAACAAACTATTAATAGCGCCTTTGAAAAACAACTTACCCTTTTATTATACAGTTAAACCTTTATTTACCATATATGATCCAGCAATCTCACTCCTAAGATTTTACCTAAATAAAAACCTATGTTCATACAAAAAGCCTGTATGCAAATGTTTATAGCTGCTTATTTCATAATCACCAAAAACTGGAAACAGCACAAATGTCCCACAGGAGAAAAGATAAGCTATGGTACAGCCATACAATGGGATACTACTCAGAAATAAAAAGGAATAATCCAGTGATACATGAACATGGATGAATCTCAAATGAATCTTGCTAAGTGAAACAAGTCAGACCCAAAAGACTTCATACTGCAGATTCCCTTTATGTGATACTCAGGAAAAGGCAAAACCTTAGGTGGAGAACAGGTCAGGGGTTGCCAGGGATTGGAGGTGAGGAGGAAAACTGACTACATAAGACATCTTTTGATGTGATGGAACACTATTGATTATGGTAGTAGATAGACAACTCTATGTATTTGTCAAAACTGTACAACACAAAGAGAGAATTTTACATTATGCAAATTTAAAAGTAAAACAAAAATAAAAGGCCTTTCATTCCAAAGGAGAAGACACAATTGAAGAAAAACCGTCCATATAAATCTGGTCCCCTTACAGAAGGGGTCCTGCCTCCAAGAAAAATCATTGCCCTCTCAAGTCATCCCAAGCCACCAAGGCCTCAGGCAAGCCATTTAGCTCTGCACTTCACAAAGCATTTGGGGGGGGGGGGTGAATTTTAAAATAGAATAATTAAATCAGATTTAACATGATTTACCTCACCATGTAACAAGACAAGCACTGCAGAATGTTTGAGCAAATGTAGCTCTTTTCCTCTTCAACAAACCGAGGACTGGAAAGCCTATAAATGTGCTATTTCAGCTGTTTTAAGCAGCTTATCGTGATTTTCTAAGAGTCTGGCCTCAAGACTCTGGATCCCTTCTTAATAACATTTAATGCTACCATTATGTAATTGAATCCATTTTGTCAGTGTAGTGGGAATATCATTAAACTGTAATTCATTTCACTGTCTTCTAGCTTTCAGACCCTCAAGTCCCAGAGTCCAGAACACCAGGAACTTGAAGCAGGGAGTGATCCTAATCCTTTCCCCTCCCACCCCTCTCCTGGGGCAGGCTGAGTTTTTCCACACTGCAGTGTTATCAATTTCATTATCACCAACACTGTGGGATGCTTCAGGTTCGCAGAAAGATCTGCAGGCCTCCTCCTCATCTGTCAATGCCTTTAACTCCCTCATACCAAGTGACACCTCCTGATTTGCTGAGTCTCGATCTGAGCACAGAGCATTTTTGTAAATGCAATCATATCAGGAGATGGTCCTTTTTACATTGGTTGCCCCCTCGACATTAAGTACCTGGCACCTTGCCACCTAACACGCAAGTAGCCACATTATTATTGAAACCACATGTTTATTAGCAAGGTTGGCACCAATTCAACCCCCACTGTCCAAAGTTAATGTTATATTCCATTATAGTCCAGACAAGGGGACAGTATAGGATACAGTTTGGGCATGAGAACAAACAGCCTTGTTTGATGAAATCTGAGTCTTCAACTGTTAGAAATACGATCTAGTTTCTATCTCGACATATGTCTGCACTGATGTTTCAGAGAGGGACATGTTTTGAAAGAAAATACCATTCTTTCAGTGTTATCTTTGCAAAATTGTATTTAATTCTTTCCACCACTTGCAGGGACAACCGGAGTCCACTGGCTTCTTGCTGTGCTAATCACTTCTTCCCTGGAGATTCATGCAAAAGTGTTTCACTTAATATAAAGGAGTGACTCAGAACCATTGCTTTCAATTAAGAAAGCCTGAGAGAGTTCTGGGAACAGTGCTCTCTTCTTTTAGAAGTAGAGAGGAGGAAGGGTGCTAGGACAGGAGGGAGGGAAGGAAAGAAGAGAGCAGAAAAAAATATTAGCAGAAAAATGACTTGTGCACTCAAAATGAAATCATCAGTTGCATGCACTATATTCACAGAATTTAGTGCAGATCACACAAGTTCTTGGGCTTTCAGACATTACTGATACACAATGGGTATTTACTCTGTTGCTCCATCTTTATAGAAAGACAAGCTGGATTTCTGAGAACATTTTATGACTACTGTTTATTCTCATGTGTGCATCTCACACATGCTTTTCCTGTATCTCTTACTGGAGAAGCCCACCTTCATTTTTGCATGTGTGCTCAATATCACTACCAAAAGCATTTGTCTAAAACTGTTAGTTGCATTGCTTTACAGAAGAGTTTCTTACAGCGTTGCATATATTTAAGTCCCTTCTTGTTTATGTGTAGCAATCAAAATGCCAAATTTTACAAATTTAGAATTCTACATTGTGGGAAATGGACTGAAGTATTTTTGTTTCCTGTTGGAAATAGTGGCATTGAAGACCAGGGGTTTTCTTCTTCTAGATGATCCATGAGGTATTATAATCCTCCTTTGTATGGCTAGATCTATTATAATAAAATATTTTCCAGAAATCTGAGGATGACCTAACCTCACCAGTTTCTCCCCAAAGAGCCATAATCCAACCAAAAGTAAACAGTACTCTTAGATCAGTGCAAAAGTATCAGTCAATAAACTACAATGGCAAACTGACCATCCTACCACGTTTCCTGACAAGTATTACCTGTGCTTCCTGAGAAGATGGATCTGAGCCAGTGCTGTATTGCCCAAAAATGATGCAAGTATTTAGGCCCCAATAATAAAGCAAGAACACTATACCATGGGAAAAAAAAAAACAAAAAACCTTTGTAAGAATGTGATACTTTTTTTACAAAAATTATTAATCACATGGAAAAATAAGAATAAAGGTCAGAATATCTTATTTATATCTTCTACTACCTTCTACTTAATTACAGTTTCTTGCTAGTTTTCTTTTGACTTGTGTTGGAGGGGCATAATATTTATAGTACTAGAGGCCTTTGAAAGTTTTCCTGCAGCTCTGGTCTGCTTATTGTCCTAACAATAGACCAGAGAGGAAAGGTCCTGAGCGACCTATCTCTTCCAGGACTCAGGCACCACCTCCATACTGGGTCATCCCAGAGCTCTAGCATTAACAGATCAAGTAAAAGTTTCAGTGATTCACCTCTGTTTTCTACTTCACGCAAATTCTGTTTAAAACCATCTGAAATACAGGAATACAGTCTCCTTTTTTTCTGCATAGGCAAAGGGTTAACCCTAACAAACAATGTTCTAAGTGTGTTCATTTACACATGTGCTTGCATGTCTAGTTGGAACCACTCTGCCCAGGCGCATTTTCCATATGACCTTTTGCAAGTAGCTAAGAAAGACGTCCATTGTTTCCTTGCATTTTGTGGGTTTAAAAACATAGTCCCCACAACTGAAAAGGCAAATCAGAGAAGGAATGTTTAAAGCAAAGACACAGCATTTTCCCCCAAGAAGAGCCATGTATCACATCAGTCACAAGACAGTAGCTGACTTAGAAATTGTACCCATATCTGTGCGATATGTAGTGGATTGAACAGGTCTAAAATATAACTTGTAGGCTTTCTTAAACTCCCATTTAGGTCCTTACACATTCTTCCCATACTATGTAGTTTTCCCTTTCAGGCAAAAATGGGGCTATGCGTCATTTATGTGGGCCCACCTGGCTAAGCTGACACCAAAGCTTATTTTATTTGTTGTATATATACATTTACAACATACACTGTATTTTATATATTGCATTATACCTGTAGAGAGATATGAAATATATACATCATCCCGGATGACGGGAGGCAGGCTCTGATAAGTAGGAATGTTCTGACTTTGCACATAAACTAATTGTGGTAACTCGTCTCCACAGCCCCAAAGAGTCCCAATCTCCCATATATACACATGTTGCTCTTCTCATCAAGAGATGGAGTATATTTCCTCCTTTACTTGAATTTGGCTGGCCCGTGACAGCTTTAACCAATAGAATACGGAAGAATGTTCTGGGACTTCCGAGCTCAAGACATTAAGAAAATTTGGCAGCATCTGCTTTTTTTGTATCTTTTGTCTATTTTTTTTTTTTTGGTCTATTTTGGCAAAACAACAGCTTCAAATTTTAAATAGAACACAAAAGATAAGCATTTGTTGTTTGTTTTTGGTCTGGGGTTTTTGTTTTTGTTTATCTGGATGAGTAGAAACTGAACATCAAATTGTTCTCATACAATAATATTTGAATGAGCTAAGTAGAAACATCTAAATTAAATTACTTTTAAAATACAAATGATATGTCAAATAATAGGGAAAGTATTTGGCATAGTGTTTAGGACTCCAGCGATTCCAAAAAGTATTTTCAAGAAGTTCTTACATGCTCAGTTAACACTTTCTACACCTAAAGTCTACCCTTGTTTTTAAAAAAAGAGACATTCCCTAATTTTTCTAAAACCACTTATCACAGAAAGTTTCAAATATATTCAAACATAGAAGAGTATAATAAATCCCCAAGTCTCCAATACTCAGTTTCAACAGCTATCAGTTCACCGCCAGTTTTGTTTCACCTGTACCCCACTCCCCTATTCCTGGATTATTTGAAGCTCATCCAAGAAAACATAATTTCACCCATAAATATTTCTAAGAATTCTTAGATAAAAGACAAAGTTTTTAAAACAAAAATGCAGTACCATTATCGTGCCTAAAAAATTAATTTAACACTGATTTCTTAGTAGTACCAAATATCTTGTTAATATTTAGAGGAGTTTTGTTTTCTTAATTGAGATTCAAATAAGGTCCGTATGTTGTTATAGGTTGACGTGCTTCTTTAATGCTGGTTTCTTCCCTACCTTTTTCCTTTGCCACTTTCTGCTCTTGTTGAGAATACCAGACTGACTTTCCTACAGAGATTTCCTCAATCCAGGTTTTGCCAATTGTACTCCCATGGCCTCACTGAATGTGTTCTGCTGGCCCTTCTGATCCTGTAAGATGGCGATTAGATTTAGAAATGATTGGATTTAGGTTCAATTTTTTTGGCCAGAATACTTCATAGTGGGAATGTGAAATTTGATCAGGAAGGACATATAATGTCTAGTTGTCTCTCTTTTGGTGATGTGAGCAGCTATTGAGGATTATTGCCTACATTCATTTGTTCACTATGGCTGCAAAATGGTGATACTTCAATTCTCTTATTTCTCTTCCATGTATTACCAAGAATCCATTGCTAAGAGAAACTTCTCTTCATCAGTTGTTGGTTTACCCTGACATAGTTTTAATATAGGAAAGGAAGGATAAATGCTGGTATTTCTTTTCTATTCCTCAAAATATTGAATGGTTCCCTAAGTCTTCCAAAGGTGACCAAAGTGATTTTTTTGTTGTTTCTTTTTTATTGAAGTATAGTTGATATACAATATTATAGGTTATGTGCATACAATATAGTGATTCATAACTTAAAGATTATACTTCATTTGTAGTTATTATAAAATACAAAGTGATGTTTTTATAACTAGATATTTTTATAATTAAAATTCGTAGATTTAAATATATTTGATGTGTCACAACTCACCGACATTTCTGTCCTTTTTGATACTCAAAATTTAGCCAGTGGGAACAACTTCAAAACAGTTACCTTTGCACAGCTCTCAATAATCTCAAAGCTTCCTTGCTTTCTTTATGACAAGGTAGTCCAGGCTAACAGTATACATTTCCCGATCCAGACCAAGAACAAGTCATTTCTCCAGAGTCCTGATTCCTTTTATTGGTAGCTGAGATTTAAAGAACACAATCTAAATCCTACAGGTATTCATTACCACTGAATTAGTGATTGTTTTTATTTCTTCGCATTGAAAAGATGGTGGTATTTTTTTAGTATGTTTGGTATTTTTTGAGATAAAATAAGTTTTATTTAAGAGTACTGCATTTTTACTTAACCTCCTTCACCTTACATTTTTAAGTCTTTTCCCTAGGCAAAAATTCTGGCTCTTAACGACACAATCAATCTGCTGATTAAGTGATATCTCAATGTAATTTTAACCTGTGATTCTCTTACTATACAGGAGACTGAGTATCTATCTCTTCATATGGCCAAGGTTATTTGTATTTCTTTTTCTGTGAATTGTCTCATCTCTAGCTGATCTTCCTGTAGGCTGATTATCGTTTACTCTTCTGTTTTCAGAAGCTCATTTTATGTAAAGGATATAACCCTTTATCCATGATACAAATTGCAAATATTTTTTCCATGTTTATCGTTTGTCTTCTTGTTTTTCTTATGGTAGATTTTTCCTGCCATGAAAATTTTGTTTGCATTTGTATCATCAAGTGTATCCATCTTTTCTATTACTGCTTTTGATTTTTGAGTTACAGAAAAGTTTTCTCCACTGTACTTTCTTCTGGCACTTCTAAGCTGTCAGTTTTTACCTTTAAATCTCTGATACATTTGAGATTTATCTTGATGTGCAGGGTTCACAGAATGAATCCAATTTTATATTTTTGCATAGGGCCATCCAGTTTTCCCAACAACACTTTTTGAAAGTCCATCTCTTTTCCCACTGAGTTCCATTAGTAATTGATCTATTTCTGGATTTTCTATTCTGATGCATTGGTCTGACTGTTGATTCATGTACACAAGCTACTTTCTTTTCATTATATAGACGTTATAATGTGTCTTATTATCAGCTTGTACTTGCTCCATTCTCTACTTTTGTTCTTTTCCTAACTGTTCTTCCTTCTTTGTTATTTCAGGTAAACTTTTTAATCAACTTGTCTAACTGATTATAAAAATTTAAAAACCTGATGGCATTAAATGGGCAAACTAATATAAGGAGGACTGAAAACTTTTTAATGCTGAATCATCCTATCCAAGAATATACTATTCCTTTCTATTTGTTCAAGTTTATTTTTGTATTTTGGGGAAAGGTTTACAGTTTTCTTCAAATAGTTTTTAAATGTGTCTTTTTGAAATATTTCATTTATTTTCACTTCATTTTACATTATTTTATTTGCTGAGTCTTTTTTTCCATTATATATATTGAGTAGTTTTTGTTTTTATGTATAAAATCTGCTTATTTTATATGCTGATTTTATAATCTAACACTCTGTGAAATTCTTTTATTATTTATAGTAGTTTTTCAGTTGATATCATTGAGATTTCCAGATATTTAATCTAACATAGTATATAAATAAAGATAATTTACTTTTTCCTTCCCAATTCCTTACTGCTAATTGCCTTCTTTCCTCTAACTGCATTGGCTGATACCTTCAACAAAATGTTAAATGGTGGTAGAGATAATGGACTTCCTTGTCTTGTTCCTGAATGTGACTTTAGAAGGAAACACACCAATAATTTTCCACTTTAACCCTGAGGTATATTGTCATGTTTTAAAAACATCCATGAGTCCTGTTTTCTTGACTCTTTTGTAGCATAAAAGGACACTGAATTCTGTTGCATGCCTTTTCTAATCATACAGAGCTAATTATAATCTTTTCCTTAATTCTCTGGATTTCCAATATTGATTGAACTTTGTATTCCTAGAGTAAATCCCACATGGTAATGATGTGTAATTTTTTTAATATGCTGTTAATATTCTATTTTAAAAAATTTTAATCACTACTCATATTTGAGACTATTCTGTAATTTTCTCTTTTTGGTGCAGCCTTTGACCTGGTTTGGTGGTCAATATTATCTCATTTAAAAAATAGATTTGAAAATCTTCCCTCTTTAGTTTTCCCTCAACTGTTTTTGTTTGTTTGTTTGTTTTCATTTTGCTGTTGTCTATTGGGTCCCTATTATGGGCATGATTGAAATTAGCCACTAAATACTTCTCCCATTCTATCCCTTCTCTAGTATCTAATTTGAAATAATGTCCTCATATTCCCAATTTTACCTATAAGGCAATAAGTGAACTTACTTTACTTATATTAATAATTTCCTAATTATCTCCCAAATTCTTTTAAATTCTGTTTATTTACATTTTCAGAGCATATAGCCAATATATATTATAAAATTTCTCCCTTATAAATATTATGTAATCTTAATTCTTCATATAAATATATATTTAAAGCTCTCAATCCAGTCCCTCCAATCATTTTAGTTGTCTGAATCTTGGTTTTTTTTTTAGTGCAGTCTTCAGAAAGTCTCAGGGAAGCAATATTCCAAGAGTTTTTGCATAGTAAAATGTTTGTCTATGATCTTTATAATTAAATGTCAGTTTCACAAGTTACAATATCTTTGGCTCATATTTCAATTCTTAGTTTTCTTAAATGTCTTGCAATAAAAGTTTCAGTGTTGAGAAGTCTTATACAATCTGATTTCCTTCCTCTTATCAATGACTTCAATATTTTGCTTGAATGACCAAAGGATTGTTTTCTTTCCTTTACAGTCCAGTTTTAGTGGAATATCTCCTAAGTCAATTTTACCAGGTTTGCAGTAATACCTTTTAATAAGTATTGCCAGTTCAAAAATCAGTTGCATTTCTTTACACTAATGATGAATCAACAGAAAAAGAAAGTAAAGAAACAATTCCCTTTAAAATAGCACCCAAAGTAATAAAATACCTAAGAATAAATCTAACCAAGGAGGTGAAAGATTAATACATGGAAAACTATAAACCACTGAGGAAGGAAATTAAAGAAGACTTAAAAAATGGAAAGATATCCCATGCTCCTGGATTGGAAGAATCAATATTGTTAAAATGGTCATACTGCCCAAGGCAATCTACAGATTTAATGGAATCCCTATCCAATTACCCAGGACATATTTCACAGAACTAGGACAAATCATAATAAAATTTATATGGAACCACAAAAGACCTAGAATTGCCAAAAGAAAAAGAAAGAGGCTAGAGGAATAACTCTCCCAGACTTCAGACAATACTACAGAGCTACAGTCATCAAGACAGCATGGTATTGGTACGACATATGGACCAATGGAACAGTATAGAGAGCCCAGAAATGAACCCACAAACTTTTGGTCAACTAATCTTTGACAAAGGATGGAAGAATATACAATGGAATAAAGACAGTCTCTTCAGCAAATGGTGTTGGGGAAACTGGACAGCAGCGTGTAAATCAATGAAGCTAGAACACTCCCTTACACCATACACAAAAATAAATTCAAAATAGATCAAAGACTTAAACATAAGACAAGATACAATAAACCTTTCAGAAGAAAATATAGGCAAAACATTATCTCACATACATCTCAAAAATGTTCTCATAGGGCAGTCTACCCAAGCAATAGAAATAAAAGCAAGAATGAACAAATGGGACCTAATTAAATTTACAAGCTTCTGCACAAAAAGGAAACCATAAGTAAAACAAAACAACAACCTAACGAATGGGAGAAAATTTTTGCAAACGATGAAACCAACAAAGGCTTGATCTCCAGAATATATAAGCAGCTCATACAACATAATAAGAAAAAAACAAACAATCCAATCCAAAAATGGGCAGAAGATCTAAACAAGCAATTCTCCAAGGAAGAAATACAAATGATCAATAGGCATATGAAAAAGTGCTCAATATCACTAATTATCAGAGAAATGCAAATCAAAACTATGATGAAGTATCACCTCACACCAGTCAGAATGGCCACCATTCAAAAGTCCACAAATGACAAATGCTGGAGAGGCTGTGGAGAAAGGGGAACCCTCCTTCACTGCTGGTGGGAATGAAGTTTGGTGCAGCCACTGTGGAAAACAGTATGGAGATTCCTCAAAAGACTAGGAATAGACTTACCATATGACCCAGGAATCCCCCTCCTGGGCACATATCCAGAAGGATCCCTACTTCAAAAAGACACCTGCACCCCAGTGTTCATAGCAGCACTATTTACAATAGACAAGACACAGAAACAACCTAAATGTCCATTGACAAATGACTGGATAAAGAGGTGGTGTATTTATACAATGGAATATTCAGCCATAAAAACCGGCAACATAACGCCATTTGCAGCAACATGGATGTCCCTGGAGAATGTCATTCTAAGTGAATTAAGCCAGAAAGAGAAAGAAAAATACCATATGAGATCGCTCATATGAGGAATCTAAAAAAAAAAAAGAACATAAATACAAAACAGAAAGACTTATAGACATAGAATACAAACTTGTGGTTGCCAAGGGGGTGGGGGGTGGGAAAGGACAGACTTGGATTTCAAAATTTGTAGATACTCACAGGCATATGTAGAATAGATAAACAAGATTATACTGTATAGCACAGGGAAATATATACAAGATCTTGTGGTAGCTCAGAGCGAAAAAAAATGTGACAATAATATATGTATGTTCATGTATAAATGAAAAATTGTGCTCTACACTGGAATTTGACACAACATTGTAAAATGACTATAACTCAATTAAAAATGTTTTTAAAAAAGTATTTTCAAGTCAGGAAATTCTTCTTGAATCATAATTTTGAGTACTTGTTCTCTTCTATTGCTCTGATTTGTTCCTTGGGGACTCCTATTATATATGTGTTGGATTTACTTGGCCTTTTTGTATAGCTGTTACCTTCTCCTCAATCCTTTTAATCTCTTCATTCATTTTTATATTTTAAGTTTTTTTTCTTTCCTTTATCTTGTTTTCTTAAGGTATTTATTTGTTCTTGGGTTTCTTCTACTGAAATTGATATTTTATATTTTATTATCAAATTTTCCTAAGTTCTGTCATCCCTCTTTCCAAATATTATTTCTTTCAATCATCTCATCTCTAAACTTTTCTAATTCAGATTTGTGTTCTTCTTTCATATCTATTAGAGTTTTCTCAATTTCTTTTGGCTCCTTTTGAAATATTAGGTTACAGTTTTTATCTGCTTTTGGGGCCTATCTTTCTGGAGTGCCTTCATTGTCTGGAGAGACACTATTCTACTCCATCTCTCTTTTTTCTTACAGTAACTGTATATGGGATTAGTCTGTAGTCCTTTTCCGTTTCTCGTGTTGATGTTGAGTGTTCTTATACTTGAGAGCAGTAACAAGAGCCTTAATTTACACTCTAAAACATCTCTTCTATTTTTTTCCTCCCTGAAGTATTTCAGAATATGGCCTCATACTCCGTGAGATCTTTCCTCATTTGCATCATTGTTGTGGGGACTTACTCTTTCTTTGTTTCCATTGTCCCCATTCTGCTCAGTTACCACAGCCTCTTTGCACTCACCAATGAACTGAATTCTGTGAAGCCTCTTCCCAGAATCAGTTGTCCTTCTCAGAGGAGACCACTGAGCCTTCCAGTGAGTAGCACTGGTGATGTGGGTCTCTAGCAATCAGGTCCGTTATAGGTCTCAATTCCTTCCCTTGGTTGCTTGCATAGTTTTGGTGATACCACACATTTTTTTGCCATCAGGGTTTTGTACCCAAATGCACATTTATTAGGGAGATGTTTTTTACTGTTTTATTGTAGACTTCATCTTTGCAGTTTTGCTTTGCTGCTCTGCCTGTGTTTACTAGAGGATTCAGGGATTGTCTTACACTATATTGCCACTGCTGCCATGTTCCAAGAATTCTTGCTTCCCTAATATCTTATGGAACAAAATTTTAAAATCATATCATTCTTCTTTTTTCTACACAGATTATATCTCATCTCATCCCTACACCCATGGGGCATCTAAGGCATAATAAAAACTTAGGAGATAATAAAAATTTAAATAAAACATGCTTTGCACCAGTACTTGTAAGAACTGTGAGTTAATTTTCTAGGTCCTTTGGGCCCAAAGTACTTTTTAATTTGAGTTTTTATGATACTGTGAATTAGTTTTAGGAATCTCATCCCCTCCACAGATTTTGTTCCTAGTTTTAAATGATTTGAAATATTTTCAAAGTCTCCTAGGTAACTGTCAGTATACATGCAGATTTCACATTTCACCAATTACCTCTATTGTGAGATAAAATATTAGACAGTCAAAGAAATGGCTAACAGTTTAACATAATGCAAACACCACTCTCTCTATTAGTGATTTCCTGGGTCTGAGGACAGCATCATTATTAAAAGATATACATGAAGTACCTCCCAAAAAACCAGTTTGGTTCTGAGGAAAGCAACTCTGTAACATTCTTGATTGCTACTGCAGGGCAATATAAGCTATCCAAAGACATAAAAATAGTAAGAAATCAGCAAGTGCTATTTTCCTTTGTTTTTGTTTTAGAAACAAGAATTCAACTATGATAACTCCATAAATTTCCAGCACTTAAGAAAACATAGTAAACTACTAATTTGGAGGCAGAAACCCAGTATTTAACCATAAGGACACAAGCCGGTACAATAACTTGATGTTCTATAATTATCTCTGCCTTCATGCACCAGGACTGTCAGAATGAGGGCTCTCCATTAGAGCAACATGGAGAAGGTCAAAGGTCAAGAGTCCAATCATGAATTCTCAAGAGAGAAGACAAGATCCTGGAAGGTTTGGCATTTCCAGCTGTCTGTTTCATGCCAAAAAGACATCAGAAGCACGAGGAGGAAGTTTGAATAATAAGAAGAATGTTATTTTCAGAGAAATAATTGTTGGAGACCTGAACATTGAATATCCCTATTCCCCTAGAGAAGAGGCTAAAGTTAAAATAATTCTTTATGTTCTCAAAAGTATATTCCTGCACAGATCACTCACTATCAAGCACAGGTGGCTGGATAAACTCAGAATAAAGGAAATGGTTATTGTGACCGCCTTCATCTAGTTTTAAAGTACCTCTTGTCCTCCCAAAATGAGGATAGAAAGAACACTTGTGAAAGAAAGAAAGAAAGAAAGAAAGGAAGAAAGAAAGGAAGGAAGGAAGGAAGGAAGGAAGGAAGGAAGGAAGGAAGGAAGGAAGGAAGGAAGAAAGAAAGAAAGAAAGAAAGAAAGAAAGAAAGAAAGAAAGAAAGAAAGAAAGAAAGAAAGAAAGAGAGAAAGAGAGAGAGAGAAAGAGAAAGAAAGAGAGGAAGGAAGGAAGGAAGGAAGGAAGGAAGGAAGGAGGGAGGAGGGAGGGAGGAAGGAAGGAAGGGAGGAAGAAAAGAATACTTGAGCCCCAAATGGAAAAATTATGGCATATTTAAGAATGTGTGTGTGTGTGTGTGTGTGTGTGTGTGAGTGTATTGACAGTAAGTGGGTCTTCGTTGTATACTTTAAGATAAGTTCAGGTATGGCAGTGATGGTATCATAATAATAATAGCATCTTCACATTTTAGCACTTTACAATTGGCAACATATTTTGAAATTTATTATATGTATATTTGAACTCTAAAACTCATAAAGGAATGTTATTATTACTCCCATTTTGCAGATGAGGAGACAGGCTTGATGAGGTTAAGTGACTTGCTCAAGGTTTCAGAATTGGAACCTCAACTTGACAGGAGCCCAGCATTTCTGACCCAGAACTCTTCTATTGCACCATCTTGCTTTTCCTTCTATGTGCATAAACTGAGACTGTCTCAGTCAAAAAGTTTGGTCTTCCCTCTGTTGAGATGGTGAACTTGGTTCATTAAAAGATGAGTGCATATGTATGTGTGTGTGTATTCATGTATACACCCATACCACACATAGTCCTTCCTTTAATATATTATGATATCCATTCTTGAAAACCACTAAGAATCATTGCATCTTCTTTATACCAGCTCTGTTTTTTATAATCTTTAGGTAGCTCATATTAAGAAAATGAAAGTTTTTATTTATTTTCAAATGTAAATAATATAATATTAGAAATAATTTTCTAAAGGCACACTATGCCATGAACCCCATATACTGTTAGGACTTTGTGGGGAATGCTAAGATTCTCCTCCATTACTTCTACCAATGAGCCTAAGTTTCCTCCTCCTGACTAAGAAAAAATAAAATAAAAAGTAGAGACTACTTCTGTGAATATGTACCTGGCATCTGTGTTTAGCCTGACACATGAAAAGTGATACCAAGAAATATCAAAATACATTAAACATTCTTTACTAAGGCATGTCAAAACCTGCAACCCACAGACTTGTTTTCCAAAATATCTAGAAGTAAGGGATGTTTATAACATGCAAAATGATGGTGGGAATTAAAGTAATTTTCCAGATAATTAAATTCAAAAGCTTCCTTCCCATCATTTTGCTGTGGCATTTTGGCCCAAATTAGCCAGGTGGTTGACTCCATTCTACACTGGACTTTGGAGCCTGAAGAGCCCCCACCTTTAGAAGTGATGATGCACGTCAGCACCAAGCTCAGAATGACCTCTGTGACTAACTCAGCACAGACTTAGCTGGCAGAGATGCTTAAAGTAGTTCCCTCTCTGAAAAAAAGTCTCTCCAGCTTCCTAACCAAGCTACCAGAAAAATGCAAGGTGAAAGATACTTTATTAGGGCATCTTGTCCATAAACTGACAAGCATAAGAATACTTTCTGTGGCATACTCTGCCTGTGTTTTGCCTGAGCTTACATGACTGCAGCTTCAGAGATTCCACATCATCCTTGGGGACCCTGTTCCACAACTTCATATACTTCACTGTCGTATTTGCTGAGCACATGTTTCTCCATTTTCCATCATGACATTTAGTCCTACTCTCCTGAGCATCTTCACCATGATTTACATTTCTTCATTGTCCTCAGCTAGATAATAACAACAGCTAATAATTAATGAGCATTTACTGTGGAGCTAGCATTTTGACATACTATTATTAAAGACCTATTGTCTTTAATCCTCACAATGAGTGTACTGGGAGGCTAGGTACAATTACTATTTCCATTTTATAGAAAGTGAAGTTGAGGCACAGGAGGATTAAGGCAGCACAGTTAGAAAGAGGCAGATTCAGGACTTGGAAGCCCCAAAGCCCAGCTCCAAGGAGCATGTTGCACCCAACCATGCCTCTACACTGCATCAACAGGCTCTACTGTCTGTTTGGCACATCTGGAAACCACAGGCATAGTTTTTCCTCACATATGAATGCTTCTACCGTCTCCTGTTGCCAAGAGTATAAAGATCATCCTTCAGTTCATTCTACTGTCTGATGATTAAAAAGCTCATCTTGTCAACTGAAGCATCTTTATCTATGCCATAAGTTTAAAATCTAGTCTTCTGAGCATAATTTTCAGACAGATTCCCTTAAAGGAATAATAATAACACAAAACAACCATATTTCTTCTTTATCCCAAATCCTCAAAAAATTTCCTGATAGAACACTTGGCCACTGTGATTATTTCCCCAACGCTTGTCAAGGCTTAAAGATACCTTTATTTCTCCCATTAAGCTTATTCTTAAGGCCTTTATTGCAAGTCATGGTTCTCTTTGCCTCTTATCCCAAGTTTTCCATATTAATAATAATAATAACTAACATCAACTGAAACTTAAAATGTTCCAGGCACACTTCCAACTGCTTTACAGGAATTATAAACTCTACAACCCTATGAGATCAGCATTGTTATTATTATTATTATTATTATTAATATTATTATTATATACATTTTACACTTAACAAACTGCCAAGAGTCACACAGCTAGTACTAGCCAAATGACTATCTTCTATGTTAATAGGGCTCCACCAGCATACTTCTCACTAACTCTTTCTTTTCTATGGCAAAGATGGTAGTACTCACCAAATGTTCCAATACTCCTCTGACATCCCTTGCTTAGGCAAGGCCATATGACTAGTTACAATTGATGGAATATGAGAGAAAAAAATGTGTGAAAATAAGCACCCTTGTGCTTATGCATCCGTGTCTTGAGATGGTAGTATCATATGATGGAGGAAGCCTGAACCCCAAAGCCTCTGCCTCGAGGAGAAATGCTCTCAAGGGTTACCTGACCTGCACTGGGCTTTATGTGGTGAGAAATGAGCCTTTGTTCTATCAAATCAGGGGAATGTAGGCTTTTATCTAATTAGTGCAATGTAACACAACAACATAATATTACTCTAGTACATTGATCTTCCTCTTCTTTCTATTTCTCTGCTTGCTATAATCTTGTATCTGGACTTTTGGTTATCAGAATCAAATATTATTGGGAAGGAAGACAGTCAAAGGATTTCTAATTCTACCAGTAACTGAAAGGACCATTGATTTAATGTAAATGGAAGGAATATTTGAAAATGTTTGTCTTAACATATGGATAGAAATAGTTCTATAAATATCTAATCCCTAACTCCTATTAATACTATTTCATTTACCAATTCATGAAAGCCTCCAATAAATTAACTTTTCCTGTTCAAAACTCCAATATCCTTATTCAACAAAACATGTTTTAAGTACTGACCCTAGGGACTGAGTTCAAAGTACAAAGAACAATCAAGAAAGGAAGAAAAGTACGGAGTAGTGTTTGCTTAACAAAATTATACAGGATAAAAAGGTCTATAGAGCCAAAATGGAGAGATTCTTGCATGTAGGAAAGGGAATTTGTAAACTTTTCTATAAGCAGTGAGCATTACTGAAAGGTTTTGAGAAGGAGAGTGTAAGACTGTGCTTCCAAAAAAGCCTAACCTGCAGCTAAAGCATAATAAATTAGGCAGGGAGACTGGAGGCTGAGAGCTCAGGGGAGAAGTTATTGCTAGTCTGAGATCAGGGATAAGGGAGTAGCAAAAGGGGAAAGGGCTTGCAGCACTACTACAGAAAATCAACAGGATTTTTTGGTGCACACTCAGATGCAGGCAAAGATGAAAGAGAAGGAGCAAAGATCCTTTTGAGATTTAGAACCTAGAAAACAGACAGAATGTTGGTTCCATGAATACACAAAGGAATACAAGAAAAGAAACAAGTTGTGAAGGAAAAACCTATATATTAAGCTTTATCTTCATGTCAAGTCATTCAATGTATATTGTAACATGCTACATGTCTCTAGAAAATTAGAAAGCTTCTTTTCGAGATGTCTGCACTGCATCTTCAAAAAAGTTGTTTGTTGTTTTCCTATTTTCCTGGAATTTGCTCTCTCTTCTGCTCTGATAAGGTCTATTATCAGTCAGGGCCTAACTCCAGAGGCAATTTCTCCCTAGAACTTAAACTAACCATCCCATATCCCTTCCTCTACAGCCTTTACATTTACCATCAGGATATCTCCTATGGGCACTTAACCATACACAAACCACACACCTGAACTGCAAGTCTCTAGAAGACAGAAAAATGTATGCCTCCTTTTATGCTTTAACATCATCATCATAATTGTGTCATGATTATATGCATGGAGAGAGAGATTTGCTATGATGGGGATTTGTTTATTATTCATATGTTTCGTACTGTGGCATTTTTATGCTCCATATTTGACAAATATTAAAATTTAAGGACTGTTAATATAGCTCTACCACATGTAATTTGCTCCAATTATTGAAAAACATCAATGTAGCATAATATAAAAGATTGATGCAAAACAGGTGGTTTCTCCATTGTTGACCAAGATGCCACCATTAATCCCACTCATGTATTTCAACAGTTGAGGGTAAGGAATGGTAATCAAAGAATCAGTGAAGCCATTATGCAAAACAGTACAGAGATTTCTCAAAAAACTAAAAATAGACTTATCATATGATCCAGCAATCCCACTCCTGGGCATATATTAATATACTCAAAAAGACACATGCATCCTAATGTTCATAGCAGCACTATTTACAATAGCCAAGGCACAGAAACAACCTAAATGTCCATCAATAGATGACTGGATAAAGACGTTGTGGTTTACTTATAGACAGTGGAATACTACTCAGCCATAAAAAATAATAAAATAATGCCATTTGCAGTAACATGGATGGATGGAGAATGTCATTCTAAGCCAAGTAAGCCAGAAAGAGAAAGAAAAATACCATATGGTCAATTACATGTGGAATCTAAAAAAAAAATAAATAAATAAACTTATTTACAAAACAGAAACAGACTCACAGACTTACGGTTACCAGGGAGGAGGAGGTGGGAAGGGATAAATTGGGAGTCTGAGATTTACAGATACTAATTAATATATAAAAAATAGATAAATAAGTTTATACTGTATAGCACAGGGAACTATATTCAATGTCTTGTAGTAACTTACGGTGAAAGAGTATATGAAAACGAATATACGTATATTCCTACATGACTAAAGTATTGTGCTGTACACCAGAAATTGACACAACATTGTAAACTGACTATACTTCAATAAAAATATATTTTAAAAATAATATAACAATAATTTTTAAAAAATAGCAAGGTGGACACACAGAAAGAACTTTCCTTGAAGCCTTAGCAGTGCCAGAAAGAAAGTTTCTGCTTCACATACTCAGTTCCTCATACCCTTCTTCAGAACTCTCTAAAATTCTTCTATTACCCAAGAGATCATATGACACATAGCTCAAGAAATCTGAAATTTTAGGTAGATAAATTTATCTTCTCTCTCCTAAACTATAAAAATGAAATGCAGAGATTTCTGGTCAAGATGGCAGAGTGTTAGGACCATGAGCTTGCCTCTCCTTGTGACTACAATGAAACCACAACTGAATGCTAAACAATCATCAAAAAAAAGACTGTAACCTAGCAAAAAAGATCTTCTGCAACTGGAAACATAAAGAGAAAACCACAGCAGGATGGTAGGAGGGGCATGCTCCCAATTTAGTTGGACTCCATACCCCTTGGGTGGGCAACCCACAAGCTGAAGATTTGTTAAGTTGCAGAGGCCCTCCCACAAGAGTGAGAGCTCTAAGCCTGACACCACACTCCCCAGCTCAGGTTCCAGCACTGGGAAGAGAAGGAGACCCCAGGACATCTGGTTCTAAAGGCGAGAGGGGCTTGGCTCTGGGAGCCTCACGGGACTAGGGGAAACGGAGACTCCATTCGCTTAGGAAGTGTACACAGAAACTCACAGGCACCAGGTCCAAGGGCAGAGGCAGTGATTTCATAGGAACCTGGGCCAGACCTGCCTGCAGGATTTGGAGGGTCTCCTGGGGGATGTGGCGGACTGCTGTGTGGCTCACTCAGGGGACATAAAAGCTGGTGGAAGATATTCCAGGAGTGTTAATCTACATGAGCTTTCCTAGAGGCTGACATCTTGATTGGATCATTAGCACCAAGACCTAGCCCCACCCAACAGCCTGTAGGGAAGCCTGAGGCCAAACAACATACAGGGTGGGAACACAACTCCCCCATCAACAGACTCCAAAGCCACAAAGGCCTCTAGACACAGCCCTGCCCAGAGGTCCAAGACCAAGCTTCACCCAGCAGTGGGCAGGAACTGGCTCCTCCTGCCAGGAAACCTGCATAAGCCTCTAGTCCAGCCTCATCCACCAGGAACAGATACTGAAAATAAGAAAACAGTAATCCCAAAGCCTGTGGAATGAATCCACAAACACACAGAAAGATGGACAATATGAAGCGGCAAAGGAATATCTCCCAGGCCAATGAACAAGATAAAATCCCAGAAGAAGAAATAAATGATGAGGAGATAGGCAACTTATCTGAGAAAGAGTTTAAAGTAATGATAGCCAAGATGTTCAGAGAACTCAAGAGAGTATAGATGCACAGAGTGAAGTTTTTAGCAAAGAGTTGGAAAATATAAAGAACACCCAGAGTTGAAGAATAAAATCACTGAAATGAACAGTACACTAGAAGGAACCAAGAATAGAACAAATGAGGCAGAAGAATGGATCAGTAAGCTAGAAGACAGATTAGTGGAAATCACTACTTTAGGACATAAAACAGAAAAAAGAATGAAAAGGAATGAGGATAATTTAAGAGAACTCTGGGACAACATGAAGTGCACTAATATTCACATTATAGGGGTCCCAGAAACAGAAGAGAGAAAGGACCTGAGAAAATTTTTGGAGAGATAATCACTGAAAACTTCCCCAACTTGGGAAAGGAAACAGTCACCCAAGTCCAGGAAACACAGAGAGTACCACACAGAATCAACTCTAAGAGGAACACACCAAGGCACATAGTCATCAAATTGACAACAATTAAGGATAAGGAGAAAATATTAAAATTTGCAAGAGTAAAGAAACAAATAACATACAAGGGAACTCCCATAAGGTTATCAGCTGATTTTTCAGCAGAAACTACAGGCTAGAAGGGAGTGGCACGATATATTTAAAGTGATGAAAGGGGGAAACTTACAACCAAGAATACTCTATCCAGCAAGGCACTTGTTCAGACTTGATGGAGAAATCAAAATCTTCACAGTTAAACAAAAGATAAAAGATTTTAGCACCACCAAACCAGCTTTACAACAAAATGTTAAAGGACCTTCTCTAGTTACCAAACCATAAGAAAACAAAAAAGAAGAAAGAGAAAGAAAAAAGAGAGAGAGAGAGACCTACAAAACATTGCTTTGGCTGTTCGAGGAAAGCTCTACATAGTTACAATATTTGAGACAATATTAATACTTTGTAGCTCTAATATTTGGGAGAAAGAAGTATGTAATACCCATGGTTTTAACATTGCTATATTAAATTAGGA
Organism: Camelus bactrianus; assembly: GCF_048773025.1. Lineage (NCBI taxonomy): Eukaryota > Metazoa > Chordata > Mammalia > Artiodactyla > Camelidae > Camelus > Camelus bactrianus. Next base: position 14,521,793 of record NC_133552.1, read on the forward strand.
GATAATTTTATTGATTCCAAAAATATCTCTAGGAAAAGACTGCCTATGTTTTAAACAAAAGAGCAATTCGAACATAGCGGAACCATTGCAGAACTGTGTTCCCAAGAGAGATTCTGGAATTTTCTTCCCTAGAGATCTACATGTTTCTATATCATGTTATGTTCACATGACATTCAGGTACTGCCTAATTCTACTATTGCCTCACCCACCTTCCTGGAAATGCTACTATTTCAGATAGTTTGCCTTCACTTTCTTCACGAAGCTCCCAGCCCTAGGGCAAGATCTAAAAAGTTTGTTGTGGCTCCAGGCCTAGAGAACTTTGTACAAAAGCAACTCCCCTCAAACTTAGTAGGGAAAAATCACAAAAAATAGTCTTTAAATGATAAATTTAACATTGCAGCAAAATGCATGAGCTCTAGATTCTAAGTGTCTGGTTCAAATACTGATTCTGTCCAAGGGGGAAGTTCCTTATCTTTGTGTGTCTCAGCTTCTGCAATCAGAAAGTGGATAATAAGAGTATCTACCTCAGGGCTGAAATGAGGGCTAAATGAGATGATACTTGCAGAGTGTTTAACGTATAACTTGGCACAGAGTAAGCACCTAGTAAAGCTTTGCTATTTGTATTTTAAAGTAATAAATATTTTATTTTAAAATAAGATAGTATATTCTATATTAGTAATAATATCCATATGGTTAAGGAGTAAAATCAAATAAGTATATGTATTTTACAGCACATCTGTCCTTGGTCATTCCAGGGATATAACCATGGAAAAGGGCAACGTTAAAGTTCTCCCAAAGAGTGGCTATTTTCATTTTATAATGAAAAGACTGTTTATTTCCAAGGGGTTAAGTAGAGCAGCTTAGCCCAGAAATAAGCAATGGCTTATCCTTTAGGATATGACACCAATATTCATTGGCCCCAGGCCCTAAGACCACTTTGACCACTCTCATAGTCTCCATGAGACTTTGTCTAGTTTGAAAAAAAAAAAAAAAAGAGGGGGGATGTAATTTGAAGAATCGCAGATGTTGAGAGATTAATAATCCCCTAACTAACTAAGAGAGAGTATGAGTGGCACAAGTAAGTAATTTGATGCAGGAAATAAAAACATATTTAATAATTATTTCTAATAAATATCATGACATTAATATATAAAAAAATGAAATGCTGGAGTTAAATAAGTAACCTGAATAACTATTAAAAGCAAAGTTGCTTTGGATTTCAAGGCCAATTTTCTCCTGAAACAGGACTCAGATTCACCACTTCTTCCTCAAACCATCTAAAATCAGGCTCAGAGACCATTTCTAAACTCACTCAAAAAAGCCAAAGGGTTAAGAAAACATAACACAGCATTTCAAATTACTCTATTTCCAATTGAAATGTAGTGTTCATTATTTAGAATTCTTTTTTCCCCACCTTGCCTTCCTTCCCCAATTCAAAAGGCATTCTTTTTTCTGTAATAAAAAGAAATAAATTCTATATTAATTTAATCACACAACTAGCATGAAAATGAACTCAATGAATAAAATTGTCAAAAGGGGTAAATGATAGGATTCCCTCTTAGCCAAGCTTTCTGTCTAAAATTAGACTGCCTTTTAGGATTTACTGCTGTTATTAAGCTAACATCCTTTTAACAGTAAAGCAGTGCTTCTTGGATGCAGAGTGCTGTGAGCACAGGCAGAAGTGCTTGGTGATGTACGACGTTGACGGACTCCAGGGATCTTACTGTTTAAACGCCATAGTCTGTTCTCTGTTCATCAGACGAAGACATGCAGTGGGATACACAGTTCAAGACCAGCACTTGGAGAAAGATGAGCACAAGAACATAGAGTACCTGGTTTCTGCCATGCTAACATGATGAATTACAGTGTATTAAGAAAGTGTTGACACATGTGGGAATAAGCTCTTGACAGGCTTGCCAGTAATTAAGGCACATTGTATGTAAAGTCACTACAAAACATTGCAGTCTGGTTCTTTGTTCAGGGTCTTCTGCCAAGTGGTTATTCATAAGCTTGATGGAAAATACTTGCATCTACAAAATCTTTGTGATTCACTGGATGATGAGGGCAAGCAGGACGAAAGATTGGGCTTTATGAAAGCTTTAAATGTTCCTGCAACTAGATGGGTACAGTAATGATTTTCCTGCTGCTCTAGAGGACTTTAGATTTTAAAGATAAATCATCTAAAATGGGCAGGGATATAAAAGGAATTAGAGAATGTTTGGGAAAGACAGAAAAATTTCTGCTCTCCATTCTTTCCCCAATCATTTTATCATTACTGCCCCCACCTTTATAGTTCAATGGAAAAACCAAGAACTGCATAATAGAGCCCTGTCTCACGTCACATTCCTTAAGCCCACCTGGCTCCTTATTCTTGGCTACTGCCAAGAAACTGGGCTTCCTATTTGTGATAATAACCAAGTGTATCTAAGGTGGACAAGCCCAAAGCCCATAGCCAGATTTCAGACTGGAGCCAGTAGGCTTTGTCCAGGCCCTTCTCACTTGGCTTCCAACCATCTGCACAGTCTCATCCCCCAGCCCAGTGCAGACCTCAATACCCAGCTCCCAGCCAGGAGCTGTAAGGAAAGACGTATCTTAGTTGCCTCTCCTCCTGTCCAACAAGATTTAGGACATTTATGATTTCCAAGGGCCATATTGTATGTAGTCTGGCACTTTTAAATCTTATTTTCCTAATAAATTGTTTTATTGAGTGATAAGAAATAGAATTGACAACCATGCCAGGTATAATGGAAATTCTTGGAACTGCACATCACTAGGAACTAAACTAAACCTCTCATTCCCTAAGAAGGGTTGAACTGAAGAGTTCATATAAACAATAGCCTCATAGTGAGCAATTTTCACTAGAGAGCTATTACCCCAAATTGCATCTCCGTGAAGGACAGATATTCTGACTGGATGCCTGGCAAACACAATGGTGAAGTGCGGGCTCTGCCCCTTCGTTCAAAGGGCCGAAAAGCAGACTAGAGGGTGGGGATGGGCTTTCCCTTGCCTCAGCTCATCCTGCCAGAGAAGCCTCTGGCTTCTGTTTCCTCAGCTGCTGAAATGAACCAAAACATCAGAAATTCTCACACACACAGGGTGAGCCTCTGACAATGGTTGGAACCAGGCTGTGTGTTAGACTCCCCTGGGGAGCTTTAAGAAGATATACCCGTGTCTGGGAGATAATTTTCAAAGCTTCTCAGATTATTCTAATGTACAGCCAGGGTGAAGGGCCACCAGGCAAGGGGAATCACTCAAGATCTATTAGCGACCATGGCAAAAGTTGCTCCCTAGAGACCCCCTTCAATGCAAGGTGGACATTTGTCACAGACTTTGTACATCTTGTTCAAGTGGCCTATCACTCACTGTAGTCATGTCTACTTCCTTTCTTCAAGAAAGGTTGATGGCACAGATTTTGAATTATAAAATTATAAAGACAAAGTTTTAAAAATATTCCACACTCAATATGGAGGATTTGGAAAATAAAGTGTGAAGAAAAATATAAAGCCACAAATCCCACCAAACAGATATAAATGCCTTTAATATTTAGAAGTCTTTGTTTCCGATGTCTTTTTTTCCTACAAATAATCGCATGCATATGCATTTGGTTTAAAAAATAGGGGAATCATATACATGGTTATACAGGAACAGCTTATTTATATGATTAGAATTATTTGCTCCTTGAAAGTTTTGAAAGACCTTACCTATGGTTCTAAACATTTTTGGATATAAATCTCTGACATTAAAATTTTTTCATGATATTTTCCTATATATTATTTTTTCCTTTTAGAGTCAATCTTGATAATTCGTAATTTTCTAAGAAAACAGTACACTGGATATTTCCATTTTATTGGCATAGAGTTTAATGTAGTATTTCCTTATAGCCCTTGCAATGTTATTCTCAACAGGAGTAGTAGCACTAGGAGGAACAGTGGATCATAATCTCCTGGGAGCATCTCTAGAGCGCATGCCCCAACATTCTGTCAGACGTGCCCAGTGCACCCTACCACCACTCACTCTTTGCCCTGCCATTGTTGAGAATCACTGAAATGAACAACTAGGAGAACAATTAGTGAGAGGTGTACATTACACACACGAATGGCATGAAGTCATTAAAAAAGTGCTGAGAACCACCATGGGGCACTCTTGCTCCAGACCTCCTTTTAGTGGAAGAGCCTGAAACATTGTTGGAACAGCATTACTGTCATCTGGTTTGCCCAATAAGGAGCATGACTTGAAGTAATACACTTTATTTATGCAGTTACTTGGGGCTAACACTAGTTACATTCAATGTGGAGTAGACTATCCAAACTCATAAATTCTACACATGTTCCTGCTATAAACAATTGGGCTTCACAATTAGATCCAATTACTTTTCACTTCCAAGAACTCAATCACCTCTGTCATAAGATGTTCATTACATCTGAATTTTTATTTTTGCTTTCTTGGCAATTTACAATCCTTCTTAACACTGGCCCTGAGGAAGACATGGAGAGCTTCCAGACCTGTAAAAAGACTTAGTCGTCTTTCTGGACAGCTCGATGAAGATGTATGCTCAGTACACAGTGGTAATCCAAAAAAAAAAAAAAAAAAAAAAGGCAGAAGTAAAAGGATTTGGAAAAAATATGGGGATATGGGGTATATTATTATTCCATTTCATAAATCATCCATGACTTATCTTTTATCATTTAGGGTCATTTTCTCCCAAAAGGGACAAAATTCCACAAAAGAGCAATAAAAAAGCAAGACAGAGCAAGAATTCTCACACAGAGAGGAACTGAAAAGCCTGGAACTTTGTTTTTGGAAAAGGAAGACAGTACTTCAGAGTAATTAGAGAAATGTGAAATAATGTGCAAGGGGGAATAAAATGAATAAAACGAATGAATGAATGAATGAATGAATGGCATGCTATACAAATTAACCAAATCACTTTAATAAAAACCTAGTAGTTTTTATAGTCACAATTATGACAATAAAATTTTAACCTAATTTTTATTAACTGATTTAAAGTATTTATTTAAACTGAATTAAAGGTAATGATTTTGAATATAAAATCATACAAAATTCCAGGTCTTCAAAGACTAGCAAAACAAACTGGTTTCTGACTTTTTCTGTACTAGAAAAACTGTCAACCTCTAATTTAAATGTTATCAACTATACTTTAATAAACTATACAAATAGATCAAGTTAAAAAGTTTCAAGTGAAACATGGCCCTACATAAACAAAGGACCGCCATGAAAATGTCATTTTCCTGGAAGACTCAATCCAGCACATAAAATGAAACCTGAAAATCATACAACAAAAAAGGAGCTTTACACTTTCCGGGAAAAACTTAATAAAGAAGATTAACTCCCTACTGAGAACAACTGAAGGATGAAAGCTTTGGCACATTTATGAGAATTAGGATGAGCGGCCTCACGAAGATGGAGTATATACCGCACCGTGTGTAATGTCCCTTTCCCTGTTTTAACATTCCTCATGGCCTGTAAATGAGCTGGGAACAAAACTGCACGTGTTATAAATGTAGTGTTTAGAAAATTAGGACTGTCTTTAACAGAAATGCACCAGCAACAGGCAACCATCCTTACTTCTATGATTTAAAAGGAAGCAGAGTATTTCTTTGGGAAGAAAACATTATGAGACCCTTATGCACACCACTTAGTTCTACAGAACTCCGAAGAGCCAGAGGCCACAGAAAAGCCTGACTTCAGTGAATACTGATTCCAGAAGGGTCATCTGTGTCCCACAATGCTAGGTCTTCTAAAGTCTAGGCACTATTCAGACAGAAATTATTTTTCCTATCTCTGCACAATATTCTCTTCATCCCTAGATTGCATGCCTGGAAACTAACAGGTAGTGTAATAAATAAGAGCATATGATAAAACAGTGGTCAACACACTGGTTTTGGCATTAAACGAACCTTGTATGAGTCTCCACCATGCCACTTGCCAGCAGGGAGCCTTGGACAGGTTCCCCAACTCTCTGAGTTTCAGTTTTCCTCATCCATTAAGTGAGGGCAAAATCGGGCTTGCCCCATGGGCCTTCTGGGGAGTCAAATGAAAGACAAAGTGCTTGACATAGTGCCCCGCAAATGGCAAGATTTCGATAATGTGTGGCTATTTATATAGAAAAACTGTAGCCACAACCTACCTTATCTGAAAATACAGGCTTACACGAACTGTACAAACCTTCAGGAAAAGCAATTTAACTATGTGCTTCAAAAACCTTAAAAGTGTTAGTGCAATTTGCAGCAGAAATTTCACCTCCAGGAATACAGCCTAAAGAAACAAGATGGAGACTCACATGCAAAGGAATGTTCATTGCATTGATTTTTTTTTCATGTGAACTTTTAATTTTCAGATAATTGTAGATTCACATGCAGTTGTATGAAACAGTATAGAGAGATTCTGTGTACCCTCTCTCCAATTTTCCCTAATGATAACATCTTACAAAAACTATGATACATTATTAAAGCTAGGATATTGACATTGATAAAGCCAAGACACTGAACATTTCCATCACAAGGATTTCCCAGGTTGCCCTTTATAGCCACACCTACCTCCTTCCTACTTTCTCCCACCTCCTCCTTAACCCCTGGCAATCAATAGTGTGTTCTACATTTCTATAGTGTTGTCGTTTCAAGAATGTTACATCACTGGAAGCAGACAGTATGAAATCTTTGAGACTGGCTTGTTTTACACAACATAATTCCCTGGAGATTCATCCAGGTTTGCATGTCTCAGTAGTTCATTCCTTTTTCTTGCTGAGTGTAGTCCCTGGAATAGATGTCCCATGTACCCAATGAAGGATACATGGGTTGTCTCCAGTTTGAGACTCTTATGGATAAAGTTGCTATGAGCACTTATATACAGGTTTTTTTGTGAATATAAGTTTTTATTTCTCTGAGAGGAATACCCAAGAGCTCAATTGCTGGGCTGTATGGTCGTGCATTTTTAGTTTTTTAAGGAGTTGCCAAAATGTTTTCCAAAGTGTCTGTACTATTTTACATTTCCACCAGCAATGTATGAGTAACCCATTGTATTATTTTAAACACTGAAAACAGTAAACCACCTCAATTTCTAGTGGCAAAAACAAATAACGCTATATAGCCTCAGAATGTACTAATATTAGGGCATTTAAAATAGTATTTAATACATCTTTATGCGAAGAAAATACCAATTAATGCTAAGTTTAGAAATTCAAATGTAAGTAGAAATAAGTATAAGTATATACATGTAAATTGTGTATATATGTGTACACGTGCACATACACATACACACACACACACATGCACAGAGAGAACTGAAAAACTGGCCAAAACATAACTCTAAGAAACATAAATTAAAAGTTTATAGTTTCATATTTATTTTCTGAATTTTCTATATTGACTATGTGCTACTTCTATGATTTAAAAATGTTTCTTGTTAATCAAATTATGATCTTCCCACTAAGTCAATATGTCTTTTAAAATATGTGCAAACAAATCATTATTTATTCATCGAATGCCCTAATTATACACATTGATTTTTCCAGATTTTTGCCACTTCAAAAATCTGGAACTCTCTGAGTTTCAGTTTTCCTCATCCATTAAGTGAGGGCATAATAAGAATCCCTGAATATACAGTGTTACACTCTAATGACTTCATTTCTATAGGAGAGATTCTTAAAGGCAGAACCAATCAGCCACAGAATATGATTCGTTTTTACTTAAATCTGCCAGATCACTTTCCAAAGAAGACACTTCACATTCCCAGCAGCAATTTATGAAGGCTATTTCCCCACATTCTTTTTATTTCTAGATTTTATAAATCTTTTACATTTTTGCCAGTATCACGCATGAGAATGACAGCTTGTTGTTGCTTTAATTTGCATTTCCCTCACAACATGTGATGTTTGCATCTTTTCATTTGTGTATTGCCCATCTGTTTCCTCTTCAATTACCTGTTGATAGTCTTTGTCCAGTTTAAAACTGGGTTACTTAACTTTTCCTTATCAGTTTGTAGGGGTTTTTTAAATATAAGAAGAACATTAGGACATTAACCCCTTGACTATTACATATGTTACGAATATTTTCTCCCTACATGATTTGTTTCCACTTTCACTTTGTCTATTGTCTTTTTCCAAAAAAAGTTTTTCATACAGTTAAATTTGTCAATTTTTTTTTTTTTTTTTGGCTTCTGGATTTCTTACATTGTTTAGAAATCTACCTCAATACACACACACACACACACACACACACACACACACACACACACACACACATCCACAGTTATACAAAGGACATCCTAAGTGGCCTTCCAGTATTTTTAACATTTTACATTTAATTCCTTAAATTCACTTTTGTATTTATATTTATATTCATATATATGGTGAATAGTAATCATCTACATAGATGGGTGTGTGGGAATCATTTTCTTACTAATTGAACAGGCCAAATGCCCATATGAATTTAGAATTATTCCTGGACTCCCTACTTTGATTTATCTATTTTTGTGCTAATACCACACAGTTTTGATTCAGTATCTTCATCATCAATTTTAGTATCTGATAAGACAATTTTCAAAATTGTCTTAGTGCTTAAAGCACACCTTTTCTTCTATATGAACTTTAAAATCAGTTATAGCCATGATATATTTAGTAAAAAAGGTCAAGGTGCTGAACAGCATATATAATATGACCTGATGGCCTGAAAAACAGAGAACACTGGGTCAGGGGAAAGGGAATGGAGGAGTGGTGTACGTGTGTGTTTGTTTAAGTTTGTATGAGTATAAAGAAAAATGCAGCAAAAAACACAAACCAAGTTGTCAGTGTCAGTTACCCCAGAAGGATGGGGCTTGGTATGGAGACTGGCCACACAACCACGTTGTTGTGTTGCTTTGCGGTTTGGCTTGTTACAAGAATGCTAGTTTCAAAGAAAAAATCCAATTAAACATTTTAAATAAATAAAAGATAATTACATTATTAGACCTGGAAGAAACCTTAAAATGTATTTATTCCAACTCCTGCTCAAACAGGAATCTCCTTGGCAATATCTCTGCCAGATGGCCTTTTATACTGTTTGAAAACATCCAGAGACAGGGAGTTCTCATATTTTTGCTCGACTGCCTGCTCTATAATTGGAGAGCTGTAATGGTTGGAAGACTCTTTCTTACTTTATTCCAAATATGTCAGCCTCTAATATCCACTCAGGTCCTGGGTCTGTCTTCTGGAGAAACGTAGTATAAAGAGGACATTTTCTCCAATTCCCTAAGTATTTAATGTTCCACCATCAGCTAGGTCAACCCCTCAACTGTATTACTATTGTTGTTGGTGGTGGTGGTGTTATACACCTTTTTAGAGTGTATCATGTGTTAACCACTGTGTAATTAAGCATTTTACATGGATTTACTTATTTACTTCTCACCATAACCCAGTGATGTGGCTATTGCTACATTCTCCATTTTACAGATAAGGAAAGTAAACCAGAGAGGTTAACTAATTTGCCTGAAATCATCTAGTTAGTGACAGCACCAGGACTCAAATCTAAGTCTGGCTGGCTCCAAAGACTATATTCTAACTCCAGCACTGCACTTTACTGCCCCTCTATTATAACAATATTATGGGGTTATTATTATAACATAAGCAATGCTACAATGAACATCTTTGGCTATGTCTCCTTTGCACATGTGCCAAAAGTAAAAATTTCAGCTCACAGATAGGTGTACTTTCAGCGTTATAAGATGCTACAAGTAGCAGACCAATTTATACTCTAAATCAACTTTCTATAGCTGATTAAGGGCCCCCAAAAGAATCCTGATCCTAATCTCTAGAATCTGTGAATGTTACCTTTATGGCAAAAGAGGCTTTATAGAAGTGATTAAGGTACAGAGAGGTAGAGGGAGACTCGACTATGGAAATTTTTAAAAAAGAAAAAGAAAAAAAGCAATGTGATGAGGGAAGCAAGGGGAGAAAGATGATGTGGTGCAAGGAAGAGGTCACAAGCCAAGGAATGCATACAAATTCTAGAAACTACACACGGCAAGAAAACAGAGTCTCCCCTAAAGTCTCCAGGAGGAACCAGACCTGACAATACCTTAGTTTTAGCCCCTTAAAACTATTTTTGGATTTCTGGCCTCCAGAACTGTAAGGGGATAAATTCATGCTGATTCAGGCTACTAAGTTTGCAAATAATTTGTCATGGAAGCCATAGGAAACCGATACAATTTTAAAGCCCATTTTAAAAAAAATCATGAGTGCACCTAATTTTATTTATTCCTTTCTTTCTACATCAAATGAGATATACTTTATCTTTTTTACTTTGTTAAGATTTTGAATTACATCGATGGCATTGATGGATTTTTTTTTTTTTTTGACAACAAATAATCCTTACATTTCTGGGGAAAAAAATCATACTTAAGTCATGATGTATTTTAAAAATATGTTGTTGAGTTCACTTTGGTAATATTTTGCTTGTAACTTTTGTGTATCTATGTAAGAGTGCCCTCTCATTTTCTCCTTTTTACTAACATTGGGTGGTGCAACTGAGATTACTGCCCCAGTAAACCTTCCAGCACATTCTCTCACTCCATGTTCAACCATTTACGCCCAGGGCCTTTTCCTGGGAGTAAGTGCTGTCATTTCAGTATCCCTCGTCTTGTATTGAGCTGATTTTTAACTGAACTATGACACTTTTTTATTCAATTAAAATGAATTAAGTACCTTTTGAGTGCCAGGTTCAAGAGATTTAAAAATTAAAGACATAGTCCATTCCCTCAAATAACTGGCAGGCTGATGGGGAGAAAGACATGTAACAACAGAATAATGGGATAAAGCTCTTTCTTCAACAGAATATAGAAGGAACACCAAGAACAGAAGAGAATAACCATGCAAGGCACATATTTCCTGTCTGGCCACAATTTCTGACCCTTCTATGTCCTTGGTCCTTCGTAAGACTGATTCTACCAGCCATGTTCCACGGAGGCAGTCTCCCAATTTCAGGCAGCCTTTTCTCTGTCTTCCTTCTTGACCTGGAGCACACGGTTAGTTGTTCAAAGGGGACTTCTCTGCCACCCAAGAGCCTTCACCTTCAGCTTGCTTTTTCTTTTCCAGTCCCTAGAACTGGGTGCCTTCCCTTCACCATTCCCCTTAAATAAAGTTGCCTTATCCTCATCATCTTTCCAAATAAAAATGTCCTCAACTCATCCTCCCAAATATTGCTGGCCTCTACTCAATGCCCCCCCAAACCCAAATAAAGGCTTCAAAAATGTAAGAATTCACACTGTAAGTTTATAGGACTGTACATCTATATGGCAAAGGCTTAGGAATTGTTATTGTTGTTACCATCTCTTTCTGACACATACTTCATTCTCCACAGTAATGACTCCAAATCTCCATTCTCCCCAATGCTACCCCCACTCTGGTTACTCTTGGACAACCAATAGGCTTGATAGTTTTACTCAAAATCTCTCCATCATTTTTCTTTCCCTCAAGACCACAGCTTCTTCAGTCTTTACCTTGTCATCTACAACAAAAGACCCATCTCCTCCAGCTCTCGTGTTTTCAAAGTTATATTATAACTCATAAATGAAACATGACATAAAAGATATAAATATATTTACCCACCCAAACTATTTCTAAGAATTTATCCTAAGGAAATAATTGGAAAGATTTAAACACAAAGGATGTTTAAGGCAGCATTCTTTGTTAATTAAAAAAATGAAAACAGCCTACATCAATAAAGGAATAACTAAATAAATGTCAATATGTCTATATAATGGAACACTATGTAGTCATTAAAATTGATGAAACAGGCCAATATTTGTTGACATGGAGAAATGTCAATGAAGTATTATTGATTAAAAAGGAAAACTGCAGAGCAGCATGTATAGTAAGATTTAATTTTATAGAAATTCTCTGTGTGTGGTTATATACAAACCTGCAGAGAAATAACTTTAAACACATTCAGCAAAATTTTAATTTAGGTGGCTATCTCTGTATGGTGAGATCTGGAGTGACTTTTGCTTTCTATTTGCTTCTCGGGGGGAGGCGGGGGCCGCAAGGTTTCAGGTGACCTACGGGCAGTGTTTAGTAGAAATATTTTGGCAACCAAATCCTTTATCAAACACCACTACCTCCAAAGCACAGGACTGGCCATAAGAAGTGAGACTGTCCTAGTTGGACATGGATAAAGCCCCTAAGAGTTCTAGACAGATACACTGTTGCAAAACCTCTATTTTCTCTGTGTTCTTTCTGTGTAAAATTTGTATGTTTTTCCAAGGTTCAACTGGATGTGACTTTCACACGATCACTCCCAAGAAATAAACAGACAAGGTTTCAGTGATTGTGTCAAAGCATGTCATCTGTTGACTTATAAATGTTAATACTGACAGTTGACAGGTAGATAGGAACTGTTTATAAGAATTGTAGGCATTTCAGAGTGTATATTTACTGAACCTTTTAGAAATTAAACTTAGAATTTGTACCACGTGCAATGTTAAACACACTATTTTAAACTTAATGTGGTGCATAAACATGTTTGTAAGAATTGTATTCTGAGAGGTTTCTTTTCAACCTAGTCAAAGAATTTTTATGTGTTTTAGCACATGTGTTTATTTAATCAAAGATTTAAAAGTTTTAAGAAGTATAAAAATGGCTGTGAAGGAATCCTGAGACGCCATGGATGAAATGCTAATGAAGCACTGGAGAAGAGGTCCAATGAATCCCAGGACTAAGGCAAAATTCTAGGGTGAAAAAGACACAGAAAGAACATTTAAGAAAAGAGAACGCTTGGAAAGGAGTAGAGGAAAACACCATAGAAATAATCTAAGAGGAGAACCACACGTAATTAATCAAGTTGAAGACATACTTCAAAGAAAATATATAGGTTAAAATAGCACAAGGCAATGCAGATGTTGTCAATAAGAGCTAAACACGGAGTGAATACAATCATATTTTGGTAATAACTATGAAAAGCTGATAGACTAGAATACATTGTATCAGATATGGCTGGTGCACAACAATGGGAGATGATCACATGCTACTACTTATCAATCTGAGGGTTATAAATCGCCTCACATATGTTAGTAAATTCTTATACCAGCTCAGCTGATGTGGTGGTGTCTTCCATAGTATTGAGAGAGAGGCACAGACCCAGTCACATAGCATACTACTAGTAAGCCTGGAAGAAGACCAAAATCTTAGCCCATGAACTTCATTCCAACTTTTGGATCCACTTTGCCAAACAATTCCCTTGAGATGTTAGATTGATTGCCCATGAGTGAAGCTGCCAACTTTTAACTGTTACTTTTATTCATGCAACCCTGCTGTGCTGCAGAAACTAAAATCTGAAATGGTCCCCTGGCTTTGCCTATTAGCCCACAGGAGAAATTAAGTGCTGGAAACCAATACCTTCATCCATTTCCTTATTTGATTTATTCAGGCTCAGTGGAAAACTCCCATGCCTGTCTCTGCGCCTGGAAAGCCAGCCTGATGACCAGAGTTGTGGGAGGCAGGAGCCTTGATGAAAGGGGCTCCTGACCATTCTCTCCTCAGGTGCCAGCCCACCTCATCGTTTCTCAAGGAGACTCTCGAGCTATGTCAAAAGAAAATGCTCCAATGCCTGGAAATATTCCTCACAAGACTTCGATTCTTTTTTTAATACAGTTTGTACATCATTTAAGAGCTAGCACGATAACCACAAAGTTTACCAATTATCTAAGTCCACGTCAATTACTGTTTGCCCAGGACTGAGGGACTTTATCACAAGACAGCTGAGGAAGGTAAAGGTTTCCACAGACATCTGATTCACAAGAGAAGGTGCTCTCCCTTTTAATTTCATATGTATACAGTGAAACACATATAATGTGTATATAAATATATATAATTTCAGTAAGGTTGAAAAAGGATTGAGGCAATGAAAGAAGATGATCATGGGAACAGGACCCACAATAAAAGTTATTTTTAACACAAAGGAAAAAATTACAGTTAGCAGGAACCTTTTATGTAAAGACAGGAGGAAGCCTATAAGAACAAGGAGAGAGCAATGCCAGAGAAAACATGGAATGCATACATTATAAATGTGTATGTGTGAGAGGCAGATTCAGAGACAGAGACCCAGAGAATGAGATGTCATAAGAGAGCGAGCCTGACTTGTGGAGGCAACCTTTTTTTAGAGATTTACCTGAGTAAAGCAACGAAGCAATTTTCCAGTCCTACTCCTGAAGGGTAGGAGCTGAAGATGAGAACAGGGCTGGACACAGAGAGTACAGAATGCCTCACAATGTGAAGATTGGCTGCTACTGCTGAACTCACAAATTAGAGAGAGAAGGGAGGTCTCTGAGGACTTTGGGCACACACAGAGCAGAGGAAATTCCCTGAGGTCAAGGCCCAGGGGATATTCTGGTGACTGACATTAGATATGAATGGGGCTTCCAATTAGGCCATTTTCTTCTCAGTTGACCACGGACCAGCCTGGCTTGATTGCAGACTCAATGCAGACATTTTCTTGTTCATTGAAAAACCCATGGTAGTTTGGAGCTTTGCATGAGAAAATGATTGGAGGACACAGTGGCTCTATCAACGTGCACAGCTGGACCATGCTGACTCACCACCTCACAGGCCCAAGTCACCTAAACCCCTTGATGTCACACTCCGGGTGTTTCCTCCACACCCAATCACACTGCTGAGTCGTTCCTGGAATGGATGGGGCCATGACAGTGTCTGGAGATGACACACAACCTCACAGTGCCAGAGTATGATTTGAAGAATGAGTTCCAGCTGCAGTGAAATCCAGCCAAGAGCATAGAGCCAAGAGCATACTTGACAAGTTGCTGAAGGGCAACCTGAAGACAATTCTTTGCCCCGGAGAAGATGAAAGGGAAAAAAGAAAGGGAGACTTTTCTCAGAAGACTTTTGTTACCACTTGACTATCTTTTTCTATTATTATAAGCATAGTCAGTTCACAATGTTGTGTCAATTTCTGAAACAGCAAAATGTTTTAGTCATACATGTACATATATATATTCCTTTTCATATTTTTTCATTATAGATTACCACAAGACACTGAATATAGTTTCCTGTGCTATACAGTAGAAACTTGTTGTTTATCTATTTTATATATATTAACTAGTATCTGCACATTTCAAACTATCTTTTATTTTTCCTCACCAGTTACCACAAACTAATTCACTCTCATGGTCGTGTTTCCTTAAAATATTCCTTGTGAGATTTGTGAAATTGCTTTGAATTTAAATTGCATGCTGCTCCTCCCAGTTGGCTTATGTCCCTTGGTTTTACTGTCCTTTGCTACGTGTCTTTCTCACCTGAGTAGTTTACTGCCACCAGAGGACTTTGCCACTTGTTCCTCTCGTTGGCAACTCGTTAAAAAATGTAGCAACCAGTACCAAGCCCAAGGTTCAATGCTGGATGGTAGCATTATTAATATTTGGCCTGGCTCATGGTCTTGATTTGAATTGTGTGATTTTCAACCTATAATCCAAATATTTGTACATATGATATATAGATACATAATCTTAAACAATGCTATGTTATATATACCAGTTCTTTTTTCAAAATTCATTTATATTTTTTTTAGTTTATTTATTTATTTTTAATATTTTTTTACTGAGTTATAGTCATTTTACAATGTTGTATCAATAAGGCTAACATATATGGAAAGTATTGTTTGCCCTTCTGAAGACAAGTGAGAGTATTTCATTAGATTTTCTCAGTCACTATGTAAGAGCTTTCAGGAGACTATCAAATTTTCCAGTCTTTCATGAAGATAGGCAACAATTCCAACATTAGACAGCACCCTCTAGAACTCTAATACCTGTAACAAGAATGCCACACCTCCCCAGACAGTCCTCTTACCGAGAATGTGTTTCAGTTCCTAAGGAAAAGACTCTTTAAGCCAAAGCAATTTAAGTACAATTTAATTTTTTCAAGCAACATAATAGAGGGGGTGAGATTCCTGACCAACCGAAGAATTTACCACAATGTGACAGATAATAAACTATAAATTGTTTTTCAGTAAGTTGTACGAAAGGCTCTCTTTTGAAATAAAGGGGTTCTTTTTTAAATCATATATACTTATAGTAGAAAACTGGATACTAAAGAGAAAGAAGGAAAGGAAATTTCCCATTATCTATAATCTAACTGATTTGTTCATTTCAGTAGTCTTCATAATACCGAACTGATTACTCATAAGTACTAGGTGTGAGCCAGGCAACTCACAAAAGCAACTGAAGTAAACACTCAGTTGGCTCCATCCATTGACTTCCCACAGAATCAGGACCTTCAATTTGCTCCTTCCTTCCTAATAATAGTACCGATAATAACAACACTCATAATGATCATTATTATCAGTTCAGCTAACATTTATTGTGTAATTATCATAGTAAGCCCTTAATTCCACACTGCACAGGCATCATCTGTTTCAATGTCCACGAATGTTTTATGATGGAGGTATGGTTATTCACCCCATAATGCAGATGAGGAGACTGAAGTAACAAGCCCAGGTTCCTACAGCCGTATGTGGTGAGTCCACACATGGGGATCTGACTCCTAAGGCAGGTTTTATTACCACATCAGTGGATTTTCACACATTAGCAGTCATAAAAATCACCTGGAGAACTTGTTCAACCATCAGGTTCTCCAGCTCCAGTTCCTGAGACTCTGATTTTGCAGGTCTGAGCCGGGGCAAGGAACCTGCCTGCGTTACATCCGAGTCTAAAATGGCAGTATGTGGCCGGAGTACCACTTCGATTTAGAGTCCCCTGGGTGGCTTCTAAGATGTCTCCAACCACAGTGGTTCATAAGCTTTGTGAGGGAATCCCAGACCCCTCTGAGAATCCAATGAAAGCTACAGACCTCCTCGCAATCAAAATGCATCAAAAACTGTTTTGCATTCATTTTCAAGGAGTTAAAGCCCATAAACCCAAGATTAAGTACTCCTGCTTATTCTCTCTTTACCATTTTTCTCTAGTGTCTCTTAACTCATTATTTCCATCCATCTCTGAAATAAGAACACATACCTTCCTGGCTGTCCACTTTGCCAGGCTATTACAAAGATGTATGTGTGTGTGTATATACATATATATTTACACATGTATAAATAAGGGTTCTGAGATACAGAAATAAAAACACTACATGTAAATCTCACATTCATAACATATAGAGAAATAGGGAAGAACAGATTTGAGTGGAAAACTGAGAAACTTAGAAACCTGAGCAGTTAAGAGAAACTAAGCACTGGTTACGGAAATAACCAGCACATAACGTAAGTATAATTAGAATGGTCATTTGCCATTTGTTCAGTACCTATCATGTGCCAGGAGGCACTGTGGTTTGTGCCTTTAAAGCACTTTTTTTAGTGCTCCCAACAGCTTTTTGATGGTCACATCATCTTTATTTTATAAATGAGGAAACCCAGACTGAGAGAGATTATGTAATTTGCCGAAAACCAAACAGCTAGTAAAGTTACTCGGGCCCAGGACTGTCTGTGTGCAAAGCCCATCCAGTTTCCATGATATAAGGACATGGCAAGAGCCCCTTTCCAGCCTGGATTCCATACATGGACCAGACAGGGTTTCTGAGGTAAGCCCTGAGACCAGAGAGCTGAGCCTCCACGTCATCTTTCTCCCAATCATCAATTTACCTCCTATGGTAATAGCCCCAACAGGCTTTAGTTACTATTATCCATCAGTTGCCTTGTCCTCCCAATGGAAGCAAAATAACAGAAGGCACTGGAAATGCTTAGGTTCCTAGTGGCCAGGCCAACAAAGACAGATCTGCAGCATTATAAAGGTTAACATCTTTCCACTTGCTCTGCGGCAAGTTTCTACTATCAAAACCCTTGGGACCTGCTGCATGAGTCACACTTCTAGACATTGTTCCAACTGGTAGGAAACAGCCTTTCCTTTAAATAAATTTCACTTTCAGAAACGGCTTTAAAGGACATTACAGATAGGACCATGAAACATTTGGCTACATGTAAATCCTTCCACAGAAGAAAAAAAAAAAAATCCTCATGTACCAGTAACGCTAAAACTAAGTCCAGGAAAGTCTTAGCCAGAAGGAACGAAGAGATATCTGGTGGAAAAGAATGTTTTACTCTCTTTCTGTTTCAAACCTACAAGGGTCTTCTGAAGGACTCTTAAAAATAGGAATTAACGGCAAGAACAAAACAAAACAAAGAAGTGTTAACCGAGGTACTAAGCCCAGCAGGTAGTCTGTTCTCCTCCACAAGTCCCCCTGCACTCCTCCTCTCCTGCCTCGACCCACCCTAATGTCTTTTCCTTAAGGCTGCTTTCACGTCCTTGTTTGATGGAATAAAGCTGTTACCCACACTTGTCTGGGCACTAATGCATATCGCAAGGAACTACTTCAGCTTGACGCCTGTCTCTTGCCCTTTACTCCCCACAGTCAATGCCACAGTCCTTTGCACCCGAAGTGACAGTTCTAAAGGCACTAGCCATTTTGTACCATCCAATGAACTTTTTCAGTTAATTTTTTTTTAAAGGGGAGCTAGCTCCCTTGGCCATCTCAGACTATTCTTGGCTAGTTATTGGAGGAAACCTGTTACATCAGGCAGTTACTTTTCTTGTTGTCAAAGATAAGCTGTTTTGACCTGGTATGGGCTTGATTCTGCTATTTTCTAACGAACCTTGTGACTCCCAACAAATTATCATACATCTCAGAAACTTACTTTTCTTTTTCGCAATAACTTCCCTTAACTCTGACATAATACTTTCCCATAACTCTATATAGTATTTTCAAAAATCGTTAAAAGAATGACACAAACATAATGCTTTGTTATAATGGTTATTGGTATTGCTTTCATATTTTACATCATCCAGAGTTTTCTGAGACACCAGAAGCAAAGGCTCATTAAGAACAGACAAGGGAATTCTAAGCTCATGTCCTAGATGGATAAGTTAGTAGGCTCAATATTTTTCTGAACAAATCAGAATTTAGTATGTAACAGTTTCGGTATTTTATTAAACATAATAAAGCCTATAACCCTGGATTTCTAATTGCTTCCCACTTACTAGACTATAGTGGGCAAATGCACAATAGCTTGGAATTGAGGAACAAAAAGTGATACATCAGTGGTCTTGCAAATACTTGTCTAAAACCAAGGCAACAGCAATGGGGGAGGGCAGCCCTCCATAATACCTAACTCAGAAAGCTTGATTCAGCCCCTCAGTGGTCAGGGTTCCACTGCAGAGAAAAGATTCAATCTGGCTCGTTTAAGCAGATCCGGGTTTATTAGTGTGCTTGATGGTTTACAGGGCCTTGGGAGGGCTATTGAAACAAACTCTAGGTTCTTCTAGAAATAACTCCCAAGCCACACAGCAGAACCAGGCCACCCAGGTTGCTGCCTGCTGGTTGGGAAGCTGGTCTACGAACACACCCTACTGCCATGAGGAAGAGACTTCCACAAGCCCTACTCTTGCTGCCGGTTTCAGGACTCCATCAGGAGACCATTTGCACTGGCAATATGGGTGCCTCTGCCCCGACTCTCAATACCCACAACACGAGTGGCCGGGTTCTGGGGACTTTGTTAATACCGGCTACTGGGAAACCACGTGCTCCCAGTCATCCCTGCCGCAGAAGAAATACTTCTGCGCCACTTCTGCCTTCTAAATAAAAGAGCATCTAAATTCAGCTCATAATTCAGACTGCGAGGGTGTCTGGAAATGTAAGTTTTAGCTCTTCAGCCCCTGCCGTGTAGAGGGGCACGGCAGAAGGAGACTGACACGGATGTTGTGACAACCCCTCATACCCCACCACGTAAGTCAATACAGAGAGATTCACCTTCTTCACAAGCCCTTCTCCCCCCCACCCACCAAGACTGCTGAGAGAGTTGTGGGAAAACTAGGTGATAAATGCAGTGAGGATTTGTTTGTACAAATAGATGGCTCAGAACTGGCATGGCTGTTTACACTAGGCTGCTTAGGAGGAGAGGTTACAACAAAGTTGAGGAAACTTCCTCTCCATTAGCCAGCAAAATTTAAGAAAAAGCTTTGTTCTCCTTAGGACCCTCAGGGGACACGCCTTCCTCCCACTGGTGGTCTGAGCTCATTATGCCACTCTATTATATGCCTATTCACAAGCCAACCTAGGGTCACTGGCATTATTTTAAGTCTTCTCTTCTGAATGAGGCAATAAAATTACTCATCCTGAGATCTGCTTAATCCTATTGGGCAGAACTTCCAGACTCACCAAAGGTTCTACAGGAAGAGGGCTCTACTAATAGAAAACTGTCTATTTACTAATAAACATCTATCCAAAATAGCCTTCCTTCTGCAGTTAGAGTTGCTGTAATGTTGTTGGTGTTTGCATGTATTTTACAACAGGGTCTTTGCTCTCTGTCTCTGCTGTGTCTGCTCTATTTCAGCACCTTCTGTGAATTCCAAGATCCCAGCACACAGTGAACAAAATCCTGTCAGGTGCTATTATATGTCAAGGACAAGAGACAGAAATAAATAAGACAGACGTGGTACCTGCTCTCGTAGAGCTTGCAGTCTAGTGACGCATTCTAGAAAGACGTTTAACACAGAAAGTAATACCATTACAGCCCTGAGATCTGTGTGGAATTTCTGGAAATGAACTGCTCCAGTGTTAAATCACCTTTGGACTTTGTTCCCACATGTGAAGAAGTTGTAGGTACACAGTAAAATTGCTTCAGTGTTTGAATTTGGAGAGTCTTCTGGAAGAACACACCCGTCAAGGTCAAGTGTAGTATTCCAGGCCCCAATGCTAGACAGGTATTTCTGTTCTGAAAGAGGGAGCCTGGAGCTGACAGGGGCCGTAATTGAGACGTGGGGCTTCTGGTCAAGTTCCTGGTGTAATATGAATCAGTGAAGAAACCTTATGAAACTTGATCTCAATGACAATTAACAGGCCACAGGTCACATGTCAGTTATCTTCTTGGGAAACGGATAACCAGCAAGCCAAACTAACTTAGCCATGGTTCTCTTTACTGTCTGAATAGCACCTGCTTCCATTTAGCTAAGGAAAAACATCTTTTTAATTAAATTTCCCTCAAAATTCACGTGGGTTTAGAAGGTGTTAAACAAAAAAGGGGAAAGTTTTGCCAAAAACATTTAAAAATAGTTCTCTAGAGATTTTTCAAAATCCCTCAGGCTGTGAAATTCCCCTCATCCCCAGGTCGATTCCAGTTTGGTTTACATTTAGGCTGGAATTGGGAATGACATTTCATTCTATCAAAACAAAACAGACTAGTCACCCTGGGCTTTCCTGGCTCCATATTGGAAGAGAAAGGACCTAATCCTTGTGAGTGGGACCTCATTTCCTCTCTTTTTAGCAGTCTTTATTATAAGCCAGGCAGTGCTGGACATTATGAACACTGAGATGAACAGGTGATGATCTCTGCCTTTCAGAAAAATAGCCTGTAGCTCACAAGAAGAGATCAAGTGAAGCTCCATCAAAGACAAAGGGCCCTTTCTGACAGTTGTCACAAGTGAGCAGCCTGCCTTGGACATCAAGCAAGTGTGGAAATAAACAAAGACCAAGCAAATGAGAAAAGCAAAGGCTATTTACTCAGAGCTTGCTCTAGCAAGGTTGTCCGCTACCATCACTTGTGTTTTGGTAGAGACTCAAAGTAGGCAGAGTGAGGAAGCTTGATAGTGGGATAAAGAGAAGCCTTAAGATGAGCCCTGGTTGGAGGCTGTTGGCCTGGGGAAGCTGGAGGTGGTTTAACTAGAAGTGGGTCATCTGATGTGACTGGTTAGGGTGCATGTTTGAATTTCTTTGGTTGGTCCTAAGTTGGAAATAGGGACAAAATACAGGGAGCTGTCAACTATTAATCAAGTCCTTGGTGCGAATTGTTTAGCTTCCTGGATTGCTTCCTGCAAGCCTGACATCTAGAAGGCTGGCTTTCTGGGCTATTTACTGTAATAAGGGGTTGGCCCCCTGGGCTGGTTGCTGCAGGTTGTGGGTCAGAGTTCTGTTCTTATATATGGTCCAGCAATTGTCCATTTGTATATTTAGCCTCTCACAAGTCTAAGATTCAGATCTGTCCTGGCCCTCGGACTCCATCCAACATTAGCTCCTCCTTGCAGTGTGAGCATCTCCGGAACCTCCCACCTAGAACTCCTTAATGTCTCCCAACATCCTCAACTTCTGGCCTTCACAACTGGGCCAAGAGAATGTCTGACAGACTTCCTCCAGGCAAGCCTCTTCTGGCCCCTTTGCCCTGATTCCACCCTGTGTAAAGTCAGGAGAACCAGCCTTGCCTACAAGAAAACAAGCGAATTATCTTATATAAAACAGCAAGTCCTCGAATCATGTATGATCCTGTGGCAAAGGCCTGGTTTATCTTTAATGGTATTAAACATCTACAGGCATAAGCATACAGCTACAAGCATGACAGTGAGACTATATAGCAAAACAAAAAACAAACATTACGGAATGAAAAGGCATTTAAAGAACAATCATGTACACCATCCCATTCTAAATAATGTGTGTGAATGTATAGAAAAAATTCAGAGGATAGAAAAAAAATTAAATAAGTTCTCTCTCGGTTGTAGAATTAATGGTGACTTTTTTTTTTTAAAGCTTTTGCTTGCCTGATTTCCTGTTCTTTTACAATCACATGCATTTCTTTGTGAAATAATAAATAACAATAGAAGTTTAAACTTATTAAAAACCTAGAGTGTACTTAAAATATAGGACTCTCTCACAGCAGCACACCTAATTCATTAGATCATTAATAGCTGCCACCTCTGAGTACTTCTGTGGTTATTATCCTCAAAATAACTATGATGAATCTACAAAGTGTTTCTATCCCATTTTACAGATGAGGAAACCAAAACAGAGAGCAAAGGCTGACAACCTGCCAGGTCTGTCAGACCTCCTACGTAGGGCTCTCAGCCACTATTCTGTTCTGCTGTTCTGCCTCCCTTCTAGAACACATGCCCTTAAACTCTTCTTTATATCAGGTGTATGACCAAGGAAATTCATTTCCCATCTGTAAAATGGGCATGATAATTGTGCCTACCACATACAGAGGGTCATAAGGACATAGAGATAATACACATACAGAACTAACACAGGGCCCAATCCCTAGAAAGTGTTCGGTATGTGATTACCAGTGTAAGGACGACTGTTTCTATGAATGGTCCAGGAACGTCCTTTATCTTTAAGTTAAAAGAAACAGCAATGGGTAACAAGAAACATTGTAATGAATATTTGTGAGGCGATTAGGCTTTGGAAAAAATTGACATAGTTAAGAATGAGTATGAAGGACTTTTTAAATTTACTCTTGGAATTATCTTCTTCATTGTTCAACATTTATCTATTTTTGTAATGAGTTATGGTTTATTTTGATAGAATAATAACATGGGGCAAAGAAAATCTGAACCTTCCTCAGGTAATCTCACCTGTGGGTGAAGTCAGGTTGCTCTGGACCTAACAGCTGGGTTATCCCAAAACACTGGGAGGCCACATACCTTGACTCCCAGCTCTGACTCTGCTGTCTAACAAAGTTGTCATAGAGCCTGTAAGACACTCTGATGCCCACACTCACAGACGAGGTTTTGATCAAATTGGCTATGCTGAGGCCCTGGCAGAACTAGGAATTAAAAGTGTCCCAGGTAATTTAATATGCAGACAGCTGTGAACCACCTAAATCTAAAACCACTAGGAAATAAAGAACTTCTCTGGGAATTAATTTGCAAATCTAAATATAGATGACAATGGTAATAATCACCATAGGCAAGTGATCTGTTTAAAAGCAATTAACACTCATCTGTTTTGGACACATTTTCATTAATTTTATTTTTAAACTCCCCATTGATAAACATATATATATATATATATATATATATATATATATATATATATATATATATATATATATATATTTAATGAGCACTTACTACATGCCAGGTACTGTTCTAAGCATTTTTCATAGTGAAATGGATGACACAGTATTTGAATCCAATCCTCTGCATGGCAAATCCCTATTTTATGCTCTCAGCAGTGCAAAGGTTCTTAAATTTTAGAACTGGTTTGGGTGTTGAAAATGATTGACTTAAAAATTGGTAAAAATGCAATAAGCAAATTTTTTCCACTTGACCCAAGTTTTGTACAAATAGACAATTTGCTAATGGGCTGAACTGTTTCATTTGTCTATATGAGCCAATGTCATAAAACCTTGTTCTCTGGAACAAGCAGATGCATTTAACAATAACGACAAGGGCAAATCATTCTAACTCAGAAGCTCTCACGGTTTTCACCCAGAGGTGGATTTACCATGAAGTTGGGCTCAGCGTCCCTCGTTTGCATGTCCTCAAGGCCAGGAAGAAGCATAGCAATGTTTTTACTTATAAATTTGTTTTACTTTTCGTAAAGAGGATTCCCCCAAATCAGATAAGCTTTACTCTCCACCAAACCTGGATCTGTCCTTCATGGAATAGGTAGAAATGTGCTTTGAGTCTCAGTTCAAGGCTCTTAACACCCAGACTAATGCAAAAGTTTTCTACCTGATTTCCTCACCTGCAGGCTGCTGGTTTGAATCCTTACCACAACCATCATGGAAGAATTCTGCGAACACTACTGTCATCATATTACTTCCCTGCCTAAATTCAGTGATTCGTGTTACCTACAAAGCCCAGTCACTGATGACTCTTCATAACCTGACCTACACTTACATTTTGGGTCTTCTATCATTCTCCCACCTTTATACAGTCTGATACCACCTTTATACCCTCATGCTACTTTATGCCCCTTTCTACCCAACATAATTGGGTTTCCTTGTCTTTGAGCATGACTTATTCTTTCTTATTCCTTGTTCTCATTCATGCAGTTTGTTGTACTCATAATCATGCTCCATTTAAACCAGTCCTAGTACCACTGAAATATGTCTGCCCATTAATAATTCCTACCCATCTCTATGGCCCAGTACAAACACAACTTTCTCCAGAAGACTTTCCTGGCCAGAAAGGATCACTATGTAAACATATTGTTTGTATTATACATAGGATCCTTGTTCTGTAACTACTTCAAATTATAGTAGCTAGTATACATGCTCATCTCACCTCCTAATTTGTAAAAAGTGAAATCACACATATTGCTGAGCAACATGCCATGCAAACTATAGGATTTGAACAATTTTTGAAATATTTATAGTATCTTTAGACTGAACAAAATGTTTTCAACCTGTATTTTTGTATAAATGTCTTGCTTTCAATTTCATGGTTGTTGGGAAAAGAAGTGTGGCACAGATTTTTCTTCTTTGTGGTTGTAATGGACAAGGACTTCCTTCTACCCGGGCAATCTCTAGTCAGGTAGAGATGTCCACTGTCAGTTTATGGCGCTTGTGGGATCTTTCACCTTCTGTCCAAAGGAGAAGTGGTAGAGAAGCAGCATGGCTTTTCCCTAGTGAGTGTACACAGACAAGCTAAGAATCTAAGTAGGTCCACACTCTACCAGCATAAGCAGGGTAATTATACCACCATGAGCTGGGAAGGACAAAAGTTGCTAGTAAGATTAAAATTAAAAAGTCATGTGAAGGGAATTTTAACAGCAAGTTGGACTGAAGCCCCAACATTTAGTATCTACCCTGGAAAGGAACTGAGTTTAAATGAATTCTAAGTAATTTAGCAAAGAGACATAATCAAAGTCTGGAGGCTACAACTGAGTTAGATTATTCTGGAACTGGTGTAAGCATTAGTCCTAAAGTGAATACTGTCTAATTGGGCTATTGTTCTTTTCTCTCCTAAAAAATTAACTCTCGGATCATTTACTGTTTATTGTAGCTAGTTTGTTTTTATATTTTCAAATTTGGAAAAGTAGTAGTTATTCATGGAAGGGATCTGGTGCCAGACCTACCATGCAGAATTTGGAGCAGTATAATCCGATAGCATGAAAATGACCAAAGAAGAAAATGCTCAGACTCAACTACAGAATTTATAAAGCTTGTTATAAGGTTTTTTTGGAGACTGAAAATGTTACACCATCTTAGATGCCGAACTGTACTAAGAAACTAAAATTTTAAACTGTGCAGTTATATGGTATTTGGCACACCCTCCCTATCCCCAGCGACTCTTTCATTTGCATAAACTAAATATGGGAGATAAATGTTTACATGGAGTTAGGGAAGGGCAGAATCTTGATTCATCTGGGTAGCTGTCTGTTTTATTAAAATAAATCTCACAATAAATTTGCTTGTTTTCTTCACCCAAAATTAAAAGACCTGAAAGTAATAAAGGAATGAGAGGAGAGGGGTTACATATTACTTATGTTTATGAGAGAGTTGAATCTTTTACCATGGAGGATGTCACTGTCACGGTTGAAGAACAATTTTTATCATAAACTCCCCTTTGTTGATTGCTCATAACTATAAGTACTTTAAAAATATATATTCTCCTTTTAGTCTTGAATGTTTCAGTCTTGGTCTCTACTCCCCAAGGTAAATTACTTTGGGGCAATTGCACAAAATAGCCTAAAGTAAAATGCCATTTTTCACATTCAATGAAAAGCATCTTTACCCTTAGTGTTTCTCCAAGAAGTCTGAGTCCAGGATCTCAGACTTGGCAAACAGACTCAGAAGCACTGATGAAGAGAAACAGAGCCAAACATGACCCCACTAGCTGAGTGTTTTATTCATATGCAAAGGTTTTCATCTACAGATAAACTGAGTGCTGTAACAGGGGTATTCTGCTCAGTGGTGAAGTCTACCAGAAATAAAATCTCAGAGGGAAAGGCTACCAGGTAAACTGAATTCAGTAAAGTTTCCACCAGACAATAACAGTTAAGTAAGACGATTGGAATAATTCATCCTCCTGGAGTTCAAAACACAAAGGGTAATATGAAATGTGATATTAAGATTTTAAAAAGACGTACACAAAAGTCAGGAATATCCTTCCAAAATAAAAGTGGGTGGAATTGATTAAATGTTAGAAGTTGCTCTGCTCAGCTAAAAAAAAAAAATTTCTTTCTGCCAGGATTCAGTGATAGGTAGCAACCTTTAATTCTAACTTCTTTCAAACAAATACACAGGTATGGCAGCAGTTAAAAACAGTTGGCTGTGAGTTACATCCAGCTGACTTCATCTTGGAGCCCCATCTTATGCTTTCACTCCTCATCCAGCACATGGTCCCTGATATGAGTCTTTTTCCCATGAACTTGGCAGATATAACCTGGCACTTCTTTTGTGTCAACTCTTGGCTTGGAGTTTGAGAAAAAAAAAGCTTTTCTTATCCAGATCCTCTGGTTTTTATCTCCAGTATTTGACATCTGCCAAATCTTTATGCTCTACTTCTATACCCATCTCTATAGACACTTGGCTATATTCACTTAACAATTAGATAATTTCAAAATATATAAACCATACATTGATGAATTATAAGGAGAATCTTACAAATAACACCTACATGAAAGATTTTAACATTATTAAAACAGATTGGAAAAAAGCAAGTAAAGTTATAGAAGATTCAAAAAACAGAAAAAGCAAGCTTGATCTAATGAGCATGAGCATGGAGAATGACATTCTTTTTGAGTACACATGAAACAATTCCAAAAATATTATTGAAGCAAATTAAGGATGTCTCAACAAATACCAAAGATATGATATTATATAGACCACATTCTCTAACCATAAGGTAATTAAATAAGGAATCAATAAAAAATTAATTCATGTTTTTTAAAACTAAAAATATACTTCTAAAGAATTCAAAGGTCAAAGCAGAATTGCGATGGAAATTATGAAATGTTTAGAATTAAACAATGCATTTATAGTATGCAGCTAAAGTGATACAGAGAAGCATATGGACTTAAATTCAAATTTGGAAAAGAAATTTTGAAATTTAATAATTAATGCATTCAACTCAATACATTATTTAAAAAGCTATGGAGTAAACCCAGAGAGGGATAAAAAGGAAGAAAATATCAGTAAGAGAAGAAATTAATTAAATAGAAAATAAAGAAAAAATAGTATCAACAAAATCAAATACTCTTTGAATAGATAAATCTTTGGCAAGTGAGAGTATAATACAGGAAGAGTGTATGTACAGAATGCACAATATTAGAAATGAAAAGAGAGACAAAATAGAGCTACAGTAAAAATTTATAAAAATATAAAAGAATACCAAATTAGTCAATAAATTTTAAAAACTTAAATATAATGGGCAACTTCTTGGAAAACATATTGCAATTTCCCAAAACTGACTTAAGAAGTAACAGAAAATCTGAAGAAAAACATATCCATTAAAGAAAGTAAATCAGTCATTGGGAATAAAAAACTATCCCATAAAGAAGCATCAAAGCATACAAACCAGATAGGTTTTGAGGCATATTACCATATCTTTAAATATTATATAACCTCATTCTTATTCAAACTATTCCAGAGGCCAAAAAAGAGGGAAAAGCTGTCCAATTCCTTTTATGAGGCTAGCAAAACCTTAATATCAAAATGAAACCAAAAAACAGTATAAGAAAGTAAAATTATAGCCTCAATCACTTTTATGATTATAGATTATAGATGTAAAAGCTCTGAATTCTAATGTTAGCAAACCAAGCAAGCTTTAAACAGGAATATAAGGATGATTTAATGGATGTAAAATTTATTCATGTAAATATTGTATTAACAGAGTAAGGAAAACATCACAATAGATACAGAAAATTACATGATGAAAAAAGTTAACATTCCTATAAAACAGAGTTTTAGCAAACTAGGAATAAGAAAAAACTTCTTTCAGCTAGAAAAGTATCCACAAAATAATGAGCCTCTTACTTTGTGACCAATGATGGAAGCACCTGCAATAAAGTCAGGAAAAGAATGAACATGTCTGTTTTTGACACAACTATTCAACTTGTAACTGGAGGTCCTTGCCAATCCAATAAGACAGGAAATAGAAATAAGAGGAAAGAAGAAAAGGGTTCAAAATTGGCATTAATTTTAGAATATATTTTTGTCACAGAAAATCCGAAAGAATTCACAAACTATTAGAATAATACGAGAGTTCAGTAAGGTTACTGAATACAAGATCAATTAGTTTTTAAGAAACCAATGGCATTTCCATGCACAAGAAACAACCAATTAGAAAGTAGATGACGATAAAAATACTCATTCCATAATAGATGGAATTGTTTTTAATCTGTAAATGTCTTGTAACTAAATCTAATAAAAGTTGTATATTACCTGAAGAAATGAAATCATAGAACTTTAATGAAAGATATAAAGGAACACTCAAATAAATGGAAAGATATGCCATATTCATTTACCAGAATGCTCTCAATATCATAAAGATGTCAATTCTTCTCAGACTAAACTGCAGATTCAAGGAAATCTCAAATAATATTGTACCTTGTCATGAAAGTTGGCATGTTTTTCCTGAATTTTATTTGGATGAAAAAAAGTAAAAAATGACCAAGATCTCTTTAGAAGAGATTAAAGAATAGGGATTTGTGCCATCAGATACCAAGGCTACTGTAAAGCTGTAATAATTAAAACAATCTGCAAAAAGATCGACAGACCAATAGGAAAGAATGGAGAGCTCAGAAACTAAAACTTGTCAAAGAAAATATGTTTATGACCTTGAGTAGGAAATAGTTTCTTAAGTAAGACATAATTAACCCAAACCACAAAAGAAAAAAAAATGGTACATTCAACTATGTTAAAATAAAAACCTTCTACTTAATTAGAACATTATTTTTTAGAAGTGAAAAATCAAGATACAGACAAGAAGAGGTAGTTGCAATCACTATAAATAATAAAATTTTAATTAAAAAATTATATAAATAACTTACATAAAGATAAAGACAAGCAACCCAATAGAAAGTAGATAAAGAAATGAAAAGTCAATTCACAAGGAACCATCTGACTGACAAATACATATATGAAAGATTACTAACCTCATGTATAATCAGGGACATGTACATTTAAATTAACAATAAAATAGTGATTTATACCCATGAGACAAACAAAAATTACGAAGTCTGACAAGAATTACAAAGGATGTATAAAAAATTAAAACTCTACTGGTGGAAGTTAAAATTTTTATGAATGTTTATTAATAGAGTAAATTGGCAATATCTAGTAAAACTGATGGTGTATATACCCTACCACCCAGGAATTCCAAGCCCAGGTATATCCCCTGAAGAGACTCTAGCTCATATTCACATGAAATCATGCACAAGGATACTCAATGCAGAATCATTTATGACACTGAAAAAAATGGAAACTATTCTTAATGCCTGTTACTACAGGATAGATAAGTACATCATGATAGATTCATTCAATAATGCATCAAAAAGCAATTAAAATAAATTAACTAGATTCTCAAGCATCAACATGGTTATATGTCAGAAACAAAATGATGAAAGCAAAAAGCAAGTGTCATTCAAATGTGAAGTACATTATATGAAGTAATACAGTGCTTATAGAAATAAATATGTGCATGTATGTGTACAGTAAACGTACAACATAAGGAGAGGAAGAACACATGCTAACTTCAGAAAAATCTACCTCTGGAGAGAAAGGAGGGGGACTGGGGTCAAGGAGGGTAAAACCAGGTATCTGGCTGTTATAAACTGAAATGTGTCCCCCCCAAGATTCATGGCTTGAAGCCCTAATCCCCAGTGTGGCTGTATTTTGGGAAAGGGCCTCTAAGGAAGTAATGAAGATTAAATGACTCACAAGGTTGGAGCCCTACCCAACAGGATTAGTGTCCTTATAAGAAGAGACACCAGAGATCTCGCTCTCTCTTCATGCACACGAATTAAGGAAAGGCCAGGTGAGAACAGAGCAAGAAGTCTGCAAGCCAGAAAGAGAGAGCTCTCACCAGGAACCAATCAACTTGCCCATTGATTTGGGACTTCTAGCCTCCAGAACTGTGAAAAAATAGACTTCTCTTCTTAAGCCAAATAGTTGATGACGTTTTGTTACAGCAACCTGAGCTGACTAATACAATGGCAAAACATTAATGTTTGTTAAATCTACATAGTGACTATATGGGACCTTTTTATTTATTCATTATTTTCTCTATGCTTTTAATTTTACTTTAAATATTCCATTCACATATGCAGTCATTGTTTAATCTCACAGATGCCACAAGAAGAACATTAGTAATTTTAGTCACACTACAAAAAATGATACAGAACTAACTCTTCCCAGGAGGTCATAAAAGTTTTACATTCACTGAGTTAAGGTTTTTTTGTTGGGAGGGGGTCATTCTGCAACCTGGTGAGGTCATACAGGAAGCCACTAAGCAGTTGGAGAACCAATATGCCCCTGTGTCCCTTTGCTGTCCAAATAGTAAATGCCCAGCAGGATTGACATCATCATCAGTTTTTTGTCCCATTCCTTGAATCTTAGGGAATCAGACAGGGCTGGCCCCAAATATTTTCAATCAATCACTTGATGTGTGAGGGAGAATGTCTGACCACGCAACCCTTCAAACAACAAGGAAAGAAGTGGTACTGCTGGGTCTTATATTTGCCCACTGCGCCAAACGCAGTCATACTAAATGTACATTAAAGCATGCTAGAATAACATCTTGCACCTAGTAAATGCTCAGTAAACATTTGCTGAACAAAATATTCGTGTTTTTAACATTACCATTTGATTTTAGTTGAGCATTTACAGGTTGCTTCAAAGTTACTATATGAAACAAGACACCAGCTAAACCAAATTACATTTTAGATTGAAGATCATTAACATAGAACGGTAATGTGTCTATTCCAGTGGTTCTCAAACTTTACAGGGCATCAGGATTACTGGGAAGACTCACTGAAACACAGATCGTTGAGCCCTCCTCCCTGAGTTTCTAGAGTGGGGCTCAAAAAATTGAATTTCTAACAAGTTCCCAGGTGAAGTTGATGCCATTGGTCTGGAGACTACATTTTAATAACTATTTGGTCTAGATCTTCAGGGGTGCTTGGAGAAAACAGTATTTTCACTAATCTGAACCTTTTCTTAATATATAGACATATGTATATATAATAGTATAAGCATATATATAAAATACATAATAAAATAGTTATAATAATCTTATCTTACTATACCCCTTAAACTACAAATTAATAAAACTGAAAAATAATAATAGCTACCAACAATTGAGTATTATTATATGCGGAGTACTATGATAAATGCATAAGACACATCACTTATTTTAATCTTCACAACTACTCTGCAAGTATTTTTACCCCTATTATACATATGAGTAAGTTGAGCCTCAGAGAGGCTAAGTGACCTAACCAGCTACAGAGTGGTGACACCAAAAACTGTACCCGAGTCAAACTCCAGAGCCCCAACTATCAACATTGCTTTTTTCCTCTGAAATATCTGTGGACTTCCCACCCCAGCACTAATCCACAGACCTGACAGCTGTTTGCACTTCAAGGCACTGACAACTGGAGCCATCAAGTTCCCTGATTATGGGGAAAAGCTCTAAAGGACTTGCTCCCTTTCACCTTTGGGGGAAATTGACCACTCACCCAACAAGAAGACCAAAAGAAACAAACTGAAAACAAGACTAAAAGATCCAGGTACGATTTTTCTTCTTGATCTCCCCAAATCACAGAACAAAGATTCCTATGTAATACATTAATTTCCTCCCTCCGTCCCAGTGGCACCATTTGCAAACACAATAAAGAAAATGACTGAACTGCACTTTTGGGGGAAATATCTTAGCATCCTTTAGTTTGGTTTTCTCTGGTTAGTGAGCAGTTATGGACACTTTTGAAGACGAAAGGAAGATAGTTATTTCTCAGTTATCAGAAAGTATGCTGATGAGCTAATGAAAAAGCAATGAAGTAGGTGAAGTAGCAAGAGGGTATGAAATGAGGCTGACCTCGTCAAAAAGCTAGTAAAATTTTAAAACAAAAACAAAAACAAACAACAAACAAAAATGTTGACTGGGAAAACTGAGACAAGCTGCTCTTTAAAAGGGAGGAGGAAAGTGTCTTTTTTTTTTTAAGTTGATGGCATATTCATTTTTCAGACTTTCATAGTTTTACTTCAGTTTTAAAGAAGGAGAAAGTAGAAATATTAAAACACTGAATGGACAGAGCAGAGCTTCCCATTATAAATTCACTTTGTTTTATTGTTTGGAAATCTCTAACAAGCTCCAGGCTGCTAACTTAATTCTGTCATTTTTGAAAGAAGAAATTTTCAGCATATTTCCAGAAGGTATGTTAAATTGGTATCTACTTAATCTTGGAATTACAAGATTAAAAGAAAACATGCTAAAATACTTAGAAAAACTACATATTTTAGACCTCCAGTGTGGTGTGTTCATGCCGAAATTTGCCTCCTTTTTGTCTGAAATGTGACGCTATTAGCAACGGTAACCTAACTGGGAATGTTGTCTCAGTCTACATGGAGCTCATTTTGCTGTTTGGCTGAAGATGTCAGTAAAGTTAATATTGATCTTGTATGTTTATTTGGGGCTGAGAAAGCTGATTATCTAATTGGCTCTAGCATCCATGCACTGCTCAGAATTAAACCTTAAATTCATCCTTGATGCCTTTTTTCATACTCTATATTTAATTGGAAAATTCTTTCAGCTTTGCCAACAAAATTATAACTCAAATCTCGCCCCTTCTCTTCACCTTCACCACTTCCACCATAGTTCAAGCCACTAGAATCTTTTACTTAGACTGTTGAATAAACCTCTTCCTGCTTCTGCAGAATATTCTTCACAGAGTAATCAAAGCGATCCTTTTAAATGCTAAGTCAGATAGTGACATGACACTCCTCCAATGGCTGTGCATCTTGCTTAGAACAAAACCCAAGGTCATTATTAAAGCCTGCAAGGCTCTACTAGATCTGACCCCGACTCATCTCCCAGACCCCAATTCCTATCTCTCAAGTCTTCTGTATCTAAGACAATAAAATGCTACCCAGCAATTACAGTACCCTTCCTTGCTCCATTTCATCCCCTTCTCTCCTAGATAATTACATCAAAACTTACCTCCTCAAAGCTCCAAAATTCCTCTCCCAGATGATAACCTTGCTCCATACTGTACTGAGAAAACAGCAGCAATTAAAAGAGAGCTCCACATACTCCCACCTCTCTATTTCCCCTGCTACCAGCAAGTGTGCCCATTTTTATTCTGCCCTCCCCCATGGATGCACTGACCATGATTTGATTGAAGATTAACCTCTCTACTTTTGCTCTAGATCCCCTCCCTCTCATCTGCATCAGTTCTTTCTTCTCACTCTTATGTCATCCATTTCCCCCTCTCTCTTGGATTATTTTCTTCAGCATACAAACATGCTATCATTTCTCTCTTCTTAAAAATAAGAAAAAATATTCTGCATCTCATATCTACCACCCCACTGCAGCAAAACTCCTCTAAATAGATATGTATACTTCCTCTCCTCTCATTCACTGTGATCTCACTACAACTACTCAATGCAAATATTAATCCCAGGGTCAGTTTTCGAATGGTACCTTACATGACCCACCAGCATCTCTGGGCACAGTTCATCACTCCCTCTTCGATGTGCTTTCTTCACTTGGCCTCCAGAATGCCACATAATTCGGATTCTGCTCCTGACCAGTGCCTACTCTCCTCTGCTTCCTCCTCCCTACCCCATCCCTGAACTCACCTTCCCTGACCTCCTCTCCTATCATGTTCCCCTCATTCACTCTCAACCGCTGCACAAGTTGGCTTCTTTGCCTCTCCTTAAATATATCAGTTTAGAAGGATTTCTCCTATCTCTTCTACCTAGAATGCTCCTCCCTCAGTTCCTTCAAATTTTCATTCAAGTATTAATTAATGACATAATTAATGTCACCTTCACTGAGTACCCTATTTAAAAGTGCAATACCCACCACCCTCAAACTTCCCATCTCCATTTATTTTTCTCCATGGCACTTACCAACTTCTAACATGCTACTGAATTTTCTTATTTAGTTTAAATCCTCCTTTTTGGCCTGAATGTGGTCATCTTGTCCTTTCTATCAAATGACAGATACCAAGTGATTCCAGACACCTGGCACACAGTAAGCATTTAACAAATCATTGTCAAATTAATGAAACTACAAGCCTTGACTCCCAGGATATGAGTTGAGGCAAATATCACAACTGAAGACCACATATTAAAAAAAAAACTGAGACACACTTAGGACCCCAAATTCATGAGCAGCATATTCAATAATAAGTATACTAAGTTCCCAAAAGATTATTCAGAGCTGGTTTAGCCAACATACAGAACCATTTCAATGGCCATGCTGGGAAAAACTTACCATTCTTATAAAGAGGTCACTCAAATTATTAAGTGATTAGTGCCTAGGTAACTAAACAAGTAAAGAGAGTTATCCCTACATGTATTATCAGAGAGTCACTGGCCCTCAAATGCTGTCATCTCCACAAGCAGCTTGCTCTTCAAATTATTCAAGGCTTCAAATAGACATGGTCATTTTACAGAAGCCCAACTCAGAAATAATCCCGTATAAGACAACACAAGCAGCAGGGCCATTTCATGCCAAGCTAATGACTTCAGGACATGCAAGGCATGACTCCTCTGTATAAATCCACTTCAGAGCAGGGGTCAAAACCATTAAACTAATGTCCAACTGCAGTCCCTGGACCCAGAGCACCCCATGACTCCAGAGGATTGGGATTTGTAAGAAAATACTAAACACAGAGACATGTATAAACACTCTACAAGATTCTTTATACAAATGCCTTTTTGTCTGAAATCAAAACTTTGGAAAACAGAACTTTAAGTTCTTACTTTTAAATGAAAAAAATATCTCTAGAAAGAGATTCAAAAGTTTCTTAAAAAAAAAAATCTTCTCAGGATGAAGTATGAAGTCATCACTGCTTGACTTTAATCAGTGTTCTATTTAAAATGATCATTATAAAGGCCTAGTCTCTCTAAAACATTTTCTTAAAAATTCAAGTTTAGCAACTTATGGGAGCTTTGGTGTTAGTGTGATGAGTAATCTTTTTTTCCTCCTACAAAGAAATGTCCTGTTGAGGGCTGAGTTAGAGGTGAGTGACCCGGCTATATTATGTCAACATATTGCCACAGAAAACAGGAAAGAGAGCCATGTTCACTGAGCTTTAATTTCATATTTAAATATATGGACCACTTGTAACAAGGAAACTTATCCCACACATAAACTAGCTAGCTCTTTACCAAAACTTTTCTGTTCTCATCTGGCACACAACTGTACTATATTTCTAGCCACTCTTGCAGGTAAGTGTAATGGACCTCTAGGCTTTAGCCTATAAAAATATCTCCCCAAACAATGCCAGCTTGATGTAAATGGGTGTGGCAACCTTAGAAGACATATGTCAAAGTGGCAGAGCCACAAATAGAGAGAGCCCTGAATCACTACTTAGAAGATACTTGTCTTTTGGAAGGGAACCAAATTTAGATATTACATAGATGATAAAATAAAGCTTTATTAAGATATTTTTGTTGCCAAAAAAAAATGTAGCTTACATTGCCTTAACAAACATCCTATCTTAGTTCAGAATCATAAGACTTAATTAGTAATTAAGTTACTAATAACTAATCTATTTAAGGTAAACAACCGTATGCCAAGCTCCAAGAGACACTGTCTCCTGCATTTAAATCCTAGGCTTGCAAAAGTTGCAAGTGGAATAATACCAGGGTCTGCTTTTCAGTATCTATAACTTTCTACAGGCCAAACACTTGAGACTTCCACAAATAAGATAAAAACAAAGATTCTGGTTGCTGTTGCTTCTGTTGAATGAAAAGACTTACGGTCTTTTTACTCTAATCTAGTTTCATCCTACCTCTACCCTGGAAAGGGGCAAAAGTATCAGAAAGAGCAAGGGAAGAGAAGTAAAAGAGCAACAAAGAACAGAAAAAGGCCCTCAGACCTGGGCAGGGTGAGGGGAGAAGCTTTGGATTCAACATAAAATTGAAGTTTTGATTTTGCCTGAGCAGGACTTTAAAGCCTGGAAGTATTGTAATGATCAAAATGAGGGGAAAGAGAGGAAAAAAAACAGATGGGACAAACAGAAAACAAACAGCAATATGACAGATATACATCTAACTGTATCAATAATTACATTAAAAGTAAATGGGCTAAACACCCTAATTAAAAAGCAGAGATTGTCATATTGGACAAAATAACCCAACTACACACTGCTTACAAGAAATATACTTTAGCAAATTAACAATACCAGGAATGAGAAAAGTGATCTTGCTAGAGATTTAACAGCTATTAAAAAGATAATATGGGAATATTCAATAATTCTATGCCAATAAATTCAACATGGGTAAAAAGGAAAAATTCCATGAAACATACAAATTACTAAAGTTCACTCAAGAAAACAAAAAAGACAACCTGAATAGTTCTATATCTATATCAAAAGTTGAATTTGTAGTTTAAAACCTTCCCACAAAGTAAATTACTGGCCCAGATGCTTTTACTGGTAAATTCTACAAACATTTAAGAAGAAAAATGTAAATTCAACACAAACTCTTCCAGAAAAGACATTCAGATTGGAAAGAAAGTAAACCTGCTATTATTTGTAGATGACATGGTCATCTATGTACATAATCCAATTGAATCTACAAAAAAAAAAAAAAAAAAAAAAAACCTACTAGAACTAATAAGCAAATTTAGCAAGACTGTAGGGTACAAGATGAATTTACCAAAAAAAATCAATTACATTTCTATATAGCAACAAAACCCAAAGTTTTAATATAACTTATATTGGCATCAAAATATATGAAATACATAGGGATAAGTCTGACAAAGGATGTACAAGATCTGTTCACAAAAACTATAAAACATTGCTGAGGAAAGTTAAAGATAAAAATTACCTACATAACTGGAAAGATATACTATGTCCATAGGTTGGAAGGCTCAATATTATTAATATGTCAGTTTTCCCCAGACTGGTCTATAGGATCAATGTAATCCCAATCAACTTTCCAGCAGGCTTTTTTGGTAGAAATTGACAAGCAGATTCTAAAAGTCATATGGAAATGAAGCTTTAAAAAAGAACAAAATTAGAGAACTGATCCTACGAAGTTTCAAGACTTATTGTAAAGTTCCAGTGACAAAACAGCATGATTTGGGCACAAAAATAGACTTATAGATCAACAGAATAAAACAGAAAATTCAGAAATAGTCTCACAAGTATATGGATGGCTGATTTTCAACAAAGGTAAAAAGGCAATACAACAAATGAAGAATAGTCTTTTCAATAAATGGTGCCATAAGAATTGGATATCCATACACAAGAACAAAACAAAAAAACTGATTTATACCTCAAACCACATTAAAAAAAACTCAAAATGGGTCATAGTCCTAATTATACAAAGCCTAAAACGAAAACATCTGGATGAAATAGGAGAAAATACATGATTTTACATTAGGTATAGGTTTCTGAGATAAAACACCAAAGGAATGCTTCATGAAACAAAAATTATAAAATGGACTTCATCAAAATTAAAAACTTCTTTTTGAAAGACACTATTAGGATACTGGAAGACAAGCATAAGGAAACTTCAGAACATGGCACGTAAAGAGAAAATACTGAGTATTAAAGGGGGACTAGACTATCAGCTAACTTCTCAGTTGCTTAAAAGTAAGACCCAAAGGAAGTCAGAGGCCAGTGAAAAGGTATCTTTGATGAGATAAAGGAAATTAGTTGCCCTAAATCCTAAGCTTAGTAAAAATATCCTTTAAAAATTATTGTGAAATAGACATTATCAGGAAGGAAGAAAAAAAAGCTAAGAAAGTTTAGCATTATCATCTTCACTAAAGAAAATTCTGAAAGATGTGTTTTAAACAGAAGGAAAGCAGTCCTGAGATGCAAGAAAGAATGAAGAGCAAAGAAATTAATATGTGGATAATTCCAAACAACCATTGAGTACAGTATAAGACTACTAATGACAGTAGTAGTTGTAGTGGTGTTATAATAATAACAACAATCGTAATAGTATCTTGTGAGTTTTTTCTAAAGCAAGATATAATAAAAAGAAAAACAATAACATGTAAGTTGAGAGAGGGTAAATTGAGTTAAAATATTCTAAGGTCTTTGTATTTCTCGGCAGGAGGGTAAAGGTGTTGATCAACTTTAAACCTTGACAAGTTCAGTAAACATGGTAATTTTTTGATAATTACTAAAATAATAGGAAGAGTATTTAACTTGCAAACAAGTAGAAGAAAATAGAATCAGAAAAAAATTCTAAAAGTAGGCATATGGGGAAAAGAGGAACAAACAGCATAACATATGATGGTAAGATGTAAATCCTAGGGATAATTACCCTAAAATTAAATTGGCTCCATTTAAGAGGAAAATATTATCAAACTGGATGAAAAAGATTTAACTATAAAGAGTTTTCAAGAAACATCTAAAATATAAAGAGATAGTAAGGCAAAGAGCAGAAGAATGAAAAAACTGAATATCCTACAAATATTAACAAAAGGAAGGCTGGGGTTTTATATTTAAAAGACTTGCTAGAGCTAAAGAGAGATATTTCTTTATGAAAAAAGGTTCAATTCAGCAGGAAAATAGAATCATTTTAAATTTATATGTACTAAATATATAGTATTTAAATATACAAGATAAATTTGACTAAAGAAATAAAACAAGAAAAAATAGAAAAATCCATTATTAGAGTACATTGAGAGAATCAAAATAAATTATTAATTTCCAGGTAAGAAAAGGCAACATCACTACAGATGTTACAGACATTAAAAAGACTAAAGGGTACAATGTACAACTTTTGCTAATTACATGTGAAAATGAAATTAAATGAAATTTTTAAATTCCTAGAAAAATTAAATTTACAGAAATTAACTCAAGAAAAAATAAAGAATCTGAATAGTCATATAACTATTTAAGAAATGACTCTTTTGGGGAAGACTGAACATTACCAGTGAGTTCTATCAAACATTCAAGGATGACATAATTCCAGCATTGCATAAATTTGTATAATTTATTTCATCAGACTATCATAGCT
The DNA here is from genome assembly GCF_048773025.1 of Camelus bactrianus. Lineage (NCBI taxonomy): Eukaryota > Metazoa > Chordata > Mammalia > Artiodactyla > Camelidae > Camelus > Camelus bactrianus. The sequence goes on from NC_133552.1 coordinate 14,561,710, forward strand.
CTGATAACAAAACCCAACTAGGATAATTCAAGAAAGGAAAATCCAAAAAACTCATTCTAAAATACAGACACAAAAAATCCTAAGCCAATACTAGCTAAATAAATTCAGAATTATATAAAGAATAATATATTGTAATAAAAATCAATTTATCCCAGGAGTATAAGGTTGTATTAACAATGGAAAACCAATTAATGAAATTATACTTTCAATAGATATAGACAAAGCATTATTAAAAATAAACATTTGTGATAATTTATCTAAACCTCTTAGTAACCTTAGAATAGAAACTTTCTTAGTCTGATAAAGATCACCTATCAAAAAGCTATATAAAATATCATACTAAATGGTAAAATGTTGAAAGTTTTTCCTTAAAGGGATGCCCATTATTACATTTTTTTTAATTCAGTAGTTTTCTGCTGACTTCACCCTCTGCTCTAAAGCAAGAAAAAAATAAATTCAAAAGGAACTAAAAAGCAAGAAGTAAAACTGTAATTATTTATATAAGATTGTATACATCAAAAACATATCTATTACATCGCTAAATCTAAATTATGATACCTCAAGACCCAAATAAAAGAAATTTTAATACATATTAAACTATGTCAGCAAAGCATAGGAACTGGAAGGTGGGAAGGAAGTTACAGCATTTTCAAGGCTCCTCTGAAGAAGGTAGTAGAGAGGTGGGTATAGACTATTCTCAGGCCTCATTATATAGGTCTGGAAGGCAGTAGGCAAGAGATAGAGCATCTTGTTAAGAAAAACCATGTATGTTTGTAGGGAAATGGGGCACTTATTTCCATGTGATATCAGAGTAGTGTCTAATATGAGAAAAAAGAAAAGGACAGTAACGTTTAATGGAAGGGAAAGTACAGCAGCATAATTTCCAAATTCATTAGAATAAAACAGAATAACTAGCAACTGAATCAAATTAACAAAAATAAGAAAAAGAAATGAGAGGGCAAATGTGCTAATAATAAAAATTAATCAGATAAAAGAAATGAGACATATCATGGCCCTACTAATTGTAAAAGGGCTGAACTTTTCCCCTTAAGAAGAATCAAACTAGGCTAAGAAATAAAATCTGGGCATATGCTATTTTATAAGAAGCACACTTAAAACACAGTAGTAAGGAAGAAGTTTTAAAAATTTTTTCCAAGTGACCAAAGAGGTACTGGGCAAATGAAAACAAAAAGAATGTAGGAATAAAAATACTAATTTCAGACAAAGTAACATTTAAGAATAAATGTAACAAATAATATTAAAAATATATAGAGAAGTATAAAAGATTCCATTTTAAAACAATCTATGACACTCATAAACTGACTTATTCCCAAACACTATAGTAGTTTAACACATATTTTTTAAAAGTATCCAAAATGCAGAAAGGACTTGATAAACGTTTAGCTATAGTAGAAGACAACCCTCCAAAATGGAGAGATTTAGAGGACAAAAAATAAACAATAATAAGAAATTAAGAAATCCCTTTAACTAGCCTTTATGTGGTAAATATTTCACAATACACGTGTATCAAATCATCACATTGTACATCTTAAATTTACACAATGTTAAATGTCAATTGTATCTCAATAAAGCTGGAAAAATAAAAAAAAAGAAATGCCTTCAATTAAAGAGTATATGAACACACATACGTACACACACATACATATGTACACATACATATATAAAACCTCATATATAGAACCTCTTACAATCCCTAGAAGATATATAAAATGTTACCAAATAGATGTATATTTAAAACATTTTTGAAAGTCTATTATGTACTTGACCATACAACAAACTTTAAAAATAAAATCTTAAAGGAGAGATTTCATAGGCTACTTTCTCTGATCACAAGATAATATAACTAAGAATAAATACAATGGGAAAAAAATATTTGCAAATCATATATCTGATAAGGGGTTAATATCCAAAATATATAAAGAACTCGTACCAGGCAATAGCAAAAAAAAAAAAAAAAAGAAAGAAAAAAAAGAATCCCGTTAAAAAATGGGCAGAAAGTCTGAACAGGTATTTTTCCAAAGAAGACCAACATACACATGAAAAGATGCTCAACAACACTAATCACCAGGGAAATGCAAATCAAAACCACAATGAGATATCACCTCACACCCGTTAGAATGGCTATTATCAAAAAGAAGTAAGTATTGGCGAGGACATGAAGAAAAGGGGAACTCTTGTGTACTGTTGGTAGGAATGTAAATTGGTGCAGCCACTATTGGAAAAGTTACTATGTTTCCTCAAGAAATTAAAAATAGAACTACCATAAGATCCAACAATTCCACTTCTGGGTATATATCTAAAGAAAATGAAAGCACTAACTCAAAAAGATATAAGCACCCCCACGTTCACTGCAGCATTATTTACAATAGCCAAGATATGGAAACAATCGAAGTGTTCATCAATAGTTAAAGAAAATGTTTATATATACAATGGAATATTATTCCTCCATTAACAAAAAGAACGAAATCTTGCCATTTACCACAATATGGATGGACTTTGAAGGTATCATGCTAAGTGAAGTAAGTCAGACTGAGAAAGACAAATACCACATGATCTCACTTACATGTGGAATCTTGGGGAAAAAAAAAAGTAAACAAGTACATAGATAAAGAGAATAGATTGGTGGTTGCCAGAGGCGGAGGTTGGGAGTAGGTGAAATAAGTGAAGGAAATCAAAAGATATAATCTTCCAGTTATAAAATAAATGAGTCATGGGGATGTAATATACAGCATGGTGACTATAGTTAATAATACTGCATGTTTGAAAGTTGCTGAGAGACCATTTTAAAAGTTATCATCAGAAGAAAAAAATGTGTAACTGAATGGTATGGATGTTAACTATACTTATTCTGGTGATAATTTTGTAATATACACAAATATTGAATCACTATGTTGCACACCTGAAACAAATACAATATTGTATGTCAATTATACTTCAATTAAAAAAATAAAACTAAAATTAAAAACAAAAAATAAGAAAAAAACTAAAAAGTGATCAAAGATGTTTACTAAGAAATGAAGGAATATATACTATTAGAAAATCACTGAAGGCAATAAAAGGAACACTTCATAGTAAAACCACCTAGAGGACATAAAAGCTATACTCAAGGAAAAATATACAGTTTTACATGCCTTACTTTGTTTTAAAAGGCAGAGAATAAAGGAACTTGGTATTGGTAAATAAGAAAAAAATAACAAAATTAGCAAAAAATAAGCTGGGAAGATAGCATTTATAAAGATAAAAGGTAAAATTCATAAAATGATTTAAAAAACAACAAAATAGTAGAAAGGATAATTAAAAAACCCAAAAGCTGATCCATTGAAAGGACCACCGAAATAACTAAAAGGCACGTAAGCCTGATAAAATAAACAAAAATTACAAAGGAAACACAATTTAAGAACGAGAAAAGAAACACAGCCATTGAGTCAGGAGAGACTGAATAATGACATAAAAATATTAAACGCAACTCCATGACAAAAGATTTGAAAACTCAGAGGAATGAATTATTTCCTAGCAAAATACCAATTACAAAACCAATCCAACAAGAAGTGGATAATTTTCATCAAAATTACCAAATAATCCATAAGATGGTCAAGAATCTGTCATTTAAAAAGTGCTTAATATCAGGAAAGATATCCATTTTATCCAGTACAGCAAAAATGTAAAATATAAAAGCCCATGTCTTACGAATACTTAAAAGACATTTGACAAAATTCAATAGTCAGTCCTAATTAAAAACAGCACTAGAAAGAAATATTTAAATCAATAAAAACTTTCCAAAAACTAGCAGAAAATTCTAAAATCAGAACCAGACAAAGATGGCCTATTTCACATTATTTTAACATTGTTATGGGTATTATAATAAATATTAAAAGAAGAAAATGAAACAATTGGCAAAAAGAATTGTAAAAAAGAAAAAAATTGGTTTTTGCTGATTACATGACTCTACACTTGCATACAGAGAAAACTCAAGAAATTCTAATATAAAAAATTCTAAAACTAATAAAATAATTTGTTCTAATTTCTGAATTAAAAAAATTTTTTTAAACTAACAGCTTTTCTCTGGCAATTAGGATTGAGAAATGAAAAATCAAATCTTTTTGCAATACAGACAAAAACTATAAACTACTTTTAAAATAATTTAATAAAAAAACAGGATGTACGGGATCTTATTAAAATATATAATACATGAAAAATATAAAAATGCATTCCATGCTCTTAGAAGGGAATAATAAATCAAAAAATGTCGATTCTCCAAAAATTAATGTACTAATTAATGCAATTTCCATTGGTATCCCACTAAATTTTTTATATCATACATTATTTTAAAATTATATGTGAAAGAAAATGTATTCAAGAAAAGTATAAAAAAAGATACGGGAAGATTAGCCAGAATATATTACAAAGTCATTATAATCAAATACAAACAAGTAAATGGAGCAGTGAAACAGGATAGACATTCCAGAAATAAATCCCAGTGTAGATGAGAGCTCAATATATTATACATGTGGTATATTTTCAACAGGAAAAATTACAGACTGTTTAATAACTGGTACTAATATCCTAATATTAGTATACAAGTTACTAATATCTCATAGAAAAAGAGATCAGATTTTTGGCTACCAGAGGTAAAGGTGGGGGAGACAGGGAATTAGATGAAGGTGGTCAAAAGGTACAAACTTCTAGTTATAAAATAAATAAGCACTAGGGATATAATGTACAATATGATTAACATCATTAGCACTGCTGTGTGTTACATATGAAAGCTGTCAAGAGAGTAAATTCTGAGTTCTCACCACAAGGGAAAAAAATTTTAATAATATACATATATGAGATGATGTTCACTAATTTATCATGATAATCATTCCATGATTATGTAAGTCAAATCATTATGCTGTACACCTTAAACTTATACAGCACTGTATGTCAATTCTATCTCAATAAAGCTGGAAGAAAAAATAATTGGTACTAATATCCTAGATATGTATCTGGAAGACAATAAACATGTCTCTTATAACAAACAGAAATAACTTCCAGATGGATTAAAGTTCTAAGTAACAAAATTAAGAACCTATAAGAAAATCTGAGATCTCACAATCTAGTACTGTCTAGAATTTGTGACTTAACTCTGACTAAAAATCCAGAAGCTAAAGCTAGATGAATTTGACTAAAGAAAATTTAAAAGCTTTTGTAATGACAACAAATCTCATAAACAAATATAATGGATAAACAATAGATGTGGAAAAAACATTTGTACCATGATGATTTAGAAGTTTAAATTAATAATATGCAAAAATCTCTTACAAATAGGCAAGAGACTAGTAACCCAATAAAATAATGGGCAAAGACAATTCACAGACGAATAAATCCTGTGGTAAGTTACAAATGAAAAGATGCACAAATTCATAAGGGGTAACCATGAATATGCAAATTACAGTACTTACATGATTATCACTTTATATTCATCAGACTGACAAAAATTAAAAAGAGCCACAACATCTATTGCTGGCTGGGATGTAATGAAAGGATACTCTCATATATTGCTGGTAGGAATATGAAGTGTCACAGCCTTTGGGGAAAGCAATCAGGCATCACGTATTATAATTAAAACGTATACTCACACTTAGACCCATACAGCAATAACATTCGTGGATATTCCAATAAAATAAAATAATTTATATATAAAGATGTGTGTAAAAAGATACTGATTGCAGCATTGTTAGTCGTGGTAGAAAAAAAACTAGAAACAAAAGCAATGCCTATCAATAGAAAAATGGCTTTTTAAAAATTCTAGTCATTAAAAATAATGAGTTGGAGCTCTACCAGATGACTTGGAGGATTTTCAAATGAGCTATTGTTGAATGAGAAAAGCAAGATGCAGAAAAGCATGTAATATATGATCCTACCTTCATTAAAAAACACATAAAACAGAACTTGTTATATGATATTGTGCGTATGCATGTGTATTACACATTATCTGAAGATTATATGGAGGATAGATAAAATATGCAGAAAAAGATGGATTTGATGCTGTTTTAGGGCTACTTGAGAAATAGGCTGTTGTGAAAGGAAGGAGGATAGTGAAACAAAAAAGAAAAAGAAAAACTTGCAGCAAAAAGAGCACTTCATAATTTCAAAGGTATGCGTTTGACAAAATTATGTATATGTGGACATATATAAATAAAATATATATTATTTTAAAATATGTTAGATTTAAGTATTTTCAGGAAAAAGATGAATACACCAATAGAAAAATATTTTGCTTCTCTAGTGATCACATAATCCAAACTAAAATGAGATGGCATTTTTCCCTACAAAACTAGGAAAGATTTTAAAAATTGATAACACCCACTAGTTGTGTGGATGTGAAGAATTAAACACTTTCAATGCTCTGTCAGTATAAACTGTTAGAACCTTTCTGAAGGATACTTTGGCAATATTTAAGAAAAACCTTTAAATAACCCCTGCATAATCATACAGAAATGTATGTAAAGAATAAGCATTGTCAGGAATATCAAGAAATTGTAATCAAGTTAAATAAATGAAGTAGCATATGTAAAGTGCTAGTGTAAGTTAAGAATATCATTAGCACTCAATAAATGTCCTAAAACAGGAGGGATTGGTTAATCAAGTAATAGTCCAACTTAGAGGAGGAAAAAACACTAAAATATTTAATAAGTAGTACTAGCATCCTGGAATGGAAAACAATGCAAGTTTTAAAAATGAGAATGCAGATCTATACTCATAACATAGAAAGACATTAACAAAACACAAGATATTATTAGCAGAAATGAAGTTGTAAAGCATTATTCATCTTTGAAAAGATATTTGTAATTATATTCGTGTAGAAAAATGTCTGGAAAGGAGTGAACCAAAATGTTTGCAGTGATTATCTCTGAATGGTGGAAATTTTTTTGAGGTTCTTTTTTTTTATTATTGAAGTATTGTTGATTTACAGTGTTGTGTTAGTCTGTGATGTACAGCATGGTGATTCAGTTACTTACACACACACACACACACACACACACACTCATATATTCTTTTTCATTACAGGTTACTACAAGATACTGAAGATAGTTCCCTGTGCTATACTGTAGGACCTTGTTGTTTATCCATTTTATATATACAGTAGTTCATATCTACAAATCTCAAACTCCCAATTTATCCCTTCCCCTCTTTATCCCCTTAGTAACCATGTTTGTTTTCTACGTCTGAGTCTGTTTTGCAAATAAATTCATTTGTATCTTACTTTTTATTAGATCTCACATATAAGTGATATCATGTGATACTTGTCGTTCTCTTTCTGGCTTACTTCACTTGCTATGATAATCTCTAGGTCCATCCATGTTGCTGCAAATGGCATTATTTCATTCTTTTTTATGGCTGAGTTGTGTTCCATTATATAGATACACCACAACTTCTTTATCCAATCATCTGTCAATGGACATTTAGGTTGCTTCCATGTCTTGGCTATTGTAAATGGCGCTGCTATGAACAATGGGGTGCATGTATCTTGTCAAGTTAGAGTTTCCTCCAGATATATGCCCAGTAGTGGGATTGCTGGATCATAGGCTAAGTCTATTTTTAGTTTTTTTAAGGATTCTCCATACTATTTTCCATAGTGGCTGCACCAAATTACATTCCCACCACAGTATAGGAGGGTTCTCTTTTCTTCACTTCTTCTCTAGCATTTATCATTTGTAGACTTTTAATGATGGCCATTCAGACTGATGTAAGGCAATACATTTTGATTTGCATTTCTCTGATAATTAACGATACTAAACATCTTTTCATGTGCCTATTGGCCATCTGTACGTCCTCATTTGGAGAAATGTCTGTTTAGGTCTTCTGCCTATTTTTTGATGGGTTGTTGTTGCTGTTGTTGTTTTTAACTTATTTGAGCTGTTTGTTTATTCTGGAAATTAAGCCTTTGTCAGTCTCATCATTTACAAATATTTCCTCCCATTCTATAGGTTATCTGAGGTTCATTTTTTAAATCCACTTGTGTTTCCTAATTTTTTCACAATAAGAATGCATTTTTGCATAATTTTAAAACTTTTCAGAGTAAAGTAGGGTGAATGAATATTTGGAATATGGAATTCCAGCTCCTTAATTTAATAGCAGTATGAAATTAGGCATTTTACTTGTAAAAAGCATGTTTTTCTCCTCTGCTGATTAATTACACGGAACCAAAATAACCCATCCATTGGGTGATTCCAAATCAATAGGCATTTACTTGAATCCATGGGCAGAGGTGTGTGCGAGGGGGCATGCTGACATTTGTTCACATTAGCAAAATTTTTAAGTTGCCCTAGTTGGTATTCAAAAGAGTGGATCAGACACAGGAGCTTGTGTGGTTATTTTCAAACATCTCATGACTTGAGAGAACAGGTGTTGGAGGAAACTGTGTCTACATATTTGCTAGGAAAGCATTCTCAGGTTTCTTTACTAATCATGGAAAAGATGATACGTTAATGTGACTATTACCCCTACTTTCTGAAAACAGCCAAGCAACCAGATGCATGAAACCCACATTGAGGAGAAATGAAGTCATTGGTCAGAGTCCCAAGCATTCTAGCAATTAAGCTATTAGAATTACATAACATACAAGTTCCAACACATTTTCCCAGGTCCACTATGTACCTAATAAAACTTTTCCAAGTTTTATTGACAATTCCAAATTCATATATCATAACCTTTGGACTAACTTCAATGAAATACAAAATGTCCCTAAATGAGACTGTTTATGGATGCAGTTGGTGTGTGCTCAAAATTACTTCGGAGAACTAATGGAAATTTTTGATTCAAAGATGGAACATGAAAAGGAGGAAAGGACGTTCAGTTCTGGAACCAAAAAAAAAAAAAAAAAAACCTATGAAAGAAATGAGCAAAAAGAGGGATTGGTATCTCCACTCTCCCTGGGAAGGACAAAGGAGGGAGGACAGTGAAACACTGGAGGAAGAATCTGCAAAGATCTACCAGCCTAGCACCATCCTCGGAAGGGAGATAATGAGGATCACTGATCTTCCTGATTTCCTTAATATCAAGAGCAAGTGATTCTGTCCATGAAGAAACGAGAGGGCTGAACACTCAGGATGAGTTCAGGGTGGAGTCAAATAAAATTTTTGTAAACCACCCCTATGTAAAAATGAGCTGTCATCTCCCAGGTGGGCTTTTGCAATGGCCTCCCAACTGTTTCCACTCTTGCCTTCCTCTGATCCACCTTCATAGGACAGCCAAAGTGATCTTTTTAGAACAAAAATCAGATCATGTCTCTCCCTGATGGCTTCTCTTCACACTTAGAGTAAAATCCAAAGTCCTCACCGGGGCCTATAACGTAACCGAAGGTTTTAGGTCTTCTGGGACAATGCTGGTTTATGGTAATGAGGTGCTTCCCCCAATATCCCTATGGTTCATGCCCTCACTTGACTCAGTTCTCTGATTAAACATCATCTCCTCAGAGAGGTCTTGATCTCACTATTGAAAACTGACTCTATCTCCTCTCCTTGCTTTATTTTTTTTTTTTCAAATACCTTGTTACTACTTAACTTTGTGTCACATTTTCATTTCTTAATCTGTTGTTTGTCAGATTGGAATTTGCTCTGAGAGGGTAGCACTTTGCTGGCTTCACTAACACACCCCAACCTCTGAAAGCCTTGCCTGGCACCTGGCAGTGGCTTAGCAAAAATCTGATGACTGAGTGAATGAATGAGCCCTTGGCTGTGCCTCACCAGTATTCATTCACTCCAAGTTTGCATTGAACATTGCTTTAGCTAGTAATTTATAGGTGATAACGAGTGCTGATACTGATAAATATTGCTTTTATACTATCAAACCAAATTTACGTTTTACTTCTGATCGCTTAACTAACTACTTTCTAGGTGCTATGAACGTTATCAGTGGGCAGTGTCTCTAAGACAAGCTCTGAGTGTGGATTCCCAACAGTCAGGATTCTCTAGGGCAAACTCCCCCCAGTCTCATGGCACAGGCTCGAGGATCCTTGCCCACCTTTGAACTTTTTCTCTCTGTGTGTAAGCAGAGATGAGCAAAGGACTAAAGGTAAGCCAGATTTTGCACTCTTTACAAAAATGTCCTAAAAAGCACGCACACACAAAACCAAAATCCCAACACATCTGATTTCTCCCGGAGCAAGCCAAGCATTTCCATTTCAGAGTGAGGTAATTGAGTCTCTGTAAGTTTAACGGGCATGTCAATGTTCATATAACTAATTAGTCGTAATGCCCAGATTTAGAGAGCCATGTCTCTCTGGCACCCAAATCTAAGCTACCTCTAAAAAAAAAGGGAGGATGCCAGTCTTTAAAGGGAAGTGAACTTTCCTGTTAACTTTTAAAGTAGCCTGTGCCTCAAAGGGGATCAACATTGGTGAACAAATGACCTGAAAACATATTCTTGACTGGACAGTAAATAGTTGTCAACAATAGCTCCCCAGGGACCCAGACTCCAACTAGCCTATCAACCAGCTCAGTTTCCTAAACTTTGAAAGCAGGCTGTAGACAGAGGTAAGCTCTGCCCTTTATACTTTTGCCAGCACATGGTGGCTCTTGAATAATTATATCAGAGGGAAAATTTGGCCTTGGGTACAGCTTTCAGTGAATTTACAGTTACCAATTAAATGACTCAGAAAATAGAATTTGTTTGCAGGCCTGAGAATCCAACAGCAAGGCTTCTATGGGAGAAACTCCATCCCCCAGGGGGGAGGGTCTGTGAGCTGCTCCCTGAAGTTCCTGGTTCTTCACCCCGTCTCAAAGCACAGCAGGCACTTGGGACCCCAGCCAGCAAACCCTGGATTGTATTCGGGACTTTCAGCAGTGGGAGGGTGTGAGTGCCACTGTCTTCCTCTAGCAAAGCCTCAACCTGGGGACTACTAACCATCGCCCGGGGGGTGGCTGTGCAAACACTGTGGCTCACGGTATTCTCTCCTCCACCACCCTTCCCTTTGTCTCATGGCTTCATTCTACCTCCAGTTTTATGGGAAGTATTGTTGTTCTTGGGTAGTTTTCTGGAAGCTCTCGGTGATATCCACCAGCCCCTGGAGCAGATGGAGGGTGCCATTCCGAGAGAGTGCGACAGGGTGGCTGGAAGCCCAGCAGCCAACCTCTGTGGAAAGCCCACCCTCTCTGCCTGGGTCTCCACAGCTTTGCACGCTGACCTCAGGGTGGAAGGGTGAATGCTAAGATCCACGGAGGGAGTTAAAACGACTGTTTCCTAGGGCTGAGAAGGGTGTGCCTAATGTCCTGAACTGAGCAAGCTCCTGCTGGAGTGATTACAGGGGAGGAAACTGCAGAGGTGAAGAAAGTGCCCCCAAGGCCTCACCCAGGGCTAGCAGGGCTGAGACCAGCATTTCCTCCCCGTGACTCTCATAGGATCGTAAAGACACGTGGGTATGGCAATTCACAGTCTCAAAAACACTTTTTTATGCATTAGTACATTGAACCATCCAGTGTGACCTGAGAATAACCAGAATCTTCTCTTTAGTACCCAGCACAGTGTGTCCAACACAGAGGAGACTCGAATAAATATTTATTGAATAAACTACAGAATGGGGGAAAGCAGAGTGAGGGTCAGAGTTATTGGGGAATTGGGAACAGGAACTTGAGGGTCTCAGCTTCAGGCTTGCTCAGGGAGGGATCTCAGTTTCAACAACCCACCTCTGGACAACTTCATGTCTTATCTCAGGCCCTGAAAGACTATTAAACCCAAACTCTCCAATTACTAAAACAAGTTTACAAAATAAAAGGTAGCTAAAACAATAGCCACTTGTCACCGTTCTAATTTTCAGATCCCTCTTTGTTTTATATCCGTAGGTATTTCCTTTACTTTCTTGAGAGCTCAAGTATGCATTTAAAAGGAATGCTTGTTATATTTTATCCAGCATTTCCAAGTGTTTTTTTGTTTTTTGGGTTTTTTTAGCTGGAGGGCTTCAGGTTATCTGATTTGCTAGTGTTACTGAAAATAGAACTACATTTATTTTTAATATGCTTTTAAGGGATAAAGGAATTCTACTCCACATTCTTTCCCTAGTTTTACTTACCTAGGGTCACTTTCCTTCAATATGTGCAAAAAAAAAAAAAAAAAAAAAAGCCGTACCCAGTCCTGCCTCCAAGCTCACCAAAAAATCCCTGTTTTCCAAAGTGCCACAGTTCTCATGAATACTCCTTCCCTTCCCACACTGGCACTCACTCAGGTCCACCCCTCTTTCCTTCCCCTTCCATATTACAGAGATCCTTCAATGCTTTTTCTCAAATTTAAGGAATTAATTGTCAAGCCCACGTTCAGTAACAGCGTACTCCCAACATTACACAAGGACAACTGAGTCACAGACTAATCCAGGTTATAACCTAATACTTCATAGTTTGCAAAGTGCTTTCCCATAACATCTCATTTTGATCTTCTCAATTATCTCAGTAAGATGAGAGCTTCTTCTAAAGGAAGAGAAAAGGCTCAGAAAGTTTAAGTGTCTTGCTTCAAGCTACAAACTGATGAGAGTTGGCTTAGATTCCAACTCTCTTAACTCTACATGTAGTTACCCTGGAACCACAGCTGTCAGCACCCCACAACCCAGTCTGTGTCAGGGTGCAGTTAGTTCCCAGCACATTACATCCTAGCACTCAAAGTGTGGTCCAGGGCATCACCCAGGAGCTTGTTGGAAATACAGATTCTCAGGCTCCTCCCCAGAACTACAAAATCAGAAATTTTTTTTAAACAAAACCCTTAGTGACTTTTGGCGCACTTAAAACTTTGACAAAAACTGCCCAAATCACTTAAAATCCAACACGGACTTCATCTTCTTAGAGGCCTTATCATTTCTTATCTTCAGTCAGGCAGGGTGGACAGTCTCTTTGTTTTGTATGCAAATTCAGCAAGATGAAAATAAAAGTCACCTCAAGTGCTCTATCACTTATCAAAAACAGGTTTTCCACATCAAACACTCCAAGGTTATTTTCAGCTTTTATTAGTTCATAAAGTTGGGTGTTTCCTCTGTGCTTTCTTCCCCCCTCTTTTGTCTCTGGGGCACCAGTAAACGTTCAGAGTTACTGCTCCAGGACAAGGTTGACAGTGACACGGGAAAACGCTTCTCTAGCTAGCGAGAAGCCCACAAACCAAAGAGGTTTTTTTGTGTGTGGAGTTCAAATCCTGGCTCTACCACAGTCCAGTCGTGCAAAGCTTCAATCTCTCAATCTCACTGCTTTAATCTGTAAAAATATCTACCTTTCAGAGTTTTGTGAGAGTTCAAGAGAATAGAATACCTAGCAGAGGGATTGATATTTTGCAGACAATAAGTGTTTTCTGACTGGCTGAATGAAGAAATGAATGAATAAATAAGCAGAAACTATGGGGAGGAAGGACTTGAGTAAAAAAGAAGCCAGAGGTAGGAAAAGGATAATTTATTCAATATAATTTCTTGTCATTAAAGAAGCAGGGTGGGTGATGAAGTTTACGGTATTAGGTGTAATAACCCAACAGGCACATAAGGCATGAGCAGCCCATGGATGCTGGAATAGGGAAACATTCAGATTGTACAAAAACGTTGTTCGTGGGCATTGTAAAGTACTTTCCAAACATGAGTATTACTATTACTAAGTGGTGAACAGCAGCACTGCTTTTTAGTCATATATCCTTTACTCTTATTGATTAACCTAAAGGTTGCAACACTCCCATTTTTAAAAAAATCTCTGCAACTGATTCCGATACACATTAATGTTGAAAAACTATTTCCACATTTGAAGGAGGAGCCCAAAAATAGGACAGCCAACAAATGTTGGGAAGAGAGTTTGCTCTGAGGAAGGTACAGAAAGAAGCAAGTGGGGAAGCAGTGGGGACTCGAGCAGAGGAAGGGGGCCCCGTCACAGGAATCTCTCTTGGACTTACGGCTGCTGAGTGCCTTGAGCTGCACGGAAGCATCTTCTTCTAAAATATACCTGAAACTCATGAGGCAAAATTGGCTATTCTGAAGCACTTCCACCTCCTAAATTCTACCCAGTAGCTGGGTATCCCTTACTTTTAATAAGTTAGCGATTAGGTGCAGTGTTATATTGACCACAGGAGAAGCAGGAGGCGGGAGAGGTGTCCCCTAATAGAACCACTTGGTCATCCATCTGCATATGTATGGACATGGTCTTTTGGACATAATTCTCAATATTTTTAAGGAATAAAAAAATTTTTTTCAAAAAACCTCACTGAAATCAGTTCCTAATACATCACATTTTAATTTCAGATCTATTACCAAGATTCCAGGCCTCAAACTTGGCAACAGATGATTAGCACCCAGATTCCACAGAGCAACAAACTTGACTCAGGCTACTGCAATCTCTCTGATGGATACGAAAGCTCAGTGGATAGGCAAGTGAATGCCCTTTGCACCTACAATATTTCAAGCAAAGAAGAATTGCATGTTTGTTTTAAATTTTTAGAAATACTTTAAGAACTACAGTGGTCTAAGGATGAAAAAGAGAAGCACAGTACATTTTTGGCACATACAATACTTGCCCCAAAAAAATCCTATGTCATTTTAAACTTTTGTAAACTTTAGAAACAAACCTGATTTATATCTATCTATTTTGCATTAACCTTTAAAATGGAATCTCCTAACATGTTTGCCATCAAACACCAGTTGTTTTTGTTTTTGTTTTGCTTTGCTTTGTTTGGGGGGCTACTTTCAGTTTTCTCTGCAGTAACATTCACAAGTAGGGGTGGAGGTGGGTTCTTGGTCTCACAGAATCAGGGAGATGCCTGAGACCTAGAAGATGAGCCAGACATTCAGACATCTAGGATAGCCAACAAAGGGAAATGCCTTACCTGCAACATTTCTCTTCAAGGACACACTACTCTTCAGAAGTGCACAACACAGGACCAATCAAACTGCATTTTCTAAAGCACTGTTTCCCAAGAGGTGTTCTGGAAAACACTAAACTCATGAGATGCTCTGTGAATAAAAAAGCGGGAAGATTGGGACTCAGACAATGTTTCTGCCTCTCCTCAGAAAGACTTTATTGTATTGATTCAGCTCATCTCAGATGCATATACCATTGGTCCAAATAGACTTCTATAACTGCATTCGTCATTCTGGACACTTTAATCCATTACTTAATGCATTACTCAGATCCTGGTACCAAGAGGGAATGGCAGGAAGTCAAGGTTGGTTATACATGGATGAAACAATAATAATTTCGAAAACACCTGCACCTGTGAAGAAACAGCCAGAGTTTGGAAACAGCTGACTGTATAAAAGTTTTACAATTTGTCATTTAAAATGCTTGCCAGGGATTTTATTTTTAAACACATAGTATCTTTAAGTTAGTGATCAATTTTTAAGTAATCATCCTTTAATTAGAGTAACCTCCAATCAAAAATGAGTCACTGACCTTTTACTCGGTGTTTTATTTCAGTAAGCCAGAATAAACACATGGAATTGTTACTAAGGAGACTAAGGTACTGGAGGGACCCGGCCTCTCATTAAAAAATTGACACACCAGCAGGAAAAAAAAATGATGGATGTTGTGGTTATTTTAGGGAAAATCATGTCCCAAATGTTGAGGTTAAGTCAGCCACCCTTTTTTCCTCCATAAAAAAAAAAGTTTCCGATGCAAATGGTTTGAATTAATGCCATGGATATTTATAACAACAGTCTGGTTAGGGAACTTATTTGCTATCCATCAAGCAAATGTCCCCTAGGATTAAAGAAGCCCAAAGAAAATATTTTTAAAATAATAAATAAAATGTCTTTTGGAGTGGGAAGCAGTCATATTCGTATTCAAAAGCATGAGTGCTGTGGTGAGTCCTCAAAGCCCAAGGCCACTGGGACCTGACGATTCCTCAGTGCCTTCAGAAGAAATCAGCAGGACATATGTGTCCCAGCTGACGTGCCGGCAGGAGAGCCAGTGTTTTCTTAAGTTGACACCCCAAGTAGTAAATAAGAAAAGAGAAACCAAGAGT
Organism: Camelus bactrianus; assembly: GCF_048773025.1. Classification (NCBI taxonomy): domain Eukaryota; kingdom Metazoa; phylum Chordata; class Mammalia; order Artiodactyla; family Camelidae; genus Camelus; species Camelus bactrianus. The sequence goes on from NC_133552.1 coordinate 14,577,685, forward strand.
AGCCCAATACACAGACCTAAAATTGGAAAGGCATCAACTGTCTCTTTTTAAAACAGCTCCTTAGTTGAGCTTTGGAGAGAAAAGGTGGGAGAGAAGAGGCTTAACTTTTTTTAGCAAATCATTGGAAAATGCCATCCTCACGTCTTAAAAATAGCGCTGAATGAGGACATATTGTTTTGGTGATGCCTGCAGAAGCACCAGCACACCGTCCCCTCTCCTCCGTAGTGCCACCATGCAAGGGGCCTATGGGTGCACTGGTGTAGCAAAGCGGGCTGAGGGGCCAAAACATTATGAAGGGCCCAAGAAGGCCCTTTGCAGGTGAGGACAGCGGGGGTGGCCATGAGCAGAGGGCCAGCATCAGGCTCACACTCCTGTCTGGTCTCCATTCAGGGACCTGGTAGCAGATGATCCAGGACCACAGAGACCCTGCCTTATTTTAAATGTTGATAATTTGTTCAGATATGGATTTTTTTCAAAAATGCTTATCATAAATATTTAATATTTATATATTTTAATACATTAAAATATTATCTCAATTATTGAAGTTTTGGTGTCCCCTTAAGCTCTGTACCCCAGGCACGTGCCTCAGTCGCCTTACCCTACTGCCTCATCCCCAGTAGGGTCCCTCAGAAGAAGAGCAACTGCTTTCCAAGTTAGGCAGCAGGAGAGAGCAGCTCAGGGAGAGCCTGTTATCAGGGAGAGTGGTGCCCTTGAGGGAATTTCTAAGCAGAGGACTCTCCTCTCTCAACAAAGCAGCTCAAGCAGAACCAACAGGACTCTTATTCGTCTTCTAAACCCCAAACTGAAAGGCAAAGTTACAGTTGTGGCTTTGACTCCCTGGTCTAAGCCCCCTGTCTGCCATTTAATTAGTCAAGTCTCCAAGATTCAGTTTCCTCCTGTGTTCACTGGGCATAATAAAGAAGCCCACTTCCTAGAATTGCTGTGAGAATTCAGTGGGGTAAAGCACATCAATAGCTGAGAAATATGACACACTCCATCAGCGTCAGCCATTGTTATTGTTCTTCAAATGCTGGTTCCTCCACTAGGCATTTCACTCCTTGATGTCCCAGTTTTCTCTTTCATAACCTGGGAAAATAACAGTGCTATCCCTTAAGGTTGTTCTAAAGATTAAATGTTACCAGATACTAAGTGCGTAGAACACTGTCTGCACTTAGTGTTAACTACTATTATTACAACTACTACTACTACTACAACTGCTTCTGTTGTTGTTATCATACTAGCTTCCTCTTCCTCCTCCTCCTCCTCCTCTTCCTCCTTCTCCTCCTCCTTCTCCAATTCTTCCTAATACTGCTGATGCTGTCCGCCTGGAAGCTGGAGAGTTAATACTGCTGCAGTGAAACCTAAAAACAACCCCCTTCACTGTGTGAGGAATCCTTAGGCAGTGTTTAACATCAAATCAATTTACTATATGCTGTACTTTCTTAAATGTTTTAAGCTACTCAAACATTTTTATTTTCTGCTTGCAATGCCAAATAACCTGTTGAAGTGATTTTCTCATTTTTTCAGCTTGGTTGTTTGGGTATGCTGTAGACAGAACCCGAGACAACAGAAGAGTTAGTGTACTTCAACTGTTTATAAAGGAGCGGCATAAAAATAATCTTTAAAGCTAAGGGAATGTTAATATTTAGATCCATCTAAGGGAAAATAATAACAGTTTGTGATTTCCTCCCTCCCCACTCCCAGGGCAAACATTTTTGAGGGAGGATTTTATTTTGTAACATAAATTGTTCTCTATATAACCCCAAAGACATGAGTGATTAATAATGAGCTATAGAAAGAGATGCCCATAATTAGCAGCTTGGGTATAGTCAGATATAAACATATATTTTGTTTATGAAACATGTAGCTTGAAAAAAAAATCACATCTTGCTAAATGTGACAACAGGGTCAAGATGATAAGGAAAAAAGTTATTAGGACAAAGATTTTTAAATAAAATCAAAATCAGATATAGTACATATATGCATACCTACCCCACACAAGCCGGAGACAAAATTTTATCGAGGTTTATTTCTTCATCATCACCAATATCACTGTAATTGTTGTTAATTATTATCTGCATCAATTTTGGTAAAACATGATTCTGATTTTAACTACACAGACCTTAACCAAACACACAGTAATTACCTTGAATGCAGATAAATAAATGCTTCATAGAATGAGTCAATATTTCATGACTGCATAATTTATATGGTCTATTATCACTAATAATAGAATTGATGACATCTGGCACTTATGGGGTACTTGTGAAGCAACGGACACTGGCCTAAATTCCTTAAATGCATTGAATCCTGTAATCCCTAAAAGAATCGCTGTAGGATAGAAATGATCACCCCCACTCCCCACTTACTGATGAAGACTTAGACAAATCAAGTAACTTGACCAACATCACATTTTATAAGCTGAGTTGAGATGTGAACACAGTCTCTTGAACATCAAAGTACATCCTCTAAGCCTCTTTTTTAACCAGGAACCACCCAAGTTGACAAAGCAACCTCCTTCTGATCACCATGAACATCTGAATCGGTATCCCTGCCCCTGAAGCTCTAAATGTGTTTTGCGATTCTTCACCAACAGCCAGCCAGTGACTGGACTAACAGTAGACACCTGACCAAAGACAGCCAATCAGATTCTTGCTGTGTGGACACTGAACTGTGAAGGAGCCTCTTTAATGGGGTGACTGAACAGGCAGGAGACCTGGGGCAGGGCCATCAGAGACTGCCTAGGCTCAGGGGATAGGCAAAGCAAGGAATAAAGAGATATGGGAAAGGCTTAGATCTAGCTCCCCAGATTCATGTGTGTAAGAAATAAGACTTTATTTTTCAATACTACAACTGAATTTCTAATTTGAGAGTACTTGCTGAAGGGGTGGGAGAAGCTTAGTCCACTCATTTCAGGATTCTGGGGGAGGGTTGAGTGGTAACAAGGAGGCAGGGTAGGGTTGGTGGACACTGAGTTCCTAGTCATTGTCATTACTATCCACAGTGGTGTCTTCTGAGATGCCCCCTGGACCACTCTCTGGCCCTGGTTATCATCGAACAAGTTCACTGCTGCCCAGCCCACATTCCCATCTATACCTTTGCTTTTGCTTCTCGTATGCTCCTCTCTGGTGTCCAGGAATTCATTTACCGCCCATGCCATGCTGGGCTGAGAGAAACTGTGAGGCCATTCAAGAACCCATCTACCTGGCTCAGAGAATCATTTTTCCCACCACACTGGGCCATGGGAACCTGATGCTAAGGCTCTTCATCCCCATACAGTCATTTCTTATCTGAGCACCACCAGCACGGTGCACATCCTGTGTGCATCCAATTCCCATGGATCTGTCTGGGGGCTCTGTAGTCACACCTTCCCAGGGCTTGACCCAGGTAAGAACTGGGCACCAGTCCTCTTTCTCAGGGACTATACACACCAAAGCTTCCAAATGTGCCCCTACAACTCCCTGATGGTCCTGCTCCATAGGCTCTTGTCCTGCTCCGGGAGGGCAGCTGGCCCCCGTCCTGTGATATTCTAGTTCACCTACTGTTCATGCCCTGAGGTTCTCCTCTCTCCTGAGGGAGCTAGGGTTTTAGGGCCCAAAAGCCAAGGCTGACCTCATATCTTGTGCTTGCTGTATGACCTACTTTCCCAAAGGCAGTAAAACTAGACAGACCTAGTTTATTAAATGGAAGTCAGAACCAAACAACTCAAGGAAATACTAGAAAAATCCTCAGTTGACTTCAAAATTCAAATTTCAAAATTTCAAATTTCAAAACATTGCCCCACTACAGTGCATCAGGACTCTACAATAGTCTCACAAAGCTTTGTTCTGGCCTTGATTTCATGGTCCCTTTCCTCTAGAGGATGCTGGCCAAGCTGCAGTGGGGTACCTCCAACCTTTAGCTAAGTTGATGGCTCTGTGATTCTGCCATTTCAAGTGTGATGATGGTGATGATGTAAGATGATCCATTTAACTCGTTTTCAAGATTTGCCTCACACTGTGAAATCTGGGAGAAAGTAAATTGTAAATGGAGATTTACCCAATTCCCTTATTTCACCTTTTCTATAAAAACGGTGATAAACATTAAGAAACTTGTCTTTTATCTGCTAAAATAACAGTCAGTCCACACCAAAAGGTAATTTATCCTCCTTAACATACTCCTCCATCATCATAAATATATTAAATAATACTTTCCCTTTTATATTTTATTAATCTCACAAGAGTACGAAAAACATTTCAATGCGGACAAAAGAACTTACTGGTGGTTTACAGAAAATACATCCACATGGAATACTACATTTAATAAAAATTTTTTAAAAAGTCATACTGCTTTATCAGAGTCAATATCAAGACTGAGAGCTGTGTCTAAACTTGACTTAGTTTGAGTTTTCTTATTTTCTAGCCTCAAAGTATCTCACCTTTTCTAAGCTTCCCTAAGAAGCTCATACCTTCAGCAGCATCTCTTAACAACTACAGTAGCTCACTCTTCCCTTGACTCTTTCAACATATATTTGCATGGAATTTAAAATAACTAACACAAGGAAGTCAGAGGGAGGAAGAGATGGAAATTGCAACACAAAGTAAGTTCTCAGGACAGAGAACTTACTAGTATTAGTTCAGTTTTCTGTGTTATGTCCCTGTGCTGGGTTCGCCACCCTTCCAGCCTCCATACTGGCACCAACTCCCTTCCTCCAGTGCATTTCAGATTAAATCCCCCTCTTGCTAAAAAATCTCAGTGGCTCCCCAATGGCATTTCCCAGTCTACTTTACGGGAACATTAGTTTCAGAGATTCTGAGAAGGCATTACATGAAAAGGGGACCTTGAGGTAGTATAAATGGGAAGTAACAGGTAAAACAAAGTTAGACCATTTGGTTGTGTTATTTTTTCAGGAATTCTCAGGGCTTGTTATTTAAGCTTATTTAGTTTTTAGCAATGCTAAAATGCATTAGTGTAGCGAAAACATTGTGTATATCCAAGAGTAAAGATGCATATTTACAGCATCTCTCCCAAACTTATGACCATAGAACATTTTTCTTTCAGGGCATCTTGCAGGACTAATGTTGAAAAAAAGGAAGGAAGGAAGGAAGGAAGGAAGGAGGGAGGGAGGGAGAGAAGGAAGGAAGGAAGGAAGGAAGGAAGGAAGGAAGGAAGGAAGGAAGGAAGGAAGGAAGAAAAAAGGAAAGAAAAGAAACCCCATGTGAAAAAACAAAACCAAATAAGGAAACAAACAAAAAACCTTGGGACGCACTTGTCTAAGGAATAAAGTTCAAACTCCTTAGCAAGGAGTTTGGCTGTTGTCATCTGTCTCTAATCTACTTCCTTGCAACTCCATTTCTTATCACTCCTTCCTTCCCCTCCATCATGCACCACCGTTGTTGCCTTATTGTTAGTCCTCTAAGTAGATAGTACACTTTAACATGCTTGAGTTTTTTATTTGTATATTTCTCTGCCTATGATGCTTCTCACCATTCTCCTTTATTTCACCTTTCTCTTCATCTGAATTCCTATCAATACTGCAAAACCCAATCAGCTGTCACTTTCTGATCTACTCTGCCTTCCCTGATCTACCCAGCCTGTGTGAAGCACTCCTCTTCTTTATTCCCACCACTCTTTTGTATATGGTAGCACCAATCACTTTGTATTACACATATCTCTGCCTCCTTCAATAGACTGCAAGCTCCTTGGACTTCCTCTATGTATCCCTAGCATCTAGCCCATCTTCCACCACATAAATGATCATGTATGCACTGAAAATTTCATAACAAGTTTTCCAACATTTGACAAAACTCCCTCACTTTCTTTCAAACCAGAAAAATGCAGGTATGAATTCAGTAAGCCCCTTTCTCCTAAATTTAGATTTCATGTTTGAAATGCGGCTCTCACCAGTAGATAGGCATCTTTGATTACCACAATGGGATTCTTAAGTCACCTTTTACATCTTAGATTTTTTTTCTTCTGCCCAATTATAAAGTCACATGTCCTTATCACATGTCATAACCACTTTTAAAATTGTACAAAATACTGCTCTGTATCTCTCTATAAAAAAGGAAAAAAGGCTTTATACTGCAGTGCCTGGCATAAAATACATTTGTTGGAAACATTTTAAAACTTATATTCTCTGGGAGAGCAGGTAATCTCTCCCAAATTCCAGTTCTTCCTCCAGGTCCAAAGAGCAGACCCACATGCTCCCTGCTGCTCCCTGGGCTCATCAGCCTTTCCCTCTGGATTTTCTTTCTTTTATATTTCCACCTGCCTCCTAGAGTCCAGGCATCTCCAGAACGTCATAAGAACTGCCAGGCTGCGGTGGTCTAGCAGTCTTGTCCTCCTCACATGCCCCATTGACCCCTCGTCCCGTTTCCTCCTTCTCTCACTGAGACGCCAAAAAAAATTGTTCATTTTGCCAAAAATCCTCAGACACTTTTAGTTCAGCAAAGAGGTTGAATTATTTTATTCCCTGGTGGGAAAAAAGAAACGTGACTTTCTCCTCATTATTAAAATACTACTTTTTCTTGCTGCTACGGGAAAATTCAACATCATACAGCCCCCAAATGCTGAAACTTTTAGTTAAATGACACTTTTCCTCCACATTTTAAAACCTTCTCTGGCATGCACATGTACACACACACAGACACAGAGTTTCTCACAAGGGTCTAAACACCTCCATTCTGCATTCAGGGTCCTTCATCAACTGGCCTCACCCTACACCTTTCCTGCTTGCTCACTGCACCCCAGCTTTACGGCAATCTGGCAATCCGATGTAGCCTGTCAACACCATGGCAAGCTCATCCCCTCAATATCTTCGCATCTGTGATTTCTGCCCTCATTTTTCCAGGCTTCCAACCACAGCTTGGATGCGCCACTAGGAAGCCTTCACTGCCTATGGGGTGCTCAGTGAGCCTTCTGTAATCCATCTGGTATTTTAATGCTATAGCACCTATGTTAGCCTTTATTCAGAATTTTTCTAGCCTGGTATTCACTGTTATGTCTTGACCCTCCAACCAGCCAGCCAGTGAGCTGGAGGGAGGGTGTAGGCTCTGAAATCAAGGAGCTGTTGGCTCTGGATCATAATTTCTGAGCTACATGAGGCTCAGTTTTATTATTTGAAAAATGAAGAAATAAACACCCTCTTGCAAAGGTGAGGATCGCCATGCATTAAATGAGGTCCCAAATGTGAAGCTCTCAGCCTTCCTGCCCTTCATGAACTCTCTCACACCTTTCCAGAGAGCAGGACCATATCCTATGCTGGTTACCAGGTCCACTGAATGCCTAGCATGGTGACTCGGGACATGATCAGCTGCAATTGTTGAAGAGACTGAATTAACAAAAAGCTAGAAACACAATCTCAGTTGGAAGGAAATGAGACAGACCTGTAACCATTCGAGACAATGTGCCGCTAGAATTGTGGTGGAAAATGAGATAGCATAAAACAGGAGTCCAGTCACAACACACAGACCATCTGCATACTGAGAAAGATATTTTAAGGAACACACATAGAAAATCAAACGTCCTGTCTCTAAACCTTGAACAGAGGCTGCCTTGAGTCTTGCAGGGACATATAGTAAAAAGGTGTCTCTCTCAGCCTTTCTAACTGAGTTCTGATTAGGTCCTATCATACATTAAATCACAAGACAGGGATCTAAAAGACTACAGTAAGATAGGAAGAACATTTCTTTAGTTTGTGTGTGAGCTCAAAAATGCTACACAGTTAAGCTATGGGTATTTGCTGGTTAAGTCTCACTGTTAACTTCAGGAGTCAGAACAAAACAACAGGCCCTTAATTTATAGTGGGTGTAAGAAGAGTGAGTATTTCCAATTTGCATGATTCCTATCATCGCCTATCACTAAATGAGAAAAAAATGCCATCCATTCACACACGGAGTTTTACTCAAAAGCACAATACTTCTTTCTGTTTACTTAAGCACTGAGCTAGAATATGGAGACGCACAATAAATTCTAAACATGGTGCACATCTGGTCCCAAAACCACAATCAATTTATTGCTGCATCTGAAACATTTTCAGTGATATATTTTCACACATTTCTAACAAGACATTTTCTTGGAACCAAAAGAGACAGGTATATCTGTCAGTTCAATTTCTTGCAAACGAATGAGAAAAATGTTTGGCTCAGATGTCTGTATTGTCTTTGGAGCTATGTACTATCATACGAGAAGGGTATTAGTCAAAGATGCCAGAAACTCAGCAATTACTTCCAAAGAGTGAAATTACTGGCTACACAGAAAAATAAAAAGATATATGCATGTATGTAGGCACCCTCCCTTTTTTCCCATTCCAACAGAACCATTTATTACATTTATTTGAAAGAGATGTACCACAGTCTTGTTAAACCCATCTATCTCCCAATACTATAATATTGGACTCCCTGTTAAATGGAATCTTTTGATCCCTGTGGCTCTTAAAGCAGAACTTTATTAAAAGTTTTATTAAAAATTAAAAAGTAATTGAAATCACATTAAAATGCTCAAAAGCCCTATATTTTCACCCTAACCCCTCATGAGCATTTGAAAGGAGAGTCACAAAGGTATTGGGTAGCCAAAGAGCCCCAAGCCCAATAAAGAGGACTGCCAAAATGTCCCAGTATTGGCCCCAGTGAAACCATTTACTGGCTCACCGCTGGCTGCATAATCTGCTTTTTAGCACTTTCTCCTCTACAAAAACTCCAGGGCTCCTTTAAGAGCTTTGCCTCAGCATACAAAACTTTCAAGTGACTCACCCTTCCCTACCCCAGCCCCTCACATCAGCTATATAGGCTGTGACCTTTCCTGATAACCCACTCAAAGCACATTCTGCTTGTAGGGCTGGCAAGAAATGCATAAAGGCCAGACTAGATGAACATTTGACAAGGCTCACAGACTGGACATCATCAATCCTCTTTCATACTCTGAGCCTTTGTCTGTGTCACTCCCTCCACCATGAAGGTCCTGGCTGACACTGCCTGGTGAACACCTCATCTTGCTTCAGAACTCAGTTTCACTAGGACCTTTGGGTGACACTTTCCCTGACACCCCTTCCCTTGCTGAATTAGGTAGTGCATTCTCTGTGTGAGATGGAGCATCCCATATAACCTTCCTCCAACTCTACCCCAGCATACTGATATCTAATAGATGATAGGATGTGTCATTATGTCTGTCTTTCACAGCAGCCTGCAAGGCCTTCTGGACAAGGCCTCTGTATCCCCAGCACCGAGGATGTTGTCTTGCATGAAGAAGGGACTCTGCAAATATTTCCTGCATGAAAGAGGAAATAGCAGGAGGCCGGAAAATTCCTGACTGTGCACAGAGTGGTTCAGAGCGTCTACTGGTTCTCCATAAGCAGAAAAGAGACTCTCAGGAAAGGGCAAACTCAAAGTTTTCAGGTCCTCAACCAAAAGAGCTGAGGGTAAGGCAAAATCCAACTGATCACATGGAAATGAAGGAGGGCAACATATGCTTTTACAACCTGAGCTGCAAGCTTGCTGCTAGAATTAGAGAAATACAAAAGAGATACGGAAGAGCACCCATGAGAAGGGAGTAAGTGGTCATAGCAAGCAGCAGACAAAACAGCAGGTGCTCTTCACTCCAAAAAGCACAAGCTGAAAGGACAGGATCAAGGTGAGGGAACCATGAAGGGAGTACGTGGGATGAGCAAGGGTGGGGAGGGACATATGCTGTATTAGCCAAATTACAGCACCCTAGAATGGCAAAGGGCCTCTTGGCTATAAAAAGGGTCTCTTGGTCCAGAAAAAAACTTAGAAAGACCATCCCTATGTTAACAGATAAGAAAAAGAGGGCAAGCAAAGAAGAGAAAAAGAGGGCAGACTGCTTGAGACCCACAAAATGAAGAGACCCCTTTTGTGCTAAGTTGAGTTGAACAAAGAAAACTGCACTGATGAATAAATATGAGGTTGATCCTGTACTTAAGCTCACAGTCTAGGGAGAATTCACACAAAATCCAGAGAACTTCAGGAAGCTCACTGAGATCAGAGAAAGGCACACAAGGGGCTGCAGAGCCCACAGCCCCAGCTTACATGAGCACACCACGTTCTGCCTGCTATGGTGCAGGTGCTCATGAAGGAGAACGCCTAACAGCAGCTAAACAACCAAAAACAAGGTGGTGAATGGCAGCCCTGGGCCAGTGTGGAGGCAAATTGGCTGAGTGGAGTGTCCCTCTGCAGAGCTCTCCAACTGTTTGAGAATTCTTCCATCTCTCCTGAGGTGCCCTTGAAAAGCCTCTTAAAATTTTATGTGGTTTCTAAGGCATCTTAATTTTTAATAGAAAGATCTTAATAACATTCTGGATAAAAGACTATGGTACTTACAAGATCCATTTTATAATGCCAAATTCTTTGTGCAATATATGTATATATATTTTAAAAGTCCATGGTTTGGCAAAAGCTAACAGTCTTTAACACATACGATTATTCCCCTTCCGTTTACTGCTTGATCCTGTGGCCAAGGGCAAATCCATCCAATTCTCTGCCCTGACTATACTTCTTTACAAGGGAAGGAGTTTAAAGTGAAATGTAACAGAGTGGTAACTTCCAACAGCCTTAGCCACTCACTGAAACGTGTTTGCCCAGATGACACTGTTTAAACTCGCTTTGGACACATGTTCCCTAAGGCCCAAGCATGTCAAGGGACGTGTACCTCAAGCATGTTTCCCCTAGGGAAGATGGCTATCTGGGGGTTGTCAATCACGACCAAGTAAGACACCTGCCTGTAAGTGTAGACTAGAATCCTTGACACTCTCCTGTCATTTGGTTAATGCCTTACAATTTACAAAGTGGGTTCCCTGAGCCTCAGAGAAGCTGTGTGATTCAGCAAGATTCCGTGGCTTGGTGCCAGAGCCAAAGGCTTCACAGACTTTTTCTTGCAAGTCCAGGCTCTCAGGGCATTCTGACTGGAACACCTGTGGCCACAAATGATTCAGCAATAAAGTTCAGTGATTAACAGCAAAATTCTGGAGTCATTCAGAAGAGTGCTCCATAAGGCAGATGTGAGGCGAACACCAGGGGAAATGACCAGAGCTAAGACATCAGCTGAAGTTCAAAGAGCAGCCAAGAAAACTTTCTAACATAGGAGAGAACTGGTACCAAAGCATCACTGGGAATGAGTTGTGGGAAGCCACAGTGTGGAAGGCCAGACATTGCAGGAGGAGAAAATGACATCTCATGTAACCTAAGCATTAGGCAACTGCTGAAAGCTTAGACTTATAAGAGTAGGTAATGTGTCAATCACTTGGGAAATGAGTCAATTTGTTGAGCTTTGTAACCTCTTATTTGAAAAGGAAATGTAAATGGTGTTTGGAGAGAAAGATAAAGGCCCCCAAGAACACACCCTGCAAAAGCAACTCATTTTCTAAATGAATGATGCATTGATTCTACTTTGTAATTTAGGCTTTTTTGTGCCTCAGTGTTCTCATCTGTAAAGTAGGAAAAATAATAGTACCTGCTGGTGGGGTTGTCAGTAGGATTAAATGACTCAATGTATATAAAGTACTTGGCATAGTGGCCAGCATAATAAATGACAAATAAATGTTAGCTGTTATTTGTATTCCAATGAGTGCTTTGGTTTCTATAAATCATAAAAGGTGATCCTTGAACACACGCATGCAAGAAGTTTCCAGTGGTTTGTTAGGTCTATGAAATTTGATCTTCCTTGCCTTTTCTTGGCAGGAATCTTAACTAGCTAAAGTTATTGATCCAGGTAGCAGGATCTACACCTCTACATGAGTATTTCCACTCACTGAAAATTTCCAGAAAGCAATCATTTCAGGCTGAAATTGTCCATGCTTGGTCTCAACCCAATGGAAACTCACTTGCATTGGAAGATGGGAGCAAAATCCACCCCCTGCTTTGGAGGAACTGGAGTTGAGGAACAAACAGACTTTCTTTTTCTATCCCAAAATAATGTCTCTTAGCTGAACTTTTAAAAATTACTCAACATTGTAAGTTTAAGCTTCCCTTAGCCCTGCACATAATAAGTGACCACTTACTTTGAAGCTCCTTTTATTTTTAAGATTTTTTTAAACCCCCTTTTGAGACAAAACTGGTCCCAAGTTTAAAATTTTGTGTTTTTTTACATCCAAGTTTTTCAGCTAAAATATTCTACATTTTAATAGTTGCTTCCCTGATTTTTCTCTTTTAACTTCATAAGGTCTTTTACAGCTCTGAGGTGCTGGTAAAATGATACTGGAAAATGTTCTTAATATAGATTAAGTGCCAAGAGCCCTCTACTCTACCCACCAGACATCTGCAGCCACAAGTCCTTTTCTTCATGATGCCAAGATACTCAGATCCAGTGTTTGAAAACACTGGTTTCCCAGTCACCAGACTAAGGAGGGCTGCTGCAAACCCAGCTCCAAACCCAGTGACCACCATGATGGATGGGTGACTGGATGAATGAATGAACAAATGGGCACTGTGTGGACCAAATTAGCTCAGGGTTTACTGAATATTCTACTTATCTGAATATTCCATAGAAATGTTATAAGGTTTTGTTCATTATAAATACTGCATTTCTCCAACACGAAGGTTTCTTCTCTCTTTGTTCTTATCACCACCAGCTACCAGCAGTCAAGTTACAGAATCAGCAGTGATAAATCCTCCAACCCATGACCACTCAGAGTTGTAGTTGTTTTGACTGTACAGCAATCATGGGAAAAGTTACTCTGAAATGAGACCTTTCTGAACTCCCTCCCCTCTGCCACACTCCACAAGCCAAGAATCAGTTCCTATCTAAATGAGGAAATGTTTGGATAGAAGGGAGGCCTGGAGGGCTGGAGAAATGTGACACAGAAGCCCAGCACTCAAGCACCTCCTCTCATTTGATTCTGTGTCAGAACAGCCTCCAGGCTTTGTAAACTATCAGGGGTCAAGAAAGCAGAAATGATGGCCCAGAAAACTTGGGCTCCATTCATAGCTCCACCTGGACAAACGATTAGCTCTAGTGAGCTGTAAGCTCTCAAAATGCAAAAAAACAGTCATCTGCCTCTTTGTATTCTCAGCCTAGTACAGTGGCTGGATTACGGAGGGGGGTAACTTAAGAAGTATTTGTGAGAGGAAGGAAGGAAGAAACAAAAAGGGGGAGGGAAAGAAAGAAGGAAGGGGAGGAGAGAGGGAGGAAGACAGATGTTCAGTCTCCTTGGAGCCCCCACTTTGCTAAAACATTACTACTGCCTTCTTTGGGGGCCCTGCCAGTTCACTATAGCTGCTACAACTTCCTGATGTCTTCCATCCAACTCCTTCACTAATTTGTGCCTGGACCATTTTCAGCTCTCTGGACAACGTAGGCTAGGAGGAAAACCTGGAGTTCATATAAATGATAAAGTATAGAACATTAGGTTGGTGGATGAACTCATGACTCCTCTGCATGAGTGGTTTACTTTAACTGCAGAGTACAGCTGGAGGAAGGGGGCAGGCATGGAATCCTATAAAACATGGAATTGCATTATTGAAAACTATCAAAGACCTTCACTTGCGCTCTCGAGGCTTGCAGGCATGGGAAATTAGAGCCCTGGAACATGTGACACTAACTCCAAACCAGAAGACACGATTCTTTGATTAAGCTTCAGGTTTGTGGAATCTCCTGATTGTCCATCTCATACTAATGATTTGGGAGAAATACTAGAAGGCAAGTTAATGATACTCGCTGCTGACTCTGAATTGGGGAGGGAGCCGCCTGAAGTATCAGTAATCGGCTGAAGTAATAAAATAATTACAGGCTGACTAGATTAAAAATTTTATCTCCATAGGACTTTCCCACAAGTAAATGAGATTAAATTTATAAAACATTATGAAGGGAAAAAAGCTATCACACACGCATCAGGTGTACCTTAGAAGACTGGCTACATCTTGACTCTCAGCTATGCCTTCCTCAGAGCTATGTGCCAGAGAGGTGGCCCCCAAAACAGAGTGGAGCTTCCAAACAGGAGATACTTTAAAATGTAAGCCCTCAGCCCTACCCACCAGGACTGGACACAAGCATGCCCACCACCCTACATATCCAGTGTACACTGAGCACACACCACACGCCAGACACTTGTGCCTGAAACCAAGTACACAGAGACAAGGAAGATCTCATCTCTGCACTTAGAGTACAGTTGTAAGCGCTCCTTCCTTTGGAAGAAGACAACTGGAACTACATTCCTAAAACTTGGAAACTTCTGGACCAGCTTTGGACCTATGTGCTCAGAAGCCCTGCCTTAGTGCAAGTTCCTCTAGCAGAGTTTGTGCAGAATCCCCTCCTTTGAGACGGAGAACTTCGGTTAGGTCTAGAGAGCTGTGAGCCTCAGGGCATTGGTGGCCTTGCCCCAGACTATCAGAGAGGGGAGCCCACCGTGTTTCCTAATTGCCCCTCTTTCTTGTTTCCCTTCTAGTATTTCCCAACAAGCTGTACACCAAAATCACTGAGGGAACTTTTTAAAATACAGATTCCTGACCATACTCCAGTCTTGCTGAATTAGAATCCCTAGATACGGTGGAATCTGCTTTTTAAACAATTTTCTCAGGAAACTTTTATGTCAAGTTAAAGAGCTATTTGGTGGTACAAAGAGCACAGGCGCTGCAGGCAGATAAACCAAGATCTGAAATCCAGCACTGCCACTTAATTAACGTAATTAACCTTAGGGGACCTGGGTTAATTTCTTAACTTCTTTGTGACCTAGTTTCCTGTGCAGTAAAATGGAACAATGCCTACTATTGTTATAATGTCAGAATGTGCAAAATAACTAACATTGAGCCACTATCATATTTTCTTCCCACCTCCACTAAATATCTGCTCCCAGGAAAACATCTTATATTGATGTTTCATAATTTGGTTTAAATTTAAGCCAAATTTCTCCAGGACAGTTGTCTTATGGGTGTATCTCTAGCTGTGAAAAAAAAAAAAAAAAAGAGCTTTTTCACTAATTTTAAAACTCCAAGAAGTACATTGTGAACAGAGCAAACTCAGGGAATTGAATTGGTTTTAGCTATGGGTATGGAGCTATAAGTACCCTTCCCTGGAGAGACAAGTTCAATTATATCCTGAATTACTGGGAGCAAGAGATACAAATGTGGTGAAAATTATGAGAAAGAAGAGAGGCAACCATTCTTTCCCCCTGTATTTCTGTATTTCTGAGCTACCCTTTACTGCATGATGAAGTTACAGTATGCAAAAAACACTGGACTAGAAACCAAAAGATCTGGGTTCAAATCCCAACTATGTAACTTTGGGCAGTTCAGTTCTCTCTAGGCCTCAGTCTTTCTCCACAGAATGAGTGATTTACTACACTGATTTGTGGGTTTCATGTCTTTTCAAAGTACAGAATATTTAACTAACAGTTACATAAATGACGCAGGAAAGCTGTGGTAGGCACCAGAGCACTGAAGAGCAAGGAAAACCTTCCTGAGAGGTAAGCATTCAGGAAGCCCAGATCTCAAATGCCTCACAGGAATCTAATCTTAGACAGTGTTTACCACGAATTTGCCAACTCTTGACCACGTTAGCATTCATAAAAGTTGCCTTTGGCACAAGTTCTCAGCTAAAAGAGGAGTCAGCTGAGTGTCTTCATGCCACCTGTCCCTGGATGCTCCACTGTCAGGAGGCAGCCACCAAATACTTGGATACAAACTTGGCTAGAAATGAGCTCTATCCAAAACAACAAACAAAAGGTGAAATCAATCAGCTCTCTTTCTAAGAAAGTTTGGAGAATATCATCAGGGATGAAAACTACCCAACAGGGCCACGTGAACACTGACAGTGGTCCAACCAGTCTATCACCAGTGGCCTAGCAGAGGCTCAGATGCATTTCTCCCTGGTAAGGCATCGTGATATTGGCAGGTCTGCAGCTGGGTTACCCTGGGGTTGAAGTGCTCCTGCTCATGCACAGCATGAGAGAAACTACTAACATGATACTTTGGGAAGGAAGGAATTAAGCCAGAAAAACCCAAAGAATATTCTACTTCCTTAAAAATATATGGGCCTTGACATATCTTCCTTAACTTTGTCTTCTCTACACTTTCTAGTGTATCTGTCTTTCCCCCATCACCTCTTCCTTCTCTCCTCTCTTAGAGGAAGAGATGTCACCTAAATTGACAGTTCTGCATCATTCCATTCTGATGGTGCCCTTCTCCTGGATGACCGCACCACACCCCACTCTTTTCTGGATGACCTCATACCACCCTCTCCTGGATGACTATACCCCACCCTCCCCTGGATGACCACACACCACTCTGTCCTGGATGACTATATTCCAGCCTCTGCTGGATGACCACACTCTACTCTCTCCTAGATGACCACACACCAGCCTGTCCTAGATGACTGCACCAAAACTGAATCTTCCTTTTGGACCTTCCTATTGGCTTGTCCTCCTCTATACTCCCCTTAATACTGGTCTCTAGGAATCCAGCCTGAGCCCTTAAACTCTTCATTGCACCCTCTCTCCTTAGACAATCTTACCCACACCTATGGCTTCCAGCGCCACCTTCATGTCACAAACTTCCAGGTCAGTATCAGAGTTTCCAGATTCAGTCTTAAGGTCCTGATTCTCAGACCTGAACTGTCCTTTGGTCTCTCCTTTTAAGAGTAAAAGAAAATGGCCTGTGCTATAAGAAGGAACTTACAGTAAGATGTTCCTCGGAAGGCTTTTTTCCTAGAAAGCCATTCTGAGCACAATTCCTGTTTTCCTATTCAAACCACTCCCCCTTCCCAATTTTATAGCTACTGAAGCAGTATAGGAAGTGATGCAAAGGTATCTGGCATCCGGCACCTGGATTTGAATTCCATCTCCACATTTAAGCAACCTACCTAACCTCTCCAATCTCAGTTTCGTCATCTGTCTTGAGAGGTTCATAAAAATATTCACATCATTATGAACATAAAAACTTTATAGATGATGCCTATAAAGTGCTTAGCACAATGCCTAGCACTTTGAAATCACTCAGTTAGCTATTATTATATATGTCTGTGGTTATTATGCAAAAATGGTGGTTCACATTCTGCCATCTCAAAAGGAAAAGGAACCCCTTTTCAATGCTTTCTAAATCCTTTAACCCCTTCCTGCCCCACAGCTACATATAATCCAAATGGTGCATACCATGTCCTGAGGCTGCTGGTTGAAAAGACCCATTGAGTGGAAAGGGCTTTATTTCTTTTGAGCCTCTTTGTCTAAGGTGTAAGATTCTCCTGTCAACCAGGATGAGCTCCTTCATGCCAAGCATCCTTCTGTCCAGGGTAAAGCTGAAAGGAAAGTGCATGTCTGAATTCAAACTGCAAGGAATAGAGAGATGAATATAAGGCAGAGTCAGAAAAACAAGACACCAAATACAGGAAGCATGTTTTTACAAAAGAATTTACTTTTGACAAATCTTCTCTGCTTTCAAATTCCATCTTTTGCCCTGTAATTAAAATCCCTAGTCTCACTCCCAACCAAAAGGGGTGGGAAAGAGCAAGCTTGAGATCCTATGAGAGACAACTGTCTAGAAAGACAAATTCTTGACCAATTAAAACAATTCTGTCTCTTACATCCTTTCTCCTGAAAAAAAAATTATAAAAATCTTCCTGCAGCTTTATTCTACGTGGTTTTCCTGGTGTGGTGTGCTTGTCTGCACGTGTTACTATTGGGCATACACCTTCCTCCTTGCAGAAGTTCCAGCTTTCCTTTTTCTTTAGAAAACAACGCTTAGTTCACCAGAGCCTGCTGACTATGAGGATGCACAGACCCAGATGAATCATAGAAGCAGGCAGATTGCACAAATACAAATCCTCTGCATTATGTCTTACACCCACACTAACCTTCTCATATGGCTTCTCTTCCCAGCATTCCTTTCCTTGATTATCTCATCCATACCCAAGGTGCAATCAGTACACTCAGGCACTAGAGACAGTTAACAATGCATGGAGGTGTATAGCAAACTACCTTCTGATTCCTAGAATCTAGACACAAAACAAAAGCAAAAGAAATTTAAAAAAAAATACTAATAGTATCTATAACAAATGCCCTGGGGTGCCATCCAGATCTCCCCATTAGCTCATTCCCCCAGCTGCCAGAAGTATAGGTATGTCACTTTCTAGGTTATGTCCTTAGGCTAAGGGAGCCTCTTCTCCCAAAGTTACACCTACTTCCCAGAGACAGACAGCAGTCAATACCTGGTCAGTGTAGGGTGTTCAAAGCCTAATCTCTCTGGGTGAATTCAGGGTAATTCTGAACGGGCATCCCAGGTCCAGTGCTCCCCACAGGGCTGATGGGAGCCTTTGTACGGACTTACTGCTCTTTAACTGTTCTCCTCTGCCCAATCTCCTTCCCCTCACTTCTAATAAATATCCTGAGTACAAATCTCCATCTCAGTATCTGTTTGCTACATGACCTAACACGATAGCCCAGAGAGGCTAACATTTCAAGGCTCGGTGAGACTGATATTCCAGAAACTCCCACCAAGACCTGAAGCCTTCTTTAAGATCCACGGAAATAGTGACAGAGTAGTCTATGGCGTTACAGAGTCAGCTTGGCTCTTGGCTCCACAATAAGATGGATACTCAAGTCGAGCTCTAGGGAATGAAAAGAGCTGGGATTGTAGCCAACAAGTCTTGGGCTCGGTTCCAGCGCTTCTTCTGTGTGCCCTTAAGTAGGTTTTTAGAGCAGTGCTTCTCAAATGATCAGTGGTGAAAGACCTTTTTCATTTTCAATCTATTACAAACCAACTACATTTTTATATCACACTATATATATTTGATATATATCACAAGCTATATTTTTATAAAGTACAATAAAATAAATTACAAGTCGCCACTCCTGAAGTGTGGGCTGCACATAGTGACTTCCTTCGAAAAAGTACACTATGGAAGTGAGATGTGGGAAGATAACTTTACAGTGGAGAAAACTGACAAATGCCACCTCAGCCACATGATCAAGGTCAACATCAACAGTAATAAGTCACGCTGAAAATATGTACCCTTGAAATGATGTGATGAAAATGCCCTTTATCTCTCTGGTCTTCCTCCCAAAAACCTATACACCCAATATAATCATGAGAAAATACCAGACAAATCCCAATTGAAGGATACTCTACAAAACTCCTCACTACTACTCCTCTAAGCTGTCAAAGTCATCAAACCAACAAATGTCTGAGAAATTGTCACAACCAAAAGGAGCTTAAGGAGACATGACAAAAAAGGTTAATGTGGATCTTAGACGGGATCCTGGGATAGAAAAAGGACGTTAGGTTAAAAACTAAGGAAATATACATAATTAAATACGAACATTAGTTAATTATGTATCAGTATGAGTTCATTAATTGTAATGAATGGACCATATTAATGCAATATATTAATTAAAAAGGGAAAATTGGTACATAGGATATGGGAATTCTCTGTACTATCATCTCAATATTCCTGTAAAACTAAAATTTTTCTAAAAAATAAAATGAATTAAATGTACATGAATTTTTAAGAAGCATACATAGCCTAGTTTCTTTATTATTATTATTAAATTAGTTAAATTATTATTATTATTATTGACTTAAATTTTCTCTGTCAAATTACCATAAAAGTTTCTAAATGTTTTATTCTATTTTTTTCTTTCTTTCTTTATAATTTAGGTATAGTAAATTTATAATATTCAGATATACAATATAGTAATTCAAAATTTTTATATAAGATTATACTCCATTTAAAGTTATTATAAAATATTGGCTATATTCCCTATACTGTACAACATATCCTTGTAGCTTATTTATTTTAACTAAATGCTTCTTAGTTTCACTTTCTGTACGTATATTGCCACCAACCAGTAGTAAGTGGTCCTCAGACAGGCACCAGTCTGAGGACCACACTTTGCAGAGCTCTCTGTTTGACTCTAGGGCTCAGCTTCATCATCAGTAAAATGAGAGTATAAGACTAGAGGATTAGATCCTATATGCCAGGGAATATCATAAGGGTTTTATATCAATAAACTAACACTCAACAACAACTCACTGAGGTAGAAATTTTCTCCACTTCATAGAAGCTAACCCAACCAAAGTCATACAACTAGTAAGTGGAAAAGCTAGAACTGGCACCTCAGGCATTCTGGCTCAAGAACTCAGTCTCTACACTATCATTTCCCACCTCCCAACAAATAATCCCTATTATTATTGTTATTTTAACACTTTTATTGAAGTATAATTGATGTACAATAAACTGCACATATTTAAGATGTACAATATGATAAGTTTTGACATACTATGTACCTGTAAAACTGTCACCATAATCAAGACTATGGACATACCCATCACCCCAAGAGTTTCTTCAAGCCTCATGATAATCCCCCCACCACCACTCCCCACATGCCCCATCCCCAGGCAACTATGTATCTGCCTTCTGTGACTATGGAACAGCCTGAATTTTCTAGATTTTTATATAAATAGAATCACACAGTATGACTCATTTTCATCTGTTTCTATCAGCATGCTTACTTCAAATTTTATTAATACTGTTGTATGTCAATAGTTCATTTCTTTCTATTGCTAAGTATTCTGTTGTATAGATATGCCATATTTATCCATTCACCTAGTGATGGACATTTGAGTTGTCTCTTTTTTTGACTGTTACAATAAAGCTGCTATGAATAATCACATACAAGTGTTTGTATAGATAAATATTTTTATTTCTCTCCAGTAAATACCCAGGAGTAAAATGGCTGGGTCATATGGTAGGTGTATGTTTAGCTTTCTAAGAAACTGCTGAATTATTTTCCAAAGTGGTTGCACAATTTACACATCCACCAGCAGTGTAGGAGGGTTCCCGGTTGCTCCATTTCCTCAACTTGCCATAGTTTATCTTCATTCTAATAGGTGTGTAACATCATCTTATTATGGTTTTAATTTTCCCGTAACAAATAATCATATTGAGCATTTTTAATATATTTATTTGCCACCTGTATGTTTTCTCTGGTAAAGTGCCAGCTCAAATCTTTTGCCTAATTTTAATTGAATTATTTGTTCTCTTATTACTGAGTTTCAGGAGTTCTTTAGATATCTGTTTGCAAGTCTCTTATTAGATACGTGATCTGTAAATATTTTCTTCCAAAATATATATAGCTAGTATTTTCATTCTCCTAACAGCCTCTTGTAAAGAGTAATTCTTAATTTTGGTGAAGTTAAACTTATGTATGTTTTCTTTTATGGCTCATGCTTTTGATATGAAATTTAAGAAAATTTTGCTTAATGCCAGAGTGCCAAAATTTTCTTTTATGTTTCCTTCTAGAAATTTTATACTTTTAGATTTTAAATTTAAGTCCATGATCCTTTTTTGGTCTGTATATGCCCCAAGGTTCAGATCAAAGTTTTTTTTCTTTTTTTGCATATGGATGTCCACTTGTTCCAGTACCAATTGTTGAAAAGACTAACCTTTCTCCACGGAATGCTTTGCATCTTTATAAAAAAATCAAGTCTGCTTTGAATCTATAGATCAATTTGGGGAAATTAACAACTTTAAAATACTGAGTTTCCCAATCTAAGAATTCAGTGTATCTCCACATTTATTTAAATCTTCTTTAATTTCTCTTAGCAAGATTTAGTTGTTTACAGTATACAGATATTGCTATTATTAAAAACTTCTCTCATGTCCATATTATTTCTTTACCTAGACTGTATCTAAGAGAAACACATCACTAACATCTGTCTTGTGTCCTCACTGAGCTTCCATTTTCTCTTCAGTGAAGAGGAAATTGAAAAAAAACAAAACCTACTTCACAGAGTTGAACACAAAATCACACATGTAAACCACCCAACATTTGTGCCTGCTGCTCAATTCTACTGGTCTGATTATAGGGTTATTAAGTTTTATTTAGTAAAAGGATAAAGAGGAAAATAGAGGGGTTATAAGGATGAAGCAACAAAGTGTGGGTTCAAAGCAAAAGACATCTGAGCTGATAAGATAGAGATGGAAGAAGGAACCAACGACCACAGCAGTAGGATCTGCGTGTAAATTAACCCCAAGACTCCAATAACCAAATGAGGTGCTGTTGTGGCAGCAGCATTAATACCCATGGCTAGACAGAGAATATACACTAAGAATCTGCTGCACGTACCTACATTAAGAGAATAACTGGTGATGTTCCAGTTTAGGGAATGAGACTTAGAAGGGATTAGCAAGTCAGCCAGAGAAGAAACCTGAGTATGTAGCACTGTGTGTTCTCTACATCTCTGGGCAGCCTGTAGCCTTCTCCAAGCCCTCGTAAGAACTGAATAAAGCTGACCTGGCATGCTTTTAAAATATCTTAACCTCTGTGTAGGCACCAGGAAAGAGGGTTTCACCTACCCAGACGGGCACCCAAGAGTGAAACACCCACCATAATGCTAGGTGTACGTAATACACAATGAAGCCTTGACTGACCAATCTTTTTCCAAGTGTAAATACTTTTACAATTAGGGTCCTAAAATGCCGTTTATTAATTGGTGGGTGTGACAAGAATAGATTTATTAATCAAGGTAGTTTGCACTTGGCAACCGCAACAAATAAACCAGAATCTCGGAGGCTTAGCACAATAAAGGTTAGTTGATATGTGTCGGGTAGGCTTCCTTCATCTCATAGCTAGCTACACTCTCTCTCGCATGTGGCCCCTAAGGTTGTCATACCAGGGCCAGAACACCATGGAGGAAGTACACTGACTCTCAACTGCCTCAGCTCGGAAGATTCACCTATAGTCCATTGAGCAGAACTAATCATGTGGCCGAGATGACTAGGCAATACAGGGGAGCAAGCATGTCGTGAACATTAAGCATATTACTGCAGATAAACCCAGTTCTTTCCCCGACTCTACTCCCTTTCCCGCTTCCAGAAGTGGTAGGGGAGCAAGTAAATAAACTATTTCAGCAAAGGGTCTGCTTTGAGGTGTGTTACATCGACGGGGGTGAAAAAAAGAAGGTGGAAATCTGGTCACAGTGATGAGGGAGATGGACCAGTATTTACAGAAGGAATTTCCAGAGAAGCATTCTCAAGGACAGTATTCTTGTAGCCAAATATCCACCTAAAAGCTCTGAAACATCTCAGTGTTCCAAATGTGTAACCAAGGGAGGAAATCAGAGAGACCCCACTCGCCATCACTTCCAATGACCTACTGGGGGATTTTGTCCTTCCTGTCCCCACAATTCTGGGTTCTGCAGAGTTGGAGGCCTTGGCCCTTGAAGGGCACATTCTAAGTAGAAGACACAGAAGAGTCCCATTGAACTGTAAGTTATGACTGTTGACAGAGCACGCTGGCCTCTCAGAGCCCAGGAATCACAGGGGCAAAGAGCAGTCAGCGTTTGTCTTATTATATCTCCATGGGGTCTGTAGTTATGTTCTCTTTTTCATTCCTGACATCAGTATTTTGTGTTCTCTCATTTTTTCTTGATCAGTCTAGCTATGGATCTATAAATTTTCTCTATCTTTTCAAAAGTCAACTTTACATCTGTCTTTATATTTAGAGTGTATCTCTTGTAACCAATGTAGTTTCACCGATTTCTGTTCTTATGTAGTTTCATCTTTTTACTGAATTGGGGTTTAATTTGCTCTAATCTTTCCAGGTTTCTAAGGTAGTACCTTAGTTCATTAATTTCTTTTCTAACATAAGTCCTTAAAGATATGAATCTCCCCCTAATTACTGTTAAAATAGTTGCCTTAAAATCCAGATCTGATCATTCCAATATCTGAGCCACCTCAGGATTGATCTATATTGATTATATTTTTTCTCAAGAATAGGTCAAGAACCCCATTCTTGCTCTTTGTGTGTCGAGTAACTCTGAATGATATCTTGGACATTGTGGATGGTTTCTTGTGAGGTCTCTAAATTCTATTATATTTCTCCCAAAGAGTATGATACTTTTGTTTTGGCAAAACTGTAAAAAAATTAAAAAGTCCTCTGCTTTTCAGGCAATAGCTTATATGTCAGTTCAGTTCATTTACCCTTTACTGAGCTACTTGTAGTCTGCCACATACATTTATAGTTCAGGAATCAGCCAGGAATTTGGGGAGTTTATACACAGAATTTACGGCTCCCTTCTCTGGTTCTCTCCTTTTAGAGATCCACCACCCTCTCATCCCTACCCGGCCACTTCTCACTGGTTGCATCTGCTCTCAACTCTTTCCTCTAGTTCTTCAGGCCAGAAGACTATGAGCATTGCCTATAGCCTACTCTTAAGCTAAAAACACCATAAGTAAGAGAAGGCATTTCTTGTCTTGTTCTTTCTTCAAGTGCCAACCACCCTCCGTAATCTCCTTGCATTTATTCACTTTCCAGTGCCTTCAGGTAGTTCTTAGTGTTTTTCATCTGCGCGCAATCCAGTAGCAACTTAGCCACCCCAGGAGGAAAAATCAGTACATGTTTTTAAAAACAACAATTAGGCATACGATATTTAAGTGTGTGAATTAACTTCTTGTGTTAACTTTTTTCACAAGAAGACTTAGAGGAGTAAAAGAACACAGGACAGCCTGGGAGTGAAGTGGAGAAAACACAGAAGAGGAGGCAGAGCCATCAAAGACAACAAAATTTTGTATTACAGTTGATTTAGCCAATTTGACAAAAGTGATAAAGATTATTAACATATTAATATGAGGCTGTGCTCCGTACCTTCTGCTTGTCCAAATCCACCTTCCATTCTTCACCTGCTCTCTGCCCTCGGGGCCGACTGTGTGGACTGCATCCGAGCTACCTTCCCCCTGGCTTCCATGGGGATTCAGCCATGGTGAGCATCTGCAGGAGATCAAAGGGAGGGAAGAAAGTGAGGTCAGGAAATTTTTTTCCCCCAAGATATCTCCCTGGTTGGTTTCAGTGGGTTGACTTCATCCCTCCACCAAAGGCCACAGTTCCCATCAGGCGGTTCTTTCCAAAAACTCTAGATTCTGATAAACACTCCCTCTGCTTGCCCCTTTAGACTTACTGTTGGTAATGCCCACACTTCCCACCCTCGACCCCTGCCCTGGGGTACTTGCAACATCCCTTGTGCTTTTCCTAAATCCAGCATACACCTTTGTAAACAATCCTTTTATTAAACTCTTCCCAGCATGAGTGCACCATCTGTTTCCTGCCAGGATCCTGATGGATAGAACACTCACAGGAAAAAAAAAAAAAAATGACTTTAACAGGTCTTAAAAAACAGAGGATGGCAAAGTACAGTCCCACATGTTGTCGAACAGTGGAGACCTCCAATGTCTCTAAAAATAATAACTCATAAATTTCACTCACATGCATTGTCTAATTGAATGCTAACAACACTGATTTAATAGGTATTGATAGCGGTTCCATTAAAGGTGAGAATACTGAGACTCTAAAGAAATGAGGTCACTAGGATTCCCTGATCTTCTTTAGACTACAAATCCTGTCATCTTCTCCCTAAATCCTGACCCTTACAATTCAGATAACACACACCACCAATGCTGAAATTCAAAGTTCTCTAACTTTGCAGGCAGGCAGGAAATTTTTAGTGTCTTGAAAGCCAGGGAAGGGTGTGGTCACTCACAGTTAGTTGCCTGTTAAAACCCAAATGTTGGAGAAATAGCACATGACAATTTCAGCCAGTTTAAGGACCTGAGTTTATTAGTCAGAGACCCCTCTTGTATTTATTTTAAAGAAACTTTATTTAAAATAAATTTATGGCAGTTGTAGTATGTACAGAACACTTAAATATTCCTTAAACATTATCTCATGGCTTCCTAGGAGTCCCCAAACTTCAGATTGTGAAACTCATGATTTGGAATGTAAGTCAGCAGAACAGATTAAGATCTCAGGCTCTGGGGACAAGAAGATCTGAGTCCCTGGTGTAACACTTGCTAGTAGCTGTGTTCCAGGCAAGCTACATAACTTTTCAGAGCCTCAGTTTCCTCATCCATAAAATGGGGATAATAATAGTACCTACATTACAAAGTTAAATTAATTAAATAAGCTAAAGCATTATAGTGCTTGATACAGGGCCTGGCTCCCTGTAATCACTTAATAAAATGCAGCTAATAATACCCAGACTCAAATTCACAGTAAAGATTTGTTTTGCTATAAGATAGCCTATAAACATTAAAGGGGAGAGGACTGTTTTAGACACACATTAAAGCCCCCTAATTAGAACTTGAAAAAAAAATTAAAAACTAAGCCTTAAGTGTATCCAACATTGCTCCCACTTCCATTTTGATTTAAAAAAAAAAAAAAAAAAAAAGAGAGAGAGAGAGAGAGAGACTCCAGGAGTTGCTGGCCTTCTAAATAAGCCTGTCATTTCCTAAAGTAAAGGCTATGTACCACTGGGTATAAAATGTAACAGAAAGCTGTGTGCTCAATTTATTTTATAGTTTCTTACTTATTGTTTTCCATTTCCTGTTTTAAAGCTGTAAACTTCCCTCAAGCTGCAGCTAAAATTACTATTGTCATTGAATTACCTAATTCCTTAGTATAGAGTCTGGATTGGAAGATACTCCCTCCCACAGCAAGCTGCAAAAGGGAGTGTTGCTAAACAAGGGCTGTGCAGTTTGCCCTTGCATGTGGTTACAGCCTTGCCATTTGATGTAGGCGAGTTCTTTGTGCAGATGAAATTGTTGTAATGAACAATTCTGGATCCAGATTTTAACCATGGAAGGCACGCTATAAATATTTGGGGATTGATTGGCTACCAGAAATAGAAATATTTTAATAGTATTTGGTCATCTTCCACAGGGAGACCAGAAGTTTCTCCCTTATAAAGGCTTTTTAACCTTTTAAATATTTTGTCCCCAGATTCCATTAAGTGTTTAGGGGAGCCTGTAATCTGTCTTCTTCCTTTGGGTAAGGGCAGGAGCAAGGCTGGACCACTGAGCCTCGCCTCCAATACCTGTCCTCGGAAAGATGCAGAGCGACCTACTGCTCAGTGTCAAGGCACAAGCAAGGCCTTCTGGGGGACATCATCTTGCAGAGTTGGGTTGAAGCCAGAGACCTGTCTGTTCCAGAGTCAGAACCCAGAACCTCTCACTCACTCCCATAAAAATGATTATAAGCATCATGTTATAATCAAATATCTGGTAGGGTTTTTTTGTTTGGTTCATTTTCTGAGTTGATTTTTTTTTCTTTCTTTCTCTCTCTTTTTTTTTTTTTTTTTTTTTTCTTCTTCATAATCAATCTCTGTTCTGAAAATCTAGAAGTAGGCTGCAGTAATTGATACTTTTGTTTATTGGGGTATAATATGTACATGGTTTGAATCCTGCAGTTATCCATTCTAATCTGAACCCCCACTTCCCTCCCTTTGGGTGTCCCAGACAAGCATAGATTTCTCTTTTGTGCAATAATTTGTGCAATGGCCTCTCAGATGGACGGCAAGATCCCACAACTCAAGATTCTGTACACTTGTGACTATTTGTGTCAATCATAAACAGGTATCATCTAAACCACAATGGCTTTTGGCATCCCCGAACTTGAATCAAGTTAAGTTCAGATGTCTCTAGGGAAGAAAGTATTGGATTTTAACTTAAAATGTTATAAGAACTCAGCGACTCTGAAGACAGATATTTAATCTTTCCTTATAGTAAAACTGGCTGATTAGATAGACAGGACTCCTAGTATTACTGATACAAAAATGACTAAACTGACAAACTATCTTCAGCAAAAAACAAGTATTTCAGTTTTCAGTAACCCAAAATAGCACATTACTGTGGCTGCTATTATCTTAGGTATTTCAACCACTGGTTAGGGTATCATTATAAACTGTAAGCACTCTCAGAGGTGCTGCCTCAGGCTCTGTGACCCATCAGCCTCACTGCCAAGAAGTCTGGATATCATGCAAAGTAGCTGGAAAGCAGGCTACCTGTTGCATGGTGGTGTGTCCATGGCATCATCAGGCCTTCTGCTGTACCCACCACAATCTACATATCAGCAGATGGATTAAACACGGCGTCAGCTTCCACTGCTGAAGTGGTTCCAGTGTCTCCATCATGAGACACACGCTGGGGCTCTGACCACTGGGAGGTGGTCAGAAGGGGCCAGGTGGGGCTGCTTCCATCCTGAGGAGGGCTCCTCCTACTCCCTAAATACAGGAGACTCTTTCAGCTTCTGTTCTAATTCGCCTGGAAAACCACCACGGGAGATTGGAAAAGTCAAAACTTTGCAGCAACGATAAGAGCACTGAGAAGCAGCAGACTTCCTGAGTCTTGAAAGGAAAGGTCATTGGAAGATGTTTTTCTCACTGCCGTCTGTGTTTTCTTAGGCCCAGCTAAATTCAAAGCTGGTCTTTCCCTGTCTTAGGTACCAAGGCCTTCTGGTGAATGGAAGGGCAGGCAGCTGCTGAAAATCTGTGGCTATGAGTCCAAGAAAAGGATCCGAAACCCTCAGGAAGAAGGTGTGTAATATTTTTGTTGAATCAAATCACGATTTTGTAAGGGAAAAAAAAGGACACACATAAAAGTCCGTTTAATGTTTGGCAAAAAAGGAGAAAAAATAAGAGCTTTCTGTGTTTAGTACAAACTCACTTCAAGGGAGCTGTAGATCAAATAACCAGCCTGTGACATGTGGAGATTGGCTGAGCAGGTTAGGGTAACTCAAATACCAATGCTTCTGGACTGTTCCTGAGCCTGTAAGCTACACAGAAAATGATCCTGTCTGCTGAATTATTTTCAGTTGCAAAAGCTTCTGTGACAACTCAGAGAATTTTAATATGCATATGCAGGCCTGGTGAGTAACCACTTCAAATATTCTGTGTTGGGGTCCTATCTTTCCTTTCAATCCTTTTAGCTAGAGATAATAGAGCTGCTTTGAGGGACCCAAAAGAATAAAGGAACATGTTCAAGGAGATCATACAAAGAGTAGAGTTAGAACCAGAATTCCAAGTGGCAGATTCACAGGAGGAAAAAAATGTACTTTTTTTTTTTTTACAATAAGCAAATACTCATGCATTACTTTTATAATTTAAAAAGTGAACATGGTTTTTAATAATCTGGATAAACCCATATAGCATCACGATGGAGCAGCTTTATGAAAAATAAGGCTATTTTTAAGTGAATTTGGAATATACTAACAAAGGATTTTGCAAGTTCCTAGGAGGTGAATAGGGTATTCTCCTACATAACTCTCATACCATTATCAATCATTAATATCAATAACAAAATGAGCAATCATTCCAGTCCATATTCAAATTTCCACGATTGTCCTAAGAATGTCTTTGTTAGCTATGTTTTTTTGTTGTTGTTGTTGTTCTAGAACTAGCTTCTAATCAAGGTTCACAAGTTATATTTGGTTAATTCTCTCTGGTCTCTTGTATTTAGTCTGGGATAGTCTCATCCCCATCTTTAGTCTCACTTCCATCAGTATGCAAGGAAGAATTTTTAAAAGATGACCTAAAATATACAAATAATATCAAACCTCAGGCAGCAAAAAAAAAAAAAAAAAAGAAATAATTATTAAATGTAATTCAGCAAGTAAAATACAAAAATAAGAGAAAAGTGGAAAATAATGGACAGTAGAGCTTAAAATAGAAAGAATTTTAGCAATAAAAGTTTAAGAATGATAAATTTGATAGAAACTAAAATTTGGGGTGCAAAAAAACTGAATAACAATCAGAATTAAAATCTATTTTAATCAAAATAAAATGTTCGAGTACAGGTACATCTTTAAAACAATAGGATTCCCTGTGTTACATATATAAGCACTTAGAACAGTGCTTGGTACACAGCATTTGCTATGCAACTGTTCTGTACTATTGGCACATTAAACAGATATTGGAAAGCAAATGTTGAAACAGGAAACATGAAATATAAGTGAGAAAAAAAGAGAAGATAGTACTATACTGGGAAAGAATTCAAAAGAAAAAAAATGAAGAGGAACTTAAATCACTACAACAAAATAGTCAATGCAAAAATACACACTAAAAAGTTTTAATTATGTAAAAAGTTAGACATCATAGGGATGAGAAATTCTCACTGGGATCATCTGAGCAGAGAATGTGGGCAGCTCCTCTCTGGGGAGAAGAACACCCTCAGTGATGTTGAATGAAGAGCCCCAAGGCAGGAGCACAAAGCTGGAGGCTCCTAAACAAACCCCAGATCAAGGGCCCTAGATTGAAGGCCAAGTTCCCAGACTATCTAACAATGTGCCCTAATCTACAAGGCAGGCTAAATGTTGGGACATCTTCATTCTATTTGCTCATCTGCAAGACACTGAGTTAGAAAAAACTATTTCTAAGATATGTTTCAATTCCAGAAGTCTCTAAATGTTCAGAGGTGTTCAGGTTTTATTATTCATTCATTTCTTTACTCATTCACTCATTCCTCTAATTAAATTCCTAGTGTTCTTTTGGTTTTGTCTCAGCCAGTGAGACTTGGCTTATGAGATGGAACCACAGAGCTGACATTTTAGGAATTTGTCCACCCTGTTTAAGTTCCAGGGAGTGCTTTCCTCTGCTCTTCCTCAGCAGCGTAAGTTTATAACACCAAACAATAAGAAAAGACCTCCGAAATCCCCATTTCCAAATAGAGGCTAATGAAGTAAAACCCTCTGTGTCAGTAAAACATCTCCGTTGAACCCCACACAATTCACACCTTGGGCACCCAGGAGAGGGAGAGAGACACAAGCCCTAGAAAAGCTCACCAGTAAGCAGTGACAGGTGAGGGTCTGGGACCTTCCACCTGTGCAGATACACCACTAGCTACAAATGACAGTAACTATTCTGCAACAAAGAGTATACAGTACATGTGAACACTTTGGAAATGGCAGAGGTTGGATTGTCAGAAGGTCTTGTATCAGCACAAACCCTGCACCATCCACCCACAACCATGGCCAAGCCCATGCTCAGGCTGAGTTCCAGCCCCAGGAAGAGAAGAAAGACAAAGTACATCTATATTCATGAACAGCCAGAGGCCACTTACCCTACCTATACAGGCATTCTCTTGAAAGAAATAGAATTTGGTCTAAGGCACTCAGCTCTGAGGTTTTTCCCAGTTATGCCCAGACACAGCAATCTCTACATAGAAGTTTTGATACTGCTTCCAAATATACACTTGATCATCTTTCTCCAATAACAGCCACCCACCCCACCACACACACATACACACCCCTCTCAATCTCCTAACACCCCCGTGGCTCTTCTTCCTGGGAGTGTAACCTTTGTCTCTCTTCTTCATTAATAACCTGTCAAGAAAACGCAGTCAGAGAGCACAAACATTGGGAGCTAATCCATAAACTTGAAAAGCTGGCCACTTGTTTAAAAGCAACAACAACAATCTTAGATGAATTTGTCTTGGATTCAAGTTTCCCCACATGCTTTTGTCCAGATATGATTGGTACCTGATCACAAAACTTTCTGGAGGAGAAAAGTATTCTAGCTGGAAATGAAAACAGCGGCACAGCTGTCACTGGCAGCGAGAACCATGCACTTAAATAAAAGAGGCCTTCACAAAAGTCCCCCAGTGGAGAAGTATGAGGTGGACAAGAATGGTTCAGCTCTGCCTGTTTGAAATGCTCTCCAGTCCTCTGCCAGTCAGGGGGGCTGGTCAGAGCTTTTGAAAGGCCCCATCTCTCTTACATTAAAACACAACTGCTCTGTTATACTTTCCTGATTCTCTGTTTTTTTCTACTGGGTGTAGAAAAGCTCTGAAGAATCTTTCAGCTCCAGAGCACTGAACTCTAAGTAGACGCTGATCTCTGTAATCTTGTTTGTTCATTTACTAAACTACACTACCTAGTCCAGTTTACCATCCATACTTGTTCTCTTGAACTTAAAGTTTAAGCAGTCACAGTAGGAATCCATTAATGAGAAATATTTAACAGAATGCCCCAGCTGGATAGAGATTTTGTAAATCGTTTCTGTTCAACAAAAATAATCTCAGATTTGTACCATTCTACTATAGCTACTAAATTAATAAATGACCTGTTACTCTTCTTCATCAGTTGAAAAATAATAAACACTTGATTTGATGACTAAAGTAATAGGATTGGATGGTTTGAAAATGTTTCTAAGGAAAAGAGACTTTCTTTGTGGGTCAATAATTACAAAAAGGTCACCAACAGTATTTAAATTGAGGATTCTCTGCAATGTAACCGTAAAAGTAGAACATGCATTAGGGGGAGGAAATTCTTACTTTATATAAAAACTAAAGGCGGCTACATTTAAAAAAATATATTAACCCACATATTTACCTTTTTTTGTTGTTGTCTGCTTACTCAATTTTTTCCCTGTACCTCAGATGTTCCTTCTGGGGCCACTTCCCTTCTTCCTAAGGTACTTCCTTTGAAAGTCCCTTTAGTAAGGGACTTTTGGTAATGAAGTTTTTGTTTGTTTGCAATAGCCTTAACTCTATTTCTAAAGATAGTTTCCCTGGGGTTAGAAATCTATGGTTGCTGGTTATTTTTTGTTCAATATTTTCCTTCTAAAGGAGTGGCATGAATCAGGAATAGATGGTTATTTTGTTGAGGAAAAGACCTTCATGGGTTGGTAGGCCTTTAGGACAAGAAAGGGGAGGCCTCCTGGGCTCAATCCAGTTGTACTGGGGCAAGTCCAGGAGAGATGGATTGTTCCTCACAGTAAGGTGAGAATTTTGCATTTCTAAGGGCAGTCTGACAAAAATAGCATATACATACAGAAATGAGGTAAAAGAGAGATATTAAAAGGGTCCAGAGAAAAAAAGAACCTTGAAAACCGTAACAGAAAAGGCTGAGAGTGGACCCAGTTAGTTAGATTCAGATTAGCCAATGAGTTTCTAGAAATAGCTCATCAATGTAATTGTGTAGTGAAGGACTGACCTCACCCAGAGGGAGGTCTGGCTTTCACCTCTTGGTCACTAGGAAGTGAGCTGTAGGCCCCTGGAGTATTTTACCTGATGAAAAGTGTCTTTGTGGGGGGGTTTTTTTGCCCGTATCAGGGGACTTAGGCCACTGAATGGTCTAACAATGTGATTTATAATGGACACTTTGAGAAATGTATAAACTTCCACGTCCAGAGAAACTAGAGACTAAAGGTATTAGCCTGAACCTCTGAGGGGGCCCGGAGACTAAAAGACAGTCACACAGGCAGTGTGTAAACAAGAGCCACTAAAAGTCTGGACACCAAAGGCTCGGGCGGGCTTCCCTGGTGGGCAATACTCTGCATACAGCCGCACATCATGGTCAGGAGGAGGAATGCCATCATGACTCTAAAATAGATAAACGACAAAATCCCAACATAAACATTTTAGTAGGTAGCCTCAAACTTCTCTGAGTTTTCAGAAGTTCTTACCAGAGAGGCAAACAGGAGGTAAAAATAACTCTCTTCAGCCTGCCTTCGCTTGCTACACAATTGCCAACTAACAGAAAAATTCCCCAAATGCCCTTTTGACCACCAAGAGCACAGAAAGAGTCTTACAGCCCACAAATAGGAGTCTCAGTCCCTGTTCTCCTAAACACTCATGATGAAAAGTCACAGAATAAAAAAAAAAAAAAAAAAGCACTGATGTTTTTATTCCCCTCTGTTATTGTCTCTTGCAGCATTTGTCACAACGTCTTTGTTGACAATAGGGCCACAGGTGGTTGGCCCTAGCTAGTATATCAAGAACGTAATCAGAGTTGTCATTGTCTTTAAACCCATTTCAGCAATGAGAGGTTATATGAATCATAAGCAACCATGTAATGCCAAACTGCAAGCTGTGGGCATTCTCTGGGTTTATGCTCTTAATTTTCTTGCCACTAATGGGCTCCCTGAACCTTGTGGGTCTTTCATTTCCCAGTAGAAAGCAAATCTTCCAAGGTTCAAGTTTAATTTGCAGCTACTGCTGCCTCCCCCAGGCTGGATGGGGTACAAAAAAACCCCCACTGGGTTCACTTTTCTCCTCCTCTACTGCTCAATAGGCAATTTCATAGAGGGAGATCCAGTGGCAGAAAAAGAAAGAGAAGATTGCGATAGTATTCTGAGACAAAGAGGCCAAAGCCAGCGCTGACAAGTTTAGGACAAGCAATTTCGATGGAGAAGCAGTGAAAAGCTCCCAGAGAGAAGCCACAGAAAAGAAAGCTTGACTGTCAGAGATTCTGGATTGACATGTAAATTAGCACAGACTTTCTGGAGGGTAATTTGTCCATAAGAATCAAAATCCTTAAAACTGTGCTTACACTTTGATCATGTAAATCCACTTCTAAGACTTCATCCTGAGAGATAATCACGTGTGCAAACATTTAGCTACAAAGTTATTTCTCACAGAAGTGTTTATAGTAGCAAAAAATAAACAAAAATGTCCAACATTAGACATTAAATAGATTAAATAAAAAATTAAAAAATTAAACTTCGCACACACAACAGAATATGGTTTAACCATTAAACATGTTGTGATTAAAAAGAAAAGATATTCACAATAGTTAAGTGAAAAAAACACAAAACTGCATAAACAGAGTGCTCCCACTTTTGCAATCAGAAAGAGAAAGTGCTAAATTGATATATATCAAAATTTTAGTGATTATCCAAGTTGGGGGGATTATAGGTAATTTTTATTGTATGCTTTGCAATTAATTGGACTTTCAATTTTTCTATAATTTTTCTACACAGCAATTTTGCAGGAAGAAAAAAGTTATTTTTAATAGAAAAAAACAGTCTTCAGAATCAACCGGAAGTGTTCATTGGAGTTTTTTAAGCTCAAAGGGACAGAGTTGTCAGGCTACTTCAAATTATGATGGAATTTCTTATGACAATACATTGAGTAATGAGGAATTTTATAACCAGAAGTCTATAAACAAGAACAGGACTATCTTGAGGAATCCAAGAAGTGGCACATCCCAGTCTGGCAAAAAAAATTGGAAGGTCCCAGAGTTGATCTAGGAATGGGGTTACCTTCTTGCCCCCTTAGAGCAGATGGTCAAAATCCATCTACTCTTTGATAATTCACATGCTCTGTCTCTGCCTCCACAGCTCTTGACACAGCGCATCAACCGCCTCACCCTCCACTCTGCTTATCTTTCCTGCCTCTTTTTCAAAACATCTGCCTACGCATAACTACGACTTACTCAGGAACCCTCAAGGACCCTAATTGCTCACGGCAGCCTCTTTCTGTGTCTAATAAAGTGGCTGGCCCTTTTCATGCTTCTCAATTCTGGCCAGTCCCAGACACCTGGGATCAGGTGTCCACTTCTACCCAAAAAGCCATGAGGAGAGGAAAGGTCAAATTATGGCTGCTTGTGATCAATGGCTTATTAACTGCTCAGTTAAATCTGTGGTTATCAAGGCATCACAACTGACCTACCAGTATAGGCCAGGTTCAATATTTCAAACACTGTACTGCCTGCAACACTGGTGTTTAAGTTTGTCGGCAAAAGGAAAATTTCCACGTTCAAATAGTCTTAGGAGTTCCTACAAACTTAGTCTCCTCTTAAAGATTCACAATATAAATCAGTAGATTAAAAGCTATAATGGTTTCTACAGTAATAATGCCTTCTTAATTTTGTTCAAAGCAAAGTTTCCCAAAGTTATTTGAGCACAGAATCTTTTTTTTTCCCCTAAACACCTACTAATATCAGTTAACCATGGGACCCTTTTTAAGAAATACTGCTACAGACCTATCTTCCAGAAGGAAAGAACAATCAACAACGATATTTATTCCACTTTTCTATGCCTTTATATTCATCATACATTATTTGGTTAATTAAGATATTCTACTTTTTCAGAGGAATCACTATGAAAATATTTAACAAGCCTAGATTCATTCCTATGATAAAATTAGGAGCTATTAGACATACTAGTAAAATAAAAGTAGCTTTCAATTACTAAACTCTTCCTACGGATGCAGAAATTCTTAATCTAACAAATAAATAATCAGCTTTGGAAATGAACTTGTAAGCAGAATGTAGTTAGTGAGTTTGTTGGGGTTTCTGCCCATGTGGATGGTCTATAACATTATTTAAGATCAAGAATGACCTGAGAGGGTGACCAAGGTGGACAGTCAGACAGAAATGAAGAGAAATGGGGTTATGAACAACAAGTCACTTAGGTATAATTCTGAGGTGGTTGGCAGCTGGCTGCTTTGTGTTTTGTGCTGTGTGTGTGTGTATGTGTGTGTGTGTGTGTGTGTGTGTGTGTGTGTGTGTGTGTGTGTGTGTGTGTTTCCATGCTGGTTCACCATGTCTTTGGCCTTGGCTCTGTGTTGATCCAACCCAAATCCCTCTGACTCAGCCCAGGCTACCAGCTCTGGAATTCCCAGTCTTCAGAATCACTGTGGTTAGAACACTTAGGACTTGCTGAGAAGGAAGGGCATGGAAATCTAAGACAAGGAAAATGCCTGTTGCTTGTTTTACTATTTTTGTTTTGGCTTTGATCCTCTTTAAGCAAAGGCCTTTGACCCCCATACAAGTAGATGAAGCTTTCAGAGCCTGTTTAGTAACCCAACCAAAAATATGACTCACATCACTTTTTATATGCAAGGATTTTAAGGTAGGAATGGGATGGGGGTGGGGGGAGTATGGAAAGGAAGGAAAGAAAAGAAATAGAATAGTAATACAGCCAAACATATATTAACCCAAAGAATTCTAATAGTGACAATAATATTATAATTAAAGTATCTGAGTATTTTTTACCTATAAAAACAGAAATTTCATATGACTCAACCTAATAATAATAGCCACTATTACTGCATGCTTACTCTATGCCAGCACTATATAGTTTATACACAGTTTATCCCTTAAAGCATTTTATTATTATTCCACCTCATCTGTAATTCATAAATCCAAAAGTTCTAAAACCTCAGGTTTTTTGTTTTTTTGTTTTTGTAAGTCTAGAGCAAATTTACTTGGCAGCAAAAGCTGACCTGACCTAATGTGAGGCAGCTTATAGTCTTTAGTTAACCCATTTGGTACACATTTCACTACAGAAATATTAATGTATTTCATTAGGGGATAGGGCCCATAACCCCCTTAGGGTTCCATACAATAAATGGCATGTTTACTTCATTACTTTTATAGAATATTAAACATGCTGAATTCTGAAACTCATCTGGCTCCAAGAATATCAAATTGTTTCTCCCTGTTTTACAGACAAGGAAACTGAGGTCTGTTTGTCTTCACTGATATCATCCTGGTATTTTATTTTGGGTCTTCAAGACTCTACTTTTTTGTTTACTTTTTTCTCCACACTATTTCAGTTCATATATGCACTGATGAGATTCTAGATTCTCCTACAGAACAGTTTTTAAAGACATCCTTTTTTCCCCCCAAAATGGAAAATGCTGACATTCTCAGAAATTTTCTTTGAACCCAACTGAACTTGTTTTTAATTCCCTCACCCTTCATTTTCAGATTACTCAGTGTATTTAATGCTATCCTTCCTCAATTCCACCCAAAGCTCACATGGCCATGTTAAGGGTATTGGTTAAAGACCCGTCGAGGAGTCTGCATGGGCCTGAGATACTGCTGAGCACTGTGTGGTTAGAGTGTCTACGTGAAGATTACCCATGCTGGGCTCCAGTAGTTCAATCACAACCCCAGAATGAGCGTCTGGTCACTCTGTGGTCTCAACTCTGAGAGAGGAGAGTATTTTATCCTACACTGCATTTCATAAACAATGATTTGATACATTGAAGAAACCATAAATATTATTTATCTTACCATAGGCCTCAGAATGTCCAAACACCACAGCTAATTAGGGCTCAATAATAGACTCAATAAGCTGAAGCCAGTTTTTCTGGCTGATCATAACAAGCAAAGCAAAGACCATTACTTTCTAACTTGTAAGCGATGTATTTGATGGCTCTGAATGGGAAGGACACAGCATCACTCATCCTATAGGAGGTTTTGCCACCATCTAAAGTCAGCACTAAGCTACATCTGTTGCCATTTATAATACTTTTTCCATTTGTTGAAGCACATTATTTGTTATAACCATAAGAGTATATTCAAATACAGATGGAGTTTTGGGTGGAAAATAGAAAGCTATTTTTTTCTAACCAGGAAGGGGAAAAAAGGATTTGGTTAAAAGATGCTGATGAGAATTTCTTGTTCGATTGTTCTTTGTCCAGCGGCTGGCTCCTAGGAAGACCTTAGCTCATATGCTACAGATGAAAATAAAGTAGACACTTTGAAGCACTGGTAATACACACTAGTTCATGTTACCATTTCAGGGTAGCCCAGTTGAAACCTTTTACTCAAGGCTCCCTAAACCAAGGTTTCACAGCCTCAGCACTGCTGACTTCGGTGGGTAGGTATTTCTCTGTTGTGAGAGATGCCCTTGTGCACTGTAAGACGTTAGCAGCATGCCAGTAGTATCCTCCTCTCTAGTCAGGACAACCAAAAATGTCACCAGACCTTGGGGAGGCAAAATCATCCCCAGCTGAGAACCCTGACACTGTTCCACTCCTTGCATGTGACACATCTTAATATTTCCATGGGGTGAATTTCTAACATTCATAACCTTGTTTCTAAACAAGCATATACTGATGTGTACACCCATTTTTTAAATAAGTAGAGCATTTGTTTAAATCCATATCATGCTATTCAGACTATTCTAGTCTTGCACTTTTTACTTAATTATATAGCTTAGGGATTATTACATATCATTGAATAAGGGCCACCTAATTATTTGTAAAGTTAGTTACAAATTATGTTATTATATTGTTAATTAGCTCAAAGCTACACTGTAATATTAGTTTTCTAGTATTTCCTTGAATGGATATGCCCTAATTACTTAAAAGTCCCCTCTCAAAGAACATTTAGTTTGTTTCCAATCTTCTGCTACTAAAACAAGGCTTCATAAATAAACTTGTATATAGACTGCTAGATCATCCAGCCATCCTCCTATCTTGAGGCCTTTGCTCTGGCTGTTCCCTCTGCCTAAAATATCCACATGGCTAACTCCCTCACCTCCTAAGTTTGTAAGGCTTGGCTATACTACAACTACAAACAAACCTCAAAATCTCAGTGGTTTAAACACACAACAGTCCTATGCAGACTGTTCATAAGGGCAGCATTCTTTCAAGTGGTAGCCAAATAGTTGGGACTGCTTCTATCTTAGGGCTTCTATTTTCTATCATCAAATAAGGCTGCTGCCGGTGCCATGTCAGGAAAGGGAAAAGGGGGTCATGTACCAATTCTCAAACACTTCTGCCCAAATTATTTACAATTATAGCCTATTGATCAAAGCTAGTCACAGGGCCTGCCTAATTGCATGAATCTGGGAAATGCAGGAAAGCACAATATTTGTAACCACTAAACATCCCTGCTGGAACTCCTCCTGGTTGTTGCTCACAAATCATCTCAATGAAGCTAACCCCAATCATACATTTAAAAATGCAACCCAGGAGGAGCCAATATTGCAGAATAGGAAGACCCTGAGCTCACCTCCTCCCATGGGCACACCAAAATTACAGCTATATACAAAGAAGCTATTAATGAGAAAGACTGGAACACTAGCAGAAAAGATCTTCAGCCTCCTCATGACCCAGCCCCGCCAACCAGCTGCAGGCAGCCTCCACACAAGGCAGGGCCTGGCAACCAACCAAATGGAGGGTCAGCCACACCTGCCAGACTGCCCACAGTAGTCAGCCCACCACAACAGAAGGACCCACACAGCCCAAATAAGGTGCACACCTAGAGCATATAGCTCTGGTGATCAGAGGGAGTGTGCTGCTGGGACACATAGGGTATCTTCTACAAAATGCCACCTTTCCATGGTCAGGAAATGTGACCAATTCACCAAATACATAGAAAGAAAAACATCAAATTAGGCAAAATGAAGCAACAAAGAAATATGTTCCAAGCAAAGGAATAAGATAAACCCCAGAAGAATAAAGTGAAATGGAGATAGCCGGTCTACCTGATACAGAGTTCAAAGTAATGATCATAAAGATGTTCAAAGAGCTCAGGAAAAGTTAGATGAACAGAGTGAGAAGTTAGAATTTTTTAACAAGGAGTTAGAAAATATAAAGAAGAACCAGAGATGATGTATACAATAACTAACATAAAAAATACACTACAAGGTATCAACAGTAGATTAGATGATTCAGAGGAACAGATCAGTAAGCTGGAAGACATAGTAGTGGAAACCACTGAAGCTATACAGAAAAAAGAAAAAAGAATAAAAAGAAATGAGGACAGTTTAAGGGACCTCTGAGACAGCATAAAGCGTACTAACATTCTCATTACAGGAGTCCTAGAAGGAGAAGAGAGAGAGAAAGAGGCAGAGAACATATCTGAAGACATAAAAGCTGAAAACTTCCCTAATCTGGGAAGGGAAACAGACATCCAGGTAGAGAGTTCCAAACAGGATCAACCCAAAGCAGGCTACACCAAGATACATTGTAATTAAAATGGCAAAACTTAAAGAGAAAAAGAAAGAATATTAAAAAGCAGCAAGGAAAAACCAAGAAGTTACACATAAGGGAACTCCCATAAGGCTATCAGCTGACTTTTCAGCAGAAACTCTGCAAGCTGGAAGGGAGTGGCATGATATATTTAAAGTGATGAAAGGGAAAAACCTACAACCAAGAATACTCTACCCAGCAAGGCTTTCATTCAGATTTGATGAAGAGACCAAAAGGTTTACAGACAAGTAAAAGCTAAAAGAGTTTAGCACCAGCAAACTAATTTTATAAGAAATGTTAAAGGGACTTCTCTAAGTGAAAATGAAAAAAACACAACAAGAAACATGAAAATTATGAAAGCAAAAATCTCATTGGTAAAGGCAAGTATACACCAAAGGTAGTAAATCAACCACATACAAAGCTAGTAGGAAGTTTAAACAACAAAAGGAGTTAAATCATCTATATCCAAAATAGGTAGTTAAGGGATATGCAAAACAAAAAGATGTAAAATATGTTGTCAAAAATAGTAAACACAGAAGGAGGGGAGTGAAAATGCAGGTTTGTTAACATGCATTCGAACTCAAAAGATGGGGAACCTAAAGTAATCACATATATAGAGATTGCTATATATAAACCCCATGGTAACCACAAACCAAAAATCTATAATAAATACACACAAAAAAAGAGAAATGAATCTAAACATAACACTAAAGATAATCATCAAGTCACAAGGGAAGACAATGAAAGAAGAAGAAACAAAAAGAACTACAAAAAAAACCCCAAAACTATTAACAAAATGGCAATAAGCACATACCTATCAATAAAGACTTTAAACGTAAACGGACTAAATGCTCCAATCAAAAGACACAGAGCAGCTGAATGGATACAAAAACAAGACCCATGCATATGCTGCCATATATATATATATACACACACAATGGAACATTACTCAGCAATAGGAAAGAATGAAATCTTGCCATTTGTGACATGGATGGAACTAGAGGGTATTAATGCTAAGCGAAACAAGTCAGACAGAGAAAGCCAGATACTGTATGATTTTACTTACATATGGAACTTAAAAACATAAAACATATGAACAAACATAACAAAACAGAAATAGACTCATAGATAACAGAGAACAAACCAGTGGTTACCAGAAGGGAGGGGATTAGGAGGAGGAAAGAAATAGGTGAGTGATATTAAGAGGTACAAACTTCCAGCTGCAAAATAAATGAAGCATGGGTATGAAATGTACAGTGAAGGGAACATAGTCAATATTTATGTAATACCTTTGTATGGTGACATATTATAACTAGACTTCTCCTGGTGATCAGTTTGAAATGTATAAAAATATCGAATCATTATATTGTATAACAAGAACTAACAGAGTGTTGTAGGTCAATGATACTTCAAAAACAAACATACATAAAGAAATCAGATTTGTGGTGAGAGAGATGGGGGAGGGGAGGGAGACTTGAATGAAGGTGATCAAAAGGTACAAACTTCCAATTATAAGATAAATAAGTAGTAGGGATATAATGTACAACAGGATAAATATAATTAACACTGTTGTATATATGTTATATATGAAAGCTGGTAAGAAAGTAAATTCTAATTTCACAAGGAAAAAAGTTTTTTCTTATTTCTTTAACTTTGTATCTACATGAGATGATGGATGTTCACTAAACTTATTGTGATAATAATCACTTCATTATGCATGCAAATGAAATCATTATGCTATACACCTTAAACTTATACACAGCTCTATGTCAATTATATCTCAATAAAACTAGAAGAAAAAATAAATTATATTAAAAAATAAAATAAAATTGCAACCCATAATTGTCTTCAGCACACCCAATCTCCTTTATCCTGCTCTGTTTCTCCAGAGTACCTATTATTTTCTATCTATTGTATCACTTATTTATTATGTTTATTATATATTATCTGTCTGCCCTTATTAGAATATAGCCTCAACAAGGGCAGGGATCTTTGTTTTATTCACTGATATATCCTAAGCAGCTAGAACAGTGACTGGCACATAAATACTTGTTGAGTGAATTAATAAATTTCACACATATATCACTATACCTATTGAAAAGATTCCCATAGGTAAAATTGCTGAGTCAAATAGTATTACCATTAAAAATTTTCATAAATATTGTTAAATTGTTCTTTATACAGCTTTATTAGCTTATATCCCCATCAATAACGTATGTAATTACCTGTTTCCCCAAACACCAAACGTGTTCTCAAACTTTTTGTCCTTGATAAGTTTGGTGAGTTAAAAAAATGGTATCTATCATAATTTTTTTTTTATATACCATATTGTGAGTGAAATTAAGTATATTTTCATGTTAAACAGCCATTTGTACTTATTTTTCTGTGAACTACTTGTTCTTGCCCTTTGCTAATTCTCTAGGGTCACCTACCTTTTAATTATTGATATTATACATTATATATATTTACATACACACACACACACACACACACACACACACACATATAATGACACAGCCACCCTGGAAAAGTTCATCAGTTTCTCATAAAACTAAACATGTTTTGCCAAATGACCCAGCAATTGCATTCCTGGGCATTCATCCCATCCCAGACTTATGTTCACACAAAACTGTGCACATGGATGTTCATAAAAGCTTTATTTATAATCGCCAAAATCTAAAACAGCCTAGATGTCCTTCAATGAGTTTAAAAAGCTATGGTACATCTATACAATAGACTACTACTCAGCAATAAAAAGGAACAAAGTATAAATACATGTAACAACCTGAATGAATGAATGAGTGAATGAATGAATCTCCAGAGAATTATGTGCCATGAGAAAAGCCAAACCCAAAAGGTTACAAACTGTATGATTCCACATATGTAATATTCATTAAATGACAACATTATAGAAATGAAGAGCAGATTAGTGACTGCCTGGGGTCGGAGCTGGGGAAAGTGGGGCAGGAGGGAAGTGGCAGTGATTATAAAAGAGAAATATGAAAGGTCCTCGTGGTGATGGAACTGCTCTGTATCTTGATTGTGGTGGTGCATACACAAATTAAACACAAAATGTGTGGTAATACTCTATGGAATTAAATACAAACACGTAACACAGACAAATGAGTACAAATAAAACTGGGAAAATCTGAATAAAATCGTTCAGTTGTGTAGATGTTACTGCTGTTGTGGAAACTGTACTACAGTTTTACAAGATGTTGCTGTTGTTGGGAACCGAGGTTTCTGTGTATTATTTTTTTTACAACTGCATATAAATCTGCAATTATCTCAAAATTAAAAGCTTAATTTTAAAAACTCCTGTGACTTTACAGAGACATTCCATGTTACCCTCTCACCGTTCAGGCACTCCCTCCTGCCTGCATCTCGCCTACTTAAATTGCTCTCTGCAGCTCACAGCTTCCAAAGCCCTCCTCTCTCCTCATCCTCTTACTTCCTATTCCCACCTTCTCTGCCCAGTGAAGTCAATTCCCTGAATTGCTGATCCCAGTTGACTTTCCTAACTATACAGCA
This sequence comes from Camelus bactrianus, assembly GCF_048773025.1. NCBI lineage: Eukaryota > Metazoa > Chordata > Mammalia > Artiodactyla > Camelidae > Camelus > Camelus bactrianus. The sequence goes on from NC_133552.1 coordinate 14,621,395, forward strand.
AGTCATAATAAAATGTGACGGTGCTTAGGTTTAACATTATAATCCAGAAGCAGGTTAACTCAAATGATTGATACACTGTATCTAGGAATTTTGTGAGGTCATCTTAGCTAAAACTCCTGAGCTCCAACTGATCTGCTACCCGACCCACCCTCTATTCCTTTTTATTCCTCATCCTCTTTAAGTAGTTTTTCTGGAAGTTGAAATACATTCAATTATATATCTTCCTCTTCTTCTTTTCAAAGAGATCTGTATAAACATTACCACTTGCCTGAAGAGTTTTTGACTAACACTCTAATTTAACTACAGAAGGGAACCCCTACAACTCTTAAGAGGCTCCTGAATTCTGCATAAAGCTTGTCTAGGTGGAGAGCTGGAGAGCTGCAGAGCTGCATGCCCAAAGCCCAGTTTTGACAAAAAGAAAAGCTTGGGTTTTGCTGGTACAACAGGTCAGGACACTTCCCATGGTTCTGGATATGTAAATTGAGCTTCAAAGGTGGGACTTAACCGGGATAGTTTCCAGTGTTTGGAGGCTTCACAGAACTTAAAATGTTCTTCCAGACACAAGCCAGAGGCTGAGGTTGAAACGCCCACCTCTGTGCCCTCAAATACTGCAGACCCCCAGAGTAATTCCTGCTGACAAAGCTCCTCCTGTGGGGGACCCAACTCTATCCTGCAAGCCGTCTTCACAAACATTATTTTCCAACTCCCCTGTTGTATCATAAGACAGGAATTTCAGGGAGGAGAGTGGGAGCTGTGTCAGCGGCTTAAGTTCACACTTTATTATGCTTTTATTACACTTCCTAGTCACATCTGAACAATTCATTGCAAGAAAGAAATGCTTTGGCCCTTGGCAGTATGATATAGAGTTACTTACTCTCCACCCCACAGTTCTCCCTCTCATGGTGAGACTTTCTCTAACCAATATCACGTCTTCCACTCTCCTCACCTCACACCTCAGTTCCTAGAACAGCCTCCTCACCAGTTTTCTTCCTTCATTCTTCCCACGTGACTCCATCCCACACGCAGCTGTCAGAATAATCTTCCAAGAATCCCACTTACATCATGAAACTAACTTAATTACTCCTGCTCCTTGCTCCCTTCCCACCACTCCAGGCTCAGTCTGAGATCCATCTCCTCCCTGAAATGTCTTGAGGTGGCCCCTATCCCTTGCTCCTCAGAGGTCCCATAACCAGGATTGATACTCCTGGTCATGAATTGTTCACTCCTAGAGTATGTTCTGATTGGGTCCCATCCATTCCAAGCCTGTATGATGCCTGTGCAGTACCAGTTGTTAAATTTTTTTTTCAATTGTTGAATATTTTGACTGCCATTCTTGTCTACAGCACTTACAGTTTCTATTCAATCAACTGGGTACTTCATCATAAACGGATTGCCAGTGTTTTTAACTATTCACAATGGGCATATGTTTTGACATTCCTACCAGATTATGCATTCCCTGAGGGCAACAACTCTTTCTATCCCAATCCACAGGCACTAGCCCAGAAGCACATGCAGACGTTGCTCTCAGAACTGTTTCTGAAGGAGTCACTGGATGAGATGAATAAACACTTAAAGTAAAAACCCTGTGCTTACTTACCATCATCTAGCCTCCCGGTTTCAGAGCCCCTTGCCCTGCCCAAAACTACCCATCCCACCATCCACCTCTCCTTCTTACTGAGTATTATGCCCTTATGTTGCAAGCCCCTCCTGGCTGTCTCCCTCACAAATTTGAAAACAAGCCCTTCCAGGTGTTTCCATGCGAGACTCCAACAGGAGCTCTTCCAATGGTGTTTAAGTTATTTCTGGAGACTTTAAAATCCCACTCAAAATCCCCAACAAGCCAAAAATTTCTGGGCAAAACGTACCCACCAAGGAAGATATCACAGTTTCGTGGCTGACACACCAGACAACGTATTAACTTTAGCTGAAAAAAAAAACATAGAGCTATCTACCTTTTCAAAATACTGGAAACATTCCCTCCCTGCCCCCAACCCTCCCAATCGTCTTAAACTTTCTCTGTTTTGTCCTATATCACTCATCTCTTCCCAGCAAAAGTTCGTAATATACACCTTTAATCTGTTTACTGTTCATTATCTGTCTCCCCCAAGTAGAACATGAGCCCCACAATGGCAGGAGTTTTGTTTAATTGTAGCAAAATACACATAACATAACATTTATCATCTTAATCACTTTTAAGTGTACAGTGCAGTAACATTAAGTACGTTCACACTGTGGTACAATCATCACCACCATCCATCCACAGGACTCTTTTCATCTTCCCCAACTGAAACACCGAATCCATAATAACTCCCCATTCTCTCTCCCCTCCAGCCCCTGGCAACCACTATTCTACTTTCTGTCCCTATGGATTTGACTACTCGAGGCACCTCATATAAAAGGACTCATACATTACTTGTTTTTTTTTGTGACTGGCCTATTTCATTTTGCATAATGTCCTCAAGGTTCATTCATGTTGTAGCTGTGTCAGAATTTCCTTTTTTAAGGTTGAATAATATTCCATTGCACTATATACCACATTTTGTTTATCCATTCACCTGCTGACGGACACGTGGGGTGCTTCCATCTTTAGACAACTGTGAATAGTGCTGCTGTGAACGTGGCTGTACAAATATCTCTTTGAGACCCTGCTTTCAATTCTTTGGGGCATATACCCAGAAGTGGAGTTGCTGGATCATACACTAATTATGTTTTTAATTTTTTTGAGGAAATGCCATACAGTTTTTCATAGTAGCTGCACCATTTCACATTCTTACCAGCAGTGCACAAGAGTTCATATTTCTCCACATCCTCACCAACATTTATTATGCTCTAAAAAGACAGAGATTTCTCTTTCTATTCACTGGTCTATGCCAAGCACCTTAGAACAGGGGTTAGTACAAAGTCAGCCCTTCATTGTGTTTGTTTATTGAATCCAACTGTAGAACTGGTGTTAACCAAGTGGTCCAGCACTACCCGGATTTAAATTTTGATTCACACACACAGACACTACACTATGGACACATTATTTGACATCCCTGAAGCTCAAATTATCATTCATCTGTAACAGCACCTATCTCAAGGGTGTTATAAAATCCAATGAGATAATGTATGTAAAGCTCCTGGCCCAGCTTGTCTCAAATGCACCCCGCCCTCCACCCCGATTCTAACGGCACATTAAGCTGACTTGGATAGGAAAGCTATCAATAATCAAGGTCGATTAGAGAGAAGTCTCTGCCTTTTTTGGTAAGTTTCATTTGACTATCTCTTGACTTTTGAATCTAAGAAAATTTCCATTGACCAACAGCCTCTTAACATTTCTTTGTTCTTCTTCATAGCATGTATCATTACCTGAAAGTATATGTCATTTCTGTTTGTTTACCTGTTTACCCATCTTCTTTACCAGAATTTGAGTTCTATGGAGGCAAGCTCTTTATCTGTCTTATTTACTACAAGGCCCGGGACAATGACTGGTACATTAAATGCCTCAATAAATACTTGCTGAGTGAACAAACGCAGTTTTTATTGAAGTATAGTCAGTTTGCAATGCTGTGGCAGTTTATGGTGTACAGCATAAAGCTTCAGTCATACATGTACATACATATATTCCTTTTCATATTCTTTTTCATCATAGATTACTACAAGATACTGAATATAGTTCCCTGTGCTATACAGTAGAAACCTGTTCTTTATCTATTTTATATATAGTAGTTAGTACCTACAAATGCATTTAAATAGTTACTAATCACCTCTGCAGGCACTGTGCTTACTGCTGCACATCCTGATATAAGTAAGACATAGTTCCTTCCCTCACAGTTTAATTGGGAGATTATTTATAAACAAAACATTAAATACAGTGTGAGATGCACCACAAATAAGAATGTAAAAATAATACAAAGAAAGAAGTTACTAAGTCTATTTGGAGGCAGTGGTCAAGAAAGGCTTTCATAGGAACGTGTCCCTTACAAGGTTTTAAAGATTAACTAAGGTTTTCTCAGTAGAAAAAGAAGGACATAGCATTGTATGCTTAGAGGAGAGTAAGTTAAAGCTGCAGGACCAGGACCCATAAGGATGCACTGTGAAAACAACAAGTAATTTTGTAAAGCTAGATGTAAAATTAAAGGGAGGATATGAAAGAAGAGGAATCCAGAGCGGGGATAGATCATAGAGGCTTTTTACAACATCGCGCTTAGATTTGATCCAGAGGCAGAGACACCAGAAGGTCATATGTAGGAAGTGACATGGTGAAATATCCATTTTAGAGAGTGGACATGGCTCTGGTATGGCAGGAAGCCAGCTAGGAGCGCCAGAGCTTCTCGGAGTGCCCCCACCACCATGGGCATGGAACCAGGCGATCTGCTTTCATGCCATGAAGTCTGGAATGAGCTGCTAAACTGGCGCTGGATCCAAATCTGCACTAAACCAGCAAATTCAGAGTCTGCATCTCTATTCTAGTACTTTAAAAGGAAATTTTGTTAGGGTTCTAGTCATTTGGGTTTTAGAATAGCTACTTGGGATAGGATAGCTATATTGGATGTGGAATAATTAGCCATTGGACCCTTGGTTTTAACATTCCACATTCCAAATTCATTTTTAACTATATAATTAGGCTACCCTATACTTTTGTTGTCCCACTAGTAATAAAGAGGGTGTCTATTAAGCTGGGGTGAGTTCATGTTGTTTGAATGAGTGCACTCTGTGTGGTGGGAGGAGAAAGATTTGGCCCTTTTGGCCCAGATTACAGATTGCCTTCTCTTGGGTCCAAACTGTACATTGGGAGGGGGAGGGGAGAAGAATCACTTCAAATGAGTTTGAGGACTCTCATCATGACACTCTGAAACAGCTTAGAATCTACCTCCTCTAGTAACCTTGTTTCCACTGGTCCTTTGTCCATTCTACATGTCATCCTCACTACATAGTGTGTATGCAACAGATCCATCACCAGGTTCCATGCTGCCTAAAGACACAAGGCATTCCACACTGTAGCAGTTTCCTAGGGCAGTTGGAACAAAGTACAACAAACCAAGTGGCTTAAAACAATAGAAATTTATTGTCTACAGTTCTGGAGGCTAGAAGTCCAAAATCAAAGTATCAGCAGGGCCACATTCCTGCCGAAATCTGTAGGTGAGAATCCTTCCTTTTTCCCTCTCCTGGCTTCTGGTGGCTTGGGGGCATTCTTTGGCAGTCTTTGGTTTGCAACTGCGTAAGTCCAATCTCTGCCTTTATCATTACATGGCATTCTCCCTGTGTGTCTCTGCTGTCACATGGTAATCTTCTTATAAAGACACAGTTATACCGGATTAGGAGCCTACTCTACTCCACTGTCACTGCATCTTAACTAATTTTATCTGCAATGATGTTATTTCCAAATAAGATCACATTCTGAGGTACTGGAGTTAGGATTTCAACATTCTTTTTGGAAAGAGAGGAGACAATTCAACTCATAACACTGCCTCTTCCTTGGCTGCTCACCTGCAGTATTTAGTCCAGTGCTGAGAATAGGACAGTGAATGCTACTTACCAATGTGAATTAAGTCACCAGGCCATCTGCCTATCTGCAAAAGAGCACGGGAGCACCGTGACTGCTTTATGCCAACACACCAAACGGCTTCACTTTCAAGATGACTAGAGAAGACGCTGAGTGGGATTTGATTAAAGTTGTGGTCATCCTGACTAAAAGCTGGAGTGAGGCTGTTCAAGTGTCACTTATAGCATGAATACAAGGCTGAACTTTAATAGAACATAGATTTGTGGTGCATACTTAGGTGCTGCCCTATCATTTTAGGTCTTTCAAAAGCAGAGTATTGCTTTCAATCACAGCATCATCATAATTAGTAATGGCAACATTTTCTTCAAGTTGCCCTTGAGGGCTGTAGAATCTTAGGCTGCCACCCCTGCAATTAGACTAACAACTGGCAAAGAGCCAAACTGGGGAGCAGGGGAGAATTATACTACCAAATCAAATATGGGTTTGTTTTGAATTAAGCATTCAAACTTCTGGTAGGGAAATCTGCTCTGATTGTATCCTTCCATTTACATACGTAAAATATGTTAAAAGAAAAATATATATCAGGCACCCTTTTAGCCATTAACAGATTTCAGGATTCTTTCTTGTTAGGATCTTTCCAGTGGGATCCATAGAACTCAAGTTAATGACAAAGGGGGCTGCCCCTGTGCCAGAGAAGGGTCCCTGAGAGCAACCAGGAAGACATGGTTTGTGTGCCCCTCATTTATTTTATTTTGTCCAAGCAAACAGTTGACAAGAGCAGACATTTCCGATTGCCTGGGCAATGTTTTAATCACTGTTTAAGTATTTGCCATCCTGTCTTTGTTTTGGTTAGAATTGCAGAGTTAATGCGATACAGATTTGTACCTTCTGCTGAGTGAAATACAGATTTCATTTTATGAACTAGAGCTACGTTCACTGGAAATAGTTTTCCCCATGCCCCACTTCCACTACCTGTTTTTCAGCTTAGTTTCATATCTTCACAATGCTTACAGGTTACCAACAAATTGCCACACTAAGTTTCAGCAAACCTGGCCCCATGTATGACTCGCTACAAAATTTCAAGGACCTTAAGTCAATCTCTCTTAGTACCAGCCTAGAAAAATGTCAGTCCCAGGAAAGAGCCTCACCATCTGATGGACATTCTGGGGCCAAGGTAAAATGAGTTTCTGGCCTCAGGCTAGTCTCTGATGGACAATAGGTTTGTGCCAAAGACTCTTTTTATTAACAAAGTTTCATAAAGTTTCAGCTGACTCCAGGCTAACCTGGCCCCTGTGTAACCTGATTTCTCCAAGCTTTACCAGCCAGGGTGTTCTTAAAGGGTCATATTAACCGTAATAACTCAAATTTCACTGGTTCTTGCTCCCAGCTGCTGATGGAGGACTTCTGGACTTTTTTTTTTTTTCTCCTTGGCAGAATATTGAGTAAAAGTGTCATTTCTGTTTTAACACAGTCAACTGTCTCTATGCAACTCATCATATACCCAGTGGAAGCTGCACAGAAAAGAAATACGAATGACTGCTCATACTCACTCCTCCTCCTCTCTGATAACCAAAATTCCATTCTTAGGTGAGTTCATCCTGTCTGATTCTTTCTCCCCTCAGGACCAGCACCCTCTCAAGCATCTCCTCAATCCCCATCAGAGAAGAGGCCTCCAGTAGCTCTTCCAAAAGAACTGTTAGACATGCCAGATGACCAGCTCTGAATCCCACTTAGACTCTACCTGGGGACCCCACCAGACCTGAAATAACTGCTCACTCCTCTGAAAAATACTTGGTTGAAATTAAAAGGTTTGGGGCTAACTTCTTCCAACAACTGCAGACAGTAATTACTACCAAACCTTTTACAAAAGAATACAGAAAGAAAAACCTAGATAAAATATTAAAACCATATGTTTGATAGAATAAGAAGGTAAAAGTGATAGTGAATAATTACCGGAACAGAATCCAAGAGAAAGCATAGGACAGAAAAAGAAAGAGAAGAGCCGTACAACAGCACCAGCTTACTGCCATGAAATAGCTTCCATGCCATGACACAGGAAGTGGGATGTAGTTCAGCAGACTCCCTGTGGTAAAGAGATGCAGCTAAGAGTTTGAAAAGACCAACATGGTTAAAAATCGGCAGGATAGAGGGGAAAGAAAGAGCTGCAGGGAAAGAGAACTGAATATCGGTGGAAAGACCCTTGTGCATTCAGCAGAGAACTGATCAGTGCATACATGGGAGGAAATTAGCAGAGGCCAGGGAAGAGCTATCTAAAAGAATTACAGAGAAGAGTTTCTGGAGCTCACACAAGGACAGGAAAAGTGACTGCTCCCCCAGCCAGATTGGAAAACCTCATAATTTACAGAGAATTGAGTTGAGTACTCAGAAAGTTCTTGCCTCAGTTGTGGGAAACAATCAGCCCTAGACTAAACAGTGTTCTACTCCCACCTAACAAATATTAAAGGTGAGATTTAAAAGCATCAAACAATTTCTAAGTAACTTAGCTACATTCCAGCCCAGAACAAAGCTCAAAAAATTTATAAGAATAAAAAAAACTCAGAACCCAACAATGTAAAATTTACAATGGCCATTATTGCATCAAATATTATTGGGCATGCAGAGAAACAGGAAAATACTGAGGAGAAAAATCAACCAGTCAAAACCAACCCAAAACTTAACATAGATGTTAAAATTAACAGACAGGGGCATTTTAAAACATGTTCTAACTGTATTCCATACATTCAAAAAGTTAAGTAGAGAGAGGGAAAATATTATAAAAAGACTCAAACCAAAATTCTAGAGATGAAAACACCACTGGAGGGAATGAACAGCAGATAAGACATTGCAGAAGAAAATACCACTAATATAAATAAAATACAATGAGGAAAAAAGCTAAAAAAATAACAGTGTGTTAGCTATACTACAACTTCAGTCTAATATACATGTAATTGGAGTACCCACAATTCTGTTATTGACTTCTAATTTAATTCCATACTTTGTATGACCTGCATCTTTCTAAACTTATTGAGACTTCTTTTACAGTTAAGAATATGGTCTATTTTCATAATGGTCAGCGAGAAGCTGAAAAAAAAAAGTGTATTTGCTGTTCTTGGATGGAGTGTTCCATACATCAATTAGATCAATTGTGTTTTTTGTGTTTTTTGTGGGTTGATTGTGTTTTTCAAATCTTCTATATCCTATAGATTCAAAACAGAACTGAATGAAAACAAACATGCAACATATCAAAATGTGTGAGATGCTGCTAAAGCAATAATTTAAAGGGAAATCTATATAGCCCTAACACCTACATCAGAAAAGAAGGAATCAAATCAACGGGATAAAGCTTCCAGCTTAAGAAACTACAAAAGTTAGGAAGTAAAAAATATAAGAGGAGAAATCAATAGCAAAAAAAAAAAAAAAGGAAATTAATGAAACCAAAAGATGTTCAATAAAATTGAAAATCTCTACCTAGATTAAAAAGGAAAAAGAGAGCAAATGCAGTTTATAAGTATTGGCAAGGAAAGAGGTAACATCATTACAGATTCTATAGATATAAAAGGAAAAGAACAAAATATTGTTAAAACCTTATGCCAATAAATCTGGTAACTTAAGTGAAATGGAAAAATTCTTTGAAAGACACACATTACCACAACTCCACACAAAAATAGATTACCTGAGTAGTCCTTTATTTCCAAAAATATTAAATTCATAGTTAAAACCCTTCCTACAAAGACAATTCTAGTCCAAAAGACTTCATCAGAAAATTCAACTACGCATTTAAGGAAGAAATAATACCATTTCTACACAAACTCTTCCAGAAAGTTAAAGAAGACAGACTATTCCCCAATTCATTCAGCAAGGCCATCATTACACTGATAACAAAACCAAAAACATTACAAGAAAAGAAAACTATAATATTCCTCATAAATAAAGATGCAAAATTCTAAATACAATTTTAGCAAATTGGATCCAACGATATATAAAAAGGCTAAAACACCATAACCAAGTGGCATTTGTCCCAGGAATGCAAGGTAGATCTAACTTCCAAAAATCAATCCATGTAATTCACCATATTAACAAACAAAAAAGAAAAGCAATATATCATTTCAATGCATGTATAAAAAGTATATGACAAATTCCAAACTCCATTCTGATAAAAACTCTCAGCAAACTAGGAATAGAAGGGAACGTCTTCAAATAGACAAAGGATACCTACAAAAAAACCTAGAGTCAACATCACAATTCCCTCTAAGATCAGGAACAAGGCAAGGATATATATTCTTACCATTTTTATTCAACATTATATTGAAGATTATAACCAGTGCAGTAAGGTAAGAAATAGAAATTAGAGACATAAAGATTGGAAAGCAAGAAGTAAAATGAAGAAGATGACATGATCATCTTGGTGGAAAATCTGATGGACTGTATAAAGAAGCTACTAGAAATAATAAGTGAGCCAACACAGCAAGGTTGCAGTAATACAATACCAATATATGAAAATTAATTGTATTTCTACATATAAGCAATGAACAATCAGAGTATGAAATTTAAAAAAAAAAAAACCATGAATGATAACATCAAAAATTATGAAATACTTAGGAAAATAAGAAAACATTGCTGAAAGAATTTAAAATCAAAAAAATGGAGTGATATACCTTGCTCATGAATTGAAGGACTCTATTTTTAAGATGTCAAATTGTGCTAAGCTGATTTATAGCTGCAATACATAATCTTAATGGACAACTGATTTGCAAAGGTGCAAAATCAACTCAATGGAGAAACGATAGCCTTTTTAACAAATTGTGCAGAAATTAGATATCTACATGCAAAAAAATGAACTTAGATACATAACTTACACCATATATAAAAATTAACTCAGAAAATTCTAATATTATTGAAAAACTAAAAGTAAAAAAGACAAGAGGGAACTTAGTCTTAGATTTAAAAGACTTCATACAGTAAAGAGAAAAGTTCTCTGTAAACTGATCTATAGATTCTATGAAATCCTCATCAGTATCTCAGCTTTGACAATGAGAGACTTGATAAGCTGATTTCAATATTTGTAGATAAATGCAAAGTCCTACTAATAGGAAAGACACTGTTAAAAAAAAAAAAAGAAAGAAAAATTTTGGAAGACTCCATATACTTATTATCAAGACTAGCTAAAAAACACAATAAGATAGTGTAATATTAGCCCAAGAATAAACAACTTGACTAATGAAACAAATGGAAGAATCCAGAAAGACAGAATAGGAGATCCATATGGAAAATAACTGAAAGTCAACTCCCTTTCAAAAAGGAAGAAGATAATATTGGGGTAGAGAAGCAAGATGGCAGAGTAGAATGATGCTTGTAGCTCACTCTCTCCCACAAATACACCAAATACGGACCTACTCAGCCAACCAGAGCACCTGCCAAACTCCAACAGAACATCGCCCTCTTCGAAAAACAAAGACGCCACGAATCTGGTAGGAGAAAAGGAAAAAACAAAGAAGAAAAAGCAAAACAGTGCGGGACCGATCCCGCAGGGAGGGAGCGGCAAAGGAGGGCTGCCACTCGTTCGCTGGGTCACCCCTCTCCAATGGAGAGGCCAGCTGGACGGAGGGGGAGCCTCCAAGGCTCAGATCTGACCCAAGCACCCCTTGACCAACAGAACTGAGTTAAACCGGCACAAAGGGTCCCCACAACACCCAGCCCGAGACGCGAGCCAGCAGCTGGGACCTGGACAGGCCGCCGGAGCTGGGCGGAGGACTGGGGCAGCTGCACTGAGGCAGCCCCAGGGGACTGCAGGGTGCCACGTGCCGTGGCTGGGAGGGGACATGGAGCAGAACAACCTTGGTCCCACATAAATTGTGAAAAAAGCAGAGCAACACGGCTGGTGTGCCCTGGGGGAGGGGCGCTGTAGCTTTTGCCTCCTCAGACCTGCACACCATTACTGGTGCTTCTCGCTAGAAGGGAAGCAGGGGGCAACCACAGCTGCCATCTCCTCCTGTGCACAGTGCCCTGGCAGGGGCGTGGCCAAGTACTGAATCTGCACCCAGGGGCTCCACACCCAGAGGTTCCGCAATGTCCTAGGCAGGACTGAGACTTGTTTACAGCCCGAGGCAGATAGGATCTTTCTGCCCTGGCACCTCAGAGAACTTGTGCCAAGACAAACAAGGAGCTGAGATTTGGCACGGAGCAGGGGCAGGACCGTTCTGCGGTCTTCCCTGAGTCCGCCTCTGGAGTGCCAAATCGAGGCAGAGCGGGCAGCTGCACAGAGCAGCGGAGTGACCAGCACCGGGAGAGGGCAGGCGGCAACTTGCTTTCCTGGCAGGAACGCAGCACCTGACCACAGTGCTGGGTGGGGGTGCAATCCGCCTACCTTCCTTGCCCGAGCGCAGCATCTGACTGAGGCATCAGGAGAGGGAGTGACCCACCCACCCACCAGGTAAGAGCTCAACACCTGACCCAGTGTTGGGAGGGGGCGCGATCTGCTAGCCAACCGCAACTGGGAGCAGCACAGACAAGGGCGCCAACAGAGGGCCTCTGGAAACAGCAAGCTGAGTTCACGAAACAGGGTGAAGACACAAAGACCTCTTGATAAAATCATTAAGAGCACACCGTCTCCAGGAGAGCTAGAGAACTGATACTCCTTAAGCTACAGTGCCAAAGAGATATGAGCAAGATGAAGAAGCAGAGGAACCACTCCCAATTAAAAGATCAAGAAAAATCCCCTGAAAGCACGATCAAGGAAATAGACATTGATGGCCTACTAGATCAAGATTTCAAAAAAGGACTGATCAAAGTACTGAAGGAACTAAAAGAAATAGTGTTTAGAGATATAAAATATGTCAAAAATGAAATAGAAGCTACAAAGAAGAACCAAGTAGAATTAGTAAACTCATTTGCTGAGATGAGAGCTGACCTAAAGGCTGTACAAAGCAGGCTAGATAATGCAGAGGCACGAATAAGTGACCTAGAAGACAGGACAACAGAAAGCACCCAATCAGAATAGCTGAGAGAAAAACAAATGAAAACAATACAAGGGACCTATGCGACAATATAAAGCATGCCAATCTATGCATAATAGGGGTTCCAAAAGGGGAAGAAAGAACAAAGGGGATTGAAAAGGTATTTGAAGAAATCATGACTGAAAACTTCCCAAACCTAATGGAATCAGATATCCAACTACAGGAGGCTCAGAGGGTCTCAAACAGGAAGAACCCAAACAGACCCACACTGAGACATATTATAATCAAGATGGCCAGAGTCAAGAATAAAGAAATGATCCTAAAGGCAGCAAGAGAAAAACAAAGAGTGAGTTACAAGGGAACCCCCATAAGGTTCTCAGCTGATTTCTCTACACAAACACTACAGGCCAGAAGGGAGTGGAAAGATATATTCCAAGTCCTGAATGAAAAAAAGATGCAGCCTAGGATACTCTATCCAGCAAGGCTATCCTGTAGAATAGAAGAAGAGATAAAGAACTTCACAGACAAGCAAAAACTAAAAGAGTTCAGCAACACTAAACCCATGCTAAAAGAAATATTGACAGGTCTACTCTAAATAGAAAAGAAGCAAGATGCTACAAAAATGAGAAACTCATAACTGGAAAGGAGATAATTGCCATGAATTACAAAAAGAATAAACACAAAATTGTAAAAGAAGACATCGAAATCATTAAGAGTGGGAAAGGGAAGCAAGGAAAGCCACTGTGGAAAACAGTATGGAGATTCCTCAAAAGACTAGGAATAGACTTACCATATGACCCAGGAATCCCACTCCTGGGCATATATCCAGAAGGAAACCTTCTTCAAAATGACACCTGCACTCCAATGTTCATAGCAGCACTATTTACAATAGCCAAGACATGGAAACAGCCTAAATGTCCGTCAACAGATGACTGGATAAAGAAGAGGTGGTAAATTTATACACTGGAATACTACTCAGCCATAAAAACCGACAACATAATGCCATTTGCAGCAACATGGATGTTCCTGGAGAATGTCATTCTAAGTGAAGTAAGCCAGAAAGAGAAAGAAAACTACCATATGAGATCACTTATATGAGGAATCTAAAAATAAATAAATAAATAAATACATACATACATACAAAACAGAAACAGACTCATAAACATAGAATACAAACTTGTGGTTGCCAAGGGGGCAGGGGGTGGGAAGGGACAGACTGGGATTTTAAAATGCAGAATAGATAAACAAGATTATACTGTACAGCACAGGGAAATACATACAAGATCTTGTGGTAGCTCATAGAGAAAAAAAATGTGACAATGAATATATATATATGTTCATGTATAACTGAAAAATTGTGCTCTACACTAGAATTTGACACAACATTGTAAAATGACTATTACTTAATAAAAAAATGTTTAAAAAAAGATAATATTGGCAAATATATTCACAACCTCTAGGTAGAGAAAGACTTCCTAAACAGAACACAAAAAGCATTGACTGTAAAGGAAAACACAAATCAAAATTGATTTTGATAAAATTAAGAACTCTTGTTCATCAAAAAATACCATAAAGAAGTTATAGAGTAGGAGAAGATATTGGCATATATATTTAACAAAGAGCTTGTATCTAGCATATATAAACAACTCCCACAAATCAATAAGAAAAAGACAAATATCCGAATGGAAAAAAAATGAGGAAGAAACTTGAAAAGGCATCTCCCAAAGTTAATATTACATATGAAAAAATACTCTACTGGATGGCTAATACGTAATCAGGGCATACAAAATAAGATCACAATGAAATACTCAACAGAATGGCTAAGCTTAAAAAGACTGACAACACCAATACTGGCAAATATGTAGGCCAATGGTAACTGTATATGTCTGATGGGAAAAATATTTAGTACAACCATCTTGGAAAATAGTTTGCCATTATCTACTAAAACTGAAGATACTCATGTCCCGTGGCACAACAATTCCACCAAGATACACATGCAAAAATGTTAAGAAGAATGTTATAGAAATATTGTTTATAACACAGAAAAATGGGGAAAATCAAGTAGAAGAATAGATAAATAAATGTGGTAAACTTATGTCATAATGGAATACAACACAACAATAAAAATAAATGAACTATAACTATTCACAACAACACAAATGACTCTAAAAATGTAATGGTATGCCAAAGAAGACAGACACACATACAAAAAAACACATCCTATATGATTCTGTTTATATAATGTCCAACAACAAAAAAATAAGCCAAACTAAAGTTTAGCATTTAGGTATAGAAACATTTTCAGGTGGCATATTATAAAGAAAAACAGGATGTTATTACAATGAAAGTTAGGATAGTATTAGCCTTTGTAGGGAGAAAGAAGTCGGTGATTGAGAAGGGGCATGAAGGGGCCTTCCAGGATGCTGGTGATGCTCTATTTCTTGACTTGGGTGGTAGTTCTTCAGTTATTTGCTTTGTGATAAATTATTAAGCTGTACATATTTGTCATGTGCAGTTTCTTATGCATGTAATATTCCACAATTTTTACAATGCTAAATTAATAACAACAAAAACTCGAGACTTCTCTGGGCAAGCTTCTAAGGCTTGTGTGTGAGTAATGCCTACAGTGAGAAGTTGTTGGCCAAACACCTATCACGCACTGCCAAAATTAGAGTCACTGGAAAATTGACCAAATTCTTTTTCAGGTGTGCTGATAGTGGTCAGGATCCAGTGCAATAAACCAACCCAGGACAGGAACCCCTGTGTTTTCACTAGTCATCATTCACTCCTACCAATTCATTCATTAAACACAACAATATTAAGCATCTTCTGTGGTCCACGTGCTGGACAAGGTGCTGAGGTTTCAGAGAACAGTCAGGCATGATCACTGTCCTCATGGAGCTCTCCCAACGTTGTGCTGGGTGGTGGGGGTGGGAAAGAGAGTAGAGGGACAAAGGAGAGAATAAGCAAAGTTAATGTTAAAAACTGTGTGGACTGAACAATAAGTGCTACTGCTTCTTTGTCAAGAATGGGTGATCATATTATAGAGAAAAGATCATCTGAGAAGCCACCACTATGGAAGGTACCTCTTTGAATTCCTTAACAGAAAAGTTAAACAGCAGACCAACAATACAGTAGATTAAGATCCTCCTTTTGGAGAAAATTGTGAATTACCATCCTTAGATTCAACCCTTTTTGGAAGCCCATTCCATAACCACACTGTTAAAACATGTCAAATGGAAGAAAAGTAGGTGGATTTGTATACGTACATCAAGATGGGTCCTTTCAAAGGACTACATGTTTTGCATCCTTGGGATCACTGAAACTTAATGTTTTATCTATAGCCTCTGTCTTTATGTTCAGAGTTTATTGTACAAAGCAAATTTCTAATTGATTTCAACAATTCAACTCATCAAGTAATCCCCAAGTGCCTGTGTGTGCCAGGCTCTGTCCTTGGCACAGGAAACAAAGGTGGAGGTGCCATATTGAGACATGGGTGACCCAGAACTCAAGGATCATACAGGCTTTGGTGACGACTGGGGCTAACACGAGGTCCTCCTGAGGTCACCATTCCAGAGTGGGAATGTCACATCAGATGATGTGCCTAGCCTCATATCAGATCAGAAACTCAAAGGTGGGGGTGGGGGGCAAGTCAGGAAATGCCTGTGCACACATTATCAGGAGTCCCTTAGCTGGCTTCTAGATTGTTTCTCAAAAAAAAAAAAAAATTTGACCATATTGGCTCTTTCATTAATTAAACCAATACTTAGTGAGCATCAGTTACATCAGTGTTCATCACCCCAGTGGCTACAGGTGCTGATGGCTCCAGCAAGAACTTTCTCCCTTCTGAACCAGAGTCCCAGGACAAATGACAAGTATCTTGTATGGGACTATGGTTCTCGCTCAGAGTAGATGGCTGAGCTTCAATGAAAAGTCTGCTGATGTGAGTGCATCCATCACATCCTTTGGTGGAAGTACACGTGTATATCAGTCTTTGGGGGCCAGCCTCTCCCCTATACCTCCAGCCCCCAGCATCTTTCCAAATCTGCATCTAACTGATGGTGCTTCTGGTCCTGAGCATGGTGTGAGTTTAATCTAAGCAGAAGACTCCACGAGGGAGGTAGGGAATGAGAGGCTTTCCCCATTGGGGTGCAGGGGGACTTCTTGAGACAATGGACACTATGCAGTCAACTTCTGATCCCAAACTGGGGGAAAGGGTGACCCTTTGGTGGCTTAGCGATTCAAACCAGAGGATAAGTGCTCGGCAAACTGATGGCAAGGCATGCACATCAAAGAACCTCCTAGCTTGCAGGTTTGGTGATTTATGCCATCACCAAAGTAATGATACTGTGGGCAAACTATCAAGCTTGACACTGCCAGCCTTTCCTCTCCAAGTGCAAAGCAAACATCTCTCGAGCTCCTCAGAAACAGAAAGGAAGCATTTCCTCTCCAGAGACCACCCCAGTAGTGCCTGTGGGAAAGATACAGAGCTCAGCTCATATAGGGCTCCTTATTAAAACCTACCCTCCCCCTCCCACCTAAATAGGCAGACACCTACCACTACTTTCATCCTCAAATGAGACCACAGCCCAGCTGTCCACATGAAGCATTTTACCACTAGAAAGAAGGAGTTCTTCTGTCTTCTCAGCCAAATAAGAAGGCTTCATCTTCTTATTCTCAAGGAGCTTGCAGGGAGCAGGGAAGTGGGAAATTCCAATTCCTCGAGAGTATTGACTTGGGCAGAAGGGAGTAAGCACGGGCTTGTATAAACATGTGCACGTACAAGCTGTGTGCACGTACAGCAGTCATGCTGCTAGAAGAGAACAAGTAAGACTTAGGGCACAAAAAATGAATTTTAATTTAAGATTTTTTTTCTTTATTCTTGTTTCTATTTTCTTCTCTATATGAACCAAGAAAGAGAATGGCACTGAAGGTGTGTTTGTAAAGAGGCTTTGCTAATATTTCCAGCTCCTTGGAGATGCAGCAGGAGGAGAAAGAAAGTTGGTTTACTTCACAGTAGACCTTTACAAAGTCCAGTATCTTTGTATATGCTGAGCAGATGTGAATGGTGATCATACTAGCATCCTGGACTAAGATTCCACCAGTTTCCTCTGATGTAGTCAGACTCCCACCCTTATCCTCAACTAAAACAGATCTGAAACTCAGTCTAACTATCCCTGCATTTAAAAATACATTTACAAGTCATCCAGGGAATTTTATGTCCTTCCTAAAAAAAAAAAAAACAAAACCACCTCTAAATTTATTTTGTGAAGAGGTAAAGAAAAAAACAAAAGAGTATCTTTGCACTACCCCTGTAGTCTGTGGACTGACTCCAAAACCAAATACATGTGGTCATGACTATTTGAAAACTGCACTGTTACCCTTGTAACAGTGAACTCCTCTATTCTTTTCTTTCTTTTCCTTCAATATGAAATGAAGATAAACAGTGAGAGTGGCCTTGTATTGGCTTGTTTAAACATCAGGCTCTCCTCTTAAAAGTACTGTGTTAGTATGAAATTTTCCTGACATGATTTTAAACCCCACTGTGTACCCTGCTAGCTCTGTACACCAGAAGGCACTGTCGACTACCATGAGCCATTAATCAGAAGAAGAAATGGATGCACAGGGCCCTGGAAGTGGTGTGGGGACTCTGCTTCTCTGCAGACAGGCTCCTTCATCTGCCCCATTTTGGTCCAGGTCCCATCTGAGGACACAGACCCCCCAAACAGACCACATTCCTTCCTCACAGTGATGGGAGACATGGCGGGACAGCAGGGCTCAGGCTCAGGGAGACTCTGTGGTGTCCTGAATCCCTGGTGACATAACTGGGCACCACAAACTGCTGATAACAGGAGAATGGCAGAAAGGGGCATAACGTGTGCTTACACTGGCCTAAGACTAGGCAAACTCTGGGGACCCTTCGAGGCCATGACCCACAATCCCCAGAGGCATCACGCGTCCTGTCAGCTTTGGGCAAGTGCACGGCTACACCATCTTGGTTGAAAGTGGACTCTCGGCATCCATGCAATAAAGCCTGGGCTGCTTTCCTGCCAACTCTTTATTCTTTCATGACATTTGAAAGGCAAAGGAAAGGAAACAGTCTTAGAAGGTAAGCAGGCTACTTTCACTTCCAGACTTGATATTTTAAAGCAAGGCTAAACTATTTCAAGGTCTTAGTTTCAATTTGTGCCATTAGTAACAAAACATTTTCGAGAGTTAGTGGGTATCATAACCAACACTAAGACCACATAGAGGGTGCAGTTAGAAAAATATCCAACCAAAATACAGTCGAGCCATCCTTTTTATTTTATACCTGGGGTAGGGCACAGGGAGAGGTGCTGTTAGTTCTTGGTTTTTCGCTTGCAAAAGCACATTTCGCTTTTGAGCAGGGCTGTGCCAGTAAGTGACATAATGTCCACAGGGTAATATGATACGTAAGCACAAATGCGGCGCACAGACCAGACTGCGGCCTGGGAAAGGCAAGCTCTGTCCATATATCAACGGGAATGGCATGGAACTCGGAGAGTGAGTATTTTGAAGCAATCGCACATGAATTCACCTTCAGGAGATTAGAGGCTGATGTCACCAGGAGAGTGAAGTCATCAGAAATGACCTAAACTGATGGGACGTTGCCAGAACAAAGCCGCACTGTGCAGACACACAGCTTAACTCCTTCTGGGCTTAAGATGTCTCCGAGGCATTTTCTTTTTTGGTGAATGTGAGGAGCTTTCAATGGAGACACAAAGCTAATATGACTCCCACTCTCCTTGGCATCAGCCAGTGTTACTTGATGGAAAAGGCTGGAAAATAAATAGGTTGTACTAACCAAATGCCCTAGAGGTAAGCCCCTATCTTTTCATCCCATAGTTCTACCCTGTGTGTATAGATCCCCAGGGAAACAGTACTAGTAGGCTTTTGCTTTTAATAAATATCAACCGATTTGGAGTAAATGGAATTGTTAGCAATAGCAGGTCCCCAGAGTGGAATAGTTGGGCCCCCAGAATGGTGGTGGGATAACACTATAACAAAACAGTCCACCTGAAAAACAGCTGGCTGCCTGAGTCTATCTGTGACTCTCAGTGGAGTCCTCCACAAGCCAGTAAGTAATAAGATGCTTGGCCATCCTTGCCTCCATGGACAACCAGGACATCTTCTTCTACCTGTTACCTTCTTCATGCTTGAAAACCAGTGTCACTTGCTTGTTTCACTCCCTTCTAATATCACCTCTTGGTTAGTGGAGATGTCATAAGGCCTATCATATCTCACTTAAGTCAAGTAATAGCAACATAACTTCAAAGGTTAAAAGTTAATCAGACACAGGAAATACTTCTGGATAAATGCATCCTCTTCCAGGAGGTGGCCACATTAAAACTGAATCATCAAATAGTCACTGTGCTAGAGAATATCCTGCTGGAGGATTCTCAGAGGCAGGAAGTTGAACCTGGCCTCCCCTCTGGGATGAACCTAGCTTTTGGAATCTAGAATCCATAATCAAGTGGGCTACCATGGACAAAAGCACCTTACAAGCCAAAAAATATTCACTGAAGAAGATTTTTGATTCCATGATGGTCCTCTACAAAGCAAGGATAAAGGAGCAACATCAAAAGGTATGAGATGAATGAGCAGGCAAACCGGGAGGCTGGCTGCCTACATGGAATGGTGGAAGTTATGCACGGAAAGTCTCCTGCCCCTATACCTCTCTCTCCTTCCTAATGCTTGCCATGTGCCTAAAAATCAAACAACTTAGCTTAAGTCAGTGCTTTTCACATTTTTCTCATTACAACCCATGTAAAGAATACGTTTTACAGCACCATTCAGTACTGTCTCCTATACACATAACTGAAACAAAAGTTTTACAAAACCAATACTCTCCCTCCTGCCTAAGATGTGCTCTGATAGTTTCTAATCTGTTTCATCATAGTTCATTTTTCAGTGCTGGTTTGACCCATTAATTTAACAACCACTAATGGGTCAAGAGTCATCATTTGAAAAATACTGGTATTTAAAGCCATTTAGGAATGTAACAGATAAAACACAAATTAAGGTGTTCAAGGTAAGGAAATAGGATCCTTAGAGGGGAAAACCCACGATGCTTTAAGGCAAAGTGGGGGCCAGGAAGTTGGAGTCTGAGATCAGTTCATGAATTATCTCGGGCTCCCAGGGGACACCCTCATCAGAGCCTATCAATCTTCTTGACTACAAAACTCCTCTATTTACCCATCCCCAAGCTCATCCACAATCACAGAAAGATAATATACCCTCCTGGATAGAACCCAAAGGAAATCACTGTGCGCTGTTTAACTTAGACCACTTCAAAGATCAAAGGGACAATGACCAGTGAATGGATTGAAACCATTATGCAGCTGAGACTGAAGTGGGGAAAGTTTCTAAATATGAGTCAAATCACATTGAGGTGAGTGCACTCTTGTATCTACTCGACAGTAAATGGAAAATTAGCTCCACTTTCTCACTTTAAAGTACCTATGACCAGTCACCAAAGCTGTTGACCTTGGAAGCTAGAATTGGCTTTCAGTGCCATGGAAACACGAAGAGATTTAGGCTGACTCTATCTCGGACTATTGCACAAACTGCTGCAACCAAATATTTTCCAACATTGGGTCAGTTTTTAAAATACAGTAAATATTTACTGAGCTCTTACTAGGCTGGGCACTAAAATAAATTTGTGGATGCTTTTACTTGGTTGAATAGTCCAGGTGTTTGACTGAACTAATAGAACTCAGAGTTGTGGTTATGCTTATTATGATAACTCTGACCCTGAGGAGCCTCCAAGACCCTGGCACAATTTGTGGGTTTTTAAGATACTGTTCAACATTTACTGCACTGCAACAAAATGTTACTATTGATCCTTTGGATGTACTTTACCAAAATACCAGTAATTTTCAAACCTTCAAATCAACAGTGGAATCATGCACTGTCTGCTGAAGGAAGCAATTCAAGTATCTTAAAAAGGGGATCCAAACTGGTCAGTTTCACTTTCTGTTTCCATTGAGACTAATCTCCTGTGCACTTGCCTTTAGATCTAGAATGAACAAGAAATTTAACCTATTTTTAAAATTAAAACCCATGTTTGTTTGCCTTTTCTGAAGTATTGCACAAGCCGACAGGAGAGGTAGTGTGCAGGCAACCTTGATATGTGTAAGGTCCAGGCAAGAACACGTGAGGACACCAGGCACAAGGTTCCCCATTCTTTGCTCACCCAGCGCAGAGGTGCACCTGAACAGCACTGATAACTTGCATGTGGACAATCCAGCCAGCATGTGCAGGCTCTGCCCCCACATCATTCCACCTCCAAATATAGTCACTCTTCAGACCTAGGTGCGTGCACACCAGAGTAGACACAGAAGTCTAGATGCTGGTCTCAGAGCATAGTCTAGAAGTGGTTTGTCAGGAATAGGGGTGAAGGATTGGTCAGAGGTAGGCTGGAGCAGGCATGGGGTCCAGGGAAGGAGCCCCAGATGCCCAAAACCTAAATGAGGAAGGAGAGGCAACTGTTGTGCTAGTATTAATACATTCAAAGTAATGCATTCAATATGCTACTATCTGCACATGAGACATCCATAGGCAGCTAATGAAACTCTGTCATGACATCAACAGAACCAGCATGAAGGCATAACCAGTCTTAATTTATAACCCAAGTTTTAGCATAGTCATTCTTAGAAAACAAAACAAAAATAAAACTAGATTTGTTTTTACCCAAGCAGCATTTTTATTATTTAAAAAATCTAATATTTTTCATATACTCATTTTTTCAAAACGTGGCATTTCAACTTGGAACTCATTTTAATCCAGGCCTGTTTTTTGGAGCAAGTTTGTAAAGACCTTACACTTGATGTTCTCTTTCGCTGTTGATGTATCCCGCCATTTGCAGGGAGAGGAGAATGACTGGGAAATGTGCAGAAAGCAGATCTTTTCAGCAGGTTTATATGCAAGAGGAATGGGGGAAGGAGAAGATAGAAGCTATTTAAGCCCACATCTCCCCCATGTCAGCCTGTATATCATAATAGCTTGTCTGTTAGAGTGTCAAGTAACCCGTAGGAAAGAAAACATTTCTCAAACACCTGTAAGTCCATTCCAGGGGTCAGATATGGCATCTTTTCCCACCAGGGACCACTGCAAAGCTAAAATCAACAATTAAGAACAGCTGCAGCCCTGCAACCAGCTGCCCTTCCTAACCCACTTGGAGGGAGGGGAGGGAGAGTTCTGAGAGGGATAATCAGTGGAGAAGACTGAAATTACTCCTTCTTTGTATTACCTTCTCCCCTTGTAAAATGTGTTGAAACTTCCCCTGTATGCTGAACAGAGTCCCACGACTGCTTTTTAATTTATCAAATGTCCTGCAATATTTCCAAGTCTTACAGACTATGATGATATCTAACTGTCCATTTCAAAGAGCTGAGGCTCACAGCTTCAAACTGGTGCAAGAAAAGGCTCAAATATGCAAGG
This sequence comes from Camelus bactrianus, assembly GCF_048773025.1. NCBI lineage: Eukaryota > Metazoa > Chordata > Mammalia > Artiodactyla > Camelidae > Camelus > Camelus bactrianus. The sequence goes on from NC_133552.1 coordinate 14,644,297, forward strand.
AAATTCTGTTGCATTTGAGCAAGTTCCTTTAGGAAGAGATCACTAAAATGTGTCATTTGGTCACAGGCTGTGGGACCCCTCCAGAGCTAAATGAAAAACAGAAGAGACCAACAGCTATTGACAAAATTATATGTGTAGCAAATCAATGAGCCTACATGTCAGAAAAGAAAGAGCCAAAGCCAGGTGATGGGAAGGCTAAAATGATGAATAGCAGTTCATAGGTATCTCTGGAGAGTGAATGCAAGGACAAAAAGAATTTCAGGGTTGTTCTAGGAAGATTAATGTGATAAGAAAATCATCTGAAAAAAAAGAAAGTCATCTGAGAAAACTGGTTCATACTGATGGTTCTTTTTTTTTTTTTTTTTTTTTTTTTTAGGATTATGTCCCTGAGGGAAGTGGCAGGAAAGCCATCAACTAAACCATTTATCATAAAGAAAGAGAGTCAGAAAACAGGTTACTGAGAACATCCTCTTCCTCCTTTTCCAGGCCTTTCAGGCAGCAAAATGGTGAGTTAAGTGAGATTATCTCATGTGCCTTCTCATCTCTTAATCTTGTTCAGAGTGGAAACCTGTTTCTGGCTGCATTTCCCCCACCCTTTTTGCCTATGGCCCTTCTGCTAATGGAGATGTTCAGCACATAAACCTGGGATTCACTCAATTTTCATTGAGCTTCTCCATTTCACTTTTAAATAAATTAGGTCACCTTATCAGCACAAACTGTGATTTAGAGAGAAGACAGACGAATAAATCAGGTTTGAAGACCCTTTGGCTGTAGATGTCCCATGCCCGTCTGGGAGACGTTTTGGTGATCTTAGTGTTGGTGCTTTCTTGCACTTGCCCATTCTACAACATGATAGTGTGAAAAATAAAAATAAAGCTAGTAGTGAGATTCTCAGATGTCTGATATCTTGCTTATATGCCCAGGTTGTCTGTTTTTAAAACAAAAGCACTCTCATCTGTGAATCTGTCAACAAGTCATAGGTCAGAGGCCTTGCCCTCTATTTGTTTTGCTCTATCACTACACACCAAATGTCTGGTGCAGATGTTTTTGAACCTGAGGAAGTCAACCTATTTGAAAAGTTTTTGTTTAAATTTTTAAGAAAGCTATTCACAGCACCTAATCAAGAAGACCCAATAGAACTTAAAAAGAAAATAATTCATAAATCACTGAGTTCTACTAGTACAGACTTCTGGGGACATCCAATATACTTTATCCCTTCTCTTTTGATTCACCACTATTTCTTCCTTTTCCTAAAGTAATTCATGTCAACAAATGTTGACCAGTGTGGATTTCTATATTTCACAAAAGTAAAGGGCATCCAGCACTCTCTTTAATTTCTAGCAAAAGCTTATAAAAGGTTTTGAGGCTGCTGTGAGACCATGCTTTACAGACCTCCAACTACAGGAATGTCATTAATCAAGGTCTCTAGCTGTTATACTTTGAATAACCACTGTCAAATCTGTACCAAGGTGACACTTGCCCCAGGCCACTCCCACCCAGTGCCTAAGTGTGGCAGGTAGTCCTGTTCCAGGGAAATAAACTCTGATGGCCAACATTGGCTCAAGGATTCCCCAGTAGCTATGCTGAAACTTTTAGGTTGCACAGCAGTTAAGGACACTTCCACCCAACTTTCCCTCCTTGTTTCTTTCAGTTGTGGTTAGGCTTGCATCATAGTCTAACAGCTCTTGCAGCTCCTCCTCCACTCTCTCTCACACAGACATTCTGCCTAGTAAAATCCTTGCACATTTAATCCATCCTGGTGTCTGCTTCTCAGAGAAACCAGACTAACACAGCTTGATTCTTCATTCTTGGCCCTTTTGAATAAATATGGGAATGCTGAGGTCTTAGTATATAAACATAGGCTCGTTACTTTCTGCTAAACTGGGTCCCAGTCTGAAGGAAACATATGAAACCAGTGGAGTAAGGAACAGATGATCTCAATAGAAGAGTTGCTGGGACTTTCATCCCTATTCAACCCAATTCTAGCAGACAAGGGAGTAACAGGAACCATTAACTCCCCTGAGCTGCACCAATGTTACTCCACCTGAGACAGCAAAAGCTGTGGAACTCTGCTCATCTGGTAAGTGGGGAAGGTATCATTTCCTCTAGTTTTGGAAGGATTAGCAACTGATTCAGAACTTGGTAGTTGCCTACCTGATGTCCATTCTCCCCTTTTTTCTTATGAAGAAAATCTCAATTTTGTTCGGGGTACAATATGTCCAGCCCAAAATACTACATTTTCTAGTCATTCTTGCAGCTAGAGATGGTCATGTGACATAGTTCTAGCCAGTAAGATTTAATAAGAAATCACTGGTTGGGGATTACAGGAAACCTCTTTAAAAGATAGTCAACTACAGGGTTTTGCATATGGAAAATGATAAGTTGATTCTAAGTTCTAAAATCATCAAACAAAAAAGCTTCTGCATAGCAAAAGGAAGAATCAACAAAATGGAAAGGCAGTCTACAGAATGGGAGAAGGTATTTGCAAGCCATATATTAGATAAGGGGTTAATACCTGAAATATATAAAGAATTCATACAGCTCAACAACAAAAAGTGATTAAAAATAAGCAGAGGAACTAAACAGACATTTTTCCAAAGAATATATTCAAATGGCCAAAAGGTACATGAAAAAGTGCTCAACATCACTAATCATTGGGGAAACGCAAATTAAACTACAATAAGATATCACCTCTTACCTGTTAGAATGGCTATCATCAAAATACAAGCGATAACAAGTACCATTGAGGTTATAGAGAACTAGCTGTCAAGATTCATTTTATTAAATAACACAATGTGATATTGAATCCAGAAAACACAAATAGAACAATGGAATAGACACAGAATAGAGTCCAAAAATAGATCCACACAAATATGGATGTCTAATTTACAACAACAATACACTGCAATGCTATAGGGAAAGGATGGTTTTTTCAATAAACAGTGGCAGGTCTGCATGGAAAAAAAAATAAACCTTGACTGCTACCTCACACCATATATAAAAACTAATTCCAGATACATTACACATTCAAATGTAAAAGGTAGAACAATAAAGCTTTTAGGAAAAAAACAAGAGAACAAACATCTTCATACCCTTGGAATGACAAGAGTGTTTTAAATAGGCCCCCAAAAGTTCTAGCCATAATGAAAAAACTGATAAATTTAAAAATACTGAGAACTTCTGCTTATTGAAAGACATCATTAAGAGAACTAAAAGGCAACCAACAAAACTGGGGGAATTTTTTTTTAATACATACACCCAACAAAGGACTTGTTATGGACCAAAGTGTGTCCCCATAAAATTCATGTGTTGAAGCACTAACCCCTAGTATCTCAGAGTATGACTGTATTTAGAGATAGAGCCTTTAAGCAGCAATTAAGTTAAAACAAGGCCACTGGGGGGACCCTAATCCTGTATGACTGGGTGTCCTTAGAAGAAGAGGAGAATAAGACAGAGAGAGACAGCACCTGTGCACCAAGGGACAAAAATGTGAAGAGGTAGCAAGAGAGTGGCCATCTGCAAACCAAAAAGAGAGGCCTTAGGAAAAACCAGTGCTGCTGACATCTTGACCTTGCACGTCTAGGCTCCAGAACTGTGAGAAAATAAAATTCTGTTGGTGAACCCAACCAGACCATGGTATTTTGTTGTTGTAGCCCTGGCAAATTAATACAAGACTCCTATCCAGAAGATGTAGACAACTCTATGAAACAATATGAAAATGACAAACACAATGAGAATAGAACAGAAAAGATGAACAAGTGTTTCACAAAAGAGAATATTCAAATAGCCAGTAAACACATATACATGAAAAGTTGCTCAACTTTAGTTGATTCACTAGTTATCAGGGAAACAAAACTAAAAACACAGTATGAGACTATTACACACCCACCAGAATGGCTAAAATGGAAGAGACAGATAATTCCAATTATTGACTAGGATGTGGAGCAACTGAAACTTTTACATGGTGATATGGAATAGTAAATCGGTACAAACACTCTGGGAAATTGTTTGGCAGTGTCATACCTAAACATAAGTGTATCTGTAACTCAGAGATTCTTCATCTAGGAATATGTCCACAGAAATGAAGACATTTGTTCACCAGAAGACTTGTACTGGAACAGTCACTGAAGTACTATGTATAATAGCTAAAACCTGCAAGCTATCCAAATGCCCACCGATACTAGAATGTATGTTTTAAAATTTACATTCACACATTGGAATAATACAGCAGTGAGAAAAAAATGTTTTACAATTACATGCAATAATATCCCACAAATATCATTTTAAATACAGGAAAGCAGACACAAAAGAGTACATGCTATACACCTCCATAAAGTACAAAATCAGGCAAAAATAATCTATGCTGTTCTTTTGGGTATACAAGATGAACTTCTGGGGAAATAAGGTGGATTCTGAAGTCCTGAAGAATGTTCTGGCTTTTGTTCTGGGTGCCAGTCACACTGATATGTTCACTTTGTAAAAATTCACCAAGCTATCTCTACTTGTGATTTGTGATCTTTTCCGTATGTATGTCACTATAAAGTTTTTATGAAAAAGAGGGAGCCAACCTATTTGGCTTGCACTTTTCCCTTCACCCTTCCCCCTTTTCCTGCCTGAAGCACAGATGTGATGCCTAAAGTGGAACCACAAAGGGACAAGCATGAGAACAAAAATCACATGCTAAAGATTGCTGGACAGTAAAACAGAGGTAGCCTAAGGGGTCCTTGAGTGCATCATGAAGCACTGGACTACCTACTTCCAGCCTTCTTGTTCCACAAAAAAGATTAAAACCCTAACTTGTTTAAGCCACTATCTAGTCAGGTTTTCTGTTATTCACAGCTATCTGCAATGCTAATCAATAAACCAACTCCTCAGCAACTTCCTAAAAACATGAGGTAGACGAAGAAGAAAATAACATGTTACACATGATGACCAAGGATAAAAATGGTGAACAGGGATGATCTGGACCAACAATGAGCCTGTCCCATCCTTCCTAGTTGGTGCTTTTGTACATACGTATCACTTTAAGCTAGTCTTCAGGCAAGAGAATTTAAATTCTTAGGGATGGTCTCTCTGGAAGCCTTTAATATAGAACAGAAACAGGCAAAGAATTCAGACATCAGTATCATATTGTAAATGTGTGTGAATCCTGAATAGAAAATAAGCAACTTTATATTAGTCTTATTACTAACAATGAGATATATAGTTCAAACGCTGTAACATAAATCCAAATTACCAATGGCTTATATATGGTAGCTCATCAGTGTTAAGGACCCAACTCCACTTACATTGCTGTTCCACCATCCCTGGGATGTTGCCCTCATCTGCAATGGTCCAAAATGGCTCTCCATTACTACTCTGCATTCCAGGTAGTAAGATGTAGAGAGAAGTACAAGAAAGACACATCTCTCCCTTTAAAGACACAACCAGGAGTTGTCACTTTCTGAACACATCCAATTGGCCAGAATTTGGTCAAGGATGTTAGTAAGTAATGTTAGGAAATGTAGTGGTTAGCTGAGTAGCCATGATCTCACTTAAAGATTTTTATTACTATGGAAGGAGAGAAAAAGTGGAAATGGGAGAAGTGGGGACTAGTGATCCTGCTGCTACATGGGCTACATTTTTCATCCACTTCATGTATTGAGAATCTACATATCAGTAAGCACAAGAAGCAACTTTCTTATTTTGTCAAACCAAGTTTCTTAAAAGGAAGTATGAGTTGAACTTAAATTTTTTTTTAAATGTAAACTAATTCTTGCCTCACCATATTCTATTCTCCAAGAATTCCATTCAAAGTTCACCTTTCCTGTTAGGAGCCCCAGACAAACTACACCTGGTTCCAATCGCTCTAATCACTTCCCCAATTTCACCCAGAGCACGTATCTGTGTGGAGCACTAAGTGATTATGCATATGTGTAGACATTTTTTATTGAGCTTAAATGTATTTTTCTATGATGAGGTGGAAATGATATGGCTTTTGAAGTCTGGCACACATTGATTCAAATCCCAACTCTGTGGCTAAGTGGCTACATGACCTTGCTACAAACTCCCCACACACACACTGATACCTCTGGTCTCAAAAGAGAAGTCTGCCCTGGTACAATCCATTTCTTGACCCCATCCTTCCTACTTACTCTAACAATTATCCTCCCTTGAAACTTCAATCTCTTTCTCCACTAAACTTCTTTCTCTTATATGAACAGGCTCCTCTCTCTCATTTTTTCTCAGCTGTCCTTCAAGGACACAGGGTTGAGCTATCCTAGGTAGCTCTTTTCCCTTTGTCACTTCACATATAGTTTCTTAAAAGTCTGTACCCCCTTCCTTACCTGCTAGTCAGCCCTCTGCTGATTTAATTCCTATTACAAAATGAATCTGTTCTTAGAAAGAGTCCTGACTACTTCTAAAAGCCAATCCAATAGTCAGTTTTCTGCCGTCTTCAACACAACTGACCACTTCATTTACGAATTTTTTTTTTTCCCTTGGGTTTCACAACCTCACCCCCTCAGATCTCTGCCTGCCTCTCTGGGGTTTCCTTCTGAGCTCCTTCATGAATTCCTCTTCCTCTGCTGCCCATCAGAAGTTGGTTTGCTCCAGAGCCATCTTTGGCCACCCTCTCTTCTCACTCTCCACATTCCCTATGGATGCTCCTCGGTGCATCTGGCTTTCAAAAATTCCAAATCAGCTTTTATAGCCCAAACTCTACTGAGTTTTAGGCCATCCCAGTTTCCTTGGGACCAAAGGATTTCTTGAGACTTGAAACTTTCAGTTTTAAGACTGAGAAATTCTCAGGCAAACCAGAATGAGTCAGTCACCCTAGAAACTCGAAGCACCTTCTAGACATTTCTACTTGAATGTCCTACAGGAACCACAAATTGAACATGTCCATCCGTGAAATCATTGTCACATCCCACCCCAAACCTGTTCACCTTTTATTCAACATCTTGATGAATGATGCCTAAACATCGACAGCTCTCTTAGCTACTATGTCCACTAGTCACTAAAACCTGAGCAGAATCAAAATGTACCTTTGTTGCCTCTACCTTCTTCATCTCCTACTTCAATTATCATTACTATATCCTAATCTCCCTGACCCCAGCTCTGTACACCAATCCATCCAAGTGATTTTTCTTGAAACAAAATCCAACCATGTTACTTCCCTGCTTGATTGAAGGTTTACATGGAGTTCAAACTCCTTTCATAGGGCTCCTACAAGTCCCACAAGATCTAACCCTGGCCTGTGTCTCCAAAAATCCTCCTTCTGATCTGGCTACCACCCCCTGTAATCTCCTTACATCAGATACTGCCCTCCTTGCACTTTCCTGAAAAAGGGGATGCTGTTTCTCACATCCATTACTTTGCTCATGCTGTCCTCTCTACTTGGAGTGTCCGTTCTTGCTACCTGACCAGCTCTCAATAACCCTTCAAATCTTAGTTCAAGTGTATTCTTCCCTGAGAAGCCTTCACTGTATCTAGACTATGCCTCTCCATAATACCTCTTAACACATGAAAATGCAATTGCAGACTTATTCACATCTGTTTTCCTTGCCAGGCTGGGTACAAAATTCTTGAAAGCAGGAACCTTTTATATTCATTTTGTATTCAAGGACAGTGTTTGGAATATACTCAGAACTAAAATATATTTTTAGTTGACTGACAGTCCTCTGGGTCTAGTTCCCCATCTGTAAGAACTCAGATGTTACACCCATTTTGAAGAGTATATTGTAGGGGATTAACATATAGGAAAGTACCTATGACTCTACCTGGAACTCAGCAGATCCTTGTGTTTCTCTTCCCCTTTATTATTAAATTAAGAGCTGCATTTTCTACATGGTTTGTTATGTCCCTCATTGAAACCCGATAGATATTTCTGGATGACAAACACAATGGTTCCGAGCTGGGGGCCAGGAAAAAGTCTCCGTTCCTCCTTGGAGGAGGGCAAGAAGTCAACTTAGGGATTAATCAATACTTATATCAGTATCAATTCCCAGCAACAATAGGTCACCTTGACATATAGTTAGCAAGTATCTATGCTGTTCGGCAAGGTTCACATTCATGGAAGAACAGTCTTGTTTTAAAATAATTCTCACTTGTGCACCATATACACTGCACTTATCACCGCAGAAGGTTCAATAAAGATAGTGAGATTAAGTGTTTGAAAAGAAAGTGTGAGACCATTTCACACCTACCAAACTGATAACATTTTTAAATGGAATTGCCAGATGCTGGTGAAGGAAGGATGGAAGGAAATGAAGGAAGAAATCCAATGTCCATAAATGGAAGTGGAATACTTTTATGACATTGGAAATGAATCAATCACAGCAACACACTTCAACATAAATGAATCTCAAAACGTAAAGCTTGCAGGAAAAAAAAAATTAGTGGAATTTCACTTACATAAAGCTCAACAATCACACCAAAACTAAATAATACATAGTTTAGAGATCTACATATATAATAAAGAAAGAAAAACAAAGGAACAACATGAACAAGTTTTCAGTTCAAGATAGAGGTGTGAAGGGACGCCGGAGGGGCCCTGAAGAGTTTCATAGGTTTTGGTAATAGCCTGTGTGGCTAGTATATGGCTGCTTACTCTATTTTTGTATTACTATCATATTATATATTATATTATTGTTTTTCAAACTGGACGTGTAAGTTATACCCTTTTCTACATGTAAGATATACTTTAAACTTTTAAAAGTACTTTTTTAGGGAGACGATAAGTAACTTTTTCATGGTCATACTAAAAAGGAACAGAGCCACTAAAAAGGAACAGAGTAAAGTGAGACCCCAGGTCTGTCTGACCACAAAGTTCATGGTGTTTTAAACTACCTCCAATACACACTGGCTCCCCTAATCTTGCACTCACATACAAGACACACGTCCTTAGCCCAAATGTCCACTGATGGATGGCTGGATAAACAAAAGATGGTCTATTTAAGGTTTTCAGCCTTAAAAGGAAAGAAAATCCTGTCACATGCTATAATATGGATGAATCTTGAGGACATTATGCCAAGTGAAGCAAGCCAGTCACAAAAAGACAAATACTGCCTGACTCCACTTACGCGAGGTACCTAGAGTAGTCAAATCTATATAGACAGAAAGTAGAAAGGTGGTTGCCAGGGCCTAGGAGAAGAGTGAATGGGTACAAAAAAAAAGAAATCATTAGTATTTAACAGTATAGAGTTTCAGTTTTACAAGATGAAAAGAGTTCTGAATGATGGTAACGACTGCACAACAACTGTGAATGTACTGAATGCCACCAAACTGTACCACTAAAAATTATTAAAATTGTAAATTTTGTGTTATGTGTATTTTACCATACTTTTTTAAGTTGCACATTCTTATGTGAATATTAATCAAGATGAGTGGAATTTAGTGGCAGGGCACAGAAAAAAGCTACTTTCTAGATATCTAGACTTGGCCCAGTGATTCACAGCTGACCTGCTTTCCTGGCTGCACCATCGCCTTAGTTTCTGGGCCGTGGCTTCCTGGAAAGTTGGTCTATCAACCAAGGCAACTGCCATTTCTGGCTTGTCCCTGGCCTCATCCCCATGGTGATGGAATGGAATGTAGGGTGGCTGCCAGATGGCAGATGAGTAAAAGCGCATGATTTGAAGTTGAGAGAAACAAGAAATAAAGGGGTATTAGATGCTGCTGAAGCAGGCCTGGTGCTCAGGGGTCTGTGGGCCTAATCACTAGCCTTCAGCCACATGGTGAGAGGCACAAGAACAGAAAGAGATGAGGCATCAGAGAAGGAAACTAGAAACAGAAATCAGCACCTGGAACACAAGCAAGGAAACCAGAACTTGCCACAAAGCTGAGCTTTGAGCCTGAACACATCTCCAAGAAGAACAATTTAGCTCATATATAATTAGCAACTCACTCTTGATGAAAACACAACACAAACCACAAACGTACACACACAGACACATCCCAGAACATGATGTTGAGAGAGACACAATTTCATCACCTGGAAAATTTGTCTACACAGTATCAAGAAACCAGACTCTAGATGACTGACTTAATTCTTTGTGTCTGATTCTTTGACATATGCTTACCTAGCCTCAGAAGTCCAAACACAAGCTGACACTATTTTTCCATTGCATTAAACCTACCACACAATTATCTTAAGAATTATCATGGCCAATAGAGAGAGTATATATTAAACTAACATTTAGAGATGAAATGCCACTGAGATAACAGTGTTCTTAAGCATTCATGAAGCATCTGATGTGTGAAAATGTTTAGGATCCCATTTTCAGTGAATCCCCTAGGATGGTGGGAACTCACTATTAAATGATCTCATGTCCATGATGAGAAATTGGGGCACAAAAAGGTGAAAGAACTGGTTGAGATTCCATCCAAAAGGCTAACTGCAGAGCTATGATTAAGCCTCCCAATGCCCCAAGCACAGGTGTAGGCTTTGTTGGTTGGGTCCAGGCACCTCGTCATAGAAGACTTAGCATGACTCTGGCTCCTCAGCTTCCCCACTCAAGGTGGAATCACACCAAGTATGCATTTCAGTGGCGTCCTTGAAGATATCTCTCATACCTGCTCACCCTCAGTCTGAAGGTCTCCCAGGTGAACAGATCCTCTAAGCCTTTTTCATAAGGGGACATTAATCTACTTCAATGTGGTCTGGACTATGCCTGACTCCCATTTCCACTTTAGCATAGACCAGATTCAGCCTCAGAAAAACAATCAGCCTTACCAAAATCCCAGGATGTACTTTCATGTCTTATACCTAACTCTAAATTCACCTCATTTCCACCCCTCAACACACACACCACATTCCTTCAGACTCCAGGCTAATGTAGTACAGCATACAACTAGACAGCCTGTGTTCTCAAGTTTTCTCACATACCCAGGGCTGTGTTGAAAAGGAACTGGCCCAGAGTGTGTGTATGTCTGTGAGTATGTGTCTGTGTGTACATATAAATAGAGAAAATAAGAGTTAGAAATAGTTACTGGTCCTACTATTTTTCTTTTTACCACATTAGCTTCTCTTCTTGGGTAGTGCTTAACTGTGAGTATTTGGCAAAGGCCCAAAGCTAAATCTTTATCGTTTCTCTTATCAGGATGCAACTTTCTACTAGGGTGTCTCCTCATTGAACCTCTATGCTTTGGGGAAAACTGAATCTCGAAGAACAATAGAAACTGATGGAAAACTGCAGGTGACGCTAAGCATCTCTAAAATGTATTAGTTTGCCAGAGCTGTGTAGATCATCCATTAATCAGTCCTTCAAATCCATGACTAGGAGTAACAGACATTGTCAATATCCAGCTTGCAACTGCTATTCTGGAAAGGTCTTTATTTTTTTCAATTGTTTTAAATATGAAATGTCAAGAAAAAAAGGAATGGACTCTCACATGGCTGTCCAGGTGCCTCCAGCAGTTCCACTATGTATCAGGGATGCTGGTGTTCTCCTGACTATGGTTTTCATCACGCTTCTCAGTCTTGTGTATCTCCACTTACCAGCTGTATAAGGTCGTATGCCCCACAGCTGGATGCATCTCCAGAAAGCAGAGGACTGCCTTGTTCTCATCACCAGAGAAGTGGTTCAGAGATGAAACTATTTAGCTGTGTGGTCCTCCTGCCCAGGACATCACTGATACCTTCCTAATAATAATGTCTGCCCAATAATGTTTTCTATCTCAAACTCCAGTTCTCCAATAGCAGATTGGTGAACTTAATTTAACTGACTCTAGCTAAACTCAGACCTTTGGGATTTTCTTAATCACTGCCACTTTTCTTAAGTCATTTCCAGATTTCTTCTTTCCATCCTCTTCTCTTTCTCCCTTAGACTGACCTGAATTTCAGAGGGCTTATAGAATGCCTCAGTGTCAGCATTGGGGACAGGGGTGTTTTTGTTCTGGGACTGGCCTTTCTCCTCCCCAGGGTACCTGAGTTGTTCAGTCTCAGCTGGTTTCCATGTGTGCCATCTTTCCAGGATGGCACTACCAAGATGTCTGTACCTATCTTGCCTTTGACTGGGACCAGTATTAACTTCTGCTGCAAAGACCCTAGGTAGGTAGGTAGGTAGGTAGGTAGGTAGGTAGGTAGGTAGGATCCTAAGACCCATTCAGTTCCACTGGCCCTCCTGCTTTCTGGTGCTATTTAGTCTCATCCTTCCTCTTTCCCTCAGCCAACTTCCACACCTTCCATGGGACATAGGAAAACTCAGCTGTTCTGAGGGTAACAGAAGACCAGATGTGCAACCATGGGACCTACCTATTATAATGAGGTTAAGGCTTACAGCTACAAGCAACTGCAGCACTGTGTCCAGGGATGAGTGAAGCAGAAAGAGCACCACTGGACAGGACATTAGACAAACTGGCCACTAATTCTCTGTGAACCACAGACACATTACTTTACCTCTCCCAGCTTCCATTCTGTCCTTTATAAAATAAGCATGTTCCACTAAATAAATGCTAAGCTCCCTTCTATCTCTCAAATTTGTCATCCTGGGCTCATCCTACATATTAGCCTGCCAGATTCCATAGGATGGAGCAGTGACTAAGACACCTAGTTCCCCTTGACATCCTAGCTCCAAAATGGGGCCTGGTCTCTCCACTCATCTAGAATAACAATTTGATAGGACATGTTAAACCATGAAGCATAATATAGTAATGTGCTACACACACAGCATCTCCAGGATCATTTTCACCAGAAAAAAAGGACAGCTTGATCAGAACAGCATGAGTCAAACAAGAAAGCTCACAGGGAAGAGATGAACAGGCAACAGGGCAGGGGATGATCTATGATGAGAAGGCTTTAAAGAGAGCAGACCCTGGAGGTTTACCATGAGTACGCACCATTTAAGATTTGCTTCTAGTTTTCGAGTGTATTTCTGCCAACATCACCATCTCATATTGAAGGAGTGAAAGACATTAAAGTCATGAGTTCACTCTGAGATCTGGAAAGAGGAAAAGGGGAAAATGAAACTGTCTTCACTCTGTGCAGCTTCCCAATGGGAGTAATAAGAGACTAGATGAGTTTGGAAGAGAAAGACAGGTTGGAGGCTAGGAAGGATAGTCAGGAAGAAACCCCCCAGCAAGTCTAGCTGTCTGCTTGGGAGTACTCTAGGCATGCAAGACGCTGCTCCCAGCTCCCTACCTTGGGGATTTCTGAAAATTGAGTGTTAGTGACCCCCTCGCTTGTGCTCCCACAACACTTAGCACATATCTTTATTGCACCACTTCAAATGCTAACTGACTACAGTCTATCTTCCCACACTAGACTCCTGAGGTCCCCTAGTGCCTGCCCGGTGCCTCAAGCCCAGCAGGTCCTCAGTAATGTTTGTTTTACCAATGAAGGCGGCAATTAATTCCAGCAGAGAGGGATGAAGGTTGGGTAAATTTCCACAGAGGTTTTAGCCTATGAAAAGGATTTTTTTAAACAAAGATTTTTCCAAATGAGAAAGCAGAGAGAGAGGACAAGACTGGTGTGTGGAAAGGTAGGTCATTTCAGAAGGGGCGGGGGCACTTAGTAACCAAGACACAGAACACAGGACGAGGGAAGTTAAAGGAACTCACAAAGACCCTGTAGAGGAAGTCCCAGAGCGGGCTGGCCTTGTGGGTATGAGCTGAAATCAGGAATCTGGATGACCCACCGACAACATGCAGAGGAGGAAAGGATGAAGGCCAAGCATGTGGCTCTGAAGACAGTAACATTTCAGGAACAGAGAAGAGAAAGCATCGAGGAGACTAAGAAAGAATACAGAGAGAGGAGGTAAAACAGATGGACTGTGCTGGGAAAGCCATGAGAGAAGAGAGTTTCCAGAAGTCAAGAACACAGGCAGCTGAGCTACATTTCAGTTTTAGACCAAACAGTGTGCTGAGTGGCTGTAAGTTCAAATCCCAGAGCCAGCTCTGGTTCAGTGGCTCTGCTCTGGGTCAGCAGAATCCCACCTAGCCCCTGGCAATTTTCATGGAGCCTGTGCAAATCCACTTTAATACCAATGAATGGGCTTGTGTTCCAGACTTGCTGCAAAAGACTTGAAGTTCTCAGAACGGGTGTCTTTTAGGGAGAAAAAAGAAAAAGAAAAAAAAAAGTGGGACCTTTTCTAATGCATGATAAAGGAAATGCAAAAGAATGTTCCCAGTGTTGGCCTGAGGTGATGGGTAGTTATTTTCCCATCAGTAAACCTCTGTGAAACAATCCAGGACTGTCGTCCTTCCTTGAGGAGCCGAGGCTGCTGGCAGTGGTCACCATCTGGGAGAGCAGGTGTGGTTGAAAAGTGATACTGACAGGCCTTGCCACACGTGCACGTGCAGAGGCTGGGTGTTTATTTAAACACTGCAGCTGCTGCTTGCAGATCCTGAAGCTGTTTGTGCCTAGCTATTAGAATCCTGGGTTTTGTTTTTTTTGTTTTGGGGGGTTTTTTTTGGTAATGCCTTAGCTCCACAAGACCCATCCCAATTCTGTTAGCTACATAATGTATATTTATGTTTCACTAAAGTGCTTGAATTTTGCAAACATTTTGCACAGCTGCAAGAATTGAGTCTGTCTGCCCAATCCTTTCTCAGAAACTTGCCCGGAGATCTCACCTAAGTTTGTGTCTTAAATGGCTTCTTAGATCCATCCTGAATTTAGATTGGAGAGTTGACATACGCTCCTGTCTGACAATTGATACCTGAAATTCCTAAGCAAAAGTTCTTTGAGTTGGTGCTCTGTCCTCTGGGATAAAGAAATCCCTTTGGGCTTCTGGCTAAGAAATGAGAGAACAGTCTGAAAAATCTTCCCACCAAAATCATCTACATGAACAAAGAAAATATGAAATAAGGAAAACCATCCATGCAATAACATAAAACCTTACAAATTACAACTCTCTGGATTCCAATACAAAATTAAATAATCCTCCTTAATCCATGGCAGGCGACCAGCATCTGTGTTTATTCTACTTCAGTGCTTCTGGCTCTGGAGTGGGTCTTACATCCTGTGCTACCCTGAGACCATTTTGTTTCCACATTGCCACAGGAAACTACATTTATATTGACTTCCTTCTACCTATGCATTTGTTACTGCCCATTCCCAAGGGATCCAGTTTGCTTGTGGGTCCAGGAAACTGTTATATGTTGACTGGAGGCATAACAGTGAGTCTTTTCTCCCAGGAGTCATTGGAATCTGTGCCAGAGGGCTCAGGAGTAGTTTCCATGAAATGAAGTCCCAGAGCAGCAGCCACCTTTTCCAGCACCACGACTACTTGGTTGTCAATGCAGCACCTCCCATGTGTCCTTTTCAGTCTTTTAATCTAACCCCAAAGAGGACCCTTTGTATCTTACCTAGGTGAGGCTATGTACCACTGGGTAACTCCCATTTCTTGTCTGTACTTAAAGATTGGTCCTTCATAGGATAAGTATAGAGAAATAAATCTGAGCAGGTGAAAATATTCTAAAGTACAAACACAGAGGAAAAGAAAGACCAATGTTCAAAGTTTGGAGTCATAAATAATTATTTTGTTCTTGATTTTGGTATTTCAAAAAAAAACTTTATAGAGTTGGGTTTTGTTTCTTTAAGGTATAAATTAAGAGAATGAAAAACAGGAAGTTTACATTCAAAAAGGAAAAAGCAAAGCAAATAGTATATACGGCACTAGTAAGAATAAAAGGGAAATATAGAAACAGAAAGTATAGATCACTATATCTGAAAGAAAATTTTTCTTTAAAATTTGTGGGAATAAATGTAAATGGATCAAATGCCTGTACAAAAAAAGGGAGCTTTCAGACTAGGTAAGTAATAATGAGCTATCTATAAGAGATTCTATATATTATTTTTTAAGATTGGCAAGGTAAACAAATGCAAGATGCAATTCAAACCAAATTACATTAAATTTTAAAAGATGCAAAAGTTTTAAATGGATAATAATAATATTATCACGGATAATATTTTGCAGTAGAAATCTTCCATACATCCAAGAATAAAGCACCAATATATAAAGCTGACTCCAAACTAGAGACACCAGTCACAGCCAGTACTAGACACTAGTACACCTCACAATAATCCCGGGATGTTGACATCATTGATGGTCTTATTTTATAGATAAGGAAACAGACTTAGGAAAGTTAAGTGATTTGCCCAAGGTCATACAAATAATAAGTAGAAGAGTTTACAACCTGCTACCAGGCCTTCTGACCAGAAATCCCATTCACCATACCTCCAATGTCATATCACCCATCGATATTTCAAGTTTTTGTTTGTCCAATCAGTGTGGCGGCCGTTAGGGGTGTTCACAAGTATTGTGGATCTCTCCTTGCAGGCACACGGAGAAGTGCCTTGTAGTGTGAGACTTGTAGTATGAGAGAGAAATCAACCTTTATTATTTTCAGCCACTAAATTTGGGGGGTTGTTTGTAACTACAGCATGTCCTAAAACCCATCCCAAATGACTCATCATTAATAAAATTTTTTCTCTACAATAGTGCCAAGGACAAAGCCTGGCAGCATTTCACAGGAAGCATTTCACAGGCCAACAGCCACTAATCAGTAATTTTGGCTTCAGCCATTTAACCAGTTGCTCTTCCACCTAATTGTACTATTACATGGACCACAAGACTATCAAGAGAGACTTATCAAAGACTTACTCAAGTCCAAATATACCATGTCTGTTGCATTTTCTTTATCAGATGAGTAATAAAGCTAAATATGAGATGAGGATAGTGTGTAATGACTTCTTTATCAAAAATCCATACAGGCTACCAGTGATCTGCTTCCTTTCCTAAAAGTTCACAGACTTTTTGCTGCTCAGAAATCTGTCCTAGGAGACAGAAAGGCAACAACTGGTCTGAATCTTAAAAGACAAATACAATTTTTACAGTCAGAAATTGAGAGGAAAGGACCTCTCAGGTTGGATGACAGAATGAACACAATAGAGGAGAAACAAAAGTGCATGGCTATGAGTAAGTTATCATTTTGCTCCTGTTTTAGACCAGAAAGCAAAGATTGAGAACTTGATTTCATAATACATAAAGATTATTATCGTGTGCAAAAAGTTTTAGAAACAAAAAGTGAGAAGACAGAAAATTCCATTTTTAAGCTTTCAGCAACTTGTAATAACTAATATAAACTTTGTCTTTTTAAATTTACCAAGAAAAATTTCAAGTACATAAAGAATTAGATATTAAACTAAGCCTTCCCTAAAATTGCTTTCAAAAAGAAAACTAATAAATTTTCAATAACAATATTTAATTTAAAACTCCTTCTTAAGATTACAGGCAGATAAATAAAAAGCTTTTGAAAGTTTTCCATTTGAGGAATGAATTCTCTCTGCTAGGCTTTTTTTCCTAAAGTGAATTCATTTCCCATGCACTTGATGACCATACTCAGAAATTTCACGACAAAAATAATAGAAAGCATCTGCAGAGTAATTATGGGCTCCCCTTGGCTGACTAGGAGGAGCCATATCTCCTCTTCATGCTGTCATCCCCAAGGTCAGAGGTCTTCTGTCAAGTACACGAGGCTGGAAATTTCCAAATAATCTAGGAAAACACTCAGACCACTTCAGACAGTCTTTTCCATTATTCACGATGCAGCCCATGATAAGATGGAAATTTTCTGAGGGCAGCATGATAAGCTTCATGTAAGCAAGACTCAGCTAATGGCCTGAGGAATGGAATTCTGGTGCTTCCTGAAGGGGCCATCTTACTATAATCTCCCCTTGACAAGGTTAAGCTGCTTATAGATTCCTTAGATAAGACTGCAAAGCAGACAGCAGAATGTAGACCCAATTCTAATGCCTCAACACAAAAATGTCAGAAAATAGCAAACCAAATACCAAAAAGCAAGGAACTCCTGAAATGCAAGGTGTTTCTCTCTGACACCCTTCAGTTTTTCTGCCCCTACTAAAGACTAAAATGACTGTAAGCTAAACTGTTTCAGCCACAGAACTGAGCAAGCATTTTCAAATTGAGTGAACCAAACCCCAAACTTTACCTAAAATGCCAACCATCTGAACCATGGTTTTTGAGTTTCTGATGTTGTATCTGGTTTGCTACACGGCCGTCATTTCTGAGCATGTCTTCCTTTTTTGGTTTTTGGTCACAAGACAGCAAGATACAATGATGATGCCGACTATAAGACACACTGGAGAGGTAAGAGGGCTATGTTTCTGCTGTCAATTCCCCTTAAACAAGCCTCACCTCTGGGCATCGGAAACCTTCTCTGTTCAGCTGACCAAGCAGCAGGCAGGGGCTCATTCTGACATTTCTTAGTGTCTTCTCTAGCTCAAATTTTTTAAAAAACAGGAAGTCAAAAATCCTAGAAAAGTACAAGTTCCTATTTTCGTAAGACTTCTCAGGCTACTCTGTAGTTTCAAAATACTAGACTGGTACCTAAAATTATGAGAACAGAGAATTTTTAAAGCCTTTAAATATCAGCTAGTCCAGAAAGCACTTAACAGTGATAAAGCAGTAGAAGAAGTAACTAGTCAAGATGATGTTGCTGGTGGTGGTCAGAGCCCTCATTCCCAAACCAGAATGTATTTCCTCTATGTTGTACTGACTTCTTTGTCCATATTCAAGGTCAAAAAAGGCCAGAGGTGGAGTGGACAAATTCTACCATCTAAGTATTTCTTGAGTCTGTTTCTCTCTAGCCCAAATGATACTACCTCCCCCATTTCTTAAATATTGTTGATAAAGGTAATGTTTTCTTTCCTAATGGATTGCCAGATTCAAATCTTATCTTCTCTAATACTCTTCTCTGCCGCTTAGAGTAAATTAGAATAAGCTACCTAAATTTCCCATTGTCAATTTGATCAATGTCTCTCTCCTGCTTAAAACCTTGTGATGAATTCCCATCTTTCATGATCCTTCTCCCTTTTGTTTGACTGGGTAATACTTATACTTCCACCTCTTTCAAAATGTGGCTTAATGAACTGCCCCAATAACCAACGTCTACTGAGGCCAAACTATCAGCCAAACATGAGGTGACTATACCTCATATTCAGAAGTGCCATGTTAGGCAATGCATGAGTTTGGTGGAGTATCTTATGAGCACCACAATGAAAACTCATCAAGATTTAAAACCCAGAAACAAAATGTTGTCTGATAAATAAGACAGGGAAAAACTTTCTGAGCATAAAAGCAAAAAAACCAAGAAGAAAAAACCAGTAGATCTGACTACATAAAACTTAGAAACTTCTGTTAAAAAGACTTGGAAATTTCTGCATATGACAAAAGATTGGTATCCTTAATAAATAAAAAACTCTTACCAAACAATAAGAAAAACACCAAAAACCACAATAAAAATATGAGCAAAGAATATGAACTGAGATTCATAAATGACATATAATTATTAAAAAGAATTAATTCCATTAGTAGACCAAAACAGAAAATTAAAAGAAAATAATGTTTTTCAACTATTTATAATGATGATCATATTCAGTGACAATAAAAGTAACCAGTAATATAATCACTCTCATACTTTGCTAATGGGAACTAGATTTATATTCTCTATCTGGAAAGCAATTTCACAGTACACATCACAAACCTTAAAACTTTACCCCTTTGACTCTGTTGGTTTTTTTTTTCTTCTCAAAATCTAGCCTGAGAAAATTGTCATAAATTATAAAAATCTACTTCACAGTATTATTTACAGTAGCAAAATGGGATACACCACTGTGTGCAATAAAGGACTAATAAAATAAATTATGGTACAAACAGAATATAATGCAGTAAATAAATGGTATGAGAAATGCTTATGATTCAATAAAAAAATCTTCTTAAAATGTGAAAATTGTTTTGGCAAAATGATCCAAATTATATTTTTAAATATATGTATGTCTAGCAAAAGGACTGGAAAGATACATATCAAAATGTTAACACTGATTTTTTTCTGGGGAATTTTAATTTTTTTTTATACTTTTTATGATTTTCCAAACTCTCTATGATAACTTTACATTGCTTTTATAATCAGGGAAAGATGCTAGTTAAAAAAAATTATAAATATATAAAAGTCATATTTATATATGTGTACGTATATACATACACATACATAAACATTTTGTGTGTGTTTAAAAATTAGTTCAATCCAGCAGTCCATTTACAGACTACATGATTAATCATTTTTTAAAACTAGGATATTCCTTTTAATACCTAATAAAAGTATCTAAATCATAATAAAAGGCTTCTGATATTTACAAGAAAATAAGGTATAGCAATCCCACCATTGATGAATCCATCACACAAAAAAGAAATCTTCTCTAACAGCACCATAAACATCTTCCTCAGTCACAATTTTACAATATTTTGTGTAGTTATATGATTAACATCCACCTCCCCCACTAGACTAAGAATTCCAGGAGAGCAAGGGCTACCTGCATGCTTGATCACGAGTATGGTCTGGGACACAGTGTGCCTGGGCACATATGAGGTGCTCAGTAATTTTTTTAATTGATTATGAAGAAGACAGAAAAAAAAATCAAGGACATCTGAGGTCACGGGAGCCTCTAAGAGAATGTGACATTTGCCAGTAAAGTTCTTAGTTATCTCACACCCTACTTCCCTGTCCCCACAGTCACCACCCAGAAGGAAATCATATGAAAACTGGAATCCACCTTTTGTTCTCTTTTCCTCAAATTCATCCTCACTTCAATCCTTTTCACAAAGACTAATTCCTTGTAGATATTTTACCTAATTAGAGCCGCTGACACTTAGACATTAACACTTGGCTAGATGCAGCCAGGAGGCGTCTGAATCTGTGAAGAAGCCCTTACTCTCTAGAATGAAACCCCAGTTGGCAAAGTGATGGGTGAGAGCTGGTCTTTGTGGGTTGTAGGCGTTCTGACATCCCCTGCGCTGTGTCTCTCCCAGCTGGCAAGACTTGCTCTGATCATCTTAAATGAGAGAGACTAAAATAAAGAGACTCCACGGTGCTGACTAGTCAGTCTCCCACCTCTAATGCATCCTCTCTCCGGGGCTTCCTCATCTCTTGAGTGACTACACCCAGGGTCGTGGTAAATGCAGTCAGTGACGGCTAAGAGAGCATTGTGGATTGGACCACTTACTGGAAATAAGAAAGAAGTATGCTCTGGGAGGCTCATCTGGGTTTCTCAATTCAACAATTCATTCAGGGCAAGCAAACAACTAGGCCAAGAGGAAAGCAAAGAAAAACGACGTTTTACTGCTTCTGAGACTTATAAGGGAAGAACGGATTGATAAATATTTTTTAAACTAATAAAATATTTCTGCTTGTTTATAAGGATTGCATGATGAGAATAAATTCTACCACAAAGAATGAGTGAATGAAGAGAAAAATGAAGATTTTCCAAGGCATCAAATAATGACTAATTTCCCCTGAGCTTCCAAAGTGTGTGACTTATTGATACCGTCTGGAATTCACATTCAAGAGAAAAGAATTATCTAAATTTTTATGAATCCCATCTCGCTCTTAATTTGCAAAACACAAAACAATAACCACAAAACATTCGCTGTTGCAACATAATCTTTATAGCTAGAAGGGGTGCTGACTTAACCATCAAACAAATCTGGTTTTCAGTCTGGCTCACACACTAGATAGTGGCGTGACCTCGGCCAAATCTCTGTCATCTCTCAAATGAAGAATGATGGCAGCCACCTCAAAGAGGTGTTGTTAGGATTATGTAAGAATGCTTCTCACAGTTCCTGGTACAGCAGATATTCAATAAATGGTCTGTATCCATATCTGAACAGGAATAAAGCCACATAATCCAACACTTAACTATAGACATTGACTTAGGTATGTACAGACCTTGAATTTAGATAGTTCCCTCTCCTTGAATCTGAATTTTAGTGGATCTTCTTGCTTGCACCAACATCTCATTTCAACCTCCCACCATGCCTGAAAAGGTATATGAAGAATAACACGTATCAAAGGCACTTACTATCCCCATTTTGAAGTTGAGAAATTAAAACTCAGACAAGTTATGTGAATTGTGTGCCATCATCACCATGGCTGGAAAGAAGCAGAAATAAAGTGAAATTCCAGGGGTTCTGAGTATTCTTACTTTACTTTTTCCATTCCCCCAAGTAGCATGGTTTCTAGACAAATATATCTGAGATGCCCACCAGACCAACACAGTCAACTAAACAACTTCACCAAAAGGTTCTCAAAACAGATGGTAGAGACACAAAGGCTGTGCTCAACAGAACATCTAGAAAGAGCAACCTTGCGATTTGTAGCAAAGGAAATATATATTGGAAAGCTAACCAGCTCAGCAAAGAGTAATAGATAGTAAAATAATGAATAAGATGAGAGAATTGTATATGGAACTTTCAGATACAGAAATTATTTATTTATAACCAAAAAGGATTTTGCAAAAACATTTCTGTCAAAAAGGACAAAGATACTCCAATGCTCAATAGCTAGGCTCTAAAATAATATTTTACATTGAAACAACATTTTTCTGATTAACACCACATTTGATAGAACTCTTTCAGTGAAACAAGATGAAGAATTCCTTATCAGTAATTCTAAAATCCAAAATGCTCTGAAAACAAAACATCTATTTCCTAAGTTTTGCACTAAAGACTCATTTGAACTAACAGGAGGCTATCCCACATAGTTTAAGTACTGAGATGTCTCACATTAGAAATATCATGCTTGATTAGAAGGTGCTGCCCCAGACCTTGACTAGAATACTATACAATACAGCCACTATATTATTTCCGTAATATCTGCAAAACTTTGTATTTAAAAAAATTTTATCGAGGTAACTAATTTATAACATTATATAAGGTTCATGAGTACAAGATTACATTTCTACTTCTGCGAACCCTAAAACATACTCACCACCAAAAATTTACTTTCCAACCCCATAAGTTGAATTCTTAAATGTATCTGGACCCAAAAATTTCAGACAAGAACTTGCATATGTGTATTATTACCTCCATTTTAAATCTGGAAAGTGGTTCAATCTCAAATTAATATTTATTTATTTGGCTTTGTGTCTAATAATAATCTCTAGGTAAGGATACTCAAAAACTAGCAGAGCAGGGAATCCACATGACAGTCATTTAAAGAACTCCTTTTGTACCTGGAAAGAAACCCAGTACATGTCTATAAAGCTAGAGAAATTAGTTCAAAAAGGAATTAAATCATGTATAAGTTCCCAAGGTTATATCTTAATGACTATAACACGACTGTTAAAGAAAATGTTTTTATCAAACCATGTTGTTAAAACCATTTGAGTTCTGATGTAAGAGGAAGATTTCAGCCAAGTCATCTGAGTGGTGTTCATAAAGACATCCTAGACCATTTGCCTATATTTTCATCTCTGCCTTGATGTGTGCCCTGGGACCAGCCCAGGACTCCAAACCTCTCCTCTCTTGGATAACTGCCTGGAGCCCAGGCTTGAGAGGAAAAGAGAAAAGTTACATCCTGAAAACAGCAACATAAAAAGATCAAACAAACCCACAAAACTCCTCTGTTTGAGGAAGATTTTTAAAAAGAGTTATGAGGCCTCTGGGCGGGGTTTAGGTGGTTTCGGTGTCTCTGAATTATTTTGGGTTATCACATGGAGGTGGGGAAAGGACAGGCTCCTGGTGGTTTGCTGAAAGTCATTTGCTTCAGATCAAATGATTGGCTTCAAGCTTAGAAGTGAGGAACTAACCCCCAAGAGGATTAAATCTGAAAGAAGGAGGTGTGTGTGCACTGGGGGGCAGGGAAGGTGGGAGAGGCCAAGGAAAGGATGGAGAAAGCATTACACCCTGAACCAGACTCTCCAGAGTTTCCCTGGTTCTTTTTAAGCCAAAGATAAACCCTGCCAGGAATCCTTCCTGCTCTTCTACCTCCTAGTAACTGACCTCCCCTAAGAAAACCAACAGCGATATCTCCTCTGCCTAGAACACCTTCCCTTCTCTTCATCACTCAACTCCACTTATCCTTCAGATCCCAGTCTAATAGTCTCTCTCTGCAGGAAACCATCTTTGACACACCCCCACATGCCCCTGCACTACATTAGATCTTCTCCTATATATTCCCACAGCTCCTTACATCCTCCATCAGAGCACTTACTTTTACTTGTCATAACTGCTTTTTTCCTCTGCCATCCCTGGTAGATATAATCTCCTTGAGGGCAGGGGTGCATTTATCTTGATCACCATTGTAGTCCCCGCACCTACTACAATGCCCAATCCATAATATGTTTCATAACTACCTATTAAATAAATGAGTAAATCAATTAATAAATTGATTCCTAACTGTTTGGGGTTTGGTATGCATTTAAGAAAGCTCCAAGCAGGGAAAAATGGACCCAGTAGGAGTCTTTCAGGAACTGGTGAGACAGAATAGACAGTATAATAGGCCTTTAATGACACCTAGGACTTAAAGGAGCAGAATGCTTCTTCTACTGTAAATGAGAGAGAAACATGGAGTGGCAGCAGGAATATGCCTGGTGTGTTCCAGAGCAATGACAAACCTAGCTTGCCTTCAGCAGAGGGTTTATGTGAGAGAGTAAAAGGAGAAAATGCTGGCATAAAAGTAAGGATCAATCACGGATCACGGTAGTTACCAAGCTAAGGTGTTTGAACTTGGCCCTGTAATAAGGTAGAGCCAAGAAATATATTTGACCTGGGACTAGTGCAGATGAGCTACAGGAGGACTGATGTGAGGAATGAGTGCCAATTAAGAGATAGTTTGGTCATAAGGCAGTAAGGCCATGAGAGCCTGGACTGAAAAGGTGAGAATGAAAGTGAAAAGAGAGAAAATATGAAGAAGTCTCCTGATACCACAGAAATAAAAGCAAAAATAAACAAATGGGACCTAACCAAATTTAGAAGATTTGCAAAGCAAAGGAAACCACAAACAAAATGAAAAGACAGTCTATGGACTAGGAGAAAATATCTGCAAACAATGTGACTGACAAGGGATTCATTTCCAAAATACCAAACAGCTCGTACAATAACAAACAAACAAACAAATAAAATCAAAAAATGGGCAGAAGACCTAAATAGACATTTCTCCAATGAAGACAGAAAAATGGTCATGAAAAGATGCTCAGTATCACTCATTATTAGAGAAATACAAATCAAAACTACAATGAGGTATCACCTCACACGGGTCCGAATGGCCACCAAAAAGTCTACAAATAATAAATGCTGGAGAGGGTATGGAGAAAAAGGGAACCCTCTTACACTGTTAGTGGGAATGTAAACTGGCACAGCCACTATGGAAAATAGTACAGAGGTTCCTTAAAAAACTAAAAATAGACTTACCAAATGATCCAGCAATCCCACTCATGGGCATATACCCAGAAAAGAAGAAAGATCTATTTCAAAAAGATATGTGCACCCCAGTGTTTATAGCAGCACTATTTGCAATAGTGAAGACATGGAAACAACCTAAGTGTCCATCGACACATGACTGGATAAAAAAGATGTGGTGTGTATGTGTGTATGTATGTATATATATATATATATATATATATATTTACATATACACAATGGAATACTACTCAGCCATAAAAAAGAATGAAATAATGCCATTTGCAGCAACACGGATGGACCTAGAGATTATCATACTAAATTAAGTGAGATAGACAAATATTATATGATATCATTTATATGTGGAATCTAAAAAATGGTAAAAGTGAACTCATTTATAGAACATAAACAGACTCACAGACAGAAAATAAACTTATAGTTACCAAAAGGGAAGTGGGGAGGGATAAATTGGGAGTATGGGATTAACAGATGTACACTACCATATATAAAGAAAATAGACAACAAGAATTTAGTGTATAGCACAGGGAACAATATTCAGTATCTTGTAATAAACTATAATGGAAAATAATTTTTAAAAAGAACATAGATATATTCAAATATATCTATAATGGAATCACTTTGCTGTATACCTAAAACTAACACAAATATTGTAAATCAACTATACTTCAATAAAAAAAGAAAAAATATATTTAGTGTCCAGACTGAGTGATCAATTGTCTAGGAAAAATAGTAAAGTCTAAGTAAGAAGTTAGTTTGAAGAAAGATTATACGGAATAATAATAATTACTGCTATCACTTGCTGAGTGTGTACCATATGCCATGGCTTTATATTTAACCTAATTTTCATAAAATTTAATTTTAATAACTCTCTTGGGAAAGTATTATTTCTGTGTTTTACATTTTAAAGCATTTTCAAAGGCTGTTACAATCACATAGGGTAGTGTTTTTTCAAACCATAGCATCATCTGGTATCACCTCACTGGGTAAGGGGGTTGCTACAAGATCCCTTCCCTCACCTTCAACTAATGCAGCTCTTCTTCATTTACCTTATATAATACTTCTTTATATAAGAGGTCACCTTTTAAAAGGGTTCTCTTTCTGAAAAAAAGAAAATTTTGAGAACTACAAAAGTAAGCAATGCTGGCTAGGAACGTATAAATTACATAGCATGGAGGGACATCTGACTTACAGTAGTAGAATTTGGTATTAATGGCAAAGGAAGAAAGGAGTAAAGAATGGTCTTAGGTCTTGGGCTTAGACCCACCTAAACTGGGTAGTGGGGAACTTTACTGAAGGCAGGTTACAGGAGAGGAACATTAGGTTGAGAACCACTTTGGTTTGGATTGGGTTGATCTTAAAATATTCTAGGATAACTCCATGAAGATAACCAGTTAGAAATAACAGGCCATGACCAGCAGATGGATGACCGTGAAGCCATGGTGTTGGATAATACCACCAAGGAAAAGAGGGCAGGAGAAAAAGAGAAAAAGCCCAAAGGAAGAATTGTAAGGAAAACTAACATTTTATTCATTCCTCCAACAAGTATCATTTATTATCTACAATGAAGCTGTAAATAGAAAGAAAGAAAAGACAGTAAAAGAGACAAAAAAGAAGAGTAATGAGAGAAAAAAATGACTTAAGTCACAAAGAAAGAAGGAATTTCAAGAATAGGGGGTTATCAGTGTCCAATATGCAGAGTTCAAATAGGATAAGATCAGGAAAAGGAGAAGTGTCAAATGTGACATTTGAAGGTCACAGATGACCTCTGAAATGGGAAATGCTGCTTCTCTTCACCCAACAAGTACTTTCTGAGCATCTCTGACGAACCAGACACTGAGTCAGCCTCTAGTACTAAATGGTGAGCAAAATCATACAGGCTCCTGCCTTCACGGATGTAGCTTAGTGAGGGAGACAGACATTAATCAAATAATCATACAAACTAAATGTAAAATAGCAATTATATAATAAGGGCCAAGAAAAAGACATGCCAGGCCATAGAAGTCTACAGTAGAAGAACTGGACCTCGTCAGGGAAGGTTCCCCTACAGAAATGATGCTTGAACTAAGATGGCAGAGATGAGGAAAGAGGAAAGAGCTCGTGCAAGGTTTTACAGTCAGAGAAAGCCCAAGATGTGTTTGAGGGGTTGAAAATCCAGTATGTCAAGAAAAAGAGTGAGTGAAAGCTGAGAATGGAGAGGTAGGCAGAAGCCAGGCTTTGGAGGTCACATTGAAGAGTCTTTGTCTTAGGATATCCTAAGAGTAACAGTGGCCCCCTGAGGTGTTTTAAGTATTTGGGAGTCAGGAGGCAGGCAAAGAGACATCATGAGATTCGCCTTCTGGCAAGATGGGTCCAGCTGAAGTGATTCAAGACAGAAGCAGGATATCTGGACAAAGTTCCACGTGATGGAGGAAGATCGCCGGGATGAGAGTAGGGGCAAGGATAAATATGGAAACGATGCCTCTTCCTGAGAGATAGGACAGGCAGAGGTAAAGATGTGACGAAATGGACACATCTGGAAATAAAGAGGAAGTTTCGTTGAAAAGTTGAAATTTTTATTTATCTGCTAAGAATGAAGAAAACCTGGATGGAAGGTGGGGATACAGTGCCTGCTACAAAGAAGGCTGCAGTCAAAATTTATTGGATGTTAATGAATGTAAAGGTTTGGAACAACTGCTGCAGCAAACCCAAAAGGGGTCTGGCCAGGGATGACTCTGAGGATTGCCTAGCAACCCAAGGCCCCACTTTGCTATTTCTACTTAGTGTGTGCCATCAATGCCTAGAGGGAAAAATGTGCAGGCTCTAAAACATCATAATCTTGGGAACACTGAGGACACCTGCACTAGAAAATCTGAATCATGGCGTCGTATTCCTTTAAAATGCTGAAAATTAGGAGGAATGTCTTTAACGTGCTTGATTACCACCTCACAAGGGTAACAGAGGTCATCCTGTGATTAGTGTGATTAGTCATAGGTGGCTGGAATATTCTGGAAGTGATTTTTGGCTGCTGGCATTTTCTAAAGAAGCATAAATTATGACTAAATTTCTCCTGTTTATATGCATTGCCATTTCTCCCCACAGCTTTCATCAACAAACAGCAATCAGAGCAATATGGCTAAGAAGTAACAGCTATGTCTTCCCTATGCCAAGATAGGCTGCCAATGCTGTCTGCCCACTCTTCTGTCCCCCCGAGTCACAGAGAGTAAGAGGTAAGACGCTGTGGTTGCCAGCATGGAGACCAGATTCGGTAATCACAGAAAATAATCTAATTTTGATCACTGGAATGAACATGGTGCAATGTTTTATTCTTTGGTAGCATTTCAGAGATAGAAAGCCATTTTACCAGCATTCTCCTAATCAGGGAACATGGTTCACATTATTGATGCGTGGAGGTATGGGAAGAAAGTATTAAAACTTGATTTTTAACTCACTAATTTATTTTTATTATTTAAGAGGCAAGGATTAAGCTTTACTGGTACTAGGTTGAATTTATTATACAAATCAGCACGACATCTTACTCAGTCTGAATATCAGATGCCACATGTCGCCCAAGGGAAGAGTGGGAGTTCCACAACCCAGAGGGTTTGGCAGTGGCATTCTCTGTTACGGTGTCTAATCAAGTAGATTTGTGAGCAACCCTAGAAGATGCAATTGTTAAGATGCCAGTTTTCTCCTAATTGACCTATAGATTCAATACAATTTCAATCAAAACCCAATTTTTTTGTAAGAGCTGACAGAAAACTTTTCTGTAGAAATTGAGAATCTAATTCTAAAATGCATATGGAAAATGCAAAGGATTTGGAATAGCTAAAGCAACTCTGAAAAAGAAGAACAGTGTTAGAGGACTTCCATTCCTTGATTTCAAGACTTATTATAAAGTCACAGTTATCAGCACAGTGTGGTATTGGCATAAATACAGGCAGATAAATCACTAGAACAGATAAATCACTGGAGAGTCCAGAAATAGATCCACACATACATGAACAATTGGTTATTGACAAAGCTACAAAAGCAAATTAATGGAGTAATTTTTAATGATAGACTTTTCCACAAATGGTGCTGGAACAACTGGATAGCCATATGCAAAAACATAAACTTTTATCTATACTTTGCATCGTATACACTAACTCAAAATGAAACACAGACTTAAATGTAAAGCCTAAAAGTAACACTGGAGAAAATCTTTGAGATACTAAGTTAGGCAAAGATTTCTTAAATGTAACACCAAATGCACAATCCATAAAGAAAAAAATGATAAAATAAAACTCATTAAAAGTTTAAAACTTCTGCTCTTAAAAGACTCTGAAGAGAATGAAAAGATAAGCTACAAACTGGGAGAGAATATTTGTAAATCACACATCTGATAAAGAACATATAAAAACTCAATAATAAGAAAACAAAAACCCCAGTTTAAAAATGGGCAAAAGATTTGAACAGACACTTCACAAAATAAGATATACAGCTGGCAAAAAAGCACGTATAAATATGTTCAACATCATTAGTCTCTGGAAAATGCAAATTAAAATTGCAATGAGGTAAAAAAATAAATAAATACAGTAACATAAAATTGCAGTGAGGTACCATGTCACACCTATTAGAATGGCTAAAATTTAAGACTGACCATACCCAGAGTTGGCAAGGAAGTGAAGCTACTGGAACTCTCACACACTGTTTGTACAGATGTAAAATGGTACAATCACGCTTAGAAAATGGTTTGGCAATTCCTTAAAAGTTAAACATACACCTACCATATTAACCAAAAATTCTACTCATAGATATTTGCCCCAGAGGAAAAAAAAGCATATGTCCATACAGAGACTTGTACACAAATGTTCATAGCTGCTTTTTTTGGTAATAGCCAAAAACTGGGAAGAACCCAAATGTC
Organism: Camelus bactrianus; assembly: GCF_048773025.1. Taxonomy (NCBI): domain Eukaryota; kingdom Metazoa; phylum Chordata; class Mammalia; order Artiodactyla; family Camelidae; genus Camelus; species Camelus bactrianus. The sequence goes on from NC_133552.1 coordinate 14,674,375, forward strand.
CATCAACAAGTGAATGGATACACAAATTGTAATATAACCATAAAATGGAAGACTACTCACCAATAAAAAGGAGTTAATTATTTATATTTCAACAGCATCAATAAATCTCAAAATTATTCTGAGTGAAAGAAAGTGGATTAAAAAAAACACATACTGTGTGTTTCAATTTATATAAAATTCTAGCAAGTGCAAATTAATACTTAGTGACATAAAGATCATCAGTTAGCTGGAGAATGACAGGACTAAAGGAGAGATTACAAAAGAGTGCAAGAAAATTTTTGAGGATAGTGAATTCATTATCTTGATTGTGGTGATAGTTTTAACATACACACATATACATATTACCAAATTGTACACTATACCTATATGCAGCTTACTGTATGTTAATTATACCTCCATAAAGCTGTTAAAAGAAAATATGTCCCTTCAACAAAAAATTATTTGTAGATTCAGCAAAATATCATCAATTCTACCTCATCCACCACAGCACTTAGACAGGTACAAGGAATCATTTAAGAACCCTGCGGGATTCCAGTGGTGTGCGCAAAATTAAGATAACACTGACATTGACCTCACTGAAAAATGATGAAAATCATTAACTAGTGTAGACTGGGTTCACTGAAAGTGCTAACTGTTGTACAAATTGCTTTATTTGTAGTTATAAAATATAGATGTTACTGTAGATCATCGGACCTAAACATAACACTGTTGGCTGAATTTGTCCCTAAATTCTTTCCTTTGGGCAAGCTACTTGATTTATAATATCAGTTAAGCACCTGTGTGGTTCTAGATTTTCAGGCTGTACTGGTGTACTAGCAAAGATTAAATTTTACATGTGAATGATATGCTTTTTTAATCTGTAAACTAAAAATGCATAATATGGTAGATTTCATAAATACAATGTAATTATTGGACTCCATCCACAATCAATTCATCAAATCCACCTGAACTCACCTGAACAGGTTTCCTCAAGAGAGAATCTAGTTGCTTACATATTGGAATGAAAAGCCTTTTCTCCTTGGATCTTCACATTCACTGACTAAGTGTGCTAAACAAGAAATGCATCAAAAACTTGTACTCTGGAGTCACATGAGTCTGAGTTTTAATCCCAGCTCTCCACTAACCTGCTATGAGATCTTGGACAAGTTATTTAACTGCTTCAATCTCTGTTTCTCTCTGTTAAAAAGGAGCAAGATGCTTGACTTTCAAGACTTTTAACACATCATCCTGAAAGTTGTCACAATCATCTGATTTTCAGTATTGAATCTTGAACCTTCACTGCAGTGGTGTGCAATTACAACACTTTGGTAAAGAAAAGGCACTGACTCTACTATGGTCTTGCACTGTGGTTTGATCTGACCCTCTAGAGCCCATGTCAAAGACAGATTTATTTTATTTTCCCAACACCTGTTTGAGACTTATGAGAATTAACAAAATATGGTGACACATTTATAAATTAGTTACCTAGTCACAACCATCATTCATTCTACAAACATTTGTTAAGTACTTAAACTGTGCATCAGGGAGCCTGCAGTTAACAAGTCTCAGCTTACCATTTGCTATGGACTGAATTGTGTCTCCCCAAAATTCAAATGCTGAAAATCAAACCTCCAATGTGACTGTATTTGGAGAAAAGAACGTCTAAAGAGATAAATAAGGTTACATGACATCATAAGGATGGGCCCCCAATGACTGGTGTCCTTATAAAAAGAGGAAGAGACACCAGGAGTGCCCACACAGAGAAAAAGCCATGTGAGAAAAAGGCAAGAAGGAAGCTCCAGGAGAAACCAGACCTACTGACACTTTTGATCTTGGACTTCCAGCCTCCAGAACTGTGAGAAAATACAGTCCTATTCTTTAAGCTGCCTACTCTGTGGTATTTTGTGAGGGCAGCCCTAACTGACTAAGACATCATTTTTAACCAAAAAACTGGCACTCTGGTTTGAGAATGTTTTTCTGGGTCAGAGATCAAGAGGAAAGACAAACAACTGAGAGGCTGAAAATGTGGAGGAAATGTTTTCAGAAATGCCCCTATACTACTGCTGTTTCCTGAGTTTTGGCCATTTTTCACCTATGAATCTTTCAGGGAGAGTTTTAAAAGCAGCAGTGAAGTTACTACGTCATGCAATTTGTCAGCGTAGGAAAATCTGCATAAGACTTAGAGCAGCAACTCTGAGGTAGCTCCTGGCCAGCCCCACCTCAGAGTGCCCTAATTCCATCTGGGACATCCCCATTCAGTCTCTCCTCCCAGCCCTGAAAGTTCTCACTTTCATTCTCTCTTTTTCCCCCTTGGTCTGGCCCTATGCATTCACTAACAGATGAAAAGTTGGTCCTAAAAACTGATCTTATAGTAAACTGCCCTTGAGTCTGTATTGTTACGCAGGTGTGCTGTCTTCTGGGTGTGTTTCTGATAGTTTTGGGGTTCTGAAGGAAAGCTCTCTACATCCTCTACAAAGTGGCCTGCGGTCTCTGGGTGATTGTATAAACCAAAAGAAGCCACCTCCACCCCAGTCCAGGAAGAGAGAGGGAAGGGAAGCAAGGGGGTGATACAAAGGGCAGAAGCATTGGAAGAAAACACTTTTCTTCTAGTCTGCACTCCTCTCAGTCCATATTCCTGTCAGGGACGCCTACACTACCCTCAGAGCTTCAGTTCTTGGCTCTAAAGTGGAGGTTCCTACGTTGTTCGTCTCAATCCCAATGTCTCAAAGAGCACTGGCACTAAGTCTATATTTGTCTACTGGATGTTTTCACTTAGATGCCCAAACTCATTTCTCACTAATCTAACTCACCAAACCTTCAGCAATAACATCTGAGTGTTCCTATATGTCAGGAACCACCCCATTAAATTCAGTTATTCATCTAATTCCAGGTATAGGAGTCTTTATTTTAAATTTCTTATCCTTTGGCCTTTCACAATAGAGACCCCATCTGGAGAGTGTTTTCCCATTTTATCTAGTGTTTTTTTTTAATTGCACAAATGTCCTGCCTTTAACAAACAAGTTAAATGCTACTATTTCTGAATAGTCATTTTTATACATAAAAACACATCTTAGACACTTCACACAACCCACACCTATCCTATGAATGCGTGCTCACAGAAAGTTTTGGAATGAAGAACAGACTATTCAGAGGTTTTATAATAGTTTTAAAAACTGTTATTAAATGTGTTAAATTTATTAACATTACCAACCAAATAAACACCAGACATGGACCAGTGATGAGAATGTGTCATGAGCCAAAGATTCCAACTGACCCAATGTGAAGCATCTGATAGTCATTTGATTTAAAAAAATACATAAACTTCATTATTCCATAAACTCTTAAGTTTAGCTTACAAATATTATTTCTATATTTGTAACTCTAACAAATTTTAGTATTCACTTTTAAGAATTTTTCGATATTGAGTTTAATGTTCAAATATTTAAAATTAAATTTACAAATTTAATATACTTTTTGAAGTATTTCAATTTTATTTAACCAACAAATTATCCTATGAACTTTAAGTAATTCTGATAAATCTGATAAATTAAATTCATAAATATGGTGAATCCTAAGTTCTCTTAAATGTTCCAATACTATATATAAACTAATTAAAACTTCAAGTTAAAACAAAAAAATCAAAGCTCAAAATCAACTACTCAAAGATGTAAGATCTGTTTCTTGGTTTACTTTTATAACATATGAATTTCTGACTGTCCCAGCACCACTTGCTGAAACGATAAAGACTGTCCTTTATCCTCTGAATTGCCTTAATTCCTTTGTCAAAGATTAGTTGACTCTATTTGTATAGGTCTATTTCTGAATTCTCTTCTCTGCTCCGTATCTGTCCTCTTGCCAGTGCCATGATGTCTCGTCTTGATTATTGTGGCAGTACAATAAGCCTTGAAGTCAGACAGTGGAAGTCCTCCAAATTTGTTCTTTAGTAGTATTTTTGCTACTTTGGTCTTTTGCCTTTCCATATAAATTTTAGAATCAACTTGTTGATACCTACAAAATAGTTTTCTGGGATTTTTTTGCTAACATTTTTTGAGGATTTTTACGTCTATGTTCATAAGCGATATTGATAAGTAGTTTTTTTTTTCTTGTAACGTCATTACCTGGTTTTGGCATTAGGGTAAAGCTGGTTTCATGGAATGAACTAGGAAGTGTTCCCTATGCTTCTATTTTTCTGATTATGGAGAATTGGTATCACTTCTTCTCTAAGTATTTGGTAGAATTCACTGGGCCTGGTGCTTCCTTTTTGGGGAGGTTAGTCATTGTTGATTCAATTTCTTTACTAAATGTAGGACTACTTAGGTTATCTGCTTCTCCTTTTGTGAGTTTGGATAGTCAGTCTCTTTCAAATAATTGGTTTTAATTTCCTCTGAGGTATCAAATTTGTGGGTATAGAGTTGCTTATAGTATTCCTTTATTATCCTTTTAATGTCCATGAGATAATCTTGTAAGATATATAAATATATTTTCCATTTCAAGAATCTTGAAGTACTCCTAAATTCTTTTCATATATTCCCTATATCTTAGGACCATGCAACTTGAATGGACATTAAAATGATACCCCTTTAAATTCGGAATATATCTCATTTATGTGTCTATCTTGTTGTAACCTCTATGTCATTTCCTCAATATAGTTAGGAGGACTTTGAACATTCTCACAGTGTGTAAGCAGTTCTAGTCTAAAGGAGCAATAGGTCAGCCTTGTTACACCAATTTAAAATTGTCACTTGAGTAACTGATATAGATGTGATTTTTAAATATAAATTTTACTATAATTATGTACATTCTAGGAATATTTAAGAGAACTTAAGAAACAGTGTACTTAGAAGTTATTTTACAGATTTATAAGCATTATTTAAATCTTCAGAAAAGTTTCAAGTCAGACAACTGACATACTTATAAAAATCAAGATAGTTAATTTTAAAAATAAGTAAATATAGGGAAGAGTTTAAGTTTGTAAATTAAAACCTTATTCAAAGTCCATCTTATGAGTAATTCTTAAAATTTATTGAAATAAATAGTGATGAGATCTGTAAGCTAAGTTTAAAAACTAAAGAAAGACCTAGGTTTTCAAATGCAACTTTAAAAACTGAATTATTAGTTTTAAAATCAAAGTCCCTTGAATTGCCTTTGTGGGCAAAAATCACCTTGGGGGCCACCAAAAAGGCACATTTCATGATTCTAGCATTTGGGGGTCAGATAGCTTGAAAGCAGAGAAGGCCAGGTAGTCAGTACAGAAGGGTGCATTTTTACAAGTGCTTGATGGGGGTTGATTCTCAACAAAGTACCAGCCCTGAAGATAACCTATAACCAAGGGTTACAGTAATTTAGTGCTTAAAAAGGCAAACCAACTCCCTCCTTTATACTCCTCAAAGGCTGAACATGAATAAGAAGGAGAAAGAGAAATAGGGGTAATGAAAAGATCAGTCCTGTTTCTTAATTGTGTGTTTTAAAATGCCTGCAGGAATACTCTACTTGTTAGCACTGGAAGCTGAAGGTGTGCCCTTTCAGCAAGATCAGAAACTTATTTGGGGGCTTTAAAATAGAACCCTAGACACTTCAGCAGCTTAAAAAACATTAACCAGTGCCTCCAAGTATCTAACAATCACAGTGGTCAGCCTGAATGATATGGAGATGCCAGCAGGAACAAAGCTCAGCCACAGACTCATTCTCCATCAAGCGAAAAATGGGGTCTTCCCTTTTCAGACCTCGTGTGATTGACATTCGTCAAGCACTTTAACCCTTCAGATGAAAAGTATCACACAGGTACAGGCTATTTTCTCCTAATCCCAAACAGTTCTTTATAAACAACATATTTACATTAACTAGCAGTAAATAAGATGTCCAAAGAAGGGAAGTAACATTTGTTAGTGCCATGTGCCAGGTATTACAGAAATTATTTCCGTTAATACTCCCAACAACCCTGTGAGATACATATTATTATCTCCATTTAACAGAGGATGGGAAATTGAAGCTTAGGAATTTTTAATAATGTATCCAAGGTCACGAGGCAGGAAATGGCAGTGCCAAGACTTAAACTCCCTAAGCTCCCTTCCTTAGTTCAACATCATCCAACAGAAATATAATTGCAAGCCACAAATGTCAGCCACATATGTAATTTTAAGTTTTCTTGTAGCCACATTTAAAAAGTAAGAGATAAGATGAAACAATGAAATTAATCATAATAGCATATTTTATTAGTCCCAATGGACCCAAAATATTAGTATGTAAATCAGTATGAAAATTATTAATGAGATACTTTACATTCCTTTTTTCAGTCTCCAAAATCCAGTGTGCTCTTCTAGCACGTCTCAATTTGGACTAGCCACATGTCAAGTTCCAATAGCCCATGTGGCTAATGGCTACCATACTGCATGACACAGATCTAACCTCTGGGTCACCTTACCAGACTATTGTACATTCCTGGATCAGAACCAGCTGTACTACACCTGCGATGAAATTGAGGAGAAAAATGTTACAGATTAAAAGTCAAATTGCTAGAAAACTATACATTTTTCTGGTCAAAAGACCAATAAAAGGAAGTAACTCATCAGCTGCATCCCTTCGTACAGCAATCATAAATGCACCAACTGCGCTGAGCTATTTACCTCAGTGGGACTGGAAACAAATGATCTAAAACTCATATATCCACACATTCAGAAAGTGTAGACTGCCAGAGGGTAGTAAATCCAAATGAGTCCTATCTGAATTCTTCTAGGCTGTTCTTCTTTAATCAATGTTAGAGGAATCCCCCACAAATTATACAGTTCTATATGAATTTCACCCACCCCCCACCATCCACTCTAACAAAACTCCCTCAAGGGGCTTAGTTTGGGTTAAGGAATTTCCTTTATTTATTTTCCATTTCCTTCTTGTTGTAACTGTAGTTTTATCCATCCTGCTCCCCACTCCCCGCTTCCTTTCCTTTACTTTCTAGTTGGTCTCTCAGATTTTTAAACCTGCACTAGGTCTTTTGGTTTGCTTTGTGTTTTAACATTAACCATATTACTTTGCAGCTGCTTTTCAACGATTGCCTGCCATGTAGATCATGCTCCCTCCTGCCTGGAGGATAAAGAGAAAACTTTCCCAGCACCAGGGTTGCTCCAGCTGCTGCCCGAAAGGAGCAAGGGATGGAGGGATGATGGAGACCACAACAGCTCACAACTCCCAGTAAGGGAGAGCTCCTAGTAGGGGAGAGTGGAGTGGCGTGAGACATGTCCAGCTGCCAGTGCAAGTTTTCAGTGGAAGAAAAGAAGTCTTCACTTTGTAAAACTCATTTACTTTGGTTGTTCTGGATTATGTTTACAAAATGAAAACAGCTTAATATTTTTAGACTTCAGAATAATACAAAAAAAAAGAAGAAGAAGAAGAAAGAAAAAAAGTACCTGAGATTCTACTAGCAGAGAGAAGCATTATTAGCATCTTCATGTTTTAAATCATTTAGTTTTTAACCCACAGAAAGTTAGTGAAATGCCCCCATCCCCACCCAAGGGTGAGAGGTGAAAGAAACAGTTCTGACTTAGTTCTGAGATGATGTAACAAATATTTAAGTGTGAAATGCAAACAAACATTAAATGAACTATCCCTCACTCAAGCTGCTAGCAATCTTTGCCTGAATGTTTGTCCTTTTTAATGTAATTGTGGAATAATAATAACAAGAATAATAATACTCATAATTTACTGAATACTAACTAAGTGCCAGGCATTAAACTAGGTGCTGGTCATATGTTTTCCATTTTAATTCTTATCACAATTCCATGAGTTATGAAGTACTTTTCCAAAACACAGGTGGGGAAATTGAGAGTCAGGGAGGTTAAGGCCAACTACTGACAGAGTTAGGAATGTGAACTTAAGCTTGCCTGATTTTAAAGGCTGACTTCTTTTTGTTGTATCATTGTGCCAGAGTGAAGGTCATCATAAAACTGTGCCATCCAGGGTTGAATGTTTCTTGTTCATAAGAAAAGAATAATTTATTAAATTTACCTTTACCAATTTTAAAACCTGAAAAAGTTGGGCCTAAAAACTTGAACCAAGTATGAAGCAATTTACTCCAGGCAGAAAGATTCCTGGAATTTCCACCATAAAACTTCTCCAGTCCCAAGGACAGCAGAAGGGTTTCCTCACTGCAGGAACTCCTCACTCCAGTAACTTTGCCTACCAGCCAATTACCATCTCTTTCAGGGCCGGGAGAGCCTTGCATTTTGGTTGCAAGGCAACCACTTTCATTTTCTACAAAATCAAGAGAAGCTTCTTAAAAAACAGCTTAGAGGGAGAAACTTCTTGTTTTTGATCAACAATGATCTTTCACCCTAAGGGCCATGTGGCTTAGGCTGTTTTCCCAGGGGTAGAATTGAGGCTGGAGTGAATTAATAAATTCACATTTGTGGACAGAGCCAAGATGGCAGAGTAGAGAGACTCACAGCTCTCTCCCACAAATACACCAAGAATTACATCTACAAACCCACTGAATCGCACAGAACATCTACTGAACTCTGGCAGAGTGTCTCTCATTTTGAAATATAAGAGGATTCTCACAAAATCCGGTAAACAACAAGTTTATACTGTATAGCATAGGGAACTATATTCAGTATCTTGTAGCAACCTATGGTGAAGAAGCATATGAGAACGAATGTATGAATGTTCCTTTGTTACTGAAGTATTGTGCTGTACAGCAGAAATTGCCACAACATTGTAAACTGACTGTACTTCAATAAAAATTAATTAAAAAAAAAAAAAAGAAATTCACATTTGCTATCCACAATCTCTGTATCCATACACCCTAACACCTACTTTGATTTACACGTACTTAAGAGCTTTAGGGCAAAATCTGTTCATAATACAAAGGAGAGATATAGAGAACTCCTGGCAATGGGTTAAGCTGATGAAGGTAAGACACTAGCCAGCTCACTGGAAAATCAATGACAAGGTAGGTAGCCAGTAACTATGCAGTGCACTGTTCTTTAAATTACTGCTTTCCAACATTGTCACGTCATGGCACTCAGATAAAATGGCAAATGGGGTAAACTGGAGGAGACCTGGAGGAAATTCTTACAGTTTCTTTATACTATATATTTATGATTTTGAAATAAAGTACAAGTATTAGGGAAGATAGTAAGTGCTGAAATATTTAAAACTTCCAGAAAAGATCTTTTCAGATTTTTAATGTGAAGTCTAAGTTTGCTCCTTTGAACATAACTTCTTCATATAAGGTCTTAGGCATAAATTAATTTCATGTACTTTCAGACATAGGCTTTTTAAACCATGATCTCTTTAGAATTCTTGGTCACCAGCAATGAGAAACTTTGCACCAGCAAATGATTAACTTCTTTCAAACATTTTATAATCATTCAAAAATTTACAATCACTGAAGCTGTATTTAGTGAATCTAAGCTCTTCCTCACTATAATCACATTACAGTTCCTGCAGTCAAAACAACCTTTCTCTCTTTATCCATCTGGTATCATCCCTCAGAGTTCCACTGCCTAGATGCTCCATTTTACTGAGTTCTCTTTGTAGAGGGCACATTTGGACTCACCTTCATACCACACAAGAATCACAAAGAGATTTCAAAATGAAACTCCCCTAAAGGAGTTCAAACTCTAATTTAAAATATTCTAATTTAAATGCAACTTTTAAAAAGTTTTATACTTAACTTTTTAATGAATTTTTATAGTCCTGTGGGGACTGTCATGTACATCACCTTCAGATCCTTAGGATGATTCTTTAAAGAGACAAGATGAGTATTATTTTTCCCATTTTACATGAGAAGCTGATACAGAGAGACTTAAGTAACTGGCCCAGAATCATTATACCAGTAAACAGTGAGCTCAGATCTCCTGACTCATAAGTCATTGCTCTTCACTGTCACATCTCTTACCTACTTGAAGTTAACTCATGCCCTGTAGGCTCTCAACTAAAAAGCAGGTCATAGTATTAAGAGTGGCTGTTACTTTTGTGTCTCCAAGGTCTGAAGTCACTGTGGCTTAAAGCGGACAGACTTCAACGGTGCCCAGGACTGTCCAGAAGAGATCCTGCTAAAAGGGGTCTGGATCCAGAGCAGGGTGGAGAAAATCACCCACCTCCTTCTACTCAGCTCTTTTTCCACCCCTATTTCTCACCCTTCAGCCTTACTACAACCTTGCATTCTCCTTTGTTCAATGACTGTGAAACCAATTAAAATAAACTTGATTGAAGGCAACTGCATAGAGAAAAAGAAACCACAAAGGACAAGCAGGATCTACACGTGAGGGAAGCCAGGACAGTCCATCTCTGCCTTGAGAAGGTAAATGAAGAGTGCTGTCTATGCAGATGAGCCAGAGCCTTTAAGCACTTTCTGGCAGGGCTATCTCCTTTATCCTAACTTCCTCCAGCATGTTACCTGACGGACCTCCATCATGAACAGTACTGCACCCCAGGGATGACTATGATGCCAGTTTTCTCTGTTATGGCCAAAATGGGTCTGCATGCTCAGGAGGTGTTAAATTCTCAGCGTGGGGGGGCCAAGCACTCTCATCATTTGGATGGATACGATGGTTACACGACTATATGATTTCAGTACATCATTCCTCATGCATCACTGAAAATATGGCAAAATGTCAGCAAAAAAGATTGTAGGCTGAAGCTTAGTTCATTCCTAGCTGTCTCTCAGCAGATATATCCTGCTTTTCAGAAAGGATAGCATTGTACATTCAACCAGTTAAGAGTCCACCTTCCTAATGAATAATTGTCATTGCCTCAAATTCCCCTATAATTTTTGTTTTAGCAACTTTCTTTGGCAACTTTTGCTTCCATGAATTTTTTTTCCTCCCATGGATGTCCTCCTCCTGTGAGGGAAAAGGGGGGGAAATATCCTGTGTCTAGTCTCTTGCCTTCCTCAGCTCTAGCTCTTGCCAAGTTCTCTTTACGTCCCTCATGCCCTGAAAGGTTCCTAGTTGAACCTCTCAAGAACTTATAAATCAAGATTACTGTCAAGGTTGTTTACACTACATTACTATTTAAATCCTTCTCTATACAAATCAAAATGGAATTACACTACTTTTTCAATTTAACATTTCCCAGTGAAGGACTGATGGTTCACATGAAAAGTGAACACTGTAAGTCATTTATAACTAATTTGTGTAACTCAATTGTTGGAAGAGTTTGCCATGGTTTTTCCATTTTGATAATATAAGAATGTTTCACAACTTCATCATATGGGTCAGCTGCAAATCTCAGAAATCCTTTAGCCATGAACGTTAAAAATGGTGATAACAAGACAAATAATGATTTACAATAAAAATTTCTGGAGCAGTAAAGATGGTGACTATCAAAGAGTTAAAAGGTGATCATATAATTTGACATCTCTAGACCCAGTGATACATCAAAATAGTCTATAGTAAACTAGTCTTTTTATTTTTTAGTCTTTTTAAATTTATTTTTAATTTTAATGAGTTATTTTCAATTCTGTATTCCTTGAAGTGGGAAACCCATTAACTCAGGAATAAGCCAGGCAAAATGTGTTACATGTTAGCAAGTTTTCACATAGCTCTGCTTGTGTTATTTTTTCTGATTCCAAATTCAAATTCCCATTGTCCCTGAATACTATTTCATACTCAGTTTAACTCAGCTTTCACTAGGATTGGGCATAGGTGACTCCTCCTTCCTTTCTGAAGCACTTCTCTCTCTTGACTTGCCTGACTATACACTCACCTGGATTTCCTTCAACCCCATTAGCTGCTCCTTCTCAGCCTCCTTTGCTGACTCCACGTTTTTTCTTATCTTTAAATTGTTGATGTTTCTTAACACTCAGCCCTAGACTTTCTCTCTGTCTCACACATTCCTTAGGCAATACATCCACTCCTTAGATTTTTAAGGTTATTTCCTACTTGAAATCCAATACCCTACCTCTAGCTTAGACTTCTCTATCCCAACTTCTGCACTTGGATGTGTTACAGAAAACTTGAATTTAACATGAAAGATATAAAAAGAATTAAAATTCAAATGTTGAATTTAGATTCAAGAATAGTCTAGAAGAGCAACATATTTTTGTTTACCCTTTGCTACAGTATTTCTCCAATAGCCTTTTTTATTTTGTTGAGGTCTACTGAAATACAGTAAACTGCACATATTTACAGTGTATAATTTGATTAGTTTTGACAAACATACTTGTAAAACAATCACCACAAAGATAATATTTTATCACCCTAAAAGTTTTGCCCTGTCCTTTTGTAATCCCTCCCTCCCTCTTCCAGACAACCATTGATCTACTCTCTGTCACTACAGATTAGCTTACATTTTCCAGGATTCTATATAAATGGACTCATTAGAATACACTCTTCTGTGCTTAGATTCTTTCACTCACCATAATGATTTTTTTACTGGAATTTAGTTGATTTATAATACTATATTAGTTTTAGATGTACAACACAGTAATTCAATATTTTTATAATTATACTCCATTTAAAATTGTTATGAAACAATGGCTATATTTCCGTGTTGTGCAACACCCTTGCTGCTTATTTATTTTATACACAGTATGCTGTATTTCTTAATCGCCTGCCCCTAATCTTGCCCCTCCCGCCTTCCCTCTTCCCACTGATAACCTCTAGTTTGTTCCCTATAGCTTCACCATAATGATTTTGAGACACATCTATGTTGTCATGTGTATTCATAGTTCTGAAAGGGAGCAGGACCCCATACCCTCCCCTCCCTGGCCTCTTGTTTATAGAAAAGCTCAAGTCTCACTGGCCTCCCTGAGTCATAGAAGAGCAGCCTTAAGAAGTTGATTAGGACGAGCCTGCAGGCACTGAGGGATGGCAACAACTCTGACCATCTATCGGGGTGGTCCCAGAAGAAGAGAGAAAGGAGGGTAGAAAACTTATTTGAAGAAATAATGGCTGAAAACTTCCCTAAGCTCACCTAATGAAAGGAAACAGACATTCAGATCCAGGAAGCCCAGAAAGTTCCAAACACAATGAATCTAAAGAGACCCATACCAAGACATTTTACAATTAAATAGTCAAAAGTTAAAGAAAAGAAGAGGTTTTTATAATTAAATGAAGGATTCTTTAAATTCTATAGTGTTTTAGAGTTTTCAAAAATTTCACACACATGATTTCATATAATCCCATAATACCCCTTTTTTCCCAACTGTATATTGCCCCTCCCTCTTTAAGAAGAGAATCACTTCAGCTTTAAGAACACACACAGACTGAAAATGAAAGAATGAAAAAAGATTTTCAATGCAAATGGAAACCAAGAGAAAGCTGGGGTAGCTATACTTATAATAAATAAAATGTACTTTAAGACAAAGATTGTAATAAAAGACAAAGAAAATCATTATATAATGATAAAGTGGTCAATCCAACAAGAGGATATAACAATTGTAAATATTTATGCACCCAACATAGGAGCAAATATTAACAGACATAAAGGGAAAAATAAACAGCAGTACACTGTAGCATTATTTACAACAGCCAAGATATGGAAACATCCTAAGTGTACATCAACAGACAAATGGATAAAGAAAATGTGATATATAGCGTCATATTGTATATAATATATATTAAATAGGTAGATAGATAAATAGAGAGAGAAAGAAAGAAAGAAAGAAAGAAAGAAAGAAAGGAAGGAAGGAGGGAAGGAGGGAAGGAAGGAAGGAAGAAAAATATTCAGCCATTATAAAGAAGGAAATCCTGCCATTTGAGACAACGTAGAATGAAACTTGAGGGCATTATACTAAGCGAGATAAGTCAGGCAGTGAAAGACAAATACTGTATGATCTCACTTACATGCAGAATCTAAAAAATCTTAATTCACAGAAATATAGACTAGATTGGTGGTTGTTAGGAGTAGGCGTGGAGGGTGGGGGAAATAGGTGAAGACGATCAAAGGTAAAAATTTCCAGATACAAAATGAGTAAGTTCTGGGGGTGTAACGAATAACATGGTAACTATAGTTAACAATACTGTACAGTGTATTTGAAAGTTACTAAGAGAGCAGACTTTTAAAGTTCTCACAACAGACAAACAAAATTGTAACTATATATATGATGGATATGGTAACTAAGATTCTTGTGGTAATCATGAAAGAGAGAGGAATCATTATACTGTACACATTAAACTTACACAATGTTAAGTATCAATTATATCATTTCATTAAAGCTGGAAAATTTTATTTTAAACAAATAAATAATCAAAACCATTCACAGTCAAACCATGCCATAAAATGTCTATGACTAAATCTTACAAAAGATGACCAAGACCTCTACACTTTCTTTTGAGATTTTCTTGTAACAAAATCAATTTCTTTAATAGATATAGCACCATTTAGAATTTTTTATTTCTTCTTGCATCGATTTTGGTAAGTTGTATTTCTCAAGAAATTTGTCTAGTTGATTTAACTTGTCAAATTTGGTGGCTATATAAAGTTATTCATAGTATTCTCTTACTACTCTATTATTATCTGTAGGATCTGTGGTTAGAACCCTTTTATTTCTGATATTGGTGATTTGTTTTGTCTCTCTTTTTTCCTTGGCCAGTCCAGCTAGAGGTTTGTCCATTTTGTTCATCTTTTCAGGAAGCCAGATTTCAGCTTTATTGATTGTCTCAATTGTCTGTCTGGTATGTATGTATGTATGTATGTATGTATTTCTGTTCATACCTTTATTATTCACTTCGTTCTGCTTTGGGTTTGCTTTGCTCTTCTTTGTTTAGTTTACTAAGGTGGGACCTTAGGTCACTGACTTTAAATCTTTCTTCTTTTCTCACATAAGCATTTAAAGCCATAGTTTTCACTCTAAGTACTATGTTAGCTTTATCTCACAAAATTTGTGTATTTGCATCATCATTCAGTTAAAATATTTTCTAACTTCTCTTGTCATTTTGTCTTTGACTTATGAAATATTAGGAATTATGCTCTCCAATACAGGATTCTTGAGGTGTCTTGCAATTGATTTCTAACTTAATTCTGTTACAGTCAGGGAATATAATTTGTAAGTTTCTGAGACCTGTTTTATGACCCATAACCTGGTTTTTGGCCATTATCACTTAATCTTGGTGAATGTTATGTGCACTTGAAAGCAATGTGTAATTGCTTTTCAGAATTGTAACTGTTGGATGTAACGTTTTATAAGTGTCAATTAAGTCAGAAATGTTGATAGTGTTGTTAAAAGCATCTATATCTTTACTGATTTTTTTTCTGTATTTGTTCTATCAAATGCTGAGAGAATATTAAAATTTTCTATCACAATTGTGGAATTTCTATTTCTCCCTAAAATCTGGTCAATCTTTACTGCATATAATTGAAAAGTCTTCCTGATGAAAAAACCTTTTTTATCATTGTGATATGCCCCCCTACTTTATCTCTAGAAATACTCTTTGTCTTGAAGCTTATTTTTTCTGATACTAAAATAGCCACTCAAATCTTCTAATGTTTACTGTTTGTATCTTGTATCTTTTTTCATGTGTTTACTTTCAACCTTTTTGTGTCCTTACATTTAAGCGTATTTCTTAGAGGCAGCATATAAAAAAAGTCTTGCTTTTTTGTTCACTCTGTCAATCTCTGTCTTTTAATGGAGTATTAAGATCATTGATACTTAATATAATTATTGCTATAGTTGAATTTAGATCTACCATTTTAAAACGAGTTTCCTGTTTGTCTCTGTTGTTATTATTGTGGCAGTTTTCTTAATCTACTCCTTTAGGGTTTTTTGCCACCTTTGGATTATTTGAATATTTTTTAGTATTCCATTTTAATGTTTTTGATTTTTTGGCTTTATCTTTGTTTGTTGTGGAATTTTTATTGTTATTGTTTTTTGTTCTTAGTGATTTATCCAATAATTACAATATACACACCTGATCTTCACATTCTACAGAGTCAATATGCCACCACTAATGTAAAATGCACAAGTCTCACAACCACAAATGCCCTTCTACCACCTTAACTGACCTTTATACTTGCCATATATCATATATATAAATCTCTTCAAAAATGCACTTTTGTTTTCAGTGATCATAAAGAAGTACAAGGAAGAAAAATATTAACCATTCCTGTTGCTCTTATTTCATTCTTAAAGAGCCAAGCTTCCCTCTGGTATCATTTCCCTCAGCTTGAAGGGCTTATCTTAGCATTTCTTGAAATGCTTATCGCCTGGGAATAAATTCTCTCAAATCTTCTTCGTTTGAGAATGCCTTTATTTTGCTTTCATTCCTGAAAGACATTTTTCCTGGGTGTTGAATTCCAGGTTAACAGTTGTCTTCTTTGAGCAATTTATGCTGTTCCAGTATCTTCTGGCCTCCCTTAGCTGCTGATTAGAAGCCTACAGTCACTTGAATTGATATTCTCCTGTCCATAATGTGCTATTTTTCTCTAGCTTCTTTCAAGATTTTTATTTATCATTGGTTTTTATAAGTTTGATTTTGAGTTCTAGGCTTACAATTTTTTAAAATTTTTATCCTATTTAGGGTTCACTGAACTTCTTGAATCTATAAACTATATTTTCACCAAATTGGGGGAATATTTTGGCCATTATTGCATCAAAATTTTTTCTGTCTTAGTCTCTTTATCCTTGCCTTCTGGGACTCCAATCACACATACAGATATTGTCCTACAGATAAGTAAGTTTGTGTTCTTTTTTTTCCAATTTTTTTTTCAGTTCTTCAGATTGGATAACTTCTGTGGATCTATCCTCAAGCTCACTGACTCTTTTTTCCATCACTTCCATTTTGCTATTGAGCCCATCCAGTTTTTAGATACTGTATTTTTTCAGTTCTAAATTTTCTATTATATTATTTTTTAGTTCTAAAATACCCATTTGGTTTTCTATTTCCCTGCTAAGAGCTCCTATCTTTCCATACATTTCAAGCATGTTTTCCTTACCTCATGGCACACAGTTATAATAGCTGCTTTCAAGTCTAATAGCTGATGACACCTAGGTCATATTGGCTTTGGCATATGTTGATTGGTTTTTGTTGTTGTTGTTGGGGTAAAGATGTGGACACGTCTTCTTGGTTTTTTAAAATATGTCAGGTAACTCTTGAAATGTATCTGGACATCATAAGTGTTACATTTTGTGAACACTGAGTCCTATTATCCTCTGGAGAATGTTGATGTTTTTGCTTTAGTGGCAATCAACTGTTTAGGTTCAAATTACAAGTTCTATCTTGCTATCTGTGGGTACTGGTGCAAATTTCAGTTTAGTGGTCAAAGCCTGTGCTGTGCTGGTTGAGTCTGTCACTCCAATCTCTACTTCAAGAATGAATCTGAGATATGGAAAGATTCATACACAGAATTAGGATTCCCTTTTCCAGTTCTCTCTACCCTGGCATTTTCCTCTCAGTCTCCAGACCCCGAAGGCTCCATTCCTGATTTCTCTAGCCAGAAGGACTGGTTTTCTGTTAGGGTTTTATCTGCCCATGCTGCCATCGCTTCCTTACTGCTCCCTTACATAAGGGCACCCATCCTTGGGGTAATGCTGTAAGAAAGAAGAGGGGAAAGGGGAATCTTACCACCACGTGGTGACTTGTGAAAGCATTGTCCCTCTTCAACAATATGCCTGCTTTGATTTGGTGTTCAGAGACCTCAAACTGTGTTTTGTTTTGTTTTTATTTTGTCCAGTGTTTATAGTTGTAATGAGCGAGACAGACAGTTGTATTGAGAGATGAGTTACTTTGTCATGCCAGGACCAAATTCCTTAGCAGTTTAAAAGGCTGAAAATTGGGGCTATTTCAATGCCATCCCAGTTATTTAAATTTAAAAATTCCAACAGGAGCTTGGGCACACATGTATCCCTGTATGTATGTGTTTGTGTGTGCCTGTGTGCAAAGCACTTGATCTATGTCCCATAGACTAGTATAAATTCTTATCTCAAAGTATTATTGCAAGGGTTAAATAAGGTAATGGAAAGAATACCAAGGTGTCCACTATGAGTGGCACACCATATTCCATGACAATTAAGAAAGATTAGTGCAACACAGTCTCCAAAAAAGGGTTTTGGAGGAAGTGGAAGAGAGATGGAATGAGGGAAAGTAAAGAAAGATTGAGTGAGAGAAGGAGAGAAACTAAAGTTTCCCTGTTTCTTAAAAATGTAGGAAGAATTCTAGTCAAAATATAATCATTCAAATCCTTTTCAGTCTTGCAGCTGTAACAATATGACCCAATCCCACAGAAGTCAAAGCCATTTGCCATAAATAGAGGTGTCCCATCACCCCAGGTCATGCATAGAACTGCTCTCCTGAGGCCCCTGTTTCTGGTACTCTGTGAGCAAAAAATTAAAGAGCATTTTTAAATGCAGAGTTAAAATGCAGTCTGCACAGAATTTAAACCCCTCTGTTTGGCCCTCTAAACATAACCATATCCACCAGCTTTTCTAGAGGCCTTGGCTAGGCAAGTGCAGACTCCATAACCTACCCTCCTCAGCCTATTTCACCCACTTATTCAACAAAAGCCAACCCACAGCATCATCCAGGGGAAAATCTGTTTCCATAGCTCTGCTCCATTCTAAAGCTTTAAGCCAGCTCACTGCCTGCTTTGCACCGTGGTCACACATTAGGGAACAACCTGAAAGGAAATCGTGAGAAGAACAGGAAACTTCTAAATCCAATCTCTCTTCAAAGTGAAGAAGTTCTCTAAATGCAGCCAAGAATATCAAGGTGCAATAGGTGAATGACAACAATATTCAAAGGCAATCATTAAAGGATAAGTGCAACACAGTCTCCCAAGAATCAGGTTGGTGATGGGAGCAGGAGTGGTGGAAGAGGAGGTGGCTCCCTGTGCGCCAGGCACTGGCCTCCTGAGAGCAAAAACAACCTTGTTTTTTCAGATCTTCTCCAGTCCAGTAGGGTCTCAAAAGGGAAAGAGCTTAGGAGTATAAATAACTCCCTCTTTACACCCTATGGCAGTATATAACTGGACTGGGGCTGCAACACTTACGAACAAGGTTGACATTGTTTCTTGCTACTCAGCTTTCCAATTGGGTCAAAGGCCTGGAGCTTCTAGACCACAGGGTTCATAGGAGCAGACCTCTGAAGGAATCATTTTTGGGTTAACAAGATTTATTTTAAGTCTGTAACCAATCAGAAAAATGGAGGAAAGCAGGCCTAAGTGATTACTGATTGCCAAGTGTCATAGAACAGGTCCTCTGCATACGTAACGTCATACAGATGTAGTTCTCACTCTGATGTCTTAAGGGGCAAAATGGCAACTACAGATAGCACAGAGAAGGATGTTTAGAGAACAACTGCAAGTGTTTTTGTAAAGCATTGGGTTACATTATTGAAGCATTTTGTTGGCTCCTTTATTTCTTTTGGTTGTAAGTCAGTAAAAGAAAAAGAGAAAGTTTAAGAAAGTTAAAAAAAAAAAAAAAGGAACATCACCTTGGAAATTTTCATTATTCCTGGATAGTGTTATAGAAAAAATCATGCTTGGGAGGAAGGAAAGATATATTTAGTGACCACTCTGCCCAAGCACTGACAAGTATGTTTACCGTAACTGTTTTCAGTTTCACAAACCCTGTGAAGTTCTTCTCCATTTTAGAGATGAGAAGACTGAGCTTCAGAGATAGTTAAGTGACTTGCCCAAAGTCACAGAGCAAATGAACAGTAGAGCTGGGATTCTAAATGGATCTTTTCTAATTGCAAATGCCCTTCCAACTCTACTATGCAAAATGTGTTTAGAAGCAACTGAGTGCTGATCCTGGTTTTTCATTTACTAACTAGCTGAGTGACCACGGACAAGTCCCCCTGTTTCTCTGGAACTTGTTTTCCGCATACGGAATTGGTGGCTCCCAAGGCATCCTTCTGAACTACCTTATATGCCCCCACTGTGAAGGGGTTCCCAACCCTTGCACTACCAAGGACCTTTTCCTCTTTCTCATATTTTTTCTCTTGGAAGTCACCTTTAGAATGATGGATTTACCCAAATTTGTATCCCTTGGATAATAATGATTTATTTTTTCCATCATAATTAATAATTTTTTAAAAAATATGTATCAGTTAGGGTCCAGTGTGGAAAACAGAAAACACCCTAGATATTCCAAACAGACAGGATTTGACATGAAGAATTTATTGCGCAGATGACAGGAGAGCTGGAAGAGCACCTAGGGAATGGTGAGACAACCCAGAACATAGCAGGAGCAGGAAGCCATTGCATTCCTATGGCTGAAGAAACAATGAGGAGATGTTGCTGTCAGAGTTCAAGGCTGGGCCCATCCAGCAGGACCCAGAACCACAATGAAGGCTGCCTAGTGGGATGGGACCATAAAGGGAAGGACTGTCCAGTGGAAGTCAGAGCCATGAGAAAACACAGCCAATGAAGGAGGCACAGTCCAAGGCAGAGAAGAGAGAGATTACTGGTTTCTCCCCATTTTCTACCCTCTAGTCTTCCTCTGATGCCTC
Source organism: Camelus bactrianus (assembly GCF_048773025.1). Classification (NCBI taxonomy): domain Eukaryota; kingdom Metazoa; phylum Chordata; class Mammalia; order Artiodactyla; family Camelidae; genus Camelus; species Camelus bactrianus. The sequence goes on from NC_133552.1 coordinate 14,694,741, forward strand.
CCATTAACTGAACCTACTCAGAAGCAAGTTTGAAGTATACGTGGTAAATATAATTCCCTTTGATACAGAGCAGAACAAGGAAAGGTGGACAATGGATTTGAGTGCAGTTAAGTGGCCCACACAAAGCCACTTAACTGGTAAACAGAGCTTCTGGTCAGTATGTGACAACAAAATGACCCAAGAGACTAGACAGAACTCTGGCCAAAAGTAAAGTAACTTCACATCTTATTTAGTCCATGAAGCTTTGCCTCAGATTAAATGTACACTTTCAATTAGGCTCCTTAAAATTGTTTTTATATGTTTTGGAATCCTCAGGTGATTGGGGACACCAGTTTGGGAATCAGAATTCACATTTCACCAATCTGTTCTGAATGTGATTCTAATGAAATGGTGAGATCAAGACTCAAAGACAGTGATGGGGAAAACTGGTTCCTGATTCTAGCTCTGCCTGAAATGACCCTAAGGAAATGACTTCCTTTTCTTTGTATGTCAGACTTCCTGTTTGCAAATGGAGTAGTCAAAATCACTACTAATCTCTAGAATTACAAATCATTACAGTGTTACAGAATCACCACGAATTTCCAGAATTACTGAATGAAGTTATATAGCAGAGTTCTAAATTTACTTATACCACATCCAGAAAACGTACTGTATTTCAGAATCTAAAATGTACTTTCTTTGTATTTTAACATCTCTACAACTGAGATACATCTTACCGTAATATACCATAGTTTAATTGGTAGCTGTAATGGTCAGTTTTATGTGTCAACTTGACTAGGCTACAATCCCCAGCTATTCAGTCAAACACTAATCTGGGTGTTACTATAAGGCATTTTATGGTGTAATTGAAGTACATAAGTTCATTTTAAGGAGATTGTTCTAGATAAACTGAGTAGGACTGATTCAATCTGTTGAAAGGCCTTAAGAACAAAGCTGAGACTTCCCTGATGAAGAAAAGATTTTGCCCGTGCACAGCACCTTCAGTTTATGTCCAAGATTTGCACCCTGCTGTACCTAACAACCTGCTCTAAGTATTTCAAACTTGCCTAACTGGCACCCACAATCACATATGCCAATTCCTTGCAATAAATCTCTTAATATAGATCTCCTACTAGTTCTGTCTCTCTAGTTGAACACTGACTGATATATTAGCTTCATTTTTTCTTAGTAATTCATAAAATAATGGTTCTTTTATTAATCAATGGTCTCCTAGTTTTGATAAAATACAAGAATTTCTACTCTCTTTCCATGACCCATGTGATCATCCTCATAAGCCCCTAGCCTCTAGAGCTAGCCTGGAGAAAAAAAATGAGAGGCCTTCCTAATCTAGCAAACTTGATCTCATCCAACAATTACTGCAGTTCCTTTAGTCAACTGCTTCATCTATTTGGGTAAAATCTCCTCTCCCTCCCCATCCTCCAAGATGGTGGCTGCCTGGATAGGATAGCAATGATCATACATGATGATGTGGATGGTGTGACAGAGAAAGAAAGGGGGTCATCTGGATTCTGCAGAGTGGCTGGAATGAGCTTCTCCCTGAACTGGTGACCACAGAGGTGCAAATGTGCCCGCCTGGCCTTTTGAGGTCATGTGCTAGCCCTCACTGTTGGAATCCATGATTTAAACTATTTATTTTCATTTTTAAGTCCTCACCCAAAATGAACTCTGTCCTGTATCAGGGCCTCTGCTAGTTCACCAGGACCCTCAGCATCTCCACCTCCCCTCCCTGAGGCATGAAGTAACTGAAAAGTCCTCTATGTACCATGCACAGGCAGGGGATCCAGAATGGCTGGCATGGGTTTCCAACACCACCTACATTTGCTCGTATGCCGTACAGGCCATGGTTTCAAGCCAATAGCTGCAATTTTCCTGCAGGGCTTCAGTCTTCACCACACTAACCCAAAGGAGCAAAGGTTTCTTTGGTTCCCCCATTCGAATATGAATGACACTTTCTAAAGCCAAACCCCCTTCCCTATCCCACAGTGGACCCTGAAAGAAGACAAACAAAGACCCGGACATCTGACTTCTCCTTATTTCCATAATCTTCCCAGGCCAGAAGGACAAACTTTGCATATTGCTCTCTACATCATGTCTTCCTTCTACCCAAGGGCAGCAAGACCCTTGGCTTGGCCTGCAGAGGCAGAGCAGGAATGTTCTGAACACTTCAGGAAGAAACTGAATGATCTGAGTCCTCCAGATCATATTCTTTATAGGCTGCAGATATTTTTTTAAAAAGTCTCTTTCATTGATTTACCGAGCCAATTATGCCAATAAGTAGGAAACCCCCAAAATATCAAGATTTACAACAGATGGAAATACACCTGAAAAAAAGCTTAAGATGTCATCTACATTACAAATACTTTTGTCACCATTAGGATCAAGAGTCTACATGCTGCAAATGAACACAATACCCAGGCTTTCATAAATCCATTAAATTAGGAAGATTTGGACTGACTAACTGAGCTTTACTGAATCAATGATGGGTAGCACACAGAACAGCAAACCTAGGTCTTTCCACTTAAACATCTGAGTTCTGCCACCTCCTCTGCAAAATCCTTCAATGAAATGTGAAAATGCTTTATAAATTTCACAGAGCTATGTGCGTACAAGGTATTAGTATTACTCTTTTTGAAAGCGTTAAAATTCTTGCTTCACTCGTTTCTAAAATTATGTTACTCAGACTAAATTCTTAAGCACTGCTGGTCTACAGCCAATTTTCCCAGCTAAAGAAATTCACGGTCTCATTATGCTGCAATATAATGTACTACAGCAGCAGCAGTAGTAGTAGTAGTATTACCTAAATGAAATATGTTCCTTTTTTAAGCAAGGCATGTTGACGTTTCTTCTTCCTTTTTTTTTTTTTTTTTTGTTTATTCCTGATAATCCGAGAAGGATTGAACAGATTTTTTTAACCAAGTTTTATGCAGTGTCATAGGACGATGAGTTATATCTAATTTGTTCAACAGGCCATTTGAAACAAATGTGTGTTGCTTCATTTTTCAAACACTGAAGATATTCTATAGTTTTTCAGAATTCCAGCAAAATCCGGTAAGTACAAAGAAATTACAGAAATTCAGACTTCCCTGAATGTTGACTGTAGGTTACAGGTTACAGTGATTTTTAGTATTAAGAGAAGCCATAGGGGAAAGGGACTGGGAAGGGATAAATTTTGGAATTTGAGATTTGCAAAAGTTAAGCACTATGTATAAAAATTGATTTAAAAAATTTCTTCTGTATAGCACAGGCAACTATATTCAATATCGTGTAATAATCTTTAATGAAAAAGAACATGAAAATGAACATACACATATATATGCATGACTGGGACATTATGCTGTACACCAGAAACTGACACGTTGTAACTGACTGTACTTCAATAAAAATAAATAAATAAATAGAAGCCATATACTTTCTGAACTTGAGGATGCTAACAAAGCCTAGAAGGGGTGGCTAAGTAAAGGCTACCTTTAGTCAAACAAAGGTTGTGTTCGTGTCACTGCAACTCTTAAGAGCAAACGAATCCTAGATCCAGTTAGGATTAAACTTAAACATGTTTGAATTTTAGGAACAACTATCACCAGCCATACTGACAAGCATACTCAACACATGCTTTTTAAAATTTTTGCTTTGTAATGTTAGCTCACACCATACTCACAAGGGCTATGAGCTGCCTTTCTGAATCTCAGACAAGGCCCCACTGCTACCACTGCTAAGAACTGTGGTTGTGAAATGCACAGACCTGTCTAACACCAGCTTTTATCTGAGTCTGCATGTACTGCAGTTGCCGTAACTGTTACATTGCCGCAGGCCTACTCAGCACAGCAGGTTGATTTAATTACTTTTCTGACCAACTGGGTAGAGAAATATTTCATGTGGGTTCTCCATACAGTACTTTATTTGGTTATTGGTCTTAGAATAGAGAAGGAAACAAATCTTTTTTGGCAGGAGCTGGGACCTCCAGACAAAATTTCTAGGAATCCTGTTTTTAAATAGAAATCATGCAGACAAAGCCTTGGTGAAGAAGCTGTCTGGCCATCCCAGTGGTCAGTTGCTCTCCTGAATGGAGACGTTTGTTAATCTCCTCAAAGGAAGAAATTACTATTATTGAGGACATATTCGATTTTTGGAGATAATTAAAGGCCATGTGGAGCCAAGTCCACTGAACTAGAACTTTGGGATTAAAAATAAAAAGCTCCACTGAAAATAGAATAATTTTTCTGTGTGTTTCATTCACTGGCTTTAAAGACAATTCAAAGGTAGAAGTTTTAAAAGTATTTGAGCACTAAGCTCAGAGTAAGCAATCAAAAAATATTTTATTGTTCTAGTAACAAAAAATGAGGCATCATTGGACTAAGCATATAATCTTGCAAGGTCACTGATTTAAGGAGCAATACTGATTTGAATAGATAAATTCTGGAAATCTTAGTTTTTAAATGGTTTGATGACTTCACAATCTCATTGTCTCCATGCCTAAAGAAAAATAAGTAAATAAGACAAAAGCTATTAGAAAGTACTTTCTAGACCTTTGGGTATAGACATTGTCCCATCCCGGTTTTGGTCCACATGTATTATCACCGTTTATGGATTTGAAGGTTTCTTGGGTAGCATCATTCAGAAGACATAAGCATCATTCAGAAGACTAGTTTGCAGGAATGCTTAGCAACAGGATGAGAGTAATAATCCTGAAGAATTTCACTGATTGAAAGTATGTGTCAGCAAAATATCATGGTTACCAAAAAAGCTAATGCAATCTCAGGAATCAAAATATAGTGTTCAGCTTAATGTCTGCCAGAGTCCTGCTAAAATTTGTAATGATAAGGGAACCTGAACTGACATGCTCACTTCTGGAAAAACTGAAGCACAGCCAAGTGAAGTGACTGGCATAGTGAGGAGAACAGAATCCAAAAAATATAAAGAACAATTGCCAGACTTAAGGAACTTGCACCTGGAGAGAAGAAGTTCTGTGAGACACTTGATGTTTCACCAATATCTATAAAGGAAGATGAGAGAATAGATTTATTGTAGCTTCTTCTTCTGGAAGAGGAAGATTTAGGACCAGTAGATAGATATTATAGGAAGTAGACTTGAGTTAGTATAGAGCATTCTGAAAATTTGGATTTCTGAAAATCCAGCAAAAGAATGAGCTGCCTAGTAAGATAAAAACAGGGAGAAGGGGCATTACCAAAGGTGTTTAGATGGAAATTACATGATTATTTGTCAAAAACATTATAAAAGGATTCTTTTGGCCTGAAAGACAACTAAGGACCTTTCCCAATTCTCACAGCCCTTAATTCTGGGTATTATGTGATCCCGACTGCACATGCTTCATGTACATATATACTTTACATGGGCAGTGGATTGATCTAAACTCGTTAAAAATACCGTAACCTTACCACTAAGAGAAAAAAATGATGTTACTCACTTCCTGATATAACTGCTATTAACCACTTATCATTATGAAACTTTGTGTTTTTTTCACTTCAACCTTACTACCAAATAGGAAGTAACTGAAATATTAGTTGAGTGAATGTTTAATATTCAGAAGTTGCTGGGAAACACTAAGCACGTGTTATGTGTTTGGCACTGCATTCAACACAGGCAAAAGTGAATAAGGCATAGTCTCCTTCCATAATATATTTATAGTCTAAAAGATCATATTACACATGAACAAAAATTCAAATATATTCAGTAGTAAGCCAGAAGCCACAGAATCTAAAGAAGGGCCCTTAGTTTAAGGGAAGAATTTCTAGAGAGAATGATGGCTTATCCAGTAAGAGTCAGTCAAATGAGGAAAAACAGGAAGGGTATCCCAGAGAGAAAGATTGTTGTGAAACGTATGGCCACACAGAGTGTCAAGGGATCAAAGTATATCAGAGTGTCAAAGTATAAAAGGTCAAGTGTGAAGCAGGGAGGGGCAGGAAATGAGGCTGGGGAGACAGAGAGAAGGCAGCACGTAATGGATTCAGATCCTATTGCTTAGGAGCTTGGGGACTGGCCACAACAGGACCATAATCAGGGAAGTAACAAGGTTAGATCTGCATCTGGGGTAGAACAGTCCAGCTAGAAATCCAAAGAGAGCAAACTTAGTATTTGTAAGTAAAAAAACTCATTTGAAGGATGGCTTATTCATATGCACTGCTGAAGGTTTAATTTTGAAATTCCACAAGATTAAATCCTAGGTTCAGCACAGTTATCCTAGGTTAGACACACTTACAAGCACAGATACATGCAACCCAAGGACGGGAAAGCATAGTTCACATTGCACTTGCTAAGACCCACAACTCGCTCTACTTCCCATTCAGTCACCTGGCCCCAAGAATAGAGGGTCAATCAAACACAGCTCTTTATTATTTATCTTTTTCAGAAATATATCTGGAAACCACTGTTCATCACCCTTGTCCTAATGAGCAGAAAAACAGAAGTAGAAACCAGTCCTTAAAGAAAAAATGCAGGACATCTTTCTCTTTTTTTATTACTGATAAGTTACCTCTAATTTTTTTTCATGTCACCATAAACTGATAGAAAGGAGAAACCTAAAGTCCAAGTAACTCTCAGAGGTGACTGTTCTCACCTTTCATTCTTCTGAGACCAGAGCAAGAAAATGTTGGTTTTGTACACCTTAAAGATCATCTCTGCAAGTCTCTGAGACATTTGGCTTTACCTGGTGAGGTCCCCCATCAAAGATAACACAAATAAAACTCCTGATATGCTCTATATTCTTTCTCCAGAATAAAAATCTCCTGTTCATAATACACACCACAACTCTTTTACCCTCCTGTCATCTCTGAGCATCCCATATTGCTGACAGAGTTCATTTTCCAGCACCTCTTATAAAACAGGGGCACCCTCCCATTTAATTCCATTAACACTCTTAACAGTTTGACATTAAGTATCCTAGTCAGGTCCTCCACACCAAGGTTTTCAAATGTGTGCACATGTGAATAAAACTATTTCTTTTTTCAAAAGCAAAAACTAACTTCAACTTCCTTATAATTCTGTCACAAAGCTACAAAAAAAAACTAAAAAGGAAAACAAAATCTAGCAGGTTAGAGGGCTGGAATTCTGCAACAATTTGCAAATGCTCATAAGTCTCACCAAAGCTTGTCTCACTGTGAAAACTGATCATTCAGGGAAAAAACCATTATGGTAACATGGCCACCACGTAAAGGCAGATGCTTCCTCCTCTTTTATCTCTAATCCCCAAACTCTTTCATTTTCCACGGAAAAGTTTAATAACATAGAGCTATGGGAAGACCTAAAATTTTGCTACTACATCCATCCAACCTAAAGAAGGGAAAGAACTGGGGTTCTGAAATGGAGATGCTGGGGAAAAGGTTAGCTTGAAACAGTGTAAGAAAAGTCAGTGTACTTGGAGACTAATCCCATCTGGTCCCAGTAACTCCAGCATCTCTTGTGGCCCTTGGGCACGTACCACTGTAGTTGGTGATGCCTGTGTTTCTGTGGTTTGTGGTTTTATTTACCTTTCTCCTTTCTTTTGTCCTTCTCCAGTAAATCGGAGAAACTGGCTTTGTAATTTCTACTTCCTCTAAAACTACAAGCAACTCCTAATAAAGTGCTCCCCATATGGGGCACATAAATGAGGCCAACTGCCTTGATGACAAAGTGAACTAAAGCAGAACTTGCCACTGAACACAGAAATGCCCTGGAGTGGAACCAGCCTGAGACTCCATCCACAGAGGACAGGATTGATGCCTTCTGGAGACATGTTTGTTTTCATTGAGAATGACTACCATTCCTCTTTGAACAACTATTAAATTGTTTTCACAGTTCACTGAAACAAAAATTCTAAACTTACATAGTGAATCATTTAGTTCTCAATTCAGAAGTCGCCTCCTCAGAGAGGCCTGTTCAGACCATCAAGCTAAAGCCACCTCCAGTCACCTTCTACCATAAGACCCAATTTAACCTTCTACTTAGCACTTACCTGTACCCAAAATTATCACACTTACTTATGTGTTTACTAAATTACTACATATTCATTTATTAGCTTATTGTCTGTCTCCACTCACTAGACCGTAGGCTGTACAAGATCAGGGATGCTGTTACCTTCTCTGCTCTATTCCCAACCTCCAAAACAGGGTCCAGCATACAATAAGTACTGATTAAATCTTTGTTGAATCTCAAATATTTGTTACATCTCTTCTTGTCTGATGTACAGACTTGTTCTGGTGGGAGTTTTTAAAATTTAGAGAACATATAGACATTAAAATTAAATAAAGCCAAGATTGGAGACCACTGGAACCTCAGCATAGTAAAACAAATAATTCCATTAGATGAATGCTTGGGTAAAGTAGTTTTCTTAGAAAACACCCATTAATCATTTTAAAAGATAGTTTATTGGAAAATATGCAGCTAGAAAATAAATTTGAAGTAGACTGAGCAGTTACTGGCATGGAGAACAGATTCCCCAGCTATAGGAAACAGGTACACCATGCAGCTGAAGGGTAAGACCCCCTGAGGGGGGGAACCTAAGACAGGCACAGTCGCCTGAGTCCAAGAAAATCTTGTCAAGCAGCTGATTCCCATAGGTTCCACCCTGATAAGCTGTAAGGCTCAACACGATTATGATTCACCAAAAAGGGTCTTCTAACCTTGAGCCAAACATCAACAATAAACAAAGCCTTTGTACTCATTGTGATCCCACCGTACTTCCCTCAATTCCTGCTTCAACTGTACTCAATAAGTATGAGATTTGAGAGGCTCATGGAGTTGGCTCCCGACTCCCTCTCGCTCTCTTGACTTTTCCCCAGAGTCTTGAGTAATTCATTCTGTCTCAGTGGGACTTCTGCTGGCCAGAACCCACAACTGGTGACAAACCCACATGGCACCATGCCGGGTGCTGACACTATTAACAAGACTGTTTCTGACCTGTTACTCACAGTCCAATGGAGGAGACAACAATGTCAATAACTGAATTCGTATTATCCATCGTGATTTATAATACTTGTAATTAGAAGGTGCAGATTATGATCTGAATGTTTGTGTCTCTAAAATTCATGTTAAAAACCTAATATCCAAGGTGACATTATTAGGAGCTGGGTCCTTAGGGATGAGATTAGGTCAGAGGGGCAGACAGAGACCTCACGACAAGATTAGTGCCCTTATAAAACAGGCCCCAGAGAGCTAGTTCACCTCTTCTCCTATGTGAAGATACAAGATGTTTGTGACCTGGGCCCCCACCCAACCGGGTTGGCACCATGATTTCAGACTTCCAGACACCGGAACTAGGAGAAATAAATTTCCTTTGTTTATAAGCCACCCAGTCTGCCGTATTTTGTTACAGCAGCCCAAATGGACTAAGAAGGAGTAAAAAGGCAGGAGGTATTAAGTCTAAGCTAGCCAAGGAAATCATCTGAGAGGAAAGGATATTCTACTTATATTTAAATCACACTTTAAAGCACACGAGTGCTTCTTTGGTTGTGTCAGCAAACGAATTAGCACTTCACTTCTGTGGAGAGAGCATGAAAATGAAGCAAGCGCTTGCTGAGGTGGACGTCCAACGTAGCGCAAGTACTAAGGAAACGTGATGCAAAGGGGGAAACCATATACAAGACTGACAGAAGCTTTTAAAATAAATCTCACATAATAAATAGATGAAGTAAAGGCTAAACTTCGGCATCCACCCTCTGAAGTTCTTCAAACATGAAGACCTCAAAAATGCACCAACAACACTGTGCATACCAGATTAAGACTTAAGTGAGAAAAAGAGCACCCTCCTCTCTCATTTTTGTTCTTTCTCCTTCAAAAACGGAGTGACTATGGCCTCTAGGCACTGTCTCCACCAGAATAAACCCCCGGCAAACTGGTCCGCTCTGGTCCGTTATCCCTCGGTTCTTTTTCAGATACTAACATCACCGGCAAAGCCCACTAGGGTCTCCGGGAAAAATACGACGGAATCTAGGTAGTAAGAGAAGGTCTAACCTTACTTGCCTGCAGGAGGCAGCGTGCGGAAGACCAAGGACTTCAGAACAGCGTTTCTTGTGCAAAATGGCTGCGGTGACACCTCAGCTGGGCGGGGCGTATGCAGAACGTCCAGGGCGACACCACGATTCAAGATGGCGGCGGCGGGCCGTGCGCAGAGACGCTACGGCGCCTGGCACGGGAGCTGGAGGTGCGAGCAGCACAGCTGCGCCCGCCCAGCAAGAGCCACGCCCCCTTCACTGAGGCGATCCTTATAGAGCAGCCCGGCCCACGGGAATAGCGAGTTCCGGAGCGAACTCACCCCTGTTCATTCTCGGATCCAAGAATAAAGCTTCCTTTTGATTCTGAACCGAATTCCGCCTCATTCCATTGGCTTAAGCGACACCGGGCAGAAGGACCCTTGTTGGGGCCTGACTTGGGAGGGTCGGTAACAATAAAGTAATACTTTGTATCTTTTAAACAGGCTATGTCTTGCTGAAATTTTTTCAGTGCTATTAAAGTGATTCCCACTGTATTTCAATAGGAATATTATGTAAAGCGCACTGTTTGTTCTGGAGCTCTACAACGTGTAAAGAACAGTGAAGTACCCATTTTTATTGTTTGAGAGTATCATTGAGGGGGTTCTTCTTGGACGGCACCACTAACCGCTGGTTAGGAAGAGGGCTTTGCATTTTGGAGACTCTAATCGTGTAGGGTCTGGGATGTAGAGGTTAGAAAGTTTGCATGTAGAGAGTGACCAGACAAGGCCCTAATATTCAGTGTTTGACCAGCAAGTTCAGCCCAGCTCAGCCCTGTGGTGTCTCCTGCCTGGACATGAGAGGGGCGGTCACACTGAGAGTCTCTCCTCACTTCTTTGCCTACTGTAGTCTCAGCCCTCCTTCTTCTGTGAAATGTCCCTCAAATCCAGCTTTGAAATTAATTGCTCTTTCTGTTAAGTTCCCACTTCAGCTATTATAACCCTTATTTTATTCATCCTTATGTTAGTTAGGTATTTCCTCCTCTGTCTCCCTCACTTCTTGAGAGTAAGAACTGTTCTAATTCATCTGTTGGCATGGATCATAGTTCTTTACAGTTAGTAAATCTTTGGTAGGCTGAATTTTATTAACTTCCATGTTTGCATGAGACAGTCTGATCAATTTATATTCAGCAACATTTAAACAGACTGCCTTACTTTCCACTAAACTTCATCCTTAAACTTGCAGTGTTAGGCAGTTGGTTCTTACATATGTGCTATCAGTCTGAGATTACAAGGCCCACATATTAGTGCAGCTCATACTTCTATTGTAGCTTGTCCTAGAAAACTTCTTTTTTCATTTCTCCTTCAGTGTTCTTACATATATCCACAATTTCAACTACCACTCACAGACCAGTGACTCCCAAATTTCACACCTCTGGCCCTCAAGTTCCAAAACTATACCTCTAATTATCCATCCACATATTCATCTGAATGTCTCACAGAAAACTCAAATTCAACATGACAACCATTCTCTCAAAAAAAGTCACATCAGTTTCTTGGGGCCAGCAGGTGATAACCACTATGTGTGATTTGAAGAATGCTGAAAGCCTCCCCACTTAAGCCTAACTTTTCCACTATAAGAGTTATTCCTCTGGATTAAGGTATGAGATTCTCCAAGATCTCTACTGAATGTAAAATAGTATATAAATTAATGCTAGAATTTTTGTTATGTCTCCCTTTATTGGTACTGCAAGAAAAGAATGGTCTCATGACTTATTTCACCTGCTAATAAGAGAGGATTGATGGCATGTTATAAAGGAGAAAACAACATCTATTTGGTCAAATACCTTGTCTAAACCCATAGAAAGCCCATTTTGTGTCTCTGCTAATTTAAGCTAGGAAACAGTCAGCATTCTTTCTAAGGGGTATAAAACACAGAGAAAATCAGTAGGTGTCTTTGCCCAACACAAGTGCACACGTATGAGTGTATCCCTCCAAACATACACACATAAGCAAATACAGGTAAAATCTCTTGTGAATGAACATTAAGACCAATCTCATTCAATGGAGCCAAAAGTTTAACCAGAGCAAACAAGAAACAGAAGGAAGAGCTGTTCTACAATAAGGAAGAACAAAGGTGGGCCACTATCAAAAATGCCAATCCAAAGCCCCAGAAGAATGTGTGGAGGGAGAGAAGGAGGAAGCTGGTTACCACCAGCCACCCCATCTTATGGGGCTAGTAATTGAGCACCTTTAGCACCAGCAGATGGTATCATCTCCTCCTCCTCCCCATTCTTGCCTCCACCCCCACCTTAGGCCTGGACTCATCATTTAGCCCAATTATTGGTCTCGGGGCAGAAAAGAACAGCATCAAACTGTGACCCCTGTTGGTCATCCATGTCCTACCCTACTCCAAGACTGGCCTGGCTAAAGACAGTCCATCTCAAATCATTTCTGGAAATAGGTGTATATGGGAGAAAATCATACAAAGATTTATATGTAATAATACTACGTTTTTATTATTTATTATCATATTATGTTATTGTCTTATTGCATTTAATATCTAATATTATATTGTCATAATTATTTTATATAATACCTATAATTATTATAATAATTAATATATTATTTCCCTTTCCTCAAGGCAGCTGCACTTCCATGTCCTTAGCCGTCCCCTCCCCCTTTTCTTCTATCCTTAGGCATCTCGGGCCAACATTTCTCCTTTCCTTACCCACTGAAAAAAAATGGAAGAACATTTTGGTCCTCCATCCCCTGACCGCACCCCCCCCCAAGAAAATTTTGCTTTTTAAGAGCCAGATATAATTCAAACAACATTTTGTTGTACACACTTACACTGACTGCCTGCAGTGTTTTACAATTTGTTGAGGGAATCATTAGACTCACTAGACTGTCTTTGGCACAGATTTAGAAATTTTGCTCTAAAAAAAAAAAAAACTCCTATGAAAACATAAATTGTTTTAGTGGCCTAGTCTCTTTGATAGCTCAGACTGACTTGGACTACATCTGGAGGCTTTAGCTTGATGAAAACTGCCTGCGTGCTTGCCTTTTGTTTTGTTCTCTCCCTCAGCGTTCAGATGTGTGGATATATAAGATCTTGGAAGATCATTTTGCATGTTGGGTGTGGTCTTGCCTCCCAGCCTGTGGTTTCACCATGGATCCCCTGGGATTTTGCCCTGGAGGCTTGGGGCCGCCAGCTGTCTGACCAGGACACGCTGGGTGGACAGGGTTAGTGTGCCCTCGGGCTTTCTTCCAGCTGTAGCCACATGGCAGAACCACAGAAGGGTAATGGGCTGACAACAGTGCCCTGGGCCTTTGCTGTTGGAGTCTCACCTCACTTGAGTGGGGAGAAAACTGTCACACAAGTGGTAGCTTTGATCTTCAAGAACACAAAAGGCCAGGTTTTTTTTTCCTTCATTCTCCCACCCTAGTTGGGTGTGAATAAAACATTCAGAGAAGTATAACTCAAAGCTATTGGGGGGAAAGCAAATTTCTATAAGTTAAGCCATATTTATCCTTGATTTTCATGAAGTTACATTCTCATAAAATAAACATCTTGTACATGAGACATATAGATAAAGGATACAACAAACCATTTGAAATTGTTTATTTAAAGAAATGAAACATTAGTGACAAAGTATTAATAATTATCCAAAGGAAACTAGCACCATTCAAATTACCTCCTCAAATTTTAAGCACCAAACCATTCTTAGGTGAAGTCCATACAAAGGGCAATGAATGTTAATAAATAACCTTTTAATGTCAGTCTTTATTTTATCCTAACATAAACAGGCCCAGTTCAGGCTCTAAATGTAGATGTCACTGTTCCTTCTGAGCAATGTTTGATTTATACAATAGGTAAGTCTAAATTGTGTGTTTAATAGCTCAGGTTAGGGTTCTTATAGCTCTCCATGTGTTTATTTAGCAGCTTTTCTAAATTTTTCATGGAGAAATTTGTATCATTCTGCACATGAATTTAAGGGGTTATTGTCTCATCCTAATTATTGCTAAGAATGAGAAGGGCAAAGCTTTTCCCAGAAAGAGATTTTTTTTAATGCAAGATTGTCAGTCTGTCCTTACTTTGTAATCTTTTGGCAGCTGAAGATTTTGTTGTCGTTGTTCAGTTTTAAACAATTAGGTGGAAAACACTAATTGCTAACGTATTTTTAAATCTGCAACTACCTGTGCTTACAATCCTCTGTTGCGACTACTGTTCATGACCAAGCCTCAGTGCATCCTACCCCCTACCAATAAATAAAGAAAATTTTTTAAATTTAATAAGGAACAAGTTGCAAGAAAGAACTGTTAGGAAGCTTTCATTGTTGGTTTCAAACTCTGGTTATAACTGAAAGGTTAACCTAAACCGTCAAGACACCAGCTGATGGGAAAATGAAGGTGATGAAAGGCATGCGTTTTATGTACTGTCATTTTGAATGTTTAAAACCTGAGAGTGCTAAACAGAGAATTCAGTACTTGTCTGCCCATCAGGACAGGCCGTCCAGTCTTGACGCATTAATCAGGGAAGGCTGTGGAAATGAACCCTATTACTTTGCTCAGAAAGAAATCCCTTTGAAGGCAATGAAGACATGCCAGACAGAGAATCTTCACAGAAGCATGTGCTGCAGAAGCATCTGGGAACCAAACAAACGATGGGACCACTCTCCAGATGTGCAAAATGACCATTTTCTTTAGAAAAAGAAATCTCTTATCTCATTACTTCTTTTCCACCACTATGCCCCCTCCCAATATAAAATGCCCACCAAGCTTTCTCTGCTAACACTTGAGGACAAAAGTGGGAGTCATCCGGACTGATAAACTATCAGGCTTTAATACAGTTTTCGGAGAAAATCTTATTCCTTTCCTCTAGGGGGACCCTTATCTAGACTTTTCAGGAATTCATTTTGATTCACGAATGATTGAAGCAAGATAAATCTAGGGGAGGCTGCATAGTTTTCTATCACCACAAAGTTAATGGTGAAAAATATCTGGCCATGTTGTAAATCCATTAGAATAAATTAATGGTTCCACTGACATACTCAAAATAAATATGTGCTTGTCATAAATGTAATTAAATAATTCAGTGGAAAAATTAAATGTTGAAACAATTACCCACATGGTTTAAAGCATTATGAAAATATGGAAAAGAAAAATGGGAGCTGTTATTAATAGAACATGGGGATTTTCATGTCTTTGGCTTTTTTTTTTTCTCATTCCCTCATAATGAAAGGAAGAAGAAAATAATATTTATGAAGTGCTTTATATGTGCCACTAGGTACATTCATATCCATCATCCTGTTTGATTGTCATAACAACCTTGCAAGTTCATCTGACAGATAAGGTAAAGGTAACTGAAGTTTGGAGATGTTAGATAACTTGTCCCAAACCACATGGCCAATCAGTGGACGAGTTAGCATTGCAGCTAAGGTCTGTGCAACTCCAAAACACCATGCTCTCTCATCTCTACCACTCAGCCTCTCACCTCAGCCCTCCATTCCACACCACCTCTCTGTAGAAGGCAAAGACTGCAACCTTCACCCTTCTCGTGCTGCTCTGTCCGCTGCCCATCCTATAGCAGTCAAGACATGCAGATTCCTCTTCCAGGCCCAGTGACTGTATCCTTGACTTCTATGTAATGTATAATCTATAAGCATAAAGGAGCAGTAATGTGAAAAATAATAATTAAAAGAGAACAAGAAGCAAATAATGCAATTGCAGGCTCTCTCTCAGAGCCTACAGAAATCTGCCTATTAATATAAGTCCCTAGTGGTGAGAAGGTACTGGGAGGGCAGCCAACAGTAAGTAGGAGTGGGTGTGGGAAAATGCAAAAGAAAGAAGGAAAGCTGCTAAAAATGACTGGCCATATGTAGCAAATTATAAATCCTCTGGCTGCAAAAATAATTTCTGCAAGTCCAGGGCCTCTTAAGGGAGTACACCTCAGACACACTGCAAGAATCAGTGCGTAGGACTCAGTGGAAGCCCAGACTGGGCCACCAAACCATGCTAAGCTGTGAACTTTCTCCATGATCAATGTGGCTGTGAACAGTGGATCTGGAGACTGACAGCCTGGTGCTAACAGAGATAATGATACTGTTTCAGGGCCATCTCCCAACCCTAGCTCAGCTTCAGCCTGTAAAAAGGCTGACACCCTGACATAATCCAAAACTTGGAGATTTCTGAAAATGTACAAAAAGATTCCATTAACCTAAAATTATGGTCATTAAGGAACACAGAAAGTAAGGGGAATTCCTGTGTTCTGAGCAATAAAGATCACCTTATGCAAGAGCATGCACCGTCGGCCCCCTCTCCCCCAAGAATGCTTTCTGCAGAGTAGAAGCCAAGAACTTGGTGTGGCTTGAAAGTCCCTTATCCACAAAAAATTTCTGCCGATCTCCTGAACAGCCTGAAATTCCCATATCACTTTCCCCTTCAGAATAAAACTCTCAAAGATTCCTTTTAAGGTGTAAACATTATCTTGGAGAATTAAACCAAAGAACTAATGCCATCTATAAACACCACAGGTCAAAAAATTTATTAGAATGGCTCACAGCACTAAGCAGGGAAGAGACACAATGATTCCCAGGATTCAGTGTAAAAGACATCACTACTAATCAGGTCTAGTGCAGCCCTACTGTCGTGTGTGTGTGTGTGTGAGTGCGTGTGTGTGTGTGTGCATGTGTTGTCTTGCTAACAGCTTTTTTGAGATATAATTCACATACCGTACAATTCAACCATTTAAAGTGTACAATTCAATGATTTTTAGCATATTTACAAAGTTGTGCAACCAGCACCACAACCAATTTTAGAATATTTTCATCACCCAAAAAAGAAACCACATACCCTTTAACTATCACCTCTTATTCTCCCATCCCCTCTTCAGCTGTAAGCAACCAGTAATCTACTTCCTGTCTATATAGATTTGTACATTCTGGCTATTTCATATAAATGAAACCATACAGTATGTGGTCTTTTGTGTCTGGCTTCTTTCACTAGCACAATGTTTTCAAGGTTCATCGATGTTGTAGCCTGTGTCAGTACTTCATTCATTTTTTTATTGAAGTATAATTGACTTACAATATTATATTAGTTTAAGGTATACAACATAGTGATTCAATATTTTTACACATTACAAAATGATCACTACAATAATTCAAGTTACCATCTGTCCACATGCAAAATTATTACAATACCATTGACTATGTTTCCTATGCTGTATATTATACCCCTGTGACTTAATTATTTTATAATCAGAAGTATGTCTTAATCTTTCACACCTATTTCACCCCTCCCCCCACGCCCTGCCTCTGGCAATCTCCAGTTTGTTCTCTGTATCTATGAGTCTGTTTCTGTTTTGTTATATTTGTTTGTTTGTTTGTTTTTCAGATTCTATACAGTAGAAATTTGTCTTTCTCTGTCTGACTTATTTCAGTTATCATAATACACTCTAGGTCCATACATGATGTCACTAATGTCAAGACTTTATCCTTTATTTAATGGCTGAGTAACATTTATATATATCTTTTTTATCCATTCATCTATCAATGACTGCTTCGGTTGCTTCTACATTTGGTTACTGCAAATGCTGCTGCAATGAACATAGGGGTGCATTTATCTTTTTGAATTAGTGTTTTCATTTCGTTCAGATAAATGCCCAGAGATGGAATTGCTGGATCATATGGTAGCTCTATTTTTTATCTTTTGAGGAGCCTCCATAATGTCTTTCATAGTGGCTGCACCAATTTACATTCCTACTGGTAGTGCATGAGGGTTCCCTCTTCTCTACATCATCACCAACACTTGTTATTTGTTGTGTTTTTGATAATAGCCAGTCTGAAAGTTTTGAAGTGATATGTCTCATTGTGATTCTGATTTCATTTCCCTGATGATTAGTGATGCTGAGCATCTTCCATGTGTCTGTTGACCATCTGCATTGTCTTCTTTGGAAGAATGTCTATTCAGGTCCTCTTCCCATTTTTTAATCAAGTTGTTTGCTTTTTTGATGTTGAGTTCTATGAGTTCTCTGTATATTTAGGATATTAACCCTTTATCAGATATATCATTTGCAAATATTTTCTCCCATTCAGGAGACTGACTTTTAATCTTGTTAGTTTCTTTCACTGTGCAGAAGCTTTTTAGTTTGATGTAGTCCCAGTTTGCTTATTTTTGCCATTGTTTCCCTTGTCTAAGACAGATACAAAAAAAATTGGTTTTTTTCACAGATAAAATGATCTTTTTTAACATTTTTTAATGATTTATAATCATTTTACAGTGTTGTGTCAAATTTCAGCGTAGAGCACAATTTTTCAGTTATACATGAGCATATATATAATTCATTGTCACATTTTTTTTCTCTGTGAGCTACCATAAGATCTTGTATTTATTTCCCTGTGCTATACACTATAATCTTGTTTATCTATTCTACATTTTGAAATCTCAGTCTATCCCTTCCCACCCCCAACCCCCTTGGCAACCACAAGTTTGTATTCTATGTCTATGAGTCTATTTCTGTTTTGTATTTATGTTTTGTTTGTTTGTTTGTTTGTTTTTTAGATTTCATATAAGAGCAATCTCATATGGTATTTTTCTTTCCCTTTCTGGCTTACTTCACTTAGAATGACATTCTCCAGGTGCATCCATGTTGCTGCAAATGGCATTACGTTGTCGGTTTTTATGGCTAAGTAGTATTCCATTGTATAATTATACCACCTCTTCTTTATCCAGTCATCTGTTGATGGACATTTAGGCTGTTTCCATGTTTTGGCTATTGTAAATAGTGCTGCTATGAACATCGGGGTGCAGGTGTCATCCTGAAGTAGGGTTCCTTCTGGATATATGCCCAGGAGAGGGATTCCCGGGTCATATGGTAAGTCTATTCCTAGTCTTTTGAGGAATCTCCATACTGTTTTCCACAGTGGCTGCACCAAACTGCATTCCCACCAGCAGTGGAGGAGGGTTCCCTTTTCTCCACAGCCTCTCCAGCATTTGTCATTTGTGGATTTTTGAATGATGGCCATTCTGACTGGTGTGAGGTGATACCTCATTGTAGTTTTGATTTGCATTTCTCTGATAATTAGTGATATTGAACATTTTTTCATGTGTCTATTGATCATTTGTATTTCTTCCTTGGAGAATTATTTGTTTAAGTCTTCTGCCCATTTTTGGATTGGGTTGTTTGTTTTTTTCTTATTAAGTCGTATGAGCTGCTTATACATTCTGGAGATCAAGCCTTTGTTGGTTTCATTTGCAAAAATTTTCTCCCATTCCGTTGGTTGTTTTTTGTTTTACTTATGTTTTCTTTGCTGTGCAGAAGCTTGTAAGTTTCATTAGGTCCCATTTGTTTATTCTTGCTTTTATTTCTATTGCTTGGGTAGACTGATCTAGGTACAAAAACAGACATATAGACCAATGGAACAGAATAGAGAGCCCAGAAATGAACCCACAAACTTTTGGTCAACTCATCTTTGACAATGGAGGCAAGAAGATACAATGGAATAAAGACAGTCTCTTCAGCAAATGGTGTTGGGAAAATTGGACAGCAGCATGTAAATCAATGAAGCTAGAACACTCCCTTACACCATACACAAAAATAAACTCAGAATGGATCAAAGACTTAAACATAAGACAAGATACAATAAACCTCCTAGAAGAAAATATAGGCAAAACATTATCTGATATACATCTCAAAAAAATATTGTTAAGACTGATGTCAAAGAGCATACTGCCTGTGTTTTCTTATAGGAGATTTATTGTTTCTGGCTTTATATATAAGTCTTTAATCCATTTTGAATTTATTTTTGTATATGGTGTGGGGAAGTAGTCCAATTTTATTCTTTTGTATGTAGCTGTCCAGTTTTCCAAATACCATTTATTAAAGAGACTGTCTTTTCCCCATTGTATATTCTTGCCTCTTTTGCCATAAATTAACTGATCATTTAGTGTGGGTTTATTTCTGGGCTCTCTATTCTGTTCCATTGATCTATATGTTTGTTTTTTGTGCCAGTACCATACTGTTTTATTATTGCAGCTTTATAGTATAGTTTGAAATCAGGAAGTATGATACCTCCAACTTTGTTCTTTCTCAAAATCATTTTGGCTATTTGGGTTCTTTCATATTTCTGTACAAATTTAGTACTATTTGTTATATAGTTCTATAAAAAATATCATTGGTATTTTGATAGGAATTTCATTAAATCTGTAGATTGCCTTTCAACCAGAAAGTGTTTTAAATTTATAATTCCATATTTATAATGTTGACCACAACATTATGATTATTCCTTGTCTGTACTTTAGAATTTTCACCATTTGTGCAGAAACATTAAAACAAGTTAAATGGTTTAAAAAAAAAGTGTGGTCATTTTAACAATATTAATTCTTAATCCATGAGCATGCTATATCTCCCCATTTATTTGTATCTTCTTCAATTTCTTTCATCATTGTCTTATAGTTTTTAGTGTATAGTGTCTTTCACCTCCTTAGTTAAATTTATTCCTAGGTGTTTTATTTTTGATGGAATTGTAAGTGATATTGTTTTCTTAATTTCTCTAATAGTTCCTTGTTAATGTATAGAAATGCAAGAGATTTCTGTATATTGATTTTGTATCCTGCAACTTTACTGAATTCATTGATGAGTTCTAATAGTTTGTGGTGGCATCTTTAGGTATCCCTTATGGTATTATGTCATCTGCAAGCAGAAACAGTTCTACTTCTCCCTTTACAATTTGGATTCCCTTTCTTTCTTTTTCTTATCTGCTTATTGTAGGTAGGGTTTCCAATACTATGTTAAACAAAAGTGGTGAAAGTGGACATCCTTATCTTGTTCCTAATCTTAGAGGAAATGCTTTCAGCTTTTTATCATTGAGTGGGATGTTGGCTGTAGGTTTGTCATCTATGGACTTTATTATGTTGAGGTACAGTCCCTCTCTACCCACTTTGCCTTTATCGTAAATGGATGCTGAATTTTGTCAAAAGCTTTTCCTGCATCTAATGAGATGATCATATGGTTTTTATTCTTCAGTATCTTAATGTGGTGTATCACATTGACTGATTTGCATTCTTGCATCCCTGGAATAAATCCCACTTAATCATGGTTTATGATCCTTTTAATGTTTTGTTGAATTCAGTTTGCTAATATTTTGTTAAGGATTTTTGCATCTATGTTCATCAGTGATATTGGCCTCTAATTTTCTTTATTTTCTTTCTTTTTTTCTTTGTCTGGTTTTTGGTATCAAGGTGATGCTGCCCTCACTGAATGACTGCAGAAGTGTTCCTTCTTCTTCAATTTTTTGGAATAGTTTGAAAAGGATAGGTGTTACATCTTTAAATGTCCGGTAGAATTCACCTATGAAGACACCTGGTCCTGAACTTTTGTTTTAGGGGGAGTTTTTTTTTTTTGAATTGCTGACTCAGTTTTATTACTGGTAATCAGTATATTCATATTTTCTATTTCTTCCTGATCAATCTTGGAAGATTGTACATTTCTAGGAATTAATACATTTCTTCAAGGTTGTCCATTTTATTGGTGCATAATTGTTCACAATAATCTCTTATAATCCATTGTATTTCTGTGGTGTTAGTTTTAACTTCTCCACTTTCATTTTTCAATTTTATTTATTTGGACCCTCTTTTTTTTCTTTTTTTTTTCCTTGATGAGTCTGGCTAAATATTTATCAATTTTGCTTACCTCTTCAAAGAACCAGTTCTTAGTTTCATTGATCTCTTCAATTGCTTTGTTAGTCTATTTCATTTATTTCTATTTTGATCTTTATGATTTCTTTCCTTCCACTCACTTTAGGCTTTGTTTTTTCCTTTTCTAGTTTTTTTAGATGAAAGGTTAGCTTGTTTGAGATTTTTCTTGTTTCCTGTGGTAGGCCTGTATCACTGTAAACTTCCCCCTTAGAATTTCTTTGCTGCATCCCATAGATATTGGATTCTTGTATCATTGTATTCATTTATCTCTAGATATTTTTAAATTTCCTCTTTAATTACTTCAGTGACCATTGGCTGTTTAGTAGCATATTGTTTAGCTCCTTTATCTTCATTTTTTTTCAGTTTTTCCTTGTAGTTGATTTCTAGACCAGTTCGTGTCATGGTTTAATATGGTTAATTCCAAGTATGTGTTTCCTCCCAGTTTCTGTCCTTCTTTTCCAGGTTTGCAGTGAGTCTCAATAACAGGGAAGGGAGGTATGGCAATGGTTCCACTAGTACTAATCTATAAAAGGGAAAGGGATTTTACTTCATTCTACCTTACAATCTCCATGACAAGAACTTCCCTGTCCAATTCCCCAGCACTCTGGCCCCCAGGACTGCAAAGTTTTCAAGAAATTAAATAGGACTTCTCTCAAATGTGCAGATCCTGGATATATATCCAATATAAAACTGAATTTGTTTTGCCATTCAGACAATTTTTCAGTATTATTTCTGTTAGGTAAAGTAAGCCTTTATTATGTTTGTGTTTCTGCATGTTTTTACCATTTTTTGACACACATATGAAGACTCTCCCAAACTTTTACTTGTTTGGATACCAGGTTACCTCTATGCCCCATACACCCAGGTTCCATCACAGAAGCCAGTTCATCCCAAATTCTTATCTCCAAATGGTTCCCAACCTCTTCATCTTTTTTCCCCTATATTTTAGGGTATGATAACTTTGTAAACTGTTTGAAATTCTTTTTAGAATTAGACAATGTAAAACTCATGAAATAGATAGTAATTAGAAAATTTGCAAATCATGTTTCTCTACATGCAAAATGTTATAAACTATATGGCACAGTGAAAAGCATCTTGGGATGGAAGGTGGGAGACCTGGGTGCTGGTCACTGCCGGCAGAGCTCTGAGGCCCTCAGAGCCTGAGTCTTAATGTCTGTCCTATGAGGTTCACTGAGTGGGTAGCTCTCTGAGGACCACTCCAGGCTCCTGGTTCTATATTTGGAAGAACTTATTAAAGGGCATTTTGTCGTCTTTCTTCTTCCTTTCTTCAGAAATATTTTTCATCTGAAGTATATATATAAAATGAGGAGCAGAGACAAGAGGTGATGACACATCTTGCACTGGGAAATATGGTGAAAAGAGAGCTGAGCAGACATTGAGGGACCATGAAATGTGGAGCCACTTTCTGACTTAAAATTCTTCACTTCACATACAGATCTAACCAGCCACAATAAAAACTATAATCTCTTTGAACTTACAATTATCTCCTTTCCTCCCTTTCTTTGTAATTATCAGCCCAAGTATAAGTTGATCATGGTTGTGCTACTATATGGGAATGTGGTTGATTAGCCTGTCAATAAATGAGCTTGGGCAGCTTTTCCCACACCAGGAGAGATGCTGAAAATGCTCAACAACCTGCATAGGGTGCCAACCAATCAGAACAGCACACAATTAACAGCACAGACACAGGCTGGCCTGCCACACAGGTGTGTCCCAGCTGAGTGTCAGCTGTGCCCTGTTTCCCCCCATATTCCTGTTCTAGCTCTTCTCAGAAGGAGGACACAGAGGCATGGTTGGGTGGTGCAAGGCCTTTAATTCTGTCTCTGGTGACCTCAGCACTTCCTAGTGACAGAATCTACTTGTGAAGTGTTGTGATCTGCAAGATAGGCAGCCTGAATAAAGAGACTGAAGACTCTTTTTAAAATATGGCCTATATCTGTCTATATATCTATCCATCCATTCTCTCTCTCTTTATTATAATAACATTATAAGTGCCCACAAAACAAACAAAATCTAGATTCTTTTTTTTTCCTTTTTTTTTTATTATTTTTTAAGTGAAATACAGTCATTTGTAATGTGTCAATTTCTGGTGTACAGCACAATGCCTCAGTCATGCATATACATACATATATTCATTTTTATATTCAAAAGCTAGATTCTCAACAATAGCCTCTAACTATACCAATCCCCCATTCCATCCCATAGTCTTCACCCACCTGAAACAACTATCATTCTAAATCCACATTCAGCACTCCCTTACTTCTTTTTGAATAGTTTCATTGCTTTATACTCTTCACAAAAATTATATTTTTACTTTGGTTATTGTTTATATTATTATAACTACATCATGTTGCTTATTCTCTTTTGGAACTTCTTTTTAGCTAAATATTACATGGCTAAGATTCATGCATATTGTTGCACTGAAGACTGTTTTTAAAGTGACCCCCATTTTCTGATAACAAAAAAAAAAATTCATGCTTATCGTAGAAACTTTAGAAAACACAAAAAATTCAAGGAAGAAAGTAAAACATATCATAATCCTGTGTTTCTATTGGTTTTTGCCTTTCCAAGGCACACGTTATTTTTTCTCACAAAATTGGGATCATGTTACATAAACGGTAAACAAACACGTGAATAGGTAATGACAAATTTTGATAAGTACAGTAAAGGAAACAAATAGTACAGTTTATTTTCTGTGTAACAGTAATGGGGTGGAAACCACTGAATTGTATACTTTTGCAGGTGAATTTTATGGTATGTGAGTTATATCTCAATAGTTATTTTTTAAAATAATAATAAGGTGGAAGAACAGAGGACCAAATTAAGGTAGCTAAGGAAGAGTTTTGGTATACATTACACAGAGACAGAGGTTGGAAGAGAATTTGGCGAATCAGTAAATACCTGAAATATATTTGATTTGCTTGTATGCATACTCTGGAGACCCTAACAACTTGCATTAACAATGTGTTATGTTACATCGTTTATTATTGACATTATTTTTTAAACTGTCTTCTTTAAATATTTTAAGAATTGCTACACCAAAACTCTAGAATATTAGCTATCAACATTCCATAAATAGGTCATATTTGAAACCTGAGGGCACAAAAGAGTAAAACTCTGTGGGTTTTTCTCAGATTTTATCCTAAAAAACCTATTTTGATATATCATTTCAGAATCAGATACAGTTTGGGGAAATTCTTACTACATTCTAATCAACTGAGAGATTAACAGGCATCTTATAATGACGGTAAAATCACTTTTGCTACTATAATTAAATATAATCAGGAGGACTAAAAACTTATGTGAAGTACCCCAGGGCCTCTATGAACTGGGTAATTTCATTATCATTTTACAGGTAAGGGCTCTAAGCCCTGGGAGGTAGACAGTTTGCCAAAGTGAATCATTTGCCACTAGAATGTCAGTTCATTACTGCTGGTTCACAGGTGTCCATACAGTACAAACCAGAGAGTTAGTAAATATCAAGTTCAGTGAATCAGTACAGCCCAACCAGGTAATTCAGATCGATCGCCATCTGCAATCTGACCAGAGGGATGCAGCTTGGCAGAAAAAGTACAGTTGGTAGAGACCAATTAACCATATTAGTCAAGACTCTTTCCATTGCAGGTATAGAAATCCTATTAAACAAGCACTTTTAAAAGGAGAACACATTAGAACCCCATAATTAGAACGTCCAGGAGCATTACTGAAGTACAGATAATATCACTGGGAATCTGCCTCAATTCCTCCATCTCTCAGCCCTGCTTCCTCTGTGTTGACTCCTTTATCAGTCTGTCTCTGCCCAAGAGTAGCAAAGCGGGCCACTGGCAGCTTTAGACTTCTACTGTCCTTCCAGCTAATGAGCCCGCAAAAAAAGCCTACACTTCTCCCCCGGCAGCTCCAGCAAGAGCTCCAGGACAGCTTCAGACAGGTGAGCTGAACCAAGTGTCCACTCTTGTGCCATGACTACAGGTGATGAGAGTTCTTTGATGGCCCAAGTGTGGGTTATGTGGGTCCAGAGGTTGAGAGTCAGCCCTATCAGAAACGAAAAGCCTGAGAACTGCAAAGGAATGGTACCCACAGAGATGTCAGACAGACAAAACCTTGCCCACCACAATAACTACCTATCATGGTTTACTACCCTGGCAATAAAGACTACAGCCTTAGGCTTGGTAAATGTATCAAGTTTCATGTTTCAAATACAAGGACAGTGCTATTAACCTGAGATTGTAAAAGGATTAGCCTTGAATCATAGCCAGAGGGAACATTTAGGGAAGACCTGCAGGGGCTACCCTGGCTCTGAATTTAGATGAGAAAACTCTTGGATGGGATGCATCTGAGTGATAGAGTCTTGACTCCTCGTTTAGCATATGTATCAGCATATGCATGTGCTGGCATTCAGCGCTGGTGTATCAGCACAACTCCACTACAGCTTCCCAACTCAAAACGCAAAGCTGTGAAATTCAATGAAACAAACTAACATCTTGGAAGTATTCTTATTCTTTTGATGTATGTGTGAATACGTTAAGATGCAACATTTCTGGATATCTTTTTGATAACTTTATGTCATGCAAAGGACCAAGATTTATGCAGGTTATAAGTACTGGAGTTGATAGTCCTAACTTTTTTATACAGACCTCTCCGGATTTTATATCATTTGTTTTCTTATATCACCAGCCATCCAAGGCAAAAAGAAAAGTTCATGTCAACAAGTACGTTTCTTTGGAAATATAATACAGAAAATAACTGTATTTGTAACTGTAGAATATAACTCAGTATTTAGTGTAACATCCCTGTCATTAACAACGTATCATTTCAAACAAATATTCTAGAAAATCAGAATGTCTCCAACCAGGTTCTCAACCAATGAGCGCCAGCACATGCAAAACCTGTACATTGCCCCCATAGCTAGTAATGTTCACACAGGGAAAATGTACTACTGTTAATGAGCCAAAAACATAACACCATGACCTATTTGAATAACCCACCCCTGACTCCTCTAGCAAGAGAGAAGGCTATGATGAGAGAAAGGGGTTCCACTTGGAGACTAAGCTGTTTCTATGGCTATAATTCAGACTTTAGGGGGGGTCTTATCTGAAAACTAAGTGGAGCAAGTCAACTAGAAGGCATTGGTTTCAGGGACTGAAGTGAAAAATCGGTTGAAAATAATTCACCCTGAGGTGAAAACATTCGCATGAGCTTGGTCCAACATCAATGTCCCCTCTTAAAGGGTAGAGCACGGTGTCAACCTAGCAAAAAAAAAAAAAAGCCAGGAGGAGGAAACACAAATAAAATCCCTGTCAAAGGATTTCTGTTAAAAATAATGGGCTGGACTTATACTGCTCCATCCCAAAACCCTACCAAAAGAACCGTAAAGCTCCTAAGGATAAGTGTGAAGATGGGAGGGGTGATAACAGCAAAAAACAAAAACAAAAAATAAAAAAACTTGGAAGCTAGAAAGTGGAGGAAAAAAATGGTAATTGACATCACGGAACAAAGAAAGCTGAGTCCTTATCTGGCATTTGGGGAAGCCCAGAAGCAACTCAATGTATACTTCAGAACCTCCAGGAGACTTCGGTACCTCTGGAAACAGGGAAGAAAGACAGGCTACAAGTAGGTTTCTTTGAAAGTCCTCACATCCCCCACCCTACCCCTAGATGATAAACGCTCATTCTCCAGAAGAGGAAAATCAGGTCTCTGGATTTCGAGACAATAGGCACCACTGGGGGTGAGTGTGTAATACTGACAACAGAAGATGAAGTAAAATCAGGAAGATGTTGAGACTCCCAGGCTCTTCTCTCACTCAACTCCCGTAACACTAGCAGTGAGGCTTACACCCTCCGGCAGGAGCTTGGAAGAGCCTCCTGCAATCAGCCCAAGAGAAAAAACATAAAGTCATTAACATCAGAAATTCACCCCACAAACAGCCCAACGTGCGCGCGCGCGCGCACACACACACACACACACATACAGGGGTTTCCAATCTGCTTCTGATGTCCCATTTTTACATATGAGCAGGCAATTAAAGATATGAAATATTGGAGAACTTCTATTTTGAAAGAAAAATAGAAAATAAACCAAAAAAAGCACTCTGGAGGAAACAAACTATGCAGGAAAAAGAAAGCTTCAAAAAACAATCTATCAGTAATGACTTTAGAGAGATATGGGAGACTATTGCACTTAAAAAAAAAAAAGAACCCTGAAATTTTAGTGTATTCAGAAAATTAAAGTCTTAGAAACTTAAAAACATGATAGCAGAAATGAAAAACTCATTAAAAGGGCTAGAAGTTAAAAATTCAAGAAATCTACTGGAAAGTACAACCAAAAAACAAAGATGGAAAAAGGTAAGAAAACATAAGAAAGTTTATTTATAAATATAATGATAAATATAAATATTTAAATATATTGATATATAAAATACCAATATATAAACACATAAATGAATATATATAAATATATATGTGAAACATTTCTTCCTACTCTATGCACCAAAAAATATGGGGTGTGTATATGCACATACACACACACACACACAGATTTTCATTTTCTTCAACTTACGATGGGGTTACATCCCTATAAATGTATCATAAGTTGAAAATATAAATCAAATGAATTTAATGCATCTAACCTACTGAACATCCTAGCTTAGCCTAGCCTACCTTAACTGTGCTCAGAACACTTACATTAGTCTACAGTTGAGCAAAACCATTGACTTGAAGCCTATTTTATAATAAAGTGTTGAATATTTCATGTAATTTATTGAATACTGTACCAAAAGTGGAAAACAGAATGGTTGTATGGGTCCAGAATGGCTATAAGTATATCAGTTGTGTACCATCATGATCGCGTGGCTGACTGGGAGCTGTGGCTGCAACACGAAAGGGTATCACACCACATATCACTAGCCCAGTAAAAGATCAAAATGTGAACTACAGTTTCTCTTGAATGTACAGCACTTTCACACCTTAATAAAGTCAAAAATCGTATGTCGAACCATTTTAAGTCGGGGGCCATCTGTATATACTATGTCATGTATTTATGTGCCATATATGTCAATCACTAGATATTGCAAGAAACCGTAGGAAATCTTGTAATTTCTTCCTCTAAACAGCTAACCAAGCATGCCGCACCAAATGGGCATGGTAGAAAAGGGAGAGGTACTGCAAAGGATGCAAGGATAGAAGAGGCTGCCACCTAAGGACAATCACTGGTTTCTCTGAAATCTTGACGGTGATGGCAGAGTGACTTAAGAATCAGCAGAAATGGCTGGGATGACTTCTATTTGGGGGCCACCTTGGATCACAGTTTAGAGAGGCTGACTATGAACTCCAGGAAGGCAAGAATGGTGCCTAATTGGATTCTTCAGTGAGAGCTTTTCAAGATCGTGGTTCCAGCCCCTGTGTCAGGCAAGCTGAATCTGCATTCAGAACATGTAAACATATAGTGAGGAGATGGCTCCCCTCCACTCACACAGTGGTCAACTGTTACAGCACACAGCTTAGAGGGGTGGGAAATGTACATCAGTATTATTCTCATAGCACTAGCACAATTCTGTGGAATTCTGGAGGGGGCAGAGGCCAAAGCATGAGAGTAAACATGGAGGTATGGCTGCAGGGTCTGCGGTGGTGAATACAGACCTGGAGGATCAAAGTTCAAGGCATGGCCCATGTGAGCCTTCCACTCCACTCATTCCCACCAGCACCATAATATTTACACTGTGCAATGCAGTTAAAACGAACATCAAGGGCAGATGCAACATGTATCTCTATAAGGCATGTAAGACCACCATCCTTGTGTTTGAATCCTGATTCATGTAACCAAAAATAATTTCAAAATAATGTAAACAAGATGAAGAGCATACACAGATCCCATTTATACTTCTTAATATCACCTTCTTCCTTCTTTCTCTATTGTCTTCACATATTAAAACTGCTTCCAAACCTCTCTTCTCAGTACTTAACCCCAAGACTCTTCCAGCATCTTGCTCCCAGGTGACCCTTAGGTAGTCCACCTTCCTTCCCCCAGGTCCAGAAAAGCAGGATTCTGCTCAGGAACAGAGACAGGCTTAAAAATTACAAGTTCCTGCTCAAGAAAAGAGACAGGTTTAAAAACTACAAGTGTTCTTATATTAATAACCTTTATTCTGTCACATTCCAAGAAGGAAACATGAACAACATTAGCTAAAGTGTTCTTCTAAGAAGGTGTGTGTGTGTGTGTGTGTGTGTGTGTGTGTGTGTGTGTGTGTTACGTGTACGTGTGTAACACAGGAGAGATTTGAATATATCTAAAGACAGGTGATGTTGCTGAGTACATCTGCATTCTATAAACTGTATTGAGAAAGAGAAAATAGCTGTCAAGAGAAATTGTGGAGAATGAATAATGTATAATTTATAACCTGGTGAAGTCTGTTCACATAGACAGCTCCAACACCAGTGCAAACACAATGAATAAATATATTCAATATCAATAAAGTCAAGCTGAAGTTGAAAAGGAACTTGAAAAATAAAAAATCCTGTCATTTGGGATAAAATTTCTCCAGTGGATTGAAAGCCAGCCCTGGGGGCAGCCCACAGAGAGAACAGATGGCTAGAAATATGACCACAGGCTCATATTGGCTACTTCAAGCTTGCTATGAAAAACTTAGAAAAGAAAAACCGTAAGACTGGGTTTGTTATATTTCCCTTGCAGTTCTTTTATTTTGGTGAGATAGTCTTTCTTTCAACTTGACCACACAAATAACATGTGGTTTTGTTTATCATGTTGTGAAAGGAAAGAAAACTGGAGCAGAGGTGCAAAGCAGAGAGGGCAGTGGTGTGAGATAATATTGCCCTATATCAACATGAAGGCAAGTCCCCAAAACACATGCAAATCATAAAAGACATAGTCTCCATAAAAGGAAATATTTCTTCTTAATACTAAATGGTCTTTTCCAAGTTGTCTGCAATAAGCAAATATCACTTTTATAATCACTTTTATTTTAAAAATTTGTAAATATTGAATGGGCCTTCTTTGTTTGCTTCTTTAACTTCTCAACTCTGTAGGATTGCTTAAAAATCTCTTAATTGTTCCAAACATGCAGGTCAGTGAATTCCTTGATGACAATATCAGCACTTGAGAGACTTCCAATGGTTGTGACATTGTTTAGAGGTATCACTAGGATGCCATCCCCAAAGTATTGCAACAGCAGAAACTGGTAATAGTTGCCCCAGGTTCAGCAGACTGACAGCATGTCACTGACTTAGCAGACTAAGTCTTCCTACCAGAAACTCTTGCAGTGTTTAGCATTAGACCAATCAAAGAGAGAATACAAGAGAAGCAAGTGGGGAAAGTAACAGAACAAGAATGAGTCCACCATGTTGGTTGTTATGCTACTTTCTTTGAAAAATATTCTGCTCTTGAGAGATTTTCATTCCAAAAATAAAGAATGCAAATAGGAAGACACAATCCAGAATAGACTTAAATATTCAGAGTCTGAGAAATAAATAAACATAGGTTGACCTTTATTCTATTAGGCATATTGTCAATAGGACTCAAGACAAGACCTATCTCTTTCTCATTAGCTTCCCGGTTGTTCCCAGAGTCAGAAGGCATCCCCCATCATGGCTTTTCTAAACACTAATTTGTTGCAAACTGAAGGAGTGTTAGCTGGACAGAGCTGTCTCCAGAGAACTTGTGGGTGAAACTAAAAGATTCTGTTGATTCTTACTCTCCTTTTGAACAATAAAACAATACCGCCTTTAGCTTGAATTTTTTTGTTTCACATTACCATTTTTATATCTTCTTTACTTTTTCAGGTTATCAACTCTTCATGTGTGCATAGTTATATTAGAAGAGTCCACTCTTTTAATATGGCTTGGATGTACTTAGTGGTGAACTCCTGAGTTCACAAGTTTTGTGTGAATGAGAGTAACATTCAGGGTCACAGCTATGCTGTATAAGGTTAAAACATGTTAGATCTGGCAGACACAGGCATAAAGAAGAAGGCAATAATTAGTGCCAGGCTCCCTGCTGGAAATACTGTTGCTAGCATATTTTCCTTCCAGTGAATTACATTGCAACAGGCACCACATTTTGACAACGGGCTATCTTAACGCCTACGTGAACAGCAAAACCATTTTTTTTCTATAAGAAATTCTTTAATTTCTTGGGAAGTGCCTCTTAAAATGGACTTGAAAGATCATTTTCTGAACTTGCATAAATCCCAATTCTTTAAAGAGCATTCTGGAGGGCAGCTCCATGCTGTACATTCAAAGAGCAGATCCTGAGATGACCCTCCGGAAAGGCAGAGGCAATACGCAGAAACCTTCAGAACAAGCAAGAGGGGGACCTGCCAGTCCCAACAAGTGTGTCTTAAAGCCACTGAGCTCTCGGGATTCTTCCCCCAAATTAATTCTCACCTACAGAACCCTAGTTCCACTTGTGTTTCTATTGAAGAGGCTGAGAAACATCATAAGCTGCAAGCGATCAGAAGACTGATACCCCTTAAAGGGCAATGGATAGACTGGGCAGAGTGGGAGGATATATTTAAACAAAAGATGGGGGTGGGGGAGGAATATGCTCCTTACATCAGTGGAGAGCCTCCCAAAAGTCATGTGTGGTCTGTACCATGCTTTCCCAATTTATTAGTGCTGTTCAAATATAACAGTAGAATCAACTCAATGTGTGTGCTGGAAATTCCAGCCGCCTTTCCAAAAGCACTCTCTTGTCATCACCTCAGACACTGCCATTGTAATCAATGTCATATTCCAGACAATAAAATGGCAGAGGAAGAGGAAGAAGAAAAACGACTGCTCAGAAACCTAACCACTACCAAGCCCAACATCTCCAAATTAGGGTTCTTGCAAAGTTACCAGCTACCTCGGAGCTGAATAACCTCAAGTCGGGGCTCATCCTGCATGACTGGGTGAGACATTGTTCAAATGTCACATCATAGGACACATCAGTTGTCTACATTTCTTCACCCCCTACTCATTCCCCATATCAATCTGGCATTATTACTCCACCAAAACAGCTTTTACTAAGGCCACCAATACCTAAAATGGCCATGTGTCCAGACCCTGTCAGTCAGCAGCAACTGACTCTAGTGACCACTCCTCCCTCAAAGCCCTCTCTTTCTCTGGTTTCACTGGTATCACTCTCCAGGTTTTCCTCCCAGTTCTTTACTGTTCCTTCTCACTCTTCCTTAAACAGCTTTTCCCTCTCTGCCTGGCCTTTAAATGTTGAAGTTACTCAATATTTGCTCCTAAAAGGTCAGCTTCCTTCTCCCTCCATATTCCTCCCCTAAGTCATCTATGGCCACCATTCTGCACAATTCCACAAAAACACTATGTACACTATGGTCTGTGTAACCAATGCATGGCCTGTGTGGTCATAAGGGCAGTTCCCTCTACTCCTGTGGCTTTAATTACCATACATACATTACAGACTACAGAATGTTTGTCTCAGACCCAGACAATGCTGAAACTCAAACCCACATGTACAACTGAGTACTTGAGATCCACCTGTTCATCCCAAAGGCACTTCAAATAGCATGTCCAAAAATGAACCCACACTCTTCCTGGACAAATCTGGTCCTCCCTCAGCATTCCTTGTCTTGGTGAATGGCACCAGCATCCATCCAGTTACACAACCTAGAGACTGGAGGGCATCCTTGTCACTTCCATTTCTGGCACCATCAACAAATGATCTGTTTGCATGTGTGTTTGTGATCTGTCTCTTTCCACTACAGTGTAAGCCCTTTGAAAGTTGGAATCGCTCCCATTCACCAGCATGTCTCCAGAGCTAGAGAGGTATGTCTGGAATTTAATATTTGTCTAGTGAAATAATAAAGTCCTATTGATTTTACCTGCTGTCTATCTCTTAAGTCTTTTCCATCACCATCACAGTAGTTGTGCCTAGGTTGCTCCGTCAAGCTTCGTCTCTCTTTTTAGTTAATGCCTGTCTATCTTTCAGACCTCAACTCAACATCACTCCCCCAGGGAACTCCTGTGATGTCCAAAACCGGTCAGGCCCCCTTTAGATGCTATCAGAGCTCTTCTTACTTAACACTTCTTTCCCTATCTGTTTTCCACCACATTTTTTTTTTATCTTTCATACAACCTCTAAGTCATTCTTCACTTTTCCATTCCCTCAAAATTATTCCTTAATTTATCCAAAGAAAGTGCCAAATCCCAGGTATAGAGATATGCACTGAGAATCCTGAAAGAATAAGCCTGAATAAGTAGTTCAGAGAAGTACAGGAGATAAGGACATGCAAAAAAAACCCCATGTAATACAGTATGTAATGTCTGCAAACATAGAGATATTTACAAAATACAGAAGAAAAGGTGATTAACCCCATTCAGGTTGGGATGGTCAGAGAAGTCTCACTGAGTGAGTTTTGCAAGGAAGATCTTTATTCTTACTTCCTCAAAGACCATTCCTATATTCAGAGAATTCATGCAAATTATTTAAGTTTTTAATATTTTCTTTTAACCAAACCCTCCAAGTCATCTCTAGACAGTTTGAGTATGGAAGACTTTGCCATTCACCTCTAAGACCTCCCCTTCCTATGGACTCACAACATCCTTAAACATCTTCATTCTTCTTAATTCCTGTTCATTCTCCCCAACCCAACAAGCTTTTTGCCCATTCTCCCCTTTTTCTTTCTTCAAAAAGTAATCTACTGTACTCATTCCCACAAACGTGTTATATCTTGTTAGTGGATGTAAATTTTACAAGAGGCCCTTGAGAGAAATTGCTACCCTAAGAAATGAGTCTTCATATAAGAATGGAGGATCTGCTCCAAATCCTTTAATTCACAGCAACAGACAAGACCTTGTACTCTGCCTAGAAGTAAGGCCAACACTGCCAGAACAAACATGACTTTCCAAGTTTGCTAAGTGTGTGTGCTTCTTGGGTTATTTCTTTCCAGCAAATATGAAAGCAACTTGAAATGATCATCACACTTAACTTTTGCAAAAGAATATTACCTATTATGAAAGATATTAAATTTTAAGGAAAATCCAACAACACTCAGCTCACCTGTGACATTTACCTGGACTGCTCTTCCCCTCTCTTCATGCTTGGCCAACTCACACCCTTCACTCAGCCTCAGCTCAAACCCTTTCTTTTTGCCTGACTCTCACTCTCACGGTAGTCTGTGCCTTCCCTTCCAGAATACTTACACACATGTAGTTCTTAGTTAATCTTCACAAGAGATGTGTGTCCCTTGTTTTATCTGTATCCCCCAGGGCTTAACACAGCATCTGGTAAATAGAAAGTCCTCAAAGCCAGTATTTATTGAATCGAATTGTTATGTCTGTGCCCTCTGCACACTTCTATTGCTACAACCATCACACTACTTTGTAATTTATTTATGTGCATGTCTATCCACTTCCCTTCACAGTAAGTCTCCTCAAAGAAATCATAAAGTATTCATTTTTTTAATTCCTGGAGCCTAGCATATTGCCAGGGCTCTCAATAAATGAAGGAAGGAAGGGAGGGAGGGAGGGAAGGAAATCTGAGTGGTTGACATTTCTACAATTCCAACAAAGTCTTAATAATAACAACCCTATATGTCTGCAGGGGATCACAATAAACATTGCAAAAGTGGGGAATCAGACTCTCAGTTTTTGAAGACTCAAAGATTCAGAAAAACTCCCAATTCCTTGAAAGGGTTTTTAGTCAGCATGTTTTCCAGGACCTATAGCATTCTGACTACAAAGAGAGAGGGGAAACTAACCTGACTGAGCACCTACGATGTACCAGGTGCTTTGCACACAGTATAGTTGGTGCAGCAACAGCTGAATTGAATACTGAGTTGCTATTAGGTACCACACATGTGACTCTGTGGATCAGAGACTTGTTAGTATCCGTTTGAAAAATAGGACTCCTAGAACTGAACACAATATTCCTGCTGTGTTCTGACCAATACAGGAGTTTAGGATACTCTATCCCTATTACTTTAGCCTAGGAGTCCACTAGATCATTTCACAGCTACAGCCTTTGAGTTGCTGAACATAGTGCTTGTGGTTAGTTAGCCAACCTGTCTCTAAGACCTCTTTGGTTTCAACACCCTGAAGTCAGGTTTTCCATAGCCTGGACTGCATCCATTGATTTCAAAATCTAAATTGGATACTTTATACTTTATGCTTTACATTGATTTCACCATCTCTTACGCCTGTCAAAAATGTTTAATTCTTGATTCTACCATCAAACATGTAAGAGTGGCAGCCTGAGACCACAAGTGACCTTGAGCAAGTCTCTTGACTTCTCTGAACAGGGCTGCCAAGTTGAACAACTCCAGAAACCTCATTCACATCACAGTCTATATGAAGGTCACCTTCTGAAGTCATGCAGTAGCTCAAGTTCAGGATCTGCCTTTGTTCCTCTGTAAAATCAGTGGGTTGGACCAAAACCTTGTTCTATTCTTTGGAGTCATTTGCACTTTTGATAAATATTTCTTCTGTGCTTTCATCCTATTTAATGATAAAATTACTGACTAGAAGCGAAGTACAGAGGAGCATGTGTGTACCCCAGGTCTCGTTTTGCATTCTTGGGAGGCTGCTTTAAGTAGGTCAACTGTCATCCCTCACTTCCTTTAGAGCACCAAAGACCTTCGAGAGTGTGGAAAGAGCAAATTGCCACTTCCTTGTCACACTGAGCAAGGTCCTTGTGAGCTACAGTGTGTGACAATGTGAAACACGTATTCTGCAAATCCTTGAAAGAAAAAAATCGCACCAACCAAGGAAATAAAATAACTCATCTGAAAGTCACTGATATGTGGCATTGTGTTCTATCATGCGCCTTTCTCTTTTGGTTTTGCTAGGCAAACACCCATAATAGTGATACATGGTTTGCTTTTCCTGGAAAGCCAGAGAAATGTCATGCAGCACAGTGCTGGTTGAAGATGAAACAAATCATACTCTATTTCTTTAAGTTACTAATTCTATTTCCTGAAAATATGGGTAGTATATTAGTAAATAACCCAATGAAAGGATATAGGATAAATGTGCTGTTATATATAAAAGTTCAAAAGGTAGCACGTATGAAAGCCCTACCTGCAATGGGAGAGAGCTTAGCGAGTTCCAGGAAGGGAAGGAAACCAGAGTGGCAGGAGCAGAGTGGTCAAGCTGGAGACTGGTGGGAGATAAGCCAAGAGGGACCAGATCATATGGGTTTGCAGGCCATGTTAAGGAAATTGGGCTTTATCCCCAGTGTGACTGAAATTGTTATCCAACAGTAGAGGAATGGGTTAGTAAATTATGTGATAGCAACACCTCAGAATACTATCCCTCCCTGATTTCCGGAGTGTGTTCTAAGCACTTTTCTGTAGAACAGATGGTTTATTGTATATTTCTTTTTAAGTTTCATATTAAAATTAATTTGAAGAAAATACATCATCATCTCTTTTTTTAATGCCTATGACAATATTACAGGCTTTGGGAAATCCTACAGTAAAAGAATGTATTTACTTTTAACAATTTTACAAACTTATTTGGCCTCAGAGATGTTTTATTTTCCCCAAGTAACACCAGCTAAAATCCCATGAAACTAGCATTTGTAAAAATATCCCTTGGTAAATGTTGCTGTATATCCATTTTAAATGATCACATATAGAAAGTCTGTGGAAAAATGAAAAATATCCCATGATTGCAACTATCTGAAAATAAGAATACATGCGAAAGCAACATGGAACAAGGAAAATATCTGTTGCTTAGGATGACAGATATTATCAGTGATTTTATTTTCTCTATTAAGTCTTTCTTTAATTTGTATATTAAATCATTTTTTCAATTAAAAATTATAAAGTAGTAAAAAGTTATGAGAGCCATATTTTTTAACGTATTTGAAGTTTTGCCAATTCAATCAATTCACAGCCTGCTGCACAAATTTCACTTCATTAGTGTGTCTAGAGACATTTTATGATGGAGAAGAAACCAGTTATCATAATACCAGTTCTAATCCCCTTGCTGGCAGGTTGATCTAATTAACATCTCTTAATTGGATGAATTAATTTAAAACTAAAACACAACTTGATTCATACCATGTTTAACTACAGACATTCTTTATAAGATTCATAAAAGCCTCTGAACTTACCTTCCAATCCCATTACTACCCAGAAAGCCATTTCAGAGAGTATTTCATATACACAAATCAAAATCTTTTTATAACTTTGGTGTTGGTGCCAGAAATTAAATTCTATATATTCATTCATTCCATTCATTCAACATTTACTGAAAGCACTAGACTATGCCTAAGAGTATCATAACTGAAAAAGACAAAATCCTTATCAACAATGAGGTATCAGTGATACAGACATGCAAAAAATGTGACATAGAATAAATACTCTGATTTTGGTATATTGGCATAATGTTGGTACAAAGAAGAGAGAAGTCAGTTCTTCCCAGAATAGGGAGAGTAAATCAGAAAGGCTTCAAAGAGGATGGGACATGTTTGAGCCACATCTTCAAAAATGACCATGACTTTGCCAGACAGGTGAAGTTAGGAACACTCCAGTCAGAAAAGAGGGTGTACAAAGAATGGATGTGTGATTCGGTGCAAGAACGAGGTGGGACATAATAAGAGGGCAAATGGAAACCTACCCTGGATCTATCAAATAAGATACAATTAACAAGTAACCATAGGTTTGAATTTTAGATGGGAGCAACCACTACAAAGCAAGAGCAGATTCAGAGAACCAAGGAGGAGCAGATTGAAACTGCAGTAGATTGAAGAGTAAATAAAGGTCTCAGGAAGCACACTCAGTAGACCCAGTTATATGTGGGATAACATTTTGGTAAGTGATATTCTTAACTCATGTAATAAGTAGGTGCTTATGATGGGATTCTGTAGTGCATTAAAGATAAAGTGTATTTTGTAACCCTGGACTTCTAATGTGTAGCAGTGACAGAATCTAACGTATAGATGACTCGTATGAACTCAAGCAGTTCATCCTTTTGCTTCC
Organism: Camelus bactrianus; assembly: GCF_048773025.1. Taxonomy (NCBI): domain Eukaryota; kingdom Metazoa; phylum Chordata; class Mammalia; order Artiodactyla; family Camelidae; genus Camelus; species Camelus bactrianus. The sequence goes on from NC_133552.1 coordinate 14,733,305, forward strand.
TTATAAACAACAGCACGTCATGGTAAGTTGTATGTAAATCTTGATACACTCAGTTGGAAATGCTATATAAATATAAAGGGTGATTTGTCAAATCCACTTCAAGTACAAAGACTCCTAAAGTAGGTGGCACAGAAACATGTGATCTGAGATCTTTGATGAAACAAACAGGAGAGCGGTGCATATTCATAGCGATACTACACTCTGAGTGTTTTCAGCATTTCTCTAAGGGTTGCAGGACACATTGTAAGTGTGTTTACTCTCGTATGAAGAGAGTGGTCTGTGTTCACATCCAAAGAAAGGTAAAGAGGTAACATTGTAAAATGCAAGAACTGCAAGGGACCTTAAGCATCCTCTAACCAACTTCTTCATTCTATGGATGAAAACAGAATCAGAGAGGTTAAGTAGGTTGCCCACGTCTCACACAGTGAGTCAGAGCTGAAACCAAGATTGCAACCCAAGATCCCTGCTTCCAGTAGTCAGGTACATTTGTTTTCACTGAACTCTCCTGGCCCAAAGCCTGAAACTAAGTCTGAAACAGAACCAAGGGAGTTAAATGTAGAATCTGCAATACAGTAATCCTATTACCTGTTGGCCTATAACTGAGGGCGAGTGTTAAAGTGAGCATCGGGGGAGGGAGGGTCACTGTGAACGCCTGCTACATGCCAGTCACTTTGCTGGGTGTTGTGCATACACTCATGACACATGATGCAAAGTTATCCTCTCATCATTTCATAGTCAGTGAGAAAATAAGTATTTCCTGGGGGGCTCTTATGTGCCAAGGACAGTTCTATGCCCTAGAGATCACATCACACTGAATAAGACAGAGTCCTTCCTTCCCAGAATTACATTCAAATTAGGAGAGACAGAAAATAAACCAGCCTACTAACGACTACACTAGAGAGTAGTAAGTGTTAGACAGAGAAATAAAGTAAAATGATGCATTTGAGTGCAGGAGGAAGGTGGGAGAATGGGCACTGCCTCATCTGGTACGGTCAGGAAAGCCTTCTCTAGCTCTTTTCCTTACTGGCTGATAAAAAGGACATGCAATCAGCAATTGGGCATGAACCTTCACATCAGAAGATGTGAAGATGGCCTAGAACCTGATGTCCAGGAGTAAAACCAAGTCAGAAGTCAGGGCAGGGCATGTGTGAGCCTGTGTGTGGAGGCACCAACAGAAGTGGGAGAGAATGGGCTGAGGACAGCTCAAAAGAATTTTCTATAACAGTCTGCTGCTGTTTCCTGTGGCTTCTACTAGGCTGAGCAACTTAAAATGCACAGGTTTTCACTCAGTGGCCTTCATTCCTCAAGGCGCTAATAATATCCAATGCCTCCCCCCACCCCTGCACACTTCTCTCCATATATTTTCTTCTTTTAACTGGATATAACTGTTTCATAACCGATGGGTTGAAGTAAAGGTGATAGAGGATGACTATCAAGACCCCTGTGCTAATCACAAGCATTTCTGGAACCAAGACCAATGGGACAGAGTGGTGGAAATGCTGGTCGAGTGGACATTCCAATAGGCATGAGCAGACTGAACCCAAAGCGAGTGAGTACCATCAGGACTCCTTAAGGGAAAACAGTAATGAGATGTTGGAATTAATTTGAGGCTTCTGACATTGACAGACTTGGAAGCAACACGAAGCTCAAAAAGTCAGTCTGCTTTGGGAATGTTAAAAGGAAACACTTGTTTGGAAAGAATGTTTAAGTGTGAAAAAGAAAGACTATTTTCAGCAGAATTTGTGAGCAGTGAGTCTGACCACACACTGGGGGCTGAGAGAAGATATATCACTGAGGGAACCGTGGTCTAGCTCCCAGCAGTTTTCATGCCCAGCACCCAATTGAGAAATAATATGCTGTGATTAATGTCTGCAACATGCCAAATGACTCCACTGGGAGTGAATCAGGCTCCCATATCCAATCTTGGTCTTATTTCTATGCTTCCTTCTCCTTGCCCCAGCATTCCCTGTGTTTCTTCATTCCATGGTAATTGTGTACACTTGAAGAATCACACACCTTGGGTTTAACTGTTTCATAAATCACTTCCTCATTCTCCATCGGTAAAAACAAGTTCACACAGAATGCCACACTTCAGTGAGAGGGTTCCAATTAAATCCACTAGACCATATTTCCTGTAACACATCCCCAGATGAAGTTAAAGCCAACAGGCTAAAGGACTCCATGCCTGGAGCGAGTTTACTCACTCCATTTCTGGGTTAACTGTGGTGTGTTTTATGACATCTCTCCCTACTTTTGGTGTCTGAATAGACATTCAATCTTTTATTTGCCTTGTTGGTGTGGTATTCAGGAACAATTTGGATCCTGGGGGTAAAAGATTATAGACTATTCTCATTTATCTTCCTGGATAGCTTTTTCTAGCACTGCATCAAGCACCAGTGGATTCTAAAAAGCACCCTTCTCATGATCAACATGCACTGAAAATGTCTAGTCATTCCCCAAATTCCATCATCATGCTACATCCATGAAGATGACACACCTGGGAAATCTCTAGCTGCACAGGGTTAAGGATGCCTTCCTAGTCTGAAAACTCCACTTCCTATCCCTTGATTTGCTAATCCAGTAAGACAAAACTCTCCTTTGCTTCTCAGTGAAAGCTCCTAATGATGTATTCTATATGATCATTGCCTTTGGAATGGTTAATTTTCCACTTGAATCTAAGGCAACTTTGCCTTCATAACATTGTAAATGTAAAAGTTCTTTGCCCTTTGAAGATATTAGAGACATAAATTTGAAAATGTTTTTATGGGGTGATAATAATAACAGATATCTCTGACTAATGATACTTCACCAAGGTGAAGGAGAAAATTTTTTAAATATTTCAGGTTAGACTTACAGTGTTTAGTACAAGCTACTATGTATAAAATAAACAAGCTACAAGGATATACTGAAAAGCATAGAGAATAGAGTCAATATTTTATAATAACTTTAAATGGAGTATAATATATAAAAATATTGAATCACCACGTTGTACACCTGAAACTAATGTAACATTGTAAATCAACTATACTTCAATAAAAAATACATTTTAATATATTCTTTAGGCATAAACATGATATTTCAGGTAATCACTGAAAATTGTCTCAGTTCCACTTTTTCCAGCAATAAAGGAAACTTTAAGATTGTGAACTATCACTTGATAAAATATGACATGATATAATATATGCATAAAATGTATATAAATATATAAAAAATATCTATTGCCTAAAGGTTTAAAGCTTAAGAGATCATACATTTTAAAATTTTATAGCTAACCTTATAATTTTCTCATTTCAGATTTCCTGGATCAAAGATACGGAATTAAGAACCATGATTTTACATCACTACATGTAATATTTTGTAACATACATGTAGTAAATTGCACATTTTGTTTTATTAAACATAGTGACACACTGTGCAACCTCATTCTTCACAGATTCCATATTTGCAAATTCCCCTACTTGCTAAAATTTACTTGTAAGCCCAAAAGCAATATTCACAGCACTTTCATAGTCATTTGAAGACATGAGGAGTGGTGAAAATTTTGAATCGCCTGATGTGCACATTCCCAGCCGGGGTCAAACAAGGCAACACTGCCTTCTTGTTTCAACTTCTATCAGATAAATAAGTGTGCTTTTCAAGGTCAACTAAGTTCCACATTTTTCATGTCGTTGTGCTTTTTGTTGGTAATTTCACTCTTCAAAATGGTCCCAAACATAGAGCCGAAATCCTGTCTAGTGTCTCTAAGGGCGAGACGACTGTGATGTGCCTCCCAGGGGATACACCTGTGTTAGATAAGTTGTTCAGGCATCAGTTGCAGCGCTGGTGGCTGTGAGTTCAATGTTAATGGATATATTAAATAAGGCATCTAAACAGAAACACACCTAAAACAAGGTTTTGTATTGATCAGTGACAAAAATGTTGTAACCACAGGCTGGTAGAAACTAAATCCCTTATTTCTCCTAAAAGTAATGGTTCAGTATTCACTAGTTCAGCATTCAAAGTGACTTTATAGCACAGAGCTCCCATGAATAATGAGAATCAACTTTATACATTTAAAATAAGCTCATATGTTACCACAAATTCTCTCCAGGGTTCTGTGCTTCCCACTCTGAAAACTCAACAACTATGACTATGGACTTCTTTTTCCTTAGACCCTACCTTACTTAGCACAATTAAAATGGGGAGTTTTTTTTACCCTGATTATCAGATGATGCTTCCCAAGAGGCATAAAGTCCTGGCCAGCAAATCTGGCGGGCTGAACAGGGTTTCCTACTCAGGGAAGCCCACTAGCCAGAGCTGTCATGAGGAATGTGGGCAGCTCCCAGAGGCTGTGTCCTACACGAAGCCACGTCAGTACTAAGGTGTGCACTGCATAGACAGGTTATCACACCTGAATGGGGCAAGATGAGAAGGGAGAGTCAAGAGGAGAACCAAGAGGCTCAGAAAGTGATCTGGGCAGAGGTTCAAAGGGAAGATGGGAAGGCAGGATCTGGAGGGATGACTGTGTCAGTACCATAAGTCTCCTGAGAAGTCAGAGGTGGAGATGGTGACCTCAGGCCGAGAGGAAGGGGAGCTGCTAAAGTGCTGACAGGAAGTTAACAAGGTGGTCGGCTATCTAAGTAACCTCCAAGGGAGGTGGACAAATCTTCAAGGTTCCTTTCAGCCCCTTGGATGTATGATGACAGGGTGATGATAAAGAATACCAGTGCCGACTGGAAGATCAGCTCTGTTCATTTTTATTGAGATTCTTACTTGCCATTAGAGTCCTTAAAAGAGAAACAAATGTCTTTTGGGGACAAGTTTCCCTGGTCTCTAGCAGGATAGAAGTATTTTGTAATATAAATTGTCTTTTGACTTTCTTAAACTGTTACAAAAAGGGATAGAAAGATTTTTTTAAAGCCTGGTTGTCTCCAATTATTGCATCAGTCTAGTCTCTTTTTTTTAACTGTTATTATAAAACTTCTCAGTCATACACAAAGTAAAAAGAATCATCTTATCCTGTTAGCCCAGCTTTTCATCCTCTTATTTGACTAAAAGAGGGTTCATATATTTTTTCATTCAAAAAGTATTTACTGAGCAACAGCCATGTCAGGTACTTTTCAAGTACTGGAGATGTATGAGTGAAAAGAAGAAAGAAAATGGGGGAAAAAAAAAAAAACCCTGCTGTCAAGGAGCTTACATCCTATTAAGGTAAACAGAGTAAATAATTTTACTGAGATCCACAGGACATCACTATTCTGGACACTTTACAATTATTTCATTTAATCCTCACAACAACCCAAGAGACAGTGGCTCTTATTATTCTCTTTTACAGATGAGGAAATTGTACACAGAGAGGTTAGGTAACTTGCCCAAGGTCACACAGCTACCAAATATAGTTGGGGTTCAGAATGCTCCAGAGTCTGCACTCTTAACCACCATGCATACTGCCTGTCTACACTTCAGCAGGTCCTGCCTCTTCCAAAACTCACTTCTCTGAAGAATCCTGGGCTTCCCTGACTTCCCTGATATGATGAGAATTACAGCAACAGGGTAGATGTTTGCTACATAACTTTTTTTCTCTGTTCATATTGACCTCATGGAATCTCTAGATCAACAAAGCTGTGCCTAATTGTATTTGTTGGTCCTACTTCATCTCAAAAGACTTGTCTTTTTGTAGATTCCAATTCAAATATTATAGCAAATTAAAATACTTTTTCTGAGCTATCAAAATCCCATGCTCTCTACCCTAATATTAAGAACAGCTAACGTTGATTGAGCCTTTGTTATGTGCCAGACACTGAGCTGAGTATTTTAGGTGCCTTCACAGAGACCTTGTAACAATTCTGCAAGATAAATATTATTATCCCCATGCTACTGATGAAGAAATGGGGGCACAAACAGGTTGTGTAACCTACCCAAGTACTCATGGCTAGAAAGTGGCAGAACCAGACCTTGACTTTATTCTACATTTTTTACTACACCACCCTCCACCTCCACCTTATTGGAATTCTCTATACTATAAAATCTAGAACTCTTTTAATGGTTCAGCAGAAATACTTTACATGTATCATCACATATAATATTTTTCAAAACAAACCTTTTCAGCTTTGTATTGTCTCACGCTGCATTTCAAATTGCATTAAAAACTTCAGTTAGTTCTCCAAAGGATGTTCTGATTATCTCATCCTATTTAATCATTCAAGATTAGGGTAAACCAACAGAGGATTCAAGAATGGGGTAAACCAACAGAGGGAGAGTTTTTACGTTGAGGCCAAGCTCTCATTATTAATGGTATCTGAAGAGATAGTAAAGGGACCCAGAAATAGGATAGAAATCACATACCAAGGAAAACATTCAATAATGTAGATCCCACATCAAGCCATAAATCATCAAATAAGAACTAGTAGAGTGCTTGCCGACATTGGTTTGATTAATGAATGAATTTTAAAGTCATATGCAAACAAATCAGACTCTTCTTTCGAAAAGTAGTCTTGAAATTCAATAGTAAACTATTTATGTTACTAGCAAGGTGGGGTTGTAGCACCACTTCTGTAATCTCCCAGGGTGCAGATGGGAAGAGAAAAATTCCCCTACTATGTTAATGGCCTATTCCTTCTCCTCTTCCTTCCTTCCAACAAAAAGAAAAACAGTAATGACTACAGCTATTACTATTAAGCATTGTAGCAAGCGTTTGACCTGCATTGTTTCATTTGCTCTCCACAAAAACCCCCTTTAGTGAAAGTCAGTAGCCTCATTTTAAGTATTAGTATCGTTTTTAAAAACACCGATCATTTTACCAATTACTGATCATTTATCAGTAACTATCAGTAGCCCCATTTTACTAATGTGACTGAAAAATTTAAATAAATAGCCCCACTAAGATATACTAGGGACTTCTAAATCTCAGTGTTGGGGAGGAATTTTAGGCATTGTGGCAAGCCAGTCAGAAAGAGAATTTTTGAGGATTAGGAGACTCGCTTTTCTGAATTACTCTTCAAACCTTCCTTCACGGAGCACCTACGAAAGTAAGTTAGTTCCAGAGTTCTCACCCAAATCACTCTCAGATTAGAGAGCCCTGGATTCCAAAACAAAAGTATCCAGTGCGATCTGAAAGGGGAAGAGGCACATGAGAAGGAAAACACGTCCAAGTGTGCACAAACAAGCTTTCCCTCCACCACCAGGCACATTTACAAGTGACCACGAAAATTGTGATTTAACGGTCCAGCATGTGGTATAAAATGTCAGCAACTTTCACAGTTTTGAACACGGTGCAAAAAGAGAGGCAGAGAGAGAAGCCTGCTCTTTACACCCACACAGTACTGTGTACTTGACTCGAGCGCCCCGAAAATTCCCCTAAGCGTTTTTATCGTTACGTATCACTCGTATCGCTCCACAGTTTAGTCAGCCAAACCATATCCTTTTCCAGCTTTAGATAAATTGCCTTTTGACAAACTGCACACAGACAAAATATCACGAAGTCCCCAGGTTGTAATCTTTACCCTGTTTTTCTACCGAGATGAGTAAGATTTTCCTGTTTAGTTTAAGTGCATAAGCACCAGATGTATATAACATGCGAGTACCGTCATTAGTATATTTACTCATTCTTTCTTACAATGTATCTGAGTTTTATCATTACCTTTGCCCAGATTATGGCACTTGCAAAATGTAAAAAAGAAAACTGCTGTGCAAGGACATATTGGTTTTAAAAAGAGGTGGCCATTTGACCTTTCTAACTCTCATTATGATGGATAAAGCTTTAGCTGTATTGGGGGAAAAAATGATCATCAAAAAGTGCTAGATGCTTTGTCACTTTCACCAAATTTATAGTCAATATTTAAATAAATCCTTTAATATACTATAGAGAAACCCAACTGTGTAAACCACTACAAAATGTTTAGGCATAGTTCATTTTAGCCAAAGTCAAATAAAAGTTCAGCTCACCTTTCTGTGCTATAACAAGGTTATGTTTATTTTGAAGAAAACACAGTAACTAATACTTTATTTGTCCAGCTAATGTTAAATTTATGTTCAATGGCTTTCTAAGAATATACTTAAGACTAAGATTAGATAAATGACAATATATGCACAGCTCCTGGTGCCCCTCAACCTTTTAAGGTTGTTAACACAACAAAAAGACGTTAGTCATATTAATGTACACAGCACTTTTGCCAAGCTAATGAAACTGTTGTGATAGCACACACACACACACACACCAGGGAAGACTAGCAACCATTGGCCAAATAAACCAGTGATTGCTCTAAGAATAGCTGTAGAAATAACAACCCTGACAGTGCCTGGCACGTGGCAGGACTTCGGTATTTGTTCACGGATACTGATAGATATTAACCCTAATGTGAATTTCTTAAGGAGAATTGTTAAAATGTTGGACTTAGAGAATAAGTCAGAGACAACAGGTTTTGAATATTTTTCACATCTCGGTTTTGTTTTTATGTTTTTTCACTAATTTCTTACTTGAAGTTAACATACTACTTCTTGAAATTAGTGTTACACAAGTTGCTGAGTTTATTTTCACATCCTAAAATATATGAGTTTTACTTTCAGTTTTTACCTAATGCATATTTCGATCAATACACATTAATTCACACAATCCTCTACAAAGTCAAGTGCTTTCAAAATGATTGTACTCTATATTTGTAAAGTACCTTAGGGTTTTCAATCACTTTCATGCCCTTTATCTCATTTAATGGCTGAGAACATCCAGGCGAGTGAGAAAGACAGCTTCACTGTCCCCTTTTTACAAGGGAAATGAGCTCAGAGAAGTCAGTGTCTGGGACGAAATCACAGAATTAATTAGTGACACAACTGGAACTGGAATCCAGGCCCTCTGGGTTTTCCTTCCACATGCCACCCACACATAGTCAGCACAGTAATTACAGCCATAAAATTCATCACACAGAAACGATTTCTACTATTCTTTCATTCATTCAACAAGGGTCTATTTGTTACCTATGTGTGCCAGACACTGAACTAGAAAGAGATAAAAGCTCATCAACTCTGCAAGCTTCTCCAGGAGTTTTGTCTGACTCTTTTCTTTCTTCTACTCCGTTTCCAGGGGTAGCCTGGGCTTTCCTCCTTAAACTGTCCAAAATAAACACGGCAACAGCTTGAAGTCATAGCATGCCATTGTGGGCACTGTGCTGAAGGCATCTCAAAGTTCACTTGGGGAAAGTTTCTGAGACATTCCTCGAATCCTCAGTCTACTAAAGACCAGGGTAAACAGAGGCATGACTCTGTTCTGCTGAGAAACCATGATTCTGTGATACAGGAAGATGATCTATTTAATGTCCCACTGATTTTTTTTTTCCTATCATCTCTATGGCTAGACAACCTAGGTACTTGGTAACCTCTTCCCAGTGCACATCCACCTTTCTGGGTGCATGTGATTCACTGAATCCCCCACCCACTCACCTCAGTATGAACATCTAACCAGGACTGTTTGAGGAGGTACTTTCCAGAGACTCGAGAATATCAAAATTTCTTATACAAAATTTCTCCTTCCTGAAATGTTATCATTCAAGTTTTATTCTTTTTTTGTTAAACATGGTTCTCTTCATTCAGACTGTTTTGAAAAATATGAGTGTTGTTAGAAAAACTACTGCAGGAAGCTTCTATCACCTTAATGTGAATTTGATTACTATGAGCTTTCTAGAAATGTGGGAGGAACCAGGCAACTACACTTAAACAGGGTCCTCAGAAAGAAGCTGTGGAGGAAGAACATTCAGAGGCAGGAGGAAAAGAGCAAGGGAAGGACCACCTCAGACACAGCTCTCCAACTTCACAGCTGTGTCAAAAGGAGCTCTGAAGTAAGAGGCGTATCATTGGCTCCTGGAGATATTATAGCCACCTGGCAGTTTTTCTGTCTTTGGTCTTTTTTCCTTAATAAAAAATTAATTTTTAATGTAAAAATGAAACTCTGACTTCTATGGGGAAAACGGATGAATTACTTAAAGCATGAACATTTCCAGCTGCCATTAAGAAATTTCTACCCAAGTACATTACCAAATCATCAAATTTAAATCATCACCCCCCCCAAAACCTCCCCAAACACTTCCCCAGAAATATTCAGTTTTTCCACAAATCCACAATTTAATCTACGATGTTGGGAACCTCTTTGATGCACTCTTTGTCTTTCCCTATATCTAATCTATCACTAAACGCTGACATTTCTCCCTTCAAACCGTGCAATTTGTTTTATCCCATGACTCTATGTCTTTCCATTGCACCCTGGATTATAGCAGTGACCCGGGGGTTAGATTACCTGCCTTGAGTCCAGAGGTTCTCCAACTTGGTTTAACCCTGGAGAAGGCTTTAAAATACGGAAACCCTTAATTCAGTGGATAGTTATTTTCCATTTTCTAGAAGTAGGATATGGAACTGATAATAGAAAAAATAATCCCCATTTCATTCTCAATAATTTGTATTGCATTGGGGCTCTTTTTAAAAAAATTTCAAATCATATCCTCATTATAATATTGTATGGAGAGTGATATTAAGATCAGATTACATTCCTTATTTACATTTCATCATGTTAAGAGGCAAAGAAAGCTAAAAGCCTGGAAACACCTTTTTTTACATTTAAATATTTGATATTCATAGTTGAAAGGCAACATAACATAGTTATTAAAAATAAAGATTTTGAAGCTAAACAGCTTGGCTCCAAATCCTGGCTCTTTTACTTAGTGGCTATGTAAGCTATGGAGATTACTTAACTTGTCCATGTAACAGTTTCCTTTTTGTACATTGAGGATAGTAATAAAACCTGTATCACAAGATGGTTACAAGGATTAAAGAAATTAATATATGTATAATCCTTAAAATAGGGTCTGTCACATATTAAATGTGTAAAGGATATGTCAATAATCAAGTATAACATACATAATAAAAAAAAAGTTTAACTAGTGCTTTTTTGGGGGAAAGCATAAGTGGTATGTTTTTAAAATCCAAATTAAAAAAAAATTAAATAAGTAAAATAAAATAAAATACAGAAACCTGAGGTTCACTCACAGAGATTCTGATTTGACTGGTCTGCAAAACAGCCTGTGCATTTAAGGTTTTTTTTTTTAATGTGGTAAAATACACTTAATATAAAATTTACCATCTTAACTATTTTTAAGCATATGATCCAGGAGTGTTAATTATGATTAGATTGTGTGCAACCAATCTCTAGAATTCCTTTCATCTTGCAAAACTGAAATTCTCCACCTACAAAACAGTAACTCCTCATTCTTCCCTCCACCAGCCCCCAGCAACCAACATTCTACTTTCTGTCTTTATAATTTTGACTATGCTATGTACCTCACGTAAGAGGAGTCATAAGGTGTTCGTCTTTTTGTGACAAGCTTATTTTCATTCAATATAATGTCCCTGAGGTTCATCAATGTTACAGGCTGAATAATATTCCATGATATGTATATACCACATTTTAATTATCCATTCACCCCTCGATGGACACTAGGATTGTTTCCACCTCCTGGCTATTGTGAATAATGCCGCTATGAACATGTCTGCAAATCTGTCACCAGCAAGGCCTGGTAATAATTCCTAAAATCTCCGTAATTTAATAAGTCTAACCTTTTTTCCTTTGTGCTTAGTCTGGTTTCACTTGCCCATAGGGTGCTGCGTGCAGTAGCTTTGTAACTTGCACCTCAAACCAGAGTTCCTGGTGCCAAACGGCTGCGCCAACACCTCAGCGCGCCGACACCTCAGCGCGCCCGGCTATAAGCAGAAGCATTCAAGATGGCGGCGGCGGCGGCAGGTGGTGCGCAGACAGTGAGCCCGACAGCGCTGTCCCAGCGGGGAGCAGCATGCCTGTGCACTCGCTGTGAGAACCCCGCCCCTCCCTCCACTGATGGGAGCCCTATAAACAGCCCTGCCCACAGCCTGGCGGGGAGAGCTGTTCTGCAGTGAGCTTGCACCTCTCCATTCTTTGGTCAAAGAATAGAGTTTCCCTTTGCTTCTGAACCAAACTCAGTCTTGTTCTATTGGCTAGAACAACACCGGGCAGGAGGGCCCTTGTTGGGGACCGACTTGGGAGGTCGGTAACAAATCTCTGTTTGAAACGCTGCTTTCAATTCTTTGAAAGGGTACATACCCAGAAATGGGTTTTCTGCCTTTGGCCTTTTAAATGCCCATAAAAGATGGTGATAATTGGCTCTGCTGTCAACAAACAACAAACCGGGTAAGACTTGAGGCACTCCACCCCGACAGAGTAGCATTCCCTTCCCAAGTCTGGCAGCATCCTGTCTTGAATGCAGAAAGTATAAAGAGCCTCTCTTGGCCTGGATACTGGGCTTGAGCTGAGTCATTTATGTGTTTCCACCGACATGGAAAACAGAAGGTGGGAGCAAACCAGAAGGGGTGGCAGGCACGACTCTGGCACTCTGGGTTAGAGGGTCATTTCCCACATCAGCAATTTAAGAGCTTCAGAGGCTTTGAGCACTGAAGGAATTATTATGCCCACTCCTCAACTGTAATTAAAATTGCAATTTTAAGGTTTAGATCCTAAAATGAGTATAATGAAATTCCACTGTTTTGGTGTTTCCTATCATATATATCAACCTCAATATCTGAGGGTTTCTCATCTGTATTAGGTAGTATAAGTAATCTAGAGAGGATTTCAAGTACATGGGGGTGTTCATAGGTTATGTGCAAATACCATTTTATATAAGGAACTTGAGCATCCAAGGATTTTATTACCCATAGAGGTCCTGGACCAATTCCCTGTAGATATCAAGTGATGACGATACACACACACACACACACACACACACACACACGTGTGCAAATCAACTATTACAGATATATCGAAGTCTAAAACTTTTTCAAGACATTGTTTTCTTATCTGAGGGGCTTCCTTCTTGCCAGTGCCCACAGCCAACTTGCCTGTTATATCTGGGTCACCAAGCATTGTCCATCCCTCTGGCAAGGACTAGATTGGGTGCAGACCCAACTCAAAAAAGCCTGCGTGACACTTCCTGGTCTTCCACATACTTAGCAGGGTCTTAGAGCAGGAGGTTATGACCCAGTCCTAACACTTTACATTGCTGAGGGCACCCTCCCAGGCATCACATCACTAGATCCCGAAGGGAGGAGGCGCTGTGCTTACACGCATTTACAGACAAGGAAGCTGAAACCCAGTCTAAAGTCATACAGCAAATCAGTGTCTCAGCCTGCTGTCCTGCCTCAGACAACTGCTCTTATTCACTGCATTCCTGGCACGGGTCCTCCGACTTCTGCTCTCCTGCCTTGCCTTTGAAGTAGCAGGATCCAGTCTGCCTAGCCATCAGCCACTGCTCTCTTGGTAATCTAAACCCTAAAGGAAATGGAAGCCCCAAACCCTCTTCTCAGAACACTTGTAATCCAGAGGAGAAGAAAGGATGCACATAACGAAAACAGACAGGAACACAAATTGTTTTAAATACATAACCATATACAAAACCAGTTGCAGCTGGTACACAAGGGCTGTGGGTGGCTGATGGAGGAAGGGGTGGAGCTGATCAGGAAAAGGTGGGCTCTGAGCAGAAGGGAGTGAAGGAGCATGGCTCAGAGATAGGGATGGTGCAAGAGAAAAATGGCTGTCAGGTAGAAAGTTGCAAAGTTTGAGAAATGAAACAGGATACATGATAGCAGCCCAGGCAAATGCAGGCAATTGGCAAATGTCACAAGCCTATGAGTGAAGTTGAACATTTGTTTTCTAGAGGCAACCAGAAGCCATGGAGACAGGAGCTTCCTCAGGGGTGTCCTTGGCCTCAGCTCCCCTATGAGCCCTGCAAAACATCCCACCCCAACCTCAGTTTCTCTTCGGGTGGCCTGGGGTGAGGCCATAATTTGAACAGATGCTTCAGTGTAGTAAATAATGGGTAATGATAGAAAGGGTCTGAAAGTTGCCAGAACAACCTTACATGAAAGAGATTTTTTTTTTAATTGATCCAAATATATAATTAGGGTAAGAAAGCAGATCACCTCAAAGGTATCTTTCCCTGTTTTTTTAACTCTCCACTGACATTCTGAGAGACCACCTTCTCTTCAAAAAAGTCCTCCCATCTGTGGCTGTTGGTTCTCTGCCTTATTACCAGACAGTACATTCTTCCAGAGCAAGAACCACATTTGTGTTCTTCTCAGTCAAATCCCCCACACATTCCACAGGCCTGGTCCATCGGAAGTGCTCCACAAATATTTGTTAATTGTTTTCCTGACAAACTGTGGAAATTTGAGTAAGTTACACCCCATCTTTGAGCCTCAGTTTCTTCGTTTATCAACTCACAGGTTTAAACTAGCTCAATAGTCAAAAAAAAAAAAAAAAAACCAAAACTAACCATGTTTGTGGCTGGTATTTCCCAAAAGGAAATGGGCTGTGATGAGACACACCCAACACGGGGCAGAGCTAGAGGCCCTACCCCAACCTCCACTGTGCACCTGGTCCCCAACACCAATCTCAAGAGGACACCTGAAGTGTGAGCTGGAAGACAAGCAGAGGATGCAGGAAAGGGCAAGACCCAATGGGAAGAGACCCGACTGGAGTTTAGGAGATCTGGCTCTGCTTCTGGTTCTGCTGGTTCCATCTGTGACCCAGAGAAAGTCACTGTGGATCTCACATTTCCTAATCCATAGAATGACTGGGTGAGCACCAAAGAAAGTTCCCTCCAGATCTATGATCTCTCTTTTTTTTTTTTTTCCTTCTATTCAGAGACAAAACTTGCTCCGTCAGAGCTGGGCTGGCCATAAAAGAGACACAAGCCCATCATTATTGCTAATATTCCCCTGGTCTTCTGCACTCCAGATCTGCACATTTTCCTTGGGGTGTGGGTGGGAGATTGAAACAACAAAAAGGAAAGAGACTCAGTTTTCTCTAACCTAAGCCATATTAGGCTACCAGGAAAAAAATATATAAGGGCTATCAGTAGAGAAATTTTGGAGCATCAGTATAATCCCTCCCCAAGCTGGAATAACTACATTTTTCAGTTTTTGCATCTGTGTTGTCACTGGGGAGTTATCTGGCTGTGTCTGTGTTTTAACATCTGTCAGCTAAATCAGAGACCTAACTGCAAAAATTGTAGGGCTCAGAAGCACCATGTGGTTTTTGACACTCCCTAGATGACACAGGGTCAAGAAAGCAATAAATGAATTGCCATGAGACCCAATATAACATTTTCATCAGTATTACAGCCCTTGTTCCAAAAAGCCTTTGCTCCAAAAAGAAAGAACTTGTACCCATTTTCCCCAGGACCATATTTGGAAATTTCAAAGGAGCAGACCATAACAAACTAGAAGCATCTGGGATGAACAACTGGCTTTCTATTTAAAGAGTGTCATGTCTCTAAACGTAACAGAACCAACATTGCCCGTCAGAATCTATTCCAGGTATGAGTATGTACTGCCTTGAAGCAAGATACATGTGCTTTGCCACCTGCTACACAATATCACAGGTATCCTAGCCATGGGGGCATATATTCACATAGAACTGATTCCTGAGGTCCTAATGCTTTAACCAAAGGTTCTCTTTCAATTTCCTTTGTTTTGCAGATAAAGATATTGAGCTAGGAGGTAGTGGAGTGACAAGTGAGCTCAAACAGCCTGATTTATGTTAACAGCAGGATTCAAAATCACTGAATTCTCAAGATTTCATATAAAAATTAAGTTACCAAATCTTTCTCCCCCATGCAAAGTAGTGTTCAGTGTTTCAGAACACCAGGTGGCCCATCAGCAAATCCCCATAACAAGTCTTCCACTGGGACTGGGGAGCCTTTCCTTCCTAAAGGGGCCCAAACTTTTAATATTACCTACTAATTCCAAGCAAGATCTCGACTATAAATGTGACAGCTGAAGCCCTGTGGAAAGACTAGTCAATCAATTGTCTGTACTACATTTCCGTTTAGGCTTCTTTTTCAAAGGCTAATGTTTGCTGAAGCTGTTTCAAAGGCTAATGTCTGAGTCCCTTTGCTTTTCACAAGTTTTGAACTCCACACCCAAAAGCCACATTCAGCAGAGGCCTCATTTAAACACTTGCTCTGTACTAACAAGTGCATGAATGTTTTTCTGCTCTTCCCTGTCCTTGGACAGCAGCTGAAGTTTATTTGATGTGTAATTGTTAACATTTAGTCCTTACTACGAGGCATCCATTCTTGTAAACCTCTTACACGTATTACATCATTTAATCCTCAAAACAACCTTATGAGGTAAAGACAGTTTTGTCATTCCATTTTTTCTAACATTTTTTATTGATTTATAATCATTTTACAATGTTGTGTCAAATTCCAGTGTAGAGCACAATTTTTCAGTTATACATGAGCATATGTATATTCATTGTCACATTTTTTTCTCTGTGAGCTACCATAAGATCTTGTGTATATTTCCCTGTGCTATACAGTATAATCTTGTTTATCTATTCTACAATTTTGAAATCCCAGTCTATCCCTTCCCATCCTCCACCCCCTTGGCAACCACAAGTTTGTATTCTATGTCTGTGAGTCTATTTCTGTTTTGTATTTATGCTTTGTTTGTTTGTTTGTTTAGATTCCACATATGAGTGATCCCATACGGTATTTTTCTTTCTCTTTCTGGCTTACTTCACTTAGAATGACAGTCTCCAGGAGCACCCATGTTGCTGCAAATGGTGTTATATTGTCAGTTTTTATGGCTGAGCAGTATTTCATTGTATAAATATATCATATCTTCTTTATCCAGCCATCCGTTGATGGACATTTAGGCTGTCTCCATGTCTTGGCTATTGTAAATAGTGCTGCTATGAACATCGGGGTGCAGGTGTCATCCTGAAGTAGGGTCATCCCATTTTACAGATACGGAAACCAGAGGCACAGAGATGCTAACTTAATCAAGGCTAAGTAACCCAACAAGCTAATCACTGACACAGTCAGGATTTGAACTCAGGCTTTTTCTGCACTGATAAGGAAGCTCCATCAGAACAGAGGCTTTGTTTTATTCACTGCTTTATTCTCAGCCATCTGCATGGTGCTCGGGTACAATTTATTTATTGAATGAATATACTGTACATCCTCCACAAACTGAGAATGAGCCAGCATCACAAGCATCAACTTTAACCAAAAGTAAGTTGCTTAGAGAAGCATTTTGGACAAGAATTCTTCACGCAATCCCTGGTCTTTGCTTAAAGAATGCAAACCCCATTGTGTCTGCCTGAGAAGAACCGGGAGAAATCCTTCTGACCTATTTCTTCCAAGTTGCTCCCTGAACCCCCCTTCTCACAGGCCACCCTGATTAGGTCACTGCTGAAACTGGGTCAGTGTTTAAACATCACAGCCCGCTTATAATGCTTTAATCATTAAGGTTGATTCTATCATCTGCATGTTAAGAAAGAAACTACTACTCCAAGACACAACACCCAGAGTCTCCTTTAGATCTGGCTACAGCATCATGTTAAGGCACAGACTTAGACTTTGTCTTTAGTTTATCACAAAATAACTCTTCTAGAAAATGGACGGAAGCACATGAGGCCTCACTCTACTCCCCACCCCTCATCGGAGGGCCACCTAGCTCCTGTCCTCTGCTATTCTCTCAGGCTCCTTCCTAAATTAAAATTTTGGATTACCCAGACTCTAATGCCTATTTAAAATAAAACCTAAATTACTACCTTATGTTTGGGGCAAGTCAACACTCTGTCTGGCATCTCTCATTTCTGTGTGAGATTTGAACAAACCCACCCGGCACAAGTGGAAAATTGGTCTCGCATCACATACACTGTTGGGATCACCACATTTGGAATTCTAGGTTTATTCTCCCACAGAGTCAAATTTAGCCCAACCCTGGAGAACAGCTCTGTGCACTCTGACATTCAAAATAATATTTGCTAAAAAGCGTGGGGGGTTTGCAGGCAACTTGAGCTGCAGCAAGAGGCATGTTATTACTGACTTAACTCCTACATGGGTTCCATCTTAGTCATCAAGCACATGGCCACGGCCCTGACAGGGTTTCACAACCTCCCCCTTTGTTTCAGTCCAACCTCAGAGGACACAGGTAGGTTTTGTGTAGTTGCTGTTTTGTGAAAGCCAAAGAGTAAGCCATAATGGTCACAGAATTTTCTTCTAAGGAAACCACCAAACATGAGATAAAACTTATATATAGGCAAGTATGCCTTGGATAATTGGAAATAATGATGATTGCCTCTAAAACAGCCTGGATTGAACAAGGAAGTAGCAATCTTTAAAATATTCTGTGATTTATAAGCAAATTTCATAGTTAATTTGATTCCCAGTGGTATTTGTCCTTCCTGCTGCTAATTTTAAGTGTTCGCCAACCATACAGGCAGATGTCATTGGTAAGAATAATTTCTCTTTTACCATAAAAATTGAACTTCATTCAAATTACCTCAAGTTAAAATTGGATTTATTTTCAAGGTAAATGGTGGGGGAGGGTATAGCTCAAGTGGTAGAGCACATGCTTAGTATGCACGCGGTCCTGGGTTCAATCCCCAGTACTTCCATCAAATAAGCAAACAAACAAACAAACCTAATTACCTCCTCCTGAAAAAAAAAAAAGGTAAATGGGCTAGATCTGGCTCAGAAAATATCAGGATCATAGGAAGGATCACTCTTCCTTCTCTCTTTAACCACATCTCTCCCTCTCCACATGTTAGTTTCATTCTTTTCCCTTTACCAACCAGATTCCTTGTGACTTCAGCTTGCATCTGACCAAAATAGCTTCCTTGGAGCTAAATCTACCAAGTGATCTTTTTAGTGAGCTGGCCAAGGCTTCTGTTTCCCATCTTCTGATTCTGAAGGACGTATATTATCTTTGTAGGCCAGTGTATGTAGGTCCTGGTAACTGGTCAGTCTAGGCAAGAGATATCCCTGAATGTGAAGTCAAGAGCCCACCAAGGTCTAGAAAGACACGGTGAAATTGGGTACCATAAAAGATAATTATTGTGCAGCCATTATGGAAAACAGTATAAGGATTCCTCAAAAAACTAAAAATAGACTTACCATATGATCCAGCAATCCCACTCCTGGACACACAGCTGTCAGAGACTATTAATTCAAAAAGATACATGTACCCCAATGTTCATAGCAGCACTATTTACAATAGCCAAGACATGTAAACAGCCTAAATGTCCATCAATAGATGACTGGATAAAGAAATTGTGGTATACTTATACAACGGAATACTACTCAGCCATAAAAAGAATAAAATAATGTCATTTGCAACCACATGGATGGACCTGGAGATCATCATTCTAAGTAAAGTAAGCTAGAAAGAGAGAAAAATACCATATGATATCACTCAAATGTGGAATCTAAATAAAAAAAAAAAAAGACACAAATGAACTTATTTACAAAATAGAAGCAGACTCACAGACATAGAAAACAAACTTATGGTTACCAGGGAGAGAAGTAGGTGGGAAGGGATAAATTGGGAGTTTGAGATTTGCAGATACTAGCTAATACATATAAAATAGATAAACAACAAGTTTATTCTATGTAGCACAGAAAGCTATATTCAATATCTTGTAACAACCTATAATGAAAAAGAATATGAAAAGGAATATATGTATATATATGTATGACTGAAACATTATGCTGTACACCAGAAATTGACACAACATTGTAAATTGACTATACTTCAGTTAAAAAAAAAGACAATTATTAAGGGACTAGGGGTGGACAAGCAATGTCTGGCATCTCCAGTACAAATGTTTTTAAATTTTTGTTCTCACTGGGGGCAAACTTGCTAACAGCCACCATTAAAAGTTAAGGTTTCATATATTTAATACTACTATGATTTTTAATCTTCATTCTTTTTTTTTAAATTGAGATATAATTGACATATAATCCTCCCTCATTTTTAAAAGTCAAATTGGACCAATTGAGGAAAAAAAACTTTAAATGGTAAATGTGATTATAATTTGAAAAGCTCTGGGAGTCTTTGATCTATGTGGAATAATGTATGAACTCTTGACTCTTTCAAAACACTATTTGTCAGTGAACATCATTTGTCCCCTCCAAATTATCCAAGCTTCACCAAGAATCTAAAAAATGTAGGATGCACACAATTTGAAGAAAAATCAATAAACATTGGTTAATGTCTCTCACTACCTCCGTTTTTCACAAGCTGCACTTACCTCCTGCTGCTCATGAATGCTCAGAAAATAGTAAGACATGGGCAATTCTATCACAGTCTTTGCATGCCCATTCTTGACACTCCCCCCAATTTTCTTTCTGATATTAAGAATAATGTTTACAATGTGATAACAGCTCAGTCCCAGTGTGAGTGTGGCCAACAGTCATAAAAGCAAACACCTAGGGCCATCTCTGTCAAACGTGCTTTACGGTACCGGTCCCCGTGGGATAAAGCAGCCCAGCCCTTGGGGAGGGAATTGTAGTACAAGCATCCATTGACCTGCAGCTGAACTTACCACTTGCTGTTTTTCTCTTATAATCTAAATCTGGAAATGTGCTGTCTGGTCAGCAGTGCACTACCAAGTCATTCAGCAAAATGCTCCAAATGCCATAAAAGCGTGCCTGTGTGTTAGAAAATGAACTTGTAAAATATAGTCTAAGGATTGTGTGAAGGCCATATTTCAGACAGCCAAAATGCTTCTGCCGAGACACCTTTGTAATGCAGCCAGGCGGCAGCTGTGTGTATTGTAGACGCTGTGGGTGTGAGTCTGTCTGCAGAGTCACAGCTGACCCTGCCCCTGGCCTGCCTTGTTACTGAACACCCTCACGGGGACAGGGTCCTGAATCCATCTCACTGGGCACTGAGAACTGAGCCAGGCATGCCTCAGAGAGTTCCTCTCAAATCAACACTCTCTCCAGTCTAACTTTAAGACACATCACTACTCTCCAAACCACTGGCAAAGTGGAAAACAGACACAAATCACATGTGACAAATTTATATAATTTGATAAAGAGCAAGCCAACTTTTTTGAAAAACACTGCAGTGGCTATTTTGAAAGAATAATTGTGCTTTTAAAAATACCAGGCATTTCATTATTATATCTGGCCTTTTGGTTTCTCAGATCAAGCCCTTGGTTTTAATTTATCCTTGGATGTGTTTGTTAGTTGGGCTGTTGTTCTGTCTCTTGCTTTTTAACAAATACTTTGTGTTGATATTTTTAAATAAAATGATCTGTGTATCTATGTTATCTGTATGTATAAATTATGCTATTTATCACTCCATAAACTTTTTTGTTGTTTCACCTCCTATTTTTTTTTCAACTCAGGGTGACTTCTTTTCACCACAGCCTCCCCGTCTAAGCTGCTGTAACCATTGCCTTCAGTATTAGCCTCCAGCTAGGAGGCCCCCCTCCTCCACTGCTGCTCCCCAGTCCATTCTAGACACTGTACTCAGAGTATTGTTTTTTTAATACACATCTGACCAAGACACCTCAGGACTTAAAAAGCTTTCAGTGACTCTCAATGCCCCCTTCCTACTTCTCCAGTTTAATCTCATCCCAATTTTCCCCTTCTACTCCCTGCCCCAGCACCTGCCCCCACACCTCAGGGCTACAGGAATCTTCTTTCAGTTCCTCTGGAATCCTTGTCCCCTTAAGACATTTCCCAGTGCCATTCCCTCTGCCAGAAATGCCCTCCCACCTCCTCATCAGAAGCACTCCTATGGTCCTTCTTCTCAGCTCAACCGCATTTCCTCCATAATCTTCTCTAGTTGCCAACCAGGTGAGATATGTTATAAGATCTCAAAGCACCCTGTTCATCATGCTCATTGTCACAATATACTTGTGATATAATGTGCAGTTAGCTTCATATGTGTGGTTCTGTGCCTGTGTTCACCTTGGTCTCTCCCAGATGCCTATTGTAATAGGCACTCAGCAAATACCTGCCACAACAAGAGTGCATCACCTTTATGTGATATGATGACAGTTCAAAAGAACAACTGAAGTTGCACACAAGCCAGGTTGAGGAGCTGGTCTGAGGGAGCTTTCCACAGATGGGAACGCTCTTCCCTCAGTGCTTCTGTCTCCCTGGAATCTACAAACATATGACTAAGCCAAGTCTGACTGAGAAGCTGACTAGTGAAACTTACAGCCCAAAACCCAACTAGCCAAGTTGCACAGGAAATCACATTTCTAAAGTCAGAAGAAACCTCAAGATTTTATTTATCTCTAGGAGTTAATGTCTAATAATTCAATAGGCTTATAATTACATTTTCCCCCTGTTAGTTTTTTCTTAAAGACCTTTTTAATTTTAGAATACTTTTAAGATTATTGTGAATTCTCATATTCTTCTTCACACCCAGTTTCTCCTATTACTATCATCTTCTACTAGCATGGTATATTTTTCACAATTAATGGGTCAATATGTATACATTATTATTAACTAAAGTCCATACTTCACTCAAATTTCCTAAATTTTTCTGTAATGTCCTTTTTCCAACCCAAGAGCCCATCCAGGATACTACATTACATTTAGTAGTCAGGTGTCCTTAGGCTCCTCTTAGTATGACAACTTCTCAGACTTTCCTTGTTTTCGATGATCTTGACAGCTTTGAGGATTACTGAACAGGTATTTTGTATACTGTCTCTCAATTGGCATTTTCTTAAATTGAGCTATGACTCACATACCATAAAATCTATCCTTTCATAGACAGAGTACAATTCAGTGGTTTTAGTTCATTCATAAAGTTGTATAACTATCACCACTATCTAATTCCAGAACATTTTCATCACCCTAAAAAGAAAGCTAGTACCCATTAGCAGCTACTTCCCATTTTCCCCTCCCCCTGGTCCCAGCCAACCACTAATCTACTTTCTGTCTCTATGGATTTGCCTATTCTGGACATTTCATATAAATGGGATCATACAATATGTGGCCTTTTGTATCTGATTTCTTTCATTTAGCATAAGTTATTAAAGGTTCACCCATGTATTAGTACTTAAATCCTTTTTATAGCTGCATAGTATTTCATTGCATGCATATACAACATTTTCCTTATCTATTCATCAGTTGATGGACATTTGGGTTGTTTCTACTTTTTAGCTTATGAATAATACTCATATGAATATTAATGTATAAACTTTGTGTGGACATCTGCTTTCAATTCTCCTGGGTCTACACCTAGGATTGGAATCACTGGGCTGTACATAATAACTCAGTTTAAATTTCTGAGGAACTACCAAACTGTTTTCCAAAGCAGCTACAACATTTACATTCCCATCATCAATGTATACAATGTTCCGATTTCTACACATTTCTCACCAATACTTCTTGTCCATCTTTTTTATTTTAATCACTCTATTGGGTGTTAGGTGATATCACATTGTAGTTTTGATGTACATTTTCCTAATGTCTAAGGATGTTAAACATCTTTGCATGTGCTTATAGGCCATTTATGTACTTCTTTGGGAAAATGTCTATTCAAATGTTTTACCCATTTTTAATTGGGCTTGTTGTCTGTTTATTGTTGAGTTGTAACAGTTCTTCTTATTCTAGCTACACCTTTGTCAGATGTATAATTGGGAAATATTTTTCCCATTGTGTGACTTTACTTTCACTTTCTTGATATTGTCCTTTGAAGTTCAGTTTTCTATTTTGAAGGTATCCAACTTATTTAGTTTTTCTTTGTTTGCTTGTTCTTTGTGTGTCACAACTAAGAAACCATTGCCAAATCCAAGGTCACAAAGATTTACAGTTATTTTTTCCAAGAGTTTTATATTTTTAGTTCTCACATTTGAGTTTTTGATAATTTCTTAGTATATATAGTATACTACTATAAATATATATAGCTTTTAATATATATACTTTTTAATATATATATATTTTTAAATATATATATAATTCATATATATTTTTTTTTTATTATGTATAGTACAAGGTAGGGGTTTGACCTCATTCCTTTGCATGTTGACATACAATTGTCTCAGCACCATTTGTTGAAATCACTATTGTTTCCCCTGTTGAATTGTCTTGGCAACCCTGTCAAAAGTCAATTGACCATAAATGTATGTATTTATTTCTGGACTCTCAATTCTGTTCCATTGATCTATATGTCTATTGTTATGTAGGATAATTACAATGTAGTATGTGCTCATAACATAAGTCTCTGTGGTCTCAGGGCTCCCCTCTGTCTGTGCTTAATCCAGCACAGCATGGTGAACTGACATATATACATAAACTGACATACATTCCCTCATAAGATCACAGTAGAGAACAGAGACACGAGGCCAGCATTTGAGCCTAAACGAACTCAAAAAAACCTGTGAGAAACAGATGTACCCTCTTATCACCCACATACACTTCATCCTTCTCTAGCCTTTGCTCCCCTTTCCTTTCTCCTCTTTCCCTTGGAGTAACTTCTCCTACCCATCTCTGCCTATTCAAAATCTGACTTTCTCAAAGCCCTATTCAAATCTTTCCGCCTTCATGCAGCTTCCTGTGACTCACCCAAGGACGCCTAGCTAGTTAATAGCAGAGCTGGAATTAGAATTTGGTACTCCTGACACTTAGTTCAGTGTTCTTTATATCATATCCACAGTTCTTAAAGTTTTTCAGGTGGTGGGTTACATGAAAGTAATGGTACTTCCATAACACGAGAAAAACATCATGAAATACTGATATATTTTTAAAAGTTAGTGTGCTATGCTTAATCAAATACTCTCTTACACTAGATTCTGGCACAGACCAGGTATCAAAGCTTAAAATAGTATCAGGATAAAAAACATAATGCTGGGAAAATTCGTTCTTTTAATCAAGAAAAGGCATTCATTTTTTCCATTATTTTAGTGGCCAAACTACTTGGTCCTGCCTAAAGAATACCAGTGTTCTGCAGGACAGTTGAAGGATCATTGTACCATATACCATGCTGAAATTTTCCTTTACTCCCCCTGGAAATCTCTGAGCAACACTTTACTAAGGCTGAACCCCATCCTAATTTCCAAGGAGATTTGCAGAAGAAGAATTTCCTCAGTCTCATATTGCTCTAAAATAAAATGGACTCTTTGTAACTGGGCAATGTTTCATTTTAGAACAAAGATTCCTGGATTTATGGCTTTAGTCATCGTTTATTTCCTCATTCTAGATGTAAACTCTTTCAGTTATACAAACAGACCCACTAGTCTCAGGACACTTTAATAATAGGTCTCTTAACACCTACACTCATGTTAAACTGAGAAAATCCTGGCATGGGAGAGAGAAATTGTTCCCACAGACATCCTCTTCATATGGCATTAATTAATAATTGTGCTCTATATAGAGCACATGTGGTTCTCTAGGATGTGTGAAGTACACCACCACCTTGTGTGCTTGGTACCAAAAGACATGCCAAAATGTTTGCTACTCATTCCTGAAAGTCTACCTTTCTCACCAGAGGCCTGATGAATCACACATCACAGCACTGAGATGCGGTATGGCTTAAACTACAACCAACTCTGAGGAGTAATTCCACGTTCTCCATAGAGGAGATAAGGACACAGGGACCAGGGATCTCCAAGGTAAGTTAGGTCCCCTGGAAGAACAACTCCTTCGAAATTCCCGCAGCATTTAGAGGCTGGAGCACAGCTGGCCTTAGTCACCACTCAGGGCAGAACAAGAGGAAATGAGTCTAAACCTCATCAGGAGACATCTAGGTTAGACAAAAGGAATTATCTGTGGAGACTGTGAGCAGGATACAATGCCCAAGTGTTTGCCTAGCATTTTTTAAATTAGTCAACTGTCTGCACCAGTGGCTGTGACTAATTAAAAACCATATCATCGTATCCAGAAATGCAAACTGGCTATAGCCACAACCAACTTCAAGAATGTATCACTATGTGTCAGGAACTGATATAAAAGTCTTGTCCAGCCCAGAAAGGGTTCCTGGGATATTTCTATACAATGCGACAATTCGGGAATTTAGTTTTTA
Source organism: Camelus bactrianus (assembly GCF_048773025.1). Lineage (NCBI taxonomy): Eukaryota > Metazoa > Chordata > Mammalia > Artiodactyla > Camelidae > Camelus > Camelus bactrianus. The sequence continues at coordinate 14,759,135 of NC_133552.1, forward strand.
AGTGACTACTGAGATAAACTTTGTGAGGCAAGCTACATGAAGATAATTAAACCAAAGTTTTTTTTTACAGTGTATTTATTCAAAATTGGAGTAAGTTCACATAATTCACTATATATCAAGCCTAGACTTAGAAAGACATCACACTGTCATAAAACATGATGTAATTACCAGTTTTTGCAAAACAGTCAAACTCCCAATCATTAATAAGAAATCTTTGAATTCAAAAGTACACATTGTTCTTTGGCTAAAAATAGCAGAAAATCTCAATCCCTTAAATACAGAGTAATCTCTTATGCTCTCTAATTTATTGCACTTCCTGTGACCAACAAACACTTACTGAATACCTATTGTGTGCCTGTTTTATGTAAACATCAAACTGAAAATTTTCATATAAGGGGAAAAGTTAAGGGGAAAAAAAAACCCTCAAGGATTTTTAAAACCATTTAGCATGTTTTGAAAATCGCATTATACTTTTCAGACATGATAATGTAATTTAACTAGTTCGTATTTATCTGTTCCCTCTTACACTTAGGTATATTTTCTCAAACTTCTAAGACCTATGTAAAATTCGTTTTCAAGTAATATTTTTTAAGCGCCAAAGACTTTCAGAACAGATCTTAGAATTGTGACACTAGTTCACACAAAGAAACTCGGTGACGTGCACACGCACAGGAACACTACAATCGTGCTCCGGACCCCCACCCCCTCACCGCTCATCCCCACCACCCCCGCCCTGGCCCCTGGGGATGTCTGAGCTCGGGTCTGGGAAAGGAAAGCGCCTCCTCCACATCCTCTCCCAGGGTCTCTCCCCAGGCCCGCGTCCACGGGGAGAAGTGCTGACTCACAGCCTCGGCGGGTAGCGGCTCCCTCTTCCCCAGCCCTGCTCTGTGGGACACGGAGCGGAGCAAGGCGGTGGGTGTGGAGGAATTGTCGCTACGCTCCCCAAAGCCTGTGAGAAGGAACACCCCGAGGGGCGTCTGGCCGACGCTGGGAGCGAGCGCAGGGATCAGAATGCTGGGCTGCTACGGGGGAGTGGCAGAAAAGGAAGAGAAAGAAAAGAAAGGAAATTGAAGGTCAAGAGGACAGAGAAGGCAACAGGAGAAAAAGAGAAGGAAAAAAAAAAAAAAAAAAAAAAAAAAACAAAGAATGCCTGGGGTGAAGTGGCCGAGACTTGGACTGCCCACTCCTCCGTGGGGTTCTCTGTTCTTCCCCTGCCTGCCATTCCAACTGGGGGCCTCTTGGCAGGATGTGTCCCCTTCCCAGGGGGCAGCCGGCCAGCGGAGTGTCTCCTAGCTTTGAGCTAAGAAATAATCTTTAGCCAGACACCTGCAGACTTCTGTATAATTGCTCACTAGGTTCCCTTCCAAAAGCTTTTCACTTTTTCAGGCCACAAAGGAGGAAATTTAATGGAAGTGACTTGCACAAGAACATAGTTCAAAGCTATCTCTTGTCAACCAGATCCAGGGGTAAAGTACTGCTCTGCCCTGGATGATCCCCCACTGGTAATAGTCTATGAGACTCTGTGCTTTAGGACCCTGAAGGCCACGTTTCTTCAGCCCAGAAATTTAAATAGTGTTAACAATAAAAGAAAAACTCCTTTTTATTCTCAAACACAGTTGTCTAATTCAAGTTGTAAATTGTAGAAGAGAGAACAAATCTATGATAGGAAAAATCAGGACTATTTTTGCCTGAGGGGTTTGGGCAGGGAGAATGACTGGAAAGGAGCATGAAGGAAAGTTTCTGGAATGATAGTTATGTCCTATATCTTAATAGTGGTTTGGGTCACACAGCTGTATGCATTTATCAGAACTTCCAGTGGTACGTGCATTTTACTGAATGTGGATTTCTACCTCAAAGAGGGAAAAATCATAGAAAATGTTTAAGTCTAGCTAAAGATATGCGTGCTGAAGTGTTTGGGGATGACGTGTTTTGATGTCTGCAACTTCCTTTGAAATATATCCCCCAAAATAAGATGTACTGGTGAATGGACAGAGGGACAGGTACGTAGGTATCTACGCGTCATGAAGCAAGTATAGTAAAATGCTGATTATGGAATCTGAATGGTGAGCATATGGTTGTTCCCTACAAAATTTTTTCAACTTTTCTGGAAGTCTAAACATTTTCTAATAAAATAACAAAAGAGCATCTGATGAGTATTAATGGGGGTGAGATACCATGTTTAGGTATCTCTTTATGGGCACAGGTATTATATCTGACTCATATCTATTCACTATATACATATAACACAACTATTATAGGTGTACATATGACACAGATACACAACCATAATTTGTGTTTTATATTAAAATAATAGAAGCATTAAAAGGGCATCATATGAATTAACAAAGAGTATCAAATAGATTTCATCACATGCGCAAGCGGACTCTTGTTAACATGAGACAACTTTCATCTGTTGACTCAAAGTTCTATATGCAAAAAGCATGCACAGAAGTATACTAGACACCAACCTTATGGATAAGACATTCTCGGGAATTGCTACATAATGTTATATATACAGGGTGATAGAAAAGTTTCCCCTACACCTCTCCTTGTGTCTATCCCTACATGATACTTCCATTAATAACTTCTTTAGATTATAAGAAGCAGCAATTATAAAACTCACTTAAGTAGACAGATGGAAGGGTACATGGTGGGGTGAGGTAGGAATTAAGCTCTTATTGAATATTAACAGTTTGATCTTTCTTTATGAATGACCTCCCTCCTAAAGATTTTGAGGTGCTTCCAATAAAAATACATGCAATAATTGATAAAACTAAATAATAAGAAGAGCATCAGGACCAGGGAGAATATAAATAAAAGTGGGGGTTTCAGACCAATAAAAAGGAAAACACAAATACACAGCATAGGAGCCTAGGATAATAGCTAAAGCTGAGCTTTATATGTGTCTCTGAGCCACACAGAAAAGTAACAATCAATTATACTTAATTTTCTAATCTAATATTTAGCACAATGATGCTAAAGCAATATTATCATTTGAAACTTTGAGATGATGCAGTGATGTCCCTGACAGTTACCTCGACACCATTCCTACCAAAAAATGCACTAAATTATTTGCTATACCTATTTCTTGTCATATTCTTCAATTTAAAAAGTCTAGGGTGTAAGAATAGTTATCTCCAGAGCAAGAACTTCTAGCAAAGGGAATTCTAAGTAATAGAAATACAGACTACCTCCAAAGGCAGTTTGGAGTAGAAGTAGATAAAACAGAAGCAATAAAATAGAAGAAAGTAAGATTTTATGTCATAGTCTATGCTCTATAAATGAGGAAAACATGACAATACTTTTTTCTTTAAAAATTTTAGAATGAAATAGATGTGTTTTCTCTGAAAACTATACCCAGTTCCCCTAGCTGCTCCCCTCCCCAACCCTGACCAGTCTCCTCCACTCTTGGGGATGAGGTGGCACTCAAGCCACCTTCTTTATTCTGCTCATGCACGTGTGGGTTCCTGGGTCAGAGATGCTCAGAAGGCTGGGTCCACAAAGAAAGGAAAGAACAAAACTGACACAGTAAGAAGCAGAAACTAGAAGTGCAGGTAAGAGTCTTTCTGATCTTTCATTTTCTTCCTAGTCCTCCCTAAGGCCTGGGAGAATTCTTCCAGAAAGTTCTGTGAGAACAGCACTGTGGCCTTTTAATAAGCTTCCTATTTTTCTAGGATAATATTTAAATGAATATAATTTCATGAGAAGCAAATATATAGAAATATATAGAAAATATATTCCAAGCATAGAAGTTAATGTTGGTTTGGCTTGATTCAAGCACAGGACTTGTAGCATCTAAAGGAAAAGATGAATTCTAAACCATCCTCCGTAAATATCACTTCTCTCAGCCAGGCTTTGATGAAAGTGATGAAGAGCAGACAATTTGAGAAGGCATGCTCTTGCAGGCCTGGAATGCTGATGCTCTGAGCTGAGCCATATGCTCAGATCAAAACCCCCACAAGCATATGGTGAGGTATTGATCTTTTTTGAAAACTGGGTAGACTCTGCTCTGGACTTACCCAGATGAGCTCAGACGCATGAGGTTAATCAAGGTCAGCAATCCAGGGAAGATCAGAGCTCCTCCGGGTAGAATGGGTTTTTAACTGTTTTGGTGGCAAAAAGTTGTTCAGTGGCTTTATTAAATATAAGCCTTTTGATCAAACGTGTGGAGGTTTATAATGTCAGAATTTAATTGGGGGCCAACTGATCAAGAACTATAAAGTAGGGAAAAGCAAAACTTCCAGATATTAAGTGGCCATCCAGAACCTCCAAAGACAATTTTCATATTGATTCATTGTTAATTTTATTATAAAAGTAATGCATCCTTATTGCAAAAAATTCAGAAAATGTGGGAAAATATTTTAATAGAAGGCAATTAATAACTCAATCTTCTAGGATAATTACTATTAGTATTTTACTATATATCCTTCTATACTTTTTTTAGGCTTATGAAAACATTTTTCCCTATAAAAATGTTTCACATAGACATTTTATTTTGTAACCTTAGCTATGTATTATAAATATGTGTCAATGTCAATAAATTCTACATCATCAAATAACTATATAACATTACAAAAAAAAAAGAAAAATAACTATGTAACAGTCCAGTAAACGGACATACCATCATAATGTATTTAATTAGTCCCCTACTATTGGGTGTTTAAATGATTTCTAGTTTTGATTATTATAGAGAACACAGAAATGAATGTCTTTATATAAAAATCAATATTTACTTGTCCGATCATATCCTTGGGATAAATTCCAAGAACAATTCTTCAGTCAAAGAAGCTTAAAAAGCTCCTCAAAATTTGTTGTGTTCTATTCACTAGAAGGAGTTCCTCAGTGGAAACAAGTTTATAGTAAGATTAAATGAGATAAATTTGCAAATGATTCTTCATTGTTCTTTTCTGTAGCATGCCTCCTTAAACTTACCAACATTTTCTAGGGGTTCTGGGTTTTCTTTGGCTTCTTTCAGTTTCTTGTGGGCACCAACCATCCTTTTCAAATCATAAGTCTAGTGAGCAGGGTGACATTTACTCCAATAAGATGCCTTCCTTTTGAGAGTCATCAGATGCTCAGAAAACTGGAAACAACTGGGTGAACTAAAAAGCTGTTCCTTCTACCATAGTCTGCTTAATGTCCTTATTTTGAGTGTACAATTGTGCATGCAGATGGGCCCAGGAATGGCAAAGTCAAATATCTGGGAAAGAAATGGCTGCTTATGGAGCACTAGGGTAGCGTTAAGACTCACTTGATACAGGCTGCACTTGCCCATGCAATGGAGAAGCTAGTAAAGACATTCAGAATTTATCCTGCCATCTGACACTTAGCAATATTAAATTATATTTGCAAATTAGGCAAGAAATTTTCTGCTTCAAATTATACAGCTACCCCAAGAGGAATGACCCACAGAGAAATAATTCTTACAGCCTTCACTAGATAAGACCTTAGTGTCAGAAAATTATCATAGCCATTCCATACTCAAAACATATGAAGATGAAAAGATTACCAAACAGTGCTGAGATATGCAGACACTTTGGAGGTTAGGATGGAAACATATGATAAGCTGATATCACTTCAACAAAGGAACAGAATCTAGAGAAAACTGGTCCTTGCTGTATGAGCTCAGATGCACAGAGACTACTTTCAAACCTCCTGCTATGAGTTGAATTTTGTCCCCCCAAATCCATATGCTGGAGTTCTAATCCCCAATATCTCAGAAAGTGACTTTATTTAGAAACAGGGTCACTGCAGATGTAATTAGTTAAGTTAGGATGAGGTCATACTGGAGCAGAATCAGCCCTTAATCCAATACGACTAGTATCCACATAAAGGGGGAGAAATTTGGACACTTTCCAAAGAGACAGACATGCACAGAGGGAAGACAACCTGAAGAGATGCAGGGAGAAGACAACCACCAGAAGCTCAGACAGAGGCACAAATTTCTCCCTCAACGGCCATCAGAAGGAACCAACTGTGCAACATCCTCTGACCTCAGACTTCTGGCCTCTAGAACTGAGAGACAATACATTTCTGTTCTAAGCCCCCCAGTTTGTGGCACTTGGTTACAGCAGCCCTAGCAAACCAATAAACCTCTCCACCCACATTTAACCTCAGAAAGAAAAAAGTCTGAAACACCAAAAAATAAAAGAGATTTGATTTCCAAGATCTTGCGTTTTGGCAATACAAAATGTTAAACCACAGAATTAAGGCATAGCATCAGATAGTTGATTAGGGCCCCAAAGAGAAAAACCCCCATGATTAGGGAATGAAATAACTTGCCTGCAGAGCTCTTAGGTGAAAGATGTGAGTTATGACCCAGGCCTGTTCAAACACAGTTATTCCATCCTGCGCTACTTTGGGCAGGTTTTCACTGCTCTTCTGAGCCCTAACCTGTCTCCCTGTTACCTCTTTTTGGCTCTCAGAGACACAAGGTCCACCTGCTGCCTCTGGTCCTAACCCCCACTGCAGCACCCTACCCAAGCCACCCCTCCTCCCACATTCCAAAATGCACCTTCCTTCTTCCCCCTTGCTCCCCAAACAAAACTCCTAGGCCTTCAGAATCAAATCTCTACTAGATTTTCAGAAGAAAGCAATTGGAATACCTAAATTAATTTACACAAGCATGTATGTAAGATGTGTACAGGTTTGAGGAGTTTGTAAACCAAACAATCTTACTTGGCAGAATGTGTAGGGCAAATAACTTCAGGAAGGTACATGTTGGGTATGACTTGATGGCTCAGATTCCCTCAGTCGTTCCCATTCCCCACTTCTCAAAGGTTGTGACTTCCAGTCAGGGACCTAGGAGGTCATTAACCAGTCCCCCAAACTTCTCAACTCCATTCATCTGTTTGTATTTTGTTAAGATGGATGTGTCCCTGGGAAATGTGCAGCTCGGGGCAGTGGGCCTCTCCTGAGAGCTGCTGAGTTACAAGAAGAAGAATGCCAATACCGCAGGTTGGAAGGTGGGGGAGAGATGCCATGGAGAACAGGGTAACAAAAGACAGCCAGTCTAAAAGAACTTGAGATCACACTTAGCCTGTCCACCCATTTTGCCCACACAGAAATAAAACCTTAGTAAAAGCTTTGTCCCTAAAGTGCCTTTAGATGTCATGGTAATGGCAGCTTTACTGAGCATTTTCATTCAATATCCCAGCCACTACCCTGAACACTTTTTAGGCATTAACTCATTTCATCTTTACAGCAATCCTAAAAAGTGGGTGCCATCATAACTCTTTCATAAGTGGAAAAACAGAGGCACCTAAAGCCTAAGTAATTTGCCTAACAGGGAGTGAAACCAGCATCCAGACCCAGGCAGGCCAACCCCACAGGCTCCTGCTCTAACCACTGTCCTAGGCAGGGAAACCTCTTATGTGATGTATTATTATTATTTCGGCAAAAACATACAGTAGTAAATGGAAAAATCTGCCAGCCCAGTTGAGATACAGCAAATGTTTCCACTTAGATACCCAAAGCAGACATCAGTACAGGCCCTGCCTTCCAGAGGCACCAGGCATACCTGCGGATCCCAGGTACCCAAGTCCCACTCGAATGATACCTGGGAATGACGACCAGAGGCCTGCCTCGGGAACCAAGTTTAAATAACTAAGCAAACCTAAAAACATGACTTTGACTTGAGAACGCCGGCTATTCCTTATGGGTCAGATTCCAACCGTGTCTTCTCACTGCATCTCACTGGAGATGGCTGAGTGGAGCTCCCAGCGCAGTCACTCCTTAACCATGGACTCACGAGGCCTCCTCCCTGCCCACCTCTGGAGCATTCCAGAGTGGCAGTCCAAACAGCTTTTCTGAACTGTCACACTAAAGGAATTTATTTCCAAACAGAACAGAAGAAAGAAAAATCCCAAATGTCTGCTCTCCTTGCAAGATTTAAAAGTCCTGATGCAAGAAAGTAAAAATAACAAACTTGAATGTGTGAAATTCTAGTGAGTATCACGCCTCCAGTAGTTTTTTTTTTACCATGAATTCTTAATCTGCCTGTGCCTTTCCACTTCAGTAAGGGAGAAGTAAAGTGTATCATTGCCTGACTGCAAAAAAGCTGTGACGGAATCAAAGGATGGCTCTATCAGACTGGCGGTGGTTTCAGAATATAAATCTGAGCTCGTGCTGGTTCTCAGTTTTATTCCTCAACCAATAGGGCAGCTGTAAGAATTTCACATACGCATGTGTACACACACATGCTTCTCTCACAGAGCAACTCAATGATGAGAAACAAAACACAGCATGCACTGTGAAGTGGAAGCCTCCGCCGGCACAGAGCCTGCTCAGCCTTCCGAGGGACAGCCTGAGAGCTGCCCTAGTTCTCCTTGAAGTCGTGCTCAGCCAAGCCCACCCAGCCCCAAGCGAGAAGGGACTGTTGAGTTCCCCACTTCTAGAGCTTGCAAGTCTCCTGCCTGCAACAAGACCCAGAGCCTACCGCTTCCCCAGTAAGGGTGCTCCCGTAGCTGCTGGCAAGCCTAAGGAGCTGAAGTGTGTAACAAACAAAAAGGGGTAAGAGTGCTGACTCTCCCTCCAGAGGATGCAAGCAGCACTTCCTAGGGGAAAATGTAGGTCACCAGCACAGGGAAATTGAAAGAGGGGCTGGAGGAGGAGAAAAGGGTTCAGTGGGAGAAAGAAAGGGAAGCAATGGGATGGGACGCCTGCCGTAGTCAAGAGGAGCAGCATGTGTTCTCCCAAAGAAACTATCCCTGGGGATTGAGGCGATGAGTAAGTTGGATCCAGTCACAACCTTTGCTCTTTCATCTACACTGAGCAGGTAAATCTGCCTCCCAAATCCATAATGGTCCTGGGTGGGCTTTGCCTGAGGAAGACCACCAAGGAAGAAGGTCGTAGAGAAAAGGGGCGATGGTCCCCATATCATCATTCGGCGGGGTTCTCCATCCATGGCAAGGACAGGCCTGAAGAACAGGCAGCTCTGTGGAGTAGAGCTGGAGACCTGGGTCTCACTAGCTGCAGGGGGCAGATGGTGGGGGCACCCACAATCCTGCAGCAGCCAAGACACCCCACCCGCAGGAAGAAGAGACATCAAGCCAGAGCTTCCTGACGTTCCCCACCTACAACAGACTGACGATGAACAACCCGGAGAGAGAAGAAAGGTGGAGCTCCTGCCACACAGGAGTTACACTGCTCATTTCCACCTTTGTTGTTCTCGCTCTCTTTGCTGCTCTGCAGTGAAGAGCTCTGAAGTCCTTAAAACAAAAATGGTATTTGCTGATTCCTAGAGACAAAAAGTAGAATGGTGGTTGCCAAGGGCTGGGAGAACGGGGAATGAGGAGTTGTTGTTTAATGGCTACACAGTTTCAGTTTTGCAAGATGAAAAGAGTTCTGGAGGTGGATGGTGGTGACAGTAGCACAACAATGTGAGTGTACTTAATGCCAGGGAACTGGTCACTTAACACGGTTAAGGCGCTAAATTTTATGTTATATGTGTTTTGCCACAATTCAAAACAATTGTAATGGTATTTGCTGATCTTCAGGGTCAATAAAGAGAAAGGTAACCAGTGGGATGTGTCCCACTCCGTGGCTAATTTTGAGATTAGAAACCTAAAGGAGTGTTAGCAATTGCTAAAAGGAAAGAAAAGAAGATTCTATCCCAGGAGCCTGCAGCAGAGAAGGAAAAACAATTGAGAGGCAGAATGAACCTCTGAATTGGCCTCGGGGGTTTACAGTAGAAAAGCCTTGAGTGACATGGAGGTGGCTCACTCCTCCAGGCCCACCCCATGAAAAGGCCTCCCCTTCTCTTCACTGTCTTTTCCAAACCATTGCTGTTCTGTCTTTCCTTAAGAGCCTCTTCCTTTGAAGCATATGCTATCTATCATGTAATAATAGATGCAAGAAAGTAAAAATAACAAACTTGAATGTGTGAAATTCTAGTGAGTATCACGCCTCCAGTAGTTTTTTTTTTTACCATGAATTCTTAATCTGCCTGTGCCTTTTCACTTCAGTAAGGGAGAAGTAAAGTGTATCAGTGCCTGACTGCAAAAAAGCTGTGACGGAATCAAAGGATGGCTCTATCAGACTGGCGGTGGTTTCAGAATATAAATCTGAGCTCGTGCTGGTTCTCAGTTTTATTCCTCAACCAATAGGGCAGCTGTAAGAATTTCACATACGCATGTGTACACACACATGCTTCTCTCACAGAGCAACTCAGTGATGAGAAACAAAACACAGCATGCACTGTGAAGTGGAAGCCTCCGCCAGCACAGCATCTGGGTAACTCCAGTGCTCTCCTTGATGACTTGGCCAATCAGATTTTCCAGGTACTGAGCGAAGGCCAGGCACTATACCAGTAACTTCACATCGTTATCTATAACCCTCCCAACAAACCAAGAGCTCGGCTATAGCACCCCTACTTAGAGACAGCAGGGGCGGGGGACCCTAAACCACGCTGGTCGGACTCTCAAGTTCATGCTCTCCTCTTTACAGCACTGGCTCAGAATGCATCTAAAACATAAACCTGAATACCCTGCTCTCTGCGCATACACTCTTCCCTTGCTGCCTCTCCCATCAAACCTCTTCGTCCGCCTCGCCAAACATCCAACCCCTGGATCCCTGCCTTTACTCCTATTAATCAGCCCTTCCTGACACTTTCTTCCATACCTGTGGCCAGAGAAATGCCAGGAAAACCCCTCATGAGATTGTTTCTTGGCTCAATGCCCACATAATGAACCCCCTTCCTTTGATCATCAGACTACTGATCAAATCAGTAAAATCCTCTAGGCCTACAGTTGTAAGCTATGTTATGATGGTGATGTAAGTGCTGGTTTGAACTTTTAGTAAGTATGTTAGATTGGTTGGGACCAAGCAGAAAGAAAACAGCTGATGGCAAGTGGCAACTGATAAGCACCGTGGCTACTCCCGGTTAGCCTCATAAAAATGAGGTCCTGCACTTCCTCTTGGGGCTCTTGTCCTAGCAGAAGCACTCTCTCACCATGATGTCACTGCTGGCATCCACTGATAGACATGCTGTCACTCTCCATCCTGAAGACAGTCACTTAGCACTCTAGGGGTCCCACAAGTGGCTGGAGGAGATTCTCACTCCCTTTATCTTCCATCAACATATACTCACTACTTTGGGATGGTAAGATGCACTCTGCAACAGGGATCCCCCTTCCCTCTTCTCCAGGACCAAGGTTTGCAGGGGGAGTTGAGAAGCAAATACACTTTTGTCGTTCAGTGCGAAAGCATCTTTATGCCTGCATGCTCTTTGTCCTTGGGCATATCAAAGATGTAAAAGTATATAGCTCCACAACTAGTTCTGAACTCTTGGTCAAAAATAATACAGACAGTAACACTTGGTCAGTCACAACAATAACATTCTAATCAACATTTCCAATCTCTTGCCCTGTTGTCCTGACCTGTCCCACCTCCCTGACCATCCCCAGCAACTCTCTGATTTCCCTAATTCTGAGTGTTCTGGTACTATTGGAGAGAATTTCAAAACCATGTTGATTACCTAAATTACAAATGTAATAGCTCCAATCTCAGCTCTGCCCTAAGAATTCCTCTGTTGTATTTCTCTACAGCAGCACTTCCAAAGCTGTTTTATGTTCTTTGAGTGCCCTACCCCAGCACTAGCCCCTACCTTCCAAACGAAACAGTCGTCCACAGCTTCCATCCCTTCCACATTTCACATTTTATTTCCACTCATCTTCCCCACGTCTTTCTTGTCCAGAAATAAAAGTATCCTGCTCCTTCTCAGGACCAGTCACTCCTGCATTTTGATCTCATCCTTGTCTTCCTCTTCTAAGATGTTTCGACGGTTCTTGAGTCTTCTTCATCCAACCAATCAATCAATAATGGCAGCCTTCTTTCAACTCCACCTATTCCTCAAAGCACCACCCTGAGTGCCCTTCCATTCACCATCAAGCCTCTGTGTGGTCCTCACATTCTCAGCTGCCTCACCTCCCATTCATTTCTCAGCTTGTTGTAATTTAGCTCCCAATCCTACTCCCATATTGAAGTTTTCCTGGCAAAAGTAAAAACTTCCTATTTGTCAAACCCAGTCTTCAGTTCTCATCCAACTCTCCTTTCTGAAGTTAGAGCATGGCCGTGAGGTGATACCAAGTGGGGTAAAAAGCAGGAATCCTGGAGGCAGTGGTCTGGGTGCAGTTGGTTTCCGTCCAATTACAAACTGTTTGACCTTGAGTTGAATTACTCAACTTATCTGCACATCAATTTTCTCCTCCCTACGATGGAGAATGTGCTAATAGTAGCTCCTAGCATTTAAGGCTTATTAGCTAGTTTAGTCAATGGAGAGGTGCAGTCTGAGACAGTGAAAAGCTGTCTGGGAGTCAGGGGAACAGGGATTTAATCCCAGCTATAGAATCTTTGTAATAACAAGATCTCTGGGTCTTACTTCTTAAATAAACTGGGTGATCATGAAAGTCATTGCTAGCCCGAAACACTTCTATAAGACATTAAATAGTTTGGCAACAATTTGAAAAAATGTACAAATGAGTGCTAAATGAACACCACATGCAATGAAGGATTCGCGGAAAGGGAAAAATACTGTGAGCAGGATATTGGAAGGAGGTGAAACAGATAAAACGTCAGTGGGCCCTAAAGATGGGAGGATTTTAATAGATGTAAAAGAGGGAGGAAAGATTTCCAAGTTTGAGAAGAAAAACAACAAAGGCATGGAGTGATTTAAGGAACACCAGGAAGACCTCTATGACAAAATTACCTTCCCCATGACTTGTCGATAGGTTCTAAGTATCAGTTAATGATTTTGAAGTGATCGTTAAATAACAAATAAGTTGTTATTTATAACTGATAAAAAATGAATGTGATCTATACTCTGAAGCCATTTAAAGTGATTTGAATAAGAACAGTTAATAAAGGATGTGCACCAAGGTATTAATAGCGGTTGTCCCTAGACAATGGTTGTATGTGACTTTTATTATGTTTATCGGTATTTCCTAAAATGACCATGAATTGCTATTTATAACCAGAAAGAATAAAAATATACTTAAGCTTTTAAATGCAATTAAGGAGGTGGTGACATCTTAAGCCATTAACAATTAACAAAGGGAGAGGTTGCTTGACAGATGGCTGGGACTCAGTTGAAGTCACCGAGATGCCGGGGCACTGAAAGAACTGTTACAAGTGGGGACAGCAAAGCAATGGCAATAGTCTTTGCCTAGTTCCTAATCTGCCCCTGCAACAGTGTATTTAAACCCCTTAAAGCCCATTTTATTCTTTTTCACACCTACTTTTATTTCTAGTACCCAAAAGGATTCAAAGATTTTATTAATTCTGGTGCTTTTGCAGTGACAAAGGGCTGTCGATTATTCCTCACCTCAGTCCTTACTCTCAGTTAATGGAGTTCTGAAGAGTGAAAGGCTTGGCAAGATGACTCATATGGACAAACATGATGGGGATAAATTTTTTATATATGTTAAGTTGTATTTTTAATTCATTCTTTCCTATAAATCAGGTTTTCTGCAGCCTCTCCATCATGTTGCCCTCAGAGGAGGGGAAAAAGCAACTCCTTCCTCAGGAAGGAGGACATGACTTAGAAATATTTCCTACCAACCAGAAAAGGAAATTAAAGACAACTTTCCAATGATGGTGACTTCAAAAAAACAGACATAAGCAGGGATACATGTGTGGCATGATTTCTTTGTGTTGGGCTTAAATCTCAAAGTAAGTGGTTGTTAGGTAAAAGCTGAGGGAAAAGTCAAAAGTGGAAGGGTTTCTGCCTCCACTTCCTGTTGGAACTCCAAAAGAAACCTCATCCCAGAATAACTTCCTCACCAATACGGTGGAGCCTCAGAAAAGGAAAAATGGAATCATTAGAAGAAAGAAGGTTTGAGTGGCACCTCAGTCTCCCTCAGCTCCTTGTGGCATGGAAGGGGTGTAGAAATTCCCATGTGCCCCGTGGAGGACTTCCTGATGGATTTCCCAGAAGGTTGCCAGGGCAGCAGCAAAAAGAGCCTGTGGCCAAGGAACACAGAACAAACCACCCAGTCTGGGAACAAATGAGAATCCCAACAGACCTCAGGAGCATGTCTGGTGCCAGCAAGAGATGAGGTGGGTCAGGTTATCTAGGGAAGACCAACCAACCAATGGGGAGAGTCCAACCAGAACGAGAGAGAGACCCGGGTTCATCAGAAGCAGATAGCAGCATATGGTCAGAGACCTGCAGAGACACTTCTCCGCTGGCGTAGAGAACACAGGGCAGCACAAAGGCCTGAGTCTCTGCACAGACCTCGAGGTGACTTAATGCCAGTGGTGCTCCAATAAATGATTAACAACAAACCCTCCAGAGAGGAAAAGCCCTGTTTTGTGGCATTAGGGGCTTCCTTGGCATCAATACTTCCACCAAAGCAGACTTCAACTACCAGTGTTACACCATTGAACTCAGAGGGTGGAAGGAGACGAGGTTTATAGAGGCATACAATTATATAGTATTTCCACTTACAGATACAACAGACATAACTTTAAGAGCATAGATAACAGTAAAATACAGTCAAATAATTAGGAAGTGATGAGTCTTGAGTATTACCTCTATTTTCAGTATTATTTAATTGTCAGTTTGTATAACTTAATTGTTGAAGATTGTATTTAAAAACTGACTTGAAAAATTCCCCCAAATTTAACCATCAGTTCTGGTAAGCCAGTGCAAGTGAGCTAGAGCATGCCACTGCTCAAGAAACCCTACCCATTATCTCCAAATATCATCTTGGAGAGATACAAGGGAAGTGGAAGGAAAATCAAACAACTGGGTCATTTACCCAAAATAAATTAAAATAACATTAACTGATAAATGTCAGTGTCTACTACTACCTCCACCACTATCGTTTCCAAACTGAAGCTGGGGAAGAAGATGAACTCAATTGTAAAAAAAAAAAAAAAAAAATTAAAGAAACTGTATTTTCTCTACACATCTACCTTTTAGTGTGTGTCAATTAAAAATTCTGCACCCAGAGAAAAGGGAACCTTCCTTCACTGCTGGTGGGAATGCAGTTTGGTGCAGCCACTGTGGAAAACAGTATGGAGATTCCTCAAAAGACTATGAATAGACTTACCATATGACCCAGGAATCCTGCTCCTGGGCATATATCCAGAAGGAACCCTACTTCAGGATGACACCTGCACCCCAATGTTCATAGCAGCACTATTTACAACAGCCAAGACATGGAAACAGCCTAAATGTCCATCAACGGATGACTGGATAAAGAAGAGGTGGTATATTTATACAATGGAATACTACTCAGCCATAAAAACCAACAACATAACACCATTTGCAGCAACATGGATGCACCTGGAGAATGTCATTCTAAGTGAAGTAAGCCAGAAAGAGAAAGAAAAATACCATATGAGATCGCTCATATGTGGAATCTAAAAAAACAAACAAACAAACAAACAAAGCATAAATACAAAACAGAAATAGACTCACAGACATAGAATACAAACTTGTGGTTGCCAAGGGGGTAGGGGGTGGGAAGAGATAGACTAGGATTTCAAAATTGTAGAATAGATAAACAAGATTATACTGTATAGCACAGGGAAATATACACAAGATCTTACGGTAGCTCACAGAGAAAAAAATGTGACAATGAATATATATGTTCATGTATAACTGAAAAATTGTGCTCTACACTGGAATTTGACACAACATTGTAAAATGATTATAAATCAATAAAAAATGTTAAATAAATAAATAAATAAATAAATAAATAAATAAATAAATAAAATCAGTAAATTAAAAAAAAAAAAAATTCTGCACCCAGTAATGGAATCCTCCAATGACAGTAGCTTATGTGGGAGGAGGTTTATTATTCTCACATAACAAGGAGTCAGGTTTATACTTCAGGGTCACAAAATGGCTGTACCAGCTCCAGGCACTACATTTACATTCAAGCCAAGGTAAAGAGGCAAAAGGCCCAGCAGTTTCTGTATGCTTTTATCAGGAGCACAAAAACTTTCCCAGGAATCTGCCTTCCTTTGCCCCTCCCTACTAGCTTCCTCCCTGTGGACTTATGCTGCTTAAGTCTTACTGGCCAGAACTAGATTACTCAGCCACCTGAACTGCAGGGGAGACTGGGGAAAGATATTCTAATTGGCTGAGACCAGTCAAGATCCACTGCCCGAGGTTGGATGTGTTGCTGCCAATAATGAACAAAATCAAGGTTCTGTTAGCAAGGAAGAAGGGGGTAATGGAGAGTGGGCAAGCTGGAAGCAAGTCTGGCATGACATAAGTCAGTATTTCTAACCCCAATTCACACAGCAAAGTGGAAGAACTATTTTAAATGGAAAAGAGCCAAGATTTGGCATTTGCTTGCCAGAGAATAGGATGGAAATGCAAGAAGAGCCTGGCAGTGTCTCTCATATCTAATCAGAGGTTATTAAGGGCACAGACAGAAGGGAGGCCTGGAGGGCTTGGCGGGCCAAGCAGTAGTCCCCTCAGACTCCTGGACGAAGCCATTTCCTTTTAGCTGCTTCAGGAGCAGGAAATGGGGTAAAGACAATGAAGTCCAATATCAAAGAGGTTTCCCTATCAGGGAAAATTAGGGAATAATAGACTCCTGTTGTTTACTACTTCAGGATGCTCGGAGCTTTTGCCAAGCAGTGCTCTCTAAGGGCTTGAGTCCACTTAGTCTTTGCTGAGTACACACTTCAGGTGTCACTCACAAAGCTGAGGAGGGCAGCAAGACTGAAAGGGAAAGCAAAAAGGTCCTTCCTTCCCTGACTCTGATCAACCTCTAGACCAGCAAAGGTTAATTACTTAAATGGTTGGGGCTTATTCCTGGGGAAAGGGGCTGAATGACTAAACATCTGTGAGCACTGAGTGGCTCCATCAGCAAACGGAGCCTGCCCCAGGGTGACTGGGTGCCTGACTGTCTATCACGGGCCAATTAACTAATTGTAGGAATCACACTAGATCCAGGAAAAAGGCAAGTCACAGATGCTCAGGATAGGGGCTAGGGTGGATGAAAGATAACTACTAGACAGGAATTAAATGTTAAATTAAAGTTCCACATTAGATTTTCCGACATAAAATGTAGCCTCTTTAATTGAACAAGTTGAATAAATGCAAATAATTTCAAGCAAAAAAGATCTGAGATTCATCTGTCCATACTGGAAAGTTTACGCATGTGAATTAAGTTCCTTCGTGCAACATAGCCAATGCTTTTCCTCTCTCATGTAGAATTAACTTGTGCAACTTGTTCAAAGAACACAACAGCATTTTGAATTCTTTGTTTTCCATGTTTCTCAAAGTTCCCTCCTTAAAGTCTCTATTTGTGGGAAGGAAGAAAAAAAAAGTTGCTCCCTCTTTAAACAAATGCTCAGACCTGAAAATGTTAACTAATTTCATTTTCTTGATAAAGTGTGTCTGTGATCAGAACTGAGTCATACCAAAAATACTTCTACAAGATTTGACCTTTTACTTAAATCCCACGTTGAGATAATATACTTAAAATGGTTATCAATAAGACCTTTGTTTTTAAAAGCACACTTAAAAATAAATCACTTTTTAAAAGGAGAAAACTGTTTTCAATTAAGTTCTTTACAGGCAATCAGCTTGAAAGTTATGTTTGCTCTTTTATTTTCCTTATATATAAATTATGCCCAAGAGTGCCATGATAACAGAACTATACAAACTACACTTTACCTTTGTATTTACTTCTTGTCAAAATAAACTCTACAAATTAACTTGTTTTTAGAGTGCTTTATGACCAGTAAGCCCCCGGGTAAAAACAATGCAAGCAGCGACCATTTTTTACTGTTAATGAGAAAAACCAAGTCCAATTATATGAGGATAATTAATTCTTAACTCCTTCTGACGAAGAGTTTTCTTGCAGTAGAGAAATTTTACTCAATTATAACAATGTTTATATTTAGAAAAGTTGTAAAGATAGACTTTTTGTTTGAGTCCCTGAGCAAAGTGGCACTGTGATACCCGAACAGGGCTAATCACTAGGACTGGCTTCCTGTATGTTTTAACCACCTAAAGCTTTTGTCATCAAACTCTTGTTTGCCCCTGAAAATGCTGGGAATTTATTAGATAGACATGTAATCTAAAAATTATCCATTCCAAAATAGATGTTGCTCTTATTTCTCAAATTTCCTATTTTTCTCCCTTTGGCTTGGCCTTCTACCCTATCCATGTTAGAGGCTGTTTATAAGTAGTAGATTTTACATTCTCCTTAGTGGTTTTACTATTAACATCCTAGAGGAGCAAAATTCTAATCTGAGCAAACACAAGTCTGGAAAGAAAATAATCTTAAAACAAAATAAATACGTATCTGTATTTATTTATTTATATAGACTTATGTGATATATAAATTTAATCCAAATCACTATAAAATGAACTTGAAATTTCTAAAGTTAGCTGTGGTTAAGTGCAGGGTTTTTGAAAATTGGGTTTCATAGAGTATTTGTTGGATTTCTCCTCCTTCACCCCTTCCACCATGGCCTGGGTAAGTAAGCACAGGGTGAGGCCCCAGTGCCCAGAGTGGGGTTGGAAGAGGTATTTATTTCAAGGACCTAGGAATGAGAAGAGTTAGAGAAGAGTCAGGGACTGGAAGAAGCTGAAAAGGGGCATCAACCCAAAGGCGAAAGCACAAAGCTGCAAAGACAAAACAAAGGTCAAGTTTGAGATATTGGTTGGATGGGAGCAAAGAACAGCCCAAGTCTGTTTAACAAAGAGGTCATATTTGTACCAGCCACAAACCACCCTGAGGAAGGAACCTGGTTGGGAGAGGGATCGCGTGACCAAGTAGGGAGTCTGGTTTGAAGGCACAAAGGAAAGCAATAAGTATGACCACAGACTGCAAGTAACGCCAGTCTTTCTCCTGAGTCTTTCTTTTGGGCCAGTTACTAGACCAAAGATCTTTAAGAAGTTTTACCACAGAAATACCACCACTACAGCATATTTTGCCTCCCAGGTAATTGGATTAAGAAAGTTATGAGCTCTTGTACTAGCCACCTCTGAAAGAAAGACCCCCACATTCAGAAAACCCGTCCCACCCAACAGGTATTTCCCTGTGCTGTGGTCCAAATAAGTCCACCAACTGGATCAGGCTATAATCTGTTGACAGATTTCTCTATCAGTCAAATTCTCAGATGAAGAAAGCTGACAACACAAAACCCAAAAGGTATCATCGTATTGAGGTGAGTCAGCTCAAGCAGGCTTCTCTGAGACAACCCAAGTTAAATGAAGCTAATGGAAAAAAAAAAAAAACCCACAGGATTTCTTTAAGCTAGCATTCAGGCAGAAACTCTCGCTTAACTATTCCTTTTGAGTTGGGTAAACCATTTAGAGACTTCATGGAGTGGATGGATGTCACCTTCTAGAGAGAAAAAGAACCTCATCTTTCCATAGAATAGAGAAGAACCATCTTATTTCCTGGTGCCAAGGACAGTAATATAAGGTATATATCCTAAATTGTTAAATGAAGTGGAGGAAAGGAGATCTATGGATTAATATAACTCTTTGAGAAAAACACCAGAAATAAATAATTTCATTACAACTTTCCCATGCCTTTCCTTCCACTGAATTCTAAAAGCATGATCATATTCCATCAAGTAATACCCATATATATATGAATGGAAATTGAATTGTAAATTACATACTCCTGCAATCTCGTGGATACCGTGATGGATAAATCCATATGTCAGCGTGACTGGGCCACAGAGTGCCCTGATATTTGATCAAACATTATTCTGAGTGTGTCTGAGAGGGTGTCCCTGGATGAGATTAACATTTGAATGGGTGGACTGAGTAAAGCAGATGCCATCCCTCCTGTGGGGGGGGGGGGGGCATCCAATTAGTTGAAGGCCAGAATAGAGCAAAAGGGATGAGTAAGAGAGAATTCCTTCTGCCTGACTGCCTTCAAGCTGAGATATCAGTTTTTTCCCCCTCTCTCCAGGCATGAACTAAAATATCATCTCAAGCCTGCCAGCCTTCAGACTAAAACTACATCATCAGCTCACCTGGATCTCCAGTTTGCAAACCCACCTTGCAGATCATGGGACTTGCAAGCCTTCATAGTCACATAAGCCAAATATATATATGTATATATATTCCATACACACACACACATCCTATTGGTTCTGTTTCTTTGCAGAATCCTAATACAGATGCTTCTATAAATTTTATAGCAAACTTGTGTAAAAGATAAGGATATATCAAGTAGCCTTAGTTGTTTTTCTCTCCCCAGACCCACAGCCACATATCCTGCTCTTGCAGCAACTCAAAGAATGATGTGGGGTAGAAGTCACACCCAGACTAAAAAGGAACTAGCCACGGGCCCCACTTTACCACCATATTCAGAGCTGCCACATTTAGTCTGGGCCATTTATATCTAAACTTACCACCTTCATGGAATCAGGCTGTTTTAAACAACATAATTTCTAAGGAGAGACCAAGAAGGGAAGTGAGTTGTGTTGCTTTGAGCCCACTGTCTGGTTATACTGTAACTGTAACTTCCCCTCTTAGTGGTCCCACTGATTTAATGAAAGAGTGAAGGCAGATTGGTCTGGTTCACAGGGTCTTAGAAGACTTGACTGAATGCATCAGATCAACATAAGAACAAGCAATATGTCTCAAGCCAAGATCAAAGAGTAAATAAGAGCAAAACTTCCATACTGATATGGAAATTTCATTCACCAGCATTCTGGGGCAAGGGTAGCCTATGCTCATAAGAGAACCCACCAGAGCTAGATAGCACACGTTCCTGAGGGCTGCATACACCACAGAAGATCAGTGTGTGCTGTGTGAGATCACCCAGAAGTGCACCCTTTGCAAAACAAGAGAGAGATTTTTGCAGTTGTCCTGAGTAGGAAGCTGGCAACAAGGAAAGAGGTGCAAAGGGAATTTTTAGGATGCTTTCTGTGTGATTTCACCATGTAAAATCCCTATACTGAAATCTCTTAAAAATAAACCTTAGAGTAAATATTCACATTATGGTTCAAGGTTTCTCAAGTTAGTTAGACTTTTGTTGAATGTCATACTTACAAGAGATTAGACATATACAAGGAGGCCTGGCTCTATGCGAGTTTCATTTAATGTAGACAAAGCTTATCTTCAGATTTCAACATATTTCCCAACCACTAGTCAGGGCAGACCCTTCCCATTATAATAACTTAGGATCTACAATAAATAGTGGGGTTATTATCAAGAACAGTGGAAAGATTGAGCTTTGGTGTTCATCTTCAGAAATCTTAGCTAATTTTTATGACTCAGTATCTTGTGGCACAGGCATCCATCAATCAACTCTAAAAAAAGCAACCTGGGATGTGCCCAATATTTGGACTCCAGGCATGGTTATACGTTTCCTCCGTAATATCCCAGAGCAACAGAAAGTTTACATAGACCCTATATAGCACATGGATAGAAGGCAATAAATAGAAGCTCCAATTATATGCTCATCACCTACCAAAACTAGAAAATATTTTAGATTAAAAAAGGAACACAGAGGTTCTATTTTTAGGTTTTTGAGAGACCTCCATATTGTTTTCCATGTGGCTTCACCAATTTACATTCCACCCAACAGTGTACAAGGGTTCCCTTTTCTCCACATCCTTGCCAGCATTTGTTATTTGTGTCCCTTTTGATGGTCGCCATTTTGGCAGGTGTGAGATGGTGTCTCACTGTGATTTTGATTTGTATTTCCCCGATATCAGTGACGTTGAGCAAATTTTCACATTCCTGTTGGCCGTCTGCGTTTCCTCTTTTGGAAAAATGTCCATTCCGTTCTTCTGCCCATATTTTAAATGGATTGGTTGGTTGTTTGCTTTTTAATTGAAGTACATTTGATTTAAAATGTTGTACTAGTTTCTGGTGTTCAGCATGGATGGATTTGGAGGGCTTTATGCTAAGTGAAATAAGTCAGACAAAGAAAGACAAATACTGTAAGATATCACTTACATGTGGAATCTAATAAAATACAACAAACTAATGAATTTAACAGAAAAGACACAGACTCACAGATATAGAGAAGGAACTAGTGATGACCAGAGGGGAGAGGGAAGGAGGAGGGGCAAGATGAAGGTGGAGGATTAAAAGGTACAAACTATCAGGTATAAAATAAGCTACAAGGATGTATTTATTGTACAACATGGGGATTATATCCAAAATTTTATAATAACTATGGAGTATAACCTTCAAAAATTTGTGAATCGTTATATTATATGCCTGTAACATGTAATACTGTACATCAACCATAATTCAATTTTAAAAATATGATATCGTAAAATAAATACATAATTTTTTTTTAAAGGAACACAGAATGTCACCTGAATTACATCACAAAAGCTGCCCCAAAGAGAAATCAGACACTACTACAGTGTAATATCTTAGGGGAAAGATTTTTAAATCAGCACTTAGGGCTAAAGTTACATAGGATCAAAATGACCCTTGAAAATCCCCAAGGAAGGCAACATGTTGGAGACACACAGTCCCTCTGTTCAGGCCAGCACATCCAGATTTTCCTCCAAAGGTGGAACAGATGACCATGACTTTGGCTGAAACCAGAGAATTAGCTCCTGTTTAGAGACTACGTGGTAACAACAATATGTTGAACCAACCAATATTAAAGTCACACTCAGCACAAGGAAAAGTTCACACCATGAGCAGCACATGGAAACTAAGACAACTGAGGGAACAGCGGGTTCTTTCCTGCCCTGTCCTGCGTGCTCCAAGGCAAACACTCACTGGCTGGAGTAGGGAGCAAAATTATCTAAGTATAATTGTGTTTGTTTAAGCTAAACACACAGTTAATAAGATTCCATTCTATTCAGAAGGAAAAAAAAACAATGGGAAAGAAGATACATCAAAGTGGTGAACTTGACCCCACAACTGAAGACCCAGTGTCACTCACTAGAAATCTGTTTGAATGTTTAGTCTCAGCATCAGATACACTTGGCTGAAAGTCCAAAAGAGAGTAATTTTTCCTTAGATTCTCAAAATTATCCTAAAGGCGGGGAAAGGAGCCACCACCTCCAGAGCAGACACTGCCCCAGAAGAGTTTAATTTAAGAAAAGCCACAGTCTGTTTTCCACTGACTTAACAGATAGTTGTGGCCTATGGAAGACAAAAGTGACAATGGCAACAGACTCAAACCATGTTCTAAAAAGCTGAGAAGCTAGAGGAGAACACTTCCTAGTTCCAGAGTCCAGAAGCATGCGATTCATCCGAAGGTTGCTGGAATAAGATGTGCTGTGAACACAGCTAATTTTAAACCCCTTCGCTTACAGCATTGGAAACCCAACTTGAACACTGAACAGTCACTCTTCTATAAAAGCCCTTTGGCCACCTATGACCATCCCACCTATCCAAGCATCAGGACCAGAGAGCCCATGGTAGAGGCAGGTGACTATGTCTGCATTTGAGAGAGGCTGCATAGGGATCTGATTCTGAAGTGTCCTCATTTCATGTCCTCTTAAATTGCCATCAGCCTAGTCCTGCCTAAGAATGTGAGTCCCAGACTAGCCTTGTCCTTCCCCCTGGGTTAGAGAAGAAAAGGCAGAGCAACAATGGGACAGCATGATGAGAGGACAGGGGGTGAAGAATTAAGATCTGAGAGGATACACAGAGCTGGAGGCTGCCACCAGAGAGGCTGAGCGGGGCATAGCACGACCATCACCCTCTGTGGCGTCCAACTATTCATGCCACAAATACTGACTGACCATCTGCTTTGTGCACACCACTCTGCTGGGCTTTTCTCATGTTTGACTGTCTTAAGGGGGTATTGTTTCCAACGCCTTTTTTATTGAGGGTCTCTGTTCACTGGGCGAGTAAGCACCAGCTTTTCCTTTCTGTATGGCAGGTCACACGTCTCACCCCACCTTTCCGCAGTCAGAGGCCCCCAGCCCCAGAGGCAATGAAAAGAAGAGGAGAATTCAGCCATAGCTGTAAGACAGGAGAATTGCCTCAGATGTGGTCAGCTTCGAAATCAAAGCCGGCACTGGGTTCACGCAGTGTTCAGTGGTAAAACAATGCTTCATTTTCACTGCAGATCCCCGGAGGAACATTTTTAGAACAGAAACTTGAGAACACTTGGATTATTCACTGGAGCTAAAAAAGGGAAGCCAATGAGGGTAATTTACAGTATTACAAGAGATTTTCGAGTTCAGAGATCGAGGGCAGAGTCTATAAGATTCCAACGCGAGCTAACATAAAGCGAGAGTTGTACGTGGTGAGGCTGACTGAGGATCCATTTCCTCTTCTGATGGAAGAAAGATGTCTGCAGCCCAGTTGCCATTTCTCAAAAGGACCGTATTCTGCCTGGGGTTAAGCAATTGAAGAAACCGTTGTTCCAAAGCCACAGAGTTCATCTTTTCCTTGATTTAGCAAAAACGTGCCCATCTGTGACAATGCAGATTTGGGCAGTTAGAAAACAAGATCAAAGATAAGGAAATCCCACTGTTTTCCAAAAGCTATTCTCAAGACTGAGACTAAGGTCTCTACTCTCCTTGACATTGTTTATAGATCTAGCTTTCTTTCCTGTCAAAACTATATTTACTTTAAAAAAATTAAGTAACAGTGAGCGTCGATAAGCTAATGTCCTGATGTACCTACACCTGCATGAGACAATGCTAAGAGCAGATCATTAAAAAGTACCAGACGGGGACTGCAAGAAAGGGAGAGCAGAAAGCGGAAGCCAACTCCTTTCTTACCTCAGAATGTTTTGTTCCAAAAACATCCCTCTCAAATAATCCAGCTATTCATCTCATTGAATGAAGCCATAAACCACGGTAAAACCATCAAGCTCAGCACAAAATAACTTATTGGTATTGCTATTCCATTGCCTTGAATCTGAATAGGAAGAATAACTTAATGGTACTAACACTGAGAAAGAAAGAACTGCTGATTGCCAAAGTCTAACCTATAGTTTATCATCTGATTACAGCAGAGGAAAAAGACCAATGTCCATTGTACAGCCTGGTGCAAGAGCCTAAAGTGCAGAGTTGTAGGTAAAGAGGGAGGGAGCTTTGGGATAAAAGACAACAGGTTTCTAACCGCTTATGTATGGACTTCCTGCATCAATATAGGAAAGCAAGGAGGGAGCGTCTGCTGTCAGGACTGTTGAGGAATTTCTGGTGGACACACTGCCTAGGTACAAGGCCTGCAACCTGACTCCCATCCTACACACAATTCCTACACACACACACACACACACACACACACGTACAGAAGTAAGCAGAGGAGACTCTGACAGTACGCCACTAGCATACCCTTCCCAGGAGGGCCAGGGCAAGCCAGAGGGTGGGCAGACACGTGAAGTGCACTGAGGGGCTCCCTCAGAGGGGCTGCAGCACTTGGCAGAGGAGTGGAGTTCCTCTGGCAGAGGTGGTCCGTGTGAAAAAATTCATCTGCCCCAGAATTAAAGTGACCAATTGTGAGAATCTAAGACCTGCCTCTTCATTACCCTCCACCCTCATTCCCACAGGCACTGGGTCTCTGATACAACACTGTAAATTTACATCAAATGTAAAAGTTTCCTGTTATTTGAATCGGAGGGATTTGTGCATTTGAACCTGAAGGGAATCTACCCGTTCTGTGCAGTTCTACTGGACAAATTCTACCTGTTTCTGAAAGGTCCCTCCTCAACTCCTACTTTATTATAAGATGGTAATCATGTACACACCACTGGCGATAAGAATGAAAAAATACATTCTAGCCATTCTTCTGAAAAGACTGTATATTTAACCTGCACTAAAGTCCTACACATACAAAGCACATGGTGCTCCCATGTCCTCAGGAAAACATACGGGCTGATACCACCATACCCTTAGTGCTCACGGCCAGCAGCTCCTCTCTCACAAGCCTGCAGGCTTCTTCTCCCACCAATTGCATAGTAGGCTTTCCAAGAGTCAGTTAGAAGTAAAGTTGTGCCATTTGTACTTATTCTAATTATATAATTCAATTAAATATTATGTTATCTAATGAAACATGAAAAGAGAGTCATATTTTAAGAAGCAAATCAAGTTATTTTAAAGAATCAGTAAAGATGAGTTGCTAAGAAAATCTGCACTCAAATTGGCTATGAGTGATAAAACTGTTAATGACGGGGAAGAAGAATAAAAACTATACAAGGACTCTGGACTCATTATATCACAAGTATCTTTAAGATCTTGCTCCTATTTAAAAAAACCGACACTGGAAATCATACGTGATTCATTATGAGTACGGTTTATATAAGAGAGATGATATGAAGAATCAGCAGGCCAATATTCAAAGGAAAGCCTTGACCATACACTAAAAGATTGGCTAATAGAATGTGCATTGATCTATTTTATTTCAAAAGATGTGTCTGTATCATTTTCTATGATTCCCCCACCTTAATCAATTTCTTATGATTAACCAACTACTGGTTCTAGTCACAAGATAATAAGAAGGCTACTGCCAAAGACAAATCAACACAGCTATAAAAGATGTTATGGTTCAAGTAGAGAGAACAGAGTTGAAAAATAAGAGGAAATGCTTCCCTTTAATTGACTACAAGGGAGAAAAGACATTTAAAAAACTTTTGGAAACTAATTTGCCAAATGACTAGCCCCGTAATAACTAATTCAGTGAATGACCAATTCACTGAGCAATCATCTGACAAGTATTTTGGACGGCAAAATCTGTCATAGTCATTGCACCAGGCCAATGGAAGAAGACCCACAGGGGCAGAAGCAAAAGCAACAGGGATGGAGTAAAAGTGATTAAGACAACAATTAGTGTTAAAAAAAAAAAAAAACTTGATCATTCCATACAAAGTGCTAAATATTCTAGAAACACTCAGGATCTAGAATGTAATACACAGGCAATGTTGATATTAAACAGCTGTTAACCAATATATCTCCAGGAGAAGAGATGACACCAATGACACCAGAAAGAGGAGGGAGGAACCAACCTCAACTTTTCAGCAAATTCATCATTTGGTCAAATGATTACTGGAGAAGTAGCTTTTGAGGAGGAGTTGGTCATTCACCAAATGGCTTTTGGTGATTTCATATTGGGTAAAGTAGCCAGCTTCTGAGGCTAAAAAGAGGAATATAGTGGCTTGAACAAAGGAATCACTTTATTCTGAAGTTAGTTCCGTGAGGTGCGGCACTAGGTCCATTTCATTTACTGCTACATGAGCAGCACTTATCTCAGGGCCCAATACATAGCAGACACTCAGAAATAGTTTTTCATAAGCAAGTATTGAAGATTAATAACAGACAGTAATATTCTGTACACAGGTCAGGACCCAGAGAAGGGAAAGCAGTGGGTAAAGGTTGTGAAAGCTGCACCTGATCCCATCCATAAGGAGGAACTCACTAAAGACTTTGAGCAGTCAAATAACATGATGAAAGAAAGGTGTAGGTAGATTAATCTGTTTGTAACTAGTAGGATATGTTAAAACCATCCAAATGTCCCTTGATGGATGAATGGATAAACAAACTGTGGTATGTACATACAATGGAATATTACTGAGCCTTAAAAAGGAAGGAAATTCTGACACAGGCCACAACATAGGTTAATGTTGAAGACATAATGCTAAGTTCAATAAGCCAGGCTCAAAATGACAAATGTTATAAAATTTCATTTACATGAGATACCTAGAGTAGCCAAATGCGTAAAGGCAGAAGGTAGAATAGTGGTTGTCAGGGGCTGGAGAAGCAGGAAATGGAGAACTAGTGTTTAATGGACACAAAGTTTCAGTTTGGGACTGAAGATGGGTAGTGGTGATCGTTGCACAATGATGTGAATGTACTTAATGCCACTGAACTGTATCCTTAAAAAAAAAAGTTAAAATGGTAAATTTTATGTTACATATATTTCACCACAATAAAATAGTCTAGAAGTCAGAGAGAGAACAGATAGATTGAAAAATTACATTTTTTCCTCATGACTGAAGCAAAGCATTAATAGTGTAGAAGATTTGAGCTAGGTAGGTTATCAGATAGCATATCATGAGGAGCCATGGCAACTCTGATAGAGGGTGGGCTTGGTACTGATGTTTGAATGATTCTAGCTAGAATATTCACAGTCATTCATGGAGTTTAAAAAAAAAAAAAGAAAGAGGAGAAACTGATAACAGGATGATCCTGGAGGCTATTTCACCTATGCTTGGTCTAACCCAGGGTCATGGCAATGGAAATAGATAGGAAGAAAAGAATTTATAACAAATGGTCACAAAAGAAGTACAAATGATTTGTTGGTTGATTGGATAGGGTAAGGGCTTAAGAAAAAGAAAACATCAAAGTTTTTAGCCTGGGACTGGAAAAATAATGGTACCGTTAAGACAAAAGGTATGGCCAAAAGAAGGAAGTGGTTTATAAGTTAAAATGATGATTTCCCCCTTTGCCATGTTAAGTTGGAGGTGACAAGAGAAAAGCAAGATGGGGAAGTCCAGTAAGCAGCTGGAGATTTAAGTAAGTGATGCAAAACAGGATAGCTAGTTCAATCTACCAAAGGAGGCTGAGGACATCAGCCTCACTATGTGGCAGCTGGTAAATTAATAATGGCTTTCAAATAAAAATGACTTGTATTAGTGCAGTAAACAGTCTTCATTGAAAAAGATTGATTACTACCACAGAAACAAGCCATTGAAAAAGTTACGAAATAAATCATATATACATCCTTTAGTCTAAAATTAAGAACATTCTATTTAGATGAATTATAACGCCCTTCATATAGTATGCTGAAATAATTTCTGAGACAAATTTCCTTAGATGGACTAATGGAATCAAAGGAGAAAACTTTAGGATCTATGCTATCAATTTTTCAATTCAGTTTTCTGAATTATTCAATATGAGATTTCTTGGTCTAATATCAACATATATTCTAACAACATAATGTACGAAGGATTGCCAATACCCTATCCTTTGGTAATATTTTCATGCATCTAGCCATTCAACAAAACATGTACTGACACAGAATTAGAGTGGTAGGAATGCAAAGAGGAATGCCACGCATCCCATGCCTTGGAAGAGCTCACAGTTTAGAGAGGAAAACAGAGTAGATGAAACGTGGCTCCTAATCTAGTACACTAACAGTCTTACCCAGACTCCTGGTGTAAGTCACCTCACAAAAATGCCTATTTGTAGTGTTTAGCTTCGTTTTTAGAAAGACTTGATCATATTAACAGTTGATTATAGCAAACTATTACAACCAATTACTACATCCTTGGTTAACCAATACATATGTAATTATTATAATTATTACTTTAGATGTATGGAGAAAAATAGGTGATAGCAGTTAGCAAGAAAGGAGAAAATGAGCCATCAAGTTACCAAATAATTTTGAAGCTCCTCTCTACTTAAATATGTAAAAAGTATACTTTGAATAGTCCAGAATCGACAAGATTACACAGCCACTCCAGCTGGAACTTTTTTTGCTACTTTTACTATCTGTGCACTTCAATCTGGCATGTTAAAAAGAAGGACTGATTCATTCTGTTCACTATTATTTTGTGAATGTATCCCTTTCTTCCCAGATATCATGCCAGCTCCTTAAGGATAAGAATTATGTCTTACTTTTCTTTTGAGATTCCTATGAGCCTAGAGTGGGTTTTAATAACTATTTGCTTAATCTAATTAAATTAAGCACGTGCCTTGAAATCCTGTGTCAGTTACATTATATTGTAGAACGCTGCCAAATTAGTAATTAAACATGCCATCTTTGGTTAGCACCAAATGATTTCTTTTTGTTGTTTTTTAATATCTCTTTCTCACAGCCAGTTCCTACAGCTTTGGAATTTACAGTATTTTCATATTTCCATAATGACACCTGCTGGTAGGAGAAGAATGGATGAACTGCAGGAATTTTATTCAACTTGCTGTAGTCAGCCATGGTGCGGTCTGAAACGTTCCTCAACATGAAAAGAGTACGTCTCAGTGACTCCAAATACCCAAGCACTAAAAATATGACAAGATAAAGTAAGTACTATTTCAATGCTATTTTCCAGCCAGAATTAAAATGTATCCCAGTCATCTCTGTACAAAGCAAAACTACTGCAATTAAGGGTAGGCATTATTAACGGCCGTAAAATTATCAACTTCTGTTAAATATTCTACTCCATGGAAGACTTGGCATTTAAAATATGGCTTCAGGAGATTATCAATCTCTTTAACTTTTTCTATTGTTTCATATGATTAATTAAATAGATCAAGGTTTAAGTGGCCCAGAAGACAATGAGTGGGGTGTTTGTCTCAGTGATAACTTACATGTCCTGTACTTTGGGAGAACAAGCCCAGCCACCTCTGGAAACACGGCTGGAAGCTTAGGAAAAGCCCTAGGTCTTCTGCAACACCCAGATAAGAGACATGGTGGCTGTGCACATCTGTTTTGCATTATAAGCTTCAGGAGGGACAGGATGGTGCCTGGCTCACATCCTCAGTCCTCGGCACACTCCCTGGCACACAATGGGCGTGGATGAATAGTTTTAAATGCTTGTGTGTGTGTGTGTGTGTGTGTGTGTGTGTGTAGCAGCCACATAGGCTAGATCCTGAGATCTCATCCAGACACCACAATGGTAACCAAAATAGGTGGGTTCATTTTGATAACACCTGAGTGAGTTTATTTCACTTAGTAGTTTAGAAAGCAGGAAAATTAACCAAGATGACCTCAAATAAAATATGGATAAGCTGTATGCACCCAGGTTTCTTAAACAATTGGCAGGTAATCTATAACCTATTAGGACATGTATTACATAGCCTCTTCCTTATTTAACCAACAATTCCTCTTCATTAGAGATTAGTCATGTGTGCCAGTTACGGGGGAACAGAGGTAGTCTCAGAACAAGTTTTCTTTCTAGCTGCCTGCAGATTAGATTCCACGCCGGTCTTCACTCAGCTGACAGTCTACTTGTGATTATTTGGTCTTTGCAGGCATGCTCACTTGTCAGACTTCCCTGGGCTTGCTTGTGTTTGATTTCTTTCATACAGAGAATGAATAGCTTATCAGCAAAGCATGTGAAGTAGACTGATTCTGATTCCTCATTTGAAAAACATTCCCCTTCTAAAACATCACAGCAACGGACCTAATAATCATGCTTATTAGTCAAAAGCTGCAGTTTTCTTTCAAAAAAAAAAATCCTCTGGGCACTTTAAAGGTCTTTCTTTTTACTCCTACTGTATGTAGATAGACTATAAATCAATTCAGTAGCTATTCCAAACACCTACTATATACTAGCCCTGGTAGGAACTGAAAAAAATGTATTCTTGGATCTTGCCCTTGAAGAAATGAGTTCATAGTCTAGCATCATAGGCATTAAGCTAGTCTGCTCTGCAGACTAACTCATACTCCGAGAGCAAGACAGTGGTTAGCAAATTTCGTGTTTCCACTTCCCACCACCCACCACACAGAGACTATGTCTGCATGTATGTGGCTGAAACAATCCTATCAGAAAGGCTGTGCTGTCCCAGGGTACGACAGCTCACAAGGACACCCCTGAGCAGCAAACCCCAGTTCCCAGATTCCTACATTTCATGAGAATCTAGCACATGCTTGGAGCTTTGCTTATCAATATTTTTTTATTGACAGATGAAGTTTTGAAGAAAAACTTCGGTGATTCAGAATTATCTAATTCTTCAGCCATAGAAATGAACATGAGAGAGAGTGTGTGTGTATGCATGCGTGTGTATGTGTGTGTGTGTGTGTGGTGGCAGACATACTGAATTCGAACTTTCAGCCCAATATGCTACACAGCTGATGAAAGCACTTCATTCTTTGCTTTATACTCAGAGAAAATACCATTGTGATTCATTTTATCTAGGGCTTATTAAAGACAAGAATCACAGGGGAAACCTCATCTCTCTTTTTAATAGCCTTATATCAGAATTCATTTTGAAAAAGACAAAATATTTCCTCCCCTGGGTCCCTGACCTAAGGTAAACCTGTGAACCATTCAAGGGAGAGGGAGGCAAAAAGGGAACTAATATTTATCAAGTGCTGATCACATGCCCAGAGCTATGCTGAGTGCTCCTTTAGGTCTTACAACTATCCTGTGAAGAAGGATCATCCAAACTTTAGAGCTGAGGAAACTAAGGTTCAGAGAGGCTAAGAAACTTGCTGAAGCCACACAGCTTGCAGGTGGTAGAATCCAGGTTTCTCCTTCCATTACAGCATGTTGCTTCTCTACACAGGTACTCCCAGCTGCTACTGAATATGTCCACCTGCGAGAGTGAACGTGTGGAGAGGAGCAGATTCAGGTCTGATGGGGCCTAAAGCTTATACAGATGTTGTGTCTCTCCTTAAGGAAAATAAAATACAAAATTCTATACAAAAAAGATTATTTATTGAAACTGAGTAAAGAAATAACACAATTTTTAAAAAGATGGTAAATACCACAAATATTTTCTTTCAATTTTCACTTCTGGCTTTCAACAGAGATACATCTTTCCTATCATATCTGAATTTTTGTATGAGCAACAATTTGGGGAAAAAATACAAAATTAATTGAAACTAAGACAAACAAGAGAACAATTCAAATGTTCCTAAATTGCACAGGGTTACCTAAGTAGATAATTGAATTCCCCTTACATCACATACTGTGGCTTACTGATGAATATGTGTGAGAGTTTTGTCACCAGAATACTTGCTTCTCTTGCTCTGGTGGCAATTCTGCACATCTTTCCCCCTGAAACCACCAGGTTTTGCTGGGATAAGATGCAACAGGTATGACACGACAAGATCCAGGATGGGATATGGAAAGCATGCATCTTCTCACACATTCTTGCTGTACTGCCTGCAGTCTGTGCCCTACAAACCCAAGAATTCTGATAAAATCTATTCCATGCTATTCACATGAAAAAAAGAAAATACATATAGTGAGTTTATAATTGCACATTCAGCATAATCAAGCATATTCCAGACAAGAGAGTATATTTGGCTAGGCATCAATCTTCCGCTCACAATTTTATGTCTGTTGAAGGTAAGACTTTTCTTCTAAGAAACTGAGCTTCTCAAACCTTTTTCCCTCCACCATCCCTGTACTTCCAGTGATGCATGCCATAGGACTGGCTCATGTCCTTAGGACCTCTGGCTCTCACCTCGGCTCACCCATACATGCTGGTGAATGGCGTATTCCCAGAAGCCATTCCTCATGCAGATGGCCATGAAAGGGACTGCAAACCACATAAAAATATCCCACTAAACTACAAGGATCCCCATTTCGACTTCCTCTTAGCCAGATCCAAAATATGCCCATCACTCAGATGGCAGCTGACAAATTGTGATGGAAAGGAAGTCAGAGGGGAAAGAAAAGGTGATCCTGAGTAACTGCATTTAAAACAGCTTGTTTTTGCAAAATTTAAAAAACACACATGATCCCATGGACACGCGGGTAGCACCTCTTGCAGAGTCTTCCTAATTGGATTGCTGGAGACTGGCTGCTGGTGTGGAATAGACCATACAGAACACAGAGTTGGAAGAGAAGTAATCCAAGGATGGAGAAGACATTTGATAAGTCTAACAAAGTCCCTGGGTGCCCCTGTACATCAGATAAGACTCAGTTGAAAGCGGACACCAAGTAAGGGAGGAAGAGTGAAGGTCGAGCAATCATCTACACTTCAATGATTTTAATAAACCACAGTCAGCCAGTGAGACTGAGAATCTCCCCCAAACGTCGCCTCCATGATCTCCTCTAAGAAAACTTTGGAGACCGTGACGGTACAACCCAATAATTAAGATTAACTTTTTTTTGGCCTTTTTTTCTCCCAAAGTGGTCATTTCTTATTTTCCTCACATGCTTATAATGGGCCACTCTGTACAAAAATTAGCAGTACTATCATCCAGTCATTATTTTTAAGAGCCCGCTATAGACTGCGAGGCTGTGATTATTGTCTTTTTTTCCCTCTTGTCAGCTCATCAAAGCTTACATGTCTAGTTTCAGGGAAGGCAAATTGGTTTTCGTCAGACTGAAAAAATTAATACGATCCTCCACAAAAAGGCAGTTTGAGGTCGCTTTATTCCATTTCATATTGCCTGTAGAGCTGATCCTTCAAAGGGAAATACTCATTAATTTCAGCTCCGAAGGACACACAAAATTGACACCACAGGATTTGAGGCCTTCATTCATATGTCTTAGATAAACAAAGCTCTTTCCCCTCCTGTTGCTACCTGAATTGGCTAGACAGTCCAGGGAGCTTGGGAATACCTCTCCCCAGACACAGTCCCACAATCTTGCAACCCTCTCCTAACCCCTAAACCCAAGTGCCTAATGCAGGCTTTTCTAGCAGTGGTGAGGTTGAAAAAAACGTCTTGCCTTCTTGCTTAGGGCTCGAAAACAAAATCACATCACAGTTCCTCTTACCATAAAGCTGACTCACAAAAGAAAGGAAACACAACACTTAATCACTGGCTACAGTGTACTTGTGTGTAACGTGTGTTCATACGTGCTTCATACATACCCTTTTGAGGTCAATACTATTATGCATATTTTTTTAGGTAAGGAAACTGAGGCTAAGTAAGAGATACTTTCCCTAAGCACTTGGAGCTGTAAAGCAGCCGAAGCAGTATCCAAACAGGAGACATCTGACATCTTGTGAAGGGGGGAGACCATGGCTCTGGGCTTAGCTCACGGCTCTGCACAGAACAACAGTGTGACCTCTCTCCTCCTCATACAAAAGGGGTAAGAACAGCACCCACTTCGGAGGTGCTGCAAAGGTTGAATGAGTGGTGAATGCAAAAGGCCGGCAACTGAAGGATACTCAGTAACTTTGCTACTTTCTCTTCTTCTCAAGCTTCTTGGAAGCAGCAGGCCGAGTCTTTCTTATCTAGCACACACCCAGCCCTTAGCAAATTATCTATGCAAATGACCCCTGCTGTATCCAGTGCTTTTTGGTGTTTTCCAAAGCCACATTGGAAATATTAAATATTAAAATGCTCATTTCAACAGATGGATCGGATGAAATACCTCACACAACAATGCAAATGAAGTAGGAAATGGGTGGAGAAAGCATTTTTGTGATGTATTAAACCATCAGTTCCAGCATCTCTATTTTATTAAAAAGTATTTTAAACCAACGGAATGTAATAGTCAAATTATCAAACATCTTGGGCAACATCAGGCCCCTACAACAGGCATGAATAGACAGGATTACATCCAATTTAGTGAGCCCTAGGTCCTAGGGTTCTGAGCCAGCTGCTCAGACGCCAACCTAAGCACATGGATGCTGAAGCCAGCGCCCCCACCAGCCACAAACGAAGGCTGCGCTAGCATGAGAAATAGGGGTGGGACTACGAGCACACATTTTGGCAAGAACTGGTCCACTTCTCCCCATTGCTACTCCAAACACCCTAGTCTAAGCCATCATAACCTCTAGCCTGGAATCTGCAATAGCTTCTCTGAGGAACTTCTCATCCTGCCCTTGACCTCTTTCATCCATTCTCACACTGCAGTCAGAAAGAAACTTTTGAAAACCGAAATCAGTCTGTGTCAGGCCCCCGGTCTCCCACAGGTCTTAGAATCAAAACTAAACTCTTTATTATGCCCTGGAAGGCCTAATGGGATCTGGCTTCTGCTTACTTCTTTATTCAGTGAATGAATGAATGAATGAGAGAGAGAGAGAGCAGTGCATACCTATCTAGGACGAAGCCGAGGATGGCTTGTATAAGACAGGAGACTGCTATTGCTCTCACTTAAATTTTATAGACTGTCTTGAGCACACTGGGATGTGCACAGAACAACAAAGATAATTCAGCCCCTGTACTTCAAGAGCTATATTCCAGGGGGTGGTTTTTCAAACATGGGAAAAAGGGAAGGGTCTTGCTTGTGTTATTCTTTTTCCTTCTTCAGAGTTAGAGACAATGGCACATAGAGAGCCATGAACAGCTGTAAAAAAAAAAAAAAAAAGAAAAAAAGAAAGAAAAAGAAACTTGGAATGCTAGGGAAACGCAGATGCACGGCTAGGAGTAAGGGAGAGAAGGTAATCAGCAAAAAGACAAAGAATGGGGCAGGGAGGTCAGAGAAGGGAAGAAGCAATGAGGAAGAAAAGGGGAGTCCATATTTGGTTCTCTGTCTCTCCCTGCTTGAACCAGCCATTTGACCGGAAAACCAGAAATCAGAGTGAGTACCTATGACCTCGGTCAGACCTGTGACCATCCAGGAATGGACTGCAGTACCTAGAAGAGTATATATGTACACTTGGCTGTCTGGGTGGACAGACAAAAGGCAAGAGCTACCATTGGTTAATATTCCACAATTACTACCTTCATCTCCATTTCTGAAAAATAATTTTCCCATCAGTCCTCAAGTTTCCATAGACATTGACTGTACAGGACCCAGAGATGAGTAAGCCTTCTTCCACTCTCCTCATCCTTCTCTCACAGGGTTCTGGAGTCATTGACCACTAAATGAGAGGAGCAGCCTGTGAGTATTTTAGCTCTTTAAATAATCCCACCGTTCCTTCCTTTTTCTAAACTACTACATCATTGTAAGTATAGGTATCATATACTG
This sequence comes from Camelus bactrianus, assembly GCF_048773025.1. Classification (NCBI taxonomy): domain Eukaryota; kingdom Metazoa; phylum Chordata; class Mammalia; order Artiodactyla; family Camelidae; genus Camelus; species Camelus bactrianus. The sequence continues at coordinate 14,795,545 of NC_133552.1, forward strand.
TCTTATACTCATTATGTCACTGTTTCAGGAATACCTTGTCTCTCTTAATAAATTATATGTTCCTTGAGGGTACTCCCTCCTTCATTTGTATCCCCCACAGCACTCAGCACAGTGTCAGAAACACAGCAAGCACTCAGGAAAAATTCATTGCACTAAATATGATTCAGTGTTTTATAGTCTTCCAAAATTTTCCCTCAAGGACATGAGAATTTACAGTCTGACATTAGAGAAAAAACTAAGAATCACAGATAAAATGTCAACAGTAATGTCAATAAATCAGTGTACTCAACTTCCTCATCTGTATAGCCGGTCTACTGCAGCAAAAAAACATTCTGATACCCCATGATGTGAGCAGTCCTAATAACAGCTCATCTCATTGCCATGTAAACACTGAGGAGCTAGCCCATCAATAGATGTGCTGGAAATGCTGGTCCAAGTCTAACAATATCACTTCCTTTTCTCTTCAAGAAGCAATTTTCCAGGTTAACACAAATGTGCAAGAAAGATATTAGCCCCAACAAGGCTGCCTTGAAACCTACAGATTCATTAGCTGGATGTCTCAAGCTCTTCTCCCACTTGCCAGGACTGGAGTGAGCTGTCACTGCCATTGTTGATCTACTTAATCCTCAAAAATGCAGCAGAATCTAAGGTTGCAAAGACCACTCGTTTCTCTTGGACCTGTGGGAGACATCATTAAAGGAAGGAATTCCTTCCCCTGAGCCTGGACTTGGCTTCAGAACTTCCCCTTGACCCAGCACCCCAACCCAAGCAGTTTTAGTCAAGCAGAGTGAAGACTTGAGGTGAAGCCTTTTCCCACACACAGACTAAGGCCTTCTAATCGCCCATGAAGAACTACTGTAAGGATCAAATCCTGAGTCAGGTTGGGAAAGAGGCTGTATTTGTCTTAGGTGACACTTAACCCTCTTTACCGGAGTTACTCCATTGTTTCTATCACCCTAACCCCAACAAAGCCATCATTCTAGGATGTTTATGCTAGGTCAAGTTGCCAAAGTTCCATGCTGTGTGCCTACCCCCGGCCTGCCTTCTAAGATGTTATAATATTCTCAGGGCCTTTCTTCCTTTTCTGTTAACACCTATGAATATCTATCATCTTACTCTTCCTGGACATATGTGAATTTTAGCAGGGCCCTTCTTGGAACAATGGCCTGAATGACACTAATGGGAAAATTTTCAGACCTTGATGTTAACTGGCTAGCAGAAAACACTGGGAGTCTGAGAGAGAAACCACTCCCTTCCATACCTCCTAGACTTTCTGAAAGCCCACTCAAGAACCCTTTTTCAGTGAGTCACTGCCCTTGCTCTTTGCTAGATCCACTTCAGCAAGTCAACTTACTAGAACCTTCCCCCACCCTCCCAAATTGTAAACCCTGCCTCTATAAGCATCAACCCAGTACCTTCCAGAAGCCGAATAAATTAGCTATCCAATACCACTTAGGTAAGTGGCTTAATGTTTTCACCAGATCTGAAAAGGCCTAGACAACAAGGAGTGGGTGGGGATGAGCATGTATTTTCATTTCTTTCATGAGTCCTATTCCCTGCAGACTGGTTGTTTCTAAAACTACACACACAAAAAGCTTTAACTGCATGAGTAATTTTTGCTTTGCGGTACATTATTATTCACTTTCAATCATGCAACTCAAAAGTGACTTACAGGATTACAAGAAAGTAGTATAAAGTTTCTAATACAATTCAATGGTCCTTAAGTAAAAACATGAACACCATCAACTGCAGTTATCCTGTGCAATGGCAGAAAGCTGTCAAGCCCAATTATGTGAAAATGCAAGAGAACTGTTCAGACAAGCTCCTCACCAAGTCTTTCCATTGCTCATACAAGAAAGGATGCTTAAGATCAAAACTCTAATGACATTAAATCAGTTTTCTGATTATAAAACATGCTTTTCAAGTTAGTTCAACATAGCATTCTCCGTCCTGGTACATGTATTAGGATAAACATTATAACAGTTATTCCTAAGAGGCATATCACAGAAGTCACTTGCCAATCAAAATTTGTACATTCCAGGTGAAGCTGGAGAAAATTCTTGAGGTGGATGTACTAATGAAGAGTGATTTGAGAATGCAAAATACTTGAGACACACACACCTATTCCCAGCTGTCCTGTTTCACTAAATGTAATCCACTTCCTTGCGTACTTGTTCAATTGAAGTTTTAGAAAACTATTAGGTTAACATTGGGCACATATTAAGTGCACCAAAGAATGCTTGACAAGTGAATGAATTCTTAAATATACTAAGGAGCTTCAACAAATGTAGGAAACTCACATGTAGAACCATATCTCACTTTCCTCAAAAATGCTATTACAATATACTCTGCTTGTTAATTACTCTTAAGGAAGTTTCTCTTTTTTGAAATGTTTTAAGGCATTTATCTTCCCAGCAGTGAATTAAACGTTGATTAAGCATCTGCACATCTGTATTATTTAGATATAGCATGTATTGTTTTCCTATTTCATAGATTTCATAAAATGCAAGGGTCCCATAACCCTGTCAGTGTTAAGTCATCAGCAAAGATAAAAACTCATGAGCTTGTGTTTTAGTTTAGCTAACATTCTGCTTCATAGCCCGAGTCTCATAATGAAAATTTCCTTCAGCTGGTGCCTCAAATGCTTCATTTTTAAAATACTAATGATTTGGCCAGTATCACTGTGATTTAGAAATCTTTTCCTCCCTGTTGGTCTCTGCCATGATCTCCTCTGGAAATAGCTCAATTAGATGCCTTCTCACTTTTTCACAAGTAGCCTGTTTTTGTAAAAGTTCGAAAAACTTTGGAAAAGAACTATAAAATGTTTTCACTGTCAATAGGGAAAAAAAAAATGGATTGCTTGAGCCAGACACAGCTCCCTGTAGAGCTAACCTTTTGATCCTGGAATCCTTTCATGCACTTAAGTCTTCTCTAGAGTCAATGGGAGTGTTGTGTATGCATGGGCAGCAGGATCGAGTTCAGTCTCTTCTTTAGTACTCTGTAGCCAAGTGGGGTAGCCAGCTGAATCTGGTTTTAGTCAAAAAAAAAAAAAAAAAACTTTTCTGATGCTTTGAAGTTTTTTGGGGCAGTGTAATAATATCAGGATTTGTAGGCGGTTACTTTGCATAATCCTTAATAAGATATTCTTATGGCTTCAAAAAGTTAGTGGGCTAAGAGATGCAAGAACCTCCAGTACTCATATGAAGTATTTTTTAAAAGTGCTGTGCAGAAATGACCCAAAATGCATTTCAGGAAGATGTGTAAATTATAGGACTGTCTAACTATGTGTCCAGACAGGAATGCACCTAAAACCATCCCTGATTGATGGACATCTACCCTAGTTTTAAAAGAAAGAGATATAATACAAGATCCCTCAAAAAAGTCTCCACAGAAAATAGAATGGTGATCGCCAGGGGCTGAGGGACGGGGAGAATGGGGAGTTATGGTTTAATGGGTCCAGGGTTTCAGCTTTACAAGATAAAAAGAATTCTGGAGATGGATGGTGCTGACGACAGCACAGCAACGTGTGTATATTTAATGCCACTGACCAAACACTTAAACAGTCAAAGTGGTAAACTGAATGTTATATATATCCTAACCACAATTTTAAACTATATTTAAAAATTAAATTTTAAAAGTACCCAAATGCTTACACTATTTAGAATCAGGAAAATTAGAACTCTGTTAATTCTGTTAGCTGGGAAGTTCCTGCATGGTTTGCATTCACTTGTTCATTTTTTTCCTTTAAATAAGTACAAAATACTCAGATGGACACAAAGAAGCTCGCTGGAGGATTCTACTATTTGTAATGGATTAAGTATCCCTGTGACTAATCCAACTACCTGAATTGAAACAAGCTTCACTCTTTCCTTTAGAATCCTTATCACCCTAAGCCCACAAGTACTCACTGACAAGGACGTTTTTCCACGCAAGGCTAGAGGGCTGAACAAGGTGTGCCAAGTGGAAAAGGGGGCTGAAGACTAGGGAAGTGCAGGGGCGCCTCGCAAGCTGCAAAAGCTCTCTGCTGGAAGCCAGTTCACCTTATCATCACCAAAAAACTGAGGTTCCTTCCCTGGCATTTTGGTCTGGACATTAAGAATTTAAACTAACACCACTGGGCATAACCTACTTGCTTTTAAAAACAGACATTTTATTATCATTTTGTGGAAAGATACTAAACCCCTGTGATTTATTCTTATTGGGAATTCAGCAGCAACTTGAGTCTGAAAAAAAAATAGCCTCACTAAATAAGTGACAGTCCCAACACTACATATGAGGTTAGGAATGACTTTCTCTCTAATTAAACACACACACACACAAATTTTGGAAGCCTGACAATTAAAAAAAAAAAAAAAAGAGGAAGAAGAAGAAAGGTGAACATAGTATTTATCAGTTGGAAATAAAGTGTGTCATTCTAACATATATGAGTAATAAATAATGACCTGATTCTCCCCCACTTTTTTGGAATCCAGATATTGAACAACATAATCTTTACTCCAGATGACTATTGCCTCTTTAATAAGTCTCATAAAGCTTGAGTAGTAGTCCTCAGACAAAGACACTACGCTAAGGTAAAATCTCCAAATTCTCTTCTTTGCTATCTCTGACAAATAAGGATTCCACATGTTCACTTCCCAGTATACCCAATTAAAGGAAGTCTTTTGTTACCTGTTTGGGGTATATTTTAGGATTATAAAATTAAATGATGTCAGCAGAATAAAACAAGCCCCTGGTGTTTCAAGAGAAAAACTGCTGGACAAAGAACAGGCAATGCATAATGGCCAATAAATATTCAGAGATATTCAGCTTTGTTTGTTATGTGAGCAATGCAAATAAAACCAGTCTAGCAATGTTTCTATCAGGATGGCAAATTCTAAAAGACTAACAACAATCAGAGTGTAGGGGAGAATGTGTGGAGACAGACACCTTTGTGTACTATTGATTCTGGTATAAACTGGAATGACTTCAGCATAAATTTAGCAACTCAGCAAATGTATCACTGCCAAACTGTTAAATATTTCTACCTTTAAACCCAGCAATTCCACTTCTAAGAAGCTTCCTTAAACAGATCGTTGTACATCCAAACGAAGAAGATGGAAAAGAATATTCATTGCAGTGTAATTTACAAAGTGAAATTGGAAATAAATCATGTCCCTTAATAGGAGATTGGTTAAATAAGCTACTGCTCATTCATTCAGCAACTGTTGGTTGAGGGCCTACTGAATGCCTTCAGCATTCCATACATATTGTACATAATGCATCCATTACATAATGATGTAGAGCTATAGTTATTAGTATGGGAAAAGGTTACAAGACAGTTTGTACAGTATTATCTCATTTATGTAAAAGTTTATGTGTATTTATATATATTTATATGTTACTATATGTACATTGAGAGACATCTGAAGGGATGATCACCAATGTGTTACCGTATTACCGGTGTTATCTCAGGGACTTTTTTTGTTGTTAACCTCTATACTTTTCTACACTGTTTGAATATTTTTCCAACAAAGCTATCTTATTTTTATAATCTAAAAATATTAGGAGTAAATTCATTTTGAAGGGATCAAAAGAGGACCATTGGTACAACTTAATCATATTAATATGCAGAAGAAAATACCAGACAGCCACAGAATTCCAGAAATCCAGCTGCAATTCTAAGAAGTAAGATGAAAAAGCAGATGCTTGCCCACAAGGATGAGGTAAATAGGGATGAAACACAACGGTTCCATAGAACGCAAATGCACAGTGCAGCTGGGTGTGTTCTACTAAACCAGAAATCCAGACCAGCAAGTCCCCAAAGACTATAAAGCCTAAAAACTAATAACAATAAACATATCATACACAGGGCTTTTATATAACTTGGGTGTTATTTGCGTTGAAACATCAGTCCTTTAGCAGTTTATAATGTTGCTTTTTAACTCTATGTATCATTCTTTTTTTCCTTTAAAAATGATTTCCCAGGAACCTTCCCCATCCCTGTAATCCTACAAGGCAATTTTTAGGCTGGGCAGGTGAGGAATGCATATCTTAATTAAAAAGCTAAAATGTTCTTGCCTTTACCTGATTCTTTTATTATCTTAGACAAAGTATCAAATGCATATCAATAGTAAAATCATAATCCAAAATAATTCCTTTCTGCCATAATGAGTGGAATCAACAGGATGAGCATCATAAAAACAGACAGAGAAACCATTACACAGAATGACAAACCAGAACTCCTGCTACAAATTCTCCCATGAATCCACTGAATCTGACTATATGAATAGCTGGCTGGCCAACATGAATAAGAGGACAGAAATTTACAACCCCATCAGATCTTTTAACCATTGGGAACCAACGTTCATAGATTTCTCATGTTAAATGCATGCTGCAATTATTTAAAAGTCTGGGTTTCTATTCTGGGAGGTGTACGAAGTATTCAACTTTGGGGTTTTTTTTAGTTTTTGTTATGTTGTTGTTTACTCTTTCTAGGTTACTTTACATTTTTTATACCTTGTAGTATATATGCTTCATAAAACACCAACTTTCTGAAACTGGTATAAAACTTTTGCTCCAGGTCTTTAAGATGGAATCAAATCCCAGCAGTAAGCAAATACCCTGCTTTCACAGTTTTTACGATAAAAATTGAAAATGAAACTTGAAGACATTTAGTTAAGTCAAACAGAACAAACAAAGCAAGTACTGTAGTCTGCTGTCTTAGGCCAACTTTGAGTTCTGAACAGCAAGCTCTCTTGACCACATAGAAGTCTTAAGAACAAGTGTGTGTGTGCACATGTGTTGAAGTCTACCATGGACCCATAAGATGCATCAAATATTCTAGCGTTTGCTCCTTTCAAAAACTGTTTCAAGATTCAGGATAACCCACCAGCAGATTTTTAAAAACTGAAAAAATATTCTGTAACTTATGACCTTCCAGATTAGAGAGAGGGCACATGTAGACTATTGACCAAACCCAAGCTTCAGGCTGTCACTGTTAGCAAACCTGAAACACTTGCTGACTTAACTGTGTTACCTGGGCCGGAAGCACCAAGCTCTCTCTGGCTTCTTGCCCTTACTTCCCCATTTGTTATATTATTTAGATGAAAAATCCAACTTCAAGCAGCCTGCTGGTGTTCCTAAGAATAAATCAGGTTTTATAGACCTGAATATCTTGCAAGAACAAAGAAAATTTAGGAAGCCCTAAGACTATTATTAGACTGACCCATTAATTTTTTGGATATTCACCAGGTTAATATGAATAGGTCTGGTTACTCCCCTACTGGGGAATGGAAAGGTAAGAGTTCAGGTTTCTGGGCTTTATATTAATAGTTCAAAGCTAAACAGTGGGGTGGGAAATTGAGCGCGTCCCTTCCTTGCCTGCCAAAGCACGTCCTCACTGCAGTTTCTTCTTTATGAATCTTTGTGAATGGAGCATTAAAGGAAATGACTAAAAGAGAAAGAATACACCATGTTCATTAGTCTGACGCTGCACAGTAAAATGTTACTTTCATTTTTTTAATGACATTTTTGTAGAATGATGTCAGAAGTAAAGTTTAAAACAGTTTTAACCTCACAACTTCTTAAAATAGTTGAAAGAGAAAAATCTTTAGGTTAAAAATTGCAGTAGTATAATCTTTCACCTTAACTGTTCAGTAACAAAGGGTTTACATTTGACTTTGTGTGTGTGTGTTCATAATCAGAGGTGAATCTTGACTCAATCCCTTCTTGCAATTCTATTGCAATAATGACGTTTGAAGCAACCAAGAATATTTTGTTAGCCAGTATTTAAAATTTTAGTACTTAAAACTGAGTAAATATTGTCAAATCTCTTAAACTGTGTCTAAACGATGAAATAAATCCAAAAAAAATAGAAAAGTTCAATTCAGTAGAAAGTATTATACTTACAGCTTAGTTAACAAAAATAACACAGTGAGTTATTTTGGTTAATGTAATTTTACTTAAATTCTTGTAATATTAACAGTATTTATTACTGTCATGGCAATACAATTTGGAGATTATTAATAAAGTTAGAAAAATTCTTCCACTGTGTTAAACTAAATGGTCTCTCCAAGACTCCATCCAAGCCTAAAATCCTACAATTCTAATTAGTTGATAAACAAGAACTAAACTCCTTCGGAGACATACATATACTGCTGTATCTCAAAAGCTTAAAATAAGGGGAAGAGTTCATGAACACATAGAAGCTATATTGCTGGGGAAAAAAGTATTTGAGGGCTTAAAAAAAAGAAAGAGAAATTATAAGGGCCCCTCGCACTTCACAGACTTTACCCTTATTCACTCAGAATTCTTTGAAGGGGGCTGATGTATATTTTAGCCTGTGACAAGGCTGTATTCTTTACTTCCTTCCAGCTCTGCCCCAATCACTACTTCCCACCAAATAATAATTAGATACCAAGAAAATCAAGCCTGTGGCAGAATGAACTCTAGCCCAGCGTCTGCTAAAACAGATGAAGGCATGAGCTAGCCTGGCACTCTTCCATACCTTGTCAGGCTGAGGTCCAGCTGGCTTGGTGTAGACTCAGGGGACCAGGACAGGGCAGGTCATCTGGTTGATTCTCCAGGGACTCAGGCAAAGCTCCACCTATCTAAACTATTCCTCCCACATCAGTTTCTGACTTATTTCCAAACACTTCCAGAGAGAGATTCCACAGTAATCCATTCCAATGTTTAGCAAACCTCACTTTGGGGAAATTCTTCCCTATGTCCAGCCTAGCTCCTCCCTGCTGAAGTTAAAGACCATTTCCTTTTGTTCTCTCTCAACAGCAAGGAGAACAGCTGGTCACCAGTCTCATACAATAACCCTTCATATACTTGAAAAGTTTTACTAAGCCTCCCACCAGTTTCTCTCTTTCAAGCTGAATAATCCTGGCTCCTGTAACCCACATATAGTCCTATTTTTCCAAACTTTTGATCAATTTTTTTCCTTTCCTCTGTATTCTCTTCTTGCTTTAAATTACTGGACTGCTAAGAAGTGAAATCTGAGATGCAGAGCAGTAAAGTGGGCTAGAGAGAGGGTTTGAGGATCGTTAAACAGGGTCTGGGGATTGTCAGAGGGGGTGATAGAGAGAACACTGGAGAAAGACATCGGAATCTAATTCATAAAGCCAAGATAGTCTTGGAAATTTAAGTCTTAGTCATTCTAAATTTTCCACAATTTCTTGCACAGTCATTGTATTTTCAAAACTACCATTGGATAACGTTACATTCAGCTGCAAGTTTTGTGAAAGTCACTCTTGCCCAATACTTGGAAAACATGCTGTCCAAGGCACCCCTCGGTACAACTCTAGACCACAATTAAATAGCTAGATAATATCAGATGTCCAGAAGAATGCCAGTCTCCAGTAACTCATCAGCTAATAAATGCTGAGTGCAAATGTTAAAAGTCACACACTGAGACACATGGTTTGACTCTATCCCAATCTTTCATCAAGACATGGAGCATGATCAATGCCTGAGATGAATATTCCTTGTCCTGAGATGGTCAGATGTGCCTTGCAGTTTTGATCTAAATCCTAGGTACAGAAAGTCCTGAAAATCTCAAAGTGTTTCTTAGAGCACCCCGGGTTCCTGTGCCTCAAAGAATGTGCCACACTTAATACACTGAGAGTTTTCTTTACAAGTCTTTTTTTTCCAATTTTTATTAAATAAGAATCCAAGAATAAGTGCATTCAGATGTATGAAGTTAAACTTTTTAATCTTGATGATGACAGCACACTTTTTTAAAAAGAAAAGAAAAACGGTTTTTTCAAAATTGAAGATGAAACCTTCCCTACTTTGTGGCCTCAATAAAGTTAAATACCGTTTAGATGCACTTTGGCAAGATGCCGTTTCCACAATGCCAGTTTTGACAGAGACAAAGTGAGGTGTTTGACAAGTTCTTGTTTCTCAAATACCACATTTCTGCATTGGAACTTTTTTCTTAAGGCATAATTTTTTTTCCCCAAATATGTGTGGTTCAGTTTGTATTTCTCAACTCTAGGTCAAATTCTATTCTTAAGAATCAACAAGGCAGGGTGCCTTAATAGCTGCATGTTCCTGCATATATTTGTGAATTGTGTGTGTGAAAGTGTATTTGGAACGTGTCTTTAATTTTATCATCCTCTTGTGTGGACAAGTTGATCTTTCACTGATTGAAAAGGTATTGAGCTGCTTATCAAAAACAAATTGCTGCCATCTGTGAAATAAATGACTTAAGATATTAGTACCACAGTGAAATTCTGGAACCAAGATCAATGAGGACGGGGATACTTTTAACATCCAAATTTTGATTTTTTTTTTTGTTCCCCCTTCCAACCTCTCCATACTGCAAGGAGGGTCAGGCAGCAGTAACTGAAAGATAGGTTCTTACTGCCCACTGGGGAGTCAGCAGTGACATTCTTGACAGGCCTGAGCATCTGCATTGCAATGTAGAACCCAGGGAGGCCACATGTAGCATGGGCTCTTATGTGTGTCTTCTAGCCTGACTCCCTTGACTCCTACCACTGTAAATTTAAGTGGTAGCACAGGACCTGACACAAGGTCATAGTCAATAAACACTTGCTGAATAAATGAATGGAAAAAAAAGTTATAGATTCTACATCATATCTTATTGGCACCAACATTTTGCTACAGCTGGAGAAACTCAGGCAAAGAGGAAGAAAAGCCCTGTTTGTATGGCCTAAATTGAACTCGGTGGTCAGGTGTTCTTTTTATCCAGTTGTATTTTGACCACCCAGTTTAACAAAGATATCATGGAATGTTATGGCCCTAACTGAATTACTTGGTCACACTGCTGTTTCTCAGATGCCTACATCATCATGACCTACATTACTTGTCCAGACTAATGCAGGCTATTAACCAATTTGGGACCAAAAATTGAACACAACCATCCTGGCTTAGGGTTGAACCTGCTCCCCATTACACCACAACCTCAATTCCTTTGTGACTTAGTTATTGCTGTATTCCATTGTCATAAACTGAACCCCCACGGTATAGTGCTTTATTAAAATAGAGTTGGCTGTATTTCAAAACATTGCCTATTTGGGAGCTCTCCTTTCTAGGGAAAATGCATAGCAATAACTACAACGCATCTCCAGTCACAAAATCTAAAGATCAGGAAAATATTCAGCTAAAATGTAACACATGACTTTTCTTTAAAGACTGAATGAAACTGTGGTTTGTTTCTAATGGTCACAGTTGGCTAAACCAAAGTGCTAAAGTGTGGTATTCAACGCAGATAAAATATGGTTACCTTAATTATTATATGCTTAAGAAAAAGCTTTGGACCTCGGTCATTTTTAACTCCAATGTATTTAAACTGCCATTCATTACACTGAATCTCCATTGGTCTCTTTCCCTCCTCCAACAGTGGCCTTCCCCTGGCTAAGATGCCCTATCCTCCAGTCTTGGGCTCTCTTTCCCTCCCACTAACAAAGACTTTTAGAAGCTTAATCAAACCAGGCTCTAGTTACTGGAATATAAATGACAATGTCCTTTAATATGTTTCATTCCCAAAGGATTTTATATTTTAATAGGAAAGGAAATTTAAGCCTGCCAGTTTCAAAAATTAAAATATATATATATAAAAATTATTAATCTATGAGTTCATCATACTAAATAAAAACAGAAATACAGTATAGTAGAACTTAAAATTCCCAAGCGTTCTTTATAAAGTCTCACCAGAGGAATCAAACATGATCAAGGCACTAGAGAATTTGAATTACTTATTTTCCCTATATTTTGAAAGGAATGTCCTAAACTAAAATTGAGGTAAAAATTGGCACAGTGACAATGAAAATTTTGCCTTAAATTTTGACTAGTTCAGAGTTGGAAAAGGGTAGGACACAGTTTCTCATATACAGCTTTGGGTAATGAAATCCAGGATGACCCTTCTGTAGGAAAATTGGCAGTACGTACCAGAAGTATATAACATTTGACCCAGTCACTTTACATCTAGGAATTCATTCTATGGAAGATGACCCCAAAATCTGGATAGAAGATATTTATGCAACATTTTTAAAAGCAAAATAAAATAATTTCAAATCAACCACAATGTCCAGCAATAGGAGATATCCTTAGATCAATGACCTCGTTGATAATTTTGAAATGCATAGAAATACTGAATCGCTATGATGTACACAGGAGCTAACGTAGTGATGGAGATCAATTATACTTCAAAAACAAACAAACTCACAGAAAAAGAGATCATAATTGTGGTTATCAGAAACAGGGGTGGAGGGATGAAGAATTGGATGAAGGAAGTCAAAAGGCAGAACGTTCTATTTATAAGAAAATAAGAACCAGGGATGTAATGTACAGCATGATAAAGATAATCAACACTGTTGTATGTTACATATGAAAGTTCTTTAAGAGAGTAAATCCTAAGAGTTCTTATCACAAGGAAAATTTTTTCTATTTCTTTAATTTTGTATCTATGTGAGATGATGAATGTTCATTAAACTTACTGTGATGACCATTTTGTAATGTACATAGTCAAATCATTATGCTGTATACAGTGCTGTATGTCAATTATACCTCAATAAGACTGGAAGAAAAAACAAATTAACTATCCACTTGTGATGCTGCCTGAAAAACCACAAAGTATAAAGTGGCTTGAGTGGAATGAACTTATTATTTAAGGAAAAAACTCATATATACACACACATACAGGCATACATATACATTTATATATTTACATGTCTAATGACCATAAGACTACACCCCAAGTTCTAAATGGAGTTACCTCCAAGAAATGTGACTGAGACAAAGTGAGTTGGCTGCGTGTAAAGAAAGAGAAAGTTTAATTTTCTGCTTTATAAAACTAGTTATTGCTTAAATCTTTGTATCTGGCAGATACCTGTTTTATAGTCCAAAAACAAAAATAAAATCTTTCAAAAATCATGTTTCAGAATAAGGACATGGGAAGAAATTCACAATGTTCTCTCAGGTAAAAAACAAGATACAAAATAGCACAAACAATGTAAAAAAATAACAAACTTTGTAAAAATAAATCATACACGGCATAGAATATAAGAGAAATATAGAGTCAAAAGAAATGAAAATATATCAAAATATTACTAGTTCTGAGTGGCGAGATTAAGATCAATTTTCCTTTTTTCAGAACATTTCGTAAATGTTCTGCAATGAACATGGATTACTAGCATAATAAAAAGAAACATTAAATGCTATTCTTAATACATTTAAATTTTTTCAAACTGTCAGTTCAATAAATTAATGGTATTTGCTTTCCTAATGCTGAGACTTACACACTCTGCCAACACTGACACTTTAAATGCTAAGCAGTGTTATTCTGAAGCTTGAGATGTCCTATTTCTACGGATAAGTATCCTTTTAGTTCACTATAATGTGCTTGTTCTAATAAGGACTTAAAACGGTAAGCAAAAGAAGTGACTTTGCGTGGCAGACCGACATGCAGTTGGTGAAACTGAGGTCCAAAGAATTAAAGTGGTTTTCCAAAAGCTCAAATCTTTTTATTTAATAGAAGGACTGAGACGAGAATTGATTCTCCCAGTCCAGTGTTTTTCCATGACATGAGGCTGCTATGTTTTGGATGAGAATCACTAAAACCACAACAAAAATAGCACTTTAAGAAATATACAGCAAAAGGGCAAATGAACGAAATTTCTACGTAACTTCATGGAGAACTGTTAAATCCAGTAAAACACCAGGTTCCACTCTCAAAATGCCATTGGCCTTTCTGAGAATTCTATCTAGAAAAAATGATTAGATTGGACCTGGAAGGATACTTAAAGAAACTTGATTTTTATTTTAATAGTAACACAAGTCAAAGCTTAAATGAAAACATCTGGTTTCACTTTCTTTACTGATTATGATAGCTAGAGATTCTGAGACATCAAGCATGACTCTGTCATTTATTTGATATGCAAATAAAGCTCATGGTTTGAGTGTAAATCTTATACTTTCAGTTGTGCCCCCTGTAGCTAATTATTTTTTATATCCCCTCTTGGGTCCAAAAACAGCTTAAGGTAGAACTAGTCATTAAGAAATGCATCCTTCCCACAAAATGCCTAGAGGCATAATTCCCCCAAAAAAAGTAGAAAAGAAGTAGACCTTAATTAATTAGAATCCAGATCACTGGGATAATTGCCAATTCTGCTTTTTTCCACCCTTCCACAAAGGTTGTGACCCAAATCCCAGGGTGAAAGGCCAAATTTGGGGGTGGGGGTTGGAGACAGCGAGGAAGCAAGGACATGGCAGATGGATCGATTTCTATTGCAGCTATGAAACAGACCCATTTTCTAAGTGCCAGGTATTGTGCTAAGTGATATTCAGAGATTACCAGGGTCAGATGAGAAACTTGGGGTTGTTTCCAAAGGGATCAGACTCACAGAACTGTTCTCACACTGGCTCTCACCAGACACCCTCTACACACACACATACACACACACACCCCCCAAAACAAACAGAAACATGCATAACTCTCAGCCCTCTCATTAATCAAGTAAGTCTGATATAACAGAATGAGGCACTTTCACCCCTGCTAATGAAAACCTGGCTCTGGCTCTGTGTATCACAAAGTCAAATGTGCAGTTCTGGATTTCTATAATGAACTACTTCTGGGACTTGTTGCAACACATCCTCAAACTTAAAGAGGCTTAGGCCTATCTTTTCCACACAGGGCATCTTTTCCCAGTTGGGATCTGTGTGTATATTCACTGACAGTGGCGGGGTACCGGAGTGTGGCTGTGTATTCATTCCTGTCAGGCAACTTAACATTCCAGAAAATGGGGGACTGGGAGGCCCCCCTCCTTCAGTTTTTATTTCAACAGACCTAGGTATGAAATTGATAATCCCATCTGAACCAGAAAGAGACACAGAAGAGAATCCAGGTAATGTGGTACAAATATATACCTTCCCACAGAGAAGCCAACATCCAGAATATTCCTTCATTTATTTAAGCAAGCAGAGACTAAATCAATGGGGGAAAATAAGTGATGCAATTAACTACTGTTTAACTTTTTAAAAGTAAATAAACTAGCCAGTTTATATAGCTAGAATATTTTTAAAAACATGTTCTATAACCTACTTTTATGAGATGAGGGTAAATGAATAGTATTCACACTGGCAGCAGGAAATAAAATAAAATAGGCAACTGCCAGGTTGTACCACTAAATTTGTATCTATTAAGACTAACCCCAATGCTGTCATGTCCAATGCTGCACAGTAACAACTGTTGCTTATAATCCACTGAAGTTCACAGTATTAACTATGATGTTCTAAAACGCCCACTAAATAAATCAACTAGATAAATTCTATTTAGCATAGTCATCCTAATCAACAGATCTCATATTTTTTCTCGTACTTTAATTGATTACAAACTGACAAGCCACGTATGACAATACAGTCCAATTACTCAAAAATAGCCCAGTCCTGAACATTTAAAACCATACTGACTTTACCTACTACAAATATGACAAGTAAAACAGAAAAAGAGACCAAACCACACTGACAATCCAGGAAGCTATAAATGCTGCCCTGTCTTATCATGATATTGCATACTGAAATATTTAAGTATGTCCCAGTTTTTACATCCAACCAGATTTCACATTCCTAAATAGACATAAACTATTTTCCAAGTGCAGAGATCAAGCTGGTTTCTCTCATCCTAGCTTCCTGAGTATTCTGACCAGTGCCCCCACCTCCCTCCACCACTCATACATTTTCACCACTGAGACATCGCAGAGTGAAGAAAAGAAAGAAGAGAGAGAAGTCTCATGACTTCTGAAACTGGAAAGAGGAATTAGGTTTTGAAAGGGAGAAAAAAATGGCAGTTTGCTTAATTAAAGTATTTAGTAAAATACTATTGCTTAATTATTAAGATACACTAGATCTTTTTCAGCCATTTATTTCTTTATTTAATTTATAAGAAGTGAAACTATAATATAATGGAACTTGACCACACACAAAAATCATTTGCCCCTCACACCTGACAACACCCCACACACATACACTCCTCAAATCATAACTTGCATGATCGGGCTTTACCTTGTATTCTTAAATATCAAGCAAACAAAATGCTAAAATGAGGAGCCTAACACAGTTGAACTGGGAAAAACACAAAGTGGAAATTTATCCCCCTTGAAAAATAAGTAAAATATATGTTAAGGAAATGGGTAATTCAGGGAACCAGAGTATTTAAATAAATTCCCAGATGTTTGTGCTGCTGTCTGAATATTTTAAAAAGGAAACAGATTTTTGTTACTTCATGAGTCCTCCCTCATTCTGAAGATGGTTTCAAAGCCACCAGCATTAAAAAGAGAAAGCCTGTCCTCAGAGTTGTCAGGTTCCTGTTGTGTCTAGAGCACATGAATGTTCCAGGAACCCACAGAAAAAGCTTAGGCATGCAAACGGGTCTGATTTTGACCTCCCAACCCCCGAGTCTATGTTTATATAATTTGTGATTAAATGGATTTATGAAGCTCGAATAAAATCACATTTCACATTCCCCCAATCAGTATTTCAAAATAAGTAAACGAACAGTCATTTTAACATTAACAGCACAGATAGGATAGTCACAAATCACCACACCTTCCCCTGGACATCACACGCCTTCACTGGGAAGCTTTAACTGCCCCTGGCAGTGCCAATGGATGTGGTTAAAAATCAAGCAGAAAATGTCTGAATGTGCACACTCAGTTACATGATTTTCATGTCTGAGACTCAAAAAAAAAAAAAAATCTCAAGCAATTTTCACCCAATTTAGCTTGCCTTTCTTGCCTGTAAATTGCAATACTGCCAAGTTACAAGTTAAAGATTCTGCCAATTTTTCAGTTTTGTGAGCAAAGAAAAGAAAGTCAGCGTACTTTCCCTAAAAAATAAAAAAAAAAAAAAGTGTGGGTAAAGTGTGTGTGCTATGTTGAATTAACACTTGGTTATAGCAGTATACCACAACAACATATGGAAATCTTGTTCAAAATTTCCAAAATAACACACGCACACACACACACTTTGTATACAGATTATGAAAAAAAAAAAAAAAACCCAGACTGAACTGGAAGGGATGGGGGAAGATATTGTTTGTAAGCTGTAAGTGCTAATACCACTGCCATCATTTATGCAATTTAGACAGAAAAATTTACTACTCTGTGAGATCTTTATTCTAATGTGACTCATACCACAAATGTGGTCAAGTGACTAGTTTCAGCCTCCACACAAATAAATTTAAATCTAGAAAAGTCCCCAAAGCAAATTTACAGCCAAAGACAGACTCAGTTCAGAAGTGGTGGTGGTCATGGTGGCAGAGGCTCTTCTCGGGTAATATCTCATTTAGGCTGAAGGATGAGGCTCTGAAGTTAGGAAGAAAACACTCAGAATGCCCTGCAAGCATGAGGCAGCAGCCTTGTAGCCAGGGAATCAGCCTTCCTCAGACTTGGCTGTTTTTTAAGAAAAAACAAAATATTGGGATAGATTTCTAAGTGTAAATATCTGGAAAATATCTACACCTAGGGCTTTAATATCCTTTCTTCCTTCCTAAAGTTAGGAAAATGATGTGATCACTGTCACGTAACCAATACTGATCATAAATAGCCAGATTGTTACTGCAGATGAAAAGTGAAGTTCTGGTGTGAGAAGCAAGAACTTGCAACCAACATCAGCAGGAGTCTAGCCACTGTGGGGGTCAAAAGCCTTAAAAAATACACATTCCATAAATGCTGAGACACAGACACACACACAAAGATTAAAGGATACTCAATGTCACAGTCTTCATAACAGTGGGAAAAAAACCTGAAAATAACCCAAATGTTCAACAATAAGAAATTTGTTTGACAAAATGTGGTACATTCTTCCATAGATTATGATGTAGAAATTTTCAAATGATGCTATAGAACAATACTAAATAACATAGGAAATATTCATGTATATTATTTAGTGATAAAAGAAAGTTTAAAACATATTAGGATGTGATCCTAATTTGTAACAAAAAGACTACTATATAAAGATATGACTGAAATGATAGACACCAACAACAGCATTATATCTGGGTGATGACAGGAAACATAAATTTTATTTCCTTCTTTGTGCTTTACTGCATTTCCCAAACTTCCTACAATGAAAATATTTTTATAATCAGGTAAAAAAATTATTTTTAAAATTAGTCATGTGTGATTCTTACAAAGAAATGGTTTCCTTTCTCCCTTTTTGTCCTGTCCTACTATCCACCCTGCAAAAAACAGCCTGGATTTCACCAGTTTTCCTGACTTCATCTGGGTTCTTTTCCTGCTTAATTCAAGTAGAAACAGTCCTAGAGGAAATTAGACTGTGAAAACCAAATGTTTCATAAATTCATGTTCAACGAAGGCAAGAAGGACCATAAGTGGCCAAAAGAATTTAGTGATGAAAATGAGCCACTAAATGAATTATTTATTTTGGTCTTTAATGTTAAATATATATATATAAATAAACATATTATATATATATATATATATATATATATATATATATATATATATATATATATATATTAGCAAGTTCTGCATTTCTCAACTACATTTTGAAGCAGAAATGATGGCATTTCACTCATTTATTCACTCAGCCATTGTCTTAGTCCATTTGGGCTGATAGAACAGAATACACAGACTGGATAATTTATAAACAATAGAGATTTATTTCTCACTATTTTGGAGGCTGGGAAGTCCAAGATCATGGTGCCAGCAGAGTCTGTGTCTGATGTGAGTCTGCTTCCTGATTCACAGACAGAAGTCTTTTCACTGTACCTTTACCTGGTGAAAGGAGTAAGGGAGTTCTCTGGGGTCTCTTTTATAAGGGTACTAATCCTATTCACAAGAGCTCCACCATCATAATCCATCGCCTCCCAAAGGCCACATCTCCAAAATACCATCACATTGATTAGGCTTCAACGTATGAATCTGGGGGCAGGGGGGTGCACAAACGTTCAGTCCATAGCAGTCATCAAACACTGTGCACTTCTTACGTGTCCACATGGCACCAGGCCTGGAACACAAAGTAGACAAGTCTAGTCCTTCCCTCAAAGCCCTCACAGGCTGCTGAATTCACAGCTGCATTGCTGGTGGTTTCCAGGGCAGCCATCTCTTCCTCATCCATCCTTTTTTTCAGCCCCAGCAGTTCTTTTTTCTACGTCAGCCTTCCATTAAAGTGTCATTGGAATAAAAGATTTCTTGTCTTAAAAAAATAGAACATTTGGAACTCTCTGCTCTATTCTTATTTAATCAATTAGACGCTCTGGAGTTGAGTGGCATCCACTCACAGTTTTAAATGAACTCATGGGTAAAACTATTAGCCAAAATGCTCCCGCTACCCCCATATAATGTGTTGTAATTGTATGTCATCTATATCTGCTCTGAAAATTTCCTGTCAACCTTTCCCACCCTTTAGCACACTGAATTCCCTAAGTGGGTTTGGATTCTTAACCTTTGCTGGTAGAGTATAACAAAATTCCTGTCAGGGGCTGGGGGACTGTTTTTCTTTAGGCCACTTGACTATAATCAAGCGGTCTAAGTTTTTTCCAAATTCAGGTCTAGTCAGCCTTCATAAGAGCTATTGGGGAATTTGTTTAAAATGGAGAGTCAGGTCCCACCTCCAGAAGATCTGCTTCTACAAGAGTGAAGTGGGATTCTATGTTTACAACAAGCTAGCCAGGTGTCTTCTAGCTTGACAAACACTCTTAGGAAACAAAACTTCTAAACTTGGCAAAGGAGGCTCAGAATGTTTAAGCTCTCAAGAGACCTTGGGCATCTGTCATAGTACATTTTCATAATTTACTTGTTTATATCTCTTTCACTCCCTATATCTGAAGTCCCTTTTGGAAAAGTAACTTGCTGTAATTTCTGTACCTACAGGTTCAGTGCAATTCCACTGTGTCTGATAAATGTTTGATATTAAATTAATTAATTAAACAAAGGACAACAATGATTCATCAAATTCTGATCCCACTGGATTAGAAGGGTTTTTTCCCATCAATAGATTATTAATAATAAACTTGTTATTAGAGCTCATATGCTTTTTCTCCTGTAAGATTAAATTAAGCTAAACAATTAGGAATAGCTTTTTTTTTTTTAATTTCTTACGGTGCTTTTGGGTTTTCAGAGTGCTTCATGAGGTAAACAGGATAAGAACAGTTATCCAGCTGTTTTAGTTGAGGACCCAGGCCAAAAAGGGACAAAATGACTAGCAAGTACTCACAATTTTTAGTATTTGAACAGCCAAGGATTCAGTGTGGTGTAGTGAAAAAAGCATACTCTTTATTGCTGGGTTTGAATTGGAGTCCTGCCATTTACTAGCTGTGTGATCTTGAACAAGTTATTTAAATTTTCTGAGGCTTCATTTTTGTGCATGTACTCTGTACACAAGGACAGAAAGCAGGCCTGTGTGAAGGATTAAATGAGTGGAGGAGAATGTTTGGCACATTGCAGGAGCTGAGCACACGTTGTGTTCCTTCCTTCCTGACATACTCTTCACAGCAAGGAATTGTCTTGATCAATGTTGTATCTTCAGTACACAGTACAGTATCTGGCAGTAGTATGTGCTCAACAGATATTTATTGAATTGATTAATTGACGAATGTAATCCTAGGATTAAAGAAACCCACTAACATCTTTTCCTTTTACTTATCAAATGTTATCAATCTATGAAATTATAATATTACCATCATCCCTCTCCCAATCACAAACACCCGATGGCCTACATACTAATGACATGCCATATTCAGTCACAACCCAGGGAAAGTCATCTAGAGACTATGAATTAGGAAACCAAAAGGGAATTTCCATTTAAATGTAAAACTACACATACATGTTTCTCTATATAATAAAACTCATACATCAGCAACTCTTTATTCTGAAATTTTTCTAGCAAGCAAATGATGGTAAAGATAAATTAATCATGTGTGAATTTAATCTGTATAAAACATTCCTACCTATTGTGATTGCCTTAATTTTTATACTGGCAACCCAAAAATACAATTTAAAGGGATACTATAAGTTTACCCAACCCTATTTTTTCCCACAGGATTTGAAAGTCCTCATATGTGAATTCTCTTAATAAGATTCTTTTTAAGGATCATCACTCTCTGGGTTGGGAAGAGACCTCATGAGAAGAACGAAGAGAACACAGACTTGAAGTCAGAAAGTTCTGCTACTTACTCGTCAAGTGACCCTGCATAATACACTCACTGGGCCTCAGTTTCCTAATCTATACAATGGAAATATAAACACCAACATCATGACGTTGTTATGAGGGTCCGAAAAGGCAATGCACGTGAAGTGCCTATGAAACATAGCAGGCAATCAATGAACCATTCCCTCCTGCCACTGCCAAAATGCTACAAAAGGATTCAGTAGCTCCAATTAAAGGTACTACACGTAGATATTTTCATAATTAATCATTGTGACATCAAACTAGCACTTTTTTTTTTTCGGTCTAGTTGGTTGCAAGATCTTTCTTTTGTTCCTCTAGAGCAATTCTGAGCTTACAGCAGTCCTGAGATTCACAAATGTTGTGAAGGCTCCAACATTTCAGAGAGGATAAGGGCTGTGTCAACCTGCGAAAGTTTTCTCTTTCCTGTGAATGTTCTCCAGATTTCCCCAAAGGACTTCCCTGAGCTACCTTGAGCTAAATGCCCCACCCCCATGACCCGGCTTTCTGAGTTTAAAGCCTGCCCTGTCTGCTGCCCTTTATATCCCAGGATGGTAGAACAATTATTTATTTCTCTGTATCTTCCATTGGATTGTAAACTCCATGAGGTCAGGACTGTGTCTTACTCACTATTTAAGGTTTAATCTCAAATGTCAATTTTCTAACTGCAGTGTTTTCACAAAATTTTCTGCTAGATGGGTTCTCTTAAAATCAGTTTTTAGGTTTTTATTTTTTTCTTTTCAAGGTCTGACATATTAACCATGTAGGTAGAACAGGCATAGATGTGTTTTATTTATGCCTCAGCAGGTCCTGGCACAGAATAACAGAATAAAATAAAAGTGAATCCTCTAAATCTTAACACCAGGAGGGAAACCAAGAGGACGTATGACAGAGGGCATCACCGTGGTCCCCTGAGCTTCATTTTCTGTGCCACCAGCATGAAAGCCCCATGATGCACTGCTCACCTTCTAAGTTCCCCTTCTGGTCCAAGCTAATCACCTGAGGCTGTCTCTCTACTCCTCCACCCAGTCTGCTCCCCTTTGTGTTTCAGAAATGTTGAATTTCTTGTAAACAGCCCTAAACAGTCACGCTCACTTCACCACGAATATGCCCATGTGCCCCTTTTCACAGCATATTTTAATTGCCTGGGTTTTTTCTCTGTAGAGAACATTGGATTGTAAACTCTGTGAGGACAGGAACTGTTTCTGGTGTACTGTAGGCTCTCAATTAATATTTGTTAACTGAATGACTTCCTTCTGGCAAGATTTTCAGAAACACTTGACTAAAGAGTAAACAGAAAACAAATGGGAAAGAATCTTAAAACACAAGAAAACACAGCCAGAAAAATACAGATCTGCAATTCTAGTTTGCTCTCCAGAAGCTGGGGCCTTATCCCATCCACTTTAGATGGGGCATACCACCCTGTCTTAGCCCAGGCAGCAAAAGTCCACAAGGCTCTTTTTCATAGGGAGAGACCTACTTTCACTACCCCCAGTCCTCCACACAGCTCAGGCCCTGTCTCCTCCCTAACATGCCTCTCTGCCATCTCCAGGTAGTCCTGTCACCCCCATGTCAGACTGTCCTGCAGGGAAGCCCACCATCCCAGCACAGTGCAGGATCTCCCGCAGGCCCAGCAGTATGGGGGACACACAGCAACCCAAGAAGGAAGCACAGATCTTAACAGGGGATGAATCCTTCCCAGGCCTGTAACCCATCTTCTGTCTGTGACCAGCTCATGTTAGGGAAAGAAAGGCTCAAATTCACCTCCATAGGCAAAAATACCTATAGGATCCTAAGAAAGCAGTCAGCCTTGAGTTCACTGCAAATCTGGGAAACTTGTGGTTTTTTGTTTTTGGCCTTTTTTTTTTTTTTTTTTTTTTTGGTCGAAGAAGACTCCGTGCTAACCCCTGCCCAGAAGCTGCTGGGGCCTGGAAATATGCTTGTGAATTCTCCGCGTCTAGGCCGGCGCCTGGGGGGGTTCCCAGCCATCCGGCCAACTGCAGACGTCTCCTTGAGGGCTAGGCCGGCCCCGACTGAACGACCTGTGGCCAGACTGCGGCCAGCACACAGAAAGCAGAGGCCACTGAGCTGCCTGGGCTGGAAATGTCGCTGGGTCGCGCAGGCCAGGCCCAGCGTAGCTGCTCAGAGCTCTTGGGCTCCTGCGACCCTCTCTTAGCGCTTCCGCTCACCCGCGAGACCCTCAGGGACAGAGAGTTCCTTCCTGCCCCTCATCCCTTCCCCGCCAGACTTGCCTGTGCCACAAAACTCTCGAGAAGCGGTTTCCCCTGCGCGCCCCTCGCTCAGGCCGAGCTTGGAAGCGCCTCCGACTTCGCGGCGGCGCCAGAGCCCGCGTGGGCTGCCCTCGGCCGCCGCTCCTCGGTGTCCCCAGCTCTGCGCGCGATGCCGTTCCCGCTGCCCCCCGCCCCTCGGTGCGAGGCCCGGGTGGGACACTAGTGGTCCTGGGAGCCGTGGCCAATCTGCCCCCTGGACGTCCAAACCAGAGAGCCCTGGGGTTATTCCGGGACGCGGGGGTGGTGAAGGACGGTGGTTCGCTTCATGTCTCCATTTGCAACAATAATGACATGTCCTGGTCGCACTGATGCCAAGAGCCCACGGAGGGCAAGCGAATAGAGACTCCGCCGGCCCTTCAGGCGCGGCGTCCAGTTTGCCCGAAGTATAGAAATCCTCAACGTCTGCGCTCTGGGAAGGATTTTGAGGGGTAGCCAGGCTGAGCCCCAGACAGCAGCTCCGGGCCGGACTTGAAATATATTTTTTCCAAATCTGAACCGGATCCACGTCTCTGAACTTACTGTGACCTCGGCTCTGCGCGAGCGGGAACCCAGTGCAGGACTCAGGATTCACACTCACACCCCGGATTTGCAGACCACTGGAGGGGAGTGTGCGGAGGTATCTGTATAGGTTCAAGCAGGGGGGCTTTTTCTAGAACGAGATAAATAGATCTCAAAAGAGTAAAGTCCTGGTCCCGAAGCCACGACCGCGCCACTAAGTCTCTCCGCGGACCACCCCCCGCCAAGAGCTCTTGTCTAAAGAGGAGACTTTGGTGCCCCAAGTTTTCCTCAGGTGCGGCGCGTTAAACTTGGGTGTGTTTGCGACGCACGCACTGTGCCCACGCGCTTACCTCCGCGGGAGCCACCGACTGATTAGGTGCCCCTGTTCGCCGGCTCTGCTGGCGGGGCAGCCCCGCTCCAGGAGGCTGAGACCTGTGGCAGACGCCAAGGTCACCCGCCGTGACCAGCCTCGTCATTTAGAAGGATAAAAGGGCAAAGGGGCTACTCGGAACACTTTTTTAATACTTAACAATTTAGGGCAGGAGCCTGTAAGCGGAGACGAACGTGCGGGAATTCTCTGCTGTTTAAAGAGCAGTGCAAAGTTGCCAGGAAATTCACTACGACGTGACTGTTTACTCCCGGCGAATGGGCCCCAAAGAAAATATGCTCAGACCAGGTGACCGGGTGGGATCCGCAAGGGAGCTCCGGGAGACTCTCTTCTCTAGCGAGTCTGCGACTGGGGAGCAGGGAGCGGGCAGGTGGGGTTTCTCCACTCCTGAGTGCTACAACCTCTTTATTTTCTCATTTTATTTTTTAAAATTAAAAAAAAAAATCATAGCTCTCAAAACTGCATAGCCGAGCAGCGTCCAGATAAATTTGCACTATGAAAAATGTGAGGTCGAGATAGATCAATGTGTGGGTGAAGGCTTGCTCTAGCAGAAACGCGAGAAGTGAGCAGGAGCCCACAATTTTCGTTTTTACTGTAGAAATTGGTAAACGAAATCAAATGATAAGTTACGTACTACAGCCACTGAAAAGTTCGAAATAATTTAGTGTGTTACGGATTTGTATGTATGTAATCACCATACCTTTTATTTTGTCTAGCTGTTTCCATTAAGTTTTAATAAGCTATTTAAGTTCCCTGGATAAATTTTGTGGTTTTTGTTTTTTTTTTTTTGAGTGGAGATTACATGAACCAGAAGCGAAGTTTGAGCATAATTTCCTTAGCCACTGGGAAGTCTGTATCTCCTGCCAAAATTTCCAAGGATGGGGAGAGAAGAAAAGGAGACTAAATACTCATTGAATACCTACTATGTGCAGACATCCTGCTAGGGCTGGCTTTATAAATTTTATTTCCTATTAATAATTGTTTATCAATAAGAGCTCTTTATAAAAAGGCTAAACCCTTTTTCTTCTGTATCCGGATCACAAATGGACAGCTTCCATAGTTTTATTTTATTCGCAAGAATTTCGGTTTTATTACTTCCTTCTTCGAAGTGACATAATTGCCAAAGTTAATGGAGAAATCCATGTTTAATGATATTAAAGTCTGTTTGGTTTAACTGATTACATCGTTTAGTGTTAATCCCGTGGGGGTCGGTGGGGAGTGAAGTTGAGTCAGCACACACCGAATTTCTCCTAACTCTTTAGGTCCCCATAAAAATAAAGAAGGTGGAGAAGTAACTTGTAACTAGGAGGAAAGCACCGTCACTGAAATCGATGTGGGGGGGGGAAACATGCAAAGCAAAATTTTTTAGTCCCCGTGGATCAAAGGAACAGAAAACATAACCCGTTTTGTGAGGACTATGCAAACATTGTGGCTTATACTGACCATTGACAAAGACTGAGACTAGAATCTACATATGTTACAATGGATATGATGGAATCATTGAGTATCCCGAGCTTTAAAAGAAAAAGAAAAAAAAAAAAGAGAAAGGACTCGACAACCAATGAAGTGGAAAGGAGGGGAGGAGAATACACCCAGGAGCTTAAGCAGGCAGGTAAATCATCAAAAATGCAGTTCCTGCAACTAATGAAAAAACCAATCTCACTGTAGTCCAGGGGAAATGGTTCTCTGACGCAAGGCTGATGGTGAGTCTATTTGTCGTGTTTCTTTTCCGGACTATCAAAAAAGTTATTTCGAGATTCAGCCAAATGTTTTGACTGGGAGACCAAAAACGGGACAAGGCGTTTCCTGCCTTAACGTCCGGGCCCGCTGCGGGGCCCAGCGCCGAGCGCGCCCCGAGTTGCGCTCTTCCCGCCCGGGGCTGCGCTGAAAGGACGCTCCCCGCCGCCCCGGGAGAAGCAAGCCCACGGTCAGCCGGAGGGGGCTGCTCGGTTTCCACGTGGGCCTGAACTTCAGCCTTCCTCTGGAGGAACGCTTCTCTAGTTTTGTTCTGGAAGACGGAATGGGAAGCAGCTCTTCGAGAACTGTCAAGATTCCCAGTCGCTGGACAAACCTGGAAACTCTG
Source organism: Camelus bactrianus (assembly GCF_048773025.1). Taxonomy (NCBI): domain Eukaryota; kingdom Metazoa; phylum Chordata; class Mammalia; order Artiodactyla; family Camelidae; genus Camelus; species Camelus bactrianus. The sequence continues at coordinate 14,821,940 of NC_133552.1, forward strand.
GGAAGTTCTGTATTGAGCTTCCCTCGTTCCCTGAGTCCTTTTCTACCTTCTTTACCAGGGCTAAAGGGCTGTTTGCGGAGGAGGGTGCTCTTTTAGATGATTTTTTCCACGTAGACTGGAGAAGCGCCGCCGCCGGCTCCGAAGGCGACTTGCCGACCTCAGCTCTCTGGGCTCGCGCAGCGCACCGCCCGCCCCTCGGCGCCCGCCCTGCCCCGCTCGCGGAGAGAGCCTGAGGAGGGAGTATCTTCTCCGCGAGCCAGAGCTCGGTGCCAGGGCGCTCTCCTGACATAACCCTGTGCAAGGGGGCCAAGACGTGCACTGAACAGTGCTTGACTCCCCTGCTGCCGGCCCCGTCCCCCCACTACCGCCGGCAACTGCCTTGGAACCAGTCCCCAACAGCAGAAACCCTCGCCTCACACCTCCCCTTGGTCCCGGCTTTCCCGGCCCTTTCCGGGATCCGACACCCCACCGCGCTTCCCCCGCGCCTCAGGGTCGAACACTGGCACCACTCCTCACGCCCATTCCGCCGCGCCATTTTAACCCCTTAAGACGTTTCCGCTGCGGAGGGGGCGGGAAACAGAGAGGAGCCATCCTCCCCACCTCACCCCACCCCGCCTGGGTCCTCGCCTAAAGCAGCTTGGAGGGGATTATGAAACAACCCGGTGGTGGGCGGGAGTGGGAGACACGCTGCCTCCGGACTCTCCAAACTTTGGCAAAGTCTCAGGAACACTTGTGCTCCCCCAGGACAGTTTTCTTCGCCTCGCGGCGAGCGCCGGGCGTCCGAGTTTCTTGGCACTAACTGCGAAGAGCCTCTCCCTCTCCCCAGCCCCTTTAAGGACATCTGATCTTCAGTCTCCAACTTTCTCCTCTAGTCTAAGAGCTCCGTCAGCCGCGGAGAGCGACCCCAGGCGAGACCGGGAAAGGAGAACGCTGGCGTGGGGTTAACCCAAACCAGGGCGCCCAGAGATTGGCTGAGGCCCTGCGGGTCGAGGCCCCGCGCGCTCTTTGCAGTGGGGAGCCCCCAGGGACCCGCGCGGGGCATGTTGCCGCGCCTGAAACAGGCGTTCCCTTTTCCAGATCATATTCCCCATAAAATCTAAAGCCAGATGCATCGCTTGGGCAAGTTCCCATTTCACCGCGAAAAGCAGATTTTTTTCCAAACTGGACTCCAAGTCGAGGTTTCTTGTGCGGGTTCCAGTGGCCCGAGCAAGGTTGGGCTTTCGATGGCTTAAGGGATTGCCCAGGCAGGTAACGTTTTAGATACTGACTGAAGTCTGAACCCAGCCCAGACAAAGCATCATTTCCGAATGTAGAGATTTAAAAAAAAAAAAAAAAGTAGGGTGAGAAATAAAGACAGCTACCGGCTTTCAAAGCTGTGTGTATACTTTTTAAGTGGGGTGGAGGAGAAAACACCAACTTCATAATTTTAGGTGCCCAGTTTAGCAAGATAACCTAATGGAATCTCTGTTTAACAAAAATAAGTTACAAGGGGGAAAACTCGCAAGAAAGTGAGAACAGTGGCCACATACGAAACCAAAGGGCAAGCATGGTGAAAGTAGGCAAAATAGCCTGTTGAGTCAAAAATAGCTTTTGCTAAGTTTTTTTCTTTTTAAGAAATAGAAGACTCTTTCCAAAAGTAATAGCCTAGGGTCTATTTCACCTGCAGGTCTCCTCTCACGATTGTATATAGAAATTTGGGTGGAGTGGGTCGTGTTTTTTACAGTTAGAAATGTCTGGTATTTGCAGTTGTGGTGAAAAGGGGAGGAATAAAAACGAGCAAAGCTAGTCTGGGATTGACTACTGCCTGTTACCAGCAAAACATTAGCAGGAAACCAAGACTGCCTTCCAAGGTTCGCCAACGAGAACTCAATTTTGCATCTTTTAAATTATAGCTGTTTTTTCTTTCAGTACTTTTGGTGAACTGAATAACCAGCGATGCAGAATCTAAAGAACACAATTCCAAGTAGCATTATTTAAAGAGCGAAAGGGCGCGGTGCGAAAGTGCCCCTGCACAGCTAGAGGTGTAACAGCCATGGGCTGCGACATGCATTAGGTTCCTGTGAGAGAAAGCACAGACCCAAACTACAAACACAAAAAAACTTTCCACATTTTACTCATTTAGGATGAAATGATTTTTTAACACTTGCCCAAACCCACAGATATTGCTACAACACAGGTGCCAATAAATAGAAGAAAGTTAGATGTTTACTAGAGCAAGGTGGGGCTTTTTGGGCGTTGGCTACACAAGCGTAGTGGAGACAAGGCGAGCGTTTCTCAGGCCGATCTCCCAGTGTTGGTTCACTGCGGGGGAGAGTGGGGGAAAGAGGACACCTTTTAGGTGATCAGATTTTTGACTGGCTGTCACCCCTGAGGGGTGGTTGTGGGGGATACCTTCACCATGTAAAGGCATTCTTATCCTTCTCTTAAGTGAAAAAGTCTGCGGCCGCTACAGCCGCCCACACGGGTCGCGCCTAGTCGAAATCTTTGCAGGCCGCCTTTGTCCCCGCAGAGACTACCACGCTGGGGGAGGGCGGGCGCGAAGGATGTCACCAAAGTTTCCTGAAGTCTTTATACAGCGAAGAACTCTGGTTTTTGCGGGGAAGCAGGCTGCTTATCCCACCTCAGCGGAGCATCCCACCTCAGCCGAGCAACAATGCCGTGGGCCTCCAGTCCTCCGCGGCCTCTGCGCGCCCTCGCTGCGCTCCAGCTCGCCGAGGCCTCACCCCTGGATCAGCCGCCGGGGGCCAACGCTTGCCCCCGCGCCACACTCCTTTGCCTCCGCGTCCCCTCCGCACGGTACCAATCTGTCTCGAATTTCAACTCAAGACCCAGGCCAAACTTTCCCTTCAGGACTGTTACATTCTCACACAAGGTCGCTTTTCCCAGGGGGAGGAGGAGCGACGGAGCTCACGGCAGCTCCCGGGTCCCTGCGGGGACCACCCGCCACCCGTTTTCCGCGCAGCCCCCGCGCCCACCCTCGCCTCCGGACCCCAGACCTTGGCCTCCCACGGCCGCGCTCAGGGAAGCCGCGGCGACTGATGCGCCCCGGGTGCTTTCGTTTTGCTTTCGCTCCCTTCTCTCCGCAGCTGGGAAGACTATGGAAGAACAAAGTTGGGGAGGGGGGACCGCTGGTGAAAAGCGCGTGTCCTGACAAAGTGGTGGGGACACTGCGGTTCGGCCTTAAGCGGGGCCGTGGGAGGGAAAGGCTCAGGCTGAGGCCTGGCACCCCTGTCCCCTGCAGGGGCGGGAAGAACCAAGAGACCCTGGCTTCTTTTCGTCATGCAAAGAAACGTGATTTGCAGATACTGATGCAACAAAATTGGCGCCTAAACGAATTCGCCTTCTTAGGTGGACTGTGTCTTTCAAATATAGACGAGTAAGCAGGGTAGAAAGGCAGGAAGAGGGGCAGCCAGGGCCTTTCACTAAATTGGATGGAAACCAAAAGAGAAGGCGCGAGAGCGGGGAGAGTAAGATCCGGTCCCCACACCAGGCTCTGAGCACCATCAGGTGTGAGGGGACCAATGCTCATTCCCATTTGCTGCTGGTCCACTCAGCTTCGCGCTTGGGAAATCCAGCAATCACTGCACAGGCTGGCTTTACTTCATCTCACCTCTCTGTTTATGGCGAGCGAAGAACACACATCCTAAATTGATGAACCATGGCTTAAGGTCTCCCCGCTTTGGGGGGAAAAAAGGGGGCCCAAACCCAGAAACGTTTCTCCAATACTGCTGCTGCCCCGTGTGGCCTGTGCGAAAGCGCTCCTAGGTCTGCACGAGCCCAGTACCCGGCCAGGTAGCGCGCTTCGGGGCAACGGCCCGCGCAGAGTCCAGCCCCCCTCCTCCGGCCTGCACTTAAGCACGAACAAGAGTGAGTGCAAGGGAACAGTCACTCCAAATTCCTTAGAAAATAGCATGACTCTTGCAGGCTGTTTACCACACTGCCCAGCTGCCGGGAAAGGTCCGACGTGTTTCCTGCACTCGTCCCAGCTCAGCCCCAGCTTTCCTCCACCCGTGATCTGAAGGGCTAAATTATTTTATTCCAACTCTGTAAAGTTAAACTGCAATCTAAATAAATCACTTAGGGAAATGACCGGAAGCTGCGAAGGTTAAATTACACTCAAACCAGCTACTTGCACTTGGTTTTGTTATAAGGCCTTCCTCTCTTATTTACCGCCCTCCTTGTTTACTTCGAGCTCAGGAACAGAGGCTTTAGGCCGGCAGGGAGCTCAGTTTCATTTCGGGGCATATGGCGGGGCCTATCATTTCGTCATCAGGTTTTAAAGGAAAGTTCGAAAGGTTTTGTGACAAATCTAACTTCCAGTAACTCCTCAAAAACTGTATTACCCCACTGCGGCTCAGGTCTGCAAACGCCTTGGTCCCCAGATGTCCGGGAAGCGGTTAAGTGAGCTCGCGCAACGCCCCGCTGCACCTGCGGAGGAGGGAGAGCGTCTCCGCGCGTCTCGGAACAGCCGCACCATTACTTCCCGCGCTCCGCGGGCTAGCCTGAGAGCGGCCGCCAGCCACCCCCGCGTCCCTCAGTCCCCTGCGCTCAGCCAGTCGTGCGGGGGCCAGGGGTACTGGCATCTCAACGCCTTGGGAAGCGGCCGCCCAAGGGACAAGTCAGGCCCCTGGTTCCGAGGCGAGGCCCGAACGCGCACACACGCCGCGACCAGGGCGGTGGCGCTCCCGAAACCGGGAAGCGGGAGGAGGGCGGAAGCGCAGAAGGCTTGCGAGCACACCCACCAGCCGCGGACCCCGCTGGGTGGCTAGGGCGCGAGTGTCCACACTGTGCACGACGCTTGGGCCGCGGCCGGAGCCCGCGAGCTGGGTGCACAGCTGAGCGAGGCAGCCGCCGCCGCCACGGAGCCTGGCGGGCGGCGCGGAGCCCCGGGGAGCTGGTTTTCCCGGGCGGGCACGTGACGGGGTTGGCAGCGCTCGGGCCGGGCTGGGAGGAGGGGGAAGCGGCGAGCTGGAGGCCGGGGGCGGGCAGGCGGCTGGCGCGCTGTGTACTTAGGTCGTGTGCTGGGGCTTTTCTCTCCCAGGAGCCGGCGGGGGGAGGGGAGGAGGAGGGGCCACCGATCCGCCTTCTCCTTTTCGCAATGTTGACGCAATCTATAAATAGTGGAACAAAAGGACCAACTTCCTCGGAGCTTTGCTGAAACTGCACAAAAAATCGAGCTGGGGGGTTCCCTGGTCCCTGGCAGTAGGGCGGGGAGCGCGGCGCCGGGGGAGGGGGCGGGCGCGGCAGCGCGGGCCCCGGCGAGGGGGGACACCTAGCTGAGGCACAGCTGCTGCCGCCGTGCTGCTTCGCGCGAACCCAAGGCTCCGGTCCCTGCGCGGGCTCGGGAGCTCGCCCCGAACGGGGGTCTTCCTCCTCCGCCGTTGACAGGTCAGTCCACACCGCCCCTTTCTACACTGGGTTTTCTTTTCCCTCCCCCAAGCCTCTACTTTTAGAAGGGAATTGAAGGGAAAAAATAGAACCAGGCGCAGCAGTGACAGCCACCCAATCTGGAACCCCAGCAGTGCACAGTAGGGTGACCGAGGGGGCTCAAGAGACGGTCCGCGCCTGGCCCCTCGTGCGGCCACTGGCCGCGCCGCAGCCCAAGACGAAGCCAGGCAGGACTAGCGTGCGCCGCCCAGGCGGCTGGGAGAGCGGAGGCGGGAGCGCCGCGGGGGCGCGGGCAGCCGAGCAGGCGGTCGACGGCGGGCTACCGGCTGCCGCTCCCGCCTGGGGGCCGACCCCCAGCGGAGACGTGCCAGGACCAGGAGGCTATTAAGTGCAACTCGCCCCCCCCCCCCCGCGAGCTCGGACCTGGCGTCTCCGCCTCGTCCTGTAGCGGCTGTGGGAGGGCTGAGCGGAGAAGCGCTGTCGCCGCACGCCACCGCGCACCCTGGCTCCGTTGCCCACGCACCCAGCGCGCCGGGAATTGTGAGCTAGGTGAGGACAGGAGGCACGCTCTCCTCCAGGAGCCCGGACCTGAGAGCGAGCGCCCGCCGCGCCGCCGTGGCGGTTACACAGGGCGCGGGGGAGGGGGCGGAGCTGGTGCTGTTGACAGCCGTGTTGGAGCGGGGAGGGCGAAAGTTGGGGAGAAGGGGCTGGGGGAGGGAGCGCGCGCGCGGGATTCGGCGGGGAGTGGTGGGGGCTGGGGTCACGTGACGGGCAGACGCCCCCGCTACAGGCTGACAGTAGGGTGACGTCACCATCCCCTGACTGCAGGGGGTGGCACTTCCGTTCCCTCCCCCATTTCTGCTCCCCTAGCCCCCAAGCTGGGGGCTGCAGCCATTTCGAAGTGTAGGAGTGGGCGGAGGGGAGACAGGAGTTTTCCTTACGGCCCTAGCCCCTAGCTGCTTCTCTAGCCACCCAGAGTCCCGGGCCTGGGACAAGAGCGGGAGCCGCCGCTGCCTCTCGAGACGCGCCCCATTGTGTGAGCGGGCGGTGCTGGGCGGAGGCTGGTGCCGGCCCCCTACGGCTCCCAGCTCCGGAGGGGGCGGGGACGGCCCCTGAGCGGTCAAGGCCAAGTCCGGCCGCGTCCCGAGAGCGCCATCCTCGCGCCCGAGGTCCGACGCTCAACTCCTGGTTGGGAAAAGGCAGCCTTGCCCTCGTTCCCTGGACGCCGGGTGGTTGGAGACCCGCTCGGCGGCGGGGGCCTGCAATCCAGCCTCGCGGGTGTGTGACAGGAGTTTGCCACTGCTCTGGGGGACGCAATTCCAGCAGTCGTTATAAGCTATTTGGGGAAACTCGGGGTTTTGGTGACTCAGCGCGGTGAGCGCTATTTATAAGTTGATGCGTTACTAGCAGGGAAATACACTTCGCTCAGATCTGTGCGCCCAAAGAGGGCAAAGAGCTCGGTTTGGAGGCAACAATTAAAAGACAACTTTTTTGAAAGAGGAAAAGGTTGACTTACAGCCTGTGCTATAAGACACAGCAGGTCTTATGAGCAGGCTTAGAACATGGTTTATCATCAGAAAGATGAACCGATGAAACATCTTCCAGGGTAGATGGAGAATTTTAGGGATACATGTTGATGATAGACCGTCTTTTTTTTTTTTTTTTTTTTTGGTGATGTCAAGTGACCCAAAGAGAAATAATTCAGATAAATGAGCCAGCAGTCCTAGTAGATGGCAGAATATCAGAACTGTTGTTTATTAATTGCAGGATTTGTTAAACAAGTAACACCATGTGGTGGCTGGGTGTAAAAAAAAAAAAGGAAAACTGGATGATATTGAAAATTCTTACAGGATATTCTGTAACAGGAAGGTGTGTTGTATTTATCATCAAAACTCTGCTGGCAACTATAAATTACACATTTACCACCCAATCTCTCCCTCCCAAGAAAGCGTTACGAAAACGTATAGTACAGCCTGGAGTTCTTCTGCTATGTATTAGTGCTGCACAAACAGTTATCAGCCACTGCTTGTTTTACAGGTTTTACTTTTCGGTTTTATTTTCTTTTCTCCCAATCCTAGTTTGGAAATCCAGGAGGTAGATGCTAAAAGAAAGAGCAATTGCTAGGCTGGCTTAGGGAGGCAAGAGTTCACACCTAGCTTGTCCAGCCTGCATAGCTTTCTGTAGGTTGCATGGCCGCCTGAGGTACTTCTTAAAAGAAAGAAGGCTGTTTCCTGGAAGGGCAAAAGTTAGGCCAGCTAAGAGGAAAGGAAAGGGCTTCCCAAGCTGAGCCAGTAAAGCAGCATATACAAGCCTGTAGTGAAGAACTACAGTGAGGTAAGTATGGATGGGATGTGACCGGAGCGAAAAGAAGGGAGAGAAAAGGAGGCTGGATGGTTGGCCAGGTCACACAGGCCTTTGTAGTCCATGCTGGGGAGTTTAGACTTTAGCCTGAGATGTACACATTTTTAGTCTTTGGGGGGGACATACACCCTTCTAAGAGCAGAAAAGTTCACCTTTAGACCTCTACTACAATTTTACATACAATTTCAAAGGGTTTACTCAGCTTTGTGAGTAAATGACTATTTGGCCTCAGGATTAAAACCTATAGGAAAGGGAGAACCATGAAAGGATTGTTCCTAATGGAAAATGCATGGTCAGGTGTGAGAAGATTACCAGTCTTTGAAAAGACTGCACCAGTTGGGGTTGTGGAGATTGAAGGATGGAATGTCAAACAGCCTGTGATCTAAGTAAGACTAGACTAGGATCACTGCTGTGTACCTAGTGGCGGTGGGGATAGAGAGAAGGATTTAAGAAAAGTAATTTAAAAGAGTAGGTGGAATGAGAAAGGGATTGGCTGTGTAGGGCCAGGGCAAGGGATGCAGACCCAGATTTCTGGTCAGGGGTGTGGGCTAGGAGGAAGCGTGGGCTTCACGTTCAGGAGGAGGAACTCTGTTTTGCTTCCTTGATAAGGAATGAAAACATGTGGCTGGTTTGGTCCCCATATACGACTGAAAAGGCTATGCACCCTTTCAGTGAAAAAGTACCATCCTAAAGATTGAATTCAGAAGGGAGATGAGGGCAGGAGAGGATTAAATCTTGCTTTCCCCTCTTTAAAACAAAACAAAAAACAAAACAAAACAAAAACCAGGGATACCTAGGGAAGAAGGAAAGGAGAGATGGTGGGAATCAAGCTTTCTTTTTTCCCCTGCTCAACCATTAAGCCTTCAAGGAAAAGGACTTTGGCTAAAATGGGGCCCCCTGATGGTGTTTCTTTATTCCTAATGGCAATTCCAAATCAGTTAATTGTCCACAATTAGTACTAGGACATGGACAGCTTGTTTCTAATCCACTGGGAGTCAGCTGGGACAGCTCATAGGCTAGAGACTTGCATCACCTGAAGGCGTGTTCACTTGCATGTCTCCCAATCCGTATTGATGAATGGCTGGGACCTTAGCTGGGCTGTCAACAAGAACACCTGCACGTGGCCTCTCCTTATGGTCTGGGCTTCCTCACAACAGGGCGGCTAGGTTCTAAGGATCCCAAGACTGACAGCCAGGTGAAGCTGTATCACTCTTTATGACCTAATCTTAGAAGACTGGAGATGCCTATCCATCATATTCTATTAGTTAGAGGCAAATCAGTAATGCCATATAACGGGATTTTAAAATTGTAGAATAGATAAACAAGATTATACTGTAAAGCACAGGGAAATTTACACAAGATCTTATGGTAGCTCACAGAGAAAAAAATGTGACAATATATATATGTTCATGTATAATTGAAAAGTGCTCTACAATGGAATTTGACACATTGTGAAATGATTATAAATCAATAAAAAATGTTAAAAAAAATAATGCCATATAGATTCTAGAAAGGGAATTAGATTCCACCTTTTAATGGGAACAGTGTCAAAGAATTTGCAGTGTGTTTAAAATCATCACTCATATTAATTTCAGCTAAATAGACTTATAAACAATATGTCTACATGAAAAATGTTTAAGCATAAGAAACCAAATAAATATCCTCTTTTTGACATAGAATGGAATATAAAAACCCAAGCATTTCATTGTTACAGCAAAGCTAATCATGAGCCAATCTGAGTGGCAGTCTTATAATCTTCCCCACTTCTCCTTCCTGACCATTCCTTCCCCTCCAAGTCAAGCCTCCTGTACACAGACACCTCTCTCTCCCAAGCTAGGTAGGACCCCCCACAGTGGCTGTACCTCCAAGGAGATGATCCAGGTCCTAAAAGTTTTTTTCATCTCCCCCTTGAATTGTCCCTGGCTTTGGACCTTACTAGATCACTGGCAAGGCCATAAATGAATGTCCTTACTTCTTAAAGTTAAAAATCAAAATGCTATGGAGATTATTCTAGTAAGTAATTTTATAATACATTCATGTTATATAATTAAGACAAAATAACATTTCTAAAAAAAGGGCTATATGTTTTTAGATGTCAGGATCTTGACTCTACTTGGGCTTGTTTATTCATAAAACTCAGTAATTCTAAAGTGATGGTTGGGATTTTAAGAATTTGCATGTTTCCTTGAGGTGATAGTACACTCGATTATTACAATATAAAACTTGAATGACTCTTCTCTCACTTTTATAATGCATATTGCTTTATTTTTCTTTAAAACCAGTACCCATTGTTATTTGTTGGTAAAGGGGCTCAAGAGTTATCTTTTGAAGGAACTGAAAATACTACCTTTCTTTGTGTAATCAAGATTAAATAATCTTTTCTTATAACTTAGTATCTTTTAAAATTCTCCCAAAGCTGATATAATTTATGTATCTTTCATGTTCTCTTAGAAAGACTTCCTTTATGATTTAGATAGAAGTGATGCTTAGGCTATTTTAAGAATTCATACTCTCCTAAAGGCTATGTAATACCTGTATACATTTTGGCAATTTTGCATAATTATTTACAGTTATACTGAGTCAAAAATCACACTGTGAATTCATGCTATAGAGTACAGGTTTTAAAATAAATACATCTAGGTAATGAGCAAATGTACATTTATGAATCCTTTGGGTGTGTGTGTGTTTCTTAATGATTTTTGAAGTAGCAAGTTAAATGAATTAAGTATATCTTTTAAAATTAAAGTTTTTAAAGTTCCTTATACAGCAGTGATTAAAAAAAAAAAAAACTTGACAAAGGGTTCACGCTAAACTAATAGACTTTGTTATCAGGCCCAAACTGTTTCTAATTCTCAGTGACTTCATAGCTACCATGGAGGCAGCCCAAAGGAGCTTAAGTAAACACTTTAAAATTACGTAATGCAGTTCTGAAGGAGGAACAACCCCAGCCAAACTGTGCCATATAGTTTTACAGATGCTATTTCTCTGTAGGCCAGAATGGTTATTACCCTATCTATAGAATGACTTCATAGCAAAGATAACAGGAAAGAAAGTTGGAAGTGGGCCAGTCTGTTTCTCAGCCTCTTAAATGATGGCAGGGTTGAGGAAATTATTTCAAAGTAGTTATCTAGTGAATGTTTCTCTTAACCTTATAAACTAAGCATTTTGAAGCATTTTGGAAAGTGCTATAGTGAAAATGGCACGTTAAGCAATAAATTCAATATGATTTTGATCAATAAATTCAATAAATAGGACATTGCTAGCTGATAGTAATCATGCTCTGTCTACTACTGCATTAAGAATTGAATACAGTCTTACTTTTTATTAAGTAAAGTAATCTGGATCCTTCTTTATGTTATTTTTCTTCACCTTTCTATATGTTCAAAATATAATTTATTTTAAAAGAAATATTGCCAAAGTCAATAAAAAAATACATTTCTTCAACATTGGGCAAGGCTCTATGTTAAGCATGATGGAGAAGTCCTTGAAATAGTAAAGTTATTAATATGAATGTATGAGCAAAAACACAACTTTATCAAACTAAATTACAGAAAAAGTCACTTCATCAGATTGACAGAGATTGAAAATAAGTGCTAATAACTCATGTTGCTAAGAATGCAATGAAATTTACAAACTCATCTATTACTGTATTACCTTTCTGGAGTCTTAAATATGTCCAAATCTCTGAGATAGTAGTTCCACTTCCAGGAACCAATCCTAAAAAAATAATCAACTGTTAAGTCAGAGATTTACATATGGTCCTTACAGCATCTATAGAGAAGAAATAATCTAAATATTCACCAGTATAGGAGCGATTAAATAAACCATAGTACATCAATCTAATGGAATTTTTGCAACCACTAAGAATATTTAATGCCACAGAGAAATACTAATATTTAATTTAATGTGCAGGTAAATCTTTCAGGTTATAAAACTATTTCTTATTGATTTATATGCAAAGGAAAAGGGTAGGGGGGAATGTACCCAAGTGTGTTATGTAATTATGGTAATTTTTACCTTTTTCATATTTTCTAAAAAGAGCTCATACTATTTTAACAATCCAGAAAATAATCATTAAAAGATTCCTTCCAAATATATAAATAGAAATATATTTATATTCTTACAACACTAAGATATTTAATAGAGTAACACAACATATTAGTTACTTTTTATATTCATCTTTTTGCATACTTAACAATAATATCTGCCAGTGAATAATCTGTTTCTAAAATTAAATTAGATATATACTGGTATAGCCAAGTACAGAATATTATGTAAAAGGTGTAATTTGAGGGGTAACTGGAAAGTTGGTTTGGGGAGAATTTGGTATAGTCAGAATTCATCTGTAAAGCCATAATGGCTGGACCTATTTTTTATCATAAGTTTTGCAATAGTATTTTTTATTTTTAATTGTGATAAAAAACACAGAACATAAAATCTACCATCTTGACCATTTAAAAATGTATAGTTAAATAGTATTAGGTATATTCACATTGTTGTGTATAATAGTATTTTAAGGATAGTATTTTTATTGGTTTCCTAAAAACAATACATGTTCATTTATAAATAATTTAAACAATATAGAAAGTTACAGGAAAGTTTTATTAAAATTTCCTCAGATCCCAAATTTTACCATCAATATTAAATGACCATCATGGTAGGCATATTCTATGCACTTATAGAAACAACATAATCTTATTTAAGAGGAGAACAAGTATCAAATTTAAAATTATTTGAATTTGGTAGTAGTAGGATAAGTTGAAGGAACTGCTAAACTTTTAGAAAAATGTTTCTTTGCCACAAGATATCTTATTTCCTAAAATATCCAAAGTTTAAAAAATTAAGAGCTTGGAGATTTTTTAAATCTCTGTGTTACCAATTTAGAAATGCCATTAGACCCTCCTATGAAAAAAATGTGTTTTTTATTTGTTACATCATTATTCTTAAAAAGTCAAAGTTTTCTTAATGTTTCTGTTTTATAACCTTAATCCCTTTAGTCATTTGGTCTTGATCTGTATTTTAAAATCCAGCGGGCACAACACACCTTGATTCTCAATTCCTAGGTATTAATTTTGATTCATCACTTGGTTATCTGCTCTTAACTAAGTAGGGTTTTTTTCCCTACATGGATTCATAGATGCTATGTTTGCCTTTTTCATCAATTTTTGAATGACACTTATCTAGGTATAATAGTGTGGCATCATACTGGCTTTGCCTTAAAACTGCAGACATTTTTCCTTTGTTTTCTGGCTTTGAATATTGCTTAGAGGAAGTCTAAGGCCAGCATGATTTCCTCCCTCTTATAAGTTATTTAATTTTTTGCCCAGAGGTCTGAAGATTTTCCTTCATTCTTTATTGTCACTCAACCAGTATATGCCTTGATACTGAATATTATGTCCATTTTTCTTTGAACATTTTATTCTGCAGACTTAGTTGTTTCATGATTTTGTGGAAACTCTCTTCTATTACATCTTTAAGTGCTTTTTCTGATTCATTTGTTGCATCATGTACTCAGGGAGCTGAATCAGGTTATGTTTCATGTTGTCTTTGTCTCACTTGCATATTATCTTCTTTGCAGTTACTTTGGTCCACTTTTCTTCTGCATTCACTGCAGTTTATTTATTAAATTCATTTGTCAACTGGAATTTATTGAGTGCCAGCAGTGGTAAATAAGATCACATCCCTGCCTTTATGAAGCTATGAAGCTTTTACTTGAGGATAGGGGAGGGAGAAGTTAACAAACACCACAATGTCAGGTAGTGACAATTAGAAGAAACTAAGGTAAGGAAATGGAGGGGTGGGGGAAGGAATTGTCCATTTTAGATACTGCAGTGAGAGCAGGCCTAAGATGACATTTGAGAAGAGACATATATGAAGCTAGGCAGGGAGCTAGGCAAAGACCTGGGCAATCCAGATATAGAGAAGAGAAAACACAAAGGCTTGCTCTGCAGTAGAAAAGCGGTGTGTTCAAGAATGATTAGAACCAAATAAGTAACCAGAAAGTGATAAGAGATGAGACTAGAGAACTAGATAGGCCAGGTCACAAAAGGAGCTGGAGGCCCTAGAGAGAAGACTGAGTTTTGTTCTATCTAACTGTGATGAGGAGCAAGGAGATGGTATTTGCTTTAGAGGACTCACTCTGGCTACTAACTATTTCAACAGCAATAAACTGAATATAACGAATTGGTCAAACAGATGCTGTTGAACTGGAAAAGGAAAAAGGGAACAGTGAGACAATAGAGTAACTTCAGGAAGTAGCTACTACCCCTAGTCCTGGATAAATGTGGGAAGACCCTAAGTTACTAGAACCCAGGAGCTAGGAGAGGAGGCTTGGCAGGGCTGGAGCTCTGACCTGGGGCGGTGAGGGGCTGCTGCCCACTTGATGCTGGTACCTCTGAGAGCATATGTTGGGGCTGGTTCTAGGTGAGTGGAAGATAGTTGAAATTTGGGTCAAACCGCTGCTGTCAGGGTGAAGGGCCATACCTGCGGCAGTGCTGGCAGGTGCAGAAAGCTAACAAGGAGGAGCAAGTTCTTTTCCCCTCTTCTTGACCTTTAGTCTTTTTTCTAATGCCCCTTATTGACGGACTGTAGCAAGGATTCAGCTGATGAAGTAGAAATAGTAGTAGTTTGCAGAGAGTCCCAGTCCCAGCATCACAGAGCATAGTATGTTACAGTTTATTCTAAGAGATAACAGCTTAATAACTGGCACAAAGAAGAACTAAGGATGATTTCTAGGTTTTTGTCTTGAGCAACTGGGTAAAAAAATAATGTCATTTATTGACATGGAGGAAACTTGGGGAGAAGGAAATTGAGGGGAAGAAGAAAATAAATATATTTATTTTGAATGAGCTAACTCTGAGGTCTTTATTAGACATCTAAGTGTAGTTTCTGGGCAGGCAGCTGGATATGAGGTCAGAGCTCAAAAAGAGGTATTAGGGATAAAAAAAAAAATCTTAGGAGTTCTAAGAATACAAGCAATATTTAAAACCAGAAAAATTGGGTGAGATGACCTAGGAGGGAATGAATATTGATGGAGAAGAAAAAAAGTGTGAGGAATATATCTGGGAGTTCCAGACATTTGGGAAGAGAATAATGTTCTGGCAAGAAGGTAATTAGTGATGTCAGCTAGAGCAGTTTAGGTGGAGCTGTGGAGACAATAATCCTGATTGGAATGGACTAAAAAGATAATGTATGGTGATGAGGAAGTGGAAACTCCAAGTTAGACAATCTTTTAAAAGTCTGTTACAAAGGGGAACAGAAAAATGGGCTCCTATTCACCATGTAAGTAGAGGGGGATATGAGGTCTAGGGTGATGGTATTTTTAGGCTGGGAAATATTACAGTATGCTTATTGATTGGAATAATCCAATAAAGAGTGAGAAACTGAGGATGCAGGAAATAGAGATGATAATCACAGAAGCAGAATCCTTGACTCTACAAGAAAAGATGGGATCCGGGGCACAAGTAGAGGGGCTTGCCTTACATAAGAGCAAGGACGCTGACCCTTTTAAGGAAAAGAGAGTATAAATGAGTACAGATGACGGTGGGTTGATAGGTACAGCAAGGGAAATATGAGTTTCTTTTGTGACAGGTTCTATTTATCAATAAAATGAGAGTGTGAAGTGAGGAGCGGGAAATGCGAGAGTCCTAGGAGAGAGAAGATGAGGCATAATCAACTCGAGTTGACCAGGGAACGTGCTGGGATGGCCAGACTTTCCTTTTGGTGAGAATTTGATTCCTAGCCATGCTTATTCCATTTCTTGATGTTCCAAATTTATTTATTTTGAAATAATAGTATTATTTCGGCCTTTTGTTGGCTTAGGTTGCAGACATTTTCTTTTTCTGGCTACTTTTGGTGATGTTTTTAAAGGAGTTATTTACCTGTTCTTTGTTGTGTGTAAACTGTTTGGTGAAGTATTTGGGGAGAAAGATTTTGTGATCTGCCTTCATTCCCCACCTTTATCTGAAAATCTAGAATAAATGTTTTTAAATAGACTACACTGCACATTTTTTCATTTCACCATATATATAGTAACATAACAGATAAGTCATAAGAATATTATGTATTATTATAATAGCCACCGTTTACTGAATGCCTGTGCACCATGCACTATGCTAGGCACTTTACATACATGATTTCTAAAACACAGCAACCCTACAAGGTAAGTATAGTTGCCATTACTTCCACAAGGAACCTTTTTTACTGGTGGTGTCAGATCAGAGAATCTTACTTGAAGCTCATAGCTTGCCAATATAAACAAAGTAAGAAAAAACTTTTCTCCCTCTTATGTTTGTAAAAAAAATTAGCTTGTAAGAGACTGTTCTTTTTGAAGTACAAAATAATAGTTTGCAAACATGTACCACCCGAACTAAGGGAGATTTTTATGGACAGCTTTTTGACATCAGACTATACCATTAATCTCTTGGTTAGAGAGTTGCTAACTGACGGATTCAAGGAACTTGGTAAATTAATTGAAGTATCCCTTCTCTAACCATCTCCATCATCAGTGAACATACTGAGAGCCTGCCATGTCAAAATAATTAGTAAATTGTACTAAACCATCACAGCTTTACAAGTTATAGGATATGTATCAGTGTTTGTTTTGGAAACTACATTACTTGGATTCAAATAATATCAAACTTTTCTTTTGGTCAACAGTCTTTATACTCATGTTATGATACAGAAAACATACCATTGGGACATAAACATGTATCTATGCCAAGTAATTGGTTTCTTTTTCTGATTACAAAAGTAGTACATGCAAGTGAAGACAAATTTGAAAATATGTTTAACTGAAATAAAGAAGATATTTTAAAAAGGACAGCAGGAAAAAATAACCAATAATTCCTCTATTTAGAGGTAACTGACTATTGCAGTTGACATATTTCCATAAGCTTTTTAAGCTTATGTAGTTTAAACTGTTTGCTTGAGTACACTGCCTTTTTCCATAACAATTTATCAGAAATGTTTCCTCAAGTTATTTAAAACTCTTTAGAAACATTTTCAATGGCTGCATAATGATCCTTGTGTGGAGTAGTGTTTCCTTAAGTGGTCATTTAAGCTATATTCCTTACTTTCTTATAAATAACGTTGCTGTGAGCTTTTTTATGCATAAATCTATTTTAGCATTTCAGATTATTTCCTAAATTAGGATAAATTCCTAGAAATGGGCTAAAAGGCCAATATTTTTAAGCTTCTTCCATCTGGTAAAAATTTTGTTGTTAAAAAAAAAATCTCTTTTAATTCTCTGTATACATTTATATTGAAAATAAGCCTACCTTTTAAAATTGAGATTAGTATTTAAATTTAGGCTCAAGTGTTTTTGTTTTGTTTTTATTTTAATAACCTTTAAGGAAAAATCCACTCTTCAAAATATTATTTACTTCTTTTTTGTCAGGTTTGAAACTTACACTTAATCTGAGATAGAAGTTCAAATGTATACTTAATTCAGCCTAATGCTTCTATTTTTCAAGGTATTACCATTTCTTTTTTCCTATTTCCAAATATGCTCATCCAACAGTGTTGTCTCCTGGCTCATCTTCAGTTTAATCTCACACATAACACCACTAATTCATGGTGTAAGTGTACTCATTCATCTAAGGATAAAAATCTAAATAAAATTACAGGTCAAGGTCATTCTCAAATTTAGCAAATTTGGCACAAGAGTTTAAGAGTGCCAGAATTACTAGTTCAGTTGTGCTAGACTGAAATGCAGAGCATAAGTAGAATAAAGCAGATTCATCCAATTCTAAAATTAAAAATGAGAATGGTGATGGAATCGCGAAACTTGGGAAAACTTCCAGAAGAAGTCTAGACAAAGTAAATAAAGGATTACTGCTTTTTAGAAGCTTGTCATTTATTAATTCACTCACCAAATACTGAACATCTTTTATGTGTCAAATACTTGCTAGGTGCTGGAGTCAACAAAAAGACAGAGGCCTGCCCTCCTGGAAGATAACATTCTAGTGGAAGAAACAGACAAAAGCAAATGAACAAATAAATAAAATAGTTAAAGGTTGTAATCTAGTCATGTCTATTACTCAGCATTATTTATGTGAGACAAAGAAATGATTTGAGTACTCTCCCAAGAATTTTTAAAGTGGTACTGAGTAAGAAAAAGTTACAGATTTAGGATTATTAGGAAATAGATGATCTCAACAGATATTTTATGATTCTGATCATTGTCATTCCCTTGTGCCTTATACCCACTGCCTCCAAAAAAAAAAAAAGACAGACTAAAATAAAGTTCATACTCTTTGGCCTGACCTTCAGTACTCTCTCTAGTCTGACCCAGTCTCAGATGTAGCGTGTTATAGTAGAAGGTAAAATGTGCCAAATCTGGGGAGTAAGGAAACCCAGGTTTTAGCAAGTGGCAATGCTAGAAGCAAGACATTTAATTTTCTTGTGGTCAGTTTCCTTTGCAGAATGATAAATTTTGACTAAACTCTAAAATCCCTTCACTTTAAAATCCCTTCACTTTAAAATTCACTGTCTATGCAACTCTCCTTAAAATGTTTCTTCCATTGTGCTCCTATTTATACTGGGGATAGGGAGGAAATAGCGTGAGGAGAATGTAAAGGTTGGAAAGAACAAGACTGATTCCTGTTTAATAGCAATAAAGGATTTGTAGCTTATAATGATTATTTTCTCATGTTATTGAATATTTTTGAAAACATGTTTTTAACATCTCCATGGCATTCCAACATATGGATATACTAAAAATTATTTATCTATGCTTTCATTTTAAACGTTGTTTCCCAATGTCTGCAATTATCTAAGGATATTTAGAATCCATACTTGTTTATTAGTATTCAAAATACTATTGCAGGCTCTCTGCCTTGCTCCTTTTGTGGGTAAAAAAGTTACTGTGACTTTTTTGTATCTCTTCTTATCTACCCCAGCCTATACATGGCTTTCTCTTAACATAAAACCTCCACTTTGGACAATGATATACAGCCTGTCCTTTCTCCTTTCTAAAACAGTCTCATCCCTGAGCAAGTTCCATACTTTTGCAGCTCCCCTGAAGCAACAGAATGTGAATTAAAGCCAACTCCATCAAGTCCAGATAATGTATATTTTTTAGCTTCAACCAAAGCTGAAATCCATGAGATTAAATCTCTACCAGCAGACAAACAGGTAAAGATTCATTACTGTCACCTATAACAAAAAATGTGACTTAGCACTAAGTCATACGTTTATGACTATGACAGAAGTATGACTTTAGTGATTTTGCCATGATCCTGAACTTGTTGTATGTAGGTAGTATTAATTGTTATTACATTGAAACATTAGAACATAAGTATACAATTAGGCATAGTAAAACTTAAGGTTTTTAACTGGTAAATTCAGTGAACAACTACACAATCTGTTGATTTACTTTTTTACTTTTTTGTGGTATTTCAATAAATGTCACATTCTGCATTAGCTTTGATACTGCACCCACTGAGTAAAGAGATCAGAGAGGTGGTACACTGCTTTATAATTTTAAAAATATCCTGAGTGAGTTAAAAATCTTTTCAATTTAATAATTTTCACTTGGGAGAAGAGTAGAACCTCTGTTCTGCCTCTTTTATTGTGAAATTGGTGCAAGTTAAACATCTTTCTTAAAACTTCAAGTTACTTTTAAGCACCTGTACAGCATCAACTTGGAATCCAAAGGAACATTCATATTAACAATTATTTCTACCAATAGCTATGGACGTTGTAGTCATACATAGTAGAATTTTAGTGAAGGGATCTTTGGGGTCACATAATCCAGCTGTCTCATTTTACAGATAGGGAAAGTGAAGCCCAAAAAAGTTTCTGTTACCCACAGCAGTAAACTTGAGTGGCTGAGGGAACAGGGACTCCTAACACTCCCTGTTGGCCTAATGCATGCCAGAGGGTAATGGTTAAAGGCAGAATATGTAGCTAACACAATTGAACAGATCCAAGAAAGAGATCTGATTTGGATTCTAAGTATACAGTTCCCCCTTAAGATTCTGGTTGAGTGATCCATTCCACCTTAATCTATTACCACAGACACAAAAGGGAAGTGCCTTTGCACAAATTGATGCTCCTACGCAATAAAACCCAAGGGAGAAGCTAGAGGTCCTTTTGCAGAGCTGCAGTGTTGCACAACTCCTGGGGGGAACATTTATATACATCCATACATACCCATACCGGTAGCCTCTTGATTGTGCTTCCGAAATGCCATTTATATGCATTACAATGTCAATGGTGCCAAGGAGTTCAGTGTAACAGGGACACTGCAAGTGTAAGTTTTGTATATTGAATTAATTTAGGGTAGGCTAATTGCCATAACCCCAAAATGTATAATGGCTCAAGTTTGTTTCTTGCTAAAATAAACAAGTAGTTTAATACTTAGTTTTCAAGGTCTTTCAGTACCTAGGTTTTCAGTACCAAAGTTCCAAGGTCTCCCTGGGGAGTCTTCTCTATTAAGGGGAGTTTCTAGGGGTGGAGACTCAAAGTAGCACATATAACTTCCACTCTCATTCCATTGGCTGTAACTTAGTCACAAATCCACAGCTAACTGCAAGGGAGGCTGGGAATAAGCTTTATCTGTATGGCCACGAAGTGAGAACATGGATTTTTGATGTGTAGCTAGCAGCCAATGCCCACTTGGGTGCTCTCAATCTACACACACACACACACACACACACACACACACACACTCTGAAGTGGTCACAAATTTAAATTAACTCATATAGTTATGCTCCAAATAGAACAAGTTAATAGTGGAAGAAAAGGCCTCTTATTAAGAATTGTATTCACCTCTACCCTTTCCCTCCTTTAGGCAGAACTAATTGTTTATTAATGCATAACAACAGCCAACTGAAATTTCAAAATGGGAGGAAAAAGCAAATGTTTGCAAGAATTACCTTTATTTACATATGTACATATATGTGTATTAAGAGTCATTCACTCTCTGGCTTCTTTCACCATCTACCCTGTCTTTGGACAGCAATGAATTTTACAACCTATACATAAAAGCTATTTTAAACAGTGTCAAATCAACAGCAGTTTCTAGGTCATTTCCATTCCTTCCTCCATGAAAATGTACAACATTTAGGTTATTATACACATACACACATATATAAATATATATGGAAAGGAAGGGGTTGGCTTGTTTTTTCTTATCGCATCAACTAGTCAAATTCAGAACTAAGACCATGACTGGGCTGCTTGTTTTAAAGGCGCAAGGCCATCAAGTTCCCTTTTAATTACACTACTAGTAAATGATGTTTAAAAAATATTCAACTTTTTACACAACAAAGATAGCAATTCCACAAGCAGTAAGTTCAGTGGTTTTTTTTTCCTTTGAGTAAGTTGCCGTTGTAATCCTCAAACTGTTCCCAGTTACTCGGTTTTTAATAGAAGCTCTGCATGGTTGCACTTCTGAAATCATAAACAGGAAGTGTGATATATAAATGTCAGTAAAACTAAAACTCCATTCTATGGTTTGATGTTTTCCTTCCCCTCATATTTTCAAGTTAATGTCTGATTTTACATGTATTTAGAATGACTACATGAAGGCAAACCTGATTGGTTTTTCTTTGGCAACCTAACAGTTTGGGGTGTGGGGGAAATATGTGGAATAACCTAAATGTTGTACATTTTCATGGAGGAAGGAATGGAAATGACCCAGAAACTGCTATTGGTTTGGCACTGTTAGAAATTGCTTTTATGTATACTATAGGTTGCACAACTTTATTGTTGCCATTAGACAGGGTAAATGGAGAAAGAGGCCAGAGAGTGAATGACTCTTAATTTAACTATTTGAAAATCCATGATAGAAAACACTCTTACACTTTGTACACTCTTATTCTGAACCTCAGCAATTCCTTGAATGTGTTCCCCTACATTAATTCCGTTGTGAGACAACTTAGGAGTAGCTTAAGTATTGCAAAACTCCAGGATATTATCTTTGACTCTTTTCTATGAAGAAATTATGGTTCTTTCTATAGTAATAACATTCTCTATATAATGCTATTTCAGAGTCTCTGCTACATGGATATTTCTATGGAAATACCAAGAAAAGATTAAAACTGACCAGTCCAGACTTTCATACTACATTAAATATTTCTAGGGAAATGGTACCAACATGTAGATGCTTTTGTAACTTTAAAATGTTTTTCTTTAGGAAATTGTTTCTTAATTTATTCTTAAACTGAATACTGAAGGAATTACTCAAAGTCACACAATATATGAGTGAAATAGCAAAAACAAAAAAACAAAAAAACAGAACCTGTGTATCTAAACTCCCTTTCAAGGCAGATCACAGTGACCCAGAGAATATATTTCAAAAGGAGGTAGCCTGCTCATCTATTGAGAGTCTACCTTTTTGCAGCACTTGAGGCACTGCTGAGCAGCACATAAACTATTGCACACTAGAGGCATTATCTTTTAGTTTAAAACACAATATACACAGAAAAAGGTATGGGAATATGTGAAAAGTAACATGAGTACATTAATCAAGTACAAACAATAAATAATTGCTAAGGGATGTGGAAAATGAAGTAATTTAAAACTAGATTGATAATGGATAGATGTTTACTGGAATAGGCAAATATGTAGTTTTTTTTAAGTCGCTCTGGGTTTGGATTGCCAGAGAGAAACAATAACCATTCATTCATTCATCAAACAAAACAAATACCTACAACTTTTCATCGACTGTGGTACTTTTGGATATAGGCTATGGCTTCAAAAAACAGAAGAGATACATTAACACAAGTCATCCAAACTATTCAGCCCTTAAATGTAGAGTTTGTTTAATGTAAAACTGTCAGGGTCAACATGAATTTCCAGTCCCAAAGCAAATCTTGGCTATGGAACTATATAAATAGAAAACCACATTTAAAGAAGGTTCAATTTTAGAATGTGCTACCCTACATCTTTCTTTAAATAGGAAAGGATCAAGTTTGACACTCCTTGAACTAAGAGTTTTTGGAATCTATGTGATATGACTTCTGTAAACAGAAGATTATATCATAAACTATGTTTAGGATTTCATCACTGTCTAATCTAATATGGCTTTGGATTTCCACAATATGTACAAGTGTCTTCATAGTAGCTAACAATGGAACATTTATTCAGTACATAATGTATGTTGGACACTGTGTTAAGTGCTCAAATATTGATTACCTCAATACAACAACTCCATGAGGTAAGTATTTTCACCCATTTCACAGATGGGCAAAACTGAGGCCCAAGTTAAGTTACATCTTCAAGACAATGTAGCTGGT
Organism: Camelus bactrianus; assembly: GCF_048773025.1. Classification (NCBI taxonomy): domain Eukaryota; kingdom Metazoa; phylum Chordata; class Mammalia; order Artiodactyla; family Camelidae; genus Camelus; species Camelus bactrianus. The sequence goes on from NC_133552.1 coordinate 14,844,934, forward strand.
AAATGGGCAGAGCTAGGATTTTGAGTTCAGATCTGATTCCAATGCCAGTTTTTTAAACTAATACTCTTTTGCCTCCAAAAGTTACCTAAAGGCAGTAAATAAGTAAACAAATAAAAGTTAATTATTTGAGCTACTCCAGATATTTTGCATTTCTATGTGAATTTTAGAATCAGCTTCTTTTTTTTCTTTAAGCCTACTGGAATTTTGATTTGGATTATATTGAACCTTTAGATCAATTTGGGGGGAACTGACATCTTAACAATATGCACCTATGAACCATGTAAATCTCCCCAATTGTTTAAGTCATCTTTAATTCCTCTTAGCAATACTTGCAGTTTTCAGTGTACCAGTCTTTCATGCCTTTTGTCAGGTTTATTCACAAGTATTTCATATTTTTATGCTATTGTAAAAGCTCTGTATTTTTTGTATTTCCATTTTTAATTGTTTGCTGCTAGAACATAGAACATAAATGATTGTTATATATTGATCTTGTATCCTACAATCTTGCTAACCTCACTTAATAGTTCTAGTAGCTTTTTGTCAATTCCACCAAGTGGAATAGATGGAAGATTATGTCAGTTTTATTTCCTCTTTCCAATCTGAGTATGTTGAAGAAAAGTGGTCAGAGCAGACATCCTTGTGTTGTTCCTGATCTTAGGGGGAAAGCATGTGGTCTTTCACCCGTATGTATGAGGTTATCTGTAGGTTTTTTGTAGATATCCTTTATCTGACTGAAGAAGCACCCTTCCATTCCTAGTGCACTAAGACTTTTAAAATCAGGCATGAATATTGGACTTTGTCAAATTTTTTTTCTGCGCCTATTAAGATGATCAGGTGTTCTTTTTTAGCTTAACATGGTGAATTATACTGATTGATTTTTGAATGTTAAAACTAATCCTGTATTCTTGGGATAAACCCCACCCAATAATAATATTACCCTTTTATATATTGTTGGATTTTATTTGATAAAATTTTGTTTAGAATTTCTACATCTATGTTCATGAGAGATTGGCCTGACTTTTCTTGTAATGTCTTTGTGTAGTTTGGATATCAGGGTAATGCTGACCTCAAAGAACAAGTTGGGTAGGATTCCTTCCTTTTCACTTTTCTGGGAGGTTGTGTATAATTGGGATTATTTTTTTCCCTAAATGTTTGGAAGGATTTGTCAGTGAAGCCCTATGGACCCCAATTTTCTTTGTGGGAATATCTTAAACTAATAATTCAATAGATAAGTGACCATTCAGGTTATCTATTTATTCTTGAGTGACCTTCAGTAGTTTATGTATTTCATGGAATTTAGCTATTTCATCTAAGTTGCTGATTTTTTTTTTTTTTTGCCTAAATTTGTTCATAATATTCTATTATCCTTTAAATATATATAGAATCTGTAATGATTCACCCTCTCATTCCTGATTATTGGTCTTCCTGATATGTGTCTTCTCTCTCTTTTTTTTTCCTGACCAGTCTGGCTGAAAATTTATCAATTTTACTGATCTCAAAGAACCAGGTTTTGAGTACATAGATATCCTCAATTGATGTTTGTTTTCCATTTCATTGATTTCCACTTTGATCTTTATTATTTCATGGGCTTTTGTGTGTTTGTGTTTAATTTGCTTTCCTTTTCTAGTGTCTTAAGGTGGAAGCTGAGGTCATTGACTTCATATTTTTTATATTTTCTAATATAGGCATTTCATTTATACAAAACTTGATATGTTCTACGTTTATTTTCCTTCAGTTCAAGACACTTTCTAATTTCACTTCTGATTCCTTCTTTAATCAGTGTATTATATAGAAGCATGTTATTTTGTTTCTAAGTATTTGGGGATCTTTCCAGTTAGCTTTCTGTTATTGATTTCAAATTTCATTCCTTTGTGATCAGAACCTAAACTGTATGACTTGAATCGTTTAAAATGTACTGAGACATGTTTTATGATCTAAAACAGAGGTCAACAAACTTTTTCTATAAAGGGTCAGATAACAAATATTTTCAGCTTCATGAGCCACAATCTCTGTCAATTTTTTTTAAAGAAATCTTTCAAAAATGTTAAAACTATTCTTAGTTCGTAGGCCAAATCCAGACTAGATTTGGCCCTAAGGCAATAGTTTGTTGAATATGCTCATTATAGCCTAGAATATGCTCATTCTGGGTAAATATTTCATGTACACTTTAAAGACAATATGTATCTACTATTGTGAGTGGAGTGTCCTAGAAAAGTCAATTAGGTGATATTGGTGGATAGTGTTGTTTAAGTTTACTATATCCTTGCTAAGGTTCAACTTGTTCTAGCAATTATTGAAAGAAAAGTACTGACATCTCTAACTATAATTGTAAATTTCTCTGTTTCACCTTGCATTCTATCAGGTTTTGCTTCATGTATTTTAAACCTATTGTTATTTGGGGCAAAAACATTTAAGATTGTTATAAACTCCTGATTAACTGGCCCCTTTATTATTATGAAATGACCTTCTTTATCTCTGGTAATATTCTTTGCTCTGGTATCTTACTTTGTTTCTACATATTAATATAGCCATACCAGTTTTCTTTAGACTGGTGTCAGCATCAGCGTGGTATATCATTTTCTATCCTTTCACTCTTAATGTTTTTGTGTTTTGTATGTAAAGTGTGTTGGATCTTGCTTGTTACTCAATCTGACAATCTCTGCCTGTTAATAAATATTTTTAGATCATTTACATTTAATGTGATTATTGACATGATTAGATTTAAGTCTATCATCTTACTATTTTCTCTTTGGTATATCTGTCCTGTGTTCCATCTGCTTATTGTTTTTTCCTTGTTTTGCCTTCTTTTGGATTGAACTTTTTTGTTATTCCATTTTTTTCTCATTTGTTGGCTTTTTACCTAATACTGTTTTGTTATTCTACTTGTTGCTTTAGCGTTTGTAGTCTATATAAGTTATCACAGTCTATTTTCAAGTGATATTACACCACTTCACATACAGCAAATATATACTTCTATTTTTCCCCTCCTGGCCATTATGCTGTTGCTGTCATATATTTTACTTATGCATGTTGTAAACACTGTAATTCATTGTTATTACTTTTATTTAAACAGTTGATTATCTTAAAAGAAAACTAAATAGAAAAAAAAGTACATATTTACCCATGTAGTTACCTTTTCCAGTGCTCATCATTCCTTTGTATAAATCTGTATGTCCATCTGGTATCATTTCCCTTCTGTCTGAAGGACTTTTTTTAACCTTTCTTGTAGTGCAGTCTGTTGGCAAAATATTGAATTTTCAGAGTTTCTATAATACTCTCAGGTTCAAAGTGGGTAAGCATCAATTAATCTACTACTCTCTGCCATATACTACTATAAATAGCCTTGGCTAAATTGTAAGAGAGAACTGAAAAGCAGTGTATTATCCAACCATGAAATAGCCTCTGAAAATCCAGCTTGGGGCAAGGGGAACTTGTGGTATGCCAGGGTGTTAAAAGCCACTGAGTAAAAATGGATCACTTCTTAGATACCAATTTTACTCAGAGATTTTGGAAAAAAAATATAAGCATTATATTTATACTAACCATAGGACTGTTATGGTATATAATGCACATTCATTTCAAATTTAAGACAAAACATGAAACTTGAAACTATCTTGGGACCAAGCTTCTAGGGCAATTATTCACTCTTCTCTGCTATTAACCATACTTTTGTGAAAAAATCTGAGGAGCAGTGATTTTGGTGATTATTCATTATTTTATTAAAAGTTCTCCTAAAATCGGATGCTGCCAACAAATGTAGATTATTCATAGAGGTTTTTATTTAATTTAAATATATATTTCTGAATTGACCACTATATCCTGTTACTCAGCTGATGGATCATTTCTTATTGTACCCATGAAAAGTGTACTTGATTCCAAGTTTTTAAAACATCATTATTCCTTTGAAGGACTTTTACTTACCAGTTCTCACTTTTGTGGCTGTCAGTGTGCCTGCATCAATCAGTACCTGCAACACTGTCCAATTTTCTGATTCCAATCCAGGTTAGAATAAGAATTCACATAAATAAGCCTGTTAGAAATAGGCCTAAAATAAAGATAAATAGGCTTGTTATGAAGACCCTACCAGAAAATCCACATCCAAGACTGCATCCTAAGGAAATAAGTAAGGCAAAAATTTAACTATTAGATTGTTCCTTTTACCAGTAGAAAAAAATTGGTAGGAACCAATATAAATACTCCCAAATAAGAAATTGCCTGTGGTACATCCTTATATTCTATAGTAGAATACTTATTCAGCCATTAAAGTATATTATAGTTGAATATTTACTGCTAGGAAATATATATGAATAACAAACAGGTGTGAAAATTTAGTAACAGTGAGTTAACAGTGGTTATTTCTGAGTGTGGGATTATTAATTTTTCCTATATCTTGCTTGTTTGTATTTTCTTTAATATCAATTTCTTGTAATAGAAAAACCCAAAGTTTTCAGAAATACTAATTCAACATGAATAAATATTTATTCAAAATAATGAGGTCATCATTTGTTTATTCATTAAGTCAGCAAATATTTGCAGCAATAAGACATAGTCTTTGCCCTCATGACTATTAATTTTCCAGGGGGGAAAAAAGGGCACGATCAACAATCTTGGAAATGTTGTATTCCTTCTTCCTCTCTTTCATTCCCATTACTTAATTGCCCAGTCATTCCCTCCCTTATTCATCGAGGACTTCGGCATCTGGTTTCCAGTATCCACCTCCCTTGCATGTTCTGCTACTATGTGCCACTTCAGCATCCATACAGACAACCCATCCAACAGCCTTGAACTCTGACTTCACCATCTTACAACCACTTCATTCAGCCATCCATACCCAGAGCCACATACCACGAAATTGCTCCACAGTCTTGGACTCCAATATATTGATCTCTGACCACAGCCACTTATCACTCCAGTGTTTTTTCACTCCATTACTCCCTTAACACCTCCTTTCTTACCTTATTTTAACCTCAGCTATTCCCATTTCTTTCAAACCACAATCTCTCACAGAGCTACATATCATTTCATATCCTACAGTCCCCAGTACATCAATCCCTTGCTAATAACCTTGCTCCCTGGTGAACTCCCTCTCCCATTCCTTAGAGCATGTATTTGATACGTTTACTTCAACTCAAACTTGCTACTTCACCTGTGTGCCCTTACCTCTTTTATGTTTCCTTTATCAGAAGAAAATCAAAACTATCAGCTATGAATCTCCCTCACCTTTTTTCTCTACATTTATAAGCTATACCTATAACCATCTTCACCACCTACTTTCTAACCTCAGAGGAAGATCCTTCTGCTTTTGCCAAGTCAGTACCTTTACCTGCACCCTTGATCTATTCCCTCATCTCCTACAAGTCTGGCTTTACCTGTATCCCTCCTGTTTTTAATCTCTCCTCCCTGCTGACTCTCCCCCACATTTTATAAACATGTTAAACTCTCTTCACTATGGAGTCTCCTTCTCTATCCTGTAACCTCCTCCCTACAACTACCATCCTTTATTTCTGCTCTGAAGAAGGGATGAAGAGCCTTGAAATAATAGAAATCTATTGTAACCTTTCTCAACTTTACTGTACTTTTCAACCCAACACAAACAGAATTCTGCTACCATCAGTGTATGAAAAGTGCATTGCAAATGTTCTGGCAAACGTTACTAATAGCAAAACTGCCAAATCCCATGATCTTTTTTAATTTACTTGAACCTGTCTTTATCTTCTGACCCTCCTGACGTCTTTCCTTGTAAACTCCTCTCCCATTGGCTTCTCCAGCACTGAGCTCAGTTGGTGCTTCCTTCCATCCCTCTGCTATTTCTTCTCCTTTTGCTGCCTCCACTTTGCCCATTTACTAATAAAGCTGGTTCTCATTTGCTCTCACTGTTGCAGTCTCTATGAGCAATGGTGGCCATTTCCCCCATAATTTTAATGATCACCTATTCAGTGACATCTGCTTCCAGCCCAGGCCTTTCTCCTAAGCCTCAGATGCGTATGTGGAGCTCTGTAGTGAACTGCTCTACATGGATATCCCACTAGCACTTAATCTTCAACATGGCCTCATTGAGCTTCTCCTCTCCCTCTCCCTTCCATTTTCCATCCCACACCCATACATACAAACACATTCCCAAAAGCCCTATTCTTCCTCCATTTGTCTCTGTCTTGGTTACCACTGTACTCTACCACCAAGCCAGGAACTAGGGAGTCATTCTAGACTTTTCTCCTGATCTCTAGTCTAACCATTACTTCCCTGGTGCAAAATCTCATTATTTCCCTCCATGACTGTAAAACCACACAAAAATACTTCCATTTATTTAAAAAATGGTAATAAAATTAAAGCACATTTTATAGCATTCCCTCTAGTATTTAGATTACGAAACAACAACCATGTTACCTCATTAGCAAGACATGAAGGTTTATACAGAAACACGTATAGCTTGCACTGTTTCCAGAGATCAGAAAACTTGTTAATACCCTTGTACCTAATGGTGTATAGCATATGGCAGTTACTGCTTAACTGTCTGTTCACTTTTGAATAAAGTAAATGTGGCATATTTAAAGATACCCATAATAATTATTAAGCTGCATGTTAAACAGTTCAATAAATGATAGGATTCATATATTATTTTATAATTGGGGGGAAATGTTCAAAAGCAAGTCCACAGGTCCAGTTTTAAGGGCAAATAAAAGTTATGCACAAAGTATTTTTACATCAGGTAGTTTAGAAGAAGCTTTGAACTTTATAATAATTAACAACTGTATATACTACCTTTTCTACAACTAAAGGACTAAAATTTAGGAATTTCAATTTTATATAAAAGGAAAGGAAATTAGGTGTAAGTGAAGATAGATGGAGAGATAATTAGATTTAGTTACATGCTATAAAAATTTCTTGTCAGGAAAAAGTTTCTTATCTACTATATTAGTAGTTTTGCAGTTTATTAGAAGTATTGCAATTAAGTCATCAGCTTTGGGTTATTTTGCCAATGGCATAAACATCTAATTGTAAAAAAAACACTATGTTTACAAAAATACATCCCCCAAAAGGGGAAAAAAAGTTATTTGTTTAATTATGTATGATAACTCTCTACTTGGAACACTGAAATGAATTTAATCTTCTGTTTCACTTCAAACTTTTTTTTTCTTTAAGAGTTTCTCTAAAAATTAGGTATATAGTCTGTATATACCATCCCAAGTTCACTGGGTCAAAAGTTAACAGTATGGGGTCATCAAGTAAATTAAATGTTAACAGCAAAAATTAAAGGACTTAAATTAAAAACATAGGGCCTAATCCTATGATGAAGAAAAGTAAGGAAAAAGTGTTCCCACAAGAGCTATAAACTGTTCACCTATTTAAAATAAATTACTTCTTCAGAGCTGCCTTAAAAAGTTAATTTGTTTTAAACACGTAAGCATTTCTTTGCCAAAAGAGAACGTGCTGTATTTTATTCTTCTTATTTCCCTATAGATTTGTCTTACCAGACATAATTTTTTTACATATTAAGAATAGAAATGTAGCATGAGGCTCAACTGTCATAGAAAACTGATCACATATCCTTGGTCATATATCCTAGAGACCAAAAGGTCTCAACTTTACTTCCTGTTTGCTAAAATGAGTAAGAAATGAATGTCAATAGATTCCTGTCCTCCTCAACTTCCAGGACAAGGCTCATCCCAAGTCAATAAAGTCTCTGAGAATGCCATGAGTTATAATTTTAAACGCTTTTTATGTAAAGTTTATATATGTCAATGAAAAGTTTATTAAAACCCTTCAATTTTCTTTTGATAAAGGGTAAAGAATAAGATCCATTTCTATTATTTACCAGTCCAGGCCATTATGAAAAAACCAGGAACTGCACCTCTATGTATGTACATATATATATTCACTACCACAGCCACACATGAACACACGTACGATTGGCTGTGGACATATATTACTTTCCTACTGCTACTATAATAATTAACATGAATTTTTTTAGCAGCTTCAAACAACAGAAATTTATTATTTTATAGTTCTGGAGGTTAAAAGTCCAAAATGGATCTAAGTGGGCTAAAATCAAGGTGTAGGCAGAGCTGCACTCCTTTCTGGAGATGTTAAGGAAGAATTTGGTTTTTTGCCTTTTCCAGTTTCTAGAGGTTGCCCTCATTCCTTGGCTCATGGCCCCCTTCTATCTTCAAAGCCAGCAATCTTTCCCACATCTCACCACTCCGACACTGACTACTCTGCTTCCCTCTTCCAAATTTAGAAAAACTGTGGAATTACATTGAGCCTACTCAGATAATTAAGAATGATCTATTTTTAGGTCATCTGAGTAACAACCTTAATTCTATCTGCAACTTGAATACCACCTTGGCATGTAAAATAACGTATTCAGAGATTCCAGGAATTAGGACGTGGATGTCTTTAGGAGAACTATTATTCTGGCCACCATCTTCCTCTCTTTCTTCAGGATCTCCACTGATCATCATCCATCTCTGAAATTATATGCAAACAGTTCACATATGCACATTTCTCTAGAGAAAGGGTCTCTAAATTTTAACAAATTCTCAACATTTAAGAATCACTGGACTAACTCATAGAATAGCAATATTCCACAGAAGGGTAGTTTGGAAGTGTCAACAATGTCAAATGTTAGACTGGCTTTTTAAAATGTGTATATTTTTAGCTTTGATCAGAAACCTGGATATGAGTTGAAAGTTTTTTCTTGTTGTATCTTTCCTCTGTGTTTTTAGTAGTTTTAATCATCCTAATTACATCTCTTTTTTACATTTTGCACTTATAAACATTTTTCCACATTGGTATGCAAACACATATTGGTATTTTTTGATGATGCTCATAGTCAATCCAGTGATTTCCCACAGTTTACTCAATAATCTTACTGCTATTAGACATTTCAACCTAACCCCCCTTTTTTGCTATTATATTTTAAATGCTGGAATGAGCATCTTCCTGCATAGATCTTTTTCAATATTTTGAATTTATTTCACTAGATTCCTGAAATTGGAATTTCAGACAGGAAAGATATGAATATTTCTATAATCCTTTTTATAATTGCTAAATTACTTTCCAAAAGTCTGTTTTAATTTATATTGTGACCAGCCTTTACTCACTCATACCATCAGTGTGAGATTTTTAAAATATCTTTCAGGGTACCCTTTGTGCATAGAAAAGATTATTCAGGGGTCATTTAAATTCTTATCAAAGTTGTGAACTAAAAAACTTAGTTCTTCCTTAACTTTTAAATTCAACTTGAAAATCTGGTTATTCTTTGTAAGTTTTGACAACAATCACTTCTAAGGAGGTTTTTAAGGTTTCTTAAATACTTAGCATTTAGAATTCTGTAACTTTTATTTCTGTATGTACTCAAAGCTTGATTAATAAATCAAACCTCTCCAAGTACTTAAACTCTTTTAAATCTAATAAATTAAACTTATAGATAATGTTAAATTCTTTTAAATGTCCCCATACTTTAAACAACCAGAGTTTAAGATTCTCTTCCACCTTTCAAGGTTAACCTGATAAATACTCTAACAGGCTTAATTTTCTTAAATATTACAAGAACTTAAAATACATAGATCACTATAAGAATATATTGCACAGTAACAGGGAATACAGCCAAAATTTTGTAACAAGTATAAATAGAGTATAATCTTTAAAAATTGTGAATCATGATGTTGTACACCTGAAATTTATTTAATCTTATAAATCAGCTATACCTCAATAAAAAAAATAGTGGGCTATCTATACCAATAAAAGTTAGGTAACTCAAAAAAATAATATAGATCACTCCTAAGCCATTGTAGCATATGCTTGATTTACTAAATCATTCTATATTTAATGTTATATCTTCCTGGGGTTAAAACTTTGACCCATTGGTAAAAATTCTGCCTTCTCAAGCAAAGTTGCCATCCCAGGCATTGAAGTTAATTATCAGAGCCCCCAAAAAGGAGTGAGTTTACTGACATATCTCCCAGATTCAAATTACACATAACCTAACTCTTCAACTACCACTAAGATTGTAGCTAACTTTCATTACTACCTTGTTCGTTTCGCATATCTCTGGACACCTTAAGATCACTGAATTGCATTCTCCACATTTCTGAAGTTCTGTGACTACAGTCACAATGCTAAAGTCATCCTAACAAATGGGATTAATTTTTTATGGAACAAGTGAAGCAAATACTTTAAAAAATAGATTTGTAAGAACTCTGTGGCCCATTAGTCTGTTAAACTCAGCACTTACAGTCTCTTAATAAAACATTCCTCAATTATTGATTTTAAACAGTAATTCAATAACAATGAGATAGGTTGGTGAAAACTTAGGTATCTCCTCTTTACATTCACTTTAAGGTGTCTTCAAATATTCATTCATTTTTTTGTGTTTGTTTTTCTTCCTTTGTTACTGTATATTTGTTAACTTCTATTCTTCTTACAGACTTGCCTCTATATATTGAGTATATTAACCCTTTATCTGCTTTATATGTTAAAATACTTTTCAGTTTTTCATGTGTCTTTACTGCTTATAGCAAATTTTTTTCCTGTGTATACATTTTTTGTGTAGCTACCAATGTTCTCCAAGGCTCTATGTTGAGCCCTTTCATCATTTTACATACCTCCCTCAGTGATCTCATCTAATCCTACAATTTAAACCACCATCTACAACCAGTTAACCGGTAAATCTACAAACAACATGCAAACCAGATCTTTCCCCTAAAGTCCAGACTTCTAAATCAAAAATTCAATCCTAATATCCAGTTATCTCTATAGTGAGGTTGGGAGGACATACTTAGCCCACAGGCATATCAAAATCAACATTTCCCATATCAAAATCCATCAAACCTCTTCTGTTTTCCCTATCTCAGGAAATGGTACCAACAACCACTGAGCTGCCCACATCAGAAACCTAGGAGTCATGCTATACACCTCCTTCTCTCTCCTATCCACATGCAAAAGGCTCCTAAACCTCTTTAGTCTTACCTTCCCAATTTCTCCACCTTTGCTTTCTCTACTCTAGCTGTATGGGCATTGAATTTAGTGGTCCTCTCTGCTCTGGCATTAACGTATGCTCTTCCTTTGCCTAGAATGGTCTTCCTTTCTTTTTGGCCTAGCTAGTTCCTAAGTCTCAGTTTAAGTGTCCCACTTTAGAAAGGCCTTACTTAACTCTCCAATGTTAGGTCTCCATGGTGTACGCTTTCATGGCATCCTATATTTTTCTACTATAGTACTTATTACAGTTATCACAGTTGTAATGTATGATTATTAACTTAATTATTAACTTAATCCTTGTTTCCATCACTAGACTACACCATAAGGGGAAGAACTGTGCCTGTTTTGTTCACCCGTGTATGCTCAGTATCTTGAACAATACACGACACAGAGTAGTGCTAAATAGTTACCTGGGAATAGCTACATATTAATACTGAATCAATAAATCCAATCTTTTTTATACTTCATTTTACCATCATTCTAATTCTTTGGTTCAAGTACTTTTTATTTCTTGCCTAGATATTATAATAGCCTCTGCAAGACTTTCTATCACTACCCTTGCATTTTCTCATCTGTTCTCCAGGACCCTTGTTAAAATAAATTTCTCAAATATAAATCTGATCATATTACTCATTGGTTTAAGATTTTTCAATTGCATCAATATAAAAGTGACATGCAAGGCCCTTCATGGTTTAACCTCTATCCACTTAATCAGGCTAACCTGTCTCAACTCCTCCAAAGGCACCCAGGCAACAAATCACACAAATTATCTGAATATTCTTGACCATGCCAGGTTCTTTCTGACTTCCCTGTTTTCTTACACTCCAGTGATTCTGCTTAAAATGCTTTCTGTGGCCTATTTCTGCTCTCTCTTTTACACCAGGATAACTCCGATCCTTAAAGGCTTGACTAAGGTATCCTTCAAGACTCCTTCCTAAAAAGCTTTCCTGAGCCACCTATTCCTAATCTGAGTTAAATGTTCTTCCTCTGCATTTCAAATCACAATTTTTTAAAGAATTTATTTTTCTTCAGTTAGACTTTCAGCTCCTTGCTAACAAGGACTACATATTTTTCATCTCTATATATCCAGTTCTGTTATGGACTTTGGTAAATGTCTAGATTTGTTGAATCATTTTGCAACCATCATGGTAAAATTACATCAGCAATAATGGATGCTAAATTTAAACAAGAATTTTGATGAAGAGCAGGATATATCTTCAACTATTTCCCCACAAATTGCCTATTAATTGCCAGGAAGATAAAACCTAGTAACATACATTGGAAAGCTAGGGCCACATATGGACCAGGTGATCAAAATTAACATCCTCAGTGAGGGACATATGGGTATCATGTGCTTCCAGAAGGGATACCCTGAGAAGGACACAATATCACCTGTGCAGTGGTCCACTTGAGAATGCAAAACCTCAACCTAATCATGAAGAAAAATCAGACCAAAGACAAAATAAGCAATGTTCTATCAAAAAGGAGGGTAGAGAAAGAAGCTATAATCTTTAAGAATGTCAAGGTCATAAAAGATAAAGAAAGGCTATGGAAATGTTCCAAAATAAAAGAAGCTAGGGTTAAGACCCACTAAATGTGGTACCTGATCCCAGACTAGCTCCTGTAAGGGAGGAGGAAATACTTAAGGACCAACCTACAAAGTTGGAATATGGATGGTAGATTGAAGTGTTATTTCAGTGTAAATATATGAAGCTGACAGGAAATACACTCAAGTATTTAGGGGTGAAGAGACCATTATAAATATATATATATTTGGAGAGAGAGAGACCTTGCATAAGAACAACTAAATGAAATGGGTGTTCTCTGAACAATTTTTATTTTTTCAATTTTTTGTAAACTTGAAATTATTTCTAAGTGAAAAGGTTTTTTAAAAATTAGGTCCACCTCAGAGAAACCAGGCCAACAGGAAAATAAAAGCTACTTTATGTACCTTTTACATCTATGCAGTTTGCATCTATGCACATTCTTTTTAAAATATTCACCACTGTATACTAAGTTTTCAACTTACTGTTCAAAATGTTTTCTTCTTTTAAGAGTCTTCATTCTTTCTTAAAAGATGAACAGACTATAGCCTTCACAGTTTTATCTAAATAAGCTAATATGTTGAAGCCAACATTCCATCATTTGTAGCTTACTCATCAGAAACAGCAGGAGGGGAAAAAAAAGCATTAAAATTACAAGACCTCTGCTCTCCACACTACCCATATTTACCATTCGTTTGCTGGTGATTGCATTGCAGTTTCCAAGTAAAACCTCAAATTTTAAATTATGACTTCAGTTTTATTCTTATGACAAGTCAAGAAGAGTATGCAGAGACACAAACTGGGTGGGTGGAAAGGGGTGGGGGCGGGTAGGACGATTAACTCTTTGCTGTATTGAAGAAGAAATAAGTATGAAAATTTCTGCTCCAATTGAGTCCCCAAATAACAGGTTTTTCTTCTCATAAATGTATCACTGTGTGGAGTATTAAAGTTTGAGAATGGTATTCTTACTAGTTTTTTTTTAACCTGTGAATCTGGTGATGTGAAGTAAAAGTGCTTTTTCCTTCTTTTCTTTAAAATTGAACTCAGGAATTTGCACCCCCTTGTGGTCAAACATAAAATTCTTCATTTTCAAAACACATTTTTTTTGTCCAGTTGGGCTTTTCTGTTCAGGCATAGGAACCAAGTTACTTGATTTTGTTTTCTCCCATTTTAGTGAATCAAGAAGCTTTAATGAAGGGTTGTTGGTTTATTAAATAGAATCTTAAACAAAATAGGATTTAAATCTTCTAAAAGTGACCCCTATACAAACTTTAGTCTGTGCAAAATGGAGATAATGTTGGATCCACCTCATGAGTTGTATTGAGGATTCAAGGAGAAAATGGATATAGCTGACACATAGTAGGTACTCAATAAATGTTATTATTTATTAATACCATCATCACTTTAGAATTCTCTTGACAGAATAAATCGTAAAAGGGGCTAGATTAAAAATTTACCAATTCATGATGTTCTAGTACAATCTTACAAATAAGATCCCCAAATTATCCAGAGTTCACTTAGCTGATTCTCTCCACAGGTATATTATATTTTTAAAGTTACAAAGAATATGTGTTTATCCCTGGATGATAGAAATTTGGATGGTTTTTACTTTATATTTTAGACTGGCCTGCTTTTTTCCCTTTTTTTCCCTTTAACTTTAATAATTAGAAAAGCAGTAAAACGATTACATTTCCATGTTACTCTTATGAAATGGCAAAACAGATTAACATCTTTATTCATCTGACAGAAATCATTACTAGGCAAAAATAATTTGTCGGGCTGATTTATCATTTTAAGGGCCTCTTGAACACAAATGCTAATTCCTAATGAGCTTGATTTTTAAAACACCTTCTAAAGAAACCATTTTAAGAGATTGGTGTCAATGACTGACTCACAACAATAGCTAACATTTACTAATATACCAAGCACCGTTCAAATGTCTTTAACATATTAGCTCATTTACATCCTTACAACTGGATGAGATACTAGCAATAATCCTTTTACAAAAGATCACACTGAGGAAAAAATAACTCGTGTAGGGTCACAAAGCTAGTAAGTAGTAGGGCTGAGCTTCAACCCAAGCAGTATGGTTCCAGAATCGACTCACTTAACCAGTACACAAAAGTACCATAGAGATGTAAGACATATACTACTCAACCATGTTACTTCTTGATGATGTCAGATTATTAAAGTCCATTTCTCTTCCAGTTGTACCTCAATAATGCAAGCCATGCTAACTTTCTTCCATTTCCTTACTTCTTAGAAATCAGGCACTTTTATATACAGTCTTATTTAACCCTCACAATGATGTATGTACTTGTATACTCAGACTGTTGTGATTCATCACAAGTTGTTTTACAACAAAAACGAGAAAAAAGTGTAACAATGCCTCAGATTTTAAACTGTTGGATTCTTTAGAAAATTAATTATAACTTGGGATCAGGAAAAAAGCAACCAGTCAAAAATAATCTTAAAATGTAATCATTTAGGATCAATGGCACTATTGTTTGTTTATGTTGTTTTAAATTTTCATCTTAATAATCTGGCATCAGGTAGGATAATTCTCCCAAGCAAATGAATGATTAAAAGAAGTTTTTAAAGAAGGTGTTCAAATATTGATAACTTTATTATCATTTATTGTCCTACCATAGCGCCCAGTCTCTGACGTTTGACAAATATGCTTAGGTCTTGTGCTTCTACTTACTAGTTGTAAAACTTTGGGGCAAGTTTCTTAATCAGAGTCTCAGGTGTCCACCTGTATAAAATAAAGATAACACCTACTTCATTGGGCTGTTGTGAGCAATAAAGATAATCATTCCTTAAAGCGTTTTCTTAGCCCCATGCCCAGCCCAGAGTAGTCAACACGTGGTATCTAGCTGTTATCACTTTATCAACGTGTCGCACAACAGAAACCTGTCTTTGCTAGATCAAGTTCCCTTACCACCCATTTTTTAAAAATCACCCTGTGATCCCAAAGACTGCCCAATAACCCATTCACCTCTCCCAAACCGATCAGAATGTTTAAGAACAAGGAAAACCAAGAAAGGAAACTGGGATTCGATGAAAGCGCCTAGAACCGGACTCCACACACACACACACACATACACACTCACACACACTGTCAGTTGTGGAGCAGGGGAAACCACGCCTCCTGTGTTTGCCCAGGCTGGATCGCACAGCCCTGGCTCCAGATTCTGACAGATGCGGACTCGTCCACGTGCTCGCTACCTGTGCTGCCTTAGGGAAATTACTTAAAGTCTCTGAGCCTTAGTTACCTGGTCTGCAAACCGAGATTAATAATAGAACCTACCTCATAAAGTTGTTCTGAGGCTTAAGGCGGTATCTCCCTCCGTAAAGTGTTGACTTACAGCAAGAGCTCTACACACCGGCGGAGCTGTTTTAAGTACACGTGTATCCATACACACGGTCTCAGAACATTCCGTTGTTAGGAGTTTAGACACTGGCAATAATATGTTTTTCTTTTTGCCTAAGCTGCACCCTTATTTGTTTTCCTCGAACAGTAGAACAAATGCCTACCGACTGATGTGTCATCTATGGACCCTCGGGCCCACAGTCTCCACGGTTCCTCCACCTCAGCGGCTGAGCCTAGGAGCTGCACGCACGCGCAAAAGGAGAGGTAGGAGGACTACGACTGAGGAAGCTGAGAGAGAGCGGCGAACAACCGACGATTCTGCGCATGTTCAAGGAGCGGGGGTTGGGGGTAGGAGTTTGCGCATGAGCAGAAGTGTCGGGAAGGCTAGAGTGGGGGGGGGTTAGGAGGCGGTATTGACAGCTGTGGAGGCAGCCCGCGTTCCCGGCATGCCCCGGGGCGACGGGGTTGGCTCTAACGAATTTGAATGAGGAGCCTCAGCGCTTTCGGCGCCATTTTCGAGTGATGCCTGGTCTCATCAATCTAGCTGAAGAGACGGGATAACCTGTCGAGAGTATAGCGCCACTAGGACTCCGCCAAAAAATCACTAAAAAAATCGTCAAAAATTACTTCGAGCAAAGGGCAGTTGGCGGAGCTTCGGCAGGGTTGGCGCAGCCGGTAAGAGCCTGAAGAAGTAGAGCGGGCGGTGGCAGTGGTGGGACCGGCAGGCGGTGGCGGCTGCAAGGAGTGGGTCCTGAGTCCGCCTTCATTTTAATCGCAAAAAATGCGAGGAGATAGGGTTGGGGGTAATTGGGTGTCTAAGCTGGCGGCGGCGGGCGGAATGTGGCGGGAGCGCGGAGAGACGGGGGCGTGGGGGGAGGGGAGTTGCAGTTTGAGCGGGACGCGGACGCGCTGCGGCTGAGCGGCCGCCGCCCAGTGGATCTGTCAGCAGGACCCCCCGCCCGGGGCCGGAGACCCGGCGCGGCGGGGCTCGGCAGGCCGCGGCTCCTTGACAGGAGGAGGGGGACGAGCGCCCCCTCCCCCATTGCCGAACCGAGCCGTCTTTCACCGCAGTTTTCCCGGCCCGCTGACGGCCGTCTTCCCCTGACAAGAAACTTAAGGTTGGCGGAAAATTGAGGACCCGGAGTAGCGGGTGCCTCCGGTCCGATCTGCGGGCAGTGCCCTCCTCGGGACCCAGCCATGTATATTGTCATCTTTGATGCTAAAAGCATGAGATGCCCTAGGAATGTGAGTTTCACCACGCCGCCCTCCCGCTCTGCGCGACTAGGTCCAGGCAAGGGTAGCATTCACCGCTTCTGGCTTTTCCAATTTGGGCAAGATGGGGCGGGGGCAGGCTTTTGAGGTTTTAGCGGGCTCCTAGGAAAGATGCTGGACTTTCGCTTTTTGCTCGGCATTTCTGTCATTTGCTCTCACGGTGTCGTTCTTTCTTGGAGGGGGGCGGGGGAGTGTTCATGGGTGAGATGAAAGATGGGGCTTCGACCTTGCGATTTCCTTCTCTGAGTCGCACTTTTCTTAGAAGACTTTTTCCTTCTCCAGTCTTTGAAACATGTCACAAGGAAAAAGGCAATCTGAAACTGTATTGATGTTTTCCTCCCAAAAAGTCTTTAACTGGACAACTTAACGGTAATTTTGCAATCCCCACCTTTTCTTGGGAACTCTCTTGAGTTTGGGGCGGAGGGAAGAGGGCTATTTGTCTTTGCCTTTAGTGATTTTTTTTTCTCGTCGTTTATACCGATTTTTACTCGGCAACTCTTGAATGATTTGATCTAGTGACTACTTTAAGTACTACTTTATAGATAATCGCTTTTGTAGAATTCGTCATTGAAGATACAGTGGATCTTGAATCCTTTTCTGCGCTGAAGGCGCCTTGGATTAACCCTTTGCTGGTGTGTTATTTTGCGTGTGGGGCGCGCGGCTTTGAGTTGCTAATATGCAGGAGATGGTTTTTGCAGCAGCTATTCAGTTGTTCAAAAAGAGGAATAACGCTTTATGGGGACCACAGTCACACACTTTTTAGGACCGCCTGCCTAAAGAGTTTTTCCCGCTGGAATTGATGTAACGATTGATTGATTTCTTATTTCTATGAAGACTGAGGGACCCGCCCTCACTTAGAATCTTTCCCCGAAGAGAATAGGAGAGCGCAATGTGATGTTTTTCAAATTGTGCCTAACGGAGCTCCCAAAACACCGAACTTGTTACCCCCTGATTGGCTGGAGGGAAGCGGGACTGGGGGGTTTGAATGTTGAACACTAGACTATAATTCTCGACTTTCCAAAAATTATACTTTTAGAAAACCACGGAAATAGTTATGAAACGCTAAGACGGGGAGTTTAAAAGAAAAAATGCTGGTGTTTAATATTTTTTCTTTCATAAAGGATTTTCGAGTGGTTTTGAAATGTATATTAAGAGTAAAATCTAGAGAAGGCGATTTTCGAGAAAATGTAATTCTTCTAGCTGAAATTACAAGACTTATATGTTGCTCCGTTCTTTATTTAAAAACTGACTGTAGGGTTTAGGGCTTTTATTCCTTTGACAAAAAATTTTCCTCTTAAGCTACATATATTTGTTTGATACAGATTACGAGAGAATTTTATTTTCATGAAAAGAAACTTTAATTTTCTTAATGTTAAGAATGAGCTTTTCCACATTTTACACAAAAATCAGATACATTTTTAAAACTTGTCACATCTAATTAAAGATGTATAGGTTTTGCTAACTCAGCCATTGCGATGGACTTAAAACTTTATTTACAAGAAATTTATGTTGCTTCATTTAGACAATATAACCGGTAAGTAGCACAGGTGCGGGTGTATGATTTCATTCATAAATTCATTATAAAGAAATACGTTGCATACACCAGTGTGGGTGTGTTGTGTTTTATTTGGTTGATTTTCAGCTGGTTTTTCTTTAATGTTGCTTGAGACAGCCGTCATTATATTTCTATTTATTATCAAGCTTGTCATTCCGTTTAATTGCATCTTGATAAAAGGCGGGTGTGGTTTTCAAAGAAAATCGGTAAACTTACTGATAAACAAGATAGCTGTAGATGGTTTTTTAAAAGATATTTTTAATAGAAATTTACATCATTTTAATGAGCAGTAGTTGAAATTTTGAAACTTAGAGTTTGTATTCTCACATTAGGTCACATGTGCATTGTTAGAAAATATTCAAATGGAAGGATCCCAAGACGTTTGTGAATTTCTATAGGGCTATAAATATGACTTATATTAATAAGTGGAATAGCTGAGTTTATAAATCGTACTGTTTTGTATTGCCTTCATAACAAGAATTAGAATGACACAACCTATGTTCATTACCTTTTTTCAAAGCTGTTAATTTGAATCATCTCATGAAAATTTCATAAAAGATGCTACTTATCCTCTATAAAATTTGCTTTAATGAAATTGTAGAAGACCCCATTTTTATTTTAAATGTAGTTTTACCTAAGATACCAAAACTAGTGGGTTTTGCTTTTTTTACTCTGTGTGTGTGTGTGTGTGTGTGTGTGTGTGTGTGTGTTTTAATTATCATTCAAATTATGTGACTTAGAGAGTTTTGAGGGTGGGGTGGGGAAAGGCTTTAAATTCCACCAGGCTGGTTAAATTTAACCATGCTTTTTTAGTGCTTTGGTTTATGGGGTTTTTTTGTTTGTTTTGGGAGGTGGTAGGTGAAGGATTGTTTTGTTTAATAAGCCATTTTTAAAAGAAGTGAAAGGACTCCTTTATTTAAAATTGTACACTTAAAGCTTGAGAACACACTAGCACCTAAATAAAATTCACAGCAGTCAGAATCTTTTCCCTTTTATGTGGCGCTAGATAAGAGGAAGACTTTGGTTTTAGATTTGTAGGCATGTAGGTATGAGTTCCAGCACATGTGTTATTATATTATGTATAATATCTGTATGTCTCCACAGAAATTGTTAATTCTGATTTATTTTCTATTCTATGGTAAGGACTAGAAAAGTCTTACATTACCACAGGAAAACAATGGTGGGGAAAGGTGTTGCTACAGTAGCTCCGCTCTTTTTAAAGCTTTGTTTACATATTGTGGGGGAGAGGGAACTAGGAAAGGTGAGGTATCAGTCTTCCTGGTAGCATTGATTTTCATTTGTTTGGCCTTTATAATATTTTTTAAAAATTCAAATAAAAGTGCAATTTTAGACTTTGAATGCTATTGTTTTGGTTGAACATTTACAAAATAAAGCCTCAGGTGTTTGAATGTAACACTGCTTTTTTTAAAAAAAAAAAGATTAGTATCATTTTTAATGTTTATCTAGATCTAAGGATGAAAATTTCAAAGTAGCTTGCATGTTCTGGATCCCTTGTTTCATCATGCTTTGTGTGCTACACTTTTGTCTGTTTGTTGTGTTGTGAAGACATACTTATTTTTATCTGTTTATTTATTAGTATGTATTCAGAACGTCACAAAATACTTCAATCCAAAGTATTGATCAGTGGATTTGGTTTACAAAAAGAAAAAAAAAAAATACCCAGAGACTATATTAGATATTTCTTCTACATGATGCATAAGCTTTCTCCAGTTAAGAAAAAAATCAATTAGAGTATATATTTACCAATGATTTTGAAATTTTATTATATAAAAATTTGTCTTATTAAAATATTACGAGCCTAAAATTGGCTTGTCTTTTTTGTTGTTTAATAAAGCTTACTAATCTTCACTGATTTGTTTTTAACCCTTTTTTAGAAGAAACAGAAATATTGGTCTGATTATAAGTAAAAACCACATTTATAACAAGAAAACACATCTTAGAAAGAATTGTCAGGGTATTAGTGTACATGTAGTTTTGTTTTGTTTTGCTTTAATTCAGCAAACTTTGAAACACTCTGTGCCAGGCAACTAATTTTGGCATGTAATTAGAATTCAAACTATGACTTGATGAAATTTGGTAGCCCCAAATCTCTTAAGACCAAAGAAAATCAGTAATAAACTACCACTTTCTTTCAAATAAGTGTCGAAATGAGATTAAGCCATTTTTGCACTTAATTTTTATAAGTGACAGTATTAGAACTTTAAAGTCGTCATTGTCTTAATATTATAAGAGTAACATCAGTGGTAGAATGTCACATTAGTAATATGCGTTTATATGTTTTTCTGATTAGTGACTGTAGAGCTTTCCTATAAATGCTGCTTTCTTGTAGGGAAATGATTTTCTTTTACCTTTTTTTTCCTTTGCCTGCCTTAAAGATGCTTAAAAGGATCTTTCTTTTAGAAAGACAAATTTAAAATATTGGAATTTGATACTAAATACATGTGCAAATTTTATTCTTAATATTTAACAAATTATGAGAAGTTTAATATACTTTTGTTAAATTCTGTCTTACTTCACTAAAGAATCTATACACTGGAAAGATGTCTTGGGTTCTAAGTATAAAAAAGCTGTATTTTGTAATAGATTTGAGATTTGAATTTTAGTATTTCAAGGATTATTGTACTTTTTTATCATACACATTTGATATTTGTCTTATATCTAAACCTCTTTTGTTCCTTATTATCTAATATTTTTTGTTTTTCTACTATTTAAAAACTTAACATTTGGCATGAAGTACATACTGGTTTCTTCTGTTGTCCCATGATTTTTAAATATTTAGATATCTTAATTTTTGGAGTGCTCACATACAGAAAACTGTCCACATCTTTTGAGGAAAACTATGGAAATTATTCTAATTTTTAAAAATATCATGGTTTGAGGATTAGTGTTTGTGAGTTATATATGTTTTTTGTCATAAAACAATCAAATATTTGGCTGCAGAGAAATAAAGTTCTGTGGTTATCATTTCTTTTCCTAAGCTATTTTTAAATAAGAATGGAATACTCAGCATTGTGGTTCACATATAGTACATTATAAATTTTGGGTAGTTTAACAATTTAATAATTTTATATAGTTGACTGCCACTGAATTATTAAGATTCAAGTGAAACAAATGAAAAGGCCACTTACATACATTTGATTACACCACCTCTACTTGGACACATTAAAAAACTATTGGCCCCAATAGTCATCCATTTATTACTATAAACATTTTAATTTGTTTAAAAAGTAAATTCTAAGTTTTACTCTGTTAGACTGTGATATCTTAAAATATTTGGAAATACCAATATTATTATTCACTCAGGCTTGGCAGAAGACTAAGGTTGAAAATGGTAATTTCTGTCAGCATTAACACATGATAATTTGGGGTAAAGGTAGTTTAAAATTTGTCTCTATTCCTTGAGTAACTTTTTAAACTGTGTGGATTTTGTAAGTTTTAGAAACACAGAGAAACTGTATTTCTGATATTTTATTTACAGAGTCCACTTTACCAGTCCTCTAACTACCTACATAAACACACTCATCTACACTGCTTTGAAAATGAATGCCCTAAAGAGAAATGAAAGCAGAAATATATTAATCTGATTTGTTTGTAGAGGCTTCGGATGATAAAGCATATCACAGGTGTTTCTAATCAAGATATTACTATTTTTAAAACATTTTCTAGTTAGGGTTTCTTTGAACATAGGCAAGATTGGGGTCATTTTGAAAATCTTACCTCTGCATTCAGGGATCAATTGTGAAACTGCAGGAGGCGGAAATCTGTTGAGTGTCTTCATGCTATAATACATGACATTTTTATTGCAGGTTTTGACCTTTAGGAGAGAGCCAATTCTGGAGAACAACCTAACTTCTTTGATTGAACATTCATATAATGCATTGGAACATGATAGGAGATTAAGGTATACTAATGAATTTTAAAAGCATACAATTTTATAACTTTGTAATATAACTGAGCTAGACAGTTGGTAAAGCTGGAACTTTTAAATGAGCTAAAATCAATAAAGACTTATTAATAGACAGAAACCATCCAGTGAAGTGGCCAAGATCGAATTCTCTTGCTTTATTAAAACTTTAGATTTCTTTATATAGTGGATGTACTTACCATCTTATATTAGGTCCAACTCCAAGTGAATTTATCTGTTCTAAAAATAAGTATATATACTTACATTCGGTTTTTCTTCCTATAGTTGTTATGACAGTGTTATATGTAAAAGAATTAAATAGTGGATTTTTCATCTTATAGAATGGAAGATTTAAATCAAATGGAATTTGGTACTCTGTTCTTTGATAGGTATAGTGGTAGACAGAGCTTACAGAATTAGATAAGATTAATGAAAATATTTTAAGAGAATTTAAAGTATTCCAAGTACTATCCTAACCAAAAGTGTCAGTTTGGTTGAAACTGAAAAACCCACTTTCTTAAGCAGAAACTGGTATCTTACTCATAGGTACTCTGAGTAAAATATTTAAATTGTTCATATCAAAAGTTGCAAACTCTTCAAAAATAAACTGCAGAATTCCAAAACAGCTAGTGATTTGTCTTTACCTCCAAAATCTGTATCACAGAACCACTTTCTAGCATATTTATTTTCCTTGAAATAAAATTTATTTTGTTTTAGTTGAAAATTTCAGATACTTTGCTAAAAAAAAATTTTGACTGTTTTCTAAATTGTAATCTGGTGTAATGAAAATGAACTCACTGAACAGCATTAACTAAGTATTACTTGGTTAGTTTTTGAGTAGTAAGGTATTAATTACATGATAAAGTATTAACCATAGTATTTAAATATTTTTTAAAACACTACTTGCTAAATAGAGTAAGGTTTACTAAAATATAGTATCTTATTATTTTTTCTTAAAATTTTTTTCACTACTTTATATACTTAAGATACAGGAAATCGTACAGGTTTGTTTTCATAAGAAAAGTGTAATTTAGTCTTAAGAGTGAAGTGTATTTATCCCTGTGGTCATAGAACTACTTTTATCTTTAAACAGTGTTAAAAAAAAAATTTTAAGCAAATTCTCTGTGTGTTTAAGAAAGTTTGAACATTGAGATACAATTAAAATACTAAAAAAAATTAGGTATTTCTGTGTTGTTATATATTAGATAATCCAGGATCTGACTCTGTTAACAGTTAAGGTTAAGTAAAATATTAAAATAAAATATTAAAATAAAATTAAGGGTGAGGTTCAGATATTGATGTTTATTATACTGTAAGGTGGTGATTTGCGATAGATACAAGGTATAGAAAGTCTTCATAACTTTGATTTGAGAATGTTATGAAAAAGCAGCTTAGTTTGAATAGGGTGAAAATGAAAACTGTTTTCCCCTTTAACTTAAACAGTGTTTTTGAGGTTAGAGAACATGAAGATGAAAAGTGAAAAAATACAGTTTTTGAGTCTGAAAAAAAAAATTCAGGTTTAAATCATCACTTTCAATCCAAGTATCTTTACACACAGCCTTAGTAACTTAAATGGGGTAAGAGAGACAGTTTTTGAGTTTATATTGTAGAAAAAGACATAAATCCACAGAGTTGTTCCTAATTAAGAGAGTTTATGATTGTGATCTTTTGTGTTGTCAAAACTTATTGTTTGGACACAAGTATTTAGCATCATAAAACTATCCTGCTTGTACAGCTGTATACTGGCTTATAAATTTCCAAATTTTTAGCTTAGTAAATAATTTAACATTTGAAAGAATCAATGTAGATAATAACAGTCTTTTTTTTTTTTCTTCTTGGTCAGTTCTTACGGAGTGAGAAACTTTAACCTAATTAGTAGTATGTGTTATTTTTGGAGATGGGTTAATAAGGGGTTTTACTGCTATATGTGATTGGCTATCCTTTAACTACCCCTTTTGTAAATAAATTTGACATTTTGTAAGGGTTTTGGCTGTTTTAAATTTACAGACCTGATTATCTGTATCCAACTAAGCTTTAATATGTTGTTCATTATGACAGGATTTGGGGGAAAGGATTTATTGTGTTATCTTTTTTTCAGTGATAGATTTCTATCTTATTTTTGTCATATTTATACTTTTGGTTAAATGCATTTTCAGGGTTAAAATAACATTCATTTTCAGGAAAATTCCTAATTGCCCCTAAAATACAGTTATACTGTCAGTGTTGTAGTTTTATTGAAATAGTTATCCTTAGAGTGGAAAGACTATTTAGATAAACTAGAGATAATTTAACTTATCTACGTATGAAGGGACTTGAAATTATTCATTATTTGTCATTGATGTATATTTCTAGTTTGTAAGGACAAACTTATATTTTAAGCAATTTGTCAGTAATAACAGTTTTTTTTAATAGAGGGTATGGTGTTGCTAATAATTCATTATAGATTCAATTTCTTAATGAAAAATGTTTAAATGTTCAAATGTTTATTTGAAGCAGTTTTGTACATATGTGTATTTTATGGTATTTTTTGTTTGTTTTGACCAATATATACATCATGAATCCGATTTGGTTTTCTTCAAATAAGACCTAATGTGTCAGATTCATATTTTCTGATAAGCATTTTCAAAATGCAGTATTTAATTAATGTGATTTTTTTAACTTAATATAATTTTGAAGTAGAATTTCGGTTCTCAGCACCACAGACCACACTTTTGATATTTCATTAATACATTTGATTTGGCTTAGTTTTACTTTCCCATTTTCATGATTAAAGTCACTTGGAAGAAAAGCATACAGCATGTTTCAAATACAGTTGCTAAGGCTGATTAACCCACTGGCTAATAGTTGATTAATTTACTACTGTTTCTAAATGTCTTAATTTTTTTAAATCCTTCTTTGATATTTGCTTTTACTCTTTTATTGTATGGCTTTCATACCAAACAAATACACTTAATGATTTTGTTATCCTGTGATCCTCAGGGTTTTTTTTTTTTTTTTTTTCATTTTTATTATTAGCATTATTTGTTACTGAGCTGCTGGTAAGCAGAAAAATTACTTTTTCAGTTTTGATAAAAATTAAAGATTGGGGGTTTTTTTATAGATTATCTGAATTTTAATTATTACTATTTTTTACACCTTTTTAAAAATCTCAGACCTAGCTTTCTTGAGTAGCTATTATTTAAACTTATTGGCCAGTTCTAGCATTTTTAAAAATAATTTACAGATGTCCTAATTTTTCTGACTTAAAATAGTTTTTTCTGTCTTTAATTTTTCTGAATTAAAGATAGTTTGACAGAAAACTATTTCTGTTTCTTAATCATCAATTGATATTATGTGCTTAGTAAGTTTTTAACTTTGTATTACACAAAGTAGATAAATTACATGAGTAAAATTTATTTTTAGTTGGAACTTTTGTAAAAACTGGGCTAAAATCTTACTTATTTGCTAGTAGTGTCTAATGTCAGACATATGGTGGTGATTAGATATGTGGAACCTGGAGACTGGGGCTTTTTCTAAGCATAATATAATTTCATTTCTTGATTGAAATTTAGATACTTTCTTATTTTCCAGGAAAATAGGTAGAGAAGATACTCTTTATGAATTCACCCTGAACCTGCTTAAAACTTTTCTGAGAATTTTGATAACTGAACAGCTAAATTTAAACTAGGTGTTAAAGTGTCATTAATTTTTTTCCCCTTGGATACATTATAGATACCCTTTCTAATCAAAACACCAGTTTTGTCTTTTCTTATCTCCCCATCCTACTCTTTAAAGAAAAAATTTCTTCTTAAATAATTTTATCATGTAGCTATACAAGCAGAGCTTCTGGATAGGTTGAGCTGAATCATTTTTTTCTTCTGTGTGTTAGTGGCATATGCTTTTCTCAGCTTGCTGCTTCAGTGGCAGCAACAGTGAAAAAACAAGTATCACCACAGCCCTTGTTCTTGCTTCTTACGTTGGGAGCAAGGACTAGGAGATTGCTGCTGCTTGTACAGAATAGCATCAGTATACAATAATAGTGGCCAAAGGAGCCTGCACCCATCAGCTTTTACAGACCAGGTAGGAACCCATATATAATATAATGAATACAGTCATTGACAAAAAAGTATTTTCTTCCCAAAGTAGCATAAAGAGAACAGTAGATGCTTAAAGCTCTTAGACTCTTAACTATTTTTTACTATTTACTCTAGTTTTGGTTTATTTAATTTTTATTCACTTAATTCCATCTGTATAAATGGAAAATAGTCTTGATTCTGAAAGTATATGTGGTATATTTCATGCTTTTCACTTTTAAGCTGGTAAATTGGAAAAAATTATTAATCCTTAGTTGCCGATAACACAAGTTAGGTAATACATTGAGGAAAGAAAAGTTGACTGTGGCCACATAGAGGTGTTTCTTTCACTTTGGGACCAAATTCTAAGCTTATATTATCATGATTTTAGAGCCCAGTCTAAACAAGGCCAAACGTGTTGATTTCACTGTCACTAAAAAGAACACACCCTATACTACTTTGTGCTTATATAAAGACAAAGCAGGCTACAGATAGAAACTCTTTAAAAGTCTTTACTTTTTTCTCACTATTAAAATAATGTCTTATATCTGAACTTTGTATCTGGAAAGTTTAGGTTATCCTAAATCTTTTGGAATTAGGACTCTGTAATTTCAAATAGTGTAGAAGAGTGTTTTTTATTTTTACAATTTGAGTTCGCACAGATTTGCATAACCTTCATATCTATATTTTTCTCCTCTTTTATTAAAATTCCAATAGGTTGTAGTTAAAGGGAAATGAATATTGGATTTCTATTAAAGTTCTGATTTCATCTGTAGCATTCTTGGTGAAAAACTGCAAATGATGTTATTAGTGTATAAGCCTAATGTCCCAAGTTACAGTCCAACATTTGTAATAGCATTCTTTTAAAAAGGTAAAACTATGGGGTGTTTTTTTATTTGTTTATTTTTGTCTTTTTTCCCTAATACTAGAATATTTTCTTTAACATGTTGATATAATTTAACAGATAACATATTAATTACTATTATCTACCCTTAACCAAAAAGTGAATTATGTAATGCTATATATTGAAAACACCTTGTTTTTTTCTAATTACTGTGTAAAGTGTCTATGGACCACCTGTACCAGAATAATTTAGAATAAAGTATTTTTCCAGATCTGCTGAATCAATCTCTGGAGCTAGACTTAGGAATTTGTGTTTTTTACAAGCTCTAAGTGAGTTTTTTTTAGAAGCAACACATGTGAGAATACTCTCCAAAATGAAATGGGGAAGGATTCTTCACACTTTCTGCTTTTATTTTTTTCTCTTTGGTCATCATGAATCTAAGCTCACTAACTAACTATGAATCTTATCATTTCTACCACAGTAGTTTTAGATTCAATCTTGTTATTTCCTTAATCATATAAGGAAAATTTATATTATAAGAGCTTAATTTTTGTGCAAGTACCTTGGACCAAATTTTAAGTCTGTTTATTTGGAACATAATGAAACAATACCTCTATTAGACCTGTGCATAATTAAAACAGAAGGGATTGATCACTTAAGAATTTTTTAAATTTTCATTTAGATAGTAGCTATTTTTCTTAAATGTATTTCCAAATATGTATTGGAGAAAATACAGAAAGGGTAACTTTTTATATGCTGCTTGTGGGAGCATTTGGCAGTATCCTACAACAGTTGAAGATATACATAGGCTTGGACCCAACAATTCCATTCCTAGATGTTCTAGATAAACTCAGGCATTTGTGGAAAAGTCTTGTTTATTTTTACTTGTAATAGGAAAAAATTGAAAGCAGTGTAAATGTTAAGCAATAGGAGAGTGGCAAATTGTGACACAGTCACGTGATGAAAAATGTTTGTTTTATAGCTGTTAAAGTGAGAGCTATGTGTATCATGATGATGAATGTCTTACTTCAGCAAATAAAAACAAATTGCAAAAGGTTAGCTACAGTATAACATTTATATAAAGCTTGAAAGCAATGATATATGTTATTTTCAATAATTGAATTTGTAATAATAATGTAAAAAGATGCATAAGAATTAAATAGCAAGTTCAGGATTGTGATTATGTCTTGGGAAAGAGGGGAATGGAATCCAGGGTATGGTACAAAAGGGACTCAACTGTTTGTATATAGTCTTTTTTCTTTAAAAAAAAAAAATAAGCATGGCAGAATATTAGAATTCAATGCAGATGCATTGGAAAGCCAGGAGTAGGATGTGGGGATTTATTTTGCTATTCTCTTGATTTTTCCTGTGGATTTGAAATTTTTATCTTTTCAAGTAAGTGGGAAACAGTACTGTCCCTTTTTTGGTGAAGATATTCTACAATAAGATGTACACTTGGAATACTCCATTAAGAGCATGGATTGGGTTTATTCACTCTATTCTGTGTCTTGTAGTAAGTACTTAAAACCATTAGTTGATGTAAGAACTACAACTATAATCATGGCCTACAGAAATCAAACTAACCAACTTAAGTTGCTAGGATATTTTTAAATTCTTTTATTTTTAAAGATGAACTGTAATGTTTCTTTCCTTTGCACACTGGCTTTTAATCCTTCCTACTTTTGTAAGTAAAGGACAACCATGGAAATAATTTATTTTATCACTACTATTTCATTTACTCTAATTCAGGCAATTTCACAACTATGTTTTCTTTTGGCCATAGATCATAATCATAGCATACTATTTTCAGAAATTTCTTCATGCATTTTGAGTTTCAGTTTAAGCTTTGTATTTATACTGTATTATAAGAGAATTCTTGAAATGAAGCAATATATAGATTTTTAGATATTGCAGTAGTATACATGTGTATGTGTGTAAGAGAGAGATTGGTCAATCTTGAGGTATGATCTTGAATTTATCTTAAAATATCTGTACTTATATGATGTCCTCCAGAAGCCTCAGTGTGTTCCAAGTTAGACATTGAAGTATGAGTTTTATATATTTGATTTTTAAACTTCAAGAAGATAATAGT
The DNA here is from genome assembly GCF_048773025.1 of Camelus bactrianus. Lineage (NCBI taxonomy): Eukaryota > Metazoa > Chordata > Mammalia > Artiodactyla > Camelidae > Camelus > Camelus bactrianus. The sequence goes on from NC_133552.1 coordinate 14,874,568, forward strand.
AACAGAAAAGTGTATTTTAAAAACTAATGATAGACTCTGGACTGAAATATATAAATCTGCTGCTGGGTTTTTCTAATCTGTGATTATTCTGTGCTATGTAAGAATCAGAAAACAATAATTGTCAACCTCAGTTGAAAATTTTCTAACTTAAGTAATGTGATCAAATTTTTATAGTCTTCACTCTTACCTTTTTCGTAGGTTTAGTAACAATAAAATGAAGACCATAATAGAACAAGCCCCCTACGTAGCCCAGCAGTTCTTACCTTGTAAGTATTAACTCACAGTCCCCCTACTATTGCTATAAAAAGTTCAGTGTCATGTTTTGCTTTATTTCTGAATTTTTTCTACCATTCTAGAATCACAACTTTCTAACATCCCTCTACCTCCAACTCATTGAAGTTTGGTATTTATTTAGTCCAATTTAGATCAAGAATAATGCCATTGCCTTGGGTAAGTTTTCTGTTTGTAAAGTACTTTACAGCCAGGCTCTATTATCTCTAAATCTAAGAATCATAATTGTAAACCTTTTTCCTTCAAAGAATTTTACAAATAAGTAATGGTCATTTTTATTATCATCATTATTCATGCTATTGACAGTTATTTTATGGTTTTATAAATTGGAAATGTTCTCCCCACTTGAAAAATAATTTCTGCATTTTGCTAGATTATACTGCAGACTTCTTTGTGAGGTGCTTAAAATTTAGCTGTTAAAACTTCAGGAGGTAGGAAAAACAGGAAGGCAATCCCTTTTCCTTCCTTTTATATATACACATGCACACCTCTTTCTTAGAATAAGAAACATTTTTACCCTGATTCATTTAACTTTTGAGAAACTTACAAATTCTAAGGGAATAATTCTAATAGATTACCTGAAATTGATGTTATACCCCTAGAAAAACTCTCAAAATCAAGATCATGGTAAATGCAGAAGATATTTATTTCCCTAAATTTGAGACCCTAAAATCAGTTACAAGAAAGATTCTCTTCCATCAATTCCTTGAGCTAATCTAAATATCGCGAAATAAAAGAAACTCAGGTGCGTCTCTTTCTGTTCTTGATATTGAGGGATAGGGCTGTTTAAATGAAAACTAGTGCTTCAGATACTTCTGTTACATTACCTCACACCATTGCATTAGTGACCCAGTGAATAATGTGTATGTGTCAAGAGTGACTTCATGATCATAGATCAGCCATTGAGCTCAGTAAGTAGTTTTTCGGGTAGGAATCAATTACATATTGAAAACTTTTAATAATGAGCCAGTTTGAAGAGTAGTGGCCAAATGCCACAGATCACTTCTTTTTCTGATTTTTTTCCCTTTATATTTTTGTCTGTGGAAAACTAGAATGGAAACATTTGCAAATCCCCAAAGAATCCTATATAATCCAGGGTTGGGTTTCTTAATTGGTCCCTTGGAAGCCAGCTCAGCTTTTCTTCAACTTAACTCTTAGAAAAAGAAATCTTTTCAATTGGTCTTGCGCTGTTACTGTAGACTGGAGGGCAGCTCACTTTTCCAAAGGAAAAAAAAAAAGTATCATTTAATTCCCAACAGATTTATAAGTACAGATACCATCACATTCTTAAGCTCATGTCATCTCCTTTATAAATTTCCAAGCAAGCAGCCTTTTTTGGATATTCTTCAGCATCTTTTAAACATAGATCATTTGCTGTATTTCATAGTTGGAATGTTTTCTGTTGTCTCTCCTAGGTAGTATGCCTGGAGTTACCTTTAATCTTAGATACTAAAATGGTGATGTTTGCAATTAAATAATACCCAGAAAGATAGATACACAATGAGAGTATTCATTGATTCTTTATGATTGTGTGGATGTTCACTCTTCTGCTTTTTTTTTTTAATGTTTGTTTTATGCCATTGTTTCTTTAAGATAGGGATTTTTTTTTAATTTTTCACTTATGGAATATGGATATCCCAGAAACTGGAATATTACTGTTCCATATATTTGATACTGTCAAAATTAAATAATGGCAGTGTTTTGGGTTCATTTTTACAAATTGAGTGGAGATGAAATATTTTTCAAGTTTGTTTTCAAGTTTTAAGGTCTTAAACTTTTGTTGCTTAACATAAAATATTCAGAAATAGTCATAATTTTTCCTACTTTTTTCTTTTTTTGAGCTATGCTTTGATTTTTATTTATTTCTGTTATGTGAATTTAAAATAAATGTATCATTTGGTGCTAAATAAAATAACATCTTTAGGTTCATTGTCAGCATTAAGATCATTGCTTTTTTGTCTTTAATCTACAACAACAAAAATTTTAAGACATTGACTTCATAAATAGGAAACAAAAAGTAAAGCAAAAACTTCACTATTCAGTGCTATCAGTGTTAGTAGTCCTGTAAACAAAAGTAATGGAGATAAGTTACTTTGTAATTCAAGGAAGTTATTAAATTTGCCTGGTATCCATAATATAGGCTACCAAAAAGAAATTACAACTATTTCTCACATTGGACTGATTATCAAAGATAAGTTTTCAGAAATGTTATCTAGTTAGCCATAGAATAGCAATGGCATGTAATCATACCATTCTAGAAAATATTGTCAGTTCTTGAATTACTGTGTAAAGTAGGATTTACTGAAAGTATTGCAAATAAAATCAGAATGTCATAATCAGTAGGGCACTAAGTAATCAATATGGCAAATGATATAAAATCTGTTGTGTTTTCAATGAAAGTGTAATACTCTTGGTATGAATCCCTAGATATAGCTGAAAATTCTCCTATTTTTAATTTATTTGTAATGGAAATTTACTTGTGTAAATTACTGTCTACCTGTGCCACTCTTGAGGAAATTTTAATTATCTTGAAGAATTTTATAATGTGAATGTTTCTGAGAGAAAGCTATGTGCCAAATGAGAAAAAAATCAAATTGCTCTTTTGGCACTTGGATTATAGTAAAGAGTGTTATAATCCAAAGCAGAAAAATTCATAAGGGTGCTAGGTACTGTCAGCATTTGGTGGTGAAGAAGTCTTTGCAAACTTAATAATATGATCAGTTGATATTAATTTAGTAAACATATCAATTCCAGGCTCTTAAAGCTGTACATTGTTTTATAATTTGTGAAATAAAGTTGACAGTATGCAACAACCATTTTTCAATTATTGTTCAAATAACAGCTATTTTTGAGAATTAAACAATGCTTAATTGAATGCCAGGTGTTCCTGTCCTCAAAGTTTTATATATTTGACATGTATATATTTAACAGGATGATTGAGTTAAATATGAGCTTTAATGTTTAAGGCTGTGTTTCTGATCTCAGCAAAAGTGTAACCATAAAATTTGAATTTTAGTGCCAAAATTATAGAAAGGGGTTGAATTCATTGTTTTCCCACCTTGAACAACTTCTCGGTTCAAGATAGATGACTCAAAGAATAGTAGAGAACTTACTATTTATAGAGTTACTTTGGATATTTTCTTAAGAAAATGAAAACAGGGCAGAATTCGATAGCGCAGGCCCTGATTTAAATAGCAAATAAATATACAAGTCTAATGAACTCTGGTATAATAGGGATTTCAGGTTCTTAGCATAAATACAGTAGATAACACCCCAGACTACTCTATTCAGTTTTGCCCCTGCCTATCCATTTGATTCTTCAAAATTATCTCCCTATAAAAACAGGAATAAATTGAATGCAGATTGGCATAAATATATATCCACTTATCAGCAATCGCACCTGAAGTTTTGCCTAGACTGTCAATTTCATTCTTCCTGTTAATATCCAATAATGAATTTATTAAAATTTTTCTCAGTTTTCTTTTCCTTAATTTTACTCTACAGGTTATTATTTCTTTATGCCTCTAGTATTTGGTCTCCTATAGTCAGAACTTAAAATTGGCAATTTTATCTTCCAAATCCTTAACAAGACAGCTCAGTAAAATACATTGAATTTTTCTAAAAGCCAGTTTTTAAATTGATCTACATTCATTTTATTTTAGCCCTCAGAATACTAGAATTAAAACCATAATAAAATAGACTTTTTCCTTAGTGTTAAAAATTGTATTTGTGTCAGTAATAACTGATGGCAAATAAAATTCTTGTAGGAGAGAGGTTTCATTTTGATATATAACTTCATCTTTGGCCCTAGATATATCTTCTAAAAATAGTTTTGTATCTTTTCTCTAGGCTAAACATACACAAGTCCTTCCACTGGTTCTCATAGTATGAATTCTAGACCATTGGTATGCTGGATATTTCACTTTGGTCTGCTACATTTTGTCAGTATTCCTTTTAAAATATTGTATATAGAACTGAACCCAGTATTGTCAATGTGGTTTGAGGTAGAAAATACAGTCAATCTCTTATGAATAGGATACTCTGTTAATGCAGCCTAATTCCAGTAACTTTCTCTTTGTCATCAATTCTGTTAGTTCATATTGACTCACAGTCCACTGAAACCCTAAGTTTGTCAAAAGTGTGTTTCATATCCTACAGGCATTTATAGAATACATGTTCACTGCTAGATGTGCTCATAAAAGTTTAGGATTATACAATCTTAACAACAGGTCTATAAGGTAGGCATTAATAGGCCCATTTTATAAAGAGGAAACTGAGGCTCTGTGGACTAAAATAACTAACCTAAAGTCTAGACTTACAAGGGACAGGATTCCAACTTGGATCTCCTGGCTTCAGATTCACTGTTCTGTATCATTGCCACCTCGAATAAATTATTTCTGCTGCTCATTACTTTGATAAAGTTAGAAATTCAAAAATTGACCAGTGAATTCTGTTGCATTCAGGGTGATTTAAGAGCTTAGGAGACATGTCTTGAACTTTTTAATGTCATTGTTAAATGCAATAATGCCTTATATAAACTAGATGAACTGAAATTAGAATAGTGTAAGATAGAAGTAACTATACCGAAACAAAAATGTTAACGGAAACAAAATTTAAGTAGCATATTATGTATAGGGACGTGAGGGGGAAAATCACTAATTTATGTTAAATGTATAATTTTTACTATATTTTAAATTTTTAAATTAAATCTAAGAAAATTAACTTAAGGTAGTTAAATATTCCCATTTACTCATATTCATTTTCAAGTTGATTTCTTAAGCAAGACACTTTATTTTGTCTCACCTTTCAAAATGACTGTTTTTTTCTTAGAAGATTGTAAAAGTGAAAAGTTGATAGATCAAAAGCTAGTAGAGATACATAAGAACCCACAGGCCAAAATATAAACAGCCAGACTTGGAACTAAGACTACTGTATAAAGATTATAAAGGACAAGAACTGAATGGTTCTGTTTTCTGATTTTTTTAATAGCTTTTTTTTTCTTTTTTTTCTCTTTTCGGTTCTGCATCAAGGTTCTTTCCATATCTAGTTAAGGAAGGTGGTTCTTCTTTTAGCCAGCAAACTTTAAAGGAGGTATAGAAGGATGGAGGCACTATGATGTTTCCAGTGGACAAAGATAACAGAGTGGAAAAATGGCATGGTACATACTGGGAAGCATTGCCATATAGCTAGTCCAGTTTCAATGGAGGATAGGTATGAAATGATGAAACCAAGTACCTTTTCAACACAGTACTCAGTTGTCAATGTTCAGAACTTACTATGAATGGACAGTTCAGTATCAGCTAGAAAGGATGAAGTAGGAATCTACTGTAGGAGATAGACTTAATTGTCCTTAAAAGTAGGAATAAATGGAAAGGGGATTAGTGAGTATTTTAGCCTCCAGCAGTAGCTTCGGAGATTCAGAGATCAGGTGGGAATGTACAGCTTAGGAGAGGAGAGAACTGGAAAACGATTTATTATAAGCATCTCAGTTCTTCCTGGAGCCTTGAAAAATCACTTACTGGGAGGATAGTCACTACTCAAATGATGAGTAATAGTATTTGGTTCTACTTGCTACTCATCTGCTGTCCGCAGTAGCTTCATACTTGATCAATCTTTTGTTCACTCATAAATACTTAATGTGCTTCTCTAACTTATAGGTACCCCTTTTTCCTAAATATATAACCACCATACTTTGAACACACTAACAAAATTAATAGTAATTCCTTACTATAATAATATCTAGTTGCTATTAAATTTTCTGATTATTTCAAAAAGGTCCACATAATGCATTTGGTTGTCATGGCTCTTAAAAGAGATCTTTTAACTGGAATTGTAGAGTGCTTTCATTGGAGAGAAATAGGAAATACTGCATAGGTCCTGATTATACAGACTTTGATGCTAGACAGAGAAGTACAGACTCCACTTGGGAAACTACAGATATATTCTTAACTACAGATACATTCTTTAGGAAGTTTTGTTAATTGACTAAAGATAGAAAGTCAAGCTGAAATGCAATTGTAGGTATAAGGTACTTAGACCTAATTTTAAGGTATGAAATTAAGAATGGCAAAGAAATTGATGAACTGAGATCTCAAAGAAAAGATCAGTTGGTCTTACTGACTAACTGAATACAAGGAATGATTGACACAAGGTGAAAATTAGTGTAAAGAGAGAATAGCAGTGGGCAAGTATCTGTAATTTGAATTCAAAAGAAAAATGTGTCTAAGAAGAAAAAAATTAATATAAATAGCATGTTTATGTTCTTATCAAACCTTTTGTATTTCTTGGCTGATGTTATGGTACATTTGTGATTTAGTCATATCTAGGGAGTAAAGTCATCAAAAATTAAAAGCTCAAGAAATATAAATGTTTAGCTTCTAAGTAGTTTAACTTTGTATATAAGGAAGCTATTGTTAGAAAATTAATAATAAAATAACATTTTGGAGGGAAGTGTGTGACACACACATCTGACTTTTCTGGAATAAATTGTCTGGATTGAAATCCACTTCACACAAAGTTTCTAAGTAATCAGTCATTAATTTCTTCAGAAAAATTCAAGGGAGTGTCCAAATGGTACAATTTTATATTCACTTAAACTCAAAAACTAAGTTTTTTGGGTTATACCTTAATATTATTTCAAGCCTGTTCTTAACACTGAATTTTAAATGTATCTTATCTAGTTAATAAAAGTGTTTGTTTCTAAGCATTTGTATCCAAAAAATAAGTAAAAGAAAAGCAAATTTTAATCTGTTGCCTGTGAATTTTTTGTATATGGACATGTCCTAAAACTATTTCTTTAAATGAAAAAAATCACCATGTTTAGTGAAATTGTTAAGCAGTTTAGTTAGACCCCCACAATTTAGGCCTTTGCTTAAAGGTATTAAAGGATGTTCTAATTTTTCATTTTCTCCAAGTATAACATGTATATATCATACCACTTGTGTAGTATTCCACTGTACTATGGTAGGATAGTCACTCTCTTGCCCCGGGGCTGTATACAGCCAGCTCTTCAGAGGTTTATATGCATTATCTGAACCATACTTGAAGAAAGTAATAACTATTATAAATTGTGTTGATGCCAGTTTAAAAGTAAAATTAAATATTTGAAAAATCTAAAGTAATTTAGTGACGCATAAAGGATATATCTAAACAACAAAGCAGTAGAAATATTTTCATGCCATGTATTAGCATCCGAATATTCCTATCATATGACAATGGAAACAATCTATAAATTCAAAAGAAATTTTGAATTTAAAATAACCCCTTCTTGATGACATAATAAAAAATCTACTTTGGCAGCTCCAAAGTAGAAGATAATATATAAGTGAAAAGGAAAAATCAAAGTTTACTAGCCTGAGATTATTGTTGCTGTTGAACACAGGTAAAGAGAGATGTACCTTCCCGACCTGGCTAGAATAACTCCACTGGGATCTTTCAGTTTATTAATACATTTAGGTCAAGAATTTTCCTATTTTTCTGCCATGTGGAAATAAATGTTTTCTAATATTTTAAATTTGTCAGGTTTTCAAATAGAAAGCAGTGATTTTTAATTATCTCAGTTAAAAATAGAAATAAAAATTGATAGGAAAATACCTTTCTCTAAGGGTGTTTATTAAAACATCAGTGGTAAAGTTGCAGTATATCACAGAAATTAATCATCTATAAGAGATGAAATTAAGGTGAGAGAAACTATAGCATGTATATACAGAAAAACCTTGTAACCTTGTAACTAATAAGCAAATTCAGCAAAGTTGCAGGGTACAAAATCAGCACTCAGGAATCAGTTGCATTTCTAGGCACTAATAAACAATCCAAAAAAGAAATTAATGAAACAATTCCATGTAAGTAGCATCAAAAAGAATAAAATGCTTTGGAGTAAAATTAACCACAGTGGTGAAAGACTTGTATACTGCAAATGACGTAACATTGCTAGAAGAGATTAAGGAAGATACAAATAAATGGAAATATATCCCATGTTCATATATTGGGAGTCTTAATATTGTTAAGGTAAGATTACTACCCAGAGTGATCTGCAGATTCAATGCAATCACTATCAGTATCAATGACTTTTTTTTTCTTTAGAAGGAGAAAAATATATCCTAAAATTCATGTGGAATCTCAAGGGACACCAAATAGCCAAATCAATCTTGAAAAAGAAGAACAATGTTGACGCTCTCACACTTTCGGATTTCAAAACTTAATACAAAGCTCTGGTAATCAAACAGCATGATATTGGCAGAAAGACAGACGTATAGACCAAGTGGAATAAACTAGAGGGCCCAGAAATAAACCTTGTATTTATGTTCAGATGATTTTTGACTAATGTACCAAGACCATTCAATGGGGGAAGGACAGTCTTTTCAACAAATGGTGTTGGGAAAACTGGATATCCAAAAGAAATGTTGGACATTTACCTCATACTGTATACAAAAATTAACTTAAAATGGATCAAAGTCCTAAATGTTAGAACTAAAATGATAAACCTCTTAGAAGAAAACATAGGGGGAAAGCTTCATGACAGTAAGGATTTCTTTGATATGACACCAAAAGCACAGGCAAAAACAAGATAAATTGAACTTCAAAATTTAAAACTTGTGCATCAAAGGATTCTATCAACAGAATGAAAAGGCAGCCTACAAAATAGGAGAAAAGATTTGCAAATCTTGTATCTGGTAAGGGATTAATGTCCAAAATATACCAAGAACTCCTATAACAACAACAAAAAACCTATGTATAAAATGAGTAAAAGTCTTAAATAGGTATTTCTCCAAAGAAGATATATAAGTGTATAAACACAAGAAAAAATGCTGTACATCACTAATCATTAGGGAAATGAAAATCAAAACCACGATGAAACACTATTTCACTCGCATTAAGATGGATACTATCAAAAAAAAAACAACAGTGTTTACAAAGATGTGGAGAAATTGGAACTTTTGCATAGCCACTATGGAATACAGGCCTCAAAAAAATAGAATTACTGTATGATCCAGTGATACCACTTTAGGGTATATACCCAAAATAATTGAAATGAGGACTCAGAAGCATTTATATACCATGTTCTTAGCATTAATTGTAATAACCAAAAGATCAAACAAATAAATGTCCGTAGATTGAGAATTGGATAAACAAAATGTAGTATATACACACAATTGAATACCACTCAGCCATAAAAAGGAAAGTCTGATATATACAATGACTTGAATGAACCTTGAAAAAATTACGGTAAGTAAAATGAGCCAGACACAAAAGGTCAAATACTGTATGATTCCATTTGTACGAGGTACATAGAATAGGCAGATTCATAGCGACAGAAAGTAGAATGGTGTTTTCCAGGGTCTGCAGTTATTGGGGAAAGGGCAGTTAGTGTTTAGGGGGTATAGTTTCAATTGGTGTAGATGAAAAGGTTCTGGAGATAAGTCGTGGTGTTGTGCAACATTGTGAATGGACTTAATGCCATAGAACTATACACTAAAATTGCAAAATTTGTTTGTTACCTAAGAAATGAAGACTTTCTTACTATGAAGTGTTTCTTTTTTTAAGGTTTATAAAACTTCACATTTTGCAGTCTTCACATTTATTTCTTTCAAGTTTGGCATACTTGGCTTAGTTTAAAATTATAAATTTAGGGAAAAAAGGATTGGAATTGAAATAACCCAATTGATTCTTCTTGATTTTGAAATAATCACTTGATTTTGGAATAATCATCTAATGTATATGTCTGCTGTGCTTGGGCAAAGAACAATATGCAGTCTTAAAGAATTACTTGTTTCATGATTTTGTGTTTTGTAGTTTAAATGATTTTAAATTCTGAGAAGGGATTATGTTGTTTGGTACAGTGGTGTACCAACTAGCATAACAACTGGGACAGTGCTTTGCACATAGTAGGTGTTAAGTAAAATATTTTTAAAATGAAAACATTTATGTATATAGATTATTTGAAAATGTCATGTTTACATTTTTGTCTGGAAAGTGGGTATGGTTTTTGTCTGGAAAGTAAGCTTGAGCAGGCAGGATAGCCTAAAGGACAGTTCTGTAATATAACTAATAAATAAAAATATGTATTATGTGTTTCTCAAATCATTATGAACAGATCTATTTTGATTATATATTAAAAATTGTGCTGACCCTTGAGCCAATAAAAGAGTAATACACAAAACTGGTTATTCAAGTAAGAAATTAGCTATATTTTAGTGGGAAAATATTCATAAAAATTAATGTAGAATATGTGACAGTTAAGCTTTGTGTAAGCAATTGGATATTAGAAAGGAGGGGCAAACTTCGGTGCACATCACCTTACGCTGTAATAGAAGTATTGTAGCTTTAGCATAGCCATTTTAGCAATGAGAAAACTGGGGCAAAAGAGGTTGCCAAACTTGAACTAGAGTAGTAGTAGTTTTCTGATATCTTTTAGAGAGAGAAGTAATCTCTCTATCTAAGTATGTGAAAACTGTTTAGGAGTATACTTCCTTACCCTGTGAAGAATGGGAACAAGAAGAAAGTAAGACAATCAAGAGCCACAGAGTTCCTGTTGTATTTTTCATCTCTGGGTACAGTTAACTCATTTTTCCCAAGGCTTTCTATGTTAAAATTACTTCAAAGTGATATCCACCTCTAACAGAATAACTATTCCAATAGATTAATGGTGAGGGTAAAATAATTTTTGGGTTTTTTTAATGTAAATTATCTCAGAAAATTGGTTTGTTTTAGGTCTTCTGAATATTTTTACCTTAGTAGTAAAATATTTCACGTGACTTCTGATTTTTTCCTTTAAAAGTATATTTGCATTTTGCTAGCTTAAGTTTATTGAAACTGAGCTCTTGTATTCATTTCTAGTTTTTACCTTGACATGAAGTCTTACCTACTTGATGAAGATGTCTTTTGAATGGTATACTGCAAGGAGTGAAATGCTGTTTGTAAATTATGCTTTTGCCAAGGTAAAGTCCAGATTTTATGAATTCACTTTTTGTTTATAAAAGGAAAAAATAATTTCATATATATTAATACATCAAAAGTTTGATTAAATTGCTAACTGTATTGACTAAAGATGACACCGAAAAAAATGCTTTTATTTTCCTCATACATCTTTGTGTTCTAACCTATAGCAATATGCTTTGCACATAATAGACTTTTCTTAAATCTTCAGTGTACAAATGTTTTATTATGCTACAAAAGCTTCCAAGAAATAACTAATTATGCATACTATGTCAATGTTAGACTCTAAACATGGGTTTTTAATGTATTTATCCTCTTTTTTTCTAAAAGAAATTTTTTTTTTGTATCTTTAGGTGCTAATGTGTGTTTAAAAACTAAAAACCTTGGAGTAAAGTAGCAGCACATAATGGTTTGTGGATTTTGAAAAAGTGCAGGCCATATTGTGCTGCCTCAAAAATACAAGGGTCTGATCTTCTGAAGAAAATATATTTCTTTTTATTCATAGCTCTTATGATAGCAATGTCAACAGTGCCTTAGCAGCACGTAAATATTGGCGTTAAGATTCTAAAATTATCTCCAGTATTAACTGTGCTGCTGAAGTAAGGTTGGCCATACTCTACAGTCATATTTTAATATATGTATTACCAATGTATTTTCAGTTTTATTGATAATTTCAGTATTATTGATAATCTTGTCATTTTTAGTGTGATTCTATAAAAATAAGTTAATACTAACTTTTAAGTGTATTATGTTTATTAAAACAGTGTAATTGCAATTTAATAATTGTATTGAATGCCATCAAGAGTTTATTGGAAGAGCTCATACAGCATCAAATAAACTTATTTTTACTTCAGATAGAACAGAAGTATTTATTTTTCCTTTCTCTAGTAAAATGAAATTACTTTAAAGAATTTTTTTATCTCACAGGTAAATATACATTATAAAATACACATTTTAAACAACATAGAAGATAATTTTTAGTAGTATTTCTAAATATTTTCTTGTAAGGGAAAGTATCAAAACCTGAAATTTCTGAAATCCTGTGTCTCAGAATACACTTAATCATAACTTTAAAGGTAGGAAAGACCTTACAGGTGACCAGCCTATTGGTTGAGTAGCTCAGGAAACAGAAACTAAAATTAAGAAATTTGCTACACATGCAGATTAGGATCTTAACTCTATGCCTTGTAAGTTTATACTATCATATTGTTTTTTTCTTGTTTTTATTTAAATGTTTTTTAAATCCTTAGCCAAAGATTTTTGTTTGAAAGTAAAGTAAAAAATATGAAACCTTATTTGTTTTTTAAATATCTAATATTTAAGTAGAGTAAGACCAAAAATTATTATGGTAGTCATTAATTTTATAGATGCCAACACAGTCAAAATTTTCCATTTAATTACAGTTTGAAGGAAAATATTTTCTTTACCTTCTATTCCTTATTTGTTGGTGTTTTATTAAGTTATTCAACTAAAAATTGATGTTCAGGATAAGAAGAGTGTGTTTGTGTAGTGTACCATACTTCTGGTCTTAATTCCTGCAAGGAATATCTTACCCCTTTCATGTAACCAAGCAGAAAATCTACAAAATAAAAGCAGTTCTTAATGAATCATTTTCAATTATAACAGTCTGTTTTGGAAACTTTAAAAGTATTTCCGATATAATTTAAGGCATTGTATTCAAAAATCTTCTGTTTAAGTTCTAATTTGAAGGTAAGGAAAATATATAAGACAAAGCTCTCATTTTTAAGAACAGCTTTTTTTCAGAAAAATTTTTTCCCAGAATAAGGAAGTAATATACAATATTGGCTACAATTAAATGCCAGTTTTTGCAAGGAGATAATATTACCTTGGTGCTTTTAAAAATCAGTCTTCAAGCTTTTAATCTGTTTCCTTTATTTCATCTCAACCATTTCATGAAAGAATGTAACAAATATATGATAATTTTTGGTTCCACTAAAAATATTTTGGGATCTAATACATAGATGCTTAGAAATATTTGTTGAATGAATTTCATAGTTTGTCCAGTATTTTCCAGAACAATCCAGGAATTGAATTGCTATTTTTTGTTTTGTTTTCCTTAATGTATTTAAAGTCAGATTTTAGAAAATTATATTTAGCCTAATCTACCTCCTAAATGACAAGAGAGAAAACCTGCGTTTTACATTTACTAAGTGAATATATGTAGGTGCTCCAAATGTGGAAAAGGATCATTTGGAGCTAAATAAAAACTTTTGTTGTTCTAATCTTGAGAATGTATTAAAGAAAAATTGAAATATTTGGAGAGTAAGAAAATATAGAAAAACTGTTACACTGAAATGTATTATAATAGTATGCAGTTTCTTTTCAGTCTCTTATTAGAGAAGAGGAAATAACCTATCAATACCTAATAAAACATACATTTAGGTAACTCAATAGGACTTGAAGTTTTACCTGTAAGAGTTAATATACTTTCATCAAAGAGCAGATAGTAAAATAAAAGTTATACCCTTTAATGTTAATCTTAATTTGGCCATTTATTTTGTGAAGATGAAATACTTATATATGAGTGTGTATTAAGTTTTCATTTTTTCCATCTTCTTTGGAAAAAAATCCTAATCTTTTTCATTCAGGTTTCTTTTTAAGTTGATGCCAAATAATTCCAATATTGAGCATCTTAAATCTGTTACTTGGAGTATGGATTGAGTTTGGAGCTAACTCAGAGGACTAAAGGCAAGTATCCAGGAGATAGTGAGAGGGCTATTCTAATAGTTAAACAATTCAGTTTTCATACTATATTCAAATGTAAATCTCTTAAGATCACATATATTGATATGTGATAGTTGATTTGAAAATTTGGTCACAGGCCAAATGCCATATTTAACACTAAAGATTTTCTTCGGTTTTGTATCATTCTAATTGTTACAGAATTAGAGGTGTTTTTAAGCCACCAAGTACGATTATTGATATATGTCCAGGTTAGCCATAATCGGATTAGCAGGATTATACTTTAATGAACTATAATCTCTAAATTAATGTATATATTTAAGGGTTGACATTCTAAATCAGTTTTTTTTTGTTGTTGTTTTGCAGGTGGATATTACTAATCCTTATCCATGGAAAAGGTTTTATTCTAAGTGTCATTTCTCATTGAATATTAGCAAAAAGGAGAAAAACTAATGCCCTAAACTTTTGAGATAGTTTTGGCTCTAGTAAGTATTTAGACATAATACTTGCATATCTGGGAGAAGAAATAAGAGACCATCATCAGTACATTTACAGCTCACATTTTTATTTTCTTGCCTCTTACCAAGGGATTTCTTACAGGTTTTATTACTAATAGATTGAACACCTTTAATGGAGAATTAGTTTTCTCCACTATAATTTAAGAGTTTATGTTCTTACCTTGTTTATTTATAAAGTATACCCACAGATTTCTTATGTCTTCTTTTTTTAGGCTATATCCAATGAAGAAAATGGCAAAACAAGTTTAAACCTTTTATGTTAAAATTACTGTGCAAGGTGACAAGTTAGTTGCTGTTTTATTGTCTTTATTATACTGAAATTAAATTCATTTATAATTTCTATTTGGGTCTATTTCTTGATTGTTAATACACGGAATTCATGCAAAAACTTCATGAAAAATACATTAGATTAGCATATTGATGAGTCAGATCCCCCTTAATTCTGTGGGATTTTGAATAATCTGGTATTTATTATATTCTTGTTATTAGACTTTTGTGTTTTAAAAAAATGTAAACTGCCTGGAGTATCTTGTTATTGTTTACATTTATCTTATGCTATAGGATTAGATTTTGTTTGAAAAATTGTGCTGAGAAAAAAAATTTTTAAGCCACTTTTACACTAAAGATTTCCTCAGTTGATTAACTTGTTATTAAAGTTAGTCTATACATCTTTGTTTTACAATTTAACCACTTAGCATGGGTTTTTCTGTTAAAGAATGTCTTTAGGAAGTGGTAGAAACTTTAAAATCACTCCAGAGTTTGCTTATTTCCACATCTCATTATTTCATAATCTTTGGAATGCTTATTACACTTGTGGAAGTAATATTTTCAGGGATATAAATTCTTGTAGTACCACTAAACCTTTTCTTCCCTTTGGACTATTTTTTTTATAATTTGGGGGCAGTAATTAAGTTTATTCATTTATTAATTTTAACGGAGGTGCTGGGGATTGAACCCTGGACCTCATGCATGATAAGCAGGCACTCTACCAATGAGTATACCCTCCCCACCCTCACCGTTTAGACTTTAACACAGATGATAGTAAACTATAGGATAATTTTTTTTTAAGTTTCTATGTGATCAGTTTAAAAATACCATTTTAGCATGAAGCAGGAGAATAGAGTGTTGTGTCATAGTTATAAGTTGAGAAAGTTTAGGTGCATCATTTCTCTTTTTGCAGGGGGGTGGGGGATTAGGTTTACTTATTTATTTATTTTTAGAGGAGGTACTGGGGTTGAACCCAGGGCCTTGTGTATGCTAAGCATGTGCTCTACCACTTGAGCTATACCCTCCCCCTAGTACATCATTTCTTAAGAGAATTTGTACATTTTAACATAGTCTGTGTAGATTTTATATTAATTTGTTTTATGTATCCATAAATATCTGGCTAATTAAAAATAGCCAGATAAGCTATTTGAAGCATTTGTATAGAGAACAAGGAACATTAAAAGTAGATTTGAAGCATTTATATATAGAGGGGTACAAATTTACTTATTCTACTATATAGTCACTGATGGTCAGCACTTAACAAAATAGATAAATTCCAGCCCTCATGGAGCTTACAATCTTGGGAGTGAGGTGAGGGTAATAGAATAGACA
Organism: Camelus bactrianus; assembly: GCF_048773025.1. Classification (NCBI taxonomy): domain Eukaryota; kingdom Metazoa; phylum Chordata; class Mammalia; order Artiodactyla; family Camelidae; genus Camelus; species Camelus bactrianus. Next base: position 14,890,614 of record NC_133552.1, read on the forward strand.
AAAAACTGATAGGTGCTATTAGTGGTATGTCAGATGGTGGTAAGTTCTATGAAGGAAAATAAAGCAAGGGAGGTAGGAATGGGAAAAAGGTGTTTGGAAAGCAGGCAGATAAATTTTTTAAATAATATAGTCAGAAAATGCCTTACAGAGATGACATCTGAACAAAGACAAACAATGGTAAGGGACCAAACCATTAGGTATCTAGGAGAAGAGCCTTTCAGTTAATTGAAATAACAACTACAAAGACCCTGAGGCTGAAACATTTTTGGTGTGTACCAAAAATTGCAGCAAGGAGGTCAGGGTGGCTATGATCAAGTGTACAAGAGGGGAGAATCATAGCTCAAGTATCAAAGTTTATAAGGGCCAGGTCTTATGTCTATTTAAGCTTTTAGCTTAATCCACAAATTTAATTTTCCATACTTCTTTAAGAGAACCTTGACAATTGTGTATGCCTCAGCCTATTTGACCTGTATAGACAGAACAGAATATTTTTATGGATCTGACACAAGGTTAGAACCTCTGGCTGAGACCATTTACAACATAAACAAAATGTTTAAATGGTTGGTTAATATGTGTTATGATCAGGTTTTTACAAATTGTGCATTGATGGCTCTGAAATTGTTTTTCATTTGCTTAGTTTAGCTAGTTAAAGCTAATAGTTCCAAGAGACACTCTAAACTTGTTCATGTTTGTCATTTACTTGAACGAACATCATCTTTGACTTCTCCATTCTTAAAATTATTGCCATATTTCTCACCTACTCCTATTCTCTTAGCATTTTATCTGAGGAGTTCTTTGTCTATAATTGTTTTATCCACTATAGTATATCCCACTAATTTAATCTTCCTAAAACAGTGCTTTTGCTTATAGGATAAAATTCAAGCTTCTTAACTTATACATCATGGTCTTGCCCTAACCTTCTTAAGTTGTTCCATTTTTCTTCAAGCAGACTAGTCCTCCATCTGTTATTTTATCTCTGTATCTTGGTTATGCCATTTCACCACCCCAATTCTCTAATTCCTATACATTTTTAAAAAGTGGGTCATACCTCTTGTGGGTTGTTTCCTGACTTTAACAGTCCAGCATTATCCCTCCTTCCCATATTATGAACAGTTTATATCTGTAGCTCTTAACCTTTTTCTCTCACTTAACACACCTGAGGAACATAACATTTGAATCATTAATTGTACCTCATTTACTCATTCGTATTAACCTTTTAAATGTATTCATAATATGAAGAAAAATTTAAAGTTTAAGAAACAAAATGAAAAGCAGGTGGACTAAGATATCTAGAACTTCAAAACATCAGCTTAAATATAAGGTCCTAAAGTTCAAATAATTGATTTTATGCTGAAAAGTGATATAGTTGATATTTTCTCAGTTGTATATAACAATATATATGTCTCACATATGGTGGAATGTGGACCAGTTATATTTCTAGGATTTTAGCACATTGAAAGAATAATAGATTCTTTATTTCAATTTTCTAATATTGTAAAAGCTATTAATAAATATATTCATTTAAGAAGTAATCCATGTGTTTATTATAGTGTTTATAATATTAAAAGATCAGAAGTTTTCAAAGTGTCTGATAATAAAAGGCTGATTAAATAACATGCTGAGTGGAATACTGTGCAGCTATTTTAAATGATGTAATGAATATTTAATGAGCTAGAAAGTTGTTCATGATTAAGTGAGAAAGTATTACCAAATAGTGTGAACAAACTCATTAGAAGAATACATATGCTAAACTGTTGTTATTACTGGTTTAATATGGGTATGAGATAATTCTTATTCTTGATTATAAATAAGCATGTATGATTTTTGTGACTGGGGGAAAATTTGTTTTTTGAAAAGGAAAGAGATCCTTGAAAAATAAAAACAATTATTTGGAGCAGACTTACCAATATGTATTCACCTCCTTTGGAAATCTGTAAATGGAAATCCTGTGGGTTCAGAATTTTAGAAGTGATAATGAAAAATTAACTATCATGAGAAGAACTGAACAGGTAATTTCAAAAATCAGATAATTTTAAAATCAGCTTAAAGGGAGCAATCTACTCTGTGTCCTCAAAGGAATATTGAAAAGGAATTCAAGAATCACTTCTTGAATTCTTCGTTGAACAGTTTTATTGTCATTTCCCCAGTCTTCTAGCCTGCCAAACCACAAAAGGTAAGTATAAGAAAAAGAGTAGATAAATATATTTTAATTTTAAAGCTATATTAATAAACTATGTAAAGAAAAACAAACTTGGTTTATTTTATAGTTATGGATATTTAATAGTCCAGTGAAACTGACTTTCAGATCGAAAAAGGATTTTTCTGTTTAAAAAGAAGTTTGTTTTAATTTTTCCTGGTATTAAAGTAATATAGGCATAGAAACCTCAAAAAAGGCAAAAAATTCTATTTAAAAGTCACATTTTTACCATCCAGTGATAACTACTGTTATTAGCTATATATTATTCCCTTTTAGTTGTATAGTTGGATTAGCAAATTTATTTCTTAACTCATAACTATGCCAGGAACTGGAAAGAACATCTCCCTCTAGAAAAGAGATAAGGGCTATGCTCTGGCTCAGAAGCTTTTCCTTTACATTTATCTAATGTACAGTGGACCCCCGAACAACATGGGTTTGAACTGCATGAGTCCACTTACATGCGGGGTTTCTTTTTTCCATAAATACATACTGCAATACTACATGGTCTACAGTTGGTTGAATCTGAGGATGCAAAACCGTGGATGCGGGGGGCCACCTATAAAGTTATACATGGATTTTCGGCTATGAGATGGGTTGGTGCCTCTGACACCCTTGTTCAAGGGTCAACTGTAAACTTAAAAAATACCATAAATTTTATCATTCGTTTTGTAATATTTTACTATAAAATACTTAAATTATTTTATTAATTTCTTTTCTTCAAGATATTTTAGTAATTTGAGCATATGAGCGGATGCATCTTGTTTATTACCCTCTGGCTTTCTCTACCACACCTGCATGCCATTCCCAAGGATACTTTTCCATAGTTTAAGAGCCTTTCTGAGGCAAAGGAGGTCATTGAAGGGTTTTAATTTTAAGCAAGAGAGTAAGAAAAACAGTTACTGAAAATAAGTATTGCTCAAGATATACTGAAAGAGAGAAATCTAAGAAATCTAATCTAAATCTAAGAAATCAGTATAATAAATTGAGTTTCTTTTTTGCCCCCAAAATCACATCAAATTTATCACAAAGCTGAGCTGTTGTAAAATTGTGGAATTCACATTTGATATTCAAAAACATTTGCTGATAATTAAGGACATTTTAGTTCAAACACATGGCTATGGTTATCAAAGTGTAAACATGACACAAATGTATGAATTCATAGTGTATGACCTGTTACAGTGACCCATTTAGAATGTAAGCAAAAACAGTGTATCTCAACCTGTTTTCTCACATTGATATTTTGTAATTTAACTAAACTCTTAACAGGAGTTTAATTTAGACAGGTTTAGAATCTGAAAATAACTTGGCTAAGATAGAGTAAAAGAACTATCATTTGAGTGTCTAAAAATCTGACCATCTGAGGGGAGGGATGTTTGTCACAAAAACAAGCTTATGGTACAGATTTCACATTAGATCCTCCGTTATGTCATTTTTATCACCATTTTAATGAGCATTGTATCCTTTGAAAAAATAAGGAAAACACCCAAAGTATGTAATAGTTTAAGCTATCAGACCATTTTTTAATGTAATTAGAATGTAATTTTCACACGTATTTACTTCTAAAATTTGGAATTTGCATCTTTAAAACTTCATGACTTATTTGTTCTAGAAATTTCCTCATAGTTAAAATCTTCAGCAAAAATTTGTGATGATTTTACAATACTTAATTTATTCATTAAGAAACCAAATTCCTAAAAATAAATAAATAAAGAATTCATTCCATTTACTCTTATTTTTAATAATACCAGATGGTCTTGAGTGGTTTGTTTTTTGGTTTTGGAGTGGAGTTTTTTTGTTTGTTTATTTTTTGGACTTTAGGTAAAGGTTCAACAAATTTCAAAACTAGCATGAAAACTCTTCATTTATTTAGGCTAAACTTTTGCTATATGTTAAACACTTCTTCGCCCAAACCATTGTGATTTGAAGTCTCGGTGTATATGGCTCATGTCAGGCCACATGGAGAGGATGGATGTGAGCCAATTTTAGAGGTCAGTCAGAGAACTGAAAAAATAAGAGGTCTTCAAATGTCATAAGGGGTGGTTGAAGTTATTGAGAAGCTTGCTTGAAAAAAGAAAAGAACAATATTGAGACTTTATTCTGTTTTGCCCTGGAGGGCACAACTGAGCAGATCAAGTTTCAGGAATGCAAATATAAACTAAGCAAGGGCTTTCTACCAGCTATGGATGTGTGCATAATGGAAATATACTGCTTTCTGCTTTGAGTGACCTCAAAAGTGATGAAATAAAGGAGGGAAAGTAAGATTTAAAGACATCATATGAAATGTAGAAAATCAGTACATCAGCTTGAATAAACTTGCCTTGAAAACAAAAATTTGAAGTATTACTAAATCGCTAACTGACTGATTTTACCATAAATCTAAATTTCAAGATTCTACTGTAAGGACATTCATGCTGACAAAGAACCATGTTTGACTAAAGGCAACTATAGAGAAATTTCTAGATTGTTTTAAGACAATTTTTACTGAAAACTATCTTAACTGACAGTAGCTAAGGAAGATACTTCTTTAAGAAGTTCAAGATCAAGGTTTTAAGAAGTATATGTCACTTGTCTGAAAACTATGAAACAATGAAAATGTTAACAATGAATTACTAATATTGGAACAATCTTTAAATACCAAAAACTTTCATAAGTTGGCATTTGTTTTCAAGAAGGATTACTTTTTCAAGGCTGTTGGATAAATCCAGTATAGAATTGGATCATTACATTTTCATTTTCGTCTTAAGACTTCAAAGGATAATAAAGTTGAAGAATTTGGATAAACTCACAGAAAGGAACCAATTCTACAAAAATTCTTAATCATACAGTTTTGATTTGAGGAAAGTTGAGCCACAATGTTAATGGGACATTCTTTTATGTTTATTTTCTAGGATGCTTGGATGTTAATAAGACTGAAGGGCCATGGCTTGGGTTTAGGATTACCTCTCTTGGAATTCTCTTTCTGTAGTCAAATATAGGCGAATTCAGCTTCATTTTCTCACTTTACCAGACAAATAATAGGTGCTCAGTTACTAAGTGGGATGTTCCTAGAAAGATTAGTCTCATTCTGAAATTGGCATGGGGTCTAGTTGTCTAGTAATTCTGTCATCAAATATGAAGGAAATCATTCTGTAGTATCTTTACTAGTCTTTTGAGCCAGAATTATTGTTGAGACTTGATAAAACAATGTTATGGTTTGGCTGAGAAGATAATTTTTATGGTATCTCTTAATATAGACTTCTTAGTTTTTACAGTTCAAGTACTTTTCTCTGGCTCTTTTCCAGATTTGTATATGAGATTCTTGATAGGAGAGAATTTGTAAATACAATAAGGAACATTGGCCCTGGCATATTTGTTAATGTTTATTTGCCCCTCTGGGAAATAGGCCAGTAAATTTTTACTGTTTATTATGAGTGGTTATTTTAGTGAAAGTGACCCAAATCAATCAAATCAAAACATTTAAATACTTATCCCTTGAGTTGTGGATGATTTTTTCATAGGTGGATATGGAAACCACTAAAGCTTCAGGTGCTATTAGTGACAAATAACTACTAGCATTTTGTTTATCCTTTGCCAGTTTACATTTAAAAACCCATTCAATTCTCTTAACTACCTTATGAGGAAGATACATCATTATTCCCATATTGAAAGCTAAGGAAACAGTCATGGGGAAATAGCATGCCTAAGTGTTACATAACTAATAAGCAAGGAGTCAGGATTCAAGCTTGGGTAGTTTGATTGCAGAGCTCATGCTTTTAGTAATTTTATCTACATCCTCTGTCCTACAGTTAACAAGAGTAGAGGAGATAAATATTAATGCTAAATACTCAAAATGATAGTGATGCCTTCCAAAGTGTCTTTAAGATAGGTTTGTATGTGGAAGTACTATACTAAGCACAAATTATCTTCTGAAATATTCTGATGGTACTAGTGTCCCACTGCAAGGAGGTATGCTCTTAAAAGTATGGTTCAGTAACTAGGTATTTATGTGTCTGTGTCCTGTGTGTGTGTGGTCCACAGATATACGTGCATCTATATGAATTCAGTCAGCCCTTCGTGTAATAGCATTGTCCTTCCCTGAGAAAACTGTCCCCTCCTACCTGCCAGAGTCTATATTATCTGTAGGTCATACTTGGTTACACTATTTTTAAGGCATCAAAGCATCAAGGAGCATTGTCATCTCACTTCACATGTCTCTTTGGAAGCTCATCTAAATCTAAGAAAATAGACCTTTTGTAACTAAAAGCCTGCAAACTATACAGTTCATTTAAATTGTAACCTTATTTTGGAGACTACCTATCCCTAAGCTATCAGACATTCCATTTTCTTAGTATTGCATATCAATTTAAAGAACTGGACTAGTAACAAGGCTTAGTAATCATTAACTTCATTCTTTCTTATAGAGCAATACCAGGCAGGTTAGCTAGTTATTACTCAGCCTTTAGAAATATCCTGAGATACTACCTCAGAAGGACAACCTCCTCCCACAACCTTCACATACACACAGAAAATTAACTCCCTTTTCTATTCTATCACCCCTATAATAGTTTCATTATTACTTATATTACATCATGCTGTGATTATTTTCTTCCTTATTTCTCTATGATTAGCTTGTAAGCCTAATAGGCTTAAGCCCAGACTATCTGAACTCAGCTCATTTGGTGACAAATGTAGTAAAGAGTAAATAGAGCTGATGACCTCACATAGCGCTCAGTATTATGTTAGTTCCCTTCCTTATTATAGAATACACTGATACCAATATTAGTATGGCTACTCAAAGCAACTTGCTTGGTAGATAACTGGAAGTTAGATCTTTTCAGTGGGATTCTCCTAGACTCAATTATATCAAATCTATATCCAGATCACCAATATCACAATTCCACTGAAGGATCGGAGGGAAAGAAATGAGAAACATGAAATAGTTCTTGCCAGGTAAGTCTTAGGAAAACTGTCTCTAGCAGATTGAAATGGTTTCCCAGATACTCTTTCTGAGATGTTTTAAGAAAGCACTACAAAGTCAGGAATTCCAGTTAGCTTTACTGACATCTCAAGATTTAGAGTTTTTTAAATATATTAAGTGTTTTAAAAGTATTAAAATTATTTACTGGCTCATGTTTTCCTTCCTCATTCATCTGATTGGCCCTACAATTGATTGCTTAAGACCGCTTTAAAATCCAAGTCAACCTTGCTTAAGCCAATGAATTCATATTAACTTGTGAGTAATTCAACCAGGACAGTTGTTTGTAACTGCCTCTGTTTCTGCCTCATCAAGAAAGAGTTTTCACTTGCATTTTTCCCACTGAGATCGTAGAGTGTGACCCTTTTTCCTAGCACTGTGTTTATGTTCTTTTTTGCTGATCTCCCAAACTGAACTTTACCTGCCTGCTTGAACCCACAGTACCCAGCCTCTGAATCCTACCTGCCTAAATCCATGGCATTCAGATGCTTTGCCCTGCATTGGGAAATCACTTGGCCTCCGGGCTCTTCTTTTGTTTGGAGGACCCAAGTATATTCCCAAATTAACTGAAGCTCTAGCCTACATTCTCTGCTGTGTTTTCAAAGTGTTTAATATTCAATATTTTTATATTTAATTTCTCACAATTGAAAAGATGAAACTTCTCACAGAAACAAAAATTTTTTAGATTAAATATTTTAGACTATGTTTTCAGTTCTGTTACTGCTCCTAGGGAAAAGAAGTTGCTCTAATATAGACATATCTAAAGAAGTAATTTAGGATTAGGATTCCTTCAAGTATTCATACAAAAATTATGAATCATGTAGAAAATCAAGTAATAATAATGTCCCTTAGTTAATTTGATGTTTCTAGACATGGGTTATTTTCTATTTTGTCCTCAGTTTTGACCTCAGACAATGAAACTTCCAGCATTCGATTCTCATTCAGTAATGTGTGTACCACTATTCATTCATCCAACAAGTTACTTTGTTCAGAGGCACTTGCCTGTGATACTAGTCTCTCCAATGTCACCAAAATGCATTTTATTAAGATGACAATTGAGCATTTAAGAGAAGCTAAAGCTTTCCCACTGGTTTGGAAGACCATAAGATGAAACAGAATGAAAGGTTATAATGCAGTATAATGAAATTCATATTTGTGAATATTATCTTAAAGAAATGTTTAGGTAGCTTGGTTACTTTGCCAGAGGAATGACAATGTAAATAGCTTAAACTGTTTCTATCCTAAAGAAGTTAAATGTGGTCATATTCAAATACTTAAAAATAGACTCAGCTTATGGTTGTGTGACCTTAAGCAAGTTCCTGTTTCTCTCCAAGCCTCAGTTTTAAATTATAAGGTTGAACTTGGATATGTCTTGTCCCGAATTTTTATAATCCTAGAACAGAGTCAGCCTCCAATATATTCATTTTATGAATAATTCTTTACATTGATACCCATAAAAGCAAAGGAAAAAGTGTATGTGGAAACCTCAATTATCACATTAGAATTTGGGATATTGTATACTTAAGTCTTCCATTCTAGAAAAAATTTTTAGATTTGTTTTTCCTATCCTTTTTGTCTGACCATCACTGTGATGGTATAAGGAAGTGGTCAATAAAAAGAAAAACAATCCACAGGAACTTGGAGGAGAGGCACTCACTGTGAATGAAAAGTAAGAAATTTTTAAATGTTTATCAGATAAAGCATTTAATTGAATTAATGGAACAATGTACTAGATGATTTAGTTAACTGATGTTGACAATGATCTTAAACCTTTCAGTATTTTCTAAAACATTAATAAAAAATTATAATATTTTAGTATATTTCCTTAAACAGTATGCTGAATATTGTTAAATTTTATGTAAGGATCTTATTATCAAGTCATTAAAAATATTATGTAACACAGCATAATGTAATAGGTATAGAATTTTTAAGAGTTGTGTTCAGTGTGTTTTAAGCCATAAAATCCAGAGGATCTTGATTACAATTTTTTTAATTGACTTCTTTTTTCCTGAAGTAGAGTGCAAGAGACAATTTTAAGTTAACTAATGATTTAATTTGAAGAATTTGTTTCCTTTAAGCAAAATTTCACTTTATTTCAAACTGAACAAAATTATATTGTATTCATGATTTGACAACACACTTGAAAAGTGTACACTCTAAAGGATTTGAATAAAAACCTTCCAGTTATAGTCTGCTGGTTGTAAGCAAGGCCATGAATTTGTAAATCTCTCCCACTGCCAGAAATTGGATGAGAAGGGATTAGATTATCAAGAATGGCTATTGGTTTTGATCATGGTTATGTTACGTACATGTGGCAGAGTAGGACAGTCTTATTCATATGCAAGTCTATTTTGAATAGTGTGAAAATCTGACTTGGTGATAACTTGAGGTTTCAATTTCTGTAAGTGAGTATAATTTCATCTCATCAAAAATAGTTATCAAAATACTACTTAAAATACCTTAAAAATCTTGTTTGCATTTTTCAAGTGAGATCATCTTTTTAATAAGGGCCTATTCTATGCCCAGTATTTCACTGTAGTCTAAAAAAGATGGCCCCTGTCAGCAAAGAACTTTAGCCTAGATGGGAATATACTAACTTACAAGAAACTACTATCTAGAAAAGAGTGAAGTATAGTCTGTCTGTCTGACTTGAAGTGCAGTTGAAGCTCAAAGGAAGTGTGGATTAGACTCAACACAGGGAAGACTTCTTAGAAGAGGTAGCAAATGAGCTGGGCTTAAAGAAAAGATAGAATTAATTCAGTGAAATGAAGGAATCTGAGACTTAAGAATGCAGAAAACATGAACCAAGGCATGGTCAAGTAGGAAGGAGTTAAGCAGAAATACTAGTGTTGAAAACAGATTGGTATTGGATAATAGGTAACGAAAGGAGTGTAACCATCTTTGAGATTGTTTTCCTTCCTTTGCATAAGGTGCCCTAATTTCTGATTGAAGAAAACAAGAGTATATTCTGATTGCCTACTGCCCTTCGAAAGCCAAGATGTGATGATTTGAAGAAAAAAATATAATTTGTAAGAAATATTGGAAGGAAATCTAAGCTAAACATTAGGAAATCTTTGGCCTTTAACTCAGCAATCAAGTGAGAAATCTTGAGAGGAAGGGGTTGCATAGCCAAAAGTCTATTTTCCGAGATGTTTTTTGCCCAGGTTGAGATTGACCTTACCACTATGGGAATGATTGTGAATTAATACCTAAGGACTGTCATTAAGCCAAATAGAAATAATGTATTCCTTTTCCAAACCTCTTTCTAATTTGCATCCAAGGCTTAGCTCAAATTATTTATTCCTAGAATGTTCTTTGCCTCATCATCAGCAGTCTAAATCTTCCTAGGCTATCTATTCCCTGCATGAAGTTTCCCCAGTTCACTTTTCCTCCTCAGCCAGAAATGCCATTTTTATCTTTCATGCTCCTATACTTGACTTAGAACATCCTGCTTTATGGACAGAGGCTATCTTATTTTTTATTTCATACTCTGCAAGCCTAACAGAGAGTGCTTAATAAATGACAATTGATTGCTGAAAATCAGCACTAATACCCTGGTGATAAATTAATATGTTCTGGAAAAACTGAATACCAGCTAGATAAATATAGAAATGCCCAGGCTCTTTCCTGGTAATTTAGAAATTCTCCATCTTTTACTATTTCACTTATCAGGACTTCTCTCATTTTGTGCTACCTATTAATATTCATGCCTCCAGTCTTAGCTACCTTAAAATGTCTTTTTAAGAGATTTTTAATCGAAACCAGAAACCTGTGGGTGGGGGTATGAATAATTGGAATGCCTGTGAAATTTTGATATTGCTTTGAGATACATTAGTGATCTAATTGACCATTTAAAAGCTTTTCAACAAAGTATAATTTAACTTTTCTACTGGCTTCTATTTGTTGTTTCTTTGAGGAGATGGGAGATGGTAGTAGAATGAAAAGTCCTTACATTAAAACGTACCTTTTAAGAAACACCATTACCATAATCACAAAAATAAACATGTTGAGCATCTGCTGCAGTTCTTTAACTCTCTAAAGTTAATGGCATGCTTTTGAATCATTCTGCTTACTAGAGCTACCTTATTGAGTGAAATGGATTTTCTTATAAACTTTCTTGGACAATTTTACAAGAGACTATCCAAGTCACACCAAAAAGCTGTCAGAAATCTAAGAACGCAAAGAAAATTGTGGATCAAATATGTAGCATCTGTTTTCTGCTGTGACATTCTAGTCATATTCATAATGTGATAAGGACTTATTTTTTATTTACCCTTAGAGCTTTTATATAACATCTATAGGAAATTTATGTCTGATTTCCAGAACCTATATATACATTACAGTTTCTGAAAAGTCTATTGTTGCTGTTGGGTTTGATTTGGCTTCGAGGGAGTTGACATATTTGTTATACTTAGCATTTAGCCAGAAATCAGGAATTCAACCAGCAATTTAAGAATGGTTCCTGTGGCACAGCAGTTTCCCCTCTATACTGATTTGCTTTATGACCTATTTTCTAGGCATTTATTTTGACATCACCACTGTCCCCACAAAAAATGTGAGAACTGACTGTACCATGGATACCTAGACCATGGAAAGGACTGAGGCTGGAGACTGGAAGTAGAAACAGACATTGTACAGAGCAAAGTGCCAACAACAGCTCACTCTAGTAAAGGGCAATAAATGCCCCATGAGGTGATCTCCTCAGTACAAGACTGTAAGTAAATTTGGGGAACTGCAGGGGGATTAGTTGTCTTTGCTGACTCAGTTTTTAAAAGTCTTCATTTTGTAATTTGCAGACTGTATGCTTATAAATTAAGATATACCTAGTGTAAAGTAGTGGACTTTTCTGACTTGCGGGTGAGAATTTAAGCCAAAATAGAATGCAGGATTCCCCCAAAAGTGACTTGGGACCTTTACCTTAAGACCTGAGGCAAAGGGTACATGAATTTAGATAACTAGGTTAGAACTAACTTATTGGGTCTTTGCTTAGAAATTCTACCAATTAGAGGACTTTAGTCTTAATATAGCAAGGAATAGGGAGGCATTATAGCCTCTTGAAACAAAATAATGAAAATTTACAAAGTGATGGAATTTTTGGAAATTAAATGTGGCAATACTATAATATATAGAGAAGGATTCTAAGAAATAAAGTCTATTGTCAAGGAAACTAGGCATGTGACTATCTAGGAGTAATCTAGGAGTGAAGACAACCTGAACAGAATAGTAGCAATGAGAATGGATATGAGAGAATAAATTTAAAATATTCCAAAGGAAAAATTGTAGCACATCATGATGAATTGGATAAAAGAGAAATGTCAAAAATTATACATTTCCTATACTAGAAGACAATGATAATATCACTGAAAGAGGACAGTTAAGAGAAGCTTGTTTGAGAAGGAAAGATATTGAGTCCCATTTTTGTAATATTGAATTTAAGATGATATCCAGACATTCCTTTTGAAATGCTTTAATTAAAAGTCACTGAATATACAGAACTGGAATTCCATGTAAAATCAGTCTGGAGAGGTGAATTTGTTCGTTAGCCACTTAAAGCTAACAAGGGCAGACAAGCTAACTGAAATGATTGAGGACAATGTGTCCCTTTCTTTTAGAAAGGAATATATAAACACATACATTTGTGTTAAAAAATATTTGATTGGGTATGTAATCTTAAATAAACATTTCCAAAATTGAATTAAACCTCCTATTTTTTTCCTTAGAGTGTCATATCTCAAGCTTATGCCTGTAAGAAAATCCCTACATTTTTATCAGTTACGAGGGTGAATGACTAAATGTGTTAATATTCTTGAACCTTACCTTTGCTTCTAATTAACAAAGATCTTTCCCAGTATTACACTGAGGGAATGAAATTGAGAACTTAACGTCCAAATAATTCAGTCAGTTAAAACTTTGTAAAACTGACGTGGCTTTAATTTCTCAAATGGAAAGACAAGTAATTGAATTGTGGGAAATGTGCTAGTCTCTAGTTTCAAGAAACAGTACAGCACAAAGACCTGGCATTCTGGCTGAAGAGTTGTAATAATAAACAGAAATTTGAAAACCAGGAAGACAAGTTTTCCGAGAGTGCAACTGTGGCATTTCAAAGGAGATATAACAAGAAATTCCGGAAGATGGCCAAAAATAGGTTTAGATAATTGAGATTTCTTATTTGAATACATGTTTTTGATGGAGAAACACAGTTAAGAGGAAATGAACGTTCTAAGAGGTCTAAAACTTTTTCTCCTTCTCACCCTAAATTGGGTTTGCTACTGAGGAAGTGTCAGCCAAAAAAAAAAAAATCAAACAGGAATTCAGTACTGCTTAAATCGTAGCCAGAGGTTTAAAAACTGACCAAGGCAAAAAAAAAAAAAAAAAAAAATTTTTTTTTAATGAATTGAAAGCAAACATTTTGGTTTTTTTGGTGCTAAGCCTTCTTGTATAGGATTCCTATTTAGAAAGTTAGAGTATCTCGGTCTGTTTACCTAGTTATTACATGCCTATCATGAGGCAGAACTATTACTCTACATTATTAATTTTTAATATGTTCTACTTTAACGATATGCAAGAAAACATAAAATGTTAATCTATTCTTGTAAAATAACCTTTATATAACTCAGTAATATGTTAAATTACTCTCTGAATATAACAGGATCTTTTATAACATTTTACCTAAATCCTTGAACCATTTGATTAATCCAGATTCAGTGTATCCAGATTCAGTGTAACTATATCTTCAAGTCAGGTTACTCAAAAGTGGGAACATTTTTTCTGTATTTTCATCCTAGTTACATCTGACTCATATGCCTGGTCTGATGACTTCTACTATCTTTTCGTGACTCCTAAATTATGGAGGTAAGTCAAGATTTAATATTGGTTATAGTCATGTAACATTCATTCTGAATTTGTATTCACTTATTATTTCTTTAATTACTAAGCACTCTTGTAGCACTGAATTTTAATTAGAAAATTATGGTATATTCCAGTTTTGGCTGCGCTGTTTTACTCTGATTAAATGTATAATTTTACATAACTTTCAACTAGTTAATATTTCTGTAGACATCTATACTTTCATCTCATTTTGTGTATGATTACTCACAAAGCTTCTAATAGAAAAATACCATGGATTTTTCTTCTGTAGTCTTTAAACTGAATCAACTCTTTCAGACTCTTTATATAAAGTATCCTCATCTATCTTTGAATCTACTATAATTCTTGTTTTTCTGAGTGCCCATTCACTGAGACTACAGTATTCCAAATTTTTCAGTTCCATTTAATTAAGACTGTTAGATGTCCAGCACTGGGGGGAAATATAAAGTATAAAGCACAGCCACAGTCCTCATCTTAAAAGAACTCATGGAACCTCAGACATTGCAGCCATACTTTCTTGGGGTCTCTTACTACATGAAGGGTAAGACAGAACTCTCCTATCTGGCTTCCAACTTGGGCACCCAAAGAAATTCAAATTCTTACCAGAGTGTGAAATGAGGAAAGTAGCATGAAATAGAAACACTTGGTAGTTGGTGTCTTTTACTCAACTAATAGAGTAAGAAAGCCACTTTAAAGCAATGATTTCTGGATTGGAGGTACTGGTGTAAAGTCTGAAGGTGCAGAAAGCTCTGTATGATAAATCTTAGGCACATTTCAGTGTGGGGAGCAAAGTCTTACTTATTTTGCTGTATTTTGTTCCCTTTTCATTCTGTAACATGCTTAACACTCATTTCCCATTTACCATGTATGGTGTCAGCTTTTTATCTATTAAAATACTTTCGGGGCTGGATCTATCTCATAGTTTAGATAAATATTAAGGCATTTTCTAAGCCTAATAATTATGAGATGATGACTCTTTGGTGAAACTTGTACATAACTTTTCATCATTAATAGAGTCAATAGAAGGCCTAATAATTCATGAAGTGTAGTTCTGTGGCAAAGCTGGTGAGTAATTATGGTTTTATGATGTTGGTGATATTCCGAAAATCTAAGTATTTGGGGTAATATATTTTCATCTCATGTCTTTATTTCTTGAACTTTTGTTTAAAACACTAAATGTGATGTCATCCTGCTATTTTCCATAGGCTCACTGGCTCCAGGAAGACAATAAAATTTCCCAAATTTCTTTTTAGAAATTTCCTCTTAGTGACTTCCACATTGCTAAATATGCTTTTACAGAGTAAACTTCCCCAGCACAAAGGGGAAAATAACAGTAGAATATGGGAGACTTAGAAGTCTTAGCAAATCTTTTATTATTCTAACGAGGTCTCTGGTAATGTGACCATTTCTATTATTTATGGTAGAGAACGAATACAAAGACTTGTAAAATGAAGCCAAGGTTTGTCAGATGTAAACAGTATATGAGAAAAATTAGAAACAATTTATGATTCCCTAAACCATATATTTCTCAAGCTACTTTTCCTTGACTATTTTATACAACTTCAGGCTCCTGACTGCAGATATATTTTGAAAGCAGCCCAGATTATTTTTGATGTTAACATAACCTAAAAATTCTTTGTAATTATGACTTGTTTATTAAATTCAGGAGTAATATTCAATACTAGAGCTCCTTTTCAGAAAATCTCTGTATGGATAACTTCCAATCACTTACAAGGTTAAATTATTGACGTTTAAGAATAAATTAAAATCTTTAATGTCCTTATCAGAAATGAGACTATAGGTGATGGAAAGAGACTGAAACAAACATACATGGGGGAACAGGAGAGGCCCAACTATTGATAGTATCATTAAGACTGACAAATCTAGCCTGCTTTGTGATGATTCATACCTGTGTATATGAGATGGATTGATAGGAGTATATGATTTGATAGATCAAAGTTTTAAGCGTGGTTGGCCAAGACAAGCTTCTGCCATTATTTTCTTATAATTTTCGTAAAATCAATTCAGTCAAGAAGTTAAGAGTTAAGTGGTACCCATATGAAAATGTTAAATGCTTTTTTTCTAAAGCAGGCAAGGGTTTTGATTTGCCTGCAGTGAATCTGACATACCCCTGTTTTCTTTCAACTACATTTGCCTGCCTCCCTTTCTAAAACAAGACTCAATTTTTTGCATGTATTGATATTCCAGTTACAGTGTCCCATTCTATTTTGGAGTGAATTCAAGAGGCTTACTGAGATGTTCTTGACAGATGTGTCTCCAGATGAGATAATCTTGAAAATATTTACTGAAATAAGAAACTCAATCCACTCTGAAAGCACACATTTTCTAATGAATAATATATATATTTTTAATTTTGGTAACCCATCTCCTTGCAGAAACCTCTCCATTGTGAACCCATGACTTCTGAGAAACTGTTTAATTAAAGGCTTAAGTTATTTTAATTTAAACACATTGTCAATGTTATGAATTGTATTTGTAGTAAGTTCCAGAAGGGAAGGCCTTATTTTGTTCCTTGCTGTGTCTCTCATGTCTCGAATAGTATTGGTACACAAATGTCCATAATTAATTAATTAAGTTTATGTATATTGCATGTTTCCCTAGGTAATGTTTCTAGGAGCACATTAAAAAGAACATTTTATTTCTCATCTTAAACTAGTATCTGGCAAATATGAATGTCTAAGAACACATTAATATCAGTTTAAACATTTCCTGTCCTATTCCCTGGCAATCTATAGTTACAACATTTTTTATTTCAGTATTATTTTAACCAGTTATCAGTTTTTAATAATCTTATCAGCGAAGCACTATACAGAGTTAAACAGTGTTACATATATAACCAGGCCAACTATATCTGGCTAGTTAAATCACAAACATGCCAAAAACTTAGCAGAATAGAAATATTGTACCCTAGAATATGATGCTAGCAATGGAACAAGACCAAACACATCATCCCCAAAACTAAGGTGACAGACTAAAACAACTAAGTTGGCTTTTCTGTGGTAAAGAGAGGATGAGTGCCACCAAAAACAAAATACTCATTTGTAGGCTTTTTTTTTTTATCTGGGTCATTATTTTCAGTTACTAACCTTAACATTATTAAATTGAAATATTTTGCACTTTTCCATTATATATAACCTTTTGAGGTACTATTAGAAAATTTTTTTTAAATCTTTCTTCCCTACAACTTTTTTTGTCTTACTCATATTTTAATTCTGAAAACTTAGTATAGTGTCCAACAAATGTTTAACATATGTTTTTGAATGAATGAATTATACTTTTTAAAATGATTCTCAACTGTTTCCACTCAACATTTTTTAACCCTACAATGTGCAGAGTATTTGGTGCTCTTTGACTTAATGATGCCCTTCCTACATGTTTATCCTAATGTTTTATTTATTGTTTGTTTGTTTGTTTGCTTGTTTTATGAGGGGGAGATAGTTAGGTTTATTCATTTATTTATGTTTGGAGGAGGTACTAGGGATATCCTGATGTTTTAAATGACACATGTATAAGGAATTCCTACAAGAGGACTCACTAAGTCAAAGTAAAATGTGTATTTTAAATGTCAGTAGAAGTTATTCAAAAGCTTTTCACCAAAGTAGATGCTAATTGGTAACAAAAGTATTATTTCTCTCACCAAGTGTTCAGCACAGTGCTTTACACAGAGCAGAGTTAGAACTGTTGAGTGGATCGAACTCACATCAAGTGAGAAAACTGTGTTTTTATGGTGGCATATACATCTTTATAGAGGAAAGAGCTGACTAATATGCCTAGGAAAGGAGGAAAACAAGACCACAAGAGAGGCGCAATTGAAAGTGGGCCACCCTCCTTCATCATCTTCGTCAGACAGTTACTGAGTGCCTACCGTGTGCCAGGCAATGTGTTGAGTACTTTATATCCTTTAATCCTCACATATTCCTATAAGGGAGATATATTTATTATCCTCATTTGATAGGTGAAAAAGTTGAGGCACAGAGAGGTTAAATGACTTGCTGAAGTCATACAGCTAGTAAGGGATTGAATTGGGATTAGAAATCAAGCAGTCTGATTTCATAGCCCATTCTTGAATGCTTTATAAGTGCTTATGAAGAAGAGAAAGAGAAAGAGGCATTGAAGGTAGAAGGAACATATGCCAAAGCACCAAGTGCACGGTGTTGTTTAAAGAGCAGCAAGCAGTTAGTGTGGCTTAAGCATTGTTGAAGTTGTGGTTACCCAAAGATGGCATGGTAGAAGACAAGGCCAAAAAGTTAGGCTGAGTACATATTTGACTAACATATATGCCCTAAAATGGAATTTCCAAACAACAAAATGGCAATTTCCTTTTACTCTAAAAGAGAACAGAGAACCTCATTTCTTTTTCTGAGATTGCTCTGGCATGAAGGTTGTCTCTGGTTTCAGTGTTTTGTTCATGGCAAGAGCTTCAGCCTTTTTTATCCTTTCAAAGCTATAACATTCAGTTTTGTCTTCAGAGGATACTGTTCTGGTGCTGACCAGACGGAAGCCTTCCATTAATAAAGTGTCGATCAGTAAGCCGAGGACATTAGTTCCATTGGCCAGTTTTCGGTTATCAGGTTTTATAGAAACATACCTAGGACACACAAAAATGTTAAATTACAAAGCATCCCTTTATACTAGCAAAACTAAACACAGAAATTTGACTTATAACCTCAAATAAAGGTGTCATACCATTTTTATCAGATTTTTTAGAGATTTAATTTATAAATCCAAATCAGTAATTCTAGGCTGCTGAAAAGAGAGACCTTACTGTGATCTCCAGTCATTTTAATTCCACTGTTTAGGAATATAACACTGATGAATTTCATTCAGAAATTATTCTCTGGAGCAAACAATTTGATAAAACAATTAGCTTAATTTTTATATAATGTAATTTATTTCCAATTTTTGTTTTCAATTTACTAAATATTGTTTTAATCAATTTAATTGATTCATTTTAATGAATATTTGATACATTAACATTTTCCCCCTAGATATAATTTTACCCATTATCAGCATCAACATTATAAATTTTTTATGACTTACTCCTATCAAATACATTTTTTCAGGTGCAATTTTGTAGATATTAAATGTCAAGGAGGGAGATTAGAGCTCAGTGGTAGAACTGCATGCTTTAGCATGCACGAGGTCCTGGGTTCAATCCCTAGTACCTCCATTACATAAAGAAATAAATAAATAAATCTAATTACCTCCCCCTACAAAAAAAGAAAGAAAAAAAGTCAAGATTTGTTGTTGTTGTTGTAAAATAATGATTTTTTTTATTGAATTATAGTCAGTTTACAATGTTCTGTCAATTTCTGTTGTACAGCACAACTCTTCACTCATACATGAAAATACATGTATTCACTTCCATATTCTCTTTCACCATAAGCTACTACAAGATATTGAATATATTTTCCTGCACTATACAGTATAAACTTGTTTATCTATTTTATATATACCAGTCAGTATCTGCAAATCTCGAACTCCCAGTTTATCAAGAAGATTTTATTGTCAATTTTCACTCAATAACTGTTCATTGTTGAAGAGGAAAATGAGGGGTTGAAAGGCTTCTGGAGTCAAAATGACAAAACTTTCTATTTCCAGGAAAACTCAGTAGAACTAATACATAAAATTCAAGAAAAATATACCTGAACTTTTCAGATTGACATGTTGCTTTAATAATATCAACATGTCTGCAAATAATAGCTGTATTGCCCCTTCTTCATCTACCATCCAGGATATTTTTATGTCTTTGTGTCCTCCCACCATGTGTTTGTGAGATGTGAAGAGAAGGCTAACTTAAATTAGTTTGAGGCAGCAACCTAAACTATCTGTGGTTTTATAGGATAAAAAGAGCCTTGGGGACATCCCTAGTCTCCTTTTAATTATGATTGAAATAGAGTGTGGTTACTGCAGCTCACATTTAGAAACTCATTCTAGGCAAAGAAAAGAATTCAATCATAAAGTGTAAGAATTGTAAAACTACAAAGTAAATATCAAAAAATATTTATTATGCTTGATACAGCAAATTTTTAACATTTGTAAATCATTTCATCTACTCCCAAGCCCCAGATCTTAATTATATAACCTAGAAACATTTGTCAAAGGAAAAAAAGTTGCAGGACATCTCACAAAATTAAGATGCAAATAGTATATAGTAGGTGGTAACAAAGTGGAATGTACTCTCAAGAAAACACTGGGCCAAAATACTAGATTCCCTAAGAGGCCAGATTGAGAAATGAAAGATTTCAAGGCACAAGAAAAGGATAGAAGAAATCAATGGGAAACAGAAAATCAAAACTTATTTTAAAAACTTAAAAGGTTGAGCTAGTTTAAAAAGGAAAGATCAGATAGAATATGGCTATCAAAGAGGCTCTGGAATCCTGAGACTATAACTTGAGCTTGATAATATGGTATCATATGACTGTACCTCTGCAAGATGCAAGCCAAATATTTCTAGTACTGTGAACTTAAGAGATAATAACTGAGCAACCTGCTAGGTTAACAAGACCTTAGAATGGTAAGTCATGTTAGTGGAACATACTTATTAACAACTGGATGATACACCAGACTTCTAGGAGCTATTTAGGCTTAATCCTCTGCTTTCCAGACCAAGGAGTGAGCAAGAAAAAAAAAAAAAAAAAAAAAGATTGCTAGCTAGGCAGTTATATACCTCAGGTGGGCCTTTTAAGATCAAGAGTTTTTATCTGATCACCTGAACTTCTAATAATGTCACCTTATTCCAATTATTTAATTCTACTTTGAAACTGATACAATAGAAAAAAATCACAAACACTTATAGGCTGGAAAAAATTCTAAACTTCAAACAACTGAAAAGAATACTATTTGGTGATGCAAGAAGAAAGTCAATTTTAAAAATAGCTTCCAGTTTTCCAACTGTCTATTTTGGAATTTAAATATAATGCCATTCTCTCATTAAGATGAAAAAATTGTAGTACTATTCATAAAACACAAACACTTAATAACAAAGGAGAAAATATAGTCACTGTGTACAAGAATATCCCAACTTAAGTGTCTAATTTTTTTAAGATTATATTTTCTCCAAATGCAGTTTTTAAAGAGCATTTAGTATTTCCAGGATATCTTTTTACTTTGCACATTTCTTCTTAAAATCATTATGACACCACTTTTCCTTAGGTTTTTAACTTTTTGGAAAGGGATCCTCAAAGATCTTAACCACTCAATCAAATTTTAAAAAACAAAAAACTGATAATTTCCCCTCTGTTTATGTTAGTGCTACACCAGTTGGGCCCAGAGGTATCTTAAAACAGTCTGAGATGAAAATTGGGTCTTAGGTTTTCTTCACAATTAGCCTGTTAATTTAACTGGCTTTCTTTCACCAAAATGACATTCAGACCTCTTTGGAAGGGCGAGAAATTATAATTCGTAAAAACTTAAGAGTTATCATACTGCCCAGTGTTCTTAAGCTAATGTACAGGACCAAGGGGTATGTTGAGGGGGGGCAAACATTGATTGTTCCTGATGGCTACTGCGAAAGTTAAGAAAATATCTCAAAATATGTCTGTCTACCTTTACCCTCAAAAAAGTCTATTTTACTTTAAATACTATTAGTAAAGAACATATGCAGACTTCTTTTTCTTTCTGAAAATTAAAGCCAGCTTTTACAGTTAGTAAAATAATAGTGGGACAGCATTAAGACATTTTTAAGCAGGGGAAAGAAGTGTCCGTGACAGCAGAGTGGAAATCAGCCTTAGGGTCCAGCCAAGAATAACAGGGGGAGAAAGTGAATAATTGATTCAGAAGCAACTACCCTTAATATACTGACAGCCTATCCCAATATTTTGAGTTTTCTCAGAGTGCCAAAGATGTAAGAGGATACCAAATTTGCCATGGGGTATATCTGCCTTAATGGTGTTTAAAAATAAAGTGGAATGGAGAAAAATCAGTAGGCAAATCAGGACTGAAAGAACAAATATACATAGACTGTAAGGAAATCAGGACAAACTGTTGAGACTTTACTACATGCCAGCCACTAAAGGAATCTCTTAAGGAGAAAAAAGCATCTCATTCCATAGCAATGGAACATAATCTATAAAATTATTCCCTCCTACAACTTGAATGGCCATAGTCCATTTTCCCTGGACAATCTTGATTTACTTCTATTGTCTCACGTAATAACAATTCCTTCTTACACACTGAAAAGTATCCCAGTTTGGACAATAATAATCTGGTCATTCCACCCAACTCTACTGGTTACCCCTCAAAATTATTTTGAGTAGTCATTTTTTCCAAAAGTTTCAGGCATGAGAAACTTTTGGTTTTGAGAGGAAACATCAGAAACTTGTATAAAAGAGATGCTTTTAAAGTACAAAATACCTGATTCCAGTTAGGTTATCAGTAGTGCTGTCAGAGCCACACTGGAAAACCAGGTCATGGTAAGAAGGTCTTTGTGGAGGCAGTGGAAGTAAGGTCACCTGAGGAGGGAAAGAGTTACTACTCCAGGTCGGTGCTGAAGGTTGCTCTAGAAACACTGTAATCCTCCCAGTTAGCATCTCAATTGTTTTGCTGCAAGAGCCAAACACTCTGAAAAAAGCTTGAGTGTTTCGGTTTAGGAAATGCACCTCCACAAGAGCAGGTCTTGGCTGTAGTAGGTGTTCTTGGTTTAAGAGATCCACCAGAGGATCAAGTTCATAGAACAGAGCCTCTCTCTGAAGCCTGAGATAGTCTGAAAAGTCAGTGGGTAATAAAAGCTGGTGAGTTCTCAAAAAATCTAAGATGAAACTAAATAAAACACCATCTCTGTCCACAAAAATCTGGCCACCAACCATCTTGAATTCCTGGTCTCTGCCATCTAACATTCGTGTCAGCCGAGAAGCAGGAAACTGCTTTATGGTTGAAGATCTTGTGGTGAATATCTTGCCTCCAACGTTCAAAGTAACCAGTTCCTGACTACTCATTCTTCTCTTGCTTCAAACTGGAGGCTACAAATCATAAGCCATAGACTTAGGCACTTGTTAATCAACCTATAACCGCAAATGTTGTTATGTATGATTAAGAAATGTAGGGAAGGGGAAAGTAACAAAAACAGAGACCTAGATTTCCAGGTAACTGCTGTAAAGCAAATAGTGTATCCATAGCTATGTTTATAAATCTGGGAGTTGCTTGGGAACTTGTAGTATACAAAATGAAAAAGCAACAGAGGAGGAACTGGATAGTTAAGGAAAACTGCCAACATCTGAGGACAAGTGTCAAATAGATTCCTTTACTGTATCCCATTAAAAAAAAATTCTTCATGAAAACTTCCCCTTGTAAATCTGTATTTAAAAAAAAAATGCTGGGAGCAGAAAAGCATTCCTCTTCCCCAGGCCTATTATCTACAAGTCCTCATGGCAGAGGTAAGATTTACAGAGAAACATTGTCTTAATTTCTTATGATCCCTTTAGCAATTTAGTGGTTCAGTCATGAATTGTCAGTTGGGAATGAGGCAGCCATTACCTCAACTAGCAGCTTAATTCGACTCTTCTTCTCATAGCTAGAATGATTCCTCTGTACTTTTAAGTTTAGTTGCCACCTTTATTCCCTGTCCCTGCTTGTGTTACCTCCTCTCAACCAATTAATGGACTAGGGTAAAGACACTCTTGGCTTTCAAAGGAATGTCTTGTCCCATGACAGAAATGAGGTCGACTGAAAGCAGTTCTAAGATAAGGCCACTTCTTGTTTTCATCTGAATTCTATACAGGGTAATAAAATTAGGTATTTTTGTTCTGTGGGATATCGGGCATCTTTATCTCATGTGAGTAGATACGACAGCATTTGAATTTAGCTGATTACTGTGTACTTTATAATAGCTAATAGATTATTTCATCTATTGTCAAATTAGTCTTACTGCTCTTAAATTTTTTAAACAAGTGGATTGGTTGGTTGTACAGTTACCATGATACTCTGGAACAACACTTAGCTGCCAGTAAAAAGGAGGCTTTCCCATTTTCTGCTCTTGCCATGTGTGAGACATTTTTTCTTACCCATGCCTCTGCTTGCAAAGCCACCTAACACTTAATAGTTTATCACCAAATTCCTTTGGTGATACATTTACAAAACCTAAGCAGATAAAAGGCAAGCTGAAATCCCCACCCTCCTAAAAATGTAAGTTTAGAACAAGAAAATGCCTTTCTGTATACATGAGATATACATTGTACTGAAAAAGGAAATCAACTCTGCAGAAAAAGATGGAAATTCAATCTATCCACATATTATTCCTTTTTAAAAGAATGTTCACTCTCAAAATAAAGTTGCTTTACAGGAGTAGTCTTTATTACATGCTTAAGAACAATCATTATTACACCAACTCATCAATACAATACTAAGTCATGTGCTCTTCCACCTCCTTTTTCCATAGCATAAACACAGCCAATATTGGGGGTAGGGTGCTTATTTCAAAAGCAGTTTAAAAAGGAGGAAGGAAGGTTCAGGACTAAACTATAAATTTTCATTTTTATCTTTAGGCTACCTAATTTTCATTTTTATCTTTATGCTACCTAATTTTCAACATGTGTAGGACATTCTTTTTGAAAGGAATACTTTTGGAGGAAAATGATCTGACTGGAATCTTGACCAAATCTGAACTATCACGCTGTATTCTAACAAATTTCTAACAAAAGACACAGAACTATGTACTTGAAACAGATTTTATAATAGTTTATATTTGCACACAAATTCTGCCACATTGTTCAGCACCACCAAAGTAAAATTCTTCAGTCTTTCACTGAAAATGAAAAACCCATCCATCAACTCTTCCCAGTAAAAAACTGATTGTTCTACAAAATCAGCTGATTTAGTCAGATAGGAACTGAAATTTGAAAGATTGTCTTTCCAAGTTGCGATTCCATCAAATAAAGACCATTCTAGGAATATGGTAGGACTGAAGAAGACAAGAAGGCCAAGCAGAACGACTACCACAAATAACTGATAAAAGCTCCAAGGAATCCTGCTGATGAATGTGCCAGTGTCTTGAGGCAAAGAAAGTTTATCCACATCTACCAGTTTTATGTCTTCCCACTGACTGGTATCAAAGTTCTTCATTAAAGGGCTTGTAGGCAAATTAGATGGAGGCAAAGGAGTTTCCTTGATTACTTTTATTTTCTCCCTGAACTCCTGCATCTGTTGCAGAAATATGATGGGTTCTGACACATCTTTGAAAGCCTCAGCAATGTTAAAGGCCATTCGCTGTTCCTGCAAGATGGTGTTGAGTTTGTTGATCTCTGGGTCATAGGCCTGCATAACTGCAAGTTTCATGGTCTCAAAGTCAGACAGGATTTCATTCTTCTTTTGATCTAATGTGTGCTGTAACTTCTCAAAAAACTCCTTTACTTTATCTGAATCTTTAGTCAGTAACTGTAGAGATTTCCTTTTGCTAGTTTCCAAGGTATCCAAACGAGAAAGAGCATCTCCCCGACGCCAGGTCTCAAAGCTCTGGAAGAGGGACTCAAAGGCATCCCTTTCCTGAATATAGGCTTCTTCAATGGAACAGAAGACATGCTTGGTGTGGTCACCACGAGTTGCACAGACCCCACAAATCAGCTGCATATCGGTCAGGCAGAAAATGTTGAGAGGCTGCCCCAAGTGTCCTTTGCACACTGGCATTTTGGGAGAGACCTTGATCTTGTTGTACTTTTCCACAATACCCTTCAGGGAGTAATTAACCTGCAGACTATTGACTCCAGTAGCTGAAGTTTCCTTCCGGCATGTGGGGCACTTGAATGGAGATGACCTCCACAATGAATTCCGCACATTCCCCTCTAAGATCCCTTCTAAGCATTTTTTGCAAAAGTTGTGCGAGCAAGGCAAAACTCGAGGATCATCAAACAGACTGCAACAAATTGGGCACGTGAGATCTTCTTCAAGCAGCTCCATCACATCTCCTACCAGAGAAAAAGAAACATTTTATTTTACTCCAGTACTCCCCTCCACTTGGACTATGGAATAATTAGAAGAAACTATCTTCACAGGCATTAAAAATGATCTTTCACTGAAATAACCAGTCAAACAAAGGAAACAAGTGAAAAATTTGGGAAGGGAATGCAACCAAAGCAGATTTAATCTGCTGGGGCTAGAACATGCTCCTTATTAGCAGGGCTCCCTGTACACAAGGCCTTTGTGTGGGCTTTCCAACAACAGTCTTTGGCTGAGACAGGGTTAGGACTAGGATGACTGCAAGTTGAGCCAGCAGGGCCCAACTGCTTGTTTTAAAACAGAGCTGACTACTAGCTGTCAGAAACAAAGCTACTCAGTGTCTGAACAGAATGAGCTCTTTAGTTTGGGCCCACAATTATGAAATGGTATGCTATTCAAAGAAAGAAGCACAGAAATATAAATTCAAGTGTGTACTTTCATGTAGACTTTTATTAAAAACTAGCTTTTTTCCTATTTCAAAGGCAAGATTAGAATTATTAAAATCAGAGGTAAGAACATAAAATGAGAGAGTTATAATTAATTCTTCCCTAGAGAATTAAATGAGTATTTTTTAAAACCACAGAAACAGTAATCAAAGCCATCTTGTGCCATCTAGAGAAATCAGTCCTCCAAGATGTGGTGGGCAGAAACCTGGGCGTCCCTAAGACTCTTCCAGGGCATCCATGAGAACAGTACTATTTTCATAGTAACACTGGGCTGTTATTTACTTTCAGCACTGTGTTGACAATGCATTGGAAAAGCAATGGTGAGCAGACACTGCTGGAGCCTTAACAGGATCCAAACAAGGCAATAGGTAGCACCAAACTGGACTCCTGGTCTTTGTATTCTTCACCACCACACACCCACAGTGGGGCAGGGGTGGGGTAGCCAGTTTCATTTGAGAATGTTCTTGATGAAGCAGTAAAAATTGTTCATTTTATTACATCTTGATCCTTGTATACATGTCTTTTTAATATTTTGTGTGACAAAGTGAAATAAACACAAAGCATTTCTACTGTATAGTAGCAGATACTGTCTGGAGGAAAAGCAGTTAGGTGATTGAGCTGCAAGCTGAACCAGCTGTTTTTTTCATGGAACACCACCTTTATGTAAAAGAACGAATGACAAACAATGGCTGTTCAGACTTAGATATCTGACAAACTTTTTCTTGACAATGAACAAAATGAGCCCACTGCTTCAAGGAAAACAAATGACACTGTTGCCAATGACAAATGTTGAATTTTTAGTGAAAACTGGATTTTTGTCACTTAAGAGCATGATAGCTTACCATTAATTAAAGACTTTTCTAACAAAATAAGTGATGATATTAACAAATGTGGATTTTGGTTTTTTTAGGGGGGAGATCATTGTATAATGACGTAAGTCACTATTTGAACTAACTGGCTCAAATCACTAGTGCATGTGATAAATCATGCATGAGTAAAAGATCAAAAGACCAGTATGTTCAAAAACATGACTTCAGATTCTATCCTGCAACTAACTTTCAAGAAACAACCACTTGTAGAGTTTTGGTATAGTATCAAAGAAGATCCACAGTTATCAGAAAAAGCTATTAAAATATTCCTCCCTTCACCAACTACGTATCTGTGGCAAGGCCAGATTTGATTTTCTTTGTATTTCAACCCAGATAACTTACTGCAACAGGTGTAATGCAGAGGCAGATAAAGGCAATCCATTAAAGAGATCTATAAATATATATAAAGCAATGCCACCCTTCTCACAATTTTGTTTTGAAAAATAGTTTTCACAAATTATGATAACATGTAATAGGTTTATCATTGTTATTTTAAATGAATTAATTATCTTAAAATTTCCTGTTTTAATTTCTAATACAGTAAATATATATAATACACACATAAAAAAAGCTCTTGGGAGCCTCCATTTTTAAGAGTGTAAAGGGGTCCTGCGAGCAAAATATTTGAGATCTGAGCTAGAGAATACCGTTTCTCCAATGCAAGTTTCTTCTTTTAAAATGTACATTTTAAAACTTTTATTCCTAAAGTTTTAAAACCCAAAATAGTGCTAAATATGTCCTCATTCAGTTTACTGAAGGATGTATATACACGTATATACATAAATATGTATATATATCACATGACCACCAAAGTAATAAAATAGGGTCTAATAATCTATAAGCCATCCTATAACCAAAAGAAAATAAATTTTTAACAGTAATTTTAAGAATCACAATTGGAGCTACAATCTACAAGATAAATAGTATTTAAAAGATAAGCTGAGCTTGCAGGACTAATTACTTTATGGTTTTACATTGTGAGAGATACATGTATAATAAATGTATAATACATATATATGTAGAATTAAAGCAAAGAGTATTCTGTAAAATTTAGTGTCATATGGCAAAAACGTGTAATGAGCTTATTTTTCTGAGAAATCTTTTGTGACAGGAGAAATCATACAACCTTTGAAAAGCATCAGAGAGGGGAGAGAAATAGCTCAGTGGTAGAGCACATGCTTAGTATGCACGAGGTCCTGGTTCAACCCCTAGTACCTCTACTTAAAAAAAAAAAAGAATTGGGATGTAGATTCCCTTGTAACTACTTTGTGGGGGAGGGTATAGCTCAGTGGTATTGTGTGTGCTTAGCATGCACGAGGTCTTGGATTCATCCCTAGTGCTGCTATTAAAAAATTAAATAATAAACAAACATATATAATTACCTCCTCCCCACCAAAAAAAGATTGGGGGGAAAAGCACTAGGAAGAGAATGGCTATAGAGACTGAGGTCAGTGTGCTAAAAAGAATTGCCTTAAAACATTCTGATCCTTTAGAACAAAGAAGGAACACTTCTGATGATCCTCTATCCCCAGTCCTAGTTCTATACTGCATCACCTCCATTGCTCTCTATCATCTTTCACCTAAGAATTCTATGCTAAGGCTAGACTTTGGATGAAACGGTAGAAACACAAAAGTAATGGGGGCAGCATTCAATAAAGCAAACCTAATTTACTCAGCCTTGCAAGGTTAATATTTCCAGAGAATACTATCCAAGCATTAAATAAATAAGAAGAAAAACGAAGGATTCCAAGTATCTGGCATGAGAAGGAGAAAGGGGCACACAAGGCAAAGAGAAACTTTGAGGAGAACTGAGAAGGACACTGCAAGAGGGGCCACGAATTTTAAGGCAATCCAGTATGATCAGAATTAAAAAAGAAAATGTCACATATAGGAGAATTTAGACATTTTTTTAAATTGCATCAAAATTATGGTAGATCCTGTTCCATTTTTAGTGATAAACTTACAAATTAATGTTTATAATTTAAAGGTTCTCATTTTTCATTTACTTTAAAACTAAACACTATTTCCTTTTCTCTTCTTTTCTTAGCTTTATACTCAGAACTTTCTCTGACAAAGCTATGTGACCACTTCCACAGCTGACTTTTAGGGAAAATTAAAATATATTAACCTAACAACCCAAGAAACCACGGCAAGTCCATTGCCTTAAAAGTTTTAAAGGAGAATACATAATAAATAAAGTTTTTATCTCACTAAGTGAAGGGTATGCTTCACAGTAAAAGAACTTATAGATCCTTTTCTTAAAGTGTGGCTGACACATAAAAATCTAAATAAATCAATTGAGCTTACTCCTTTGAAGAAACTAAAGTACATATCCCCTCTTTTGGGGGACAAGTTTTTACCCAATATAGAGGTCAAGAAACTTTATGGGAACAAAATCATTGTTCACCAGTCATAAAATTTCAACTTAACCAATGTCAAATTAAGTACATAAAGGCAAACAAGTTTTCCAAGATTCATTTCTTCCTTCAAATGTGTTTCTGAATATCAACTCTAAATTTTGAAGCATAAAAATGTATTTTTCCACCAATTAAAACTTTCCTCAAGTTTATACCAACAAAGAAAGTAGTTGTCTACCACCTCTTGGGTTTTCAACTTAATTTTCCTACCATATTTATACTTTAAACCATACTTTTTATGTGGAATATAACTCACTCTTTTTGGTACACATTCTATGAGTTTGGACAAATGCACAGTTGTATAACACCACCACAGATTTATTTTTAGGCAAACTTCCCAGATATCCACATTCAAGGAAGACTACAAGAACTTATTAATCCTACCTTGATTGAGTATATAGTAACAACAGTCTCTACAAATGAAAACCAACAACTAGAATATTAAAAATGGAAAAGCCAACACTTAGGAAAGGAATCATAAGATAGAAGTAAAAGCTAGTATCTATGACTTCTCCCTTCTGGAAGCCCTTTGGTTTTTAAATGATCAATTCCAAATGGTTGTAACTCAAAAGGTGCTCATTTTATTCACTGTTAAAAGTTAATTTTAATAAAACCTATTTATTAAAAGAAACTTTCCAGTTAAATCTTTGAATTTCATTAGTCTATAGCAATATCATATAGTTCAAAATAATACCCATGATTTTTTCCCCTAATCCCATTAGAAGACAGAAAGAAAAGCCAATATATTACACTTTGTATCTGAGGGATTTAAACCAAATTTCCATCCTGCTTTGAGGTATTCTGAAATCAGGAATTTCAAAGCAGTATCTAAATACCTAACAAGTAACTAGACAGCAAATACTGAATCTCAATTCACAGACAAAACTCAATTACGTGAGCTCTACTAAACAGAGAGCTATCAACGTTATCTTGGAACAATTCTTAGAATAAAAGGGCTCACCTTTTTAAAACCTCATTTCTGCTCATCATACTAGTTCATCTTGTTTTCAAGCAGTATACTGTATTCTACTTTAGTATGAGATCCACTAATAATGCTTTCTTGAAACTTGCTAAGACTCTATTAACAACTATTGAATCTAGGTAGAGGTTGTAAGGATATTTACTGTAGTAATTTTTTAAATTTTTCAGTATATTTGAAAATTTCCACAATACAAAGTTGGGAAAAAAACTAAAGATGGGAACTAATTATATGAAAACCATATTGAGCTAAAAAAGTAAAACTTCAGAAACATTAGCTAACTATAAGAAGAGCTTAATTTGCTCTTTGTTTTATCTTTTATAAAATTTTTTAAACTTCTATTGTTTTATCTTTTATAAAATAAAAATGTATTATTGGAAATCTCTGGATCTAAGCCTGTGAGGAGAACGACATACTTGTTTGGCTCTCGATCTATGATCTCTGACAAACTACTTACACACAATACAGTTTTTCTCCTCATTGTACAAACATTGTGAAAGATACCTAAATATATGAAAATTATTTACAAAGTTTTTAAGTACTTTGTATCAACGTGTTATTAACACTTCATTCTGGCTTTTAGAGACTGTTCCAAAAAACTTACATGATCAAAACAGGATAAAGTGAGATCTAATAAAGACAAGATTTCTGATAAAAAAGGAATATTAAAATTACTATGTCACATATAGTATCTAAAATGGTTATCTGATTGTGATGTGGCCCTTGCAAACACAATATAAAAGTTACCTATGTGTCCATATGAAATATAAGTAAATTATCCTTTCTGGAATTATCCTAGAGTAAGTAGTAGTTTAAATTCCCCGCAAGGTATTTCTAGTAGGATTCCTGATGAGGACAAAATAAACCTAGTACAGAAGGTCCAGCAGCTTGGACGGCCCACCTACTGAGAAAGCTAACAAAGAGTTTTTGGACTAAGATTACATTCTCAAAAACATAAAAACTAGAATATTATCTTCCTAGTCCAGACAAACTCAGGAAAAAATTTTTTTTCCCTTTCCTTCAGTCTCTTCTCTGTGCCATTATTTTGCCTTGACTCTTTCCTTTGTTGTTTTTTTTTTTCTGACTCTTTCCTTTTAGTCTTTTAACTCATCTTCCGCATACTGTTTTAAGGAATATAATCTTTTGATTTTATTCTTATTCCTTCCTTATCTCCCACATGCCTCTTTACCCTTCTTATCTTCTTTTCCCTCCTTATCTTCTTTTCCCTCCTTTGTTTTTCCTGAGTCACTTGATAAGTCACACAAGATGTTATTCTGTAATTCTGTAAATCCACAGCATTAATCAATAGTTTTGGGGTTCCAGTTAGATCAGATATCCTGATCTACAACTACTGAGAAATCTATGAAGATACTAAATAAATGGTGTTGAATCCCATTCTTCCCCACCCAGATGAAATCAATTTGAATGAAATAAGTATCTGAATTTGAATGAAACATATATAGCCTAAATTATTTTCCTAGTCTGGTACCAACCAAACACAGACTGCTTATCTTTGACTTAAAGAGTTAGAATTAATTTAAATTGGAACTACTGACTTCTGTAAAACTTTTATGAACCAGAAATGTCTGGTTTCTTTCCTCCCAAATAAATGTAAATAGGTTTAAATGAAGGTGGCAAAATGTTTACCCCTCGAACAAACTGTCTTCTTTCACAACAATATACTAAGCAATCATTAACCTAAATTATTATCCCCAACAGGTTGGTATCCATTAAAAGTTCTCATCACCTACCTGCATTTGAAGTTAATTCCAGCTTGCAGAAAGTACTGTCAAAGTCTAGCATTCCGTAGCTGGCAAGCTAGATCTATCTAGGTAAGTGAAGTAAACAGCATGTAATACTGTGGAAAGTGAAAATAGGTATTTAATGGATAACTGATAAGTATTACCTACCAACTAACAAGAACTTACTTGAGATGGAAATGTAATTGGTATGAACAAAGTTCCTTTTGCTCAGTGTAGAATTATATACACATTTTATTCTAAGTAAACCCGATCTAGAAAATATTGCAAGCAGAAATCTAATTATGCTAAACTTTAATCAGTTTTTTTGGTCGGCTGTAGTCTATGTACTATGTTGGCACTCCTTGCTCATATCCAATACTGCACATATGCAGGGGAGGAAAGGAAGAGCTCTTCTGGGAGTTTTAAGTGGGGAGCCAGGCTACTGCCAAGTAGGATATACTTGTGATGCTTATGCCATAGGAAAGACAGTAATTTAAGCTATCAGCAAAAATTTTCAGTTCAACTTTTTCTTAGAAATGTATCTACATCTACAATGGAAATGAGTTAGAAAGTTCACATTATGGGAATTTGCTTTATAGAAGGCTTAACTGGAATGTAACTATTCTGTGTGTCAGAGGACACCTTTTTCTTGTTAACTGTTTTAGTACTATTCTTCTAGTACCATTCTAATATCTAGAGTCCCAAGCCAAGGTAATGACAATGGCAGTGTCTTTCATGAACAACAAAAATGGATAATGCAATGGTATATTTAAAAAGGTGAAATATAAGCCAAAAGTCAATTCCTGCCCTAAATTCAGAAATGTAGCATATTTACAAAGATATTGTGACTTTAAAAGGTGTGAGAAATGCCTTACAAAAGGACATAGAAAGCTGACACCATACTGAAGTTGGAGGTTATCCATGCAATTGGGTTTTCTTTTTCCTAAATTATGAAAGTAATGTGATTAGAAAGAATTCAGAGAATACAGAGAGAAATTACCCATAATCACATCAGCAAGGAATAGCCACTATTACTATTTTAGTATATTTCTTCCAATTCTATGTGTGTATGTTTGTGCACACACATATTTTAACAAAACTATTAGCATAATACAACTTTATATCCACTTTTCACTTATTTTATTATATGCATTTCCCCTGTTGTTATAACTTCTTCTAAAACATAAGTCTACCTCATGGATATGCTATTCCTTATTGATTGTTTTGTGGGGATCATAACATTTTAATGAACACCCCATAGAAAAATCTTAGTCCAACACTCTAGTTAGTGCCTTAGATGATTCCTTTAAGTGTATTGTTAAATGAGTCAAAGAGTAGAAACATTTTTAAGGCTCTTGAAAAGACTGCCAAGATTCCCTCTAGAAAGGGTATACCACTTTCTGAACTCTGACCAGTGACATATGAGTGCTCTACCTCTCCATGCAGTTCCTGACCTTACAACAGAACCATACTTTTATAGAGCTTAGTAAAAAAAACAAGAGAAAGGCATACTTTTTTTAACCATACTTACCCAAGTTTAAAATAGAAAACAATTTAAGGCAGTTAATATTAGTATGTGTCTGTGTATTACCAATATAGAAAGACTATATGGTGCTAAAGTTATGAGGTAGAAATAAAACAGAAGTACTGGGCTTAAAAACATCTTAGAGATCATCTAGCTAAACACCTAACTTTATAAGTGGAAAAAAAAAGCCACCACAAATCATATAGAGCAAGAAAGGCATACGACCTGAGTTTCCCAATTCTTAGACCTTAGCACTATCCAGAAAGTGGGTCAAGAATTCAGTATCCTCATTCATCAAATGGAGTAGTTTAATCATGGACTCTCTAATTGCCTTCTAAAATTCTGTAATTTTTACAAAGTAGGTTGTAACAGGTTCTCCTGTGAAGAGTACAGAGCACTGAACCGGTGTCTTAACACCTAGCTTCAAACAGTAGTTTTGCCCTTTGTCGAATGAAGATTTTTAAGGTACCTAACTTATAGTGTTCTTGGAAAGATTAAGTAACGTGTGACAATTTTGTAAACTGCTGAACTACATAAATGTAAGGTGGTTTGAGTAAGTATGTATACAGATACTGTGAAACTATAAATACACATTTACAGTTTTATGTTAAAAGCATGAGTGTACTAACCAAGAAAGGTCCTAAAAGAGAGCTGGATGCTCTTGAACTGTTAATTTCAAGGGCAGGCAAAGTATTACATATCACAGCAGGTATAAAACACATTGATGGAAAAGGGCATATCTGAACAATAGCTACAGCGTAAGTAAGACCAGATAACCAATAAATGTAAGAATGAAAATAACCTGGTGTTATGGAAGGACTTGCCAGGGAAGCTTAGTACATCTGCTGATGCAAAAAAAGATGGCATTTTTAGGGAAAGACAGACGAACTGGAAGAAATACATCTTCTCATTGTTCAAGACAGAAGTGTAACCAGTTAATCAACAACAGCTCTATCAAGTGCTACCAGAGGGAGTGGCTATGTAATGAAATTTTGCTTTTAAAATACCTATTACATAAGGGTCTCTAGAGTCAGAAAATGCAAGCCCTGTTGTGCAAGCCCTGTTATACAAGCCCTGGCAAGGCGGCTTGAAGGAAAAAAAAACTATTTAAAAAAATGCTACTGTAGCCTCTTTTCCTTTACAATATAAATCTTTGGTTTATAATATATTTCAAATAATTGCCACAGAAAGAATTTCCAAGTATAGAGTCTATTTTTCTGAGTTTTGACAAAATATGAAAAGAACAAAGACCATCTGCGAGGGTGGGAACACATATTCTACACATAGTTCAATTTGTAAAGGTTCTGGGCCTAAAGAAAGAGTGCTTTCTTTTTTCTTAGGATGTAGGGAAAAGTACTGTAGTTTACCTCTGTCCCTTGAAAGCAGGTGTATTGGTCAGGGTTACTATTTCCCAGAGCAAAGCAATCAGGTTTCGGTTTTGTTTTGTTTCCACGTCGTGACTGGTAATCAAATGAGGCTACTGCGAGGAAAAAACAAAGATAGAGCGTATTATGCATTCATTTGGACAAGACCCTTAGTGTTGACCCTCAATTTTTTTTCAGTCATCCCCCATAAATCAAAAGCCAGCCTGCTAGGACCAGGTGAAAAAGCCAAGATCATGGCAGAGGCTGAAGATCTCTGTGCTAAGGAGCTTGTCGGTTACAGCGCCCTCCTCCGGCGCCAGGCAGCCTCCCCAGGTTCAATGCCAGCGAGCGGTAGCGTGCCGACTCTGGTTCACGGTCGCCTTTTCTTTCTGTAGGCGATACCGAGGCGCTGGCAGTGGAGCCGGGCGTGTTCGGTAGCGGAGCAGGTTTGCCAGAGTCTAAACGCCCTGCCCGGCCGCCCACCCGCGCGCCGCTCCTCCCCACCCCTGTTCCAGTGCCCGGCAGCTTTCTGCTGTGCTGCTGGGACTCGAGCGCAGACTGAGCTCTCCACCAGCACCCCACCCACGCAGGTGCCTGCCCAGCCAGGGCAAGTGCCCCCCCCCCCACCCCAGTTCCCTCTGAAGAGCCGGGGCGGCGGGTACTTATCTCGGACCTGCGGTCGCTGGAGGGGACCCGCCCGGAGCCGCGCAACGACCAGTCCTTCAGCCGCCGACACCGCGCGTTACGCGCCGGGAACGGCTGCAAAATGGACTCGCGGCGCCGACCGGGCCCCGCCCCAACGCCCTCCTCCCCCCGCACTTCGGTCCTCCTCCCCAGCCAGGCTTCGCCTTTGTTCCGCCTCCCGGCTCTTCCCTTTCCCTGGGGGAGGGAGTGGGTGAGAGGAGGCGGGAGTCCTTCCGGTGTCTCCAACCGCCACAGACAACCGCCACCACCCGCGGTGCGCCTGGAAGAGGGGAGGGTCTCGAGCTGCGCGCTTCTCTGACTTTCAGAGGGGCTGCGCGCGTCCGCGAAGCGCCGTTCCCGCGGCGCCTGGAAGCGGATGTGGATCGCGCGGACCCGCGGGCTTGGCCTGGACCGAGCGCGGGCAACGGCAGGCGGTGTCGTCCCGGGTGGAGCCGCCTGGGAAGAAAGTCGGCGCGCAACGAGATGGTTGGGTTTGGATTGTTGTACTTTTTTTTTTGTTCGTTGCATTTTCAGGAACAAAAAAAAAAGCCCAACCCTTCACACCGCTTCATCTGCATCTCTCTGGACCAGAAGCCCGGCCACAGCGGCTTGAGGGGACGGAGACAACTGTCTGCCCCGCACCCCACAATCCAGGGAGGGTGGGACGGGCACTCGTGTTGGGACCAACGCCAGGGCTCGAGCCAACGGCTCCAGCCAGAGCACAACCAAAATAAGGTTTATTGTCTCAGCAACCTTGCACCTATTTCTTTGCAGACTTTAGGCTGAACACTAGCTACCCAATAGGCTGAACACTGGCTACCCAATCAAGATTTCTTTTTAAGGAAAATACCATTGCCCGTTCCTTTAGAGAGAAAGAACTTAAATGTGGCTCTAAATTATCTGCCGCTACGCTCACTATTCTGACTTCCAGCTACCTCTATAGGGACCTTGTCTAACATCAGACTCATTAAGCACTTACTAATGACCAGTTCCAAGAATACTTATAAAGGAAAAGGAATGGCTACTCCAAAACTTGCAGTTTGGGGGAAAGTGAAGCAAGGACAAAAATCACAGAATGTGCTCTGCTGTTGAGTTCGCCCCCAGTTGGGGAAGTGTGGGCTTTGGAAGTAGAATTTGAAGGAAAGGTATTCGAGGCCTATCAGAAATAGTACTTAGGCCTGGTGACTAATAATGCTTGGCTCAAGCCCTATTACAAACAAAACCAAAAAACTCTCCCCACCCCTTCTGAGATGTCCAGGTGCTTGCCATGCCTGGGGTCCCTTAAACCCAGTTTGTGTGCATCTCCCTTGAACCCAATTTTGCCTTTGTAGAACAGTTCCTATATTTATGTCATTTTGTCTTCATAACAATACTGTGGGATGGAAATTATGATCTTCACCTTACAGGTGAGGAAACGGATGAAATGGATTTCTCCAAGGTAAAAAACAAGAGGCAGAGCTGAAACTGCAAAGTCAGATTCCAGGTGTAGATTCTTTCTACAGCACAGTAACTGTCAGTGCCAACGAAAACAGGACCCCAGTCTCCTACCAAATTAGGGTCATTTTGTAAAAAAAACACCTGATTTGTAGAAACATTTTGCATACCCTAATATTAAAATGATACAAGAGTGAAAGTTAGGTTAATAATTCATAAATCACAAATTATCC
Organism: Camelus bactrianus; assembly: GCF_048773025.1. Lineage (NCBI taxonomy): Eukaryota > Metazoa > Chordata > Mammalia > Artiodactyla > Camelidae > Camelus > Camelus bactrianus. The sequence continues at coordinate 14,928,274 of NC_133552.1, forward strand.
TTGTGTAATTGTGTAATACATATTTATATGTATCTGGCTGGTGGTAGATACTAATTAATAAACTGCCCAACTAAATGTAAAACACTGATTAAATATGCATAGAAATCCCTAGACTGTTTTAAAAAATCAACTACTAAGAGAACATTGTATATTAAACTCTCTTAAGTGTAGAAAAATAGAAAAGGAAGAAGAATCTCTCTCTCCTCCCATGATTCTAATAAAACAGCAACCAGGGAATCACCACATACAGTGTGACTAGAGAAAGAGTAACTGCTGGATTAAAACTATATAACCAGCTACATCCTTCCTGGAAAAGCACAATGTAACTAGATCCCATTAGAGATAACACTGAGGGATTGTCAAAATTCTTGTTACACTGGAATTTCCTTCTATTGACTATTCTTCAAATAAGTAAACTAACAGCTGAAGATTGGAATTCATATGTCTGCACAGCAGTAAGACTAGAGACATAGTCTTAAGTTTGTGTTTTGTGACAAATATATTTTTACAGGTAGAATTTCTAATGTTATACATTTGAAATATGTATACATATACACATATATATATTTTAATTGTGATTTATTTCATGCTGTTGTTTTTGTTCTGAGTCTTGACAAAGGTAAAATCTGCCAGCTTTCCTTCCACTTACCAAGACATGTGATCACATGTTCCATAAAAGGGACAGTGCCAAATTTGGTGTACACTGAAATGTAAATTGTCAGAGTGGGACACATCTGATAATTAAGACTGGAGCAATTGTGTGCAGGAGAGGGGTGCTGGTGAGCCTCCTTGGATACACTGGAACATTTCTTTATTATTCTGTCCTTCCCTTCCAATAGCTGCCAGAGTCATGAATGCAAGCCCCAACATTTCCCAACGAGAATTCGTGACAATACAAGGCACTGACATCGCAAGGTGTAGCAAAAAGATCAGAGACTTTGGAATCAGTTCTGCACCCAAAGTCTAGCTCTGCCATTTACTAGTTGTTCAAGTTACTTAGCATCTCTAAGCCTCAGTTTTCTCCTCTGTAAAACAGGGATCATGATGAAAATTAGGGAACATAAAAAGCAACCAACATGGTATCTGACATATAGGAGGTACTTAATAAATGGTTGCTACTGCTATGTGGAACAAGAAAACCATGCTGGGTTTTGGGTAACAGTTGCTATGGGTTGGTAAATGTAAGGCTGAAGCATGATAGTCTTAAGCAGAGCTAAACTGCCTATGCATGAGGTGAAGCCAATACCATAATTTCTGCTTTTCTACACCCAGCCCAGGGCAGCCTTTTAAAAAGCATGTATCTTTCCACTGATGTACCTCCTTCCTTGTACTTAGGGAAAGGAGAGGAAAAGGAAAAACCTTCTCACTCAATGAAAGACTGTGCAGTGTTTTTTTTAAAGCTCTACAGTTTCAGAGAAATTGACTGAACATCCAAGATATTCCATCAAAAGGAAGAAATACCAGTAAAATTTCATTTATCACAAAAGACAGAAACTTACCTAAGACTTGATGAAATTAAAGGAATTCATCCTTGGTTTGAAGAAAATTCCAGGTTTCATATATTTCAGTTGCACAGTGAAGATCATGCATTAAATGGAGCAAACCCCAAGATCAGTTAGCTTTGGGAGAGAATGAGAGACCCTTAAGCAACAGAAAACTTGGCCTTTAGTTGTGCTTTTTCTGTAGATGGAAAGAAAAATTATAAGAATAAAGTTAAATATCAGATATAATTAAGATGATATTAGCATATGCTTATAATTTTATCCTCAGGATTGCACTAGACACCAAGGACACTAATCAAGGAATTTCCCGTTTGGTCAAAGAGGCAAGCCTCAAAAGCATGAACTAGCTCAGTAATAGAACGTAATAGTGGTTTTTTAAGAGTCAACGTGAGCAGTGAAGACAAGATCAGAGGAAGGCATCAGAAACATCAGGGAAGATTTCACAGGGGAGGTGGGAGTCAAACAGAACCTTTATAGATCATAGAATTTGAAGACCAGAAAGAGGAAGAACATTGGAGGTGAAGAACACAAGTTCAGGGTGGGAATGAACTTCACTGATATTGAGTCCTCAAACAGGAAATAAAGTTTGAGGCCAAACTGTGGAAAGTTTTGAATGTCAGAATGAAGTGTCAGAATAAAGGAAACGGGAAGCTATGGAATAATTATGTATGTAGCACTACCTAGATAAAAGCAGAATTTTAGGAAGACTAATCTGATAATAGGGTCCAAGATTTAAGGGAGAAGAAATTTCCTTTATTTTAATACTTTTGAGGTTATTGGAAATTACTGATTTCAAAAATGCAATAATGTATATAAAAGTCAGCATATATGATTGTCCTATTGAACTACCTAATATCAAATATATTGTCTATTAAAGTTCTCAATTTGTAAGTAAAATGTAGAAAGAATTAACCATGACAAATATTCTCCTAAAATCCTCTGAGAGAAAATTACATATGTATATATATTTATATATCAATCATATATAATTTATCTTAATATAATTATCTTAAGTATATTGTATGACTAAAGTTAGTGTGTTGTTAACCTACATTTTAGAGTATGCCTCACTAGAGCTTTAAAAATCATTACATATACTATGAAATGTAATGCTCTGTTTTGATATTTTAATAATGATTTATATTCAATTCCGTTAATGGTTTTCTAAATTTACTTTCCATACATATAGAAGTTTATTCTTGATGAAGAGTCACTTTATGAGGGCCTTAAGAAATGATTCATTCAGGTAAAGACTAATAGTGTATTAATACTTGCAATTGTTTAAGAGAACTTGGTTTGTAGAAACTGTTTATTTTGGAAAGTTTCTGTTGAGTTCACTAATCATTATTTGCTCTATTTTTATTTTGAAAACTGTCAGTTATGACAATAAAGTCTTATAATTTCAATTTAGAAAACTACTCTCACCCTGTTCTATGAGACCTTTTTTAGAACATTTCTTCTACAACTAAGGGTACAATAGTTTTCTATTACAGTTTTCAATAGCTGGTAGATTCCTGTAATTTCAACACACTTTCTTTGTCTTAAGTAAAGGCAATAGTACATCTCATAGAACTTTGGTTCTGAACATCTAAATTTATCAGATACCTACCTATACAGCATTACACAAGAAATGCATGCTTCTGTTTTTTAACATGAGCCTAGTTGAGTCTCTCTGACATCAAAGCATGTGGTAATGCCTTGTCAAAATAGTGGTCTTCTTGTTTATAACACCATACTGGTTGTTGCTAGAATGTGGCTGAATCTCCGGGACCTTGTGCTGGATATAAAGCAGCCCACACCCGTCCCGGGCAAAAGACACAGACAATCCAGAAGATGCGTGAGACTCATTATACAATATGAGCACAAAGGTTAGCATTTTGTGAAGGTCATTGACCTCTGTGTTGTGAAATTCAATGAACATTTTTTCAATTTTCATTGTCTTTGATTTCTTAGCAGTGCTCACTCCCTCCTCCTTAAGAAGTCCTTTCTCAGGGCTTTAGTAACATCATGCTCACACCTGGCTTTTCTTTCTCCAACTCAGGAACACTTGCTGGGTCATTCTCTTGTACCCAGCATTTAAATCCTGGAATTCTTTGAACACTCAGGTTCAGGACACTTTCAGGACTTCAACTATCATTTAATGACTTTCAAATTCCCTGTAAAGCAGGGATCGCTAACTGATAGTTTGTAGTTACACCATTTTTAAATGTAAATACTTTAGCAGAGGCATGCTTCTTCCTCATGCACAATCCTTCCTGTCTGTAGGCCTTTGAGTTAGACCTTGTGTTGCTTGAGGCTCTGGTTCTTTCCAGCTTCAGGGTCCCTCCTACTGTAGTTTCTTCCCTCCCTAATGCACCCCCTCACCAGCAACCAAATCCCAGCTCCATCCTTGTCTCCCAAGTACAGCACAACAGGCACATCCCAGGTTAGCTTTCCAAGATGTTCCAGGCCAAGGACAGATCCCTCTTAATCATCTCATACCATCCTATGCTCTTCTTCCATTGCACACACTACAGTTTGTTATTATATATTTATTTGTGTAATAATTTAATAATGTTTGTAAAGTCCATAAGAGCAGAGATTGTGTGTTTGTGTGTGTGTTTGTGTTTTCTCATCATTGCATTCCCAGCACCTAACCTAGTGATTATAAACTTTTTTCTTGAGTATTTTAGAGAAGTAAGAATTCTCTCAAAGATTATTGGTATATTTCAAACTTCTAAAAATTAGCTGTTGAGACCAGCTGAAATGGTAATGTACTCTGAACTTTATTCACTTGAAATAGGCACTTTAATATATTTTATTTTGTCAAAACAACATTTTTTCCCCTTCATTTGCAAAGTTTTTCGGACTCCTATAGTTTACACAGATGTGTTGGTAGTCTTTTCTCTTTCATAATATCACTTGTCTCTTAAAATGAGGGTAATTTCTTGAATAGTCCATCAGAGAATTCCTATAAAAAATTGGAAACTTTCTTTTTAAGCATAAAAATTAAGCAATATGCCATAAAAAAAGACTTGATGATATGACTAAATAAAAATGTAAAATTTTTTATGTTAAAAATACAATATAGTCATAATAGAATACAACTATTAAGAAGCTACAGAGCAATATGTATTGACAATGAGGTATGTATAAGATATAGGAAGTGAAAAATCAAGTTAAAAACAGTATGTATACTATGATTCCAAACTTGAAAAGAAATGTAATTCATGGTATATGGCTAGGGAAAAAACATTTGGAGGAATATACACCAAATTACTAAGTTGAGAAGATGGAACTGAGAAATTTTCAGTATTTATGTTGTACATTTTTTTAAATTTTTACATTGAGCATCAATTAATTTTGTAACATATAAAAAAAGATAAATTTGTAAATAAAGAAGACAAACTGAATTAGAACAAATATATGCAATGTATATAACTATGTTCTCATCCAAATGAGTAACAAGGCAAACACAAGATAGAAAAACAGGCTAAATACATGAAAAACAGGACACAAAAAGAAGAAATACAAATGATCAATAAGCATGAGAAAAAAATTTCAGTCTCACTGATAATCAAAGAAATACCAAGCAAAACTTGGCTTTTTTTTTAGTTCATTAACTTGGCAGAGATTTAAAACATTATAAGGACAAGTAGGCCAGCATTGAGTGGTACAGACCGTCCAGTTTACTGCTGGAAACCAATATAGATGGATATAACCTTTTAGAGGACAGTTCGGTAATCTGTATTGAAAACACTCAAAATATATACACTTAATTCAACTTCTAGAAATTTATTCTAGGGAAAGAATCAAAAACACCACAATTTATATACCAAATATATTTGTTATGGGACTTTCCGAGGAAAATTAGAAATATCCTAATTATCCATCAACAAGTTACGAGTTAAATTAATCCTGGTACATTCATGGTACTTTTTTTTAGCTTTTTTAATAAAAAAGATAGTACAACAATATTAAATTTTTAAATAAATGATCAGAACTACCTATAACCTCACTATAAAATGAGTCTGATTACCTTCTATAGGAATATATTAAATTTTTATTATGAAATAGTTTAAATATACAAAAAAAAAGTGGTAACATAAAAAATAGCCATGTACCCACATTATCTCCATGTATGTTTTTACACTTTTACCACATATATAAATATCTATGAAAATATGTAGTATTATTTTGCAGGTTTGAAAATCTTATATAAAAGTTGTATCACAATATACAAGAACGCATGTTTTTAAATGTAATAATTATAGTAATACATGCTGTCAACTGCTAGTTTGGGATGAAAGTTTCCAACCTCTCTTCCCACTTTCCCAGGAAGGAGTCATCATGGAGGTCGGAGCTGAGACTCTAGAAAGGCCTTGCCTGGATTGGAGTCCAGAATCACCAGCAGTGTAACATTCGGCAGATTACTTGCCATGATCTTCAGTTTCCTCATATATAAAACAGAGGTAATGTTTACACCATTTGAGTGTAAATGAATGTTACGCATCAGAAGCACTTGGTACAGGGACCCCAGTACCTAGAGTGTTCAATAAGTGTTTATCATCATCACCATCATTATTTTGCAGATATGAATCTAGACATTGCTCTCTCTTCCTATAATGAAAGAGAGCGGTCAGCTCAGAGTAGGTGAGGCTAGCATGTTTTCTGCCCTCTCCCAGGGGTGTCCTGATAAACAGTTAACATTAAGCTTTGGGCAAGGTTAGGGGATGGGGAGGCATCTTTGTAGTGTTTACCAATTTCCATATTATAAATACTCCCACCATGGCTGATTTTAGGTTATCAACATGAGTTCACTGAATGCAGAGCTGGGAAGAGATTATCAGAATCATCTCTCTCAAACCAATATGAACCTGCTCCAGCACACCCAAGAGAGAATTTCTTTTCTTTTTTGCTGCCTCTTTGTTCACTGCTGAAACCAAGATCTGCTCCCTCTCAGGCAGAGGACCAGGAATACCTCTCTGATGTGGCTCCTGCAGAAGTAAGAGTTTTTTTATGCCTAGAAGATAGAGGAGGTCTTCAGATGAGAAGCCCAAAGCAGTGCTCAGGCACAGCTTACCAAGGAACTCATAACAAATGGTATGTTAATTATCATTTGCTATGTTCCCTTTGTATCTATCTCCCTTGGGGAATTTTGGGTGTGAGTGTGGGTGTGGCCACAGTCTAGGGTAAAATTCTATTATCTTTGGGTGATGTGGCCATAATGCCATCTTGAGACCATCAGCACCTTACCTTTTTTTTTAAAATCTATTTCTAACATGTGGCATTTTACATTGCATTATTTCTACTTAAGATGTTGAAGTAATCATTTTGGCATCTTTCCATAGTCTATATAGTGATCCTTTTTTTTTAAAAAATTGAAGTATAGTCCATTTACAATGTTGTGTTAGTTTCTGGTGATGGCTACATAATTCCATTAGTACACCTAAGTCTAGGGTGTATGTAAAGGAAAAAGAAGGGGGGAGTGATAGCTCAAGTGACAGAGTACATGCTTTGCATGCGCAGGGTCCTGGGTTCAATCCCCAGTACCTCCTCTATAAGTAAACCTAATTACCTACCCCCCTAAAAAAAAAAAAAAAAAAGGAAAAAAAGAGAAAAAAACCAGGGGGCAAAAACTGGGAAAAGTGATGTAAAGATAAGAAAAAATAAGAATTTCAAGAACTGAGAATGGTCTAAACTATTGACAAGAAAAGTAAATTGAGTCCTGAAAAAGAACATTGAATCTTACAATTAGGTCTCCAGTGCTTTTAGGAAGAGAAATTTCATCTCTGGTGGGGACAGAGGTAGGTAGGGGATCTAGTGTTTATTGCATGCCAGGAACTATGTCAGACATTTTTCTTGCATTACCTTGTGTAGAAGTCACAGTAGAGAAACTGAGGCAGGAGTGGTTCATTAACCTGCTCAGGGTCACCCAGGGCAGATTTCCCAGGTCAGGCTTCATTCCACTGCAGTCAGGAGTGAATTGGAACCAAGGAAGTGTAGACAGGAGGTATGAACAATTCTTTCTGGAAACAGGATTGGGAAAGAAGAGAAAGAGCAATAACTAGATAAAGTACACGGATATGGAATCACTGCTTTTATAATGAATATAAATTCCTCCAAGGTTGACATTGAAAAAGTGACTGTAGGGCCAGAAACAGAGAGACACCAGACCCTAAACCCTGTCCTGGAGATGTGTCTTTATTTTGGGAGTCTTGCTCTGATTATCTTTGCTCCATCAAAGCCTCCCCAGATCCATTCTTCCTTTCATATCTGAAGCCCAAGCGTGAGATGACAAAAGGCATTTCTTAATATCCCGTGGCACAACCAAGTCAAAGCCAGAAAGTTTAAAGGACTTTTCTCAAGGCAAGGGCAGTGTTTCCTAACCTTGCCGTGTCACAGAAACTGCTCCCATACACTAATTTAAATATACAGAATGTCAAGAGATTTGGATTCAGGTCTATCTATGATGGGGGCCTGGCAATGGATATTTTAAAGGAGTGCCAGTTATCCTTCAATTCCTGCAGGCTTAGGTATAACTGTGCAGGCAAGTAACAAAGAGAAATAAACACAATAGCATAAATCCCCATGGTCTGGCTCACAACAAAAGACCTACTCACAACCATGTTGGGATCCTCATCCTACCTCTGTGGTTTGATGCTATCTCGGCACATACTGGCTTAATCTCCAGCCCTATCTGGGCCCCAAAGAGGGATATCCTTTGCCAAATTATAAGGTGTCGGGGGAGGAAGAGGAGAGAGCTTCTTGTGTTCTTAATGTTTCAAAGACTAGGCTATTAGTTCTTAACTAGCACACCGATACAGGCAAGCCTCGTCTTTGCCCACTTCACCCTCTCCTTGCTTGTCCCTCCAGCAGGAGGGAGCAGCCTGGTGGCAGCCACCTCCCTGCTATGGGCCTCTCAGTCTTAGGGAGGGTAACCGTATGTCTTGGTTTGCCTGGGGAGAGTCTGGACCTACTCCTAAGAGCCCAGAGTCCTCTCTGGTTTGGTGTGGGTCCTGGTGTGGATGATAAATTATATCCTGGCACTGTCTATGAACAGAGTGAGAACAAAAACACAGGTGCCCACGAGCAAGAAGTAGTCTGCCAGCAATTTACATAATGACGTCCATTTATCAAGCAAATCACTCCGTGACATGGCACACATCATTTCAATTAATTCTCACGCCATCCCACAAGGGAGCTCTGGGGACACGGATTTTGCAATGAGGAAAGTAACAGGGTTAAATGACTAGACCAAGGTCATCCCACTATGAGGAGCAGAACTGATTCAAACATCCATCTGCATGACCCCAACTTCTGCTCTTAAAGGGGCCTGCCTGCCTCCTCAGGGCATGTGGACACCCTACCCACCAATTTTTGACTGTGTTAAGAAACAGAACTTTACCAAGAAAGTTGATCAGTTTCAACACTAAAGGCACTCTCTCAATATTCATATTTTTCATCTTACATTTGATAGTAGAAATGTTTCTGCAGTTGTGTGTGTAATTCAGCTCTTGTTTCTGTAACCTAATTTGAAAGAAGACTTAAAAAGAACCAACCAAGTCTGCAAAGGCAAAGTTTGACTGAAATGGATCCAGTTCGCAAATGGAGAATAACACTGGAGAATAAGTTTTGCATCACTAGTGTGGCTGCTCCAAGTCATCCTTCATGAAACCAAAGATTTAAGTGTAATCCAGAAAATGGATGGTTCAGCTTCTTTGCTTTACATCTGCACTGCTTAATCTTCTAAATCAGTTGCTCTCCCAGAAATGGTGACTAAAAATTGCAGCCTTTGCTTTTATCACCAGATTTTCCACAATTTTCCCTTTAAAGGGTTTTTTTTTTCTTTTTAAAAATGGATAATTTTTTATTTTAATTTTTAATTCCAAAAGCACTGCCTAATGCATTCTCTTTGAAAAAAAAAACAAACCCACATGTAAGGCTTAAGTGGCCTTTGATTAATACCCCAATTTCAGACCTATATACCGTTACTGGTTTGTTTTTTGCCCTTCTATTTTTCTTATCCAGGAAATTATTTTTCTACCATTTGCCTTTTCCGATGAAGCTTCCAGTACTGAGGTATTTTCCTTCCTCTCCTCAAACTCTATCCATAGGGAAGCTCCTAAAATCTCAGAGATTGAAAGCACCAAGAGGGCTACAGCAGCCTCTCTCTCTCCTTCTAGTTCTTTCTCCCTGTTGAGTGGTTAAGAGCAAAAGATCTAGATTCAGAGGCTGGGTGGAAGCCTCCATCACCTATTAGCTGAGTTGGGCGAGTTCATGTATTCACTATTCATTTATATTTATTGATTGACTGATTGCCCTTTATGTACCAGGGATATAATGTACAAGACAATGTTCCGACTATTGTGGAGCTTACATTTTAGTAGGAGACACAGAATGTAAACATAAGACTGAATATAGTGTAACTTCAGGAGGCAATATATGCCATCAAGAAAAATGAAACAAGGTCAGAAGACAGAGACTACGTTTTATCTCGGTGAAGAGAGAAAACCTCCCTGAGGATGTGATGACAGAGCAGAAAGCTGAGTATAGTGAAGGACCAAGACATGTAAAGATATGAAGGGAACAGGAAGTGCAAAGGCCCCGAGGCAGAAACAAACTTGAAGTGTTGGAAGAACAGGTGAAGGCTGGTGAGGTGACACAGAGTGTAGGAGAAAGAAGGTGGCACGTGAAGCCTCCCACTTCCCACCATCACCTCCTATCCTCCAATCCCTGTAGTACCCCAACTTCAACTGTCTACTGTCTTACTGCCTTTGGTTGTTCCTCTCCTCCCTCACATCCTCACTTCCCTCCTTAACCAGCTTAGATATATGTCCATTAGTATAATCACTTCCCTGCATGGACACTCAACTCCTCTTAGGTTCATACCATTTTCTCTTTCCTCAAACCTCCAACACTTCCTCCCCAATCCTTACTCTTCACTAATGAACTTCCTATTTCACTGAGAAAATAGAAGCAAACAACAGAGAAGACCCACAAGCTCCCACCCCCACAGCTACCCAACCACCCTCGCCTGTGCCAGATCCCTGCCTTGCCTCCCATCACTGGAGCTGAAGGCCTTCCTACAGGTACACAAACTCACCCCTCTCTCCTGCTCCAGCAAGTTGCCTTCCTCTTCCTCCTCCATCAGTCCCATCAGCATAAGAAATTGCTGCAATTTCTTCCATTTTAGTAAAGTCTTCTCTTGACCTCTCTTGTACCTCTAGCCACCACCCACTTTCTGATATTCCTTACTCACTGCCTTCATGTCTCCGCCCCCCACCCCATTTTCTCTGAGCCCTCTCCAGCCAGGCTTGTGCCACCATTTCACTGAAACTGCCTCCATTGCTACATCTTTCGCCTTGGTAAATCCAGTGGTTTTACCATCCTGGCCCAGCACCACCCTATTGCTCCTGCTCTGATTCTGAACCAGTCTCCCTGCAGCCACTGCTGCCCTTCTACACAGTCACATCACTGCCCTGCTCATATTCCTCCCCAGCCACCCCCTCCACCCCACTCCAAGGCCAGTCCCTGCAGCGGGGCAGGGGAGGGACCTACAAGTTCCTACATGGTCTGCCCTTTTCCCGACCACCTCCAGGACCTCTCTGACCTCCACTTACTCCTCTACTTACTCTCTCTGCTCCTCCTTGCTGTTACTCAAACATGCCAAGCAGGCCTCTTCCTTGGGGCCTTTGCACTTGCCGTTCCCAATGCCGAGAATGTTCTTCCTTGGAATCCACTTGACTCACTTCTTCCTCATCTTCAGGTGTCTGCTCCCTTGTCACCTTCTCAGGAGACCTTCCTGGTCATCCACTCAGTCACCCCAGTGGCCCCTGCCTGCCACTCACACTTCCTATTTTACTTTCTACCTCATTTCTCTCCATAGCCCTCTCCACCGTCTGATAGCCTACATTTCTTTTCTTTTTTTTAAAATGAAGTATAGTTGATTTACAATATTGTGTTAGTTTCAGGTGTACAGCATAGTTGGTGATTCAGTATTTTTGCAGATTATACTCCATTCTAGGTTATTACAGGATAATAGGTGTAATCCTCCATATTTCCTTGACTATTGTTTCCTCCCACTAGAATGTAAGCTCTAGACAGGAACAGTATACCCAGCATCTGGAATAGTCCCTGGCACATAGTAGGCCCTCAGTAATTCTTTGTTGAACAGAATGAAGACTTTGCGCACGGCAACCAGGAGCCAGATCGTGTAGGGCCTTGTAAGTCCTGGTAAGGACTTTGGATTTTATTTTAAATGTGAAGGGAAGTCATTAGATGGTACATGGTCTGACTTACAGATTAAAAAGACCACTCTGGCTGTTGTGTGGAAGGAAGATTGTACCCAGGGTAAGAGCAGCATCAGGGGGGCAATTGGAGGCTAATGAAACGTCCAGGCAAGAAAGATAATGAGGACCTGAGCTAGGGTGAAAAACGATCAGATTTTTGGATATATTTTGAAATTAATAGCTGACAGAACATGTTAATAAATTGGATGAGGGGTGGGAGAAAAACAGAAGAATTGAAGATAACGTCTACATTTTTGGCCTCAATGCTTAATCTTTCTGAGCCTGTTTCCTCTTCTATAAAATGAGGATAATCAGAGCATCTCCCTCCTGGGACGGTTGTGAGAAAGAGGGTGGAGGACATCGAATGCTCACACAATGTCAGGCACATTGTGAATCCTCAATAAATGCTAGCTCTTCTCGTCCTAGAGATAACTGTATTTCCTAGGATTACAAAAATATCCACCCCACAGAGACTGAGGGGGGAAAACTTTCTGTAGAGTGTACCTGCCTTCCTAAGGGATAAACTTTTACTTTATTTAACAGAACGCTTAACATTAGTGTTGAAACTGTTTACTTGCAGACAGATACCTAAAAGGATTCCTCACATGTCAAGAAAATTATAAAGCTCCTTTAAGTAGTGCTTGTCCATTCAATACTTAGCAGAAATAATTAAAAGCTGAAATTACAAACTTCTGCTGATTAAAAGTCAATCAAAATGTAAGAAAAAGAACATCTGAGATAATAATTTTTTTAAAGCAGGTATTTACTGCATTTTAATACACCTGAAGCTAAAATGCCATGCTGTCTGCTTCCATACTGGACACCTGGCAACCCTCTCTGTCAGTGTAACTCAGCTTTCTGCAAAGGCAGATCCCAACTCTTTTTTGGCTGCATTGGCCTGCCCTCATTTCCCCCTGGAAAACTGTTTTAAACTTAGTACAGATAACATTTTGTCTCTGTTACAATTAGCAGCTTCTCTCAATGGGTCACCCAGCTTGGCAAGTGCGCGAGTAGGGTAAGGCGGTATCTTCTTTCAAAGCCTCCCAATGGCAGCCTCCAGGTAGCAGGTGAAAAGCAGCTGGTGGGGACTTTCCTCAGGGACTTTCCTGCTAGCATCTTCTGCCTCACCTGATCTCCCTGATCATTGGTGATCTGGGTCCCCTACCCAACTAAAGACCAGCCATTCTTCTTCCCAGACACCCTCTGCCCTGCCCGCCTCACAGCCAGGGCCTCTTTTGTGGACCCTTTTCTCTTCCTGGAGACCTCCCCTCAACACCCTGCTCCTGTCCTCAGGCAAGGGACTGGGGCATTTCCCCCTGGGCTGCTCTTCTGCTGTGTTTCTCCTCAAGTAGGGCCTCTAATTCCTATTCTGCATTCTTAGAACTGCCTTGACCTGTCCAGTGACAGCCCCTTAGAGCTGGGTCTGAATGCCCCAACCTGGTCCTCAGGCGAATCCTAGTGGCCTCTTGAAAGGCAGGGAATCCCTTTTCCCATAGCTGACCCTGAAGTTGCGACATCCACTCGGCATGGACAGACTACCCTTGCTCATCCTTCCTGCCAGCCACTCCCTGCAATCCCAACTGACAAGCAGAATACAAGTACCAGCTGCCCTCAAATGAAGACACAGGAAAAGAGGGGGAAGCTGATTAAGAACTAGCCTAGGAGAGGAAGTCATGGTTCCTCTTAAATTGGAGGACAGGAGGGGCAGGTGTATTTAGAGCGTTCCAAGCACATGATTCTTTGAAGGTTTGGGCATTTGAGTTTGGGGTTGATGTCTTTTAAGCTTTCTAAAATGAGAAAAAAAAAGTCAGATCACTTTTCCGGACCTTGGAAACCAGAGCCTGGCCTGGAATCATAATGTAAACTTCAGACTCTCAATCTGGTGGGCAGATTTATTAACCACACATTTTTTTCTCATACTGTTATCATTTATTACACAATCAGTTTTCCCTAAGAAATATATTAAAGGCCAACCTCCAATCTTTTAAAAAGTACCCTTGGAATATTATCTATAATTCATTATTAAAATAGTGTTTTTCAAATTTTTATGAATTTTATTTAACAATAACTATAGTGCTTTTTAATATACCAAGTACTGTCCTAAGAGCTTTACAAAGATTAACTCATTTAATCCTTATAATAATCTAATGAAACAGGTACTGTTATTAACCTCATTTATAGAGGAGGAAATTAAGTCACAGAGAGGTTAAGTAACTTGCTCAAGGTCACACAGCTAATAAGTGACAAAACCAAGAATTCAAACCCAGACAGTCTGAGCGGGCCACAGCCGTATGCTGAACTAGTAGGCTATGCTGACCCTCTAAAGGGCCTGGGAAAAATGTATGTATCTTTAATACATATTTATTATATATAAAATATATATTATATTATATATAAATGTTACATATTTTATAATGTATATACATATGTAAATAGAAGAGAGAGAGAAAGCAGGATTGTAGGTGCAATTTTTCCAAATGGCCACCTTTCCAAGTTTTCAACACACGCCTAAAACCCAGTTTTGAGAAAAGTACTGTGTAATTTTTCTGTAGCTACATCCTCTTAAGTCTAGAGGACTGGTTTTATAAACCTCAGCTTCTCATCTGAGAAATGAGAAGGTTGGATTAGGGGAACTAGTTCGTCAAAGGAGTATAAGGAGCCTTCCAACTTCAAAATTATTAAAATTCCCTGGAAGACCAGGTGGTTTTCCTCTTAAGATCTGACTGTGTGAGATGTCCTCCTGACTTAGTGCTCTTTAAGCTAACTCTGAACCATTCTTGTGCCTTTCGAACTAAACATAATGCGGATTTGTTCTGTACAACAGGTGATGTTCTAACGTGTATATTCATGTTTAAGTTTAAATTTCTAGGGTCTCAGGCCTTCGGGTTCACCAAAATTGTAACTAACGCTCAAGTAAACAAGTGGGGCCGAGAAAACATGTTGTATCTACTGTGCAAGTGCTCCCCCTGCTGGCCCTGTGCGGGTGAGCGGGCCTCGGAAGGGAGCCTCTCCGGCTCCTGGGGCACAGGCACAAACTTTCGCCCTTGCCGTTCTCCTGCAGCGTTCCAACCAAACCACACTTGCTTAGCAATGTCCTGAGCTAGGCGCAAGTGCACTTAGGGCTGGGGATCGAAGATAAAGCGTCGCAGTCTTAAAGGATCTCACGGTCTATTGGGGCACACCCAAAGTAGCTCATTAGAATGCAGCTTGAGAGGTGCGTCTCTGGAGCTGAGCCTCCTGTCACACACGTTTGCAACCGCGAGTGGCAATCAAACAGCATAGTACAATGCCCTTTTGTTAGGAAAGGAGGACTGTGACTCACCCTAGCATTTTCTCTGTGCGAAGAAACTACGACCTGCACAGGAGCAACACGGCTAATTGGCGCTTCCCTGAACCCCAGCTGCCTGGGAGTAATCCTGACAGCGGGCTCTCCAGGGTGGGCGCCAGAGGGGCTGCACAGAAAGATTAGGATTTAACTGGGAAAGGGGCAGAGGTAAAGAACAGGGGTCAGGATTTTGATATAAATTAGTAAGTCGTAAGTGCATAAAAAATACATAACCAAGACCTCTTAGTAATAAGATGCTAGCTTATCTTCCCAACCAGAACTTGTTGGATTTTTTTAAAATAGAATTTCATCTGGTTGTGTTTTTCAGACTAGGCCAGGAGGCCTCCTCAAATTCTAAAGTACAAAAATTCTTTCTGTTCCTCTTCTCAAACCTAATCGGACTCTGGACACACCCAGCAACTCAGTGTGCCCTTTAGTTAACTCTTTGTCTCCTCTCACAATGATTTCCTTTTACTTTAGAGAAACTTCTGCCAGTAACAAAAATATAAGCCAGGAGGAAAAAGAACTGGAAGAGGAAGAACACGTTTTTCTTAATTCTTTTCAAAATATGTGAGGGGGAAAAAAGTGGAGAAATATGCCACTCACTCTGGACAAAGTGTCTTGGAAGCAAGGCCTAAAAAGATAGCCATTATGGCAACCAAAGGTGGATGTAATTACAAATGAAGACTTTGGGGGAATCTCTAAAACAATTCCTACAAAGGGTGCAGTTCAGAAAAATCTATGCAAAGGATGAAAGAAAGACAACACTGGAACCTCATGAGAGCAGAGAAAAAGCAAAAGGTGAGACGTGAAAGAGGAGGTGGGAAGCAGAGGAAGGGGTGAGTGTGGGTAGCCACCAGCAGGGCTGCACCAGGGTGACCATCTTACATTTACAATTCAATGTAAGAAAATGCATGTCTTTGAAAAAAGCAGGTGAAGAAAGTAGAACTTCAATGTTCTTATACACACACACACACACACACACACACACACACACACACACACACACAAAGGTAAATGTGTGAATATGCGGACAGTACAGAGGAGCATAAGTAAAATGTGAAAGTCTCTCCCCTGCCCCCACCCCCAACAAACACACACCCACTAACGGGCGGGACAGGTGCCGTGTGGGACAGGTGCCGGGGTGGACAGGCAGGAGGCTGTGCAGCCCTGAGACTGTGGCCACATGCTGACCTGCTGAAGGCCAGTCCTGGACACTGCGGTTTAAACCAAACTTTCAGCCAATGGCTTCACAGGAAGCCCTTAGACAGGCTTCCTGCACCCTGAAAATCCTCACCTAATTCTCAGCAAATGTGAGACCTATTGCCAAAAACAACCACCACCTCCCTATTTTATATAATTGGCAAAATACAAAAACAACACCTCTATTTTTATGCATGCCTGAAATGTTAAGAATGTATCTGTAGCAAATTTGAACAGAGTGCATTTAAGCTTTGTAAAGTAAACTGAGTGAAAGTGTGTAAAACAAATTTACAGATGTCATTCCCATGACCTGGTCAGCTGGTATGTAATAGCAGGAGCTGAATGGAAAATTCACCCCGTTATGTCTTACTTATATTTCTCTTCTCTGTCCTAATTCACAGGAGGTGGTGGTGGGAATGAGGATGGAGAGGAGGGGTTGGTAGATGGATGTCTTGTGCTTGGTGATAAATCAAAACACTGCATTTCCATAGGTATTTTACAATTTCTCACATCTTGTAGAGAGGTTGAGACAGCGCTTTCTCATATAGCTTTAACATAAAATAGTTAATCTTGAAGAATGGTAAACATAGAGTAGTTTACATATTAGGTAAATAATAATAAAAAATACTATTTATGTAATAAATAATGAATAATAGATATTCATAGTAAACATAGGTTCTTCAACCTATTATAAAAAAGAGCTCTAGTTATTATTTTAGTAATAATCCATTATATAATAATGCTTTGTGAATTATTAAATTATCACTTTGGCCTTTGACTAGACTATCTGCCAGGTTCTAGTAAAGTTAGGACTACTTGCCTGTGACACACACACACATACAAGGAAAAGAGCTTGCTCTCATCCCTGACCAATGTCCTGGAGCTCAGATGACCTGAGTCTCACTGCTGTGGTCCAGGCTGTTCTGGGTAGCTTTCAGCACCTTTTCTAACAGCCAGGCTTAAATTAAATTCTTAAAACCAGTTAAGCCAATATGTCTTATTTTCCCTCAAAATTGTGTGTTGAAAACTATTCAAAGAGCTTTCTATATGCTTTAAGATAATAAAGTATTTACATTACCAGATTTGATCTTCATTTAACTTGCAGTTTGCTGTGCAACATTTCAAAATGCAGGTTTTGGCATCAGAATACGGAACTTTAGATCTGTGTAGTGCCTGGACATTATGATGTCATTAAAATAGCCTTGAAAACTTTTGTTATGAAAATTTTCAATCATACACAGAAGCAGAGAGAATAAGAATGAATCTCCATGTACCCATCACCCAGCCCCAACAATTACCTTCTTCTTAGTAAAATGCATTAAAAATTCACCCATGTTGTTACATGAATCAACAGTCTGTTCCTTTTTATTGACTACATTTATGGGGATCCATTTCTGGGCTCTCTATTCTGATCCATTGATCAATATGTCAATTCTTTCACCAGTAGCAATGCTGTCTTAATTTCTGTAGCTTTATAGTAAGTCTTAAAGTCAGGTAGGGTCAGTTTTGTTCTGCTTCAAAATCGAGTTGACTATTCTGGGTCTTTTGCATCTCCATCAGTTTGTTGAAATCCACAAAATAACTTGCTGGGATTTTGATTAGGATTTATTGAATCTATAGATCAAGTTGGGAAGGACTGATATTTTGACAACATTAGGTCTTCCTACCCATGAACACAGAGTATTTCTTCATTTATTTAGTTCTTGGATTTTTCTTCATCAGAGTTTTGTAGTTTTCCTAACACAGGTCTTGTACATATTTTGTTAGATATATAATACCTAAGTATTTTATTGTTTTGGTTGCTAGAGTAAATGGTAATGTGTTTTTTTATTTCAAATTCCACTTGTTCATTGCTGGTATATAGGAAAGAGATTGACTTTTGTGTATTAACTTTATATCCTACAATCATGCTATAATTACTTATTAGGGCCTTCTGGAACTTTTTTTTTAGTTTTTTTTTTTTTTTGATTCTTTTGGATTTTTTACATAGATGGTCATGTCATCTGTGGACAAAAATAAGCTTTATTTCTTCTTTCCCAGTGTATATACCTGAATTTCCTTTTCTTGTCTTACTGTATTAGCTAGAACTTCCAGTGTGATGTGGAGAAGCAGTGGTGAGAGGGGATATCTTTGCCTTGTTCCTGATCTTATCAGGAAAGTGTCCAGTTTTTTACCATCAAATATTATGTTAGTTGTAGGGTTGGAAGACTTAATATTGTTAAAATGTCCATGTTATCGAAAACAATATACAGGTTCAATGCAATCCTTATCAAAATCCAAATGGCACATTTTTTTTTGCAGAAATAGAAAAAAAAAACCATGAAATCTCACAGCCCCCAAAGAGAGTCAAAACAATCTTGAGGAAAAAAGGACACTGGAGGCCTCACACTTCCTGATTTCAAAATATATTACAAAGTTATCGAAATCAAGACAAGATGATAGTGACAAAAAGACAGACATACAGGTCAATGAAACAGAATAGAGAACCCAGAAATAATCCCTCACACATATAGTAAAACAATCTTCAACAAAGATTCCAAGGCTACATAACAGAGAAAGGATAGTATCTTCAATAAATGCTTTTGGGAAAACTGGATGTCCACATGCAAAACAATGAAGTTGGACCCTTACCTTACACTACATACAAAAATTAACTCAAAATAAAGACTTAAATATGAAGCCTGCAACTATGAAACTCTTAGAAGAAAGCACAGAGGAAAAGCTTCATGATGTTGGGTTTGGCAGTGGTTTATTGGCTGTGACATCAAAAACACAAGCAACAAGAGCAAGAATAGACAAATGGGACTATGTCAAACTTTAAAACTTCTGTACAGTAAAAGAAACCGTCAACAGAGTGAAGAGGCAACCTACAGAATGGGAGAAAATATTTGCAAACCATATATCTAATAAGGTGTTAATATCCAGAATACATAAAAAACTCCTACAACTCAACAACAAAAAACCCCAATCCAATTTAAAAATGGGCAAAGGATTTGAACAGACAGTTCTCCAAAGAAGATATACAAATGACCAACAAGCATATGAAAAGATGCTTAACATCTAATCATCAGGGAAATAAAGATCAAATCGTGAAATATCAACTGATACCCATTAGGACAGCCACTATCAAAGAAACAGAAAATAACAAATGTTGGTGAGGATGCAGAGAAATTGGAAACCTTGTGCACTGTTGGTGGGAGATTGAAATGGGGCATGTCCTATAGAAAACAATATGGAGGTTCATCAAAAAATTAAATGTAGTCTTACCATGTGATTCAGCAATCCCCTTCTAGGTATATATCCAAAAGAATTAAAGCATGATCTCAAAGAGATATTTGCACATCTGTGTTCACTGGAGCACTGTTCTCAATAGTCAAGAGGTGGAAGCAACCTAAATCTTGCATATGACTAAATGTACATCAATGGATGAATGGATAAAGAAAATGTGGTATGTAGATACAGATATACAGAGACATAGACATATACAGACATACAGAGACATAGACATATACAGATAGAGATATAGATACAGAGCTACCTAGGAACCGGGATTGCACAGAAGCCTGGAGGATGCTCAAGGTACAAATTTACCAAAACATTGTATTTCCTGTAAAGAGATGCAGTCTCTAGGCAAAAGTGTTTTAAGCCCAAAAGCCTTATGATCAAAAGCATCATAGTCCTTGAGAAAATTATTATGAAGCATTTGTCATAATTCCCCAGTCAGTAACCCAAATCATAATTTCTACCATGACTCAGCTCATCTTTAGGGACTCAAAAACTATCTTTCTTATGTGTGTGAGAAATATTGAGAGGCACTGAGATGGGGTCCTCAGAGTTACAAGCCTGCCACTGCCAGTCTCTAGCTGCTTGACTTTGGACACCACTGATGTCTCAGAAATCTATTTGTAAATGGGGATACTAGTACCTCCCTTTATAGAATTGGTGGGAGGACTGAGGAGAAGGACTACAGAGAATTCAGCACTGTGCTCAGCACATAGTAGGTCCTCCAAAACACTGAGTACAATGGTGATGGTGATTTGCCCTTTCAGACTTGGGGCCATTTTCAACACACTTAATCTTGCATATGACTTGAATAGTTTTGTCTGATTTGTCTGGGATAAGGGAGTTTTTCTTCCTGAATTCCAGAACTACATTAATTAGGCATCAAGAACCTCCTTTCCCAACCTCAATTGGAGTAAGTTATTTCTGCACTAAATCAAAGTGATGAATAAAGTGGAGCAGGGTAACTCTACTTGTTTTGTTTTTTCAGAGAGTTTCCCCATTTTTTCATCATGAGATGTCATTACATCAGCAGCGTGTGAGAATAACTGCCTCTCCAACAGAGTGCATCATTGAAGTTTTGGGCTTTTGACAATCTAATATATAAGAAGTGGTATATTGATTTTTTTTTGGTAAGCTATTCTGAAAAATGTTTTAAGTATAAAATTTCATTAATATGAAACATAGTATTTCCTCCAAGTAATTTAAATATCTCTTATGAATAAGGTTGAGTATCTTTTCACATGTTTAAAGACCATTGGCTTTTCTTTATCTGTGAACTGACTGCTCATATCTGTTCCCATTTTTCTAGAAATTGTTCCTCTTGTTCCTCTCAATTTTTAGGAGCTTTTTAAATTTTAGAATATTAACTCCTCAAGAATTCATGGCAACATTGTGTTTAGTTTGTCAGCTGTCTAAATTGCTTTGGAATACTTTGTCAGGGTTCCAGAGTTGATGGGACTCAAACGAAGCCACTCACTAACCGACCAGAATGTCGATTTATTAATTTACAACATGTAATATTCCCTTCCACTATCATTAATACCCCATTTCTGCTGTCCTAGTTACCTTCTTCCTGGTATCAGAATTCCTGAGAAACCAATGATGGGTGAAGAGGTTATTAAGTGACGGTATCAAAAGCTACTTCAACTGTATAGACCTCTATGCACCTGCCTTCCCTTTTCTAAGGATGAATCGTCCATGCTCTTACTGAAGGTCAACTCCACCATCCATATTTTAGTTCCCACCCTCCCCCAGCTTGCTCAAGGATATGGTTCTAACAATTCTTCTTTCTCTTGAATAATGAATTTTTCCTTCACTATTGGATCCCTCCCTATCAGCATTCAAACAAACAGTAATAGCTCCCATCTTTAAAACAGAAATTCTAGACCCCACGATGTTTTGGACTCCACACATCTCCATCCAACTACCACTCCACTTCTCTGCTCTCTTGTACAGTTTAAAAAAATAAAAAGAGTTGTCTATTCCTATTGTGTCGACTTCCTCTCTTCCCATCTCCTGTTGTACCCACTCTAGTTAGGCTTTTTGTCCCTACCGTCACATCATTCATCAGGTTCGCCAATGACATCCATGTTCCTAAATCCAGTGGCCATTCTCAGTCCTCACTTTATCCATCCTCTCAGTAGCATATGACACAATTGTTCACTCCCTCCTTCTTGAAAGTCTTTCTTCATTTGGTTTTTGACATGATATTCTCTCTTGCTTCTCTCCCTACCTCGCTGGCCTCCTTTTTAAAAAAAATCCCCAATGTCTCTTTTTCCTAATCATTGTAGTTGTACTTAGAGTCTAAATTGGTGAGGAAAAGGTATTTAGAAGTACACTAGGACACTTGCATTTTAAGTAAGAGAGCTTGAGGTTGGGGAGTGACAGCCTGCTTTATCTTCCACAGAAGAGGAGATTAAGGTACAGTTCTTCCAAATTGAAAGTTTTTGGTAAATCACATTTTTTTATTCCTGAGGACCTTATTTATAGAGCAATTGCTATTGGCTTCTTTTTCTTCCTTTCAATTAAAAAAAAATTGTTCTGCTTTATCTTCTGTTATTCTTATTTTTCTGTACCTCTATCAAATTCCTTTATTCCACCTCATCTTCTTTTCCCTTCCTAATGCCAGATCTCTATATTTTCCAAGTCTCCAACCTAGCTTAAGTGTCTTAGCAATTGAAAGTACTAAATATCCTTTTCTTTGGGCCATTTAGAGACACCCTATGAAGGACACTCCTGGAAAATGTTCGATGGTGCTGCTAACAGCAGAGCTGCAAGATGACTAATGTCAGTCTGTTGGAAGTAGAAGGTTCTCAGTGTTACTTTTCTCATTAATATTTGGTTGTTGAATATAGGTAATTTACCTTATAATTCTGGAAACTCAGATTAAATGAGTGCAATTAATGCCAGGTAAATTTAATATCAACTTATGAGGTAAGAGGAGAGAAGGGAACAAATGAAAATTGGGAATTTATTCTTAAATGTAGCGCTCTAGGGAGTCTGTCTGCATAGTGGCTAAGAACATAGACCCGAGAGCCTGACTTGTCTGGGTTTGTATCCAACTTCATCCCTTACGGACAATGTGACTTTGGGCATGTTTCTTATCTTTTCTTTCCCTCAGCTTCCTCATCTGTAAAGTGGAGGACAGTCTAACCTCATGGAGTTGTTACAAGGATTAAATTAGTTTCGAAAAAGTACTTCAAACAGTGCCTGGCAATAGTAAATACCACATAAATATCAGTTACTATTACTCAAAATTATAATGATGAATAGATCAAGGCCCAGAAACATTTTTAGTTTTTAGAAGTATGAGGTTTTTGTAATGTTTATGATTTTTAAAAAGATCACAAATGTGGCTTGGATTACTCCAAGAAAAAAAGTTTGACTTAATAACTGATAAATGAGCTTTTAAGAAAGAAACCACTTTGTATGACCCAATACAGAGAGTAAAGTTCACCAACAGGAGATGTCTGACTGGCATAAAAACCATTAAAGACAATCCTGAGAGTGATATTAAACTCAACTCGGAAACACATGCTTTACATTATTGTCCTATCAGTTATTGAGTTCCTGGCGTATGTCGCTGAAGCAGACAGACTTTTTTTTTTAAGTAGTCATTCTCTGTTATTGCTTTTGACTTAGATAAACGACCTTCTAACTAAGTGTTGGGAAATTTTTTGTAGGCTTTACTTGTGATTATTATTTAAAGTGATAGCTGTGAGAGACTATCAAAATATCTCTAACATTGTGCTTTTCAAAACGAAGGGATAATTTCTTTGAAAATAATAATGAGAGGACAATAGAATCCCTGACATAAGACAGAATGAGGTCTGTGAGTTCATGGATGGCATTCATCTGCCAAGACAGGGAAGTCTGTTTCAGGAGCTAACCGGTTTTGCTTGCTTCACACTGCTGAGTACACTTGAGTTGCTACAATGGGGGCAAAGTGCACTGGGCAGTGCCCTAGCAAATTACTTTTGCAGCCAGGAAAGACTATGGTAATTCTGTCTCAGCAGTGAAGGCCAATTCACAGCCATCTAATAGTCGGGCTTTTCATTGAAGATGTGACTAACTTAAATGGCCTGAATGTTTATTATATATTTAAAACATGTACCACTTTTAATAATATTTCTGAATAAATATTTTACCTTATAACAACTAATTTTATTTTATTGCCTATATATGAGTTATGGCAGCTTATGGCCAGTTTGGAGATTAATAAAAAATACAAAAATAAAGTGCAAATCTGAATTTTGAACTGAAAGCAAGTTTAAGAAGATTGTTGCATTAATTGCAAGAGTTGGAACGTCAGAATTTGAGAGGCAGCATGATCTGGTGGAGCAAATACAGGTTTAGGAGTCAGACTGATGGCTTTGAATCCCACCTCATTTGTTTCCTAGTCATCGGAAGCTACACAAATTATGTAATCCATCCAAGCCTACTTCCTCGTCTATAAAATAGGGACAATATTCACTCTGAAAACTTTAGAGAATTCAATTAGATAAATATGTGAAAAACTGCCCAACTCACAAACAGGCAGAAAAACGTTTTCTCTCGAATATTCTATTCAGCTCTCCACTCCTTCCCAATGGAAAAAACTAGAACGCTAACACTTACTATAATGGTTAAGATTTTCAGTAAAAGATAATTCCACGTGTAAAATAATTACCAAGAAAGTATTTTACAAGCAGTAATGGGTTTAAAAATCACGTTGGTTATTAATTCTATAATAACTAAACATCAGTGTACAAAACTTGGAGGTTTTCGTAGGTACTGTAATGAAAACACCATTTGTATAAACATCAAAGAGACCCAGGACCCTGAAAAAATTCTCATTCTAAGAAAAATTCTCCATAAAGGATATTTGTACTCAGGTTACTAAAAAGTTATATGGAGGAACCCATTACATTTTAAGGGGACATTTTGCATCCGGTTTCCCGGGCTTTGAACCGTAGGGAACTCTTCAGGGTGGAAACCTTATTTGAGAATAGAGGTTTGAGCCAGGTTAATTCTACAGGTCGTCCCAGACCATCTCCAAGCGCCAAGTGGTATCTGAAGATGAAAAATGGGTCAGGAACAGATAATCTAAGTAAGCACAGAGAGTACAGGTGCCGGCCATGGGAAGCCCCTAAAGTGGAAGCAGGAAAAAACAGGCGGTAGGAACTGAGGACTTTCCTCCGTTGTCCCCGCAGCCGTCCCGCTGCCTCCGGGGTCCCCATCACACTCATCAGAACCCTCAGTCCACCAAGAGGGTGAGCTTGGAAGAGGCCGGTCAAGAATTGCCTTTACGGCCCGCCCCAGTGGCCCCCTTCTAGGGTAGCCTTTTGCGCTCCCGCGCCGGCGCGGCACCAAGGGCCACGGAAAGCGCATCTCTGCACCTAAAATGCAGCAGGGCCGACAACTTAGAGCCCACGGTGCACGTCCATGGTGCAATCACAGCCATTACTTCTGGGCCCTGTGCGTCTGTTTAGGATTTGACAAAATTCTTCAGAAGCCAGAGAGTGTGGTGGGGGCTCTCGGTCGAGGCAAAGTTCTCTGTCCTGGGAGCGCGGGGGAAATCTTGGGGCTCTTTTAAATAAGCTCCCCTCCCCCAGCCAGATTTGCCTCTGTCAATTCATCCCTAAAGATAATGACGAAGTTGGGGGCAGAGTTTTTGAAACAGAGCATCCGAGGACCCGCCGGGCGTACGCAGGACTGGGACAACCTCGCGCTCCAGTCAGTATTGGGATACACCAGCGGGGCCAACCCAAAGAAAAAGTACCCTGCGCGCAGGCGCACGCCGTCTCCCGCCCACCAGCCTGTCCGTCACACCCTCTGCCCCGCCCCGTCCCTAGCCCCGCCCCGCCTCCCGTATCTTCCGTCTAGGCTGGCTTCGCCTTATCCTGCGCTGCGCCCTCCCCACCTGGGGCGTCGCTGTACCGGCCTCCCGCTCCACCCAGACCCCCTCCGGCGCTCGGGCGGAGGCAGGAGGCGGAGCGGAGGAGTGGGAGGCGGTGTCGCGGCGGTCCAGGGGCGGCAGGCGGCGGCGGCGGCGGCGGCGGCGGTCCCTGAGACATGGCCGCCTCTGTGTTCTGCTGCCTGCGGTGCTGCAGAGATGGCGGGACGGGCCACATCCCTCTGAAGGAGATGCCGGCCGTGCAGCTGGACACGCAGCACATGGGTAAGGGCCCTCCTTACCCTCCCTTCCCCAGACCCAACGGCCCACCCCGGGTCGGGCGCGGCGGGACAGGGGCAGTCGGGGGTCGCGGGGACCACACGCGGCCGGGCCTTGCCCGGCTCCGGCCCCTGCTCCCCGCCCTGCGACGCTGCCGTCGACCGGGTTTAGCCTCGCGGATTTATCGCCTTAGGACTCCGGCCGACTCCATCTCGGCCCGGTTCCGTGGTCAGGGCTACGCAGCCCTGTTTGCGCTTGTCTTGGGGAGATGGGTGTGTGGACCTACCCATTTTCACAGGAATCTCCTCCGAGCTGCCGCCTCCTGAGACTCGTCCCACGTACCCAGGCGAGAGGAGCGCGGAGTGTCCTGGTGCTCCTCCTACAGTGCCTGTCCTGCTCCAATCAAATCCCACACATTTTCAGAATGTTTTAGGTCTGACCTCAGCTGCTCCTTCTGCTCTGACAGTTTTCTCTCAGCCTATTAGTTATCGATTTTATTTGAAACGATTTTCCTCTCACCTTTTAAGAGTCAAAACAAGGCAAACTGCAGAAGCCTGAAGTCACAGCTCAGGTCAGAACTTGTCATTTCAGCTAAAACCTCCCATTGTCCGACTCCTCCTTAGTCACGGTTCGAGGTGTTGTAATTTCATCTGACTGGCCTCTTCCCATCAGGTCAGGCTATTGCAAAAAATAAAACAGCACTTTGCTCCTTGGCATCTATGTTTTTTCCTTCCAATTTCTGTTCCCCTCTGTAGCCTCTGTCACCACCCTATTACTCTTTCTGTTCTTAGGCTGGTCCCATGTAGTTCCCTGCTTCTAGAGTATGGTTCGAGAAGGAGAGGTTTTCCATTATAGTTATTTCAGAATATTGTGTTCTTGTGGATTATTCTGTTCTAAATATACATCTGCACTTTAGGTTTTTCCCATTTCCCTTTGGCTAAAGGATAGCGCATTGAAATAACAAAGGAAATTTTTAATATTCATAGCAAAACCCTCTTCTGCCCAGATTCTTTATAACTCTAGAAACACTCTGCTCATTATATTTATATAGCATGTACTAAACCACAGATGTGATCATTGTATACCACTTTGTACGTGGGTATTTACTTTTGATTCTTAGGTCTCCCAAGTGTAATACAGAACCTTAATACGTAAATATATGTATGTATACGTATATCTCTTTAAATTATTTTTTATTCATCATCATTTATAGACAGCGGATGTTCAAATTCTATGACTTTCCTCAGAAAATGTTTCCATTTCATCTGTTCATTCACTCAACTGATATTTATTGAGTGACTGTCAGATGGCAGGCATTGTTTTCGATGCTGGGAATACAGTAAAGGAAAACCACATGTAGTTCCTGGAGCTGTAGCTCTTTCTGTCTCTACTACAAAACTCGTGAATTACTACAATCTGCTCTTTAAAATATACCTTTTCTCTGATCTCTTCTTCCATGAAGAGCTGGTCACTGTACTCATTCCACTATGTTCTCCTTTTTTAAAGCTGCCCAGCATCTTTCAGTAGAGTAATGTCACTCCCCAGTTTTCTACCTGCATGGAAATTTTTTCTTAACCTGTCTTCCAGTAAATTCAAGTTCTTCAGTCACAGAAGTCTGATTTTAGAAACTGAATAATTGGAGAGGCTACCAAGCTAGGAATAGGTTTCAAGCGTGAATTGATCTTAAGTTGAAAATATGAGAAGCACAGTGAGCAAGTATGCATGTACTTGGATATGTGAAAGGTTTTATTAGATAACCTTAGAATGTGATTGCCTTTTTTTTTTAAAGAAAGTAGTCTATTCATTTCATATCCAAAGGAACGTCTCAAAGTTGTCACTTATTTGGGTGACGCTGCATAACTTGAAACCATTTGGAATTCCTCTTGGTATTTTCTGTGGCGTAGTTTTTATAAATATCTTCATTTTTGCCACAACCTCCATATGTAATTGTGAATTGACTTTTTAGAAATGAAAGTCTTCCAGGGTAGCTACTTTTAAAAGGATGTCATTCATTTGGAAATACCTAATATTTCTTTAAAAATACACTTTGGCTATGTTTATATATATTTTGGTTGTACTCAGATTTGTTTTGACTTTCTAAGCAATACTGATAATTAATAAAATTACACAAATCATAGATCTAGGTATAGGATACATTTATACTGAAAAAGAGAAATGGAATAAGCTTAAAATAATTCCCTAATAATTCACACACATTCCAGAATGGTTTCTGAATCTATCCATCTTTCTATATAAAACATCTCAGTACCTAGCAGAATACCTTGGAGATAAGAAAATAATACCATATTCAGAGCTGGTTCTGTGGTTCCATCTCAGAGTTATGTATGAGAACCATAGAGCATTTCTGGGTAAGAAAAAAATGCCACTTATTGGCATAATTCTTTGAAATGTCTTTCACTTAGGATGCTTTCAGTTATAAGCAGTTAAACCTGCAACTCAAAATTGTTGAAAGAATGGAGGAAATTTATTGGTTCATGTAAATTAAAAGAGCACACAGGCAGCACTAGCTTCAGGAAAGACCTAGCGCTGCCAAGGACTGGGCTTCTTTTCATCTCTTTCTTCTGCTTTCTGCTACTTATTCCTGAAGGCTGGTGTCCGTGATAACTTGCAGCCTCTCCCTGGGCTGTAGGCTTCCTCATTCAGGTCCAGCAAGAATGAGTGAGTCTGTTCCTTCATTCTCTCTGCAAAAGTCCTGAGACTGTCTGTGATGGTAGTGGTTTAGGTCGTATAAGTGGTTTTTACTCAGTCACTGTGGCCAAAAAATGTGGAATGCACTGATTGCCTTAACTTAGGTCAAAGCTGTACCCCTAAAGCCGGAGACTGAGTAAGCTTCCTTGAAACTGTTTTGATCTCCAGGGGGAAGTCTGTTGGGAAAGGGAAAACAGATGCTACATGTCCACTACAAAGTGCTTAGCAGAGCATATTCATTTATTTCTGTATCAGTTATTTGTCGAGCATCTGCCGAATACCAAGCACTCCATGGTCTTTGCCATCAAGGAGGAGCTGGGCCCTGGATGCTCTCCAGTTGAAGCTGCTGGAGGCATATAAGACAGCCAGATGTAAATTATGTATAAAGACACTCTCCCAGAATTTGGGGTGTAACGTTTGTAATTAGAAAAAAAATGAATACTAATGAATTTTTAATAATCATATAATAGGATCTTAGTTTTACCTTATTTAAGAGAGTATCTCTCTTATATCAACCAGTTTAGAATTGTGATGGAATCAGAAAATTTAGTATTTCTCTTATGTATTTGTCCCAAATAATTTTTTGTTTGTTTAAGTATGAATTCAACAGTGACTTAATGAGAGACCAGCCTCCCTGTTAATATCTTTTGTTTCTATGCTCTAGTTTTATTTAACCCCCACTGGAGGAGTTCCCTACAGTTTTCATAGCCAGATCTGCTTGACTTGTACGCTTATCACCAGCAAAGTCATACTGGTCAAAGATCTTGGGAGTCACATGCCTTGATGTTATGGGATATTTCTTGCATATTAGAATTATGTTAAGTTTCTTCATGTTCTCTGATATACATGCTTTCCTAATTGGAAAAGAATTGGTATTGGAGTCACGTCATCAAGAGACTGTTTTTCTCACGCTCATCTATCACGTTATTTGAGCTAAACTAAAAATTTTGCATGAGAATAAAATGCATTTAATGATGTTAAAACCTCATTTACATATTTGCAATGTGATTGACAGCAGCTATCTTGTAAGATCCAAAAATTAGCATTTTTCCATGTCAGCTCTTTAAACATGGATGTATGTTCCTTTCTATATCTCACTAATCTTCAGTGCTTACTTGACCAGTGCACTAGCGTCGGGCTTTGTACCTAGTAGACATTCAGTCAGTTTTTAATAGATTGTTTTAATTCATTTGAATTTTATTGAAAATTGTACTGGTTTGCCAAAGTTTAAGTGTTTTATGTTTTTAATTAAGAGATTTATGAAATCACCAAATTGATTCATTGGCTAAAATTAGAGAGTCTACTTCTACTTTAAGTGTTTAAATATTCAGTATAATTCAGAGTTATCACTGTGTGTTTGAAACTGCCTAATTAAACACAATTTCTAGCCGTAAATTAATATTAAATATAAATGTTCTTCCGGGGGAAAAGTGAATTAAATATTTATATAATTTATCAATATTTTCGTATTTCAGAGCATGTATAGTGTCCCTATTTTTTGTAGACCAAAAATTAAAAGTGAAACAGAAATTGACCTTGACTGTTGGATAAGAGAATACGAAACTTTACACGGTGTCTGTATTTTTTGTTCAGGAACAGATGTTGTCATTGTAAAAAATGGAAGAAGAATATGTGGAACAGGAGGTTGTTTAGCCAGTGCACCTTTACATCAAAACAAGAGCTACTTTGAATTCAAAATCCAGTCCACAGGTTGGTATAATGGTACTTTACTACTATAAGTCCTAATTATTCTATTAGGATTAATTTTCAATATATGAAAAACCTTAATGAGGTAATAAAAAAGCACTAAATTCTTACTTAGAAGATGTTTTTCTTTCACCTCCTGTTGTGCAATCCTGGTTTAATTAGTTAATTTAGTTAAATTACGTTCAGTTTTCTCATCTATGCAGTGGATCACAGGAGCTGCTCTTTCTGCATCACATGAACCATATGTATAAAGCGTTTTAAAGACAGGACATACTGGATCAGTATAAGGCGTGAGCATTATTATTAATATAGTTAATTATTAATGGCAGCTAGATGAGCATATATGGTGTAGACTCTTGCTATTTTATCTTAGGATAAAATTAATCTTATGGTTTAACTCTTGATAAGATTCCCTGATTTCCATGTTTTTGGAAGCAATTGGCAGACTTAGAAATCTGATAGAAGTCTAAATAAAGACTCTTAAAATTTATGAATCTGTACACCTGTAAATCAACTTTTCTTCAATCAAAAATTTTTTAAACTGAAGTTTCTTGAGTTGTAGGGCAATTCTACATGAGTATTACTGACAGTTATTAATTAGTTAACTTGTGGCAGTGTTGACTGTGGGGAAACTTTTCTAAGCTTTATTATAAGAAACTTCTCATGAAAAGTGGCATGAATGATACAGGTACAGAATGGGAAAACTTGAGTGGAGTAAATTAATTCTACTCTTACTCTTACTTGAGAATGACATAAAACATCCCTCTGGGGCTTGTTTTTTAAACTCATTTTAAATACTGATTTTCTTAAGTATGTGAAAGAAATGTGAATCTGTCCTCCATTCTCTTGTAAATTAACTCACTGGCTGTGAAATGTCTCCAGTTACTGTGATCTCAAGTATAACATACCCTTTCTCAAGAGAAGCAAATATTTCCTTGAGCATTAAATCTGATACAAATTTTTACGTGGATTTTCTGTAAAGGAAGGTATCCTCAATGATATCTCTGAAATAAATTCATTGTTGGAATTTGTAGCGTTCATCTCTCAATAAAAGTTTCAGGCATTTGTGCCAAAGTATATCGCAGTGTGCACAGCTCTTAGGAGGAAAGGTGGTACTGTTAGAATCCATAGTTCACAAGTGAGGAAGCAGAGAGAGATGAAGTAACGTGCCCCAGTGACACAGCAAAGTCAGCATTTAGACCAATGTAGTATGACTCCAGGGCCCACTCTCTTACTGCTCAGGCTGTGCTACATCTGCAGAGAACATAGTGTAGTTTACAAACTACTTTTAAAAGATGTTTTTTTTAAAGATTAACAAAAAATAGTTCAGTGATAATATACCACTTTCATTAAAAACAATTTACACTCTTAAAACAACTGCTTTCATATTTGTATTCTTCAGATTTGGGGAACATTTAAACTATTGTGTTTTTAGGAATCTGGGGTATTGGCGTTGCAACCCAGAAGGTTAACTTGAATCAGATCCCTCTTGGCCGAGATGTGCACAGTCTGGTGATGAGAAATGATGGCGCCCTGTACCACAACAACGAGGAGAAAAACAGGCTGCCAGCAAACAGCCTTCCACAGGAGGGAGATGTGGTGGTGAGTTTCCTTGTGGCGTTTGTTTTCCACCGTAAATTATTAAACTTGAACTGCTTCTAGTATATTTAGTTTTCCCTGGGAGTTTGTGGTTTGAATTCCAGAGCACTGGGATTGGATCGAATGAGGTAGTACATTTTCCAGAGAGAGAGCGCTGATGTGGAGGCTGCTGCCTTACCTCACTGCCCTCTCCTTTCTCCAGCCGCCACTGGCCAGGAAGATCAGCGTGAACCCTTATTTCCACTTAGGAGAAATTATGACGGGTTGGCTGCTGATGAACATTTCCTGCTTCTCTCACATAAAAGAAATCTTGGCCCACAATTGTAAGAATTGGTGACCCTTTATTAGAAAATATTAGGTATTTTTGCAGCTGGAGACCTCTTAGAGAAAATTTTGACATTTACTACTTAACTTGTTATGATCTTCTGTTAAAGAATTAACAGCATTTTATCAAGAGTGTTGGTCCTTGTTAAACTTAAACTTTTAAAACTTCCTTCACTTTCAGAACTCTTCAAAGAACTGGACTCAAAATCCTAAGGCTTGATTGTAGAAAAGTTTTTTTTGGAAAACAGAGGATAGGAGGGGATACATATTATTAAGACTTCTTTATTTTTATTCCCAACTATGTACATTTAAGTCTTTACCGAAGCCACCGTACTGAAAATGTAATCCAGAGATCCCTTTCTGTCTTTTCCAGATACTTCCTTTCAAATGGTATTATCCAAAAACCTTACACACTGAGTTCAGGCCATTAGCTATTGATTGAGAACAGGATTCTTGAGGCCCGTTTTAGCAAAGGTGCATTATACACAGAGCCTTGGTTTCCTGGCTCTCGTATCAAGTTGAAAGGAATCTAAATAATGAGGGATAGTTCCTAATAATAAAATGACACAGACAAAGTAAATCCAGATTATTAAATTAAAGAAATATACAGTATTTTGGAGACAGAGTGAAGGAAGATGTGAAAATGAAGATTTTTAATTATGGTCTGATCTTTCTCCTCTTTTCTGCAATTTAAAAAACGTGAAGAACAATTTTTAATTAGGTAAATTATTGAAAGTATGTTTTTCCTAAATTAACTAAAGAAAACAAGGAAACTAAAGGCATAAACCGTTTTAAAAATCTGCTTTCCCCTATTCTTCTTTTTGAATAGTTGGCTCTGAATTTGTAGATCATTGCCAGATGTCCGTAATATGGAACACCCTTACTGAAATGGTTATTTCTTGAAAGAGAATCTTGAAGTCAAGTTAGTGCCATCAACCTGTTTACACTAAAAAATGAAATTCAAACATAAAAAAGGATAATCAGTAACAAATGTTTTTCTTTGTTGATGTGCTGAACTTCTGCTGTGTGTTGTTCTTGCCCTCCTAACTCATTCCTTGAGATGACTGATACCTCAAATTGACAGAGTTAAGAATGTCGTTTTTAGTCTGTCAGCATTATTAAATTAGACTTTGAGCTTTTATGCCCATTCTAATAAAAGGAGGACTCAAAAAGATGAAATATATGCAGGATCCTGAAAGGTAAAATATTATCCTACCATATTAACTTTGTCTGCCTAGTTCAAACACCTGAGAACAAATTTCACCAAATTACTGACAATGGCATAAGACAAGTGGAATGGATTATAAGACAGGAAAAACATTCTCATATGTGTAGAAGTTCAGTCATGTACCATTCTCTGAGGAGAAATCGAGAAAAATAAGCTTTCAACATCTAACCGAATGATTACAGGATAATCATACGGTACCTCCTACAGCTCTCCAGTACCCACTGCAGCACTCGGGGCACACACCCGGAACAGCTTATGCTTTTTTGACCCTTATTGATACAGTTTTGAAGAGTGCGAATTACATTTTAAAATTGCAGTTTTCAGTTTAATTTTAGAGAAGTTTTACAAGCATTCTATGTAATAATAACAGCAGCAAACACTTCTCTAGCATCTGTTACGGGCCAGGTGCTCCCTTAAATTGTTTATTCCTCATAATGACCCTGTGAAATAGGTGGTAGCATTATTACCATTTTACAGATCAAAGGGAAATTAACTTCTTATTTGGAATGATCCCAGGATTACAGTACAGGCAGTCGCATTTCAGAGTCTGTTCACCAAACCTGCAAACAATTATTGATAAACCCTTAGAACACGTTGAATATTTGGTATCATTATGACAGAATCAAACTTAGTTTCTAGATCATGTAAAAGGACAGATTAAGTTAGAAAATACTTGAATTTAAACTCTGCTGATGGAGGGTGGGGGTTCTTACATCCTTTCTCACTTCTTTCTTTGGGATTGGGGATTGGTGCAGGAGGCTGGGGTTTGAAACTTGCTTGCCTGATATAGGTTATGCTGCCACCAGGTGGGAAAGGGTGACGGGATTGCGACCTGCTGATCTGAACTGCTCGATTTCCTGTAGTCCTATAAAGAGAGTAACACACTTTGCAGTTTCTGTAATTACGTTTTTGTTTTTAAAGTGAAAACAGACTTCTTTATTAAGAAAGCTAATCCTAGCTGTCATTTAGCTTTATTATTATATTTAAATACATAAACTGAAATGAAACAAACACACTGTTTATCTTTCTCAGTGTTTAGTCTAAACCCTGGCTTTGCTAAGATTTGAGGAGACTCTTTCATAGCACTTAACACATTGACTTATCTGGGCCTTTGCTGTCTTAACTGGAAAGTGAGGGCGTTAAGACTAGGTCATCTGTAAGATCTTTTTCTATTTCTAAAAGCTTTTAAGTTCATATAATTTATCCAGAGTCAGAAATCCTTGAAGTGGTTGCTTCTTGGTCTGTGATGATTTCTCTATTGAAAGGTCTCCACTACCTATTCTTAATTCTTCAAAAGAAAGCTCTCTTTTGTCATCAATTAGTAACTATTGTACAAAGTTTTAAGCAGAGTTTTAAAAGTTGAAAAGTTTTGAATTGCATGGCAATTAAGAATAAGTATTCTGAAACCGTACTTCATAGGTTTAGATCCCAGCTCTCTCACTTCCTAGCTGTGCAACCTTAGGTAAATTATTTAACCTCTCTGTGCTTCAGCCACCTCATCTATGATAAAATGGGGATGATAATAATACCTATCTTGTTGTGAGCATTAAATGAGTAAATATGAAGCACCTGGGATAGTGCTTGGTACATAATAAAGGTTATTAAAGTGTTTTCCAGCATTTTTATAACAATAATTGTTATCAGTTGTGATGTTTGTACCACTAATAATGTACAAAGTAATACATTTTTATTCTATTGCCTTTTTAAAAATCTTTTGAGCTGTTTTTCTGTTTTCCAGTTTGATACTAATTACCAATTCTATGCAGTTGTGAATACCAGCTTTACCTTGGTAATACACTTGGCATATTTCAAACTAAGGTAAAGAGTTACAGAAATATATTATTTCTTTTTGGAAATAAGTTGTATAAAGACAACTTGTCACAGTTGAAAACACTGACAGGTAATAATCTCTAATGGCGAAAACTTCATTGTTTTCCCCCCTCAAGATCAATTCTGCATGTAGAGAGTAGTGTTTTCTATATAAGTTTAAAAGGTCTTTCTACTTAACAATATGGAAGTACTTACATCATTTTAATATTTAAAATGTAAAATCCAGATTATGTGAATATAAATACTAGGATTTAAACTGATCTCATTAGTTTTACCTCTAATGTGGACTCAGGATTTTACCTTTCCCCCCACCACATAATCACCACCAATTTTTTTGGCTCAGTTCAGGTACAATTCTACCAAGTTGTAAAACCTTAGTAAAAGCTAATGTGACATTTTGTTTAGTTTTTTGTATTTCCATGCTTCCCAGTCAGTGCCTTCTGACTATTTGGTTTTTATGGAACATTTCTATTTTTGCCCTTTTTAATATTTACTTTGCTTCCTAGGGTATTACATATGACCATGTAGAATTAAATGTATATTTGAATGGAAAAAACATGCATTGTCCAGCATCAGGTATACGAGGGACCGTGTATCCAGTTGTTTATGGTAAGCTAAAATATTTCTAAATATTATTAAACATGTGTTAACTTTTGCTTGGCATTTTCATTTACTTTATAACTATCATTTGGAAATCTGGACAGTTAGGACCTTTGTGTATGGAATGTACTCTCTGTAGGTTATCACAGTCCCACTTTTCAGGACTAAGGAAGGTTTTTATTCCCCATGTATTTAAAAAATAAACTTAACTAAATACAGTGATTATACTTAAATATGTAATAATCATATTCCCTTTTACATCATGTAGTCTTACCTTCTAGAAAGTTCCAAAAAACTACAGAATTTACAAAGATATTTCTACCAGTTATTAGAAAGGGTTAGGTGACCAGGGAATGTAACTGTAAAGAATATTTTGAAATTAGGGATGGGAATTTCATATATTGAGCATTGAGCATTAATTAACCTTTATAAAATTACCTTAATGTTAAAACTCTTCCAAGAGAAATTATAATGTAGAATGGTTTCATATTGATTGTTTTGCTTTTGATGACCATGTACTGTAGCTTCTATGCAAGTATGTCTCTCCAAAAATTGGGTTTATTAGAGATGACTCTGTACCACTTACTTTCATTTTTATCACAGAAAATTTGAAACATGTATGGAAGTAAAGAGAATAGAATAATGAACCCTCACGTACCCATCACCCATTTTCAAACAATTATCAGCTAGTAGTCAGTCAGGTTTCATCTCTTCCCAACATGGTCTTCACCTCTCCTCCTTGTATTATTTTGAGGCAAATGCCAGACATATCATTTTATATGTATCTCTAAAATATAAGGTATCTTTCTTTATAAAAAAAATACGTAAGCTCAGGGCCTTTATCACTCTATTCTGGTTCATTTTTTATATTATCAACTTTAAATCAACAGGTATAATTCTTCTGCCTATAGTTTTAATAGATCGAAAACATTTTCTCATTTAATTACTTTAAGTTCTTAGACTTGAGCCATAATAAAAACTAACTTAACTTTTTTGTAGTAACTTACTAGAAAAGTAGCAGTGTTTTTTGGGGATGGCAGAAAAGTATATAATAACAAATACAAATATTTAGTAATTTCAGAATAACAACCAAAGCCTGTGCTTCACTTTTTAGTTAAGGTTTTCATTAATCTTCTTTTCTCCTAAATATTACTTTTCAGTGATCTTACCCTTCTGTGTCTTTGCATATAAAAATAAATTATTAAACGCAACAGGATAGTTTCCTTGCAATATTGGGTAAGCCTAAAAGAAATATCTTTATTGTAGCTTAATATTTAATGTAGCTTAATATTCATAATAGTTTAGCCTGAGAAATGAAATAAAAATTAGTAGTATGAGTTATACAAATGAGAGTAGCAAATGAGTTTTTTTATTCTAAATTGTTTCCTTGATTCAGTATTATTTTTAACATAATAAAGTTAAAGATAGTAAATTACATATAGTAAACTAAATTGATATAAATCAGTCCAATTAAATCAAATATTTTAATAGTCCAATACTCTCAAAGATGAAAATGAAGTTCAGATTCCCTTTCCATTTGTCCTCTATCCCACCCCTAATCCTGGATCCTTCCACCGCTTCACTGAAACCACCGTTGTTAAAATCACTAGTGACTTCATGAATGTCAAACCCAGTACTTAACTTTTTTCTTCTGCATTTATTATGAAATATAAAATATTTAGTAATGTGCATTAAACATATATGTGCAGTTTAACAAATGGCTGTAAAGTGGACATCCATATTACTATAGTCAAGATAATGAACATATCAATCACCCTTGAAAGTTCCTTTCTGCTCCCTTATAATTTTTCCTGCTCACCTCCCCCCACCCCATCCCAGGCAGCTACTATCTGCTTTCTGTCACTACCGATTATGCGTTTTTAGAGTATTATATAAATAGAATCATGCAGTTTGTATTCTTTTTGGTCTGGCTTTTACACTAAGCATAATTATTTTAAGATTCATCTGTGTTCATAGTAGCATTAATCAGTAACTCATTTTTATTACTGAATAATATAGCTCATGGTGTGGATATATCACAATTGGTTTTTTCCCTCACCTGTTAGTGGATGTTTAGGTTGTCTCCAGTTTGGGACCATTACAAATAAAGCTGCTGTGAACATTCATGTACAAGTCTTTGTATGGATCTGTGCATTCATTTCTCTTGGGTAAATGCTGGTTATAAGGCCTGCAGTCTAGTTAGTAGTACTGTATTAACGTTAGTTTTCTGGTTTGGGTATTGTTCTGTCATTGTATAAGATGTTACTGCTGGGGGAAGCCAGATGAAGGGTACACAGGACTAACTGTATTATTTTTGCTACTTCTTGTGAATCTATCACTTTTTTAATTAAATATTTAAGAAGTAATTCATCTTAATATATAAAATTGAGAAAATATAGATAGGTAAATAAGGAAGAAACTCAAATTACCCATATTTACATTATCTAGAAATAATTATTAGTAATATTTTGATATTTTGATTTCCTTTCAGTGTTTTAGATAGATTTTATTCTTTGTTTGGATATTTTTACCCAATAGGATCATGTTTTGTAACCCAGATAGCAGATGTGTTTGTTCTTCTTGCCTATTAACATTACTACATTATGAAACAGTTAATTTTATAATTATGTATTCATTCAAATTAAGGTGTTTGCTTCTAATTTATTTTCTTTCTTTTTCTATCTCTAGTTGATGACAGTGCAATTTTGGATTGCCAGTTCAGTGAATTTTATCATACTCCTCCACCGGGTTTTGAAAAGATACTATTTGAACAGCAGATCTTCTGAATGTATTTGTTTTTGAAACTTGTATTTCTGCACTGTTTAAAGTGTTTACCATTTAATAAAGCTTTATTTGACCTATAGATGAAAATATATTCTTAAAAATATGCCTGTTAATATTGTCTAAGGAACCAATGTGTACAGTATATCACCCTGAAGTTGTGATTTAAAATACTTAACGTTTTGTGATAGGAAATCAGCATTTGGGGCACTTTGTTTAATTCTTATTTAAATAAATATAAGTATGGGTTTGGTTAACAGTATTAAGTGGAAAAATGTACATAGATATTTAAAAGGGAATCTTTCTTATGTAAAATATTTGTTTTGATAGAGATGTAGAGTGGGGTGGGTTTTTTGGTCGTTCTGAAGTTTAGACCTCACTAACGATTTTAAGTCTATAGTACAATAATTTTGTGTCTCAGTGTCTTTTTTTAATATAGTATAACAAAGTGACATATATTATTGGCAACTTCATTTTTGGCAATTTATTTGCTATAAAATGTATCACTTTTCTTAACATTTTAATTGCTTATTTTGTCTGTATGTCATTGCTTTTAATTTTCTTTGTGAAAGGAGCTAAATGTTGTAGTAATTGTCAGAGCATTTTGTTGAAGACCTTCATGCCTCTTTACTTCGATACCTGAGTAAGTAGTGGTTGATTGGTGATGTGTACGCGGCAAACGTTTAGAATAGTATAATGCTTTAAACATAAATGTAAATGAGATTATTCTTTTAAGGACTTTTATTTAAATGCATTTTTCTATAAAGAATAAAATAATAGTAATTAAGGAATATTCAGTACTATATTAAATATATGTCCTTCCTGTTTCGTTAATTATACAGTAAATTCATTTCACCCTTGATTATTTCAGAAGTTCATAAATAAGTGAATCCTCTCCATGACCCTGAGCCTTTGCCTAGTTTTCAGGAAGAATCCCTGTTCTTTAGATAACACCCCACTTAACTGAATGAATGATTGTACATATCTTTGGTACAATCTCCTTTCCAGATGAGTGTGCCAGCGACGTGTACACCTCGCTCTTCTATCAACAGGGAGCAGTGTGTTGTACTAGAAAAACGTGGCTTTAGGATTGAGGGAGATCTGATTTGTAGTTTTGCCACTTGATCCCTTTGTCTCTTCAGGCAAGTTCCTCAGTCTCTCTGAGCACAGGTTCCCCATATATAAAAGGGATAATCATACCTGCTTGGTAAGATTCTGTAACTGGTTAAATAAGGTAACATGGGTAGGACACCTTCATTACCATAGGCACTTAATGAATGTAGTATCTTTGTTGACCCTGCTCAGTGGTTTTCATAGTGTGGCCTCAGACCAGCAGCAGCAGCGTCCCCTGGGAACTTGTTGGAAGTAGACGCTCTCGGGCCCCACCCCAGACCCACTGAATCAGAAACTGCTGGGAATAGCAGGAATCTGTGTTTGGACAAGCCCTTCAGGTGATTCTGGTCCACGCTGAAGACTGAGAGCCACTGCCTGGGAGAGAATTCTTTGAGAATGATTGCCTGCTATAGATTTTCTAAGGATTTAAGATTATTTTTGACCCAT
Organism: Camelus bactrianus; assembly: GCF_048773025.1. Lineage (NCBI taxonomy): Eukaryota > Metazoa > Chordata > Mammalia > Artiodactyla > Camelidae > Camelus > Camelus bactrianus. The sequence continues at coordinate 14,968,349 of NC_133552.1, forward strand.
AGACAAGAGAATACTACACAATATTTATTGTTCATTTGGTAGACAGAAACATGACAGTTTGTTTTGAAAACGTAGATATATTTAAGTAACATTTATTTACATAAATCCCAGATTTACTTCTTTAGATATATAGACTTGAACTAACTACATTATTTACGCATTTTTGTCTGACTTGCTGACTTAGTAATTTTAATTCATAAAGAACATGCTTACTTGGGAAAGAGAATATGACTACTGTTTGCTCTCTTTATAATGTTATCTACCTCTTAGTTGTTTTTTTAAAGCCCACCTTTTTTTTAAATCATCATATTCTTTTCTCAAGACTATCTTTGCTACCTCTAATCATTCAGACTAGGAAGAGTACCAAAAATGGTACATGAGTTATGTCCATGGCAACAGTTTGATGATATCTAGATATGTTTTTAATCTGTAGGTATCTAATTTCTCTTAGGAAAATTACCTATAACTTCAGTCTAATCTTGAGAAAAATATCAGACAAATTCCAGTAGAGGGGCATCCTACAAAATACTTGAGCAGCACTCCGGACTATCAAGGTCATCAGAAACAAGGAAAATCAGAGATACTGTCACACCCAAGGGGAGCCCAAGGGGACATGACAAGTCAATGTCATATGTGATCCAGGAGCAGAAGAAGGACATTAGGTAAAAACTAAGCAAATCTGAATAAACTAGGCTTTAGTTAATAATGCTGTATCAATATTGGTTTATTAATTACAACAGATGTACCATAATAATGTAATATGTTAATAACAGGAGAAACTGGGAGAGGGGATATGTGGGAATGCTCTGTACTATCTTCTCAATTTTTCTGTAAATCTAAACTGTTCTTAAAAAAAAATAAAGTCTATTAAAAAGAAACTACATTGAGCTAGGAGAAACAAAGCCTTTCTTGAAGCCAACAGAATATTAGTATGGTATATACCCGTGGCTTAAGTATTCAGTGACAGCTAAATGTAAGATGTAGATGGGACATAAAACATTGTATTTTAACACACAAAAACCTGCATTTGTTCCTGGCTGAAGAGACTGTCCACTGTCTTGATTGTGTTTATTGCAAAAATCCATTTGTTCACATTGCTGTAGCTTTTTATACTCACATTGAAAGTTAATCAGTGATTGATTATCCATGTTATTATTTCAATGATTTAGACATTGCAAGGGATTTGCAATATTAGATAATGTGGAACAATGAAAATCTCATAAATAATCCAGAAAAAGAGAATTTGGCTTTTAACTGCCTTTGGCTCACTGTTAAGGTTATTTGAATATATTTGCAACTTGGATTACAAACTATTATAAGTTAATTTAAGAATGGTACAAAATATAATTTGAATTAAGTCTTTTCTAAATCATTGACAAAAACAGACACATGTATTATAGTGTTGCTCACGTCTACTATTTACTGTATGTTTACTTAGTAATGTGAGTCTAGATATGGACCAGCAAAAGCAGAGCTGGAAATGTCAGTGAAATCTTAGACTAATCTTGATAAAATACATTAAATGAATGATTTCTTTTAGATAATGTAAAAACAGTAGATTCTGTATGAAAGTCTGTAATCAAAACTGCAGAATTTCCCTGTGCACATATATAACCAAGTATAGTACTCATAAATGGAATATAATCAACTACCACTTACATTAATTTGCATTATTTATGCAACCTAGTAGGGAAATACTTTGGGGAATTAACTGAGCTGTTCATGTGAATGAGTAGAAACGTAATAGAATCAATTAACTATCAATCTTCCATTTACCAAATAGGATATGATACTCCCTTTCTACCTACTCTTTTAAAATAACTGGGACCAAATTATTGAAATAATGGGTATAAACACAATGTTAAAATAAGTGATATAAATTAATCACCCACTATTCAAGGGTTCTATGGAAATTTAAAGGAAAAATTGTCCCAGTATTGGCAGAAATGTGTAATCTGTAGTTCCATAGGAATCATTACAACGTAGTGATTCAAAAATTAAATCATTTGTATGTTATGTTTCATAAATACTTAAACACAATAGTCCCTGCCCTCGAGAAACTCTGTTAATTGTAATTCATTCATAAGTTTGGCTCTACAATACCCGAGATGTATTGATAAATGAAAAAAAAAGTTGTTAAATATTTGTATGTACATGATTCATTTAAAAAAAACTAGAGCCTTATGTATAGGAAAAAATATATAATACACAACAAAAATTATCTTGGGAATAAGATTACAGGGAACTAGCTCTTCTATTAACAAATATATCTGATAAACATTTTTTTACAATAAACATACTGTTTGGGAAAAAAAAAATTTTAAACAGTAAGAGGAAAGAAGTAGTGACTCTGGAGGAAGCCCTGTACACTAGAGAATGATGGATTTTACATTCATACCTAGAAATCTAAAAGGCTGCAGTAGAATCACAACTTAGTTAATTACAAGATAAAATGTGTTTCATGGCAACTTATTTTAAAGGATTCAGAAATTTAAGCTGATGCCGTGCCTGGCACCACTACAAACCGGATCCCCAGACCAAGGAAGTAAGTGCTAGTGAAGCCCCGCGTGGAGTAGACCAGTGCCAGGGGACCCTGCACTGGAAATCAAGGACAGTGATAGACCAGTGAAGGCTGCCAGGCTGCCGAGCATCTGTTTGACCAACCCATGCATGCATGAGTGAATGGTCCTTGAGGACACTGGGAACGTTGGGGGAAAAAATTCAATCCACTGGGCTATTGAAGCCAAATGCTAATCAATATAAAAAGTAGACTGGAAGTCAAAAGAATCTACAGGTTGGTGTGTGATTCTCACAAATGTATTTCAGGAAAGACCATCCTAGATGTGTTTCAGATATCTGATGGTTCATGGCTTGATTAAAAAAAAAATGGGTAGATTTATTCTCTTTTGCTTTGGAGGCAGAATTATTGGACGGTACAGGGAAGCAGATTTCCGTTTAAGATGGAAAAGAACTTTCCTATTTAGTTCCCTGCTGAAATTGCTGCCTCACAAGAAATGAACTTCTGGTCCCTGAAATTGTCTTAACAGTTGTTTTTAAAATGTAGGTTTTGTTATTGTTCAGGTATGGTGAGCAGGAGACTACTGCCATTGAAAAAGATGATTTGTTACAGTTTCCAAGTGGAGAGGGCACACCATGCCACACAGGGACCCACGGGTAAGCATCAGGGTTGGTCAGGAGGCAGAAGGAGCTATGGGAGGCATGGGCATGAGCCTTTATTGTGGTTTCCTTTGGTTTCGCTAGTTTAAATAATTTTATCAGGCTTTGGGATCTAGGTGTTGTCTCAAATTGTCTGGTACCTGGTCCTGCAGTGAGTAAGACAGGGGAATATTGATTGACATGGGATGTAAAAACCAGATAGAGAAAGAGGGGGCTCTGAATTGGTTGATTTGCAAATGAAAGGCAGGCCCCTGGGGTGAATTGTTTGCAGTCTCTAGGACTTCGCTAACCCGTCAGTGAGGCCCCAGTAAAGCATCAAGAACACAGGAAATAAGGAAACATCATTAATACACAGGCTGGATGACTATCCCAGAGATCTTGTAAATATGGTTCCTGCCTGGTTAGCGACTGAACTAGATACTTTTCAAAACTCTCTGATTGCGATTCATTTACACTGTTGCCAAGTCTCCAAACAAGTTAAATTGAAAACAAGGAATGGGAGAGGCAGAATCTCCAGAGATCTGTACTAGGACTTAGGACATTAAAATTTATATTAATTCTGGAAAGGGGGAATTGATACTATTGCTTATAGGAATGTAATGCTAGTTCAACAGGGTGAACGAGGTTTCACGCAGTTCTATGAGTAGACAGAAGTGACGAGAGATGAACAAGAAACTGAGATTGTATATTTGGGGATAAACTGTAAAAACTATGAGTATGGTGGTCTCCTTATTCAAGGTCAGAAAAAGATCTCTGACGTTCTAATCCAGTGTGTGGTCACAATCAAATGCATATGTAAAATGCTATTATGAGGAAGGGTTTTCAAAATTAAGCAGACAATCTTATCAACCATTGAAAGAAACAAGACACAAAACGTGTCCTTCCTGACCTGTGTTTGGTTTGTTTATTGCATTACAGGTAGGGTGAACTTGGACTTGCTATCAAATTCCAGAATTCTAGTAATTAAGGCAATGACCCTTGAAACTAAAAAAAAAAAAAAAAAAAAGGAATATTTTGAAGCAAATGGTTCCATGTTATTTTCACGCTGTGTAAGGAACAGGTTTATTCCACCCAGCGGTGGTATAGGGATACTTAGTTTTGAAACTGAATTGTTAAGCAAGAAGGCATCTTGGAGACCATTTGTCCGAATCCTCACTTCCCACATGGGGAAAGTGGCCCAAGAGAGATTAGGTGTCTTGGCCGAGGTGACAGCAAAATCCAGGTAATTCAATATTCATTAAATAAATATAAGCACTTACTCTGTCAGGTGCTGTGTAAAGTTCATTCTGCCCCGTATGAGATTAGATAAATCCATGAACAATTTCTAAAGGTTTCTAAAGGGTTTTTGATAGAAGCTAGAAATTTAGAACATATCTTTTTAACGTTGACAATCTGAAAGATAGTTTAGCAGCCCTACAAAACATATCCTCATAAAACCACCTAAGACTGAACAAAGGCCAGGATAGACCATTAGACAGATTCACAGTTGATTACCCTTATTTGGTGGTTGGTGCCTGTAGAGGTTCCAGAAATGATGAAATAAATACCTACCTTTTGGATTATCTATGTGACAGCTCTCCATTAGCGCAAGTAGACAGACTTGTTTTTTCTAGCATCCCAGTGAAAATATGTCATGGTAACAGTAAATTAGAACCATTGGGATTTATTTTACATGCCTTTGGGGGATTGGGTTTGCTAAAGAAAATATTTAATTTGAAGAACTCTTTCATTCCTTCTGCAGAATTAAATTTTTGAGAAGCAATGATTCAGAAGTCTTTATAACATAAAAAAAAAAGAGAAAAATAAAGTTTTAATGCCCACAAAAGGAGCTCAATACAAGCACAATTGCTTGAGTAAACTCGACCTTTGCCTTAATTATTTAATTGCTTCACTCTTCATTACATATTGATTATTTTAAAATGACTACTGATTCAGGTCTGATAGATTTGCCTTGGAGTAAAAATGGATCTAATCTGTTAATACAAATGTATTTTAATCTATTTTAATGGCCATTAAAAATTGGCAATTTGGGACTTTGAGCTGATCTGTAGTTTAGCTTTTCCTGTGATCTGCTTCTAGTCAACATAGAGTTTCCCCAAGTGTGTCCAAAAAAACACCAATTCTACAGGATGTTATTAGATATCATGCAAAAATGGTTCAAAGGGCCAACTAATTTAGGAAATTTTACATCTATTTACTGTAGGACTTCAGAGAACCAGCTGGTGACCAAGAGAGGGAGACAGAGTGTGCAACATCACCTAGGCCTCTAATCAAAGAACTCTTTTTCTTCTGAATGGGGTGCTAGGGAATACTTTAGCAAATACTCGCTAGTGAATTCAGGTTATTCAGGAAAATAATTGAAAGCTGGCTGTAGGCATAAGTAATATAACTTGCTTCTGCATTTCAGAGGGACCGCAAAAGAAGATAAAATAATTGATCATGAACTATCTGCCCAGCAGTGTTGTAAGACTTTACATCTATTCACTCATTTCACATTCAGAACAACCTTATAAGGTAGGTACAATCGCCACCATTTTATAGATACAGAAACTGAGTTCATGTGGCCAAGAGGAGGCAGAATGAGGATTCAAACTCACACTTGTTAACTACTTCACTATATGGCATTTCATTGTTCTTAGATGCAGTGTCAGACTGCTGGTCGCCTCCTGGTATCTGCTCTGTTTTACTCTTCTTTAGTAATAGAATATTCCATTTTTAGCCAACCACATGGCTATAGGGAATACTGACAATATTTCCCAGCCTCATTCACAGCTAGATATGACTGTGTCACTGTTCCTCTGGCCCAAAGGATGCAAGCAAAAGTGGTACATATAAATCCCAGGAAGTACCCTTAAAAGGAGGGATGTGTGCCTTCTTCCTAGCTCTCTTCTTCTTGTGGCTAGAAGAAGAAGAAGGCAATGGCTAGAGCCCCGGAAGCCAGTTTGAACCACAAAGTGATCTTCAGAATGCATGCTATGTACAGCAGAACAACAAAATAGAAGTCTCCCTGGTCCTTGTCACCATGGAGCTGCCATATCAGCTCTGAACGGCTCACTGCCAGACCTATACGTTAGAAGAAATAAATTTCCCTCTTGTAGGAGCCATTTTTATTTTGGAGTCAAATGTAACTCTAATCCTAAGTGCTATGATACAAAGCTTGAAAAGGAGGCTAGAAGATAAGCTTCATTTCAGTGCTCTTCAGACTCAGAAATATCTCAAAACCCTTAGTGACTTAACCTCAAAAAGGCTGACAATTATTTATGTAGTCTGGAAACACTATGTCAGTTTGAGGAAGGAAAAGGAAATAATGAAGATGGCCAACATCACATAGCTTTTGGATTATTGTTATTTTACCACAATGCCTAGGAATCTGCCAGTCTGGATGGAGTGGCTTCAGCATGTCCACAGGGGGTTCAGAGGTGTGTCTCATTTCTACCAGGACAGCTCTGTCCTCCCCTCTCTGAGTGTGGTCCTCTTGGGCATGCAGGTTAGGTTGGTCTGAAAGTGAATGTGCTGCTGTCAGCTGTTCTAACTTGTGAAAGGGGGAGAATTCATTCGCAGGGAAAGAGTGAAATCCCATGATTGAGGATAATCATTTCTGTAATAAACTCAAGTAAAAACAAATTTCCATACAAGTTAATGACATTATAGAAAAAATAAGAGAGTAGAAGACATTTTCACAAGTAAATTCTCAAGGACTTCAAAAGATCAGATACACAGTTTGAAATGCAGAATCACAGAACGTCAGGGAAAGTGGGACGTTGATAATGTCTTACTGAAAGAAGAGCAGTCACTAATATTTTTTAAAACAGCACTTATTTTATTCTGATTAGAAAATGTTATAATTAGCCCTCAGAGAAATGCAAATCAAACCCACAACCAGATACTACTTCACACCCACTACGATGGCTGTAATCACAAAGACATGTTGTAGCAAGTGCTGACAAAGATTCGGAGAAAGTGGAGCCCTCAGACACTGCCGGTGGGAATGTGAAGTGGTGCACTTCTTTGGAAAAAGATGGCAATCCCTCAGAAGGTTAACATAGAGTTAACATATGACCCAGCAGTTTCTCTTGTAGGTACATATTCAAAAGAAATGAAAAACACTTGTGCACGCAAAAGTTTACATGAATGTCCATAGCAGCATTACTCACATTAGCCAAAAAGTGGAAACAACGCAAAGGTCTTAGTCAGTTTGGACTGCTACTACAAATTACCTTTACCATAGACTGAATGGCTTCAACAAGAGAAATTTATTTCTCATAGTTCTTGAGGCTGGGAAGGCTAAGATAGGGTGCCAGTGTGTTTGGGTTTTGGTGAGGAGCCTCTGCCTCTTTGCAGATGGCCCTTTTCTCATTGTATCCCCACGGGGTGGAGAAAGATTGAGAGTTCTTGGGTCTCTTCTTGTAAAGGCACTAATCCCATCAGGAGGGCCCCACCTTCATAACCTAATTACCTCCCAAAGGCCTCACCTCCTAACACCATCACATTGGAGATTAGTCTTCCACATATGAATGTTGGGGGAACACAAGCATTCAGTCCACAGCAGCCCATAAACTGATAAGGGAATAAATTAAGTGTGGTAGTTATACCTGTACCATGGACTATTATTTGGCAGTAAAAGGAAATGAAGTCCAGATGGATGCTGCAACATGGCTGAACCTTGAAAACATGCTAAGTGAAAGAAGTCGGTCAGTCACCAGGGACCACATCTTGTATGATTCTCTTTACATGAAATGTCCAGAATAGGCAAATCCACAGAGACAGACGGTAGATTAGTGGTTGTCTGGGGACATTGGATGGACATGGGGGTGATGGCTAAAGGGTATGGGTTTCTTTCTGGTGGGATGCAAAAATTCTAAAATTAACTGTGGTGATGGTTGCACGACTCTGTAAATAGACTAAAATAGACATTGAAGAGACATTGAACTTTACACTTTATTTTTTCAAATTTTTATTGAAGTATAGTTGATGTACCATATTATATAAGTTACTGGCATACAATATAGAGATTCACAACTTTTAAAGGTTATACTCCATTTATAGTTATTACAAAATACTGGCTATATCCCCTGTGTTGTACAATATATCCTTGTAGCTTATTTTATACATAGTTTGTGCCTCTTAACCCCCTATCCTTATACTGCATTGGGGCCCCTCCCTCCTGTAACTTACCTGAGCCTTCAGGCCTGCATATTCCTCTCACATATACCACTTGTATTTGATGATGGAGTGCTGCTGTGCATACTCAGCTTCACATCTTGGTGGTCATATAACACCCAGTTCTTGATGGGCAGCTCAGGTTGCAGGGTAATTTGGGGGCCCACAGTACACATTCAGTCTCTACGGAGGCCCAAGGGCAGGCTATGAGCTGTTTCACACAAGGAGAGTAGTTGTCTGCAGAGGATGGCGGAGCTTTGCTCCAACATCCTAAAGGCCTGTGCTACATTTCAGCAAGCGGCATTTTTATTTGCCATCAACACTCTAAGCTCTGCTGGGCCCTGTGGCCCTGGCAGCAGAACCACTTGTCTGACAGTGCAGGCTTGTTACAGAGCCTTCCCCAGTCAAAACCAGCAGCTTTTTGTGCCAGTCAGTCAGCGAGCTGGAATAACACCATCACGTGAGAAATATATTGCTTCCAAAATCCAAAGAAGCCCCCTTGTTGTTGTGCCTCTTTTTTGGTTGTAGAGGGGAAGGGATGCATTTTAAGGAGTAGGGGGTTATGCTCCACCTCTGAGAGGACAGAGTAGCTACATGATTTATTTGGAATTCTTCTGCATAGGCAATTTGTCTATTCTCCCCAGTTATCTATTTATTCAATCATCTATTTATATCAGTATGGACCCATGGACATTTATTTATATTTTGGGTTATAATCCAGTGCTACTTGACTAATTTTATTGCTCAGATTGTTCCAGCTTTGGCCCCTGGGGTCTGTAGTTTATGAAGGTCCCTAGGTGATTTCAGTGTGCTGCCAAGACTGAGAAGCTCTAAGTAAAACATTATTTAGAGTTCTATCACCATGAAAGCACTGATTTCCCTAAAATTCAGGCAGATGCAAACAGAAAGTAACACAGGACTTCAGATGGAGCCACATATGCCCACTGATACTAATCTATACCTGAAAAGGGCAGTTAATTGTGGATTTCTACTTCACACTCATTAGGACAGCTGTTATCAAAAAAATTGGAAAATGGCAAGTGTTGGCCAGGATGTGTAGAAATTAGAACTCTGTGCGTTGTTTGTGAATGTAAAATTGTTCAACCACTTTGGAAAACAGTTTGGTAGTTCCTCAGAAAGTTAAATCACGTAGAATTACCATATGATCCAGTAATTCCACTACGAGGTATAGGTATATTCAAAAGCATTGAAAACAAGGACTCACTGTTCACAGCAGCATTACTCACAATAGCCAAAAAGTGGAAACAACCCAAATGTCCATTAACCCATGAGCAGATAAACAAAATGTGGTATATACATACAGTGGAATATTACTCAACCTTAAGAAGTAATGAAATTCTGACACATGCTAGAACAACTTGAGGGTATTATGCTAAATGAAATAAACCAGACTCAAAAGGACAATTATTGTATGGTTCCACTTATCTGAGGTACTCAAAACAGGCAAATTCATAGAGGCAGAAAGCAGACTAGAGAGTACTGGGGGCTAGGAGGAGAAAGGAATGAGGAATTATTTGTTTGGAAAGATGAAAAAGTTCTGGAAATGGATAGTGGTGATAGTTGCACATATTGTGAATGAAATACTGGTTGAACAAATGAATGAATAAAATGAGCCTTGCAGTCCTTACCTCCACTCATGCTGATGACTCTGCCTGGGTGGCTCTTGTCACTCTTTGCCTGGCTGGCTGCTGCTTGGACAGGGTCTCAGTTTCTCACTCTCTCGGGGGGTGCCTTCCCTAGCTCCTCAGACGAGTCAGATTTCCTTGTTCCTGCACATTTCATCATCTAGTGCTTAATGTCTGCCTCCAAGATTCCTGGGATCATGTCCATTTTGTCTGTTCCTCCTGCCTTGCACATATGGGTGCTCAATGAACGTGTTTGAATGAATTAATTTTATAAAATGAAGTTAATGCTTATCTGGATTGTGGTGAAGAGTTAATGAGATTTTGTGTGTCATCTGCTCAGCAGAGTGTTTGGCACGTAGTACGCACTCCATGATAACAGTAGTAGCAATACACAAACGTTAGAAGGGACCAGACCCACCACTCAGCAGACTGAAGCAACACACATATCCTTTCACTGCATGGTTTTAAGAAGGATGCATCTTGAAACAAAGAATAAGCAAATACCCATTAATAATATTGATGCCTGTGAGACTGTTAGATCTTACAGTTCTTTCTGCATTTTCTTTAACAGCTGTGGCCTGATCAGGTCACTGTCTTGCTTGGCTGTACAGTGATTCTCTTTCACTCTTGGGGTGAAACAGGGACAGATCTAGCTTTATGAAGCCTAAAGCTTATTCAGTCTGGGGCACCCTCATTCAGAAAAATATGAAACTACAAATAACTACAACATTAGGCATCAAAGTGAATATTAAGAATGAGAAACAAAATTTTTTAAGTTTACAAATATTACAAACATTATGCAATTAAGAAAAATAAGGATATGTTTAATCAATTGATAATTAAATCACCTCTGTAATAGTCTTTTCTCTACATTTTTTGGCTGCATACTCTTTAATCACCTGCTTATGTGATGACAATCTTTGTATTATCTCGTAAAGAAAAGAGAAAGATTATTCAGCACATTCTCTGGCCTAATTGGTTGAAATTTGTTTTTTATTATTGATAAATTAGGAAAGCTTCTTTCAGCTTCACAAATTATGGCTAGTAAGGCCTTATAAATATTTAAGATGGTTATGCAATTGAGGAGAACCTATATCGAGTTTCTTCCCCTATGACCCGTAAGATCTCAGGGCATGATCAAGCATATTCCTCACGGGAAAGAACCTTCCAGTCATCAGAACTAAATTCTCTGCCCACAGTTTTCATCTTTGATGATCAGAATGTTCCACAGATTAGCTTCTGGCTCTGTAGTTCAAGCCTTGCTTCTCTTCCAGTACCCACATATTTCTGGTGCCAGGCACAGCAGGACACGTTCGTGAAGCAATATGACCTCTGGCCCTGTCTCTTCGTGTCACAGTATCAGAGAAGTCCAAAGAGTGGATGGCTGGAGAGAGCCTGGAGCCATGCGCATGTCTGGGCAGCTCGTAGTAACTTAACTATATGTGAAATGACCGTGACCCCCACAGCTACCTCCCAAGAAACCGTCACTAAATAGATCCCCCAGCTCAACTGCCCCTGAGCCAGAGCCCAAGGACCTGTGGCTACTCCAGCATACCCAGCACAGGGGAAGTGACACAGAGGAGAAGTTGAAGTGAAACAGACAACAGCTGCTGTTAACCAGTTGTGGTTAAAATGTCTTATTTTTATAAATTTTACAAAAACACACAACCATAGGAGTATGTTGCAAGAGTCCTTCCCAGGACTTGGAAAAGCCTGCGTAGATGAAGAGCCCAGAAGCTTCACAACTACTTATTCAATGAACTAAATAACTGAACGAATGAATAAATGAACTTACTAAATTGAAAGGGTGAAGGAATGTCCTTGGTAGTAAAATTTTCTAGCAGATGAAAGATCTGACCAAGCCAGCATGACAGTCCAGTCTCTGGATAGTTTTTTTCCTACTGTCTCACAATGTATTTAATCATTCTGCTGTTGACGGACATTTGGATTGTTTCCAGTTAGAGCTATACAAAAATGCTGCTATGACATTTTTGTGCATGCCTTTTGGTGCACATGTGCAATCCTTTCATTGATTTTATACCTAAGAGTAGAATTGCTGAATCACAGGGTGTTCATTTCCATCAGCAGAAAAACACCAGCATCTCTTGTCTTTTAAAATATTCATATTTCTTTCTAGCTAATTCCTCATTTCTCTGTTCCTCTTCATAGTAAAACTTCTTCAAAGAGCTGTCTACACACAAGGCCTCTATTCTTAATTTCCCATTCATTATTTTTCATACTCACTTGTTCTTGTTTAATTTCTGCCTATTTATCTTTCATAATTTCATATTCTTTTTTCTTTTTTGGAACATGGACAACAGCATATTAAAGTCAGTCGCAGGCAAATCTGAAATTGGTGGAATGTCATTAAAAACCTTTCCAAATTAATCTTCACAGAAGCAAAAAACATTTGAATTCTGTTTGTTATAAGTATTTATAAAATAAAAAGGCAACAACTCAATACATGAAACATACAAAATTATGTGTTCCTACCAGCACACACATCAGTAAGAAACTTAGGTAGCACAGGCAATCCTAAATACACTGTAATCAACATAAACCATCTCTATACAGGTTAACCAAACTTGATACAGATTTCACACTGTGCAATAAAACAAAGACCAAACAACAAAATGTCCAAAATATATCTTGAAGTTTATGTGACATGTCATTACACAGTAATGCCCTAGTGGAAGGCCCCAGGGAAAACTAATATTAACCCCTAGTGTTAAGGGCTCCTAGCCAAGTCACAGAAACTCAAAAGATTGACCTTACTGAATATTGATGCTTTTTATTAAAGATTTAAGTCTCAAGTGATTTAGTCAAAATGATGTTTCACAGCATCTACAAAGTGCATTACAGCAAAACAAAGTATGGAAACAGCCAATCTACAAAAGTTGTTAGCATAGGTAAAAATCACAGGGAAATGAAGATGGGATCTGTAGGTTTCTGGGTTTGTTGTGTGATATCATTTGAGTACAGATGAATTTCTCATATCAGTTCCAAATACGTGCATGCTCTTTGGAAAAAGACAATCTTGTTTTCTTAAAAAGATCATCTTGTTATTAGTCAGTTGTAATCATGATTTAGCATCTTGGTTATCAGTGGCAATGTGACTTTCTTTTTCAACATTAGGGACAGGGCAAATGAGATAAGGAGCAATATTAATGACAACAAAGTAAAAGTAAATTAAATTCAGTCCACTTCCAAACTGACAGCACCTTATAAATGCCTTATATAGGTAACCTGACGGATTCTGGATAGCCATTCACACAAATCAGTAGTCTGCTGGCAGGTAGGGAAGACTTGCAACCTGGGGGTGCTTTTCTACTAGTGAGCACATGCAGTTGTGTCACATAAGAAAAACTAAGGACTGAATAAGCCATTTTTCTCATTTACTTGTAATACCTATTGTGCTTTAATTTTTCTCTTTGAGCATCTTAAACAAATATTTAAAAATCTTCGTCACACTACCCCTTCCTAAAAGCAGTGCACTGACCAGGGGAGAGGACATCTGGGAGGAGCCTGGGAGGGGGAAGCCTGGTCCCTTCCCTGTACACTGAACCCTCTATTTAATGAAAGTAACCCCCTTCCCCCGATTTGAGACACCACTGCCTGTCTTGGCATGTTAGCAGCCTCAGCCTCCCTACCATCTAGTCTGAAGTGCCAACTATAGCAAATGACCTAAACTGACAAAACTAGAGCTTTCCGAGAGAGAAAAAGCAGAAGTTGGGTCCCTGTTGTCACTCATGGCTCAGCAAGATTGCTAGTATTCCTAGCTATTGAAGTAGCTCAGAATGAAATGAATTTGAAAGATGGAATGAAATTGAAAATGAAATGAAAATGAAATTGAAAGGTGGTCAAGCAGGGTTTAAAGAGAGCTGTGTTGCCAGGAAACTCCAAGCTGGGCAAAAAGGAGGCTGTGATGGTGCAATTCCACACACCAGCACCGCCAACAGGATACGAGCTGCTAAGGCAAAAGGCGTGCAGGGTCCTCCCCAGTGTCCCTGTAGAGGCTACCACCGAGGGCAGAATCTATGAACTCAACATACTTCTGGAAAATGAGAAGGAGAGACATGGTACAGGCTGTTGACCCAGGCCAACATGTGTTGCTTCCCCTGTCCCATTTTTACAATTTTATTGAGGCATAATTTTTCTTATAATAAACTGTATGCATTTAAAGTACCATTTGATAAGTCGGATACGCATCATGAAATCATCACCACAAACAAAATGCTGAACATCTCTTTTGCCCTCAAAAGTTTTCTCATGCCTCTTTCTTATGCCTCTTTCAGCCTCCCTTTCATACCTCCCTTCAGCCTGTCCCTGGACAACCTGCTTTCCTTCTATATAATTAGTTTGTATTTTCTAGAATTTTATATAAGTGGAATAATGTAGTATGTATTTATTCTCTGGCTTCTTTCATTCAGCATAATTCTTTTGAGATTCATCCGTATTCAGTAGTGCCTCTCCATTTTTCCCCCACTGAGTACCGATCCACTGCTTGGACATACCACAATTTGTTTATCCATTCCCTTGCTGTTGGACATTTAGGTTGTTTTCAGGTTGGGGCCATTACAAATAAGGGTTCCATGGTCATTTACTAACAAGTCTGTGTGGACAAAGACTTTTTGTCTTAGGTACAAACTAGAAACGGAATGGCTGCTTTATAAGGATGTGTGTATTTAAATGTTTAAGAAACCACCAAATTGTTTTCTAAAGTGATTGCACTATTTTCTATCCCCTATGGCAGCGTATGAGCATTGTAGCTGCTTTATATTCTAACGCACACTTGCTATAGTCAGTCTTTTTAATTTCAGCCATTCTAGTGGGTATGTCGTAGTGTTTCACTGAGATTTTAACTTATAGTTCCTGGATGACAAATAATATTCAGTAGCCATTCGTGTGCTTTTTTTTTCTAAGATTTCTGTTCAAATCTTTTGACCCTTTCTTAATCGGATTGTTTGTCTTCTTATTACTGTGTTGTAAGAGTACTTTATATATTCTGTGTATAAATCTTTTGCCTGATAAATGTGGTTTGCATTTTCATATGACTTTTCTTTACTGCTTTAAATTTTGATAAAGTCCAATTAATCAGCCATTTCTTTAATGGCTTCTTTTGTGTTCTAGCTAAGAAAACTTTGCCTATTCCAGGGTCACAAAGATTTTCTTCTGTATTTTCTTCTAGGCGTTTCATGATTTTAGGTTTTATATTTATATCTGTGATCCATTTGTATATGGTTTAAGCTAAAGGTCTGTAGTAGTTTCTTAGGGCTTCCATAACAAAGGAAGGCAAACTGGGTGGCCTAGAACAACAGAAAGTCATTGTTTCACAGTTCTCGAGGCTGGAAGCCCAAGATCAAGGTGCCAGCCGGGCCGTTCTCTTTCCAAAGGCTCCAAGGAAGAATCCTTTCTTGCCTCTTCCACCTTCTGGTGGTTTCTGACCATTCTTGCTGTTTCTTGGCTTTTAGACACTTTACTCTGATCTCTGCCCTCATCATCACACATTCTCCCCATGTCTGTGTCTCCACATGGCCATCTTCTTATAAGAACACCACCAGTTATATTGGATTAGGGGCCATCTACTCTTGTATGACCTTATCTTAACTACTTCTTCAATGACCCTGTTTCCAAATAAGGTCACATTCTGAGATACTGGAGGTTAAGACTTCAACATATCTTTGGTCACAGTTCAACCCATAATAAGGTCAGTGTTCATTTTTTCATTTTTTTCTATGCATCAGTCAGGGTCCAATGAGTAGACTGAAACCACACAGTAACTTTAACATGGAAAGTTTAATATAAATAATTATTAACTATAATAAGGGATTGGAGGAACAGAAGATTGACTTGTAAGAGGTAAAAGAACCTCTAAAGACTGTAGAAGTAGCAGAAATAGGAACTAGTTGCTAACCCTGGGGCTTAAGGTTACCAAAGATGAAGCCCATTCTCCAAGGTTGAGATCCACACCACGCAGGTGTGGCCGTGGCTGTCAGGATGACAGAGCAGTTTGCTGGGGTGCTGTGCTAGTGAGACTCACTGAATACAAGCCATTTGGGGTGCTAGGGTAAGCCTTGCACAGGAAGGCACCATGCCTTGTAACTTGCCCAAAGCTGCTCTCTGGGATGCTAAGGAAAGCTATTCACAGGCAGATACCATGTTGTCATCATTATACTGTGAAGCTGCCCAAGGTGGGATCAGAGGAGGCTGCCCACAGGGTTGTACATGCCATATGGCACTGACAACTGGGGGCTTCTGGCCCCTGTATCCTGCAGGAGCCCAGCCTGACAGAAGCCACCTTTGCTGCAGGAGCCTAATGAGAGAAGCACATTGGAACCAGGTAGCATGACTCCTCCCTCCTCCAGTGTCCCCTACAGTACCCTCAACTGACAACACTTAGCATCATGTCAGCAGGCAAATGAGAAATGTTTACAAGATTCAGCTCCATGATTTTAGAGCTGGCCATGAAGTATGGATTGGGAGCTGAGAGGCAAAAAATTGATAACTTACACAGCCCACTCCTTTGGTTATTTAGCATCCATCTGCATCCTTCCAGACACATTACAACTTCTGTAAAATAGCAAAGCAGCTTCCTATTTCTATGTAACAAGATGCAGGTATCCTTACAAGTGAAGAAGTTCTCACCCATCCCCCAAATGATGAGAAGCAAGGTCCAAGCAGTCACTATATCCACCACTGATTATATTAACTAAGCTTCAAATGTTGTCCCAATTCCATTTACTGTTCGGTTATCCTAAAGACTAGGTTATAAATGTAACTTCCAACCACTTATATATAAAATAAAAATGAGAAGAAAGATAAAGATGAAAATGGTTAGCATATAAAAATAGAAACTTACATAGAACACGCAAAGAGAAAATATGTGAAGCCATACAGTCTTCACTTCTGTAACTGGCCATGAGGCCATCATTGATATCTACAGCTTCTTTCTTTCATTGCCCATTATGAATTTCCCTCCGTCAGCTCCTCCGCTGGTAGGGGTTCTGGTGAAATAATCCAAAACTTCATTCCCCAAAGAATCAAGCAGTCAATTACCTTGTGTTTGTTTGTTTCTGTGATTTCCATTAACTCTTAACATTAATGCTAAAGACACCCTACAAGATCCCCTGTGTTCCAGACACAGTCCTCCTTGTCCCCATTATGTAGCAGTGACTTGGTTTCCCCTTAGTACTAATTAAGATCAGTCACTTCAGCCATTAGAGTAACCCTTTTTCTGCTTGTTGGTTCAGTGGCATAAGGAGCCCAAAACGACCCGGTGGAAGTCTCACCTTCCGATTTAATTAAACCATTGTTGTTTCCCCTGGTGGTGAGATTTCCTCTTTGGGGACTAAGACCTCCCGACCAGCAGAACTCAAGATTATTAGGATGAGAAGCAAAAATTAACTGTGAGTGAGTTACTGGGTATGATAGTAAGAAGACTCACCCCCAGTTCCACCCCTTGATTCTGGGCCCTGTGTTCCGGGAGATTCTGGACCCTGTGTCTGGTTATGTGGGAGAGAGCAGGGTTCTTCCTCGAGAGGTGCCTGCTTCCTCTTTAATCAAGGAGCTCTGGTCTGTAACTTGACTTACACCTGGAAACTGGATAAGAGGCCATGACTGTCCACAGTGGTCACTCAAGGCTGGCAATTTGGCTACCCTACTTAGAGTTTTCCCCTCTCATATAGCTCAAGCAATACTCCAGTAGACTGCCTACCTATTTCATTCGCAGGAACAGCAGGATAAATTAAGCCATCAAAGATCTCTGCAGGCCAAGGCATTCTGATAACCCCTGACAGTAGATGCATCCACTTTGTCTTTGGTGATTAAGAGCTGCCACTGCCTCTGCTCCTCTGAGATCCCATCATCCCCACTGGAATTGGAGAGACCATGTCAATGATGGTATCTTCCACATGGCTTACCAAGGAGAGGAACCACAGAGCTCTCCATTGAGAGAGCTTGCGAGGGCTCCACTCATGCAATTCTCAGTGCTTTAGTGAGGGAGATGTGTTCTGGGCCTTGTCATGGAACGTAGTTGGGGATTAGGACTGAACAATGATGTGTTAAGAACAGCAAAGAAATGTTTTGTACCATCTTCTGGGCTCTGTTCACAACTGAATTTTTTCCTTATTATCTGGGCTATTTAGATATTGTAAACATTTTAGAGTGTGGCAGAAAGTTACAGAAATATATTAGGGTATTTCATGAATCAAAGCCTCAGGAGGGCCAGAAACTAGGGATATTTCTGGATTCCTCAGATGCATTCATTTGTATCTCTCTCTCTCTCTCTCTCTCTCTCTCTCTTTTTAATTTAAGATTCTGCCACCATCATGACAGATTTTCCATCCTCTGTATTGGGTCTCTCCATTCAAATTCTAGAAAAAGAAGCTGATTTCTCTTTTTCCAATTTGATAAACTTTCCTGGAGACTTTACTGACCAAAGCCAAATTCAGTTCCAATTCAGTTTCAAATTCAAAGGCATGTTTTTAAGTGGCCTGGTTAGCAAGTATTTTAAAGAGCAAAGACCTTTCACATCAATTTCCACAAATGCATCCAACATCTTGCTTTAAACTGGGAACAGTGCTTGGGGAATTACACAGTGGTATGTATGAACCTGAGCAGGCTGTACTCACAAGGGAAAATATGTAAGTTATCTAAGCATAGTAAATACTTCAGCGTTTAGATTTCAGAGTAGGAACGTCTCATGTAAACAGTGGCGATGACTATCCCTGTAGCAAAATTTCTAAGCATGAGAATAAATCAAATTTTTCTAAAGAACATTTGCTCAGTAATATGTTTGCCCTTTTATTCATAGGGGAGAAGAGGGAAGAAATCTGAAAAACATACTTATACTACCCTTCTCTTTTCTCATATCCTTTTCCTTACCATAAAATAAAAGTCATGGTGCACTGAATCTCAAGGCCAGCACCGTATCACTAAAGCTGTCAACTTTTGCAGATTCACACCTTGGCAGTTCAGTGCTCCTCAACTGGCAAACTCCCCTCTGGGTGTGGGTTTCCCTGAAGCCTCCCAGATCCCTGCGTGAGTACTGCTCCGAAGCCACGCACCAGCCAGGCCTTGAAAGGAGAAAAGAAAACTCTTTCATACAGTTAAATGAAACAGATTTGTGCTCTCTCGACTCTCTCTTCACTTTTGCCTACAGAATATGGGGTCCTTGAGGTGCCTGACATATATGGTGTTTAAAACTGAAAGGCAACTCCATCATTTCAAAAGCAGATGGTAGGAATATTTGCCGAGGACACACATGAAACATTACATTCTGACCCACGGGCAGTGAAGATTCCATCTTCCCGTTCTCTTCCACCTGAGATTTCGGTCCTTATCCCCTCAGTACTCCCTGATTAATACTTCTTTCCTCAGAGTTGTGGTTTCATGTTTTTGTCTGTAACTTCCTGCCAAAGCTATTTGTTACCTCTACGTCTCTAAGAGGGTCCCAGCCACTTTTATGCCCTTCTTTTTTTCTTTTTCCCATCTACAGAGTTGATTGCATTTGAACTCAGTGAGTTTTCAGTCTCTGGATATCTTTATTTTAATCAATGGTGCTTTCTAACTGAGTTGGCACACTAACTCCTGCGCAAGCCAGACCCACGTGTTTGATCTAGATTGGTTAACCACACCGCTAGTCATAGAGTTGGCTTGGAAAAATTGTTCCAACTTCCAGACCTTTGTAAAAATCGAAGTGAGTTAGAAGTACCCATTTGTAGAATAATGAACCAGTCTGGACAAACCTAACTGTTTTGGGGAGTGTAGCCTCAGATACAGATATAGATTAGGATTAATCATAATCCTGTTAGGACATACTTTCCTCAGTGGTCCTTAGGTGTCCTCTTCCAGTAGATATGATTATACTGATATAGATATAGGTATGGGTAAGCACCCATGAATTCACCATCTAAAGCAAAAACTAAGACCTTGACAAATTACATCACTCAAAACAACAAAAATGTATTCTTCCCTGTAGAAATACAAAAATGTGTCCAATCTCTATCTCTGTCTTCACATGGCCTTCTCCTCCAAGTGTTTCTTCCTCTATCTCTTCTTTTCTTACAAGAACATCAGTCATTTTGGACTTAAGGTCCCTCCTACTCCAATATGATGACAGCTTAGCAAATTACATCTGCAAAGTCCAGATAAGGTTTCAGGAGTTAGGACTTCAACATACCTTTGGAGGGACACAATTCAAGCAGTACATAAATGTCCAAATTTAGGAGAAAATGCCAAGCCATTTCCCAAAGTAGTTACAAAAATGTACACTCCCACCAGCATGGGATAAAACTTGGTATTATCAGGCTATTTAAGTTTTTACTAACGGAATGAGTGTAAGATTGTATGTCATAGCAGTCTGGATTTACACTTCCTGGTTAATAATTATGTTAAATATGTCTCCATATATTTATTGGCTTTGTGTTTCTGCTTCTGTAAAAAGTTATTTTTTTTCTATTGGCTTCTTATGCTTTTTTTTTCCTTTTACTTATCTGTAGGAGTTCTTTATATATTGATAACAATCCTTTGCCAGTTTCATGTATTTGGAATATCTTCTGTATAACTTTTCACTTTCTCTAAGGTAACTTTGATGAACAAAAGTTCTTAACTTTATATAGTAATATTTATCACTTTTCTTCTATAGTCAACATTTTTATGTCTTCTTTACATTATCTTTCCCTGCCCCAAGGTCTAAACTGTGTCTACCTGTATTTTCTACAAAGAATTTTAAATATATTTGGGGAAGAAGGGGATGTCTTTTCAATCTATCAGAAGTCAAGAGAAGATTGTTGAAATTGTCCATTACAGTGGTGAATTTATGCATTTCTGTCTGTCATTCCATCATTTTTGTTTCATGAATTTTGCATTCTTTTGTTTATTACATGTATGCACACTATGCATCTTAATGTTGTTGTCTTTAGGTTATATTTAGGTTAGTATTTTATCTAGTATTACTGTAGATAAACCAGTTTTATTTTGATGAGTATTTTACTGATGTATCTTTTTCCATTCATTTACGTGCAGCCTTTGCATTTTCCTTATGCTTTATGTTCGTCTCTTGTTAACAGCACATACCTGGATTTTTAAAAAATCCAACTTGTCAATCTTTTTCTTTAACTGATTAATTTAGTTTATATATATCTTACTGCAATTATTTATATGTTAGGACCTGTTTCAGCGACCTTAATATTTTATTTCAGTCTGACCCACTTTTTCTGTATTTATTGTTAATCCTTTCTTTAAATTAATAGCTATATATTCCCCTAATAAGAGTGAGTCTTTACTATACACTCATGTTATCTCTACTCCCCATGCTCACCTCATGTTACTATCTACATTTTAATGCCGGCTTATTGGGGATATGTTTGTTTTTCCCTTTAGTCATAGCTATTCTTTTAAGTCCAACAAATTTCACGAGTGTACTTGATGAACTTTACTTTGCGTATCTCTTGTAGTATCTACTAGATTTGCTCTCCCCTTGTTTAAGCCCTTCTTTCAAAACAGTTTCCAGTGTTGTCTTCGTGTGATAAATTTTCTGGAGACTATTGTGTTGGAGAATATTTTTTTATCATGCCCTTGCTTTTGAGTGGCAGACTGGACATAAAGATAGAGGCTGGTTCTGACTTCTGTTCCTTCAATATTTTGAAACTACCACTCCACTATTTTCTTGACTTAATTGTTGCTATTGAAAAATCTGATGTCAACCTGACTTCGGTCCTCTTTTTGTGATCTCTTTCTTTTAAAATTTTTTATACTTCTTTAAAATTCTTGTTTTTACTATAAAATGCCTTGGTGTGGATTTTTTCCCTTATTTCTCCACTGTTATCTCTTTGATCTGTCATATTTTTATAATTATAGAAAATTATCTCAATTTTTCCTCAAACATTTCTTCCTCTTCATTTTTATTTTTCCTCTCTTTCTAGGACTCTTATTAACCACGTGGTAGTACGTCTACTTCTGTCTTCCAAATAACCTAGCTTTTTCTTTCTATTTCCAATGTCTGTGTCCTTTTCCTTCTTCCTTCTGAAAGATTTCCTCCACCAGGTCCCCCAAGTTGCTAATTTGTTCTGCAGATCTATCCATTCTGTCATATCCATCTGAAGTGTCCTTTTCAGCTATTACATTTTTCACACCTAACATTTCTTATTTTGTCTTCTTCTTTTTGGTTTATATTGTCATATATTTCTTTTCGTATGTTTATTAGGCCAAAATTAAATTATTGATTCATTTGTTTTCATATGTATACTTGGATTCTGTAATTTGTTATTTTTAACTCCAGGTAGGTGTGCTTCCCAAATCTCTCATTATGTTGACGGGTAAATTCATTTTCCCCTGAAAAGATTAGGCTCCTCCACCTGGTAATGCATAGAGAGGAAGGCCAGTCCTAATTAGGTCATTCCCAGGCAGCCCCAATTAACGCAGAGGGTGGATTAGGCCCAAGAGGTGGACAGAAGCCAGGGCACAAGAAAACCAGGGTCCTTCACTCCCCACCTCACAAAACAATGGAGTCAGGACTTCACTCTCTGTCTTCCAGGGATCTTCAGCATGAGGAGGAGACTCTTGGACTGTGATTTGCCAGCCCTGGGGATTTGGAGGAGAAGGGGAAGCCGTTACCCAGGGTTAATTAGCCCTCATTTCAAGCACAATTATGGAATCTAAAGTTGTGAATCTGACTTGATGCTCTCGTTTGGTATCACTGGGAGGCAGGTCCCTGGCAGATTACCCACCACTGCGCATGGTTTGTGCTAACATTCTCTGTCAGTGGGTGTCAGGAAACCTCCTTTGTCCAAAAATATCTCATTTTCAAGAATTCCCCAATTCCATCCCTCTGCATTTCTTTTCTTCTGTGGTTCTTTTCCCTCCTCTACCTCTTCAGACATTTATGAAGGCCTCCTGTAGGTCAGGCACTGTGCCAGACCCTGATTCTGACAGATGCGAAGAACAAATGTACTTAAAGCATAAAAACAGGGGAACAGAAATAGGGCCAAGGTTGAGATACTACAGACAAATCTGGCCTCCTTTCCCTGGCCACGAAGCAAGGAGACGGGGCTGCCTTCCTTGAGGTGAAGTCTGGAAATGGTGGTAGAAAGGTGTTCTAAGCCAGTGGTTTTAACCTGGGTTGCTCCTAGAACCACCTGGGGAGGTTTTTAAAATCCTAACGTCCAAACACACACTGTGCCAATTAAATCATAACCCAGACATCCATACTTCGAAAAAAAATTCTCCTGGTAAATCCAGTGTACACCAATGCTTGACTAGGTGGGCAAGTGCCAGGGTTAGAATCAGAGTCCTGGGTTAAATCCCGTTATGGGTTGAACTGTGCCGCCCCAAATTCGTATGTTGAAATTCTAACTCACAATGCCCCAGACGTCACTTTATCTGGAGATAGGGTCTTTGCAGAGGTAATCAACTTAAAATGAGGTCACCAGGGTAGGAAATTTGGAGACAGACATGCATACTGAGAGAACAGTGAGTGAACATGAGGACAGCCATCTGCAAATCAAGGAGAAAGACCTGGAATAGATCCCTCCCTCGCAGCCCTCTCAGGAGGCACCAACGCCACCAGCACCTTATTTGAGACTTCTAGCCTCCAGAATTGTGAAACAACAAATTTATGGTGTTTAAGCCACCCAGTTTTGGATACTCTATTTTGGCAGCCCTAGCAAATTAATACAAATCCCAACGTAGCCACGTTTCAGCTGTGTGCAAATACCTTCTCGTAGGGTGCGTCAGTTACCTTATATGAAAGACAGAGGATAAACTCTCCCTCACAGGGTACCTGAGAAGTTGAAAAGAGACAACGTAAGCAAAAAACACCCAGTACAGAGATGGGAACACAGTGCACAGTAAATGTTGGTTGAATCTGAGTCTTTCCTGCTTGAACAAACCAAGTAGCTTTTTCAACTCACCCTATTGTGGTCAGCTCAGCACCTGGGGTGCCGCCTGGTACCGACAAGATTCACTTCAGGCGCCCTGAAAACGGAGTCAAAGGCTTTGCCATGTCCTGTCAGCCTCTTCCCACCCTATACCTGTAAGCTTTTCATTCAGCCCAGTCTAGGAAGCAACCGTTGCTCTTGAGGTCGGCCTCTAGGGGGCGCGCTGCCTTCAGAACCCGTGCCTGGGCTCGCCACTCGGGCGGAGGGAAGTCGGAGAGTGGCTCTGAGGCCGCGTGGAGGGCGCACCTCCAGCTGGCCTCCTTCGTCCCGTGGCCCTTGCCCTCAGTAACTCGGGGAGCTGGAAGCCCCCTACTTTCCAGCACTTCGCTGAGCGCGCCCTGTTGCCTAATATGCTGTGTCACTTATTCTGGACAGTCCTGTTTTTCTCAAAGATGAGTAAATTAACGCTCAGAGAGGTTAAGTAACCGGACAAGGATCACACAGCTACTGGAACAGAACCCAGCTCTGCCTGACTCCAAAAGCAGAAAAACTCCTTTGTGGCCAGAAGAAGCCCCAAGTGACCAGCCCTCCACAGGGGGCCAAGTGACTTGCAGACCTAGTCATGGGCCCAGCCAAAGACCCCAGGGACAAGAGAGCCCAGTCTCTATCAATATTTGTCTTTCCTCCTTGGAACCTGCTGCTACTTCTGTAGCCCTAGGCGTCTCTGCCTCTCTTTGCATCCACTGGTGATTTTTTTTTTTAACTTATTTTGAAAGTGAAGGCATTGAGGGTTAATTCCTTTTCTTTTCTCCTCTTCTCTATCTTGCGGGATGGTTGATTTTCACAACTACTCCAAAGATTATTTAGGACAGTTGAGGAGCAAGTGTTTTGTTTATTGCCTTTCCATTGAAGATGTCAGGACACACTAAAAAACAACAGTAGTAACTGCATGTAATTGACTGCTGATGTCTGCACTGCTGGGCAACGGCAGAGTTTTTCCTCCAAGACATAGTCTCCTGTGCCAGAAAAAATAGCCAACAGTAATGTGATGTTCTGTGTCACTGAATTTGTCCTCTGAGGCTGTCCAGGTGATATTCACCAACTCTTTCCTGTAGTCATCCATCCACTCATCCATCCATCCATACATCCACCGATCCATCCTGCCAACAGCTCTGGGCACACAACATGCAAACCATGGAGATGTGTACCTTGCTAGGTATCTGCCCACAGGACAGTTATGATCCAGCAGATTACTGCTCATGGGAGACCTGGCACCGTGCACATACTCAGGAAACTCTCTTTAATGAAGACCATGCTCATGTAAAATATGCCAAGTCTTTCTGGACTTCTTGTTGTTTGGTTGTAGCAATTCTTTTTAAGGGGACAGGCATGATTAGAGGAACAGCTGGGAGGCTGGAATTCTGGTCCTCTCTTGCACTAACCAATCCCAATCTGAGCTCGTCGACAAGGCCCTTGGCTTCTGTGTTTGTAAAACAAGGAACACAGGCTCCTTTCTGACTCTGCCAGTCTCTTGAGTCACATGGTGATGTCATCAACTGCTGCAGCCTCGAGGCAACTTTCATATCTCTCCTGCCCACACTAAAGTCTGCAGGCATAATGCTGTCTGTGTGCAAGGGGAGCTGTATTGAGACCCCTGAACATGATGAGTGTAAAACACCGGCATGTGGTATGTGGTCAATAAATGGTAAACCTTTTTTGTAAAGAGTGTGTCCTTGGGGGAACCTGCATTTTGCCAGGGCACAAAGTCCAGTCAAAGGAATGACCCCATACAGTGGACTGCAGGTCGTAACCAGGAAGGAAAATGTATCTGGAGGGACTGGTCATCTTTGCAGTATCATCGTGTCCCAGCAAGGGGACAGCTACCAAGCAGAAACCTGTTCTGACACTAGAATCTAACAATAATTAGGAGAGTATTTAGAATACTGCTTCCCTTACATTTGTAAAATGATTTAGAATCATCAATGAATTCTTTGCACTGGCTTATTTGACCCTAGAGCGCCCCTTTAAACAGTTAGGACAGATCTCAGAATGTATGTTGAAGAGATGTCGAGGCTGGAGCTCACGGAGGTGAAGTGACTTGCTAGGAAGTGGCTTGAGCCCTGGAGCCTGACTCCTCTGCATTCCAAGCTCAGCATTCCTTCCACCATGCCCCCAGTTCTGAGTGTGGAATACTGACAAACCTAACCAGACCATTAGAGAGCCACGGTTGGCACTGTCACACCATGTCCCACGGGAGCTGGTGCAGCTTTCCTGCAGGAGCACATCCCCAATTTCATGCTGGGAGCTAATGTAAAATGTGAATTTTATCCTCAGCTTCACTTCCCAGCCAACTTCTCCAGAATGTATTTTCCCTGTACCATGGACAGAACTGAGCTCTTGATCTTGCCCAGCAGATTGGCTCCTCCTCCATTCTTCCCTTTCGTTTTTTAAAAATTTTATTTTTATTGACGTATAGTTGATTTACAATGTTTCTGGTGTACAGCATAGCAATTCAGTTATACATATATGTATTCTTTCTCATTATAGGTTATTACAAGATTGAATGTAGTTCCCTGTGCTGTACAGTAGGACTTTGTTGCTTATCTATTTTATATACAGTAGTTTATATCTGCTAATCCCAAACTCCTAATTTATCTGTCCTACCTCTATTTCTCCTTTGGTAACCATAGCTTGTTTTCTATGTCTGTGAGTCTGTTTCTGTTTTGTAAATAAGTTCATTTGTACCATTTTTTTAGATTCCACATACAAGTGATATCATGTGACATTTGTACTTCTCTGATTTCACTTCTTAGTATGATAATCTCTAGGTCCATCCATGTTGCTGCAGATGGCATTATTTCATTCTTTCTTACGGCTGAGTAGTATTCCATTGTATAAATATACCACAGCTTCTTTATCCAGTCATGTGTCAATGGATGTTTAGTTTGCTTCCATGTCTTGGCTATTGTTAATAGTGCTGCTATGAACATTAGGGTGCATGTATCTTTTCAAATTGGAGTTTTCTTTGGGTATATGCCCAGGAGTGGGGTTGCTAGATAATACGGTAAGTCTATTTTTAGTTTTTTAAGGAATCTCCATGCTGTTTTCCATAGTAGCTGCACCAAATCACATTCCTACCAACAGTGTAGGAGGGTTCCCTTTTCTCCATACCCTCTCGAACATTTATTGTTTGTGAACTTTTTAATGATGACCATTCTGACTGGTGTGAGGTGATATCTCACTGTAGTTTTGATTTGCATTTCTCTGATAATTAGCAATATGGAGCATCTTCTCGTGTGCCTATTGGCCAACTGTATGTCTTCATTGAAGAAATGTCCGTTTAGGTCTTCTGCCCATTTTTGGGTTGGGTTGTTTGTGTTTTTGTCACTGAGTTGTATGAGCTCATCCTTCCCTTTCTGTGCACAATCCTCCCACCTGTCCTTTTCCTTCTTCTGGAAGCCTGCCCCCCTCACCCGCACATCCCACACTGTCCTGGTCTTTCCTCCACCAAAATATAGCTCCACGCTCTCCCTCTCCACTGCCCTAATCCAAACCACCGTTTTCTTTTGTCTGACTTTAACTTGCATCTCATCACTGGGAGAGCTTCAGTTAAAATTCAGATTGTAGGGCCCTGCCCCCCAGAGTTTCTGATTCAGTAGGTCTGGGTTGGGGCCCAAGAATGTGTATTTCTAGCAAGTTCTCGGTGATGCTGATGCTGCTGGAGTCCACACTTTGACAACCAAATAATAGCCTCCAGACACCACTGAACCTCCCTTCAGTCCTTTCTCTGCATAGCAGTCAGAGAGATCCTCACAAAATCTCAATTCCTTGCTTTCTCAGTCTGTTCTGGTGATGATGACAAAATGCCATAGACTGGGTGGCTTCTGTCCAACAGAAATTTATTTCTCACAGTTCTCAAGGCTAGGTACTTCAAGATCAAGGTGCCAGCAGATTCTGTGTGTAGTAAGGGCCCACTCCCTTGTCCACAGATGACTGTCCTCCCTCTGTGACCTCATATGGTGGAAGGGGTAAGGGAGCTGTGGGGTCTCTTTTATAAGAGCTCTCATCCCATTAATGAGGTTGGAACTTCACCTCCAGAAAGATCTGCCTCCCAATACAGTCACATTAAGGGTTAGGATTTCAACATATGAATTTAGGGGGGTACACATTCAGTCTGTAGCACCTGTCTAAAACCCATCATGGTTCCCCACTGCACTTAGGAGAAGGACGTGTGTCTGTCTCATATCCCTGGCCGGGAGCTGGCACAAAGCTCCTTCAAAGTTCATGCTATCAGACTAAAACCCTGCCACCCTCCTGGTGGCTTTCAACTGCCAGCCCCTTGTCACTCCTCCTTGTTCCTTTAGGACTTAAGTACTGAGCTGACTGTCTTCATTTTCACCCACCACTTCCGTCACTATCTGGGGAAGGATCCATCTAATGCTTTGGCCTCTCCATTCCTGACCTCTTCCCATGAATGATCTTTAACTCTGGAGGTCATATGCTTGACCTTGTTGTCACCTCTAAATCTCAATTTGAAGCCCCTTAACCTCCTGACCACCTCTTCCTCTCTTTCTAGCTTATCAGTTCTAACACTCCCATCCCAGCAATTCTCTGATCTCATCAAGGCCCATGATTCATTGGCCTTATCATTTTTTCATCGCCCATCATAGCTTAGTTTTTCACTCCCTTCCTGCCTGATTCAGCTTAGGTTAAATGCCACATCATTAAAAGCGCTTCCTCATAAATACCACTAACTCTTTGGCTTTCTCTTCAGCCTTGATTAAACCCGACTACCCCCTGCTCCATCCCTGGACCCAGCAGTGAGAAAAGAACACTAGCCAGGTGAATGTTCTCACTGTAATTCATGGCCACAGACCATGAGGTCCCTACGCACTGCCCACAGATCCTACGTACTTCCCTTCCTACTTCAGACGTGGTCCTGGACCAATGACACAGGCATCAGTAGAGGGGTTTTACACATGGAGAAGCTCAGGCCCCACCTGGACCTACTGAATCAGGATCTATAGTTTAACAAAGTCCCCAGGTGTTTCATTTCCACGTTAAAGGTTCAGGAACACTGACCTTGTGGTTTGTTTTCTGGCTCACCAGAAATTCATTCATCATCTTTCTCTTTCTCCCCAAATCTTCTGAACCCTCATGGCCGATCACTCAGCCTTCATCCTCTACTGAGAATCCCAGAAGCAGTCATGCTGAACTTATTCCCATCCCATCATCATCCTGCTTCCATCTGCACTGCATCCCACCTTCCCTCCTGTGACAGTGGGGGAAGGCGCCCAGCTGTCAGAGGCCGTTGCCTTTCATTAGCCTCTGGATTTCATCCCTCTGTCTCCTGCGTCCTGGAATCACAAGATGCTCCTTGGCTACTGGCCATGTTCCAGTCCCATCCTAAAAGACACTCCCCGACCCCATATCCCAACCCACTGCCCACTTCTTGGCGTCCCAGCAAATCTGCCAGGTCCCCTTTCCTCCAAAATTCTCTCTTCGTGTGGGTCTTGCTCAGACGTCACAGAGAGGCCTTCTCTGACCACCGTTTATAAAATCACACACACACACACACACACACACACATACACATGCACACACTCACTGTTTATCTCTGATTATTTTCATAATGCTTATCTCCCCCTGGTATGTTCTCTATTTCTTTAGTGTCGGTCTCCCCACACTGGAATGTAAGTTCCAGGGAGCACAGTCTTTTTCTGTTTCGTTCGTGGCCATATCCCCAGGGCCTGACAGTCACTCTTGTGGCCTAGATGAGGAGGGGCTAGGCTGGAGTGCCACATGTCACTGAAGAGATAGAGGCTACCAAGAAGGGCCCTGGAAGGCCAAGACCTCAGACACTCCTCCATTCTCTCTTCATGGCTTTCTCAGTCAAGGTTCATTGGTTGCAAGGATATAAAAATACTTGTTATCCCAGGTAAAAGTACTTGTTATCTCAATTTTTTAAAAGGAGGCGGTTCTTAGAAGAGTAAGGAGAATCTCCCTGAATCCCAGGGCAGAGTTCAGAGGGGCTTCACAGAAGGAAGGTCAGCACACAGCCTCCAGTGATTCTTGCCTTGTGTTCCTGCCCGGGTGCCCGGCCCTCCTACACTGAATAGGCCTGGCCTGAGAGTAACCAACATGACTGTGGCAACAACGGTGTGTGTGTAGCTTCTGAAGTTAGGTCGTAAAAGACGCTGTCTTAGGTCACTTGCTCCAGGGGAAGCCAGCTGCAACTCCTGAGGACACTTAGGCGTCCCCGGGGTGGAGAAGGGGGGGGTCCACGCAGGGAGGAACCCAGGCTTCAGCCCTCAGCTGGCACTGCTTGCCAACCTCAAGAGCAGCCCCCTTGAAAGCGGACCCTCCAGCCCTTGTCAAGCCTCTCTTGTCTCTGCCATTCCTTTCTCTGTTCTCTTGCGTTCTGTGGCCAAGTGCCCTGTTGTCTGGACCATTTTCCCACTTCTCTCTGCAAATGGCCTCTTCTGCTTACTTGTTAAGCTGCCAGTGGCAAAAATGGTTGCCAGTTGTTGGTCTATACCAGGAGTTGGTCGGCTTTGTCTATAAAGGGCCAGGTTAGTAAATGTATTAGGCTTTGCAGATTCTGTGCTTTCTGTTGGCAGCTATTCAAGTTGACTCTGCCTTTGTAGGGCACGAGCAGCCGTGGACAGTACCTTAGTGAATGGTTGTGGCCACATGCTAATAAAATTTTATTATTTACATCAAGCAGTGAGCTAGATTTGACTCAAGGGTTGGGTCATGGTTTGCCAACCCCTGGTCTCCAGGACATCATGGCTAGGGCCCAATACCATCTGATGGGCTAAGTCTGAGCCTGGTGTCCACTCTTGGTGACTCAGTTTTGGCCAGACAGCAGCAGTGAGACCCGATGGGTTAAGGGAGGATCAGGGGCAGATTTTCCAAGGAAGGAATGGTGCTGGTCAGGAGATAATGTGCATCTTTAGCACAGCCACATTCAGTCAGTTCATTAGTGTTCATCGAACAAACGTTGACTGACCATCTGCATTGCGCTGAGCACTTTGATAGGATCCGGGCATATAAAGATGACTGATACGTGCTTCACAATAATAGCTGTTATGTATCTCATGCTTAAGTGTGCCAGGCTTGCAACTAAGTACTTTATACACAATGTCTTATATAACTCTCAAAGCAACACTATGAGACATTAAAATTCAGAGAAGTTTAGTAACTTATCTAAGGTCACACAGTAACAGGGGACCAAGCTGCCTCCTACTGTAAAGCTGGGGCTCTTAATCCTCATAACTCCTGCTATTCAATGCTGCCCTTCACGTTCCTTAACAATTTCTGCTCTCTGAAGAGCTCAGAGCCTCCATAGATTTTTTTTTCTAAAGTCTCTATTTTTTTTTGTAAATTAGTTTTGAATCCTTTTTGCTGTTGTTAAGACCAATTATGTAATTGTGACCTTGATTGTTTTTTTGCGGGGGAAGATAATTAGGTTTATGTATTATTTTAAGAGGAGGTACTGGGGATTGAACCCAGGACCTCAACCTTGACTGTTAATTGAGTGACTCTACAATTAAAAATGACACTGGAAGGAGCCCTGCTGGCTGGACAGAGCCTGCACCTGGCCAGCTTCCTGGCAGTTGGGATTTGTGGCCACTTACAGACTGGCAGTCTTTGGGGTCTGCAGCTGCTGTGGCTTATCACAAAGGCACATTTAGGATCATTGTTGAAGAGGTTGGGGATTCAGCCCCAGTTTGTTTCTCTCCATCACTCTAAACTCTCAGAAACTGCAACATGAATAAAGATTTTAATAGTCCATTTACATTATTTTTCAGCAAATTAGAAAGCAAATTGCGGTGAACTAAATACATAATTTCTTAGAAAAAGCTCCCTATTCTTTTAATCATGAAACAGTTAAAATCTTTTAAGTTGCTTTTTCAAGGAGCCAGTTAGTCACATTAGGATTTAAATCTTGGAGATTTAAATTACTGTTTTTCCATTCAGGTTCAAATCCCCACTAATAATACCTACCAAGAAAAACCAAAAACACTATCCCAGAACACCATTGTATTTGTATGAACACTATTTTCATTTTATAATTCTGAAGTTACAAATCAGTAATAAGTTATTATACTATATTGTTAATTTGTCTTTTGCACTGTTCATTGACTGTGCAACTGTGGTTCTGTTTTAAAACTAGAGGCCTAATTTTGTAGAGACTGTGGTAGATTGAAAATCTTGGCCCCAGGACTTCGCAGACCCTCTCGTCAAGGGAAGACTTCACTTTCCCACCACTCGTGGGACCTCTGGTCTGACCTTGTGAACTGTTTAGACCAACAGCATGAGGCAGCCGTGATGCCATGGGGGTTCAGAAGCCAAGACCTCCAGGGTCTCGTAGTTTCTGACTGTGGCTGCATGAATCACCCAGGGGAGGCCATTAGAAGAATTAGCTGAACCCAGCCTAAACTGCAGAAGTGTAAGCAAATAAATTGTTGTTACAAGCCAGTGTGTTTTGGGGTGGCTGTTATGAAGGTGATGAATAACTGATACAGGCAAATAGACTGAAATATTTATGGATAAAATGATATACTGTTTTGGACTTACTTAAAACTAATCTGATGGTAGGGAGAAGTTGGTGGAGGTATAGATGAAGTAAGACTGGCTATAAGTTAATAACTGTTGAAGCTAAATGATAGATGTGCAGTGGAATTCATCATTCTCTCTCCGTTAAGATTTTTTCATTTTTGGATATGTTTGAAATTTTCCTCATAAGAAGTATTTTAAAATGAATCAGTATTGTAATATTGTAAACCAAGTGGAAAATTACCTATCTAGTATGATATAACTTAACCTTTAATGTTGAATTTTAGACCACTTCACATCTAGTCTCATAAAAAAAATAATTAGAGTGAAGACCAAAGAAATCAAGCTAAGCAGAAATGTAGTGCAAAGAAAGAGCAGAAAATTTAGGCCGTTGGTTCCCAAGCCATCAGAGACTGAATGCTGAAAATGTGCAGGGCAGCCAAGTTTTAAAATTAAACATTAGGAAAGAAGCATCGATCCGAACTCCTTTTCAGCCACCTTTGCATCAGACTCTGCTAAGTACTGGAGATGTGTCAGAGAGCCCACCCGACCTTCTTGTCTGCCTCTGGACACACTGTAATCTCTTTAGTCCAGAGGTGGGAAACTCAAATGCCAACGGCCGGGTCAAATACCTACGTGAGTGAGATGGCCACAAGATGGGGGCTGTGGCAAAGTGGACAGCATGTTCTGGGTAAGGATCCAGGGAAGCACCTGGAAAGGTCACTGCAGCAGAGGGAGCTGGTTCTCCCAACAGCAACTCTCAGGTCTCACATTACAAAAGCCTTTTTATCTAGGCACCAGGCAGCCCAAAATAAAGACTGCATATTCACCCTCTATTATGGCTGGGTGTGGCCATGGGATGAAGATTTGGACAATGGTTGTAAAAATAATATGTGCAACTCCCATGTTACGCCCATAGAGGGAAGAGTCATATTCCCTCCTTCCTTCTTCCCTCCCTTCAACGTGCTGCTGAGACAGAGTGGACCATACAGACGGCCATAACAATCCCAAGGATGATGGCAGGGCCACAGTATGACTTGGGAATCCCTAAGTACCTTGGTCTTTGCGGGTCCCTTCCTCCAAAAAAAAATATTAAAAATTATATTTTACACCTGCATTGATATAATGATAAGGTCATCATCACTGGACTCATTTTTATATATTCATTACTATTGTATTCATTATTTCTTCTGATTCTAAACAAAATTAAAATTAAACATTTTCATGAACCCCTAAAAACATCACAGGCCCCGGGGACCATGCTTGCTGTGCCCGAAGGGTAAGTCAGCCGTGGATGGCAGAGCAGTTAGAGAAGAGCCAGATGGGCCCCACCAGATGGGACCCTCCCAAGAAAGAGAAGGAATATCTGCCTTTTTAAGTCGCAGTTATCTGCGGTCTCTCTGACATCCATCTGAACCTATATGCCTATCAGTACAGTCACTGAACCCAGTTACTGGAGGCCCGGAATCTCCCTAAAGGAAGTCATGAAGGATGCGTAGGAATTGGCCAAGGGAATGGGAGAGGGTGGAGGAAGGCATTTCAGGCAAGAAAACAGCTTGAGCAAAGGCTGAGAGGAGACAGAGTGAGAGGAACTAAAGAACTTCATCATGGCTGGAGTTTAGGATGCAAGGGTTTGTGTGTGTGTGTGTTTAAGAGTGTGTGAGTGATGAGCCATTGGGTCCTTTGGTCTGTTCTTGGGGCCGCCCCTGGTGTTTGGATGTGCCCTCTCTACCTGCAGTGCCTACTTGAGCCAGTGGAACAGAGGAGAGTATGTGTCCAGTTTAAGGGGCCACTACTGGCCAGCTTCTGCCACTGTCACATGAGATTGCAGGCCCAGGGTTGAAAGAGTTTCCAGTTTGTCTAAAGAAACCAGAGATTTGATTTTGTTTGTAAAACAAACAATGTAGGGCATTAACTTTAATTAAAAACAAACACTGTTTATGCCCGTCCAGGACCTGGGTTGAAAGCTGGCACCCTCATGCCCTTCTGTGAGACAACGCCCTTTTCTCTCTTCTGTTTTCTTGTTTTCTGCTCTCTTCTCTCCTTTCTCTCTTCTCCAGTGGGGGTGGTCCTTCAGTGTCACCCTTAAGGACTGGGAGACAAGGCTGGATTTGGAGTCTGTCAAAGGGTAAAGCGACCTTTTTCAAATTCTTTGATTCATTTGAGGTTAGTACCATTGTTGAGTCTTTTTTTTCTCCGTTG
The DNA here is from genome assembly GCF_048773025.1 of Camelus bactrianus. Taxonomy (NCBI): domain Eukaryota; kingdom Metazoa; phylum Chordata; class Mammalia; order Artiodactyla; family Camelidae; genus Camelus; species Camelus bactrianus. The sequence continues at coordinate 15,002,973 of NC_133552.1, forward strand.
TTCTTGCCCTTTCATTTTTTTTCCCAATTTTTTTATTGTGACAAAATTACCCATAACATAAAATGTGCCGTCCTAACCATTTTTAAGTGCACAGTTCACTAGTGTATTCACATGGTGTACAGTCATCACCACCATCCACCTCCAAAATTCTTTACATCTTCCACAACTGAAATTGTACCCACTAAACAATAATTCCTCATTGCCCTGTCCTACCAGCCTCTGGCAGCCAACTCTTCTGCCTTCTGTCTCCATGATTTTGACAACTCTAAGTAGCTCCTGTAAGTGGAATCATACAGTGTGCATTTTTCTGAATGTTATTAGCATAATGTCCTCAAGGCTCATCCATGTTGTGGCACTTTACAGTATTTCCTTCCTTTTTAACACTGAATATTATTCCATTATATGTATACACCACTTTTGCTTTTACACTGATTCATCAGTGGATGCTGGGGTTGCTTCCACGTTTCAGCTGTTGTGCATGATGCTGCTATGAACATGGGTGTACAAATACCTCTGTTAGACCCTCCTTTCAGTACTTCTGGACATATACGCAGAAGTAAAATTGCTGGATCATAGGTGATTCTATTTTTAATTATTTTGTGAGGAACCCCCAAGCTATTTTCCACAGTGGCCATACCATTTTACATCCCTGCCAACAGTGCACAAGTGTTCCAATTACTCCACATCCTTGCCAACACTTTATTGTATTTCCCTGCTAATTAGTGATGTTGAGCATCTACTCATGTGTTTCTTGGCCATTTGTACATCTTCTTTGGAGGAATGTCTATTCATGTCCTTTGTCTATTTTTAAATCAGGATTTTTTGTTGTTCAGTTTCAGGAATTCACTATATACTCTGGATATTAACCCCTTTCCAGGTGTATGATTGCGTTTAGTTTGTTCTTTTTCTAGGCCTTTAAGCTGTAAAGTTAGTTTGTTAACTTGAGCTCTTTCTTATTTTTTAATGTAAGCTTTTATAGCTATAAATTTCCTCCATATCACTGCTTTTGCCGTGTCCCATAAATTCTGGTACATTGTGTTTTAGTTTACATTTGTCTCTGAGTATAATTTCCCTTGCGATTTCCTCTTCATCCATTGGTATTTAGAAGTGTGTTAATTTCCACAAGCTTGTGAATTTTCCAGTTTTCTTTGTTATTGATTTTTAACTTCACCCCATTGTGGTCAGAGAAGATATCCTGTGTATTATCTGTCTTTTAAGATCTATTGAGACAATGTGTGGTGGTCTAACATATGATCTATTCTGAAAATGTTCCATGTGCATTTGAGAGGAATGTGTATTCTGCTGCTGTTGGGTAAAGTGCCTGTTAGGTCTAGTTGATTTATTGTTTTTTAACTCTTCTACTTCATTAATTATCTTCTGTCTGGTTGTTCTATCCATTATTGAGGGTGAGGGACTGAAGTCTTCAACTATTATTGTAGAACTGACTATCTGCCCCTTCAGTTCTATCAGTTTTTGCTTCATACATTTTGATGGCCAGTCATTATGTATGTAAATGCTTATAACTATTATATCTTTTGATATATTGAAAGCTTTATTAATATACAGTATCCTTCTTTGTCTCTTTTAACCCTTTTTAAATTTAAAGTACATTTTGTCTCTTATTAGTACAGCCACTCCTGCTTTCTTTTCGTTACTATTTGCATGAAATATCTTCTTCCATCTTGTCACTTTCAGTGTATTTATGTCTTTTGATCTGAAGTGAATCTCTTGTATGTAACACGTACTTGGGACATGCTTTTTTATCCATTCTGCAAATCTCCGTCTTTTAATTGGAGAGTTTAATTCATTTACATTTAAAGTAATTATTGATAAGCGGGGACTTACTTCTGTCATTTGCTATTTGTTTTCTATATGCTTTATAACTTTTTGTCCCTCATTTCCTGCATTACCATCTTCCTTTCTATTTAGGGTTTTTTGTTTTAACTTTTTTTAAACATTTAAATTCCTCTCTCACTTCTTTTGTGTATATTCTTTAGCTATTTCCTTTGTAGTTACCATAGAGGTTACATTTAACATCCCAAAGTTACAGCACTCTAATTTGAATTTATGCCAGCTTAACTTCAATAACATTAAAAAACTCTGCCCCTTTAAGCTTCATCTTGACCCTTTTTGGTTGTTGATATAACAAAATTACCTTTATATGTTGTGTGCCCCAAAACATAAGCTAATATTTTTTTAAATGCTTCAGTCTCTTAAATTATATACAAAACAAAATGTAGAGGTACAAACCAAAGTTGAAATAATACTAGCTTTTAGACTACCAATTGTTTTATTAAAATGTGTCAGTCTCTTAAATTACATAGAATACAAAAAGTGGAGTTACAAACCATTGTTACAAGAATATTAGCTTTTATAATTGCCCATGTATTTACCTTTTATTAAGCTCTTTATTTCTTCATCTGGCTTCAACTTACTGTCTAGAACCTTCCATTTCACCCTGCATGACCCCCTTGAGCACTTCTTATAGGGCAAGTCTAGTGATAACAAACTCTCTCAGCTTTTGTTTATCTGGGGATGTCTTAATTTCTCCATCACATTTGAAGGACAGTTTTCCTGGATTTAGGCTTCTTGCTTGATTGACAGGTTTTTTCCTCCCTTTTAGCACTTTGAATATGTTGGCCCACTGTTTCTAACTTCCAAATTTTCTGAAAAGAAATATGTACATAACCTTAATGACGATCTCTTGTATGGGACAAATTGCTTTTCTCTTGCTCTTTTCAAAATTTTATCTCTGCCTTTTGAAAGTTTGATTATAATGTCTTGGTGTGGGTTTCTTTGAGTTCATCTTAGTTTGAATTAATTGAGCTTTTTCCATGTTTATATTGATACCATTCATCAAACTGGGGGAGTTTTCAGCCATGATTTCTTCAAATATTCTCTTTGCCCCCTTTTCTCTCTCTCCTCTTTCTGGGACTTCCAGGATGTTGGTCTGGTTCATGATATGCCACAGGTCCCTTAAGCTCTGTTCACTTTTATTCTATTGTTTTCTTTCTATTCATCATTCTCGATCATTTCCATTGTTCAATTTTCAATCTCACTGATTCTTTGTTCCACTTGCTCAAATCTATCTCTGACTCCCTTTAGTGAATTTCTCTTTCAGTTATTGTACTTTTCAGCTTCATAGTTTCTTTTTGTTTTTTTAGGTTTTCTCTTTATTGATATTTCCATTTTGTTCACAAATCATTTTCTAAGCTTTCTCCACATCTTTTTTTAGTTCCTTGAGCATCTTTAATACAGCTATTTAAAGTCTTTGTCTAAGAAGTCTGTCATCATGCCATAAAGCTTTTTTCAGGGACAATTTCTGGGTTTTTTTTTTTTTTTCTTTTATAAGGGTCATGCCTTCCTATTTCTTGTATACCTTTTGAGTGTTTTTGGTAAACTAGACATGTGAATCTAATAATGTGGTAACTCTGGAAAACATATTCTCACCTTTCCTTAGGGTTTGCTGTTTTGTGTTATTGTTTTTATTTTTATTTTTTATTGTTTTATGGTGTCTCAGTGCCAAGAATCAGCCTGAGGTGTAAACTTAAGGTATTCTTATGTCTTTTGTGAGCTTGCACCTTTCCCTGAGCCTATGCAATTGAAAACTTTCTAATTTTCCCTGTATATGCAGTTGCTTTTGAATGTCCTAGTCTTTAATGTCTGGCTCCCAAAAGGGAAAAAGAAAAATGAAGGGGAGTGAGAAAGGGTGCCAGCCCTTTAAGTCCCCAGAAATCATTTTAGCTGGGAGGGGGGTACTTACAGTGGTGGGGAGAGGTCAATAACAGTGACAGCCCATCTCTTTACCTGCATCTTTCTGATAAGAAGCAGCAATCAGTGATCAGAACACAGATGCCCAGTATTTGGAGAATGGGGTCCTTTTTTCCCACCTTGGCTCCCACAGGGTGTGTGCAAGTTGCTCCAGGAACATGTGCACAACTGCCTGCAAAGGTTCTGAGGGGTAGAAGATGGGTAACTGCTACTGTGCTAAGAGCTCAAAGTGAACAAAATCAGTTGCAATTAACCACAATTTACTGTCCAAGCCTTCCCCTGGAAGTCGCAAACCTTCAATACACCCCAGAGTTCCAAAATAGTCACATCACACGGATTCTGCCAATGCATTTGTTGTCTAGGTGGGGAGACAGATTCCTGGCGATTCCTATTCCACCATCTTCCTAGAATCTTCTCCCCAGTTTTGAATCTTATGCCACAAGTTTCACTGACCCTTAATGAGAATCTCTGAGTGAAAAAAAAAAAAAAATGAAGACAATCGCTGAGAGTACTCAAAGTGATTACACTGTTTCGAGTGAGAAGGGAGGACATTAGTGAATATTCAAGTAGTACTTTCGATAATATTTAAGTTAAATATGTATTCAGTCTCTAGCTGGCCATGGTGTAGTTGGGTTTCTGATTATTTAAAAGAGCATTCATGCCATAGTCAGAGTTTAATTTTAACGATTTTCCTCCAAGGACAGTTGACGTGTCATCTTGAAACTATGCATATTTGTTGGTGAGAACTGCATTTTAGCAATGTTTGTGGTAAGGAATGTGCTTGTTCACTTAAAATGATCACCACTGTGGTTCTTCTAGAAGGTTGAATTTGCTCACCAGCTTCATCATAAATTCCTGCTGAGTACTCCTCACTAATCTAGTTACAAATAATTCAACCAGTATAAATTCAACAGAAAATTGTCCATTTTCTTAATCAGTTGGAAGAAGTATCTAAAAGCCATTCTTCTCTGCAAAGGGAATGTTGCAGTGGTAAAAGTAAAGTAAGTCAGTGGTTCTAGTAGATTATTTTTAAAGCACACATCACACTCTGATCCTTCTGCGTCAGTTTAGGTAGTTTGTGTGAGATTGATCGGGAAGAGGGAGAGAAGAAGAGGACCTAGAATAGAGCCATGAAGAGCAGCGCCTGTTAAAAAGTGGATAAGTGTTTCACATACCTGTGTGCCTGCGCCACATCCTCCTGGCCCACCCTTTTTTTTTTTAACTTCAGTCATTGCTGGGGCAAGCAGTTAGGCATGTATATCCCCCAGCCCCTCCCCCTCAGCTGCCTATTGAATCTCTAGGTTTCCACTGGGGTGGAGGTGGGGACTTCTCTGCCACCACCCATCGCAAGCCTGTGGGGACCCACTGAGCCATTCAGATATGTGTGAAAACTTGGAAGTACAAGGGAATTACCCACCTCTGTGCAACCCAGGGGCAGCTGGAGGCAGCCTGACAATTCTAAGGTCCATTATTCCCAGCAACTCAGTGTCCCCAGTGGGATTAAAGTCCCAGTTCCCCACAGCAGTGACTGGCTTGATAGTACAGCTTTGGATTCATTCTTCCCCCTTCCTGCTTTTACCCAAACCCCACTCCCATTTCTTGGGGTCACTTTATTTAAAAAAACTATACACAAGTCTGCCTCAGCGTTCAATGAGTGAAACAGAAAGCCCTGCATATTTTAAACAGAAAATTTATTCAGAGAAATGGTTGCATGTGAGATAGAAGCAGAGCAGCCCACAGGGGGCGGGGAGACCACAGTCAGACGTCACTGACACCTCTAGGCAGGAGGACAGAGGACAAAGTTGACGTCAGAAGCATCACAGTGGGCCTGTCCAGCAGGAGCCGGAGCCATAGAGGAGATACCTTTGTTGTTGGAGGTGCTGCCCTCCACCCGCTGCTGGCAGAACCATGACGTGGGAGCCTAGGAAATGCAGCCTTCAGGGATGAGCTCACAGCAGCAGGAAGTAGAGCAGGGGCAGGCGAGGAAGGGAGCAGGACGAAATGGTCTGGACTGGCACAAAGGAACTGGCAGGGGAGCAGAAAGCAAAAGAGACTGAAACTGAATGGCCAGAGAAGTCCAACTTGTTCTGATTTTTTTTTTAATGTGCTTTGTACGATTAAAAGAATCTTCCCAATTAGTATACACCCATGTGTTTCCTTGCTCTGTCAGCTAGGGACTGGGAAGCAACAACACTACAGCAGCAATGAGCCTATCAGGTGCCCACGTCTTGGTTTGGAGTACCATCTTCAATAAAAAGAACCAGGGGTCCTTAGAGAAATGATTGATTCTAGGACTAGGACAAGAGATACATAAGATGAGCCTGGCACATCTTGTAGGGCTAGAAAATAAAGAGATAAAACAAATAAAACAAAATAATACAAAAGAAACTGCTCAATGAGGGAAGTATGTGAAAGGGACTAAGGAGTCAAATAAAGGAGCCCCCAGTGGCCAAAGTTGGGACACTTGAGCAACAAAAGAAAGAAAGTAGTACTGGATTATAACCCAAAGTACAAAATAAATATCCAGGGGTCCACACTGATATAAATAAATGATTGAATAAATAAATACATGGGGGTGGCTAGACACATCCCCCATGCAGGGGATTTCCAAATAATTTATGCAGACACTCAACCCTCCAGGAGGCAGAGCATAGCTCCCACACCTTCAAAGTGGGCTGCACATACTGACTTTCTTTCAAGGAGGACGATATGGAAAGAAGGGGTTGGGGAAATGAGGAACTTCAGAGTGGAGAAACCTGACAAACACTCCTGCAGCCAGGTGATCAAGGTCAACATCAACAGTGATAAATCACACTGATAGTCCGTACCCTTGATGTGGTGTGATGAGAAGAGCACTTTATTTCTGCAGTCTTCTTCCCCCAAACCCGTAACTCCTGTCTAATGAGAAGAAAAACATCAGACAAATCACAGTTGAGGGACATCCTACAAAACAGCTGACCAGCACTCCTTAAAACAGTCAAGGTCGTTCAATACAAAGAGAGTATGAGCAATTGTCACGGCCAAGAGAAGCCTAAAGAGATGTGACAACTACACGCAATGTCAGATCTTAGAACAGAAAAAAGGACAATAGGTAAAAACAAAGAAAATCTGAATGCAGTATGGACTTTAGTTAATAATAATCTGTCAATATTGGTTCATTAACTGTGACAAAAGTACTGTACTGACGTTAGATATTAATAATAGGGGACAGTAGGCACAGGCCATGTGGGAACTCTTTGTACTATCTTTAGATTGTTTCTGTAAATCTAAAACAGTTCTGAAATTTAAAAATTAAAAATAAAGCCTGCTCAAGTGTAAAACTGTGTATCAGCCAGTTCCACAGGCATTCACTGAATGCCCTGTCTAGGCAGACCTTGGGTATAGGATCTGAAAACCCAGTAAGATTCCTGCCCTCAGTAAACACACAGCCTGGTATGATGCAAGTATGTACCCATAAATACCAAATACACAATAATAGAAACAGGCACAAAAAATTTAGAGGAGAGAGTGGTTGAATCAGAAGGAGAAAAATTGTTACCCAAGTAGGATTTGAGAAATGCATAAGGTTTCACTAGGAAAATAAGAGAGGGGCTATTGTCATCTAAGACTTGAACAGTGAGAGGACAAGAATTGGGCCTTTATGTACTTGATCATAGAAATGAATACACCTGAGGTCTCTCAGAGATCAATAGCATACTGACCTCTGGTGTTCTAGTCCTAGAGTCAGATGATCTGGCTTTAGATCACCTTTCCACATCATACTGTCCACGTGGATCAGATGCACCTCCCAGCCTCACCCATCTCTTCAGCCTCTTGGTTTGCCTCAGCTACCACGTGTGGCCCACACAGGTCTACCACCTGGAGTTATGGCTTTTCCCACCATTTCCAGACTCAAATGAAGTACCAGCCCACAGGGCTGGGATCTAGCTTCCCCAGTGACTGCCAGAGAGGCCAGGTGACACGCCCCAGAAGTGTGAGGTTATTGACCTCACCCCCACCCCACCTTGGAGCAAACTTGAGACAGTAGACGTGAGACAGGGGAGAGCTGACACCAAACCCTCTCCTCTTTTCCTTCTACCAGACCTTCTTGCAGGATGGTTTTTCCATGCAGCCAACGTGAAGGTATTCCGTGAGGCCAAGCAGCTGCTCCTGCCAAGAGACCAATTGAGTGGCTTCATGGCTTGTGATAAAGTGTTAGCCAGTGTGGTAACACATCACCTGGCTTTGCTTCCCAACCTTCCCTGCCTCGCTTCCCTTTCCCCTCACTCTTACTGCCCGGGAATTGTACCTCCCAAGAGTATTAGCTCTTGGCCTTGACTTAGATTCTATGTTTTTCAGGAAATTTGAGCAAGTTATAGTCTCTCTGAGCCTCAGTTTCCTCACCTGTAGAATGGAAGAAATACTGGTACCAACCTCTTAGAGATAAAATGAAATAATTCACGAAAAGCACCGAGGTCAGCATTTAGCATATAGTAAGCACTTGATAAATCTGAGCTATTGTCATCTAGAGTGAGCCTTCAGTTTTGCAGCTGTGACTTAATGAGGATCAGAGAGCCCGAGGGATTTGCCCAGAATCACTTGGTGATCAAGAGCAGAATTAGGAGTAGAACCTAAAGTGATGCACTTCTTATACTGGGGTGAACTCAGGAACATAATACTGAATATTAATGTTGACAAAGTAAACAACTAATTGACTTTATATTAATGGGAAGGTCTTGACCTTGGTCTACTGGAGCACAACAGACACATCAAGCTGTAGCATGCTTGACTACACTTCAGCTAAAAAAAGAAAAGGGAGGATATAGCTCAGTGGTAAAGTGCATGCCTAGCGTGCACAAGGTCCTGGGTTCAATCCCTAGTACCTCCATTAAAATAAATAAATAAATTTAATTACTTCCCCTCCCCCAAAATAAAAAAAAAAAAACAATTCCCAGGAAATAAAAATAGAATCTGGGTGATAAAATCTTTAAAAGAAAAAAAGAAATTGAAAAAAAAATCTGTAGCTTCCAGGGCCCTCCTTCCAGGCATGCTTGGTAGGAAATCAATATAATTTCAGGAACTAGGAAGGTTGTTATTATTCTCTAGAGTCTTTTCTCATTCGTTGTTACCTAAAATTCTACCTTCATTGTGTTTTTTCCCAAAAGGATTTGACTCTTGTTTATGGAAGTTTTACAGGAAAGAATAATACATGGAAGTTTTTATCTGAAAGTTATCTAGCACAACTGTGTATATAGAACACCTTGTGGAGGAAACATTACTGAGTAACGAGTTTGTAAGAGTGTCTGTTAACACCTTGGTGAAGATGTCATAGGATAATGGCCCCGTGGAGGATGGCTTATAAGAGATGAAGAGGCTCCAGAGTACTGAGAAACAGAGTTTGAGGAAGACGCAGGAGGTACCATCAATTAAAAAGGTGAAGACAGGCAAGCTGAGGGTCTGAAAATTAGTGTTACTCTTTAGATTTTTTTCCTAGTGACAAAAGCAAAATTTTCTGTTGCAATACAGCTGTTCTAGATGTTACAAACGCCCAGAAAAAAGGAGGAGGAATTTCAGAGGTAGACTTTCCAAGCATGCAGAAACTCCCCACAGTGCAGGAAGGGAGCAGGAAGGGACTTGGGAAGGCAGTGACAGACCAGAAGCAGAAGCGATAGGTAACTTAGTTCTGCTAACTGCTGCCAAGGGGGGAAAAAAAATCAATGAATAGCGGATATAATTTGGACAGATTGCAAAAGAGCACAGGATTTGGAGGCAGAAGCTTTGGGGGATTTTTGAGTAAAGGACTTATTCTCCTAAATACCAAGTTAAAATAAAGATGAAGATGATGATATAATACTTAGATTATTGGGTTACATGGATTCTAGTCGCCATCCTAATTTTTCTCATTTAGTTTAGACATTGGAAACTCACTTTATGTGGACAAGTATCCCTTTTCTTGGGATACCCTTTGCTGAAATTTGTCTCAGGACTTTTACTTGCCCCAGCCACAGGGCTAGCTCTGTGGGTCAGGACCATGCAGGCTCCTGAGGATGTGCACCTTCCAGAAGAGGGCTAGAAGCATTTGTCCAATAATGGGATGTTGTTTTCATGTTATTTGTTAAGGAATAGAAGGACATGTGATTGAGTAAATAAAATCGAGGAGAAGAGAAAAACTTCCCATGTAGAATTCCAAATAATCTTTGTATATGCTCCACCCTCAAGAATGTGGAACATAAATCCCAGCTCCTAAGTGTGGGCTGTGCATGGTGACTTTCTTCCACAGGGTACAGTATGGAAAGGAGGAGGGTGGGTAGAGTAACTTTATTGTGGAGACACCTGAAAAACACCACCTCAGCCAGATGACCAAGGTCAACATCAGTAGTCAAAAATCGTGTTGATAGTATGTATACTTTATAATGATGTGATGGAAATAGCATTTTGCCTATGTGGTCTTATTCCCCAAGACTCATAACCCCAGTCTAATGAGAAAAATATCAGACAAATCCCAACAGAGGGCCATTCTACAAAATACCTAACCAGTATTCCTCAACACTGTCAAAGTCATCAAAAACCAGGAAAGGCTAAGAAACTGTCACAGCCAGGAGGAGCCTGAGGAGATATGATGAGTAAACGTAATGTGGTACTCTAGGTGGGATCCTGGAACAGAAAAGTAACATTAGGTAAAAACTAAGGAAATATGAATGAAGTATAGACTTTAGTTAATAATAATGTGTCAATATCGGTTCATTAAATGTAACTAATGTACAGAATTATATGAGATGTTAATCACAGGGCAAACTAGTTGGGGGGTATATGGGAACTCTGCACTATCTTTGTAATTTCTCTGTAAATCTAAAACTGCCTTAAAAAATAGAGTTTATTTTTCAAAGTTTATTAAATAAAACAGAACAGGTGAAAAAGAGTAAGAACGGTCCCATGAGGTATATAATTAACTGACAAATCAATAATAGGGATCATAGTTGTTCTGAAAGTTCTCTGGAGGGAAAGAGATCTCATCAGGCTAGACTTGCCCAGGAATACGTTACAGAAACAGTGGACTTGAAATGTGTCTTAAAAGACTGGCAAGATGTTTACAGATTTAAATTGGACCAATTTATCTTATGAGTAACTTTAATATCTTGATTAACTAATCGATGAATTGCTCTTTAAGTCCAATGTAAGTAAAGTAAGTAAACTTAAACATTATTAATACTAGTTAGTACCATATAAGCACTGACTTTTTTGTGTAAGTCTTAAGGTCAGCCTTTGAATGCAAAGGAAAATTCCTTGTTTGTGTTCTTTCTTAAAATTTTTTTGATTAAAAAAATTTAAAAACAAACAAAAACGTGAAAAACCCTTGGCCGCCCTCTATCTAGACTATTCCATAAGCTGAAGAAGGAAAGCAGTATCTACTTCTCCAAGTAGCAATGAGTAATGAAGTAACACAGGATAATGAAAAGACACAAAATGTGAAGCCCCGTGAGACTTGGCATATCTCTGTATCTGCAGTACCTGGCATAATACTCAGCTCTCCTGCTTCAACCCTAATCTTTTTGACCCTTTTTGTCCTCAGTCTCTTTTACTACCTGCCCTTTCCTCTGCTCGGTTAAGAATCAAGACTGATGTGGAAGAGATATAGAGAACTATAAGAAAATATGTGCAACACTCCAACAATATATTTGAAAATAGAGGAAATTGATGGTTTCCTTCTAAAATATAACTTACCAAAATTGATCCAGAAAAGGAAAGAAAGTCTAAACCAATCAATACCCATGGAAGAGATTAGAGGAGTGATTACAGTGTAAGCATGAAAAAGCAGTGAGCCCAGGGGGCTTTGCATCCGGGTTCTAGCTACCCTTTGATGCAGTACTACTGCAAGTAGCCAGTGATCGGAGCTATTTGTTACTGGCCTGCAGGGAAATGAGCTCACACTAGAATATACATCAATGTACTGCTTCCTTCATCACGAAAGTCTTGTTAAAAAAAAAAACAAACAACTGATTTTATTACTGGTGTCCTGAAATGACCCCCTTTGAATTTAGTAAGTCAACCTGGTGGTACCAGGAAATATCAGAAAAGAGAACCTATGGAGAAATATAAACTTTTCATATATTGAGAAATATATTTTTAAATGCATATATGCATATTTATTTGAATATTAAATATGTTATGGCCTTGTTATAGTCTAAGCTGAATAGATGGGTGTATAGCAGTTTATTTTGTACTGATGTTGTAGTTTGGAAGGGAGGGTATTTTTTAAGAGCACTTTTCATCTAGCCACCCAGAATTAAGCACTATTAGTATTTTGGGATATATTCTTTGAGGAAATTTTCACATATAAATGGTCATGTGCAGGTATGAGGCAGAGTTAGTCTCCCCCAACTTAAATACTTTGCAAACTATTTTGCAATTTTTTTAACTTATAAACATGAATAACTTCCCATATCAGGAAGGGAGGGTATAGCTCTGTGGTAGAGTGCGTGCTTAGCGTACACTAGGTCCTGGGTTCAATTCAGTACCTACATTAAAAAAAAAATTAAAATAAGTAAATAAATAAAGTACTTACCCCCCCAAATGTGAATAACTTCTCATATCAATTATAGATCTACATTATTTATAATAATTGAATTACATTCTATTGGATGGAGGTATTGTAATGTTAAAATCAGTTTCATGTCAATAAGTAATTTGAATGTCTTCAATTTTTAAATATTGTAAATAGCACATCCTTTACCCCCATCCTCATTATCTCTTCCAGAGCTGTCACAATGGCTTCATAAATAATATCATTTTGTCTGGTAAAGAAAAAGCTGAATTAAATAGTATACTTAGTGACAAAGTTGATTTACATTTTCATGCACATTTTGAGTAGCACTGTTTTAATAAAAGGATAATTTTTGTGTTGTTTAAACTACAGTTGACCCTTGAAGGACACGAGTTTGAACTGTGGGGGCCACTTATATGCGGATTTTTTCGATAAATGCATACAGTATTACAGAATTCAACGTTGCTTGAATCCGCAGATGGGGAATCACGGATATGTAGGGTTTGAGCATCGCGGATTTGGGTAAACATGGCGGGTCCTGGAACCAATCTCCTGCGGATAGCGAGGGACAACTGTACTTCAGGCCATAGGAAAAAACTAAAAAATCCCTAAAACATTTTATGAAGTTATCATAATCTTAAAATCCAGTCAAGATACTAACCCCTCTCCCTTCTGTCCCCCACCTCCAAAGAAAAGAAGAGGAAAGGAAAGAAGAGAAGGACTCTAGGTGCCAGCGACCTAGCAGGGAAACCAGGCAGAGGTGGGTACTGTAGCAGATCGCATTCTAGAGGCGGGGGATTGGCTGTAACATAGAAACAAAACACTGACAAATGTGAAGAAGATAAATGAGGGCGACATGGCGGAGAGCGCCAGGGGTGTGGGGAATCTTCTTTAACTGCTGTAATGGAGACTTTTTAAAAAACTCTCTGCAGATCTACACCCTTCTTTCTTTCCCTCAATCAATCCACAGCTCAGCACTTAGCTCTCAGATTGTCACTGAGGCCCTTTAGCACAAGGACTGCTTTATCCCTCTTCCTATCACATGATAGTTGCTCAAAAAGTGCTGATTAAATTGCACAAAGGCTCTCATCTGATCCTAAGTGTAACACTGAAGCAGCCGTCACGATCTTCCTTTCCCAAGGAGGATGCGAATTCAGTGTGCTCCGGGTGGTTGCACTAATAACACTGGAGTTGGAATGCTTACGTGGGTCTTCCCCCCTGGGTGCTTCCAGCTCACTAGAAATGCTATTGATAAAGGGGTAAAGTGAAGGGCAGGCCATAAGTCATCAGCAATTTGGCTTTAACTAGTGTCTTTCCCTCCTTGTCTCTTTACCTCTCTTCTCCATTCAGAGCTAATGCCAAGCTTGGTTTTGACATGATTAAAGCAATTCTAGAACGAAACCAGAAAGTAACAACTAGAGAGAAGTTGTTTCCCAGAATAAGATTTTTTTAGAATTAAACCCCAAATTCAGGTTAACCTGATGCTGTGGGTCAGTCCCAGGACATTTCCTAGAGAGTAAACCAAGCTTCTCTCTATTCCCCACTCCCCACCAAGATGGCAAGTACTGGAGGTGTCACAGAGCTGGGGATCCAAAGCCTCCACCTCCTCCGCACATTGCCTGGGCTCCAAACCTCTGTGCCTTCTCCCCACCCTCCACCAGGAAAAGACAAACAGCCGTTGTTGAAGACATGCGTGGTGTTGACACAACCCTTCAAGACTGCAGAGGAGACTCCTGGGACAGTCTCCAGAACCAGAGGTAACTGCCCTGGGCCTTCTAAACTACCACATTCTCACATCTATAATGGTATCACAGCTAGGGTGTAATTTCCTAAGTGTCAGAGAACTTAAGTACTTCACAGGTTCTTTCAACAGCAGTTGTCTCTGGGTGTCTGTTGACACCTTTGAAACCTTCCCTAGGAGATTAGTGTATCCCTCTAAAAGCTCCCCTCTTCACTTCTCATCTACAAGTCCTCCTTGGAAGGCCAAGGTCTATCAATTGGATAGTTTTGGCTTTCTATAGCTTTTTTAGAATTAATTTTTGAATAGATGTTTTATGTGCATTCTAAAAATTACAAAACAACAAAAAGGTATATAGCGAGATACAAATCTCTTTTCTCTCTCTCTACCAATCTGTTACAGATTCAGAAATGTTCTGTGCATATTTAAGCCTTTTTTTTTTCTTTTACACAAATGGTATCATACTGAATACTCTGGAGGGGAGGGCAGAGCTCAGTGGTAGAGTGCGTGCTTAGCATGCACGAGATCCTAGGTTCAATCCCCAATACCACTATTTGAAAAATATATTTTTTATATATAAGCCTATATATATAAATCTAATATAAATATATATAAATCTAATTACCTCCCCCAAAAAATAATTAAAAGAAAAAAATTTATAATAAATACTCTTTTTTCACCTAGTTTGTCTAGAGGATGGGTCCACATCCATTCAGGTAAATCTGTCTAAAGGTTTTTGTGGCTGGAAAGCATTGCATTTTATGGATGAATTAGCTGGGGTTGAAGTCAGGCTGATTTCAGATAATATATGCCACTGTCTTGCAGTAGGTTTATAGGTGAAACCTTTAGAACAAAAATGCTTAATTAGAAACCATTAAAACAAACAATTGCTTACAAGAGGCTCGAGGAGACAGCTCTGACGAAAGATACTCTGTCCTTGTATTTTATATGGAACTTCGTTAGACTAATGGTCAAGGTCCCCTCTTCCTGCTGCCCAGTCTCCTCAGTTTTGGAGCCTATAGGCACTTATGCACAAGGGGAAAGGGGGCAAGCTCTCCTGGCAGGGAATTAGCTGTATTCCACTAAGGGAGAGATTTGCCTCAATCTCACCTGCATCAAAGTGATCATTGTTCACAATTATCATGAATTTCCTTTAAATTATGCCCTTTTTGTTCCCTGTGGAGAGCCTGAGGCAGTCAGGGGTTGGGGAAAAGTGGGATCAAATGAAGATGTGAGGGAGCCAGTTCCTTGATGGGAAAGTGGGAAGGGGATGGGAAAGTGGAGAGGAGCAGATATTAAGTGCAGGCAGATTCCACACAGGGTAGCCACCCCTCCACCCCACGAAGGCACTGCCATCCGCCACCACCACCACTTTAAGGCAGCTCATTCGACCTCACCTGCCTGCTCTGAAGCTGCCCTACCTCCCCTTAACACGCAGGTGAGGGGACCTCCCACGGAGTGGTGTTTCCCAGGAGTGAAAGGCACTTCTCTAACCCTGCCTAAGGGAATGCTCTGGCGCTCTAATATCTGGGGTGGCCTGAGTGTTACCCTGAAGATCAGAGACACCAGGCTGCCTGCTCCCCACCCTGGCTCAAGTCAGAATGGGGCCATGTTGTTGCCCTCCATCAAGTAAAAAGCACCCAGAAAAACCTTGTCATGTTGTTTATGGTTTACTTTGATAAGTCAGCATGGGGAGGGTGGTATGTATGTGCGTGCTGGTTTTGATTTATCCCCTAGGGATGGTTGGTTACTATCTTTAATGCAGTGGTCATCTTACTTGACCCATGAGCAGCATTTAAGGCAGTTGTTCATGCCGTCCTCCTTGGAACTCTTTCAGGACAGCACGCTCTCCACGGTTTCTGGCCGCCTTCCAGGACACTCTTTCTCAGCCTCCTTTGCTGGTTCCTCCTCTTTTCTCAGACCTTTAAGTGCCCAGGGATCAATCCTCAGATCTCATCTCCTTTCCATCTCCTCTCATCTTGTTGTCTCATGACTTTAAGTACCATCTCTGCACTGATGACTCCCAAATTTATCTATCCAGCAGGACCTCTCTTCTGAACTTGAAACCTTTCTATCTAATTACCCACTCGTCAGCTCCAGTATCTCACTGGCCCATCAAAATCAATTTGTCCCTCAAAATCTGCTTCTCTCGTTTCCTTCCCCATTTCATCAAATGGCAACCCTACCTTAAAAGTTTTGGTTTTGGCAAACAAACAAATAAACAAACAAAAACAAAAATAACATGACCCTGGAGAGTCATCCTTGACTCTTGTCTTTCACATGTCCCATCTCACTCAGCCTAAAAGCCACAGTCCTTACAGTGGCCCGTGAGCATATCAAGTGTGTGTGACTGAATTCAAGTCCTGTATCCAGACTTGACAGTGAAGTCATGGGGCAGAGTGAGCTTACATTCCCTGCAAAACTCTTATTTGGGGAGGTTACAAATGTTTGGCAAGAATCTAATAATTGAAAAACCAGGTTGGCTAGGGTCGGTCACAATAGCCTTATTTCTTCTCAATCCATTTCTTCAACAACTATTTTCTAAACAGCTACTTTGTCCCAGGCCCTGTTCTAAATGCCAGGGATACAGCTCCGAACAAAATAAACCAAAAGTCTCTGCCCTCTTAGAAGATACATTCTAGTGGGTAAACAGATGGCAAACAAAATAGCAACAAGTAAGTTACATGGTATTACAGGCTAAGTGCTGGGAGCAAACTAAGGCAGGGAAGAGGGGTGCAGGGTATTGGGGAGGGAAGGGACTCCATGTTCCGTGTTGCATAAGGCGTTCAGGGATGGTCTCACTGAGCAGGTGGCATTGGAATAGAGGCCTGGAGGACATGAGGAGTGAGCCAGCGGTGTTTGGAGAAGTGCATGACAGGCCGGGGGAACAGCGAGGGCGATGACGGGGCCCTCGGCAGGAGTTGCGCGCTCTGTTCCTTGTAGCAACACAGTGAGCAAGGAGGAGGGCGTGCCTGGGGTGAAGTGAATGAGGCCAGTAGGAGGAGGTAAGAGCAGAACGGGGGCCAGTCTGGCTCTGGCCACTGAAAACGTCTACTCACATGGCAACCCCAGGAGCAATAAATGTCCCCTGGTCCCCAGAATGAGGTCCCTCCCTTCAACTGTAGTCTCTGAAGGAAACCAGGGCTTCCGTGGATAATCACTGATTCCAGAGCTGGAGCAGGAAATGAACATTTTGTCATACTAGAAAGCAAAGAAGCTTTCAGAGATGCCTGGGTTGTGTCCAAAAGATAGGTTAGGAGCCAATGTAAAGAGACTCTTAATGTTCAAAGATGGAATAATTTGAGCATCTGCAATGGATTGAAGTTCATCAAATATATTAAAATCCATGAGTTTATAATTGTACCAGGAAAAAAAAAACCTCATAGGTCACCTTTGCAGGTTGCTAGGGAACCGACTCATCACTCTGAAAACAAGTTTAAAAAGGGAAAGAATTGAGCATTTGTCTTGTCTTTTCTATATGAACTGTATCTCAGGATAGCTGAATTGTTGTTGAGGAAAAGTTCTTATTTCAGAAGCTTTCCAGCTAATGGTGAAGGAGGAATGGTAGAATTAGAATGCCATACTTTTTCAATCCCTAATGAAATAATAGATCTAAGCGATGATCATCAGTTACTATTAAAAACTATCAAGGGAAAAGCTTATAGGGCACTTTTAAATGAACCGATCAAGCTGGCAATGCCTGAATTCACTAATCAATCCTAACATCACAAAAGAGGAGACAGTGAGACATGTGATCTTGATGTGATGCAATAGGAAGTTTACAGCACCAGCTATGAAGTATCCTTGTCAAAAAATGGAACCTGAACTAATAAAGATCTAACCAGTACCTTTCAGGAAATACAGGGCTTAGGGAAACATGTTGAATGATACCACAGGGATGCAATCAGCACAATGCAGAATATGGGAAATTCTACGGGACAAATGATCCAGTTTCTCCAAAAAATAAATTAAAAGGAAAGACGAAAAGAAGGCAGTTAAAAAAAAATGTAGAAGATATATTAACTGACTACAATGTGTGGACCATGTTTGTATTAAAATACTAATTTTAGAAAAGTGTTAAAAATAATGAGAAATTTGGAGCCTTTGAACACTGAGTATTTGATAACTTAAGGTTTTTAGATATGATACTGATGTTATGGTTATTTTTTTAAAGAGCCCTTATCTTTCAGAGATACAATTCTAAAATAGGTGTTGGTGAAATGATGTGACATCTGGGACTAATTTCACAATAATCCAGGTGGATGTAGAGAAGCAGGGTTTCCACATGTTGATGACTGTTGAGGCTTGGCAGTGGTCCATTACATTATTTTCTGTTTTGTAATCTTTGAAATGTCCCATAATACAAAGTATAAAAAAGAGGGAGCAGCACGTCCAGAGGAGTCATCAGGAAAGATTTCCTATGACAAATGGGAATAATCCTATTTTCTAACTGCAGGGCAACAAATAAGTCATCCTTCAGCACAGTTTCTCCTTAGTGAGTAGTAACTTAGAGGAGACCCCCAAGAGCTGGGCAGGTCATACACTGCATGACGCCAGGGAACCGCAGCGCCTGTGTGAATGGTGCCCTCTGGACCCGTGCAGCATGACAGCTTTTGGCCGGAGCCTGGTCACCTCAAGCTATCTCTGAGTTTGGACTCCTTAGGCCTAACTAGGGCTATTTCATCAGGACCCGGCCTTCAAGTCTCTGCTAAGGTCAATAGGTAGTAATGGTGTAAATCGTATTAGCTTTTAAAATTGGTATTTCCACGAATACATTTTTCCTAATGACAAAATTCCCATGTGTATTAGGATAAACTAACAAGCAACTCTCAGATATCAGTAATTTAACAAAATTAAGGTTTATTTCTTGCTTCCATCACAGTCCAGTGTAGGGGGGGTAGAGAAAGGACATCCAGCCTCTTGCTCTTTCAAGCTCCATCCATCCAGGGCCTCTGTTACCACCTCCAAAAAACCCTTCTGCTTTTTCTGCTGCAAGGGAGGGAAGAGCTTCTTCACCTGAATGGCCTCTGACAGGAGGCAGCACATACAACCTGCACTCACAGCCCATCAGTGAGAACAGGTTCAGGAGCAGAGCACTGAGGAGGCAATGCTGGTGTTTGGGAATAACCAGCTAGTCTCAGCCACACCATGTGAGGCAGCAATGCCTCATTCCAGTTAAATTAACAGCCCGCACTGCAGCATGCCAGCACGAACAGGACAAGTCCCTGGCCCCTCAGAGAGGGGAGGGAGAGGGAGATTTCCGGTGGGATGCTTTCCTGGTGCTTTTATAATTTCGTGTATGTTTGCTTCTTACTCCACCTGCCAGGTGGTAACTGCTTTCGGGACAGGAAAATTTGGAAGGGAAAGTATTCAGTTCTATTCCTTTTACTAGCTGGAGGCCCAGGGGGCTTTAGCTTCAAGGATTTGGTGATTCCCTGGAGACCGTAAGTAAATTTTGTGTTTGTGTGCAGTGTTTTTGGGAAAAGGGTCTACAGTTTGGCACATAGAAGGTATTCATTAGAAATTCCCTCTAAAAACTCAAAAAGGGGTCTGTATTACTCAGTGTTCTCCAGAGAAACAGAACCAATAGCATGTATAGATATACAAATTTATTTTAGGGAATTGGCCCACACAAGTCTAAAACCTTCAGGGTGAGCTGTCAGGCTGAGGACTCAGGAGGAGCTGATACCACAGTTCAAGTCCAAAGGCTGTTGAGCTGGAGAATTCCTTCTTGCTCAGGGGAGGACAGTCTTGTTCTAGTCAGGTCTTCACCTGATTGGATGAGGCTCATCCACATTCCAGAGGACAGTTGGCTTTACTCAAAGTCCACCTATTTAAATGTTAATCTCATCCAAAAGCACCCTCATGGAAACATCCAGAATAATGTTTGACCACATATCTGGGCGCTGTGGCCCAGCCGGGTTTATGCATAAAATTAACCATTACAGGATCCTTGAACCAAACAAAGGGTAGAGATTAGGAACTACTGTTCTAAGAAATTTCCACCGTTCTCCTTCCTGCCCTCTAGTCAGGCTTCAGTGCCCACCCTGACTTCTGTGCTTAGCCCTGGAAGAGCTTACCTATTCTGGTGCCATGTTGAAAATCCACCTCGCAGCTCTCTTCTATTCCACACTGAAAGAATTGGGGAGGAATTCCCAATTCAGCTTTAGTAAATGTTAAATAATGTTAAAAGAAAGCATTTCTTTTCTCCTGGGGGTGAAAAAAAGTTTCAACCAAACCTCCAGAGATGTTTCTTCATCAAAACATTTTAGTTTTCCCACCCTGTATGCGTCAATGATAGTATAATTGGCTAAGGTATGTATCTTTAATGTTTGTACCTTACATCCCTCCTTCTAGTCGTTTGTCTTGAATAAATCCCCCAGCTAAATGAAGTGCCTCAAAATCACAGATTCTATTTTATTCCTTTGCAATTCTGTACCGTGTTGAACGTGCTGCTGGCACAGGCAAGAGCACTGATTAACAGCCAGTGTCGTCACGTTCCGTTTTATTCGACTCCTCCTCCGTGTTAAACCACCAGCTAGCCCTGGTATTAAAAATAGCCCAGATTTATCTTTCAGGATCGTCACCTAACTTTGACATCTCTACTGTGCCTTCACAGAAAGAGCTTCACGTAAAGAAAACTGAGGCAGGTTTGGGGAAAAAATTTCGTCTTACATTGTGGCTATTTCTTAGCATAGGTAAAGTCTGGTGATTTAATGCAGATATTCTCTCCTATCCTCCTCAGCCTAACTTAACTTTCATCTGAAAGAGTCCAGTGGGTTCTGTCTGGAAGAAAAGGGCTCTTTCTGCCCCTAATTCCACAGTGGCCCCTACTTGCACTGTACTGCAGTATGGCTGGGACTTCCCTTCTCTGCCCTCGGAAAGAAAGGATGTTCTGTTTTGTAAAGTACTGAGGGACCTAGATGGGTCAACACTGCTCTATTAATATAAAATGAGATTATTCACCAGCTGTTGTTTCATTGCTTTCAGCAGAGCCATTGAAACATTTACAAAACAGCAAAGTGTTCCAGATGGGAGGGGCCATTATTCAAAATCCAGACCACCCAGTGGGCACATCAGGTAATGGGCTTTGCCTCTGACCTGGGCAGAAATTCAATAACACAACAAGGGTTTTGCACGATAGTTCTATGCCCTTTGGGAAACCACGGCATTCCCCCTTTCCTCCCCACTGACTTCTTTTTCCCCACCATTTTCCCCATTTTTCTTGTATGACCATAGATCTCCCTAAAAATCTATTCAAAAGGAGTTACTGGATAAAGTTAAAGGAAAACCAAATACAGTTTAAAAGATAGAAAATGTTGTTTTGATAGAAAAATTGTCTTTTAGAACCCAAAACATGACCTACTATGTGTTGGGTTTTCATAGACTCATAGAACACTATCCAAGATGGGAGGGAGAATGTCAGGGGAAGGGCTCTGTCTGGAACAGCAAACTCAAACTTCATGTGCACGCAGACCACCTGCACATCCTGGGAAAATGCAGATCCTGATTCCGGAAGCCTGGAGAGGGGCCCAAGAATCTGCATTTCTGAAAGACAGCTACAGGATGGACAAGTCTTGGAGTGGCAAGGTTTAGATTCAGTGTTGTTCCCATTTTGCAGTGCATCTCTCAATTTGCCTAAGCTAGAGAAACTACAGTCCAGACAAATGATCAGGGAGACAAAACTGTTCTTAAAACTGAATTTTTATTTATTATACTTAGTTACAGAAGCATATGTGAGAATAGAGCATCGTATAGTATCCATTAAAAAAAATGGTTCTCTTCCTTCCACTGATGGATCATTCAACCTTGATCATGACTTCTGTTGATTTTCTACTGAAATACAAGTACAGGACACCGATTCTCTATTTGGATCCAGTGTACTAACCTTTCCCATGAAATAATGTGTTTTCTGGGAATTTCCTGGAAGGCATCTTGGTCTTGTTGTGGGGAAGGTCAGGTCTGCCAGTTAGGAGCTGAGAGATCTTGGACAAATCGCTTAACCTCTCTGATCCTTAGTTTCTGCACCTAAAAGAATAGGAGAGAGAATTTTAAAAATTTTAATGTTTTTAAGTGGGAAAATAGAACTATCTACCTCACAGGATTATTGTAAGCTTTAAGATAATATATGCAAATTACTTACTACATTGCATGAAGTAACATACATAAGCCATGTGAAGTGTTCCATAAACCAAGCTTCAAAACAAACAAAATCCTGAAATTTACATTTAGAATGGCTAAAATGTTTTCCTGTAAACCAGCTTGGAAGGAAATCTTTTCAAAACGTTTCCCCCACCCTACCTTGTGTAACGGTGTGTTCCGAATTCAATTTAGCTCTTTCCTCATGACTCAGGGTCCTTGTTTTGAATGTGAGTGACTGCACTGACCAGGAACACAGGCATGACCTCAGTCAGGGCGATGATGATCTTGGTTTTTCTGTCATCCCCCCTCTCACCCCTCTCCCCGACTAGCACTCCCACAGCCTTCTCTTCATACTTCCATAATAGCTCTTACCACACGGAGGCAAAAATATCTATTTACCCAGCTTCTTGGCCTCAGACCTTCTTTTTCGGGGCAGAGGCCAGGTCCTCAGTGAATCTTTGCTGTTGAATAAAGATCTCCCCAGGCCCCATTTAAAGGGTTGGGTGTCAGGAACTCAGAAGCACAACTTGTGTTCATTCATTCAGATACTTTAAAACGCCTTCATGTTCTCAGCCAAGTGCTAAAAAGCACTGCTCTGTTTTATCTTTTAAAGATAGCCAAGGACAGAAATTACATCCCTCCTTAGAATCTTGTGATGGTTTTTAATTATTACAGGGCCAAGAAGTTATTTAGCCTTCTGGTAAATTTTAAACCCATTCTGGCTTCTTTGGCCCTTTGTTTTGGTTCTTTGTTCTGCTTTCATTGGCAGCAAGGACATTGGAGCCAGACAGCCCTGGATTGAAACACTGATCTACAGTGTGGTGGTTGCTGGACTCTGGGCAAGTCACTTCAAGACTCTGCTTCTCAGTTTCCAAATCTGTATGTTGGGCTAATAACACTCAGTCTGCAGAATTACTGTGTGTATGCAGATGGCAGGAAAGGTATTTCCAGAAGTCCTTTTAGGGAGGAGTTTTAATATCCTCTGCTTTGATAATCCCAGCAGGGTCAGGGGGGCTCCCTAAGTAATATTAGATGTCTGTGAGCTAGACTTCCAGGAGCATGGCCTGTTAACAGTTGGGCATTTTACTCTGCAAAGCACAGAAGTGAGCAGGACACCAAGCTGCTTTGTATAGCCAAGACTGGTGGATCTCTTCTCAACAACCATCCTCTTCCACCCTTTGTCTTTGCTGCCAGAACCCACTTTCCAACTCCAGAGACTAAAAATGCTAATATTTGTTACTATGAGTCTATAACTTATCCCTAGTAGATGAGTTTAAAGATAAATCTTCTGAGATATTTCTGAGAAACGTTTCCCTTTCTGATTTAGGGTGGGAGGCAGGGGACGTAAAGAGAAATGTTTCTCTTCCTACCTTTAGATGTAGTTATCTGCAGGTATAATTCCTTGAGCTCTGGCAGCCATCTTGTGACCATGAAGGACAACTCTGAAGATGAAAATCCACAGAGGTAAGGCAGAAAGCACCGGTTGGGTGCTTGATGACATTGCTGTGCCTCTGAATTAACTAAACCTGGAAAAGATACCTTCAGAGATGATAAACCTTATTGTTTAAGCTATATTTACTTGCATATTCTGTTACATGTTACTCTATTATACGTTCAATATAAAATTGAGGAGGCTAAGCCTGGGAGGTGGGAAGAAAAGGAGGAGACATAATGGTAGCACAGCAGAAGAGGACATCAGAGAAAAGCCACTTCTGTTGAAGATTTTTGACTTTTATTGGATGTGCAGTGTAGAACTCTGTTGCACTCCTCTGGGGAGGAATCAGCACATCCCACATTACTTGCAAATACTTTTAGTGCTAATGAATTGCTCTGTGGTACTTGAGGAAGGGTTGAAATCTACATCAAGAATGGTGCCTGATGAAAACAGGGACTTTCCTGGGAATAGCAGTACCTCTAGGTTATGTAAGGTCTAGAGATCCTATCTGTCAAGCATCTAGAATGATGCCTAGAATTTAGGAGATACGCAATAAATGATAGATGCCATTATTACCTCATATTACCCATGTTATTATCTCAGTTCCTGATTTGTAGCCAGAAGAGAGGCAGAAAGTAGATGTTCATGGGTGGGGCTGTAATTGGGGGCAGACCCAGTAGTAGGCTTGAAGAAGAAGCTCTGTGATGAAGGCTGTATAAAGACAGCAAGGAGCTGAGCATCACTTGGCAGCAGCCCTGGCAGGTGAGCAGGGAAGTCCATCAGAGCTACCATGACCCTACAGGTGGGGCAATAGGCTGGATTAAGAGGCTAGAGGGAGAGGGAAATGGGGAGTTGTTGTTCAATGGGTATAAAGTTTCAGTCATGTAGGATGAAGAAGTTGGGGAGATCTGTTGCACAGCAAGGTACAAGTAACACTACTGTACACTGAAAAATGGGTAAGGTGGTAAATTTCATCTTATATGTTTCTTACTATGATTTTTAAAAAGGGGAGGATCCCAGTTACTAAAACTAAGGCCCATAATCAGAACAGGCTCAAGAGAAGCCTGATAATTGTTTGGAGAGAGGCTTCCAGAGTTTCCCCTGATTAGAAAAGACCTGGTCCTGGATCTCAGGTTGAGGCTCAAGAGTGGTATAATCCTATATTGTGTGCATGTGTGCATCTATGTATCTCCTTATCTTAACCTATCAAAAGGGCCTTGAGTGTTAACCTAATTTATCCTGACAGCTATGTGGAGCCTTCAAAGCTAGGGACTTGCTTTGGACAATGGGGTATGAAAGGACATAGTGTAGACACCATTTGAACTGAGGGTTTAGGGGCTATTGTGGATGCTTCCACCTACTTTCTTGCTTTTTTCTGTTCTGCCACAGGAATGGCATGTCTCAAATAGGGGTTGGTCCTGCAGCCTTGGTCCCAGAATGTGAAAACATATGGAGCAGAAGCAGAGCCTTCACCGATGGGATGGCAGACGTGATGGCAGAGCAAGGAACACTGGTTGTTACAAGCCACTGGGAGCAGGAAGTCCATCCTTACTGTGGTAAAGCTGACTACTAAATCTGGACTATCGCCCATTGCCAATACACAGAATCAGGAAAAATAATAATATATCGTTGTTTTAAGCCACTACATGTTAGGGTCCTTAAAAGGTAAGAATAGACAGGAATATCCTGTAAAGAAGGGATGTCAGCTTGATTTAAGGCATAGAAAGAGAGAAGGTAAATTTGAGAAACTTAAAGGAGTATATTTGAACTCTTTCAATCACTAATGATAGAACTTAAGCAAAAAATAAACTCTGTTGGCTAAAGGCACTGAAAAGGGTTTAGGAGTCAAATGATGTCACAGGGTTGTTTCCATTTCTTGACTCTACCTTCTCTTCGTTGGGTTGGTACCCTGAACTCCATACAGTGAATTCCAGCACCCTGGAGTACAGCATCTCTAGGCTTATGTCTTCCCAGGTTCAAGTTCAGTAGAAAGAGAGCTTCTTTTCTGATCCTGCCTACAAAAGTCCTGAGATTCACTCTGAATAGACTGGCTGAGGTTATAGGCCACCCCTGAGACCGTCCGTAGGCTGGGTAGAGAGGTCAGTGGCTGCACAAAAGGGTGTACTGGTTATGGGTCTTTCTGTTTAAAACTCTAACAGATTTCTTAAAGGGGGAATTTATTCATTCACATAAAGAAAAGAAAGATAAAGAAAGAAAGAAATTAAGAGAGAAAGAAAGAGAGAAAGAAAGGAAGGAAGGAAGAAAGGAAGGAAGGAAGGAAGAAAGGAAGGAAGGAAGGAAAGAAGGAAGATTGAAAGATCCACGGACTATTCCAACTTTAAGTGCAGTTTGATTTTAGAGCTAAAAGAATGAGACCAGGATTCACCTCTTGACTCTTCAAAATTACTGCCAGCTGAGATACTCTTCCTACTAGGGATTTTGTAAACCAAGGAGCAGGGGGTTTGATGACAATAATAGGCTCCAATCAAATGTTTGGGGTTCTTTTTAGCTGATTTCTGCAAACAACCATAGCTATAAGATATTCGTCTTGGTCTACAATCGTAGGTTTTTGTGTAGTAAGGGATTGGTGTGTGTGTAAGTTCGTCATTGTTCCAACTGCCCACAGAGGCAAGAGTGTGAAATGAATCCAGGTTGCCCAAGCTTAGATCCTGGCTCTCACAGTGATCAGCTGTGTGACTTTGGCTGAGTCATTTTTACTCCCCTGTGACTCCATTAACACGTGTGTAAAATGGGAAACAATATTATCTACCTACTTTGTAGGGTCGTTAATAACACAAGTGAATCACTTAAACAGTGCTTAGAACATGGTAAGTGCTCAATGTTAGTAGTCATTATTCTCATTTCTACAGTAAACAAATGACTACTAATGAAGACTGTTTTTCAGAATTATGGCTATTTCATATGGCAGGGCTTGGCTTGGTTCAGATTTTTCTCTTGGCAGTGAGTGACTAGAATAGAATCTGCTCATATTGTGGATCAGAAAATATTTTTACAGTATTTTTCTATGTATTTTTTAAAAATTTTTTGGGGGGAGTTCATTAGGTCTATTTATTATTATTATTATTATTATTATTATTATTATTATTATTATTATTATTATTAATTATTATTATTATTACTACTACTACTACTACTATTTTAAAGGAGGTACTGGCGGTTGAGCCCAGGACCTCATGCATGCTAAGCATGCACTCTATCACTTGAGCTATACCCTCCCCCTTTCTATGTATTTTCAATGTATTCATCTGCCCCAGCCGTGTTCCCATCAGTTACTGGGCTATAATCTTCCAAGAGAGATAACTCCCTTCATTGTTCTTCTTTGATATGAAAGAATACCTAAGCAAAGCTCAACTAAAGTTGAAGGAGAAACAAACTAAAGGCTTCTTTAATTAGTCTATTTTGCAACACAGCTTTGAATGTAAGGAGAGAGTATTGTTCTCTGTCTAATCGTCTCATTGCATAATCTTGCTTCTCCTTTTTTTTTCGTTGAGAAGCTTAGAAAAACCGGAATTTCCAAGTAAGTGTGACGTTAGCAATTCATATCATGATGAGTTGTAAGTTACTCATAGCTTCTCCTGGTTATTTTTGTTTGGGTTGTTTTGTGTAGTTGTGGTTGATAGAACAATTGTCCTGTGAGTCTGGAATTATCTTGGCTCTGGCTGCTCGCATTCCTAACTGTAATGTGTCCCTCTGTGAGAGTGGCGGGGATTAAGCTCTGCGGGCACATTGCCCACGGCTGGCTCTCTCAGTTTCGGATGCTGTTATACAAGGCTCCATATTGATCTGAAAGTGGGGAGAGTGGGTGGGGCTGGAGAGACGCTTAGATAAATTGAAGCACTTTCAAAAGTGCTGGAATGTGCAACTTGCATGGATTTTATCCCCAAGCTAAAGGGTGATGGGGAGAGGGGAGTGGGAATTTTGTCTCATTTGCTCTGCAAGCCAGACTTAGATCACCAATAGACTTCCTGTTCAAATGCAAACATTTGCTTAACATGTTCCTGAATTAAATTTTAAGGATGGTTTGGAAATCAGAAATCTCCTGGGTCAATTTATGGGTTTCATCAGTTACCCACGTCTTAGGTTTCTCCAGGGCAATTCAACTTCTTTTTCTCCTATAGAATTTTGATGTCATAAGTAAGGAAACAAAAATAGGAATGTCTTATGATGTTTTTAAATTGTTGATTTAATTTAATCTGTTTGACTAGCCAGCAAGATTTATTGAGTCCTCATGGTATGAAGAAGATTTGAATTTGAGTCTCAAAAGCTTGGATTTTTTATCCCTAAGCGTTAATAATCATAGTTTTATTAAGCAATCAAAATGTGCTGGCCATTAACTGACTATAGGTGTAGGTATTTCTAGCTCTACTTTATAATTTAAATAACTGAAGTTTTGGAGGTTTAAAAACTTCCTAGTAAAAGATGGGAATTGAACACAGATCTGTCTGTTGCTAACTAAATCTGTGTTCATTCTAAGGCAGTGCTGTCCCATGGAACTTTCTGTGATAGCTGTTCTGTATCATTGTGGTCCAAAATGGTAGCCACTATATTGGTGGCTATTGAGCCCTTAAAATGAGACTAGTGTAACTGAGGAAATCAGTTTTTAATTTTATTTAATTTTAATCAATCTTAATTTAAATTTTATAGCCACATGGGGCTACTGGCTGCACAGCTGTAGGATATCACATTGTCTGGTCTATAAACGCTCAAGCTACTGTAATCTCATGCACAGTAGATCTGGATATCGAAGAGAGCAAATGTGAACAAGTAGTTGGAGAAAAAAATAACCTTTTATCTAAAGCAAAGTCATTTAAATTGCAATATTTAAAGGGAGATAGACCTCAAAGTTAAGAGACTGAAAATTTAGGTAGGAAAAACTTCTTTTGGAAAACTTCTATTGTATATTTTACTTAGGGATTATGAATGTATTGGTAGTGTTAAGGGACATAGCAATTTGAAAACTTGGGAAAAATTTTTGCCTAGAACTATATTCTTACTGAAAGACCCAGTTCTCTAGGCATTTTCCAATCTAGAGAATCACAAATTCCCCAATTAGTAGAAACATAGGAGTATGTTTACAGTCAAAGTAATTAACCAAGCTTTTTTGATTTCTATTTTCAGGTGTCTCCTGCCTCCAGTTATCCTGTTTTCCATGAGTGGTTTTAGAGCTGAATATTTACAAATGAGAGCCTTTAATGCTAAATATTAATAAACAGATTACATCTCCTACAAAGAGTGATATGCAAACAAAACATAGATGCTTACTTAATAGAACTCTACATGGTAACCCCCCTTTTGTCTGACCTCTGTACTTACGATTCGTCTGGCTGGGTTGTCTCCTAGCTCTGCTGACTGGACTGTAAATTCTCTTTCCAGTAGAGACTAACTTTTCACACTTGTTTAATTCCTTTCTTGGTAACCAGTCTAGAGTTTTTTTTTTTTTTTTTCTTTTTAATTGACTATAACTTCACTGTCCTGTGGAAACACTTTACTTTCTACTAGATCAAGGGGGTGTCTCCATGCGTTGTGGGCCAGAACAGCGCTGTATCTGCCGGTACTAACTGTCACGGGTTATGAGATGGTTGTGCTCCTGGGCACAGCTATTTCCAGGGCTGATGCCCTCTCAAGGAGGAACGCTCCTAGGAGAGCAGTTTTGCTTTCCTTGACCCCAGGACTGTATCTGTTCTTTGGGGAAGGTGGAGGTCTTCATCAGCGTTCTCCCTTTGCTCTTGCTGGCATCACAGAACCTCGCTTGGCCTTGGAACCATAGCCTGGAGCTCCACATGCCCAAGAGAGAGATGGAGATGATTATTCCAACCATGCAGGGTTCTCAGGAGGGTAAGAGGTGATGTATATAAATGCCTGGCATGTAGTTGCTTTTCAGTAAATGAGAACTCATGATTTTAGATTTCTTTGCCACCAAACTTTTTAAGAGTAGTGCTAGGTAGTTGGATTGATGAAGTTAAATGTCATTTTCTGCAATTTTCTATATTTGCTTTTTGCTTCCAGTGCTCTAAGAGAGAAATGAAATAGCCAAAATGTGATCATGCAGGAAGGAGCTAATTCATTCACTTGTTAATTCATTTATACATTCACAAAACATGTGTGAGATCCAGTTATTCTCAGCTGGGGAATACAAATATGTACAAGCCATTTTAAGGGTTTATAGGTGAATAAGAGACAAGACTCAGCAGAAGCTGCAGCAATATGAAACAGTAGGTAAGTTCTTCTGAAGATCAGAGAAAGATATCAGTCCTGATTGGAAAGAGTAACAGCTAATATTAATATAGCAATTTCAAAGCTCTTCTGCATTCATTTTAGAACTCAATTCCCATAAAAACCCAATGATTCAGAATCCTCATTTGTAGATGAGAAGATGCTTCAGGGAAGGTAAGTGACTTGCCTGGCTTGCTCTGATAGGAAGTCAGCCTTACTGTCTGAGTTTTTAGATTCTGAAATTCCTGCCACTGTACCATGCTGGGAAAGCTTCATGGAGAAGGCAACCTCTTGGGCTGAGTCTTTAAAAACGGACCGATTTTGACAGGCAGAGATAGGCCTGGGCCTCCTAGGTAAATCAGAAAGCAAAGATATGCTGTTGGTGGAAATGTAATTTGCTGTAGCCACTATAGAAAATAGTACAGAGATTCCTTTAAAAAACTAAAACTAGAGCTGCCATATGATCCAGCAATCCCACTCCTGGGCATATGCAGCCCAATGTTCATAGCAGCACTATTTACAATAACCAAGATATGGAAGCAACCTAAATGTCAATCAATAGACGATCAGATAAAGATGTGGTATATATACACAATGGAATACTACTCGGCCATAAAAAAGAATGAAATAATGTCATTTGCAGCAACGTGAATGGACCTAGAGATTATCATACTAAGTGAAGTAAGCCAAAAAGAGAAAGACAAATACAATATGATATCCTTTTTATGTGGAATCTAAAATATGATACAAATGAACTTATTTATAAAACACAGACTCCTAGACATAGAGAACAAACTTATGGTTACCAAAGGGGAAAGGTAAGGGGAGGGACAAATTAGGAATTTGGGATTAGCAGATACAAACTACTGTATATAAAATAGATCAACAACAAGGTGCTACTGTATAGTACAGGGAACTGCATTCAATATCCTCTAATAAACCATTATGGAAAAAATATGAAAAAATATATATATCTGAATCACTTTCCTGTACACCATAAACTAACACAACATTGTAAAGCAACTATACTTCAATAGAAAAAAAAAGAAATCAATCTGTTAGTATAAAACAAGATGATAGAAGATCCAAACGTATCTGCCATAACAATAGCAAATATGCAAATAGCATATATTCATATCAGTTAGAGTCCAAAAAAAAAAAATAAATGATGTGAAGGCTGGAAAGGTTAAGGCATACTACTTGGGAAAAAGGTGAGTGAAACATGTTAGCTGAAGCACAAGTTATGCGTAGGTGAGTCAGGAAAGAGAGACATGTACTGCAGTGTGGCTGGATCCCACATGATCTTAATCACTAGACTGAAGAGTTTAGAAATGATTTGACAGACAACGGCAGAGGGGGAGGAGTGTACTGGATTATGGGAGAAGAGGTAAAATCAGGAAGATCTGGAGAAGTGAGTCAGAGTGTTGTGGAGAGGATGGAGGAGGCAGAGGATCTGGTTAGGAGGTGTTGAGGTAGACTTGTGGGTGGCATGGGAAGAAGAGTCAGATTCAAGAAGTACTGAATGGCGAATTAACATGGTGAGGGAGTTGAAAGAGGCAGGGATTAAAGATGGTTCTTAGCTTTGAGTGGAGTCCCTGAAAGAATGGTT
This sequence comes from Camelus bactrianus, assembly GCF_048773025.1. Lineage (NCBI taxonomy): Eukaryota > Metazoa > Chordata > Mammalia > Artiodactyla > Camelidae > Camelus > Camelus bactrianus. The sequence continues at coordinate 15,034,423 of NC_133552.1, forward strand.
ATGCCATTAACAGAGTTGGTGAATTTGCAGAAGGAGCTGACCTAGGGAGAAAATCATGAGTTCCTTTTTGGATCTGTTGTGTTTGTGTTGCCTTCTGTCTCTTGCCACCTGACTGTCCACTGGGAAGGTGGGTGGTGAGTCAGAGGAAGAAGAGTTTGATTGACAACCCAGGCAAAGGGCCCTTCCTTCCTGTCTCTGCCCTGCTCCCCACTCCCCTGCCCCTTAATGTAAGTGCCTGATGAATACAATGCTTGATAAATGGTGGACAAAGTATGTTTGGAAAAGAAATTCATTTAAAAGAAGAGTTGTCAGAAGTTTCAGAGTAAAGACAAATCTAGAGTGAGGGAAAGGAAATGGTGGCTAACAGTGAGATGCACCAAATTTGAGTCACTGAAGATAGTTATTTCCCAGAAATCAAGGACTTCAAAGCTTGGTGGGGCTTTCAAGTGGTAGAAACCTGGTTCAGTTTAGAATGTGGAGTGACTCTGGGGCCAGGGTACCAGATGTGTGGATGTTGAAGTCACCAAGGATAATGGCAAAGAGTAAAACTGACCAAGTTAGACCAGGGAAAGAAGGGACCCTGCTCTGGATGCTACCCTTTACAAGACCTCACTCTGGCTTTCTTCTTCTGCACCCAAGGGAAGTCCATGGGGCCAGTGTTCATGCTCACTGGAACCTGTGCTCCTAGACACAGCTCTGGGTTCCAGGGCCCTGGGATTCCCTGCTCAAATGGCCAAGCCTGCTTCCAGGGTCTTCCCAGGCCTCTTTCCTAGGTCTGTCCTGGGGATACACCTGATTCCACTGCTTTGCACACTCTAGGCCTGAGCAGTGGCCAGGGGGCATCTCTTGAGGTGAGTAAGGGGATGTGAATAGAGCTTTGGAGTGAGTGGCAGGACTTGAACATCGCGGGTAGGAGTATGCATACATGTTTTCAAGGTGTGTCCCAGGGTGAGGAAGAGCCAGGACATGAAAGAGAAGGGGAACATAAAGTGGGCTAGGGGCTGGCTTGCATCCTTCTTTGCACAGCCACATTCTAAAGCAGAAGTCAAGAAAACAGGAAATTTACATTCAAACCCAGACTTCCAGGTTGTAAAGAAAGTGCATTTGTCAATGTCAAAGGTTAGAATATATTTTAAGTTTGTAAACTTGATTTGTAACTTTTAAGTTTTAGATATGTGGTATGTGGACCTCTGCCCTCATATGTTAGGATCTTAGGAATCAGCAAGTTGTAAGGATCTCCCTGCTGTGAGCCTTGACACCCACCACACTTTGGAGGTGATAACTTATTTTATTGTCTGTGTATTCTGATAGACACAAAGTTGTGTGGAGGCAGGAACCAGGTTGTCTTGTTTACAAATATATCCCAGTGTTAGCGCAACAACTAACACATGGTATGTGCTCACTAAATATGTCTAAAACTCTAAAACGATGACTTACACGATTGATGACAGCAAGTAGGGTGAAGAAGAGAGGTGGAAAGGCATAAAGTAGCCTAAACAGAGAAGGCCTTGCTAAGCTGTAATAGAGACTGAGCAATAGCATGAAAGTTTCTCTTCAATTAGGGAGAGTGGTAGACATGCAACTTCTATCGCCTTAAGAACACAAGTTGAAGTAATCTATTTATTCATTCTAAGCTTTAGGTGTTTTTTTCTTCCTGTCAAATGGGTGGTTGGACTAGGATCACATAACGTGAGGGCCTGCAGTTCTTAAGTGACTAACTCCCTAAAGTGCATTAAAAAACATGAATTGACATTTAAGGAAAAAGACATGAAAGAAAAAGAACCCAGCTGTTTGGCTTCCCTTGAAAACCTGGAGCTTTAGCTAGACTGGCCCATAGTCTGATATAGCGACAATGGCATGAAACCTTTAAATGAGCCTGTGTTTACTGACAGGCTCACCCACCCCCTCACCAAAATGTCCTGGACGTAGCCTGGCCAGCAAAGGCTTCTAAATTAATGACCCCTGGACCTCGGATTCTCTATAAAACTAATGTTTTCTTTAATCTCTTTATGGTTATATTTCTCCCAACCTTTAAATGACCTCAGTGTCATTTGAATTGTACTATAACATCGCATGTATCTGCCATAGATTCTGAAACTAAGTTATTTCACATACATTCAAAGAAGCCCATCTGCTCCAGAAGGCAACTGTCAGGGTTACGGATCCAAATTTCCCTTAATCATTTCTACGATGACCCTAAAGGGAGAGGCTATACTCCGGAGCGTCTGTGGGCCAGGACTTGACTACTTCCTGAAAGCTAAGAAGATTATGTGTCGTAGTGGAACAAGAAGCGCAGCGGGTACAGAAATGCCAAATCTGCCAGAGTGCAGGTCACAGAACCGGGTTTGGGAGGATGAGAAGGAAACGGACGCTACAGAGCTAATCTGTTCAGGTGTTTCTTGAGTATTCATGACGTGCCAAGCACTGTATTAACAGAGGTATTCAGCATTAGAACCCACCACTGTCCCTACTTGGAGCTAATTTCGGTGCAGTAAGCCAGGTATAACACATACATAAACACATATATCACATACATATATATGTACATGTCAGGTGGAAATAAGTGTTAATTATAATACCAAAGCAGAGCAAAGGAATAGCGAATGAGGGTGGCTACTATTTCAGGAGACCCCCTAAAGACGCAATGGAGCAAACCGCAAAGCGTGCGTCCGTTTCTAATTTTCTAGGCTATGCGAAGCGAGCTGCTCCTCCCAGGGAGCCCCGCCCCCTCCTCCCAATAGGGTGCAAAGTGCCATCTCCGGGGAAGCCCCTCCCACTCCCCGCCCAGAGGCGGCCTTGGGGGCGGGGCCTCGAGCCAAGTGGAAAGCCGCGCGCTTAGGGTTCCCGGCATCCTCCTGGTTCTGTCAAGAGCAGGAGTTACCCCTGCCAGAGAGTGGCATTCTGGGAACTGTAGTTTCCGCCTGCAGCTCCGCGTCTCGGGAGGCCAGTAAAAGCCTCTAAGTCGCTTTATTGCTGCCACAGGACTTGTAGCCCTGAGGGGTTGTGGGGAGGCTTTGCTAGGAAGGGGCGGGGGTCATCCCGAGAACCACAGGGCACATCTAGCCAGGCGAGCGTCCAGGCCGGAGGCCGCCTCCGGTCACGTGACGCCAGCCTCCTCAGGCGCGCGCGGCTCCTCAGGGTTCCCGCCCCATCCCGCCAGTCTGTCGGCCTGCACCTCCCCCGGCGCTGCTGCCACCTCGCGCTCGGAGGCGTCACGGAACGTGCTCGCCTATCCCCCTCCCCCTCCTTTCCCCTCCCGCCCTCCTCTACCTCCCCCTCCCGCGCCGAGACTCGCCGCCGCCGCAGCCGCAGGAGTAGCCGCCGCTGGAGCCGCGCGCAGCCATGGCCGAGAACCCCGGCTTGGAGAACCACCGCATCAAGAGCTTTAAGAATAAGGGCCGAGATGTGGAAGTGAGTGTGCTTCCGCGGCTGGGGCCCACCCGGCTCGCCCGCCTGGCCGCGCCGGCCCCGAGGCGGCGGGGAGGGGCAGGGGGCCGGCGCCGGGCTGGTTCTCGCCGGCTCGCGGTGGGTCGGAGTTGGCCGCCGCCTCCCGTCACCGCGGCCCGGGGCTGGGCGGAGCGGGCGGCGGGACGCGGGCCGGGCTGCAGCCGCCCTCCGGAGCTGCCGACGCAGAGACCGGGAAATGCCGGGGTTTTCGGCCCCGTCACGCGGGCGCGGCCTGCTGTCGGCGAGGAAGGGATGTGGAGCTGAGGCGGGGTCCGTGGGCCGGGGCCTCGCGGGCCAGGGATGCTACCGCCCCGGGTTGTCGACCGCCCCGTGGAGGGGGCGGCCGCGGCTCGCGCCCGCTGCCTATGCAACCTCCCGCCCGGCTCAGCCCCCTCAGTGCCTCCCGCGTTGCCGCACATGGAGCCTCGGCTCTGCCGGTCCCCGCGCCTACCTTCTGCGAGCCGGGCCCAAGCGGGCGGTGGCGGCCCGCAGAGGGGGGTGGGGACCAGCCGGGTAACTGACTTGTTTGAGGGTGGTGGATGGGGGAGGGTAGGATGCGCCAGGACCATTTTCTTATATTCCAGCGCTGTTCTCTGGACCAGTCGTGCTGAGCTGTTCCAGCTCATACTCTTGTTACTGCTGGCATTTGGAGCAAACCGAAGGTGGACAATAGTTTACCATCTATTGTGTTGAGGCTTTGGAAGAGACGTTGTTCCTACCTCCGCTCGCAGGATGTGTTTTCTTAGCCTTTTCTTGTAGTGGAGGTGTGCATAGGGTAATCATTTCTTTGACATGTTTTACTGGAATAAATTGGATACATAGGTTCATACGGCCTTGTGTGTATCTCTTGCTCTAAGCTGGTAGAATTTCCAAGTGGTTGCAAAACTGTAAACATTCATCGTGGTCAGTCAGTTCGTTGCTACTCAGCATGTTGCCATTGTCTCGTTAAGGTGACATTAGCAGGTACTATTTGCAAACTCGGCTTATCCTGGCAGCGCTAGAGGTCTCTCTGCAGCTACTAAAAGCAATGTAGTATAATGCACAAACTTCACTGAGAGTCTGATCTCTGGATTTGTTAGGAGGAAAGTGTTTTCAAGTCCACAGCCTCCTTTTCTAATACTAGGTGACATGATTTGCTCTTTTGTCATTCTTGCTAAGGGGGCCAGTGTGACTAAGAAGTGTGCATTTTATCCTGTCTAAAAGAGAAAAGGTGGTGGGGAATATATACCATTCAGCGTTCTGTTTTGTAGAAAAAGATGAAATTCAGGCCATGTTTCATTAAATACCATTTGGAAAACATTAAATACCAATTGGAAAAAAACCTAAGGAAATACTATGGAATTCGCATTTGATTGAGACAAATAAAGGTCATCTATTTCTGTCCTGAAGAAATGGTTTAATTTCTTTTGTGAGAAATATTTATAAGCAAGGGTGAAACTTAGAAATAGCAACAAGAAATTTTGGAACTGCCTCTTGTTATTGGTCCACTTGATGATAGGAGTTAATTTTGAGCTTTTCCCATCAGTGATTGTTCTTGAAAGCTTACTCCCTATTATAAAGCAAAACTAAATGTAGTTTGAAAAATACCCATATTTGTATAGAAGAACTAACATTCTTTCCCCTATTGGATATTGATACAGGTTTTTGGCTTATCATTTGCCTCTGCTGTGTTCTGGGAGCTCTGTGGTACCCATTAAGGACTCTTGCACATAATACACACATAGTAAATATATGGTGATGATCAGAATATAATCAATGACTTCTAGATGCCTGAAAAAGATGCATGGTTGCTAAGCCTTTCAGGCTGAAAATATTGGTCACAACATTACAATTCCCAGGATACACGAAGGTAACAAAAGCATGAAATAGCAAACATTTAAATGGTGGTTCCATGTGGCAGACACTATACTAAGAGCTTCATGATACCTCTTTTAATCCTAATGACAGCTTTATGAGCTAGGTGTAGCATTATCCCCACTTTACAGGAGGAAAGTATTTTAGATGAGGAAATTCACAAGTGCTTATACAGCCTGCACAAGGTCATGGAGTGGGTGTGAGCATTCATTCATTCATTAGTTGTCTACAGGGTATCTAACGATGTTCAGTCTTTGCCTCAAGGAGTTTATCTTCACAGTTCAGCAGGAGTGACGGAAAAGTAAACTGTTAGTTATGATGCAGTACATCCCTAAGGGTATCCTCAGAATGCATGAGAAGATACTGACTTGGAGCTGAGCGTTCAAGGGTATCCTCAGAATGCATGAGAAGATACTGACTTGGAGCTGAGCGTTCAAGGGAGATGTTCTGTTTGATTCCTAGTCGATGAATGGGAGTGAGTTGATCCTGAAGGATGAAAGAAAGTTGGCCAGGGAAAGGGAGAGGGCAAGGAAGGGGCATTCCAGACGTGAGGGAGCAGTAATTGAAGAGTCCTGAGAGAATGCAGTAGGACCGCTAGAGAGGGATGCTAGAAATGTGACTAAAGGGTGAGCTGGGGTCAAGTCTGATCAGGTGCCTTTATTGTGGAATTTGGTATGAGTAGACACCCTATCTAATTTAGTCTTATCCATTAGAAACCATATTACACTAGAGACTTATGTTGCAGCCTAGCTCTGTGCCTAAGTAGTAGTGATTATCAGGCAATTTCAGAAACAATGAGGTGTACTTTGATGAGGTATCATTCCTACCTTTTCACATATAGGATAGATACAAGATAAAATATATTGTAAATTATATAGCCACCTGATACACAAATAAGATGCCAAGTGCTAGAATAAAATACATATTTCCTAAAGAAAGTAAAAGTGTGAAGTTATACCAGGGAATTGTGAATAGGAAGAAGATTGAGGAAGAAAGTAGTTTCATGGTCAGTTCAGTTGGAAATCACTTCGCAAAAGAAAGATTGGTGAATTTTATAGGAAGTATGTACTAAACTTGAACAGGGCATAAGAGCAATTAGTAACTAAAGATCCAGGTAAAAAAGAAGAGATTAAAAAGTGAAGAGATGAGAATTCTGAGAGTATTTCTGTGGCAGAGTTCCTTAGAAACTTCTTGATGAGGAAATATGAAGGGATTTATTCCAGCGTAGAGTTAGAAGGTGTAACATGATTACAGCAATGGAAAAAAGTGACTGGTAATAGTATCTAGAATTAATTCTAGAGGAATAGTGCTGTTATTCATATGCAAGGAGGAATTTTCCCAACAATTGAGACTGAGAGTGGTCCTAACATGGAATGAAGATTTGAACCTCCTCTTCCTTTCTCTTCCTCTTCTCTGTAAAGCTCACAGGAGAGAAAGAGATAAAGGTTGTCCTGAGGTTTACAGATGGAGATGGGGAGGGACTGATTATCACAGACCACACTATAGGGCTTGGCTGAGGGGAATGGATTTTGTACCTAAAACTAGAAAATACATAGTGAAGAGGAAACTCTTAATTCTTTTATTTGAGGTGGAATGTGTATTTTAATACCAGACCTTATGTAAGGCATTAGTTCTTAGACTTTTTTCCTTTTTGAAAAAGTATTTAAAACTTTTCAAATATACTTATGGAAGAGTGCACAAAACAGAAATGGTCCACTTAGTGAATACTTATAAATCAGACATGTAGGTAACTGCCATCCAGTCAACTTTTCTTTTTCTTGCTCCTGTATACTTCAAGGATGTGACATTTTCATCGGTGACAATAACTAATTACTATTTAAAATGTTTTAACATTTATTGAATATTTACAATGTACCTCTACCAAGTACGTTATATGGATTATTTAGCTAGTCTTCATAATCCCATGAAGTATGTATTATTACCCACATTTACTGCTGAGGAAACTTGAAGCCTACAACTCTTAAGTAGCTAGCCCTAAGTCCTAGGGTGGCTTAAGTGGCAGAGCCTAGACTGGCAGTGAAGCAACATGACGCCAAAGCCAGAACTCTTGCTCCCTGTGCTTTACTGTCTCTTCACCTAGTAGTGCCTGAGACTTGACATATCGTGTACATCTGGAAGTTAATTAATGGGGAAAATATTTAAGAAATTTTGACTATCAGAGAAATTCTTATTTTGATATTTTAAAGCCTTGCTAATAAAAACATCTTATTTATCGTTTGATTTATTTGCCGTTTGTTTTTTCACTCTTGGAAAATTTCCTTATTAGTAAGAAGCCAGTTAATTGGTTTCACTGAAAAATAACCCCCCATATCCTTGGCCTTAACACTTAAACTTTATGCTTCAGTTTCTAACACTAGGGATAAAAATCTTCTCATCCACAAATTCATCTAGCACTACCAAACTTGCTTCTCTCTCTCTCTCTGGAACCTCTGTTGGTAAGAGGTCCTACCTGAATGTTCAAGATTAAAACCTTTTCCTTGACTTTGATTCCCTTCTTCCCTTTCTTCACTTTTCTGTGTTAATCATCTGATATTTTTACCTTTCTTACCAACCTTACCACCCTGCCCTAATTTAGGCCTCTGTCACTGTCACTTATACAAGTATGACAGTGCACTTGGTTTCCCTATAACTTCCCTCCCCAGTGAATCTTACAGATTGATCTTCCTGAAATCTTTTTGTGTTATTCCTGGCAAATCATCCCATTGCCTTGAGGATAAAATTAAAAGTCCTTAGCATGCCATACATAATTTCACAAAAGACTTTGCCTTTTCTATCTCATCTACCACTTTTCCCTCTATTTTCTGTATATTTTATATTGTCATCCATGATAAAATACCTGACATGGTGGGGTAACCAATCCATTTCCTTTCTGTGCCTTTGTAAATGCTGTTCTCCTGTATACTTTTGCTGTTTTGTGGGGCTCACTCTGGCAAACTCTTTCTTCACTCAGACTCATTCATGTATTTGTGGAACGCCAAGATTATAATTCTGCCGCATCATGTCATTATAGTTCAAAAAACCCTTCAGAAATTCTCCACAGGGTCTTTCCTGACTAATAGCATACTCAGTACTATCAATTCCTATTTTTTAACTTCTCTCTAATGCTTTTCCAAGTGAATTTTTCTTTACCTCTTTGAGGTAAATTGCTGTGATGTACAGCAAATTCTGAGTATATAGCAGCTGTTAAAGCATGTGTTCCCTATCCAGAAGCCCACTGAGGGTAGGGACCTTGGGCTGGGATGGGTCATTTAGTGACTAGTATATAGCATTTAATAAATATTTAAGAGACTGAATGATATAATTGAAAACACTCTACATTTGGGAATGAAAGGTACAATATTATTCTAAAATGTTGATAATTTCTTTTGTTGTTGACTTTATGGTGCTGAAACTTGCCTGACCTCCTGTGACAATCTGTTTTGGTATAACGTATTTCTGTAACATGAACTAATTCGGACTTGAATGATGAAAAGGAATGATGTTAGTTCATGCAAAATTCATGTTGGTTTCATATTTGATTTTTACCAGCACATTAATCATTTAGCCCTCCCAAGTAACAGCAGTTGAACACAAGCAGTTGAAATGCAGAAACACAGTTGAACATAAGCAAGCCCAGGAGTACACGTCTTGGCTCCATTTAACTAATACTCTGTCTTAAAGGTGCTTCTTGCCCCAACCATATTGATATATTTCCCTCTTTCTTCCTAATTTTGCAGAATATGAAGTTTTTCAGGAATCTATATGTCATATAGCAGATATACTATATCTTGAATTCACCAGTGTGGCATATGATCTCTCCTGGTCCTTCTGCCTCATTGATTTACTCCTTTTTGGTTGGCTTTGCCAACCCTTCTTTCTGTCCATTGAGTATAGTCATGTCTTGGGATTCTGTCTGCTGCTCACTTCTCTATAGACTTTTTCTTGCCGGTTATCAGCAATTCCCTTAGTTTTAGCCATCATTTCAGTGTGAGGAACTTAAATCTGTTTTAATCATCTGGTGGAAATTAATCACGTGAGCATCACATCAGCTTCTCAGGCTCAGAGTGTTTAAAGCTATGTCCTGTCTTTGTTTTTTTCTTTTTTCTGTTTATGGCATCATCACTCTTGCTGTGACCTGAACTTGAAACTTGAGAGGCTTCTTGGACTCCTTCCTCATCTTCCACATTCAGTCAGATGCCAGTCATGTAGCTTGAATCTCTGCTGTCTCTGGATTTGGGCCCTGCCTCTCTATTCCACTGCCTCCAGCCTACTTGCAGCCTTATATTTATCACCTAGTAGTTTAAAAGTTGCCTCCAAATTGTGTTCTTTCTCCAATTCTTGAGATTTTTCAGTGAGGCTGTACCTGATTACTTCTCCAGGTTTTGTGTCCATCCCTCACACACCTCACCTCTGGCTTTTTAAGCTCTAGCGACACTGAACTTCTTATATGCTTATACGTAATCTGGAATCCCTCCCTCCCTTGCTTGCCAGTGCTATTTCTATTCTCAGGGTTACCCTGCTGACTGGAATATCCTTCCCTGCCTCCTGTTGCCTGACTAATTCCTACCCCTCTTAAATACTCAACTCTCAGTTTAGCTCTTCTGAGAAATCTTTCTGAATCCTTCCTCATCCTTCTAGATTGAGTTAGGAACATTTCTTTGCTCATTGTAGCTATGATAATATATTTTAATTATATTTTACCTGTTCCTCATATATATACCTCCATTGTCTACTTCTTAGTACAGTGGCTGAAACAAAAAGGACACTATAATATTTCTTCAGTGAGTACATCTGTTCTAAGTACTACTGGCACAGTAATTTTCCTATGGTATGTTTTTTAACTGAAACTTTTAATCTTTTAGTGTCTTTTCTTACTGCTTCCCTAATCAAGTCTAAGCTTTTTATTCTGATAGGTAAAATACTGGGAGATTAAGACACATGCATAGTGAAATAATTTTTAACAGTTTCTTATACATTATGACAATTGACTCCTGAAGACTTAAGGCTACTTCTCTAAAAAATAAGAATGCATTCTTAAATACCACATCACCCCAACACAATTAATCATTTCCTAATAGTATCTAATGTAGTCCACATTTAAATTACCTTTTTTAAAATTTAATTTTTTTTTTTTTGCATTTGGTTGTTAGAACCATGATTACAGAAGATCTGATCACATTTAGTTATGTTTTTTAAGTCTCCTTTAATCTAGAACAGGTTCCTCCTACCATTTTTTATGTATTGTGGTAAATATACAGAACATAAAATTTTGACCATTTTAAGTGTACAGTTCTGTGGCATTAAGTACATTCCCACTGTTGTGTAACCATCCCCACTATCCATCTCCAGAATTTTTCATCTTCCTCAACTGAAACTGTGTCCCCATTAAACAATAACTGCATTCCTCAATCTCCCCAGTCCCTGGCAACCTCTCTTCTTTCTGTCTTAATGAATTTGACAATTTAGGAACTTCATATAAGTAGAATGACACAGTGTTTTTCCTTTTGTGACTGACTTTTTTTCACTCTGGTAGCATCTTCAAGATTTATCCATGTTCCAGCTTATGTCAAAATTTACTTCCTTTTAATGGCTGAATAATATTCCAGTGTATGGATATACCACATTTGGTTTACCCATTCATCCACTGACAAATCCTTGGGTTGCTTCCACCTTTTGGCTATTTTCCCCCACCATTTTTAAAATGACATTAATTTGTTGAAGAAGTCATGTCAGGTTTCTTATATTAAACCACATGAAACTGTCATTTTTGAGGTTTAGAACAGCTAAATATCATCAGTTTCATATGGTTCAACCTATTAGAATGTCCTGATTACTGAATTTGTCTTTCTTTGTGGTGTTGCTTAACTTGTTCCTCCTATTTCTTAGCAACCTCTGGATTTTCTGTAAACTGGAAGTTGATTTTGAAGGCTTATCTTTAGTTTAAGCATGTTTTGATAAAGAAAAAAAAACCTTCAATTGGTGATGCTTTGTGCTTCAGAATATATCCTAATAGTGATGATAAGCTTGATCAGATGGTTCAGATGATAAAGAGTAGTTTCATGTCGTGATGTCATAGTTACTACATTTGGTGAAATGAATTTTGGTTGTTTAGATGAAATGTGATAAAAGCTTGAATAACATTTGAAGTGAAAAAGTCACTTGATTTCCTGGGACCCAGAAATGGAGTTAGAGAATATATCTAGAAAATCTAATTTCAGAGTCAGTGACATTCTTTTTCCATGACTGACAGCACTCCTAATTTGACTTTTTGTTTTTTTAGCGTAAGATTTGTCTATCTGCACATTTCCAAGTCTCTATTCCTTTACTTTGAAAGTAAAGCAATATTAAACATGTAAGGAGGATGTAGCTATACTTTGTGGCAGTTTTGCCATTAAGAAAAATTTTGTCACAGCTTAGGATACCAACATTAACAATTAAAATATGGTAAAATAAATCATGAACGTATTACTTGGAATTAATCTTTCTGAACTGTTGTGTTTTCTGGGTTATAAGTTTATTTGTTTATGTACCATATTTTTTTTCATTTTGGAATGCCAGTGTTTTTGAATATGCCTATTACATGTCTCGCCTTCTTAAAGAGAATGTAGTTTAGTTGTTCTCTTGGTTTTTAAGAATCACCATTATGCATATGGCTATCAGTTGTTACTTTTATGTAAGTGATGCCTTCAACTTCTTAGGTTTGTCAGAATTTTGGCCTTAATTTCTATGCTTGTGGAGTTTTGCTTATCATAATTTTTTTTTTTTTGGCCTGTCCTTCCCTTGCTCTTAGTCTGTCAGCTTTCTTTTTGATATTGTCAGCACGTTTACCTGTAGTAGCTCTTCTATTCCCTTTTAATTTGTTGTTTCATATACAGTTTATATCCTAGTGACTTTGATAACAGATATATTGAACATTTATCTAGCATTTGCTATGGGCCAGGCAGGCATTGTTCATTCCAAATATTATAAATATGAATAATACTGTCCTTGCTTTAAGGAAGTTCAAGTTGATGGGAGAGACTGATACATAAGCATATACTTAGTATACAGTATTAAGTTCTATGATATAGGTCCATAGTTTGCAAAGTACTTTGAGTGCATGGAGAAAGGGAGTGACTGTATCTGCAGGAACTGAGTAAGATTACACAGAAGATCACACTTGAGCTAGGTCTTGAAGGAGTGGGAGTTTGCCAAGACAAAAAGATAAATAATATGAATAACAGTGACTGTCACGGAGTGTTAAAGGCATGGCGTGTTCAAGCAACAGTTGATATGGTAACCATACACGTATTCCCCCTTCTTTTGGAAATAGCATTCTTGTCGATTTGGCCTTTGGAAGCTACTCTTCTGCCATTGGATACCTCTTGGTGGGATTTTTAATCTAAATGCTCTGGCCTCCTTTGCTAAATTAAAGTGCTTCACCCTTTCTGGATAACACAAAAAAGGCTAATCAAATGCTGTCCCCTGGCATTTAAATCTTGAGTGAGCTGACACTGCAACCTAAGTGATTCATCCTGGCAGAAATACTGTGAAGAAAAATTTCATTAATTCCTGCCACCGAGATCCATGGTTGCTTTCATCCTGATTTTTTCATAGATCTCATTCTTTAGCTTTTCCTTTGGTTCTCTGAATTGCTCTGTATTTTTCCAGTAAATTCTCCTGCCCACCCCTCTTTGCTTCTTAAATTAACTCATTTGTTTCTATTGTTTGCAACATAACTCTAATTTAAGGTGATAATTGTCCTGGTCTGCTTAGGACTGAGGGAGTTCTCAGGACACAGGACTTTGTTCAAACCAGGAAAGTCCTGGGCAAACCTTAAACCAGGCTCTATTCTAACTGAAACAGTTCAGGAATAAGGATAATGAGTTTTGGGAGCCAAATATTCAGATGGAAATATCCAGTATGCAGCTGAAAATAATGTGTGCAGAACTAGCTTGCTTCAGTTACTTCACTCAGCAGTTATCTGAATTCTGAGCTAAGTGTGAGGGATAAAACAGTGAAAGTAATGATAACCAATAATTGCTGAGTACTTACTATGTCCAAGGTACTCTGCTTAAAAGAGTAATCTTAAATAATCCTCACAAAGTTGCCATTATACAGATGAAGAAAATGAATTAAATAATTTGCTTAAGAACATACAACTAGTAAGAGGCAAAACTGGCATTCAGTCCTAGGTTTCCTGCTGTAAAAACTTGTGCCTTTAGTAACCATTCTCCTACTCTGCCTCAGGGCCCTGCTCAAGGAAGACTAGTATGGAAATGATGTAAAAACAAACAAATAATTATTATAATGGAATTAGTAGAGAGTACAGTGGGCACATAGGGGAAGTGCATAGGTGAATCTGGAAAGGCTTCAAGGAATTGATTGTGCTTAAGCTAAAACTAGAAAAATGTTTAGTTATTTCTTTGATAGTAAATCTTGGATGGGCCTGGAAGTAAGAAATAACGTCATATGTTCTGGGGAAACCAAATTCACTCAGTATTTTTTACAGGTGGAGTGGTTAGAGAGTTGGAAAAGATAGGTAGGGATCAGATTGTGAAAAAGCTCTCCTGTGGGGAAAATCTGAAATTGGGAAGTGGATTTCATGCATTGAGAACTGTTGCTTTGGTTGCGCTATAGGAGATGGATTGGTGAGGGTGGGAAGGAGCTTGGGAGGAACAGTTAGAAAACTCTCAGGGATCTCAGAGATAGGTAGGTGGTCTGACTAATAGCACTGGCATTGAGGTCCAAAGGCAGGACATTATTAGGACTATTTACTTGGTGTATTTTATCTTTTAGGACAGAGGTTAGCAATCTTTTTCTGCAAAGGGCCACAATAGTTTTAAAAGCCTAAATATTTTAGGCTTTGAGGGCCTTACTGCTTATATCACAACTATTCAGCTCTGCTGTGAGCATTAAAGCAGCCATAGACAACAGGCAAACAAATAAAACTTATTTACAAAATCGGGTGGAGGGCTAGATTTGGCTCATAGGTCCTAGTTTGCCTACCCCTGTTCTAGAATGATGCATCAGTGGTGAAGTTTTAGAAAATAGCTCAAGCAGTGATTGGAGTGTTTAAGATGGTAATATAGAATTATCTTATAGGGATAAGAGGAAGAGAGGACTAGGGGAGGAAAGAATCCCAGGAACGACATCATTTTAGGGGACTAAAGAAAATCCCCTGAAGAATGTGTCTGTAGGAACCTTACAGCATAGTGGTAGGTCAGAACTTTAGTGGAGAAGAGCTTCCTGAAGGAGGGATAATAGTTGTGTATCAAATGCTACAGAGGAGAGAGGTATGATGAGGGATAAAACAGTGAAAGTAATGAAATAAGCTGTTCATTGTAGTTGGAGGCCACTGATAAGGGGAAAACCCAGAGAGAGGTGGGGGCTGGGAGCTAGATTATGGTGGGGTAGGGAGTGAGTTGGAGTTGATGTAGATAGGATCAGGCAGTAAAAACTCAGTTTAAAAATTTGGTAGCCATGGGAAGGAGGGACCACAGCTGAGTTTGAGGAGGAAGTAGCGTTAAAGAAGGCTTTTTGCTTGTTATTTGTTGAGATTCGTGGGACTAACTAATGTGTGTTGGCTAAACTGAAGAAACTAGAGCATATGAGACTTAACCTGGCTAGAAAAGGAATGAATGATTGAGTCTGGAGTAGTGGGGAGCTGTTAGCCAGGTGAGGTAAGACGTGTACACTGTGGTTGGGTTTTGAAGCAGCCTCAGTTGGAAAGGACTTAGAGAAGTACAGACAGAAGTGAGGATGGGCTGCAGTGGGGTAGGGAAACTGGAACAGATTATGCCTGATGATGGCCTCTGTTTTCTTTTAACAAAGTTATCTCCAGAGAATAAAGGGTCTAAGAGAGGTGACACTGGAAGAAAAGGTGTTTAGGGGAATGTAAAATATCTAGAAATGAAGACCCAGCTGAGATTGGTAAAGCCGTCCCTTGGTGTTGGTGGGAGATTGGTTCCAGGAGCCCCCTTGGATACCAGAATCTGTGGATACTCAAGTCCCTTTATAAAATGGCATATATAGTAGATGAATACAGTTGGCCCTTTGAATCCAGGGATGCAGAGGACCAGCAGTACTGTAGTAGTATTTTGGTAACAGCTGTGAATAATTTTCAATTGATTGTATCAGATTTAGCTAAGAATGCATTCTAGATTATAGTTAGAATTGTTAGTTGAGACAAATATAAAGAAATCATACCTAGTTCAATCATAAAAAAAAAATTTGAACTAGCAAGATGTAGAACTTGAATCCAGACCCTTTTTCCCACAGATGTAGAAACTAAAGGCATAGAGAAGTAGTGAATGTGGTCCACTCACCTAGTTGCTAACCAGGTTTTCTGATTCCAGTACTTGGGTAACACAACACACTTAAAAGCAAAAACTATATTTTAGAAACCTTTGAAACATACAATAGTAGAGAGAATAATGTATCAAACTCCTGGGTACCATTTTAAAACAGTTTTAATTTTTAGCCAGTGTTGTTTCATGTGTATCCCTACCCACTTTTACCCTTCTCTGGAATGTTTTGAAGCAAATTACAGACATCCTGTCTTATATGTCAATATTTTAACATGTATGTCTAAGAGGTAAGTCTGATTCTGACACCAGTTCCATTGTGAGGGTTTTTTCCTCACACCAAGCAATTCTACCACATCAGCTAGGTGCCCTACAATTCAACTAAATTCTGACACTGTCTACGTGGAGATAGCGTCATAAAATCTACAGGTTAAGGGTTCAGTTCTATAAGACTGCCCCCCACCCCCACCCCCACCCCTGCACGCCTCTAAGCAACTGGCCATAAACCTCCTCGAGTTGGATTAATTTGGCTCAACGAACCCAGAGAAACATGTTACTTACTAGATTACTGGCTTATTATAAAAGTATACAACTCAGGAGCAGTCTGATGGAAGAGATGCATAGGACAAGGTGTGTGGGAAAGGAGTGGAGCTTCCATCCTCTCTCAGAGCGCACTAATCTCCAATAATCCGTATATTCACTAGCCCGGAACTGACCTTTCAAGTTTTTATGAAAGCATGATTGATTAAATTATTGGCCATTGGTGATAGAACTCAATCTCCAGCTCCACTGCTCTCCCTGGAGGTTGAGGGGTAGGGCTGAAAGTTCCAACCCTCTAATGACAGATCTGGTTCTCCTGACAGCCAGCCCGCAATCTTAGGTTACCTGAGGCTGTCAAAGGAGGGTTATTAACATAACAAAAGACACCTTTCCTGCTCTCCACACTTAGGAAATTACCAAGGTTTTAGGAGTTCTGTACCTGGAACAGTGGATAAAGACCAAATATGTATTTCATATTGTAAATCACAGTGTCATAGTAAGACATATGATATTATTGTACTTTAAACACCCCAAATAATAATTGTCATATTAAATACGCAGTTAAAAACACTTGATATGAAATTTCAAAGTAATAATACTCACTATTATACCGCACATTTGTAACCGAAAGGAGCCTTCTTGTCCAAGGTTAGAATGTGACATAGTAAATAGTATTTTTAATTTTTCCCTCTCTACTCTCTAACTAAGAAAAGGAATAAAGAAATAATCCTATCTCCCTCAAAATATGTTGATAACATGTAGTTAATTTTTAACTTCCAAAGATAGTATACAAATTATTATAGAATGAGGAGAATTTATGGAAATAAAGGCTTATTCATATTTATAATATTTTGATAGTGATTTTTTTCAGTTTTTAAAATGAAAATGACTAATGAATGCTACATATTATAAGAAATATGTTAAAACACTTTGTGTCTCTTGAACAGCTTGATATATTCAGTTTGTTACCTTGACTTAAAAAACACAAAACAAAAAGTTTTCTTATTAAATAGGTGACCTGAAAAGGAGGATCATGTTCACTAAATATCAGGCTATCGGTAGAGATGCGTGCACACCTATGCATACCTAACCTAGAAGCTGGGTGTTACACAGTGTTAATCTGTGTAGCAGAGAACCATGGACTATATACAGTTGGTATCTTTTTGTAAATTTGAACCAGTTTTGATAACTTGAATCTAGTTCCATGAATATCATATGTATGTATCTTGGTTTTGGAATAATTTATAATTAGGAACATTGATTGAAGCTTTTTTTTTCTTTTTAACTTTGCTAAGTAACTTTTTAATAACTTATGCCACCTGGTGTTTTAAACAGAAACATAGGAAGTGGATAGAGTATTTTGGAAATAGTGCTGCATAACATTAATTTGTGTACTAATTCATATTGGAAGTTAATTATCTATTAACTTACTAGTTTTACTTCTGTTTATTCTATTTGCTATTATTTAAAAGTTAAATATATTTTAAAGGGAAAGAGAAGAAGATAAAATATAAATCATGATTCTAAATAAAATTTCAGATGTATTCACAAATTTTATGGAGAAAGTTTATAAACTGGTAATTCTTAATTCAGATTTACTCTTGTATGAAAATAAATTCTCATTGGCTAAAATCCTTTCATAGGCGTGACAATAATTTAAAATGCTTCCTCAGTCCCCTTGGACAATATAAAGTTACTGTTATGGACTATGACTGGTAGCAGCAGTGTGTTTTTCAGTTATGTGTTGAGATCTGGGAACATTGTTTTTGATTGGAATAAAGGAATTGATACTTGGTTGTTAGAGTTCTGTAATTGTTGGACATTTGCTTTTGTTTTCTAAGTTTTATGAATGTGAGGCTAATGCAAACAAACATTTTTGTGTATCCTTTTGAAACTCTGGGAAAATGGAATATTTAAGGAGTTGAATTAATGAAATTTTGGAATACAGAAGGAGAAAGTTCATGTGATTATGGTAAAGTACAAATAGCATTGTTACTGAGTGACTCACTGCAAGTTCAGGTTTAACATTAATTGTGCAAACTACCTTTTTTTGATATTGTGGAGCATAGGGTAATAAAAATGAATGAAATGAGATCCCTGCCTTCAAGGGGGATTTAATCTAATAGAGTAAATAATACAGCTATAGGTAATGATAAGACAATATGATAGTTTGATAAAAGTAAAGGTGGTTTGGGAATTCCAGCCTTAAAGATTTGACAAAGCTTTATTGTGGAGATAACATGAAGTAGGAATGTTTCAAGGTTTGAACAAGATGTGGAGGTTAGTTATATATATATAGCAGAAATAATTTTTTTTCTTAAGCTAATTGCTTGACAACAGTGTATGGACGACCTTCCCTCTAGTTTGTTGCAGTGACCCAGAGCATTAGCACAAGGATCTCTTAGATCACTGTTTCTCATCTGGTATGCAGCCCTCAGGGTGGCCCGCCAGGGATCTGAGTGGTGGAGCCCTTGAGATCTTGGCCCTTAATGTCAGTGTGCTGTACAAATATTTCATGTGTGCCCTATGATCTGACAGAAGTTGGGAAGCACTATTTTACACTACTTGATAATTCTCTTCTTGTAATAAGCTCTTTAGTATATTGTTTAGCTTTTGTGAAAAACAGCTAGAATATTTTCGTAATAAGAACACATTCTGGATAAATTGTATTGGGTACCAGTGCAGACAGAATTTTCTACTAAATTAGACATTAGCTCCATGCACTGGAGGTTTTTCACTCCACTACCAGGGAAAAACTGGGCCCTACCAGTTTTTTCCAATTTAATTCTAAGGTTTTGTGTTTGTGAACATGATGGCATTTAGTGAGGATATGATGTTTGGGGTCATGGATAAACTTTAAATATAACATGACCAAAATATCCCTCCATATGCTTTTCTTCTGGTGCTGGACCTGTTTCTGAGAAAACTACGCTTCTTAGTAGGACAGGTATTTGAGAGGAAGGGAAGTTGACCAAATATGCTTATGTTAGGGACAAGCTTGACAGGAAGTCCAGAGCTGCCTTCCGAAAAGGGGCAGAAAAAGGAGAAGGAAGCAGAAGAGAAACTTAAAGTTCTGAGTTTATAACTGGAAAGAAACCAGACATCTGGACACCCAGGTCAAGGTGTTACAGGAGGGTCCTATTAGTGACTGCCACCAAGTGTTGAATTCATATAGCTATAGATTTTGAGGGGCTAGTGTGGCTCGAAATAACCCTTTCCCTGAGGGTTTGAAGAGGAGAAATTCGAGTCCCAGCTCTCTTAAATCAGTGAAAGTGACTCAGATGACTGTAGCAAAGGGATAGTTTTGGTACTACAAACTTTCAGAGGATGGCTACCTTTTGTTTTGTTTCGTTTTTTGTTAGTGAAATAGAAGATACCTGGTGTCCTCGGGTATTTTAGGAATCTTAAGAAAAGATCTAGCATCTTCCTGCTCTTCTTGTCAGCTCTTCTGCCTAGTAAACTTTAGTAATGTCAGTTTGGCTATGTAACAGTACTGTAAATAAAATCACTTTTACATAAAATAAATAAGCACAGTATTAAATAAGTGTCATATAAACATTATTATAAGTTTTATTTATAACACTGGTAAGAGTTAGTTATTGACTGCTTACAAATTTTTTTAATTACAGGGAATATGTATTGACTGCTACAGTGGTGATAAGAAACACCAGTCTGGTGCACAGAACGGTTTTTAGTAGGAGAAAAAAATTAGAATGTTATTGATAATTATACATTATAGAAAAATTAATTTTTGAGACAAATTAATTTAGGAAGGGTTTTAAATAATTTGAGTACTTTTCAGTAGAATAACGAACTTGTTTTAAATTACAGGGATAATATACACAACAGATAGAATAAATTCAAAGGAGAAAATGAGACATGTCACCCTTACCACCTCTCTTTCTGCAAGTAATAACTGCTTTTAATAAATTTTGTTGAGGTATATTTATCCATTTTAAGTGTTTAGCTTGATGAGTTTTGACAAATAATTACTCCCTTGTAACCACAATCACAATCAAGATGTAGAATATTTATTTCCCCTCAAAGTTCCCCCATGTCCCTTTGCAGTCAGTTCTCCCTTTCCCCCAGCTCCAGGCAAACACTAATCTGCTTTCTGCCACTATAGATTAGATTGCCTTTTCAACAATTTTATGTAATATAATCACAATATGTACTCCTTTGGGTTTGGCTTCATTTTGTTTACTATAACATGTAACATTAATATTGTTTTGTTTACTTAGAGTTCATTCTTTTTAATTGCTGATCCATATTCCATTGTGTGAATATGTCACAATTTATTTATCCATTCACTTGTTACTGGATATATGGGTTCTGGCCAGTTTGGGGCACTTATGTGTAAGACTGCTATGATACTTGTTTACAAGCTTGTGTGGGGGGCGTGTGTGTGTGTGTGTGTGTGTGTGTTTCCTTTGATAAATACCTGGGAGTAAAATGGCTGGATTACATGGTGAGTTTGTCTTTAAATTTGTAAGAGACTTTGAAACTCTTCTCCAATGTGGTTGTAGCATTTTGCATTTCTATCAGCAGTATGTGAATTCCAGTTGCTCCACATCCTCACCAGTATTGGCAGTTTTTTAAATTTTTATCATTTTAGTGAGCGTGTAGTGGTGTCTTGTTATGGTTTTAGTTTGCATTTTTCTCCTGTGTTTCCTTCTGGAGTTTGTTAGTTTCAGCTATTACACTTAGGTTTATAATTCATTTTGGATTAGTATTTGTGTATACTTTTAGATAGGGGTTGATGTTCATCTAGAACTCATTGAATAACCTTGGTACTTTTGTTGAAAATCAATTGATTGTATATGTTTGGGTCTGTTTCTGAACTCCATTCAGTTTTATTGATATGTATGTCTATTCCTATGCCATTATCTCACTGTCTACTGCTGTAACTTTATTGAAATCAGCTTATGTAAATCTTCTAACTTTGTCCCTTCTTTCAAGATTGTTTTGGCCACATAGCAGACACTTGTAGATCATTCACTCAGCAACAGCAGAATACACATTCTTCTCAAGTTCACATGGAACATTCCACATGTTATGGAACATATGTAGAATGTTTATATATTATGAAAATTCTAGGGTAGTTCATATGTTTGGCCATAAAATAAGTCTCAATATATTAAAAAATATTAAAATCGCAGTAAATATGTTCTCTGACCACAGTGTAATAAAATTAGAAATCAGTAACAAAGGAATTTAGGAAATTCCACAAATAACATAGAAATTAAACAACACATTTCTCAATAACAAATGGGTCAAAGAAATCACAAGGGAATTTGAAAACACTTTGAGATGAATGGAAATGAAAACACAACATATCAGGACTTCCTGAATGAAGCTAAAGCAGTGCTCAGGAAATTTATAGCTGTAAATGCCTATATTGAAAAAAGAAGTATAAACTAAACTTAAAGCAAGCAGAAGGAAGGAGAGGAAGGAAATCACAAAAATTAGATCCAGTGTAAATAAAACAGAATAGAGAAACAATAGAGAAAATCAATGAAACCAGAAGTTATTTCTTTTAAAGTAGCAACAAAATTGGCAAACCTTTAGCTATACTGCTGAAAAAAAGAAGACTCAAATGACATTACAGAAATAAAACATAATAAGGGAATACTGTGAACAGTTATAAGCCAGCAAATTATATAACTGAGATGAAATGGAGTAATTTCTAGAAAGACACAGATTATCGAAACTAACTCAAGAGGAAATAGAAAATCTGAATAGACTTGCAGCAAGTAAAGAGATTGAATTCATAATCATAAAACTTCCCATAAAGAAAAGCCCAGGACCAGAAGGCTTCACTGGTGAATTCTACCAAATGTAGTGTATCCATTCAATGGAATACTATTCAGCAACAAAAAGAAGTACTGAAATATGCTACAACATAAATTAATCTCAAAATCATTATGCTAAGTAAAGAAGCCAAGACAAAAAAAAAAAAAAAAAAAAAAAAAAGGCCACATATTATGGTTCCTTTTAAATGAAATGTCCAGGCAGTAAGATTCATAGATACAGAAAGTAGATTTGTGATTGCCAGGGACTGTGGAGTAGGGGTAGGGGAATGAATGATAAAGGATATGTGGTTTCTTATAGGAAAATGTTCTAAAATTAGATAATGGTGATGGTGGCACAACTCTGAATATACTGAAACCTGTTAAACTTACACTTCAAAGAAGTGAATTTTATGATATGTGAATTATATCTGAATAAAGCTGTTATTATAGAAGAAGGTAAATTATGCCTAATACTAGCACAAATTACCTTACCTACTGAAGGCATTTTCAGAATGGAAAAGTGTGTGTAATAAGAGTAACATGGAGTTCTGTCTTTCAATAATAGTGTAGTACCTTAGACTGAGTTACTGGACAATTATCAGCTCTGGACAAAATATATTAAATATTTCATTTAAAGGTATTAGAAAGTGATCAGAAGTAGGCAGAAACTGGAGGGGAGCCTATTATTAAAACATAACTATCTGATGAAATTTGTGAGTTAGTGTCTGAGGATCACTCTGTAATCCTCTCGCTTCTTGGGGCAGGATACTGCAGCCTTATTGGCTTGAAGTATGAGTACAGAGTTCCAGGATGACAAAACAGCTGGAAACTTAGGTGGAAATCCTGGAAGATCAAGAGCTATAAAAAGAGTGAGTCCTGCATTTTCCAGTGAAGACATACAGGTGGCCAATAGGCACATGAAACGATGCTCAATATCACTCTTAAATTATCAGAGAAATACAAATCAAAACTATAATGAGGTGTCACTTCACACCAGTCAGAATGACCATCATTAAAAAGTCCACAAACGATAATGCTGCAGGGAGTGTGGAGAAAAGTGAACCTTCCCACATTGTTTGTGGGAATATGATTTGGTACAGTCATTATGGAGGACAGGATAGATGTTCCTTGAAAAACTAAAAATAGACTTACCATATGATCCAGCAATCCCATTCCTGGGCATATATCTGGAGGGAACTCAAAAAGTTATATGCACCCCAGTGTTCATAGAGCACTGTTTATAGTAGCCAAGACATAGAAGCAACCTAAATGTCCATTGGCAGATGACTAGATAAAGAAGCTGTGGTGTATTTATACAATGGAATACTATTCAGCCATAAAAAGAATAAAATTATGCTATTTGCAGCAACACGGTTGGACCTTGAGATTATCATACTAAGTGAAGTAAGTCAGACAGAGAAAGACAAATATACAATACCACACAAATGGACTTATTTACAAAACAGAAATACATGGAAAACAAGCTTATGGTTACCAAAGGGGAAAGGTTGAGGGAGGGATAAATTAGGAGGTTGGGGTTAGCAGATACAAGCTACTATATATAAAACAGATCAACAACAAGATGCTACTGTATAGCACAGGGAACTATATTCAATATTTTGTAATAGCCTATAATGAAAAAGAATATGAAAAAGAATATACATATATATGTATAACTGAATCACTATGCTGTACACCAGAAACTAATACAACATTATAAATCAGCTATATCTCAATTAAAAAAAAAAGAATGTCCTAAAATTTGCATGTAAGATCTGCCCAAATGCTTGGCAATCTGCTGTACTATGCATGTACTGTGCATGCACAAACACACACACATGCTGGGCTATTTAATGGAAGTTGAGTCGTAGGACATTAATTCTACATAGATTGTTTTAAGGTAGTTTCAAATTGTAATCCCTAGTGAGAAAACTAATAAAATGAAAAATAAAAAAGCAAATCTAAAAGGCTAGTAGAGCAATCAAACAGAATACTTAAACAATTTGATTAACCTAAAAGAAGTCAGGCAAGTGGGAATAGAGGAACACAGAAAATAGATTGAGACAGTAGAAAACAAAAATAGCACAGCAAATGCCTAACTTCAGCTACACAATTACATTAAATATAAATGGACTAAAGTACTCCAACTAAAAGTCAGAAATTATTAGACTGGATTAAGCAGGACCCAACTGTATACTATCCACAAGAACTGTATTTTATATACAAAGATGCGAACAGTTTAAAAGTAGAAAGATGAAAAATAGTAATAGAAGTATGTACATTTTAGACCTTGATTTACATGTATGTATAAGTTAAATATATATGCTATTGGTACTCACATTGAAACTTCATGAGTTAATAAGTCACAAGTTTGAATGAATTGTTTGTATAGGTATACCTACCTCACTTTGTACAGTAAATAATCCTATTCGGTAGACATTCATTAAGGACCTGTTATTGCACATACTTTCACTTGAAATAATAAGGAAGATAGATCATGGTACCTTCATTTCTTAGAAAAGGAATCTGGGGTTCAGTGAGTTTCAGTAATATGTCCAGGATCACATAACAAGTTGGTGACAAAGCCATTCATGCACTCTTTCCATTGCATCACTCTTGCTTTAACACCTAATAAGGTACATAGAAATTTTTTTTTTTTTACAGTTTGAATCATATTCTCTAAGGCTTATTTTTTTAAAGCAGCTTTGTTGAGGTATAATTAACATACAATAAACTGTACATGTTTAAAGTGCACATTTGATAAGTTTTGACACATACAGTCATGAACCCATCACCACAGTCAAGATAATGAACATATTCATAATGTGCAACAATTCTCCTTTCTCTATTTTGGGTGGCATTCTTCTTGCATTAAATTATTTCATGGTATTGCTCAAAAATTTTAAATTCTTGAGACATGAAAATCAATCTTCTAGTCCTATCTTTCCAGCCTTCTTGTGTCTTAAAGGAATACCATTGCAGAGTTATTTGTAAAGTGAAAAATCTCACTCTCCTCAATTTTAAAAAATTCTAGTTGATATTTAGGACTACAGGTGCAATGAAAATTTGTTTGCAATGGAATTAGAATAGACGTTTTTGAGGAATTGAAACAAGTTTCAATTTTTTGATACTAGGTTTACTAGTAAACTCCATCCTTTGTGATATTTTTTAAACTGTAGCTAGCAGACCGGTGGTACTTAGTAGGGAAGGAGGTTTTGAGTTCCCTACTCATTCTTAATTTCCCATACTTAATAAGATCTTTTAAGTCAAAATAATGTTTATCTTCCAGACATGATAAAATTCAAATAACAAATTTAATATAAAGTTCTGGTTTTTAAATTCTAAGTTGTTTGCTTTTTAATTACTACTAGAAAAAGGCTAAATATTTCAAATTTTGGGCAGTCCCTCTAGCACAGGAAAAAGGACAGGAAAGTCCTTTTACCCCAGATTCATAATCCAAAATTATAAGGCAATGAGGAAATAAATCTATTATAGGTAATGTACTGATACCAAAAATAGTCTTAAATCTCCTAAGAAATTCAGTAATACAGATATCAGAGAAAGACTATAAAATAATATTTTTAAATGATTGAATCATTTAAAGAAGGAATCAGAAACATGAGGGAAATATGCCGAAGTAGATCAGGCATATTTGAAAAGGACTTAATATAGCTAGAAATGAAAAATAAAATCATTGACATGAAATACTCTGGACAGAAGTGAAGGATTTAATAATAGAAATGCTGATTACAACCTGTAGAAAAGGGAAATAAACAAAGATAACTACCTACTTTGTGATGCAAACTGTGCCTGGTACTTTTGTTAGTGTTTATCTCATGTAATCTTCATAACCACTTTTTGAGGTGGTTTAATGTCTTACGTTTAAAGAGTACTGTTTTCTACAGATAGGGTAAAAACAGGTGAAGCGAAATCAGTGAGGAAACTGATGAACTCAGTTTTGAATACGTCAAGGAACTGATGAGGTATTTGGGGAGGTGATCTAGGAGACACTCCAGCTCAGGAGAGAGGTCTAGGCTTAAAGTTTTAAGCTGCTTAAATTCCCAAGGTTGTTGGATGTGGAATATACCAAAATCTGTTTATTTACAAATATAGTGATTTATTTAAAGGATGCTGGCCAAAGGGAGCTACAGATGAAGGGATGATTCAAGTCTGACATCTGAAATTTACTGTCCATGTTGAGTGCTTTTCCTTCTCAGAAACTAAACTTCCTTACAGATACTCCCTTCCTGCCCCATCATACATTTTATTCATTTCTCATGGGTAGCAGCTTAAAAAATATAGTTGTGCACATAAACTGTCATCAGCTGGTGAGGATAATCCCTTTACCTTCAGTTTAAAATAATTTGGTATTTTCTTGTGGGGCTTATCCTTGAATGAGGTCTTCACATATGATTAGTAGTACTGTTTTAACAGTTTATCAATCAAAAGTAATGGTTTATTCATCTGTGGTACTGGCATAAAAAGGCATGTAGATCAATGGAATAGAATTAAGAGTATAGAAAAAAACTTTTACATTTACAACCAATTGATTTTCAACAGGGTGTCAAAATAATTCAACAAGGGGAAGTTGTCTTATTATCAAAAAGGTGTTGGGACAACTGAACTGGATATCCTCATGTAAAGGAATGAACTTAGGCTCAAACTATGTAAAATTAACTCAAAATGGAACGAAAACCTAAATGTAAGGGCTAACATACAGGAAACTCCAGGAGAAAAAAAAAAAGTAGGTATAAATCTTTGTGACCTTGTCTTGGGCAGTAGTTTCTTAGTGACATCAAAAATACAGCCAACCACATAAAAAATAGATAAACTGGACTTCATTAAAGTATATTTTTGCTTCAAAGGAGATCATCAAGAAAGTGAAATGAAGCCCACAGGATGAAAGAAAGTATTTGCAAATCATGTTTGATAAGGGACTTGTATCTAGAATATATAAGAGATTCTTAAAACTCAATAATAAAAAGACAACCTGATTCAAAAATAGGCAATGGGTTTAAATGGATATTTCTCAAAAAAAAAAAAAATACACAGATGGCCAATAGGCTCATGAAAAGATACTAAACATCAACAGTCACAGTGTGATGCTACTTCTTGTACCCTCTTGCACGGGTGTTGAGATAGAATGAAAGGAGAAGAGGATGTTTGAGGATACAGTTTACTGGTGATGGGATCGAGGAGGAAATTTGAATCTGCATAATAGGAAGTTGAGGGAATTGCTACTATCTAATCGTCTCTGTTTTCTTAATAAATACAAGGCCTGGTTTTCTGCGGAGAGGAAGGAGGATATGGAAAAGGGGCTTGAGAGCAGTAGCTTTTTGTACAAAATCTATCCTGAGAAGACTGGGACGATTTCCAAATAGCAAGCACTGAGAGCCTAATGGCGATTAGAGACCTAGAATAGATAGATA
Source organism: Camelus bactrianus (assembly GCF_048773025.1). Lineage (NCBI taxonomy): Eukaryota > Metazoa > Chordata > Mammalia > Artiodactyla > Camelidae > Camelus > Camelus bactrianus. Next base: position 15,061,771 of record NC_133552.1, read on the forward strand.
ATGCCCATATTGGAGGTTGAGGGGTTTTGCTTGCTTGTTTGTTTTTGTTTGGTTTTTCTCTTGTAGCACTTAGCAGCTCTGCTCTTGGAGTGAGAATTGAAGTGACCCGGGGTTAGCTTTTTACTGGGGCAACAAGATACAAGTTTGGGGGGCAGAGGTGTTGAGGTATGAGGACTATGTAAGAAAGGAGAAAAACAGGAAAGGGTTAATAAATTGGGAGAGAATCAACGAGCTAAGGGACTAAAGTAATCTTTGTGGATCTAGGTCAGTCTTTCGAATGGCTAATTAATGGGAAATTGTCTAATGCCTTAATTGGATCTAGGGAGTTTTGCTGCTAGGGTCAAAGAGTCTTCAAATTAGAGAACACTGTACATAGTGTTTAAGAGAAAGCCTACCCATTTCGTATTAAAATTTGAATATTTCTTAGTTTTTGAATGAAATGTAAAACCCCAAAATTTATCCCAATTGGACTGGCACATCTGTGGCTGGTTCTTAATGAAAGGATTGCTAGAAACTTAGAAAATAAGAACCCTAGTCTGCACCTGACCAACCTCGTGAACTGGGCTGTTTGAAGGGTTGTTGAAGACACCAAGGATATTATCAAGGCTTGGTTTGAACAGGAAAACTAAGCCAAATGCTAGAGTCTTCAGTGATTATAAGGGTGCTGGTGATAAATGAGAGTAGGCACAAGGTGATACGGTTAAATGGTATAAGCCTTTTCCATAGCTGGGTAAAAGCAGCAGTCTTGAACTGGTATAGAGGTAGATGTGACTTTGACCCTGACACGTGGACTATGGCAGCATCATTAATGATGATGAAAATAGCTAATGTTCACTGAGAACTTCCTGTGCCAGACACTGTCTCTGTTGTAAACATTTACCATGAATTTGACTCATTTGTTGCAATAATCCTATGAGGCATTGTTATCATAATTTTTCGTTAAAGAAGCTGAGATGCCAGTAACATTCCCAAAATATCAGTAAGTTTGTGTGGGGGGAGCCAGGATTTAAACCTATACCAAAGCTGATGTTTCTAACCACTGTGTTTTGCCATTATAAGGTAGCATACTAATGTAATTTGTCTAATATGGGTGTATTCAATGTGTGTTGAATAATTTACGTAAGTACCTTAGAGGAAAATTGTTCAGCATAATTTTGAATGCCTTCTACTTTAGTGATAATTGTGTTTTATATTTTATGTGAGTGTTAACCTAGAGCAATGGTTGAGAATGTGGTTCCTGGACCAGCAGCATCAATACCCAATATCACCTGGGATCTTGTTGGAAACAAATTCTTAACCCTTACCCCAGACCTGCTGCTTGAGAAACTCTGGGAGTGGAGCCCAGCAGTCTGTGTTTTAACAAACCAGATTATTCTGATGCAGGCTAAAATTTTGAGAACTACTAACCTAGAGCAAAGTGTAGCATGAGAAGGTGAATGAGAGTTTTAAATTATAAAACTATTTTATAATTGAGAGTGCTATTGAGATTGCCATTGTTTTCTGGATCACTCTGAGGATTGTGTTTTCTGGATCACTCTGAGGATTGAAATCTGATGGGGAATTATAAGCATCAGTTTATGCTTTGTATGACTGCAGCTTGGTATGTTGATGCTACTGGGCACAAGTGAGATGGCAAAATGTCAGTGGATTACTACTGCTGACAACTCAGAATGCATGGTGGAATATCAGTAGTGTTCTTTCCTCTCCTTTAAACACGAAAAATTATATACTATCTATACAAAAATAGGTAATGTAGATAGAAGTTTTGAAGCAACGATAGAACAAGTATCCGTGAATCCAATATTCAGTTTAAGAACTAGAACAAAACCTACCCCTCTGATTCCATCCCTAGCTTCCTACCAAAAGTAATCCACTGTTGGATGTGTAAATTACTACTTTGCTTTTCTAAATTTACTATACATGTCTGTATCCTGAAATGACATGGTTTTTCGTTTTACTTGCTTGTTTTTTTTATAATTTGAAAAATTTGTACTGTATTTGTAACAGAAAGATTTTTTTTCGACTTGTTTCGTTCATGTAATGTTACATTTCTGGATTTATTCTTGTAGCTGTAGTTTAATCATCCACGTTGTGCTGAGTAATGAGTGTCTCACAATTCATGTATTCTCCTTTTAATGAATATTTGAGTTGCTTTCAATATTTTTGTTTTTGCTTTTTGCTATTACAAACCAATGATGTCAGAAGCCACTTACATATATCTTACAGTACATATATGCAAGAGTTTCTGTAGGAGTTATACCTTGGAGTAGAATTGTGTCCATAGGTATTTTTCAGCTTTACCAGATGTTGGCAAATTTTTTTCCCCAAATATGGTTGGACAAACAGACATTTCACCAGTTGCTCTGCATCTTTATGAACACTTGGTGATGTTATACCTACTAATGCTTTGTCAACCTTAAGTGCAAAATGGTATCTGGGTGTGGTCTTAATTTGAATTTTCTTGATTACTAAGGCTGACCACCTTTCCTTGTTGGCTGTTATTGTTTCATTCTATGAAATGCCTTTTCCTGTCTTTCTCCTGTTTTTTCTGTTTTCGTTTCTTATTGATGTGTGAGTGCTTTATATATTCTGGTTATTTATTACTCATACTTCAAGTATCCTTCCAGTTTGGCTTGTCTTTTCACACTCTCTGTGGCATCTTTAAAAGTATAGAAATTCTAAATTTTAATGGAGTTTTTCTTTTCGTTTTAGCATTTTGTGTCCTCTCTCTTCACTAAGGGATCATAAAGATATTTTTCTTTAAAAGTTTAAAGTACTGCTTTTGTAAGTTTTCAAACCATTTGGAATTGATTTTTGTGTAGGGTGATATAGTAGGTATCCAGTTTCTTTCTTTCTTTTTTTTTTTTTGGCACGTGGATAATTACTTTGTCTTTTTTCCCAGCGGTCTGCAATGCTATCTCTATCATACCAAGTTTCCATTTATGTTTGGGTTTATTTTGGGGCTCTGTTCTATTGGTGAATTTATTTTCTACTTTAATCTTTATATATTTTATTATGTATCTTTAAAAGTAATTTTTAAAATTACAGCTAAACATAATTAATAGTAGTAACTTACTATTAAATATCGAGTGTTCAGATTTCCCCAGTGTTCTTTTACATGTAGTACACACACACACACACGCCAATCTGTGTATAAAACACATTATAGTTTATTTGGATCAGTATCCAAATAAGGTCCATATATTGTGATTGATTGATATGTCTTTAAATCCTTTTTAATCTATAGGCTCCTATGCCATCCCAAGCCAGTCATCCTTCTCCCCTTCTTTTTTGCCTTGTTGCTTGTTTTTGCTGGAGAAATGGGGGTTTTATCCTGAATTTTGATGGCTGCAACCTCATGGTGTTTAGTATGTCCTGTTCACTGCATATCCTGTAAATTGGTTGTTAAATGTAGAGGCTTGGTATGCTTTATTTATTCATTTATTTTCCAAGAGTGGTTTGTATGTGGTATTATATGCATTAAAAAAATTTTTTTTGAAGTATAGTCAGTTTACAATGTTGTTTCAATTTCTGGTGTATAGCATAACGTTTTAGTCATGCATGTACATATATATTCCTTTTCATATTCTTTTTCATTATAGGCAATTAGATGGTATTGTATATAGTCACCTGTGCTATACAATATAAACTTGTTGTTTATCTATTTTATGTATAGTAGTTAGTATCTGCAAATCTTGAACTCCCTTTTTATCCCTTCCCCACCCTCTATCCCCTCTGGTAACCAACACTGTTTTCTATATCTATGAGTCTGTTTCTGTTTTGTAAATAAGTTCATTTGTGTGTGTGTGTGTTTTAGATTCCGCATATAAATATCATATGGTATTTTTCTTTCTCTTTCTGGCTTACTTCACTTAAAATGATGATCTCCATTCCATCCATGTTGCTGCAAATGGCATTATTTCATTCTTTTTATGGCTGAGTGATATTCCATTGTATAAATATACCACAGCTTCTTTATCCAGTCATCTTTCAATGGACATTTAGGTTGCTTCCGTGTCTTGGCTATTGTAAACAGTGCTGCATGAACATTGGGGTGCATTTAACTTTTAGAATTAGAATTCCTTCCGGATATGTGCCCAGGATTAGGATTGCTGGATCATATGGTAAGTCTGTTTTTAGTTTTTTGAGGAATCTCCGTACCGTTTTCCATGACTGCACCAAACTACATTCCCATTCTCTGACAATTAGCAATATTGAACGTTTTCATGTGCCTATTGTCCATTTGTATGTCTTCATTGGAGAACTGCTTGTTTAGGTTTTCTGCCCATTTTTGATTTTTTTTTTTGGGGGGTTATTAAGTTGTATGAGCTGTTTATATATTCTGGAAATTAAGCCCTTGTCAGTTGCATTATTTGCAGATATTTTTCTCCCATTCTGTAGGTTGTCTTTTTGTTGTGCTTATGGTTTCCTTTGTTGTACAAAAGCTTATGAGTTTAATTTGGTCCCACTTGTTAATTTTTGCTTTTGCTTCTATTGCCTGGTTAGACTGCCCTAGGAGAACACTGCCAAGATTTATGTCAGGAAATGTTTTGCTTGTGTTTTCTAAGAGGTTTATAGTGTCTTGAATTATGTTTAAGTCTTTAAGCCATTTTAAGTTTATTTTTGTATTGGATGTGGTATTATATGCTTAAAAATTTTTATTGAGATATAATTTGCACACATTTTCACGTCTTCTCAATGGTTTTTAGTAAATTCATACTAAACATAAGAATCGTGCAACCATTACCACATCCAATTTTTAAATATCTTCATTACCACAAAAAGAAACTTTATGCCCTATTATGTGCATTATTTAAGTTGGTTGTAACTTCTTCCTCTCCTTCTCGGTATCTGATGTAAAGTATACCCTGTTTTTACAAGTTTTTTTTTTTTTAAATGAACTTTATTTTCAGATAATTGTCAATTCACATGCAGTTGTAAAACATAATACAAAGAGACCTTGTACTCAGTTTCCCCCAGTGGTAACATCTTGCATCATTATAGTAAAATATTAATATTTATACAGTCGAGATATAAAACATGTCCTTCATCACAGGAATCTCTCCTGTTGCCATTTTGTAGCCATGCTTACTTCCTCGCATCCCACCCCCTCCTCAACCCCTGGCAACCACTCATCTCTTCTTTATTTCTATAATTTTGTTATTTCAAGAGTATTATATAAAAGGAATGACATGGTATATAACCTTTGGGGATTGGCTTTTTTTTTTTTTTTCTCTCTCAGCATAATCTCTGGAGATTCATCCAAGTTGTTGCTTATATCAATAGTTCATTCCTTTTTATGTTGGGTAGCATTCCATGGTATGGATGTACCACCATTTGTTTAAACTGTGAAGGATATCTGGGTTGCTTCCAGCTTTGGGCTATTATGAATAAAACATTTGTGTACAGGTTTCTTATGAACGTAAGCTTTTATTTCTCTGGGATAAATGTCCAGAAGTACAATTGCTAAAGCCCTATGGTATTTGCATGTTTAGATTTTTAAGAAAGTTTTCCAGATACCATTTTACATTCCCAGCAGCCATGTATGAGTTTCTGCACATCTTTATCAGCATTTGGTGTTGTCACAGTTGTTTAATTTTACTTTTCTGACAGATGTGTAGTAATAACTCATTTGGTTTTTATTTGCATTTCTCTAATGGCTAATACTATTGAACATCATTTCATATGCTTATTTGCCATTTGCATGTCCTCTTTGATGAAATGTCTCTTCATTTTTTTTTTGTCCATTTTCTGATTAGTTAATTCTTCTAATATGGAGCTTTGAAAGTTCTCTGTATATTCTAGATACTAGTCCTTTATCATATTTATGTATGGTTTGCAATTTTTTCCCCAGTGTCTAGCTTGTCTTTTCATCCTCTTCACATGGGAGCTTTCTCAGAGCAAAAATTTTAAACCTTTGATAAGGTCCAGTTTACCAAGTTATTCCTTGTATGTATCATACTTTTAGGGTTAAGTCTAAGAATTCTCTGCCTATTTTCAAATCCCAAAGGTTTTTTTCTTAATTTTTTCCTACAAGTTTTATGGTTTTACATTAAATGTGATCTATTTTGTGTCTTTTTTTGTGTAAGGTATGAGTCTTAAGTTGAGGGTCGTACATTTGTCTGTCAGTACCTACCTGAACAGTACCATTTGTTGAAAAGCTGTCTTTCCTCTATTGAATTGCTTTCACACCTTTGTCCAAAATCAATAGAGCATATTTGTTTAGGTCTATTTTGGGTTCTCTGTTTTGTTCCATTAATCAGTGTATATATTCCTCCACCATCACACAGTGTTTGTTACTGTAACTATATAATAACAAATCTTAAAGTTGGGTGGACTGGTTCCTCCTACTTTATTTTTTTTTCAAAATTATTTTAGTTATTCTAATTTCTTTGACTTTCTATTTAAACTTTAGAGTAGTTGTTTTTGTTTGTTTGGTTTTTGGTTTTTGTTTTGTATCTACAAAAAGTATTACAGGGATTTTGAGAGGAATTGTGTTAAACCTGTATGTCATTGTGGGGAGAACTGACATCAAGTTGAGTCTACTAATCCATAATCACAGTGCCTCTCCAATTTTTTAGATCTTTGAATTCCTTCATCAGTGTTGTATCATTTTCAACATATTTGTCCTCTACATGTATTGTTAGGTTCATACCTAAGTATTTATTTTTTGAGAGATTATAAATTACATTGTCTGTATTTTTAATTTCAGTGCCCATGTGTTCATTGCTAATACATAGACATGCAAATTGATTTTTGTATTTTTATCTTTTATCCTGTGACCTTGTTGAACTCACTTACTAGATCTACCTTATAAATCATTAGATTTTCTTCTTATTTGGCCTGATGTCCAGAGGCATTTTCCCTCCCTTCCCTTCCCTTTCTTCCTCTCCTTTCCCTTCTCTCCTTCTTTTTTTTTGAAATCCACTAGTCTTACTAATGTATCTTAGTATTGGTTTTTCTGGGTTGATTTCCTGGGTTTTTGGTATGCTCTTTCAGTATTTCATTTCAAATCTGTTAGTTTCAGGATTTTTTTTCCCTTTAATTATAGATTTTAATATTTGCTCTGTTTCAGTGCAACATGCTGCTCCTATGTCTTATGGCATAGAATTTGACCCTAATACTTTTCTGTTGTTCATTTTATAATAGGTTTTCCTAAACTTTTTGGAGCAAGGGATCGGTCAGGATAGCTTTTCTAGCTTTACCACTCTAGATCCCTTCTTAGTTTTTTTTTTTTTTTAACAAAGTGACTCTGTGTGTGTGTGTGTGTGTGTGTGTGTGTGTGTGTGTTCGTTCGTTCCTATTTCCTGAGATCTGGTTCTGTTTCACTAAACCACTTTCATCTGGATCCTCTCTTTCCTTTGCTGTTCTCTTGGAATTCTCCCAGAAATTTCTTTTCAGTTGTAGAGAGTCTACTCTCATCATATCTTAACAATGTGGGCATGTGCAAAAAGATCCCTTCCATTTGGAAATTTTACTACCCATGAGTTATATTATAATAAAATAATAAAACAAGCTTTAGACAGAATTCGCTATTTATACAAACATGTATTAGCAAGCAGTCAAAAAGTCATACAGCTTGTTTTGTGGGTTTAACCCTTTTAGACTCCAAACTACCACCTTGCAATAAAACTTCAAACCTAAGCAGATATCACAAAGATCTGACTAGGATTAGGGGACAGAATCCTCGAAGGTGGGGTAGGACACAGGATCAAAGGGAAGCTTAGCCTCAAAAACTTGTCTGAAGACAGACTGCAGGGTTTGCCAGATTCTTAAATTGCAAACAGGTGAGAATCAAGGCACCTAGTTAATCAATGTATCTTGAACAATTCCATTTCAGCAATAAAAAATTATTTCCAGCATCTGTTATACTAGTTAACAAACCAGTGTCTAAATTCAGATGTTGATATTGGAAGCACTAACTAATTGGGAGCAAACTCATGATTTGGGTGCTTCAAATGCTAACCCTCTCTGAGGTGTAGATTCCTAATGTAGAGTACTTAAGAGGTTAGCTCACCACCTCTATCCATGCTGAAGTAGTATTTTAATAGGAATTGCAGTGTGGCAGTAACTTGATCATATTTTGGAGGGGATAGGCTGCCTGGATCTTTTTTGTTATGTATTATCTTACAACAATTTATAAACAATTAAGTGTCGTAGTTATTGCAGTAAAAATATTTTTTCTTTTTAGTTCCAGTAACAATTGGATTAGATGCCCATATAGGCAGATTTTTAACAGTAGTGCAATTCTGATCTTCAAGTGAAGAAAGACAAAGCTCTACAGAATGAGCAAATAGCAAAAGAATCATTAAATAAAATCATAGCATACTGGATCTGGCGGTGTTTTAAAATTATAATAGACCATGACATGTAGCCTTTATGAGCCTCTATTCTGAAAATGTAAGCATTTACCATACTTACATATGTAATAAAATAACGCATCATATCAGTATGTCAAGGGGAGAGGGGATATCTAGTCATTTCAATAATTCCTGTTGAGACACTCCAGATAGATTCTCTTAGTAAACTTAGAAAGATACTTCTTAACTTCTGATAAAAAGTATCTATCCCAAACTTACTTTTATTTTTATGTGACTTTTAAGGCTATGACAAAGAGTCACTTTTTTAAAAAAAATTAATCATTTGAGATAGAATACACTGATGGCAGGCATCAGAGATCAGCTCTGGCTGGCTTAAGCAAAACCATAATTTATTGGAAAAACATGGGGAAGTTCATAGAATGAGTAGGGACACCAGTTAATTGGGAATACAAGTCCAGGACATAGGCACAATTCACTGCCTTGTCCAAATACTCCCTTTAGAAGTTAATGTGCTTTTTTTTTTCATTCCATCTTACTCAAGGTTCAGAGTTAAAGGAGAGAGTTCTGTTGGCAAAGTTTGAGTCTTATGCTAGGAGAGAGTGAGATTCCATCAATACTGTACACAGTGGAGAATATATTAGATCCTTGAAGAAACCTGAGGGTAGTTCAGAAAGGAGAATGGATCCGAGGCAGCCAAGCTTCACTTCCCACTCCTCACAGAACTAACCAACAGATACCCAGTAAAATAGACAGGAGTTCTGGCTTTTTAACCTCCTGTAGTTCATCATTTAAAGTCTAAAACTGATTAATACTTAAGAATGCAATCTAAAAAAATTTTTGATCTTAAATGCCTAGGACCTTAATTTATATAGCAGTATCAATATTTAGATACTTATGAATTTTTTGTTTTTCTTTTCAGACAATGCGAAGACACAGAAATGAAGTGACAGTTGAACTACGAAAGGTAAGAGTGATTTGTGTTTAATAAAAAGTAATTGGATTTTTCTGAAGTTAAAATTTTATATAACTTGAGTAATGAAAATACTATGGCAAATCAGTGGTCATCCCTAAAACTACACAGCATAAAACTGTATTATTAAATAGTTTATAATGGCATAGACTTATAATAGGTTCCATTTATTGAAGTACCAGGTACTGTATGAAGTACTCGATCACTATCACTGAAATTTTCACGACATCTGTTGTAGTTCAGATGTTTTCTTAATATCCTCTTTCTATGGGCTATGTGCTGGACAGAATTCCTCCACCTTCCTTATACAAAAGGTATATACATAACTTGTTAAAGATGTTTTAGAAAAATAAAAGTAGAATTGCCTTATATCTTTTTTTAAATTTTTAAAAACTGAAGTACAGTCATTTACAATGTGTCAATCTCTAGTGTACAGCACAATGTCTCAGTAAATGCATATATTCATTTACGTTTTTTTTTCCATTAGAGGTTACTGCAAGATATTGAACATAGTTCCCTCTGCTATACAGAAGAAACTTTTTTTAAAAGTCTATTTTTATATATAGTGGCTAACATTTGTAAATCCTAAACTCCCAAATTTATCCCTTCCCACCCACTTTCGCCGGTAACTGTAAGATTGTGTACTAAAGTCTGCGAGTCTGTTTCTGTTTGTAGATGAATTCATAGTGTCCTAGAATTGCCTTATATCTTACCAATTGAATGCATCTGCTGTTAAAATTTATTTTATTTTCTTCTATTATTTTTGAATTATCTTCATCAGATTGTGTTTTCATACAAGCACATTTTAAGCGAATTTTAACTATCATTTAAGAAAGTATGCATAATAAATTCTATTTACATGTACATTTAAAAAAATAGATTTGAAACATATTTCTAAATCTTAGTGTTTGTCTTGGATTAGATCCTTTTCATGATCTGATTTACTCCTGAAACTCATATATTAAATTACTGCCTTGAAACTTTTCAGTTTTAGAGAGAAGGAAGGTCTTGATTCTGAAAGTACACACACTCTCAGTGAGTCATTAGAATTAAATAAACCTGTGCATTTATTTACTCAATAAGTATTTATTTAATACCCACTTTGTGTCAGGAATTTTTGTTCAGCATTGATGATATACTCATTGGTATAGTATATAGTTCCTGAAATCTTCTGTAACCCTCTTCCCCATTTTTTATTAAATTTAAAAGATACTTGCTAATGCCTGTGTTCTTTCAACTCCTTAACTTCTTCGTGAATACTTACAGATGAATAGCAGTGATTTGGCAATCATATTTCAAGTTTTTTCAGATCCTTAGGTCATTTGGACCGCAGAAGTGAACTAAGCCTTAGCTTAATGAAGTGAGTAAGGTGAGCTCCTTGCCAGTCTTAGCACTTTGGACTTAGCTTCTTTTTTTCCCCCCCTTTTTAACTTTTTATTAACATACAGCATACATACAAAAAAGTCAATACAACTTAAGTGTATAGCTTAATGAATTTTCACAAAGTAAACACATCTGTGTAACCAGCTCCTATATCAAGAAAGAAAACATTACCTGTATCCCAAGTTCCCTTCCCAGGTGCATCTGTCCCCTAAAGGTAACCATTATCCTGATTTCTAACACTGTAGATTATTTTGCATATTTTGCACTTTATGTAGACTGGTGTGTGTCCTTTTGTGCCTGGTTTTTCATTCATCATGTGAAGATCATTCTCTTTGTTAGAGTCAGTAGGAATAAAATTGGAAGCAAGTAAGTATTCTTTTTTTTTTTGTCATCTCTTTATGAAGTACATATGAAGAAATACACCAGCAACCCCCAGATCCCCAGTAAAATCCGCTTTACTTTCCCTTAACTTTTTGTGCTTGGAATACAACTCTAAAACTTTTGTACTGATCCTGGTATTTTTCAGAACCTTCCCCTGTTTTAAGTTCTTTAGCCCTTCTGATATGCTTATAAATCTAAGCTATTCACTTATATTTATATTTGGTGATTTGTTCCTTACATAGTTGTGCTGACTTCTATTTAATTCATAGAATTAAAATTTCTTGCTTGTCAGAGTACATCTTTTTAAATACTCATCTTGGTTACCTTAGAGACCTTTTATCTCATCTTTTTTTTTTCTCCTTCTGGATAACATTATTTCCTTTCTAATTACTATGATTAATTCTTGAAAATCTTTGTAGGAGGATCTAAATGAAATTAACTAAAGAAATCTTAAGCAGTTCCTTATTTCACATTTAAGAATTCCCTGAGTAAATAGCAGAAAGTGAACCCTTCCTGAAACAAAGCCTAAACATTAGACAAAACTTAATTGATTTTAATGCAAGTTTACAGAAGTGTGGAGAGCCCTTCAAGAGAAGATTCCTCTATTCTTTATAGTCAGAGTGTCTGCCTCTGATTCCAGCCTTGCTATCTGTACTGCTCCATTGAGGAGAAAATCATAGCATTGTTATTACTGACATTGAGATTCTTGAAAACACAAGAATAGAGAACTAGTCCCCAGTGTTTCTTAGATGAGCTCTACCCCTTTCTATTAGATGGTAACCTTCTAAAGCGAAGGTAGTAACCACGCTTCCCCCAACCTCTCGCCTCATCCCAGGTCTCTCTCCCAGCCCACCTGAAAATACCTACTCAAATTCTTGACATGCAGTTGGTACTCATTAAATGCTCAAATCCAAGAATTTAATTGAATTATAATAGCTTAAAATTCTTCTTAAATTTAAATCATTTATTGAAATTTTAAGAAAAACATTTTAGATATAGAATATTGCTACTCAAAAGTCCTGATATGTGACAAGTTAAGGAGCTTGTGTCAGAATATTAAACAAGACACTACTTTCTTTACTGAGAAGATCTTTCTTCCTAAATAAATAAATGATGGAACTAAATGGTGTGTTTAGTTTCACAGTTGGTTTCTAGCACAAACTCCTTATCTTGTAACAAACTTGTAACAGTTCAAGGACTTCTAGCCAATCTAATGACCATACTTAATGACACTGATACTGATCTATCAAAATTGAAGGTGAGATCTAGTTATTTATATGTACTGCTTTACTGGCCTCAAATTCTTTTTGTTTGAATTCTCTTTTCTTCCTTTACCTCCTAGATTTCTTGCTTTCTTATTTAATTAGGCCCTTATGCATTCATACTTACGCAGAAGTCTAAACTTCTGTTTTATATCATGCTGTAAACAGAGTTACATAGGAATTAAATAACTTGCCTAAAGTCACACAGCTGAAAAATGTCAGAGCTGAGCTCTTAACCATTATGTTATGATGCCTCATACATTTATAGTGGTAAATGTTTAACTGAATAATGCTTCATAAATTGAAAATCAGTCCAAAACCTGTCACTGGCATTTATAACTTTAGCACATTTATATTATATTCTCTTGATGATTGATCAGTCATATATGCCATAGGGCTTTACTGTCATTAGATCTGGGGTTACAGCAAGTCAAGTTCTTACATAAAGAAAAACACCACCAAAATGCCCTGTTGGACAGATCAGACTAGTTGTTTGACTTTTTAGTAAAATATCTCTTTTTTAAAATATCCTGAATTCCCCATGTTAACAAGCTAAAGAAGAAAAATCATATGATCATATCAGTTGATGCTGAAAAAGCATTTCATACCCTTTCTTGATAAAACTTTCAAAAAATTATACATAGAAGGGAAAATTACTTAGAGTTGATGAACAGCATCTGCCAAAAACCCATAGCTAACATCTTATTTAATTGTGAAAGATGAAAAGCTTCTCTCCTAAATCTGGGAACAAGACAAGGATGTCCATTCTCAACACTCTTATTTAACATTAGTGCTGAAAGTTCTAGCCAGTGCCATAAGTCAAGAAAAAGAACTAAAAGATTGGTTTGGAGCAGAAGAAATAAACTGTCCCTATTTGCAGATGACGTGATAATCTATGTAAAAAATGCTGAAGAATCTACAAGAAAAAAGCTTCTAGAACTAGTAAGTGATTTCAGCAAGATCACACATAAAAGTCAGTCACTTATAAATGCTAATAATGAGCTTTCAGCAACCAAAATTAAAAGCACGATACCACTCATTGGTCACTCCAAAGAAAATAAAATGCATTGGTATATTTTAACAAAACATGTATAAAATCTGTATGCTGAATATTATAAAATGCTGATGAGAGAAATCAAATAAGACTTAAGTAAAGGGAGAAACATGCACTGTGGTAATGGATTAGAAGACTTAATATAGTTCTCAAATTTATCTATTGTTACCAAAATCTCACCAAGGTTCTTTGTAGACATAGACAGTCTTATTCTAAAATGTATATGGAAAGGCACAGGCTCTGCAAGAGCTAAAACAAATCCTGAGAAAAAATAAAATAGGAGCCATTGCTCTTTCCAATATTAAAGCTAGTGGAATAGCTAGGATAATGAATACTGTCTGGTATTAGCAGAAGGATAGATCTGTGGGACAAAAGACAGAATGCAGAAATAAACCCACACGAAAACACCCAAATGATTTTTAGCAAAGGTGCAAAACTAATTCAATGGAGGAAGGATAGTCTTTTCAACAAATGGTACTAGAACATCCATATGCAAAACAAAGGGAAAAAAATAACCTCAACCTAAGTTTCACATCTTATACAAAACACAAAATGGATTCTAGACTCAAATGTGCAGCATAAAACTTTTAGAGAAAAAATGGAGGCAACTGACCAGGAGCCAAAGAGTTCTTATACTTCACCATAAACTTGTAATTCATAAAAGGAAAATCAACCATAGCAAATTAAAAAATACTGCTCTGTGAAAGCCCATGAATAGGATGAAAATATAAGCTAGGAACTGGAAGAAAACCATATATCCATTATAGGACTATTATCTAGCATATGTAATAAACTCTTAAAGCTCCACAGTAAAAAAACAAACAATCCAACTAGAAAATGGGCAAAAGATATAAAGAGACATTTCATTGAAGGAGATATACAGTTGGTAATGATGATGATTAATGCATCATTAGCCATCAGGGAAATATGGATTAAAACCAACTAAGCATATATCAGGACAGCTTAAATAAAAAATAGTGATAATGAGGTTGGGGTATAGTGCAGTGATAGAGCACATACTTAGCATACATGAGGTCCTGGGTTCAATCCCTAGTACTTCCAAAAAGAAAAAGAAAAAAAAAATTGTAAAAAAAAAAAAAAGCAGTAACACCAAATACTGATGAGGATGCAGAGAAACTGAATCACTCATATGTTGCTGGTGGGAATGTAAAACGGTACAGTCAGTCTGGAAAACATGTAACTAGTATATGTATCACCAGCCACACTCCTAAACATTTACCCAGAGATAAGAAAATGGGTGTTCATACAAAACCTATACACAGATGTTGATAAAAACTTTATTTTATAATAGCCGAAACCTGGAAACAACCTGATGTCCTTTAGAGGGCAAATGGTTAAACTATGGTATATTCATGAAATAACACCTAGCTATAAAAAGGAACTATATTGATAGGAGCAACAGCTTGTATGAATTTCCAGAGAATTATGCTGGGCGAAAAAAGCTCATAAAAAAGATTATATATTATATAATTCCATTTAGAGAATATTTTTGAAATGATAAAATTTTAGAAATGGAGGGAGAACAGATTAATGGTTGCCAGGGGTTTAGTTGGAGCAGGCAAGTGAGAGGGAGATGGTTTGCTTATAAAAAGAGCAGCAGGAGGGCATCTCCTGGTTTTGGAACTTTTCAGTATCCTGACTATAATGGTGGATACAAGAACCTATACAGGTGTTAAAATTGTATAGAACTAAATACACATAAACACACATACAGTGAATGCAAATAAGACCTAACATCTGAATAAGATCAGTGAATTGTATCAGTGTTACTGTCCTGGTTGTGATGTTATACTATAATGTTGCAAAATGATACCATGGGGTAGTATCCTGGGCAAAGTGTACAAGGGACTTCTGCATTATTTCTTACAACTGCATGCAGATTTACAGTTACCTCAATAAAAGTTTCCATTTAAAAAACCCTGAATTGGTAAATTAGAGTCCAAGAAAAGCAGCCATTTGATAAGATCAGCTCAGTGTTCCTGCGGGAAAAGTAATTTGTGTTAGGTTGTCAGATTTTTACCTGATTGATGAACAAGTAATACTTTGGTGGGGTTTTTTTTCTTTTAATTTTCAAAGTATGACAAACTGAGCAGACTGCTCCAAATGTAAATATAACATATAAAACTCATGGGGTGAATATTCATGTAACCACCCAGCAGTAGTGTCACTTCATAAATGTTAATATTGAGGGGAAAGTCTCTCTTTTGAGCATTTTTTCTACCTCTTTACAAGCATTTAGACACAGCCAGAATTGGGCTACTTCTAAGAAGAAGCAAGCCATTGAATATATTTAAGAAATAAAAATCTGTAGCCACAACCTGGGTTCAAATCTTAACTGATATTTCCTAGGTATATAATTTAATTTAGCCAGATTCTCTGTGTCCCCATTTACTTATCTGTAAAATAAAGATTTAAATTTTACAGGAACTAAAACTAGATAAAGATTTAAGACAATGAAGATATTGCTGGGTAAAAACAGATTTAATTATTTCAGGTTTGAAATGTGGCTGGTAAATAATTATCTATCTTTTTCATAATATTTAAAAGAAGTAGCTGCTGACATCAGTTCCACAAATTTAGTATAGAATTGCAAGCCACTTTTTCCAAAATGGAATGAAAAAGAAGAATTTCAGGATATAAGATTAATAATACAGAATTTATTAACTCAAAAAAATTAGGTTAAATCATAAGAAATTGCCCATAATTAACCTTTTTGATCTACAGAGTGGCAATTCCATGTGGTTCAACCAATTACCAGAAAACAGAAGATCTAAAAAGCGTTAAGTATATGCACAGGTTAATAGATTAATAATAGATTTCTAAAGGAACTTTAAAAATGGATCTAATCTATGTGTGTGTTTGTAGATGAGATAGATGTTGAAACCAGGCTAGTTTCCATATCCTCTGAGCTCCCCTCCCACTTGACAAAAGAGAAAGATACCTTTTCTGGATGCTGAACTTGTGAATTATCTAGGAGGGTAAAAATCTCTAAATTATCAATTACAAGTTGAAGTTACTGGTTTCGATGAAGCCTCCTTTAATGATTAATCAAATCACCAGAAACCTACCCAAAGACTGATTATCTTTCCTTGGCTTGTAAATGAATTTTATTAAGAGTAAAAAGTATGACTTTCATGCCCTAGGATATTTGGGACTATGTTAGGATGTTTTCAATTCAAATGCAAAGGTTGTTACTTAATTTTTGATATAAGAAACATTTACTAAGAAGCTATAATAACAGTAAACTTGTATGTGCCTAATAACATATGTCCAAATAGATACAAAGCCAAAATTGACAGAATTACAAGGAGAAATTTGTCAAAGACATAATCATTGTGAGAGGTATTTTAGTCAACAATAAACACCCAATTAATAGGAGATTAAAAGGTAGATAATTTAATTTCCAAATATTATCTAATGAACACATATAAAATCCCACACAAATTTGAAAATTGGTTTTGTAATAGTATAAAGCCATATTTGTTGCACCGTATATTGTATACACTCCATAATGAACTCAAAGAGATATCTTAGGATATTCTAAAATTTTTGACAAAAACACAGTGACAACTTAACATTTCAGATACCACAGAATTATTAGACCTTGAGATAGTTCACAATTTAAACATCAGATTGCACTGTCTTTTTCAATCACGTATTTTGTCTGAGTGAAATAAATTTTTTTTCTTTTCATTTATATGTTTCTACCTCAAAGTACTATTAGTTGTTTGGACCTAACTACTCAATAAAGGAAACTAGTATTATCTTTTGTCTACACTATGAACTGAGAAAGTTTGGGAAACTCTGGAATAAAGCATATGTCAGCTAATTTCAGAGTGTTGTACAAACTGTGTTCTCTTATCACAATAAAATAAAATTAGAAATCAGTGAGTAAGGCAGTTACAAAAACCTTAAAATTGTGAAAAAAAAAAGTAAGCGCTTCTAAATACCTTGGGCATCAAGAAATGCTAATGGAAATTAGTAATGCCAAGATAGGATCAATAGGAAGATATTGCATGTCAGAACCTGTGGAATACCGTTGAAGTGATATTTTACAAGAGAACTTTATAGCGAGTAGAGAGAAAGGAATATAAAAGACATTAACTCATATATAGCATAGGTTTCAAAATATTAGTACATGACTTAGTCTTTGCTCCATGATGAACCACTCCAAAACTAAGTGGCTTAACACCACAGCCATTTTATTCAGCTAACAATTCTTTGGGTTGGCAGAGTGATTCTTCTGGCCTGGGCCAGTTCTCTCTCTGCTGGGCTCCATCATTCATCTCTAGTCAGTTGGTGGGTTAGCTGGTGACTGGATGAGCTAAGATGGTTTCACATGTTCCAGCTGAGACTTTGGTTGTCCTTCATATAGCGTCATCCTTGAGCAGACTAACTTAGAGTTGTTCACATGGTAGTTCTCAAATTGTAAGAGCAACAAGAGAGGACATGCTCGGTTGTGTAGGCACTTTTCAAGTCCATTTACTTGATGTCCCATTGCCAAAGCAAGTCACACAGCCAACCTAGAATAAGTGCAGGACCCAACTATCCAGGGGCATGGATATGGAAAAGGGAATTATAGCCATTTTTGCAAACAATCGACCACAATTTGAATGTGAGCAATTTTATGCCAATAAATTTGAAAACTTAGGTGAATTTTAAAATAATGAAAGAAATTATATCAGTAGCTAAAAATTTAACCTCTCCCACCCCCTGAAAAGAAAAGGTAACCTTACAGATGGAGCTCCAGCAAGCATTCAAGGAACAGATAATTTCAGCCTAATTAAATGATTTCAGAGAAGGTAAAGAGGGAACACTTAACCAGCTCATTTTATGAGGCTAGCAAACCATGACACCAAGAACCAGACCAGGACAGCATGAGAAAAGATGCTTATAAGCTAGTTTCATTTATATACATAGGTGAAAAAAATCCCCAATAAAATATTAGTAAATAATCCAGTAATGAATATATATATGTGTATGTATATTTATTTTTAATTCCAAGAAAGGTTTATCCCAGGACTTACAAGGTTCTGAGTTTAACATTAGAAAATCAATTAATTTACCACATTTATAGATGAAAGGGGAAAGTTATATGCCTATTTCAATAGATGCAAAAAAAAAAAGCACAATTTAATAAAATTCAACACCTATTTGCAGCTTAAAAAGATTTTTTTAAATTTAGCAAATTAGGATTAGAGAGGAGCTTCCTTACCAAAAAAAGACAGCAAACATAGCATATAATGACAAAATGCTATTCCTGGATTGGATTTGTGTGTATAGAGGAGGTTTTAGTTGTGTTTATGCTTTGTATTCCTTTTAAGCCTGAAATACCTGGGAGAGTAGGAGGAATAGAGGGAGTAAGATCCCTAAAAGGCCTTTGGAAGCTTGATTATTCAGGCTCTGGAATAGAGGGAGCAGAGCATGAAAATAGAATAGGATCAGGGTTAGAATAATTTTTGTTTTATCTTTTTTAATTCTGCTGAAACTTTTTAAATGGATTAAATTCTAAGAGATGCTAAAAGTTATTATATGATATAATAGATTTTAAGATTAACTGTTACAGATCACAAACTACATAGTTTTTTTTTTAATTTGGAAACAATTTCAAACTTGCAGCTTGAGATTCAGAGTTGCAAGAATAGTACAAGAAAAACCATACACTTTTCACTCAGCACCCAGCTTCCTTGATTCTTAGCATTTTTTGATAGTTGTCTTATTCTCACTGTCTCTCTGATTTTTACATATATGTAACTATATATATAGTTTTATCCACACACACACACACACACACACACACTTTTTCCCTTGAACCAGTGAAGCTGCAGCATGGTGCCCCTTATATACCCTTATATCTCACAAAAGCGTATAACTTCCTATGTAATCTTAGTGCATTTGTCAAGTTCACATGGGTAGATTTCTACTATCCAAATCCATAGACTCCATTCATGTTTTGCCAGTTTTTCCCAATAATGTCCTTTAAAATTCAAGACCTGATCTAGGATTAGACATTACAATTAGTAGTCATGTTTTTTAAGTCTCCTTCAATCCAACAGTTCCTCAGTTGTTATCTTTCATGACTGTATTTCTAAAGAGTACAGACTGGTTTTTTAATAGAATGACAGGTTTGGATTTGTCTGACTTTTCTCAGTTTGTTGTTATTATTACAACTACTACTATTATTTTAGTCAGGAATACCACAAAAGTGATATTGTTTTCTCAGTACTTCAGAGCAAAAGGCACAAAATGTTAATTTTTCCTTTACTCTTGATGATAACCTTTGCCACTTGGTCAAGATTCTGTCTGCCAAGTTTTCCCAATATAAATCATTAACTATTTTGTGGGAAGCCTCTTGAGGCTATAAAATATCAATGCATGGATTTTAATATTTGTGGCATGCATAATTTAAAAATACTGTAGAATTAATTATTTAAGTAGTTACTAAAGAAGTATACTGTGCTATAATTGGAAATTGGTAATCTCCTAAGGATTAGCATGTATATAAATATCAGTTTGTTTAAACATGCTTGCTTATACATAGTACAAAAGTAGATGTCATGTAGATAAGCCACTAAGCTTCAGATATATATTTCTAGCTTTAACTTTCTATTTGATCTGAATTATAACATTAATTTTCATACATCATCAGTAACTTTCTATTATAATCAAACACTTCTATAAATATTGTACTGAGGACTAGATAATAAACCCTTGGAAATTTTACATCAAAAAGGATCTTGAATTGCCAAAGCATTACTGAAGAGAAAGAAAGAGGCTGGAGGAATAACTCTCCCAGACTTCAGACAATACTATAGAGCTACAGTCATCAAGACAGCATGGTATTGGTACAAAAACAGACATATAGACCAATGGAACAGAATAGAGAGCCCAGAAATGAATCCTCAAACTTTTGGTCAACTAATCTTTGACCAAGGAGGCAAGAATATACAATGGAATAAAGACAGTCTCTTTAACAAATGGTGTTGGGAAAACTGGACAGCAACATGTAAAACAATGAAGCTAGAACACTCCCTTACACCATACACAAAAATCAACTCAAGATGGATCAAAGACTTAAACATAAGGCAAGATACAATAAACCTCCTAGAGGAAAATATAGGCAAAACATTATCTGACATACATCTCAAAAATTTTCTCCTAGAAGAAATAAAAGCAAGAATAAACAAATGGGACCTAATTAAACTTACAAGCTTCTGCACAGCAAAGGAAACCATAAGTAAAACAAATAAACAACCTACGGAATGGGAGAAAATTTTTGCAAATGAAACTGACAAAGGCTTGATCTCCAGAATATATAAGCAGCTCATACGACTTAATCAGAAAAAACCAAACAACCCAATCCAAAAATGGGCAAAAGACCTAAACAAGCAATTCTCCAAGGAAGACATACAAATGATCAATAAGCACATGAAAAAATGGTCAGTATCACTAATTATCAGAGAAATGCAAATCAAAACTACAATGAGGTATCACCTCACACCAATCAGAATGGCCATCATTCAAAAATCCACAAATGACAAATGCTGGAGAAGCTGTGGAGAAAGGGGAACCCTCCTATGCTGCTGGTGGGAATGCAGTTTGGTGAAGCCACTGTGGAAAACAGTGTGGAGATTCCTCAAAAGACTAGGAATAGACTTACCATATGACCCAGGAATCCCACTCCTGGGCTTATATCCAGAAGGAACCCTACTTCAGGATGACACCTGCACCCCAGTGTTCATAGCAGCACTATTTACAATAGCTAAGACATGGAAACAGCCTAAATGTCCATCAACAGATGACTGGATAAAGAAGAGGTGGTATATTTATACAATGGAATACTACTCAGCCATAAAAACCAACAACATAACGCCATTTGCAGCAACATGGATGCTCCTGGAGAATGTCATTCTAAGTGAAGTAAGCCAGAAAGAGAAAGAAAAATACCATATGAGATTGCTCATATGTGGAATCTTAAAAAAAAAAAAAGAAAAAAACAAAGCATAAATACAAAACACAAAAAGACTCATAGACATAGAATACAAACTTGTGGTTGCCAAGGGGGCAGAGGGTGGGAAGGGATAGACGGGATTTCAAAATTGTAGAATAGATAAACAAGATTATACTGTATAGCACAGGGAAATATACACAAGATCTTATGGTAGCTCACAGAGAAAAAAATGTGACAATGAATATATATGTTCATGTATAACTGAAAAATTGTGCTCTACACTGGAATTTGACACAACATTGTAAAATGATTATAAATCAGTAAAAAATGTTTAAAAAAAGGATCTTAGAATTCATTTAGTCTTTAATTTATTTTGACTTAATTCTATAAACAAACTAAAACCTTAGAGAAAATTGTAATTTATCCAAAGTTGTATATTATGTGAAAAGGCCCAAGTTGCCACTACAAAGAGTTGAAATCAAGTAAAATGTAGAAATATTTTTGCTAGTAGAGAATTCTTGTTGTAAAAGCCAGATAGCAAGAGTTTAAATCTGAGATAATGGCAAGTAGGTCGCATTTATGCTAATGAATTCCCATTCTCCAAACTCCCAACAAACGTACAGACCTTAACATTTGAACAGTGAACTTTTTCTCATTAACCTGACTTCTTAATGAATTGCTTTAGGCTACCAATAGCGATAAGTTGATGAAAGCTAGCATACTAGTTGAAATATATTTGTTAGACTTTTGTAATAATAATAATGTATCCCCAAATTTAAATCTTCACTGCAGATTAGGAGGCACAGTATTAGTCAAAACAGTTGGTGCTTAATAAATTGAGTGTGTGTGTGTGTGTGTGTGTGTGTGTGTGTGTGTGTGTATGAAAGGTGGTCTTTAAACCAGTTAATTTTGTAACCAAATCCAGAATGTGGCCTGTCATTGGTTTGCAGCATACACACTTAATTCATACTATCCTTAGGTAGAGATTTAATGTTTGTTTCACAATTGCATGATAAAACTGAAATAATTTTAATAGATTTTTGACTAATAGTAACCTTCATGACTTCTTAACCACTTACTGATTGCCTTTCAGAACAAAAGAGATGAACATTTACTGAAAAAAAGAAATGTTCCCCAAGAAGAAAGTTTAGAAGATTCAGATGTTGATGCTGATTTTAAAGCAGTAAGTTGCCATGTTCTTATAAAGTGTTTTTAAAATATTTTTTATAATAACGGGAGAACTTCATTGTTAGTCTAAGACCAATTTTACAATGATAATTAAAGTATATTAACTCTTAACTTTAGTAGACTATTTAATAAGTATAATTTTGCTATTAAACTCTTTGCTGAACTATTTTTTTTTCTTTTTAAGCAAAATGTAACACTAGAAGCTATATTGCAGGTATGTTATTAATTTAATAGCCTCATTTCGAAGTATTTTGAAATTGATTTATTTTTAATTTCTGAAATTTACATTTGGTGTTGCAGAATGCCACAAGTGATAACCCAGTGGTCCAGTTGAGTGCTGTCCAGGCTGCAAGGTAGATACTAATTTGTTCACAGAAAGAATTATGTCACACCTAGGGAGTCTTAGCTGATGGTCTAGAAGTAGTGCATTGTTATTTCTGTTCACAGTTTGAACATTGTAGCAGTTAATTTCTTATATTTGTTTTTCTAGAAAGCTACTATCCAGTGACAGAAACCCCCCAATTGATGACCTAATAAAATCTGGGATTTTACCAATTCTAGTCAAATGTCTAGAAAGGGATGATAAGTAAGTATGAATTTGACTTCCTGTTCAGTTTTTCAGCTAACTGAAAATTAGTGATTGTTATTTAACCAATGGGTTCAGTTTGGTTTTGCGTTTATTACATTTCTCATTTGTCACGCATTTTAATGTAATTTCCTTATTCTCTGATCATACTCAGCAGAGCTAGTTTCTCTTTTTAGTTTATGAAGTGTGTGTATATTTTCCAGGAAAATTTTAGCTTATTTATTGTCTATTATAACTTATCTCAAATATTTATAGTCTTTATTTGCTAGTTGTTTTTTTAAGTAATATTTTAAAACAACCCAAATAGTGTTTGAGTCACTCTTTGCTTATGCGTCTATATATAGATTAACCTCCTGACTTGAGTCAACATGAATGGCTTCCAGAACTGAGTAGCTCTTTCTTACCCTGGGAGTATTCCAGCTAATTCACTGATACTCTACAAAGTCTTTAACAGAACTCTAACTGTGATTAGTTATCTAACATCATGCTTTTTATTTGTGATAGGCTAAAAGTAAGAGGGCAGATTATAATTTTCCAAAATAGAAAGGGGAAAACACCACTTGATATCTTTTGAGGTACTGGCCCCATTTCTGTTAGTGTTTAGAGATATCTTGATGTGCTGTATCTTAAACCTCATCAGTTTGGATTAACTGATGAGAATGTAAGTTTGAACTCCAAAATATATTAAAACAAAGGCTAATGTTGCATTTAAGGCACATTTAGACTAAAACTTGGAATATTTTGCTAAATGTCTATGGGATTTTCATTTAACTAGATAAAAATAGTGGTATATAAATGCTGCCACTGAGGGTTCTTATTATTTAAAAATACTTTCTTCTGCTTCCATGGTGTGCCACAACCATCCCTCCAAAATCCCTTAACACGTTTTTATACTATCATATATATTTCCTGTAACATGATTTATTTAAGTAAAAATAACTCTTATTTCAGTTCTTAAAAAAAGTTATATGTACCTCGGCCTTTAGGGCATTCTTTGTTTTTGGTCTGCTTTTCTTTCTTCTCCTTTTTTTTTTAACTTTCCAGTCTTTGGCATAGACTCATTTGTGTGGGTATGTCTGTGAAATACAGCATATATACAGAAGAGTACACGAAAATATGTACAGAACTGTGTAACTACCACCCAAAGTAAAAATAGAAAATTGTCAGTAGTTTTGATCTGACTTGATGGATTTGTCATGGAAAATTGTGTTATAATATAAAAGACCATAGACTTTGGAGCCAAATAGACTTGGTTTAAATTCAGGGTTTGCTGTGGACCAAACCCAGGTAGTTTCTAAGCCGCAAATACCTCATCTATAAAATTTGGGTGGTTGTGAGGAATGAAATAATATATATAAAAACACTACACAATACCAAGTTTATAATAAATGTTCATTTATTGTTTACTTACTGCATTCATTATTTATTTTTTCTCTGTCTTCTCTCTCTTTTTTCAAATGACATCTTAGAAGACTTTCCTTGGCTTTGTAATTGTACTTTTTACATCTTTGTTTTCTCATTTAAGACCTTCATTTTCAGTATTTTGCCAAACCACCTAGCATAACCTAATAACCCTTTCTTCTTCCAATCTGGGACAACATACACTGTCTCATCTTTGCTCATATCATCCTTTTATTTCTCTTCTGCCCTGATACCCTCTTATTTTGCCAAAATTCATCATGTAGTTCTTGTCTGCTCCTCCATTTTCCCTTCTGTGCCATCTTTTTAACCTCACCACCTGCTATATTGCCGACATTTATTCACCATAAAACCTTTTCCTTCTTGTATCTCTCTAACCTTTTAATATTAACAACCTCACTCTCTTTCTTTGATATTTATAGTTTCTTCTAAGTCCCTAACCTGACTCTTCTTGGTTTCTGCTCTCTATTACCTCTTCCCCCTTTGGTATTCTATTTAAAGGAATTTATGTTTCTCAGCTATATCCTAATTTAATAAATATAATTTCCTTTTAACAGATTTTTTCTACATCAGTCTTTAACCTTTTTTAATCTGTTCTGCACACCATGCACTCCAATTTTATTTTCTTTACTTTTCAGTGGCACTCTATACTTAGTATATCTATAGAATTAATTTCAAGTTCTGAAACCTGAGATTTGAGTCCTGCCCCCTCCACAACTCACACACTTAGATACCCTGCCTTCCAGTTGCATCCCATATTATATTTTTGCATATCTTCTTGGCTTCAGCTCTCTTGACCTCTTCCTAGTCGTCTGTACACATCATGATTATCCCACCCATGATACTTTTATTTGTATTTCTAGCTATCAGTGCCTTTTTTTCTTTATCATTCTTTGAAAAGCTAGTTCAGTTTTCACTTTCTTTGTGAGGTCTTCCATCACTATTCCAAATTGCAATGATCTCATTCTTTCAGCAAAATTATGAAGCCTTGTAATATCTCCAGTGTTTAAAGCAGATGGTGTGGTGGAATCAGAGCTTTAAGACCAGTCTAGAAGTTGTGGCAATGATTCAGATGAGATGGTGAGGGCCTCAGCTAGCACAGTGATATTAGGGTTGGTGCTATAAATATAATAAATATTTATGAGGTAAAATAGACATGACCTATTAATTAGATGTCTGTGGGAGAGGAAGGAGTCAAGGAAAATAAAGACTGACTGAATTTTGCAACTACTGATGGACATAAAGAAGTTGGTTTTTATTGACTGACTTTGAGACCCAGTGGTGGACTTTGAGACATTCAGGTGTAGATGTCCAACATGGGACATAGCAAAGTGAAACTCAAAGACAAGGTAAAGGATAATCTATGGGTCATAAATGTAAATGGTAGTTATGTGTCTAAAGATTTTTTATTGTTCTTTACAGTCCTTCATTACAGTTTGAAGCTGCTTGGGCATTAACTAATATAGCATCAGGAACTTCTGCACAGACTCAAGCTGTTGTACAGTCTAGTAAGTACATTAACTTCCTTACTCGTTGGGCCTTTTTTTTTTAAGGAAGGAAGTGGAGTTTTAGTGTAAAGTTTTATCTTACAACATTTTTAAGCTTGTGACTATTATAAGTTACTTTTGATAGTTGATATCTTTACCATAACTATCATTAATCTATCATTAAATAATTTTAATTGTGGTTACTAAAAAGTAAATAAGAGTTTTATCTTTTTGGGTAGAGATCATCTCCTAATAATTTAAAATTTTTTGTTTCTGGTACCTCCAAGGTGCTGAGTAGCTTAGGCCTTTTAGCTTGTAACATAAGTATTTTTAAAATTTTGCCTACCTTAAGACGGGCTATTAGTGTGTTGACCCAATCTGACAAAAGCTCTTTGAAAGATGTCACTAAGTAGTCTGAAGTGTGGGGCACTTAACAGACATTAGGTGGTACTCAAGATGATGCTAAGTAGTAAATGATATAGCAATAAGTTACATTGAATCAGGGAGTGAGAATACTGTTCTCTTCCTCTTTTGTTTTAGATATTTCAGTGATGTCAGGGAGAAGGTTTCCAGTTAGATATTGATTGTAACAAAAGTGGAACAGATTTCTAGACTAGGGCTTTCAGTAGAGATTAGTGGGTATAATTTAATAACAATTTTTTGTTTTCATTTAAAATTTTTTGGTTATTTTCTATATGTGGTAAGTGATACTGGGATTCTATTTACAGAAGTGATAAAATGAGTTAAAATGCAAATATGAGTCGATTGAAACCCTCATATATTGCTGATGAGAATGTAAAATATTGCAGCCTCTCTGAAAAACAGTCTATTGAAAGGTTAACCATAGAGTTATCATATGACCCAGCAGTTCCCCTACTATGTAGAACCAAGAGATATGAAAAACAGAAAGCCTTGTACAGAAATGTTTGCAGCAATGTTACTCATAATATTCCCCAAATAGGAATAACCCCAATATCCATTAGCTGATGAGTAGATAACAAAATGTAGTATACCATGGAATATGATTCAGCAATAAAAAAATGAAATTTTTAAAAATAAAAAGAATGAAATACTGATATGTGCTACAACATGGATGAACCTCAGAAACATTATGCTAAGTGAAACAATCTAAACAAAAAAAAACACATATTATACGATTTCATTTATATGAAAATGTCCAGAATAGGAAAATCTCGAGGACTGAAAGCAGAGTAAATGGTTGCCTAGGGCTGGGAGTGGGTAGTAGGACTGTTCTGGGTATGAGATTTCTTTTGGGGGTGATGGAAATGTTGTAAAATTAGATTGTGGTGATGACCACAGAGCTCTGTATAAATACTAAAAATCATTGAATTATACACTTAAACAGATAAATTATATTGCATGTAAATTATATTTCAATAAAGTGGTTAAAAAGTGAGTCAATTTTAATTTAAATGTTAAATAAATAATACAGGTAGTGCATAGATACAGCTAAAAATCCCAGAGGTAGTATACAATTGACTGAAATTTAAGAGAAAATGATCTAACTTATGCTTAGTTTCCTACTAGAATCAGTATGATACCAGTGTTTTAGAATTTGAGTTAACGTGTAAGTTATGTAAAGAGTAAGCATTATAATGATATATTATTGTGAAATATAAAGTAGGCCTGATACGAGAATAATCAGTTCTTTAATTAATCTCATATCTAGATTGGGATCACATTGACTAAAGTATTATATTCTAAGTTTACATGTAACATTCAGGGTAGAAACTTTAATACATTTTAGATAGAATTTCATGCTGCTGTTTTCTTTTAATAGCACAATAGCAACTTTTAGACACTGTCAGTAGGTCTGTTATTTGAGTATTACTAGAAGAAAATACTAAAATTTATTATTCTTAGGGTAAATGTATTTGCCACATTTATCATTTAATGAACTATATTGGGCAACTGTAGTGCTCCAGGCTCTGTATGTTTTATCAGTTTATTTAGGCTGAAATGTGTAAACTCATCAACACTTGCAGTATAAATCGTTTTTCTTTATCGTAGATGCCGTACCTCTTTTTCTGAGACTTCTCCATTCACCACATCAGAATGTTTGTGAACAAGCAGTATGGGCTTTGGGAAACATTATAGGTAAGTTGCATTTAGGTTTGAAAAGATTCCAATTAAGTATCTCAATTAACTTTTTTCCTACATTGGCATAGCCATTACACACTATGTTTCCTCTAATTTTAACATGGCTTGACTGTCTTTTTGCCTCATAAATACTAATGTAAGATGGTACCTTTTTGAAATGGATATGCAATTTGCTATCAGGATTGGTAGGTTAAATTTGTGTTCCCCAAATCAAAATCTGGAGAAACAGCAGCCCTTGATGCCCTTGACTAATGGTGAGGAAACATAGAACATCAGTGTCCCAACATGAGTCATTGCATACATTTCAGACTTTCTCATCCTGAATGTAATTTTTTTTTAAATACAATTTTCATTTCTGTAGGTGATGGTCCTCAATGTAGAGATTATGTCATATCACTGGGAGTTGTCAAACCTCTTCTGTCCTTCATCAATCCCTCCATTCCCATCACCTTCCTTCGGAACGTCACATGGGTCATTGTCAATCTCTGCAGGAATAAAGACCCCCCACCGCCTATGGAGACAGTTCAGGAGGTAAATGAAGAATTGCAAAGGCCAGATGGTATATTTTCCCTATGTTTATGCTTTAGATTTTCATGTACAGGGAATGAAATAATGCATATTCTGATTTCATTGCAGGTATGAGATTTTTTTAAGTAGCATATCATATTTAATTTTTGATTCCTGTGAAATGAAAGTTGAGACTATTGGGGCACCTAAAAGAATGTCAGTCCACACTAACTCTTATTTTTAAACGACTATGTTCATAAAAGGAAAACTGAAAAATACAAAAGAAAAAAATAAAATCTCGAAAGTTTTATTACTACCTTGCACTGTTGGTTTAGCACTAAAAAAATAAGGGACTGCTATAGATAAAAGTAGTGTACTTATATGCAAATATTCTTAAGTGATTTTGTGTTAAGTCCAATTGAAATTTCTCTTGATTCCTGACAAAATTCATGTTCTAAATATGTGGCATGCTTTGTGTTAAATCTGCTAATTAAAACAAAGTAAAATCTTGTCTGTTTATGCTTTGTAAACAGGTTTGAGTATTTTAAGTTTTTAAAAGTCCTGTGTAATCTTTAATCATTTAAACATTTCTGTGTAGAGAAATGTTGACTGTGAATCTTTAAGCTTTTTAATTGACATCTTTCACCATCTTCTGCCACCTCTTGCTCTTATGGAAAGGGTACTTAGTGATTCCCTCCCTTTCACCCTTCCTTCCTGATTTTAAAAAAGATCTGTAATGTCTTGAGTGCAGCAAACTTTATACTTTGTACTTGTCATAATTTTTTTTTTTACTAAATCTAAGGTCAAAAATTTTGATTTGACTCAAGTAATTTATTAATTAAAATCTTATTTTTTACTTTAAACAGGTAGGTGAGACAATGATGGCAGTTTTAAGAATAGCTTTTTAAAAATAGTTATGCTATATGCTTGTATCTCCATTCTTTCCAGTTAACATTGTATATCATAAACAAGATTATTGAAAACAAATGTTTTCCTTTAAGGTACATTAATCTCTGCTAGATTTATCTGGATATTTTAGACATCTGAAGTGTATTTTTGGTTTTTCAGATTGAACTTAATCAGATTTTCATTTTCCTAATACAAATTCAAACAAAATTAATGTTACTTTTCTTGCCCTGAAAATAGTATTTACTGCTTTTTAAAAAGTCAAAGTTAATCATTTTTACAAAGACATATTCATCAACTCTAGTGTTATTTGTTGTTTATCTTCTTTCCTCAGATTTTGCCAGCATTATGTGTCCTCATATACCATACAGACATAAACGTAAGTAAAACAGAAGCTTAGATTTGAGATTTTGCCCTTGATGGCACTGAACGGGTTATTTATTCTTATGCTTTTAATAATTGTCAACTTATATCTTATTAGCTTATCAAGCTTCCACAATATATATGTAGTTTTCAGAAATAGGATAAAGGTTAAATTTATTATCTTAAATCAGACAACAAAAATGTTAACTTAAGAGAAATCACATAGGTAGTTAATTTAGTCATTTGTATCATTAGTGTTTTTAAGTGTTAATATTTATAAAGTGGTAAAGCACCTAATTTTTAAAAAATCTTATTTGATTCTTACAATACATAGGCTATATATTACTGTCCCCATTTTAAAGAATAAGAAATTGAGCCTTAGGGAAAGATGAAGTGACTTACCCAAAGTTGTTGAGCTTGTAAGGGTCAAAGTTGGTATTTAAAACAGATCTTCTGATGACAGATCTTGTTTAATTTCTGTGAAACTACACTGCCTGCCATGCTACTGCCTTTTGAGATACAGTATTGAAGGATATCAGGTATAGTTTTAAATGCAAAGGCATTTTTGGATAATCTGTTCATTACATGGGATTTAGTTAAACATTTATTATATGTATTCTGGCAAACTTTGTTATTGGGCAATCTAAAAATTCTCCTAATGTAGCAAGCAACGCTAAATGTTATTCTTCTACAGAGTAAAACAGTGGATAAGTTTCCCTGAATTTAGAATTAATTCTGGTGTTATCTAGCATTGATTTGGCTTCTCATGTTCTAACTAAGATCTCTTTCTGATTTGTTGTATATTTGTGTTTTTATAATCCTATCTTTGTCTACACACATACATAATGTGTGTGTATGTGTGTCAGAATTATGTGTAATTTATCATTGGGATGAAGAAAATACATCATTGCTAACATTTCTAAAGAGGCAATATAGTTATATAAACTTTGAACCACACATTTCCCTAGTTAATTTTAGGCCTTAGGCTCTTAGAGAAGAATCTTTTAAAGGTAACTAAAGTAACTTTTTATTTGTGATGTGTTAGTCTAAACACTCATAGAAATTCAGTGAAATCTGTTTAGTTAATATACTGTTCTATTTCCAAAATGGATATAAAAGGGATTTATCAAAAGATATAAGATAATAAATATCTTAAAAGAAAGGAGGAAGAGGCAAATTATTTTTTAAAACGTATTTGTTGCTTTTGAATGCTAAAGTTAGTCCTAAGCTTTCTGACAGCTATAATTAAAGGGGAAATAAGCAAAATACCTGATTTTTCCATTAAGACTTTTCCCCTAGGACATTATGGAATTGATTATAGGTGAAATAAAAGCTCCTAGCATCTATTGGTCATATTTATTTGAAAACTAGAGGTATTAGAGTGACAAAGTACTATAGTAATAAGTATATCTGTCAGGTTTAATAAACACAGATTATTCCACATAAGCCAGAATTGTGCCAAGAATTGTAGGCTCAAAGGTGAAGAAGACATGGAGGCTCTGCCTTCTAAGACCTAAACATTAGAAGCAGATAAAAAGAGTGAAAGGAGGGAACTTTTGTCAATGACTTGGTGTGCTGAAATTGTTTCTATAATCTCTTTTATCTTACAATCTCCCTTATATGTTTTGTTGTCCTATTTTATAAGTAAGGAGATTGAAACTCAGTAAAGTAAAAGAACCTAAGTAAACTCATACAATGTATAAGAGCCATAGCTGAGAATTGTATGCTCTTTCATACCATGATCACATAAACAAACAATATGGTTTGCAAATAATCAAGAAAAGTAAAACAGGAAAATGACCAAAATGCTAGAATTATGAAAGCACATATTCTCTCTGGCAACCAGAATGCTTCACTAAAAAGGTAACATTTGAAATAATCATTATAAGGAGAAGGATGGTTGTGGAGTGGTGATAGAGGTGGCAGGGATGAGTATGTTCATAGCTGGCATTTATTAAGGGTTTAAAATATAGGATGAGCAGGATTTTGTCAGGTTAAAAAAGTCATTTCAAGTATATAAGGAAAGATACTAAGGACTCAAGAGAATACATGGAGGGTTGTGGAGAATATGGGTAGTTAATACCCCCAACACACTTGCTGGGGAGTTAAGCTGCAGGATTTTGAATCCTGTGTTAAGGAGTTTGGGCTTTATCTTTTAATCAGTGCAGAGTCATTGAAGATTTTTAAATAGAGGAGTGATATGCTTATGTGTGTTATAGTCAGATAACTTGGACGAGGTAAGGAAGGTCTGGAACGGGGAAAGTTTGAATGTAGGCTGGCCTATTATGCTATCATAGTAGGTTTAAGGAAGTTGATGAAGGCATGAACTTGAAGCAGTTAGGGGAGATAAAGTGAGTAGAACTTCAATAGGAAAGGATCAAGAAGAAGGAGAAATAAAAGTTACTTTGGTTTCTACTTTGGCAGTCTATATGGGTGAAAATGCCATGAACCATCACCAGAAGGAGTCAAACAAAAGGATGAGACTGGTCTAGGAAGATGATGAGGTTATTGTAGGACAGACAATTGATTCTGATTTACTTGCTGTTCATGCATAGTAATGTTTTTAAGAAAGAAAAGGCAATACAGATTTGAGATTTATCAGTATTTAAGGGATTCCTGAAAATATGGACATTGAGTAAGATTCATAAGAAGGGCTAAAAATTGAATTCTGTGGAATTCTCTGCATTTGAGCAGTGGCAGCAAGGGAAAAAGAACCAGCCAAGGACCAACTACTTTTTTAAGAAGAAAGAAGGAAGCATAACTTACGAAGCAAAGAGTAGGGAAAAAAATAAGGCAGAGATTTAGCAGGTTCTAGATCATACAGAGTCTTGTATACCACCTTAAGATCTTGTAGCTGTTAGGGAACCAAAGAATAATGATCTGATTTTGTATTATGGATTGATAGTTCATTCCACTGAGTGGAGTGTAGATTTTAGAGGAAAGTGGAGTTGAGAAGACAGATCAGTGGTAATTTTGCGGTATGGATGAGAGAAAATTAGGACCAGTACTAGAGCTTAGACATTAGGAATAAAAAGACTAGGGAAGACTAGAGAAATGTTTAGATGATAAATTTGCTGGTTTTGATGTGCGTGGTGCGAGAAAAGAGGAGATGGGAATAATACCTGGCTTTCTAACTTGGATCTTAGGGTAGGACACAACCAAAAACAGGAATAGCAGCAAGGAGAGATACAGAACAGCAGGAATGACTTCATTTATCAGACAGTGACTAGTGAGACTGATGGAGAAATGGGGTTGGAATCTGGAGAGAATTAGGTAGCTTACGGACTTTAATATGCCTTTGTGACATTAAAAGAAAAATTAAATATTGACCCCGAGTAGTAGAGAAAAAATCTGGACTGATTCAGGTCAATCTGTGTTCATTTGCTTTCTAGTTATTGTGCTGCTTAAAGTGCAGTTGTGGTGATTCCATAGCATTTGATTTACCTATCCTTTTTGAAGTTGTTCATCCATGGCTTAACATGCCCAGGCAGTGTTGAGTGTTACCCAACATTTGATACAAATCTACCTTATTTTGCTCCTGGTACAGATGAAATTAGTCAGTTGTAGCAGATTGGTTATGTGCTAAGACTTGATTGTTAGTGATACTCGGTGATAAATGTTTCGGGGTCCCCCAAACCACCCTCAAGTTCAGTAATTTGCCGGAAGGAATCACTGAAAAAGCTTTTACACCCATGCTTAACATTTAATACAGCAAAAGACACTGGGTATCCTACAAGTTAATTCAATTCTGACACTATCTACCTGAAGATAGTGTCAAATCCTACACTCAAGATCTGGTGCTCAGTCCCACATGAAAGCCCCTCCTTCCCCCTACCCACTGCCCCACTTCAAATGCCAGTCACAAGCCCAGGTTATCACCTCTTCTTCTGACCAACTAGCTATAGACTAGAGGTTTCCAAGATCCTTTCCTTGAGTTCAGTTAATTTGCTAGAGTAGTTCAGAGAACTCAGAGAAACAATTACATTTACCAGCTTTTTAAAGGATATGATAAAGGATACAGATGAAAGCCAGATGAAGAGATACATAGAGCAAGGGCTGGGAGGGTCCAAAACAAAGAAACTTTTATCCTCTTGAAGTTAGGGTGTTTCACCCTCCTGGTGTTGATATGTTCACCAGCCTGGAAGCTTGTCAACCCCCAACTGTTGGGATTTTATGGATGTTTTCAAATGTAGACATGACCAATTATTAACTCCACTTCTAGCCCCTCTTCCTTCTCCAGAGTTTGAAGGGCAGGGCTGCAAATTCCAAGGGTCTAATCATGGCTGCATCTTTCTGGTAACCAGTCTTCATCCAGGAGGCCATCCAGAGTTGCCTCATTAGAGCAAAAGATGATCTTAATGCTCTTATCACTTAGGAAATTACAAGGGTTTAGGAGCCCTGTGTCAGGGATAGGGTCAAAGACCAAATATTGGAGCAAGAAATGATCTTAGTGTTCTTATCACTTAGCAATTTGTAAGGGTTTTAGAGCCCTATGCTAGAAACTGGGGCAGAGACCACTATATTTCTTATTTCACAACATTAAAATCAACAAAGGCAAAAGGCACATAGGGCAGAGTTTAGGAGAAACCTGGTGCAAGTTTCCAGTTGTCTTCTCCCAGTAGATTGGTAAGGACAGTGCTTTATTCTCCCAGCAATCATGTATGGCGACATAAGTATTACCAACCAGAAAGCTCCTGAACTTTGGTGTCCAGGGTTTCTGTTGAGGGGTCAGTCACATAATCTTGGACAGCTTGCATGACTGATTTTTAACTGCTCGATCTCTATCCCCTCCCAGAAGTCAAATTGATAGAGTGTGGCTCAAGGCCCTAGTCAAACAAAAAGATATTTACCACGGAATCACATTGTTAGCATAAACTGTCTGTCTGGTCCAAGGTCTCAGGAATGCAGTGTTATCAGGCAGGATTATCCAAGGGCTCAGAGGTTATCTTGAAGGAGCTGATCAAGGGCCAATCCTTTCTTTGCAATGTGTAGGATCTGAGCACACCAAACATATAAAGATTAATTGTAAGTATATAGTAACTTGGTTCAGCTCTAGTTGTCTCTAAAGCATGTGTGAAGTTAACATTCCATAGACATTCCACAGACATCTATCTTCTAGGAAGTGTTATACATGTTAATTGCAGTTTTCAGTAGGGGTGCCTAACAGCACATTATTTGTTAGCGTATTTACTGGAGGTGATAAAAATCAGTAAAGCCCTTTGAGATGAGTATATTCTTGTTGGAAGACTTTGCGTTGCTAGAGATTTTCCTTTGATTTATGTGATGCCAGTTTTCAAGGAGTTTGTTAGTTCAAAACCTTGACCTGAGCTATCTGTCTTTTGCATATGTGTATGTGTCTCCTACTGTGTATTTAGAGATCAGCTTTCTACCATTCATCAATTGTCTGGAATATTTCTCAAGTAAAAAGTTTTAACACTTTGTAGCAGAGAAAAACAGACATGACTAGTGAAAAAGTAACTCAGGATTGCTGAAGACTTCATTGGCACATGATTAATCTGATTATTAGCTGGAAGGAAAGGAGTATACTTGGACTATTAGTGGCTATAAAAGCCACATAGTTTAGCATAAAATCCAGAAAAAGGGAAACCAAGGAAAAAGAATAGTAGAGGGGGAAGGTGTGACATAGGAGAATCAGCTTAGATGGGAAAAGGCAGCAAAAGGTAAAATTACAAACATCAGACATTGAGTAACTGTTAGCCTGATAATAGAGATGAGGAAAGCAAACTGATAAAAATAGAAGGAACTAGAATAGCCTGATAATCTTGTGCTGTGAATTTCAACATTTTAAAACTTTTTTAAAGTGACATTTTTCAGTGAAGGCCCAATATATTATAAAACAAAACTAAAAAGACTTTAAGAGTCTGTAATTTCAGGGGGCCTGAGGCCTACCTGTAGCTTACTTTCCTCCATCAGCCTTTCAGTTGTTCTCATGGAGATCCCACCAAAAACCATTAACTGATCTCAGCTTAGAAACCTTAAATATTTTATTTTTCTAGGCTCCTGTATATTAGTTAGGGGGAAAAAAAAAGATTCTCTGCTAGTAATTAGAGGCTATGTAATGGAAACAGTTACGTTTCATTTAGTGGCCTCCTAAAACCTCCCAGACCAAAGCAACCAGTATCATTCTGCACAGTATTCCATTTTGTGGACATGATTTATTCAAACACACTATTTTGGGTAGGCAGTTAGGCTGTTTCCTGAATTCTGAAAATACAATTAATGGAGCAGGAAGTAATCTTGTGTATTTTCATATTATTGGAGATATACTTCAGGGTGAATTCCTAGAAACAGGATTGCTAGGTCAGAGAGGGAGCATATTGTAGTTTTTTGTTATATACTGCCAAATTCCCTGCCATAGGGGCTGTGCCATTTTGCATTTCCAGCAGCAACATACAAAAGTGACTTTCTCCATAGCCTTGCCAATAGAATGTGTTGTCACATTCTTAATTTTTGCTAGTCTATGAGAAAATGTATCTCATTTGTAATATATGTTTTACCTTTCTGAGTGAAGTTGAACGTGATTTCATATGTTGAAGAGCCATTTTTATACCTTTGCAAATAGCCTGTTCATATCTATTGCTCATTTTTCTGTCAGAGTTTTGGTCTTTTTTTCCTTAGCTTCTAAGATCTCTTTATGTATTATGGATATTAACTCTTTATTTGTGATACATATTTAAAATGTTTTCCTAATTTGTCTTTTGGCTTTTCTTTGGGTTTGATGTATTGAGTTATAGGTTTTTGGTTTTGGTTTTGGGTTTTTTTTCTTTATGTTGAGGAAATATCCATAAAATTCTGTTTTGAGTGTTGATGTCAAGAATGGGTGTTGGAATTTTTTATTGTCTATGAAGATAATCATGTGATTTTTCTCCTTAAATCTATTAATATGACATACATTGATATTCCTAAAATTGAACTGTCCTTGCATTCCTTGAATAATCCCACTGATCATCATGTATTATTTTCTTGATGTGGTGTGGTATCACTAATAATTTATTTAGAATTTTTACATCACTATTCATGTAAGTGATACTGGTTTGCAATTTTATTCTCTATGCTATCTTTATTTGGTATTAATATTATATGTTTATTGCATTTTGAAAGTTTAAATATTAACATTATGCTTCATTTATTTTGTAAGCTCTGGAACAATTTATATAGCATGGAGTCTGTCTGATCTTTGAATATTTGGTAGTTTGCCCCTTGAAACCTTTTGGGTCTTGATACTTTGTGGGATTAGTTCCTTGATAATTTTCTGTTTTTGCTATGTAAATTGGCTTGTTTAAGCTGTCTCTACGGGGTCAGTTTTTTGTAAACTGTTGTTATAAGAAATTGTTCATTTCACCTAGGTTTTCAGCTTTGCTTGCATGTAAGTATGCAAAGTAGTCTCTGTGTGTTTGTTTTGTTTGTTTTTAATTTATTGTTTCAAGGGTCATTTTCTTCATCATTTCTTATTTTGTACATTTGTGTTCTCTGCACCACTTTCTCTAATTGTGTTAGCTAGGACTTCTTTCCATTTCAGTTTTTCAACGAACCAGGATTCCAATTTATTAATTAGATCTGTGATTTTTCTGTTCTTTACCTCATTACTTTCTACTTTTGTATTTATTGGGGTGTTTTTGTTTTGTTTTACTTTTTTTTGATTTGCTCTGTTCTTTTTCTAGTTTTTTATTTGGGATTTCTTTTCAGTCTTTTAAGTTCTATTGTATTCTGTTGTATACATCTTTAAGGCTATGAACTTGCCTTTGAATACTGCTTTGAATAAATCCTGTAGATTCTGATATATGATGTTTTTATTATAACTTTCTAGAAAATTTTTTGTATTTTCTTTTTCATCCAAGAGTTGTTTGATATAAGGCCCTTAAATTTCCATATGGAAAGCCTTTTGATATTTATTTTATTTTTATATAATATATTATTTATTATTTATTTATTATCTAATATTTTATTTATATTTATAAAATATTTTACATTGTATCTAATTTTATTGTCTTATAATAGTTTTATAATTTCTGCTTTATATGCTTGATATTTCTTTGGACCTAATAATATTTTTGTTCTCCATATACAAGTTACAAGTTACATTATCTACTATCGAGGTTTAAATTTCAGTGTATATTCATAAAATCTATGTCCTCATTTTTTGTCTACTTGACCTCTCATACTGACAGTAGTGTGTGAAAAAAATCTACATCAGTATATTTCTTTTTCTTGCACCTTTTTAGTTTCTCCTTTGTAGTGGTGTTTGCAGAGTTATTTGGTGAATAGATGTTTATAACAGTTATATATTCATTGTAAATTGTGAATTTTACAAAGTAGCTTTCTTTGTTCTTTGTAGTACTTTGTAGACTGAATTCTGCTGGTCTGCCAACAGGACAGAAGTCTCTGCTTTCTTATCATTTACTTGGTACACTTTTGCTTGTACCTTTATATTTAGCCTTTCTGAATGACTTTGTTTTAGGTGTGTCGCTTATATACAGCATAGAGTTGGGTTTTCTTTTGGGAGCCAGTTTGAAAATCTTTTTCTTATTATAGGTGAATTAAGCCCATTCATATTGTTCGGTACATTTGGTTTCAACTCTGTCCTATTATTTTATTATGATTTCTGTGTGTTTTATTTTCTACTTAGTGTTCTTTCTTTTCTTCTTTTAAAATTTCCATTGGTATTTGGGAAGGTTTATTTTTGTTCTAATGTTATTTTTATACTTAACCCTTTTATAATGCCCTTTGCTTTTTTACCATCTGGTTTGAGAGGTTTGATGGTATTCTTTGACTCCTATATTTACCCACACAGCAAGTGATGAGCTTATTCTATTTTCTCTCTTCTCTGACCTCATCTTCCCATTTTTGAGTCTAGGTTTGTGTCTTTTGCCTAGTTTGGAAAGTTTTCTGCAATCATCTCTTCAAATGTTTTTTCAGCTTCACCTCTCTTTCTGGGACCCTAATGATACAAATGTTAGATCTTTTGTTACCATCCCTATACATTCTTGCAATCACCTCCCCCCCCCCCACCGTTGGATGATTTGTACTGATCTATCTTTGAGTTTGTTGATTTTTCTTCCTCTCTCCATTCTACTACTGAGTCAGTCCTTCCAGTGAGTTTTAAATTTGGGGTACTGAGTTTTTTTGTTTTAAATTCCATTTGGTTCTTTTTTATGTCTCCTGTTTCTTTGCTGAGACCTCCAATATTTTATTTGTTTCAAATGTGTTCATAGTACCTTGCTGAAGTATTTTTATGACAGTTACTTTTAAATCCTTGTCAGATAATTCCAATATCTGCATCATTTCAGCATTGGCATCTGTTGACTGTCTTTTCCTTTTTCAGTTGTGATGTTCCTGATTCTTGGTATGAGTTATTTTTGGCTGTATCCTGCACATTTGGGGTATTATATTATGAAGCTCTGATTTCTGTTTAAATCTTATTACCTGTTACTGCGCGTGGGTAGTAGACAAGCCTTGCTCACACACACAGCATCTGCAAACACCCTCCAGGAGGGAGGCCTTCCTGCGGGTGTGGGATGGTCCATGGGTGCAGCTTTCAGGCATAGCTTCTGTCCTCCCATTTTGAAGTTGCAATATTTCTGTTTTTCCAGAACATGTAACATTTATAAATTATTCTTCTGCTTGTATCTTCACATTTGCACTAGTCTTTGATCTACAATGAAATATTTCCTCACTTATCTTTTAGTTGAATGAAGCTCATCCTCTAGTAAAGGTGTCAGCAGATTTTTCTGTAAAGGACAAACAGTAAATACTGTAGGATTTGGGGGCTGCATAGTCTCTGTCCCACAGCTGTGGAGTAGCTTTACTGGGATGTGTTACTTTAAGCTTTCGCCTCTCCTCTCCGCTCTGGTCTCACATAGACTTAGGGCAAGAGGTCCATACAAAAGCTAGAATTCAGTTTTTTATCTTCTTAAAATTTGAAATGTATAGTATTCTCATAGTCCTAGTGATGTGGAAGGTGTGGGCTATATGTGGTTTTATTTGCTCTTCTTATTCATCTATATGGTTTTTTGAAGGATGCATGAAGGGATTTGAATTCAGGTGGCTGCTGTTACTTTAGAGCAACAGAATGTCTTTAATTTGGATACTCTGCTAGGAAACATCTCTGGATTTCACATGAGATCAGACCTGTGGTTACATTCCTCAGTAAAGACACCAAGGAAAAATACACACAAGCTCTTTGACTTTGAATGAGTCAACAAACCTGAACTTGTTTTGGGGGTTTTTCTATTATTTGCAAAATTAGATGGGTGTAAGGCATGGTTTATACTACATGCTCTTCATTTGGGGACATTTTTCAAGGACTTTGCAAATAATTAACTTTTTTTCAAAGTTAAAATGCCAAATCATTTTTTTTAATCTGTTTAATAGTCTGAAAAATTAATTAAACATGCTAATAAACATGTCTGAAATCACCAGCATAGATAGATGATCTTTCTGGTCTCTTCTAGACTTGAAGCCGCATGAAATATTGGTCTGCTGATCTCATTCTATATATAAAGTGTTTCCTTGTGATTATTGGGTATACAATTTGTGGTAGGAGGGAGAATTACTTTCTGCCTGTTTTAAATTTATCTACTTAATATATAAATGTGGAAGTTGGGATTGAAGTTGTCCCAGACTTCTGGTCTCATTTTTGTGAAGAGTGACCTGACGTAGCCGTTGAGAAAGTTTTATCTAGTACTTAATAGATTTATCAGCCAAGCAAGCTAAAGCCACCAAGCTAAGGCATAAAATTTAATAATTTTTTATGTCACCATCCCATAAGTGTGTTACGTATTTTAAGCATTCAAACAAATACATAAAAAGTGTTCATTCTTTTTTACTTCCTGTAGATTCTTGTAGATACAGTTTGGGCGCTGTCCTATCTGACAGACGGAGGTAACGAGCAGATACAGATGGTTATTGATTCAGGGGTTGTGCCATTTCTTGTGCCCCTTCTGAGCCACCAAGAAGTGAAAGTTCAAGTAAGTATTTAGGCTTTTTTTTTATTTGTATAAAATTGTATTTGCTATAACCAGTTAACTTGTACAACCAGGCTGCAGTTCTGTCTATATGCACATATCTTCAATATTTCTTCTGCTGTTTTACTGAAGCTGATTTTGTGGATTTCCAAATCTTTATCTCATCCAGATTCCTTGCTGAGTTTCAGACTCATATAGCCAGTTGTTCTTGAATCCTTAGACATATCCTGTAAGAACTCCTGCAAGCACTCCATTCTCATTTCAACCAGACAGAAATGGAACATCTCATCTTCTCCCACACACTTGCTCCCCTTCCTGCGTCCCCTCTCAGTGGACAGCAGAGTCCAAGCCAGGAACCCTAACTCCTCCTTTTATTTCCCCTCCATTACAAACCCTGTCAGTCTTTATTATATAGCTTTCAAATCTGTTTTCTTCTCATATCTAGAGCCCCTGGTTTACTTCAAGATTCATTTTCTTTTCTCCAGATAATTGCAACAGTTTCCTAACTGCATTTCCTCCTCTCTCTCTAGGTTCTCCTAATTAGGGGTAGGTGGCTGATAAATCTGTTCATCCCACTTCTGCCAAAGTGACTTCTAGATAGAAATGTGTGCCCATTCCAGGCCTTTATTAAAATCTTTCTGTGGTACCAATTTAGTAACAGATAAAAATAGCTGTTAAAAATGGACCTTTACATTTTTTTACTTTAATTTCCCTTTATTTTTAAGTCTTTTTTCCCAATAATTTTCCACTCAATTTTTCCACAGTTCCAATTTTCACAAGACTGTTGATTAAAATTCAGAACTGCTTCTAAGTTCTGCAGAACGCTTTGTGTAAGAATGCAGTAAATGTTAATCATGCACCCCTTGCATTTTTACATTTTCTCAGGATTAGAGAAAAACATAGCATCAGTTTCATCATAAACAGATACATTTATGGAAAACATTTTATCCCCACCCCAGACAGCAGCACTCAGAGCGGTTGGCAACATAGTGACGGGTACCGACGAGCAGACCCAGGTTGTTCTCAACTGCGATGTCCTGTCACACTTCCCGAATCTCTTATCACACCCAAAAGAGAAGATAAATAAGGTAAGGCACATAACAGCCTCATCACTGCATTTCTTTCTTTTTGTATGTCTCATTTTTAACTGCCTCCTTGTTTCTATCGCTACTTGTTTGTGATTCTCTTCAAAATCACTGCAGTTAAGATGAGAATTATTTTGAATCGCCCCTGCAGTTACTTTGTTACAACTGCTTGCTGTAAGTGCTGCCATGATCATCACATATTAAAAATTATTTTTATATTAACTAGTGTTTTTATTTCAGTAGATTGAGCAGTTGCAACAATCAGTAAATTAGTAGCCACTGTGTGAGAGTGCATACAAAATTTTCCTTTGGATGACTGGTACCTGTTTTTTGGGAGGAGGGCTGCCATCTTTTATTAAAAAATGGAGAGATCATAATTTAATCTCCCTACAATATTAGGTTGGACATAATACAGTACCTAAATTAAAGGATCGTTAAAATTGCTTTTTAAAAAGATTTTTAAGCTTGAGATGTAAACTTACTGTTAAATATGTGCTTAAGTTCAGTCTTCATGTCAGGCTTATTTCACATTGCGTAATGTTTTCAAGATTCATCCATGTTGGAGCACATATCGGAACTTCATTCTTTTTTATGGCTGAATAAATATTACACTGTGCATATATACCACATTTTGTTCATTCATTCATTCATTGATGGACACTTGGACTGTTTCTCCCTTTTGGCTATTGTGAATAATGCTGCTATGAACTTTGGTGTACAAGTGTCTGAGTCTCTGCTTTCAATTCCTTTGGGTATATATCTATGAGTAAAACTTTTAGGTCATATGGTAATTCCATGTTAGCTTTTTGAGGAACTGCCAAACTCTTTTTCCATAGCAGCTACAGCATTTTACATTCCCACAAGCGATGTATGAGGGTTCCACTTCCTTGTTTTTGTTTTGTTTTTTATAGCTACCCTAGTGCTGTGAAGTGGTGTCTCATGGTTTCGATTTGCATTTAGTT
Organism: Camelus bactrianus; assembly: GCF_048773025.1. NCBI lineage: Eukaryota > Metazoa > Chordata > Mammalia > Artiodactyla > Camelidae > Camelus > Camelus bactrianus. The sequence goes on from NC_133552.1 coordinate 15,104,723, forward strand.
TAATCTAGTTTCATCTACTGAAATACCGCCATCCCCCAAACCAGCAGAACTGATCATTTCTTCTGTGTCATAACTATATTTATATAATTGCTTGACTATAATTTGACAGTTGGATTCTTATAGAAAAGTATGCTGTCAGAAATCACATTTATAGGTACTTTTGTTCCAATGAAGGGAAAGAAGCCAGTGCCTTTTAGACTCTAGGCCAGTTATTTTTACTGTAGAAATTCCAATAACATAGGTGATTTTTACAGCTAAATGTATTCTGTAATTGGAAGCAGAGCAGAGAAGTGAGGAAGCTGGACAGAGTGGGTAGAGACAAGGTCTGGCCTGTGATCCGAGATGCTCTGTGAAAGTATCATGGGGCAAAGGAAAAGGGTTCATATGGATACCTGCTCGGCTTCGGCAAGTAGGTAGTTGGCTTCAGAAGTTTTTCACTTTGAGTATTTGTGCTGTTTGCTTCTTGGTTACATTATAGTTCCTTGGAGGTATAAGTTACCAAGTCATTTTTTCTTTTATCCTCAACATTTTAGTTTGAAAATTTTCAAACCTACAAGAAATATGCAAAAATAGTGTAGTGAATACCCATATACTCTATTAAACACCAATTCACCAGCCATTAACATCCTACCACAATGGGATGGCAAAATAAATTTACAATTTTGAGGAAGAGGACATACATTGACAATTTAAAATTGCAATAAACCTATTTGTTTGTGACATAAATCCTTTAAGGTTACAATAAAATTTGTTATATAGACCATCCTAGACTAGTTAGAAGCTTAATTTCTAAAAATATCTTGCAAGTAAATATTTTTACAATAAAGCAATTCACCTTTCAGAAGCAGTTTTAACAAAGTATTAAGAAATTCAGTCTTCTATTTATTTCTGTCGTCTGTCTTTTAGAGGGAACTCATGCACCAAGAATGTAAGCTCCATGAATAAAGATTTTTTTGTCTGTTTTGTTCACTGCCATATCATCATTGTCTAAAACAGTGCCTAGCCTGCAGTCCTAGGCATCTGTATTATTGAAGGGATCAGTGCTAGTTAATGGGCCCAGATATTAGGTATAGAAGTTTCATTATATGCTTAAAATGGGAGATTCTGTATAACCTGATTGCCTTTTAGATGCATTTCCCTTAATGCAACTGAGGTGATTTTGTTATTGTATATATAAAGTACAGTAAAATAAAAATATAAACACATTAAAGATATTCAAATAAAAGTGCCTTTTATTTTGTTCAATTCTAGGAAGCAGTGTGGTTCCTTTCTAACATTACAGCAGGCAACCAGCAACAAGTTCAAGCTGTAATAGATGCTGGATTAATCCCTATGATTATTCATCAACTTGCTAAGGTCAGTCATATTATGAGTTCATGTCTGCTAATACATTATAACTAAGACTTCTTGGACAAAAATATTCATTTTAACATTTGTTTTTTAACCTTCAGGGTGACTTTGGAACACAAAAAGAAGCTGCTTGGGCAATTAGTAACTTAACGATAAGTGGCAGAAAAGATCAAGTGAGTTTGGAAAAAAACTATTATAATTGTTCATATTGCAAAGTATATACTGCTGTTAGGTTTAGAAGTTGCTGATTGTTTTTAGGACCTGTACTTTTTTTTTTTTTTTTTTTTGAGGGGGGTTGGGGGAAGATAATTATATAAGTAAGAGTATTTCTTTTCTTTTGTTTTCTAGGTTGAATACCTTGTACAGCAAAATGTAATACCACCATTCTGTAATTTACTGTCAGTAAAAGATTCTCAAGTTGTTCAAGTGGTTCTAGATGGTCTGAAAAACATTCTGATAATGGCTGGTGACGAAGCAAGCACAGTAGCTGAAATAATAGAAGAATGTGGAGGTAAGAGGGTTGATGGAAGAAAAACAGTTGAGCACTGAAACTCTGAAACATTAGTTCCTTTAAAGACAGCTAATTAGAAAGAAAACTGTCTGGTTACATTGCTGTTAACATCATTAGAGGATGTTGCTAGCTGTACTAGTATTCCAAGAAGATTTTCCAGAAAATAACTGGTTGTGAAAGTCACTCCATAACTGTCCTAGAGATTCACATTGCTCTTTAGGAAGCACACACTCCTCTTTAAGTCACATTGCATGAGAGCAAATGAAAAGCTCTGAAAAACCACTGTCGTAAAGAAACTTAAAAGCTTTGTTTAATTCAGCATTTCTCAAACTCTTTGACAGTGAAACACTTTTTTTCATGTTATACCTATTATCACGTGATTCTGTGGCCCTCACTTTATGAAATCCGATTCCATGTTGCTAGAGAAGGTTAATGATTTCAGAGTCACCTAGATATTGTGTTTCAGTGTTATGATTGCTAGAACTGCATGCTAAAGTTACTACTAGAGCAGTTACTTTGAAATTTTAATGAGAAAGAACAGTGATTTGAAATACTAAATCGTTATTTTCTCTGGTAATGACATATGAAGCATATATTTTATAATTCTGTTTTTAGAGGTGCCTGTACGTACTAAACTGCCCAAACCTTAAATTAACTTATCCTAACACCATGTTTTATTTTTTATGTTCTGATGATTAATTTGTATGATTATACTACCCAGTTTATTTTTTTAAGAGAAAACAAATGAGATAACATCATAGAATATTCAGCCTGGAAATATTTTCTTAATAACAAGAGGAAAATAGAAACGTTAAGGGGTCTTGTCCATGGTCAGAGAAGAAATAGAAGCATGATTAAAATCCTGGACTTCGTACTACTATTAATTCTCTGTTCATTTCGTTTTTAAGATATTTTACTTTTGAAGATAATTTGAAATTAGCATTGTAGTCTGTTCAGGACAACTTAACCCAGAAAGTTTTAGCTACAGAATTGGTACTCTTCAACTTTTTATCAATATAGTTGCTTCTGTCTATGAGAGAAATACTTAATAACTAGGATACATATTTACTTAGATTTTATTATTTATAAAGCACTTTACATCCATTATCTTTGACACCTATTTTCCCATTTTTCTCATTTGTATATTACTGTATAAAAAAGTAAAGTATTTCAAAATAACCTAGCAAAAAAGACATTTCAAGGAAGAATGCTTATTGTTAAGGATTTAATAGACCTGTGCATCTGATACATAAAGTAAATATATTGGGAATATAAATAAAGGCATTCTGGGAGGGGGAGGATGTTGCTCAGTGGTTAGAGTACATGCTTAGCATGCATGAGGTCCTGGGTTCAGTCGCCAGTACCTCCATTAAAATAACTAAATAAATAAACCTAATTACCTTCCCCCCAAAACAAAAGCAAAAAACCCCACAAACAAGATAAATAAAATGCAAAGAAAGAAAGGCATCCTACAGTTACTGTTCTGAAAAAATATTTCCCAAGTTCTCAGTGGCTATAGGAGATAAACACCCTATTCATTTTTTAAAAAGAAATTACTTCAAAATTTAAAGTTTTGTCTTCTATTTATATCAATATTAAGTTTCTGAAATTTTATTTTAGTAGCTATATAAAAATAATAACATTTGGAAAACAAAGAGAAAGATAAAAATTACTATATGCAATAGTCTGGTTATTATTAAAGCAGCCTGGGGAAATTTGTGTTCTAGTTCTGTCACTAACTTGTCGCATAACCTAAAATAAATCCCCTTACGTCTCTGTGCCACAGCTTCCTCATCTGTCAAATGGAGTTTTTAGGTATTTTTTAAACTGCCTGCCTCAAGGGCCAGGGTGTACCTCAAGGGCCAGGGTGTACCTCAAGGACTTCTAAAGAGAAAGAAATCAGTGGGAGCTGCTCTCCAACCAGAGCAGCTCACGTTTTTATCTATTTTTTTAGACAAACTATCATCTTTGGAGGGTGGTGGGAGAGTGTTCTGAGTTCCTTAGTATTTTCCATGATTAAAATGAACATAGTTTTGATTAGTATGTGCATAATTATTTTGATTATTTTATTTTTACAGGTTTGGAGAAAATTGAAGTTTTACAGCAACACGAAAATGAAGATATATATAAATTAGCATTTGAAATCATAGATCAGTATTTCTCTGGTGATGATGTAAGTATATGTTTAAGTATGGTATGTCCGCATTTACATTAAAATCTATACATAAAGTAAGTTCACTAAGAATCTTCCTTTTATCATTAATGTGACTTAAGTTTATATTGTATTTCTGTCACCTTGTTGCTTCTATAATTTGTTAAATGGGAAGAAATAGTAATTGTAGAAATAGTATCTGTTCAAATAGGTGAAATAAATCTACAGATACAGGAACTTAAGAATGGGATAATTTTTATATGTTTATTCAGTTTTAAATTGTTAAATTTCTTAATATCATTATTATTGACTTACTTAAATATTTTTTGGTGATAAGAGCATTCATATAGAATTCTCTCCTAAGAAGTAAATCAATTCTGCTTACACTGTAATGTGTAGTATCTTAACATAATAAGGATTTTTCTCTTACTCCTTACAGATTGATGAAGATCCTAGCCTCATTCCTGAAGCAACACAAGGAGGTACTTACAATTTTGATCCAACAGCCAACCTTCAAACAAAAGAATTTAATTTTTAAGTTCCATTGAGTGCAGCATCTTTCCCACATTCAACATGAAGCACCACCAGATGGCTACCAAATGACAAGAACAACAGCTACAAAAGGCTCCAAAACGTACATGCCTCTTTGTTTCGATGCTTCTAAAGCAAGCCATGTCTCAGTCACTTTGCAGTTGCCAAAAGCCACTATCACATGGACTGTAAATGCATATGCATGATTTCCTAAACTGTTTTAGAATTCTCCTTAACAGTCTCGACTACCCCAATTTTCCCTGTTCCCTGGTGCCGCCCGCTGACAGCTGCAGTCTCCAGTTTAGAATATTCCATAGTGGTGGCATGTCAGCTGCCCACTTGATACTCCTTTGGAAAATGGTGCGCTGTGGATCAAGACACTTTGGTATGACGCATACACACGTTGGAAGACTTTAAAGAGGTGCAGTCTGATCTGAGCCTCCGTCATTGTCCTCCACAAACATTTTCATACTCTTTATGTGGAAGAATAGATTTTAAAGTACAAGCCAAATGATTTTCATTGGTGGAACTGACACACACACAAAAGTAACTTAAAAAAAGAAACTTGGTTATTGATTAAACAGATAAGTTAAAAAACAAAAACTGTACTTCATCTACCAGTAATTGATGTGTTTATTATCTGCCTCAGAAGCCAGGGTTGGAGGAAGAACTTTAGCTATGGATGGTAATGCTTTCGCCATTATACCTAATTTTGAGAACAGCAAGCCCTATTTGACCACTCACTTCAGCCTGTGTGTTCCTGCTGTTTTGAAGTAATCAAATGCTGTGCATGGTATTTTACCTGAGCTGCAACCTGTTACGGACTTGAACTTCTGTTTAAGTTGAAAGCAAGAGTCCTTGACTATAAAGAAATAAACAAATAAAAACAAAAAATACAAAGGTCTGAAGTACCCATTGGTGATATTAAAAAAGAAAATCTTGCTTTCAGCTTTCAGGAGTTAATATTTTTTGTTTTAAATTGATAATTGGATATGGTTGATTTATATTGGGTTTAAACTGTGGAGCTTTCATGTTTACTGTAATTTAGTCTTAAAATATTTTTTACTTAGTAACCAGTGCTTTTGATAATGTGGTTGGCAACATACCAGCAACTATTTAGAAGTGTCATAAAACTTCTTTCTTTGAGTATTGGAAAGTTCATCCAGATCCTACTCGAAAAGTATATTCATATAATAAAAGATTCAGACAAGGATCTGCGTAGAGGAATAATCTGCAGTTATTTAACATAAACCTGATTTGCAGTGATCTTTAAGTAATTCTGCAAAATCTGGTATTACTATGTAAAGTCATTGCTTTTGGAAAATTGTCTGACCCAGTTAGTTATTAATGAAAGAATATGGATTTGAAAATTTTTAAACTGAATAATTTGTGCTGTCACAGAAATGGTTTTGTTGCTGTTGTTTACTGGGTATAATTTCCCAATGCATTGATGTGAAGGGATAGAAAATCTAAACTAATTTAGTTATGCGGTGGGAGGGGGGTTGTATTTACTGTGATGAAGATGAGACAGATGCCATCAGAGCTTTGTGGATCAGCAGGGGTGTTTTCACTGATAAACAACACATAGCAGGTGTGCATTCATTACAAATATATGTATCTGCCAAGGTGGAGCCACTTTAAAGAGTGAGTTTTGTCTTGTATCTAAAGTGGATACAAGCGTATGTTTAAACTGCAAGATTTTTACTTGCTAGAGAATCTGTTTTAATATAGTGGTTTGGCCTCTGATTATTTATAGGTTTTATAAATTTTAGAATCAATTTCTCTTTAAGGTGGCTCAGATTTTTCAACTCTTGTGCACATAAAATTGAGTTGAAGTTCATTGTGCCTTTTTTTCTTTATCCAAATTTTGCGTTAAAGCTTCATATGGATAACTGCATCCTGTTCAGACACTGTAGTCTAAATTTTCAAGACTGTGTGGTGTTCACTAAAAGTAGGAATAACAAAGTCAAAGCTAATTAAGGTCACAAACTTCAGTGAAACCCTTAAAGTCCAAATCTTCTTGATATTGTGAATTGTACCCCTTCCAGTTTAGTTTCTTCTGGACTCTCCATACTTACTGACAGTTACCTTTTAAATTTTGCACACATTGAGATAAAATTGGGCCTCTTCTGTGCCGATTCCTATTTCCTCTTGTGTTTCAAGTGCAAACTAACATAAGTGAACATTAGCATCAAGTAGTGCAGACATATGTATGCATTTGCTTGATTCAATTTGTTGTGACCTTATCAGTTTGGAATTGGAATTGCACCATTTCGTAGATAAAGGAAACTAAGTATATTGCTGCACTTTTAAGTTTTCAAAACAGTGTTGAAAAATTGCATTGTTTTTATTTTTTTTAAACTCAGTTTAAAAAGACTAAAACGTTCTTTCAAAAGAGGCATCTAAATGTGTTCCTAATTTTGTATATGGGCTTAGGTTTTGTAACCAATAAAAAGCTGCTATCAAATACGACAAAACATTGAAGAACTTATTTCTTAAAGTATCTTAATTTGCTCATTTTGTTTTCTATGTGGTTAAATTTAAATTTGGAATTATTTTCCAAACATCGGCCACAATGGAGGTGAATCATAAATTATTCTTGCATTGTATTTTAATATCTCCTTTCCACCATAACAAACCAGGATGACCAATAACAATGCTAGATTTAAGAGTATCTTGTCACAAATAAGCACGAAAATCTGTGCTAATTTCCTAAACTGCCGTAACAAAGTACCACAAACCAGATGGCTTAAAACAATAGAAACTTCCTGTTAAACAGTTCTGGAGGCTAAAAGTCTGAAGTCAAGGTGATGGCTGGGACATGTTCTCTCTAGGGGAGGATCCTTGTCTCTTCCTGCTCGTGGTCGTTATCAGCATACCTTGGCATTCCTCAGCTTGTAGCTACATCACTCCAACCTCTGCCTTCATCATCACATGGTGTTCTCTCTACATATCTCAGGTTTAAATACCATAACTCAGAGAAAGGTCATTTGAAGAAGGTAGGGTAATTATGACTTTCATGAAGCAAAAATTCAAACTTTATTTAACTCCTGTCTAATCCTTGAAAACAAGAACTATAGAAGATAGTAATTGAAATAAACCTAACAATTTTAACCTGTTAGAAGTTCTGGATCTAAATGAAATCTTGAATTAATTAGAAGAACAAAGGAGCAGCTAAATTTTTAGTATACAAATATTTTTACATTTGTGTATTGCCACTTCAAATTATTTTTCAAAGAACTCGGTGTGTAAGTAAGTAAATTGTAGTACTGCTATATAATCTTGCCATAATTTTCCTTCAGACCAGTTGTCCTTTTCAGGAGATTAATTACTTAATTATTGCAAGTAAAAATTTGTGAATGTCAGTGGTCTTTCAGTGATAGTTATGAATTTTCTTAACCCTAGTTGAACCGAAGATTTTAATTAAATCTACTTGGAGATAGAAAATATAATTTCTGTATATTACACCATAAGTCTTAAGGCATATAGCTCTCTACAACCCACCAGTCATCTGTCGAAAGTTTAAGAGAATATTCTTCATATAAATGTTGTACTTTGTTAAATAACTAAAAAACTGGGTAGAATGATTCTCAGAAGCATTATGTATACCTGTATTCAGTTGACCCATAAACAACATGGGTTTGAACTACGTGGGTCCACTTATACAGGGAATTTTTTTCAATAGCAAACAACACAGTACTACATGAACCGAGGTTGACTGAATCTGTGGATGTGCAACAGCTGACCCGGAGGAACTGCTGTGTGCAGAGACTGCGTATGTGGAGGGCTGACTGAATTATAGGCAGAGTTTTGAATGTGCAGAGGGGTCAGTGCCCCACCCCTACGTTGTTCAAGGGTCAACTGTATGTAGATGGGCTCAGTACTCTAATCAAGAGAAAGTGTTTAGTAAAAGGGTTGTGGGGATGCAGCCTGTTCACATCCTTGGCCTCTTTATTTGCCTATGAAATTCCTCAACTAACTTTAACCTAAGTCAGGGTTTCTCAAACCCTTCAGTATTGACATTTTAGGCTGGGTAATTCTTTGTTGTGGGAGGCTGTCCTGCGTGTTGTAGGGTGTTCAGTAGCATCCATAGGCTCTGCCCACTGTGGGTAGCACCTCTCTACTCACTCAGGACCACCAAAAATGTCTCAAGACACTGCCATCTATTTCCTGGGGACCAAAATTGCCCCAAGTGTGAACCACTGAACTAAATCAGTTCCTGTAGGAAACTTCTCCTCTCAAATGAGACAGCCTAAATCATGCCTTTTTGTTCTATGAATGGTCCCAGGCATTTTTTTTTTTTCAGATGCATAAGATAAAAAGAGGAGACCAAAATGTGCCTTTTCTCCATTCTCACTTTTAAGAGAAATCGGAGCTAGAGCTAACTACATTTCCCCAATCACCTGTGGGAACTCCTGGTGGTACTGAGCGCATCTACTGCAAAGGACTTAGAAGCAGGGATATGGAGTAACTATTCTCTTAAATGTATCACGTGGCTAAAAGTTGTATGAAACAACTAAATGTGTTGATTGCCCTTTGTCTTCTCAACACTGCCCTGTAGCAGTGTTTTCCAAACATTTTTAGTTGAAGATCTTGACGTTCTCTGGGAAAGCTGGGGGTGGACCACAAAAATTACAGCATAGTTGGAAAAACATTTGAAGCATTCTGAGAGACAGGTCTCATCAGGAAACTTACAAGTTTATTAAAAATGATTAAAAGCAGGGGATCTATGTATGGCTGAGCAAAGGATGTGTTCCTTGCAGGGAATTTCTTCTACAGTATCCCTCTTGCCAACCCTAAAGACCTACTGTCTACTTTCTTGAGTAATTCTCTTTTTTCAATCTGTGGTCCCCAAATGGGGACCGTGTGCCAAGGAATGCATGAAGCTGGAAGAGAAACCAGGCACATCTGAAGGACGGTGGTTTTACTTGATGGTAAGTAAAACAGTTTTATGATGATATAAGCCTAAGTGTAGGGAGTAAAGAACACATTTTGCATAACATTTTAAAGATAAAGTCGGTTTTTGAGGCAGGCTATTTTATGGACACATTCCTGCAGGAGGAATGTGGAGTCAGAAGAGTCTGAGAAGTGAATGATGTGGCACTTACTCCAAGTGAGCCTTTCTACTTGTAGAGAAGCTTGATTGTTACCAAGTCTTTTCTTAATACGGAATAGAAGTCACCACTCTTAAATGACCATCATTATAAATTAACTGTTCTTGATTCCAGGTAGACTTTTAGTCCCAGATGGCAGAATAGACATCTGCTTTTATCAGCTTCCTTAGCCTGAACACCCCATGCCTTTTAGCCATCCTGCTTGTAAGTCTTTCCTGGACCTGGTTCCTGTCAGCGTCATGCATTCCAAGGACCTCAGGAATAGAGTGCGGTGTGGCTAGTTTCTAGGTACCATGGAATGGCAGCATTCCTTAATCTGGATATTTAATTCTGTTAATGTTTTACCAGCTTCATCATAATTAGATTTGTGATTAAGTAACAGCTTCAGTTCCTTTGTCTTCAGGTCTCTTCGACCTAGTAGTTAGGCATTTACACTTTTCAAACCTAAATAGAAGAATTTGTGAATTTCATATTATTGATTTCAGCCAGTTTTCTTCATAAGAACAGATTCTATGTATGTATCCTTTCCATGTCTTCAGTCTTTTATGAGTAAGAATTTTGACCAAGCCTTTAGAAACATTCAAATAGTTCTTGAGCACCCTTCCCATGCCAGCTGGGGCACACGATACACACACACACACACACACACACACACACACACACACACACACACAGGAATAAAAGTAAAAGTTTTATAAATAAAAGACAAATGCTAGAAAAAAAAGATATATATCTATACAATGATATGCAACAGAATTGGCCTAGTTAGGAAGATGAGAATCAGGCTGGCAGTGAGTTCTCACTAAGTACCAGCTACTGGTATGAGCACTTGAGAAGTACCAACTCGCCCCCAACAACTCTGTGGTGAAGTTTTTATCAGGCAGAGAGAGGTTAAGTTTTCCCAAAAGTACGTAGCCGATAGTGGTGAAGAAAAAGCAGGAGTTAATTGGGCAGATTCACTGGAAAAGCTTTACTGGCAGAGGAAACAGTACATACAAAGTTGGAAGCAGCATGGGAGTTCAAGGGAGTGAGAGAAAGTAGAGCTGCAGCGCAGATGACAGTTGGGAGGAGGACTACCAGGGACAGGGGAGGGGCCAAAGAGAGGCAGGTGTCAGACCCCACGCCTGCAAGGCATATAAGGAAATTTTGGTATTCTAAGAGCGATGGTAAATCATCATTAAGCAAAAGAGATAGGAGAATCGTGTTTAATAGCAATCACTGGCTGGTAAGTTGAGAACAGGAAATGTACTTCGGGTTTAGTGATGTGTACAGGTGAAAATAGTGAGTGTGATGCACTGAGGTAAGAGATGGTGAACAGCTTGGTCCATGAAGTCATGTGACCAAGAGATACTCAGCAGCTAAAAGACAAGAGCTGGTGATGCCTTAGATCTGGAGTTTGGGGGTGATGTCTGTGTTTCTGGGTTGCTGTAACTGCTGAATGGAGGTAACATAAGATAGCGAACATTGGTGGAGACTCAGACATAGTGAGTAAAGGGTGATGGGTTCAGTTTGGGTTGTGTTGAGTGAAGACATTCAAATGACCATCAAGTAGGGCAGTTGAAAATACTGGTTTGGAGCTCAAAGGAGAGGGCTGGGCTACAAATTTGAATCCTCTGCCTATTTTGTTGGTTATTAAAGCAGGGAATGAGGGTGAGACTGCCTGGGTCCAGCATTTGGAGTTAAAACAGGGCTTAGGACTGAGTGTTGTGGAGTTCCAGCATTCAGAGGGCACCTAGAGAAGGGTGAGCTTGTAAAGAAAACAAGATATGGCCAGGATGGTGGGAAGAAAACCCTGTGCGTTTTCTCAGAAAACCAAGGGAAAAGAGATTTCAGTGCCCAGTGATGCTGCTGAGAGGTCAAGCAAGGTAAGGACGGGAAATGTCCTTTGGTTAGTGATGCAGAGGTCACTGGTCACCTTGGTGAGAGCTGTATCACCGCGGTACTGAGGGCGGAAACAGGATCAGTGGGAAGGACTGACGAGCTGGGGCAGACTATGAAGACAGGAAATCTCAGTTTCTTAGGTTTTTATTTTGCTTAGAAGGGGAACAGAGCAGGAGAGTCACTAAAGAGTGGTATGGGGGCAATTGATGGGGGAAATCTAGTTGAGGAAGACATTGAATACACAAGAGAAGAGCAAAGAGTGATCATCAATTTTCTAACTTACAGGAGAGAATCCAAAGCATAGGTGGCAGGATTGGCCACACTTACTTCTTCAGCCAACAGTTATTTAATTGAGCAACCAGTATATGCCAAACTCTAACAGGTGCCAGGGATACGGCAGTAACCAAGCCAGACACAACCCATGGCCTTGTGGAGTTTATATTCTAGTGGCAAGAGATTAGCAATACATGTCTAAAGAAATAATTTCATCTGGTGTTAACTACTATATAAAAAGTTACATAGGTAGTAACTAGGGGAGAAAGTTTTTGAACTTGTGTTCAGTGCCAGAAATCATTGTTTCAACTGTGTAAAATACACATAATATTTACCATCTTAAACATTTACAAGTGTACAGTTCAATAGAGTTAAATATATTCATACTGTTGTGCAACCATGCTCCAGAACTCCATCTTGCAAAATTGAAACTCAATAGCAGGTGAACAACTTGCCTTTTCTCCCAACTGCCAGCCCCTGGCAATCACCATTCTATTTTCTGTCTCTAGGAAAATAGTTACCTCATTTAAAGGGAATTATGCAGTCTTTTTCTTTTGTGACTGACTTATTTCACTCAGTATAATGTCCTCAAGTTTCATCCATGTTGTCACATATCAGGATTTCCTTTTTTTATATGGCTGAATAATATTCCGTTGTATGCATGTAACACCTTTCAAAACAATGAACAATTGAATGTTTTTTAGTATATGCACCCTAGTGATACATAGTATAAGTATATATTTTTAAATAATTCATTTTTTATCTGAAATTTATCATGGTGTCCAATATTTTATCTGGCTACCCAAAATTGAAGGCACAGACTTGATCAGTGTGGGTTACAATCACTTTTAACTCTGATTCCTTTCTCCAGTGCTAAGTCTCTAAGAAACAGAGCCCTATGTAAGGGAGAAGGGGAGAAGGTTAAAATCAAGCAAACAAAAAGATGCTAGCAAAACTAGAGAGAACAGGTTAACATGGTGACCTAGATGAAGTGGCACTTCATTTGAGGAGAGCCTTCGGGCGTTGGTTCCAGAAGCCCCGGTGTATACTCAACTCCGCAGACGTTCAAATCCCAGTTGGCCCTCCCTATCCGCGGGTGCCAAACCCACGAGAACGGACGGCCGACTGTAGTTGTCCATTAAGACCTCAGAGTGCAGGACAGAAAAGCAAAGGCTTTGGTTTCACCCAGTTACTGGGCCTCAGCCCAGTCTCCGAGAGTCCTTGTACGAGTTATTTATTCTGAACCTGTTTTCACATTTGTAAAACAGGAAAACACTGACCTCCTAGGGTTGTCGTGAAGTTAGATAATACAACGCAGGTGAAAGTACCTAGTTCCAAGCCGAAGGGGTCTCTTGCTCCTCTCCCCCATGCTTTTACTGCTATTCTGGATTTTTAAGAAACAGAGTCAGAGTAAACCACGAGGGCTTTAAAAAGCCGACTGGGGACTGAAAATGCCATTGGCCCGAATCTCTCCTGCAAAACTTGCAAGAGCCTAATTAGAACTTTTTGTCCCTAAAATTCTCCCTGGTCCATTGGCAAAATTTCCGCCATTTGGACTTTACCTTGCGGCTTAAGGTTTTGAACCACGTTAAAAAATAAACTGCATCAAAAGATGTGGCCCTATTACCACTTCTTTGGGCGTGGTCAGGGAACAGGTTTGGTCCTGGCAGTTACTCATTCGAGATGCTGAGCACGGTCCTGACTTCAGAAAACCTCCCGGCTCTGAGGGCGGGATAGACGGGGAGGCGGGGAGGCGGGGAGGCGGGAGGGGAAGCCTCCCCCCCGCCCCGCCCCCGCCGGGAGCCCCGCCCCGCCCTCCCACTCCCGGCTCTCCCGGTCCGCGTTCCCAGCATTCCGGTTCGGGAGCAGGAAGCATGCGCGCTGCGGGGGAGCTGGGCGCCGAGGCGGGCGCCTCGCTGCTTCTGTGCGCCGCGCTGCTGGCCGTGGGCTGCGCGCTCGGCCTGCGCCTGGGCCGCGGGCGGGGGGCGGCGGACCGCGGGGCGCTCGCCTGGCTCTGCTTCGACGCCCTGGTGCACTTCGCACTGGTAAGTGTCGTCGCCTCCCACCCACCCCTCTTTCCTTTCTGGCTCCAGGGAGTTTCCTGAAAAGGACTGGGGGACGACTCCATCCCCGCTGGCGGGAAGTCTGCGTGGAGGCCGCGGTGTCCGTGGCCTTTGGCCAGTTGCTGCAATTCTCCCAGGTCCCAAGTCCGTGAAAAGAGAGTGCAGTTTCCCTAGTGTTGCCAATTCCTCTACCAAATTAAAAAAACAAAACAAAACAAAACAAAATTGTTACTGTAAGCTGCTGAAGGGCTTTGACTTACTTGATTTTGTAACCTGCACATCAGTGTTGCACATAACTGAGAGAGAGTTTTTGAACCCCCAGAGGGAGCAAGGAGAGGTGATGAGGCACGCTGGGGCCAGTGCCAAAGCCCAAACCCCCCTTGCCCTAATAGTATTCATTTATTGAGTGACGACTTTGTGCCAGGCACAGTACTGTGTTTAAAATTTCTGGTCTTCACAAGCATCCCGTAAGCTACTTATTACTGTCACCAATTTACAGAGGAGAAAACAGACCCTGCAGAGTTGGGTGATTGTACAAATGCCGCACAGCTGGCATGATCCAGTCAATTTTAGTCTGGCTCCAAATCTTCCACTTTATTTCACACCAGGCTTTAGGAACCGTATCCCTAAAACTTCAGCCCCCTTTGTAAATGGCCAGGGGTGTTGTATTTAAGAGATTCCACTGAAAAGCCCTCTTCCCCAGGCACGCACTTTTTTTTTTTTTTTAAGTTTTTTTAAAACTGTATAGAGATATCTTTTTTGTTGTTGCAAATTTGACCCTGCTTAAATCTAGGCAGACTTATAGCTAATGTGAAGCCAGAGTGTGCAGTCAGTCCAACCGAGGATTTGGGGAGGGGGGGCAGGAAATTCCAGAAATTTCCACAAAAGCAAAACTTGAATTTGCTGCACTGAGAACCATTTATTTAGCATTTCCGTTGTATTTACAACGATTTACATAGCATTTACATTATATTAGGTATTACAAGTAAGCTAGAGATTATTTAAAATATAGGGGAGGATGTCAGGTTATATGCAAATACTACACCATTTTTATACAAGGGACTTGAGCAGTTGGGGATTTTGACTTCCCTAGGGCTTGGAAGCAATCCACCATGGATACTGAGGGAGGACTGAAGTGTTGAGAAATCTATAGATGTTTATCAGTTGGGTATGTGCATGTACAAGATGTTACTGGAATGATGAAATTCCTTCTTCCCTAACAGTCAACTTGCACAGCTAATGAGGGTAAGTGTTTCCCTCAACTCCTTTATTTATAGAATTGATTTTTAAGCTATCATTGAACACAAGGTGTCCCAAAGAACGGAGGCAAATACAACAGATTGCTAAGACCACTTCAAGAAAATTGTGTTAAATTTTAGACTTACAAAAATATAAAAACATCAAGACAGACCCAAACATCCACAACCTTGTTTAAAGTTGTCTACTTTTCAAGCACAAACCATGACAAGTGACACCATAGATAGCTCTATACCTTGAGGTGTAGACCCATGTGTGGAATCACTGCTCCTCTCTCCACCTTCCTTGTTCTGAAGGGAATGTGCCACCCCCCCCCCAAAAGCCCCATCTTGTGCCATTTACCTGTCCCAGCTGCAAAACTTCCCATTATTTGAATGCACCATACTTTAGTTCTTTAATTCTAGAATGCATATTTTTTCCCACACATTAGAACAATCAATGACATAACCATTGTGGGTTATTTTACTGATATTTTATGTCTCTGAGATGTATCTTAACAACTGATGATGAAATATAAATAAAACTAAGCCCATTTATATAGACTGGTTACATTTGGTATTTACACACAGTGCTTCAACCAGCATCTTTGTACACATATCTTAGAGATTGGTGAGGAGGGCACTTGAATTAAGCTGTTGAGGCCTGCAAGACAAATGCATGTCCATATTATCTTTGGAATTCTTGGAAATTTGTTGAAAGAAAACCTAGAAATGTGACATGAGCAAAGATTGTAATGTAAAGCCTCAAGGAGAACTGAAACCACAACTCACGTGTTGCCGCTAGAACCTGAGCTGCCTCTCCTCACCTTTTTGACTTTACTTCTCAAATAGGAGGAGATGTTTGAGGTCTGTTGGCCACCATCAAATACAGAGCTTTTCTGTTGGACAGAATTTCAAGCCAAGCATTCTCAGAGGTAGTTCAGCTCGCAGAGTGTGGTTACCTGGGGCTGCAGCACTGACCTTCAGTTCAGTTGGCTATGGCCAGGATGAAGGTCTGGCTGATCTCCCACCTGATGGGAGCCATGGCAACATGCATGAAGAAATCAGTGGTTGGCTCACCAATCCTCAGAGGTTACTATGGGCGTTTCACGCACTGGTGCATCATGGGTTTTTCCTCGTCTGTAATCTTAAGTATTGCATTCTAGGCATGGCCAGACCCTGGACACAGGATATATTATGTCTATGTTTGGGAAACATCTTGAAGTCCAGATTGATTAGAACACAAGATTTACATAGGATAAGATTCCAGCAATATCTTTTATGTGCACATATCCAACTGATAAACATCTATAGACCTAGGTGATTATCAAAAACTTTGCTTTCACTTTTCTTTCTCAATACTTCTGTCCTCCCTCAGTATCCGGGGTGGATTGTTTCCAGGCCCCCTAAAAATACCAAAATCCACAAATGCTCAAGTCCTTTATGTAAAGTGGGGGGACAGGCTAGAAAGAGAACTTGAATGACAGTTTAGACTTTGAGTTTCATTCTGTGCTAGGAAGCCATTGAAGGGTTTCAGGCAGGGAAGTAGCATGGCCAAAGCAGATCCTTCAAAAGATAATTTGATGGTGGTGCTAAGTCAGAGGCTGTGAGGGGTCTGAGATTTTGCCCTTCTTACAAGTTAAACAGGTTAGGCTGGTTGATTCTCTAAGCCCCACAGGACAATGCAGTGAGGGCCAGATGATACTTGCACATGCTGTGGGTGCGTAACAGGAGAGGAACCCCCAAAGAGATCCCAGTCAGTGCAGGAATAGGAGACATACATGGAGAATTGTCTCCCAACATGGTGCAGGGTGGATTGGAAAGAATAGTTCAGGGGCAGGAGGTCAGCCAAAAGCAACTGCAGTACCATAGAAGTGAGAAGAAGGAACTGAGCTAAGGTGGAAGCTAAAATGGGAAGGAGAGGTAAATATGAGGGACTTTGCAAAGGGAATTTTATAAGTCAAAATGACTGCTTATACATTGGGGGCAGAGATGATCTTGGAGTTTAGAATCTGGTCGTTGTGGGTACCGTTGATAATGTTAACAAAGACAGGAAGGTCAGATTTTAGAACTATGAATCTGGGGCTCTGGTGTGTAGTTGAGGGGAAATGTCCAGAAGGCAATTAAAAATGTAAGACAATTTGGAGAGACAGAGTCAGGGCAGAATAGAGTTGGAAAGTCCTCGCTGCATTGGAGGAGGCAGCAGGCATTCCTAGGAATGGGTGGTTTCTGAGTAGCGACTGCTTTGGCTGATGATTTAATCCTCGTAGAACTGGGTAGTGGCAATGCCCTTTGTTTACCAAGGTAACTCAGGACAGCGCAGGGGCAGGCAAGGGACTCTGGGATCTGTTTAGGATGAGAGGTGCTGAGTGTGTTTGTGAGCAAGAGCTGGCCGAGGGAAGAGCTAAGTGCAGAGACACGTGCCGGCAGCGCTTGGTGGCTGGTGCTCGCCTGGCGCGTGAATTGGCCTCAGGCAGAGCTGAATCTCCCTGAACCCACTTGTCCTCGGGGTGAAGGGCAGCTGTGGAGAACCTGGGCTGCAACAGTCTCTTGTTCATTCTGCTGTGACCCCCCTGGGTAGTCTTTCCTTAAGAAGTCCTGCATAATTCCATTAATTTGTGTGTTTTGGATATTACCCTTGTCCGTTTAACATCACCACCTGTTCCTTACCTTCCACGACAGTAACTTCAGCCTCTGATCTTGGGACTTCCTAAAAATTTCTTCCTCCTACTACTTTATCACTAGGTCTGAAGTCACCGTCTGTTACTGTCTCCTGTTTCCCTTTCCTTTTTTGGCATCATCATCTTCAGTTTTGCTCTAAGATAGGTATCCTCTCTGGTAAATGAATTTATAGTCCTCATGCTGTTTGGAAGACCTGGTAAATCACAGTTGGTTTAGCTGTGTATTAATGGTAAGGCTTTATGATGGTAAATTTTATGTGCCAACTTGACGAGGGACCATGGGGTGCCCAGATATTTTGGCAAACATTATTCTGGGTGTTTGTTTGAGGGTGTTTTTGGATGAGGTTTGCATTTAAATTGGTAGAGTAAAGCAGAGTGCCTTCCCTAACGTGGGTGAGCCTCATCCCATTAGGTGAAGACCTGACTGAAGCACAAAGACTGACAGTCCCTCAAGTAAGAGAGAATTCCTCCTGCCTGACCACCTTTAAACTGGAACTGCCTTCGGACTTGAACTGAAACAATGGCTTTCCCTGGGTCTTAAGCCTGCCAGCCTTCAGACTAGATCCACACCATTGACTCTCCCTGTTCTCAGTCCTTCGGACTTGGACTAGAAATAACTACATGAGCTTTCTTGGGTCCCCAGCTTGCTGACTTACCCAGCAGGTCGTGGGACTTGTAAGCCTTCATAATTTCATAAGCCAGTTCCTTATGATAAATCTCTTTAGATAGGTAGGTAGGTAGGTAGATAGATAGATACACACACACACACACACACAGATACAGATTTAGATGTGGATATGATCTCCCATTGGTTCTGTTTCTCTGGAGAACCTTAATACAAACTTAGAAATGGTGCTAAATTAAAAGCCCAAGGAATAGTGCCCATAATGACACTTTGCCCATTGTTTAGGGTGTGGGCAGACAATCCTTGTACTTCTGCAGACCCAAATTCAGTCTGTTTTCTAACATCATGAAGAAGGATGTTACTGAGTCCTAGGAATGGCTGGCTACATCACCACATCTCAGAATGGCATATATTTATATTGTTCCTCATTTCCACCAAATTTGAGTATCTGGGCACCTATGTCTTGCTGTGCTGCATAGACAGAATGGATGGCCCTCATCCTCCCAGAGCTTGTGGAATAGCAGGGTTTTTCTCTTGTTCATATGGAGAATAATAGTACTAATGTCACTTACAGTGTGAAATCCACATGAGAAATTTCTTTTGCAAATAAGTGCTAGGAGAAGCTTAGTTTCTCCTAAAAAAATTGTTTTGTCTACTCTGATGGCAAGAACAGTATAAATGTTTCTCCTTTTCACTTTGGCTGCTTGGAAGCTTACAACCACATTAAGCTCTATAATAATGACAAAACGTGGTGTGCATATATATACATTCTTATTGACCCCTGATCCAAATTCTTATGTATATTTTACCATTCAGTTGAATGGGTTTTTTTTTTTCTATAATTGACCTAAAATCTTTCATGTAAGAAGAAAGTATGTAAATACTTCAAAAAAATGTAATGCAGCTAAAATTTATTTCTTTTGGAATGGAAAGGATATTCTAGGGAAATATCATTTTTACTTTATAACACTAAACACAATTTGTAACTATTTTCTCTTCCTCTGTCTCCAGTAGCTGGCATGGTACCTGGTATATAGGAGCTATTCTGAAGTATTTGTTAGTATTGAATGAATGGAAGAATAATCCTATCCTTTTAATTTATAGCAGTTTCAGTTACTTACATTTTAAGCCTCAGATTGCTCAGATATCTAAAATGTCAGTTCTTTTTCTATGTCAGATAGTCTTTTAAGACAAAATTTTTTAAAATTTGTATTTCTATGATCATTGTAAAATTAAACATTTACATATTTAAAAGAAAGAAAAAGATAAAAATTACTCAGAAAATTGTTGTTAATATTCTTAATAGTATTCCAGAATTTATATGAAAATATGTACCCAGATAAATATTTTTGGAAATTCTTTTTACAAAAAGGGGATCATGCTATTCATTCTTTGTTGCTTTTTTCCTTTAACTGTGTTCAGTGATCATCTATATCAGTATTGAACTACCTTATAATTTTAAATAACAGCATAGGATTCCATTATACTTTATATAGGACCTACTTAACCAGTCACTAATTGTTGGACTTACAGGCTCTTTCCTGTTGTTGGCAATTATATAGAATACTCTCTGGGCATTTTCATGCACTTGTCTCAAGTATTTACCCAGGATGAATCCTGAAAGTAGAATTGCTGGCTCAAAGGGAAGCCAGTTTTTAAAGATTCCAGAAAGATGGTACCCATTTATATTCCCATCAGCAGCTTCCTCACACTCATCCAGTATGAGGTATCAACTGTGTCAGGTACCTCTTTTGCATACTCTCAGGTCTTCTTGGCCTCATCTGACCCTTGACTGTATACTCTGCTCCTGCCACCACTACAGCAACCAACTTCAGCGTCATTCCAGCCCAATCAGGCAGCACCTACTCCCACCTCCTGCCCCAGGCCCTTTGGCTGTCACTCAGGAGTGAGATCCTGGGGACCCACTCAGCTCCCACACACCATGGGATGAACCTTTGATGGTGGTATTTGGGAGCCACAGGATAAATTCTTCTTCCCTCCTCCCCCAAGATGGACTCCTCAGAGAAACAGTCGTTCATACAATTCTGGAACAATTCAAGATGGTAGACATCAGTTAGCTTGTTACTAAGCAACATTACTAAGTTACTAACCCCAGTGATGCTGCCTCATATCTGATTCATCCTCCTTCTCTGTCTCATGTCCCGTTTCCCGTCCTCTGCCTCTTTGGGATAGCAATCCCCATAAAAGTAGTAGAACATAGTATAATGCTTTCTGGGGGGACCCAGGTCAAAAGATCTTTTTCCTTAATAGTTACATACTGTTCCATAGCGTGGATATATTATAATTGAACCAACCATGCAACCTCTGCTTCATTTGTTCCCTCCCTTCCTTCCTTGAAATTCCACCTTTATCAATGCTTAAAGTCTTTTATATGCATAGATATGATTGGGGATTTTTTTTATTGAAGTATAGTCAGTTACAATGTTGTATCAATTTCTGGTGTACTGCATAATAGTTCAGTCATGAATATACATATATATATATTCATTTTCACACTCTTTTTCATTATAGGTTACTACAAGATATTGAATATAGCTCCCTGTGCTACACAGTATAAACTTCTTGTTTATCTATTTTATATATAGTAGCTAGGATCTGCAAATCTCAAACTGGGGATTTTTAAAATTTGGTTCTGTTTTATGAATCTTTTGGTTTCAGTTCTGTCTACACTATTTCTTATTATTTTAGCATATAGTGCATTTAATATCTGATAAAGCAAATCTTATCACCCTTTACAAGCACCTTAAAATGTATTATATATCCTTCCAGATGAACTTTAGATTCATTTTGCCAGTTCTAAAACTTGGTATTTTGATTTAGGATTTTCTTAAATACATTAATTTGAGATTAAGTAACATCTTTACAATACTGAGTCTCCTTTTCTAAGAACTGAGTGGATCCCAGTTTGTTTAAATCTTCTGTTACAGTCTCTTAAAATTTACTTCTAAATATTTTATATTTTCTTTGCTACTATGAAACACTTTTCTCCTGTTTTCTAACTGATTCTTGTTGCTGTAAGTGAAAGTTCCTGGGCTGCATGGCTATGTCTGTATCGTCACCAGCAACTTGTATAAATTTTCTTTTTCCACCTCCAGCTATATTGATTTAAAATGTACCCATTTTGTGTGCAGTGTGATGAATTTTGGTGATTGTGTAAAGTTATGTAACCACTATCACTGTAACAGTATAGAATATTTTCATCACTTTTTGGAAAGTTTTTTCATGCCCCTTTGTAGATGAACCCAACCCTGATCTCTAGCCCCTGGAAATACTGATCTGAGTTCTTGACATTGAAGTTTTGCTGTTTCTAGAATTTCATATAGCAGGGAGGGGCTAGCTTAGTGGTAGAGCGCATGCCTAGCATGCACAAGGTCCTCGGTTCAATCCCCAGCACCTCCATTAAAAATAAACAAACAAACAAATAGACAAACCAACCAACCTAATTACCTCTCCTCCCCCTCAAAACAAAACAAACAAAAAATAATGGTCATATTTCTAGAATTTCATATAAATGAAATCACATGGTCTTTTATTTAGCATAATTTATTGACTAGTATCCTAGTATATGGCTATATCTTAATTTATGTATCCATTTATCAGTTAATGAACATTTGGGTTGTTTCTAGTTTGGGGCTGTCATAAATAATGCTGCTGTGAGTGTCTGCTTACAAGTCTTTGGGCGTATGTTTTTATTTCTCCTGAGTAAATGCCTAGGTGTGCGGATTCTTTCACTAGTGGTTCTGAGTCAGAGGCAGCTCTGCATTAAGATGCCTGTTTGCCTCCTGGTGGCTCTTCTCTCAGGTCTGCTCCCTTTTCTACTACCTGCTGGCTTTCTCACACTTTACTCTTTTTCTGTGTCCCGTAGCATCTACGCGTGCCCATGTGGGTTGAGTTTGGGTTGAACTGAAGACGTGTTGGGGTCCTAACCCCCAGGACCTCAAAATGTGGCCTTATTTAGAGATCTGGTCTTAACGAAGGTAATCAAGTTCAACTGAGGTCATTAGGGTGAGTCCTCACCCAATACGATTGATCTCCTTACAAAAAGGGGACATTTTGACACAGACACACACTCACAGGGAGCACACCATGTGATGATGAAGACAGATCAGCGTGATGCTTCCACAAGCCAAGGGATGCCCCATCAAACCCCGAGAAGGTGTGGGGGAAAGGCATGGAACAGATCCTCCCTCACAGCCTCACCCTACTAATACCTTGATCCTGGACATCCAATCTCCAGATCTGTGAGTCGGTTAATATTGTGAGTTTAAGCCATTCAGTTTGTGGTACTGTTTCAGGCAGCCCAACCAAACTAATATCCCGTGCTTCCTGTTAACTTGAGTTTACTCATAATGTTGATTTGTTCTTGTCCTCTCCTGACTTCTCATACATATTAATTTTCAGAATCAAATTGGATTCATTCCATATTTTTCAGTTTGTGTTCCAGAGGGTAAGAATTCCATTGGTATCTGAGTGTGGTGTCTTGGATAGGCTGCTCTGTGTCCTGGCGGCCCACCTGTGTGTTGTGTGCTCTGAAGTCCTGTCACCCCTCCTTGTCCCCCCTGATCCTGTGGACCAATCCCCTGCAGTCAGAGGAGCGGCTGTCTCAGTGTAGAACACAGTTTCCCACAGCTGTCCGGGCCGTGGGGACTGGGACTGGAGGCCCATGCCGGGCACAGCAGGCATCACGACCAGCACGTCCAAAGGGATGCCCAGTACTGCCTGCGGGAAGTGAGGAGGCCACCTTCATCGAGGAAGGGGCTGTAAGAACCGAGTAGTCCAGTCTCCCCCTTGATACAGGAATTTTACTAATAGCACAGATAGACGTCAGGTCATCCACCCTTTGCTTGAAAACTTTTAGTTAGTGCTATCTTTCCAAAATGGAATAGCTCTAGTTATAAGAAGATTCTTCCTTATGTTGAGAGAAAATTAGCCCCCTCTGACTCCTGCTCATTGGGCCTAGTTGTGCCCTCTTGTGCACAGACCCAAAGAGGAGTTGAATCCTGTGTCTACACAGTAGCTCCACCTGGTCTCTATGCCTTCCATGGCTTCTCATGGCACGATTTCTTGGCGCTTTCCTGTCTTGTCACTTGTCCTCACACGTGCCACGGGCTGCTTTTCAGGAGCAGTGCTGGTTACTCAGCGCTGTTCCAGAGGAGGTCTGGCCCTTATCCAAGAAGCCCGGGGCAGGGGGGAGGGTATAGCTCAGGTGGCAGAGCGTGCTTAGCAAGCACAAGGTTCAGTCCCAGGCACCTCCTCTAAAAATAAATACATAAATGGGTAAACCTAATTATCTCCCCCTTCAAAAAAGAAAGTCTGAAAAAAAAAAAAGGCTGGGGTAGAGTGAGAAGGTGGAAAGAATATGGGCTTTGGGATCCAACAGACATGCTGTTGCAGCTGGCTCTGCCACTGGCCGCCCGTGAGACCCCTCCCTGCTGAAAATCCTTTCTGTAAGGCAGAGGGGAAGGAAAGAAGGAAGGCAGGCAGGCAGGGAGGGAGGAAGCAAGCTTGCTTTTTCTATCTCAGTTTCCTTACTGTCTTAGTCCTTTCAGGCTGCTATAGCAAAATACCAGAGACCAAGTGGCTTCTAGGCAACAGACATTTATTTCTCACAGTCCCAGAGGGTACACTCTGAGATCGGGGCACCAGCGTGGTCAGCTGAGGACCCGCTCACTGGCTCCTAGCTGGCTCCTTCTCCCGCGTCCTCACCTGGTGGGCAGGGCTCCGGGTCTCTTGGGAGCCTCTTTAAAAGGCACTGATCCCATTCCTCACGATCCCACCCAAAGGTCCCACCTCCTAATACCATCGTCTTTTGGGAGTAGGATTTCAACAGAATTTTGGGGCCATATCTATAAAGTAGGGAAATATTTTCTTCAAGTGGTTGTTATGAGGGCTAAATAAAACTTTATAATTGAGGGCAGTGGTTCTCAAACTGGACTGTGCACAGGAATCAGCTGGGCACCTGTTTACAGTGCAGACTCTGACTCCATGGTCTGGGGTGGGGTCACAGAATCGGCCCTTGTCACAGGCTCCCAGGGTGCAAAACATGCTGTGGTGGGTGGACCACATTTGAATAGCAGGGATGTGGGACCCCTGGCACAGGGCCTGGCATTTAGCAGAGTTCAGTCATTGTTCACTCTGCCTCTGTCCCTTTTGTGACCCCCTCCTTGCCATCCTCCTTACGTGGACTAACTTTTCATTTTCCTCCCATCCCTGTGTAATAGTGGGATCATACACATGTCCAATTAAGATGAGCCTTGAAAGATTTCAAATCTCTTATCTGAGAAGCAGCAACTGTCTCAGCAGAGAAGGGTATATTTTTAAAAAGGGAGAGATGTTTTTCAAGTCCTAAATCAAACACTAAGCTGCCATGTTGTAGGAACAATAGAGCTTGTGTGGCTGTTTGATACCCGAAGTTCTGAAAGGACCAGCAGGCCCATTGTTAATATTAGGCGACAGCCCATCTGCTGGGGCAGGTTCCATCAAACAGAAGTCGTCGTGTCATTAAGTGGACGACAGCTGGGCGGCATAGATGCGTGAAGTCACTAAAGCCTTGTCATCGAGGTGCCCTCGGAGGCTGAAGCAGCTGATCCTTCCAGAAACAATGATGTAGACTGTTACCATGACATGGAAAATCAAGTCTGATTAGGCTAAGATTTTGTGAGTCAGATTAGGAAATGCTAATAAATTTTGACAGGGTTTACATACTTGATTCTATTCTTACTCGGCTTTATTCTCTCACAATTAATGAACATTGCACTGTTTTTCTGGTTCTTCATTCAATGCACTTCAAAAAAAAAAAAAAAGAACCTTGCAAATACATTTAAATACAAACTCAGCCTTTACAAATACAAACCCAAATGACAAAAAATAAAATATGTGTTCTTTTATTTCTAAAAAGCCTTTTTGCTGCTAAATTTTTCTTTAAGGGTGAAATGAGTAAATTGGGCATTCCAATGAGTGAAATGGTCATTGAATTATAGATAACAGAAGCTTGCCCAGTTCAAGCTTTTTTTTTTGACTTGCAACTGTCTTAAAGTCTATAGAATACGTTGTTAAAATTACATTTCTGAAACATCTTAAGTGAAAAAATGAGACTGGCCTTAGTTACTTAATTTATTTGCCGTGATACATTTTAGCTTTTAAGCTCAAAATCTTTTAGCATGTTGTTAGCAACTCAGTTAGATACGTATAGTTCAGTCGTATTTGAGAGCATCCAATGTAAATTTTCCTATGTTTTTTAAAGCAAAATTCCTGATACAAAGAACTTAAAAATTTTAAATTCTGGCGAGGACCTGGGCGAGCTGAGCCTCAGGCTCACAACTGTGGTCCGGGGGCCCTGCTCGCGTGTTAGAAGCGTGAAGGCAGAGGGCCTCTGGGACCCCGGGGTCCTGAAATGCTAGGGGCAACAGTTGTCTTGCCAAGCTGCTAGGTATCTTTTTAAAATCAAGTTTTTCTATGAAAAATTTCAACAAACATAGAGAGAATGGTGTAATGAGCTGGTTTGGTGTTTTCAAATTTTGCTGCACTTGCTTCACTGGTCACTTTTTTCTTCTCCTCCCTCCTTCCCCTCCTTTTCCTCCCCTTCTCCCTCCCTTCTTTTTTCTTGTGTTATTGCTGAAGTATTTTAAAGGGAATGCAGACACCCTGTCATTTTCCCCCTCTGCCCTGAGTAAGTCTGTCTCTAAAAATTCAGATTATGCTTGTTAAGGGCATGTTTATGCCCCTCAGACGATCGTAGGAATGACAGAAGCTCAGGAATTCTTGAAGACATCTTCCTGCCTGGCCAGTCGGGGGGGTCTGTCCTGGTGGTTGCCACAAGCTTGGCTTTCCCATGGCTGATGGGCACTGGCAGGTGTAGAACCCACAACACATGCCCACTGAAAACGCTGGGGCTCAAACAGGCCCTGACCCCACACCCTCCCCGGGGCCCCCTCCCTGCACACCGGACCCTGTGCTGACAGGCATTCCCACCCGGGCCACTGCTCATGGGCCTCATCAGTGTGGTCAGCGGACCAAGGTCTGCGTTCAGGGCTTCCAGTCAATAAGGGACACTCTGTCAAAAGGTGAAGATGTACGAATATACGTATGACTGTGCTTGGCAAATAGTAACTAATGTTTTCAATGACTTTGATCTTAGGCCTCTGTTTGCTTAGAAGAGATCTTGTTCAGAAGCCCCCAAAGAATCTTTAGGCCCAGAAGAGCTGGTCTCATTCTGAAGATGGGCGGCCGCCTCCTGCCCCTGCCTGGCTCAGCTTTGCATTGAGTCTGTTACTGGGGGAGAGTCACCTGCAGGTGGCGCAGCCTACAGTGCTGGACCCGCGGCTGTCAATCCACGTTTCTCACCGAGTCTTCTTGTAGGATAAGGGAGGCCAATCTTAGCATCACAGAACCTTCCAGAGTTGGACCATCGGTTCCCTAGAACCCTGCTCACCACTTTTCACTGTGTTCTTTTCCTGGCTTTTATCTGAATGTTCTTCCTGTGGTGGGACACACCAGGGCTCGGTGGTGTAGGGAAGGATCACAAGCCTTAGAGCTGTCTTGGGGAAGAATCGAATAGTTGCTAATGCTAACGGTACATGGCCTACTTTATGAAGGAAAGCCAAGTGTTTGTGCATTTCTTCGGCTCCCTTTTTACATAAAGCACAAGGGCAGGGTCCCTGTGAAGAACCAGTGCACCATCCAGGTCTACACTGGCCCACCACACCTGCCCCAGGTCTATTTCTTCCATCAAACAAGAGCATTTTTTCCATGTAGTGAATGTTTTACCCAAAGACGTTTGCAAACCGTGTGTCCAGACCCATTTCATCTCTGTTATAGCAAGGGAAAACCTGAGGACAAAGAAATTAGGAGACCCAACCAACACTACATGATGATAGAATTGTCTATCAAAGCTCACCATCCATGTAATCTGTGTAAATTGTGTTAATCACACAAAGTCCTGCAGCTGAGCTTTGCTAGTGGGAGAGACGGACAGGGAAATAAACCATTATCATGCATTCTGGTGAGTGAGTGATAGAATTGTGTCCTGGTCTAGAGGGAGCACCAAGGAGAGGAGTCACTGGGGTTTTAAAGACTGAAGAGGAGTTTGTCAAGTGACGGGAGAGTGGAGGCAGGCAAGATTGGCTGCAGACCCCTTGTTCCCATGATGGATTGTCAGATCTTGCTCTAGGAGTCTTATGATAGTGGCCCCTACTCTGCTTTACCAAATGCTTTGACTTTTTAAAAAAATCTTTCTCAGCTTTTATTGAAGTATAGTTTTTACAATGTTGTGTTAGTTTCTGGTGTACAGCATAGTGGTTCCGTCACACCATGTGTATATTTTTTTATATTCTTTTTCATTATAGGTTATTACAAGATACTGAATATAGTTCTCTGTGCTATACAGTAGGACCTTATCTATTTATATATAGTAGTTTATATCTGCTAATCCCAAACTTCTAATTTATCCCTCCCCCACTTTCCCCTTTGGTAACCTTAAGTTTATTTTCTATGTCTGTGAATCTGTTCCTGCTTTGTAAATAAGTTCTGAAACCTTTGACTTTAGCAGAATAATGGGTTAATCTTGCCCATGGAGCATTCTAGCCCATCCAGTTCAAGTGCCAAGTGGTGACATCTCCACTGGAAGTACATGTATATTTTTAACAACAACAAACAAACAAACAAACAAACAATGGGCAAAAAAAATCTAAACAGACATATCTTCAAAGAAAATACACAAATGGCCAATAAACACATGGAAAGATCAGTAGTCATTAGGGAGATGCAAATCAAAACCACACTGAGATACCTACTTTGCAGCCACTAGGACAGCTGTTAACCACAAAGGAAAATAACAAGTATTGGCAAGGACATGCAGGAACCTGGGACCCTGGTGTGTGGCTGGTGGGAACGCAAAACGGTGCAGCCGCTGTGGAAAATACAGAGTGAGGGTTCTTCAAAAAGTAAAGCATAGAATGACCATGTCATCCAGCAGTTCACTTCTACACAAGTACCCAAAGGAATTGGAAATAGAATACTCCACTTGCCACATTCTTAAGTGACAAAATACTGAATGTGTAGAGTAAGAATGATATTTACATAATCATTTTGTCAATGCTGTTGATTGGCTTTTCAGCTTTTAGAATCCGCTTACAGATAAAATGGGAAAGACAGATAATGTTTACAGAAGGAGAATGGAAATGTAACCAATCTCATTGCCCAAGCAGAGCGGACAGAGGTGGAGAGTTGGAATTGGGGAGGAGAAGGAGAGAGTGTGGTGGGGGCTCTCCTCATCCTATGTGGGAAGAAGTCCAAATTCTGAGCGACACTCATGAATGAACAAGCTGGGGTTTTAAGCTTGTTACTTAAGTTACAAATTTGGATAACTAACAGAAGAATGAAAGGGAGCAATATAGCTATGAAGGGGGTTCAGAACATGTCACTCCACAGTGTGCCGCTTTGGCATTTTGATTATTTTGAACTGAAGGCAACTGAGAAACAGTAGTTGCAGGAGGGGAACCTCTGACCTCTTTCCTTTCTATCTAAAAGCGGGTCTTTGGATTTCCCATAAGAAAGGTGCCCTCCCTGTACCAGGAAGAAAAGAATGTTCTTATCGCTGGGGACTGGAGGTCAATGCTGAAATGGTCCTGTACAAACAAACCAACTAAAATACTCTCCCATTACTTTCCCTCATATATAGTCACTGTCTCACAATTTACTGTCCTTAGCCCAAGCCCCCTTGTCTCGTCACATCCCTGCAATTTATTGTTCTTTGTGTAAAAGGGGATATAAGTTTTGGGGCCTATTCGCTTATTCAGGTCTTCATTTTCCCTTCAGAGACTCCTGTGTCCATGTAAACATAATAAATAAAATGAGTAAAGCTTTTCTCCTGTTAAATCTATGTCAGTTAATTTGTAGGCCAGCTGCAGAACCTAAGAGGGCAGAAGGAAGTTTTTCCTCCCCTACGCTATCAAAACCTGGAAGGAGGAAGGGGGAGGGGAAGCAGTGTAAATTAGATCCTAATTTTTCAGGATGGGCAGTTAACTGACAATGTCTGAAGATACAGCAGTGTAAGCGTATCATGAGTTACAGTTGCCGGAGCTTCAGACAGAACTGGTAGAAAGGAGCAGCCTCTGGGGAGCTGAACTAGAAGTCAGCTTAGGGATCAGGCAGGGACACAGGTTTGATGTCACAAAAGTGGTTTTGGTAAAAAGAAATGAGGGGGAAAAAGCTGTACTGACCAGCAACAAAATTTGTTCAAAGGAGCAACGTGACAATCACATACCCCTGTGAAGTCTAGTTAATTAGTTTTGGAAATTTTAGGCAAAGAACTATTTCAGTGATGGGGAAATGCTAAGCATAATTACAGATACTTCATTACCTGAAATTTCAAAGGTAGCCTGTAAGCATTTTTAATTTTCCTAAATTTCCCCTCATTCAGGAAAATGTTCAACCCTGGTAAAGATATTTGAATGCCACTTCTGTTAAGAAAGATCTTGGATTTTTTGGGAGGGGGGTGAGACAAAATGAATTACTGTGAGGTACTTTACAAAGGTGTAAAATCCCTGGAATAATCCAGAATTTAGCTTATAACATTTAAGCACTTCCCTGTGCAGTATTTTCAAATTATCTTTTCCCCCATCAGACATACCTCTGCTTTTACAATACCAATCATTGCAAACTAGCACATATTATAAAAACATTCGGTTTGGAAATACCCATTTTCACAGTCAGGGAACCAGGCTCCTGGATCCCCACACCAGCGCTGAGGCTGCAGACTGGGATGTGGACTCCTGGGGTGCAGGGGTGCAGGGGTGCTGACGTGCACTCAGTTGCATCTGTGGTGCCTTCCTGTGTCTGTGATGCTAAATTAGAGCATGCTTTTGTCTTCTTCTCTCCAGGAAGGCCCTTTTGTCTACTTGTCTTTGGTAGGAAACATCGCAGATTCTGATGCCTTGATTGCTTCATTGTGTAAGTAATTTTAAATGTTTTCATTTTGCCATGTTTGAGGGGATTCATTGCAAGTGTGGCTATCAATTAAACGAGTACTTGTACCCCATATTGTGTGATTCTATTTACATGAATTAAAGAATGAATGAGTGGGGTTATTTTTGTGAACGTCTAAACATCCACTGATCTCTTAGTTCCGAAAGCATTGACCTTTTACTTGCGGTATTTTTAAGTTTCGGGTGCACTGTGTGGTACATTTCACCTGTTGTATGTATGTTTAAATTTAGAGAGAAAGCTTTTACTTTCACCGTTACATGGTTCCAGTTGGGTCATGGCTGGCCGTCGGCTAAGGACATGCCGGACGGCTCCCCCTGGCCTGTGGGCTGCGTCTGGCCTTTCACAGAATCTCCCCTCAGCGTGTGTCTGTGTGTTATCTCATTAAATAGCTAATCCTGTTTACTGGCCTGTCCTTTCTGTCGGGACAGTCTTTCATCAGAAGCCTTTGTCCCTGGTCCCAGAGGGATCCTAACTCTAGCCATTAAGAAACTAGACCTTTGTGCTGCTCAGACCCATCAGATCACATAGATAATTTTTGACCATTCGTACCTTTTCTAAGTAATGTGGGAGCAGTATTTAAAGGGAGAAAAGAGGTGGGGACTTTGGGGTTTTTTTCCTCTGGTTATTTGAGATCTTAGGACCAGCACATATTACTTTAATAAAAAAAGAAAGAGAGAGAGAGTCCAGCTGTAAAAAGACTTTCTGGCCTCATGGTACTTTTATAAGAAACCATCCAGATAATGGGGTCAGGAAAGATTTCTTAGGGCATGCCCACTCCCCCAAGTCAGCACAATTGAGGCTCTTGTGGTGTCTGTTGTTAGTTCCGGCTCCTGTAGCAGGACCGAAATGCCCTCTTTGTCCATTCTGGATTTATTCTGTCATCCAGGCTATATTGTTCCCCTCCCTGCTGCCCCCTCAGCACTTAATTTCTCTTTGATTATTCATAAATGCATCTTTAAAAAAAAAAACCACTTTCTTAATAATAATTTTCCCATATCTGATGTATACTTACAGACTTTGTATTGAAATTTTGAAGTAAGGAATTATAATGCATTTACCAAGATAATTGTAAAAGATTGTCTTTGCAAAATCCATGTTGAATTAATTTAGAATTCTGCTTATGATGAAAAGGGAGGAGGTAAAAAGGGCCCATATGTAAAAGCACTGTGGAAACTGCAAATTTTTTTCAAATACAACACGATATTGTTGTTGTTACCTGTGTCAGGTGGCAAAGGTGTTTTTGTCTCAGGGCTTTTCCTGCTTCCACTAAGGCATGTTGATGACTGTAGAGAGAGCGGCAGTTACTCTTTATCTCCTCCTCGGGGTGGGGGGAAAGGTCATTTCCATTGAATGTCATAAAAATGATTGCCAAACACGTAACAAAATGTATTTTGTTTTTAGGGAAAGAATACAGCAAAGCTGATGCAAGATGGCTCTATTTTGATCCAACTATTGTGTCTTTGGAAATTACGACTGTTGTCCTGGATGGGTGTCTGGCATTGGTCCTCATTTATGCCATCATCAAAGAGAAATGTTATCGGTAAGTGCACTTTCTCCTATCCTGCTGAAAAGAGGAGAAACATTAGCTGTCCCAATGCCAGAGTGACATTTGGAGAAGATAATGACCACAGTTCTTTGTTAGACGAAAAGTAGGGTAGAAACAAAAATTGTCTGATATAAGGATCATGGTACTACCAGGATCATTTCAGATGGTTCAAAATTTAAAAAAAAAAAATGAGAAATACGATTATAGTGAAAGTTTCAGTGCTGTATAGGCAAGCACAGTGTTAACAACATTGGATGCTTTGCCACCAATGTTTTGGAGAATAAAGGGTAATATTTCTGTCCTCCCCCCAAATATTTCCATCCACCCCAAATCATTCTAGGAAAATCTTTTCCAATTTTGCACCTGACACAAAGAAAAATCTCTTATGTAATTCTGTGCTAGACATACAAGATAAATAAGAGATCTTTTCACAAGCAAGATGTGGAGGGCGTGAGGAAGGCAGAGAGTGGGGAGAGGAAGGAGGAAGGTGGCAGGTTAACCATCCATCCATCAGACTCTGAAACTTTGAACTCTGCTTCCTCCCTCCCTTCCCCTCCTCTCCTTCTTAGGGACAAAATGACCTGGGACAAATAGATTGCTATCCTGGGGATGATTCCCTGAAACAATGTCAAGTAGGCACAGTGACGTTCAATTTTCCACCCTCTTGTTTCAAAGAAGAAGTCTTAATGGAAAGCTTCATAAAATTTCAGATTTGAAAGAGACCTCAAGGTCATTTAATCCTCTTTCTCTCACCCAGTTTTACATAGAGTTGGCAGAAAAAAATTAAATTTCTCTTTGGTGTCTCTGACTTTATGATCTTGGTTGTAGATTTACTACATGTGCCTATTTGTTTATTATTTCAAACATTTATAACATGTGTATCGTTTACTTACTATGTGCTGGGAGCAGTGCTGATTCCTTAATCTGTGTGTCTCATTTTAATCTCCACAATATTATTCGAGGAAGGGACTCAAATTATCCCTTTTACAATGGGTGAAATTGTGGCTTATAGAGAGATTCCCATCTTTACTGGGTCAGATGTGACCTCACTAAATCTTCTGATGAATAGGACAGGGTACCCAAGAGACCTAATTTAATTCTGAGAACAGTCTTCTAGAAAGCGTAGTATTGCTTTTCTAAGGAAGGCATGGGTCTTCCTTAATTATCAACTTGCACCAACAGAGGAGCACTACGCAACACCTGGGGCCCACATTCAGGGAGGGTTTCTGCCGTGGAAGACTGTGTTGATGCTGCCATTAAAGGAAAGATGTCATGATTTGGGTGCCAAGCTGTGCCAAGCTGACAGTTTCAGCCCTTGTCTCTTTCTCTCTAACAGGCATTTCATACAGATTACCCTGTGCGTGTGTGAGTTGTATGGCGGGTGGATGACCTTCTGCCCAGACTGGCTTATGGGAAGCCCCAACCTCAATACCAACAGTCGGCTCTACTTCTGGGTCTATCTGGTATTTTTCAATGGTGTGTGGGTTCTGATCCCGGGACTGTTACTGTGGCAGTCATGGGAGGAACTCAAGAAAATGCATCACAGAGGAACCAATTCAGGCAAAAAGTTCCAGTAAATTTTCAAAATAATCTTGCTTTATGAGCCAGAATGAGTCAAACCTTTTTGTTTTGACAAAAATGTAACACATTCCGGTCTACACTTTCTTTTTATATTGTTCTTGAACAGCCTAATTGATTTCAGTTAAATCAATTTCAGATTGATTGTAAGGTGGCAAGTTTTTGTTGTTTTTTTTCCAATTAAATGGTGACATAGGGAACAGAATACATTTTAATATATAATAATAATACATTTAATTATACATTTTTACAGCTAGCATTGTTCTACATTAATAAATTTCCATGAAATGCCATAGAGCAGGTTATATTATTTTTTTATTCCAAAGAACATGTTGTTGCTTCAACTTTTGATCTTCCCACCAGTCTTTTGGTTACTAAAGTGAAATCAGAAACAAAATTCTGTTTTGCATTTGTATTTTACCAAATTTGTGAAGCCAACCAAAAATGATAGTAGAGGAATTTGTAAGTGAGCTTGAAGAAGAAAAAAATGGAAGAACATATTCTCTAAAAAGGATACAAAAAATTGGAAAAGTTTGACTACATTAAAAGTAAGTACTTCAGTTCATCAAAATCCAACATTAGGAGAGTGAAGAAGGAAGCCAGAAGGTAGAAGATATTTGTAGTACATTTCACTGACAAAAGATTTATCCCAGTGGGTAAATCAAGTAGAAAAAGATATGCAGTCTGATAAAAAAAAGTTGACAAAATATTTGAATAAATACTTCACAAACGAGAAGGGAATTTGGAAAATGATAATTAAGGTCACAATAAGATGTAGCTACACACCAATCAAAATGGCTAAAAATAAAGAGACTGACAGTGAAGAGTGCTGGTGAAGATGTGGAGCAGCTGGAACTCTCATACAGTGCTTGTAGACTGTAAAGAGGAAACCTGCTTTGAAATAACTGTTAAACTGAACACATGCATGCCCTAAAACCTAGCCGTCTGACTCTTAGGTATGCTTCACAAAAGTGCTTACCGTGTGTACCAGAATGGCAGCATTATTCGTAATAGCCCCAAACCAGAAACAACCTAAATGAATAAATTGTGGTATAAACATACAATGGACTACTTTACAATGAGAATCACAGGAATGAAAATTAACAACCTACTTCTGCCTATGACTGCATGGATGAATTTCACAGACTTATTAATGGAGGAAGCCAGACTAAAGTGATACATGTTGTATGAATTCATTTATGTAATGTCCCAAAACAGATAAAACTACGGTGTTAGAAATCAGGATAGAGGTTGCCTTTGGGAAACCTTCGTCATGGGGAGAAGTCATGAAGGGGCTTCTGAGATGCTGGTAATGTGCTATTTTTTTTCATTTGAGCAGTGGTTACAGTTTGTGATAATTCATTCAGCTGGATCTTTATGAATGGTGTGCTTTCCTCTATATTTGTTATACTTCAGTTTTTAAAGTTTATTTATAAAGATTCCTGGTATGAAGACCTGAAACATGTGGGTTCCAAGTGGGTCCTGATGAAGAGGACGCTGTGTCCTTGACAAAAGATTTATTACATCTCAGGCTGTGTCTAACAGTGTCCCCCACGTAGGCTGAAGGCAGGATGCCAGAGAGAGTCTATAAAAGCCTTTCTATGAGGGATTACCTAGTTGTTTCCAGTATTTTGCTCTCTGCTGATCTGGCTCAATCCAAGGGTAAACAGTAGAGAAAAATGGATGGGCCACGTGTCCTGCAGACGGTCCTGAAAACATGATTTCTCTCAATTGAGTTTTTGCTGAGTATTGGATGGGAAAGAAGTGGAGATTATAGACTCTGAAAGGAACTTGGAAGACAGATACACTCTACTGACAAGTAAGGACAGATCTAAATGTTTTAACCATTAAGTGAGTTGGGAGAAGGGTTGGTGTCCCCTTATGAAAGTCTAACAGGTCACTGTGAACAGAAGCCCATCTCCCTGTGACAGGGAGGTAGGGGCAAGGTGAGAGAGGTGACACTGTATTTCATTAGTTCTAAGATAGGTGTCTTCTACACCCATGATGACATTTAGAAAGTTAGAATGCGTTTTTACAGTTGATGTGTCATAGTTGAGTTGACGGTGTTTTCTCTTTC
Organism: Camelus bactrianus; assembly: GCF_048773025.1. NCBI lineage: Eukaryota > Metazoa > Chordata > Mammalia > Artiodactyla > Camelidae > Camelus > Camelus bactrianus. The sequence goes on from NC_133552.1 coordinate 15,140,346, forward strand.
AAAAACGTGATGCAGCTTATAATTGACAGCATCTTCTAAATAAGTACCACCTTCAGTGTTTCCTAGGAGCCAGCCATAGAAGGCATATTTTGATGGGTATAAAAAATGATTTGCAATAAGTTATGAATTGCTTATATTGAAGGTAACTAGGTTCCTACAAACTGTCCGTCCCTCCCCAGTGTTGTTTACACTGTAAATTTCCTTTGCAAACTCTTCCTTTCCAGATAATGTTGAGGCAAGTATCAATATAAACTATCTAAAATCAGAGTCTAAGTGATGTTTTCTTGTATTTAATGATGTTGGCTCTACAGCTCCTGAAGTGCTAGCCTGGGGGCTCCAGGAAAAGTCTACAGACTACAATATGAAATGGTGACATAAAGCTTCGTCCAAAAAAGGCTTGATGGAAACCAAAATGCAAGAAGCTTGGAAGAGAATCCTTAGTTTTCTTTCTTTTCAAATTGTTCTTAAAATCCATGAACCTTTGTTTGTTATGAAAGCTGGAGTTTGGATCTAAAAATAACTAATTTATGATGAGAATAATTGGGCAAAGCCTTGAATGAGAAAGGTTAACTGTTAAGGTTAAGATTGCTGTCCTTAATTTTAATAAAATGCCCTTGAGGTTATAGGGAGGGGAGGGCCTGGCAGGACTGAGCTAACTGAGAGGCAGGCCTCCTCCCCCAGCTGCCCTTTTAGAATCTCTACATCCTCTTGCCACTTTCCCCAATTCCTTGACCCCCTGGCAGTCAAGACCTAACAAAATCTGTATCCTACCACCCTTCACTGTGGGAAGCAGATCACATCCATTAATTAACATTAAGATGCAACTAACTGATAGTGGTTTGAGGTATTATCCTACCCAAATGTATTTATTTGCATTAAAAAGTGTATTATATAAATGCTACATGTCTGTTGCTGAAAAATGGAAAATCCAGATAAGCAAAAAGAAAAAACTAATAATTACCCCAGTATCATCAGACAGAACTGCTATTACAAATGTAATTTCCATTTCCCAAGCTCGTGTCTGTGCACGCATCAACATTTGGGGGAGATTTTTAACATCTGAAGGAGGATTTAACCTCTCCCCTTCCTCCCTCTCTCCCTTGCCCCAGATTTATCATCCAAAAAGTAGCCGATCTGCATGAACACACACAACTGACTGGATAGCATTACAGAACACGCCCCCATTCTTGAGAAATTCATGCACTTACAGGGAAGTAGCAGTTATCATTTATTTTTGGAGACCAGTTTCCTTAGATGTTTATGTCTACACAGATCAAGTTGACGTCTTAAAATATTGGATTGGCCACCTCCCAACTCTTCCAGGGAGGGATCAAGTGTGCTGAGCATGTTTCAGTGTTACGTTTTAGGTGTTTAATCCCTTCCCCTCCAGAAGCCTACTCTCGGTCCCCTGGCTGTCAGGAGGGGAGGGCTCTGAATTCTTGCAGTCCTTGTCTGTGTCACTTAAGTCGCCCTGTATTGTTTTTATTTTTGACATCCACCTTCCCAACTGCACAGGGGTCCCACAAGGCCACACTTAGAATCCTAGAATCATGTATTGTTTAAAGGGGCCTTCAACGGGTCCAGTTCATACACCAAAAGGCAGAGGCTCAGCGGGGTTAGATAACTTGCGCAAGGCCACAGAGCTTTTCAGCGAACTAGAACCTAGTGAATTGAAAGTGCTCTTTCTAGTCCAACAGTGTTAGACATGTTCCCAGGACCTACAAGCTATGAAAATTACTCCGTTTTCTGGATTTTTTTTTAATGGTGAAAAAAATTTAACTTCAGGGTATTTCTGATCATCTGGGTCCATTCATTATATTTGAATAGCCTCTCAATTTCATTGTTTTGATTTTGAGTTTTGTTTTGTCCTGTTAGTATTTTTCACTGGTTGGACCAAGTGGCTGGGTGACAACAGTTAACTTTAATGCAGTGGCTTTTCCAGGGTCAGGGGTCCCCACTTTTTCTAATTTGAGCCTCACTCCAGCACAGCGCACCACCTCTTGTTCCCCACAAATGTGTTTGTTGATGATGCATTTTAGTTAAAAATAAATTGAACATTCTGTCTGGGCCTCTCATTTCTGATTCACCGTGTTGTAGAGTAACCGTGAAACAGGTTTTTGGCATTTCGTGGTTACATTTTGGAAGTCAGACTGATTTCAGTCCCCGGGGGTGGGATCCTCACTAAGAACTGGAAGCAAGAAGCGGACTTCATTAAGATTCAGCGTCTGTCCGGAAGTCGGCCCACAAATATTCATGCTCCCTTTAACAGTGACATCTGGTGGCCCTGGGGTAACAGGACAGTAAATGAGTGGCTGATCTGTGAATTTTGATGAGATGACCGTGTTCTATATAGTAAAACAGTGGCCTGTCACCACAGGAGTCCCTGCTCTTTCCCAGGGAGCCCTGTTTCCTCCCGGGACACACACCCCTCCAGTCACCCCACACCCAGGAAGCACCTGCTGGGGCGCCCTCCTCCCAGCCCCCTGGCTGCCTGGCTGGGAGGAATGGGACTTGCCCCGTTGGGCGCGTGTCAGCCTCAGCCACGTTAGGCCTGGCCTGGATTCTGGTGCTCAAGGGCCAGTGATTTACTGCCTTCCTGGGCAGCAGGTGGCCAGAGTATTTTTAGTGTCTGGGGCCTTTAGGAGAAGGGTTGGCTGAGGGTAGAGGCAGCGGTGAGGACTGGGGGAGTCGGCTCTTCAAGGTTCAAGTTCAGAGTCTCGCATGATGGGATCTGTTTCCTAACCTGTGGGCTTTCAGGTTCTTGGCACATCTCATATCTGTCTGCCCTTGTCCTTTTCTTAGTTTGTAAGCAGGAGCTAGAAAAAGTGAAATCTTTGGGATGCCAAGTTGTTTGGTATCTAGGAAAAAGACAGGGTACCATGAACTCCCTGCACGTGTTTTCATTCCACTTCAAAGCACTTTTCTGTTCGCTGTATTATCTGATCCTCACGATGATTCCTTGAACCCCATGGACAGGGATTATCCTCTTCCTTCTACAGAAGAAGAACTCGGGGAAGAAAGGCGAGCATCTGCCCCACGCTTGGGGAACCTGGATCCGGGCTGTGCCGCTTTGCCACGAAGTGGTGCTGAGGTGGACCCCGCTTCCCCTGCTCATGTGCCATGGCATTCAGGGCAAAATGTTTAACTCCTCAGTCTCCTTATCCCGAAACTGAGAGTAGCGGTACTTGGCACACGCAGTTGTGAGGATGAGCATATATTAAACACTCCACCCGCTGTTCTTATCTTGTCCAAATAAAAGCTCACACATTTATTTAGATTTGATTAGGTCTGTGGCCCAGGTTCTGAATATATGACATCACTGCTGCCTGCGTGTGAGAGACTTACCTCAAAACTGACTATTTAATATGCAAGGTGCTCAGGTCTGGAGCAGAAATCCACTGTTGGAAACCGGGGCTTCTGAGCAGGAACAGCAGAGAATAGAAGGTAAACGTTAAGGAAAAGAATCTGAAAAGAAAAAAATATGTATGTGTATGTATAACTGAATCGCTTTGCTGTACACTTGAAACTAACATTGTAAATCAGCTACACTTCAGTAAAAAATAAAATTAAAAAAAGGTAAACACAAAGAGGTCTGTGCACCCAGAAGCTTCGTCAGTCCGACCATCCGAGACTGGGTTTGTGTTACTTTTGCGCTGCGGTTACCTGGTCGGGTAGGTGCTTGTGTGAGTTCTTGTCCTTGGCATCCTTGCGTTTCCTTTCTAAGGAAACATTCTGCTTGTGCTTCAGGGAAGAGGGATTTTCATCAGCACCTGGATGGAGCAGGGAGAGACCTGGAGAAACTGGGCAGGTGAAGTGACCGAGCCTCCTGCATTGAGGGAGCTGGATGCAGCTGCGATTGTGAGTTGCCAACTCCTGTATTTCGCCCAGACCAGCTGAGCTGGTTCCTCAGGCTGTCCTCCCAGGGCTGTCCCTACCACGTCCCTACCACGTCCGGAGCCAAGCCTGACAAAGGCTTGAGCCTCAAGGTTTCCAGCTGGGGGACAGGGTTGCTGTCAGGCTGATCTTAGTTTAAGGTGGGGCTGTCAACAGGCCATGGGTCTGTAGGTCCACTGGGTCCCAGCCTCCATGCTGGACCTTAGAACTGGACCTCTGCCTGCGTGTCTTGTTTAGTTAGCACTTCAGTTTCCCACAGGAATAGAATCTGTCTCAAACCTCAGTCCACCTTCCTATTGGCCCTGAAACTAAACAGAACTCACCAGTGCAGAGGGGCTTGACACACAAGGGATCAGATCCTTTTCCTGTTAGCACCACTCCCCCTACGGATGCCCAGCACCTACACTGGAAAGTGTTGTCAGTGGTTCACTTAATCTGAGGTTGTGTTCCATGTAGAAAGGGTTCGGTGGTCATGATCAAAAGCTAGATACCATACCCCCGCCTGCCATGTTTTAGAGATTGGCTATCCCCATCATCATCTTGAGGGTTCTGAGATGCCCCACAGTGGAGAAACCTGTTTAATTCCATTAAACCCGGCATTGCCCAAGCTTGTTGGGCCATGGAACCCTCTTTGTAGGCCAACAGCCCTTCGCAACCTTTAGAACATGTGATTCACAGCCACCTCGGGAGAGCTGTCTCACGAGGCTTAACTCGTGGCTGCATCCAGCCCAGATGCCATCTGCTTGGACACTGATCCCTCCCGAAAGTGAACCTGAGCTCATCCCGTCACGAGTCAGCCCTCCTGGCCCATCTCCCAGGGCCAATCCCACTCAGCCCTGGCTTTCTGCCACCTTCCAGTCTGCCTGGCAGCTGAGCCATCGCAGGGCAGCAGGGAGAGAGGATTCCCTGTGTCTTCGAATCTGCCCCTACCGCCTTCACCGTCCTGACCCAGATCAACACCAGTGGGTACTGCTCACTTGGAGGCCGGGAGCCCACTGGGCAGCCATCTCCTCGCTCTCCCCTGCTTTCCTCCCTTCCAGTTCCTCACCCTGTGCTCCCCAACACCTTGGAGTGCCCTGGGCCTGGGAGGAGCCTTTTATTAAGTGAACCAGTCCCACACAGCCTCATTCCTGATTTGGAAGACTTCTGAAAATGTATTACCCGATTTTTTTCTTAAATCCAAGCAAGGTGTGAACCACAGCCCTTGAATCTACCTGTTCTTCATCCTTGGTTTCCCTTGCCTTCGCATCTTTGGACCCCTCAAGTTTTGGTTGAGTCTCTCCCACCCGCCAGCCCCACTCCAAGCAGAGCTGACAGCAGGAAGGACGGGGCTGCTTTATGACAGGGCTGGGTGCGGTTAAATCCCAAGGGGTCCTGCCCAGCTAAGGTGCATTTCTCCCTCTGCTTCATGTTTTCCTCCTCTCTGCTTTGATGAACACCATACAGCAGTCTCTGCTTTGAATCCATTCTGAGATCTCCGGCTCTAGAACACATTGCCTGCGCTTCATTTTTTACTAAAACCTTCCCTCAGCATAGCATCTAATCAGTACATTCACATTACGTTAGGATCAACTAAACACCCCCAAGATGGAAGAGAGTTGTTATAACCAGGGCCTCCTACTACGAGAATGTGAAACTAGGAAACCAAGGAATCTAAGGATTCTAATATGCAATTTCACACAACTTAAAACCGAGAAGTAGCCATTGTCACTGCATTCTCCCCCTCCACATCCTGGAGTGCATACCCTGCTGGCGCAGTCACGTTTATATTGGACGTTTATATTGGACTGTCTTCAGTAAAAAAGGCCAAGCATATGCTAAGTATCATCTTCTGTCGCCCACCACACTTCTGTGGTTGGAAGTTCTTTTCCTTAGCTCACAAATGAGTAAAGACTTGAGCTCTTTGTCTGGTTTGCACTTGGGATACCATCCCTGAGCATGACTTTATAAACCTGTGCAGTCTTGGTGTAAAACTGTGGATGAGTAGTTTCCAACATCCAGTGCTTGTATTAGTCACCAGCACTGAGGGGGAGGGAACACAACCTTCTCCGCGGCACGCAGCAGTAAGCATTCCTCTTCAGAGCTCTGTGGGTCATCTGGGATCTGGCTGATCCTGGCTGGGCTCCGCTGGCTGGCTCGGCTCAGGCTGCAGCAGCTCAGTGGCTCTGCCTCTCGCTTCAGGTCTGGACTGCCTTGGGAGCTCTGCTCCACATGCCTTTCATCGGATCCTCCTTAGACAGCAGGCTAGCGGAAGCTTGTTCTTCTGATGTCAGTGGCACAGGCAGAAGAGGGTACACCCCAGTGTGCAGACACTTTTCAAGCCCCTGCTTGTATTCATCTACTAACATCCCATTGACAAAGAAAGTCATGTGGCCATGCCCATCTTCGACAAGGAAGGACACTCCATCTATGAGGAAGCCATAGCAAGTGTGTGGATGGAGAAAGGAGTGAAGAACTGGGGCCAGTGATACCACCAGGCTCACCCGTGGCACACAGGAAAGATAAAGGTTTCTTCTGCCAACTGCTGCTAGCAGTGTTTTGTTGCAAAGGTGCTACAGCGAGCTTGGCAGTCCTGGGAAACTTCTGAAGGTTAAACAGCTCACAGGCTCCCTGTGGCCAGAAAACCAGGTGACCACCCTGCTCCATCCGAGTCAGGTTCTGGTGACTTGGATGGGTAGCCCAGGGGCCCAAGTGAGGAGGGCGCAACAGTGGAAGTGCAGAGAGCAGCACAGCAACCAAAGAACTCTTCCATGGCTAAGGGTGCGACCCTTTATGCTCTGACACGTGCCAAGGAGAGCACTGAGGAGGTCAGAGCCCCTGGGACCAGCCAGGGCGAGATCAGCTTCACCCAAGAATCAGGACAGGAAGGAAAACCAAATAGGCAAGGGTGAGATTCTGACCTGAGCCAACAATTAGTCAGGTTTATATGCTTAAATTAACCATGATGTTCTGGTTGCTGTAGCTTTATTTATTTATCATTCAAAATAAAAAATAATACAGATGTCTCATTTAAATAAAAATAGAGGCTTATCATGGAAGTAAAAACAGAGGCTTATAATGGAAAACAGCAGTTTCCTGCCTCACCCCTACAATCTCCTAATTACTTGTCCCCAGAAGCAGCTGTTTTAGCTGTGTCTTCTGACACTTTATCTACATTTTTTTTCCAGGCTTACATAGCTATTTCTTGATTTTTCAACTTTAGACATAGTCTGTTCTCTTCCTACCTTGGAAAACAAGAATTTAACTCTTACAGGCTCCCCCATGCTCCACCCACACACCTATATTTCCCTTCCCCCATCTTCCCAATATAGATATTTCGGTTAAATAAATATTTTAGTGTTTACATTATTATGACTGTGTGAAAACTTTTCACAACTGAGCCATTTGGTGTATTATACACGATTATATTTCCTTTCAGTGCTCAACTTCTTGTTTCCCCAGGAGCCTTTTTTTTAACTGTTTGGTTTTTTTACATACTTATCAATAATACAACCCTGAACTCTCAGAACTGAACATTTCACTGACATGGTCAAGTAGATTAAACTACTAGGTTGGTTGGTTGGTTGGTTTGAGACAGCCTTCTGGGAACCTCTGTTGTTCTTGTTCTGAAAATTCCTTTGCTTCCCTCTAGTGGTGAATTCCACGTTGCCTGCGTCTCGTGTCCTCATTTTGGTTTATTCTCTTGAGGGAGCATGACTACCAGTAGACTTCTAATAAAAGATGTGTGAGTCCTTGTTTGTCTGAAAATGTCATTATTCTGTTCTCAATTGATTGACAGTGTGATTGGGTGTAAAATTCTAGGTTGGAAATAATTTTCCCGCAGACTGTTTTCTTTTAACTTTTCATTTGGAATAATTTTAGGTTTACAGAAAAGTTCCAAGAACGTCACAGAGTTCTACCTACTGCCTTCACCCGGTGTCCCCTAACGCTACCATCTTACATAACCACAGCACAGCGATCAAAGCTAAAGAATTAACTATCATGCCCCAAGAAGGGTACAACAGAAAGAAAGAAAAAAACAAAACCTTAAGAAATTAACTTTGGTACACTACTGTTAACAAAATGACGGACTTCAGATGTCACCAGTTTTTCCCAATAATGTCACTTTATTTTTCCAGGATCCAGGCTAGGATCTCACATTGTGTTTAGCTGCCGAGTCTCCTTAGTCTCCTCCAATCAGGAGCAGGTCCTCAGTCTGTCTTTGTCTTTCATGATCTTAACAGTTTTGAAGAATCCTGGTCTGGTATCGTGTAGAATGTCCCTCAACTTGAATTTGTCTGATGTTTTCTCATGATGAGACAGAGGGCTTGGATGTGGGGCAAGATTGTCACAGGTGACGTGCCCTTCCCAGCACATCTCACCTGGGGTGCATGGTGGTGCTGGGACTTCTCACTGAGGATGTTTGTGCCAGGCTTCTCCACTCTAGAATTACTATTTTTCCTTTTATAATTAATAAACATATTGTTAGACATACTTTAAGACTATGCAAATGTCTTGTTTATCCTCAGACTTTCACCCACAAATTTTAGCAGCCATTGGTGAATCTTGGCTGCAACAGTTTTTACTGTAATGCTCTTAATGGTAATTTTCTATTTCCCTCATTTCTTTTACACTTATTAATGAAACTCTTTTGCAAAATAGAGCTGTCCCTTCTCCTCCACGTATTTAGTCATTTATTTATTTGTTTCAGCATGGACTCATAGTTACTTTATTCTAGTGGTTGTAGTACAATTTTATTATTCACGTTGCCCTCTGAATTTTGAAGCCTCTGCTCAATTATCCTTCAGATTTCACTATTGCTTTAAGAAGTTTAATGCTATTATGATTCTTTACCTTTCGTATGTGACCGGTTTTTCTTTTTGGGGATGTTCTGAAATTTTACAAAATTGTGCTTTTGTGTTTATCTTTTATCATGCATTTATATCGGGCATGCCATGGACCCTTTCAAGCTGGAAACTTATGTGTTCTGGGAAATGTTCATGCTTTATTTATTTATCTGGTGATTTATCCCCATTACCCACTTTTTCTTTCTTTCTTTCTTTTTTTTTTTTTTTTGTTTTTTTTTTTTTGTTTCTGGGACACCATTATTCTGATGCCAAACTTTAGAAATAATCCTCTAGTTTTCTTATGTTTTAATTTCCAATTTTTCATCCTTTATCTTTTTGTTCTACTTTTTAGGAGTTTTTGTTTCTCCTCTATCTTCCAATTTTGTACTGGATTTTTCAGTGTAGATTTCCAAGAGCTTTTTCTTGTTTTATAAATATTTTCATAGCTATCTCTCTTCGTGGATGTGATATCTTCTCTTATTTGTAAAGACTTTTATCATTTGGGGGAAGTTTTCTTTTGCTTCCTGCAATGATCTCTTTCCTCTGAGTTGCTTTTTTGCTGTTTGTTTCTCTCTTTCTCTCTCTCTTTCTTTCATGTTGAAGACTTTTTCTCAGATGACCTGTCATCCTTTATTGTCTGTTCATATTTGAGTTAGACGTTGAACAGGATACCCACACCAGGTCCTTTGGGAAGGGAAACATGTACCTTCCCAGTGGAGAGGCCCAGCAGTCACCACCTTTACCAAGTGATCAAGCTTTACTTTCCCACTAGTGAGACAGGCAGGCATTGTGTCCTGATGTGATGCAGCATGAAGTAGAGAATTTCACCTGTGTGTCTTGCCAAAAATGTCTAATCTGAATCTAGTTGCACCTTTAGATCTACCTTCCACTTGACAGGATTTCCAGGAGATACAGGACAAGTTAAATGATACCAGACCCAATCAGACAAGTCTGATATGAGACCCTCCTTCAATTAAGTGGTCTGGTCCCTTCAAAAAGTCAGCACCATGGGGCAAACAAAAGGAAGGAAGACTGTTCCAGGAAGGAGAATAAAGGGACATAGTGACCAAATGCAATGGCATTCTAGAGACGAGGGAGATTTGAATATGGACTGAATATTAGAATATATTTGGGTACTATTTTAAATTTTCTTAGGTGTGATATGAATTTGGTTATGTACGAAAAGATTCTTATTCTTTGGATAGAGATACTGAAATATGCTGAGGTAAAATATTGTAATGTCTGCAACTTACTTTCAAATGGTTCAAAAAAACAGTATACGTACACACCTGTACCTAAAGAGAAAGCAAGTGTGTTAAGATGTTAACAACTGCAGAATTTAAGAGGTGGGTATATGGGTATTTGTCACAGTATTTTTTCTACTTTTCTGTATATTTACATTTTTCTGTAATAAAAATGTAGGTGGAGAAAAAAGGAAGATACCAAAAAGTTGCTAGAAGCTTATGTGAGCCCTGGGTACATGGGCAGGCAAGGCTCATCAATTGGGAGGCAACGATTTTATCTGGGGACCTTCAAATGTCCGTGTTGTGTGTCTTCTCTCGGTGGCTGGAGGAGCTCTCTGGGAGCTGAATGGGGAAGGGGTCCGAGCAGCCTCATCGGTCATTTCACAGACTTTCCGGGAATTCTCCTGTTTTCATGTATGTCTCACTTCATCCTCAGCGGGGTAACTCCTCAGAGAATACACTGATGGTATCCTCCCCGGGGCAGAGGGCCAGTTGCCTGGCCTGGGTAAAACAGCAAGGAGCCTGAGGGTCTGTCTCTTCATACAGACTTTCCACCAGTTCCATTCCCAGCCCCACCTCAGAGCTCCCTAATATCCCAAGTCCTGAGATCCCCTGGGGTTCGGTGCAGAAGGGCTTGCTTACCTCTGTGAGGCATGATTTCTGGGCCACACCTCTGCAGAGGTTCAAATTCTGCTGTGTGACCTGGGGCAAGTTATTTAACCTCTCTCTGCCTCATCTCCATAATCAGGGTTCAAACTTGAGCGTTGTTGGGGGATTGTATGAATTAATACACCTTCAACACTTAGATGGGTGCCCGGCACAGAGTAAGTCCTTTGACTACACACGTACATCCCAACTCCCACCAACTTAGGTTTCCACTTTCTCTGGCCTGTGAGGTCACTCTCCATCTTCCACAATTTTAGTGCAATCTCAAGCCTGCTATTCTCCCTTCTGCTCTCTTTGTCCTTGTGGGCCTTGGCCTTTTTTTTCTTTTTTAATCCCTTTACTGTCTGTCCACTGAGGTTGAGAAGATAGGAGGGTTACATGTAAGTGTGCATTCCACATTAAACCACAAGTCTCAATGACTTTGTCTCTCTCCGCCCCTCCTAAGGTCTCCATTCAGGTAGTGCGTTCATCATACTGCAGCTAAACTCGTGGAGTGTTGCAGGCAGAGCCTGGGGAGCGAACATCCAGGCTTCTCAGTCAGGTCTGGAACCAGCTCCGGATGTTATATCGAGAACCCGCTGGGTGAGTGTTCCAGGGACCCCATTCCCAAATCTACTGAGTCATCACCGCTGACTGTGGGGAAGAAAGGGCAGAGGTGGGGCTGCCCAGAAACTTGTGTAAGAACCTCGTGACCCATGGCAGTGGCAGAACCAAACAGCCAGCAGTCTTCTCGCTGGGGCTTGGCTGGGTTAATTTGCCCAGTTGGTGAGGAACAGAGCTCGTGTTCCAGTCAGTTGTGACCAACTTCAAGGCCAGACTCCAAGCCGGTGTGTGCAGCCGAGTGCGACTAGACAGCACCCTCTGAGTAACGGGTAGGGTTGCATCTCCATTTTGGTAGCAATCCTCTTAATGGAAGAATTTTCATAACCCTGAAAATCTTTATATACACTTCTTTGTATCTTTCATATTTCCCGTCCAGGCGAAGCCAACACTAAATGCCACACGAAATTGAAATTTATGGAATTCAAACAAAGAATAAAAATTGCAAAATGATACGGTGTCATGTTCATAATCCAGAGATAATTTATAGTCATGACGCCTCCTTTTATTGGAAGAATTGGGAATGCTTTTATGAGAATTAATTAGTCTAGGTTTGTAATTTCATGCTTGAAGTAGGCTGCAAAAGTACCCATGTGAACCAGGTTGCTGGAGGGGGAGCAGGGTGAGGGAGACGGATTCATTATTAGGTTTACAGCTTGAAATCTGAGGCGGAACAATGCCATTTCTCACAGAAAATATTTAAATACTTAACAATCCGTAGCCACATAGCCAAATTTCCTTGGGGATGAATATTTCAGAGGAGTGGCAATCAGGGCAAAGAGGTAAAAATAAAAGACTCATTTTTTTTTCCTTTCTAAAATTGTTTTGTTTTTTTCCTGAGCTGCTGCTTTTACGAGCCGTGTGGGAAAGGCACGTAGGGTCACGAGACTCTCCACGACTTCAGAGGCAATTATAGGTTCCCGGAATTCTGCGGCAGGTGAGAGCTGCGGGTCGTACTGAACTTGCGTTCATTGTTCCTAATTAAGTGCCCTCCAGAATCTTATAGGAGGCCTTCGGGTTGACCCTTCGCCCATGTCTTCTTGTTTCTTTTCTTTTCTTCCCTTCCCTCCCCTCCCCTCCTCTTTTCTTTTTAATGGCAGTACTGGGGATTGAACCCAGCATCTGGTGCATGCTGGGCATGCGCTCTACCGCTGAGCGCTACCCTCCCCCCGTCGCCCACGTGTTCTTACTGCTCGTGGGTGCAACCCGGAGCTCACAGAGCCCGGGCCGATGGGACCTGTTGGGGAAATACAATACTAAAAACAAATCTCCTACCAACCCAGAAAATCTTCTCCACAAAGGTAGGAGAGAAAGAAAACAGTTTTATTACTGAATAAGCGTTAAACGAGAATGCGATGTGTGCATCGCAGGCAGTCAGCTAAGAGACCGCCAAGACAGCGGGGAATCTCAGCCGCGCGCAGACGCAGCCCCTTACCGTACGAGGTAATGACTAGTCGTCACGCAACAGGACTTGAAGGCGCCCTTTGTCACACAGAGGTCATCCTGTATTGGCCTGGTAATTGGGGTCACCATCTGTGTTAGCTAATTGGCTTTAGCCTAAAGAAAAACAAACTTTTGTCTTTATGACGGGAGGTAGTTTTGCAACTTGGAAGGAGGCTCACACCTTCCCTCAGAGATGGGAGACAGGGTCCTGTCTCCCTTAACGATGGCATTTCAAAGGGATGGCTCCCAGGTCCTTGAGAAAGACATTCCTGAGTCCTAAAGCTGGCAAGAGGCTGATTGAGCTTTTTAAAAGATTTACATACGTTTCAAAGCGACAGAGGGAATTAGAGTTATGTTTTCTAAAATGACTGCTCTAAGAAGGAGGGAGGAGAAACCTCTTCCCTTCTTTTCAACAGGGAGAGTTAAGCCTCTTATTTTTAGTTTGTATTTGCCCTTTCTGCCCCAAGAGATGGCAGCATAGGTTGACGCCTCCACCTCCGCTCACTCAGGGACTCTTCCATCTTCACCCGAGTGCAGCCTGAACAGCCCTCTCCTTCCTCGACCCACCTGCATCTGTCTGTCTGCGGGGCTGGGTCTTAGGCGGAAGGGAGCGGCGCCCCACTGCCTACCGTGTTGAGTTGCGTCATGTGGGTTCTGAGGAAAGTACGAGGTGACCTCACCTCCCCACCTGACCTTGAGTTCTAAAGCCTCAAGGACCAGAAGGCAGGCAAGGTCCTGGCTCACCGGGGACCTTGCTGGGGGTGGGGGCCTGGACGCAGCTGCCCCCAGCCCTGGAGGGAGGAGGCAAGTGTGGAGATCTGTGAGGACCCACAAGTGAAACCCCCAAACGCAGCAGCACCAGACCAAAACCCAGCTCCTCGGTTCTTACTTTCACCAAAGGGATTGCTTCTGAGCAAGAGGGAAAAGAGAAACATCTTAAAAATCAATGAGTCAGAAACTGAGAAATTCAACTCCATATGCAAAGGGGTAATCAGTTCTACAACGTGGAACAAATCTGACTGTATACAGTGTTCACAGAAGAAAAAAAAAACGGGTTCGTTTATATACAAGAAGGAGATAGACACGTGCCACTCTGCATTGACAGCCATGTCCTCCCTGGCACCTCTGCACCACTTCACTCCCTCTCATGGGTTAACAGGAAGCTGATGGATCTGAAAGTGTGGGGGAATTGGAAAATACTTCTCCAGTTAGGAGAGCACCTTTTAAAAATCAAAATAAAACTGAAGGCACGATTTGTTTTTTCCTAAGGCCCCCGTGCTGTAGCTCTGTGATATAACTACGTGTGTACACATGTGTGGGTCCATGTATGCATATCTCTGAGCAGAAGAGCAGGAGGGAAGCCCTCCATCTGCCCCACCATGTCCCCGGGGGGCTCTGGCCTGCCTCGGCAGGGGAGGCAAAGGCTGAGGCGGTCCTCCTGGCCACTGAGTGCCCTGCCCTGTGTTTGGCAGTGGCCAGGGTGGTGGAATTCCCAGAAGCACCAGTGTTGACCTGTTGCCTCTCTTGCTCCTGATAGGCAAGACTAGCTCCCCCGTGGTTTTCAGGGAAGATTCTAAAAGAGGATGGTGATCCACCCTCCCTCCAGAGCCTAGAGTGAGAGCAGAAGGAGGGATGGGAGCCCTGGAGAGGGCAAGGCCAGACCACTGCCTGGGCACTGCGAAGCATCCTCGTCTCCTCCCAGGCACTGGCTCTGGGCCCTGCACCTGCTCTCACTGGTGGTCTTGGGGGGCTCAGCCTTTCCCAGAGCCCTGGCGGGGGTGGGGTCCTGCACCCGCACCACATCACCTGTGGCAGCCCCTCCACACTCTCCTCTTGGGCACTTCTTGGCCCTGTGTCCCCACTTCACACCCCTCTCTCCTACACAGACTGAAAGTCAGGTACTTCTGAGCATGATATATTCTAGAAAGAGTGTGTATGACTTTTTGCTGTTGTTTTTACAGCAGAGGATGCCCAAAGTGTAGGTTTGTGCTGCCATTTTGATTCTAAAGCCAACGCACCTCTTGGTGTTCTCATGTCTTGGACATGTTTATTCTGGACATTTCAGAGGACCTGGGGACTCCCTGCCCTCATTGACTTGAACTTGACATGGTTCTTAGGACATTTTGCTTTGCTGTCCTTCTTCCCAAATCTTATCTGAGGGTGATGATGAAAGGAGACTCCCTGGGGATAATTAAGACTGAGCACATCTGCCTTCCAGGATCTGGGGCTGTCGGCTCACACTCAGAGCTACCCGCTGCCTTCCTGGTCCACTTTGTCTTGTCCAGCAAGGAGCACACACTTGGAGCTGGGCAAGAGCATGGTTCATCCCGGTGTCGGGGGAAGACCGAGCCGGCTGAAGCGGGAGATTGTTGAGAGAAAGGGGAAAAGATGCTCGCAACGTGGGAAATTCTCAAGTGGCAGAAAAGAAGAGGGAAACCACAGCCGAAGCAGTTAAGTGAAGCCTGGAGTCCCTGGGGATCTTAGAGGAGCCAAATTTGGGCTCTAAGAGGAGCCAAAGGCTCCAGAGGTCCCTTGGGCTCTAGGGACTGGGCTGAGGTCATGGCACCTGTATGGGAACAGATGTGGCCTTATGCTTGCTTGGACGACAGAAAACTCTGATCTAAGCTCAACAGAAAAGCAAGGGCATCAAAGCGGCATTCCTTCTGTAAAAGAGGATTGGAAGATTCTGCCCACCAGCTCAGCGAGGTATGCTGAAGCAAATGGTCTCTCTTGGGATTTTGGTGCAAAGGAAAACAATCACCTGTCAGAAATTAACTTCCTGGGGCCTGTGCCGACTGAGTGCAGAGTTCAGATTTCTACAACGTGTGAGGTCCGTCAGCCCCAGGCAGAGAAACTAACATAATATTTGGTCTAAAACACTTGAAACCTCCAGGATCCTAGAAGATGCTAACGTGAAACCACTGTGGAGAAACATGGTCACAACCCAGCGCACGTGGGAGTCACACAGGAAAAACAAATCCTGCTGAAGATGAGCTTACAACAAAAAATGACAAATCATGTGAGGAGGAAATGAGCCTCCACGAGGAGGAACCAGCAGGGTGCACCCAGAGAGTCCTCGGTGCCTCCAGCCCTGCAGATCATGGGAGAGTCTGAAAGGAGCTATTAACACATTCATACCCAGCGTTTCAAAAGCAGAGCGCAGCAGTGCTGGCGCCTTCCCAACCTGTTCCCCCTGTGTCCACCTTCTCAGTCCATTCCAGTCCCTCCTGTCATGCAGACTCAAAATCTGGAGCATCTTCAAACTCTTTCTGTCTCATTTTTCTCTCTTAAAAGTGGCTCTCAGTTTTCTTGTCTTCCTGTCCTGTCATGGCAGTGATCATCTAGCTGGGCTCCCTGCCTTTCTGCCCCCAGCACCCCCCACTTCTCTTTATCTCATCCCCACACTGCCACTAAATTATTCTTGTAAACAGAAGCCAGATGATTTCACTTCTCCGAGACAAACTCCTGATTATGAACATCTAAGGCTTCTTCCCCAGTTTGGAGCTCAACTTTCTTTCCAGTTTTGTTTCCTGTCATAATACATCACCCTCACCCACCCCTCACCCCAACCTCCTGTCTCGGCCTTTCCAGCTTATTTGTCCTTCTCACACTGTCCCTCAGGCCTCCAGGCTCTCTTTCCTCCGACTAGACTGCTCCGCCATCGCATCTGCCGACTGAAGGTCAACCTTGGCTTAAACCTTCCAGGAGCATGATGTCGTGGGAGAAGGCAGGCATCATCAAGGCTAGAATATCTGGTTTCAAATCCCAGGAGTGTCGCTTAAGAGCAGTGCCTCAAGCAAATCACAACCTCTCTGAGCCTCAGTTTCCAATTATATAAAATGGGAATGTTACCTGCTTTGCAGAGTTGGGAGAATTTGAGATAATCTCTGCAAAGCACTGGGCACAGAACCAGCCCCAGTATGTGCTCAGTAAACAGTTGCTGAATTGATTCTCCATCCTCACCTTTTTATAGGAGGCTGCTTTTTATGTCCTCCTGATTCCCCAGCCAAAGCTCCATGAGGCCAGAGGCCTCGTCTCCTTTGTCTTCGCATCTGTGCACTTTCCCGTGTCTAACAGAGTTTTGGAACACATTGATTGACAAGTGGTGGAGAGAACTAGGCACACCTGACCTGATGTCAGAAGGGAAGACGTGGGCAGAGCTGCCTCCCAGATGCTGGAAGGGCCAGTTTACCTGGTGTCACTCCAGCGAGGGCAGAACCACCGTCAAGAGCTATAAGGAGACTGATGTCAGCCCAGGGTGGGAAGGACTGTCCAACACTTAGAGCTGCGTAACATGCGAGCAAGTGCCAGATGGAAGCTACTTGCCATTAACAAACTCAGATTGTACAAAGTATCCCTGGGTTGGATGAGGATAAGACCGGATCGGTGATTCTTAACTTTGGGGAGTCACAGGTGCCTTTGAAAGTCTGATAAAACTTAAATGGATCTTTTCTAGAAAAATGGCCCAAAGCATAACAGTTTGCAAATCATTTCAGGAGCTTCATGGATCCTAGGTAAGGCTCACCTGAAAAAGCACCCTACTAGGATGCTATGTTCAACGTTCTTTTTCCTAATTAATAATGAGAGGTTCACTGCTGTTATTCATATCTTCAAAATTCACACCTCCCATGTAGAGGGCCAGCTTCATATTTAAACCTCAGTGCCCTTTGCCATGAATTCAATGCTCAATGGATTTTTGGATTAAGTGAATGAATAAATAAATGAATGAAACGATTGACTAGTCATCTTTAAGGAAACCTATGTGCTACAAGAAGAGAAGAGAAGAAAAAAAGAAAACAATGAAAGGTTTTAGAAAAAGACCAGCACAGGATAACAAAAAGTTAGACATGATTAATCGGGTCAAAGGAGAGGATCAGTTTGGGAAGGCCCAAACTCGTGGCCTCTGCCCAGGGCTGGGTCCCACTGTGAGCTTCTAAACCCAAGATTCCATGGGAGCAGACGGCGTCCTGCTGGCCCTGGCCGCCTGCCTTCCCAGTGACGGTGGCACATACCAGGGGCTACCAGGGAAAATCACTCATAAGATCATGACCACATCCAGGTGATACTCTGATTTGATTTTGAAACCTCTTTTCACCCTGTGAATTCAGGTCTTATTCTGCAATCGTTTGTTCTGTTATTACAATGTTCACACTTGGTAATGAGTAACCAAACAATGTATATGGAGGGATATTTTTTCCCTTGGAGTACCATTATTCAAAAACTAGTTGAGTTTCGCATAAACGCCTATGACAATAAGTCCCAAGAGGAAAATAGCCCAAGCACAGGAGGATTTCTAGTTTGATAAACTGAATTTAAGATTCTCCAGGATTAGCTGATCTTCCAGGCCGCGGGAGCGAAGACAGGCGTCTCTGCCCGGGCGGACTTCTGCCTCTCCCCGCGGCCGCCCCTCTGCCCTCAACTGGAGACGCTGCAGCTGCTGCGGGATTTCAGGAGGCGCCGCAGGCTTTCCAGGGCCTGGGGCAGTCCCTCGCCGGTGAGCGCGCTGCAGGCCCGCAGCTCCCAACAGCGCCGCTGGCACCTGGGCAGGCCCAGCCTGTCTCTGATCTCTGGCAGCGGCAGGGCATGGGGCGCCTCCTGCTTGTTGGCCAGCACCAGCAGAGGGACGCCTGCCATGTGGAGGTCGTCCAGGACCTCCATGAGCTCAGCTGCTGCCTCGGGCAAGCGGGCTCCGTCTGTGCTGTCCAGCACGAACACGAGGATGTCTGTGCCCTCCAGGTAGTCCTTCCAGCTTTCCCTGAGCTGGCCCTGCCCACCCACATCCCAGACAGTCAGAGACACGTGTCCAGGCTCTTCAAGAGACTCTACGTTGAAACCCACGGTGGGCAGGGTCTCCACCAGCTGGTAGCCCTTCAGTTTGTACAGGAGCGTGGTCTTGCCAGCCGAGTCCAGGCCCATCATCACCACCTGGGCTTCTGCCTTGTGACCTCGGGAATTCACAGGCCCCATGGGAGCCTCTGCCCAACCCTAGGGGAGAAAGGCCGGGTGCACACATCAGCCCTTCCTTTCTGAAGGAACATAGATCCATGCGGGCACATGGAAGGAGAGCCTTTACACCCAAAGTAGGAAGTGTCCACCACATCAGGTTTCCCCACAGGCCTGGGCTTCGAAATTGCCGGGAGTCGGGGTGTGTGAGTCACCATCAACGGATCCATCTCCGGGGATGCCTGCTGCAGAGGAGAGGGCCAGGCCTCCCGGGAGACACGGAATGTGGGCTCACATTCCTCGGTGGTTAAAGAGGGGGCCCATCAACACTCTATTAGACAAACCCAGTTCAATAGAAGGGACTAATGGATGTCTTCGATTCTGGCTGGTCCGTGGCTTCTAGCCTCTGTGGTCCCCCTGTAAGCCCACAGCCCGATTGGACACTGTCTACCTTAGGGTCAGTGCACAGAGGGAGGAGGACAGTTGGCTCATGGTAACTTCTGCTGCTTTGGAACTCCCCACAGGACCAGGCTGTTGTCCTGCAAACAGTGGCTATTTATTAAAAACTGTTGACTGCGGACAAATTTTCCAGTCAGAGAAAAGTGGTTGCCTCAGGGCCTTACCAAGATAAATTACACTCGTTTTCAAGAATCCCAGATTTTAAGACTAAGACCTGATCCCAGCTTAGTCCAGGGAAACCTTGGCTGGAACAGGTGAAGGGACATCTCACCCCCAGGGAATATATTTCAGCTGCCCCTGGAGGAAGACAAGACAGCCTCTGTTCATCCCTTGTGCCAGGGGTAGAAGAGGAAAAACGACCATTACCTCGGTGTTATTAGGCTGTGTCCGGAAGCTCCCGCTCTGTGGCGGTCTCCTCCCTGCAGCTGCTCCCTGCTAAGACTCTGCTAAGTCTGCAGTAAGGTCCCAAGAGCAAAAAGTGAAGGAAATGAAGAAGCTGTGGCTGGTTCTTCTTTTTCTGCTTCCTTTTCTCGAGTGGGTGGGGGTGGGGCTGGTCCCCAGCCCCTCCCTCATCCTCAGGCTCCCTGAGCAGTGCTCCTGCCAGGGACATGCCACAAAGATGTCCCCGGCTCTGCAGCTCCAGACAGAGTGAGACCCAGCATCAGCTCCCGTTCCTCAGCAGCTCAGACTCTGTGCAGGAGGGAGGGCGCCAAGTTCAGAACTGTGCCCAAGTTTAGCTGTTTCTGGTCCTCTTCCCCTCACAGTCCCGTGATCCCTTCAGTGGAGACATCTGAGAATCGAACCTTTTCCTTCAGCCCAGTGTTTTTCTGGTGCCTGGAGATTCTTTCATTTGCTAGGAACCACATGTGCATAGAAGCTGCTTAAGTAGGATTAAAACACTGAAAAAAAAATCAATTTAAATGTTGAAGGCAAATCAAAATAGAGAAGGTAACCCATAGACATTTAAAAGTTGTGTTAATATGGTGGAACTGAAGGTGATTAAGCTTATTGCTTAATTTGTTTTTCTTGAACAGTGTCATTATGTTTTTCCCAGTAAAAATGATACCTCTTGAAAATAAGACTTTCAAAAAATTGAATAGTCAGACGCCGTTGCTTCTGTGGCTGTCTGATTCAGATCTGGAGTTCCAGGGATTTGGCTTTTTAACCGATAACTATTACGCTTCCTGGCACATTCTTTCATTAAGACATCAAGAACCATGTTGGGGGTTATGGTTCTCTCGTTTTACCAATGAAGAAACAGGCTCAGACAGGATAAATAATTTGCTCATGATCTTGTTAAGATTTATAATTCATTTATTATTCATCTCTTTCTTTTGCATCATGCAGTGTTACTCACCGAGAAAGTGCTTTGCAAATGGCAAGCACCTTATTGTTACGGTTGTTGCCGTTAGGCTGATGTATTTTATCAGGAGGAAGCGACAGGAAAAATCAGAAACACTGGCACCGCTGTGTCATGCTGCTGATGTTATCATTGTTTTGCTCTTTTGCAAGCCTGTGGTTTTGACTGTCGTTGTTCACCCCGGGCTGGGGTGTGTGTGGTGAGAGACAGAAGCATGATGGAAGGGATTTGGAGGTAGAAGTGTTGTCAAAGAAAAAGCAAAGCTGGACAATGGTTAAAGTGGTTAAAAAAAATGTATATATATATATATGATTCAGTACTATTGCAATAGGGGAAAGAGACCTTCATACAGAACTGGGCTCAATTCTGAATACAACATGGGCAAGTGGGGATTTATAGCCAAGGAGATGGGGTGGGGGGAGGAGTGCAGTCAGTGGATGGAAAATTACTAACAAGAAACATCAGGGGAAAGGGGGGTCCTGTCTAAACCAACCTAATAGGCTCTTCACTTAAGACAGGCCAAGGTGATCAGACTTCATCTGGGGGATGGCAGAGGATGAGGAATCTGATCAAATAGTGAATGTGGAGATTCTGATTAAACTGATTTAGTAGGGTTTTTGCTAAAACTGATTTTATAAGGACTGTCTGGAGCGGGGCTTGTCCGTCTCGCCCGTGGTGCTGGGCGATCAGATAAAGCTGGGACCCAGCCCTGTCCAGGCTGACGAATCAGTGGGAATCCTGCCAGGATTCAATTTGCAGGAAGATTGGGGCCAACAGAGGATAAGGACTCAGCAGGTGGAAGATAAGGGGTGTTTGGAGGCTGAGGATCCAGAGGGTGCTACTCTGGCCCTGGTTCCCCCTGTCTGAGCCTGGGGGAGGGGAGGGGACGGACAGAGGCTGAAGAAGCCATTCACTCAGAGGCACCGCACCAGGCTGCTTGGGTGCAGAGTGCCCCCAGGTGACCCAGTGAGGGAGGAACCCTCCCCAGCTTCCTGCCCAGAGGATTCCAGGGAAGCCTGGGTCGACAGGGCCAGCATGAAGGCTATCTAGTGGGCTCTTAAAGAGACATTGCCCTCCAGGGTCTAGACAGGCACGGGGGGGAGGACCCGTGACCGCTTAAATAAATGAGCCTTTCCTGAGGGCTAAGATCCCTAATGAGCTGGAGGAGACCCGAGCCGGGGGGAACCATGCTTACACTGAATGGGGTGTTAGTTCTACCCAAAGGCCTTGCGGACAGAATTACCTGTGTACAGCCCAGCCCCATGCCTTCGGCTCAACAAGGAGGGAATCTTTTCATTGGGCGCCCTCGTGTGGGAAGCTTTAGAAGGGCTGCTGTCCTGGGAGGCAACGAAGAGCAGAAGGTAACAGTGTGGGCTTTGATTTGGAACCCTGGGGTGGGGGAAACTTGGCTTCCACTACTTACTTGCTGTGTCACCCCATGCATGTCCCTGAACTTCTCTGTGCCTCAGTTTCTCTGTCTGTAAAGTGGGTGATGATTGTAATAATGGTAGCTAACTTAAAGGGTGATGGGGAGGATTACATAAGTTAAGGCACATCAGGTTCTTAGCTGCAAATCAGGTACCTCGTCCCAGGTTAGTACCATGAAATAAGGAAGGGAGCCATCAGAAGGAGAGGTGTGACCTGAGGCTGCAGCTTCTACAGCTAACAAAGAAGAGGGGCTCTGAGAGGCTCACTGATACCAGGAGGGACAAGGGTCCTGTACCCCACCTCTACTGCCCCAAGAACTTCGGGCTTCCCACCAGGGCCGCTGAGTAGAGCCCCATGGTTCAGAGAGTGAGTTTAAAAGTTTACGTTTGCCAGTGCTCATGCAGGCAGTCAGGACTGGAGGATCGAGGCACCCTCTCTGAACCCGCAAAGAAATGATCTATAAGCGGAGTGCTACTTCTTACATTTCCAATGGGATCTGCTCAGCCCAAGGTCAGGGACCAGCTTTCTGTGCGGCGCACCTGGAGAAGGCGGCGGGGGAGGAGGGGCACGTGGTAGATGCAGGGTCCTGTGTGAATCAGCCCTGGAAACCGCATCCTAACAGGCTATTTGGGCACAATGGAAAGTTGGTGGTTTTCAAGGGATTGTTTATCGTGGAACGGAGCCTGGTGATGGCTTTCATTTCTCCTCCCTACAGGTAGGTCCAAAGGAAGAAAGTGCTAGAGTCAGGGCTTTGTTCCCCTGGAAAGTGCTGGAGAAATGCTGACAGATTCCTCCTTTCCAGACGTCCTTTCCTGGGCTTCCTGGGGCCTCCAGCTTTCTGTTTGTCTGGCCTCATCTTTCCCTAGTCTCTCACTTTCTCAACTCGCACAACACTCAAGTAAGTAACTGGTTTCCAAGGACTGCATCTTTCAAAGATCAGATTTCATTTATATTTTCAAACTCTCCATACAAAATTCAAAAGGTTCTAAGGGGGTGAGTGTCGAGGAAGTTTCCCTCTCACCCCTGTCCTCCAGACAGGCCGGTCCTTTCCTTAGAAAAAATCCCCATCATCAGCTTCTTAGATATTTTCCCCAGAGATAGTCCTTGCACGTCTAAGCAAGTATGATGCCTTCGTTTTTCATGTTTTTCCTTTTTTTCCCCTAAATGGTAACAAACTTTGAGGCATTTAATCTCTTGAGTAAATCTTCTCTCAATCAGAGTTTCTTAGCCGTGGTCTCCGTCAAGGGCAGTGGGGGCCATCCCCCGGCGAGGGATGTGAGGGAGCATGTGAAAGTTGTCTTTGGGGGTATTGTGGTGGGAATCAACCCTCCAGCCATGCTCGAGGTGGACATGCTCTGAGATGTTTAACTGCATCTATGACTATCCTTTATTGCACAACCCCATGGAGCCCTAAGTAGTAAATCTGAATTAGGGGTGGTTGCCACAGGTGCAGTGTGTTTAGAGGAGCCCAGTTACAGGTAGGTATGGCCCTGGGTAGGCTTTCCCCAGGCTCGGAGAAAGTGGGCAGGCTGCACAAGGCCAGCTCATAGGCAGAGACCAGGAACTCTCGGGGCAGCACTTGGAAAGTTTGGTGAGTGCACACTGCTATATTCAGAGACTCTAGGCGCCCTGCAGTGCCCAGGATAATTCCACACAAGGAAGAACGGTTCTTGAATTTGAATTCAACTTTTGAATGCCACGGACATGTATGTCCTTTTAAAATCCCACTATTTTAAAATTATCTGATCTTAGAACCTAGTTTTGTTTTATATGTATGAAAACCCAGACAGTGTTCTGCAGTTTCACATACATTACATTTTCCAGAAATGTCACGACTCTGTGAATTGAGGAAAGCTTGCACTTTGTTTTGTTTGGAGCTTTAGCGTGAGCTCTTCACCATCGTAGAAAATCTCATCTCTGACCGCACCAAGCCTGCAGCGTTGAAGTTGTTGAAAAGACGCAGGAAAACACTGTGGGAGGTGCCTTTGTGGCCACGTTATTTCTTCTGTGTTTAGGTGCAAGAATTTGTCAGCTTTGTTACCATGATTGTGCCTGAGCATTTATGATGGAAATAGAGATTCTGTTACTACATTTACCTTCCGTTTATTTATTCCTTATCTCTTAGCTACAGCATTATATTGATTTTCACTCAAGACTATGTGGGCAGGTAGATTCTATTTCTGATTTTCATTTCTTGATGTAAATGGACATTATAAAATATGTGTTATATAAAACAAGAGGTGAGTTGCTGTTTGGAGCCCCTCCTACAGGAGGAGATAGTTGGGTAGAGGAAAAGATAAGTGAGGGGCCAGTCTTGGGGGAGCCAGGTGGAATGAAAATGGGGGACCCTAAATCAGAAGTCCTACGTCATGACAGCCGGAAGGTTCATCTTGCTGTCTGGTCAACGAGGTCTGTTCCTTCGAGGTAGTGTGCTGTCTTATCCTATGTGGATCTTGGCTTCTACCATGTCCTGAGAGCCCAGGGTGAATCAATAGGAAACATTCTCCAGAAAGTAATTTGTTCTGCCAGCGGCATGTGGAAGCAGTTTCCCTGTGTTCCCTAAATCCTGGGTGTTGGATGCTCTGAGCATCTTCACAGTGTCTGAAGAGCTGGACTGTCTTCCTGGTACATCTTCCCCACTGTCTGTGTGGAGGGTCCTGGAGCTTGGGCTCCTGCTGGGAGGCCTTCCTGGGCCGCAGCTGCAGGCCCATGTCTGCATCTTTGCTGCCCAGGTCTGCTGCTTGGCTGCCTGAAATCCAGCTAATGGCCTTAGTGGAGAGAAAATAATGCCCTTTGTGTGCCTGACGGTTATCACTGTCATCTTTTCTCATCCTTCCTCCATTTCCTGGCCAGAGTATCTTCAACAGTCCATGGCCCCCTTATTTCCTGTGTTCCATTGCACTTACTTAATAATCAGTTTGCCAGTTATAGTCTGGCCTAATTATAGCTGTTCCACGTGGTTGTAACCAGAGTGTACATACATGTCTGTATTCTGGTTTGTTTCATTTAAGTCTGTACAGAAAATTACACTGCCTTATCCCTACATAGTCTCCAATAAAAACTTTTGTGTTGGCTTCATAATTATACTACATCAGGAAGAAATATTATGATTTACTCCCAAAATAATGCTGAACTAAAGATTTTGCGAGTTAAGTTTTTCTCTTCATTTGGATTATTTCCATTGTCTAGATTGGCAGAGTTGGGATTTCTGGGACAGAAGAAATGAGCAGTTTCTGGCTTGCTCAGATCTTACAATTTGTCATCATGTGGTACTATGAGTTATGCCTTGATTTTACACGCTAGATTTTTCTTTTCCTTTTTTTTTTTTCTTTTATAGGCTGTCTGGCCCCCCAGCTTCCAGGCCCCAAACACCCATGTTTGGAGTTCCTCAGCCTTTCAGAGAGGAAGTGGTGGCTGAATGTACTGTCCCCAGAGCAGTAGGGAAAGGCTTCCAGGTGCCACGGAGACTGGGGAGTGGAGGAAACAGTTCCACTCTTGAGGACTTTGAGGTAATGGTTGTAATGACTATGATATTGGTAGCTACCATTTACTGAGTTCCTTCATGTTAGGCGTTTAATAATCTCATTTCCTCCTCACGACCACCCTGCCAGGTAGGCACTGTTCTCACCATTTTGTTAAGAAAAAGCAGAGGGTCAGAGAGACACAGTAACTGTGTTCAGCAGCAGGTTCCAGAACATCAAGCCACAAGTGGCTGAAAGTAGGTTTTCTTATGATCTCATGGAAGGAGGGAGGTGGCTCCAGGTTGATTTGACAGCTCAGCAGTGTCATCGAGGACCCAATCTCTTTCCACGTGGATGCTTTGGTATCATCAGCTTGTGGGCGATGTTTGCTTTCCTTGGGGCAGCAACACCAAGCTACTCACGCACAGAGCTGAATTCAAAAGCAGGAGGGAGGGAAAGGCGGCAGTCTTCTTGTACATTTGTGTGCAGGTGTGTGTGTATTTATTTTATCAGGAAGCCAATATTCCCCCAAAGCCTCCCAGTCAATTTTCTCTAATATCTCATCTTCCAAGAGAATGAAATTACTTGGCTTGGCCAGGCAGGTTTCACCTCTGAACAAACTGTCTCCATCTCTGATAGCTGAATACAGTTGCATTCTTCTTAGCAAGAAGAAAGTTAGATGGGCAACAGTGTCTGCCGTGTTTCCCTGACATTCCACGGTAGAAGGTTGTCTTCTTACAGCACAGTGCTCTCTTCCAAGACCTCTGTCTTTTAACATGAGTTAACACTGTGTGTGTCTATGTGTCTGTCTGTGTCCCCGTGGGCGTGTCCCAGGTACTCATAATTTGTTACTTGTGTAGCCTAGTCATCAAATCTGAAAGTAAGAAATCAGAGGAAATGCTGCAGTGATCCTTGCTTGCTTCTTGCAAACAAGAGACAGGGCAGAACAGTGAGGCTGAATCAGTGAGGCACCATCATAAGTTAGAAAGAAGGCAGGCTGAAGAACTAGGAGATCTGGATTCTAGCCCCAGACCTGCTACTTTCTATCTGCGTTACCTTGGCTAAGTTATTTGATCTTTCTAAACCTCAATTTTCTAATCTGTAAAGCAAGAAGGTTGGACCAAGTCATCTCTAAATTTCGTTCAGCTCTAATGTTCTGTAGATACAATGCAATTTTTATTAAGCAGCTATGAGCTACACTCTGTATAGTCTATCACAGTATTTGTTTAAAAACTATTCAAAAAGTATCTGCATGCCACATCAATGGGAGAGGTCAACTATTCATGTATATGAAGACTAGGACATCATGTAACAGAATTAGATACAGAATATTATAATATTGCAGGTTATTTTTAAATGTTTTTATTTTTTAAATTGAAATATAGTCAGTTTACAATGTTGTGTCAATTTCTGGTGTACAGCATAATGTTTCAGTCGTACATATACATACATATATTCCTTTTCACATTCTTTTTCACTATAGATTATTACAAGATATTGAATACAGTTCCCTGTGCTATACAGAAGAAACTTGTTATTTATCTATTTTATATATAGTAGTTAATATCTGCAAATCTCGAACTCCCAATTTATCCATTCCCACCCCTTTTCCCCCCAGTAACCATGTTTGTTTTTTATGTCTGTGAGTCTGTTTCTGTTTTGTAAATAAGTTCAGTTGTGTCTTCCTTTTTAATTTTATTTAGATTCCACATATGAGTGATATCATGTGGTATTTTTCTTCCTCTTTCTGGCTTACTTCACTTAAAATGATGATCTCCATATCAATCCATGTTGCTGCAAATGGCATTATTTTATTCTTTTTTATGGCTGAGTAGTATTCCATTATATAAATATACCACAGTTTCTTTATCCAGTCATTTTCTCAATGGACATTTAGGTTGTTTCCATATCTTGGCTATTGTATATAGCACTGTTATGAACATTGGGGTATGTGTATCTTTTTGAATTAGAGTTCCCTCCAGACATATGCCCAGGTGTGGGATTGTTGGATCATATGGTAAGTCTATTTTTAGTCTTTTGAGGAGTCTCCATACTGTTTTCCATAGTGGCTACACCGAACTAAATTCCTACCAACACCGTAGGAGGGTTCCCTTTTCTCCACATCCTCTCTAGCATTTATCATTTGTGGACTTTTGAATAGTGGCCCTTCTGACTAGTATAAAGTGATAATTCATTGTAGTTTTGATTTGCATTTCTCTAATAATTAGCAATATTGACAAGCATTTTTTCATGTGCCTCTTGGCCATTTGTATGCATTCACTGGAGGATTGCTTGTTTAGGTCTTTTGTCCATTTTTGGATTTGTTTGTTTGTTTTTTTGTTATTAAGTTGTATGAGCTATTTATATATTCTGGAAATGAAACCTTTGTTAGTCACATCATTTGCAAATATTTTCTCCCTTTCCATTAAATGCCTTTATTTTGCATTACAAATTGTACTTCCAATTATTATCACTCTAAGTAGCTTGCATTTTACATTTACAGCACAGCTCATCTTCCAGAACTTTTCTGCTGTTTCTAGTTTCCATTTGATTGGAAACACCATCTCTTTATAACCGAGTAAGGAATATGGCAAAGCTGGGGGAAATTTTTTTGCCTTTCTCTTTTCGCTTTCTCTCTCCTTCTGAACAGAAATAGTATCTTGGCAGTGGATCTCTGTTGCTTAACACACACACACACACACACACACACACAGAGGAAAAGGAAACGACAGTGGATGCTCTGCTTTCTGAAACAGTGTGAGAAAGAGCTGAAGAATGTTAGCTTTGCACTGAAGCTCCTTCAGCTGCTGCTTTTACAGCATTTGTAGGAGGTTTCCTGACACTTAGGGGCCGGAGACTGCCTGCTGAAAATATGCAGGAGGGGGAATGTGGAAGCCAAGACAAACGTGTGTGATGAGCTCCAGCCGTGCCTCAAAACAGGAGCTGATGACTGGGAGCCTTCACTGTTTTCCTTCCAAGGTTGTTTCAGTATGCAAAGTGGGTCCCTGGCAGCAGCTGCTGTTCAATCAGCCACATTTCCTGAACTGGATCATGTATTTTTAGTTGGCAGGAAAAAACCCGCTTGATTAGGAAGGCGGGTGGAAGGTCACTTCACGGTTAGAAACTCAGATCAGCACTTGAGACTTCCCCACGTTTCCCGGATGAGTTCCTGTCACTCTGGGCAGCGACCAGCAAAGTGTTTACTTCATTCTCTTCTTTTTAATAAAAAAAAATTGCATAAGTAATGGTGAATATATGTTTCTGTATGAGAGTCAGACAATTTAAAAGTCTACAGGGTGATATTCCTAAATTCACCCTCCAAATCACTAGTCCCCTCCTCGGGTAACCGTAATCCACAGTTTGATTTACATTTTTACAATTATCTTCCTATAATATACTTACATATTTTGGAGCACACGTATATTTTATTATTTTATTGGTTGTTTTTATTTGGTTAGGTCTTTTAATGTAATTGTGATGGCTGTCACTGACTGACTTCACTTAGCAGTGTTTGTGTGATCTCTCCATGTTAGTATATATAGGTTCACTGAATTATTTTTTGTTGTTATTTTTAAAAAGAATTTATTAAATACTGAGAAGGCCATAAGATGTATACTACTAAAATGTTTACAGATGAAATTATGTGATCCTGAGATTTGCTTGTAAATCATCTGTCAAAGGAGAAGAAGTAGCTTGGGATTTGGCCATAAATTGATAATTATGGAAGCGAGGTAGACTAGGGGTGCACTATAGCAGGGTTTCCATTTTGCATACATTTGAAAATTTCCATAGTAAAATATAATAAGAGGCATAAACTATTCCAGTTACCCAAACCTCTGATTTTGCTGTAGCTCACAGGCTTCTGGGGCTCCTATGCTTTGTCACATTTCACAATTTGTTCTGCAAAAATTCAAAAGTTGCCTTCTCTGGAAGCCTCACTGCCTTGGCAGATGCAAGGTGCCTTTGTTTTACCCTCACTACACTTTGTATATACAACCCCGAACACACACAACACACATACATCCTCACACAATCAAAGGACACATCTTATTAAACTGAGATTTTAAAAAGGAGCTATCACTGTACTCAGTACCTAGTCTGGATCATCCATGATATCTTCATTAGTTTATTTATTCCATCCAACAGCTCTGGGAAGATATTTTGGTCCCCATTTATAGATAAAGAAACTGAGGCTGAAAGAGATTGAGGAACTTGCCCCATCTTAGTTTTTTTCTTTTTTATTCTCAGTCAAATGTCAAATCATTTCTCAACAACTATATTTTTATAAATACATGTGAAGAGTGATCAATACAAAAACAGAAGCAAGCACAAATCTCTAAGAAGGAACGTTATCGCTGTTAGATGAGACTCCCAGGAGAAGATGAACTGTAGCGTCTCTGAGTCAGGCTGAATTTAGCTTCCTTGGGACTTCGGCAGGAGCCCTTTCTGGGGCAGTCAGTGGGCAAGGCCCTGACAGTCTTAGGAAGCACAGAGCTCACTTCGGGGGCAGCTGGCCCAGTCCAGCACTGGTTACCCATGGTCAATAGGAATGGACTGCTCTGTATTTTTAGCTCTCAGGAGCCGACAAATGAGAATACTTCTTGGGGTGAAGGGAGTATTCTCAGCTGATCCTGGCCGTAGGGCATGGAGAGGAGGGGAGAACCTTCATCAATACATGTTCAAGGCCAGCTGAATACAGATAAGAATCTGAGCCAGGGTGGCCTGGGAGTATTTTCCTCCAGGGAACGAGTGTGTGATGACAGCGATGTAGCTCGGTGATAACAGCCCTCACTGCGTCAGTCTGTTAAGTCATCCTACCTCAATTTCAACTGCTTGTTCTCCACATGGTATGCACATTCTTTGAGATTCCCTTGACCTCTCTCCTGTGTTGGATCCTCCGCTTTTGGATTCCAGGTTATCCTCTTTCTTGGGTCACTCTGTTACCTTGGTGGAGCTCATCTCCAGTAGCTTTTTGTTCTTTTTTTTTTTAATGGAGGTACTGGGGATTGAACCCAGGGCCTCATGCATGCTAAGCATGCAGCTCTACCACTGAGCTATACTCCTCCACCCTCCAGTAGCTTTTTAGATGCATAAGAGGTATGTTTTTTGAGACCTTGGATCTCTGAAAATGTCTTTATTTCACTCTAGCAAACGATTGATAGTTTGGCTTTGGGTGTGAAAGTCCAGGATGGAAATTATGTCCTCTTAGAACTTTGGAGGCATTGCTCCTTTGTGTTCTGGCTTCCACTGTGGCTGTTGAGAATCTAAAACCAGACTCTTGATCCATTGAATATGACTTTTTTTCTCTCTGGAAATTCATAAAATCTTTTCTTTGTTCCAGGAATTCTGAGATTTCATAATCAGGTGTCTTGATGTGAGTCTGTTTTCATCCATCATGTTGGAAACTTAGCGGGCCCTTTACTCTGCTGCTTACTGCTAGGAGTACATTACCTTCAGTTCCGGAACATCTTGAATTCTCCTCCCCATGTTTTATGTTTTCCCTTGCCGGAAATCCTATATTTGGTTGCTGAGCTCTGACTTATTCTCCAATTCAAAAAATATTATCTTTCCTTTCTTACACCTTTGCCTTTTCGCTCAACTTTCTGGAAGATTTCCTCAACATTATCTTTTAACCCTTCCATTACATTTTTCATTTCATCTATGATTTTTCCCCCCAAGGGCTCTATTTTGTCTCTGAATTTTTAAAATAGCATGCTTATTTTATAGCATCTCTTTGAGTTTCCACAGAACCAAGTAGAATGACAGTAGGAGGCCCTGAATCAGAAGACAAATGCAGTTAACAGCCAGATGGGTCATGTTCTGATTTTTCAGGTTAGTGGAGTCTGTCTCCTTCACAGTGGCATGCAGTCTACTTTCCATCATGGAGCCTGCCAGCCTGCTCCTACCTGGATCCTGCCTGCCACCTTGGAACAGAATGCTGTCTTGTCAATGTGTGTGATGATTGCATGGGGGTGGAGGGGGCAGGTGAAGGAGCACAAAACACTCACCAATGTAGCCCATGTGGTGGGCTATAAAATAAGTGTGACCATAGTGGAATTAAGGTAGTAATAGATAGTGAAAGATACCTGGACACCCCCTCAGATATTTTGAAATTAAATACTACACTTCTAAATAACCCATAGATCAAAGAAGAAATTGCAGAGGGTATTAGAAAATATTTTAAGCTGAATGAAAATGGAAATACAGCCTCTCAAAATTTGTGGGTTACAGCAAAAGCCCTGAGAAACTCATACACTTCAGTACTTATATTAGAAAAGACGAAAGATATAAAATCAATTATCTATGTACCAATCTCAAAATGAGAGAAAAAAGAAAAGCTAACTAAATAAAAAATAAGTAGAAGAAATAAAATAATCAAAATAAAAATGGAAATCAATTAAATGGAAAAAATACAGAAAATTGTTGATCTTAAAGATTAATGAAATTTCGTAAACTGCTGATAAGTGATTAAGCAAAAAGAGAAGATTATGAAGAATAAAAAAAGACATCATTATAAATATTAGACATTAAGAAAACTGACAAGGAGGATATTATGGACAACCTTTTACTGATAAAATCAACAACTTAGATGAATTGAATAAATACTATTTAATGAGTAAGCTATCTTTTTTTTCCTGGCTAACTTGAAATTCACCTTTATTGTACACTAATTCATATATTGACATGTAGGTGCGGGTTTGAATGTTTCTGCCTTCTATATTACATTTCATTATTGGTTTGCTCCCAGAGCAAGTGCTCCAGGGAACAAGTGGGAAGCTGCATCCCTCACCTCTTCTGACCCAGCCACAGAAGTCACATCGGCCACTTCCACTGCACTTTATTGCTGACAAGCAAATTATAAGCCCACTCAGATTCAAAAAGAGGATACACAGACTCCATCTTTCCGTGGGAGGGGTAAAGAGTTTGTGGCTATTTAAAAAAAATCCACGCTTTCTTTAGTGGCAGTGCTTCTAATGTTTTCATTAAGTATAAAATTTAGTGTAGGTTTTGCACAAATGTCCTTTTTAATAAAAAATTTGAGGACCTCTCAGATTAGATTATGGGCAAATAAAAAGAAACGAGTTGTCATTTGTTTTTCTCAAAGACAAATTAGTATAATTCATGGAGAATAATTTTTTACTGAGGTATAGTCAGTTTACAATGTATCAATTTGTGTCAATCTGTACAGCACAATGTTTCAGTCATACATATACATACATATTTTTTTCATATTCTTTTTCGGTATAGGTTACTACAAGATATTGAATATAGTTCTCTCTGCTCTACAGTGGGACCTTGTTGTTTATCTATTTTATATATGGTAGTTAGGATCTGCAAATCTCGAATTCCCAATTTATCCCTTCCCATCCCCTTTTCCCACTGGTAACCATAAGTTTGTTTTCTATATATGTGAGTATGTTTCTATTTTGTAAATAATTTCATCTGAGTCTTTTTTTTTAGATTTCACCTATAAGTGAAATCATATAATTTTTTTTCTCTTTCTGTCCGACTTCACTTAGAACAACGATCTCCAGGTTCATCCATGTTCCTGCAATGGCATTACTTTATTCTTTTTTATGGCTGAGTAGTATCCCATTGTATAAATACACCACAACTTCATTATTCAGTCATCTGCTGAGGGACATTTAGGGTGTTTCCATGTCTTGGCTGTTGCATATAGTGCTGCGTGAACATTGGGGTGCATGTATCTTTTCAAATTAGAGTTCCCTCCAAATATATACCCAGGAATGGGATTGCTGGATCATATGGTAAGTCTATTTTTAGTTTTTTGAGGAATCTCCATACTGTTTTCCATAATGGCTACACCAAACTACATTGCCACCAACAGTGTATATGTTGTTAAAAGTCTAGGAACTGGTGAACTCTGTATAAATTATTATTCTCCTTCTTCCTATGGGTGTTTTATGCATATTTGAACAGTCCTTGGATATCCCTACTGCATGACTGGGAATTCTGCCTTCTAATCTGGCTCATTGATTCACTTCTGAGTGGACTGAGATAAATCCTACTAATTGTTGAATTTGTTTCCTTGTTTGTAAAGCACTGAAGTAATCCTCTTGTGAAAGTACCTGGGCCACATTTTAAAAGATGATCACCTCTGTAGCAGGATCAGAAAAAATTGCAATAATTTTAGAATTAGATGAAGAAATGTATCTCAAAATTAAAAAGTACTTAAACCTATAGAATTTACCATAGCTGGGTGTGAATTTCTTATCAAAGGCAGTATCACATCCAGGTTGGTTAGTAAATAAATGAGAGGCAAATACAGTTAATGAGACTACATTTAACAGATGTTAGGATCTGCCACATGGTGGCAGACTTAACTCTGCATTGTGCTGCTTCTTCAAGAACCGAATCTTAATGCCTGGCTTTAACTACGTCAAACCACATCTTTTAGGTTAACTTTTAAAAAGGATGACATAAGTTACAAGTTTGTCAAGATTATATTTTCTTATAATGTCCTTTGCACTATCTAATACTTTCAATGGCACATTCTACCTCTAGATCCCAATTTCTTCTGAATTAAAATGATGGGTTTGGATTACTTGCAGTTCTAAAATTGTCATACCACTCTTATAACTAAAAGAAAGCCTAAATATCCTTCTTCAGTAACAAGCATTTCAGTCATACTACAGGTAACTTGATAAGGAATATAGTTTTTGAGTTAGATTGCCTAGGTTTGAATTTGAATCCTGCCATTTATTAACTGTGAGTTTTAGGTAAGGGACTTCGCCTATCAAAATTCCAGTTTCCTCATCTGTAAAGTGGTATGTTATAGTACACATCCTATGGGGTTGTTAGGATTAAGTGGGGGAAAAAATGTATGTGTGGCAGAGACTTTTTCTTGGGCAGTCAGCCAAATCACATTTCACATCTTCACCTGCAGTTGGTTGTGGCCATATGACTGAATTCTGGCCAGTGGGATGTGAGAGGAAGAGACACATCCTACTCCTTCGCTCAGCTCAGCTCACAAAAATCTCCTCTGTGAATTTCCCTGTTCCTTCACCTTCTGCACTTTCAATGTAAGTGGGATCCTTTCCAACCAGGATGTCTTAGAAGCCTTTGACTAAATATATGTTAAACATGGTGGGAAAAAGTCTTTCAGGAATGGAAGGAAATTTGGTCCCCAAATCATGGCGTGGAGGAGAGCTTTATACCTATTAGGAGTACTGGTTTTGGACTTTATGTGAGTGAGAAATAAACTTCACTTAAGCTACTGAGATTCTGGGATTTATCTATTTATCTATTATGGCAACTAGCATTAACTAAAATAGCATGTAAAGCACTTAGCACAATACCTGCTTAATTAATGATAGATATTAAGGTCATGACTCTTAATAATACAAACCGAGAGCCTAAAAATTCTGAACTCTGAACAAGCAATAGTATGGAGATCCCTTCTGCAGCATATGAGATATGCCCCCCTACTTCTTTTTTAAGCTGGAGAAAATCTAGGAAATAAAGTTGTGTGAAGAAGTAGTAAAAATCTGAGCAATTCATGTATGTAAATTTTAAAATATTTTGTATTTATATTGGCTACATTTGGTGGGGAATTTAACAGAATATAAAAGAAGGAAAATCAAATGAAAATGTAAATTGGTGTTATCTTTAAAATAATATCTTTTTTTAATTGAGGTATAGTTGATGTATAATATCATATGTTTCAGATGTACAACATAGTGATTCACAATTTTTAAAGGTTATATTCCATTTATAGTTATAAAATATTGCCTATATGCCCTGTATTGTACTCTATATCCCTGTCACTTATTTATTTTATACACAGTAGTTTGTCCCTCTTCATCCTCTACCTCTATCTTGCCCCTCCCCCGTCCCTCTTCTCACCGGTAACCACTAGTTTGTTCTCTACAGCTGTGTAAAATAGTATTTTAAATTATTTCTTCCCTGTGATGGCTTTGGTCACGGTTAATGATTCATTCAATGATTTCTCTCAGTATTTCACACAATGCTTATTTTTCTTTCTTGAAAATGTCTTCTTTCTTGGCTCCAACACTTTATGATTTTTTTGCATTTTTGCTCACGTCTATTCCCTGTTTTCTCTAATAAAATTCTACCTCTCTTAAAGCCCAGATCAAATTTCATATATTTAGTCAGAGACTTCTAAGACATCCTGGTTGGAAAGAATCCCACTTACACTGAACTGTAACGTTTAGACAATCCACAGCTCTTAACCATGTGCTGTCTTTCATCCGAGGGTTTACTTTTGGGTGAGTTTGTATAGCTTGCTTCTCCCTAATTAGATTGTAAAATACCTGATGAGAGAGAGGCTTTTTTTTTTTTTTTTTTTTGTATTGTCCTCAGAAAAGAGCAGAGTTCTGTGTAAATAGTTATTGATACTTGATTCATTGGTTTAAAAGCCCCAAGTATATGAGACTTCCCCTAACATTTTAATATCTGTCTTTCATTGTGTTTTATAAGAATGAAGAACAACCACTGAATAATGATTTATAGGCGGGGGACAGTAGTGTCGTGGCAGAGGTGGTATTTTATGGTCAGTGGTTTCTGTCAGAGGAAATTTACAAAGAATAAATTGGTGCCTGATATTACATACTGAAGTGAGGACAATTTTATCGGTACTACCAGTTAAACTTATTTTGGTTTTTTTGTTGGTCCTTTATCCTAACTATTCATTTCGTTCTTTCTTTTTTGCATATTTTCTTAAGATGTTTTCCTTAAAAATATTAAAAGTTATAGGTGAATTTTTAAATATTTTATATGCAACATCATAAGGACCTTAAATGTTTAACTCTGAATCTTGCCTTTCATCTTCAGTTCGATGCTGTATAATGTCCTAATCTCGTCCTGTGTTTATGCTCTAAACATTAATAATTTTGTTTAGTTAGTGTTTAGATTTACCAATGTATCTACTAATTTCTTTGCTCATTGTTGATTCTTGCATTCTAATCCTTCCTCCTGGGTTTATTTTTCCTCTTTCTGCAAGGGTCTGTGAGTGGAAGATTCTCTTAGTCTTGGTTTAAAAATGTCTTTATATTATCCTCACCTTTGAATGTTAGTTTACTAGATAGAGGGTTCTAGATTAACAGATATTTCCCATCATCATTTTGCAGATATTATTTCCTTATCCTCTGGCATCTGTTTGTGATAAAATACCAGCTTTGTCCATATAGTGTTTCTTTGTAGGTAATGTGACTTTCAGGCCAATCCCTAACATTTGTAGAACTCAGGACAAAACTACAAGTGGAGGCCCACATATCAAATGTCTAAAAATTCATAAGTTAAAATTCAAGCTAACAACTTGTTAAGTAAAATATGTTCTATTCTCATGTCTTGACAAAGGTAGCTTAAATACAGCTTTTTAATAACCTGGATGGCCACTCCTTGAATTTAGGATTCTGGGAATCCTTGGTGATCCATATTGGAACTTGACGTGGCAGGGAGAGATTACCATCCTGGTCCCTGTAACAGAGTTCCTCCCTCATCTTTTCCAATCCCAGCTTCATCCCACATTGCACAGAGCTTCACACACAAGCCTGGGGACCCTCCACTTCCAAGCCCTACAACAGCCCCTCCCTGGCCACCCCGTGGCATGCCGTCTGTCCTTGGGGGGATGGACATAAGGGAGAGGTCCATGTAGGGCCTAGCAGTGGGCTGGGAATTCCAGGGTCTTGGGCACCTGGAACATGGTTGAGAGGGAAGGGGCAAACTTTGGGTGGGTGTGTTTCTTGATGCTGCAGTAACCTCCTTAATGGTTTTCTCCTATCCAGTCTGTTTTCCACACTGTCAGAGAATTTTTCAAAAATGCAAATCCCAGCATTTTACTCTCTTGCTTAAAAACCCTTTAAAGGTCTCCAGTGCATTTGAAACAAAATCCTTTAAAGGGACTACAGATCTCTGGGTGGTACGTCAACATACTAAGCTCTTCAGGAAGAGCCTTTATCCAAGATGCTTCTCTTTTAAAACACTCTCCTACCTGCTCTTCTCACGACTGACTTCTATCTATCGTGTAGTTCTTGGCTTAAATGTTACCTCCCCTCCAAGTACACCTTCCCTGTATTTGCTATCGCTGCATCTTGCTCATTTCCTTCCCAGTACAGATCCCAAATTTATTTTACTTGTTAATTATCTTCTCCTCCAAACTGTAATCTGCCCTAGAGAGACTGTCACAGATAAGGTTTCCTGGGAAGTCAACTCTGGGATCGAGATGAGCACATAGAAAGTTTATTCAGGAGGCCTCTAATCAACACCTGTTAAACAAAAGAAAGCAGGCCTGAACATCAGTTGAGCATCAGTGACTTGGAGCAAACCAGCTCTCTTTAGCTGGCGCAGTTCCTAAGAGGGCTGCCAGCTGTGGTCTGGTCAGGGCAGCATCGCATCCAGGATGGTATATACCTTGCGCCACTCAGATCCACTTTCTTCATGTGAGTCCTGGGAGTAGCTCCTTCATGATGCTGGGGTGCCGTTTTTCCTGGGGACGCGTATAAAAGGAAGGTTAGTAAGATGGAGTGCACCCCCACCCGCAGCTGCAGCTGGTCTTAAAGCTGCATCCTGTACTCATGCCCTCCCTCCTCTGCTGGTCCTTTCTAGATTCTCCTCACCGTCAGTTAGCACCTCTGAAGGTTTAAGTAACTTACCTGGTGGAGTGACTCAGACTCTCAAAATCGATGAGTTCTAGTTACTGTTTACCATGGCTTCTCAGGCTGCACCTACCATTCTTGTCCACTTGCCATCAAAATTGCACAAGACAGTACTAAAAGACATCTGAATTTATTATCTGGGTGCCAAACACATGCCTCTCTGCCTCCATTGTGTAGTAGTAACCCTACTGCCTCTTGCTGATGAGTCAATTACCCCCACCAGGATCTTACTCTTGCCTGCTGGTCCTTGACATGAGGGGCCCAGTGTGCCTGGAAGGTGGTGTAGCTTCAAGTTCAATGCAGGCTCTTGCTGTGTTCCCTGATAGAAATGTTCCTCCTCTGGGAACCAAGACCTTTAAACCTGTGGTTATAGTTGGGAGAATGAAAACCACAAGTTCCCCAAGTGGGTCACCAGAATTGATGGTGAAAAGGGACACTCCTACTTCCACACCTTGGATCTCATTTCCAGGTATTCTCCCACTGGGGATTCAGCATCATATAGTGGTGATTGTTTTAGAGCCTTACTGTGTCCTGAAGGGTAGCACTTTATCCTCTCAGGGTATCATCTCCAAGCTGGAAGTTCAGCGAGGCTTTCAACAGGCTGTTCCACTGCTTATTAGGCCAATAGCTGCTGTGTGTTATGCCATGTGATAGGTCCAGTGGATTCCATGGTCAAGTGCCCACTGCTACCTCTCCTTTGCTATTAAATGGGTTCCCTGTTCCGATTCCATATTTAAGAAGCTCTTTCATCTGACAAAGGACACGGAAGCTATTCTAAACAGGCTGTACTGGATCACTTTTATGCATAAAAGTGATGTTATGTGGGAGTGATATTGACAGTATGAGAGGTCCAGTCTCACTCCTGGTCTAGAGAGCAAAGTCGACTCATCTCCTTATGCCACCGGTTCAGCATGACATCCGCCTCAGCACAGGTGAAGACATGGATCAGCAGAGTGACCTGCTTTAGCCAGGGCTAAGATCCTTGTTTGTTTATTTAACGTGCTTGCATGGTGAGCAAAGGGAATCCATCTGGTTCCTGGGGAGAGGGAAAAAAGGAATTAGAATTCTTTCCCAAGTCTCCATGACCACTTTTCTCAATCTTTCCTCCCACCCCTGTTTTATGCCACGTTTATTTATACCAACTCTACGAGCAGAAATTATCTCCAAAGGAGTTTTTCAATAATGATTGAGGTTGTAAAACTTACGATGACTGATCACGTTTACCTGTTTGGTTAAGTGAATTGAAATTCACGGTGGAATCTCCCCCTGGGTAGATTCTATATTTTTTTACACTTGCAAAAGCCTGAAAGTTATGTCATTCTCAATTCTCAGAAATAATGATATTGTTTTTGAGACTGTCAGACAGATTTCCTGACTGTATATTACATAAACAGGTGAGCAATTTTATATAGTGATCTAAACGTTTCCTATTTAGCCATTATAAGGGTTGGTGGTTCTCTAGCATATTTCTCCCAATCTTGACCAACCCCATGGGGAAAGAAGGGGCAGAGAAGAAAAGGTGAAGATAAGCTGAGTGCTGTCAGCTGTTTTCATTCTCTCAGGAGAAATAATATTTCAGTCTTTTGAGGAAGTAACTGAAATCCCTATTAATTTTGCTTGCCCAATACCAAGAACTTTCCGGTGACCCATGAAAAACACATCTGCCCGGAGGAACTTGAGAAGATTTTCTTGGCAAAGACAATTGTGTAAGAGGTTCAGTCAATCAGGAGTTAGACAGTCCAGCTGAAGGAAGTGGGGAAGGATTGGCTGACCCACACCTGCCCCGAGTGACACTCAGAGGAAGAAGAGCACAGTGGAGGGAAAGGAGTAAACAAAAGACAATGTTCTCATTTTCCTTTTACTGAGAAATTAACTTTTGAAATGAAATTCTGAAGCCTCCAAGAGTGATTAGAATTGTTCTCCTGTGTCCCACCCCACCTTAAACCTTACAATAACTGTGTTTCATTAGGTTCTTGAGAGATACTTTTTACCAGCATTGTCCTGTATTAACGTGGACATTAAGAGTGGTTCTCCCCCTTCCCCATCCCTGGAGGCAGAGCCCAGTTTCTTTCTTTTTTCTTTTCTTTTTTCCTTTTTTTAATTGAAGTATAGTCAGTTACAATGTGTCAATTTCTGGTGTACAGCACAATGCCAGTTTCTTTCCCAAAGTACTGCTTGAAAATTGAGCTCTTTTGCCCTATAGAAAAAGTTTAGGGGGTTCTAAAATAATCCTTTGGAACAAGTAATTTTGCTGTTTTTTAAATAGCTATTATAGAGAGCTTTTGCAGCTGGAAAAACAAGTGAAAAAAAATCACCTAGCACTAGTCCACAGGATAACTTTAGGTGAAAAGCCAATGATTTGTCTAATGGAAAGTTACTCAATCCAATAAACAATACTAATACTAATAAATATTTAATTTTTAAAAGTGTATTAACGTTAAGCTAATTAGGTTTCCTTTGTTCCAGTTGTAAATGAGGTCAAGTCCAGCCATACAGAGTTACTTGCTTTTCTTAAATAAATTGTTTAATACTTTTGAACTTACTGCTCTCTCTTCTGAAGGGTCTTTTTGCCCCTTCGTCATCTAACTACTACTACTTGTCCACCAAATTCACCTTCCCAGGAAGTTTTTCCCTAACCCCTTGTTTCATTTGTGGTCCCTCGTTTGTGTTCACTTAGTATTCTCTATCGTACTTTTCATCCTGTCCTGGAATAACCAGGCTACACATTCCTTGAGATCAGCAACCAGGTCTGACTCAACTTTTCATCCTCCAAGATGCTCCGGATACAGCATCTGGCACATGTTAAGCAGTGAATGCTCCGGAAATATTTGATCATGCAAATCCCAAGCCCCCATTTTTCCCTCAGACGAACATGTTTTGCATAAGTAATTTTGATCAGGTTGGAGCCTAAAAAAAACTGACTTTAGTTTCTTTGAGAAAAGTAGGCCTCTTTTAGTGAATTCACTGAACTGCTACTACCTTGGTCAAACTACTTCATTCAGTGGATAATGAGGATCTTCAACATGGACCCTCATTCCGTGAATACTGAGGGCACTGAAATAAGCTCAGAAGTCCCACTTTAAATAGTTTATAATGTAGGGAAGAAGATAGGGATAGACAACTTACTTCTCACAGGAAATGAATAGTACATTTCCGGGCAATGTGAGATTTATATCAGAATATGTACAGGGTCCTGGAAATCAGGGAATAAGTTACACGTGGCACCACCTGAATGAACTTCAGTTGCTCATGCTGTTGAACCAGGGGGAGGATACCAGGAAGGAAGACAAGAGTAGGTGGTATTTGACCTGGATTTTGAAAGATGAGTAGGAGAAATGATGTATACCTTGGGGCGTTGTTAAGGATAACCAACACTTGACAGTGGTTAAAGCAGCAAGAACTGACTTTATTCAGGAACTATTCCAATAGGGGAAAAGAAACCTCTCTACAAACTAGGCTCAACTCCCCTATTGCAATTATTTCTTATCAAAATCTGTTTTTACTGCTGTAACTACTGTCCGGGTCTGGTTTTCTTTATGGAAGAAGAGGGTAGTGATTCAAGGCATTTCAGACAGAGGCAGAGAGTGAACAAACGCAAAGAGGAGTAAAGTAACTTAGAGAAAATGTAAGTAATCCAAAGAAAGTTGAGTAGTCAAGAAAAATAGAAATTCTCTGCAGCCAGGGTCCTGAGCAGTGTGTTGAGCAAGTGCTGGAAGATGAGGAAAAGTATGCTTTTTTAGTAGATTAGCTGAGCTGTTTGGGGATACTTAGAAAATGATATGTTTTCCTATTTAAACGGGAAAAGTATGTTTGAACAAGATTGCTCGGAAAGTTATGCCTAGAATTTGGGACTTTATCCTGCGGCGCCAACTGGGAGTTTCCAGAGAGCAGTGCAGTATTTTAGAAAGATGACTGTAGTCTCAATAGATGATGGGCTG
Organism: Camelus bactrianus; assembly: GCF_048773025.1. NCBI lineage: Eukaryota > Metazoa > Chordata > Mammalia > Artiodactyla > Camelidae > Camelus > Camelus bactrianus. The sequence goes on from NC_133552.1 coordinate 15,182,246, forward strand.
GATGGAGCTACAGGAAGCATCCCCACTCCCAGCCTCAGTTTATTCATTTATAATAAAAAAAAAATGGGTCATTTGCCGTCTTAGGTCCCTTCCGATCTTAACAGCCTGCTGCCGAAGTACCGCTGCCTTCCTTTCATTACCTGAGCCCTGTGCCTCACTCCCTCCTTCCTTCTGATCTTGGTCCAGTTCCCACCTTCTCTATCCCTCGGCTTTATTTAGGTGCTTTTTGACCGGTAGGTAGGTGGGTATGGGGAGTCGGGGGCGAGGGGAGGAAACGTCTCTGGAGTATAACGAATCTCTCCTCCGAGGCTCCTTGTCCCCACAGCACCACCTGAGTAGTGCCCACAGTAGGCAGAGCGCGCTATGGGGCAGGCAGAGGAGTTTCCAGTGGCTTGTCCGTCCTGGGTCCCTTTGGGGTGGCTGGACAGCTCTCCCCACGGCCAACCATCTGGGGAGGGCGGCAGGGGCCGCCACTCGCGCGTCCCGGGTTTCCTAAGAGACAAAAGCCTGAAAGTCTCGGCAGCCACCTAGCGCCACCGCCACTCTCCGCAGCGCCGGGGGCTGGACTCGGACGGCCGATCGGCTGGCCCAAGGCCAAGAGAGCGCAGGCTCGCGGCGGGCCCGCGGGCGGATTCGCCCGGAGCAGGCGGGGCGCCGGCATCACGTGAGGCGGCCCTGACACGTGACCCGGCGGCCCGCCCCCGGCGCCCCCTCCAGCTCCGCCCCTTCCCCGGCCACTAGCTGGTGATTCTCCGGCTCGCGCCGCTTCCGAGGTTCCCGCGGAGCTCCTGGTGGCCGGGCCTGGATGGACGGCGCGCGGCCGCGGCTGGGCTCCCAGGTAGCCAAGGTTGGGGGGCGGTGCGGGCAGGAGCTCGTGGAGGCCCCTTCTGCCCCTGCCTTCTCCTTGCTCCCCCTTTCCCCGCGGGGCTGTCGCCGCGCCCCGTTACTCCTGCGCCCTCCCTCCCTCGTGCCCTCCTGTCCCGGCCCCGGGATCCCCTGGCCTCCCCCACCGGCTCCCGGCCCGCAGGGCGCTGCGTCCGGGCGGGTGATGGGGCGGTCAGTCCCGCACCGTTAGCGCCTCCGCGAGCGTTTCTTCCGAGGAGGAGGTGGAGGGACAGGGTGGGAATAGGCTCGGGAAAGTTTTCCCTGCTCCCTCTCTTTTTTGAGCTGCAGGGACGCGATTTTGCTCGTTGTTAAAGCCTCACCGCTCTCGGCGCTGTTCGGCTGGGAGGAGACCGCCCCTCTTGTTCTCCCTCGGCCCTCCCTAAGATCCTAGCATCTCCTCCTTCGCCTCCAAAGGGTAGTGGGGTCACAAACCATACTCTACGCCGTTTGCCTTTCTTCCACAGCAGAGTCCACAAAGGGATTTCGCTTAGTAGGGAGTTCTATCCAGAGTGCAGTGAACGGAGTGAAAAGATATTTCTCTTGTTCTATCTCGGGTAGGCTATCTGCTCTGTTTTATTTAAGATGACCATCTAGGCACTCTGTTCTCTCGAGAGCGGCTTTTTGTTTGTATTTGTTTGCATGTGAGACACTCCGAAGTCTACTGCAGAACTCTTTGCACCTGGGGACTGCAATTTTAAAAAGCAATATTATAAGGCTTTAAAAAAAAACCCAGTTTTATAGTCTTGTTCGTCTTTGGCCTGTTCTTTGTGGGGGAGAATTATAGCTCTTGGGGGCAAAAACTGAGTTTCTGAAACGTGTGCATTGTGGGCTAGTAACAAAACATCAAGGTATAAAATGCTGAAAGGAATGAAAAGTGATTTAACCCTGACAACCCAGACAGTTTATGGTATGCTTTGAATTTTAGAAACTTCATTTGAAATGAGCCTGGGTGAATTTCACCTCTCTGAACTGCTTTCAAGGTTGAATATACAACTGTATATGTAGATTCTATTAATATAGCAGTTAATCTGTGGAATGGATATCTTTTACCATTGTGCAAAAACTCGTCTATTAATACTTCTAGACAGGTCATTTTAGACACAAAAGCACAAGGTAAAATTTATATCATCTAAAGATGAGAAGTTAGTATTTTGGATAATAAGTCCTTTTTACTATACAAATTTATTGGGTTGATGTGTTCAGATGGTGAGTTTTCAGGTTGTAACATATTGTGGTATCCAAATCCGGTTCATTCCTGAGCCTAGGAGAGCCAGTAGCAAAAGTTTGAGTTTTGAAGAACAAATCTTCAGCCAAAATTTTCTTTGGTTCTTGAGTTTAGATAGAGTTTGGATAGCAAGAGTTCAGATAGCTGGGGCTCTCTCTATTTTTTAGTATGAGATACACTTCAGAAAAAATGAGATCATTCTCCTGCATACATAATGAATTGTAAGGTGTGAGATGACTTCAGAAAATGATGAATCCCAGCCGGGGAATACTATACTCAGACCATTCCTGAAGAATGGTCTCTGTTCTCCCCACAAGCCCAGAAAAGAAAATGCCATGGCTTTTCTGAGCTTAGTATTGCACAGGGCAAAAAGAATACATTTGCCCAGGTATTCTTTCTGATGCCTAAGAAGAAATTCTGGTTTTGGAAATTGACAGTCTGTTTCTTCTCTAGGGCTTCAGTCCTGAATTCAAGTGGTATCACGGAAACATCAGTAATACTGTTTACAGCTGTGGTAGAGTGTTTCCAAAGATGACTGTCAGCAGTTGCTCCCATCCCTCTATTTGATTGCTGCTCCTTCCATCAAGGTGTGGGGTCTCTTTCTGCTCCATGTGACTTTCTTTGACCAATAGAATATGGTGGAAGTGCTCTGTGCCTGTTCTGTGCAGAGTCCTGAAGAGGCCTGGCAGCTTTAGCATTCACCCTGTAGGAAGCCAATCAGCATAAAGAGAGGCTTGAGCTAGACCAGGTGGAGAAAGAGAGCCCACCTAGAGTGGCCCAGGTTTGTGAGCAGGGCCTGTTTCGGCCCTAATCAAGCTCCCCGTGCCTGTGAGCTCATGAGTAAACCCAGCTGAGTCCAGTCAAAACTTACTGAGAGCAATAACAAATTGCTACCTTTTTAATCCACCACGTTTTGGGATGGTATGTTACTCAGCAAAAAAGAACTGAAACAACAACTTAGCACCTCTTGCCATAAAACCCCTGGTACAAATCTAATTCACATTTAAGTCAGTCCCAAGATGTGATCCCTGAGCATAAAATTGTGGTCAGCGTATACAGTAGTGTAACTGAGCAGGACCCCGTGGGACCTTCGAGGATCAGGCCCTCCCCCATATCCTCTGCTGCAGCTCCTCTCTGAAGCACCCAGATAATAGTATCTTGTATATTTCCTGAGTTTTTCAGATGCTTAAAATCACCACCAAAGGGAAGAAATTAACTACTTGGTGATGGAGAACAAGTGGCCCCCAGACCTTCTGGCGCCTAGGGGTTGATAGTGTAGATCACCCTGTTACCACAGCACCAACCAATCAGAGAAGTGAGCACAGCTGATCTCATACCCTCTGCCCCCGCCCCCCCCCCCCTTACCTGGCCTTTAAATATGCTTTGCTGAAACCCTTCGGGTAGTTTGGGCTTTTCTTGGGCATGAGCCACCTCTTCCTCCTTGCTCAGCCCTGCAAGAAACCTTTCTCTGCTCCAAACTTCGATATTTCAGTTTGGCCTCAGGGTGTGGCATTGCCTTTGGTAACAGTAGCATGCTTTAAAGATACTTAATTAAATCTTCATATTACATAGGGATGTACTTATTGAATTAGTTAAACTGAAGACTGTCTGTATCTTGTGCTCTCCTAGGTTACTGATTAAGTCAAAAATCACTTTCTTTTGTGTGATTGGTTATTATTTGTATATATGATTGTTATTATCAGTGTTAACACTTGGTGATATGATTATCTGACATGTTTTAAAGAAACTGCCCATTATTGAGATGACAGATGTGTGGTGTTCCTTGCAGTTTGTCATTTGATGAATTTAGCCCTGTGATTGTAGTTATCAGTCCTGACAGTACAGATGTAAGATCTGCAGCAGTAAACACATGTCTGAGAGGTGCTTTGCTTTCAAGGGTCGAGGAGAGTGAATCTTAATGCAAATGGTCATTTCTAGTGTATATGTTACAGGATTTTAAACAAAACAGGTGATGGATTTTTCAGGGACATTCCTCATTGCCTTCAAATGAGAAAATCCTGTGAGCAACTTTCCATTCCAACTCTGGTTAGATCGGTTTTAAAAACACACACACAAAAAACCTCTTTCCTGGAGAAGAAAATCTCAGGCAATCAGATGGGGTATCTATGTAGACTTACGGTCTCCAGCTTCCACTGGGCTCTGTCTTATCATCTTTCTTGGTTTCCCTGGTCAGTGCTCTTTCGCATCCTCCCTGGCGACTGCCTCAGATTTTCCTACCCTTGTTTTATGGCTTTACCCCACTTTCTGTTGCTACCTCTCCTCTTACTCTCAACAGAAAGCCGTCCCTCTTCCTTCATAGGGAGAATAGGTGACCTCAGAAGAGAATGCCCTCAAATGCAAATCAAACCCACAGTGAGACAGCACTTCGCACCCACTAGGATGGCTATAATGAAAAAGATAATAATCAGGAGAGGATATGGAGAAATTGGAACCCTCTTAAACTGCTGGTGGAAATGAAAAAGGCACACTCATTTAGCAGGCTCTCATTAGCAGAGACAGAGAAGGAGAAAGAAATTGCTGCAAACTCTGGTTCCCTGGTCTTTAAACTTCCTTTCTCCAGATCCATCCTTTCCTTCCTCTCTTGTAATAGAAGATTCTGCCCTTTCTACAGCTTGTCGACACCTCTCCTTCAGATCTCGTTCCCTGTTCTCAGAAACCTCATTTAGTTCTGACCTGCTCATCTTTCTCTCGGCTGGCTCCTTCGCATTAACACTTAAACCTTTTCAAGTCTCTAACATGTTTAAAATAAAAAGATCACCCAAAATATGTCCTTCAGCTCCAGCCCATTTTATAATCACTCTCCTTTCTCCTTTACAGTCAAAATTTCTTGAACAAGTTCTTTATATTCATTGTTTTCTTTTCGTCACCTTTCATACTCTCTTTGACCTGTCGCAGCCGGGGCTTGTCCATCCATGACCTCCCTGAAACTCTTGTAAAGTTCACCAATAATTTTTGTTAAATCCAGTGGGCATTTCTCAGCCCTTACCTTGCTTAGCCTCTCAGGAGCTTTTGACACTGACACCACCTCCTCTGTGTGACGCCCCAGTCCCAAGGCTTCTGAGACACTGCGTTCTCCTTGCTGGTTGTCTCCCGACCCTGCGTGGTCCTTCCCTGTCTTTGAGGCGTTCTCCTTGTCCCTTTGCAGTTGGAGTTCCTCTGAGTTCTGTCCAAGATCCCCTTCTCTTAGTCCGCACACTTTTTCCTGAGTGAGTTCCTGCCAGATTTCCAAATCTCCAAGTGAGATTGCCTTCTTGATCTTCAGATTTTATAAATCTATCTGTTGGACATAGCCACTTTGATATCCCACAGGTAGCTAGATGTAAAATGTCCAGAGTAGAATTCCTCATCTCGCCCTGAAACTTGCTGTGTTCTGTGCCATCGTGAGTGGCATTATAGTTCCCCCGGTTGCCTAAGCTCAGCATCTGAGTGTCATCTCTGGGCTCTGCCTCTCCCTTATCCAGCTCCCTCCTCCCATTCAGTCAGTTACAGAATGCTTTTGAGTCTGTCTCTGGCTGTTTTCTCCACTTCCGTTCCCCTGGCATAGGCTTCCATTCTTTCTGGCTCTGAGTCCGTCCTGTCCTCCTCCATCACCCTCATCTCTTCTCTGCATTCAGCCAAAGTACCTTTCACAGACATACAGCGGATCACACCACTTCCCTGCTTAAGATCCTTTCGTGGTTACTTGTTGCTCTTAGGATGAAGTCTAAGCTTTTTGGCTACAGCCATGCTAAAGTTCTTTCAGTTTCTCCACCAGGCTTTTTTTACCTGGCATATGTGTTCCCTGTTTCTGCTGTCTGCCTTCTCTTCAGGTATTTGCCGCTTCCCAGTTCTGGTGTTTCCACAGCTTCCAAACCTCCCGGTCAGAGCACGGCCACACTGGCCAGCATCTGTTTATGTGCTGGACCCTTCCGGCTCCCTAGAAGTTCTGCTGGGGGCTGGGGAAGGGTGGTGCTGGCTTCTTGTTTACCTAGAGGACATTCAGCAAACATTTACTGTGAATACGGTGTGGGGCTGCCTGTCCGTTGCTGGGAATTTAGTTTGGCTTTAGGCCATCACAGGGTACAGTTGATACTTTTCATGCAGCAGAGAGTAGAAGATGAGATCACTTTAGAGATATCCTGGCAGGAAAGGTTCATGATACCGCAAATAGATTTGAACTTGGGCCCCTCTGGTCCAGCCTTGGACTCATTAGAAAAATAAAATGAAGTATTATTGTGTTCTATCCATTTCTTTAACTGTTGACCCATTTATTTTTATGTGGTCTGTTTTGCAAAGTCTGTATGTTTGGTGCAACAAAGAACAAAACCGTAGAAGAAAATTATTTGTAATCATGGGGATTTCTTTTCTAGTTTCCTTTTGAAAATAAAAGTGTCTCATGAAAGCAACAGCTTCACAACCTCGGATTTTTTTTTTTTTTTTTTTTTTGCTGTTAATGTTATTGCCAGGTTGTTGTGCTAACCTGAGCACATGGCTTCGGTAGAATTGTTTCTTCACGTACAGTGAGCTGTCAGATTCCAGGTGTCCTAGAATTGCCTAAAGCTTTCGGCCTCTTGGATGATGGAGCTAAAGAATTGCTTCCCGATCACTATGGCAAATTGTGTTTCAAGTCAAGTGACTTGTTGGTGGTTGGGAAGTGACAGTTGTCTTCTTAAATGAGTGATGAATTGGAGCAAAGCTGCTGAGGCAAAGGGCAGTCACAGTGTTAGGAAATTCTAAGACAGCAGTCACGCTGTTTTTAGACGACTGTAGGAGGATTAACTCGTCACCTTTACAGCTGCAACTTTGAGGGATGGCATAACTCCTCTGGAGAATGCCTAGAGTCCCTTGTCTTTGTGAAATTTGTCAGGTATTCAGGACTTTCTTTCCTTCCCTACCTATCATTCTGTCAGTGTGGTAATGTTGCAGAAGAGAGAGGTGGTGATGCTGTTCTAGCAGCTGGGGCAGTAACAGTGTCAGTGTCTCAGCAAACCTCTGAAACATTGCTTCTTTGCAGTACTTATACCAGAGAAGAGATGAAAGTTTTAAAGTGCATTTTTATTTAAACATTTGTAAGGCTGATTCTCTTAGAGGCTTGCTTGGGCCTGGGAAATACGCCTGGTGTCTAAATCAGAGTCGTAGCATCTGCTCAGTCTCAGAAAGCTCACCAGAATAAGTATGGAAGAAATTGATGTAACTTGTGGCTCTTTTGTAACTTGAGGGTTTTTGAATTGCTTTTGCTGTAGTGTAGATATGTGACATTAAGTTGTAAATTGCACCTTCAAAAGTCCACCCCACGCCCTACAACTCCTCTGTTTGAAAGTTTTCCTAGAATTGAGATATAGTGTACTCAAAAATAGGGAAAGGTGGCCACACCCTTAAATCTTTTGTGTTCAAATGGGAACTTCCACTGGTGAAAAAGGAAGAAGGCTATGGAAAAAACTCTTGTTCCTGCAGGAAATCTGGATGATCTTCACTGAGGAAGTGCTTACATTTTGTCATGTGCTAGGATACTGAGAATTTGACTTCTGGGATTTCATATGTCAGTTTTCTGGGCGATTCAATTTTTATATAGTTTAGCTGTTGTGCACATAATTTTTTTCCACTTACACATTAACACTTATCCCGTGGACTATATATTTGCATGTCGTATCTCATTGCTTAGTTACTCCACTTACGTTGGCATTCTAGGTTTCCACTTACTAGGATTGACTTTGTCCTTAAGCTCCTGAGAGGCAGGGACCGTGGTTATATTGCTTTATGGTTTCCCCCAGCATTATTGGTGTGTGGGGTCATTGTCAGACAAATTAACATATTTTGTCATTTTGTTCACATTAGCATGTGGAAGTGCTTTTTTTTGTAAGGCATCTTAGACTTTATCAATAGCTTATTAACTATGAACAAATTCCTATTATGAGGTGACTTAGCGATAAGCTGATAACTAAAGTCATCATCCAGTTTATGAAAATAGAGAAATCTTCATTAGGGATCTTCAGTTTATATGTAAGTGCTTTAATTTAATATTTTGCAATGAAAACAATCATGTTTCATATTTGACATTCCTGTTTCAAATAGTCTGAACCTGGCTTATGGCTTGTATGTTGAAGAACGTATAGGGCATTTTTAAATGGATTGTTCCAGCATTCAGAGTCCTTCCTGTTTCCTGTGAGGTTATCAGCTTCCACCATAAAGAATGATACAAATTCACTCCATGCCCCAAGGATGACACCAGAAGAGTCAGAATCATGGGGCTAACCAGTTCTGCAGGATTGCTTGCTCTGTTTTGACCTCTTTTTCTTAGCCAGCTTTTAGGTCAGCAGAAGACGAGTCAGTCAGGAGGTGTAAAGTCCTGTCGGTGACATCAGCCTCCTTTGTGCTGAACATACCTGGTTAGAGCTGGGGGGATGAGGTCTGTGTGAAAGCCACATGCTGGCTTACAAAGCAGCCCTAAACTTTTAGTACTGTGTAGTATTGAGACCATTCTTTCATCAAAAACAAAGTTTTCCTATACTATTTTCTTCATTTCCTGTTTTTTTTAACTTTCTAAACAGAATTCAAATATATTTTTGTTAGATCAGTAAAGCAAAGCCCTCCCCCCACCTTCCCTTAATACTGGGTTCTCCGGGGAAGGGACAATAAATGTGCTGTTAGAGGGATCGAGACTGGTTGCTACGTTGCTCCTTCAGTCTTCTAGTTCTAAATGTAGATTTCTAAAATTGGAAGGTCTGTGTGTGCCCTCCTGAGTGAATTTGCTTCCAGAGTGTAAAATGAAATAACCTTTCTTCACTGTGCCACCCCCAGCGCTGAGGGACAGTGTCAGTCGCTGGGAAGAGCCAGCCAAGGGGATGGCTGTAGCTCTGTAGAGCTGATGGACACAGCAAGTCTGTGGGAACGTAGGCTGTATTTTCAGGTGCCAAAGAAAATCCAGGTGTGTTGGCATGTTGTCCTCAGAGGGCAGTAAACTCTTTTCCAGGCTCTGCTTGCTTTCCACTTTTCTGTTCTTCTATCCTTGCTTTATCTCCATCAGCAAAAGAAGAAAAAATCACTGATTCACCTCTTAATGAGTGATAATTCAGTCTGAACATATCAGTGCTATTTATGAGAAAGTAGTTCCTAAATAAAATAGTAGATAAAAATAATGTTGCAAAATTCACTATCTTATTGAACTTCAGAAGCAACTATTTAATATATCTGAAATGCTAATTACAACTCATTTTTATGATTATCAGTCAAGCCCTGGAAGGACCTGTTCATCACAGCAGTTAGTTTGGTCTAGTTTGAATTGCTGTATGTACTGGCAAGTTCTAAGATTATGTCTGTTCTAGAATTGTTCCATTCCGAATTTCCCTAATCTGAACTTGCCTTCCCAGGACAGAATTAATGAATTATGATTGTACTTTTCCAAAATTATTTTTTTAGGTCTGAAACCCTTCTACATTTAATTTTAAAAAATATATCTTAGTCCATAGCCCAAGGGTGCACCTTGTGCCACAAACTTGTGAGCTCCCTGAGGACAAAGGTCGCATTTGGTCTCCAGGGCCTACCTCCCAGTGGTTTTTGGAAGAATGAAGGAACCAGTAACATTCTCAAAGTTTAGCCAGGTTAACTGAGACAGGCATATTGTGGAATACATTTCTTTTAGAGGTAATTTTTACATTTGGAGCATTTTAAAAACAGATGCTGGTGTACATTTATGAGACAAGATGAAGTCAGAAGGACGTAGTGTTGGAGAAATTCAGTCATTAAAGGGCCAGGACTGAGGTTCTCTGTAAGAGGAATCTGAGGGGAGGGGGTTGAATCCTCCTGACTGTGCCATTTACTGCTCTGTGACTTGGGAGGTCATTTCACGTTTGAGCCTCATCGTCACCTGGTAAGAGTGGATGGTGGTCTCTTCCTTGGGAGAGTGTTATGAAGGTTAAATTAAATAATGTGTGTGAAGCTGCCTGGCACAGTATCTCCAACAAAGCAGGTTCTTGATGGTTGTTATTTGTTAATTTCTAACCTCCTGCTCTTTGTTTGCTTCCCTGGATTGTGTTGCTAGGAGTAAGTTATTTGCTTCGCCAACATTACTGCCTTTTTTGCTCTCATGAATTCACAAATCCCCCTTAGCTTCTTCATTACATCTTGAACATACAGTTGTAGATCTTTATAGAACAGCTTTTTGGGAAACCCAGGCTCAGGAAAGTTAGTGGCACATCCCACTGATTGATTAAAAGTAAACCTGGGGGTAAAACCCAGGCCTCAGGACTCCCAGTCCTTTCTAATATGCCAAGGCTGTTGCTTTTTTGAGAAGTGTGGACATGGAAGATTAAGACCTGATTTCTGTGTTGACTCCCAGGTTACAAGTGTTGGGAGAAATAGCTCGTAAAATAAAGCTTCAAGTAATTTAGCAATGAGTAAACTCAGTTCATATAATAAGCCATCATTAGGCAAGTTAGCTTGATTTTTCAGCAGATTACCATACCCTTAGGGCAGAGTTACCTGTAAACTGGTTAATGACTTCAGGGTAATTTTACTGCTCTTAGGAAATTGTATGGCTTTGAATGATAATATCCCTTTGTGTTGTAATTTTAAAGGTGGTGAATCATATTTTTATTAATTATTTCCCCCTATTTAAAATGTAATTGTATATTATATAAAATATTAAATTTTGAAGAGTGATACGGTTCATATTCTAGGAAAATAAGACTTCTGGAGTTTTGTGACATTTACCTGCTTATATTTACACTGTTTCACTTTTTGTGGTTTTTTTCCTACTGTTATGTAAGAGGCACAAGGCAGACCATTTGGGAGGCATCTTTTTTTTGTTTTTAAACTTCTAAAAGCATTTAAGACAATCTTCTTATGATACAAAGAACACTCACAAATCAAGAGCAAAGTGAAGAAAGACAGTTCAGTAGGAAAGATAGGGGCTTTATGTAAAAGGGTGACACCTGGGCTCTTAATCACATGAGACTGAGAGGGGAAGGGTGCAGACGCTGGCTCCAGGTGTTGGAGGAAAATGGGGCGTGAGATGATGGTCACGTCCTAGGTCTTGGGCGAGTCCCTGGGATGGGACATGCCCCAACAAGTAAGGGTCCTTTGGGCAGGAAGGAATTCAAGAGCGAGCTGTAGCGAGTGAAGGTAGATTTATTCAAGGAGACACATACTCCATAGACAGAGTGCAGGCTGTCTCAGTGGTCAGGAGAGAGCGACCACCAGGTGTTTGTAGGGTTGTTAGTTTTTATGGGCGTGGTAACTTCATATGCTAACAAATGGAAAGATTATTCTAAGTACTTGGGGAAGGGGCTGGGATTCCCAAGAATTGGGCTATCACCCACTTTTTGACATTTTATGGTCAGTGTCGGAACTGTCATGGCACCTGTGGGAGTGCTGTTCAGCATGCTGATGCACTACAGTGAGCACTGATACACTACAGTGAGCGTGTGATGAAGCTCAGGGTCTGCTGGGAGTTGAATCTTCCCCTCCCTTGGTGCTAACTGCTGTGTTTTAATGGTTGCGCGCTGCCTTCCCACCTTGGCATGGCTTCACGTCCTGAGTCTGCCACTTACTAATTTGAGCAGACTCGTAAAATCTCTGCCTCCATTTCCTTGTCTGTAAAGTGAGGATTAAATGAAGTAATAAATGTAAAATACTTGTAACAGTGCTTGGCACATAGTGCTCAAGACGTGTTAGTTGTTATTGTCGCCATGACTGTGATTTTTAAAAAAAATGCCCAACCTCACTCACTGTAAGAGAAATTCAAGTTTAAGCACAACTGAGACACGGTGATAATACACACTGTGCAGCAGGGTGTGGGTGAAAGGTGCTGCCGTACACGGCTTTTCTGTATGCCGGTGCTGCTTCAGTAGAGGACAGTGTGAAATCCCTGTGAAAGGTAAGACAGCCGTTAGACTTTGACCCTGCAGGAATTTATCTTAGAAACTTATGTGTACTCAAAGACATGTGTAAACAGTAATGTATGCAGCCAGTAATTTCAGTATTCCTGTTAGCAACAGACTGGAAGTGACTTAAATGTCTCAGTAGAAAGAGGTAAATTGTTGAATCCATTGGTGGAATGCTCTATAGACTCATTGAAAAGAACGAAGTAGGCCTTACACGAGCTGGTACAGAATGGTTCCAAGGATGCCCTGCTAGGGAGGGAAACGCGCTCGCCCACACTCACGCATAATGTTGGGTAGGTCTGCGCTGTCCCTGGAGGGAATTAGAAGCAGCAGCTGGGAGTGGTTGCCTTTGAGGAGAGGGTCAGGAAGGATGGCAGGGAGACTTTCCTATCCCCTTTTGTACTATTTGAAACAAAAAATTTTTAACGTGTTTATGTATTCGTTTTTAGCCTTTGCCAAATCCTTTACCAGTTCCCACCAACACACACACACAGACACACACACACACACACTCATGCGCACTTTTCAGAACATTTAAATGTTATTCCAGGAGTCTGGCTGTACAGTGATAGGGACCAGCCTATCCTGATGGTGTTTAATGCCCATTTTTTTTTTTAAGTGAAAGCAAGTTTATTTAGAGCGATACACATTCCATAGACAATGAGGTCCAGTTTCAGAAGAGAGGTGACCCCTTTAATGCTTATTGAATACGCGCTGTGACCCTTGGGGCATAGCAGGCACCTGGTCATTGTCATACAAGTTGGAGCTGTTGGGAGAAATCTCCCTGGTGACCGACACTGCATCCTTGACTGTAAGCCCAAACCCCGAGGCTGTCTCTGTAGGTGCTGTCAGAGGTGCTGGAGCCCGAAAGACCTTGGCTTGCTTGGCTATTTTTAGAGGTCTGAGAGGAGGGTAAGTAGGTAGGAACTTCAAGAGTTCTGAACCTCATTAGGAAATCCTGGTTATATTTGTCAACTATTTGGCTCTGTTTCAGTTTGCAGAGGTGAGAGCCAGAATGGAAACTCACTTAGCACGATAGATTTTACGCTTTGTACAGCCCCCTGAAATTTCAAGAAGTACTTTTTGACCCTGGGAGAATTGGAGCCATGATCAGGACTCTTTGTGTAAAACTCCTTAAATAGGTTAGATTTGGGATTTTAGGGAAATTTATGCACATCTCTACTTTCTGTAGGGTACTCATTAAGCTAATTGCTATTTGCATGACGGGTATAGTCATCGGTTCTGACACCAAGATGCCGGTGAACTGTCTTACCCTTTGTTCATATAACTTTCCTTAGTGTGAAATGAAATGTGGGCTGTATATGTGTAGAACATGTGGTCATATAAATTAGGACCAGAATATAATACTTTGCTTTATGGTTTCATCCAGTAAATCTTAGGCTACTGCTTCTCAGTATTTTTGCCACTCTGGGCTCTGAGGGATGTCCCATTTCTATCATTAAACAGTGGCTCAGTGTGGCAGTGCTTTTCTGCGAGGGATGGGGTCTTTCAGGGCATCCTGGGGCAGCAGTGGGAGAGTGGGGAGGTAGATGTGATGATTCCGACTTCCATAACACACACACTCTCTCTCCTAATCCAGAATCAATTACCTTAGACCAAAGAATGTTATAACCTTTATCTCAATACCCCGGAGGGAAAAATACCTGATGAGACCTTGGTTTCATCTAATTAGCATGTTTTCTCTCCATTATCTGCTGTCGGGTTGCAGATAAATATGTGTGTGACAGGTAAGCACTGACTTGTGGGCAAGACAGACAGCTGGTTCCTCCTGTTACAGGAAAAGGCCCAGGTTTGAAGGTGGAGGAAGGACTGGACACATTGCTGGGGAACGTGAGCGACCCATTTCACCAAAAGTAGGTGGTGTATTCTGGAATTGGCTTTTGTTTCCTTTTATTAACATCTTTCTAAGTTAGTTTAGTGGTGATTTAATTTTTTTTTTTTGGAATCCTTTTTGTTTGTTACAGCAAAGATGTCGGCTTATTTGTAGGAATTACTTGAAGCCCGAGTCATGGTGGATGTAGGCAAGTGGCCAATCTTCACTCTGCTCTCGCCTCAAGAAATTGCATCTATTCGGAAGGCTTGTGTCTTTGGCACCTCAGCCAACGAGGCACTGTATGTTACTGACAACGATGAGGTAAGAATCTCTCAAAACCCAGAGTTTAATTTGGGGGCTTGTTTTGGGGTTGAGCCTTAAAGCGTGCAGTTTGAAGACTGAGAAAAGGTGGGACATAAAGGGAACCTGAAATCCAAGAAGTCAGTGTCTTGGATAGAGTTTGTCCTTTTTTCCCATTTCTTGGTTTACTGCCCCTCGTCCCTGCTACTCTGAGTGTCATTGTGTAGCCAAATATTCTAAACCGTTAAGTTGTGTCAGCAGAGGTTGAATTTTTCTTCACAGCCACGTCGCTCTCTTCCTTCCTACTGAGCTATCAAACTGAGATTAAGTGTGTAGGACTTTCCGAGTGGAGAAGGGAGCCTTTGTGTGACTTCAGGCCGAGTGACTCAGACAGAGCTGTTTGTTTCCCAGGTCTTTGTGTTTGGACTGAACTACAGTAACTGTCTAGGAACTGGAGATAACCAGAGTACACTGGTACCCAAAAAGCTGGAAGCCCTGTGTGGAAAGAAGATTAAAAGCCTTAGTTATGGGAGTGGACCGCATGTTCTTCTCAGCACTGAAGGTACGGTGGGAGCAAATCCAGCTTCTCAGTTTGGGGGTAATTGAGCAGTGAATTGTAAGCCAAGGCGTGGCAGGGCTGTGTCAGACAGTGAATTTCGAATTATTTGTTCCTCAATTTTTGAGGGGAAGTACATAAAGCACACAAAAGTTAAACACTTCAGGCTCCCTCTGGAGCAGGCATAGGATGACTTGCAAACTTCTGAGGTTTTAGACGACGTATGTAAAGTTGTGGAAGACGAGCTAAGCGAACAAAGTGGTCCTTCAGCCTAATTTCTCAGTGTGTTTGTCGTAGCAAGGCAACGTCCAGGTTTTGCTTGGTATATTTTTATAAACACAGGTGATACTGGTTTTCCTTTCTTTGTGTAGTTTCTGAATCTTGAATTCAAGAAGTCTCAGCTCACACCCTGGTGTTCCTGTGGGTGCCACATGGAGAGGACGTGGGGTGGATTCTCCTTTTCCTCTGCCTCCTCACCATCACTGAGGGTCCTCTGCGTTCTTCCTCGGGGATGTATGTGCACTGCAGGCACCCAGAACTCTCTGAAAATCTGCTCTGTGAGGCCCAGCTTCTTCCCTGTATGTTGCAGGCGCATTAGTTCTTGCTCCGTCTCTAGCTCTTTGTTGGGTAAACTGCGTGTGGGAGAGCTGGCTTCGCTGCCTTTCTGTCTCTAGTCTGGGGAATCACAGCTTCCTTGGATGTGACTGTGGGTCTTAGGATTGAGCTTTGTAGTTGCCTATAACTTGCATCTGAATCCTCTCCAAGGTCTGCATCTTTCTCAAGCTGTGAGATCCAGATCTGAGCGTGATTGTTGAGTAAGAGCGTAACTGGTATGGAGCATAATGAGGTGATTATCTGGCTTCCGCCTTGTATAACCATGCCTCCTGGCATCACACAGGCTCTTCCAGGCAGTTGCTGCTTTGCTGACTGGTTCAGCTTGTCACCCATCATGACCTAATGATTTAATGTTTTCATAACACGTGTTAATTTTAACTAGGCACTGATTTCTGACTATAAAATACTGAAGCAGTTTTTTTTAGAGCAAACATACTAAAACATATACATTCAAATTCTTGGTTTTCTTCCAAGTGGTGACCTTGGGAAACTATAACTCTTCTTTTGGAGTTATTTTCAGAGTCTAAATTATACAGTTTTAACCATCTTGAGTGTTACAATTAAGATGTAAATAAACATAAAACATACAAATATAAAATAAGTGGTTTTCTTGTGGGCGTAGTCTTTTTGTTTTTAATTCCATTTTAATAGAATACATTTTACACAACATACATTAAACATGCTGTACACCATGTATCATGTATGCATGATACATATATGTGTGTGTTACACATTAGAACAGATAGTCACGATTTAAAAAAATTTAACGCTTTAAGCCATCAAATAGTTTATGGCTTTTAGTAAAAAAGACAGAAGGGCTCTGCCTCACCCCTCTTCACTCTTAGAAATTGCTCTTCAGAAGGAACGACTTTTTAACTCCTTCAGATGTTTCTTCTGGTATTTAATCTCGTATTTTTATGCCTGTGTTGCTATTTCTGAATTTTCAGTTTTAGATATTATCATTTGACTTTTGTAATGGAGATAGAATTCAGCTCCCTTTCTCTTACCTTCCCTCCCCTTACCCCATCACTGTTAGTGATATCACCACCATTTTGGTTAAATCAGTGTTCAGTGTTCACATTACTAGGACTCTGTAAGGATTATTTATAGCTGAGCCATCTCCTTTCTTGTACCGCTGTTTATTTTCTGAGCTTTTCTAGGCATCCATCATTAACGTGTGCCCACGCTCTTCCATAGCACAGTATTGCTTCTCAGCGTCTCTGAGCACACCGGGTCATCTCCGGAGGCCTCTGTGCCCCTGCTCCAGCCTGGACTGGTCACTCTAGGCTCCCGCACAGCTGTCGGCTAGAACTTCATTTCACCTGCATCCTGGAAGTCCTTTCACCTTTGTCCTTTCTGGATCCCCTATTTTTTGTGTCCTGTGTCTTTCTCCTTGGATTATACCCTCACTTGGGCAAAATACATTCTTTAGTAGCTTCCCAAGGAAGGGGATGTGAGAGAAATCTTTGAGACCCTGTCTTAAAAATGCCTTTATTTTACCCATGCAATTGACCAATGGTTTGGCTGAACAAAAAAACAAAACAAAAAAACCCCCAGTATTTAATGTTCCAGTCCTTTGATAGTATTTTGAGCATTTGCATCTACTACCTGGTATTCAAAACTCGGTCCAGAGTAAGGGTCTCTTCCTGTTAGGATCCATTTATAGTCCCCAGGGCTACTGGCATTGGTCCAATGTCCTCACCAGTCAGCTCTGTGCAGGGCCTTCTCCTGGGGAATTTTCCCGGTAGCCATCTGCAGTCCCTGTCTCTCTTGTTGACAGAACCATTCTTGTTGGCGTTCTGTGCCTCTCAGGGCACAAGAGGTATATATCTAGGTTTGCCTCATCTCTGGATTACTGCAGCGCCCCCGTGTCCTCTTGTTTCATGGACCCAGGGGCCACCTCAAGGGAGAGCACCAAATGGTCCACTTGGTGGCTCCAGTCACCTTCCGAACCTAGAAGGGGGTTCTTGTCATGGCATCGACACGTCCACCAGTTGTCCCTTTAACAGTCCGGTTTCCATTGCCCATCTACCCAACCACATGGCTGGGCCACTGGCTGCAGCCCATGCATCAGTGAAGACCCAAACCTGGGGACTTTTACCATTGCTCAATTCTCCCATCACCGCTAGGGAGACAGCCTGCAGTTCACTGAGCTGATTTATTCTTGCCTCCTTCAGTCAGTCTTGCCATCCGCTGGTCTTAATGCGGCTACTTTCCAAACAGGATATTATCCATTTGTCTTGGAACTGCCGTCTGTAAAGCAGGCAGCACTCGGTTGCTCAGTTAGAGCTGCTCACAGGGCACGTCCACGGGGCAGTCAGTTCCAGCATTTCCTCAGGCGGCTCTAAAGTCGGTCGTGGAGGAGAGGCTGCCTGCTTACACTAGGGCAGGCGCCTGCATTCCCCGGCAGCCTGCTCCCGTGTGAACCGTTTCCGTTTTATTATGGAACTCTGCTGGGCACTGCCTTCCTTAGTGGAGTGCTGCCCCGACATCACCCAGGACACTGTGGGTATGTCAGCTCTCATGATTATTTTATGTCCTTCTCAATGCCCAGTAGCAGGCTGCTAATTGTCTCTCAGGTGGTGTGTACTGAGAGGCAGCATCTGGGAATTTTCTGGTCTGAAATCCCAGTCATCACTGCTGGGAGGTGCTCATGGGTTTGCCATAAGCTCTTGCTGCAAAGTGCAGGTAGAAGACACCCCCAAAATCGTATCTTTGTGGGTCATAAAGCCGCAAAGGCATTGGCAGAGCCTCTCCCTTCTAATTTGGACTCGGTCTGCTCTTGTTCATGTCCCCACACAGTATAGCTTTCTTTTGGCTAATGATGTAGATGGGAGCTAGCATTGTTCCCAGATGTGGACTTTGCATCCTCCAAACACCAGATAAACCAGCCAAATGCTGGGCTGCTGCCGCTTTGGACCTAGGGGTGGGTTGCAGCAGCAGTTTAGTTTTAGTCTCCTGTGGAATATCCTGTGTGGCTTCAGCAGATTATTCCTGAGAATTTTTCTGTTTGGGCAGGCCCTGGGACCTTAACGGGATTTATCAACCAGCCCTGGTTGGTTGTGTGTGTTGTCATTGCATTCAGATTAGTCCTATCTTAATTATCACAACATTGTAAACTGACTCTACTTCAATTTAAAAAACCCAAAAAACAAATTAGTTGTGTCTTGCTCTTCAGTTTCTGATACCATCATAATGTCATCAAGACCTGCATCAAGTCCGAATCCCTTCGGACCACATTATGATAGTCAGCCAGTGAGTTCAGATAACCCCGTGGTGGCAGAGTAAGAGTGAACTGGGATCCTTCCCACGTGAAGGCAGACTGCTGCTGACTCTTCTCTGAGATGGAGACGGAGAAGAAAGCAGATGTGAGGTCAGCCCCTGAGTTCCGCCTCCGTCAGCCTGCAGAGTCTTCTGTGTGCTTGACATCGTGCGGAGAACTGCTCAGGCCGTGGGTGGCACAACTTTATTTAAGCCTCCGTAGTCTACGGTTAATCCCCACGAGCCATCCGCCTTTCTCCCTGGCCACATGCAGCTGTCGTATAGCGAATTCGTGGGCACCAGCACTCCAGCTTCTAGCACACCATTAACTAAAGCAGTGAGCTCTTCTCACCCCCCAGGTGTCCCGTACTGCTCTACAGTGACCACCTGTGTGGGTGCAGGCGGGTCTCCTGGTTCCAGTCTAGCGAGCCCAGTTAAAACCGGCGTGAGGGCAGATTTACTTGCCTTCTGTTTTATAATATTAGTTTGGGGAAGCAATGTCCAGTCAGACGTAATATCCAGCTCAATAATACATTCAGGTAAAAGAGATGTGACCACCTCACACAAAATCTGTTCCAAAATCCCAGTTTTCATCCAGACTTTCATTTGAATCCCATCAGCTGTTGCCTGTCCACTGCGTCCTCCTGTTCTGACCTTAGCTGTTAAGACTTCACCAACAGGTTGTGGAATCACAGTGCATTGGGCTCCTGTATCAAGGAGTCCCAGGAAAGTTTCTTCTCCCTCCTGCTGGCTGTCCTACCCACACTGTGCTTTTGCCCTTGGGTGCCTGGCTGGGGGTGGGGCCAGAAGACCCTGGCTTTCAGGTTAATCTTTATCTTGATTAATCTTCCTTCCAGGGGATTCCTGGTTGGGGATTCTCATCTTAATCCTTGCCTTCTGGCTTTTTAAGCACCTCTAAGCTGGGATAAAGTGGACTTGTTTGGAGTCCTTTAATGTTAGAGACCAACATGGGGTCCCATTGGTTGACCAATTTCTGGCAGTGCTGTAGCCACACCTTGATTTCAGCTTCATCACCCATCCCTCATCAATGTCTGCTTTGCTCATCCCATTTTTCAACAGTCATCTGAAGGCTTTTGCTCTACTGGTTTGAGTTCCTTCACTCTCCCCTCTGTTTCTCCCCATTTTCATAATTAACATTCTTGGTATCGGTAAGACCCATACAGGAAAGCTGAGATAGCAGATCTGATGATGCTTCTCATACTGTTCGATTTTGTAGCAGTCACAACAGGGGCACTCTCAGTCTCAGCACTTACCAGTTGGCATATTCAATGGATGAACATCCCAGTCATCGTAAAGCTAATCCCACGTCTCTTGCATACAGAGCCTCCCAGCTGCTTCGTTGAGGGCGTTCCATTTGACATTTGTAGGGGACTTGCAAAATACCTTTTCTCAGGATAAGCACACTCTACAGTGGCTTTTATCCAGTCCACCAGCTGGACTGTTACCTGGGGAATAACCTCCTGTGTAGTGTGGATCATGTACAGCCATCTGTGCTTGTTCAAAAGAGCTGTGGCTCCTGCATCCACCCACATGTGCTGTTCCACCCTGCAGCCTTCAAAACCAAAAACACCGACCTTAAATCAGTTACTGTCACAGTCCATTCAGTGCAGGTTCCTCAGGAAGCTGATGATACCGGTCCTCCACATGAGCCAGTTCCTTCACACTGTGTCCCTGGTTTTAGTCGTTTCTTGGTCTTGCCCTTCCTCTATATTAACTACCTTCCTGGTGTACAGAGGTCTTAGAGGTACTTTCTGTTGCCCCTGCATAATTTTTCCCTTTCTAGGCAGCTTTGAGGCAAACGACTGAAGCTCAGGTTGACCCAAATCTGAGCTTGGTTCAGCATCAAGGCCTGACCCGGCACTTTTTTATTTTCATTTTGGCTTACAGATAAAATAACCAAGGAATTGTATATTTAGCATGCCTCTTAGTACTTTGTTTTTCCTTATGTATCCAGTGAACCAGCCCCTTGGGAGTCGGGTCTGCTCCAATTTCTAAATTCCATTGGTAGCTTTTACCTTTAGAAACTGATCACAGTATAGCTGCAGTTTCCTACCACGGTGACTGGTCACCATCCAGGGATCAATGTTTCCTCATTTCCTGCCCTTTTATCCTTTCTCTTCAAAAGCCACATGTGTCCATGAGCCAGGGCTGTTTTTGCAAATCCCATTTCTGACTCCAACTAAACAGAGTTCCTGGACACAGTTGTGTTGTGTGTGTGTGCGTGCGTGCACATGCTTCCCGACACCAGCAAGCAGTCTTTGGATGCCAGTCTTTGGGTGTCCAAGAATTTAACCCAATTCTGACATAGTCTATCTGGAGATAGAATCAGGTTCCACAGGTAAAGGACTCAGTCCCACAAGACCACCTACCTCAGATGCTGGTGGCCAGCCCAGGTTGTTACCTGTGCTTCTGCTCAACCTGCTGCAAAAAAAAAAAAAAACCAAAAAAACCCCCCTCTCTTCAGGTTTGATTAGTTTACTGGAATGACTCACAGAACTCAGGAACATCTGTTTACCCACCAGATTACTGATTATTATAGAAGGCGACTAAAGGATATGAATCAACAGCCCGAATAAAGGAGCTTCTATCCTGTTGGAGCTTGGGGCCTGGCACAGTGGGTTGTGTAAAGCATTCGGCCTCCCCAACGTGGAAGCTGTCTGAAAAGGGGCCAAAAATCTGTCCTTTGGAATTTTTATGGAGGCTTCCTTACATAGTCAGAATTAAGTCATTGGCTAATGGCAGTTGATTCAACCTCCATGCCTCCTCCCTTTTCCGGAAACTGGGGAGTGGGAAGAAAAGTTCCAATCCTCTAATCATGTGGTTGATTCTCCTGGCAGCAGCCCTACTGTCTTTAGGTGCTTCCAAAAGTCACCTCATTCACATAACAAAAGATACTTTTTAGCTTTCTCAGCACCTAGGTTTTGGGAGCTGTGAGCCAAGAGCTATGGATGAAGACCTGATATATGCAAGAAATATATTTTCATCAGCTGAATGACCAAATAGAGATTTCTTACAAATCACAATATTGCAAAAAGAAATGAAGGTTGGGGAATGAGTTGTGTAACGTCTGGAGAAGGAAATACAGGGGTTACTGTTTCTTCCTTGAGCTGATTCTTTGTGTGTGGCCATCCTGTATAGATGGAGTTGTTTATGCCTGGGGCCACAATGGATATAGCCAGCTTGGGAATGGGACGACCAACCAAGGCATTGCTCCCATCCAAGTCTGCACCAACCTCTTGATCAAGCAAGTGGTTGAAGTAGCTTGTGGCTCTCATCATTCAATGGCTCTGGCAGCTGATGGAGAGGTAAGTGTCCTGCCTTTAGTCTTTATTTTTAAACTGTGGTAAAATACACATAATATAAAATTTACCTTCTTAACCATTTTTAAGTGTACAATTTAGTGACATTAAGTACATTTACATTGTTGCGTAACTGTCACCACCATCCATCCACAGTACTTTTCATCTTGCAAAAGCGAAACTCTGCACCCATTAAACATGAACTCTCCACTTTGTCTCCCCACCAGCCCCTGGCAACCACCATTCTACTTTCTGTCTCTAGCTACCACTCCAGGTACCTTGTGTGAAAGGAATCATACAGTTTTTATCCATTGTGACCGCCTTATTTCACTTGGCATAATGTTCTCAAGGTTCACCTGTATGGTAGCATGTGTCAGAATTTCATTTCTTAATAAGGCTGAATAATATTTCATTGTTTATCTATTTATCAATTGATGGATTTGGGGGTGGTTTTCACCTTTTGGCTCTTATGAAAGTGCCTTTATTTATTTATTTATTTATTTAGGGGGCTAATTAGGTCTATTTATTTTAGAGGAGGTACTAGGGACTGAACCCTGGATCTCATGCATGCTGAGCATGCTTTCTACCACTTGAGCTATTCCCTCCCCAAAAGTGCCTTGCTTTATTTTTACTTTATTTTATTTTTTTGAGTGGGGGAGGTAATTAGGTCTTTTTATTTTAGAGGAGGTACTAGGCATTGAACCCAGGATCTCATGCATGCTGAGCTCACATGCCCTCTACCACTTGAGCTATTCCCTCCCCAAAAGTGCCTTGCTTTAAAAAATAATGAAATAATGACCACATTTGTACTCCAGTATGGTGTTGTTAACTGAAATAAATGCACTGCCTTAAAGTTGAGAGTTATGTTTTATTTGGTGGACATTTCTGAGGACTCAAACCCCTTCGAGCCTGGGATGACACTCTCTTAGATCGCTCTGAGGGACTGCTCTGAAGAGGTACGGGAAGAGCTAGGATGTATAGAGTTTTACAACAAAGACCAGGTAGTTGGAACATTAAAAGATTACTTGTTAACTGAAGAAAACGAGACAGATCAAGTTAAAGAATTTAGCGCTTTTCTATGTATGGGAGGCAGCAAACCTTTGGGCTCATTGAATTCATTCCTTTGACAAGCATCTAGCTGTCCTGTCCTTTCTTGTTCTGAGTCCCCTCAGAGTGCACCATTGTGAGTGGCTGCAGAGGCTGGGCTGCAGGCTTGTCTTCGCTGGGGGATGGTGGCAGCGGCTGATGACTTGATGGCTTCAGGATTCTTTGCTTACTGATACGGCTTGCTGTATTTTTCATTCACAGTGTGAACATAGCAACCCTGTGCGCATAGCTAAAAACATTATGGGAACAAGCCCTTTTGCTAACACAGCTTATATTATGTGATCAGCACCACTCTTTTGATGACTTAATTCTTAAGACAGTTGAGTCTCATGCTCTTTGCTAAGACTACAAATCAGCTGTGTGTGACAACTTTCTGTATTTTTGTTTTTTTAATGACCCCATCCCTTGAAGTCTATCTTGTTTTTCAGTAAATGTAATGATGTCAGTGGGTCCTGTGCAACTTGTTTATCCCCCAAGTTCCATGCTTGTCTTAAATACTACTCGTCCTGTTGATTCTCCCTTCCAGTCTCCTGTATCCTCTTGTTCCTCTCCATCTCCATCACCTTAGGTCAGGCCTTGTCATCTCCTGGACTGTTGCTATGGTCTCTTTTATTCCATGGCTTTTTAATTGGTCTCCCTGTGTGGTTTGATTTCTCTGCCCCCCTGTAATTTCTGAGACACAGATCAGATCACATTGTTCCCTGTTCAAAGTCCTTCAGGGGTGTTACAGTGAGTCTACTAAGTAGGGCAGGTGATGGATGAAGAAGCAAAGCAGCTCAGGGAGATCAGGGTTGCATGGGGGGGATGTGCTGAAGCCAAGCCTGTGCTCGGGATCCACTGTTCCTAGGCTGTTTCTTGGTTAGTGGAACCCCAGTTTGTTTTTGTTTTTTTTTTTAAATAAAAGGCAGCTGTATTGGAAGGGGACTTGGGATATTTGAAAAGAAATGCAGAAGAATGATTCTTGACATTAGAACTTGCTAGTTTGTACAGCCTGGATTCCTGGTGCTTTAGCCTTAAGCATATGCTACTCTGGATAACTGTGGTAAATATTTGCATTATTACACTGGCTGTTCCTGTGAATCCACTTTCAGGGAATATTGCAGGTTCTTACTTTGGTAACTGTGAAACGAACCTGTAGCATATATTTTTAAGACATCAGCCCTGAGTTTACCATGGTAGCCTTGGGCACTCTCAGACATGTGAACTTAGAAGTGCTGACAGAGGAGAGAGAATTGTGGAAGCCAGAGCTCAGGATGTGAGGACCTCTTCCTGCAGGCTGGTGAAGGGGGTGGGAGGGGCCCTTACCGATTCCAGCGTTGGGGGAACTTACCTCCTCTACTGACTCTTCTCTCTAGTCCCTCTTCTTTGATAGGCTCAGTTGCTAATTCACTCGAAGTGACTTTGCATTTTGTCATCTTGGTTATCAGATTTTGACAGCCTAGAGATCTATTTATGTCTCTCTCTCCCTTAGAAATCTGGCTTTCAGTTATGCAGATCACAGATCAGAAGTAAGCAGGGTGCAGCTGTGGAGGGGAGCTGCTTGGAGCTGACAAACAGCAAATGAGAACTCAGAGAAAACGTGGCTGAGAGGGGCCTGACAAGCGGGTGTCCTGCCTGTAGGGACAAGCATCTCCTTAGTGCTTGTGAGCATTTCTGTGTTACGACTTGAAACTGTGATTGATAATTATGATTGTGATGGTCCTGAGTCATCAGGAAAGTTATGTCATGTCTCATATTGGTGATTAGTGAGACAGGGAAAAGCATAGTATGGTTTTGAAGGTTTCCATGGGGGAAAAAAAAGACTATTTGTGTCCAAAGAGTTGGGCAGATTATCTATATCTCTTATACCTATGTGGCATATACCTTGTTTCCTACTGATGCCAGATTAAAGGAACATATATAGATGCCATCATTAGAGAGGCAGTGTAGTTAGTGGTTAGGAGCACCGGTGGGCTGCTTGGGTTCACATTTGGTGTAAATTGTGCTTACTAGTATGCAACCTCAAGCAAGTCACTTAACCTCTCTGTTTCCATTTCCATGTATAAAATGAGGCTGATAATAGTATCTACCCTTGGGTCACCTTACAGGATTACTATGGGGATTAGATTAATGCATGTAAAGCATTTAGAGCCATTTAGCACATTGTAAATTCTTATTAAATAGGCTTATTTTATTTTATGATCATTATTGTTTTTTAGAGGTAGAATTTTCACCCTTTGCTTTTCTTTTCCTCTTCCATTGTGCAGGTATTTGCATGGGGCTATAACAACTGTGGCCAGGTGGGATCAGGATCCACAGCAAATCAACCAACTCCTCGGAAAGTTACCAATTGTTTACATATTAAGAGGGTGGTTGGCATTGCCTGTGGTCAGACCTCGTCCATGGCTGTTCTGGACAATGGAGAGGTGAGCAATCTCTGCATCCCTCTTTTTCCTCCCCCCTCCTCTTTCAGTGAAATGTCCTTTTCCTCGAGGGTGCATGCATTAGGTCATGGAGGGAGGAGTACTTTGTTTTGACAGCTCCATGGGTAGTTAACTGGTTACTGACTGAGGCGTAATCAGGAAATGTTTGCTTCTCGGTATGAATTTTTAAATTCCAAGATTTATCTGCAAGTAAGGATTCTAATATGTTTTTACTAGATCCAAATAGCCTAATGCTTTAGAGGTATTTGTGATTTAATGTAATAGTTTAAAGAATTCGATACTACCGCCTTCTCCCAATAAAAAAATGACCTGTGCACTCTTTAAAAGTCAGCTGATGATGTTTATAAGCGGTCAGTGACCACCAATGGGCATGAAGTCTTTGTGCCCACTCACACTTAGAATGTTTGTCCATAGGAGGAAGCAACTTGTAAAAGCAGATTTTTTTTGTCCTGATTATTGTTAGCTGCTTTAAAAAATCCACCTCTCAGTGATCCTCTATCATGGTTACCTTTGAGTTGATGGTTATTTCTATAAAATTATTCTGGTTGCAACTTCTACTTAAATGAATCTGTTACCACCTCTGTCTGCACAAAAATCACTCGGAGATGCTTCATTCTGCGCCCTCTCCCTGGAATGACTTCACCTCCATTTAGTCCTGCTCAGATTTCTGCTTTCTGAAAAGTTTTTCTGAAACTTTCTTCCTGTGGCTAAATCCTTTCTCCTCTCTCCCTACAGTATCTTGATTTTATCTCTATTATAGCTCTTGCCACCCGGCTGCAAAATTGCATATGTCCACCTCCCCTGTTGAATTGTTTCCAAAGACTTATTCCTCGTACCTTTCACAGTGTCCTGACATACAGTAGGTGCTCCATAATTGTTAATGAGCTTCAACTTCTCTTTATAAAGCAAGAATTAGGGACTTGCCCAAGGCTATCCACTAGTAAGTTTTGGAGTAGGAACTGCCAAGTTCTATCATCCCCACCCCTAAAGCATCTTCTATTTGGAGATCAGCTGTAGGATCACACGCAGCAGAGAATGAGCGTTGGCAGTGAAAAAAGTAACTGATCAGTTTAGATGGAGTGCTTTTTATCTCTTCCCTCTCGCAAGCCGTTTTAAGCCTCTTCTCCCCCTTTCTCTCTCTAAGGTGTATGGCTGGGGTTACAACGGCAATGGGCAGCTCGGCTTGGGAAACAATGGCAATCAGCTGACCCCTGTGAGAGTGGCAGCTTTGCACAGCGTGTGTGTGAACCAGGTATGTGTGGTGGCCTCTCTGGTTCCCGTCTGTCTTCCCTGCTCTGACTTTCAGGAATATTGGAGATTTATTCTTCAGTAAGTCTTTTCGAACTGTGCCTTCATCTTCCAATTTAATATTATATCCTCCCTAAATTCCCGTGATGAGAAGGAAGGCCATGGTGCTAGCACACTGGTCTTGACAAGTAAAAAGAGCTATTGGAAAAATGCAGTAGTCTCAGGTTTAGGCTTTTCTAACGCTTTTTTAATGTTCCAGAGAATGTCAGTCCACACCTGGTGATGAATTGGCATTCTGCAGAAGCTGGCTGTCACCGTTAAGTAGATGTTTTCCCCGCCCTTCCTGTTCTCCTGCTTACAGTGGCCATGTAAATTTCCTTGCAGATTGTCTGCGGCTATGCACACACCCTAGCACTAACCGATGAAGGCTTGCTCTATGCCTGGGGAGCTAACACGTATGGGCAGCTGGGAACTGGCAATAAAAATAACCTGCTAAGCCCTGCACACATCATGGTGGAGAAAGAAAGGTAATGTGGCTGTCCCACGTCTTGGGATTGTGTGTGCACTGGGACTTGGGACTGTGTGTGCTGGAGCTGTGATGTGTGGCTCTGTAACTCTTCTGTTTGTTAACATTCTCATTTTGAACAAAAGAGGATGAGTACCAGTCTGAATGAACATGAAGTTGAGGTGGTTCTTATGTGGCTTTCTAGGATAGGATAGGCTTTAATGCATCTTGATATTCCTACATATTTCTTGCTGCCTGTTTAGTAGGGAAGTAAAATAGGGTCTGTCACCAGGTTGAGATTCAGAGCGTAGTACAGACTTTTCCTTTGAGCCAACTAAAACAACTTAAGAATAAATAAAACCTGCCCCCAGAAGGGCATTATCTGTTTAAATATTGATTTGATTTAATGTGTGTTAGTGGAATAGATGCTTACTGGGTGTTCAGCCAGATTGTGAGGTCTCACCCACTAAGTCTGAGAATGCTGACTTCCGATTCCGGGGCCTTGCCTGGGAAGCATACCAGGAGATGTGGTAGGTTTGGCTTGACGTCCATTTGGATTGGGATGTTGGGAGTCCATGACCCCTAGACCAGTTCTGAGCCCTGGTTGGGGACGGGAGAAGAGGCGGTATTTAAGGAAATGGCATATGGGAGACAGTATTATTCTGCGGCTTTCTAAGCCCCCAGAACTGTCCGGACATTTTTTCACTGTCCGTGTTCCTCATTTACTTTGGTTTCTAGTCCCTTTTCCCAAGTTTTCCTTATTATTCATCCTAACTCAGAATGAGGTTAGGGTGAGAAGAGGGGCAGCCAAGAAAGGAGAAATACTGTTCTGTTGCTCCAGTCTTCTGGTTTTGTCAGTATGACTTGGCAGCTAATGTCCCTCAATCTTGGGTTGTTTTTTGAGGTGTTCTGAGCATGAACTTTTTACTGACCTTATGTGGTGTGCGTGGGCTTCTGTGAAAAGAAGTGATGTGCATTTTCTTAAAACTCTTCAGGGTAGTGGAGATTGCAGCCTGCCACTCTGCCCACATGTCTGCTGCCAAGACGCAGGGAGGGCACGTGTACATGTGGGGCCAGTGCCGGGGCCAGTCGGTGACCCTGCCCCACCTCACCCACTTCTCCTGCACCGATGATGTGTTCGCCTGCTTCGCCACGCCTGCCGTCACGTGGCGCCTCCTGTCCGTGGGTAAGAAAACTCGGGGCTGCTTCCCCTGGAAGAATGGTTACTATTAACTGATCGGTGTTCCTGCGTATTGGCTGGCTGTGGGCTCTTTTATTCTGGAATATTTTTTTCTCCATTAGCTTTAGTAACCTTTCTGAAAATTAGATCTGCATAGCATATTTATTAAACTGTTAAGAAATATTATATGGATTTATTATTTTCTCCTTTGAACTGTTTTCATTTTAATTGAGGTGAGATTCACATACATAAAATTAACCATTTTAGAGTGTATAATTCAGAGACATTTAGTACATTCACATGGTTGTGCAACCACCATTTATATGACGTTCTAGAACATTTTCATCACTGTAAAAGAAAACCCTATACAACAAACTAGTGAGTAAAACCAAAAAGAGGCAGACTCACAGATACAGAGGACAAACTAGTGGTTGCCAAGGGGGACGGGCAAATCAAGGGTGAGGGAGTAGGAGGTGCTAACTGTTGGGTGTAAGATAGTCTCAAAGATGTATTACACAGCCGGGGGAATACAGCCAATATTTTGTAATAACTGTCAATGGAAAGTAACCTGTAGAAATTGTATAAAAAATAAAAGTCATTAAAAAAGAAAACCCTGTACCCATTCAGCAGTCACTCCCCATTCTCCCTTTCGCCCAGCCACTGGCAACCACCAGTTTACTTTTTGTTTCTGTGGATTTAACCTGTTCTGGATAACTCATGTTAGAGGAATCCTACGATATGCAGCCTTTAGTGTCTGGCTTCTTTTACTCGGTGCTTTTGAGACCTGTCCAGGTTGTAGTGTGTATCAACACGTCTTTCCTTCTAATGGCTGAATAGTGTTCCATTGCATGTATGGACCGCATTTTGTTTATCCACTTAATCTGTTGATGGACATTTGGATGGTTTCCACCTTTTGACTATTATGAATAGTGCTGTTATGAACATTCATGTACAACTATTGGAGGAACCTGTTCTTAAGTGCTTTTGTTACACAAAATGTATTACATAAGTTAATATAACGTGAACCACAAATGAACTTTAAAAAAGGTGAAGAACTTGTGATTTTGTTAACGTTGTGGAGTTGTTAGTTCCACTTTTCTTTCCCTCTTTATCTTTTAACCGGTCTTCAAAGACTTTCATTTCTGAAGGGATCAAAACAAAGGTGTTAGAAAGGATAGTGGAATTGAGGGTGATTTTTGGTTACATAATCTGTCCCTTTTCTGAATACTGTCTTCTACAAGAGTCCATTGTTGATTGAAAGTGTTAAGATGTCATCACGCTGAGTAGCTGTTAACAAGATGACTTTAGTCTCTTTTTCTTTTATTTCTTGTTTATTTCTGCCGCCTTGCCCAGGTATTTCTTCTAAATTGTTCTTTTTTGTTTGTAACACAGAGGGAATAAGTGGGTCATGATACTCTGTACTTGAAAATTAGTGTAGCTCTTGACAGCACAGGGTCTGGGTTGCTCAGCAACTGGTATCGAAGGCTAGTCTGTGACTGTGTCATGCTCACGTGTGTCAGGCAGCTGGAGCTGCCCCATCATCAGGTGGCCAGTTTTTCTGATCATGGGGGCAAGAGTACATTTAGGAAACATTAAGCTGCTACTCAACTTAAAAGTGAAACGAACGGAACATTTCCAGGTTCTCTAATACAGTATATTTTTTGCAGTGAATATCATGGCTAGAAAAAATTTAGTTCATAGAATGGAACCGTTTGACCATACGTATACACCTGGCCCACATCTTCAGATTCCCATATACTGCTTAATCTGGACCTGTTTATAAAAGGCTCCCCTCAGGTTCTTGCATCTTAAAATCCTGCTTCTGAAAAGACATCCTTTTCAGAACAAGCGTCCTAACGTTTTCTTTTTTTTTGCATAAATTAATTAATTAATTAATTATTGAAGTCTAGTTGATTTATAATGTGTCTAACATTTTCTTACTGTTAAGTCTGGAAAAACTATGGTCATTGGCTGTTATCTCCTAGGTGATTTCTTTCCCTTCCACTCGCTGAAAGTTTCCTCTCAGTTAATGATCTCAGCTGAGTGTTGGGAGGAAAGTCAAGGGGTGAATTCACACCTCTGAAGACTATTTCTTCTCTGAAGGGAGGTACTATATCTCTTGCCAGAAACCAAGAAGGTCCAACCCTTAGGACTAGATGCAGGAGTGGAGGTACTAAGGAGCTGGTTTGGGGATGAGGGTGGGGAGTATTGCAGACTCTTGGACTCTCGTTCATCTTAGTTATCTCCTTTCATTCACCAGAGATCCAGGTTACAGGGTCAGGGAAGCCTGGTTTTTGAGAGCCTGCCCACCTCTCTCCACAGCCTAGAGAGCTCACATTCTGGGGGTAGGAGGAAGCTGTAGGTTAAGGTAACAGGGCTTAGGCAGATGATACTTCTTTGGGAGATTCTGTGAATCAAGCTCATGGAAAGCTTGTTTCAGCCCAGGTTTTAGCAGCAGTCCCCCCTCTAAGAGTTGCCCTGGTGACAGCAGCTGCTGAGAGTCACCTTCTCATCCTGGCGGCATCGAACCTGTCTCCTGCGTCTGTGGTACCCGAGTACCTTCATTCAGTGCCAGGGAGGGTCTCTGGAATTTTTTAATTTCCCCCTTAGCCGCCTTCTCCTTATTCTCCTTTGTTTACTCATATGAAGCACAAGAAAGCGCTTGTACAAATGCCTTTACTGTTCTTCGTGATTACACAGTTCTACTTACATATAAGTAGACTTACGTGTACTTACACCTTCTGGTCAGGCAGCATGATCACGTTTTCGTAAAACTGTCCCTTTTGAGTATACACGCCTACTAAGTAGATTTGCTCTGCTTTTAGATTCTGTGTAAGGAGTATCATTTGTACTGCATTAATTTTTAGGGTTAAGAGGGATGTTGCGAATCCAGATACTGAGGAAAAAGGGTTTCTTTGCAAAAGAACATGACTCTCAGCATATAACCACTTGCGTGGTGAGTTTGTTCTTAGGACTCTTTGAGTTGCATTTACCAGTCCCTTGAAAGTACCCCAAGACAAAGAAAGGTGTTCTTAGTGTTTCAGTCAAGGAAAACGGATAAATCTTACCCTTAAAACAGAACCACTCAACTTTTGAGAGCAGTTATATAATCCTAACGACCTATAACTTTTTCTTTTTTAAAAAATTCACATTTCTAATGTCTAACTTAGCATGTAAGACTGGTATTTGGCCTTTCCAAACATGTATTTTTTTGTAGTTTATACACTGAGGATACTTGGCTAACAGCAGGTGCTGAGTCACATTCTCAGCTTGGAGGACATCGAAAACTGTCTTCTGAGTCCACAGCAGAGTACCTTCATTCAGCGCCTATGAAGGTCTCTGGGATTTTTTGTTTTCCTGTTAGCCTGTGACATTTAATTTCTGTGAAATTGATTTTAATGTAATACTGTGAAATTGATTTGTCAGGTAAGGCCTGACTCTTCTGAAAAAATCTGGTGGAATTATCCATCATGCTAATCATGATCTTTCAGAAGTCTTCCAAGGCTTGAGTATGTTTCCTGAGCTCCCTGTGTTAATGTGCTTGCTTCTTTCAGAGCATGAAGACTTCTTAACAGTTGCAGAGTCACTGAAGAAAGAATTTGACAGTCCAGAAACGGCTGACCTGAAGTTTCGAATCGATGGGAAATATATCCATGTCCATAAAGCTGTTTTGAAAATCAGGTATTTTTGCATGAGCTTTGAGACATCAGTAACATTACTTTCTTCTGAAATGTCTGTTTCTTTGTTATTCCACAAAATGGTGACTGATAATAACCTTGACAGAAGAGAGAAATGGCACAACATAATGATTTTCTGTATTATTTTGTAAATGAAGGATCTTGTGAATACTTATTTCCACCCAAAATTTTGTTTACATGGTTTTAAAAAAATGCAGAAGGTTGTCAATGAAAAGCGTATCTGTCCTCTTTTAGTCTTAAAGATTCGTTTTCCCCAAGGAGAAAACTCTTATGAATACTGGACTTCTGGCCCTGAAAGATACCTAATTCCCAGTGAAAGGAATGTTCTTTAAATATAGTAAATGGCAGGAGTTCTTTGTATAAATGGGAGGGAACTTTGTATTTATTAATAACTGCTTGGACCATTGCTCACTGAGGCTGTCATTACAGACAAAGAGGCACAAAAAATGAGACCATTGAGAGTTAAACTGGCTACTTATAGTCTCTGAAAATTTAGTTAAAAATCAATTTACAGAACAACATGTTTTAAGGGAACCCAAAAGCTATGTCATTCGTTATTTAAGGGAATAAGTATCCGCATCAGAGCATTAATTGAAAAGATAAATGGGAAATGTTTCTATCTGTGAACCTGTGGTCAACCAGTCTGCTACTTTCATGTAAAATTTTCTGACTGATTTTATCTATTTTTCCTTGCTTAGACAACTATTTACATCCCACATGAAGTAATTTTCTTTGTAAGTGAAGCCATTCTTTTAGTATTCTGAATGGATATTGAAAATATCTTTGTGTTTATACTGTATCTCATTTTAAAAGGATTTGAAAAGGTGATTTTTTTCTAAAGCCCAAAATGTATGCTATAATTGAAGAAAATATTCAGAAATCAGTTCCTCGTATAGATGGACTTGTCCATGTAAATGCAATACAAAAAGACCCACTTAGTTTTTCTTGAAATATGTGACTGTCCTCATGAATGTGTTTTCTAAGTAAATTGGGAACAGGCTTGGGAGGAGACGGAGGGGAGCAGGTCAAAGTGAAGGAACAGAATGGGGTTGGTGGCTGTTTTGAAGATGAGTCAGAAAGGAGGGGAAATTGTCTTGTCAGGTAATGGAACAAAATCCTCTTAAACATGATCCAATTAACATTTGAAACAGTTTGAAGAATATGCTGATTACCTGAAATAAAAACCAAAGGAATCATTTAAGTGATGTTAATATATAGTCAGAAGTTTGAACACTCTTTTTTGAATTTCCTTTAATTTCATTGTTTAAAGTGCACTTCTGTACAACGTTTTCTTTTAAAAAAATGGACTTCAATTTAAATAAAAAAATAAAGTAAACCGTGATCTTAATTGAGACTGTCAATTGGAAATAGTGGTACTGTTGAAGTGCTCTGTACTCCTAGGGTCTATGCATAATTCTTACTATATAATAGGCGGGACCGTCAGAAGTGACAGTGCGTGTCTGTAAAAGGTGAATATAAAAGCCCTTACACGTGGACTATGTTTGGGTCCTCGTACGTGGAACATCTTTAGCTAAAGACTCACGATCCTGATGTGTGTGCCCTTGAATATAGAAGTTACACACACCTGTAATGTTTGTTTATCTGATTTCATCAACCTAATTAGGTAACTTTTGCTGTTCTGTTTTAGATGTGAGCACTTTCGATCCATGTTCCAGTCTTACTGGAATGAGGACATGAAGGAGGTGATTGAAATAGACCAGTTTTCTTACCCAGTGTACCGTGCCTTCCTCCAGTACCTCTACACAGATACAGTGGATCTGCCACCTGAAGATGCTATAGGTACCAGCCACGGGGGAACTGGCCAAGCCACAGGGTCAAAGAGTACATCTTCTCATATTCTTATAGCATTGAACTGTAAAAAGTTTTAGGTTTTAGTTTTAGGTTTTTACATGGATTTTAAAGAAGATTTGAAGTAAATGTCTTTAAAAATACTGTTATTTAGTTATCATGGTTAATAATTTGGACACAGTTTATTTATGACTGTGAACTTATTTCAGTTTTTTAATGTTGAAGTATAAGTTGCTAATACTTTTAATGTATCATTTTAGAAACAAAATAAGGGGGGAAATTCCATTTTTCCCCTTTGTACTTTAGAAGAAATTGTATAAAGTGAGTGTAGGAGAGGTATGTTTGAGAGGTCGGGGAGGGAGGGAGTGAAGAAGAATATATTGAATAAAATTCAGAGTATTGTTCACTAAGAAGCTTCTACTGATTTGTCTTGTAACTCTGCTCACCAGAATGAAATATATATGTGTTTATAAATTAGTGGAAATAATCATAAATTTGATTAAGCCTTCCACACTTTACTTCTAGGTCTTTTGGATTTGGCAACGTCTTACTGTGAAAACAGACTGAAGAAACTTTGTCAGCACATTATCAAGCGAGGAATCACCGTGGAGAATGCCTTTTCATTGTTCTCTGCTGCGGTCAGATACGATGCAGAGGTAACATAGAACAGCAAGCAGAAACCCAAAGCACTTAACTCCCTGTGAGCCTGTTTTCCACCCCTCTTTTTCTCAGATAAGTTACAAGTAGTGCAATGAGCAACTTCACTTCTTTTTAGGGAAGCTAAGAACTGACCCCTAAAACATGAAATATGACCTTGCTTCTTTATTCCCTGTTCACAGTTTCAAAAATGGTTGTTTCTGTACTTTCACTTTTATCTAAGATAAGAACCTAACTGCAGTCCCAGAGGCTGCACTGCAGGTTGGAGTAGAAAGCGCCACCCCTAATAGGACTAAAGACAGCATGTTTTAGTTTCCAGTATTTCTCCAGGTCAGCTTACGTATTGTCCTCAGGACACACGTTGCTGCCTCCCCTGCTTCACCCTGTCAAAGTCAGGGCTGCCTTGTGACTTACTCCTGTGTGTGCTCTGAAATTCTGTCATCGTCTGATTATCACTCGTGATTATTCATAGGTGAAGAGCTTGCTCTGGACTCCTTTTTTTGTTTACTTTTTATACTGGATTGAATTCCTCATCTGGGATCCATAGATCTCTAGAGAGTCTCTGAATGAATGGGCTTTTGGGAGTCTGAAATTTTGTGCTTATGTGCATTTTCTTGAAGTTAAGAACCATGGTATCATCAGATTGTAATAAATTTCCTGTGAGCAGGAACTGTATCTTACTCATCTGTGTGCCCTGTGGTGCCTGGCACACGGGAAGTGCACTGGGTGACAAATCGTTTCTGAACTGGGTGGCGATCATACCACCAGGAGGATGCATTAAGGATAATGACTGAACTAAAGGCTGGTTTGGTTGGTTTTACAAATACATGGAGAATAAAAGTCAAAGAGCAATAGCTTTGGAAGTCAAGATGTCTAGTGAAGGTATGCACCCTTCCAAATGACACAGTCTATTCTTACATGTATTTTGTCACCGTACTGACAAGGCAGATTACCTGGTATCAGGGAATTTACCAAACACCTGCTGAGATCTGCAGCGATGGCCTTGGAGTTGTGGTGGAGGACAGACTTCATCTTGGTCACACTTGGGGACTGAAATGGACCATTAATGTCTTGTATTTTCAAACTGTATCCTATTTTTATTTCAGATTATGTTATGTTTATAAATATTTGATGAGGTCAAATATAGCTGACTTTCTCTGTGGGCTTTTCAACAGATGGAATGATGATCAAAGTAAATCATTCCTAATAAGAAATCGAACTATAGTTTTTTCCTGTACCCTTTCTTTGACGCCATGGATGTCTATCAGAAATGCCATTTCTTCAGATTTTATTTCCACCCAATGATGTAATTTTGAATTGGTCCATGGCTTTTCTTTCTGTTTGGTGATAGACTTTAGAATCTTCCATGTCTTTCCGTACGCCGCCTCAGTACTGATGGGTTCCATATTCTTGGGATTAGGATCTTGTTGACTGAAACCAGTCACAACCACCTGGGCAGAGGCAGCTATCTCAGCTCTAGTTGCTAGAAATTTCTCTAATTATCAGCTAAAATTGACCCCAGAAAGTTTACTGAAAAGCCTTATGTAAGCTTCTGCCGGCACTAGTGATCATTTCCTTCACTTTCCTCATATTAAGTATAAGCACACTAAAAGCTGTCCCTTTTTAAGACCACAAATGCACGTGCTTCCCTGGAGTATGTCACAGTGCGAGCATGTAGATGGTGCTTAGAAATATATGTTGAGTGAAATGAACGAATGCATGTACTTCAAGTACCTCACCATGAACTTGTGCTTTTTAAAAAAAATGTAAAAACAAACGGCTCATGACCCTGCAAATACTACATACTCAGTTGTAGAAAATTAGAAAACAGAGGACTTTAAAAAGCCTTCTTTCTAGGTTGTGTTGTTTCTGGTTCTGTTAGGAGTTATATAATTGATTCATATGCCTTTACAGTGTATTTCCTTAATACTATTGAAGGTAGCAGCTAAATAAATGAAGTCTCTAGAATATAAAAACAGAACCCGCTTACTCTGTCTGGTAGTTGATGAGACGCTGCTGCAAAGGCAGATTGGAAATCGACTGCAACGTCCATTATTTTCAGAAGTTCAGCTTGGGGTTCCTAGATGACTTTTCCCTCATTCTGTGGGTTGATGGAGACTGCCTGCCTCTCACTTTTCTTCTCTTTTCTATAAAAATTGCTGTAGTTCCTCCATACTCCCTTTTGACAAGAGAATTTTTCAACAAGTGTACACACATAAAAGGAACACAAATGTATTGACTCCGTAGTTGTGAAGATTTTAAAAGTAAGCTAATTGTCGTGGAGCCCTTGTGTTATGAATGCACTGTCAAACTTTCTGCAAGTTTTAATAAAGTAAAGGACTTGGAGCACTTCGATATTCCTCTAGTATAAACCTGAATAAGTATTGACATCAAGGGAGAAAGTGTGAGTAAAACGTTTTCTCCTGATAGTTCTGATCGCATTATAAATATAAACATTTTAAAATGCTTTTATTTATACTGTTTCTTTTCAGGAAAATTTTGTTTTCTGTGCATATTTGAACATTAGAAGAAACAGTTGGGAAGTATTTGTTTAACCAGAGTAGAACTTTCCAGATAATCCTACTTTCTGAACAACTATGTCTTAAAATTTTGGTTTTGGTGGGAAGCATTAAAAATAAGCCCAGAAATCTAATTCCAAAACTGATTTGCAATGTGAGTATCAGAAAGCTTTGTGCTAAAGCCAGGTGGTCAGCATTTATTCTTTCAGGGGGCCAAATTAAAAGTTTTTCTTGATCAGTAGACTGTAAAATATTGTTTGGGTAGTGAGAGAAAGCACCTTATAAAATTTTTTTCCAGTCTGGTGAGACATTTAAATATATTCTGAAAAACAAAATCAAGCCCACTTTGATGTGGAATATTTTATACTTGATACACAGTTGACCCGTCAACAATGCAGGGGTTTATCATCTATAACCTACAGTCGGCCCTCCGTGTGCGGGCTTCCTCTGCATCCGGGGATTCAGCCAACCTCGGGGCCTGTGGTGCTGCAGTGCCCACTACTGAAAAGTACCCTGGGTGGGGACCCGCGCAGTTCAGACCCACGTTGTTCAAAGGTCAGCTCTACTGCCCAGTGAATTCTAGACTTATGGTGTTTGGGTTTTGTTACCTAATTATTTTAACAAGGCATTTGGACAGTTAGGCGCGGTTCTCAGATCTGCAACCTGAAATGGGTCTCAAGGGTGGCTTGTGACGTAAAGGCACCTTGCCCTGTCTCACGCTGGCCAAGTGGCCTTTAAGAGGAAGTCTTAGCACTCATTATTTTAGCTTTAGGATTTTAAGACTGGGTAAGAACTCTGTTGAAGTTTGCATTAACATTTTAAAAATGTGGATATTAAGACTGTCAATTCTCTGTGTTTTGTTACTACAGAAAATCTATGACAAGGAGAAACAACCTCTTTTCAGAGTATGTAGAGTGATTAGAATAATTTAAATGTTTAAAGACTTGGAATGAATTTGTAAATTTAGGTTTGCAATATGTTATTTTGGTTTTCTTTGCTAATTGCAACAAAACTGATATTTTATAAGATTTGCCTTAGAACCACTTTATAATAATTTCACCACAGAATGTCATAAACATGGACTTTGATTTCTAAAATACCAAGAATACTGTATTAGACCCCTTGATTTTAACACTCTTTCCCACTGCCCTATTCCATGCCCTTGAGAAGATGCTTAGGAACTTTTTTCATCTACTGGTTAAGTGCTCCTTCTCCTCTTTCTTGGTGGTTTTTTTTGTTTGTTTTGTTCTGTCTTTTTGTTTTTTTTTTTTGTTTTGTTAAGTCCAGCAGTTCCCTAGTTGACTTATTAGTTGGGTAAGAGTTGCATTTTCTTCTAGGTAGATGAAGCTCTGATCACTTGCAGGCTGAGGTGAACAGATCATGTAGGTTTCTATAGTATTTAAGAACTATCCGAAGGGTGTTTATCTAGTCCACACATCAGCATTTACAGCAGACTGGCTCAGGGCCAGGTTGCTAAGTGAATCTGTTTGGCTGTTGCACTCTGTGGTTCACTCAGGTGAACGTGCAAATTCCAGTTTCTCTCCAAGTATGTTCAGTGCTTCCTTCTCCAAAGATCTGCCTTAACCAAGGTTTAATTAGTTAAACAACCCAGATTTAGATTGGTTTCAGTATTCTTTAGGTAGACTTTTAATGTTTGAAACTGTTAAACATTTGTTGTTGAATACAGTTGAGCCTTGATCAGCACAGGTTTGAACTGCCCAGGTCCAGTTAGTATATGGATGTTTTCCAATAGTAGGTCCTACAGTCGTACGCTATCTGAGGCTGGTTGAACCTGCGCATGTGGAAGGCCAAGTATAAATTATACTTGGATCAACCTCTGTGTTGTTCAAGGGTCAACTGTACTGAGAAATCTCACCAAACTAATTGGAGGGGAAGGGAAGGCAGTTTGATGAAACAGTTTTCATAGATGTATGAACTGGTTTGTAATTAGGAGCACCATTTGTATACCTGGACTATATAAAAAAATTCTTAAAATTTATACTAAAGTAATCTGTACAATTAGTAAACTGAATAGGCTCACTTTTTCATAATTTTACAAAGACCTTTAATTCCAAATTAGCAGACATACAAGTGGTAAGGTTTTGCAGTGCCAGAATTTGATATACTCTTTCTCCTTTGAATCGGAAATTATGTAATTAAAACTTAATATTTAAAGATGCTTATATGATACCTTACATGGTTTGAAGAACTTTTTGTGCTGTGACTGGCTGCTTCTTCCTAAGTTATGTGTAGGTAAACTAGTGTTCTATTTTTATAATTGAGACTAAAATATGACTTTCATCTTTTTGTGGAATATAATTTAGTCCCTAGAGCTGTTAATTAACTGACCATCGGGTTATAATATGAGGAGTGGTGCTTCTTCCTTAACAGTAATGTGAGAAAGAATGTTTTATATCATTTAACATTTTAGTTTATTGTAATACACAGAGCATTCAGCTGTATATTCAGCCCACTGGGAATCTCTTATTAAAAAAACACAGATCCAGAGATTGTGCTAACATTTTAAATGCATTTTCAGTTATCTGGAAAGTAAAACTCTAGCAGCAGCTGGCTGAGACCTCAGATGTGGTTGATCTCTTACTGGTTCTATGAGTGGAGGGGGCGTCTTTCAGCTAGGGACAGAGAGGCTCTTAGAATAAAGAAGTCTTTGTTTGCAGGGGTCTGAAAGGGGTGTTTCCCTAGTGGTAAGTGGCCCTTCTCTACCCTGCCAGAGTTCTTATCTGGTGGTGGCTCGTAACACAAAGCCAAGACCCTCCAGTTTAACTGCTGTTGGGTTCCTGGTTTGGTAGAACCTTGAATATTGATTGACTTTCAGCATCGCCGGCCACGTGATAGAACTCAAGCTATTAGACTTCGTCTTTGTGTGCATTCCACGTACCTAACTGATTGATACATGTTCCAACTTTGGAAGGAATAAACAGCATGATAGTAGAGTGTTGCTGGGGATGAAAGCATGTGTCAGCATAGGGAGAAATAAGAGTTTTAAACTGTTCTGAGTTACCACTTGTTTACGCTCCTTTCCTTCTGAATGTTGGTAGTTGGTGACTTCCATCTGTCTAACTGAAAAGTCACGTCTCTGACTGTTCTACTCTGCACGGACTATCTGAGAAATCAGTGTGGTGGGAGTTGTAGTATATTCTTTGTGGCTTTAAAAGTGAAGGCATTTTTATGTAGGAGAGCATGAAAAGTCCTTGAATTTTTATTTTTCACTTGTCACTTTAGGTTGAACACATCTCTCTATCACTTTTCTGTTTCTTTATTAAAGTCTTCTCTTCCTTAAGCCAGATGACCCACATCTTAATTCTTTTCTCTGACTTTGTGTGTGTGTGTGTGTTTGTGGAAGGGGAGGTAATTAGGTCTGTTTACTTATTTACTTTTTAATAGAGGTACTGGGGATTGAACCCAGGACCTTGTGCATGCTATGCATGTGCTCCACCACTGAGCTACACCAACCCCTCCCCGACTTTTTGAATGTAGTATAAACATATGATACGGACTAAAGTCGCTTTCAGCATTTTAAAACCATGTCTTTGAGTGACTAGATTATGTGGTAACCATAAGGAAGCTATCCTCCCACCCCCCACCCAACTGTGTGTGTGTGTGTGTGTGTGTGTGTGTGTGTGTGTGTGTGTGTGTGTGTGTGTGTGTGTGTTTTGAAGAGTCAGGCTTGAGTTAGGGAAACCACTGCTTTTACTGCATGGGGAGTAAATAGTATGCATTTTTCTGACCCAGACCTGTAGTCACTTGTTTGCCTTGTTTGAGGTTTTAGGCCTCAAATCTCTTTTCTGTGGGAGGGTGAGAGATTTGGGGTGAGGGAACTGGAGAGAAGTATTCAAAGTTAATAAAAAAAGGCCTCTTCTTGTTTCTATTTTTGTTGTGTGTGTCTAGGATTTAGAAGAATTCTGCTTTAAGTTTTGCGTCAATCATTTGACAGAAGTTACACAGACTGCAGCATTTTGGCAAATGGATGGCCCTCTGCTAAAGGAATTCATTGCTAAAGCCAGTAAATGTGGAGCCTTTAAGAACTGAAGCCCGAGGCTGCTGGGTTTTGTGTGAGTGCTCTGGGGCTGGTGGTGGCCTGTCATTTGCGCTCTACGGGTGATGTAATTCTGCAGGTAAAAACCCACCAGGTTGTGCTCTTGCTGAGACCCAGTTCTCTGTGGAGGGATGTGTGAAGGGTGTACAGTGAACCCACTTTAAACAACTGTTGTTTCCAGATACGTATGTTTTAAATGTGACTTTACATTTGGCTGAGATGCTGTAAAAGGGTGAAAATTTAGCTGGTGGTTTTTTGTTTTATTTGTTTTTGATTAGAGGAACTTCTGAAGTTGGAAAGGGGAGATTTGTGGCAACTCTCCTGGCTCACATATCAACAACCCTTTTGACACCAGGAGTTGGGATAGCGTGTGAATTGTGAGGTGAACACAGAGGCCCCGCCAGGCATTCAAGATGCTGACTTGGGGCTTGTTGAAGGGCTGCATTAGTTGCTAGTTCAGTAGCCTTACTGTGAAGGAATAGTTAAGATTGTTTGAGACTTTTGTTTGTGTATTTGCATTATTGATGACATTTTTTAAACTTCAAAATAATATTCAATTTAATATAAATCCATTGTAATGCTAATTAATGTAAAGATAAATTTCTAGGCTAGTCAAGGTTTCTCTTAAGACTTAAGTACATAAGGAGTAGTGACATAGACCTGTGAAAAGTGGATAGTGAAAGAAGCTTCATTTGGGCAAAGGTGAACATTTTATAAATCAGAGTCTCCGCTACTAACAGTGTTTTATTAAGGTTAAATTTGAGAATCCAGATTTAACACCCTTCCCCTTTCCTGCTATAATGCTCCTCATAAGAGAAAAATAATGATGTATTCAGTATACTCTTGCCTTCCTAAATTGTGGTGGCTGAAATCATCAGATCTGCTACGTCTGACTCAAAAAAGTAGTTCTTAAAACCAAGTTTCTTACAGGGCTTAATGGAATTTGTTTTATCAATTTTATTAATGCCAAATACCATCACAGATTTTGCTTATTTGAAATTTCACCAGCTTTCACATTTGATTTTCCTTTCCTTTCCATTGTGTTAGGTATAATATTTGGCACAATTTAACTTCAAAAACGGATCTAAATTATTGGGGTTACTTTTTGGTTTGATTATAAAATGTGACATTGGGAGGTAAGTGTTCAACTGAGTTTTATCATGTGTGTCCCTTGAACTTGCTTCAAGAACAAAGTTCTGTTCTGCTCTCTGGCCCAAAGACTCATTTCCCTATTTGTGGGGGCTCCCTTAGTGAACTCTTTTTCCTGTTAGGAAGGTCTCCCATCTGAACTTGGAGCCTATATACATTTTCAGAGCCAAATTTACAAGAGGATGAAGAGAGGCTGCAGCTACTATTTTTAGTATTGCTTCTAAGTGTGTGTGAGGGAGGTGAGGGCCCAAAGATGGAAATTCATTGATCAGTGAAGTAAATACAAACCCAGAAGTCCCAGCCTCCTTTTCTCGACCTTGTTACAAGTGATTGAAGCCCAGGGAGTTACTGGGTTAAACTTAGTTCTGCAACATGATCCAATTTTCTTACTAGGTTAATAAATGTACATTAATTTGATTATTAGCTACTATCAGTAGTATTTGTAGTAATCACTATCTGTAGGCTTATGATCTGGACAAAACAAGGACTAAAGTATGTTTACTGTTGCTCTTACTTGAAAAAAAAGCTAAAAAAAGCACAAATTAAAGTAGTGGGTCCATTTCCATAGATAGTTCGCTCATTGAACAACTATTTACTGAGTTCCTAAAAGGTGAATAACCACTTCTCAGATTACTGAATAATTTGTATGAGTATGTATTCAGTGAAGAGAGCAGGAATAAGTCCTTCAGAAAGTAGTTGAGTATCTCTTTTTAAAAAATACACTCTTTTTTCTACTTGGTTTTGTTGTTAGTCATAGCAGGAGATGAAAACTATTCTTTGAATTGCTTTTTTTCATCCGATGTAATAATGAAAGCCAAAATATCCATATTTCTTAAAACAGCCCTACAATGTACTCTTGAACTTCTTACTGGAACAATGTTTGATACTCTAGTTACATAGGCTGTATTTATGTAATGTTTAGAATGACATGTTAATAAATAAAGCAGTCTGTTACAGTGGGCATGCAGAGTTGTTTCCCCCCTCTCTCCAAAATCAATAATAGGCGGCTTTAAAAAGGAAGGAGATTCTGACATGCTGAGGCTTGCATGAATCTTGAGGACATCATGCTAAGTGAAACAAGCCGGTCACAAAAGGACAAGTACTGTATGAGTCTACCTGTATGAGGCACTTGGAAGAGTCAAGTTCATAGCAAGTAGAACGGCGGTTGCCAGAAGCTGGGGAAAGGGAGGGGGAATGATGAGTTGTTAAGAGGTACAGAGTTTCACTTTTGCAAGATGAAAAGAGTTCTGGGCATGGATGGTCCACAGCCTTATGAATGTATTTAATACATTGAACTGTACACTTAAACATGGTTCACATGGTAAATTTTATGTTATGTGTATTTTGCCACAATTTTTAAAAAATCAGCACTCTGATTCTTGGATATTAGGCTGAAAACAGGGTCTACCACAAACATGCCAACTGTTCCTCAACTCTCCCCACCAGCCAGTAGATATGCTTTGGTTTCATTCCTGCTGAAAGATACTACAGTTGACCTGTCGCAGCAGAAAAATGTATGCGGATCTTTTGGGGGACTTATAAATGCAGGGAGAGTCGCAGTCCTTATCCTCAAGGAATGTAGATTATTAGAGAGGTTTAGGAATTAACGACATAATAATGTTTATAAACTGCTTCTTGTAAGTTAGTGACAGGAAACCCAATAGGGTTAATATGGGGAGCAGTTGTTCTGAAGGTCATGTTTGTGCAGCACAGGGGAAAACACGAAGCGTCCTTTAAGCTCATTTCCAAAATGACAGTGAGGAACTCAAGCAAAAGCTTAAGAGGTCGGGACTAATGAGCCTTCCATAACTTTACCATAAGCAAGCTTGGTTAGGATGGAGAAAATAAACCAGGACCCCTCAGAGGAAACAGTGGCAAGGGGCAGGCGTTTGTGTGTGTGTGTGTGTGTGTGTGTGTGTGTGTCTGTCTGTCTGTCTGTGTGTGTGTGTGTACATTTATGTTCCACAATGCTAGGGTACCATAAAGTAGGCAGGATTAGGCTCAAATTAATTTTTTTCAGTAGTGACACGGCTGAAGTTCAAACCTGGGTCTGTTAAATTTGCCCAACGTTTGCCACTTGACGACTGCCTCATACATGTTGCTCCATTGTGCCGAGTTACCACCACGAATGACTGATGAAATTTGAAAGTAAAGTGGAGGACAGAGGGTTTTTTAGAAATAAACAACATGACATC
This sequence comes from Camelus bactrianus, assembly GCF_048773025.1. Taxonomy (NCBI): domain Eukaryota; kingdom Metazoa; phylum Chordata; class Mammalia; order Artiodactyla; family Camelidae; genus Camelus; species Camelus bactrianus. The sequence continues at coordinate 15,226,670 of NC_133552.1, forward strand.
AGAACTGTTACTCAGATAAGCTGTGCTGTAGATGGACCGTCAGGGGAGGCAGCTGAAGTTACAGCGGTCATTGAGACCAGGGGAAGTCTTTTTGCAGTGGGTTTGGAATGGAGTCTTGGCTTCCGTAGCTTTTTAAAATTGAGGCATAGTTGATTTGCAGCATTATCTTAGTTTCAGGTATACGACATAGTGATTCAAAATTTTTATAGATTATACTCCACTTATAGTTATTATAAAATATTGGCTCTGTTCCCTGTGCTGTACAGGATATCTTTGTAGCTTGTTTTATATGTAGTAGTTTGTACCTCTTAATATCCTCCCCCTATCTTGCCCCCCCCGCCTTGCCCCACTGGTAACCACCAGTTTATTCTCTGTATCTGTGAGCCTGTTTCATTTTTATTGTATTCACTAGTTTGTTTTATTTTTTATATTCCATATATAAGTGATACCATACAGTATTTTTCTTTCTTACTCCGCTAAACAGAATACCCTCCAGGTCCATCCATGTTGTTGCAAATGGCAAAATTTCATTCTTTTTTATGGCGGACTGGTGTTTATGTATATATTATATATGCACATACATACACATACCACATCTTCTTTATTCATCATCTGTTGATGGACACTTAGATTGCTTCCGTATCATGGCTGTTCTAAATAATGCTGCTGTAAACACTGGGTTGCATGTATATTTTTGAATTACTGTTTTCATTTTCTTTAGTTATATACCCAGGAGTGGAATTGCTGGATCATATGATAGTTCTGTTTTTGGTTTTTTTCAGGAACCTTCATACTGTTTTCCACAGTGGCTGCCACCAGCAGTGTACAGGGGTTCCCTTTTCTCCACAGCCTCACCAGTATTTGTGGTCTTTTTGACGATAGCCATTCTGACAGATGTGAGATGGTATTTCATTATAGTTTTGATTTGCATTTCCCTAATGATTAGTGGTGTTGAGAATCTTCATGTTCCTGTTGGCCATCTATATGTCCTTTTAGGAAAAATGTCCATTCAGATCTTCTGCCCATTTTTTAATTGGGTTTATTTTTTGATGTTGAGTTGTATGAGCTGTTTATGTTTATATATATGTGTGTGTGTGTGTGTATTTTTAACGAATTTTTTTTGTTTGGGGGGGTGGTAATTAGGTTTATTATTATTTATTTTAATGGAGGTACTGGGGATTGAACTGAGGACCTTGTGCGTGCATGTTAAGCATGCACTCTACCACTGAGTTCCCTTATATTTTGGATATTAACTCTGTCGGTCATGTCATTTGAAAATATTTTCTCCCATTCAGTAGTTGTCTTTTCATTTTGTTGATGGTTAATGTGTCATTTAAGGCCGGTTTTTCCTTACTGATTTTCTGTCTGGATGATCTGTCCATTGATGTAATTGGGGTGTTAAAGTTCCCTATTATTGTGTTGTTAATACTTATGTCTTAACATTTGCTTTATGTATTTAGGTGGTCTTATGTTGGATGCATATATTTTTACAATTGTTATATCTTCTTGGATTGATCCTTTGATCATCATGTAATGTTCTTCTTTGCCTCTTGTAACAGCCTTTGTTCTAAGGTCTATTTTGTCTGATATAATATTGCTACCCTTGCTTTCTTTTGATTTCCATTTGCTTGGAATGCCTTTTTCCATCCCCTCACTTTCAGACTGTGTGTCTTTAGATCTGAAGTGAGCCTCTTGTAGGCAGCATATATACGGGTTGGTTGTGTTTTTGTATCTATTCAGCCACTCTGTCTTTTGATTGGGGCATTTAGTCCATTTACAGTTAAAGTAATTATTGATGTATATGTTTTTATTGGCATTTTGTTAATTGTTTTGGGGTTTTTTGTTTTATTTTGTTACTTTCTTCTTTTGTTCTCTTCCCTTGTGATTTGATGACTATCTTTAGTGTTATGTTTGATTCCTTTTTCTCTTATGTGTGCATACCTACTAAAGATTTTTGGTTTGTGGTTACCATGAGGTTTTTGTGTAGCAGTCTCTGTCTCTCTCTCTCTATATATACATATATATGAATATATGAGTATTTTAAGTTGCTGATCTCTTAATTTCAAATGCATTTTAACAGCCCTACATTTGTACTCTCCTCCCCTCATGATGACTGTTTTTGACATTTTAAATCTATTTGTCTAGTCTGTCCCTTAACTGCTTATTGTGGATATAGATGATTTTGCTACTTCTGTCATTTAACCTTCCTATACCCTTTGTGTGTGAAGGATTTCCTACCTTTACTGTGTGTTTGCCTTTACCAGTGAGCTTTTTTCTTTCAAAATTTTCACGTTTTTAGTTGATGGTTAATTAAAAACCTTTTCTTTTTCACTTAGAAAATTCCCTTGAACAGTTTTTGTAAAACTGGCTTGATGGTGCTGAACTCTATTGGCTTCCCTTGTCTGTAAAACTTTTGATTTCTCCTTTAGATCTGAATGAGAGCCTGGTTGGGTAGTGTATTCTTGGTTGTAGGTTTTTCCCTTTTGTCACTTTAAATATATTGTGCCACTCCCTTCTGGCCTGCAGAGTTCCTGCTGAAAAGTCAGCTGGTAGCTTTATGGGAGTTCTCTTGCATGTAACTTGTTGCTTTTTGATTGCTGCTTGTAATATTCTCTCTCTCTCTCTTTTCTTTTTCTTTTAGTTGAGGTATAGTCAGTTTACAATGTTGTGTCAGTTTCTGGTGAACAGCATAATGTTTCAGTCATATATACACATACATATATTCTTTTTCATTATAGGTGACTACAAGATAATTGAATTTAGTTTCCCGTGCTATACAGTAGAAACTTGTTTTTAATATCCTCTCTTTATCTTAAAATTTTGCCATAATTACATTATGTCTTGGTGTGGACCTCTTTGGGTTGATCCTGTCTGGGACTCTGTGCTTCCTGGACTTGGGTGACTATTTCCTTTCCCAAGCCAGGGAACTTTTCAGCTATTATGTCTTTAAATATGTTCTCAGGCCCTTTCTCTCACTCTTCTCCTTCTGGGATGCCTATAATGTGAAATGTCACTATACTTGTTATTGTCCCAGAGGTCTCTTAAATTGTCCTCATTCTTTTTTTTTTTCTTCTGTTCGGTATCAGTGATTTCCACTACTCTGTATCGCAGCTGATCCATTCATCTGTGTCATCTAGTCTACTGTTGTTTCCTTCTAGTGTATTTTGTATTTCAGATACTGTGTTCATCATCTCTGTTTGGTTGTTCTTTATATTTTCTAACTCTTTGTTAAAAACTTCTGACTTTTTGCTCAGTTCATTCTTCTTCTGAATTATTTGATCATCTTTACAACTGTTACCTTGAACTCCTTCCTGGGTAGACTGCCTGTCTCCACTTCACTTCATTCTTCCTCTGGAGTTTAATCTTCTTCCTTTGTTTGATACATGTTTCTCTGTCACCTCATTTTTCCTAACTTGCTGTATTTATTTCTAGGTATCAGGTTGGTTATGTTTTCTGACCTTGGAGAAGTGGCCTTTTGTTGGAGATGTCCTGGGTGTCCCAGAAATGCACTCCCCTCTCATCACCAGAGCTGTGGTGTGCCCTCCATGTGGGCTACAGGGGTCCTTCTGTTGTGGCAGTCTGGTAGGTGTGGCTGGCACCTGGTCCGGTTGGCAGCCAGGCCCTGTCTGGTACAGAGGCAGCTGGCCACTGGTTGGTGGTTGGATCATGAGGTGGCTGGCTGTGGAACCCTGGGGGCTTGGCCCTGGGGCTAGTGCTGGCCCACTGGAGCATAGAGTCAGGGTCTAAGAGATACTGGGGCTGGTTCCCACTTACTGGCAGGAGATGCCAGGTCCTGGGGCTAATGTTGGCCTCCTGGCAGGCAGAACCAGGTCCTGGGGTCTCGTTGCAGGGCCTAGGGGTCCCAGAGCTGGCGTCAGACTGCTGGTGGGTGGGGTCGGTTCCTGACATAACTGGCTATAGGGTCTGGGGTGTCCCGAAGCTTACGTTCATCTCCTGGTGGGCGGGGCTTGGGTCCAGCCGGTCCCAGGCTGACGCTGGCCTGCTGGTGGTGGGCTGGGGCCTGTCATGGCAGGCTTCAGGGCTGTGGTTGTCCTGTAGGGGTAAGGCTGGTCCCGAGGCTAGAGCAGGCTCCCTGGTGGGTGGGGCCCAGGTCCAGCAGATTCTGGGGCTGCTGCCTGCCCACTGGTGGGCGGAGCTGGGTCCCAGGGTCTCTGGCTGCAGGTCCCTGGGTGTCCCATGTCTAGTGCCTGTGCACTGGTTTGTGGGGTTAGGTCCTAGGCCCTCTGGTGGGCAGCGCTGTGTTCAGGGGTGGCTCTAGGCTCAGGGGGTCTTAAGGCGGCCTGACTGCTGGTAGGTTGGGTATGTCCTCCCCCAGTTAGTTGTTTGGCCTGAGGTATCCCTGCATTGGTGCCTGCAGGCTGGTGAGGGGGGGTGCAGCTGGATCCTGAGGCAGGTAAGCTAGAGGGTGGGTTCCAAAATGGCCCTCACTAGCACCAGTGTCCACGTGGTTGAACGGGCTCCCAGAGAGGACTGCTGCCAGCGTCTGTGTCCCCAGGTGAGCTCCAGTTGCTGTCTGCTTCTCAGGGACCTTCCATGATCAGCAGGTAGGTCTGTCCCAGGCTCCTTTCAAATTCCTGCTTCCTGGGTCCTGGACCATGTGGGATTTCATGTGCACCCTTTAAGAGTGGAGTCTGTTTCCCCCTGCCCTCTGGGACTCCCGAAAGCAAGTCCCACTGGCCTTCAAAGCCAGATGTTCTCGCGGCTCATCTTGCTGGTGCCAGGACCTGTGGGTTGGGGATCCCTGTGGCTCAGACTCCTTGCTCCTTGGGAAGAACCTCTGTGATTGTAATTATTCTCCCATTTGTGGGTCACCCACCCAGGGGGGTGGGTCTTGATATACCACATAGCCCACCACCACCTGCACAACCGCCCCATCTTGTTGTGGCTCCTTCTTTATAGCTTTAGTTGTAAAAGAACTTTTCTGTTAGGTTCCGGCCTTTTTGGTCCATAGTTGTTCCATAAATGTAATTTTGGTGTTCCTGAGAGACGAGGTGAGCTTAGGGTCCTCCCTCTCTGCCATCTTCTAAAATACTTGTAGTTTGTTAAATGCCTCAGGGGATTCTGATGTGTAGCCGTATTTAAAAACCACTGAGATTTTGCCTCTCAGGTAGTCATGATGTGGGCTGGGATTACCATTACAACAGGAATCAACATCATATTCTTCATGCAGCAGGTATTTTTGAGTATATTATGCACCAGACACCATGCTGGGGGCTCAGACCAAACTCACGTTGAAATCTAGCATTACTGTGAATCACAGTAGCATGGTAAAAATGCAGAAATGTGAATGTGAAGGGGGTCAGACGTGGTGGTAGAGCATAGAAATCTGAATTATATATTGTTAGGTAGAGAAAAATCTTCAGAGGAGTTCAGTTTTAAATGTTTATTTGGAAGATGATGTTATGCCCATGTGGTGACTAGCCAAAGAGAAATTTAAAAAGCAGACAGGTACCTTTGATACAGGTATAATATTCAAAATTTATTATAGAAAGAGGCATTATGGGCTAGAACTAGATAAAAACAGTTTATGCATTTATAGAGCACACTAGGTGCTGACAATGTGGCAGGGAGAACACAGGAATAGTTTCTGCCCTCAGACTGCTTAAACTCCACTGGTTTGATGTCTAATGCTGTGGGTTACACTGAGAAGGGACATGAAGAGAAAGTACTCTCAGATGGAATAGGTGGGAGAACTGGTGTAAGATCTGCAGGAGGAACAGGGAGAGGAAGGTGCAAGAGCAGTGAAGACTCCACAGCAGGATGTGCAAAGGTCCTGGAGGCAGGAGCACCTGGTGTGTTACTGGAGTCCATTTAGCTGAGAGGGGAGGCCACCAGGGGAGTTGCAGTGCAGAGGGTGGGAGCGATGGGAAGCATGATCCAGTTTACTCGAGTAGAATCTGAGAAATACTTCATTGGAGGGGAGAGGTAGAAGTGACATGATGATGAGGAGGAGGCAGTAAACAATCAGGCAGGAGATGCCGCTCAGCAGGAAGAGGTAAGAGGTGGTATGGATCAACGTTTTGAGGAACAAAGAGACACAAGTGTCACAGGCCTAGGACGTGTGGCTTTCATAGGCACGTCTCCAGCTTTCAGCCTGTTTGCAACTGTGCCTGATTCCCTGCTTAGGAAATGATCATTTTTAAGAAGATAGGGAAGAATCTGAAGTCGAACTGGACTGAAGGTCAGAGCACAAGGTTTGTTTTAAGTCCTGAAGTAGCTCAATCTCTTCCTTCAGTTGCCGCTGCTGTTCTTCAGATTGATGAATTTTATTCTCTATGGCTGTGACAAGAGGAAACCAGATGATTTCGGATTATTCAGTAGTTTTATGAATGATGTACTATTTCTAGCCCCTTTTGAAGGTGCATAGCACACAATGCTGTGCCCCAAATGAAAAGGATCTAGGGTCTTGTGAGCAGGGACTGATGCTTTTCTGCCTCTGCTTCCTCTTTCTTCCAATTCAGGATGGAATTCTGGTATTTTATCACACAGAAAGCTGGTCAGTAAATCTTAAAAAGTTTTGTATGCATTTATAGCAGAAAAGTACATTCTGTGTGTATCTTTGAGAACTCGAAAGCAGCGACTACAGAACCTTCATGCTGCACAGTATCTCCTTACTGAGAGACAGTAACTGGAGAGAGCATGTGGTTAGAATATCAAGGATAAGGCAGATCTTTCATAAGATGCACCCAGTTTTTAATGTTACATGAAAGCTTTTATTTAGAAACAGGAAGGCTTTTATTGTGGAAACTTAGACGAGACTTTTAGTTAGGCTTTAGAAATACTACCACTCACTGGCAGTGTCATTTTTTTTAAAAAACCTCAAAATTGAAGAATATTAAAACACACAAATATGTAATTTCTCCTTAGAATACCTGTATACCTGTAGTTAACCTTCTGGAACATTAGAAAGGCTGAATTAAGCATGAGCATCTTTATCAGTTGATGTGTGAGAAGTTAAGTCTTGTAAGTTGGTTCTCATGCAGTTCCAAATAGTGTCTCCTCCTGGTCCCACACCCCCTGAATTCTACACTGTAATGTACTTACACCCAGCTAACCCACCCAGCTAGCGACGTGTAACATGTTCCAAACATGTAACTTCTATATGAAAGAAAAATAAATATGAAAGTCCCCTCAAAAATAAAGCTTTTCAGAAAAAAATTTTAAAGGCTGCTTAAAAAAATGGATACTCCCATTAGAAGTATGCAGACTTGGTAGATTAAAAAAAATATTTTCCTGATTATAAATGTAATATGACAGTCAAAAAGAAATGTGTAATATGAAAACAAAAATGAGAAAGGTTTGTGTATACTGAGACAGGGCTATGAAATAATATTCTCTCCACAGGGAAAACCTATTTTCCTAACACGTTTGCTGAACAGACAGATCTATGGAAAAGAACAGAGAGCAGGGCACTGTGTGTGCAGCTTCCGGGGGAGCCACAGACCCCGAATTCCATGTGAACCGGTGGCCTCCACTCCCGCCGGGGGCGGGCACAGTGCCCCCCGCCTGCCCAGTTGTGTGGCAGCCTTGATGGAGAAGTCAGGTCAGACTCACTGGTGTGGAAACTAAGTCTGTTTGGAAGGCACCTGAAACAACGGTGAAAACACCTATTCAATAAATGGTTGGTGCTTTATGGAAAGGGTAAGTCTCTGTTCCCGCCAGGCTCTCTTTAAAAAATTTATTGGCTACTCTTTTTTTTTTTGGTGACGAACTTTAGAGTCAGTCACAACCCTCCCTCCTCCATTACACTGAAGAGTAATGTTGGGAGGACTGAAATTTATACACATGGCACCAAGTGAGAGGGAGACAGTTACCAAGGTGGCTGATGACTGCCTCACCAGTTCCTGCTGATTTCTGAACATGGTGCCCAAACACTTCTATCTTGCAATCAACTTTTTGTTGTTTCTATTTTTTTAAATGAGTTTTTCCCTGATTACAAAAGTACTGTGTGTATGTTGAGAATGTGGAAAGTACAATGCGGCACTAAGACAAAAGAAACCACTACAGTCCAGCCACCCACAGATGACAGTTTCCATGTGACTGGTGGTTCTGTGTGCACGCGCGTCTCTGTGTGTATTTTTTTCTTGTGCGTGAGGGCTGGCTCACACTGTGTTGTAATGGGGCTTTCTCATTTAATGAATAATGAACATTCTTCTCAGATACGAATGAAGGATTTTTATCACCTGAACAGTATTGTATTATTTCATTGTATTTTAATATATACGATATTTATAAACTCTGCTGCTTGGTTATAACTCACATACCTGCTTGAAGATTTACTAATGTGTCTTCAAACAATCTACAGTCAAAAAGTGAAGTCCCAATTTCTTCATAGTCTGGAGGGAGAAAAACAAACATTTTCAGTTTTAATTTAAATCATTTATACAGGCAGACGCACCTCACAAAATCATCCAAATAAGGACAAGCCCCAGAGCAGGCGCCCCTGCAGACTGCAGCAGGGGCGGGGCCTAGTTATCTGTTCTGACAAGCCCCCCAGGTGGTTCTGAGGGGCAGGCTCAAGTTCCAGATGTGCCTGGTCTAGAGACAAGAATAAAAAATGTCATCAGTGAGCTTTGGGAAATGCCTACTTTTAACTTCACTTTTTGGTTTTGTCCTTATAAAAAAAAAAAAAAAGCCCTTTCTATAATATTTTCTACTGTTGCCTAAAATACAGACTGCCAAGCTTCTCCCTTTAAGATAGCTATACAGTTGACCCTTGAACAACAATGGGGGTCAGCAACCCTGACCCCCATGCAGGTGAAAATCCAAGCATAACTTGAGTTGGCCCCCAACGTACGTGGTTCCGCATCTACAGATTGTGTTGCACTGTAGTATTTATTGAAAAAAAATCTGGGTGTAAGTAGACCTGTACAATACAAGCCGGAGTTATTTAAGTGGCAACTATATTTATAATACAGTTTTTAAGCTTGTAACACAGGTTCTAAGAAGGCTGAGCGGCTCTATACCTGCGTGTACAAATGGAGCTTGCGCTTCCCAGAGAGCGTTCTGTGAAAGGCCACATTTAACTAACATCAGCCAGAGCATTAAAAATTATTTCTTTGTTCTACACTTCACAATAGAAAAAAGGTCATTTGCTTTTTAAGGAAGAGAATTTAAGTCAAATCAAAACTGCAACATGATGCCATTCTCAGATCTTAGCAGCAAGTGTGCTTGGTGCGGGCGGGGGTGTGTGACTGGCTCTGGTTCTGAACACGCCCATTCTCTTGCTGGTCACTCAGTTATGAACCTCTGAAAAATACATCAGATTTTCAGGGCATCAATTTTTTTTTCTTTTACTAAATTCTTGTTGATTTATAAAAGACGAGATCAAGGAACAATGAATTGTATTAAAGAATGAGATAAAAGAAAAAAGAAATAGGGCAGAAAAAATGTGCACTATTTTGGGGGGTCGTGGGGGGCGGATTATTTCGCATGTAGGTTTGTGAGAAGTCTCTGTACAAATTTTGTTATTTCGGTACCTGATTCTGAAGTGGTCTCATCCATGAGTCTTCCCTGAATCGAATGAAGTTTGTCTAATATTTCTTCAAATAAAGTATTAAGAAGCCCTGCTTCTTTACATTTCTTAAGAAAAGTGGCTTTCACAATTGCATCTAAGAACAAGAAAACCATTTTAGAGGGAAATGGCCTGTCCCTGAGCAGCTGTCCCACATCACTTATCACTCCTTCAGACTCTACCTAATGGGTGAGCATTATTAGTTAAGATAGTACATACAGCACCTTTATCTTTTCTATTGTGATTTCATCATACCTCAAATTTTTCTAGCTAAAACAATGAAATGTTATAAAGAGTGAAAATAAAAACTTCTCTTAGAATAATTATATGAATAAAGAGGATTTTCTAAAATTTAGCTTCAAATCTTTGTGATAACAGCCTCCCTCAAGTTTTTTCCATCACAGTTTACTGTTGGTCATTACGGAGTGTCTGTTTCCTTAACAGAAAACTACAAATACTGGCTTTAGCTTCTTAGGGGAGGGGTGTCACACTGTGAGGGGTGGCATGTCATTGGATTCTGAGCTCAGGCAACCCTAGCTTCTATATCAAGAAATGTACAGAGTGATGATAGTTATGACAAAGGATTTCTACTCTTACATAATTACTACAAGCCTAGAAGAATAAAGTGGGACACCAACTTTGAACTTCATGGGTCAGCATTTCCCTAAGTACGTACAGATCGTATATGTTACAGACAAAATTTAAAGCAAACCTGTGGGTCTGCCATCCTTCTCTTTCATTTGTTTTACGAATCTATTCAACGTCATTCTTTCAAGTGGCTAGGAGGAAAGAAAAATCAACATTACTTTACACTGACTTTTTACTGTTGACATTTAATGTTGCCTAAAATGAAAACCAAACTGCGGTAAAAATAATGTTCCATCTATAGGTATAAACATCAAATATATTTTTGTTTTGTGTAACAAAGCATGAAGAGTTGTAACAAGCACCTCTTTTATAAAGTGTGAGAGGCAAAAGTTGCTGGCTTGTATTAATTTAGCTTATATAAGCTGATGTGTAAAAAAACTGTTTCAGAGCCCCAAAATGTCTTCATATGCTTTACACATAATAGGAATCCAGAAGATTATGAATTTGCAAATTAGGTGAAACGTGGATCCTGCAGCTGGGAAATACTTGGCTAGGTAAGGATGCTCCACTGCACGTCTGCCCATTTCAAGACCATAAGCACCTAGTGGGCTCACGCCCTCTCACTGGTCCGGTAGCAGGGGGTGCACTACAGGAGCCACGGGACAGCCACCTCCTGCAGGGTATGTGCTTGGATACCCAAGACACATCCCGCTTCTCTTTAACATTCATCTTATCAGCAGTCACCCTTTATCCTCATGTCACCTGAAATTCAGAATGGTTAAAAAAAAAAAAAGACGTTGTACAAAGAAACTTAAAGCTATAGTAAAATTAAGTCAGATTACCTGTATGTGATTGCCTGTTGAGGCACGTTTTTTCCCTCTTCTTTTCACTCCTGAAAAGTGAGCGGAAAGCACAAGTTATGTAGACGCTGGAATCCATAAAGGAAAAGACTGATGCTTGACTACATACAACTCTTGGATGCCAAAAGTTACTACAAAGTCAAACGATATGTCAAACTTAGACTAAATGTTTGCAAGACATGATAAAAGGCCAACCTTTAAAATATAAAAAGATATAAATTAATATGAAGGCAACTAGGTAGAAAAATGGGCAAGTGGGGAACTCTGCGGAGAGGGTTCATTAAATATAAAAACAAAGTCACAGGAAAACAAATATAATTGATCAAAAGATAGGGGAATACACGCAATTTCACCCAGAAGTAAAGATATGCAAACTACAATTTTTCACTGATCAGACTGACAAAGATGATGTTTAATATACAGCGTTTGCAAAGATTTGGGTAACTGTGTACTGCTCGTGCGGGCTTTTTGGAAGATAATTAGCCAACAGTCATCAGAAGTGCCACTGTATACTTTTTGACCCAGCAATCTACTCACAGAAAGTCTTCATAACAGTACAGTTGCATAAAGGCATAAAGATGAGTGGAGAAATGTTAACTACAGTATTAAATATGATAGAAGAAGCTGGAAATAACTTATATGTCCGTCATGCGGAGACTGGTTCAATTGTGGCTCAGCTATACAACTGAATAATAAACACTGGAATACTATGCAGGCTTTTAAAAATGAGGTAAAATCCATTTATATCCACTGATAGGGAAGAACCTCTAAGATATAAGCAAAGTATAGTCATAGGTATGTTTGTATACACAGAATTCAAAAGAAACTGATGTTTCCTCTGGGAAGAGGATTCATTACAGTGTTATAATCTGCTTTTTAAAACAGACACGTTATTGTCATCTTTCCCTGTCAGTAAAGATTGACAGCAGTATTTTTATAGTATTTCTGATAAAAGGACAATGGGTAATGGCTGAAGAGGGAGGGCTGGCATGGCAGGGAACTAAGCCTTTTCCTGCGGTCCGACTCCCGTCCACAGACAGCGTCCTGGATCCAGTGCTGCAAGACTGCTGTCCCGGCAGTTCACGGAGGCCGCTTAACTCCAGGCAGCCAGGACCCAATTCCTCAATTCCCTTAGTTAGAATGGAAATGCTAACCATGCACTCTTAGGAAAATCACTTTCAGGGAACATGCAACACTTTATCAGTTTTATCTACCAAAAATTCTGATACACTTTTTAGAAGACAAGTATCGTAAAAGTTAAAACGCTTTTTACCGTGTCTTGGTTTGGTCCTCTGACTGCAGTGAGGATGGAAGATGCCAGACAAAGGCTTCACTGAGAGTAGGTCTAGTTCACAAAGAAGAGTTAGTCCCTAACAGTGCACACCGCACAGAGACTGACAACTAAATTTTAAAAGTATAGACAATTTTAACTCAAAAATTTGTATTTTAACTGAGTGAGGCTAGTAAATCAGACGATTCCATGTCTTACCTAAATGTAAACCCATAATACTAAATTTTAGAGACTTACCATTTTGAGTGTCAGCATGTTGTTGGCAAAACACTCTGAAAACATGAAATTGCAAAGAATCAAATATTTTTATTTACACTTTCCAAATGCCTATTGTGATTTTAAAAAGGAACTAACCTATTTTTCATGACAACTTAACCCTAAATATTTGTTAAAAAAAAACAAAAAACCAACCTGCTGGTCAAGCCTGTGTAAGTTACTGGCCCACATCAAGTGGAGATGGAGCCTGTACCTGCGTCCCCTGTGCGCTCGAGCCTCAGACAGGTCGGCGTGCTCTCTTAAGGGGTGAGTGCTCCCTAAATATTTTGAACAATATTTGTTCATATATAGTGGTCACTGGGATTTTACTGTGTAAAGGTACCTAGAGATTCGACATCTAAGACACAAATTTTCATCTGACTACAGAAAGTTCTGCTGACTTTCAACAATAAGTAGCACAAAATTATATGCGTTAATTTGGGGGGGGGATGGTGGTGAATGTAGTTTTCTAACTCAACAGGCATCTCCCCCAGGTCTTAGATTTGAGCCGCATGGTCCTAGCACTGATGAGTGCCCTGGAAGAGAAGGAGGTAGAGCAGGCTTCAGCAAAGGAGTGCTGTGAGTGAACGTGGCGAGGAGCTACTCAGGCCCTGCTGTCTTTCCAGCCTTTCTTTCTTCCTCCTCAGCCCCCAGCCGTGTCTCCCTTCCTTTCCTTACGGGGTTGACCCCAGGATGCAGGGTCCCCTCGCCTAGGGGAATGTGTGTCTTCTTCCCGTCTGATACCACTTCCCGCCTCGTCCATGCAGACTTCCCAGCAAACCCCGCTGCTCCCCCAATCAGTATTAATCTCCTCACCCTTTGGATTCTGCTATCTCTGAGCTTTTTTGTTTGCAAGGTACTTAATTTTTTTTTTTATTATGGGAAATTTCAAACATATGTGAAGGTGGAGGAGATATGATGAACTCCCATGCCCCCACTCATCATCCATTTTCAACAATTATCAACTCAAGGCCAAGCCAGTTTCACGTCAGTCCCCTCCTGCCCCATCCTGCCATGTGCTTCTGCTAGTTTTGACCTCTCTGGTCCTCCCATGGGGTGATGAGTTTTAGTCTATGTCTTGTTACTCTATATTCTCACGGCACCTAGCAAGGGGCCTTGTGCATGACAGGCACTCAGAATGTTTAAATTCAATTTAAAAACGAATAAAAGTTCACCTGATACTTGACAAAATAATAACAAAAATGATTACTTCATTGAGTCTCTATTCATTGGTCCTGCTACTGTATGATCAGTATTTTTTCAAACTTTAAGGTATAACAGGAACTCGATTCCTTTTTGTTTGATCTTGTAGCTCTGCTAATAATAGTCTTTCTAGTATTCTAGGTCTTTGGAGAAGTCAAAATAAAACAAGCTCTTTGGAAAGGTAAATAATAAAAGTGAAATAGAATGTTACAAGCTATGAGTTACTCAGCAAATCGAATATAAAATTAACATATTTACGCATTTTCTTTCTAGTCTCAAGCAAGAAAATACCTATAGAAGTTATAAAATCAGATTTTAAGTTATTTAGCAAACTTCTTTTAATGTTAGGCTTGCCCGTATTTTAGAATATATGGCCCCTAAGCTTAAAGAGGATACGGTGAAGAGCAAAGACGCGAACCCTGAAGCCCATCTCTGCCACTTAACCAAATATGTGGCCTGGGTACAAATTACTAAGAATCTCAGGGCCTCAGTTTCCTCATCTGTAAAGTGGGAATAATAGTATCTACCTTACTGGGCTATTACGAGTATTAAATAGATCAACATTTGTAAAGTACTCTGAAGTATTCCTGGCATAAAGTAGGTGGTTATTAAAGTAATAAAATAAAATAATGCTGGAACACAGGTCAAATTGGGGATATGTGCCCACAGGGGAAAAAAAAATCTACCCTCCATATGGATTTGTAAAATATCATTTAGGAGTATAACAGATCTTACATGAATCATATTAAAAAATAATCCTCTCATAAAACTACTACTATTATTCTGAAGCTATGATTTAAAATATTTTACTGAAATTTAAAATGTTTAGTTCAATCAGAATCTATTCACATGCCCCAAAGAAGAAAGAGGCATCTGCCTGGCCTGTCAATGTTAATCATCCTTCTCTGTTTTATTCCATCTTACAACTTTACAAAGATCAAAACTGTTTTTAAGACTGTTTTTTTCTTTTGACTGTATATCTCGGACTGCATCTACATACAAAAAAAAAGTTAGTTGAACATGACCTCAATCAATTTAGTTAACAGCTGGCTTATGATTTCTTCTGACTAAATTATATAATAACTTAACTGAACTGACATCTTTCATCAGAAGGAAGATCAAGTTTCTTCCTGGATAAAACATATACTTCTATTGTATTGGGCTTGACATATGCTGTACTGGGTCAAAATTAACATTAGAGAATGACTGAAAGACAAGGATCAAGATTTCAAAGTCAAAGGCAACACAAACAAGGTTTCTTCAAGGACTGAATGACTGATATAACTATTTGCTAGTTTTTTAAAAAATCATTTTTAGAAGCTATTTATAGTTAAGAGGGTGGTGACGATGGTGGGAAAATACATATATTTGGAGACAAGATGGATAAAGCACAGACCTGTGACTAACATCTCAGGCTCCTTTCTTTGCAAAAAAAGAGCAAGTGTGAACTGGTTCCCAGTCTCGTGGCCACTTATTAAGTCACTTGTGCCACTGTGATAACCAGGGCTTTACACCAGGCAAGAAAGGATTCGGGGAGAGTAAAACCCCAAACCAACCAACCCCGCTTCTTTCCTTCCTAGGACACTTGGGGAAGGCGTTGTGAAGTCGGGTTCCCAACTGGGCATCCCCCAAACCATGTTCTTACTTGGTAACCATTTACATAAAAACAGCTTAAAAATACCTCCTTGTCTTAATCTAACCATTCCTTATTCCAATCCCCCATGCGTGGCTTAAAACTGTTTTATTATATACTTATAAATTCCTTGAGATTCATCAGTTTGTAGAGCTGCGCGGTCACTCTTGGCACAGAAAAAGTGGTAATTCTTGGCACAGGATCTTAAATCGCATCCCACGGTGGCTCCTCTTTCACCACAAAATGTGCATTTCTACAGAAGAATAGATTTTACTGAGTAAGCACCTGTTTTTTCGAACCTTTGTTAAAATTTAAAGTTGGAGATGTCATTAAATGTTATTTTTAAGTCGGCAGCCCTAATGTCCTCAGCTACAAACACTGCGTCCTGACATTTGGCTCCTCATTTTGAAATTTCAGCAAAACCTCAGCTAATTGTAACGTTTTATAATGATCTGATTAAAAGCAGAAAACCCTTTGTGTTTCACACACGTAAAAATCCCCTTCTCTTTAAAAGAGATTCCTAAAAAGCAGGGTTGGCAAAACTGTCCAGCTTTAGGCAAGAGATGCTGTTGGGGACAATGAGCCTGTGGCCCAGGGCAGTGCCTGGCAGTGCCACTGACAACTGTGTGATCTCGAGCCAGTCCCTTCCCCTCTCCTGGACCTGGATTCCTCCCTGGGGATAACAATCCCAGAGGCACTGCTGAGGACAATGTCAGAGAAAGTAAGTGAAACCTCTTTGGAAGCGATGTAGAAAGGCCACAAATGTAAAAAACAAACAAAAAAACCAAACCAAAAATCCCCTGAGTAATGTTTTTTCCTTAGTTCAATTCATTAGATCCCTTGCTTTGATGTGTCAGCCTACTGGTCTGATATGAAGGTGGGGTGGGGATGGGGAGGAGGACAGTAGGTGGCCACAGAAATTTAACTCTGGGGAATCTGAGCCATGACCAAGGCTGGGTTCCATCATGCTCTGCCTGGATGAAGTGGAAGCACAATGAAACCACCTTGCAAAACAGGAAGTGACAGCTTGCATGGCATCCCGAGGTCAGCACAAGCAACGATGTACATTAAAGAAAATTCAAATACTTGTGAGAAATTAGACTGTGCCAAAGGTAGAATTTCAAATCAGAGCACGAAGAATCATCATTTAATGTTGGGGGGCCATCTGAATATATGTGTAGAAAAAAAAATAAAGTTAGATCCCTACCTCACAATATATACTCAAATAAATTCCTTGTGGATTAAAGCTCTAACTATGTAAAAATAAATTTTAAAACTATAAAAATTAGAAAATAAAGGAGAAAGAAAAAAAAGCATGGTATTGAGGTGAGGAAGGCTTTCTAAGCAAGGTGGGAAACTCAGAAGCTTCAAAGAGAAAGACCAAGAGAACTGACTATGTAAAAAATTTAAGCTCCATTTTTAAGGTGATAGATACCCTAAAAAAATTAAAAGGAAAAGACTGTTTGCTGCATAGTTGATAAAGGGTTGATAACTCAAAGAAAAATAGGGAGAGGCAAATCACAGAAGAAATGCAAATGGCTCAGAAACGCTGACTCACAGAAAGACGACCAAGTAGCTGTGAAGCAGCGGGCACTGCCCTAGGACGGGGAGCCAGCGGTGGGTCTGGTACCTGCTGCGTGAAGGCAGCATTCTAGTGGAGACGACAGACAACGAGCACAGAAAGCAAACTTTAAAATATAGTGACATGCTTCGTAGAGGACTGAGATAAGGCACAGGGACAGTGTCACTGGTTCCTACTTCAGATGGGATGGTCAGTGATACAGGAGGCCTCCCTGAGGAGGCAATCTAGAAGCTTAGATTTTAATAAGAGCTCCTCGTCTGCATAAAAGCAGGGGGGAGGTCATTATAAGCAGGAGGTCTAATGTTCTTGAGGCAGGAAGCTTTCCCACTGGCAAGCTTCCAGGAGGGACAGGAGGGACAGGCTAGAGCTGCCGGAGCAGAGAGGAGGCAAGAGGTAGGGGAGGGCAGGGTCATGCAGGGCTCACAAGCCAGAGTGATGAGCTGGGGTTTTATATTCATGCATGGGGAGCATAAACCGACTCATATTTTAAAGACACTGTTCTGGCTGGGGAGGGATGGGCAGGAGAAAGCAGGGCAAGCGTCAGTAGTGTTCAGCAACTGTCTGCGAGAGTGTTATCAGTGACTTCACCATGGTGGTTGAGTGACAGTGAGAGAGAAGGGGAGGATGCAAGGCCTGTGGGGCGGTGCTGCTGTCACGATGGGCTGGGGCTGGGGAGGAGGTGATGGTGCGTAAATCATGTGCTGTCTGAGGAGAGTGGTGAACAGGACTGGATGGCCCATGATTGTGTGTGTAGGGGATGGAACTGTGTTCTTTTCCAGCCTGTTTACTATGAGATGCTATCAGATATCCATGTAGATACGTCAGGCTGGTCTCTGGGGCTGGGGATACAGAGTCCCTGGCGTAAGAACACTACTGAAGCCATGGGAATTGGATGAGGTCACTAGGAAGGATGTTTCAATGGAGGAAGGAGCCCAGGACAGAGCTCTGGGCACTTCCAACTGTAGCGGTTGAGCAGAGAACGAAAAATAGCCAAGGAACCTGGGAAGAAGCAGCCAGAAAGGTGAGAGACATTCTAGCAGTGTGTCCAGGGAGTAAAGAAGAAAATGCTTCAAGATGCAGGGCAGAGCGCCTGTGTGATGATACTGCTGAAAGGTCAACCAAGGTCAGACAAGTGACATTGTAATTGACCAGCTTTCTATGTATATAGGAGGGTTTTTTTTTTTAAAGATGACGTCAGTTGGTTGTGTTTTTATGTTGCAGCGAATAATCTAGTAGAAAGAGGGGATACTGATGTGAAGTGGGTGGAGGAAATTTCAAGAGCCTAGTCCTTAAGGAGGGAAGAGGATGGCTCCAAAGCCAAAATGGAGGGTTGATTTTGGCAGAAGGGAGGTCTGAGAGTCTGGGGACAGAGGTGTGTGGGGCGGTAGTTTGGTACTAGGAGTTCCTGTCTAATCACTTCCAATTTCTTGGTAAGAATCAGGCAAAGAAATGTACACCAAGAGTGAACTCATTAATGTAAACCATGGCCTCTGGGTGTTTCTGATGTGTCCTTGTTGTTCAGCAGTTGTAACAAATGTCCCCTCTAGTGGGGATACTGGTAAAGGGGAAGCTGTGCATGTGTGGAGATGGAGGGGAACACAGGAACTCTGTTATCTTCCCCGCAGTTTTCCTGTAAACTTAAAACTGCCCTAAAAAATAAAGTTTATCAAAAAAAAAAAACCACCAATAAACAGGCATAGTCATCAACTTGGGAATGGGAAGCTGCCATCGGGGAGAGGTTTTAAAGAGATGAAGAGGATACGAAACAGTAAATGTGGTGGGTGAAGAATGACGGTTCATTTGAGGTTTATGGCCATGAATCTAAGATCAGTCAAAACATTTGTGGGTTTTTGCCTGGTTGTTCAACTGCTCAAGTGCCAGCACTGCTCAGCACAAGCAGACATCAGACAGACACACCGCAACAGGTTGGGCTGGGGGAGGAAGGAAGCAGTGTGCGCCGGGGAGGGAGATGGGGGTCTGTAAGGGAGTGACTGCGCACTGGACCACAGCTAGGTGCGGGGCGGCCGATGTAAAGGGGTCACTGTAGTACTGCTGGATCTGGGTGAGCTGGGAGGATGGGAGATGCCTAAGGGGAAGTAATGTTCAACTTCTCCAGTGATCAGGCAAATGCAAGGTAAAACCCTGCCAGACTGGCGAACATTAATAAGGTTTGTGATACTCAGTTTTGTCAAGGGCTAGGAGAAGTGGCCTTTCATCCATGTCCAAGAACAGAAGTATAAAGTGGTATAGTCTTTCTCTGGGGTAGTTTGTCAGCACATTTCAAAGATTTTAAAGGGAATTCTCTTTGACTCAGTTGTCCCACTTCGAGGAAAGTGCTGGACAGCACCACTCAAACCAGCACAGAAGGATAATGCACAGACGTTTCCTGCAGTTAAAGTGAAAACCAGAGTCAACTCATCATCTAACAACAAGGGGATGGCTTCACGCATTCTGGTACATCCTTCCCTTCCACGGTAATGGAATACAGTGAGGTCAGTAAAGACAATGCCAAGGAGAATTCTATGCTTACGGTTTTATGAACTTGCCATGTCTTCTTTCTCGCCTTCGATGCTTTTGCATGCCCTGACCACTCGCTCTAGAATTACTCCTTCCCCATCTTCACTTTCACCCCCAACCCCAACTAGGAAGGCTTCCTGAACCCCAACTGTGCTGAGCCGCCTGCTTGCTGAGCCGCCTGCTTACTGAACACCCTGTGCTGACACCTCTCAAAGAACATCCTGTGGTGTGGAAACCACCCACATATATGCTGACATCTCGCAAGGACTAAAAAACGTTTGCTCCAGATCACAAACCTGATTGTGAATTGTGGTGTGTGGCAAGGGTGTCAGCGCTCACACTTGCTGTACTGCTGATTAAGCATGAAGGGCTGGTCACAGAGGGAGTCTATGGCCACAGACCCAGTAGGGTAACTACTCAGGAATCCTTCCTTCCCAGGGGGCGCTCACCCCAGCTCTGAGGGTAGATCCTGATGGTTATGGTCGCCTCTAGCAACAGGTATAGAAAGAGGGGTGTGGCCTAATTAAACTTTCAGAAGGACTCTTATTTCATGCTTGTGGATGAACTTTATCGCTAGACAGGAACAAGAAAGCTTGATGCTTTGGTTGCTGCCTGTGGCCACCCTATGATCACAAGGGGACCAGGTGATGAGGGCAGAGGGGGCAGGAGGGCGGAAAGGATGGTGGGACCTTGATGACATCACTGAGCCAATGAATCAACCAACCTTGAAGCCAGTTTTCCCTCTGGCTAAGTGAGAAAATAAGCACCCTTTTTGTTAAAGATAGACTGAGTTGGGGCTCCTTCTACTTACAGCCAAAGCATTCTAACTCACATCTACTTTGCTAGTGAAGCATGTTGTAGTCTATTTTAAATACTAAATATTCCGTCAAATCTCAGTTTCCAGTACAAGTCCTACTTGTTTCAGCTCTCCAACAGGCACCTTTATCCCTGCTTTATCAATCAAATAGACTTTCTTTTGACAGCAACCTTGAGGGTCTGTTCATCTTGTGTGAGTAATAAGACCATTTATACTTACCAACTTCCTTCCTCTGTTGATTTCTTTCTTCACTGACAGCACATCAAAATGTCTACCATCATTGTATGAATCATGATCCTCACATTCCACAAGTGCAGAAGAATACAGCTGCAGAATGGGAAAAGAAAAAGCCCAGAGTACGCACAAAGTAATGCTGAAAGGTACAAGTCAGAGAATGGAACCAAAAAGTACTCAGGACTGGAAGATGGGTTAGGGGTAGAACAGTGACCACCCTTCGGGGTGTGTGAGCAGATCTCAGGCCACCCTGCTTTTCTTTGGAAGTGGTCCTGATCCCCAGGCATGTTTTTTTTTTTTTTTTTTTTTTTTTTTTTTACAGCATAACCCTGACCCCTCAATGGCTAAAAGTCCCCATCCTAGGAGAGTGAACTAGGCTCTGAGCTACATGGTCAGAGCAAGTCAGTCTACATAGAGAGAAAAACAAAAGCAAGGGCTAGAGAGAACATCCTGGGTTCCTGGAGGCGTCCCAGTTCCTGTTTCTTGGACCCACTTGCGTGTCTGCCTTCAGGAACCATG
Organism: Camelus bactrianus; assembly: GCF_048773025.1. Lineage (NCBI taxonomy): Eukaryota > Metazoa > Chordata > Mammalia > Artiodactyla > Camelidae > Camelus > Camelus bactrianus. Next base: position 15,247,704 of record NC_133552.1, read on the forward strand.
AAATGCCCCTGCAACCTTATTACAAAGCCCCTTTTATATTTAGGTTGGCTCAAGCTTCTATGAGTTACTTGAAACCAAGAGAATCCAAACTACCTCTAAATGAAAGATCAACATTACACATATACTCAAATAATAAAGGGCATGAAAAACATGGGAAAAATTTGTTGACATTGGTAGAGGCAAAGATTTCTTATAAAAAGCAGAAACTATAAAGAAAAAAGTTATTAAGTTGGACTTCATCAAAATTAAAACTTTTTGCTCTTTTAAAGACATTGCAGAGAAAACGAAAAGGCAAGCCAGTGATAGGGAGAAAATATTCGTAATTCATATATCTGACCAAAATACTCATCCAGAATATGGGAAAAACTCTCGCCATTCAATAATAAGACAAAATTCAATTAAAAATGGGGAAAAAAAATCTAAAGACACTTGGTAGAAGGAGAGTTATGAATGACAAATAAGCACATGAAAAGATGAGATGCTCAATATCAACAACCTTCAGGCAAATTAAAATCACAGTGAAATACCAATACACACTCACTAGACTGGTTAGAATTAAAAAGACTGAAAATACCAAGTGTCATTGAGGGTGTGGAGCAAATTAAACTCTTACACATTGTTGGTAGAAGTGTAAAATGATGCAATCACCTTTAAAGTTAAACATGTGCTTTCTTTTTTTAAAAATTTAATTAATTGATTAATTAATTTAATGGCGGTAATTCGGGATTGAACCCAGGACTTCGTGCATACTAAGCCTGAACTCTACCATTGAGCTATACCCTCCCCCCAAACATGCACTTTCTTTATGACCCAGCATTCCTCTTCTAGGTATTCACCCAAGAGGAATAAAAGCATGTGTCCACTCACAAATGAGGCAAGAATATACAATGGAGAAAAGACGGTCTTTTCAATAAGTAGTGCTAGGGAAACCAGACAGCTACATGGAAAAAAAAAATGAAAGTAGAACATCTTCTCATATTATATACAAAATAAACTAAAAATGGATTAAAGACCTAAACCTAAAACTGGACACCATAAAATTCCCAGAAGAAAACAGGCAGAACACTCTTTGACATAAATTGTAGCAATTTTTTTTTGGATTTATCTCTAACGGCAAAGGAAACAAAAGCAAAAATAAACAAATGGGACCTCATTAAACTTAAAGGCTTTTGCATTGACAAACCATCAACAAAACAAAAAGACAACCTACTAAATAGGAGAAATCGTCTTTGCAAATGGTATGGGGTAAGGGGTTAATATTCAAAATATACAAAAGCTCATACAACTCCATATCATAAAACAACCTGACTGAAAAATAGGCAGAAGTCCTGAATAGACACTTTTTTCAAAGAAGACATACAGATGGCCAAAAGGCACATGAAAAGATGCTCAACACCACTAATCATTAGGGAAATGCAAATCAAAACCACAATGAGGTAGTACCTCACACCTGTCAAAATGGCTATCATCAAAAAGACCACAAACAAATATTGGTGAGGATGTGGAGAAAAGGGAACCCTTGTACACTGATGGTGGGAATTTAAACTAGTACAGCCACTGTGGAAAATAATATGGAGGTTTCTTAAAAAACTAAAAATAGAAGTACCTTATGATCCAGCAATTCTATTCCTGGGTATACAGGCAAACAAAATGAAAACATGAATTTGAAAAGATACATGCACCCCATTGTTCACAGCAGCACTATTTACAATAGCCAAGATATGGAAGCAACCTAAGTGTCCATCAACAAATGAATGGATAAAGAAGATGTGGTATATACATATATACACACACAATAGACTACTACTCAGCCATTAAAAAAAATGGAATTTTGCCATTTGCAACAACATGGATGGGATTGGAGGGTATTATGCCCAGTAAAATAAGACAGAGAAAGATGAATACTGCATGTTATCATTTATGCGGAATCTAAAACAATAGAACATTCTAGTGAATATAACACATAAAAGTTTATGTCCAAATGAAGACTCATATTCAGATGTTCACAGAATATTTATCCTAATTTGTCCAAACTAGAATATATATGTCTATCAACAGGTAAATGGATAAACAAATTGTGATACATCCATACAATGGAATACTATGCAGAAATAAAAAGGAACAAAAATACAGATACAAGCAACAACATGGAAGAACCGCCAAATACTGTGCTGAGCAAAAGAAGCCAGATACAAAGCATACATACTCTAGGATTCCTTTCATACAAGATTCAAAAAAGACAGGATCAATCTATAGGGGCCGGGGGTGGGGAGGAAGCAACTGCAAGGAGGCATGAAGGAACCTTCCAGGATAATGGAAATGTCCTGCATCTTGATTGTGGTGGTGGTTACATTGGTAAATACGTGTCTTAATACTCTCCGACTGTACACTTAAAATGGGTGCCTTTTAAGTGTAAATTATACCAACAAAGTTAACTAAAAACAGTAACAAACTAATATTCACAGTATATTAGAATAAAACATCACAATCAAATAGTGTTAATCTCAAATCCCAGAATGGTTAAACAACAGAAAATAAACAAGCACATAACTTATTACTAACAGATTACAAGGAGAAAATTTGAGACATGAAAACCAAATATAACCCATAAATCAGAATCTTCTGTTATAAAGAAAGTTATTAGGAGACCTGAACCTGAAACCTGGGTGGTTTAAGGATTAGGTGGTAGTAATATATTAATGTTAAATTCCTGATTTTGATGATTACATTGTGATTATGTGAGAGAATGTCCTTGTTTGTAGGAAATACATACTGAAGTATTCAGGAAAGTGACATATCGTGCCTCTTATTTCAAATAGTTCCAACAAAAAAGGTTCTCTGTACTGTATGTGCAACTAACTTTTTTTGAGATTAAAAAAGGAAAAACATCAAATTGTATATATAAAAAAATAAAATAAAGCATCCAACATTGCACCTGGCCAGAGGAAGAGAGGGAAAGAATGCAGAAAATCATTACAGTAGATGCAGGAAAAAAGCACTTCATATTATTCAATACTTTAACTTGCAGCAAACTAGAAATAAATGGGAACTTCATAGTTTTAAGAAAGTGAAAGTATTAAAAACCTGAAGTGTACACAAATTTAATGATAAAACCTTAGAAGCATCCCAGTGATAAAAGAAACAAGACAAGGCTCCCAACTTTAAATGCTTCTAATCACCATTATAACAAAATGTTCTAGAAAAAGGCAGTAAAACAAGAAAAAGAAATTAAGAGGCCTAGAAATTTAAGGGAAAAAAATTTAAATAGTTTTTATTTATAGATGAGGATTGTCCAAATAAAATATCCATGTGAATTTAAAGATTTTAGAACTAATAAGAGTTTGGCAAGATTGTTAGATAAGATTAAAAAAACTTTTTGTATATACCAAGAACAGCTCATTTAAGAAAGGTATTATGCAAAGTAACAAAACAACAAAGCCAGGAATACGCCTAACCCGAAGTTCTAGACCTCTATAGAAAAAAAAAAAATGGTTGGACATTTCTGAAATTCATAAAAGACGACCTGAATAATTGGAGAGACAGACCCTATTCATGGATAGAATAACTCATACATTACAAGGGTGTCTATTTTTTCCCAAATTCACCTATAAATTCAGGGGAATTCCAGTTAAAATTACAACAAAAATTTTTGTGGAACCTCATAAGCTGATTCCAAAATTCAAAGTGCCAAAAAAAGAAAACAAAAAACCAGCCAAGTGTTATCCTAAAATCAGAGTAATTAAGAGTGTTGTACTAGCTCAGGGATACACAAGTGACCGATGGAACAAAAGAGAGAGCCAGAAACAGGTCTGTGCACGTACGATGATAATGTTAGCAGCACATGGATAAGCCCGGGGGTTCTAGAACTAGACAGCCAGGTGAGAGTCCTGGCTCAGTCACTTGCAGCTGTGCGATCCTGAGCAAGTGGCTTAATTTGTGCCTCAGCTGTTTCACCTTTATTTGGGGTTTAATTACAATACCCACCACTCAGGTTAGTGGTGAGGATTAATAATTTATTATAGGTTAAGCTCCCAGAACATTACCTTACTCACAGTGGAAACCAAATAATAACAATAGTTATCATTATTACCACGACAAATCAGTGAGGAAAGGATAGATTATTCGATAAATAGTGCTGGGGGAAGTGGCTAATCATATGCAAAATAAATAAAAGTAGATCCCTACTTTACATGGTAATGCAAATAAATTCCAGTTGGATTAAGAAACTAAAGAAAAGCAAAATTTTAAAACTTTTTGGAAAAGAGATAAAACCTTAGTACAGAAAAGAATTTCTTAGGGGAAAAATCCTACAAATCATAACACAAAATAATGAAGAATGTTAATTACATTACAGGCTTCTGTGTGACAGAAAAGCCCATAAATAAAATTAAAATCCAACACATCTAAGAAAGCATTAGACTATTTATATATGAATATATATAAGCAAAACCAAGATCGCAAAGAAAGCGTAGTCTATGAACACAAGTCATAGAATCGAAACACAGAAGCGCAGCAAACCAGGTGCAAACCCACTAAGTAATCCAGGAACTGCCAAGGCAAACAATGAGAGACTAATTCACACCCATCGGGGAAAAAACTAAAATCTCAAGAGTATCGTGACAGACACCAAACCATAGATCCAGGGAGGCACTGTAAAGAGAATGAAAAGAAAAGCCACAGATGGCGAGAAACTATTTGTACAACATATCTGATAAAGGACTGGTAGCCAAGATATAAAGAGTTCTTAAACCTTCATAAGAAAACAAACAACCCCCCCAAATTGTTATTATGATGCCAAAAAAAAAAAAAGGAAGAAAGAAAATGAACAACCCAATTAAAAAACTGGACCAAGTATCTGAACAGACAACACCCAAGAAGATATACAAACGGCAAATAGTAGAAAAAGATGCTCAGCATCACACGCCATCGTATGTCATTATAGAATTACAAATTAGAGTATGAACAGTACGAACTCTCCCTCACGCTGGTGGGAATGGAATGGTACAGCCATGTTGGAGGACAGCTGGGCAATTTCTTACAATATTAAACATGTTCTTACCATATCTCCTCCCCTCTCCCGCCAAAAACCACCCAAAAACCTCACAGAATCAAGTATTGACAAGAAAGGAAAGAAATGAACTCTGAAACAATGGTGGAAGTCAAACTTGGTACAATCCCTTTGGAGAGCAATTTGGCACAGTTAGTGGGCTTGCAAAACTCTCCCTCCCTGTGGCCAGCAGTTCTGCTTTTAGCTGTGTGCCCCAGACCAGAGAAATTTTCCCGTGAATTAGGAGACCTAGACAAGGATGTTCACGGAAGCTGGTTAGTCACATAAAAAAACTGGAAAACCCTACATGCTCATTCACAGAATAGTTTGATAGTGATTATAGTTATGAAATGGAACCCTATAAATTTAACATTAAACATTAGAACTAAGTTTACCAACATGGATATATCTCAAAATCCACAGAATTTGACAGAAATTCTTGGACAGAAAGTCCAAGAACATGTAAAACAGTATCATATCTTAGTTTATAAATACTTCAGTATATGTGGTGGAAGCATAAAATGTAAAACACGGGACAATAAGAAACCAAATTTGTGATGGTGATTACCTCTGAGAAGGGAGGGAGAGAAGGGAACAGAGGGGAGAGCTCTTAACAATTTGTTTCATTTCTTAAAAAAAAAAGTCAAGCTGAAGCCAATACCATACATAATATCACAATTTTATAAGTCTGGGTGAAATGTCTATGGGTATCAGTTGATCTTGAAATATTTCATTAACATATCTTTAAAACAGCTTCTTCATCATCATTCTTTGTGTTTGATCAGTCATAAATAAAATTAAAAGTAATCATAAGGTGATAGAATCTGAAACAGTTTAAAAAGTTAGAAAAATATGCTCCCCAAATCCCCAATTAAAAGCCCAAAACATGGTCTGCCAACTCATTATTCTTTGTATCCAAAGTACATTTATCTATTTTGGTATGTCCTGCCTAAAAGGACTCATGTGTTTTCAAGCAACTTACCAAACAGTTTTCATGAGCAGCTATATTCTCTGACTGTGCAAAGTACAGGACACTACACTCGAAGTCTTTGGGGCAGAGTGCACACCTCCTTTTTTGCAACTTTTCTGCAACCTGAAAGACACCTATAAAGTAACATCCCTGATGAGAAATGGAAAAGTGGAAATTCCTGGTCTCCATTAACTCCTCCACTAGTCTTAAATTAGAGGGCAAGGAACCCATTTTTACAGGAGATTTTCAACTCCCAGGGAGAAAAAAATCAGGACCCAAGTGGAAAAGAAAGCAACTTTGTATTATTTTAACGGCTTAATGAAAGGGAAGGAAAAAAAGATTCATTTAAAATGCCTAAACATGAGGAAAACCTTTATCTAAGAAACATAAGCAGGAATTTAAATACAAAGCTCTCAGAACACGGCCTTGCCCATAGTAAGCTCTCAATAATAATTAATGACATCATAAATCAACAAGAAAACAACGGTGCATTCAAGAAATAGTGCTTTGACTAACTACCTATAAAAAAGAATTTAGATCCCTGTATCATACTATATCAAAAGTAAACTTGGGGTGAATTAAAGTGAGCCATGTACTTTAAATGTGCTGTAACCTAGCATTATATAGTAAGTTAGGAGAGAAAGATACATGAAGATAGGGACCAGATTTCTTTTTTTAAAGAGAGAAACAGAAGGAAAGAAACTTAAGGAGAGCTAGGAAGAACAGGCAAGAGGCCGAGAGAAAAGTCAGGTGTTCCCAATACCCCACCAAGCGCCATCAGTGAGCGGTAACCTCCTCCAACCTGTTTGCTATTAATTTGGCCACAAGCATTCATTTAACAATTTCTTTGCCCTTTCCAATGCTCACCCTCTTATTTATTTGGTTTTCTGTGGCAGAAAACACTTCCAATTTTATTTTCAAATTTTATTTTTGAAACAAAAACTTAATCACATAATGGCAAAAGTTTTTAATTTAGATGAGGTTAACTGCTTAAGTGCTTCTTAAAAGTCCTTTTTGTTACTCAAAAGTGTTAGATCTCTTGGTGTCTCTCTTAAATTAGACCTTGCAGTTCACAATGTCAGAAGACCTCACTTTGGAGCTAGCATTTATTTCATACTCAGGTGAGTTTCTTCTTTAATTAACATCTGTTCCCTCAATTTGTGTCCTACCTAGTAGGACTACAGATCAGTAATCCCCCTGCTCCACACCAACCAAGAAAAAGGGGGGAGACGGACATAAAACTCCTCAGATGGAACGCAATGGGCTAACTGCTTTTCATTCATCTCAAACCACCACAAGTTGGGAACACTTCCCATGCAAAAGTCATTGTGCTGAGAGCTCGAGACCAGGGCTGTCTGCAGAAACAGAATGTGGTCACGGTGGGGCTGAAGAATTTCTAGGAGCCTCAAGGAAAAAAGCAGAAAGAAACAGGTGAAATTAATCTCAATATAGGCTTTATTCAACCAAATATATCCAAAATACTAGCCCTTCAGCATTTAATCAATAAAACAATTATTAATTCATTCTTTTGTACTGAGTCTTTGAAACCCAGTGTTATTTGGCAATTATAGCACGTCTCAGTTGGACGAGCCCCATTTTCAGTGCTCGAAAGCTGTATGTGGAGAGTGGCAACTGTACGGAACAGCATACTACAGGACATAAAAGAGACACGAGACAGAACTGTTACCTGCAAGAAATGACAGAATAAACAAGGAGACCAAATAGCGATCAGGAAAACAAAACAACAGAATAAATGGCACAGAGTGATGCAACTGCTCGCTCAGTGGGAAATACAGAACATGCTATGGACAGAGGAGGAAGTGCTCCCTGTGGGATGGAGTGTTGTCAAGGACACAGGCCTCGAGCTGCTACAACCTGAAGACAGAGAGAAAGGGAGGCAGGGGTGGGAGGGGCACTGCAGGCAGAAACAGCGATGTGGGAAGAGGCTAAGAGGTCTGGCTGCGGACAGAAAACCAGCCGGGCTGAAGAGGAGAGTTCATGCAAAGGAATCGGGAAAAGAATTTGAGAAACAGATGGTGAAAGGCTTCCAGGAAGGATTTTTGAGCAGGGGAATAAAACGATGAAAGAACAGTTTTTAATTACCATTTCAATACATGGAGAGAAATTCTGTGTTCCTGGGTAGGAAGGCTGGACGTTACAATGCTGTCAATTCTACCTCAAATAAGTGTAGACAAAAAAACCCAAAAAAACAAACAAAAAAAAACGCTGCCTGCCATTACAGTAAACAAAGAATGTTGCCTGCCATTCAAGAACAAACGTTGCCACCATCAAGCCGTCAGCTATTCCAGCACCCCCACCCCCACCCCCACCACCCAATGGTGGGCCCTCAGGGGATTCAGGACGGAAAAAGGATACTGGCCTTAGACAGTTAAGATGTACTTCTAAAGAATAATTTCAATGAACCCAAACTTTTGTATCTTCCCGTACATAGAAAAGCACTAAAATCATTAACTTGAGATATCTGTTTTTTGTGATGAGCAGTAATCTTTTGATGTTCAACTACACGGGGTTTTTGTTTGTTTTTTTCTTAAGCAAAAACTCCTACATATCCTGACTCCTCCCTCACCTCTTCAAAGTAGTTCCTCATGGCTATCTGAGAGGCTGTCTCCCAGGCTATAGATCTCAGTAAGGTCCCAAAATCAAACATAGCTCATAATTTTTAGGTTGTGTGTTTTTCTTCAGTCGACCTAAGTTTTAGGTTTAATGTCATTTCAACTTAAATCTCAAAAAGGTAACTTTAAAGAACATGAAAAAAAAAAAAAGATTATTTGGAAGAATAAATGGACACGGGCAGTGAAGAGAACTTTGAAAAAAGAAAAAGAGAGGGCATCTGCCTGATTTAAAAATATATTACAAAGGTACAGCTAGGATAGAAGGTTGGATGACCATGTCAAAGGGAAGAACACAAAGTGCAGAGAAAAGTGGCTCATAACCTCTAATTAAGATACCATACAGCGGCGTCTGCGTTTCTTCTCTGGCACTGATGCCCTCAGCCCATTTTTCCATTGGGTTATTCATTATTTTCTTACTGACTTATAAGAGCCTGTGATGTATCTGGATATTAACTATTAGTCATGTAAGTAGCCTTTTAACTTTGTTTATAATGTTCTTTGATATACAGAATGTTTAAATGTTTTATTTGATGAAATTATATCAATGTTTTATTTTATGGTTTCTCACTCTTGGGTGAGGGTAACATAATTTAGAATTCTGACACTTCCTATTTTCATCCAGAATTTTATTTTTTACATTAAAATATTAAGATGAAATTTGCTTTATTGTAAAGTATGAGATGGAGATCTAACATTTTCATAATGGCTGGCCACTGACTTAAAATCTTTTTCATATATTTAATATTACATATATTTAGTTTGTTCCCTATACTTGTTTCGTTCCACTGACCTGCAACTTCCCCCACCAATACTACACTTTACAATTTTCAATACTTCAGAATATATTTTAGTATTTGACCACCAAAGCCTCCCTCTAGATGAAAATGGGAAAGAATAGGCCAGTATCTTATTCACTTCAGGCCCAGAATCTACTTTGATAAAATAGTGTTCCTATTTAAAAGAACATTGAAACTGGACATTAAAATTTGCAAAGCATGGACGAAAAAAAGTGTCAGGAAGATAAACTACTAGTGCTAAAATTCCCTAATAATATGATAATGTTTGACAGGATATGCAGCACCCTCTCTTGTTGTGTAAGAGCTAGACATTTTTGCAACGTCACCCTTCCCTGTGCAAAGCTACATCTTCAGACAGGTGAGGTGCACTGGGCTGAGCTATTAGGCCACCGATACCTGAGCGTGGCCCCTGTGCTTGTTCTCTCTGGGTACCCTGCCCCTCTGGGCTACACTGGCAAGTCTGCAGGGTCTTGGCACCTGGGAATACACAGGTGGTGGCAACACTGCTGTGCTCTGATCTCCACAGCTTCTACTGCTGATGGACAGAAACCCAAGGTGGGACACACAGGCTCCCCCTAATAACTTTTTCCTGCTAAAATACCCTCTCAACACAGTTTCCTAAAAGATCCTGGCTATTCTAACTTCTTTATTTTTCTAGACTCAATGATGCACATAACTCTCTGCAGTTGGAGGAGTCCCATTAGAAGCTTTTACACAGACAGGCATCCCTCACTATCTGAATGCTTGCTATATAGTATCTGAAATTCATGGACCGAATACATTTGGATAACTTGCCAGGTATCCCTCATTATCTAAACTCAAGAACTGCAGATATTTAAACAGCACGGGATGGGTATATCACTGAGGCTGAGGCATTTTACACAAGAGTTGATTGGTCTCCAACTGTAGCTGAGACCAAGAACCATGAAGATATGTCAGGCTCCCCAAGGTCCTTTTATTGGGTCTAGCAGGCTTGAGGACTCACAGAGACTGAGTCGACAAGAATTCTCAAAAATGAAACTGGTAGTTAACAAAGGTTCTAAGGAATGAAGCTGAAGAAAAATTGTAAGCCCAGAACACATGAACTATGACTAACTCAAACCAACAAAATGGCGGTCTTTCTGGCAGTCTCTGGGCCAACCTCCACCTGAGAAGGGACTCCTAAGGCCACAATCTCTGCAGGGTGTCTTCCCAATGCTTTTCTTCCCAGAGAATGGCAATCTACTGAAAGGACAGAATCTTGGGTAGTCAGAATGGCCAAGGAACATGTTCTGCCACTAACAAAATGAGTGAAACTGATGAAAGGAGATTCACTAACCCTGCTTCCATTCACAATCCCCTTCCAGGAAGGTACAATCTACATTCTGGACTGGCAACGATGCTGGCTTGGAAATTTCTTCTTCTTTTCTCCCTTGATCACTGGTTTTCAGTGCAGTTTACTATTTTAGTTCTTCCACTGTCTATCAGACGTGTAGAAGTCAATTTTATTACTGAGTCTAGTGACGGCATAAGACCAAAACAGAAGAGGAGTATACATTATTTGAGGCTTGGTAATGGACTTGAAAAATGGCTCCATCACATTGTCTCTAGATGGTGTGATCGGTTATAACTCTGGGAGAAGTTTGATTGAATATGTATTTGGGATAGCTAGAATGCATTACTGAGAACAACTTAAGAATATATAAAGAGGAATACGGATGAGTGTGTTGTAGGAGAGTGGTGATGGGCAGCCAAGGAGTAAGATGTTCAGTGGACTTCAGAGTATCCACTTGGCTCACAAGTGTACACAGGGATGACCACCAGTAGGCATGTCTGTACTATGTGACTCCATTTCCCGAGGCACAGCTGCCAGACCCAGAGGACCTACCTGCCCACCTCTCTGATATAAAGAATTCAGAATAGAAGATTTTAGTTCAGAGTGGGCTGGTTTCTTGAAGATGTGAAAACTGGGAAGCTGTGAGGGTAATCCTTTTTTACTCCAGCATCAGGAAAATTGGACCAGAGAAAGAGAAGAAGAAAGCAGATATGCTGAGTCCTGTCAAAGTTTATGGTGGCCTCTCAGGTCCTGGTTTGTGGCTCTTTTTGGAAAATGCTATAGTACCTGTGCCCCTGGAGTCTGTGAGTCTAGTCTCCTTGCTTTCCAGTAATAAGCATCCCCTTTGCTTAAGTGAGATCAAGTTGGTTTTGTACTATTTGCAGCCAACAAGTCCTATTTCACAGTGGAAATACCGTGACCGAATGTCTCTGTGTGTAGGCATGTGTGTATGTATGTGTGTCTGTGCACATGTGCGTTTAAGAGAGTGTTCTGGCAGCAGTGTGACAAGTGGACTGCCCTGCTCTCATTATCTTTCACCTGGTCCGTTCTGATAATCTCATCTCCCTGCTCTGCTTCTCCTGTCATGACTCTACTCCATTCTTCCAGTTGCTGCCAGAGTGATCTACCTAAAATGTACATCTGCCATGTTTCTTTTCTGCTAAAGACCCTTTTCCATCACCTAAAGAACAGAAGCCAGGCTCTTTAGTGGTACATACAAGCCCACTCATTCCTTCAACAAGTACTTAGTAAGAACTTACTAGGTATTGTTTTAAGCACTAGAAATAAAGCATGGAGTAAGATACAAATTTCAACTCTCACGGAACTTATACTCTAGTAGCAGAGACAGACATCAAACAAGTATTATCTTCAGGTAGTGGAAAGTGCTATGAAGAACAAGGAAGGAGGCAGAGATTAATGAGGGCAGGGGGATGGCTCTTCTAAACAGGATGGGCAGGTATCCCACCAATATTTGTCCCAAATGTCCCAAAGAAAACTCCTGCTTACCTGCACACACCCACTTATTCCAGACCTGCTCAGCCACCACCAGCCTTCCCCATTCCATTCACGCAATTGCTCAGGTCAAAACCCTAGGCGTTTTCTTTGGGACATACTCAGTTTGAGATTATTCCAAACATCGATGAAGTTGGTGTTGGGAGTCTTAAGTGAGTAGGTCCTGGGGGGACCCAGGCCAAAGTTCACAACAGCTTGTACCTGGTAAGAGGTAAATGTACACATGCGCTAGTAGCATGAGTACGCATTATGAACACTACGCATGCGCCACTGGCATTATAAAAGGACAAGTGCGTACACCTGAGCGCCACAGCGCGACCCACTTGTATTGCAATATAGTGCTATTTTGCGCCACTCCGGCTCTGCACACATTATATCGGCTCCTCCCGCCTTCTTCCGGTTGGGCAACTCACCTCCTCAAATCCCTCTTCAGCCTCCATCGGCTGACAGTTGGTTATCCAAGTCTGGAGTTTGGGGAAAAGGTCAGGATGGAACCTCATCTCCAGTAACTCCTCATCGTGCGTTCTGTATATACACTAGCTGAACAGAAACATTCAACTGCTTGGCTTGTAGTTGCCACATCTGATGTTTTGCGGCTGATGCCTTTACTTGTGTCTTCATCTCTGCCTGCAACGCCCTTTCAACCTCCTATCTCTGGGTGATTCTTGCCCTTTAAAACTAAGATACGGCATCCTTGATTCCTAAACGCTTTCCTAGAACACCTGGTTGATTTGGAGGAACCCCTCACCTGTGCCTCTGCGGTTCTTGGTGGGTCATACACGAGTTGCTCATTAGATTACCTAGGGCAGGGTCCGCCTCAGTTTCTCTTTATCCCCAGCACCTGACCCTGAGCCTGCGCCGGGCAGGAGCGCTACACCTGTTGAAGTGCAGGGACAGAACCCACTCAGGCTGTTGCCTCACTCAAGAGGGCCGCAGAGGACTTGAACTACTAACTGGAGAGGAGCGGGTGGTTCCAAAACGTCACATTCTCTGTGCAAACTTTCCAAACTGCTTCCTGATCACTTCTCTTCAGGAGTCCACCTGCAGCCTACCTCTCCCGGGGCACTTCCACAGCATTGTTTTAGCGGTGGGTGGAGCCGCGCTGAGAGAGCAAAGCTGGCGTTCTGCCAGATTTCCTTGTTGCCAGCATTTCTAGTGCTGTAGGCTGTCCCATCGGCAGTGGGCGACGTAAATGGAAGGCAAACCTGCCCCCCTCGGGAGAAGCCCTGGGCGGCGGTCTGGGCGCAGGGCCGCTGGCGGAGGACGCCCAGAGCCCAAGCGGCTGCCGAGGCGAGTCCTCGGCGCGGCCTCGGGAGGCGAGTCCCGGGCCCCCAAGCGGCGGCGACCAGAGAGTGGCCCTGGGTCCGGACTGTGGCTGCCAGACACCGCCCACCCCGCCCGTCCTGGCCGTGCCCCGCGCGGTACTCACCCGTTGGCAGAGGGCCCGCGTCCCGGGCGTCCGATCCGCTGGCGCCGCCGGCCGACTGGGGCGCGGAAGACAACGCCGCGTCCATGACTTCGCTCGGCGTCCGTCCGACGGCTGCGCACTGCGTCCGCGCTGCCGGAAGTCGGTTTCGGAGCAGCCCGCGTGGAAACCCCCCGCCCCGGGGAAGTCCCGCGCCTGGAGGGGCGCGTCGGGCGTGCAGACGGGGCCCCCAACTTCTCCACATCTACATCTGATTTTGAATGCTTTTTCAAAGTCACCCCAGGCGCTCCCCACCCCCACCCCCCCACATCTCCTACGGTCAGTGGTCAGAGGAAAGGTGGCCAAAGCCGCCCCACCCCGACTCAGCTGGAGAAATGATTGCTCTTTTGAAGGTTTACCCCTTATTTTCTAAAAACTATCCCACCAAATTTGGCCTAAATAGGTCTATCGTAAATGGACGCAGAATTAACTGAGCTTAATTCCAGTTGCTAGTCGCAAGCCTTTATTTAGCACCCATGGGGTACACAGCACCATACAAGACGAGGTTTTTGGTGCATACAACAAATACACATGAAGAGAACATAAATTTCATATAATTAAATTAGTTAAAAAATAAGTTGCTTTGGAAAACAAGCGTGTAGTAGTTTGCGGTTTGCTGAGGAAATAATCAAATGAAAACTCCTGGAGGTCTTGCTTTTTGAGCAGGTTTTAAACAGAGGAAAGGAGGCAAATTTGGGAGAGAAAAGAGAAACAATATTTAAAAGGATAATGCGGGTAGTCTTGACAAACACAAAAATGGATTACAGAAGCAAGACTGTGGGGCTGCAAAAAGGGAGAAAAGAGAAGGCTCTGGCAGCAAAGTTTTGGGTTTTTTTGTTTTGTTTCGTTTTTGCCTTCAAGCAGGAAGACTGAAGAGGTCTCCTTGCCAGGCCAAAAAGAAAGTCCTAAAGAGGCTGAATTAGGACTGAATAGTTCAGCTAGGTCATGGCGAAATAATTTTAGTGGAAGAACCCTTTCCCAAACTCTCAGTTTATAATCTCAGTTTTCCAGTGTTCCACCCTTAGGTATGAGCAGACTGCCAAAATCACTAACCAAGGAAAGACTAAACCATGAAAGACAAATACCAAATTGAAACAAAGAAACAAACCTTGGAGGTCACAGAATACTCAAGAAGAAAAAAAATTGTTATGAATGCCTGTATGGGTGTGTTATACTACAGTATTTTCAAAGAGATAAGATACTGCAACCATGAACCAAAAATAGGATGCTATTCAGAGAAGAAAAGAAAGCTCTAGAAATAAAAAAATGAGACCCCCCCCAACTCTCCCCCCAAAACCACAATAGACAAATTGGAAGATTAAGTTGAGGAAATCTCCCAGAAAGTAGAGCAAGAAGACAAAGCTGGAAATTAAGAGAGAAAATAAGAAAATAAGAGACCCAATCCTGGATAACAGGAATTCCAGAAAGAGAACAGATAAGGACTCATTAAAGAAATAGCTCAAGAAAATTTCTCTGAAGAACAAAGTTTTCATTTGAAAGATCCCACCAAGCACCTGGTACAAGGGATGACAATGACTTACTGAGAACAGAACATTGGGACAAAGAGAATGCTTTA
The DNA here is from genome assembly GCF_048773025.1 of Camelus bactrianus. Taxonomy (NCBI): domain Eukaryota; kingdom Metazoa; phylum Chordata; class Mammalia; order Artiodactyla; family Camelidae; genus Camelus; species Camelus bactrianus. Next base: position 15,263,019 of record NC_133552.1, read on the forward strand.
AGTTTGAAGAGAGATAAAAGTTGGTCACATATACAAAGGATAAGAAAAAGAACGGCATGTGACTTCCAATAGTCACCCTGTAACCCAGAGGTAGGATATTTTCAGACTTCACAGCAGCAACACTGGAGTCTAGCAGATGTGTTCAAAATTGGGCATGGAAGCTACTCAAGAATTCTATACCCCGCCAAAATAGAAATCAAGTATAAGAGTAAAATAACATGTTCAAACATACAAGTCTCAAAATATTTCTCATTTTTCTCTTTCAAAAGCTACTGTAGGATTGTTTCATCAGGCTGTGGAGGTAAATCAAGGAAAAGGGAAACAATGGGATTTAATCAGAAACAGATCTGACATAAGAGCGACAAAGAGAGTTTCTAGCACGCTGATGGAAGATGATGACTGTGAACAAGTACACACCGAAGCAGATCAAGATGTCAGATTTGTGCACAAAAACATTTTCCATACTCATCAAATGTCTTCACTTTATCTTAGCGCACTGCCTAAAAGTCCTGCATCTTTACTGTGAATAAATGGACTTTTCAACTTTTCTCAACTGTCCACTGGCTGTTGGGTTGAGTTTTTTTGCTCCATTTCCTAGCTCTTTGGTTTCCCACTCCCTAAACCAATTTCAAGTCAATTTTTTGTTTACTTCAGTATTTTTAAAGAAATTAACTTGGGCCCAAACTTAGAATAGATTTTTGTTTGGAAGATAACCAAACTAAACCCAGAACTGAGTTCAGAAAAAAAGGAAAAAACCCCTTCAAAACTCAGGACTACTTTTAATTACTCCTTTTTGAGCCAGTATTCCCATCCTGGTTCCAAGGGGGGAAGTTCCTGGCAGCCAAATGTGCATCTTTGTCATGGATAAAATTAGTTTTAACTCTTGGAGATTCTCATCCCCTTTCCACTAGACACTCATGGCTAGGTAACCTACAGCAAAGTACCTCCCTTCTTCTTTAGGAAAATAATTTGCACATCATGCCCAGGAGAGTCCAAGGCTCTGTTTCAGACTTTGCAGCTCAGTAGAATTGTTCTGTTTTGTTAAGTGAAATTTTTGCCCAGCACAATCACTTCTGGCCTAAATAAGCCAAGTCTATTTTCTAGGTCTCCTTTTCTTATGACTCTGTCTAAAACAAAAATACTCCAATTTTTCCAAGTTTCTTTTTCCTCTTTTCCTTTCAGTATTTGTACTGAAGGAGTGAAGAGAAGCTTTCATCTCAAAGAGTGTGCCAAAACCTTCCCCACAGGAGAGCGTCTCTCTCTTTGCACTCGGTGGATTGATTGGATAGTGTTTCAAGGAGCCAGATTTAGCTTGTCCAACTAGTATTAAAATACACGAAGTAATATGCATAAAGTTAGTTTTGACATATTCTTTAGGCTCTGTTGTCCATCTTATGGCTCATAATGCTGAATTATTTGCCAGGAATTAAACATAAATAAATATTGTAGGTAAAGATATGAAATTTGGCCCTTTAGGGGCCATGAAAGTCAAAGATAATAATTACAAAAGCAGTAAGAAGAGCTGAAATCAACTGTGATATTTGTTTTTCTTAATATATAATTTATAAATAAGTTACAAATTATATACTGGTATTTCATATAAAATATACACTTCCATCCTACTCATGTAAAGTCAAACAGCAGTAAGAATAAAGAGATACCCAATGCATATGAAAATGTCCTTATTTTGTTCCTAACATTTCTAAGTTATGCAAGTGAACTCCCCAACAAGGGTAAACTGAGAGGAATTCTCTTGATGGATTACAACCTAAATTTATTCCACTGACCACTGGGGGTTCTTTTGCAAGGCTCTAATTTCAGTCTGATAAGCTAATTTCATGAACAGGCATTAGCTACAGATTTATAATATTTTTTTCCTACACTTATTAACCCCACATTGGCAGAGGATTTCTTTCTCAGGCATAGTTCCAGCTTCATAACCATAATCCCATGTTAGTTCTGTTCTTGCTTTCACATACCTAGAAAGAAATTTAAAAAATAATCATAAATTACTTTGAGTAACTACCAAATGAACCAAATTTGATTATATCAATTTTCAAGTTAACATAATTAACCATCCTCAAAAATACAGTTTACTCTCCAGTACCCACCAATTAGGAATGCTCTTTTACGAAGAATAATTATTTGAGTTTTATTTCAAATCTATTAAAATCCTAATTAAGAAGAAATTTGTCAATATCCACAAGGAAGGAAGTGTGTTTTGGAAGCAGTGGAAGCCAGTGACACAATGAGGCCTGTGGCTTGGTGGTTGTGGGTAGCACTGTGCATCATTTATCCCCTGAATTGAACTGGCTGAAACCTGCCATCCATAACCTTTTCAGGCATTAATGCTAAGAGAAAATGAGAATTAGAATTTCAGCTATTTAAAATTTTATTGACTACAAACAGTTTGGGACAATTGAATATTCTAGGGTACCAGATATTTGGGGCTATAGCATTTACCTTCTTTTAATATTTTTCTGTTGTTATTTTTTGAAGTCACAATTTCAAAATTAAATCATATGAAAAATTTTCAAACCTGTTGGTGAAGAACGCCACCAATGGAAAATTTCTGTCATGTGTTTCTACAAAAACATTCTGTACCAAAAGATTTGGGCAACAGCTATGCTGTTAAAAAAAACAAAACAAAACACAGAGGTTAGATACAGCATAAAGTTTGATACCTTGTTCTTTGAAGCATTAGGATACCATTCTGTTTGTAACACATCTCACTTATTTTTATTTTCTTTTTTTTCCTAACTAGTATGTAAAATAGCATACCTCATTACAGTTTTGTAAATGGTAGAAATCCATTCAGAAAAGTCCTGTTTTGACATTCTTATATTTTGCCAGTAAAAATGCAAAATGGTACAAACCTCCATAGAATATAATTTGCCAATATTTATCATTCTTTATAAATTCATTTCTCTTCTGATCCAGCAATCCCGTATCTGGGAATGTATTCTACAGATACATCTGCATGTGTATCTGTGTGTAAGACTATTCATTGAGCATTGTTTTTGACAGCAGAAGTTTGGAAACAACACAAATGTCTTAAATAAGGGGACTGGTTAAACAAACTTTGGGATACCCACACACAGGAATTTTATGCAGCTATAAACAAAACCAAAAAGAACGACAAGCTCTGTGTACTGATATAGAAAGATCTCCAGGATATACTATTAATTAAAAAAAAATAAGCCATAGGACAGTGAATATTTAATACACTATCTTTCATGTAAGGGGTATAAATAAGAACATATATTTATATTTACTCATATTTGCATAAGGAAACACTGTAAGAATATAAAGAAAGGAATAAAAATGATCTTACTATAGAGGGTGGAGTAGGGGCAAGGTGAATGGGGACAGAGTATGTGTCTTTTTTTTTTAACAAAACAAAAAGTTTACTATGAAGTAAAAAAAAAGTTTAATATGACATGTGTTTTACATCCTAGTCAAACAGGCCCTTTGGAAAGGGGACCTGTGTAAGCAATTGATTTCTCTGCTGAACACAACCATTATTTATCTTTGCTCCAAGGCTTCTAATATGATGACACTGTTTCCTTCTATTACCACCATTCTAATATTGTTCTGTTGTCCTCTAGCTGCCATCTCCACACTTCCATCGCCAGATTCACAAAGGCATCAAATCCCAGCAACATTCCTCAGATGTCTACCACCATTTAATTTCAATCATAACTTCCTGTCTATACATTGTTTTTTCAATTTGGGCTGGGTGAGCTTTACTTATGGTGCTTCCTTGGCAGAAGTTACCCTAAAACAGAATTCTGTTTGGCTGTTACATATGTATGTATGTATTCTCTATGGCTTTTATTTTATTTTAATTTTTAAATCATGTGAATGTATTGCCTATGCAGAAAATTCAATTAAAAAAAGAAAGAAAGAAAAGCCCTGTTTTTTCCCTCCTACAAACACAGGAGGGACCCAGCTGATGAAACCAAACATACTGTTCTGGGATAGCTGCCATTCAACATAAGTGATTGGAAAGAAAGCCATGACAGTTCTTTGTGGGGGATAATTCTTTAATGATCTCTTGTCACTCCTGGCATGTTTAATATCTCCTAGCATGTTTGACAATAGTGTAAAAGTGGTCAGAGTGGAACAGAGAACGGCAGTTGTGGGAAGGAAGGAAGGAAGGAAGGAAGGAGAGGATTCTATTTCCTGTTAGCCAAGTATCCTCTTAACTAGGAGAGAAAAAAAGAAACAAGCCAAATAAGCAGATTTACCTATCAAGGAAAAAAGCTCTCTAGTTTTAAAGATTTTTTAACTTAAGCATATTTTCTCTTTTGATGGCAGCTGAATTACGTGTAAAATTATCACTGAACGTAAATTTCAAACCTTTCAAAGGTCACACTTTAAAGAGGTGTTAAGCTTAGCAAAGGGAATGTGTAAAAGAATTATGGGCCATGCATGCTCCCCATTTCTTTAAGGGAAAAGTCAAAGCTGCCCATGCCACTAATTCAGCATCACAGAAAGGGAGAAGAGCTCTGATACAGATCAAAGAGAATTAAGGCCATATCCAGGGGTCAGTGTGCTAGAATAGAACTTTCCAAAGGATGTGTGAAGAGTTTCAAAGTTCCCATCCTCCTCCCAGCACTCCTCTTCACTCTCCTACACAGGCTAAGCAAGGACAAAGCGGAGCCCAGAGAGTAGGGGCATGCGGGTGGCTTCCACGTGGTTCAGTTGGCCAAAGACAGGAGAGACTATATTCACACCAGGACTAGAGTTTGAAGGGGATTTTGTTTGTTTGTTTTGGTCTGGAGGATTCCTGGGACCATACATTCTTTGATAAGTATATGATGGTAGGAGGCAGGATAGGATAGGAGTCTCATGGGAAGACCACTAGGGAACTCGAATTCTACATTGCACTGTAGTTATGACCAACAATACAAATTGTCCCTCTTATCATGAAGATGTCAGAAGTCTTAAGTGTCAATGAACCTTAAAATCAGACAAATCATAAATATTTCTCTATGTAAATGAAAATAAATCTCATTTCATGTATCCCAAACATACACAGAAACAGAAAATGACTATGGTTTGGGAATAAAAAGAGTAAGACAGTAAAATGCAATATTCCGATAAATGTACTGGTTTTCTGCGCTAAGCCACTAAATCACTTAAAACTTAGAGTAAGTAAAACATAAGTACTTCAACTGATTTTTTTGAACAGTTAGAGGCATTTCTGAATAAGACATTATATAAGACACAAAAGAGAAGCTTATTCGACATGTCCCACTGTGATTTATTTCGAAGTAACAAATCTGGAAAACGTTTCAATAAACATATATGATATTCTTACATACCATTTCTTAAGCTAATGTTTACTCTGTGCTAGGTACCGTACAAGCACTTTATAAAAATATTATTAATTTATTCTTCACAACATCCTAGACAGTTATTATCTCCATATTACAGAGGTAGGAAAAATAAGACATAGAGGTCAAGCAACATGCCCAAGGTCATACAAGTGGAGGACTGGAATTCTAATCCTGGTAGTCTGGCTTTGGAGTCTGTTAATCATATTTTCCTCATAATTTTGTTAAGAAGCATAGAAAAAAATGTGTTTAGAAATAGGACCATATACTCACATTAAGGAAGCGGCCCACGTTTCCTTCTTTTGTGGCATCCAATAAAAACACATTCCCTTTACTGAACTTCTTTAGAGAATCAGACGAAGCATTCTTGGTTTCACTTGGCAAATTTTTATCACAAAAGACTTGCTGGTTTTGACATGCCGCGGATTTTTCCTCTTGGAGTTTTTGTATTTGAACCTTAAAATCCTTTGTAACATTCTGATTATCCAGTGTGACTGCCTGGTTACATCTGCCCCCTGGTGGAGTTTCTTCTCTACATTTTGTTATATCTATCACATCTGATTCAATCCAAAGGTTGTCTTCAGAATCTTCAACTTGATTTGAGCTTGAGTCCTCTAACAAACATTTTAGAAGGAATTGTCAGGAAATATACTTGGCTGAGCAACAGTGCTGAGATTAACAATCCTAATTAAATGCTAGTTGTGTTAATTATTGCTAATCCTTATAATGTGTTAAGGTAGACAGTACTCCAACTTTACAAATGAAAACTTCAAGCCTCTGAGGGGTTAAGGGATTCACTTAACTCACAATAGTAATGAGAAGTGGGGTAACAAACCCAGAAATACCTAGCTCCAAAGTCTATCTTCTTTCTACTACATAACAAGCCTTTTTATGAATCTGTATACATGTTGCTTCCTGTTACTGTATTTAATCTACTCTTTACAGACTGACTTCCTCTTTTCAAGTTTGGAGTCTGCAGTTAAGTATATTCTGAACAGCTACAACAGAGAGGATATTTAGGGAGCACTTTAGGCCTCTGATGGAGTCACCTTCTACAAGTCCCAATAGCAAGAACTATTCCTATGGGTTTTGTATATATAAGTGTTTGGTGTTTTTGCTAGATGAGCACTCAATAATTACACTTACAAATAACAATACTTCAGAAGAAGATGAACTGCTTATTTTTCTTATCCAACAATGGATATAATTTTTGAGACTATTCAAAACTATGAATGCATGCCAAATGGAATAAGTAAAATGATTTATTTTTAGAAAGTCATTTGGGCCACAAAGAAATTCACTGCCACAAAAAATTAGACTCTAAAACAATGTTCTTGATTTAATCATCACTATTGCTGGCTGCCGTTCCTACCTGTCCTCATATTTTAATCATATGGGTTACTTGTGCACCATAATAGTACATAACTAATTTTTGTAGTGCCTGCTATATGCACTGTACTGGTCAATGAAAATGACAAAAGAACCAAAAGCAATAGTATTCATATGGCTCACATGCATTAAATGGTGATATATCAGAATGTCATCCCAAAATATGCATCTTTGACATAAGAAGTATTCTGAGCTAAGGGCAATTAAGCAACAGTGCAGGAAAAGCTTTCAGCCCTTCCTCATGTGCCTAAAAAGCAGGATATAAATTTACAGAAGTGTGTCTCCTCCTACCAGGAAGGACAAAAGTTAATTACCAGAGACTACTTTAGACCTGTATCAGCTTTGAGACTGAACCACAAGAATCTACATAGCAATCTTGAGTAGCCTTTATCCACCATTAGTTTCCCATATATTTGCCTTCCCACAATTTCCACTCCTAGAGACTCAAGGTCCTTTTCCTTTGTCTTGTTGCTCCTCTAAAGATTTATTATTCTTTGACTAACTGCCAGAGAAATCAGACTTTTAAGCCACCTCTCTGAGTTACTCATTTCTGAGTATTCACATGTGTTACATGTACAATACACATAGCAACAAACTTCTGTTTTTCTCTTGTCAGTCTTTTGCCAGTCTAACCTACAGGGCCCCAGCTGGACAACCTAAGATGGGCACAAAAAGAGGTTTTCCACCTCTACAGGTGAAATAAGGTTTTCCACCTCATCAGGTGAAATTATTATATTACATAAGTGCACATTCTTGATAGAGCTTTTCTGTCAAGGAGCTGCCTTGCCTCTTCCAATCTCCATCCTTTAAGACCAGGTAGGAGTTGGCAGTGCAGATGCAAAGAAGCCCAAAGAGAAAGGAGACAGTGGTTGGTTAGTTCTTCACAAAGGGTCATCTCTCAGCCTGTCTCCCCACTGAAGGATATACTAAAATGCAAATGAACTAAAATCTAGCTTTGTCAGGTTGCAATATTAACTATGGCAGGACTGGTAACACTGAAAGATAAGCACTCAGGGTAGCAATATTTTCACTTTTTGCTAAGCATCCCCTGCAGCAGCAATGGCTGGAATATTATAGGAGAATGATGTATCTTTATTTTCAAAGGACTGTAAACAAAGAGTTAAGGAAACGGCTGCTTTGGACAACGCTTCCAAAGACACAGGTAACACCATGGACTATGGAGACTCAGAATTGTCCAACCCATTCTCCTGCCATGCATCAGATCATGCCTGCCATCTAGGTCAGAGGTCAGCAAACTTCTGTAAGAAGACAAAAAGTAAAACTGTAGGCTTTGTGGGCCACATGGTCTGTGTTGTAACTATTCAGTTGTGCTGCTACAGTGTGAAAGTAGACAGAGCCAATACGTAAATGAGAGTGGGCTATGTTCCAATATAAATTTCATTTATGGACACTGAAATGGTAATTTCCTAACATTTTCAACTGTCACAAAGTATTATTCATTTTCCCCATTTTTTCTCTTATTTAAAAAGGTAAAAATTATCTTATCTCATAGGCCATACATACTATGGTTTGTGGGCTGGATTTGGCCCACAAACCATAGTTTGCCAAACCTCTGATCTAGACAAGCAGAAACTCTTGTGATGAATGCAGCATTTTTGTTATGGAGTCTGAGACAATGAGCCACAAATACTGAGCGAAAGAGACAAAAAGGCAGAAAAGGCAGGCAATCATAGAGTGAAACAAAGCCTACTTCTCATTTCCTTGGCTTTAGAGTTCAGATGTAGCTGGGTCGATTTAAATCCACCAGTATCTTCTGAGGTTACAGACTCTGAGGAAGTAAATCCCTTAAAAGAAAACAAGGAAGATATGTTTACTTTACAGGTCAGGAACCAGCTAGTAAGCCACAGTGCTGGAGGGCCAACCCAGGTCTACGTAATCCCATGGCCCAATCTTCCATAATTATGTGGTACTGAGGAGGTATGTTACTAGGCAGAGGGCAAATATTGGCACACCACCTAAGGCAGAGTTTTTGTTTTCAATCAACACAACCTTACTGTGAACTACCATTATGTCTGCCTCTGTTCTTTTTCCTGCATCATTCTCTGTGTCTAAGTTATAGTCTCTGACTAGTTTTCTTCTCAGTACAGACTGAAAAGTGTACCCTCAGAGGCTATCATGTAAAATGTTGCTTTCTGAATGATTCTTTCTTTAGGCTACATCTCTTCTTTCTCCCACATCTCACAACCATATCTCCTTAACCTAAATCCTTTTTTCTTATTCCGTAACACTATCAACTCTTGAACACATCAGCTTCTCCTACAAATTCTCAGATTGGATAGCTCCCAATCCCAGTAGAACACACTGTCAGACCATGACCAACATTCTCCTTATATATCTAAGTTGGGAACATGCCAACCACCATGGAGGATACTAAGTAAACAAAACATGGTCCTAACTCTTTAACAGCATGATATTCCAAAATAATAAAAGAAATCCTACACAGTATTAAGTAACATAAACAATTTGAACTAACTAAAAGATAGGAAAGTAAGATAATGTTCCCAGAAGGGTACATCTACATTTTACAGTTTTTACCATCTTTTTCCCATTGTGTTGAATAATGGTCGTCTTGGTTTTAGGACTTCTAATGACTGAATGATATTGAATTCTTGAAACATTGTTACATTTCATTTCTCTGAAAAGGAAAAAAAGTTAATTCTGTATATCAAAACGCTCTATTGTACCCTGAAATATAGATCATATCACTGTTGCATAAATATCCACTAGAAATTAGTCTATGCCTACACCTCACTAGAAGAAAATATATTTTAAAGTCAATCATTTTCGAAGTATATTTAAAAAATGAAGAAAATCTAACAAAAACTTTGCTAATAAAATGGTGATAGAAAGTAAAAAGAACTGCAAAAGTTATGACATCCATAAAGAACCTGACTAAAGTCAAAGTTTTTAAAGATAAAACTCCAGAAATGAAACACTAAAGAAATAAAGCACGTTGGCTAGATTTAAAAATCTAAGTGCTCTAAATTTCTCACAGTGTTAAACTTACAACCGTGAAGCAAGTTGGCATATAGGAGACATGTAGGCATGGGGCGGAACGAAGGACAAAAGAGAAAGAACCACTCTTGATCGATGGTATAGAGTATCGATCAGTCTTGACTGGGCCCCTAAGATCTTACTCACGCAGTAGGTTCCTTGGGATGAAGGTGGAGCTTAGGTGGACATGCCTCAGTCACAGCGCTTCCGGGATGCGTTTCCAATTCTAACGGGATAACTTCAACCTCACAATCTGCAACTTCTATTTTCCTCTTTTTTGAAAACATATTTTTCGTAATATTCTCTTCTTTTCCATTTTCTTCAATAGCATCAGGTTTGTCGGTGTTAGATCTGCTTAGTAATCTTCCTAAAGGAAAAAAGTAAAAGAGTTTAACATGACAAAAAATAAATAATGGCTGAGTAACAGAAGGGCATCTCTGTTGTGCTCCATTACTAAAGAACCGTCTAAGGTATGCCTTATTTCTAGAATGAAGATAAACACTAACTCATCCAAAACTATTGCAAGAAATAATAAATAAAAGCCCAAGAAGAGATTTCATATCTTCCAGTACATGAAAAGATATAGGGCGTCTAAAAGAAGTATCTGTTGTGGTTATATAACATGAAAGAGAAGAGATTTAGCTACAATAATATAAAATAAAAATACAGATCAGAAAGCATTCCAGAAAATTAGAGAGGTGAACTCATTTTAAAAGTGCAGCTTTTGTGTCTAGTTATAACTGCTTTATCATTTGAAACCTTCACTCTTTTTTATAAAGTGATCTATTTAAATCTGTGGTGATATGTGCCTATTGTTCTCATATTACACCCTAGAGTAATTAAAATCTTAGTCTAAAGTTCATGTATTTTCTTTCAAGGGACTCAAAATTATGGTTAACAAGTCAAAATCAGCAGCTGGATCAGAGAGATACTTTAGGTTCATTTTCTAGCAACACAGATAAAGCCAAGGATACTTCCCGTACAACATTTGGCATTTTATAGGCAGCTGACTCTCGTCAAAGAGTTATTCTGAGAAATATGAGAGACTAATGTCTAGGCAAGTTGTGTAGTATGTGTGTCTGTAAGTACTATGTGGCAGGAATCCGGGTGTGATGATTCTGAACTCCGATCATTCTCGCCCTGACGTGAACCTGGAATTTCAGATGAGGATGGTTGCTCCGGTCCCTGCTGCCTACTACACTTCCTTTAGACTGCCTCCAGAGCCCTTTCTCCAGACTTTCTCATTTCATGGGACACACAGAAAGTGAGGATTTTTGCCTGACACTCTCGGGTAAAATGACGAGGCTATTAGAGACCAATGTGTCTGGCCTGGGGGCTGTGGCCTCAAAGAATCAATAACGCACACCTGTAACACACCGGTTGGGAAGTTTTGCTCAGAATGTGGGCAACTCTCTCAAGTCCCTGAAATGGAGTGAACTGCCTAAAGTCACTGCCTGAATCATCACCTGAAGGTTTTTATTACAATGTTAACTTGTTAAATTCTAATAGCTCAAGACATAGAACAAGATAGTCTTTGATTAATAATCCTTACGTTAGCAAATCAGTCATTTAGTTTTCCAATTTAAAAAGTTTTCTTACCTTACCCCCAAAGCAGCTGTAGCCACGGAGACCAAAAAATGTGCTTTACACAATAACCCAAGTATCCCTTAGCCTTTCTTTTCTGGAATACCCAGTATCTCCTAAGGTATCCCATCCCTTCAGTGCTCAGTTTCCCAGTCACTTGTCTTCCTCTCATGCTCCTCCTATATATTGTTGCTCTTATATTTGCTAGAGATCTCAATGGCCCTGACTAGTAAAATGGAGATTCAGAAATGCAGATCCTACTGTAGAGGAATGTGAAAGTAAACCTTTGCTTTACCTGAATAAATGCAAACAAATGTCCCTCTGTCAATGTCATCAAGACAACGTACTCCCCATCCTTTCTTCTCAGTTTTGAACACTTGCAGCCTCACTTGAGGTCCATGCTGGACAACTCGGTTTTGACACATTCGCCGATTACATTTGCACAACAGGCTACATTCATAAATGCTGTTAATAAAATATACAAAAGAAAATCACCCAGACATCCTAAACTAAAAGCAAAAGCACTCTATATTGCTGTCTCACTAGTAATTACCAAGGGAGACAGACTAAGTGCAGAGGCTCCTAGAGCTGGACTGCCTGGTTCCCATCGTAGCTCCAGCACTTACTAACTGCCTGACCTTGGATTTAACCTCTCTACGTTTCAATTTTCCATTTTAAAAACGGGGATTATATGATACTATCTACCTCATGAGGTCGTTTAATGAAGATTTAATGAGTCAGTATCTACAAGGTGCTTGAGACAATGCCTGACACATAGTAAAGGTTAGCTCTTCAAAAATGTCTAGCAATGTCTGTGAAGGAGATGTCTCAGAAGGGAAACTCTAGGAAGAAACATTTTCAGTTTCTATTTTTTAACAACAACAACCTTCAAAGGCTGAAAACCCCCAATTCTCAGATGAGCTCTGCACAGTATGTTTCTTAATGGCGAAATGTCTATCCCCAGAGGGGTAAGAGACTCAAAGCAGGTGAGTGCTGAGTACACTCTGCATGCTTTACGTGTGCTCTGACTTCCATTTCCAAGAACAATTACAGCTCTGTTTTGTTAATTCCTTAATTCAGATTTTTGGTATAAGAAATTAAGACTTAACACCTATAAGACTATAAGCCACCTTCAAAGTACAAATGATAAAGTACCCACCTTCAAAGATACCAACACCCTCCAATAAATTCTCAAAGTATCTTACCCAGTAGGTATCTGTCTCAGTAGTCTTTTATATTTATATCCAGTGGTTATTTTATTACTTGACAAGGGGCAAGTCCTGGCATTCCTTGCTGTCAGTTGAAGACATGCACATTTAGTTCTAAAAGGAAGGCAATGGATGGAGAAGTCAGAATAAAAAAGCACCAAGTTAAGTAAAGAGACTGTCTTGACAAAAGTGTGAAGGATGTAATTGTATTTACAACAGTCATTTGGCTCATGGACTTTTGGACTTCTTCCCTCAGCAAAACAGACCTCTTTAAAAGACATTTACCAAAAGTTTATAATTATAAACTCCCCTGTTACTTCTATTTGCTCATGAAATGAATACTTAACTATACGAGTTTTCTTTAAACTTTTCAAATGAATTCTTTTCCTATTCAGTAGAACCTTCTTTGTGAAAATTCTCCTAGGTCTGGTCTCATACAATGGGTAAACTTCTACGTGTCAAACTCAAAAGGGCATTCATAGTTCTGCAGATGTCTTATGTTATCTTTTCCTAATGACATGAAAACAGACGAGGGAAACTGATGTTGGTTATCTGACTGCTACAATCCATTTTTTATAACACTGCTAAGCAGTAAACATGCAACCATAAAATCTTTTTCCCTCTAATTATTTAGATGATTATCTAACATGACAAGGTCTTATAACTGGATAGGGAGTAAGGAACCTGGGTATCTCAGCTATAAACTAGATATGTGACTACTGGTGAGCTGGTTAAAATCTCTGGATCTTGTCTCCTTTGTTGAGTTAGTAAGTGACTTTAAGGTCTTTTCCTCCATGATTTGCTCCTATTATTTTTCTGTATATATACAAAACACGTCAGAGTGGTAGGTACTGTTTGCAACAGAAAAAAACAAGCAATAAATTCATTAATTGGGATTCTATTTACAGATGTAGAAATCTACTGCTGCTTCTTTCAATAAGACTTTGTTTGCAAAGTTTAAAAAGTATAGAAAAATACAAACAATAATATAATAAACACTCATATTTCCACCACATAGAATTAGCTGTCATCATTTTTTTCTAGTCCTTTTTCCTATGTATATATAGTTGACCCTTGAACAACATGAGTTTGATTTTGAACTGCATGGATTTATTTACAGGTGGATTTTTTTTAGTAGTAAGCACTATAGTACTACACAGTCCCTGGTTGGCTGAATCTGAGGTTTGCTGAATCTGCGGATGTGGAATTGCAGATGTAGAACTGCTTACATGGAGGGCTGATTATGTTATATGTTATATTTTTGACTGCATGGAAGGTTGGCAACCCAACCAGTGTTGTTCAAGGGTCAATTGTAATTTAAAACATACATACTGTATATATGATATTCCTTAAAAAAAGAAGCATTACAGATAAAACTAAACTGAACATCCTTATTCTCATGCACATGCTGTAAGCATCTCTAGAATAGCAGCTTTCAAATATTTACTATGATTCACAGTAAGAAATATATTTTCTTCATGATCCAACACAGGCATAAATATTTATATATACGTGTATGTGTATAAACTGAAATAACAGTGGCATGAAACTTTACCTTATCACATGGATATCACTTGGATATTTTCTATACAATTTGATTTTTTAAATGCTAGTTACAACCCCTTAAGTGATTTTACATCCTACTAAACCTGTAGCTTGGAAAACATTGCTCTAGGTATACTTAAAAGTACTATTTCTGGAAAGGAGGTATGCATGTCTTTGTTGTGTAATTGTGTGAACACCCTCCTCTCTCCCCATACCAAATGATTATCTGGCTTGGTACAGAATTCGTTTTACATGTATCTTCCTTCAGCATTTTAAGCTAACGTGCCTCTTTTTTGTCTTCTATTATTTCTGATGGAAAGTGTGTTGTCAATCTATTCTTCCTCTTTTCTAGGTGACAGTGTGAGATTTACTCTTTACCTTAGATACTTTTTAAGTTGCATTATTTCATTTTAGATGTACTGTTATCTTCTTTTCCCTTCCTAGTACACGGTAGGCTTTTTCACTCTGAGGGTTCCTGCCTTCAGTTCTGGAAAATTCTCAGCCATTATTTCTTTGAATGATGCTCTTTTCCTCTTCTTAAATATATGTTGGAATTTCTCATTTATCTTCCATATTTTTTAACCTGCAAATTATTTCCCCCATATCTTTATCTCTCTGTATTCTGGGGGATCTCTTTAGTTTTGCCTTGCAATTCACTAATTCTTTCTCCAGCTATACCAGTGCTTCCATTTAGTTCATCTATTTAGTTTTTTTATTTCAATGACCGTATGTTATATTTCCCATTTTCCAAATGGTATTTTTCATATACAGTATACTTTTAAAAAAATTCCTTTTCTTGTTTCATGGGTGCTAATATTTTATGACTTTGGACATTTTTAAACATACCTATTTTAAAGTCTCTTTCAGTCATATTCTACATTTATCTCTGATTCTTCAGGTATGATTTCTCCCACTATGCTGCCTTCATGGTCCTAAACATCTATGTGGGCTTTGACTGTTTGAAATCATACTTTTTTGGAGTTTACTCCTGGATGCTCCTCTACTTTGGTTGCTTTCCCCATTGCTCTGGCTCCAATTCATGGGTTTCACATCTATAAACCTGGTTGTTATGCATACATAGCTAGGCCTTGTGAGAAATTAGCCTATTTCCCAATCTTGTGCAGGTCCCTGTTTCTGTCCCATGGGAGAGCTCTCTGCCATGCATGGGACATGTTTAATCCCCATTCCTGTCAGGATCAAATCCCTGGCCACAGTGCTCATGACCAGTTCCAGATCCCAGTGGGCTTCAGCCCTTGCTTATTTTGTGTGTGTGTGTGATTTCTCTTGTAATTTCTGACCAATAGATGAAAATACGTATACTCGTGGTACATGTTTTGTGAGGGTTAGTTTCTACAGTCTAAGACAAAAAAATCACAGTCAAATTTCTTCTTAAAAAACTCCATTAAACTGACCACAAAGTAAAGTAAACACTGCCTAACAGTTAGTTTTTCCTCTAGGACTGAAAGAGATTGGGCTTGGCCAGATATAGATGGGTTATATTTAGAGGCAATGCTTTAAAAAACCCTTATATTTAAACAGAATAAAACTTGGCACAGTGAGAGGTTTCCTTTAAAACAAGCCTAAAGGAACTAAGCCAAATTGAGGTAACAGCAGATTTATTTATCTCATCTCACACTCCAACTAACTGAGAGGATGGTAAAAAGTACTATCCATACTACTTTCTCTTTATCTCTCTCATTCTTTTTCTTCTTCCTAGTACAGGTAGCTAAATTTGCATTAAATTAAATGTATACATAATGCAACTCTGTTTTATATATGCATACCTATAAATACTAGTAAATTAGATACCCTTAAAACAAAAATGGTTTTCAAAGTCTTAACATATTAGAGTATATTTTCATTTTTTAATGGAATGTCAATTTTATCATTAGGCGAGGCACCATTAACTTTTTAAAAAAGTAGTAAGGAAATGATTTGTAAAAGTAAAATATAATGTATGACATAGTGGTTAAGAGCATGGGTTCAAATCCTGGTTCTTAAATTCGACCTTACAATTGGCTTCTCAACTTCCTCACTTGTAACATGGAAATATTACCTACCTCATGGGGTTTCGTGACGACTAAGTAAGAAAACATATGTAAAGCACCTGTCACCGCGCTTGGCACAGTTACATGGCATTAGCTGTAACTGTTGCTATTAAGATTATGGTACTAGATTAAAGGGAATACTTATCCTTGGAAGAAATAATTTCCAAATCACTAAAATAACTGGTAATAGAGTTTTCTTTCCTATTGCTAATGAGAGAGTACATTTTTCTATTTGAGATTCTTTAACCTGATTAGATAGATAGACAGACAGACAAACTTGATACACAGCAGGACTTCTTGACAAGTACCTCTACATTCAGAAGATTTTTTGAAATGCCATGTTTTTCTACTCACATGTCTATGCAGCCCTCAGAACAGTCACATGAATCAGTAAACATGTTGGAAAAGCTGTTTAGATAATATGCTCGTGGCCACATAGTCTTTCTGTACTTAAACAGTGGAAGCTTTCTATTGTCAATTTCATTACAGAAAGAAATGGGCACTGATTCCACTCCATTGCTAATATCCACATCAGAAACAATTTCTTCTTGCTTTGGGTAATTCCGAGTCAACTGAACATAGGTATTGAAAGAAAAGTTATCTGTAAATAGAAAGTTACACTCTGTCTCAAGCAGGTAACGAAAAACTTCCTCCTCGTTTCGTAGACTCCTTCCACAAGGGGTTTTATAACTCACGTGGAGTGCTGAAGAATGAGAGTTTGTCTTCGCATGTCGTCTTTGGAAGTGGCATTTGATTGGTAGCTGCAAAGGGTTTTCTCCCTTGAAGGTTAGCGGCATTTTCATCAGACAGGCACCAGAGCAGGCATGACTTCGGTAAGATAAATTTGAAGATGATTCTTTTTCTCTAAAGTCTGCAATTTTATTTTCCAGAGGGGGAGTTTCCTTATTTTCTGTAGGTCTGTTTAAAATTAATTATTTATTAGTATCCCTTTTCAAAAAAACACTGCACACTAAGGTGGTAATTAGTTCCTATTAGCTTCTTCTTAGGCAATACTAAAATAAGCCAGACTCTGAAATAAACATTTTACTACATTCTGCTGCTATATAAAGTTATACCCCAAAAGAGATTTTTTTCTTCTAGACACTAAATATGTGGGTTTTTCTCCAGCACCAGGTGTCCAATAATTCAGTTCAATTCTGATGCTACCTACCTGAAGTCAGTATCAGATTCCACAGGTTAAATGGAATTTAACCTGTCCCATAAGACTGCCCCATTCCAGATGCCAAATGCAATTTCCACATCACTTATACTTCTGACCAACCCATGAGTTCCCACAACCCCCTCCTCAGGTTTGATAATTTGCTACAAAGACTCACAGAACTCAGGTAAGCACTTTGCCATCACCAGTTTAAATAAAAGATACATCTCAGGAATAGCCAAATAGAAAAGATGCATGGGGCAAGGTGTACTCTCCAAGTACCTCCTAGCAATTCAAAGTGTTCACCAACCAGGAAGCTCTAGCAACTCTGTTGTTTAAAGGTTTTTATGGAGGCTTAACTGCTTACGTATGAAGGATTAAATCATTGGCCACTGGTGATTCTCTCCATCTCCAGCCCTTCTCCCCTCCCTGGAGGTTGGGAGGTAGAGCTGAAAGTTTCAAGCTTTTAGTCAAGATTTAGTTTTTCTGGTGACCAGTCTCGCCTTAAGTTATCTAGGAGTCCCTCATCAAGAGTCATCTCATGAGCACGCCAAAGGCACTCCTACCACTCAGGAGATTCCAAAGCTTTTAGAACCTGTGTGTTAGGGATTCACACAAAGCAAGCATCTTTCTGATTATACCACAATCTAATTTCAGGATATTCCAGAAAGGTGATTACAGTTCTAACTTTTTGCTATAGCACCTAGCAAACTTAAGAGTTCATTTAGGGCATGCATTCAATAAAGTGCTGAAGAAGGTTATATCTTCAGACATGCTTGGTTCAAGCTTTTTGTCTGCAAAAAGCAGTGAAGGCTAGGCAAAAAAATAATTAATTCATTAAGAATCCTTTATGCTGTTCTTTTGCCTTTCACAATTGTATCAACTGAATTTTCCCCATGATATGTAACCCACCTAGTCTCATACTGACACATCTGAAAATGGTAAACTGAGAGGAGAAAATGGAGCGGTTACTGATTTAAAAAAAAAAAAAATCTATAAAGATTCCGTGTGTTTGGAACTCAAGTTTCAAACTTTCACAAAAAAAAAACCCCTAGGTTTTTTGTTTTACGTAATATTTTCTAACTATCTTTAGGTATCTGTTATTTATTATAAAAGTAATACAGGTATTTTAGATATTTTTTAATACACACTATATAAACCAGCACTGTCCAACAGAACTTTCTGTACTGATGGAAACATTCTATATCTGTGCTGTCCAATTGGGTAGCCACTAGCCACATGGGGCTACTGAACACCTTCAAATGTGGCTAGTGTGACCAAACAACTGAATTTTAAATTTCATTTGATTTTAATTAATTCAAATTTAAATAACCACATGCAGCTAGTGGCCACCATATCAAATGCATATATATGAGGTTCCTCATCCTTTTTCTGGCTGTACAGTAATCATCTGCATAAATTCCAATTTATATAACTAGTCCTCTATTGGTTCCAATCTTTTGCTTTTACAAATCATGATTAATGAATAACCTTGTACATAATAATTTCATACACGTAAAGATATCACTGCAGAATACATCCAGCAGCGGGAGTACTAGGTCACAGGGTAAGTGGATTAGGAATTTTGTTAAGATTGCCAAGTTGCTCTGCATAGCTCAGCCTCTCCAGCAATTTATGAGAGTGCCTGCTTTCACAGAGCCTGATCAATGAATGGCTCCTGATGCTTTTGGATTTCTAATGGTCTAATAGGTGAAAGGATGTACTATAATTTATTTATAAATCTTTTAATGGTGGAATTGTGTTTCCAATTTTTCTCTATGGTACTACTTTGATGAACATCCTCATATATAAATCCTTGACCAAGTTTCTGATTATTACCCTAGGATACACTCCTTTAAAGAGGAATTACTAGGTCAAGAGGAATATATATTTAAAAAATGACTTTTATTAATAAAACTTTCAAATATACACTTAAGAGTATATTTTTCCTCATTAGAAAAGACTGATATGTTGGACCCTCATGTACTTGTGAGAACTCCAGAATTTACAGCACATCACAACCCCATCCAAACCTCTGCCCTGAGAGAGAACCAAACTCTAGCAAGGCTTCTGGCAGCATAAGGCCATGTATGGCTTTAGGATAACCCCAGCCTCCCAATAAAATGCCTGCCCGAGAAAGCTCAAGGCTGTTTCTTCTAGCCAGTACCTAAGGTAAGCCCCTGACCTACTCATTTAGTAAGAAGGTCTTATAATTATGAATCTTTCCCCCATCCCTCTGCGATGGATAAGTATCTCCTACAACTCAGGAGTGTCTTTCTTAAGGACCTGAAAGCCATTCCTTTGATAGATAATCATCAGGAAGGACAGGGCCTCAGTCCTCTAGTCTCTGCGGGAGGACACAATCCTAACTTGATGGTGGCCAGCAAGCACACACAGCTGGCCCAGGGGCATTCATACTGATCAATCTTTAGTAAGTTTTCAGTTGAGCCCCTGCTGGTCCTCCTTCCCTCCTCCCTCACTGCCCTTTAAAACACCAGTCACCTCAGCACAATTCATAATGGAGCTCAGCTTTTATTCCTGCTGACCATAGCTACTGAATAAAATGTTTTTACCACTTTAAATAATGTCTGGCTTTGTTTATCTTTGATACTTATTACCGAACTTTAATAATTACCAATATTTTGCCTATTTTATTTCATCTATTCTCCACCCCTCTTGCCCTACCCGGAAACACACTGGGGCAAATCCTTATCTGAAATAATTATGTATTTCTAACAAATAAGACTTCTAAAAATATATACTCTCAATGGTCTATCTTCGCATTTACCTGATTGTCTTAAAATATGAATCAGAATTCAAACTCCCACACACTGTATTTCATTCAGATGTCTTTTATGTCTCTAACCTTACAAAATGCTCCCTCACTCTTCATTAATGACATTTATTTGTTGAAATTAAATTGGGTCATTTGCCCTATAGTATTTCCTACATTCTGGAATTTGGCTAATGCCTTCCTTGTGGTGTTGTCATTTAACTCACTCCTTTTCATTCCTGGCAAATCAGTAGTCAGTTCTAGAAGCTGGATTTGATTCAGGTTCAGTTTTGGTAGGGAGGATAACCTGTGGGTGGTGCTATGAATTTCCTATTACATCACATAAGGAGACAATGTCTGATCACTTTTAGAGATGCTTAGATTTATAAGTGGGTTTGGGTGTTTCCATCCATTTTAAAGTTCTTTGCGAATTTTTTACTTTACAGTTTTGGCACTCACTCATGACCATTGTCTAGGCCAGTGCTACTCAAGGTGTGGTGATGCCAGTTTCCAGTGGTTTGTTACCAATTCATGATTAAGTACAACAATTGAAAGTGCAAAAGTTTAGAAACTTTTACAGCAATTTAACATTGCTACAACATTTTATTGCATTGTACAAGAGTATCACTCCTTAATAAATTGGAAGTTTAAAACAAAACACCTGTTCTGACCACAGTTCACTTGTGAGCACTGGCCTAAGGCCACTGTTTCCTAGGGGAAGAGTCGGGGGAGGATAGTTGTAAAAATAACAGTCCTCTAATTCTATATTCCTACTGCATTTTCTGGCTGAGTTCTTTTACAAAGAAATTTTCCTCATCAACTTGGGTTATTCTGAAACACAGTTAGGATAAGCAAAGGCAGAAGAGATTCCTTCTCTTTAATTACTAGTATTCAGAATGATGAGTTGTATCCTAGCAATTACCGAACTGACAGATTTTAAAAGTTTTATTATGAACTCATGGATTTTTATACATTTAAATGATTGAATCAATCACAGTGATTATTCCTTTTGATGTTCAAATTGTGCCATGTTTGGCCAGTGGGAACTACATCAAGTTTGCTCCTATACCTAACACTATTGATAGTTTTTGACAGCTCTTTTGCTTTCTTGAAGTTACAAGATGTCCCAGG
Organism: Camelus bactrianus; assembly: GCF_048773025.1. Taxonomy (NCBI): domain Eukaryota; kingdom Metazoa; phylum Chordata; class Mammalia; order Artiodactyla; family Camelidae; genus Camelus; species Camelus bactrianus. The sequence continues at coordinate 15,284,213 of NC_133552.1, forward strand.
TCTGGAATCAGCCTCTTTTCTAAGGGACTGTGGTTCCATTTAGTGAGAAATGACATTTAACAATTACAATCATGGTGCTAGGAGGTACACACATTTTATTCAATACAGACTGCCAAACTGCTTTCCAAAAAGGCTGGACCAGTTTACACTCTCAGTATGAATGCTGATCTACTTGAATATTATTTAAAAATTTTTCATCAATTGAATAGATGAAAAATGTTACCTGTTAATTTGCATTTCTCTAAATAAGGAGTTTGAACATAATTTCATGGTTTTTTTTGCCCTTTCATTAACTGTATATTCATATGCTTTGCCCATTTTCCTTCTGGGGACTTGTTCATCCATTCATTTGTTCGTTCATTCATTCTTCCATCAAAGATTTCTTGAATGCTTGCTATGTACTAGGTACTATGGAAACAATGAAGAGAGCTCCGTGATCTCAAGGAGCTTACATTCTTGGCAGAGAATTAAATGCTTATAATAAAGTATAAATAATGTTATGAATAATGCTATGATACATAATGTTATGGAGAGGCATTTAATTATTATTTTTCTGTTTTTTAGAGTTCTAATTTTATAATTAATTTTTCTATGGTTTGGGAGTCCAGTTTCATCCAGAATTTATTTTCATGTACCATGAAGATCTAACTTCAATTTTCCAAATGATATTCCATTGTTCCAGTCTTTTACTAAATACTGTAATGAGTTCTTCTTTCATCTTCTGATTTTTGACTTACTAACTTAATCATCTCAAGTTTTTACAAACACATAAAAATGTTCTCTTATTTTCTAGACTTATTCTGTCTCTTGATTGAACTGTTAATTCTTATACCAACACAAGATTGTTTTCTAGAGGTTGACAGAACATTTTGATATTTCTCAAGGCAAGTTCTTCCTCACTATTTTTCCTTTTAAACATGTTCTAGGTGTTTTCTGATTAAATTTATAATAGTTTGCCAAGTTAAAAAAAATCCAAGTGCCTGGATTCATATGAAATTAAATTAAGAGTATAATTTGAGAAGAATTTGTATTTTTACAATATGCAGTTTTCCAATCCAGGAACACAGTAAATTTATCCACTCATTAAAATCTTTAGTTTTAACATTCTTCATGTATTTTACTTTTTGATATTGTGAATGGAGACTTTATTTCATATTTTCTAATAGTATAGAGTTAAATATTTTTATTTTATGTGATTATGTCACTAAACCTTTTTAGCTTAATAACTTTACACTTGAATTTTAGATTTTCTAGGAAGATAAGTTTATCTACAAATAATTTTACTTTGTATATTTCCTTTTATATTTTATTGTACTGGCTAGAGTTTGCAGAAAAATACTGAATGACAATTACGATAGCAAGCATTCCTGTAAATCTTTATTTAAAGGAAATGCCTCTAAGTTCCATCAGTATATAGAAGGCGGATATTGGTTTAAGAAACATATTCTCTACCACATTAAAAAAAGAATTCGATTTCTAATGGTTCATATTGACTTAAAAATTTTTTTTTAATTTTTGAGGGGGAGAGGTAATTAGGTTTATTTATTTGTTTTAATGCAGGTACTGGGGATTGAACCCAAGACCTCGTGTATGCTAAGCACGTGCTCTATCACTGAGCTATACCTCCCCACCGTATTGATTTTTTAAAGTCTTTTGATATCTGTTAAGATAAGCCTTTTTTCCTATGGTTTAGTCCTGTAAAATAATGTATTTCCTAAAACTAAATCATTCTTGCTTGACTAGTATAATTTTTACTTGGTCATCTCATTCTTTTAATATTTCTCTGGATCAGAATTGCTAAAATTTTATTTAGAATCTCTATATCCATAAGAGCAATATTTAAACTTTTTAGGGCCATAAATCTCTTGACAATCTGATGAAAGCTATCAACGCTCTCTAGAAATACAATTAATATAAAATTTTGCATACTATTCAGGGCCTCCATAGCCCCTAGTTTAAGGATTCATCTTTATTATAATTAACTCTATATTTAGATGGTTTCCATGCTACTTCTTAACTACTATGTCTTATACATTCTGACTCCTCTTTTGATCAGCAAGAAGATTTTTGAGAAAGTTTCCCAGAAAGTTATGTAGACATACTCTTTTTAGATTTTGCTGAGGTAAAATGTGGTGCTAGCCTGATTTTTGTTGTTTGGTGGCTTTTTTGTTTGTTTCGGGACTTACAAGATATTTATACCTTATGATTGATAATAAAACTTTTAAAAAATCCGTATTTATCTACCAGTAATTTTTATTACTGTGGTACTTTTAAAACCTTTTGCCTCCAGACTTGATGTTTTCTTATACTCAGAAATTATCTTTTTGATTACTGTATCTGCTTAGTTTATTCTAGCTTCCAGTATTTTTGTTCATTTGTTTTAGTTCAGAACAAAATATGGCAGACGTTTCCACAAACAATGCTTTCGTAGGGCAAGTTTACATTATTTTTTAATATACTGAAAATGCCTACATTTCACATTTATTTAGGTATGAAAATTTTTAATGGAAACTATATGTATTTTCATTTCCTAGCTGCTGAAACAACTCTAAATAGTAGTTTAGCCATTGTGATTTCTTGCACTGGAGCTGTAAGCACAGCACATTGGCCCTAAATCTATTACCTTAGCTTGAAATTCTTAGCATTTCCTAAAGAACATAACATATGGATGATTCTGAAATTATTTCTGTAGTATCCACTAAAATTCTTGTTTTTCTTTTAATAGCATCTTTTATAAGAACATTATTCACCGTTTTCTTTTTCTTATCTGCTTGCCCTTTTCTTCTGCATTTTGGGTAATCTTATAGACCCCAGATTATACTTTTAATCTCCTTATAGGTGACTTTCACAATGAATAATTTCTTAAAAGAAAGGCTGGGATAAAACTGATCACTGCGTTACTATATATAATAGGAAATATTTGAAACAATCTAATTATCCATCCTTAAAGGAATGGATAAATTAATGTACTATTTTCACGTTATGGAAATCCAAACAAGAGGTAAAGGGAATGAAATAGATCTATACACAGCAAACAACATGATTAGATCTCAAAACTAATGCTGAGTAAAACAAGAGGGCGTATGTGTGAATATTTATGTAAAATTTTAAAACTACAAGTAATACTACTGTATATTATTTATGGCTATCTAAATATTTTTAAAAGAACTAGAAAAATAACAGAGGATACCCAGGCAAATAGGGGAAAAGAACTTGTCATGGTGAGAAGTTAGGTACGGCTCAAAGAAACTACAGTGTTTTGTTTTCTTTTTAAAGAAGAGACTGGAAGTAAATACAATGAAATGCTAATAGCTGTTAATTCTGAATGGTGTGAGTATGGGTTTTGGCTATATTCCTTTATATATTTTCAATCTTTAACATTTCTTGAAAAGACAGTAAAAAATACTGGATGAGAATGTAGCTAAAAGATCCATGCAAATCCATCACTACCCATGGACTATAATGCAATGGCACCTAATGCACTAAAAATGAGGGGGAAAAATAGAAAAAAAATGAGGTAAGGTTACGTTTTGCCTTAAACAATTTTAACGTATTTTAGCTTTTTTGAATAATGTTGGGGGTATATTCCATAGTAAGAAATATATTCTATAATGCACCTTTTGTTTTACTCTTCCACTTAACTTTCATCTTCTTTAGCCTAGTCCATGTTAGTAGTTGTTTTTATTTTTTAATTAATTAGTCAATTATTTAATTAAGGTATCCAATATTTCCTTGTTTTTTAAAGCCCATGCCTGGAACTTCTTTTTCCTTATTATTCAATGCCAGGTTCCTTTCTACCATTTTTTTCTTATAAAGCATCATAGTATATTCTGAACAATAAGCACTTCTATTTATTTATCCACCTGAGATATATATCCTTTTCTTTGGTTTCATTCAGTGTTGACTGTAATAAATTCTTTTAGGCTCTTACAGCTTTGTTCTTTGTTTTGATATAAGCTTATATACCTACATTGTTGTATAACCAGGAAACTGAATGTTTCATTTCCCTTTTCAATTTGCCTTAACCAAATAAATTATATTCCAAACTGGTTTCTGTGGCATCCTTTTCTTCAGATGTCATCTGACTTCCCCTATTTCAACTATGATCTTTCTTTGTTCCTGCTTTGCTATTTTTGGGGAAGGGGAATATGAAATACTAGTTTGAGGACTCCAAAGGTTCTTTTCTGAATATGGAGGGGCTAACTCAGAGTATATGTGAGAGAGAAATCTGAATCTGGGCTATCTTTAAATAATTTTCTTAAATAATAACTAATAATTGTACAGTAGTTTCCAGTTTACAATGTACTTTTACATAATCTCCTCATGTAACAGTAAGTACAGCTCCAAGTTAGTCATTACTGGAAAAACATACAATTAGAACTACTTAGAACTAAAATGTAATAGAAACATGTTGGTAAAATCTGTCAGTTTGGAATTTAGGATTTCAAGAAAGTTAGCTAACCCAGCTTAAAAGTACCCTTCTGGTGAATAATTTAATAAAAATTAAGAGGTGTAAGGCTCAAGTTACTAGGCAATTAAAAAAGGAGGAAAAAAATCTTTTAATATTTATAAAGAAGAGTTAGAAAAGAAGCAGGAAAACTTGGAAATGAAACACTGATATGAACCTAAGAAACATTTCTTTTCTTATCTGTGCTTCACTTCATAAAACAAATGAAAGAAAGCCAACTTACTACAAGTCTCAGGAGTTAAGTGACCTAATTTCAATCCCATTTTGTAGGGAGGCAGATCAACTTTCTTTTATATATGAAGATACGTTACTGGAAAAAACAAAAACAAAAATATAGAAAACCAATCCTATGCACAGTCCTGCAGACCTAGTTACTGACCCTCTATAAAAATGCCAGAGGTAATCAAAGGACAAGTAGGTAAGTAGGTATACCTATGTCATAGCTCACTTATATGGACTGGAAACTCAATTCAAGTCAAGAATAAGATACATAAAGCCGGTTTCCCACCAGACGTTAAGAGTTCCCATTTGATTTTGTCATTGGAAAATTGTATGACCTTGAGTGATTCAGCTAGGGTTGAGAACCCATGACTTAAGTTATTCACCATGCAGTTTGCTTATGTGACTACCGGCCTGCTAGGGGTTTGACTACTGAAAGCAAAATAAGTAATAAGCACATGATCTGCAGAGGAAATACAAAAGGAATTATTTAAATATAAACAACTTTGTCTTTTCCATCTGTAAGTATTGCCCTCTAGCTGGAAAGACAAGACAAAAATGAAAAGAAGTCATGAAAGCCTGTGACAGTTAAAAAGGGGTCCTAGAACACGAGTTCTTTAAACATACTAAAATTCTAGGCCCAAACAAATTAAATCCCAAAGTCTTCAAAAAACTTCAATTATGAATAAAAAATGGGGAAATGCCACTCTGATCTTTTAAAAAAGGAAACATTCCAGAAAGTACAGAATGGTTAGCTTAATATTATTCTCTAAGTAATTTCTGGAAGAGAGAATCTAACATGATATTTGAATACTTAGAATCTGAAAAGCCAACATGGACTATGTGAAAAAAGTACAAATTAACCCAATTTTCTTTTTTGATAAGGTTAATGATAAGGTTTGATAAAGTTTGGTAATGATTTAGAATGCTAAAGAAGTGAATCTTGATTTCTCAAGACAGCTCTGTAAGTAAGATACAGAAATGGAGGTGGGACAATGGTAGAAGTAAGTAAATTTACAGTTGGTTGAACAGTTTTTTCTGACGAGTAATGAAAAGGTGTCTAGTAGTGAAGCCAGCCAGGTTTTGCCTCTGGTCCTGTCCTATCCAATACTATCTTCAATGACCATAACAAAGACTAGAAAGCTTATTTAATATATCTGTACAAGATGAAAATCCACAAAGAAAGTATAACAGATAAGAGATTCAAAATTCAAAAGGATTCTGATAAGCTAGGATAATTAACCTAAAACCAAAAAGGGGCAATTGATAAGAAAAAACTACCCGCTGCATTTAGGTTTAAAATACAATTATCTATAAATATAAGATGGGGGACAGTTTGTTTAGGGGTAGTTTATAAGAAAAAGTCATATTTTCGTGACTTGGGGTAAACGAATTTGTTTTTAAAAGGTAATAAAATTTTATTTATGCTATATATTTAAAAGTCAGAATGTCTAGAAAAAAATTTTGTTTTGTGAGCTACTGAAATGGCCAGTAAAGGAGTTTTAAAAGTATGAACTTAGCTTTTTCTAAGATCATTTTTAAAAAAGTTTTATGACTCTTTTAGATTCAAACTGTAATGGTACCTATAATATTTATAAATGCAAATCATATGTAATAAACATCAAAGAGGAAAAAAAAGAATTCTACACTGACAATTTTTTTGGTCAAGTTAATATGTAGCTGAAAAAACTAATTAAGGCAATAAACTTAAGAAGTTTCTTTTTAAGAACTTTCTAAAGACATTTTTTTGTTCTTCAAAATTCTGTTCCCTGCCCTAGCACACAACACTTTTAGAAACTTTCCTTTAACTAAGAACTTGAAAGTATTAGTACAGGCATTACCTACTGAAAATAAAGCCTAAGTGTCAGAGTGTCAGATTTCTTCTTACACAATTCTATTTTATGCTAAGGAAACTTTACTGGAATTAGTGTTAAATGAGAAAGAAAAGATCAGAAAAATTCAGCCAATTTTCATAAACTTCTCAATACTAATTTAGAGCTGTTATGCTTTTTAAAAACTGAACTGATATTGAAGGAAATACTTTTGACCCTTTTCAATACTCCTCTTCAAAAGAAATAGTCCAGGAAAAATATTTTCCTAGTTAAAAAAAACCCAGTAAACTTTGTGTATATTAATAATATATACAAAGACATCCGAAGCTAAATTTTATTAAAAGACTTGACTACCTAGGGATAGTAACAAATAAGTAGCCTATATAGGGAGTCATGAACCTACATAAAATACACAACTTTTAAAATTTGTGATGGGAAAAAGTCCTTTTTTTAATAGATTCTATCTATTCTTATGTTGAATGATTAGCAATAGTAAATCCCTTTCTGGGAGCAAAAGCATTAACAACATAAATAAATTAAACTTATACACATACAGAGAGGTACGGTCTTCTGGAAAGGAGTCTTCATATGACGTAGATGGCAATGACCTTGATTTCTTTTCCTGTGCATTCTCGGCCACAGACGTGTGACCTACATGAAAAATTACAAACATGATAACAAGTGTGCCAAGTTAAAAATCATTCACTCTAGTATCTAAATAATATTTATTAACTAGAGATACATGGGGCCCTTAACTCTGCAAACATATTAAGATTTCAAGGTTGAGCCAAAAAATTAGGTGTCGACATTTTCAAAAACATTAATAAGATAGGATAAAATAAAAGACTTAGGATAGAAGAGACTTCTACTGCAGAAATTCTAGTTTGGCCTGAGCTTTACCTGAATTTTAATCAGCCTTTAAGGTGAACATCAAGAATCTCTATTTCTGCTTCCATTTTACAGAAAAATAACATAGCTCTTTAAGCCTCTATAAAAGGTCGCGAAACGAAAACTTTATGTGTCTTTTGTTTCCTCATTATTCTGCTATCTGTTTTTTTTGGGGGGGGGGAGGGAGGTATTTGGGTACCTCTTTTTGTCTTACCATTTCTATCTTCATTTCTCTTACTTTCTCCTATATCTTTCTACACTTAATTTCATCTCATTTCTTGTCTTTTCCAATTTCATCTATTCTTACTCTCTAACATGACTCCAATATAGAAATAAGCTGTATATATAATGAAAAAAGTTACAGATTTCCTGCTATTATTTTGAAAAAAATGGATATGTGGAATATTCTATGTTTGGTTTAAAATTTTTTTTAATTGTGCCTTTTTCCTATGCAGTGATGGACCTTAAGAAAATAAGTAATTCTAATCCCACTTTAGATTATTAACTTGCATTGGTTCTTTAGTGCAGACTAGTTTTAGTAAAAAGGAGAAAAAAGTTTAAGCAAATAGAAGAGTAGTTTAAATTATAATCCAAGGTCATCCTTGGCTAATTGGAAAGCAAATATCCCTCACAGTTCTCTAGGTAAAGAAAGAAGATTTAAATTCTGAGAGTTAAAGAGAGCTGTAACTGATTAAAAAACAAATAAGTTTTACAAATTAAAAATTTCTTATTTTTTCCCAGCTAATTTCTTTGAATGAGACATATAAATTCATACTAACAAATATGAATAAAACATGTTTATAAGCATGGTTAGAAATAAGATTTACTAAAAAAAACAATTGAGATTTTAAATTAACCATTAGATAAGGAAAGAAAGGGGAAATAATAGTTTCAAGAAAATAGTATCCAATTCTCTGTATGGGGATAAAGGAAATATTTACAGAATTATACACAAGCAAAGAAAAATAAAAGTAATTAGTGGTTTGGGGAATTCAGGCTGGATCTGGGATGGCTTGTTTTGACATCAACACCAAGTCCTTTTGTTTCTCCCAGTCTCAATATTCCTTTTAAAATAAATATTAACATGAATCTTTATTACTAGAAAGTGTCTAATCCCTGCATTATTCAGTGGCAATGTCAATTACATAACTCCCCAATTACTTTAAAAACATTGTCTACCACTAGCAAACATATACTTTTATTTTGATGAATTCATTACGCTTCAGATGAACTACATAGAAATATGAAACTGTAATATTCAGCACTTCTATTGATGAATTCATTACTTTAAAAGAACCAAACAAAAACTGAACTTTCTTTTGGTGGGAAAGATTGTTTCAGAAAGAAAAAAAGAAATGTTGTTTAGAATTAGTTCCTCTTACTACCTCCTGCATTTAAAGCTTGTCTTTAGCAAAACTAATGTAATCCCCTAAAGGTATGTTGATTCCAAGTGCTACTGAAGGCTACTGGGAGAAAGATTGTTTTAAAAAAAAAAACCTACCCTTCTAAAACTATACATTAGCTTCTGAAATTAAGAATATTTTTGAATAACAAAAGCTTTCTTTAAAATAAACTGATGATGTTAAGCCATATTTTGAGATTTAAAACCTGAAGACTTCAAAGTATGACAGTTAAAATAATCACAATGTGTTGAGATTTATAGGATAGTGATCTTGATAAAATAACTTTTCAATTTTTCTTTTTCTAATCCTGGTACATTATCTTTCTTCAATTTCTTCTAAAATGAATTTGTTTAGAGTTTAGAAGACTGATGGTATAATAATCATCTAGAAACAAAAATATTTTCCATCAGTTAATCTATACCAGAGTAACTCTTTCTAGTATTGTTTCTTACAAAGCAGGTTTATAGTGGTTTGGAGTCTTGGAACTCTATTTGCCATTCTTAGAGAAGCTTTTTGAAGAAGAGTTACATTTGTTCATTCTTTCCCTTGGAGGTTTAGTAGGGTATGCATTTCCCATCTCTGGATAGGTAGTACTTTTTATCTAATAAGGGAACTGATTTACGTATTTTACCTAAATGGATTTTAAAGTTTTATTTTAAATTATCTTTAGAACTTGACATTATCAGGCTGGCTTGCTTCAAGTCAAGAAAATAGCAGAGAATATTCTAGTTTGGGATTAGAAACATACATACCCTTTATCAATGTTGAATTGTTATTTATAGTTGCTTCATTCACTAGAACCATTGCTTGGATGTATTCTGTTAAAGAAAGGAAAAAAGAATGAAAATAATCAGCAGCAGCATCTTTACTCAAGGTGCCAGCTACCATGCTAAGCAATTTACAAACTTTATCTCATTCAATCTTCACAACTCCTCTGAGAGGTTCTCATGATTATTTGCATTAGAGATAAAAAAAATTGAGGCTTAGAGGGTAAGCCACGTATTCCAGGTGAATCAGCTAGGAAGTGGCAGAACTGGATTCCAACCTACATATATCTGATTCATGAAGGAAAGAGAAGGGATCTTATAATAAAAGACAGTATTAATTTGTGGACACACACATAATAGATAAATGTCATAAATGTCATAAGAACATTCAGAAAGTATTAAGAATACTCTGAGGGAAAATAAAGAATAGTTCTGGGGGAAAATCTGTTTGAAAATCATATGTTCTGATGGAATGAAGGAAGTTTCCACATAAAAATCTCTGTTCTACAAACTTGGGTTGAAGGCAAAAAAATAGAAAAAAGTAAAAACTTGAATGACCAAACTGATTGCCTATGTAGGATGCAAGTTTTGCTTTCAAAAGACTAGTAGGGCAAGTTCTGTTTAAAGAAGGCAAAATAGGGGGAGGGTACAGCTCAAGTGTTAGAGAGCATGCTTAGCATGCACAAAGTCCTGGGTTCATTTCCCAGTACCTTCTCTAAAAATAAATAAACCTAATTACCTCCTCTCCCTAAAATAAAAAAATTAAAAAATAATAAAGTAGGAAAAATATATTTATATATGTACTTTTATATTTAAAAAACACAAGTTGTCTCTGAATGATGGGGTAATGGATAATTTTTTATATTTTTCCATATGTACCAAATGTTCTACAATGAGCAGATATTACTTTTGCAATACACTCCCCTCTCCACCCTCCAAAAAAAGATAAAATGAGAGAGAAAAAGGTAGCCTGAGATACAAAGAGATAAATTCAGTAGCTATTATTCAAAGTAATCATCTTCATTCATTTTTACAAAATGTCCATGGCATGGTAGAAGCAAGTTTTTATAGAAGCAGAGCATGTATACATACAAAGCAAATAGAACTGATGTTTGGTTCTTAGAAAACAAATTATTTGACTTTTAAAATGAACAGCTATACTGGAAATACAATTATACTGTATTGCCAGTGGGTAATATTTAGCATCAAATGTATTAAAACTGTTTTTTTTTTCGCTTCATACCTTTATTTGTGGCAGACCCATCTTTGATCTTTCGTTTCAGTGACTGCAGTACATTTTGCACTTGTTCAAATATGAAATCCACTTTTCCATCATCTTCCAGCCCCATCCAGAAAGTTTTTGCATCACCTAAAATAAGTGAATGGCTTAAGAGCTGAACAGAAACAGACTGTAATTTCCCTAAGCCACCAGTTATGAAAAATCCACTTGGTTTCTAATTATTAAAATCAAGATTTAATTGGTTTCTTAATTTCCTCAAGGAAAAAAGATTTTGGTCACTATTTCTTTCCAAAGAACTAGACACAAAGACTGTGATCTAGGTATCTCACTTATTTCTGCTAATTAAAAAAAAAAAAAAAACTTGAAAACTTTAGTGACACTATTTCTTAACTGGAAAAAGAAGGAATGACTTCATTCCAGGGTGGGAAGGGCATATTTATAACACGTATGCAGTTTAAGTTTCAGAGACATAATCTCTACTGAGTGTGGAAATGGATGGTTTCAGAATGAAACATCTCAACAATTGTTGAAATAACTAAATGTCTAACAATAATGCTTTAAAAATGTCTTTGATATTAATTTTTTAATAATTATGTTGGCTGAAGAAAAACATACAACCTAAAAATTTCTAATTATGTTTTATTCAGGTATCTTACTGAGGACTACAGCCTGGGAGATAGCCTCTCAGACAGCTCCAAGGAACTGCTCCAAAGAGGTAAAAGAGGAGCCAGGATACATAGGAGTTTTTTTGCTGGGGGGAGAAAACAAACAAATACATAGTCTAACATCAAAAGATTACTGCTAATCACAAAAAAAACAGACACCTCAGGTTAATGATTTTAGTGCTTTTCTAGTATGCGAAGATGCTGGGCTCATTGAAATTACTCATTAGATACGCATCTTAACTATCTGGGGGCAGTATCCTGTTTTTCTCCATTCTGAATTCCCCTCAGAGTGTGCTGTTGGGGGTGGATGCAGTGGCTGATGGCTGGATGGCAGGCAACATTCACTGTTTATTGAAACAGCAGGCAACGTTTTTTGTCCATGATTACATGAGGCAAAATAATGTTTCAAGTTTTTATAGATAAAGTTACGTAGATAAGCCAAGATTTCTGACGCCCAGCAAGCTAACACCTTAATCAAAAATTTCCTAGAGAAATAATCTTTTCAAAGCTGAAAACTGAAATATGAGAAAGGCAATTAAAATAAATTGGCAAAAGCCAAATCTTACACTGTTTAAAAGTAATGAAAATACCTAAAATGTTAAATATAAATTTATAAAACATACAAAATTAATGTTTAAAATTAATAGGGCCTTAAGTAAAAAGAGGAACATAGTACTTTAGAAAGGTCACTTGAGGAGCCACTGGGAGGATTAATGAGCAGATAGTATGGAAAGTTTACAAAAAAAATACATTTTCCTTAATAAAAATTAAACATAGATCCTCCAAATTGGTAACGGACTAAGATGCTTTAAAAAAAAATAGCTTAGGCCTCAGAGTCCCAACTCTCTCTGGCAGTCACTTTACCCAAAGGGGACCTCTGGCTAATTAGGGCTGCTGCCACCAGAGCAGCCTCAGGAGGGGTGCTGTTACCAGGTTTACTCTCTGGCCTGTTGTGTACTACCCAAGACTAGCCTGCTTTTGATTCTCCACAGCACAGATCAGACAAAGGTTTCAACATCTGAAACAAATGCAATGGGAACGGACAAAAGGGATGAGGAATGATGATATAGAGACAGACAAGGGATGTCTTGTGTGCCATGCTGAGCAACTTTATTTTTATGTGGAAGGCTTTGGGGAAGTCTCTCAAGAGGTTTAAGCATCCGATTATGTAATTAGATTTGTTTCTTAAAAATATGAGTCAGTGGCAGTGGGAAAAGGGAGGAGTCAAGAATGATTTCTAAGTTTCTGACACAGGCAACCATATATATATTGTAACAGTATTCATTATGATAGGAAATAAAGGTAGAGAGAAAAGTGAGAATTTCAAGTAGGGTGAGTAAACTGGATACACAGGCTTCAGTAAGATCTAGTCCAGATGTACAAATTTTGGAGTCAACAGTACACAAATTCTTGCTGAAGCCACAGAGTAGATATCATTACAGAGAATGTGTAGAATGAGAAGAGGGTCTTCTTTAGAACATCAGTATGTAAGTGAGGAGTACAAGGAAAAGGAACCATAGACTGAGAAGGAATATAGGTAGGAGCAGGTACTTGGATGGAAAATCAAATCAGTATACTAATCTTGCCACTACTTGCTTCCAGAAATGAAGAATACTATATGATTACTCTACTGTTTGTCCAAACATGCTCTATTACTTAGCTAGATAAGAGTATTTATTGCAAGAACATAATTATGAAGCAAAAGGTATGGCAGCTTTGTAAAGAAGGGAGATAAGTAAATTACAGTTATACTACATCTCTTCCCATCTCACTCAAGATAGAAAATCTTTGTAAATAGGCAATGCTCATGAATCACACTGATCTGAGTACATTTACTAGATGAGTATTTATGGAGTGCTTACTAAATACATTGACAATGACCTAGGAATTTGTATGTGTATTTCTCCATCCATCCCTTGATGAGATTCAGGGCATTGGTCTAGAGAATCTCTAAGACATCATTAAGCTTGTGATCAGCAAAGTGTAGTCTACAAACCACTGGGAGTCCCCAGATTCTTTCAGAGATTATGCTAGGTCAAACTATTTTAATAGTAATACTAAGACACTATTTGCCTTTTTTTTCCTTCCTATGTTGACATTAGCTTATGGTTCAAAAGCATTGGTGAATAAAAGTGTTGGTGCCTTAGCATGAATCGAGGCAGTAGCACCAGAATACCAGTAAGTCATTTTATTATTTACCACCAATTTCACTTAAGAAGATCCTTGATAAAGCAACATAAATGATTACCACAGTACAACAGCTGTCTCAAGGAAAGTACTAGTGAGACTGAGTTTTAAGCTCAACTAGCTGCTTTTCTTTTTCATGGAAAATCATTTTTACTTAAAAGAACCACTAAAAAGTAATTATGGTTTTCAGACTGGTACACAGTCTGAAACATATTGGTACACATTTTCTCAAACATGAACAAAGTGACCCTGTCACTTGAAGGACAAAATTGACAGCATTTGTTACTAATGATAAAATTCAGGTTAACAAGTTAAAACTGAAAATTTAGAAAACTTGCATCTGCCATGTAAGCTTGAGAGCGCCTTGATAATTAACCACTTTTTGATGAAACTGGCAACAATATTAGTAAGTGTAATTTTTAATACTGTATGATGAAATGTACCAACCTTTGGAAAATCTGTATAATTCATTGAGCCAATGTTTTCCAAGTGGTCAATGGATGATGTTATAAAATCGCACACGTGTAAATGACCCATTCAAAGTACAAAACAAACCAGTGGATTTTAATGCAACCGAGTATAAAAAAAAAAAAGCTCACTGATATGAATTCAGATTCTACACTATAACTAACCTTGAAGAATTGACTACTTAATTGTAGTTTTGTAGTTGTATCAAAGGAAAATATCCAGTTAACTGAGAAGATAATTAAAACATTCTTCCTTTTTCCAACTTCATTTTCTTTATACGTTTACACTAAAGCAACATATCCCAACAGATTAAATACAGAAGCAGACATGAGTATTTCTCTTCTGTTAAGCCAACTATTAAAGGAATTTGTAAAAATATAAAACAATGATCTTTGTTTAAAAAAATACTTATTTCTCACGAAAATGTAATTTTTAACATGTTGGGTTTACTGTTTTTTAAAAAATGAGCCAATTACCATTTTTTAAGCTTCTCAGTTTCTAATACAGTAAATTTGAACAGATATTATCCTTATAAACAAAAACTATTAGGGGTTTTTAACTACTTTTAAGACTATACAGTGTTCCTGAGACCAAAGGAAAGTTTGAGAACCACTGGCCTATATAACAGTCCAGTGAGATCAGTATTATAGTCTGTATAATGGTGTATATATTACAAGTACAATAAAGGGCAGTGAAACTATTCTGTATGGTACTGCAATGGTGCATACATGACATTATGCATTTGTCAAAACCCGTAGAACTTTAAAGCACAAAGAGTGAAGTTCAATGTATGCAAATTTTAAAATATCATTTAAGAGATAAGGGATCCCAGGAAGGAATGCAGACTATGATAAGAGAATCTAACTGTATTACAAATGTACACACAACCTCATTGAAGAGGTCGGTGGAAAAGGTGCTGACCTAAATAACTTTGGAAATAAGTGGCATCTGTAAGACTAAAGACAAAAGGAACTGGCATAACCACTAAGGTGTCCCACCTGGGAATAAATTTCTATTTCTGATACTGTTATACATGTATACTGGAATTGAGCAATTAAAAAAAATGGAAAACAGATGATGGGCGTTTACAGATAAGTAAGGAGAATAGGCTAGAATGATCCAAGTGGTAATAGATTAGAGCAAAAACATCAGCATAAACTCATGTTTAGCTTAATACAGATACCGATGGTTACTAGATACGTGTATACACAAGTATATGTATATACACCTTGCTCTGTCAACTGAGAGGGCCTATAAGCAAGATACCCCAGTAACAACAAACACACCTATCACCCAGACCCTGATTTCTAATACCATTCTCCAATAAAAGAAACCATGGCTCATTCAAGAAGTGGCTGATTCTAGGACTACGGCAGGAAATATACAAGATGAGTCTGGAGCTTCTTCTAGGACCAGAAGATAAGGAAATGCTAAAAACCAAACACATGCAAACAAAATAAAAACCACCTACATAGATGGGATTATGTCAAAGGGACAGGAAGCTGACTGAAAGGGTGCCAATGCCAAATCCCGGGGCAATATGAGTAACAAAATAAAACAGTACTGGATTATAACTCAAAGTATAAAGCTAATATCCATGAGTCCATACCGATATAAATAAATGATTGAATAAATACATAAATCAGGGAAAGGAGACAAATCTTCGTTGTAGAAGAATTCCAAATAATTAATGTAGATACTCTGTTTTTAGAGCAGGGGAGTATAAATCCCCACTCCTTAAGTGTAGGCTGCACATAGTAATTTTCTATCAAAGAGAAAGGGAGGGGGGAAAAAGACTAGTAATTTACAGTGGAGAAACCACATAATACTATGTCAGCCAGGTAGGTGAACAAGCTCAGTATCAACAAGTGAGAAATCATGCTGATAACATGTACCCTTAATGTCATGTGGTAAAAAAATGGCACTTTCCCTCTATGGTCTTCCTCCCAAAAATCCATAACCCCAGTCTAATCATGAGGAAAAAAATTAGTCAATAATTCCAATAGAATGGCATCTTATAAAACACTTGGATACAAAATCCTACAAAAACAAGGAAAATCTGAGAAACTGTCATATCCAAGAGGACCCTAAGGAGACATGACAAGTAAATGTAATGTGGTTTCCTGGATGGGATCCTAGAACAGAAAAAGACATCAGGTGAAAACTAAGGACAAAAGAATAAACTATGGACTTTAGTTAATAATAATGTCTCAATAATGGTTTATTAATTGTAACAAAAATGTACCAGCCAAATGTAAGATGTTACTTATAGGCAGAACTGGGTGCAAAGTATATGGGAACTCTTTTACCGTCCCCCCAAATTTTCTGTAAATTTAAGTTTTCTAAAAAGTAAACTTTTAAAAAGCACATTAAAGTGCTGACTTAACATTACAGATATACAATTAGTTATAAAGACAGTCAAAATTGTTGGCTACATAAGAATAAATCCTTAATTTCCTATAACTCAGAAAAGTCACTTGCATTGAAAAACCTTGAAAATTCCACAATTCAGCTTCATTAAGTATTCTATATACTTTTAAACATGAAGTTTAACAATGGTTTCTTGACCTACCATTTTTTTCTCCCATCTTTTGGCGTCGTTTACAGAAATGAAAATCTTCAAAATTAACTTTATCAAAGAACTGAATCACTTTGATTGGAGAATATAACTGGAATCCAACTGTGGTCTCTATGAAATTTGCAGTCCTCAGAGAAAATACATCATTATAGCATTCTAAACCAAATATTCCTTGATATTTGAATTTTCAAGTAGAGATCGCAGTTGAAGAAATTTTCAGAATTGATCACTAATCCAACTTAATGACAAGTTCGTGCATCTTCATCAGATGAATACTTATAGGCGTATCAGATCACTGACAATATCTTTTTAAAAATAAAAATCAACTCCATCTTTTGGTCCATGAATGCATGAAACATTCTGTAAGGAAAACAATAAGGAATGGTGCATATTTGTGAATATTAAAATATATAAGAAAAAAGAGATTGTTCTATCTTTTAAAATAGCATGAACCATTTTAAAAAAAGAATATATATTAACTTGAAAAATGTGTAAAATATCAATATTAGGAAGATTACAGAAAAATTAAGAATCACCTATTTAATATATATGTTAATTAGTACAAACTATCCCTATTTTATAAAACTTTAAAAATGGGAATAATAATATTAACTACTTCAAAAGACTGTTTTGAGGATAAGTCTTGATCACTTAGAATAGTACCTGGCACATACAAAAGAATCAATAAATGCTAGCAATTATTATTATTCTTTAAGTACATATACTTTTAAAACAAAATTTGAATTTTAGTATATATAATTTTTTTTAATCTTTCATTGATAATATACCCTGCACTTTTCCCCATCATTAATATTTTCCTATGACTTTTAAGTGGCTATATAACATACTTTGGTCTATAATTCACCTATTAAATTACACTAAAGAATTTTGATAATTAAATTTTAATATGCTGTTAATTAGTACTATAAACAAACCTCTATTTGGACATTTAGGTTGTTTCACTTTTCCAATATAATAAACAATGCTGGCATATACTTTACGTATTTCTTTGATTATTTCCTTAAGATATACACCTAGAAGTGGAACTAAAAGGTCAAAAAGAGGTCAGCAATTTTCAGCCTCAAGATATTAGTCAACATATGATGGATTTTTATCCCACTCCTACACCAAATCCACAGAAAATGTTAAATTAAGAAAAAGGTGAAGTCATGCTGAAAACAGAAAGGAATTCTCTATAAACTGAGTCTGTGGGACCTCTTTGAGGAAAGGAAACACGAAGTTGCAGAGATAATGCCAACCACAAACGCATCAGGGCAAAAGAGCAAATCCTCTCAGAGGAGATGAGTACACAACCAAGACTGACCAAACATCTGAAGAAAGCTACACCACGAAGGAGACTTAACAAGCCCGCCAAACTGATGGACTTACATTCAAAAGGAGAATTAAAGAGCATCCTGAAAATAAGTTTAAAACAAATATTATTGTATTTACTATCCTCATAGGGCTAAAGAAGGAAACCTCATCCATGAATTAACATACCATTTTGAAAAATAACCAATTGGATATCTTGGATATAAAAACAGTTGTTGTATAAAGTCAGTAGATAGTCATAATGACAGCATAGACTCAGATGAAGAGCCAGTTAGAAGATGGAAGACTGAGTTGAGCAATGCACTCAGAACACAGAGCAAAGAAGTAACAAGAGGAGGGATAACTTGAATAAAGAAAAGGCAGTAATGACCAAAAATTTCTCCGAACTGGAAAACACATTAGCCCATTAAGGGTCCATTGAACACCGAGCAGGATAAAATTCTTAATACATATCACTAGACAAACTGGATAAACATCAGAATATCAAGAACAAAGACAAAGCATAAGAAGCTTACAGAAAATCTAGATTATCTAAAAGGAATGTGTATCAGATTGGTAATTAGACTTCTCATCAGAAACACCATATGCAAAATGTTAAGGGAAAAATAGGTCTGAACCCAGAATACTATTTCAGCCAAGTTGTCTTTCAATAGTGAGGGTTAAAAACATAGGCTTTTACAGACATTCAAACAACCACTCAGAAACTCTGAAAGAAATAAAGAAGTACTTCATGAGTAAAAATTAAGCTAGAAGGAAGTACTGAGGTACAAGAAGCAACAGTGAGCAAATGAGTAAAACACACTAATGCTAGATAAATACAGATTAAAAATGGATTTTAATAAATGAAACAAAAATGCTAGAAGATACAACCATAGGAAATTACGTTCTTTTTTGGGGAGAAGGGATAGAAGAGGATTATCGCACAATCAGAGAAAGCAAAGTAGAAGCACCCTAAGTTCTTTGTAGGGAGGATATCAATACTAACTAAATGTACACTTCGCTAAGAAAATATAAATTTAAGAACTGTGTTAAAAATGTAAAAGTAATCTATGAAAAAGAAAACAGGTAGAACAAAGAAAAAAGATAAATGGAAAATAATATATAAAAGATACAAAGAGAAGCATGGTAAATAAAAGGATGAGAAAAAGGGCAATTATGTTAATAACCACAAAAAAGGTGAATGTGTTAATCTTACTTATTAAAGGACAGACTCTCAGACTAAATTGCGAGCAAAACCTAGCTATGGTATTTTTAAATAAGAGATCCCCTTAAATCACATAAAATGTCATCAAAGGTTGAAATGAAGGAATGTGAAAAAAAGACATACTGGCAAATACAAGAAGAAACATTCACATCAAACAAAATAGAAGTTAATATGAAAACTAGTAAAAGAGACAAAAAAAATTTTATACTGACAACAGAACAATTCACCATGACTATCTAATTGAAATTATTGACTAAATACCAAATGGGCTTAAGAAGTGAAAAACCCAATTGGAGGGATAAGTTCAAAAAAGAAATTAAAACAACACTTAAAGATCTTATCAGAGCTGCATGCCACACATTCCCATATCTCATTCCCAGTATACCAGGTCCAGAAAGTTTTATAGATGAATTCTACAAAACTTTCAAGGAACAGATAATTTCTATAGTATACAAACTGTTCCAGAGCAGAAAAAATATGGGAAGCCACCCAATATTTTTTTGAGATTCGTGTAACCTTGACACATAAGAGAAGAAACTCAAGGTCAAAAGCACTTCTTGGTACAGGAGCAAAAATAGTAAGTAAAAATATGCAGCAGTAGAGTAAAAGTATTGTTACCAAAGTGTAGTTTATCCCAAGAATACACCAAAAGTTTAACATGAGAAAGTTTATCAATGTAAATTTTTACATTAACAGATAAATAGAGGAAAACTCTATTGGAGTTACAAGAGGAAGTAATCTTAAATACAGAAAAACAAAACAAAAAAATTCAATGAAAGTCAACAACTATTCTGAGGAGGGGCAGGGGAAGAGGAAGAACTCTTGCAAACTAGGAATAAAAGAGGACTTCTTTAACCTGATAAAGACTATACAACAAAACTAAGAAGCAAACATCATACTCAACAATGAAACAATAGAAGCATTTTCATTAAAGCCAGGCACTGGATGAGGACACTTGCCACCACTGCTCTTATCTGATATTTTACTGGAAGTCTTAGAAAAATACAGTAAAGTAAAAAGAGATATAAAGACTGTACAGGGTAAATCTATCTGTAGAATAAATAAGCAAAAACTAACAAACTTCAAGTTTTAACTTAAAGTTAAAAGCCAAGCAAAGAGTTAGGAGAAAATGTCTGTAATGGATTTGAATAACTAACAAAAAAGGGACATAGCCACAGACACTGAAGAAATTTTTAAAAATTATACAGGACACACAATATCCAGAACACATAAAGAACTCCTTAAATCATTAAGTAAAAGTTGATTAGATAGAAAAATGGGTAATTTTAAAAAGAAATTATAGAAATATATATATATATATATATATATATATATATATATATATATATATATATACACAGTAAGGTCAATACGCATAATTAGATACTGCAATCTTAACTAGTACTCAGAGAATTAATAAAAAAATCTTTAAATGAGTATAATTTTCACCCATCAGAAGGGCATAAAGTAGGATGATGGTATCTGGTGTTGGTTTAGATTGTAGGCAAACTGAACTTTCATAGACTACTTTGTAGGATGTGTAAATTAGTAGAAGTATTTTGGAGGCAAATTTGGCAAGACCTATTGAAATTTAAAATGTTCGTAACTTAAAACTAAGCAATTCCACTTTCAGGTGTATATCCTTGAGAAATAACACATGTACATAAGAAAACTCATACAGGGATTTCCCTGCAGCATTGTTCATAAGGTGAAAAACTGGGAACAACCTAATGCCTACCAAGAGGACAATGGTAAATAAAATGTGCTACACAATACATATCAAATAAAACATAATTTAATATAAAAACTGATAAAAGACACAAAGGTAAATATTTTACATTAACAAAACAATTCAGTAATACACTGGAACACTGTTCAGCAAATGAGCTGCATAATAGTGAGCTATACAATAACAACACGTTTACACTGTAAAACACTGTCAAGTAAATAAAGCTACAGAATTATATAGTATGATACCATTTCCATGTTAAGAATTACAAATGCTTATATGCACCTACAGAGAATATGTAAGTGTGAAAAAGGACTTGAAGGCTCTACACCAGGAGAGAGGGGGTACTCAGGATTGTGAATTGTGCTTTTAATCTTAATTTCGGTTCTAATTCTATAAAAGGAGACTGTAAAAATGTACTAATTTAAAAATTAAGCATATAGTTTTCAAAAAGGGACTGTCCATTTTAAAGGCTTCTGGAGCATACTGCCGAACTGCTTTTGGGAAATTTTCTACCAATTTATTCTGCCACCTATGGTATGGCATATAAGCACACTCAGTAACAGCATCTTTTTAAAGAAAGCTCTCACCAATGTTGTTCATACCTTCTGAAAATTCAAAAGTAACTGAATTTACAAAATTAAAACATGTTTACTGAAGAGTTTGCAAAATATAGTAAAGCACAGAGAAGAAAATTTAAATCACTCATAATCTCACCATCCAGAGACAACCAGTGTTATTTTAGAGTGTAACAGGATCTTTAAATTTGCTCATATTTTTTCCCTTTCCCGCTTTTTCATTTTGGCAGAAAAATAATCAGTCGGTTTCGCTCCAATTTACGCGTTCCTTTTCGCATTTGCATATATGCTGTTATGACCATTTCCTCTCCGTTCCGTATGTTTTAATTGTGATGACAGTAATGAACATTTACTGGGTATAAACCATGTGTCAGGCACGCTTCTAAAGACCTCATGTGTTTTTATTAATCTCCGTAACAGTCATGTGGGATAAATTAGCATGTCTTTCTCACGAGAAAGCTAAAGCAAGTCACACTGTAAGTGGCAGAGAAAAACTAAGGAACCAAGCAGCCTGGTTTCAGAGCCCTTTTTTTGGATTATTCCAATCGACTGCCTCGTTCATTAATACATACAGAACTCATTGCATGTTTCCACTTGCTGAAGAGCACAATTACATACTGTCCCTTATTTTAATTACCTATTGGGGATAATTACTTATTGGGTTGTGGTTAGAGTCAGGAGATCTTAGGATCTAATCTCAACTCCACGGTCTGGGGTAAATGATTTTACTTATTTAGGGTTTATGTCGTCTTACCTGTGAAATGGGTCAGTGATTAAACCGTCAAGTTCTGCTTCTGGATTTTGGACTGCAGTCCATTTCCCGCAGCCCCTTTTACAGCCTCAGGTTCCCAGCTGCTTAGGAATCACCTTATATGAAGGTATGCACGGGGTGACAAGACACTGAAATGGGGGTTGAGAGCTCAGAGCACCCGCGGTCCCTTCTCCAGCGCGGGACTGCACATGGGTGAAAGGACGAGGCTGCAAGGACTGGGATCCACGCGGCCGAGAGCTCCGCCAAGTTCCCGGGTGCTGGGCGGAAAGAACCGTCGGAAGGGCCACCCACGGCCGTGCCTCGGTTACACTGGCTAGACTGCGCTTTCCACGCCGCCCACCAGACCTGAGTGCTGCCCTCCGCTCGCTCCGGTGGCGAGGCTGGGTTCCCTCGCGGGTCGAGCTCCTCTCCCACTCCGCGCCGCGGAGACCCTACGGCCCGGTGCCCCTTGGCCGGGAAGTACCACACCGGTTACTAGACCTCACCTCAGCAACAACTGTCCCGCCTCGCCTCACCCGGGGAGGGAGGACCGCGGGATCTCTAACATCCAGGCCTACCAAAGACGAACCCTAAGTGGGAGGAGTCGGACACCGACTGGCGGGGAAGCAATTGGTTGCTCACTCCACGGGGGTCCACGCCTCAAAGGTTCCGCGCGCGTACAGTCCTCAACGCGGCGGCGCTACAGCGCGCCGCCTCCCGATTGGCTGTTGGAGCTCTCGGGTTGTCTCGCGCTCTCTGGATGGACCAATGGGAATATCCACAGTCCAGAGGCCGGCATCGCTGGAGTGGTAGCGCATCTGTTTCCTTCGGTAGGTGTTTGGCTGCCATCTTGTGTGTGGCTGGGACTGGGCTTCTTGGAGATTGATAGCTTACTTAGCGGCTCAAGATGTGGAGGTGTCCTGAGGGAGCAGTGGAGGGGAGGGGCTGAGGGAACAGAACTGGCCCCTCGTTACCTGCCTGAAAGGGAAAGGTTTCCCTGGTCCTAGTCTCAGCCCTGGTTAGGGAGGGCGATGAATGGTGGCGGTGATGGGGATCGCAGGCTTTGGTTTGTTTGTTGTCGTAGGGGCCTGGTGGGGACTCTGATGCCTTATCACTAATTCTTTGGGTTCAAGGGAGCTATTCCAATAATCTTTGTCTCGGAAAGATTCTGACCATCAACCCCCTTTACTGACAAAGGAGGTTGACTGATGGATGGAGTGCCTGATTCAAAAAGGAGCAACCTGGTAATGGAGGGGGAGAGAGGGAGACGCCTTCTGGACTATCCAGAGGTTCGAAAAATACATCTTCATTTTCTGTCATTTGAGAGGGAGTGACTGCTGAAGTGTTTGCTCTACTCGGTAGTTAACCTCTGACTAAGGCCGTCCTGTGAGTGTCAGGTTCTGCGTTTGGGCAGTTTTATTCGTTAGTATACAGCCAGCATTCCTGCAGTGGGGTTTTTTTTTTTTAAGCTAGAAAGTCGTGGTCTTTGCAGAAACAGTGGAAGTGAAGGAAGAATTTTGTCCAGTGTTGGTTTTCCTGGTTACAGTCTGCTGAAGATTTAGGAATCTCTTGGCATGCTTGGTAGCTTCGTCATGGGTAGGGAGAGGCTTTTGTAAGAGAAAGCATCTTAACTTATGAGCCCTTTTTGGGGTAGGAGGAAGGAGACCGGAATTACCTCCTTTTCCTCCTCATTATTTTGAAAAATGAAAGTAGAAGGCACAGATTGTCATTCATTTGAGGGGAGATTTTATCGAATCCGAAAACCTAACCGATAATAGACTAATATTTTGTGATTAATTTTAGCAGTTTGGCACTCATGAGAAGAAAGCAAAGATACTTATTGCCTTGAGTTTAGTTTTCAGTTATCCAAGGTTAAGTGGTAACCGAACCAAGTTAACAGTATCGTGTATTTTGTGGCAGGAATACCAAAGAAAACAACAGTAAAATAATTCACTAATTTAAAATTAATTTTCTTTTTAAATTTTACTTTTTAATCCATAAGTCTTAAAAACTTAAGTTGCAGGAGTTCAAGTATCAATAATTTCATGTCGAGTTGATGGCTAAGGTACTACCTAAGGAATTTTGGTGTCTGCAGAGAGTTTTGGAACCAATCCTGGGCAGATTTCAACAGTACAGTCTATCCAAGTTAAGATAGCTGGCTAACAAACACCAAGTACACAAAGTAGCTGCTCAGTAAATGTTTGCAAAAACGTGTATAACTTTCACATCTAATAGTGCCTGGCATATATTCAATAGTGTAATTGTCAAATGAATAAATTAAAAAATGAAATAATTGGAAGGTAGGGATATACGTTTTTTTGGTCTATCTTATAATTTTTTAACCTGCTTTCTGGAAAACTTGAGTTGCAGTTTGAAATAAATTTATTTGTTGCTTCCAACTTATATATATGAGTAATACTAAGGATAGGTTCATAATCCTTTTTTGTGAGGTCTGTTTGAGATGTTAGTATAGAGAAATTTAGATAATGAGAATGAGCCCTCAAGTAATAATGCCCTATTTGCCATTTTTTTTTTGAAAGCATACAGGCTCAGTAAATGAATACCAAATTTATCAGTGCTTTCAATCTCTTCTGCTGAAGAAAATTTATTGCTTTTCAATTTCCACAAGACAAAGTCAAAATATTGCAACTTTACATTTACTATATTGCATGAATATGTTCTGTAGATAAGTATTATTTTAATATAATAAATTAGGTATCTTCAAATTTTTCTTAAAGAATACAATTCTCTAGATTTCATAATAAATAATCTGAAGATCCTTAGGCATTTTTAAAAATATCACTTTTGTGTGAACTATGTCAAGTGATTTAAGTAAAAGTGATTTAAATTAGGTTGATACGTTAGAGAATTTTAAAATTGCAGTCTCATACAAATTTAGTTTTCCCATTGTCAAGTGATGCACACCATTTAATTATAAAAGAAAAAATTTGATGACACCTTTTAAATGAATATGTTTTGTGACAGAATGTAGATTATAATCTATTTATCTAATACAGCATGAAAAAAAATTAAAAACTGCTCTCAGAACCTGTTTGGAATTCTTGCATTTGGTACTTTAGAAATCTAAATGATTTTATGAGTGAAGGTTTTAGAGTGATTATAAGCACTTTTAAAAATTGTTATTAAAGTATAGTTGATTTACAATATTACATTAGCTTCAGGTATATACCATAGTAATTCAATATTTTTATAGATTACACTTAATACAAAGTTATTATAAAATACTGACTATATTTGTTACTGAACTGAACTTGGGTTCGCTCACCTGCCATGCAGCAAAGCCAGTTTATTGACACTGGGTTATGGTGAAGGAAAGTACATCGTTTATTGCAGAGCCCCACAAGGAGTATGGGCAGCTCAAGCTCAGAAGATCTGAACTCAGTGGTTTTCTCGGGCTCAGTTTTAAAGGCAACATTTGGGAATGGAGGTTGCAGGATTCATGACTTGCTTCTGATTGGTTGGTGGTGAGGTAACAGGATGATGTTTCAGGAATCTTAATCATCAACCTTCTGGTTCCAACCAGTCTGGGGAACTCAGGGAAAGCCTAGTAGACTAAAGCCTTTATCTACAAATGGGAAATGAGGGACACAGAAGGACTTTTGTACCCAGGAGGGCCCTGCAGGGTCCTGCTTGGTTTCAGTCCCCTTTTTTCTTTGATACTCCTCAATCTTGAGGGAAACAGGTGTGGGATAAGAAAGGGAATAGGTTTTAGATACAGAAGTTAATCATAAACTTGGCAGAGGAACTTGGTTTTAGGGGGACTCAGTTTCATATTCCCTGTGGTGTACTTTACTAACTTTTATTTTATACCTAGTAGTTTGTACCTCTTTTTAAAAAATTGGAATAGTTAACAATGTGTCAATTTCTGGTGTATAGCATAAAGTTTCAGTCATACACATACATATATTCATTTTCATATTCTTTTTCATTATAGGTTACTATGAGATATTGAATATAGTTCCCTATGCTATACAGAAGACAGTTGTTTTTTTATGTCTATTTTATATATAGTAGTTAGTATTGCAAATCTTGAACTCCCAATTTATCCCTTTTCACCCCCTCCCCCCATAACCATAAGTTTACTTGTTTACTATGTCTTGGAGTCTGTTTCTGTTTTGTAGATAAGTCCATTTGCGTCTTTTTTTTTTTTTTTAAAGATTCCACATATGAGTGATATATGGTATTTTTCTTTCTCTTTCTGGCTTGATTCACTTAGAATGATGATCTCCAGGTCCATCCATGTTGCCGCAAATGGCATTATTTTATTCTTTTTTATGACTGAGTAGTATTCCATTGTATAACTATACCACAGCTTCTTTATTCAATCATAATAGAGAGTCCAGAAATAAACCTACAGGCTTATGGTCAATTAACCTTCCACAAAGGAGGCAAGAATATACAATGGGGAAAAGACAGCCTCTTCAGCAAGTAGCATTGGGAAAACTCGACAGCTGCATGTAAATCAATGAAGTTAGAACACTCCCTCACACTGTACACAAAAATAAATTCAAAATGGCTTAAAGACTTAAATTATCAGACAAGGCACTATAAACCTCATAGAAGAAAACAGGCAAACATTTTCTGACATAAATCTTAGCAGTTCTCCTAGGCCAGTCTACCCAGTTTGTACCTCTTAATCCCCTTCCTCTCTGGGTAACCACTAGTTTGTTCTTTGTATCTGTGAATCTGTTTCTGCTTTGTTACATTTGTTCATTCATTTTATTTGTAAGTTCTACATATACGTGAAAATATAAACACTTCTTTATTAAAGAAAACATTAAAATGTGATAGATTTTCCCCTCAGTAACTTAAAAACCAAATTGCATATAATAATCATTCCTCTTTTTAAATTTATTTTTGAAGTACTAGGAATACCTTGCTGGGCTTTGTAAATGATTTTGACCTTATCAATGTCACTTTGGGAGAACATTTTGAGATTTTCAGAAGTATTTCTATATTCCTCATTAATTTGGTGCACTTCACCATTACTTTTCTGATCTTTAAATAATCACGTCCATTAAGGAAATAAATTGAGCAGTGTGACTAAAAGATGATATAAAATTATATAAAGATCAAAATGACTACTGCAGTTTGTGGTGTCCAGCTAATCAATGCAATTGATTGATTGCCTGAATCATGAGAATGTCCATTAACTCCTGAAAGTGCTTGTGAGGTAAACATATGGGACATTCATCTTATTTCACTTAAAGGAGGAAACGTTTAAATTATTATATATTTGGGTTTTTTCTTTAAGATAGGGGAATTGAAACACTAAAATTTTGCTTTTACAATGACTTCTCCCTTTGAAATCTCATTTGTTTCTGCTGTTTAAACTATCTTTATGTGCAAATGAACCCTAATTCTAGGTCAAGTTCTGCTCTTTTAAGCATTTAATACACATTTCTCACAGCCTTTTGTACAGTTAGATCTACTCAATTTATATACTACTCTCCCTCTTTCTTGTTTCCTACCTGGATTAATGGGATAAGCATCTTCTGAGTGGCTCAGATTTAAAACTTCAAATTCTTACCTTTCTCTTTTGTCCAGTTGTATAATCTGTAGCTTCAACCTCCAAAATGGCTTTCCTCCTCATTTTCTACTTTCATTGCCACTGCCCTAATTTAGGCCTGCCTTTTCTTTTTCTTAACCACACTTTATATGCTGCTGTATTACTGACAAATCTTGTACTCCTTAACTTGAAATTTGTATTAGTTAAGACATAGGTTTGGCTACTGTGACACAGAAACTGAAAAACATAGTTGTGGCCTAAAAAAATAAGATAAAAAATTTCTTTCTTTCCTATATGGAAGTATGAGCTGGCCAAGTAGCTCTGCTAGAAAACGTTGTCAGGGGACCAAGCTCCTTCTGATCTGTTGCTCTGTGATCCTCATGCAGCTCCATCCTGTGGACCAAGGTGGCTGTGTTACTTCCTGCCATTATAAGCCACAGGCTTCAGTCAAAGGCTAAAATGGAAGGGGGAGAGGGGATAAAATATTTGCAGGTGGTAGTAAGAGTAGGATTTTATTCTCAACCTTAAGTTTTAAAAGTTATTTCTATATTGTAACAAAAATTTTTAAAGTAACAATTTCATTTCTGTTATGATTTCAAGAGCTTTTGATGATTCTGTTGGGTTCCTACAGTTATATTTTGGAGGGTAAGGTGGGTAGCTTGTGACCCTCAAATATTATCCCTGTGGCTCATCACTTGCTGACCTAGGGACTGCTTTGTACTTTCCTTCTCTCTGTGTAAAAATGGTTTCCACTGCCCCAAATTTCTTTTGAAAGTAATCTATGCCTAGCTCAACTTTCTCCCTCTTGAAGGATAAACATGGTTCATTCAATCACAATCTCGTCTAACCAGCCTATATTCAAATTCTTCATTTCTACATATTTGCTTATAAGAAACAAAATACTCCCTGGAAAGCAAGACTCCTTCCTGAGTCAGGAACGCATGTTTGTATGCAGTTGATATTGGATAAATGTTTCTTTATTTGAAGTATATTTCATATTGCAAATAGAAGGAAGAATTGAGTGGGGAGGTCAGAGGTAGGCCTGCCTTGATTTACGGGGAAAGTGTGATCTATACCTTTGGGGAGTGTATTCATCTTTTACAAATCAACAAATAAAAACATCGGTACCCTGAAAAAATGAACAAAGCACATGAACTCATAAGAACAAGCACAAAGGGCTTCCATGAAAAGTATTTAACCTGTAGATAAAGAAATATTTAAAGAAATTTGTCAGAATGCATCAAGAAACAAAAATACGTATACTCTTTGACCCTTTCTAGGAAGCTTCTGTGGAAGTGGAGATAGAGTAAAAGCTTTATTGTAATTTTATACTTGTGAAAAATTGGAAATAAAAAATATTATCCAATGGTAAAAGAATGGCTTTATAAATTATGGCACACCCACCATGATAAACTATATTTCAACTTTTTAAAAAGATTATTTTTAACATTTTCAAAGGGTGTTTAGTGATACAGTCTATTTAATGACAAGAAAATGGTCACAATTTTGTGTTTCATGAGGAAAGTATAAAATAGTTTTTGAGGAAATGCAGTGAGATACCACTATATGACCTCTTAGAATGGCAAGAAAGAAAAAAAAAGAAGAAGAAAAGAGAAATACACAAGTGCTGGCAAGGATGCAAAGTAACAGGACTCAAATCTTGCTGGTGGGAATGCAAATCCTGTAGACATTTGGAAGACAGTTCGACAGTTTCTTGTAAAATCAGAGATGCCTTATCTTCTGACCAAGCAGTCTCACTCCTAGATTGAAATTTAGCAGCAAGATAGGAGCACTCCATTAGCTTCTCTTTCTTGTCAGCATTTGTGGCATTATGAATTTTTTAAAAATGTAGCCATTATAAAGAGATATTAAGCAGCATCTCAGTATGCTTTTAATTTGTATTTCCCCAATGACTATTGTATGCTTTTCTCATGAAAAGTGAAATGAAAACCTGTGATCTTCTCTCTGCAAATATTTATAGCAGTTGTATTTATAATCACCAAAAACTGGAAACAACCCAGGTATCTCTCAACTAGGGAATGGATTTTTAAAAACTGAAGTATGTCCATACAGTGTAACACAGGAAAACTTCTTCTTAGTCTAGGATAACATATAGATATATTAGGAAAGGGACTATGATATAACTACATAGTAAGTTATCATAAGAAAAAAACAAAAATGAGCCATAAAAGATTGCATCATATAATGAAGACACACCAGAAAAAATGTGGCCAAAAAGCAGATGAAAATGGTAATTAAATATTTCAAAACAAGCAAAGAGAAATTAAGGAAAAGATGAAACCTTTAAAAGAACCCCACAAATCAGAAATAAAAGGAGCTCAGAAATGAGATGACTAGGCTAGAGAAAGATGTGAAATGAGAGCTTGCAGAACTCCAGAAAGAATAAGAAAAAAATATTTTAAAGTGATGATTAAATTAGAAAACAAGAGTGAATATATAGAATATAGAGAGAATAGAATGAAAACTGGGACAGTTATAAAAATCTGTTACATATTAGACCACAAAAAAAATGCCTCAGTTGTAAAAAAAAAAAATAAAAAGTCAAACAAAATTTTGACCATACGCAACAAAACTAGAAAATAATTCAAAAATAAAAAAATAAAACCTGGCTCGAGGTTTCCTCAAGGATTCTGTAGGATGATGGCAATGGTCTAAATCCAAATCTCTCTATATATTCTTTAAAAAAAAAACCATGCAGATCTATAAGGATCGCAAATTAAATCACCACCATGCTTGCCTAACTAACACAATTACAAATTATGGGGATGTAGGGGAATAAACACTGAAATGCAGCAGAGCCAGCTCTGGGACCCATGCTGAAGTGACAAGTGAGGTTGAGGTTTTAGAGCAGAGGAGAGGGAAGCAGTTTCCTGAGGTCAATAGAATGCAGGTAAAATTAACATCAGGAAGAGAACCCCACCCAAAGGAGGGAAATCCTAAGAAATTTGAGACTCCTTAGATGAAAGGAAGGGACTTGAAAGTGCATGGGACCAATGAGGCAGCCTCAGAAAGGTACTGCTCTGGGAAGAGGATGACTTGGAAGGGTCACCATTTTCCTGGAGGCTTGGTGATAAAGAAAAAAAGGGATAGTAGAAATTAAGGATCTTGGTGAAATGGAGTAGAAGACAGATGAACCTCTTTTTCCCCCCAAAAAGGAGTCATTGATTTTTTAAAAAATTCTGTACCTTATTAAGCCAACAGAAGGTGCTATTGAACTAAAAAAGTCCATTATTTCTTCCAAATCCCTCACTTCTATCTACGTACTGTTGTTACGTGGTTTAGGAAAATTAAAACACATCAAAATGAACAGAAACAACATCCATATAAATTACTATAAGTAGAAAACATATAATGAGATTCAAAATATTTCAGCGGATGAATAGTCTCCCCCACAGCTTATCCAACTACAGAGCTGAAGAAAACTATCTGAATTAAATAATAAACATACTCCTTCCTGAATGAAATACCCTTAAATGAGCATTTACAGAGGTAGTCCTCAAGTTCAGAACCCCAAAACAAATGGAGAAAAAAGGAAAGCTAGGAAAAGTGAATTTACTGAACTCAGGAAATAGAATAAACAAAAAGAAAAATCGTCTCTTAAAATAAAGCTAAAGTCCAAGGTACCTAAAGGAGAATAGATTTGACTGAATATAAGGGGCATTGAGGAAATACACGAAGACAACCAAAAGAATGAAAATTATATAAAAAGAGACTGAGAGAAAGGGATTAATATAGATGATATGTAAAAATTAGAGTTTCTAAGAAGAAAAAAATAATAGAGGTAATATTTAAACTTAAATCAGTGAAAACATTCTGCAAGTAGCAGAAAACTTAAATCTACGTATTGAAAAGATTCATTGTATGCTGGGAAAATTAATCCAGAGTAGTCAACACTAAGTCACATCCTAATAAAACTATTGGACTTTCAAGATAATGAAAAGTATCTCTGGGCTTCCAGGCAGAAAGATAAAGTTAGTAACAAACTTCTCAATGGTAGCCTACAAAGCAAAATAGCCATGGAACAAATTTAAAGTCTATGAAATTGTATGCCAAGGATTTTATAACTATGACTCAGTCTCAGAAGAAAATAAAAACCATGATAAATTCCATTATATTAAAAAGATTTACGTGATGAAAAATGCCATGAGCAAAGTCAAAAGACAAGTGGGAAGAAATATTTGAACTTATATCACAAAGACCTAATCTCCTTAATGAAAATAAACTCCTAAAAAATCAAGGCAAATTACCATCAACCTGATAGAAAAATGGGCCAAAGACATGAAAACAGATTTCATGGAGAAAGAAATACAGATGACAAAACGTAGAAAAGATGTTCAACTTGAATCATACAAAGAGAAATACAAATGAAAGCTATTCTAAAAATTACAGCTACACTAAAGCCTTTCTCACCAAAATGCAAAGTTCTTCAGTATACTCTACGGACTGTGGGGAAGCCAGCACTGATTTCCCTACTGCTGGTCGGGATGGATACGAAAGCATGAAGTGTAGGAGGGAATTTGGTAGTATCTGGCAAAATCACACATGTATGTATCCTTCGACCCACACTCTGACTTCTAGGGATCTGTTCTAAAGACATGCGAGCATAAAATGTAAACTGGCATTTGTATAAGATTAGTCACAATAGCATTACTTGTATTAGCGAAAGATTGGAAACAACCAAAATGCCCATTAACTGATTGAAGTACATGCAACAATGGAACAATCTCCAGGTAGATGGTGTCCCTTCCAAGTCACTCTTTCCCCCCAGAAGTCATAAAGAGAATGTAGAAAGTCTCCAGGTACCAGTATAGGGTAATCTACAGAATATATTATGAAGTGGAAAAAAACAAAGGCACAGGAGAGTATATAGAGTATATGTGCAGAAGGAAGGAATGGGAAAGGTGCCAATGGTGAAGGAAGGATTTCTCTAATTATAACTTGTTTATGTAGTTTCAATCTTAGAATCATGTATGTTTACATATTCAAAAGTAAAATTAAATAAAAAAGTAGAAACATCTAAGACGGAATTTAAATACATTTATATAACTATATAATATTTTGTTGACATAAACCCCACAGGAAAAGGGACAACTTTAGTGACTGTAGAACATAGATTTTGGACAGTACAGTTGGCCCTCTGTATCTGCAGTTTTTGTATCTGCAGATTCAACCAACCACAGGTTAAGAATATTAGGGAAAAACAATTCCAGAAAGTTCCAAAAAGCGGAACTTGAATTTGCCACATGCCAGCAACTATTTACGTGGCATATACATTGTATTAGGTATTATAAGTAATTGAGAGATGATTTAAAGTATATGGGAGGATGTGCATAGGATATATGCAGTCACTATGCCACTTTATTTTTTTTTCTTATTTTTCCTTTTTTATTTTCTGCTATGCCACTTTATATACGGGACTTGAGCATCTGTGGGTTTTGGTGTAGGGGAAGAGGAGCTGGAACCAATCCCCCATGGATACTGAGGAATGACTGTACTGTCTTAGTGGAGTGTATTCAGTAGTATAATTGTTGTATTGCTATTTTTGAAGTATTTTATGTATATTGTTGGGTAAAATAATCGTTGCAAAGTGTTGATAATTGTTGAACACAACCCCAAAAGTTTATCAAGGCTATGACTTAGAAAATTTAGTCTGGAAAGTCCTTTGACAGATTGTGCAAAGTGGAAATGAAATACAAAACTACACAGAAGGACAGCTAATACAATATAGAGTGCAGGTTACGTGACAGGCTTCATGCTGTGTAACTTGGCTCTTGCAGCTGCCCGTTGACACTAGTGAAATTATTTTCCCAAGAGAATCAGAGATGTTGAGATTTAAACCCAGATCTATGTGATTCCAAACTCTGTGTTTTTTTTACTATGTTATTACAGGATATACATTATTGAGAAGAAAGAACATCAAGAGCTAACTGTTCTGTTTAAACCTGTAGTGGCTGCTCAGAAAATAAATTTTAAAAGATGCAGACCCCAAGTCAGTGGTTTATACATTCTTCATGTAAGAGCATTGTACTAAAGGAAAGAAGTGTAAGTTTTCTCTTATTTCTAGTGGGAAAATGTACACATACACACATGTACATACACATGTCCTTATGCTGATGTTGGAGATAAAAAAATTTTTTGAAGTTGCCATTGATGACTGAAAACAGTAAAAGATGTGAACTATAACTGGCAAAGCAGTAAAGAAAACTACATAATAGGCCTGGGTTTTTTTCATGATGCTGTTAAAAGTAGAAAACCTTTCAAAGCTTCCCTTTCAGAGCTCTTCTAAGTTTTGTGTAACTTTTTTGTACACATTGGCCTTTAAGATACTAGTTTATATAAGGTACGTTTCCTCTTGTGGAAGGTGAGGGCTGATGGAGATTTCAGTTATGCTAAAGCTCCCTTCCCCCAAACCACCCCTTCGCATTTCTGCTGGTTTCCCCTAATGTTAAAATATTTTTATTTGGTTCAATACTACTTTTTTAAAAGTCTGCCACTTGAAGTAATTGGGGTAGGGGGATTTTCCTATTTTAATTTGATATATTTGTGTATGCTGGAAATTTAATTTACAGTTCTATATACCTGATAATAATAAGAAAATAAGTTGAAATTTGTATAAATTAAAATAATATTTTTTAAAATATTAATTTTTAAGCTTTTCTTTTTATCAGAAGCTGTGTTGATCAGTGACTTTGGTGAAGGCTGAGAGTGTCGAAGCAAGTTTGCAGGTGATAAACAACTTCTAAGGTAAGCTAATACAATAATTCAGTCAAGATTATAAGTGCCCTTGACAGACTTGTAGGCTACAGTAACACACTAAAATAAAATTTATCAGGAATAATTATAATATCCTGATTTAAATTTTACAAGACAATTTTAGAAGTATTAAACAGACTTCTATTTCTGGCAAGATGGTAGGCAAGAGATCCACCAAATATATAAAATACTGGATCCAATATTTTTTTAAAAACTTAAAAATGAATGAATGAACCTATAAGAAAATAAAGGAAACTTTCTGGGGCTAGAAACCAAGGAAGTAAATTCTGTGAGGTAAAGAAGTGCTGAAGTCTCTGAATACTTGGGGGGCTTCCATGGGTTTCTGTTGGCAAAGAAACTTGTGCATGGAGAAGAATGGGGACTGGGGAAAATTCCTTGCATTCTGCAAAGTGTAGAGGGCTGGTCAGAGACCATCCTGGAGAGCGCACAGCTCTGGGTAGAGTTAAAATCTCCCTGAATTATTCCTGGTCACCAGCTCACATTCATTTGGATCTGAGGCCTTATTTTATACTATTTTCATGGTCCCTAAACTTTGCAAATGGGGAGTTTTTTTTTGGTGGTGTTGCCATTTTTTTTAAACTTTTTTTATTGAGTTATAGTCATTTTACAATGTTGTGTCAAATTCCAGTGTAGAGCACAATTTTTCAGTTATACATGAACATACATGCATTCATTGTTACATCTTTTGCTGTGAGCCACCACAAGATCCTGTATATATTTCCCTGTGCTACACAGTACAATCTTGTTTATCTATTCTACATTTTGAAATCCCAGTCTGTCCCTTCCCACCCCCTATCCCCCTGGCAACCACAAGTTTGTATTCTATGTCTATGAGACAGTTTCTGTTTTGTTGTTTTTTTTTGTTTTGTTTTTTTTTTTTTTTTTAGATTCCACATATGAGTTATCTTATATGGTATTTTTCTTTCTCTTTCTGGCTTACTTCACTTAGAATGACATTCTCCAGGAACATCCATGTTGCTGCAAATGGCATTATTTTGTCGGTTTTTATGGCTAAATAGTATTCCACAAATGGAGAGTTTTAATTTAAAACAGACTTGGGTCTGTAACGCTCTTCAGTACCTGCCAGAAGCAATCACAGATCCTCCATGAGGGAGTTATCAACCCAGTTATCAAATAATCATAGTTGAAATTCTTAAAATAAACTCATACACATTTTTTTAAAGTCACAAAATATAACAGGGGGAAAAATCAAAACATTATGAGCAAGAGTCAGCAAAAACCACAACTGAAACAGATCTACAGAGATTCCAGCTACTAGAAATATCCATCATAAGATAAAAATTTAATATATTTAATAAAAAAGAGGGATTCTAAAACATAAGTAAAGACTATAGAAGTGACCAGGCATATTAAAATTACCAATCAGAATATCAGAAATGAAAAATCCTGTAATGGAATTTAAAAATTAAATGGTATGTAAAGCCAGCATATAAGGCACAGAGCTGATTATGAGGAAAGTCAGTACTGAAGTGGACGACCTGAGAGTAAGCCTGAGATGAGCTTCACTAGAGACAAAGCGTTATCCCCTTCGAAGGGGCAGGAACAAAAAACAACTAATTTTGTTTTTAATGAATTCCCCAACTCATCACTTAAAAGTCTGCACTTCCTCTTTGTCTTTCCTTTTGATGCAATACAAAGAATATAGTAGCAGAACAGGAAAGTGATTCATAATTTTTAAAAATCAGTCGGAGATATTTTCACAAGTGTTTGCTGAGGATAAAGCAGTGAACAAAACACACACGTTCCCTTCCTTCACATTAGCTTACAGTCTAGTGTCACTCAAGTTGTCAGCTACGAAGTATAGATCAGGACGACAGCAGACTTACTCCTTTGCGCTCATAACTTTCCTCAACGTGGGATTTTAATGGAAACTCAGGAGTCTGCAGACTTCACCATGTTCACATGATACAACAGTGTAGTGTGTGTAACTTATATGTATGTATCAGAGCCTACATTTTAAAAATGCCTATTTATAGAGAAACATAGCTGTTGCTTTAAAAAACTTTTTTTTTTCACTTAAAAATGTTATGGTAGAAAACTTGATTTATTTTCTTTTTAAACTGTCTCTGTGTCTCATTGTTCTCTTCACTCTTTACTGTTGACTTCTTTTCTCATTAGGATCTTTGAGTTTTACCTCTCCACAGGCTTCCTCCTCTGACAGCAGATGTGTGGACCTAAACAACAAACATCCCTCCCTGCCCACCACTCTATCTCAGAAACCTTTTCCTATATATTTCTGTTTTATCCATGATTTTCTTTTCTCCCTTTTTCCTCGCTCTCTTTCTTTCCCGTTTCCTAACGTTTCCCCCTTCTCCTTTCATTCCAGTCTTCAAGTTTTTCCTAGAACACTTTCCCTTGCTGGGAGTATCTTCCCCTTTCCTATCCCACTATCCAAATCCTAGTACTTTTTCGAAGTGCATCTAAATTCTTCCATTAATTCTTTACCATTTCTTTCCTCACTAGGTAATCTCTATACTATCCCTTATAATACTTGGTCTCTTTATTTTTCCTTCCTTTAAAATTTTCTTCAATCTTTAAACTATGATGTAATTGTTTCATATACATAACTAAGTTTTCTCCCCCAAAGTTGTAAGCTCCTTGAAGGTAAGTCCCTTGTTGCAGACTTCTTTTTAATTCCTTAGAGAACCTAATACTACAGTAAGCTTGTAGAAACACTGATAAGAAGTTGCCTCATGTAACTGAGTGATAGTGGAGAATTAGGCTATAATGGGTAGTTAACTTGAAAATCAGTTGTATGGGTAAATCTTCAGAATCATTGGTAACATTGCATTGAAAACAGTGACAACTTTTGCATATGGTTACCAGCTACAAAAGGCCAAAATCTTCATTTAAAGTGAAACAGAGTTTATTACTATTAAATGATTACTTTATAGCTTCTTTCAAAGGAGAACTGGCATCATGATTTTCAATTCTAATTTATGCTTATATTGTCAGTGAATAAGTTAAAAATAGATTATAAAATGGTGGGGAGTTGGGGTGAAGTAGCCACTCCCTAAATGTCTACATACAGAGAGGTAGTTGACCAAACTGGTACACCAATATTAAGGTTTAATAGCAGCTCTTTAAAAAGAATAAAGTCAATCTATCAAATCTGGCATGTCAAGAAATCCAGTATCTACTATTAAGAAACACAGATAACTTACACAGCAGTGTGTGTGGTATGATCCCATTTTTAAAAAGTTGTGTGTATTGGTAAACAAACACACATAGGTCTGTGTGCGCCTGGAGAAAAAAAATGTCAGGAAGAGTAAAAGTAAATGAGTACTAGTTGTTAACTTCGGGGAGTGTAGTTAGAGAAGAGGAAGATAGGGAATTCTCAAGCAATTAGAAAAGCATATAAAATTAAAAGTTAGGTTTTTTTTTTTTTTACAATGAGCATTTATTTTGAAATCAAAATGCTGAAAAAATTTTAAATATGAATATAGCAGGAAAAGTACACTAGTTTGTATTTTATTTGTCAAACAAGATGCCATTCTGTGTTTGCATTTATTAAAGGTATTTTTCTGTGGTTAATAGTTACTAATAGATTGTAAGCATTTCTCCTACTCTAGATCATGTTTTATAAGTCTTCAGAGTTATGGTCAAAGAGAGAGGAGTTCAACCATAGTCACTGAACTACTTCTATAGAGTTTTTTCTATTCAATGAACATGTTTTATTATAAATTCTATGTGTTTGCCATCAGTGACTTTGAGTATGAAAATTAATTATCTTGTCTAAAAGTACTTTCTAATATTAACAAGCTTCAAAATGTAGAAAGCGGTACTTTGAGATTAGTTTCCCTTGACATTTTAAACAGAGTAGTTTATAACTCAAGGTTTTCTGTCCCTTTACTCAGCCTAATTCTTTGTCCTTCCTATGTTCTTTAGATCTTGTTTTTCTTCTTGGCTGTAGTGCACCAGCTTACAAATTATACTTTTAAAGATTTATAACAGAGATAACATGATTTTCCAACGTAAAATTTTTTGTGTAGCTTTGATTTCAATAATTTTTAGCAAAGTGAAAGTTTGTAAAACCTTGGAAAATTGAAAGATGACATACTTTATAAAAAGAGAACATGTGTCAGTTCTCAGTAGGTTGAGAGTTGTTCTTTTATTAAAAGCTGTGTTGTGTTCTTAATTGATTCAAGCAAGAACTTGTCAAAAAAGTACCAACCATGGAGAAAACAGCAAATAGATCCAGCAAAGAAGGGCAGGGAAATATGAGAATTATCACTATCTGGCTATGGTTATAGCTCGAAGCCCATTTTTGCTGGTTATGCTGCTGTTGTATATGTTGTATCTCAGGATCCTATGATTTCTTTCTTACTTCATTCTTTGTTATTCCTTAAATTGGAGGTTGTAGGAGTACTATAGCATGTATTTCACTTATTTACTGTTTGTGGTACAACTGTAGATGTACATGAGTTATAGCTTTTAGCTTTTCTTCTTAATACATTTATATGGTGGTTTTTCTTTTTTTTTGATAACTTCAGTTTTCACTCTGCTCAAATGCACACTCTATTACTTTACTCTCATTCTCTTCAAATGATCATAAGTCCTTTTCTGAGAAAAGGGAAGCAATCATATACTTCCTAACTTCATTCCTCTTTATCTGAACAGTTTCCTTACTCACATTTTCTCATTCCTTTTCATTTTAGAAAAATATATATCATTCTTCTTGGGGCTTAAACTTTCTGCTTATGTTCCTGATCCCGTCCTCCACTGTGGGCTGAAGAATCTTGACTCATTAATTATCCTCTTCCTCTTGCATCTTCCTCATATCTGCACCACCATTCAATCTACTGAGAGTTCAAAGTGAAAAAAAAAAAAAGCAACAAAATCCCTTTTGTTAGTCCTTCAAGCTCTCCTTCCATTCCTTATCAGACACTTGAAAACAGTAATACATGCTCTTGCCTCCATGACCTCATCCTTAACCTCTTACAGTCCTAATTTTGCCCGTGACCGTTTGCTGTGTATCAAGTACTACTAAGACTCCAGCCGCTCATCCAGTGTTCTAGGCAGGGCTGTTGAGCCACGCGACCTGGATCAGAACCAGTATTACCATCTTCCCAGAAGGACTGGCTTGGAGTCCTCCGCCTGCTTTATGCTTTGCTATACTGTGGTATGCTCTGGTGATCCCAGTCTGGCTTTGGTCTATCAGCCTGTGTCTTTAGGATTTTAGGGGAATATGAATTCTTAAAGATGCCTTTTCCTATCGTAGGTGGTTCTCTGAATACCCCTAATACTTTTACTTTGTCAGAATTGAAAAGAGGGCCTTAGGTTACAGGTCCAGGCAGGATGCTCTTCACTGCTCTCCAGCGTTCATTATTGACGCACACTCTGAGTTCCTGATGTTCTCCCTTTTGGTCGCAGTGATAGTATACTTGTCTGGTTCTCCTGTCCTTCTTTACCACTGTTTTATTAGTCTTTTTTTTTTTTCCTATGACCACTTATAGGTGTTCCCTAAAGTTTTGTTCTTGGTGCTCTTTTTGGTCTCTCACACTGCATGGGCAGAATGGGTAACCCCCAGGTATACTGCCCTGGCTGTGTTTTCCCTCCAGGTTCTGGTTCTGTATAGGCATCTATATCCAGAAGTCTTGCTGGCACCTGAAGATTGTTACATATCAAGCAACTGGTTATTTTGTAAAAATTTGCTTTTCCTTCTTTGGTCCTTATTTATTTTGAAGATATTACTATCTACTCTTTCACACAAGCATTTTCATTGTCATCTTGTCTCTTCTCTCAAGTACCATGTACATTTATTCATTTGCCAGACCTATTGTCTCTGATATTCATCGTCATCCTAGACTAGTGCAGTTGCCTTTAACTTCATCTCCTCCTGTTTCTCTGCTCTTTTGATTCTTCTTCAACACTACCAA
The DNA here is from genome assembly GCF_048773025.1 of Camelus bactrianus. Classification (NCBI taxonomy): domain Eukaryota; kingdom Metazoa; phylum Chordata; class Mammalia; order Artiodactyla; family Camelidae; genus Camelus; species Camelus bactrianus. The sequence goes on from NC_133552.1 coordinate 15,324,747, forward strand.
ATTCAGATTCATGAAGGAGAACTTGATTACATCATGGCTCCCTTTTGCCCACAAATTAACAGTTAACTCGTTAGCCTAGTATGAAAGGCTCTTCATAATCCGATCCTAACCTGTTTTTCTTTTTTTTTAACTGTCATTCACATAGCATTTCCTCCTGATAAATTACTTTTTGTTGCTTACATCTTGTACTTCCCAAATGTCTGTTCCTATCTCCATGTGTCTAAATTGTACCCATCATTCAAGACTGAGTTCCAGTGCACCTTTGCTGTGAAACAGCCTCTGGTTCTTCAAGATATAAGTTTTTTTTTGGCTCTTCTGAATTTTTATGGTATTTCACTGGTCTTTTCTTTCGTGATTCATAACTTTTTGCCTTACACTGTAGTTATTTTTGGTACATGTCTTATATCCCCTAATAGAATATGAATTCTTTATTCCAACTCCATATCCTAAAGAGCAGATTTCCCTCAGATGGTTGGATGAATGAATCCTGCATGTTGAAGTGATGAGAAAGTTGTAACAGATCCTTGCCATTGTAAACAAGTGTTCAGGGCCATTGCATTTAGTTGTTTGGTTTGTCCACTGCCCAAAGTCTCCTGAAATCGAGCTCACATCCCCCTCCCCCCACATCAAACTATTGCCAGGCTGGTGCAGGGCTGCATCTGCCTGGAGGATGGTGCTGTTTGCTGGTTAATCTATGCATCTGCTTGGCTGCACCTGTCCCTTTTTCTGACTTTCACCAAAGCATCATATAAACTAGTAGCAACTCTGAAAGTACTGACAGTATTAATTGAAGTTCATTATGAGAACTACTTTGTGTCACATAGAAAATACCCCAAAATTGTTTGTTGGAATGAAAGATGGATGAATAGAGTGTAAAAGAAAGCATTGTTATAGAGCATCTCCTTGATAATTTGTTATTAATTGCAAATGTACAAATATTCTGGAACCCTTGTGTCACTTCTAGAACCTCTGAGATTGCTTTTAGTTTTTTACTTAGGTCAAATAACTGATAGTCTCATTTCCCCTGCCCGCACCTCAACCCTATCTCTTGGTTAGAGTAAATTAGACAAAACTCCAGGGTTTCTGTATCCCTAACCTATGCTTTTTTAAAATGCTGCATCCAGAATTCTTTTAATAGAATTGTTTTGGTCTGGTTGGTATCTAAGACAAATTTAAAAGTCCTTAAACACACAGTTAGTGATTTGGTGGTGGTGTGGGTATGTGTGTCTCTGGAGCACTTAGTATAGCTCTGTGCATCTACTAAGTGTTTAATAAGTGAGCTTGATCACAAACTGCTTGTGACTCCTCCAGTGGATCTGCCCCATTCGAAAATAGTGACAGAGCAACTGCAAGTTGGATGATACACTTTTAATATATGCTAGAGTTTTTTTTTTTAATTTTATGAGTGGAACAGTGTCTAACATTTAACACTTAACTAAGTGCAAGTCGTGTATGTATACTGTTTCACTTGATTCTCACAACTAGTCCTGGAAGTGTATGCTATTATCTCCAGTTTAAAGATATGTTACTTCTGCATGGTTTGTTTTCATTCAAACCTAATTCCGAAGATTTATTACCTATGAAACTAGCCATTGATATGAGAAGAATGTTCAGAATAGTTTATCACATAAAGGCCTTTGGAGGCCATATATCTGTATTTATTTATTAATAAATAGATACAGGTATAGATATACTTTATCTTGGCATTAGGGAAACAAGGCAGTCATTCCTTGGACTGGCGTAGTAGATCTTATTGCTTAGGGCTAAATATTGCAGCTGCCACTGCAGCTTAGTACCAGCAGGGGGCCAGAGTAGTGCTACAAAATTAGAAAAAGATTGATGTCCTCGGCTTTAAGAGATTTGGAAATACAGCCAGTGGGTAGCAGTCTCACCTAATTTTTGTAATTTACGCTTCCGCCTTCCTAACAAAAAGCAGGAGATGGGAAGCAGAGTTAGTTATAACAGAAACCAAACTAATGAAGTTGTTATCTTGCTGAAGTTAAGATCTTTTAAAGATTTCCAAATTTGGCCAAGGATCAGCAATTAATGGATAGTTGGAAATGTGTTTTCATCCTATCAGTTAACCCTCATTTCAGTGCAAATTGGACACCTCTTTTCTCCTCTAGCATTTCTTCTGTATTCTGCTTTTATGAAAGCAGTTTGAATATCTTCAAGCAAGTTCCAAGGCCACAGTGTAAATTCTGTCTGAAATGGGAATTATGAGAAGGAAGAACTAGAGATAGCTATGGTACGTGGATACCATGACAGACTCCTAAGATAGTCAGCAGACGTTTTGCTTTGGGGCTTCCTTTTTGGCATAAGGCTACTGAAGCATAAGTCTAATGTTATTCCTGGGCTACCTGAAGGTGTAACTGTGGTATTCTGTGTCTACACTGTAGTCTTCAGGAAGAGAGAAAAATAGAGAAACAAAAGCATAAATGAGAAGTGAGAGAAAAAAGGCAGTGGGAGTAAGAAAGAGATAAATACCACTTTAAAAAAAGAAAGATCTGTAGTCACCCAAATTAGCAGAATTACAACAGGTTCACAATACTTGTTAGCATACTCAGCATATACATATATTTTTATAATAATAAAAGTAATAATCATTTCTGTTATAACACTTGTTTTGAAAACATAAATTTGTTTTAGTATGATTGATACGTTAGGTACCAGTTGGAGCATAATCCAGATTTCTTGTTTGCTTTTGTGCAGTTTCATGAATGCAGAAAACCACCTAGCTGAACCAGGCCCTGGAGAAATACACAAAATACAGACATGCACACACCTCGGACATGTACCAGCTATCTCTGTGTACCACATGTTATAGGAGTCACATTCATCCACGTTTGTTGTTACAGCTTCTCCAGCTGATTTCAGATAATCCTGTTTCCACTATTTCAAAATAATTCACAAGCTGCAAGTCTTCTAACCCCACCTCCACAAGCAAATGTCAGGTCTCTTTCAAGGAAAAGTGCCATTTTTATTGTGGTATTTATGTATTTTTTAACCACCTAACATACATAAAACTGTGCTACTGTTTTTATTAGGTTTCTGCCTTTAAAAAAAAAAGTCTGACAAAATATTTGAGTATTGAGCTCCAATCCTATTTTCCCCATAATTCCTGTGGTTCTTACTGCATCATATTGTGTAACATGGTGATTTTTAGGAAATGTTACTTCATTTTGTAGCAAAACTGTACATGTTGATTGTAGAATATTTGGATAACACAAGAATACATGAACATGATCACCAGTGTTCCAACTAATGTTAACATTTGGTATTCTTTCCACGTCCATATGGAAGGAAAGGTTCATGTAAAAATATAGAACAAAAATTGGGGGCTCATATTCTTTACTAAGTTTAGCATCTTGGATGTTTTAAGCTTGGTATTATGCAATAAATATATCCTCATTTCTTTAAATATTTTGAAACAACTTGACCATGATATTCTGTGTGGATGAATGAACTCCACTCACTTAATATTCAGCAGGTATGCTGAGTGGCTTGCAACTATGCTGGTTGTTTGGACATCTGCTTTGATTGGTCAGTGCCCATGCCACATGGAATCCAATAAGTAAATATACTCAATCATGTAGTTTTGGACTTCAGTTTCTGGGTTTTTTTTTTGTTTTTGTTTTTTTTTGCTCAGTGTTAGTGTGATAAATATTTCTGTATCTGCTTTCTCGCATACTTATTATTCTTAGAATAAATTTGTAGACATTGAATTATTAAACAAGAAGGAATATGAGTATTTTAAGTCTTTTACAACTTCCTGTTAATTTCCCTATAGAAAAATTTGTAAATTTACACTCTATGTTAAAGTACTACAGTTCTTGTTTTATTGTTTCTTCATCAACCTTAGAAGTATAATTAAGACAAACACAAGAACAAACTTGATTATCTGTTTAGGTAAATACAGTGTTATTGATCAGGAGAGAAGAACGTGGGGGAAAATAGAGGCTGACTCCTTTCTGTAGGGAGTTAAATACAGAAGGACGTGGACAATGGGAAGTGTAGTGATGGATAGAACTGATAGATAGGAATTTATTTAGGTAATAGATGAATGTACTAGGTTAGGATTTTTTTTAGAAGATGCAGGCAAGGTAAGGGTGAAAGGAGGCTGTAAAATTTGTCTTCTATCACTTAAAAATGCTGAATAATGGGGAGGGTATAGCTCCAGTGGTCTAGTGCATGCTTAGCATACACAAGGTCCTGGGTTCAATCCCCAGTACCTCCTCCAAAAATAAATAAAACAAGCAAACCTAATTACCTCCCCCCCTAGAAAAAAAATAAATAAATAAAAAGTGACTGCTGTAAAAATGCTGAATGATCCAATGTTATAAGCAAAGTCAAAAAAAAAAAAAAAGAGAAAATTTGAGAGAAAAATCTTACTTAAGACTCTCTTAGACATTACTTCCAGTTGTCAGATTTTAAGCCACCCTTCTCATGATAATGATATTGTAAATGAGCAAAGTCACAGATAAATGAAATGAATCATAGAGTAATATGTGGTTTTGCAAAGCTCCACCTGTGTAGAATTTGAGTCAAAAGATTTTGGATAAAAGATATGAGCTCATATGGGAAAGGATAACTTAAAGGGCATATCTAGAATCTGAGAGCTTAAGAACTTCCTAAGCATTGTGCTTGCCTAATGTGTCTCCAGTGTGATCACAGCCTTGAGTTAAATTAGTATGAGCAAAAGCAGAGAGGCACAAAGTATAAGAAAAATATGATTAGAATCTAGGAGAAGCCTGAAAACACAAACATCTTCTGCTTCTCCCTTGTGGGACAGTCAACCCTGGAATACAGAGCAATCTAATGGGATGCAGCCTAGGTATACGGGGAGGTGTGCCCCATTTGGGGGGAAGAGGCCAAGATGGAAGCAGTTTAACCTGGGGACTTGAGTAGTGGGCAGATCTAGGAAGCTGGTTAGAGACAAGAATCACAATAGTAGATCCAGATTCAACAATTTCTGGCTTTGATTAGTAGAAGACAAAAAGCAAAGTGATTAGAAGCCACATAATAATCTAAGACAGTTGACTTGTCAAAGAAATTCAAGCCTGAGAAATAAAAATCCATCACTTTCCATCCCTTGCCAACTCCCAGACCCCAAAATCTGACCCCCAAACAAGCAGACTGGCTTCAGCGGGAAAACTCCCAGTCAGGAACCATTCACAAATGTGACTTTGGAGACAACTAGTAGGGAGGGTTCTCCCAGGGATTAGAGAGATCAGAACCAGGGCCAACCAGTTTGGAAGCTGAGGAACTCATCCCCAGGCAGGAAAGCTTGCTCTTCTTGTCCAGCAAAATATCATATATATTATAGATTAATGTTTCTTCACTTCCCCCTTTTGATGTGGGTGTATTTAGTGCCGGTTTCCTGTTTCTCTTTGCCTTGTTCATTGGTAGTCTTGGGTAGGGGAGTAAACTTATAATTGAGCCACAGGATACTAGACCATAAGGAGCTACTTGAAACTTGATAAAAGCATAATACCAACAGAGAGCTTGGAACTGGATGCAGTAAGTGGACACTTTTGAGTAAGTGTGAGTGCACTGTTAGTGACACTTGAAAACATCCCCCTGGAGAAATGGCTCATTCCAGATGTGGGACAAAGTAAATACAAGGTGAGCCTGTGATATTTTGTTGAACAAGAAAGCAGTGAAAGTTCAAAGATTATTGAAATTGTATCAAAAGGATGCAGGGGCTATGTTGAAAGGCCAAAATTTGGGAAAATTTGAGCAATTATTTAAGATACCTCATACATGCCATCACAGATCCTCTAGGACTCACTTGTCTCATTTCAGCTCTATGCCAGCTTCATGCAGTCATAACCTAATAGCTTCAGCTCCTGTCATTCTGTAAGCCCTTTGCTACCTGCCCCAGGGCTTCCGAGTGCCCACTGCTATTGGGTCCACTTGGTGCCCAGACCCACACATGTGCAACCCAGAATAACAGAGGAGTTGAACTCAAGTGTAGGGGAGTTAGTGTCCTTTTGGGAAAGACTTTGATCAATAGAAGATGAGAGCCAGTATATAAATTCTTCCTCTTCCTTTCCTGCCCTCCAACCCCCAAACCCTAGGGGTGATTCTGAAATATACTTTATATGGCTTCTAAGAGTTCAGTCTGGTAGATTTAATAGATAGCCACCTCTATTGACTCTCCCTCTTTCTTTGTATTATTCCCCTTTCTCCCTCATTCTTGCTTACTGTGATTGGATTTCTCATTAAAATAATATTACATGAGCCTTTTGCTTCAGACCCTGCCTTTGGGGAGAACGTAGGCTAGGAAGACAGCACCATAAAGAATAATGCCTGTAATTGATTGAAACATACTGAGTATATAAAAATCTATAAAACCTATAATGATATTCAAAAGGAGAAAGACTTCTCCCACAGTGGGGTGGTGGGGAACAATCTCTCATTTGCCACCATTGGAAGTGAATATTATCAGCTTCTTACTCTCAAAACTGGTAATTAAATAAAGAGAAGCCATTATCATGCCTTTTCAATTAGAAATACAGTTGGGGAGAAGCTCTTCTCTGCAGAAAAGTGCCAGCCAATATATGTAGGAAGAACAGAATTTTTAAAGTCACCAGTTTGCAACCCTGGTGAAGAGACTGATTTAGTCAGGGATCACCAATGAATACTAAAATCACTGGAGTAAGCACTGATAGAGAATTGCATATTTGCATGTTGACAGAATATCGGTCTACATCCTACTAGCTAGTCAAAAAGGAAAACAAGTCTTTTCCATAAAGAAGTTTGCTATCATTACCCTAACTCAGTCATCAAACATACATCACTGATAGTGGGACAGTGAGACTGTTGCCTCTTGATATGATACATTATGAACTTATGACATTTTCTTGTCAAAATGTTTGTGTTTTATTATGCTTTTAGAGCAGATTTCTCGTCTATAGGAAATACAGGTGAAAGAAGAACAAGTAAAGTGGCACCACAAAACATATTCTCCAAATTTCTGTAAAAGAGTTGTCTTGGTTTTTTGAAAATGTTTCCTTTTTAAAAGGAAAGGGGAGGAGGGTATAACAAATTCAATGCATTATTCTTAAATAGATCTGGTCTGAAAAAACTGTCTTACCCAGAGAGCAAATAAATACTCACCTGTATAGCTTTTTTATAGTTTAATGTTTCATTACCAGTATTCTATTTTTATCTTGTAAGATATTTATCATTTTTATTGATCTTTCAAATAATCAGGTTTTGTTTCATTGATATTTTTCATTGTTTTGTGTCTAACTTTATTGATTTTTGCTCTTTATCATTTTCTTTTTTCTGCTTTCTTTGGGTTTAATTTACTCCACTGGTTTCTCCAGGTGAAAGCTGAGGTTATTGACTTGAAGCATGCCTTCTTTTCTAATTTAAGTAATAAATGTTAAACACGTCTCTCTAGATACTTCTTTACCTGCATCCTACAGATTTTGATGTTATGTTTTCCTCTTCATTCAGTTCAAAATAATTTCTGATTTCTGCATTTATTTCTTCTTTGACCAGTGGGTTATTTAGTAGTGTGCTATATAGTTCAGTTCTTGGTGATGATTTGAGGGGAACTCTCTGCAGATCTCTGGGGCTTACTTTGCAGCTCTCTGGTATTTTGCCGTGTAAATTTTAGTCACATTGGCCTTCTGGAATTAACAACTCTGTCTTTTCAACTCAGGGAGACTGCAATGCTCTGTATGGGTTCCCCTTCCTGCTCTGCAGCCTGGGGCAAGAGTAAGATTTACCTTTGTTTCCTTTCTTTCAGGGATTACTGGGCTGAGCTGCCTGGTATCCAGTGTCTGAAGACCATTGTTTTATTAATTTTGTCCAGTTTTTAGTTATATAAGACAGAGGACTAAATCTAGTCCCTATTACACCATCATAGCCTGAATCAGAAGTCCCTGTAATTGTATTTTTAATTCTCTGTCCAAATAATTTTTAGAAGAATGCTCTTTTTAATTTTCAAGTATTAATAGGGTTTTTAAAGAACATTTTCTATCTTTTGAAACGTTTAAAAAGAACTTCTAGTTTCAGTGTGTTATATTTAGAGAATGAAGTTTACACTACTTCTCCTTTGAAAATTTATTGATGTGTTTGTGGCCTAATGTAAGGTCACTTTTTATGATTTCTTTATGTGTATGTTAAAAAATTGTATTTAGTAGGAATCAAATATAAACATACACACATTTATATGTAGAGAGTCTAATTATATATTAAATACCTTGTCTTTATTTTGTGCCTTAGAATCCATCATAGACTGATATAAAGTCTCCAAATTTTGAAGTGACTTTAAAAAAAAAATCAGCCCTGTATTTATTCTAAGTGCTATCTTTACGAATTCTAAATGTCTTCAGTTATACCAGAACTCTTTGAGTATAATCTTAGACTCAGGAAGATAGTAGGCTCTTAATATCCCTCAGTGGTTTTCCATTTAACGTTTCTTTGAAAATACGAAATATGATTCCAAATTTATAAAACTACTAATTTGAAGTAATAGTCAGCAGACTGATCTCTAGTCTTAATGCCAATTTTTAGGTGTTAAAATTTCCTTATAATATATTTAACTTTTAAAAGTCTAGATTAAATGAGCCAGATAAAGAAATATGTATTTTATAATAAATATATGTAGGTTAAGAAATATATACTAAATATATATGATATACACGCTAGGAAAGCTAAGATTTATTCGCTCAACTTATTTTTCTTAACGATAAACTAGTATTTACAAATATTTACCTTTCACTTTATTCAAGCTCATATTCTTAGAGTTATTTCAGTTCTGCAGAGAGTGAGATGAAAGTAGTAATAGGTCTAATAACTATATCTGCCAGCTCTGTAATTGGGAGATCTGTCAGAAGAGCCCGAGCATTTTGATTGGAAACACAGTGGGAGACAGAACATACAAGTGTCAGGGGCTAAGGAACTGGAACAGAAGAGTCCACAGCAGGCTCTGACTGGCTTTCTCACAGAGTCAGCACGTGTTCCAAGCTGAATATCTTGCCTTCTAACTCCAAAGAATCCAACAAATGCCACCTAAGCCTGTCACCAACCATCCCCCTCAGCTTCCTACCTAATTCCTCATCCCCAAACCCTGCAGAGAGATTCATAATTTTAAGATATCTTACTCCATAACTATACATGTATAATGATGAAAAAAAAAATTGTAACCTTAGCTTTTCAAAGTCTCATTGAAGAGGTTTTATGCATCCTGACCAATAGTCCTTGGGTGTAGGAAGGGGGAGACATTCTAAACAAAATAATTACATTTGGTTTGCACATAAATGGGATAAGCTGCTCTATTTAATAGTTCCGGTGGTAATAACTTTCTGTGTTCTCTATAATTTCCTTTTTATAACTAAAATATTGGTTCTAAGTTTCAAAATGTACCATAGTTTTTTAAAAATTAAATTTTCACAAAATTAAATTACTTAAAATTAAATTATGAATACTCTAATTCTAACATCTTCCTTGCTTTTTAAATCTCAGGATTAAATTAATAATATTTGTGTATTTACTTGCTGTACTTTCTTATTATGTTTGGAAATAGCATCTTCCCTGAGGAACTAACATATTAGCAGATAAATCTGTTATTATCACTGTCAACACGCCTTTGTTAGAAACATTTATTTACATTTTTAAACAATATGGTCAGGCCAGTTTAATCTGTTGACAGAACTCCATGCATGAACAAATAGGATTTAAAGGGAAAAAAATGTGATGAGAAAAAATTCTTGTTTATGCCTAGACTTTTTTTTTTTTTTTGGCGAAGAATTAAATTTGCCTCAGCTTAATTGCTTTGCACATTCTTGTGACATTGCATGATTGGAGGGAGGAAATAAAAGGGAGCTGTGACTGTGTGGTATGTATCTAAATGAGTGCGTTAGAGAGGGAGAGGAGAACGCATAAGCAAGCTGGTTTGACCAGAAACAGAACTGCCTGTGACAGATTAAGAGACAAGCAAGGCTTGGAATCTGAGAGCAAGCGAAGAGAGTGGAAATTTACAGCTGCCCTGTGTGAGTGTTCAAGTGATCATTTTCTGCTAACGTTTTCCGGTGGTAACTGTTACTCTTCAAAGAGAGAGACAGAAAGTCAAGACGGGATTGTGGAAACTCTTTTCTCTGCCACAGTTTGGTAACAGGAGGTACCCTCTATTAAATGGAAGATAAAGGCTACTTCATCTAAAGTGCTTTGAGCCCCAGAGAGAGCTGTCTTCAGCACCTCACCATGTGTCTACTTTTCGTTGCTTAGACAAGTCTGGGCTTTTCTGTAACATTTGGTGAGTATCAACCGAGTTACCTATACTGCCTCACGGAAAAGAAATTAATATGATAAACTTCAGTTTTATTTGAGGCTTTACAGTTCTTGCTTATATATTCATTTTAAACCATGCTGTTACCTTGTTTCTTTGTGCATGATGAACTGCTGTTACTAGGAGAGATTTTTAAAAACAACTACAAAACAATACTTCTCTGTTGCCTAAGGCACTTGAATAATTACCAACTATTCTGTGTCCATGGAATATCTTATTTTGGAAATGAGTTTTTATTTACAAAGAGTTTCTAAAAATAAAATAGTGGCAGGATACCATTTTTCATGTTTCTCTTTCAACTGCATGAAAATTCAAAAGTTACCTCTCTGTCTATTGTCAGTAAATTTAAAATGATCATTGTGGTGTTTGGTATTTTTAGTTATTATAAATTACAGCATTCCCTCATAATTAAATTAGAAATGTTAATGATGCCATTAGTTAAAGGGATATATAATTTAAATGTTGAATGCTTCTGTTAGATCCAAAGGACACATGATTTTTTCAAAGTTCTGTAATGAAAATAAAAATTACACAATTTACATATCAGATTTATTATTTGATACAAAATGAGTGCAGATGGATTTCAAATTAAGGAATAAGCAGTTATTTTGTTCTTATAGCTGGTATATATATTGTTCTCATATAAAACTGTTCTGCTGAAGAACTGTTTTAACCAGAAGCATATATGTATATAAGCAACAGAGCAGGGAAAAAAGAATAAACTCTTAAAATGTGTATTTACATTCAGTAAAAACTTCATTTATATGATCTTAACATAGGAGATTGCATACTAATTTTATATACATCTTTTTAAAGGCATCGGTGCAAGGCATGTAATCATTCTTCTGTGGGAGGAAGAAAGTGTATATGGTTAGCTGCTCAAGTGAGTCACTGCATAAAGATGCATCATTCTAAGCAAAGTTTCTAATCTACTCTCTGCCAGCCTCAAAAAAAGATGTCTTTAGTTATTGATTCAAGTGAGTCCTTTAAGGCAGATCAATTTGGCAGAAATGAAAACTTCAGCAGAGTGTCAATGAACATACTGAAAGAGTTTGTAATTTTATTTTACAAATAATTTTAAAAGGCTGTACTTTCCCTAATATTTCCTGTATGTGTGCAGAAGCCTGTAGAACAGGTTTTGTTTTGTGGGGGTTTGTGGGTTTTTTTTTTAACCTGTTGATCTATGTATAAGAAGAAACTCCGCTGGTCTGTGAAAACCGTTTCTGGACCAATATCTTGCACTTGAAGTCAAAAGTAACTACAGTAGAGATAATATCACAAACCAACTTTTACTATTTTACAGAATTTCCCACATTTCCCTTCCACAGAATTTCCCTTCCATCCTTAGACTGATGGAAGATTTGCACACAGCTTTACGAACTTGAGAATAATTTTTTACTTTCAACTAGTAATTCATTGGTATTATCTTAGTAGTGGCCCATTTCTTAAGCCATATAGAAATAAAGAATAAGTCACCCCCAATTTGCAAATGTTTTACACCTTAGAAGTTTATTTGTGAGTGTGTTGTTGGGAATTTGGGACCCATCTTCTTTGGGAAACAGTTTAACAAATGATTGCTTTGTGTTTATTACATTTTATATATGCTATAGGAAAACCATTGCAACCCTGAAAAATATTAGAAAATTTTAGCTGTATAAAATCAATTATAGTGATGAAACTAAATATAAAGACAGTTATATTGAATAAGACATTATTTTTATTTATCCTAAATATTAATGCTTGAAGAAACTCAGTATGCTTATCAGTGGGATTTCTAGGTACTTTTCAGAGCTTCCAAGGTTGATTGCACTGCTTATGAGATCTAATCTTACATTAAAATCAGTGATGCTTCTTTTCCTTCCTACAGGAATATTTCTAGCCACTGCTTTTATGCTTATCAGTCATTTCTGAGGAGTAGCCCAGTGCCTGGCACATAAATAGCTACCTAATACATAGTTACTAGGTGAGGACTGAACTCTTTCTTTGGTTCACAAAAATGGAACTGAGTAACTTTTCCAAGGTATCTAAGAAAGGAAAGGGGTTTAGGGACACACACTTTTCATTATGAGAAAGAGATGGCCTGGCAAGAATTGAGTTTTAAGAAGCAAACAAAGCAATAGAAGTACAGAACAGGCCCAACTCAAGAGAAGACGAAAAGATGGTGGTGTAACTTGGTGGTGATCCTGAGCTGGTAGGGATGCTGATGAGGGGACGTAGTTTACAAGCCGGGTATCTTGACATGGAACGTTCTGAAGTAAGTTGTCAACTTTAACTCAGAAGAATTATGTATTTGCATATGTGTACTAGGACCTGTACAAAGAAATGTGGCCTATTTGGAAAACTCAAATTAGGCCTATCCAAATTAAGTTTAGTTATATAGGCCCCAAAAGTTTCTCTACAGTAATGGAAAATAATCTGAAATATATATATATATAATATAATTGAATTACTTTGTTGTACACCTGAAACCAACACAAACTTGTAAATCAACTATACTTCAATTTTAAAAAGTTTCTCTAAAGGGCCAAGATATAAACTGTTTAAGTTAGTAATGCAATAAACATATGTATTATTAATTAATAGTGAAATAAACAATACAGTGAATGCAGATTATACTTATCTTGGATGATTTTTAGTGGCAGAAAAACCTTTTCATTTGATCAAGAAATACTGTCTTATATTTCAGATCATATTTTAAAAGTAATGATTTTAAGTAGTCTGAAGTGCCACATAGTAGGTGCATAATATATATCTGTTGAATGATCGAATGAAATGAAGTGGAATAGTTTGACAATTTTCCATTTCTGAGATACGGATGCCTGTGGACATGTATGTGTACATATGTATTTATAATGCTGCTTAAAGATAATATTTAGCTGACATTCCTTTAGCAAGGAAAAATCTATTATAACTATATTAGCATGCTTTTTACTTATGGACATACATAATGTTCCACTGGTAATTAAAACAATTGGTTTGAAATGAAATCTTTACTCCTTGTAAATGAAACAATAAATTTTTCAGTTTTGTGAATTATGTCTTAAATTTCTAGCAGAAACTCATCTAGTCTCTTCCAGAAACATCACTGTAAATGAAGTTTCTGATTGTTTTTTTTTCTGGAAGAACAGTCTAGTAGGTTAATATTTAGAATAATAAATAAATTAGTAGTTGTATGTCTTCCTAACTTCATATACTAATTCTATTTTTGAATTATTTCAGTGATTACAAACATTAGAATTAAGAAGCAATTCCCAAGTACATGGGTTTTTCTTCTTCTTGTAAAAGAGTTTTTATCCTGATGTAAATCTGATCAAGGCTTCCAGATAAGTAAGGGTACATAAAAAATTCTTACAAGTTTTCCATTTCAATGTAAATTGTTCATTTTTAGAAAATGTCTCTCCCTCAAAGTCTGTTAATAAAACTTACAAAAACAAGATCATTCTTAGTCATTTTGAACTGAGAAAAAGGATGATCAGTGAAAGTCCTTATTTATACTTTGTCTACTGATTTTCACTCATTTCTGTAGGTTTTCAAGTACAAAACTCAATTGCAGCATCTTCTAATCACATATAGGATGTATATTTTAAAATGGAACAACTGAAGGGTAGAGGGCATTGATTGGAAGGTACTTTGACATATGCTTTATGATGGATTTGGCATCATAACATATATAACTATAATGATATACTTTGTAAATCATTATATCTGAGAAGGCAATTCTAAATTATGATTTTGTGATGGGAAGAGGCCTATTTGGATACAAATACAGTAGAACTTTTAGGTGTACTTGTTAGTAAAATTTACATTTGATCAAATGTACCTACCCATTTTAAGAGAACATTTCACTGAATATTGACAAATATATATACTCATGTACTCTCCATCCCATTAATTTTTTTTAAATGAATCTTTTTGGCCCAATTATTTGACATAGGTGCACTTTTGATTGCATTATTTCTATTTGTGAGTCCTATTTGAAATATAGATAAAGGAATAGTAATTCCTCAACTTCTCTGAATTTTTTTTTAATATGGTGGTTTAATTTTTGTTGGTTTGAGAGACGGTCCCTGTGACTTCAATTTAACTGTTCCCCTCTCACTTATTGTTGATTGTGAAGTAAACCTGTATGGAGGAAAAGAAGGCTCATTTTTGAGCTGGCTTTCTTATAGTGAGTTAGCAGCTTGGTTATATTTTTTATGGTTTTACCTGTGGAAATCTTGAGACTTTTCTTGTCTTCAGAGATAAATCCTCCACTCCCTTAAGCTTTTGTGGGAAATCTTCAAAATTAGAACTATTGTTGAACAGCACAGTTGGAGGTTCATCATAAAGGCCTAGAAATACTCATTAGCCACCTACAGATAGACATTTATTCCCCTTTAAAACATTTTAAGAGATAACAATGAGGGCATTTAATGTCCCCAAATGACCCCTTCTCCCACCTTCCCTGTCCCTGTCCCCCTTCAAACACACTCCTCTCCACTTTTGTCACTGAGCATGTTCAGATGACTCACTTGAGCGATTGGCTTTGGGCCATGTTTAGAGGAGCTCACACGTAAGTTAGGAATATGAAATATTTAACTGTGTATTAGGAAAGGGAATGCTGCCAAAATCTACTACAAAATCTACAGGGCCTGAGTGCCCTGGGAGAAGAGCTAAACACTTTTTTTGGCTTTCTCTCCAGAATCTAAGCCAAGTACTACTCTTCATGAAATTTCATAGCCAAAGTAACAGAAATCATATTTGTTTGACTAATGCTTTGAAAAGGCATGATGATCAGATATTCCACAGTTTGAACTTTAGAAAAACAATTGTTTTGTCATTAAAAATATCATCAATGAGAAGGTGTTTCCATTGTAAAAGCATTTGTATGATCTATTAAACAAAGTTTGGGGAAAAAAGAGAAAATTTGAAGGCAGAAGAAAATTAAATATTCATAAGCCAGCTACCTGAAGGCAATCACTATTAACTTTTTTAAATTATTTTTTCTATGCATAGGTTTTGTATATTTGTAATTTTGTGTGTAATTTTACATAGTTGTAGTTATGCTCTATACTATGGGATGGTGTTTTTCACAACATTTCCATTTTATTTTGCCTCCTTTGTAAACATTTTCATAACCATATACTATATGTCATCAAATCTAAGCAGCCATTGGTTGTAAGTCATATACTTTATGTACCACTAAGAAAGGAAAAAAAAAATCCTGCTAGTTAATGTAAGGTCCCATCAATTTAAGACACATGTAAATTTTTATAGGTGTTAAAATGGAAAAATTAAAAAGTTATAAAGAGAACCCTTACTAGTTTATTTTCTTAGGACAGATTGATAGAAGCAGAATTACTAAGTCAGAGGCTGTGACTATTTAAGGGTTCTAGATCCGTATTGCCAAATTACTGTCCAGCTTATATTCCCACCACTAAGAAAAGAGAGGGCCTGTTGCATCTCACCATCACTAGAGTTGAATTTTCTCAAAACAACAACAAAAACCTTTGTTATATAATGGACGAAATAGCTCTTCACTTTAAGTTTGCATTTTTTCATTATAGAGAATAAACATTTATTATATGTTTAACTGTATTTCCTCCTTTGTGGTTTTCCATTATCTATGTATTATTTCCTTAATGTTTTTCTTATTTGTCTTAAGAAATCTCATTTTATAATGTTATTAGCCCTCTGTCTTTGATATTCATGTCACTGAAGTCTCTTTGTTGTTTTCTTATAGTCTTATCTATAAAAATTCAAAAAATTTTATTAGATTTGTAGCATATTAACTGATTTGTTAGCCTTTTTCTTTGAGATTTATTTCATCACTTCTAAAATTAGAGAAATTATTTTACATGCAGAAATTTGAAAGTCACGTATAGTAACATCTGTATCTGGCCTGTTTTGTTCCATTGGTTTTTCATGTGTCACTGTTACAGTACTTTACAACACTTTTAATTTCATTCCCTCTTAAATCATCTTCCTTTTTAAAGTTTGTTATCCTTGGTATTTTGGTATTCTTGACTTAATTTAGTTACCAAAACCTTTTTTGGACTTGTGACTGGAATTGTATCAAATTATGAACTTTAGAAATAACTGACATTATAATAATATTCAACTTCTCTATTCAAAAACACGACAAGTTTTCCTGTTCAGTTATTTTCTTAGTTATATGGGTTTTTCCCCTCAAATCGATTTATTGTTTCAGGAAAGAAGAATTGTGCTCATTATAGATAATACAGAAAAATATCAGGATGAAAAAATTGTAGGTGTATCACAAATCTTATTCAGATAATACCATTAACATTAGCAGAGCCACATTACGGAAATTACTCAGTGGCTATATACCGTTAAAAGGGTGGCTTGCTGAAGGATTGAACAAATAGACACATCTTCTACATCTTTAAGTAAATCTTTCATTTGTTAGTTTTCTATTTCAGGAACAGTAATTATCCTTAAACTGAATTATCACTGTCAGTTTTACACAGTGATAGATTCTTTACTTTTAACTTTTTATTTTGGGATAACTATAAATTCATATGCAGTTATAAGATACAATACAGAGAGCTCCTGGATAGCCTTCATCTAGTTTCCCCCTGTAGTGATATCTTGCATATTCATTATCAGGTAGTGAAATCAATTTAATGGATAATAATCAGCATTTTTTTAATGCTGTAGGATAGAACAAATAGAATAGAATGGAATGTATCCAGAGGGCAGGTATTGTTTCATGAAACAATTATACGATCATTTATACATTCCTTTGTTCTGAGTCAGTGTAAAATGCATTTCTCACTGCAAGTCACTATTAAAAAAGATGAAACCACTGCACTTGAGAAATTCTCATAAAATGTACAAGAAGACATGCAAAAGAATCTGTGTTTTAATTATGTGTGCCATAATAAACAACTGAAAACAATTAGAATTTGGAGAACTGATAAACGGTGGTAGAGTCATACAGTGGGATGCTATACTATACAACAGGTACGATTAAAGGAACTAGGGATTCAAGTATTAACATGAATAAATCTCATAAGCAGAGTGTTGAGGGGAGAAGAAAGGAACTGACAATGTGATACCATTTCTATAAAGCTTTAAAACATACACAACAATACCATATATTGTCTGTGATATTAGTACAGATGTGAAAGCTTGTGTAAGTCAGATGATATGATAAAGAGGCACAGTATGAGCCAGAGGGCAATGGGATCAGAGATGAACCAAGGGAGTTGCTTTGGTTGTTTTGATTTTTCTTAAGCTGAGTGGTCCATATACAAGAACTTGTCGCATAGTTTTCTGTTTCTTCCTCTGTATGCCCCAAATATTTTATTTAAGCTAAATTAAATTAAAGTACTTAGGGGAAAAAGTCCTGCTGAAGCTTTTTGACTAGCTTGATGGTGTTAAAATCCACCTGTGAGCCAACTGCTGTAGCCAGGGCAGTGGAAGGAATACTCTGGCTGCGCTGGGTCATGTCCCCACCCTTTTGGTAGGTGGGGTGGGAAGGAGAGCAGACTGGTCTAGCGCCACAAGAAACGGGGACCAAAAAGTACCAGAGATTTTCTCTTTTTACTTTTCTGATTCAGTTATTTCTACTGCTATTGTTATTCCATCCTTATTTTCTTGGAGATTTTTGAGGCAGCTTCCTTGTTAACTTATTTAGTTGAAGTCTTATTTTTATTCCCATATGAATGAATCGTAGATTCTCACCCTCCCACATGTTCTGCCAGCAATATCAAGGCTCCCTTTCAAAAGCTATTTCTGGTTTTTAAAATTTATCCTGTTGAACTCTTGTGGGTTTGGCTCCATCTCATCTTTCTGTAAAAATTTTAGTTAATGTCCCCAGTCTATTCACACATAAATATGTTGGCTAGAGACTTAATTATGAGGTTATAGACTTTCCCTTTCGGGACTCTGTAGATTCTCTCCACCGTCTTACGACGTTTATTTTTATGAAAATCTGAAGACAAACCTGACTTTTTTCCTTTTTGTTTTGTAGGAATGAGCTTTAAAAGAGGAATGTCTGTTTTTTCCAAAAGCCACAAGACACTGTGTATTCTCCATATCTCTATAGTATACACGACACACACAAATGCACACGGAGTATCTTTCTTCATTTTAGTTTTTTTGACCTTTTCTGGCATTCTGGCAAAACTCTGTGGTGTCTATGTCTCCCATTACATCGTGTGCTCTCTAAGGCTTATTCATTTTACTTTTTTTTTTTTTTTTTTTTTACTGGTGCAATGCCTGGCCCCTTATCAGTGCTCAGTAAGTATTTTTTGAATGAATAAATATACACTGATTAACTCTGCACCTTTTGGTTGTCCTCAATCAGTTTTCTGTGGGATCTTTTCTGCTCTATGCAGATTTGTATTGCCATGCTGCATTTGGGGTATATGCATGTATATTATGTGGTTTTGATCTTTTATATTGGCCAGCTCTCTTTTTGTCTTAAGTCGTTTTCTTTTTCTCTTTTTTCCAATTATATCTGTTCTATCTCCTACAGAGAATTCATTTTGGAAGTAACCTTTCCTGTCCAAGTCCACAGGGCATTTTTCCCCTTTTCTTATGCTGGGTTTTTTTTTTTTTTAAAGAACCAATGTTATTTGTTGTTTATTCTGTTTACTCACTTTGGAAAGTAGAAAAGTGTAATAGGGCCAGTGTCAAGTCTTCTGATATTTGTGTGCTGCATAGAGCACTAACGCTGGAGGGCAGGTTGATGTGTGTGACCCCAACACAGTTTTCAGTGCCCAGGAGGCATTCATTTAGTGTCAGTCTGTTGGACTTAACAAGGCATCTTCTCCTGTTTCTGCTTCCTATGTTGCTGAAATATACTGTGTGTTCTTAAAACTCAGAGGTAGAATTTATGGAAAAATTAATCCTCCCAGTTTATCCCAAGGAAGCACCATTTTCAGGACTCCTCCATTCCTTTTGTCTCCACCTTCGCACTTTATCTTTGGCCATGATGGACACTAGGAGCTAGACTTAGCATGGATATGGACCAGTGATGAATAGCCTAGAGCTCACTGTATGTGGCCTAATTTCAAAATATGATGCTCCATCTTTCTTTAAGAATCCCCTCTTACAGTATAAAGTTTCCTCAAAAAGTTAAAATAGAACTGCATATGATATAGCAATTTCACTTTTGGGTATTTATTCAAAGGAAATGAAAACACTAATTCATAAAGAAACATGCAACCTCATGTTCATAGCAGCATTATTTATAATAGCCAAGGTATGGAAACATCCTAAGCGCCTATCAATGGATGAATGAATAAAGAAAATGTGCCCTCTCTCTTTTTATGTATTATACACACACACACACACACACACAAACACACTGGAATATTATTCAGCCGTAACAAGAATGAAATCTTGCCATTTGTGATAACATATATGGGCCTTTGAGGGCCCATTTCATAAGTGAAATAAATCAGAAAAAGACAAATACCATATGATCTCATTTACATGTGGAATCTAAAAAACAAAAAAACAAAAAACAAGCTTATAGGTACAGAGAACAGATTAGTGGTTGCCAAAGGTGAAGGGTGAAGTGTGGGTGAAATGGGCAAAGGGGGTCAAAAGGTACAAACTTCCAGTTACAAAATAAGTTAGTCATAAGGATATATTGGAAAATAAAATAAGTTAACTAAACTGGTATTAAAAAAAATAAATACAGGGTCATAACTTCTGAATCATAGTGGATCAGTTACCAACTCAGTACTAGATGGGAGTTTAATACCTTGCATTTGTTTATCAGGTAATGTTGAATGCCAGTTGGTCTTGATCGCAAACAACAAACACAGAAGAAATTTATTAAATGGATATAAGATAACTTAGAGATCTGACAGAAATCCTAGGGAACCAGATTTGGAAAGTAGGAGTCCCGGAGGATGAGGGACTTAGAACCATAGCTAAGATTATACCACAGGAATGGCTGGTTTGGGTGCTGCTGTTAATAGCTTTGTACATTTGTGTGTGATATTCTTCATTGGTTAATTGCATCATTGTTAATAAGAAAAATATGAGGAAAAAAGGAATTAAGCCCAAAGTCAATAGGGTGCTGGTAAAGTAAATTATATAATAACTTAATAAGAATTTTTATTACTTAATAATACTAATATTTGCATAATATATCTGTTTAACAGATATTGCTATAAAAATATTATAGTAGATCTAAACATACATTCATAGAATGATATTTAAGATATAAAAAGTGAGGGAAAGTTGAAAAATACTATATTTAGTATTGTTCTATTTTGGTTACAAAATATATTTTTATATGTGTAGGAAAAATTCAGGAGGATTGTGTACCAAACTGATAATAGTTGTCATCTCTGAATGATCAGTTAATGGGAGCCTTTGATTTATTACATCATATTTCTGTAATGTTTGATGTATTTTTGCTAATAAATGTAAGGTAAATAAATATACCTGTACTAATCAGACTCTTCAGGTTTTGATTTTTTTCCCTAACACTTACAGATTTTTCGTATAAATAGGACAATGACAGCTGTATTTGGCTTTCTCTGCTCTGTGTAAATAGATGGTCTCAGAAACAAGGCTTGATTTTCCTTTTACCTTTCCATTTCCCCCAACATGGTAGTCTTCATTTCATCAGGAAGTATGGCCAGCTGAATTATTGAAGAATAAATGAAAACCAGATTCTAAATAGTTTTACATTGTAATTTTCTGGTTGCTATGGAGTGGCATACTTTTTAAATGTTGCTTTACCACAGTATGTGGATCCTAATCCACTTCTGTTTCACATGTTTACTTTATCATTATTATTATTGCCATTAGCATCATCATCATCAACACTCTCTTTAGTCAAAATATCTGGTTTTAAATACCAGCTTTTTTTTCTAAAAATACTCCTTTCCCCATTCTTGCATAAATCTTGAATTTCTATTGTAGGAAAACTTTTAAACTTTGAGTAAAATTTTTAGGTAAGCTTAAAAAAATCTTCCTTAAAATATTTTACATGTTTTTAAATTTGGCATAAAAATTGATGAAACTCATTTTAGCTTGATTGATTTTAATGTTTCATATTACTGAATTAGTTATTGAAACCTTCTAAGACATTTTGGTATAACAATTTAATCATGTTAAGAATTAAATTCATAATTTTTGTTTATTTGTTTGTTTGTCTTCAGCATTCCATATTGGAAGAAGAGATTTCCATAGATTTAAAAAAAATGCCTTTGTTTAGTAAATCCCACAAAAATCCAGCAGAAATTGTGAAAATTCTGAAAGACAACTTGGCCATTTTGGAAAAGCAAGACAAAAAGACAGACAAGGTATGAGCTAAAACAATAACATTGTTATTAAAATGCACAAATAGACCAAAAACCAACATAAAGGCTTAATGAAGAATCCTAAAAGGGGAGGGTATAACTCAGTGGTAGACGGCATGCCTAGCATGTGCGAGGTCCTGGGTTCAATCCCCAGTACCTCCATTAAAAAAAAATTAATAAATTTAATTGCTCCCCTCTCCAAAAGTCCTAAATATGGTCTGTGATGCACATGTAGGATCTCTGTAAATATATTTAAATTGATTTCAGGTTTTATGTAACTGATAATTGTTTTTTTCTGACGTTGTATTTTATTTTATTTTTTTAATTTGAGAGTTATTTACTTTTTCAGTTGAAGTATAGTCAGTTTACAATGTTGTCTCAATTTCTGGTGCACAGCATAATGTTTCAGTCATACATATACATACATATTCCTTTTGATATTCTTTTCCATTTTAGGTTACTATAAGATATTGAATATAATTCCCTGTGCTGTACAGTATGAACTTGTTGTTTTATCTAGCAACTGACAATGGTTGATTCTGTTGTCTTGAACTCTTTGATTCACTATCTGGAGCCTCTGACCAAACTTGGATTTCTCTAGACTTAAACTAAGCTTAAGCTTAAACTAAGTGGTAATGGAATATTAGTCATAAAAAAGAATGAGATCTTGCTATTTGCAACAACATGGATGGACTTAGAAGGTATTATGCTAAGTGAAATAAGTCAGGTAGAGAAAAACAAATACAGTATGGTTTCATTTATATGTGGAATCTAAAAAACAAAATAAAACAAATGAACGAACATGAAACAGAAATAGAATTATAGATATAGAGAACAAACAGGTGGTTGCCAGAGGCTGGCAGAGGATGGCAAGAAGCAGGGGGAAGAAATTAGTGAGGGAGATTAAGAGGTACAAACTTACAGTTGCAAAATGAATGCATTACAGGTATGAAAGGTACAGTAACTATGTAATACCTTTATATAGTGACATATCAAGACTAAACTTATCATAGTGATAATTTTGAAATGTATAGAAATGTTGGATCACTATGTTACATAACAGAAACTAATATAGTGTTGTAGGTAAATTATACTTCAAAAACAAAAACTTAGAAAAAGATCAGATTTGTGGTATCAGAGGCAGGGGTTAGTGGGGAGAGGGAATTGGATGAAGGTAGTCAAAAGGCACAAACTTTCAGTTATGAGATAAATACCAGGGATGTAATGTACAACATGATAAATGTAACTGGCACTACTGTGTGTTACATATGAAAGTTGTTAAGAGAGTAAACCCTAAGAATTCTCATCACAAGGAAAAATACATTTTTTTCTGCTTCTTTACTTTTATATCTATATGAGATGATGGATGTTCACTAAACTTATTGTGATAATCATTTCATGATATATGTAAGTCAAATCATTATGCTGTACACCTTAAACTTTTATAGTGCTGTATGTCAATTATATTTCAATAAAACTGGAGGAAAATTCAGAATAAAAAAAATCTAAGGAGTTATTCTGGTATATAATGTTTTACTGACATGAAGGGTAAAAGAATGAATTTATGTTTAAAGACCAACTGATAGTTTCTACTACAGTGCGACCTCATTTTAACAATGTTTTAAGGTCCTACTGCAGGGCTTCCTCAGAGGAAGGGGTTTTTAGTACTTTAGCTATTCTTTCAAAGGGACATTGAATTCTTCATATTCCATTCGTCTCTAAAGTGACTAGTTTATGGCAAGATTCAAAACATCTATAAAATAAATACCCTTGATTCATAGTATTTTTCTGTCCCAGTGAATGATACAATATTGTATTCTTGTAAGGATGTAGAAAAAAATTTTTCATCTTACATCTTGTAAGGAATGTAGAAATATATTTTTAATTCTAGTGTATTTTGTAATATTGATCCAAGTATTGGCCCAATAGAATGAAGAAATGACCTTCATGGTAAGGGTAGATCTAAATGACAAAAGAGAGAAAAAAGAAAAAAAAAAAGATACTAATTTTCAATAGTAATCAAGTAAAGGCCAATTAGAACGACAGTAAATTCATGCTGTACACTTACTATCTTGTCAAAAATGAAAAATGCCTGATGATATTAAGTGTTGACAAGTGTGGAGAGCAATAAAAACTTTCACTCACTATGAGTGATGAAGTATACATTGATATTTGGAAATGAGCTCAGTATATTATCTGTTAAATATGAAAATTTACATGTTCTAAGACCTTGCAGTTCTCCTCCTAAAATAAACTCTAGTGATATTCTGGCACATGGGTACAAGAATGTCCATAGCACTGTTGTTCATAATAACCCCTCAGTGGAAACAACCCCGATGTCCATCAGCAATAAAGCTGGTAAAGAAGTTGTGGTTCAGCCACCAATGGAACACTGCTGAGCAATGAATGTTAAAAGAACTGCTGCTACATGCAGCGCCATGGATGAACCTCACAAATAGAGCACTGAGCGAAAGAAGCAAAGTACGAGCGGGTCCAGGTCCTATTCCAAATCAGCAGAACTAAACTATGTTGTTTTGGGATACAAACATAGGTAAGAAAATTGTCAAGAAAAGTAAATAAATAATTGTCATCAAAGACATAAAAGGATTTACTTCTCGGCTGAAAAGGGGGCATTCAAGTGACTTCTGGGACGCTAAAAATGTGCTATTCCTTGACCTGTGTTATGGTGATACGGGTGTTTGCTTTATAATTATTCTCAACTCTGTATATGTTTAAAGCACTCTTCTGTAGGTATATCTCACGATTTAAGAAACTTCCAACCTTTAATAAATTAAGGATTGCTTCAGTCATATTATAAAATGTATCTGGAAATTAATTTTTAAGTAGTATCATGCTACTGTGAGTTGTTTTATTTTGCTTTATTCTCCTTATTTCCTTCTCCAATTATAATGATTAGAGTATAATACTTGAAAGTAGTAAAACTGTATTTCTTTTAAAATATCCAGCAAATCGTTAACTAATTGGCCTGTTCTCCTTTCCTCACCTGTCTTTTAAAAAATTTTCTATTGAGTATAATTAACACATCGTATAATCCATCATTTTAAAGTGTACAATTCAGTGATTACTAGTATATTCACAGAGTTGTGCAACCAACACCACTCTCTAGTTTCGGGACATTTTCCAGCACCTCATCCTCCCCTCCCCAGGCGCTAGTACTCACTAATTTACTTTCTACCTTTATGGATTTGCCTGTTATTCCTTAAAATGTAGTGAGAATTTTTTTTTTCAAGTTTCATAGATAGCAAAAAGGTAATGATTATGTGTAAGAGATAAGTGGATTGACAAAGTTTATGGATTTTTGACAACATATGATTTTATACCTACTTCATTGAAAAATCAGAAGAATAGGGATTTATTGAAAAACATTAACAAATGCTTTAAAGAAAGACTGCCAGCTACTGATAAGTCTTCAAAATGGACTCAATTTAATTTACAAGAGTTAAATTTGTAATTGTTAGCAAAGTTCACTATGTCTAAGTATGATTTAAAGATTGTTTCACTTATGTTGACTAAGCAGAAATATTAAAAGTCTTTCTTTTGTAAATAAATTTTAGTAATATTTTCAGAAACAAAAAGCAGTGCCTACCAAATGGTTTTTGTCTGTGTACAGAGTTCTTTGATCATAAATAAGCAGGGCTCAAGAGGTAGTTTTTATTTGCTTTTTTGTTTATAGCCTGAAAGTTGTTATTACTCTTAACTATTAGCATTCTTTTTGGTCCCTAGGCTTCAGAAGAAGTGTCGAAATCACTGCAAGCAATGAAAGAAATTCTGTGTGGTGCAAGTGACAAGGAACCCCCGACGGAAGCTGTGGCTCAGCTTGCACAAGAACTCTACAACACTGGGCTGCTGGTGACGCTGATAGCTGACCTACAGCTCATAGACTTTGAGGTAAACCATCTGCAAAAGGATAAGTCTGCTCTCTAGTTTTTACATACATGACTACCAATATTTGACTGTAATTTTTTATTACTGTTTACATATTATTTAAAGTCCCATTTTTCCCTAAAACTTAAAATTTCTGATCTTTTTAAAAGCAAAAAGTATACTATACTTAAGTTTTATGCAGCTAAGTAGCAAGGTTGGTGCCAATAATAACAGTAAAAAGAGGTAACATTTGCCGAGTGCTTACTACCTGGTATACAGTTTCCAAGCACTCATCTCATTTAATCCTTAAAGCAACCAATGTGATCAGTACTATAGATGTATATCTACATCTGTATATACATTTTTGTTTTATAGATGAAAAATCTAAAGTTCAAAGATACTAAGTAATTTGCCCAGAGTCACTCAGTTACTAAGAGCCAAAGCTGAGATTCAGACTCACTGTCTCCCAAGCCTGTTCTTTAAATTAAAATATTTATACCAATGAGTTAAGAAGTTTGTTGAATGCTACTAATATTGGATATTTATCTCATTTTGAAAATAATTATACCTAATTATGTAAATAATAAAACAACAACTTAAAAGCAGGAGTGGTGAACATGTGTAAGCATTTTATTATCTATGGTATATCTAACTTAGAACAGTCATTTTTCAATGAAGTATGTGTATATAGGGCACACTTTAATGAAAGAAGTCTTGGTTTTTATTTGTTTGTTGTTTTTGTTAATGTTATCAGGGTTTTGATAACTATCAGGGAAGTGCTTGGGTCTCAATTAATTTTCAGAGATAAAAGAGAATGGAGATTTCTGATGTAAATTGCCTTTAGTTTGTCACTGAGGAAGTGAAAGGAAACTCATTACAGTGACTAGACCAAGATAAGGCCAGGCCTCTAGGGATCTGGGGAAATACTAGCCCACAGCTATCTGGACGGCTTAGATGGGGGATATTTTGGCCAACTGGAGCCAAGGAGGAGGAATGCAGAGCCAGACTGCTCTGGAGATGTGAAGCCAGGTGTGTAGACTGGAAGCAACCCTGCCTGAGGGAGGACCACACAGGACCCAGACTTCAACTTAGCCTTCCTTTCAGAAACACTGTTCTTTTTCTTTCCTTCCCTCTCTTATCTGTTTCTCTGTCTTTGACATTTTCTGCTCAATAATCTCTTTTCCTACTTATTTTTCTTGCCTGGCTTCTCACTCTCCCTCTCCATCTGACTCCCTCCCCATTTCCTTTTTAAACTGGGCATATGTGGAATTAAAGTGTTGTTTTATCATTGTGTTTGTATACTTTCATTTTTTAAAACTCAGTTTAAACTGAAGTATTATGATGTTGCATTGACTAAACACTTAACCTCCTCTCCCTCCTGAAACCCCACTGGAATGGCAATAAATGTATGAGTTTTGGGGGCCCAAGGGACAAAGAGAAATGGACCAGGGACATCAGGGAAAGAGATGCTCATGGAAGTTTTGGGAGTACACACCTGGGTGAAGGGGTAGGAACCACCTTAAGAAGGCTTGCAGAGAGGGATGCTGACAATAAGGACCCCAGGGAGCATCCAACAGGCCTGGGAGCCCATTTCTCTGTCCCACCTGCTCTCAGGGCACAGCCAGCTGGTGGTTACAAGAATCTACACACGTGATAAAATGACGAAGAACCACATATACACTCTGTATCAATTTCCTGGTTTTGATAGTCTACTAAAATTATGTAAGATGTAACCGTCAGGGAACTAGGTGAAGGATATATGGGACATCTCTGTACCATCCTTGCAAATCCTATAACTCTATAATTATTTCAAAATAAAGTTAAAATAAAAAAAAAAAAGAGGTATTATGGGCATTTGTAGGAGTCAAAGGTTTTTCCAAGGAAAAAAACCCTTGACTTGGATTTAGAATTGTTTATAGAATCCTTGCTCTGCCATTCAGGAGTCAGTAATGTGACCTCTTTGAAACTAAATTTTCTCATCTGTAAAATAGGAATAATACGAACTTACAGCATTGCTTTTAAATATTAAACTAAGTAAAATGTATACACATGTATATTTAATGGAAGAACACTAAATACATGTGCAAATATATACAAATGTCAGATAGTATATTCTCATCTCTCCTTCTCAAACTTAATTCAAATGTAAGCTGGTTTATTTTTGCTATAACCCTTGATGTTTGTTTCTTTGTTTATTATTTTAGTTTTAAATTTAGTTGGTGAGTGACCATAAATGAGAAACTCCCTGCTTTTGGATTACAGTATTATATTTCTATAAATCTCCTATTGTTTTGCACATATTCCTGGAAACAGCAATGTGTCAAGCTATTATCATCATTAATGAATATGTTAGCTTGAGTTAGTTTATGAGATTAGCCTAGTTTGTGATTGGATGCTGAAAGGAATATGACTAAAGATCGTTAATGTTTTGAAGAATAAGTCAGGGATGAGATGCTGTCAGGTCCAGTGACCTGGAGGAGCCTTGAGCAACCACAGAATAGCGTAGGTTCAAAGTGCCCTACAAGAACTGGGGAGGGACGAGTACACCAAAGAAAAACTTTGAGTGCCTCACAGCTTTGTTCTGCGTTGGCTTGGATAACAAAAGAGGAATAATCAGAAACACTTATGCAACTTTCCCTTATTTTACAAGGTATCCTGAAAATAAATACATTGAGGGAAGAAGTTTACTTAAAAATTATTCTGCGATTAAGGCATTTAATTACCTAAAAATTGACTTATACATTATCAAGTAGTAAACTTTTACTCTCTGGAATCCTTGGGGAAAAAATATCTTTATGAATATTTGAATTTTCCATATAACTGAAGATTAACTCTTCATATACAGAGAGTTAAGTAGATTACTTTTGTGAATTACTTTACATTTTCTTTATAAACTGCATTAT
The DNA here is from genome assembly GCF_048773025.1 of Camelus bactrianus. Lineage (NCBI taxonomy): Eukaryota > Metazoa > Chordata > Mammalia > Artiodactyla > Camelidae > Camelus > Camelus bactrianus. The sequence continues at coordinate 15,353,117 of NC_133552.1, forward strand.
ATACTTGCCTCTCCTCCAAAATAATATACTCCATGTAATAATTTTTTACTGATGACAACACTATTATTTATGAAGATCTGTTATTGTAATCATTGCAGACAGTTCTTTTTTTTCAGCTTTATTGACCAGACAGTTCTTGACTTTGTTCATTCAATTGATGTAACACAATGCCTAGAATATAGTTATAAATGAATGTGATATTCAGTAAATGAAGCTGTCCTCCTCAGTCAAGCTCATAGAAAATAAATACTTATAAATACTTCTTGGTTGAATGAGTGAATGAAAAAGTTAAAATTTAAAACAATTCAGTTTTAAGCATTCCAGCAACTACACACTCACCGTATTTTCAGGAAGGAGGCACCACCATTACTAGCACCATCAGCCTACTTGCAGAAATGTGCTAAGTATTTCTCTGGACTGGAAACGTGAACGATCAGCCCACAGGCAGCAGCTTTCCTTTTCAAGCGTAAAGTATCCATATAAATGAGTGACCAATTTATAAAACTCCTCCTAACTTCAAAACTCAGTCTAATCACACAGAACCCTGCCTTCCTCATCTGTTGCTTCATAGGTAGCACTGGAACAGCCCCTTCTGGACTGAGAGCATCTTGAGTTCTAGGACTGCGTCTCTCACCCCTAGTGTCACATCCATTGGTTGGGTGAATGAGTGAATGCAGGAGTGCGTGAGAAATAGAAGCAGAGGTAAGGGAATTGGACCAAAGGAAGATGTCCTGAGGCACATCTGTAAGCCGCTTTTCTTAAGGAATTAGTACATGTGTAGAAGATAATTCAAGAGAAATTATATTTCAGTAAGTGAATAGCCTCTCCTGGGGTTTCTTCGAAGAGTACAACAGTCATTTGACTGTAAAATCTTTGGTATGTTTTCGTAACAGGAAGGAAAAGCTATTACTTTAGGGATGGGCTGCAGCTTTTGCCAGATAACCCAAAAGGATGGAGCATTCCTTAGAGAGAAAAAAAGAACTTTTGTTCAGAGGACATCTAGATGGGCTTTTTTGTTAGTTGTGAAAGGCGAGGTCTCTAGGCAGTGTTTGGAAGGAAAAGACTGAAAGAAAAGAGCTTAGGTTCCCTTTGCAGAGTAAAGTAACAGAAATTTGAGAAATGCCTTCTCTGGCTAAATTCGATAGGAGTAGGAAATAGAAGAGTGATCGGAGAAGGGTTTGGAGTAAGGGAGAGAGAAGGCTCCAGAACCATGACAGAGGAAGGGGCTTAAGGAAAAAGATGATCAGGAATGCCGAGGAACCTTTAATAATAGTGATATGTAGGATTCAACTTGAAGCTGTTTCTGCACAGTGCTATAATTACCCTTTGTTACCCTTAAACCCTTGATAAAAGAACTATGTACTAATAGTATATGTGGAGTGAAGAAGAAGTGGCGGTTCTCTACACTTGGGATAAACAGTTTAGAAAATAACTAGTTGAGAAAATAACAAGTTGTGGGAGGCAAGACAATGAACAAGGGTTGAGAGGAGTGAGGAGCAGGGATTTGAAGTGCAGAACTGATAGCAGTGATGGTGGTCCAGGGTGTTGCCTTAGACTGGGTAGTGGGGACTGACTCAGGAATCTGTGTGGCAAACCCATTTTCTCCTTCAGGAATCGAGAGGAAAGTATTGGAAGATCTTGCTGTTATGTGAATAAGGGCTAGTTAGAAGGCAGAGCTTTGAGTTAAAATTGTTTAAAAAGAAAATCTATTACTTGATGGCCATAAATTTTTATCTAATCTTTTAAGCCTTAAAATTGCTGACAGGAAAAAAAAAAAAAACTACTTCAGCATATTTTTATGAGGTTTTAAAATAGAGTTAGGCCTGAGATTGCAAGGTTTCTGATTCATGGGCTCAGGATCAAACTCAGAGCTGTGTTTTTGAGGTTTGGCCACTATTCAAGACACAGCTTTGGGTTCTTTTGATGTTTTGAAACACAATGTGATAACAGATCAAAGGATGAAAATGTATTGCATGTAAGAGTTGATGCATTCATTTTAAAGGCAGATGTGCCTTGCAAAACTAGGGAGGATACACAGTTCAGGTTGAATTAGAAAGCAGCTCAAAGAAGCAGAAAACTTTCTACTGTGATAATTTAATCTCTAATGATTATTTATTGCTACTTCTAAAAAATAAGCAGAATAAGCACTCCAGGTTCAACTAGGTAAGCCGTTTTATGGTCCTAAGTTTTTTAAAATTTCCACCCCCTGAAAATCCTTTCCTGTTCTCTAGCCCTGATTAAAGCGGTCCTTAACCTTTGGTTTTATTAGTGTGAAAATGAGAAATCATGAAGTCTTAAGACACAAGTTTTGACTGTATTTCAAGCATTTAACAATTTGAAATGCTTACTCTGTATAGGGCATTGATTTTATCTGGTCTTGATTCTGTTTGGTCGATTATGCATTTTGCACCTAACATTAGACAAACTAAGTCAAAGAATTTCCAGTCTTCGGTTGGAAAGTACTGTATCATGTTAAATGGAATTTTATGTTATTTTTTACCCTATTGTCCTCTTAAAACTAAGGAATATGAACTTCAGAAGCATTTATACTTGTAAAGGTACATTTATGGGTGATTAAAATCCTTAATTAGGTCCTTAATCAGAAGCATAATTAATTGTATTCCCCCTATAAAATGTAAGACAGTGACCATTTTAGTTTGACCTTACAATACTTTTAAAGGATTGTAACATGCTGTAAGGACTGCTTGTGCCATGTGTACTACACAAAATGTTTTGTCTGCCCAGCCCCTCCACTTCCTGAGGCATGCTCCTTCCTTCCCCACCCACATGGATACAGTGGGAACAACCATTCTGTCCCAACATGACACCCTGACCAGCACACAGCTGACTGGCCTAGCAGTGGACATACGACTGAAGCAGGGCCAGGATATTTCTGTAGGATTCTGGAACCGGTTCTGAGATAGAACCCTATGAGTTAAAGATATTAAATACAGTTTCTCCATTGGTGGCCAGGTTTCCTACCAGGTAGACTAAAGAAGTAGAGGAAGCCAGCCTGTAGAGAGGACAGAGAGGAGAATGAAGAAGGTAGGTGGAGAGATACAGGAACAGGGGTCGGGGGGAGTTCCCGATGGAATTCATGTAATAGGTAAATTTAATTACACTTAAAATGTTTTGAGAGCAAAGATTCTAAGCTAGCCTGCACTTGGATTGTCTGTTTACTAACTTCCCTAGTAAACTAGTTTAGTTTGAATTCTAGCCCCCTGCAAAAGAGCCCTTGCTAATCCGTGCAGTGAATGCCGCTCATTTTGCAGACTGCTCTGCCTGTCTAGTTCTGCGCTGAAATTGGGTACAAACATTTGCTCTCTCCACCTCAGCTCTCCCTGCCCCTTTCCACCAAGCCAGCACACCTAGGGGTAGAATAGAGAAGTCCATGACTTCAATGACTACGATTGTTTCATTTCTTTAAATTTAGGTATAATTTACAAACAGTAACATTCTCCTTTTTTAGTGCACAGTTCTGAGTTACAGAGAAATTCTATCCCCCCACCCCAAGTTCTCCAATGCCCTTTTGTAATTAACTCCTTTTCCTACCCCTCAGCCTCAGGTAACCACTGATCTATCTTCTGTCCTTGTATTTTTGCCTTTGCAAATGTGTAAATGGAATTGTACAGAAGGTAGCCTTTTGAGACTGGCTTCTTTCACTTAGTATGATGCATTTGCAATTCATCCATGTTGTTGCTCTGTATCAAGAGTTTTTCCTTTTTATTGCTGAGTAGTATTTCATTGCATGGATGTACCACAGATCATTTATCTGTCCCTTAATTGAGGGATAAATGGGGAATTTCCAACTTTTAACAATTACAGATAAAACCTTTGTAACCATTTATGTACAACTTTGTTGTGTGTGTGAATGTAGATTTTCACTTCACTTGGATAAATACAAAGGAGTAGGATTGTTGGATAATGTCAGGGTTTTTCTGTTTGTTTGCTTTGGCTTTTTAATTTTATCCATTATAGTGTTAGTGATATCTCTTTGAGATTTTAATTTGTATTCCCTTAATGACTAATGGTGTTGAACATCTTTTTATTTGTTTGTTTGCCACCATATCTCTTTTTTTGTGAAGTGTTCCTTCAGATCTTTTGCTCTCTTTTTGCTTGGCTGTTGAATTTTGAGAACTGTATATGTATTCTGTATTCATGTGAGCTGCTGCAGTTTAAAGTGAATGTTTCCTTTTCTAGTCCCTGCCCTCTTTCACACTCTCATTTGTCTTTTGTCATTTATGTTATCAGTGAAGGATGCTCTTTATCAGCAGTTATTTCTAATTTCTGTGACTGCTGTTCATCACTTCTTTGTCTTCTTTTTCTCTCTTCTTATCTGATTCCAGTTGATACTTCCATGTATATCATTCATTCAGCAGTCCATCATGGAACATCTCGTATCAGGGCTGACCTTTGTTGCATCTGCCAGCTAACACAAGTGCTTGTTCAGGTTTGAAATCTGATCAGTTACGTTATGTATAATCTTAGAATTACCGGCTAATCGCAGGCATTTGGGGGCATTTCTAGATGTTGCCTCATTATCATCAAAGATGCTATTAGGGTTTTTTTTTTTTTTCTTTTTCCTTTCTTCTGGCCTCTTCCAGGTCCAGAGCTTGAGATCTGGTAGCCTGAGGGTCACAGAACACAGTTTTGAAATAGTTAAGGCATTACTCCAGTTAGATATAGTGTAATGAATGGGTATCTACAAAGTTTGCATGCAGTGAAGAGACCATCCTTTATCATCTTGTTTCTGTTTAAATTTTCTCTAATCCTTTCCATGCTGATCCTTTCCTCTGTTTGGAAAGCTGCCCCTGGTGGCAGAGTTTGTTATCCACGGGGGGCTTCCCTAGCCTTTGCACACATTTGCTCATGAACTAGAAGAATGTTTTCCTCTGTGTGAAATTTGGATAGAGTTCTGTGGAGCTTCATTTCTACTGTTCACCGGAATGCCGTATGGAAATGTTCTGTGGCATTTCACTGGGAAGTATGAAAAACATGTTCTTATGACATTTCAAAGAGGACTGATATTTATTCTGCAGTACTACACTGTAGAGTCTAGAAAGGTTTGAACAAAACAAATGACTTCTTTCATTTCAAAATTCATTTATATTCACAGCCATACCTCTTTTATACAACAAACATATTCTTTAACATCTGTTTAAATGAAATTTCATGTTGTACGAACATTTTTTTTAGTATTTTTAAAATATGAGAGCAACTGATTCTTAAGTATCCTTTTAAATTGAAGGTTCCCAATTTTCTATTAAGATTTGGATTTTATATTATGTTTTTTCTTAAAGGAATATGTAATTTGCTTTTCCATGTACCTGTTCTTTATCTCTCTGTCTCTCCTTCCCTTAGTCTTTCTTTCTCCCTGGCTCTGTTTCCTTCTTTTCTTCTTTACTCTCTCCTATATTTCTTCCTCCCTTATTTCCACCTCTTCCTTTATTTCTTTCCATGAAATAAACTAAAAACAATGATTAGCTATAGATATTCTTTACATTTAATCATTGCCAACATTTTAATGTTTTGATTCTTTATTTCTGTCAGTTAGACATGCCACAGTTTATTTAACCATACCTAATTCTGATATATTGATTGTTTCTAACTTTATTATCACAACTACTATAAATATCTCTGTGCCTGAAACTTTTTTTCCCTATATTTAGGATTGTTATTTAGGATTCTTTTCTCAGGCTAGATTTCCCAATGTGAATTCTAGGACATCAGTCAAATTAGATTGCTTTATATCCTCACCAACAATGAATTGAATTTTATCATTTAAAAATTTACTGGGACTCTGGACCAAGATGGCAACATAGGAGACTCCTGAGTTTCTCCCCTTTGATGCACCGAATGTATAGTTACACATAGAGGAATTCCCTCTGAGAAGGAATTCAGAAACTAGCTGAGTGACTCATTGGTTGTCTGAGAAAATATCCACATCAAAATGGGTAGGAAAGGCTGAGACACATTCTCACCATAAACCCTAGTCCAGCACAGCACCATATTTTTGGGAGGGAACCCCCAACTCCCAGTTTATCCCTGGGGTTTGGACCACACATCAAGTGCCCCTACTAAGGCTGGCAACTGAGGGATGGGCCTCCAAATCGCCTATCTGTGAAAGCTACAGGGCTTGCATTCATGAGTCCCACAGGACTGTAGCAAACAAAGAAGCAGGTTTTACTGGGCACATGAGCACATTGCTACCATCCCTCAACCTGCAGGACCAGCACAGAGGGAACAGGCAAATATGTCTATCTCCTAGTCTTTCCCTGGAAGGGGTTAGACTACATGCTTCACAAGCTGCTGCCTAAGGGTCTGGTTTCTAATTAACATGTATCTAGTTGCTCTAGCTGTGATCCTCCCAGAGCCCAAAAAAACTAATGGGCACTTCCCTTGCCTTCTTCCTCCTCCAGCTTGCTCCAACAAGACAACCAAGTTGCCAGTATCTCCCTGGAAGGAGCTTCTCCACACATCTAGTGCCCTAACTTTTATGGCTGTCACCCAAGGGACAGGCCCCCTAATCAGCTGACTCTGATAGCTAATGGTATTTGCATTCATGAGTCTTGTAAACAAGAGACTCACTTCAGCTTTAAGGACACACACAGACTGAATATGAAGGGGTAGAAAAAGATACTCCATGCAAATGGAAATTAAAAGAAAACAGAGGTAACTATACTTATATCAGACAAAATAGACTTTAAGCCAAAAACTGTAAGAGACAAAGAAGGTCATTATATAATAATAAAGGAGTCAGTTCATCAAGATGTTAAAATATTTATGTACCCAATATTGGAGCACCTAAATATATAAAGTAAATATTAACACATCTGAGGGGAGAAATGCACACAACACAATAATACTTGAGGACTTTAATACCCCACTTTCAACAGTGGAGCGATCATCCAGACAGAAAATCAATACAGAAAAATTATACTTAAACTACATGTTAGACCAGATGAACCTAACAGACATAAACAAAACATTCCATCCAACAAGAGCAGAATACACATTCTCAAGCGAACATGGAACATTGTCTTGAATAGATCATATGTTAGGACATAAAACGAGTCTTAGTAAATTTAAGATGATTGAAAGAATATCAGGCATCTTTTATGACTAGAAAATTCACATATGTGGAAATTAAACAACATGCCCCTAAACAACCAATAGGTCAAGGAGAAATCAAAAGAGAAAATTTTTAAATATTGTGAGACAAATGAAAATGGAAACACATACTAAAACTTATGGGATGCATCAAAAGCAGTTCTAAGAGGAAAGTTTATAGCAACAAATGTCTACATTAAGAAAAAAGAAAGATCTCAAATAACCTAACTTTACATCTCAAGGAACTAGAAAAAGAAGAATAAGCTAACCCCACATTACTAGAAGGAAAGAAATAACAAAGATCAGAGCAGAAATAAATGAGAGACTAGGAAAATAATAGAAAAGGTCAATAAAACTAAGAGCTTGTTTTTTTAAAGTATAAAATTGACACATCTTTAGCTAGACCAAGAAGAAAACAAAGAAGACTCAAATAAGTAAAATTAAAAATGAAAGAGGAGACATGGCAACTGGTAACACAGAAATACTAAGGATCATAAGAAATTACTACAAATATACCAGCAAATCGGACAACTAATAATAACTGGATAAATTCTTAGAAACACACAACCTACTGAGATGAAATCATGAAGAAACAGAAAATCTGAACAGAGCAATAGCAAGTAAGGATACTGAATCAGTAATCAAAAGCCTCCCACCAAAACTGACCCGGACCAGATAGTTTCATCGGTGAACTTAATAAATATTTAAAGAAGAATTATGTCAATCCTTCCCAAACTCTTCCAAAAATAGAAAAGGGAACACTTCGAAACTAATGTTGTGAAGCCAGCATTACCCTGGTACTAAAGCCAGAAAAAAAACACTGTAAGACCAGAAAATTACAGGCCAGTATCCCTGATGAACATGGATGCAAAAATCCTCAACAAAATAGCAAACCAAATTTAACAGTACATTAAAAGGATTATACATCATAATCAAGTGGGATTTATTCCAGGCATGCAAGAATGGTTTAACATCCACAAATCAATCAATGTAATATACCACATTAACAAAATGAAGGATAAATATCTATGATTATCTCAATAACACAGGAAAAGCATTTGACAAAATTCAACATCTTTTCATAATAAAAACTCTGAACAGATTGGGTAGAGTTGGAACATACTTCAACATAATAAATTCTGTGTATGAAAAGCCCGTAGCTAACATCATACTCACAGGCGGAAAACTGAAAGCTTTTCCTCTAAGATCAAGAACATCTTTTACGTGCTTATAACCATCCGTATATCCTCTTTGATGAAAAGGCTCTTCATGTCTTTTACCCGTTTTCTAATTGAATTGTTTGTTTTCCGTACTATTAAGTTTTAAAGGATGCTTTACATATCTTAGATACTAGATTTTGTCATATATGTGAAGTAGTTTCTCCCAGTCTATAATTTTCTTTTCATCCTATTAACAGGATCTTTACAGAACAAAAGTCCTTAATTTTAATGAAGTCCAAATTTATTGATTTTTGTTTTATAGATTGTGCCTTCACTGTCAAGTTTAAGAAGTCTTTGCCTAACTCTATATCCTGGAGATTTTCCTTTAATTTTTCCTTAAAGTTTTATAGTTTTATGTCTTATATTTAAGTCTGTGATCCATTTTGAGCCAGTTTTTAATAAGGTGAATAATACCCTTTAAGAATGTTTTTATATTACTATTCTTCAGTACTTGGTCCATATGGTTAGTAGCTTTCAAATTGAGTAATTAATTGAATAATCTTATTGTCTTCTCTTCATTTGGGGTCTTAGTTCTTTTGGTATTAAAAAAAAAAAGTGCCACATTAATAGATAAGAGAGATTCAGTGGCCCATGTTTGTGATAAAGAGTTTTTGGATGGCTATGTCTCTAAACTAATAAATCAGTCCAGTAAATATTTAATGCTTACTATATACTGAGCCTTAATGTAACCTTGATAGTCCTTAATTTCCTTACTTATAATATGTACACTATACAGTTGTTAGCAAAAGTCCCTGGCACAGATAAGCACTAAATAACGTTAGTTGCTGTGACAGTGGTCATATAGGTGGAGGGGGAAGTAGGGAAAGAGGAGGTACTAGTTGATACAGGCAGAGATGGTGTTGTATATAGAGGGCCACTTCCTAGAGGTGAATACTCCTGAACTGAATCTTAAAGGATGACTAAAAACTAGCTAGAAAAAGAAAGGAAGGAAAAGCACTCAGGACAAACAGAAGAGGAAGAGTATGAACAAAGATGCTGAAGCATGAAATAACATGTATAAGCGTCTGTAAGTGTAGGTCCTACAGCAGTTTGGTATTAATAGAACTTGAGGTCGGAAATGGAAAGTGAGAAGTGGCTGGAGAGGTAAGCAAGACCAGGTCATGGAAAGCACTGGGCTTTTTTTCTAAGCAAAGGGAGTTGTTGAAGAGCTTAAGAGAAGAGAATCATCTGGTTGGATTTACATTTCTGGGTAGCTCACTCTGCAGAGTGAAGGATGCTTTGAGGTGGAGGGCATAACTGGAAGGCACCCTTCAATAGTTCAGTTGTGAGATGAAGGCCAGGATCAGGGCCACAGTAAATGAGAATGGAAAGTCTGGAGCTTCAACTGGAGAAACAGGCTAGTCTCAGGTTGTAGGGTGTGTGAGAGTGGCAGGTCTTGTATGTGAGGACACTAAGAAGCCCTGCCCACGATGGGCTACAGTTCCTCTGGCTCAGGCTACTGGGACTGAGTGGTGTCTTCAATTCATCTAAGTTAGGTATGATTTCTTATCATCACTTAAAGTCAAATATATTTACTAATAGAAAACTCATGTTCTTTTTTTTTAATGCATCAAAGTGGAAGGGGAATGGATAAAGTGGAAGGGGAAAATAACCATGAAGTGTATCTAAGAAAAAGGAATTCAATTCAAACCTGCATTTGCTAAAGTCTTTATTTTCTTCATATATTTTCCCTCCTTACTTATGAAGGTTTTAAAAATGTTAATGATTTTCTTCTTAATCTTCTTACCTTCTAAGAGGTAAAAAGCCAAAGAATTTAGCTGTGTCATATTTCTTACTATTTTATATTCTTCTGTGCCATTTCATTTACTACTGTGAGAAATAGGCTTCTATTTGTTCTAACTTCTTATAGTGCAAATGCTGTGGAAGGGAGCTGCATCAATTTTGTACACTCTGTGTTTGAATGTTTGAAAGTACAGCTGATTAAAGACATATGAAAAAATAAATTAATGTTTTTGCATATTATAAAGGATAGTGCTGTTTCTGAATGTGTGTGTATGTATATAAACAGCTTTTGAGATAATAATTTGCATGCCATACAATTCACCCATTTAAAGCATACAACAAAGTTTATTTCTTTTACAGGGAAAAAAAGATGTAACCCATATCTTTAACAACATCCTGAGAAGACAGATAGGCACTCGGAGTCCTACTGTGGAGTACATCAGTGCTCATCCTCATGTCCTGTTTATGCTCCTCAAAGGGTAGGTGCACGGTTTCCTTTAAAGTGGGTTTGAGTTTTAAAACGTTGTTAAAAGTACATAGCATTAGATTCACTTGAGATACAATCACTTCCCTTTTGGAATCACAATAAATGTATTTGCCATATTTGAAGTCAGCCCTCCAGGTTTATGTCTCCGTGATTACTTAGGCTGCAGCAAAATCTTTTAAATAAAGTTCCTTCTTCACTGCCTCTCTTTCCTCCACTTTCCTGTTATCTATACCTATTACATTATTGCCTGTGTTTCCCAATCTGCCCTTTTCCTGGCTGCCCATTTATCCTTTTTGCGTAAGACTGAATCCCCTCATTACACACAAACACACACACACACACACACACACACACACTATTCTTCCCACGGCTAGCATCTACTAAGATGACATGCTTCCACGTGTATGTATATGGGACCATAGGGCAGCCAAAAAACTAAAGCCTAGTCAGATAACAGATAATAGAATCCCCGATTATTACTTTTTATGTATACTCATTTATGAATATTTCATGAGCATTTTGAGGCTACCCTAACTCCTAAGACCAGAAATCTGGGTGTAGCAAGGCTTGGGGATAGCAGACTATCTTTTGCTTCCCCTTCCCTACCTTTCTGCTTTACCGTCTTGAACCTAGCATGCTGTTGCATACCTAGTCCATCTCATCTGTGTTCAATTCCCAAATCTTTTCTTGTACATTTTAAACATTTAACTATATCAGAATAATACATACCAATAGTTTAAAAATCAGATATATCAACAAACAGCAGCTCTTTGCCCCTTCTTTTCCAGTCCTCAGTCCCACTGCCCAAAGTGAACGACTTTCATCTTTTTTACTTCTTCATCTGATATTTACCTCTATATTACAAATAATGGGCTTTTACTAATCTTTTGATTTACCAATTAAAAAAAAATCTTTTAACTTTCTCATAGACTAGTTGACAATTTAGTTTCTCCACCATCACTGTTACTCCATTTTTCCCCCTCACCCTCCCAATGTACTTTATTACAATTTTTTATTTTATTAAAATCTCATTCATATTATATAGCTATGAAATATTTATTCATTGTTGAACAAAGTACTATTCTATGATTACTTTGTTTTTTGTGCAAAGTATTGTTTTTACTGGAGAATTAAAGTCTTTTGATTCTGGAAAGGGAAATATACATGTGTCATGTATTAGTTAGGGTTTCTAACAAAACTTAAGCTTTATAACAAATAGACCCCAAAATAGAGTGATCCAACTACAGGACAAGTTTATTTGTCACGTAATAGAGCAGGTCAGCAGGGGTTCCTTCAACATGTGGTTCCTAAGATCACTTTGTTGATTGCCATTTCAGCCCACAGGAAGGCAAAAATACATGGGAGAATTTATGAGCCAGGCCTGGAAATGGCTCACATTACTCCTACTCACATTCCGTTTGAGAGCACTTAGTCACTTGGCCCCTTAATTCTTAAGGGAACCTGAGAAATGTAGTCTAGTGCCCAAGAATTGAAGAATGGATTTCAGTGGACAGCTAACATTCTCTGTCACATTTTATTTCTTTGAAGATTTATTCCCTTTTGTTTTCTCTGTTCTCACTTTCTAGATCTCCTGTTAATCAAAGATAAATCTCTGGGATTGATTTCTTATCTCTTCTATTTTCCATTTCTGGGTCTTTTTGTTTTACTTGTCAGAGATGTTCTTAATTTTATCTTCTATTGAAGATAAACTCTACAAATTTTCCTTTCAGTAATGCTATTTTTAATTTATAATAACTTTTGTTTTGTTCTCTGATTATTGCTTTTTCTGGTCTCTTGCACTTCTTGGCTGTGACCCTTGGGCAAGTCACTGCTTCTTTCTAAGCTTCAGTTTCCTTATTGTTAAATAAGAGTAAAATTTGTGATATTACCTTTGCACTAAAATAATGTTGTGTTAAATGCCATTGACTATGCATTGTCAGACTGACCTGTGTTTTTAGAGTTCTGCTGTTTACTTGCTAAGACCTTGGGCAAGTTACCTAACTTCCTTAAGTCTTGGTTTCCTCACTGCAATATGAAGACGATAACAATACCTACTTCATTTAAGTAGGTCGTTATGAGTCTTCAGTGAGATAGTTCTTGCAGAGCATAGCACCAAGCACATGGTGCTCATAGATGCATAAGTGTCAGAATAATATTATAAAGGAAAGTGCTCTTTTCCAGCTCAGATAGATCTACAAGATTTAATAGGATGTGATCTGCATAGCTGGTCATTTGTAGATAAGGCTGAAATGACCAATTTGTACCTGCTTCTGGAGATTCTGATATGTTAAGCTAAAGCATTTGGCATTTTCCTGTAGGAAATGGGGAGCCATTGGAGAGTTTTGGGAAAAGAAGAATATCAGATTTGTGTTTCAGGAAGTGAAGATAAATTAATAGTCATTTGAAGTTAGTTTGTAAATAAATGATCCCTTGAGAATGCTGAAATGTCTTGTCCTAAAAATATAGTGGGGATCATGTCAGCTGATGCAGAAGAGTGGTGGTGTGGACAGTCTGAAACAGTATCTTTCACTGTGGGGTCACTGTGTGAAGGGGTGCAAGCAACTCCACATGCTTCATTCCTGGAGTGGCAATGATTGGTCTGGAGGATCTCCTTCCTGGAGCTGCTGTCACTGAATAACAGTCAGGTGATGGCAACTGTCTTGTATTTATTTTGTGCAAAGAACTGCATCAGATACGAGTGGCTCTGCTAAAGACATGGATTTAGTGTCTTCTTCCCAAGGAACTTATTGCTGTTAAGCTTTAAGAATTCAGATTAATGAAGCAGAAAAGCCATCCAATAAGTTACAAAGTATGGTTGTAGGGTAATTTTAAAGTAATTTCATTCCTTTTATGTATGGTATAATATACATATATACGTTTATACCTTCTATATGCTTTGTGGAAGATGTGAAAATTTAGCATAATGGGATATTTATTTTTTAAATTAACTTAGTGAAGAATTACAACTTATACTGAGGAAAACAACTTTATCTTCCCTTTCTAGAAATAATGAGATAGAACATAAGCAACTAATTCTAATTATTATTCATTAATAATTTAACTGCTGGAACATATTACAGATCTATAGTGAGCCTTTATTATTTGTGATGTGCACAGGATTCATTAGTGTGTAGTTGTCCCCTCTGTTTCTCTCACCGCCTCCCCCTCTTTCAGTGGAGAGAGTTGAGAAAAAAACCTGGTGATGGGAAGCCAGGCAAGGAAACTAGACTAAGCTAGGAGGTTATGTCCACTAGCACAAACAGGACTCAGAGGTGAGGAGAAAGGGATCAGAGGGAGAAAACCCACCAATACCAGGAGAGGGTTTGGGAGGTTTCATAGTGGAGACTTTAAAGTAGCTGCAGAGCGAATTAGAAGAGGAAACAGAGTTTGAGAAGTGGTGTAAGTTACAAAATGATAACTTTGAGAGACACATGATAAAGATTGGAATCTCTTTTAATAACTTTTTACTGCTGGATTATGTTTCTGATTCTGTAAAACATGTGAGGCCATGTTTTTTTTTTAAATTATGATTACATGTAAAGTTTACTGAGTATGAATAATCAGTATATCTTTATATATCTTTATTATATCTTTAATTATTTGAAAATGTGTCTCTGTCCTTTTTGGTGGTGAATTTTATGATGAATTCAAGTGGCTACTATTCTTTGACAAATTATTTGATGCAACAGATTATTCAATTTCTGAACAAACTATTAAGCTGATGTAAGTAGAAATTTTCCTTATATTTGAAATATGAACTCTTCTGTTCATTCATCATCTATATTTACAAATAATCCTGTTTTAATGGATAATTTGTAATAATTATATATCCTTTTTTCTGTATTTAAGAAAAAACTTAGTTTTTATGTATTTTCTGATATGTGGAAAAATAATTTTGAATCATTTACTTAAAATGCTACTTTCTTAATGTATAGATTTCTAAGACTCCATTTCCATGTAATTATAGCACACAATGGAAAAATAGGAATTGTTTATTTTAAGCATAACTCCCTCAATTCTGATTCATCAGGAAAGTTTTATAAAATGTCTTTCCATTTTTTCTAAAAAGTTAATCATTAGTTTAGTTTGTAAGACTGAAACTGCTAATTACTTCATTTATTAGGGTCTTCAATAATAATAATAGTAATAATAGCACTAATAATAGTAAGTAATAGTAATAGTAGTAGGTAACATAGTACTTACTACATGTCAGGTCCTGCCGTGTATTTATATAATAGTCCTGTGGGTAGTTATTGTTATTGTTGTTGTTCTTGTTATTATACCCATTTTATCAATGTGAATATTACAACCCAGAGAGGTTAAGTAACTTATCCAAAGTCACATAGCTAGTATGATTTAAACTCTAGTAGTGTGGCTCCAGAATCTGCACTCTCAGAACAACTGAGTCTTCAAGCAGTCTTCAAACAGTGAGAAGAGATAACTCATTACAACTTGTTTTTTTACCAGTATATTCTATGGGAGCACAGATGAAGAAGCCATGATCTCTGCTTGGGATGTCAAAAATGAAGCAGGTCTTAAAGTAGAAAATTGCCAAATGGACACAGAGAGTAGAAAGATTAGGTACCTTCCATGCAAAGGCATAGAGGCATCAAAATGCACAATATGTTTGAAGGATGACAAGGATTCTGATGCAATTGGAGCCAAGTATGAATGGAAAGTAGGGATGGGGATAAAGCTGGAAAGGCTAATACCAGGTTATGAAGTCTTTCATGTCCTACTAAGGAGTCTGAAGGTTATTCTACAGGCAACATGGAACCACTCAATGACTAGATGTGATGAGTTCTGGTGGCAATATGGAAAATGGCTTGGAGAGTTGGGGGTCTGAGATTCCAGCTTGGAAGAGTCCAAGCAAGAGATAATTAGGGCCAGAACTTCAGTGGTGATATTGGAAATGAAGAGGAGCAGATATTTTTTAAACTTTATTTTCTGATTCAAAGAAATATATGTTTATTATCTAAAAATTCAAACATTTTAGTAATGTATAATATAGAAAAGGAGAGCATACCTTAATTTCTCCCAAAGAACCTGTTGTCAAAATTTGGTGATGACTCCTCTGGTTTTTACTCTCTATTATAATGATTCTTCTTGTATTTTTTAACCCACCTTTAAACTCATTTCTTCACATCCTGTTTTGTAGATACCATTTATTGAGTGCTTGCTATGTGCCAGATATTGCATTCAATGTCTTTTCTTATGTTATTTCATTTAATCCTTCTAGTGTACTGTGAGGACTATGTATTCTTACCATTTTACGGATGAGGAAATTGAAACTTAGAGTTAAGTTTATTGGTCAAGATTATACAGCTAATAAATGACAGAGCAAAGTTTTCAATCCAGATCTGATTTTAAGTCCCATCTTCTTTACCTTTAATATACCCTTAATAAGATTTGAGGACCCTCCAGATGGGAAGGAAGAGGGAAATAGAGAAGGCCCTGGCGACAGGGTATACAACAGGAAGACAATGGAACCATTGTTCCGGAATCACAACTTTACCCATTATCATTTTCTAGGTTATCTTGAAGTGCTAGAGGTTTAGCCCTTTATTAAAGGCCAGAATTTTTACTGAATTATCTCTTGTAAAATTGAAAAGTTGGGACATAACTTATTGGTACATTCATACATCAAACAGTAATGTTATTTAGGGATATGATAGTAACGTGCTGTATTGAACCTATGTCTAACCATAAAGAATGTAAGACAGATTAAAAAAAAAAGAAAAAAAAAGAATGTAAGACAGAAAGAAATTGATTCTAGTCTATCAGGGAGAATCAACAAATATGAGAAACAAAACATGGTTAAAGGATTTAGAGCCCATATTTTATGAAAAGATTATTGAAAAGGACTTTCTTACCCAACAAACTTTTCTCCTAGCCCATGCAAGTGACATTCAAGGGTACTGAGGGAACTTGAGGATGAGATCACTAAACTGCTATCAGTGATCCATAAGGAACCACTGCTAGAGGAAGATATTCCAGAAGTCCAATATTAAAATAATAAATTTCTCCCACTAATCTTATTTTAAAAATTTTATTGCAAAAAGTTTCAAACATACTCAAAAGTAGAAAGTACAAAGAAATCCCATGTACCCATCACCCAGCCTTAACAACCATCGTTATTTTGCTGTGTTCATTTCATCTACTTTCCTAAAACCCCCTCTCTTTTTTTCTTTTCTTTTTTTTTTTGGCTGGAGTATTTTTTTTTAATTCTTACTTTTTATTGAAGTGTAGTCAATTTACAGTGTTAGTTTCAGGTGTACGGCAAAGTGACTTAGTGTTTTTTATATATATATATATATATATATATATATATATATATATATATATATATATACATACACACACACACACACACACACACACATATACATATATATGTATTTTTTATTTATCTTTCTGTCCCCTCTTGTCCTTCTCCCTCTCCCTCTTCTTCCTAATTCCTCCTCCTCCTCACCCCCGTATCCCTGTAGTATCATTATGGACTAGCGGATTTAGTATTTTTCCATATATCTTATAGCTGCACACTTCTGGGCATATATCCAGATAAAACTACAACTTGAAAAGGTATATGCATCCCAATATTCATAGCAGCACCATTTACAATAGCCAAGACATGGAAGCAACCTAAATGTCCATTGACAGATGAATGGATAAAGAAGATGTGGTATGTGTATGTATATGTACACACACACATATGCACGCTCAATGGAATATTACTTGGTCATAAAAAAGAAATAATGCCATTTGCAGCAACACGGATGGACCTAGAGATCACCATACTAAGTGAAGTAAGTCAAAGACAAATATATGATACTACTTATATGTGGAATTTTAAAAAGATGATACAAATGAACTTATGTACAAATCAGAAATAGACTCGCAGACATAGAAAATGAACTATGGTTACTAAAGGGGAAAGGGGTGGGGGATAGGGGTAAATTAGGTGTTTGGGATTAACATATACACACTACTATATATAATAGATAAATAACACAGAACTACTGTATAGCACAGGGAACTATATTTAATATCTTGTAATAACCTATAATGGAAAAGAATCTGAAAAAGAATATATATCTATAATTGAATCACTTTGTTATACACCTGAAACTAACACATTATAAATCAACTATACTTCAATTAAAAATTTTAAAAGCTTAAAAAAATTGATGCTCGATTATCCATCTGTGGCCTCTTCAAGTTGACCCAGGCCCTTTTAATATCACTACCATTAGTTTGTGAGAGTTTCCTTGCTTTCTGGTGCAAGATATAATAGTCCCATCTTGTACATTTCCTAACACAGACCTAGAATTAGCCATTTCTACCCAGGACTCTTGCTCCTTTTGGTGATAAATGTTTCTTAGAGTCTATAATCCAGATGCTAGGGATGCTCACTGACATTGGATTGTTGTCGCATCTCAGCCTTTTCAGTGGATGGAGTTAGCTCATTATTTTCAAGGTAAGCAAATGTTTCTAGATTATAAGCAAGATTTCTTGACTATATTGAGGCCAAGTGTTTGTTGAACAGCATTTTACAAAACTTTTCCTAGCGCTAGCTGACACTGTTTTGCTTCCAGCAATAAGTCATTTTCCCCCTTACATAACATAATCTGTGTTCTTAAGTTGAGATATTCTTGACACAAGATCTTTCTTCTAACCATTTTCTGTGTAATGATTATTGTAGCTCCCTGCTGTTACATTTTGACTTTCATTAAACTTGAAACAGATCTTGTATGCTGTTATTATTTGGATAAGCATGCACATGAAGTAGCGTGCCACACTGACACACTCCAGACTATATGATCCAAACTAAGAATAGGAAGGAAGATATAATTCAGTTCTATAAAATAGTGGTTCAACATAGATTGGATTAACCTTTATTGGCAACTGCTATTAAGTTAGTCATTATGGAGAACATAGTGATTTGTCATAGTCTTTGTCCTTGAGAATCTTATCCACAAGTAGAATAGAATAGATGATATAAATACTGATTCTTTGCCAAACCTAAGGATATTAATATTATTGGGATTTGAAACTTCAGATGGGCTTAACTTTTGGAGCATTTCTTTATATAGTAGGCAATAAACTATCAAAAGTCAGTATCTTGGAAGGTAGTCAGGTTGAAATGATGTATGTGAATTACAGATCCCTTAAAGAGTACTGAGGAAAACTAGGAATTTCTTTATATATCCCAACTTATTCCTAACTTTAAGAAGTTGTCATCTCAGAGAATAACATTTCCACTCTTGTGTACAAACTACTGGGATGGAATGATAAGTATTCTGACCCCAAGGAGTATTTTTTAAAATATTTTCTTGGTTCTCAAGAATAGTCAGTGCATCAAAGATGGTTCTAATATACTTCACCAAATGAAAAGAAAAAGAACTAATTATATACAAAAGTTCAAATAAAAACTTTTTGTAGATAGTCTCAGTTTGACAGTTGAATTAAGAAATGAGAAGATGTTGGCTAGAGACCATACAGCTTTGTCTATAAGCTGAAGTTTGTGTCTCATTAGAGTCCTCTAGTATTAAGAATTTTAGTCAGAGTTTGAAGTTTGTTAAATTCATTATATGCTTTTGTGAAAAACATTATGCTAGGCACTCTTCAGAGACTGGGGTAGGGATTGGGGGAAGGTAACAATAAATAAGACATGGATACTATATGGAGACTCTGGTAGAGGAGGAGAGGGGAAGCTAGTAGGATAAGTAAAACATATCCTCAGAAATTAAGTTGTTTGTAATGAGGTAAAGAAAGCGGATTTACAACAACCTACTGCAATGTAGTATAGAACAGATTGAGAAGAGTGCTCAAGTGGAATTACAGACAAGCTGTTGTAGAAGGATGAGGGAGGGGAGAGTGATTCTGAATGGTAGGTGATGGGAAACACTTCAAGGAGGAGGTGGCATTTGAACTAAGTATTGAAAAATGAGAGAGAATCTTAGAAGTGGAAACTTAAGGAGAAGGGCATTCTAGGTTGAGAGAATGACATAACCCCAAGGAATTAAGGGATGTGATGGAAGATGAAATTGAGAAGTTTAAAGCAAAATAAGTCCATAAATATTTTACTAATAAGTCTGGATTTTAATTGCCTGTCTCTTAAGTTCTTTCTCTTGGTCAACAGTCTTCATTTTCTATTTTCTTAAGTACCCTGTCATTAAACGGCAGTGTTTTCTCCATCACATTTCAGGAAACATACCCCTCTTTATAGCATCTTTAATAAAACCCACCTTATAACTCTTCCATGTGTACCAATAGGCTGATTTTCAAATTCTTCTAAGAAAAATTGCAAGCACTATAAATTGGTATTTTTAAAGTATTCTGCAAAGAATCATGCCCATCTGAACGTATTAGCATTTAATGTTAATATGAATTTTTCAGGGAATATTCGGATGATAACAAAAATGAATAAATATCACCCTAGTTTAATGAATTCTCTTAAATACCTTTGGCTTGCAGAGCTGCTGGTTCTTTCCTTGGAGCCTTTGCACAGTTAGTCTCTGCCTGGAGCATCTTGCTCCTTCCCTGACCACTCAGACTAAAGTAAAGCAAATCAAGTAGTCACACACTATAGGGTGCCCATTTTAGTGTCTTCAGTTTCACAGCACTGAAATACATGAAATTATCTTCTCATTGTTCATAGTCCGTCTCCTCCCCTTCCAGATGCATTCTTACTAAAATGTGAACGCTAGGAAAGGCAGTGACCTTGTCTGCTTACTGCTGTATCCCCAGCGTCTGGAGTAGTGCCAGGCACATTGTAAATATTCCTTGGGTATTGAATGAGTGGTGTTTGAATGAACTGTGACAAATGGTATCTGAGTTTTTATTAACAGCAGTATTGAAATGGTTCTTTTGATTCCATTAATATCATTTTGTTAATAGGATAACATAATTCTCTATTTCTGTCTCGTTTCTGCTTTAGATATGAAGCCCCACAGATTGCCTTACGTTGTGGGATTATGCTGAGAGAATGTATTCGACATGAACCACTTGCCAAAATCATCCTCTTTTCTAATCAGTTCAGAGATTTCTTTAAGTATGTGGAGTTGTCAACGTTTGATATTGCTTCAGATGCCTTTGCTACTTTTAAGGTAATTTTTTTTCTTAATCAGCTGGGTCATTTAGTTTCAGCATTTAGTCATTTGGCCTCTGAAGAGGCAGTTTAATTTTAAAAACCAGAAAATTATATTCCTTAGGCCTGAGCATAGCCAACTGTGTACAATGTGGATCATAGGAGGACTCAGTAAATAGAACGCAGTCTGTTAGACCCATTTTCACATTACGAAAAAAGCAACTCAGAATGCTTGTCATAAGTTCATATGAAGTGAATTCCAATATATAAGTGAAAGAGGAATTTGCAGTACTCTGTGTATAGCGTGCTTTCATTTATGCTAAAAGCAAAGGGTGTAAGCTGCCACTTAAAGTGTACATGCACGGAATCCTCTGGAAGGGTATCTGGGAAACAGTAACAGTGGTTACTCCAAGGAAAGGCCCTGGGAAGGGAGATGGACAGCTACATCTTTGGGTATGAAGGAATCACATTATTTTATCAGTGTAATTTTAAATTCCCATATGGTGAAACAAAATACTAATATATAATCACCTATATTTTTATAAGCTTATTACCTACTGTGTTATATAGGAAATAAATTTAATCTAACTTAATTTTTATTAAAAATTTTAAAACTATTAAAATACATATACCACAGAATTTATGATGGTTAATTTTTTATGTGCAGTTCAGTAGTGTTAAGTATATTCATATTGTTGTGCAACCAATCTGGAGAATTTTTTTATCTTGCAAAACTGAAACTGTTATCTTTATACTTATTAAACAACAACTCCATTTCCCAAGCCCTCCAGCCCCTGGCAACCACCGTTCTACTTTCTGTTTCTGAGTCTGACCATCCAAAAGAAGATCAAAGAGCATATTAGAAATAGTGTAGCTAATTTGCAAACTGAAATGCTAGAACTTGTACATCCAGTAAATCATGACGCATTCAAAATTTCTATTTTAGAAAACCATGTACTTATTCGTATGCTTCTGCTATTATTTAATTTATTTTGAAATCAGTATCAGTGTCTATAGCATGTTCATTTTTCAATAATGGCAAATCTTTATCCTGCAAGGGCAGATCAAAGTGTTAGAAACAGCAAAAAGCTATTTGACATCCCAGTTAGTGGATAAAGTGAGTGATGAAGAAAGTTAGAACTGTTTTGGGTTTTGGTGATAATAATTACAATGATAATAAAAATAAATTTCAAAATGACTAAAACAGAGTGATTTTCTTTAGTGTCTCCAAATTAACCCTGGCGGCCATTTTAGAAGAGGAATTCCAACAATACTCTAAGCTGATGTTGTAATAGCATCATTGAAAAAAATAGGTTTTCAAGTTAATTATAAAACAGACAAGACTCATTTAAATGTATATATGCAAATTCATTTCTTTAAAGGCATTTTAGCAATTTATTTGTTCTAGTTACATAATTCCAAATTTACTTAATTCTTTCTTTCAGGATATAAATATAAATTTTTACTTAATTATAATCCATGTGTGACATTTTATTTTTATACATTATTTTAAATACATATTCAACAACATTGACATAGTTCATATACTAATATTAAAGTATACTTTATGTGCATGGTTTGAAAGTTGCCTCTGACCTAGATGATAAATAGTCCTTTGTAACAGCTCTCCAGCAGTGGAGAAAGGTGAAAGCAGTTGTTTTTTGTGCCCAAAGCTACATATTATATGTAGACAAGGAATTTACTGGTCCTGTTCTGAGAAGGTTCCTTAAATCTATTAAAAGGTATGTTAGATCACATGGTGGCAGAATAACGGTTGTACAGTGGCTACAGATGAGCCCCCCCAAGAGTAAATCTAGAACACATGTAGGAGGGGCGTTGGTGCATCAAATAAGAAGAATGACATTTAACACTGAGGATGGTACCATTTCTTTCTGGCAAATATCTTTCCCTAAACAACTAAGGAGATGTTTTCTATTAATAGATACTGTGTCCCATTTTTCCCCCTTTTCTATCAGATGACTCTGCTGTCATGGAAACTAATTCCTTTTTTAAAAAGCTGTAAATAAGACTTCACAAATAACTGTAAACATAGAACAACTCTAATGGAGGGGAGAAGCAAATGCAAATAAGTATTTTTGAAAATTTCCCCAAAGATTTTTTTCAGCATTTAATAGGATTAACTATACTTGATGATAATGTCTCTCATGTTTGGCCCAATTCAATTTTCAGCACAATATTGAATCACAAAAATAATAATGTTTTGATTTGTATTTGAGCGTATTTTCCATTGAACTTAAGTCCTTGAAAATCTAAATAACCATAAAAAGTTTCTTAGTAAGCTGATATTGAAAATGCCAGTTTTCTATATTTTACCAAAATGCTGTGATTAATGTAATGACCATAAGTCACTGTTTTGTTTTGTTTTGTTTTGTTTTGTTTTTAAGTAGCTGGTTTCAAGGAGATTTGTTTGTTTGTTTGGTTTTATTTCAGTTTTGGCTTTTGTTTTTAACCTCTTAGACTTAACCTTTTTGTTTTGAGCTGCATGTTGACTGTTGCCCAGTTTAATCATTAATATTTTAACATTGTTGGTTTTTTTGTCATGGTATTGTATACAAATTGTCCTTTCCCTAAAAGGATTCCTTACAAGCACAGTCTCTTTCCTCCCTCCAAGAATTGACATAAGAAGTGGTTTGAATTTCATCTCTCTCTGCACCTGATTAGCTGTATGTCCTTGAGCAAGTTGGTTAACATTTGAGTTTCATTTTCTTCACCTATGAGGTGAGGAAAATCATCCCCATTTTTGAAGAGTTGTGAAGATTAGAAATAACATATGTAAGGTGCTCCATACACTGTCCAGCACGTGGTAAACCCTCAGCAAACGCAGCTGCTGCTGGCTGATGGAGTGGCATGTCCCTGCCACTGAGTGTGTCTCTGTCACTTTATACCCCGAGTTCTCCCAAGCTGTGTAGAATTCACTAGAATATCAATATCAGGTTTTTTTGGTATAATACTTAGACTGTTAGAACCTAGTCCTGTCAAAACAGAATTGTTAGGAGGTGGGATGAAAGAGTACACTATTTCAAATGATTTTTTAAATTTTTTAAATGCTTTAAAATTTGAATGTTATTTTTCTTTGCAATTTTCTGCTTTTTCTTTTTTAGGTGGGATCCTAGTTTTTCCCCACTCAGTTATTTGATCTATAATAATGCAACAACTGTATTTGTCTATGTATTGTGTGTATATATGCATGCATGTTATATGTGTGTGTATATATATATATATATATATATATATATATATATATATATATATGCATAGTCCCTCCAGTTTTGTGCATACATTTATTTTGTATTTAAATTTGAGGGTATATCTATGTGTATGTAATGTATACACACTCAAGTGTAAGAGTGTGTGCACAAATCACTTATTGGCTGTATCATCATACACATGTGCTGGAGGAATTCTACCCTACCATGCTGTATTTTCTATTACTGGATTTTAGTTATTTTTCCCCTTAGAATTGGAAGGAGCTGCTACTAGCAGAACTCCCTCCTTATTCCTCTTTCTTTGCTGTACCACTAATGTACAGTGCAAGGAAAGTCTTTCCAGGAAGCACTCATCTGCAACGTGCTCTTTCCATTGCTGCCATCGCTGCAGGTGCAGGGCCTGAGGCCATGGGAGGCTGCAGTCCTCGCACTCAAGGCTGACGACTGTCCTAAGAGTGCAGAACTCCACGGGTGCAGCAATCCAGTGTCTGCCGCAGCCCATGGAGAGAGCCTCTTTCTAACCTGGGTCAGCTCAGAAAATCACTGATACTGCTCAGGAGATTGGGGAAGAGAATATCTGAAAACTAGGCATCTTAAATATCCACTTAAAAAAGATTAGGGACCTCCAAGGATGCTGTGGAACTACCTTACTCTCTCAGGGATCCCCTGATATAGGAACTAGTTTGAATTTTGACCTCGGACAGACCAAAAATGAATTCATTAGAGGGTTTTTCTGTTTTAAAATTCCAGTTCCAGGACAGTACTTGATGTTCTACTAGGAAAAAAAGTACCATGTTTCCATTGAGAGACTCACTGGTCAATCAAGTTGTGATAATAAGTAATAGGAAATGAAATGAATAGCCAGTCTCATTATTTGTGAACTTGAAAATTGCAGTGCAAAATGCTTTAAATATTTAAATTTTTATTGAAAGGGAAGTAAGTGGATTTTACCATTGCTGCCTTCTTTTTCTCTGTGAGGTAATGTTCTGTATCTTCTATATATGCATTTAGGAAGGTTTAATTAAATATGTATTAAAGTATAAGAATTTATTTTGGAAAACTTTAACATTCTTGTTAGGTTTTTAATTAAATTCTGCATGGTACCTGGAACAGGGTATTTAGCCTTTAAGCATATAAAAAGGATTAGCTGAGGCTTGTTTTCTTTCAACGTCAAGGTGAATTAAGGATATAATTGAGTTGTGAGTTGAGAGGCAAATGTTCCTTTATGCTTGTTTTGTTCAGTTTTCTGAGAGTTATGTCTGTAATTAGATCAGGCTACTTGTATTCAACTTTGAAAGGGCACATTGTGCTACTTAGTAACTGCACGACACTTCATAGCCCATTAACCCAAGAGCAGGACAGTGCTGAGATGGCAGTTTAATGTCATTCTTGTGCTTCCCAGCATCCTAGGCACATCTCTTTTAAAAGCGATTAAGGAAAAAAACTAAAGGTTAATCATTGGAAATCTGTTAACTTGTGAGATATGGTTTTAGACCATTCCTTTTTAAAAAGTGGTTATTAATGACATTTTTAAAACAGCATCATAAACTTTATTTGAATATTTATTATCTCATATACACAATACAGAATTATGGCTTGAAGAAATATACTATAAACTTGTCTCTTAGGTGACATTTGTTTCACTAGTTAAATTATTTCTATAATATAATGATATGAATTTAAAGCACTCGGTTGTTTTAACATGAAACAAATTGTTATTTTACATGTTAAACTAAAAATGGAAATAATTTTGTGATGTAAATGCAAATATTCTTTTGAAATGTTCATGTTTCAAATTAATGAACTTATAAAATCTCAGAAGGAAAAGAAAGATTTGTAAAGTGTATTAACTATAGTAAAGTTTTTTCACTTGACTGTTCTTCTTCTAGGATTTACTAACCAGACATAAAGTTTTGGTAGCAGACTTCTTAGAACAAAATTATGACACTGTGAGTACAAGTCATTTTTAAGTCTTCATCTCATTCTTTCTTGCTTCCTCTCCCTCCCTCTTAGATCTATGAGCACTTAATCCTATTTATGAAACACAATTGAAACCAACCATAGGCTCAGTTTTTTTATTACCTGGAAACCAGGTCATCAGGAAACTTTAAGGAAGACAGAGGATGGCAGGAGATGAAGGCTTTCTTGTTTTCACATCTCTTCCTGCTATTGTGCTCTGGTGCTCCAGGAAGCAACTAGAACCTGCTCACTCCGATCCTGACTTAAGAGCATCCATGTTGCCCTTGAGAGGCCATAGGTAACCCCAAATGGAAGCTCACCCCACCCTTACTAAAGTGAATTATTTTACGTGGTCACTAAGTAGTTTTATTTACTAATAGGAATATCAAAATACATATCTGTCTTCCAGCTCCCTTCTCTAAGGGTGAATCCAACTCATCCTTTTGATACTCAGCCATAACTGTTACTGAACCAAACGTGGGTCCACTCGCCCAACATGCAGCAAAGCCAATCTGCTGACACCGATTGTGGTGAAGGAAACTTCAGTTTATTGCAGGGCTCAGCAAGGAGTGTGGGGCAGCTAATGCTCAAAAGGCCCGAATCCCCAGTGGTTTTCAGGGAAGGATTTTTAAAGGCAACATTAAAGATAAGGGTTGTGGGGGTGCCTGATCAGCTTGTGGACTTCTGATTGGTTGGTGGATGTGACAGGGTGGTATTTCAGGGGTTAACATCATCAACCTTTTGGTTCCAGCCAGTATGCGGTCTGTGTGCTTATGCTTGTCAGTGTGCAGTTAACTCCTCCCACCTGGTGGGGGTTTTAGTGTCTGCAGAACAACTCAAGGGTATGGCTCAGGATGTTACCTCTAGACCTTCAGGAGGAACTAAGGGTCCTTGATGTTGTTTTATGGTTAAACTATTACTTTGTCTTGCTTGACTGTTTTCCTTTGCTTCTGCTTTTTCTCACTTCTCTGATTAAATTTGCTCCTTGGAACTTGGGGGGAGCCTAAGAAGCTAAAGCTTTTCTACAAACAAGAGGTGGGGGACTCGGGGGGGTGTGTCCCTGGGAAGGCCCCTCAGGGTCCTGCTGGGATTCACAGTGTGACTCTTCTGGGAAGCTTTCCCTAGTCCCCCACCCCTGAACACACACGCATACATGCACACACGCACACACGCACAACACACACACTAACTCACTCTTTCTCTCTCTTTCTCTCTCCCCCCTCCGTCACTCTCTTCTCTCCCACACATTTTTCACATTGTAATATTATCTTCCTGACTGGTTCTTAAGCTCCTTAAGGGGAAGGAACCTTATCTAACACAGGGGTTCAGAATACAGTACAGACTTTAGTGTCTACTTTCTTTGCTTCAGGGTCCTGCCCTGCCTCCTACCAATTATGTGACCCTGGACAAGTTACTGCACTTACCGAAAAATGACGATATTAATAATACCAACTTCATAGGGTTGTTGTAGGAATTTGACAAGATTTAAAGTTTTTAGGATAGTACCATGGCAAGCACTCAGTATTAATTTTTATCATTATTACTTGTATCCCTACTTAATTCAGTGCCACACATTTGGTGGTGTTCAAAGAACACTGAATGAACAGATCCATCCAAGAGCTGCTGTGCTTTTGCTAAATGTATAAAGTAGAAACATAAAGTAGAAACAGCATAAAGCAGAAAACAGCACAAACCTAGAAGCAAAACTTTGTAACGTTTGTTCCAGTATTAGTGTAGCTGCTCTAGACCAGTGCTGTCCAGTTGAAATACAATGCAAGCCACTACATACTTCAACATTTTCTAGTTAGCCACACACAAAGATAAAAGGAAACAGATGACTCTGGGAAGACAGGGCATACCCTGCCTAGCAGTATCCTGTGTCTTCACACATCCAAATCACAGAAATTAAACTGTGGCTTTTTTATTCATAAATTGTTTGCGGATCTTCTTTTGATTTGAGATTAAGAATTATCAATATAATTGTAAAATCAAGTGATTTTCATATCCTAAAGTTATCAAGAAAATACCCATGAGATCAACTGAATACCTTGATCAAAGTATAGAACATGAAGGGAGAAAAATGTATTGCCTGAGGTATCCAAAAGCTTCAAGACTAAAAGAAAATCACATATTTTTGAATTTAGGAAATGAACTGTTATTATAGTTTGGTTATTCAGTAACTATTGATGCTGGATGGATCGATAAAGACTCATTAGATGCTATATTTATAATAAATGAAAATAAAGAAGGCTAAGATAGCTTATGACAAAACCTGCAGTAGAAACTTATGGCCTTTTCTATAGAAGGAGTGAGATAAATGTGTTGTGCAAATTGCATTCAAGGATAATCAGCAGCAGTTGGAGAGACCGTAACCTCACTGTCTTTAGCCCTTGTTTACCTGAATGTGTCTTGTGCCTGTAGCCCCTTTGTGTGTGTGTGGTGGCTTCACGGATGCTGGGCCCCCGTCGCTGACCTGATCGTCAGCCCCGAGAACTCTGAAGCAAGCGCGCAAGCTCCTAGAGCAGTGAAATCACTGCTGGGTTTACACGCTAATACTTACTTTCTTTTCATTAGATTTTTGAAGACTATGAGAAGTTGCTTCAGTCTGAGAATTATGTGACTAAGAGACAATCATTAAAGGTAATAACAAATTTCTTTTAGAGTTTCCAGACGTTGATATCTTGTTGGTAAATGATTGGTGTATAGTGGACAATATAGAAAAATTACTCTTTTTTTTTTGTAATTTGAGAAGTAGGTTTTATGTTATGACTGTACTTTGTAGCAAAACAATGTAAGTGCCCTGCCTCAAACAATTTTTGGAAGTAACAACATAAATAATAAGAACAGGAGAAGTACAGGATGGGCGGGGGGCGTGTGTGTATGTAACTGGACGGCATTTGCAACCTGAGCTTCTAACGCCTGTGGAAACGCCACTCCTCCTCATCAGACAGGGACAGGGCAGAGCAGGGCCACGTCTGTCTGTGAGTGGCCTTCCCTTCCTCGACGAAAAGATGCCTGGAAGCAGCCATTTGGCCAAGAGCAGGTGGGACCGTATCCTGTTCCCTTGTTAATACTTGTAAAATGGTTAGAGCAGAGCCTAGCACGTGGTAAGACCTAGATATGTTTGCTAAATAAAACTGAAGTAGATTTCATTAATAACTATGCCTCATCACTGTTCCCAGGGCTCAGTCTGTGGAAGGTGTTTATCTATTCTAATAAATACCTGGGACTAGAGTATGCGTGAGACTTTTTCCTACCAGGATGTGTTTGCATTTAAAAATAGAAGCCTGTTAATCTAGCGGATGTATGATTAGCACAACATGGACTACAGATTTGGTGGGTGGCAGAGGCGAGTGAGGACTCACCGCTGTGTGCTGCTGCCTGGCCCTCCGCTGTCCACCCTCTCTCCTCTTCACCTGGTTCTCCACCTGGAGACCTCAGCGCCATCACCAGGGGTAAAGGGCATGTGACTGTACAGTATCTGGTATAGAAATTCTCCTTTGAACGCTCCCTTTTCAAACTGATTGTTTCCTGCTTATTTACAGATCCCCCAGCCCCCACATAAGGCCTCTTTCTTGTTCTTTATTAATCCAGCCAGACCCACCACACGGGCTGCTATTCCTACCGGAATCCTTTACAGTTGACTGTCACAAATACTCGATTTTCAATATGGTAAAACTGAGCACTGGTTGGACAGTGAAAACACCAGTAAAAGACACACCAAGCTTATTAAGAATGCAGTAAGTGTTAAAGTTGTTACTGAAGAGTTGGCCTTTTAAATGCTAGGTTATAGGCAGAGAGATTGCTAAGATGGTCTTGTATCATTCTGTTCAAGGAAAGAGCTCCTTAAATATCGTTTGCTCTCTTCTTCAATAGAAAAGCATTGCTTTGGAGAGCTCTGCTGTGCGCTGTTGGGTTTTCAGTTTGGGAATTAGATCCGTGGTAGCAGAATATTCTTTTTTGACATAACCATGTTTAAATCTCTGGATTTTGTGACATTTTGCACATAGGTGTTTCATAATTATAGAAAACAAGAGGTTAGATTTATTGTAACAGTGTATTTACTTACAGTACTCTGTTAAGTAATAGACTTTCTGTAAACTAGGCTGTTTTTCTGATTCCAAAGTAGTTGCTACCTGTTGCCTTTTGTTAATCTTATTCTAAATTTTTCTGAACTATCTTGGGGTGCTTAGACTTCTGGTGTCAATAAAAAATAATTAACAGAGAAATTCCTTTTCCTTCATGTGACACAGCTTAGGAATTTATTTCTTATCTTCCTCAGAGGCCTGGCATTTAATTACTAGCGACAAAGATTATAATTCAAAAGAAGCTTGGTGGAATTTTTGGTTTTGGGAGGGCTCTGGTCAACTTCATTAAGACACAAAGGTTTTTTTTAAAAAGTCTTATTATTTCTACTTGCTATGCATGGTTTTAGTGTATACTATGAGGCCTATAAAATGAAATTTAAAGAAGTAAAAATATGATTTTTTTCATTTACTTATTAGTACAGTATTACTATGTTTTGTATTATTATGAAATGCAGCATTTTGTCACTGTCAGCACTAATTAATAGATTAACATTTAATGGCTAAAAGAGTCAGTGTAGTTGGCCAAATAATTTAACACAATCGTTTCAGAAAACTAGTGAAATTACACTAGCAGAGGATAGACTGGATAGAATTTATATGTAGGCATGCCCATGTAATAAACACTGAAGTGACAATCTGAATTTAACTCATAAATGTCACTTCAACAATGTTTATTGAATGTGTTTGTATGTACAAATTTTAAAGGTAAATTTTTTGATGAAATTTGTCTGTTACCCAAAGACCTTTTGATGTGTATATGATATATATTTTAAATAAATATTTACATAGAATCTCTATATAGGAGCCATATATATGTGTGTGTGTGTGTGTGTGTGTGTGTGTGTGTGTATGTGTGTGTGTGTGTGTGTGTGTGTGTATCTTAAGAAGCTTTTTTGTCATCTTTACAAACCAGAATTTTTTTTTGAGCATCTAAGAGCCATTCCCCTAGAATGTAAACATCTGGGAAGCAAGCACTCCCACTTCTCTGTCCAGGAGAATTTAACCTTGGTGCTTCTCTCTAGGCTATGACCCCTTGCTTGTCAGACTGATAAAAGAAGTTTTATTATTCTCTTCATTAGCTGGGTAAAAGCAATTAGCGAAAACAAATGGCTGCCTCGATGGCCAGGTGAGTTTAGGGTGAACCATGAAAGGGTGCACAGCAGATGGCATTGACAGGTTGTCTTTCATCGTGAGAGTATGTCTGGGTGCTGGATTGAAGCTGCTTGGCTGTACAAATAAGTTGTAATTTTATCTGTCTCTGTAGCGCCTTTTTCATAGATCGCCTACAGCATTGTGTTCTGGATATGCCGTTCAGTAATGAAACCACTTTCTTTCTTTTCTACACCTTGTGGAGAGGATTCTGTGTTGGTGGGACTGTATTTCCCCAACAATATTCACATACATCACACAGTTAGGCTGTGAAGGGAACAGACACGAGCAGGATTTGACACGTGCCCTCATGGTGCTTACATTCTAGGTAAGCTCACAAGTAACCGTACCGCAGGGCAGAGTGAGTACAACTAGGGACAGACAAAGAGCACAGGGGCAAGAGAGGAGACTCAGCTCAGCCCACAGAAACAGAAGGTAGGACGGTGGAGCAAGGGAAAGAAAGGAGCTAAGGAAGATTTCAGCTCTGCTCTGGGGACTAGCAGGTCACGACTCACTAACAAGGGGGCAAGGGAACTGGTTGCAGGGATGTTGAGTGTGACAGGCCAGCTGCGTGTTCAGCCGGGGCTGCCTGGGGGACTTAGAACCATGGGTATGGCGTGTAGGGAAGAAACTGAGATGGAAATGTAGACTGGGAAGCATCTTCCTGGATGCTGTAGTTGAAGCCACAGGCATGGTTGAGACTATTGGGAGATAAAAGATAAGAGGCTGAAGTGTACAACCCCTGCGCGTGTCGTGCAGAAGGGGAAGGCGAGTCAGTCACAGGCGGCAAAGGAACGCGCTGCAAGAGGTTAAGAAACAAGAAGAATGCAGTGGCCCTGAAACCAAGAACACAGGAAGTCTCCAGCAGCTTACTCAGGTAGCTTTAGACGCTGAGGAGAGAGTAAGAAAGGTGAAGACTAACAATTACACGATTGCTGTTCCATGTGTATGAGACGAACTGGTGACCGACTAACATACATCACTGGTCATCATTTTTTTACGTTTAGCGAGCATTATTTTTGTGCACTAAAATAACTTTAAAGTGTGTACCTCTTCTTTGTTAAATAGATAAAAGAGGCATCACAGGCAAGTAGGTTGTTTACTGGCAGCCAGACACACACACACTCACAAACACGCCTCTACATACTCAGCTCTGGAGTTGTGTTGCTGGAGTCTGTCGTGGTAGACAGCTGGCCCTCAGTTTCATGTGTGCTTTCTCCTCCCTTCCAGGAGTTCTGTAACCATCTGTACAATGTATTATTATCCCAAGGCACCCAGAAGAAGTCCAGTAAACAGGAGAATTGGAAAATAAGTATATCACATGTAAAATTATGTTAAGGGCACATTTCAGCTTCCTGGTTGCTGAAGCTTTGGGAGTTGCTACCACTACAGTGAGAATAAAAGTTTAGCTGGATGCTGCTAGAGGGCCTTCAGATCTCACTTTGGATATTTTCATTTTGTTTTGAAATGTCTCTGTCTGTTTGGGCTGCTGTAACAAAAATACCATGGATGGGGTGCCTTAAACAACAAACATGTATTTCTCACAGCTCTGGAGGCTGGGAAGTCTGAGATCAGGGTGCCAGCAGCAAGAGAGCTCTGCGGGGTCTCTTCTATGAGAGCACCAAACCCATTCATGAGGGCCCCCTCCTCATATCCTAATCACCTTCCAAGGGCCGCAGCCCCCTAATACCGTGGCACTGGGGATGAGGATTTCCACATATAGATTTAGGAGGACACAAACATTCAGTTCATCACATGGAGTAAGTAGTGCTACATTTTAGTAATTATTAGTCACCAGAAAATGTTTTGCTTTACTTTTTAATAAAAACTTGCTGCACATATTAAATTTCATATGGATTCAGGGTCAATGATTTTTTTTTCTGGCTGTATATCAGGTTTTGTAATAAAATTTAGGGAGAAGGTTAGAGTCACTTAACCTATTTTTCCAGTGAGCTACTAGGAGTACATTTATTCAAGTAAGGGAGGTATAATTGTCGAGTCAGTTTTGTTACTCTTATCCTATCTCAACACCTAAGGAGCAATAACACATTACTGGAAGCTAGATAATTAAAGGGATGAAAATAGTAAATTCATTTCTAGCTAGCTCTTGATGAGAGCTGTAGAGAGAGCTGTATTAAGCTGCAGCAATGACTGGCTTTAAAAAAAAAAGATTCAGAAATCCATTAAGATTCACTTAAGGACTCGATTTTTTTTCATGTCAACATTCATAACTCACATTTCTATTTTGTTTTCCAGTGAGGAGTGAGGTATATTTTTGAATAAGATGACTCTCAGACAGATTCTGCTTTGATTTTGTGTGTTTCGTAGCTGCTGGGTGAACTGATCCTGGACCGGCACAACTTCGCCGTCATGACAAAGTACATCAGCAGGCCAGAGAACCTCAAGCTTGTGATGAACCTCCTCCGGGACAAAAGCCCCAACATCCAGTTCGAAGCCTTCCACGTCTTTAAGGTAAAGTGCGAGCTGCAGCAGTAAGGCTGGCATTTGTCTTCCGGTTCAAACGGCAAACTCCCTACTTTGTATCCTCCTTTATACTCAAGAGAAAATTAAAAAAGCAGTCTTTCTGTTTTGCATGACTTAGATGAAATTTTAGAGTTATTTTAATGAATGCTTACTTGTTTCTAAAAGATTTGCCAACTATTCCCTATCTCTAAATATTTTCATTCTTTTTCACTGAGAAAATAGGTACTGTTTCCCCCAAAGTTACTAAAATAATCAGTGATGGAACCAAACCCCAAGTGTCAGAATTTGAATGCTTTGTTCTGCCTTAAGTGTTTCTTTGAACTTTAAATGAAACCTGAAGAAACACTGAGCACTAATACTCACTTTTATTACTTGTCTAGATATATTTTTAATGCATTTTGAAAGAAAACTAGTCCTATAACTCCTGCTTTTTCTTTCTAATCTTTTTTTGTTAATATAAGAGTAATAAAGTCACTTCCTAGAAACTTTAGACAATAGATTTGTTTAAGAGTAGGGTAGGTGGGAGAAATCTAATCTACAATCTCATACCACTAACTTAACTACTGTAAAGATGTCACTAAATTTTATTTTCCTATGTATGCATTTGAAGGTTTTCTCTGCAGCTGTATTCACAGTGTACACAAAACTGATACCCCAGTTTTATCACTTAACGCTTGCTATATACCGCGAATACTAATTCATTATTGTTAGTTTTTTAAAAGAGCCAGTAGTTTTATTGGCATCATAGTTTATCATTGGGTGTGTTTACTGTAGTTTACTTAAATATCCCTGTGTCATTTATATTTTGGTTATTTTCCATTTTTAGCTACAGTGAGTGTTTTATATATCCAGCTTTTTTTTTCCAGTTATTTCCTTAGGATAGTTCTCTAGAGTAGAATTAAGGGTTCAGGGAGTTCCAGGCTTTTTTTTTTTTTTTTTTTTTTGTCTTTGTAATGTATATTCAACGCTTGAATTTATAAGTCTATAAATAGGAGACACTGCAGTTTATAAAGTAATTGTTGCTTTGAGAGGTAAAAAAATTTTAATCCATCTTTCAGCCACCAGATCTTTATTGCCCAAAAAACCACTAGAGCAATTCAAATCCCAAATTAATTTATAAATTCCGTTTAATTATATTCAAAATCCTAACAGGACTTTTCCTGGAACTTGACAAGCTGATTATAAAATTTGTGTGGTAGAGCGATGGCTGAGGGTTATCTATGGCAATTTTGAAGGAAAACAAGGCAGGGAAATCCACCCTGCCAGATAGGAAGACTTGCTATGGATTTATACTCAATGGAGACAGTACTGTATTGACACAGAGATCGACAGTCCACTAGGTCTGTATACAGAGTGCAAATGTTTATTTAAAATTCTTATTATTTTATATTTTATTAAAATTTATTATTTAAAATAAAGTTCTATTTATCCCTAAAAGACAAAAAAAAAAAAAAAATAGAACACCAAAACAGAGTAAAGGGCCCAGAAGTAAGCCTATGCAAATATGAACTTGATATTTGGCAGTAGAGGGGTTACAAATCAGTGAAGAAAGGGGTACTGTTAATAAATGCTTTTAGAGTAAAGGATTATCCATATAGAAAACCGTACCCTCTACTATATTCAGAAATAAATACTCGGTAAAGATCTACACTTGAAAAGCAAAATTTTTTTTTTTAAGTTTTAAGAGAAAATCGGAGACTGCTTTTATGATGTTGGGGAGGGAAGAATTTCTTTAAAAATAACTTTAAATCACGAAACATAATAGAAAATATTTAAGTCTGACTACATTAAAATTTAAAACTTCTGTTCAAAAAGACATTATAAACAAAGTGCAAAAACAGGACAGAATGTGACACATATAATTGACAAATCATTTAGAAAAAGACAAACAATTCAATAGAAAAATGAGTGAAGGAGACAGGTTGGTAACCTGTTAGGCCAATAAATAGGTAAGATGCTCATTTTAGTAGTAATCGTGGAAATGGCCATTGAAGTATCAATGAGACGTGACTCCTTCATATTGGCACAAATGTTTAAGTCTGACAACAGCAGATTTTGGTAAGATTGGAGGGCAGTGTGAGCACTTATACACTGTAAATTGGCCCAAGCACTTTGAAAAGCAATTTAGTAAAATAAAGTACTGAAAGTGTCAGTCCCAAAATCTCATTTCTCGGCAATTTCCTAGAGATAATCTTGCTCACGTGCATAAGAAATCATGTACCAAATGTTTATTGCAACATAAATAGGTATCTACAGGAGACTGGGAAAATAAGTTATGATATATTCATACAATAGCATATAGTAACGGGATAAAATTAATAGTTATATGGATCAGTGTAGATGAATCTCAGAAACATTGAGTGGGATAAGCAAATGTTAAAAGGATATTATTTATTTAAAGCTTAAAAACACACCAAAAAAACACTATGTATGGATTCATGCATATGTAGTTGTAGTCTAAAAACCTGCCTGGGAATGAGAAACACCAAATTCAGGGGTGAGGTGGGACAGAGAATGGTACCATGAAGAAGTGTCTAATAACCTCTCATTATTTCTGTAATATTAGATTTTGACAGAGCTGACAGTGGAAACTTGAAGTCTGATACATTATTCCTGTCCCCTTCTCTGTTAGAATTATTTCATAAAGAACAAACACAATTGGATGAAACAAAAATAGGCCGCTGTAGGATTGGAAAATGCCTGCACAGTATAAAATGACAGACCCTCTCAAGACCCTTCTGACTGAAGAAATTAGAGAGGCTGTGTGTCATGTCTGCAGCTCACACAGAATTTTAAGGTATCATCTTAGATGAGAACAAGCTCCATATAATTTTGTTCCCAAAGGCAGTGTTACACAAGTGTTCAGTGGGTGGCAGAACAGAAATAACTACTTCTACTTGCGTCCCCTGAGAAGATCAGAATTTGGGTCATCTCATCATTGGATGTAGGTGCATTTGAAAATAGCTGACCACTTGTTTACTTTTATGTGTATAAACTGGGCTTACCTGGACCCTAACTATGTTCCTTCCATTGAAGTGTGAACTGAATTGTTTACTTGCCAAAAATAATACTGTGCGATTTAGAAAAGTAATGGTTAAGTCCTAGAGTTCCTTCACTGTTCTTTATTAATAGTCTTTTTCTCCAAGCACCTTCCATAAAGTATGAAAAGTGTGGAACACATTACAAAAAAATGTCTTTGCAAGATTTTTAGTGGCCAGTTTCCATTATTTTGCTGATAAGTTCAAAGATCTGAATGAAATGACATTTCATGTTTTTTCTGCTATTGACGGGCAGGATGGCAGGGTGGGAGGCACTGGGTGGAGGTCAAGAGACCTGGGTCTTTATTGCGGCTCGGTTGCCACCAGTGACTTTAGGCAACTCCGTCTCGATTCTTACTCCTCACTTGCAGAATGAAAGAGTTAAAGTCAAAAGTCTAGTTCTACAATACTAGGCTCAAGAGACCTTGGTCACTGTGATCCTGCCTCTTCCAGAGATACACCCCGTGTGAATTTAGGAATCAGCTACGAGCTGATCTCTCTTTCCTTTCTGTGTTAACCTAACAGCTAAGGACCATGTTGCCGCTTCCCACCGAACCACATGGGGGTGGTCCTTGCCTTTCAGCTTATCTCTCAGAGCTGCCGGAACATGTCCATGGCCAGGGCCAGAAACAGTCCCACGTACTACTCCTCTGCCACTCAGATCCTAGCAGTTAGCCACAAGAGCCATTTCCATGAAAACACGAAGCGCCACCCTAGCTTGCTCCAAAATACAAAGGCCGGCTTGACAATTCATCTTTTAAAAGTATACAGAACAAGAAACATCTTAGCTGAGAGTAATGCATGTGGTTTTGCTTAAAGAATTCAGAATTACAAGTTAATTTGGTGAAAGCCAACCAATGAATTACCCACTTCCTTAAGGACCCATTTTTCAGTAGGACGACGCCTCTAGTCACGATGTACCAAATCTAAGTCCATTGATAGAGAAAGCAATTGTCTAAGTGAATTTTGGAATTGGCTGTGAGCTGATTTAATAGTAATTTTTCTAAACATTTTAACAACACAGAAAAAACTGTTTTATCAATGTGACGTTCCATCAGTTGCTTTTAAATAGTATAGAATGCCCAACTTTATCGTGTCCTCGTTTGAACCCATTATGCCTTTTCTACTTATTTAACAGAGGTAGAGGAGAAACGTAAAAATCTGTAATTAAGACCTCACTTCTCTTTTCTGCTTTTAAAATACTTTAAAAGTTCATTAAAATAATCAACTCTATATTCATTTATAGAAAGATTTGCAAGTGAGCAGAGGGGATGGTGGTGAAGCACTCAACCCTTCTGAGGAATGAGGAGCCCAGAATATTTAACCAGAGAGCTATATAGGAGTCTACTTTTATGGGTTTTATGGGCATGTCATCATACATGTAGCATCTAACTAGGAAGTGTGTCCATTGCAAAATATTGCACCAGTCCGTATTATTGTTTTGAAATATTATGTTCTGTTATTATAGTTGTCCCTGTCATTTATAGTATAGCTGAGTTATTAGCCCAGGATCACAGTTTCAACTAGGAGTGCACATAAGAATCATTGTGTAACTTTATAAAAATAGACTGCCAGAGCACCACCCTATGTCTGCTGAATTGGCTCTGGTGGATGGGGCCTGGGCAGTTCTAAATTTTAAAGCTCCACATACATAAGAAAACAGAAACATTGCCAACCTCCAGGAGCAGAAGGTGAGAGTGGGGCGTCTCACCTTTGTCCTTTTCGATTTTGAGCCAGATGAATATATTATGTATGTTAAATATATTATATCTGTTGAATATTCTATTTTATATTTGATTAACATATTTCTATATTATCTATTTAATTATATGTTTTAGACAATATATATTTATAGTGACAATTTAAAATATAAAATTAAATAATTTAAATATATTAAACATATTTCTGTATTAGATATAGAAAATGGACATGAATGGGGAATTACTGGTTTTCCTCAATAAGGAAGCAGAACCCGGGGGTTTCTGTATTTTACTAACACAAGTAGCAGATGACACCCCGGTGGGACCCGTGGTTTCCCTGGCCTGCAGCCCTAGTCCTAGGTATTGGTTTCTCACATTTCAGGTGTTTGTGGCCAGTCCTCACAAAACGCAGCCTATTGTGGAGATTCTACTAAAAAATCAACCCAAACTCATTGAGTTTCTGAGCAGCTTCCAGAAAGAAAGGACGGACGATGAGCAGTTCACCGACGAGAAGAACTACTTGATTAAACAGATTCGTGACTTGAAGAAAACAGCCCCTTGAAGCCCCACCTGGTTTCCTGCCGCAGCCACTGTCTCATTTGTTCAGTTTGTACCAAAAGTGTCATTTCAAAAAGTGTTCATTCTTGGGAAGGCTTTGGAGGTGACTTTTTTTCTCAATTCATTGTTCAGGGTAGTTGGAATATAAACCTTTGAATGAAAAAAAATTAACTTAGAATAATACATTCATTTTAATCAAGTCTGTGATTCTTTATGTGAAAGTCAGAGCCATCGTATTAGACATTGATAAAAGCAGTTGCAACCCTTTCTTGATGAAAGGCATCAAGGCTGTGGGCTTGCAGACCTGAGCCCTCAGTCACCATGAGCCACCAAGTAGGAGCCCAAAGGATGGGCATCACTGAGTCCTCAAAGAGGATTAAATTCTCAGAGGAGGACTGGACATGGGGACAAGAGGCACAGAACTGTTTTGCCCATCTGCACTTAGACAAACAAGTTTCTTAAGGCACTGAAAGGCACTGAGAAAATAAGATCCATGTTTTCAGTCATTACTTATTCTGTTCCCTTGTCCATATCTCATAACTGTAGTCATTCGTTCCTAACTTCCTAGGGAATTGATGCCACCTCCCAGCTCAGCCTTCCTTTCTGCTTACTGTCCCACGTTCCATCCCAGTGCATCTCCCCAGCATGCCCGACTCATGACACACCCCCAACTCCGACCAGGCTAGCGTGGAACCAACTAAGTGCAGACAGGATGGGCTAACAAGGGTCACCGGCATGGAGGACCCATGGGCTATGACCTGCTCACTTGAGAACTTGGAACAGATGGTTAAGAACCTCAGCTCTAGCTAGAGTCACTGCTGCTTCACACTGCCTGCTGTAGGCTCAGGGAATGTTTGGAATATTTCATTCATAAGTCTTATTATGGGAAAATGTTTTGTGGTGAAACTGTATTTTAGAGTAGGAATCACTGCACTGAGATGACTAGCATGTGCACAACCATGGGTCCAGAGGGTTGCACAGGTCTTAAGTCCACTTTAGAGCACTTATAAATAAGGGAACATTGCCATTGGAAGGGCAGATGATTAAATGCATGAACAGATTCTCCAATGACAACATTTTTTTCAGTTTATTTTCTCATAAGCTGTCACTCTAATGTCACATCAACGTGTTGAGTGAAAAGGTAGAAAACCTAACAAAAATGTCTGTCTCAAGTACTAGGATGGTTAAAGAATGTGTTTTTTAAAAGAGACCATGGTTTGTGTTCAGATATCAAGTATATAAAATGGAATTTTAAAGCTACACTTGCAAGACGTGAAAGGTACAATTGTTGATCAGATTTTCTTCATAATTCTGTTTCCAAATCGTGAATTATGGCGTTCCATTGGAACCTTCGCTTTTTACAGTATGGGCGCTGTGTTCTTCAACCAGATATTTATCCACCCAGAGAGGGACAGCTCCCGCTCCGGGGTCAGCGCCCTTGTAGATTTAGCCCCTGAAGAATCACCTAGCACAGGTTCACCCTCCTCCGCTGTGTTCTGCGTGCCTAGCATGGGGTCCTGAGGCAGATGGGGGCTGGGAGGGTGGTGTAAGCCGCGGCCCATCCTTCAGTCACTGAAGTCAGATGATTTTTATAACATTCCCTGAGAGCCCAGAGTCTCAAAGAATTTGACTTCTCTGGTTTTGCTTATTTGTTTAAAAGAGATGAGTTTAAATATTTTTTTAAAGGTGCAATAATGACCATTGGAAATTTATTCTATTGCTTAAATACTATTCCACACTTCATGGGACATGTATTTTCAATTGGAAAGCAAAAGCCTTAGAATTCTTTTAGAATTCTTTTTTGATAAGTAAAAACATTTTATTTCCTCTGAGCTTGCATGAGCTCTTTCCTGGCAGCCCCTTATCCTAGTTTAGTACCTGACAAACAAAACTAGAGTCTAAGAGGCAGTAAATGAAGGAGCTGGGGCTTTGTTGTGATACAAATTTGTAATGTGAAAAGTGGGAGCTAGGAGCTCACAGTTAAAATGTCTGCACAAAAATCACTGTAAATATTGTGAGAATTGAGTTTTGAAAAGGTCATATTTAATAAGCTATTTCAAAAGCACACATTTAAATAAAGATGGACCAAATAAAAAGGTGCCACATATTCCTTGGTCAGTTTCATTCCTCTGTATGTCCTGCCTCTGTGTCCGCGTTGCCACTCCCAGCGGGGAGAGCCCCTCCGACCAGGCCCCCACAGGGTCCCCCCCCACCGTGCCCCCGCTGCCCCTCCTCCAGGGGAGCCCCCCTGCCCTGCCACCACCTGTCAGGCAGTAAACACACACACCATGTTGTTGACGCCTCACTGCAGCCAGAGTTGGTCCCATTTTATATTTGAGGAAACTGAGGCTCTGAGCGGTTTATCCCAGACAGTGTGGACTAGATTTGGGGTACAAACCGATGGTGGCCGGAGGCCAAACTCCTGCTGTTAATCCTTTTTTCACGAACAAGGGGAGGTCCGGGGGCTCGGGAACTGCGTTGTGCCCTCCCCTACTCTGCCTGGGAGGCTCCCGGGGCTGTGAAGGTCCCAGAATGAAGCCAGGAGGGACTGAGATCATCATGTTGTTGGACGAGGCTCTCGGTTAAAACCAGGCATCTGCCCAAATGTTAGGATTACCGTGGGAGAAAGGGCTGAGAGGCGTGGGGGCCCTGAGCAGCTGTTCTGCCTGCCAGCCTCCGAGGGTTCTCCTCCTGGGAGGGCTCTGGGCGGGCAGTGCCTCCGGGGAGGAGCGGCGAGCTTTCCAAAGCCTCTGTTGCCAGCCGCTTTGGTCAGTGTGTGAGACGTGGCTGCTCTGAGCCACAGCGCCCTCGGGAAGTTACACAGGACCCAAGGTGATTGTAATAATGTGAAGGAAAATGAAATTCAAAAGTCACTAGAATTCTTTTGAATAAGAAAAGATAGTTGTTTCAAAATGGATTTACAGATCTTTCTAGTCTCCTATATTAGAGGAAATGAAGATTTTATATTTTTTACTTATTTTTTGTTTTATCCAGAAGAACGTGGTACATATGGCATGAATCCCACCAGCGTTCTATGCGTGTTCTTTCAGGAAGGTTTTGGCTATTTTAGTGAGGGCCCATGGGCAGATAAAGGCCGGAAACATAAAGAGACCTGGAAAAGCTAGACTTAGTCTTCCTGGGAACACGGAAAAGATGGAAGACTGATGTGAACAAGGATGTGACTTTGTTTTGGAAATACAGAAAGTGCTGTTACGTGACTACCATTATTAAAGCAAAGTACAGCGAAGTGATCAGCCTGGCCGGCACCAAGCCTCTTCAGACACCCCAGTCAGCTGTCTCAGTCTCGTCTCTACCGAGGAGGACAAGGAATCACAGAAGGTGTTACCAAACGCAGGTCCCTGTGCCTGATGCACAGTGAGGCCAAACAATACCGAAACGTGGCTATTGCAGGGCCGAGCAAGGAGAACCTGTGGCTTGTGCCAAAAACCCCTGAATTCCCTGAAGGGTTTAACAAGGCATTTTTAAAGGCCAGATGAGGGAGGAGCGTCCCAGGGCATATGATCAGCTGTGCACAATTCTTGGATTGATTCATAGCAATCAGTCCTTAGGAGCCAGAAGGTCTGGGGGCTGCTTGCTTGTGTTCATGATCATCAAGTAGTTAATTACTAACATGGTGTTGGTTTAACATCTGAAACAATCAGGAAATATGCATGAGATAATAGCACCTGGACAATTCAGAGAGGAGCCACAGCAGAGGATATGGGGGAGGGATCTCTCCCAGGAAGGCCCCATAGGGTCCTGCTTGGTTACAATTCCCTTTTCTTTGATACTTCTCAATCTTGAGGAGGACAAGTATTGAACAAGAAGGGAAATGATGTTTTAGATAGATTAACCACAAACTCGACAGAGGAATTCGATTTCAGTATCCAACCCTGTTTCATCCTTCCCCAAGTCTTTCAGGGAATGGAGCGACAACCACTCTAGCTACTTCCTGCTGAAACGGGGTGTAGTCCTACCTCCATTTGGGGAATGGATACTGACTTGGAAATATTCCCGAGTTCCAAGTACTGGATCTGAGTTTTTGCATGATTAAGATCTCAGACCCTGAGAAATTTAGGAGAATAAGGCTGAAAATCAATGTGGACCTGGCACTCTGGGGGAGACTTGTAGTCAGGGAGCCAAGGTAGGTTTTAACTTCTGATGTGGTAGTAAACACGTATCTAACAGGAGCTATTGGCCATCACACGTCTCCTTTATTCTGCTAACATCTGATCTAAAGTAATTTTATTGTCTAAAATTTAGTAGTTGTAAGAAGAGACCTTGAGGTCTTAAGGTTACAGCTGCCACCTGCCAGCAGACACTGCTGTGAGAATGGCTGGTAGTGTCCCAAATACGACAGGGCTCAAAAGGCTAGTGTTCTCAACAACACAGGAACGTGTCTGAAACCACACGCACAGTGGCTACCTGGTGTTACCTTAGATGTCTGAACCACAGCTATTCCATTTAGACTTTCAAACACCTTCCCCTGCTCAAGGCCAGAGCAGATGTACAGTGCATGTCCAAAGGGCTATTAAACAGGCCACTTTGGTCAGTAAAGTTTAAGTTAAACCATATATAAGCCAGAATGTCTTCCCCATCCCTCACTATGTG
This sequence comes from Camelus bactrianus, assembly GCF_048773025.1. Taxonomy (NCBI): domain Eukaryota; kingdom Metazoa; phylum Chordata; class Mammalia; order Artiodactyla; family Camelidae; genus Camelus; species Camelus bactrianus. Next base: position 15,396,581 of record NC_133552.1, read on the forward strand.
CAGATTTTTCCATCGTTTCCCCTTTTGATTGCAAATCTTTAAATAGAAAGCATTGATGATCAAAATAGCCTTCCCTCGATGCTGGGGTGGTGGCTTCTGACCCAGGTTTAGATCATGTCCCTTAGTACTAGGCTTCCTTTCTATTTGCCTACTTACCCACATTGGGGGAAAACTGATCGATAGTATGAACAGGCTCAGGGGTATGTTAATGGGGAAACACTTTACAGGCCATACATTTTACCACTTATACCCAGCTGTTAAACAAGCATTGTGTATGTGCTTTAAGAAAACAAGTATTGTTATATATCATGAGAGTTATAGTCTGTGACAACTCCATTAGAGAATTCTCTATCTATCCTAAAACATTGTGGGAGATATTGATAGGGAGACAAATAGCTGGGAAACAGTTCAATTAAAAAACAGAGATCAAAAGCCAGTAATATTTCAGACAAAGCCAAAAAGTTACAACCATATTCATCAGTTCACTCAATCCTATGTAATGAATCCTTTTTACTAACAGCTTTATGAAATCTGAGTTTATTAGACCTTTAAAATATCTTACCCAGCTCAGCAGTATAATTTAAAAGAAACCTGTACTTGTCAAAAGTCCCTTTTAGATACTTGTACCCCAATGTTCATAGCAGCACTGCTTACAACAGCCAAGACATGAAAACAACCTAAATGTCCACTGATAGATGACTGGATAAATAAATTGTGGTATATTTATGCAATGGAATACTACTCAGCCATAAAAAGAATGCCATTTGCAGCAACATGGATGGACCTGGAAATCATCATTCTAAGTGAAGCCAAAAAGAGAAAGAAAAATACCATATGATATCACTTACATGTTGCATCAAAAAAAAAAAAAAAAAAAGAAAAAAGAAAAAGAAAAGACACAGTGAACTTATTTACAAACCGAAACAGATGCAGAGATATAGAAAACAAACATATGGTTACCACAGGCAAAAGGGGGTGGGAAGATTTAAATTGGGAGTTCAAGACTTGCAGACACTAACTGCTATATATAAAATAAGATAAACAAGTTTATACTGTATAGCATAGGAAACTAAATTCAATATCTTGTAGTAACCTATAATGAAAAAGAGTATGAAAAGGAATGTATGTATGCATATGTATGACTGAAACATAGTGTAAACCAGAAATTGACACATTGTCAACTGACTATACTTCAATTTAAAAAACAGGAAAAAAGTCCCTTTTATGAATCTTCTTGAAGATGAAGCAGTTTTGCAAAGCATCAACGTAACTGTGTATCAGTGACAAAAACTTAAAAAAGGCAAGGCAAAAGATCCAATTACAATGTTTTTGAAAAAAAAAAATCTTAATCAAGTTGCTGTGACATACAGCATTCCAAGGTAACAACCAGAATCATGACTGCCAGCGTTATACCAGGACATATCCAAATTTCAGAAACTTTATTTCTAGAATATCTATTAATAACATTTATCCATACTACACGATCTGAGGAAGCTTATCACTCATTTGTCAATGCCTCCTGGGTAATCCAACATACCAACCTATTCTAGTTAGTTTAACATTTTTCTCTGAGATGCCTCAGGGGCCCTATGAAGCATCCCAAAGTTAGCTGAAGTCAAAAGAACTTTAATTAGAACTTGATAGAAAAGTCTGTCAAAAATATCAAAAAGTTTCACACAGTCCATTATCAGAAACAGTCTAAGTAAATTATGTTCCCTTAACAGAGAGGAACCAAATCTAGTCCTGCACCAGCCTACTTTTATTAACAAAATCCATTTACCTAATTAATCTCAGCCCGACCATGCACAGAATTCCCTTTTTTAGGGCTCCCTTTCTCCAAACTTTCCAAAACTTTCTATATCCATATTAGTCATTTATCCCTGCCCCCTCTTTTTTCCCCCAATTTAAAAACAACCAGCTCCAGGACCAAATCACTTTTTATTTTCCCCCTTAACAAAATGCAGTTCTATTCCTCATACCTTTTTTTACTCAAAACATATATCATACCTTCCTAATGTATACTGAAATGTTTCCTTGTATGTTTTTAGTAGCTTTAATTACTATTTAAAATTACTATTTAAATTAGAACCCTCAACTCTTAAAAATCTTAATTTCTAGTGAATGTTTCAATATCTTATTTGGTGAGAATGACTAGCTATTCAACTATTCAATAAACTTCCATCATTTGACTTAATTTAGCACAACTAAAATTTCAAGTTCCCAAATATCTGGGGAGATCATTTTTAAGTAGACATTTCTAAAACATAATTATTTCTGAAGAGTTCACCCAAAAGCCCTTATTTGCATGCAGTTCACTTATGAGAATCTCATCATACCAAGTTAATTTTTTTCTTTCTGCTGATAAACTGCAACAGAAAGAAATGAACTTAACGACCTTCAGTAAACCTAGGTACAATGAAAGACATATCTGTATTGATTATACCAACAAGCTTAAGTTAGCTTTAATATATCAGATATCAATTCAATACTGAGTATTTCCTAGATCCCATGAACCTGAAATTTGTTCTGCCTAGCTTCTTTTATACTTAGAAGTATTCAATTTGTAAGCACTTACTTTTAAGTCAATGAAATAGAGCTCATTTACAAGTTTTTTGTTTGTTTGTTTGTTTGTTTTACACAAAAGGCAGGCAGAACCAGAGATCTCACAGTTTTTCTGCTTGAGTTTTAAAAAAGCTTTGTTTTCCTTGGGAACCCAGGTAGATCACTTACATCTCAAAGGCACAGGAAGAGAAATGCAAACTCCTCCTCTAACTGCTTTTACAAATCCCAACAATTTGGCTATTTTCAGGGATTTTTTTTTAGTTCCCAAATATCCACTTCGGTTTAAAGAAGTAACAGTAATAGACAGTAATACATAAAACATCCACTCACATTTACATGCCCCACTTTCAGCAAAACCAGGAAGAAGAAGATTTGAACCCAGGCTCTAGGACACTTGCACACAAACCTCCAAGATAAAAGCCAAATTGCAGAAGAGCCACTTTACTATAACAGCAGAGACATTACGGCCATTGTCCTCCAGATCTCAGGGAGCACTGGGGTCACACAGCGCTACAGCAAAAAATGTCATTTTCTTTCACTTATGGGAGCATAACTGAAGATACCAGTTTTGCAAAATACACCCTAGGAGAACCATAATACGGAATAGAGCTCTGATCATCCATACTTAACTGTTCACAGCCGAGGTAATCAAATATCAAGCAAACAACAATTTACAACCTTCTCTTAGGGTCACAATTCCCTAGACCCAAAAGGGAGCTTCCCAACTAATGCCCCATCAATCCAAAAGGGGAACACCCCAACCAGTGCCCCATCAGAGATGAAGCTGGAGAAATGACCAAGGGGAGTTACAAACGGGAAAATCCCAGCCAGTGCTCCACCACGGATGAAGCCAGCACAATAGAGGATACCCTGGTGTTGTCACACTTGAGCCTCATTACTCACCAAAGACATCTCAACTGGCCAGTGCAAGCACTGATACACACACGCATCCAGACAACAAACATGGTCCCACAAAACAAAGATCAGATGACGTGTAGACCAAAAATTCCACTTCCACTCCCAGACGGAGGCTGCCAGTGTGGCCTGGCTCCCAGAAGAGAATGGACTCAGAGTGGCTCCCAATGAGCCCAGGTGGAGCAGGTAGAGTTTTCCAATCCTGTGCAAGCCAGAGTGGCTCACCCCAAAACGATACACACACAAACACAAACAGCAAATAATGTAAAGTTGAACAGACAAAAAATCAGAGGAGGTGTCATCTAAAAACTCCACTTCCTCTCCCAGATGGAGGCCTCCAAACAGATTAGCCCAGCCTTCGAAAGAGAACGAACCCAGAGTGTCTCACTTCCCGGCGGGGATGAGCCCAGATGGAGTGGAGACAATTTCCAGCCTGCACAAGCTGGAACGACTCACCCCAAACAATGCCGAACGTGGACGGATGCAGCTCTGGACATCTCTTGGCTCTAAACAGCTCGTGCCGGGTGACTGGCGCCTGTCAGGGACACTCTCCCAGTCCCTGAAGCAAAGTGAGCTCCAGCAGCTGCTGGGGACCCAGGGAAGGGGCTGCCTCTTACCAAGGTCGACCCATCCTAGGATGGCTTCATCAAAATTGTTACTGAATTCATATGCCTGACACACAGTGAGGCCAAACTGAAGTCGGAGTTTGGAGCAGAGAAAGGCTTACTGCAGTGCTGAGCAAAGAGAACAGCCAGCTCATGCCTTAAAACCCCTGAATTACCCAAAGGGTTTCAGCTGAGCCTTTTTAAAGGCCAGGTGAGGGAGGGGCTTCCCAGGGTATACGATCAGCGTGCACAGTTCTCAAATTGGTTGATGGTGATCAATCTTTAGCCACCGGGAGGTCTGGGGGCTACATGCTCATGATCATCAAGTAGTTAATTTCTTCCGTTGGGTGTTGGTTTTAGCATCTGAAAAACTCAGGAAATATGCCTGAGATAATAGTATATGGGGACTTCAGGGAGGAGCTACACAGAGGATATGGGGGAGGGATCTGTCCCGGGAATGCCGCATAGGGTCCTGTTTGGTTGCAAAAGAGTAACATCTCCAGATCAAACAGCTGGCAGCCAGGACTTAGGGCCAGGTCCGGCCCCAGAGTCCACGGCTTTGGGAACTAGGCTGCATGTCTGGCTGCCTCCTGCCAGGCCTGACTTTCTGCCACCCCAGGAGCAGACACTTCATTCATCATGGCCCCCAAGGAAAAGAGGGATCCTGCATTCCTGCTAAAGGATAACTCAATGGACGGATTTCAAAAGCTAGATTCATTTAAGAGGGTAACTTTGCTCCACTTGGTTGTCTGATGTTGGAAGATCAAATTTGACCTATGTGTGGTTTAAGGGATTTGATCTTGAATTTCCCCACCATTTTGAACAATCCCTTGCCTCCACAGAGGTATGAACTTCAGACTGCAGTTCTGCACCTGCTTTTGTTTTCTTGGCTTATTTTTCAGTTGGACATAATATTAGCTTAGATTTCCTGATACACTGGTTGCTGCCCAACCGTCCATGCCTCCATTTCACCTTCCTCAGCAGCCCTGCACCGCGCGGGCAGAAGTTCTGATGAAGGTACAGATGATCCTGTTGAGACCACGGAGTCTGTTGTCACTCCTCCTGGGAGGAGGGTGTACCATTGCTGATGCCCCCGAAAGGCACAAGCCACACACAGAGTCACAGTCCTTTTACCATCAGTTAATTCAATATCGATTGTAATTTAACCACTGCACTGTGAGTTTTCTATGTTACTTTAAAGCTGTGATCACAGGGGCCCTTTGGAAGAACGTGTTGTGATATACATTAATAATTTATCCATTAGGGAAGGCTGAAAAATGAGTTCCCCTCATTTTAGTTCTGAAACTGAAAGCTTTAACAAAGCAACCAAAATATTTATTTATTCAGTCAACATCACTGAACTCATTCTCCGTGCCCATCAGAGGTTGATCTGCAGTGACACAAGGGGGTTACTGTCGGGGTCAGACCTTGTGTACTGTGGGAGCTGGGGAAGCGGCCTTCATAAGTCTGTCCCCCGTGTCTGGCACTGGGCCTGAGTCGGCAGGAAGGGGAAAGACTTGAAGTGGGCCCGTGAGAACAGTGGGAATCCATGGAAGTGATCTGGAAGCCACACCGCCTTCTCGGCCTCCCAGCCTCCACCGCTGAGGCTGAGGCTGACCACAGCCCAATTTGCCGTAGTGCTCCCTGGACTGAGCCCAGATTTGGAGCAGCTGAAGAGGGAGCTGCAGGGGGACCGGGGGCCCCAACGGCCGGCTGAGCCATCAGGTCTGCGGCAATGCTCCTGGGCTGTGATGGCACCGCCCTTCCCAGTGAAAATGTGCTGCCGCCTCACCTCCACTTGCAACGCTGCCAACGTTCTCTTGAGCCCAACCCTTGTTCATTACGTGCAGGAGAGGAGACTCTGGACATGTGTTTCAGCTTAGCTAAATGGCCTCATTCCTAACCCACCACTTAGGTGCTGCACTGGGGGAGGTGTTTCCACATCTCTTAATGTCCGTCCCCTCTTGAAGGCCTCTGGCTGTCTTCTTCTCTTGAATGACATGACAGGTTTGTGCGGAGTCAGCGGAACCACACAAACGTGGGGGGCAGCCACACCTGGACTCCATCCCAGCTCCACTGGTAGTCCTTAATCTTGATAATCACTGACCTTCAGTTTCCTACCTGTAAAATGAGGAAGAGAGAGGCCTTGTCACAGGGAATCAAGGAGCCAAAGTCTGCGGCCCGCTGGCCCAGGAGACGTGCCCGCGTCGGCACCCTTTGCCACCCCACGGGCTCACGCAATGGGAGAGGGAATTTTCCACTACAGCGTGGAATCTGGAAAGAAGGGGCCACAAGGAACATACGTGGCCAGAGACTAGCAGGTGTGTGCCCTGAGTGTAGGGCACGTGGACACTTGGAGGGAGCCAGGAGGGGAGCCTTGAATGCCATCCTGAGGGTCTAGCGCCATCACGAAGGCATCGTGCCTTTCAGCAGGAAGAGACATGCATCCTGCCCGTCAGAGCACTGTCAGCCTGGTGGGGAGCAGCCTGGCATGGGGGACACTGAGCGAGCGGGTGGGAGAGGGTGAGGACCCTCTAAGAACAGCCATGGCTGACCTAGTGCTGGCTCTGGATAGACCCTCTTCGGGTACTTCACAAATATAAACTCAACTTCAGAACCACACATGAGGTTCTTATTATCCTGACTTAAAGGTGGAAACTGAGACACACAGAGGGTTACTGGCCTGAGATTGTCCAGTGAGCACCTGGCAGAGCAGGATTCAAACCCAGGGCCCGGAGGCAGGAGCCGCAGAACTTACGAGATACTTAGGACTTAACGTTGCCTGGGCTTAGGTCCACGTCACTTCTAAAAGATCAGGGTGAGGAGGAGGGGGCCTCCCGGGCAGTGGCTGTGGTGATGTGCTAGGCTGACACGGGGCTTAGGACCAGGGGCCGGGGCTCAGAAGATGTGCAGAGTTCAGCTCTGGACCAGCTGGGTGGCCAGTGCCTGAGATACCCACGTGGAGATGTCCAGGTAGCAGCTGGACAAAGTCTGGAGCTCAGGGCCACTGAGATTGAGGGCCATCCCTTCCTCACTGCGATTCAACCCACGTTTGTATTTTCACTGTGTCCATGATAATCTGGTCTGAGACTCTCCCCAGTGAGGGTGCAGGAGGAAACCACCACGTTCCTCCCTTGTGACTTCCTCCTTTGTCCAGGTAGGGGTGATGGATCCCCAGCTACACTGCCCACCTCTGGGCCCTGTGGTCCCTGTGTCCTTCCTCCCCGATGGCCAACCAGTGCATTCTAGAGTCCACCAGACCCAGACACAGCAACGCTGTCCCAAAGTCTGTGTCTGATCTAGTTACCATGTCAGCCAGAGCAGATACACTTTTTAAATAAAGTGCCATTGGGACAAAGGGTGATTGACCTCAGGCCCTGGCCTCAGTTTCCCCGTCTCCAGCCCTAGGAGGTTTCTGATCAGGACCCCAGCCTCAGGAACAGCCCATGGTTATGACCCGAGAACCTGGGGAGAGGCGAGGCCAGCCCCGCAGGACTGTCGTTCCTGCTGTTTTCTGGGCTGAGTGTGACATTCACGTGGCCATGACCTGGCCGGCCTGTATGAATAAGGCTCTGTACTGCCTGGGGTGTGGGAGGAGGATGGGGAGGAGGACGAGGGGGAGGAGGAGAAAGGCGTTCCTGCAGCCGCCCTGTGGTGTCTAGCAGTGCCAGGCTGCCCTTCACCTTGACCAGGGACCGTTTCCAAGCAGAGTGACTGTTTCAGTGGTCAGTCCGCTGGGCCCATCCAGGCGTGGCACACGGGCTGAGCAGCCAGGACACTGGCGCCTGGAAAGAGCACGGCAGGCAGGGATCCAGGGTCTCACGAGGTCACCATCCGGAAAGGCACAGAATCTGGCCCTCGCTTCACGGCATGGAGCCCGGGCTCTGGGCGAGCTGCCCATGAAACGGGGGGTGATGAGCTCATGGGCCACCTCACTGGAGACCCTCTCCTGGTGTCCCAGCTTCTCCCCAGGCTAGAGTCTCTCCCCTCCTCGGAGGTCCTCTCTGGGGCCTCCCACCAGCCCTGTCTAGCCTTCATGACTGGCGGGGTCCCAGGACGTCCCTGGGGCCACTGAGTGAGGCTGGACATGGAGTTCATGAGTGCCCTGGTCCTGCCCTGAGAGTGCCCTGTCCTCCTCCACACTCCAGGCAAAGGGGGACGAGGCAGGAGGAGGGACTGCGATGGCTGCCCAGCAAGCCACACCTTGCCCTGACCTGGGAGTATTGGGGCGAGTGTGGCTCTGAGCACCCAGGTGCTCCTTGTGCAGGTCCAGAACACCAGCAAACCCCCAGCCCCCGGGGAGCCGGCCGCTTACGCGGGGCTCACAGCTTCGGCTCCCAGCCTACAGGTGTCTCCTGTGGAGACGTGGAGAAGCCAGTCCCTTCAGACACCACTGGTGGGAATATCAAGTGGTGCAGCTGCTGTGGAGGAGTCTGGCAATTCCTCAAACGATTAGACACAGAGTTACCATACGAGCCAGCAATTTCAGTCCCAGGTCTATACCCAAGAGAAACGAAAACATACAGGCACACAGAAACCTGTACATGGCGCTCAGAAGAAGCAAATGTTGGAAACAACCCAAATATCTATCAAATGATAAATGAAGAGACAAAATGTGTTACACCAATCAAGTATCACTCAGTCATAAAAAGGAACGAAGTACTGATACACAGTATCAGATGCTACAACACAGATGAACCTGGAAAACACTGTGGTAAGTGACAGAAGCCAGATGTAAAGATCACGTATATGATTCCATTCATATGAAAGTCCAGAGCTGGGACATCTGTAAGGAGAGAAAGATTCATGGTTGCCTAGGGCTGGGGAGGCAGGGGTTACGGGGCCATAGGAAGTGACAGCTAATGGTACAGTGTTTCTTTCTGAAGCAATGGAAATGTTCTAAAAATGACTGGTGATGACTGCACGTATCTGTGAACTAATATGCTAAAAATCATTGAATGGCACATTCTAAATGGGTGAATAGCATGGTATGTGAATTATACCTCAAGAAAGCTATTAACATTTTTTGAAAAATAGATTCATGAGAAAGACTGTTTTGTAACCTGTTTTTATGACATTGTCTCACGAACTTTCTGTTATGTGGTATTGTTCTGCCTTTTTCATGGCTGCATAGCATTCCATTGTGTAATGGTACCAGACCAGCCCACAGCTGTTTCCAGTGTACCACTTTTACAAATCATACTGCAATGAACACCATTATAACTAAACTTTTTGCATCCACCCATGATTGCTTCCTTGTAAGAAATTCCTGGAAGTCAAGGGTCACACATCTTTCTGAGTTAACTATTGCCAGATGCCATCCACACCAGCAATTAGACTTTGTTTCCAGAAATCCTTGTTCTCTAGCTTCTTCCACCCTCTTCTTAAGTGAATCCCAATTTTCTTCTTGGGTCTTGGCTCTTCCTTCTAACATCTTTCCAAGTTTTCAGGTAGTTCTTGCATGAGACGTGTTTCCAGCCCCAGCATTCCACTTCTCTCTCAGTTTCCAAATGCCTCTTGGACTTCTCCACGTTTTTAGACCCCACCATAACCCCAGACTCATCATAACTTAAACCAAGTGGGTTTACCCCAAAACTGATCCTCAACTTCTGTTAACTGTGCTACCATCTTTTCTTTTTACCATTTTTCTTGTCACAAACACTAATGTGACCTTCAACGGCTCCCTTTCCTCTGCCTCCAACAAGTAAGTCTAGGAGACCTGCTGACTTCCCCAAGTGCCCCCCAGAATCAATCTGCCACTCACCACCCTGAGTGAGCAGCCCTGAGCCCAGCGGCTGACACCTCTGTTCACCGCAGTCACCCAGGCATCCTGCCCCCACTATCCCTGACTATGGCCTAGCCTGGGCTCTCCTCGCTGCCACTGTCACCCATTATAAAAACACCTTCCTTTGTCCCTCAGCACAACCAACCCAGCTCCCATTTCCATCTCTCCTGGGAACCTTCTCAGGTCACCACATGAGTGGGCCTGCCTCCTCACCTCCCATGTACCCCGAGACCAGCCCACCCTGGCTTCCCCCACCTCCCCTGACATCCTCTTCCCTGGCCAACCAAAACCTCAGTGTCGCCAGATCCAAGGGGCGATTTTCTGTTCTCACCTAGCTCAGCTCAGCTGCAGGTGAAGGAGCTGCCTCTGCTCACAGCCCTGTTCTCTCCTGGCTCCAGAACCTCACTCCAGGTTTTCTTCCTCATTTGCCTTCTCGACTCCCCCTCCCCAACCTCACACTTGAGTAGCAGGTCTGGGGCTCTGTCCTTCCACCCTCCTCTCCAACCGCTGCCGCAGACCCTGCCTGGGGCCGCCCCACACGCTACTCCTGCCCACATCTATCTAACCCACGTGCTTTCTATCACTGCCTCTTGTTTTCTCCTGCATCCTTCGGCTTAATCTCCCCCTCCTGGCTTCCCTGACCTCGCACAAGAGCCTCTCACCCATGTCGGTCAGGCTGCCTCCCCAACCAGGTTGCCCCCGTGGGGGCGGGGCGATGTCTGTTTTCCTCACAAACACATCCCAGGGTCTGTCTAGCCCAGTGTCAGAACATAGCACATGCTCAATCGATATTTTTGAATGAACAAGTGACACATTTTTATGAATTACTTTCACTTGCATCTTTCCCTTATCGCTACCCTGGGCACCACCGCTGCACAGATCCTGCCAACTCCCTGCGAAGCCAGCCTTCTTTCTGCTCAATCCAGTCACGGCCTCCTGCCCCCTCCTCTCATTCCCTACAGACATCACCTTTGCTCAGACCTTCATCGTTTCTCATTGGGAACCAACCCCGGCCATCCCATTCCCTCCCTTGCTCCACACTGGTGGGTTCTGCACACTGAGACTGGAGGGATTATTTAAGGGTACCAAATACAACTGTGTCACCCCTCTGCTTTAAACCCTCTATGGCTCCCTATTGTGCCTCAATTTTTCCCAAGGCCCCTCCTGGTTTCACTCTCCCCTGCCACCTCCCACTTCTTGCCCACTGATGCTACCACCATATGCAGTTCCCCATACCTTCCCCCTCACACCCCCTCCATTGCTCCCCCCGCTCCCCAATTTCAAATCCCATAGAATCCAACAATGTTCAAGTTCCAGTTTCACTTGTAAGCTGCACCTGCATCAATTTCTAGGACATGCAGCCACCTGGTGGCTTAAAAACGAATAATCGCCTTTACTAGAGTATGCTTCCTGCCAGGCCCTTTCTTTTCAGTGTTATCCATGACTTGGGTGGGGCAGAAGTAACACGCTGATCAACTGTCTGGGACAGATGCCTGATTAGTGGGTATGACAAAATTAACGAGGAGTGTGACAGGCTGCAGTACTGGGCTGAATCTAACCACGGCTAGATTTGATAAGGATAAATGTGAAGTCCTATGCCCAAGTCCAAAAATAAAACTCCATCTCCACAGATAGAAGCACTGGAGCTCAAACAAGGGTTTCTGGTGACCCTGATGCCCTGAGTCTGCCCGCATCACCTCCTCCCTGGATGCTTGCAGTACCTTCCAGTGGAGCCTTGGCCACTAGTCTCTCCCCTGCCAGGCCTTCCTCCACTGGGCCTGGTGCAAAACTGCTCCTGGGGGAGCGGTCAAGTGGACACACACACAGCTGGAACTCTGAAGAGATGTGGGGCTGGAAACAGCTGTCATGACTTTGGTGGTCTCGAGGTCATGGGAGAAGATGGGGGTCCTTGGAGAGACAGAATCAAAGCAAGAGGCAAGGAAGGCACATGGTGGCCCCAGGGAGGTGAGGAAGGAGATGAGAAACATGGTTAATGCCATGAAAGCCAAGGATGGAATTTCAGACGCTCAGGATGATACAAGGCACTAAAGGGAGCAGAGACCACGCAAGGTTCGGCCACTAGGAGTTGGAAGCACCTTCCCACAGGGAGAGGGGGCAGAAAGCTAGCAGTGGCTTGTGGACTAAATGAAAGATGAGGATGTTGACAAAACTAGACAAGCTTTCAAGTGATGAAGGGAAAGGAAAACAATGGGTAAAGGGAAGTCCTTGTTTTCTGAAGTTGGAAAAATATATCAGTTAGCAATTGCTGCAGAACAAATCCCTCCCCAACTCAACCAGTTATTTTTTTCTTGCAAGTGTGGCTTGGCGTGGGGTGGGGGGGTCACTAATCTAGGCAGGGCTGGGTGAGGTGGCTGTGCTCCTTGTCTGGTGATGGGAGAAATGCAGAAGAGCAAGTGGGAACACACAAGCTTCTTGAGGCTGAACAGCAGAATTGGTTCAATGACATTTTCATGTCATTCCATTGAACCCAAAATCAAGAGCAGAGAAATACACTCCATCTGTTGATGGAGAAACTCACAAAACCATATGGTAAAGGGTGTGAATACAGGAAAGGGTGAAAAATGGGACCACTGATGCCTGCCACCATGGTTGACAGGAGGGTTGGAAGTGGAAAGAAAGAAGACACTGGAGCAGGAGAGACTGGACAAAATGTAGTGAATACTGTGAAAATTGTGACAGGCACTGAATCTGCAGAACTAGATTCATCATATCCTGGCTTTGCCAGATTACTAGCAGTGGGGCCTTGAGTAAGTCAATGAACCTGAGGTTCCATTTCATCATCTGTAAAGTGGGAACGATCCCCCTCTACATCATGGGGCAAAAATTAAATGAGGCAACATAAAAAATGCTGTACCCCAAAATGCAAACCCATGTACAATGACACAGTAAGTTCCCAGGAGAGCGGGAGGCTGTCATGGGACAGTGGGGACACAATGGCTGCTTTCAAGTACTGAAGGGCATTCATGTAGAAGGGGATGAGCCACAAAGAGCCCTGTGTTATGACCAAGGACTAATGATAGAAATGAGGTAGTGACGGTGGGTGGCGGTTACACTATAAAAATAACACTGTAGTAATAAGTCAAGTTCAGATGTGGATTCAGGAGGTGGTGATTTCTTCTTCGCTGTGGGTGTGAGAGCACAGCCTGCCCTTTTATCTCAGAGGACAGTGGGAGGTGCAGTGCAGCCACCCCAGGGTGGTTGGATTGATCAGTGGGTCCTAGCAAAGGGCAGCCCCTGCCCCAAACCCCCAGGGGTGTTTCATTGTTGTCTACATTTCTGGGTGATTCAAATGGCGTTTAATGGGTGAGGGCCAGGGATACTAAATCTCCCACAATATTCAGGACAGTCCTAAATTCGTGGGAAATGATCTCATGGAAAATGCCATCCGTGGACCTGTTGGTAAACCCTGCATGAAGTGACTTCAGAGTTCTAACCCTGAGAGTCCAAATAAACACGTGTCTCATTTTTGGCAAGTGCAACCCAGCAAGCCTCCCTTTTTTTGCCGCGATGCCTCGCTGCTCTAACTGAAAAAGTATTTGACTTCGGAAGAATCTCAGATATGACTAAACAAGCAGTAAAACATCATAATCCATTTCAACAGTACAACCATACTCAACATTTTATAAAACAGTCATAAATATACATGACTGACTGTGTAGAGGGCTGTGAAAAGGTTGTCAGGCGCATAAATCAGTTATTCTGGAGTGTAAGGAGAGCTAACTACCGTGCTTGGAGACACCACTAACTATGAAGTTAACATGCTAGCTGAAATAGAGGGTACACATTGAATGAATTATTTTGCTTGCCACTGAGAAGGCAAAAAGTCTCTTTGGAAAGATCTGTTTTTTTAAAAGAAAAAAAATTGGCTAGGCAGTTTGAACTAGTACTTTCACTTTTTGACAGCAGTTTTCACATTTTCTTAATTTGGGGGCTTGGATCAAAGTAGTAGATTCAGTAAATATTTGCTGCGACTACTGCTGTTTCCCTCATTTTTAAAAGAAAGGGCTGATCCTGCATTCTCTGTGTTACCCTTTTCTCCCTTCAGCTCATTCGGAGCCTGTGTCATCGACAGGCAGGGGGAGTGGTTGGTCAGTGAAAGGGTAGGAGAGGGGTCGCCCTTCCTGCAGGTGTCAAACCACTACCAGGTCACTAGCTGCGACTTCTTAACAGGAGATCTCAGAATGGACAGCCCGCAGAGGCCCTGATGGCGCCTGATTCCGGGCAATCCTCAGGGAACAGGGAGGCAGGAAGGACTGAGCTTCCTCTGTTCATTAGTCAAGAAAACAGGGGCCTCCCTGCCCCAAATTCACCTTAAACTGTGAGTCTCCCATCCAACGATTAGGGCACGGTTTGGACATTATTGTAGTCATTATAATGGTGGCCTTCCCTAGCATGTTTAATGTAAATTAAATTTTTTTTTCAGAAACACACACTTATGCCATAAAATATATTTAGTGTTATGCAGAAAACTTCTCCCAGATTTACCAACTAAGAGTTGGGTTTGTGGATTTGACCTACTGTAACTTCTTAGGAAATACCATCAGAGCTTCAAGTTGAAGGTACCTGGATTGTTCCATTGCTGTAAGCATGCGGGAGGTGAAAAGTTCCACTGAGAGTCATGGTCTTGGGGACAGGACTCTGCTCAGGGGCAGGACATGTGGCTCGAGTCTCAGCTGGCACTGACTTACATCATCTGCTCAGTGCCTGTGACCTCCAGCGAACTACACCTCCCGATTCTCATGGCCTGTGCAGGCCCCTCGCAAATGGACTCCGGGTGTGGCCACGTGACTGGCACTGGTCACTGAGACTTGAGCCAGCCTGACTGAAGGGGAGGCTGGGTGAGCCCGCACACCCCGGGCTTGTCCCTTGGAGCACCTCCTTCCATAGCCCTGAGCCACCAGATAGAGAGGCCTGACTACCCTGCTGGAGAGACCACGGGGACAGAGGCCTGGGCGGCCCCCAGCTGTGTCAGCTCCAAGCTGAGGCCCCAGAAATGTGAATGGAGCTTCTACGTTGCTCCAGCCTCAGCTGCCCCAGTGCCAGGCTGAGCCTCAGGTGATCCCAGCCAGCACCACGGGGGGCAGAACTGCCCCAGTCTTGCCCAGTTCCTAGCCGGCAGAAAATTTTTTGTTTTTTGTAAAAGAAAGCACTTCTTTCCACCCAATATGCCAACCAGCATATGGGTTCCTCATCAGATTACACTAAAGTGTGTAATCTCAGCAGAAACAGTGTCCTTTCATAAGGCTCCTTCAACATGAAAAAGAACCAGAAAATGACAAAATTCTCGGTGAGTAGCCACCTGACTGCGCCTTGTGCCCTTGGGATATAGCCCAGGTGTTTCCATGGAAACACCTGTCTCAGATAGTATAACTATTTGCAATTTTAACATCATTTTCTTCTGTCTCTCCAGATGGTTTCCAAAATATTTCCTACCTAAAGCTGTAGGTTTTTCCAAAACCTAAATCAATACAACTTTCTGGATCCACCATGTATAGCCGATGGTGCCCTCATGGTTATACCAGAAATCCGTGTGAAGCGAGAACTGGAGGGATGTGCGTCTGCTTTGGTCGGAAGACTGGTTCTCTTCAGTGTGCCTTTCTTTCATTCATCTTCATAAATATTCATGCCTGTCTCCCAACTAGACTATAAGCCCCCAGAGGGCAGGGTCTGTCCAGCAGCATGGAGTGCCTGGCACACAGGAGCACTCAGAGAGATTTGTTAATGAGCTGTGGGAAGCTCAAATAACCACCTCAGAGAACCACCACTGGTTATCATCTCGGATGAAACCCAGCGCATCAGACGTTATGCTGTGATGCATAGGAGCCTCGCTGCTCAAGAGCTGAACTTTCTTGAGATTTAATGGTATTGTGCACCCACAGTATCTTTGAATCTCCTGGCTTAACTCTGGCTTTTTTCATACCATGGGAGTGGGCACATCGTTCTGCACCAGGAGCTGCCAGCTGTTCAACCCTCCTCTACCCACTCCCTTATCAGGAAGAGCTGGTTCTGGTTCTATGTGCTTCATAGGCGAGTAACCTCCTTACTGCACCTTGTGCCCTTGGGATACTTCCCGGCCGAGCATCTTTAGGGGTAGGTGTCAGCACTAGGATGAACCATGACTTCTCCATTGTTCACCTTGGACTCCAATTTTATTTTTTTTAATTAAATTTAGTTTTCTATCATTTTTTTGGAAGCATAGTTGATTTACAATGTTTTGGGTGTACAGCAAGTGATTCATTCATTCTTTTTCAGATTCTTTTCCAGTCTGGTTATTACAAGATATTGAATATAGTTCCCTGTGCTACACAGAAGGTCCTTGTTGTTTATCTGTTTTTTTATACAGTAGTGTGTATCTGTTAATCCTAAATTCCTAATTTATCCCTCCACCTTCTTTTCTCTTTGGTAACCATAAGTTTGTTTTCTATGTCTGTGAGTCTACTTCTGTTTTGTAAATAAGTTCATTTGCACCATTCTTTAGATTTCACATATAAATAATATATATTTGTCATTCTCTGACTTCACTTAGTATGGTAATCTCTAGGTCCATCCATGTTGCTGCAAATGGCATTTCCTTCTTTTTTATGGCTGAGTAATATTCCATTGTGTATATATACATCTTTATCCATTCATCTTCTAATGGACATTTAAATTGCTTCCATTGTAAACAGTGCCACTATGAATACTGGGGTGCATGTATCTTTTCAAATTAGCTTTTGTCTTTTCCAGATACATACCCAGGAGTGGGACTGCTGGATCATATGATCTTTTATTTTTAGTTTTTTAAATGAACTTCCATAGTGTTCTCCATAGTGGCTGTACCAATTTACATTCCCATTCCCACTATCAATGCAGGAGAGTTCCCTTTTCTCGACATCCTCTCCAGCATTTATTAATTGTAGACTTTTGATGATGGCCATTCTGACTGTTGGGAGGTGAAAAAATTGTTGTTTTGATTTGCATTTCTCTAATGCTGAGCATCTTTTTATGTGCCTATTAGATATCTGTAAGTCCTCTTTGGAGAAATGTCTATTTCAGTCTTCTTCCCATTTTTTTGATTGGGTTGTTTTTTAAATATTGAGCTGTAAAAGCTCTTTGTGTATTTTGGAAATTAATCCTTGTCAGTCACATCATTTGCAAATATTTTCTCCCATTCTGTAGGTTGTCTTTTGTTTCATCTATGGCTTCCTTTGCTATAGAAAAGCTTTTAAGTTTAATTAGGTCCCATTTGTTTATTTTTGCTTTTATTTCCATTACTCTAGGAGACAGATCCAAAAAAATATTGCTGCAATTTATGTCAGAGTCTCCTGCCTATGTTTTTCTCTAGGAGTTTCACAGCACCCAGTCTCCATTTGGATCTTTAATCCATTTTGAGTTTATTTTTATGTATGGTGTTAGAAGAAATTCTAATTTTGTGCTTTTACATGTAACTGTCCAGTTTTCCCAGCACCTGATTTCTGAAGGTAGAAACCTGCAGAAACACAACTGCCTTAACATCTAGAGTGGCTGGGGCTCTAGGGCACAGAGGTGGTATCCAGGAAAGCCCCAGCTCAACGTCCTTCTGGAAAAACATGTGCTTTCCCTCCTAAATGACCCTGTGTTATATTCACCAGGAGCTTCTGTCCCAGCATGGACTCCTTTCTTTCTCCTCCCCAAAATGTTATGAGGGTTTAGAAATAAACATTCAGGAAAATTCAATGCAATGCTTATTTATCTTACTGTCACTAAAGATAGAGTTCAGGTTTTCATAAAGAGTGTCAGTACCGTTCACTGATGCAGAAACAAAGCTGACCAAACCGAAAAGATTTGGCAAAGGAAGGTGGGGAGGTTTGTAGAACAGTAACTTGCTGGGGTACAGTCATCCTTATAGAAATGAAAGCCATAACACTAAGCAGCAAATTAAAATAAAAAATCTGCTACATGTTGATGGATACTCACTAGTCATTTGCTGATGAGTTATTTCTACCATCACATAGGAAACACAGGTTTGAAATGTCACTGTAAAAACAGATATAGATAGCATTTCTTCACAAATTTCCACTGAATATAATCATGACAGATCTCTAAAATTCCATGAATTTGATTGTTGTGTCCTGAAACTACACTCAAATATGTCACAGAAGATTTAAAAAATACTGCAGCTGTCTCTCACCACCGATACTTTCCTTTTCACATCTTGAGGTCTTGTCAAAGATGTTCATAAAGTAAATGATTATGCTTCCTGGGGGTTCAGTAGGCAGCACCCAAGGTAAATGGCCAGGAGGTGTGGTGAGAGGCAGCCAGGCCTAGGGCTCATAAACTGACTCTGAATTAACCTTAAGCCTGAAGCCACCTAGCGGACCCATTCAAGCAGAGATCAGAGTTAAACTTGCACCAAAGTACACAGTTAGTGTGGTAATGTGTTTCTATTTTCAAGCCTTTTAAAACATACAATCAGAAATAACACATGGAAAGACATCCAAATGCTAGAGTTAAGTCCAACAAGATTTAACCCTTTATCCCCAAAGGTGTTTTTTTTAAATCTGTATGTTTCAGGTGTTCCTCATCTCCATTAAGTCTTAAAAATAGCCCTTAGCAGAAGAACATAGTCCCCTCTCACACAATATCTTTGGGGCTTACTCCCAAAGAAAAGATGCCTAATTATATTAAGAGGTGGCTATTTATACTAAACACATTAGTAAAAATGTTTAAAATGACTGTGGGAAAGAAATTTCATGCTTCAAGCCAAAACGTTACACAAAATACAAAAACGTTGAAGTGAACATATTGATTTACCTGTTTTCTACCCCCAAATCATTAAAGTGAACACAAAGGAGCTTTGTTTTGTTTAAACTTAAACTTATCCGACAAACAGAACAGAGGAATCAATGGCGACATTATGGAGGCTCTGCACTGTTCTACACCGTTCTAGATTTATCTGTTGCCTAGGTACCGTCACTGTCTTATGAGTCTGATTGACAACCCAAACCTTGAAACTCATCCCAGTGGTGTCACTAGGCTCGTGAAACAACGCCTTCAAAACTCTGAGGGGAAGTTATTCCTCGTCTAGAATTCGATACGCAACCAACTATCAACTGAATGTGTGGGCAGAATAAAGACACTGCAGATGGTCACGGTACCCACATTGTTCCGCAGCAACAGTCTTGTCTGACAGTCATCCCACCACCACGTACCCTTTCTCAGGGATCCATCAAATTGAGAGAAAGACATGGTTTCCAGGGAGCAGGGGTTCCATTCAGGCAGAAGGTGAAGGACCGCCCCTGCCCCTCCCCAGGAGAGCTGTTGAGGGGCGGGGGGAGAAGACAGCAGGACAGAGGGTCCAGTGAGCAATCAGTCCAGGCTGGACGTGGTCAGAGGCTCTGGAAGGGATTTCTTCACTAGGAAGAGATTTCTAGGTCACCTAATGTGCTTGAACGTACTGATAGAAGGAGTTAGTGATAAAATAGAAAACCAAGCCCAACCCCCCAAAAAGGGCAAATTTTAAATTCAGGAAAATAAGATTTATAAGGAAAGGAAAAGTAATCACAGTACCCAACATGACAAAGCTGTGAGCAACATTTACAGTCATAATCCCAAACAATGGATACTGAGGCCACAAAAATAAAATATGGGGAGGATGGGAAGATCAAGGTGTGTGGTGAGAGGACTGAGGAGACAGAAGCCCTTCCATAATGGAAAGGCAAGAGAAAATACCTAAAACTAAAAACTATTAAGGAACAATACAGGCACTTGGTCTGGAGATAAATACAAACTGACCAGCTAAAACAGTTGAGCCTGGAGGCCTCTGGGGATGGGTGATATAGAGGACAGGGTGGAATTTATTGTTTCAAAGTAAGGTTTATAGAGCTATTTGCTGATTGACAATGTGTAGGTATAATTTTACCAAAGAAAAAAAAGACTTAATTTACAATAACAGAAGTCCTTTAATTTACTACTGTAACATACATGTTAAAATCAGCTGACAAAAAAAAATCAGCCAACGTGTCAGCATGTACAGGACAAATGTGCACTTACATTAAAAGCAAAACTGAAAATGGAAAAAAATCCTGATACTGATTTAGGCCCTTGTGACATTCTGTACTTGACTTCAAGAAATCATTCATCGTCAGGACTCTCCCGTTTCCAGA
Source organism: Camelus bactrianus (assembly GCF_048773025.1). Lineage (NCBI taxonomy): Eukaryota > Metazoa > Chordata > Mammalia > Artiodactyla > Camelidae > Camelus > Camelus bactrianus. The sequence continues at coordinate 15,416,593 of NC_133552.1, forward strand.
TCTGAAAAGGTATATTCTAAACAGATGAGACCTAAGTTTCTTTGAAATCTGAGTCTATTTAAATGCAGTTCATTGACTACAGAAAATGCATTTTTATGGACAAGCTTCTAAATTAAAGTATCGCACAGAGTGTTTCATTTTAAATAGGTCTCATTTTCAACTGGAACTGATTAATGGGCCTTTCAAGTTTTCCTATATGTCTAAATGTTACAATTTTAAGTGATAGCAGAAGAATGAATAAAAAGACTTCACGAACATTACACATGAAATGAAGGTTCTAAACCGTTGCTTAACCCTGACGAGCAATAGTAACAGCCTCAGCCAAATGCTAAGTGGCCACTGTTGGCAATGCCAGGACTTTAAAAAATTGGTGTTTAAAATGCCACTTGCTCTAAAGAGGGTCATAAGCAGACTGTTGTGGCAGGTCTGAAAGCTGAACTGTTCATGCATAAAATGAGGAAGATTTATGAGAGCAAATTTATTTTCAAACTCAATAAGTAACTGAGGAAGAGAAACCTACAGAAAAGTCGAATGAACGCAAAAGCTTTGGGAGCGATACAACGGACAACACACAGAGACCTGTGTGCACTTTGCCCGACCGCTGCGGAGCCAGCCAGGCCCACGCTCACCCCCACTCCTGTCGGCACATTCTGTGGTCACTTGGCAGTAAACAAAAAATGCAGAGCAATTCTTTTCAAATTATGAATTTACTACTCTCCTCCCACCCAATCTCTGAAATTAAAGATGATACATTTTGAAGTGCAAATTCTGATTTCTCAGGCTAAGGGATGAAGCCTCTAGACTGTGAATTACTAGATCTTAGTCAACACTGCTGCCCCAGGGCTCTCGGTGCAGCTCAGCAACCACTGTGCGGGCCCCCAGGCACTTTCCTTTCCTACTCCCAGAGTGACATCTATCTCCATTACTCTCTGTCAGGTGTTCATCTCACCGCCACTGCTTGCCTGGCAATGCCCCATACCCTCTTCGGGATCTCCATTTCTGGAAGCCCCTTTTTCCACGACTCACCAGTGTATGCTTGTCCTCTTTTGTGCCACCACTCTGTTCCTGCAGTTACATCCACAGCATGGTGGTTCTCAACCTTGAGGGTCATCAGAATCACCTGGAGGGATGCCAGGCCCTGCCTCCTGAGTCTGGGGGTGGTGCTGAGAATTTGCATTTCTAACAAGTCCCCAAGTGAGGCTAATGCTGCTAGTTCAGGGACCCAACTGAGAAGCATTCTCTATCACTTGATTACATGCTTGTATCTTCCACCAGACCGTGAGCTTCTTGAGATCTGGAAGCATTTCTCACACATCTCATTTCCAAGGTCTAGCCAGTGTCCAGCAGTCATGCAATCAATCAACAAATATTTATTGAGTGCCAGTTATGTGCCAGGCACTGTTATAGGCACTGGATTCAGTGGTTTAAAAAATTTATATATATATACATGTATCCCTGCCCTCAGAGAGCTTTCCTTCTGATACCACAGAGTAAACTCTCAATAAATGTTGAAATCTGACCAGATGTGCAGAAGGAAGTATGGCATTATCATGACCACTTCAATAGTGCTATGAAAATGCCAATTTTCCACTGCCTAACCGTAGTTCTTCTCATCTGTATGTTTCTCCTTTCTGATATTCTCCAACATCTAACACCTAAATCCGCAAATCTGGCAGTATACCAGGCTTTGGGTCCTTATAAAACATTTGCTGATTCATTTACAAAATATTTGATGTAGTTGATATATCAGTTAAAAACAACACATCTAAGATAAATTTAAGCATAACTTAAGCAAACCTCAGTATTTTCATATTGATAAATGTTAAAGAATAGCTTAACTACTGGTTTTCAAATTAGCCTTAGTTATCTGTAAAGGCATCTCCCCCAACCCCACCCCAGCCTCTATTCCATGCCCTGCATCTTGTGGTGAAAAGTTTACGGCAGTTCTCAACTGCCAGGTATGATGACTGAACTCCCGGGGGACCTAAGCAGGCTGCTGTCCAAGGTCACCATGTGGATTGTCCTGTGTACAATTCTGAGAAACTGGTAGGAGGCCTCGTGATGCCACAGAATGCCACGGAAAGAACAGGGAACAGCAGAGGCGAGCCTGATCACCTGCACATGGCCAGGGCCGTCAGTCCTCAGGGAAGCACACCCCAGGCCTGCGGGCCACGGGCCCTGCAACTCCCTCCCTAGCCCTAGCAAAGTACGAAACAGGTAGCTTCATCTTTGCACTAATTTCCTGAAAGTTTCTCAGCAAATAAAAATGAGAGGACTCATGAAGAGAATCTGGAATATAACTGACTTGACCATAATGTTTACTTTCAAAACTTTCAGTATTCTTAAGGTTTGCGAATGTTTTTAAAAGGCCTCCCATTCAGCCATGAGACACTCTGTGTTAATTCCATGGAGGGAATAATGGGCAGCATTTGTGAATGAAATTCAAAAAAGGCTAGCTTCAGTATTCCAGACTAAGTTACTTCTTCTGTTAACATCATAACCAAATTTGAGGTTCACTGTTAGTGACTTCAAGAGTCAGTGATATCAAATAGTAATACTGTCTCAGAATAATTTTCTCTTCCTATTGCTACCTTAAATCAGTGATATAACACCCCAGTCCAATAAATGACTGTGATTTCCACATAGCGAAAGACTGAAGAAAAATTAATAGCCTTCTTAGGAATATACTTTTATAATGGAGACCAGGTCTACCAACTTCACTTTTGCGACTCAATCCTAATTAAGTAAATTCAGATTATTAGAAATCTTTCAGTATAAATGTCAACTTTTGGTGAGCCATACACTGACTTAAAAATGGCCAGGTTGCCATTTATTTCCCTGGAGTAGTTAACTAATTATCACCTCCATAATTCAAAGGAATTAATACTTTTGAAAAGGTGTGTAATTCTCTGCTGAGATGTGATTCCAGTAAACCAGCCCTTTCAACATGGCTAATGTAAAGCTAAGACAAGGAGAAATCAATCCCTATGGTGGATTAAACTGGTCTTATCAATGACTGATACACCTCATTCGGTGTAATAAAGGAACACACCAGTACAGTCTGGAAAACACACAAATACATCTAAAATAAAAATATTCTCATTAATATCATTCATATGCTAGTAATAAATTAGCTTCCTTTAAAAATTTTTTTCAATTATTCACAAACTCCACCCTTGTTTTCTGCATTAACAAGGCTGGATTTTAAAAGTGCAATAAAAAGTCTTGAGGCCTTCACTCCAGTTTAGACAGGACTTCTTAGTGGTTTGCAAGGCGCAGCTTCTTGTTTTGGTGCTGGTCTTCCTCCAGAGGCACGGGTCCCAACACACCGTCTAGTGTTCAAGAGCAACCCAACGTCAGGAAAACGTCACTTCAAATACATGAGTATTTGTGAAAGTCACACACGTCGTAAGATCAAAATAATGCTTAAGTTAAAAAGGACTACTGACTTCATCTTATCTTGAAATTCTCAACTGTTGAGGAACAGATTCAAGACAACTCACTCCGGTAACACAATATCTGACCTTTTTTTCTTTTTGGGCAAAGAAAGGTTTATTGCAGGGCCAAGCAAGGAGGACGCATAGATGGCTCCTGCTCAAGAAAAAAAAAAAAACAAAAAAACACCTCTAAACTTTTTCAAAAACTGGATTAATTCAACAGCATACAGCCAATAATTCATAAAACTTTTTTGGGGGAAAAAGTTATTATTATTAGACTGGAGGAAACAAAATGCACCTACTTATACTCCAGGGAGAGGAGGCAGCAGTCTGTGGGGCTGGGAGGAAAACAGACCCATCTCCTCGGTCAGGTGGGAGAAGGGCCTCTTCAACCTCTCCCTATCGTTTGATCTCCATGGTTTTACTGGTACATAAACTGTGCATGTTTAAAGCGCACAATTTGATGAGTTTCGGGGGGAGGGTATAGCTCAGTGGTAGAGTGCATGCCTAGCAGGCACAAGGTCATGGGTCGATCCCCAGCACGCCAGTTAAATAAAAAATAGCAATAATAAATAAATAAATAAACCTAATCACCCCCATTCCAAAACAACAACAAAAACCAAAGCCAAAAAAAAAAAAAAATTGATGAGTTTCAACATAAGTACACATCTGAGAAACCACCGCCACAGTCAAGATGATGAACATAGCCACCACCTCCAGAAGTTTCCTCTTGCCCCCCGGCTTCCCGCCTGCCCACCAAGCCTGTGTGCTCTACTCTGTCTTCCCAATCTTAAGGGCACCTGGATCAGAGCGAGTTTTTCTAGGGTATATGCTTAGAAGTCAAATTACCAGATCATGGAGTATATGTACATTCAGTTTTGCAAAGACGTTAAATTGTTTCCTAAGGTGGTTGTATACATTTTCAGTCCACCCAGCAATATATAAAAATTGCTAACAATCCACCTCCTCACTAACCCTTGGTATTAGCAAGCTTTAATCTTGCAGCTCTAATGAGTGCAGCCATACGGGTGTAAAACATTGCTACAAGATGGTTTTAATTTGCATTTCCGTGACTGCTAATGAGTTTGAGTATTTTTCATGTGTCATGTGTTTATTAGACGTTTGTGTCTCTTCTGTTGTGAAAATACCTACAACTATCTTTTGACCATTCTCTATTAAATGTTGAACTTTCCTTATCAATCTGTAGGACTTTTCCATATGTTCTGGAAACCAATTCATTGTCATGTATGGAAAACACATTCTTCCAGTGGGCAGCTGGTCTTTTCACTTTATATTGCCTTTTGGAGAAGATAAGGCCTTAAATGTAATGTATCCTAATTTCTCAATCTTTTCTTTTATGGAGGATATATCAACAGAATCCTCAAAAATTGAAAAGCAAAGATAACTAAGACTAAAGAAAACAGAACAGATCTGAGGACCATGGGGCAACTACAAAAGGCATAATGCATGCATAATGAGAAGACCAGAAGAGAGAGGAAGGAACAGAGGTAACTGAAACAATAATAACTGAGAATTCTCCCAGATTAATGCCAGACACTGTACTACAGATCCAGGTTGCTCAGAGAACAGCAAGTAGGATAAATGTCAAAATATTAATCTAACTATATCATTAATCACTCTGAACATCAATGGTCTAGAAGCACCAATTAAAACAGACTGTCAGAGTGGATCCAAAAAAAAGGACTCAACTGTATGTTGTCTACAAGAAACCCACTTTAAATATAAAAACATACTGAGGTGGGAAGCCCCATGAATAGACTGGAAGGGCCCCAGGCAGGGCCACTATCTCCCTTTTGTGCTTCTGTAAAACGGCTTGCTTCTATGAAAGCGGAACTTACCCCTAAGATTCTATTGGTTCCCTAAGCTCACTTCTGATTGGTCCATTTCTAAAAAGCTCATTCATGATTGGTCCACTTTGTTACACCTTATTTGCCTATAATGTTGCAAAGTCTAGACTGGCAACCTATAAAAGCCTGTGTAAACCTACAGATGGGGTCCAGAGCTTGGAGTGTTGACTCCTCTGGGCCTGCCGGCATAATAAACCTGAGTTCTCCAACCCTCCAAGTGCTGCTTGGTCTCTTGCCAGGATCCAGGTTGCTGTCACAACTGAGCTGTAACACACTTTGCTGCAACAATATAGATTAAAGCAAAGAGCGTCAAACTACATGAGGAAAAAATTAGAATTGCAAAGAGGAACAGTTGAACCTATTAGCACAGCTGAAGACTTCAACACTACTCTATCAAAAATGGACACTCTGTATGCTACTATGATAATGGAAACATATCATTTATATATTTATCCAAACCCACAGAATGTTCATCAAGAGTGAACCATAACCGTAAACTGTGAACTCTGGGTGACTATGATGTGACAATGTAGGTTCATTAATTATAACAAATGTAGCATTCTGGTAAGGAGTGCTGATCATGGAGGAGGCTGTGCATGTGTAGGGGCAACAGGTATATGAGACCTCTCTGTAACTTCCCCTCAATTTTTCTGGGAACTGAAAACTGCTCTAAAAAATTGTCTCAATAAAAAAATGCAAAAAGATTTACCTTTTCCACAGAAGTCTTTAATTCACATGGGACTGGTTTTTGTAGATTCTGTCCCCTTGGAGATGGACAGACTCTCCCTTGAGTATTCTTTTCAAGAGCTAGACTTGGTTAGGGGTGGGAGTGGGTAGGTAGGAGAGGTGAGGAAGGACAAATGCTGTAAAGCCTGAATAGACCAGAGGGCAAGCCCCAGTCTAGCAATAAAGCTGGTGTTTAATTTTCGTCTGTTTGATTCCTGTGTGTCTGTCTGCCAGCTGAATCCAAAGTTGAAAGGGAATTACATCTATATGATTCCATTTATTTGAAATTGCCAGAATACACAAATCTATAAACACAAAGTAGATTAGTGGTAGCCTGGAGCTGGAGGTAGGGGGAAATAGGAATAACTGCAATGGGTAAGACGTTTCTTTTTGAGATGATGAAAATGTTCTGAAATTAGGCTCTGGTGATACAACTGTGAATCTACAAAACCCCACTAAATTCTATACTTTATCAGGGCAAATTTATGATATATATCTCAATAATTATATCTCAAGAAAGCTCTTATAAAACTGAAAAAGAAATAGGGATATTACTTATGATATAAAACATTTGTTTAAAAAAGTACACACAAAACGTTAATGAACTTATCTACAAAACAGAAACAGACTCACAGACGTAGAGAACAAACTTATGGTTACTGGGGGTAAAGAGGGTGGGAAGGGATAAATCAGGAGTTGGAGATTTGCACCTCTTGGGGAGTGATGGAAATATTCGCTATCCTGATTGTGGTGGTGGTTTCATAGGTGTATACATCTATTAAAATTAATCAAATCGTGTATTTGAAATATGTGTAGTTTACAGAACAGGAATTATACCACAATAGAGGTGTTAAAAAATACATGCAAAACATTTGCAGTTCAATGAACAGTCATAAAGCAAACATACATTTAATTATCACCCAGGTCAAGAAATAAAACATTGCCAGCAAAGCAAAAGCCTTCCTTTTGTCCCCTCCCCATCACGACCCCTCCTTCCAATCTCAGGACTTGCAACCACCACCTGTCTTCTTCCTTAGTGATCTAGGACCAATAAATCCTGGCTAAAAGCCCCATCTTGATTATAAGCAGCAAATATCTACTCTTTCATGGCTTGCCTTTGTACTTTTTTAATGGTATATTTTGACGAACAGATGTTCTTAATTTTACCATAATTGATTCATCTTTTTTTAATTCTTTTTTTTATAGTTAGTGCTTTTTGTATCCTTTCCCTAACAACACGGAATTCTTAACTCACCCCTTCAAACATTGTTACTGAATACATTCTTTAATCAGATACATGTATTTTTTTCTTTCTTCTCTTTTCCTACTTTTTTTTTTCTTGACAAATTTTTAAAAAGATGGAATTTTTTTCCAGGCTGCAAATGAAAAATATACTACTTAAATAATATAAAGCTAACTCAGAACACAGAAAATCAAGATAATCACATAGAAATTATTTTCATAAGGAAATTATATTTCCTGATTTTTCAGAGTAATGAAATCATTATTATCAAGAAGATTTTACTTATTATAGAACTTCCACCTACCTTGAAACCAAACAGAGATAACATAGCTAATATTTTAAAATAATATTGTACATCTATAATGTTCAAATTATGTGCCTGAAGAATTATAGAACCTCCCAAAGATTGTATTACATTAAAAATATCTGTGTTCACAACATTGTAAAATGATTATAAATCAATAAAAAATGTTAAAAAAAAAATCTGTGTTAATAATGCAAATAATGAAGCTCTGAAGACCATTAATTCATTTATGGTAACTGTGATGACTCTTAATTAGATTATTCAAATAACCGGACTATTTCCATTCTCTCACCAATCTGAGCACATGTGGCTTTACTCTAATAAGAATGTATCCATCCTCATAATTTGGCCCTAGATCCATCTGTATTAACTATACATATTTTTCCTTTCTAACTGCCCAAGAGGCTTTTGTTTTGGTATAGGAGAGGATTGTTGTCTGCTGTCTCATACTAGATTTAATTTATAAATTCAATTTGTACATGATTGTATTAAACTGCAGATTCCATAGGACTAGTTATTAATCAGCACTTTCCATGACACCTGGCATACAGCAGACACACAAACGTTTGTGAACAAACTGAATGGCAAAAATCTAACCTGCAAAAAGAAAATGCTCCACCTACAACCACAGCAATTTCCAACACCTGATCATAATAATTCACTATTTATCTCTTCTTAGCAATAAAGTCAACCTCAATAAAAGGACTTGTAAATACTTACTCTCTCTACTTTCAGGCTCATTTTGCTCAAGAACACAAGTTCGTGATGGATTCAGTTGCCACTGTAAAAGGACATAAACATTTTATTTATATGTTTAAGAAGGATTTAATAAATAGTATTTCAACACTGTGCTTTCAAATATCAAAATAGCTAAAACAATGTACAAAAAAAGGGTTAGCAACTCATACCAACCTAGCTCTAATAACAACCCTGAATGACCCTGAATTTTCTGACTTTGGGGATGAGAATTAATAGTCTTAGAGAAGGAAGGGAGTACAAAGATCCTCTTTCACTTTTGTTTTACAGGTAAGGAAGTGGAGGACCAGAGAGGTGCAGTGACTTGCCCGAGGTCACACACTGACTAAAGACAGCAATAGCATGAGAACCTGGGTATGCCCAGGCCAGGGCTGTAGAACTTCCACCACATCATATTCTGTCTCCAGGTCCTACAGAATCTTACAGTAGGTGCAGAAGGCCCAGATACAAAGAATGAAAATATGACCAAGATTATCCTGCCTTTTAATATAGTTGTATCATAGAAGATATACTATTATTTATACATCATAGCACATCATTTATCATATCATATCACATCTATTCTGATTACAGTTTTCTATCTCAACCATTCAGAAAAACATAGGGCAGGCTGAAGATTCTCAGCTATTACAGTGAAGACTGGAGCAGCAGATAAGAAAAACTGAGTGTGCTCAGCACCTCGTAGCACAGCCCTTCCTTTCTTACTTGGCTAGAAATCCTACCATCAGAATCACTAAAGACTTAACCAAAAAGCCCCACTAGGGCACTAGCTCCAGAAAGACACAATTAAGTGTGCAATTCCTGAAAGTTGTCCATAAACATTAATTAGTTCATCAGATTAACTATTTAATATTATGGGCCTTGAGTGGGGATGAGATGGAAGACAAACATTTTACCATGCATAAAAAAGTCCCTGGAAACGGAAGCCATCTAGACTATATAAGTCTATACTTGTGGGATGGTTAGGTCTAGCACCAGGAAAAAGAGGACTTACAAGCAGTGGGAAATTATATATGAAATTTTTTTTAAAAAAGCGTATTTCAAAACATGTCAAACCCCCAAACTCTATTAATTTGGGCAAAGTAAAAACTAATAACCCTGGATAATCATAAAAAGACTATTTCCAACAACAGGAGAATGGTTAAATAAGTTATGTCTATAGGTTAGAATATTGTATAATTATTAAAAGTTATTTCTGAAGAATTTTCTAAGACAGAAAATACATCAACATGTTAACAATGGTACCTATGAGTGGTGGGATAATATCTGTTCTTTTTTATTTTCCTAGTTCTCTATAATGAGCATGTATTATTTTCATAATAAAAAAGTCTATAACCTAATAAAGAAAAATCTATGTGTATTAAAAAGAAAAAAAGTAGTTTCTAAGTAAATGGACATGGGTTTATGTTGGCAAAATATATTCTTAGGTAGGGGGAGGAAAACAGCTCAGTGGTAGACTGCATGCTTAGCATGCATGAGGTCCTGGGTTCAGTCCCCAGTACCTCCATTAAAAATAATAATAATGCTAGAGTCCACATAACGCTCATCTGTTCAAAAAAATTTTTAGCTTCCACATATAAGCAACATGATATGATATTCATCTTTCTCTGACTTACTTCACTTAGTATGATAATCTCTAGGTCCATTAATATTGCTGCAAATGGCATTATTCCATTCTTTTTTATGGCCAAGTAGTATTCCATTAAATATATAGCACAACTTCCTTATCCAAACATCTGTTGATGGACACTTAGGTTGCTTCCATGCCTTGGCTATTGTAAATAGTGCTGCTATGAACATTGGAGTGCGTGTATCTTTTACTATATGCCTTTTATACCCACTGCAAATTATAGTATATGTTACATTAAGTGCCAGAATTATCATTAAAAAGCAACATATGACTCTGGACAGGATCCTTCTGCTATACAGAACTTTACTGGGACAAGTGGTAAATCCTGACTGGAATCTGGATTAAATGGTAGTGATGTATCAGCGATAATTTCCTGAGTTTTGTGGTTGTACTGTGGTTATGTAGAACATGCTGTTTGAGGAAATACACAACAAAGTATGTAACAGTGATCTGGCATCATGGCAACAACTTAACAAAGTTCTTCGTAGTGTTTTTGTAGCTTTCCTGTATGCTTGAGATTGTTTTAAAAAACTGTATTTTAAAAGCCTAGGTCATAAAAAAGTATAAAGAATTAAAGTTTTCTACCAACTACCTCAGCACTTTTTAAAAATATCAAATATTAAATTCCTTCTAATTGTTCTCCTGATTTTTCTCCTGAAAAACATGTGTGTGTATATGAGTCCCTCCTCCTTTTGGGTAATCTTAAACTCCTTCTATCTACCACTTCCAGCCAGAAAGAAGGGTGAGGGAAATGGTGGGTCTGGGATTTTCTTTTACTAGCCACCAGATGGCACCAGAGGGCCAACTAATTCAAGCTCTGTTAAAGTCAATGTACAACTCTCTAGAGAGACATATTCATAAGGCAGAGATCCTTAGCTGAACATTTGTAATTAGGCAAGTACTCACATATAAAAATAAACTCAATGATAATATTTTATTGAAACTCTTTAAAAGGGGGAGAATCACTAATTTAAAACACACAGCAGAGTACCTAACAACATAATAGAAAGTATATTATGAAAAAAAGTGTGTCTACTTACTGTAAATTTGCTAACACCCTCAAGTTCCCCAAATCTCATGTAAGAGATGTCTGCCTTCTTTTTTCCAACATCTACATCCCCTGCATAGATCTGTTTTATACCTGCACCTTTAATTAAAGGTACACATTCATCACATGGGCACTTTGTCACAAAAATCATACTTCTTTCTTCTGGTTTTATTTCTTGACACCTGTAAGAAATATATATAAAATATTAGGAAAGTAGTTTCTGAAAGGATAAGTTATATTTTAGAAAAATCTTTAAATACTAAAGTTGAGCTGTTTTAGAAACAGACTTACAACATTATACACAATAATGACCAAGTCTTATTCTTGCTGATTTAGTTGCTGGTAAGACTTTCAATATTAGATTACAAAGTAAATGAAAACAGATAGTGTGTGTATGTGTGTGTGTGTGTGTGTGTGTGTGTGAGACAGAGAGATAGAGTGAGAACACGAGAAGGAAAACAATGTTTTCTAAGTAGGGACTTCTTTATAATGCTTGAGTTAGGAGCTAGAACTAACACCCTCCCTAAGAATGTACTATGTATGATTAGACATAAGTCATCACGGTGGCGAAAAGATCTATCCTTTATCTGGTACCTAATGGATATTTAATAAATGCTTACTAAATTGATAGGCAAATAGATATTAAAGTTCTGCTTTGAGTTGGAGTTCCCTTACGCCCATCCCTAACACAGGATAATTTTATTTAACAAACATTTGGATTTGACAAAATAAAGCAAGTATATCTGTAATGAAGAGCACACGGTAAAAAATAGAGGAGTCTGATGAAATTTTGCATGCCAGGGTGATTTAGGACTGCGGGATGCTTCATTGAGGATCCCAGGATTGTACTTCTGGGGTCCATGGTTTACGCTGCTCTCAGTCAGCCGTCTTATATTCCCCATCACCAGCCTTCCACATCTCCACATCCATGTCCCCAGTTCAGACTCTCATTCTGTTCCCCTGTACCAGGACTGCAGAGTTTTATGCATCTAGTCTGTTCAAACAATATATCTGCAACCTAGGCAGCCATCAGTGCCATTTCACTTCCCCACTGCCTACTGCATGAGGTCTAAACACAAAGTCTTCCCTTGTCAGTCCCAATGTATCCCCACATGCTCCATGGCCCAGACTAACTGGAAGACCCACATTCCTAAACACACAAGCACCTTCCTACCTCTAGTTCACTGCTATGCTTGAAGCAAGAATGGTTTCCATTCAAGGAAGCATCTCCAATTGCCACAATCCTACCAAACCTTTAAAATACAGCTCATATGCCAGTTTGTTCACAAAGCTTTTCCCTCACACACCCCCTCCATCCATAGTAGCCCCTAAATTTCCACCCACCTTGGCCTTTCCCACACAACTGATCATGTAAGGTTGAATACAGTCTCATATCCCCTACTGCATTAGAAACCATGACTTACACAGTTTGGAATCTCTAAGATCACCCACTTAGTGGTAAATGCTGAGAATGTTTATGGAAATGATCTAAACATTAGAAGCAGGTAATGCCAGTTATAATCTCTAACAAAAGCTATGTTGAAGCAATTTGATTCATAATAAAATCTGTATACTCATAATTATAAATTTATGTGCTCTTCATTTAGAAAACAAAGGAGATCTTACAATCTAGGAATATGCAAAATCCTAAGGACAAACTTCAAGCAGTTTTATACTGGAGAGAGAAGGAAGAAAGGAAAAAAGACCTGCTCAATAAATTTGAAGGCCTGGGGGATCCCTGACAACAGCCTCAGGTCAGGCAGCAAAGACCAAGCACAAATGAAGTGATACTTCTGAAAAGAATACTTCTTGGAATTTTTTAAAAAGGCAATAAATTACAGCTGAAAGAAAACTAAGTTCAACTTGCTACATTTTAAAGAAAATACATGCAAACGAATTTCATACCTAAATGTCAAGGCATTCTGCTCGGCGTGAACAATGTATCGGAATTTCCTTATTTCTCTGTCTTTCTGTTTGTCATCCATGTGTGGGAAGTCAGCATACTCGGATCCAACAGGAAAAGCGTTATAACCGCATCCTATGAAGTACATCGCGCCCGTCCCATCACAACTTCTCTACAAAAAGTGAGCAAACCAACAAAGCTGTATCCAACACTCTGGAAAGGCATCTGGCAGTGTACCTTTAAAGCCTAGTATCATACTTGGCATAATGAATTGACTTTTCCATGACAAACTGAACCATCAAAAAAATGGTTGCTCCTACTGCAGTAAGGTCTTATCAAAGCTAAATTTCAAGCTGATCATCGCAAATATACAAACTCAAGGCAATCCTTCATTTTAGCAGTCAAATACTAGCTTGTTTAATTCATGAACTGTTTCACTTGATTCAGACATCTCTCCCTGAATAGATTATAAAATCCTAGAAAACAGAAACCATGTTTTATACCTCCTTTCTATCCTTAAAGTAGACCTATGAGAGTGTTCCATACATAGCAGGTACTCAGTGAATTACTAATTACCGTTCATTTCTTACATGCTCTGTGCTGTGCTACTGGTTAGCAAGTCAGAAATTCTAAAAATATTTTGAATAATTTCTGTTGTTGGGCTAAAAATGTGCTATTGTATGTAGGCAGAAAATAAACAATGCACTTTCCTTTAATCTTCATATTTATTGAGCCTCTATTGTGTGTGTGTATATGTGTGTGTGTGTGTGTGTGTGTGTGTATATAAAAATAGAATTTCCTACTTACGTGACTTTTTTCTTTTTTCCTTTTTTTATTGATATATAGTCAGTTTACAACACATAATTTGTTAATATGAATGCTTAATCAACTATACGAGTAAAATATTTTATAAATCATGTTTATTATAGTTTGGAATATGCTATAAACCTCACTAAATTTCAGTGTATTATAGTTACTCATGTGATAGTATCAACAGACACAGTACCATAGCAGCTTGATAAAAATCACTGTTACCATTGGTGAACCAACAAAAGCTTACAAATAAAATATTATCTCATTAATAATAAATTATTCTTGAGCATTTACTAAATGCCAAACATCATGCTGAGCTTTATATATGTTATTTCATTTAATTAACCCTCAACACATCCTAGGCAGTATGATTACAGTACTACGATTACTATTCCCATTTTACAGATAAGGAAACTGAGGCCAAGAGAGATTAAATAGCTTGTCCAAAGTTACAAAGCTGGTAAGTAACATAGCCAGAATTCAAGCCTAGGTTGCTTGACAGCAAACCCATATCTTTTCACTTTATCATGCTGGCTACACTGCAGATAATGTAACTGGAAACCTAAATTCTCCACAAAGTAGTTAAGAACCAGATGTTAAGCCAAAAGGCTGCTGAGCATTTATATAAACACAAAGGAGAGTTCCAACCACAGGCCAGGTGCTGTGCCAGGCGCTGGGGACACAGTGGTAAACAAGACAGAGAATCTAGCTTTCATGGACCTTCCAGTCTGTAGATGATAAGAAACGAGACCTGTAAATTTAACCGTGATGAGTGTCACAAATAAGTTGTACAGAATGCTATGGGAGCTTCTGGCAGAGGAACCCATTCTAGTAGGTGTTACCAATTCAAGTAGAGGTAAACGGAGTTGAAAGTTATTTTGAAGGTGGAATTCATAGCATTTGGTGGTTGACTGTATGTGTGCAATAATGGGGAACGGGATGGTGACCATGTGCGAAGGAGCAGGTTAGCAGGGGAGAAACCGAATGGACTGGCTAGGCTGAACCTGAGGGGCTCTTGCACATCCAGCCAGATGGTCGAATTACTTGCTGAAAAGTCTACTGAAGGAAACGTAGGCCCTCTACTCATCTTTCAGTCAGCCTCACAGTTACTAAGTATCTCCTGATTCCATGCCCTTCCAACCCATGTCTGGAATTCCAAGGCCTCATCATCTCTTTTCTATTAATCTCCCTATTTCCTGTCTAGCCCCTCTTCATTTTTCAAATACAAATCTGACCAAATCATCTTCCCACTGCAAATATTCTTGGATTGCACTGTCCAATACAGGAGCCACTAGGCACACGTGGTCGGTGCAAACTGAAAGGTACTGTAAGTATAAAATACACATTGGATTATGAAGACTCAATGTTCCCCCCAAATGCAAAACACTGTATTAATAATTTTTATATTGGTTACATGTTGAAATGATAATATTTCTGGATAGATGATTAAGTAAAATATATTCTTAAAATTAATTCAACTATTTTTTTAATGTGGTTCCTAAAAATTTTTTAATTATGTATGTGGCTTGCCTTTTAATTCTGCTGGTTAGCGCTGTGCCAGGGTAGCCCACTGGCTAAAGGATAAAGTCCAAACTCTACGTGGTATACAAAGTTCTTCGTGGTGCAGCCCAATTTTATGCTACTCTACTCTACATAAGACCCTGGACCCCAACACGTCAAGTCACTGCACCTTCCCACATCCTCTCCTGCACTCCCTGCCTCTGCAAATTACCCTCCTCATCCCACTAACTTGTTTTGCCTGATGAACACCTACTCATTCAAGATTAATAGCATCTTACCTCCTCCAAGAATATTTTACTCATTTCTCCAAGCAGAGTAAACATTCCTCCTCTATATTCTCATGATATCATGCTATAATTTAGTTATATACCAGTCTCTTTTTGACCTCTGTCTCTATCACTAGACTATATAAGGCCATGAAGGGTGGAATATGTGGTCTTTAACTCCCCTCTGTTCACCAAGACACAGAGCCTACCCTGTAGAAGGTGCTTAATAAATCTCTGCTAAATGAATGAATCTATCTAGAATTCTGAGAGAATGCACCAGTGTTTATAGAACTTAATAAATACACCAGTAAGAAATACTAATCCCTATGGGTCAATAAAATGCCATGTACTTATGACTGAAATATGTTTAAACAAAATCAAAGTTAAATGTTTATAAAGAAATATTTTCATACTTACAGACTTTCCTTCTGCCCAGATAACTGCTCCAACTCCTGTTTTATGATCCTCTGAAAAACACACGACATGTAATTCAGTAAAAACCAGTGATTTGTTAGTTTCAGAAATATATTTTTCCAAAAATAATAAACACATTTATTGAAATGTACTTTATAAGTGTAGTAACAATCCTTGACATTCTCACTAATTACAGAAAAGCATTAAATACTGTTGAGCATAGAATACGGGAGCTAGGTACTAACTAACTACCGACAGTGCCACTACCAAGCCAGTCATACACCACCTATGGGCAGAGATCATGACAGTGGCAGTGCCCATACTCAGGGCACTTCAAAGCTGTAATCAGAACTGACTGCAACTTTATTGAATTTCCACCAACAAGTCAGTTTTTAAATGACTATTTCTAATAGATGATGAAATCAATTAAGAAAGAAGTTTCTAAACTAATGTGTTTAGTGTAATAACCATTTACAACAATCAAATCTGTCTTCTAGCATTTTTTGCACTCTATTCATGGAAAATACATTTTATGGAAGTGTTCTTGCTATGAAAAAAGTTCAAACTCATAATACAAAAATAAACAAATCTTTACAAGCTTTCTTTTTTTCTTTTTTTTTTTTTTCCTGGAAGGTACATGCAAAGAAATTTTGATTGAAACAAAATGTTGTCCTTTCCCTGACCTGCACAGTTTACCCTGAGGGGAAAAGAATGCCAAGTTAGTGACATGAAGTTCGTTTCTACATCAAGTGGCAGAAGTTTTAAATATTAGATTACAATTTCCTGTAGAACCACTTGTTTACTTTGCAACAACTAAAGCTGTATTTCTTAAAACTATTAACCTTACACAGAAAATTTAAAAAACAAAATAGAAATTCTACATATTAAGGATTGACTTTTTCCTTCTACGAATACCAGAGTAAGTTTCAAATTTTGAAGACAATTATACACTAATTATAAAAACCATAGTATTTATCAAAAATCTTAATAAGAGACCAATGTAGTTAAGTAGGTACATTTACAGAGGAAGTGACAATTATCTGTGAACTTGCCCTTAGGCATTTTCATATTGATGAAGATTAAATGCAACTGTAGCTTCACCCTACAATTTCCTAAAAGTTAAGTAAAACTGTACTTAATACATGTATAAATCTGAAACAAAAAATGAAAAATAGAAGTTCTTCATATCGAGTCTACTTTTTCTACTACTGACACTCAGTATTTTCCATGCTATTTGTTTTTAGTCCAGGAGCCACTTTTTCTGTAAATGTGACTTGTAAACTAAGCTCTACTGCTTAGCTAAGGTTAGTTTCACCAAGAGAATATTCTTTACTAAGTCCCTTTTAAACTCAGAATACAATTTCATCCACAGACGATGGGGAGGATATTTCACCCAGCCCCAGGGTTGGATGGCAGATAAGGCAATTTCTCAAAAATCTTTTCATATCTGTAATTTTTATGTAAAATTTCTCAAAAACCTTTCAGGTCTGTAAATTGCTCCTGAGGATCTAGTCATTCACAGGGTCTTCTCTGTACACCTTTGAAAGGAAGGTCAATTCATATAATCACTGAGCCAAATTCCTGAGACTCTTCGATCACTGAAAGAGAACCCTCTCTCCTATGGTTCTGGAACACAGGCGGGGTTATTCTGGCTCCCAATACTGTGGTCATGTCAGGGTTTGTCCAAGAGTGATCCACAGACCAATTACATCAGAATCCCTGGATGCTTGTTTAAAAGGCAGACTCCTGGCTCCCATGGATATTCCCTGAAGCAACCTCTCCAAGGGACGCGGCTGACCCAGGAACCTGTACTTCTCATGAGCTACCCTCTGACTCACTGGCAACTAAAAGCTGAGAATTATGATCTGAAACAGTTAACTTTCTTGGTTACCCCAACCTACTTTCATCAACACTGTGGTTCAGAGGGAAGGCATAATCCTCAGCTTTGGAAAACGCCTAGCCCAGTGGGAATTAGGACGTAAAAAGAGATCAAAACTCACATTTAAACCAGGTAGGTAAGATGTGACACCCTCCTATCTCTTTTTCTTCTCCCAGAGTCTAAACAAATTGTCACTTTTTTGCTACCTCAAGGTATCCTAGAAACACACTTATAATAACACCTGTGGATCCTATTTATTCATCATTCAAAAAACAATTATTAAGCACCTACTTCCAATTAGTTTTAGAATTCTGCTGTTAAAAGTTTTGGAATTCATTTTAATCATATATATTTTTTTAAATGAAATGATTTAACGGAATGATTTCTTCACCTATTAATTAGAGTGAAATAAAGTTGTTAAGTAAGCTGAGGAGAGTGAAATTTAAAGTTTGAGTTATTAGAAACACACTAAGTCAAGGGAATATCTACCTTGCTGGATTGTCCTCAATATTAAGTGACGTGCATATATAAACCACCTTTCTCTGTGTTTGACACTTAGTAGGTGCTCAATAAATTGTTAGTTATTTATCATTAATGAAGAGTATCAGTCTAGAATCCCTTATCTGCAACCCCTTATGTCAAGTTTTTTCAGACAGCTTACTGCACATACATATAGTATATAAACATTATTTTTCTAAAATCTGAAAACTATTGAATTCCTTTTCATAGAACATGGTGTCTTCCCTGGAAGAGCTCATGGTGAAGTGCAGGACGTGACAGTCATACTCTATTCAGGATTTGGGTTCCAGGCAAGGAAGTCATACATAGACAAAAAATTAACCTTGAAAACTCTTTTAAATCACCCATCAAGTGCCTAAGTACACAACTCTGCACATTAACAGCAGATAAATTTATACTATAACTATACTAGTAGAGCATCTAATCAAGAATACATTTGCAAATTTACATCTCTGCATCACTGCATCTTTAAACACTGGGGGCATACGTGGTATTACGAGGTACTGTGAGAAGAGCTCCTTAGATCAAGACCAGCAGACTCACATCCCCATCTTCCGCTCACTCTGGAATCTGCGGAATTCTAATTGGCAAATGGGAATTAGTGAAGTACACTGATAACAGCTGTTCCCATTTATGTTCCTATCCTTCTAGAATGGTTTAGAGAAAAAATCTTTATAAAACTGGTGTTGGCAGAGACAAACGAATAGCCCGTGAGACAAGATAATTACATTAAATCAGACCTTTACATAATACAGTTGTTTGGCATCGTATAGTTTGTGCCTGTAGTAGAATCAAATTCTTTAATAAGAATTGAGTGATTATTAACTCTGCTGAATGCCAGAATCCCTTGCATAACTTTAAAAATCCACAGGCCTAGGACACACACGTCAAGACTAGGTTTAGTAGCTCTGGGTTGGAATTTGAGCGTTTGCACTTTTAATAAAAGTTCCACAGTGATTCTAAGATGCTACATTTGAAAAACTCCATCTTACTGAAATTACTTCAACCTGTGGTCTTTGTTTAGCATATACTGCAGACCAGTGGCATTTGTATGGACTTCTTCTGAAGAGTTTCTTTCTTCTCCTTTCTTGGGATAAGTTTTAAAAATCCTACTATAACCCACTCACCAAATCTCACTCGACTCTTCCTCCTGCCTGCACTTTCTTTTCCTCGTTTCAACATTGCATTTTAAAAAGTGATCATGATTCTACTTTGAAAAATCTTGTGTCTGGGAAGATGTAAAAATGCTGTTCTATAATTGGAATTACAGCTATTACCTTTTATCATGATAGAGAAAATTCCCAAGCAGTATTTCACTTACATACTCATGTACAACTTAACATAATAGAGTAAAAATGTTTGGCTTCTCAACTTGCTGATTGGAAGATATATCAGAAATTGGAAGAATCTGCCAAAACTACCTTTGAGTCTGTTGGTTATTTTGAATTCATATTTTTAGTTTAAAGATTTTAAAAATTTACTAAATATTGAATATATATATATACAGAATATTGAAGAGTTTTTAAAAAATGAATGATTTTGGTTCTGTCTCCTCTCTTTGTCCTATCTCTAGTGGAGGGCTCACTGAACAGTGAAACAGTCAAAGCAAGAAGCAGAAAGGGCCTAATGAAAGCCTGATTTATAAATGTAGCACCCAATACAGGTCACGAGAAATCCTAAAACTGCTCTAGGAAAGAATTGTCTACTCAAGGGTCTAATGTCTCTATATTTGTATGATCAGCCAAACTTTAGTATCTAAGAGTCAATAAACGCTACCATAGATAAGATAAACACTGCTTTACTTCCGAAACAAATACGACCCAATCAGCCCGGATTTATGAACTAAGCATGTAACTCACCAGTTCGATACGCCAATAACCTGGCCTGAATCATGCAGTGTCTTGCAATTTCTTGTGGCAAACTTTGATTGTGAACTTCATTAATCTGTTCGGTATTGCGACAATAAAACCCGTAGTGTGTAAAGTTGGGCACACTGGAAGCTACTGTGGCCAAAAGGAGGATAAGGTCCTTCATGTTTTGCCTTAGATTGCTAAAGTACGGGTTTTCACACAGGTTCTCCAAACCTATAGTCATCAGTATTTGCTTATGCATTTCTTCATTGGAAACCAAAAATATCATTTCATATTCTTTTATTCTTTCTTGCTTACATTCAGAATAAAAGTCAATGTTAGTGTCCGGCAATGTTCTTGAAATTTTTTGAATAAAGTCACATTTGTAAGAGGTCTCCTCTACAAACTGCACCATGTAACACACCAGGGGCTGAAGTAAGACACACACATGAGCCCGGCTGTTTGACTTCAATCTTTCCACTGCTTTGGCATCTAACTTTGCATCTTCGGAACTAGAAGCCTCAGTAAGCAAACTTATTTCTGGATCAGCAGGCCAATATGAAATTCGGTTTACTCCAGCTGAAATACAAAATACGAAAGGAAGTTATTAGATGCATGCTGAAATTAAATGTTTTCTTGATAAACCCACCATATTACTGCAATAGATCCAGAGGTCCCACTATAATAAATGTCTATTACCAGGTCACCAATGGTACAGCCCAAGCATTGACAAACTGTTGGCCCACAGGCCAAATCTGTCCTGTTGCCTATTTTTGTATAGCTTGCAGGTCAAGAATGGATTTCAGTTTCCAATAGCTGGGAAAATCAAAAGAAAAATATTTTGTGACACATGAGAATTATATAAAATCCAAATTTCAGTGCCTGTGAATAAAGTTTTATTGGCAAACAGACACACCTAGTCATTGACATAGTGCCTGGCTGCTTCTGCCCTACAATGGAGTAGCTGGGTTGAGAGCTGAACAGGTGTATGGATACCATACGGCCTGCAAAGCCTAAAATATTTACTATCTGGCCCTTTAGGAAAAGTTTGCCAACAACAAAGCCCACAGAAGGTGTCTGTGGAATCACTGGCTTTGCTAAGTGTGGTCCCAAAGTCCAGAGCTGGGACTATATACCAGAGTCCTCCCAAGTCAGCACATGGCCCCTGTTAGACGTATCACAGCCGACAACTGATATTGGCTGGAGTTTTGTACCTGAAATAAACAATTCACCCACGCATTAGAAATGTCCCTGTACTCTAAATTCTTCCTCTGGGAAGGTCTTCTAAGAAAATATTTGAAATAAAGGCAAAAGAAGATACAGATATGTAAATATTTAGTGCAACATTGTTTAAAACAGTATAAACATAGAAAAACTCTAAATGGTCAAAACAGGGGAATGGTTTAATGCATTACAGTACTCCTCATAATAAAATATACAGTTATCCAAAACGTCCACAAACAATTTACAATGTAAGGGCAGCAGGGAAGCAGAGGGAGGAAAAGCAATATTAATTGATTTTAAGTCCGCAAAATCAGACAAAACAACACACTGGAAGGAACATTTTTCAATCAATGTGACAGAGGAAAGGTTAGTAATCTTTAATATACAGAGAAGATTTTAATTAAGAGCACATATGAGTTGACAAGAATATTAAGGCCTCAAGAGAGACAAAAAAATATGAACAGGCAGTTACAAAAGAGAAAGCAAAACTGGATAACAAACACGAAAAAAGTTTTAAATTTGTGTTTGAGAATGAACAATGAGATGCCTTATACAGAGTTAAGCACACAAATGTTCATCAATTAATTAGTATTTTATGACAAAGACACCCCTTCGCTAGCGTCTCATGTACTTTCAGCTAGGAGAGACCTTTATGACTGTGCCCAGGAGTGAAGAGACAGATGGTCCACAGGTTTTCTGCATTCAAAGTAATAGACAAGCTGAAAAATTCAAGTTGAGCAAATGCACATTTCCATCTACTCCCCGCTACTGCTGACTCTTACTACGGCTTGGGCTGTAAAGTCACTTTGAAGGCCTCAAAGCCATTGTCAGAATGTTTCCCCTGGCTGGTTCACTTTCCCTCTGTTGGGATTCTCATAATCCATTTCCTAACCAGCACTGATGGTCAATCTTGGACGTAAGCATTCTGGTTGTTTTTAGTAATCTTGATTCAAGGAAAAGAGGGGATAACTCATGTTTGAACGAATTTTCATGTACTAAAATAGCAAATGCTACAGCAGAGGTTGTCAAATTGTTTGGTCTCAGATCCTGTTACTCCTAAAAAGCAATGAGCACCCCAAAGAGTTTTTGTTTATGTGGATTATACCCGCTGATATTTACTGTATTAGAAAATTAAAACAATTTAAAAATATTAATAAAGATCCTATTATACATTAATATAAATAACATAGTGTAACACCAAATAACTGTATTTTCCAAAACAACAATAAAAACTAGCTGAGAAAAATGGCATTAGTCTATACAAAGCTCTTTATTATCTGGCTGATTAAAAGATAGTTGTATTCTCAAATCTGCTTCTGCTTTCAATCTGTTGCCATAGGTTTTCATCAGAGTATATGAAAAGTATCCAGCCTCACACAGGCAAGCATTTAAAAAAGGAGTATTTTTTAAATTTAAAATATTGTGTTATTTCCAGATGTACAGCAAAGTGATTCAGATATATATTCTTTTCCAGATTATTTTCCATTATAGGTTATTACAAGATATTAAATATAGTTCCCAGTATTATACAGTAAATTCTTTTTATCTATTTTGTATATAGTAGTATCTGTTAATCCTATACTCCTAACTTATGCCTCCCCTCTTCCCCTTTGGTAACTAAAATTTTGTTTTCTATGTCTGTGAATCTGTTTCTGTCTTGTAAATAAGTTCATTTATAAGTTCACTTGTATTATTTTTAGATTCCACATATAAGTGATATCATATTTATCTTTGTCTGACTTGACTTCACTTAGTATGATAATCTCTAGGTCCATCCATGTTGCTGCAAATGGCAATATTTCATTCTTTTTTATGACTAAGTAATATTCCACCCAGTCAGTTCGTGTGTGTGTGTATTATATATATATCTCACCACATCTTCTTTATCCAGTCATCTGTTGATGGGCAATTAGGTTGCTTTCATGTCTTGTCTATTGTAAACAGCACTGCCATGAACACTGCAGTGCATGCATCTCTTTAAGTCAGAGTTTTCTCCAGATATATGCCCAGGATTAGGACTGCTGGATCATATGGTAGTTCTATTTTTAGTTTTTTTAAGGAACCTCCATACTGTTTCCCAACGTGGCTGCACCAATTTATATTGCCACCAACAGTGTAAGTAAGAGGGTTCCCTTCTCTCCACACCCTCTTCAACATTTATTATTTGTAGATTTTTTGATGATGACCATTCTGACTGGTATGAGATGGTACCTCATTGTAGTTTTGATTTGCATTTATCTAATAATTAGTGATGTTGAGCATCTTTTCATGTGCCTGTTGGCCATGTGTAATGTCTTCTCTGAAGAAATGTCTAGTTAGGTGTTCTGCCCATTTTTTGACCGGTTTGGATTTTTTTGATATTGAGTTCTATTAGCTGTCTGTATATTTTAGAAATTAAGCCCTTGTCAGTCACATTATTTGCAAATATTTTCTCCCATTCTGTAGGTTGTCTTTCGTTTTGTTTATGATTTCTTTTTCTGTGCAATAGCTTATAAGCTTGATTAGGTCCCATTTGTTTAGTTTTGCTTTCACTTCTTTTGCCTGGGGAGACTGATCTGAGAAAATATTGCAACACTCTATGTCAGAGAATGTTTTGCCTATGTTTTCTTCTAGTTTATGATGACATGTCTTATATTTAAGTCTTTAAGCCATTTTGAATTAATTTTTGTGCATGGTGTGAGGGAGTGTTCTAACTTCAGTGATTTGAAAAGTATTTTAACAGCCATTTCAGACAATTATGAATATTCTTCTTTCACACTACATAAAATTTTGACAAGGGATAGATTCTTAAGAGGTGAGTTACAATGTGGAATCTGAAATCACATCAACAAACTTTTTCTACTGTTACATTGAAGTCTGCTGGTCTATCTTGCACTTAGAATGGCTTTCTCACTCAGTATTTTCTAGCATCATACAACTGGTCATTTGGAAAACAGGAATACACTGATTTCATAATACTTAAAAAAAAATTTCATTCATTAATATAACCACCAATCTCATCAGAAGAGTCTTTAAGTATTGGGAAGCTATAAGTTCATTTGATGGTACATATGAGTTTTTCAAAATTCTAATTTTCACGTGAAGGCTCACATTTTGTCACTGGCAACAACTACTGCCAGCTGTTTTCCTGGAAGTGACAGGTTCACTTCATTCATTTTTGAGAAAATGTCTGCCAAACAGCCAAGTCTAAATAATTGTAGTTTGTCAGTTCATAGTATTCCATGAAAAAACCTGGATAATTTTGTTCATAACTCAAACAATTGTGTAAGCTTTCCTTAAGGCAAACTTCATACTTAGGTTTACAGCAAAAGTGCTTTATGTCCACCTCCTATTTTCTCATCACAGAGAGTATTAAAAAGATGCATACTCAAGGGCTGAAGTTTAATAGAAGTAATGTTTTTACTGTTTCATCAACAACATTCTTATATGACCCCTGCTCCCTGCTATGGAAGACTACAACGAGGACTACTGCCCTGAGTCATACCATGGCAACGGTGAGGGTGGTTTTACTCACCAGCGTTTGAGGACTATTAGCATAAATATACATTGTCATGAAAATAATTTGACTTGTGGACCATCAGGAAGACAAAGACTACATTTTGAGAACCTCTGTGCTTCAGAAATGTTTACTTCATAACTGAAGTAACAGTAATTATAACTAAACTAATTAGCTACAGCACAGGGTTAAACCATGCCCCTTACCAAGATAAATAAATAATATATAAACCTAATCAAACGTAGCAATTTTATTTATATATGGGTCTAATACCAGAACAAAAGCACTTCCATTGCATGTCCTTCCTGATTTTCCACACTTCATTATCTTTCTTACCAGGTTTAAATGTCAACTCAAACGCATCAAGCAGTAGTGAATTATTTGCAATCCCTTGTTTTTCTAATTCTTGGCTCTGAGGCTATTAAGAGTGCTTTTAGCATAATCAGCTCAGCGCAAAACACAACTTTTATTCATTCATTTACTCTCTCTTGACTCTAGAAGAGATCAGTCAACAAATCTTTGGTTCTTTTACATTCTTTCCTTTCTAGATCGATGCCACCACCTGAATCCTCTCTTACACTCTACCTAATGCGACAGTCTACTAATCAAGCCCTCAACCTCTTATCTTTCCACGTTCCAATTGAGTAACAACAACAACAAAAAATCTTAATCATGTTACATTCTGCTCAAAAATCTTCAATGGCTCCATATTATCTATAATAGAAATTATAAGTCAATTAACACAAGTGATAAAATGAATATCCAATATGCACAGTTAAGTGGGAAAAGGAGAAGAAAAATGCCACCACCACTATCACACTTATCTTCTCTATTTGTTAAGTGCAGGGGGAAGACTACAGAATCTAATAACTCAGCATAGATACCTACCTACTTGAAATACTTGTTGCAGGCCAGAAGGCTCTGGCCACCTGACCATTTTTCCTGGAAGTGCTTCCACTTGTAGCTCAAGGGAACTGCCTTGCCACCTATCTGATCAATACTCTTTAAGACTGATGTAAATAAAAATAGCTCTTCCTCAAAACAAGTTTAGGGAACTCTGTTCTATAAGATAGAGCCGAAAGGCCAGGCAGTTTTTTCAAAGTTCTCTACTGAAGCCCCAACCTGTCATTATAATCCATCTGCCACCATTCTCTCCAAGAGTAATTTTCCGATTCAAACACTAACCCCCAGAACCTTGCTTCTCACAACTTGATGACCCCACATGTGTTGTCCCCCTGACCGGGAACGTGTTCCTCCTCCTCTACATCTGACCCGTGAAGATGAAGCTTAAGCCCCAGCTCTTCACAGCAGGGCAACCTGCAGGGATCACTTTCTTCTCTGAGCTCATATATCACTTACAGCCTGCATCACTTATTTGCTAATAGATGATGTGTAACATTAAATTGGTTTTGGCCCCCAAATAACATTTTGAGGGAAAGGATTAGGAACTACATTAGCCTTTTTTCACAGAAGCTGTCTGAACCTGGTCCTTCTGGGTTTTAAGGAAGCTTCATTACACAGGTATGACTGATTAGGTCACTGGCCGTTGGTGTTTAAACTCAAATTCCAGCCCCTCTCTCCTCCCCAGAGGGGGCTGAGGCTGAAAGTTCCCCCACTAATCATCTGGTTGGTTTCCTGGGCAACCAGGCCCCATTCACAGGGGATTTCCAAAGAGTTACCTCATTAACATAAACTCAGTTGCGGTTAAAAGGGACCTGTTATGAAAAACAAGACACATTTATCACTCTGATCACACAGGATATCCACAAGGTTTTAGTTGCTCTGCGCCAGGAATGAAATGAAGACCAAGTATAGAATTCATATTACAAATCACATTATCACAGAGCCTATGTAAAAGATAAAAAAAATTTTAAGTATGCAAATGGTCTGAATACTTAGCTGGGTGCAAAACAGAACCATAAGCACAAAGAGGTTTGGTGAGTAGCCCGGTGGGGCAGAGATGGATGGTTAGCTATACGTTAATCATTTGTGGTCCTCCTTCCAAAGGGTAGAGTAGTCACTGGGAGGCAGCTGCCCAGCCAGGAACCAGCTCCCAGGATGGATGTAAAGAGAAATGATGCCTGGGGCTTCGAGGCCAGGGTTTTTAAGAAGCAGGTATGCCTCGTCTACTCTTTCTGTCTCCAGATGCAGAGGACTCAAAGCCCAAGGGGATGTAGGAGCAAGGAGACAGGAGATGCCTGGCCCACAAAACCACCTCAGGGAGAAAAGCTGCCTGCTGTTCAGCAACACCTGCACTGGACTATTACGTGGGTGATAAATGTCGAGAATATTAAGCCACTGAAATTTTGGTGTTTGTTATGGCAGCTGGCATTAGTCAGTCTACTAATACAATGAGGGTCATCTAACTAGTTAGTGACAGAACTGAGACAGAATCCATGTTTTCTGACTCTTCTTACAGTATATAAAACTGGTTTCAGATATGTATTTATATTTCTAAATTATCTCTGTGGTATTCAGGCAATTTGTTCTCACTTGATTTGTTCTCAGATAAATGCTATTAATCCCCAACAAAGCCTTAATCTGCACTTACCATTTACAATCATTTTCAAACAAGCAGAACATGGCTTTCTGGAAAAATAAAGATCACAGTTTTTCAGCCTTGATCCATGTTTTATCAGAGCAATTTTCCCAGCGTGTAAGTCTTCACTAGAACAGTGCAGGCCAACAATTTTCATGTTTTTCACCACCACAAGACCAGTTCTCTTAACCTACATTAAGATACAAAACAATAATGTATAATTTATGTGATTAGTTATAATATCTAATGATCATATCATGGATTATACTTGATGTATTAATAAAATGAAAGTTTCATTTAGTTCTTTATCTGAACAAAGTATGAACAAAAGCACATTTCTCATTAGGTCCAAAAAAATTTCTGAAAGTTTAATGTTGACTTTATAATAGAAATCTTCTATATCTAGGCTTTCTTAACCAAATAATTAAGCATTTAATTATCATAAATTTGTCCTAGTAAAAAATGAATACATTTTTACCTAGTAAATGGCAAGAACCAAGGTGACTTAATTTGTTTTTTATAGCATCTAGTCTAGGACTATGTAATATTAAGCTTCTAGATGGTAGTAAGGAAAAACTTGGAAAACCCTGTGATTTTACACATAGGTAAGTGAAGCCCGGAGAGTTTACATGACTTTCTGAAAGACCCACAGATGGTAAAAGGCAGAGCTAAAGCAGAGGTCATCTTAAATCTTTTAATGTTTTAAATATTGACTAAAATAAAGATAATTCTCAGCTTCTTTCTAAAAGAGAGACTACCAATTTTTAGGACTGTGGCAGTCTAGACTAATGTGGGTAGGATGCACCTCCTACAAATATATAGATATTTATAAATTTAAAAACGTTTTTAAATGCACAGTCAAGCTCAAAAGAAAGGAAGACATACCCTGGGGTGTTAGAAAGGAAGAGAGAACTCAAAGGGCGAGCAGTAAACTCGAGCTATCTCAGCAATATCCCACCCACAGTAAGGGACTGGGCTGACTCTGCTTCAAGTCCCAGAGGCTGGGCACTGGCTGGGGTTCTGAAGAGTTGTTATTTTAAATCTAAAGTGTCCTAACTTATACAGATATTAATTTAAAAAAGCTGCTGTAATACTATTAATATCAGATAAACCAGACTAAGATTAAAAATCAGTTCTACACAAGACACAAAATAGTCTATACTGTTTTCACAGCAAAATACTCTGAAGTAAGGAATGTAAACCTGATCGCTGGGTTCATAAGGAACTTTACAATAGGAGGGGGACTTGGGCTGAGAACAGAGTGTCCATTATTTCTACTCCCTTTCAAAGAAATTTTACTCTACAATTATTCCCAATATTTGAAATCCCTTTACAGATCAGACCAAAGCTGTATTAACTAAATTAGTCAAGTTTCAGTTTCAATTATGAGCATAAATATTTGAAACTATGGAGAATGATATTTTGTGAAATGCCTAAAAAGAAGGAATGAAGAAGATTTTATAGAATTCCCTTTCTGAGGTAACCAACCAACCCTCCCCTAAACATTAAGGACATTTAAAAGGTATACAAAAATCTTTCCCTTACAAAATAAATATTCAAAAATGTAGCTAAAATATGAATGACCTATCCATATTGGCTTTTAAAATAAGCTTTAAATTTACTTTGAACCCCTTTTCCCTCCCCATCCCAAAATTTCTTGAGTTTTATGTTCCTTAAACACACAGTATATGTTAGTATCTACATCTAAGTACTTTCAGCAAGGTTTTAAAAAAATTATCACTGATGAGGCCTTATCAAAAGATCTCTGCAAACTAGAGCTCATTTTATTAAACCAAACCAATTGTGACCAATGGGAAAGGATGCGGTTAAACGGATTTTAGCTTTAACTTTCTAAGTAGTTAAGCAGACAGAAATCAAGCCAGAAACCCTGACCACAAAAGACTTACAAAAAAAAAAAGTTGCTAAAAAATGGGAAGGATACTCATCAATTTATTTTTAATTAGAACAATCTTTTAGGCCAAGTTCATTTATCACTTTTTTGTCTAGAGTCCTTTTCACTACAGAAGATATGTTTTTCCCTCCCATTTTGTTTCTATCTAAGGCCAAAATATGAAGTTTGAGAGAAAGATTTTTCCATCCCAAACTTAAAACAAAGTCTAAGTTGCATTCCATTTTGGTACTTCCACTTACTGCAACTCCCAGAAGACTGAATCTTTGCAGTGAATCACTGTTCTGGATCCTGATTTTGCTTCACTTCACTAACATCTTGGCAAGTCGTCTATGTAATCCTAGTCACAGAGTTTCACATTAAAACATAGGCAAAAGAGGACAGTCGGCTTTGTATATGAACTAATACATTTACTTAAACAGTGACTCACTATGTTTTCCCCTTTGCCTTTCTTATAACTAAAAATTCTAAGAATTCTAAGACAAATTATTTTTATATTCTTGTTGGGTATCGTAGAGACTCACTCTCAGAAATAACCTGGTCATCTCCAGGAAATGTACATAAGAATCATCAAGGTAACTTTTTTCAAAATATACATGTTTTGTTTCCACTCCACACCCAATGAATAGGAATCTCTCTGGAAAACTCAAAAGATTAAAAAAGCAAGAAAATACTATGCAATATTAAAAAAAAAAAAAACGGTTCATCTTCTCAGGACTGGGCTTTGATTTCACCCTACTCACAAGCTAGTAAGTTAGCCTGTTACTGTATCATGGATGCTGACAGAAGACATGAACCTCCTGGGTCAGAAACAAAGGACTTTACAGTTCCCAGAACAGCAAGTAATATGAGCGTTATATTTGTGATGGTTCCCTTGCCCACAAGTCCCATGCGGGTCAGGCAGATGGGCCCCAATGGATTCCTGAACATAAAGTGGGTTGTCTTATAGGACAGGAACACTGAGCTTGGGAATTCTGTTGTGTCTTACTGCAAACAGTAATAAGCAAATCTGTTCTATATCCCAGAGGGAGGCATTACCACAACCCTCAAGGTTGCCTGCTGCAAATACAACTTTGAGAAATGCCTAGGTAAAGAACAGTTAGGGCCTTGCATTCTTGGCAGGACCAGCAGGATGTGCTGGAGTTTGAGAAAACATGGAAGAGTATTTCTCAACACATTATATGAACAAATATGGGAAGGTGACAAGAGTTAAATCTGAAAGTTTTTTAAAAAAAGAGCAAGATGTAGGCGCATATTACAGAATACATAATCCCATCTGTTTTTTTTTTTTTTTCCCCTTTGGAGAGACATGTATAGTCTTGTAAATGCATAATTTTTAGAAGAGTATACCAAAAACCCTCTTGGAAGTGGGAATGGGGAACCTCAGTGTAAAAGGGACTTTTATTCTAGTTTTGGAATTCTACAATCCCTTTTGCTTTGTTATTATGAACAGATATGCCTTTTAAAAAAATCATAAAAATTTACCTGTTTTTTGTCAGGAGATACTCTGGTCATCTCTTCATTATCCCCTAAGGCTCCATGCTTTCCCTCCTCTTTTTCCTAATTCAAAGTGGATTAAGGAGAAAAAAAGATGAGTATGTAAAACGTAATTAATTCAATATTTCCTATTCAAAGGCTGGTTTCTTTGGCTGTGGCTTTTCACGTTTTTCTTGATGAAACTCTGCACTGACTTCCTGCTTCATTCAGGTTCAAGTTCAGAATACTTAACCCAGTAAATAAGGCTTTTATAATTTGGCCCCTGAATACTTTTTCTAAAATACAGAAGAACTGAAAATAAAATTCTGTAGTTTAAGGTTTCAGAGCTGGGGCAGTTTTGAGCAGTGGAAAAGTTTGGGTGTGGCCATGGCTAAGAAGGACTAACAGGGAACAGAGGTAAATTACCTGGCACTGGGAAGGTAAGGAGCTATGTAGCAAAGGTATGAGATACGGATTGTGGCATGCAGAAGAACAGTCCCCCAAAGACCTCCCTGTCCCAGTCCCTGGAGCCTGAGGCTATGTTATATTACATGGCAAGGTTGCATATGGAATTAAGGTTGCTAATCATCTTGAAATGGGGACGTTGTCCTGGATTATCAGGTCCCCACAAAGGTCCTCATAAGTGAAAGAGGAGGCAGGAGAGTCAGTGCCAGAGTGATCCAACAAAAAAAAGACTCATCCCATCATTGCTGGTGTTGAAGACAGAAGAAGGGGTTCACAAGCCAAGGAATGTGGGCAACTTCTAGGAGCTGGAAAAAACAAGGAAACAGATTCTCCCCGAGAGCCTCTAAAAGGGATGCAACTCCACTGATGCTTTAATTTTAGGCTAGTGAGACCCATTTCGGACTTCTGACCTATAGAACTGTAAGAATATAAATCTGTGTTGTTTTAAGCCATGAACTTTGTTGACACTAATGTAGGAATGTCCACAAGTCTCCTAAAACTTGAAGTAGAAAGTTTTGAGCAAGGGGATAAATTCATTCCCCTCTCCATCCATCTATCCAACCAGTTTTTGAACACAATTTTTCATAGCAGATTTATTCTTCATTTATTAATTCAACAAATATTTATTGAATCCTTGCTCTGTGCCAGCCATAAACCTAGTTGCTCAGGATGCAGCTCTTACAGAGCTGATGATGTATGAACACAGGAAAGTGACTATGAGGTAAGCAGATGACAAGGGGAAATAGCAGAATTCTGTAAGCCCCCAGGTAGGTGGGATATGTAATAAACTGAGTAAGTCTGAAAGTGGGAATGGCAAACTTGGTGAATGCTGACCTCTTAGTCTTCTGAAACAAATGCTGGATGCTAGAAAAGGAATAACCTCTAAGCAGTTTACAGGAAAAGCCATGTCCTGGGAAAGAGGTTTCTATTCAAGTAGTACAGGAAGTGGAGGAAGTAATGATGTCGGCTGTGAAATGATGGGGGTGTGGATGGTAGTGCTAGTGATGATGACTATACAGATGGTAATAATAATAATACCTAATATTTACTGAGTGTTTATCATGTTATCAGGTCCTAAATTACCACATTTAATCCTCACAACTTTACAAAGTAAATATGATTACTCCCATTTTCCAAATGAAATTGTGGAGAGAGATTAAATATCTCAACTATGGTCACATAGCTAATAAATGGGTAAGCAAGGTAGTGAGCCCCAGATCCGCTGTCTTCAACATTATGCTATATTACTTCTGTTATGGAAAAGTAGATGAGGTCTTTTAGCACAAAAATAAGGTACTGAAGGACACAATGGGAAGAGCTGAGAGAGGGACAATATGTGATGTGTAGACAAAAATGAAGGGGAAAATGCAGTTATTCTAATTCTTACTAATGTAATATTCAGACAATTTAGATAAGTCTAACTTAAATTTAAAAACTATGAACCAGTAGGAGAGATTACTATTTTAAAATGACAACCATGGTAAACAGCACTAGATTTCTATTCCAAAACATTTAAAAAATTGTTTTTCCCTCTGAAGTCTCATACATAATTAGTTTCCCTCCCACTCATTTATCTAGTTTTTGACTGCATTATTACAATTTTTATTCTTTATACTCATTATATACATTGTTGAACAATCGTCAAGACACACCCATAAAGTGTAAACATCTGACAACACAGAAAACTCAGATAGCAGTTATATTCAGAAGTGGTTGTAGTTCGTAATTCCCTAAGGCTGGTAAAAATTACAATTTAAATGTCCAGTAATAAAGGAAGAGACATGTTACATTGATACAATGAACTTATGCAATCATTAAGATAATAACAAAATGATATCAAAACCCATACAACTCCTGGAAGAAAACAGGTGGTAAGCTCTCTGACATAGGTTTTGGCAGTTTTTTAAATCTGACACCAAAAGCAAAAGCAAAAGCAAAAGCAACAAAAGCAAAATAAACAAGTGGGACTACAACAAACTAAAAAGCTTCTACATAGCAAAGAAACCAGCCAGAAAATGAAAAGCAACATAGTGAATGGAAGAAAATATTTGCGAATCACAGGTTTGATAAAAGATTAATACCCAAAATATGTAAAGAGCTCATACAACTCAACAGCAAAAAACCAACAAATCCAATTAAAAAATGGGCAGAAGATCTGAACAGACATTTTTCCAAAAAAGATATACAGATGGCCAACAGGTACATGAAAAGATGCTCTATGTATTTAATTATCAGGGAAATGCAAATAAAACCTCAATGAGATATCACCTCACACCTGTTAGAATGGTTATTAAAAAAGACTAATAATAACAAGTGTTGGTGAGGATGTGGTGAAAAAGGAACCCTTGTGCACTGCTGGTGGGGGTGTAAACTGATTCAGGCACTGTGGAAAATAGTATGAAGGGTCCTCCAAAAATTAAAAATAGAACTACAATATGATCCAGCAATGTCACTTCTGGGTGTTTATCCAAAGAAGATGAAAACACTAAGTTGAAAAGATATCTGTACCCAATGTTCAATAGCCAAAATATGGAAATAACCTAAGTGTGCATCAGTGGATGAATGGATGAAGAAATTGTGGTGTAAGTATACAAGCACACACAATATAATATTATTCAGCCATAAAGCAGAATTAAATCTTGCCATCTGCAGCAACACAGAAGAACCTCAAGGGCATTATGCTAAGTGAAATAAGTCAGAGAAGGACAAATACCACATGATTTCTCTTATATGCAGGATTTAAAAACAAACAAACAAACAAACAAACAACAAACCCCAAGCTCACAGACACAGAGAATAGATTGGTAGTTGACAGAGGTAGGGGTAGGGTGGGAGAAATAGGTAAACTTTAAAAAAAATTTAACTTAAATAAACTGAATTTGAAAATATAGACTAGAATAGAATAAAATAAAATAAAAACAACAAATGCATAAAGTCCGTAGTATACACCAGGCACTATCTAAGACTTTTACAAATATCAAGTAAATTCTTTTTTCAATAAAAGCTCCATGTAGTATGTACCAGTAACGTTAGATTTTACAGATGAGGAATTTAACAGAGAAAGAGGTAACTTACCCAAGGTTACACAACTAGTAAGAGTGAGAGGCAGAGCCAGAATTTGAACCCAGGCAAGCTAACTGCAACCACTGGCTACTCCCAAACCATGAGACTAAGCTGTCACTCCAGTGTTTCTAACAGTATTACAGGATGAGCATTTTCCCATGTTAAATGAAAAGGGCAGGATCCAGAATGAAATGATATCAAATGAGTAAAGGAAATAGAGAAAAAAGATCAAGAAATAACACAAAAACGTCAACAGTTTCTAGGTGGTGGAATTATGGGGGATTTTTTTTTCTTTTGGCCATTTAATAAGTAATAAACATGTATTTGGTAACACATAGAAATATCTTATTTTTAGAAAGACAAAGGTTTGTAAAGTGCAAAAGCAATGTTTCTAATACAAATACATGTCAAATTGCATCTTCAAGTTTCTGTGACTTTGTATAGCAAAAGCAGAACAATTTAAGTGAAACAAATGTATTACTTTAACTTAAAGAACA
The DNA here is from genome assembly GCF_048773025.1 of Camelus bactrianus. Taxonomy (NCBI): domain Eukaryota; kingdom Metazoa; phylum Chordata; class Mammalia; order Artiodactyla; family Camelidae; genus Camelus; species Camelus bactrianus. The sequence continues at coordinate 15,451,439 of NC_133552.1, forward strand.
TTTTTCTTCTCTTAATAGGAAAAAGATCTTAACCTTATGACCATTAATTACGTGTAATTAATAGTAGAATTATTTATTTAATTTAATGCACCTGTTGAAAAAGAACTCAATTTCAGCACAGGATGTATTTCTTGGTGTGTGTGTGTGTGTGGTATGTGTGTGTATATGAATTAAAATGAGATCAAATCTTGACATTAAAAAGAGTTCCTCCAATTTATTATTTAATCTCTAAAGAGCTCAGCTTTTAACATTTATTTAATTAAAATATATTTGACATACAACATTGTGTAAAATTAAGGTATATGTTAATTTGATACATTTATATATTGTCATACGATTGCCATTGTAGCAATAATTAGCACCTCTATCATGTTTATAACTATTCACTTCTTTTTAGTAGTTGGAATAACTAAATCCTAGTCTCTTAGCGTGTTTGATGATTATAATACAATATTATTGTCTACAGTCACTAGATTGTGCATTCGATCTCCAGGGCTTATTTACTACTCGTGGGTTTGTACCCTTAAACAACATCTGTCCTGTTTCCCCACACCCCAGCCCATGGGAACCACCATCTTACTCTCTGTATGAGTTTGGCTCTCACATGTAAGTGAGATCATACAGTACTTGTCTCTCTCCGCCTGATTTATCTCATTTAGCATAATGTGCTTAAGGTCCATTTACGGTGCTGCAAATGGCTGATGTCCTCCTTTATCATAGTTGAATAACATTCCACTGTAAAGCTCAGCTTAAAAATGCACTTTTAAAAGGTGTAAGTCTCTAAACATTTGCTTCTACTCTTGTATCTTCAAGACAATTTTAATGGCAAAAAAACAAAACAAATAAAAAAAAAACTCCAACAGCTTAGAAGTCGTCTACTTTCATAAAACAGTACTAAGCTATTAACAAGGAGAAAGAATAAAGGACTTAAAAATCCATGAAGAAAATGCAGACCTTCCTCAAAGCCATTAATAATATGTGGAGCCAGGGTAGGGGTTAGAGAAGTCATTGAAAAATAGGGAATAAAAATGCATAACATTTTAAATAATGTTTTACTATTTCTAAAACATTTCACATAGGAATTGGCAGAAGACTACACCAAGAGATATTACTTTATCATAAAAAGTGAATTTCCTCTCTATATACAGACCTTACACCCTTCACAAAAATGAACTCAAAATGGGTCATAGTCCTAAATGTAAAATCCAAACCATAAAACTCCAAGAAGATAACATAGGAGAAAACATAGATGTCCTTGAGTATGGTGATGATGTTTTAGGTACAACATCAAAGGCGTAACCCATGAAAGAAATCAGTGATAAGCTGGAGTTTATTAAAATTAAAAACTGCCCTACAAAAGACAATGTCAAGAGAATAAGAAGACAAGTCACAGACTGGGAGAAAATATTTGCAAAAGATATATCTGATAAAAGACTGTTCTCCAAAGTATACAAAGAACTCTTAAAACTCAACAATGAGAAAACAACCCGATTAAAAAATGGGCCAAAGACCTTAACAGACACCTGACCAAAGAAGATACAGATAGCAAATAAGCACACAAAAGGATGTACCACATCATTTGTCACCAAGGAACTGCAAATTAAAACAATGAGATACTGCTACACTCCTATTAGAATGGCCAAAACTTAAAACATTGACAACACTAAATGCTAGTGAGGATGTGGAGCAACAGGAACACTTACTCACTGCTGGTGGGAATGCAAAAGGGTACAGCCACTTTGGAAGACAGTCTGCTAGTTTTTTAGAAAACGAAACATACCCTTATCATTCAATCTATACAATCATGCTCCTCGGTATTTACCTAAAGGAGCTGAAAACTTATGATCATGCAGAAACCTGCACACAGATGTATACAGCAGCTTCATTCACAATTGCCATAACTTGGCAGCAACCAAGATGTCCTTCAGTAGGTGAATGGATTAAATTAAGTGTGCTATATACAGACAAAGCAATCTTATTCAGTGTTAAAAATGAGCTATCAAGTCATGGAAAGACAGGGGAATCTTAGATGTATATTACCAAATGAAAGAAGCCAAACTGAAAAGGCTTCACTATATGATTCCAACTATATAACATTCTGGAAAAGGTAAAACTCTGGAGACAGTAAAAAAGACTGGTGGTTGCCAGAGGTCAGGGGTTGGGGGAGGAATGAATAAGTGGGGCACAGGAAATTTTTAGGGCAATGAAAATACTCTGTATCATATCATGATACATAAGTGTCTCAATCTACATCTACATTTGTCCAAACCCATAGAGGGTACAACATCAAGACCGAACTGTAACGTAGACTGCGTGAAACGATATGTCAATGTACCACTCTGGGGAAGATGTGAATGATGGGGAGGCTATTCATATGTGCAGGCAGGGGAAATCTCAGTACTCTCCCTCAATTTTGCTGTGCTCTAAAATAATAAATAAGTCTTAATGAAAAGAAAAAAAAAATTGAATCCCTAACTCCCTGTGTTACAATTCTTCAACAGAATCCTGATACTTAAAAGGATAAAATCTAAACTCCCTTGCAAGGCACACAATGTTTTTTATGATCTGATCCTTCTCTACCTTTCCCAGCTCATCTCCACTCTCTTCCCTCTACCCAACTTCACCATCCCACATGAAGACCACAAGTTCTCTTCAAGTTTTTCCATAAAGAGCCCCTTGGCTTAGCAATACCTACTTATTCTTCATGTCTCAATGCAAATGCAGCCTCCCCTGTGAATCCTTCCCTCACTTCCCCCAGTCGAGCCTGGTCCTCAGGCTTCAGTCTTGGTAGCATCTCTGCTTATATTTTCTACTTGACTTCACCAACTATTTGTACCTTAATTGTTTAAATGCCTAGTTTCTCTCTCCATTAGAAAATAAGGACCACATCTTTTTTTTTTTGTACCTCCAATGCCAAACACACAACCTCACTCACAATACAGAAGACAATAAAAATGAAAAAGAAAAAAAGGATGGCTAGGAATGATCTCATAAGAGTACTGTGGGAATTTAAGGATTTACAAAAAGTGTTTCTGTGGAAAACCTAAAGACATCTTTCAGCAGAATTATTGGCAAGCTGGAAACTTCAATAAGCACATGTAGAATATGATTACTATTTTGTAAAAGGAAAAAAACGTGCTTAAGAAAAAAAATTGAAGGAAAGTATCAAAATGCTGAAAGTGCAGTATTAGAATGATGAACAGCTATTGCTGCTTTCAAAAGCATGTCTGAAATGCTTAAGCTAATATTGTTTTCCACAATATGATCTTGGCTCCCTAAAAATTAATGACAGCAACCTAGACTCCAAATCTACGAATCTAAACTCCAAATCTACTAAATCAAAAGGGTGAGAACCCAGCACCATGTATGAAAGAAACCTGACTCCAAGCACAGAGGAAAATGATGAGAATGCAGCACCTTGCTGCCCTGAGGACAGGAGAAAGAAAAGGCATAGGATGCACAAACTTCCAAAATGCTGGCTTGTATAATTGTTCTTACTATACATTCCTAACCTGTTTTGATCATCTCTTTTGAGATTCAAAAAAGAGACTACTTGACACAATATTGTAAAATGACTATAACTCAATAAAAAAAGTTGAAAAAAAAAGAGACTACTTACATGGAACAAAACTAATTAACATTCATAGATGTAATAGAAGATGCTAAGAGATATACCAAGTAAAATAAGACATGGCCTCTCCCTTCAATCAATTTAGTTTGGTGGGGGGGGGGGGACCATCTAGATGAAACACCAACAGCATAAAATTGAGTGACAAATTATGTGGTATAGACAACTATCTGCCCAAACAAACACATAAATGCCATCAATAGCTAATAAATATGGAACGTCTGATAGGGGTAAATATGGCACATCTGAGAATCTATATTTAGACTGGAAAGAAAAGCTATCACACTATGAATTACAAGTATCACAATAAACCGCAGAGGTATTTTGCAAATTTAAAGGCTTGCTGAGTTTGTTTTTAAGTGTGACAGAAACTGGGGCAATAAAATCAAATTTTAGACCAGTGCTTTTCTAAAGGGAAAACCTATCTAAGGAAACAAATTATACCTGAGATTTTTGTCTTTGGGTTCCGACCACTGGGAAGAGCTCCATCCAGAGGCTGAGCAGAGTGAAGAGGTTGACTTTAGAAAGCCTTGGTATTTCACCTACAAGAGAGAAGGCAAACATTTAAAAATTTTACTGATGTTGAAAATACGAACTCAATGCCACTTGGGTGCTGCAGCCTTAGCTCGGCTATTTTAGCAGGAGACGGAGGAAAAGGATTCTTGGACAAGAGAATCAAAGCGTTTTCTTAGCAGGAGATTAGTTTCAACCTCCTTGCGGGCAACCTCCTCCAGCACTTTCCAAAGCTGGGCTCTTTTTCACCCGGCAGAAGAAAAAAAAAAAAGTATAACTGATAAACGGAGCTATGGGAACAATCCAACGGAAGTTATTAAAAGTCCTTGCATCTGATGTCATCGTGGAGCAAGCTTTACTTTAGACTGTGTGGAGGCGTTGCAACAAGGACAGTGGTTAGAACACAGAACTAAAAATACGGTGACCTTTGAAGGTAAAGCAGCTGATATATAGGAAAGCGTCGCGTACGGTTAATTTTGAAATCAAGTCAAAAACACGGTTTGGGGCATTTTCAGACTCGTCGATCCCCGGAGATTTCAGCTCCAAGTCCTGGGAGGTAAAGTAAAAGGGGGCAGTGAGCGCAACTTCAAAAGCCAGTGCAACCGGGCGGAGGGACCCCAGTGACCGAGGTGGGGACGCGCCCACGGCGGGGATGGGACGCCCAGGAGCAGAAGCGCAGGCAAAGAGGGGCAGCCAGGGAGCCCGGAGTGAAACGGAGGGATCCGCACAGAGCAGAGCTAAAGGCTGGGTGGCGGGATCAGGGTTCGGGGTACTCACCGGTCATGCTGCCAGTCTGGGTGCTGACTGACCGTCCGGCCCCCGCGCTCTCCAGATTTTGCATCTGCCCTGCTTCTTTCATCCCAAGCCCACCGGCCTCTGCTGCCCAGGAAACCTTTGGCTTTCCGGCATGATCTTTGCCCCAGCAACTCCACCTCTCAGCTCCTCCCAGCAACTGTAATAGCAACGGCCAACTCGGCGCAGCCAACTGACGTACAAGCCCGGCCGCCACTTCCGGGCGCTTTGTGTGACGTCACGGCGAGGCGTGGACGCGGCGGTGCGAGGCTGCCCGTCTGGCGGCTGCCGTGTGGGTGGGAAACGGCCATCCGTGGTATAAATTACTTGAGGGTTTTATTTGACTATGTTCGTTGGTTTTGCCTGAGTCTGGTCCCTTGAGGATGTCTTGGCAGGAAGTCCCAGGTTGCGCAGACTATGACAGGATGATGAGGGCAGCGCAGACTTGAGAGTTTTGGTCAGAGAGCGAAGGAGAGTTGAAAGGGAAAACCGCCCCTTTTGTCGGGGTCAAGGCCTTGGAGAATTTGTGGGACGAAGGAAGTGGGAGCTGGGTTGTCGGGATTGTTGTTACCCTCTGAGATTGGCCAGTCCTGAGGAACTTAGTGCCTGGGACTCTGCTTCTTATCAAACACACGAAGACATTAAGAGGTGGAACTGTAATTGTGGGAAACGTGAGAATAGGAGGAAATGGCCCCTGGAAAATCTGAGAAGTACCTGACATTGTGGATTTATGCCCAGTGAAATTTATTTTTATTGTAAGTATCCTAGGCATGACTGAGAGCCCAGTTTCCATCACTCATTTGTGTTGTAACCATAACTTGAAATATTGACAAAAAACAAGACACAAAAATCTGCTCCAAGACTATGAAAGCAAAAGCTGAACATTGTAAAAGTATATGATTTTGTAAAAGATTGAAAAGAGAATCTTTACCCTTGATGGGTATGACTGTGGTTCATTTGTTTTTTGTTACTGTATAGTATTTCACTGTAGCTGTATGCCACAATTTGTATATCCATGTTGGAGTTAAAAGACATTTGGACTATCTCCAGCTTCTTGCTATTTCAAACAATGGTGCTATAAACATTTTTGTGTATGTCTCCTTATGTTCATATGGAAGAGTTTCTTTAGGGACTATACTTAGGAGTAGAATTTTTAGGTTGTTAATGTCAAGTTTTCTAGATAATGCTGAAAAGTTTTCCAAAAAGATTAGACCAATTTAAATAGCTCTGTATCCCCCACTAATTCTTGGTTTTGTCAAACTCTTAATGTTTGCTAATCTGGTTGGCATAAAATGGTACCTTGTGGTTTTGATTTTCCCTCATTTCTACTTGGGTTGATTGGCCATACATGTGTCCTCTCTATGAAATACTTGTTTACCATTTTTCTGTTTGGTAGTTCTTATTTCTTATTCATTTATAAGCATTCTTTATACATCCTGGATATTCATTCTCAGTTGGGTGAGTGATGGTAAATATCTTCTCTTCATTTGTCACTTGCTTTTTTGCTTACTTGATGTTTTTCAGTGCATCCCTCTTTATTTTAATGTTTCAAACATACAAATAATTTTCTTTAATGAGGTTTGTATCTTTTAAAAAAGTATTTTCTACCCAAGTTTATAAAGATATCTTTTATTTTTCTGTCAATTATACCTCAATTTAAAAAAATAACTTTTAGATTTCCTCTAAAAGCCATAAGCTTTTCTTTTCCTATTTCTATCCTCATGCATCTAGAATTCATTCTTTTGTGTATGATGTGAGGGAGGAATCTAATTTTTTGCCCTTTAGGATAATCAGTTATCCCAACACTATTTCCTCATCGATCTGCAGTGTCACCTCTGTCATGCATCAAATTTCCATACAGACAAGAGTCTTGCTGACCTCTGTACTGTGTATCATTGGTTTATTACACCTCCACTAACCCCCACCAAAAAAAACCCCAAAATCCCACCTTATTTTCTTCAGGAATATCTTGATTATTCTTTGCCATTTAGTCTTCATTTTATATAAATTTTTGGATTAATTAGCATAAATTTGTTCAAAATGTTTTCTCACTGTCTTTTAATTTTCAAGAACTCTTTAAGCTCAAGAGTAAATAAACAATCTAATTAGAAAATGCATAAAAGACTCAAATAGTCACTTCACCAAAGAAGAGGTACAGGTGGCAAATAAGCACAGTAAAAGATGTTCAGTCACTAGCCATTAAAGAAATGCAGATTGAAACCATGATGAGATACAGTGCATACCTATTTAGAATGGCTGAAATAAAAAATACTACTAGTACCAAATGCTGGCAAGGATGCAGAACAGCTGGATGTCTTGTACATTGCTGGTGAGAATATAAAATGTTACAACTGCCTGGGAAAACAGGTTGACAGTTTCTTATAAAGTTAAACATATGCTTATATCAGTCAGCAGTCACACTCCTTGGTATTTATTGTAGAAGACTGAACACCTATGTTCACACAAAACTCTCTACATGAATATTCATAGGAGCTTTATTTGTAATAGTAATAGTCAAAAACTGGAAACAAGCCAAGCAGCCTTCAACTAGTGAATAGAAAAAATCGTGAATAGAAAAATTAGTTTGCTGTGGCTTACAAATGACCAAATCTCAGTGGCTCGCCACAACAGATGTTTCCGTCTGGGCCGTGCTGCAGCGCTGCTTCTCTGGGTCGCCTCTAGGATCCAGGCTGGAGGAGCAGCCTCTGTCCGTATGTTCTTTCTCCTGGAAGAAGGAAAAGTGGTGGCAAAACTAACTGATGGCACTAAGAGCAAGTCACAAGGCCAGGCCAGACGTCCGGGAAGTCAGATGTATACTCCTGTTTCAGGGACATGCTGGAAAGGCAGGTACCACGATTATCTCAACAATAATACAGTATTAGTAAGTTATCCACTAATCATGGCTCCTTTGCCTGTTACTTCACCTCTTGTCAGTAAAAGAAGTCCCCCCAAAAATCTCCCCCAATTTGCAGTTTTCAATAGTTTACCACATTTACACTTTTTTTGTTCCCTCTTTCTCTCTCCCACTTGCACACCCCTCCCCCTCATTCTTTTTTCCAAATCATTTGAGAGCAGGTTACAGACACTGTACCCAATTCCCCCCAAAACAAGGACACACTCTAACACATGCTGTAAACCATTCAAAAGAGGAAATCCACATTGATGGAACACTACTGTTTAATCCGCAGGCCTATTCACATTACAAAAAGTGTTTGAACGTGTCGTTTTCCCATCTGGTTCAGCGTCCCATCCAGAATCACTAGTTTTGCCTCTTGTTAGTTTCCTTCAACCTGGAACATTTTCCACAGTCTTTCCCTCTGTTTCACAACATTAACAGTTTCAAAGGGCACAGGCTTTTCATTCTGTAAGATTTCTGGCAACCAAGATCACTCTGAGGTTTCCCACAACCAGACTCAGGCCACCCATTTTTGGTGGAAGTGCTGAAGAAGATGCTGTGCTCTTTTCCATCAATAATGCCAGGAGGCCACTCAGCGTTAACCCCTCCCACCCCTGTGAGGCCAACCTTGACCATCTGGCAAGTTAGTGCTTGTCAGGTTTCTACACCATAATGCCATTATTTCTTACTTTGTAATTGACAAGTATTTTGTCGGGGGGGATACTCTCCACGCTGTGCCAGTGTTCTATGCATATGAAACTCCCGCACACCAACTCGGCTATCTATTGGTGATTCCCACGTGAATTAACCACCATTGTGATGGTTTTCCGATTGTGATTTTCTGTTTCCATAATTCCTTCTACATATAGTAGTTACCTTTCTACTGTAAGGAAGAGCTTTTACTTCGTCCCCATTGATTCATTCATTCATTTGTATCAGTATGGACTTGGGAATTCCTATTTTATTCAATAGGTTATAAGTTGTTATTTATTTTAATGCTCAAACTGTTCCACATTTGGCTGATGAAATACCCTTCACGTTGACTCCTTTATCCTTTTGACGTGTCCGCATCACTCTTTGAGCACTTTTTCACATTCTGGTGCAATAAAATGCTCCAGGCTCATCTTATACCTTCCCTGCCCCAGACCTGGGATCACTGATTTCCCCCAAGGACCCCTGGCTCCTCTTAGTGTTTAAAAATTAAGATCTAGGCATTAAGTGTGTTCATTGCTACTGATAGATCATTACCACCAGACCCTCAGAGCATAGATCTAGAAAATATATTTACATCTATATATGTATTATATATATATACACACATTCATATGACTGTATCTCTCTCAGTAGCTAACTGTCTACCTAAGAGTTCACACTGACACCTTCAGTTCCAGTCCAGCGCATCAGGGTTTTTTTATAGCCTTCTCTCTTGCCATATTTGTAAATCTCTTATCCTGGCTCCCACTATTCTCAGTACAGGTTTTTTCTCCCCCCCCCCCCCCCCCAGTTTCCCTGTATGTGACTAATCTCCCTAGCACAGTGGCTCCCCTCTTGGCTTCCCAGCCCCTGTGCAGCTGCCTCCACAGCGCCTGTTCCCTCCATGAGAGGGGATGGGAAAAGGAGGCAGGAGGAGGGAAAGGGGGGGCTATCAAATGGCTTTTTGACTGTATTATTCAGAGAGAGAGGAAAGTAGGTAGGAAGGAAGGAAGGAGGGAGGGAGGGGATAGAGGAAAGGAAGGAGGGATTTATGGTCATCGCAAATTTTCTTGAAAACTGAATGATCCCAAGTAGCACAGCGCTTGCAAAGAATAGGTGCTTAATATCATTAATTAGTGTCCCTCCCCACTTTGTGTTTCATTTGCTTATTCTCCATAGATAACCCGGATCTCTTCCTTTTATTCTAGGTCCTGTTGGTTGGGAATGTTAGTGCTAGCAGTGGGTTCATTTGGTCAGAATGCCCTCAAAGCAGAACAAGCTGCGGTCCCCTGCAGCTCGTCATATAGACATGGTACCTATACTGGATTTGCTGATACTGGTGGTGTTTGGCAGAGACTGAATACCTGGCTGGTGGAAGAAAACGTACCTCACACTCAATCTTGTTTTCGTATGTGGAAGGCACACTGTGACTGGTGACAGTGTCTTCTGCATGTTTGAAGGTAAGATGGCCACAGGACCGATAGGGACTCCTGGTGGCCAGTGCACCCTTGTGGGTAGGATTGGCCCTAATTTGGTCATTTCAGGCAAGGATGTAACCATAAACACCACCCTGAATTCAGAAATTAAGATTTCCTAAACAGTTCCTGGAAGGCAGTTCCTGGCAGCACTTAAACCCCAAAGACAGAAAGAGAAGCCTGAAACAAAATCCAGATGCCTTCATGGAACATTCCCTTTGCTTCAGAGGGCAGTGCTTGCTGCCAAAGAGAATGACTTCTTGGGTTTAATGTATATTGTCCCTAGCGGTGTCCTCGGCAAAGTAAACTTGGTGCCACAGAGATTAATGTGCCACAAAGTAAGACTGTCCAGGAACCCTGGGAACATCTGTGCCCCACGAGGTGGGAAGGGGGGGCAAGCCCACTTCCTGTGCTGTCCTGGGGCAGAAGGCAGGCCCACTGTCTGCGTCCCAGCTCCTCTGGGTCCCCATTTGTGAGGCGCCCTCTGGACTGGGTTTGGGCACCCCTAACTCAGCAGCCTGAAGAGGCTCTGTAATTGGACATGTTAGAAATCAGCAGAAGGGACTGGAGGGAGGGATAGGGATGAGAGGACAGGGAAGAGAGGGCACTAGTGCCAATGGAATAGCTACTTGCATCGTATGTGGAAGTCAGCTTCTGTAGCAGTGATGACGGTAATAACAATGGTGTCTTACGTTGTCGAGCATCTCCTATGTCCCAGGCTCCCGTTCTAGCTACTTCACATTTACTCCCAGCAACCTTATGAAGTGGGTATTTTTTTTAAAAATTATTATCACTACTTGTAGAAACCAAGACACTAAATACCTTGCTCAAGCAGGCTCAGCTTGAGGGGCGGGAACAGGGTATAAATGTTCAAGACTTCGTTTAATACTCACAGTAACCCTATGGTACAGATTTTTTATCATCTCCACTTTACAGGTGAGGAAACTAAAAACCTTGGACCAGCAACGTCAGCATCACTCAGGAGTTTATTAGAAATGCAGAATCTTGGGTCCCACTGCAGACCCACTGAGGCAGAACCACTGGGCTAGACCACAGGGCCCTAGCAGGTCTCAAACTCAGGCACGTATGAGAGTCACCCAGAGACCGTGTTAAACCCAGGTTCCTGGGCCCCGCCCCTGAGGCTGCTGAGTCCCTGGTATTTAGCAGTATTCTGGCCCTCTGAGGAGTTGCTCCCATCAAGTTCTTTTTGGTATCACATCATCTGATGACATTAGTTGATACTAAAAAGCAAAATTTTCATACCAGGTTAGGAGCAGGAATCAAAGTTGCATTTTAATTCTGAGATTGACAAACTTTTTCCATAAAGGCCCAGACAGTAAGTATTTCAGGCTTTGCGGGCCCCTGGTTCTCTGTCGTATGTCACAAAAGCAGTTACAGACAATATATAATATGCTTATCCTCACCAACAAGAAGGCAGTATCTTCTGTATTTTTCCTGGATAAACCACAAAACTCTTCTTTTTGCAAGATCAGTTTTCCTGCTTATGCATATAAATCAAGGTGAGGAGAGTAGAGGTGGTCATGAAAAAAACCTAAAGGAAAATCGGCAAAACCAGACAAATCAGTTGTCAGCGTCTATGGGCTCAGGGTCTGTCTCAGCCCTGAAGCTGTGTCCGCGGTACACCTGCTGAAAAGCCGAGGCCCAGGCAGGGCGTGGACACCAGCAGCAACATGCCTGGAGAAACAGTGGCCGCTGTTCCATCTAACAGTGGGAGTAACACGTTCACTTACATTCCCTTGATGAAACAAAGCCTCCACTGAAATCCTCTTTAGGGGAGCACACGGTTTCTATCACTTTCTGGTAATTTCCAAAACCAGCCATTACAGATTTTTAAAATATACTTAAAACACAATGTACTGAAGTCAGAAGCTTCATTGCATTTTACAAATGTGTTTTCCTCCCCTTTCACCCACTACTTCCTCAACATTGACTTCTCCAAATAACTGATAACTCAGATCCTGGTCTTTAGATCAATTATAGTAAACATCATTCCCAGATGACTTCTGCCCCTCCATGTGCCACCGGCAGGAGTCACACAGCAGTGCCAGCAGTGCATCTTCTTGGAGAACCCAGAAGTCTTCAAAATCTGTGAGTTCAGACTGTGGTTGTTCAACAGGTGAGGGGTCAGTGGCTGGTGGATTTGGTGAGAGGCCTGTTGGCAAAGTTACCTTCTCCACATGCACCTTACAGCTTTCTTTTCTGATTGACCAGTGGAAGGGTGTCTTTAAAAGTTCCCTCCTTCTGGCGCCTAAGGACTGACGATGATAACAGCTGTGTTGCCTCAACATCAGCCAATCAGAGAATTGAGCACAGCTGATCACATGCCCTGGGATGCCCCGCCCTCACTTGGCCTTTAAAAAACGCTTTGCTGAAGCCCTTCGGGGAGTTCAGGGCTTTTTGGGAGCACGAGCCAACCTTCTCCTAGCTCGGCCCTGCAGTAAACCCTTGTCTGCTCCAAACCCTCCCACTTCAGTTTGTTTGGCCTCACTGTGCCTCGGGCACACAAACTTGCCTTTGGTAACAATTTGGATGAAGCCAGCCTAGGAGTCTGTGCCCACGGCAGGTCAGTCCCGCCAGGAGCAGCTCCTTCCCTGAACCCCAGCAACTGCCGGAGCTCACTTCTGTCCGGACTCTCCCAGACAGGCTCTGGCCACCTCGGCACAAGGCTGTTTGGAGCCAGAAGCATCTGGAGCTATGGTCCACTTTTGGTGTCACTTGGGGTAAGTGGCTCCAGCTTGCACAGACGGGGAATTCTCTCCACTGCATCTGGGCTCATTCTTTTGCAGAAAGTGAACCTCTCTGGGTTCATTCTCTTTCAAGAACTGGGCCAATCTGGAGGCCTCCGTCTGGGAGTGAAAGTGGAATTTTTAGTTACACCTCTTCTGATTTTCTGTCTGTTTGACTTCACCTTATTTTTTGTTTGTGTTTTTGTGTGTTTCATTTTGGAGTGAGCCACCCTGGCTTGCACAGGGTGGAAAATTCTACCTGCTTCATCAGGGCTCACTTCCCTTTCAGAGAGTAAGTTCTGAGCTCATTGCAAGCCACTCTGGGTCCATTCTCTTTCGGGGAACTAAGTCACTCTGGAAGCCTCCATCTGGGAGTAGAACTGGAATTTTTGTTTTACACCTCGTCTGATCTCTTGTGGGACCGCATTTGTTTGTGTGTGTGTCAGTACTTGCATTGGTCAGTTGAGACTTCTTTGGTGAATAACGGGGCTCGGGCATGACAACACCAGGGTATCCTTCTCTGTTGCGTTGGTTTCACCTGTGGTGGAGCATTGGCTGGGATTTTCCCTTTAGGACTAGCCTTGGCCATTTACTCAGCTCCGTCTCTGATAGGGCACTGGTTGGGGGTGCTCCTCTTTTGCAGGTAGGGAATTGCAACCCTGAGAGACTGTTTTGAATTGTTGTTTGCTTGATTTTTGGTAACACTGGCCATGAATAATTAAGTATGGGTGATCAAAGCTCTGTTTCATCTTACAGTCTTCCTAGGGTGTATTTGGCAAAACTGGCAGATCTTTAGCTATGATCCCAAAATGAAAGAAAATGATTATTTTTATTGTAACGCTGTGTGAACTCAGTACTCGTTGAGTTCTGGAGAACAGTGGCCCCTAATGGCTCTGTTATTTTATCAAATTGGCCTTTTACTTTGCTTTGGTTTTGTGTGTGTGTGTGTGTGTGTGTGTGTGTGTGTTTATGTGTATATGAGCGTGTCTTGGTACCTGAATTCAAATCCTGTTATCTCTTCCTGGTTTTGCTGAAAGTGAGGCATGTGTGAATAATATATATATATTATTGTCATTACTGTTATTTCTTTAAACTGAGATAGATATTTGGGATCTGGGAGAAAATTCTCTGAAAATAGCCAAGACTCTTGGGTTTTTGTAAAAGCATTTAGAGGAGGAGTTTGCATTTCTCTTCCTGTGCCTTTGAGATGTAGGTGATGTACCTGGGCTCTCAAGGAAAAAAAAATTGTTTTAATTCAAGCAGAATTAAACAGATCTCTGGTTCTACCTTTACGTAAAAATTGTAAGAGAGCTCTATTTAAATGACTTAAAAGTAAGCACTTACATAACAGGGAAGAACAAATCTGACTATTAAGTCTGTTTCTTTTATTTTAACCTTTGTATTCTATTACTTGTTAATCACTAAAGGGATGTTGCTTATAAGCTTAAGTTATGCACAGTGGCTCATTTCTGGGAACCCGGCCTCCAGGTAATGAGAGTTAAGCTAAAATACCTTTGTTAAGGAAACATCCTGACCAGGCCCACCTGTGAATGGCTGCAGGGAGGAAGAAATGTACGTCTCCCCTCCCTGGAGTCTGGCCAGAACCAGGTCTGTGCTCCCTCTTTAGTCTAAAAGAAGCCTGAATTCAAACTCGGGGGTAGATGGTTCTCTGACACATTAGTCCACCATCTTCCTGGTCTGCTGGCTTTTTGAATAAAAGTCATTATTCCTTTCCCCAACACTTTGTCTCCCGATTTACTGGCCTGTCGTGCAACAAGCAGAATGAGTGTGGCTTCAGTAACACAAATTAAATATGTCTAAGTATAAAAAAAGCTAGACAGAATGAATTTCAGGCTCGTGTGATCTAGGAAATAGTCAACATTTAATTAATATCTGATATTAAAGCTAGCTTAAGCTTGTTGGTATAATTAATTCAGATATGTTTTTCATTGTAACTAGGTTTACTGAAGATCAGCGAGTTTTTTTTATTTCTGTTGCAGAGTTTATCAGGAGAAACAGAAAAAAAAATTAACTTGTATGATGAAATTTTTGAAGGTAGATTAGATGCAAATGAGATGGGAGCTTTTGGGTGAACTCTTTGGAAATAGTTATGTTTTGGCAATGTCCACTTAAAAAGGATCTCTCCAGATATTTGGTGACTTGAAGTTTTAGAGTTGTGCTGGACTGGGTTAAATGATGGTGGTTTGTCATCCCCAAACAGAATAAATTACTGAAATATTAATTACTGAACGTTGGCTTACCTTTGCAGAGACTCTAAAGGTATTTAAGACTGTTGATGATAAATGTTTGCCACCCTGAGATATTTTCTATAAAAAGCGCATGCTTTTGGAAATTATTGGTATTTGTGTTTGCCAGTCTACAGAATGCTAATGTAAAGGTCAGTTCGTAATTGCTTACTTCTTGGTTTTTACTGGAAATTGAGGTTTTTAATTCTTGGTTTTCACTGGAAATTGAGGTTTTTAAGAGTCGAGGATTCTAATTTAAATATGTAATTAAAGCTACCAAAAGTAACAAAGGGAACATTTCAGTATACAGTATGAAAGTAGGATATATATTTTGAGTAAAAGACAGTATGAGGAATGGAATTGGGTTTTTTTTTAAGAGGAGGGAAAAAACATTTTGCTCTGAAGTTGGTTGTTTCTAGATGAGGAAAAAACAAGGGACAAACTAATGTGTATACAGAGGATTGTGGAAGGTTGGGGGCTGGGGGCAGCTCTGGGAAAGGAGTTTTGTGCATGGTTGGGCTGAGATTGAATTGAACTTGGTTGGGTAAATGGATTTTGTTATTAAAGGTAGGCTGGTGCAGGACTGGATTTGGTTGCTCTCTGAAGAGAACAAGTTTACTTTTTATGCTGCTTTTGATAACAGATTATGTGACTTCCTTGCATTTTAAGTGATCCATATTTGCTTTTGAAATCTTTGTCACTTTAAGTGAATAAATATTCACAGTGACCTATGATTCTATCTGACCAAATATTTTTAAAACTTTTTTATTTTTTTTATTTATTTTTTGACAAACTTCCTATCAGATTCTGATTATTAAAGTTCTTTTAACTCCCAGATGACTTTGGGATACTTCAGGGGGTCCCTGAGGCATCTCAGAGAAAAATATTAAACTAACTAGGATTGGCTGGTGTGTTGGATTCCACAGGAAGCATTGTCAAATGAGTGATAAGCTGCCTTAGATTGTACAATATGAATAAATGTTATTAATATAGATATTCTAGAAATTATATAAAGTTTCTGAAATTTGGATATGTCCTGATAGAATGCTGTTAATCATGGTTTTGGTTGTCATCTTGAGATGTTTTATATCACAGCAACTTGGTGAAGCTTCTATGTCTAGAGCATTGTAGTCAGGTCTTTTGACCTTGCTGTTTTGGCATCTTCCGTCGTCCATGGATGGTTAAGCTGATGCTTTGCAGGGTTGCTTCATCTTCAGGAGGGTTTGTAGAGAGGACTTTTTGAAAAGTGCAAGTTTCTTTTGAATCATAGTGCTGAACTAGGTAAGATATTTAAAAAGTTTTAATAGAGACTGATTTTGTAGAACTATTAGTAAAAAGGGTTGGTTACATGGCATTGAATGAATTGGTGAATATAGTTTTTTGGTTTTGTCTGGAATAATGATGGTTTCTAATCTGTTTTCTAATTGAGCTGTTTACCAGGTGTTTGTCTCTCTATCAAAATATCTCCCAATGTTTGGGATAGAAAGAGGATTCTCTAATGAAGTTGTCACAGAATATAACTTCTCATGATGTATAACAATGCTTGTTTCAAGTCTTACTAACCTCAATGTTCATAGCAGCACTATTTACAATAGCCAAGAAATGGAAACAACCTAAATGTCCATTGACAGATGACTATATAAGAAGCTGTGGTATATTTATACAATGGAATACTACTCAGCCATAAAAAATAATAAAATAATGCCATTTGCAGCAACATAGATGGACCTGGAGAATGTCATTCTAAGTGAAGTAAGCCAGAAAGAAAAAGAAAAATACCATATGATATCACTTATATGTGGAATTTGAAAAAAAGAGACACAAATGAACTCTACCCTACGAGTGCCCTATGCCTGGACCATGGTACATACTGGTCCCAACCGGCATCCCAGGTGCAGCCTCCCCTCACCCTGCTTGGTCTGCTTTGTGGGCTCCAGCTCCTGGTTACACCAGTGCCCTTGCCTCCCTCTTCTCCTCTTCCTCAGAACCCCATTCTCTGTCCCCTTCAGCACCCGCTCCCCACATGTGTCATTGTCCCTCCTGTCCTGTGCTTCCCTTGAGCTGTCTGGTGGCTCAGGATGGACACTGCAGTCATCTGCTTACTCAGCTTCCATCTCTGTCCATCCACTGGGGTGCAGATCCCGTCCAGTTGAGTTCAACACATATTGTCTACCTGGCAAGAGATGCCAAGGGGAATGAAACAAAAGTCTGTCCTTAGGGAGCAAGTTACAAACCCTGGGAACCAGCCCCCATGATGTGCTAAGTCTCATGGAAAAGATTCCCACAGATCATCACCCTACTGTCTGTCCATGCTCAGTTCTTCAGGTCCAGCTGGCACTTTTTAGCTCTTATTACACAAGAAACTTAATCTTTAAAAGTTTGTTTTCCTAAGCAGGTGGCGAGTAGCTTCTGCCTCTGTCACGTCCTTGTAGCTTACACGGAGCAAGGGACACTGAGTGACAGGGCACGAGGTGTGTCCACAGAGCACACGCTTCTCAATGAGAAATGTTCCTGTGCTCCTAGAGGGAGATGCTGGTTTTGGAAGGTTGCTCAGAGTTGACCAGGGTCTATGTAATATTTACAGTTCGGCTTCTATAGAAAGTTGGTTTACAGTGGAAAACTGCTTCACATATCTGCTTAAGAAAAGCCCTTTTAAGGCTCCACTTAAAACCCTCGACCTGTACAGTCACTAACACTTGTACGTGAAGAGCTTCTGCGTAGCAGCAAATGTTTCTGTGACATGAGTAGAAATGTTGGGAGAGGCCGTGTTCAAACTTTCAAACATCAGCTGCATGTTGCTCTTGCATCCCTTAAGGACCTTGTACAGGGGACTCCTGGTCCTCGGAGGGGCTGCACAATCCCTTCTTTGAACATCTCCTTCGGAAGTGGAGACGTCCCCTGTGGGAAGGGGAGGAGTGTGGTGTGGATGACACTAGCCTGATACCCTGCAGGCCTGTTGGATGCGAGTGCTTCCATGAGCTGTGAGCTGAGCTGTGGTTAGTCTGGATAACGTATCACATGTTTCAAGGCACAAAGGCCATTAGGAAGTTGATTTGGATACCATGACATGGACTAGTGTTTCCAGGGTATTTTGTCATAGACATCTAGCACTTAGCAGTTGCTTAGTAAATATTTGTGGAGTGAACGAATGAAACACAAACCTTTCCCCAAGGTTGGTGCCTCACTTACTAAAAGCCACTTGCCGGCGCAGAATCGAGGGACTCAGCACATGTCTCCATCCGGGGGCAGCGAGGGCTCCAGGTCTCAGCATCCATGATTTCATCCCCAGGGAGCGGGGAGGCCCAGGACTGAAACCACAGCCCAACTGTCCCTCTCCAGTGATCCCTGACTTGGCCACCCAGGTCTTCCCAGGATAACCTCCCCGCCCCTTTATAGCCAGCTGTCCACGCAGGAGGATGCTTTCTGCCAAGGTAGAGAACAATTTTAGGTCTTAGAACAACTTTTCAAATATTTTTTGAAATGTTGACTTACAATAAGAGCACATTTTATTTTATGAACCAGGAAAGATAACCAAACAATATATAGTTAAAAGTTTCACAACACAACAGTTAGCCTTACTACATGTGATGCACTGATTTTTCTCTTCCAGTTGCGTCCACTCATCCCAGTAAAGAAACATATGACACCCCACTCATCTCACAATTCATACTGGTTGAGACTGGTATTTTGAAAACAAGCACACAGTGATCCAGAGGAGGGATGGAATTCAGACACTCCACCTCAGGGCCCGGCAGCTCAGGATGGTGGTCTCCCCATGCGCACACCAGGGAACACACTTGGGTCACAGGAAAGTGTGATGTAAATCCCTCTCCTCTAGAATCTGAACAAGAAAGGTCAAAGGAGATATCTTTGCTTCTATATCTAAAATACTATAAATAAAATACCAGTAAGGTTCTTAACCATGACCTTCCACAGGAAAGCGGTTGCTTCTGACTGCCCAAGAGGAACTCTCGAGAGCAGAAAGACTGTGTGGCTGCAGTTCCAGCCTGTCCCCACTTAGTGCTACCAAGCAGGGGAATGGCTGGACCCTGGGCCGTGAGCCCTCTCCATCAGTGTCCCCACCAACAACTTCTCAGCCTCAGATGTGATATCTTGTGATGCTTGGGGAAGCGGGTAGAGTGTGCAGTGTTCTGCTACCATATATGACCACTGAATCCTTTTTAAAAATACTCCCTGAAAATCTGCAGAACACAGTGTCCGGACTAACCCAAGTGAGCATTGTCTGCTTCTTCCACGAGTCGGAAGAAACATGGTATGGACCGGAGATGGCAGGACCAGGGTGTTAGGATGCTTCAAGGGGACTTGAAGGCATCACTGTGTATAACTCTTCACACGAAAAAGTAACAGAACCTTGTCAGCACGTGGAGCGTCCCTTTGTTTGTGGAGCCACCATTTGTAGTTGACAACTGAGCAAGTTGTATCCTGCCCACCTCCTGGGGGTGCCATTCATACACACCCTGGCGTGACTGAGGCCCTTTGGAGTTGAGCGAGGCAGCAGCAGCCCTCTGAAAACAGGTTTATATTTAACACTGTAAAACAAAACAGAGTTACAGAATTGTTGTTCAGAATGTCCAGCACAGTCCTGTCACCCTTGACTACATCCATCGGCTTGGGCGTTTCTCAGGGTGGGAGTGGGTGAAGCTCTTAAAGACTGGAGTTCAGACTCAGACCCAGGACTCGGTTCCATCACCATTGAAACAGGAATGATGAGAACCCTTATCCCACGAAGCCGAGGTGAGTAAGGCATGTTCAAGCTCTTGTCATCAGCAGTCACTTTGTTGGGAAGCTACGTCCGCTGCAGCTCCCTGCCTTCACACTTGTGACCATATACCTTCAGCCAGCGGTGCTGAGAGAGCCCCAGGGGCAGTGTCAGCGAGAAGTGGGTTGCAACACACTCATTCATACACAGTAGTTCTGAAAGAGGGTATTGTGCCTAAACTTTTTGATTTGTTCTGAACCTGAGAGAGGTGGGACCCCTGAACACTGGGCTCTACCTAGAATTCCTTTCACTTGCTTCTAAACATTTTTGCTGCCAAATATAGACATTAGGTAGTTTTTGGATCAAAACTCTCATCCTGGATTCCTTGTATATGTACCATCACACTTACATCCAAGACATAAAACCAAAATACACCCCTGATCTCTCACATGACCATTTTTTTGGCAGCATGTCTCTGGATCACTTGTTAACCAGAATATGAACAGTCATATTTCCCAAGAGTAGGAGAATGGGGACTTACGAAAGCTCCCCAGAGCACGTTTTGTGATGTGGGATTTCAGGAGAGTAAAATGAATGTCCCCAAGGAGGTACATGAAAGGAAAACCAGAGAGATTGATAGGTACATTTCCTACCTTTATTTTGTTTGTTTGGTTTTGTCTTTAAATCATGCTAAGTTGTTGACCAACCTGCAAAATATCAACCATTTTTTCCATTTCTTCCTAACAGCATCTGGTTCCCCTCTTGCGGTTATCTCCCTACAGACCAGTTTTCCCTTAAGTCCCAGCACTGTGGGACG
The DNA here is from genome assembly GCF_048773025.1 of Camelus bactrianus. Taxonomy (NCBI): domain Eukaryota; kingdom Metazoa; phylum Chordata; class Mammalia; order Artiodactyla; family Camelidae; genus Camelus; species Camelus bactrianus. The sequence goes on from NC_133552.1 coordinate 15,471,966, forward strand.
AGGCACGGTGCTTGGCCGCGCTGGTTGCCGATGTCTGTGGGTTAGCGCTGGTCTCTGTGCAGCCAGCCGTGCTGCCTCCGGAGTCCTCAGCCTCCCCGCTTCTGCAGAAACCTTCGGTATTTATGTAAATAATTCTGCCCACGTGGAAAGGCAACCAGCAAACTAAACGCCAGAACCACCACCACTGCAAAACAAGACACAGGCACCAGAAATTAACTAAAGCATCCAAAAACAAATAAGCGTCCCTGGAAACTATCTGCAGTAATAAATGACAGCAAAATAAATAAAACTCTTACCTAGCCAAATCCCCACCCCAGAAAAACTGTCAGTCTGCAGACAGCATTGATATTTGCTTTAGAACTGATATGCTCATACATGTGCTATCAAGGCTGGACATAAACCAGAAGGAGCGGTTTCTACTAACAAGCTGTTTTGGCCGGCTTCCTTCCACAAAACCACTTCAGAGACATGTTCTCTGTTTTCCGTTGAAAAGAATTCTGCAACAAGTCTGCACCACCTTTTATTTTTTGACTTTAGTCTTGGGATAACTTAACAGTAAGTAAACTTTATCTTAACGTGATCTACCCCAACTTCTCCAGGGGACTGTGTGTAATTCCACATCTGCTCCATCTAACAGAGACAGGCAGTTGGCTTAGGATCCTCCAGTTACCCATTTTGGATCAGCTCAGCCCGCTGATCACAGTTGCTTTGGAAAACCGTTGTTTACCGGAGCCGAGTATCTCACCCTCAGAGAGTGGGAGGCTTGAAGCGACCCAGACCTCCTGCAGGACGGGAGATGGTTTTCTCTGGAGACTAGAGGGACAGACAGGTGGAGGCTGGGGTAGAACGACAGAAAGAAGCATGGCTAGAAGAGGTGCCCAAGTGCTGGGAGACCAGGGGAAGGGGGCACAGCCTGGACCGCGAGTTGGGATGTCAGAAACAGGCAGCGCCACTTACGCAGGACGCGGACCGTCTGCCGGTGACCCTTCTCCCTCCCGGAGGCGGCCGAGCCTCGCAGACGCCCACGGCTCCTCCACAGCTCCCGCCCGATGAGCCCGTAGAGGACGCTGAGGCACAGGAAGGCAGGAAGAAGTAGGCGGTGGTGACCCACAGCATGATGCGCAGCGCGCCCAGCTGTCCGGGGTTCGGCCGGCACTCGCGGCTGAACAGCGCGGCGGCCACCGCCGCCTCGGGTCCCGACGGCGGGAACAGCAGTGGAGCTCCCGAGGACCCGAGGGGTAGCGGCGAGGTGCGGGGCGAGGGGATGAGCTGTGTGGTGCCGTTGAAGTCCTGGACTGCGAAGCGGCCGGGGTCCTGCTCGACGCCCACCAGAAAGAAGAAGGGCCCAGCGGAGAGCAACGCCACGGCCCAGAGCGCAACGATGAGCGCGCGGACCCGGCGCCGGGTGACGAGGACGCCGGCCCGGAGCGGGAGACAGATGGCGAGGTAGCGCTCGACGCTGAGCGCAGTCATGTGCAGCAGCGTGGCGTAGGTGCAGCCCTCGCCCACGTAGAGCGAGAGGCACCCAGGGCCGGGAAGCGCCAGAGGCGGTAGAGGTCGAAGGGGAGCCCGAGCAGGATGAGCAGGTCGGACACAGCCATGCTGCCCAGGTACAAGTTGGTGGTGGTCCGCATGTCCCGGTAGCGCCCGGTCAGCAGCACCGTCACCACGTTCCCGCTCACCCCGACGGCGAACAGCCCTAGGCACACGGCGGTCACGGGCACCAGCGCCCGCAGGGGGAAGGGCGAGCAGCGGCGCTCGTCGCACGGCAGTAGCTCTGCCCACGGCGGCTCCACCGCGCCCTCTGCACCGCCGCTGCGGTTCCCGGGGCTGCCCATGGGTGCGCCGCGGGGGGTCCCTCTGCGCCGCCTCGCCCCCGGGCTGGGCCGGGAGACTAGCCCATGGCCCCGCTGCAAAAGCGCTTCCTTTGGCGGAGGGCGCGCCCTGCCCCTGCCCGCCCGGGCCAAGCCTTGTGGCACCGCGCCCCGGAACGCGGCTCCGCAGGGTTGGCTTTGAGGATTCCGGAGCCGAGCGGGTGGCGCGCAGTCCCCGCCCCCCGCCACCTCCCTGCCCGCCCCGGCCCCGTGCCCACTCCCAGGCTCCTCCTATTACAGGGCTCTTCCCTTCCCACGAACCGAACGCAGGAGGCGAGGCGGCCGCAGCGCAAGGGCCCTGTCCCGTCGCGGGAAGCGATTTCTGAACCCCAGCCAAGCTGGTTACTAGAGTGGAGCGCGGGCGCCTTTGTTGGTCAGGTTCAGAGGGGGACCTTCTAAGGGACCTCAGCTGGTTACTGCGCCCTGGTCCTGACAGTTGGAAGGTGGTGCGATATAGGAGAGGAGCTTAGGCCAGAATCTAGAGCCCCTCCCGAGTTCCGGTCGTGGCTTAGAATGGCATGGCCTTGGATCGGTCCCAGCCTCGCCCAGCCCGGTTCTCCTGTTCTGTAAATTCTCGAATTTGGAGTTGATCGAATGATTTCAAGGCTCTCTTACGACTTTTTTATGTGTACATTTGAGCACCAAAACGTGTGTTACATTGTTCCTAGGTACAAAACATTTTATAAACTTGATAAAGCAGAGAGCATTGTCCAACACCAGAAAGAACTAAAATTCTGGGGAAAAGACTAAAACTGATTTATAAGTCAATTCATTATTATTTTAATGACAGTAGGTGAGACTGAGGGCTCAGGATGTGTTTGGCGCTGTGCTTTCCATTTAACGCTCATGTCTTTGGGACTGAGGGTTTTTTTTGTTTGTTTGTTTGTTTGTTTTATCTCTGTAGGTGGACACAGGTCTAGCAGTTTTTCTATCCATCCTACTGTGGTTTAAATCCTCATCTTCTTTTCCCAAGGTTCCCTTCCTCTTTCTGAAACTGAAACGAGGCTTTGCCCTAGGGCTGGCTTCCCCCAGTCCTGTCTCACAGGCAGAGTTACGGGCTTGGAGGAAGGGTACCCGTCAACCTTCCTCATAGTCACCTTACTCATCATTGCTGCTCCCAGCCATCCTAAAACCTAGCTTTGAATCTAACTTCCTCACACCCTGCCCTCTCCACCCCTCCCGCATCACTCATCCTCATTTTTGAGAATTTTGATGCCTGCCCCTCATTCTCTCAAGCACTTCTCTTGAAGTTTACACCCTGACACCATTCCTCTGCCTCTTCTTTCTGTCAGTGATCTTGTCCTCCACCCCATCTCAGGCAGTGGCTCCTGTGGACATCCCTTACACTTTATCATTACCAGGACCTGGGAGCCCTCCTTCATCTCAATTCCAGCCCTCCCAATCTCTGACTTCCACCCTTTGTCTTTTTAGCTCACTTTCTCCCAGGCTGGGATGTTCTGGAGAAAACTAAAGCTAACATGTGCTGTGTGCAAGGCGCTGTTCTGAGTACCTGCAGATGGCAACTCACTGAGTCTTTGACAACAGCCTTTTGAGTGGACACTTTCAGTACATCCATTTTATGGATGAGAAGACCAAGGCCCAGAGAAGCTGCCTCAGGTCATGGAGCCAGGAAGTGGAAATACTGTCTGCGTCCCAAGGCCGTGGGCACGACCTCTGTACTGCTGTGTAGACCCTAGCACGACCAACCTTAGGAGTGCTTGGTGTGATCAGCTTTGCAAGGAAAGTGTCTTTCAGCTCAAATTCCAGAAACCAGCTTTTGTGGACAAATGGAAGGATACGGAAGTAAGGTTGTAAAGGGCATTGAGATACACCGTAATTTTCCATGTACTTGTTGAAACTTGCAAAAACTCCATCGGTTTTACACTTTTCTCTCCACGGAAGAGCAGGATGTGAAGAAGTTGAAAGTGAGTTTGCACAGCAAATGACCCACATCTCATAACACCTTGAGCCCACCTTATATAGTTGGGACATTTCACCTCGAGTTCTGGAATGCCAGCTTGTCTTGCAAAAGGGGAAGATCTGGTCCCTCTAGGCTCCCCCCCACCCCCACAGGCCATGGAATCCAGGCTGAGGAGCGGCTGCCCTGGTGGACAGGCCCACACCATGCACACTCCTCACGGCCCTCCTCACTCTCAAGGTGGCTGTGGGCTGCACGCCCAGCCCCTCCTTCCTTGGCACAGCCTGCTGGTGCCTCGAGACTCCAGGTGCCAGGAAGCAGCATCTTATTTAATCCAACACTGAAATGGCAAAGCTAGCCCGTGGCAGAGAAGACCAGGGGCCAGTTCTGGCCAAATCTCACCTTCAGGGCTCGACGACTACAAGGACCCAGGCTTTCCTGGGTTTCTCTTTGCAGAGCAGGGACATGGCAGAGCAAATTCAGGCTAGACTTGGGGACTACGCAGATTCCTATTACTCTGCAACTGTTGCTTTAGCAGTTTTCTTTTGGTCTCCATTTCTCCGGAGAGAGAGAGACAGAGACAGAGACAGGCTCACCATGGCAACAGTGATCAAGGGTAGCAGTGGACAGGGAGCAAGGCCCTGAGAGGAGGGTATAGGACCTGGAAATACCCTCCTGGAGATTCCAGGACCCTCTTCTGGCCCCAGTTGACAGTCCATGATCAAAAATGACCATCTTCCTCCCACAAGACAGCGGCTCACCCTGGGCCCAGTTTAAGCATCCCTCACATGCCCTCTCTGCCATCAGGGGGTTGGTGGCATCTTCCGCAGCCATCAGCCACAGAGACACACTTAGCTGCCTGGATGCCGTCACATCTAGGTTTGGAGAACTGGGCCGCCGCTGCTTGGAGTGTAGCGCTGCCCTCAAAGTTAAGGAGGTGGGGAGATGTAAGCCTTAAGTCTCTCTGCTCTGTAGTAGCAGAAATCTCAGAGTGTTCTGGAAGGTGAAAATAAAAAACACTATAACCATTGTTTATGATGCAACTGACTTGAATTGCAACATGTGGAAAGACCTCCAAGTGCTCCCCCTGAGTCATCTGTTCCCACCTCCCCTCCTTCCAAGTTTGAAAAAACACCATCTGCCCTTCAGACCTCAGTGGAGGCCAGTGGGAAGACACCCCAGTGGCCACGCACACACAATAAGGAATACTTGCATAAAGTAACAAGGAGAGATTTCTGGGCATCCTTGGTTCCGATATTCATCTTCTAGGGGGACAGGGTTATTGTTGATTATTTCTACCTTTTAAGGGGGCCCCTTGGGTGTAGCTTTCGGTCTCAGGAACTAGGACTATGAGTGTGCTCACTCCATTTCTGGGGGATGAAACGGAGACAGAAGCAAGTTTGTTGGTGGGGAATCCCCCATATTCCATGCCGGGGTCAGGGTGGGGTGTTTCCTCAGGGAACCCTGAACAGAGGGATGAAGAGTGTGGATGCGGAAGTCCTCCCAGGAGCAAGGTCCACCACTTAGTATGTGAACTTGGGCAACTCACTTAATGCCTCTGAGTCTCCTACTCCTTGTCTGTAAATAGGGGTGCTGACACCAGGACCCATCTCACTGCGTTGTTCCAGCGAGACAACACAAACTCCTTAGCATGGTGTCTGGCACATAGCGAGCCCTCTATAATTGTTAGTTCTTATTAGTCATGATAATAGCAAGAGAAGGAAGAGTTTGTCCTTGGGTTGAAACTACCCCCCATGTAGTTCTTTCTCTGGCCAAATCTTATGCTTTCTGGCCCTCGTGCCTTGGCTGCTGCTGTTGGCTCTCCTTCCTTCTCTCTGTGTCAAGAGCCCAACCCATTTGCCCTTCAAGGTCACCTAAAATGTCACTCTTTCCAGGTCACGCTTCCCAAGCCCCTCAGTGGGATGAGAGTGTGTCCCCGATACTCCCAGAACCCTTGTTGCCTCCCAACACCGCTGACACGTATGGTTGAGGAGGGTCTTACCGCTCACTTTCGCCTCCCTAGGGAGCTGCCCCTACGTCCAGCCCCTCACACCTGCGCAGGTGCTTGGGGGCGGGGCCACAGTAACCTGGCCAGGTCTGCAGGGGGAGCGCGGGTCAGCGCGGAGGAGAGGAGAGAGATTCCTCTCCCCATACGTCCCTAGCTTTCTTGCTCCCGCAGCCTGCCTCGAGCCTGGGGGACAGTCCAGAGCAGCTGTCTCCCCTTGATGGCTCAGTGTTCCTCCAGTTCCAAGGCTGTTTTGATCACATGGCATCTCCATGAGAGCAGATGCTCCCATAATCTCTGAGGCAGGGGAAGAGAGACAATAGAGGCCACCTCTTAAATGCTCCCACAGAACCGGGGAAGCTTTAAGCTGTTGTGTCTGGGCTCCAAACCCTCCCTTCTGGGATTCTGTCAACTGCTCGCCTCGCCTGCCTTAGGCTTGTGAGTGGGGGTGCCGGAGGCCAGGGATCAGAGAAGGCGCCTGCTCCTTCCTCTCTGTCCTGTGTCCTCCCAGCAGCATGGGCTCCAGTCTCTAGCTCCTTTGGGCACAAACAGAAGCCCCCCAGCAGCAGCCAGGCAGCAGCTCTACCCCAGGGGTCTCACTCCCAGTGTTACTGTGGCTTCTCTTACCATCTTTTAGGCTGGAAACCCTCAGCATCTTCCCTTTGCTCCCAACTCCCAAAGTGGCAGCTTTTTAGTATGGTTATTACCTCTATGTCAGCCTAGTGTCATCTGATTGCTTTTTCAGTCTTCTAACACTTGCTGCCCTATGCCCAAAGTTGAATGATCTGTGTTGAGTATTGTGTTGAATAACTAGCGTCGCATCTGTTTTCCTGACTAAATCCCAGCGAATACAGGGACGAGTGTCTTTTCTGCTCACATTTCATTGGTGAAAAGACACCACCTGGCCTCTTTTCAGCCTCAGTTGAAAGAGGGTGGGGTGGGTGGGGAATGCCCTGAAGGAGGAGAACCAGTATTTGGCCAAGGACTGTGTATTAGGAATTTGAATCATGTGTTCTAGTAACTACTGCTACATAATTTCTGACCACTCTGTGGCTTAAAACAACCATTTTATTTGCTAATTCTGTGAATCAGGAATTGAGGGAGGGTTGGTGTCTGCTCCATGATGTCTGGGTCCTCAGCTGCCAGGACCCAAAGGCTGGGAGACAGCGGGGCTGGCATCATCTGAAGACTCATTCATTTACCTGTCTGGCCTGGGTCCAGGAGACGTGGAGAACAGGACACCTGACTGGAGAGACAGCATTATTCTGCTCTTTGTTTTTTAACTTAATGATGTATCTTGGCGTTCCCTCCAGATCAGTAAATAGAAGGCTACCGTCATCTTTTTGCTACAGCTGCATAGTATTCCATTGCACTGAGTGTGCAGTTTATTGCACCGGTTTCCCATTGTTTCTCATTTAGGTGACTTCCAGTCTTTCGCTGTTACAAACAGGTCTGCAGTGAATAGTGTTGTCACACATCACAGTGGGTGATTAGATCTGTAGGATAAATATTTGTCAGTGGATTTGCCTGATCAAAGAGCCTGTGTAGTGTGTAATTTCTCTTCACAGGGGTGTGTCTTGTTTTTCTATAGTGTTACCAGCATAATATGTGATCAGTTTTGCATTTTTGCCAATGAAAGTGAAAAATGGCTTTTCGGTGTTTTACTTTGCATTTCTCTTGCGTGTGAGATCGACCATCTTGTCATATGTTTGAATTCCTTGTATAACCTTTTATTCATTCATTTATTTTTTGGTGGTGGGAGGTAATTAGGTTTCCTTATTTATTTACTATTAGAGGAGGCACTGGGGATTGAACCCAGGACCTCACCCACGCTAAACATGTGCTCTGTCACTTGAGCTATACCCTCCCCCCTTGTATATTCTTTTCTGTGAACTGTCTGTATCCTTTGCTTGTTTTTGTACTCTGTTATTAGTCCTTTTGTCTCCATAGTTCAGAATTTATTACATTTTCCTATATTAGAGAAATTAGATTAACCCTTTTCTGGGATGAGTGCCAATATTTTTTCCCTGTTTGCCATTTGCTTTAACTCTTTTTTTAAACTGCTGTACAAAAGTTTTTTTTATTATGACATTAAAATGATTCTTTCCTTTTGTGGCCTCTATATTTTGAGGTGTGACTTAAAAGGCCACCACCACTCCAAGATTATAAAAGAATTATCTCCCATCTTCTAGTTTACTGTTTCATTGTTTACATTTAACTTTATTTTTATTCATTTGGACTTCATCCTGGTGTAAGCTGTGTTTGAGATATGGATCCAACTTTAATTTTTAGGTGGCTACCCAGTTGTACCAATATCATTTATAGAATTGTTCATTTTTACCCCATTGACTTGAGGTGTCAGCTTTATTAAGCACTAAATTGCTGTATGTACTTGGGACTCTGGGCTTTCTAATCGATTCCTTTATTATTTCATGCTGGTATTATCAGTTATCGAGGCTTTATCATATAGTGCAGTTAGTCCCCCTCTCATTGAGCTTTTTCAGAGTTTTTCTATTTTTATTTTCCCAAATGAATGGCAGTACCATACTAATTTACTTACAGTATCTTTTATAATTTGGTATCCCTTTAAAAAAAAAATCTTAATGATATTGTCATGAACTGTGTGTGCTTTTTCTGGAAATGGGTACTCTCTGGACCCTTTGCAGTTTTATACTCTTCACCCCTCTGAGGTCATTTTGAGCCATATTTATATGAATGGACTCCAAGTTTTTTTATAGCATGAGTGGATACTAGACTTCATGCTGGTTTTAATGGTCTGAATAAAATGTAGAGAATCATACATTAATTTTATTAGTATTAGCACTTGAGCAGCTAATACACTAATTTTTCTCAAATGTTGTTTTCTAGATTGCTGTTGAGAATATAGGCTGTGAGGAAAAAGGCCTTGTACTGCTTTACATGAACAGTCTTACTGTATAGCTGCTGTCATTGATAAAATGCAGAACTGTCAAATATAATTTCTTCTCCAAGACAAGCGGGTCATCCTAGAAGTGTTAGGAGTCAGATAGAGCTGTTAACTTAGGCCTGGGCAGGCCAAGTCATTTACTAGCTATCAAAGACATCCATAAAAGATTCGGTTGTGAGCCAGGCACAGCCCAACCACAGGAGGTGGGAACACCCAAGGCAGTCTGGGAAGTTTGGAAAGGAAGTGAGAAGTTGGTCTGTGTCCTCAGAAACACGGATTTAATGACAAGCTAAGTTTATCTTATTGACTTAATGATGTCCAGGATTCTCTTGTCCAGTGCTGTCTGTATGTTGGTCTTCAGGTCTGTCTTATAGTCCCTTTTGGAAATTGAGGTGAACACTCACATAAAACTAACCATTTTAAAGTGAGTATTTCAGTGGTATTTAGTGCATTCACGATGTTGTGGAGCGGCCACCTGCCTCTATCAAGTTCTAAAACATTTCCCCTCAAAACCTCATACACATTAAGCACTTTCTTCCCATTTCCTCCTCTCTCCAGCTCCTTGCAACCACTCATCTTTCTGTCTTTACCTAGCCTCCATATTTCCTATGAATAGAATCATACGATGTATGATCTGCTGTGTCTAGTTTCTTTCCCTTAGCATGTTTTTGAGCTTCATCCACATTGTAGCTATATTTCCCCTTTAAACATGTTAGCTTGTCTCATTTGTGGATGAATGAGTATTTAAGAGAATGGGTTATTTCCAGGGCAGAGTGGAGGCTCAAAATGGGAATCTTAAGTATCAAAGGATAAAATTATATAGGAAAGAAATTGGAGCTTCACATTTAGTCTAATATGCTTGTACCAGATTCTCCTTGTCTGACTTGCTTCTGTTCAGTCCTTAGGGGGCTGTGGGTTGTTTTGGATATGAGGAAGTATTTAACACAATGCCTGTCATACAGTAACTACTCAATAGTAATAAAGGCTATCATAAATGCAATATTAAAGTCAATTATTATTTTGATTTCCTTCCTAGAATTCAGGACTTCTCCGGGAGATAGCAGAGGATGGTGGTCAAGGTGGGGGGGCACCAGACCAATCACGTGGTCTCAAATCTCAGCTCCATCACTTGTTAGCCATGTGATCTTTGGCAGGTGCTTTTCTATGTGCTTTAGTTTATACTTACTAGAGCAATTAAGAGGATTATATGGGATAACTAGGGTGAAGCCCTGAACATAATACCAGCACATACTGAGTGGTCAATAGATGCTATTATGATTTGAATGGGTCATGTGGCTTCAAAATCTATCCAGTTTTGAAACTTTTCTCTTGGCAATTTCCCATAGCATCCTGTTTATTATATAAGATGAAAAATAGTCCTTACAGCATCTAAACATTTGAAGGCACCACTCCAGACATTGAATGTTTGATGATCATAACTATTAAAATCTTAGTTCTTCTCTCAACTTCCAAGAATATCAGGGAGAAAATAACGAATGAAGAGCATATGCATTATCCTAAAACTGTATGTGAAAATGGAATATTTAAGAAGAGTTAAAAAACATGAAGCACTATCATCACCTATATTGAAGGTAGGTGATTGATTAGACTGTAGGATGACTGGTTTTAGGTTTTGGGGACCCATTTCCTTTTGCAGTCTGTTTGCCTAACTGAGCCACCATACACATGGGATCCTCTTCAGAGAAGCTGCTTGTGAGAAGATACTTGTGTTGGAAACCAACCCACAGAATGCTCAAGCACAGTATGTAACATTTCCTATTTCCAACCAATAGAAAAAAAATGAGGTGATGTGCACCATTGTAAATCAGTATCATGTTCTTCTCAAGGCTGGACTCCAACCTGGTTGCTCCCACGGAGTGATGCTCCTACATCCATAGTGTCTCCTCTTCCCCGGGATAACATTTTAGATCTTTATGTGGTGTCTACAGTTGTAGCAATGAGAGATCCACTTGGATTTTAAAAAGCAATGTATCCCTGGATGAGGTCTATGGAACAGAACTTTTAACGGGGTGAGAGGGAACACTGAAAGTCCAGGTACAGGTGAGAACTTTCTTGCATGGTTTAAGTAGGAGGGAATGTTGACCTGTCCAGTGGAGGGCAAACCTGGGGGAAGACGGCAGGGCCGGTGACAGGAAGGTTCTGGGCCCCTGTAGGTGGGAGAAAGAAAATAATAAGAAGTAGGTGGAGAATGAAGGATAGGTGAGGAGAGGTCAGAGAGTTTCTTTTCAATGGGATGTTTACCTCATCCTTATTCTTTATATATACATAAAAGCAGCAAGGTATCTAATGAATTCCACAAAGTCAGGTCACTAGAATAAAACTTGACATTCTTGAATATAGATCCTTTCATACTGAAGATTAAAACATTTTGGGAAAGTTGTTGTAAGTCAGTTGCAAGAGGGGAGACCTTAACATTTCATTTTCCAAAAGAGGCAGCAAATAATTAATGTATATGAATACAATAAACAAATCTCACAAAAGAATGATACAACTTTTATTTTCCATGGATTTTAAAGATACTTTTGCTACATAGTTTATGTATTTTTATGAGATTATATTTTTTCATTTGTATGAAGTTCAACCTTATACAATTTTAAGGTGATATGTTTGGTAGTGTATCTATAATCTTTAAAAAGTTTAGAGTTTTTGGAATGTACAGTATATGAGGTAAAGTCAAGATTACATTAAAAATTGTTTTCTCCTCTGCACTAATTTTGCAGTGAGGCTCAAATGGCAAGTACACTATTAAATGACATTTACTATCAAAAATAGGAGTTCATTTGAGTTACTATGAAAAACATAAGCCACTGTAACTGCCATAGTGGCACATTTTACCATTTTAGACATTCAACTATATAGAAATCTCTGGGCTATTACACTCAAACTCATTTGTACTGCCAAATGTGGCACTTTTAAGAAGTTTCTAGAAAACAATCTCAATCACTGTTGTTCTGGGGGAAAGTCATCAGCCTATACATAAGAGATTAAATTTAAATAAAATGTAAACATACAGTATTTTATAGTGACAGATCATTCTTAACCACTTGGGAAGGCCAAGTTTATCCATTTCTTTTTTGAACAAAGGTTAATGTTTTTTTCTACAGCACAGATCATCTGACATAAAACAATTACAATACATGCCCATTCTAATATAAGAGAAATTCTTCAGAGATCTTCAAAGCACAAAACATATGTCCTTTTTTCAAAGACTGACAGAAGTGCTTAATAATCACTAAAATGCTAACCTCAGCAACTAAAATTAGTGATTCACTATCCTAAAATTCAAATAATAAATTAAAAAGGCTAGTTACAAGTGTTTTACAGATAACAGATGTGATAAAACAAGAAATTTTAGATAGTTTCATTACAGACTGTATTATTACTGGCAGTCATGGACATCTATGCCAGATGTACAATGTGATACCTGACAAAATTCAATCTGATCATCTGATAACTCACAAATGCAAGCTCACAAAACATTAATGAATTATGCAATTGCAAAGTGCTCTAATGCAACATTAACCACATGCAATCAACAACTGGAACGGTATCCAAACAGACATTACATTAAACATTAGTTTTTCAAGAAAGAAAGCAGCTCAAAGTTTACTGGTGCAAATTAATTTTGTCTTCAGATTTGGTGCCCCAAACAAAAAGGTTAGGTTTGATTATGAATTCTGATGGTGATGGCAGTAGTTACGGGAGAAGCAGCAAAACTTATGGGAGTTTTTCAAAATTAGCCTATACCAGATAGATGGAGTAAGAGAGAGAGTGTGTGTGTCTATATATATATATTTCTACACTTGATATATATAAAGCCATATATGTATGTGCATGTCCTTATACCCATACATATAGTTCAAAGGCTCACAAAACCAAATTAAATAGGATTTGAAATTCAGAATTGATTATGATTACTTTAAAAAAGTAACTATCTAAAAAGCCCTCCATTCTTTTCCATATTCTCAAGACCTGAAGATGTATTTTTTGAGTAAACATTAAAATATTTTTAGGCCAAGTAAACTGTGCTTTCTTTAAGTGACTTCTCTGTGAATTCATGAATATATACCTGTAATGAAGAACTCCACATTTATCAAACAAAACGCTTCTTTTTTCCATGCATATTCTTTCATCCAGTTTTTGTTTGCTAAGCCCCTCCAGTTATTCATCATAATCCCACTTACCAAATAATTAAGACAAATGAGGAGGTAGAAATATAGCACTAGATTGCTTTCACAGCATCATACTTTTAACATTTTTATGTAGCATGTTAGTGTAAATTTTAATCGTTCTGAAATTTTCACTAGGTAATAATCTTTAAAACAAACAGATCAGGTCGTCACTGTTACACTCATGCTGACTGGTCAAAATATCAATTATATATTGTTGCCTCTTAGAAAGTTTGTTTCACAAGAAGCCGTGTCAAAAAAGAAAAGAAAAAAAAAAAAAGAAAAAGAAAAAAGAGGAAAAAAAAGAAAGAAAAAAGAAAAAAAAGAGAAAAAAAAAGAGCCCCAACCAAATAAAAATTCAAAAATTGCTATTTCTGTGGCTTTCATTCTAATAAGGTGCCAGCCTCTACCTAACAATATAAGCATTGAAAATGGCAAAAATGATGTACTATAGTCTCAATGCCAGTGCTAAATGTCACTGTTTTTGTAAAAGCAATACAGAAATAATTTTAGTACATGACAAAATAAAATGTAATACAGTATTAAAAATATATTTTCACTTGATTACAAAGTACTGAATGATAAAGGCAATCAAAATGGAAAAGAAAGCAAACAGCACAAGGATGACGGCTGCACACAGCTCGTCACTAAGTGCCCCCCGGGTCCTTGTGCTTTCCACAGTGTCTCTGTTGGTGCTAGCTGGTGGGTCCGTCCTCTGAGAGATGAAGAGCACTGTTGTGCTGTAGGGACCTACGAGGTCCTGATGCCCCACAGGGTCTTGGCACTGGCGAATGGCACACACACGGAAACGATATTCACAGTTCAGCTGAAGGCTTGAATACCGGAATGAAGAGTCAGGACCTTTGTAAATCTGACAGGAAGACATTAGAAAAAGAATCATATGTGAAGGCTGGGCATAAAATCTATGTCGAAACTGGCTAGTTTTAGAATTATTTTTGACATGGAAGCTAGTGAGTATCACTGCTTGTATCTTCAAGTGGTAATTTAAAAATATCTATTCATTAAGAAACTCATCTGTCTGCTGTATAACGGCAAACAACTCTCTTGAAATCACAACAGTAACTTAATAATAATGTAGCCCCTCCAAATTCTTTATGTGTAGTATTTAATACATGTGTGTTGAATATGAAGTAAATTTTAAGTAAAATATTAAATTCCATGAATAAAATTGAACTCCTAAAAATTGACCTTCAAACTTCTGGAATATAACTTGTCAATAAATTGTAAAATTTTATCAACATTTCAGAGATTTAGATGAGCATATATATGATGAAGTTCTAAGGAAATCAGTTTAAGTTTTACAGTATGCTTACAATGTAAAGTAAGGGTGATGACAGGGTTAATTTAGCTTTTAAACTAAATTAGAATTAACACTGCTGTTTCATGTAGTGATATGTTTATAAAATTCATACACTACTCAAATATGGGGTCCCTACTGCCTTTAAACATGTAATATAATTACATTTTCTTTAATATTAACTTTGCTTCTTCCTTGGAAGGAAACCTGCTTATCTGTAAATTATATTCAAATCTAATTATCATGTCAATTTGCAGATGGCTTAATAAAGAAAAACAATCACATGCCAAATTTAATGTCTCTGGGGCCTTTTGTAATTTCAGTTAAGAAATTATGCTTCCATACCTAGCAAAACTTGAAAGAAAAATATTATACCTGTATTGAAAAATATTAATAGTTATAACAGCATAAGAGTGAAATAAAACAGATGAATGACTGATTTCTCTAGTGGTTAAAGAAAATACAAGATAAGATACTAAAATGAAAACAACCCATCTTAAAAGCCCTCAAATTCAAGAAGGTTGACAGCAAAAGAGAGAAGCAGATGAAATGCTTATAGAAATAAAGCTTCTGAGTTACATAAAAGCTTCTGTATAAAAGTTACAATGAACACTGCCACTCCACACTTCATTGCTTATTCACCCTCTGCCAGGAACCTATCTGAAATTTCTCAGCCAGGAAGGTGATACTTCCTCTAGGCGTCCATAATAACTTTGTCTGTTGTCATATTTACAACACTGCATTATAACTATGACTATTACTATCCTTGTAAAAGCCTCCTCAATGGTCTCTCTGCTTCTGTCCTTGTTCCACTAGTCACAAGAAGCCATACTGGCCTTCTTGTTGCCCATTAAATGCCTCAGGGCCTTTGCAACTACTGTTTCTTCTTCTTGAAACACTCTTCTATTCACTTCCTTTGGGTCTGTGTTCAAATGTCACCTGACTGCTCTGTATGAAACAGTACTAACTATGCCTTGCCCTAGTACTCCCTATTCCTTTTATCCAGGTTTTTATCAATTGTGGTTATCACTATCAAACACATGATACACTGATGTGTTTATTTGCTTTATCTCTTTTTCTCCTGGAATGTAAGCTGTATGGAGGCAAGGACTATTTGTTCAGTGCTGTATTCTGAGTGCCTGGCACAGAGTTCAATAAATACTTGTCAAATGAATAAATACTCTAAGTGCAGTTCACACCCAAAAGATTATGAATCCTGAGATACTATGTAGTTACTAATCTCTGGAACACAGTAAGCAGTGAACAAATATTTTTGAATTAGGAACATAAAGGTAGTCAAATCTTGCATTGAAAATACATAAAAATGAAAAAGGTAAAAATATGTATCTATAGAATTGTTATCTTGGCACATACCTGTTTGAATTCTGAATCTTTTCCCACCATAACTTGAAGACTGTAAATAACTGGATCACCTTTCATTGGCTGTAGACACTCCCATGTAATTTCACAAATGTGATTTACTTTCTCTATTTTGGGGGCTGTAGAGAATACATATAAATAAAATATGCTTTACTTGAATTTTAACTTGGCACAAGACACTTGTTTTAGCCAAAATCAACAGATTTTAAAACCCAGTTATAAACTTGAAATAAGTATCAGTGAATTTTTGAAGTTTGCAGAGAAATGGTCAATGTCTCACTCTTAAAATCGCCAGGCCTTACTATCTATAAGTGCTACAATGACCAGACTGATTAAAAGATACATTAGGGTAAGCACTATTTTCACTGAGCTAAAAAGCCAATGGTAGTTCTAAAACATTGTTTATGGTACTTCAAAGAGCATAACTGAACATGAAATTTTATAATTTAAGAAATCTAAGAGAATGAGTTGAAAAATACCCCTAGCTGCTTTACCACATACTACTGCTTCACTCAACAGTGGGGTACAAAGGTGTTAAAATCAGCAATCGTCTTAAGGCTAAGAGACACTTAACCAGATAAAGGAACAGAAAAATAACTCAGTGAAATGCATCAACATTATTAGAAAGACTATTCAAGAACACTCTTATACTAATTATGGATCTGCTTAACAAATGATACATTAAAGTATATGATCCAGGACACTGTACTAGCAGTCTTTGTGATTTGTCCTCAAAGGGTAAGAAATTTTATTATTTGGGGCTAAATGCACTAAGTGAAATACCTACCAGGGTCTTTTTAAAATAAGAATCCTGCTGAAATTAATTTTAAAGATATATGTATATACAAATGTATGTGTAAATTTGATTTAAAAATTCAAGTTAGCTAAGTATTTATTTATGTTTTGCTCAACAGATGACCTGGTTCTTTCCCTGAAATCCAAATGAATGAAACAGCAACAACTCAAAACAACCAGAATTGTGATCTTTTTAAAGTAACAATAGTGGAAATAGCAAATGAACCTATTAGAAAACCAGGCTGTCTACTTAAGTTAGATTATTAAAAGATCAGTGATAAAAAAAAAACAGCACTTGTCTGACTATCAGTGTGCCAGATACAACAGCTATTATTATTAAGTGAAACTCCCAGAAGGTAGGCTTGTCTATACAATTTCCTTCTTATAATTTAAATGTTGGACACATACAGGATAAAATTTTAATAATAGTACAAATAAAGTACTTGATGAAAATACACTGAAAATAACTTAAGGATGTATACCTTACCTTTCAAGGCAGCTGGGACAGATTTTGTAGTAGTGAAAATATATTCTTGGGAGAGAGGACCCTCCCCTGCTTCATTACAAGCTTGAATACAGAATTTATAGGATGTCGACTCATTAAGTCTTTGGACTTTGTATGTATGACACGGACCTCTGTACAAGGATACAAACCTAAAATGGAAATGACTCTTATGAAAAATAAACCTTGATTATGTTATGAAAAATGTTTAAATACTAAAAAAGTATAGTTCTGGAGGGAGGGTATAGCTCAGTGGTAGAGTGTGTGCTTAACATGTACGAGGTCCTGGGCTCAATCCCCAGTACTTCTGTTTAAATAAATAAATACACATAATTACCATCCCCCTAAACAAAAGAAAACACAACAAAAAATTTAAAAAATAAAACAAAATATTAAAAAAAAGTATAGTTCGGTTATTATTTAGGAGTAATAAGTTACTCCTAGAATTTAATACCAGCAATGGTTTGTCACATCTCATCAGAAGATGAAAATCACAGAATTAGTAAATTTCCCAATTTGACATGGTTTCCTAAATATTTATTGCTAAATATCATATCCAACCATAGTAACTTTCTTTTTAGGCTTCTGGTATAGCTTTGCTTCTGACCACTGTCTTTGTAAAGTACACTTTTTACTCTAAGCATCACAATTTTCATTATAAATTATTTCTAACTAGAGTCAGAGGCATATAATTTGTCACATAAAAAAAGAGAATTCCTCTTCCCAGGCACAATTTCAATTGATTTGGTGAGGTTTTCTTAAGATTTACACAACAGTATGAGATAATATATAATTTCCCATAAATTATCCACTTGAACTGTTCAATAGAAAATTTAGTATCATGTATGTTATCTATAAGCTGACTGTTCCCCAGTATTTTTGATTGGCTGTTTAAAAAGTTTTTGGAAATTGAGAAATGAATAATGAATACTCATGTATTCTTATAGTTTGAAAACTGTAGTTAAGTTAAAAATGAAGAAATATTCAATGACTGGAAGTAACAGTATATCCAAGAAGCAGTGACTGGATAAGCCTTAACTCTTGATTCACCAATTTTTTTTTTTTTCCTTTAATGATAGGAAAAAAACCAGTGGCAAAACCACTGTTGAAAAAAACTGAACAATGACAAAACCTGTAGTCAGGGAACAGCTGAAGTAGCATCCTGACACTATCCCACAGCAAGTGAAAAGAGTTGTGAAAAATCAAAGGGAAGAAAAGTAACTAAAGATATTAAATTGACTTAATTAAATTTTATAATAAACTGATAATATTATGAAAGGTTTTAATTTCTTTATTTTCCACAGCCAAAGGCCACTAGCCATACCCTACAATTCTCTAGATACTAGCTAAATATTAATTATACTTGAAGTACTATAACAGAATGCAGACTATAATATAATCTATATTTAACAGAATCTTTGTTCTATTATCTTTCAACCAAACACCAATTAAACCTGTTTCTAGTAAACCTTGCACTACCCCAAATGCAAATGACAGGATAACAATAACTTAAAGAATTAATTCACCTAATAACACATATTAAAGATAAATGGCTATACCAAAAACTTGTGAAAAGGCAAACAACTTCCTTCTAGAGATAAGGCTACAAAGAGTACGTAAAACTCTGCCAAAATAAAAGCTAACCCTCATAGAGGCGCAGATTTCAGGAAATGATCAATACTTTTGCTCTGTGTACTGTTTACTGTTGATATGGTTATGTTTAATTCTGTATGCTATTTTAAATGTGCAAGAATTTTTTTTTAAATTTTTAATTGAAGTGTAATTTATTTTTTCTTCCTTTTTTTTAATTGTCAGTTTACAGTGTCCTATCAACTTCTGGTGTACTGCATAATGTTTAAGTCATACATATTCACATATATATTTGTTTTCATATTTTTTCATTACAGGTTACTACAAGATATTTAATATAGTTCCCTGTGCTATACAGAAATGTAGTTGATATACAGTGTTGGTTTCAGGTGTATAGCAAAGCCATTCAATTATACATATACATATTTTTTTTCAGATTCTTTTCCATTATATATTATAAGAAACTGAATATAGTTCCCTGTGCTATATAGTAGGTTCTTGTTTTTTATCTCTTTTATATATAGTAATGTGTATCTGTTAATCCCAAACTCCTAATTTATCCCCCGCATCCCGCCCTTTTCCCTTTGGTAACCATAGTTTGTTTTCTATGTCCATGAGTCTATTTTTGGTTTGTAAATAAAATTGGTATCTTTTCTTTTAGATTCCACGTATAAGTGATATCATATGATATTTGTCTTTCTCTGATTTACTTCACTTAAGATGGTAATCTCTAGGTCCACCCATGTTGCTGCAAATGGCATTATTTCTTTCTTTTTTATAATAGTAATATTCCATTGTGTGTGTGTGTATGTGTATATATGATATATACATGATATATATGTATAAGTATTTCTGATAGAGAGTACTTGTATACAAGCACCTTGAATATTCCATTATTGAATACTTGGCTAAGATACAAACCCAACACAAAAAGCAAAGTAATCTTGGGAAGAATCACTAGTACTCTGAATCTATCAGATATACAAATTATTTCTAATACATAGAGTGAAAAGTAAAAAACAAAAAAACAAACAACCCTAAAAACTCAAATTCTTAAAATATCATAAGAGTAACATCTGTGGAAGATATATGGCATTGTTTATTTTGGATATAATATCAAAAACAACTGCCCGTGATTGGAATTGAGTAATTTACATCACAATTATTTTGAGTAACGTTGTAATTGAAGTGTATGATGTAGTGGGCACTGTGTGGCACGGATGTTTGAACCTGCAAAGGACGGCAGCACAGATGAGAACCTGAGTATCGGGGGTTCTGAACTAAGACCTGGTGGTGAGGAAGTGAGCTACTGTATTCACTTGGTGTGCAGGCCCTGTGAGGCTGTGGAGGAGGGTGAGACGTAATTCCTGCCCTCAAGGATCTCAAAAGCCAATCAATCATTTACTGCACATATTGCCTCTTGCTGGAAATAAGCATTGAAGAACTTATTTTGTAGCAAAGGTTATGTTCTTTTACTAGCTTGAAGAGAGTAAATGGGTTAGAGATGAGAGCCAAAGAAAAGCTCACTTAATTTTTTCTCTCTTGTATCCCCCTCACAGTTATAAACAGGAAATCTTCATTATGTCTTCTGATGTTTCAAAACAGCATACTTAAATTATTTCTTACAAGAACGCCTTTTGAAAACTTAATTCTACTGTTAAAATTTTTTATATATTTAAGACCTATGGAACTATGTAAAGAAGCAATTAAAAACACCTACCTTCCATTCTTATCCTCCATCTGAAGGTGGTACTGAACAGAATCTGTTGACAGTGTCTTTGGGGTTCCTTCTCCCCATTTCAGTTTAAGGTTCTGGTGGCTGAAGGCAACACATTCCAGACGAGGTGGATCAGGAGGGAGGGGTTTAGTTTTCAATTTTATCATATGGCTGAAAGGACCAGCTCCAAGGCTATTCAAGGCTTGAATTCGTATTCTAAGTGCCACATTAAAAAAAAAAAGTTTAGTTTATGATTATTCTATTTAAAGTGTCTCTCTGGTCTAGGCAAAAATTAAAATAGTTTTTACTGTGTACCTGTATGTTGTATCTGGTTGCAAATTGTCTATAATGTAGCTTGTAATTTTTCCCACTGTCAAGGGCTGTTTTTCTCCAAAGTCTATGCTGTAGGCAAGGATTTCTGAACCATGATCACAAGGCTTTTCCCAACTTATTGCAAGGCATGTAGAAGGTGAATAATTGGGATTTTCTATTTCATCGTCACTTATTTCTTGAAGACAAGTCACAACAGCAGGGACTGATGGTGGAGTCACACAGGCTACTACTTCACTGAAAGGGCCTGCACCCACAATACTCAGAGCCTACAAATTAATAAAGCCCATAAGTTAGCAAAGACATGACCATGAAAATGCTCATAAAACACAAAACTCTGGATATATAAGTGACAAGGCCTTGATCATCTTTACCTGGACTCTACAATAATAGGTAGTTGCTGGTGAAAGTCCTTTTAATTCATAACTGAGACCTGGCCCACAGTAACATATCTGCATACTTCCTTCAACTCCTCCCCACTCCAATCGATATTCAGTGACATCAGTTCCATTACTCAAAGGGACCTTTAAGAAAAGGATAAAGGTCTTAGGTCTTGACATTGATTAAATAGCTTTTGGGCAAAAATGTTCTTTACCTGAGCATATAAAAAACTGGATTTTTGGGGGGGATTTCTTTAAAATGTTTAATAGAATCAAAACTGTTCAATATTACATTTTTGTTTATTAAGGCCACCTGAATTTAAGATTGGTCAAAAAATATAACTTAGTTTTCAATTAAAAGTAGAAATATGACTGAATCACTTTAGAAAGAGAGTTTTAAGGTAAATATACTTCAAAATAATTCTATTAAGTAATATAAAATGTTAAATAATAAAAGGACATTTTCTGTTAAATTTCAAAAGGGAAACTGGAAATGTAATTATTATTGATTATTACTATAAGCAAGAAATGCAGTGAAGATAAGAGACATAAGAGAAACAGTATTATACTAATTCCTATGAACGTCTGAACATTAAAGCTCACCAGTGGCTGAATATCTCAATACTGAGACAGAGCCTTTGAAAAAATACAAAGCACATCATGAACAAGAATCTAAATACTTGTAAATACACCTTATTTAAATGCTTCAAAGAGAAAAAAGAATTCACTTTCTACCAAGTGGATTTAACTAGGACTTACTCTTTGTATAATTTATGGAGATGAAATGAATAGTATTTTTATTCTTTTATATAAACTATTCTAATCAGTTAAAGTAAATGTAAGTCAAGGAAGTTATAATACCTCCCAATTCACTTGTGCACAAGTTGCAGATCTGCACATCACTTGAGGGGGCTTGCACTGATCTGGTGGTCCAGGGGCTGTAGTAATATCACATTTTTCCGAAAATGGTCCAAACTAGAAAAACAAATATTAATCAGTGTTTTCATTTTTCACTTACCAATTTCAGAGCTCTCCATAAATATTCACAAAAAATTGAATGCATCATCCCTCTCCTTTAAGACTACTTGGTCATAAGAAAATTCTGAAAGCAATCACAGAAAGCTAAGATAGATCAAGGACATAAATATGTAGGGTATTTTAAAATTTCATTCACTGTTCTTCTCCTGCCCCTTATTCCTTCATGAATTGGTTTTTGTAAGAAGGGCAAGGCATTCAGAAATTAGGTAGGTAGAATATGTGAGAAGAAATTATGTGAGGAGTAAAGAAATGGATACCAATTAAATACATGAGAGACGGTAGGCATAAATTATATCTTAAAACTTAGGATAGCTTTAGAAGGGTCTAAAATGTATATTCTCTGGAAATATGAAGAGCAGATATTTACTTAAGATTTTGACAAACTATTACAAACCTGAAAATATATATTAAAGACATTAGTATTAAAGATGCTATCCCAGTGTACTACAGACTTGTGGGACTGACAAGATGATGGCTTCAGACAGGAAGGAATGACTTATATAATGACTGCCAACAAAGGATATGATTTGACATATAGGGAATTTAAAAATAAGTTTACAGATAATAATTACTTAATTCAGTTGGAGAATGGGATGTAAAACATAGCACAGTTTACTAAAATCTTAAGTAATGGGAGAGGAGAGACTTGGCAGTTTAATTTTATGAAATTTTAATTATAGAGTAGTTTAAAGAAACACAATGTTACTCAATTAAAGAAAGAAATTACTGCTTTGTCCTTCAAGAACTTATAATTCAGAGAGATGAGAGGTGTCATAGTTGAGTGGAAAAGGCTTTGGCTCTGGAGTCTGACAAAGTGGCTTCTCTCTACCTGTTTGTGTAACCGTTGGGGCAAGACATTTAGCTTTTCTGAGCCTTAGCTTCCTCAGCTGTAAAATGGAGCTACCACTTATTTTGTCCATTTTATTATGGAGCTGTACAGATACACAGATAATATTTAAAAAATAACCCACACAAAATCAGCCTCAAAACAATTATTCCAAGTATTTCATCTTATGACCTTGTTTCTACTCTTGAATTTGGTAAGTATACCCTATTAGCACTGCCTGAAAGGCAAACTAGCTCAGCTGAAGTCCAAAGTGTCACATATAGTAAGTGGTATTTGAAAATACTGAGATTCTGTAACAATCAAGTTACAGTATGACTTTCCCCATTTATCAACACAGGCTAATTAAAAATGGTAAAATTTGGAGTCACATGTCAAAATCAAAATGCTCATATAAATGAATGGGTACAATTATACATGTTACATGAAACACCACTATGATTATAATTCAGTCAGCACAGTCTTCCTACCCCCATTTTGTTAGCTGCACGGAGTCTGAAGCTGTAAGTCTTTCCAGGAAGAAGGTTGCTCACTGTACATTCTACTTCAGAACCTTGGTAAACTTCTCTGGGTTCATCTTTTTCTACAGTAGACATTTCCACACCATAGCAAGAAATGGGTGATCCACCATCGACCAAAGGGGGTCCTAAAAGTGGAAAGATTCATGCAATTTAACAAGAGGAATATATTTAGTACTAACTTAATTATAATGTATTACCAGAATGAAAATTACCCCATCGTAACTGTACTTCTTTTGCTTTGGGTCTGCCCTGTAATCTGGGAGGGAGGCATGGGCCAGGAGGCACAGCTGGAGTCTGCACAAGTAAAGACTCTGATACCTGCCAAAACAAAAGCAAAAACAAAACAAAAATGCCCCAAAACAAATAATCAGGCTGCTTTTGTTAAAGAAAAATAAGACAAACATATAGATTGCACCAATAATTTGAAATTGTACTTGAATATCAACAGAAAAGGAATAAAGTTCTGACTAAAACCAAAACCCAATTAAATCACTGAAACTCAAATTTTATATAGGCAAATAAAGACACGTACTATGTGACTATCAGATACAAAGAAAGTTACCAGAAACCACCCCCACCCAAATCTCCCCCCAAAACCCTTTTCCTTCTTTCCATAATTTAAAATACAAAACCTCCAACATAACCTAATTGACATTACTTTTGGTCATGTCCAAATGAATCTACAAATACCTTCTAGAGAAGGATGTTTTAACATTCTGTAAATGCTATTTGCTGTGTTTTCAGGTTTAGTCTATTTTGGCTACTTGACTACTGAATACTTATTTACTTATTTATTTAAAAAATCTTTCCTTCTTCCTTTCACCTGAAAAGTAATTTAAAAACCAGGTACATTTTTCCAAATATTTGCCATTCCAGGTATTTGGTATTACTTTTAGTTTCTGTGCTATTTTAAAAAAATCTTTTATTTTAAAAGACATTCTCTTAAAAACACTGACACAACTCAGTGCCATATTCCTTACTTGCACTGTAATTAAAGTTTATACTTAACATTTTTTCTAAACATAAACAAAATATTTGGTCATCATCTTATTCAGAAAGGTATTCATATATGCTATAATGCTGTATTAGACAGTTTGTTTTTTTTTTGGTGGGAAGAGAAGGGGGAGGGTTTTGTTTTTTTAATCTAGAAAGATTTTTTATTAGAGAAAATAAAGCAATTGGATTAAAAGTCTATTGGGCAGGACATGTAACAGTTTTACAATACTCCCATTTTCAACAAAATGCTTATAATTCATTAAAAAATTACTTCTACTGCATTAAATCCCATTTGAAAAATAGTAACAATTATGAGTGATCCAAGAAACATTCTGGTTGAATTCATTTAAAAAAAAATCACTTCTATTAAAAAACATACTTCTCTATAACATTACAAATGTCTTATATAATCAATGACACATTTAAGTCTATTTTAGTTTTTGGGTCTCTAATAAGCAAAATAATTGCCAAATGTTTCTGAAATAAGTGGATATTAGAATTTGTGTTAAAATAGTAAATGGTATTTTATGGTTTGTCCTAATACACATAATTTATGGTGCAGTAAATCAGTCAACAGTTATTTTGTTTCTATTTCTGTTAGGTAGGGTTATTAAGCATCATCCTAAAATTTATCTTTATAAAATTTTCGGCAGTGTTTTCGTGTATTTGTTTCTCCAAAGCTAAATAGCAACCAGATAATAGCTATTCGCTGAATTCTGACTATAAGCTAAGTACTATGTTAGAATATTCTTAACTATAAATTTAACCACCTGGGTTAACAGAAATGACTTTTTATAATTTGTGGATACATTTCAATATTTGAGGTGGTACCTGGTGATCTCATCTCATTTGACCAAACTTGGAAAAAAAAAAATCTACATTACCGCACTCTGTCCTCCATCACTGATGCAGTAAACTCGAAAACGATAGAAACAGCCTGGATTCAGTCGATCACAAAGATATTCCCTAGTAGCTCCACTGTATATCATATCCCATTTGTTTCCTGTAAGGTAAAGAATTATGTTCAATCAGCTGCAATGTAATGTTTAACATTTTGGTATCACAGACACGGCAGGTATCCTAGATTTACTAAGTAAGTGTTTATGTAATTTGTTAGAAACAACTTAAGCTTGTTTTGAGTTTCCTGGAAATGATCTAATTTTCTTTTCTTGTGCAGCTTCCTAGACAAATTTGCGTGGCTTGGCTGAAGTGAAATATCTCTGTAACTCTGTACAGACTGTGGCTCAGATTGATAATTTGCTTTTAATTAAGTGTGTTTACTGTCCAGTAATAACATTATAGCACACAAAAAGTAGAAAGAACCAATACCATAGGAAGTTTAGTCTTAATTAAAGACATCCTTATTTTATGCAAGGAAATAGGTCATTTGATAGAAATAAAGATTGTTACTTGTGTGACTCAAGAATAAGGCATAGAATTTATTACTAAAACTAGTATAATAGATATTTTAGAAGATAATTTTCCTCTGATACATCTGGGTATAAATCTAACTGAATAAACTAACCTTCAGAAGACTTAAGATATGCTGGAAACCAAGCAATGAAAACAAATGAGAAAAAAATTAGAAAACGTAAATATAATATAATATAGGTGTACAGCAGTCTTACATTTGAGTCACTGTTATTTCTGAAGATTACAACTTAAAGTGGGTCATAAGAGGCAAAATCTTAACTGCTACAAACAAAGGAAAAAACAAGAGGAAAGAAAAGAGATCATATAAAATTTAAAATAATGAAGAGGACAGGTAGAATGACTGGTACAAATCTATCAATTTTTAATAGTTATTCTTACCATTAGAACCTTCTGCCATCTCTACCACATATTTATTGATGGCTGCCCCTCCACTGTCTTTTGGTGGGTCTATCCAAAGAAGCAAAAGTGGTATTAGGCAAAGTACAATTAAAAACTGACATAAACTCATAATAAACAGAGTATCAAACCTAGGATTGATTTAAAAGAAAAAAGAATCACCTGCAATAATTTTTAAAAATTAATTCCAGCATCTCATTTACACTCTCGTTTTTGCATAAGGTAATACATAAACAGATAGATGCTCAATAAATATTTTAAATGAGTAAGTAATTTTGGTCTCTTGTGAACGCCCGGATGACCCAGGAGACTTTAGCTGCAAGTTCAGTAACCTTTCATTTCACACACTGCTGCCCCTGTTCATAGTTCTACAGTAGACCCCAAGTTCTTCCTGCATCAAATCTGAGTTTAGCATATGTGAGTACAATGCTTTCCACAAAAAAAGATCCTCAAACAATGAATGAGTCTTACATTTCTTATTGAACTTACTTGAGCTAACAAATTTACTCAAATATCTTAAAAATTATCTAGATATTCAAATCTTTTAAATTAAATATAAAAGTAATGATGTACAAATATGCATATTATCTTACCCCAAGTTATTTTAAAACTATGTGAATGTATCTTTCCTTTAACTGAGGGCTTTATAGGTACTCCCGGTTTATCAGGGCATGTAGTAAATTCTACTACTTCACTTGGATTACTTTTACCTTCAGAGTTGTAAGCAATAACCTGTGATGAGAACACAAAGACACAAAATAATTAACATTTGAAACCTAATGATACTGGCTTAATGAACAAAGTGATGAGAGAAAACAGTCTCAATCAAATGTGAGAATTGTTTGTCTTTAAAAGGGACTCAGTATATATGAAGAAAATTGAGTTATGATCCCCTTTTAGAGTCAGCCCTGGGAAGACGAGTACAAGTCTAACATTTTGATACTAAACAAGAGTCAGCACAGGAACAAACTATAATCTGGTGACACTTGATGGGCTTTAGGTTTGCTTTACTTATTCTTTTAAAATTCTTCAGGGGTTTAAAAAAAAAGTCCACAAATTCTCTGAATTTCCTCTCTTCAAAAGATAAAGAAAGGTTAATTCATCTTCCTTTTGAATTGTACCTAATGACTTGCTTCTAACAAACAAAATGCAGCAGAATGATGGTGTGTGTAGCTTCCCTATTGAGAAACCCACGTGGTGAGGAACTGAAACCTCTGACCAAGAGACAGCAAGGAACTGAGGGCTCCTGGTAACAACCACTTGATTGAACTTGGAAGCACATCCTCCAGCCAGTCAAGCCTTCAGGTGACTGTAGCTCCAGATGACATCTTGATTGCAACCTCATAGAAACCCTGCATCAGAACCGCCCAGTCAAACTGGTCCTGAATTCCTGACCTATAGAAACTGTTGAGATAATAAGTGCTTGTTTGTTTTTTTCAAGCTATTAAGTTGTACAGCAAGATACATATGATTTTATATACAAGTATTATATTTGACTTTAGAAATTTAATATTTGTATGTTTACCTATCTCTTCGACTGAACTTAAAGCTCAAGTCCAATATTAACTTGATATACTCTTCTCTTAATCTGATTGCTCCATCTGTTCTTCCCATCAATGAAAAGCACTACTACCATCCACCTAGTTACTCAAGTCAAAAATCTAGAAGGATCCTTGATCCTTTCTCTAAACATATTTATCAAATCTATTAGTAAATCCTGTCAACTCTACCTTCACTTCTCTGTTTTTCACTACTACCACCATCTTAATCAAAGTCTCCTTTATCGTATCTTTACTGAATTACCGTAATACTACTAATTAGTTTCCCAGCTTTCCCAGATTTCCTCAGTCCCATCTATTCTCTACATGGTGGCCACAGGGACTTTATCAATTCTCAGCTTGGAACCCTCCAAGGCTTCTCATCTTACCCAGAATAAAATCTAAATTCGTCATCATGGCCTACAAAGCCCTATGTGATTTCACTTTTGGGTCTTTTACATTAGCAGTTATTTCCCCGGCCTGGAATGTTCTTTTTGATCATGACATGTTACCTCCTTCTTTTATTCATATCTGTTTAAATGTCATTTCCAAGAAGACTTCCTTGACTACCCAGTCATTCTGTCAACTTACCATAGTTTAGTTAACCTGCATAGCACTTATCACTAATATTTGTTTGCTTGTTTATTGTCTATTTCTTCCACTACAGTATTAACTATTTTAATCACTACTGAATTCTTATTGTATAGAACAGATGCTCAATTATTGGTTGAATGAATGAGCCACAGATGGGGATCTCCATCACATGACATGATACTAAATCTAAATAGGATCTAAATAAATCTATTACCCCAAATAACTCATGCAACCCATGAAAACTCAAATCCAATTGTTCAGTTTGCTCAGGCTTCCTCAGTCCTCCCACATATTCAGACAGATTTGCAGGATGTTTTCTCACTCTGCTGCTTTATAAGTTAGACTACAAAGGGAATCAAAACATTTCTCAACATGGTACAGTGTGTACTTAAACCTCCTAACAAGATGAAGCATTTTTTTTTTTAAAAACTAAAGTAAAGCTGATGTATAATATGATATATTACAGGTGTACAATATAGGGTTCACAATTTTTAAAGATTATACTCCGTTTATAGTTATTATAAAATATTTGCTATATTCCCCATATTGTACAATACATCTTTGTAGCTTATTTTATACCTAATAGTTTGTACCTCTTCGTCCCCTACCCCTATTGTCCCTCCCCATCCCTTCTCCTCTAGAGTAGCTTTTAAAGTAAAAGCAGACTCCCTAAATACCATAAAGATGCACTAATTATGTGTTTCAGGCTATATATTTCAGCATTGCCTCCTTTTACTTGAGTTAGCCATTAAAGTTTTAAAGGTATAAAACCATTATTTCCCCCCAAATTTTACAAATAATCAAAGCATTCATTTAGTGCCCACCACAGAGTGTGGTGCACTTCTTACCTTCAAAGAGTTTAGAATTTTTATGCAGATTCTATGCAGACAGGCAATACACAAATCAAAAGAATCAGGCAACAGAAGAAAGATTACTCTGGCCTAAAATTGTCCAGGAAGGCTTTGAAAAGGCAAATTAAAGTGATAATGGGGTCTTCAAACAAGAGCAGTGAAAAAAGGAAGCTTGGGTAAGAGAGAAAAGAAAGCTCTGAGTACAAGAGCAGAAGGGAATAATATATAGCTCTGCTCAGGGAAGGATGAGTATTCAATCTGGTGAGGCAGCCAGTTCAAGTAAGAAGTGAAAGGCAGTACATTTAAAAACTGAATAGGTCAGAATATAAAGAACCTTGTATCAAATTAAGAAAATTGTTCTTTGGAGGAGAAGCTGTTTCAGAAAGATTAATCTAGGTATAAAATAGACTTGGATTAGAAGGTAAGAGAATAGCCTGAAAGTGATAAAAAGAACAGGTTGGAGATTTAGTACTCTTCAGGGCAGAAATGACAGCTGGTATAAGGCAAACAGATGATATATCCAAGGGAGAGAGGGATATACCACGAAGAACTAAGGACTAAACTTGGGCACACCTAGACAGGGCAGAGGAGAAAGGAAGAAGTCATAAAATGACATCAGACAAGATGAGAAGGAAGAGGGAACATGACTATGTGCTGTCAGAGATGCTGACATATGTGTAAATTTCAAGGATGGAAGATAACAGAAGTTGATGGGTCCAGCTACTGTTTTGATTTTTTACCACCTTTCAAAAGGCCTCAAAAACAAGTAACAAGCTAAAGTAAAGGTATCTAAGAGCTCAAGGTACTCAGACCTTGACTTTAAGAAGCCCTGCTACTTGAAAACCTATTTTTCAAGAACTTCAGGAAGTAAGGCATCAGCTTTCTATTGTCCCAGAGTCATAGTGACTGGCCATTGGTCTCTGAAACCTTCAATTCTTTTATTAAAAATTTGGACACTAGGTCCTAGCCCAGGTTCCAAGTGGCCCATCTGGTGGAATTAGCATTGTTTGCTTGTTTATCCCTCTGAACTTTTAAATGATTTTAAGAATTCTGATTGCTTTCTTATGCTTTAAAGTTTTATTTTCATTTTTCTTTTGTCCTCTAAAGTTTTTCATTGTTTCAGTATTCTGAGTGTGCTAGAATTGTTCTTAGTGTAGTGCCTAGAACTCTGGCATTTGGTAAACTTGGTCATATCAAAATTTTATGTTAAATCATACCTTTATTGTTTCTTTACAAACAACGATACACTATTTAAGTCAGTACTTTCTGCATTATAATATTTTTATTGCTTTTGCTTAGTATTCTAAGAATTCTTTATAGAGTGTTAAGATTTTATTATATACATTTGCTTGAAAGAGGAGACTGCAATGTCAAGCTAGAAAAGAAAAACTTAAGACATGGAAATAGGATTTTATGATTCAACCCCACCTCAGCTGGCATTCAGTACATGGCAGATTCAAAATAAATATCTGACAGAGAAAACAAACATATGGTTACCAGGCGGGGAAGGGGGTGGGATGGGATAAATCGGGAGTTTGAGATTTGTAGATACTAATATATATAAAATAGACAACCAGTTCATATTGTATAGCACAGGGAACTATATTCAGTATCTTGTAGTAACTTAAGGAGAAAAGGAATATGAAAACGAATATATGTATGTTCACGTATGACTGAAGCATTATGCTGCACACCAGAAATAGACACAACGTCAATAAAAAATATATATATACAACCCCCCCCAAACCCCAAAATAAATGTCTGAACTTCTAGAAAACTTCACAGTCATCATTTTCTATTTCCTAATATTTTTTCCCCTCCTTTAGATCAGTTCTCAAATTTCAGCAAGCATCAGAATGACCTGGAAGGCCTACTGAGATACAGATTGCTAGGCTTTACCCCCAGAATTTCTGATTCTGTAGATCTGGGGGCGGGGGCAGAGGATTTACATTTCTAAGTTTCCAGGTGATGCTGATAGCATGCTCTGGTGATCACACGTTAAAAACTACTGCTCTAGATCTTCTCACTATTTTAATTTGTTATTTAATAAACCAGTATATAATCCCTTCTTATAATCCTATAATCCAGTGATTTGTTAAGAGGTAGTTTAGGGACATATTGTTTCCCACTTCCTCTCTAGTTACTTGGGGGTGCTTTTTTGGAAAAGCCTATTATTGTCTCCTTGGAGATTCTAATTCTATACCCTGCATTGAGAGTGACTGCCACAGTGGGAATTTTAAATAGAAATTTGTGATTTTTTAAAAAAAGTGAATCAGCAAGGAACCTAACTCCTATTGGTGTGTATACATTTTTGTTTGTATGTGGCAATAACACCATGGTGTTACACGGTAGAATTCTAAGAATTTGAATAAACTTACCAAACTATAAAGACCTGAACAACTTTCCCTTAAAAGACCTGCTGGTATGATAATCACTACTGAAGCGAAAATGCAATCCAACATCATAAGAGGAAAACTGGAATAAATGTACCTACATACTTCTTAGGTATTTTATAAATCTTGTCAATATAAAAGTTGTATTAGAAAATTGAAATGACCCAGTGTTATCAGTTTTAAAAATGACGCTAATATACAAACCATAACACATATGATGATTATGTACTGCATAATCAAGTTTTCCATTATCATAAAAATTTTCTTTATTAGGTTCTTGAGGAGTAATAAAATTTATCTTTGCTTTTTAATGGTGAAAACAATTTACAGTGGCTTTGATCATTTATTTGGAAGAAGCTGACAAACAAGCACTGGTAGGGAAATTCATATGTTGAATTTAATCAACTAATAGGCATCCTGTTATATTTTTGGAAAAACCTCTGCAGAAAAATGTAGGCTGGCTTATATTACCTGGTATATTAACTAATTCACACACCATTTGCCAAGAAATAGCAGTATCACCAAGCAAGTCAGAGCTAAAATATATCCTAGAATGGATGCTATACTAGGAAAGATACAGAATTTCAGCAATCTCCATAGAAGACTTTTCAAGCTTTCTACTGCTTCAGGTGAGGAAGAATGATACATAGAGTATCCCCACTTTTCTCCTGAAATAATTCAGTCCAAAGGCCAACAGGAAAACTATATGAGGCAAGTATGTGTGCTGAGGGATGGAGGTGGGTTGAACAGAGACAGCAGCATTTCCTAGTAGAAACTTAAGTACCCTGAATAGGACTTTAGGGAAGGATATGAGGGAAGGAGGAGTTTCACCCAATAAGTATTTTGAACATAAATAGGGCAAAGTTTCTCACTGATGATGAAGGGACATAGAAATAAGGAAAGGGAAAAAATTAGAATTAACCTGTGGCACTGGATTAAAATGGAGGTATTTGGTATGAACCCATGATTTAAAATATATATATATATAGGAATAAGAATATAAATGTGTTGTGCATGTAAACTGCATGTGTGTACACATGCACATAAAACATACATACATACGTCTAACTCTTAGCTTTGTCTACTGAGAGGATGCCCAAGAATAGCACCATTATAGCATTAAGTATACTTACAACCCAGATCTTGACTTCTAAATATCACCGTCCACCTTAAGGACCCAGGTGCTTTGAGAAAAGGCCAATTCCAAGGTTGAAGAAGGGAAAGTACAAGATGAGAATGGAGTATCATGTGCCAGAAAGGGCGGGCTCTAAGAATGACTGGGGCAGGGGACGTCAAAAGGATTCAGAAGCCAGCTTGACAGGGCTCCTAAATCTGAGACATCTGAGCCTCATAATTGATAACCACAGCAACAAAATATAACCCACTCAGTAAACAGGAGTCTATGAGTTCATACTGATATAAATGAGAAGAGAAAGCTTTTCCTTATAGTATAATGCCAACTAATAAATGTAGAAGGAATGACACAATTAAAAAAATCACCACTTGGCAACCATTAATCATAGTAATAACTGATTCAGGCAAGAATTATCAATGGGTGTTTAAACTAGTGGGTGAAAATTTGATGAGGAAGAAGTTTACAAAATACTTATTACCAAGGGAAAACAAACAACTTTACAGTGAAGAAACATGCTAGATATCACCTTCATCAAGTGACTACCAGTAATTGGACAATTGAAATTGTATATCCCTTGACAGAGCATTTAAATATCATTACTATTTTCTGATATACCTACCAAAAAAAGCATATTCTGACTATGTTCAATAACATCTACATTTTAAAAGATGATTTTGCAAGAGTTCTATAAAACATTAAGATTGTTTTGAATTTAGGTACATAAAGTTTTGAGAAACATTATCATATAGTAAGAAGTAAAACAATAAAGCTCATTAGAAAGGCCAAAATTTAAGATCTGAAACCAAGTGAGTGAGGCATGTGCTTGGCTTTAAAACAGGAACAATGAGAACAACAAACAAATCTTTCAAGGGCTTTCAAAGCTTACCTTAAATTTATATTTTGTACTACGTCTGAGATTTTTCACTGTGTAAGCAAGGTCTTCTCCATCATATTTAGGTTTAAAACCATATCCCTGGAAAGGGAAAATAAGTCTTCATTAGATGTCTGACAGCAGAAATATGAGGAATAAGGAATATGCGAAAAGACCCAGGTCTTCTTCATCTTCTACTGTGTGCAATGTAGTTGATGCTTGGCTGAGTGTATTCTGCACCTTGATACTTCTACCTTGAGTAGATGGATCCAGAAATGCTACTGAACATTTGTAGGAGGATGAAGACTACTTATTCTTAGTAAGTACAGTAGCCAAGAGAAGATCTTTGTGTTGAGGGTAAGTCAGAGCCAATGGTAACTCCACCATCAGTAAGCTTATCCCTAGAACGGGAATTTTCCAGACAGATGTTGCAAGAGCTATACAGAAACTATTTAACATATTTAACTTTCCTTGAACACACAGTTGTGTTTGGTGAATAGCTAAATGGTCGGTTGTGCTAGCAGGTAGGGATGTCACTTAGGTTTAGCACTGTTATTTATAGCTCCAGGGACAATGCTTCACTACTTTCCCAATGTTATTTAAAAAATTTTAAAAACAGACATAATTCACAAACCATAAAATTCCCGTTTTAAAGTATAAAATTCAACAGGTTTTAGTATATTTACAAGCTTGTGCGACTATCATTTAATTCCTACTTCCAGAATAGAGCCTATACTTTGTTTTTGGTTAGCAGTCGCTTCCTCTCTTCTCTCATACACTAATACACTCTCTGTCTCTATGGATTTGCCTATATCCATGTAAATGGTATCACACAATATGTGGTCTTTGTGACTGGGTTCCTTTATTTAGCACAATGTCCTTAAGGCTCCTTTATGTTGTGGCATAGGTAAGTACTCCATTCCTTTGTATGGCTGAATGATATTTTACTGAATGGATATATTACATTCTGTTTATCCATTCATCAATTGATGGCCATTTCAGTTTTCCTGCTTTTTGCTTATTGTGAATAATGCTGCTACGAATATTCATGTACAAATTTTTGTACAAATGTGTTTTCAATTCTCCTGCGTATATACCTAGGAAGGACCATGCTATTTTTGACTCATATTGCTTCAAAGTAACTCTGAAAAGCTATGGAACTACATGTAACTATATATAACTAACAGAAACAGCCTAACTCTTGTTTAGCTTAGGTTTAGCTCATAAGAGATGAGCCACTGGTAACTAGATTCAGGCTGAACTATATATAGTTTCATGTGACGCTCTTCAAGTTTTCCGTGGCACTTGGGGAAGCAGTGTATGAACACAGCTGGAGGAGACAGACATGCTTTTTTCTTATCTTTTACAGCTGCTTAGTCTAAGGCTGTGGTGATCCTCCCCTTTCTTAACTTTTCCCAAAGCATACATATTTAAAATGTAGTCTGTGTTGTTCCCAGCTTCAAAATGCATTCAAACACACATAAAAAACAAAACCCGTCCAATGTATCAAGAAAACAGAAGACTGAGTTCTCCCTCACTTCTAGTCCTTCCCAAACAATTACCAACCAAGGTTTCAAAGGATTTGGAGAAGGATTTAACTATTGTGACAATATTTAACTGTGTTAGGACTAATATCACACTGAAATATGTTTTAAATACCCTATTTAAAATACATATTCATACTTACTGAAGTTTCTTCCTCCATCTCTAAAATGTAAGAAATTCCTTCATCTGATGGTGTTCCTGAGGGTTTACTCCATTGTAAGGATAACCAAGTAACCCCTGCTTTAGTTAATACAGGACTTGCTGGCATAGAAGGGGCACAGCCTGAGGTGTAATATAAGACTTCTTCACTAAAACCACTGTTGAAACAAATGGTTTTTAAGAAGGAATGAAAAAAAATTATTTTCTATAGCCAAAGACATTTTTTGAGAAATGACGTATTTTGGGAAAATTACAACTAATTATAATCCAAATAATAAATCTTGTATTTGATAATATCTTTATGGTAACCAGGTCAGATATCTAAAAAACTGAATTACCATTCTTTTAAAACTGCAGTTTATGTAATTAACAAATTTTCTTATAGCTTCTGCTAGGCTAGTAACACATCTTAACTATATCAACAAAGTGGTAATTAAGGAAAATTTTAATGGGTAATTTGGACTGTGAGTAATTTATACAAATAAATGTATATAAATAGTCTAAAATATCTACATTAAAATGTGTCTTACCTTGTACCATAGTCATTCTTGGCTGACAGTCTAAATTTACAACCCATTGCTGGTGACAGTTTAGTAATTTTAAATTGCTTCTGTAAGCCCATATAACACTGACAAAACTCTCCATTTCCTTTTCCCTAAAAGAAATAGCTGGTTATTATATATTATGTATATTATTGTAAAAAGAGGAATCCACATTAATTCGTACTTGATAGTAACATGTTAGCCTAGTATACATTAAAAAGTTATCTTTATTTTATATGCATGTCATGAATCTCAAGAGAAAGTTGAGATAACATATCTTTTATATGATACTCAGTGTTCATTAATGCAGAATTCAAAAACTGAAGGGTAGGCATCTCTGTATAGCTTCTTGAACTAAGCACCCTTTTTTACAGCTGACGCTAAACCTCTCTGGCTTTTAGTAGAAGAAACTCTTTCCTGGTATGGACCCCACAATCTCTATGGGGGAACTGGTAGTGGTGGAAATAGAGTTATCTCTGATATGCATAACTGGCAGCATTCCTCAACCTACGAAAAGTTCTATGCAACGGTTTTAAGAAAAGGTCCCTTACCCACCCCCAAACCACCTAGATAGCTGCTAAGCTTCTTATAATAAAGATTTTAATAAAGAGCTACTACCACTTAGATTTAACACAGAAAGAGTATAAACAGAAAGGAAAAACCCAAATTACAGGCATTAAGATGGGAGAGAGAAAAGTCTGTAGTTCAGGACAATTAAAGAGTTTTAGAAATTTAAGGTGCTACAGAAAACAGACAAGTTTTTCATTTTCTACCCATTTCTCTTTATTGTATTGGTAGAGGTAAAGGGCAGTCAGGGTGACCTCTGCTTCAGAGAAAATCTTTAGTCTGTATCTGGTTGTTTTATTGAACTCTCTTGCTAGTTTTAATAGTGCTTATAGTTGGTTCTATTGGGTTTTCTAAACAGAAAATCGTATCATCTCTAAATAATAATAATTTTGCCCACCAACCCACCCACCACAGCTCCACCTTTTGTTTTGATTCCAAATCATACTGTATTAACCATATTTAATTAACCATTATTCCTGAATAATGTCAAATAAAGGTGGATGTAACTGGCAACTTTGACTTGTTTTTGCTTTGACTAGAAATGACATTATTTAGTGATGGTACTTCACTTAATATAAAACTATCATATAAGGAATTACCTTTCTATTTCTAATTTGTTTTGAGTTTTAACTGAGATGGGTGATAAAGTTTATCAAATACCTTCCATAATTTGTCAAAATGGTTAAACTAAGGCTCTTGAGATGGAGAGATTATCCTTGATTATTTGGGCGGGTCCTAAATGGAATTACAAATTGCCTTTTTAGAGGGAGGTAGAGAAGGACTTGAAAACAGAAGGGGAAGAAGGCGATGTGCAGCAGGGGGAGAAAAGGCAATCTGATGCCACCATGAACCAAAAAATGAGGACAGACTCCAGAAGCTGGAAAGGCAAGGAAATGGATACTCCTCTAGGAAATGGAAGCAGGGCTGTGGTGACACCATGATTTTGGCCCAGTGAAAGCCATTTTGGATTTCTGGCTTCTAGAACTATAGGAGAATAAAAGTGTTGTTTTAAGCCATCCAGTTTGCGGTTAATTTGTTAAAGCAGCCACAGTAAATGAACATCCTTGCCTTTAAAGCTGATGTGAAAGAAAATATTCCTTCATCAAGGTAATTAACCAGTTAAAAGAGGAGGGTATAGCTCAGTGGTAGAGTGCATGCCTAGCATGCATAAGGTCCTAGGTTCAAACCTCAGCACCTCCGTTAAAAGTAAGTAAAAAAAAAAAAAGTACCTCCCCCTCAAAATAAAAACTAATTAATTAAGGTAATTAACCAAGTGACAGCTCTGATGCTGGTTTAGTTGAAAAAAACATAGGGAGGTTCAGTCAGTAATGTTTTCTAAACACAATCAATCGACACATACCACAGAAAACCATTCATATTGTTTTTAAAGAGGAAAAAACCTATTAAACAAAAATGTTATTTCTGCCTGATGATATGCATACATTTTTAGCCTAACTTAAAAAGTTTAAATTTACTTACCTCATCCCACTCTAAAATAAAGCTTTGGATTTTAGAACCATTGTCACTAGGTGCCTAAAACAAACACCAAAAAACAAACAAAATGAGTACAAATTAGTACCTTTATAAAAGACATTGTGATGATCTAATCTAAGGCATCTATTGTGTCACACATATTCTCTGGGATTTAGCCCTGGAAAAATCTGCACAGGGAATACAGAAATACATGTATCCTCCCATAATCCTTTGAATGCAAGAAAACAAAGCAAGAGGCTACACAAACTTTTCTGAACACTGAACAATCTCTTTTATTAAGAACTATCTTAACTTTTATAATCCTTTTTAAAAAAATCTTTTTGCCTTTTATCAAAAGGTCTTACAGCTTTAAGCTCCTCAGGTTGATCCTGTCATTTTCATTAAAACTCAGTTTACAATCTGAAAGTAATATTACATAATACAACCAAAGAGAAAGAACTAGGATGCTGAAAGGAACTCCAAGAAGGCATACAGTCTGGATCTCTGTTTCTAGACTCCGTGTGTCAACTGCCCAAGATTGCTAATTCATCAACCTGTTAATCTTCAGTGGTAACAATTTCAGTCTTTTTGTCATTTTATTCCAGTATTTAATCACTCTAGAACTAAAGAATTTCACTTTTATTTCAGTGCAATGAAGAATTGTTCTTTTCCTCTATGACTTTTGAATGTGCTCCTGGACATCCACATAGGTGAAATATGTTTATAATTATTACAGTCTAGAACCTAATTCTATTTTACAAGGTATTTTTGGTATAATTTTAACAGTTACTATATTCCCTCAAATGCAACTACTGTGCAAGGGAAAGACTGTACTCAATTTTGTTCAGAAATTTACCAATATCTATGTATCATTTCAGAAAATCATATCACCAATGACAATGATTTTTGTGGTATTTGAATTACCAGTTCTGTCTAGTGTCTATCCAGTTCATTACATCTTCCTGTGTAGCTGGGCCCAAATATCTATATATTACAAAATACATTATTCTGTTAAAAATAATTTTATTCCTCGTTTACGGCATCATATTAATGTTTTTAGAACTACGAGTCCAGTTAAGTTATTATTAATCTCATTTTAGGATAAAACTCAGGATATAAAGGTGTCATTATAAAATATTAGAGAAAGCAGTAATGAGCTTGAGAATTACTGTTGTGACCTGCTGTGTTACCACATATTCAGTATAAAGACTGCTAATTATAAATCAATCTTTTCTGCTATATTTACATAAAACATGGAAAAACTGATAGAGTGTTATTTTAAGGTATAAGAAGCAAATGCCTATTTACCATATGTAAAGAACAAGAACAAATTAGGTTAAACCTCTTTTGACTCCAAAAACAACTGAAGTTTAATACTACAGGGAAAAAAAAAAAAAGGAAACAAATATCCAGTTGGAAATACTCCATAGAGAATATTCTTACCTTCCATTGCAAAGTGAGTGAATTTTTGGTCCGATTGGCTATCCTCGGAGGATTAGGTATGTCAGGCTCACAGCTCAAGGTAGTAAAGGTTTCAACTTCTGAAGGAGTTCCCTTTATAGAATTGTATTCTGCCTGAACTCTAAGGTGATAAAAAATAAACATTTATCCTGCAGAATCACTATATCCTACCGTTCTACAGTGTTACCTTTAAGTACCTGCAAGTCAGTAAGGTGCCCTCTAAATGTTCTATTGAGAAAATATGCATATCAGAAATAAAAGGTGACCCTTAAAAAAAAAAGAAAAATAGAACAGACCAGTGGCTTTCATCTTGTTCTTTTCTTCTTAAAATTTTTGTCTTCTTTTCTTTTTTCTTGGGGGGGGACAGTAATTTGGTTTATTTTTTTATTTAATGGAGGTATTGGCGATTGAACCCAGGACCTCGTGCATGCTAGGCATGCGCTCTACCACTGAGCTGAGCTGTCCGCCCCCCTCGGCTTTCATCTTTTTCTGACTGCCCCAAGTGAGAAATTCATTTTAAACTGTGACTGTGTTTCTGTGATATGTATTTATACACACACACACACACACAAGTATCCTGAAACACTATAAGAAGGATAATATACTGATACTTTTTACTCCTTTTGATTATACTTAATTAAAAATTCTGAATATAACTCACAAAATTAATTTCATGATTCAATAATAGTTGCAATCCACAGTTTGAAAAGCATTAAGTTGGACAATACTTTGGGTTCATTCATAGGCTGTATAATTGAAGACTTAATTTAATAGTTCAATAGGAATAATCCCAACTACAAGTGTTCTTTTTATAAACAGAGGTGACTGACTAAATCATTATACTGAGTTACAGCTGGGGAGGCCCTAGAGTCTACAAATAATTTCAGTAAATTATAACAGAAGAATTGTGCAGAGTAAAACAGCAGTTTCTAAGTTACCCCAATTAAATGTTATGAAATTCTAAGAGTTTTAATATGCCAAACTCTAACAAAATAGGATGGAGTAAAAATACATAAGTAGGAACCAAATATTATTTATGATTCTATTTTATAAAAATTTCTAAAGCTGGAATAATTTTCCAGCGCTAAATTAGATCCTACAGACATATTATACACATTATCTGTATATTCGTTCTAATTCCTATATCCTACAAACAGGGTGATTAACCCTTCAATATAACATTTGAGTTAAATGTTTTTGTTTTTTGGGGAAAGTACTGATATTTACACCAAAAGAAAAATAAAAGTCCACAAAGTCCATGTTTTCAATCCGAAATTAATATTTAAATTATATCCTAGACTTTTAAAGAAATCATTAAAAACAAACAATCTCTATGCTATATTATATAAAAGCAACATATAGGAATTTCTTACTTTGCATGGTAATCTGTAGCTGGTTTGAGATCATTTAAAGTGACATTTGTTTCTTCTCCTCTGGGGGAAAAAAAGGTAACATTTCATTGTCTGATAAACAAAGCATTTCCAGAGGATATGTATTATATACACTACAGTTGTGGTACTTTATAAAATTACACTGCTTCTTACTTAACCAACTGGAACCACATCCAGATTGTACTAATACGGAATTTGTGTAATTAGGATATGTGACAAACTTAAGTATGTTCCTGTATACCACTTTAAAACAAAAAGGTGTGCTAAACAAATCAGTTGTGTAAGCCAGATTTTTTTTTTTTTGGTAGAATTAGGGAAGATAGTTTATTGGAGAAATGCAACTATTTTTAATTGTTTTAAAATCCATTTGCATATACTGAAAACACCAAATAACATATGTACTACTGAAATAAAAATTACCAAATTTTTACAAGGAGTCTGCCACTACTGAATTTTATTTAAAATAGAACATAGAACTTTTAAAAAAATGTTTAATGACTAGGTAAGAAAAAAAGTGAATCATAATTTAAAGTAAAGTATTTCCCATGGCCACTATTACATTTTCAAATATAACAGCATACATTTTCTTAAATAATCATTTGATACTACTATTATTTGGGTAAGTAGTCAACAAAACAGCCTCTTTTCTCTTTTTTTTTTGAAACCCTTGTTCTCTGTTCCATTTCCTTCAGCCAAGTTCCTCTCCTCTCTACTTTACGGACTTCTTCCTCTTACCTTCTATCCCACTCCTACTTGCCTTCCAGCTATCCTGTTTCTCAAATCAAAACCAGTGATTATGAGAAAGAAAACATATCTCATTGATGGAAGTACACCTTAATGAATTGAGCAATTGTAGCAGCAGCCTCAGAGAGAGACCTTAATTGGTGTACAGTAAACCAGGTGACTAAGGTTGATTAATGTTCCTCTTGTGCTCTCTGGTCAGGCTGCAAATGGAGATAAATCCTTCTTCTTAGGAAGCAGCCATATCGAACTAGAACAGCCATTTAACATCAAAAGAAACCTTTATTTTGATGGACTTTATTCCCTGGTTTACCCTTTAGGTAGGTTTGCTTCTTTTAAGAAAAAGAAACAGAAGAAACACAAGGAAGTCTCAATAGAGAGAAGGAGATGTGGTATTTTTATAACCTGTTACTAGATGACAGTCACTGGAGCAGTTTCACTTTCCTTTCTTCCCCATACTAGCTATTTTTTTTGAAAAAAGGCACCAGGAAGTCTGATGTATCCAGTGTTCTGTGTTAATTATGATCATTCAAATGGCTAACCACCTCTTTTACAATCTTCCTGGGGCTGAAATTATACCTAGTAATTGACTTTACTCTTTTTCATCAGAATAAGCAATTCCTATATGGATAAGAACAGGAAAATACTTTACAACTGTTAGTCATGAATGTCATAATTTTAGCCACTGACACTTTCTAAGGCTTCTTGGTATATAATGCACTTTTTAACCAAGAAAAGAGGACTATGATGTTTTCAAAATATTATTATTAACATACCAATACACAAATGAAGAACAATGGTACTAAATTCATTTTACAATAGGACATGAGCTTGTACATATAAGAATTAAGTCCAACTCCTTAAAGGAGCAATACCACACTGCATGAGTTCACAATATAAGAGTTCTCCATTTCTGGTCCTAGCTTCTACATGATACAATTTAAATTTATGTCTTTATTTAAATTTATGACTATTAGGAAGCCTACTGAAAAATAAAAAAGTTGAATGTGGCTGATGAAGGTGATTAGTCCAAGGGAGTGTAGACAGAAATGTGAACCAGCTGACATTTGGACTATTTACATTGAAATTACTATCACCGGTCAATTTATAGATGCAAAACAAAAGCATGAAGAGGGAAAATAGCACAAAATCAGTATTAAACTCTTTATTAACTTATATAACGGGAAGGAGTAAAACATAACAAATACCTACGCATATACACTTTTATATTTCCCATCTTTTCCAGTACTTGAGACCAGAATTTCATAACCATAGACCTCTGGTACAGTAGTCTCATCAGTTTCACCATTAATGAGGCTGGAAGGAGGTGACCAGGTAAGTACTACTGTCCTTGCCTGGATGTCTGAGGCCTGCAAAAACATAACATTTAAAAGCTCTTTGAAACAACTGAAATGTACACAAAAAACTGAAAAATCAAGTGGGGTTTCAAGATTAAATAAAATATATCTGTAACTACCTACATAAAATGGCCACAAATAGAAACCTGTCCGTTTGTAGATGAGATATAATTTACTGTGAAAGGGCAGATGGGTTCAACAAAAGTTTAAAGACCATTTTGGGCTATTTAAAACTATTAGAGTAAACATCCTATAGTCAAGAGAAAGAATGGCAGAAAAAACCCACTTGTAATATATCTGAGAGGGTTCATTTCCTCACTTTAGAAAGTGTCCAACAGTAAGAAAAAGACCAAAAACTCAAGAGAAAAATGAGCAAAGAACGTGGACTGTCCAAAGAAATAAAATATAAATGAATAATATTTAAAATAAAAATATATAAAATAAAATAAATCTAACTACATTCATAACTAAGTAAATATAAATTAAAACAAGATGCCACTTTTCATCCACTGGGCTAGGGAAGATTAAAAAACTGATAATATCCAGCGTGTTGAGGGTTTGGAGAAATGGGTACTCTCTTAAACGGAGATAGGAGTATATACTGGTACAATCCCTGCATAGAGCTACTTAGGAACCACTATAAAAATTTAAAATGTGTTTACTTTTTGACTCAGGAATTCTATTTTCAGGAATTTTTTTCCAGGATAATATTCCATAAACTTACATCAGTACATAAATATATGCAATTAAGAATACTCATCACAGCATTGTTAATAATGGTAAGAAATCGGAAATATTGGTATAGCTTAACATTACTATGCAGCTACTCACAAAAGAATGAGGTAGACATGTTATGTGCTGACATTTTAAAGATGCCCTCAA
The DNA here is from genome assembly GCF_048773025.1 of Camelus bactrianus. Lineage (NCBI taxonomy): Eukaryota > Metazoa > Chordata > Mammalia > Artiodactyla > Camelidae > Camelus > Camelus bactrianus. The sequence continues at coordinate 15,515,621 of NC_133552.1, forward strand.
TATATCGGTGCTATGGCACTATTTACAATGGCCAAGACATGGAAACAACCCAAATTAATGTCCGTTGACAGATGACTGAATAAAGAAGATGTGGTATATACATGCAATGGAATGCTAATTGGCCATAAAAAAGAATAAAATAATGCCATTTGCAGCAACATGGATGGATCTGGAGACTGTCATTCTAACTAAAGTAAGCCAGAAAGGGAAAGAAAAAATGCCATATGGTATCACTTGTATGTGGAATCTAAAAAAAAAGGGGATACAAACAAACTTATCTACAAAACAGAAATAGACTCACAGACATAGAGAACAAACCCACGGTTACCAGGGTTAAAGGGGGTTGGAAGGGATAAATTGGGAGTTTGAAAATTGCACCTCTTGGGGAGTGTGGAAATGTTAGCTACCTTGATTGTAGTAGTGGTTTCATGGGTGCATACATCTATCAAAATTCATCAAAGTGTACAACTCAAACGTGCAGTTTACTGTACAGGAACCATACCACGATAAAGGTGTTAAAAAATTAAAAAAATATATATGCTATGTAATAGTGGGAAAAAAAGTTGCAAAGCAGTATATATGCTATGATCTCAGCTGTGTTAAAGAAATTTAAAAATACATACAAATATCGGAAAATGTACTGTAAAAATGTACTAATTCTTACCTTTGAGGATTTTGTATGTATATGTAGTAGGATGCAGGGAGAATTGTGAGAGAAAAACAGGTTTTAATAGTGTTCTATAATATTTTGGATTACTTTTATAATAAAAGTCTAATTAAGAGAAAAAAAAAGTCTCGGGATTAGATTTAAACTAAAATTTGGTAACAAAGGTATCAGATTATACCTGGACATTAATGTAAAAGCATACTTTAAAATTACCTACATTTAATGGCTATCTTAGTCAAAGATAACAAAACAAACAGAAACAAAATAAAATCACCAACCACTAGGATGAAGAGCACCCTATCTTGAATCTGTACACAAGCATAACTTTCTCTCCTTTTCACAGATCCTAAAGCTTGAATAAATTCAGAAGACTATTACTGTATTTAATCTGCTTCTATTGAGTCACAGGAAATGTAGTATTTACCATCATACTGTCTTTAAAAAATCTTAGTACAGCACTATGTTTCATTTATAGTGGACTTAAAAATGATTCCTTGTTTTAACCAGTGTCCTCTGGCTATTAACCTGTAACTGCAAGATTATGTTTAACGTTAACATATGTGTGTATGTATATATATGCATACCCTTTAGAGTTTCTTGATTTTATGGGAGGATCATAACTGTGTTAAACTGTGAAAATACGTAATTGAACAGTACCCTGAAGATAAGTCAGTCAGTAGCATTAACTGGTATCTACATTATAAAGCTTATTTTATTAGGCACTGTGGGTACTGACTACATCATCAGAAGTATAGGCGGTAGAGACAAGATTAAGTATGGAGGCACCAGACTTGTCGCTAATTTGCTTGATGATACTAAACTCTCAACCTTTTAGGTTCCAAGTTTCATCTATAAAATAGGTGAGATGATCTGTTTACCATAATTAATCAAATACAGTATTTTTAAAAGGCTTTTTAGAGGAATAAATCTAGATTTACAGAAAAGTGGGGAAGATAATATATACAGAGTTCTTGTATACTTTTTACCTGGCTTCTTCTAATGTTAACATCTTATATAACAATGTATTTCTTTGTCAAAATTAAGAAATTAACACTGGTAGAATATTGTTATTAAAAATTTAACTAAACTATACTTTTAATTATTAACTAAATAGACTTTTCCAGGATACCATGTTGAATTTACCAAGTATAGTTAAAAAAAATTAGGACACACTGTTAATTTCAACTTTTCTAGACAATCTGTTTTTACAGAAAACTCTTAGTCTCAACTCATTCTATAAAAAAGATATTTTGTTACTTGCAAATAAATGTTAAGGCACAAAAGAAGTGATTACACTGGGGCTGCTATGGAAAACTTCATGACAAGTGAATTTTGAATAGAATTTTAACGATTTTGGGATGGGATGGGATATAATTTGGCAGAAAAGAAATGGGTAAGCTGTCGGAACATGTGTGAGTGTGTATTTTAAAAAGTTCCCTAGTAATTTCATGCTCATGAGAACAACAGATTAAGGGAGAAAGAGAGAGAGATAATGGACCATTAAAAGGATCATAGGAGAAAAAGGAAGTGATCAACAGTGTCAAATACTGCAGGGAGAAGGAGAATTAATGTAGTCTCAAAAATGCCTCAAAATGCTATTTTCTACACCATACAGAAAAATAAACTCAAAATGGCTTAAAGACAATATAAGACAAGACACGATAAACCTCCTAGAGAAAACACAGACAAAACACTCTCTGACATAAATCTTAACAGTGTTTTCCTAGGGCACTCTATCCAGGCAATAGAAATTAAAGCAAAAATTAATAAATGGGACCTAATTAAACTTATAAGTTTTTGCACAGCAAAGGAACCACAAGCAAAACAAAACAAAAACCTACAGCATGGGAGAAAATATTTGCAAATGATGTGACTCACAAAGGTTTAATTTCCAGAATACATAAACAGCTCATAAAATTTAATAACAGAAAAACAATCCAATTCAAAAATGGGCAGAAAATCTAAACAAGCAATTCTCCAATGAAGACATACAAATGGCCAACAGGCACATGAAAAATGCTCAATATCACTAATTAGGGGAGAAATGCAAATCAAAACTACGAGGTATCATCTCACACCAGTCAGAACAGCCATCATTAAAAAGTCCACAAACAATAAATGCTGAAGAGGGTGTGAAGAAAAGGGAACCCTCCTACACTGTTGGTGGGAATGTGATTTGGTGCAGCCATTAGAGAAAACAGTATGGAGATTCCTTAAAAAACTAAAAATAGATTTCTATCATATGATCGAGCAATCCCACTTCTGGGTATATATCCAGAAGGACCTTAATTCAAAAAGATACATGCACTCCAATGTTCACGCAACACTATATGCAATAGCCAAGACATGGAAACAACCTAAATGTCCATCGACAGATGACTGGATAAAGAAGTTGTGGTATATTTATACATTGGAATACTACTCAGCCATAAAAAATAAAATAATGCCATTTGTAGCAACATGGATGAATCTGGAGATCGTCATACTAAGTGAAGTAAGCCAGAAAGAGAAAGAAAAATACCATATGATATAACTCATATGTGGAATCTAAAAAAAGAGAAAAAGAGAGGACACTAATGAACTCATCTACAAAACAGAAACAGACTCACAGACATAACAATCTTATGGTTACCAGAGGAAGGGGGGTGGAAAGGGATAAATTTGGGAGTTTGAGATTACAGATGTTAGCCACATATATAAAAATAGATACAAAAACCAAGTTTCTTCTGTATAGCACAGGAAACTATATTCAATATCTTGTAATGACCTTTAATGGAAAAGAGTATGAAAATGAATACATGTATGTCTATGCATGACTGGAATATTGTGCTGTATACCAGAAACTGACACACTGTAACTGACTGTACTTCAATTTAAAAAATGCTATTTTCTGGTGCTGGTTTCAGATGGATTATAATGAGTTGTAAAGAAGCGGACTGCAATACAGCTACTGTGAAATTCCTGTGAATTCCTTTGACATTCCTGTCAAGTTTTATTTCCTCTGTTAGTATATATTCTTATAGCACTAAATCACTTTGTTCTGGTACTTCACAGACACAACTTTATATTTATTGCATTATGGTGACTCCTACACTCTGCAGGCAGGGGCCATGTATGTCCTTTGCTTTCTAGACTGTCTGCAGCTTCTACGCAGCATCTGACATTTTGTAAATGGTCAAATATTTATGGAATGATTAAGTGAATGAATTCATTTAATTTGGTGCCCTAACTGAACTAGAGCATGCAAAAACAACCATACACACAAAAATAATATAAAACCCTGACCTGTACTTCACAGTTCACAAGAAATTTAATAAAAAAGACATAGCTACCCAAACTGTAAAAACAAACTAAAACAAAACAAAGCAAAACAAAACCATCAGCATTACTTTGTTTTATGACACAGGGCTTATTCTTTTACTAAGTTATATCTTCCTCATAATATTGAGCAAGAAATTCTTTAAAAGAATTATTTCATGCTTTATGTGTCTGAAAAATTATACTTTTAATATTATAAGTAACTATTATAACAAGTAAATGCTACTAGCATTAGCTATTATGTCATTCAAGTATCATTTCTATTAAGGCTACCAAATTCCTTTTGTTCCAAATCTAGTGATACACGTTTGGATATACAGAGATCTTGGAAGGATACTGCCTGAATTTCAACCCCAGTTTCAACACTACTTAGAGAACCTACTTTTGCTTCAGTTTCCTCATCTGTAGGATAGGGAAAATAATATATAGAGAGGGTTGTTGTAGGAATTAAAGAAAATAATGCACATAGGTATTCAAAGCACTTTGAACAAAGTCTGACACTAGTAAACTTGTGTTAGCTATTACTGTGAAATAATTCTGTATATGTTCATATTAATTTACAAGCATATGCTCAATCTTAAGAGAAAACAAACTGGAATGAAAATAACTAGAGCATCCAAATCTATTATTTAGGGTTATCAGAAAAAGTAGGACCATGGGATATTAATGGGCTTAAAAAAATTCAGTTTATATGAGCACTTTACTTAATATTAATCCTTTGTCTTACCTGATGTAAATACTTTTCTTATTAGAATGACAGCCTTTATTTAGGCTATTTTAAAAATACACAAAAAATTTTATGTGCCAGTTTTGTTGTCATACCTTTTTCTGGTTTTCTGATTTCTTCTATTATATCTACACTTACAAAAGGACTGGGGAATATTAACTTTCTTCTATGGTTTGATTTTGACTCTTTTTGCATTTGTAGTTAACTGGACATACTTTATATGGAAATAATAAAAATGGGTTTTGAAAAAACTGGTAATCAGTCATGCCTCTTTATTTGATCTTTACTTGGTCCAATGATTTTCAATGTCATTTAGAATATATTAAAACCTTGTTTTAAAAACGAACTCTTGGCTGAGCATTCTGCTTCAGTAATTAACCTATTTCTCCTTATGTCAGATATGTATCGATCCATTACTAATCTCATGTTCCTTACATATAGTTAAGTTTTAAGTAAGGCCTGAATATACCGAAATCCTATATGAATATATTAAATATAAATGTCAAGAAAATACATGAGCTACTTACCACCGGTTTGACAATGTTGGAAAGAAGTGCTTCAAAGGCTTTAGTTTCTTCATCTTTTTCTTACAAAAAAAAAAAAAAAAAAAAAAAAAAAGGACTTAAATGCAGTCATTCTGCTCCCTTCACAATATGTTGTCTAAAACAAATACCAATAGGGTTCATATTTGAGATTTTTATTGTCTAGCTTTACTCCTTAGTTCATATTCAGCAGTTTGTGCCTCTTTAGAGTTCTTCTGCCTCAGTTTGTTTCCATTTTAGCCATGATTACTAATTATAATACCACTATATATATCTGAACTAGTCAGTAAGTTTTTCTTATAGAAAGTGTATTTTTTATTCATAGTTGTCAAAAATACTCTCTATGGAAAGTTCTTATTTGCCAATCTCATACCTCTTAAAATGACAAGTTAACTGAGTATTTGTGTCATGACATGCCTTTAAATGTGGTTCCCAAAATAGGAATATAATTGACTTGACCATAACTTATAGCTACCACTGATGTATCTGAAACTTTAGCTTAACTCTTCTGAAACATTAGTGCTGGAAAGAATGATCAGGAGGTCTCAAAAACATGGGAGAATATTTTTATAAACGTTAATATACAAGCCATGAGGTTGTTAAAGCATTACATTTGTTGACGGGGAATGGAAATTTTAAAAAGTAGTGCTCAGAGTTCATATGTGGAAGTCACAAGTTAGCGGAGGATTCCAAGGGAAACATGGGGATTTTAAGAGAAGAGAACTTTTGAACAAAGGAATGGGCAATACTGTATCCTAACTATAGAGTATATAAATAGACTGGTGAATGACATTAACTAGTTACTATCAGGGACTTGCATATAATGAAACTGGGAGAAATAAAGAGTTTTGATAAAAATCGACATAGCCTTATTCAGGTCCAGAAAGAGAAGAAAAGGAATCTGGAGGAACTTTAATTTTAAGCTCTCCTATCTGGTAGAAATTTCTCTTTGTTAGTAAAATTTATGATATAGGTGAAATTATTAATTGAGCTTTCCTAAAATGTAAAAAGAAGTACCCTAGTAAATAGTTAGGTTCTCAAACTTTGCCCTCACATTTAGAAAGTGTTAGGCTATTAATCAATAGTTTAAACGAAGCATGATGAAATGACTGAAAGGTTAGAATATACTTTTCATAGGTTAAATAATGATGAAAAGCACTAATTATAACATATTTTATTTTAAATAGTTACCTTCTATTTCTGTATCAATTTGTGCACCACCTTTCCCTTTTCCTGACTTGTTCTTCACTGATCCTGTGTTTCCACCGCTAGCATTCTGCCCTTTTATAAGTCCATTATGTTCATTTATGGGAGAAGGGCATTTCTGAGGTGATGATGGTGGACTGCTCACTTTATCTTTCTGTGTTCCTTGGCGATCCTTTAATTTTTTCTGCAAACGTTCATATGTTTTACTAGATCTTTCATCTCTAAAGTTGGACCTTCCATGTGTAGAGTGAGCATCTAAGAAGAAATCAGAAAAAATATTTTAAAAGGTTACTTTCTCCAAACACGTTTATGGCATGAGAAACGAATACGAAATAAATCTATCATTATATTATATAAAACTTATTATAAAATATTTCAAAACATAACTGCACAACAAAGCAAAATTTCTGTGTCTCTACCAACTGAGGGAACTAAACTTTGTAACTTGATTATAATTATAATCTTACAGACATTTCTTTCCTTCATTTTTCATCAACTATTAATCTTCATAGAAACAGCTTGGTGTGGTATACTAAGACTATCACAGGTCGGTGATAAGATCTGAACTAAGCTGTGCACAGTTCTTCTTTCACTTTTTTGTAGCCATCACTTTTAGCATCTCTTTCAACTTCAAACATATAAAAAAGATAAAAAGAAAAATCACCACCTGCCTAAATTCCCTCATGTGACTTAAAAAAGCAAATCATCACTAAACTTACAGGGTTTTAAGTTAGCAAAAAGAAGTGAGTGTGATTACTTACTACTGACAGAATTTAGGTACAAAGTATTACATCTTCAGATATTGTAAACTCAAGGCTGTGACTTAGAAGAATGTATTTGTTCTAATAAAAAGTCATACAGCAATATAATAAAATCAATACATTCGTAAATACTGTTACTCCAATTGTCCTCAGTTTTTCCTTTTAAATTTAAAATCTGTAGTGAGGAAAATATTTCTAAAAAGAAGCCTCAAATATCTCAATAAAAAAGTCTTATTTTACTAGTGATTTAAGAAAATTAATATTCTTAACATGTATAATAATATTAAAATATAAACATAGGAATTTGGATATATACAAATAAAAGAGTAAGTTTAGAGCCTTACCTAACATTATATATAAATATTAACTCAAAATGATTCAAAGACTTAAATGTAGAAGCTAAAACTATAACACTTAAAGAAGGAAACAGGTACAAATCTGCGTGACTTTGGATTAGATAAGTTTCTTAGATATTATACCAATAGTAAGAGGAATCAAAGAAAAAGTCAGGTAGACTTCATCAAAATTAAAAACCTTTCTGCATCAAAGGATATCATTAAGAAGGTAACAAGACAATATGAAAGAAAATATCTGCAAATCATTTATCTGATAAAGGGCTTGTATCCAGAATATAAAAACTCTTTACAACTTAACAATAAAAAGACAACCCAATTAAAAACAGGTAAAGGATTTAAATAGACATCTTTATAAAGAAGATTTAAAAACTGCCAATAAGCAAATGAAAAGATGCTTAACACCAGTAGTTATCAGGGACAATCAAATCAAAACCATAATGAGATAACACTTCACACTCACTGGGATGGCTAGAATCAAAAGACAGACAGTAACAAGTTTTGGCAAGGATAGGGGAGAAATCAGAAGCCTCATACATTGTTGGTGGGGATGTAAAATAGTGCATTCACTATGGAAAACAATTTTGCAGTTCCTCAAAAAGTTAAACACAGAATTACCATGTAAGCTGGCAATTCCACTCTTAGGTATATATCCAGGAGACATGAAACCATACATCTACACAAAAACTTGTACACAAATGTCACAGCACCATTATTCAGAATAGACAAAAAGGAGAAACAACCCAAATATCTATCAACTAATTAATGGATAAGCAAAATTACAGCCACATAATAGAATATTTTTCAGCCATAAAAAGGAATGGAATACTGATCATGTTACAAGCTTGAACTAAACCTTGAAAATAATAAGCTAAGTGAAAAATGCTAAATACAAAAGGCCATATAATGTATGAATGCTTACATGAAATGTCTAGAATAGACTAATCCACAGAGGTAGAAAGTAGACTAGGAAATGGGTAAAAAGAGGGAATTAGGACTGACTCTTAATAGACACAGTTTCTTTTTTGGGATGACAGAAACATTCTGGAATTAGATAGCCATAGTGAAAATGGTACTTAGTGAATATACTAAAAACCACTGAACTGTACACTTTAAAATGGTGAATTCTGTTACATGAATTATTGCAATAAAAAAAGAAAAAACATAGGAAATGTAATTAGTGCATACTTTTAAAATGTGGTTGTCCAAATGTTTTAGTATTTCATTTATTACTCAAATATAATGATAAACTAATCATGCAGGGGAAATAAAAATATGTTGTAGTAAAACAGAGCAGGAAATTATCAAACAGATCTCAAAGGGTTAAAATTCTCAGCAATGAACTAGCTGTGTCCCTACAGAAATTACTTATTTAACATTCCTGAGCTTCAGTTTCTTCATCTCTATTTTGCAGGTTTTTATTAAGTGAGGTAATACATGTATGAGCACAGTGTGTAGCAAAGTTCAGGCTTAATAACTGTAGTAGTTGAAGTAAAATGCTGGATTAGGTCCCACTATGGGAAGCCATACAAAATATGCATGGAAAAGGGGTCATGGAGACAGCTACTGGTTATAAACTATTGTAAGTCATTAGGATTCAGTGGTAAATTCCTTGGCTTATAACCTCAAATACAATATGACTCTTGTCTTCCATCGTTGGGTAGCTGGTTTTTAGATTTATGCTCTTTGTACATTTGTATGCTTCACTTTCCTTCTCATCACTGTGAATCATACTCACATATTCTAATGCATATCCCTTTTGAATTAATAAAGGATTTTAACAATGAAAAATAGTTGTAATTGTACTATTTAGCTTTTCCTTATATTTTTTAAAACTATGTTTGAGAAAATTAAGTCATACTTAGGAATAAAAAAATGGAAGAGACTAATTTATAATATAAATGCTTGCTACTCAAAAGTATGCTCATTGGACCATGGCATGAGCCTTACCTGGAAATTTGTTAGAAATGCAGAAAACCAAACCACATTTAGACCTGCAGAACTGATAAGCTTTACCTGGGTAATAGAAATAAGCTTGGAAAAAATTATAATGTATGAGATAATATATATATCTACTACTTACAGGTTGTACTGAATAATTTAAATTCTGTATTGAGAGTTATTTTTTCTACAAATTTACTAAGCATAGATGATAGGTATTGATTAAGTGCAAGAAAAACAGTGATGAATAAAACAGATTCAGTTCTTAGGGGGTTTACAGTCAAATAAAGGAGAAAGACATACAAATAAACAACAAAAAAATCCAATTGTGTTAAGTTCTATGAAAGAAACAGGTTTCAGTGCTAAAGACTGATAAGGAAAGGTTACAGAAGGTCTCTCCGAAACCTAACGGGGAAAAAAAGGCCTTCCATTCCACAGGAAAAGGGGAAGAGCATTTCTAGCAGAGAGAACATCATTTGTAGAGGCACTGAAGCAAGGAAGAGCTTGGAGGGTCTGAAAAACTGAACGTGGGGGCGCGTGTGTGGAAACAACTGAGACAAGGCAGTCTGAGGCCACAGGGCAGGATCTTGTTGAGGGCAGTCAGTTTTGGCCCCCAGGAATCATTGGGCAATATCCAGAGATATTTTTAATTGTTGAACTGAGTGGGGGTGAGGGGAAAGGCTGAAGTTGTGTGCTACCGGCATCTAGCGGTAGATGGCAGGGATCCTTCTCAACATCCTATAATGTAGAGTTCTGTCCTCCACAACAGACTTGCCCTTCCTCAAATATCAAGAGTGCTGAGGTTGAGAAATCCTGGTCTAGGGGAAAGGTTTACGATTTCATTCTAAACGCAATGGAAAGTCACTGAAATCTATTAAATAGGAGAATGGTCTGATTTATATTTTAAAATAATTACTCTGGCTGAGCCTGGATGGTTGGGGGCAAGAATGACAGCAGAAAACTAACTGGAAGGCTGCTGTTGCAGTTGCTCTGACAAGAGGTGATGGTGGACTAGATGTAAGTAGCACTGGGAAAAAAGTAAATAAATCTGGGAAACTTCTGTAAATAGATACCAATTGATGTGGGGGTTGAAAGAGGAGGAATCAAGTTTGGCCATCTAGTTTTCACTTGCCAAATTGAGTGGACAGTGGTACCACCTTTCAAGATGAAGATGACAGAGAAAAACAGGTTCCATAATTGAGATTTGTTTTCAAATGCTGTAACTGAGATGCATGAGACACTTAAGTGAAGTCATCAAGACAGCAGTTAGAAATGAAAGTCTGGGGCTCAGGAGACGTTTGACTGAAGATACAAATTTGAGAATATTGAAGGTATTTAAAGCAATAGGAAAAATAAGAGTGAGAGTGAGTGAGTGAGTGAGTGAGTGAGTGAGTGTGTGTGTGTGTGTGTGTGTGTGTGTGCGTGCGCGCAGTTAGCTATATCAGCTTCCTGAGGGCAGAGGTTATGTCTTATTCTGTTTTTCTCGATCTCTTACGGAACCTAACAACTTTGTAAGTGGCACCAGACCCTTCACGATTTAACAGTAGCATGATTGTTCCAGGATAAAAAATTTCCTCAGAGCCTAGAGAGCAGCAGGACAGAGGAGAAGACCTCTTGTTTGAATGTGTCCCCACTAAATATTGCTGCATGATTACGTGTCCTATTTGATATTCTGTTTACTCATCTGCCTTGAAGGGTGATCATGAGGATGAAAACTTTAACATAGTGTTTGAGTTAACAGAAAATGATTGTGATATTGTTACCATTTTTTTGTTTCTTTTATATACTATAACAGCCTCTATTATACCAAGCAAAGAATAGTCAACTCCATGAAACAGGAATGTTTTTAGATGTCTTACCTACATCTCCATATACTTGTGAAGACGGATACTGTGGCATATACTGTGTTGCCATGTCTCCAGCTCCAGCTACTGGTGAGTACATATGGCGTGGCGGAGGGGGCATCATGGTTGGGACAGGAATAAAACCAGGCAGAGGAGGATGTGGAGAACGGTGGATGACGGTGTGACCACCAGGATGAAACTCTGGTGCCTGAGGAACCACAACAACTCTTCGAACACCATTGTCTTCAATGACCTACAAAATGAACAACAGATTAAAAGTTTCTTTCATAGGATGTAAGCATTTTTTCTGAAATATGTTGAGTAAGAATTTTTACACCAATATAAGTTAATTAAGAAATTTTAAAGAATCAACAAGAAAAGATTTTATTAAATACATTGCATACATATGAGTCAGCACTGACCGACATGAAATAGTTTTTGTTATACAATGGAATATAAATCTTAAAATGCTGATGAGACTAGCTAAATAATAATATAAACAATGAGTATGATATTTGATATTTATCTTAGGTGTTACATGCATTTAGCAATACAGTAAAAATGAACAGAGTCTCAAAGGAACTTTTGGTTTGAACATAATAGGAACAGGAATTACCTTTTCCAGATTACGGTGGGTGGGGTGGGAGAAACAAGATGTGGAAACAACAGAAACCGTGAAATAGAAATGGGGGGAAAAACCTAGATCCAGACTCCTAAGATCAATCATATATTGAATTTATGTATAAAACTCTTAGGATCATGACCAGGACAATTTTAATATTGAAGATCATTTCAAGAGAGGCAAACACCTAATATACTAACTCTCAGGCAAGAAGAATATCTGTGGCTCTGAGCTTTAGAAATTACACACTTTTAAACAGGGGTCACACTGTGGAAAAGGATTTTTTTAAATGACAGATTTATTCCCTTTGAACCTCACTGGAACAACAAGGACAACAACAAGGTCTAGAAAGATACAGAATTTTATCTTAAAATTAGAACTCCTTCTACTAAAATAGGGCCCTTAACCTTGTAGACTCAAATGCTTACTACTGAGGTGTAGTAGCAAATGTATTAGCAAATGGCTAATAATGCCTTTCCTATGGAAATAGAAAATGGTCAAAGTGTAAAGTGCTAACTTAAAGGCAGATCCCGGTATTTTTCAGGCAGGACACATCTACCATGCTTAAAAGAATAGTAAATTTTGTATATAAACATATATGCTTGGTAGGAATGTTAGAAAACACACTTATCTGGGTACAGATAAGCATAAATTACAAATAAATTACTGCTTTAGAAGGAATATGGTTGCTATTAAATAGCCTATTAAACTAACCTTACCTGCTGGAGTGTGAGATGACTTGTCTGTAATATGGGACCAGAAGAGCAAATGAATCACTGTTTGTATACACTAGCTCTACAACTACAATGCCTTGCTTCTAGCAAAATGGATGCCTCATATGCCACCTCTCTTCCTATGTAACTCAGTTCTGGATTCAGGCCTCAGACAAGTGCATATATGATTTAGTAGAAACTAAATCATATCTGGAACCCTAGCTGAAGGTAATCTGAAAACTGTTTACAGCCTCTAATCTATAGGAAGGGACATTAGAAGGAGTTTGGAATGGATTTTGAGTAAGCCAAACCAGTGTCTGTCATAATATGCTACTTTCACCTTTATCAACTCTCTAACTCACAAATCTTAAATGATTCCCCCGCATTTCTGATTGGCTTGTGTAGTCCATACTCTCCAACCTAGCATCCCATCTGGTTCCAACCTATCTACAGCTGTATCTCTTCTACACCGAATCCTGAACCTTTAACTCCATCTAGCCTTTGTATACTAAAAAACCTATCTTCATACTTATCTATACATTTCTTTATCTTGTACTTTTGTTTGTGCCATCGAATTTCCTCTTCATTTTGCTTCCCCTTAATTTACAGCCATGCAAATCCCATCTATCCTTCCAAATCTAGCTCTAACCTCCTCCATTCATTTAAAAAAAATTGTTTTTGAATAAAACAGAGACATTGGTAATTTAGAAAAGAAAAAGGAGTATGTGTTTGTGCGGGCACAAATACTAGTAGGGGCAAACATTATTTAGCATGTTGCACAGTGATAAACACTACGGAAAGCTGTAGGTAAGGCATACTATGTTTGGGGCACAGGTTGTAATATAAAACAGAATTATCAGGATAGGCCTTACTGGCAAAATCAAATTTGAGCAGAGACTTGAAAGAACTGAAGGAGTCAGCCATGCAAAAACCTGGAAGAGTGTTCTGGGTAGAGGGAACAGTTAGAACAAAACCTCTAAGATAGAAGTGGCTAGAAGGAAGCTGGTGTGACTGGATTAGCATAACGGAGGAGGAAGGACAGAAGCAGATGAGATCAAAGAGGTACAAAATGGTAGAGGAGGTGGCCAGGTCAGGCAGGGCTATATAGGCAATTAAGGACTTGCATTTACTCAGTGAAATGGGGAACTATCACAGTGTTTTGGGCAGAAGAGTGATATAAACCAGTGGTTCTCATCTAGGGGTGATTTTGCCCCCTAGGGGACATTTGACAGTATCTGGAGTCATTTTTGTTTGTCATACCTGGAGCAGAAGGTACCACTAGCATCTAGTGAGTAGAGGTCAGGGATGCTGCTAAATACCCTACAACACAGAGGACAAACCCCCATAACAAAAAATTATTGAGCCTAAAATCTCCATAGTGCTGAGACTGAGAAATCCTGACATACCCTCACGTTTTAATAGGATTACTCTGGCTGCTGAGATGTGAAGAGACTGCAGGGCAAGGGCAAAAATGGGGAAACTGTTCAGGAAGTTACTGTAGAAATCTAGGCAAGAGATTAAGAGATGGTGGTGGCTTGGACCACAGTGGCAGCAGTGGAGGTGGTGAGAAGTGGTCCACATTCGGGCAGAAACAATAACATTAGCTGATGATTCTATCGGAGAAGTGTGAAGAAGATGTTTGGAAAGATGGTATTTCATTAACGGTGATAGGGAAAGCTGTAGGTTAGAAGAAATTATTTTTGGAGGGGGGACATTTGGAGTTTTAGGTTTTGCACATGTGAGTTTGGTAATTTGTACATGTGAGTTTGGTAAGTCTATACAAGACATCTAGGTGGAAATGTTGAGTATGCAGTTAGATATAGTAGTCCATGGTTCCCAAAACACTGGGAAAGGACAACCAAATGAGGGCAGGAAGAAAACTGAGAGTGTGGAGTCTAGAAGTTTGGTTAAGTGTATCAGGAGGATCAACTTTGTCAAATGTTGCTGACAGGCTAAATAAGATGAAGACTAAGGACTGATCACTGGATATAGCAGTGTGGAAGTCACTGGGATCCCAATGATAGCAGTTTTACTGTAATCACAGGGGCAAAGCCTGACTGAACTGGATTTAAGGAAGAAAGTGAGGAGGAGAATTAGAGCTAATAGTACAATTCTGGAAAGTTTTCCTGCAGAGAAGAATACAGGAATAGGGTGGTGGCTGATTAATAGTGGAGTCAAGAAACTTTAGAAGTTTGTTGTTTTTACTGAGAGCAATTACAACATGCTGATACACTAAATGAGCATGATCCATCAGAGGGTGAGAAACTGATGACGTAGGAGAGAGAGAGAGAAGAAAAATGCTAAGAGTGATGACTTTAAGCGGCAAAAGGGAACGAAATCCAGGACTCCAGTAGGGGCACAGGATCTAGACAGGAGCAGGAAGGTTTAATCTAGCTGAAAAAAGTATGGGTTGATGGGATGAGAAGGTACAGTATGTAACTCCAGATGCTGGTAGAGATGTGGGGCTAGGAGTCTCAGGAAGGTTTCATTTGACTGCTCTCTGTGAACATTTTCCCAGGCACCACAAACTCACTGATTTCTCCCTCTTATCGATTCTACTGCATTATTCTCTATTACTTGTTTGATATCCATAACACTGTAGTATTTGTTAATTTTCCAGATGCATGTCTTCCTCTATAACTTAATCGAAAGTTTCTCAAGGGACATGTATTAACTATTTAATCCTCAGAAACAATGCTACAAATAGGTAGTATTATTATCTCCATTTTTAGATGGGGAAACTGAGGTGTAGAGACGTTAAATAACTTGCTAAGGTCACACAGGTAGTACGTGGAGGAGCTAGTACTTGAACTCAGGTTATCTGGCTTCAATTCTATGTTCTTACTCACTTTGTGGCACAGAATCCACAAATACCTGCCTTCTAGTGCCTTGTAAAGTTTCACAAGCACAAGTGAGATCTCACTGATTAAAAAAGAAATGGCTAAATTACATATGAAATTAAAACCACTTTTCTCCTGAAAACGAACATTTCAAATATAAAGATAAGCTGAGGGAAGGGACATTGGGAAGTTATTTTTTAATAGGTTGTGAGAATGAATAAAATTAAGTCAGGAGGCCCTGCAGGGGCAGCTCTCACACACTGCCACTTGCTGCCCCTTGCTGCCCCTTGCAGACACTAGCAGGAAGAAGCATACCAAGCATTCCCCACCAGGAGAAGCTTACTTTACATACCCCAGCAGGAGGCAGGAAGACTTTTCTCCTTGCCCAGCAACTGCCCAACCAAGTGAGAAGCCACCACAACTAGCCTAATGAGAAGTAGCCACAACCCTGAACTCTCTTTCCAATGGACTTTGCTCATAAATCACCAGTTCCCAACTCCCCCCTTTTCTCTATAAAAGAATGGTCCTCTTCTTTGAGTTTGGCATTAGCCTGTGGTTTGTAACAGTTAGCATGCTCTGAACTGCAATTCCTCTGCTATTCCTGAATACTCTCATTTTGCTGGTAAAATAACTGTGTATTTTATTTTTAAGGCTGCCAAGGTACAGAGTTTCAGTTTTGCAAGATGAAAAGAGTTCTGCAGATGTATAGTAGTGCAACAGTGTGAACGTACTTAATGTCACTTAACTGTACATTTAAAACAGTTGTGATGGTAAATTTTTAATGTGTATTTTACCACAATTAAAAAAAAAAGCTAAAATGCAGAGATTAAAAATAAAAAAATTAATCAGACCAGGACCAAGCGAGTGTGGAGAACTGCACCACTTTAAGTAACCATCTGATCAGCCAGTGACTTCAGAGTAAGGCCAGAGACCTCAAAACTATCTGAGTCTCTAGCCTCTGAGAAACAGCCAAGACATTGACTTTTACACAGACAGGGTACGCCGATGGTGATGATTAAAATAAAATCAACAAGTTGTGAAAAGAAAAGAAAAAAGGTAAAATATAATCCCAATTAGTCTATGTTAATAAAAATAAAAGACAATGAGATAAAATAAAATAGATCTATCAGCATAGTCTGACTACCTAACCACATATGCCACACAATTTCTAATTAGCCAAATTCCTGTTTTCTTTTCTTTATGGAACACAGACATAATTGAGAGAGGCTACAGAGAAAGGAGGCTGTGTTTACTGTTTGACATTTTATACTGTGCACCAGAATATACATTCCATGACAAATCTGTTCTGTATGTTTTTTCTCCCCAGTATCTGGTACTGTACACGTAGCAAATTACAGATGCTCAAAAAATATTTATTTAATGAAAGCTATGACCAGAGATAAATTCTATTAGTTCTACTTGAATGCCATATTTCCTTCCCTGCTCTTAACAACACTGAACTACTAGGGTTTTGTGCCTTCTTTAATTCCTACAACCTTTTACTTTTAGCAACATACTTCTATTGTCTCACCTGCAACCACTCCAACTTTAAGCTATTGAACAATACTATAGATATTTCTGGCCATTCATCCAACAGATTTTCATTTTATATATCTAATCGTACACACATCTTCAGTAAGTGACTACATTTCTCTCCAGCTCTTACTGTGATGCTTCATCCTCATCTAAACCTCTAAGTCCCCCTATCTCCCAGTCTGTTACACTGCTGCATGTGTTTCTGGCTGTTCTCTCCAGAAAAGACAGAGAAGATTGAGATCAGCCTGGTTTGTACACTCTATAAAACTTACTGACCTCACTGCTGTGTGCTGACATAAAGGCACAGTCAAATACCAAGCCAAACTCGAAGGAGTAATCTGAAACTTTTCATAAAGTTGATATAGGCTCTTCCCCCACATTATGATATCTGCAATCCCCTCCATTAGGTACCCTCTCATTACAGTAACAACCCACATTCCATAGAAAACAGGGGAGCCATTACAAGAAAGGCAGGAGGAGAGAACTTTTTATTATCTTTCAGGAGTCCCATTCAGGTAATCTGTATTTTCTTGGTAATTCATTATCACTAAAATATCAACTATTATTCTGTGCTGCAATGCCCTTAGGGACTGTAAGTTATTATCATTTGCTAGGAAATTAAGTTCTTTCTACCCTTGTCACCTTTTGTTTTCTGTGTCATCATTTGCTTTGTGTTTGAGTTTTACAATTTCTGTTTGATTCTCCATTTGACATCTCAGTTCAGCTGGCATATATTTCTGCTTCTATGCAGTATGTCAATCTCTCACAAATCTCCCTCTTACTTGTTAAACTGCAATAATAAAGTTCATTAAGGTTATGTCTAAGATTATGTTTGCAATTTTGTAATTAAAAAAAAGGCTAAAGGGAAATATACTAAATGTTTACAGAGAGTATCTCTGGGTTATAAGATTCAATGTAATTTTTTCCCTACCCTTTTACATATTTTCCAAGTTTTCTACATAATAATGATTAGAAAAATTATTTAAAATATACTGTATTTGTTCTTTATCACATATGTCTCATCAGATTGTTAGCAAAATTAATATTCCTTTATATTTAAGTTTCTTGTGAACAATTTCATTTTGCTTTATGCATATCACTTTAATTAGCTTTAGGTTTCCTTATCATATAGGACAGTATCTTATAAAGTTTCATGGTTAGTAAAAATTATTTTTTAAATGATCATCCATTTTTCTGATCCAACAATAAAAGTTATGCTTGTAACTAAAAAATCTTATGTCTGTAACTAAAAAGTCTGACTAGTCTCATTATTGCTGAGTAAAATGCTAAAGTATCAGGGCAATAAGGTATAAATACTATAAAGTAAACAATACTGCAGAACTCTTGAATAAAAATGCTAAGGAAGTACAATTGGTGATTTTAATGCCAAGTTTGGGCTTTGCAAATTGCAAAGGAGAATCAATTACTCCCAAAGTTACCCAATGTATGATACCCTGACGGTTATTCTCAAAAATGAAGTTAGAATATATGTATGTGTTAATGATGAGTTCACATTTGAAGTGCTTCTTCATGGGGACATGTCATTAGTACAAACATAAAAAATTTAAAGGTTGATTTATCCTAGGTAAATCATGATTTCTTCATGTTTCTACTAATAAGTACTTTTGTTAAATCTCGATTTTCATCTTAAATAAAGATCTATTTATCTTTTGGATCTTTCATTTTTCGGCCTCAATATTCTCTTAGGTAGTAGTGTTATTATTTCCTCTGTGGTAGAATTAAACAGACCCAATACTGGATTTTAATTTTTGCAGTCCTTCCTTGCCTGACCAAACTTTTTAGGATGCATACATTTGCTGAATCCTATTAGTATGTACTGAACTACATGATCATACAGCAAAAACATTACTTGACCCTCTTTGGATCACTGGCCTTCAACAACAGATATACATAAGGCAGGGATGGAGGTGATTAATTCTGTTGCCATGAAGGGAGATCAGTGTACAAAAGTCTAAAAGGAGACTGCAGATAACAGCTATTCATATGGATTTAAAGTGTGTGTGCTACTTGGTGCCTGCTGAGCCAAACATAACTTGCACTTTATTACAGCCATCTTTGTGTCTTAACATTTGGTTCAACCCCTAGCTTCTATATTTGCTAATATAATTATGCTTGGTTATGTGTCCAGTTCTGGACAATTATCAAGCTCTTAGCTGTGTCTAGAACTTGGCTTTTAATAAGTATTTTCCAACATCAGAAATCGTGTGTGTAAGGCAATGGGGGATGTATTTCAAAAGTGATGTCAAAATGTTAGACAGAATCCATTATTACATTTGGGTACTTGAATTATTTCAATAATGATAAGACTAGATTTTAATCTTTGGATTACCTCTGTGTACTTAAAACTGATACATTTCCTAGACATAACCTTAGATTAAGGCTGATTAATAGTTAATAATTAGCCTCACATAATCCTTCCAGTACGATTATTGTTATAGTTACTTGACAAATATTTATGAAACACCTACTATAATTGAGTTACCATGGAACAAAAATAAATAATTAAAATATCTCCATACTATGCTCAAGGAACTTAAAATTTCATATAAGAAAGAATATATATACACACAATTATAATAACCACTATCAGCACAAATAACTTGACCTAGGTTCTCAAGGAAGGAGAGAATTTCAAAAGGCAGAAATGAGGGAAGGAATAACATTCTCCACGTAACAGTGTTAACAAAACCACAGAGAAAGAAAAACATCAAGTGAGCACATGAGTAGTCACGTTTGGCTGCAAAAATGGAATGTGATTAGATGTATCAAGAAAAGGGTACAAAGACAAACTAGAACAGAACTATGTAAGGCCTTATATGTCAAGAAACCTAGACTTCATTGAGTGGACAAGCCAATTAAGGGCTCTTTATGAGCACAGAAGTGAAAAGATCAAAGAAATAATACAGGAAGATTATTTTAGTGGCTCTTGGCCTAAAGATACAGAACCTCAACTTGGATGATTATTTGATTGATTTACTAATATTTATTGAGCCCATACTATAGGATAGGCACTATACTCAGTACTGAGGAAATAAAGATGCATAAGAATCCTATATGATCTAGTCCCATTACCTCTCTGACCTCTTTACTTATTACTATTCTGCCTTGAGGCCTCGACGGTCATCTTGTTGTTCCCAAGCATGTTCTATCGTCTTAGGCCTTTTGCATTGGCTATTCCTGTTTTCAGAATCTTCTTTGCCCAAATAAATGAATGGCTAACTGTCCTTCAAGACTTGGTGCAAATGTTACCTTTCCAATGAAGCCTAGTCTGACCACCCTATTTTAAAATGTAACCAGCTCTATTTTCTTTCTTTATTCCCCATATCACTTACCACTTAATACATTATATAATTTAACAACTTATTATGCTTATTGTTTGGTTTTCCCCTCAAGAATGTAAACCACAGAAGTACAGAGGTCTTTGCCTCTTTTTATTCAAACACCTAGAAGAGTGTCTGACATATATGAACTCAGTATGTATCTGTTGAACACTGCTGAGTATAGGAACTGTAAGAATTCACAATCTTCTCAGGAAGGAGGATTTATTACCGAAACAGTGTGATAAATTCATTAAAAGAGGGATATACATAATGTGCCATGAGAACCCAAGGAGAGACACCTGAAAAGGTTCAAGAAAAGCTAATTCTAGAAGGTCATGATTTAGTGAAATAAGGAGAGAAATTTGCCATAAGAATAAAAATAAAAGGTACTGTTAGCTGAGAAAATAGTAGGACACCCTATAATTGCACTGAAAGATTTTGTCTTAATCATCTTTATGTCACTAGAACCCAATACAGAGCTTGGCACATGGTGCCATTCAACACGTTTGTTAAATTGAGCTACGCTAAAGAGAAAAGATCAAGTATAGTTTTTTTGTAAATGGAAAAAGGACCGACAAGGAGCAACCAGAGAAGCAGAAAGAATCAGACCAGCATTACTTCAAGGAATAGTGTCAAATGTTTAGAGGTCAAAGAGGATCAGGCTGGAAAAAAAGGCCTTTGGTTTGGTATATACCAGGGAGCAGATTTTTTAGTAGGGTGAAAAATGCAGAATACAGGCTAAGGAGTCAATGTGCTAAACAAAAGTAGAAGTGGTGAGCAGATTATTCTTCTGAAAAGTTTACAAAGTGCTTTCAAACATGTTATCATCTTATCTTTCAGTGAAGACACTGAGGCTCAAACAAGTTGATCTGTCCAAGGCCATGTAGCCAGCAATGGTCTTAAACATGATATGGATTCAGCTTTTCTGACTCTAATTCTCATACCACTTCTATTCTCCCCACCATCGCAGTCTTCTTTTACTGTCATTCGTATAGTGGTGGGTTTCACAGAGTGGGCAGTGAATCCACCACAATATCCTACCAACATTGGTATAATGGAGGAGGAGGTAAAAAATGGCCTGAAGAAAATTTCAAGTATAAATTCAGTGCTAGGATAAGAAACTGGATGGAAGAAATGAGTGCTGACTACATACAGTCTCAGTAGCAGAAGACAGTGAACACCACTAGATGTAACAGTTTAATTCAGTTTGCCTGTGCAAGTAAACTAGCTATACTTTTTTCTTTAAGCCAGAGCTTCCCAACTGGTATGCAGGGAAGGGCTACAAGTGTGCAGTGATATTGATTCCCTTAGCCTTTAGTGCTGCAGTTCTAAATTCTCTTCTGTTGACCACAATGTGCCATACAATTATCATAGGTGTCAGTGAACCACTGTAAGAATAAAGTTGGAAGCACTGTCTTGGATTACTCTTAAACAAATGATTAACTTAAAAAAGTTAGTGTAGGTACCTGTAAACCATAAGATATTACTTACATCATTCACATATTCAGAGAGAAAATACTCTAAAATTCATTCTCTATTATAATTTAACACCCAAAGACAAGGCCAAATGATGAGTGATGCTAATTTTTTTTGAGTGATGCTAATTTAATTTTTCCTCCTTTCCAAATATACTAAATGTACTAAAATATTTGAAATAGATTTACCAAAGATATATTGTCCTGATAAACTTCAGCACTTAAATGGTACTTTTTATCTGAATTAAACAGTAACATTACAATCAATATTATGTAGATATAAAAAGAAAAATAACAAAAACATACCTGTGGGGCATATCCAGGAGGCACATAAATAGGAGGCACAGAACCATTTGGGGACATCATTGGAACCTGAGCAGGACCTGAATGGGTCACAGAAATGATGTATTAATCCAAGATTACTTAGCAAGGTAAATTGAAAACCATTTGAATTGTACTTTGAATTCTTCATCCAAACTAACATTCAAACTAAGAGCGACTGTATTACTATGAAAAGAAATCCAGATGATTCACCTGTTATACAGTAGAAAAGGTTATCTTGTCAAGTGCACTGATTGCTTTTTACTTGCATTTGTGTTTCTCAAACTCATCTAGTGATCATAATAGTCACTGAGGTATCTTTTTAAAACACACAGATTTCAAAGCTCTCCTACAGGTTCTTATTTAGTATGCTTACAGTAAATAGAGGTCTTGAATCACCATATATACTTCACAAATATCTCAGGTAATTCTTAGAATCGTGCAAGTTAAGAAACACTGACCTATGACACAACATTGTAAAATTATTATAAATCAATAAAAAATGTTGAAAAAAAAAGGAACACTGACCTAGAGGAAAATCAAACTAAACTTTGCATATAAAATCAATGAAAAATATAAAAGGCAAAATTTTGAAAAGCAATAGGAAAAATCAAGAAAAAGTCAAGAGGGAAAAGCAGTAAGAGGAAGAACAGTTAGAAATTCGGAACTTGCTTAGTTAGGGTTAAAAGCCTCTTGTGTAATGTGTAACTCATGTTTGTGAGGGCTTGAGAACAAAGTCTGAGAAATTATGTATGTATATTTACCCAAGGAAAATTTTTTGTTTCTTACCCCAAACAGTTCTTAAAAACAAACATACAAAACCCTCAGCTTGTCATACTCTGCATTAAAAAAATTTTTTATAGTGATATCCTTTCTAAACAACTTTAAAAATATTATCTCTTGTCTGCCTTCTCCTAATCAGACACTCCTAGAAGGTGTGTTTTATTCTTTCTAGGAACTAAAATCTTACTTGTTTTATGTAACTTAAAAAAAAGAATATCTTACCTTCAAATCCCTTTTTCCCCTGTAACTTTAGACTGCATTGTTCCCTCACCCACTAGTTTTTAATAAATTGAAATGAAACCTTCTCAGAGAGCTTTACTCATTTCTAAGGAAATAAAGGTACCCAAGAGTCTGATAAAGAATGTAATGGAGGAACAGTTCCCTTTATATGTAGATTTCAACCTGCAGAGTATATATATTTGATCTCAGTCATAAAAGAAACCGAGGAAGAAGAGATAAATCGTAGAACAAAAAAGAAATAATGGTATCATTATACATACTTCAGAAAAACAGAATAAAGAGCATGGAGACTACAGCAAATAGAAATTACAGCCACTCTCCTCTTACTAGGGAAGGAGGAGGGGTGAGGACCAAACAACAAAGTAATGATAAAGGTACGGGGAGGAAGGTGAGAGGTGGGGAGGAAAGAGAATGTAGGAAAAAGGAGGGTGTGGGAGGGGAAATAAACAGTGGTATGGAAATGGGGAAGAGAGGAGAGTGAGAAGGAAGGGAGGAGGGGAGAGAGTACAGGCAAGAGTGGCAGGAGCACTGGAAAAGGAGGAGAAATAGGAGAAAGGAGAGAATAAGAGAGAAGACAGGAGGAGAGTGAACAGGGCTGGAAGGAGGGTGAGAAGGGGAGGGGAAAGAAAAGGGTGGAAGAATGGGGGTGGGGTGGGGAGGAGGAGGGTAAAGAAAGAAGAGGCAGGTAGGGGAAGGAAGAAAGCAGGAAAAATCCTCAAGTGGTTAAGAGGAAGTAAGGAGTGATGTCTATGTGGGCAGACTACCAAATTATGCTATATATCACTAAAAAATAAATTTTCAACAAAACTCTTCCCATCCAAAACAAGCCCACCAAATATATGAAGTTTTTCAGAACATTACCTTACAACAGCTAATTATGCAGATAATATTAACTTACTATGTGCCAGGCCTTTAATGTAATTTTTTCTCCTCATAATCATTCTATTAGGTAAATGTTATTATTACTCCCATTATTGAGATGTGAAAATTGAGGCAGAGAGGTTAATATTGACCAAGCAGTAGAACTAGGATTCAAAACCAGGGAGTTACATTTCTAAGGCTGTATCTCTACTATGTATTTAGTAAACATTAAAATACTACGCATTTTTGTCAACGGATGTAATTTGAGCCTTAAGAACTATGCTCTGATGCTTCTAAGGAAAACCAAGGCCTTCTTTATCTTCATATACTTGAAAAACAAGAGCGAAATGAATAACAAAATTTTCCTACACTGAAACTACCATTATCTATAAATTTATTAAATAAGACTTGTGAGGTGCTTTATAGCTCTAGGCAAGAAAGGCTTCATTCCAAAACTCACCTTTTAACTTCTATACGGTGGACTCAAGAAAAAAAAGACAATGGTTTTAAACTAATGTTGGTTTACTTCTATTAGCTAATTTATATAAAACTACAGTATATTAGCTTTCTGAACCCTGAGAGCTGGTTTAGAAATTACCCAGAATATGTAAAATTTAGCTGAGAATCAGAAAAAGAATTCACTGAAAATCATATTAGTAATCTTAATAAAGGAAATTATTTTGTTGAACTTCTACTATATATGCCAGAGATGTGGTTCCTCACACATTCTGTCAAATCTAATTCCTATTTCAAGTCATCAGAACAGGTTTTTTAATCCTGTTTTTCAGCCAACAGAGTAAAAAATAAGTTACTGCTGATTACATTTAAACTTGTAAAACTACATAACTGCTTCATGTTGCCCTTTGTTTACTAAAAATTTGAATATATAAATACTATGTAGTTATAATTCAAACCATACTGTACTTTGAAAGACGCTAAAATTGTTTATAATTTAGTAGTACAAAATTCTACTTTATCCTTTAATTATATTTAAGTGTGATAATGAAGAGGGAACAAAACAAACCCAATCTAAAATAAACCATCCGTAAATCCATTACGAGTTGCAGTCCAGAAATAATGATTAACTCATTCCCCTATGAAGTAATCATTTCACTCTAGCAAGTGAATTTTCTTATCCTGAGGCAGAAATGGTACAAGGTTAGATTTTTTAAAAAAGACAATTCATAGATATCATTATTTAATATTTAAAATACTGGTGTGAAGTAACGTTCAATACTGAACAAAAACTGCCACCATATAAACATAGTAAATACAAGTATTCACATTTAAAACTGCAATATTTACAGCACCATTTCTGTTGCTATTCCTGTCTATAGCAGCAAGACTCTAAAACCTTGCATACTTAATGCTGCAAATATTCAATTACCTCCTTAGTTCCAACAATACTTTTTAATTTAGAAAGTACTGAAAGATTAACTATGAACCCTGATTAAAGGCAGCCAGGTGATTCTGTCCCAATGAAGAAGCTAAAACTGTTACATATTGTACCATATTGTACATCTGTTCAGCTATTATCTGAACAACTGTAGATACCTCTAGTGGCTCCTTAAGAATCTACATGATCTGAGCAAAATCTACCCTAAACCATACAGCTATTGATTTTTAAGGGCATATTTCCTTCTCCAAAATCTTGCAGAAGAGTAAACAATTCTATTCACCAATTGTCTTAAGAAATTTGAGAAGCCCCTCACCTCAATTCCTTAAAAAGTGCTGTCAATGATTAAAAAAACAGTATTTTATCTAGTACTTTCTTTATTAGTAATTTATTAATAATCTTCTTTATTAGCATACATTCACAGTTGAGCTTTTTAAAAGACGAAATTAGAAATCTGAGTTTAAATTCTTAAAATGCAACGGCCTGCTGACGTGCCACACGTTCTCTTTACAACCAGGCTTTCACAATGGCTTCCAAATAATCTGATGTCAGTTTTCAGATTTTAGTTGTAAAAAGAAAAGCCTAGTAAAGTAAAAGCGCTGGAAAGGAAGATTCTGTGGAATATAAAATCAGCCCAACTCTATTAAACAGAGTCTGATCTTTTTATAACTACACGGCGACAATTTAAAATATTTTTACAGCGACAGATCTGGCATCTATTGAAAAAAACACACAGCATGACTTTAGATTAATACAATGCTTTCTATGTTTTAAAACAAAAGCAGAATGTTCAAAACAGTCAGCAAATCTTACCACTCATTTTGTTTTTACAGTAGCAGCAGAGAACAAGAAAATCCAACAAGGAAACAGCGTAGTACACGTTAACAGCTTTAATTGGAGAACGGCAGCTACGGTTTTTTTTTTTTTTTTGGGGGGGGCAAAGCTATGAGAGGAAAAGATCCTTTGACCGAGTCACGTGACACCTATCACATGACCTGCTGTGACCCGCGGAAAGGGGGAAAAAAAAAGCAAACGTTCTTGCTGGCAGTGTTTCTCCGATATAGTAAATAATTAAATGATTTCTACTGCTGCTGCCTTCAATTTGACCATTTTTTCAGACTCCCTTATGAACAAATGAAAAAGCTCATCAAACTATATAGTTGATGTAAAATGATTCTCTTTGTTTTCACTTTCCTTTGATAACATCATGGGCACTGTGTACTAACTGAAATTTTATTACCCAGCCAGTTGCTTTTCATTTAGAGTTTAGGATACATATAACACTAATTGAGAAGATTAGGTCTGAAATGCCCTTCTGTAACTTTACCCACTCTCCATACTCAACCCTTAAGGAATGCCCACAGTACACAAAAGAACTGTCTATAGAATACACAGGCTTGGTCAATGTGTTCCTCAAACATGGGATTTCTATATCAGGCTGGCATTTAACCTGTCGAGCTAATAAAGACTACCACTTTCATTGCTGGTTTTTCTTTCTTTTTATTTTTTTCCTGATTTTGTTGTCGTTTCCAAAGATCTAACCTGGACATCAATACAGATACTTGGTGATGGCATTCTCACTCATATCCATGAAATCTGAAAAGACAGATCATAACGCAGGCTTAACACTGTACTCAAGCATGTGTGGAACCCAGGAAGGAGACTAGAGATGTTCAGTTACAAGGGAGGGGAATGAGACAGTAAGAACTTTTGGGGGTCTTTTTATTACTTTATGGTGGCTGTTACGTAGTTAAGGCATTTATTAATAGTTAATACAAATATACAGGTAATGATAATGATTGTGATTTGTAACAAGCTGCACAGTGGAAAGAAAATGGATTTTGGTATCGAAATACGTAAGTTTTAATAACAGCTTCAATATTTGTTAGCAAGACAATTTATTGCTCTTCTGTGAGTCTGTTTCCTTCTGTAAAAAGGTTAAAAGAATCAACCTCATAGCATTGTTGTGAGAATCAAGTTAGATCAATTTAAAGTACCAAGTACACTAGTTGGCACCACTCAATAAATGATACTACTATAAGTAAAAGTATGATCACTGTATGTTTTCAAAAATAATAATTACATATACAGGGCACTATTCAGGGTTTTACATGTGTTAACTCACTTACAGTCCTCACAATAACTTAAATAGGCATCATTTATGGGTAAGGAAATTGAAGGAGAATGCAGTTAAGTAACTTGCCAAGGACACACAATGAGGCAAAGCCAGGATTATCTAACAATAAGGCAAAAACCATGTTCAAAGGCCCAGTCTCCCCAAAAGGTGGAAAAAACTGGCAAGGGATAACCTGGAGCAGTGAGTTTCAATAAATACATGCCAGATACCCCGGAGGAGGTAAGACACTAAAGGACCATTCTCACAAGTGGGGAAGGGTAATTGTTACCTTCTAAGTTCCTACTAAAAGGCAAGACTGCCCCGAAGAGCATGGCTTAACAGCAAAGTCTCCTGGTCTTAACAGAATCTCCTCATAAATGTTGGACTCAGACTCCCAGTAAATCCAACCATGCCTCTCATCTTCAGCCTCTAAACAAAAAGCAAGCCCCTGCAGCCCACTTCCTCATTTTGGCTCACGTTCTCACACAGCTGTGTTTCCATTTCTTGACTCTTTCTTTAACTGATCTCCTCAATTCTTTTCATTGTGCTCACTAGAACCTTTTCCCTGTTATAAATAAATTCCCTTCTATACTCAGCCTTTTCAGAGAACACCTGTTCATGTGCTTTCTTTAAATGAAACCTGTTTCTCCAGCAACCACAGGGAGCAGAGGCTTCCCATTCTCTTCTGAGGCAGTCCTCAGATACCCCAAGGCTGCTTCCCATGACCACTGTTGTTTCTGTTTCATGCTTAAGTTTCTTTTTCCTTGAGATTATGTCATAGGAATGTACTACCCTCTACCCCTTCTCACTGCTGTCATGCTCAGTCCTCATTTATTGAGAACTTTGGCACCACATTCACAGTGTTTTTCCTCTATTCCAACTCTCGCCCACCAGAACAATGACTTTATGTCCAAAAAACCCCTAACCTCAACCTTTTTTGAACTCTCCTCTTCCATTATTTTTAGTAACCCAGGTTCAAAGACAAATCTTGGAATTTATCACTTAGAATTCCACTATCTCATCTTTGAAATATTAAACTTTCATGTTTCAGATTCTGGACACCATATCTATCTTTCATCTCTTCAGTTCTCTTTCTTCTACAACATTTGGTCTTCTTTATAATGATCTCCCTTTTCTCCTGATTGAACACTACCTTCAGGGTCTGATTTTCTTTCCCATCTATGTCTTCCTTTTACTTCCCCTCCATTAAAAATTCCTAATTTTAATCAGTCAGATAATTATCTTCTCTTTCCATAGACTGGCACTGTAGAAATCAAATGGTACTCAGACTGAGATGTTTATAAATTCAGTTATACCCAACCTTAACTTAGCCACTAGCATTGCTCAGGAATCTTTTCAGGAATTTATCCCTGGTTAACAACTTACTCTGTTTTCAGAGTGATTATGAGAGAGCCTCACCACTCTTTTAAAGACCTTCCCCAACCCAACCTCAACTACTTATCTCAGTATGAAACTGAAATTTTTCAATGTTTTTTACAAACTTTTCATACCTCTTCCTTCTATTTTCAGAAGAATCACTGTTCCTTCAATATGTCAAAGCTATTTCTCCACTTCTACTCTTGATCTGATCTCCACTTCCTCCTCTACTGGGTCTTTGCCTTATTAGTCATTTCTGTCCTGTTCAGTATTTTCAACTGCTTTCAGTATCCTTCTAACAAGACTTAGCTCTATACCTTTACTATCCTCAACTATCCACACAATTGCCACAGAGTTCTATCGCCCAGGATTAGTGACAGGGTCCATATTTCCAGGACCCTTTAGTTATAATAAGGAAAATATAAGTTAAATGTATTTTACGTTTCCTAAAGAACTTGTTAATTCAAGAATGTGCATCGAACAATTTTCCCATAGAAATAAACAAAGTGAGAGGATAATTGAGAACACCACAATTATAGGGATGCATTATACAGCAATGAGTGTATTTTTAATTTTTCCTTTTGTACCTGATTATATGACAATTTTAACAAACTTAAAATACCCCTGCTTTTTATTTTCACAACACTGTCTCAAATGTTTTGCAGAGGGCTCTCTTAAATTAGGAGCATGGCATGTCACAGTAATCATATGGACTTCTTGGTAACATTTTAACACGTTATTAACATTTCTAAACTACTGATTTTCGGGTAGACTTGTCAATATAGCACTATACTTGGGTGATGTTTATAAGCACTTAGTGGGTACTAGACACTGGTCTACTATACGGATATTAACTCGTTTAATCTGCATAATATCCCTATGAAGTAGAATAACTATTATTTCTATTTTATAGCTGAGGAAACTAAGACAAAAGAGGTTAAGTAAGTAACTCACAGTCACAGCTAATAAGCGATCAATATAATTAAGTGGCCTAGCTCTGAAATCCATACTTTTCACCATGACATTATGTTACCTCTGTTGTTTAGGATATAACAAATATTACAAATTATAAAATGAATGAGAAAGTTGCAGCACAATAATACTAAAATTCTCTTAAAGATAAACCACAAATAGAAAAGCAATGAACATTTGGATAGAAGATCCCTCCACACAATACACCCCAAATATGTTAGTTACATATAATGGTAACAAAGCAAAATGTACCTAAATTATCTCACTGAAATTACTGAGAAAATCCTAAAAATTTCTAGTAAGTGAAGGGTATCATATGGAAAACAGTGAATTACTTAATAACCAAACCTGTTCCAAAATATAATTTAAGGAGATTTAAAAGACATACACAGCACCAAAACCAAAAGCTAAAAAAAAAAACAAAAAAAACTAAAAAACTAACCAACCAAACAACCAAACAAAAAGAAACCAAAACAGATGACAAACTGAAGAAAAGGGAAAAGTAACATAGAGAAAATTAAGATAGAAAATAATAATATAAGTAAGGAGTAAGGCTTGTATTATATGCCCTTTCTAGAGTTGGGCCACAAAACATCTCTGATTTGTATGAGCTGAAATGTGGTTAAGATATCAAGGACCAACACTATCAAGCTAGTCATCATTTTCTGTAGCTCAAGTACATCTCAAACTGCCATAGAGCATGGTCACAGAGATTTGGTCTGAAAAAGACTAAAGAAGGTATAAGCTAATGCTGACTTTTGCCATATGTGAAAATTAATAAAGCATCAATAATGTTAAATTTAAGCAATGTATCCTCAAAAATAACTATTAGTTGCAAAATGAACAGCTAAGCCAGTAGGAGACACAACTGATTTGCAGAAAGGGATTATTAGCTATGAGGCAAATTAAAAGTTGGAAGAGTCGACTTTGATTTTATAAAGTTCTTTTTGGCAATAAATAAGATCAGTTGCTTATTAAGGCTGCTCTTAAATTGTAATAATAAGTCCAGGTCATTTGCATGTCAGAAACTTTAAGAGGAAGACTCATTCAGCTCAGCAAAAAGTGGTTTCAAATCATTAAGATGTCAATTCAAAAGAACAGGGATGTGAAATAATGTCCCTCTTCTACTCCTCTACAAATAGATATCTAATCCTCCAAAAGACTGACTCTGACCATGACAGTGATCCTGATTCCTGCGGCAGTATTAAGGTACAGGTTCTGAGTAAGAATCTAAAGAATGTATGTTAAGCTTATGTGGCTCAGGCCATAACTAGTGCACGTCCATAGAGTCAAGGGACCAAGGAAAGATTAATGAAATCTGTGACTAATCAAGTACTCTGTGGGAAGGAGTCTATTAAAGGGGAGTGGCTGACGATGATCTATGCAAATAATCTCAGGAAGATAAGGGAAGCAAAGATTAGAACCTGTAACTTTTTTCTTGGGTACAAATCAAAACTTGTTTATACTGTCTCGCTTATTTGCTTGCCCATGTTTTTCCTTTTTCGCCTTTCAGGGGCCTTAGTCACCTTACAGATCCAGCCACACAGTAGCATTTTCTTTATCTAAAATTTCCCTCTTTACATATATTAAGGTATCAATTTAACAAAAGTTTTACTCTATATGATGCATGCCAATAGGAAACAAATGTGAGGATCATCCTAAGACCAAGGCATGTTTTGAACTGATTGGGTTGTGAGGGTGGCTGGGGGTTAGATACTAGACAGGGAATGGTCAATTCAGACATCTGTGTTCAGTGTTTAGATTTATGTGCCAATAAAATTTCAAAACAAATTCTGGGGACTCATTAAGGTAACCCCAACTTTTTTATTAGACCAAGTAAGGACATTAAAAGGAAAGAGGAGGGAAATGAAGGACAGGTGGAAGAAAGTCTATCCTATATTATCACATCATTTCATAAAGAAAAGATACTCAAAACAGAAGGAATTTAACTTCAGAACTTGGAAAAGTCTTTAAGGCAAATAAATTTAGCTTAACAAGTAACAACTACATTATCCTTATTTTTGCATTTCCTAGACTGGTGAAACATCCCCAAATCTATGGACAAGAATTTGGGAATAAGTCTTAGTAGTAAGAGAGAGAATTTGTCCTCAAGGCTGGCTATTGCTAGCTCTGGTGAGGGAAGAGGGAGAAAACAGAGCAGAGGTAGGGCAATCATATTATCATCACCTGATCTGGAATACTTCTGAAAAGTGAAAGAGGTAGCTGAAAAAAAAAATTAAAATTATATAATTTGGAATTATTCTTTACTGATTGACAATTTGCTTTTATTATATTGAGGAATAGGAACAGGAGTTTTAAAAAAATTTTTTTAAATAAAATGCTTTATTAAAATATATATGCAAGTACATTAAAGAATATTTTACAGATTTTTTTAAATTGAATATTTGAATACTAAAGAGTGGTGTAAGAGTAATTATTTAGTACATACATATGTATTTTAATCAATTTGTTAGCTGTATCTGTCTGTATCTCCATATTTAACTGAATTTTCTTTTTTCAATGTAGTCATTTTAAATTTTTTCACAGAAATGCCTGCGACTGTTGTATTTTATGGTTAATAAATTTGAAGTTATTCATTCCTTCACTCAACTCTTTTCTATAGTATTTAAGACTATGATGTTTATATTAAGAAAATACTCTGATTCTGAGGTTTGGTAAGCTGGGAGCAAATTCTGTTAAGTGGAGGATATTCTCAGTTCTATTTCTTTTCTTATTGTAACATTCAAATATTTTCACTGGTATTATAATACCTTAAAATATTTTTACAAACAAAATTCACTGAATTCTCTCTATGATTTTTTGAAAGCTTCACCAAAGTTAGTTTTTTTTTTTAGCTCATTTTTGCTGAAAGGGCCTACTGCAAAATAAAAAAGCACTGCCAATAATAAAGTTATAGATTTATATAATAAATGACAAAACCATTCAGACTATTTTTAATATATTCTGAGGCAGGGGTGTTTAAATTTTATTTCCTGCATATTATTTCACATTCATCTAACCAATATGCGTCCCACTGATCCCTCCAATTGGTGGCCTGGTGACACCAAGTGGCTATCAGGGACATTAGCAATCACCACCAGCAGGAGTCTAGAAGGAGTCTGCAGTCCCTAGTCTTCTTTATCTAAGAGTACTTTGCTCTACTACTAAGTACCTTAACTACTATCTTTGATTTGCTTCTGGCAAGGGTCAGGGAAAGAGAAATGGTTTATTCTGGTTGCCTTTAAGTTTAATCACCGGCTAAAGTGAAAACAAGAGATGGGTAAACTGCTTGCCTAGAGGAGATTGTGGCAAAGCTGGAAATACAAAATGATGGCTGATGGTATACATCAGAGCTTATTTTTAATGGAACTAGTAATTACACTCTGTCAAAAATGAAAAGTCTGGGACAAATGTTAAACCGGTTAGATACCAAGATGAGAGGCATAAACTGGGACTGCCCTAGACAAAAATGGGATACAAGGCCATCCTATTGATAAGAGCTGCTTATTTGTTAAGGCTACAAACACCTGGCAGCATTTATTCACATGAGGCAGGCAATTAGCACAGTCCTTGGGTCTAGGAATTTAACAAGCTGGCGATCGTAATTCGGGAACAGAATGAGACAGGAAGTTACAGAAGAAAGAAAAGATCAAGGTTATTATTCATTGCTTTAGGGGCTTTTCTTTCCCTTGAAAATTTATTTTTCATTTTTAAGGTTGGATAAAGCAGACTGTTTCAATCAGGGGCCTAAGTATGATTCAGAATTATAGGTGATTTCATTTATTTGTATACAGATAACTGAAAATTTCTGTAATTAGATCTGCTAAGTATTTACATAGATCAGCAATAATAAGCACACTAAGTAGAAAAAGGGTGAAGAGTGACTATCATATTATGGTTAGAATCTACCTCTAGCACTAAATCGAACTGTATATAGATAGAAAACTTAAAGAAGATATGTTTATCAAGCACCTGCTTCTAAACAAGAGTTATTTTTAGTGCTCTTGTTTAGAAAGCTGCAAAGGCTCTGGTATTACCATGCATGGAAGCAGCAGGTTGTGAACATTACTATCTTTAGTATCATTCTTTGTTATCCTAGTAGGAAACAGTGCTTGGGATTTACTGCAGCACATTAGGTTAACTATGTCTCACTAACTGCACACCCACACGCTGACATCACACAGGCAGTGATATGGATCAATGACGCAAATCCTGTCAAGAACAAACATTAAGGCCACAGGGGTTGAAAAAAAAGTGCCCACATGACAGGGCAGACCAGTCATCCAACATGCACAGACTGCATTATATCAGCATTGCTGATGTTGAAAAGGGTTGTTTTAGATTCTTTTTATATAATAACTAAGGTTTTTTACTTTAATTATAGATTTCCCACATACAGACTCTACATTTATCTTTAAGTTTCCTCATAGCTTCTGTGGTTTAAGGTCTGGACCTTTAGAAACATGTCTTAAGGCTCCATCAGCCCTGTGAGTTATCTGGAAAATGGCCTCTGTAGCCAGGATCTTTAGACAAATCTTTGGAAGAGAATGCCACCATTGATTAAGCATTTTATATAATATGTTGTGCTTGACAAACAACATTTAGATTTAGATTTACCATACTGTGGCCTCAAAACATTGCTACCTCAGAGTCTTCTTCTATCGTTACCTGGTTCTTTGAGCTTTTACTGTTTTTAGTTTTATTGGCATCAAAATATTAATTTTTACGGTTACAGATAGATCAGAGAAGATGGCTTATTATAAGTAACCATCTACAAGGTTTCAAAGTATCCTCACCTTGAATTACATGTACCTGCCTGGAATTAGAGATTTCCTGTCCTTAACAGGAACAGAACCTATCCCTGGAGGCTTGCCACAGAACATTCACATCCTGCTGTAGGTTCTTCTGAAAGGAAACAGGGTCTGCGCTTAAAACGTTACCCTTCCTCCTAGTTACGTTCTCCTCAAAGACTATCACTTCCCAGGAGAACTCGAAAGCTGGAAGGAGAGGTGTTTTATTCTATCATTATTCTGACAGAATCAAACTAACATGCTCTCAGGCACCCGCTTTCATGTTGTTTCCTTAACGAGTGTTGTTTCTTATGAGAACTTGAAAATAAAGAAGGAAAAGCAAGGGTTTACCCTCATCCTAAGGTTGGTTAGTTTTTTTAAACTGTTAATCATCTTAAAGAAATACTTGGAAAACATAAAAATTACTGAGATAGTTGTCTTCATAGTTTGTTTTGAGGGATAATCTTTAAATCTAGATTTTCCATAGTAGAAACCAAAATGCTATTTCACAGTTGAAAATATTTCTATACTTTTCACTGCACATCAACTTTCATCAGGAGACTGAACTGCAAGGTCTTATTTTTCTCTATCACGATTTATATATTTTTATCATCTGCTATTAGCTTCTATTTTACCCTACTCATTTTATTTCAGCCTTCTCAGGGCAAGTCCCTATCAGCTAACACAGTTTTATATGGAAAAAAGGAGATTAAAAACTCACTGTGTTGATGGCATGCTAAAGACTTCAAAGAGTTAGGAAAAAACTCCACAAAGTCAAAGACAGACAAAAACAGAGGCATTGTCTCCCTCTCATTCTCTTCAGGTTCAAACATTACCAGACTGGGAAGTAGAATCTTGTTTATGTAGATCATTTATAATAAGATTAAGCAGAGAAAGGTAGAAGACAGGGCTTTTCCCAGGCTCTTTGCCTGTGGCTATGAAGCATTTTGAAGATATTTAGATTGCAGGTTTGAGGCTTTCATTTTCAACCCTGTCCCACAGCTATAATTTCCCTCCCCAAAGCAATCATTCTTTGTTTCTTATAAATCTTTTCTGAGGTATTCTATGCATACAAAAGCAATTATGTGTATATTCTTTTAAAAATATGTGTATATTCTTTATGTGATACTATACTATATACACACTGTTCTGTACCTTTACATTAATATAGCTTAGAGATCTTTCCATATTGGTCCATGCACAGGCTGCTTTAATCTCTAAAGGATGCATGGTACTCCTCTATAACAACGTATCATAATTTATTTAACTATTCTCTTATTGGTAGATACTCAAGTTATTTTCAACTTTTTGCTATTACAAACAATGCTGCAATGAATATCTGTATAAAAATCTTACAGATATGTCAGTATGTCTGCAGGATGAATTATTAGAAGCAGGACCGCTGTATCAAATTTACATTTTTTTTTTGAAATTAGCAAACCTTAATGTTGGTACTAATATATATTCTCACAACACACCCTCACTAGCAGTTACCAAACTTTTTGATATTTGCCAATTTGAAAGAGGAAAACAGTGTCTCTGAGTAAGGTTGAATATTCATATTAAATGTTTAAGAGCCACTTATTTTTCCTCTTCTGTGATTTGTCTGTTCTTAGCCCTTGCCTATTTTTCTACTGGGTTTGCAAGGACTCTTTGTATATTTAAGAAGTTAGCTCTTTCTGATAAGCTGCAAATATTTCTCCTATTTCTTTGTCTTTTACCTTTATGTTGTTCTTTCCTCCCTGCTCCTTTCCCAAGAATATAATATTTATATTCTTGGATACTAAGAGGATAGACTAGGGTGGCATTGGGGATGAGTATCAAAATGTTACAAGTTGGAAGCTAAAACTCAACAGTTTGCACAAAGACAGTGTTTTTGAAAATGTGTTTTATAAAATCTGATTTCATAAGGTGTCTCTAAAAAAGGATTCAATGTTCAGAAGAATTTAGAACATGATGTAAACAACAAACACCTTCTTGAAAACTCATGATGAATATTACTAGCATGGTAGTCTCTTCATAACTTTATATAAATGTTCACTGAAGATCCTAGCCTCGCCTTATCCCAGCTATGCTTTGGGAAAAAAACAGAAAGGTTTATGCCGAGGTTAGATCGCTTAATTGGTACTTCCCTGAGTCCAAATTGTGGTTGCAGTTACTACAAGGCTAAAATAAGGTAAATCTCTGTATATCTGTAATTCAGTTGCTCTTCTCACCAGGAGATCCTTCTAGTGAAGCTAACTTTAGAGTCTGGTTTTTGTTTTTAATAAGGAAAATGATCTTTCTAGATATTCTTACATAGGGTTATGAAATATATAGGTTTGTAGTAAATAGTGGGTTTCTTTCCTAGCATCCCAATGGTTTGGTTAGAGAAGATCCAAACAAATACATCTTTTTTCATAAATACAGGCTCGCTTATACTGGTACTTTTTGAGGTTGACAAAATCTTGAACATCTAATGTTTTTTTGCCTTAGGGTTTTTATCTGTCCTTCGGAATGTTAGACTTCTTTGAGCCATTTCTAAATTACAGTATCTATACATTTCTGCTTCTTCTACCCCCCTTGATTTCAAATATTGTCAAACTACTATTTTGTACTTATAAGCTTGGTATAACCCATTTTTTTTTTTAGTTTTCACTAGTTAAGAAAAATCTACTTATCTGCACCAAAATACATTGTATGGTCCACCATTTTCCTTAGTGACCCCAGGGCCTCAGCTTAAAAAAATCAAGAAATTTTGTGAAATAAAATTGGGACTAAATTTAAAAGAGGTTAAAACAACATTTATATGATTATTTAAGCAATTAATATTTGTCAAAATTATCAAATTATACAGAAAGTATACAGAAGGAAAAAGATTCCTGTAATCCTACCATACAGCAGCAAGCATTTGAAGGAAATGTGCTCAAATAATTTTTGATGCATATATATTCATTAAAAGTAATATTTTTCCTCATTACAAAAAGAGCTAATTCTGTTGACATCCTTGGTAATGTATAATCAAATAAACAGTCTTCAAGATTCAAGTTCTGATTAAATCAAACCACTAATTAATACAACTTTTAAATCTTCCCTTTCTGGGAGGTGAAAAATAAAAAACAGAACTCATCTTTGCGTGTCCTCTAGGAAGTAGTTCCTCATCCCTGGCCTGGTCTGGATGTTCCTGCTAGAGCTTCTATAGTTTCCTTCGTGTTCTCTCTAATCACAGCACTCTTCTCACTTCACTGAATATTTTCACTGTCTTCCTTATGAGATTGTAAACTTCACGGAGCGCAGGAATCAGGTCTATCCTACTCATCACTAAACCTCCAGAGTTTTGGAATAGCGACTGTACATATTAAATTGCAGTAAGTATATGAAAGTACTTTAGACAGAAATATGTGGTTGATAGGAACCAATTACTGTTAAGCTATGAATAGAGTGCCACCTTAGGTACTTTATGTTTGAGAAGCAGCTGCAAAGTGTGGACTCTGCAGCCAGACTACCAGAGTTCAGGTCCCAGGTCAGCCACTCAGTAACTGGTAACTCCAGGCAAGTTATTAACCTGTTTCAGTTTCCTTATCTATAAAATGAAGATAGTAATAGGTATCTCACAGGGTTGATGGGAGAATTAAGTAGGTTAGTTACATGTAGAATGTTTATAAAAGTAATTGGTACAGTGATTATTCAATAACCATTAGTATCATATATGTTAATTAAATTACAAAAAGGAAGAATGGAGAAATACTAATCCCAAAGGGACAGGTGAAATGTGGCTGAGAGAAGGCAGACAAGTATCTTTTGGATAAAAAGAAAGGAGGGAGAAGGAAGTTTCTTATACACAGCCCTTATTTTTAATAGGAAATACATGTACAAGGTTCAAAAATTAAAAAAATACAAAAAGGTAAAGAGGAAAAACTTTCACTCCATCCCTGTTTCCTATTTCATGCACCATCAACCCGTAAGTAAACACTGTAATTACTTTTTGGAGGGTCTTTCAAGATTTTTAATTACCATTATCATTTAAAAAAATAGTCTGTGGCACCTACTAGTTACCTTCTAGTATCTGTTCTTCCCTTTTTCCACAGTAATAATCCCCTGAAATTCTGGTCAGAACAATGGTCACCCCAACCAAAGGCATTTTTTAGCTCTCTTTTCTAGCTATAAGCAGTCAACTAAGCTATGGCCAATAAGAAGGTGAGGAGAAGTGATCTGTATAATTTCCAGAGTGTGTCCTTAAAGAAAGAGGGCATATCTTAGAGCTCTTCTTTTCTTCTTTTCCATTCTGTCTGGGACATGGACATAGTGGTGAGCCATCTTGGATCATGCAGATGAGTGTTAACATCCTAGAGATGGCAGCTCAAGACAGAAATGACCTGGGTCACTTTATTACCTGTGGGGCAAACAATTCCATACAAGCACTAACTGACCTTTGAACAAATGCGTAAGAGAAAAAAAAGTCGTATTACAATTATCTTAGTTTTCTATTGCTCTGTAACATTAGCACAAACTTAGTTATTTAAAAAAAAAACCCATTTGTTAGCTCACAGCTCTGTAGTTTATAACTCTGATAATAGTATGAATTGGGTTCTCTATTCAGGGTCTCACAAAGTGAAAATTAAAGTACTGGCTAGGGTGTGTTCTCATTTGGAGTTCTCTTCCAACCTCACGTGGTGGTGGCAGAATTCAAATTCTTGTGGCTATAGGACTAAGACCCTCATTTCCTTGCTGGCTGTCAGCCACCAGCTATTCCCAGGTCCTAGAGGCCACCCACATTCCTTGTCATGTGGCCCTAAATCTCTTACTTCCGAAAGAGTTCAGTCCCTTTTTAAGGGCTCACTTGATTAGGTGAGGTTCACTGCAGACCATCCTTCTTTCTTAAAATTCAACTGCCCCATATAATATAACTCAATCATGGAAGTAAAATCAATCATAATTACAGTCCTAGTGATTATGTACAGTGTGTACAATAGGGGGCAATGATCTTGAGGGTCATCTTAGAATTCAGCCTACCACATCATTTAGGCTTCAGGTCTCCCCTCCATATCTTTTTTTGGGTTAAAAATAAAAATAAAAATTTAAAACTTATTTTTTAAAATCTTAGTTAAAAAATATATACACATACACACACACACTTAAAGTTTATCATTTTAACCATTTTTAAGCACACAGTTTAGGGGCATTAATGCAATCAGGTGGCATTGTCACAATGTAACAATGGTCACACTGTTGTGCAACTATCACCACCTTCCATCTCCAGAACTGTTTCATCTTCTAAATCTGAAACTCTACCCATTAAACAACTCCTCATTTCCCCTCTGGCCCCTAACAATCGCAATTATACTTTCTGTCTCTGTAAATTTGACTACTGTAAGTGGAATCATATAGTGTTTGTCCTTTTGTGACTGGTTTTCACTTATTTGCTAGCACTTTTGATCTTAAGGTCTTAATTAATACACATCAAAAACACTGAGCAGGAGTTGCCAGTGAAACAGGAGAAAAACCAAGAGAGTATGTAAACTATAGAAGGAGAAGTGAAGAGAACAGTGTTCCAAGAAGGAGGGAATAACATACTGTGTCAAATGCTGCTGGAGAGGTCAAGTATGATGAGAACCAAGACCACTCATTTTGGCAACACTGAGGTCACTGGTGTGTGACACAGTAATTCTCCAGAAGTAGTAGTATTATATGATCACCATGGCTACTACTGTTATGAATTATTTTCCCATAGTATGAGAATCCCAGAATCAAGCTGAGCAATATAAAGCTGAGTAAAAATCAATATAGTCCAAACAAAATCCCTTTAGCCTCAGTTTCTAAGTCATTCATGATTGGATGGAATTTTAAGAGAAATATTTCAAGTAAAGACATGGGTAGTAGAAAAAATAAGTGTTTACCTATGTTGCACATACCTATCTACTGAGATCATTTATTCAATTAACAAATACTATTCACTGAATGCTTACATAGTGCCAGGAATAGACTTCATTATAATTGCACATTTCCTTGTTTTAGATATAAATGTTTAAAAATGTCAAGACCTTCAAGAAATTTGAACGGTCAGTAAAGTCAGTATATCTCTTGGGCTAACCTTAACCTAAGCAATTAAGTAATGATGCTAATTCTAATCAAAGGCCTTCAAAAAATCTGACTCTAATAAAAATTCAATTATCACAATCGAGGGATATGCAAGTGTCTGAGAAATTAAGATCAGAGAGCAAAATTTTTCTTCTATAGAAAACAGATTATTTCTAATTTTCTATCCATTACCTAGAATATAACAACTACTTAAAAAAAAAAAAACCTGACCAATGTATGGTCATTTAATTTTGAAAACCAACCAACATCTCACTCACGAAAACATGTTACCTTTTTTCTTTAACTAAAACATACTTACAACTGTTTAGTATT
Source organism: Camelus bactrianus (assembly GCF_048773025.1). Taxonomy (NCBI): domain Eukaryota; kingdom Metazoa; phylum Chordata; class Mammalia; order Artiodactyla; family Camelidae; genus Camelus; species Camelus bactrianus. Next base: position 15,556,753 of record NC_133552.1, read on the forward strand.
AGACATTCAGAAGGGAGCTTTAACAATCAAACTAAACAGAAACTGTACTAGATATATAGTTTTTAAGAGTTATTAGCTTAAAATCTGCTTAAAATAAAGATCTTTTAGCTCTTCTTTTATTTTTGACTCTCCTAATTACTTAAAGCATCCAAATTCACTTTTCTTTCTTGCCTTTAAAATTATTTAATCTTCCCATTTTTTCCCATTCTAAGTCAATCTATTTTCCTATCCTCATTTCTCAGCTCTTACCTGCCTTTACTAGATGGCTTCTTTCCTAAAAGGAAAAGAGACACTTGAAAGGAAGAGAGAATTGCACCTCAAACAAAGATTTTATATTCATGTTTCTGCCTACTTAATAAAATACCATTTTGTGAAGCCAGTTCAGGAAAGATATAGATCCTGATAGGTCCATTTTAGTCTCTAACCAATATAAAAAGTGTCAGAATGCAATAGGTTTATAAATGTTTACTGAAAAGTTAATACAAGCTATTTTACATACTCATATTTCTAGGTCTTAATTTCCTTTCGTCATCACTCATTAAAATTTTTTAATTGAGATTTTTATTACTTATTTTAATGGAACTCACTAAACTGGTTTAGATTTCCTATTTCTAAGAGAGTAGCTTTAACAATGATATTTTATTCATTAGAAACGTAAAGAATTGAAGACAGCTTAATTTGCCTATATTTTCCTTTTTAGCACAACCAGTGCAATTTTCTCTTAACTAAGTCATATTATATTGAAAAGTAACATTCAATAGTGATTTAGGGACAACCTGAGACTATTACACAATGTACTCAGGATGAGTCATAGTTATTCACTTAACCTAAAATGGACTGAATTTATGAATGGATGATCTATTATGATTCATTTTCACAAACAAGACTTATTAATGTTTCAAAATGAGTATTTTGAGCCTCTCTACTGGAACTGATATTTTCATCTTAGAAGGAGAAAGTGTAAATGGCAAACTTTTTAATATAATAATGTGACTTCCACCAGTATGAAAAATAATTACCCATGCTTTTAGAGCATTTTCTAAGGGTAGTTAAGATTTTCTAAATAATGTATAAAGGATATAATTTTTCCATGGTTCAGTTTGATAAAATTTTGAAAAAAACTGAACAATGGCTATTCACAGGCAATGAGAATCTACTACATATGATTTTGACTTGAGTTACTTATAATTTCTGTAGAACATACAGAGCTTCAGTAAGTTCAGTCAGATTTGAAGCAATGGAAAGTCATTAGTCCAAAGATAACCAGTGGTCTTATAAACAATTCTTAGAATATTAACCCCTTTAATATTGTTTTTAAAAAATTATTTAATAGAGGTCCCGGGGATTGAGCCCAAGATCTTCTGCATGCTAAGCACGCACTCTACCACTGAGCTATTTCTCTCCCCACAAAAGATCTCTTTATTATTAATAAAAATCTAAGATATAGCATAAGATATTAGCATAAAATATGAGCATAGTTGTGAATACCTAAAAACTAGAGAGCTGGTGGAAATTTGTTGAATTTCATTCACACTAGCCCATCCTCATTTCACATATGTGCAAAATAATGGCCAGATTTAAGTAATCTACCTCAATGATATAAAATTATAAAATTTTAGACTTGTGAAGAACTTTAAAAGGGCATCAACTCCAACCATCCACTCAAAAGAAATTAAACCTCCTAATGGCACCATCAAGTAGAGTCAGCATATGTATTATCACCTACAAAAACATTGTTCCTGAGCCTCTTCAACAGTTCTGTTTATTACAAAGTTGTTCCTTATACTGAACTAAATCTGTTTTCCTGTAACTCCCACCCACTAGTCCTAGAACCCAAGTTGACCTACTCCCAGACCCGTACCTTTAAAAATGTGCCATTCACATATTTTGTTATTTCTTTAATGCTTTATTGTTGTGAATTTAGGAAGAAAAGTTATATTTTATACTGCCAGTAACTGTAACAATGTAGTAACCATGATATATAAAACAACAGACATTTAACTTGTAATAAATTTTGAGAGGTATTTTTAATATCAAAGGCCTGACATATCTAACAAGATTCATGGGGCCTAAGGTGCAGTTTGTATATATGTCTCAGAGATTCCAGGACATTAGAGCAGGTCACAAGAAGTCCTACTTGCATGAAAACTCCATCTTCCTCTCCTATCTCCAATAATGGACATCCTGGGATAAAAGGGCTTTGATAAGATCTGATGAGCATAAGTATTCAGACTAGAACACAGAGAAAAGCAAGGCCAGGAGTGCCAACTTTTGGAGTGCAAAGAACTCACTCTGAGGTAACACAGCTGGGATTAATGGGATACAGGGATTATAAGTATTTAACAAAATTTTGTTTTATTAAGGACCTTAAAAGTCATCTGGCTCAGTCTAGGAGATTTGCTAGTAAAATACTCTGCAAAGGAGATGGCAAATATGAAACAATAGACCAATTGTGGGAAGGAGGACAGACATGTGGGATTATATACATCATGTTCCCAAAACACACAGAGACGGACAGAGCAGTACTTACTGGTGGGGACAAACTTTCCCTTAACTTCAAAAACCCCTACAATGGCTGAAGAGTCAGGATCACGTGCATGAGGAGATAAGGTAAGAGCAGAAAAATAGTGAAAAATAGCAGGAGCAAGTAAAGGGAAGAAAAATAGGAATAGAGGTGCTGACAATAACTGCTCCAGGAGTGACAGTGCTGGTCACTCCTTGAATGCGGTGACAGTAGAAGCAACAGGGGCACAATAACCTCCCACTGGCAGACTGGTAAGTGACACCAGCAGCAACAATGGTGAAAAAAATATCAGTAACTGCTGAGAAGCTGGTCAGAGCCATCTGGAAAGCAGGAAGATTTAGAGGTAGTACTGATGTCATACTAACTCCAGTGTTTGAAGGGGCTCAGAATCAACACACTCTGGGATTGTTAGTTAGGTTCTTGACTTCCCTGACTAAAGTGAGATATGAGAAAACAAAGGTTAGTACCTTTCAACAAATCCAAATTCACTTTGACAATTTTTCTACATGTAAAGGTCAAATAATAAAAACAGGTAGAAATCCAGGATTTGGCCAAATAATCAACATCAAGGCATTATCTATGGCTCACTACATTTACATTTTTTACATTTATAAATTTAAAATTTTCATAGTACTCTACAATCTTAACTGGTGCTCATATTGAAGACTGGGAGGCACTAAAATATCCCTAAGTATAAAAGTATATTTTTAGCATATAGTAGTTACCAGGCAAACAAGTGTACCGATATGTTTAAAAATATTTCAGTAGTTAATTTTAATAAATATCGACAGCATGCCCACTAAGGCATTATTTTAGCACACAAAAAATCAAACATAAAAAAGAGTTAATTTTTGTTGTTAAGGAAACAAAATAGAATGAAGCTAACATTTCTTAAACATTTTCGTTAAGCAAAGTTTCAGGTACCAAGATAAAGACAGCAGCATTGTTTCTGCCCCGTAAGATTTAGAAGTTTAGTGGAAGTTTCTCACTCAAGTGTTTACTTCATTAGGAATGTGGATTAATAAATTAGTTAGCTGGCATCTTATTTATAGGTCTATTATGAGCAGTAGCTATTCACTAGCTTGATTACTTTACGAAATGTGCCTGTGCACAGTATACTTGTTAAATTTAAGACTCTCATTCAGAATACTCATTTCCAAAAGTAACGTAACATCTCATTTTAATTAACAGGTTATTTTGGAATCAAAGTATCTTTTAGTTAGAATAAATGTTGGAACTTGCACAATCAAAATTCTTTTGCTAAGCAAGAATTACTTTTATAATATCATCCAACCAGAACATGAGCACACATAACGATGGGACGCTGGTATGACAAAACATGGGCTCCGTTTCTATTGCTGGACAGTTCTCCCCTGTGAGACAAAATTTACTTCCCTGTAACTCTCGGTTGTTAGTCTAAATTCTGCCCTCTACAGGTGCAGAGAATAATGCAATCTTCCAAGGCAGCTTTCTTTTTTATGTTAAACATCCTTCAAGTATTTACAATGTTTTTTGTAAGAATGATTTCTCCTGATTACTTTCCTGGGTTCAACCTCAGTTTGTTAATACTTCTTTCAAACATATTAAAAAGATATCATACAACTAGAAGACTACACCATCTGTTTTGAACATACATTTCTGTTTTTGCAGTCTAAGATTTCATTTGTTTTCACTTTTGCAAATGAGATTCAACAGAGGACTCATATTTAGCTCTAGTTCTACTAAAATAAGCAAGGTCTAGTCATAAAGTTAAGTCTTCTCTCTTGTACTGTAGTGGACAGTGTCATTTGTTTTGATGCATATGATCGCTAGTCCCACTGTATGCTGGAGGAGTCACCTTGGTGTGAAGTAAAGAACACTGCTCATATAGGTGCTGATAACCTAGCAGGCAGTGGTGGGTAGCTACAAGGTTCCTGTTGCAGAAGGAGTATCTTTGCTGGAAGCAAGTTAACACTAAGTTCTTAATGAAGTCAGGGCATAAGTACAATCATGGCATTCATGATGATTTCCTTAATCAAACTAGTTCTGTGCATGGTTTTGGAGCACTGTTCCTGAAGCTTAGGCTTGAGTCTGGTTCTCTAATCCTCCCAAAGTTTCTATAAGATATCCAGTATCTTTTTTTTACAGTAATACTTAAAAAAAATTTGAAACAACCATAAACTTACAAAAAAAAAAAAAAAAGCTGCATGTCCAGCTGGCACAAAGAACTTTCTTCCCTAAATCACTTGAAAGTAAGTTGCTGACATGATGACCCATTACCCATGGCATACTTTAGTATGCATTTCTTATAAATAAGGGCATTCTCTGATATAACCAGATAACCATCAAAACCAGGAAATTAACATTAATACCTATCACTATCTCATCACTATCAGTTTGGGGGAACTGTGTTCCCCTAAAAAGATATGTTTAAGTACTAGTACTTCAGAGTGTGACTTTATTTGGGAATTTTGAGCATTTTATTTGGGAATAAGGTCACTGTAGATATAATTAATTAAGATGAGGTGATGCTGGAGTAAAGTGTGGTATTAATCCAATATGGTATTCTTTCAAGAAGACAGCCATGTGAAGACACAGAGACACAAGGAGAATACCATGTGAAGATGAAGACAGAGATTGGAGTGATGGATCTACAAGCCAAGAAATCCTAAGGATTACTGGCGATCACTAGAAGTTAGGAAAGAGACATAAAGTCTCTGTCAGAAGGAGATCCTACTGATACACCCCGACTTTGAACTTCTAGCCTCCAGGATTGTGAGACATTAAATTTCTGTTCAGTTTGTGGTCCTGTGCTATGGAAGCCCTAAAAAACTATAAACCATCTAATTTTCAAACCCCATTTAAGATTCACCAATTGTCCTAATAATGTGCTTTCCAGAAAAAGGATCTAGTTCAGAATTACATACTGCATTTAGTTGGCATGTCCCTTTAGTCTATCATCCTGAACAGTTCCTTGGTCTTTCCTTGACTTTCATGATCTCAACTTTTGAAGACTATGAGCTAGTTATTTTGTAGAATGTCTCTTGATTTGAGTTTGTACTGTTTCCTTATGTTTAAATTCAGATCAAGCATTTTTGGCAGAAATATCGCAGAAGTGACACCATGTTCCTCTTAATGCATCATATCAGGTAGCACACAATTTTGATTTCTGACTTTACTGATGACATACAATTTGATCATGATTGAGATGGTGTATGCCAGGCTTCATCACCGTAAAGTTACTATATTTTTTATTATTATTTTTTTTGCCTTTAATCAATAAGTATCCTGTGGGGAGTTTTTTTTTTTTTAAATCTTTGAATGCCAAGTGTCTTCTGTACTCCTTTATTATCATCATAGAAGAAGCATCAAGAAGCACAGCAATGATAGCAGATTTCTTTTTAAAACTTAGTATTAAATATCTTTTCCCCATTTTAATTTTACATTACTCTGACAAGAAAAAAAATTAAAACTCAAATTATTTAAGGCCTGGACATACTTCCATGATTAGCCTGTGTAAAAGTTGGTGGCTTTGCTCTTCCTGCTGTGTGAGCAGGTCCAGGACAGAGAAAGATGGGACCAGGTTACAGCTGTTTTGAAAAGTGTGCCACAATATTGGATAGCCTGTTATAAGCCAGGTTACAAAGTAAGGATGGGGGTAAGTGAGGGACATTTTCTTCCAGAAACAGAATTTCTAAAGAGTCTCAATCTATCATTTTTACCCAGATGGTTGTAGGAGGGGTAAAACTCCAACATGAGCTTCAAAGTCCTGTCTCTGCGAGGGGTTAGGAGTTGCCTTACTGAGGGGGATGGCTAAGTTTAACCATAGGGAATGGAGAGTTTATTGCCCAGCGAATGTGAAGTGGACTGAAACTTGGTTGGTACTGAATTCTCTAAGAGGTTTCTTTTGGAAACAGATAATTCAGACTCTTTCTCTCACTTCAGCAAAGAAGTTATTGTAAAAGCACCTCGGAAGTTCCTCCTGTGCCCTGAGGGGTGGCTCCAAGGAAGGAGTTGTCAGTGCAGCCACCTTCTAGGCCATAATGAAACTCCTGAAGGTTGGAGACCTCACAGAAGTGGACAAAAGCTACTGCCACCACCAGGATGTGGAAGATCTGAAGAGACTGGAACCAAATGTCAAATTTTCCAGGGAAGAAGCGCTCAGGAATCTGCAGAACATAAAGGCCAGCTCCAGTGATGTTCATCACAGCCATGAAGAAGACTCAGCCCACCTGGCCCACTGTGGTAGCCTTGATGAAGCCCTCTGCGATTGTGAAGTGCATGGTGGCGCAACATTACTCAAGCCAAACCCCAAGAAACTGTGTAAACAGTCCATTTTTCATCAGACCTTCAATTTATTCATTTATTTATTCATATTTGTGTGAACTTAGTTTCCCTTTTTATTCAGTGGGCTTTAATCCATTTCTAACATTATTTTTATACTCAAATTATGCCCAATTTTGCTAGTGGAAGCTCCTCCAAGCAGGCCATGATGTCCTTTTGACATGGCTCCATCCATTTTTGAGCACTTTCTTCTTTCTGGGATAACAATATGTTCTAGTCTCATCTTGAATGTTCTCTGCCCCAGACCAAGAATCAGAAATGTATGATTTTTCTGACTCAGTTGCCACAGGATTCATTCCTGTTTCCTCCCTTTCCACATCTATGACTCCTTCTCTGCTCTCATAATTCTTAATATAACGGCTTCTTTCATTTTGTCCCCTGTGTATGTAATCAGTCTTCCGTCTCTGCTACCATTCTTGCTCCTGGCAGATGTTCTCCTCACCTCACCTTGTCTCCCCACACCCCCACACTGGGTGACCTTCCTAGCGGGGTTGCAGGCCTCACCCAACTCAGACTCTGACATCCCATGTTGAGCTCCCTGCCCCCCACCCCCATGTGGATGTCCTTCTCTCCTTGGCTCCGTGCGGTCACACACAATCTCGAATGCCCTTTGCTGGGCCGCCCACTCCAGTTTTGTGTATATTCTCTTCTCACCACATTTGGGATCTGACTTCCCACATCAGGCCATGCTACCCTTCAGCCCACCATGTGGATTACCTCCTTACTCTGCTTGGGCTCTAATCCACACCAGACCAGTCCTCTATGAGGATAACTTCCCTACTCAACTGAGGCTCTCATTTCCTATGCTAGGCTGCCCCCCAGTGTGGATGGGGCTTCCTTGGGTTCTGATACCTCCTGTCATGCCATGAGGATCCCTTCCTCACACGCTCAGGTTCTGATTCTCCTTGCCGGACCCCACTGTCTACCTCCCATGTAGACAAGATCCTCATCACCTCATTTGGGCTCTGGCTCCTCAAACCAAGTCATCCTTGGTAACTGTCTCATATCTGATAATTTTATAAACATGTCATTTATTTTTGTCAAAGCTTACTGATTAAAAATGCAGAGAAAGAGAGCCTTAAAGAACAAAGTCCTGGATAATATAACATAAGACAAAGCTTCAGACTGGCAGTGGGCCAGTGATCAAATTTTATTTTATCTTTCCATAAAGATGTATGAGAAAGTCTGTCAAACAAGCTTGAGGAAATAAGTAAAGAGTGCTTGCTTATTTGACTTTTGTCTCTTACTGAATACTGAATGAATGAATGAAGAATATAAGGTCCTCACTGGTGCTGAAACGCAACTGTGGAAGCAATGTTGCAAAACAAATCATCAAAATGGAGATCGGTTAATCCATGATCAATATAACTTGGGTTGATATATCTGATGTAGGTCTTTGGGTTTTATAATATAAATAGTATATCCAAAAGGTATGGTCTAATTTCTTATAATAATCTCTATGACTAATTATAGTCCAAGTTCTATATAATGAACGGACACACACACACACACTCTGTCTTTCTCCAAATAAACAAGTATAAGACAGATGTAAAAATAATCACTGAATTGCTTAATATAATCTGACTGATATAACAGTAAGTGGTAGAACTAAAACTCAAACCCAGGTAGCATGCACTTAACTACTGCCTTATTAGGTTAATAAAATTAAATAATAATGAATATCTTTTTCTCCTAAAAATATATCATTTGAAGGAGCCAGAGTATATAAAAACTGTTCAAGCATAACTGGTCTAAATATTTATATATATATATATAAATTTCTATCTGGCATGGGCAGCATGGAATCACACCACAGTAGAAGTCCCATAACAATGTAAAACCATTAGATTTTTAATTAACAAATTCTTATTCTTTAGTCCTATTTATTCATTTTGAGGTGTCAAGAAAGAAAAGGGGGAAGAAAAAAGAAAGCTAAACCTGCCTCTCAGTAAGTAGGATATTTAGATAAAACTGTCTATAAAGACTTCATATACTTGTCACATAGAAATGCTCAAGAAAGATTAGTTTTTTCTCTTTCTCATTCAATTTAATTAAACATTTACTGATCATTCTCTATGTGCTGTGTGCTAAGCAAGGCACTAGGTCTACAAACATATATAAAACTTAATTTCTGCCCTCAATTATTTCTGTATGTGTATCCACAGGTAGGAGGGGAGAGAAACTGAAGAAAGATCTTGTCTGCACACACTTCACAGAACAGATGATGTATGAAGGGTGGGTAGCAATGTTTTGCCAGGAAAGCCAGCTCTACAACAGGGATCTTAAGAGTTCATCACATACTCTCTAAAAAATATGCTTTTAGGACCTTACAAGTAACCCAAACTCAGAAACTTTGATTAACTCTCTGTTCTGTATAACTCCCCACAAAACAAAACTAAGAAGGGCTCTTTAGGTACTTGTTACAAAGAGCTTTTAATACTAAACCTTAAGCTTACAGAGAAAAAAAATGTGACAATGAATATATGTATGTTCATGTATAATTGAAAAATTGTGCTCTACACTGGAATTTGACACAACATTGTAAAATGACTATTACTCAGTAAAAAATGTTAAAAAATACTGAACCTTAAGATTTATTCACTCAATGAATTTTTACATTCTTATACACAATTACCAGACAAAAATGAATTTTCGTAATATCTACCATTATACAAGACAATTTGTTGACATGCTATCAATGTACTTCACTAAAAAAACCATAAAAACATCAAGTTGTTAGGTATTTCAAAATAACTTTTAATAGAAAAAAGAACAGATTCAAGATAGTACTTTGATTTCAAAAGTGATGATGAATTTGTTTTAAAACCGATGAGTAATGGCTTAAGATGGCAAAAATGAAGTATAGGTTAGAATCAGGTAGTATAACTAAATAAACCAATGAGCAGAACGGCAAACTGGAAAGTGGTAAAAGGCAGGGAACTATACTTTTAGATATTTAAAGAGCTGTGCATTGTCTAAAAGAACATAAAATAAGGCAAAGGGTAAGGAAAGACAGGCATCAAATCCTGCATTAGACTCAGAAAGAATGGTATGGAACAATTAAAAATGATCAAATCAAATAAAGTATATTATTTTCATTATAAATATGAAATGTATTTTAAAAATAAATATTAAAAAGTCCTTATTTCTGGACAATTTCTACCCCCCCCCCTTTTTAGGGGTGGAGGGAAAAGAGAAGCTATACAATGCATTTAAAAGAATACTTGTTACATTTTATTGAACTTTTCCAGATGTCTGAAGTAGGGAGATTTTCAGGTTAACCAATGACCTCATATTAACAGAATAGGAAGATGTCATTTATCTTTCCAAACTGTAAATTGGATTTTACCTCTCTTGCATAATCTCCTTCGATGGCACTTCCTCACCTTTATAATAGTTAAAGTTCTTAGTTTGGCAGTCAAGCCATTTCAAAAGCTGACTATATTTTCAGATCTTCTCTGTCCACATTCCCTTTATACAACTTTTTAGCAATTCTGACCTCTTTACAGTTATTCAAATAAGTTGTTCTTTCCTTCTGTTGCTTTTTGTACACTATTCCCTCTGCCTAAGATGCTTTCTTGAGACCCCTTTTGTCCATTTGGCCAACTGTTATTTTCCTTAAAGACAGGGCATGTCACTTTTTCTTTGAATAGTTTTTTCCTGACGTAATCACTCTGTGATTACATCCCACTATGCTCCCACAATACCCTATGCATATCTCTAATGGTTCTTTTTACACTGTGATACAACTGTCAGTCTCCCTACCTTTCCCCTCCTACATACACTGTGTTCTTGAATGGCAGGAACTGTGTCATAGTTTTCTTTGAAGCCCTTGCAGCTGGCACAGAATACCTCAGCAGAGACTTAGTAAATTCATGAAAAAAAATATTAGCAATTTGTCTATCCAAGCAGTATGCTATATGTAGAAAAAAGTACTATATTGAGCTCTACCCATAACTAGTTATAACTCACAAATTCTGAATCTCCAGTAAAATATGGGGATTATTTAGATATCTAATGTTCCCTGTGATCCTTTAACTTGGTTTTTGTTTCTATAATTTCTTGACAGGTTATAAAACTATTTTAAAGAAGTCTTTAATTCAAATGCTTATTAACTTACACTGGATTTATCTTAATTCTTTAGGTTTTACTATAGAGGTTTGTTTTATTAACATGGTGGCTATGAAGAGAAAAGAAAAGCTTTCCTAACTTGATGCCTTAGGGACCCTATTTTTTATCAGTTTCAAAGGTATATGATTTTCCTCCCTTAAGACTTTCTCTTTCTCATATGTTGCCCCCACTTCTATTTATACTTTTACTTTTCACCTAGCTCAAGAATTAGGTCAAGAAGATGATTTCCATGTGATAGAAACTAGTGAGGGCAAAGAGCAAGAAAAGCGAGGAAAGGATGAGCTCTAGCAGTCCTTAGTCTTTTCTCCTCCTGTCTTCTCTTGCTTGGAGTGAGGGCACATTGGGCTTTACAAAGACTTCAAGCCCAGTCTTTTGTTCACTATTACCTTCCATCTATATCTCAATTTTAAAATTTGGAACAGACAAAAATATAAAGAGGGGAGAGCTTTTTTACTTTCTGTATGGCTCCCTCTAAATTTTCCTGTGTTTTTAAAACTCTGTCCAGCAGTAACTTTAAAACAGTCCCCACTCTTACAATCTAACAAAGCAAAGGGTATGTCCCTGCCTAAAAATATCTTCATATGGTAGTCAATTCCTACTACTAGGATATCGTTAGTACCACAGACACATTATAAACTAGACAGGTTTTTTGGTCCTGACTTAAGGGATAACTGCTACATAAAAAAATCAATTTAATTGATTTTATGAGAGAGGGGGTTTACAAATTACAGTTACAAACTGACTTTTAAAATGTAAGTTATTAGGGGGAGGGTATAGTTCAGTAGTAGAGTGCGTGCTTAGCATGCATGAGGTCCTGGGTGCAATCCCTAAAGACCTCCATTTAAATAAGATTAAAAAAAAAACTAATTACCTCTCCTTGCCAAAAAAATTAAAAAAAAAATAAGTTATTTAAAATTCAAAGTCTGGTATCCAATGGCAACCATCAGTTTTTGCACTTTAAGTCACACTAAAACAATAAATGAGTATCCCCATTAGCAGACATGTTTGAAAAGATGAATGTTATATTACCTAAAATGCTTCCATCATATGAATGTTCTCTACACTTACTGTGGTAATTATTTCATGATGTATCTAAGTCAAGTTGTTACACTGTATACCTTAAACTTACAGAGTGCTATATGCCAATTATATCTCAATAAAACTGGAAGAAAAAAATGCTTCCATCATAAACAGTATGTATTGAAAATAATTTGAAAAGAGATGTACAAATAAACCTAAGGTGTGTGTTCTATTAAAAACTTACATTCTAAGAGGTACCAAGTATAAAAATAAAATTATTTTTATGAAAACCTAATTGACATGTAAAGACTGGCGAAGTTTATTATACTGCTTATAAATTCTACTACCTGGTTTCTTTGAAGTCCATAATACGTGGACCCTTCCAAATAACTTCATTATTTGTGAACTTACCAAATGACTGCTGCTCAAAAGACTTAAATTAACTTAGAGAAAGTGCTAACTCTAAGATGTCTGTAAGGTTTAGATGGCAAAAGTTTTAATTGTAATTATTGGGCCAGCTGCTTCTCTAGAAAGCGTTAGGTCTATTTCTTTGATTAAATCGATTTGACAGCCCAGGTTAAATAGGGAGTGAGGGATAATCTTGGCTGACACCAATCGTCTTGGAGTAATTGCTAGGGTCCACTTCCACTCTTAGAGTATCCTGGTTTGGACAATAAAGCATATGGTCACTCTACTCCTAACATGCTCTTTTCAAATGAAAGCAGAAACTATTAGGTACCCAATATGCAAAAGGCCAAGAACTGAAAGCAATACAAAGAAATGTAAGAAATGGCATCTGCCCATAAAGTGCTTAAAACTTAGTTGGAGAGACTGAATAAACATACTAAGCTAAACATACAAAATTTATTTTAATTAATTAATTAATTAACTTATTTATTTATTTATATTGAGTTATAGCCAGTTTACAATGTTGTGTCAATTCCCAGTGTAGAGCACAACTTTTCAGTCATACATAAACATGCATATATTCATTGCCGCATTCTTTTTCACTGTGAGCTACCACAAGATCTTGTATATATTTCCCTGTGCCATACAGTATAGTCTTGTTTATCTATTCTACATACGCCCGTTAGTATCTACAAATTTCAAACTCCCAGTCTGTCTCTTCCCATCCCACTAAACATACAAAATTTAAATAGCTTTAAAAATATTAACTAGAAGAAGTATTACAAGAAGTGTTTTGGGGTTTTATGAGATGGGTTCATTTTCTATTAAACACCGTCACAGCATCCGTCGTCACCATCTACTGAATGCATCATATGTGCGAGGTCTAGTTTAGAGTACTTTATATGTATATTAATTAACCCTCACAACTATCCTATGAGGTGTGCTATTATTAACAGGGATAGGAAACTCACAGATGAGAAACATGTATGATGAAGTTAAATAACCACTATGCATGCAAAAGTTCACACACCTAATAAGTGGCAGAGTTGAGATTTAAATCTAGGTTCTCTAATTCCAAAGCTGGTGACCTTTTTGTTGTTCTTATCTTCGCATAGGGTAGTGGTTCTCAACTGGGGGTGATTTTTCGCTTCCCAGGGAACCTTTGATGATACCTGGAGACATTCTTGTTTGGCACAAATGTGGGGAGGGGGTTGGCTACAGAGTGGAAGGGATGCTTACTAAAGACTTTACAAAAAACCTTTAAAAAGATAAGATCTGAGCGCAGTCTGAAAGCATCTGTATAGGCTGGAAGTGATAGAAATATGGGTAAATTCTAGATAAGAAGAATAGTACAGAAAGTATAAGAAAGGTTCAGAGACAGTGGAATAAGCTAACTTAGCAAGACTGAAGGGAAACAGTATTGAAAGGAAAGTGGGAACCAAGACAAGAAAGATGAAATGATCTTCCAAAAAGACTAATGAGCCTAAACTGAATTCACTGAAGATTTCCAAGCAGAAAAGTGACATCAACAATATAGTAAGATTAATCAAGAAATCAGGGCAGAGACTAATTAGGATGCTACTGCAATAGTTAAGCCATAAGGTATTCAGAGTTTGTGCCTTGGTGTGGTGGTAGAGGGAATGAAAGGAAGAGACCACAAGCACACACTTTTAGGCATCATGAATTTTAGTCTTTTCTCAAACGATAATAAATTATCATTCTTACCTGCAATGCACTGAAATTGTCCATCTTCTCTTCTTATTGTAAATGCTTCCCCTGGGTTAACTTGTACCAGAATAACCTTAAAATGAGGGGAAGAAATATTAATCAAAAGAATAATAGAATAAATCAGTTCATCAACACATTAAATGTGAGTAATGTGAGCTATTCAATCATATGAAACTGGGAAGGAAAATGGGGATTACACATTTGTTTAAAAAAGTATTACTTCACTTTTCTGGAGGTCAGACTTAAGCCAAAAGTAAAGGAATAAAAAAAAAAAGAGGACTTTATTGGAAAGTCAGTAAACTTCACCCTGAAACAAGGATGGAGGCAAATCACACAATATCTGGATCATCTATGCTTACTTCATCAGTTATCAAGTATTGTGTTTTTCTAAAAGTATAAGTTGATAGTAAAGCATGAGAAGAGCACATCTGAATTAGTCTGACACCTCAAATTATACATGAAAATGTTAAATTAATCCCGTAATTGTGAGTAGTTTTCTTTTCATTACAGAGGTAATACACACTAATTTTCTGACATCTGAAAAACAGAAACACAAAACACTGGAAAAAATCTGAAGTTCTTCTATCTTAATCCTCATTGTCAACATTCTGATAAATTTCTTAGACTTGTTCTCTATGCGTAGGCTTAGTCTTCCCCCTTATATTTAAGGGGGAAAATAAGACCTCCAATTTTCTATCTTTTTTTGGTTTAATATTATAAAAAAGACTTTTCCATGTTATTACTCAAAGTATGTCATCAAATGACTGACTATACCATAAACTACTTAACCATTCTCTTAATTAAGAAATTCAGGAAGTTCTCCATTTTTCCATGATTATACACAGCGCCAAAGTGAGCACTCTGGTATGCAGTTTTCCCCTCTCTATAATTAGTACTGTTTCCTTATGATATATTATTCCCAGAAACAGAAATAGTGTCTGTTGCTAAAGTGCTTTTTAAAGGGGTTTTATGAATTCTCAAACACCCTTTAACCACATTCTCTGCAATCCTAGAAATTATAGTTTTAAAATCTCTGCTACCTTGATAGATGAAAATAGTACATTACTATTGTTTTAATTTGCACTTCTTTGATTATTAGTGCAGTTAAATGCTACCTTTACATTTGCTACTAGCTTTTTTATAAACTGGCTGTTTGTCATCTTACCCTTTATCTTTTGGGGTCTTACGTGTTCTTAGCAATTCATATAAATTCTTTGCATCATCATCATCAAAAACAACTATATTATACTGCAAATATTCTCCCATTTTGTATTCTTAATTTTTTAATACAACTGTTTATTTTTCCTGTAGCTGATATTCCCTGTTTTTTCCTTTGTGACATCCTCTGTTGCTTTTAAATTTAATCTGTGGTTGGTTAATTAGCACTTGAAATGTGGCTTGTTTTTGTCTATATGGACATTGCTGTAAGTGTAAAGTATACGCTGGCTTTCAAAGGCAGTACAAAAAACTCAACAATGCAAAATACTCTGTCAATAATTTTTATATTGATTACATATTGAAATAATATTTTGAACATATTGGGTTAAATAAAACATCATTACAATTAATTTCTCCTGTGTTTACTTTTCTTAATGTGGCTACTAAATTTTTTAAAATTACTTATGTGATTGGCATTATATTTCCATTGGACAATAATGACCTAGAGGTTTTGATAAAAATGCTAGGTTCTCTTTTCTTCTAGTTTTATATAATTTAATTGCTTATATTTAGTTCTTTAATGCACCTAAAATTTATCTGGAGAAGACCCAAAAGTATTTCTTTCCCCAGAGAGCTAACCAATACAATTTACTAAATTTAAGACACTTTCCTTAGCACACAAAATATTCTTCTGGTCTGAAATATGTTCTTATTTTAATCATTTTAAATACTGTAACTTTAGAAACATGTTTTCTGATGGTGTATCTCAATTACTACTCTTCTTCAAATATTTCTTTGATATTGACTGGTGGTAAGTGCTATGAGAGAAGTTAAGTACTATCAGAGCACACAGGACCAAGTATCTTAGTCTGTTACCTGAGCATATGTGTGTGCAAGTGTGTGTTTGTGTTTAATGGCTTTCTAGAGAATGTAAACTTTAAGCTGAGTTCTGAAGCCTGAGCAGGAACTAGCTAGGCAAGAAGAAAGGGAAGGCCTTTAAGGTACAGAGAAGAACAAATACAAAGCTCCAGGAGAGGAAATCTCATCAACGGTTTATCATATTCAATGCACCAAAAGAAGTTCTTTTGTTCTATATAGTTGGAGAGTAGTGCAGGCGGAGATTAACGGTTGGGGAAAAAGGGTTACAAGAAAAAGGTGAGAAATGTGGGGAAAAGTAGTCAGGAGTCGGGTTATGAAGGGTCTTGTGAGCAAGTAGTGCTATGAAGGATCACCCTGGCTGCAGTGTAGACACCAGATACAGGAAGACC
Source organism: Camelus bactrianus (assembly GCF_048773025.1). Lineage (NCBI taxonomy): Eukaryota > Metazoa > Chordata > Mammalia > Artiodactyla > Camelidae > Camelus > Camelus bactrianus. The sequence continues at coordinate 15,573,313 of NC_133552.1, forward strand.
TGTCAGGAGGTTACAGTAGTCATCTAAGTAGGTTTCTTTTAATGCATTAATTTCTATTCTCAACTTGTATTATTCCCTTTCTTTTGTTTTCCGTAGGCTTACCATGTTGTTTCTAACCTTTTCAGTTGAATAACCTATTTTATTCTTTCTTTAGTAATATGTGCACTTCAAACTATGAATTTTACTCAGTTTAACTATAATAGAATGCTTTCACTATCGTTTTTTATATTTTCTGCTATTTTCTTCTTGATTACCACTGTGATCCAATAGTTGTTTACAGAAACTTACAATTTTGAAAGTGGGCTGAAGGACCTTCAGTTTGCTTTTATTTCGAAAACATTTTTTTAAAATCAATCTCAAACAAATCCATGGTCCTTTAAAACTTTTTTAACCCATTTTGTTTCTTTCACTCCTTTCCTTATTAGTGTTAGAATTTGGTAGAGGTAGTGAATTACTGAAGGATGTTACCTGAGGCCAGCACTGGTTTAAGGCAAGGAGTTCTTAACCTGGGGGCCACAGACATCCACTCAAAGGGTCTGTGAACCATCCAGAATTGTACATAAAACTTTCTGTAGATATTACAGTCTTCTAGGAAAGGATTCACTATTTTCACTAGATTTCATTAAATTCTTAATGGGGTCCAAGACCCAATGTACTGCTTGCTGTGTCACACCATGCTGTGTGCTTTACATACATGTTATCTCTTTCAATTATGATCATCTATCAGTGCTGGTTGTACTATGGAGCCCTATAAAATACTAGTAATTCCTTCACTACACTACTGTAGTGAATGAATTCATTCACTACAAACTTGGGGAAAAGAAATCAAACTAAGGAAACCAAACAGCATACACACAACTAAGATATCCTGGTATTAACTAAAAAAGGATAAACAAGCTCTTTTAAACTATAATAAGATGCTCAGGAAAATGGCAGGAAGTTAAGTTTATTCATTCATCTAAAAAATCATTTATTAAACACCCACTGTGTGACACCTACTCTTGTATGTACTGAGGACACTAAGAAGAAAAATAAATCACAGTCCCAGTCCAAGGCCTCAAGGAGTACACAGTCTAGTAAGGGAGGCAGACAAGTATTCAACCAATAAATTGTACAGTGTAATAAATGGTATGACAAAGATATGAATAATGTACTACAGCCTCCACTCAGCCCAGGATGATCAGGAAAGATTCCAGGAAGAGATGATAGCTACATAATGTTTAGAGGGATAACCAAGAGCTAACGAGCTAAAGATGGGGAGAGAACACACATACCATGTATAAAATCATGAGGGTAAAAAGAGATCATGGTCAATTTGAAAATGGGAAGAAGTGTGGCATAGATGAAGTTTAAACTAGTTTGAGAAATGCAACTGAAACAGATACAATTGGGAGGATAAGGAGGGGCTAAATCATGAAGATCCTTAAATGTAAAGCTAAGAAGTTAAATCTTCAGGCAAGGCTATTAAACAGGGAAGCTTCTACAAATCAAAAGAAATGATCCATTATGGTATGTCCTCTACGTACAATTAAGTTAGAAACCAGCAATTTTTAAGAAGTTTAAAAATGTTTACAAATTTTAAAAAGTTTCAATAATTTGTGGAGTAAGGAAGAAATTACAATTTTAAAAAGCAACAGAAGTAAAAAATATAAAATAAATAAATAAATAAATAAATAAAATAAAATAAAATAAAATAAAATAAAATAAAATAAAATAAAAAAAAAACTGGAACAGAAGTAAATTGTAACCAAAACATTAAAACCCTGGAATGCAGGCAAAACTGTGTTTGTCAAAAAACACAGACTTTTAAAAACTTACAAAAGACTGAAAATTAATATACTAATTCAAAGAAAATAAAAGGAAGGAAACAAAAGAGCAGAAATAATGAAGCAGAAAACAAAAAAAATGCTGGAGGATGAGAAAATAGCTCTAACAGGAGTCAGAGTATAAGATAACCAAGAGAAAAATTGCAAGAGGAAAAAATAATCACCTTTTTCAGTGTGGAATTTTTTTCCCCCAAAAGATTCTCAAACCTTGGGAGATTTTATGCAAGTAGATGACTACAAAATGCATATTACAAAATCTAGGAATTTATTCCTCTACATAGTTTTATTTGGAGGAATAATGAAATCATGGTTTTTCTCCCAAGATCTTTACAAGTCTAGCTCCTTATTACTCAGGTATCTCAAATATCATCTCCTCAGAGAGATCTTCCTTGCCCATCAAATTCTAGGGTATATATACCCTTACACATTTTCTACCAAATCAATCTATTTTGTTTTAATCTAGCACTTATCACTATCTGAAATTATTCTGTGCAGTTATTTGGTTAGTTGTATACTGAGCCATTTCCACTCCACTAGAACAAGAGCTCATCTCTAAGTAAACACCTTTAACTTGTCTTTTAAAATGCTATACTTTAGGGCCTGGCTCATAACAGATTTTAGGTAACTTTTGTTCAATGAATAAACAGCTGAACAGTGAGGACTGAGAAATACATAGAATTCATTCACTCAACAAACACTTATAGAGGTCTTATTACAATGTAAGGCTCTATTCTAGGTAATGGAGCTAAAGTAGTAAACAAAACAGACAAAAATTCTGCCTTCATGTTATGGCAGAAAAAGGAAGTAATAGGATTCAAGTTACACCACTGAGTAATACGAGTTGAGATAATTATTTTGAGAAGTCTAAAAGAAAATGTAAGCTGATTAGAAGAAACATATACATACATACATATATATACATATATATATATATGGTTAAGAATAATTTCATTGTTGCCAATATCACAGATCAAACCAGGGCTATTTTATAATAAGGTGCCTAACTGAATTCTAAGCCCACTCATAGATTTCTGGCAAATAATCAACAGAGATTTTTGTCCAGCTTCAAAATGTAGAATTCACATATCTTCAAATTATCTGGATTACTATGCCATTTTACATTGCTCTGCACAAATGCAGTAGAATTTCCCATAATCTCATCATAAAAATTGTACAATATGATAAGGAGAAAGAGAACAACTACATATGATAAACTAGTAACTTTACCTGAGATAAAATATGCCCCCAAACTGTTTCCAGCTCTATCATAAATGAATTAGTACAGCTTCTTGACATACATTATCTAATTTGGTGCACACAGAAATCTTAAAAACAAAGTAACTCTCAGAAGTGTGACAGGTGAGGAACCCTGGTAAATTATCCATCATTTTGTGATTCATATCATTGATGTCTCTATTAGCATAGAGGAATATTACAGAGCATATTTTACAAATATAGTAACATAAAATGATTATGAAATACTTGATTGTACTTTTAAAAATGAGATTCTTCATTTTAAAATCCCAGTCTGTCCCTTCCCACCCCCCGCCCCCTTGGCAACCACAAGTTTGTATTCTATGTCTATGAGTCTGTTTCTGTTTTGTATTTATGCTTTTGTTTTTGTTTGTTCGTTCATTTTGTTTTTTAGATTCCACATATGAGCGATCTCATATGGTATTTTTTCTTTCTCTTTCTGGCTTACTTCACTTAGAATGACATTATCCAGGAACATCTATGTTGCTGCAAATGGAGTTATGTTGTCAGTTTTTATGGCTGAATAGTATTCCATTGTATAAATATACCACAGCTTCTTTATCCAGCCATCTGTTCATGGACATTTAGGCTGTTTCCATGTCTTGGCTCTTGTAAATAGTGCTGCTATGAACACTGGGGTGCAGGTGTCATTTTGAAGTAGGGTTCCTTCTGAATATATGCCCAGGAGCAGGATTCCTGGGTCATATGGTAAGTCTATTCCTAGTCTTTTTGAGGAATCTCCATACTGTTTTCCACTATGGCTGTACCAAACTGCATTCCCACTAGCAGTGTAGGAGGGTTCCCTTTTCTCCACAGCCTCTCCAGCATTTGTCATTTGTGGAGTTTTGAATGATGGCCACTCTAACTGGTGTGAGGTGATACCTCATTGTAGTTTTAATTTGCATTTCTCTGATATTAGTGATATTGAACATTTTTTCATGTGCCTATGGATTATTTGTATTTCTTCCTTGGAGAATTGCATGTTTACGTCTTTGGCCCATTTTTGGATTGGGTTTTTTTTTCTTATTAAGTTGTATAAGCTGCTTATAAAATGTAGAATAGATAAGCAAGATTATACTGTATAGCACAGGGAAATAATATACAAGATCTTATGGTAGCTCACAGAGAAAAAAATGTGACAATAAATATATATATGTTCATGTATAACTGAAAAATTGTGCTCTACACTGGAATTTGACACATTATAAAATGATTATAAATCAATTAAAAATGTTAAAACAGAATATAAACAGAAAAAATAAAAATGAGATTCTTCAACATCTTCAAATTTCACAAAAACAAATGATCATTCTCATATATATATATCTCTAATGCACTGATCTTTCAATTCCTAACCCCTTTAAAAAATCAGAGTTCAGACCTGACAGTTTCATTACAATCTTTGTAAAACTACTCAAAAGTAGGTGTTCCTCTTCTCCACTCAGTTTCTTTCACTTCTTACATCCCCATATCCATAATAGATTTGGTGCTGTGCTCAAGACCTCACTCTACTCCCAGGATAGATCAGTCAGTTTTCTTTTGTTATTCATTAGTGAAAATGCTTTTAATATCTGGTTTGAGTTAACAGTATCAACAGGGGGTGAGTAGACAAGTGATAAAAGCCAATTGCCTGAACATGTGCCAACAGTTCAACTTCTGGCATTCTGAACAGAGATACGCAGAGCTATTGCACATTTTAAGTGTATTCTGAACTTAAATATTTAATACTACTAATATTTACATTACTTCTTGAATAACAGATAAACATATGCTTGAAACATATATTTTGGATAAGACAGCTACCACCAAAGGGCAGATTAAAGCTGACAATGACTGTAAATAATGTCATATCATGTAGACTTTTAAATTATTCTTACAAGTAGGCTACTCTGATACATGGAAATACTTACACAAAATGTACATTAAACAGTAACACAAAAAATGTACTATAAAGAAATGTCACTACTTAAAGTTGTAACTATGCATAGTACATACATTAATGAACACTAGAAAAATCTAGAAAAATGTGATTAAAATTTAATGCTCCCTAAATTCCCTAATAAATACAATGGCTTGGAGAAGTTATGGAGGACGACAGAAAAAATTTAAGAGGATCAAATATAAAATTATTTCCTTAGAGAAAGAAATAATTTTCAAAAAAAGAAGGAAAGCAGAAAAAGACATCTCTGAAATGAGGAAGGAAAGAGAAAGGCCAACGTGCATAGGTAGATATCAGAAATCAGCAAGCCTGACATGAACACCCCTAAACAAACAGAGCATATAGCCTGGGGAAAGTTAGAGCAAAGATAACCTGAGATAACATTTAGTCCAATGCAGATTTATTTTTTAAAAAGTAAACTAAGAGATGATTATTGGTGCTATTGAAAAAGTTACTTTATTTTACCATTTAAACTGTTCTGTAAACTCCCAGTGCTTTGGACTTAAAACTTAATTTATATCAGGTAACAACTTAAAGTGAGGCAAATTCAAATGAACATTTATAATAAAAAATACATGACCTAGGTACCACCTTGGAATCTGAACTACTAAACGTAAGTCCCAAAATTCATTATTTATGCTTTGTTATATAAAAATTGACTATTCAAATGTCAGGGCATAATGATTTATTAATAATATCTGCACATATTTTAAAGGAAACACAATAATGCATGAAGAATATTTTAAAAACAAACACACAGGTATAACTTGTACCTTATTACCTAATATTCAACAGATACTAATCACTGCTAAATATAACTTTGAAAATATTCTTTTGCATTTAAAAATAATATAAAATTCCCTGGCCAAATACTTCAATTTTACTTAATTGTTGTCATGTAAAATGAGAACAAGAAAAAGCAATTTTTCACATGACCCACAGCATCAAAAAAGTGTATTAGGTGAGAAGATGTGCACTAGATGAAAGGGAACACCTCTTAGAATCACTCTGGAAATTTTCAAAACACTATGTAGATATTTAGGTCTGTCTCCAGAGGATGAAGAGTCTGGTATTTTTCTCCTAACCTGAATTTCAGGGAAATAATCAGTAATTATTGTCTAATGTAATTACTCATAAGTTGCTAAGATGGACATAAGAAAAATCATGTTCTTATAATACTGTTCCAGAAAGTATCACTACTTTAAATTCTGGTTCAGAACATCTGCTTGTCTCTTTACTTTCTGTATTTTCCTGTACTGACCACCTATAGCTTTCCAGCTATTCATTTACTCTATTCCTTTCAATCTAGTACTTCACAGTCAACAGTTTCATCTTCATTTCCTGGTCTTTGATTTATTTACTATTCTCTAGCAAGACATTTGATTCACACTTGACTTCTGCTGACATTTTCCTTTACTTCCTTCTTCAGGAAATATTACTCATCCTTCAAGATGCTGACATTCTAAAGCAGAGTTAGATTACTCCTACATTAGAGCCAACAACACTTTGTACATCCTTCTATTATAACACTTAGCACAAGACTGTTTGCATGTTTTCAACTCCACTCAAGATGAACCCTTCTTGACTTCAGTCTTTTTAAAAAAAAAAAGTATTAGTGAGAGAGACTGAAGTTTGAAAAATGTTTGCTGAAGTAACTACTGTCCAATCTCTAAATGGCTCCTAAAATCTTTTCCTCTGGCTTTGAGACCAGCGCTAGCTGACAGGACTTTCTGTGATGATGGAAATGTTCTACATGGTGTTGCCTTATAATGGTCTCTAGCTACATTTGGCTACTGAGCATTTGGAATGTGACTAGTGAGAATGAGGAACTAAATCTGTCATCTTATTTAATTTTTACTTAGTTTAAATAGGCACATGTAGTTAATGGCTACTATATTAGGCAGTACAGCTCTAGATTCCCCAAGCTCCAAAATTAATTTCCAACTGATTTCTGGATTTATTCACCTTGATAAACTGCAGGCACCCCAATTTTATTATGTCTAAAATTTTTTTACTCATTATCTGATTTTCCTCAGAAATTAAGCTGGGAAATTCATTTCACCCGAATACACTATCAATTCACATACAAGTCTGAATTATTTATACATTGAAGTGTTATCAAACTGACTTCACTGTAAGAACTCTGAATCATGCTTTGTCTGCACTTCACTAGATCTTGTCAACGTGTAAATGGGCTGGCTGATGTAACATATTTCAGCTGAAATCTAAGTAGAAATTAATGACTGTAAATAAAAGGACAATGATTAAACTAATGAATCTGAGTTTAATTTTTAGTCCTATGAAGGAAAATAATCTTCAAACTTAGATAAGAATATATGCTTGATACCAGCATATAGAAAAACAACTGAGATCTGTCAACCATCTACTAATTTATTTATTTGACAATTAGTGAGCAAACACTGTAGGTTAGGCACTTTTTGCAGAGTTGGGGGCACAAGAATGAGTCAGTAAGGGAGACAGTTACAGCCAATTACAATGCTAAGATAAAAATACAACATATAATATGTGATAATTAGAAAATACTTAAAAAAATTTTTTTTCTGTTAGGGTCATTAGGCTTCCTAATTGTTTTTTAGAAATAAAAGTACTGTGACAGAAAAAATATGAATTTTGAATCAGGCAATTCTATGTTTAAATTCTCCTCTATTACTTAAATGTGTGATTTTTAGGCGAATTAAATAAACTGTGAACTTTAGTGTCTTCTTTCCTAAAATGTAGTGTTTTTGAAGGATTATGGAAAACACGGTATATAAATTTCCAGCACAATGCCTGACATACAGCAGACCCTCAAAAATAATTAGTATTTTCTTTAAATCTAATACGAAGAAAATCCTAATTAATTACCTAGACTACGTGGATTATTTCACTTACTGACAATGGTAGAAAAAGGACATAACATCCCCTACACAAAAATACACAATGTGTGCACATATGTGTATATTCAGATTGTGTGTACACACACACGCCATACTTTTGTGTACATATGCAACTAAGGATTTGTGTCTTCACCTACTTTTGAATGGCTTATAAAATGATCTGTTCATTCTCTTACTAATCCTACTAACAAGGGTCATCTTGTACATGTGCACTTTGTATCCCATTGAAGATATATGTGAGGATTGGCAACAATTAAATCTTTAGTTTCTAAAGCCAGTTCTCCTAAAAGGTCATATTTAAAATTTTTATCATTTTTAAATAAAATGAAATTATTTTGAAAGAAAATTATATGGACTTTCCTAATAACTAAAATATCACAGTCACTTCAGATTTCCAGATGTTCATTTGGGTTTGCATGCCCATATATTTTTAATCACTCTACTGTTCTTTAAGAACTGGCATTCAGAGAAAGTTCAGGGTATCAAGGGGATGATTACAACACCACTTTAAAAGTTGTATTGTGTGTTTTACTCTATTATTAACAAAACATTTGCATACTTATCATCTGTTCTGTTCATTTTAGGTTTGAGTTTAAAATATGAATTCACTTTTCATATAGATTATATGTGAATGATATCATATACCATCTTAATATGAACACTCCCAGTACAAACTTGCCTATATCTGAAAATGAACTAATTTATCTTTTTAATAAGTTACTGCTTTATGTTTAAAAAACAAAAGAAGTTTATCTTATATGCTGACAGTTTCCTCACAGAAGTTTTCTTACATAAACTGTATTAGTATTTTGAAATCAATTCATTATGCTCATTAAAATCAAACACAAGTTTTTATACTGAGATTTAGAATTAAAATGAGGATTACTGAAATAAAACAATGTCTCACTATATGATAGCATCAAGTAAAATAAGATGCTTAAATAATTAGTTTCAAAAGTTTTATGACAAAGTTATATAGATATCAAATGTTATCAGGTTATTCTGAACTTTGCAATAAATTATTCAAACAAAAAGCATTCGTGTATATGTATGAAATAACATTTGAAATATATTAACAAATTAACTAAAATGTATTCTGAGAACACTCTTTAAAGATGAATGCTAATTAGTGCCTGAAGAGTTACTTTCTTTCTGGTGTATTACAACAGTTTGTCATAGCTTTCCTTTTTCCTAAAACAGTTTCTAAAAGTCTCCACATTTATAATTTCACAAACAGTGCACCTGGACTGATTATTCTTAAATAATCTCTGAAATTCTATATTCAAATTATAAAGATTTTAAATAGACTAGTAAAACACAAAAGTTATGAAAACTCCATAAATTTTAACTTTATGGTAAAATGTCAAAATATAATTATCTTAGCAATAAATGTAAGCAACAGACTAAAATAACTTCATTTATATATAATTTACCTATTTAAAATATCGGTGTCCTAGTAGTTTTAACTCCAAAGTTTGTAACTTTTTTTCCATTTAAATTGTAGTATAACTACAAATTTAATAAAATTATTCTAGGGCAAATACAATCAGTAATTTCAAGTTTACTGTGAAACTGGCAAATTTGTAGCTTTTATTCCCTATCAGAACCTGTATTTTATTTAAAGTATCATGATTTTACTCTCTTAACATGTAAGTACATAAGTTTTAGATATCAATTATAAAATCTGATTAAAGTGCTAAATCATAAACATGCTTATCAGTAAAGCCACTTCCAAAACCTGAGCCCTTTATTCTTACTTGCATCCTCTTTAATTTCTTCATTCAACTACTGCTACTATAGCTACCAAGGACTGCCGTAAGATTCAACAGTTTCTCCTCCAAGTATTCTAATGTATTGCATTCACTAAATACTGAGGTAATCTTTATTGGCAAGTTGGACCTCAGATTGCCTTTAGCTTAGTTAAGTCAACTTTTATAACCCCGTTCTACGTAGAATCTTGGTATTTTTGCGTGAAAATACACGTGGAGGCGGGATGTTAAAGGTACTACCAATTATCAGTATACTCATCAATACCTACCTCAAGCCTTGTTTCCAATCAAATTAGTCAATGTATAGTAAGCTTACTATTGTACAGGAATTTATCAGGTTGCCATCACAACTAATCAACTAAGAGCTGCAGTAGCATCTGCTTTTGGATCATAGGCTGTCAGTCATCAAGTTGGGATTTAAGAACATGCTTCTTCCAAAGTCATAGTTTTAGTTGTTTTATTTATTTTGCTCTCTGACCCTGGAGTATGTCAGTATATTTACAGTTTATAAACACTATATGCAGATAAATATGTAAGGAAGTAGACAGTGTCCCTATGCAAACAATTTAACATCATATATTTAGAGATGTTTTAATTCTGAAATCCATTCTATAAATTTAACTAATTTCTCAAAGAAAGATTGGTAAGTCTTGGAACAATAATTTATTTCTGGATTATCAGCAATCACATTCATGTTACATAAACATATATTTTAAAATGCAGAGGGCTTTTAAGATATATAATCCATATACCACAAAATTTACCCTTAAAAGAGTATAATTCAGTAGTTTCTAGTATATACACAGATTTGTACAACCATCACCAAAGTAAATTTTAGAATATTTTCATCATCTCAAAAGAAATTTTTGTAGACTTCTTTAACTGGCTTCTTTCACTCAGCACTAAATTTTTTAGGTTCATCCAAGTTGTAGCACATACTGAAGTACTTTTTGAAGTATTCCAGTTTATGGCAGAGTAACATTTCACTGTATGGATAGATCGATCACATTCTGTTTATCTATTCACTTGCTGATGGACATTTGGATTGTTACCACCTTCTAGCTATTATGAATAAAGCTGTATAAAGTTTTTATATTTCATTTCTCTTGAATAAATACCTAGGAGTAGAACTGCTGGGTCATATGATAACTGTATGTTTAACTGTTTGAGGAGCTACTAGACTGTCTTCAAAGTGGATTCCTCAGGTTACATTCCTACCAGTAGCCTATGAAGGTTCCAATTTTTCCGTATCTTTATTAACACTTGTTATTGTCTGACTTTTTGATTCTAGCCATTCTGGTGGGTGTGAAGTTGTATCTAATTGTGGTTTTCATTTGCATTTCCCTAAAGATTAATGATGTTGAACAACTTTTCATGTACTTACTGGATATGCACATAACTTCTTTAAAGAAGTGACTTTAAAATCTTGGCTCACCTTTTAATTGGGTTGCCTTATTTATTGTTGAGTTGTAAGAGTTCTGTATATACTCTGAATACAAGCCACTTATCAGATACATGATTTGCAAATATTTTCTCTTATTTTGTGGGCTGTCTTTTCAATTTCTTGTTAGTGTCCCTTGAAACAAAATTTTTCAATTCTGGTGAAGTATTCTGTATTTCATTTTTTCTCTTACTTTTGCTACTGGTAACATATTGAGAAAACTACTGTCTAATTCACGGTCATGAAGTTTTACCCCTTTGTCTTATTCTAAGAGTTTTATAGTTCAACTCTTATTTTAAGTCTTTGATTCATTTTGAGTTAATTTTTATATACTGTATGTGGTAGGAGTCCAAATTCATGCTTTTGCACGTGGATATCCAATAGTCTCAGCACCATTTGTTGAAAAGACTATTCTTTTCCCGTTGAATCACCTAGGCATCCTTCTCAAAAGTCAACTAACCATAAATGTAAGGGTTTGTTTTAGGTCTGTCAATTTCAGTACACTGACATATATCTCTATGTTAGACAGTACTATGCTGCTTTGTTCACTGTAGCTTTACAGCAATTTTTGAAATTAGAAAGTACTGAGTCCTCCAACTTCATTCTTCTTTTTCAAGACTGTTTTGGCTATCCTGGGTTCTCTCCATTTCCATATGAATTTTAGGATCTACTTGACAACTTTTACAGATAAAGCAGCTGGGATTTTGGTAGGTAATGCATCAAATCTGTACAATTTAGAGAGCACAGTCATCTTAACAATATTAAGTCTTCTGATCTACTATCAGATGATGTCTTTCTTTACTGAAGCCTTCCTTTCAGTGCCATTTTACAATTCTCAGCATACAAGTCTTGCACTTTTGTTAAGTTTATTCCTAAGTGTTTTATTCTTTTTGGTACTATTGTAAATGGAAATGTTTTCTTAATTTAATTTTCAGGTTGTTCACTGCTAGTACAGAAATACAATTGATTTTTCTATACTGAATATCTTGCTGTTCTAACAGTTTAGTGGATTCTTTAGGAACTTCTTTTTACAAAATCATGTCACCTACAAATAGAGATAGTTTTATTCCTTTTCCAATCTGGATGCCTTTTGAGTCCTTTATTTGCTTATTTGCTTGGGTTAGAACTTCCAGCATAATGTTGAACAGAAATAGTGAGAGCAGGACATCCACATCTTATTCTTGATCTTAGGGGAAAAGTATTCAGTCTTTCACCATTAAGTACAATCTGTTTGTTTTTTTTTTCTTTTTAAATAGATGTCCTGTATGAGGTTGAGGTAATTTCTTTCTGTTCCTAGTTTACTGAGTGTTTTATTTTTTTTTATCTATCATGAAAGGGTGTTGAGTTTTGTCCAATTCTTTTTCTGAGTATACTAAGATGACCATGTGGTTTTTGCCCTTTTTCTATTACATAGCATATTACACTGATCGCTTTATGTATGTTGAACCCATTTTGCATTCCTGGGATAAATCCCACTTAGTTTTGGTGTATGATCCATTTTACATGTTGCTGGATTTGGTTTCCTAATATTTTGTGGAAGATTTTGTCCCTATATTCATAAGGGATATTGGTCTGTAGTTTCCTTGTGATGTCTTTGTCGATTTGGCTCTGGTGTAAACTCTCCTTTAAATATTCAGTGGAATTCATTAGTGAAGCCATCTGGGTGTAGCCTTTCCTTTGTAGAGTTTTTTTGGTTACAAATTCAATTGCTTTACTTGGTATATCTCTATGCAGATTTTGTATTTTTTTCAAAGTCAGTTTTTGTAGTTTTGTGTTTTTCTAGGTACTTATTCAGTTCATCTAGGTTATCTACTTGTTAGTGTATAACTGTTCATGGTAGTCCCTAATAATCCTTTTTATTTCTATAAAATCTGCAGTAGTATTTCCACTTTCATTCTTGATTTTAATAAACTGAGTCTTTTTTTCTTCTTGATCAGTCTGTCTAAAGGGATAGCAATTTTGTCATTTTCTCAAAGAATTAACTTTTGGTCTTGCTGATTTTTCTCTATTCTATTCAGTTATTCCCACTCTAATCTTTACTATTTCCTTCCTTTTGCTTGCTTTGGGTCTAGATTCCTCTTCTTTCTCTAGTTTCTTAAGATAGAAGATTAGGTTATTGATTTGAAATCTTTCTTTAACAGGCTTTCAAAATTATACATTTTCACTAAAGCACTACTTTAGTTGTATCCCATAAATTTTGGTATGGTGTGTTTCTGTTTTCACTCATCCCAAAGCATTTTCTAATCACTTGTGATTTATTCTTTGGCCCCCTGGTTATTTAGGAATGTACTATTAAATTTCCACATATTTGTGAATTTCCTAGATTTCCTTCTTTTATTGGTTTCCAATTTTATTCCTGTGTGGTTGGAGAATATACTTTGCATTATTTCTTTTAAAGTTACTGAAATTTGTTTTATGGCACAAACTATAATCTATTGTGGACAAAGATCCATGTGTACTTAATATTATATGCTGTTGGGTGAAGTGTTCTTTAATGCTTTACAGTTTTGTTCATGTCTTCTATTTCCTTGTTCATCTTCTGCCTAGTTGTTCTATTTATCATTGAAAGTGGGGCACTGCCAACTTCACCTATTATTGTTCAGTTCTCTATTTCCTCAATTCTGTCAATTTTTACTTCAGGTATCTTGGGCTCTGTTGTTAGACTGACCTTTTTATCACTGTAAAAGGTCCTTTAAGTCTCTAGAGACATTTTTTGTTACTAGCTATGAGTATATTAATAGTCACTTCACCTTTCTTTGGTTACAGTTTGCATGATTCGTTTTTTTCCATTTTTTTCCCATTTCAACCTATTTGTATCTTTGATTTAAAGAGTGTTCCTTGGATAACCAGCACATAGTTCATGGGTTTTTACCCATTCTGTCAATCGCTGTCTTTTCACTGTCATGTATAATTCATTTACATTTAGTGGAATGGGTATAATTTATATCTGCTACTTTGCTGTTTGTGTTCTTTATGTAATTATGTCTTTTTTATTCAGTTCTTCCATTACTGCCCTTTTTGTGTGTTAAAACATTTTCAACTACTCCGTTTAAATCCTAGTTTCTTTTATTACATTTTTTTAGTTATTTTCTTAGTAGATGCCCTAAGAGTTACAACTTCTTGATTTATAACAATCTAGATTAGATTAATTCCAATTTAATATCAATTGTATATAAAAACTTTGTTCCTCTATTAATTCAGTTCCTTGTCCCTTCCTTTGTGCTATTATGTAATACTAATTACATCTTTATACTTTATAAGTCAGTAACAGTTTGTAATTATTGCCTTTCGCGATTGTCATTTGACTCAGACAGGAGAGGAAAGGAATTAAAAACAAAACATGTATTTATACTGTCTTTAAAATTTACCTATCTAGTTTCTTTCACTAGTGATTTTTATTTCTTCATATGGGTTCAGTTACTGTCTTGTGAACAGCCCTAATGAATGCAAGGGAAGTGTTGAAAAAGCATTCACTAATCATTTCTATGAGCCAAGTGCTACCATTTCTAAACTGCTTTATTAGCATCAACTGAATCACCATTTATCCAGAATCACGTGTTTTCAAACTGTGAATTTATATTCAACTTCCCTAATCCAAAGTGACTCACAGTCGGGATCCAAAGACCTAGATTCTTGTGTCAGCTGTGCCACTCTCTCTGTACCCTTAGCTAAGCTGGTTAACTGTGAGCTTTCTTTAGTTTTTCCATGTGTAAAAATGTAGATTATTTTTTCTGTACTGTCAGTTTGGAAATCCCATCATACTCGTTCAATTATTTTTCCTAAAAAAATTATAAGGACTTCCCCTTTATTTCCATTTTCACAGTTGGTATTCTCTAAATACTCATTATTTATGCCTGATGGGGTGGACAGATAAGCCAATCAACCCTTTTTTTGTTGTCTCTCTACTTCATCTCACTTAAATTTAATAAAATAAATTTCCTCAAGGGTTATTTTTATCATCTCATTGATCTACTTTGGAACTTATTGATTACCTACTGCTAATTATCTTAAATCTAAAACTTGAAATATAGCATTCAAAACTCTTTATCACCTACCCTATCTGTAATGTGTAAGCCTATGTCTTCCATTTCAAACATACAGAAAAGTAGGGAGAATTATACCCAGTACTTCCCCAAATCAACCAGATTTATAATGTTACATCAGATGCTCTTTTGAGAAAGAAATATGTTTATAGCTCATTTCTCCCCCTGAACTTGGAGTATATCAAACCATGTTTTAGACATCCAATAGCAGTATATACTATTGATGTGTGAGGCTTATCTTTTTCAGTTTCTGTCATGTGGCATGTATTATATGTCCCTTTCTAATTTGCTGTTTTATTCAATATCATACTTTTAAGATTTATCCTTAGTATAGACTCATACAATGGAACACTGGTATACAGTATTTTAGCATTCTGTTGTATGAATCCCTCAAATTCCATTCCTTTCTCTACTGCTGGATATTAACACTGTTTCCAGTTCTTCCATTATTATAAAAAAGGCAATGAACTGTCATGCATATGTACCCTTGTACACATGTATAAGACTTTCTATAGGATAAATACCTGATGTAAATTATGTTAGATTTTTAAGTATGCACTTTTTCAGCTTTATTAAATATTGCCAGATCATTCCCCAAAATGGTTGTGCCAGCAGTGTATAAGGGATTCCACTACTCCACAGCCTTACTATATTTCAGATTTCTTAACACTTATATCTTCAAAGAGGTTTTAATTTGCATTTCCCTCCTTCAAAAGATAGTTCCAATCTTCTTTCTTCCCCAAAACCTTTAATTAGTCCTGTTAATCATCCTAAGAAGATAGGGTACTTTGTTGTATATAGGCACTTTGCTGTCAACTTTGCAGCTTAACACGAAATTCTTTCTTTATAAAGCAAGCACTCATTAAAGTGCCAGTTAAGCTTACTAGCTTTTTAGCTTTTAAATGACAGTTTCTATATTATATAGGTATACAGACCATTAAGTGGTCAGTAATATGTTTACAGACACATATGAGACACTGGAATTGATGCTAATTAAATGATAGGTATTTTATAAGATATTCCCCAAGAGGAAGGCGTATTTACTTTTGTTCACACAGGAGCTATGCGGATCTTTCCTCTAAAATTCAAATACTATGTACAACCACCATAATAACAGATAAAATGAAAGAGACAATTCCAAACGTTGATCTTCCCTGTAGAGCAACTGCCAATAATATACTGCTTGTGGAAGTATAAACTGGTAGAGCCTCTTTGAAGACCTTTTTTGCCATCAGTGGGGTAGGAAAGAATAATCTTACCCAGAAGGAGACAGCAGTTATTTGGGGAAAATAATAGTCCTCTACAATAAGGAAGACAGAAGTAGTAGCAAAAGTTTGGTGTTTGAGGGAATACAGGAAAAGTTCAATTGTAAGTAGAGATAAAATTTTAAAAATAATAGCAGTTACTATTTGAACAAATATATTCCCTATGACCCATGCATTTCACTACTAGGAATATACCCAAAAGAAATACATGTACATGTACAAAAGCCATGGACAAGAATGTTCTTGAAGAATTATCTGTGATAATCAAAACCTGTAAACAACCCAAGTTTCCATCAATAATAAGTTGAAGCAATTAAGGTATATTTATAGAATGGAATACAATGCAGCAAATACTATGCTACAGGTGGTAACATTGATGACTCTTAAATACATAATATCAAGCAAAAGAAACCAGAGACGAAATAATTCATATTGTGTAATTCTATTTACATAAAATTCAAAAACAGACAAAACTAATCTTTGGTTTTGGGAGAAAAAGGAGGATCCTGCTTGAGAGAGAGGAGGTACCTCTTCGGAAGGTAAAGCCTCTTAGGGGTGCTAGTAAAGCTCTATGTCTTGCCCTGAGGGTGATCACAGGGGTTATGTTCACCTTTTTTAAAAAATTGGGCTGTAGAGAACTGATTTGTGCACTTTTCTGATGTATGCTGGTTTTAAATAAAGACATTCTTAAAATTTTAAACAGTTCAGATAAAGCAAAATTTCCATCTCTTGCCAACAAATCCCTCTTTCCTGAGAAGAACCACTGTTAACAAATGGGTATGTATCTGTCCAGAGTCTTTTTCCTATGATAAATGTGTATGTATACTTGGAACTGCATTTTCCCCCTCTTCTTTCAACTGTTAGAACTTTTCTAAAATTGAAAAAGTAATAAATTCATGAGATTAAAAAGTATTTAAGAAGTACAAAACGTTGTATAGTAAAATGTAAACTCTTTTTCTGGAGTCAGTCGCTGATTATAATTTCTTGTATAATTTTCTGTCATGTGTTTATATGTGTGTGCATATTTGTCCTATTTTTAAAATGTTCTTTTTTGAAAAATCACCCTAATGCATTTCAGCAATCTAAATTCTGAGCAGTCTAACTGGTGCTAAGAAGATATATAACAGTACTTTGAATATTCAATCACCATAGTTTATTATTGAAAGGGAAATGTTATAGTTGAAAAAGCAGAGTTCAATGTCTATTTCTACATACATCTATATAATTTTTGACAAAAAAAATCTTGCTTAGTATTAAGCTAATGTAAGAACATACAAAAGACAATGGGAAAATCATCTTTGTAAGAAGCCTCCTTTTCATTTAATATTTTTTACTACAGAAGTTTATAATCAGATTCACTTTAAAGAATTTTCAGTATTCTGTGGATAATTTTCAGTTGGATGCATTTCCCTATTTACTTAGTGCTGCTTATAAGTTATTCTTTATTTCCTTCTCACTTTAGCCCAAATTACATTTCTTAAAAGTCAACAATTTCTACAGGATTCTGGGGCACAGAAATTGACTAACCATGGAGTCACTTAACTAGAGAACTAGGAATTACTATAACTGTAGCATATTTAGGAGTTAATTTAAAAGAATATAAATTATTTTTAGACCAGAATAATTCCATGACCATTATGTTTCATTTCTTTAAAATGTTGTTTCCTTTAGAGTTTGGTGATCTTGTCTTTCACAATAGATTTAAGAGTCAGTGTATATGTGTGTGTATACTTACATATGTTTCATTAAAATCTATAAAATATTTAACATTTTAGTTTATAATTTAGTCATAACAGCTTGAATTACAATAGAAACATTTTGCTATTGACTTTTCAGATGAAATAATTTGTCAATAAATTACAAAATAATTTGTCAATTTTATTTTCTTGGAAATGGGACAAGAAACATGCTTTAAAAATGAACAAATGAAATAATATTGGTCTCAGTCATTCCATAAGAATACTCACTACTTTACTGTTCTGTGCCAAACATAAAAATAAACTCTAGTTTTTTACATTCTCTGGAACTTTTTGTTTATTTTCTTACTGATATTTTAGGAAGCTTTTTTGTTTAAATAGACCATCTTAAAACTTACACCCAATTTATAAGTCTCATTTTATTATCTCTTAGAACAAGAACCAGCACAATATTTTGCACACAGATAGTACCTGAATATGTGAAGTTGATTTTTTTTCAGAACAGCATACCTGAATCTTTATCATAAAATTAACTTTTAAAAAGGTGTTCTTATAAACAATGTGATAATAAAAGCAGGTTTCCAGATATGTATCTAGTGTGTAAGGCTTTCTGTATCTCTAAGGAAAAATTAATAATTACTGCTGGAATTTTAAAAAAATATTTAATTTTCTCATGAAACACCACAGAAAAGTGGCATAGTGTAGACATGTAGGAGAAACAAACTCTAGTGGGAAAGAGAAGACTGGCTTAACGTTTAAATTCCAGTCTTTCCAAAAATGTCTAAGAATGAGGAATCTAGCAAATAGCTGTATTATTTGCCAGGCAAAGATACAGAGCAGTTAAAAGAATAATTTAGGCTCTAAGTAACAGAATAATTCAAATCGTGAAATTTTTATCATTGAGGACCTAGATTAGAATTTTAGGGCACAAAATTATTGCCACAAAGCTGTGAGCTATTATTTTAGTCTCAGTAATCTCACCTCTAAAATTTACTAAATGTTCATGGAGTTTGGTATTTTAGCTATCAGAATTTTTAATTCAAATATTTATAAATTTATAACTTTTCAAACTTAAAAATATAATCACTCTTTAAAGTTGCTTATATCTGATTTTTGTTTATTAGCAAAGAATTTTCCTTATTTCCATTTAAACCAAACACAGTTTCCAAGGAGATAAATTTTTATCCAAAGCAGCAGTACATTAAAGCTAATCTCAGAAACTAACATTTTAGAGTTTGTGTTAGGTGGCACAGAAAGAGAGCGGCACCTTTACTTCCACTTGCTCTACTTTTTGGTTTGCCCCTAGTGTCCACGAATATTTCTGAAACAATTCTCAATCAAGAGTGTAACCAAAGAGCCTGATGCAAGAGAGCTTATCACAGATCAACACAAAAGATGAAAGCCCCTAAGTAAAAACAGTGACCTGTGGCTTATTTATTCTGAATCTCTGAAGCGAAAATCTGAGTCAGATGAAAAGAATATCTAATTTTACAATTATTTGTTCAGCAGGCTTTGAACTGAGTTTTATTCTATACATATAGTCATGTATTTATATAATGTGGAAATTGATTATTTTGTATATGTTGGTAAAAAAACACTTTGGTTTCCAAAGTAAGTTTAGATGTCAACTAAAAAAATCCAACACTAGAAAAATGTTATAGTCTATGCAGACAAAAACCTGTTCTCTGATCATTCTCCATGTTTTATTTCATTAAAACCCTATTTTTGGATGATGCCACCAGGAATGGCAGAGTATGAATCTTCAAAAATCCACTCCTCCATAAAAGAAATGAGAATAAAGGCAAAAATTGCCAAAAGCATTTCTTTTAGAACTCCAGAAATAAACTACAGGTTTGCAACAATTCATTCAAGGAAAACAGCTGAATCCTGGTATGGACAGTAAGCTCTGTGCCATTTTAATTTGCCCTATTTCCTTCTCTCTCTCCCCAGCTTCATGAGTAGCCTTGAAACCAACAGCCTCAAAATCATAGCAGCAACAAAAACCAGCAGACCTACAGCCCCTTGGAGGGGCCAAAATAGGTTTGGAGCTCCACACAAGTCCCATCTCCAGAGAATTACCGTTATGTGACTTATTTGGCAGTTCCCTGGAAACACCCACTTCCAGGGCTTGCATTTGACAGGTCTAAGAACTCTCCCAAGGCAAACAGATTTCACTCCAGGGAGTATGTCTCAATCAGTGGCAGGTGGCTAAAATCACAGTTGCCTAAGGTGATAACAACTGGGGAAAACAAGAAGTTGACCAAAAACCTTGAAAGGAAAAGCTAGAGAATAAAATGTCTATAGGGAGCTTTAAAAAGCTCCGAGAAGCCCAAGTCAAGGTACAGTATAAACCTAATTTTATTTTGACATCATAAACCTACTCACTAGGGTGCTCTATCAGAAATTACTAACATTTTTCCTCCACATCAAAATTCCATCAGTACAAACTATCTCATGAATTTCTGTCTTCACTACCTCTAATACACTGATGACTTCTGTATCTCAGATCTTTCTCACGACCTCTCATCTGTTAATTTGCTTATATTTACAGTAATTAAGACCATGACATATGATTAGTGGCTTTATAAACTTGGTTTTGAATCCTAGTTTTGCCTTTCAGAAGCTATGTTAATAACTTAGTAACAAGTAATTTAACACCTTTCTAATTCTTAGTTTCTATAAAATGGGAACACAGCTGACCCTTGAACAATACAGGGGTTAGGGGAGTCAACCTTCTCCACAGTCAAAAATGTACACATAACTCATAGTAACCCTTTGTATCCATGATTCCTCTGAGCCCTTGGATTCAACCAACTGTGGATCATGTAGTACTGTAGTATTTACTATTGAAAAAATTCACGTGTAAGCAACCCATGCAGTGCATGTTGTTCAGCAAACCCATATTGTTCAAGGGTCAACTGTATTAAAGCACTTCTTAGGACTGTTAGGAAGATTAAACAAAATAATGCATGTAAAGGGCTTGACTTAGTATCTGACACATAGCAAGGGCTCAAATGGTAGCTGCTATTATTTTTATTATTTCTACTTATACATCCTCAAAACACCTTAAATTCAACTGATTCTCTCATACTCAAACACCAAACTTGCTGCTATTTCTCTTCTCCTTTTTGGGAAAAAACTGTATTATTTTCCCAAATATTTGCCGCCTCTCCCTAGGGTAAGATTATCCTTCCCCACCCAATTAATGACAGATTTGGCCATGTGAAACATTGGTCAGTGAAACATGGATGGAAGTCAGCATGTAGTTCACCATGATCTCTGCCATGATACCAGCAACACTCTACATAGAGGTTTGGTCTCAAGTGAAAATTACGTGGAGCATAACTACCGATGACCTTTGAAGGACGTTGTATAAGCAATAAACCTTTCAGTAAACTATTCAGATTTATAGGCTGTTTGTTACCAAGAAATAACCTTGCCAATCCTGACTGCTCAGATTTATCTTAGTGAATAACACTGCCAATCACCTAAGTATTCAAAAAGCCTGGGAAAATTTTTATCCTCTGTCTGATTCTATGACCAGTTGTTCCACTAATTCTGGTCAATTTTACCTCCCTAATATTTCTCAAATTGTGCATCATTAATATGACCTTAATTCAAGTTTTCTTTTTTTTTTATCTTTAACTACAATATTTTCTTTCTCCAGCTTTGCTTTCTTTAAACATTTTAATCTGCATTATTAAGATTGATTAATGTATTTATTTTCTTTTAAATGCTCCAAATGCCTGATCACAATCATAAAAAGTACTTAAGTAGTTCTTATTAAACTTACAAGTACAATAAAACTCAAATTTTCTTCAACATTTTAATAGTGTTTAAATAACAAATACATACAGATTATCTCAGAAATGGCAACATTTACTTTCAAATTTAACACGGAAGTATTAACAGCATGAGTCTGATTTACTTCATCATTTCTATACTTAAGTCAAAGAAAACCCTAGGCCCAGAAGGCTTCATTTAGTAAGTTATATCAAATATTCAAAAAAGAAATAATTTTAAGCTTACACAAATCACCCAGGGAATAAGGAAAAAGGGTATACTACCTAATTCATTTTATGAGACTAGAATATCTTTGATACCAAAAACGGATTAAGGAAAAAATCAAATTATAGGTCAATCTCACTCATGCACATAGACTAACTAAACATAAAATCCTAGAGAAAATATTAGCATACCCTAATCCAGCATTATATAAAAAAGACAACATATCACAATGAAGTTAGGTTTATCCCAGGACTATAATATCAGTTAAACATTAGAGAATTGATGCAAATTATCGCATCAAAATTTAAACGAGAAATATATGATCATCTCAAGAGATGCAGAAAAAGAAACTAAAAATATTCAACACCCACTTAAGGAAAAAAAATTCCTAAGACACAAGAAATAGAATGGAACTTCTTTAATCTTATAAAGGATATCTATAAAAATTTATAATAAACATCATGCTTAATGACAAAAATGCTAAAAATATTCTCTTTCAGAACTGAATGAGGATGCCTACCACTATTACCACCTCTAGTCAGCATTACACTGAATATCTCAGTGTAGCAATGAAAAAAAAAAGTAGTATATGATTATAAAGAAAAAAATCCAATCATTATTTGCAGATGATTTTATACATAGAAAACTCAAAAGAATCTACAAATTGTTATAAGTAAAAATATAAGAGAATATTATCCTCCAAAGTTGCTAGCTATTAAAGCAATATACAAGAATAAACTATTTCTATTTACCAACAACAGAACATGAAATTTCATACACACACACACACACCCCAATTTATAATAGCATAGATAATACCAACTTCAACTTCAAGGATTGAAAGATTCAATAAAGATGTCAATTCTTTCCTAAGTTGATCTACAGATTCAAAGTAATCCAAATCCAAATCTCAGGAGGTTCAATAAGCTAATTCTAAAATTTATACGTAAATGCAAGGGCCAAGAATATCAAGACTCTCAAAGCATAACAAAGTGGGATGTTTGCCCTACCAGATATCAATATTTCATTTAAAGTCTTGATGTATTCTTGGAATAGGGATAATCAAACAGACCAATGGAATAGAATTTACAATCCAGAACAATTCCACAAATATATGATCATTTAATTTGTGACACAAATATCACCATAGAGCAATAGGAAATGGCAGTCATTTCAATAAATGGTGTTGAGGTAACTGGATATACATATGGAAAAATAATCAAAGTGAACCCATGCTTTACACAATTCACAAAAATCAATTCCAGTGGATTTTAAAATTAAATGTTCAAAGCAAAACTATACTTTTTAGAAGATAATGTAGAAAATATCTTCATTGCCTCAGTGCAGGAAAGAATCTTTAAAAACCACACACTAACTCTAGATGGAAAGAACTGATAAATCTGACCACATTAAAATTAAGAAATGTTCATCAAGAGAAAACACTGAAGTGTGGTTATAAGGATAAGAGTCACCACATTGGTGACTAACAAAAGGCTTATATTCCAAATACATACCAAGAGTTTTGACAAGTCTAAAAGAAAAAACAGCATCAAACTAGAAACCAACCAGATGTCCATCAAGAATAAAAGAGATAAATGGAAATACTGTGGTATATTCATACATGGAATCCTATACAGCAATGAAAAGAACAAATTTCAGCAACATACAACAGTAAGTATGAATCTTAAAAGCAATGTTGGACAAAACCAGCAAGACACAAAAGTATATTCACAGGAAAGGTTAATTCATGTAAAGATCAAGAATAGGCAAATCTAAACTATTACTGTGTACAGAAATAAAACTTTTTTAAAAAAGCTAGTAACTCTCATAAAAGTAAGGATAGTGATAAGCTCCAACTAGAGAGGGTATTGTGATGCAGAAGGAACAAACGGGATTTCTAGGGTGTTGGCAGTATTCTATCTCAGTCTGGCTGGCAGTTATAAGATTTATGCTTTATAATCATATGCTATATTACATATTTATTTTATGTACTTTTCTATATATGTATGTTACAGCTTACAATTTAAAACAGATTTCATAAATACTAAGCTGAGGGTATGTTCGGTGTTTCCTTAGATTCTGTTTTTGTCTATTTCGCATCTGTTCATCACAGGGCCAATTATATTAACTATATTTTCTGTGTTCTTGCTCTGCCATTTGCAGCTGAGCTGGCCCTAGCCTCCCAGTGCCAACCAATTCTTAGAGATAGCAGAGCTCAGCCAGGAGCACACCTCTCTTATGCAAACCAACCAATTACAAATCTACAGCTCCAACTAACCGCCTTACCGAACTCTTACACACCAAGACAACTACCTCCTCTGTCCTAAATCATCCCAGGACCAAGTAACAGGCAACTAAAGACTGTCTGTGGAGCCCAAAGTCTGCCAGAATTTTTTAAAAAATTGATAATATAACTGGCATAATATTGTATTAGTTTTAAATATACAATATAATTATTTGATACATGAATATATTACAAAATAACTACCACAGTAAGTTTAGTTAATATCTACCACCACACAGTTACACATTTTTTCTTCTGATGAGAAAAAACTTTTAAGATCTACTCTCAGGGGAGGGTATAGCTCAAGTGGTAGAGCACATGCTTAGCATGCACAAGGTCCTGGGTTCAATCCCCAGTACCTCCATTAAAAGAAATAATAAATAATTACCTCCCTCATAAAATAAATAAATAAATAAACCTAATAACCCTGCCAAAAAATCCAAAAAAAAATTAATTAAAATCTATTCTCTTAGCAACTTTCAAACACACAATACACTGTTGTCAATTATGGTCACCATATTGTACATTACATTCCCAGGACTTATAACTGAAAGTCTGCACCTTTTGGCCATCTTCACCCATTTTGCCCACTCCCCTCCACCCCCCTCTCTCGCAACCAGCAACCTGTTCTCTGTATCTATGAGTTCATTTTTTAAAAAATAATCCATATGTAAGTGACACCATATAGTATGTGTCTTTCTCTGTCTGACTTATTTCACTTAGCATAATGCCCTCAAAAGTACATTCATGTTATGGCAAATGGTAAGACTTTCTTCTTTTTTTTAATGACTGAATAATATTCCTGTGTGTGTGTGTGTGTGTGTGTGTGTGTTTGTATATATATACCCCACAACTCTTTATCCTTTCATCTACTGATGGATACACAGGCTGTTTCCATGTCCTTGCCATTATAAATAATGCTGCAATGGAAACGGGGGTATGGATACCTTTTCAAGATAGTGATTTCATGTCCTTCAGATAAATACCAAGAAGTAGAATTGCTGGATTATATGGTAATTCTATTTTTAATTTTTTGAGGAACCTCCATACTGTTTTCCATAGTGCCTGCACTAATCTACATTCCTATCAACAGTCTGCAAGGTTTCCCTACTCTCCACATCTTTGCCAACACTTGTTATTTCTTTTCTGCCACAACTATTATTAAATAGCCAATCCTGAGCTATTTACTCTACCCCACTGTGCCTTTACTGAGAAAACACCAATTAACGTCTTTGGCCTAGGCTTTCCTCTTGCTTCAGCTTCTGTCTCCCGTCCAAAACTTGATGTTTCCTATGTGGCCCAGCATGGTATGGCATAGCCCCTTCTTTCAGGAAACTTTAAGTAATAAAAATTTGCCTTCAATGGCTTTAGCCTCTTCATGTCATTACTCAGTCACTGCCAAAATTAAAACCCCTCAGGTACAAATGAGATTAAATAATAGTAGCTTCAAAATAATAATTTAAAAATTAATGAAATGGAGAAGATTCTAATAAAGAAGTTAGATAGGTGCTGAGTTTTGAAAGACCTTAACCAAAATTTAAATGCATTCAATACTTTTGGAAGGTAAATGAGTAGAAATTAGAGAAGGTAAAGTTAAATCAGGAAAGTGCTGAACCACACAAGAAACCAAAATATCTGAACTTTTCTTTTGATGGTGGAATAGTGAATATAGCTGGGAGCATTCCACTTGTGCTTGAAGCTCAAATTCCCTGACACATATTTGGGAGTTCTAACAGGGCCGCACAAGCACTTGTAAATGCTTAACCCGCTCTACCAATAAAGAATACAATCTCACATCAAACATGCTTGAGAATACAAAGTGGTACAGCCACTTTGGAAAACAGTTTGGTAGTTTCTTACAAAGT
This sequence comes from Camelus bactrianus, assembly GCF_048773025.1. Taxonomy (NCBI): domain Eukaryota; kingdom Metazoa; phylum Chordata; class Mammalia; order Artiodactyla; family Camelidae; genus Camelus; species Camelus bactrianus. Next base: position 15,599,601 of record NC_133552.1, read on the forward strand.
CAAACATAGTCTTACCATATGATCCAGCAATGATGTTCCTAGATATTTATCCAATCGAGTGAAAACTCATGTCTACCGAAAAACCTACACATGAATTTTTAAAGCAACTTATTTATACTGCCAAAATGCTAGAACAGTACTTCAAGCAGGACTTCAATAGGTGAATGAATAAACTGGTACATTCATACAATGAAGTATTACACAATAATAAAAAGAAATGAACTACTGAAATAGCCAAAAAAGAAAATTTCTAGACCATAGTACTAAGTGAAAGAAGTTGGTATGGAAAGGCTACATACTGTATGAATCAAACTATATGATATTCTAAAAAAAAAAAATTATAGGGACAGTAAAAATATCAGTGGTTGCCAAAGATTTGCGGTTGGGGAATGAGGGAGGGATTATAGAGCACTGGGGAGTTTTAGAGCAGTTAAACTATTCTGTGTAATATTCTAATGGTGAAATACAACATTACACATGTGTTAAAACACAAAGGACTATACAATATGAAGAATGAATTCTATAAACTATGGAACTCAAAAATAATGTTATCAATATTGGTTTATTAATTGTAACAAATGTACCAACACCAATACAAGATATTAATAATAAGGAAACTCTGTGGAAGAGATATTATGAGAGAACCTCTCTACTCAATTTTTCTATTAACCTAAAACACTTAAAAAATAGTCTATTACTGATGACTAGATAAAGAAGATGTGGTATACTTACACAATGGAATACTACTCAGCCATAAAAAGAATAAAATAATGCCATTTGCAGCAACATGGATGGACTAGAGATCATCATTCTAAGTGAAGTAAGCCAGAAAGAGAAAGAAAAATACCATATGATGTCACTTGTATGTGGAATCTAAAAAAAAAAAGACACTATGAACTCATCTATAAAACAGAAACAGACTTCCATACATAGTAAACAATCTTACGGGTTACTGGGGAACGAAGGTGGGAAGGGATAAATTTGGGAGTTTGAAATTTACAAATGTTAGCCACTCTATATAAGATAGATTTTAAAGAAGTTTCTTCTGCATAGCACAGGGAACCATGTTCAGTATCTTGTAATAACCTTTAATGAAAAAAAACTATGAAAACGAATACATGTATGTATATGCATGACTAGGACATTGTGCTTACACCAGAAATTGACACATTGTAATTGACTGAACTTCAATAAAAAAATTAATTAAAAAATTAAGTCTATTAATAGAAAAAAAAAAGGAATGAAATTCTTCAAACACAAAAAATGGTTCAGATGCCGCCAGTCAAAATGAATGATAAATGTGTATTATAGCTTCCCTAAAGGTAACATTAACAGTAATGATGTCAGGAGGGAGTCTCTCTAGAATAATTCATAAGCCAAAAGACCCACTATGTATAATAATAATGTGACATAGTAGAAACTATGTTTGCTATAAAAAATAAGAAAATACTGGTGAGGAGATAGATAATCTGGATGGCCAACCATAAGAAAATTAATTTGATATCAAGAGGTGGGACAGAAATCATCTCATAATACATTCCCAAGAAATAGTATAATATTCCCAAGAGAGTAAATATAAGGGACAAACTAGTTAGCCTGAGTTTTTAACATCATGCATGTCCATGAGACTTCCTTCTGTCAGGAACTGACTTTAGCTTGTCTCTTTACTCTGGGTACCAACCAGGTGGTGTCATGTCACCACAGGCAAGCTCTAACTTGGCCATAGTTTGCATACCTGTAAGTTCCCAAGTCAAGAAAAAGAAATGCTTGTTGTCAACTGTTACCTGCTTATTGTTATTTACCACCTCTAATTGTTATCTACTTTCGTTCAGTTCCTTACATTCTACCACAGCTATTGGTCCACTCTCTTACACTTACATTTTAGTATGTATCCTCCATAATTATGTCTTAGTTATAGTAAGCAGTGGATCAAAAAACTCTCTTGATTTAAGTCCTGACTGGCATATCTATAGAGTCTCCTCAGTCTTTTAAACATTTATTGAGTACTTCAATTCAAATTCAGCAAATATTTACTGAGCTCCTTCAGGCTCATTTCTCCCTCATAGCTAAAGCTACTCTAAAAAGCTATTACCTTCATTTTATAGAGAAACAAACATACAAAGAAGTTAAATAATTTTTCTTAAGTCACGCAAATCAAATATAAATCATCCAAATCCTGTGCTCTTTCCACTCATCTGTATCTCTCTCCCTATCGAATTACAAACTACAAGGCACTCTGCTGGTTAGAATTTAAGGCTTTATTCCACCTCCTGAAACTTGTTTTTCAAAACCTACATAAAAACCTGTCCGCTAGACCTACTGACCCCACCTGATCCTTCAAATCTTGCTCTCATGTGCCCCTCTAATCTCAGGTCCTCTCTCTACATCCATCTATACCACCACTGCTACATGTCAGCCATGGTGTCCTCAAGATTTCAAGAAAAATTTGGCCAATAGAATCTCCTTTTTGGGGAGAAGAGAGAAATAAGTCTTGGGAGGGCATCATGGTCTTGCTTCAGCCCTCCCTTGAACAGACTATACACTGTGACAACTATGTCCATGAACTGTAATTAACTGCTTAATAGATTCTTTTGTGTATTACATTATAAACAACTTGAAGCCAATGATCTCCCTGAGACAATAATGATAACTGAAGACACTCCCAAGGCCCCAAAATAAATGAATATCTGCCACATCTATTACTTTTAAGAGAAAAAAAAATCTTAACAGCTTTAAACTTGACCTTAAAAAGCAAATTTAGTGAAATGAAGTTGCTGCTGAAAGCTATCAGAATACATGTGAAAATCAAAACTAGTATATACTTTTAAAGCTATCTTCATTCAAAACAGAAAAATTTAGAACTCAAGCTAATCACTCTTGATTTTTGATTTTTCAATAGCAAAATCAAAGTAACCCCTTATATCTTGTAAGCAAATAATAATTATTCAAATACAAAGTTTGTAAAGTAACAAAACACGATTATTTTTTTCTCAGTTTCCCAAGGAAGCAGTATGAGTAACGGAGCAAAAAAGCTTTGTGTGATCTTGAGCCTTTCTGAAACTCATTTGTTTCATTTACAATAGGGATAGGATTTTGAAAGAATTTAGTAAGATCATAAAGTTCTTAGCACATATTTTTTACATAGTGAGAACTCAAATTGTTTCTTCTCCTTATTATTATTATGTCCTTAGTCTTTGTTTCCTCACTTGCAATATTAAATCCTTACCATATAGGGTAGTTGTGAAAATTAAGCACAATGTTTGGTGCATAATAGGTACTTATGAAAGCCCATCATTCCCATCCCTTTAGGATTACTGGAGGAATGAGGTATCAATGAAATAAAAGAACTATATTTATAAAGCCCTGTGTTATGAGAAAAACACACCAGGAATTGTGTGTTTGCTTTTGGGGAGGGGGGGAAGTCTGGTGAGGAGAGTAGGAAAAAAAAGAAGATAAAGTTTTACTATAATATAATGCAGGCAGTCATTTTAATCACATAGTTAAGTCATGACTTCATAATAATTTGAAGTAAGGATTTATAATAATCGTTAATGCACAAGATTAAACTTAGTTAAAAAAAACACTCAGGGACTAGTATATCGTCTAAAGTAAAACAAAAACAACTTTAGTGGCAATTAAATATACACACAAGAAATTTAATAATTAAAGATACATTTTAGAAGTGACTTCAAAAATAGTCTCATTTCTTCATAGTCTTATGAAACCAAAACAACATTTAGAACTGGAGTTTAAAACACGAGTTAACAGGAACCAACTATTGCGATGCCTCATTCTGTTCTAAATTTTGCATTCTTTTGAAAGAATACACGTGTACTAGACAAAAGAAAATAAGTATTTTGGTTTCCTTACCTGTTGTGTTCCATCTGCACTTACAATAGGGGCAGACAGAAGAGAAATATCACTACTTAAAATCTGAGTTGTATCCAGTAGTGGTGGATGTTCTGCCATTATCAATAAGACATTAATATACCGGATTAACCCTCCAACTCTGAAAAACAAAAATATATAGCCATTTGTGTGTACATTCTTAAAAACACATTAAAATATGATACATTCAAGATCTGTCTCATTCTTTAACCTAAAAAGATACTCTTGTTAAAAGAAATTTTGTAATACTCTGTTGGACAGAGCTTCTTTCTGTCAACAGATCATTTAAGGAAATAAAATTTCTTATTAATCAACTCTCTGTCAACGTAGATAGCAAACCAAAATATTTTAAAGCCAATGTATCAGCAGCTTCTATTTAAATTCCATGTCTATCTGTCTCTCTATCCCTTCCATCTCTATACAACATTTATTTAATTTAACCACCACTACTTAAGCTAACCACTAGGATAGGTACTAAAATGCAGTAATTGAGTGAGGCAGCTCTACCACTGGTTTTTTAATTAGAGCTGAGAAGGTGTTTCTGAAGACCCAAGTCCCCCTCATCACCCTATCGGGAACTACACAAGAAGTATGATTTTTCATTGATTCCTCAGACATAGCAAAACTGTAAAAAATTTGCTCAGGATTAGAATAAGAACCTTCAAGTTTTAAGTATTAAACTCTGACTTAGGTCTTCTGTCATTCTAGTTTATTTTTTTCTAAGTACTTTACAATAAACGAAATCATTTAAGTGATAAAAGCACATACATTTAGAAACCTTTAACTGTAGACATAGTATCATCACTTATATTAAAATTAAAGGATTCGATGTAAACAATATTATCTACCATATATAAAATCAACCAATAAACTGTCAGCAAATTACATGTCAAAATGAGTACAACTGAGCTCAGTCATAAATCTTACCAAATCTACACCGAACGGCAAAATAAGAAACATTTTTGGAAACTGTAATATTCTACAATTCAGTAGTGTCAAAATTTTTAACTTTTATAAGACATTAAATTCATGTTATTTATTTTAAAATCTTGAATCTTTGCAGAAAACTCTCACACAAGTTGATTTAACCTAAAATCAATTTTCTGTTTAAATATATAAATACACTTTAAGATTTTAAAAAAAATTCAAGTATCTATTTCAAGCTTTTATACTTAAGACTATACTATGAAACATTTTATATCATTTAACTATCTCATAAAAATACATGCCACTTAAACATAACATATATAAACATTTATATAATGCATACATATTATATAAATATTTATGTATATTATATACATAATACATAAATATTTTAATATACACATGTAAATGAAGGGACAAATCTAAATTCTGGATTAATTTGTATTGCTGTATTTCTTAAGGTCCAATAAAATCAGAGTAATTTAAATCATGTCAAATAATTTCACTCTGTGGAATACATAAAGAAATTATAAGATGGAAAAGAGTCGATGTATTTTTCCTCTGGCATGTCACATAATTTAGTTTAAGAAGAAATATTTTAGGGAAGCTAACTCAGGATTAACTAGAGAAAGTTTATAAGTAATTCATCTTTTAAAATTAATAAATCAAAAAATAACAACCACAGAGAATTTTTCTTCTGTTATTGTTACTCTATTTATAATATTTTATTTAATATGTTTAGCTAAAACTGCAAACCACCATTGTTATAAAAACTTTAGAATGTAATGCTAAAGATACAACCATAGTTTGGTTTCAAGAGCTGGAATGGAAGCTTTACAAACAGAAATAAAAATTTCTTCTGAATCTCCAGTTAATTCCAAGAACAGTAGTATTATTACACAATGAATCTGAAGCCATGTGCTGTTTTAATATTATCATTCCACTTAAGGTATTACCTCTGATTTTAACCTTTTCAAAGTTGTAATATCAAAAGTTTCACTTATGAATTGCTTTCTTGTATGGACATATAACACTATATGCAAAGCAGCTGGTTTTATTTCAGCTTGCAAATTGGAAGCTTCAGCCATGCACTAAAATGTTGCATTTAAAGCCTAAAAATTCCTTTCATTGCTGCACAGAGAACAGTCAGCTTCTTTCAATTAATTTGTTCAAATTTTGTTAATACTCAGTTCCTATGTTCTCATCTTATCTTGTGACTACAAATACCCACTCGTTTTATTAAGTTATGCATCTATTTTTGCTTGGTTTTTCAATGTAGTTTTTGATACGTGCAAAAAAGGGGAGAAGTGATTTGTTGTGTTTGCTAATTTCCATTGGAATACACACTCCCCCATGGCCCATTTCAAGCCATCATGGTTTAAAAATCGATCTGAAAATGCCTGAATTTTAACAATCAACTTTTGTATACAAGATGGCTCCAGCACATCACTATTTATATCTATATATCAGTATTTGTATCTGTATCAGTATGTAGTAATAATATAAAATTAACATTTGGGGAGCGTGGGTGAAGAATAGCTGGATACCTTTGTACTATTCTTGCAAATCTCTAATTAGAAATTCAAATTAATGTCAAATTAAACAATGTTTTAAAAAATTAATGCCAGGTAGATTACAGATCTGAATGTAAAAAGTAAAACAAAAGAGCTTCTAAAGATAACAAAAACACTTCATAACCATGGGACAGAGATTTTTAAAATAGGGTATAAATTATGTTTCTTAAATCATAAAGGAAAAGAATGACATTGAAATTCACTAAAATTAAGAAGTACTATTTATTTTTAAAAATACCTTTAAGAGAATGAAAAAGCAAGCCACATACTGAAAGATATTTACAATACATATAACTGGAAAAGAATATGTATTTAGCATACATACAGGTCTACAAATTACTTTTTTAAAAAACTAAAATGAGAAGAGACATGAATATCTTCACAAAAGTGGAAATTAAAGAGACCAATAAACTTATGAAAAGATTCTCAAATTCATTATTAGGAAAAAGCTAATTAAAAATCGTAATGAAATACCACAACATACTAGGATAAAAATGGAAAAGACTGATAATATCAAGTATTAGTGAGGCTACAGAGCAACTGGCACAATCTTGTGGAATGTAAATGAAACTCATAAAATCACTTCGGAAACAAGTTTGATATTATCTATAAAAATCGAACATATATTCTATGACCCAGTTATGATCCAGCTATTAGACTTCCTAGTATATACTAAAAAGAAATGCATGCACATGTGCACCAAAAGATAAGTACAGAAGGTATACAGCAGCATTATTCTTTACTAGCCCCAAACTGTAAACAACCGAAATGTCCCTCAACAGTTAATGGTAAACTGTATTTGATTTATCCAACGAACTATTATACAGCTATGAAAAATAATTAATGTGTGATACAGGAAACAACACAAATTGCACAAATACAATGTGAGTGAAAAAAGACACAGAAGACTACATTTTTATTTACAGAAAGTTTAAAAACCAATAAAACTAGTCTATAACATTTTTAAAAAACAAGATAATTATTCTTTGGAGAGGAAGAAAGAATGGGGACCAACAGGGGCATGAAGGCAGTTTTTGGGGTGCTGGTACTGTTCTATGTCTTGACCTGGGAGGCTGTTATATTGTAATTACCAGTGTATTACAAAGTGAGCTGTACACTATGTATGTGCTTCACCGCAAATACTTCAATAAAAGCACTTTTTAGAGTTTTAAAAATGAATACATGATCATCTTAATTGATGCAGAAAAAGCATCTGAAAAGATTCAACACCCTTTCATGACAAAAACAACCAACAAACTAGGAACAGAAACTACTTCAACATAATAAAGGCCACATATGAAAATCCCACAGCTAACATCATACTCAGTGGTGAAAGACTGAAAGCTTTTCCTCTAATCAGGAATCAGGCTAGGATTCCCACTCTCACGTTCATTCATAGTATTGAACATAGCACTTGAAGTCCTAGGCAGAGAAATCAGGCGTGAAAAAGAAATAAAAGGCATACAAATTGAGAAGAAATAAGAAAAACTGTCTTTGTTCAAAGATGACAGGATCTTACAGATAGAAAACCCTTAAGATTAAAAAAGAAAACTACTAGAAGTAGTAAATTCAGTAAAAATGCATGATACCAAAACAACACGCAAAAATCAGTTACATTTCTATACACTAACTGAAAAATCTGATATCTGTTCCACTTACGATAGCATTAAAAAGAATAAAATACTTAGGAATAAGTCTAACCAAGGAGATCAAAGATTTGTATACTGAAAACCACAAAATATTCCTAAAAGAAATTAAAGGAGAAACAAATAAATAGAAAGACATCCTGTGTTCATGCACTGGAAGATTTAATATTGTTAAGATGTCCATACTGCCCAAAGCACTCTACAGAGTCAATGCAATCCCTATCAAAATATCAATGGCATTTTTTGCAGAAATAGAAAAATTCATCCTAAAATTCATACAGAATATCAAGGGATCCCAAATAACCACTACTCCATTATCTTCTAGCCTACATTGCTTCTGATGAGAAATCTGCTATTGTCTTTATCTTTGTTCTGTATTAATGTTGGCTGCTTTTAATAATTTTTTCCTCTTTAACACTTTTGTTTAAGTGATTTGATTATAATGATCCTTGGAGACCTTTTATTCATCTTTCTTGTGCTTATTGTGTTTCTTATAGTTTTCATCAAATTCAGAAAAATTCTGGCCATTATTTCTTCAAATATTTTTTCAGTTCCCCTTTGAAAACAATTCTCTTTTCTCTGTGTGTTTCATTTTTGATAGTTTCTATTGCTGTCTCTTCAAGTCCACTAATCTTTTCTTTGGTAACGTCTAATGTGCCATTAATGTCATCCAATGCGTCTTTTCTTTGACACTATAATTTTAATCTAGAAGATACTTCTACTTAACATGTTCAGTCTTTCTTCTAGCTTCTCCAACATACTCAATACAGTCATAACGTTTAATGTTCTTGACTATTGATTCATCATCAGTATCACTTTTGGGCCAGTTTCAAGAGACTGATTTTTTTCTCATGATTATGGTTTGTATTCTCCCTCCTCTTTAAAAGCATGGTAGTTTTGACCGAATGTCAAACATTGTAAATTTTACGTTGTTGGCCGCTGGATATTTTTTGTATTCCTGTAAGTATTCTTGAGCTTTGCTGTGAGATGTGGCTAAGTGACTTGGAAACAGTTTGATCCTTTTGGGTCTTGCTTTAGGCAAGAATACTTATGTTCCTGCTCTTGCGTTAGGCAGAAACAGCTGCATTTAATCTAGGGTTGCTTTTTCGCCACAACTGGGCCAAGACCCTCCAGAATACTCTACCAAATACCCTGGGAATTATTAGGCTTTCTAGTCTGGTTAGTGGGAACAGGCACTATTTCGAGTCCTGCATGAGCCTGAATACTGTTTTATATAATGCTTTTCAGTGGCTCTTTCTCTAGCTCTGGTCAGTCTCCTTACATGTATGTACTTGTCAGTACTCTGCTGAATACTTAAGGGGGACCTTTTCCAGGTCATTGAGGCCCTTTTTGTTTAGCACTGTCTTCTCTGGTACTCAGACCTGCACACTCCGTTGTCTTTGGATTGTTAGTACCTCTCAAGTCAGGGAGTCAGCTGGGACCTACTTGGGATCTCCCTCAATGTGCTGTGCCCTGAAAACTTTCTCCAGCCAATAAGCAGGGCCATTCATACGGATGGCCTTATTCTCCCTCTTCCATTGAGTGATGCCTAACATCTTGAGTGCCACTGTTTCATATTTCATATTTTTTTCCTAGTTTTTTTTTTTTAGTTGTTTCAAACAGAAGAGAAAATGTAGTGCTTTTTACTCCATCTTGACAGGGAACCAAATTCGCTACTCTTAATTTTTAAAGTACCAAATGGGCAGTAGAAAGGTAAATGAATGTATCACAAGTAGAACACAAATGGCAATGCTTTAAAAGCATGATTTTTAAAAAAGTTCTGGCTTTTACGGTGTCTTCAATTGGTCACAGTTTTAAATGTAATAGCTTTTATTTACAAATTACTACATGTTAAACTTTATCATTCTCATATTTAATTTAGTTTTTGGAGATGGTTTACTGATTAACCCTATAGTGTACAATGATGTATATATACATTAACAATATCTTTGGCTTATCACTTTACCCTTGTTTCTAAAGTATGTATATTCATAAACCATCCAATTTGGCTCATATGGTGACACTTCATAGGCAATGTGCTGTTTATGAAGTTATATTAAATACCTTAAAATATATTTTCCTGGTTAAGTGCAATAACACATTTTTATATAGAGAGCAGGGTTTATAGGGCATAATATAACAGGTTGAAACATATGAAACTGCCACTTAAGGTCAAAAACTTTAAAATAACAATTTCATATGGCTTAATCTAATAAAAGCAAATATATATACTCACTTTCTTATAAGGCAAATCGCAATTTATACAGATTGTTAGCAACAAACTTATTATAACTTATTTATCTTTCTCTTCTCCAATTCCTTGTTCACTGAAAAGGTGGAAGTGAGCAGGATGGGTGGGCCTCAGTCTTTAACTAAGTGAACAGAGGTTTAAAACAGGGGCTGGAAGTTTGAGAACCACTGCCAATCACTCTCCTTAGTCAGATAAACTAAATATAGCTTAATTTAATAAACAGTCAGGAGATACAGCTCCAGCACCCCCACTAAGAAATCACACCTAACCAACATGAAAATCTGCTTAAAATAGATTTCAAAGGCAATTTAGATGAAAAAGACATCACAAAGATACTTCCATTCAGGAAACCACAGAAACAGAGAGCAGGAATTGTTTCCAAGAAATCAACCCCAATCTATTAAAGGACAGATAATGTGCACATAAATAAGACCAATAGATTTTTTTTTTAAGTACAGTTGGCCTTCCATTATATGTAGGTGTGGAACCCATGGATATACAACTCTATTGTACTATGCCATTTTATATAAAGAACTTGAGCAACTGCAGGGGTCCTGGAACCAATCCTCTGTGGATGCTGAGTGACAACTGTACCATCTTAAATCCTATTTTACAGCTCTGGTGCTATTTTCAGAGCACTTGGGTTACCTTTAGAGCACAAGGTAATTGCATCCAGGACAATTCTATTTTCATCCACAAATATTTTACTGTCGTTTTGTAAAGTACTAGCTTATATATTTAGATTGTTTACTTTTTCAAAATTTCAGATTCTTAGTTATGTCTATCAGAGCAACTTTGGATTCAAGACTAAAACAGCAGTTTCTGAGTATTTTCTGGATAAAGAAACATCTTAGCATCTAGGTTCACAACCAAAAGGTTTGAATTCCTCTGTAAAAGCTACTGTTTTTGTATAACTTCACCATATTTAACATGTTGCCTTCATTAATTTCTCCCAAATAGAGAATTTTATCAAAAGATATAAGGAAATCAAGAAACATTTCTGTATTTTCCATGAGAAGATTTGTCTATAACATTGTAAAATGATTATAAATCAATAAAAAATGTTAAAAAAAGAGAAAGATTTGTCTATAGACCCCAATATTTTAATGTTGTCCTTTCTGAGATAACCAGATTCTTTGTTTATAAGTCTATAATTATTCCTGAGTTAAAAATTTTTGCCTAAATATGCTCATCTTCCCTGATCTTATTTTTTAAAAATCTTTCTTTTCTTTACTCTATATTCAGCTTAAGCTGACATCTCTCCTGAAATTTATTACCAACTTTCCTAAAATATTAGGTTCTAATAGTAAAAGGGAAGATCAAAATATCCAGACATACGAGACTTGAAAACCATTATATTCAAAATTATAATTTTATATTTGAAAAAAAAAATTACTTTTATAATAGAAACTCAGAAAATAAAGTATACTAAAATTGTCCCAGTTGGCAAATATGGTTATATAAAGGTTGAGAATCACTAGCCTACAATTCTCACTTCTTTAACCTGCTGCAACACAGCTTCCAACCCAATACTACACTGAAATTGCTCTATTTAAAAGCACCAATGACATCAGACACCAAAACTGACAGATACAGCTAAATTTTTACCCTAAAAAGATGAAGCTATGTATACTCTGTTCAATAGTTTTTGAGTGCCTACTTTCCAATTTGATACTTAACTAAGGTTTTCCAATTTTTGACAATTTGATTAAGAAAATTAAAAAAAATCTTATCTCCTTGATATTTTAATTTGAATTTCTCATGTTACTGGTGTGGTTGAGTATCTTTTCCAAATTTTATAGGTTATATTTCTACTTCTATAAATTTTCTACTTACATTCTTTCTCCTTTTCTACCAGGTTATCTTTTTAATACTGATTTGTAGGCATAGCTTGTATACTTTGAATATTAACTTTGTCATGTCAAATATGTCAAATATTTTATCCCCATTTATTGCCTGCCTTTTTAAATGGCATCTAAGTTTAATGACACATTAAAACTTTCATCACCCTGACATTTAAAACCAAAATTCATTTCTAGAATTTTTGCCGTTTTTTACTTACATTTAGTCCAACTGGAATTTAGTTTTGTGAGTAACACAAAGTGGGTACCTAACTATTTTTACCTCAACTGGATAGTCAGTTGTCCCACACCATTTATAGGTTAGCTCTTCCATTACTCACTTGTTTGTATCATATAATGAATTCTTCTGTTTCCATGGAGCTCCACCTGAATTCCTTATTCTGTTCCTTTGATCAGCATGCTCATTCTTACTCCAAATTCTTATTATTTTAAAAACTGTAATTTTACAGTATGTTTTAATCTTTGATGTCTAAGTTCCCCTTTGTTATGCTTCTTTTTGTAATTTACTTGGCTATTCTTGTGCATTTTTCCTTTTCAAAACTTGAAACATAAGTTTGTCTACTTCCATTTTAAAAATCCTGTTGGATTTCTAATTAGGATTATACTGACCTTATTGACTAATTTAGTAAGAACTGCCAATTTTATAGTATTAAGTTCTCACATTCAGGAATATACTATTCATTCATTCAGCTCTTCTTGTAGTTTTCTTCAGATAAAGCTGCATAGTTTAAAAATTTAAGTATTTTACAATTTAGGCTTTGATTTTTTCTTATTGTTTTCATAGTTGGTTATGCTGGTGTATAAGAGAGCTAATGAATCTTCTAAGTTTATCTCATAGCCAGTTGGTTTACTGAAATCTCTTTTTGACTCAAATCATTTTCTATTGCCTGTCTATATTTTCTAAGTAGAAAATCATATCAACTAAAACAGTAACAGTGATAATACCACCTCACTCCCCTCCCCATTATTTAGAGGTTAGTAATTTTTCTTGTTTGTTAATGCATCAAGACTTGGACCAATGTTATGTTCCTATCTTTTTTTTTTTTTTTTTTTAAATTTCTTTTTTAATGGAGGTACTGAGGTTTGAACCCAGGACCTCATTCATTCTAAGTATGTGCTCTACCACTGAGCTATACCTTCCCCCCAACGTTATGTTCCTATCTTTTAATGAAAGTACTTCTAATATTTCACTATGACATTTAATATAGGTTTCTAGTAGAAACCCTTTACAAGGTTATTTCTTGTTGATGAAAAGTTGTCGGACAACTGAATTTTAGAAAATGATTTTTCTTAGCACCAAAAAGATTATATATAATTTTCTCATTTAATCTATTAATACAGTAAATTACATTAATATGTTTCCTAATACTGAATCAACATTATACTCCTGGGATTTAACATACCAGAACTGATATAATTTAATGATTCAAAGCCTATGCTTTGGAGTCACAATGCCTAGGTTCAAATCCCAAATCTTTCACTAACTAGTTGTATGATTTTAGGCATGTTATTTAACTTCTCTGTGCTTCAGTTTCCTCATTTTTAAAATGATGACAATAATACCTACCTCAGAGGGTTATTTTAAGGATTAAGTAAACTAATGCATGGAAAGTTGTTTGGAATAGCACACAGAACATAGAAAGCATTTAATATATATGAATTATCATTATTTACTGAGTCCCTTGTATTTGCCAGGCATAGGGTATGCAGCATTGCAGAGGTCAGCAAACTAAGGCTTGTGTGCTAAATCTGGCCTCCTGCCTGTTTTTAGAAATAAAGCTTTTTTGGAAGACAGTTATACCCAATGTTTATAATTTATCTATGGCTATTTTTATGCTCCTACACCACAGTTAAATAGTTGCAACAGAGTCCATATGGCCACAAAGCCTAAAATATTTGCTACCTGCTCCTTTACAGAAAAAGAAAAAAAAAAAAAAAAGCCAATCCAAGAAGTACTGTTCAAATTCAAGGAGTTCACTAGAAATCAACTATAGAAAGAAAAATGGAAAAAAAAAAAAAAAAAAGAAAAAGACTGCACGGAGACTAAACAACATGCTACTAAAAATTAAAAATCAAATGTGTCAATGATGAAATCAAAGAAGAAATTTAAAAATTCCTTGAGACAAATGACAAGGAAAACACAACCATATAGCAAAATGCAGCAAAAGGAGTCCTAAGAGGAAAGTTCATAGCAATACAGGCCTTCCTCAAAAAACAAGAACAATCTCAAATAAATAACCTAAACTACCATCTAAAAGAATCAGAAAAAGAAGAACAAACAAAACTTAAAGTTAGCAGAAGGAAAGACATATTAAAGATCAGGGAGGAAACAAATTCAAGGAGCTCATAGTCTAATAGCTGAAACAGGCAAGTAAAGAAATATATGTATGCTACAGTATGATAGATACACAATCATGATATTATGAGGGTATTACAGAAACATACAGCAGTTCAGTAATAAACTACAGGAGGGATTCACACAAGTGAAAAGAGGCAAGAGAAGAGATTTTATTTTCTTTTAATTATTTTAAAATATGTATTTGTTTACATGTCTTTATCTCTCATCCTAGTGTGTGAATTACTAGAGAAAAAATATAATACTCATTTTTGTGACATTGTTATTCTAAGTATCTAGGACATTTATGGTTTTTAACAAATGTTAGATGAATAAATAAATAAATAAATGGTGAAAACAAGAATTTGGATACCTGAGTGATAATGATTAGAAATGTTTATCAAAGTTCTAGATATAAATATCCTATGGCAAGTATTTTACTTGCCAAATTAAATGGGCTCTTTTAATCCTTTTAACAGCCAGTTCTAGGAGATAAATCCTATATTACACCTCTTTACAGTGAAGAAACTACGACTCACAGAAGTGAACTAATATGAAGTACCATGTTCATGTTCACATACAGCCAGTAAGAGAAGAAGCCAACAAACAAACCTCTATCTGCCTAATGTAAAACATGCTCTTTATACTAGAAAGCTGCAAAGTAGCTGGAAATGGTACAGTCACAGGATATCAAGAGAGTATAAACTCTAAAACAAAGATAGGAGACATAATTGATGCAACAGAAATTTCAGTATAATTTTAGTTTCTAAAATTGAGCAATGATTTGAACAAATTTATATTTTTGAAATATTTATCTGGAAGCAGCCTGAAAGATGAACTAAAGGGACAGTTGCCCCTACATTTTATCCAAAGACTACTCTATCACACGTCAGGCCAGTTGTAGTAAGGTTCAAGTGAAAGTTAAAAAAATAAAATTGCTAGCATATTACGGCATTTGAGGATTAATGATTTATCTGCTAATTTGAAGTACTGGGAATAGTTGGTCCTAACAGAAAAAACAAAAAGGTATTTCATACACTATTAATTAAAATGTAAGAAAAAAGTATATATTGCAAATGAAAATATTACATAGAAAAAATCAAGTCTTAATAACAAAACTATATCTGAGAATGGCTGTCACAAGCAAGCCAAAAGAATCTAGAAAATGTAACTATAATGAAATCTCAAGTTATAAATTATGTTTTCACTTTTATTTTTATTTAAGCCAATCTTAAAAGAAGCTGATTTTGAAGTAAATAAAATGACTTCTCATTCAAGCTAGATCTCAACAAAAGTATACAGTAGTTGTATATGACATCTATTACTGCAAAAGAAAGCATACAACTACTTTTTTAAGAAACATCCTAACTGTGCTTTAAAATGTACTTAAACATCTGTTTAGAACCCCCAGAGAAGTGGGAAGATTTTTTTTCTCCTCACTGGGGAATTGGATTTCACTAAGGAATCACTTAAATTGTCTAAATCATTCTGTTCAAAAATATATTAAAATGTGGGTTCTGAATTAGGAAAACAGATAACAGTAACTTTCAGACATTTCTGATAGAGACTGCTTAACACAATCTAATTTATCATATATTTAGACAACCTTTACACTAAGGTTTACTTCGAAGCACACATCAAACTTACTTTGTATTTCTAACAACTAGCACATAAGAGATCTCAAGAAGTGAGGGAGGAAGAGAGACATGGAAGTCAGAAGTAATAGTTCATCTGTAAAATGAGAGTACCACCACATATATGGCAGGTCTATATAAGATTTTAAAACATAATCAACTTTCCAGTGAGAATTCAAGTGGATCTTATTATTACAGATACAGAAATAGTATTCCACTTGAAAAAAAGAAAACCATAAGGAATTCACTTTTGCATATTTTCTACCCCACTGCGGAAAGAAAAGCTCAATTTCCTTGGAATAGGAGGAGATCAGTATTCTCTTGCAAAGAGAAACAGAGGTACTGGATATGTACTGCACTGAAAGATTAATAAGAATGGAAAAAAAGCTCTTAAAATGTGCATTCTCTTTGCCAAGAAGGCAGTTAAAAGTTTTGAGTAAACTAAATGTTTACTGGAAGTGCTATATTTACAGAACTTTGGAGGAAAAACTTGAACTCATGGTTTCTGGTCTTATTAAAAAAGGCTGCATTGCTTCCAATATAGCAGTACTAATGTAAACACTCACACGGTACTTTAATGTTTTTCACGGTTTCCAACATTTCTTTGAGTGCTCACAACATTTCTATGGGGAAAACATGATAGATACTATTCTCTATTTTAAGAATTGGGAATCTAAGATTGAAAAAAACTAATCTGAGATCAGATGGCTAATAAGGCTGAAGTTGGAACTAATATCCAAGGTACTTTATCTCCTATCTAGGAAACGGAAACAGCTGGAATAATGAAGCTGCTACTGACAAAAGGAGGGTAGGAGAGTGAACTGTTAATTTCTCCTTAAAGTAAAATTTAAGAAACCAAACTTTTATTAGGTAGCAATTTATGAAGGCTGGAATTTAGCTCAAAAGCTTTGTACTGCCCTAAAAACCTAAGACGGTATACACACTTACCAAGTATAGAAAATGCTAGTATAAACAAAAGGACAAAAGTTAACTTTAAGTTTTGGAGTTTTGTCTGGTTGGTTTTAATGTTTTTAAGAGGGTAAAATGAAACACTACCATTTTATCCAGACAGCTCTCCATCTTATACATCTTTACTTTTCCCAGCACCTAATATTATCCCTGATACACAGAGTGTATTTACTAATGCCTGTTGAACGAAAGAATCCTCTTAAGGTATATTCTTACTTTCTCGATAATACAAAATATAGAGTAACCCTAGCCAATTCATTCATGCAATCATAACCTTAGGCACAACTATTTACCTGGTAACGGGACATGAAACACAATGTGCTGAAGGAAACAGAACTGCCTTAGAAGTACACACCTGTAAATTTAGAAACTTCAGAGATATTTCATGTAAATAATTTTTCAAAATAACTGATACTCATCCCTTAAATCACCATAACTTATCTTTAAACAATCTTAATGAAAATATTTTAAAAGAGATTCCTAGGTCTTCTTTCTTGGCCTTAATCTACACATGATACATCTTTTCTTGATGACCCAAACTCATCAGTGTAAATACCAATTATTAGACTATTCTATAACACAGTGACTTTTGGAGTTATTGAGGGATGTCCAACTGTTTTTCCTCTTCACTAACTCATCCCAAACTACTTTTAAAAGCACGGTTTCCTACTGCTGGCTCCCCTGTTGTCACTTACAGAACACCAGTACCCGAGCCAAGGTTTCTAAAATGCCAACTGCAGTTTAAAATACGTACAACCAGAACAGGCAGCAGATATACTTAACCTTATAGGAATTCTAAATCAAGCCATGCTGTAGCTATTTTCACTGCTCTAAGGTCTAGCTCAAAGGCTTTTTCTTCTTTCACTTCCTAGTTCTGAGACCCAGTCTAGGCAGATGCTAGAAGTTTGGCCACAAAATGACAAATATAATAGTAGTTGTTTCTGCATGTTCTCTTTATATTTACTATAAGGAAAAAAACCATAAATGATACTCATAACAAACACAGAAAACAATGATGTAGACAAATGATGGAAGGCAGCTCACATTATGTGCTATATGGACAATTACCTAGCCAATTATTAGCCAAGAGTCAGCAAACTAGGCCTGCTGGCCAAATCCTACAATTGTTAAAAAAAAAAAACAAACAAAAAAGAATATTCAACAGAGACTGTAAGTGGCCCACAAGGCCTAAAATATTAACTGTCTGGCACTCTACCAAAAAAGTCTGCTGTCCCCTGATCTAAGCTATAATAAACACACATATAAAATATATAATCTATCTCTCATACATAAAGCTTAAGCTATTAATATGTCAAAGTAGATGTAGTGTTCTTTTACAGATGGGTTCATAATGATACAGCCAAACTGTCTTATCCAGTCCTGCCTACTCCGCTCTTGACCATGCTTACCCAAAATCTCAACTTTAACCTTCTTTTTTTCTCCTTCCTGATACTTGTCCTTAGATGCTCTCAGACTTGTCTTGCTATTATTTCCAGCTCTGGCTGTCAATCTTTTGTGGAATGTCTTTCCTTTTGCTATCTAAATCCTTCCTAAGCTTCAAGTCTGACTTCCTCTAAATGCCTTCCCGGATCATTTGAGCCCTCAGTGGCCTCACTTTCCTTTAAATCACATTCCTTGCCACAGGATTTAATAATACCATCTTATATTTTTGTTAATCACTTCCTGTGTCTAATATCCTCAACTAGTCTGTAAACTACTTGAAGGAAGGAAACACATCACATCGCTTTTGTATCCCTACTTTTAATAGCAGCTCATCATCCTCTGAACACATGTCATCTCCCAAGTGCATCTGGGAGAAAAAATAGCCTGATGACTGGTAATGGGTGATAAGTGATTGGAAATATCAAAGGAAGACACCTACAAAGCAACTTGATGGAAGACCATAGGCTACACTGAATACTTAGAAAGTGTATGTGAAAGACAAACAAAACTACAATAGTGGGAGAAAAGAGATAAAGATCAAAGGATAAAGAGACCACAGCATAATACTCAAATAAAATGAGACCAAAATATTAAGAAAATAATAAAAGCTCCTAATACAGGTAAAAAAATTGCCTTTCAACACCACTGGTCATTAAGTTCTTTTTAACAAGCAGCTCTCGACTCTGATATCCACAGGGGCCATTTTTCTTCTTCTTTTTGCAATGTGATAAACTGAAGCACTAAAAGACTCAATGGAATAGATATGCAGGGTATTCTAAATCTCTAAATTTAAAATACTGTGAATTTATTTGAAGTCTGCTAGAGATTGCTGGGGGGGAAAAAAAGCAATCATTTATCTTTTGATTACCTGGCTAATAAAATTGGAAATCACATGCATATCTCTACATCATGCTCAAAGACATCATCTAGACTCATTTTCACAGAAAAATGCACCAAGAATATTAAAAACAAAAACAAAACCTTTAGGTTACTTCATCAAATTGTATTTTAAAAATATAGGCAAAATAGAAGATGCAAAAACCTTGCATGTATGTACATTAAAAAAATACAAATATTTTTAAACAGGCATAACTATTACTCATGAGTCTAAACTAAAAGAAATTATAAATTAAATGCTCTTTACCTAAGTAGAACTACAAAAGACAATGAGAATATTAATTATGCATCCCTTCTTTTTTTTCTGGGTTTTATAGTCCTGACCTCTGCCTGGCTGGTCTGAGAAGAGGATGAAATTTTTTCTTAATTAGTAATAAAATATGCTCAATATTATACTGTAGAACTTTAAAAATTAAAACATAATTATTAAATGCATGATAAAAGAAAACAGCTCTCAATTAGTCACACAAAAGGGGTAAGTGATGACACAGATGACACCAAAAGATAATTCTAGAATCTGTTTTTTTAAATGCATAGCATTAATTTGGGAGAAGCCAATTACCCTTATAATAATTATGTTTGATTGAAGCCAGTGCTAACCAGAATTATTTTTCCTGAACAGTCGATGATTTTTCAGGCTTCAGACAAAAGGGGAAAAGAGGGAGTTCATTCAGAAGCATACAGGTGGTTAAAAGCAGCCACCCTGGGATAAAAAAATTTTCAGTTACTCTACACAAGAAAACTGAAATATATTCTACTAAAAGAAAGAGGAAAATCAGTGAAATTTACGGTGATAGTGCTAAAAATCTTAAATATAAAATTATTTATAAAAAATTTAACAAGATTTTTTTCCTGTCAAGTCATCATCCCTTCTTCCCACTAACTGGTACAAGTAGAGATGGCACAAATTATCAGTGAGCTGAAAAACTGAAAGCAAAATTTTAGGTTCTATGTTACAAAAGATGTGTTAAAAATCCTTTTTATCACTGTTTTAAGCCCACCATCTGGGCACTTTATCTCATTACTTGAGAACAAACAATTCGACCAAGAAAATATCAAAAAAACCAGGGGGGTCATTTCTCTGGAATATTTTTAGGTGATTTAAACAAAGCTTACACGATGGCAAGAATAACAGATTTAGCAAACACACAAAAACTAAATATTTATCTAAATACAAGCGCATAGCCACAAAACTCAATCAGCTTCTGCCTAACATATGGCTCCAACTCCTGGGTGGCATATGTTTAGCACTAGTGCTGGTAATATCATGGTGATAAAATATTATAGTAACAGTTCAACTTTTGTTATTTCATTCTTATAATACGAAAAACACACACCATCTTGGCTTTCAAGAACTAAAAAAACAGACCACGGAAGAAGCAAAATAATTATGCTGCTCAGTTTTAAGAGTCTACAGTCTACCCATACACGAGGATTATACAGTAAAAAAAAAAAAAAATCTTGTCAGCCTGGTATTCTTAGTTAATAGATACTCAGACACAAAGGTGTCCAAAGGAACTTAACAGGAAATTTCACAAACGAAAATCTCGGATTTACGATTCCTAGCACCCTAGCAACCATGACACCCCCTCTCCCCCCACAAAAATTATCCCAAGACTTTTAACGCTCACAGTTTAATAAAAGAACGATAAAAGGCTACATTGATCAAAAGGCCGCCGTCTTGCCCGCGATTTTATGGCTAAATTATGTGTTCATTTTCTTTTACCTAACGCATGACGTCCTTCCACAGCCGTGTCAAAAGTTCAAAGATCCAGGTTGTTAAACAGGGCGAGGGCTGCAGCCCGGAGTCCACCCCCCGACTGAACAGGTGGTTACCTACTCCGGCTGGAGGAACGGCCAGGTACCGGCACCAGCCAAACAGGATCAAACACACAAGAGCGGGTTTTCGAGGTTTTAACCCCAACGAGAGCGGGGGAAACTCTGTTCCCGGAGCGTTCAAGTTCGGCGGCTGCCGGGCGGCAAAAGCCGAAGGCGCGGCGGCCGCTCGGCGATCCTCTCCGGAGGGATCCGCACTCGACCCCCGCGCCTCCCGCAGCCGCACTCCTCGCCACGGGCCGCGGGCCAGCGGGGCGGAGGGAGGGCCGCTCGCGCCCCCGCGCCGCCTCCTCCGGCTAGTGGCGGAGCAGCAGCCGCGCCCCCGCGAGCGCCTCCCGGCGAGACTCGGCCCAGCAGGTGCCCGACGAGTGGACGAGTCCGGCCCGCGGCCCACTCCCCTCGGGCCAGGGCGCGCTCACAGGACGGGTTGGGCCGGGCCCCTCGACGGGCCCAAGCCCTGCTTGGTGCCCGGGCCCCTCAGACCCAGCCTAACGGTTTCCGCGACGCCTGCTGCAGGGCGGGGCGGGATGGGACCGGTACTGGGATCGGGACGCTCGGTTTCCCCCGCCTTTCCCGGAGGGAGCGCCCGCGCTCTCACCTCCGAGTCACGCCGCTCTTAGGCGGAGGAAGGCGGCTACCCCGGCGCCTCTTCTCCGGGTTCCTGGTCGTTCTCGCTCTACCTCAGCGGCAGAGCCAGCTCTCGGGGCCGCCGCGGCTGCCGGCGCACTGACTGTTGGGGTGGTTTCCCGGCAGTGACGGCGCCGCCTCAGCCCCGCTCTTCGCTCCCTCTCCGCGTAGCTCCCGCTTTCTGTTTCACCCGAGGGACCACGAACGCCGCCGCCGCCATGCTTACTACGGAGCCGGGAGGAGGAGCCCGGAGTCGGCGCGCCGAGTGCGGCTGCGCGAGCCCCGCCGACGGCGCCCCAGGCCGGCCCGGACCCGCGTCCCCGCCCCGCGCCCGCGCCCCGCCGCCCCGCGGGTCTTTCCCGGGAGCGCGACGCGCCCGTGGTGCTGCCCGCTCTGGGCGTTCGAACGCCCCTCACTTCCCCCGGGGCACCCACCGCCCTCCCGGGGCTGCAGCCTCTCTCCTGAGGCCCGGCTGCACTTGGGTCGTCTTAGCCCCCGCCGCGGCCAGGCTGCGAGCGACCTGAGGGAAATGCAGAGTTAATTAACGTTCCTGGGGCCACTCACACAGTTCTCAGTCCGGATGGTACAAGGGCCCTCTGAGGCGTACCGGGTGAGCCTCTTTATGAAAACACAAAACTTAACGCCGGCAGGTGCTTTAAAGACACTCCTCCCAGGAATAGGAAGCCAACCGAAGTGGGCTTGGATGGTTTCAATCCCAAACACTTAGAGCCCAGGGTCTCTCTAGAGCAAGCAAAAATATTTAGGTAATTACTTAAGCTGAAAACGTGGGGTTTGGTTTCTTGAGTTCTTCCCCAGTCAAATCGTGTGGAAACCCATTACCTTAATTTGTACAACAGCCCGAAGATTCACAAGTGAAAGCAGCCGAGATTCCCTCGAACCTCCAGCGACTGGGGGCGCTGTACTAATGCCTGAGGGCCAGTCCGGGCTGCTTCCTTTCGCGGTTTCCACTGGAGGACTTGGGAAGGGGGTAGTCTGAGACGGCGAGTCCAACCCCAGTAACTGGCCCTTCAGAAACACTGATGGGTAAAACCAGTCTCCTCGTTTTGGCTTTATTTCAGTTTATTAATTGTGCTGCCTTTAAAAATAGCAGTGCTTTTATTTTCACCTTTTTAAAGAAATCCTTTTAAAATGTACTTATTCCCTACGTTCTTAAGGAACACAATGGTTAATAAAATCCTTTGTTGATGACTGACCATCAAACACGATACCTTGGCCAGACCTAAAGTCACAAGGAATTGCTAAGGTACGTAGGATCTCTACTTAAGTGATCTCTTTTTTCTCTTTGGAATGTTCTCATCACCTTTTCTAATATCTTTCAGTTTCTCATCTCATTTGCCTCTTGATCCACTCAGATACTTCCTCTCGTACTTTCTACTTTTTTTTTTTTTTTTTTTACTCTTTTCTCCTTTCTTGACTGCTTTTCTCTGACTCCAGGTGATGATTGATTAGATGTTTCTAAACACAGTCAGCCAATGAGAGATTTCCTTTCTTCTTTTTCTTCCCATCCGTAAATAGGAAGGTGATTCTATATTAAGTGATGTCTTGAGATATTTTCATTGCTGTTCACTCTCAAAAGTTTTTTTTTTCCTGCGAGAGGGGTTTCCTTTTCTTGCAGATTTGGCCCTCTTCCAGACAAAATTGCTGGAAAGCTGATCTCTGAATAGCTGAAGCATAACTGTATATTCTTTTAAAATATGAGAAGTTATCAGAGTGTGGGCGAGTTGGGTGGCTTCTCCATATTGCTGCTCCTGCTCTTGTTTGGTCTGAGACTAAGCTAGCTGTTTCCAAACCTGACTCTAAGCTAGTACTTTCCAAAGCTTCCTACCTGGGAGCTTTTTAAAAAGACGGAACCTTGTAATCCACCTCTCAACATTTTGATTACTTTGGGGTAATGGGGCGGGGTGGCGTTTTTTAAAAACTATATTTTTAAAAATTATATTTTGGGCATACCTACATGTATAGGCACAACAAGAAGGAATGGCTATTTTGAGGGAAACTAAGACATAATTCAAAAATATCATTGAAGTAGACCTAGATTAGTCAACAATATGCAATGCTGTAAAGTTGAGTCAAGTGAGGACTGGAGAATTTATGTTCTGTGGAAAGAATGAATCACACACGTAAATAACCCTAGCATGGGCACCGGTATGAATTATCTGGGAACCCAGAGAGGGACGAGAATTTATATTGACTTTGAACAAGTCACTTCTCAGTGCTTCATTTTTGTTATCAATAAAATAAGGGTCATTTTCAATCCTATCTTTCTTGAGATCTCAATAATACTCAACGCTTTGACCACTTATTTCCTTGAATGGTTCTTCCTTTGGCACTATACTCTCTTGGCTTTTCCCCTACATTGCTGGGTATTGCTTCTCTAATTCCCTTGCAAACGATTCTCCTCTCTCTAGCTATTGAATATCGGAGTACCTCACAGTTCAGTCTAGGTTCTTTTCTGTTTTCATTATAATCTTTTGCCCTAAACATTATCACCCGCACCACTGGCTTTAGTTATCATCTATATGCTGATGATTTCCACATCTGTGTCTCTAGCCCATACCCTCCCCCTAATTCCAAATACCTGAATTCTGATAACACGTGCTTCATGGACATATTCACATAATGTCTCAGAGTTACAAAGTTTAGTCGAAATGAGTTCATAAACTCTTGTTCTCCTTTCCCCTTATCTATCCAGGTGTTCAAATCAGACGGGCAATAGTTATCCCTGATATCTCCCTCACTCTCATTTGCCATATTTATTGTAGCATCAAATCCTGGCAACTTTATCTGCAAAATCTTTCAAACTGGCCCACTTCTTTCCAGTTGCCACCAATCTAATACAGTCTCACTGCATACAACCTGAGCCCTTCCATTCCTTCTCCACTTTGCAGCCAAAACAATCTTTCTAAAGGCAAATAAGACTATGCCACTTCTCTTAAACCCTTAAACAGCATCTCATCGCTCTAAGATAAGACTAGAATTCCGAACGTAGCCTACCAGAACATGTGAGGTCTTGCCTTTTCCAGTCTGATCTCATACCACTCTCCCCTGGCTTCCTGTGTGGAAGACCTCCTGGCCTTCTTTTATTTTCTCAAATGTGCTGTAATCCCAACAGCCACAGGCTCTCTGCACATGACCTTCTTCTCTCTTTTAACTTGAGTAAGGAAAAACATTTCTGACTTGCCAGACAAGTTCAAGACCCCTTGTTGATGTTAGCCCTCCTATCACCATGTACCTTTCCCTCTGTGACTTTCCACAGACTGTCACAATTTGCTGTGGGTAAATACTAGGTATGAGCCTGTTGCTCCCTTTATGAGGAGGAGGACTGAGGCTATTTTTCCTTACACAGTGCCTGGCACTGAGTAGGTGCCCAATAAATACTTCTTAAATGACTGAATGTTGTTCTTTGAGGTCCCTTCCAGCATTCTAGAAAGTGTTTGAATCATGCAGTTAGGAGATTACTGATCACTTTAGAGAGAGCAAGCTTCTGTATGATTAGTGGAAAGTGATTTAGGAATATGTTGGGAGACCATTCCTCGTGGAGCTGTCACATTCAGGACATCTCGTAAGCAGAGGCATCAGCTTTTTCTTCTAGACTATCTTTTCCAGGATGCTTGAAAAGCAGACAGACTTAGAAGATAGAGACAGTGTTTCCCACTAGAGTAGAAGGCACATTTGTTTACCATCCAATATACTAACATCTCCTTTTGTGGCAAAGTTTGAGCAGGTTTGCTTGTAGCCCATTATGAAAATTGGAGGTTTCCTAGGCTTGGGGTTCATCAGCTGTGATGCAAACCCGTGGCATATGCAACATCACCTGGGATCACTCCATGTTGTCCCTGGGTGAGACCAGGAGGCAAGGGAACTGCTGTGACCAGGAAGCTGGTTGCTGTTTGCTGTGCGTGTGTAATACCCGGAAGACTCAGATCTTCTGCTAGCATCCAAGGAACCGTAGGCAGGCTAAGTGATTAGCTTGCAAGGAGCATGAAATCTTGGACCCTTCACAGCTCTTAACAAGATACAGGAGGGTGAAAAGAAAGAAAGAGATGCAAAAGTCAAACAGCAAATGGAAACTTGTCTTTTAGGAAATTTGAGGGGAAAGTCTGATGAGGAAGAGAGCTGGGACAGCAGGCTGAGGTGGAAGAGTTATGCTGGCTGAATTCTCTGAGCAGCATTGGGGGTTAGAATTCAGAACAGAGCCGGAGGGAACACTACTTGTCAAAGCTCTCCTCTCTGGATTGGGAACTGGTGTGAGTCTGGAAGAGGAGAGGGAGATCAAAGCAGTTGATCTGGAGGTATACCAGTTAAAGCAGCCAGAGGCTTTTTGTCTCTGAGGAGTGTGGTGTAATGTGGGTGTGGAGCGAAAGGCTTTGGAGTCAGGTAAATCTGGGCTTGAATATCTTCTCTGTTACTGACTGATTGCTTGATCTTGGGCATGTTATTCTCCTGAGACTCAACTTACCACCTGTAAACCTACTTTGCAGGATTAAATGGCAGAGTGCATGAAAATGCCGGATGCTCAATGAATAAATAATAGCCATATAATTAGGATATCCTGGCTAATTGTGACCTGGTGAGGTTAGGGAAGTCCAGAACCTTCCTTGATATTTCCAAAGATATTTCGGAAGGGACTTGGCCAGAGTCAACTTTTGCTTCAAATTCTTGATCCTGCTGCAATCTCCATCCTTCACTGTGCTGTCCCAGTCATGTTTTACTCCATGGATGAAATAGTTTCTTCCCTAAAACAGAGGAAACAAGGCATAAAATAGGAAGCAACTTGACGTTGAACGTTGGCCATCATTACCGGGAATTTCTCGCTGACTGTCATTCTCCTGAGACCCCACCCTGCCCACTATGTTGCTTTGGTATGGACCCTCACTCTACCAAGAAACTTCTCTACATTTTTCTAAATTTCTGGGGCCTCTTAAAGCTACCTCCCTTTAAATCTATCTGGGGACAATTCCCAAATTCTTAACTAATTTATTACTCAGAGCAATTGGGGGGCTTTTTTCCTGTCTTCGTTTTATCCAGAATAGCCTTGGAAGCCTTAGCTTTCTTTTAAAAATCACAAAGATCCATTCAGTGGCTTGCTAAAAAGTAATTCAGTCCTAGAGAACTACTTCTTAACCTTTGACATGAGTAGAAATCACCTGGGGTGCTTGTTTAAGATATAATGGTTCTACCATGAGTCCCTCACTCCAAGATTTGGATTCAGAGATCTGCATTTTATAAGCACTCCACAAGTTTCTGATGAAGGTAGTCAATGGGCCATACTTTGAACATCTTAGAACAGCTCAAACAGCACATGATTTTCACAAATAAGATGAGTTTTCTCTCCGTGACGTGGAATTAAACTAGGATTGACTCGGTTGTTGAAGAAAACTGCTCATCTATGGTTCAGTTCTTTTATGTTGTCTCTTTATAGAGAGACCAATTAGGAAAGACTACGGAATTCCTTAATCACAAAATGATATCCTAATAGTCCAAATTTGTCAATGTTAATGATACGGGTTCAAAGCAATGCTACTGGAGATAGTCTTACTTCCAAAGAGGGGAAAGTCTTATCTGGTTACTGGCCAGGACTTATTAAATAGGTTCCTGACCTGAAGGGGCAATACAATAATAGACAGATTATAAGGATTTTCTCTAGGTAGAAAAAATAAGGTTTCTCTATCTGTCTTTTAGACTGTCAACAGCTCTTTGATGTTTTGTACGGCTTTAGGAGGCTCTGATAGCAGCCCTGGGGTTGAACACACCATGATCATTATCCAGCATAACCAGATGACACATGAATCAATTTTAAAGACAGAAGAAGGAGATAGGCATCTATAAGGATAATAAGGCCAAAGATGACTTGGGATTGGGAAAAAACTATCTCCAAACTACCTGCCTTTTTTTTTTTCAAAAATGAAAAGTTCAAAACCAGAGCAATACTTTATCAAAATAACAAAGAGATTTTAATCTGGGAAATATAAAATTTAAATGAGTTAGGAAATGAAAATTTAGATAATCTAAATTCAGTTGTCACCAAATTTAAAGTTCTTCCACAAATTTCAATAGTAAATATTTAAACCAAATTCCATTTTAAAATTACCAGGCAAATCAACAATTCATGGAAAGTAGAGTATCTTTATACAATAAACTGCCTTTAATTTTTACATATAATAAACAAATGAAGTAGGCATCTTTAAAATAAGGACAATGATGTATGCTAATGGGAAAAACTAGGGAAATTGTTTATAAATTGAATACTTTTAATGAAGTAAACAAAATACTAATTTAATTTCTAATTTCAAGTGTTTATAAAATTTTTCTAAAAATCAAGCCCATCTGAACTTTAATCTTATTTTCTTTTTACACTGTACATATAAGATAAAGACACAGTACTATTCTATTGAAAAGACAAAAACTAAAATTAATTACTAATAGTAATTACCATTACTAAAAGAAAGTAAAATAAAGATACTCTTATTTTTAAAATAATGTAAGATGACTTTACCAAATAACTACTCATCTTTGAATTAGAGAAGCTAGTGACCTAAAACATTGGAAATGCAAATACAGCCCATTTCCCCAAGTTACAGCAGATTAAGCAAAAAAATGGGGTTGTGGGAGAACTCTCTAAGAGTAGACTCACATTCTTCCCCCATCCACACTCAGATTTCTTCCAGATGATGCTGAGAATCTCCAGGGATTTGCATAGGTACACTCTAAGAATGAGCCCTCTGAGAAACTCCATGGCATTCACTGTCTTCCTCCTCCCCTCCTCTGGCGTATTGAGGTATTTTCGCCAGTTGTTTCCAAAGCCAACAAAACTTCCCCACTGTAGTTCTGTCTGTGCCAAGACAACCAACCCCAAACTTGAAGGGCATTCATGTCTGTACCAAGATACAGTTTTCCCTGGGCACCATCTCCTGTTGCTCTTGTCTTCAGGTCCAAAACTCCTGTGTACATCATAGTGAAGCATATAATTATATAATTTATTTGTAGCTCCAGGACCGGAGTCCTAGGCATGAGTTCATGGAATAGACAACATGCCCCACGAAGCCTTTTCCTCTAACACTGGGCAATTGACCTTGAAACGAACTTTTTGTACTTCTCTTCGCTTAGGATGAATTTTTTTTCTTCCTCTGTAAATAGGCTGCTCTACTGCTCTGTAAATGTGCCCCAACATGCTCAAATCCTAGAGCAAAAAGCAGTTTAAACTCAAACTGTGACCCCAGCTACAAAAACATTTCTGTACTTCTGATGAGGGACTTGGATGTTGAAATGATTTACTATATTAATTTTCTTAGAAACAGTGTCTATTGAACACTGACATTACACTAGGCATCTTACTCAACATAGAATAAGAGCAACTCCTTTCTTGTAAGAATCTAATCCAAATTGATAATCCAAATATGCTTCAGGGAGGGGTCCATTACAAAGGAATCAGTCAGGAAATATTTATAGAATACCTTTTATATTGAAGTCTGTACAAAGAACAAATGCCTTGACCTTAACAAATTTACTTTTTGTGCTGATCATTTATCTTTTGCTCTCAGCTCCAAGCTCACCCTTTTAATTCTGCTCTGGGATGCTGAGGCTAGGTCTGGAAACTACATTTCCCAGACTCCTTTACCAGCTGACTTCCTGTTAGGATTGGCCAGTGGAGACTGTGGTAATTAGAGATTGGAAGGCAGGTGAAAGAAAGGACTTACTTGCTATTTGCAATTACTGTCAAAAGATAACAGCTACAAAATAGCTTCAGTGGCTTTTGGCATATTTAGCACCAGCTGTGCCCCATCCCTCCAGTGCTACCAGGACTAAGCAACTGTGCCCCTTGTTAGCATAAACACTAGCCATACAACACCTCCAGCAGAGACCTAGGTACTAACCATATGAAGACTCTTCCTCCAGGCAACGAAGTTTTTTCATTTAGTTCTCTACCCTGCCCTAGCCTACCCCAGCAGGTGTTATCTACTTCCTCCAACATCTCCATTGCCCTTTCAGTTTTTCAAAATCTATGTGGCAAATTCCTTGAATTAAATCCCTCTGTCTGAAATACCTAGCATGGTTTCTGATTTCCTGCCTGGACTTTGATTGATAGACTTTAACCAGGTAAATTTAAACTAATCTGGTTAAGGAGACAAAATTTACTTGTGCAAAAAGATATTCAGGGATACAACATTTGAAATGAATAGCTCTGATAAAATTTGGTGCTCGCTTCGGCAGCACATATACTAAAATTGGAATGATACAGAGAAGATTAGCATGGCCCCTGTGCAAGGATGACACGCAAATTCGTGAAGCGTTCCAAAATAAAAAAAAAAAATTTTGCTACCAGGGTTCAAAAAGACAACTGATCAGTTGCTATGGGTTGCTCAAACACAGGCATTATGCTTTTTAAACTTAACTTTTTGGATTTAACCTTCAACAGTGTAATTAAAATACTGTTAGTTCGTATTCTAGAGATGAGAAACATTGGTTCTGAGAAGCTAAACATATGTTCACATACATACAGCTAAAAAGGTAGCAGAGCTGAGATTCATACCTAGATCTGAGTAACTCTAATGCATCCTTTCCATTATTCCCTATTAGTTCAGAAGATGTGAAATTTGAGGGGAATCTTGAAGAATAGGCTTCAAATAGAATGGTCAGAGGAGACCACTATAATGGGAAAGATCCCTAACAATGGCATGAGACTAGGAAAATGCCTAGAGTGCTGGGGGTAAGAAATAAACCTGTGCAAAATGTTGTGTGGAAGTTATCAGATGGGGCAGAGAAAGTAGTTGGGGCCAGGTTAAGAGGGACCCTGACTGGCACCTGAGGAATTTAGGAACCACATATTTTTCATCGGGGTTGGAGAAGTGAAATGGCAAAAGTGAAAAGCCATTTGGTGTTGTTGATCAATGGACTCCGTCACTGATATTTGTCAAGCTACTCTTGTTATCAAAGGCTTTTAAAATAATCAACAAATAAAAACAAAACAAGAGAAAAATCTTCATAGATTACTGCCAACAAAACAAATGATTAGAAAAGGAATTTTAATTTGTGTACATTTCAGGTTAAACAAAAAACAAACATCAAGAAAAAAAACCTTCTAGAAAAAAATTGAGGTTTTTAATCACAGAAAAAATAATACTTATTTATCCTTTGCTTTAAGATAAATCAAAGTCCTAAAATAATCCACATGGTTATGAGGAATGAGTTAAATACTTTTTGACAGAAATGTGTTATTATTTGACTAATACATCTTTAGGGGATAAAATGAAGAAATATTAAAATGACAAGTCAACAACCCTAAATTGAGAGATACCCATAAAGTGAGCCACCCATCAGCCTGTCAGTGGACTATTATGTCCTATTACAAACCTCTCCTTGAAGCAATTGGATTCAGACACATTACAGGTTAGGTAGACTTTTGTGGCTAGCCTGGAAATTCAACTGTCATTTATAACTTTGTTTCCATGGCAAAATGCCTTTGCAAGTTCTAAACAGCAGACTTTCAAATTAACTTTTGGAATATAACCCATTTGCAACTTAGGGACTGCCTGTGCTTTGAATGTAGATTGTCTATTATAACCAGGGCTTTAACACTACTGAATCTCAGAGGATTTCAAATTAGTATCTTTCAAATCCATTCCCTTATTTGAAAAAAGGGGATTTAAAAAAGAAACCCACCCAGTGTGAAGAAAAGGCAAATCCAATGACTTTTTTCCACTAAGGGCCTGATTCTAAAGAAGCAAAGAAACATTTTGTCCATAAGAAGAAAGAGCAAAATGATGAATTAAAAAATACCTGAGTATTTACATAATGGATGACAGTATTTGTTATTTTTTTGCATACAATTTGTCTCTACAGTGCAAACGTAACACAATGAATGGAGTCTATTAACCTCAAAATGCCTGCTTAAACTATTCTTAATGATGAACTTTGTGTACTGTAGGTAAAATATTTCTAGACTAGAATTGTAAGGATTATTACAGTAATTTTCCATTGAATGGTACACACAAAAATGCAGGCAAAGTCCTATAAATGAAACCTGGTGTTAAAAACTGTTTCTTTCCAAGTGAATGAAATATTTGTTGTTCTGGAAGAGGGTATAAAACATTTGATTTGCTTTCCCGTTAATTTTACTCTTCCAAATAATTCCTTTTTTTCCTCTTTAAGAAGAAAATAATTGAAATAGATACAATAAGCAAAATAAGAAATATTTCTCTGTTTTATCAACTCATACTTTATTGAAGACCTTAGTTAAGCTATTAAATGCAGAGCTGATAGGTTTGGGACTCTATGCATGACATAAAGTTCTGGTTTTCGGTTAGTTAAGTAAGCTAATGAATGCTGGTGTTCTTAATAATGGCTCACTTATTATTGTACCCCCTAGAATTCTTGTTTGTTTGCTGCTTTTATAAACCGGATTTCTTCCTGGTCCATTTATCGCATAAGTGGTAAGAATAATGCCATTCATAGTGAGGTCTTAAAAATATTTTTTCTATTAGATAGCCTAGGTATCTTTTGAAGTCTTAGCCTAGCAGGTTGAAAGTTGTTATCTTTATTTAGAATTTACCTGGTCCTATATTTTTACCTATTGTTTTTTCAAATACTTCACTTTGTATTTCTCATAATGACAACTGAAAGCCATCAGCCTAGGGGTCAGAAACTCTGGATGCTAGTTTACTCATTCAGCGAGTACTTCCTGAGGGCCTTTTGTGTAGTGCATTTATTGCCATTCAGTTCTACAAGTGTTTTAATTTCTATTATTATTTTCTCTATGATTCATAGAAGTTTTAAGGAGTACATTTGTGTTTCTTTCCAAACATTTCAAATTCACATTTTATTTTTGAATTCTGATCTTTTTTTCTTTTTTATCCTGGGCAAAGAACATGTTTTAAACAATAGCTGTTCTTTGAAGTTGCTGAACTCTCTTTGGTAATGTAATTTGTGGTCATTTGTAAAAGATGTGCACTTGGAAAGAATATATATTTTCCATTTGATGTAAAAGTCTATTCATATCTACTGGATCAAGCTTGTTAGTTTTGTTGTTCAACTCCTCAATATTCTTATTAGTCATTTTGAGTTAGAGCTCTCAGTTTCAAATCTCCCACTGAGGTTGTCAATTTATCCTTTTCTCCTAGTAATTCAGTAAGATATTGCTTTGTATATCTGGGGGCTATGCTTTTAAGTACATACACGTTGAAGACTGCTATATTTTCTTGGTGTAGCATTCTTAGTATTATTTAATGTCTCACTTTATCTTATTAATACTTTTTGCCTTCAATTCTGTTATGGCTCATTTTATTTTTGCTATTACAATGTTTTTCTGTTTGTCTGGTTTAGCATATATCATTTTTCTATCTCTTTATTTTTTGTCTCTGTGCAGTTATGTTTTATGTGTGTCATGCATATGCATCATAGAGTTGGACTATACTTTCTGATAATCTCTACCATTTTATAGGTGAGTAAAATCTATTTACATTTATTGTATTATTCATCTATTTAGACATGTTTCTACACTCTGTTGTATGTACCATGTTTTTATTTGCTTTCTCCCCTATTTCTGCTTTCTAATGGA
This sequence comes from Camelus bactrianus, assembly GCF_048773025.1. Lineage (NCBI taxonomy): Eukaryota > Metazoa > Chordata > Mammalia > Artiodactyla > Camelidae > Camelus > Camelus bactrianus. The sequence continues at coordinate 15,633,065 of NC_133552.1, forward strand.
TTAAATAAAGTTTTCCATGTGCCCCATAATTTTCTCTGTTGGCTTAGAAATTATAAGTTATTTTTCTGTCCTTTTAATGTATTTACTTATTTATTTCTATTTCTATTTCTGTCCTCTTGCTGAGCACACCACCAGTTCTGGCACACTTCACTCTTTAGTGTATGTAACTCCGCTGTCTCCTCAATGCTCCCATTTTGTTACATCTAAAGTTTTAATGTATTTCTTAATTAAACATAAAAAAATCTGTGTATTAATTTGTACTTAGTTATTCACATTTACTGACATATTTTTAGCTATTTCTGTGCTCCTTGTTGCTTCTCAGCTCCTATACTTTCCCTCTATGTTCATTTTTCTTCTTGTGGAACGAAGCATGTAGTTTAACAGCTCTTTTAGAGAAGTTCTGTGAAAATTGTGGACTGGATCAAATGGTTCCTAACTGTATCTTACCCAGATACATCTTTTTGTAATAAATATCTTATAATGCCTTCTTTACCTCATGAAATAAAATGCATAGCTAATGTCACTTAACAATATATAGAATGTCTAAGCAATCAATATAATGTCGTAACTGCTATATAATGTATTAGTAAAAGGATAGTAAGTTATCAAAAATAATGTACTTTTTGACATGTAAATAAATGTTTGAATATGACCACACTAGAAGACATTAAGAAGTAGTTACATGCTTTCATCTACTTACACTGTTCAAGTTTGGATTTAAGAGAAGGAAAACAATATTCAGCTCAATATTATCAGTATTGTTACTTTCTATTTTTATTTTACATTTTATCATTTATCTTATTAACTACTAATTTTATATGTTACTTGATGTTTGACATTTAAATAAATATGGCTATGCACACCTACTTATGCACATCCATACGTAGAGTCATATGAATATAATAGCTACAATATGCAGGTGTTTTGTTATTTGAGACTCAGATTCCTTCAGTGGCTTTGCTACCGGTGACATAATTTTCCAAAATGGTGAACAATCCTTAGTAAAGTTTTTAACAAAACAAATGACAAGTATCCCTCCCTCAATTTACATCATAGTTGCCTTCCTAGATAATTCAGCATGTATTATTTTTATGTTCCTGTGTAAAACAGAGATAGATTTTAGGTTCAGGAGACTATAGAGAGGATTTTCACCTACCTGTGTATATGGTAGGACATTAGAGAGTCATGCAGGACAGTGCAGTGTTTTGTAGTATGAGACTTCCTCTGCACACTACTGACCATCCAACATTCCTGGCCCTCCTGTCCTCTAATGGCCAATAGCATCCCCCCAACTATTGTCGTAATTCAAATTGCCCCTTCACATTTCTCACATGCATCCATCTGAGGCCAACTCAACTCAGTTATCTCCTAGATAGGGGCTCTTAATGTGGGGTCCACAGAGACACATGTGATTTCAGAAACTTCCATGAACTTGGAAGGAAAAAAAAATACCTATGCTTTCATGCTTGATATGACAAACAAGTTGCTTTGTCAAAGACCTCTGTTAATATTCTATTCAAGCTGAGCAACCATAACCTTCACAGTAGTGTAGCTCTGTATATATAATTTATTATACATTTGCTTGTTATTTAGTGCATTAAGAAAAGCACATAACAGTGCTGAAAATTTACTTCTTTTTTCCAAGATGTTGATAACTGTATTTCAATATAATTGTTTTATGTATTTAAAAACATTATTTTTAGAAGTGAGGTTTATAGCTTCATTAGATTACCTAAGAGGTCTTTCACACAAAAAGTGGATAAAGTCTCAGACCCAGGGCTTCAACGTCTTTGTATTGTTTTGCCTACATCAGCACCATGGGATGGATTCAGAGCCAGGACCTCAGGGAGGGAGTGTCCAAGAAGGGGTTAAAAATAAACATAATTCAGAAATGTAGTTAGACTGCTACAAGGCAGGAATACCAGAAAATGTTGATAGGGTCCTGGATAGTCTTTTTGATCCAGTTTCCCTTCCATCAAGCTAGACCTGGGGTTCTCAAATTTTGATGTGCATAAGAGTTCTGAAGAGCACATTCAGAAGCACTGATTTAACTGAATAAAAATCACAGGGGGTAGAGTATCGTACTTGTGGTGCATAGTATTCATAGACCAAACTCTGAGCAACCTGGGCTACATGTGAACCTCTTGTACAGTGTTTTAAAAGGGCCAGTTAGCACCTGACACACATGGCATTTTACCACTCTGTTGCTGTGAAAAATCCTTCCCTTATTTTATCGTCTTGGTGTAGTTTTACATATCTTTTAAGCCTAGGGCACAGGTAGGCTTCTCTACATTCCTTTCCAAAGCTCTCTCACCCCTCTCATATTCCTTTATGCATTTCTCAGTGTATTAGGGATTTTTATATTATATTAAATTGTTTATTTGAACATCTGTCACTAGACTGAGATCCTTGAGGGCAGGAAAATATTTCTATGATTGGTTTTTTTCCTGTCACACCTTAGATATTTGTTAACTTGCACTGAAAATGAAAAAAAATTCTCTTTTCGTTGAGAATTCTCATAGACTTAATTCTAAAATCAATCTCTTATACATTTGGACTTCTCTTTCTATATAAAAGTTATTCATCTTATCTTTTCCTCTCTTAGATCAAATTTCTTGGGAATATGTACGTATACATTCACCTACGTACGTAAAAAAATACCACTTATTAGTTACTGTGGCAGGGATGGTTGCCTTCCTAATGTGCATTGTCCCCTCCTTACATGCAAGCCAACAAAACAAAACAAAAACTTGTATTTCTCAGTCCTCCTTGCAGAAGAAGTCAATTATGTTCCCAATTCTGAGGTGGGAGCAGAAATTTTTGAGTAGGACCTCCAGGAAAACCCATAAAAGGAGTTAGCTGGTTTGAACATTTTTGCCCTTTTCCCTCCCATCTTGACCTTCTTTCCACCTGGAGCATGGATACAGCATTGGGAGGTGAAGTGGTCATCTTGGGACTAGGATGGCTGAGTGGAAGGATGAAGGAATTTGGATACTGATTGCATCATGGAGCTGCTGACCAGCCCTACATTTTCTACTTCTAGACTTCTTGCAGTTAGAGAAAAATGAAAACCTAATTTATTCAAGCTACTCTTCCCTTTTGCTCTTGCCTGCCTGCCTGCCTTCTTTTCTTCTTTCTGTCTTTCTTCCTTCTTTTCTTCTTTCTTTCTTCTTCTTTCTTTCTTTCTTTCTTTCTTTCTTTCTTTCTTTCTTTCTTTCTTTCTTTTCTTTCTTCTCTTTCTTTCTTTCTTTCTTTCTTTCTTTCTTTCTTTCTTTCTTTCTTTCTTTCCTCGGGCCTCTCCAAGACTAAGTTATAAAGTGGCATCAATGTCATGTTTATAAAAGTCATATATATGTGTATATATATATAAAATAATATATCTATACACAGCTAACTATGAAGATGTTTACCATGGGATTTTAGATTATTTTTACTTCATTCCTTATACTTTTATATTTTGTTTGCATCTCTTTCATGACTGTATGTGTGATCTTTATAATAGCAAAAACAGTAACACAACTTTAAAAAGTGAGGTATAATAATAGTAAGAACGTTCTTATTAAAAACAAAACATCTTTTCCTAAGAATATTATTTAATGAAACAACACTTCTTTGGTAATGAAGCAAAGGACAAACTTTTAAGTCGTCAGAAAGGATTTGTACTTGTTCTTTCATTTTTTTAAAAATTTTTTTGGGGAGGGGATGTAATAAGGTCTATCTATTTACCTATTTTTAGAGGAGGTATGGGGGAATTGAACCCAGGACCTCATTCATGCTAAGCATGTGCTCTACCACTTGGATTATACCCTCCCCCCTGTACTTGTTCTTGTATTTGGTACTCCCTCTGGGAGCCCCAAGATGCCACATTAAAGTCTGACTGGACCACTGTGATGGAAAGAAAGGCCACATACAGGTGTATGTCCTACCTGAGTCTGGCTTCCCAGCCATTGCCACCAAGGCACCAGGAGGTAATTGAAAGCATCTTGGACCCTGTCACCTCCACATAGAACAAAAAAACCACCCAGCTGATCTCTGGCCCACAACATCATGATGAATAATAAAATGATTTTTTTGTTAGAGGGAAAAAAAAAGGTCTTGAATTTTCACCATTCTCCTCTCTTGGGACAGTGGTCCTGCCTATCCTGGTGTCCATGTCTAAGACTGAAGCCTTACCATCTAAGGGTGGCTCTCCTACACGGTGTCTGGAGCCTGCCTGGGAATGAGGCGATTGTGTCTGTGTTACTCTTTGTCCTATCCCACCTCGTTTACAAGTAGCCATTTAAAAATCTTCTTATTGTTAAACACAGGAAGCCACAAAATGATCAGTATTTTTAAGAAGAAGAAAGGGGACCTTGACTAAAGTAGACAGGATTTAGTGTAGTTTTAAAGAGAACGTGTACTGAGGTATACAATCAGCACTGTGAAAATCACCAGGGCTGCTGCATTGCAGCATCTTAGGATTTAGGTTGATAGAACCCCTTGCTGTTACGTAGCAGTAATAGCAGTAGTGGTTTGGGAGGCACTTTGGGAAAATATAATGAAATGTAAGGGAGACAGCTGGATTAGGCGGGGTTCTCTAGAGAAACAGAACCAAAAGGATATATGTGGCTATGTAGATATAAGAGGAGATTTATTATATGAATTGGCTCACATGATTTATTATGGAAAGTCCCATAAACTGCGTCTGCAAGCTGGAGAACCAGGAAAGCCTGTGGGGTAATTTCTGGGGTAAAGACCCAGGAACCAGAGGAAGCCAATGGTATAAGTCCTGATCTGAACAGAAGGCTCCAGAACCAGAAGCACTGATGTGTGAGGGCAGGAGAAAATAGATACCCCAGCTCTGGCAAAGAGAGAAAAAGTTTGCCCTTCCTCTCCCTTTCTGTTCTATTTCAGGCCCTCAGTGGATTGGATGATGCCCGTCCACAGGGTGATTTCCCTTACTCAGTCTTTTCAAATGATAATCTCTTCCAGAAACACCTTCACAGACATATTCAGAAATCATTTTTTTTTTTTCTTTTAACATTATCCATCACCACAGCCTTTCCTCAGAGCACTTATAATCTAGCCTGGGAAGGCAAATATATTCAGACAGCAAGGTAACCAATAACATTTTCATCTTACATGCATATCTTATATGTGACATGTGTATAATAAGTGCCTTCGGATTTCACAGATGGGAGATAATCACTGACCCAGGAAGCTCCTGGAGAGAGTGTTATCCTATTGGTCCTTGAAGGTAGGCAGGAAGTCTTATAGGCACATATTAGGAAAAAAAAAATGTCTTCTCTCTTCCAGAGGAGTTCATTGAACTAGAAATTCTTTACTTAGTAAGTTAAGTAAAATTTTTTAACCTTTAAAATTTCTTTTTCCTACCCCATAATTTGTATAATGTTTCTTTTAGAGGTGAAATTTATATTATAAGAAGTATTATACATAGATATTGTAGTTAGCTTCTCAGTGGAGAAAGCAGGTTTATGTAGTTTTGATAAGGCTCAAGTTTGTGGTATGAAAAATAAATTCTTAAGTTAGCTTGATCTAGAATCTGTTGTGAAATATAACATTTATAAATGAAACGAGAAATCTAAGCTCTTTAAAGGTTTTTATTTTCTAGGTACTTATTCAAATCTTTCTTCATATATTAGTGTTATTTAATTATGATGTTAAAAATTAGGTGAGTCCAACTCAGGAATAAGGAGCCAGGTTCTCAGGCTTTTCTTGGTTTAAATAACTTCTTCAGCTCCTAGCACAAAGCTGTTCACACATCATAGTCTCAATACTTAATTGCTGAATGAATGATTACATGAATAAAGAACAAAGAAGGTTCAGAGGGAAAAAAATTAGCAAAACCTGGTGAACACATTCTAGTAAATATTTTGGCTGCTAAAGCTGAAACCAAACCATCTTGTTTAAGAATAGATGGCTTAAAATTACACACACAAAATCAAGTTGCTTGTTTTTAAATGTACCTTGCTCTTTCCATTTCTTTACAGACTCATTGTATTCCCTGGTTATGCTAGAACTAGTTGTTTATTCTCTGGTTAAGCTTAAACTTCAGGCTTAAACTTCTCATAGTTCATTGTGACTCACTGCACTCTTTAAAAACAAAGAAATGACAAAGGTCCTGAAGACAACCATCACAAAATGTAAAGAGAATTAGCAATTAACTAAAATGTTTTTTTCCTTGCTTGCATTTTCTAAGGTTTTTGCAAGAAGCATATATTTCTTTTGTAATAATAATAAAAAGAATATTAAACTTTATTGAAAAACATAGTAGATCTGAAAGGACATAAAAGGGCTCAGGATTTTAACTAGTCACTCTACGATTTTATGGGGTGATTGCAGATCAATTATTTTCTTGGTATTTTCCACTCTCACTGCATTTTAACATGTGTCATTCAACAATTTAGCTAGGTTGGAGGTAAGAGGCTCTCCTGGCCTGCTGAGAACAGATTCAAGCATGTAGTTACTGTATTTAAAACTCTTTGAAGAAGAAAGCCATTATTTAAGTATTAAGCATTATTATGAACATCCTGCCTTTTAAAAGCTCAAAGAGAAAGACAAAAGGACCTGTCCTTATTAGTATTTCCAATTGAACTGGGAAGGATAAATTATTTCCAAACCATCTAATCTTTCCTCTGTGCCCCCACCACTCCCTCTGCTATATTTCAGTCACAGCTACACTTGGGGAGAGACATGAATCCAACCTCTAATTTTCCTTTTAGCTCCAATAAACACATTCATCACAGGGTCTCCCTGCATGTTGGTTTGTACGCACAATCTTAGAGGAATCAGTTTGCTTCTGCTAATGAGGTTTAACAATATTCCCATAAGCGGTACTACTTGCCCCGCACCCCCCACCCCCAACCCAGTTGAGTGGGTAATACGAGAACATGTGGCTGTTTAGTTGAGGGTCTCATAAAGCATTGCGCCAAGTCCTTTAACTGTGATATGGTGATGTCAATTTGTCTGGGTATAATAATCATTCCTAAAAGGGTCATCAACTATACCTCTAGAGATTACTTACTGGGAAGTTTTTATCCTTTTTCAGGAAATTAGCAACTATCTTAATATGATTGCCAGTTTAATTGAATTATTAGACCCTTTGCATGAAGCCATTTTTTGTTTGGGGTTTTTTAGGTGGGATAATTAGGTTTATTCATTTATTTATTTAATAGAGGTACTGGTGGTTGAACCTAGGACCCCACGCATGCTAGGCAAACACTCTACCACTGAGCTACACCCTTTCCTGAAGTCAATTATTTTTACTTGTGTGCTTGATGCTGAACCAGCCATCCCCCATAGCTTTCAACTTCCTGAGTTATAATGCCAAAGTTCTCCAGCTTTAAACTGACCAAAGAGTTCATGACTTGACATAAATTACATTTTGAGGGGTATAAATTGAATTTCAAAATGATGTTAAGGATCCCCAAATAACAACTTTGAATTTCTGTCACAAGTACAATGATTCAAAAAAGGGTATGTCTAAATAGATTAGAGACTCAGCAGAGACCATCATAAATTTAGACCGGATAATTAGAGGATAAAATTTTTGGCCCAGTGGGATGTGTTTTGAATTTAACACCAGTTATTTTTGGTAGAAGGTTGAGTGTGAATATTTCAAATGAAATGGCACCCACCATGTTAAATTACCTGTTCTAAAATGAGAACCTTCGTTCTCTTCATGAGACTCCCTTTTAGAAGTACAGTGTGATAAATTAAATTTTAGACTGCTTTCTAAATTGAAAGTATGAAATCCCATCTTTAATTACTTGAGAAATCAAGGGTTTGCAAAATCATGGTTACTCAAAGGCTGTTTTGCTTCACACGTGTAAATGTATAGATTCCATAAAGACCAAACTTCTTAAGTACAAGGGTAAAGAGTTTCAGTTAAAAATATAATTTCTTTCTGAGTGTATGAATTTAAAAGCCTGAACTCATTGCATGTGGGGTAGTTTGGCACCTGTAACAGCAGCCTCAGATGAGAAGTCCACTGCATTCCTCAAGAAGGATCATCAAGAGCCTGGTGGCATCATCTAGAATATCTAGGGACCATGTTACTGTCACCTGGGAGCTCTACTAAGGTGATTGAGACAAGCCATCATGAGTCATCGAACTTAGTTTATTGATCACAGAATATAAATGTAGGCTACATAGAAGGGAATATATCAGCGTCCACTCAATTAGTGTGGGAAACCTAGTCTTAAAAAGAACTCGGGTGTTGAGGGCGCCCTAATACTGACAGACACTCCCCCAACCTTGCCCTCATACTTTGGTCCCCACTCAGATTCTCTCTTCAGGAATAACACGCCCCTCCCCCAGCTGCTGGGCGTATTGGCTGCTGTGAGCTCACACTTTGTTTCTCACGGGAACTGCCACAGAGCACTGTTCCTTTACCAAGGAACTACTCCCACTAAGTGCCAGCTTGTGGTCAATGACTGGATGGTATGTGGAGAAAAGGTCCAGCCCCAATCCGTCAGCATGGGACAACCCCCTAGTTCCAGAGCTCCTTAGAGGATTGGCTGAGGCCTCAACTGCAACAACTTGGCAGGTCAGCTCCTCTGCTTTCAACTTCCGTCTTCATGTCCTACATGTGTGTTTCCCGAGAGCACTCTCCAAATGAAATTTTGCAGTCGACACCTCATCTATCCCTATTTTCAGGGAAGCTGATTTAATACAGATATTGTCATCATGGGCTGGCCTATTGTGTTGGCACAGCATGTGGTTACATATATTGACCTTCTGGTCAAAAGCTTGCCCAATTTGATGTTCAATATTACCATGGTCAAACCATTTCTTCGATTTAGTCCTAAAAGCCTATGTTTTGCAGGAAAGTTTCATAGCAGAAAACAAGCCCCCACATAGAAGACAGTCTAACGTATAGATAAGATTGGATGAGCTGCAGGCAAAGGGGAGGGAGCAAAGATCTCCTGCAGCCTGCTCGGGAGGAGAGTGCATAATGGGGTTCCCTGAGCTAACTGGTATTGTGTTTGTGTAGGAGGTTGTATTTGTGGGAGGAAGGAGGAAAGTCGTGGAGGACAGTGGGTACCTGGAGTCAGAGATACTGAGAGGACAGCAGTGGAAAGGGAGCAACTTTGACAATTCTGGCTTTAGGGTAACGCTAAAGTGAATTTACTGTTGACCACTACAGCCCACAGAAGAAGTTTCCTCTTTTGGACTCCTTTTCCCACTCATTTTAGTACTAAATCTTTTGTCTTATGTCATTTAAATCTTTAATAGGAGTATCCTTTCCTCATACTTCTTTTGAACACTTACAGGACCAGCACAGAACTATGCACATCACAAGGGTTCAATAAGTACCTGCTGAATGAATGAGTGAGTGAATGACAAGGTAAATGTAAGATGGAAAGATTACCAGGTTAGAAACAAACACACATTTATGATCCAAAGGTCCTATAGCTATAGTTTCAGAAACATTTAAAATGTGGGATTTAATACAATGTTTTTTGATAGGAAGCAATGGATAGATAGAGTTCTATGCTGACTGACTCCAAATGGTATTTTTGAGATGGCACTTTTAGTCGCAAATTGCTAATCATAGAACTATCTTGTCACAGGAGATAACAGAATTCATGTAATTTCAGTACATGCCACAGCTCAGTGTGAGAAAAGAGACCCACTGAAGTTTTACATACGTTCTCTAAACTCTGAGCCCTAAATGAATTCTTTTTGTTCAGGTGGTTCCGGAGGCCCCTTCTCCGATTGAACACAAGGTTCTGCCTTGAAAGAGAACAGAGGTGCGGGCTGCAGAGCACTTCTGGAGGCTGACATGGCTGTAAAATGACTCCATTTCCAGATGAACCAACTGGGCTCCTGTTTCTCTTGGACAAAGTCTTGATACATTCCTTTGTTCTGCCTAATCCCATGGACCAAATACTCAGGTGAAAACATTTTTAGGAATAGTCTGAAATGAGGATAATAACCATTTCCTTTTACCACGCTCCACTTTTCCAGGAAAGATATTTCTTCTTTAACTGATGCTTATTAAGAACATTCCATACTTGCTTCTTCCTCCAAATCAAATGTTGAACTAAAAAATATTAAAATCAGTTTGCATGGATTCGCAAAGTAAAAACCTGTGGGCTAAATCTTCTATAGGATTACTTAAAACAGATAGAAATGTGAATGAGTGTAATCACGAACTGAATAATGATCTCTTTTTAAAAGGTTAAAGCATTTCTGTTTGCAGCGCCTCCCCTGTAGCCACAACCCTTGAGGTGGTCTGCAGTGACATTATTCATTTGAAGTGGGACAAGCTATTTAAAAAATGCATATTTAAAATCACATTCAATACATTGAATCTATGTTGAAAAATTATTAATCATTTATAATAGTAAGAGCTTGATTAGCTAGAAACATTAGTTAACCTGAAATGCATTTGTCACACTCTGTGGTTCGGTAGGACAGATGTTACAGAGAGCTGGTGAGGATAGTGACAATATCAAAAGCAACTTCCAGAGGAAAAGTTTTCTTCAACAAAGAGTATGGCCTCTTTGGCTCATGAAAAATATATGATTGAACTCTCCAAAGTTTTAACCCAGTGAGCATGACTGAAGTAATTTTGGCCAAGAAAAATCTCAATAATGCTCCCATAGAATATTTCTTTTTTTTAAACAAAATAGCTTTCTGATGAACTCACCATGTAATTCAAGTTACTATGTGGATGAATGTTTTGTTTGGAACTAAGATACAGGAGTCAATTATCTTTTGGAGGACATATTTTAAAGACAGTTTTAGTTTCAAAGACTTGTATGAAGTCTTTTTTTTCCTGAAGATAATCAGGTACCAGAAACATTTAAGTAAAATAAACAAGTAAACAAGTAGAATACAGCAAAACAAAATAAAAATATCATTAGCACTATTGGAGGAGAGTGGAAACCATGCATTTAAATAATTGAAATATAAGTTGAATTATCTCATCTAAACTGTAAGGGGATTGTCCATTTGACCAGTAATATTAAAACACAGGCTGATCATTAAAAAGTCCACAAACGATAAATGCTGGAGAGGGTGTGGAGAAAAGGGAACCCTCCTACACTGCTGGTGGGAATGTAGTTTGGTGCACCCATAATAGAAAGCAGTATGGAGATTCCTCAAAAAACCAGAAATAGACTTATTCTATCATCCAGCAATCCCATTCCTGGGCATATATCCACGGGGAACTCTAATTCTAAAAGATATTTGCACCTGCATGTTCATAGCAGCACTATGTATAATAGCCAACACATGGAAGGAACCTAAATGTTCATTGCCAGATGACTGGATAAAGAAGTTGTGGTATATTAAAACGATGGAATACTACTCAGCCATAAAAAGAATAAAATAATGCTATTTGCAGCAATATGGATGGACCTGGAGATTGTCATTCTAAGTGAGGCAAGCCAGAAAGAGAAAGAAAAATACCATATGGTATCACTCATATGTGGAATCTAAAAAAACAAAAAAGAAGACACTAATGAACTCATCTACAAAACAGAAACAGTCTCACAGACATAGTAAACAATCTTATGGTTACAGGGGAAAGCAGGTGGGAAGGAATAAATTTGGGAATTCGAGATTTGCAAATATTAACTACCATATATAAAAATAGATAAAAACAAATTTCTTCTGTATAGCACAGAGAACTATATTCAATATCTAAAAAGCTTTAATGAAAAAGAATATGAAAATGAATATATGTGTATGTATGTATAACTGAGATATTATGCTGTATACTAGAAGTTGACACATTGTAACTGTCTATACTTCAAATTTTAATAAAAGTCATAAAAAAACAGGCTGTATATGAGGACCAATAACTTAAATTGCATTCATGTTGCATTGTCCATAACCAGCTCTTGTTTCTCAAACCAATGCAAACTAAAGGGAGCAAGAGGTTTTTAGATTTATGTTATTCTTTTTTTAAAATATATTTTTATTGAAGTACAGTCAGTTTACAACGTTTTGTCAATTTCTGGTGTACAGCACAATACTTCAGTCACATAGGAACATACATATATTTGTTTTCATATTCTTTTTCACCATAAGTTACTACAAGATATTGAATATAGCTCCCTGTGCTATACAGTATAAATTTGTTGTTTATCTATTTTATATATATATTACTTAGTATCTGCAAATCTCGAACTCCCAGTTTATCCCTTCCTCCCCTGGTAACCATAAGTTTGTTTTCTATGTCTTGAATCTGTTTCTGTTTTGTAAATTAGTTCATTTGCCTTTTCTTTTTTTTTTTTTTTTTGGATTCCACATATAAGTGATATGTGGTATTTTTATTTCTCTTTCTGGCTTACTTCACTTAGAATGACATTCTTCAGGTTCATCCAGATTTATGTTATTCTTGACAGCTTTCTCTGCAAGGTAAATAATATGACAATAATCAGTAAATATCTAATAGTGCTTGAATCCTTTTGCTTCTCCAACAAGAACAATACAATGAACTGACGAACCCAGATCTGAAGTTTGAGAAGGAAAAGTGATCTAATTTTTGGACAGAATGTTCAACAAACTGATACATTTGAATTTTTTGGGAGGGAGGCATGCTGAGAATTTTCCCTTTGAAGAACAGAGAGACCACATTTGCATCCTTCTATATGGATCATACCTGTGAAGGCAGTTGAGGTGAACAGCTAAGTGCTACAGTTTATTTATTGATTGGCGCAACTTTGAATGGTTCTGTGAGACAGAAGTCTTTAGCTATGTGTGCCATTTAATTTGAAAATTTTAATCAAATGAGCAATTAAAATGGCTCTCTTCTAAAAGAAAACTCATTATTTTCCCCAAATTCTTAATTTTTACTTATGTGATTGCTCAGAATTTAAGCATGTATTTTAAAGGTAAGTAGATGAAGTTACTTCCCTTCACTATGATCTATAAAATAGATCAGGGAATAGTTTTCTTCTCTGTGTGACTCTCTACCTTTTCTATCTTTAATTGAATTGTTCTGGCTAGCTGCTGTGATCTGTTGTGTCACGGGGATGAGTAGAATAATTTCTTAATTGGGGTCTGAACTGAAAACAGCTTTTCCATCAGGCAGAAACAAAGGTGCCACAGCAACTTCTGGGTCAGATTATGAAACACAGTTGTGGTTACCCAAGGACATTTATGCTTAAACTCTTCCATGGCCAGTGTCACTCACAAAGTTAGTGTGTTATGACCCTTTCTTTTTGAAGCCGTTTCCCGAATAACAATATCTCCAAGTCTGTCATTAATTGCTTCTTATGGTCAGAACCAGGACCTCCCACACTGACTTATTACAGATCTTTGCAGATGATAATGAGATTCAGACATAGCATGATCCATATGCAGTATCCTGTCAAGAAGCTGGGTACCCAAGGATGGAAATGCATGTCTTGAGTTGTCTCTTTCAATTCCCATTTTGCATGCACCTTTGCTGTCGTGACTTCCAACAGTCTTGTACATGAAGAAATAGGTCTGCAAGGCTTATGTTTGGGGAGAAGGAGGAAAGCATCACTCTCAAGGCAAGCAAAAGGAAAACTGCAAAACAAGTGCCACTGAACTCATATACTTAGAAGTTTCTGATGGAATTGGAGAGCTTTTTTTTTCAAGACAACGTTTGTATTGTGTTGCAAGACAGTCAATACAGGGTTCAACTTTATTACCTGTACTCTGTTTACTCAGAAAGTAGATCATATGTACATAAAATCCCAAGTTCTTCTCTTCTCTCAAGCCTACTCTTTTCTCAAGAATCCTAACTCAGATGATGACATCAGCATCACGTAGTCCCCAGGTCATCGCCTCCAGTGTTGGTCCCTGAATCATGGCGATTCTACCACCCAAACATCTTTTGAGTCTGTTTGCTGTTTTCTACCCTCACTGCCATAGAGAAGATTCAGGTCCTCATCATCTCTGTCCTGGACTACTGCATAGACTCGGGTTGTCCTGATTGGCCCCATTTACCTCCAATGCACCCCTCTTCAGTCTGTTCTCTACTCAGATTTGTCTTTTCAGGACAAAAGATTGATGGTGTCCCTTCTCTCTTTTAGAACCTTCCTCAGCTCCTCACTGATGACATAGCCTTTTGTTCCATCTTTCATATTCATTTCCCACCCCTTCTCCACACACCTAAGTCACATATTATGCTCTTTGTACTTCTCTCCCCCTCTTGTGTATGCATCTGTCTGTGTGGAATGCCTTTCACCTTGTTGGTCTTGTTTTGTTTTAAGATGCTGTTCCAGTATCACATCCTCTAATTCTTTTGCTGTTTTCTCTAAGCAGAGCAGGTTGTGCTTTTCTCGGTTCTTCCAGTGTAGTTCGTATGTCTTTCCAATTTTACTAATCATTTTATCTTCCAATTATTTGATTATGTTTTGTTTTTCTCTTCTATGTACTAAACTACTGGAGAGAAGGGGCTATCTTATTTATTATTGTATCTCCAGGCGTAGCACATTGACTGATCCAGAGCTGCCACTCCATAAATGTTTGATGAATGAAGAAATAAGAGTTGATACGTTCCTGCAATTTATTTATTAGGTTTGTATAGGCTATGGCATCAGCAGCAATGTGCTGTTATGCACAATAGTGATAACAATAACATAACCAGAATTTTCTTACTACTTTGTAGTCCACAGAGGAAAGCCACGGATATGCATCTAATTTGCCTGAATTCTGGAGATGAAGTCGCATAATTCCCCAAAATACTGGATGAGAAAATTGTACATGGCTCAGGAGAACAATGTATTCTTTGACATTAGCTACGAAAGCTTTCTCAAAACAAAAATGTAAATTCTCCTCGCCTCTGAGCTTTTTTCCCCTGTCCCTTTCCTACAAGAGATCACATTTTTCTTTTTGTACACACAGTATTTTTAGAGCACTCTGCTGTTACGAAGCATTCCACAATCCCTAGTTAACCTATTTAGATCTCAGTGTTCTTATCTGTATAATGAGGCTAATGGTACTAAGCTGTTCTCCCAGGGATGTTTGATTAAATATGTTTTTTGACATTGCACAGACCTTGCACATATCAGCAAAGATTTTCAAAATAAAATGTTCTATATGCACAGAAAATTGTTTCGTTTGGCATTGTCTTAAAAGCAAGCACATTTCCGAGAGGAATGTTTGCACCATCAGCAAACATTTCTAAATGGATCTAAGGTAAAAATTGTTATGACTGCAGTGAAAATTTTATTTGGGGTTGATAAGATAGGCAAGTATTTCAAAACATCTCCACCCATAATTTTTAATGGGAAAAGCAAGGCTTGGGGGAATGTGAGATAATTCTATCTTTGCTCAGTATACTGGCTGTTACAGGGGATTTTCTAATATTTTTTACTCCAAGACAGGCCTCTGTTGGGTTGTGTCTTCACACAGGACCTTGACAATTCCAGTGGGAACAGAGCCCAGAATTCCTGATGGCATGCCCTGCTCTGACAATTTTCCTGTCATTCATGTGGCAAGAAGGCCTGGGTTGATCTCCCACACATGCAGAGCTAGACTGACTTCAGTAGATGGGGTCTCTTTTTCTATAACTGGTTATTCTGTCCATCTGACCTCTCTTTTGCCTCTACTACTTTTTTGGTGACAATCGCCAGTTTTTCTCCTAGCAAGAGATAGACCAGACAGACAGAGAGGAGAACCCTATAGAAAAGGAGAAAATGAATGGAAACCAAGAAAAAAATATAAACAAAACATATCCTAAAATGCTTCTGAGAGGCTGAAAAGTGATAGCATGAATTTAGATCCCTGCCCCCCCCCACCCAAATTACAGGGTAATATTCCAACTCACACTTTCTTATCATCTGTCTCAAACCTAGAGTCAATTGTCAACAGGTGAATAAATGAATACTTGCTTCAGTAAAGCTGATGTGAAAAACAATGGCAGTCTAGTCAGCGGATGTAGCAGAGAGAAATGTTCTGACTCCAGGAACTGGTTATTGTCAAGCTCTGACCAAGCCTCTTTTCTGTGCTTCCGTAACTTGCCATGCAACAGAATCATCTGGAAAGATCTCTAAACATTAAGAGAAACCCTTTTCATTGAAGCAAAATATACATTAAAAATACATATATTGTAAGTATAAACTTGATGAATTTTCAAATTACTGAACTCATTACCCAGCATAGTTTAGAGAGTTTTTGGTTTTGTTTTTAAGATGTAGCTTTCAGGACTTTCTTCCAGACCCACTGAATCAGAATCTCAAATTTGAGGCCCAAGAATCTGTATTTTTAAGTAAATTCCTCAGGAGACTCTTTTGAATCCAGCTGGGCACTGGGTCATATATGGGAACCACTGTCTGGATCTCTAGGCATGCGAACTGAGCAGGGAGAGAGAGATTAGGGTAAGTCATGGAGTCCTGGAGAAGGAAAAATAGGGAATTCCTCGCTTTGGGAAGAGTTCTAACAGTTGTCTGAAGAAGAAACTATGGCAAAAAAAATTTCCTCTTAATTCTCAGTATTAATTTACCCTTTATTATTTAGTGACAGAGCACTAATTTTCAAAAGAGGCATATAGTTTACCTGGAATAAAGACTAAATCTTGGCCTCTCTTGCAGCTAGATGTGGTTATGTAACTAAAATTTAGCCAATGGGATAAAAGTGAAAGTGTCATATAGGTTGAAGTTGAGGTGTCCTCTTCTTGACCCTTTCATTCTAGCTAGTGGCTGGAATATGGAAGTACTGGCTGGGGCTCTAACAGCCCTTTTGATCCAGGTGGATAAAGGCAATATGTTATGGATGATAGAACAGAAAGCTGCAAGGAGCTTAGGTTCCTTACAATTGTATGGATTTCATAGCAACTCTATAGTACCAATTCAGAACTTATAATAGAATAAAATATTTTATATTTTGGCTACTATTAATTTGAGTTTTCTAATACTACAGCAGAACCTAACCCTAGCGTACAGAGGGTTTTCCTGTTCTATATATCTATGTCTGAAGGACCCCAAGAAGAGGTGGTGATTGCTCAAGAACATGGTGTTCTATTATTTGTCAAGAAACAATTGAGAGCAAGTTTGGGTTCTGATAATCAATTCTTAAATAAGATAAATGTGTTCAATTTTGTATAGTAGGAGCTTTCTTTATAGGAGCTATTTCTGTGATTATCCCTTTCATTGGCTTCACGTGGACCAGGTCCTATCTGGCGTCTGGAGATCTTTGATGGGATTCTCCAAAGAGTGGCTTGTCTTTGCAGGTGAGTGTCAGCCTTATCGTATCATACTTTTAGGGGAATTCTCTGAGTTACGGCAAGTTTCTAGCAGCAGCTAAGGGTACTAGGCCCAATTCCTAAAGAGGTGAAGCTGGCACAGGTTTGGTGTGTTGTCAGATCTTAAGCCAAGATAAGCAGGAGTGGGCTCTCATGGCAGCTCCAGTGCCATTGGGAGGCCTGAGACGTGAACTGATTATTGGGATGGAGCTGGGGCAGAGATAGGGAAGAGCAGCAGGTCCCTGGGCATCAGAACTGACTCCAGCCTATAACAGAACCAACTTGAAGGCCCTACTAGCTAGTGCCTCAGGTTCCTAGTGCACATATGTTCTCTACCTTGGTTGGATATCAAACAGGGCTGAGGTTACTAGTAGAAGATAGCACTGCCTGAGGCTGAAATGGGTAAGAGAATGATCATTGTCTGACTTTTTGCAAGTTACTTAACTCTTCCTAGCCTCGATTCCCTCTTCTGTAAAATTGGGATTAATAATAGCTGGCTCAGAGGTAGGTATTCCATCATGGATTAAAAAAAATTATGTGCAAGGAATTTGCAAATTGTGATGAGTTATACAAATGTAAATTATTATTACTATCTGGGGAGAAGGATAGCAGCAATTTAACTGTGCAGTGCGAATCTCCATAGCATTTAAGGTGAGATGAGTATAATTCATTCATTTGCAATGAAAGAAGGTAGATTTATAGAGTCAGGATATAATTACTAGATTTGTAAGCTGGTCAGGAAATTTTGTCAGAGAGATACTGTATTCTTATTTGAGAAGATGGAAGGCTTTTAAAGAGAGCATGTGACGGATTTGTTTGCTTTTTAATCATTTCATAGGCCATATGTTTTATCTTAGGGAAGCCATGATTCATAAAAGTACAGTTATGATCCATGAGAATGAAGAACGGCATGTTGAGAGCTATTAAATATTGTGTGATGTTCAAGACAACCGTTAAGGATCAAATACAAGAGTCAAGAGTGCTTGCTTTTTGCCGTAAAAGCAGCATTGGGGCATATAGGTTTACAATTGTATTTGTGGTAATAAACCACATTTTATAGGCAACAGGTGTAGCTGACTTACAGCCTAAATTGTGTGAGGCTGTGCTGTCAGGCTGGCTCTAAAGGGATTTGGAAAGATTTATGAGACTGAGTGACAGCCAAGGTGATTCTTGAAATTGACTTTTTAAGGTGTCATTTTGGTGAATGACAGGTTATAGTTACTAAAAAAAAAAAACCCTCATAATAATAAGGAGTTTGCATTTAAATGGCAGTAAGGCTGTTGAGTTTTAAAAAGCTCATTATTTAACTAGAGGTTGCTACATTTTGGACATTCGGCAAATCTAATTGGCTCTGAGCATGTGGCCTGACTTCCTCAGCCATTCAGAATCACTTCTTCCCCCAGCCAAAGGCCACATGTTCCTTCAAACAGGGTTGTAATCTACCCTCACTGCTTAAACAGACTTTGCTCTTAATTAGTGTCTTTTCTAACTATTGCAATTAATTTCAAGACAAAGAAATCAGCTATGCATCAAAGGAAGAGAAGGAGGAAGAAAAAAAGAAGGATGAATGTATTCCATGCTCCTGTCAGAAGAGCTGCTTCTCTTTTCTTCCCTCTCCTTTTACCAGGCGTCCCGCTTAGGGGCCCCCACACTTGCTCCTCTCCCTGAGATAAATCATTTAATCTCTGCCCTCCTCTCATGTTTCAGACCAGTCAGCTAGTCTCACAGAGGCTGGCAGCATTTGAACTTCGCATTTTCAGGTTAAATAACTATTCTTTTCTTGCTTCTTCTTCTTCTTCTTCTTTTTTTTTTTTTTTTGATTGGCTGTTAAATACAATATCGTAATCCTCAAGAACATTTTAGAGGGAAAAAAAAAGCCTGTAATTCTCCTCAACATAGTTGTTTCTTTTTTGTTTACTTCATGCTGTTAATTCACTTGTTTATGTGACAAATAAAGATTGAGAGGCTTCAAGAGCCCAAGCTCTGTTCTAGACGCTGGGGATATAGCAGGGAATAAGCCACCCTGCCTTCCTGAGGTTTTCATCTGAATGTGGGGAGAGAGCAAGTAAACAAACAAATGTTATGTCAGATGGTGTTGAGGTCTAAGGAGACAAATAAAACAGGGTGAGGGTTGGGAATGTGGGGTTGGGTGGAGAGGCTCTGATTTCCTTTCTGTCTTCTTCCAACCACACACATCCCCTGACTCTCTACTCTGTAAGACCATGTATTCTTCCCCCTGAAAAATGCCAACTCCCTCCAGTCCCCTCTGCCCCCTACAAAACCCAACCCATAAATATACATTTAGTGATATGAAACTTTATCATTTCATAGTATTCATAGGGCATTTAATGCAACTAACACTAACAAGAGGCTTGATGCTAACTCTTAAATGGAGAAAATTGGAGGACATAGACATAGAAAGAGAAGGCATCAAATAAGAGAGGAAACTGGCAAAAGACAGAGGAGGAAAATTTCTAGTCATTAAAAGTTTGCACTCATATATTAACCTCTGAGGATTTGGGGCAAGATGAGATTGTAGGGTAGAGGAATCCTGAGATAAAGTTAGAAACAAATCAAGTAAGATTAAAAGCAGTTTATGTCAGTGTTAATAGTCTTAGCCAACCTGTGTACCATTGATTGTTCCTATTTTGTATAAAGTTCCTGGGTTCCCTCTTTCACTCTCTTGTCCTATAAAACAGTCAAAAAATTAAAAATAGGAAGTCCTGCCTACCTAGAGATGTCAAGACTAGTAACAGTGTGAGAGACACAGAAACACCTTAACTGAACAGTCTAAACCAGAAGATACTAAGCTCTGATTTGAGCCCTTTTAAGAGTCTACTCCAAGTTGAAAACGAGTGGTCCAATTTACCCTGTCCTCTTTAAAAACAAGTATAATTTTACATGACTAATAGGCATAAAAATAATGATGAGAATCATTACGTGTAAAATTCAGGAGCCCCATTTAGTCTGGGAGCCCATGAGCACCAGCAGAATCAGCTCAGCATTTGCAATAGGCAGATTTGGATTTGAATTCTGGCTTTACTAGGTACTCACCGACCTTAGGCAACTCAGTTAATCTTGCTGGGCCAGTTTTCTAGCTGGTGGGGGGACCTTCCTGGTGATGAAGGTGACTTGTATTCAAGGGCCTAGTCTTGACTTAGATTGAACCATACGACGTTGCCATTTCGTACCTCACAGGCTGTCAGATGCAGCAGTTTCATGCGGTATACACAGGTTGGTATATAGTGGACACTCAATTAAGAGTAGCCTTTATTACTGCCATGCTCATTCAGTATTTTAAAGATTTATTTACTTGAAAACATTAGAACATTTATATATTGATGAAGGCCTTTAGGTGTCCAAAAGATAATCATACATAGTACTTTATTCTTTTCTTTTTTAAATAGCAGCTTCACTGAGATGTAACCCACATTTCATAAAATTGATCCTTTCAAACTGTACGATTCAGTAGTTCTTAGCATGTTCACAGAATAATGCCACTCTCATCACCGTCTAATTTTGGAAATTTTCATCACCACCCCACCAAAGAAACCCCATAACTACTAAGTTACTCCCTGTTCCCCACTCCGCTGAACCTCTGGCAACTACTTATCTACCTTCTGTGTCTGTGGATTGGCTTATTTTGGACATTTCATATAAATGGAGTCAGACTACATGTGGCCTTTTGTGACTGATTTCTTTCACTTAGCATAATAGTTTCAAGGTTTCTACATGCTATAGCATATATCAGTATTTCATTCCTTTTTATACTGAATAATATTCCATTGTACAGTTATACCACGTTGGGTTTATCCATTCATCAGCTGACGGACATTTGGATTGTTTCCATTTTGGGGCTTATCATGAATAATGCTGCTGTGAACATTTGTGTACAAGTTTTAATGTAGACATACGTTTTCAATTCTCTTAGGAAGGGAATTGCTGGATCATATGGTAACTATATGTGTCACACTTTAAGCACTTTAAACAACAAGGTCCTACTGTATAGCACAGGGAATTATATTCAATATCTTGTAATAACCTATAATGAAAATAATATGAAAGGGAACATATAGAATATTCTTCATTCTAAATAGCTAAAAATTGAGTGATTCTAGCAGAGAAAATACAAGATGAGCTTGGGACATCTGTTTGCAAGAAAGCACAGGGTTAAAAATATAAAAGATGGGGGTTAGGGACTGAGACATTATGCTGGACACCAGAAATTGACACAACATTATAAAATGACTACACTTCAATAAAAAAGGGGGGGAGGGGAAAGATGGGGGCATATCAAAGGGACACAGGAGCCAACCTAGAAGAGCCACCAAGGACCAAACCTGGAACAATCTGAACAGCAAAGGAAATAGCATGGTATTGGATCACAATCCAGTTATAAAATAAATATGCATTAGTCTGCACTGATATGAATGAATGATTGAATAAACAAATAAATGGGAGAGAAGAGACAAATCTTCCCTAATGAAGAATTCCAAATAACATAGGATATTCCTCTGTCTAGAAGGTGAAGCTTGAGTGTGGGCTGGACTTAGTGGCTTGCTGCCAAAGAATAAAGTATGGAAAGGAGAAAAATAGTAACTTTCTAGAGAAGTCTGGCAACGGTAGCTTAACCAAGTGATCCAGGTTAATCTCACCAGCAATGTCATGTTGAGATTATGTGTCCCATGATGTGATATGACTTCACCTATGAGGTATTCTTCCCCAAGTTCCATAACCCTAATTTAATCACGAGAAAATGTCATGAATGCAAATGGAGGCACATTCTGCAAAATGCCTGATCAGTACTCCACAAAAACGTCAAGGTTACAAAAGATAAGGAACACCTGGAAAACCATCCCAGCGCAGAAAAGACTAAGGAAGCAGGACGACTGAATGCAATGTGGTATCCTGCCTGGGATTCTGGATCAGGAAAAGAACACTAGTGGGGAAACTAGTGACATCCAAACAGTAACATACCAATGTTGGTTTCTTAGTTTTGGCAAATGTACTGCTGTAATGTCACATGTTAACATCAGGGCAAACTGAGTGAGGGGTATACAGGAAGTCTGTACTATCTTTGTAACTTTGCTGTAAGTGTAAAATCATTCCAAAATTTAAAAGTTTATTTAAAAATTAGGCTGCTACATGTAAACACAAGTAATACATTTTAATTGAAATATAACTATACACTCCAAACACGTAAAAATTGTTTAATGAAAAAAATTGAGTATAGGAATGTTTAGCCAGGAAATTCAGATGAAAGAATTTCTTATTGAGACTAAATGTTGAGATTGATCTAAACTGGTGGTTTCCCTGGATTAAATTCACCAGGGAATTGTTTATCTTTCTATCAAACTGTCTAAAGTTACAAGGTTGGCTGCCTAAAGCAGCAGCAAGCTACTGCAGCAACAAAGATTTTTAGCATTTGATCCCCGGCACCGAGCACTTAGGGCAGAGTTCTGTTGTCTTCTTCTGTGGATTAACTTATCTCTTCTTAAGCAGTATCAGCATTTACCAAATTAGTGAGTTAGGGTTACGACGAAGAAGATATTCATTTCCCTTAGTCTCCTTTACCTGGAGCTGCTAAAATACACCTCCCACATGCCTGCTGGCTGATCTCATTCCTAGTTCCAGACTCAGTTCTCCTGTCAACAGTGCTGACTCCCACAGCTGTACTCTCACGCTTCTCCCTGGAGTTTCAGCCTTGCATATCTGACTCTTTTCTGCACATAAACTAGCTGTTCCCCTGGTATACATTTGAGAAGATTGCAAAGTTAAACAGAATCTCTTGCCACTTTTATGTTAAAATTATTCCTCCACCTATATTCTCTTCCTCAAGTAAGGAGTATCAATCTCTCAGGGCAAAAAAGAAAGCTGAGAGTCTTCTGAGTGACTCTGAGTGACATCCTGGTATAGACATTGGTTGTTTCGCCTCACTCCTGCCTTTTCGGTCATGGACTGAACCGTCTGCCTGCTCACGGATTTTTGACTTTAATCCTGGATATCCGCAGGCTTTACTTTTTGCTTCTTCCCAGTCTCCCACTGAGCGAGGTGCAAGTCTCCATCATCAATGTAGAAGGGATTGTTTAAACCAGGGGTAACCCATTTTTTTCTGTAAGGGGCCAGATAGTGAAGAGTTGAGGCTTTACAGACGATATGGTCTCACTATTCAACTGCTGTTGTAGCACAAAAACAGCCACAGACAACACATAAATAAAGGAATGTGGCCAGTTCCAATAATACTTTACAAAAACAGGCAGCGGGTTAGATTGTGAGACATAGTTTGCTGATGCCTTATTTAAATGATAGCATTGGAGGAGACTGTCTATGATAGTAGGCTGAGAAGACCAGGGGCTCTGGGAAGAATCTAGAAGAACATCAATGTTAAAGTAGTTGTCTGGGGAAAAGGAGAATAGGAAGAGTATTCAGAGGGGCAGGGAGAAAATTAGGATATAGATGTCTCCTCAAAGTCCAAGAAACAGTGTACCGGCATCATTACTAAATGCTTGCAGAGAGACGAAGCAGGATGTGCTGAAATCTGGATGCGCTTGGGCATAAGCCATCCTGAGACCACAGTGCTTTGCAACAAAGGTAAACAGAAAGCTAGAAGTAGGGCAATGTAAGCAGAAGTCCAATCTTGGGGAAGATTAAGGGTAGAAGGAGGAATAAGTGAACTTCTCAGGGTATCTAAGACCCAGGGCTTCCTCAGTTCTGGATAGCAAATCGGTGTTTTAGAGCAGTGGGATTGTGAGCTACATTGCTTTACTTTTTAACCTAAAAATGTAGATACATGTCCTGAAAAAACATATAGACGCTGGCTTCTTGATAAGTTATTACTGTAAGACATCACATCTCAGTTCTGTGTCTACTTTCTGATGGGGAAACTGGAAATAGAAAGTTTCTGGAAAGCTTGACATCATGGATAAAACCAACCAACAACCAAGCAACCCCTAATTGTGACTCTTAATTTCCTTCCCTGGCCCTGCTTTTGTGGGGGTGAGGGGGGCAATCAGACAATTTGAGAAGAATTTAATTCCATGCAATGTATCTAAAAACCCTTTTCTGTTGTCATTATCTAAGAACATGATTGCACTTGGTGTATCATAATTAGATTACAATAACATATATCCACTGAATTTACTTTTAAATGTTTTTACTTTTTTGACCACAGAAATACACCATTCATCTTTAGAGTATAAAGACTGAAGTAATTTCACATAATTAATGGTTTTGAATATAAATCTTTCTTTTCATAGATTTTAGAAATAATTTCAGAAAGAAAGAGCTAATAGCATTCACTGGAAATCTCACCTTGAACATTTTATTCATCATTCATATGATTACATTTTTCAATTAAAAAACATACTTAAGATGGAATTCTTGTTTTTCCTTTATCTTCTTTTTCCATGCCCTTATACTTCTGGGGCATAGACTTGAAAGATTAACCACTCCAGAAACATCCTGGAGCTCAAATCATGGTAAATGACCAAGAAAACCCCATGACCTTGCTACTTCTTTGTTCTAGGAATTCTGCTCTTTAGTTCTTGGAAAACATGAGAAGTGGATTAGTGTTACAGTCCAAGGTTTACTTGAGAGTCAAAACAGAGACACTGAGAGAAGCCTGTGACTGCTCGTTTTGCCTTTTAATCAGTGGGAATAGAGCCTGGAACTGACCGTTTTACCTCATTAGTGGAGCTCTCTGACCACACCTCTCTCTTTAATTCTTTCTTGAGTGAATTTGTAATTTGCCTTTGGTTTCTGTTTTTAAAACAACAGATTGTGAAGGATCAAAGAGAAACTGGATAATGACAAGGAATAAGAGGTAAGTTAGTGACATCTTTGTAGAAGGAATAGTAGCTATCTATACACAGTGTGATTATTCAGAAGTAGTCTTTTGAGAAATGACTACAGAATAAATTCCGGTACAATGAACTAAGACCAAGTATCTTTTTTATTCTTTAATTCTTATTCAGCCAGGAAGCTTTTATTGAGCATCTACTATATGTAAGACTTGGTAAAAAGAGAAGTATAAAATAATGGATAAGAGATTGAGATCTTAAAGTCAAACAGAACTGTATGTAAGTCCCTGGCTCTACTACTAACTAGCTGTAATGAGTTGAATCATGACCCCCAAAAGATGGGTCAACCAGAAACTTCAGAATGTGACCTTACTTGGAATAAGTCTTTGCAAATGTAATTAAGGTGAGGCTCTTAAGATATGATTATCCAGGATAAGGGTGGGCCCTAAATCTAATGACCGAGTGTCCTCAGAAGAGACAGAAAAGGAGAAGACACGGAGGTACATAAGAAAGCTACAGGAGGTTGGAGGCAGAGGCTGTGGCTTCTGCAGCCCCAGGGCAAAGAACATCAAGGGCTATGAGCCACAGGAAGCTAGGAGGGCAGCTTGGAACGGGTTCTCCCTTGGAGCCTTCAGAGGGAACCAATTTTGCCAACATCTTGATTTTTGGACTTCTAGCCTCCAGAACTGCAAAAGAATAAATTTGTGTTGTTTTGAGCCACCAAGTTTGCAATAATTTGTTATGAAAGCCCGAGGAAATCAATACATGAGCTGTGTGACTTTGGGGTTAACCTTCTATATCTTAGTTTCTGCCTCTATAAAATGAAGAGAATAGTATTACCTACTCACAGAGTTATTGTGATGACTCAGTGAGATGGGACATGTAAAGAGCTTTGCACAAAATCTGGTACAAAGTAAGAACTCTGAGTGAGCTGGCAGTTATTATTAAGGTACTTATGGTTCAGGTTAAATTTCTCATTTATCAAAATTGAGGTTACTTGGATAATTACCTACCCTGACTTTGTTTGTTTGGGAGATCTTTTACCTTTAAAAAAGGAAGAAAAAGGAAAGAGAGGGGATAACATGAAGATGAATTGCTCCTCCCAATATAGCTCATTGCAGGAACCATATGGACCATAGAACATCTGCTCTTGTGACAAAAGCATAGTGTATATTCCCCGAGGGGCTGCCAAAGGCTTGGTTAGATCAGTAAGGACTTGCAAATATTGTTTACAGACTCTAATGCACTTCTATCAAACTAGGTCATTAGTGTCTCTCCAAGATTATGGGAATCCCAATAGCCCTTCAGGGCAAAAATGTGTAGAATTACACCCCCACCTCTCAAAAAAAAAAAAAAAAAAACCAACACCCTCAACATATTTAGTCTTAAAATTGTGCTTGTGGGAACTATTTCCTTTACTTAAGTCTGTTTTAAAAATTATCTTTAATAATGTGTTAAAATTTTCTCCATAAAGTTCTTATAGATATGTGTTAGATTTATTTCTAAGTTTCTAGCTTGCTTCTATTTTTAAGCTATGTTTTCTGGTTTGCTAAGTTTTTTTGTTTTTTGTTGTTTTTGTTTTTGTGTTTTTTAGTGACTGGGGTAATGGATTTTACCAGATTCTTTTACTGCATCTACTGAAGTGACGTGTGTTCTTCTTTGATCAGTTAATGTAGTGAAATACATTTATGTGTTTACTGTTGTTAAACAGCCCTTGTGTTCCTGGGATACATCTATTTTGGTGATTCATTCATTCAAAAAATAACATTGATGCCTATGTATGTTCCATGTGGTATTCAAGGTGTTGGGATACAATAATGGGGGGGAAATAAAACCAGAAATGACTACTTTCATGGTAGTATTTGAAAGTATTAGTGTTTTATACACAGCTGGATTAACTTGGCTAAATTTTGTTTACAATTTCTGCATCTATGCTCTTGAATGGAATTGACCTGTAATTTCACTTGTTTGTCTTTCTCATCTGTGTAGTTGCTCTCTGCTGGGTCATAAAGCCCAGTTGGAAAGTCAGCTTGCATATAAGCCCGGGTTTGATTTAGAGCCTCTCTCACCAGGTTCTGCACTCAGGACTGACAGTCTTACAAGTATTTTGTCAATGATTGAAGTAGCACACTCAAAAGTTATAAAGATTGCCTCCAAAATCCAAAATGAAGCCCCACCCAGTGTCACACCACTTTTTGAGTGGTAGGGGCGAAAGATGCAGCAACTTGTTTTTCTCTTCAGAGGGGACGGATAGCTCAGTGTGTTCTAGATCACGGGAATCCAGAAACTTTACTGAGGTGATGGGCTGCGGGATTTTCACGGGGTTTACCTTCCACCTTCTGGTTCGCGTTCTCACACGTGTTCTCCAGGCCTGTGTCAGCACAATTAGCATCACTTGCACTTCTTCCGATTTATAAGCCGTTTTCTCCCAAATCAGACTGTGTACTTTTGAACGTGATGAGATTGATCTTTGTTATGAACCTGGTGACAACAAGGAATATTCAGGCTAATTTTTCAGGAGAATGAGTGCCACCTTGTAAGGCAGCTGCCTCAGATGAGGTTATTACAGGGTGTTCAGGCAAGGAACAGATAATCTCCCTAGACATGTAGGGCAGGCTCCTTCCGCTGGCAAGAGACTCTCAGAGTGACTTGGTGGTGGTGATGGTGGATGGAGGGGGTGGTTAAGATTCTCAGTGTCTTCTGAACCCAAGCAGATGTCCCTATTGCAAATTTCAAGTCTCATCCCTATCCAATTAGTGCCTTCACTTTTACATGAAAGACTAAGGGAGGCTATGAATACAATTTACATTGTAATTCTGCAACTAGTGTTGTTAAATTTTGTGTTTAACTTTCAACAATATTTGCCCTGTGGCTACCAGTAATAAGAGATTATTATAGGGATACTAGAAATTCTCTGATAATCTGTGACTTAAGCTGAGTGTGTAAAGGCCATAATTTCCTTTCTGCAAATGCTCCAATGCACTCAGAAGAATCCATTCAACGCCACAATTCTTGTAGTCAACATTACTTCATTAACGATCAAGTAAAGCAATCACTTATTTCTCCAAAGTACTTAATCCAGTAAGAACTTCATCTTAACCAATCACAGGCATAATTTGATTAATTGTAATGCCAACACATGAATCACTAGTATTCCATATTCCATTGTCAAGGCACTACATTCAAGGCCAAGGACACAACCAAATCAATACCCCAGATCATATTTTTAAAAACTTTCCCTTAGAAATACTTCTGGTATTAATTTGTATGTAGTTGGTGTCTCAGGAGACAGAAATGATACCAGTTATTTTAACAGAGATAATTTAATATAAAGAATTATTAACTAGGTATTAAATTGATAATTAGGGAACTGAAGAGGCAGAAAGAGAACACTAATACATCATGAAAGTAGCAACTGTGGGAGCAACTGCCATCCTTATGGCTGGGCAATCAAAGGGGTGACCTTGGAATTATTAAAATTTAAAAACTTGTGGGGAGAGGCCCCCACAGAGCTGGAACTCAGTCCTTTGGGAAGGGGGCACAGCTGGACTGCCTCTGACCTGACATGTCTGAACTTGAAGGGGAAGCCCTGTGGAGGTGGGGCCCAGACCTCTGAGGTGGGGACACTAGCCAGTTGGTGCTGGTGTCTCTGAGGGAGTGTAATGAAGTTCGTCTTGCAAGGGCTGGAAGAATTGCAAACTGAATCCAACTGCTGCTACAGGAAGGACAAGGTTGCCAGGGTGTAAGGTGATATTTACAGGAACCAGAAGCAGAGAGGAAGCAAACAGGAAGTGCAAGTCCTTTCTCCCTCCTCCAGCCTTGCACCCTCCCTCTAGTGTTGCCTGATGGCAGTCTGACTGACTCCCTGAGCAGAAATGAGGTTTGCAGGGTCCTGGCGTGGGCACCACAAAGCAGAGAATGGAAGGATGGGTTTGGAGTTACGGGACAACAGTACAGACCCCTGTTTGACTCTCTTTCTTCCAATTTTCTATTACTCTGAGTGTAGGAGATGGCAAAGCAATGAGAGAACTAAAGAAACATATTTAATAACTATTAGAAATAATTATTACTTTGATAAAAGTAGCTATTTGTTCAGAAAAATCCAATATTAAAAAACAAAAGCCTTTGCAGGGAGGGTATAGCTCAGTGGTAGAATGTGTGCCTAGCGTGCATGAGGTCCTGGGTTCGATCCCAGTACCGCCATCAAAAAAATAAACAAATAAACCTGATTACCCCCCTTAAAAAACCAAACCAAAACAAAACAGAAACAAAAAACAAAAGCCTTTAAAGGATTGTGCCTATTGATTATAAGAACTGGAATTTATATCCCAATGATGGAAATACTGAAAGCTGGAAAAAGATAGGATTGAATGGTTTAACTGAAGGGAAAATAATTTTAAAAAATGAGACTTGGAGTTTAGATTAAATATAGATTTATTTGTGTCCTTATTCTATACTTTGCAGACATTTTACATTCTACTGATTCCTTATAAAATCTTGATGCTTACTGTGAGAAAACTCTTTTTAAAGGCAAAATTCAACTTTAATTGATACCACACTAGTTAAAAGAGACTGTCGTTCTTACTAACTTAAGATACATTTGTTCCAATTCAGTGATTCATAATAGATTCATGGCTGATGAAGTTGGCCTTAAAAATAGGGAACAAAATATGGAAACATTTTACTCAGGAATAAGTTTCCTACTGGGTCTAATTGCAAGGATTCTCTATAATTAAACTGTTCTGAATGTTGGCTTAAGTTTTAATCAGCTGATGTCTAACTTTCCCATGATTGTCCTCATTCAAAACAAATCAGACTTAAGAAAAATATTTTTTCCCCTGAAACTGCAATGCATTTCAAAGGCAAATATACTTAAAATGCATTCAAATCGTAAAAAAATGCAGTACCAAATGCTGCATTTAGCCTTTAATGTGTTTAGTATTTCCAAAGCAGTCTAACAGCCTTTTTTAAAAAAAACATTGTCATAAATCATAACACAGATGGTGTTTCTTGATATCTTTCAGTCAGATTTCAGTCCTGTGCCACAGAAGCATCCTCTATCAATATGGCTTTTTGGTAAATGGCTTCATTTTGCTGTTGACAAGGCTGATATAAACAAGTTGTGTAATTTACTCTACTATGAAATATATCATATGTGAACATGTAAGTTTAACTGTGCTAGCCTGATAGTCTGGCAAGTACTTTTGTCTGTATGGAGAATATTTGACATTTAAACTCAACCCAGAAAAACAAAAACAGAAGCCTGAGGTTATTCTTCTGTGTCTGAGGGGAGGATTTGTGCGAGCAAAAGGTGGTTTAACTATGCCCAATAGGAGGTTAAAGAGTCATCTTTTCTAAGGGTCTTTCTACACAAAGATGTTTGTAAAGAAATCCTGAGCCTTCTCCTGATAAACTAAATGACATCACAGGGTAGTTTTAATGTAAGTCAGAGCCTGTGACCAAAACCTAAAAACTCGTGATTCCATACTGGTGAAATGTGTATATTCTTAACATCTCCTGCTAGGAGAATTTAGTTAAGCACCTTCGGTGGGTAGGAGAGACACAGGACAGGTATGCCAAGAGTCTCTTACATTATCAAGGAGATATTTTTACCTTCCTTCTTTCTTTAGATTCCAAATGATGGCTGCGTGGTAAGTGGGTTGAAAAGGTGCTCAACATCATTAGTCATTAGGGAGATGCAAACCAAAATAATAACAAGATAATGCATTACACCAACTAGGTTGGCTGTAATGAAAAGGAAAGAAAAACAAGTGTTGGTAAAGATATAGGGCAGTTGGAACCTTCATATATTGCTGGTGGGAATGCAAAGTGATACAGCTGCTTTGGAAAACACTTCAGCAGTTCCTCAAAAAATTAAACATAGAGTTATTGTATGATCCTAGGTACATACTCAAGAGAACTGAAAATTAATGTACACGTAAAAACTTGTACATGAATGGTCAGAGCAGTAATATTCATAAGGGCCCAAAAGTAGGGACACTGAAATGTCCATTGGTGGATGAATGGCTAGAGAAAAGGTAGATCCACACAATGGAACATTACTTAGCAATAAAGAGGAAAGAAGCATGGATACACGCTACATTATGGATGAACACTGGAAACAGCATTCTGAGTGAAAGAAGCCAGACATAGTGTCGAATTCCATTTACATGAAATGTCCAGATAGGCAAATTCAGAAAGACAGAAAATAGATAAACGGTTTCCATGGATTTGGGGATGGGTGGGCGAAAGGAGGGTGACTGCTAAGGGGTATGATGTTTCTTGGTGGGGTAATGAAAGTGTTCTGGGGTTAGTGGAAATGGAGGCACAACTCTGTGAATATACTAAGATTCAAAGTTCACAATTTAAGAGGATGAACTTTATGGTAGTGAATGATATCTTAATAAAGCTTTTATTTAAAAGAAAAATTTAAGGAGCCATTCATTTTCAGGTGTGAATCCCATACTTGGATGAGCCTAAGAGTAAATATCTCATTAAAGTTTGACCCCCTGCTTGCTTTACCCTAGTCCAGACCCTGCAAATACCCGATGGAACTCTGCCACTGTCCCGGGCTTATACTTCATTTGAGTCTTACACTTCATTTCCTTGCATTGCTTCATTTTTGTACCCCCAGTTCCCCACACTGCTATCTGCTGATTGGCCCTACCCAAAAACCTATGACCCCTTCCTCCTTGCCAATCCTGATGGAAGCTGGAAGGTGGGGTTTGTGTCTGTCTTGTTTTGAGGCAGCCAGAGTGCCTGGTGTGTAGTAGGTGCTCTAACACCTGTTGAAAAGATGCCATGTCTTAGAAAATATCACCCAATGACTTCCCATCGCTTTTGGATTAAAGTCCAAACTTCTTCCTGGGATGGCATCCCCTTACCATGCCTTCCTTTGGGGCCACACTCTTACCCACCTGCTCAGTCTCCCCCTGCCTTGCTGTGTGGAGCTCCCTGCACAATATTCCTGTTGTACGGAACTTTTTGCAAGTCATAGAATGCTTCATGAGCTCTCTCTCCTCTCTGGCTTTGTACTTGTCCCTCTTTTTCCTGAACATCCTCCCCCAATAATAGCTTAGATCCTACCCAATCCTCCTTCCTTCCCCTGCCCTTCACAGGTGTCAGACCCACATCAGAGTTCGGAGCTTCTTTCTTCTTTCTCCAGACTTCAGCCCTGTTCTCCTTCATAGACATTTCCCCCAACAAACCTCTTGCATTTCTAATCCTGTCTTGGCATCTGCTTCTCCGTGAACTTGAACTCACACACTAGCTTGACAGTCACACCTTCACTGTTTTCCTTTCAGTGTTTTTTTACTCCAGAAATTACACCATGAACCCTAACTTACCTAATTCTAAACTTAATATCTTTACTTTCTTTCCAAACAATACAAAGACTTCAGATTCTTAAACTGCATTTGTTTACTCTCCTGACGAAAACGATATAAATGTTAAATAATTTAGTTTGTGTTTTGTTTTAAACATTATATGATAACATTACCATTATTTTATATGATGTTCATTTGTATTTATGCACATATTTACCTTTTCTTTCACTTGAAATCACTTTCTTTTGGCCTAAAGTACATCGTTTAGAATTTCCATCTATGAGGTCCTGCTGGTGGCAAACTCCCTCTGTTTTTGTTTGTATGAGGTCTTCATTTTGACTTCAATGTTGATTGATAATTTCCTTAGGTATAGAATTCTGGATGGTAGTTATTTTCAGTGATTAAGGATGGTGAAAACTGGAGAGCTAGAAAACGTGCATGAATAGATACACTTCAAGCTTGGTTGTCACCTTCCTGGACCCCTAGTTGACTCAACAGACAAAGATGCCCTCCAGATGGATTAAAGATGTGAAAGATTAATCTATTAATTTAATAAGATAACATGTAGGAGAATATTTCTGTGACTCAAACACGTCTAAACCATGAGGCAAAATTCTGATAGATTTGATGACATAAAAAGAAAAGATTTCTATTTAGCACAGGACACACTGATAGATTTAACAGACATGACAAACCAAGAGATGCCAATCGCAATGTCAAAACTCACTGATGTATTATTATTTGTTAATCAATAAGACGACTAAAAAACGGACAAAGGAGTCTGTGCAGGAGTCTAGGAAGGACAGTGTGGGGCTATGTATGGCACTGTTGTTTGAGGTGGTGAGGAGCTGGAAGCAAGCTCAGTGTCACATAGGCAAATGATAGGTTAATGATTGAGTACTATGCAATGATTAGAAGCAATGAGATAGGTGCAGTGCACATTACATCTGCCTTCCTGATGGGTCTTAAAAACATAGTTGAGACAAGAAAGAACAAAACAGAAATATATCAATAGCATGATACTATTTGTGTGAATTATAAAACATATAAACACAAAATAACACTTCAAATTTTACAGGGATGCATATATATAATGGAGGACAAATATCAAACACCTCAAAGTGAATGTTTGTGAAAGAGAGGAATCTGGGAGTAATTAACAGGAGTAAAGGGGAAAAAGCAAAACAGGGAGGGAGTCATAAACTGAAGGGAACAAACAATTCATCTCCTTGTCCCTGAGGTCCAATACTCACCCCTACCCACACTCCACTCCCTCAAATTACCAAATGTCATCTTCTCTGTCAAGTCTTGCTTGACTCCTCCATGTAGATGGAGTTCACAGCTGCTTCCTCTGGTCTCTTCCATGTCCCTCTCATTGTACTGTGCTTCAGGGTCTATTTTAATACACATCCCACTCTATCGTAATTCTTGTGTTACTGTTTTCCTTCCCTAACTAAGTGGTGAGAATTTCCAAGGTGGGAGCTGAGTCCTATTCATCCCTGCATCCATAGCAATCAGCTCAATGCATGGCATTGTTTTTGTGTTTGAGTCAATAAACTAGTAAAGCAAAGGGATTGTGATGAAGAACAACTTGCTGACATCAAGGAAAATCAGCAATGTCAGTCAGTTAGGAAATGGGGGGAAAGTAGGTTACATGTCTGAGTTGCTATGGGCAGACAGGAAAAAAACCGCTTGGGTGTGGGTGGGTGAAGGAAGAGGATCAAAGAATTTCAGTGAGAGATGTCTGTCTATTCTTAGAGTGGGAGAATAAGAGCCCAGCTGGAACTCCTGTCTAGGCCAACCTATTACCTGCACACAGACCTCATCCCCTCCATCCTTCTCAGGGATATTTCTCCAGAAATCTCTCCTCTTCTCTCATCCATCATCAATTTTCTCCTCACCATTGGTTCATTCTCTTTAGCATGCAGGGAAGTTATAGTGTCTTCCATCAAAATAGTCCCCCCATAACTTCCACATCCCTCCCAACTACCACTGTATTTCTCTGTTCCCATTATCAGCAAAGCTGTTTTGCAGAATTGTCTCCACTCACTGTCTCTACTTTTCTTCCCGTTCTTTTTCAAATTCATCTCAACCAGGCTTTTGCCCCATTACTCCACTGGACAGTTCTTGTAAAGTCCATTAGTGACCTGAAAGTTGCCAAATCTGAAGTCCAATTCTCAGTCCTTATTTTCCAGACTCTCTCAGCAATATTTGAAAACAACACTCCTTCCTCCTTGAACCAGTGACTTCCAGTAAACTGCTTTCTTAGTTCCCCTATTTAACAGTACCCCTTGAATGACTAATGGGTGTTTCACACTTAACATGTACAAAACTTCACTTCTGATTTTTCACCTTCTAACTTGATATTTCTCCATCCCTCCAGATGCCCAGGCCCCAAAATGTGAATTCATCTTTGAGTCTTTCTTCATCTCACACCACTCATCATATCCATCAGCCAAATCCAACTGGTACCAACTTCCATACAAATTCAGAATTTGATCACTTCATCACCTCAGCTGATGTTACCCTGGTCCCAGCCACCATGACCTCCTTCTTGGGTTATTGCTAGTGTCCCCTAACTGATTTTCCTGGTATTACTCTTGCCACCTCCTCCCAGCCCCTTGTCTCAGTCTATTCTCAGTACAGCAGCCTTTTAAGACCTAAAGTTTTTTTTAAAAATCCAAATCAGGTTTTATCTTTTCTCTTTCCAGCATCTTCCATTGGTTTCCCATCTACTCCAGAATAAAAGCCTCTGCACTGCACCGCCTCCTCCCTCCCTATTATCTCTTTGATCTTATCTCCTGCAAATTATCTCTGGTCCCTCTGGTCTCTCTAGTCTCCTGATTGTTCCTTGACCACACCAAGCCCACTTTTGTCTCAGGGTCTTTACATTTGCAGTTCTCTGCCTGGAAGGATTTTTGCCCTCTCGTAACCTCATGGCTTACACTCTCACTCTTTCAGTTCTGCTCAAATGTCACATAGTCAAAGAAATTTTGCTCCTTAACCCTTTCTAAAATAACATCTCCTCACTTTCACTCTCTTACATTGCTTCATGGTTGTTTGTAGCATTACCACACGTTGTAGTTGTGTATATTCTGACCCCTTCTTCTACTATGACTTTGTCTTTCTTGTTTGCTGCTATATCTCCAAAGCCTAGAATAGTTCAAGGTACATGTTGGGTGCTTCAAAAGTGTTTGTTGAATGAACAAATGATTCCCTTCAGAGGGGAAAACAACATTGCAAAGACCATTGAAGTCCTTCTGGGTGCAGTATCCAGGGAAATATCCATGGTGCAAGATTTTCCAGCCATGGCCATTCCATGGACTTGGAATCCAGCAAAATGAACTAAGAGCCTGAGGCCAAAAGGTGATGGGCGGTCCAAGTGTTAGTAAAATAGATCAGAACTAAACTAGCCCAGTGGAAATCTGATGCACCTCATGCCAGCCTGTCTGCTTGTGTCATGTGTGTGCTGAGTGTGGCTTCTGAGATTCCCCCCTGCAGAACCAGTGTCCCTCCTGCTGTGACCTAGGGATGTTTGGCTGCCAGTACCATTTTGTGTAGGACTTGGGAATAGGGTATGGAGGGGATGGAGTTGAGTTAATCCCAAACATAGATTCTTCTTTATTCCTCTGGGGATGAGATAAAGGACGAGCAAGAAGAGTAAAAAAGGTAGTTCCTTCTTATCAAATAAATATGCTGAGTCTTCTTTCTCTGTTTTAAACATTTCAGTGCCATATTTAGGTGCTTTAAAATGATCAAATATTATTGGAATTTGATAGTTTAAGGCAATTAATATTTATTGAGTAATTAGCCTTCAACTGGAAATTATGGGAGTAGGAATAGAATCTCTCAAAATCAATAAATACTGTTCTGAACAAGGCAATATGGTAAGTTTTTTTTAAAAAACTGAAATAGGATCTGCATCATTGATTCATGCAGTCACTGGGTGTCCACTGTGGAGATCTCTGTAAGACTGACTGTTGACTTTTTTTGGTTCCTGGTGCACAGAACCTTGAATATGGTAGAATTATTTGTGAAATTGTTTTCTAGTTTCTCCTGTTCATGGAGAAGCTGTTAGACACTGAAGCAAATCTCTGCAGTGGAGAATGGCTCTCTCTCTGGGACTTCATAATCTTGAGCAAGAAAACCCGATTACTCAAAATCTTTTTCCTCTGTTTCTCTGTAATGTTTTTAGAGATCTACCAACATATATTTTTGATCTACTGGTAACCATTTACTGTATTTTTCGGAGGTTCTACCAAGTTCTTTTCTAAAGCTGTTGATAAATAAAGTAACAATATAAACAAACCACATCTCTAGCTCATTCCACTCCTGGAGAAAGGTCCAGGGAACTACAGAATAGACAAAATCTGGTCAGGTGAGGCCAAGGGAAAATAGCTACAAGCAGGGCATAAGCTATCACCTGAAGCTAAAAAATGTGTGCCCTCTGGGTGAGACAATTAGAAAAATAGGCACCCTCCCTGCAAGGTGTTCAGAGCCCTGCCTTGAGCACACAGCTTGGTGAGTGGAGCCAGGCCTGAATTTCGCAACCCTTTTACCCTTTCTGGGCATCCTCGAGATCCCCTTGGCTGGGTGCGGTCACTTTGGTGCTGTTACCAAACTGAGCTTAGGTCTGTTTGCTCAACTTGCAACAACTTACTGACACCAGAAGTGGTAAAGGAAAGCGCAGCATTTATTGCGGCGTCCAGCAAGGAGTCTAGGAAGCGCACGCTCAAAAGATCTCAACTCCTCGATGGTTTTCAGGGAAGAGTTCCTAAAAGGCAAAATTTGGGATAAGGGCTGCAGGGTGTGTGACTTTCTTCTGATTGGTTGGTGGTGAGGTAACAGGGAGGTGCTGTGGGACTTGTGCTCAGCCTGAAGTCACCATCCTCCACCTGGGTGGCGGCCTTAGTTTCTGCAGAAAAATTCAAAGATATGTGGTTATGTGTATCCCTTGAGGAGGAAATAGGACTCTGCTTCACTGCTGCACTGTTGTTTGCCTGCTGTTCCTCTGTTCTGCATCCCCTCATTTTCTAATTAGTAACTGTTTGAATCTGCCCTTTGGAACTCAGGGAAGGTCTAGGAGGCTGAAGACTTTTTCCTACGAACAAGAGACAGGAGACACAGAAAGGCTTTTGTACTGGTAGGGTCCCACAGGGTCCTGCTTGATTTCAGTGCTGGGAAGTCTGAGTGGAACTAGAGAGCTCCTTGGATGGGGAGCAGAGAGCTGCAAGTTGAAGCTCCTTCGCTGCTTTGCTGCCTTTCTCTCCAAGAGAAAGCTGAAGTGGGGAGACTTCAGGTTTCAGGCTGCACTGTGTCCAACACGTGGTGCAGGGATCAAGGGAGTGAGAGGAGAGCACTGTTCTCAAGACTGTGTTTAAAGAAGATGTCAGCTACTCTCTCCTCTTGATCTTTCTTGCAAAATCTTTCCATTAAGCTCCTGCATTTGATGCTCCACTATATGGTTCAGTCTTGTAATTTATGCTTTTTTCTGGTTTCCTTGGAGGTCTGGACAGGTAGATCTCACTTGACCAGCACATGGTTTACCAATGATTGTACACCTAGTGAGTGTACAGTCCATGGGAACAGGCGCCCCTGAGTGTCTTATTCAGAATATCAAGAGGTGTTTGACCTAAGAGCCAGGGTTCTTGGTGAGACAGACCAGAGTTCAAGTCTCGGGTGTGTCTCTTCCTCACTGTGCCATCCTGGGAAGCTGCTTAACTCCTGGAGCCTTACTTTCTTCATCATGAGGATTAAATAAGAATGCCTGCAAGTGCTTAATTAAGCCAGGGCCTGGTTCACAGTGAGCATGCAAACTTACTTTAATACTAAAAGTACCTTGCTTGTGGCAGATTTTGCCAATCAGTCATCAACTGCATGAACTGCAGGCTAGCCTCAGAATACTTTTCCAAACTGGATTTTAAAACAGTCACTACAAAGAGGTTGGCCTGGTCATCCTTGGCTTGGAAAGTTATCTGTACTTGTGTAATTATAAGACATACTATTTTGGGGATGGTAGACTAGGGTAGGACCAAGCCAGGAGGGGTTGGAGCTAGGAGCTCACTCAGTGGCAAGAAGGTCTGTTGGCACGAATGGTAGGAGATGAACTCAGAACTATGAATCAAGTTCAAGAGGATGAAGCCATGTCCTTAAAAAACTAAAAATAGAGCTACCATGTGATCCAGCAATCCCATGCTTGGACATACATCCAGAAAAGATGAAAACTCTAACTCAAAAAGATACATGAACTCCAATGTTCATAGCAGCACTATTTACAATAGCCAAGACTTGGAAAAAACCAAGTGCCCATCAACAGACGATTGTTTTAAGAAGATGTGGTGTGTATATACACAATGGAATATTACTCAGCCATAAAAAATAATGAAGTACTGCATTTGCAGCAACATGGATGGATCTAAAGATTATCATACTAAGTGAAATCAAGTCAGATAAAGACAAATAAATATCATATGATGTCGCTTATACGTGGAATCTAAAATATAATACAAACAAATCTATATACAAAACAGAAACAGACTCAAAGACATAGAAAATAAACTTATGGTTACCAAAGGGGAAAGGGAGAGCAAGAAGAGATTAATGAGAAATATGGGAGTAACAGATACAAACTATTATACATAAAATGGATAAGCAACAAGGATTTACTGTATAGCACAGGGAACTATATTCAACATCTTGTAATAACTTGGAAAATAATCTGAAAAATATATATATAATTGAATCACTTTGCTGTACACTTCAAACTAACACAATATTGTAAATCAACTATACGTCACTTAAAAAACACAAAGAGTATGAAGCCATGATCAGGGGCCAAACCAGAGGAAACAAATTAAAATTAAAAAAGGAATCTGAGATGGAGAGCCAGAAAGGACTTTCCAACTTCCAGTGGCGACAGGGAGTCTGGATACCCAGAGTTGACTCCAGGTCCAAGGGAGAAGGAGGAGGATGGAATCCAGATAAAGAAAGCCAAGCATGGTGACTCTCAGCTGTTGACACTTCCTTCCAACAGTGCCCCGAGCTATAACGACTTGAAGACAGGTGATGCTGGTCCTCCAACCTTGTTTTTGAGGAGTCTCCCAAGGATTGCGCATTACTCTACAGTGTAAAGCAGGGCTCCTCACATGACTGGGTTACTGTGAACCCATTTTATTGGTCATAGGTGAAATAGTATTTGTTTAAGGTAAATATTCCCTTATCTGCCTAGATCCTCAGTTCCAAAAAGAATCCGAACACCTGATGAAACAACCCATGGTGAATTTCACAATGGATAGAAATGTGTTTTGGTATTTTGAGCTTATTGCAATGCATTTTTCTATGGACACACATTCTACTTAGAATTGGGAGCAAATGTAATGTTAGTGGAAGAATCTTACATTTAAAAAGTTCGAGGACTGTGTAACTCAAGTATTTTATCCCATTGTCCTTGTGAATTCTAATAATTTTAATATCCCAGATTATCTTAAATCCTGAAGAAGCATATAATTCCTTTGAAAGACTGGGGCTGTGGGAAAATATGGTTACTATAATTATAGTTTAAAGGAGTTCCTGAAAATGTTTATTTGACAAGTTAACCATTGTGTAATATTGGTTGGTTGGAAGAATGATCATGAAGTCATGAGCAAGTGACTTTCAAAGAAGCGTTGTAAAGACAATCTGTTCATTTGGAGAAGAAATTGTAAATTTTCTCTCATAGGCTACATAACTCCATCTGAAGCTAGTTTATTGAAAATGCAGGAACATCACATGAGAAAGAAACCTCTAACTTGTGTGTCCTTGACTGTCTATAGGACAATCCCTTTCCCTACAAGCTAGTTAGACAGCTCTGGGAGTTGGCCAGGACACATAGCTTGAGTGTGTCCCAGGCTAGGTTGCCCTGCCCTGCTCTATATCCCAGGGGCTGACCCCAAAGGCTGTGTCTCCCAGGCTGTCTTGTCAGCTGGTCTCTGGCCGGATTTGGCTCGTGGGAGTCAGTGGTGGGAGACAGATGAGAAAGGGGAAGGAAAAGCAAGGCTACTTCTCCCTGCTCCATCCTGACAGTGTCTCGCCAGTGGCTGTATCTCTCCAACTTCTACAGGACAGGCCTGGATTGGTCCCAGTTTCCACTGGCCCCAAGCGCTGGGAACACTATCTTCTCCCTTTGTCCCTTCAGCCTAGGGGTGGTGGCAGCTTCCTGTAGTTGCTAATCACTGATTGCTTCACAGTTCCCTGGTCGGATTCCTAGCCTCCTTTGTCACTTGTTAACCAATTTGATGCATTAAATTCCTTCTGTTTTGAATTCTCTGTTTTCTGGTTGGACTCTCACTGACAGTGTATTGTATTACTTTCTATTTTTTTTTTTTCTGCTTTACTTATATAGATCAAGTGCCCAGGTGGTGCTGGGCCAAGAGTGACATTCCAAGGTCAAGATGTGAGAAGAGATTGTTGCAAATTAAGAACAAGGCGGAACTGTCAAGTCAGCAGTTGCTTTTGTCCCCTTCTCTTCCCCCTCCTTTTCTGTATCTTTCTTCATTGTATTCCTTCCCAATTGGAATACCTGGGCTATTCTCTCTCTATTCACTTCTCTCCCTGCTACCCCCACCCTCCTCACACCTCGACCTGTCTCATTCTTCAAAGTTAGCCCAGGAGCTTGGAATGCAGGGAAAGGGGACAGGGTGGCGCTGTTAATTGGTGAAGTAACCAGAAAAGCTGCACCCTTTGCCTTCTTTTCTATTTTTTTTTCCTGATCTGCCTTCTGATGCTCCATTGTGTACTTTACTGTTTCCTCTGAAGTTTTTATTATTTTAAGGTAAACATTTTGAAAGAGGAGCTTGCCTATGGAACTCAACTTGGTAAATGTGTACTGAGCACCTATAACTACAAGGCAAGTCCACAAAGCGTGGCGAGGTCATAAAAGGAAGAACATATCATTCTTTAGAGTATGTGCTAGGGGTGGGAGAAACCATTCCTCATTGTGCTTCTGGTACAGGGGTGACCAGCTATCTGTTGTAGGATGTTGGAATTTGGAATTTGACTCTTCTCACTTGTCACCCTTCTTCCCCAGGAGCATGCATTTCCCAGGCAACTGCCCAAAGGAAAAGTACTGCTTATCAACAGAGGGTAAGCACCCAACACTCTCCAAAGCAAGCTTCTCCAGTCAAAAGCTGTATTTTCAAAAGTGGCTTAGGCTAGGAGGCTTCAACAATGCTTTTTAAATTAAAAAAAAGTGGTTTTCCTTTTTAAAAAATTGAAGTATAGCCAGTTTACAGTGTTGTGTCAATTTCTGGTATACGGCATAATGTTTCAATCATACATATACATACATATATTTCTTTTCATATTCTTTTTCATTATAGGCTACTACAGGATTTTGAATATAGTTCCCTGTGCTATACAGAAGAAACTTGTTGTGTATCTATTTTACATATAGTAGTTAGTATCTGCAAATCTCGAACTCCCAGTTTATCTCTTCCCACCCTCTTTCTCCACTGGTAACCATAAATTTGTTTTCCATGTCTGTGAGTCTATTTCTGTTTTGTAAATATGTTCATTTGTTTCTTTTTTTTTTTTTAAGGTTTCACATATAAGTCATATCATATGGTATTTTTCTTCCTCTTTCTGGCTTACTTCACTTAGAATGACGATCTCTACGTCTATCCATGTTGCTGCAAATGGCATTATTTTGTTCTTTTTTATGGCTGAGTAGTATTCCATTGTATAAATAATACCACAACTTCTTTATCTAGTCATCTGTCAATAGATACTTAGGTTGTTTCCATGTCTTGGCTATTGCAAATAGTGCTGCTATGAACACTGTGGTGCATGTGTCTTTTCGATTTAGAGTTCCTTCTGGATATATCCAACAAGGCTTTTGATTCATTTCTACTTTAAAATAGAAAGGCAGTGACTGTGTCCATTTGAAATAGAAAAGAATGGGCCTGAGAGAGGCCTTGGCTAGGCTCTTCCAGTGGCAAACCTTGCAGGCTAGCTTACATCACAGATACAGCAAGGGAAAAAGCAGGACAGTGAGCCCGCCCAGTGGTAGAACAGAACCCAATCAGCATTTAGTCTCTGATTAGGTCCCCTTTTGGGAGGAGCTTGTAATAAACTGGAGAGAAGAATAAGAAATGTTATTGGACATTCCTTCATCTACAGGAGAATTTGACTTCCCAAAAGGGATGAAAGTGACTTTGTACGTTTGAAGAGAGGAACTCTAAAGGATATTAACCCATGTTAGTACTTCCTGGCTTTATGGCAGTAAACATAAATGAATGTCTGTCCCCCAGGCAACTTTGAACAGAGTCCAAAAACTTCATCTCTAATACCTATGCTTGCTACAGAAACATTTTCCAATGAATAGGAGAACGACAAACATAACCCTTGATCAGTTTTCTCAAAAACCCTGGAATGGCCTTAGATCTCCCCTGTAGGTCTCCTCAGAGATAACTGTGAAACCCTTAAGCACTTCTGGAGTGCCTCATAGCCAAATCTGGGACAATTTGAGCAAGAAAATAAATAATGATAGTAATTGATTATAATGCATATAAGAAAATAAATATCCAAGGGTCCATATTGATGTAAATAAATAATTGAATAAATAATAAACAAGAGAGGAAGAACTGTTCTTCCTTACGGAATACCAGTTAAAGAATGTAGAAGGAGTGATCAAAATGGAAAAATCAGTCTTTTGCAAACACCACTGTCATAGTTGGTACAGGTAACATCGGTGGGTAGTAAAATCAGTGGGTAAAGACATTTTGAGAAACAGGTATTTGTATAGTTTTAAAATATATCCCCCTCAAGATTTTCTTAGTGTAAAGGGGAAATAGTAACTTTCAAAAGTAGAAATCTAGCAAGTATTCTTTTAACCAATGATCAAAGTCAACATCATCATAGTAAGAAATACAGATACTGTATACCTCCTGGTGGGATGCACTAAGACGATTGAACTGTGGTAATCTTGGCAAAAATGCCTAAATTCAACTAATCAGGAGAAAAGATCAAATTCAAATTGAGGGACATTCTGCAAAATAACTCTGCCCTATACTCTTCACAAAGTCTGAGCAACGGTACTGAGCTGAGGAGATCAGGTGACTCGACCACTAAACGTCCCGCGGGATCCTGGGCAAAGTCTGCCGAGATTTCCGGTGAAGATGGCAGAGCCGTGGGACCCCGGGCTCGCCTCCTCTCACGACCACGAGGAAGCCACAGCGGACTGCTAAACAACCATCGATTAAAAAGAAGACTGGAACCTAGCAAAAATAGTCTTCTTCAACTGGAAACGTAGAGAGGGAACCACCACAGCCGGAAGGTAGGAGGGGCGCGCTCGTGGTATAATCGCCCGGGCCCGGGTGGGCGACCCACAAGCTGAGGCAAAATTATGTTGCGGAGGCCTTCCCACGGTAGGGAGAGTTCTGGGCTCCACGGGGCTCCTCGGCCTAGGCTTCCCGCCTTTGGAGGACGAGCCCCCAGAGCATCTGGTTTTGAAGGCCATGGGGCCTAAGTGCGGTCTCTCCAAGGGACTGAGGGAAACAGACTGCACCCTCTTGGGAAGCGCACACACAGTCTCCCGCGCGCTGCGCAGGACCGCGGCGGAGGCGGTGACTTCACGGGAACCTGGGCACGACCTGCCTGCTGGTTCTGGAGGGTCTCCTGGGGAGGTGGGGGGCGGCTGCGGCTAACGTGGGATCCTGGATTCGATCTTGGACCAGGAAAAGGATACTAGTAGAACAACTG
Organism: Camelus bactrianus; assembly: GCF_048773025.1. Classification (NCBI taxonomy): domain Eukaryota; kingdom Metazoa; phylum Chordata; class Mammalia; order Artiodactyla; family Camelidae; genus Camelus; species Camelus bactrianus. The sequence goes on from NC_133552.1 coordinate 15,677,098, forward strand.
GTGAAACTCAAATAATATCTATAGATTAGTTTTATTGTATTAGTATCAATTTTCTGGTTTTAACACTTTTACTGTGGTTATATGAAATGATAAGACTGGGGAAACTGAGTGAAGGGGATATGGAACTCCATGTAGTATTTTTGCAACTTTCTTGTAAGTCTAAAACTGTTTCAAAATAAAAAAGTTAGAAAAGAAAGCCCTTCCATATTCTGTGAAGGTATTCCTTCACCTTTAGATTTATGCAGTGAAGTAAGGCAGAAATTATGCAGAAGATGAAAATTTGGTATATGACATTAAATATTTTGTAGCATGTATTAGGTATGCAATTCATAATCAACTAAATATAGTCTTTGGGTTCACTTTAATAAAAAGTTGGATATTGAACATTTAATTAGGAATTTAATGTGCTAACATGACTTCAAATCAGTGGAAAAATAATTTTCAACTTACATAATTTTGACTTATGGCACTGTTTCTAGAAAAGCAATCCTCTGCAAGAGTGAGAATGGTCCACACGCTAATCATATTTATCAGAGACTAAATAGATTGATAGAATCTGACTTTCAGGGAGGTGTTCTTATATATTCATCTTTCTTTTTTTTCTGATTACAAATCATCACTGATTTCAACGGGTAAATTTAATTGCAGCTAAAATATGGCTATCGCACTGAAGGGCTTTGGGGGCATATATCATTATTCAAGAATGCATTGATTAAAAATAATAGAGAAGAAAGACAAGGCCTAGTTCAATTCTGGCTTCTGAGAATAATTTTCAACCCAAAGCCTCAGAATCAACAGGGACATTCTTTAAGCAGATTCATTACCTGAAAGGACACTTTTGTTCATTCAGAAGCCTGTGTTACAGAACCAAGGAAGTTGTATGAGAACATGCATGATTCTCAAAAGGAAATGAGATTGGGCTCAGGTCTGATTTGGGTGATGAATGGATTCCCACCTCCTATGCTATGGAATACCAAACTATTGATTTTGGAAAGCACACAGGCCTAGTACTGGGGAATAGGAATGGAAATGGTGTGGTACTTCGTGTGATAGTCAGTGTGTGTGGAGACACTCAGGTGAATTTGTGGATTTTGTAAAATTACTGGTTCATTTTCTTTGGCAACACTAACGAAGAGTAGAAGCTAACATTTATATAGCGCTTGCTATCTGCTAGGCTGTGTGCTACACACTTTCCGCGTCAACGCATGTGATCATCAGAGCAACCCTACAGGGTCGATACTGATGATCTTCTCCACTTTACACATGAGGAAACTGAGGCACAGCGGTAACCTCACTTGCCAAGTGTCAAACCTGGGCAGTCTGGCTCCAGAGTTATGCTTTTAATCACTATATTATATTTAGTGTAGTTTAGGGTTTTGCTTCCTTGATGTATTATGTTTGCTTTTCTCTTCTGACCACATGCTATTGATTTTCTGTTGGTTCTGGGTACAGAGTAATTACAGCCAACATTTTAGAAGCACTTTATAAAAATTAAGTCATTTAGTTCCCATAACATATGTGTGAATTTCAGTGTCTCTATTTTGCAAACTGAGGTTAAGTAAAAGTCCTAGGTTGAGCAGCTAATAATTGGCCCAGGTGGGAGGGAGTCCCTATTAGAGAACTACTGAGGCCCAGGTCCTGTTCTTAAACTCTGTGCCCTTAACTTTAGAGATTGTGGCAGATTTCTATTCCCCACCCCCTCAGTTTGTCCTCCCTTCTTCCACATCGTGGAGTTTTGGGTGAATACAAGGCCACTCTGCATGGACTTGACAGGATGTCCTTGAAGCTAGATTGGGCCATGCACTTAGCTGTAACCAATGGAATGTAAGCCTAGGGAAGTCTGCAACGTCTAACAAAAAACTGCTTACCCTGGCTGGGCTTCTCTTCTTCCTGTGGGGGAAGGCAGGGCTGCCAGCCTTGCCTGGACCTGGTGAACTGTGATCCCCAATTTCTTCTGACTGAGGATAAGTCACAGCCGTTAAACGACTATTGTCTTCCATCTTATCAACAGTATTCTAACGACAGTTGTTCCTGCATTCTGACAAAGGTCTTTTTTGGTTTGTTTTATTTTCTTATAGAAGTTTAACTTTTACCATAACATTAAATGGTTCAATAGTCATGTACTAGAACCAAATTTAATTTTCCAAGTGATCATCTATGAATCCAGGATCTTAGCATTCTGAGAACAACTGTTGCCTAGAGATGTTCTAGGTTCATTAAAGTTTGTGAACATAAGTATTGCTATTCATTTGACTGTGAGTTACCAATGACCTGTGTAACTTTTATCATGCATCCATTAAGAATTATGTGGCAAGTGGGTGAAGGTGTAGCTCCATGGTAGAGTGAATGCCTAGCATACCTGAGGTCCTGGGTTCAATCCCCAGTACCTCCATCAAAAAAATGAATTACCTAATTACCTCCCCCTGAAAAAGATGAAAAAATAATAAATAAAGAATAAATTAAAAGTTAAAATATGTAGCAGAATACTGTTTCAAGACACAGAAGGAAAGATGTTTACGATATTTTTTTAAGTGAAAAAAGTGCCTTCCAAAATGGTAGGCAAATTGTGATCCCTGTTTTATAACAGTAGATGTCATTATGTTGAATAATTACAGATTTTTATTTCCTCTTTTTTTTTTTACTTATCTGTATTATAGTATTTTTCTTTAATAAATTTGTAATATTTTTATTAGAAAATTGTAAAGATGAAATAAAGGTGGAATATTATACACATATATGATACATAGGCTACTTTATCAAATAAAACTCCAAAATGTAGTGGCTTAGAGAACCAAACACTCTGTTCTTGCTCCTGTAACAGAGTAGAGTGCAGATTCCAAGTTGGTTAATGATGGCTGTACTCCCTACTGTCATTCAGGGGCTTAGGCCAACAGGGGCTCTGCCATATTGAATAAGTGGCTTCCAAGTCACCATAGTCATCTTCATTCCCATCAGTAGGAATGAAGAAAGAGCATGGAGAAATGTGCATGGCAGATTTTTTTTAGGGCCAGGCACATATTCTACTCACATTCCATTGTCAAGAACTCAGCCTTGCCATATCTGACTGCACACCGTCGTCATTAACCTATGAGGTAATACCATTGTTCCCAGCTATCCATTCTGGTTAAAGAAGTGATTGAACAGTGTGACTTTTTATTTCTAATTCTTAGACTATTTTTTGGTTCAAACTTAGTGCTGCTAAAAGACAATTTATCAGTTTTCCTGTCCAAAAAAAAATTTTTTTTAATCAAGAGCAGTGAATGAGAATCTTCTCTCCTCGAAGATTCAGGACTTAGCCTGTTAATTTTTTTTTTTTAGCTTTGTAACAATCATATTGATTCACTTTGGTATTATGCTCTAACTAAGTTTCATTTCAAAGCAAGTGGCACCTATTATTTATAGGTCAGGAAAATAGTTGATATTCAGTCTTGTCTCTGGGGTGAAGCTAATGAATTATAAAATTGGTTCATGGTGAATAAATTAGTTTTGAAACCATGAAATTCAGAAGTTTGATATTTTCTTTTTTAAATCCCAAATTGCTCTCTGTGACTCCCTGCCGTTTGCCGTTTGATTTTATAGATCGAATGAAAGAAGCACTTTTTGTCCTCATATACCCCCTCTTCTTTCTATCCTCTCCTCAAGAAAAGGGGTAGTTTGTTAAATACTGAATACAGTCTAGTGAGTCAAGTGAGACTTATTTACTCAAGTGATGGTCACAACAAATTTCTTCTTATCAAGGATAGCTTACAAGTCTTTAAGTAACTTCTTTCTCTCACCCCATCTGAAGTATTCTGATGACGGAAATGGTTTCTGCGTTCTGATCTTGTTATTCTGATATTGAAACAGAGGAAGCAGTTAAAAGACTTGTAATTCTGAGTCAGGAGAGTAGGTGTGATGGATGAATAGCCTTGAAGCTTTAAGAGTTAAGGTTAGGAAAAATGAAAGGTTCTGAACAATGTTTTGAAAGCTAATTCACATCTCAGGGAACAAGTAAGAAAGGAACTCTGAAATGTATGGCTTAAACAAGTAGAACAGCCGTTAGAGTGAGTAATCCAACCCTCAAGAACCTATCAAATCTTGTACTCCTTCTAACACACCCTTCTCCATCATTCCCACATTTTCTTTCTCTTTCTCTTCTCTCCTCCATCCGCTGATTTGCCTGTTCCTCTTACACACATATTTGCTCTGGTACCATTGTCAACTCTCTCTCTTTCTTACATCTTAAGATGACCACAAAATTAAATGGTATAATCTAAAATAACCCACATTTATTCACAAATAATTTTAAGCTCCAAATATCAGTGCTTGTTTTAGGTCCTGGGCATTCAAAGATGAACAAGATGTACTTCCTGACCTCAAATAGCTCACTGTCTATTTGATCAGATACTTCCACTCTTTGGGAGTATGAAGATAATTTTACCAGGGAGAATCAGGAAAGAAGGAGACACTTCAGCTAGGGTCTTACAGGATAATGAATAATTTTCCAGGTAGTGAAGGAGGGAAGACCCTTTCAGGCAGAGGGGACAGCATGGAAACTTCTTTATTTTTTTCCTTTAAAGAAATTTCCCAGTACTACATGAACATCATCAAGAATTATCAAAGAGAAAGCATTGCCTTCCTTATCTATTCTGAGATATGTTACCATAACTAATGTTGTCAAAGTAAGCTTTTCCTATCCAGAACCCAGTAAGCTAGAATTCCTTTCACTTGAGAACACAGCTGAACACCAAGTGTGAAGTGAGCAAAGGTATCTGAGTAGCCAAGAGTTTCATGGCAGAGTTTCTCTGCTTATGGAAGAACCACTCAGTCAGAGCCTCTTCCTGAATATTATGGACATCACTCTAACAAAGAAACTCCGAGGCAGTCACATGGGATGGGAGAAAGGAAAGGCTTGAGAGTTGAAGGGCTATTTAAGGCAGGCTTACTAGGAGTAGTAAGAAGTAATGGTTAGAATCCTGAGATTATGGAAGGAGTGAGAAAAACTAGCCGTGGGCTCAGAAGCTCCAATCACAGCTGCCCAGGAACACTGAGTGAGAAGGCAAAGAAGGTGGCATCTTTCAGCTCCGCACAGATAGCTAGTTGCCCTGAAGTTCCTAACAGTGATGATGGGTCCCCTTACGAAGTAGGTTAAATTCAGTTTCATGTGCTCTGCCTTAGAAAGAAGTGTACACTTAATTTTAGAAAGATTGCCACTTAAAATTTTCTTTTGAAATGTCTTGCTATAACCTAAAATAGTCTGCTATCTAGCTCCATTAATTCCTTGCAAGGTTTTGTGGTTTTACTAAATATTTCTTAAAATCATTACTACTTACATTTTGCCTTAAAAAAAACAAACTCTTTTCTTTTTTGAAAATTATTTTAACTGTCTTTACAACTTAAACCAAACAGTTAGTTCTTTTGTTTACCCCATTTGGTGACCAATGCAGAGTAGGCTTGCAGAGGAAAGGCCCTATTAATTATAGCAGCCCACTCTCTTCCCCACAAAATGGCTGAATAAAGAGTATTAATATAGCAAGCTACTTAATCCTTTGGAGATTCCTAAGTAGAAAGCTCTAAGTAGTCAGCAGATAACTCAGATGTTTTCTTTAAATTAGCAAAACTGGTTACATGGGTATTTTTAGTATTTTTAGATTTCTATTCAAGGTACAGAAATCTCCAGAGTGCCAGTGGCTGCCTACACCCACTTCTTGGCCAATATTTTACCAGGCCCTGAGTCATAGCTCTGAAATCAATTCTGCCCTTTACTGCAAAATCATTACAGAAAAGAAAAACGACCCTTGCTGTTTAATCAGTGGGGGTGCTGGAAGTAAGGGGACATTGGTGCTGTGCTGTGTGATAAGGATCTGAATGAAGGATGCCAACCAGAGATGCGGAGAATGTGATCATGTTCAATCTCAAGCCTGGCTCTAAAATGAACTCAAAGGAAAGGATGTTCTGATGCACTCTCTGTAATTCATAGGATCACAAAATGTTTGCACATTCAGTTTTCTCACAGAATCTTTTAAATCTTTCCTTCCCAAATAAAAAGAACATTCTAAAGATGAAACATGTGTGATAATAAGAAACTGAACCTAGGTATAAAATGATGTCAGTCTATTGCCAATTTTTTTTTTTTTTGGTGTGCTATCCTTCTTACTTTAAAAACAAAATCTGACTTCAAGAAAACGATGACAGAAGAGAGAAAATATTTACCATGCAGTCAGTTAGAGTGCAGAACTGAGGAGACTCCAGTAGGAAGACGTTCTTCTTGCTGTACCACACGCACCAAAATCTGTAAGACCAAGGCACCCGGCAAGAAGGGAATTCAAGGGCTGTGGGGGTGGAAATGGGTCCTTTTGTTTCATCTTTTCTTGGAGACCCTGACAGTGGTGCCTTTAATGGAGGCCCTGAGGGGACACTTCTTGCTCATTTGCATATCTTAAGGCTTGGTTACCAATTCCCAGGTCCAGCACATGGGAACCAGGATGAAAGGGTCACAAGACACAAAGCCTGATGGTTTAAATAAGGACCTGCTTCTGGCCTCTTTGTTTGGGGGTATTTTGGGGGCCGGTAGAATCAGAACCTCTGTTCCTGTGGTCAGGCTATGAGTGCTTCAGGCCCGTGTGATTTCCTGCTGTTTTCATTGTGAATCCCTGAGACCGGTGCCTCTTTTACCAACACCGCTTTCTAGGTTGCTCCCCATCGCCCAGTGTCTTGCCTTGACTAACTTAGGTCTGTGCAGCCAGTGTTCATTTAGTGCTCTGTGGGACACACGTACTAGGAACGAGGGAGACGATGAGGCAGTTTTTGCCTCTCAGTAGGTTCGGAGTTTTTTATATAGTAGGGTTTAATAAAAGTATTCACCAATAATTAGATCCCTGTCATTACCCCCAAAGCTGAATAAGTTAAGTTGTGTCCCTGGTGCTTTGCAAGAGGCAGGTGCTCCCGCACAGTCAAGGCTGGTTTCTCCTCCAGATGGTGACAATGTTGGAGTCCGTCAGAGCGGTGAGGTAGGTGAAGGTGGAGTTGGCCACTACCATGTTCACCATAGTCCTGGTCACTGTCTGGCCCAGGGCCTGGGGCTGGGGCCACTTAAGGATCTGCATGGGGGGCTGTGGGGCTGCGAGCAGCAGAGGCTGCTGCGCCAGGATGTGCCGGACATCGTAGAGCCACACGTTGCCCTCCTCGTCCCCACAGAGCACAGTCCCCTCATCAGGACAGGTGCTGAGTGAGAAGTAGGCCAGCTCGGTGAGCGACCACTGCAGCCGAGCCAGGACCACCACCGCCACCGTGGACTGGCTGCCCCGGCTCCCCCATGTCTGGCTCCAGCTCCACAGGCAGATGGTGCCCAGGCCACTCCCCTTGGAGGCCACGACATCCTCATTAACAAACGCCAGCCCATCTACTCTCCGTCCAGATGCCTCGGAGCCCTCAGAGAAGACGAACTCCCCTTCACACACCCTCCTCTTTTGAGGCTGGTCCAGCCGCACGTCCCAGCAGCAGCAGCCACCCTCACAGCCGGCCAGCAGGTAGGTATCTGGGCAGGAGGCGACGGGGCAGAGGCGCAGGGCGATGGAGGTGGCATCCAGTGTAAGCAGCTGGCTGGCCTGGAATTCGTAATCACGGTTGGGCACCCCGATGTCCCAGAGGATGATCCGCTTGTCATAGGAGGCCGTGAAGAGGTGGGTCTCATGGGGGGGCTGAAGCAGAGGGTGGCGATGGCCTTCTTGTGGGCCCGGATGACCCCACAGCAGAAGCCAGCACGCACGTGCAGCAGCCGGACCAAGCCACGCAGGCCAGCAGCTGCCAGCACGCTCCAGCGCTTCTTGTGGCCAGCCTGTGTGACCACCATCAGGGCCGTCCAGGCCACTGAGAAGAACTCCTCGCCAGGCGCCTTGTATTTGTGCAGCACCATGCCCGTCTGGCAGTCGATCACACACGTGGCCTCCCTGCCACACGTGGCCACGGTCTGGGAAGTGGCCCCTGCCTGTCCCTCCTCCCAGGCCGGCTCGAAGGCGCAGGCCCAGAGCTGGGTGTCCAGGTCCTGAGGACTGTTGTTCTTGCTGTGGCATTGCAGGAAGTGCAGGGGCTCCAGCTGTAGGGCAGGCTGGCTGCCATCAGGGCCCATGGGGCTGCCCTCCACCTGGGCCAACGGGGAGGTGCACACCCACTTGTTGGGAGAGAGGCTGAGTGGGACATCGCCCAGCCGTTTCGAGGCCACTGGCCTGACCCTGGGTTCCAGTGTAGCTGTAGCTTGGGGGGGCTTCTCTGAGATGTCAGCCTCATGCACCTGAGCCCTACCAGAGGCCACCAGTTCCTCAGAGATCATCCGCACCCGCCACTGGGTGAAGTCACTGAGAGAGTCGGGCCCGTAGCGGACATCCCGGACAGCAGACTTCACAAAGTCTGCCTGGGCCTTTTCCGCCCCCTCCTCTGGGCTCAGTGCGGCCATGAACTTCTCCCAGTGAGCTGTAACCCTGATGGTCAACTCCCAGTTCAAGTTCTCCACCTGAGAGCAAGTTGAGGAAACATCCTTGCCGTTGACCTTACGGAGCTTGGGCAGGAGGAAGGAAACTTTCAGGTTGTCACTGACTGTCAGGAAGGGGTTGCCCTCCAAGCTGAGCTCCTCGAGCTGTGGGAACTGGCACAGCGCGGTGACATCACCCAGCTGGTTGTTGGCACAATGGAGGATGCGCAGGTGGGACAGACCCAGGTTTGCGGGCAGCGTCTCCAGTTGGTTGTTGGAGAGGTCCAGCTCTTGCAGCTGCTTCAGGCGGTTCAGGAGCTTGGGGTCCAAGTGCTCTGAGAGCAGCTTCAGCCTGATAGGTCCAGGCTCCGGATCTTTCCCAGCCAGTCGCTCTTGGGTCGCCCCCGCTGGATCAGCAGCCGCGCCGAGAGGGGGCCCATGGCGAGGAGGCACGGCCCGCGTTGACCGGATCGGCAGCGCTGGAGTCCTCAATGTTCACAGACAATTCAGTACAAGTACCTCTGTAACTAACCATCTTCCCTGATGTACCCTCTCTTACGGGCCCAGGAGGCATACTCTCTTTGAGGATCTTGTCTCTGGAGCACGTGGAGAGAGAGGCACAACAGAGTGGTCTGGAAGCTTGTTCATTTCCCCTACTGGACTATGAGGTCCTACTCTTGCTTATCTTCATTGGTGCAGCTCTGTGGGCAGTGATGTCACATAGTGGTCTCTCAGTAATTATTAGCAGTTGCTAATAATAATAATAATAATAATAATAATAATAACTGTTTAATGAAAATTCACTATGTGCCCAGAGCTTTGCATGCATTATTTTCAGCAAATCATTATGACAACTTTTCTGAGGTAGATACCATTATTTTCATTTTTCAGATGAGTCTCTGAGAGATCAGGTACCCAACAAATATCTGAATAGTATGTCCTCCTCATCATAGACAAACGAAGAGTATGCTTTAGAGAATAAAAAAGCATTATTTTCTATGTTCTTTCCTCCATGTATGCATTTAGCAAACCCTCACTGAGCACCTACTAAGTGCTAGGAGGCCCCAAGACAGGCAATAGAGATTTAACAAAGTGTTTTAAGACACGGTTTCTTGTTTTGAGAAATTCCTTTTTGTACAAAGGAGATAGACACATGAACCAACAATTTTATTTCAAAGCCCTAACAGGACTATTGATCATGGTGTTTCTGGTTTAGAGAAAGAACTTGATGGAAACCCAATAGTTCTATCTCAACACTTGCTATTTAAATTTTCTCCTTGTCATTCTTCCAAATACTTTCTCTCAGCACATTTAGTCTTTCAGATATTTTACAGTCAGCATTTTAGAGACAGCTTCCTTTTTAATTTGGACCTTGGCACCTTAAAAATAGGACTTGATCAAGGAAAGCGCTACAGTTCCTTTCCCAATCTGGAAGTGCCTAAGACTGCCCTCTTAATAACACTTCATGTCTATCGTAGCACTTAAGAGCTTTCCAAGTGCCTTCTTACATTTTATCCTAATTAACCCTTTTAGTTGCTTAATATGATAGGCTGGAAAGTATTCCTACTGCCATTTTTATTAGTGCTACAAAAGCAACACATGTGGAGGACAGAAGAACCCTCCCCCCAACAATACAGACAGTTACAAAATTAAGAAAATTACTGCTTCTTTATCCCTTTCCACACGACTTCTCGGACATAACCATTTTCAATTGTTTGTCTTTTCACTTCTGGTATTTATCTCTGTAACTCCAAATAATCATGTCTGGTCATTTCTTGATTTATCAGCCTTAGGTAGAATCTAAATTGATTCCTTTCTGTGAAAGTGAGAAATATATCTTATTTGTATTACCTTCCTCTTTCCTTCAAATTTTTGTTAGTTATATATTTATTTTTAGTTCTTTCATTATGTATCTTTATAATATTAAATAACATTGTGCTTATATCTATATTTCTTCATATCTCAACTTTAGAAAATACATATGAAAAAGAAAAAAAGAAAATATATATGTATTAACTCCATTTGTGGCAGATGAAGAATTTTTACTCTTATGCTTTCCTTCAACTCATCTCTTCTCCGTCTATTCCTAACTTCTTTTTTCTTTTGGTGGGGGGGGTGCAGTTATTTATTTATTTATGGAGGAGGTACTGGGGATTGAACCCAGGACCTCATGCATGCTAATCATATGCTCTACCACTTGAGCTATACCTTCCCCCTATTCCTAACTTCTGTCAGCTCTACCATTACTTTAATACTGTTAAGGTTTAAAATTTTAACCTTCTATCCTGTAACTATAAGTCTTACATGCTTTGTTTATAGGTTGATTAAAAAATAAAACAATATTTATGTTAATATGATTATGAAATTATGATATACTACAGGTCTAATTAGTGATTAGTTCCACAAAGGAGAAAATGTAGTCTTGTTACTAAACCTATATAATTTAAAGGAGAATGTTTCAAGCATCAAAGTCAAGTGAGTCTTAGATAATATTGCTTGTCCAAAATTAGACTATCAGGCTCCAATTTGCATCACATTTGGATCTATGGCTTTTTTATACAGCTTTTTGTTTTTCCTGGAACTTTAAATTGCTTAACTCTTTCCCTATGCTATTGATTCACTGTACAGCCATGTCTCAGCTGTAATGAGTGTTAACATCTAATAGCTCACAGCTGGCCGCTTTTCCAGAGAACTGCCCTGGGCCTAGTGGAAGCTGCTTTTCTGGGGAAGTTACCCATTCCCACACAGGCCTGTGGCTGAATGACTGATGCAGGGGTCAGCCGACCAGCTTGCCTCAAGATAGGACCCATTCTCTGGTGCAATTTGTGTTCCCCTTTTCCCTATGGAGTCAGTGTACAGCTCATACTCAGCAGAGCCACATTCTTGCTTAGCTTTTTTCTTGCTCTTTATAGTTTCCCTCATCCCCTTTCCCCCAAGAGCATTTTCTCAATAAATCACTTATAAAAGAATCTTCATCTTAGGCTCCGCTAGTATTATCAGCTAAAGGTTTTCCCTCTCTAGAATTCTATTTTGAAGTCCTAACCCCCAATGTGATGGTATTAGGAGGCAGGGCCTTTGGGAGGTAATTAGGTTTAGATGAGGTCATAAGTTTGGAGCCCTCATGAGGGTATTAGTGTCCTTTTAAGAAGAGGAAAAGACCAGAGTCCTTCCTCTCTCTCCATGAAAATACACCAAGAAAGGCATGTGAGCACATAGCAAGAAGTCTTCTGTCTGCATGCCAGGAAGAGGGCTTTCACCAGACACCAAATCTGCTGGCACCTCAATCTCAAACTTCCCAGCCTCCAGAACTGTAAGGGATAAGTGTCTGTTGTTTGTCACCCAGTCTATGATATTTTGTAATAGCAGCCCAAGCTGAGGAAGACAGCCAGGAAACCCAACCTAAGACACTTGTTGATAGAAGATCACAAGTCTTCATCAAATCACTAATGATTATATAGTTGTTTTTTTTTTTTTTACCTTTTTTTCCTTTTTTAAAGGGAAACCACTTTCTTTTTTGAATACATTTTTCTTCAAATCCTCTGACTTCCTGATGAAACTTGCTCTCTAGATTTATTGTGCACCTAAAATATTGAAATTTCTTTGATTATCTCACTTCTGGATTAGAGCCCCTAATATTTGTATCATATATCTCTTTTTTGGGTTCCTTTTTGTGTTAACAACATGCAATAAAATTTAAGGCAGTTGTCACAAAAGTTGGACAGGGGGCTAATTTTATGAGTCATAACAAGTCTGAAAATCTGTTTTCACTAATTTTATGATTGACAGTTTGGCCCAACATATAATTCTTGTTTCAAAATAATTTCCCTTCATTCTTTTAAAGGCAATTCTGCATTATATTCTAGTTTCTAAGATTTTTCAGCAGAACATTCCAATGTCAATCTGATTCTTTGGTGAGGGGAGGGAGGTGCATGAGGGATGGGTACGAAATCTATTATTTGTCCCTGAAGTTTTTAGCATTTTTTTTCCCTTTGGGTTTTCTGAGAGTCCATCTGTTTGGACACTCAATGGACTTTTTCAATCTGACAACTTCAGTCTTTCTTCAGCTCTGGGAAATTATCTTGAATTGTTTCTTTGATTGTTAAACCTCCTTTTTTTCCTCTATTCTTTTTCTGGAATTCCTATTAGATGCACAATGGCTCTCCTAGATTTATCTTCTGTATTTCTCTCAGTCTTCCCCCTCCCCTTTTTTGAAGTTATGCTCTACTTTCTGGGAGGTTTTTACAACTGTACCTTCATTTTGGTTCCTCTCTTTGGGGCTGGATTTTTTTCCCCCTTAAATATGAGACATCTTTATCTTTCCATTTATATTTATGAATAAAGTACTAGATTATTATTGTGAGGACCTGGTATGACAGTCTCTGCTAGTCTCTCTGGGTGTGTGGGTTTCATGGAGAGGGAGAAAACGTCTGTTTCAATAGTGGATGTTTAGTGAATCATGCTTATTGTCATCCTCAGGTCACTTTTGCTCTCACACCTGCTCCCTCTGGGTGTGGAGCCTCTCCTGGTCTTTTAGGGGAGGAACGACTCTCACTCCTGTCTCTGTTTCAGTCTCCTGTCGGGGTCCTGGGCCATGACTTCCTCTCTCAACATGAGTCATTTCAAAGTCTTCAGTTCTAGTTGTGTCCCCTCTCGTACATCTTTATTGTTGATCTATGGAATGTCTGGGAGGAGACTGAGGTCAGTGCACCTACGTTGTCTGCCCTCCTGAACCAAAACTCCATCATCGCCATTTTCTGGTTCCTGAAACACAGAGGGATTAAATGCTTTGTCAAATGACTAGTGAGCTGTGGAGGTGAAGGCAGGAATCCCAGTTTTCTGTCACCCAGTCTGATGTTATTTCCATTTCTCTGTACCTCTTTGTCACATCTTGTCCTCTCAGTTCTTATCAGTGGAATTCAAGACAGTTGAGCAGGAATGTTTACAAGCAGATTTTTGAGCATGTACCTCATTAGAGCCAGATGTGAGGACAGATAGCATTTGTATTTGCTTTGAATGTTTTCCCCAAGTCAGTGTTGCTCTCACTCTTATCTTTGGCTTTCACAGAAACATCAGAGGTAAACAGATTTGGAAAGTTTTTAGTTTTAAAACCCAGTGTAAGTCACTTTCAGTAAGAGTTTTAAAATAAATTAGTTGACTGGGGTGGGGGAAAGCACTTTTAGAAATTTTCATTATAACCTGTGAACATCACATTTATTAGTGCCTAGTTTGATTCCAGTTTTGAAACCTGGTGGTGTGAGGGGTGAAGGAAAGATGTATAAATTACTTTTGTCTACTCTGGAGTCAAAACCCTCAACCTTAGCCTCATTCAGACTCACCTGTATTTTCTCTCTTGTTGCCAGCTTTTGTATTCTTTAACCATTGTTTTAAAAATCTGGTAGCATGGAACTATGGCTGTTACACACACAAGGCCTGTTAAGCAAGGCAAATTAAAATTTAATTTCTCACCTTCATTTTCTGAAAACCATAGTCAATATTACCAGAGAGAAATAGGTGCAAAGTAGGGATTTCCTTTTAAAATTAGGAAATCTGAGGGGAGAGAGAAACAAGTAACTCATTCAGTGAGCAAGTATCCATTGAGTATCTCCTACGATATTCAGGCATTGTTGGAAGTTTGGGATGAAAACAGATACAATGGTGGGCATCTTGGCGAGGAGGCAGGCCATGACCAGATAACAGAAATAATAAATTGTTAAAAGCACCACAAGGGGAAAGTTCACATACAGGCAGGGAACACTTCTGAAGGCCTTGAGATGGGTTCTTAATGTATGAGAACAAGCTCTAAAGGGAAGAGAATTTTAGGCAGAGGGACTGGAAGGTAGAAGGGCCACATTGTAGGAGAGGGTGTGGTACAGATTGAAAAAGGCCAGGGCAGCTATAGGTGCAGGCAGAGTGCAGATCACAAGGGCCTGCACCTTGGGCACCATGGAAAGGCATGGAAGGGGAGGTCTGACTGGATTTGTGTTCAGGAAAACCATTCTATGTGTATTGTGAGGCACAACCTGGAGACCCAGGAGGTCAGCTAAGAAGACCACATTGGTAGCCCAAGTGAAAAAATGGTGCTAACTTGGACAAAGGTCTTATAGTGGAGATAAAGAAAAATGGATGTATACAAGCGATATTGAGAAAGTACAATTTGGGGGATTAGTGGTAGACTAAATACAGAGAGTGAAAGAGAGCATCTGTATGTCAAGGACAGCTGGTCTCTCCCAGGTGGGTGGACACTGGAGCAAACACTATATTCTGGGAATATGATACTTGAGATGGGTTTGAGAATGAGCTCTAGATCAACAGTTAAAGATGAGAAATGGCCCTTAAGGTGAGGGAAAAGATGGAAATGAAAGATACGGGAGTGATATAACCCAGGACACAGTGAAGGTGGAACAGCATGAGGAAAGGATTAAGGTATGTGGGAGGAGAAAAATGTGAGCTAGAAGCTAGAAAAGATAGAAAGATAGGTTGGGGCTAGATTGTCTAGAGCTGTGAATACTATGTAAAGAGTTTGGCCTTTATCCTCTAGATAGTGGGCTGAGGAGATGAAGAAGATGAAAGGAAATGGAGTCATGACTCCAAGTTTTCAAGCCTGGGTGGGTAGGAGGCTGTTGGCCTATTATCAAGAACAGAGAAGCCAACAAAAGCACATGAGTTAGAGGGGCTGATAGGACTTCCAAGGAAAAATATTTACCAGGCATTTGAAAATATATGACTTGAAGTTCAGGGCTGGAGATGTGGATTTGGAAGTCACCTCCAAATAGTGAAAGCTGGGAAAAGGGGAGAGTTGATGAGATCACCAAGGAAATCAGAGTAAGGATTTTAGAAGATAGGCCCAGAGTGAGACCCTTAGGAAATGTATGATTCAAAGGGCATAAAGAAGAAATGTTGTCAATGACAGGGGCGGAGAAGAAGCTATCGGGGGGGGGGGGGGGGGGATAAATGAGAGGAATGTGACATCTGGGAAAGCAGAGGTACTGAGAATTGTAGGAGGAACAGAGGGGTTAATAGTGTTAAATTTCCTACTCTTTGAGCCATAAATTAATACTGAGAGACCTGGGGAAAGCTCATTAGGCTTGAAGAAGAGAAACAGAAAATACATAAACAAAAAGAACTGTAGGGAGAGAGGGGGCAGGCTCAGGAAATGCTTGCTGATCAAAAGGAGGCTGAAAAGTGGATCGACCTTACCATACCAGGAAAGCTCTTGGTTGTACCTCTAGAGTTTTAATTGACATCTGTGCATCTTCCATTGTTTTCCATTGTGTTCTGAAGACCATCAAATAAGGCAGCTGGAATGATTATTCACCCCTAGGTCTTTTCTGGTCACTGATGTTCAATGTAGAGTTATTTTAAAGCATTTAACCCACTTGCTCAGCTTCCATTTTAGGGCTGCACGAATGACTGGTTGGGCTCCCAGTCTCAATGGAGTTGACCTACTGATGCCTGCCGCTTCCTCCCACACACACTCCCTGGGGAGCACAGAAAACAGTCAGGGGGCCCAAGGTAGCTGTATAAGGAGGGCACACCTGACAGGTTGCATTCTTTTAGGGTAGATTACAGGAGGGAGGAAGGGAACTTTCAGAAGATATTACTAGATTTCTCTCAGTTTAACAGATACTTCTTGTGGAAAACTTATCCAAAGGACAAGGGTAAGTAGCTGATTGCTTGTCAGTAGGTAATTTGGTGGCTGCACAAGCTGCAGAATGTATATAGCCATATAATTAAGACATAGTTATATTTCTCTATATTTTCTAGAAATGGAAATTAAAGAGCATGGTTCTGCTGCAGCATCTCCCTGTCACTCCTGATCAAAGCACATCATTTCAGCTGCAAGTCCCTATGGAAAGGGGGTTTAAATCTTTGCTCTGCACCTCTTGGTATGACCCGGAGCATGTTACTTCACATTTCTATGTCTCAGATTCATCATCTAAAAGCAGGAAGTAATATGCTGATGACTCACAAATCTACATTTCAGCCGGGATCACTCTCCTAAGCTCTTTGTCCTTATGTTTGATTGCCTCTCGGACACTATGTAGGTGTCTCATGGACAACTCAAATTAATTTGTCCAAAACCAAACTTATCTCCACCTCCACTCCCAAAAAACAAAACATTGCTCTTCCGGCAGGGTTCCTAGGTTTCCAGCTAATCCCATAAGGCAAAAATTTAGACAACATCCCTGACTTCATCTTACGCTTCACTCTGTTTTCAGTTCGTCACCATGTCTTGTCAATGCTATCTGCAAACTATCTCTCTATCCTTGCTTTCCCCATACTACTGATATCTTTCTGTCTAGACCTCTCACCTCCTGCCACTTGCCCTCTTTTATCTTACATTGCAACCTCACTGAGCTGCTTTTAGTCCCTGAGATGTGCCATGGACTTGCTTTCCACTTGGCCTTTCAAAAGGTGTTTCTGTTTGGCTGGAATGCTGTGGCTATATCACATCCCTTTCTTCCACTTAAATGCCATTTCCTTTGGGAGCCTTCCCTTATTCCCACCACCCTCTGGCCCGGGTTAGGATGGAGAGGTCCTTGCTCACCCTGAATGAAGCTGAGGCTGTATGGGATGTTAGGTTTCCCTCCATACCTCAGGTTAGGAGCCCCTGCTCAGCAGTTCCATAATGCCAGGTACCGCCCCTACTATAGCACTTATCAAAGTATATTCTGAAGCCTTGCGTAATTGTTTATTTCCTTCCTACAACCTTAGCTCCTTAAAATAGGGATTGTATCCATCTTGTTCACCAGCACTCAATAGATATTTGGGGAAAGAAGAAAGGAAAAGGAAGATAGGGAAGAAATGAGCAAGAGAAGAATTGATTAAAAATAACATAAGAAAAATAACTTGGTAAAAGTAATCTATCATTATGGCTATTCCAGGGACAAGAAGTTTCAGAAGGGGATTCTTGTATATTAAGACTTCTTATCAGCTTGGAAGGGGATCTGGGGGCAGAGCATTCCCTGAACTTGGGATGGAGAGGCCCCTGCCCACCCTATACAAAGCTGAGGCTGTGTGAGAAGCAAGGTTCCCTACTTCTATACTTCCACTGGCTTGTGAGAGGGCTGTATACAGCCATTGATAATGTACTTTTGGGAAATTGCTTAATTTCTTTGAGCTTTGATTTGCTTATATATAACATGAGGAGATTGGACAAGACCATCTCTAGGGTTTCTTCTAACTCCATCATGGTTTGATTTTATCTCATAACCCACCCTTTCTTCCTTAAGACTTTTGGATCTCATTTATTTCTTTTGGCTTCTTGTCTCCCCACCCCCTCACCTAGGTTCATCAGTGGTGAAAAAAAAGTGGTTGAAAAGTTTGGGGAAAGTAGACAGCATTATATATGTTACTGTTCTATACATTGGTCTTCTGTTATCACAGGCTTTATTTGATCTTCCAGATCATCTAGGATATTTTCAGAGTGGCCCAGATTCAGACCTAATTTTTAACTTGAGGATATTAGTTTCAGCCACACCATCTACTGGCAATTCGATTGATTTTTGTTTTTCAAAAGATTGGCTCTGGTCAGCAACTTAGGCCGAATGTCCTTATGCAGATGAATAATCAAAGACACACAGGTCTATCCTGGGTATCCTTCAAACCTCATTCAAAGACTTTAATGAACAGTGAGACTTCCCTTGGGATGAGGTTGTCTGGTGGCTCAGTCTTCCCAAGGTGCCATGTTAGCACAAGTCTATGAATTCTTCTCTCAGTTCTTGTTATGGCTGGTTCCTTCTCATTGTTCATATCTCAGCTCAGATATCACCTCCTTGTGGGAGATTCCCTTGACTACTTGGTTAAATCAGTCCTCCTACTCCCCAGTTACTTTACCACATTGCTGTGTTTCATGATCACCATAGCATTTATCACTGCCTAAAATTATGGTGTTTATTTATGTGTTTAGTCTATGTTTTCTCCTTGATTAAAATGTAAGTTTTATGGAAGATGGGACTCTATCCATCTTGTTTGGTGCTATATACCCAGCAATAAGGACAGTGCATTCACAAAATAGATGCTTGAATAAATACCATAGTGAATGGATCCTTTGGGATGTAGCAGAGTTCACTCAATCCATTTATCCAGCAACCAATAAATGTCAGCATCTCTGTGGCATTACTGTGGAAAATGAGTGGATTAATTTAAGGTTTTTAACACTGGACTTGGTGGTCTCTTATGGGCTTTTCAATCTGATATTCTCTGCTTTTCAGTCACATTATATATCTTTTAGCTAGATAATACTATCTATATGGAAATTATATCACACATACACACATATATTTATATATGTATTTATATATCCTATATACATATAGATATTTATGCATATTTATCTACCCTAAAAATTCCTAATATTTAAAATAAATAATGACTTACAGCAGGGTTTACCTTTTTTTCAAGCTAAGAAGTACCTTCTTCAAGTAAAAATCTTATGAAGAAACTTAGTATATATGAGATAAAATGGAGTCCACTGGAAGAAGAAAGAATGTGGGGAGGAAGAAGGCAGTTTATAGCTCTGTCTGCTTCCCAGAATAACACCTTCTTCCTCATGACAGCTCCTGGAATATTTTGACTATTACTGAATTGTAATGATACTAAGTAATATTTTTTGAAAAACTTTATTATGTACTAAGTACTTTACATGCATCATCTCATCTAATTCTCATAACAATCCTATGAAGTATTTACATTATTATTGTCTAATATATTGTACAATAGGCACATAAGAAGAACAAGGTTTAAAGAACTAAAAAAATAACCTTGGTCAATGTCTTCATGGTAGTCATTTTCTAAGATAGCTGCCAGTGATCCTACCTCCTGGTGTTAGTATCCTTATGTAGTCCCCTCTCACATTGGGTCAAGGCTGACCACTGTGACCAGTAGAAAATGGCAGAGGTGATAGTATGTCACTTCTAAGGCAAGATCATAAAGGCATTGTGGTCTCTGCCTTGCTCTCTCGGATCACCCACTCTATGGTAAGCCAGTTGCCATGTCATCAGAACACTCAAGCAGCCTGAGGAGCTCACAGGAAAGGAAACTGAGTCTCCCTGCCAGCAGCCTACATCATCTTGCCATGTGCATGAGGTACCACGGCAGCAGATTTCCCATCCCCAGTCTAGCCTTCAGCTGACTGCAACCTCATGAGAGACCTTGTGCCAGAACCATCAAGTCAGGGAGCTCCCAAATTTCTGACCTACAGAAACTGTGAAAGATAAAAATGATTATTACTATTGTAAGGCAGACAGTTTGGGAGTGATTTGTTACACAGCATTAGATAACTGGTGTAGTATTGTAGATGGTTCAATAGCAGAACCAGGGTTTTATCCCAGTTCTGACTCCAGAGCCCACGCTCTTAACCATGAATGCTCTGTTTTCTTACACACTCATTTCTAACACAAAGTTAAAATAAAAGTTGTGCAAGCATCCTACAAACTCCGTGTCACAGATGAAAAAAATGAGGCATAGAGAGATTAAACAGTAAATTGGCAAATCCAAGATTTGACATCAGGTGATCTGATTTCTAGATCTGTGCTCTTTGTTACCATGCTAAGTAAACATCATAATCAGAACAATCTTTTAGGAGAATTAATCTGGAGTTGGGATTCCAGATGGAATGGGAAGGAAAGAGCCTGGAAATGTGGTCCTTGACTGGAATAATTGAAGAGAATAGTTATTTGGGGGAAATCAAGACCTCTGTCATGGAGAGTAACTATTAAACTATTTCTCAAAGTATCTTTGTTACTATTATTGGCTACTGAAGATTTGGATGGGCAGGTCATTGATCTTTAACAGTAAGATATTTCTCATATTACAATAATCTCTACTTAGTGGTCAGTATTCCAGAAGGAAAGTGACCATGATCATTGTCCAACATGACCTCCCAAATGGTGGGAGTTGGGCCAGCTGAAGATTATTCTCAGCGTTCATTATAGTATTTAATCTCTATTTTCCTGAAGCACTTCAATATTTATTTTTATATTAAAACATATACTACTGGTTTTAGAACAGAAAGTGGAATGGACCAAGATTTCCTGCCTTTGAGGTAAGCTAACAAATCAGTGATAATTGAAATGAGGAAGCCTGGTGCAGGAAGAGAGAACTGATTGTGCTCTGTCCTTGGTAGAATTAGAGTCATTCATGCAGTATAGTGTCTGGAGAGTTCTAGTGAGTCATGCATTGCTAACTGTGGAAGAAAAATGTATTTTCTAAAGCTGTCTGTTATTACTCATGTCTTTCAGTGAGCATCAGCAGATGCTGGTACCCTGTTGACTGGTGATCTAATAGAAAGTTTCTCAGAGACAGGCAGATCTGATACAATTTCCCTCTAACTTTGATAAATTTGGCACAAGTCCTTTTATTTGGCTTGCAAGACGTTTGCATTAACATTGTGACTTATTTTTGGCTTGGTGTTAAAAGAATTGTTTAGTAACAAAAATAGAGCATTTGGATTTTGTGGCAGCTGGGAGGAACGCTCTTACTGTATAATGAAACAACCGAACAAATGTCTTTTTCAGTGATTCATTCCTCATGTGAGAAAAATTTCTGTTTATATATATTCTCTCTCTACTGGATACATGAAGCTGTTTTGCCTTCAATATTTAGGCAGAATTTCTAGCGAGGGATTTGGGAACAATATCTGTAAATTATAAAGATAAGCCTCTCTGTAAAATAAGCAGTATTGAAACTATAGGATTGAATGTTAGGAACCACTTGGGTTCCATTCCTAAATGGGTCAGAGTTTGCGTATAACCTTGAGCTATTCACTTGATTTTTTTAAAACTGAGGTTTTCTGTCTGAAATAGTCAGAAAATTGCTTACCTATTTAGCCAAGGCAGAAACAATTTCCTGATAGGAAGATGACTCAGCAGCCTAGGGAGGCTGCATAACCTCTTGTCCTGGAAGTCTTCAGGCAGATGGAGGCAGCCAGCTGCCTGGATGGATTAGAGGATGGTGCTCGAAGACTGGAGACCAGACCGCACAAATGAAGCCTGACCTTTAGGAACAGCAGAGACTGAGTCATGGAGGTCATGCTGTTCGCCAGTCACTGAGCTGGATCCTGGGAGATAATGGTGAACCAGACATACCCAAAGTTTCTGCCCTTCGGAAGTTTTCTGTTGAGGCCGCTTTGTGCAGGTTTGAGATTGTTCAGAGAGAGGTTCTGTTATTTTATTATCTGAATCTGAGTTTTTTGTTCTTTTTTAAATATGGGCTCATGCAGGATTACTGTTCAAGAAATAGAATTGGGGGAGTCTTATGGGAGAGGAGTCTGATATTGTATGTGGTGGTGTTAAAACAGGGCTTGACCCTTCAGCTCAGATGGGAGCCATGGAGTCAAGTTCGCACTGCCTGTTTCCTGAGATGAGCGTGTGGGGAGAGTTTTCAAATGCCTTGCGTGGACCTTCAGGTCAAAGTTAACAGGCCCTCCTCTTCACTGCCCTCGAGGGGCTTTTTACCAACCTGCTGATGCTCAACTTGGATGATGATTGATGGGGCCGCAGCAATTGAACAATGGATTCTGAACACACGAGTTACTCCTATTCTGTGATCAGGGGCAGGTTCACTGGTGGTGTATAGGCAGTATAATGGCATCATTGGTCTTGCACCAAGATTTTGTTTATAGCTCACGTCTTACAAAGCACTGATTCTTCCCACCATAAGACATTTGAAATGCCCCTTCTCTTGCCATTGTGTGTGTTGCTTCTGCAGGGGAAACGCTGCCACAGGTGCCGAGATTAGGGAGGTAGAGAGAGAGCTGCAGCATCACACAGTAGGTCTTTTGAGCAGATGTCAACTGTCTTGGGTACCTCAAGACTTTCAGTGTTATCGGCTCATCTGTTCTATTATAATTTTTAAATTGAAATGATTCAAAAGCCTACCCTCCTTTGAGAGGTGTCCCAGAAGCCTTGTCATACCTCTCATGATTCATAAGGATTTACATTTCTTCAAGTCATCTCTGAATCAAAGTTTCTGCCTGATTTCTTCATCACCACTCTTATTACCCACTGCATGCGGTGTCTACCTCCTACCCTCAGTGTTACACCCTGTTAGGAACTGCTTTCATATCCCAAAGCACCACTGATCCAAGGCTTCAAGGGAGACCACATCACAGCCAACAACTTCAAACCAACGTTGCTTAATCCTGATCTTAGAAATCTTTGGGTTATTCTTGCTCAATAAATTTCTTGCTGGCTCTGTTCTCGGTTTTTCCCCCATCTTGTAGAACTCTCTTCTTGCTCCTAAAGCTCAACTTCCCTCTCACTGTGTTATTCTAAGCAATTTGATTCTTTGTTGACCCTAGCCCCAAACTCAGCTCTGGGCCTCATAGCAAAAGGCTGGGAGAAATAATTCATTAAGCTACTCAGCCAAACTCACCTACCCGGGTACTCAAAGTAACTTGCAGGCTTCCCTTTAATAGGATCAAAGACAGGCGTGGCTTCCTTTCTCATGAGTCTCTGTACACAGAAGGGAGTAGGTAGGTAGGAATTTATCTTCCCTCTGGGATAGTTGTGCCAGTTCAGTGCCCATAAGGAGGCAGAAGTAGTTTTCATTCCTACTACACAAGTATGGAGGCAGTCAGCATTTTGAAAAGCATATTGGTAGGAAACTAAGAGGTCCCCTGAAATCCACTGACAAAGATTCAGCATGTAAAGATGATGTCTGCCAATTTCATAAGCAAAGTCTACAAACTTAGCACCACAATCTCTGAAATAAGAAGTGGGCATTCCCAACATGCCTGGCACAGGAGAAGATGGCATGAGGGACACACACAGCAGGTGTTTGGGACCTAGACAAGAGGGATCCAGTCCAGACTAAAATGATTCCTTCAGCCAAGCCCTCAGGGAAATTGAGATCAATATCATTCCTCCATAGTCTTTGTTATTCACATGTAAGTATATTTATATTTAATTTAGAATGAACTGTATCTCCTTCTCATTGTGGCTTCAGTCATTATTAACAAATAATGCTTGTCTTCGGAAAAAGGCTTGTCTCTGTATGGGTCTCACCTGTCAAGAGGGACTATCCCAGGTACCAGCATCCTTTACAGAATGCTGTCTTAACTAGGCTTATTTATAAAGACACAACCCTAAAGTAAGGCCTGAACTTTCTCTGCATCCAGCAGTTTTTGGAAGGAAATATGATAAAGTATAGTGTTTTTTTTAAAAAAACAAACAAACGTGTTTTCAGAACAACTGTATATTATCTTCCCTTTCCAGTGATGTATAGGAGTGTATATTATTTTTCTTCAATCATATAGAGTGTAAGCTCTTTAGATGAAACATAAGGAGGTATGTTGCTGAAATAATGATACATTGCATGGTCCTTTCCATAGGCAGTTCACCACATGACTGTTTGCTGTTTGCTTTCTTCCAGGCCAGCATCTCTCTGCCGCTTTACCTTTTGCTAAAAGACTTTCCAGATTAGGTCAGGCCCACCAAGGATATTTTCCCTTTTAATTAACTTAGTGTCAACTGATTAGGAACCTAATCACAGTAGTGATATTCCAACGTATTCACTGGTCCTGTCCATACTCAAGAGAAAGGGATTATGCTAGACCTGTATACCAGGGTTGGGAGTTTGGGGGACCATCTTGAAATTCTACTTACCACAAATGCTGATTGTCTGATATGAGAGTTTTAAAAAAAAAGTCACATCTCACACCAGGAATCAAATATTAAACTGATACCAAGTCTTTATTCCATAGTGTCTTTGAATTTCCCCTAAAATTGGAAGCATTGAACTGTTTTCTATATTTAGTACATAAGAGAAACTTCCCCAAAACTGTACATAAGAATACATTAGGAAAAGCCCACTCATATCCACCATCTGTAGAGCTGACACATCCTAAGCAGTGATTTATAATTGTGAACTTGAAAAGTTTGGGAAATACCGAATGCTAAATTAAGTCATTCAAACTATAAACTCAGAAGAGTATGCCCATATTAGCCTGTTTATAAATACAGGCAAGTTAATTGGCATTTGCACTGTGTAAAGAAAGATGATTTATATGAGGAAATACATTGCAAAGAACTCAGAAAATGGTTGAAGTGGAGTTGTTGAGTTTGATAATGACAGCCACCAAAATCATCTCACTTATTCCCCTGGCTTTGGTTCCCACATAACAGAGCAATCTTCCCACTTGAATTTGGCTTTTGAGGCACCACACAAAGAATTACTGACCAGTGGGCATGGGAATTCCAATATTTTTGATGATTGTATTTCTCAATGAAAAATAATAGATGTTCCAGTTCATACATTATTCTTTTGTGAATTTGATTAATGTTAATTGGTGTATCTATCAATAGAACTGATCCTCCAGCCATAAAGTTGAGGACTAGACTCTAAATGAGATGACCAAGGACACTGTCATCCCCCAAGTCCCTGACTGGCTCCCAGCATAGACGAGAGCTCTGAGTCAACTTTCTTTTACTGCCGCATGTTGGATTGATAACATGCTTTGAGAAGGCAATGTCAATGACCTTAATGTTCTGAGCCAAAATCATCTGGTGGCTCAGGCTGACAACCTAAGCATGTTTTTCAGCTGAAATGAACACGTGGTTTTAGCAGTCACCACAGCAACAGTGTGGCTGGAACCCTCGGGAGTTTTCAGCTGAGGAATAAGGGCAGCTGTGAGGATGCCTTCAGCTGGAATTAACAGTGACTAACTTTTAGGGTTAGCCTGCTGGGAATCCTTTATGTTATTTCTTGTAAACAGAAATACACAGTGATTGTTCTTCAACATGAAACACTTCTCTTGACTTTCACTCAATACTACTCCTCTTTTTCCTCTTCTGGGTTTTATAAATGCTAAGTAAATCTTCATAATAGGTGGGAGAAAGGTGAAGAACTTGTTTGGGGCTACAGGAAAACATGCACTTTATCTAATTTTCAATTCTACATTCCTGAATTTCCTCTTTGTTATCTACCTGCCAGGCTACTTCTTTCCAAACTGAAAGGAAGACAAAGTAAAATGCTAAGGGGAGTAGAAATGTGAACTTGAGGAGTTGTTTAGAATCTATTCTATGAAGTTAGAGTCTTTTTAAAAACATTTTTTTCACACTATGGATATACCAATGCTAAAATCAAATTGATAAAACTTAAATTCAGGATCCAAAGACTGGGGAAAAAATCAGGAATGCTTTATCACACAGTTCAGACTTGTAGTCAGAATTTTCCATCATGGCCTATTATTGGGGGGAAAAAAAGGTAAACAAGATAAGAATGTAAAGTGAGATGGTGCCTGCAGAATTATATAATTAACAAGCAATTGTTTTTCACTAGATTAGTGTTTGGAAATACATATGAAGTAAAATTGTTGCTGAAAAATATATTATGTTGGGCAGTTATATTTTTTATGCAGGATAAACATAATTATGATCTGGCTTAATAGAAAATAACTTTGTTTTTCCCCCAGCTTTGTTGAGGTAAAATTGGTAAATAAAAACTGTATATAATTTAGGTGTGCAGTGTGATGTTTGATATATGTACACATTGTGAAATGATTACCATAATCAAGCTAATTAACATATCCATCACTTCATATCCACCCTTTTTTGTGTCTGATGGGAACACTTAAGATCTACTCTCTTACAACACTGTAAATTAACTACAATTTTAAAGAAGGCTAAACAATTAAAAAAAATTATTATTAAAAAATATACTCTCCTAGCAAGTTTCAAGTATACAATAGTGTATTATTAACTATAGTCATCATGTTGTACATGAGATTTCCAGAAATGAAATCAGAGTCTTAACCACTTGCTTATTGGTTGCATTTAGAAATCAGTCACAAAATCACTGCTTGGTTGTTAAGGTTGGATGATATTGCAAGTATTACTTTGGTAAAGGTGGATAAAAATGCTTTACTGGTACTCTAGGAATCGTTTAAATTTTTAAAAACAACTTAAAGGAGGACAGGTCTGAGAATGAAAGTCAAGGACTTCTAGATACAGGGTTTACTGATGGTGTTTATCATATGCAGATAATAAGGTCACAGACTGAAATGAGGGGCCATCTTGGTGAAACAGACTGTGGCCAACAGGGTAGAGCCAAAGGTGGTGATGGACTTGAGGTACTTGCGATTTAGAGCAAATAACTGACCCCTCAAACAGGAAAAAAATTTTTTCATAAATATGTGTAGACATTGCTGAGTTAAAGTCACATAGATTTCTTTGCATCAAACCTTCTCAGGGTCTACCCTGTGTGTTGTGAACTGAGTGTTTTTGTCTTCCCCAAATCCACAAGTTGAAGTCCTCACTCTCAATACGATGGTATTTGGATGTGGGACCTTTGGGAGGTAATTAGGTTTAGATGAAGGCATAAGGACTGGGACCTCATGATGGAATTTGTGTTCTTATGAGAAAAAGAGGAGAGATCAGAGCTTTCTCCTTCCCTATCTGCCATGTGAGCATACAGTGAGAAAGCAGATGTCTGTAAGCAAGAAAGAGAGCCCTCTCAAGGGAACTGAATTGGCTGACACCTTACCTTTGTCTTGGACTTCCCAGCTTCCAGAACTGTAAGAAATAATTTCCTGTTGTTTAAGCCCGTCCAATCTATGATATTTTGTTATGGCATCCTGAGCTAAGACACTAATATTTACCGTTACTAACGTTTACAGGCTAACCTCAGAGATATTGTGGGTTTGGTTCCAGACCACTGCAATAAAGCAAACATTATAATAAAGCGAGTCAAAGAAATTTTTTGGCTTCCCAGTGCATATAAAAGTTAAACTATACTGTATACTCTAGTCTACTATACTATACTGTAGTCTACTAAGTGAGCAATAGCATTATGCCTAAAAAAAGAATGTACATACCTTAATTAAAAAAATTTTTTTTTGCTAAAAAATGCTAACCATCATCAGAGCCTTCAGCAAGTCATAATCTTTTTGTTGGTGAAGGGTCTTGCCTCAGTGTTGGTGACTGCTGACTGATCAGGGTGGTGGTTGCTGAAGGTGGGGGTGCTGTGGCAATTTCTTAAAATAAGACAACAAAACGTTTGTCACATCAATTAACTCTTTCTTTCATGAATGATATCTCTGTATCATATGGTACTGTTTGATAGCATTTTACCCACAGTAAACCTTTTCAAAATTGGAGTGTATCATATAGTACTGTTTGATAGCATTTTACCCACAGTAAACCTTTTCAAAATTGGAGTCAGTCCTGTTAGACCCTGCCACTGCTTTATCAACTAAGTTTGTGTAATATTGTAAATCCTTTGCTGTCATTTCAACAATCTTCACATCTTGGTTTAATTACCTGGCTGCATTTAACCGCAAAAGTGAGTCAGAAATAAATCTTTGGCTGGGTAGCCACTTCTCGGTGACAACTCTACAGCATCGAATAGAAAGAGCACAAATGTTTGGTGTACAGTCAGCTACATTGATTCTGATGGGAATCTTCCTAAAATGTATGATTCCTATTCCTGACTGATACATGGGATGTAATCTTTTCCTGGAAATTTAGTGAAATGTCTCCCAGGGTTTGTTCCTGGGTTAACCCAATCATGTGAAGTGATCCTAAAACTGAAACAAACAAGACAAAAGTTCCGTGGTCAGAAAAATTTAGGAAACCAGCATGCCGTCTTTCCCTCTTCGAAAATCATGGCAAGCTTTTGCATCTTAGGGGTGACGAGAAGTTATAAAGAAACTAGTTTACCTTAATTTGATCCAATACTTTTCATGCTTGCTTTACCACGGAACCGTTTTCTTAGCAGCACATATTGACATCCCAAGGCTGTAAGATTGTCCTTATCATTGTCAGTGACTGCCTTCTGCTTTGACATAGTTGAGAATCTATGGAAGTGGGTAGAGCCTTTTCCCTACACCAAGTGAGCAGGATTTTTATGAGGTTGAGCTCTTCTGTCTTTTGTGTGTGTGTGTGTGTGTGTGTGTGTGTGTGTGTGTGTGTGTATTTATTTTTCTATCACCTCTTTCTGTGTTGGGTTATTAGGTCCTTCCTTGAAATAACAACTAGTGTGTTCCCTCTCTCCAGTGCCTCCTCTTTGGCCTCTTCTAATCTTCTTTGGGCTGAGAAAATGATCATCAAGTTTTTTTTGACTGTATTAAAAATAAACTTCTAAGAGAGCTATTCAGGGAGTAGGGATATATTTGAGTAAGTCCCACGGACTTCAGTGAATATATTTTTTAAAATATCTTTTTGTTTCCGATGTTTCCTCCTTACTTCCAGTTAATTGCCTCTATTCTAGAAAGAATTGTCCTAAGAGGTTGAAACAGGTAAGACTATTCTTCCCTGGCCAATAAACCCTGTTTCACTCCAGGCACACAGCTGTCCTCAAGACACTAGTTAACCAACCTCACCCTCAAAAAACCTTCCCATTGATTCTTCCATAATTCCAATTTCCACACAGGAAACACTTTTAGACATTAAGTTGCATTTTAACATGTGTGGCTTTTTTGATTCATCTTAAGTTACTTAAATGAGTGACTTAAAATACATAGTCAACTCATTCATTGATTCCTCTTCATCTTTCCCAGATGTGTCTAGAGCTGTGAGGTGAGAGAATGAAATATTTGGGGGATGGAGACTTGTAGTTCTAGGCTTCCTTTTTATCGTGCCCAAATTTTCCATTAAAGGATCAAAAACAAACTTCAGGGAAAAGAAGAAACCAACTCTGTTTTAGGCATTAATAATTTTTTGTTGGCATACGTGATGAAGGAGGTCTCACCATTGTTACATTTTTATAAAGAAGATTTCTCTGGAGTTAGAGAAGCTATGAGAGACTGAGACGTGGAAGGCGAGAAGGTGGGGAAGCCCACTGTACTACTTGCTTCAGAGGACGAATGCGTATTTTAGCTCCCCACGCATTGCACAGTCTGTGATTTAAGAGTTTTAGATGACAGGAAGAGAAGGAAAAGCTTCTGTTCTTTTCTATCAGGTATTCTTAGAAATGCCAACTCATTTTGCTGGGGTATATATAGCACAAGTTAACAAGAAAATGAATCACTTCCAGCCCTGCGTGGGAACAATGACACCGTAGTAGCACGGCTTACTGACTGTAGCTTGAAAGCAATAGCCTCTGAGTTTTTAACATTATCATTGGATGACCAAATTGAGGAAGCAAGACCAGGAAGAGGGCTCACACTTCATCAGAGTTTAGGATTGTCATCAAAGTTAATTGGACACATGTGTATAATAATATATATGAAATTGTTATTGTGCTGAATGGCAATTCAGTATAAAAGTTGTGCAGGCCTATGCAAGAGTCTGTTTTGCCGTAGTCAAATCAAGCATTTCTAGAATTTTAGTGAATGTGAGGTCTTTAACTCCTGTCAAAGAGAACCAGGGCTGGACACTAGTTAAAACAGTGAAGGTAAATTTTGTTTAAAAAAAAAAAAAACTTTTGCAATAGAGGGGAAAAATAGACTCCAGTATAGAACTGGGCTCAGTTCTGAGCACAGCATGGATAAGGGGGGATTAATAGCCACAGAGCACGGTGGGGGTCATTGGATGGAAAATCACTAAGAGGAAGCATCAGGGGTAAGGAGGAGGGATGTTGGCTAAACCAACTTGATAAGATTTTTGCTGAAGGTGGAGTCAGGTGATTAGATACCAAGGGTGCGGGATGAAGAATTAGATTAGATCAGATATGAGGGGTGAGGATTCTTGCTAAACTGATATAGCAGGATTTTTGCTAAAACTGGGTGCTGCAAAGACAGACACAGAAGTTCAGTGGTTGGCTTCTAGTTGGGAAGAAGGTTCCAAGGAGCAGGACCACAGTTTGGTTAAGAAGATAGTCTTTGCCAGACCCTATATCCCCTCATCTTTCCCCTGTCACAGTTCTCTTTTCTCCAAGCCACTCACCCATACCTGTTGATGGTCCCCCAGCTTGACATCAATTCCAGCTTCAGACAAAAGGAATCACAAGGATGGCAAATAGATTTCAGAGATTCCCACTCTGCCTGAGTGGCAGTGTCTACCAGGAGCTCAGAGTGAACAGAGCCTGGGTCTGGGTTGGTGGGATAGATGCCATAGGATAGGAAAAGACTCTGCAGCCAGCATGACCTGGGACTAGGATTGATAAAGTGTAAGATTTGTACAATTTGCAACAATATATGATGACCATGTGAACAGATTGTCAGGGCCTTGGCAGGGGTCTGTGCAAAGAGGGGTTTTCAAGGTTAGCTTCCTGGTAGGTCTGCCTGTGACTGAGCCACAAACATTCTTTGATCCAAAGCTCTAGATCTCAATGGCCCATTGCTCTTGCAACTAATTCAGTTTATCAATTTCTTTGCCTTTATGGCTAGTGCTTCTTGTGCCCTACTTAAGATGTCCTTGCGTATCATGATGACATATTTCAGTATTTTCTTTTAAAGGTAAATTGTTTGACATTAGATCTATAAGCCATCTGGAGTTGATTTTTTTTGATATAGTATGATAGAACATAGTTATAGTCAGTTTACAATGTTATGTCAATTTCTGGTATACAGCATAATTCTTCAGTCATATATGAATATACATCTATTCATTTTCATATTCTTTTTCACCACGAGCTGCTACAAGATATTGAATATATTTCCCTGTGCTATACAGTATAACTTTTTAATCTATTTTATATGTACCAGTCAGTATCTGCAAATCTCGAACTTCCAGTTTATCCCTTCCCACCTCTCTCCCCACTGGCAACCACAAGTCTGTATTCTATGTCTGTGAGTCTGTTTCTGTTTTATATATAAGTTCATTTGTCTTTTTTTTTTTAGATTCCACATATAAGTGATATCATACGGTATTTCTCTTTCTCTTTTTGGCTTACTATTTAGGTAATCTTCTATGTTTCTGGATTCTATCCTGTCCCATAGATGTATTTGCCTATCCTGGCATCAATACCACACTATTCCAATTACTGGAAGTTTAAAACAACTCTTGATATTTGTTAGTATAAGTCCCCTAGCTTTGTTCATCTTTTTTGAGATTATCTTAGTATTCTCACTTTTTTTAAATTCCATATCAATTTTAGAATTAGCTTGTCAGTTTAAGTGCACACACACACAAACACACAAACCCCCTACAGGAATTGAAATTGAGATTGTGTTAAATCTACAGATCAATCTGGGGGTGAGTTGGCATAGTCACAATTTCAATTCATAATTTAATTTAATATCTCATATTTCAATGAGATGCCCTATCATTGACTTAGACATTTAAAATTTTCTCTCAATAATGTTTTTTAGTTTTCAGTATAGATGTCTTGTACATCTTTTAGATTGATTCCAAGTATTTGCTATGTATTTGGTATTACTGTTAAAAGTTTTATGTTTAAATATATTTTTCCTTTTTTGGTGATACATAGAAATATAATTGCTTTTTATATATTAACTTCTAAATATGTAATTTTGTTAAATTAACATATTGACCTAATAATTTATAGATTGTTTTACATTTTACATGTTTACAATCATGTCATCTACCAATAATGACAGTTGTATTTCTACCTTTACAAACCTTTGCCTTTTATTTGTTTTATTTTATTTTATTTTACTGGCTAGGACTTCAGGGGAAAATGTGGAATCATCTTTTTATTCCTCACTAAAAGAGGAAAGCTTTCAATACTCTACTGTTTAATTTTATGTTTGATGTAGGATTTTTGTAGATATACTTCATCAAATTAAAGAAAATTTCTTTTATTCCTAGTTTGCTAACACTTTTTATCCCAAACCAGCATTGAATTTTATCAGATGCCTTTTCTGCATCTATCAAGGTGATCATAATTTTTTGTTTTAATCTGTTAATATTATGGGTTACAATGATTAATTTAAAAATGTTAAACAACCCTAGCATTCCTGGAATAAACTGTACTTGTTTGTGACATAGTAGATCTGGATTCTATTTGCTAATATTTTGTTTTAGGATTTTTGGATCTATGTTCATCAAAGTAAGTGCTTTATAAGTCCTGTCAGGTTTTAGAATCAAGATTATGCTGGTCTCATAAACATGTCCTTTTCTATTTTCTAAAAGTGTTGGTGCTGAATTGGTCTTCTTTCTTTCTTAAATATTTGGGAGAATTCACAGGCAAAGCCATCTGGGGCTACAATTTTGTTTTGTTTTATTGGAAGATTTTTTAAAGTTTAATTAAAATTTTCTAGTTCTGTAAGTTTTGGTAACATTTTTAGAGGATTATTCTGTGGATCAAAATTGTCAAATTTATTGACGTAAAACATTTCAAAATATATAATATATTTTGGTACATTCTGATGTCTATCAAGTCTATAATGATGTCTCCTTTTTCACTCTTCATTTTAGTAATTTGTAATTTTACTCTTTTTCCTCTCAATTTTCTAGAGGTTTATTTACTATATTGATCTTTTCAAAGAACTAATATTGCTTCTGTTGATTTCCTCTGTCACAAGTTTTTTTCTATTTCACTGATTTCTGTTCTTATCATTAGTATTTTATTTCCCACCTTCTTGTTGGTTACATTTGATTAGTGCATTTTCCTATCTTTTTGAGATAGAAGCTTAGAATAGTGACTTTTAGTCTTTCTTCCTTTCTAACACATATATTAAATATGTGTTAAATATGGCTATATATTTCCTTCTACCGCTGCTTTAGTTACATCCCACAAGTTTTGATGTGTTCAGAAAATTGCACAGGTTATCATTCAGTTAAAAATATTTTCTAGTATTTGTTGGGATTTCTTGTTTGCCCTTATTTAGAAGTATATGGCTTACTTCCAAAGCAGTTGACACTGTCTAGTTCTTTTTGTTATTATTTTTTATCTTAATTTCATGTTAGAGAATATACTCTTCATGATACCAATCCTTTGAAATTTGTTGAGGTTTCTTTATGATCAATTTTTGACATGCTCTATGTGTACTTGAAAAGAATGTGTATTCTGACATTGTTGGACAGTGTTATTACATGGCAGTTAGGTAAAAAAATTTAATTGGGTTGTTTAGGTCTTCTATATTCTTACTAACTTTTGTCTGTAAAAAAAAAAAAAAATCCAGCCATTGACAGAGGTATTTTAAAGTCTCTTTTTTAGTTCTGTTGAGTTCTGCTTTGTGTAATTTGAAGCTATGTTATTGAGTGCATACAGATTTAGAATTGTGATGTCTTTCTGGTAGAATGACCCTTTGATCCCTGTGAAATATTCCTCTACTTTAGAATTGCTTCTTACCATAATGTCTATGTTATCTGAAAAGTTCTCGTATGTCTCATGTACAGAAAAAAGTTTGGATGATATAAAAAATATGTTAAACCTGAGTTATTCTGGGAGTTTTGATTATACACGATTATTTTCTTCTTTTGCCTTATTTATACTTTCCTATTTATTACAGTGAGCATATGTAACTTTTACGATGATAAAAAACATGGAAGTTACTTTAGAAAACACAACAGCAGATAGTAACTTCAAGTTACTACCGTACATAATAACCAAGTTATTGAAGGGATGTTTGGGCACATACAGCAGGACTTCCTTGGTTTAAATATCAAGAAATTCCAGTTTTTCTCCTCCTGAATAAATCCCTTTTTTTATCTCATCTAGATGCTCTCATATGGAACTCTGAGATATCAACGGTGGGCATGTAAACACATACACACATACACATACACACACGTCTTCTTGAAATTTTTAACTTTGGGGCTTTTGGAGATGTTTAGAGAAGTTGACAATAAGATTTAAAGCATCATTGGTAGGTATTATGTCCCTTCTTTACTAGTGGGTATTTTGGCATTATTTTTATCTTTGGGAAGCAATCCAAACAAACAAGCAAACAAATTCCAAAACAGAACTCTCAATTATCCATGCTTGATAGAATATGGAATTAAAATTGATATTGGAAATATACAAATAATCTCATATTTTATGTAAGTAATAGTTGTCATATGTTTCCCAACTTAGCGTTTCCCAGAATTGTCATTTTTCAAGGGGAAAAATCATAGCAGTTGGTATTTACTGAGCACTTAAATTCTGTGCCAGCCACAATTGTAAGCTCTTAGTTAATCTTAAAACTCTATGTCATAGATAACATTCTTGTTCCCATTTTAAAGATGAGGCAACTGAGGTACAGAGGATAAGTAATTTGGCCATGGTTAAACATCTAGCAAATGTCAGAGCCAGTATTTGGACTCAAGGAGTCCAGGGCATCCTCTATACTTCTCTATTTTACTATAACAGAATGATAGGAATAAAATTAGAATTCTAGATTTGGGAAATCAAATCTTGGATTCGGTGTTCTAGGGAAAGAAATATGGCCTAAGACTCAAGTGAGGACTTCAATCTGGCAGGAATCCCTGTGGGGCTGTGAATGAGTCAGAGAAGGGTTGATGGGTCTGAGAGGAGCTGCAGATGTGCTGGTCCATTCTGGGGGACAGAGTTGGGGTGACTGGGCTATTTGGTAATATCATTCCTGCCCAACGAGGAGACTTCAACTTTTTTGGAAACCACTACACTTCAGGAATCCAGCTTTGCTGCCTTCTAAGGAACACTGAGGCTCCACACTTATCCCCCCAACCTGTGGCTGCCCAGCTTGCTGCAGATTCCTTGATTTCTGGCTGGAATCTGCAAGGCATGAGTTAGATAACAATTCTCTCAAGCCCCCATCACCCTTCTTCCTCTCCAGTATCCTTCCTCATCTCTAGTAATCAAGGTACCCAATCATCATCATCATCCTAGTATTTATTAAACCCTTGTACACCTGGCAAGGTACGAAGAACTTCTAATGCATTATCTCATTTAGCTCTCACAATTACCTTAAATGGCGGATACTATTGTTATGGTTCCCACTGGACTGAGGAGGGCACTGAGGCTTAGAATGGTCAGCAACTTGCTCAAGGTCAATTTCCTCAGGCGCTAGTAAGTGACAGAGCCAGGTTTTAAACCTAGTCCTGTCTGATCCAGAGCCCAAGTTCTTAACCCACCCTGTTGAACTGCCAAAAGAATTAGTCTGGATTTATGGAGTTTAGGGCAAGTACTGGAAGGGAGAAGACGTGATAAATCTGAAATCGTTTCTTATCACTTAATTAATGGCTGCTTCCTCATAAGATAGTTTGGCCACACTTGAAATCTAAAGTACTTTCCTACCATGAATCTTAGTTGTGGTTTCCATCATTTAGTATTATAGCTTCAGTGTATGTCTGTCCCTTTTGATATGTCTTGAGCTCCTTGAAGAAAAGACATATTTTTTAAAATCCTCTATTACCTAGTGGAGGATTTGGCACCCAGTAGTACGCAGTAAAATTTTGTTGTAAGAAGGCAGTGTAGGAGTTCACAAGTGATGCAATCAGAACATCTGGCTTTGATACTTAATCTTGCTGCCTTCAGACTTAGTGATACTGGGCAAGGCGTTTAACCTCTCTGAGGGTCTGTGCCCTGTTTCTGGAATACAAGTGATTATTTCCTTATAGTATTAAGGGCTCTTAATGACCACATATATGTGAAGACCCTTTGAAATTTGTAAAACTCAATACCTAAAGGTGAAATATATCATGAATATCATTGTTATTTCCAACATCAACTGGTGATAACTGTGCCTTTTCTGGCCCAGCTTTATAGTATCCAGGGCCAGTTTGCAGTTGCCTAAACTCACTTGTCTCCCCAGCACCCAGCAGTGTTCCTTCAGGATAGTAGGTGCTGCTAATCAGTATTGCCCATGCTGTATGGATAATCTGCTTCATTTGGAGTTGACTGTAACAAAACTGCTGGATTTGAGGTTTATATTCTTTCATGTCTTCTGTCCGCATTTGCTCTAGGTCCTAAGGAGATATTAAATGAGCATAAATTTGGGTAACTATTAGGAAGAGGGAAGAAAGGGTCTACACAGCTCAGGTTGCAGATAATTGGCTTCCCAGCTATTGAAGGTTAAGTGTAGTGACTCACTGAAGCACAATGTTCTTCCTAACAGTCTTCCTCATCCCCATTTAACCTGGCTTTCTAAATGCAGCAGAGAACATAAAAACCTTAGGAAGCTGACATCTTCAAAAGCTTTTAGAGAATGATGAATCAAAAATTCAAGAATCTCTTCAAATTTAACATTAACCACAAATTCAATTTTCTCATGCTTTTATTTTTTCCTATTATCAAGTTCTTCATTTTGGGGAAAAAAATCTTTCTTATTTTTTTATTCCTGTAGACTTTATCTTCAATCATAACAAATTCTCTCAAGATTTTCTGAAGCCTTTAAGTATCTACTACTCTGCAAAGATAGATATGATTTTCAGCTGTTTTTCTTCTTATTTTTTAAAGATTTATTTATTCAAGTCAAGGTGATAATTTTACCAAAAAGATTTTATCTATACAAAACTAACAAGGACATATTTAGTATAAACTCAACATTTTCTTTTTGGCCAACCATTTAAGAATAATACGAATACTTAGAATCATTGAATTATATGTAGGAAAAAATGTTCCAGAAGCTTTAAAAAGTGTCTTGACCCAGTAATTCTGTTTCTAGTAAACAACCTTGAGGAAATACTGAGAGAAGTGGCATTTTTTTGTAATAGTGAAAAGTTGGGAGAAACTCAAAGACCCAACTTTAGGGAGATGGTTAAATAAATTATTGTTTATTAAATAATTTATAGCCATTAAATATTTTCCAAAAAATTAATTACATGGAAAAATGCTAGCTAACATAACATTCAGTGAAAACCCAAGTTTATGTATTTTTATAACATAGGCATCCCACTTAGAAAATATATATACATTTATGTAGAAAAAAGACTGGAAGGAAACCCACCAGTATATTAACTGAGGTTAACTATGGGTGATGGAGATATATATAAGATTCATTTTTGTTTTCATTATTTTGTATTTTCCAAATTTTCTGCAATGAGAATGTTTAAATTTTACAGTCAGAAAAAGTATTACTTTAAACATGCCTAACACAATATTTGCAGTTATTACACTGCCAGATTCTTAAATTATGATAAAACATTGAAAGCTTTGTATTTCTACTGACTTCAAAGAATAAAAATAAAGGACTTGGGCAGCAGAGACTCTAGCCTGCCTTGGACCCCTTCCTATGTATGTTTATTTCCTGATTTTGTAGGTGTACTTGACTGGATAGACAACAGAATTTTCTGAAAGAGTTTCATAAATCCTTCAGACTAGTAAAATACTTTTAGTGTTCCCCCTTTTTGGGTCCTCAATCCTAAATAGAACAGACTGGGGTTTTGGGTGGGAGGGCAGGGAGGACTGTTAACCCAGTTTAGTGCTTTGTTTTTATTTTATAATTTAATTTAATTTTTAAAATTGAAGTATAGTTGTACAATATTATGTAAGTTACAGGTATACAATATAGAGATTCACAATTTTTAAAGGTTATGCTCCATTTATAAGTTACTATAGAATATTGGCCATATTCCCTGGGTTGTACAGTATATCCTTGTAGTTTATTTTATACCTGACGGTTTGTACCTTTGGGTTAACTTTAAATGGCCCCTGTTCCAGCTGCCAGGTATCGATACTGATTCTCCAGTCTGAATTTAGGTGAAGTATCTTTCTACCTCTGATAAGTAGGAATTGTTTTTCCAGTAAAAGGAAAGGCCTCTGATGGAAATGGTGGATAAATGGTAGAGGAGGGTGCTTTTACTTACAGAAAGTATCTCCTTTTGTGGTTTGTGAATTTCGAGACATGGAAGGTCTTCCCATTCCCTGCCTCCTGGCTCTCCTTCTGGCCTTTCCTTTCCTCTAGAAGTCTCTCTCCAGATTGTAATAAAATACTTTGCATCTGGAAAAAAGTCATCCTACTGAATACTAACTTCTTTGGGCCTTTAAGTCTTTTTCCAGGAAGGAGTAAAATCTGCGGAATTGACAGCTAGTACCTTATCACTGTCTGACACTGTCACTTCAGCAAACATTTACTGAGCTCTTCCTACCTACTTACTTATTTCTTTGTTTGTTTATTTATTTGTGCACTTGTCTGTTTATTTAAAGTCAAGCTTATTAAGGTATAATATATAGTATACAGTTAAATTTATGCTGTTTAATGTGCAGTTAGTTCCATGCCTTTTGAAAAAACATAGCAGTCAAGTAACTCACCCCACAAACCAGGTATTAAACACTTCACTTTTAGGATGTTCCCAGTACCTGGAAACAATAAATCTGTTTTCTGTCCCCATAGTTTTGCCTTTCCTGGCTCTTACTACTTATAAAAATAAAACTCTCTGTCCTCAGAAAATGACCCCAAACTGTTTTTGGCTCTGTTTACAAGCTAGTTTATTAACCATTTCCCTTGGGAGGGCGTAGATAACCTTTCAGACTTATTTCCAGTCTTGGCAGCCAGCCAAGCACTTGATAATTGAGAAACCAGTGAACGGAAGCTGGGAAAGGAGAGAGAAGAACCAGGCAGGATGGGTACTTGGGGGTCGAGGTTGTTGCTCTAGGAAGCGCCCATCTGGCCGCCAGCCCTAAAGGTGGGCAAGTCACAGAGTACCCTTTACCAGGGCTCCACTCCCTCACAAAGTAAACCCATTTCAGAGGCAAACTGTAAATTCCCTGAGGATGTTTTCCTTCTTTTGGTCTCTGTCATTCCCTTT
Organism: Camelus bactrianus; assembly: GCF_048773025.1. Taxonomy (NCBI): domain Eukaryota; kingdom Metazoa; phylum Chordata; class Mammalia; order Artiodactyla; family Camelidae; genus Camelus; species Camelus bactrianus. Next base: position 15,716,044 of record NC_133552.1, read on the forward strand.
CCTCACTCGGTGGCATCTACACTGGGTGAGGGTCAAGGACAGAAGAGACTAGAATTACTCCCACATTTCTGGCTTCAGTCACTGGGTAGGTGATGGTGCCAGGAATAAGGGAGGAAAAAGTGGGGAAATAATATTTTTTGCACTTCCCCCACATGGCAGGCATACATACTTAGTCCCCTCAAGAATCAGATGAGCCTCTGAGCCGGAGGCCACCCCTACCCCGGCCTCGTGTACCCAGTCCCCTGTTGCTCCACGTCAGTCGTGACTGTCAGTTTCCCTCTTAACCCTGTCCTAATCCTCCCTTCCTTTCCTCCTGGCCGCGCTGTCTTCATGCAGCCTCATCATCTCGGGGCTGGATGTTTGCAGTCATCTATTAGGATTCTCTCCACTCTAATCTGGTCCTAATTTATCCCTTTCATAGCTACCAAAGTTATTTTTCTCAAATGCAAATCAGATCATATTTGCACCCTGCTCAAATTTCCTTTGTGACTTCCCATCATCCTTAGCATAAAATGGCAACTCTGGCTTCTGGTAAACAAGGCTCCCTGATCCACTGCAAGCCCCTCCCCCAACCTCCTCTTCTGTGCCCAGAAATCTGCTGGTGGCCCTGGGCAACCGTGTTAGTTCATGCTGATCCTCTCCCCTTGTCCTCTCCTAGCCATGCTCATGGCTGCACGGGTCCTTCTTGTTCTAGATGCAGCTCCAATATCACTCTTTCTGAGAAGCCTCTCCTGTTCGCTCACCAAAAACCTTCTCCACCTCTCCTCCGCTTGTTCTTCCCTAGATCCTGACAATGTTCTATCACAGCCTCCACCAGCGTTTACTGCTCTCCTGAGCTTACATCTCTGGCTGGTGGTCACTCTTTTCCTTGCCTTTCTGCCACGCAATTCTTAGCAAATGACAAAGTCCCATTTTAAATTCTTATTTTCCGCAACACGACTATCTCAAAGAGTTGAAGTTTGAAACTAGAAAACTGGCTGAAACACAAGCCCATGCTATTTCTGCTGCATACACTTTAGAAGCACATTCGGCAAGAAGGATGATTATCTTGGCCATGTGTTATATTTGAGATTCCTGTGGTCATGGAGGTGACTGTGTGTAGTAGGCAATTGGAACGGAAAGCATGTGCTCCAGAAGAAGTTTTGGGTTGGATTTTCAGTAAATAACTCTGTTTGGTGGGCCTGAAGCACTCTTAGTTTGGGAGGTTCCTCTCCACATCACACAAAATTACATCAAAATATCTTATGTGCAATATATTATATAGGTAACCATATGAGTTAAATTACAGCTGACTATGTGACATGATTTGTAGGCAGTTGATTAAACACTTATTCATTTCATTTTTCTGTTTTCCTCCTTTCCTCTTTTTTTCCCTCCTTCCTTTCCTTTCTCAAATATTCCTTGACCTTTGAAAAGAAACCATACTTTTAGCATGCGTTTAGTTCTTATTGGATAAAACAGCCCTTGTGTGAGTGGCAGCTGAAGCCTTGACCTCAGAGAAACAAGGAGTGACTAGAGGTGGGGGGAAGATTAAGTCCTCCTATAACCTACATCAGCACCCAGCCAGCTGTTCCAAATAAGGAGAGACTGCTAGTAAAAGTCTCTGGACGCCGCTGTAAACTTAGCTTCAAGACAAATCTCCTAGCTCTTCCTATAGAGAAATTCTGGAGTTTCTGTGGGGTTTGGGTAAGTGATGCTCTTTTGTCGAATGAGAAGATGGCTGAGAAAATTCAACACGACATTAACATTTGACGTGTCTGGCAGAGGAACGAGGGTCTGGGGAGAGGGCCGAGAGGCTAGGCTAGGAATATAGGTATACCAGGTAGTAAAGGGTGGAGGGTTTCTAAAAAAGAAGCAGTCAATAATCAGAGGGGTTCAGTTAAAAAAAACAAACAGAGAAAATAGTCCATTGAAATAAACAGTTCAGGAGCCACTGGTGAGCAGAGCCAGATTGTCTCAAGCTGCCAAGTGAGGGGGAGCTAATTGAGCAGAACAAGTGTAGACAACCTCTTAAAGACACTAGACTTTTAAGGGAAGGAAGGAGAGATATGGGGCATAACTAGATGCAATTGAAGTTTGCTTCATTTAGCAATAGGGAAGCTGAAACATGCTAAAGGAGGCAGAGGGGAAGAAGCCAGCAGAAAGCACGGGACATTGTCCGTACTCCTAGCTCAGGCCAATCCCTTTACTTCCACTCAGTCCCATCACTTCTGTCTTCTCAAGGACATCGAGGTTGCTCTGGTGATTTTCTCTTTCTTTTTATCTCATTAATTTTTTCCTTTCTACTGGACCTTTCCTACCAGCCCACACACCCACAAAGATTTCTCTCATCCTAAAAACAAAATCTTTTGAATTCACTTTCCCCTTTCAAGCCATGGCCTGTTTTTCTCCTTCTATTCTCAACACAACACCTCAAAAGAGGTTTCTGTATAAGTTGTCTTCTATTTCTCATCTCTCATTCTCTCCTCCGGTAACTCCAGTGAGTGGCAGTGGGATGGAGGGGTGTGTGCACCGTCCGTTCTATTGAAAGTTCCCTGTCCAGGTTATCAAAGACCTTACATGGCTGAATTCAGTTGTCAATGAACAGTCCTTGTTTCCTGCTGACCTAGTCACAGAATTTGACACGTGTGATCACTGCTGTCTCTTGACACACTCTTTCCACTTCACCTCCAGCTTTCATTCCTCTTTGTCTTTTTTTGTCTACTCACTCCCTTGGTAATTTCATGCCTTTAAACACTAGCCAGGACCTCTCCCCAGAACTGCAGACTGTATATCCAAATGCATGTTCAGCATCTCCACTGGGAGGTCTAATTAGCATTCAAAACTGGACTCCTGATAGTCTGTCCACCCCATACCTGATCCTTCCAAAATCTTCCTCATCCCAGCCGGTTAACACCTCCATGCTTAAGTTGCCAAAGCTCAATGCTTCAGGGTTGCCCTTGACTCTTCTCTTATCTCATACCCTATATCTTATTTCTTAAGGAGTACTGTTGGCACCCCTTCAAAATATATCGAGGATCCGATCACTTCCTACTGCCTCCACTGCTAACTGCCCTAGTGACTAAGGTCCTTCCAGGCCCCCATCATGGAATGCACCTGGATTTGCTGCATCAGGCTGCTAACTGGACTCCCTGCTTCTACCTTTGTGCTTTTCAGTCTATTCTCAGTATAGCAGCTAGGATGCTTCTATTAAAGTGTAATTCAGATCACATTACTCCTCTGGTCAAAATCTCCCAGTGGCTTCCCATCTCACTCAGAATAAAAGCCAGTTGCCATGACCTATAAGACCTCACTAATCTCCTTTCACTGGCTCCTCAGTATACCCAGCACCTGTGAGTACACACATGCTGTTCCAGGCATGTCACACCTCAGGGCCTTCGTCCTTGCTTCTGCTGCCTGGATTGCTCACTCCCTTGCCTCCTTCAAGTTAAATTGCAGATGACTATGTGACATGACTCCTTCAAGTTTTTGTTTAAATGTCACCTTTTCTGGTGACACCTGACCACTCTTTAAAATTGGAGCATTCTCTCCTTGACACATCACTTCCCATTCCCTGATTTGTCTTTTTTTGGATGAGGGGAAGGACTTTTGTCTGTTTTATCCATTGTGATGTACCCAGTGCCTAGTACAGTGCTTGGCACCGAGGATATTGAATACATGAGACTGATAATACTGGAGGGCAGAGAGATTACTGATGGAGGTTCAGAAGGAAGCATGTGAAAGGACAGATGCAAAAAATACTACCTTTTTATCTAAAGAGGCAGAGCAGGGAACCAAGAAAATTCCTGATACCATCATTTGCACGTTGACTGGAGCTAATCAATACCAGTGTGTCACCTTTCCTATGCATTTACATTTTCAAGGCTTTTATCTCTAATTGTGGTGGGAAAAAAAACTTTGTCCCTGTGTTAAAGGAATTACATGCACTATCAAGAAGATTGGTGGAGATTTACTCAGAAAGCACAGAAGCCTTCTTGACCTTGAAAGTTGCCTTACATCTGAGGTTCCCTTGCCTTACTATTGAAGACATATCATTTCTGAAGCATTAAATATATTTTATTATTGTTATTATTAGTAGTAAGAGTAGGAGTAGTAGTACTAGTAGTGTTGGCTTGCTTGGTTGTGAGGCTGGACTCTAGTCCTTCTAAGGACTGGTCCCACTGCATCCTCTTCCATCCCTTGGACCCAAGACTGATCATATCCTAAGGATTCAGAGCCGGTGTTGCTGAACTCTTCCCTGAGTGTCGCTTTCTTCCCCCTTCAACAAGAAAAATATTGCTCATAATCCCTGAAAACAATCACAAGCCCCAAATCAAAGATTTTTCCTTTGCCACGGGTCTTTGACATTTAATCCCAGGGGAAGCGGGCAATTGTGAAACTGCTCAAGGACAAGTACAGGGGTAGGGGGTAGCAAAGATGGAAGAAGAGAGGACCAGGAAGGAGACTGGAAGCCTAAAGGAGTGAGCAGGAAACCAAGGAAGCTTGGGAGTACTGGTCACGATGCAATTTGTCAGACTAATTTTATTCTAGGTTTTATCTAGATGCAACCATGAACCCTCTTCAGGAACTAAGGATAAATGAGCCACCTATGATATTGGTTTCATTATTTTATACTCATTCTTCATATTCTTGAGTCTGCATAGTTTTTGCAACTGGAAAATAAAGAGGGACTACTTGCAGGAAACGAAAGACAAGTGTGGTCTTCTGTGGGTGTGGTGAATTCATGAAGTTCAAGGGATTTTTAAACCTCTCCTTAATTAATCAGTAGATTACTGCATACTTAGCAGGTTTCTGCAATGAATGACTTGTTTCATTATTGAAAGTAGATGATTTTGACCACTTCGACCTTCTGATTGTTTGAATGTAGGAGTCACAAATAAGAATAACATGAATATGAGAAGTAATGGTGATAAAAATAAAGCAAGAAATACATAGGGACCCAGGTTGAGGTTGGAGAGAATTGAAATAACGCAACAGAAAAGTTCTGAAATTTTCATTGTGTTTTATTGATGCACCACATGGACCTATACTAAAGGACTTTTTAATGGACCTAGTTTGGAGTCTAGTCTAGTAGCTTTTGTTGCCAAATAGATTTTGACCTTTAGGCCTCCCAGTTTCAGAGAAGAAAATTCTTAGAGGGGGAGCCTTGTAGAGGGTCATTTAGACAACTCAGGCTATACCTGAAGCTACTTTTATTTGGATTCCAGTAATGTCACAGGAACATCCTCTAATTGCTACCTATGTAACTAAAGTCTGCCTAGTAGACCCAAGAAGATTTTTCTATTGACAGTAAATGTAACCATCCTAATCAAATCTCTTAAAAATATACCAGGTCAGTGTTATTATGTAACCCACAATTTATTACTCAGTGTTGCCTCTTTTATGGAAAATGAGAAGTTTGCTTTAAAAACTCCTAAGTATAAAGGGTTATACAGGTTTTATATTTCAGTTTTAAATAGTTAGATTTTATTCTGTAGGGATGGAACCCAGAAGGATGGTCTTAAATCCATAATTTTATAAAGTAAAGGCATATTAAACATTAATCTCATTTGCATTACTTACTGCAGCCCATGTTTTATTTCTAATATTCTTTCCTATTTAGATGTGCTCAAAATACTAGAGTTCGTTCTACAGCGTATAGCTGTAAGTCCCGCATACTGTTCCCACTGATGGTGGGCGGCTTTGTGTTACTGTTTTTGGTCACTTCATACTTATATATAAGCTGTATTATTAATGTAAAGAGGATATAGGGTCAAACACACACATTTAATGTTGCATTTGGATCTTGGATCCTCCACAGGATTTGAAATGTGAAATTTAATCTTTTAGTGTTCTATAAAGAAAAAACAGTATTGTTTCTTATAAAAATACAGCCTGAATAAAATTTGAAACCTCAGCTTCCTACCATTAAGTTTCCTCCCTCCATTAAAACATGGTTTCTTATCAAAAGAAATAAACGTTGAGAAGTCAACTTGGTTCTAGAGAAATCCTGTGGTTTCTTCTTATATTGTATACATGTTGAATAAGGCACTCGTTGAAAGATATTAGATCCAAAATAACAAAAGCAGAATGGCAGAGAAATTATTATTGCTAGTATTCTCTTTGCTCCTCTTTCTGAGAATTGGAAGAAGGGGCAGTGTCTTTGCATCACAGATAAAACCAAATAGGTGAGTTGGTTGGATATACTTACTACTTTAAAGTAGCCCAAAGTCCAGTTTCCCTGGAGAGATGCCCAAGTGAATGCATTTCCCAGAGAACATGCTAGGACTCTAGAGATTTTTCAGGTAAAATAAGCTGGGGATCCCCTTGTCATGGCTTTAGCCATATGGGGCTTAGAAACAAAACAAAACAAAACAGAAAGAGAGAGAGAGAGAAGCTGCTTGTTGTTTCATTTTCTCAGGGCTAAATGAAGCCTTAATTATCTCTTGCTTCCAGCTCCCTGTATAACACCCACACTATAGTTGTTGCTTCTCTTAGCCATCTGCCCTCCCACCCCCACAGGGCAGGGCCTTAGGCTGCTTCCTGGTCCTAAGTAAGCAGTTGAGATGTGAGGAGTTAATGCAGCAAAGAAATAGACTTTCCAATGAAAAGGAAACTTATCCTTACAAATGAATTTGGATTTTCCTTTCCTCTCCCTGTCATTAACTGTTTAGAAATGCGTTTAGTTTATTTTAAGAAACTTTACAGTTGTACGTCAGTAACAATGACTTCTCAGTTTAGATTTGAGACATGCTTCTGTGTCCCAACTTTTAAAGAGAAGTTAGAGTCAACTCTCCATGAACTTGTGAATAATGAGTTAGTGTGTTGGTTCTCAGGCTCCTCAAACTCAGAGCCTCCCTTTATACAACGCAGGTATTGAGATGCCCCTTTCCTCGTCTGAAATGAAATTCTAGGGAATGTAATCGAACTCTATCCATAATAAAAAATAAATATGAAATACCAATTGTAGTGTAAAAGAGAACTATAAAGAATATAACTTACAACAATATGTATGTCAGTATGTACTACATGGCTAGACAGGAAAATAAGTTCTACGGATTTCCAAAACACTTCATCGGGAGGGGAACGAATCTGGGTGAGAGCACTTAACGCTCTGTCCTCAGTGCTGTTGGTGCGATAAGTGAGTTTAGAAATAAGTTGTTTGTGACTTAGAGCAAGTTACCTATCTCCTCTGAGCCTGAGCCGCCTCCTATTTAAATGAGGACACTATTTCTTTCACAGGAATGCTGTTTGTATTACCTAACACATTACATACGAAGCACCTACTATCAAATCTAACCCACAGTAGTATCTCAATGAATGTTGATTCTCATTATTTCTTTCCGAGAGAAGTCAAAGTTACCACGAACCCAAGGGTTATTTGACGTTTTTGCAAAGTTTACCCAGTTGGGCTTAGTGTTTTTCTACTGGGTGAAATGAGAAGTGGGAGTAATTCAAAGATTGAGCTGTTAAAGAAACACTGACCTTTACTGCTCCCTCCCTACCCGTACTCCCACCCCTTTCCCAAGTATGTGAAAAAATTTGGGTCCAGTTGCCCTTTCTTCTCTGCAGCTGAGTCTTTTCATGCTCACAACCTTATGCAGATTACAAGTATGTGTCATTGGATGTAAGGGCACTTTGTAAGCTGTTGTTAGGAGGTTGAGGACTAGATTGAGGTTTGGAAAGGAATCCAGTCCCTGTTTCTCTAGGATAGTGGTTTATGAGGGTTAGCCATTTGTAGAGGCAGGTGGAGCTGGTGGAGGACAGAAGTGGTAAATTATTCCTTTATTCTCTGCTATTTATAGTATTAACATTCTGTGCTATTAAGCAGAAACCAAGGGGATTGTCTTTTTAATCTCTAAAAAAGAATTTACCAGTTTCTTTTTTGAACTGGTAGCCTCCAAATAATACCCTCTAAAATATTTTGGAGGAAAAACATGTAGCTCTCTTAAGAAAATGACTGAGGCTGTGCTCTTAAGTTTGCACCTTGGGGAAAAAAATTTTTTTTTAATGCATTGAGAGGTAATTTTAAAGGTAGATTTTCCCCTGATCATTTAGAAATCCTTGCAAACTGATGTTTTAACCACTGTTTTCATGCTTTAGAAAGCATAGCAGAATGAAGCCCTTATTCTGCACAGCAAAATAAGATCCTTTAAAAATTATCTGGAGCAGCAAAATGTCATCTCCTATTTTATACCCTCATAAACAACCTCAATTGGATGAAAAGCACTTGTGGAGAGGCAGGCCTCTCTGGTTACTGCCTCTTCTAGGTTTCCCTTCTCTGTTTGAGTCTCCTTTTTGATAAGAGATCAGGTAACCATGACAACACTGCACAGTGGAAGTCCTTTCATTTTTGTGCTTTACATAATCCTGAAAATAAATCTGCTATCTGTTTGACATTTGCTTCCTTTTCTTACAAACTTTTTTTCCTTTAATCTTGGCACAGTATCTCCTGAAAGAAACTTGCTACTTCAGAGGATTTACTGCCACCGATGTGACTTCCTATTACTAGCAGGGTTGACTTTGCATTCTCTGGGGTTTGGATTCCCGCTATAGATTCTCCCCATACACACTTCAAACTAAATTATAGCTCTATTATCCAGTTATTGAAGACTAGCAAGACTGTGATGGTTCACTAGGGTCTTTTCTGATTTAAGACTCACACAGTCCAATGCCATCCAAAATGGCAGCCATTGTTACTAGGTGAGCCCCTAAAACTCAGCCCCACTAGGGCTGGTTTCATGGAGATAATTCTGGTAGGACACTTTCTAAAGTCTATGGTGGATATGAAACTGATTTTACAATCACATTTTGACAGCATGAAAAGATAGTTTGACCTAATATTTCTTGAAAAATCAAGACTCATATAATTCAATATGTGGATCTTGACCATCTATCTTTGAAATAAGAATGTGTATTGTACCCACCTGGAAATGTTAGAATTTTGAGCCATCCCAAATGACTTTCTTTATTTTTTTTCTTCTTCCTTTTTTTTTTTTTTTTTTAAATCCTGTCAATGGGAGGAAAGATTAGATTCCCTGCTGTAAATTCTAGAGACTTCCAGACTCTCATAGTAGGGAAGGCTTCTTCTACAATAAAAGAAATGACTTGGTTTTCTACATTAATGGCTTCATGGAGATTCAGACAAGTTGAATGCAGTTTAGTTCTTGGTTGGATGGGGGGAAAATTATCATTAGGGTCAGAACCAAGTCATTGTTTTGAAAGCAGACCTAGTTCTTATCATTATTCACTGACTTGGCTTGTGTTCAGCCCAACTGTTATTGATTTATTTCCCTAATGGTTGCGTTCTGCTCTCTCTCAGGATCTTCAATATACAAGATACATAGAGCTTTCTCCCTCACGTCTGCCTATTAAGTGTTATTGAGTTTAATGAGTCTATTCAGCAGCACCCAACTCTCCAGTCTTTATTCAGTCTCCTGGGAGTTGGAGCTCAGAGAAAAGACTGCAGAAAGAAGCCCGCTAATTTGTTGAATAACCTTATATTTCCTTTTAAGGACATGTTTGTCCTCCCTGGAACATATGCTATTCCATGTGTAATTGCATGGAGCGTAATCATATCTCTGTCATTCAAAATGACCAGACATTCAAATGACCTTTATTCAAAATGACTGGGAGAAGCTCAGGGCTTCCGTGTGTACTGCAGAGGTTGTGCCCTGACTAAGGGTGGTGGCAGAGAGTGAGTGTGAATCTAGCCTGTTCTGTATCAGTTCATGGGAAGGTGCCTTTTTCTAATTCTCACAAAGACCCTGCCTACAGTGGCCTTGGGTGATGTGGTTTCTGTACATCATTATCCATCCTTGACCACCTGGATGAACAATGTCTCACCATCAGGATGTTATAATGATGAGCAGTTCGGGGAAAAGAATAAGAAGATATAAGTTGGAGGTAAAAGGAACAATAAATGCACAGACCTTTAGTGTCTTAACATCATGCTATTAGATAACTGAGGTCAGAGTGGATTCCAGATTTGGGGTGACTTAGGGAATCTCTTTGTGTTACTTACCTCTCTGATTTTGATTCCTCATCTTCAGATGATTCCTTCATCTTGACATAATCCTACCTTGTGGAACTGTGAAGATTCACTGAGATTATGAATGTAAAGCTCTCAGTGTACTGCTCAGCAAGTAGTAAGTGCTCAATAAATGTTATTAGGATTGTCATGCCCCTCTCCCATCCCCTGACGGTAATTCTTAGTCTTTATTCGCCACTTTGTAGGAGCTGATAATGCGTCTGTGACACAGCACAGGGTAATGGGAGAAGAGGAAGAAGGGAAACTAGAGTGCGGGTAGATGGATAAACCACATTGGGATGGGACTCGAAGCACGAACGGCCTCAGGGAGATTTAATCAGTAATAAATTTAACGAAGAGGAATCTTTAAAACTCAAACCAGATTGATTGATGTTCTGTTTATTTATTTTTGTATATCTCATCTAGTGATTCTAAATACAGATTTCTCTGAAGGTGCTGAAGAGTTTGCTTCTGATAATTACCACTTATGAATTTGAAAAGTAGAGGGCAGGCTGTATTGAATTCTCTGTCTCTGAACACCAGGATGGTCGCTCGCACTGAAGAGGAGCAAGTCTTCTGTCTCATGCTGTCCAGTGTGGTCGTCCGATCCCTGTAGCCACCATGGGCACCAACCTTTAAATACTCAAGGGAGAAGGGCCGAGGTCCCCCTCTATCCACATTTAAATACAGCATATGTATTTTTCTGTTTTCAAAACTTAGCTGGAAACCAGCTGGCTTTACAAATAGATATCTAGCCTTATGGTTTCCCATGAATACTCTCTATGCTGTATTTATAATTTATTTCAGCTTTCTAGTGGCAGGGGGAAATTTGAGGGCCAGAAAACATGCTTACTTGCTTTAAACAAAATGCTACAATGCCATCCTCAAAGTCTTGAAGAGCTATATGAAGCAAATGTGTCTAATTGGGTCATTCTTTGAACTTGCTGAATTGAAATTCTGTGGAGGAATCCCTAGCTTTAAGCTAATTTGTTGTTTGTTTGTTTGACAGCCCCAAGAATGGTTAGAAAGAGCACTGGCCTGGAGTTGGACCTGGGCTATAGAATCTAGTCTGCTTCTAATTGTCATCTTGGGCACAATCTCTTCCAGCCTTAGTTTTGTCATATGTGAAATGGGAGGTTGAACAGGGCCAGCTTCAGAGTTTGTGATGCCCAGTGTGAAACGAAAACATGGGACCCCCTTGTTTAAAAAGCAGGAAAAACGGGCTGTTAGAAGTATATCACACAACACATTTTTCTTTTCTCCATGATCTCTCAACTTGTCATAGTGTCTTTTAATTTGCGGTTTAATGTCATTCTAAGTAAAGAAAAACTAAAATTTTAAATTATTAATATGAGCTTTACCACTCATCTCTGCATCACTCAGCTTTAAATGCAAATGTAAGAGTGTTGAATCATGGGGAATCACTGATACACAATTAAGTATTTCATAGCTCTTTCCATGCATATGTCTCTCATTCTTAGAATAATGGAAACAGCACACAAAAATAACTCGGCTGTTTTCCATTCACTTCTCCGTATGTGTACATTCTGTCAACCCCCTCTACCTTCAGTTTACTGGTAAGTAAGGAAGGGCTGAAGGAAGGACTGAACTAGGGATTGCTTTATCTTTCCCTTTCTTCTATGTCATCATTTTCAGCGGAAGTGGTTGGCTGATACAGGGAAGTGACGCAAGTCAGAGAGGATATGATACGGTTTCTTGGTTGTTCCTGCTTTTTAGAACTCCTTTGCCATCTTTCTGTGTTGGAGGCAAGTTCTGTTTCAAACATAAAGTGTGGTATCCTGGGGGCTGTCATTCCTCCCCACCCCTCTACTAGTTAGTTGTAGGAGTGACACACTTACCTTGTGCTCCCTTTGAGTCTTGTGGACTCCCACACTTCGGGGTTCACAAATTCTGTGCTAATAGGACACCAGGACTGCTATTTGCTATATGTGAATGGGGCGTCAGGGAACTCTGTGCACATATGCTGGGTGTACCTCCTCTGTTCCCACACGTGCCCCATTATCCCATCAACCTTCACTTACGAAACACGAGTTCAAAGATGAAAGCATTAAGAATTTCAAGATGGAGGGCAACCATATATCATAAGACAGAGGGAGTGGAGGCCTTCTGAGCACAGGGCTCTGTGTGACCCCACAGGCCTCCCAGGCTCCCAAAGCCTGCTCTGATCTTTAAATCCCTAGATCCCATAGAGTCACCAAACTGTATCATGACCTTGTTCATTCCTGGATGTGTTCTGTCATTATAGAGTGACACTTTAGAGTGACTCCAACTTAAGGAATCGCTGATCTGATCTTGACATAGAAAATTAGCCTTATCAAATTAAGTATACTTTACATACATAGAATTCACTCACTGACAATGAACAGTTTGATAATTTGTAGCACATTCATCCAGTTGTGCACCCATCACCTAGTCCAGTTCTAGAACACTGCTGTAAGTCTGCAGAGTTACCTTGTGCCCATTGCAGTTAATTCCCACCCCACCCGAGCCCAGGCACCGCTGCCCATCATGACATTTATACAGCAACCTCTTTGGACAAAATACGCTGTGGCAATTCTGGGTCTGTTAGGCAACTGGCGATTCAGACAAAAGGACAAAATCCCAGAAACATTGGCTCCTGTAAAGATTCCCAAGGAATGGGAATTGGTTTGGAAAAGATTTGAGCCTTTGGGTGGATTTTAAAAGTGTGTCTCCTTCAGACAGGAGCAGCTCCACATCTTAAACAGAAAACAGAGCCTGGGCTGCCTTTCCATCTTCATGTTCCCCCTCTGTCTCCACCCACAGCCGGGGCTTCCAGGCAAGCTACAACCGGTATATACAACCCAGTGGTCTTAGGAAAGGTGCCAGTATCAAGGGTGGGGAAGGACAGCTGAGATCCTGCCTTTATATGAACCTGGGCCATGTATTAACTTCCCTGAGCCTCTGTATCCACATCTGCACAGTAGAATCTAGCTTGCCATGGGGGCAGTGTGGCGTGAGACATAGCACATGTAAAGACTCCAAATTGTGTGCAGTGCTCCAAACTGTTAGTAACTGTTTTCATTGGCTGAAAAATGTCACAGGTGCTATTATTTTCAGCACTGTATCCCAGGAGCAATAGCACTCCGGGGGTTCCTGGCTCCCTCTTGAACTCTTAAATTACCAAATATTTTCAACTGAGTTTATTGATAGACTACATCTCCAACTCTATTTCCAATTTTAGAACAAAACCCAACAAGCACATGGAATTTTATTTTAAAATTTCACTCTGTGGACAACTTTGCTGAATCCAGCTGCTCCAGGAGTCTTCAGAGTGACTCCAACTTAAGGAATTGTACTTCCTTTTCCCCTTTGATTTAACCAAAAAGCTTTTAAAAATGCAGATAGGGCTCTGCCAATAGCTAGTTGTTTTTTTTTTTCACTCTGACCAATCCTTTGACTTATCTGGATATCAGTTTCCCCATTAATTACGTAGAGAGGATGAACTACAGCGATTCTAAGGGTTTCTTCCAGTGTTAAGATGCTGTGGTCAGTGGTTACCTCTGGGGAAAAGGGAAAAACACACTTATACCAAAAAAAGTCATTGTCTATTTAAATAGAATTTCTTCTTATCACATCTTTCTATTCCTTTTCTTTCCTATTTGCAATAAAACTGGTAGGCATTGTAACTGACCAAATCCCAGCTGTGACATCTTAGCAGGAAGGAGCATCAACATTTGGGTTCTTCCCTCTCCCAGTCTTTGAAAATAGATGTGATGCAACCTCCCGGCTCAAAGGGGCTCGTGGGTGTCATCATGGAACAAATAGGACAGGTTTGCTGTGAACAAGAGAGAAGAGGTGAGGAGCAGAAGAGCAGATGATGCCCCACATGTATCCTGACGGATGGAAGTGCTGTAATCATTCTTTAACCTTGACTCCGAATTATAACAGGATTCGATTGCATTTAGAGCCTTTTCTGTTTAAAAAAAAAAATTAAGGAAAGCTTTGCCCTTTTTATGAATGACATCTCCACCTTTGTTTTTCTAATGAGAAGTGATTAAAAACTAAAGATGACGTGTCTACAGAAATGAAAGGGACATTGAAAACAATTTGAGTCCAATTCTTTCTCTTTAAAACTTTTTATTATGGAATATACAGAAGCAGAGAGAACAACACATAATAAGGTCCCATTTACCCATCACCCGTATTCAATAATGATCATTCTGGCCAATTGTGTTTCATCTGTAGTGTTCCCACTGCTCACCACCACCCCGTAGATTATTCTGCAATCAGTCCCAGGCATCATACTATTTCATCTGTTATGCTTTAGTATGTAGCTCTAGCATCAAATGTAATTATCATACCTAAAAAAAGAGAACAACAGTTGCTTAATATCAGCCAATAGTCAGTAGTCATATTTTCTCAATTACTTAAATTTTTTTCACAGTTGATTTAGGGTCCAAATAAGGTTTGATTATTGAAATTTGTAAATTTGTCTCATACATTTCCAATCCAGTGGTCCTCAGTGTGAAGTCCCCAGACCAGAGGCCTCAGTATCATCTAGGATCTTCTTAGAAATGCAGTTTTTCTGTCATTAGCCAGGACCTACTGAATTAGAAATTCTAGGGGTAGGATAGCACATGCTTTCCTCCAGCGATTCTGATAGGCACTGAAGTTTGAGAAGAGCTACTCTCATCTCTGGGGTCTCGCTCTGTCTCTCAATGTATCTGTTGAAAAAATTGATCTTATGACCTGTATGCTTCCTGTAGGTTAGATCTTGCTGGTTGTGTTCCTATAGTAATTTAACAATTCTTTCTTAAATGAAAGGAGTAGTAGAGATGCTCACTCTACACAGATCAATTCACTTATATTAAACAGTCAGCATGATGAGCTACTCTCAGTTGACAGTGTTGGTTACTGTTTGTTTGTTCTGTTAGTTTGCAAGTGTGACTAAGAGAAACCAGTGTATGTTTTGAAAGTCTTCAAACTTTATTTTTGGTATTAGAATTAGAAGTGTTCCATTTTGGGACTTTATACCATGCCTACTAAGCCAAATTACAGGCTTATTAACACACTGTTAACACATCCAGTGGCATGAGGGTAGGCCAGCTCTCCAGTGTCCCCCTTCCCACCCCTTATCCCCACTCCCAATTTCTAGAGTCTCTTGTGGTGTAAATACTCACCCATGGCTGAGTTCAGGCTACCCATGAAATTGACCTGGAAAGACTCAGGCACAGTCAGCAATCAAGAGCCGGTAGGAGCTGATTCCATCACACCACTGGCACACCCTGTTTAGAATCTGGTCTTAATGCCACAGTTACATGGGTAGTTTAGGCAAAACCCACTGTTTTCCTTTGACTATGTGAATCAAACCTAAGATGCATGTGATGGTTAATTTTATGTGTCAACTTGGCTGGGCCACGTGTCCACATATTCAGTTAAACCTTATTTTAGATGTTTCTGTGAAGATGTTTTTTGGATGAGAGTAACATCTCAATCAGTGGACTTTGAGTAAAGCAGATTGCCCTCCATAATGTGGATGAGCCTCGTTTAGTCAGTTGAAGGCCTTAATAAAATGAAGAATGACTTTCTCTGAGGAATAGAAAATTCTGCCTGCAGTCTGTCTTTGGACTCAAACTGCAATATCAGTACTTCCCTGGGTCTCAAGTTTGCTGGCATGTCCTGCAAAGTTTGGACCTACCAAGCTTCCACAATCATGTGAGTCAGTTCCTTAAAATAAATCTCTTCCTTTCTCTCTCTTTCTCTATATGTATACACATATGCATACACATACACTGTGTTGGTTCTGTTTATTTTCATTAAACTGTTTTCCCTAAAACTTTAAAATTTTTTATTTTTTAAAAAAGTCATAGCCCTAATTTTACAGCCTAGTAATAGATTGGGATCTATTGGGACAAACACTAATTTAAGGGCCCTTCTCCCCCAGGTGTCTTCCTACTGGCTTTTCTACAGCACTTGAAATTCCTACTTCACTCATATAAGGTAAAGCCTTGATGGCTCCTGTTTAAAAATGGAGCAGGACAACAATCAGTCCAGTATCAGCTGTCAGCATCTTAATGGGCTACATGCACAGATTTTCTGTCCAGTCACCCCTGAGAAATCTGTGCAGACAAGTTCTAGATATGTTATTGGGCCCCTGGCAGCTAGAAGTCCTTATGAAGTTCTATCTAGGTCACAGGTGGGCCTCCATTGACTCATTTATGTACTTAAGTACTTCCTGACTAGCTCTGGAAAAGATTTAAGATGGCTTTCAAAGAAATATGTAGTGCAACAAGGTCAGAGGGATAAAAAAATATGATGCAAAGGGAAAATGATGGTAGAAAAGGATAGAGCCAGGAGCAAGGCAAATATGTAAATTATATTTCTTGAAATTCTGTGTGCTTGCAGAGGTAAGTTTTGCAGTTAACTTCTAAGAGAATGTGTGAAGGGGATAAAGGGAGTCACATAATATAAAAGATAAAGAACCAATCCATTGCTTAGACAAGTCCAAGTACTTCTGTCATTGAGACCAGAGTGAGGTTTCTTCAGTATGTCTTCCAAAAGAGAATTGTGAGTAATGTAAACAAAAACGTCTTTGCAACATCTTTGGACTAAATGAAGTGACACGCTTCAGAGCACTCCTTTTGATAATTCTTTTCATTTAGCCAAGAGGATTATATCAAAACACAATTCAGTAGAAGCCCTTTTGCGGTAACCTGCAATGATGCATCCCAGGTGTGAAGTCACTGGTGATCTGGTTTCATCGAGGGATAAGTTATAAATTATGTAGTTGTTCTCAAGTGCCAGTCTGGCAGTCAGGGATGAGATTTCCATGGGTTCGTGATGAAAATTTTAAAAAACACTGCTGTCAGTAGTGAATTTTCCATAACACTAACTTTCCATAAAACTTCAATTTAAATGATTGTCCTTTCATTACACTTTTACTTGGTAAAATAAGTTAGCAACCTATGTCAGTAATCATCATTAATTTTTTTAAACTAGTCTGTGAAATACAAAAATCTGGGAAATCATTGACCTAAGAGAATGGAAAGACACACAATCCTCCATGAATATTATTTTTCTCAGCAGGACTTTTGATATCTTTACAACGAGCAGCAATATGCTAGAAATCATACACTCTGACAAATATCTGGAATGCAGCTCTCCAATGTTACAAGTTTAAGACAAACCCATATGTTTTAAAAATTAGTCAATATGGGTGTAGCAGATACACTGTTATAAAAATTTAGGAACTGAACGAGAACCATACCTAACTAGAAACCACCCTCACTGTCCCTCTGAGTTGAGCCAAGGGATGGCAGGGCCAGGAGTGTCCTGAGGATGTTATTCTGGATGCTTACTAACTCAGACACATAGATGAGAGAGATTCCCAAGTTTTACACCACGGAGCACTGCAACCATGATTCTAACCCAGGAACATTTCAAAGTACGCATTACCAGGTGGACCATTAAACATCTGGACCATTCAACAGTAACAACCACTAAAAACTCCAAACAAATGCTGCACAGTAATGATACCTATAGAATCCTTAGCATCGAGTAATTGAGCTTTTTCGGAAATTCTTGAAAGATTTAACAACTGTGTGGTCATGGATGACATCATCTGGTAGATGGGAAGTATTCAATCCTCACAACAACCTTATGAGATAAGAATTACTATATCCCCAATTCACAGATGAACAAACTGAGGACAAGCGCTGTGAAATAAATGTCACCCAGACTATGAGGTGGGACCAAGCTGCAAACTCTGGCAGAGGGACTCCAGAGACCATACATAGAGCCAGACGCTACACTGACTCCACACCTAGCTCTGAGCCTGGAAGAAGTTGGGGGATGGCTGTCAGAAATGGTGCCCTTGATCTTAGGAGAGTTCATTTGTGACCGTTCTTTTTGAAAGTAACCAGATGACAAGGACAGTTTTCTTGGAAGGCCATTTCTAGCCTGTAATGGTAAAACTGTATCGTCTTCAGATAAGAGAGTGCTTCTTGTACTGTTCTTTACAGTCCTTGGCCTCCAGCTCATCCAGAAGCAGCATCAAATTATTTCAGTATGAGTTAAAAACATGGGGGTTGGGGATTAGAGTGTGACTCTTGTGCACAGCACATATCCTCATTCTATGCACAAAATTTTACTGGACTGGCCAGGTCACCTCTGAAGCTCTAGGTCATAGAAGTTGCACTGGGGAGCAGTATCAGTGTGAACAAAAATGTCTGGGGTGTCTCTCTTGAATTCTGGTGACTTGGCCCACATCAAATTCTATTCCACTGAGCCAAAGACCTAAGAAAGTTTAAAAATAAACTGAAAACTGTCTCTTAGTAGGCCTACCTGACTTCCAAGAAAAGAGCCTAAGAATGGTCAACAACAGATTAGCCATGCCTAGTGCTGGCCTTCTGAGATGGAGGTAGAACCAGCAGTCAGCTCATTATTAGTCTGTTCCCCAGAGCTTGGGGGCCTCAGTTGTGCTTTCAGCCTGGAAGCCTTCCAATCTCTCACCGCAAACCTCGCTCCAATTTGTGTTGCTTTTCATGATACGTTGTCATCATGGCAATACTCCATGCCCTTTGGGTCTCTGGTCTCCAGCAGGTGAATCAATAGAAGTTCAAAGTATTTACAAGTGAGGGAATCATGGGTACCCAGAGCTAATAAGGGCCCAACTTTAGAGACCATTCTCCCCAATTTCCCTGAGCCCAAATATTGCCCTTCTGCCTCCAACCTTCTGAGCAGAGTTTAATGTCTGGGTTTCGGGCTGTTCAGGAAATATGTTCTCCTTCTACTCCAGAAACTTCTTCAGCTCAAACTTATCTTTGTTTTTCTGTTCTTTCCTTCTTTCTAACCAGCAGTCTGGAGGCTTTACTCATTTTGTACTAAAAATATTTTAAAGTCTCTGAGTTTCTCCTGGGGAAAACAACCTTGTTTATCCATGGGTATCTGTCCTGTCATTGACACGTCTGCATACAATAGACCATCCACAAGAGGCCAGTACAAATAGTGGAGGCTTCTCACCACTGGTGGGAAAAGGGGGAAACAGCTACAAGGGCACTGAGGACAAATTTGCCAGAACTATTTCCCTACTCCCCAAATTGATACTTTTGACAGAGGAATGTTAAATATTCACACAGACTCATTCAACAAATGTTTGTTGGTAAAGTACTCTGCTAAAGCCAGCCATGGAGTTATTTGGATTCTGCCTTTAAGGAGTTTTTGGTCTGATAGGAAAGCTGTGGCATGTATTATATGATATAAAGATTATATCTTTATAGGCAGAAAGTGATACAGCTAAAAAGAAATGTACAAATAAAATGCTGCAGGAGTTCAGATTACTTTATTGAGAAATCAGAAATGAATCAAATTGTTTAAAAATATGAATAAGAATTTATAGTGAGAGTGAATTTGAAGGTCAGCTAGTTTATCTGATTCACTTTATAGATGTAACAAACAGAGCCAAATACATTTTAAAAAGTGAAAAAGAAGATACGCAGTTTAATTGTAGCAAAATTTGGTCTAAAATACTACAAGTCTCTGGATTTCTAGCCTGGAGCTATTTTCTCTACACCAAGTAGCTTTCCCCAATACCCTAAGAACATGTGGACCACAAATTGAATCTAAATTAGCAATCGCCAGCAAAGCTGTTTTTAAAAACAAAGATGACCATCTTAATTGGAGAATGTCTTAGGGAAGACAGGAAAGAACTCTTTAGTTATATTTGGCGTGGACTTATTTCTTGTTATAAGAAACTACATCCAAAAGAGAGCTATAAAAATAAAGGAATAAGAAATGAGACCCTAAGAAAGGTTATGGAAATCAAAGTTATTTAGTCTGAAAAATGAATGTTAATGGGAGAATTCTTTAGCCTTCAGGGATCAGGAGGTCCCCAACCAGCTGTTCTCCATTTCTCTAGAAGGCAGAAAACCAGAGAAAATAGACTTGAGTATCAAGCAGAGAAGATGAAGTTAGAGGTAAGGAACAGGCCCCTGATCTGAAGGTCTGATCCTCACGGACAACAGAAGCTGCAGGGTGCTGTGGCTAGCCTTTCTCTCTCAGTCTTTACACCTGGCAACCCACATCTTTCCCAGAAGTCCTACAGACCCACCTGCCTGGAAGTGAGGATGGAGCCTTTTAAAGACTCATCCTAGATTTGCAAGATTATTCCAACCTCAGTGCTCCTGCTCTTTTGATCATATAAACTAAGGAAAACAGAAAGATTAAAAATAAAATGCTACATAGTATTTTCTGGCAATTAGAAAGAGAACGAGAGCCAACATTTCCATGAGATGTGAGAGTCTCTGAACTGAAAGAGCTAATGAAAGATCTTGTTAAGCAAATGGTCTTTTTTTTTTTTTTTTTTTTTTTTTTGGTCAAAGCTAGACAAGAAATTGGGAAGCAGCCATGCCCCTTTCTCAAGCCTGTCCATGGAATTTCCAGAGCCTTCCCGTTCCCACTCTCTCCTCCCTCTCCCAGATTATCATTCCTCAAAACAACTCTCAGTTGTTGATGAATCTCTGAACTATTAATTGAGAATGGCATAAGTCCCTGGTCTCAAAACCTGGGCATAGAATCATCCAGAAAGTTGAAAATAAAATAGAAAAGCCCAGGCCCCACTCCAGAGATTCTGCTTCAGTAGGTGGAAAGTGGACCTAAGCCTTTGTAGTTTTGAAAAACTCTCCAAGTTGTCCCACGGCTCAGATTTAAGGATTATTAGCTTGTGATATTTCTCTCCTGGAGGTATTTTCACTATAACAGAGGTGTCTTGAAGACGTCTGAAATATTCAAGTCCCCAGTGAATCTGAGATGGTGAAATTTCTGATGGTGGTCAAAGAAGTAACTTTGGGGATTTCATCCCCTGAATGGTTCCACTGGGGCTTCACCTACTCTGCAGACTTGGCAGTGACCTTGGCTTTGCAAAGGGAAGTGTTGCCATTGCATGGGAGTTACTACAAGGAAAGGAGCAGAACCTCAAATACCTAGGACAGATGGCAGCATCCTTAGGGAGGGATGAAGTGAAACACCAGACAGGCAGACCAGCAGGCCCACTTTCAGGGCTCCCTGGTTGGCTGTATAAACCACTCTCAACTGGTGTTCCATATTCTTTTATGAGATGATCAGTTAGGTGTGGCCACAGGAGGAGACAGAGGAGAGGGTCAGGAAAAAATAAAGTTTGTTACATTCTCAGGTCCACGAAGGCATGGCACTCCATGCTGGGCCACATGGGAAAGCCACTGGGGTGGTCAGAAGGCAGAAGACAGGAGGGAGGGGAAGCTTTAGCCCAGAGCCTTTATTGGCATTTCCTTGGAAAAAGCAAGGTAGAGAACGGTCAACAGTTGAGGACTGGCTACTTTGAAAAATTTCTGCAGGCTTTGGGCTCTCAGGGTGGTCCCTGGTTGCCTGGCACCTGGCCCTAGGATGATCGAGACAGAGGAATATTGCCTCCTAGGGTGTATGGACCCAACAGAGGAAGCATGGCTCTGGATTGGTTAGTTTGCATGTCAAGCATGTGTTCCTGACTTGGGACCTTTTTTATATCTCTACAAATTGGCTAGCCTGGGGAGAGGCAGTCTCTCCCCAGCCAGGAAGGCTTTTATTTTTAGTTTTTAAATTAAATTTTACTTACTTATTAAAAAATATTTTTATTGAAGTATAGTCAGTTTACAGTGTTGTGTCAATTTCTGGTGTACAGCACAATAGTTCAGTCACATAGGAACATACGTATATTCGTTTTCATATTCTTTATCACAATAAGTTACTATAAGATATTGAATATGGTTCCCTGTGCTATATAGTTTAAACTTGTTGTTTATCTATTTTATTTATATTAGTATCTGCAAATCTCCAACTCCCAATTTATCCCTTTCCGCCCCCTTCCCCCCTGGTTTGTTTTCTATGTCTGTGAGTCTGTTTCTGTTTTGTAAATAAGTTCATTTGTCTTTTTTTTAGATAGAAAGGTTTTTAAAAGATGTCAAACATCATAATAAGCAGAAAATCAAAAATATTTATGATACAACTGGTTTCCTGTCTGAGGGGCTTTATTATTATTATTATTATTGTTATTATTATTATTATTATCATTATCATCATCATCATTATTTGTTGCCATATCCTGTGGGTTCAGCCTGTAGTGTTATATGTTGCTGAAGTTGTATAAAATCTAGAAAACCCAGATGATTTGCCAGTTTTCCTCTCCTCTCGAGCCATTAAAAAAAAAAATTAGCTACGGAAACTAACGGATGATAAGGAATGAGCCTGCAAGGAAATTGGCTATGAATTGTTTACCGACCCTCAAAGCTCCCCCAGACTTTCTGCACTGATCCTCCAGCCCTGACAGATAATCAGAGCTCTTCTGAGAAATTCCTTGCTTCATAAATTGGAGTACTTGAGTATCACACTGACAGGAACTCGATATTTTTCTCAGAAGGATTTGGTCAGTCTGAACCGGCTGTTCATTAGTAAATGGAGTAATGCCCAGGTAGCGATTACCAGCTGTTTATCTCAACTATAGTGTGGCAGAGTCTTAGCTGTTCTTCCAAAATCTCTTCTTCCCTTCTTCTTGGGCACATAACTGCCTAGTCATAGACTGGATTTCCCAAACAACTTTGCGGCCAGGCATGGCCGTGTGATTCAGTTGTCCCCAGTGATATGCGAGTAGACTGATGTAGGCCACTTCAGCCTAAGCTAGCTAATTGAAAGAAAACTGCTTGCCCAGGACTCTCGTACATTAAGCTGGAAGTACACATACCAGGGAGCTGGCTGCAACGTGTAGAAGAGGCTAATGTTCTGGGGAGCAGAACAATGAGATGAAAGGAACCTGGGACCCTGAGGCATCTCCTGGAGTTGAGCCAAACTGCCAACCTGAGGTAGTCTCCTTGAGACTTTTATATAAGAAATAAGCTTTTGTTTTATTTAAACCCTTGTACTGTGAATCTCTCTATTGTGGCTGGAGAGACTTTACCTAACTAATATACATAGTTTTAAGTTGCCACTTTTAATTTATTTTTCTAAAAGGAATTAAAGTTGTTACTATAGAAACAAAGAATCTTAGAGTGTAGAATAAAGTAAAGGTCATCTTGTCCAACTTCCCTCCCAGAAAGGCGTCCCCTCTACAATATCCCTTCAGGAGGTCACTTAAGGCTCTATGACTACCCTTTTGTGATGGGCCTTATACCACTTCACGAGGAAGGCCAGACAATGGGGCTGCTTTGTGTAGAGTGTGGACGAAGAAAGAATGTCACGGACCATGTCAGTAAAAAAAGGATGTTATGGCCATCAGCCTCTGCAGCCACCCCCAAGTGTGCGCTCTGAGGGGATTAAGGATGGAGAAAAACAGGATATTGGCCTTAAATATTAAGGTGCATACGAAAGCAACAATTTCAGTAAGCCCAGATTCTTGCACCTTTCAATACGTGGAAAAGCACTAAATTCATTAACTTGAGATGTCTGATTTTCTTTAATTAACAGTAATTTTTTGATGTTCTGACTACTTTTTTTTTTTTTTTGCAAAAACTCTTATATATCCTGGCTCTTCACTTACCTCTTCAGAGCAGCCCCTCAGAGCTATCTAAGAGGCTGTCTCCTGGGCTTAAGTCCCCAATAAGTCTGCCAAATAAAACATAGTTCTTAACTTTTAGGTTGTGCATTTTTTTCAGTCAACAGTACTTATAGGCCAGCCCCCCTCCACCTGTAACCAATTATGTAGTGTGTTGCCACAAAACTAACTGGCCTCTAAAGCATCTAACCCCTCCTCCACCCAAATATGATTACATAACACCATTCTAGAAGATGCTCCTCAAATAAAACATTTTGGAGCCAAATACATTTTGAAAGTACTTACGCTATATCTCCCCCTGAAAAGTAACAGTATATACTAATATTTTAAAGTGTAGAAAGGTGTGACTTAGTTTAATCCAGAGTTTATTAAACATATTTGGCCATAAACTACCCCTAGACACTTACTCTTTTGTTCCTGAACAATATCTGTCAATATCACATAAAACTGGTATGCTCTGTAAAACACATTTAGGAAATGCAGATCTAACCTATGACCTGGCCTTAATTGGCACTATTTCCTAGACCACTGCGCAGGTCAACCACAGACACACGGAATCTAACTCCACATTGAATAGAAAAATGTTGGAATTTGTTTATATTGCTTGATTATTGGATGATAGCCCACTCAGTAGTAAACGGGAAATGTTTTTATTTGAGAGTATATCAAGAACTCCAGAGACAGAGAAAATACACACCCCAAATAAAATCCTCACCTAACAAACCATAAACACATAACTAAACTCTTCCTTCCTATAACCGCCTTTTGCAGGGCTTACTAATGGACAATCGGGTCTTCACTAATAAGAAAATCTGATTTTTCTTTTGTTTAATCTCAGCTTGGTTTAGTAGAGAGCATGGGTTCTAGAGTCAAACAGAGCTAGATTTGAGTTGCACTATCTTTGTGATTTTGGAAAATTTATTTATTCTCATTGCGCCTCAATTTCCTTTTTATAAAGTAGGAATAAAAATACATTTTTATATTTGCAGAGATTAAGTAAGATAATGCCAGCAAAGCCCCAAGCTAAGTACCTAGCATGCAAGATTACTACTGAAAAAGTATAGTCTTTTCAATAAATAATACTAAGTTAATTGGATATTTAACTGGAAAAAATAAATATTGATTTCTACTTTGCACTATTCATTAAACCAATTCCAAGTTGATTGTGGACTTATATGTGAAGATAACATAGGAATGTAACACGGGAATATGCTAAGATATCTTTCATGGGATAACAAAAGCATTACTCACAAAGAAAAAATTCATAAATTGGACTTATTAAAATTAAGAACTTTATCAAAAGAGATGAGAGTGAAAAAGCAAGCCTCAGAGGGTAATATTTATAATAAATATATCTTCTATGCCTGGCTATCAGATATATATGTATATGTAATAACTCTTGTAAGTCAGAAAGAAAAGATAGCTATTACTCACCCTTCCTTCCTGAAAAAATGGACAAAAATTTTGAGCAGGCATTTCATTGAAGAGGATGCCCATGGTCAATAAACACATGAAAATGTGCTCAATATCGTGAAGTAAGTGCAAATTAAAGTCATGATAAGATGGGACTACAAACTCTCCAGAATGGCTAAAATTTTAAAAACCAACAGCACCAAGTGTTGGTAAAGATGTGCAGCAACTGGAATCTCATACATTACTAGTAAAAATATAAATTGGTATACTCTTTTAGAAAACTATTAAGCAACATCTACTAAAATTGAATATATGCATACTCTAATTCTACTACTGGAATGAGCATTCCCACTGCTGGATATCTATCTAGCAGAAATGCATACATATGTCTTTTAAGATGTTGGATTCTGGTACAAAAATGTTCATTCAGGGATACTTATAATAGTCCCAAGCTGGAAGTGCCCTCAGTAGCATAATGGACAAAGAAGTTTTGGTATATTCATAAAATGGATACTCTGTGTCAATGAAAATAACAAGTTACTGCTACAGGCAACATGGACAAATTTTACAAACATAATGTTAAGCAAAAGAAGCCAGAAATGAAAGAATTACTGGGTGAGGGAGTTACTGATTCCTGATTCAATTTCTTTAAAGTATCTGATTTATTCGGGTTTACTGTTTCTTCTTGTATGAATTTTTAATAATTTATGTTTCTAAAAATTATTGATATTTTCAACCTTATTGGCATAAAGTTAATTATAAGAATCTCTTAAGGTTTTTAAATGCTATTGTAATTCCAATTTCCACCTGATTTCTCTCCTCTAAGAATTGATATTCCCCCTTCTGTCTTCCAGTGACATTATAAGTTTATTCCTCTTTTATCCCATCAAAAGTGTTTTTTTTTTTTTTTGTCATATCAGGGAATTTGGAGAAGAAAAGAAGATAGACGTTTCCCTTTTTTATCCAATATTCCCTCACCAAGCATCCTTTTTGGGGGATCTGCTATTTACACTGTGTAAGACTACAAATAGTAGTATTTTAGTACTATTAATATATCCTCAACAAAAATTCTCTTTGAAAATAGTCACTGTTGGTTATTTATTTTGTTATTAAAGCTCTTATGAAGGAAACTAGTGGGCATTAGGAAAAGAAAATTCCTGTGAGATTTTTGTGATTGTCCAGATATTATTTATCAAGCAAATAGTTCCACAGGGTGTGCTTGTTATTTCACTCAAACTCACATCACTATGAGTAGCAGTCCGTATTTTCATTGTAAATAAAGCTGAAGAAAGAGAAGGGGTTCATGGACCGAGCCCTGTGACAAGCAAGCAGTTAGTGGCAAGTACAAGTGCAGGGAAAAGTGCAGATTAGTCAAGGTGATAAACACAAAAGAAACCTGACAATCCCCTAGAGCTCCTATGACCTCTGCATGAAATTCAGAGGGCATTTCTTCACAAATAAAGAGCCCGACCCACCTCAACAGCAACACTGGATCATAGTAACATGGCGGACAAATGCCTTCAAAATTCTGAGGAAGAGAATCATGTTCTGTCGAGGAATCTATATCTGGGGAAGCCATCAATCACCTGGGAGGGTAGAATAAAGACATTTCAGACATGCAGGGTCTCAAAAAATTTACCTCCCATGTACCTTTACTTACGAATTTATTAGAGGAAATGTTCTGCCAAAGTTAGAGATTAAACCAAGAAAGAAGAAGATGTGGGATCCAGGCAACTGAAGACCCATTACAAGAGGGAGGGGCAGGGTATCCAAAGGAGAAGAGGCAATGGAGAGCACACAGAGACCAGCGCACAGCTGGTCTTGAGAGCAGCTGGCCCAGACTGAAGCAGATTAAAAGTTTTGGGGAGATATGTCTTCAAGAAGATAAAATTTGTGCCACATCTAAAGGAGTTTTAAAATAGAAGATGGACACAACTATAGGGCATTTGGGTTGGATTTGTAATTATTTATAGAAAATTAAGCAAAATAAAAACATGATAATTATTAACTTCAGGGAAAAGGAAACAGAAAGGAAAAGTAATCATAATATGCTTCATACCTCAACAGTGAATAATATTCATGTCATTAAATTAATACTGAATACAGATCTTAACAAAATTATGATACAACTTCACAGGGAAAAGAGAGGGTTGAGGAATGTGTATTTTGTGTTTTAGGCAATACCCAAAGCTGAAACAACATAATATTTAGAGATATTGAAGTAAATAGCTAGCAGAATCAGTTAAAAATAAGTTTTAAAGTAACTGCCTTTGAGGAGGAGGAAAAAGAGAGCAGGTGAGAATGACTTTTTCATCACAAGTCTTGTCTATTTGACTGCAATGATAAACGTATTAAATTATGATAAAAATAGAAACAAAAAATGAAACTATGAAAGATTTGAATTTTCTGTGTACTTGGACAAGTAACTTAACATTTCTGGATATGATTTGTAAAATAAAGGGACAGAATAAGTAACCTTCCATTTTGGATAATCTCTGGACTAATAAAGTCAAGTGTTAAGCTACCTAGCTCTAACTTTAAAACTCATATGATCCCAGGAAATGATGTCAAATTTTAGAATTGGAAGGGCTAATGGCATCATGTAGTTGGATCCTTCAGTTTCCAAAGAGGAAACCCAGGGTAGCCAAGCAATTCGTTTACCGGCACCAGCTCATTAGTGGCTGAGAACACACTGGACATAAGTATTCAGCTCTTGATCCAAATATTCTTATTTTACCACAGTGCCAGTGAGAGAGGCTTTGTGAAAGAAATATGTAAAAACCACACTGAACCATAAAAAAAAACCCCAATTCTTAGGATATTATTTCCTGTGGTTAAACAGGAAAAGTGGTTTGATTGAACTTCTCCCATTAACCCAACCCACGTCCTTCTTGATAGAGTTGTATGCCTAACTCTAATTGCAGCAAAGGTCAAAGGCAAGAAAGGCACATTTTTAATACAGAGATGAATCTATCTTCCAAATACAGAGATTACAGCAGTGCCAGTTATATTGTGTGTCACCAAACCTTCCCTGAGGACATCAGTAATTTTCCAGACTTATGTCCACACTGAGTCTGCAGTTGAATCGATGCTGGGGTTATAACAGATACGCAAAGTGAGCCCATAAAGCATGAGATGGTCTGCAAACAGTGCTACAGGTGACATTCTGCCTGGAGCACACTCTGTATGCTGCAAACCTCTTCCCTTCCCCCAGCCAATTTGCTGTGCTCGCCTGCATGCAAATGCAAGAGGGACATCTAAGAGCAGTTACTAAGGAGACAAAACAGGTGCTTCGCATGAATCATCCTCTCTTTGGAGGGAATCTGGGTAAATTTTCTATGGTAGAAGCTTCGGTGATGATTAATTCACTTTTGACATCCATTTCAATGCACAAGAGCCGAGGAATTAATTTCAAATTAAACCTTACTTTTTTCTACAACACCGGCAGGTGAAAGCAGAAAATGACTCACTGCATTCTGGTGTGGGGTTATAGGAGAATCCCTGTGCTCTTAAGGAAGGAGTGAGAGAGGCAGAAGCTGCTGGATGAATAGGTGGCTCTGCCTCTGGGCTAAGGAGAAGCGTGGATGACAAATCAGTCCAGTAGAAAGAGCTGGAAAAAAGACCAGATGTTAAAATGCTCCTATCTTGTGCTAAGTCCTACAGGATAGCCAGTGTCATTCAGACAGTCAATCCTGATAAGTAAGATAAAGAATTTGGGGGAGGGAAGAGGAAACAAAAGGGAACACAGTTCAGATTTGACTTTTGTTCTGGGAGGCAGCAGCTTGGTAGAAACATCATGAGTTCATCAGTCAGACTGGTGGTGATTGCCATCCCAGTAATGCCACCTAAGAGTTCTGGGTCCTTAAACTTTCTAGGCATCGATAGTAAGTTAACAATGTCTACTTCAAAGGTTGCTTGAGGACTTATGCATAGCAAACTCCAAAGAAACGTCGGGATTCCCTTCCCTTATCCCGTGAGTTATAAACACAAATTTAGACAAAATCATAGAAACCCAGTGCTAGAAAGGGACATTGGGCCACACGGAACACTTGACGAAATTCTAAACCTCCTTAAAGAAATACAAAGTTTTTGCTTAAACATCTCTTGTAAGAGGGAATTTCCACATCCAAAAGTAAATCCTCATATCTTTTAATAATTATTTTAGAAAGTCTTTTTCCTATAATACTCAGCTTAAATACCTAGAGCCCCAGAGAATACACTAATCTAATCTCTTCCATAGGAAACTCAGTATTTATTTTCTTCTGATGTGACATGTTTCAAAACATGATATGCAGCCTTCTCCCATCATTCTGATTGCTGTTTCTCCGAGAGCTTGTAGCAGAGAATTGTGATTGAGCCACCAGAATTCACTCTCCCTTTCCTTTGTTACTCTAGAATTCCAGTCGAGTACATGGGGTGTCTAGCTGACCTACTTTCCCAGCCTGCCATGCAGTTAGGTATGGGAACACTGGGTGATAGTGGAATGGGAGTGGAAGAATGAGGGCCAATTCTTGGCCAGCACCTTATGACAGTGGCTATGTCTTCTGCATGTCCTTTCTGTTCACATTCAACTGTCACCTGGTCATAGCAGTGACCCTGTTTCAGCTCTGCAGTAGATGATAATACCCTGGTGGATGATGAAGCAATGATGATGGAAGGAACCTGGTTCCCTGAATGACCACATGGAACAGAGCCACTTACCATCTTAGAACACTCACCTGGGACTGTTACATAGGAGAGAAGCAAGCTTCTTTGTTCTTTAAGCCACTGAGTCAATAGATCTCATTGTATCAACAGCCTAGATTGTATGCTAATTAAAACAGGTCCTCTTCAAGTGTTCCCGAGAAATGAGTGCAATAATCAGGTGGTGGTGTGGTTTCACTAGAGCAGAACACATCTCTATTGCCAGATACTATTGTGTTTTATAAATAGAATTCAAGACTAACTATTCTTATGTCATCACATCATATTGACTGTAAAATAAGCTAAAACCTTAAAACTTTTTTTCCTGTGTTTTGCTAAACCACATAGCCTCCAACATATACTTGTGGAAGCAGTTTTCAAATGCAAATGAAATTCCTCTTACTTATCATCCTTATTAAACCTCAATTTGATAGATAGAATCCATAAGTCCAGTTTGCCAACATCCTTTTGTTTTCTGTTTGTCATCCACTCTCTTGGTTACTCCTCTCAACTTCTGGTGCTCCATATTTTGGGGTGTCATGCCAGCTATAGCTTTCATTTAGTTTAATTTCATCTTTTGAATCTTGTGTTAAAGAATAAAATACCTTATATATTGTTTTCCCTGCTAAGATGAACCTAAAGTTCTCAGTGTGCTGCTTAACAGTATGCTTATGATCCCCTACAGTGCAAGTAATATTTATAGGTTTACCCCCGATACTGGTGCAATGCAACAAACAGTGCAGAAATGGCAGTGAGCATCCCTATGCTGGGAATTGTACTTAGGCCAGCGCTTCTCTTCCCTATCCTGCAGCAGGTGTCAGAACCTTCTCTACCCTCAGGAGTGTGTACTGCTTGTCTCTAAATGGAAAAAGTGTCCAGCTCTTCTGCTTCTTGGCAGATGAGTTCCCTTTGTTCCTTTTCATTTGTAGACATACATCTGCAGACACAAACATATTAAAAAGTGTGTTACTGTTTTAATTATCTGTCTTCTGTAAATAGACACAGCACTGTAGCAGACTAATTAAAAATTAACAACATGGCATCACTCTGAAGCTAAAAGCCAAATTTTAGCTTCTAGTAACTGTTTAAGATTACAGTTACAGAATAGAAATAGTTTGATTCTGATTAATTTAGTAGAATTGAGGGGGCTTATCATACTTGCTAGATATAGCTGGAATCAGAGCTTCAAATTGCCTTACATTTCTGTATGTTTCTGTTGCCAAACATAACACCAGTACTGAATGAACCCGGGTGGGAGGCGAGTCTTGGACTGGGACCTGTTCAGAGGCCCCTGCTGTGTTCTGTGCTGCTGCAGTATCCCTGCTTCCCACACCTTGGCCCCCACCATCCCCTCTTGAATCCCCAGGATTATTAGAAAATTTCCAGCCAGATGTGCCCAGTACTCCAATTCTATGCCAACGTAAGCCAGTGGGCTTTAGAAGGAAGGTGAGATACATACTTACAGGATCAGAAACACACCAAGACATCAAGGACATGATGGCCTGTAATTTGAGTGCTGTTTGGAGTGAGTTCAGCATCCCCGACTTTGAGAAGTAGAACGAACTCCAGAAATCCTGGAGGAATTTGGTATGTGCCCACAAAACAAGAACCTCATCAACCATGCCTGGAGCAGTGCTGATGTTCTGGAGAGCCGACCTCTGAACACCTCTGAAGCTGTTATCCGTTAGAGTCTTCTGGTTTCTCTGCCTGCTTAGCCTCCGAGACATTTTTAAATTGATCAATAATTAATACTTTGGGAAGTTCATGCCATCTTAGTTCATGCCACCTCTCCCACATTTCTCTGCATAGCTTCTTCATGTGCTTTATTCTGTAGTCTGAATAAAATTGCATGGAAAATAGTAACTACCTGTGGCTTCCACTGAAGCTGCGTCTTTTCTCATTAGCCCAGCTTTTCTCCATCTTGTTTTTGCTCCCAGGTCCTGCACATTCCTCTTTCGACAGGGCAGACCCTCCATGGTTCCTTCTCAGCATGAAGAAAAATGTTTCATCTTTAACAAGTTTTTCCTTTGCTTGCTGTATGTATCCAGGATCTAATCTGGTCCTCCTCCTATGTTCTCTGTCTTAATCAATGGCACTATTATGAGTTTTTAGCTCAGAGATGATTTTTTTCAGCCATGTCCAGGCTACCAGTAAGCCCATCAAAAGCACTCTTCATTTCTGTTACAGTGTTTTTTATCTCTAGCTTTCCTTTTTGCATCTTTTGTAGGATTTCCATCTCTCTGCTTACATTGCCCATCTGTTCTTGCATGCTGTCTCCTTTCTCCGTCAGAGCCTTAGCATATTAATCAGAGTTGTTTTAAATTTCCTGTCTGATAATTCCAACATCCCTGCCATGTCTACTGCTGATGCTTGCTCTGTCTGTTCAAACTGTGTTTTTGGCTTATAATTTTCCCTTGATGGGTGGACATGGTGTACCGGGTAAAAGAAGCTGTTGTAAATAAGCTCTAGTCATGTGGTGATGATGTGTGTGCGGCGGGGCCAGGGGGGATGTTCTGCAGCCCTGGGATTAGGTCTCTGTCTTTCAGAGCCTGTACTTCTGGACTGTGAACTTCACAAGTGTTTTCTCAGTTTTTTTTCTTCCCCCTTGGGTGGGACAGGAAGGCGAGAGTGGACTGGAGCTGGGTATTTCTCTTCCCCCAGGTCAGTTAGGCTCTGATAAAACCCCAGCAGGGTAGGTGGTTAACTAGTCACCCCCGAGGGTAGGCTTTGTTAAGAATAGGGTGCGCTGGCGTATTTCCCAACAGTCCTTTTCCTCCTCCTCCTGCTGGAAGCATGAGGGGATTTTTCTCTCTGATATTTACTGTGGGAATCTGGTCGAGCTCCTAGAGGTAAATCTCACAATATAAGGGGCCCCCCTGTGACTGGACTGGCCTGGGGTTTTGAACTCTCAGCGTTGTTTACACCACACCTCCAGCAACTCAGCCCTCACACTTCAGGCTTTCCTGCCCTGCCGCTGGCTTCCACTTAGTTTCTGCTCAGGAGTCTCTGGTCCCATAAGCCAAACTCCCTGTCTTTGTCTGTCTCTCCAGTCTTGGAGCAGGACTTTGTCCCCTGTCTTTCCTCTCTTCTGGATCCAAGAAGAGTTGTTGATTTTTTGGTCTTTTCAGCTTGTTCCTTGTTTTTAGGATGGAGTAGCAGATTCCAAGCTCCTTACAGGCAGAGCTGGAAACACAAAGTCCTCCTGTTACGAGTTTTTAATGAGTTTGGGAATCTATCTAGCTGGAATCTCACCCCGACGTCACTCGCTGAGTCTGTTGACCACTCATCTCTTAAGTATCTCTTGACTCTGTTCGCTTCACTTCCTTTGTCGTCTCCATGCTGGTCCAAGCCACCTTCATCTCCTAACTGCTCTCACCACCCCCTGCGGACCTCCTGTAACTGTTCCACACACTGGAGCCAGAGTGATATTTCCAGAACAAAAATCCCTATATTACTCACCCTCTTTCGAAACCCTGGTGGCTAAACAACAGCGAGGCCTTGCCAATGGAAAGCCCCTAAGTGGACACAGAATTCCCAGGTTCCGCAACGAAGACACAGAAAAGTCTTAAATTTAATCCAGCAAGAGTTTCATCACTCAGGACCGGGACTTCAGGCCTGGGTAATGGGGACTCCAGAGTGGGCAGAAGTGTTGCCTTACGTGAGCAGGCAAATAAACACTGGAAACCCTGTAGTTCAGGGCCTTTCACACTTAAAAGCTGGCCTGTCTGATAGGCTGCGGGCCACAGCTGACACCCTGAGATGCATGGGAAGCAGAGGTGGACCCGGGAGGTGTCTTTTGTCCATGTTCTTCTTCTGTCCCCCGGGATGCTTCAAAGAGCTTGTGAGAGGACTGATTGATACCCAGACATTTCACATTCCCCATTTGCAAGCCCAGCCCTAGTCTGCTCATTCCAGGGCCTAAGAGACCTTTCAGTGACTTTTTGTGTTTCTTGTAAGTGTGGCCCTTGGCTGTGTTTTCAGGCTCCTGCCCTGCTTCCCCTCACACTCTCTGTCCAGACACAGCCACTTTCCGGTTCTTGTATTTGCCACCAACACTCCCTCCCACCCCAGAGCACTTCTCTTAGCCTGGGGTGCTCTTTTCTTCTCTTCTTAGCTGTGTCTTCATAATCTCCGCTCAGGTACCATTTCTTCAGAGAAGACGTTCCTGACCTGTCTAGCTGACCAAATCCCATGAATGTAGGTTTTTATAGCATTTTATATCTCTTCCTAACATTGATCACCATTGCAGTTTGCATATCTGTGTAATTATCTGATCAGTATCTCTTGCTCCAGGAAAGCAGGGACAATGCCTTATTTTACTTAACTCTTGTCTGCCCTGTGCCTAGCCTGGTGCTTGGCTGTGGTAGGCACTCAATAAACATTATGAGGGAATGAATGTATGCTCTGGTATTGGTTATAAGGAGGAATCATTGCATAACTGACACTTTCTTTTCTTTTTGGATGGGGTTTGGTAGTTCGTCAGCAATTATTTATTAAGCTTGTATGAGGCAGAGAGTATTGCTGTTTGTTTTTACGTTTTTAAATAGCCCATCCCATGGTATGTGAAATACAAATACTGTGCTGTGAGTCTAAGATAAATACGGTATGAAAAAGAGACTGATTGTCTTCATCTTCCTTATAAAATATGCCAGAGTAAGATCGGTAACCAGAGACCAACAAGCAAGGAATGAAATCACTTTCAAAAATCACACAGAAGACAAGTTAGTGATGGAGCTCAGAAAGATGGAAGGAAAGTTGTCAACTGCTTCCTCTTCCTTCAGCCGCTTTGTGCATTTTTGTTAAGAATTTCTCTGTTCTAGACAAGTGCAGTCTGACCTGGTGACTCACCACAGGTAGGATGGAGTAAGTGTTACATAATACATCCCAGGAAGCTGGTGTAAGCCAGTGTAAGTTTCTGTCTCCAGGAGAGGAGAGAAGCCATTCTGCATGAAGGCTCTGGAGAGGGTCGACGTCTGCAGGCCTGTGGCCCAGGATGAAGGAAGCAAGAGTCTTATCCCCCTTCCGCTGACGGATGCTGGTTTAGAGACATGCCCTGTTTTCACCACTCATCTGTGTGGACTGCATTTCCTTAACCAAGAGGTTGTGTAACAGGAAAAGTGATTCAGGGGGAATTTAAAGTAGCAGGCTTGTTTACCAAATGTTAACTTTGGTCTGGGCACCAAGTCACTGATGTGTGCCATGTGCAACAACAGGATTTCATTGGGCATGGCAGCCACTGTGCAGATTACCCTCCGGGAGGACTCTGGGAAGAGAGGTCTGGCTGCTGCAGAAGAGCCAGGAATGAAATGCTGAGACTGAAGCCCTCCCCGACGGGCAGTGGAGCAACAGTGAAGTAAGGACTCCTTTTGTAAATAACTGATGCCTTTTGAATGGTATGTGTGTCTTACTGGAGGAATACCATGCATCTTAACAGCATTTTGGTGGAGAACATGCTGTTTTGTTGACTGTTAAACCAGAAGCTTAAGAAAACACACACACACACTCCTATTTTTCCCAGATGTCTACTGGAAACTCAGTGTACTAACTGGGGAGCCTATTTAATGCCTAGAAAGGTAATGTCTCATTTGGACTTGATTTATAAGGATGGTAAAGAGACTCTATATCTTCACACTTTATGTTCATTAAATATTTTGCAGATTATGAAATTAATTTTTAAAATAGTTTAAAAAACCCAATTCATTGATAATTCAGACCAAGATTAACACTCTTTTGAAATATGTGGATTAAGAGGTGAACCAAGGTAAGAGGGAGTTTGTGAAGTACAACAGAAATATGGAGTTGTGAGAATTTTAATATCAAACGGATTGTCATGGGTTTAAAAATTTTTTTAATAGACTTTATTTTGTAGACTAGTTTTAGGTTCACAGAAAACTGAGCATAAGGTACAGATTTTCCCGTCTACCTCACACATGCACAGCCACCCTCACTGTCGATCAGTCATGGATTTTGAAACACAAGATAATGGGTAGAAATTGGTCATTTATTGCTTTTGGCTGTCCAACATCAACACCCTTTCAGAGCATCCTGATTTCATTGGAGGGAGCTGCCCTTCCCTAATGTGCATTGTCCCGATGGTGTAGAGAACACATGCCTTCCTCTAAGGGAACCTGAAAGGAAGCCATCCTCCCTCTCCCTGGGGGATGGCACATGATCTGGGCTCACCCAGTCAGACTCACTGTCTCAGGAATTGGAATCTAGAGCAAATGCTGGAAGGAAACTGGCCAGCATAGCAGGAACCAGGGGTGGCGGCTGATCAACCCACCATGTTGCATGGCTCTGGCTTTTTTTGCACCTGGTCCTCTGGGTTCCCTTGGTTTTTGCCAGTTTTAATGATTTAATGCTTCCAGCCTCCTGTTGATTCCCTGAGCCCTTATGTCCTTCCAGCAACTTCCTTTGGCTTAAGATTGTCAGAATTAGTGACTCATATGCAAATGGTAAATTAGTATAAAGAATGCTGCTGAGATGGTATGATGTTAAAAAAACTGTTCAAGGGCATATGTTCAGGAAAAGGCAGGGCTGGGGAAATTCAAGGCCAGAGTTGGAGGGTGTTTCTGAGTCAGGATTCCATGAGGCTGAGAGAAATGAGAGGTGTGAAATTTATCAGGTTCCAAGATAGGCTTCTGAATCAGAAAAGAGCTACCTTACCTCCCCAACTGAATAATCAAGAGAAAAACAGCATTACTGTGGCAGCAAGACAGAAGGGGCTCAAGTTTGTTTTATAATGGGTTAAATATGGAAAATAAGATACATTGTGTTAAGAATAATTCAAAAAGTGAACAGGGGAAGTTGAGGCAACACAGAGATAAGCAAACATAGGAAGCAGCAACCTCCCGCTGCTGACTAGTGGGGCAGAGGAAGAAAGTGGTAGAACTATGGTGGCAGCTGGGTGGGAGCTGTGTGTGTGGTGGGGGTTCTCGCTCTGTGGAGGCCAAGACTTTGGCGGGAGCAGGAGTTGTGGAGGAGATGCATTGACTCCTGGAGGTACCATTTCCACAGCACAGAGAGAGGGTAGAAAGTGCACAGGCTCCCCCCTCCATCCTGCTCTGCAGTCTTCTAATGCCTCCCATTGGCTGGACCCTCCTGGAAACCGGGTGATCAGAGTTTGGAAAGTGCAGCTTGCAGGGGAATGCATACAAGAGCAAATAAGCAATGACCCCACTAAGTGGAGACAGGGACAGTCTAGCCAGGACGGGCAATGTGATGTTCAATGGCAAAATCTGGAGAGGGGTCCAACAGCATGACTGAAACCATAGCTGTCCGGAAGAGACTGGTCCTGTTAATTTCCTAATACTGCTTTCACAAATTATCCTGAATGTATTGGCTGGAAACAACGCAAATTTATTCTCTTATATTTTTGGGAGTTGGAAGTCTAAAATTGGCTTCTCTGGACTGAAGTCAGAGTGTCATCAGGGCTGGTTTGTTCTGGAGGCTTCAGAGGAGAATCTATTTCTTTGCCCTTTTCAGATTCTAGTGGCTGCCTGCATCCCTTGGCTTGTGACCCCTTCCTCTAATCACTCCAATCTCTTGCTGCCATCATCATATCTCCTTCTCTGACCTTCCTCTTCTGCCTGCCTCTTATGAGGACTCTCTGCAATTCTTTGAGCATATCTGGATAATTCAGGATCATCCCTCCATCTCGAGATCCTCAGTGTAATCACGTCTGCAAAGTCCTTGTTGCCGCATCAAGTAACGCATGCACCGCTTCCAAGATTAGGAAATGAACATCTTTAGGGGCCATTATTCAGCCTCCCACATGTGAATACTTGCAACCGAGTCAAACTACCTGGCCTTGCTTAGGACCGGGAATAGGCAACTATTTTACAGCTTGAGTCCTGAGACCGTGCTCATCATAGTAAAATAGGGCACCTGTGCTCTCCTGCTGTGGAATCGGCAACGCAGAAGAGAAGGATGTTTGAATGGGACTCTCAGGGGGAGGTTTTATGGATTAAACATTCCCTTTGGTCTGTCTAGGCTAAGTCACCCCAGTCCAGCATCAGGGAAAGAATCCACACCCAAGCCCACCCCCTTTGCTACATTTCCTCATGTCTCAAGATCAGCTTTAGAGTTGTAAACATACAGCTTGAAGAAGGTGTGAGAGGAATGCAGACTCCAATGGGATCTCATTAAAAAGCCAGAAAGTGTGGTCCACAGACACGAATAGTAAGAAAAGAATCTAAAATTCAATGAGGTACAAAAGAAAATAGCTTAGCCTGGGTAAGGGTTTGAAAACTTGAGATTGTCACATGAAAGAATTATGTCAATATAACTTTAAACCAGGAGCAACTACTTCATCTGAAGGATATAGACTTTGACACCTATTATTGTCACAGAGGCTATCCCCCAAAGGCTCAGTTTGTATTTCAATGACTCAGAAAGAATCCTTTTGGATTTATTCATCCCTCAGGCCTGCCTACTAGCCTCAGATCTCTGATCAATAAGCAATCTCAGGCTGCCTGAGGTGATGGTCTTGTTGTGGTCATTGTCAAGGCAAAACCCTCAATTCACTGTATGAAACTATAAGACAAGAAGAACTGAATACAGAGGTGACAAACCCATGTATTTTTTTTTTGAAAGTTTTGGCATTTTATTTGTTCATTTTTAAACATTTTTTATTGATTTATAATAATTTTGCAATGTTGTGTCAAATCCATGTATTAATACATATGTATTAAGTAGAGGACTGTTTCATCAACACTTGATAGTAAAAGTATCTTAGAGGCTTTAGTATATTACAGAAACTGACAGATTAGTCTTATGCATTTGATTTAAAGTGGGTAATTGGTTTAAGACTTTTCATTTAAGCAAAAAGGCATAAGAAAGATGGACTTAGCCTGTAAACAGGCCAAGTAAACTGAAAATTTTAATTCATTAGATTGACAAAAGTTTCTAAGTACTTGAAGGAAGTGTTACTTCTTCTGGTTGTAAGCCCTCCCATTTAGGCATCTGAAGGGCTTAAAAAGAAATCGGATACAGTATTTTTATTAATGAGGTTTTAAGGTTAAAAAGGATCTGATTAAGTTTATAAATGAGATTCATCGTTACAGATGCTTAGAATGTTCAACATGAGTGGATTGGGTACCAAGCAAAGGCTTTCTTGTTTTTATTTTACAAAATTTACCGAATTTATAAATAGCCTAATAAGATTTTTAAGTTAAATCTCAAGGCTTAAAGTAAACAACATTTTAAATGTGTCATTTAACCAACTAGTTTAAGTTTAAACCCAAGGACGATAAATAATATTTTCTGGGCACAACTGCCCCTCTGATATCAGGACACTGACAACTCACAAACCTGTATATGAAAGCTCAGGGCTGGTTTAGCCTGGAGTCCCCAGCAGAAAGAAGTTACATAGGTGGAGGTTTAGAGAAGGCTGCCTAATGCGTAACTTTTCACACTGGAGATTTTTGACATGCTGCAAATCCTGTATCTGCTCCTTAGTGTGGCCTTTATCCTTACCATTATCACCTCTGCATCAAGTCACTCCATAGCTATCTCTTCTGAATTGATTTGTTTGCTTGGTTTTCCGGCCACTCCCAAAACTTGGTTCTAAAATTCTCCTCCTTCCCATTGATGAACCTCATCATTCTGCCCCTTTGTGGGTTTGGCATGACTGTTGTTTTGCTTTTCAGTTTTCCTCTGAACTCTGTAGTACAGAGATTGATTCAGTTTCACATCTGCTTTCCAATTTTCAGCTTGCTTATGGCTTCCTTCTTTGCATCTGTTAGATTGTTGTCTTTTCCCCTCATCCTACTGTCCAATTCTTGACATTTTGCTTTGTTTTGGAATCAATCTCTCAGGAAGTACTTTGTGAGATTATGTGTTGATGACATTAGGTAAACGTGAACTGCATTTTGTGTTGCAGAGCAAAGGGGTTTGCATGTGTGTATTTTGGAGTAGTGCAGGGGCAGCGAGCTTCTGTATGATTGCAGGGCGAAAGTGACAGGATCTGTTCTAATTTTTAAGGCAGGAGGGAAAACAAATCTGGACTGAAATCAGCAGAATGGAGCTGAAAGGCATCCTATTACCTGAGCATTAGGGCAGAGAACTAATCAATCTCAGACAGCCCCGCCAGATCA
This sequence comes from Camelus bactrianus, assembly GCF_048773025.1. NCBI lineage: Eukaryota > Metazoa > Chordata > Mammalia > Artiodactyla > Camelidae > Camelus > Camelus bactrianus. The sequence goes on from NC_133552.1 coordinate 15,755,783, forward strand.
CATTTTCCAGGTCATCTGTCTTAACACTCCATTGTGTAACTCAGGACAATTTATAGCCTGCCTGTGATTGCTTTGTGTTTATATTTTTCAGAGGGTGTGCTGAAAAGCTCGCATTCAGCCCACTTAGCTGAGTTCCTCCTGTGTGCATTTGTCTTTTCTCTTTTTTTGCCTTGGTTATTTTGCAATAGGGAATTTACTCTGACTTTAGAGTCCTGGAATAGGCAGGTTATAGTCTGCAACCTCACTTGAAATTGATACAAGATATGCAGATATCGAATGAATGATGAAGTCTTCGGTGTGTTTGCTTCTTCCTACTTCTCCATCTGGGAAAATTGATGCATATTATTTCCACTCTAAAATAGTCTCACATATATTATAGGACAGCCCAAAATGAACTGCTCGTGTTTACATGTGGGGCGTAAATAGTTCAGGAGCCATGCTAACAAAATGATCACTCCAGGTACCTAGGAGAATGTATTTTGGGGGAAATACATGGGAAATTTGGGAGGGAAATATATGAGAAAACCACATATTTTTGGTTAAAAAATTTAAAATTATAACCTGTAAATAATTTACTGTCTTAAAAATAATTTGCAGACAGTAAAGGAAATCTGTATTTTAAAAAATTCTTCTCAAATCTAAAAATTTCCTCCAACCTCTTGTTGTTAGCTGTGACAAAAACTGGTTAACTTTTCACTAAAATTCACATTCTTTTCTCCCTTGGCTATATTTCCTAGCTTCTTGGTATCTAGGTGGGGCTGTATGACTAGTGGCATTTGAGGGAAGTGATAGTGTCACCTCCAGACCACGAAGTTAAGAGTTGGGGTGCCTTTGCTGTACAGTCTTCTCTTCAACAGCAGGCTAACTGCAGGGGATCCAGTGGTGGACATCAAAGCTCTCCTAGATGACAGAACCACTAATTCAAAGGAGCCTGGGTCCCTGAATGGCTGTGTGGAACAGAGCTCCCTGCTGCACTCACTGGAGTGGGACGTGAACTATAAAAACACCTATTGTGTAAAGCCACTAAGTTTTGGGGGTCATTACTGCAGTTAGTCTGCCCTGCTTAAAACATTGGATAAGTATTAGCACCTGCTCAGAAGAATGATTGTGAATGCTGATTAACTGGCTGACACTTCCAGGCATCCTTAAAGGTTTCAGTATTTTTTTCTTCTTTCTTCTGTTTTGTCCTATAACAAAGACTACAAGTCAGTGCATCAGTGTTTAAGACTTCATGGAAGAAGCTATCCAGAGATATAGGTACAATGAGTTTCTTAATTTATTGTGTAATTAAAAATGTTCTCTTTGTGACCAATAAGCACAAGAAAAGATGCTCAACCTCACTAATCATTAGAGGAATGCAAATCAAAACCACAATGAGATACCACTTCATACCCATTAGGATGGTTATTATAAAAATCAAAACAAAACAGAAAATAAGAAGTGTTGGTGAAGATGTACAGAAAATTGGAACCCTTGTACATTGCTGGTGGGAATGTAAAATAGTATAGCCACTCTTGATAGCAGTATGTAGGGGCCTCAAAAAATTAAATATAGAATTACCATGTGACTCATCAATTCCACTTCTGGGTATACACTCAAAAGAATTGAAATCTGACACTTGAACTGATATTTGTACACCAATGTTCATAGCAGCATTATTCACAATAGCCAAAAGGTGGAAACAATGCAAGTGTCTATCAATGGGAGAATAGATAAACAAATTGTATAAACATGCAATGGAATATATTCAGCTTTTAAAAGGAGGGAAATTTTGATACAGGGTAAAACATGGACGAACCTTGAAGACACTATGCTAAGTAAAATAAGCCAGACACAGAAGGACAAATATTGTGTGATTCTACTCATATGAGGTATCTAACGTAGTGAAATTCACAGGGACAGGAAGCAGAATGGTGGTTGCCGGCGACTAGGGGGAGAAGAAATAAGAAGTTATTGTTGAACAGGTATGGAGTTTGTGAGGATGAAAAGAATTCTGGATGGTGATGATGGTTGCAGAATGTGAATGTACCTAACACCGCTGAACTGTACACTTAAAAATAGTTAAAATGGTAAATTTTATATTACATATATTTACCACATAAAAAAGGTCTCTTCTTCGATACAGGCCTTCCTCAAAAAATAAGAACAATCTCAAATAAACAATCTAACCCACCAGCTAAAAGAACTAGAAAAAGAAGAACAAAAAACCCCAAAAGTCAGCAGAAGGAAGGAAATAATAAAGATCAGGGAGGAAATAAATAAAACAGAGATTTAAAAAAAATAGAAAAAAATCAATCAAACCAAAAGCTGGTTTTTTGAAAGAGTAAATAAAATAGACAAACTTCTGGCCAGACTCACAAAGAAGAAAAAAGAGAGCACAAATAAGCAAAATAAGAAAGGAAATTGGAGAAATTACAACAAATAACATAAAAATACAGAATATCATATAAGAATATTATGAAAAACTATATGGAACCAAAATGGATAACCTAGAGGAGATGGACAAGTTTCTGGAAACATACAGTCCATCAAGACTGAATCAAGAAGAAACTGACCTCTTGAACAAACCGATCACTAGAAATGAAATCAAATTAGCAATAAAAAGCCTCTCTACAAATAAAAGTCCAGGACCGGACAGCTTCACCGGGGAATTCTACCAAACATACAAAGAAGAACTCATAGCAGTCCTTCTTAAACTCTTCCAGAAGACTGAAAAGGAGGGAATACTCCCAAACTCATTCTATGAAGCCACCATCACACTGATACCAAAACCAGACAAAGACACAACCAAAAAAGAGAATTACAGACCAATATCACTGATGAACATAGATGCAAAAATCCTTACCAAAATATTAGCAAATAGAATCCAACAGCCCATAAAAAAGATTATACATCATGATCAAGTGGGGTTCATCCCAGGGACACAAGGGTGGTTCAACATACGCAAATCAATTAGTGTAATACATCACATCAACAAGAGAAAGGACAAAAACCATGTGATCATCTCAATAGATGCAGAAAAAGCATTTGATAAAATTCAACACCCATTTATGATAAAAACTCTCACCAAAGTGGGTATAGAAGGAACATATCTCAACGTAATAAAAGCTATATATGACATACCTACAGCCAGCATAGTACTTAACGGTGAAAAACTCAAAAGCTTCCCACTAAAATCTGGGACAAGACAAGGCTGCCCACTATCACCACTCCTATTCAACATAGTCTTGGAAGTCCTAGCCACAGCAATCAGACAAGAGAGAGAAATAAAAGGAATCCAAGTTGGAAAAGAAGAGGTAAAAGTGTCACTATATGCAGATGACATGTTACTATATATAGAAAACCCTAAAAGGTCCACACAAAAACTACTAGAAATAATTGAAGAATTCAGCATGGTAGCAGGTTACAAGATTAATGTTCAAAAATCAGTGGTATTTCTTTACACTAATGATGAATCAACAAAAAGAAAGTAAAGAAACAATCCCCTTTAAAATAGCACCCAAAGTAATAAAATACCTAGGAATAAATCTAACCAAGGAGGTGAAAGACTTATACATGGGAAACTATAAAACACTGGTTAAGGAAATTAAAGAAGACTTAAAATAATGGAAAGATTTCTCATGCTCCTGGATTGGAAGAATTAGTATTGTTAAAATGGTCATACTGCCCAAGGAATCTACAGATTTAATGCAATCCCTATCCAATTACCCAGGACATATTTCATAGAACTAGAACAAATCATGATAAAATTTGTATGGAACCACAAAAGACCTAGAATTGCCAAAGCATTACTGAAGAAAAAGAAAGAGGCTGGAGGAATAACTCTCCCAGACTTCAGACAATACTATAGAGCTACAGTAATCAAAACAGCATGGTACTGGTACAAAAACAGACATATGGACCAATGGAACAGAATAGAGAACCCAGAAATGAACCCACAAATTTTGGTCAACTAATCTTCAACAAAGGAGGCAAGAATATACAATGGAATCAAGACAGTCTCTTCAGCAAATGATGTTGGGAAAACTGGACAGCAGCATGTAAAACAATGAAGCTAGAACACTCCCTTATACCGTACACAAAAATAAACTCAAAATGGGTCAAAGACTTAAACAAGACAAGATACAATAAACCTCCTAGAAGAAAATACAGGCAAAACATTATCTCACATACATCTCAAAAATGTTCTCCTCGGGCAGTCTACCCAAGCAATAGAAATAAAAGCAAGAATAAACAAATGGGACCTAATGAAACTTACAAGCTTCTGCACAGCAAAGGAAACCGTAAGTAAAACAAAACGACAACCTACAGAATGGTAGAAAATTTTTGCAAATGAAGCCGACAAAGCCTTGATCTCCAGAATGTGTAAGCAGCTCATACAACTTAATAAGAAAAAACAAACAACCCAATCCAAAAATGGGCAGAAGACCTAAACAAGCAATTCTCCAAGGAAGACATACAAATGATCAATAGGCATATGAAAAAATGCTCAGTATCACTAATTATCAGAGAAATGCAAATCAAAACCACAATGAGGTTTCACCTCATGCCAGTCAGAATGGCCATCTTTCAAAAGTCCACAAATGACAAATGCTGGAGAGGCTGGTGGGAATGCAGTTTGGTGCAGCCACTGTGGAAGACAGTATGGAGATTCCTCAGAAGACTAGGAATAGACTTACCATATGACCCAGGAATCCCGCTCCTGGGCATATATCCAGAAGGGACCCTACTTCAGGATGACACCTGCACCCCAATGTTCATAGCAGCACTATTTACAACAGCCAAGACATGAAAACAGCCTAAATGTCCATCAACAGATGACTGGATAAAGAAGAGGTGGTATATTTATACAATGGAATACTATTCAGCTATAAAAACCAACAACATAACGCCATTTGCAGCAATATGGATGTTCTTGGAGAATGTCATTCTAAGTGAAGTAAGCCAGAGAGAGAAAGAAAAATACCATATGAGATCACTCATATGTGGAATCTAAAAAAACAAACAAACAAAACATAAATACAAAACAGAAACAGACTCATAGACATAGAATACAAATTTGTGGTTCCCAAGGGGTGGGAGATGGAAAGGTATAGACTGGGAGTTCAAAATTTGTAGATGCTGACAGACATATGTAGAATAGATAAACAAGATTATACGGTATAGCACAGGGAAATGTATACAAGATCTTATTGTAGCTCACAGCAAAAAAAAAAAATGTGGCAATGAATATATGTATGTTCATGTATGACTAAAAAATTGTGCTCTTCACTGGAATTTGACACAACGTTGTAAAATGACTATAACTCAATAAAAAATGTTTTAAAAAAAGGCCTCTTAATTTGCTCAAAGCAAGTTTTCTACTGAATATTGATAAATAGATAGCATGGGAAAAAAGAACATAAGATCAACTTAATTTTTCTTTTTGACATAAGATGAATATTGGGGGAAGTAGAATAGAAACCATCATTCAATTGATATAACTAAGACTCAGTTTAATATCAGTTGCCAAGAGTTGGGTTGATTGCGCTTTTCTGTTCATGATGCCCTGAAGCTGACATGTACCCCCAATATGATGTGATAAGAAGTGTACTTCCCTTCTGTGGTATTCTTTCCCAAAACCTATAACCACAGTTTTATCATTAGAAAAGCAACAGACTAACCCGGATTGGGCACATGCTACAAAATACCTGACTAGTACTCCTCAAAACTGACAAGGTCAAGGTGATGGAAAAAACATGGGAAAACTGAGAAACTCTCACTAGAAGACAAGAGACGATCTCAGATCTATGGCTCCATGATTTGAAAAATAGTTTTTAAGCTCAGGGTCATGTCTGCTTGTGAAAAATCAATGACCGTACAGGGCTTTCCCACTGAGCTTTTCATTTTCACATTCTTAGGTCAAGCTGGTGACTGTAACACTCAGAATAATGACAGACTGCCCTGCTCAGAAGCATGGGAAATTCTAGGAGCACTGTGGTGCATGTTCCCTCGCGTGGCTGCCTCTCTGGACTTGGGCCTGGCCTACGACACTTCTGCCAACCTGTAAGGGCCTCGCCATCCATTGATGTGAAACGGGTTCTGAATATGTTCTTTGGTGTCGTCACTCTTGGCCACATGCAGCCTGTTATAAAGAGCAGGAGCAGACTTTCAGGGAGGCAGAGAGGTCTCCTTATAAAACAGGCCCTCTGCTGAGTCTCACGAGCATCCTTTCCCTGGGGAAGGGACATCATTTCTAAATCACAGCCTCTGAGATTTTTTGCATCCATCGTATACAAGCAAGAATTTTTCTGGTAGCTTATTTCCCTGGTATATTTTCTGGGAAAGTGAAGAAACTCTCTTATCACCTCAGCTTATATAATATTTCTTTTATATACATGCTGCTCCTGGGAAAATGACATAGCTTTGGTTCCTGCAGATGCAGAAGCCCCTGGACAAGACTGGGGCGTTCCTGGTAGGGGCAGATGTGTTTTTATGTAGTAGCTGTGTCAGACTGACCGGGGCGTTGTGGCTGGAAGTGACACAAGCTGACTATTGTGTTACTGCACTGAGATCTCCTCTCCTGCCGAAACAGCATCCCCTGGGTATTACAGAAGTTAGAAAACCAGGATGAGCCTCGCTCAAGGCCCATGCCAGGGACTCAGCAGAGCTTGAACCTCGGCCAGGTCAGGGGGAGCTAAGCCCCACACTGGAGTACTGTTATCCGTTAAAAAAACAAAACAAAACAAAACAAAAACCAGCTGTTAGGATCTTCTAGATACGGATTATAAGTGAGGATAGTTCTGGGAGACACCAGCATATGGACAGGATGAGCAGATTCCAGTGTGTTGGAGTACTCTCAGTGCTGAACTCTGCATGGACATGTGTGACATTTGCAGCAGTGTCCAGGGAGGGCAGGGGGCTAAAGCTCTACCTTTAATAATATCCTGATGGTGGGGGGAGCATTTAGGAGGTGAAAATAGTAGGGTCAGCAAGCTGAGTTGCTTCAACATCCTCCAACTTGGAAGAGGAGTTTGGGTTCAGGCTCACCATGGCTTTTTTTTTTTTTTTAATGAAGGAACTGGGGATTGAACCCAGGAACTCGTGCATGCTAAGCATGTGCTCTACCACTGAGCTCTACCCACCCCACCCCATGGCTGTTAAAAAGCAAACAAAGTGGAAGCTAAAATCACCATCTACCTCCCATCACCGCATCTGTGATTCATAGAACCGTGCTCACAGAGTAGACAAGAGCAGTGATGTACATCAATCACTTAAATAGAGGATCGCATTTCGGTGTTTTGCTTCATCTCTGAATTTCTCTCCACCCTCCTCCCCACCCCTACTTCCAGATGATACTCTTGCCCTTGTCTCGCCTGTGACCTTCTCTGCAGTGTCTGAGATGATACTCAGTAAGTTGAGTAAGATTGCTCCTCCATGAGAAAAGACATGTTTTTAAGATACAACTGTAGAATTCACACTCTTGAAGTAAATGGAACAAAATATCAATACAAGATATTGACCACTGAATTCAGGGACCACTTAATTTGGCGAGATGGAAGCCATGGGTGGCCTTGCCAAGAATAGTCTCAGTGGTAGGGTGGGGAGAAGATCCCAGCTGAATTGATTGGAGGATTGCAAGTGTAGAGAGGAAGTGGAGACACTGCCCCTAGGCCTAAGTCTAGTAAGCAGTTTTTTGTTATGAAAGAGAATGAAGTCAAGGGAGGGTTTAAGATAGAAGCTGTGAAAGCATATCTAGATGCTGGTATTGACGCTGTTTGCTGATCCGGGAAGAAAGAGAGAATTGGTGAAACCCATTCATCTCTTTTTCTTACTCTTAAGAGCAGAGTCCTCTGAGAGTGATTCAGTTTTGCTTTATGGCCTTTTTCTTTTCTACTAGTTTATTACTGTTTCAGGGTGGAAATCGTATCTGACCCATATTTGCATTACAGAAAAATGCTTTGATGTAAGGTCCACAGGCACGGGGATCAGGACGGCCTTCACCCTGGTTGCATCCAGAGTAGCCAGCATGGTTCTTGGAGCATAGTAGGTGCTCAATAAAACAGTTGTGGGATTGAGTCATTGCTTACACAGTGAGTGCACGAGCATAGGAATGAGTGAACCCAATTATCTCTTTTTTGGAGTTTCTGTTGGAAAATTTGAATCATGAGCTGTTTTCCCTCCTCTGCCCTTTCCAATTCTAAAAAAAAATCTGCTCTTAAAAAATGCAGAAGCACACTCAAGAAACATTAAATTTAATAAACACCTAGAAAAACAGATTTGTTGCAAAGGAACCTACCTGTGTGTTTCACGTTCCCAGTAGGAGTGACTTGGAGTGGGTGGTGGGGTGTTCCTCCATTTTGGAATATCTTTTAATTATAGTTTTCTTTAGAACTATAAAGTGCTTTCTTAACTGTCATGTCATCCTTTTAGCAGTCCTGAAGGGAAGTTAGAGTAGAATTATCATTCCCATTTTAGGGATGTGGAAACAGAGGCCCAGAGGAGTTCAGTTTACTCAAGGTCACACAGCCGATTGGTGCAGAGCAGGACCTTGACCTCAAATATTCTTGCTGTCAGTTCAATGAATTAGTATTTCAGTTCTCAATTTAGTAAGAGCTCTTCGCCCACATCCTGTGACTCAGAGGATCCACTCCTGTTTTTATTCCACTTGTTTCATTTCTGTGCAAAGCAATAACAAATCTGTATTTCTCCAGGGCAGGCCATGGTTCATTAAGCTTCTGCAAAGTTTTAACCTTTTCTAAGACTCAAGGCAGATGGAACAGGCTGTAATGAGGTTGCCTTTGCTAAGTGGGAATTGTTGGGCTGGACCTGGTACAGAGCATCCAGCCTGGAGGCTGAATCCTCAAGTGTCATTTAGGCTTTTGTGATATGCATATGGGCTTCTGCTTCAGCGGAGCAGGGGATGAAACCTTATTGTTTACCAAATCAAAGTAGATGTCCTACTCTTTGAAAGGTGAGGTGGAGGTCCCTCCCTCCTGAAAAATATTGTTGAAACTGAGTCTGCTTTAAAATGTGTTGACCTGGGAAATGTTGGCTACAGACACAGAGACCTTGTGCCTATGTTATGAGACAACCTTGACAAACAGAGGACATGTTCCCAAATCAACAACAGACACAGGAGCCTATTATATCTCCTGGTAAAAGAAATAAACATAAGGATAAACTGAAGACTTAATGCATATCACAGATGCTAAATTTAGACTCACTAATACATGTGTCTAGGACGTACTTCCGGTCAAGTGCTGGATGTTTGGCAGGGCTGCCATATGAGCATGGCAAATTCAGTTGCATAAACCATCCAGTGTTTACAGACCAGCAGATCAATGAAAAGACTCGAATGTGAACAATGGCTTATATTACCATACTACAGCAACTCCTAGAGGGATATGTAGTTCTGTTTCTTTTCTTTTTAATTTCAGTTTTACTGAAGTATAATTGACAAAACTGTAAGATGTGCATAGTGTACAGAGTGGTGATTTGATATTCATACACATTGCATTGCTGCTTAATCTTAAATCTACCATAAGACAGAGTAAGCTTGAATACTTGGCATTATCAGGAGTTGACTTTCAGTGAAATAATGGTATGTATAAAAATAAACATATATTTCTTTCTACATTTTGTCTTTTCATACTCATGAGGGAGTTTAATGGAAGAGCTGATTATTACTGAGTTTTGATCGACTTATTTCCTCCTTTCCACCTTTTACCCTCTCACTGAGCACATACTTGGTGTTAGACCCTTCTCTAGGTATCAGAGATATAGTAGTGAACACGGCAGACATGGTCCTTGGCCTTATGGAGCCTACAATTGAGATGGGGAGACTGTGGGGGATGGGGTGATTGGGAAGAGCAAGCCACTAATTATGCAGATAATTAATTATAATGTTTACGAGTACTGCATAGAAATACAAGGTGCTTGAGCAGGGAAGACAGAGAGAAATGGTTATATTCAAGACATTTAGTAAGCTGAATCAACAGGCCTGGTGATTTGTTAGATTTGAGCAGGGGTGGTAGTGAGGGTGAGTGAGGAGTCAGGGACATGGCTGAATGATTAGCTTGATGGACAGTAACCTATCTGGTGGGGGAAGAGGGAGGAGGAACAGGTTAGTAAGAAAAAATTAAGGGACATCGGATTTCTTCTGGGTGAAGATATCATATACTGATCTCTCTCTCTCTCTCCCCCTTGTCTCTTCTTCCCCACCTCCCCTCAAAGAAAAGACAATTTCTGAAAGTCCTTCTTTGGTTCCCCAAAAGAAAATTATCCTCTTAATGAGCCATGCAGACAGGTCCAGAAAAAGCCTGTTGTGTAGGCTTTTCCACTCCTGGTTGTAAAGGGCATTCTAATCACACCTTTGGAACCATGATGGAGATCTACTTTGACATTTAATGGCCTGCAGTTTGTATGCTTGTCTTTCCCTTGTTATATATCATATTGTGTGCTTTCTGAGGGTAAAGGTAGCATTCATTTTTTTAGTCTCCCTCAGTCTCATTAGCTCATGGCATTTAGTAGGTAACAATAATTATTTGCGGAATCAAATTATCAGACAATTGTATGAATGCTGGCTATAACTTGTGTTCTTTTATATTTTACATAATCTTTCCAAACAGTATGTATTTCTGTGTGTGGCTCCTTTTAGGGAAGGAGTGTGTTTATCTTGCCGACCACTGCATCTGCAGTCCTGATACATGGTTATGTTCAAAAACACTTGTTCAAGTGTGGTGGTTGCCAGAGGGGAGGGGAGTTGGTGAGTGGGTAAAACAAGTGAAGGGAGTACAGATTTCCAGTTATGAAATAAGTAAGTCATGGGGAGATAAATTACATCATGGTGACTACAGTCAGTAATATTATGGAGCATACCTGGAAGTTGCCAAGAGAGTAAACCCTAAAAGTTAACTTTGTATGGTGACAGGTGGTAACTAGACTTATTCTGGTGATCGTTTCACAATATAAACAAGTTTTTGTACCCCTGAAACCAATATAACATTAGGTGTCAATTATACCTCAATAAACTTGTTTTTTAAAGATTACTTGTTCAGTTTTTGAGAGGAGGAGGGCAAAAGTTATTCAAAATCTCTGAAAGCATTCTGTATATTCCACAGGTAAGGGAACAAAGGAAAATACACCCTGTGATAAACCTGAAGAGCCTTGGAAATGTTGCTTAGGTTGATTAACAGAGTAGAGCATTCTTACCCACAAGCTGATGACCTTTAGATTAGCCAAGTTTGATTCAGATATTAGGTCCTAAATTAATTTTCATAGTTGACAAAATTAGACAAGGTTGACCCTTTGATACTCCAACTTGAAAGATGACTTTTCTTCACTGGTTTTCAACAGTGTTCCAAGAACCCTTTGGGGTTTCATGGAAACCTTGAGCAAGCTGATTGGATGGGGTTCTGACCTGTACTTCTGCCTTCATCCAGTACAGCCTATCTCTATTTGTTTTATTTACATGCCTGTAAAATTTCCTTTGAAGAACAAGTTCCATGACTTAAAAGAAAAAAAAAAACTTCAAAAACTAGTGTCAGATAGCAACCTAAAACTTCTCAAATAATTATAATATTCTTACATGTAAAATTCCTACCTGAGAGTAGGTAGTGGCATCTGGTTATCTTTGGGAAACAACAACTTGATCTCCTAGAAAGTACATAAATCTTTACCAACTCAAATGTCAGAAAGCTACAGATGTGTTTGTAAAATACACAGCACATTTCTAGTCATTGCATTTATTCCTCTTTTTTATTAAACTGCCTGTTTTCTTTTGTATATTTCCCAATGAAGTTGTGCAGTTTTTTTTTTTCTATTGAGTTTAGCACAGTGCCTAGCCCAGTAAAGTTATATTGAATGAATAAACGGATGGATGGGTGGCTTTGACTGTTAGAAGAAGGACTGCTAATACCTGGGACTTGGTAATTGTTTTCTAATCCTGTCTTAGCAATTCTGTTTTTGTAAGACCCTGAATAAATTAATTTTGTATCTCACTATGCTAAATATAAAATTAAAAAATAGAGTGTGTTTTGCAAATTATGGATAATGAGTCACTGTTTCTTGGGAATAGAGGGTACATGAGCAAATTAATTACAAAGGCTTATGTTATTATAATTACAATATTAATTATAATACATAGCTACTGTTGATGAAACTAGCCTAGAAAAGGAATGTAATAGGAGTGGTCGGTTCAAATTTTGTAATAACATTCTGGTAGACAAAATTATTATTTATTATTTAGAGGACCTTACACCAAAGTTTGATAGAATATAGGCTGTGCAGGGTTTCTGCAGATTCAGTAGCAGCAGTGACCTAGAAGTCAAAGGTGACACTGAAAACGAAGACAAATTTGAGAGGAAGAAGAAACACAGTTGTAAAAGGTAAAGGTTTCTACCTCTTACTGACTGCCATATTGGATGAACATCTGCATGATTAAATTTAGTAGAATTTATTAAGTTGCTTTTCTGTGCAAGATCTGGTGATGAAGGAAATTAGAGATGAGTTAATCAAGGGAGATGAGACATAAACATCTCACAAAGAAAGTATTAAGGACCACAAGAGAAATCGTGTTCAATGGTATGAGAATTCATGAGGAGAAGAATAATCTTCCTCTAAATATTGCTTATTACTTGGATTACTTATGCCTTGGTTTTCAAATAAAATAAAACCTTTCATCTTCTCAACAGAGCCTTTAGCATAAATAAATATGTAGAGAGTGTTCCTGGCAAAGGTATGCATTCCCCAAAGAAGGAAGCCGTTTCCATAAACAGACTTCATTTCTTTGTTTGGGATCATCAGCTCCATTTTGTTTCCATCCTGTGGCATGAAGGCACTTGAAGTTGGGAAGCTGTCTCTGGTTCTGGGCCAAAGTTGAATCATCAGATTGACTGACCTCACCACACCATGTGTTTTGTATTAAAAAATTTGTGTGTGTGTGTGTGTGTGTGTGTGTGTGTTTTAGCAAATGAAAATGAGGACTCCCCAGGCCCTACATTCTTTGTTATTCCTACATTTACCAGTGTTTTCACGATTCTGTGAAAACAATGTATCTGTTATATTCAGAGTACATCATTTTTACAAGGCAGGATATTAATATAACCCAGAAAGACCAAGAATAAATTGGTATGCATACCTCCCCCTAAAAAACAACAACTTTTGACCTTCATGTAAATCTTTAAATTTGAATGGATTAGTTCAATTTTCCAAAAAAATTAATAAATAAAAAGATGATAGTTCTAAAAGAAAGTCTGAGGAAAAAAGACATACATAATGTTGTCCTAACATAATACACAACTTTTTATTTTCATGTATTTCCTTCCAGTTATTCATGTCATTACCTTCCACTCATCCCTAATCCACCCTCCTCTGGACTTTACCCACACCATGCCACCAAACTTGCTCTTGTTCAAGTCACCAGTGACCTCAGTGGATTCCTTTCAGTCCTTTGTTTGCCTGGCCTACCAGTGACCTTCAACACAGCCAAGGCTCCAGCTCTCTCCTCCTTATTCTCCATGATCCAGACACTATGGGTTGACTGACTTGGGGTCCGCACTACATTCTTTCCCTCCTTGGGACCTTTTGCACGTTCTGTACCTCTTCCTTGGAAGGCTTTTCCCAGTTCCTCTTGCCCCTTCACCCAGTTAACCTCTTCTTCCAAAGCTCAACATAAATGTCACAGAGTTAGATTAGATCACTGGAATTCTGCTTGAAAATAGTCATCAGACATGTAACTACACGTTTCCCCCACCCCCTCATCCTCTAAGTTCCTGGATGGCAGAAGCCATAATTGTCTTCACCATTGAAACTTCAGTGCCTAGATCATTGCCAGGCACATGGAGATGGTAAAAAATTTTGTTGTGGTTGAAGGGATTTATGGATAGTTGCAGTCATGGTATACAACCAATTTTATATCCTCTTTTTTCATACCAAATGCATATCTCCATGCATTCCATTCTGATTTTTTACTTTTATCAAAATTATACATGCATACATGTACAAGAATGCTCAAACTGGAAATAACCCAAAGGTCCATCAATGAGAATAGATAAATAAATTGTGGTATTCTCATTAAGTGGAATATTACACAGCAATATTGTAAGTCTTGCTACACATAAGAACATGGATGAATCTTACAAACATACTAGTACATGAAGCCATAAACAAAAGAGTACTTACACATGATTCCATTTACAGAAATTCCAAAAGCAGGGAATACTGATTAATGATGTCACAAGTCAGGATCCTGGTTAACCTTGGTAGGATGTTGGTGACTGGGAGGAAGCACAAAGGGGGCCTTCTGGGTGCTGGAAAAGTTCCATTTCTTGATTTAGGTGCTGTTATAAACATGTTCACATGGTGAAAATGCATTGAATTTATGATTTGTATACTTTTCTCTATTTAGATAATACTTCAGAATGTTTACTTGAAAATAAAAAGTTAATGAATTTTATATGCACATCTTTTAAACAGTCAAATAGTTCTACAGAGTTTTAAAACAGCATTTCTCTGTTTCCTACTCCATCACCCTCACCCTGCAATGTCCAGCTCTCCACAGACAACCTCTTTCAACTTTTTAAAGTTGACTCTTGCTTTTGACCTCCATAGCTCTAAATAACATGCTTGATTGCACTTCTTAATTTTTCAGTTTTATGCATTACCTATTAACTTCTCATCTGAGATGTAGCTCTTTTTCTTTCACTCACTTCCTATACTTAGTACATCCTTCCCACCTCTACATGCTCCTAATGTGGGTTATTTATCATTTTGGTTTGATTAATATTCAGTGTTTATGACATTTTCTATTGAAGTGCTATTGCAGCCAAGCCATGTAGTAAACTGTGATCACGTCTCTCTTGCTGCACTTCTTGTTATCTTGGCTTTGTTTGCTTGCTTCGTTTTCAGAGAATTTCAATCCCAAATACTCCACCACTTGTTTAAATCTTCCATCAAGACAATCAGACTTATTTGTTAAACTTTAATTTCATCTGGAAGAAATCTCTTCTAGACTCTTTGCTTTGCTCTGTTCTGGGCTGGTTGCCCTGTATATTTGGTTCACACCTCTTATCCTGAGATTTCCCTTCAAAATTATTCTGGGGATTTACTTTACCTTCTTCTGTGTTTGTTTTCTGTTTCCTGCTTTTGTGTAGTCTTCTTTTTCTTGGTTTATTTCCTTAGTTTTAAGGAGATCACCTTTCAGTAGTTTTCTGAGAAAAGGGTACATGTGACATAAAAATGTTAAGACTCTGCATGCATGGAAGTGTTCTATTCTACTCTCACACTTGATTGATGGCTTGACTTGGTATAGAATTCTATGCCCTAAATAATCCTTTCAGAATTTTGAAGACATTCTCCATTGTCTTAGAACTTTCCATGCTGATATTCAGAAGTCTGTGATGATTCTTCCTTCTTTTTTAAATTTGTGAGCTGTTTTTTTCTCTCTTGTAGGAGCTTCCCTTTGTACCTAATGATCTGAAATTTCAAACTGTTGTGTCTTGCTATGTGTGCATCTAATTTCACCTAATATTCTTGTCACAAAGTGGGTCCTTTTTAATCTGAAAATTCAAGTCTTTCTACTCTGGAAAATGTTCTTAAATTTTTTAGTGATGATTTCTCTCCTCTGTATTCTCTGTTCTCTCTTACTTAGAACTCCTATTAGATATCTTGGATTAATTCTCTAATTTATTTATGTTTAATGTCCAATTTTCTGTTCCTTTTCATGGTTGTGATATTCTCATATCTCCCTGAGGATATCAATGATTTTTTTTTCCTTCTCCAAGCATAGTCATTGTTTTATCCAAGTTACCTTTTAACTGAGTATTTATTTTGGTCTCAGTCTTGCAAGCTAATGACTGCCCAGATGTGTGTTAATCTAGATATTTTAGTAAGTTTGTTTATAGCTGAGAAATTGGGAGCTCTGAGCATGTGGGTGGTACTTACTGATGACCAACCACCATGATTTGCCTGGAAGTAAGCCAGTTTTAACACTGAAAGTCCTATGGACCAAGAAAACCCCCAGTCCTAGCTAACATCACCCTAGTTGTGATCTCTCTAGGGTGAGCTGTCTGGAAACGTTCCTTGGGAACCCAATTTCAGTGTCTTCAGTTCTTTTCCCCTGAGCTGGCAGATTCCCCAAAAAGTGCTGCTCCAATTTCCTGCATGGAGGTCAAAGACCTGCCTTTGAACATTCTTGGGCCCTGGTTGGGGGATTGTCAGCTTCCAATATGAAAGTATCCTCTTAATCTCATTTCTGCTGTGTCTGGTTTTTCCTATTCACTATTTACTTAGTGCTTGACATGTGTCAGGCAGTGTTTTAAGCACTGGGGAGGCTGCAGGAAATAAAACATAAGAAAATTCTGCTTCTGTGATGCATGTAGGAAGGCAGGCAATCAATCAGTCAATTAATTTTTTTAAAATTTTGATTTGTCAAAGAGTGATAAGTGCCATGAATAAAAGTGAAGCAGGAGAGAAGGAAAGATAGAGCTATGGAAATAGGTTATTTTCAGACTCTTCTAAATAGGGTGATCAGAGAAGACCTTATGGAGAAGATGACATTGGATAAAGACCTGAAGGATATCAGGTTATCATTCAGGTAGATATTTGGAGGAAAAGCTTCCCAAACAAAGGGAACAAGCAAGATTCCTGAGGCCGAAGTGTGCCTGATACCTTTGGAGAGTGCAAGAAGGAAATGGCTGTAGCATAGTGAGCTAGTGTGTAAGGAGGAGACTAGTCATTCTAATTGCTATGTGGAAAACAGACCATAGGGCTCAAGGAAAGAAGCAGGAAGTCCAGTTAGGGAGCTATTGTATCAGTCCAGTCAAGTCATGGTGGTGCCTTGGACCAGGGTTGTAGCCAAAATGGTGCTGAGAAATTATGAGATTCTGGATATGTTTTCTGGATTCATTAATGGTTTGGTTATGAGATAGCAGAGAAAGGGACTCAAGGATGACTCCCAGGATTTTGGTCTGAGGATCTGGAAGAATAGAATTCCCATTTACTGAGACGGGGAGGATATGAAGAAGCAGGTTTTGGAAAGACATCATGAGTTAGATTTTACAGAGGTTACATTTGAGACACCTATGGAATGTTATGTGTAGAGTAATAGGTGGGCATATGAGTCTGGTGTTATTTGGGTTCCTCACCCAATTCCAATGTGTGGAGGGGGAGTTTTCCCCCCACCCCACCAAGGAATGCTGGGGGCATCAGCTGGGTTTCCTATAATTCAACTCAATTCTGACACTATTCACCCAGAGATGGCATCAGATTCCACAGGCAAAGGGCTCAATCCCACCTTCCACTTCAGATGCCAGTTGCAAGCCCAGGTTGTTACCTATGCTTCTGACCAACTGGTCATAAATGAGAGGTTCCCATGACCCCCCCCCCACTTCCTTGGGCTCAATTAATTTGCTAGAGAAGCTCACAGAACTCAGGAAACCTGTTTACTCACTAGGTTACCTGTTTATTACAAAGGATATTAAGGGATACGAGTCGATAGCCAGAAGAAGAGATACGTAGGCTGAGATCCTGAACAAAGGAGCTTCTGTTCTCATGGAGTTTGGGCCCAGCATATTGGGGTGTGCAAGCGTTGTTTCCCCAATCTGGAAGCTCTCAGAACCCCTTCCTTGTTTTTTTATGGAGGCTTCATTATATGGGCATGATTAATTAAATCACTGGCCTCTGGTGATTGATTCTACCTCCAGCCCCTCTCCCATCCCTGCAAATTAGTCCCAATCCTCTGTTCTGGGTTGGTTCCCTGGGCAACCAGCCTCCATTCTTAGGTGCTTTCCAGAAGTCACCTCATTAACATAAACCCAGTTGTGACGGAAAATCCTTGTCATATGAATAATAAGACACCCATTTCACCTTTATGGCTCTGCAGTGTTTTCAGGAACTGAGCACAAGAGACCAAATATAACAAAAGACGCTCTCATTGCTCTTATGGCTCAGGAAATTCCAAGAGTTTGGGGAGCTATGAGCCAGGAACTGTGGATAAACACCAAATATATATGAAAAACATATTTTGGTCATCTGAATAACCAAATATAAATTTCTTGTAAATCACAGTGTCACAGGTGTTCAAGGAAGAGGCTGGAGGCATAAATTCTGGAAATGGTATTTAAGGTCGTGTGGTTGGGTGGAATTGCCTAGGGAATAATGTAGATTGAGAAGTGGACCAAGATAAAATCCTGCAGAATGTCAACAGTTAGAGGTTGAGGCGATGAGAAGGAACTCGTAAAGGAGACTGAGAAGGAGGGTCCAGACAAGAAGATAGAGAATCAAGACAGAGACTTATCTGGAAGTCAATGGAAGAAATGTTTCAATAAAGAGAGAATGATGAACTGAATCAGGTGCTGCTGAAAAGTCTAGTTCAGAAACACCTTGATCCATCTAGTCCGGAAAGCTTCTGTGGTATCCTCTCCAGGAGCATATCTCCAACCATTTGCCAGGGTTGGAGGAGGGATAGTTTCCTGGTTGTGCAGAATAGGAGAGGAGAAAATGGGAAATGGGATGTCAATGTGCTTCTTAGACTGTCAACCCTTCCTCCTTATTTCAGTGGCCCCCTCCCTTCATTCCACTTTTAAGTGGATGCCACCAATTTCTGAGCCTCTAAAGAATTCTCTGATGTAAATTACATTGATTGATACTTTGCCCTCATTCCCTGTTTAGGAGTCCACTTTCTCTAATGTGCTAAGTCATTTACTTCTTGATAATCTACTACTTTCAGGCTTTGTAAGTAAAATTGCTATTATCTTTTTAATGGTGTAAAGTTGTCAACCATCTGGATGTACATCATTTACTTAAGTGTTCCCCATGTTTGGACATTTGGGTTGCTTCCAATGACATATGATATTATGCAATGAATCTTTCTTGCATATAACATTGTTCATGATAAGGAATTTTTTTTTTTTTGCTCTGGATTGATTCCCAGAAATGTAATAACTAGGTTGAGAGATACTAGAATTTGATACAGTAAAAGGCACTATAATTAATAGCTCAGAGCATAGTCTCTGGAGTATAAGTCAGAGTGCTTTTGTTTAGATTCTTGATCTGCCATTTGCTAGCTGTGTGATCTTGGGCAAGTTTCTTAAACATCCTGTGTATCAGTTTCCTCATATGTCAAATAGGGATAACAAGAGTAGTATTACTGAGGGGAGAGGGGTAAGTTAATATATGTAATTTACTTGCACGGTGACTAATGCACAATAAATTAACAGTCAATAAATAGACTCATTACCGTCATTGTGATCACCATCATGATTCTTGATAAATCTTGCCAAGCTGCTCTTCAAAAGGGGATCCACTTCATTGCCGTCAGCAATGTATAAGGGTGCCCATGCAAACACTTCTTTGCCAGCCAGACTCAGTCATTATTTTAAAAGGCTCTTAAACAAAGCTCTATTAAATTCCTCTGTAGTTTTGTTAATGTTCCAGCCTATAAAAGGAAAATTTATGCAAATCATTAGCAAATTCTAATATAAGGGCTTCAAATGAAGGAAGTCACATCATACTTGATTTCAACTTAAGCAAAATCAATTATACCCCTGGAAGAGGGGAGGAGAGAGAAAGAGAAAAAAAAAATTTTTTTTTAAACCTATAGTGATTTTTTTCTGTCCATTCCTCTCAATGAATGTATGTGAGTTTGAGACAGAAAGTCCTTTTCCTCAGTTGGTCTGAGTTTTAATGTCCCTCTTCTGGTGTGAACATCTCATTCATGCAGAGTGTGATTCTAGAGTTTTAGAGAGATTTTCATACCACGTGCCTCCCAGAGCCAAGTCAACACTGTTGGCCATTTTGGGAGTTGTACTATTATTCTTAAGTGATGTTTGAGAAGGACTTTGAACCTGTGTGAGACTGCTTCCATATCCAAAAGTTTGTGCACAAAAATGACCACCTTATGTTGGTCTTGAATAAATAGTATCATCCAGTATTTTTTTTGTTTGAGGCTTTTGATTTTGCTACTAGCTAGGTGACTTTTACTGATGCTATACACGCTGCTCCTTCTGATCAGGACACCCTTCCCTTGTTTCTTTGTCTGGCAAATTTAGACCTATCCTTCAAGGCTCCACTCAAGCCTGAAGCCTCCCCAGGTTCCTGTTGGCACATGAGGCCATTGTGTCCAGACCACTGCATATGAACCTCTAGTATAGCAGTTACCATGTGTTGAGTGAAATTGTCTGTATGTCTTTCTCCCCACAGTCTGTGAGCTTCTCAAGGATAGGAACTGTGTATTAGTCATTTTTGTAACCCCAGTGTCTATGTGTCTACTGACACATAGTAGACATTTAATAAATATTGTTGAGTGAGTGAATGAGAAATGGAAACTGAAAATTTTTTGAACACTTTCCTTGGATATTGACATCTCTCTACCATGGTTCTAGATGGTAAAGAGGTGTCATAATATCCAAGGAAAGTGTTTAAAAGTGAAAACTCATCAATAAGGAGTAATAGCTACGAGTTATCAAAGACTCTCTGTATTCCAACAGCTCTGTATGCATTATAATCTTTCTTGGAAATCACCATACTTAAACATTAGCCTCAGAAATTGAGTAACTTGTCCAGAGTCCCATGACTAGGAACATGGAAGTAAGTATTTGAATCCAGTTTGTGTATTTCCATTACTCTCTCCTGCTTCCCCGCTTCAACCCTGTCAGAGTTAGAAGAGAAACCAAGTGGGATGCTTAGAAAGCATCCGCTGAATTTGGCAATTAGGAGGTTACTGGGACCCTTACTGATTTCACGGGGTATACCACTTTGTGTCCAACTTTACTTCTGACCCTGGTAATGAACTTCTGTATCACAAAGTATGGTGTCAGAACACATCTCTTCATTAAGAGAAGTGCCACTGAGTATCCTTCGAAAGACCATCATGTCCCCAAAAGGAAACACATGTTTGCTATGGAGATATGGGTCATGATGCTATTCAGGGGGCCCGGGCCCAGGACTTATTGTTGGAGACATTTAGGACACATGTGAACCAGGTTCCTGAACAGAACATTCTGGAGAGGAGCAAGGATGGAAGAGGAATATGTGTGTGTGTGTGTGTGTGTGTTGGTGCATGTGTGTGTTGGTGCAGTGGGGGGCAGGGATGTGTGTCATCCTTGAGATGCACTTCCAAGAATTGATGACAGCAGGAAAAGCTGATCTCTGAGCTAGTGATTACGCATCTATTTACGTAGCATTGGGACAATGACTATAGTCCACTTGCTTGTTGGATTAAAATATTATGCTGATGCAGTGCTAAATGGAGGCTCGCTAAGCGTGAGTCATGATGACAAACCACTGTACCAAGATACATCGAAATCCTCACCCTCCCATACTCAAAGTCATTGTTGGCTGTGGCGGTTCCAAAATTTAAAATCTCTCCAATTTATTTATTTGTAACTTTCCTAAATCAAATGTAGCAGGGTGGTCTTGGCCAAACCTCTGTGGCAGTTGACCTGTGGAAACAGAGAATGCCTTCCCTTGGACCCCTAACTAGCCACAAGTGATGGGGATGAAGACTTCCTTTTTGGCTGAAGGGAAAAAGGAGAGGTTGGGGACATGGGGAGAAAGATGGAGGAAAGTGAATCGGTGGTCAGTCCCCAGCCCAGCCCACACCAGGTGCCACATTTGACCCTCTGAAAGATGGTCTGCAGGCAGAAACCAAGGAAACTTGGGCAAAGAAATTTTGTGAGTTGTGAGAATTCTGCTTTGGAGTCTAGATGACAAAGCACAATGCAGAGCTGGGGAGACGGGCACCCATGCCATGAGGCAGTTGGCATGCAGGCAGCTCAAAGGTCACATGAAGCTGCGTGCATGTGTGTGTGCATGTGCCTGTGCTAGTGCATGTGTGCACGTTGGCTGCTGTGGACCCCTCCCCACCACTCTGGTATCTGAGGGGATTCCTGGGTTCACACTGGAGATACTGATTATCACTTTTCCAGCTTCCCTTGCACCTAGGGACTGGGTGTGTGACCCAGGCTTCACCAGTCAGATGCACCCATCTTGGAGTCATGGGAATCAAAAGGAATTCTCTTTGGTAGCAGAGGAGCAGCAGCATTTGCAGGAGAATCAAGCTCCTAGGGTGGTGGTGGCAGTGGTGATACTGGCAGCATCTAGTGGAGGGGCCAGAGTGCTGAGGACACAAACACCAGGATTTTGTGCGCAGCAGCACTGCCAGTGTGAACTTGCAGGACCTCTTCCGGGCATGATTTGGAGTATTCTTGACTGGGTAGTCCTGAATCTGATTTTCCAACCCTCAATGCAAGTTAGAGAGTTGAGGAATAAAGTTTTAAGAAATCATTTTCTGCTTAAATTAGCTAGAATTTTGTTGGCAATCAAGACTCTGAATGAGCCAAAGATCTTACTGGGAATGGAATACTTACTTCCCATGGTCCGAACATCTTAAAACTAGAAAACAACAAGCTCTAATCCTGATCTTCAGTTCATGCCTTGAGCCAAGGATTCAGTCAACTAAAAAAACCCCAGAAAACCAACTGGATACACAACAGACAAAAATCCCTCAAAGTTTGACATGGAAGGGCTTTTTAATTAGAATGCCACTGAAAGTCACACTTTCACCAGGCCCCATATAAGAATCCACGCATCATTTAGGAAAGAATGGAACCCTGAAAACTGGAATGAAGATATTGAGGAGCACATTGTGAATGAGGACATGCCCACACATTTAGAGTTCCTTCAAACCCAAGCCCCATGGAGCCTCCCTAGTCAACTGAAGCAGTGCCTCTTTACTCTCTTGTAAGGCTATTCCTATTTTGCTTGAAGACTTTAAAATGACCTAATCTAAGGTATTTACCTCAAAAGGGTCAGGCAAGTCTCCTCAAACCCCATCTTCCCTACTCCTCATTATCTGCAGACTTAAAACCTGGGTCAGGATCCAGCCTGCACCAGGGATCCAATTACAAAGTCAACGCCAGAGGGAAGAGTTTCGCACTGAACAATTGCAAAATTTTCCAGTTTATATCGGCAAATATTTTGAATATTTGTGGAAACGGATGCTGAAGTTACTAGACCAAGGAGTAAAGAATCTAACTTTAGATCAAGCTGAATTTATCCATAGGTATCACTTAGCACACTCTGGATTCAGTTGACTACTTTAAACAGCAGGGAGTATTTCTAAATGTTTGCTTCATTGGTTGACTAAAACATCATTTTGTATATATATATTTTTATTGAAGTATAGTCAGTTTACAATATTGTGTCAATTTCTGGTGTACAGTACAATGCTTCAGTCATACATGAACATACAAATACTCATTTTCATATTTTTTCACTGTAAGTTATAAGATATCAAATATAGTTTCCTGCACTATACAGCATGAATTTGTTGTTTATCTAATCTGTATATATCAGTTAGTTAGTATCTGCAGATCTCTAACTCCCAATTTATCCCCCCGCTGGTAACCACAAGTTTTTCTGTACGTCTGAGAGTCTGTTTGTTTTGCAAATAAGTTCGTTTGTCTTTTTTTTTTTTAATTCCACATATAAGTGATATCATATGGTATTTTTCTTTCTCTTTCTGGCTTATTTCTCTTAGAATGACAATCTCCAGGTCCATCCATGATGTTGCAAATGGTATTATTTTATTCTTTTTAATGGCTTAGTAGTATTCCATTGTATAAATATCCAGTCATCTGTCAATGGACATTTAGGTTGCTAAAACATCATTTTAATGGTGATCTGCATTTACTGCACTTGAGAGGCTAGCAATTCTTTGATATAATATAAAGTGAGGAAGGCAAAGGCTTTGGAATGAGGCATGTTGGTGGGGATTTACAGCCTGTGACCTGCTTACCCACACTCAGCATCCCTCCAAGAGGTCCCAGAAAGTATCTCCATGAAGGCTTTGGGAAATATATTGTTTGGTGAGAAGAATGTCATCACATTTGAAAAGTACTGTAGGGGCTATTACTGTAGACCAGGGAGTCTAATGACAAATATTGCAATTAAAATGAAATCCTGTTTTACAAGAGGCCACCAGGAAACTAGGATGGCAGAGGCCAAGTAACACTACTTAACTATCAGAGGCAAGGCAAGAATGGCTACCATTATAGGTATCAAAATCAGTATGTAAATCAGGATAAACAACAAGCATCAATCTTTATATGTGACTACTTCATTGGTCACTTATAAAGATTGCTACTTTTGTGTATACCAGAATTCCCTGGAAGGCTCGTTAAACCACAGATAGATGGCCGGGCCCAATCCCCAGAGTTTCTGATTCAGTAAGTAGGGATGGGGGTCCAAGAATTTGCATTTCTAACTAATAACTTCCCAGGTTATATCAATGTTGTTGATCCAGGGACACTTTGAGAACCGTTGATCTAATTGCTCTTGAGTCCTGAGAACCAATATAGATAAGCAACTAAATTTGTAAACAAAACAAAACAAAAACAAAAAGCAAACTTCAAGAGGTGAATAAAGGTTTTACTTGAGCTACCACAGAAGAGTCACTCTCTCCCACCCTATTCGCAGGTTGAGTGAATTTACAGACTAGAGTTCCTTGAATCTTGGTAGTCTAGGACCATTTACGGAAGGACCATCCAATCATCCAACATGTACTTTATTGGATATCTTCCTGCAGCTTCTCCAAAGGGTCCTGTGGTCACTTACTAGGAAAAGAAGAAGTACCTAGTCTATTCAGGATATTAGTATCTCGAAGCAACACTAATTTCCAAGGACCCAGAATTCCATTCTTATCTACAGAGTAGAGGCTTATCACAGTGTTGTGATAAATGGAGACTCAACCTGAGTTCACCTCTCCATAGGCTCAGTGAGACCCTGTAGTTGTTGCCCTAGTTTCTTATAGTATTGTTGGCATAGATTTACTCAGCAGTCCTCAAAATACCCTCATTGAGTCCTTGACCCATGGAATAGAACTATTCTAGTTGAAAGGGTCAGTTAGAAACCCCCGGGTTCAGTAAAGCAAAAGCAACGCCTCATCCTTGGTAAAATCGAAGACATAAATGCCGTTATTATAGACCTAAAAAGATAAAGGAGTGGGATTATTTTTACATCCTAATTTGATTGCCCTTTGGGAAGTATTTTTTAAAAATGATAGATTTTGGGTAATGACAGCAATTTGTTGTAAGCTTAATCAGGGAATAATGATAATTGTAACTACTCTTCTAGATGTGATCCCTGTACTAAAGCAAATATATCCATCCTGTGGAATCAGAATGCAGCTGTTGGTCTCTATCCCCCAAAACAGAAAATACCCAAAGTAGTCTGCTTTCACCTCTTGAGGAGGGCATTATACCTTCAGTATACTGCCTCAGGGACACATCAACTTCCTGTCCTCATGTCACACAAGTCAGTCTTCATGGACCTGGATTATCTCATCATCTCACAGAAGATCATGCTTTTCCACTATATCAGTGAGATAGATTCCTGGGAGCAAAAAGTTGCTGGAGCTTGATATGCATTGCAGTGGACTGAGGATGCCAGAGGTTGAGGATAAACATTAAAGCCAAAAACTTGATTCTGCATCTTGTCACCCCTACCACAAAGGAAAAAGAAAATGCTTAGTGGGAATATTTGGATCTCATAGAAAACATTTACCACATTTCGGTATTCTGCGTCTACCCATGACCTGTTGAAAAACAAGCGGCTTTGAGTAGAACTGGGAGCAAGAGAATTCTCTCTAGCTGGTCAAGGTTGTAGTGGCAGAGCAACAATGCTGCAAGTGTTTGTTGCAGATTATGATGTTGAATGAAGCCTGTAGAAAGTCTCAGTGAATCCCGCTGAGATTCACAGAGGAGCTCCCTAAGGCTTTAGGGCAAGTAAAGGAATTATTCACTTTTGAAAAATATCCCCTGGTTGCTGGTTGATCCTGTTAGAGACTGATGGTGGGACAGCAGGTAACCTCAGCTCTTCAGAGTTATATTTTCTTTCCATATTTTCTTCCTTGTAGTGTCATGTGTCTATGTTAACTGTTTTTCCTCTTTTCGCTCTCTTTCCCCCATTATTTGGTACAGAATGAGTTGGTGGTAGATCCCTTGACTACTATCATGTCTTTACTCCTTTAATATCTAGTTCATAGGGCATTACAGATATTATAGAATATCAATACAGATACTCCTCTTCTAGAAATAGAAAAGGCCCACTCAGAGATCCAGGACATGAGCTGTATGCAGTACCTGATGAGATCTGGTGTTGTTATCTTTTTGAGAAAGGAATGAGAAATTGTATGATTGTATGAGGGATGGTTACATTTTGTTAAGCAAGAGCATTTGGGATGAAGAAGAGAGTCTGTTAATGTTGGACAGCCAAAGAGGTGGACAGTGGTAGGCATTTGTTACTCCTACTACTGCATCTCAGGCTCCTTAGTGCTTCTCAGTGCAAAGTGCAGTACCTGATGTTCACTGGCGAAGGCAGAATGTCTTCTCCATACCAGGTCTGAGGCATGATTTGGAGCCTTGCCCTTGGCTGAGTACCTGAACTTGATTCTACAATCATGATTCCAAATATTATCCAATATAATTTTAATAAATTCCTTTTGTACTTAAATCCATTTACACAGTCATTTTATACTGCATCTAACTGAGAACCATAACCAATCTTTTCATTAAAACAACCTTCTGGCCACCATAATAAAGGAAAGGGATTCCTCGGGTAGTAGATACAAACATTCCTGTCACTGTAAAGGTGACATTCCAGTTCAAATGTTGATCTCTTGTAAGTTTGGTTAGCATTAGTCCATCCCTCTGAGCCTAGTCTCCTCTGGGTACACTAATAAAATCTAGTAACTTTGTGAAAGCCAACTATGAGGTTCTGGCTTAGTGGTTACCACTGATCCCTATGATCTCTATCTCTTTCACTCTTGATTCAAAAATCCTGCCATCATCCACCTCCTAGAGCTCACATCTCTAGGGTATGTTCACATGCATTTCCTCATTTATTCCCCTACAACAAGGCAGGCAGGCATTTTTATCTACAACCTAGAGCTAAATAATTAAAGTTAAAAGATGCATTCAACCAGCTAGAGATAAAAGAATTAAAGTGAGAAGATATATTCAACCAACTAATAAGATGCAGATCAGAACCCAGAACTTGGGTCTTTGGGCTCCTAGACCAGCCTACTGCACAGAATGCTCTGCTTCATTTATCTAATCCGAAGTGGGCACAATGATGGAGGGATGCCCATGTATGGTGCCAGCACCATCCATGCCCAGCCTGTGGAGATCGCGAGAAAGACCTGAGTGAATGCAATTTATTTCTAGGTGGCTTGAGGGTTTCCATACCTTGCATCTTCCGCCGGTTTTGTTTTGTTTGTATTTGCATTGTTTTGAGTTCCTAAGTTGTCTTTGCCCTGGTGTCTGGTATCTTCAGTTCTCTTTCTCATGTAATTTTAAAGTTGCCCTTGCCTTAGCCAGATTCATGCAAAAGTGAATGTCGTGTTCACCAGGGCCCTGGGATTGACGCACTAAGCCCACAGGTGATGTGGGAGATTTGACTCTTTCCAGAACATAGAACGGTGAAGCACAGAGGCAAACAGGTTCAGAGAGGTTCTGCGTCATCTGGTGAGAGACTTTCATCTCTTCACAGATGGTTTAGTGCCAAGTAGATATTAGCAAGTTATGCAGATCACCACAGGAACAGAATTCTCATGAAAATAAATCTTTCCTTGAAAGTCTCCTTTTCTGAGAGTCCACAGAAAGGGAGCCTAAACCTTCGAGGCTGTTCAGTTGCATGCTGTGCATATGTACGGTTTCATCCCTTTTAAGTTTGCTTTTAACTCCCGCTATATGACTTTATTCTAGGACCCACCTCAGTCCTTTAAACTGAAATTGTCACTTAATTTACACTGCCACCACATCTGAAATTTACCAACAGACCTTACTTCCTACCCTTTCAGAAATTTAGAAGCCTCAAATATTTCATTTCTTATTTTGCTCTTTGCATAGCAGATCATTTCCAAGGTTGTTTATATTGTTGATACTTCAAAACCAACAAAAGTAGGCTTCTATGGTGCATAAACCATGTTGTTCATCCTCTGAAAAGGACCAATCAAGGTATTCTAACAGCTCTTTACCCTTGCTGCGCCCTTTCAGTGACAATGTTATTCATTCGTTCACTCATTCACTCAATTGGTATATATTAATCTTCTGTTAAGAATTCAGCCCTTTATAGATGCCATTAATTGTGTCTCAAAAGTAGACAACATGACCCCTTCTAATCAGGAGTGTACCACCTAGTTGGGTTGTGAGATGCAGGTAGAGATTACGTAGACTATAACATAATCATGTAAACCTGTCTCTCTGCGTGCAGAGGAACACAAGTTGCCTTTGCATGCTGCTACATAATATATGGGGCTCATCCTTTTAATCTGGGGGAAGAGGAATTTCCTCACTTGGAAGAATTCTTGAAGATCTTGAACAGGCTTAATTTTTTGAGCTGCATACTGATCACTGATAACACGTTATCCTGTGTTAGCCCTGAGCACTCTGTCAACAGCCTGAGGGGCTCAGGACTTCCTAACTCCACTGGTGGTCTCCCCACATTCCTGATAAATGCTCTGACTCACTTCCTTCCAACTAGCACTAGGAAGCTTCCCAATCATGTGGCAGAAGATGGCAGCAGGAAAGCCAACAATGGGACCTCATCTCCATGAAATGGAGCAAGACCATATGGGCGTCTTTTTTCCAATCAGAGGGGAGTAACTTTCTTTTTTCTAAAGAGGAAAGGAGTCATCTTTGTGGGGGAATCTATTAAGAATCTTTTTTTCTGGTATCTTCTGGATGAATTTCTTTTCCAGTTCTACATGAAATGCTAGCATTTCTCTTAGCAAAAGTCACAGCCTGCAGTTTAGACAAACTGGCTTCTGGTGCACACTAAGAATTTGAGGTCTCTGAAATTGACATGGGTGGCAGTGGAAAAGGCTACATATTCACATTTGAGGATTTTAACCTCAAGCTTTAGACACAGAATTTATTCATTTAAATAGGGTTTGGAAGGGCCCTCGTACACTTTCCTCCAATAGTATGGGATATCTGTTTCTTTTATTTCTGACCTCACCAATGCATCTTCTTTCCCCGCCCCAAAGTTCAAGTCAAACCAAGGGGCATATAAATGGGTTACGGTTGACCACGTGGGCCTGTGTTTCTTTCCTCGGGTTGACTCATCTAGCAAGACTAAGTCAGTTCAGATCTGGAATCTACTTTTCTCATCCTAGAAAGTCTGTTCATTTTTATAGTCTTCCTGAAAATGCTGACCAAATTCAGAGAGGGCCCTCTGCTGTTAGATTTTCCTTGCAAATGACCTCAACTGTTGGAGACTGGTGTAGTCCACCTCAGACAACCCACAGCACATGCTACAATTCCAATAAAGCTCAAGTCAGTCTGTCTGCCTAGCTGTCTGTCCATCCATCTTTCCATCCTTCATTCAAACATGTATTAATCACTTACCAAACCATGCCAAGCATATGCTGGACACAAAAACACACCGATGAACAACATGAAAACAGAGGTAGTAGTGTACTAGTGGAGATAGACAGGAAAACAGACTAATTATAATACAGTGTCGGCCTCTGTTTTTAACTGTGTTTTCACCCTTATATTTTGGTGCCTAGAACAGAGTAGGCATTCAAATCCTGATTGACCAAATTGGAGGATGAGTCACAGGGACCAGTATAGTTGGAGCAAGTGAGTGAGAGGAAGAGCTGT
The DNA here is from genome assembly GCF_048773025.1 of Camelus bactrianus. Lineage (NCBI taxonomy): Eukaryota > Metazoa > Chordata > Mammalia > Artiodactyla > Camelidae > Camelus > Camelus bactrianus. Next base: position 15,785,431 of record NC_133552.1, read on the forward strand.
GGGTGAGGGTGGAGAGCATTCAGGGTGAGGTTGAGTGGGTGGGGTGTGGATGGTGAGAGGTCCTGTAAGAACTAATAGCTTTTACTCTGAGAAAGATAGGAAGCCACAGAAGAGTTTGGGTGGAGGAGTGTCATGATCTGAATTAAATTAAATTTGCCGTTGGGGGGAATGGACTGTGGGGACCATAGGCAGAAGCAGCACAAACAGGAGGCCACTGTGATAATCCAGATGAGAGATGATGAGGCTGGAACCAGAGGGGTGGGCTGTGAGCAGTGGTCATATCTGGATGTATTTTGAAGGTCTAGCTGATGGATTTGATGTGGACTGTGAAAGGGAGAGTGGAAAGAGTCAGGATGATACTAAGCCTGAGAACCCAGAAGGATGATGTCCCCCACCCCCAGTATCTCCCAGCTGGCTCCTTACTTTCTTGTAAAGTTTTCTGCTGAAATGTCCCTTTATCGTCAGAGAGTCCTTCCCTGACTATGTGTAACAATCATAAGGGCTGTTCACATATGCTCAGTTCTCTCTTCTTACGAAGATGGTAGGGTTGATTGCTTTTCCATGTCCTGTTGAACTCAGGTGTGACCATGTGACTCATTTGGGCCAATGAAATGTGAGCAGATGGGACTTGTGCCATTTTCAGGTGAACCCCTTAGCAGCTGGCGTGTGCTTCCTCTCCTTTTCTTCAGCGTCTGCCAAAGCAATTAGAAACATTTGCTTGGGCCTATCTTCAGAGTGAGGAATATGGAGTTAAGCCCCAGCTGACCTTCAGTAATCATGCAGCATAAGTTAGAAGCAAATCTTTGTCATAAAACTAAGATTTTAGGGTGGCTGTTTTTTTATTACAACGTAACAGCCTATCCTGACTGATACATTGCCCTAAATAAAACAGAATTCTCAACCCCTTCCACCATCCCCTCACTTTTACCACCTCCTAATATAGTATACATTGATTTTTCTTTCTTTTGGTTTTAATTCTCTGCCCTCTTATTTGAATGAATGCTCCTGAGGACAGAGACCTGGTCTGATGTGTTCATGGCTTTTGTCCAGCTCTTAGAACAGTGTCTGGTTCATAGTGGGTTGTTAGGCTGCATCCCGCAGGCCTCAAGACCGAAGAAAGAGCATGGTGTCAGTGACAGAGACATCAGTGGTTTAATGGATAAGCGGCTCTTACATGTATGAAGCAAGGTACTGGAGGGACACCCCACCATGTGCAGCACATGGTAGGCAGGACAAGGCAGCAATCTTCACTACCAGGGCAAGAGGGAGATTACCAGTGATAGGGGAAACTGATGTCAGGTTGGCTCATCGGTTGCCAAGGAAACCAGCACTGCCCCTTTAATAAAGTATCATAGTAGGGAGAGCTCTGATCTAAAGATTAAAACAACCACTAGTTGGGGCCAGGGGCAAGTACGTAGTAATTTAGTGACTAGGCTCCATGCTTAAGAGGGAATGTTGTTTAGGTGAGTAAGGCACAGGCAAGACAGGGACAGGTTGAGCAGGGGATGTACAGAGAGCAAAAGAACAGCCATCCTGGGTGGCCTGACCTTACACAGGTGCTAAGGAAACACTTGTTCTGTGAATGAATAAATGCCTGGGACATCAGAGATCACTTTCCAAAACTGAAAGCATTGAAGTTGTATCTCCACGGATGCATAGGAGTGTGCCAAAGGGAGAAAATAGCCTATGGAAAGATCAGGATATCCAGGGGACTCTAAGGAGTTCAGCATTATTAGAAATAGGGTGAGTAAAGACAGCTGTGGAAGGACTTAGAGTTTGGGGAGACGGAAGATGAGACTAGAGAGATTTGCTGGATCCGGCTTCTGAAAGACTTTCTGTGCCCTACTAATACACTTGGACTTTATTTTTTGAGCAGTAAAGAGCCAATAGAGTTTTTAAATCAGGAAGTGACAAGATCGGTTTTGATTCTGCCCAAACAAATTACATTCAGGGAGCAACCTCTGCTCAGCTAAGATTCTCATTTCTCTTTGCCTACTGCAGCTATATCACCCTTCATCAAATCATTCTTTCATTTTTTTCCCCAACAAATGTTTATCACTTGTTATGAGCAGTGTACTAGGTAAGGGGCATGGAGAACAACCAGGAGCAAAACCCATACCTTGCCTTAAATGAGCTTCTGTAATCTGGGGTTCATAAAGGGTGACTGTAAAAGCCACATGAGCAAAATCTTGCACTGGGGTCTCTGGCTTCTGTGAACCTTTCTTTCCAGCAACACAGCCACTCCTCTTCCATATATGAAATTCTCTAAAGTTCCCGGCACGACTTCACGCCTCCCTTGTCCAAGAGAAACGATCATCACCATCACCATCACCATCACTGTCACATCATCATCTTCATCATCATCACATCTTCATCCCAAAACAGAAGAAGTTAACATTTATCAAACACTTCACAGTTTACAGATCACTTTGACATACATAACCTCATTTAATCCCTCCAAGAACCCTATGAAGTATTATTACTATCTCTACCTTACAAATGGAAAACCAAAACAAAACACTAGGTTCTGAAAAGTTGTAACTTGTCCAAAGTCATGTACTCAGAAAGGTCTGGAATCCAGGTCATGTCAAACAGAGAAATGGTCCATGCCCTGCCTGCAGATTTTCTAGCCTCTACTTTCCACATTGTCTGTTTCTCCCCCTGGACAACAAATATTTTCTGAGCATCTATGATGTTGCAGACACACCCTTGGGACTGCAGACAGAATGGTGAAGAAAACACAGTCTCTGCTTTCTTGGAATTTAGCAGAGCTTACAGTCTAGCTTGGTGGTGGTGGTGGTGGTGTTGGTGGGGTCTTTCCCTTTTTCTGCCACTCCAGATAAATTAGTGAGGGATGCCTTCCTCTCAGTTGGTCCAAGGACAGAATGGGCACCCCACCACATTTCTCTACCTCTGCAGAGACACCCCTCCTTTGCTGGTCTGTTTGTTTCCTCCTGATTGAGCACAAATGTGTTGGGTCCTGCTGTTCCTGCCCTGGTCCTGCTTCACTAGCTACTAGATAGTTGCGCTCTCTCACTGGCGTCGTGAAGCTGCCTGACCCTCAGATGTCCTGACTGTTCTAGGCAACAGGCAGAAGCTCTCAGAAAGTCTGTGTCACTTATCCCTTTCCTTACCACACCTGCCTCTCTGTGACCTGAGCTACTGGAGTCTTGGCCACCTCCCAGGGCTATGACATAGCCAAGGGGCGGAGCCCAGTCACCAATGCGTGGATCTCAGACTGGAAATAGTACAGTCAACAGGCTTATCATTCTGCACTGGGACCGCATCCCCCTCCCCTCAAAGCATTTTGCAATTTTCCCCTTACAAATGCCTCCTGGTCAGCAAGCTCTCTGACCCTGCTATCTCTTGCCCTTTAGTGTGCCTGTCCTCCTGCTCTTCCTCCAGGGCTGGGCTGCCCAGGGGGCGCTACATTCTGTAGGTTCCCAGTAAATAATTCCTTATCACTGACATTCCCTGGTCTCCCTGGAGATGTCTGCAGGTGACAACATAGCCTTCTGACTCCAGCCTTCCAGAGGCTAACTCTCCTGCTATGAAGATACCATCTAAAATAGGAATAAAGTATTTCTAACCACAGACTAGACCTTTGATCTGAAAGGTCACATTAACTGATGGCCAACCAGACCTGAATTACCAGACTCTGATAGGTCTGGCCTGGTGACCTGAAACCACAATAGCTGAAGGGGGTCTGTGCGTAATAGGGGATCTGTGGGTGTCCTTCGTTGGGGGGCATTCTCATAGTCAATCACGGCTCATACTCTCTCCCTTCCTGTTTGATCAATTCACTGACTGTCCTCACTAACTGGCTTCTTTTTGGAGGGAGTGGGTGAGGAGGTAATTAAGTTTATCTATTCATTTTTAGAGTAGGTACTGAACCCAGGACCTCATGCATGCTAAGCATGTGCTCTACCATTGAGCTATACCCTCCCCCCCCCCCCCCGCCACTGGCTTCTGAAGCTGGGAACTGGGACCTCAACTGGATGGCCCTGGACAGCTCCTGACAGGGATGTGGGGGTTCCAATTGTGTTTCTGACTAGTTCTGCTCCAAGTTCTCCCTCCCTCCGCCTATCCATGGCCTTTGCCCATGGGGTTAATCTTGAGAACCTGAAAATTCTCCATCCATAAATCCTAAAAGTCTGCTCTTCCCCTGGTGCAGGGGTGAGGAGTGGGAATGGGGCTGCTGCCAACAGAAATAAAATGATTTCAGGTATGGAAAGCGAGATGAACAGGCAGAGCAATGTGTCCCTGTCTGGAAAAGGCACATGGGAAAGAGATGAAACTCCATGCCACAGACAACAAGAATGATGGAAGACTGGGCGATGAGCAAGGACATTCAAATGTGTTCCTTTTTTAAAAATGCAGATTACTGTATTTCTGATTTTTACTATAAGCTCACTGTGAAAAATCTGGAAAATGCAAGAGGAAAGCACAAAGAAAATACCCATAGTATTTGTATGTAACATTTTGAAATGTTGCTTTTGACTTTTTTCTCAGTCCATAAATACATAAATAAAACTCCTCTCCTGTTCTTGACCATGTAAAATATTTTCAATTTTACGATTATGAGTAACTTGGTGATGAACATGACCAAACAGCTCTCTAAATTATTTCATCGTGGTGCCTTTCTTTGTGACAGAGGGTGAAGACATCTCAAGAGGAGGTGAGAGTGGGCCTTTCAGGAAGTTGGATGGAGGAGGGACACCCTGGGAGGAGGACAGAAATGTCAGAGGTCAGAGATGGTCAAGAACTTATGTGCACTTTTTTCTCTTTTGTGCTTATATGATTGCAGTTTCAGAGTAGAGTTGACCTCTTGGGGTAAGAAATCGTATGAGAATCCATGTGATTCACACTTCCATTCTTTTCACTTGAGCTTGATTTTATTTGGCCATTGGCCAAGGCCTCCATTGCCCGGAATATGATTATGTGTATTGACAAGCCCACATGCTGCCCAGCCCTTTTCTATCACATCAGGGGGAGGCAGGAAGCTAAAACTGACATTTCCCACACTTGCTGATACTTACGCTTCAGGATGTGGTTTGCAGGCTGCCAGTCAGGCACGCTCGTGGCAGACTGGGGTTTGGAACTGAACCAGGAGGCAGAGGGTGAGAAAAGGAGGAAGCGGGCATCCACTGGCATTACAAATAAGGCTCAGGTTCCATCCCACCCCACCCTGGGGGGAACCAGTCTTATCAGACTGCTGTGCTCCCTCCCTCCAAATATACCTATAGACATATACTCTATTGTTGTTTTGATTCTCCAATTTTTTTGTAATTGTGGTAAAATACACATATCATAAAATTGGCTACCTGAACCATTTTAAGTGTACTGTTCAATGGTATTAAATACATTCATAATGTTGTGCATCCATCTCAAGAACTCTTTCACAAGCTGAAACTCCATACCTGTTAAACATTAACTCCTCCGTTCCCCACTCGCCGCAGCTCCTGGCAACCACCATTCTACTCTCCATCTCTGTTGATTTGGACTATCCCGAATACGTCATCTAAGTGGACTCAAAGAGTGTTTGTCTTTTTTGTGGCTGGCTTATTTCACTTAGCATAATGTGCTGAAGGTTCATCCACACTGTAGCTTGTGTCAATTTCCTTCTTTTTTAAAGAGGGGTAATGTTCCATTGTATGTATTTACCACATTTTGCTTAGCTGTTCATCCATCGGTGGACACTGGGAGCACTTCCGTGTTTCAGCTGTTGTGAATATTGCTGCTATGAACACGGGTGTATAAAAGTCTTCAAGACCCTGCTCGCAGGATATCAGTGAGCTGAGGCCTGCAACACTTAGCATGTCTCTGGCACATCGTAAGTGATGACGTGGCGTGGCTCTTACTACCCCACCCCTCTAAGCTCATCTACAGGTGGGGTAATTCCACTACTGTCCTTGGGGGGCTGAGACCATTTTGTTATTATTACTGCAGGATGTGTCTTCTTTTAAGAGATGTCAACACACTCTGTGCTGGGTTTCTAAACTGGTCTTTTGAAAGAAGCCCACTGTAACGTGGGCTCCTAGTTCAGAAGACCACTCGATGCTTTTAATTTAACATGCTGAATATGTATGTATATGAGTCGGGCTAAGTTTTTTCCTGAAAGAACCACTTTTTCTGTGTACTTGAGGACACCTACACTTTTCAAAGGTTTTACATATAAGAGGCTAAAATTAAGTTAATATCTTCCAAACGGCAATTTTCAAGTGAAGTGAATTGCTCTCATTAGCACATTCTATTTAAGGAAAAAGAATATATAGTTCCATTTTAAAAGAGGCTTTTAGAGTAACTCAGGCTGTCGTGGAGTAGAGAGAGAATATGACTGGCACATTATTAGCAGTGAAAGACCCTTAATATTTCTGAGCCTCACTGTTCTTGTATTTATATCTACCTCATAGGGTTGTTAAGAAGATTTAATAAGATCATGTATAGAAATGCTGCACACACAAGACATCCTTAAATCATGTTCATTCTTGTCTCCCTTCTAGCATCATTCTGAATTCACCGTTTCTTGAGCACCAGCACTGTGCCAGCAGGCACGCTGATAGGCTGCAGAGCAAAAGGGCACATCAGAGGGGCAGTCCCACTTTCGGAGGGTTTTTAAACTAGTGAGAAAGGCAGGTCACGGCTAAATGAACTCAAGAGAATACAGCCAATACTAACATTACAACCAGGACTCGTGTGTCCCAGCTGAGGAAATAAGACGGACCTTCACAGAGCTGTCGCTTGAGCTGGGTCTTGAAGGATGAGAGTGAGTTCACTAGGCAGGTAAGCAGCGCAGGGGTGAAAGTGTGGAAGTGTGGTGTGTTCCAAAACTGATGAACATTTCTCTTTCTTCTAGAGAATACCTGGCCCAGAATTCTCACAGTCTCTCCTTTGGCTGGTGTCTGTTCAAACCTCTGGGCACTGCATTCAACAGAGAAGCCAGGGATTATTCCTGTCCACCGCAGGCTGGCCCCTGGGGCTCTATAAACCAGCCCCAGCCTCCAAGTCTTCCTGGAAAAGGCTTAGCTGGTACTTTTCTCTCTGTTACTTTTTCTTGGGGAGAACTAAGTCCATCTCAGTGGTGGTGCCTGGCAGTCCTGCCTGTCACAGTTGATCTGGAGAGAGTTTTCTCTCTGGAATCAAATCATTTAATCTCATTTCTAGAAGTAGTGGTCAGGTTTTGGGTGTGTGGATACTGCTAATAATAACACATGATCAATGATTCTTCCAGCAAAAATAGGAGGAAGTCACCTAGTGGACAGAAAAGTATGTTTCTCCAGGTCTACTTAATAAAGAAAACTACAGAGCATGAATCAATTTGTCATAAAAAATAGCCATTCCCAAATACAGTTCTTATGTCCCTTTGCTCTTTGATGAACCACTGGCATCTGCCAGCTGCTGCTGCCGAGTCGGGGATGTTTATATCCAGGGAGGAGGACAAAAACATGGTAGAAAATGAGCAGGCTGAAACCAGTGAGAAATACTGGAAGAAAAAAAAAATGCACAATCAACTTTTGCTGCGTATTTTAAAAGAAATTCCAGTTCAGTTGTAGCTGACAGATGACTCATCCTGTCTACAGAAGCACAAAGAGGAATGAGGGAGGAGGGATGGACAAAAACAAGATTCTGTTTTACATAATTCTCATTTTCATGCAAAGAGCTCTTCGAACAGCTCATGAAATTAGCCAGCAATTTAACTACCTCATTATTTAGAGTGTCAGGCAAAGTGCACGAGATTTTTCTAGATAAGGATTATGACAGCTGGTCAGTAAGAAGACTGTCATAGACCATATCCTACTATCTAGAGCATCCGGGAAGTGGCAAATCTTCTTACAAAGATAGGGACAAGTGATGCATACAGATCTTTTGGTTCCAGCAGAGACCCACTCAAATGACCTCAGAAAAGGGAGCGCAGAAAGGTAACAGTGATTCTCAAACTTGGCTACACATTCATCTCACCTGAGGAGCTTTTAAAAAGACTGAAATCTGGGTCTCACCGCAGAGATTCTCGTTTATTCAGCGTGGCATGTGACTTGGGGATCAGGACTCTTCGGGTAATTCTAATATACAGCAGAATTTGAGAACCACTGATAGAGATACACAACAACTGAAACGGAACAGAGAGATGCCAGGAAGCAAAACAATCACCACTACCGCGTTGCACAGCTTTGGGGAGCATCAGTCAACAGGCGTTCTGTGTGAATGGCGACCCCTAGAGCGTAACTCCAGGTGTGTAAGCCTGTGGTCTGTCGACGATCCCTCCACTCCTTTACCTGGGGGGGCCAACAGATTGTTCCTAGTTACTTGAACGCTGCCTCATGCTCTCTACTCGTCCTTCCTAATAGCTATGTTCCTAATCACTCAAGTCTCTCCATTTCCCACTTTCAAATTCCTAAGAAAGGAATTTAATATACCCAGCTCATCTTTCTGAGACAGATGACAAAAATCGCCTGCTTCTGACTAGCCTATGAATGGGGTACACCTGAGCCATGTGGCCACCCCGGTCCATCATGAGCAGGGAAACACGTGATGCTAGCCATTAAGGGACCAGAGCTCTGGGCACAGCATCTTCCCTCAGGGAGTGTGAGTAGGAAGGTGATGACTGGTGTCTTAAACACAGTGAGCTGGGCAGAGGCTGACAGATTTTATCAACTAGGGTTGAACCTTGGGTGACGGTAGAATCAACTGGCCAAATTAGGAAACTTTGAGAGTGAAAGGGTGCTATTGATAATAACATTGAGACAGTAGGTAGAAAGTGCAACAGTTCCAGGCACAGTGGCACATATGGCCACCCTAGTTTAGTTTAAATTTTGATAGAAGGGGAGAAAAAAAAAAGAGCTAGGTAAAATTTCAGGATATGGAAATGGAAAGTAATCATGTGTAATAGATACAGATGGAAGACCCATAGTGAAGAAGGGGCTGTGAAGAAATATACTGGGGCCACCTCTCCTACATTGGATAGAAATTCATGGAGTTGAGGGTTCCCTCATTCTGATGGTTCTGGTATGCAAATTGCCCAGCTAAGGTGTATTCACTTCCTAGGGCTATCATTAACAAAATACCACAAACTTGATGGCCTCAAACAATAGGCATTTATTCTGTCACAGTTCTGGAGGCTAGAAGTCTGAAATTAAAGTGTCCCTGGGCACAAGTGTTGAAGACTCTAGGGGAGACTCCCTCCCTGCCTCTTGCAGCTTCTGGTGGCTCCAGACATTCATCGGCTTAGGGATGCACTGGCTTCTGCCTTCACATGGCCTTCCCCTCTTTTCTGTCCATGTTGTATCCTCTTCTGTCTCTTATAAAGACACTTGTCATTGGATTTAGGGTCCACCCAGTTAATTCAGTATATCTCATTTTGACATTCTTAATTTAAATACATCAGCAAAGACCCTTTTTCCAAATTAGGTCACATTCACAAGTTCCAGGTGGACATATCTGTTGGGGGCACAACGTTCAACCTACATGACAGGTATGGCCCTTAGAGTCAGCATCACTTAGAACAGTATGGTCTGAAGAAGAGGAAGTGCTCAAGAATCCATTTGCGGACACTATGTGTAAGATTCTAGGTCGCAAGTAGCAGGAAACCCATCTAAAACTGATCTAGACAATAAAGTGACTTTATGGGCTCATGAAAAATCAAGATATAGGGTTAGCTTCAGGTGAGGCTTGAACCAGCAGCTCAATCATGTTTCATTCCACACCTCCAGTTTGCCCTCCATAAAGTTACTGCCTCATAAAGGCAGCTTCACTTGTGATCCGACAATGGCAGCCTGTAGCTCCTAGGGTTGCAAATATTCTTGTCCAGGATCTCCAGGAAAGGAGAATCCACTTTTCAATAACGCAGACTGAACTGCTGGAATGAAACCTTGTTGGCTTTCATTGGTCTGACTTGGCTTAAGGTGATGGGATACTCTGATTTGCTTAGGTCAATTGGGTGTCACCTCAAGAGTCGGGATGGGTTCAAGCCAACCCAAATCACATGGCTTAGACTTAAGATATTATTTAAAAGAAGAAAGTAATGAGGATGCTGGAGATAAAACCATCATCACAGACCCACTACAGGTATCATCAAATAACAAAAAAAGACACCAAACTAATAACTAGATGTAACAGTTTCTGAGTGCTCATCATGCACAATGCACTACATGTGAATTATACCATATGTTTGCAACAGCTATAAGAGGTACTCTATCTCCAGTTTACAGATCAGGAAGAAAAGATGTGAGATGTTAAGTAGATTACTGGTAGTCACACAGCTAGTAAGTGAATTATTCTGAAGGCACCAAGGACTGTCATGATCAGATTTATTTTAGAAATATTCTGCCGGGACCATGGAGAAAGAATTGGAAGGACAAGAGGAGCTGCTGGGAACCCAGTCATCCAGATAAGCAGCAGTGATGACCTGAACCAGGGCATGGCAGCAGGGAAGGGGAGAAGTAACCCGTGTGAGAAATATCAAAGCAGTAGAATCAGTGGACTTGGTAACTGTGTGTGAAGGGACAATATAGGAATCACTGATGAGCCCCAGGTCTCCAACTTGAATGACTCAGCTTATTCATTGCCATTAACTGAAGTGGGATAATAGCTTACATTTATAGACTGCTTACTTTGTACCCAGCACTTCGCAGGGACGTGCTCATTTCATCTTCACAATAGTCTTCTAATGCTACATGACAACCAGCCACAACATCTCAGTAGCACTCATCAGTAAGCATTTAGTTAGCCAGTGTGCATCTGTGAGTGGGAGATGGATCAGCTAAGGCCCAGCTGAGGAAGTCTGGCTCTGCCTTACCTGTCTCTCTCCCCCCTCTTGGGACCAGCAGGTGAAAGATTCCTCCCTTACCAGATAACAACACTTATTGCAAAGACGTTATCCAGTCCAAGATAGTGTGATGCTAGCTTAGGGATAGGTCAATAAGCCAAGGGAAATTTTCCCAAAAAAAGAGTTGGTGAGGGCATGAAGACGTAGAAATTTTGTCATTGTTATTGGCAATATAAATCAATACAACCATTTTAAGAACAATTTGGCAATATCTAGTAAAGTTAAAGATGCCTACAACCTATGACCCACCACTTCCACTCTTGAGTGGAAAGAGCAGAATGCTAGTACATGGAAACCTGAGATATGACAGAGGTGACATTAAGAATCGGTGGGGAAAGGATGGACTTTTTGGTAAATGGCATGTGATACATAAAAAGCTGAAATTAGATCCCTATCATACACAAACACAAAAATAGTTTTCAGGTGGATAGACGATCTAAAATTATCTTTATCTTTATGAGACGGTCTTACGAACTTGAGATGGAAAAAGACTTCTTACATAGTCACAAATCGTTAAGGGAAGGATTGATGTATTTGAATATTGAAATTAAAAACCTCTTTTCAACAACCTAGCCAAGCACCACAGCTAACATTGCCTTTAACTGACAATCACTTAGTTTCCAGGATGTATCTAGAACTTTTATAAATCCGTGAAAAATGGTAAACTACATAGTACTGAAACAGGCAAAAGATATTAAGGAGAAAATCTTTTTGGTATTTGAATTGCCAGTATGCGTATGAAAATTTTCTCAACTGCACTTGGAATTAAGGAAAAACAAATTAAAATCACAATGGGATATTTCACCCCTATCAGTTTGACAAAGATTGAGAAATCTGACATTATCAAGAGTTGGCAAGGAGAAAATAATGTCAATGTCGTGGAATTTTTTTTTTTTTTAACCTGGTGACTTTTTCTAGATTAAAAGGGGTTAAAAAAGACTAAAGATACATGACAATTAAATACAATATTAATCCCTGGTTAGATTCTGGGCTTTTATGAACTAGAGGAAAATTATAAATCATTATCATTATTAGTTCAGTGGAGAAATTTGAATCTGGACCATATGATAGGTAATAGAATTTTATCAATGTGTATTTTCCTGAGTATAATATTGCATTATGTTATGTAGGAGAATGTCCTTGTTCTAGGATATATACCTATATATTTTAAAATCTTATTTATATTTATTATATGTATGTATGTATATATGCATATATTGAAATATATGTATACATGCAGAAATACAGAATAAAAAGGGCCAAGAAATTTTGAAGCAAGAGAAAAGGAAAGCAAATGTAGCAAAATGTTAATAACTGTTAAAATGAAGTATATACAAGTGTTCATTGTACCGTTTTGGCAACTTTTCATGTTAATTTGAAATTTTTCTCATAAAGAGAAGTCTTGGACATGAAAAAAGGAAACTTTGTAATTATTATTGGCCATATAAATTGACACAACCACTTTAGAGAACCATTTGGCAGTATCTAGCAAAGTCAACGCCATCGTATCCTATACACATCAACTCTACTCTTGAGACGTTTTCTCAAATTGCACAAGTAGATGTGTATAAGACAGTTCATTGCGGTATTGTTTTTCAGGAAGAAAATGGAGAATAACTAAATGTTCACAAACAACAAAAAAAATTAAACATCTATTCCTACAATTCAGTAGTCAGAGTGAATGAGCTAAAGTCCTGCGTGTATCAATATTTTAAAATCTCAAAAATAATATTTTTGAGTGAAAAAGCAATTTACAGAAGGACCAGTACAATAGTATATCATTTTTATACTGCAAAAATAGTTCAAAACAGCACTAAATCTTATTTATGGATTCATACATATGCAGTCAGTGTTTAAAAATATTGGAAATGATAAACATTAAAATTCAAGATAGTGAAGAGAGATGAATGTGATGGTGGAGTCCTCCTCCCCCAAGGAATCTTCAACCATATCTGTAATTTATTTCTTAAAATAATTTGGGAACAATACAGCAAACTGTTAACATGTGACAAAGCTGGGTGATAAAGGACAGATGTTTGTTATATTAGTCTCTCTACTTTACCATAAACATAAAATATTCACTCTCTATTTTTGAGATCTTTGGCAAAACAGGACCAGGAAATATGCAATTTTATTTTGCCTTTACAGAATGTGCGCTAGAAATTTGCTCTAAGCTGAGGAGATGGCCCTCTCAGGAGAAGCAGATTTCAGAAGGTATTTCTTGTGAGACAGCAAGCTTGCTGCAGTGGTTTGTGCCCATGGAAAGCACTAAATTGACACTGTGAGCACCTCATTGGCATCGGGTCTCTGCAGTTTAAAAATGCGCACATCTGTGTCTGCAAGGGATCGAGGACAGTGGGTGCCAACTACAGCCAGGTAGCTCCACACGGCTAAAGCAAGACAAACGGCCTGAAAGTTGATTGTGGATAAAACCAACCTGCTGACAGCTGGGTTCCTTGCAGGAAGCACCCCCAGCTGTTACTGAGAACCAGAGGGAACATCAAGATGGGGGCCAGAGACACTGCTGCTGACTCCTTGCTACAAATGGTGATCTCCAGTCACGCACCCACAGGCTTGTAAAGGAGCCATATAAATTGAGAGAACCACTTTAGAGAACCATTTGGCAGTATCTAGTAAAGTAAAAGCCATCGTATCCTATATCCCATCAACTCCAGATGTCCCTTTGACAGCCCCAGCGATCTCCAGTGCATCTCAGACTCTCGCCCAGTCCTGGAACATAACTGAAACCAGGAGCCAAGAACTGGGATTGTGCAGAGCCCTCTCCTGCTCTTAAATACCAACCAGTTGTGTGGCCTAAAGTGTCCCACTCCTGGACCTGAGAACAAGCAGGATAATTAAGGTTTCATTCACTTGGTAAACATTCAGAATGATGAGTGCCTCTTTTGTGCCAGGTCCAGGACTGGACTCCACAGTCAAGGATGAACCAGAGCAAGCTGGGCCCTCAGGGAGCCCATCATCTAGCATGGGAGGCAGACAGACGGGTAAAACGCAGTAAGAGAAATGTTCCCGGGACAGCTGTGACAGCCCCCACTGGGAGCAGAGAGGAGAGTGCACAGAACACTGATGGTGGTCGTTGCGGTTCCGCAGAGGAAGCAACGTCTGAGCTTATGACAAGGGGCCAGAGGGCAGGTGCAACCTCAAGGGACATCTCAGCTCCTGGAATGTCCAGCCAGTCAGGTTGTTCACCCAGAGGTCTGGGTGTACCTGGGAGAAGAGCAGGCCGGAAAGAACCTTCCAGAGCATTCAGGAGTCCTGCCAGCCGTCTCAGACTTCCTGTGAGCTATGGAGTCAGAACGCTGAGACTTGATGCTGCCTCTGGATTCTAGCTGTGTGCCTGGAGACATTATTTAACCTCTCTGAGCCTTCGTTTTCTTATTTGTCAAGTGGAAATATTAATAATGCCCACCACATGGGTGTTGTAAGGACAAAACTGGATAAAACATGTGAGGCGGATGGCACTGTGAATATTAAGTACTTAATAAAAGTTAATTATCATTATTGTTAATATTGTGTACATGTTTCTGATATCTTTTTAAAAAATCTGTGCCCTTTCAGTGCTTTTTCATGCCATCTTTTGCATTATAGCCACTAGACAGACCCCATCAAGCTTTGCTTCCCTAGTTTGTATTATGAAAAGAGTAGGCATGTTGGATGTTCTTTCTCAAACCAGGGCTGCTCCCCTGGAGATCCTGAGGCCAGTGTCCCGCCTCCACCCCCACCATGGTTGAGAAACCCCTATGAGGTCACTGTAGGCTTTCAAACTTTGAAGACACACAACTAGATGAGGCTGCCTGCATTATCACTTAATTATCTTGGGATCAAATTTATAACATGTCTAAAATAGTTTATAAGCTCTTGTGTCTTCATTTGTCAACTGCCTGAATTTTTTATTTTCTGGGGAGATTACACTCAGGCTTCCCGTGTCTGTTGTACTACTTAGGGGCCGAGGATGTTATAACTTACACACTGTTGAAATAAGCCCTTGTCATTTTCTGGGCTAACACTCTCTGCATGAGTCAGATGTTCGCCTCTAAGCGCTGCCGCCCCTGTGAGCCCTTTAAGGGTCAGGCCACTCTGCTCTCCGAGGGTCCCCAGCTCGCCTGCCACCTAACGGCCAGTTCTGTGAGTGAAAAATGGCTCTTGAGAAACACTTCAAATGCGCCCTTGGAAATGAGACCCTCTGTTGCTGTGAGTCATCCCAGATGACAGCGTGATAGATTTTTACTCATCTTTGTACTGGATGATGAATTGGCTTCTGGCTGATTGGAGGCTGTCTTAGAAAAACAAGCCAGTTTTGTTTTCTTCAGATATGAATTTAAGGATTTTTTCTAAATGAAGGATTTTTCTTTCCCCACCCTAGTAGAGGAAAGACTGGGCAGTACTAGGGGAGGGGAGAATGTATTGCTGTTTATCAAGAATGTGCCGAGTTCAGTTGAAAATGCTCAGTTAATCCTTATTTCAATCCTGAGGTAGGGAGGGTAATAAAAACAGAGGTAGTAATTGCTATTTATGGTCATGGTTTGGTTGTTATTCTATAATTGAGGGAATTAAGGTTTAGGGGGCTCTAAGATCACTTATTAAGTGGCAGGTCAGGAATTCTAACCCAGTCCATCTGATGTTGGTAGCTGCACTCCTGACCATCCCACTCCTGAATGATGCCTTCACTTTGGCACACCTGCTAGCTTCCAACATCTGCTCATCTTGCAAATATTTGTCAAGGCCTAAAATGTGCACTCTGTTGAATATCAGTTATCAGCTCTGATCCAGACACAGAACTCTTCTCTCATGAGCTTAGAGTCTAATGGGAGAAAAGAGAAGATGCACTATAGCCCAATAAATGCTATAGTGAGGTGAGCACAGGATGATGCTACAGGGCCATATCTGCGAGTGGCTTATGCTATAACCTGGAGGCAGTCAGGATAGACTTCCTAGAGGAGGTGACCAAGGTAATTCCTATGAGATGAAGGGGAATCAGGCAGGCCCAAGGAAGGAGGATGTTGGAGAAGAATATTTCAGGCAAAATAAGCCGCAGCATGAGTGACCAGAGGTCCTAGGTGCGTACTGAGTATTGGGAAAATACTCTCATGATCGGCGAGTTTCAGGGAAGGACCAAGGAGTTGGCTCATTTGGGTGCTGACTTTTGTTTTCTGTGTCTGGCAGGATGCTGGCAGTCTTGTTCTGAAAAGAACACTGCTTTGCAAAGGCAAAGCTCTGAGAGACAGGTAAGAAGAAAGCCTTTTCTTCCCCCTTGTGGCCTGAAAATTATGTATGAGTGTTGCCCTGGACCTCCCTGGAAGCTCTGAGAAGCCTGATAAGGATGCCCGGTTATAAAGCTCCAGGGTCAGCCGTGGTGGACCTGGTGGACCGGCAGGTGTTGTGTGGTCCATGCAGCACAGCGCCGCATGTTACAGCCAGTGCAATCCCAAAGCCAAAGCTTGGGAGGATGAATCTTGTTTCCTATTAAACATAACTGCAGAGAAGAAGGAAACCACCATGATAGAATAAACCAAAGAGGAGGCTCTCTGTTGTATGCTGCTAGAACCTTCCACGGATGGTGAGAAAGAACTCCAGGCTCTTCTCTAGAGGGTAGGGCTGTGGGGAGACCACTTTCCTACTGTTTCTCCATGGTACTGCCCCACATGGTCTTCAGCATAACTCTTAGATGCTTAATGGGCAAAGCCGTTTTACCAAATTATGAATAAACCATCAAGAAGATAATTTACAGGTGTGCAGTGTATTTAGTCAACCACATTTGGCTTCACACAATGATTGGGTTGTTGCCTGATCAATTTGTCTGTTCTGTTTACCACCTGCCTAGTTGGGTCACTTCATCTGAATCCTTGGTGACACTTTGGACCATCTTGTGAGACTTTCCAGTTGTAACTCATTGGTTCAGGGTTTTGGGTTTTTTTTTTTTTTTTTTTTTTTTTGGTAATTCTTTGGTTCAGGTTTAAATGGTTCTTCCATATCCCCCTGAATCCCAGCTTTTTGTTTCTTTCACATTGTGCTGTGTCTTTTAACCAAATCTCCCCTCCCAGGCCCTTTCTCTCCTCATGGAGCTATTCTCTCTTGGTGATTGCATTCCTTTACTTAAGTCTCTGTAGCAGTGATAGGAATCTCCCAGTGTCAGTGGCAGTGACAGGGGCCATGTTGCAAGTTCAAAGCCAGGAAATTTGCTCTGGTGCCTTAATATGGAATAGGGAGGACTGGGCACCGATTTTTCTATTTCTGACTCATATTTAGCATTCTGTAAAACTGCTTTCATAGTGTGGGTGGTTAAGAACATTGACTTAAGTTCTGCCTTGAATAGTCTTGGACAGTTTATTTCACTTCTTGTGCCTTACTTTCTTCATCTGTAAACTGGCATCACAATGGTACTTCATTTGTGGGGTTGTCCCAAGGATGAACAAGCCACGAGTGCACAGCACTGAGGACAGTGCCTGGTCCAGAGTAAGCGCCACTGAGTCTTTGCTTTCTTCTGATTGGCTGCTCTTCTCTTTTCTGACTACTTCCTGTGGTCCCTCCAACCATGATCAAATCATCATTTAATTCCCCCATATCTTATTTAGATAACATCTGTAGCTAAGGAGTTCACAATGTCCAAGTACAGGGTTCGTAGGTTGAAAACTGCAAAACATTGATGAAAGAAATCAAGGAATATCTAAATAAATGGAAAGACAAACCATGTTCATAGATGGAAGACTCAGTTTAATAAAGATGTCAGTTCTCCCCAAACTGATGTATAGGTTTAATATAATTCCTATCAAAATCCCAACAAGACTTTTTAATAGATGTATAGACAAGTTTATCTTAAAATTTATATGGAAAGACAAAAGAATTGGAATAGCTAAAACAATTTGAAAAAGAATCAAGTGAAGGAGTCACTCTACCCAATTTTAAGACTTATTATGTACTATAGTACTCAAGAAAATGTGGTATTGGCAAAAGGCTATAAACATAGGTCAGTGGAACAGAATAAATAATTAAGAAAGAGAACCACACAAATATGCTCAAGTGACTTTTTTTTAACAAAGATGCAAAAGCAATTCAATGGAGAAAGGATAGTCTTTTCAACAAGTGGTACTGGAGCAATTAGATATCCATGGACAAGAGAAAGAAACAAACAAATAAACAACAAAAAAATCCCACCCCCAAAACAAAAAACCTTGAACTAGACCTCACACTTTAAATAAAAAATTAAACTCAGGATAGATTATAGATTAAAATATAAGACAGATATAGGATCCTTCAGGGGTCAGAATGAGAAATTCCTACACGTGACACCAAAAGAATGATTCATTAAAAAAATCAGTAACATGGACTTCATCAAAATGCAAATTTTTCACACTGCAAAAGACTATAAAAATGATAAAAAGACAAGATCCAGACTGGAAGAAAATATTTGCAAACCTGTTTCATCCTTTCTTAACCTTGAGTCCGAAGTCAGACTATGATGAAACCACAGAAAACTGGATATGAAGTGATTAACACCGGTGCCAATGAGCTGCCGCTTCCTGGGAATTATTTAAACACTGTGTCTCAGGACGTGTCATGGTTCGGCCAGAAGGGGCCCATATCCGTCCAGACTGAGAAGCGACATCCAGTTCACAGAGCACTGGCAAGGGAATCAAAGGCTTTTGCAGATATCAATTCAATAAAGATGCAGGACTTAAAAACAACACCTTCAGCAATTGTGTAAACAAAGCTAAGGAGTCAGCATCATCAGCTCTGAAGCAGGAAGTGAGTATTTCTGCAAAGGCAATGAGGGAAAATCCGACTTAAGTCACAAGAGGATCCCTGGAATTTGCCTGTGCCACACAGCGGCAGTGTCCCGGTCCCAAGTGAGGACAAACAGGAGTTTGACGCCAGAATCCAGTAGGGGTCACCACAAAGCAGCCTCTGAATACTGTTCTCATTAACACATGTAGGCTCAGCCATCTTTATCAACTCCTCTCTTCATCTTCATAAATTCTCGAGTTAAAGAACACATCTGGGTGGACTCTCTGAACAGGGTGGACCTGAGTGACTCTTAAGAGTGGGCAGAGCCCTTCTTCACCCCATGCACTTTTGCCTTTGTGTCTGTTACCGAAAAATGCCCGACTCCAAACGCAGGCACGAGGAAGCAAGGCAGAAGGGGAAACGGGAGAACTGACATTTACCCAACTCTTGCTCTGTACCAGGTTCTTAGCCGTTTCATTAACGTTATCTGCAATTCTGACAGGTGGAAATTAACTTCATTATACAAATAAGGACACTGACGCTTGCAGAGAAGGGGCCAGCAGAGAAGGGGCCGACTTGGCCAGAGTCACAGCTGGGAGGCTCTGCAGCTGGACCCCACCCATCTCGGAGCTGGCGCTGCGCCACCGCCTGTAATTCAGTTTCTGACATTTGCAGCCGCGCAGGCTCCCCGCTCCACGCTGTCGGAGCCTGCAGAACCGGAGCTGTTCCTCCGATGGGCAAAGTCGCTTCTCAACACAAACAACAGCCCTTTCGTGGAAGGTAGCTTCACGGGGAAGAGGTTTGGAAACTCCTGCAGGAAATGACACATGTATCAACGGAGCACAAGCCCTTCGGAAGGCAGCACGGGGAAGTGTGTGGCCCTGGCAGTCCCTGGTTATGGTCCAGAGCGTCCCTCAGAGAAGGGGCAAGGGAATCTCGAGTCCCTGGAAGAGTGCATGTAACAATAGCTTCCTTGTTCTGTCTTGCGACCCCTCCCTATCCCCGACCCCCATTATCTAATTTAATCCTTGTTTTCCAAAAAAGGAAGCAGAGTCTCCGAGAGTGTAAGGAAATTGCCCAGGCCACACCGCTCCTAAAGAGCAGAGCCTCTCAGACTCAAGTTTTGTCTCTAGGACTCACGATTTCTCTGCTCTGCTCAGACCCAGCTCTTCCCAGAAGAGCCTGTTTGTCCTCCCAGAGTTGAGGTTGTGCCACCAGCAGCCTGGGGGCTGGCCACCTCTGAAGTGTGACTTTCAGAGACACTAAGGGGGCTGCCTACTGACCCCTAGACTCTCCCTTACACTTAGTTCCTGAGGCTTGCATTTTTTTTTAACAGGGAGCAGATCCTTTCATTCCATAACCAGAGAAGTTGCAAAATGTGAATGCTGATACAAAAGGTAGTGGCATTGATTTAAAGTTGCACTCAAGGGAAAATAGGGAGCAGAGCCAAAAGTGAAGAGCCTGGGCTTTGGAGTCAGAACTGAATTCAAACCTGGATCTACCAGATGTGAGCTGTGTGTCCTTGGGCTTGTTGATTCACCTCTCTGAGCCTCAGATTCCTCATCTATAAAGTGAAACTTATGCTACTTACCTCTAAGGGTGAGCATCAAGATTACATGAGAAGTGCATGGAAGTGCCCAGTTCAGGGCCTGGCATACAGTATATGCTGAATCAATGAAAATCATTCTTTCTATGACCATCACAACTTCTCAGTACTTTTGAGTTCCTCTCAAGGTGTGATCATACAGAAGAAAGAGCAAATGTGATTAGCTGACTTCAGCACCACCGTTCAGGAGCTCTGTAATCTTGGGCACATCACTTACCCTCTTAGCCTTAGACCTCTTGCTATAAAACCAGACTATTGTGAGGATGAAGTGAAATAACGTATTTGAAAGTGCTTTGTAACACAGGCAAGTCTGGCAGTACACAGGTGGGGTGTGTATTTGAACGTGCAGGGTGAGTACAGAGTGGCTTTAGTTTAAGATTATCACATTATTAATCAGAGTACTAATCACAGGTCATAGAATGTTGATAGCAGATTCTTGCTGGAGCTGTGAAGAAGTTTCTTCTTAATGCTATGTACCTCTATTAGAGTGTGTGTGTGTGTGTGTGTGTGAAGACACACATACATTTCCCAGACGTGTGTAATAATATGTTGTATGATTATATCAGTCTGATTACGCATCAGAGAAATCCAGCGGTAGGTTTTGAAGCACTTTCTAGCACTCCCCTCAGGCCAGTCTGGGGACAAGTGCTGCTGTACATGCTGACTCACAGAAATAAAACATGACACTGCAGGCTGGGCCACCAGACACCCAGGTGGAGCTCTGAGGACATAGGTGGCTCTGAAGGCAGCGTGTCCCTGAACGGGAGATCTAAAGCAGCCAGGTTGGGTATGAAAACATTCACAGACACGGGCTGTCAGAAACCAAATCTGAAAAAGCCGTTGGAAAACTTCCCCAGACAAAGAAGTTCAGGAATAGGCTTCACAGAGTGGGATGCGCCTTTGAAGTTGTCTGCAGGCAGAGCTGGGGCTGCGCTTCTGCTCTGGGGTCCTGCAGCCCAGCCTTCAGGATCCTCCCAGAGGCTGAAGGAAAAGCAGTGTCTCCCTTCTACTCTCTTCCACTGGCTAAAGCAATGCTCTCAGTGTTCATCTGTTGGCCTCAAGTCCTTGAGCTGTGTTTTACTAGCGGATGCTCTTCCTTCCAGAGAATTTGCCGGTACGGCCTGGCATAGCGAGCAGTTTTACTCTGGAGGAGTAAATACAACTTTGTAGGATGCAAAGAAATGCAAGAAGGGAAAAACGCAGATTGTTTTCTGGAGTTATTGGCCAAGGGGATTTAGTTAGCAGCTATCAAGCTCTTAAAAATATGAAAATTAATTAAATTCAATTTGATGAATGAGAATAATCATTTCAACAGGCTACCATGAGAAGGAGCCCCCTACAGAAGGAAAACAAGCATTTCAACGCTACAGGTGCCTTATTTAGAGGAGTGCTGAAACGTAAAAAACATTCAGGTTTTGAAGTGAATGGTACTGATGGTAGTGAAGTGAGCCCTGAAGTTCCTGTAACAGAGCAGGATCCTGTGAGGCCTTCCTAGGAAAGAACCCACCACCACTGCCGCCATGTCCTTCGCCTGCCTCTTTACATTAAAAAAAAAAAATTAGCAAAGAATAAATTTAATCAGAGAAGTAAGAAAATGCAGAAGCAAAGGAAAATAGTGAAACACAACAAAATAATAGTTTAGCCAGTAAACAAAATCAAGGACCTTTAGTTCCTCCTCAAGGACCATAAATAATATTCTGAGCCATGTTCTTTGAGCTCTTTTACAGACACTGAAACCCCCACCAAGTGGAACAAGGTAACCGCATGATGACCAGACTGTAGCCATGACAAAAGCTGCTCCATCTTGCACAATTCTGAGAACTAACCTCAAGGAAGTGGGAACAAACGGACCCTGAAGTTGAAGGTTAACTTACTTAAAACAATCAAGATGATGCTGATCAGACCACCGTATGACCGACTTCAAGATGACCGTCGGAGCTGGCTGTTCTGTTCTGCACGCAGCCCCCTCCCTCTGCCTTCCCCCCCTTGAAACTCCCCTTTAAAAGCTCTTGCCCCCAGTCAACAACAGTGAGTTGGTTCTTTGGGACATGAGCCCCCACTTCTCCCCAGGATTGCCAGTTTATTCAGTAAAGCCCTCTTTCCTTCTACCCAACACTTGTCTCTCAGTATTGGATTCTTGAGGGATGAGCAGCTGAACCTGAGTTTGGGAACAGTCCTCCCTGCAGCAGGGCTCCTGCTCCACACCATTGGGTCGGTTCTTACATTCCACCAACTGGGAGAGCTCTGATCCCCAGAGGTTTATCCTTCTCCAGGTTCTCACTTCCTCTTACTGCTGTAACAAATCACCGTGACCCTGGTAGCTTCAAACAACACGAGTTTGTTCTCTTTCAGGTCTGTAGAGCAGAAGTCTTGATGTGGGTCTCATTGGACTAAAATCGAGGAGTCAGCAGGGCTGTGTTCCTTTTGGAGACTCTAGGAGAGAATCTATTTTGTAGCTTTTTCCAGCTTCTAGAAGCCACGCCCATTTCTGGCGAACAGCCCCCTCCCCCATCTTCAAGGCCAGCAGTGGAGCAGCTTCAGAGCCCTCTTTCACGCTGACCCCTACTTTCAGGTCAGCACACGTGCATTTAGCGTACATAAATTCGTCCAAACCCGTGGAATGTACAGCACCAAGAGCGCACCCTCAGGTAAACTATGGACTTGCGATAATAATGATGTGTCCATGTAGGTTCTGCCATTGTCACAAATGTACCATCTGGTGGGGGAGGCTATGGATATCTGGGGAAAGGGGGCATATGGGATATTTCTGCACTTTCTGCTCGGTATTGCTGTGAAGCTAAAACTGCTTTAAAAAAATAAAATCTTTAAAAAAAATTCTCTTAAGGGACAAATAATCTGTGTAACATTTGTGAAAATGTTAGAAACTACTGCACTCAACTCACCCCATTTCAACTTTATATCCTGAGAGCTGCATAAAGTCCTGCCCCTGGAGGGAGCTGAATCCACAGCTGAAGACAGGAAGGAGATCAGGGTGTGGTGAGGTTTCCTGCACTTCATGGTCACCCTCTGTGACAGCTCAGAGCAGAAGTGGGGAACCGGAAACCAGCACCATTCAGCCCTGTGCCAAGTACGTCTGTACTGTCCCACTTCAGACTCACAGTGACTCTACGAGGGAAATACTAACATTTCTGTTTTTAAAATGAGAAGAGTAGGGCTCAGAAAGATTGAGTAACTTGCCAAGCTACAGATCGAAGGGTCTGGATTCAAGCCGAGGTTTGTGTGGGTCCAAAGCTCATGCCAGACTTCTTTGCCAAGTCACAAGTGTGGAGAAGGTGGTTCTTTGTGGGTGTTCTGAACTCTGGGTGTGCAAAACAGGCAGAGAAATGGACCTCTGCAAAGCAAGAGCAGTCTCAAGGGAAGTTCACTGGTGAGAGAGGCCTCTCACACTTATAAAGGATTGGTTGCCACTAGAGGAATTCCCGACTCTTGTAAGATCCCAGTGGTCCCTGTAGGCTCTGCGGGGAAAGGCCACCAGACCCAACCAAGCAATGCTGGAGCTGGGATGGGCCAGCAGAGGGCGCTGTGCAGACGTGGTTGGCCCCGATCTCACCGTAGGACCCTTCCCCCTGGAGACCCAGCAAGTGCCCAGGGCTAAGCCAGGGATAGAGAAAGGTCACTTTTGAAATAAGTTTGTTTCTTATTTTTCTGAATATTTTTCAGACAACTTTGGAGAGTGAAGTTTGCCTCTTGCAAAATCACTAATTGCTGTGGTTTTCTTTCTCTTAACATAGAACTTCCTTTCACCACAAATGGTGTCAGGAGACACTGCCGAAAAGTGGAAGGAATAGAGAAAGTGGGCGTGTGCAACCCCAGATCTGACTCTTGTTAGAGGTAGGAGTTCTCTCTGAACTTCTTTGTGTCTTCTGTAGCCTGGAGATCAAAGGCTTTATCTCACAGGTCTGTTCTGAAGACTAAAGAGACAGTATAGAAAAGGTAAGTATATGATCTCACTCAGTTTGCAGTCATTTGGTCTTATGACCCCTTTAAAAATTATTGAGTCTTAAACATTGTTGAAAACTCAAAGAGTTTTTGTTTACATAGGTTGTATCAATCTTTACTACATTAAAAAGTAGAATTTACTTTTCAATTAAATTGCTCATTCAAATATTTATTTCATTAGAAAAAGTACTAATTAGCAAGAAAAGATTGTAAAGCAACTATACTTCAATAAGAAAAAAGAATAACCAAAAAATATATATATATATCAATTACACACTAACCTTAAAATATTTTTTGTGAAAAGTTACTATTTTCAAAATAAAAAAATTTTGATTAGAAGAGTGACCATGTTTTACATTTTTGCAAATCTCTGTAATGTCTAACATTCCCCTGGATATTCGACATTCACACATGAGTAGCCTCTATTGTGATATCACACATGAGTAGCCTCTAGAAAACACTGTTGTACACTCATGAAAGGATGGGAGTGAAAAATGCAGATAACATCCTAGTGTTCTATGAAGATAGGGTTTTGATCCATTCATTCAATAAGTGATAGTGATTACATTGTTCCCCAAGAGAGTTCATCCCCATTTCTGGGTGGCTACTCTGGCCTGTGACATAGGACACTGTGTGCACAGGAGGTGAGCTGGTCCTTGGAGAAAGTGTCTGACAGGGGGGTTATGAGAAGTTTTACTCAGCAGGCAGAGAACCTGATGAGAAGTCAAGTCATCAGTGAGATGACTCAAACCTTGCACAGTTGGAACCAGCCTGAGCTCACAGCCCTTCCAGTGAATGCCAAGGTGATGTCTATCTTGAACATAGGAAGTCCAGAAGTCATAAAAAAGAACAAAAGTCTGCCATTTGCAGCAATGTGGATGGACCTAGAGAATATTACACTTAGTGAAATAGGTCAGACAGAAAAAAGATATATACTAAAAGTAGAATTACCACTTGATAGGGCAATTCCACTCCTGCTATATATCTGGAAAAAATGAAATCACTAATTTCAAAAGGTAAATGTACCTCAATGTTCATAGCAGCACTATTTACAATAGCCAAGACATGGAAGCAACTCAAGTGCCCATCAAAGGACAAATGGATCAAGAAGATGTGGTATATATACCACAATGGAATATTACTCAGTCATAAAAAAGAATGAAATACAACCATTTGCAGCAATGTAGATGGATCTAGAGAATATTATGCTTAGTGAAATAAATCACACAGTGTTTACTGTGTGATATCACTGTATGTGCAATCTAAAGAATAATAGAAATGAAAAGACATGCAAAACAGAAATAGACTCACAGATACAGAAAATAAACTAGTGGTTAGAAAAGGGGAAAGGAAAAGAAGGAGGGGGAAATTAGGGATAGGGGTTTAAGAGATACAAACTACTATGTATAAAATAGATTACAAACAAGAATATATTGTACAGCACAGGGAATTATAGCCATTATCTTGCAATAACTTCATGGAGCATAATTTGTAAAAATACTGAATCCTTCTGTATACCTGAAATTAATATATACTGTAAATCAACTATGCTTCAATTAAAAAAGGGGGCAGTGGGTGGGAAGGGACATACTGGGATTTCAAAATGTAGCATAGATAAACAAGATTATACTGTATAGCACAGGGAAATATATACAAGATCTTGTGGTAGCTCACAGCGAAAAAAAAAGTGACAATGAATATATGTATGTTCAAATATAACTGAAAAATTGTGCTCTACACTGGAATTTGACACAACATTGTAAAATGACTATAACTCAATAAAAAATGTTTAAAATTTTTTTTAAAAATCACTGAAATCACTCAGAGAGCAATTGGTTAACCAAATGTTTTATTTCAAATTAACGTAAAATCTGCCTTTGAGTGACTTCCAAAATGTTTCATTTTCTTCCTGCTTGGGCATTTACTATGTTTCCATCTCCTCCCCAGCAGGCTTTGAGCCAGGTGAGTCATGTGTTAACAAAATTCTGCCTCCTGCTGAGACCGGCACCACTTCTGAGGACCCAAGTTGCCCTGCGTCTGCCCAGGTGGGCACAAAGGCTTCCCTGGGTGGCATTCCACAGAGGAAGAACCTACCAGCACCTCAGTTGGGGCGCTGGTGGCTGTATCCCTGGGTCTCGGTCAAGGTCTTTATTACCTCGGTTCATCGCCAGATTCCCCCCCCAACTCCTGCTCACTCCCAGTCATCCCGTTACAAAGCCCCCTCTCCTTGACCTTTGTCCCCTCGGTTCCTCTGTCCGCCCAGCCTGGATCCTCTCTGCCGACACGGCTCTGTCTCTGTCCCGTCCCGTCTTTCCCTTTAGGCCCTTCTTCCTACCTCCTCCCTCCTCTTTGCCTTGCAGTAGAACACCCTTCATGTTCCAGGCTCTTGCCTATAATTAAGATGCAATCGACCCTGTCAGTCACATTTGTACCAATTTTCCAGACGAGAAAAATAAGGCACAAAGGAATTGAGTATCTTGCCCAGGTTCCCATGGCCAGTTACCGCTGGGACCAGGCTGTGACCCTTCGTCTCCAGACTCTCCATCTCATCACTGATGCCTCTTTTAAGTGGTATCTTCATTTGGAGGCTGTCTGTCTTCCGTGTCCTTCCCATGTTCTACCTGTGATAGGTCTCACCCCATGCACTCCTACCATGTGCTCTCTAAATGCATCTTCTGATAGGTTACAAATTGACCAAGGTTCTGTGCTGGATCCGGGCAGGCCTCATCTCACGGAGCTTCCAGTCTCTTCCTTTGCGCTCTGACAATTGGGTTCATTCAAGCCCTTTTACCTCATCAGCTGTCTCCTGCCTTTAGCCCAGAAACACTTTTATCTTGGGCAGATATGGACTGGACAAGGTTTTGCTTTGTGCTGTATATGTCTTTAGCAAAGTCCTCCCAGCCTCTCCTCTTTCAAGGCTGCTCTGCCTGCTGTTTCTGAATTTAGTTCCCAGCCTTTAAGCTGGCCCTGAGCCAGCTACGGTCTCCCTGAGATGCCAGAGCTCGGTGAGGCCAAGGGCAGGCCAGGGCCCCGGAGGGCTGGACCTGAGTGAGGAAGAGCCAAGTCAGGGAAAAGGAAACTGAGGTTAAGTGCTTCCTTCCTTCATTCAAAATATGGATTCAGTGCCTTCTTGGTTTCAGGGACTATTCTAGGCCTGGGCTGCCTCGATGAGCAGAACCAACAAATCCACTTTTGTGAAGTTTGCAACATATTGGGAAAGACAAACTGTAAACAAATACATATATACAATTGTGTCAGCCAAACCATGGGTAGCCAAGACTAGCTTTCCGGTCATCAACAGCAATCAAAATTCTTTGTAAACAACTTATGCAAGAATTTCCTTTTGTCTTTAAAATCCCCTGATGATACCTCCCTACTGGGATACTATTTCTGTTGCTACTCAAATCTGTGTACCCGGAGTTGCAATTCTTTGATCCCAGATAAACACTTTGATTGATCATTGCCTCCTGAGAATTTAAAGTTGACACCAGCAGCCGACCCTGATGGCGCCTTGATCTTGGAGTGTTAGGCTCCAAAACTGTGAGAAAATAAATGTCTGGTGGAAGCTACCCAGTTTGTGGAATTCTGTTAGGGTAGCCTGGGCTGACTAACACACATTCCAACGAGTTCCTTCTGTATTTCGGGGTTTTTGTTTTGTTTTTTTCAGGGGGAGGTAATTAAGTTTATTTATTTCTTTACCTTTAGAGGAGGAACTGGGGATTGAACCCAGGACCCTGTGCATTCTAAATGGCTCTCTACCACTTGAGCTATGCACGCACTGTTTGAGCTATGCCCTCCCCACCTTGTATTCTGTTCATTATGCATCACTGGACCTCTGGCAGGGCTGGCAACAGCCTCCCTCCCAGTTGGAGGGAAGGGCTCCCTCTGACTTCTAGAAAGGGCAGTTTTGCTTGCAGGAGGATTGAACAACGGGTAGTTTGGAATCCAGGATGCCTTAACTTGTTTGTGTCTCTGTTTCTTCATCTATAAAATGGGGAAGATAATACTAGTGCCTTGAGGAAAGTTCTAAATATAAAATTCAACTGAATAAATAGCTGTTGACATCATTTATGCATAAGGTGTTATGCTGGGGAGAATGTAGAGGCAAATATGTAGAAGTAAATTTCCCTTGAGGGAAATTTTTCTCAAAAATAATGTATGTGTGTATAATAACTATGAAAGCATTTTGGGAGTGTGACATTTTTAAATGAGGAGTTTTTTAAAATAATATTAACAATCTTGTTACTTGTTTAATGTAAAAGTGCTGGTTTTGTAACCATTATAATAGTCTAAATGTGGTCTCTTAAAGTGTTAAAGTATTTACAAGAGTGATGTATTTGTGAATTTAATTGAACATTTAGAACTATTGGATTAGGTTTGCAGTGTTTAACTATTTTGGAAAATTTACTTTATTAAATTTATATATTTCAATTTATTAGTTATATAAGTAGTTTGAGAATATTGAGAGGATTGTTGATTAATGTTCAAGGAAATGCTAATCATTTAATAAATGTATGTGTAAGATTACTACGTATCACCCCAAGGTAACCAAAAATTGGGGAGAAGTAGAGGCTGTTAAGAATGCAGAGTTGGGGTGATGCAGAGAGACTCTGGAGCAGCTACCTGATGTTTTAGAGGTAATGATAGAAGGATGGGGAAAAATGCTACATGCGAAGAAAACAAATCCACTTGGGCATTTTCTGGAAGGGATGTAACAAAGACCCTAAGTGCTTAATTATGCTTTCGTTGCCAGGCTGTGTTTCTTTGAAGGTGACCCCATGCTATGACTGGGCCATAAAAATCCCTGACTTTTAGAAGTCAATTTAGAGGTACAGGAGTAAATGTGCAAATTTAATGCACAGAATTATTAAAATGAAGCAGCTGTCTCTGCAGTATCATCCAAGTCAACCCCAAGACTTTCCTTCTGGAAAGTACAAATGGATTAAACTTAAAATTCCTGCAAAATGACTGTGTCCAAGTTGGTTTATAGGTAGAGGATGATGGTATTTAGGTCAGAGCATCTCAGGAAAACTGCCAAGACTGGAAATTTCACCCAATGCTCAAAATGTTTCCATTTTGACCTACCAATGATGTCACACACAGACAGACACAGAAACACATGCTAAGCTGGGATGTTTTTTGGTTCCCTCTCTCATTACTAATTTGTATTATTATAATATTTCAAGTTTTCAGACTCTATAGTTTGACAGAGTTCAGGACACACTATCTCAAAATATTGTTATCAAGCAGGACCCTGTGGGAGTCTTCCAGGGTCAGATGTCTCCCCCATAAACTCTACTGCAGCTCCTCTCTTAAGTACTCAGATAATAGTGTCTCATGTATAGTTCCTGAGTTTTTCAGGTGCTAAAAATCACTATCAAAGGGAAGAAATTAACTACTTGATTGAAAGCACATGGTCCCCCAGACCTTCTGGCGCCTAGGGGTTGAGCATGTGGACCGCCCTGTTACTGCAACATCAATCCATCAGAGAACTGTGCATCAGCTGATCACATGCCTTGTGACCTGTGGCCCCGCCCCCCATAGCTTGGCCTTTATGCTTTGCTGAAACTATTTGGGGAGTTTGGGTTTTTCTTGGGCATGAACCGCCCTGGCCTCCTTACTCGGCCCTGCAGTAAAACTTTCTCTGCTCCAAACTCTGACATTTCAGTTTGTTTGGCCTCAGGGTGCGGCAGGTACATGAACTTGCCTTCGTTAACAATTTTGGCCAGCCTAGGAGCCTGTGCCCACGGAGGGCTGACCCCAACCCTTGGCAGCCCCTTCCCTGGGTCCCAGCAGCTGCCAGAGCTCACTTTGCTCCAGGGAACCAGGAAGGACTCTCTCTGACAGGCACTGGCCGACCCTCAGCACCAGGCTGTTTGGACCCAAGAAATGTCCAGAGCTACAGTCCACATTTGGTGTCTCCTGGGGGTGAGTGGCTCCTGCTCACGCAGGCTGGGAATTCTTTCCATTCCATCTGGGCTCATTCCCACTGGGAAGGGAGCCGCTGTGGGCTCATTGCAAGCCACTCAGGGTGTGTCTCTTTCAAGAGCTGGGCCCATCTGTTTGGAAGCCTTTGTCTGGGAGTGGAAGTAGAATTTTTGGACTACACTTCCTCTAATTGTCTGCGCAACCATAGCTTATTTGTTGTGTTTTTGTGTGTATGGTTTTGGGGTGAGCCACTCAGGCTTGTGCAGGATGGGAAAATTCTACCCGCTCCATCTGAGCTCCTTCCCTTGAAGGGAGTGAGCCACTCTGGGCTCACTGGGAACAACTCTAAGTCCATTCTCTTTAGAGAGCTGGGCCAGTCTGTTTGGAGGCCTCCGTCTGGGACCGGAAGTAGACTTTTGGGGCCACACCTCTTGTTTGTGGGACCATGTGTATTGTTTATATGTGTGTGCATCGGTACTTGCATTGGTCGGTTGAGACGTCTGAGTATTGGGGCTCATGTCTGATGACACCAGGGCCCCCTTCCCTATTGCCGTGGCCTCACCTGTGGGGAGCGTGGTTGCGGTTTTCCCTTTCTAGCCTTGGTCTTTCATTCAGTTTTATCTCTGGGGCACTAGCTGGGGTCCCCCCTTTTGGATTGATGGGGCACTGGTTAGGAATCTCCCTTTTGTGGCTAGGGAGCTGTGACCCTGAGACATGGTTTTGAATTGTTGTTTGCTTGATATTTGATAACATTGGCCATGAATAATTAAGCATGGATGATCAGAGTTCTGCTCCGTCTTATACATAGAGTATATTTTGCAAAACTGGGAGCTCTTCAGCTATGTTCCCATAAATGAAAGAAAATGATATTTTTACTGTAACTCTGTGACCTCAGTGCTCCCTGAGATCTGGAGGACAATGGCCCTACTGTCTCTGCTGTTACAGTAAAGTGGCTCTTTTGCAATCTGGCTTTTATCTTGGGTGTGTGTGTGTACGTGTCTTGGTACCTGAGTCCAAATCCTATTCTCTCTTCCTAGTTTTGTTGAAAGTGAGGCACCTGAGTGTCAGTGAGTGATACATATATATTATTGTCTATTACTGTTATTTCTTTAAATTGAAGTGGATATTTGGGAACTGGGGAAAAAAAAAACCCTGAAAATAACCAAGATGATTGGGTTTTGTATAAACCAGTATAGGGGGAATTCACATTTCTCTTCCCGTGCCTTTGAGATGTAAATGAACTACCTGGCTCTCAAGGAAAAAGATTTTTTTAAACTCAGGCAGAAAAACTGTGAGGTCTCTGGTTCTGTATTTAGGTAAAAATTAATGCAAAAGAGCTCTATTTAATTGACTTAAAAGTAAGCACTTGCAGATTAAATACTTCTAAGTATAAAAGAAGCTAGACAACAAATTTTAGGTTCATGTGATCTAGGAAATATTCAGTATTAAATTAATATCTGATATTAAAGCTAGCTTAAGCTTGTTGGTATAATCAACACAGACATGTCTTTTATTGTACCTGGGTTTACTGAAAGTCAACAGGGTCATGTTGCTTCTGCTGCAGTTAGTCAGAAAGAAAAAAAAAATTCATTTAACTTGATATGACAAAATTCTTATAAGTAAATTAAACGCAAGTGACATAAGAGCTTTTGGGTGAACTCTTTAGAAATAATTCTGTTTCAGGAATTCTACCTAACATTGACCTCTCCAGATACTTGGTAACTTGAAATTTTAGAGTTGTTTTAACCTAAGATAAATTATGGAAATTTGTTGAATAGCTGGGTCATTCCCAAGCAAGGTTAAGATACTGGAACATTATTTACTGAACATTGGCTTCTCTTTGCAGAGAAACTAAAGTTGTTTAGGACTATTAAATATGTTTGGTGCCACACTGAGATATTTTCTATTAAAAGCGCATTTTTTAGAAATCATTATTGGCATTTGTGTTTGCTAATCTACAGAATGCTAATGTAAAAGACAGTTCATATTTGCTTACTTAGTTTTCACTAGAAATGAACATTTTTATGAGTTGAGGATCCTAATTTATATGTCACCAAAGCTACTAAAAATAATAAAGGAACCATTTCAGTATACAGTAGGAAAGTAGGTTATATGCTTTAAGTTTAAGGAAACATGTTTTTGTCCTAAAGCTGGTTGTTTCTAGATGAAAAAAATAAGGGACAAACTAATATGGATACAGAAAGTTGCTGAAAGTTTGTAGAAAGGGAGTTTTGTGCATGGTTGGTCTGAGATCAGATTACACTTAAGTAGGTAAATGGATTTTGTTATTAAAAGAAGATTGGGGCAAGACTAGATTTTGCTTCCCCTGTATTAAGAGAAGAAGTTTACTTGCTTGTGATAATAGTGTTTCTGATAACAGATTGTGTGAAACTTTTTGATGTTGTTGACAAACTTCGTATCCAATTTTCATAATTTTTTTTTAACTTTAGCTAACTTTGGGATGCTTCAGAGGACCCCTGAGACATCTCAGAGAAAAATGTTAAACTAACTCAGATTGGTTGGTATGTTACATTGCGTGGCTTTGTCAAATGAGTGATAAGTTTCCTCAGACTATACACTGTGGATAAATGTTGTTATAGACATTTGGGAAATTATTTAAGTTTTCCGAAATTTAGATATGTCCTGATATAATGCTGTCCATCATAATTCTAGTTGTTCTAGTCATAATTCTAGTTCTAGTCTAGTTATCTTAAAATGTCGTATGCCACAGCAACTTGATTAAGCTTCTTTGTAAAAACTTTATAACCAGATCTTTAACTTTGCCTTTCTAAGGCTTTTGTCATTCATAGACAGTTAAGCTAGTGCTTTGCAAACTGCTTCATCTTCAATAAGATTCATAAAAAGGACTTTTTGACAAGTATAGATTTCTTTTAAATCATACAAAGTGGGTAAGGTATTTCAAAGGTCTAATGAAAACTCTGATTTCTTAAAATTGTTAGTAAAAAGGATTAATTACATAAGGATTGAGTAAACTGGCGTATATGTTCGTAATTTTTTGGTTTTCGCCTGAAATATTACTGGCTTTTAATTTACATTTTCTAATTGAATTGTTTATCAGGTGTTTGTCTCCCTATCAATACTAAAAGTTATTGTTTAACTTCCAACCACACTATTGCACCCAGTGTTTAGGATAGAAAGAGAATTCTCTGATGTTGTTGTCACAGAGTATAACTACTCAGGATGTATGACAATGCTTGCTCTAAGTCTGTTGCAAAAAGCACATGTACAATGCTCGTGTGACAAGTAGCCTTGAGTCTTGTGTGCGACCTGTAGCCTAGTCCTCACTTTCCTGTGGCTCTCTCTCTTTCTTGCAGCCTGGGGGCAAAATGAAAACAAACCAACACAAAATAAACCCCGTCACCTCTGGTTTAAGGTTATGGATTTCAACCTTCCCTAAAGAACAGATCGTCAGGACTGAGTTCAGCCAGGTTTGGATGACTCTTGCCTTCCAGCACACAGCTTTGAGAGTCTAACCTTTGTTGTTTTAGATTACTGCTTTCTTCTCAGATTTCTGGAAGTAACTAAATATCATTATGAAGGAAGCTGTTTATAGGTGTCTGCATTTGAGAGGAGGTTAAGGAGACCCAGAGTGGCTTTGCTTCATAATAAATTAGACTTCTGTGACATCACTTCTTGTGCAAAGAGTATTGGAGTCATTTGTTATACATTAGTGGAGTTTAGGCTTCCCACAGTCCTCCTCTTAGTCCCACCCACCCTCCAACCAGCCAAGGAGACTCCTCTTCCTGGTGTTGGTCCCCAAGGCAGGGGTGCCCAATATGAGGCTCCAACTGCTCACTCCCCAGGGAGGATTTCCACCATGTAATCTCCCTTTTCTTCTGAGTCCCCTCTCAGGGGCACAGGTCCTGACCCAATTATTTCTCTTCCTTTCCTACCTGATTCCACGTGGATCTTACTTACAGCTGTGGTTGTACTGGAGTCTTTCTGCTAGTCTGCAGTTAGTCTTCAGTGAGAATTATTCCACATGTAGATGTATTTTTGATGTGTTTGTGGGGGTGAAGTGAGTTCTGCATCCTCCTACTCTGCTATTTTGATCTCCTCCCCACAACCCCCACTTTGGTGTAGATTCTGGTCATCCTCACTCAGTCAAGGTAATCCCTTCCTCCTTGGTTTAGTTCAGGAGTTGGTACATAATCTGAGTAGGTCTGATGAAAAGGAAGCCTGTAACTTTTGTTAGATGACTTGGGCAGGAGACACCGTGTTTCTTCTCCTGGGTACAAGTAAGGAAGCATGTAGCTTCAGGCTGCTTATAATCAGCTTGTTTCCATGAGGGGATTCAGCCATGGGACCAAGCCAATACCTGGAGAGGGAGGCTCACAGAATTCTTGGTTGAATAGGGCCTGAAGGCCAAGTTCCCTTTGTATGGTTGTTATGTGATATAGTGATTGTTTAAGTCCCTTGGAGTTGGGTTTTCCGTTACTTGCAACTAAAAACTATCCTGACAGTCTAAATCACACCTGACCCCAGAGAGTGACTCCTCTCACCCCCAAAGGGGGCTCCCTTTCCATGGCAGGGCTGGGTGGGCTTCACTCAGGGTCCCAAATCCAAATGTAGTCCTTTCCTGCTCTCCTTTCTTCTCTCTATGTTCAATTTTCATTTCTGGTGGCCTTATCTTCCTCATCTTTTTTTTTTTTTTTTAAACCAGAATTAATTTGAGTTTTAAAATTTTATTTCAGCTTAGTATTAATTTTATTCAGCAATACATAGTCACATGTTAGATAGTTAAATAGTTATTAAAAAGAAAAGAGAAATCCCCACCCCATCCTCCCACACCACATCCAGTGGCCATCCCTGTCTTCTGGGCCACTATGTCTTCTGGGCTTTAGCTTCTATTGCTAAATAACATTTTTATACAGATACTTGCCATTCTTTCTTTTCTTTTTCAAAAAAGCAAAGTGAGGATTTATTAAGCTATAGACAGTAGGCTCTCAAGGGGAGAGCCTATCATTCTTTAACTTTAGTTATTATGTATTTTCCGTGATAAAATATACACCCCTCCCCCCAAATACGTATCTACTCACCTCATTTTCTGAAAAAAGTTACATGACAGTGTTTTGCTATTTACATCATTCTCTAGGTAAATACTGTCCACAGCTAAGCCATGTAGTGTACTATGGTCATATTTCCTTTGTTTAAACAACAGTTGCTTTTCCCCTAGCATTTAATAATTGTGTTTAATCTTTTCACATGCTTATTTTCCTGTGTATTTTTACTAGTTCATCCTAAACTACCCGAGAAAAATATAAATCCCTCCGAGGTGTGCAAATCAATTTAGTTTCCTGTTTTTCTGCTGTGTACCAGTGTCCTGGGAATTCTCTTCATCTTCCTCCTGTGTTGGATTCCTTATTTACTAGATGTCATGTTTTCCTCTATCTTGGTTTACCCTCTTATTTTGGAGAAGCAAATTCTGTGCAAGGGTGATGAAAATGTTGAGACCTTTCGTACTGAAAATGTCTCTGTCCACCCTCTCATTTGTTGTTGGTTTTTCGTGTTTGGGCCCTTTCCTCCAGTGTGTAGGAGTCAATGACTGCTCATAACAAGAGTGAGGCTCTGACAGGTTGAGTAGATGCTCTCTGTGGGTAGAAGGGATTAGGTACGGTGTGGGCTTCCCTGCTGTGCAATTAATAGGGCCGGCACCAGGAATCCCCAACAGTCTGCATCTGTTGGTCTTTTTCCTTGAGTTGGGCAGCTTCCCCCATGGCAGGGTCCTCCAGGCCAGGCTCCTGTCCCGACAAGGTACGAGTCTGCCAGCATTGTGGCAGCTAAGTGAGGGAAGGGCTCTGGGGCTCTTGTTTAGTATAAAGACTTTGACTTAGTCCCTTCCTAGCTTCAGAACACCACCTCCCTCCTACCCTTCACTCTATCTTGGAGTCAACAACTACAAAGAGAAAACCTCAGCCTTCAGTCTTCTCATGAGAGTGAGGAGACATAGGTGCCTGGTAGGGGACAAAACTCTTACTCAGACTTTCAACCAATCTTTCTGGAGGTTTGCAGGGGGAACAGTGGGGGAAACACCCAGCCAACCCCTCTGCACAGAGGTTTTTAAAACTCTTACAGAGCTGTGTGAACTTGAACAAGTTTCTTAATTTCTCTGGGTTTTGGTTTCTTAATCTGTAAAATAAAAACACAGGGCTTTGGGGTGAAGGTTAAGTGGGATTAATAAATGGGAAGTGCCTTGCAGAGTCTTCTCAGGATGGAGAGAGTCTGCCCAGCGTGGAGAGGGCACTCAGTTGCTGGCAGTACAGTGGTCGTGGCAGCCGTAGTTGGCAGTCTCCTTAACCTTGTTTCAGTGGACAGAAAGGACTCCACTCCCACAATCCAGGGTTTTCTACACTCTCTCAAAAGAAAGCCACCCTACTTGTGTTCTGCCAAAATGTTACTAGAATTTTCGGGGTACCACAATCTTTGCAACTTGCCTTCCACCCCACCCTCTCTGTCAGTGCCCAACCACCCCCTTAGAGTCACCCCCTCTTTTCTGGCTCCCAACCAAATGGACTCACCTGCAGGACTAAGAACTGCAGCGAAGTTAGCCTGAACCCAGATCTCAAAAGGAAAATTGACCCCTCCTTCTCCCCTGTTCTACACATAATCCCTCCACCCACTGAGACAGTGCCCCAGGTCCTCCTCCTACTCTTCCTGTCTTTCCTAACTCCTGGCAAGAGAGAAGCAAAGAGAACCATTTTGCCTTCAGTGTGCTACAGACCCTCTCCCAGGGTAGAACGAAATTCCCTTCCCCCTACTTCTCACCAGCTCTCTCTTGCCCCAGTCCTTCTTCCTACCTTTCTCCCACTGTTCTTGTTTGGGACCTTGACTCTGCTTTGTTAGAGGGCAGCCTTCCTTTTCACAGTCTATGTGTTTCTACTAAGTTCTAAGGATACTTTTTCCAGCTGCTCTGGGGTCTCCAGTAGCTTTGTTAATTGGCTACATCTCAGGGGATTGAAGAGTGAAGAAGAGCTGGAGAAGCTGGAAACGTTGGGGTCATCTTAAAATTAAGACTGTAGAATGCCTAGTGGGCCAGAGACCTGGTACAGAATCTGATGAGAAGCAGCATCCACTGGGCTCAGCATTGTTTCCCGGTCTGATATTTCAGGTTGCAAGACCCCATTAGGGATTTTTCCTGCTGTACTCCTTTGGACTCAATCACTGAAGATACAACTGATGAAAATTTTGAAATATATCTTATTAACAAAAGTCACGGTCAATTCAATCTTGGGA
Organism: Camelus bactrianus; assembly: GCF_048773025.1. Lineage (NCBI taxonomy): Eukaryota > Metazoa > Chordata > Mammalia > Artiodactyla > Camelidae > Camelus > Camelus bactrianus. Next base: position 15,822,741 of record NC_133552.1, read on the forward strand.
TGCCCCCTGGGTTGGGGATGGTGTAAATAGATGGTCATTTGGAGACGACACGTGAATGAAGGTGGACACAAGGACACAGGAACAGCCTCACCTGATAATCCCTTACACTCTTGTTTCCTTTCTCAACTGCGTACATACAGAAAAGCTGCACTTTGTTTTCTGTAGATGAACTTTCCTGAGTGCAGACTTTAGTCTGTCCTTAAAATTCTCCCCAGCAAAGTAATACAGCAAAGGGTTGAAGCAGCTGTTGGCCGCTGCCAAAGCTAATGAGATGACCACGGCTTTATGTAGCTTGTCTTTGCATTTACCCACTTTCCACATGATCAAGTGGAGGGTTCTCAGTATGTGATAGGGCAAGAAACACAGGAGGAAGATGATCAAGGCAATGATGATGGTGGTCAGTGCCTTCCTGTGAGAAAGCCGCAGCCCCGATTCTGGGACCTCCACCTTTAACAAAGTTCGAATGATCAGCAGGTAACAGATGCTGAGGATGCAGAGCGGCAGCAGAAAGCCCACCACCAAGGCAATGTAGTTCATGGTCTTCAGTTTCGTAACTTTGTTAGAATTCAGATCTAAGCACGACGTGACATTGCCTTTCGGCTCAGAGCCATTGTTCAGGAGCATGGTGGAGACAGCCATGATAAAGAGCCAAATGCCCCCACACAGAATCCAGGCGCTCCTGATGCTGGTGGCATGAAGGAGCCGGAAGGGGTGAACAGTTGCCAAGAAACGCACAACACTCAACACAGTCAGGAAATAAATGCTGCTGTACATGTTGACGTAAATAGAATAAGACATAATCCTGCAGGTCAGGTCCCCAAATATCCAGTTGGAGCCTCGGAGGTAATAGTCAACCCTGAAGGGCAGAGTGCTTGTGAACAAGAGATCTGAAATGGCCAGATTAAGCATGAAAACATTCACAGATGTGGACTTCTTATAAGGCTGCAGGAAAACATATATGGAAAAGCCATTTCCCAAGGCTCCCCAGATAAATATTATCAAGTATACAATGGGGTAAAATTCTCTCTTGAAGTTTTCAATTGTGCAGTTCCTGTTGCTATGGTGATTGCTGGAGGTGCCATTGGGTTCCACGTCTGACAGGGAGATGGGTGGCGATAAGGACACAAGCTTTTTCTCCATGCTGAATTGAAAAGAAACAGACACAAAAAATTACCTCCTGCTCACTACTTACATTCTTCCACGTTTTAATGAAACAGAGAGAAATATTAGCTTTTCTTTAAAACTTGAGTCAAAAAATATTGCCTACATTTTACTATATGTTTATACACTTAGTATATGCCTGTACTTTTACTGTATGTCTTTACTATATGCTCCATTACATTTCATGATAAATCTCTAGAATGCAGAATAAACATTAATTTATTTGGTTGAAGCTGAAGTCTCAAAATGAGGGAACTTTTGCCTAGTGCCCATGTTGGCATGAGTGCCCTGTGACACTGCAGTCTGAATCTACCAGACAGCAGATTTCTCATCAGAATCTGTAGAAGACAGAAGGAAGTGGCACAGGTTTTAAATGCTCAAAGAAAAGACCTACCAAAAGTATCCTTCAGGTATCAAGACAGTCTCAGATGATGGAAAACTAAGAAAATTTGTTGCCAGCAGACCTACCCTAAAAGAATCACTGAAAGAATTTCTCTACAGAAAGGAATCAATAAAAGAAGGAACTTTGGATCAGAAAGAAAGAACATGATAAGCAAACATATGGGTAACTACAATAGGTTTTTCTTCTCTTTTGAGTCTGAGTTTTATATGATGTTTAAAACAAAAACTATAACACTGATGTAATTCTAAATGGATGTAAAGAAATTTTAAGATAATTATATTATAAGTGGGGAAGGGTGAAGAACATAAAGAGGTAAAGTTTCCACACACTTCATCTGAAGTGGTAAAATGATGATGGTCTATTGGCATCATGGCCAATAGACCATGGTAAGTGAGGCATGTGTAATGTAACACCTAGAGCAGCCACTAAAAAGCTATGTAAAGACATACACTCAAACACACTAGAAGTAAATCAAAATGGAATTCTAAGAAGTATTCAGATAACCAACAGGTGGCAGGAAAAAGATAACAGAAAATGCAAGCAAACAAACAAAATGGCAGACATCCCTAACAAACCAATGATTACATTAAATGTAAACAGCCTAAATACACCAATTAAAAGACAGATTGGCAGACTGGAAAATAAAAAACATATGACCCAATTATATGCTGTCTATAAGAAATTTACTATTATCAGAAAGACAACAAATAATAAGTACTAGCAAGTGGATGTGGAGAAAAGGTTGGAATCCTCATACACTGTTGGTGGGAGTGTAAATTGGTGCAGCCACTATGGAAAAGAGGATGGCGGTTCCTCAAAAAATCAAGAATAAAACCACCATATGACCCAGGAATTCCGCTCCTGGGTATTTATCTGAAGAAAATGAAAACACTAATTAGAAAAGATACGTACACCCTGATGTTCACTGCAGCATTATTTACAATAGCCAAGATATGGAAGCAACCTAAATGCACATCAGAAGATGACTGGATAAAGAAGATGTATTGTGTACATATCTATATATCTTTATCTATGTACACTGATGCTCTTGTCGGTCCACCCAACCTAAAACCACACGTCCTCCAGGTGCAACACCTGTTTCCTTCAGCTTTTCTTATTGTAAGGTGAACTTGCGTGCTTATCTCTATGACTGGCACAATTTCACCAGGGACAGTTTGTAATTGCAGTCATGATTGTTTACTTGAGAAGCACTTTAGAACAAAAAGTGAGGAAACCTTCCAGAACAGATTGTTTGGCTAAAAGAGAGACTCTTTTGTTTAATGTTTGGAGATAGCCCCCTTCTTTGCTTCCATACTCTGAGGATTAATAAATGCTGGCTTTTTAATCAGCGTTATTGGTAAAACTGCCAAAGACTTAAACCAATTTTCACGTCACTCTTTTTTGTGTGTATATTTCAAAGTCCCTTTTACTATATATATAATCTCAAAGGGAACATAATTATCTTTTTCAGTTAATGTCGTATTCATCTGATACAGGCTCCCTTTTTGTTTTTTCAATTCCTCTTTCTCTTTTTTCCTCTCATAGGAAGTTAATAATTACCTGATCAAAAGAGTTGTTCACCTTTTATGTGCACACTCTCAAAACATCTGGTTCAGGCAGAGAGTCAAAATGTCTGAAATAAAGAAAGAAAATGTTATTAAGATGTGTTTTGTTTTGTGGACACTAAAAGTATATTTACATAATAGCTTTTATAATTACAGTTATGAGAAAAGAAAAAAGGGCATTATCTTCAAGTTAAAAAAAGATAATGTTTTTGGCATGATTCAGAGTCTTTAAGTAAGTGGTTTAACGTACAAACTAGCGTCAGCACAATGTTTTGGTTTATACAAGTCCAGGATTCAATTTTTTTTTTGATTAAACTGAATTTCCTATATTGGTTTTACGAGTTAAGCAAGAGTCCATTATTTCTGTAACTTGTTTAAAATTTATAATTATACACATAAAATTATTTTCAACTAAAACGAGTGATAATAATGAATGCCTTTTTAAAGATTAATTTTATGAAATTCTTACATTGCTACAAATCATAGGATTTAATGAGTTGCCTAAAATCATAATTTTCTGATCCATAACTAACTTTAAGATTTTATTCAAGTGGTTAAGTTAATTAATACATAAACTTTAAATGCTGTAACAATTGCTGAATAAGAAATAGGTATAAAACACTAATCACTGAATATAATTTTTACCTTATTTCATAGAATAGCAATAGATGAACAAAATATGCAAATGCCTTTGAATTAAATTATGTCTGTACGTCAAAATTGTTTAAATTGTGTGAAATAAAGGCTAGCAGACAGAAAAATAATAAATAATTTTTTATTTTCTCTTCTCTACATATTTATGCTTGAAGAAATCCAAGGTTACTTTGGTTAAAGATGGTAATTAGTATAAATTGTTAATACAGAGAAATACAAATATGTAATATGATTTTCTGTTTATTAGGAAAACTGAAACAGTTTATTCAGAGGGTAAATTTAATATGATACACATATTTTATTTAATAGATTTAATTTTAAAGCTATAAACACTTTAAATTTATTTATTTGTATATTTACATATTTGTGAATGCCTAATTGCATACCTATAAGGGCATATTAATAAATACTGCAAAGTGTTATTTGAAAATGTACAAAAAGAGTAAGATTAGAATTTGGGTCTTTTTAATATAAAATAACTAGGTTATTTTGTGCTCATACTAGTAAAGATTTCTTTTTGTCAATAAAATATTCTGTTAACTTTCAGTGCTTCTGACATACTGTTAAATCAATTTTTAAAAGATTTCTTGCCTTAAAAAGTTAATTTCTCAATAACTATTGTTAGTTGCTGAGTGTTTTTACACTGTTGCCTATAATTATTTCTTGACTCTAGATATTTATGACTTATATCTTGGCTCCTCAAAAAACTATTCTTGATTCTTCCTTTCCCAAATTCAAGCCCTCAATTCAGAATGAAACTGTTAATACGTCTTTTGGGACTAAATTGGCTTTGGGTTTACTACAATAGCCAGTAGGTAATACAAGATTTGTTCCTTCATCCTATGAAAGAACACTGGAAATAATTAGATTTCTAAAAATCCTTTGAATTTTAATTAATTTAAAACTATTATGCAAGCACTTCTGCTTAACAAACTTAGTAACAGTAAATTGATCAATTACAAAGAAAGTTGATTTTCCTAAGTTAGTTATACTTAAGTAAATTGTGCTAACAAGTATCTTTCAAGGATTATATACTTTTTAAGTCAACAGAAGCAAGCTCACGTTAAAGTGCAAAGATTACCACCTGGGTATCAAAAGATTATTTTACAGGATTCTAGGTTCACAAACCCTTTTTCCTGTTTTGTGATGTAAAGTCCGAACAGCACGAGGGGTTCTGACCCAATTACATGGGAATCATCAGCGATCAGTTGTTCATTTCAGTCTTTCATTGGACCCAGTAGCCACGACGTAGCCTTCCTGTTTAAGAGCTACAGCAGCTGCAGCAAGTCCTGCAGAAGCCTTACATCAATTTAGTCAACTTTGCTGTTGGTTCTTAGTCCACTAAACTGAATAGTTTCGCTGCTATCTACTCTCTTTATGGACAGAAATAACTCGGGACTTTTCAGCTGATCACCTAACCTCCTGTGCAGTTTTGCTGGTTTCCCTCTCAAACATCATCCATGGCTGTAACATTCTAAACCCAGCTGTCCTCCTCCCCTCATCTGTGGAAAAAGAAGCCCGTGATCGGTTACCTTGGTTAGAGAGAGGTAACCAGATTCTCCCTTGGCTATCCCTGTTTTAATTTTGTTTTTCGGCTTGCTCGTACTTAAAGAGAAAAACTATAAACAACAAGGACCTACTTACAGCATAGGGAACTATATTCAGTATCTTGTAATAACCTGTAATGGGAAAGAATCTGAAAAAGAATACATATACACATATATATGTATATATGTATGTATGTATGTATATAACTGAATCACAACTGAAACTAACACAACATTGTAAATCAACTAATCAACTATACTTCAATAAAAATAAATAATTATAAAGAAAACTACAAACTGCCAAGCAGGTTATGCTTTCACTGACTTGAATTTACTCTTGAAATATAAGCTTCATCCCTAAATGAAACAAGTCCAGATGGCTAAATTAATTGTCTTTACCCAGATATGCCAGCTGATAAAATATAAGAGAATTTCAAATACTTATATTGACGTAAGGTATATGATCTTAAATTCATTCATGAATTCAAAATGCTTTAGAAATGGAGAGACTTCCTGACACTATAAAAACCACTTTAAAATAGACAGTGAATTAAAGAAACATGAGATGTTTTGTTATTACCTACAGAGAGAGCCATAATAAAAAGTTAAAAAAAAAAAAAGAAGACAAATGAACTTACATATAAAACAGAAACAGACTCACAGACATAGAATACAGACTTGTGGTTGCCGGGGGGGAGTGGGGTGGGAAGGGACAGACTGGGAGTTCAAGATTTGTAGATACTGTCAGGTATATATAAAATAGATCAACAAGTTTATACTGTATAGCACAGGGAAATATATTCAATATCTTGTAGTAGCTCACGGTGAAAAAGAATATGAAAATGAATATATATATATTCGTGTATGACTGAAGAATTGTGCTGTACACAAGAAATTGACACAACATTGTAAACTGACCATAACTGAATTTAAAAAAAAGTATTAAAATTAACTATTAAATAGTTTAGCAAAACGGCTTCATGATATTACCTACAATAGCAGAGAAAAAATGGCAATGATATTAAACAAGAGTGGGGTAAGTTTAAGGCCGTTGTTAAGGATATTCCAATGCATGCCCTCTCCACCATCAACACAATCCTAGTGAGACGGCAAAGGTAGAATACGGACAACCAAACCCTCCAGGCTTCTTTGAACATCTCCAAAGGGTCTATGGGTGTGTTCTGGTTATTATTTATTCTCAGAGTGTATTAGGGCTTTTCCTAGCTCTGGTTGTAATGCTTAAAATTTTTTTTAAACCTGTTTATTTTTGTAATCCCAACTTGTCTCCAGTAAAAGAGCACGTTTCCCTGAAACAATGATTTTAAAACTGTAAAACTTTACCTTTTACTTAGAAACGTAATGTTTACTTAGAAATATACTTATCCACAAACATCAGAGAAAGTAACAAGAACTAGTGGAATTCTAAAACCCTCAAACTTCTAATAGCCAAAATATTTCCATTGGCTTTGAAGGTAGGCAGGAAGATCAGGCTCCTCTAAGATCCACTCATTATTTCCTTCTGAGAAGTAACAGGATACCGCATGCATTTGGGAATTACTTCCAATCCTTGATCTTATCCTATTGCAATCTAACGTGATGACTGTGGGAAAGTTGCATTTCAAAATATCTTCCAGAGCAGCTTCTAACACCGGAAACTTAGATATTTGGTCTTCTGGAAAAGACATCAAGGAAAAACTTCTCTTGAACTTCCATGGAAAGGACCTTGTTGCCACTACTAAGAACTGTCCCAGCATTGAGATGCCAATATTTTAATCTTTGGATTCATGTTTTCCAACTAAAAAGACGTACATAACTCCACTGAGTGTTCATTCCTTGGGGAGACGTCAAACTGAAGATTTTGAGAAATTCTCCAGAAGCTGTCTCTTGAAGAAGCGGATGGCTTCTGCCCAAAACGGCAGAAGAAAGTACTGACCACAGAAGGAGGCGTTTCCACACAAGATGGAACACAATTAATTCTGATTTTTAGCACTTTTTTTTCTTTCCTTTTACTATTAACCTTGTCTATCATTGGACTTTTGCCCCCTCTAGTAACTAATATACCCTTCCTGATCTTCATCCCGTAAGGTCTCTGCCACTTAAGGAAAAACAAAATTCTCTGGTCTGTTTTTCTCAGATCATAGCTACTGTTCTGAATTTAACTGATTTCTGACAACATTTAATGACTTAAAAAAAAAAAAAAAAAACCTTTTACACATCCCTTCTATATTTACATTGCCCTTGCATAATTAACCCCAAACTTCAGTCTTATAAAAATTGTACGCTGGCCGCCCCCACATCAACATGCTTCTGCTGAAGTCCTGACAACCGTATCAGCCAACCCCACACCTTCAGGAGTGGGAGCAGAGATGACGCCCACCCTGGATAAAGACCATTTATTTTCTTCAGGGACACTGCAGCCTGCTTTACAGGACATGTCTGACTCGGCGGAAGGAATCCATCCGCCACAAGTGACTCTCCACCAACAGGCGCTTGAATAGAGAAAGAGGCTCATTTTGGTTGTGATAAGTGATTCTTAAATTTCCAATACTACTAATACCGTGTTTGCCCCGCTAGACCACTTCCTCTTACAGGGACATCGGGCTTACACCCAGCTGCCAAGCCTTAACCTTCCCTGCGTGTTCAGGATAATCGTTAGGGAATTTCAGATGTTTGAAGCTACCACCCCTCCGGTGAATCACGTTTCCCTAGAAAGAATACACGGAAAACTCCACTTGCGAGAACTCCCAGAGAGAGATGACTGACTCCCTCGCGTGCGTGCTGTACTGGCAGCAGCCACCAGAGCTGGGATAACACAACTGGGAAGGATCGTCCAGAGCTTGTCTCGACCCTGGGGCCTTAGTTCTGATTTTGTGGATAACAGCTCTCTCCTTTTGATCTGTCTCACCAGTAAGTCTGAGGTTTCTAGCCTGGGATACAGGGAGAATGATGAGACCATTAGCAGGGCTTAGAGCTCAGGAGACAGGTCAAGGCTGCAAATACAGTTCAGAGGAACAGTCACATGGAGGCTGGAAGTCTGTAAGCCTGACTTGGGAAAGGGAATATAGCAAAAAGAGAAGCTTGGAGATTTTGTCTTAGCTCAGCTTTTAAGAGAAATAGTCTATTGGTTGGCAGGGCCAGGACAGAAGGATCAAACCCCAAATCAGGTAGTACAGAGCTGAAATGCTAGAGGCAATACAGGCAGAACGCACAGACCAAATCCATGATGCAAACCTGGAGCTGGATTAGACGTTACAATTATGTGTCAGCGCTGGATGGGCAGAGCACTAGAACCAGGGTTAACCCCCAGAGCCCAGAGGACAAGGGGACAGGGAAAGGGAGCTAAGACTGATATGTGACCAGCCAGAATTCTCACAGATGCATTCCATTACAAATGACCTTTTTTGAAAAGGACAGAGTCCTATCCATATGTCCCTAACTTTGGAGCCAGGATTCTGAAAGAATCTTAGAAAAACTTATATAAGGAAAGGGTCCAAAAAGGTAGAAGTAGATTTGAAGGCAATCAAGTCCTTAAATGTTTGACCAGGAAGACCTTTAAATCACTTCTCCCATCTCAAGACCAATGGGGCTTGTGAATTGCAATGGGAAGGGCAGCCTGGGACCCCATCCTGCTTTCCTCCCTCACTTCCCTCACAAGGGGTGGGTGGTGGGGAAGAAGGTGGCAAGATTGCAACGACCTCATCAGCTGCAGATGCTGGGCAAAGTCCCTTATCATAGACAGAGCATGGTATCCAGCAGGTATGACCACAGACAGGAAAAGACAGTAACAGTTTCTCCATGAGGGAATTGAAGGGTGTGGAGGGACCAACAACAGACCCTAGCAATGGGGACTTCTTGAGCAATGGAGGAGGAAGGCACAACTCATAGGGAAGGTCAGTCTGCAGGCAGCAAGGTCCTTGCACTGCCAGGCCATGAGGGGAAGAGGACTTCGGATCTGAGAGGCGGCCTGGCCGTTGCAGGCAGGCCTTGAGTCCCGGAGAACCTGAGTGCTGGCCAGAGCCTTGGGCACAGAGACTCAGGGCAGGGATGCCAAGATAGGGAAGGTGGGGACCAAATCTCAGAAACAAGGGAGATGCCCAATTTTAGAATCGAGGTACCAGATCAGGATCAGATCAACCCCAGGGGGAGCACTGAGTCCCAGAGTTGCTTCAGTTCCTCTGCCTCTGACTGGGACTGGTTCTGGGCCCTGTAGGGGCTGGAGGCAGGGCGGGAGTGGGAGCGGTTGATGGCTGTCAAGCAGCCCCAGTTGCAGGGAGGGGACATCTACAGAAGCTGGGGCTCTGATTCCAAGAGCATCTTCATCCTTGGAAAGCTAAAGAAAGAAAATACACAAACACCCTGCCGAGAGGCCTCATTTAGCTAACAGGCCCAGGTTAAAAGCAGGGCCAGCGCAGATCCAAAATTCCGTTTAGTGCTTCATTTTCTTTTGAGAAACCTTTAAAACACTTTGTTCTTTTCTGTCCGTAAACAATACGTTTCACTACACTACACTGAAATACTTCACTAGACTGATGGGAAAAAAATAGGAAAAAGGAATCAGCTGCTAGATGTGGTTGTAAAAATCAGCCAGATCGATTAACTATGTGATGGGAAGCTGAGACATATGCGAAGAGGTAAATTCAAGGGAAATTAGGAAATAAACTGACAGCACAATTTGCACAGACTTAGAGGGACAGCAGAGGGTGAGCGTGTGCACAGCTTCCTGGACTGAAAGGGGCCCCGGAACAAAGAAAGAGTTGAGGCTTTGTCTCCTGAAGCTTTACTGGTAATAAAATCACACAGAATAATCAAGGAGAAGCAGACGGAGATTCCATATTGCAGTTATGAAGAAAAGCAAACATGCTGCGTGACCAGTTAAAATCTGATGAAGGTGAACAGCTTACACTGATGCTTAGACTGTTTTCACGGTCATTGCAAAGCTGCAATGGTCCAAAACCTCACAGATTTTATTTTTACTTATACCTAGAAAAAAAATTTTTGACGCATTCCCAGTAGGGGACCTTGTGGCAAGTCCCACCCCCACCGTTGGTACAGACTGGGAGCCCACAGGTGCACTCACCTTCAATTCCTGGGTACAAGCCTGTGACCTGCCTGCAGAACCCGAAGACTGAGGCCCTAAGACACACTGACACAAACACATCTGGAACAGCAGCAGGCTGTGAGCAGTTAGACCACCGGCTGCCGTGACACTGTGGTACGCTGCTCCAGACCAGAGAAGCTGGAGAATAAAGGTTGGAGGACTTGGCATCATCTTTACAGGAATTAATGATGGGATTTTGTGCAGAACAGCCCTGAGGGAGCCGGCAGTGGCCCCTAACCCATCAGCACATGGTCGGAAGGGAAACTGATGGTCCTGCAGGGCCAGCAGACTCTCCGAGTGCTGTAAGCCAATGTCCAGAGTCCTGCTTGGCCACCATTTCCAAGAATTTTAACTCCCAAGTTGAAAATCCTTCTGGTAAATTGACATCAGAGCCCTTGGCTGTCTGAGTTCATCAGCCACCCTCACCACCCTTCACTTCGAGCCACACAGCCTTGGCCAAACCTGCTCTGGGAAAGCCCGTTTCTTCGATCAGTCCCCGTCCCCCTCAAGCCACAGATCCTCATGCGTCCAGCCAGAAGCGACAGCCAACATGGATGCGCCTACTCTGTGGGAGGCACTCTGCAAAGTCCCTGTGTGGATTAACTCAGTCAATCCTCAGATAGCCCTGGAGACTCTGAATGCTCACTTTGTAGGTGAGAAAATGCGAAGGGCAGAGACACTGAATAGCCTCTGTGCCCAAGGTCACCGGTCAGTTTAGTGGTGGGATGGGGCTTGAACCCCATCGGGTCTCAGTCACAACGCCATCCTGCTCTCTCTGAGCCATGCTGATTAGACCCTGTGGACATGACAATGAAGGAAACCTCCAGGATGGTGAATAAATCAGACAAGTCAGTAGACAGAGTTCTTTTAGAGGCGAGAAGTTGAAAGGCAAAGTGAGGTGAGAAGGGCTATCAGAAGGAAATGTGAAGAGTTGGGTAGAAACCTGGGGGAGGGACCCCAGACAGCCTCAGCGAGCAAGGGAGAGGTTTTTAAAGTACTGAGGGGAAAGGTTGGCTGAGGAGAGTGGGTCAGGGGTTCCAGACAGGGGAACAGGATGTATGAAGTCATGTTGCCGAGAGCACAGGGCACGTTTAGGGAATTGCAAGTAAGATGGTCTCGGTGAAGCATGAAAGGGAAGACAAAGCGCGGGTAGAGGGTGGTCTGAGATTGGCCTACATCCATACTAAGGAGTTTGGGCTTTATCCTGGGAGCAATGAGAGCCCTCTGATTGTGGGAAGCAGATTTGTATTTTAAGCCGATGGAGGACAGTTTGGAAGGAGGCAAGCCTAGGTCTGGAGACAGAGAGAACGGGAGCCTAGAATGGTGACTGAGAAAGACTGGCCAGATGATAGGAGATGAATCAAGGACGCAGGGTCAAGGAGGCCAAGAGAAAGACTGTTTTAAGGAGGAGGGAGTGGTCAGAGGGGATAAAAAGTATCCAGAGACTTAGCAATAAGGTGCTAAGAGGCAGCCCATGGCCGGGAAGTTGAGAAAGGAGCAGCGGTTGATGAAGTGACCACTGTGAGGGGAGAGGACATACCAGCTCGGCTTCTGTGAAGGGTTTGCTGCTAGAGGATGTCGGGGAGGGAAGATGCATGTCTTTTCTCTGGAGACACCTTGATTCTTACTCTCAGCCCATCTCACTCCAACAACTTCAGTCTCTTCTTCTGTTCATTTCTCTTCCTCTGTCGATCGTAAACTTGAACCAGGCTGGTGTAGAATTTGCACTAAACTTGACTCCCCCAACCCTCCTACTTCCTAGCTGTTCATTCCTTACTCTCTGAGGTGTAGCTGCCTCACCTTTAAAAGGAGGCTAATAAAGTTAGTCCCTTAGGATTGTTTTGAGTCATAAATGGAAGAATATGTCCACTGTGCAGAGCAGTTGATCAACCAAACACCAGATTCCTCTTCTCTTACCAAAGTCTGTGACCTGTCAAGCATCTACTTTTCCCTGTCCTTTCACACCTAAACTCCCTGAATCACTGGGCTCGGTGCTGTCATTTCTTTCTCGTCTTCCTCTTCCTCATCTACAGCAGTAGCTGCCGTGGTCCAGCCTCACCTCCTCTCTGAGTCATACAAAACCAGGATAAGGTTGTTTGTTCCTGCCTAGCGGTTGGTGCTACTGCTCTTTTCTCAAACTTCCTTCTCAGTCATCCTAGAGGAGGATCCTCATGTCTTGTCTTTGTAACTCTCACTCCTCTGATTTCTGTGGCCCTGACGACTTACGGTTTTTCATTTTCTGACTGCTCAGCTCTTCTGAGTCCACTATCAGCTCTTCTTTGGTGGCGAGTGGACACCCACTGGAGCCCCACCGAGGTCCTAGCTCACCTTCTCTGCCTCCGACTCTCAGACAGGCCTTTTATATGTTGAAAATATCATATTTTCACCTTAAAATTTGCAAAGAATTTTCTTTTTTTAATATTTTTTTTTTATTATTCTTTAAAATTTATTTTTATAAGAATTTTCTTCTGTTATCTCATTTGTTCCACCTGGCTATCTTTTGGGTAGGATGAGTTGCATTATTATCTCCATTTTAAATATAAAGAAAAAAAAACAAAACCCTGAGACCAGGAGAATTTAAGCCTGAGCTCCAGGTCCCGCATTTCTAGGTGCCTGCAGGATAGCCTTTCTTGGAGATCCTGTTTCTACCTCAACCCCTGCCTCGCTGACATAAACTTAAATTACAAGCTTTACGAACAGTCAGACATAAACAAACTTTTGTGCCTTTGCTTCCTTTCATCTTTCTTCAACTATACATATTTTTAAGCAAAAATGAGTGCATATTTTAATGCTGTTTTGTACCTTGCTTTTTTCTTATCACTAAATCATGTGCCAGTTTCTGTGTCAATTAATCATGGCACTAATTTCTGTGCCAATTAATAAACATCAATGTCATGTTAATGGTTAAAAGAGTACTCAGTTATGTAGACATACCGATGAATAAAATTGAACAGCAGTGGTCAGCTGTTAAATGCCCACCTTGTGTTTTGTCCTTGAAGAGTCTGCAAATGAAAGGAAGTCTGGCTAGTTTGGCAGAACATGAACAGATGCTGGGCTTAATTTGGATACTTTTAGAACATTCTGGAATCTCCACCTCTCTAACATCTAACCACCAGTGCATGGAAACAAATTCATCTCTTTAAAGCATTAGTAAACTGAAACTCTTAAGTGGATTCTCATCTCAAGAGTTTATGAGGCTGAGGTAGATGATAGAAATTTCTAGACGTCTTATGTTTCCCACAAATTACCCTTGTATTATTTATACAGTATTAAAAGGGAGATTTGGGTGGCTTTCCTGATAGTGTATCTCCCTTTCCCTTAAAATGTATCACTCTCAGGTATGTGTCAGAGACAGGAGAATATTTCAGATAACCTAGGTCAGCTGCTTTTATGCTTGACACCCGTTAGAACCACCTGGGAAATTTTTGAAAGTTAAAAAAGAAAACCAAAACCTATAGATGACTGTCTCATCACCAAAAGTGAAGTTTCAGGTATTCTAAAGGTAACTTTCTAATTGCCTCAGAAGCAGCTGATTCTGCCAGAATGTACAGCCAGAGCTGAGAATCACTGATTGAGGACCCAAAGGGGTAGTAAGCAGAATACAAGCCCATGTTCTTACACACTCCTTCCCTCTCACTGTGCCTCTGACAAAAACCACAGAAATCTACATTCTCAAATTTCACCTCCTCTCCTCGAAGAACAAGACCCTGAATGAAGAAAGCTTATCTTACATAATCAAATGACTCAGTCTATGAAAAATAAGAAAGATGCCATATGACCCAAACTAGGGGAATGCGTGGCTCAAGTATATTGAATCTCTTCAATGCAATATTATGCAGTAATTTAAAATTATGATTATGAAGCATTTACAGCAATGTGGAAAAATATATGCTCTAATAGAAAAAAAGAAATATAAACATATTCATTGTATATGAGCACAACTATGAAAATCAACTAAAATCACATGCAGACACACAAAAAAGAATGAAAAGAAATACCCCCAGAATATCAATAGAAACTATCTCAGTGGTGGTTTTTGCTTCCTTCTACTTTTTTGTAGTTTCCCAGTATTTTTTAAACTACCATGTATATGGTAGAAAAAAGTTTATAAGACAACTTACTTTTATGAAGTTTACAAAATAAACCTACTTTTCAAAAAGTATTCTTCTGACTGTGAAGTGATAAGCAAAGCATAACTCTTCACAATGAGCTAACAAAGCGAAGATAAAAGTGCTCACCTGAGTTTGCTTTCTTTCAGCTGCCTTGGCTTCTGTCTCCTCTCTGCTGTCTTCCTCCTCCAAGTAATTCAGCTTGCTTGTTTCAAAGAGAAGTGAAACAGCAAATTATATTTTATGAACAGCGTTAGCCAATAGCAAGAGAATAAGGAACTTTGGTCAGTGAGTCATCTGTGCTTTATAGGATCTGGTGTGAGTGTGGGTGCTGGCTTTCCTCTTAAGATGAAGGGGGTCAAATTTCCACTCAGGGACTACATCCAAGGGAAGAAACCTGAATTAGCCCTGCCCCTCTAATGACTGTTTTTATCAGCATCTTTCACAACAGATCAAGGGATGTGATGGGCTAGAGTCAGGGGTTTTAAGTGGCTTTTAGTTCCCCTGAATGATTTTTGCTTCCATGACAACACTGAAATCAACACCACCTTATAAGTACAGCACTTCAGAGCTGTTTAGAGCAATTTCCATCATCCACGTGCTTTTTCAACCTACTTGCACATGGGCGGAGGCCGTACCCATTCTGCTGAAAATGTTGTCCAAAGTTATCAGTGGCCTAATCTTTGTTCATGTAAAAGGTCCTTTCTCAGTCCTCGTCTTCTTTCCTCAATTTGTTTTGCACAGTTAGCCACTGCCAGTTTCTTGAAACTTTACCCTCCTTGTTCCTCTGACTCCCCTGGTTCTTTTTCTACCCCGTAGATTGTTTCCTATTTGCTACCCTTTCTGATTACTCTTCTTCTGTCTTTTTTCTAAGTGTGAGCTTGCCCCAAAATTCTGTCTTCTGACCTCTTCTCATCATCTTCTCTTGTATTTATCTATGCTATCCACACCCATGGCCAAATTTAATATGCTGAAACTTCCCCTCCCCAGTGCACACTCCCCCATATACTCCATCTAATCAAATGGCACCACAGTGATTCAGCCAGTCAATCCAATCATAAACCTAGAGATCGTCCTTAGCTTCTCTTTCTCCCAGAGCCAACATCCAAGCCAACAACTCTATTTGTTCTACTTGCAAAATATCTCCCAAGTCTAACCATTTCTCACATTCCCCTTCCCCATTAGGATCCTCAGCATGTCTTGAATGCTGCGGTGACATTAAGCAAGAAATAAAAGGCATCCAAATTGGAAAGAAAGAAGTAAAACTGTGTCTGTTCACAGATGATATAATCCTATATGTAGAAAACTAAAGATTACACACACACACACACACACACACACACACCTGTTAGAACTAATAAAAGAATTCAGCAAAATGACAGGACGCACAAAAGTCAATTGCGTTTCTATACACCAACAGTGAACAATCCAAAAAGGAAATTTCATTTATAATAACATCAAAAAGAATAAAATATTTAGAAATTAAGTTAACCAAGAAGGTGAAAGACTTGTATGCTGAAACTAAAACACAGCTGAAAGAAATTAAAGACATAAATAAACAGAAAGATATCCCATGTACATAGATTGGAAAGCTTAATGTTAAGATGTTAGTACTTCCCAAACTGATCTACAGATTCAGCACAATACCTATCAAAATCTCAATGCTGTTTTTTCAGAAATAGAAAAATCTATCCTAAAATTCATGTTGTTAAAATAAAAAACAAACAGGGATTAGCCTTGAAAATTCCAAGGGCAAAATATATACCAGTTTAGTCACGCAACTTAAACTTAGTTTATTTTTCAAGAACAACTTGACCTGTGTCAAATGGTTTTAAGATTTTTGACACATTTCCCAAAATCAAATTCTAAATTGGGAGTCTTTTTGACCCAGAAGCAAGTTGGGGTATTCCAGAAGGCCCCTGGAACATCTCAAAATATTTGTTTTCTCTCCTTTTAAAGGAAATGTTACACTGATTAGACTTATTTGATATGTTAAATTATATGAGAACTATTGTCAATTAAGTGATACCAGGCTTTCTTTATGTTGTATTTGTATAGTTATATAAGTGTTCTAGAAATTATATGAAATTCCTAAAGTCCTCATATGTTTATCAGTCATCATTTTAAAACGTGTTTCACAGAAATAACCAAATTTATTTGTCAGTTATTTGTGTATATGTCTGTATGTGAACTTACATTAGATCTTTAACCATGGCTACTTTTAAGTTTTTGTCATTTGCCGATGGTTATTATTTTACCCTGATGCTTTTGCAAAAGGGTTCTTGCAAAATGCTTTATCTTCAAAGAAATTCATGGAGAAAACCCTGACAAGTACTTTAGAATGCAGGTTTCTGATAGTTTTACGATCATAACACTGAACTGAGTAAGAATTTCTAAAACTCTGATGGAAAACTGATGAATTCATAAAACTGCTAACAAAAGATCAAAACCAACAAGAATTAATTACAAGATACTAAATGAACTGATGAGGAAGATTATACTTTTTATGACTTCATTTAAAACATCACTGCTTCTTTAATATTTTGTTTTATTAGAGATTCAAAGGCCCCCTTTTTCTCCTCTCTCTAAAGTTACCTATCTATAACTTAAAACAATTTGGTAAAGTATATCTTTGCAACAAAGGTTAAAACATTAAATTTTTTTTCCTTACCTGATTGCTCCAGAATTCAGGAACTCTCATTAAGTATTCTTAATTTTCATGACAATGTATGCATTTGCCTATGTTCACTAAGAATCTAATCTCCTTGTAATAGTACACAGTTGGATGAGTCCTTGTTTTGTTTCCTGGCCGTGAGAAGCTTTTGAAAGTTTAATCTGAGATTTCTTATGAAAGGTTCCAGTGTAGCAGATTCAAAATAGCCAATGTAGTCAGTCACTATTCTTGCTGCACTTATATAAATAATCAGGCCAAGTTTATTGAAATGAGACTTACTTTGCAAACAAATTAGTCTTACTGTGATTATCTTTGATAAAAATGGGGACAATTATAGAGGAAAAAAATTGGATCTCAGTAACACATCTTTGTGAAGAGTAGATTCTAGTGCTGTTAATTCTTTGAGGTTTTGTTTTCTACCTATCAACCAGAAAGGAAACTGAATTCTTCTAGTTTCCTCAAATATTTGGCTGGAACTCTCCAAACAAACATTTTGGATTTTTTCCTACTATTTTGACTTGGAAACTAAAATTGTCCTTTTCCAAAGCCATGCAAGCTAAAAATGGACAACTTAAAATAAATGTCAAAGAAATAATCACAACAGCTCATGCGTGATCAATTTTGTACCTGTTGCTACGTGACTACTCAGAAAAATCACCCAAGACATTCACACTGTAAACCAGGAAACCTATCTGATTGCCACTTCTTGCCCTCACGCTATCGGAAGATGCTCAAATTCGACGTCTGGAAATTTTCCCAGCTGGCTGCTCTCCAAACTCAGAAACTAAATTTATAATTTGCTCAAACTATTAACCTCTTATTTTTCTTTTGTTTCCATAGAAATGCCTCTCATTAAATTACCTGATTGCTCACACCAGGTAGAGGCCTAATTTAGGTGGACATTTATATGCAGTACCATCCCCTGAATTAAAACATCCTTCTGTTCATTTTGTCCTAAGTAACATGAAGATATAAGGATATATGTTTGATAATACATCATGTTGTGTCTGTGTAAATAATTTTTTAAAAATTGAAACCCAGTTATACATTATCCAGAAAAATTGCAGATTGACTTAGAGGTAAAACCTGTTTGATTATAACAAATGTGAGTTATTTAATTTTTAAATCTTGTCTCCTGGGAATCTCTAGGGAATTTTTCAATCTTTGGTTATTGTTTTCTTATAGTCATCATATTAACCTCTCTAGGGCATTGTATAATCTCGCGGGTTTTAAATGCCTCTCAGCAGCCCCTCACATGCCAAGTGGTGTCCATCATGATCAGACAACTGGGTGAAATCAACAATAACCACATAAATAATGAAGATGGTGACTATATGGCCCTTTGGCCCGATGACTCAACTAGTGAAAACAGCGAATATGCCATTCTTTGGCCTGACTATCCATCAATGCAGGTAAATGAGAATAATGCTATTCTGGTTAGTGATACTCTCAGACCACTGAAAAAATGACCAAAAGGAGGAACTGTTAAAGTCAAAAACAAATAGAGACCAGCCATGAAAATTACCTGGGCAGACAAAACCACTTTAGTTATGCAAATAAAGCTTAATTTAGTTTATTTTGCAAGACTAACACTACCTGGGTCATTTCTTGCTTATGCCTCTGGAAATTATTGAAGCAAAACTTGAACTGTTTCCCAAGGTTGATATGAGGTAATCACTGAAAATTCTATTATAACCAATCACTGTGAAGAATAAACAGTCACTGCTTTCTCCCTGTGTAAGCTGCTTTATAACAATATACTTCTAAGCCTCTTCCTATGTTTTGGTTTGAATGCTCCCAGTTTGCAAATTGTCTTTTTGGTATGTGCACAATGAACTTTTAGTAATTACTACTTCAATGATTCATTGTTTTAACGTCAGCTATTTCTGAACTTTTGACAGTGTGGAATCTAAAGGGGCCCCTAAATAGCCGAAACAATCACTACAGTAATAATAATTTTAAAAAAAGTGTAGGCTTAGCATAGACAGATACATAGCTTAATGGTGTAGAATAGAGATCTCAGAAATAAATCCTCACATATATAATCCAATAATATTTGACAAGAGTGCCAAGATCATTATGGGAAAAGACAATCTTTTCAACAAATGGTGCTGGGAAGACTTGGATATCCACATATAAAAAATTAAGTCGAACCCTTCTCTAACATCATAATACAAAAATTATCTCAAAATGGATCAAAGACCTAAATGTAAGAGCTAAAGCTATAAAACTTTTAGAAGAAAACAAGGGAAAGTCTTCGTGGATTTGGCAATGGTTTCCTGGACATGACACCAAAGGCACAGGCTTTGGACTTCATTAAAAATGAAAACTTTTGTGAATCAAAGGACACTATCAACAGATTAAAAAACAATCCACAGAATAGGAGGAAATATTTGCCAATCACACATCTGATAAAGTATCTAGACTATATACAGAACTCCTTCAACTCATCAGCAACAAAAACAAACAAAAAATTCAATAAAAAATGGGCATAGGACTTGAATAGACATTTCTCCAACAAAGATATAAAAATGGTCAATATGCACTTGAAAAAATACTCAACTTCACTAATAATTAGGGGAATGCAAATCAAAACCAAAAGGAAATGCCACTTCATACCCACTAGGATGGCTATTTATTTATTTTATAAAACAAAAACAAAAACAAAAACAAAAACAAAAAAACAAGTGTTGGCAAGGATGTGGCTGACCAGAATGCAAAATGGTGCAGCCACTATGAAAAACAGTATGGCAGTTTCTCAAAAATTAAAGATAGGATTATCTTATGATCTAGCAATTCTACATCTAAGTATATACCCCAGTGAATTGAAAACAGGATCTTGAAGACGTATTTTTGTAGTCATGTTCATAGTACTATATTACTCACAATAGCCAAATGGTGGAAGCAACTCAAGTGCCCATTGATGGATGAATGAATAAACAAAATGTAATATATACCTAAGGTGTAATATTATTCTGCCTTTAAAAGGAAAGAAATTCTGACACATGATACAGCACAGGTGAACTTTCCAAGTTCATCAAGAGTTTCAGTCTTGTTAGATAAGAGAAGTTCTGGAGAAAAACAGTGGTGATGGGTGCACAGCAATATGAATGTGCTTAATGCCACTAAACTGACAGCCTTGGGGAAGAGCAGGTCCATGTCCCACAGTGTGACTTGTACAGCTGGGTTTAGGCAGAGCTTTCTCCATGGAGGGCGTGTAAACGTGGAGAAGCCTTCCCACACTTCTTGCCATTATCAGGGTCCTTTCCCTCCCTTTCAGCGCCCCCTCTCCGAGAGCCTTAAAATCTCTTACTGCCCACCCTAGGCCTTTTAGAGGAAAACAGTCAAGTCATTTAGGATAAAATTAGTACGTAAGAATGTAAAATTTTGGAAAAGGTCCACAGAATTAAAATCTGAACAAAATACACAGGACAGAAAAGAATCTCAACTCATTAGTTTAGTGTCAAATTTCTAATTGCTCATCATTCCCTTCTGGTCGCTTCCAAATCCCAACAGTGGTGTCTCGAGCCCGGCTTGACCAGCTCTCAAGAGCACTTTCCCTGCCCTCTGTGGCTTCGGTCCCCACAGCGGGTGTCCTCTTCACTCCCACCTTTGCCTGAGGAGGCAGGTGGCCAAGTAAGAACCCCAAACAGAGAGTCAAGAGATGGTATGGTCTGATGTCTGCAGGCTGGTTGTGTGGTGTTGGGAACACGCCAGGACCCTCCATGGGGGAAGGGAAAGGAAGGAAGGAGGTTACAAAGATAAGTAAGACCAGTTTCTGAACATAAGGAACTTCTAAGCTAAACTTAGTTTCTTTGCATAAAAGTCAATCATACTACCAACCCTCAAAAGACAGCATTTTAGTGCATTTTCTTCTACACATTTTTCTATGCTGTTGTTTGCTCATTTGTCACTTCCTGTTTGATATAAATTTGTATTCTGCTTTTTCCCACGTACACTTCCACATATTTTCCCATGTCAGCATGAATATTTTAGGGATTGAATTTTAATCTATCAACAGAATGCACTGTCGTTGGGAGAAGAAACTGCCTTCAGTTATTATTTTTACCCCCCGCTGCGTGAAGCTTTTTTTTTTTTTTTTTTTTTTTTCCTCCCCAAACTTGGGCTGACAGACTGTGATGGATGGCTCTGGTTTAGTTTCAATGATAGAATATATGGCGGGAGTTTGTAAACATGAGGTTCGATACAGCAGATGATGGAATGGCTCCTGAGATAAAAGACAAATGAGCCACCGGAAAATCCTAAAGAACGTTCTGTTCTCCACCTTCCCTAGGTCGAATCTGAGTTTGAGACCAGAGCTTTCAGAACTAATCGGATCTTTAAGAACTAAGCGGACCTCTCCTGACTCCACACCTCGTGTCCAGGGTCAGGACCAGAGCGCCCGGAGAGCCGACCTCTGGGCGGTTCTGGGCAGAGCGCATGCGCGGCAGGTTTCCCGACTTCCCCCTGCAGGCACGGCCACACACACACGTCTCACGTAGTCATTGCAACGATGCTCTGAGTTAGATATTGTCCCTTCTGATAATATCTAAATGATGAGGAGCCTACATTTCAGAGATGCTGAGTAATTATGCATTCTCCTACCATTAGCAAATGCCAGCCTTAGTTCCTTTCCATATTATAAACCCATCCTGCCCATATTAGGGATTTCTACTTACTAACAGAACCAAAATCACCTCTTAGCTTTGCTGGGCATTTACATGACACTCACATTCATTTGGCACAATTGTTTCCTCAGTTTATCAGGCTTCTGTCCATCTTAACAGCCCAAAAGTGGAGGCAGCAAATGCCTCTTGGGCATGCCAAACTAAAACTACACTGGGTATGCTCAATAGAACGGGCACAAGCTGATGGCCCAAGAAAACAGAAACACAGAACACATCATGCATTTAAGTACTTAAAGAGTACTTTGCAGTTGCTTTAATAGCTGGAGACTTCAGGATTCTGCAGATCCCAGGAAATTGTATTATTTCGTCTAAGTAATCAGGGAAGTCCAAGTACAGAGCCCTTAGGAACTGCCCAGATGAGCCAATTCACTTTACTTCTTGTAGATGAGCCCTGAGGCTCCTGTTGACAGCCCAGGGCACAATTAGTATTACCCTCTGTTCTGATGGGGGTGAGGGCGGTGCTGCGGAAGGAAAGGAGCCTGGGCTCCATCCTGGTGGGGTGGAGAGAGGTGGGTTTGGTAAAGGAGAGGGTGCTGCAGAAAACAGTTGGGAAATGTGCAATGGAGAAGGCATTCTAAACTCTGAATGTCTCACGCTTTAGGGGCATCAATGTTTATAAATTGGTTCACATAAAAAGACTTCAGTTTTGAGCATTTTGAGTAATTAGGAGCCTGGAAGGAAGAAGCCCCAGGAAACCTAGAAGGGTGCACTGAGGAACCAGCTTGATGTAAGGCAGTTGTTTTTCCTCTCTGTGTAAAGTGGTAGAAAAGAATAAACGAGTTTCTCTTTCTGGGCCAGAATCAGAACATCCTAGTTATCTTTGTAGCCCCATTGTCTACACAGCAACTGAGGCACAGTAGGTACTCAATACATATATGTGTAGACAGGAAGAAAGGAATGAAAAGAATCTTGCCAACTTCATGAAATCCATCTGCATTCCTCCCTTCATTCTTCCTTCTGCCCATTTGCTCAAGAAACATTAAGCAGAGGTACGCCAGTCCCCATGCTGGACAAGGAGTATATAATAACACCTAAGACATGGGTCCTGCCCCCAAGAGGGTCACTACCTAGTAGAGAAGGGCAGGAGGTGAACATTCCTGAGTCCTTGTGCAAGGAGGTCCTGAAGGAAGGAATTGTCAGTCCTAGGGCCCAACAAACACACATAGGTGACTCTGTGTGAAGAATACCTGTTCTGTGTATTAGAATTATAACAAGGTGTCCCTTCCTCAGTTAGGAGCTTGCCAGTTGCCAGAGACCAAGAGCTGGATCTCTATCCTGCTCCACCTTGGTCCAGAGCGCAACCTTACTGGCCCTGATCAGCTCTTCTCCCCAAGGGAGAGCACATCAGGAAAGGCTTCTTAGAGGCAGCGGGGCAGAAACTGACCCTGGGAGAGAAGCAGGTGCCCCAGGTGAAGGGTGGGCCTTCATGGCAGTGAACCTGGGTAGAAACACTGGGCAGTATGCAGGGAGCCACAGGCCAGCCTGGGCTTCCATCCCACATGGCCATTTCCAGCTCTGGGTGTGTGTGCATGACTTACCCTCTCAGAGCCTCTTAGCCCCTGTGAAATGGTAATAACAGCACAGTGAGCTTGTTCTGAAGGTTGAATAAGCTGGTGCACATGAGGTGCTCAGCGTGGGACTTGGTAAAACACAGTGTTGTGCTAAGTTTTGGAAGAGGATAAAAAGATGAATAAAAATAAAGCTAAAGATCTAATCTTTTCTTAGAAACAATAATTAGTACATATGCAAAAACTAAAAAAATGTGCAGTATACTGTTTATATGTATTTACATACAATATAATGTGTGTGTGCAGTCGAACTGTAATAATTCTACATAATAAAACTGGGGGGAAAAAGATGAATAAAAATAGAGCCTACTTGCAAGGAACTTAAAATCTAGTAGTTCAGATAAGGCACAAAAATTATACTCCAGGTAGCATGTGAAATTTCCACAAAGGAAATGAATGAATTTAAACTCCTTTAATGTTGAATGGTTGAATTTATGTGTCAGCTTGGCTAAGCTATGGTGCTCAGTTGTTTAGTCAAACACTAGTCTAGATGTCACTGTGAAGGTGTTTTTTGGATGAGATGAGCCCTTTAAATCAGGAGACCTTGAGGAAAGCAGATTATCCTCTCTTGTGTGGGTGGGCCTTGTCCAATCAGTTGAAGGCCTTAAGAGCAAAGACTAAGGTTCCCCAAAGTAAAAGAAATTCTCAAGATAGCAACACAGTAACCCTGTCCAAATTTCCAGCCTACTGCCCTGAGGAATTTAGACTCAAGACTACCACATCAACTCCTGCCAGAATTTCCAGCCTACCAGTCTGTCCTGTGGTTTTTGAATTTGCCAGCTCCCATGTTCATGTGAGCCAACACATTAAAAAAAAAGTGTGTGTTTGTGTACGTGCATGCATGCCTGTGTCCTATTGGTTCTGTTTCTCTGGAAAAGCCTGATTAATACAGGCAGGACTTGGGGAAGTTGAAATGCACCATGTAAGGAATGAGTAGGATTCGTACACAAGGGGAAATACTAGATTAATAACTGTTCTCTCTGGGGAATGCAGATTCACAGCATTTTTGAAGGGGGAGTGTTTGGACAATTACCAGACAATCCAACTCTCTCAGTTTGCAAGTTTCTGATTTGTGGCCCCTTCCATCTCAATTCCATATTGCATTAATCAGGCCTTCCAGAGACTAATTTCAAACAAATCTCTCAAGAAGTAAATGACAACAGTAGGCAAGGCTATTTATTTACAGTTTGGCACTTAGCAGAAGCTGCCAGACATTTTAATGCATGGCTTATGCCCTCTCTCCGACTAGAGTATAAACTTTCCTAGGTATTCTCAGTATGCAGCCTGCCATTCTAAACACAATAGGTGCTCAATAAAGCTGGTCAAATTGAATCAAGTCAAGTATGTCTTCCCATGGACCTGAGATTGTTCCATTAGAGTATATTAAACCCTCACAAATGGCAAGCGTTCTAGGCAGACCCGGGGCGGGGGGTGGGGGGGACAGGAAATGATTTAGAAACTGCTCTCACCCTCTTACTTCCCCTCCCTCCATCCTCCACACACTCTCCTAAAGCCATTCCTCCCCCTGTTCCCCTCTGTACCTGGCCTCAGGCTCAACGTTTAGTCAACAGTGACCAAGGACGAATGGGCTGTAGAGCCCTCTGCTTGATGCCTGGTGGAAGAAGGAAGGAACAGAACTCCAGCCTCTTGTTTTCTTGGCCTCGGATGCCAGTGGTCACTTTCTCCACCCCATCTCAGCTGCCCCCAGGGCACAGCCTCAACTCTGTCTATATTTAACCACACACTCTCCAAATCCTCCATTCCAACATCCTGCTCCTTCTTGGCCACCACCTCCTCATCTCTGACTCACTCGAGTTCTGCCACTCCAGCTACACTTCAAAATCACAGGGCGCTCTAATGCCCAGTCCACCTGTGCACACACGCGTGCACACACACACACACCCCATATAAAGAGCTGCTCTCTCCAGTCCCTCCTTCCCCAGCCCAGAGCCCAGCATTCCAGCCCCTCTCCTGCAAGCGCCCTCCGTCTCCTCTCTCTCCTGCCCCTGAAGTCACCAGCCCTAATTAAATCCAACGTTCTGCCTACTCCCTGCCTGCACTCCAGCTGCCAAAACCCGATGAAGAAAAGCAAACATCCTACTGCTTGTTTTTTACTTGGAATTTCTGACAGCTCTTAAACGGACATGACATTTCCCTGGTAAACCCAGTACCCTCCCTGCGAGCAGACTCTTTGGCAATTTCGCCAGTGCTGTCCACCCAGCCGTGTCTCCCTACTCACGCTCTTGCTCCTATAGCATCAGTTTCTTCCTTGCTGCATCATTCCATAAAGTATATTGATAGGCCTTAATATGACCTCTTAGATAAATTCCTTGCCCCACACACCTTTTAGGCTATTCCTCCATTTCCCTGTTCTCCTTCAGAGTAGAGACGTTGCCTTTTCATTCTACTCCCTCATCCTCCATTCTCTTAAACAAACCCCCTTCGAGGGAGGATTTATTACTTGCAGCAAGTAAGGAGAACACTGGAATCTTTCCCAAAGCAGTGTCTCTCCGAACAGCAAAATTGGGGAGATTTTAAACTAAGGGTACGTGCATATTCATGAAGGGGCTTGGGCACTGACAGAATCAAACTTCAGTTGAAGTCACGAGGGTCAGAAAAGGTCAATGTCATCATCTCTTGGGTTCCAGTTGATCTGACGGTTGAGCACTTCAGGCTGATCTTTACCATTAAAACAGAATTGGGAGTCTTTACTACCATTATATTATCTTTGCTATTATTACTTTGCTTGCCTGGTAGCAGTCATTTGTTTCTGCATTCTTTTGTTCTCTTAAGACCATTGGTTACTGAGATCTGTTCAAAGGCAAGCGTTGTGGCCACACAAATCACAGAACGACTTGGCCAAAAATGGCTTCCGTTATGTCAAGAAAGCCATGCCTGGTTCTCTTTCTCTGGGGACTCCTTGCCTTATCTCCCTACTTACCCTTTAAGTGAGACGATTTGCTTGCTGCAGATGAGAGGGGCGGGTCCTCATGCCTCAGCAGCTTGGCCTGAATCCAGATGCAGGAAAGGCACAGAGGGCCTCCTGCCTTAGAACCTGGCCACTGTCCGAACAGGCTCAGAAAGCTCTCCTTCAGGGCCACCATGACAAGGGTGGTGGTGGTGGGATCCTCTCAAGTCTATTTCCTGGTTTGGGAGGGTAAACTTTCTAATATTTTAATATTTATTTTAAAATTGTGTCGTGGTCCCTGAGCAACTCTCTGGGTTTTCTCTGCTTGCTTGGGCAAGTTTCGGAAGCTCCTCCTGGCTGTTTTCTCATCTAAAAATAGGCATAATAGTATCTACCCCCTGAGGCTGCTCTGGAGAACTCTGACTAGCTCACCTCCCTCAACACATCCTTATTTCCTCTTCAGGCCTCGTGCATGTCCTTCAGAGGCCCATGCCAACATGCAGCCATTTTCTCATTGATTCATCTGTTTCCTTAGTGTCTCTACTGAATGGAAGTGCCATCAGGGCTGGGCAGGGCTGAGCAGGTGTGCCCTGATCCCCCCTGCCTTGTGTTCTCAGATGTGCTGGGCACACGGCAGACGGAGTCAGTCTTGTTTGAATGAGTGAATGGTTAAGGCTCTCCGATAGACTGTAGGTTAGGGGAACCCCCATATGCAAACCACACTTCCAATGTGTGTGAGAATGTTGTTTTAAAAATGCTCACAACATTAAATTAAGATTTGGGGTTAGCAGATACAAACTACTATATATAAAATAGATAAAGAGCAAGGTTCTACTGTACAGCACAGGGAGCTATTCAATATTCCATAATAAACCATAGTGGAAAAGAATATGAAAAAGAATATATATATATATGTATGACTGAATCACTTTTCTGTATACCAGAAACTAACACAACATTGTAAATCAGTTAGATTTTAATTTTTAAAAAATGCTCACAACCACAATGAGATACCACTTCATACCCACCAAGATGACTAGACTCTTACACACACACACACACACACACACACACACAGTGATAATATGCATTGGTCAGGATGTGGAAAGATCAGAACTCTCATATGTTGCTGGTAGGAATGCAAAACAGCATAGCTACTGTGAAAAACAATTTGGCAGTTCCTTAGAAAATTAAAATGGCCCAGCAATTCTACTTCTAAACTATACCCAAGAGAAATGAAACTATATCCCCACCAAAACTTGTGTGCAAATGTTAACAGCAGCATTCATCACAATGGCCAAAAAGCTGGAAACAACTTAGATGTCTATCAACGGCTCAGTGGGTAAAGAAAATGTGGTCTATCCAGATTTGGATGTATCTGCGATGGTTGTACAGCCTTGTAAACTTACTAAATGCCACTAAATTGTATACTTTTAAGTGATGAGTTTTATGGTGTGTGAATTGTGTCCCAATCTTTAAAAATAATAAAATGCAAAAAAAAAAAATGCTGTCAAGAGATGAGCTCTCATAGGCTCAATGTGCAGAATGTAGCCTCAAGCTAAGGTGGAGCATCTGGCATCCCAGCCACTGCCTTAAGACCCTCCACCCTGTAAGCAAGGGCATCTCTAAATGAGGGGTATACTCACCATCATAAGGATAGTAATATTATTCCTAGTGTCCATTCTTTTTTTGGCCTATAAATCTGCTTGTAGGTGATTCTCATTTTTAACACTCAGCCGCTATTTAAGAACCTATAGCTGTAGCCCCTTTGAGAACCGTGTGCCAAGACCCAGTATTGAACAGAACAGTATCAAGTAGGAAGCGACACTTTGGACTGCCACAGAAAGTAAAATGAAACTCCCCACATGTCAGCTTCCCGGGCCAGCACTGAGTCCAATCTCAGCCACAAATGCCGGATTCCCTTCTTGTCCCCACCCTCTGAGCTGCCTGCTCTGGCTATTTCTGGTTCACTTCCTGCCACTCACATCTGCTCCATGGGAGCTTGTCCCTGAGGGTAGCCCAGGACGCGCAGAAGGGGAGGCATGCCCCGGGGCGCCATAGCAATCCGCGCACGAACCCCAGGGTCACCCCTCTACTCTTGGGAAGACCCTGGTGCAGAGAAAGAGGGAATGCTCTGTGGAGGATGTGCTAGACCACAGCTCACACCTACACAGGAGGTGTGAAGCCGCTTGGGGTGCCTGCACCTTTCATTGAGAATTTCAGAAGAAAGGAACAGAAACACAATGACTGGCTCTCATCTCCCAGAACGCGGTGTGAGTTCATTAGAGCCAGTCGGAGCCCCTCCCTCACCTGGGAAACCCAAGTGCACAGACTCTGGTATTAGGAAAATTCCTTCTGAGAAGGAGCAAGGGTTAGTCTGGGAAGGCTGCAGCTGATGTCGCAGCATGTGGACAGAGTCCATTTTTACCAGATCCAGACAAAGGTATCTGATCAGAAGGACAGCATGTGCGTTAGAAATGAAAGATCAACCCATCCCCTCTGACTGCAGCTTTTCCCTTCCTAAAGACTAAAGGTGGGCACTAAAACCCCACGTTGAATGTTATTTGGGCCCAATCCCTGGAAGCCTCATGTTTAGCAGGCGAACTACCCTTGGGCCGACTTCTGAACTCTGAGCAGGGCTGTAGGGGACCAGGAATAGTGAATGGGAGAACTGAGCGTATTTGCAGAAAGTTCTCTCCAGAATTAAATGTGTAGAACTAGATCTGGTTTTACTAGACGAATCTTGAGCATCAGACCTCCATCAGCGCCGATGACCAGCTTGCTGTGTTAGCGGGTGGGGAGAGAAGGGAACTTCAGAGTAGTCAGCACAAAAGCACCACTATAGGGAATCCTGAGTGTGGTCCCAAAGTGGCAGAGCCAAAGGGCTGGCACGTTAGGAAAGCGCTTGTCAGAGATTGAATTCTCTGCCAGGAATGGGCCTCATCTTCAGGTGTGTCCTGTTGGGAAGTACTGAGTGCTGTGAATCTGATCACAAGGGAACAAAAGCCAAACTCAGACTGAGGGACTATCTGCAAACTCACTGACTTGGACGCTTACAAAACGTCCCTGTCATGAAATCCAAAGACAGACTCAGGAACCGTTGTGATTAAAGGAGACTGAGGAGGTGGGGCAAGTGAATACAGCGAGAGACCATGGATTTTCTTTTGCTATAAAGTATAGGGCCAATGGACAAATTGTATAAGGTTTGTAGATGAGAGAATAATAGTTTATCAATGTTCATTCCCTGATTTTGGTGATTATACTACGGTTATGTAAGAAAATCGCTGTGTTTAGAAAATACACAATGAAATATTTAGGAGTAAAGGGACACCGGGTCTGTGTCTTGCTCTTAAATGATCCAGAAGAATAATGGGGAGGAGGGGAGGAATTAAAAAAAAGAGGAAGACTCCTTCATGAATAAAATCCTGATTCTGCTGGCAAGGAGGAAGGGAAGAGTGGATGTTGGATTTCACAACGAGCACACAGATCTTAATAATAAGGTGGTCCTTTATTGCTGAAAAGTATCTTGGGTAAATTACACCATAAACCACTTAAATGTGCAGTTACACATAATAGGACATCAGGTGATACTTCTCCTGTGGTCCTGGAATTAGCCAGAAACTTAAAAGACACCCCGTTCAGAGAGTGGCCATCAGTTGGGGTTAGTTCTTTACCAAACGCCTGCGAGAGACACCAGTTCAGAGCCAATCCTACGTTCTCTCCCTGACCCCACACTCAGGGGCTCTAAGAAGAAGGCTGAGAGGTAAGGGAGTTCTGGGCTTTTTGATTAGTATGGTGTTCATGAGAAAAGCTATTTCCTCCCATTCTCCAAGGGAAGGTAGAAGACCCCAAAGATTTGGGGGCAGGGGCTACAAAGAGGGAATAGCTGCATTTTATTTCCTGGTTGAACATCAGCTTATCTAGTAGAGGTGCTGGTCTATCCCTGTTACCTGAGCAAAGGGAAGAGAAACTCAGAAAGATGGCAAAGTGCAGAGAAGGCTCCGCAGTGGAGCAGCTAACCCAGCCACCATTTGACAAGGCAAAAGTGTACATTTCCGGTAGGTCAAAGAGACTCCAGTGAAAATAACCAGGTTTAGGTCACGTCACTGATATCAGGTCAAAGATAGTTAACCTTCAAGAAAGAAGAACCCCGAGCAAGAGGCTATGGGATGGCCCATCTCCAGTGTGGATGGGGACAGTGAGGAAGGGTAAGAGGGAGCCAGGACAACTATTAAAGTCACCTGGCCTGAATGTTGTCTAATAACTAAAATCCGATCTTGCTGGGGGACTCAAACCACAGATTTGTGTATTCCATTTTCTACTCAACAGCTTCAGCTGGATGTCTGAAAGATGTCTTAAACATGTTCAAAATCAAACACCTAACCTTCATTTCCCAAACCTGCTCTTCCCACAGCCTCCGCATTTCAATTAATGACAATGCTAACCTTCCAGGTGCTCAGGTCAAACGCTTTGAGACATCTTTGATGCCTCTTTTTGACCTCCTATATGTCAGGAAATACTTTTGATTCAGATTTCAAAATTTGTCCAAAGTCGGACCACTTCTCCTTACTCTTCTATTACAACTCAGATTCAAGCCACTAACATCTCTCCCCTAAATTGCTGCCACAGCTTCTTAGCTGGACTCATTGCTTCCACCCTTGACCCTTGTTGAGGGTTGGAATTGTGTCCCCCAAAATGTATGTTGAAGTCCTAACATCCAGTACCTCTGAACGTGACCTTATTTGAAAATAGGGTTTTGCAGATATAATTAGGTTAAAATGAGGTTGGATTGGATTAGGGCAGCTCTAATCCAATGACTGGTGTCCACAATGAGGAGAGGGAGATTTGGAGACACAGAGATACAGGGAAGAAGAGCACATGGAGACAGAGGCAGAGATTGGAATTACACTACCACAAGCCAACAAACTTCAAGGAACGCCAGCAACCACCAGAAACTGGAAGAGGCCAGGAAGGATTCTTCCCTAGGTCCTTGAGAGGGAGCGTGGCCCTGCTGACACCTTGATTTCAGGCTTCTAGCCTCCCAAACTGTCAGAGAATAGATTTCTCTTGTCTTAAGCTATCCTGTTTGTGGCACTTTGTTATAGCAGCCCAAGGAAATTGATACACCCCTCTACAGTCTATATCAACATAGACCCAGGGCCATTCCGATCCTATCACCCCTCCCGCCAAAACTGTCCAATATCCTCCATGTCCAAGTCCGGACAGTGGCTGATAAGGTCCTCTCAGGTCTCCTCTCCCCGCCTTCCCCTCTCTCACCTCCCTCCTGTCGCCCTCCCCTAACCCACACTAGCTGCGCGGCCTCCCTGCTGTTTCTTGTCCAAGCCAAGATTGCTCCCACCCCGGGGCCTCTGCCTCTGCCTGGAAGGCTCTTCTCCACATGGCTCCTCCCTCACCTGCCTCAAGTCTTTGCTAAGGTGTCATTTGCTCAGGCAGGTGTACTTTGACTACCCAGCTTAAATTTGTAATCTGTTGACCCCTACACTCCCCAAACTCGTTATTCTTCTTGATTTTTCCCATCTTGCACAGCACCTTTTCACACATCATATAATTTACCAGTCTATTATGTCTTCTCCCAAAGCTCCTCAGAAGGGGGATTTCTGGCTGTTTTGTCCATGAAAGCTGACACACAGAAAGAACTTAGTCAAAATTTGTTGAATGAATGAAAAATGAAGGAATGGTTCTGTTGGGACAAAAGGCATTTTAAGGCAGATAATCCTCCTCCCAATGGCTTATGAGGACTGAATTCTTTGTCAATGTATCTTTAGACCATAGCCCCCAGATCCAATTTAAGCCAGGATGTTAATCAAATGAGGATTAAATGAGAAAATGTATGTAAATGCAGCTAACATTGTTCCTGGCACAGAACAGGTTTCTAATAAATTAAGTTTCTACCTCTCTACCCCGTTTCCTATAAGCACAGGATCTGATTATCCTGAAGGAGCATGGAGGGCTTCTTTAATATGATACCTCTAATGATCTGTGGCCACGGCATCTGATGGCTCCCGGCACCTGCACCGGAGACTGCTCTTCCAGACTTGTGGGTGAGCAGTGGCACGCCAGCATGAGGGCCTGGCAGAGCCATGGTGGTAAGTTGCGGAAGTTCTGGGCTCCTGCAGCAACAGGCCTTCTTGCTCCTTCAGGGAATAATTTTTACTGTTAGGGACCTCATCTTTGCCCTTCAGAGCCTCTGGCATCTTGTGTCAAAGCATGTCATCAACACAAAGGACCCAGAGGAAAGAAACAGTAGTTGTGTTCACCACCCTGCACTAGTACAGTGAGTGCAACTTGATACAACCTCTCCACTGGGACCTCCAGCCCCTGGACTTACCCTTCCAGGAGACAATGAAGTCGCTTAGCCATGGCCATCTTAGGAGGAGACATGTATCTCTTAAAGGAGAGCCTAGGTAGCTCACTTGTTCTAATTCACATTTCTCTTTCCTTACTCTTTTTTTTTAATTGAGTTATAGTCAGTTTATAATGTTGTGTCATTTCCAGTGTACAGCACAATTCTTCAGTCATCCGTGAATATACGTATATTCATTTTCATATTCTTTTTCACCGTGAGCTACTACATGATACTGAATATATTTCCCTGTGTATATAGTATAAACTTGTTTATCTATCCTTACTCTTTTGCACTAAAATCGTGTGAGATTTCTTAACTCTTTCTCTGAAGTTCATCCTCCACGGTCACCACGTTGACAAAATATAAAACCATGACCTGGATCCCCTGAAAGCAGTATCTTGATGAAGCATTTACAATTTTCTAGGAAAAGAGAAATTTCAAATTATACTTCTTCTTCTTATTGATACGCTACCTCATTTAGTCCTCTCAGAAGGTGGGTATTACCATTTTGTAGATGAAAACAAAGGACTAGATAAATTCAGAAAGTGCCACAAGTTTGCTGTATAAGTTTCCTGGTGCCACTCTGTAAAAAATTACCATGAACTTGGTGGTTAAAACAACAGAAATGCATCCTCTCCTAGTTTTTGAAGCCAGAAGTCCAAAAAAATCAAGGTTTCAGCAGGGTTGGCTGTGTCTGGAGCATCTAGGAATGCCCTGCTCCTAGCTTCCATCAGTGGCAGCAGCCATCCTTGGCATTGCTTGGTTTGTTGATGCATCAAATCTCTACCTCCCTTTCACAAAGCCTCCCCTCCGTGTATCTCTGTGTATGTTACATTGCCCTATCTTTTTTCTTATAAGGACACAAACCATTGGATTTGCATCCCACCTTAAGTCCAGGCTGATCTCATCTCTAGATCCTTAACTACATCTGCAAAGATCATATTTCCAAATAAGTTCACATTGACAGGTGTCAGGGGTAACAACTTGGACCTACTTTTTGGAGAATGACACAAGTCAGCCCCCTGTAGTCACTAAGAGGTGGCAAAGCCAGGATTCAAACTTAATTCTAGCTGAGTTTAGCATTCCAAGTCCATACTGCCTTCCCCAGTGATCCCAGAGGAACTAGCATAAACTACTCTACATCTGTAGCTGGCTTGAGGACAAGTGCCTCTTGAGTTGTCTTCCTTTACTAAGAGAAAAGTTTTATTTTAGCCTTTCCTACTGTATTTGGATTCAAATGGAATTAAATCTCTGTACCGTATTCTTCTGAGACTTTCTTGGGAAGTGTGTGGGAGGTTATTCTAGTGTTCAGTATATTTGCAGCATCCCCCTTCCTGCAAGGTACTGAAGTTGTTCTGAGAAAGAATCCAAGTGCACCTGACAACGGAGCTTCTAGCCACAGTGCCCCGGCACACACTGAATTTGTAAAGATGGTCCTGACATAGGAAGGAGTGCTTTAGAAGTATTCGTTATGTCTGGACTTTTTTTAACAATAAAAATTCATCTGGGCACTGTGCAGTAAAGGATTATTTCAGCAAGTCTAGGTTCACCAAACCCTGCCCATTTCACAGAAAGCTTTCATTCTTGCTCAGCTCCTAGGAGATAACCTCTAAGTCATCGGAATATCCTGCCTGATAAAATTGTCGTTGTTTACCTAAGGGTCTTCGGCCACAACAGATAGTTTATGAGAACAACATGACTTATGATGGGGCTTTTGGGCCACATGATATCAGCGTGATATCTGGAGTTAGGTCAACCATGCCTACGTGATAGAACACAAATAAAAACCCTGGACACCAAGGCTCAGGTGTGCTTCCCTTGTTGGCAATACTTCATGTGAATTGCCACCACGTTGCTGCCTAGAGAATAAAGCATTGTCCACACGATCCCCCCGGAAGAGGACAACTGGAAGCTTGTGCTGGTCTCTCCTAGACTCCATCCTACAACCCCTTTTCTGTTGTTAACTTTAATCTGTATCCTTTCACTGTAACAAATCATAACCATGATTATAACAGCTTTGCTGATTTCTTTGAGTCCTTCCAGTGAATCACTAAATCTGAGGGTGGACCCTGGAGGACCCTGTGGGAGTCTGAAGTGGACCCTCAAACACAGGAACTACTGTCTAATAAAAGTCCACAATTTTTTAAAACAATGCATAGTCCCTTTAACTTTCAGTTCTGGCAAAGTCCCGCTGAACCGTAAACTCCATTACAATGAAAAGTGCGCCTTTCTAGGCTGATTTCTACACCCCGTCCTCCCCACAATACATATAGAGCTTCACGTGTACTAGGTGTTCAGTGAGGGGCAAATGGAAAAGACGTTGAATTCTGGGACCAGACTGAAGGAGAATCTCCTGTAACTGGAGCTGAGTCACAGGCTGTCTGTGAGCCTTGGTGTCAATCCTCTTCTGAGTGGGATTCAACTCACACAGTGAAGATCACCTGATGTTGAGAGATGTGTGTCTCCATCGGATAAATTTTGAATAATAAACTCTCCTCAGGTGGCTCTTTTCCTCGAAGTGTCTGTCCCCTGCCTCTGTGGCCTGGCAGACGGCACTTAAACCACGGGCAAGGCTGGCATGTCTGAACTGGTCCTGAGTTCTCCGGGAACACACATTCCCTTTTCTCTTCTCCATCGACAAGAGATCTCTGATTGTTTGTAAAGAACAGTATTTGAGTTACAGTTTCTGCCACTTCTGGCACATGTAGTGATGCTTCACCATTATTATAAGTGAGCAGTCTCCCTGAATTGAGAGGTTTAGTGGGAAGGCAACCCTGAGATCAGCAACTCCTTGAATTGCAGCCTTGAAACAGATGACCCTACAAGAAAAGCAGCAATGCCCTCAACAGATTTTCATTTTACAACTAGAAGTTTAGTGGACCCTTTAAGGTTGGTCAAAAGTCTTAGTGTTAGAAGAAATACAGCTGGTTGACTGTGGCAAATGTTAAGGTCTCTCTAATCATCTAGAACCAGCATACTTCTCCGGGGTCTCTGTTTTGTTTGCTCTGAGATGGAATAAATATTTTTTCAGCACATAATGCCCAGCAGCAAGCTGAGGAACAAATTGGCCAGTGTGCACTACAACAAACAGTAGAAGCACTTAACGTGGGGGGAGGCCGTACTCTGATGCCATCCAGGAAGACTTAAATACTCAGCACTGCTTCCTGTGTTCAATGTGTCTGTTCATTTGTTTGTTTTTTCTAATATCAGTACCTTTACCAGCAAAACTTTTGTGGGTAAAAAAATTAAAGCAAAACAAAATGGGTAGATCAACTGATTTTTGACAAGGGTGCTAAGACAATTCAATAAGGGGAAAGAATAGTCTTTTCAATAAATGGTGCGGAGACAAATGGACATCCACATGCAAAAGAGTGGAGTTGGACCCTCGCTTCACACCATCACTAACAGAAACTAACTCAAAGGATCAAAGGCCTAACATAAGACTTAAGAGTATAAAATTCTTAGAGGAAAACTTCAATCTTTGTGATTAGAGGTTAATCTTTGTGACCTTGGACTGGGCAATGTTTTGTTAAATGTGACACCAAAAGCACAAGTGACATTATAAAAAACAGATTTTTAAAAAAAAAAAGGCAGCACCAAAATTAAAATTTTTGTGCATCAAAGAACACCATAAAGTAAAAAGACAATTACTATAGAATGGGAGAAAATATTTACAAATTATATATCTGATAGGGGACTTGTATATATAATATATACAGAACTCTAACAACTCAATCCTAAAAAGGCAAATAAGCCAGATTAGGAAAAAGACCTGAATAGATATTTCTCCAAAGAAGATATACAAATGGCCAAAAACACACATGAAAAATTGCTCAACACAATTAGCCTTCAGGGAAATGCAAAATCAAAACCACAATGAGATACCACTTCACATCTACTAGGATGGTTAGAATAAAAACATCAGGTAATAACGAGTGCTGGCAAGTATGTGGAGAAATTGGAATCCTCATATACTATTGGTGGGAATGCAAAATGGTGCAGCTGCTTTGGAAAATAGTCTGGCAGTTCCTCAAATGTTTACACAGAGTTACCTACCATGTGATTCAGCAACTTCATTTCTAGATATATAACCAAGACAAATATAAAACCTATGTCTTAGTCCATTGGGGCTGCTATATCAAAAGGACCATAGTCTCGGTGACCTAAACAGCACACACTGACTTCTCACAGTTCCGCAGGCTGGAAGCCTGCGATCAGGGTACCAGCGTGTTCAGCTTCTGGTGAAAGTTCTTTTCCTGGTTTAGGGATAGTACCTGATTGCTGTGTCCTCACATGGTAAAGAGAGAGGGAGAGAGTGCAAGAGAGCCATGGCCTCTTCTTTAAAGGGCACTAATGCCATCAATGACGGCCCCGCCTTTATGACCCCATTACCTCCCAAAGGCCCCACATCTTAATACTGTCACATTGGGAGTCGGGGCTTCTACCAATGAATCCGATTCTGACAGAATCCCCACATGAGTGGGAGTCTGCACGGAACTCTAAGTCCGTTTGACTCCTGAACTTGTGTTCCCTCCACTGTGCCAAATGTCATGAGGGCAGAAGATCAAATTACTAACAAGAGGCTCCAGCAGCCCTGGGATTTATTCTTGCTTTCTGCACAATGAAGTTATGGCTGGTGATCTGGTTCTTCAGTACAGAGTGGACTGAA
Organism: Camelus bactrianus; assembly: GCF_048773025.1. Lineage (NCBI taxonomy): Eukaryota > Metazoa > Chordata > Mammalia > Artiodactyla > Camelidae > Camelus > Camelus bactrianus. The sequence goes on from NC_133552.1 coordinate 15,860,152, forward strand.
GCAGCAAACTGGAAGGGATACAAATCATACAGAGACTTACTGACGACAGCTGTGAGGAATAAACACTGGCAGCCCTTAATGAGACAAAACCTACAGAAAGGTGGCAGGAACTCCTCCTGCAAAGAACACAGCAGTCAGTGGGCATGGGGCAAGAGTGCAGCCCACCGCCACGGCCCCCAAGAGCGTTCCCACACCAGCCCTCCTCAGACTCGAGAGGGCTTCAGAATCACCTGAGGGGACGGTTTAAAAAAAAAAAAAAGGTTCCTGGACCCAACCTGAAAGTCCCAGCTTCACCAGCTGTTCTTAATACTTGAATCCTCTTCAGAAAAGATAACGATTATGCCAGGTTTCTGAGTTATAAGGCAGAGGCGCAAAATGCATTTAAAGTTATTTTGGTCACAACTAGTTAGAACAAACCCTCTTTGGCATTTAAAGAGGTGATGTTTGAAAATTGGGAAGATTCATTCATAAGGAGCCCTGCGCACAGATCGCCTGAGGTGGAAGCCCCGCCCTGCTCACTTAAGCAGCCTCCCCTCCGCAGCATCTAGTCCCTAAGACAGAACCTTGCTTTATTGCGTTTCACAGCATTTCCTACAACCGGATGGTAAAGTGTATATTTATTTGTATGTTCATGGTCTTTCTCCCACAAAAAGTAAGCTGCATGAAGGAACCTTGTTTTCTTTTGTTCACCGTGGATGGATCCCCAGAATCTAGAACAGGCGGGCACTTAGCTGGATCTTAATAGTTACTGACTGAGCAAACGAACGAGGAAAACGTACCATTTTGCTATAATATTGGTTAAAGGCTGAGAGTGTGTGTGTGTAGTGTGTGTGTTGGTGGTGCATTGTGTGTGCCGTGTGTGTGTTTAGTGTGAAGTGTGTATAGGGTGTGTGTCTAGTGTGTAGTGTGTATAGTGTGTGCATAGTGTGTATTGTGTGTGCCGGTGGTGCATTTTGTGTGTAGTGTGTATGTCTAGTGTGTAGTGTATATAGTGTGTGTCCAGTGTATGTAGTGTATATGCGGTGTGTGTGTGTAGTGTGTAGTGTTGTGTTTGTGTGTTTTGAGAGGATCAGGGCACAGGAAGAGGGCTAACTGTTGGGTGGCTACAGGTCAAGGGGAAAGACCCTCCTCTCTGCACCTTCTTTAAGAAAATGGAATTTGAGGAGTAAAGGGGAGGAGGAAACTGCGATTTGTGAAGAAGCAGTTTTCCTCCTCCACCCGGACGCTGAGAGCCTGGGGTCCAGCCTGGGGTCCAGCCTGGGGAAGGGGCAGGAGTCCAGCGCCAGCCTCTGCCCAGGCCCCTGGCTGAGCTCACGGCCGTCCTTGGACGGCGTGCTGGCGGGGCCGGGAAGCCCTGCTCAGTTTACCCATCCCCGAGTCCAGGGTCTGCCGGCAGAGAGGAGGCGCTCTGCGGCAAACTGCCCGCACAGTGACTCCCTGGGGCGGCTGAGAAAAGAGGACAGTTTCTGAATGTGGAAAATACACAAAGAGCGAAACCATGCACCCTTGCTCCTCCACCCTTGTCTTCCAAACAACACCGTTTGTCCTCGCAGTTGCTCTCCAAAGTGTCCCACCGCATACCTTCCTGACCCAGAAATATGAAACGAGAAAGTCAGGTCGTCAGCTAGTCCAGCCCCTCCATCGCAGATGAGATCATGAAGGCCCGGGAAGCAGAGGTCACTCACCCAAGTTGGCAGCAGATCCAAGACTAGAATTCAACTCTGTCCATCTAGAGAGCTTTCTACGCCCTGCCCTGTCATCCGCCGACTTTGAGTTCCTGTAGTGAGAAACCTCCGTGTTCATCTGATGGGCACAGTGTCTGGTATACAACAGGGCTCAAGAAATATTCAAGGAACAAATATTTGAAACCTCATTTTTATTTGTTCCATGCTCTGCAAGAGGCAGTGTGATTACCGATGACATAACAAACATCTCTGTGGAGGTTAAAGAGAGAAAGGGACATGATAGAGAAATTATAGAAGGACACCAAGGCCTGGAGTAGCTAAGGAAAATGAACTCTATGGGGTCAGCCCTTTTCAGGGTCTTTGTGTCTGGAAACCCAATCTTGGGACTACCTCAAGCTAACCAAAATCGCAACAGACCAGAATACAATTAATTAAATTGTAGTGTGCCAAAGAGACTGGCTATCTGAACTAGCTCATCGACCATCCTCTCCCCATGGGAAAATCTAATTGTGCAACCATATTCATCAACTTTGAGTCCCTATGGGACCAGTATGAACCCTTATTACTCTCACTCCAACCCCTCACACAGTGAATAATCACTCAAAAAGTCGTTTCTTCATAGAAACTAAGCTCCCTGAGGCAGACACCTTTCCCCTGTCTTGTTCACCAGTGTATCCCAAGCACCTAAAAGAATGTACGACACATAGCATGTGCTCAGTGAATATTTGTTGAATGAAGACTTCTTTAACCAACATAAAATTAGGAAAAGGAAAATTTATTTAATTGTCCTATTGGCATCGATAAGCTTTTTGGACTGACATGGTCATCTCTGCTAAGACAACAGAGCTGCCAAGGAGATGTGATGGGCATGTGCCCCACTGGCATCTTCCCTGGGTGGTCCTAAAGACACTGATAACATTTAGCTCCCTGACCTCTCTTTACTCTGCACATCTGCCCTTGGGTTTGTCACATTCTTTCTTGGGTCAAGGTACGAGACTGTTCTAACTTTCTTGATTACTCCCACCTTCTTGGCATCCCTCCTGGTGACAACACTACACTTCGTGCCTGGTCACCTTGCTTGACAGCAGGTTAGTCTTGCTAGAGTTTCCTCAACTGTATCTTTTCAAAGTAGAGTTTCCTCCAGATATATGCACAGGAATGGGATTTCTGGATTATATGGTAAATCTATTTTAAGCTTTTTAAGGAATCTTCATACTGTTTTCCATAATGGCTGCACAAAACTACATTCCTATCGGCAGTGTAGGAAGGTTCCCTTTTCTCCACACCCTTGCCAGCATTTATCGTTTGTGGACTTTTTAATGATGGACATTCTGACTGGTGTGAGGTGATACCTCACTGTAGTTTTGATTTGCTTTTCTCTAATAGTTAGCAGTATTGAGCATTTTTTCATGGGCCTGTTGGCCATTTGTATGTCTTCATTGGAGAAATGTTTGTTTAGACTCCTGCCATTTTCTGATTGGGTTATTGTTGTTGTTGTTATTGAGTTGTATGAGTTATTTATATATTCTGGAAATTAAGCCTGTGTCAGTCATATCATTTGCAAATATTTTATCTCATTCAGTACGTTGTCTCTTTGTTTTGTTTATAGTTTCCTTTGCTGTGCAAAAGTTTATAAGCTTGATTGGGTCCCCTTAGATTATTTTTGCTTTTATTTCTATTGCCTTAGTAGACTGCCCTAGGAGAACAGTGCTAAGATTTATGTTGGAAAATGTTTTCCCTATGTTTTCTTCTAGGAGGTTTATAGTATCTTATGTTTAAGTCTTTAAGCCTTTTTATGTTTTTTTGTGAATGGTGTGAGGGTGTGTTCTAACTTCATTGATTTACATGCGGCTGTCCAGCTTTCCCAACACCACTTGCAACTGCCAGTTTGTATCTCTTCAGGGGAGTCCTCTTCCACACATGTTGTTTCATCCCTGTTTCCTCCACAAAGGCAACTGAGTTTTCAAGTTCAAGGCTCCCAGTATTCCAGCCATTGTCTGGAGCAAGTATTCAGAGGGAGTCACGGAACATGCAGGCAGCCAAGATGTTAAAACACCCCATGCTCTGCCTCCAAACATGGGCTCCTCCTGAGCAACTAGCTGTCAGCTCTATGGTTCACGATCAGGTCCAATTAACATGTTCATAACATCTTACAGTTCAACCACACTCTTACACATGACATCACTCTCTTTACATTGAAGTATATCTGACTTACATTATATTAGTTTCAGGTGTACAACATATTTTTATAGAATATACCCCATACAAAATTATCATAAAATATTGACTATATTTCCTACGCTGTACAGTATATCCTTGTAACTTATTTATTTTATACTTAGTCTTTTGTGCTCCTTTATCCCCTTCCCCAATTTTGCCCCTCCCTTCACCGCTTTCCCCTCTGATAACCACTTGTTTGTTCTCTGTATACACATGATATCTCTTCAGTTGAAGCTTGTAATAACCACCTGTCATGGATGCAGTAGGGATGAGAGAGCTGTTTTATAGAGGAGGACACGGGGACACTGAGGTTCTGTGCCTGGGGTAAGCAGACACCACTGATGAAGCACAGAGCTGGAGTTTAAGCCAACTCTGTAGGACCCCAGTCCAGGAATCTTCCATTATACCTTCTACCTCTACAGGCTGAGGACGTCATAGGGTCAGTTTGAAGGGGAGGGTAGTGACTGAACGCAGTGGTCTGTCCAGGTCCTTTGCGGTAAGCAGATCAGCAACACGATAGGAGCAGAAGCACCAGGGAGCCACCAGGAAACCTCCACTCTGTCTCTACCCCCCCAGCACCACTCCCCAAAATCCTTCCGAAAGCCACACCAAAGTGACAAGGAATCACTTTAAAATCAAGGAATTTTAAAAGTATAAGTCTACAAGAGGAAACAATGATGGACAAGAAGTACCCACATGGTTTTAGAAGATACTAGAAGACTGTGCAGATTCAGAGACTTTTATTTGTACTGAAGTTAGAAACTTAATATGATGACACAGAAAGTAGCACAATAGGACAAAGAGATCAGCACTCGGAAAGGGTAAGAAAATTAGAGGATCCAAATCAAGTGGTGTCATATCTAACTAACAGGGGTTCCAGAAAGGGAGAACTGAGAAAGTAGAGGGAAGGAAGTTTTAAGGAAAGAGTACAAGGACATTTAACGAGGCAGAGGGAAAAAGTCTCTGGGTTGAAAGGAGCCCACTCAATGTCCAACACCACGAATGAAAAAGATCCCCCAGAACACAGCATCATGAAACTCCAGGATTCCTGGTATAAAGGGAAAACCCCCAAAGTTTCCAATCAAACGTAAAGGACTAAGAACCGGAATGACTTTGGACTTCTTAACAACACTGGGAGCTAGACTATGCTAGAGAGATGTTTCAAAATTCTAGGAACTCAATCAATTCAATACACAGAAGTGAGACATTTTCAGAGGCACAATGGCTCAAAACGATTTATGACTCATGTCTGCTTTCTCAAGAAGCTACCAATCAAAAGAGTAAGTGTGAGAGGAAAGGGAAAGAATACGGAAGAAAGGGCAAGGTTGTGGGTCCAGAACACCAGGATCCCACACAGGAGAGCAGTAAGGAGGCATGCCCAGAGGCCGGCAGGGGAGCCGCCCTGAGGGGCGAGACACCCCCTGTTTCTCAGCAGGGCTCTGGAGGAATAAAAGGAGCAGATAAATTGCCTGATGCCTTTGATCATGTTCTGCTGATTACTTGGCCTCTTTAGAAAGAATTAAAGGGTGGGGCAAAAAGATAACTAAACAAATATTAAAAGTGAGACAAATATTAACTCCGGACAATCTAAATATTGTCTAAGAAAGGGAAGGTAATGGTTGGCTCCACAGTGGACATTTCCACAGCACTAATAATGAACATTCTAAACACAGACTTAATAAAAAATTATGCTATAACAGCTGGAGGAGAGAGGAGAAATAAGATGGGGTGTCAGGCAGTGAAGACTTCATCTACTGGAACAGGACAACAGTAGCTGCTATCTGAACCTGGCATGTCAGAAAATGGCTGTATGTGTGTTTTCCTTAGAAATAGGCAGCTGAATACCAGAAAAATAGAAGGGGCTTAGAAAGGGTGAAGGTGATTGCCTTCCAGGAACATCAATGAGGAACCCGGAAACACAGAAATGTGAAGCAGGGAACCACTGTTATTTGTCTTCATCTTTTAGTACTATTGGACGTGTGTACGTGTGTGTGTGTGTGTGTGTGTGTGTGTGTGTGTGTGTGTGTGTGTACCATTAATGAAAGTTAAAAATACTCAGAGAAGGCTAGGGAATGTGATGCATTATAAAGATATTTCCTTCAAAAATGACTGGTGTTCAACAAGCACCCATATAAGGTGTAAGATTCAAGCTTCTGGTGTTTGAGAAATCCAGCACGTGGCACCTTCGTCGCCCACACTGAATCCAGCGCTGTTACCGCACCCCCAAGCTCTCACCGCAAGGTCTCCCCTCAGACTCCACCTGTTCAGTTACCTGTTTGCTCTGCATATCTGGGCACGGACGCTTTTCTCTAGGAAAAGGTCTGTGCTTTTCCGAAGCTGATAAAGGATGTCTCCTACATCCCCCGCAAGGGACTTTGTTGGCTCAGCCCCTCCAGCCTTTGCCAAAAGGCAGCCCAAACTGCCAACCCACATGAATTCTAGAACCTGTGGGGCTGAATTATGACTTTTGTAGGCTCAAGGCACCTCACCTTCGTGGCCCCTTCCTCCCTTAAAAAAATACTTAAAATTATGTTTGATGAGCATGTTGGCATAAAGATTAGTATAATAAAGGATGGATTCATTGTTACGTATTCATTAACATGTGTTTTTCCTTCTGATTTAAAGAGCAACTAAGCCATCTTTATGGCCCTGAGAAAAGGCAGAATGAAGGGCCAGCTGACCACAGTGCTCTGCCACCCTCTGCAGGCTCTGGGAGAGAAGTGTCAAAGCAAATAAGCGATAAACACCAGATGGTACAAAGTAACAGTCACTATAAGCTGGTGTTTGCTAAGCAGTTACTGTGTGCCTTGTGCTAAGCGATTTGCAGACACACTTCGTTAAGGTCCCTCACCCGACCTGGGGAGGCGAGCCTCATGTCCCTGACCTCCAGTGGCCACAGAGGTTGGGTTTTGTGTCCAAGGTCACCCAAGCAGTCAGTGGCAGCCCAGGGAGCTGTGACAGCCAAACCTGGCTCCTCCCGGCTTGCCCTCAACCTTTCCCGGGTGGGGGTCGGCTGCATCTGCTCCTGTCACCCTCTAAGTCCTCTCTTCCCCGCCGTACACTTTGCCCTGCATGGAAAATAAACATGTGTCCAGTAAGAGTAAAGTCAGAATCCGATATACTATAAAACTCCGTAAGTGCGTGTTCTTTTGTATCAACAAAGATTAGGATGTTGGTAACATTTTTTTCCTTTCAGTTCTAGATGGTTCCTTATGGGCGGCACCCTGAGTTCCTATTTCAACTACTATTATGAGCTGGCCTTGGTGACAAAGGCTGAACTTCCACCTCAGGTGGTCACGTTTTGTGAATGCTGGACTGTGGCTTTCGCACTAGCAGAGTTCCTCTCCCAGAGCCTCCTGAGCCTCCCCCCCCCCCAGCTTCTCCTTCCCCTTCCCCTCCCCCACCCCGCCCCTCCCCCACCTCTACCCGCACGTTTTCCCCGCCTAGAGACAATTTCAGATGACGTCACAGCCAGCCAGTAACTGCAACACCACCTCTTTTTCCTCAGCTGCTACCCATTTCGTGCTTGAGCGGTACTGCGTGGGGGAAGGAAGGCGTGACAATTTGCATTTACATAAAATCGCAGCTGTAAATTAATTAATCAGAACACTTAGCTCCCCTGACAAGTCCTTCCCTGAAAGCCAGAGAGCTTGCTCGCCATCGGGATGTGAGCTGCGGCAGGACCTCAGCACAGGCCCCCTGGGCCTCACGACCCTCCACCCGCCGACGCCACTCTCGGAGGGAGGACGCACCCTCCGTCCCCGCCAGGAGATTTTCCTTTCGGCTTTTCCTACCCTCCCGTCCACCTCTGCACCCACCCCCGGCCCCAAGCACAAACACTGTGATTAAAAAGGAAAAAAAAAAACAACTCCCTAGGAACCGAGAGACACTTTCTGAAGTAAATGCGAAACCACAAGAGGCCGGGCCGAGTCCCCTCGAGGGCTGAGACGCCCGAGGCGACGCACGGGGACCAGGCTGGCGTGACACCCGCGGCCACAGCCCTCGGGCGCCTCACGACACCCGGCGGAGAGCTGTGAGGACTCGATCACGTGAAGGAAAGGCAGGCCTGAGGCAGAAACTTGGTAAGAGACAGAAGCCTCCAGAAATGAAAAACCGCAATGAACACTGGGGGTTGGGCCCCAAACCTCAGAGGAATGGTTGGTGGAGGGAGGCCGACGGGCACGCAGATCTCTACTTCACGTTCTGGAGATTTGAAATGTTTGCTAAATGAAGAGCATGTATTTGTTTTACCACGTGCACATAGAAGGATTATGGAAGATGCATTATGTCTGTCAGCTACTGCATAAAAGAAATTAAGTTATAGCCCGAAGAAATTATAAAAAAAAAAAAAAGAGCAGAGAAGCCAGAACCAAAGGACTTGAATGCCCCTCTCAACTTTCTGCTTCTCAGATTCGTCACGTGAAAAATGGAGAAATTACAATACTTATCAGCTGTGGTCACCCCAGGAAGATTACACGAGATGGTATGGTAAGTGAAGAAAGTACAGGGTTGGGTTTTTTTTTGCATTCACTCCCTTATCTCTAAACCCCCTAACTTTATGTGGAGGTGGAAGTTTAAATGCTATGTTTCTTTGCCAAGGGACTTCCCGTCAGGCCATGTCCAGACAGCATGAGGGCCACCGGTTCTGAGGAGCCGCCCAGCAGACTCTAGAACCAGCTTCTTGCCTGGCGACCTCTCAGCCAGGAGCCAGGACAAAGCTCACAGTCCCACAGACATGTCACATAACCAGGTATGTACACACACTCAGCAGCTACCTGTGGCAAATGTGGAGACATGCCGACACCCTCGATGGGGCCTGGAAGGAGGTGACAGAGAGGCCAAAACAGATGTACACTGAGGGGCCGGGAAAAGGGCATTGCCCCAAAGCAAAATTCAGCCCCAGAAACATCCTTCCGAGAGAGGGCCCGCTCTGAATTCCAGGGGTCCAGCAAAGTTTCCACTAAGCCCTAGTTTGCCTCTTCTTTCTTTATTCACCCCTCACCCCCACCCACACAAACTAACAACCATCACAGCCTTGGCTACCTTCCGGAGTTGGAAGGAGAGGGGGAGAAAGTCAGTGTGTGGTGGGGTGCGGTGGGGTGGGGACCCTTCCCAGGGTCAGACCTAGAACTCTGTTCCACAAAAGAAACTGTACAGAAGGGATTGACACCATCCCTAGTCACACCAGTGACCAGCATCGCAGGCATGACTGGGTTTTATAATACTTTTTGCTGCTCTGGAAAAATGTGTTCACCGAACCTTGGTGTATTGGTTCTTGGTGTTAAAGCAAGTTTATTACTTAATCCTCCCCTTCGTCGAAGAACAGGCTGAGCGGCCCATCCAGGCCGTCAGGACACATTCTTCTGTGCTACGAAAGGGAAACTTCTCATAAATGGGAGTCTGCCTTCCGGGATGAACAGGAACAGGCTGGGCTGTGTGCTCAGTGTGTTCAGTCCAGCAGAAATCATAGACGCTGGGCAAAAATTCACAGGCTGTGTTTTGAGGTATTGCTGGCATAGAGGCTAGAAAGTGCTTGACAGGTATTTCTAGCATCAGCAGGGATGCTGGAAAACATCAAGCTCCGTGGACTGTCACTCAGTAAAGCGTCATGAGGCTGCTTCCCCCGTTCCACATCTTACTCCAGAAGCTCTGTGATGGGCAACCTCCTCATTGTCGGCTTGTCTTGGGAGGAGATGTGGGAAGAATAAATGCTGAGAAGCAGCTGATAAAGACTTCAAGAGACCGTCCAGACCAACTTCCTACCTTCAGACAGACAGGTGTTCCTGTCACCAATTTACAAGTGAATAGTAACTCGAGCTGGTGGGGCTCAGTGAGTCACCTAAGGTTACACGGCCAGTGATGAAGAAGCTAGAGTGAATCCCTCATTTCTGCCTTCTGATGCATGCTCTTTCCACTGCTCTGTGGCTCCCCTAGCCCAGGGAGAACGTAGAGGTCATTTCCTGGTCAGTGTGGATTTCTGCCACTCAGCCATTATTCATAGATCTATCCATCCATCCATCCACACACCAACCCACCTACCCATTCATCCATCCATCCATCCATCCGTTCACCTACCTAGTTCAATAAACATTTACTAGGGAACTACTCTTCCAGGTTCCATAAGAGTCCAGGAAATAGAGGTAGAAAAATAAAGACACAGCTTTTGCCCTTAGGTGTTCAAAGCTTAGTGGGGAAGGCCCACATATACTCATGTACCTGCTAGACTCGGACTCACACTAACAAGAATAGAGGCTTGGGCGGGGCAGATAAAATGGGGTGGGTGAAGGAGGGGCTATGCAGAGGGAGCTGGAAAGGAGAGGGCTTTCCCACTAGAGGCCTGGGAGGAAAATGCACCAGGAGTGATCTGGAATTACAAGGAAGCCATGCTGCCTGGCCTGGATGGGGTATACAGTAGGTGGTCTGGGTTAACAGAAGGAGTACTGACAAAGACAAATTCAGTGCCCTATGACCTCCTGGCTGACTCCATCCCTCAGCAAGTAAGAGAGATCTGAGGGGAAGGACATAAGGCCAGGGCTGGACTGAGGGGACCTTGAATGTTAGAGTTGGTAGTTGAGACTTGGTCCTGTGAGAGGTGTCCTCTCTCGTGTCTGAGTTGTGAGTCAATTTGGGGAGATTTGTATAATTGATGTCTGTTCCTAAGCATTTATAAAATGTTCTTTCTGCCTAGCTTACTTCCAGTCCCCACTGCACCCCCACCCCCACCCCCACCCCATGGTTCTGCCTCCTCCGTCCTTCATGCCTAGTGCCCCAATATCTGCACATGTTCACTTCCTGGTTATTGTTTTTTGTGGTTGTTTTTGAACTTTGTGTGTGGCCAGGTTATAAGTAACTTATTTCATTTAAGAAGTCAAAATATGCTTACTTGCCTCACCAGATACATGCTTATCTCTGCTGGTACGAACACTCCCCTGTGATTACACCTTCCTGTTGTGTCTCTACACGCAGTTAATCAGAAATACATCCACCCATGACAATTACCCGTTCTGCCGGCTCTCTTTCCTCTGTGTAATTAGCTCCCTGTTGCCTCCCAGAGCATGGCACCAGCTCGAGTTAGGCCAGTTAGCCCAGAGTCCATCAGCACATTCCAACACAGACTCTGCTGTAGACAGCGCTGGCCATTGGCCAAGCTCTGGGGAGGAAGGGCAGCCTTCCTGTGGGCGGGAGCACTTGACCATTACAACAGTCAAGGTAGAAGCCAGTGATGAAGACTTTGTTGCTCATCCCCAAACCATCCCAGATTATTATGTTAACTCAAAAAGGAAAATAAATTGTTTTCTCCAAACATTTAAAATGTGAGGGCCATCTTTAAGTGCTACTTAGCAACAGAAAGAGTAGGTACAGGGTGGCTATTCTATTATTGGATTCAGAGCTCGTGGGATTCCATAATCTGTACAGATTAAGGACCTGAGAACTACTGTCCTTCACATTCCATGGTGGAAATAAAAGATTTTTCTTTTTTTCTTTAAGAAAGTGAGACAAGTGGTGACAGATGGAAAAGAAGAGGTAAAGACCAAAAGGCAGTTGTTATAGTAATTATTAGAGTACAGAAACCTCAGGACAGTCATTAACGACAAGTGTGTTATGTGTTATTGATAACTTTTGAGGGAAGGAGAGTGCATGTTCTTTTTGGGTAAGTAAAGTAGTTCTGGGTTATGCAGCATTATTTCCTGCTATGAGAGATAAACAGAAGAAACAAATAAACAGATATGAAAACTAGGACATTTGAATCCCTGTATAGAGTCATCTGTGGGATGTTGCATTACACTTAACCTCAGATAAACAGTGAGTAATTTTTTAGTGTGTCCTAAATATTGTGTATTTAAAAATTCTTTACTGTTTATCTGAAATTCAAATTTAACTAAAAACATCCTGTATTTTTATTTGTTAAATCTGACAACTCCACGATTGCAGAAAGAATAAAAACTCTCAAAAAGCTTAGCATGAGGATGGCATTTAGAACGGGAGAGAAAGGTCAGTGAGGGGTCATCCAGCCAACACCACAAAGGGTTTTTATGGAGAATATTGGATAAACACACAGCGAAGTGCGAGCTTCTTGCTCCTATGAAAGGCTGGCTTTGTTTCTTAGCAGGATGGAGGCTGCCCTCAGTAACCCCAATTTATAGCCAGATTGGAAAACTCCCCTGGAGTAGAACTGGTTTCCATGAGAACACTCTAGCTGCCAAATCCTCATGTGCCAGGCATGCAGAGCTGTAGTCGGTGCCCAGGGAAGAAGGGCAGCTTTGGTGAGAGTTGGTAGATGAATTCCCCAACTTCAGCATCTATAAAGTGTGTCTCAGACAAAGAAATGCTAGGTCATGCTGCATTAACACGTTAAATTGAAAACGCAGTGGTTTGACACAACAAAGATTTTATATTAGTTTCCTATGATTGCTGTAACAAATTATCACACCCTGGGCTTAGAACAACATGCATTTATTTTCTGACAATTCTAAAGACCAGATGTTAGAAATAAGTTTTGCTGGGAGAAAACCATGGTCATCAGTCTCCAGAGGCTCTTGGGAAGCCCCTGCCTTGGTATGTTTCATCATCACGGGGCTCCCAGCATTCCTTTGTTTTACTTGCGTCTCCTTTTGCAGTTACATTATTTTCTCATCTTATTGTTTGTCTAATTTCCCTCTGCCTCTCCCTTTTTAATTTATATGAAATGTACATAACAAAATTTACGATTTTAAGGTGTACACTTTAGAAGTATTTAGTACATTCACAATGTTGTCCAATAATCACATCTACCTAATTCTAGAAGATTTTTTTCACTCACAGTGAAGAACCTCTACCCATTAAGGCCCCCTCCTCTGGAAACCAATAATCTGCCTTCAATCTCTATGATTCACCTATTCTGGATATAACTGTAAATAAAATCATATAATATTTGAAAAAATAAAATTTAAAAAAAAGTATGTGTCTTTAATAAGACTAATTAGCAATCCAATGTGTTCCTCTCTGTACTCATTGGACAATGTTTAATTTTTTAGGTATGAAAATGGGTAGATCTTTGGGCAAAGTCACCCAGCAGGTTAGCAGCAGAGCCGGGACAAGAAGCTCCCAGGTAAGAAACCATCATGCTGCGCCGTATGCCTTGGCACATGTTTCCATTCAAAACTCTGCTTCATTACTTGATAGCTAAGATTTTCATTCCCACCAGGTAAAATTGAACCAGATGTTTCCAGAGGCATAATTCTTTATGCATTGCGTATAAGACAATTTACACAGCCCCCACTTTCTCAATTTTTTGGTTTGCCTGAGTCAGTTTATTTTGGAAAACTAGCACACTGCAGAACCATTCCAGCTACTTGCCTCTTTATTTGCAGATTTGTGAATATCTAAATGAGCTTGGTCCCTGCTAATTTAGATGTAGTTTTAGGTGGACATTTTTCGCCTCTTCTATTTGTCATTTATCCTGTCTCCATTAAGTGATTTAAATCTAAACCACACATTTAGTTGGGGGTTAGAATCTTCTTAGGGAATTACCACAATTTCTGTTTATTTTATTATGTTTCTATGTCTTTGATAAAATTTGGAAACATTCCCAAAGGCCTTCGGGTACATGGCATATTTTGAAAAACTACCTAAATCAACAAATTAATCTGAATCTGGAGCAGAATACCTTCTACAGGAGAGGGGCAAAAAATAAAAATAAAAAAAGCATGAACCCAGACTGAGCTTCCTGGTTTTCCTTTGGTGCACCGCCCCTATCACTCACCTCAGGTCCGCTGACCTAGGAGCACCAGACAATGGTTTAGAAATGCCACCCAAAGTGTGTCGTCATCCATGTCAGAATCCCTGCTGGCACTCATAGTTCCCTTGCCCTCACAGATGCCTTTTGCAGGATTTCCAGAAAAAACTAGCCAGTTTCAGAACTCATCCTGTCATCCTTTAGATGTGTGATGAGAAGCAGTGCTTGCTTTGATCTGAGGAAACAGAATCTGCATTTACTTGGAAAGGGTACTTTGTAAACTCACATGGCAGTGATGTGGGGTGGACCTGGGACCTGAAGTACTTCCTGAGCCCCTACTCCATACCAGATACTGAGCTAGACAGCTGGGAAATATAAAGATGAATTTCCCCCCCTCTCCCCTCAAAGGGCCATGAGATACATAGTTAAATAATTATAACACAAGGCAAAATACAACGCATGCCTTTAAAAAGCACAGAATGTGGTAGATTAAGAGGAAGGAGAGAGAGGCTTATCCTGGGAAATAATCAGGAAACTGTATTTTAGTCTTGAAAGCAGCTTTTGACCGACCGAGACAAGGGTCAAGGCGAGCCAGACAGAAGGGAAGCATAGGGTGTGTGAGGAAGTTTGTCTGGTCCCATCAGCAGGACACAGGGAACAGCAGGAGCTGAGCCTGGAAAGGTAGGCTGGGTCAGGTGGTGCAGGACCTAGAATGTCTTAGTCTGAATTTCAAGGTGCACCGTGGCAGTGAATGATTATCCTCACATCTCCTCTCACCTGGACTCTCTGGCTTAGTTGTCTACGTCCATACTCGGCTCTTTGTCCGGATGGGACACCTCTTGATCTGTCACTGTGTGCAGAGAGCTGCTGTAAAGTGACATTTATCTTCTGCTAAGTAGCTCCAGGGGACCAAAAGTTAATCTTCAAAACCTCAAGAGAGACAAAGAAGAAAGAGTTATTTTCCAGGAAGCCTGGCTTTTGAACAATGGTAGAGGCCCATCACAGTCCTGCCCTCAAAGTGACCCTGCAGGAAAGCCATTGTCTGTAAAGGCCAGAGCAAGAGTGGAGAGGTAAGAGGAGCCACCTGGACATCAGTGACCTCCTGGACCCCGGCTGTGGCCAGAGCATGGCTCCCAGGTGGCCGTGCTCCCCAGGAAAATTAGGTCAGCCGTCAGCGCACTGGAGTACGTCACCCCTTAGGGCAGGCTACGGAAATCATTTCCCACAACCTCAACATCTGTGTTCTCCTTCCAAAAACTGCCCAGAGAAGTGTCTGTGCTAGCTCAGTGGGCAGGCTGCCCTCCCCTCTTGTTTACACCTCCCCTTTTACCATCACCCTTCTCCCACTCCAGACCACATCTTCGCACATACGTGGTCTCAGTGTGTGAAAACGCGCACCAAAGAAACAGTGCAAAAGGCAGCTTCAGTTCTAAGAGAGAAGAGCCCCACGAGAGCAAACCAAAGGGAGCTTTCCCCGAGGAAATCCTAATGCGGTGGTGCTACCGTCAGCTGTGCTGCCCTAGCCACTCACCTGCCTCGGGATCACAAACAAGAGTGCCACTGTTGCCACCAAAAAAATTTCTTGAATGGACAACAATCGAGGAAATTGTAATTTTTTCCTGTCAGAAAGCAATTCTGATGTGTCAACTGGCTTTGCCCACAAGGAGATAACAGAGGTACTTTTTCGTTAACTGGATGTGTTCAATCTGCAATTGTTGAAAGCACAGAAGATATGTAGGGAAGTTCATCATTTACAACTATTAAAGTGGTGATGCAAATCTAGATGTCCACTCTAAAACATGCAGGGTAGGGCACAGGCTTATCTGCAGTTATTTTATGGGGAAGGTCCCTGGACCTTCCAGGTCTCTCCAAACTAACCAGTGTTGGAAGTTTGTACAAACCACTGATCTGAAATTCTAGTTTTGCCCTGCAGAGGGCAACATTGGTAAAATGTTACGGGGCTGGAAAAAGGATTTTTTTTCTTTTTCCCTAGTGGTTCTTTTTAGGCTAACTTTCCTTTTTGGCCTTCAGACAATTTTAATTAGAATAAGAATGAGATTTAGCATTTGTGGGCTTGAGGAGAGAGTAACTGATCAGAGCAGAAAGGCCTCTGGGTCAGACACATTTTTCCAGGGCTGAAACAGTGGTATTATTTTTTGCATTTTTAAAAAAATCAATTTCTTAATTTCTAGAGTCTAACAGTGCCTGATACTAAGTGGGTGCTCAAAAAAGCGTTTGATGATTGGACAGTCATGCTACTTCCAGCTCCAGAGAAGCGTTCGGTTAAACACGTAGTACAATTGTGTGTCTGCAAGACTCACGGGTGTGGTTCACCCCATCCCAGAAAGCCCAGCTCATTCAGATTGCTTGAGTCTAGCAGCGCCCAGAAGAGGCAGGCGCCACCTGTAATTAAAAAGGACTTCGACACTGGCTGACACGAAATGACCTGACTGTGACTATAGCTGTTTACAGTTCTTGTTGACTTCAGAGAATTATTTTCTGATGCCATTTCACTAAGAAAATCATGTGATTTCCTTATAGTAAGTTAATTATTGCCAGGTCTTGAAGAAGTGGTCAAAAATTTACATTTAAGCCTATGGTATTAGATAAAGCATGTAGGCAAATAATCCACAGTTCCCGTTGAACACTGCTGTGTCAGGAGTTGAAAGCTTCTTCAAAGATGAGACAGGGAAGGAAGATGAGGTTGAGAGAAAAATCATGAAGTAGTGAGTTTTGAATCTGAGACGCCCAATTCCTCTTTCCAACAATGTGTCTGTCTACTCCCTGTGATGTCCCCCTACCGCCCCCTGCTAAGTGGCTACACACTTCTCTTTCTTGTAAAAACTGCCTTCAGGCAAATTTTAACTTGAGGGTTGGTTGCCTCCACTAAGGCATTTGAGTATTTGTTTAGTTGGAGTTGAAATAGAAAATTTTGCTCCCCGTAGAAGGAATTCCAGTGCCAGGAACTGGTGTGGGAGGCAGCTTTTCCAGGCCGTGGGTTGTGCTGCTGGGACGTTTGGGCAGGTGTAACAGCAGCACCACAGACTCCACTCAGCCCTTCTGCCCACTTGCCTGTGCCACGGAGCTGCTGAAACAGAATATCAATGTCAGGGGACCTGCTACTCTCAAGGAACTGAAAGTTACAGATGTAATCTACAGCAATAAAAACAACAAGATAGCTTTCCACTACCAGTCCTCTTGTGTTTTCTAAAATTGTGAGCATCTCAAAGTACTTACATGCATACCTGTGTGTGTTTGTGTGTGTATATACACATAAATATTGGACTATATATAGTATGTTAGATATACATATATTCACACACAATTGCAAAAATATAGGACTTACTATATCAGGAGCTGTATACCTTGCCAGGAAAGAATCTGTCATCACCAAGGCAAAGAGTTATTGATTAAACGCCCATGTTCACATGACCTTTCCCTGCGCATACAAAACAGCCAGCAGCTCTTGCTGAGTTTACCATGTGTGTTAAACACCAGTGTGGGCCCTTCCATAAAGGCAAAGGCAAAGGCAGGCTGAGAGATGAACAGTGAGGGTTAGGCCATTCACCAGATTAATGAAGACACGCTCGCTCTGTGGTTGATGGAGACAAGCGTCCACACTGCCTGACATCACGGCCTGGCTGTGCTCTATTTCTTCACTGGATGTAGGCTAGTTATGATCCTGCCCCATTGGTAAACTGGCTTATTCATGGCACTGGCTTATTCTAGACTAAACCACTGACTTCCTGTTTCCAGACGGTAACATCAAGTGCAATGGACAATACTTATGTCCTCCAAAAATTCCTATGTTGAAATTGTAACCCTCAATGTGATGGTATTAGGAAGTGGGGCCTTTGGGAGACGGCATTTTTCTTGCATGATCATAATAGTGGATGGAGTCCGGATGCATGAAATTTGTGCCCTTAAAAAAGAGACCACGAAGAGCTCCCTCACCCCTTCTACCACATGAGGTCACAGCAAGAAGACAGTCATCTGTGAACTAGGAAGCAGGCCCTCATCAGACACTGAATCTGCCAGTACCTTGCTCTCGGACTTCCCAGCCTCCAGACCTGTGGAAGACACCTTTCTGTTGTTTAGCCACCTGGTTCTGGGTTTGCCAAGTTCCCGCAGCGGATAAAATCAGTCAGGGTCAAATCTTGATCTGACGAAAAAGAAGCCCATGTTCTTAACTGACTCTGTTATACCAGCTCCCTGGACACACTCAGTAAATGTTTGTTGAGTGAAAAAATAAAAAAAGATCACATGAAGATCTTCAAAAAGAAGAGAAAGCTATTGCATCCTGTTGGTATCAGCCTTTATAAACAAGCACCACTGGTAAATACAATATCCATGGTTACAGTTAAGGTATTGTTTCCATCTGTGTCTTGAAGGAAGGAAGGGAAGGGAGACGGGAAGGGGAGAGGAGCGGACAGGAGTTAAAGTGGCTTTGAGTTTGTTGACATGTGTCCACTCTCTGTCCCACTAGGGAAATGGAGAGCCTGCTTTCTGGGAGAAAAGTCAGGCCATTCCCTGTGGCACATTTTCCCCCAAGAACAATTGGTTACTTCCTTTGGAAGGATACGTGTTATCCCTGCTGGTGGGTTTAAGCACCTGGTTTCAGGAAGGACTAGAAATTGGGAGATGTAATCTACCTCATTCTGAAGACTGTGGCAGGGCAGCTATAGGAAGTAGTTCCTTGCTCCACAAACCGGGAGGATTTCAACACTGGCCAGAATGACCTAAGGACCTTTCCTCTTTCCTGACCATGTGGCTGAATGCCCTCACTCTGGGGATTTGGGCAGGCTGGCTTCCTGGCCAGATGTTTCTCATCCACACCTGTGGACCTTAGGAAACCAAGGGTGACCTCAGTAGGCGCAGCCTTGGTTTCCTTCCCATCACTGCCCTTGAGACGTGGAAATTGAATGAACTTCTATGCTGGGGCCATCCCCTCAAACAGGTCAGGGAGGGGAACTTCCTCACTTTATGGTCAGCGAGTCACCACCTGGCACCACCTCCTGGCATCACCTCCTGGCACATCTGATCAAAGGACAAGATCATCCAGGCACTGGGTCAGGCTGTTTCCTTACAGGACCCTGTGGTCGGGCTTATACTGCACGGTGCATCCAGAAGCAGATGATTTTGGTTCTCTAGTGATACTCCCAGAGCCAATGCTAGGTAAGGAAGCCACCCCGCCGGGGTCTTTGGCCATCAGATTAAGCCAGGGACCATCAGAGAGCTTCCTTCATGCACTACATTTTCTTAGCCTCTCCTGAAAGTGCCATTTCTGAACTAGCTATTCATATACTGCCGCTTTTTGCTGCACAAACTACAAGAACCCTTGTGTGATTGCTGCTGTACTGGTGCTACTGAGGTTGTGGCCCAGCTCAGCTGACAGCATCTGCCCCTCTTCCAGGCCTCTTAGGAGAAACGTCTCTCAATTTGAACAACCAGAAAAATGTGTATTTCTCTTGAGTGTTGGCATGTTTTCTCTTCTGGACATTATGATTCCTCTAACTCAGAATTTCCCTCTTTGCTTTGGACACTGGGCAACTCAAAGCCAAATATGTTGCCCATTTCCAACAACTCGTACAGTACTGTAGAGCATGTATTTTCTGTACCTACTTTGCACTTGTGTTCATCTATTTTCCCACCCTTGCTTTCTTTTTGCCTTAATTGCTTCGTCTCTCAGTTGTGGTTTATCACATTGGATAAGTCAGAGTAGGCCTGCTACAGTCACAGATGACTTCAAAATCTCAATACAATAAGAGAGATTAAGCTCTCACTTGTCTTGAGTCTAATTTAGATATTACTTGGCGATTCCCCTCCACGTGGGGGACACAGGAACCCAGGTCCTTCAGCTCTGCCATTTTCAACATGTAGCCCTGCAGTGGCTACAAGAGATAGTAAGATAGAATGCACATGGGGTAATTAACTCCTTCAACCTGGACATGACACACACCATTTCGCCAGAACCAGTCATCCAGACGCAAAGCTGCGGGAAAATACTGTTCCCAACTAGGCAGCCACTTCCCAAGAGCAACTCTACGAGGGAGTGAATGTGAATCCCAGGTAGTCAGCTATGGTCTCTGCCACACTCCCTAAATTCCTTCTTGGAACAGGGAAATTTAACTCAGTAGACTTTAGATAAAAAGGAACTGTCTCCTCGTTGCCAAAGAACAGGACTGTCAATCAAGAAATAACCAAAGACCTATGTGTGGATACTATGCTGGGTGTTGTGGGTGGTACAGAGGTCTGAATGATACAATTCTTGCCTCCAGGTTGATTACAGTGTTTCATGTACACCTTCCACACTTCTGCTTCCAAGTAGAGACGTAGCAGCCCTCAAAATCATTCCATGGTAGAGACATCATTCTACCAGGCTCTTTCCTGCCATCGTCAAACTCTGTAAAGGGAAGGGTCAGATGCAGCCAGGAGCTGGCTCTGCCTGTGGAATAAAAGAAAGTTCTTCTGTAGCTACCTTAAGGTGGCCAGTGGAAAGAAAGGAGGCAGGGACTTTTCATTTCTGGTCTTGGGTAGAGTTTAATTTCCTCCCACCTGGATTCCTAACCTGTAAATTGGAGATAATGAGGTTTGCCTACCTTGCCTTCAGAATTAATTAGTGGTTATGGTTGCACTTTTCGCCTGCAGATGAAAGGCTTTTATGTGTGCCTCGTACATCATCTTCATTGCAATCATCATCACCACGATCATTACCTTGTGTCCCAAAGATAAAGTGATGGAATTCCCACACAAAGCTTCCAAGAGACTCGATCTTTCTAAACTTTTCAACCTTCTCCTCTATGCTTTTTTTAAAGAACTACCCCACTTTCCCCTTCTTCGTGACCTTGCTGTCAAGGACTGAGAAAGTACGAGCTAGCCATAATTTCTTAGAGACCGATGTTTCACACACCTGAACTTGATGGTGACGTTCTCCCAGCAATCAAGCCTAGACGTTTCAACTAGACCCTAAACCCAGATGTAAGAGATATAACAGAAGCAGAGGGAAGGGGAAACTTTTCAAGAAACATTTTAAAAACATCTCAGAACTCTTCAAAAAATTATTTCCTTTTTAAAAATTTCCTCCCAGAATGTCTCACTATATAAATTGACCTTTTCTGTTTGCCTGATGACATTAGAAAGATGAATATTATTTCCTCCCACATCCTTGAGGGCTTGTCAGTCTCTGAATTCAGTTAAAGCTCAAATTCTGATGTAAAAACTGGAGTCTTCCTGGGGAGGTGGACAGGGCTTTGGGTGACGTCCTGCTATTGAAAGTGGGAGCTAGGACCAGAGGTGCTGTGGGCTGTGAAGTGATGGGAGCAGAGCCAAGAAAATGAGGTCAGGTTATCACAGAAGAACCTAAAGTTGCCCTGGTACATAGATTTAGTGTTCCTGATCCGGTACCGAGTTGGCAATCCAATGGTGGTACCTCGTTCCTGGGACCAGCTCAACCAGGGTCTTGATACTGCTGGGAAACCATTAAAATGGAGTCGTTTGCTAAAGCAGTGTAAACTTTTTCATGTAGCATTAATACAGGTACTTCTTCATTCTGAATTATCATTGAACTGTGAACGGTGGTCAGGATTGGAAGAGCTGGAGTGACTCAGCTACCCCTGTGATTCCAGCCCCAGCTTGTCTTGTCTCCAAGTGAGCAATGATAAGTTGCAAATTGAAGTTTTGGTTCTAAGTTCTTGGTGACTCACATGCTTAGTCAGGCAGTAACCATAATAGCAAACATGTTTATAGCTCTTCCTGTGTGCTAGGCAATGTTCCACTCCCTTTGTATGAAATAAGGCCTTTAATCCACAGTCAACCCTAGCAAGCAATTTCAATGATGACCTCTACTTTAGAGATAAGGCAACTGAGGCAGGAAGGGTTTAAATGTCTTATCCAAGCTTTCATGGCCAGGCAGAGGCAGAGTCAGGATTTGAACCCAGGCTGTCTGTACCTGGAACCACTAAACTACTGTGCCCTTTTCTGTGTTGTGTAGCAATTCTCTGTGTCAGGAAGTTGGTCCTTATTCCTGAACTATATTTAAATAATCTATTTTCTCCACAAGTTGGAATTTTCATACCTAGAGAAGATCTGCAAATACAATCAACCACACAAAGTAGGAAATATGGTGGAGGCCAGTAGGATGGATGCCACCTAGGGACCATGAGGTGCAGACAGAAATACATGCTGACGTTGGGAGTTAAAGGAGGGTGCTGAGGGCATGGGTCCAGTCCCTCTATGGCCAAGACAGTTTTTTTTTTTTTAAACTACTCTAAACCAAGATGGAGATTTCTGTTGCTGATGAGAAAATCGCTCAGAAAATAGAACAAACAGAAAAGAGGTCTTTTCAACAAATGATGCTGGAACAACTTGATATCCACATGCAAAAAATAATAATAATAATCATCTAGGCATGGAAGCTAGAACACTCCCTTACACCATACACAAAAATAAACTCAAAATGGATCAAAGACTTAAACATAAGACAAGATACAATAAACCTCCTAGAAGAAAATACAGGCAAAACATTATCTCACATACATCTCAAAAATGTTCTCCTAGAATAGTCTACTCAAGCAATAGAAATAAAAGCAAGAATAAACAAATGGGACCCAATGAAACTTACAAGCTTCTGCACAGCAAAGGAAACCATAAGTAAAACAAAAAGACAACCTACAGAATGGGAGAAAATTTTTGCAAATGAAACTGACAAAGGCTTGATCTCCAGAATATATAAGCAGCTCATATGACTTAATAAGAAAAAAACCAACAACCTAATCCAAAAATGGGCAGAAGACCTAAACAAGCAATTCTCCAAGGAAGAAATACAAATGATCAATAGGCACATGAAAAAATGCTCAATATCACTAATTATCAGAGAAATGCAAATCAAAACCACAATGAGGTTTCACCTCATGCTAGTCAGAATGGCCATCATTCAAAAGTCCACAAGTGACAAATGCTGGAGAGGCTGTGGAGAAAATGGAACCCTCCTCCACTGCTGGTGGGAATGCAGTTTGGTGCAGCCACTGTGGAAAACAGTATGGAGATTCCTCAAAAGACTAGGAATAGACTTACCATATGACCCAGGAATCCCGCTCCTGGGCATATATCCAGAAGGGACCCTACTTCAAGATGACACCTGCACCCCAATGTTCATAGCAGCACTATTTACAATAGCCAAGACATGGAAATGTCCATCAACAGATGACTGGATAAAGAAGAAGTGGTATATTTATACAATGGAATACTATTCAACCATAAAAACCGACAACATAATGCCATTTGCAGCAACACGGATGCTCCTGGGGAACGTCATTCTAAGTGAAGTAAGCCAGAAAGAGAAAGAAAAATACCATATGAGATCACTCTTATGTGGAATCTAAAACAAACAAACAAACAAACAAACAAAACAAACAACCTAAATACAAAACAGAAACAGACTCATAGACATAGAATACAAACATGGTTGCCAAGGGGGCGGGGGGTGGGAAGGGACAGGTTGGGATTTCAAAATGTAGAATAGATAAGCAAGATTGTACTGTGTAGCACAGGGAAATGTATACAAGATCTAATGGTAGCTCACAGAGAAAACAATGTGACAATGAATATATATATATGTTCA
Source organism: Camelus bactrianus (assembly GCF_048773025.1). Lineage (NCBI taxonomy): Eukaryota > Metazoa > Chordata > Mammalia > Artiodactyla > Camelidae > Camelus > Camelus bactrianus. Next base: position 15,883,391 of record NC_133552.1, read on the forward strand.
TGTATGACTGAAAATTGGGCTTTACACTGGAATTTGACACAACATTGTAAAATGATTATAAATCAATAAAAAATGTTTAAAAAAATCATCTGGGCATGGATTTTACACTTTTCACAAAAATTAACTCAGAATGAGTCAGAGACAAATGGAAATGCAAAACTATAAAACTTATAGAAGATAACATAGGAGAAGATCTAGGTGACCTTGGGTGTGGCATAACTTTTTAAATAGAACACCAAAGGCACAATCCACATTGATGTCAGACTTCATTAAAATCAAAATCTTCTACTCCGTAAAAGACACTGTAAGGCACATGAGAAGGCAAGTCACAGACTGGGAGAAAATATTTGGAAAACACGGATCTGATGAAGGGACTTATATTCAAAAGATACAAAGAACTCATAAACTCAACAATAAGAAAAAAAACTCACCCAATTTAAAATAGGCGAAAGATCTGAATAGACACCTCACCAAAGAAGATATACAGGTGACAAATAAGCGTATGAAAAGATATTCCACACCATATGTCATTAGGGAATTGCAAATTAAAACTAGAATGATATACCGCTACACACCTTAGTAGAATATCTAAAATAAAATAAAAATAAAAAAAACTAACAACACCAAATTCTGGAAAGGATGCAGAACAGCAGAAACCCTCATTCACTGCTGGTAGGATGCAAAATGGTACAGCCACTTCGAAAGACTGTTTGGCAGTTTCTTAAAAAGCTAAACACAGATGTATGTCAATAAATCTGGAAAACAAAACAAAACACAGTCTTGCCGTAAGATTTAGCAGTCATGCTACTAGATGTTTACTCAAATGAGTTGAAAATGTGTGTCTACACAAAAACCTATACTTGAATTTTATAGCAGCTTTATTCATAATTGTCAAAACTTTGAAGCAACCAAGATGTCTAATAGATGAATAGATGAATAAACTGTGATACATCCAGATAATGGAATATTATTCAGTGTTAAAAAGAAATGAGCTATCAAGCCATAAACAGTCATGGAAGAACCTTAAATGCATATTGCTAGGTGAAAGAAGCCAATCTAAAAAGGCTACATACTATATGATTCCAATTATGTGATATCCTGAAAAAGGGCAAAAACTATAGAGATAGTGGGGAGAAAAAATCAGCAGTTGCCAAGGGCTTGTTGGAAGGAGAGAGGGATGTAAGTGGAACACAGGTGATTTTTAGGGCAGTGAAACTATTGTGTGTACTACTGTCCTGGTGGGTACATGACATGTATTTGTCAAAACTCATAGACCTGTACTACACAAAGAGTGAACCCCAATGAAAACTGTGGACTCTAGTTGACAACAATGTGTTAATATTGGTTTATCGGTTACAACAAATGTACTACACTAATGGGGAAACTGAGGCAGGGAATGGCTAGGAAAAGGGAAACTTTTATACAATCTGCTTAATTTTTCTATAACTAAAATTGCTTTTAAAGGTAGAGTCTTAACTAGAATAAAAGATAAAGAGGGGAGATATGAAAGACAAGAAAGTTAGAGGATTAATTCAGAAAATTCAACATCTGACTCATCATTGTAAAGATACAAATACCATAAGGACAGGGATTTTTGTTTCTTTAGTTCACTGTTATGTCCCAAGACCCTAGAACTGTTCTTGACATAAAATAGAGCTCTATAAAATATAAAGCAATACTAGTTTTTTTGGAGAAAAAGCAGAGAAAATGGAAAGGACACATTTATCAAGGAAATAATGCATTTCCCAGAACTGAAGTATTCTCAGATACAGAAAAATAAATGAAAAAGCCTTAACAAGGCGCAGCACTGGGGAGCCTCAGGACACCAGTGATAAGGAAAAGATCCTGCAGGTTTATAGAAAAGTCCAAGAAAGAGTGTCATTGGATTTCTTGACACCACCAAAAGCTAGAAGGGAATGGAGAAAGGTCTTCAAGATTTTGAGGGAAATTTTCTCCAACCTAGAGTTTGATGCCTTGCTAAACTATCAATTAAATATTAAGGTAAAAATAAAGCCTTTTTCAGATCAGTAACGGCTTTAAATTTTCCCATCCAGCAACTCCTTCTGAGAAGGTTCCAGAAAGATGTGCTCCACCAAAGTAAGGAAGTAAACCATGAAAGAGGAAGATGCAGATTCTAGGAAATGGGCTCTAACACAGAATGAGGGCAAAGGGAATTCCCAGGGTGCTGGAGAAGAGATGTCAGAGTCACAGCTGGGCAGCAGGCCCAGTGAGCAGCCAGTCCCAACTGGAGCAGGAGGACAGAGAGGTCTCTATTAAAAAAAAAAAGTGAATATATGTACATATTCGTAATCATGTAGATACCAAATACTAACCCCAATGTGAGAAATGTCTATATTGGGAGGCAGAGAGTAGAGAAGGGAAGGTGGAAATTAACTAAATCACTCCTTCTACAGTAAAAAGTGAACAAATAAAGCTTACCATTGAAAGATTAATAAATTGCAAAATAGCATTTTTGGTTAAAGTATGGAGATAAATACCTTGAAAAAAAATCAGCAGTTTCCTGTAGGGAGAAGGCCTCAGGATGGAGAGGGGAGCAGAAAGCTGTATCTCTCATTATAAATAAGCTTCATAGTCTTACTTCGTCTGCTGAAACCACGACATGTATTCTACTGCAAAAATATAAATTGGATTTAACAAAAAAAGAAATGGAAGAAGGAGAAGGAAGAGAAGTTGTAATGGCAACTCCAAAAGGGCTCGAGCAGGGTCCTTCTTGCTGCCTGCTGGTCGTATTGAGGCTAGAGAGGGAGGTACAGGTGGCCCATCCCAAAGTCCTCCTCTTTCCCAGAGACACAGGGCCCAGGCCGTGTCTGGGGTGGTGTAGTAGGTTCATTTCTGTACCTCAGCTGCATGATTTTTGGTCTTTGTTTCTGTGCTCTCTGCATCTCTGAGTCCATTGCCGGTTTGAAAATGCTTTAAATCCTACAGTGGCACGAGGAGCAGATTCAGCTTTTATGGGACCTAAAACTTAAATGACTTGGGGGATCCTCTCGAAGAAAAATAACACAAAAAATGTATCTATCATTATCATTTAGAATGAGAAAATATATCACAATAATTTACAAAGTTTTAAAAGCTGTTAAATACCAAAACCCTAAAAAATCCAGAAAAGTGACATCGCATTTTACTGATTAACTATCTGACACACTTCTAAAATAATTTTTTTCCCATATTGTTTTGTGTAATCATTGATCACCTTTCCATGTGACAATATTGTGTCATATTTTCTCTGGAGAGAATAGAAAGATAATTCAGTCTTCCCTCTAGCAATTGACTGAAGTCTTTTTTTTTTTTTTTTTTTTTTTTTTTACAATTGGTTGCTTAGAAAACTTTTTCTCTGGTTTCTGACTCACTGTTGGTAAGGTCATGTACATTTTAAAAATGGTTGTCCTGAATTTTGAAACTCCTCTATTTTTGTTCTTTTCATTTAGGAATTACTGCAGACACCTTGCTTTTGTAGTATCGCTTCTGACTTGTTGCCTGTAAACTCAGGATTCTGATAACTGCTGTTGCATGTGATGCCCATCAGTGCAGGCAAGAAAAAAATATATATAGTGTATATAATTGTCTTTGCTACATTTTCAAATGTATTCCTGACAGGAAAGAACTTGCATTTTGACTAAATTTCTTCGAGAACTAAACCTTGCATTTACTGATAACTGGAAGAGTATTCCACAGACTGTCTTTTGGCTCCAAACATTTCAAACCTTGTTTCACCTCCACTGTCCTCACGTTTCCAGTACCAGATGCCACAGGACATGTCCATGTCATGAAATGGCCTCTGTCCCCGGCACCTTCCTGTCATGACTCCCAGAAGGTGGGCAATAGGAGTATTACTAGAAATCACTTGACTACATGGAGGAAGCACAGCATACAAAAATATATCCCACTAAACCAAGCTAGATGTGTCTCCAGCTCAGCTCCCCTCCCACACAGGCCCATGGAAGCCCACAGTGCTACTGCCAGGTAGGAAGAATGATGGAAGGGAAATCCGAGTAGAATAAATGGGGTCTTCACCAATTGTGGTTAAAATATCTCTTGCAAATTTTATAAAAATCATATGGCCATGTGAACCTATGGCCTTAGAAGGGTCAGTGCAAAGGAGGTGCCCTGCTGTTTAAGCTTCATTCCCTCTGACTAGGTGGTTAGACAGGAAACCATTCAGTGCACTAGTCCCTCCACCCTAATGTGAAATGTTAGACCTTCTGCCCAGAGAATGGAGGGTTGGGGAGGGATGAGTTGGCACCTGGCTCACCTGAGCTGCCCTTAGCTTTGTGGCTTAAGGGATGTGAGCAGAGGACAAGAGAAGGAGACTTCCCATTCGTATCAGCCTGGAAGCTCTTTCTTTGTCAGCTGGCAAGGGAAGAGGCAGGATAGGGGGTGTTGAAGGGAGGCAGAAAAGAAAGGAAAACCAGGCTAAATCTCCTGGTCCCCAACAATTACTGCTAGGCACCAAAAAGGGTCTCTTCTGGCACTGACTCTTTGTTTTACATCAGCAGGATAATCAATTAATTGATTTACTACCATTTTTTCAAAAAATAGCCCTCTGTCCATTATTTGCCTGAATTTATGCATTCTGTGGATTGCAGCCACAATGGATTGCCACAAATTGTGCTTTGGATCTGTCTCTCCCATCATCAGTTGTGTGTGCAAGAGAAATAAAAATTGATATTCCTGGTAGGCCAAGCAAAATACAGTGAGGAAGATGATTTAAGGCAGAAGGCAACATAATACATTTCTATAGCCAAACAAAAATTCTTCTTGAAAATCTATTTACTTCTGGCTCTTGGAGGAAGAAGCATTTTTAGGGGCTTACTTTGTGCCATTCATATTATCTCCTTTAATCTTCACAATAATCCTAAGAAGAGGTATTATTATTTGTATTTTGCAGATAAAGACACAAACCCATAGTGAAGTGAACTAAAAAGGTTAGGGGCTTGGACAAGATAACACGCTCACGAGGGTTGTCTGACTCCCATGCAGTGTTTTCTCACCTCCCCACACCGACAACTGAAAACCGCCCCTAACATCAAGTCCCCAGGCGGGCCCAAGTCCTCCCCACTAAAGGGCTTGGTGTCTAGACCTGTCCCGCTTTGAGCTCTGAGACCGTGGCAAAGTCAAAGAACATAGCAGGATACCTTCCTTCTACTTTACAGGTTGCTCAGTGCTTGCTGAGTGACCCAGACAACTAACCACCATATTTTTATTTTCCAAAAGAATTGCCATTACCTTCAGAAGCAAAGCTAAGAAAGTTCATAGAAAACTTATTTTAGAAATAAAGTTCTATTTTCAAACTGTAGGTTAGGGAGCACTGAAGGTTAATTGTGCTGTGTCAGATGAGTTTAAAAAAAAAAAAAAAAAACCTTTCATTTTGAGCCATTCTGAATATATAGAGGCATATTTTTCACTCCATACCTCTAGGAAACAGTCAGCCAAACACTTTCTTCCTCTCTGAGTTCGTGTATCTGAAACAAAAGCTGATATTTCTTGCTTGCATGTTTGGTGGTTGTTTCAAAATGAAACCAGAATATTCTGAGCCTTCAGGCAGCTCCAGGAGCCACAGACAGCGGGGAATTCTGCAGTCGCAGTGGGGAAGGTTAAGGGACTCTCCCAGCAGCTCCCACACACGTATAGGGGTGCGCATATATTTTTTTAATGAAGCACAAAATGAAGACTCAGAGAACCACGACCTCAGTTACAGAGTGAACTACCCTCCTTCCCTGAGTTTGCAGTCCACTGGGTGAGCCGTGCTGGGGCTGAGGAGACGAAGGGTCAGGGACATGAGCTCTTTGATTCTGTCGAGGCTTTAGAGACGTTTCTTGAAGAATAAGCTGACTGTCTTCTTTTTCTGAAAAAAAATTTTTTTGCTGAAAACATGTGTCAGGGAATGGAGATGTTACTTCTCCCTCTACACAATCACATAGAGCTATTTTAGTCTCCGTGGCAGAAATATGTCCTCGGCCTTCATGTGTTCTCCCATAAAAGAGGAGAAGCAATTGTGATGCCAGACCCATGCCAGCAAATTCTGAATGACTTTTCAAATGGCAACAGTCATCATCACATTTGGGTGACACCCTTCCCAAGGGGAGCCTTGTCTTTAACTCTGAACTTTCCCTCTGAGACTGTAGGTCTCGTTTGCCACAGAACTATGAGGCATCTGCTCCTGTGTCTCCCCACCCCACCCCCACTGGTGCCGCCTCACCCACTAGATGCCCCAAGCTCTCTGATGGCTCGGGCTTGCTCAGAACCCCCAGAGCAGGGCACAGGGCCGGCTACAGCTTTGCTACTCCATGGCCAGCAGCATGGGCCTCACCTGGGGGCTGGTCAGAAATGCAGCATCCTGGATCCTGGCCCAGACCTGCTGCATCACAGCCTGCATCCTAGTGGGACTCCTGGTGACGAGTGCGTTAGTGAAGTGCTGGTCTGTACCATTCTCAAGGGTATACAGTTGTCCCCATCTCTCTTGTGACCTGGGGCAGATCAGGACACATCTCTGGGCCTCAGTTTTATCATTTGTGAAATGAAGAAGTAAAGTCATCTCCAGGTGGCAGTGTCTTTGAGAACCAGCTCCAGAGTCAGGCCATTCACTCACCTCTGGGTCAAATGAGTCAACTCCTCCAAGACTTAATCTGCTCATTTGCAAAATAGAAATATGAAGTACCCATCTGATGGGGCTGTTGTAAAGAGAGGATGGTAAAATCTGTGTCTGTTTCCTATTGCTGCTGTAACAAATTACCCCAAAGTTAGTGGCTTAAAAACAAAACAAAACATTTTTTAATCTTGTAGTTCTGTAGGTCAGAAGTTTGAAATGTGTTTCACTGGGCTGAATTCAAAGTGTCAGCAGGGCCAGGAAGTTCTAGAGGAGAATCCATTTCCTTGTTTCCAGCTTCTAGAGGTGGCCCACATTCCTTGGTCCATGGCCCCCTCCATCTCCAAAATCAACAATGGCTGGTTGAGCCCTCACACCACATCATTCCAACCTCTGCTTCTGCTGTTACGTTTCCTTCTCTGTCACTGCCCACTGCCTCTTGCTTTCATTTATTAGGACTCCTGTGATTACGTTGGGCCCACCAGATAATCCAGGATAATCAACCCATCTCACAGTCAGCTGATTAGTAACCTTAATTCCATCTGCAGTCTTAATTCTTCTATTGCTCTCTAACATAGTATAGTCACAGCCTACGGGGACTGGGACATAGATGTCTTGGCAGGGGACATTGTTTGGCCACTACACAGCATTAAGGGATTATTACTGTGCCTGGCAAGTAGTGAGCACCCAATAAACATCAGCTGTTTTTATTGTAGTCTGTGATTCTGCTCCACTAGTGTAAGGAACAGAGCAGTGGACTGGTTGTGTTTTCATGATGAAATGACTTAAGACATTTTCCATAGAGTTATCCTCTGATTCTGGCTTGTTTTACCCTCTTTGGCTCCTGTGGCTGGACACACACGCCTGACTCGGGGGCTTCCTGACCCCTGACAAGCCAGCTTCATTCTGTGTCTAAAACTTGAGAAACTTTCATGTATATGCTATGCATGGATGGTGAGTTACAACCTCACGATGTAGTTACAGAACCCACTGAACCCATTTATCTGAATTCTCTCCTGCAGACCACGTACCCTCTATCACATTCATTCATTCATTTAGGAAATACTGAGTACCTCTCAGGTGCTAGGCACCAGAGATATAATAAGGCTGTGGTCTTATCTCCATCTCTCTGTAGAACTCAGTGTCCCTTCACAGGTGCCCTGGGAGCTGCCAGTGAGGTTCAGAAGGAAGCTGAGAGGCCCTGGGTTCTCCAAGCCTTGCTTCAACAAAGCAGCTTTAATTTTTTCTCTTTCACATGGTGGGGTTCTGTGTAGGATTTTGTTTAAAAACAGGGTTCTCTTTTCAGTACCTGGCACACAGTGGACATTCATAAATAAGTAAATCTCTAGATGTCTGAAAACTACCAGTCTAGGGTATTGTGCCCTTTTCCAGCTGATTCTCCGGGCTTGGCTTCTGGGGTTGCTGATGCTCTGGGCCCTTTGGCCCTGAGCCCAGAACTACCTCCTCGCCTCACGCTCAGTGGTGCAGCCTCCCCTCTGTCCTTATCAGTCTTGACTTCCTCTATTCTCTTTCCACTTCTTGGCCACATCTTTTGATCCACTTCCAGTATTTCTGGAGCACATTTGGCCCTTCTTACCATCTCTCTGTCTCCTGTTAGTTAAATCCTGGTTCATCAGCAGAGTTGCAGTCTCCAAGCCCCTGCAATATGTCTTGCCTTCAGAAAGTGACCCAACTCTGCCCTGCTCCGTGGGGGAGAGGAGCAAGCACCCCCCTCCCCTTCCCAGCCCTGCCTTCTCTCCCCTGACTGTGGAGCAGTACAAATAGCTAACACTCTCACTCAGCTCCAGTTCACCCTGAGGTATTTGGAATTACTTAAATTAAACTGCCTCATCAGTTATTTCCAACCACTTCTAAGAGCACCTTATATTTTCAGTGCTGTAGAGTTCACAAAGCTCTTTGACAATATCGCATTTAATTTGAGTCTCAAACGCCCTTATGAGGTAAGCAAGGCGGTGACTTATATTCTCATCCTGCAGAGAAGGAAACAGGCTCAGAGAGGACCAGCAATTTGCCCAAAGCCACGCTGCCTAAAGCGGTGAAACCGGAGCCGCAAGTTGAGGTTCTCCCAAGCGCGGTACTTTCTGCAGCATGTGTTCTGCCTCACGTCCAAAGATTAGGAAGGTTCAGGGTCCGTTTCATTTTTGTTTCAGGAATGGATTTGGCAAAAGAACAAGACAGTACAGTTAATCCTGGCTGCAGCTGCTGGGAAAGTGGCCGCGCCCTCCTTACATTGGCTGCATGTTGAATTTGGATCCCCAAACAAAGTGCAACGAGAGAACAAAGAAATCTTCCGTTTGCATGTTTGCATTTGTACATTTCCTTCTTTGACTTCAGAGAAAGGAAAGGAGCCGGAAACCTGCATTTCTGTCATGGTTACAGTACTTTAACTCTGCCATGCCACTCGAAAATTAAGCCAGCTTTCTTATGAAAAACAAGTTTCTTCTGATGAAATAGAGCAGCCTTTTGGAGCTAATGAAAATACAAGGTTTAGCAACATTCTCCACAGCACACCCTCGACCTGCAGTGGAATAGAAGGATAGTTAAGATACTGTATCTTAATTATTTGGTAACAGAAACAAACTCTCCTGGTCCCAGGACTCCAAAGGTTAGAAAATACAAATGGAGGTGGTAAGAGATCATGAGACAGGTAGTCCCTCTCCCTTCTGTGCTCCCTCCTCTGCTGTCCTCAGAGGAGGCTGTACAATTCGGGCTGTCCTCAGAACCTTAGAGACATGTGAAGCACCTAGGGTTTTTGAAAGTGTTTTTTTGTTTGTTTGTTTGTTTTAATATTGGTACTAAAAGAACAGTTGCACCTTCAGCGCCAGGCAAGAAGGATGAAAACTACTGTATTCCACTTGGGAAGAGTGGTTGCCTTAAAAGCTTTGACATCAGCATTCCCCTGGAGTCATGCTAGGGGCAGAATAAGAAATAAACGGTTCCAAACGTGAATACAAATCAAGAAACGCTCCTGATGAGGGGGCACTAGTTTGAATTAATGAATGTCGAATCCCTTTCCATTAAACCACAAAGCCAGACTTGTGGTTTTGAATTAGGAACAAAGGATTCAGTGTGATTTAGTCATGACTTAAATAAATATATATTTTAACTCTCTCTACTGAAGGGCCCTGGAAACAATGATCCCCCGGTAGCAATAAACGCACGATATGCCCAGATACTGGTTTCTAAAAGAGATTTCACTGGGTTCCTTGAGAAAAGGAACTGTTTCAGGGCTGGGGGAGAGGGAATACAAGATGAGCCTGTGGTGTACCAGAAAGTAGAAAAACACTCCAAGACTTATAGGCATATGTAAAAAAGATCCTGCAAAGACATGAGTAAGTCTTAAATGCATATTGCTAAGTGAAAGAAGTCAGTCTGAAAAGGCTACATACTGTATAATTCCCTTTATATGACGTTCTGGAAAGGGCAAAACTATAGAAATGCTAAACAGAATAATTTGGGGTGGGGAGAGGATTGAATAGCTGAAACACAGGGAAACTTCTGGAAAGTAAAGGATTCTTTGATAATGCAAAAAATCACTTTGAGGGTTATCTGTTTCCCAACTTCAGATTTTACTATATGGGATTTTCTAAAAGGAATGAACACACACTATACTTTCCTATGTATGTATTATAGGAAGGCTTGAGAACTGCACGTGTTGATATATGGAGTTTATAAACGTATGTAGATAATCGCCTTGTTGGAAAGCGTACCATAAAGTTTCCATACATATTGCAGTTTCTTTAACAGACTGGTTCAGGCATCACCTTAGGTTTCATACTGCTTTGTAAGTAAACTGAATGAAGTTTAATAACAAGTGCAACTGAATTAAACACATAAAACTTCTCTCTCCATCATGTCCTACGCCACTGCTGCAAAAGACTTAAGAGTGTCATAACACCTAAGGGATCTATGTAGCACAGATCTGGGGCACGAAAGGCCAGAAGATCATTGATGAAGCTATCACTCTGCTAGCACCTATTCAGAAATCTTGAACCCACCTGTAGTGCCTCTGAGAAAGAGGACAGTTTGAGTTACTGTGACAGAGTCAAATCATGAAGTCCATCCTTCATGTTCCCAGTTGTAAGAATACCTACAAAATAAGAAGAGATGGAATATCACCTGAAGTCTACAGAAACTAAAGCCTGATGCCCCACGCTGTCCCTGGGCTAAATCTTAAGGTCCTCTGAAGAAGAACTTCCTCACCAACGTGCCTCATCTGGAGCACGTGCACACACACACACACACACACACACACACACACTCACATCCATTTTCCCCTTTCCTTCCCTTAATACTGAATTCTAAGGCAAATCCTGCATCGCACAATTTATTTTCAGCTTCTTTTGCCTAATAAAATGCATGGGGTCAAGTTTACTGATAACTGCAAACTTATGCAGAGTCCATGTTTGTAAAATCTCTCAAAGTATCTCTTATCACTATCAAAATAGACTAGGTCAGCAGCCCCCAAAGGAAGTAAAACACAGACAAGGAAAGAGGATCTTTTTAAACCAGCATAAACATCCTTCTTTATTTGCCGTGGCCTCTTTTTATCATTTTTTATCTTTTCTTTACTGGAATAGCATGAATATTTTTTCCATGAGCTGTTATTACCAACTACCCCAGAAAAAGGATAGCAGGATAGCATTTATTTATCATTTTTTATTTCTACTTAAAAAACTTGAGGATCTTAAGTGTTCTTCTGCCTTTCTGGTTGCAACCTCATTTTCAATCTCTTTCCAAGATGCTGGAAACTATCTTTCCGAGACGTTGGCACCTGTGTATCACCATCTTCCCTTGGATGCTTTTACCAGCAAACAGTCTAAAACATTAACAGAATCTATTGCTTTTGTCTTCCTGGTGAGTCATGCAGCTTATTAAAAGCAACTCAAGGCCAGTGCAAGCTTGGATGACTTGACAGTTGATGAAACAGACAGGAAGTTTTTTCAAATTAAGTGAATGCTCACACGGCCTTCTGTTAAGATTCTTTTGGCCACCGTCCCTTATAGTTCAAACACTCATATTTAAATGTGATAATTAGTCTTAAACAATTCAAGCAATTCAGGTTTGGATACAAGGCAACCAGAAGAATGGAAATGATCATTGGAAATCTTATAAAATAATGAGGAAAAAGATTACTCTCTCTTGGTACCCTGAAGGATCAGGGAGGTTTGGGGGTTGTTTGGCAGAACCTTTTTATTTTATAGATGAAGAAGCTGGGAGCCAGGAAGGTCTGGTGATTCATCTAAGGCCAGCAATTAGCTGCTGGACAGAACAGGCTTGGCCCAGTGTTTTTCCATTAAATTATTGATTTATATTATTTTTGGACATTGAGACAATAAAAAAAAAGTTGTTAATTAAATCGCATCCTCTTTACAGTTGTAGTGCTAGATATCATGGACATCTCCTAGAAAGATATGGGCAAAGGGCATATGGCTCTAGGCTATAAGCATTGATTTCTGGGAATATTTAGCTGCATTTAAGTTCAGTGGGGGCTTCAGAAGGAGAAAACCAGGTTCAACATTTTCTGATTTCATTGACAAATAGATTGTATTAGGAACCATTTTGGCCAGCAGAAGGGCAGTCAGGTATTGCTGGAAACAAAATGTTTTCTTCCAGTGGCTCTTGGATTCAGCAGTCTGGAGATACTACCAAAAAGGAGATCTATGGGAAGAATTCAAGGCAAAGAGACCATTGTGGTTAAGTGGCCAATCATTCTGGATGGAAATGGAAAATGGCATTTCCTAATATGTAAGTCACTGGAGAGGGCAGGAATAGTGGTCAGGAGCCCTCGTCCTGCATCCTCTGTTTCCCAGTTTCCACCCACAGTTTCTGCCTACTCCGTTATGTTAACCTTTCCCACCTTCTCTCATGTTATTCTGCTAGCACCAGGATTCTCCCACTATTCCAGGTAAGAAACCATTTAAAAGTCATTTTGGTGTTCTCTCATACTTTGTCCAAGTTCAGGCACAGAGAAAGCCCTTCATTTGTGTATCATGGTTCTAAGTTTGGGACCAATTATTTAGCTGGTCTGGACCACGTTTGGGTCTGCCGTCTGGGTTCTGGAAGTTGACAACATGGTAGGACAGAAACCCATGCCCAGAATCTCGCAGGTGGTCTAATCATGAAGCCACACTCCTTGTGAGTAACTACGCCTGTGGCTCAAACCCACTTCTCACTGCCTCTTATCGAATCTCTCTCTCCCCCACCTTCTCTCTCTCTCTCTCTCTCTCTCTCTCTCTCTCTCTCTCTCTCTCTCTCTCTCTCTCTCTCTCTCTCTCTCTCTCTCACTCGTACGTTACGTTTTCTCTTCCTCTTCCTCTCAGATCAGTGGTGCTTCCTGCAGATAAGGTACTAAAATGTCCCAAGTCCGGGTGTACCACTTTTTCTTTACCAGTAACACTCAGTGAACGAGACACATTGGTTAACAGACACTCTGCTTGCATTAGATTTGGTTGCTGATTTATCAGCATCAGCATCAGCATCAGGATCAGCATCAGGATCGTTACAGACTTGTTTTCAACAGCAGATTGTGTGCAGCAGTGGGTCTATAAATCCGTTTCAGTCAGCACTCACTGAGCACCTTCATTGAGCTTGCTGTTCTGACAGGTGCGGTAGAAAATATGATCTCTTCAGGCAATAGAATCTGGTTTATTTAATCTGTCATGTTATTGTAACTTGATACATTTCCTGTAATTTGCTTAGTTACTTTGTGTTTCTCTGTGTTTGAAAACACCAGAGCAGTAAGTGATGCAGTAGCTGCTTAGTTAGTTTTCTATGCATATTATTCTTTTGCTTCAGAGTGTGTAAATTCACCAATTCATATGCTAATCTGTTATGGATTGTGTGATTTAGTAAAAAATAAATCTGAAACTAGTCATATTCATATTTATCAATGTTTAATTGACTAGAGTCAACCTTATTATGACCTTTTTTTAAAAAAATTAAATATCACTGTAAACAATGGAACCATAAAATATTCTTGAGCACTTTGGGTCAGATGGTTGAAATCTGAAAGGAATGAATAATCCAGATTGTCAGCACTAATCTTTTAAAACTCAAGGTGCTTGGAGAAGAGCCAAAAGAGTAATGCGCTTGAAGCAAATTATCAAATTAATCCTGGTTGATGCAATGACTGTCCTGACCTGTGAAGCCACCTGTCTCCATTTGAAGTTGTCAACATCGAAAGTAAAATAGCATTTATCCAGTGCCCACAATGCTCCAGGCAGTGAAGAGAAAACCAGAATGAAAGGGCTTCACTTCAGTGAGCTTATAATTACAGGGGAAGTAATGAGTAGGGTATTTTAAGGGAGAAATAAATAGAAATAACAAGATAATATTGAGCAAGAGGAAATTTTAGGATGAGCTCAGGAAAATAGTCTCTATCAAACTTCTCAGTGTAATCACTGGAGCCATTATACTGTATAATGTTGTTGGGGCTATTAGTATTAATCATAGTAATCATCATTTATTACGAGCACAGCACAGAAACAATTCTGCAGTGGTAGGAAGATAGAACAGATAGACTTGAAGAGATAATGTCTCTTCAATTCCACGATGCTGTGCCCAATATGAATTCTAAGAGAAGGTCTTAACCACTGCGTTATCAAAGGAAGTGCTGCCTGACCACATCCAAGGCGTGCGTCTTCTTTGCAACTCTACTCCTTTAATTAAAGAAGATAATTCTTAATATAACCAACTCAGTTGAAGAAACACTAGAACCAAGACTGTTCTGTTTATTGTTTATTAGTTTGGAGCATATTTATCTCTTCCTATTTTCTTTCCTCTTTAAGAAGTACTCCACAAAATAAGTTTATCTTATTGTGTGTAATCATTTGTTTATCTTCTGTGTGCAAAATAAATCAGGTGAAGGAGAAAGAATGGAATTTTAGTAGAAAAATTAAAGGAATTTAGATTATTTACTAAACCATTTTTAATTGAATTTTTATTGAGATAATTGTAGATTCACAGGCAGTTGTAACAAATAATACAGAAAGTACCTTCTATCCACTTTCTCTCAAAGGTAACACTTCGCAAAACTCTAGTATAATATCACAACCAGGATATTGACATTGATACAATCCACCAATCTTATTCATATTTCCCCAGCTTAACATGTACACATTTGTGTGTTCTTAATTCTGTATAATTTATCACATATGTAGATTCATGTATTTATCACTACACTCAACATGTAGAACATTCCATCATCACAAGAATCCCTCCTATTGCCCTTTTATAACAACATCCAACTCCCTCCTTCCCCCATTCTCAACTCCTGGCAACTGCTAATCTGTTCTCCATTTCTAAAATTTTGTCATTTCAAAAATATTGCATAAAGGAATTATATAGTATATAACCTTTTGAGATTGGCTCTTTTCACGCAGCATAATTCCCTGGGGATTCATCCAAGTTGCTACATGTATCAATAGAAGTTCACTCCTTTTATTGCTAAGTAGTATATCATGGTATGTATAAGTCACAGTTTGTTTAATTACTCACCTGTTAAAGGACATCTGGGCTGTTTCCAGTTTCTGTTACAAAATGCTGCTATTAACGTTCATGTACAGGTGTTCATTTCATTTGCCGTGGAGTTCACTTGCTAGCTCATATGGTGGTTGCATATTTAGACTTAGAAGAAAATGTCACTGTTTTTAGAGTGGCTGTACCATTTTACATTCCCACCAACAATACAGGAGTGATTCAGTTTCTCTGCATCCTTGCCAGCACCTGGTGGTGTCACTGTTTTTCGTTTTAGCCAGTCTGAAGGGTGTACAGTGACATCTCATCATGGTCTTAATTTGGATTTCCTGAATGGCAAATAATGATGAGCATCTCTTTGTATATACGTATGTGCCAACTGTGTGACCTCTTCAGTTAAATGTTTCTTCATGGCTTTTATCAATTTTTGTTTGTTTGTTAACATTGAGTTTTGAAAATTCCTCATATTTCTAGGAACCAATCTTTTCATCCTCTTTACATAGGCTTTTGCAGAGCAAAAGTTTTAATTTTGATGTGGCCCAATTTATCAATTTTTCTTTTGGTATCAAATCTAAGCACTTTTTTGCCTGGCCCTAGATCCTGAAGATCTCCCCCCCCCTTTTTTTTAAGCTTTATAGTTTTATGTTTTGCATTTAAGTATCTTTTAAGTATTTTGAGTTTATTTTTTGTATGAAGTGTGGGATTTAGGTTGATTTTGTTTTTTGTTTTGTGTCATTTTGCCTGTGAGTATTCAGTTGCTTCACACCATTTGTTGAAATGGCTGTACTTCCTCTACTCAGCTGATTTCATACCTTTGTCAAAAATCAGTAGGTCGGACTTGCATCCATCTCTGGGTTTTCTGTTCTCATTCGTGGATCTATGTACCTGTCCCTCCTACAGTGTGACACTGTCTTGACTACTATAGCTACATGGTTAAGACTTAACTTTGAGTAGAGTATTCCTCCCAATTTATTCTTCTTTTAGCTATTCGGCCGCCTGTATCTTCCTATATAAATTTTAGAATATGTTTGTTGATGTTTGCAAAAAATCTTTTCTTGGTTTTTGATAGGAATTGCATTTAACCTGTAGATCTTTGTAGGGATAATTGTCATCTTTTGTTATGCTGAGTCTTCTAATCCACTATCATGGTATGTCCCTCCATTTACTTAGATATTCTTTGATTTCTTTCATCAATAACTTGTGATTTTCAGCATATAGACCCTGTATATGTTTTTTAAGTATTTACCTACAGTATTTCATTTTCTTTGGAGTGATTTTAAATGGTATTGTGTTTTTCATTTCGGTTTCTACATGTTCATCATTAGTAGGTAAAAAATATAATTGATTTTTGTATGTTTACCTATGTCCTGACACCTTACTGAAATCACTTATTAGCTCTAGGATTTTTTCTCTGGTAGATACCTTGTGATTTTTTTTTAATGGCAGTTATGTCATCTGCAAACAGGGTTTGTTTTTATTTTTTAATTATTTCTTTCTCTTGCTTTATTGTAGTGGCTAGAAATGCTAGTATTATGTTGAATAAAGGTGGTGAAAGCAGATATCTTTGCCTTTTTCAGAATCTTAAGGGAAAAACATTCAGTCCTTCACTATTCAGTTTGTCATGAGCTGTGGTTTGTATAGATGCTCTTTAACAAGTTAAGGTTATTCCCTTTATCTCTAACTTGCTAAGAGGCTTTTTTTTTTTTTTCAGCATTAATAGGTGTTGGATTTTATCAAGTGATCGTTCTCTGTAAGTTGATGTAATCAGACCATTTTTTTAGCCTGCTGATAAACCATTGATTGATTCTGAATGTTGAACCAACCTTCTATTCCTGGAACAAGTCCCAGTTGGTCATGGTGCTTTTTTTTTTTTTTTTTTTTAATACACTATTGGATTCAGTTTGCTTATATTTTGTTAAGGATTTTCTGTATATTTTTATGAGAGATACTGGCCTGTCGATTTCTTTTTTCTCTCTTTTTTAATTACTACCTTTGTCAGGTTTTAATGTCAGGGTAATACTGGTCTCATAAAATAAGTTGAGAAATATTTCCAGTTCTTCTATTTTCTGGAAGAGATTATAAAAATTGGTTAATTCTTCTTTAGATGTTTGTTAGAATTCTCCAGTGAAAACATCTGAGCTTGGAGATTTATTTTTTTCAGGAGCTTTTAAACTATGAATTCAATTTCTCTGATAGTTAATACCTATTCAGATTATTTATTTCATCTTGGTTGAGATTTGGTAGTTTGTGGTTTTCCAGAAATTGATTTCTTTGTCAAATTTATAAGCATAAAGTTATTTATAGTATTCTTTCATTAATTTTTCATAGCTATAAGATTTGTAGTGCTATCTCTTATTTCTGATTTTGGTAACGTGTGCCTTTTATTTTATTTCAGCCAGTCTTGCTAGAGGCCTGTCAGTTTTACTGATTTTTTTCCAAAGGATCATCCTTTGGTTTTATTGATTCTCTCTATTGTTTTCCTGTTCCTTTGACTTCTGCTCTTATTTTAATTATTTCCTTCTTTCTGTTTGCTTTGGATTTACTTTTATCTTCTTTGTCTAGTTTCTTGAGGTTAAAAACTTAAATTATTAATTTGAAGCTTTTCCTCATTTCTATTGTAAGCATTTAGTGCTATAAATTCCTTCTCGGGACTGCTTTAGCTGCAACCTAGGTATATTGCTATGCTGTATTTTCATTTCACTCAGTTCTATGTATTTTTTCTCCTTTGAAAATTCATCTTTGACTTATGGATTATTTATATGTGTATTATTTAATTTCCATGAGTTTAGGAATTTTCCTGTTGTTTCTCTGTTGCTGAGTTTTAGTTTGATTCTATTATCATCAGAGAATATAATCTGTATGATTTCAGTTCTTTTAAATTTGATGAGGGGTTATTTCTATTGCCTTGGATATGATCTATCTTGGAAATGTTTCATGTTACCTGAAAAAGAAATGTGTATTCTTCTGTTATTTGGTGAAATGTTCCATATATGTCAATTAGATTCTGTTGTTTGATTGAGTTATTTATATCTTCTAAGTTTTTGCTACTTTTCAGTATAGTATTTCTATCAGTTCCTAAGAGAGTGTAGTAAAGCATTTGAATCCGAATACCTAGGCTAGTTGTTCATTTGTTCACATAGTAGTTCAATAATTTAGTAAGCATAGAACTTGGAGAAAAATATTTAGTAGTTTGTGAGAAATAAGCATTAACAATCACTGAAACAGTCTCCATATTTTTTCCAATGTTAAAGAAATCTAAAAATGGAATGAATCAAAACCTACGAACTATTTTCCATTCTGAAAAAGACTTTCTTCTTCATTAAATCTTAGACTAAAGAGACCTTCATATTTTTCTAAACATGCAGCAGTTTCACATCTAATAATCAAACATTTCTCCTTATCTGAATTCACTTTTTAAAAAAATCCATGTTGTTGATTTCTACTATTTCTAAGATCTTTCTGTGTTGTGGCAAGGATTCATTTTGACTTATGTGAATTTTGAATACCTCAAAATTTCCACAGTTTCACGCCTCCCATAAAATGTGGGTACTGTGTAATAAAGAAACCTAGTTAGGTCAAAAGAGTATCATTTTAGAATGAAAAGGAACTGAGTTTGCGAAATAATCCTTAGATTGTAAAAGTATGAGTTCTGAGAGGAAAAAAGTAAATTCCTCATAGATACATGACAGTGAATTTGCATAATAAAAAGAGTAATGACAAAAAAAACTTAAAGCAAACTGAAAGGAAATACATACTATTAAGAAGAAATGGAATGGAAACTACTCACCACACACGACTCAACAGCAACACTAGAAGCCAAACAGCGATGGTGCACTACCTTCAATGTATTAAGAGAAAAATAATCCCAACCTATTGATTTATATCCATTTAAACTATCATTTAAAGGTAAGGACAAAGTGAAGGACTTTTGAAACTAATGAAATCTGAGCTCACCACTCACAAGTTATTACCCCATGATCGACTAAGGGATGTAATTATGTCAGAAGGAAATTGAACTCAAAATAAATATGGAGATATGGGAAACAAAGCAACTGAGTAGCATGTTGGTACATCCAATGAGTTACTAACTGTAAAAATAATTAAAATGACTGATTTTGATATGTTTAAAGGGAATATAGAACCACAAAAAGATCACAACATAGAAATTTGGCAAGCAAGGAGGCAGCTGGAATTAAAGCATAAGAATGATACACAATTCAGTGTAAGGATCAAGATTTCGCTGACTTTTCAGTTATCTATTGTTATGTAGCAATACACCCAAAGTGTTCGAAACTGAAAACAATCATTTTATTTGCTCACAGTTCTGTGGGTAAATGGCTTTTTCACTCGCTTGTCTAGTTCCTGTACTAGTACACCTCAAACACCTGGTGCTGGTCATATGCTGGGACCTTGATTTTTATTGTCAGTTCGGTTCCTCCTCAGGTCTCTTCTACGTAGTCTCAAGGCTTCTCCCTCTCCATGTGGCCTTTCCATGTGGTCTCTCCCTGTGGCTTTCCAGCATGATAGCCAGACTTCTTACATGCAAGCTCAGAGCTCCCAAGAGTATAAAAGCTGAAGCTACCAGACCTTTTGAAAATCTCAGATCAAGACCTAACAGCATCACTTCTGCCACATCCCATTGGTTAAAGACAAGCCCAGACCCAAGGGATGGGGACTGCACACGGGCATGAATACCAAGAGGTATTGTTCACTGTAACAGACTATCACAATTGACTTTCTAGCTTGTTGGGTCAATTTTGTGTGCTAAAACTTTAAGACAGCCAATAAAATAAGATAAAGTGTTAAGGGGCCAGGAAAACTCAATAAATCCAGTACAATGGAGAAAAGTGATGTCAGAAGAAAACTGAACTCAAAATAAATATGGCATACAGGAAACAAAGCACCTGAGTCACATGTAGGGAACAGCAAAAACAAAGCATGGTAAATACAAAACAAAAAATAAGATAGCAGAAATAAAACCAAGTATGTCAGTACTTACCTACAAATGGGTTAAGCTACCTTATTAAAAACCAGAGATTCAGTGAGAATATGTTTAAAATCCAGTTCTTTCCTTTTCATAAGAAACATACCCAAATCATAATGACACAGAAAGTTTGAAAATAAAGGGAGGAAAAAGAAAGACATAACAAGCAAACACTAAACAGAATAAAGGCGATGTGGTTTGCACAGTGCTCAGGGAGATGTATAATTAGATTTTCACTACATTATTGCTTGCAATAATGAAATATTGAAAATAACTTAAATGTTCCTCAGTTGGAAAATAGATCACTGTGATATTTAGTTGAACCAGATGAAATTGCTGCTGTTCAACCATTTTGATGTGGTTCAACTTAATAAATTTATAAAACTAAATATTATATAAGAGCTAAAATAAATGAACTAGATCAATATGATTCATCAAGGACATATCTCAAAAACAAAATATTAAGTGAAAAGGCCATGCTATAGTATGTATGGTATGATCACAGCACATTCAGGCAAAAATCAGGCTCTTTAACATGGAGTATCACCATGCGTAACAATAACTAGAAGGGTTTAAAAAATCCAGAACTTTTTGAAGATGACCAAAGGACTTGTTGGGAACTGTATAATTTTCTGCTTATACTGAAAGTGGTGTTTCCCCGAAAGGAAACCACAGCGCTGTTAGACAAGAGAATAGACCCTGGGCAGCCCAGAATTATAAATGTCCACTATGCTATCTTGTCTCTTACTTTTATTTCACTTTATTTCTTATTTACTAAGTGATCCATTATTGGCTATTAATCCAAAAAGAAGACAGTAAATAATTTTATGCAGAAGACCAAAAATCTCCAGAATTAGGAAAAATAGATCTTATTAATTAAAAATTTTATTCCAGTATTCTCCACTCATTTCTAGAAATTTCTGTGTTTATCATAACAATCCTAAAGTTGTTTTAAGTAAAGATTAAGATTGGCAAATTCACTTCTATGGTTCCTTTTCTTTTCTTTGCTCACTTGGTGATCCATGCATGAACATTTTACAGTTGTGCTCTAGTTCTTAGTGATGTAAAGGGAAAATGCAACAAATGTGAATGAATTTTATTTCTTTTCTTATCTAAAACCCATTATTTGTTCCCCATCATATATACCCCCAAAATCTAAACTTCTCAGCATAGAGTTCAAGGCCTTCTTGAAATTTCAAAATAGAAGGTGATAGCTACTCCTGTATCAGTTTAAATAGATTTAGTCACAGCGCACAGAGGACTCATAAGAAGGCAAAAGCTGGTAGGGCAGCTCTACAATCATCAGAGACCCAGGCTCCTTCTGAGTTGTTGCTCTACCATCCTCCAAATGTCACTTCTGTACTGTGGTCCAAGAGGCTACTGTAGATCCTGCCATCACATCCACATGCTGGCCAATGAATAAAAGGAAAAGTGGGGAAGGAATAGCCCCTACCTCTGAGGACACTTCCAGGAAGTTGCACACACCACCTTACGCTTACCTCCTATTGTCCAGAATTCAGCCATTTGCCACACCTAGCTTCAAGGGCAGCTGGCACATGTAGATTTTATTCTTGGTCACTAGTACCCATGTAAATTTGGGGGCTTCTATTACTGAGGAAAAACAGAACTGATACTGGGGAAACAACCAGTAGCTTCTGCCACACCATTTTCCTCCCTTCCTGTTCTCCTCCAAATGAGGGAAGACTAAATTGACTCCCAAACGCTGACTGGATCATGTTTACTCTTGGGCAGAACTACTGCACAGTTAAAGGCCTCAAGCATGGATGCATGGATGTAACTCTTTCTTGGAAGCGTTGCTCTATTTCTTCCTTCCATGTGGCTGAATTGGTAAACTGATTGAGGCTTGGCCTAAGGAATGACCAAATGTCTTTGTCTCTGGTCCCTTTCTCTCTGTTTACAAGTGTGTGAGCACTTTCACTGCTCCCTCGGCAGCTGGTGGCCGGTGGCTTGCCTTGGGCACATGGACTGTGAATCCCATACTCCATTCCGCTTTACCAGACAAGTTATGCCTTAAGGATTACAGGCTTGAGATCAGCTAATATGTAAAATAAAATGGATACAGTGGTTTTAGTTTTTAAGAAAAACTACTTGGAATAGAAGTCGGAACCTCAAGAAAATGCTCGTGATAAAAGATGGTTGCTATATTGCTCGGTGTAACAGAAGGAAGCAAGGGGCTGGAGGCTGTGAGGTGGAAGAATCAAAAGGAACCACCTCTGTAGGACGGGCACGGAGAGAGACAAGAAACCCCCACGGGGATTTGCTGGCTGTGTGCTGTGGATGTATCTCGTCAACCTCCTGTTTTTTTCTCTTCTTTGAAATATTCAGAAAACCTTACATTGTTCACTAAGGATTTGTATGAGTAGGTTCTGGATGGGACTCAAAGAGGAAGAAATGATAGGTGATGGTTTGTAGTCTGTCACTTGCAAGTTCAGAAACCTAAGACTAACTAACTTAAGGAAGAGAGACAGGAAGAGAGAAGGAGAAAGTAAGTTGGCTTCTAAAACTGGAAAGTCCAGGGATGAATTTTTATTTTGACATAATGAGTAATATTGTTTTCTCTCTCACTTTCTTCCCTCTTGTCTCTTGTCTCTCTGCACCCTGCCCCACCTCTGTCTCTCTTTCCGTGTCTGCCTCTGCTTTCCTCTGTTGGCCTCACCCTTTCAGTTTCCACTAAAGGCAGGCTTTCTTCATGCACCTGGGAAGGCAGTCACTGGCAGCACCAGATTCAAAGCGTACACTTCAAGTATGTGCAGTTTATTGTTTGTCATATGTATATAATAGGTATAAAACATATATAATAGGTAAAATATACCACAGTAAAGCTGTATATTATATAGATGATAGATGGATAGATAGATGGACAGACTGATTGCTTACTACGTGGTAGGCACTGTTCCAAGAGCTGGAAATTTCAGCCGTGTCAAAGTCTCTATCCTCGTGGAACTTCCCTTCCTGCAGGAAAACATTATCTACCCCCACCTCCAAAAGTAAACAACTATGTAAATAATACAGGAATAGGCCACCAAACATTTTTCTTTATGGCTTTTCTCCTACAATGAAGAACAACATAAATGAAAACAGCAAAATTCAGTGTAGCAATGTGATACTCATTTTCCATAATGTCAGAAACACATTGCTATTTTAACTGTTAAGGTACACAAGTGAAAACTATTAACCAAAGATTAGGTGCGCCCTCCCTCAAAAAAACATAAAAATCTATTGATCTGAAATTTCTTCTGAATACCTTCTGGGATAAAGAGAAGTTCAGAATTGAAATCATAGACTTCAGAAATGATAAAAATGAGAACCGCCTGTGGAATGTAATCAAAATAACACCCTGAAGAGAACTCATTGCCTTACATTCATTTATTAGAACAGGCACAATGAACATAAAAGGTCTAAGCCACTGACCAAGAAGCTGGGAAATGAACAACATTAATTCAAGGAAAGTTTGAAGGAACAGATCGATAAAAATAAAAGCAGGAAATAATTTTAAAAAAAAAAGGGGAGAAAAGTAGACTGATCAACAATACCAAAAGCTGATTCTATGAAAAGAGCAGTGAAACAGACAAACTTATGAAAAGTTTTTAATTAAAAAAAAAAGTTGAGAGTGAGACAGAGAGGAAGAATGTGTCAAATGCTGGATTCAGACAGCCTAGCTGGCTTGCACAAGTTACTTAATCTCTTTAGGCTTAATTTCCTTATTCAGAAAATGAGGACAGTAATACAATGCTTATTTCATAAGGTTGTTGTGAGGGTTAAATTAGGTCATACGTAAGAGCTTAGCACAGCGCGTTACACATAATATGCATCCAGTAAACATTATCAATATGATTAATCGTGCCTGGTACCTGGCACATTATAGGTACTCCAAAAATGGTAGTTCCTCTGCTCCTTGCTGCCATGGTTTCACACATCAAATCATTTTCTATATTCATGTCTTATCACTAATTTATATTCTAAAATCAGATCAGCTCAGGGCAAAGGAGGTGAGCTGAGACGGTAGTTTGGAGGACAATGCCAAAAACATCAGCATTGTGCCTAAAAAAGTTTTGACATGTGATTACAGGCTGTGTGTGTGAACAGAAGAGAACCACACAGCTCAGTAGTGTTGGCTTCCTGACGTGTTCCCCAAAACATAATTCTCCATCTGGGACGGATGCAGTCAGGGAGCCCTGTATCCTCTGATGTGAGCTGGAAAGAGTAGCCCTGGCATCAGAACAGTCATCTTCGAGTCCCAAGTACTGGGAACAAAACAGGGGACTAGTGGGCTTTCTCAGGATTGTCTGTCTGGGGCAGGAATTTCTCTGAACTTTTAGGGAGACGTGGGAGACATGTTTGAGCCATGAGTTAGTTTGAATGGCCCCACTATGGAAAGGAAAGGGAAGGAGGATATGAGGCCACAGGAACCAGGAAGACTGGTTAAACTGGGACTCGATATTCTGATGAATTTAGTAAGCGGAAGTGCTCAGTCACGGAGATCACAAGGGGTTCAGGGTTTGTGAAATACGAAAAGGGCATTGAAGCCCAGAGCTGAGCCAGAGAAGAGCTACCAGGAAATCCTAATCAGAGGGAAGACGAAATCCTGTTGAAAGAGACTGGAATTAGAAGTGAGTTGAGGTTGGAAGGGAGTTTCAGCGATCATGGGGTACAGCCGCAGCCGGGAAGAATTCTGTCTCAAATTCCTGGTTTCTTGATGATGTATTTCCTGCTTATTTTGCAGCCTCGTTGTAAACCACTGACTAATAATTGATTCCTAATTTGCCTAAAGTCTCACTCTTCACTTCTCCTTCAACATGGTGCTTGGGAAGTGCTCTGGGAATAGGAGATATAGCCATTTGTGTGGTGATGTTGGGACAAGGGTTCAGGACATGCTCCATGCACCTGGCTGGTAGGTCCAGGGAGCAGGACCAGAACTTTTCCACAGACCTCTCTCCTTTTAATTTTAGGAACCCTAAAGGTGGACTTACTCCAACCCATTACATGGGCAATTTCATTTCAATGTACAAAAATAGAAAATGGGTGAAGGGTGTCAGTTGCACAGTGATGGATGGTAAGTAGGCCTTTGATGGTGATCACTTTATAGTGGATACAGGTTATACATATAATAACAGTGGGGTACACCTGAAACTTACATAATGTAATGTACCAATTTTACTTCAACTTTTTTTAAAGAAAGCTTAAAAAAACAAATTTCATTTTGGTCCTCATTTCACTGTGATACATTTGAGATCGTCCATCTATATCGAGCTCTATCGAGCTCTGGAAACATTACACCAGGCCCTGCAAAATGAGATGATGAATTAGTTTCCAGGTTTTCTGTAGTGACTTGGATCTGAGATGCCAAACGCTAGCTATGAACTAGCACGCTAGATAAGAATCTTAGAAGGGAAGAGGATTAGCTAGACTCTGGTACTAAATAATAAAATCTCAACAAAGTTTCTCCTAGCTGGGGTCTTAAACTCTCTCACTGATCTGTGCCTTGTATTTTTACCAATGGGGGTGGCAATCCTGACCCAAAGCAGACCTGAGATCCTGAGATCCTGACTTTTGAACGGCTTGACAGGGAGACAGCCCCAGCCGTTCCTCCTGGTTGCCGATTTGCTATGGTATCATCTCCAGATCCACACCGGCTCAGGCGGGAGAGGTAATGTCACTTTTGAGTTCCTGCTGTTGCAGAGAAGCCTTAGGAAGGCCTTGTCTGACCCCTGGCCAGACTTCAGAACAGTCTGTCCCCTAAAAGGCAGTTGGAGTGAAGAGCCAGTTGTGAAGGAAGGCTGCAAATGACCAGGCCCACTTGAGAAGCTGGAAGAACACTCCCAGCTGAAGGTACGAGGGCCATCACCTCACTGGAGACTCTGAGGGCAGAGCAGGGAGAAGACACCAAGGCTGTCATATGGCCCTGGAATCGAGGGCCTGCTGTACTTGTACTGGGGTCAGGGCCGCATCCCTGTCTGTAAGGGGAGGTGAGTCCTACTGTCAGTCAGCAGGTGAAGGGGTGGATCTATTGGACTGAAAAACGAACCTACAGATAACCTGGCTTAGAGTTGCAACACTTCCACGCTGGCTGCCAGGAGCAAGCTGTGCCTCCTTCAGAGCTCTGACTCAAAAACCTTGCTCTCAGTTTCCCTAACTGCAGCTGAGATAAGTTAAATCCTGCTTGAAGACTGCATTGATGTTAAGAGAGGACAAGAGAGGAATGACCGTAGAGATTGTAAGTAGTTGCTTAATCTCTCCTTTCTGCTCTCCATCCCCAAACCACCTCTCAAATTCACGCTTGCTTTGTCTCTCATCTGGACTCTTCCAGCCACTTCTCAACTTGTTTGCCTACGTCCCCTGCAAGCCGTCCTCCAGACCCTAGCTGATCTCTGTTTAAAATTCATCAATGCCCTCAAGGAACTGTGTTTCTAGACTCATCTCCAGTCTGTCTCCTCACATGTCCTCATGGCATTTCCCCACTTAATGAGGTCCGGGAGAATAAGGTTATCTCCCACACTGATTTTGCCAGAGCAACTATGCTAACACAGGGCACACAGCACATGGGTCATAGGTATTTGCTGATTCTATTTCCTTTGTCCACTGTCATAGTCAGCATGGCCCTGGGTCCCTGTGCTGATAGCCTGCCTGGCAGAACTGGCCGCGCAAAGGGAAATTAAAGGAAGAAAGGCCCTTTTTCGATTTTACTCTGGAGGCCTAGAATTTTAACACCTTTTTGTTTTAAGAATATGCAATTCCTTGGGAGAATTAAATGTGCCAAAGAAATTAAAATTTTTTAAATGTAGGCTAAAGGGTGACTACTTAGTATTTTTACCACTAAGTGAAAATTGGCCAGTTTCGTTTTCTTGGTGACTGGAAAATGTCTCTCTAATAAAACTCATGTTTTTCTCAGTGTTTTCCACAACAGGATGGTTGTATCCCACTGGGCTAGAGAGTATTGTTAATTGTAACAATAAGATACACAAAGAAAAAAATGTCAGAATTTTTCAGATCAGGAAATGCTTAAATGTTTCCAACAAATGTTTATCAGGAAATGTTATTCCAGAATCAAAATATTTCCTGTCTGATGATTATGCCATGGAGAAAAATCATGTGATGCCAGTTATGGGGTCTTTTTTTTTTTTTTTCATTTAAGACAGGGAATACTTTATTCAGATCCATAAGAGAAATGGATACCTTGGACCTGTAACAAAGCGTTGTGTTTTAAAGCATAGGTCAGTAATTGTGTATGAGAGTATACACTGCTACATACAAATTAACTGATCAGACCACAACTTTTCTATGTTTAAAACAGAATAAGCTTCCCTGTAAAAGCAGCACCTTTGTGAAATTTTAACTTGAGTATTCCTCTCCTTCTTTCTCTCCCTCTCCTTCAGCAGAATCTACACCAACCTCCTCATAATCCTTCTCAAGGGCAGCCATGTCCTCACGGGCCTCAGAAAACTCTCCTTCCTCCACGCCCTCGCCCACGTACCAGTGAACAAAGGCACACTTGGCACACATCAGGTCAGACTTGTGGTCCAGCCGAGCCCAGGCCTCGGCAGTGGTTGTGGTGTTCCTCAGCATGCATGCAGCTCACTGTACTTTGGCCAGGTCTCCACCAGGTACCACCAGGTGGGAGGCTGGTAATTAATGCCAACTTTGAAGCCAGTGGGGTACCAGTCCACAAACTGGATGGTACGCTTGGTCTTGATGGTGGCAGTGGCAGCATTGACATCTTTGGGGACCACGTCACCACGGTACAACAGGCAGCAAGCCATGTATTTACCATGGCGAGGGTCACATTTCACCATCTGGTTGGCTGGCTCAAAGCAAGCGTTGGTGATCTCTGCTACAGAAAGCTGTTCATGGTAGGCTTTCTCAGCAGAGATGACAGGGGCATATGTACAGAGGGAAGTGGATGCGAGGATAGGGCACCAGGTTGGTCTGGAATTCTGTCAGATTGACATTCAGGGCTCCATCAAACCTCAGGGAAGCAGTGATGGAGGATACAATTTGACCTAGCAACCTATTCAGGTTTGTGTAGGTTGGGCGCTCAATATCGAGGTTTCCTTGACAGATGTCATAGATGGCCTCATTGTCTACTATGAAAGCACAATCAGAGAGCTCCAGGGTGGTGTGGGTGGAGAGGATGGAGTTGTAGGGCTCAACTACAGCTGTGGAAACCTGGGGGGGCTGGGTAAATGGAGAACTCCAGCTTGGACTTCTTCCCATGATTGACAGAGAGACGTTCCATCAGCAGGGAGGTGAACCCAGAGCCAGTTCCCCCACAAAAGCTGTGGAAAACCAAGAACCCCTGAAGACCTGTGCACTGGTCAGCCAGTTTCCGAATTTGGTCCAAGATGAGGTCAATGATCTCCTTGCCAATGGTGTAGTGACTGCGGGCATAGTTACTGGCAGCATCTTCTTTGCCTGTGATGAGCTGCTCAGGGTGGAAGAGCTGGCAGTAGGTGCCAGTGCGAACTTCATCAATGACTGTGGGTTCCAGGTCTACGAACACTGCCCTAGGCACATGCTTGCCAGTGCCTGTCTCACTGAAGAAGGTGTTGAAGGAGTCGTCTCCTCCCCCAGTGGTCTTGTCACTTGGCATCTGGTCATCGGGCTGGATGCCGTGTTCCAGGCAGTAGAGCTCCCAGCAGGCATTGCTGATCTGGACACCAGCCTGGCCAACATGGATGGAGATGCACTCACACATAGTTGCTGTTTTGCGGCTACTGAGGAGATGGCAGAGAGGAGGAGGAGAGGCTGTTGCTTCTTACAGCACGACTCTTAAGCAGATGTAAGAGAACCTCAGTTATGGGGTCTTATAAAAAAAGTTTTATGATGTGATGTATTTATTGGGGGAAGAAAATCCAATATAAGTAACATGAGATAAATGAGAATTGCCCAGAATCATACTTTTAGAAAAACCTTATTATTCACATTAAAATTTAAACCTTTTAGAAAAATATAAAGAATAAAGTAGAAACTCACCAATATCTCACCACTCAGAGATGACCACTCTTAATATTTAAATGAACATAATTCCAGGCAGGTCTTGGTGTAAATATATGCATTTGTGTTCAGTTTTATGTCAATAGTCTTAATGATACATATCAGCAACATATCATAGATATCTTTCTGTGTCAGTAAGTCAGGAACGGCAGTACTAGTGCACATAATTGTGCGTGTGTATCACATGTATCCATTGGGATGTTCCAAGCTTCAGCAGCAGCTGTCCAAATATCAAATCCTCAAGTGACAGTGTAAAGGGAAGAAGAGGGCAGTTGGGTGGGCAGAGGGGTCTTTCTTCAACATGACCTTCCTCCTAAGTGTCTACCGCGAGGACCAGTCACCTGCCCACCCCAGACACTGCCAATGAGAATGAATTGATAAGGCAAGCCGTGATTTCTTCTCCGGGACTGATTACATTGCTACCTAAACAAAAACAGGGTTCTATGAGCAAGAAAAAGGGATGAAACACATGAAGCAAGTTTAAATCCATAAATTCACAATGATAACAACAAACAAACTCATTTGGTCCCTGTTGGAGAATGTTAGTTAAACAACTTATTATTTTTACAAACTGGCAAATTAAGAGAAAGAATTAAATGCTCATCCTGCTCTTTGTATCTCACTGGGAAAGCCAAATCATCAAGGAAAGTAGTTTCCCTTTGTCAAAGTATTTCAGCTAATAAATGGAGGAGAAATGATGGGATCAAGATATTACCATTTATAACACCAGATACTAATCTACTTCAGTGGACTAAATGCAGTGTTGTATGTACAGGCATTGAGCATCAACAACTACTGACATCACAGAAAGAAACAGCCCAACATTCTATGCCTTCTGATGGAAGGATACAACACCATCTGAGAAGTCATCTCGCCAAAAAAGAATCTGAATGTAACCAAGACTCAAGGTTACCATTTACAGGAAGTATGAAGAGCACATTCAGGAAAATCCAGATTTTGGAAAATTTAAGAGGACAAATAACCTGGTTTCTTTAACAAATAAATTTCAAGGAAACAAAAGGAACTGAAGAGGATTAAAAGATTAAAAGGATTAAAAGAGACTTAAAAGACATATCAACCAATTGCAGTGTGTAGACTTTATTTGAATCCCAAGTCACGCAAACTGTTAAAAAATATATAATACTTGGGAGGTAATTAAAAATTTGAACTCTGAAAGGATGTCTCACAATCAAAGAATTAGTGTTAGTCTTTCAAAATAGGATAATTTTTATTTTTTTACAAAAGAGTTCTTATCTTTTAGAAAATCCACTGAAATATTTACAGGTGAAATGGTAAGATGCTTCAAAATAGTGTGGTGGTGGAGAGATGAATTGAGAAAACAACTTTGGCTGTGAACTGCTAATTGACGAAGCTGAACAATGAGTACATGGGTGCTTATTAATCATTATGTCTATTTTTGTATATGTTTTAAAATTTTCCTAATAAAAAGTAGAAGAAAGGAAGGAAGAAAGGGAGTGAGGGTGGCTTTTAGGCAGGCAACCAACAGTATTTGCCACACTTTAATTTATCTAATTAGTTTGCCATAGAATATATAGGCTGTTTCCCATTTTTCCTAATTATAAAAATGCTGTGATCTATATCCTTCTACATACATCTTTTCATATTAATAGATTCCGAAAGGCAGATTTATTGAGTCAAAAGACAAATTTAATACGTTAAGTCAAACTGTCTTTAACAGGGCTCTAGTGAACTACACTTTCGAATGGATTTTTAAATTATTTCAATAAAATCATTGATTTTTTTTTTATTAGAATAGCATTAGACTTATAAATTAATTTTAGGAAAATTGACATCCTGACGTTGTTGAATCTTCCTGTCTAAAAACAGCATGCTTCTCCATTTTGCCTTCCTTAGTCTTAGTAGGTTTTCTTACTGATTTTTGTGTATTGACTTTGTAACTGGCCACATGGCTAAACTCTATTATTTCTAAAAGTTTTTCAGTTTATTTTCTTGGGTTTTCAAGGTGGCATTTGACAAAAAGATGGAGAAAAACTTAAATCCTGCTCTTGACCTGCTTTTCTTTAAAGTCCCCAAGAAAAGTACATGCACATACACACACAAAACCAAAGCAAGGCAAATGATCACTGTTGTTATCTGGTGACTTCCCTGGGCTCTAATGTTGAACTCAAGCAGATTAGGCTACACTGTGGTGCTATATATGCTTACATGACTTAGAACCAAAGCAGGCCATGAATCCTGTCCTCAGTCTTGGCTCTGGCCCCTGCAATGCAGGATAAGGACAAGCCAGAGCACTTGGTCAGGAGAAGTCTGTATTAGAGCAAAAAAGCTTTTGCTCCAATACTTGCGGCAATTGGATTATCACTGAGCTTGCCTTGCCTTTCAGGCACAGGAATGAAAAGCCGCAGATGGAGTTCATATGTTGGTTGCCTCCCAGGAGGGGGCTCTGACATGTTTTCCCTCAGGCCTTTCAAAAAAGGAGTCACAAGAGCCACTCCCAGTGCCTCCCACTGGACAGAATGACACAATAACAGCTCCATTCTCTGGGGGCAGGTACCCACAAAGTCCCTTTGAACTTGACCAGTCCAAAAAGTTGAATGGAAGAGGGGGTAGGGAATAGGGGCTGTGAGCATCCCTTGGCCAATGAATCTAACTGGATCATCTATAAATAATGATAAATTTCCTGCATCCTTTTCAGTCTTCATATTCCTTACTTTACTTTCTTACCTAATTGCATTAGCTGGTCCTTCCAGAATAGCATTAGAGCATTAATTAGAAATAAGAGGCACCATTGTTTTATTACTATATATAATGGACATGAATTTCACCATTAAACATGAAGCTAGCTTTCAGGGTGTGTATGTAGTTATTTACTAAAATTTCCTTTATCAAAAATGAATATTGATGATTGAATTTTATCAAACACGTTCTCAGCATCAATCAAAACATCGTTTCCCTTTGACCTATTATCATGGAGAAATGTATGAATCAGTCTTTTCTCAAAATCTTCTCAAATATGTCTTCTCTCTCTTTAAGCCCAGCTTGCTGTCATACTGAGTTCAAGGACTCCTGGGCTGATGCAGTAGAGCCTTAACGTGGTCCCCCTGGCTCCAGGCTCACCATCCTCCCCACTGCACAGTGGCCCCCTCAACACAAAGGGAATTACATAGTCCTCCTGCTTAAAATCCTTTGTTGGATCCTGTGACATGTCTTGTTGCTGTACTGCCAAGGCCTTTTATGATTTGGCCCATTACCTTTCTAACTGATTTGGAAAGAGGCCACACAGTCCAGTGGTAAGAGCTTGGCCTGGAATTGGAGATGGATTTGAGTCATAGCTCCGCCTCTTAACTAGTTATGTGACTCTAGGCAAGTGGCTGAAGTCTCCACTGCTTGAACTATAAGAAAGGGCCAGAATTATTTAAGTTGCAGGCTCTTGAAAGAATCAGTTGAGATAATGTACAATAAGAAGCCCAGCCCTAGAAAGCACTCAAGAAATCATTGCTACTTTAATCACCTGTCATTGCCCTAACTCCTCCATATCACCTTCATTCTAGTCTTGCTCAGCAACTTCTAATTCTCTAACACAACATACTCTTTCTTATTCTACTTCAGGTGTAGAATTCTAACACCCTAACACCCCCATCCCTAACTGTCATTCTCTTAGCAAACTCATAATCCTTAACCCTGAAGCTCTCTCTTTGGGGAAGCCTTCTTTGACCTCCTCCTGGTAGTCTGTGGTTCTGTCAGTGTTGCCAAAGTAACATGTATATGTATCCACTATGACTTTTATCACTTTGTATTCTTACGCCACGCTGGGATACACCATACTATATAGTGTGGTGAGGAGCAAATGTCAGTAAAGGTACAGTGTAACTGATGTCTCTCTAAAACACAGAGACCCCGGCATTGCTGCTTGGGTGCCTCCCATATCAGTGCAACCTGGGCACTTACTCTCTCCCACACAATTGGGGCCCCAGGAGAGTCACCTGTACTGACTCAGGAGTGGCAAAGGAGGAGGATACTACATGGTATCTGCAGAGTTATATACTAGAACACCCCATCCTCCAGCCTCCATGGGATTTAAGGAGAGCTAATATTCCCACAAGGTTGCCCTTTGATGCAGGGGTCAGAAAGCTGTTGTGGCCTGGCTATATTTTCAAAGCTATCACCTGCAGAAATATAGGTTATAATAGCAATGACATTATCTGCAGTAATATTTGAAAAGAAATTAAAAATGATGAGAACATAGACAAAAAAAAAAGAAGCATAAAAGAAAAATGCCTATCTGGTGTCAAGGCTATCACCTCTCTTCTGACCAAGGAATGCGTTGTGTTTAGTGGTCTTCTTGCTTCTCCTTCCCCTCCTCCCTGCCTTCTCCCTCCCCTTCCTCCACCTCTCCTCTTCCCTGGAACTGCTCCCCCCAGTCAGACTCCTTGCCCAAACCAGTCCTTTTCAACCTTCAGCTTCTAGTCAGTCAGCTTTCCCAAAATGTGGTCGGCTGATTCAACCCAAGTCTTTGCTTTATCTTAGCATTTGCAATATATTATCTTAAACATAGGAGAGGAAACTTAGAAATGTAATACAAATTACCAATTTCATAAAGCCTCGAGGAATTTAAGATCTAGAAAACAAATCTGCTTCCTCAGATTATACCCAATCAACAGTACACAGCGCATTCATTCATTCATTCATTCAATCCTTAACAGGGTAACCTTTGGATACATTTACCTGTGCTTAGTTTTTGCTGCTAGAGACTTGACAAGGAGGAAAGAAAGAAAAATTTCCTCCTCCCTGAAGGATAACTGGATTTTTCTGAATTCCTAAGAAAAAAGTTAAAAGTTAAGAGAAATTTTCTCTCTCTCTCTTTTTTAAATTGGGGCCTTGGTGTCTAGATATCTGGAAAGAATAAAGCAGTATGAAATCTTTCTGTTTTGGGAGGTTTTAAAAGGGAATACTGTCCCATTATGACTGGGTCCTCATTGTGGACTGGAAAAAGGATAAAGTCTCCAAGTTTCATTAGAGTAGAGTCATGAATCTGTTGGGATCAGTGAAGTGGCAGAACACTGAGGGAAATAGCCCCAGGAGTGGCTGGAGGAGTTGAACACTAAAAAATTGTATCTTGAGGACACGTGAAATTATTAGGGAAGTGAGAAGATAAAGGAGTCCAAAGACTGAACTCTGGGCATGCCTATGACTGGAGATGCAGGAATGAGAGGTAATCAGCCAATGGAGTTGCCGGTGAGGTAGAAGAATTAAGAAGGAGGGGACCCTAAAAGGCTAAGCAAAGAAAGTGAATGCTTCAAGACTTCAGGGGTGAGAAATTCTTTCAAATACTGCTGACAGTTCAAGTAAGATAAATGAGAAGTAACCACTTATTTAACCCAGGGAGGTCATTGGTGACTGCCAATAACAGTTTCAGTGGAGAGGTAGAAACAAAAGCCTGGTTGGGGTAGATTCAATGAATAGGTGGAGGGGATTAGGATACAGTGAGTATAAATGGCTCTTTCAAGGAGTTCTGCAAGAGAACAGAGAAATATGGTGGTAGTTGGAGGGGGACACATTGTCAGGAATTTTTTTAAAGATGGGAAGATGGTGCACAATGTTAACATGCTGTGGGAATGACCCAGCATAGAGATAAAACATAATAAGGTAGGATTGAAAGTTGACAACTGCTAGAGTAACAACTCATGCAAGTAGAAGACAGATCTAGGACAAAAGTGGAAAAGTTGGACTTAGGAGCATGGGCAGTCCATTCTCAGTAACAAGAGGGAATACAGAGTACACAGGTCCAGATGTAGGTGTGAGGGACTGAATATTTCTCTCCCCTAAATTCATATGTTGAAATCCTAACCCCTAATGTGATTGTATTAGGAACTGAGGCCTTTGGAAAGAAATTAGGTTGTGAGGGTGGACCCTCCTGTTTGGGATTAGTGTCCTTATAAAAGGATCCCAGAATGCTCTCTTGCCTTCTTTCCAGTATGTGAGGATACAGTGAGAAGATAGCAGTCTGCAACCCAAAAGAGGGACCTCACCAGAACCCATCCATGCTGGCACCCTGATTGCAGACTTTCAGCCTCTAAAACTGTGAGGGGTAAGTTTCTGTTGCTTATTGACCACCCAGTCTATGGCAGTTTGTTAAAGCAGCCAGAACTGACTAAGACAGTAGGTAAACTTAACAGATGTGGTGATGGGAATTTTAACCTCTAATGACCTATAATGTCTGAGTACAGCTTTCTAGTCCAAAGAATTTAGCAATACTGTGAAGTCAACAGACTAAAAAAATTTTAAAGGAACTTATATGTAATCTAGTCATCTTTCCTTCCTTCTTTTAATTTTGAACTCCCTGGAAAAAGTTGTTGGTCCTAAATAAAATTGAAGTATTGAATCAGACACATTCTTTTTAATGTAGATTTTATAAAAAGAAACACTTTTAACTTCTGAGGAAATACTCACAATTTAAAAAATATAATAAATAAAATGTTTTTATTGTTAGACAATTGTCAGGATTCAGCTGGAACACAGTGTAAGGAATGTATGAACTTCAGCTGTCCATAATGTGGAAAAGGCGAAACGTTCAAGGCAGCAGATCTGGCCTTGGGAGCTGATGAAGTGACTTAATCTCTTGGAATCTGAGTTGCTTTAGCTGCTAAACCAAGGATAACCTCTGCCTTTACAGGACTGGTGTGAGCTTTAGATGAGATAATATAGGGAAAGCTGTTGGTATAAAATAGGTATTCAAAAAATTGCAGTTATCATTATTAAATCTATCATTTGAGCTTTTTCTGAGGACAAACATATTAACTGATAAATTTCCTCCATTTACATAACTAGAGGTGGAATCGGGGCAGGCACGTGGGGCTGCTCTCTCTCTGTACTATTTTTGCAACTTCATGTGAATCTATAATTAAAGTAAAAAGTTACAGTGAATTTCTTCTGTCTAGAGTTCTATGGGAAGTACCTGTATCTTCCTACCTTGTGCAATGGCAGGATTGCTGTTATCATTCATTTGAATGATGATGAAATCCTGCTATTCATCTTAGGAGTGGATGTTGCATTGAAACAGCATTGAAACTATGAATCCAAGTACTTGAGACAACTTACTTCACAATCAAGGCATCTGTAAAATGAGGATTTATATTTAATCTCTCTCAGCTCTATGATTTTCTAAGTCTTATGGTACAAAGCAACAGTTAATTCAAAGAAATATTATGTAAGCTACCAACCTTTGCTAAATAAATATACTAAAAATGATTAAAGAATAAACATTTACTTACTGCATAGTATAACATCATAGTATAAAGGCAGAAATTAAAATATTATATACATATCAAGATTACTGTACTTAAAA
The DNA here is from genome assembly GCF_048773025.1 of Camelus bactrianus. NCBI lineage: Eukaryota > Metazoa > Chordata > Mammalia > Artiodactyla > Camelidae > Camelus > Camelus bactrianus. The sequence continues at coordinate 15,919,820 of NC_133552.1, forward strand.
TGTTATATAAACCCAAATTTTTATATTTAAAATATTATATGGATTCAAAATGTGGTGAAATCAGATGCCTACCTACAGAGCTGGGTACATTTTTGATCATGTACTCTGATCACAAAAAAATGCACTATTGTCAATCTACATGTTAAATACTAATAAAGTTTGATTCTTAATTTAAATTAAAATAGAGATAGTCTAATAATTTCTTCCCACATTCCAACTGCCTGAGGGGTCAGATTTGTTATAGGAAGTTTCCTTGTCTATATTCTGGGACTACACCGGTTGAAATCTCTGTTCTGATCATTCTTGCTGTAATCACAAGTTAACGTTAAGTTCTCCGTTAGCAATATGTTTCAGTGGTAGAAATCAGAGAAAGTCTATACTTTAAAATGTCTTATTGTTTTTCATCATTTAGGAATAATCTCAGGACTAAGAACTTCAGGCCTTTTAAAAAGTATTGACTTTATGTAAAAAAATACCCAAATTTTTGAAAAATACTAATTTGTAAAGCAGTGTTATTTCTGCAGAGAAAGAATAACTATATAGGTTGATTTGTAAATTATGTGTGACATTTTGTATGGAACTGGTTTCCGATTATTTTACTCTCTAAATGGTGACTCATATCCCTTAAAATGCCTTAAATACAAAGTAGTTTGGATAAAGGGAAAAAGTGGCAGGAAACATGTTTGAATTAGAAATCAATCCTGTTGCATGAATCAACTCTAAACTTGTTTAATGATGAATTTTAGCTTTGGTGGTGATCAGAAGGAAAGTCTTTTCCTGAACAGAAAAATAACAGTGATTTTTTTTTTTTAATGCATACTCAGTATTATGCTGCTTTGCCACAAGGAAAAGAGGAAGCAGAAACCTGATTGATCAGAACACAGGAAAAAGTGATTTAAAGCCCTTTTGGATTAGGTATCAATCACACTTAAAAGATGTGTTTATCCAGGCTGTCAGGCCCAAGAGAACTGGTACAAACCATTCAAAATGTTTATGTTTAGGTTTTTCAATGCAGTTCAATGCAGTAAGCATATTTGAGGAACTAAAGGCCCATAATCAACATTAATTTGATTCCACAACCATTTCTTAAGCATTTTATGGTACAGAAATTAATAAGGCATGACCTATGCCCTCCAGAGTTTCACAATCTAGTGAGATATCATCACAAATCATTGTTATATTAAGAAGGTATGTTTAGTGATAACCCCACCTCATCTGACTACTTTCTTTAGTCTGGCCACCCTCTCCCTTAAATACTGTTAAAGGAGTGCCTTCTGATTATCCTTTTCAAATCAAAACTCCAGTGTCCTTTCAGTTATGGTTATGTCATAGTTTATATTAAAAGGCCAAAGGATAACTGATTGGGGGGGGAAAGTTTATCTTATGCACCACCATGCATAAAAGCAAATAAATGCAAGCCTCCTTCAGGGGCTCAGAGGACTATGCTGTGATGATAGACATAAAAGTCTGCCAAATATAGCAGCTGCAGTAAAAGCAGCTAGACATTCTGGAATGATGCTTATCCAATACAAAGGCCAGACCAAACGAAAGACTGACATGGTCATTCTAGGTTGAAATCTCGGTTATTCCATCTGGCTGTGCTACTTTAGGCAAATCATTTAAACGTTGAACCTGTGTCCTCATTTAAGCGCCAGCGTGAAAGCAATCAGCTCACTTCATGGGAACAGCTAGTAACTGTGGAGCATTTTACCAAAACCCACTCAGGCCAACGTAAGTGTAGTAAAGTGGGAGAAACCATTGCAAGTTACAAAGCTGTAATGCATTTTACTAAAATCTAAGGCCAGAAGTGCAGTGTAGTACAAGAAACTACTTCAAATTGGAGAGTGTGGTTGTTCCAGAAGACCTTGTTCGCAAGGTAACTCAGATCACCCGTTCAGCCTCATCACTTTATTTCAGCCTTTGTAGAAAGGTAAAGGACTTCAGCCCCACGGCATTGAGGGGAAAGCAGGGAAGCCACGTGAAGCGATCCGAGCTCCCTGATTGAGGGACCACTAGAAAACCTGGGATAGGCTGGGGAGAGGGAGTGTGGAAACGGTTGCCGCAGCAGCATCCCTAGGCCTCACCCTTCCGGGTCAGGTATCACCAAATTCCCAAGACTTTGGGGACCGGAACCCTGGAGGTGGGGGCGTCCCACTGGAGAATCCCGGGAAAAGGGCGGAGATGGACCCAGCCAGGGGTGCGGTATTCAGTTCTAGGGGTCCGCTTGGAGCCGAGAGGGAGTCAGCGAGAAAGGGGCGGGGGCGGCAGTGGGCAGCCGGGAGGAGAGGAGGGGCGAGACGCCGTCGCCAGCCCCCTCCCCTCGCCTCCAGTGCGCTCCCCTCGTGCGTGCTCCCCTCCTTTCCCCTCCCGGCAGGGCACCCGAGCGCATCCCGCCGAGGCCGGGCCGCTTCAAGGGGAGGCGCCAACTCGTCGCAGCGCCGGGCCCCCGAGCGAGCAGTAACGGCGACCCAGGAGGCGGGGCGGATGTGGCTCCGGCCTGCGCTGAAGGTAAGGGCATGGGGGATAGCGTTCTAAGTCAAGAGGGGTGCCGGGCTAGAAGCGGGCCACTCTCACATCCCCAGCGGCGGGCCACCTCTCCCCGCCCGCGCGGCCCTAGCTGCGGGGCGCGGCGACACCGAGGAGCAGCCCCTGGGGCGAGAGCCCCGTCCGAGCCGGAGCCCAGGCGTCACCACGCGTGCGCACGTTCGCTGGCTGGCCTGGGCACGGGGCTCTGGGGCAACACCCACGCCCAGGTCAAGGGCCGATATGGCACGTACGCGTGCGCAGGCCCGCTGGCGGGGGCTGGGCGCGCGGCTCCGGGGTTGTACCCCGACCCAGGACGCCGGCCGGGCGACGCTGCGCATGCGCAGTTCGGCTGGCGGAGGAGGCCTGCCGCGGCGAGGGTCACGTTGGTGTGGTTCCAGGGCTGTTGCTTTCCTGGAGGCGTCCGTGGCTCAGGCCCGCGCGGCTGCTTCCGTCCGGGCCCGTGGAGGCACGTGCCTGGGAGTTTCGTCTCTGCTTTCCACTCTGTCCTGCGCAGACTGCTTTTGTCGTTTCTGTCGCTCTCGAAGTGTTCATGTATCTAGTTCCCCAGGTCTCGGCCCGGAACCGGCTTGTTAAACTCATTACTATGCCTTCGACCTTTGGTCCTGATACTGAGGGATAGCGCAGAAAGTTTGACTCAACTAGGCGAAGCTGTTTCGGAACTGTTGTGAAGGAACTGGGAGAAATCGCCATAAACATTTTAATTAAGCCAGAAGATATTGCTCTGCTCAGCCCCGGAAATAGAGATTTTTCAGACGCTGAAAACTCCAAGTGCTCCTCCCTGGCCGAGAAAGAACTTCCTGCCTGAGTTGGAAGGCGAGTTCAGAGTGAACTTTTTGCTTTTGTTCTTTAGGAAATTAAATAAAATGTCGGAACTGTTCGAGCTCAGGACTGTAACAAAATGCATGTCGTAGAGCTTCCTGGTACCGTGCTTGGTGACTTAAATTTTGTCAGTGCCGAATGAAAGTGGTAGAGTTCACAGTGCTTTGGAACGACACTCTCCCCCCCCCCCCCCAAGTGACTGTTCAATGTTTATTGAGCCTCCTGGTTTGCACCCATCTGGTACTAAGTTCCTGCTTGGCTTTACACCCTCTTAGTGGTACTTAGTTAAGTCTACTCTCAGAATGGTTTTTAACAATGTCGTTACTGTGTGACTTGTAATCTTGTATGATGTGCTGATACAGACATTTGGAGGATGGAACAGAAGAAGCACTTACTATCAGAGAATCTGAGAACTCTAGGTGAAATGTAATCTGTCTTTCTCGGAGCACTAGGCAATATATTCATGTTATTTAGTAGGTAAAGACAATTGGAATGATACATTCTTGCACACCCCACTCCTACCACTCAGTCCTCACTGCTCTTACCGGGCTTCCCAAGCCGGCCTCCACCCTCAGGCCTGTGCATTTTGTGTTTTCTCCATGCTCAAAGCTCACTTTTCCCCTCCACCCGAATCTGCATGGCACCTGACTTTATTCAGGTCTCAAAATAATTGCCATCACTTCAGAGGTGACTGCCTCATCTAAAACAGCCAGTGCCCTTGCTGTCCAACCTCTTGTCTTGCTCAGTTTGGCTTTGTAGCCTTTTTTGGTGTCTGGTATGTATTTATGTGATCTGCCTCCCCCATAATCGCAACTCAGTAGATACCTGTTAACTGTTAAAAGTGAAATTGGAATTTAACTTGACTCCAGAAACATTTAGTACTGAAGTCTAAATGCACTGTGGATTGTTTGCTTGCTTGCTTGATTCATTCAACATTTATTGAGTGACTACTTTGTGTGAAGTCGTGTCTAGGTGTTTAGAGTACCTCAGTGAACAAAATAGACAGAATTCATCCCTTTGGAGCTTACATCCTAGCAAAGAATGGTTAACAATAAACACATCTAATTATTTGTTGTGTTAGAAAACTAAGTGCTATGAAATAAATGACAAAAGAGCAGAGAAAGGGGACCAGAGTACAGGGATGGGTTGCAATTTTAAACAGCATGATTATGGTGGGTCTGAAGGATAAACTGAAGGTGATGTTCATGATGGAGAACTGGTTTTTAGAATTAAATAATCTTTCTAGGAGAAATTTTTGTTTTTGTTTTTTGGGTTTGTTTGTTTGTTTTGCCATTCTTTGCTATGTCTTTCATGGGGCCCCACACTATGACCATGGTGACAAATGTAACTGTCTTTTATTATATATAGCTGAAAAAAATTTTTTCTTCAAGTAGAGTTCACGTTATTCAGAACATTACAGTTTAATGCAGCACATCAAATGAAGAGACTGGGCTCTTGAATGGAAGAGACTAGCCAAACCAATATTAGAGGTGTGTTGAGAAAAACAAAGTATTTTCACTTTGCAATTGCTTCTTAATGTCTGTCTGGCTGTGGGTGACTAGTGCAGTTGTTTTTTAAGAGTGGTGGTTGCTTTTCTTTATTTGAAACTGTGTTGACTATTCACCTGGTATGATGTCATGCTTTAAGGTATTAACTTACTGCTTTTGGAGATTTCTGAATGAACCAGACAAGCCTAACCAAATTGTGGTCCAGAATTAAGGGATATTTAGAGAAAGAGGCTAAAAGAGGAAAAGTTTTAGAAAGTAAAGTGTTTTTCCTTTTAGGTCTTTTACTTACGTGGATTACAAAGTTGGTTACAAACACTGTTTAGACATCAAGAGCTGTTAATCTGGAGCTGTAAGTGGAAGATACCCGTGGCATTTGCTTATGACTTTAAGACTGTCATACTTAATTTAGATTTTCACTTGGATAAAGTGGAATTAAAATGCCTCTAAGTTACTGCTACTCTGAAAGTTTACTGGAGTTGACTTGCTATAAATCAAAATTGACCAGGAAAGACAGATTTAAGATCAGGAGTGGAATTATCGGAGTTGCAGGGTGGCGTTAAGGACTAAATGTTCAAAGCTGAAAATGGAGGCCTACATGGGGATATTTACTTCAAAGGAGCAGAGAGCTTGCCTCTCCGAAAGGGGTATTCATAGTATGCCCCCACTGGAAGGCTGATACGGTCCTCGTTTTCGTTATCCAGAAGCAACATGTGTCTAATTCACACAGTGATTCCATCTTAACAGTGTGAAAGTCTCCAGGAAATTTAAGGCATAATAGTTTTTTTCAGCATTAATCTGACAATGGAGTGTGTGTCTTCTATATGTCTTCTGCCTTATTAATCTAACCTGAGCTCATATCTAGTATATACCTCTCCCCATGGAAGACATTTTGAGCTGACAAATACCAATGGGTGATAGTATGTGAGTAAATCATGAATTGTGACCACATTATAATATGTTCTGTATCAGGCTGAATGCATTTGACTGAACATTATGAATTGCAAATGGAGATGAGCCAAGGGCAAGAGGGGCTACCATGTCAAAGGAATATTTGTGTTGTGGGGCCAAGATCTTTAACAATTCGGAGTCTCTTTATTAGGCATGGTAGGGGCTTTAAAAAAATGTATTAGATCTATAAGGATCTAAATTTCAAATGGACATACAAGTGTCTCAAGTACTGGTTCATTTTAGCTAGCATAACAACTTAAAATATTTATATAGTTTATGTTGATTATTTTTTATATTTGAAAGTGACACTTTGCTTAGATGAGAAGACCAATGTTGAGTCCAGTAATCTCTTCAAACTAAATACAGTTTTGCTTTGGACTGAAGACCTGCTTCATCACTCTTAGTGAAATTTGGAAACCTTTTTACAATGGAGTAATTAAAATATTTCTGTGTTGCTTAAGTCAGTTTGCTGTTTTATCATAAACATGTGGCAGTACCGCTTCCTTTGAGGTTGTGCTTTAGTTTTAGTTGTGCTTTTAGTTTTGCCATCTTGTTTATAATTGTCCCACTTGAGTTAGCAGCTGTGTGGATATCTTACTGTTATTTTTCATTGACTTGTGACATCTCATTCAAGTGGAGGTAAATTATACCTATCATCCTTTTTTGCAGGTGATAATTGGGATCATGTTTAATTATTTTATTGTATCTATACATACTTAATATTTCTAACTTATGGATGACACACCATTTAATGACTCAACTAAGCATATAGGTGGGACTATCATTATGCCATTGACATTTACTTCATCTGGCGCTCATTAGCACACTGATACTGTGAACCGTGTCCTGAAAGACATTAGTTTTCCTTCATGTCGTGTTTCTTTGATTATAAAAGCATCATCAACTGTGTTGCCCAGATGGGAGAATTTGTTAAAAGCATTGAGTTCTGTATTGCAAGAAAACTTTTTATATATATTGTGTTTTACAAGCATAGCTCTAGGGTTGACCTCATATTACTAAGTTGAGTTTTAAAAATACATGACACTGGGCTTTTCTCTGCAAAAATTCCTTCCCTCCCTCCCCACTTTTTCTTCTGGGATCACTTCTAGAGGACAGATACCAGCATTTAGAAACTTCCAATTAATTACAAAATACCAATTTACATGGCAGATATGTTCCCTCAGATACAGTGTGTCTAGCTTATTAGCTCTTAAGGCCCATGAATAACACTGGGTTGGGGTAATGCTGACACAAGCATCTATGAGATGGATATCCTTTTGTTCCCCATTATTATTATTATTTTTTATTCTACATATTTGCTTTCAGTTTAGTGCCTCCTGCAGGCACTAAATCAGTGTTTGTTGAATGAATTAGGCAAATGAATGTCCTAACTCATTTAGGTCAGAGGCATTATCAAGTAATATGACACATTGTCCTATTAGCAGACACACTGATTAATACTGATTACCAACAATAACATGTAGAGACTGCCCCTTATATGCTGTGTGCCGGGAAATGAATTATTTACCCTGTTCTTCTAGAGGATTAGAAATGGATATGTTTATCATGTTCAGTTACAGACTGCCTTCTTGTCCATTAATCTTCAACTGTGTAGTTATTAAAGTTTAGGGAAAATTCTCAAAATACAACATATAAGAGAGTTATCTGTCCCAATCATAGATAATTTGGAAATAAATTATTGAGCTATATAAGTTTAGGAAAACAGCCAGACTAAAATAGATAATTTGGAAATAAATTATTGAGCTATATAAGTTTAGGAAAACAGCCAGACTAAGAAGTGTCATGAAAAGGATTACCTTAGTTGATATAAATTTGGTTTTGAAAACTCCTCTTGCAAAAACCTGAAACATTGGCTCTTGAGTGTCCAGTTTGGACCTTCTAAAGGCAGAGATCAGTGGCAGGAGCTTCTGGCTGGAGAAGGTACTTATTCTCCTCTATTTTCTTTTTGTATTACAAGGCAAATATCAGTATAGTAAGATTCTTTATTTTTATTACATTTAAACAAAATGAGGAAATGCGTAAGAAACTATTTTGTAAAGCCCACTGCACTTTTAAATGAGCGATTAACCATACAGATGAGCCAAGTCATATATCCCAAAACACATGAAATGAGAAGCAATGAAGTAGCATATAGTATCATATGGAACGATCGTCTGCCATGATGCTATCACTGTGAAGATCTTCCCAATACAGATGCTCTCCTCTGCCCTGGCTCTGCAAGACGCGTTGTCCTCCTGTGCAGAAAAAGGGGACATTTATAAGCGGGTTAAGACCAGAAATAGAAAACACATTTTTGTCATTCTAACACACTTCTTTCTATTTCGAGTTTTTCTCCCTTGGCATTTAAGACACTATATCTATATGCGCATAAAGTATTCCTGTGTGCGAGGTAAAGACAGTATTAGAATGGTGGTATTCTGATTCAGCAGTTTTGTTTTCCTTAACATTGGGTAACCTTATCCTCCCATATTAGGCGATGAATTTACCTTAAGCTTAAAATCTTGAAAACTGTCTTGTCAGATGGAAAAGCCAAGTCATACCAATTCATTGATAGGATTACATAGCAGATTTTGTCTTAGTCATTACCTCCATCAAAACTTTTTATGAAAAAATTACCATCAGGGTCTAGCCATGTGTATGTCAGTATCCATTACACATGAAAATTGTATTGTTTTCTGCATATTTTAAAAAATTATCAAGTAGTGTATCATACATATCATTCTGTGACTTAGTGATTTTTGATCAAAATTGGTTTTGGAGATTTGTCTGTGTTGATTCTACATAAGTTATTTTCATTGCTGGGGGGTATGCACATGCCACAGTTTATAAATTCTGTTGATGGAGCCTGTTGATCAATTCTATCTCCTATTCCTAGATTTTTTTTTTTTTTTTTTTTTTTTTTTTGCTGTTGCAAACAATTATGTATGTGCTCTAGAGTTCATCTAGGCCAGTGTTTTCCAGACTACAAGACATGACTTATTAGTGATCTTGAAATTATTTTAGTGGGCTGAAACCAGCAGTAAAAAAATAGTGAAATAGAAGAAGATAAAATAGGCTAGTGTAGAACAGAATAATGTAAAATGTGAAAAATAGGAAAGATGGTATCCCTAAGTATCTCAAGTAATAAGAATTATTCTGTGAAACTTTTGTTTCAGCTGCATGTATATATCAAAAAAGATTGAAAGACACTGCTCTGGCCTAAAGATTGTTCAGTTGCTCTCAAAACTACCAGTTTACATTCCTTCCTTCCAGCAATATGAAGGTGATCTGCATCCTCACAAACACTGTGTATTGTCCCCTTTGATCTTGCAGATCTGATGGGTGGGATCTGTCTCACTGTGATTGCGTTTCCATGATGAATTCCATGAGTATGTTTATTAACGTCTTCCTTTGTGACTTTTGTGAATTGCCTGTATCCTCTGTCTATTTCAAAATTGGATTGCTTGTCTTTTTCTTTGATTTTTAGGTGTTCTTTATATGCTGTGAATACTAATTCTTTGCCAGCTACCAGTGATACATGTTGAAAATATCCTCTCCCATTCTGTGGCTTGTTTTTTCCCTTTGTTCAGTTTTGTCTTTTATTATGCCGAAGTTTTAAGCTTTACTGTAGTAAAATTTCCCAGTCTTTTCTTTGTGGTTTATGCTTTTGTGTCTCACTTAAGAAATCTTTCCCTATCCTGAAGTCATAAAGATATTTTCTATACTTTCTTCCAAAAGTTTGAAAATTTTGCTTTTTTTCCATTCTAAATTATTTCCCTTGCATTTTTTTATGTTGAAATACTGTAGATTAAACTTTCCTTAGTGTTTTTTCATAAATTTCAGTGTCCACATTGTTGAAAGCCTCTCCTAAAACTTATAAAATATATCTGAAAGTTATATTTTATAATATTTATTCTTTTTGTAACTGAGCACCTCCACTGCTGACTTTTTACTAATAAATGGAACTGACACAATTTTTAACTGTATTTTTCTCAGATAAATACTTGTTAAAGTTGCAAAATAATATATTCTTTTCTGTTTTTCTCTAATAGAATTTATTTATGTATTTACATTTTCAGTCACATTAACCTTACCCTAGAAGACAACTTCTCAAGGATCTAGATGGAACAGGATTAAAGATGACTGAATATTGGGTTCCAGAAATTTAAAACAATCAGGTAACAAACATTTTTGCAGGGAATGTTCCCAACCAGTCGGTACAAAACAAACCTAGCTGCAATGTATATAAGAAAACTTAAATTATCCCTGTAATACAAGGGAGGGTCTTCAGAATTAGTTCTGGCTTTAGAATTTATCCTGGCTCTGACTGACTGACTGGCTGGTGACTGTTGGTCAATGTATTGAAGTATGTCCATTCAACAGAGGCAATGATCATACCTATTTCTTTTTGCTATTATAAAGATTAAATGAGATAATATAAGGCACTGGGTGCCTGGCACAGGGTAACTGCTGACTTTAACTGTTATTACTGTTGCTGTTATTTAGGATAAATGTTTATCCTATCATGAATATGGTATTCTATATGCATGCTGTGGATTTTTAAGAAGTATATGTTGATGTATTACTATAACATTGATATTAATAATAGCTTGGTGAAATTATGTAGATAACAGGATGAGATAACTATAATCCTCACATATGTTTCACAAACTATATTCCTCAAGTAGTATAAATTGAGGAAGCTAGTTTTCTCTATTATATTTGTATCACATTGGAATATTGTTAAAAAAAAAAAAAAGCCAACCATTTTTCACAATGCTAGAGATTTTGACTTTTTTTTCACAGTACTAGATAATAGTGATTAATCGTGAATCATTTTTAAATCTTCAAGGACATTCTGAGTAACAAAAATGAAATTATGTTAATCTCATATTTAGTGTTAATTGAATCTTACTGGATGTTATATCTTTGAATATGGTAATTTTCGTATGTCATACACGTAACTATTTCTTAATCTGATTACTCAAATAAACAGAATGGCCTATTTTTCACTATTCTAATTTTTAAAGAGTTACAGTACTTAAAATTGATCAAGGACACTGAGAAGAGCTATTTATTTTTCTCCTTAAAAACCAGAGAGAGGGGAGGAATAGCTCAGTAGTAGAGCACATGCTTACCATGTATGACGTCTTGGGTTCAATCCCCCAGTACCTCCATTAGCAAAAATAAAATTTAAAGTTGAAAACAACAAAACGAAACAGGATATGCAGGTGTTTAAAAAAAAACAACTATTAACTGATGTGGAGTGGTTTCCAGGGTGTATTGTTATGTGGAAAAAAAAAAAGCTGCTTGCAAAAGAGTATATAAAGTATACTGTTTTTTGTGTAAGTAGGAATTGGGAAATAAAAACACATACATATATCTGCTTATTTCTGCAAAAAGAAACAGGAAGAATAAACTAGAAACCAGTGAAACTGGTTACCTACAATGGTAGAGGAATGGGTAGGGGGTAAAAAAAAAAATAAAACAAAATTCAGGATTACTGTTCAGTGACCTTAACATATTAGCAAGACTTCCCTTCTACCAGGAACAAAGTATCTAAAGTCCAGTGACTTCTCTAATTTCCCTTTTCCTTCTCTTGTTTGTTTTCTTTTTTGCCTTTGAATTTCCTCCCTCTGCTCTTCTCCTTTCTCTTCTTTCTCATCTTCCCTCTCCTCGTCTTCCCTCTCCTCTCCTTTAATTTTTTTATTCCAGTAAACTTGGGACAGATATGGAAAAGTTCTTTAGAGTTAGGATGAGGCAAAAAGAGAAGAATCCCCAATATCGACTGCCTCCAATCTGCAAAAAGCTGTATTCAAGGATGCTTTCAACAAATATCTTGTGTTCTCCTCATGTGCTGTGATGGTTATAGCCGTGAGTCATGGCCCCCTCTTAAAGAGCTTGCAGATTAATAGAGAAGATGGATCACATAGGAATAACTGTGACCTGAAATTATCTTTTCCATATTGGCAACCAAATCAAGTTTTGTAAGTTTATAAGTGCGAGAAGTCTAAGTGATCATTTTGAAAACAAACATATCTTTTCCAAACATTAGAAATGATTTGTATTAATTGCCATAATTTGAGTAGTAATTATTCTGAATACATTATTTATTATTCCTTATATTCCGAGAGACCTTTTTACAGCTGAGGAAAACAGAATTTTACCAATATCCTCAAGTGCATAGAAAACATTGATAAGGAACAATGTTAGAAGACTTAGCCTTATTTTGGTTATTGTTTTTATCTATTGTGAGGCTCTAACTGCTTGTAGATAATGTCAGATAAGATGTTCTGATGTTAGCACTAGAAATATGAGTTGTATTTGAGTAAGTAGAACCCAACCTAATCAGAAATATCAACATTATTAAGCATGATTTCTTTAAATTGCTTTTGGGGGGAGAGAGAATGTGTATTCATATTTATTTTTAGTGATGAGATAGGTAACTGTGTAACTTTTGAATCACAGTCCAGACATTCTGCATATTTTCTGATAGGGCTGCTTCTGCTGTTCCACGTGCTAGAAGGGAGTCATGGTGCAGATGGTTAATTAAGGCAAGAACATTCAGTGTAGCTACATACTTGCTGGCTGTTGTTTCAGATTTTTTTTTAAGGTCTAAGATAACAAAGCCACATTTTTTCATTCATCCTTTCATCCTTTTCATTCACTCTTTTTTTTTTTTTTTCTCCTCCAGCTTAGCAAACCATATACTCCTCTGTGGAGCTAAGAATTGATAAGTCTGCTCTTCACAGTGATTTGGGACGTTCCAATCCCGGGAGAAATTAGCCCAAGGTCTAAAATTTTTTTTCTTATCAATAGGAAGTCAACTCTGAAATGAAAATTTTCTGCTTATTCCCGAATAGATTTAAGAATCTACATTTATCCTGAGATTAGTTTTCCAGACCTCAGCGGGAGGATTCTTGTAAGAGAATAGCAGTTAAAACACCTTTTAGGTTTTATAGCTGTTAACTCCTATGCCTAAAACTCAATTCCTTTATCTTCCCTTCACCATATTTGAGCTTAGCTTATTTCTGTTAATTAGAAGTAATTTTAACCTGCCCGGTTTCCTTCGACATATGGGATCCTGATTTTACCACATACTTTTTCCTCAGGGACTGCACAGGACTGAGTCCATATGGAAGAAGAACTTCCCCTTTTCTATGGAGAAAGTGGCAAGGTTAGAAAAGTCATGCCCTTGGAGCATGCATTTTCTGTCGCATGAAACATACTTCGTCAAACATCTACTGGTCACAGTGTAGTGGCTGAGATGCTGGCAGATCGCTGTTGTTGGGGGTTAGAATGCTGAGGGGGGCCAGCAGGGGACTTGGGGATTGTCTGAGGGCTAGAGAAAGGGCTCCTGGAGGCGGTGATGTTTGAGTTGGATGAGGAGTACAGGCCAGCCCTGCTTTCACAGATAACGCTGTCCTGCAAAAGGGTCTGAGTTTAATAGTATTTGCTCCATTCCCAGAGATTAAAAAAAAAATTATAAATATCTAATCTTAGATGATGTGTTCTTAATGCATCATTGATATTCTTTAAGTTATTTCATTTCCATCACATCTGAACATTGCAGTCAACCTGCTTAAGTCCAGTCAGCAGCCATTTGATGTTACAAGTTTCACATCTTTCAGCGTGCACATTGATTTCCACCTTGTGTTAATTTTATTAAATTTGCAAAATACCTGGTTTTCACTGTTAACAGCTTAATATTAACTTCCACTGTTAACTTTCATTTTTCTGTTTTCTAGTTTTTAAAAAAATAAAATATCAAAATGCAGTAAAAGATGTGAATAATTATACAAAGCCAATATAGGGCACAAAGACAGCAAGGCTTCTGACACAGAACCATAGGACTACCATGTGCTGACTTGAAGTGCTTGTTTCTGATCCCTTGTAGGAAAGTCCAAAGTAGCTTCCAAAAGCAATCTGTAGAACCTGAAAGTCTTACAGAATGTTCATAAAATTCATGACTTTTTTCTGGGAACAGATTTGTAAAATAAAAGAACAGACTCACAGAATTAGCAATGAAATTACTGTATTACGTGGTGTTATGCTGCCAGGAAATCCTCAGAGGGTGAGGTGCTGGTGGGTGTTTTTTAAGAATTTATTTTTTGGTAGGCATGCCTAACATGTAATTTTAATTCTATAATTCTATTCCAATTATTGTATTTTTTAAATTTTATTTTTTTTTGGGAGGGGGGAGAGGTAATTAAGGTATGTTTGTTTTTTTATTTATGTATTTTTGATAGAGGTGCTGGGGATTGAACCCAGACCTCGTGCATGCTAGGCATATAGCTCTACCACTGAGCTCTACCCTCCCTCACCAATTGCTGTATTTTAAATTGAATTGTGACAACCAAATAATTGTAGTTAACTGAAGTATTATAATCCAGTTGGTTCTTCATATAGCTGGAGAAGCAGAGTTCAACAGGGAGCACACACTCAGGAATAATAAAATGGTCTCTAACTTTATGGAGATGTATTTCCTTAATTATGTTTTCCTTGAGGTAGTATTAAAATTTCACTGCTTTGCATTTCCCAAACAGATGCTAGCGGAAGATGAGGGAGGTAGACTGGATATGAGCAAGGCAGCGTAAAGGAAAGCTGGCCTGGAGTTACTGCTCGCCTGTGGTGGTGATGTGTGCAGGGAGGAGGGTTGCCTGGGCCAAGCTCAGATTGCACATTCTAGGGACGTGATCTTGATGATATGCATTGCCAAGCTCTCATTCCCTGGGAGTGCTTTTTTCCCATGCAGGTCTTTCTATTGCCCACTCTCGGCCTCTGCTCATCCAGTCCCTTACTTAACAGTTGGGCCCAGAGGTAGCTGGTGCCTTCTGCAGAGATGCCTGCTGTCATGTGGGGTGGCTGCGGCATGATTGAGGCCCTACAGGGTGCTGTGTATGGATCCTTGTACTGTATACACACTCTTATAACGTACAGCGTGTATGTACAAGGTATGCGTGTATCCTGTATATGTGCACATGTATCCAGTATATGCAGCGTCTGTAGCTATATACGCTCATGATGATGCCAGAGAGAAGAATGTATTTTTCTTCTGTGAACAAAGATGCTCAATTCCTTGAGACTCATATTAAATATTTACTTGAAAAAAGTGTAAACATGTGCATTTCATAAATTAAGTCATTAGTTCCTTATGAAATAGTTTCCCCACAGATTTAGAGAAACGAATTTTTGATAACTAACCTCCAGTAGCCAGCCTTCTGACAGATATAAAAAGCAGTGAATACACACCTCCATTGTACTTAGGTTATATTGTAATTATTTGCTTTCTATTAAATTGTGAGCTCCATGAAGGGAATAATTATGTCTCATTTTTATATCTTAGTATCTGACACTCAGTAAATGTCCACGGACACCGTCAGACCCAACATTCTCTCAACGAGTAGCATCCTTTGCCCAGTGTATGACTGCAGGTGACATTACAGACCTCCCCCCTGGAATCCCAGTGGTCAGTAGAGTCATGGCCTGGGTACTGTAGGTTTTGTAGAGGTGGGCCAGGAGGAAAATTGAGAACTCATAATTTGTAGATGAGTGTTAAGGAGCTGATTGGACTTGTGACCTGATTCTGGGCATCTAAGAGCCCTGCTTCGGGCTCTGTCGCTCACTGAGATTGATGCTGTTAGTGGTGACCAGCTGCTTCCCTCTATATTAGTTTCTGCCCTAACAAACTACCACAAACTGGGTGGCTTAAAACAACAGAAACTTATTCTCTGACAGTTCTGGAGCCTGGAAGTCTGAAATCAAGGTGTCGGCAGGGCCACGCTCTCTGAAGGCTCTAGGGAAGAAGCCTTCCCTCCCTCTTCCAGCTTCTGGTGGTTCCCAGCATTCCTTGGTGTTCCTGAACCTGTCTGGATCGTGCCAGTCTCTGGCTCCATCTTCACAAGGCTGTCTTCACTGTGTCTTAACGCTGTGCAATAGTTAATTTTACGTGTCAACTTGTGTGGCCCCTGGTGTCCAGGTTAAACATTGTTTTTGGGTGTGTCTGTGAGGGTGTTTCCAGATGGGAACAGCACTCAGGAAATGGGTTGCCCTCCCCAGTGTAGGGGGCATCATCCAGTCTGTTGAGAACCTGAATGGATCAAAAGGCAGAGGAAGGAGGAGTTCATCCCACTTTTCCTGCCTCACTGATTGATCTGGGACATCTCATTTCATCTTCTGCCCTCAGATTGAATTTACATGATTGTCTCCCTTGGTGCTCAGGCCTTTGGACTCAAACTGAATATATGCTGTCAGCTTTCCTGGGTCTCCAGTTTGCCAGTGCAGATGTAGGACTTCTGAGCTTCCATAATCACATGAGCGAGTTCCTCATTTTATATGTATGTTTGATATCTTCACCCAGCTCCTCAGGTTGAAGGCACAAATATCCTTTCCAATCTGTAGAAAGTAAGTAGCAAGTCTGATCAGCTCTCTACGA
This sequence comes from Camelus bactrianus, assembly GCF_048773025.1. Lineage (NCBI taxonomy): Eukaryota > Metazoa > Chordata > Mammalia > Artiodactyla > Camelidae > Camelus > Camelus bactrianus. The sequence goes on from NC_133552.1 coordinate 15,936,077, forward strand.
GAACATATTTGCTGGTAAGAATGAATTAATAGCTGATGGGAGAGACAGGCCTTAGACAATCCCTTGTTCCTTTAAATTAAGAGTATGGTGATTATTGAGGGAAATGGCCAACTATGCCATTTGATAGGCAAATTGGCTATTTATGCATCTTATTGTAATCATCAAAATTTTTGAAAGTTGAAAAGTAAGTAAAAATGTTTCCAATATAGCAAATAAGTAAAATTTCTCTTTAAAACAGCTTTATAATGTCCACATTGAATGCTCTAATGGGAGTGCAAGTGCTCATGATCTTAATGTATGCTGTTAGGGATTTGATCCTCTCCACCCCCCCCTCCCCCGAATTCATGTCGAAATCCTAACCATCAAAGGTGATGGTATTAGAGGTGGGACCTTTTGGAGGTGCTTGAGTTATCAGGGTAGAAGCTTCATGAATAGGATTAGTGCTTTATAATAGGTGCTCCGGAGACACCCCTGGCCCCTCCCACCATGTTTGGACACAGTGAGAAGGCAATGGCTATGGACCAGGAAGGGTGCCCTCATCAGAACGTGACTGTGCTGGCACCTTGGCCTTGGACATTCCAGCCTCCAGAACTGTAAGAAATAAACTTTTGTTCATAAGCTGCCCAGTCTATGGCGTTTTGGTGTAGCAGCCTGAACATAGACTAAGACACTTAGTTACTTTTGAAGGTAACCTTATTCGGGAAAGGGGTCACTGCAGATGTAATTCGTTTAGTTAAGTTGAGGTCATTAGGGTGACCTAATCCAGTAGGACCTATGTCCTTATCAGAAGGGGAGATTTAGACACAGAGACAGACACACGTTGGGGAAGATGAAGTGAAGACACAGGGAGAGTACGGCCATCTGCAAGCCAAGGGGAGAGGCCTGAAACAGATCTTTCCGTCACAACCCTTAGAAGAAAGCAAACCAGCTGATACCTTGACTTTGAGCTTCTAGCCTCCAAAACCATGCGAAAGTAAAGTTCTGTTGTTTAAGCTACTCAGTGGTACTGTGTTACAGCAGCCGTAGCAAATGAATACACATACTTCCTGGGCGGTTCTTCCTACCAGTCCCCAAACCTGTATGGGGCGATGAGGGAGCCCACCAGCTCTCACACTGAATGATTGGGACTGACCCATGAACTGAAACTTCTGAACTTTTCCCTTGGTGTCACTTTCAGTATTATTCTTTCCCAAAAACTTAGGCAGCGGATGAAGTAGCAGTCTCCTCTCAATTTTCCCTGCTTTTATAACCAGCCTAGTTTCCAGAGCTACACTACGACAGAGCCAACACTGACAGTGCTTGCCAGACCTTCAGCTCCCCCGGAGTTCAGCCTTGGGTGATTCCTGTGTCCTTGAGGAAAATTAGTAGGTGAGGTCTGATTCCATCCAGGCCAGTGGTCCTCTGTTGCGGTGAGAGCAGGACTGAAGCAGCCGCGCTTACAAAGGCAGTTCCCACAGCTGTGACGGCCTCTCCAAAGTAGCGTGTTCCTCCTCACACCAACTCTGACTCATCCACAGAAGTGAAAGGGGCAAAGAAAATGCACTTTTTATTAACAAACATATATATATATTTTTTTTTAATCAAATATATACATATATATATATTTTTTTTTCCTTTTCAGCCAGTACGGGCTACTCTGTCGTCTTTGAAGATGTTAGATGTGGGCAAGTGGCCAATTTTCTCCCTTTGCTCTGAAGAAGAACTGCAGTTAGTTCGTCAGGCCTGCGTCTTCGGCAGCGCTGGCAATGAAGTTTTATACACTACAGTGAATGACGAGGTGATGTGGACCAAAATGCTCAGCCACTTACATTTTCAGTAATGGATTTGCAGAATTGAAGATCTTGGGGGAACTGAGGAATTAAGGAAGGAATTAAGGTTTTAAAAAAAAAAGCCATGGAGAGTAGATTCTTACCTACTAAATAATGAAGCAGTTTTCCTTTAGGGGAACTGTGCCTCCTTGAATGGGATCACAGGTTTGTCAGAACTAGAGCTGCGTGACCTAACAGTGGCTTCTCCCACAGGTTTTTGTGCTTGGCACAAACTGCTGTGGCTGTTTGGGATTAGGTGATGTCCAGAGCACCATCGAACCTCGGAGACTGGACTCGTTAAGTGGCAAAAAAATCGCCTGCCTCAGCTACGGGAGTGGCCCGCATGTTGTCCTTGCAACAACAGGTAACCTAGGAGCACGGTGTAGAGTTCTAACCGTTGCTTTATCTGTTGAGAAACAGGACTAGGACCACACCTTACATCGAGAACATACTTTTTGATTGGGCAAGGCTTTTCGGCTGTCCCCTGTGAACCTGACTATGCTTCAGATGACATGAAATATGAACGTGTCTGAATATCAAAAGAAGATAATGTAGCACATGGTAGCAGTTACTGGCACTTTGAGTGTAAGAATGACAATGCTATAAGCCAAGTAAACCGCTTTTGTTTATACTTTATAAGTGAGATTATTTTGCCTTAGTAATGCTGAACTCACTCTGGACTTTTTGAACTTGACATTCTCGAGCTATGAACAGAGAGATTAAAGCTAGCTTCGGAGATCTTCCCTGACTCTTAGCGTTCTGTGGTTCTGACGTTAAACAGTGGCTGATGGCTGCAGTTGGTATTAGTAGTATAAGGAATTAAATATTCTCATGGCTCTTCCACGTATTCAGACTGATGAGACATTACAATTATAACTTGAGTTTTTCTTAAGCTGGGTACTCATTAGTATTATTTACATTGAAAATAAATTTTATAAATACTCTTGTATATTTATTTCACATTTAAAACATAAGTTTTAGGGATTTTTGGTTGCCAGTAGTATCAGACCACTTCTACACTGAAAACAGATAAAAATTCTAGGTACAATATTTAAAATTTTTTTTTTCATAAAAGCATCAGAACACTGATCAGGCAGAAAGGAATTATCAGACCATATTTAAGAGAAAGTATGAATTTAAGAGGGAAGAGGGGACCTTGAAGCTAATTTTGCCTTTAAGGCATCTGCGTATGCACTTAACAGAGTTGTGGTTTGATGTATTCATGAAATGAAGGGGTCACAAGTCAAAGACCTCACATTAGGCTGAATTTCAAAGGGCTACACTCAGGGCAAGGCTAAGGAAGTTCTCCCATCTCTCAGGAATCAACAGAAAAGTTCCTTGGCTCTGAGCAAAGCAGGGAGAAAACAGAAAGAAAGAAAACCTCTCCCTGAGAGGTTATAACCATGAATTTGTATTCCAGTTCCCATCAGATTCATGGTCCATACTCTCAAGCCTTGGAATTTATCAGAGAGGTACCTTTAAGTGGCTTAAAGACATGAGAGAAGTTAATGCAGATCCTTTCTAGAGGAAAGCACCTTCATCCCAGGCTCGGGGAAGTGTAATGCTATTGAAAAATAATTGTTCCATGCAATTAATAGCACATAGTCAAAAATAACCAAGGAAACAAGGATCCGTGAATGAGAACCAGCAAAAAACATAGCAAAAACTGGCTACTAAATATCAGATATTAAAATTATTAGACACCAGTTATAAGATGGCTGTATTCATTGTGTTTGAAGGATTAAGGAATGAACTTGAGGTTACTTGGAGAGATCATAGAAGATTTGAAAGAGAACCAAATAAAGTAATTATCAAAATGAAAAACTCAGTGGACAAGTTTTGCAGCAGTTTGGACACAGCAAAAGAGAAAATTATTAGATTGGAAAATAGAAGAAATTATCTAGAATGTCACACAAAGAGACAACAGGTAGAAAATACAGATGAAAGAAGTATGTACTGTGTTGTTCCACTTATTTAAAGTTTAAAACCAGGAAAGACTAAATTCTGTTATTCAGAGTGTATATGTGGGGGCTTTTGGGGTGATTATAAGATATTTCTTGAGTGGAAGTAAATGGATGTGCTTTGTAATTATTTACAAAACTGCATATTTTATGAATTTTTATGAATGTGTATTATACTGTACAATAAGTAATATTACAAAGGTTTAAAAAACTAACTTGGTGATTATTTCATAGATAAGGAAATTAAGGTCCAGAGACATTAAATGACCTTACAATCTTTTGACTTTCAATCTAATGTTTTTTTCCATTACTATTAGCTGCCTTTTCTCTGTTATTTATTAAAAACCTATCTTGCAGCTATTATAATTGCCTGCATTTAAATTTCATCTTGTTGCTTTGAGGTGGAATGTAGTTTAACTTTCCAAATGTCTTCCTTTTCTAGAATGAGTTTGATGAGAATAGGGAAGTTGATTAGCTTTTGCATGTGAAGTTTCAGTTTCCATTTGTGGAAGTGTGCTATATGTATTTTCCCATAATGAATTAGATATTTTGAAATCTGGTTGTGTTTCTTTTTATTTCAGAAGGAGAAGTCTTTACCTGGGGTCATAATGCTTACAGCCAGCTGGGCAACGGGACAACTAATCATGGTTTAGTGCCCTGTCATATATCTACTAATTTGTCAAACAAACAAGTTACTGAAGTTGCCTGTGGGTCTTACCATTCTTTGGTGCTAACATCTGATGGAGAGGTGAGAATAGTCAGCATAAATCTCATTGATCGTTAGACAGATTCCTGTAGCAGCCCTGGAAATACAATCATTTGATTAAAATAACCACCTACCTCAAATTCAGTCTTCCTCTTGTTAGCAATTCATAGTCATGGTCTTTACTTGGTGAAGTGTACCTGTATGTAGTAAGGTTCTCTATAACTGCAACATTTAAAAAGACGTATTATTACTTCTGTATTGCTATACTCAAGGGGATTATTGGCAAAAAGAAAAATCCCCAAATGCTGGAAAATATGACTGAGGCCAAGTAGATACTTTTATAAGGATTATATGATATTTGATAGTAATTTTTACTGTTTGTGTAGATAATGCCAGTAACCTAATTTTACAAAGTAACACATTTTGTTAGAATTCTCTGAAAACTTTTTTGCCCGTGTTGTGAGGATTTATGAATATCAAGCACTTTGAGGGCAAAGATGAAGCGCTCCAAGTGCCAATAGAGACACTATACATATTAGTGTGTTTCATTTATTGATCTCTTCTGCCAAATAGGTGTTTGCCTGGGGTTATAATAACTCCGGGCAGATAGGGTCTGGATCAACAGCTAATCAGCCGATCCCTCGAAGAGTCACTGGCTGCTTACAGAATAAAGTGGTCGTGAACATCGCCTGTGGGCAGATGTGCTCCATGGCAGTGGTGGACACTGGGGAGGTAAGAACGTTATTTCATATGTTGCTTAAAAAACCTCTCTGCCTTATCAGTGTCAGACCAACATGCACGTTTCTCACAACAGAGACCTTGATTGCGTTTTGTCTCATCTTTTGTGGGCATTGAGTCTCTCATTTTCTCTCAGGTCTTCGTCTGGGGTTATAATGGGAATGGGCAGCTGGGACTTGGCAGCGGCGGCAACCAGCCAACCCCCTGCAGAATAGCAGCTTTGCAAGGCATTCGTGTCCAGCGGGTACGCCCACTTTTGGTTTCTATGTGCTTGTTTTTAAGTCTACAGTGTAAAGATATCAGTGTACTGAAAACATAGTTTTCTTAGTGGGATGAAAAGTTAGCTGCTTGGATATCTTGACTGAAGTAAAGTTAAAGCTCTCTTTCCATGAATTAAGTTGTAGATGTTTATCAGAAAATTTATATTTCCAGGGCACTCTCATAATAGCTGTTGGAATGTAAATTGTTACCATCTTTTCCAAGGAAACTTTGGCCATATGCATCAGGAGTCTTAAAAATATTCATACCTTTTGATCTGGAATTCTACTCTTAGGGTATTATCCTAAGAAAGCAAAGAGAAAGTGACCAACAGAATTAGTGAAGATAAAGAAAAAAAAAAAGAATAACAAATAATAGATGAAGTATAATTTATCTAATCAAACATAAAGTTAATGGTTAAATAAGTTACAGTAAACTTATAAGGACAGAAATGATGCTTAAAAAGGTTTTTAATGGTAGGGAAATAGTGCTATATGTGATGTTAAGTAAAAAGAAAGACACAGGAGTACTTTTACAATATGATTTTTTTTAAGTTATCAGTGCATATCTCTATAAATAGAAAAAAATCCTGATCTTGAGATTACTTTCATAATTATACTTTTCAATATTTTTTTCACATTGAACTTTCTTATTTAAAAAAAGTTTTACTTTTATAATTAAAAAAAGAAAATAATTCTTAAAAAATAAAAGTGCCTATTTCTTATTCACTTCGCACCCCTTGATCTCTGCGAGCATAATGAATGCTAAATTAAAGCTGAATGAACTGGCCTCCTGTCACTGAGGGGCTCCTGTTGGTCTCACTGCACTGTTCACCACACATGGGACCTAAGCTAGCTCTGGGGGGATACTGGTTAAATTTATGCTTACCTCTCTGGGCTGCCTCTTCCTCTTTCTTTCCTTTCTTCCTTCCTTCTTTTTTTTTTTTTAAAGTTTTGATTCTTAACCTATCTTGTGAAAGCACATTTCCTTTTATCTGCAGGCCTGAGTAGATTTGGCTTTTCTCTTTCCAGGTTGCCTGTGGCTACGCACACACATTAGTATTAACAGATGAAGGTCAAGTGTATGCTTGGGGCGCAAATTCCTATGGCCAGTTGGGCACTGGCAATAAAAGTAACCAGTCCTACCCTACTCCTATCGTTGTGGAAAAGGACAGGTAATATGTGGATTTTCAAAATAACTTCAGTTTTTTTTTACTGATTAAACAAAACTTAGACATGGTACAGAATTGTGGGCTATTTACTGCTAGTATTCAAGAATATTCTTGAACAAGAGCACTCATTCCTTTTTGAAATTGGCTTAATGAATCGTTGGGGAGGTTGAGTGTGTGTTAAATGTTCTATTTCCACATACCCGTATTTCACCTATACCTCCAGCAGCTACTCCACACCAGCTGCAATGACTAAACCTCCAGCAGCTCTTCCGCACTATTCTTCTTGCTCAGAAATGACCTTTCCCCTCATTCTCGTTGTCTTCTATTTTATAGTCTTAAGAGGAAGATGATGAAACAACAATGAAAATGAAGAACCAAATGGTCATTTTCAGCCCTCTTGATTTTCATTTGAGGATTATGAACCTGGCTACTTTTATTGAACCTACATTAAATTGGTTAACAAACCTTCCCCCACCCCCAGATCTTACAGTAAGACCCTGGACCCCTAAGAATTAGGGAGGAGGAAAGATAATGAAATGGCCAGGCTATTTTCGGTTCTTTTAAAGGTAGTTCAGAGCTACTCAGTAAAAAGAGAAGACGATCTTGAGGCCTTGAATGGTCACAAAAATGCCTCCGGCTAGCCAGTCCAGTCAGTGGGGACATTTAGTATTTAGACAAAACAGCAAAGAAGTGTTAAAGGATCAAACAGAGGTAACATGTAAAAACAAGCTGTCTGTATGGCATTTTACCATTTTTCTGGTGCTGCCACATTTAACATAAACTTGAACTCATCTGTCCTTGAACTCACAGAACCCACTGCCATCCGGCCACCAGCAACCCACCCCACGTTGTAGCTCCTGGTCCCGGCCGTCCCAGCATGAGTGCCGGGTTTTCTGACTCTGGTCACGCTGGGCCACACAAGCTGTAGTGGGGAAAGCAAGAGAGGCAGAGAAACAGGGCCCAGAAGTTATGTGAGTGTCAGGTCCTTACCTGGCACTTGGGAGTTAGCATTGCTTTTTGTCTTTTTAAAAAACTTCATAACTTAAAAAATTATTTTTAAATTAGATCTGTAAAACAAGTGGAAACAGCTAAATACTTGTACACTTGATGTTGTCCACGTAAACGTGATTTGGGCTACAAGTATCAAAGATGAGTGTTTTGCATGCGATGTTCCTGCTTTCTTAGTCTTCCATGCTTGAATTTCACATGGTAACTTCTGAGCTTGCAGGCCCCATCACACGAACAAGGCGAGGGAGGAACCTGTGAGTCTGCTGGGACTTGTCCTGCACCTGCCCGCCCTTTTCAGTGACTGACACTTTGCAGACACGTTATGACTTTTCTCTCAGGAACTCCTGACTCCTGGGGCCCATTACGGGGAAGCTTAGCTGGAGAGAGAATGGGATGGAACTTGGGGCGGGGTGGATCGTCAGGTCTTGGTTACCTGTTCACAGAAGTTGAAAGTGCAAATCTGCCTGCATTGGATTATTTGCTCAAACAACAATGCAAGGGAAACCTGATTAAACATTTTTCTCATTGAGGTCTATTTATGATGAAGGATGCTAACACGTGTTAGCAATTTATGTTCACACAGAAGTGATTTTAATAATTAAAGTGCCTCTCCAACCCAGTTATTCCCAATCTTTCTGAATTCTCAGTACTTTGATTTACCAGCATTTGTGTCTTTATTCTTAAAGTGCCATAAAAGCATGTTTTAAGTTCAATTGATTTAAAACTAACTCTGCCTTGCATTTTTGTGAATCCTGTGGCCTCTTGTGGTTATTAATAGTGTTGGCCTCTTACAGAAGCAAGATTGGGAATCACTGCTCTGAATCTTATTGCCACGATTTCTTCTCCACTATTCTGCTTCCTCACGGAGTAGCTTTTCCCCCTTGTTTTCTGTTTTGCATCTTCTCACTCTCTGCTATTTTGTTTCTAGTACTTTTCAGCCATTAAGCTGTGGGGTTGTCGCGGGTCATTTGGTCGACGTGACAAAACCTGTTCATGATGAACGCATAGTAAATTTTTTCCCCATTAAGAATAGCTACAAAATAAAGTGGGAAGGAAATACACCAGACATCCTGACAGTAAAGGTTAGCTCAGTTTATAGTCAGCGTCTGTTACATGTATGACCAGAAAATCTGAGCTTCAGAATTTGCTTCTTGGTATGAATCAGATTTAAGGACAGATGACCTGAGGCAAAGGCAAGGCGCCTGCCTTGGCAGATGCTTGAGTCCCAAGCCGAGACCTGAAGGTTGCCTCTAAACTTTCTCCGCTCTCCTTCCTGTAGCAGCTGCTGCGGTCAGCCACGCCCGTGCCCCACCCCTGCCTTTCCGTGTGGCGCTAGGTGCTCCAGGTAAACACCCCAGGCCGTGTTCAGGGGGGGCCAGCCTTCCTAGCTTTTCTGCATCCTAACCCCTGGCTGTGGAAGCAGTGTTCCCGCCTCCTGTAATGGCAAAGGCTGCTCCCCTCTCCTGGAGGTTAATGGGTAAATGTTTCAGAAGTGAATGTAGGAACGAGGTTATCCTGATTTTCTGGTGTTGGGTAGTTTAGCACAGGAGGCTATGATTGTGCTCCAGTCAGTTAACATTTCTTATAGAACATTATCAGGGAAAAGAGAGGCTGTCACTGTCAGTGGTCTCCCAAAGTGTACAAAAGGTACTCAAAAAATCCAAAAGTCCTTGCCTAGTAGGTCGCTGTGGAAGTGCTTAGATATGTTAAGAACAAGAGCGGTTAATGAATGTTTATCTGAACACTGTTGGGCTGTTCCAACCTCCCCTGCCTCCGGAGAATACCAGATTGCTTATAGCTAAAGCGGGTGAAATGTAGAAGGCCCTTTCTTCTTTAATTATGTGCTTCGCGCTCTGTGTTGAGCCCCGTCCTGCCATCAGACCTGCACTGCGGCCCCCGCTCGGCACTGCTGGCTGGTGTTTTCTTAGACTCCCGCTCGGGCCATGTCCGACTCCTCTTCCTCCTCCCAGTGATACCTGTGGCCACCCTGATTCTTTCTTGGCCTCGTGGCCTCGTGGCTCGGACGTGACATCTGCACTCCTTTCAGCCTTCCCCAGCTCGCTTTCTAGACTGTTCCATCTCTTCCTTCAGTCTTATCTTGCACACAATTGCCAGATTAATCTAAGAACACCATTTTCATTACTTCCTGGCCCTGTTTACAGAGCTGTTTCCCATTTGTCACATGAGCTCAAATCCACACTCAGTCTTGAATTTAAGACCAACGCCACTGTTCCTAGTGAACCTCGTGCTCTCTGCTCCCCAAGGCGCCTCTCTGCTGCAGTTGGTCCTCTTGGTGTTGTACCCTGTCTGGTCTTGCTGGTTCCGTCCTGTGCTCATTCCACATTTGCACGTGCTTTTCTCTCTGCCTCAGATGCTCTTACTCCACTTCTTTGACAAACCCAAAGCCAGCGTGGCCCAGGTTCTGAAATACTCCCCGAGGAGTCCCCAGGGAAGATGTTCCTTTACTCACCAGAGCACTGTAGTAGTCACTGCCATATTCTGATGGTTATTTGGACTTGGTTTGTAACTTCACAGATGTGTGACTTCCCTCTTCAGCTAAATCGTGAGCTCCTCAGGGCAGGCCCCAGGTTCCTGCAGCTGGTAAACATTTTCATCACAGGAAGAAACTGCTTTTGAATGTTCGCTGTGCTACGTCTCTTATTTCATTTACTTTTCACCACAAGCCTGTGAGATGATGGCTTTTTTGTATTCTGCTCCCCCCCTGCCTTTATTTTTAAAGATGATAAAACAGATGATGAGTTTGAGTAACTTGCCTCTATGGGTTACTGGCTGACTCCCAGCCCATGAGTAGTAGTAGTAATAATGGGAAGAGACCTGTACTGTTATGGTGCAATTTGTGCACCATGCATTGTGCTTGGTGCTTAACATTCTGTCATTACATTCTCATGTGCTAGCCTTGCAGTGCGACGAAACTGAGGCTCCTGGAGGCTGAGGGACTTGTGCGCGGTCACACAGCCTAGTAACAGGGCTGTGATCCAGACCTGGGTCTGCTGGACTCCAAGCCTAGACCCTCTCCTGCGGGATGTCAGAGCCTCTTCTCTAGTACTCTTGGGTTCTCAAGAGCTGAGAGCTGCCCTCTGATAAATCAGTGAAATTATTTGAGCCACACGTGAAAACAATGTATCTCAGCCTCCTGAGGCAAGCCACCACAGCAGCCTCTAGGTAGTATGAGGACCAGCTCCCTCCACGAATGGGAAACGTCTAATTTAAACAGGTCATGGAGGAATATCTCCACCCTTCAGTTGCTAGCCTTGGTCAGTGGGGCCTTATCCAACCTTCAGCTGCTCTGTGTTATTTAGTCAATAAAATGACCTACAGATTGTCTTTAGTAAGACACTATTTTGGGTGCTTAGGGAGAGAGAAATAAGTCAGGGAGCTGGCCTGCCAGGAACCTGTAATCTAGCTGAATAGGTGAGACATAACACTTGAAAAGATGAACAGGGCCAGGTAGGAGAGGTGAGGACAGGATGTGCTGCAAGAGATCGCATACGGTGGTGGTGTTTGATCTGGGCCTTGAGAGGATTTCTAAGGCAGAGAGAAAGGAAGAGCATTCCTGAACAAGGACTTTGTGCATAATGACACTGAGGCGCAGTGAGGACATCTGTTTGCTGGAACATAGGATGTGTGGACAAAGGTGACTCGAAAGATAGCTGGACATAGATAGAAGCCGAATTAAGGGAGGCCTTAAGGTCACGTGTCTGGATTTTATCTTATGGGATGTCAATAAAGATTTGAAAGTAGTGATGAGAATGGTGTTTCCAGAGGATTATTAACCTGCTAGCATCGTGCAGTTTGGGTCAGAAGAGAGAGAAATTCTAAGGCAGGGAGACCTAGGAGGCTGTTACATTAGTTGAGATATTGGATGTCCCTGACCAGGCTGTGACAAATGGGAGACATTACAAAAAAGAATTTCTGTTACTTGTCAACTGGATGTTCTGAAAAAAGCAGTAAGTGAGGAGGGAGAAGTCAGAGATGACCCTGAAATTCTAAGCCCGAGTCACTGAGGAGGCTGGTGCCCATGGTCTGCTGTGGCAAAATCAAGATGGCGACCTCAGTTGGGGTAAAATAGTTTACTGTCATCTTTGAATCTGTGTAGTGACTTATTCTTAGAGAAAATAATTATTTTCAAATCAATAAGTCAGTGTTTTCCATTAGGAAGTATTCTGAGAACTACTTGCCTGTCAATCATGAACTTTTGAACTGGGGTCTAACATATGGTTGATCCCAGAAAACTACTCCTTTGGGTTCCAGGTAGTACAGCTCAGTGAGTCAGAACCACTGTATTTACTGTTGCAGTGTGAGTTGGGGTGACCCACAGCATGCTCCACTGAACCCTAAAATTGGTGATGTTTTGATGAAAAGATTTATTGACCCTGGGTCACGATAGCCCCAATTTTTTTGATCTACTTCAATAAGTAATGCTTTAAGAAAAAAATTTAATCATCTTTTTGTTTTGTTTTGTTTTTGGTCCCTACTCTCTTGGATTGCACTTGAGTTTCAAAACAGGACGGTACATATTCTAGGCCTACTGGCTAGAAGTGGTACCAGGCAGATCTTCATGATGTAAAAGTGCCAGTGAAAGAGCTTAAATGTAAAGAACTGTTTGGTGCCTGAAAACGTAGAAGCTTAGGTGTCTAAGTCTTGTTTTGTTGTTGTTTTTTTAAAATCAGTTAAACCTAAGGGAAGAAAAATCAACTTGTTTCTTCTCCCTGTTCACCGTGTTTACTTGGTGTGTGTTTGTGAACCTAGAATTATAGAGATTGCGGCCTGCCACTCTGCCCACACGTCTGCCGCCAAGACGCAGGGAGGGCACGTGTACATGTGGGGCCAGTGCCGGGGCCAGTCGGTGACCTTGCCCCACCTCACCCACTTCTCCTGCACCGACGACGTGTTCGCCTGCTTCGCCACGCCCGCCGTCACGTGGCGCCTCCTGTCCGTGGGTGAGCTGATCGCTGTCCATTTGGGTGATGGCCTGAGAACTAGGAGAAGCCTGGTGCTTTTATTTCGATAGTAAGGACTATGTTAAGTGCAGTATCAGATAATTTATTTCCCTCTGATGGACTCCTGTGAGAGGGAACTAATTTGATTGATTCATTTTTCAAGAAAGTGTCAGAAACCAGCACCTTATACTAAATGAAAAGTAGTTTTGATTGCTTTTTACTGTGATTGGGAAACTATATCTTTTATTTTTAGCAAGTGTATTTGCTCACACATTCAAAAAATTTTGTTTAGTAAGGTGGTTTGGGACTTCAGTTGTTTCGCCAGGTTTACAAGCAGATGTGTGAGAGGTTCTTACACTTAATGGTGGCCGCAGCCAGAATCCGTATGTGGGGAAGAAGCACGGTTGATTGGTTATTTGGGGGACCTGGTGTTTTCACGAGTGTCAGCAGAGCAGTACTGTATACCGGCCGGCAAGTGCGTTAGAAAACATGGGTGTTGCTCCCTTAGAACCCGACGACCACCTCACAGTGGCTGAGTCCCTGAAGAGGGAATTTGACAACCCCAACACCGCAGACCTGAAGTTTCTGGTGGATGGAAAGTACATTTATGCACATAAAGTCCTTCTCAAAATTAGGTAAGGAATTACTTATTTTGAGAGTTGAAATAAATATGTTTATTATTTTCTAGTTCCAAGGAACTATATTAGGCACTTCCAGTGATTATGATTGCCCTTGTGAGTGGCCAGTGCAGTGGGGGAAACACAGGGTACATGAAACAAGAAGTAACAGAGGCCATTGCAATGAGTGGGGAGTGGCTCAGGGCCGACCTACTGTCGGCTTCCTTAGAGACTTTACAGATGGCCTGTCCACCTTGGCACCAGGGGGCCGCCACCAGTGGGGAGCATGTTTTGAGCACTTCAGGGACCACTTGGATGTACGTGAACTTCTGTGCTAGGAGCTGAGTTTGGCCCACGACAGTCACTCTCCTTAATCAGCTTTGGGACACCGAATGTTTAGCTGCTTGGAAAAGAGAAGAGCAACAGGGCTGAGGTAAAGCTAACAGGGATTTTTAAAAATCACATTTATTGATGTATTTAAAATGTTCAGTTTGAGGAGTTTTGACATTGGTATACTCTTGTGAAACCACTGCCCCAAATCAGGACACAGAACGTTTCCGTCGCTCCTCAGAGATCCCTCAGGCCCCCACCCCAGGCCAGCACTGATGTTCTTTCTGTCACTGTAGAATGGTCAGCATTTTCTAGAAGCTTATGTAAATGGAATTCACAGTATGTATTCTTTACTGCCTGGCTTCTTAACTTAATGATTTTGAGATTCATTTTGTTGTTGTGTAACAGATATTGAAATCCTGCTGCAATGAATCACAAACTCAATAGGGCATTTTAGTCTCCAGCTCACCTCTTAGTAAGGTCGGGCTGTGCGGCACTCATTCACCCTCGCTGTAGCCCGTGACCCCGCATAGAAGCGCAGGGAGGTTAGGGCTTGCTAGAGCTGCTGTAGCAGAGTTCGGCGGACGGGTTGGTTTCAACAGCAGAAATTTATTCTCTCAAGGTTCTGGAGGCTAGAAGTTCAAGATTAGAGTGTTCGCAGGATGGGTTCTTTGTGAGAGATCTGAGGAAGAATCTGTTCATGCCTCTGTCCCAGCTTCTGGTGGCATGCTGGCCATCTTTGGCGTCCCTTGGCTGGTGGCAGCATAACTCCGGTCTTCACATGGCATTCACTCCAAATTCCTCCTTTTCATAAGGACACTGGTCAGGTTGGATTAGGGACCACCCTCTTTTAACTTGATTACCTCTGTAAAGACTCTTTTTCCAAATACTATTATATTCCGAGGTTAGGACTTCAACATGTGAATTTTGGAGATACAGTTCGACCCATAACAGGAGGTGAAGAAACAAAATTACTCAGTTATTAAAAATAAACCCACCCGATTTCTGTAAATGCTGTTCTGTGGACATGGTGTGGGAGGGCCCCTGGGAGGCCGGGCAGGGGAGGCAGCCGCCCCACAGCAGGTGAGCGTTTGCAGCCTCGTGTAGTCAACAGGCGTTTGCAGCCGTCCAGGCAGCAGAGGAAGTGAGAGGCCCAGGCCAGGACGTGAAGGTGTGCAGTGCTGGGTTTTTCCTTCCTTCTCTTCAGCTATTTCCTCTTTAACCCCCTGAGCACGTGCTCCTCGGGTGGTCATCTGCTGTTGCCTAGAAGCTGGGACCTGACACACTTCTTTCTTCCTCCAGGTGTGAGCATTTTCGTTCTTCGTTGGACGACAGTGAGGATGAGATTGTAGAAATGAGTGAATTTTCGTATCCTGTTTACCGAGCCTTCCTGGAGTACCTGTACACGGACAGCATCAGCCTGTCCCCCGAGGAGGCAGTAGGTAATTGCCACCAGACTTGACCAAGAGATTGGCCTAGAAGTGGCTTCTGTAGCACCTCAAGGAAGTCGCTGTGAGGGGAATCACAGTGGTGGTTCTTTTTTTGTGTGCTGAACCCATCTCCTTCCCTTTGTTCCTACTTCATACAGAGGTTGACTGGAAAGATAAACAAGGGATGGGTGATTATCACACCACCTGCAGAGCGGGTGCCATTCTCCCTTGATTACTCGATGCTGTACGAGACTTTTTAGCTACCTCACTCACTGCCCTCAAGATATTTGCATTATAAAACCGATAAAATGCACTTAGTAAGAAGCCCTGCTGGTCTGCATAACTGAATGTCCCTTGGGGACAGACGGGGCTGTGATGCATTCTGTCCTGAAGGTAGTGGGGCCTTCCCTGCGTCTGGGGCTTACTGATGGTGAGACAGCAGCGCAGGGTGAAAAACATACTAAGTTTCGGTTTACAGCTGTCAGCAGTATTGTCGGCCAGTGGGACGGAAGAATTAGGAGTTGCCTCTGTAAGGAGCTAACCAAAGCGCTCAACACTTAAATTTTTAAATTAAATATTAATTTTACATGTATAAATTCAGTAATACTTTTTACCAGATCAGCATTTAATTTTCCTGAGCTAAACAAAAATCTGATTGCTGAGGTTTTATAGTTTTCCTTCCTTTCTTCTGCAAATGCTTGCGAGTCCAGGGCCCACTGTGCGCCACAGCTCCCCTTGGCATCTGCGAACGGACGGCCGAGGCCTTGCCCCTGTGGAGCTGCTGCTCAGGGAAGGGAGGCCAGCCTGAAACAAATAAATAAAATCAGTGAGTTGGGAGGTCAGAGAGGGCTCCATGAGTATGTGCGCTGAGCAGGGAGCTGGGGGAAGAGCATTCCAGTGCAGAGGAACAGTGCGAGGGTCTGAGACAGGAACACGTGTATGGTGTGGAGGAGGATGAGGAAGGCCCGGGTGGTTGGAGTGAGAGTTGGGATCTGGGCAGGACCAGGCACACCCTTGGAGGCCCCGGTGAAGGGCCCAAGTCTTCTGCTCAGTGTGATGGAAAGCCTTGGGAGGTTTTGAGCATTTGGGTTGCATTATGTAGGATTTGCTTTATCTCTAACAGTAAAATGAAAAAAGGAAGTGGCTTAAACAAGATAGTTTCTCTCTGTGTCACCAGGATACAGCTCAGGGCATCGCTGCGTGTGGCCCCGCACTCATGTCCAAGAGCACGTTTGCGTTGCAGGCAACAGGATGGAGGGAGGGACAGTGACCGGTAGGGGAGGGGGAGCAAAGAGCAAATCCCAGTGTCTGTTAAGGAAGTCCCACTTCTCTTAAACACGGACCAGAGAATACCACAGCCATAACCCAGCTGCACAGGAAGTTGGGAAAGTGGTCATTTCCAGATGGCCACGCCCAGCTGAATACTCTGTGATTTTGGAGCATGTTGGTTTGTGTGTATATGGAGAAGGTGAGGGGCAGCAAGCAGCTTCTGTCCTAGGAGTGAGGTGATTTGTTTTTAAAAGCTCAGTAACTATCATGGCTCAGGTATAAGGTGATGGTGCCCTGGGTGGGGTGGGGTAGCAGCAGAGGTGGTGAAAAGACGGCAGCTTCTGGATATCAGTCAAAGACAGAACTGATGGGATTTGTTGGCAGATGGGATGTGGGCTGTGAGGGAAAGAGAAAAGGATGACTGCTCTGACTCACTAAGATGAGGAAGATGGAGAGCACCAGGTTTTGCTCTTGAGTTTGAAAGTCAGAGTTTGAGCTGCTTTTCAGACATCTGTGTGGCAGTTTTTTAATAGGTTCACCCCTAACACTTGCAGGGCCCCAGGTAAGAGTCTACATTCCGTTATGTCTAAAAATTTGAAGTTATATATCAAGCTAGAAATCTTCAGATAAACTATGTTAAATCCTCATACCTTGAAAAATATGCTTCCATTAAGAACTGATAGATCAGGTTTGAGTTTGAGCTGGAGTTCATGCTGGGACGCAGTGGCCCAGGAAGGACTGGCTCTGGCCTCCAGCTTGCAGCCGCCATCTTTCTTTACCCACCACCAGCTACATCCTGCATCACAAGGGGTGTGTGGGCATCCATCCCAGCCTGCTTGTCCAAGCTCCACCCACCCCACCCGGCCATTCTTAAGGGCTGGGGGTCTGCACATGGATGATACGGTCTGGAGGGCAGGAAACATCTATGTATGTGGCCTCGGGGCCAATTAGGCAGGGAATCCCAGGGTCCCAGGTGCCCAAGGTGGTCTAGGAGGGGGCACGTGGCTCCTTGGCCACCCTGTGGGGAGTGGTGCACCTGGAGGAGGAACAGAGCTGGGCCCTCTTGGGGAGAGACTCAGGGCAGTACTTGTGAGTACATGGCATATATGAGTCTGATGCTCGGAGTGTGTGGGGCTGTTGATGTGAATTTGGGAGTTGTTGAGAACTGACCCAAAACAATCAGTCAATTCACAACTCTCAGAATTTCAAAAAATTTCAGTTCCTCCAGCAGGCCATGGGCCTTTCTTTTATAATTTTGCTAATTGTTATGTTATAATGAAAGCAAGTTCCCAACAAATTCTACCACATGTATAAAATTTATTAGCAGATAGATATAAAAACAGTTAATGGGGTGAGGTTGATGAGATCCTGGCTCTCTGTCCCTTGGGCCCTCTGTGAAGTATCTTGAAGTAAGCCGGACAGTATTGCAGTGTCAGGATGCAGCTAGCCTTTTGATCAGGTAGCAGCCAGGACTGAATTAGAGCCAGGAATGTAGCCCCAGGAGTCGGACTGCTGAGTCTCAGGTGCTCCAGCCGAATTCACGTGGGGCCAGAAGGGACCACTTCAGTGTCTCTAGCAAAACAACGCATCTTGAAAGAAGAGCTTTCAAATGCTAGCCGACCGTTCCTGATTGGAGTGCTTCATAGTATCCCCTGGGGTAGATTAAAATGAACTTACACATGTGAATCACTCTATGTGGGGTTATTTGAAAGCAGATGACAGATAATATAACAGGAATCATCAGTGCTTATAGACAGTATTTAAAACTGGGGCAGGGGATCATTTAGGGAAATAAGTTGTGGTAAGAATCTGCATATTGAACCCTGGGCATTCAGACACTTGGAAGTCAGGAGAAAGGGTCCAGCCAAGAGACTGAAGAGTAACTGATGAAGGAAGAAAACACGGGCAAGTAACAAGGCATTTCAGGAAGGGGAGCATCCTCACCCCCTCAAATTCTGCGTAAACCTTGAGTCAGATGAAACCGGAGGGTAGCCTGTGGACTGGGCCCTGTGGGAGCCGTTAGTGACAGTCACAGGTGTGGTGTCAGGGAGCGGAGGGGATGGACTTCTGCCTGTGTGGCAGGAGGTGAGAATGGCAGGTGGTAAAACAGAGGCAGCGGATAGAGACGACTCTCCTGGGAGGGAGGCTAGCCCCAGAGAGGAGCAGACAGGTAGGGTCCCGGGAGGCAGACGTGTGTCCCCGATAGGTATTTTCCTTTTCGAGATGGGCAGTGTTAGAGCATGTTGAATGCCACTGGGGAAGATGTTGATCACGACTGGAGGAGCGTTTCTGGGGAAAAGACTACAGCCGTGTTCACTCTGCTCCTGTCTCCCCACAGCTGCTTGTCTGTGTGCTGCACTGGCTCAGGGCAGCCGCGTCCGCAGGTGGAGCCACACACTCAGGTGCCAGGCAGCTCGTCTTTGTCTCCGCAGCCCTTCACTGGGGATTCTGTCTGTGCAGGGTCACCTCCGACGGGCTGACTTTAGATCAGGATGCTGCGATCACTCCCCTCATAAACATCTCTTTCCACCAGGATTGCTCAATCTGGCTACATTTTATAGAGAAAATCGTTTGAAAAAACTCTGCCAACAAACTATCAAGCAAGGAATCTGTGAGGAGAATGCCATTGCGCTGCTCTCAGCTGCCGTGAAGTATGATGCCCAGGTAAGAAGAGCATCTTCCAGCGAGCCGACCCCTGGGAGAAGTCAGGCTAGCTGGCTCCTTCCTGCCTTAAGCTGAAATAAAGTCTAGGGGAATTAAAGATTTAACACAAAGTGCCAAAAAAATGGACCAGAGGAAAAAATAAAGAAATGTCATATATATATATATATATATTAATGTATTTTATGTGTTTATATATGAACATGATATATGTAAATAAAGTTAGGGTGGGCCTCAAAGGCAGAAATCATAAACAATTGCTAGATCTAATTTCAAAAAGATAAAAATGCTTATACATCAAAAATACCAGAGAGGAAATTAGGAAGTAAATGATACACTGGGGAAAATATTTGTAATACAATGAAGCAAGCTTACCATAGCTGACATGTAATTTTTAAAAAACCAAAAAGAAAACATGAGTAGTTTGATTGAAAAAAATGGACTAAATGGATTTATGAACAAATAAAAATATAAGTGAAAATAAGATACAGTTTTCCAGCCTTCACACCGGGGAATTTTCAGAAATAGCACCGGCTGAGGATAACGGGTGTTCTCCTGAACTGCTGGGAGAGTGCAAATCAGCATAATCATTCTGGCAGGCAGTTTGGTATATAGTATGAATTAAAAGCTTTAAAAATGTAGTTCTTTAAAACACTCACTTAGAAGTTTATCTTAAGGAAATAATCATGGATTCAGACAAAGATTTAGCTTCAAAGATGTTTCCTGCAGCATTGTTTATAATCTTTAAAAATTGAAAAAAGTCAGCATGAACAGGAGAGGATTGTTTAAAGAATGTTAAATACTATTCAGCATATATCACTGACTGAAAAACTGTAGTCCTTTTTTTTTTTAACAAGTATGTTTTTCTTTAAATAAAAATATTTTTAAAAATATTTTGAAGTATAGCTGAATTAAAAAAAACCCCAAATTATTATCTACATAGGGAAAAAGACTGAAAAATAAGTCGATGGTTATCTTTGAATGGTGGGATTGTGGATGATTTTTATTTCCTTATCTTTGCTTGTTTTTTCTGAACTTTCTACAGTGACCATGTATTGTTTTGATAATAAAGAAAGGAAAGAAAACTTGTCTTAGAGCTAAATCTTTAGGAAACAGGCCATACTTCTTGGAGCTGATTTCCTTAAGGATATCCTTTCCTTTGGTCAAAAAACAGGGACATTTTAGTGGTGGGCAGAAAAAAGGTTGTAACTTCTTTTCTGCTTATCTAAATAACAATATGCTTATTAAAGAAAGTTTGGAAAATAGAAAAAGTATGAGGAAGGAAATGACTCATCAGCCAGAAGACACTAATGTTTTCATAAGCTCCTTCTGATTTTTCTCTAGGTTCCATTATGTACATCTAAATACTTGATTATTTTCACTTAACATTTTAAAAACTCTTATCCACTTTGAAACATTGACATTTAAAAGCATAGTGAATGTGTGTCTTTCATCAAGGTAATAACATACTGGGCTCTTAGAACTTGCAGAATGCTTCATGGTCCAACAATATCTCTGTGCTTCTTTGAGTTTGTTAAAGTCGTGGTGATACTGCTGGACTCTGGTGGGCTGTCTCAGGTGGCACATAGTGTGTCCGTCTGAACGAAGACTTTTTCCTGTTCCCTGTTTATGTGAATTATTTGTATGGTTACCATTCTTTCACCCTCTTTTCTAGACAGTAAGCTCCTTGAGGAGTGGCAAGGACTTTGTTTTGCTCACCACCAAATTCCTAGTGCCTGGGGTAGCTCCTGCCATGTAGTAGGTGCTCGTTAAATACTTGTTTCATGACTGTTCAGCTTTGCCTGTAGAGGCACTCACTGTAATTTACTACAGGCTGTCTAACTGATTGTGTGTTGGACCCTAAATTAGTATAATGCACCGCAAGTAAAATAGACCAAAGTATACTTAGTGTAAAGGTTTTTTATAAAGAACAGTGTATTTTATTTGACTAGTATTGTTACTTGCTGACTCTAATAAGCAAGAAATAGGCCTTTTCAGCAAATTATCCCTCATGTGTGACTACACTTAATACATAGTTAATGTGAGCGAGGGATTGTTCGAAGCATAGTTCATATCTTGTTTAATCCTCAAAATATAGGCACTGTAAAATATAGGCATTATTATTATGAGTCCCAATTTACAAATGAGGAAGCTGAAGCTCCGAGAGATGAAGTAAATTCCTAGCAAGCTAGTAATTGTGAAGCTGGAATGCAATCCAAGATTGGATAGACTTCAAAACCACACATTTAACTGCAATTCCCTATTGCCTGCCCCCCCTGCATTTTAAAATCAGCAGTTTATGCATTGATTCAACAGATACCCACTGAGTGCCTGTTAAATGCCTGACACTGCTCTAGGCACTAAAGGTACAGCAAGTGAACAAAACAGACCCAAACCTCTGCCCTCGTGGAACTTTCTGATGGCTAAACGAATGCAATGTGTGATCGGTTAGGTGGTGATAGGTGATGTGGAAAAGTAAGGTGGAGAAGGGAGGCGGGAGGGCCAGGCTGAAATGAAAGCTGAAATTGTCATTTTGCTCAGGGAAGGAAGGTTTCACTGAGGAGACTCGGGCAAAGACTTGAGGAGGCCTGGAGGGGCTCTGAAGCCATGGGGCAGGACGACACTCGAGCAAGATAAAGGGACAGCTGGGTGTGGGTGGAGTAGGGCGAGGGACGGGGAGCGATGGGTGAGGGGATGGTGCTGTGGGGAGGGTGTATGTGCAGGGAGGTAGGGAGGCAGGGCCCAACAGGCAGGTTTAAGGGATCTGAGTTCTAACGTGAGTCGTGGGAGGGCTTGAGAGGAGCAGACATGATCTGACTGACATCCAGAAATAACCTGGCTGCTGGGTTGAGAATAGTGTGAGGGTGCAGGGCGTGGTGAGTTGGGAGGCGGTATTCAGTAAGCCATGAGGGTGGACTGGTCTGGGTTTTAGCTGTGCAGCTGGGGAAGAGTGGTGGGGTTTTCAATATATTTCCAAGGCAGAGCCAACAGGATTTGCTGATGGGTTGGCTGTGGGGTGAGGGACAAAAAAGATGACAGTTTAGGATGACTCCAAAGTTTTGAGCCTGAATATGAAAGGCTGAAATGATCATTTATTGAGATAGAGAAGACTGGGAAGAGCAGCATTTGGGGGGGGGGGAAATACGGGAATTTGATGTTGAAATTCAACATTTGTGATGTCAATTAAATATCCAAATGAAAAGCAAGTTGGATAAACAGGCCTGGGGTCCAGGGGAAGGTCCTCAGTGCAGAGAAGTGTATTTAAAGCCGTAAGACTGGCGGGAGACAGGCAGGTGGGAGGATGACACACTCCATGTTTCCAGGTCTAGGGGTTTGGGAGCTGTTGGGAAAGGAGCCGGCAGGGAGGTGAGAGAAAAGCCAGAAGACTGTGTCCTAGAAGGCAGTAAGTAAGGAGAGAGTGTCGGGAAGGAGAGTCATCCACACACCGGCAGCTGCTGGGTCAGGGTGGGAACTGAGAACTGACCATTGGGTTTGGTGAGGAGGGACCTGTGGGGGACCCGGCAGCTGTGGAAACAGTGATGGGGGTAAAAGGCAAACTGGAGAATGGAAGTGGAGGAATTGGAGATGGGGAACAGACAGTTTTTCCCAGTAATTCTGCCATAAAGGTACAAAGAGAAACAGAACTGGTGGTGATTGGAGGGGTGGTGATAAGAGGTAGCACGTGTTATGTGCTTTTTTAAGCTGGAGGAGATGGAAGCACGTCTGTGTGCTGCTGGAGGTGATCCTGGCGGGGAGTAAGCCGATGAGGCAGGGACAGATGCTAGACTGTGTTCTTGAGGAGACAGGAGCCAGAGGGATCTGGTGAAAAAGCAGGGGGTTGGCCTGGGACAGGAGTGTGACCGTTCATCCAGAGTTACGGGAGAGAAGAGAGTTGGCAGGCGCACGTGCAGGTGGCAGGAGCTACAGCCTAAGAGCTCGCGGGGCCCTCTTCCGAGTGCTGGTTTCGCGGTGAAATAGGAAGTAATCTTAATTTAGAGCGAGGGTGAGACAGGCGGTGTTGGGGTTTTTCGGGTGAAGGCCTGAGGGTCTTGTAGGACAAGGGGAGGAGGAGTGACCTAGGAGAATGTGGTTGGATTGCAGGACAGAAGGAGGCCCCGTTTTAGATGTGAAGCTGTCGAGTGTGGCATCAAAAGCAGAAGCACTGTTTTCGGAAGGGCAATGGGCCTTGTTTTATGTGGATAGAAGCCATTATAACCAGGTCTCCCTCCAGGCCCAGGTTTCTTGAATTCGTAGAATCACAGGAACTCTTCCCAATTCCTGTCCTTTAATAATTATGGGAAGTTCTCCTAGAGAAGTAAGAGGGTGGATCCAAGTGGTGACAGCTGATGGTCCTTCCGTTCGCCCATTAATGAGCAGTTTTACTGAAGCTGTTGGATCTGAAAATGTCTTTGACATGCTGACTGGCCGCCTGACTACTGACATGTATATGGTTTTTCTATTTTTTTGTTTTTCATTTATTTAAATTTATTTTTCTTCCAGTTTCATTGAAATGTAATTGCTTCCAGTTTTATTGAGATATAACACTTGTATAAGTTTGAGGTATTTCTTCCTGGTTCTGTCTTTGGAGACTGTACCTCTCTAAGAACTTGTCCATTTCTTCTAGGTTGTCCGTTTTGTTGGCATATAGTTGCTGAGAGCAGTCTCTTAGGACTTTGTACTTCTGTGGGGTCGGTTGTAACTTACCCTTTTTCATTTCAGATTTTACTGATTTGGGCCCTCCCCTTTTTCCCTTGATGAGCCTGGCTACCGGTTTATCAATTCTGTTCATCTTTTCAAAGAACCAGCTTTTAGTTCATTGATCCTTTCTATTTTTTTTTAGTCTCCATTTCATTTATTTCTGCTCTAATCTTTATGATTTCTTTCTTTCTACTAACTTTGGATTTGTTTTTCCTCTGGTTGCTTTAAGTGTCTAAGGTTAGGCTGTTTGAGATTGTTCTTGCTTCCTGAGGTAGGCTTGTATCGCTTATAAACTTGCTTCTTAGAACTGCTTTTGCTGCATCCCTGAGGTTTTTGGATCATTGTGTTCTTGTTTTCATTTGTCTCAAGTATTTTTTGATTTCCTCTTTGATTTCTTCACTGATCCATTGGTTGTTTTGTAGCATATTGTTTAGCCTCCCTGTGTTTTCGGTTTTTGTTTTTTTTTTTTAACAGGTTTTTTTCTTTTAGTTGATTACTAATCTCATAGCATTGTGGTTGGAAAAGATGCTTGGTATGATTTCAGTTTTCTTAATTTACTGAGGCTAGCGTTGTGGGCCAGCGGTTCCTGGAGAAATGTCCCACGTGCACTTGACAATGTGTATTCTGCTTTCGGATGGAATGCTCTGTGAATATCAATTAAGTCCACCTGGTCTAATGTGTCATTTAGCTTGTATTTCCTTATTGATTTTTTGTCTGGATGATCTGTCCATCCATGTAAGTGGGGTGTTAAGGTTCCCCCACTATTACCGTATTACTGTGGAGTTCTCCTTTTACGTCTAGTAACAGTTGCCTTATATATTGAAGTGCTCCTGTGTTGGGTGGATGTATGTTTATAATTGTTCTATCTTCTTGGATTGATCCCTTCGTCACTATGTACGGTCCTTCTTTGACTCTTGTAACAGTCTATTTTAAAATCTATTTTGTCTGATGTAAGTACTGTGACTTTGGCTTTCTTTTGATTTCCATTTGTGTGGATTAGTGTTCAGGGATAAAATTAATAGGTTTTCCTCATGGAGTTTGTTTCTTTACTTACAGTGTACTGTGGGTTTGTGTGTATGTCGGCATGGCTATCACTATTTCTAATTTTTGTATTTTTCACCTTCTGCATTTGCTATAATTTATGTTTCTAAAGAAGGAAACATAACATGCAATGTGCATATGTAATTGCTTGGAGATTATTCAGGGCTTTATTTTTTTTTATGAATTAGCTTCAGCAACATAGAGAGGATACTTGAAAAGTTGACCACCAGCTGGCTGCACCTTGTCCTGGGTCAAGATGGCAGTGTTGCCCAGGCTTCGAGGCACATCGGAGTCTCTGTGGGCTTGACTCACTTTACCTCTCATTTCTCTGTGGCCAAAAAAGTGTCCAGCCACCTTATTTTTGATTCTTAAGTTTGTAGACGAATGAAGAGAAGCACTGCAGGACTGTCTTTGGCCCAGTGTGCAGCACAGTGAGCCCGAAGTCACCCAAGTGTGGAGTCTCTCTCAGCAGAGAGAAAGTCATGGTTTCTTCAGAACATTTTTCCCAATTCACGTTATTGAACCTGCATGCGATCTGAGGAAATCTAACCACCACATCCTTGGTCTTCTTGTAATGAAAAAAGAGCAGTGGCCTGTTATTGACTTCAGAGAAGCATTTCGCAGGATCACTATTTTTTTTTTTTTATAGCTTAAGCTTTTCTCAGAAACTCTTTACAGGTAGAACTATTGAAGCCCCTAGAAGAATGTAAAAGGAGTGTTGGGCTCAACATAAAGAAAATCTTTTAAACAGTTTACACAATGCCTTTATACAATAAATATTTATTAAACAAACAAAAAAGACGAGTGTCATACTCTGAACAAATACTGAAAGTGGAATGAGCAATACAAATACTGTCACTGGAAGACGGTCCAGAATTCTTGCAGGAGCTTCTCTCTGGGAAGAGAAAGTCTCACTCTTTGCATTGGTCAGTGTAGAGGACCTTGCACGTTTTACTGTATTTGAATTTTTCCAAGCATAGACTCATACTGGCTGTGTTGTTTTAAAACTGTGCCTCAGGTGTTGCTATGCCAGCATTTCTTCCTGTTGGCCAGCAAATCCTCCTTCCTTGCCTCTGTGTTTTAGAAATTTTCATGCTGTGTTGCATTGCATTGGGATGTACAAATTTGTTAAAACACTTTTATTGTCGTTCCTAGGATTTAGAAGAATTCTGCTTCAGGTTTTGCATAAACCATTTGACTGTAGTGACACAGACTTCAGGCTTTGCAGAAATGGACCACGATCTCCTGAAGAACTTTATCAGCAAAGCAAGCAGAGTTGGAGCCTTTAAAAACTGATCCTCACCTGCAGGAAAGAGTTTTTAGCATTTCCATTTTCCCTGCCAGAGAATAACTTCTCTTTAATAGTATTCATGAAGAGCTGCTTTTGGCTGGATACTTACATTCTGTCGAAAGAAGGATGGTGGGTCAGTCTCCTCCACCTTTTGAAACCCAGAGTCTACACGGAAGGCACTATAATGCTCTGATCAGATGTGACTGAGCTCAAGGGAAAAATTTAAATGTCTTATTACATTTACCATTTTGTCTTGTGGGTCACTTAAGTGGGAGACTTTTGGTACATGGGTCTTTAGTATATGCTATTCTGGCCAAATTTCCATATTCAGCAGGCTGATCTCACATAGACAGCTTGACAAGGAATGCTGTCACCACCACATTTTCAGCATCCCACACAGTGCCTTGCATATAGTAGGCACTCAGCTTATTATAAATCTTAATTATACCCTGAGAGCAGCTTTTTTCGTGGGATACTGGGTGAAGGAATAACTTGCACAGAAATAGATCTAAAGCAGCCTGTAGCTACTGAGGTTCATATTCTTCTGGTACATTGTTCTGAGAAATAGTGGCTAATTTCGAGCATTACTTAGAATTCACAAAAGGCCTTGGCAATTAAATTGTCAAAGACCCAAGGGCTAATTTTAATCCTCTGTTTACTCCGAGTCATTAATTTCTCATATGGGATTATCGAATATGGAGTAATATCTTTGAATGAATGTTATTTCTGGGCTCATCTGCCTTACATAATTGCATCATGTCCTTTACTTCTGTGTTAAGAAAGATTCGCCTCTGTAAGTATAAATGATTTTGTGTTTTTCTTGTAGTTGACTTCTATGTCACCATAAAATAGATCTCTTCACTTAGCACAATATAATTATAAAGTACTGGCCGAAAAGGAGTGAATACTTGCATTTCATGGATAGCACTGAATAAGAATGAGCTAAATTTATACTTTAGATCAACACAAGTTAGCCAACTGCAAATGAGAAGCTGGAATGGGATGTAGGTTGTAGCATCAGTGTCTCCTAATGGGTATTGCACAATGTGATCTCATGTAAAGAACACTCTTGGAATTAGAAACCTTGTTCTGATGCTGAACTATTTGATAATAAAGTGCTTCTTTGCAGATAACAGAACAAACGTGTGGGTTTTAAAAAAATTCTTCAGAAGCAGCAAGATTATATTAACCTTATGTCTGTTAGACATACATAAATCTGTATATAATAGAGGCTATTTTTTAAAGCAGTTACTCAGGTAAGGTATCATAGCAAAGCCCACTCCAAAACATAAATGGCTTATAAACAACGTAATTACTGTTCATACTACTGCCTGTGACCACTCTTACTGCTGAGGTTTGGAATCCTGTTTCTTTTTGTTTTTTGCTGACCTTGCCTGCTAGAGGCAAAGTAGGCTGGATGTCTCTAGTTCTAAATCACAGTCCTATTTTTGGAACGATAGAGTATTTGTTATTTTAAAACTCAGCCCTGAACTGCTGGTTTTCACGTTTGGGTGGATTTGCTATTCCATCCAGCAAAGGGACATTGAGACATGTGTATGAGCAGTAGCCCCTATGCATGCTGTCCCCGATCAAAGCCGTTGCCTCTTACAGTGTCCTCCCAAACCTTCCCTTCCTCTTTCTTGTCCTTTTCTGACAGGGTTGTCTGAAGTTCCTCAGTGCCTTTTTCTTTTATGAGCTCATTTCGTATAAAAACTGGAACACTCAAAGGGAACAGGTAAGTGTATTTAGGGATGAGAAATGGATTACCTGCCAAGCACCACAGCAGGTCAGCACCCACACTGCCAGGGTACATGTTATTAGGAAGTGTGGATGGAGTTTCATCCACATTGCCTCTAAGTTGTGTTATGTGTCAATTTGCACAGCTGTCTCTCAGTGTTGCTCATTTCTGGGCACAAAAGAATAATCCCTGAAACTTTTACAAAATATAGATTCAAGGATTCTAATTCAGTATGTCTTAAGAACCTTCACAAGTAATTGTGATGTTTTGCCGAGAATGAGAGTCACTGGTTTAGCCTTAAAACCTGGGACACCAAAAAAGAAGAAGAGCTAATTTTAGACCAGTAAATGACTGAGGAGTCCCGTGGTGACGTCTCTCTGACAAAAACATGCTTTCTCTCTTGTCTTTGCTGATAGGCTGGCCATCCGTGCGCCTGTGTGGAGGACAACAGCACTGTTTCCTTCATTGCTTTCTAACAGGTGAGTGTCTGCAGCGCTCAGAACCGTGCTGTTCAGTTAGGGACATGTGGGGGAGGAGGTCCATTTTCATGATGATACTGCACCAGAAATGAATGGAGCCTTTCTTTTACCTAAGTTCATCTGACATTTTCCATCCTCGAGTTTTGTTTCCTCTCTGCTCAAACAAGAAGTTCAATGTTCTAGTGCTTCCTACATAACTGTACCCTAATTTACACAGAGAGAGGTTTAGATTTTACGGGAGTAAAGCAGCGTCCTCATCTGCTGAGAGGGGGTTTGTGAAGATACTGTCTATGCTTCTTAAAAAGTGAAGGTTAATGTTCTTCATCTGAGACCTGAAGAAACTGCCAGTCATTCTAGACCATAACCTGGTGAGTTTTATTTAGAGTCAGAATTCTTGACCCGTGACAATGAAAAGGAAGCAACTGCAGATTGCGTGGTCTTGGCCACCTTACTGATCCTCTCCGTGCTATTAGCACAATAAATGGGTTGGGAGGATTGTAAACAGAAAGGAGAAATCATACCATACTGCTGTTTTTCTTTGCCAACACATAAAGACATAAACCATACTGATTTTCTCTCACTAAATTCAGTTAAAATCAAAACATTTCCTGTTCAGAAAGTAACTGATGTTGGTCTGTGGAATAAATTTAACTTTTACGTTAAATTGTCAGCATATGTCAATACTAAAGATAAGTATAGTCCCAAAATAATGGACACAAAAAAGGCTTTCTAAGAATAGATAACTATTCCAGCTTCATATTAAAAGAGTTGTTTTAATTCCATTCAGGCATTATACAGTGTTACTACATTTCTAGTTAAGAAGCCTTACTTGTGGTAGAAATTTGCTATTTCTAGAGGCAAGGTTTCAGGTTGTCCTGTAAAACAAAGGAAAATTCTACTGAATAAATCCTTACCAATGCTGTGCACACTGTCTGGTCCAAAAATGAGGAAGAAAAAATGCTTATACAGGTAAGTTTCTATGAAACCATCCGGATGGTACTAGAACTAATATGTGGGTTTTCCCCTGCCATTTGTACCAGAAAACTGTAATGAAAAGTAAATACATGAATTTGAACTTGTCCCTTTTATTATAGAGTGTTAATTACTGCACTACATTAATCTCTGAAAGTGATCAGTTTTCTGTGATCCAGACTAAAAAATTTTAATGTCACCAAGGCTGCTTGATTTTGCCCTGACCTGAGAGATAAGAGACTGCATTTCACGCGAGATCCCATCCGACATAAGGAGTGGAACAGTAAAGAGGAAAGAGTGGGAACCTGGACAAGAGTTAAAAGATGATGCAGGTTTTTGACTTGAGCAAGTAAGTGTTTGGTAAAATGGGGAAGGACTAGGATGAAACAAGGTGTTTCTGTCTGATTTTGGTTGATATTTTGAGAAGTTGGGTAGGAGGAGGGGTAGGAATCAAGTGTTCTATTGGCTGTGAGAGCTCTGACTTCCATGAAGTGGTCAGGGCTGGAGAAATAAATCTGAGAATCATCAGCATCTAAAGCCCACTGAAGGCCAACAATGGATGAGATACTAGGAGAGAATCTAGAAACAGGAGAGAACGTTAGTACACTTAATACAAAGACCACATCAACCATTAAGACTCTAACTAATTTATTTAAAAATAGACAAACTATTATTAATTGTAGAAAATAGTAACAGAACAGTTTTAAATGTACAGTTTTAACCAATACAAAAAGCAATAAAGCGATCTCTGAAACCTTAAGAAAATTTCAGTACACGATCTCTGACGTTCCTAAAATTCTGGCACTAATTCTAACATGAACTTATTATTAGCAAGACACCTGGAAATGTGGTAAGCCCTTGACCTAAAAGCTGTCTGATTTGTATGATATATTCATGCAGAATGAATGAGGAAATGGGATAAAGCTTTCTAGTGACTGTTATCCAGACAACTGTCAAAAAATAAGTTTGAAACTTAATTGAGCACAAAATAAAATTTTGTTTTCTAATAAGACCAGATTTCTTTTTAAAAAGAACTCTGAGTTTAGACAAAGTGATTTTCCTAAAAGCTAGTAGATGCTACCTTAAATACCATCTATTTTAAATTATACCATCTCTAAATAAGTTAATCACACAAGATAGTTTAAATACACCTTTAGGTGCCAGGGTGGGGTGGGGGCGCGCCTCTTTTTCTAATGTAGCTATTTTAACTTGAAGCTTTTGCACAAAAGCAGAGAGAAGCATTAATGCCAAACCCAAAGACCTTTGATTACCTGCAGTTTTGGACTAGAAATAATGTTGCTTTGAATGTGCCAGTGTTAGACCATACTGGATTAAAAAAAAAAAAAAAAGACAACTGCCAGTTCAAAAGATACACGGAAGACATGTACCATTCCAGAGACAACACACCCTCTTCCCAAATTTAGGAGGGCAGAGTAATTGCTGAGATGCAATTAGATAAATCTCTAAGAAAAAAAAAAATTAAGGCTCCTATAGTTAACAGTCTGTTTGTGGAGTAAAATTACATTGTATCTTGATTCTTCAGGACCCAGAAACATTAGAAAGTGCACTTGGGGTATACCGTATTAGGGTCCTCTACAGCAAAGCTCTAGCTGAACACTTTATTTTCCAAGTACTATGCTAGATGGGCACTTTATGAATTCAGTGATCTGAATGGTATAAAAACCAGGAGGACTATCAAAATAACTCTTTAAAGCATGAGTTGGATGAAGAAAAGAATCAAATTCTCACAAGTCCTGAGGTATGAAATCTGTATCAGTAGTATGACAGTGTCTTGTATGTTTATACTTTGCTTTCGGCTTGTATTTTAAAACTAAAATTTATAAAAAAAAAAAAAAACACAGTACATCCATTTAGTTTCCACTAGTAAACTAAAATCTAATGTGTAAAAATTAGTCTTTTTTTTTTTTTTCTAGTTTCTAATACCTGTGTTAGCACAAGAGTTCAGGATCATTTGGGTGAATGGAGGGGCAGTCAGCCAAATTGTATTTGGAAGACAAGACGCATTTTTCTAAGGGTGGTCATGTTAAATTAAAAAAATAAATATAAATTAATAAAAATAATAGCAAATATCACATACATGCCACAAGTACTCTGAGAGGCGTGGGCTGAGAGCTCGCACCCCCAGGCTATCCTGCCATTTGTAAAGTGGAGCAGTTTTACTTTGGAAATGGAAACATCTGCTACAACTTTTTAAATGGCAGGATTTACACAAGATTTTCAATCTTGTACAATAACAATGTATGTTCTATTGACTACAATGTTGCAAGTGGCTTAGGAATCCCCTGCACAAATACTCAATGTGCATCTATGCACTTTACATCCACAAAAAGAGCTGAAGGTATATATTAAATGCGGCCGTGAACAGAACCTGGCAGAGTTCTAGTCAGATCTGTGGGAGACAGTGAAGCTGGGTGTGTACAGGGTGCCTTCCAAGGTCGTGAGCGCCTCACTTTTCTTCCCTGTGTGAGGTATCCATGCTATCATTCATTTTCTGCTTTTGCATTCGTGTTCGAGTAGATGCTAGAAAAAGGATGAAGAAATGTTAATTGCACTGAGGGTGCTGGGTGAGTTGGTAAAGGGCATAATATGTATGTTATGCTCATGCCAAACTGACAGCTCAGGGCCGGGCAAAAGCAGTGGTTTCCAATTTTTTTTTTTTTAATCATATATCCCTATCGGTAAAGGTTTTTCCCCCAAGCAGAAACCACTAAAGTGTATGTATGTATGTATGTATGTATATGTGTATAAATTATAAAACACACATATCCCCAATATTAAAAATTGATGAGCTAAAGATATTCAAACATTTTCTTTCTGTACCCCAAAAGCTTGTCTCTCACACGCCCAGGTGTGCCCAACTTTGTAGACCACTGTTCTAGAAATGGCACTTGAGCAGAAGAGAATCCTGGGCTGGTCCAGAATTATCTGATTGATAAGGTGAGAGTCACTCTTCACAAGGCTAGAGATTCCCTTGTGTTTGGGGATGTTTTGCAGGTACTACAAGGACATCAGCTCATTTAATCTGGATGTGGACATTTAAAAAGTAAATTATTAATTACAACATAGACAAAAAGAGTGCTGCTTTTATATTTTAAAATTCTTTAAGGGGTGGGCAAGAGTTCTTCATAAAGCAGCACAGAAGAACATTCATACTTGGGAAAGAAAGAAACTAGTAACTCAGTCTCCTGGCACGTCCACGCTGAGCGAACTAGCAATGTCTGAGCATCCTTTTTTGAGTGCAATTTTTTGAGGAGAGATGAAGAGCAGCCTGGAGAATTCCTGAGCCTTAAAGGGTTACAACACGTGCTGCCTCTCCCCAGTGTTCTAGCTGCACAAAGTCCTGAACTTCAGCCTGGCAGAGGGAATTCACCATCACAGCCAAGTGTGTCACTGGGACATGTACTGACTACAGCAACTGAACTCTTCTATTAGAAAATATACATTATTTTTACAGATTTCTGCTTTTAAAATGCATATCTGTGGGCTCCACAATACTCCCACATGTTTTTAAGGCCTGGTTTTGATTACAAGCTTCCTGTCTACTTTCATGTACTGAGGGGAAAAGCTCCAACTGTCTAAAAGTTAAAACAGGAGTATACTGTTGATGTAAAATCCAAAAAGAAATTCATTTATAACTAGAACTGTTAAACTTTTGGTATATTTAATCTTAATAGTACTCTTCAAAATAATATATGCAGAAAAAATGGTTTAAAATATAAAGTATTTTTTTAAATATTTTTTATTTCAAATTTAGTATCTATAAAGATGTACTGAGGAAAAAAGCTCCTTTTAAAAAGTCACATTTTAATTGGTACTGTTCTTACTGAGATGCCTTATGACCTAGGAATGACAGTTTTCTTTCTCAGTATCTGCTAAATACTTGTCTTCTCTCCAAGACCCAGTTCTGTTTCCTGTTAGTGGATCTGGCACCAGATTATCAAGGAAATGCCACACTCACTTCTGATGGCTACCTCTCCAAGACAACCCAGCAGCAGTTTTATCTTTTTCGTAATATGCTTTCCACCTACTTGGGTTAATCCTTTATAGTCTCAGAGTAGCTTAGGAGACAATTCCATTTGCCTTAACATTCCAAACGTACGTCATCCTGTATACCTTAGAAAGTGATCCAGTGTTCTTTGTCAAAATTCTGATTTCTAGTAACAGAAAACTTCCCTAATTTGCAAGTTTTACAACTTAATTTCAAATGAAAGTTCAGTAATAGCAGAATAAAATATTTTTAAAATAAAGGTGATGATGTTTACATTGCTAATTTGTACTTTTCCCTATATCCAACTGTCTGAAAAAGTTCCTCATTATAGTTCTGCTATCCTAACATGTTCTCTAACCACAGCCATTTGTGTTGAAGATGTGGTTTCACTTCTTAGTCTTCTTGCAAAATAGATTTTAGGAAGGATGAAGATGAACTTCACTTTGCATCATACATTTAGTCCACAGATGTTTGTAAATAATATCTTCTTGACTGGATTATATTTTAAATGGGTAAACAAGTCTGCTAATTGAAAGGATCATATAAAATTTATTCTTTTATAATGTGAAAAGACTTTTTTTGCAATGTAAGCAACTGTTTCATTTACATAAGGTGAAATGATAAGTACTTACTCATTTCTGCCAGTTTCTGTTGAAATTTGGACTCCCCTGGGATATGTTTACTGCAGAGTAAAAAAATGCAAAACATTTCATATGTGTATGTATAAATGGAAAACTCGAATTCCCAATAACTATAATGCTTTCAATAACTTTTTATGCTCTTATTTTAATGAGTAGCTTTTAATTAAAAGGTTTATAAATAAAACATCTACAATATAAATGTCACAAATATGATCTTACATATTTTTTCATCGGTTCTTATAAAATACAGTAGTGTTTTTCGAGAGTAAGCATTTAAAAATCTATTGTTAATCAAAACTATTTTATCAATAGAAAAATGATCAGATTTTTAACGTCTGATATCTTCAATGAATTTCAGTACATTTATAAGGTGCTTTTAACTTTGGGATGCAGTCATACCTAATACTGTGTGCAATCCTCATAACTTCCAAATAAAATTGGCATGAAAGGAACTAGTGGAAATCAGGGATGAGCTATCACTTCTGGGTTCTCGAGCTGACCAGCTCAGCTATGAAAAACATTCTACAGCTGCTCCTACCTTCCATCTGCTTCATCTGATCCTTCAATGTCAAAGCGCAGTTTTTTCAGCGGTTTAGGAGGGTTGCTTCCTTCAGCACTTCTTTTGAGCGCACGGTCGCTGTTACACACCATTTGATTTATTTTCTGGAACTTCTCAGAAGTCTATGAATTACAGAATTCTTTATTTTAAACCATTAAACACCAGCATTTTGTAGCTAGCAACCCCTAACTGTAGTTTGAGGTAGGTCAAAAATCAGGAAAAGATAATATTTGCATTTTAATTTTCTCCTTTATTGGACCAAATAAGAGATATGAAAAATCTTGAAATCAGAGTAACTGCATCTAACTCCTCCTCAATTAAATAAACACACATACATAATTGTAAACGAATGTTTTTAAAAGTTTTGAAATTCACTAATTATGATTTAAAATTAAACCTGATTTGAAAATAAATCTGATCTATATCTTCTAAATTCTTTGCCACATGCCTGAATGTGGTGCTTGAATAACAGCATTTGTAAATTCAAATTACAAAAATCTTCAGTCTCTTCTATAATTATAGTGCACGCTATTGTATTTCATAGAAAGAAAATACTCACCCCAAATGATTCACCAATTGATACTAAGATTCTGTCAAGTTAATATAAAATACAAATTAGTAATGAAAATCATACACAACTGTGCAGAGATGAACATACACACGTCATTCTGAACTACTGAGAATTCCAAATCGCAGGTCTCCTCTACCACTCAAACCACTGACAAACTATGTTCATCAGAGGCTTATTCTGGTAGTGGCAGTCTGGTCGCACACTGAGCTGCTCTCCTTAATTTTTCAAGCAAGAACTGCATGTATGTAAGAACATATTCTTCTACCGTTCACATTTATAGAGGGTAAATGAAAATTTTAAGTTTACTCATACTTAATTCCTCATAAATCTATGGGTAAGTTAACAATTACAATTTCTTTCACATTTTCTCATTAAAAATTCAAGTTACATTTGACAAAAACTTGTAAGTGATCATCAGCGTTCTAATTAGGATCTATACTGATATACAGTAAAGGCTACTTAACACATATCCTAGAATCAGAAATCTCTATTTGTCTGTTTGTCCTTGATGGAACCATATAATTTATGCTCCAGTAATAAAGCTGAAGAACAGCATTAGCCTGACATAAACGTTTGATCATACAGAACCAGCAGATATGTAGATTTTATCGTCCTCCAATCCTTGATAAGTGGCCATCATTCTACATATGTATTTGATTTACCAACATATGCTGGATAAGTAGTGTTAAGATGCTCTCTTAATGCCTGATCAGTGATTTCCCAGGATTTTCAGAATGTGCTTTTTCTCCTAAAGGACTCCAACCCGGAAGTGATTTAACTAAGATCAGCAGATAGCCATCATCATCAGCATAATATGGGTTAATTATCATCATTAAAAAATTACCTCAGTATACATTTTCATGTGGCAGTATAGAAACTAAATAGACATGGTGTGGCATCTTAATAGCTTACAGTGTAAGTTGTAGATATCAGCACATGGGACACTCAACTGTAAGAACACCAAATAAACAGATGGTACGGGGCACATGAGAGTATTTCTATCATTTGCCAGTTATTTTCTAGTTTTTCTTTTCCTGTAGAGTTTGAAATTTTTATGAGTGTCTGTTTCTTATATAATTAAGCTCACCACACAAATGTTTTCCATAGGGTTAATATATCCCCTTCTTGTTTTTCTTGTCCATTAAGTACAACTCCATGGGCTAACAATTTCTGAGATGAGACTACATTAACTTTACTAGCTAATCTGCCTCCACTCTATACAAATAAAGTCAGTTTCAAATAGCCCATGATGACATATAATAAGTCAATTGAAGCACTTCAAAGTCAGAGAGCACTTGCTGTTAGATGTGGAAGATAATATAATGATCTGTAGTTGCACAGAACTTTTAATCTGAGAATTTAAAACAGCTTCACACTCGTCATTCACCTGAGCCACGGCACCCTACTGAAGTGGACACAGAGACCTGCCCAAGGTAACACAAGGAGGGCCTCAGGCAGAATTAGGGATGGGAATTCTACAGGCTTAATTTACAATCATCTACATTTAGTCTGTCACCTACATTTTTATAAGATGATGAATAGGTCCACAGAAAGAAGTTACAGGACATTCAATAAACTCCAGAATAAAAATTCTTTGTTCAGCAGGTTGGCTACTTAAAAAAACATGAGACTGATTTGGAACTTACTACCACGCTGGTGCGCGGACTGTTCACAAAGTAACAGACCCCGGCAGCCAGGAAAGTTGACTAAATTTGCAAACCCAGCTAAGTAAACAGGTTATCTTTCTTAACATAAATTAGAAAATTAGGGACTCAAGAGTCTAGCTTATTTTACATGAAGAGAGCTTTATATTGTTATGCTTGGCTCAGAAGAAGCCCCTTATTCTTAACCACTTCCCTAAAAAGAAAACACAAACCTTGATCTTGGAGTCATTTTTGTTGGCGTTGGCAGACCTTCTGAAATTTTATATGGATTCTTTAGGGGTGATATATAGATGTTCCCCCCAGGGATCCTTAAAGGTGAACTAGAAAACTTGTAAGGGCTTCGAGGAATGTGAGGAATTGGTGACAAGGTAGGTGGCTAGACCAAAAACAAAAAAGTGGATTATTTACTTAACGTTTTAGTGAGATCCACTGCTTTATAATTAGATTTTCCAAACAAAAGACACTTTGAACATACCCTGGTGGAAGCATACTGCAAAATGTTTGTTTTCAGTCTCTGCATGAAGACTGAATTATAGAACACGATAATGGAATCATACTCCTCTTCTCTGATCAAAACACGCTTGAATGTCTGAGGAAGAGTAAAAACACTTGTTAAATGAATTTAGGAATTTCTCTCTTTAGATTTTCTATTTTAATAGCTCATAATACTTTTTAACAGTAAACACATTTTACAGAAAAAAAATCTGGAAAAAAGCTTTCTTAGGCTTGGACTGCAGCTGCTCTACTAGCAGTGAAATGTCATAGACACACATACATACAAGTTTTTTACATATGTGTAAAAGTTTATTACAAATAAAGTATTATACTTTATAATAGAAATTTGAATATTAAAGTATGTTAACTTTCCAATTCCATTTTAGTTACAAATAATGAACCATTAATATAAAAGTAAAAAGTTGATATGTGAATCTATATAATATGATCAAAATATATAATTAGTGACTGAAGTTATCCATATTATAGACATGAATATATCATGAAAAATCTTACCACGGAAAATTACCTACCTCCTGAACAGCATGAGGAAGATCTTTGTATGCTGTTACAATGATTTTGAACTTAAGGTCTATATTCTTCACCTTGCATATGCCATACATGGAACACATCATAATCTAGTAAATAAATGTGATGTAAAAATAGTCAGGGGGAGGGCACAGGTCAGTAGTAGAGCACAGGCTTAGCATGCATGAGGTCCTGGGTTCAATCCCCAGTACTGCCATTAAATAAACACACACACACCTAATTCTATCCTCCACCACTGCAAAAATAGTCCAGAAACTGAAAAAGTTTCTCCAGTGATTTCTGGAATGAGAGAGTTCATGGTATTATATTAGTAAAGTTACTGAAATATTCTCAAGCTCTAAAGCTCTAATTTGTAAGAAATACAGCAAAAATATAAAAGGTAGGCAACAGGTGAATATACATATTAAGTCTACTGAACTGATGCAGCTTCTCATTTGAATCTAATCCTTTAAGAAATCAGCACACGGCAAACAAGGAAGTAGGAGAAGATGAAGTGCACTGTTTTCTTACCTGGTCCAAATGCCTGTCTCTCATGAGTTCGTACTCGTTTTGCAGTGTGTACTGGAAAAGGGTCCAGATGATGTGTTCTAGTTCTGGATGGTCAGACAGAAGGCGTGCACACAGGGTATTTAGTCGAAGATACGCTAGTCGGTACACTGGAGAAGTAAGGGGAATTAATCGTATTTACTATTAATTT
Organism: Camelus bactrianus; assembly: GCF_048773025.1. NCBI lineage: Eukaryota > Metazoa > Chordata > Mammalia > Artiodactyla > Camelidae > Camelus > Camelus bactrianus. The sequence goes on from NC_133552.1 coordinate 15,974,399, forward strand.
TGTATCACAAGTGAATTTTTTTCAAAACATTGAATTGCTGTAACCAAAATGCTGTTAAATAGTATTTTAACATTAACTTCATCTCTACCACTATTTTCCTTATGAATAAATGATTCCTTGTCTTAGCATTGTGCTATATACACAGAAGGCAAAATAATACTTGTGAATTATTACAGCATAATATTGAGGCAGAGGTGGAAGGTAGGGAAAGAAAGATCCTAATAAGATTGTGATATTATAGAAACCAAATAGGGTTTGTTTCAGTTCCACTGGTAATCACTCATCACAGATGTTGAAAATCCTCACTATCAGCGTTCATGAGGGGTAATTATTTTTTTAAATAATGGAACTTCTGAAGTATGTTAATTTTTCCAATCCTGAAAACAAAAAATAGTATCTCAAGGAACTATATTCGATATCTTGTAGTAACCTATAATGAAAAAGATAAAATGAAAACGAATATATGTATGTATAAGTATGACTGAGACATTCTGCTGAACACCAGAAGTTGACACATTGTAACAGACTAAAAATGCTAGATTTGTAGATTACCTAAGTGGTAATATGATTGTGATACTAAATTATTTAGAAAGTCTATTTAAAAATACTACTGGAACATAGGTTTGGGAAAAAGTAATCCACAAAATTGAATTTTCTTCCATCTACTTTAAATATAATGACCTTTGGTTTAAATGTACCTTCCAAAGACCTGCATAAGGTAATTAGAATTCTTTTTAGTTAATAATTTATCCCAGTGGTCCTTAACTTTAGCTTACATCAGATTTGCACTGAGGGCTTGATAAAACAATAATTTTTTTTTTTTTTTTGGCCTCTTCATAGAGTTTCTGATTGAGTAGTTCTAGGGTGGGGTTCAAACAAAAATTCTCCTTTCTACAGCTTATCGGGTGAGGTGCATTCTGCTGGCTGGGGACCGCACTTTGGAACTACTGCTCTAACTTACGGGCTATCTCATAAAACTCAGTATATTTCTGACTTGAATAAAACGAGAAAAAAGATTTATCACAGAGGAATCTGGCCTTTCACTTTCCTTCAAAGAGCTCCCAGTGGGTGTGCACTAGCATGTGTATATACACGCACAGACACCCAAACGGCCTCCCCACCCCACCACCTACACACATAATCAGAGAATGCTGCACAACCTGGTTACCAGGAAGCGCACCTGCACGAGGCCACAGCACGTTGTATAACCTCAACCCACACACCTGAGAGCACAGGTAATGTTAGGAGCAAATATTTCCAGACATAAATTTGGAAGTCTCACAGCAGCAGCAGCAGCAATACCACCACCTAACGCTCTGAGCGCTTACGATGTGCTAGGCGCGGCTGGAAGCTTTGTGTGCGTTAACTCATTTAATCACCTCACAGCCCCTATAAGGTAGATGATGATTATTTCCACTTTACGGATGAGGAAACTGAGGCACAGAGATATTAAGTGACTTGCCCAAAGTCACACCTAGTAAGCAGAGGAGCCATGATTTGAATCCAGTCAGCTTCGTTCCAGAGTCTATGCTCTTGAAAGTAATCACCTACTAACCTTTTTTGTAAAAGAGTGAGAGGGAGGTAGATCTCAATGGCTTCTGAGTCTGGAAGGTTGAGGTTGCTTGAGCCTCTGAATTTGCCGTAGAATTTACACGTGTAGTTGACCCTTTTTTCTTTGGGGATCTTACAGGAGAAAGATACCTAGATATATTCAAAGGAAAAGTCTTCAATTTAAGTTTGTTAAGAATCTCTCTCTCTCTCTCTCTCTCACACACACACACATGCATCCAAATACACCTTGTCTATTTAATCTGTTACTCTACACCAAATTCCTATTTAAATACAAGTTGGAAAAAGAGAGCTTAATAGGAAAACTAAGCTTATCATTATCATTTCTAAGTCTATTTTAATAAATTGCTTTTCTTAGGGGATTATTGCTTTATTGGAAAAATAGCCTTGTATGTATATATGTTCAATTTTAATAATTATAGTTGGATTGAGATCATAAAATAACCCCAGCTTAAAAGTCATTGATATCAAAAAATCAATTTCTCTAATTCTCTTCTTAAAAATGTTTCATTGATAACTATGGTTCATATATATAAGACTTAAGTTACACACATATACACCCTCCTAAATTATATAGTTCAGAATTATATGAATTAATATTTCAGATAACATTATCAAGGCAGATTTACAACTATATACTAAATAGGTCAGGCATAAATCAAGGCAGAGATACTAGTAAACATCTCTCAATTTCTGATGTTCTATTGCTCTGTGTTGTCCTTTATTTTAGAGAATAATACAGTTCTACTTTCTAATCTTGTTTTTGTAGCTGAGAAATAATTCTGAGCAGGAAGTAGGACATGACCCTTACTACGGATGTTTTTACCACTTTCAATATATTAACTTGTACACGCCAGGAAAAGGGAATCACCATCATGATGATTTGTAAGTACCGGAGGCTAGTCTACTATCACCCTTGGATTTCTCTTCAATTCAGAAACTGACAATAATGTTGACTGACTTAACTTGGATAGAAGTTAGTTTCCTTTGAATTCTAGGTGCAAAAATTCAGTTACCTACTAGACTCCACTACATGAATCTCAGACTTAAAAAGGCCAAAGTGGAGGAGCTCTTGATTTTTTCCCCGTTTTCCTGTCTCAAGAAATGGCTCCACATTACATCCAACTTCTTAAGTCAAAAACTGAGGAGGTATTTTCAATCTTTCCCTTTTCTCAATCTTCAAACCCAATGCAAAAGTTAGTTCTATTAAATCTTCCTCTAAAATACACCCCAGATCTTTCCATTTCTTTCTATTTCTACTGACGTTTGTTGGACAAAGTCACTCACTTGTACTACTGAAACTGTCTCCAAACTGGTCTTCCTACTTTCTCCCTTGCCCTGTTCTTTTCCATCCTGCAACCCCATCTGTACTTCAAGTAACAGCCAGAAAGTGGCCCTTTAAAAATATAAATTATAGTAAGCTGCACCCCTGCTTAAAACCTTAATGCTTTCCCAGTGCCCTTCTAAAATCCAAACTCCTTCCTATGGCCTATGGGACCCGACAAGGTCTAGCCCCAGTTTGCCTCTCCAGCCTCATCTTGTACCACTCTCCTCTTGCTCGCTTTACCCTAGCCACACAGGGCTTTCTTTCTGTTCCTCAGATCAGCTAGATTCCATCACCCGAGGGCCACTGCGCTCACCGTCTGCTCTGCCTGGAGTGCACATCATGCGGCCCTCTGCCCGGCCAGCACCACTTGTTCTTGGTCAAACATCACTTCGTCAGGGAAAACTTCCTATCACTCGCTCAGCTTCTCTTGTTCACATCATTCTGTTTATTTCCATTACAGAACTTACTTCACTCTAAACTCACCTTATAATTAGTTCACTTGTTTGCTGTCTATTTCCTTCCTCCAGAATGTAAGCTCTCTGAGAGAAGGACCTAGTTCATCTTACTTGTCTTTGTATGCCCAGGGCCTAGGACACTTCCTGGCACTGCTTAGTGGATTAAAGAAAAAGATAAAGCTTGACTTATTTATATTAATGTATTACCTAGGAAACAAATTTATACTTGAAGGCAGAGCTCCATATGTTAGAAATACTCTGGGTACAAATTAGCATGGAAATGACATCTCAGGAAAGGAGTCCCTGCACTAATCACAGAACACTGGAATGTCAATTCCTACACAGAACTAAGCAGAAACATAACGTGAGGCACATGTCTATGGCAGGCAGTGCAGCTAGCGTGTTTAAGAGCACGCTTTGGGTTCAGATTGCTTGGGCTTGATTTCTGCTGGCTTTTGGCAAGTTACCTTATTTCTCTAATTCCTTGTTTATAGATAACTGAGGCTGACAGCAGCATCTATTACCTTACAGGGCTGTTACACAGAATAAGTGGAAACATAATAAGAATCTGAAGTACCCAAGCAGCTGTCCAGCACACAGGGAGCCTCAGTAAAGGCTACCTACTGCTTCCTTCTTCGATCGCATCATCGCTCAGCCGTTTTCGTCTCTCATCCCCCACTGCTCCCTATGCCCACCTTATGCTTCACTCCAGACGCACTGAGCTGCATTCCCTGAAAAATGTTTGCTGCTCTCCTGGCTGTTATAGTTTGGGGTTCATGCTATTTCTGTCTCCTCCCTCCTCTCTAGTTTCCATGCTGAAATCCTACTGCACCTTTGAGGCGCATCTAAATTGCCGTCTCTGCCATGAAAACTGCCCTCATGACACCAAACCTGAGTGATTTCAGCAGCACTTTGTACCGCTTTACATGACCTTTACTTGGGTCATGTCTCTTACATTCCTGACCCTTGAAAGCAGGAACAATGTCTTATTCAGAATTCTATTCCCTACAGTTTCTATACAACAACTTGCATTACACTACGCTCAAAATCTATTTGCAGGTTGAATGGATAAACATAACAGATATTCCACTTACATGTCTGCTGCAGTGTGATTATTCTGTAGAGGAAGGTTGAGAGTACAAGGAGACTCAAGGTGATCAGCTGGTCCCTCTCGGTCCTTTGCTTGTTTAATAAGATCAAATAAAGGTGAATCCTATGTGCAACAAGATGACATAAAACAATATTGGTAAGTATGATTTCCCCATGTACGTATCAAAATCATACTGTTTGACATGATGAATATTATGAATTTTGAAGTCAGAATGAGACTCTTATCTCCACTTTGAAAATAACAAGTGCCAACTTTTGTATTATACACAAAATAAAGGACTAGGAAAATGTACAACTTTAAATGCTTACATTAGAAAAGACATTAAAAGTTAGGGAAAGAGACACAGAAAAGACCAAAGAAAGTAGAAGTATGGGAATAATAACGACATGAGCAGGATTTAATGGAACTGGAAACAAAACACATGGTTTCATCAGCAGAGCTAATAACTGGTTCTTTGAAATAACTAATAAAATTAAACAAACGTCCAGTCAGACTGCGAAAAAGCGAAGAGACAGATAAACAGTATTAAGAACAAAGAACGGGACCATCACTACAAAGATCAGAAAGATAATAGGGAATTTTTATGAATAAATTTATGTCAATAAATTGGAAAACAGACCAAGTGGAAAATTCCACAAAAAAATAAATTAACAAAGCTCAATAAAAAATAAATAAACCTAAACAGTTCTACAAACTATTAAAGGATTTGAATCAGTAATTAAAAATCTACCCAAAACAAAACACCAAGCACCTCTGGTTTTAACCAGTGAATTCTACCAAACATCCAAAGAACAGCTAATTTTACTTTTACTCAAATTCTTCTGGGAATGGAAATTGTAAAAACATTCTGCATCTCATTTTATGAGCCTAGTACAACACTGATACTAAAAATTGTCAAGGATATTACAAAAAGGTAAATTACAGTCCATTCTCACTCATGAACAGAGATATAAAAATCCTAAACAAGAAATATCTGCAACCCAAATCAGCAGTGTTAAAAAGGGAAGATATCATTTACACCAAGTTGAGTTTATCCAGGTTGCAAGACTAGTTCAACATTAGAAAATCTACAGTGCAATTTACCTCACTAATAAATCTACGGTGGAAAGTCTTATCAAAATTAATGCAGAAAAAGTTCTCATTTAAAAATGCATTTGTAATTTTAAAAAAAGAAAGAAAAGAAAACTCTTAGTAAACCAGGAAAAGAAGGGTACTTATTACTTTGATAAATGGCAACTGCAAACAAACAAAAAACTCACAGCGAGCGTTATATGTAATGGTAAAGCATTAAAAGCTTTCTCCTTAAAAAACTGGAGGTAAGAGAAAGACATCCTGTTATCATGCTTTCTATTAAGCATTGCACTTGACGTTCCAGCCAGGTCAATAAGACAAAAAAAAAAAAAAAAAAGATCAAAAGATCAGGAAGGAAGAAACAACACAAATACCATTATTCACGAAAGATTTGACTGCTGATAAAGAAAACTCAAAAGAGAAATTACTATAATGAGATTAGCAAGGTTTCTGTTCTGTTATGAAATGAATATGAAAAATAATTGTTTCTACACCCCAAGCAAAAAGTTTAAAAGCACCATTTAAAAAATATCATTTACAAAAAAGTAAAACCAGCAGTAAGAATCATTAAAAACACTGATTCAAAAACTTTAACTTTCTGGAGATGACAGCTTGCAAGTCCATAAGAATGGGGGCCATACATATTCTAATCTTTTAGTGCCTGAACTAAGAAGAGCAAAAAAACAGACAGAATACCAAGATGTCAGGTTTATATAAGAAGGAAAAGAGGTGCATCAGTAAATAAAAATACAAAACACTGTAGAATATAAATAGATTTTGTGAAATTATGTAGATAGTCTATTCAATAAAAAGTGTTTGAAAATTAGCTGGCAATTTAAAAAAGATTATTACACTTTCACAATATATAGAAAATCACTTACATTAAAAAACAAAATGAAAAGTATTAGAAGTTACATATGTGAGAACCTTTATAACTTCTTTTTTTAATTTTTTTTTTACCTTTATGGAAGTATAATTGACAAAAATTTTATATATTTAAAGGTGTACAATGTAATGGTTTCATATATACATTGTGAAATGATCACCACAGTCAAGCTGATTAGCATTTATTATCTCATACAGTTACCCTTTTTTTTTTCTTTTTATTCCTCCACCCCCTTCTTTATAGCTTCTTGATAAGGAAGGACTTTATAGGTTTGACCAAAATCCAGAAGTCATAAAGAAAAAGATGAACCAATCGGACTACATAGAACCTGAAAAGTTCTGTATGATAAAACCACAAAAAACTAAGTTAAACAAAAATCTTAAAAAACAAACAAACAATACTGGTTTATTCTACAGCCATTATAATGTATTAATTTCTACTATCAGGTCATTCTTTCCTATATTCATTAGGGGACACTGTGAAGTGCAATCTAAGTAATGGCTTTCATCTGAGTAAAGCAACGCTGACAATACCAGCTACTGTGTGTATGTCGTACTCAACATCACATTTTCTAACCACTGACGAACTGAGTATTTTCACATATGGAATAAATCCACGTATATTCAGTAGGAGTGGCCTAATCCCATTCTTTTCTCAAAGACATTTCAGGAGACCTCGAGACTCACAGACATACAAGTAACCTGAGCCTTTCACAGGACTTCGGTTTGCTACTAATAAGGCATTTTACTTTCTATTCACATATGGTTTAACCCATATACAGTTTACCTGGTTGTGCTTCAGATTAGCACAACAGGATTAAACCAAAGTGAATTCCTCTTCCAAAGATGAAGGTGGCATCACCTGCACCAACAGTCTTCATGTTTCACTTACGTATCACGTTTATTACCCCACTGCCCCACCTAATTGGTCACACAGGTATGTGGACAGAGGCTTATGACAATGAGAAGCAGCAGTGCATGAGGACAGACCCTGGAGCCACACCACATGGCTCAAATCCTGACCACTCACTGGCTGCGCGACCTTGGACAAAGCTTCTTAGCCTTGTTATGATTCGCTTTTCTCAACTGTAGAGTGGAGACAGTAATGACAATAGTGCCTCGTTATCCATGCATCCATCCACCCATTATCTGTTGTATGTCTGCTCTGTGACAGGCCCCATGCGAGGAAGCATCAACATAAAGGCAAGAGATCCTCCAGCTGTCAGACACTGACTGAGGAAGTCAATTCTACCTTACTCAACATGTTCCTTTGAAATAAACTTTAATCACCCTCTACCACTAAAAAATTCCTGCTCCCCCATCCCAGTTTTCCCTGTATCATTATCAACCTTACATCCAGTTGCCCAAAGGGAAAAAGGAGTCATCTTTAATTAGTCATTCTCTGACGCTCCAGTATCCGATCCACGCAAGTCATGTTGGCTCAAACTTCAAAATACATCCCAAATCTAACTTCTTCTCATCATCTTCAACATGATAATCTTTGTGTGTACTACCATCAAAGCACCCTACCAATTGGTTTTCATGCTTCTGTTCTTGCTGCCTCCGAGCTCTCAATAGAGCTAATAAGCTACTCTCCACACCCTCCCCCATGCCCTACCACCTTCTCAAAACCCACCAACAGCTTCCCATCACCCTAGAAGAAATTCAAACTCCTGTCTCATAGTTTCTGTACTTGCTGCTTCCTCTGCCTGGAATGCTCTTTGTCAGAGCTTCCGATGACTCAACGCACTCCATTAATCTTGTTTCTTCTCAAATGGTACCTCCGCAGCAAAGCCTTTTCTGAGCATCTTGTCTAAGACAGTCATAATTTCCACTTATTTGCTACTCCCAACTCTGTTCTATTTCCTTCACAGCACTGATCACTACTTGAATTTATATTACGTGTTTACTTGTTTGTTAACTGTGTCCCCAGCTAGAGTGCGGGGTGAAGGATGGAACGTGCTTTATCCATCTTGCTCACAACAGTATCCCCAATGTCTAAAACTGCCTGGCACACACAATAGGGGTCCAATAAACATTTGTTGAATAAATGAATGAAGAGAGTAGGTTTCAGGGTTCAAAGTTCTCTGAGGTTAATTCTGCCTTAAAGTGAGGATAAGATTAAAAATAGAAGTTTCTTAGTTAAACATACCCTAGGATCCTTTAAAAATATTTTCTACTCCTTTCCTCCATGTTTTTCCCCTCAAACATTACTCAAACATCGTACATGTACCTTAGCTGTAAAGAAACTATAAACATGTAAACTGTTTCAGAATGTCTATTATTTAGAAAATTTATTTTTTCAAAGTGAAGTACAATAGAGTACAGTGGAGTATTTAGGGAACCTGGAGTAAAACTGAAAATTATTTACTGAATACTCTATATGTACCAGGCACTGGGTCCAGTGGTAAGCAAACCGGTATAGTTTCTACCCACATGGTACTTACAGCTGATGGGAAGAGGCAGGTAATAATCAAACAAGGAAATCAGTAGATAATGACTAATTCAGGAAAATACTATGAAACAGCAGAGTTCTCATAAAGAATAAAGAGGAGACCCATGTAGGCAGGCAGTTCAAGGAAGACACCTGAGAAGGTGACACAGATGCCACAGATGCTGAGGCTTGAAGTGGGAGGAGGCGGCTGAGCTGAGAGGAGCAGGGGCAGAGGTCTCCTACAGGATGAAAGAGCGCGCGCTCAGAGACTGCTGTTCTCTCAGGAGACGAAGAGAGGCCGCTGGTACTGAAGTAAAGCGGTGCTGCAGAGGTGGAGAGGCTGCTAGAGGAAAAGGGAGCCGGCGGCCTGATTACAAAGAGTCTTAACGACCAGGATAAAAGGTTTGAATAATCTAAGAGGAATAGGACATTGATCACAATAGAAACTGTATTTTAGGACAGAGATTTTTCTTGTCAAAAATCAGTAACACAGAGACAGCTAGTTCAAGTGTGTCTTGCTCCCTATTTTTATATTCCTACTACAGAAATGGGGTTCTAAAGACATCTGCTGAAAAACTCAGTGATTTATTGTGTTGCTTTCAGGAATGTATTCCAGGTGACAGAGCTCACCATAATCCACACTGCCTTAGCTCTGTTACAAGTAGCACAATTTTCTATCAATTTCCAATTCCTGGCTCCAATATGTGTAAAAGAATAAGCTAGGCAGGCCTAGTGATAGCAAAACTAACTTTGGAGTTGTGCATACATAACTCAAAAATTAACTCTATTAATCTGTGAAACTAAAAAAAACAAAAACAAAAAACCTACTGTTTATTTAAGTCTCCAACTTCACAGTAAGTAGAAGTGAAAATATGAAATTACCAATATGCTCTGGATTTTATTTATTTCAGCAGTTGTATGTCATCAACAAAAATGTCTCTGAATCTACCTTCTAAGACAAAAATGTCTCACGCAGTATAAAACAGGGCCAGGACTAAGGTAAAGCAAAAGAGGTGTGCCTGGGAGGCAAAATTTGAGGAGGCATTCACTTGTACTTGCATGGCCCTGCTACGAAATTTACCCTTTGGGGCACTGAACACTAAATTGATAATAAAAGTTGGTTAATTTAACATACACTTTTAAGCAGGTGACTAACAGGGTCCAGATGGGACCTTTAGAGAGTTCTTAAAATAAAATCCCAGTGCCCAGCATATAGTCAATACTCAATAAAGACTGCTAGAATGTTATGTGACATAGCCATATCATGGGTTTAATTAAACAGAGGAAAGCACAAAGAAGTGGATGGTATGATTTGCTTTCTAACTGACACTAAATATCAGCTGGCCTCCAAGGATAACTCCAATAATTTCTGCTACTGAGTAGTTACACCCTTGTACAGACCCCTCCTATACTGTACCAGGGTTAGTCTGTGTGCTCAGTGGCATACAGCAGAAGAGGGTAGCTTATTAAAAACTTGCAGTTTCCATCTTAGGCACTCTTTCTAGGATCTCTCGCTCTAGGGGAAGGCGGCTGCCAAGGAGTGAGCAGCCCTAAGGAGAAGTCTATGTGGCAAATGAATGAAGCCTCTGGCCAGCAACCAGTAAAGAAATAAGGGTTGTCAACAACCACGTGAGTTCAACTTGGAAGCAGATTCTCCAGCTCCAGGAAAGACTTAAACTGACTGCAGCCTTGGCTGACAACTTGAGGAACTCTCCTGAGAAAAATGGAGTCAAAACCACACAGCTAAATCACTCCCAGGTTCCTGACCTTCAGAAATTGTGAGATAAGAAATATTAGTTGTTTTACTAAATTGCTAAGTTTGGGGGTAATTTCTTGCACAGCAATACATTACTAATATAGCAACTGATCTTTTAAAAAAAATCTGTAAAGAAAACATTTAATGGAATATTTAATTTTTGAAAATTTATCTATTTATATCTATAGCATTGTTTCTACCCAGGACTCAGAAGTTTTCTCTTGGTCTCAGGCAAGCTGTCTTATGTCATTACTTATCTACTTAAATTAACTCTCAGCATAATCACTCTCTGGACACTTCACTCAGTTTTGCCACTTAATTACGTGAAGGAATCCAGACTCTCTGTCAGCAAGATTAGTATAAATCCCACTTAATAAGCAATATGGATAGAAAAAGTAGAAGTCATACGTCTACTCTACATGATCTTTCATGTTAACACACATTTCTAAAGCAAATGTGAACTTCTCCAGAGAGTAAAGGACTATAAAGGCTATCAGGTCAAGGTGTTCCTAAAAGAGATTCTGATTATCCAAGTAAGCAAACGGTCTCCAGTGCCAGCAGACAAGTTAACAATAGGGGAAGTGGAATACAGGAACTGCTATTGTTTTCTGGGTATTTTAAGAAATATTACTGGAGTTACATTACAGGAAATGTTTTTTGTACTATCATAAGCCAAATTATTATAAGACTGTTTTGCCTTGCAAAAGGAAACTAGAATAGAAAACAGAAAATTTGGGGCAGGCCTTGACCTTTCTGACAGTTCTTTCCCATTTAACTTCATTACTTCTTCAATACTGATATTTCTCAGGATCCTCTTGCCTTATGCTGGTTGAGCCACTATCATGGCTTTATTTATACCCATATTACTCTTAAATCTATATTTTTAACTAAAACTACTCGTTCAGTTTCCAACTAGATACCTCAGACCTCCACATGACAAACACCTTAAATATTAACATGTTCAACCATTAACATGAACTGATTACCCTCATTACCAATCAGCCATGAGTCCTTCAACATCCTCTTTTAAGGTTAACTATTATCAACCATCTGATCACCCACAGTACAAATCTTAGAATTACCCTCAATTCCATCCAGGCAGCCAATCTTTTAATTTATGCTTTTTAACATATTTATGTCTTTATATTTAAAACTGGTTTCTTATAGATAGCAGAGTTGGGTCTTACTTTTTTATCTACTCTGACAATCTCTGCCTTTTAACTGGGATTTAGGCTATTTATATCTAATGTAGTTACTGACATGGTTAACTTAAATTGTACATCTATTTGTTCCATCTGTTCTTTGTTCTCTTTTGACAAAGGTGCAAAAGTAAATCAATGGAAAAAGAAAGAACCTTGACCTAGATCTCAAACTCTGTATAAAAATAAACTGGTAATGGATCATGGACTTGAATATTATATATTGAAACTATAAAACTTTAAAAAAAGATAGGGGGAAATCTTGGGGACCTAGAGTTCTTATGCTTGACATCAAAAGCATGATCCATAAAAGAAAAAATTGATAAACAAGACTTTATCAAAATTTAAAAATTTGTTATGAGAAAGACCATGTGAAGAGGATTGAAAAAAGAAGCTAGAGACTAGAAGAAATTATCTGCAAACTATATATCCAAAAAGACTTTAACTAGATGCTCATTCAACCATATGTAGGATAATTAACAGAAGTTAAAAAAGTTGACTTAGTTGTGTCTACTTCAAAAAAAGTACAACATGATAACTGAGTCGAGTTTATTCAGTGCCTTACTGAGGACTATAGCCCAGGAGATAGCCTCTCAGCTCTGACAAACTGTCTTGAAGAGGTAAGGGGGGAGGTCAGTATATATGTGATTTTGGCAAAGGGGGTACTTGCAACCAAGCACACATCTTAGTGGAAGGCTCCCGCTAGTCACAAGGAATAGATATCTTAGTTAATGGTTTCAGTGCTTATCTAAGTATGGGAGGATAAAAGAATCCAGGTTCATAAAAAATTTCTCATGAAAATACTTAATTATTTGAAAGCCTCTTCTGCCAGTTTTCCCAGAGGACAGCATGCCTCATTCTGCCCTGAACTCCTCACAGTGGGTACTAAAGGTTAGTGACTGCAGTGGCTAATGACTTAATTCTTGTAGAACCTGGTAGCAAGGGACATTTTTTAGTTGGCAGTTGTATCAACAAGTTAATACAGGCTGTCAGATGTCACTGCTATCAGGAAACTGAACTCAGCAGAAGAAAATTCAGTCCCTTGAGGTAAAAGAGTGCTAGCCAAAGCATCCAGAGTAAAAGACAAACCTAACAATTGCACAGGGACACAGAAGTCAGGGTGGGATCTAACCTGAAATGGACCTATTGACCTGGGCTCCTTTTATGTAAGACAGGAAGTCTCCTAGAAGTATTTAGCTTGAAGAACACTGTCAAGTAGCCAAAACAAAATTCCCAGTTTATGATGTGTCATGTAAAACAAAAATCAGAAACAGATATGTAGAATATTATCAAATTGAAACACTATTTAGAAATTTCCAATTGCCATGAAAATCTTGGGGATATGATCCTGGTGAGTGAAGTTATGCAAGATGAGACTGGAAATACAGATTTAGGAGAGCCTTTTATAAGACTGTTTAACACTTAAAGGTTAATTTCCTGAGCTATCTACATGATTTACTCCTTTTAATTCTTTCAAGTCTCTCTTCAAATGTTCCCTTATCAACAAGCCCTTCCTAGAACCTCCTATACACAACACCTTGCTTTTCCTCCTAAATGTATTTTTCTTCAGGGAACTTATCACCATATGACCAACTGTGTAAGTGTTTATGTATTGACTGCCTGTCTCCCCCAAACAAAATAAAAGCTCAAGGATTCTGTTTCATCCACTGCTATATTCCCTTCACCTAGAAGAGCACTTGGCACACAGTTGGCACTTAGGAAATGTTTGCTATTGAATAAACAAATAAATATCAGCATACCAGAGATAAAGATAACATAAGTAAGAAAAATAATTTAAATATGTCTGTCCTATTTCCCTATCTATATAACTGGGACAACAATCCAGCAACCATTGTTTTGTTTTGTTTTGTTTTGTTTTGTTTTGTTTTGTTTTTTGGTCAGCCTGAAACAATCCACTTTTGTTTAACTAAAAAAAAAAAAAAAAAAACAACAACAACAACAACAAAAGGCTGGGCTTTAAAGGGGGCTCTTTTGTAGAGTCAGTCCTTCCGGTCTTTTGTTTGTAACCTTTCTGAGACAACTCTGGTAACATCTGGTATTGATAGGAAATCCTCAACTTTTCCAAGAATGTGAAATCAGTTGATTAAAATGATCACACTGCTAATCAATAAAAGAACTGACCATGGAAAGTTTATTCTGAGAATGAATTACTAGTGGCTTAGAATCTTACTGATTAATTCTTCCATATGCCTTTGGATATGAGTGTCTGTTAAAGAGCCTGTCTCTTTCTTTGAAATCTGGTTGGGTTAAGAACAAAACCTCTACATAAATGCTTAAAGTCAAATGTGTTTCTGTTCTTAAGTGTATTTGCAATAGTGTTCATAGAACTAGATCTTAAAAATCTGTCATTTGTGAAAAAGAAACAAAGGAAATTTAATCAAATGTATATACTCATTTTTTTTCTAGGAATTTAGAGTGAAGCTAGTTATGTAGCATCCTTGAGAGAATTGAGAAAATAGTCAATCAAATCATTTTCTGTGTTTTTGGTTAAGAAAGACATGACCACACTGATGGAACTATACTAAGACATTATTACCAGGCATGGCTCTAGCCTTCAAGGCTTTTATTCAACTTTAAAGGTTAGCCTTCTCTAGACAGAATCTCCTCTGGAGGCCCTTTAATTGACTTGGTTGACTCTCCTCTCCATTCTGTACAAACATCTATTGTTATACTCTGTATTACCTTTTTTGTTGTTGTTTTTTTTAATCCTAACTGAATTCTATGAATATGTTTTACAGCAAGCAAGACATTTTAACTAAGTTCTGTGGAAGTACGGAAAAAAAATTGAGGAGATTGAGAGGTCTCCATAGAACAATGGGATAAGATTTTAAGAGAGACAGATGAAGGAATGGGGAGGAGGCAGAGACAGGAATAAAGGAGGAAGGAACAACTCAAGTGTTGGCAGTGATAAACATGCTTACTCAAGTTTTAAGTCTTACACTACAACATTCCTGTTCTTCTTAATTTCCTTTATCTCTTTGCTTGAACCTGCTTCAACCATCGTTCCTGTCCACTTTTACTTTGCTATAAATCATCATCCATTACCTTTTAAATCTTTCTTTTTCTACTCCCACCCAACCCTACAAGCTGGCTCAACCCTTTGAACTTGGGTAGATGACTCATGCGCCAGTAAAGAGTAACATAAAGTGTTAGGTATTTGCAGTACTGACAGGAACGGATATCGCTTTCAAGTGCTATCAATTATACAAAAATACAAAAGCACCTATTAAATATACTTGAGTCCCTGGATTCATGTCACTACCTTTGTAAGTAGTTACTCTACATTTTTTTTTCACATCTTAACCTAAGGAATTGTAAAGGTATCTAATTTCACTTTGGCTCCTTAATTAGAAGTCAAATTAAATATCTTAAAAAATCCAGCATTCAATGATCTTATTCCTACAGAAACAGACAGCCCCTCTGCTACTGCTCTTCCTCAGTAGAAATAAGTGTCAATAAAATTCCACTTTATCAGTATCATTCATTCCTCAGCAAACATGAGTACCTACTAAGGGTCCAGCGTTGTGTAAAAGTTGGAAATACAAACATATACTAATATACTGATAATATACTGATAATAACAAAAAATTTAGTTCAACAAATAGTGTTCTATCCATTTTTAAGCACCAGTAACTCAAACATGAAAAAATTGCAAGTGCACAGTTAAGTGACTATCAAGCCAAGTGAATAACAACATCAGTATGTGGAATATTATTCCAGTGTAGAATCAGTGTACCTTATGGGACAGCGCCCTATTCAAAATGAAAGGAGAAGTAAACACGGTCGGGGCATATAACCACTTCTATTTCATAATTTAATGATGACTAAAGAAGAGATTACCAATTTGAAAGTAGATTACTGAGAAACTATGACAGAAAATTTTTCTCCAATGAGAATAAGCTTATTAACTACTCTTTTCATTACTGTTCACTCTTAAGTTTCCAACTGTCTTCTAATATGAACACATACATCCTACCTCTTTTCCACACCAATGTGACACAAAGAAATTCAGCCCTTTAAAGTTTTAAGTTTATTGATTATAAGTAATACTCATATTTTTGTGTCACTTGATTATAGATAAATTTCCCAGTCAAAAGAAAAATATATTATAATTCAGGGGGCATTCATCAACAAACAACAAAAGTTGCTAAGCATAAGAGTGCAGCCCAAATTAAAAAGGTTCAAAAATCAGCATAAAACATATGACTGCAAAATATTACTTTTAAATTAGAGCCAAGTAATATGTGAAAGAAAAATAAATTGCTCTTAAAATCCTCAAATTTCCTTAATTGATACCTGAAAGGAACAGTCTCAGCCCAAACTGAATCAAACTAGAAAATAACAGTGAAATACAACTGGATCTGGTCTTTTCTGAAAAACGGTAATTTAAAATAAGAAAAGCATGTAGTGTCCTTTGGCTGTGATATAGTCAATCTTGAGGAAATAAAATCTACATTCAACTACCCCTTTCTCACACGTACTTTCTTCTAACTTCTTTGGGCTTTAAAAAATGAATATACTTTAAATATATAGAGAGAAACCATTCAAAGGAGCTTTTAAATGCAAACAAAATCTGTCCCATATTCCAATATATAGTTAATGCCATATTAAGAGGGGGAAGGGGAAGACTCAGGGGGAATAAAAATAAAATAATAAGCTTAAAATTTAGCCAAGTAGTATAAAACTTTTATTTTCCAAAACTTATTTCAATCAATTTAGGGAAAAAAATGTTTTTATTTAAAAAGATGCAATATTGTTCTGTAAGGTTAATATCACATCAAACATAAATATTTTTGAATTTATTCTTTGGTGGAAATGGTAATTAAAAAACTGAAAGAGATATAAAGTATTAATTTTATAGGAAAGAGGAAAGAATGTTAGAAAATTGCTTATCAAAAACTAAAGAGATCCAAGATTGGAGCCACTCACAATAATGACAAATTAAATTAAATTAAATCTTGAGGAGTAATTATGGAAAACAGAGGCCAAGAGTGGTAAAGCTTGTCTCTCAACTCAAATCCTTTTTATAACTAAAGATTAAATTTCTCTCTTTTACAGTCATTAAACAGGTTTTTAAAAAATGTTACATTAAGATATCACTAACAATTTCAATTTATAGATACACATACACATTTTAGTTCTTAAAAAAAGTCACATCCTAAACACAAGAGCAATCAAATACTAATTTTTTTTTTCCTCTCTCAATCACTACTACCAAAAAGAAGGAAAGAATAAAAGGGGAAAAAAAAGGAAAAACAAAGCTTCCTGAGAGGTGGCTAACATCACAGAAGGCATTTCTGCATAAAAAGAGTTAATGGGCAGGCCTCAGCTAAACAGTCAGGGACCATTTGCAAGCCTCCTAGGTATATTCTCAGCTGACACATTATCAGATTAAAGGAACTGCAAACAAACTGGGCTGAAACCTTTCTTTGTCCAAGCCCAACCTCTTCTTCCTGTGATGTCATATTACAAATCTAGCAAGCCTTTCTTTTTCTCTTCAGAGAAAGCACATCTCACAATACAGCTGGAGGAAAAGGCCTCGATTCAGCAAGAGCTAACACGCTTAGGAATTTATTTCGGAACCTTTGAAGGATTCTTATGCTTACCTACCATCTGAGATCCACTGAAGAAATAAGGAAAAGGAAAACTTCATTAAGGAGGAGCAAGAAGTAAACGAGACCAAACTGGGAATGTTTAAGTCTCTGAAACTCTGCACTGAAAAGCGAAATAAGATAGCTAACTTGAGCTTAAACATTCCGAAGCATAAACTTAATTTTGGAATATTCATCTAACCACTGAAACAGAAGTTTACCAGGCAAGTACTTTTATTTAGAACACAGCTTTTATTTGAAAGTTATAATCTAATGGGTTGGCTTCATTGACTGCGTTTTTAAAGACTGCTCGTCAGTAAACTAAGCCCGGCAGGATTCATGGATTTTCTGGAGACTAGGTAATGAAAATATTTTCTTGTTGAAGCACCAAGTGAAAACTTTACAGCAACAAATTTCATGTTTCTTCTGGAGAAAAAGGAAGTATCTATAAAGCCACGCAAAGATCCAAAGGATTTACAAATACATTGGAGGTTATAAAGTGGTCACAATCTGAATACCAAAGGAGACTGCAGCCGACCAGAGGACTTCAACACTGTAAACTGGACCTGCCTTTATAATGGTAAGCAATAACAGCTCCCACTGCACCTATGACGACTCCTTTAAGTACACTCTGTATGGGTGCATGTTCAGTATGGTGTTTGTACTGGGGTTAATATCCAACTGTGTTGCCATATACATTTTCATGTGTACTCTCAAAGTGCGAAATGAAACAACAACGTACATGATTAACTTGGCAATATCAGACTTGCTGTTCGTTTTTACTTTACCCTTCAGGATTTTTTATTTTGCCACACGGAATTGGCCATTTGGAGATTTACTTTGTAAAATTTCAGTGATGCTGTTTTATACTAACATGTATGGAAGCATTCTGTTCCTAACCTGTATTAGTGCCGATCGATTTCTGGCCATCGTCTACCCATTTAAGTCAAAGACTCTAAGAACAAAACGAAATGCAAAAATCGTTTGCATTGCTGTATGGTTAACTGTGATGGGAGGAAGCGCACCTGCAGTTTTTTTCCCGTCTACCCACTCGCAGGGTAACAATACCTCAAAAGCCTGCTTTGAGAATTTTCCAGAAGCCACATGGAAAACATTTCTCTCAAGAATTGTAATTTTCATTGAAATAGTGGGATTTTTTATTCCTCTAATTTTAAATGTAACTTGTTCTAGTATGGTGCTAAGAACTTTAAATAAGCCTGTTACATTAAGTAGAAGCAAAATAAACAAAACTAAGGTTTTAAAAATGATTTTTGTGCATCTGGTCATATTCTGTTTCTGTTTCGTGCCCTACAATATCAACCTGATTTTATATTCTCTCATGAGAACACAGACATTTGTTAACTGCTCAGCAGTGACGGCAGTAAGGACCATGTACCCAGTCACCCTCTGCATTGCTGTTTTAAACTGTTGCTTTGACCCTATAGTTTATTACTTCACATCGGACACGATTCAGAATTCAATAAAAATGAAAAACTGGTCTGCCAGGAGAAGTGCCTCCAGATTCTCTGAAGTTCAAGGCACAGAGAGCTTTATTGAACATAACCTACAGACCTTAAAACGTAAGATATTTGACAATGAATCTACAATATAAGCTGCCTGAAATAAAACCATTGGGACTTCACTGGGACAGAACTTCTAAGTTCCTTCAACTGTGAAAAGTGTTTTCCTGGACAACTATTTCTCCACGTCTGAAAAAAAATAAACATGTGGATATTAAGTTTTTAGTATTAAAAAATGTATTCAATGTGTTAAGCATTAAAATGTATTTTATTCTTGTGTACACTCCATTTTACTTTTCTGAGCCACTTGGATTTGTACCTTCCTCTTCATTAAAAAAAAAAAAAAAACCTCAAAAAGCTGTTCAAAGTCTAAAAGTGATGATGATTTAAAATCATGTGGTGACCATCAGTATGGTCTTTGAATTTCTTAGTAATTTTATACTAGATATTTAACAAATATTAAAAGTATTTCATTTATTAAAAAATATTTAAGTGTTTAATATTTTTATTCAACATCTAATTTTAACTTCATTCTGAATTGAAACTACTAATCATGTTTCTTAAACTATAATAACATAAATGAGAAACAGTTTGAAATAATCAATATGTGTTTTTAGAGTATTTTTCAAAAAAACAGTAAAAAAAAAAAAATGTAGTCTTCTGTAGAATGACATTCTGACACTGAAGATCTTGAGCAGTTACACTGACAGGTAATATTTAGGATTTTGTCTCTGTAAGCAATTCATAAAAAGCAGATGCTACCTATATAATACAGAATGCTCTAAAATTACTCTTTTGATCCATTTTCTGGATATAACAGCACCAAATTTCAAAATGATATATGCCACAAAAATTGAGGAGGAAACCAAAAAAGTTATTTTGTTAAGTAAATTAAAAAAAATTAAAAAAATATATATTACTACAGATAATTTTAAAGATATATTTATGTCACAATAAATAACTTGCATTTTAAGTATTTTAGATCAGAGAAACAATATAGTGGGATAGTGAAATATAATAAATATAATACTTGGCACTTAGAAAACGATCAATATGTATCTTTTGACCATTTAAGCCAAATAATGAATAGCTGAACACACAGTTTCAAATAGCCAAAATGTTACTGTAAAATCAAAATAATTTATAAAGTAAGGACACGATTCCTTCCGTAAAAAGTAGCAAAACTACAGGCCCAAATAACTAAGTGCGACTACATTTTCATTTCACTAAACATAAAAAAGGTATTGCTTTGAGCTGTAATTTCGATATGAAGCACAAACTACAGTAAAACTTTTTCATTTTCCAAAATAAGTCTTTGTTTTCTCCAATTTCAAGCGGTTCTCCAAAGTTAACTAAAAAAGAATTATTTTTATTTGAGAAAAGACATAAAATTAAATTTAGCATTCAACCTATCTAATTTTTCCATCTCAGTCTTTCAAATCCTGAATACAACTCTGGACACTCTTATGATTTAAATTTGATTTTTGCTATTCTCTGGGTTTGGGCTGCCTTGATTTCAGACAAATCACAGTCATTTGCTAAATAAGTAAATCCATTTTCAATAAAACAGCAGCAGGGGATTTTCTTTAGAGATCTATGGTTTCTTTTAGATAAACCTAAAGCAAAATAAATCCTTAAATTAACAACAACAAAAAAAAACTAGTGAAGAAATTAAGCATAGTTTTTATATCCTAAGAAAAGTATATATATTGTAAACATGTTTTCTTCAATTGATCCTGAAGTTCCTTTGATATCACTCTTCAGAAAAAACAAATACATTTAGCACTTATCTAAACATGTATTTCTGAGTTGGAGAGCAACTTATAACTTAATGATGTGAAGGACAGGGGTAGAGAGTTTGTAACCGAGATTTCTCAGAACTTTTCTCAGCTTAAAAATCTGCAAGCAGGATCTCAAAGCACAGCTGTTACTTTTAAGATAAAGGCAAAACGGTCATCAAACAGCTGTTATTATCGTGCTCACTAGAGAAATTTTTGTTGCCTGCTTGTCAACAAGAAGAAAGATGAATAAGTTTCTTATAAGATTCTTCACGAAGTAATACATAATAGATAAATACTAGTTTTTTCATCTAGAACTTCAAATCCTGGGTAAATCTTAACCACAGGGACAAAAAAAGGGTAGTAAAGTTATTTTCCTTTGTCAGCTTTGCACTTTACAGTAAATTATACATTCAGAGGGTTTTCTCTTTCCCTTTTACCCAGAAAATCTAGATTAATAAAACTCTGGTAATTTACTTTTCATTTCCTTAAAGTGACATCAACCCCCCCCCCCCCAAAAAACTTGTCTACTGTTTTTATCATCTTTATAAAAGAGTGGATGATTTAACTAATTTTCCTTTCCACATTAACCTCCTTCAAAGCAACAAAAGTAAGATGAAAAAAGTTGGTGTGGAAAACAGCTTTCCAGCATCCTAATGACTGGTTCTGAACTTAGAAATGATCTTTTCTAAGAAAATACCAACCAAGTAGCTAGTTTACCAAAAGAATGTATGAAAACATATGTATTATATCCACAGAAAATTAAAAGGAACTTAAGGCAGGGAGTTTTGCCTTCATATTCTACATTCAGAATGCAGAAAGTAAATTTGAGGCATAAATCTTAACTATAGACACTAACTAGTATTTAAAGAATTAGTCACTCATTTGAAGAACATAAAATAGAAAATGGAACATCAATCTGAACTGATGCAAACTTCATATATCCAACTGAGAAACTAAGTTGATTTATGACTGTGATGTAGCTAGCAAGGATCTCAAGTAAACTGCAATTCTGGACCGCTGATGAACAAAGTATCTGGCCTTTTGTCAATATATTAAGTTCTTATTGCCTTGCGGATTCTTTACCACCTCCCACCACCCAAACTTTTTAATGCCTGCATGCCAGATCCAACCCCAGATGTCACAAATGAGGGAAGATGTGACCTAGTTGTGAATAAACTTTTATATAGAAAATTTTATAAATTATGCTTACTAGTGGATGAATCTTGAGGTAATTCTAAGGTAAACTGTTTTTAAAAACCTCTTTTGGGCTGTCCTGAAAACCAGATTATCCATGTATAACATGACTTCTAAGAAATAAATTCCAAATTAAAAAGAACTAATGGACAAATTTAAGGACATGGAACATTTAAATCAACCGGAGTATTTAATGATCAACAATATGACTTAATTAGCAACATTCTCCAAAGATCAGCATATATACTGTCCTAAAATCACTAATTCTCAAATTCCGATTTTATCTCTATCTTCTTTTCTTGATGTTTACTACCCATTTTTTGGCAATTTTATAAAAGTATAAAGAATATCTATTAAACAGGACAACAGACTAGGATAATAAAAGAGTATGAATTTACTCCAGGCAAACTTTTCTAACAAGTCTTTCCCCTTCCTCTGTCTCTCAGAAACATTTATTCCAGTAACTCCTTAACAAGGTACAAAAATTACCAGTGCTAAAAGCAATGGCCAAAACAGAATTTAAGATACAGGGCCCCAGAAGTAGAGATTACTAATGAATTTAATAATCAGTTTTCAAACATATATTGCATCCATATGCTTTACTCATATGGATACAACCAGTCAAGTACTTTTGGAAAATAAAGTTTAAGTATTTAAGGCTGATAGGAATATGAAAAGATATTCAACATCACTAACTATCAGGGAAATGCAAAACAAAACCACAACGAGATATCACCTCATACCTATAAGAAAGATATATGCACCCCTATGATCACTGTACCATTATTTACAATAGCCAAGATATAGAAACCACCTAATTGCCCATCAATGGATGAATGGATAAAGAACTGGTTATGTATTCATTTGAATTAAAAAAAGATCTTGCCATTAAAAAAAAAAAATCTTGCCATCTGCAACAATATGAATGGACGTACGGGGTATTACACTAAGTGAAATAAATCAGATACAGAAAGATAAATACCAAATGACTTCACTCATATGTGGAATTAAAAAAAAACAAATGAACAAAACAAAATAAAAACAAACTTACAGAAATGGAAAATAGACTGGTGATTACTCGAGGAAAAGGGCTGAGGGGTAGGCAAATTGGGTGAAGGGGATCGACTGCATGGTGATTAATGGTAACTAGTAACTAGATTTTTGG
Organism: Camelus bactrianus; assembly: GCF_048773025.1. Taxonomy (NCBI): domain Eukaryota; kingdom Metazoa; phylum Chordata; class Mammalia; order Artiodactyla; family Camelidae; genus Camelus; species Camelus bactrianus. Next base: position 15,997,478 of record NC_133552.1, read on the forward strand.
TGATCATCTCTTTGTAGGGTATTCAGATGTTGAATTATAATGTACACTTGAAACATATATCATATGTTTTACCTAAAGAGAAATAGGAATATCCTACCAAAAAAAAAAAAAAAAAAAGAGTGAGAAACAAATATGTGTTTTTACAGCCAAGTTAGTTATTAGCCATAGGGTGACTGGACTGAGTTCCATTCCTTTTCTATCAAAATAACTGCTGGTAAATTCATAATTTAGACCTGAAAGAGCCTGAAGCTCATCTACTACAACTACTTCACCTTAGGTTGAGGAAACTGAAGAACTAAAAGGCTAAATAACTTGCATAAGGTTACATAACAATAAGAAAGAGCCAGGATAAGAACTTGGTCTTTTTGACTTGTCTGTTCCTTTAAGGGTGGTAAGGGGAGTAGCAAAGACCCTATGGGAGAGAACCTGGTAAACTGAAAGGATTAAAACAAAGCCAAAGTGGCTGGAGACGTAGGGCTGAGATCTTACATACACCTATAGGCCACAATACAGCCATGTTAAGATCTGAGGAGATGTGGAAAGCTTTGAAGGATTTCAAGTAGAAGGAGAGACGATTAGACATGCATTTCAAAAAAACCCCATTCCTCTGATTATAGGGTAGAGATGTATTTGTCTTCAGTAAAAAGAGAAAAACAATCACAATAAGAGCTATATTTATTAAATTTAAAGAGCTTCTCTTATCCTTTATTTTAATTATGTTCTTTCCCCCTTATTAAAATGGTCTTTCTTCTTGAAACGATGAAATGATGGATGGGAAAAATATTTTAATGTTGTTACTTGACGAGGTTAAGTGAGCAGCCTTTGTGGAGAAACATTCACACACTGCTGGTGGGAAACAAAATAGTACAATTCTAATGGATGGGAATTTGGCAATACCTAACACACACACACACACACACACACACACACACACACACACACACACACACACTCTTTGATCCAGCATTCCTACTTCTAGGTATTTACCCTGAAGACACACTCTTCATAATATAAAAATACATATGTACAAGGTGCTGCATTATTTGAAATTAGAAAATATTAGAAACTCCCTAGATATCCAAGCATAGAAAATTGGTTGAATAAATTATAGCACATATACACAATGTAGTACTATGCAGCTTTAATAAGGAATGAAAAAGAGCTCTATGTACTGATATGGAGTAGTAACTTCCAGAAAGTGTGGTTAAACAAAAAAAGTAAAGTATAAGAGTACACACAGTATGCTACTTTTTGTGTAAGAAAAGGGCAAAATAAGAAAGCACACATATATCTGCTTATTTTTATAAAAACACAAGAAAGACAAACCAAAAAATAAGGAGTAAGGGTGGGAAACAGTGTAGAAGGGATATGGAAGGTTATGACGCTCATCTACGTGTAAGACTTTGGGAAGCTCACTGATACTGTACATCAGGAATCAGATAACCTTTTCAAGGATCAGACAGTAAATTTCTTAGGCCTGCAGACTACACAAGACTGTTGCTACTCCCCATCTCTGCGTTACAGTGCAAGAGCAGCTGCAGATGACAACATCAGTGCATGAGTGTGGCCGTGCTCCATCCAACAAGACTGTATAGAATCAAGTGGCTAGCCTGTGGCCTGTAGGTGCCATTTCCTGTGCTACAGTCAGAAAACTAAAGCTAACAAGGATGGAAAAAAAAACCCTACAAAACACCTAGAACTAATCTCAATTAGCGCCAGGCACATAATAGGTCATAATTAGCTGCTGAATGAATAAATCTTAAAGTTCTATTAAAAGATGGACTGGAGTTCTAGTTAGGGCTTTGCTACAAACTAGTGTAACTACGTTGACCTCTTCATGTTAACTGAGGGGTTTGGACTAGATAATATAAGACCCATGCCACGCTTCATACACGCTTCTCATCCTAGTCAGTTATGACTTCCATCCATTCCTTCCTTTTAATAACCATCATCACCACTGTGACCATGTGAAACTGAGACTACTGCAATTACTCCCTGCTCAGCCTGCTTCCTAGTTCTTTCTTCAACCCATCCAGGACACATAACCAGATTTATCTATTAAAAGTCATCACTTTATGCTGATCACTTAATGTCCAATTTTAAAAGGTGTCGTATTTTCCATTGTCTGAAAGTAAAAGTCCAGCTTTAAAGTTCAAAGTTCTCCAAAACTATGGTCCTGACCTACTCAATTTTCTGGTTTCTTTTCTATCTCACATACATGATCCCTCCGCTGCAGGTTGGTCTCCTGCCTGTCCTGTCTTCATGCAACTCTCACTTGACTCTAGATACTTAGACATATGATATACTACTTGCTCCACCCTTCACCGCAGTCACACTGCCCCCCTTCTCTGATAAAATCCTTTTCATCCTACAAGGCCCAGTTCAACTCCAAAACAGAAATTTCTTTGATAATGTTTATTGTCTTTATTACTTATTTGGTAGTTTTTTACTGCCTTTTCCAGCTATCTTTTTACACTGGCTATGTTTAATTTTCCTAACTAGACACCCTGAGCTCCCTGAGGGAAGGGATTATGTTTTGTACTTCTTTGATTCTCCATAGCGTCTAACACAGGATTGAAATGGAGTAGAGATTGAAAGGAAGGGGCTTAGAGGTAAGAACAAATTAGATGTTACTTACCTGCCAGACTGAAGATTAATTTTTAATAACCACTATCTTTTTACTTACATAGTACCTACTCTGGGTATTTATCAATGTAGTTCTAATAAATGTTCTACACCTACACAAACAAATATAAAGACACTTTTGTTTCACCAAACCTATGGCTCATTTAATTCTTCAACAACTCAAGGAAAAAGGCAAATTTTCCTTGGTCAGTACTATTTCTGATACAGGAGTTCAACTCTTGCAGTTATTGCATTAATTCTTATTACTTGATTTTTGAATCTTAAACAGTATCTGTTGAATTCCCACCATTTAAATGAAGTTATACAATTGTTAAAAGAAACTATGTTCTTGAAGAGATTCTTCATTCTGACTTCTCTTTTGGAATAACTATTTTCTAGGCTTGCTGTGTTCTAAGATTTTTCCTGTTTTTTCCTCTCTGCACTCTTGTTACAGATTCACTCTTCCTTAGGTCTCATGATTTTTCTTTTCATGAATTTCTTTTTATTTTGCTAAAGTATATTCTCAAGTAATTTTATTTTAAAAAGGACAGTCACGAGATGAGCTTTCTGAGTCCCTGGATGTCTGAAAATTGTTCCATCCTACCCTCACATTTGACATGTAGGTCAGCTATAGAATTCTAGGTTATCAAACATCCAATATTCCTGGTAAGAAATGTGATGCTGTCAAATTCCAAAAGGAAATGAAATAAAAGACAGTAAGACATTTATGTTAGTCTTTGAGAAATCTTAACAAGCATAATCAAAATCTTACAGAGAAATTACGTTAAAATTTAATGGAGGCAAGAAACACTAAAACTGAGCAAGAATAATAAAAAGTTTTTTTGAAAGAGTGAGACACAAATACAGCTGTTTCCTATTCTAAGTATCCTTACCATGGTCTAAATCTAGCACGTACAGGAAGACACCAAAAATACTTTTGATATTTTGCTGTTTCTGATAATGGTAGAAAATACTAAGAACCAAAACGGAAATTAATAAAACCATACATGCAAGAGCCACTAACATGCATTTTAAAACAGACTAGGTTGCAACAGTTCAGAGTTTAAAAACAGGTCATAATATTTGGAAAAGATAAACGTCAAAAAGTTGGTTCTATTTTATAATTAAAGGTAACTGAACTTAGATGGTTCAAGAACAATTGCCACAGAGTGGTTCTAAAATTTTACTAAACTCACTGTTAATAATAGCCTCTGATTTTGCCAGAGGAACTCAGAAACTACATTAAATACAATAGAGATCTCATTAAGTTACTTCTTCATTTAGTTTCTTGCACATCCAGATTCCAGACTTCTTCCTCATTATTACAGTTGGGATATGACATGACTACAAGTTTAGAGACTGAAAATTCTAAGACCATACATATTCAGGTAATTTTCTAACATAATGACCCTGTAGAAGGCATTCTCTGAACAAGAGCACAAGTGCTTCCCTTTCCACAGGTTAAGCACAGAGGATATTTCCATGTTCTTCTCCTACAACTGACACCTCCCTTCTTGTCTATACTTGAATGATGAATGAAAACTGCCCTCAGGGTAATTACTGACATGATTCATAACTGAAGCACCATAACAAATTCCAACTGCAGTATAACAGTGAACACCGCCCACATTTTACAATGCTGGAGTTCAGTTACAACTTTTTTCCCCTGAACTTACTCCATTTTGACAAGACAATGAGGGAGGGGGCACCTTGGGAGAAGAGAAAAGTTCTACATAACTTGTAGTAAGCCAGGATAAACAGACCTGATACTGTTTAATTGTGTTTTCAGTTCCCTGTTTTTAGGAAAGGGAAAGGGAATGAAGTGAAGAGAACTAACAACTGTAGTATTTCTAAAATGTACCATTCTCATAAATATCCATTCATTCCTCACAACAACTCTGGTATTATTATCCCCATTTTACAGACAAGGAAATCTGACATACAGAGACATAACTTGCTCAGAATCACACCAAAGCAAGTTACATGGCATCTCTGAACTTTAGCTTTTCTTATCTGTAAAACAGGGATAGCAATGTTTACCTCCTGGGAAGATTAGATGAGATGTGGTGACGCCAAAGCCCAGGCTCCTTCTGCTATATAGCACAGTGACACAAACACAGATAAAACATGAATTAAGAAACTAATCACATCAGTGCACATACCTAACAGTAAACTAATACATACCCCGAGGCAGCAAAGAGGTTAAGAGCACAGTCTCTGAAATCAGACAATCTTGAGTTAAAATTCTAGCTCTACTATCAACTTAGTGTTGTGGATAAGGGAAACATTCTTCATTTCTCTGTGCCTCAGTTTTTTTCATTTATGGAAGTGATGACAATGGCAGTACCTATTTCCCAGAGTTGTGCAAAGTAAGTGAGCCCAACACATTTCAGCACTTTTAACAGTGCCTATGTCAGCATACATGCAAAAATGTTACCTATAATGATTTCAACACTGAAATGGAATATGCATAAGTGAGGGGCACTGTGACGCATGTCTGTATGACGATCGGGAAAGATTCCAAAGAAGTAAACCAGTGATGAGCCTTTTACAAGCATTGTTTCCTAAAGCAAGTTTCTATGAGCTACCTAAGGGACATCTCTGAATCTGAGATTTTTTTTTAATATCCCTGAAATTTCTTTAGTCTCTTGTGCTAATCCATGAACAAGGAGAATATGTAGTATGGACAATGGGAGAGGGGGAAGGGAGACATGAACGGACAAGTCGTGAATACTTTCCTCCACAGTGAACTATAGCAATCTCTCATGTGTGTCAGAGTGTTCTAAAGATTAAAGGAGGCAACTGCATTGAGAAAAGAATAGACTGGGGGGTCAAGCATGGGGTTTAAGACAGACGATACTTGAGCAAACGTTTAGACACGGAAAAGATTTTATGTTTAAAGCCATAGATGGATCTGGATCAAGAACTCAGGCTCATGTACGAATCAATATAGGAGAAGATGTGCAATAATTTATAACTGTTTCTTCGGATTTTCTGTTTCTTGTTTTTTAAACATATGAGGAACCACATAAAAAAACATTTAATGCCTCACTGAAAAAAAGAAACATTAGATGCCTCATTGATTCTTCAATGGCTCAATTATGAAGAAAGAGAGTCAATAAATTGAGTTTATAGTCTTAGAGCTTTTGAAAGCAATCATCTATTCACATTTCAGTGGGTAATTATTCATATGAACTAAGTTACTATCCTTATTTTTGTTTGTACTTTTTCTGCGTATCTATTTTTATTTCTCTCTGGAGTAGCTCACTAGTAGAAAACACAAGGTCACTATCAAAAATTTTATTTCTAAGATACTGCCTTTCTTTATTTTCCCTTCTTGGGCTTCACATTTTTTCACTCTTATAGAAGATTTTAGGCATACCTGGAAACTTTCATTAAAAACTGACAGAAAACTCAGTTTTAACACTTCAGTCTATGAACACAGACCTAGATTTCCCTGTTCACTTAATTCTCACCCCTCCCTCAATCTCCTTGAAGGGTGATCCAAATATCTAATTTCATCAACCCTCAACTATTATGAATTCAAAAATGCTTATATTATTATATTAAAATCTCATTCTGAGAGTTACAGAAATGAAACATATAGGCATACTAGTAACTCATTTAAAATGGAGCTTGCTCTTTTTGTAAAGTCGTCTTCTCATCTTTTCTTCCTGAGGAATCCAGTAGATCAACAGTGAGAGGGTACTACACAAAGGAGCAGGTCAACAAAAGGTAGTACTTCCTCCCCTTCCCATTACTGATGAGCTCCAGGGCAAAATATTCATTTTGTCACTCAAGATAAAATATGTATGTATTATTTTTTCACTTAAAATAAAATAAACTATTTATATTGCTGCCTTTTATTCTGTCCCATATGCTTGACTACAGGTTATAGCGGTAATAAAAACAGTATGAATGAGTTAACAGAAATAATGCTGCACAGTGAGAGGAGCACTTTACTAGAATAACATGGTATTTGGAATCAAACCAATTTGGGTTCAAATGCCAAGTGGGTGACCTTAGACAAACTGTTTAACCTTCCTGAGCTTGTTTCCACTTTTGTAAAATGAAAATAATATTAACAACCTCACAGGATTATTATGAGAATTAAATTAGACTAACAATTTTGGTGTATGGAACATTGCAACAGGTCGAGTGCTAGCTGCTTTCCATCCATTGTCACTTAGCTGCCAGGTGGGACACAGATATTCTGCATTTCTCTTCCTTCGTGTGGGAAATCAGATTCATGCCTACACCTACTTTGGAGTTCGTGTAAAGAACCAACAGAGTATTTCATTTTAAAGATCATCTAGAATCTGGCTATTCTAAACTGGGGCCCACGGGCTAGCAACATCAGAACCATCTGGAAACTTGTGAGAAGCGCTGAATCTCAAGCCCCACCCTAGAACCACTGGATAAGAAACTATTGTAATAAGATCTCCATGGATAGTAAAGTTTGAAAAATACTATTAAAAACAACCCTCAGCCTGTAAGGAAGAACTTTGTTAATATCACTCATTGCACCAAAAATCCAAAGGGAAAAAAGGGCATTTAAAATAGTGCATATTGATTTAATTAGTTTAGGTGAGCAAGTTAGGCAACAGGCATCATGGACTGGTAGACTTGAAATAGTGAGAAATACAGAATAACTCACAAAGAAAGGGAAAGGAAAGGCAGAAAAAAACTAAAACACTAAGTAAAGACCACAGTATTTTCCAGAGGTAAATGGGGAGTCAAGCCCATGAATAATATAATAATGTTTATAATGATGTCTCTAGCTTAAAAAGAAAAAGTGAAATTACTTCAAAATACGCTCTATTAAAGAAGACAAGAAAACATGTATTCTATTTCAAGATTATTTCCCTCAAAAAAGTTGTGTGTATATATGACACACATATACACATACACTTTACATTTAACTAACATAAAATTATCTGGTACATTCACTTTTGTATAACATCTCATTTACCAAAAGAGCTAGCTTTCCACTTTTAACAAGTTAAAAACTCTAACTTTTAAGACTAAATTACTAGTCTTAAATTAGTCCTCATCTACCATTGTGAATGCTGGGCCACAATTTTCCCCTAATGTGCCTCATTCCCGGTTCTCCTATTTCTGTCTTTCCACATTTCCACACCCGTTATAAGAAGTCTTTTCCCATCCACATATGATCAATCAGTCCCTCCTTTGACCCTCATGGTATATCTTATTTCATAGCATATTACAGTAACTTACTTTTCTAGTAGGTTCCAAGCCCCTTTCAGGCTAGAGGCTACTTCCCATGTCATTAGATAGATCGCAGGGGCAAGTACAATTCGTTTAAAATATCTGATGTACAAATAGCAGGTACGGTCCAAAGAGAATTAGGAGAAACTGAGTTAAAGAGGAATAGGGAAATGAGATCTCTGTGCTACCTTTTTTTTGAAAAATTTTTCTTCAATATTTTACAAATTATGAAGCAATCTAAAGGAATATGCATTTACCTTCAGTAGTGGCAAATAATTCTTACTTTTAAATAGTTTTGTAGACATATGAAATATCTGAACTAGAAATATTCAAATCTTTTGTTCTGTCTCAGTTTGCAAAGCAAGAAACTAAGACAAAGACATTAACTTGTACATGGAAGAGTCAGGACCTAATGCCAGGTCTTCTGATTCCATGTCCCGAGTTAGGCCATGTTCTCTCTCACAGGATAAATGTGGTTTGCTCCAGAGATGAAAGAACTCTTTGGACATGTGTTTGAGGAACAGTGGAAGGCTGGAAAGGTCAGGCAGGGCCAGATTATCACAACCAAAGAGGCTAACCTTTTCTGAATGGCAATAGGGAGCCACTGTAGGTTCCTGAACAGGAGTACGGCATGAATAAGCACTTAGCAAAATTAACCTGGCACCAAAGTATAAAATATAGAGCAGTGCCAAAGCTGGGAGGCCAAGCAGGAGTCTCTAACAGTAGGTTAAGTGTAAGAGGGTGATGATCTGATCTAGGGAAATGTAAACAAAAAAATATTTTTAACATAATAATGAAAAAAATATGAGACATGGTAAACTTTTTTTTTGTTGTTTTTTTAAATTACAAAACTCTATATGTAACTATAGAGGGAAAAAGGAAAAGACGCTCAGTACCAAAGCCTGGATAACTTGAAAAGTAATGGAAAAATATAGATATTGAGAGGCAAAGTTACATTCAGAACAAAATAATTTCAGTTTTGAATGGTAAAGTCAAGTCTCTTAAATCGCTTGAGAAGCTAATTACCTATAGGAGTTAAGGGCAAGAAATTTGGAACACATAGTTCAGAATGAGAAAGGTTAAAGCCTTAATGACATTTTCAGAAAGAATTAAATTTTTAAAAAATAAAACTTTCATTTTATTTTTCTCTTGCTGGCAAAATAAATAAATAAATAAATAAATAGCTGTTTTAAATAACTTATGAGGAGTTTTTAAAAACCCAAAATAAGACAGTTTTCATTATTGCAGCATGACTGCTGCATAGACACATGGCATCATATTGCTTCCCCATCCTTACCTATAGTTTTTAAAATGGTTAAAGATGGCTTCATCATCATCTTACAATTCACTCGCCTTTCTAAGACATAGCTCTTAGTAAAATACAGCTTTAAAAAATGTCTTATGGTAAATACAAAAACCTCTGTACAAAGTGCACCAGAGGTTAATGATCTACCATAGGGATATACGACAGATATCCTTTTGGGCTTTTTCAGAGCGACAGGCTTTTCTCCCTTTTGTATTCACTTCCTGTCAGGTTTGACATTTCAAAAGAATACCAAAGAAGCTTAAAAACATGTTTACAGGTTTGTCATCAAACCAGGACTGTAAAAATATAAGCTATTCATTACAACTGCACTGAAGTGTAAAATAGGATTTCATTTAAAATTTGGAGAAATAATAAAAAGGAAACATTTTTAACCTTTTCTTTTATAAAAGTGCTCTGGCCAAATATTTGTGCAACTAAATGAAGAAACCTGCTAATGTTTAGTGAAGACAAAAAAAAAAGTATGACAGAATCCAATTTAATGAGTCAGCTATATTTGACAACATTTAAAGGAAGCTCAGCTTTCTTGTGACTTACTAAAATTTAATACAACAGTTAATTATTAGTACTTCCATGCTCTCCATACAGTAAGTATCCCTCCAAAACGACATTATTCAGAAGATATGATGCATTTAATACAGGAAAATAGAAATGACACCCTAAATATTCTTTAAATATACATATTTATAAATACTTTATCAATCACTAAACACTATATGTATAACCCTTTCAGCCATGATGAAGGAACAGAGACTGGATCTGTCTTAACTACAAAATCAAACGACATAACTAAAATAACAGATTCTAGACAGCGCACCACAGGCAGTACATGGCAGCAATCCCTGGAAGGAAAGCAAATGGAAGCCCCACCTTCACCTCAGCTTACTGCCTGGAGAGTTCCCAGGCTACAAGGCAGGCAGGAGAAACTGAAATAGGACCCAGTGGTCTCCCTGGTTGCAGAAACAGAGCTGAGAATTCAGGCGAGCGAGGGCAGCTAAAATCAGCAGGACAGAGCACCCCAGAGGAGACAGCTATACAGAAAGGAGAGAGCTCCAGGAGTCTGCAGAGGGTTACTCTGGTCTTCAGCCGAGTACTGATCGGCGCAGGCCAACCACCCAAAGGCAGGAAAAGAGCCACTGGAAGCAGCAGAACCATTGCAGGAGCTGACGCAGGGCCAGGGAGAGTTTGACTTCCACAGCCAGGGTGGAAAAACCTTGTAATATATGGGATATCAGACAGAGCACTCAGAAGGGCACTGCCTAAATAGTGAGGAAACCTTAGTCACAGACTAAAGACTGCTCTGGCTTTGTTTAAAAACAATAACAAAAGCTTGCAAGGATCAAACTGTTTCCAAGTAACTAAACTGCGTCCCAAAACGTAGCTCAAGAATTGTGAAAGGAATATGAAAACACCCAGGACCTAGTAAGGTAAAATTCATAACATCTGGCATCCAGTAAAAAGTTACCAAGCAGGCCAAAAAGCAGAAAAATATGACCCTTAAAAGGAGAAATATCAGTCAACAGGAACAGTCCTAAAAAGACAGAGATGTTAGAATTAGTAGACAGGGACTTTAAAACAATTATTATAACTACATTCCATATGTTCAAAAAGGTGAAAGAAAGCACAAACATGTTAGAGAGAGATACAGAAAATTTTTGAAAGAATTCCAATCAAAATTCTAGAGATGGAAAATATAATACCTAAGATTAAAAATACAGTAGGTAAGATTAACAGCAGATTAGACAGTTCAGAAGAAAAAAAAATAAAGAGCTTGAAGACACAGCTATAGAAACTGTTTAAAATGAAACAGAAAGAAAAACATCTGGAACACCAGCAAAAGAACAGAGCATTGGTGAGCTCTAGGACAACCTGAAGTGACCTAGTACATGTGTGACCGGGAATCCCTGAGGGAAAGGGCTGGAGGAGTCAACAAATACATTTTAAGAAAACAATGGCCCAAAATGTCCACATTTGATGAAACCTATAAGCCCATGTTTCGAAGCAGAACTCCAAGCAACAGAAATATGAAGGAAACTAAACCAAGGCACATCATAATTAAACTGCCTAAAACCAGTGATAAAGAGAAAAATCTTAAAAGCACCCAGAAAGAAAATACATACAGAGAAAAACAGAACAGATTTCATCAGAAACGCAAGCCAACAGCAGTGGAGCAACATTTTTTAAGTGTCGAAAGAAAAAAAAAGGGTCAGCCTAAAATTCTATATCTAACAAAATCTTTCAAATCCAAAGATGAAATAAAGATTTTTTTTTCAGACGTAAGAAAGCTGCAAGACACAACAGACCTGAATAAAAGAAAACTTTTTTAGAAGTCCTGCAGGTAGAAGGAAAACCGTACTTACCAGATGGAAATCTGGATTTACACAAGGAATTAAAAGATACGGTACAGTAAATATGTGAGTAACTAAGAATACTTCTTTTTAACTCTGTTTAAAAGGTAAGGGGGGAGGGTGTAGCTCAAGAGGCAGAGTGCATGCTTAGCATGCACGATGTCCTGGGTTCAATCCCCAGTATCTCCTCTAAAAATAAATAAATAAATGAACCTAATTACCTCCCCCACAACATATTTTTTTAGGTTTTAAAAAAGATAATTGACACTCTAAAGCAAAAGTAATGTATTGTGGGGTTTATAACTTATGTCGATGTAAAATGCATGACAACAGCACAAAGGTTAGGAAAGGGGAAATGGAAGTACAGTGTTCTGAGGTTCTTATGCTACATGTGAAGTGGGGTAATGCTATTTAAAGGTAAACCATGGGAAGGTAAAGATTTATATTATAAAGCATAAAGCAACCAATTACAAAATAAAACAAGAAGTATTAATAGTAAATCTACAAAGATAAAATTCAATAAAAAATTTTTCAATCACTTCAAACTTAGCATAATCAAACGGAATTCACCTTCCTAAGCAAATCTCATTCAATCCTGGGTATCTTCATGAAAGACACTACCTGGATGTCATTATTAGTTGCCCCTTTCTCTGTCCTTCATTCCCACTTATGTAATTAATTGTCATATCTTATAATACAAAGCCAGATACTGTTCTAAGTGCTTTTTCCACTCATTAATTCTTTTAAAATGAGACACTTACCTGTAATAAGATTAAGTTTATTAATGCCGAGGAAGTAGTATAGATAAACACTGTGAAACTGTAAAGGAGGGAAGAATGACTATAAACTAGGATGGCCGTGAAAGGCAAAATGGAAGTAGACCTGAAAATCGGGTAAACAAAAAGGGGAAAGCATTTCAAGTGGGGCCTATGAAGTGAACAAAGACTTAGACAGGCAGGAACAAATATAGCTGTGTGAGTAATATAAACAGTTAGGGCTGAATCGAGAAGAGAATATAAGGCAGGAATTCTCAAACATTTTGGGTCATAACCTTTTACATTCTCAAAATTACCGAGGATTCAAAAGTTTTTGTTCGTGTGATTACATATATCAATATTTACTGTACTTGGTAATTAAATATTAAAGTTTAATTAAATTAAATTTTAATAGACTTTTCAGGTCATTATGGATATTCTTTTCTGACACTACCCCAAAATTCAACAAGTGGTAGTTTTTTAAAGGTTAATTGTAATGTGGAATGTATTAGTGAACAAAAATAAACTTTCCATATTCTGAGCTCTTAAAAGCCACTGATCTGTCTCAAACTTCGAATAAACTTCTCACCCATGCATGACTTTATAACATGATGCATTGGTCATTTGGAAATATCAGTTCACTGCATTATGTGGATCCTGCCAATGTTGATGAATCTCTTTACAGAATATCAAAAAATCACATTTAAATACCACCACTGAGTTAAAAGTCTTTGAAGTATTGGGAAGCCGACCTGCTTACAGTGGATATAAACTAACGAAATTCAAATTTTCACTTGAAAACTCAAAATTTATCATTGGCAACATTTATTGTCAGTTGTTTTCAATCACACTGTACTTGAGAATGTAGACTTAATAAAATAAATACTTATTTTTACTGGTTCATCAATGGAATTCTTAAATGAAACGGACATGTTTTGATTTTTAACTGGGAATTTGTGGTGGTGAAGAATGACTACAAGCCAGTCTGATGCTACTGTTTTGATACATGCAAAGTTGTCAGAAGTTTTACATCATCTGCATCAATGTCAACAGAGTGAAAAAGATAAATAACATATTAAGAGTAATATGAAATAGTTTTTTCATTGCAGATTCCCTGAAATGGTCTCAGGGACCACCAGAGGATTACAGACCACACTCTGAACTGCTGACATAAGAAAAAACGAGGAGACAAAGCTTCTAAAGGAGAGCCTCCGAGGCATCAAGCAGTTACTTAAAGCTCCCGATCTAAAAACATGCACTTGGTCCCTTTGACCCTATCTGCATGCCAAGTAATTTTAGACTGGTGCCCTGAATATTGTAAATGTTTCAGTTGTAAAGATTCTGTATTCTGTTTTTCTCAAACGAGCATTTTTGTTTTGTTTTAAAGCAGGTAATTATTTTTGCTGAACCTGATGTGAACTATTGGGCAGCAGCTCCTGTCTCAGTTCAGATCTCCTGTCTTTCATTAAGCTGCTCTGAATCTGTCACACCGCAATGATTCAAGTTCAGTCAGAGATGCAGGCAGACAGAATTTGAGCACTCTTTCTCTGGCTCTTTCCTCTGCAGGATTCTTTCACTCTCTTCAGTGGCCAACGTTTCCCCAGTGTCAGTTTTCTAGTTTCCCTATTCTCCCTGGTCAGAAAGCCCAACAATCTTCCCACTGGCACTTTCCTTCCCGCCTTACTATACCTCCCAACTGCACTTAGCCCCAGGCTAAAAGCTCCCTACCTAGGTTCACAGCTCCTGTTTGCTCTAAAAGTACAGTGACTTCAGGCAGCTGCTTTTTGGTATATTATGTAGCATTATGTACAGGTTTCAGAGCTGCCTTTTTTGTGGGGAGTCGTATGGTAGGGTCTTCCTCCATAATACCAGATGCAGAAGTCCTCCACAAAAGGTTTTTACCTGAGGAATTAGCATAATGAGATTTGCACTTATAAAAGGATTTCTCTGGTGGCTGTGAGAGAAATAGTCTTAAGATAGCTAGAGGTGTGGGGAGAGCAACAGGAAGAGTCCACAGTAGCCCACAAAAGAGACCATTTAGCGAATAAAGTACCTGGTCTACCTTGGTTTATAAAGATTTTACTGAAAAAATCGGATACATTTTGAATATACTGAAAGCAAAATATCCAAATCTCACCTTTTCATCTGCTGGCATTATAAACTGCTTAACAGAGTCAAGAGGCTAAACACTGTAAGTCATTCAATCTAACCCTTAGGTAGGGTTCATTTTAAATCACCTCTAATCCTCCAAATTTCCAGAGAACAAGATTTCACTAGGTTTTTTCAATAGATTGTTTAGCATTTTACATTCATATACTGCCTGTTAATCTCTCCGAGATCACAAGAAACAGGAGCGTGCTTATTCCTTCTTGCAGTTACTGTTCTTGATTTATTATTTCTCAAGATTGTGAAGCAGAGATGCTTAACTCTCTCCCCAGGCGACCATTAAAAATACAATCATGTTCTTTCTTTCATTATATCTCACTTGATGTTCCCCTAGGTAAACAACACTGTTTGAACATGTTTGAAATCTCTACCATTTAATGAGAGATTCTTACTGAAATGTAAGAATCAAAAAACCATGGAAGTCTGCTCTGATTCTTGATCTGTATGTTGGTAATGTGGGTATACTCAATTTGTAAAAAATTCAATTTGTTAAAAGAAAATCAATTTGTAAAAAAAAAAATTCTTTGAACTATAATTTGTTACTATAACTTTCTATATATATGTTATACTTCAATAAAGAAAAAAACCCTAAAGTCCATCAAAGCTCATATATGTCTATGATATGTCTCTTCTCTAAAATGCCAATTATTCTCACAGGAAAAATTCACATATTCTATTTGTGTGTCATGACTTATCTTCATAGTTACCCACTACCCACTACCACTCTACCCCATTTATGATTAAAAAAGCAATATGTGTTAATTTCTTAAAAATTCAAACATTAAAAAAATCATCTATAACCTCATCCCCTAGATCTGCCACACTTAGAATTTAAATTCAGAGGCTTATGACTTCCACACTTCGCTATTATTAAAATATTTGTACCCTTTTCCAGACTTAGTGCACATCACTTTTTCTCTAGAAATTCTCAAAAATAAAGGAATATTGTTTAGAATCCTAGAATGCCAGTAATTAAACTAAACAGGTTTGAACACAAGCAATTTTTAAGCAGTAAATTTCTACTATTTCCTCACAATTTTCAGAGCTCATGTCTTTTCTGTATCCTCACAATGTCAACCTCAATGCAAGGCATACAGCAGATGTGTGTTGATGGAAATAAATGCAGTTCTCTAAAAGAAATGAGAATAGTCACTTTCAGATGATACAGTAATGTCTTGATTTCAATTTTCTAGGAAGAGAGGGCACAGAAGCCTCAGGAAAGTACTCTATCTACCTTTTTTTATTTATTAATCTGTTTATTTATTTTTGCTACTTTAAAGGAGTTACCAAATTCAATGATAGCAATATAATGTCTTTCTACCAAACTCCCCTACTTCCTTCCTTTTCTATCCACTGTCTATACAGGAATACAAGAAAAGCAGTAAGAAACAAGTCATCTCTTAACCACTACATTTTTTAAATATGAAAAATTTAAATTAAGTTTATATATACAGATTGGATTCTAATGTAACTAAAGTCAATTTTTTCATTGCCATTTCTATCTACTGATATAAATGAAGATATTTGCTTAGCATGCAACAGCTGCAAAAGAAATCAACTTTAAAAATCTACAAACCCAATGATTAACAAAGTATTATCCAACTCTGAAGATTTAAAGAGCGTAACAGAAGAGCTTCATGTAAATATTTTACGATCACTACATAGGAAATGCCACCTTTACTAAAATAAAGCCTTGCCGCTAGCTTACATGCTATAGATAGAATACCTCAGGAATATGATTTGCACCCTTCTAAGGCTATAAATAACAACTGTAATTGTGTAGATTTTTGGACTATTGTCAACAGTGAAACAAAAAAATCATATTAAATTGAACTAAAACTTTGTACTTTTAAATCATCTCAATAGGATAATTTCAAAACTTCTATCATTTTGTTGAAATTTAAGTACAGACATTTAAATTTTCAAACATGACACCTCTATTTTAAAGTTCCCAAATATTTTAAAGAATTCTGCTTTGTTTTAAAGTGCTAACCTTTAAGAAAAGCTATTTATAAATAAATTGCTGTATCAGAGGGTCTGGGAGCTCAAAGAAAACTCCGTTCTAATATTCCTCTTGATTCTTGGGCTATGCACTGAAATCACATTATTCATTAAATTGCATATTTGTTCTTGAGGTACATTTTAACAAAACAGCTCTCACTAACAGATGACTGTTAGCCATACACATATGAATATCTATAATAGCTAGTTACTTACTGAGAGCCATGCAAGGGATTCCATGATTCGATGTTCACATCGTTCTAAATGTTTAATCATTTCTCTGGTCAAGTTGGCTTCTGCTTTGATAAAACTTTCAATCACTTTGTAAAAATCAAAAGCTTTTAAATTGAGTACATTCAAAATCCATGGAAAGGACAAATCTGTTCCAGTATCGAGATTCTGAGACGTACTTCCTAAAAATGAAAGAAAAAAATGTAACTTAGGTATGGATTGTTAAGCCTTGAACTAACATATTTTTCAGTTGGAAGGTTTTATCAAAAAAAAAAAAATTAAAACACAGTAGAAAGGCTAAGCAAAAATTCTTATTTAGAACAGACTTTTTTATTCCGGGATCCACAGACTCCCAGGAAACAAGCTTCCAAAGTCTGAGTATGTGCATAGATGTCTTTCCTAGATAGAAGGCTCATAGCTTATATCCAATTTTCAGAGGTTTAAACATCCTAGACTTGTATCAGGGACAGGTTTACCATCTAACCAGCAATGTATTAGCATATCCATTTTAACTGTCTCATTAATCCCTTGTTAAGGGAGGAAAAGATTCCTTAAGATTTTGTTAATTTGATTGGTTAGAAAATGGTACCTGTTTTAATTGTGCACTTCTTGGTTATAAATGAGGATTCAGTTTTCCATATTTATTTACTAATTTAAGTTTCTCTTTCATTATATATTTGAATCCTTAGATCCTTAAATTTCCTTCCTTAGTTTTTATGCAAACAAAGCTTTTTTTTGACATTTGCAACGTTATTTGCAAAATAATACGTGTTTAAAATTATATTTTAAAAAAGCACTACCAGTGGCCTCTGTTCTGTTTATCTGGTGGATTCTAGCTCCAACCTTTGGTATCATGACCACAGAATATATATGTAGCAGTGCTTCCATATCAGTGATAGTGTTCCTCAGGCATTTTACAATCTCATAAGCCTTCGAAGGGATTTCAATAGTCAAGTGTCCTGGATTCAGGACAGCCCAGAACTGGAGCCCAGTGAAACTATTTCCAAGGTGACCTGAAATAATTCAGCTTAATAAGCCACTTATAAGGTTTATGGTGAACAATTACATACTTCATTCTTGATTTAAAATATTTCTTCTCCTTAACTCCTCCATCCCCACCCCCAACCAAAAAAAAAACAAAAAACAAAAAACAAAAAAAACTCCACATAACACCTTAGGTAAGTTTTTTTAAACTTTAAATTGAACTGAAATATTTATTTACTAAAATTTAACTTACTGCTATATGTAGCCATAACAACCTCAAGAGCGCATGCCAACAAAGACTTATGAAAGATGTCGTCATTCAGCAGTTTGCTAAAGGAAGAAGAGAATGATTTTATAATGTTTACATTTATATAAAGAAGAAATTGTTTTACTAAAACAAAAATTTACCTAAAATTCTGAATGGATAATCGTTCTTCTTCCTAAAACAGATAAAAAAAAAATTTTTAACTGAAAACTTTTTTTATGTTGGCATTGAATTTTTTTTCTATTATGTCCTTCTTAACTTACTGATTTAAGCATGGATTCCATTACTCGGTAATACAATCGGACTCCAAGTTTATATCGCTACAAACAAACAAACAAAAATTAGATTCCACTATTTTAGAAAACCATAACAATTACTAATTTTTTAAGTTTTCTCTTGAGACACATTTCTGGCCCTTCTTAGGAATATGGCTACCAAGACATCACAAAAGTTAGCACACCTGAAACTCAAGACTTCAGTGTAAAATGAAGGTTAGCATTCCTGATAAATTTTCAGAAGAAGAGGTCCAGTACTTGGTTTTCCTTTATTTCACTTTAGTCTACATCATTCATCATACATATATGTACTAAGAACATACTATGTCCCTGGGACTATTTTAACCATTTTACATACTAATGTAATACTTTTTGTGTCCTAGGACATGTATTTTCAAGATAGCTCTCCAGGATTAAGACAATTGTCTCTTTCCATAAAAATGGCCAAGGCAAATAACAGACTAACTGATCTTATCAGCAAAAAGTTTTACTCAAATAACTAGTTTCCATTAGTCTAACAAATAGTCACATTTTAGATATACACACATTTCTTCATTGCAAATTATGAGTACAAATTTCAAATATAACCAAAAAGAACTTTTAAATATAATTCTGTAAAACACTGACGACATCAAAATATAACCTCACTAGACTGAAATAAATGTGTATAGTACATTACAGTTTTCAAATATAATTTTTACATATTACCTCATTACTGCCACATAGCAAAGTAGAGCAAAATATCAAAACCTGAAACTCAGAGAATTTAAATGACAGCTTATGTATGACAGAACCAGATATAAATTCAGGGTTCTGATCCAGAGCCCATAATCTTACCAAATTTAGTTTCAGATTTTCTGAAATAATGATAACAGCAGTAAAAATAGTATCATTCAATAATATCACAGATAAACATCAATGTATAAAATGATCCTATTCATATAAGTACATGCATACATGATTATTAATATATATAAAAGTTAAAGAATATACACCAAAAACTTAATATTGTCAAGATTTAAGTGTTTTTTCTTACTTGTATTTTCTAAAATTTTTCTAAAATTTTCTGCATGTTTACTTTTGGTTTTTGCAATTGAGTGAGGGGAGTTGTCCCATAAAGTTTTCCATAAACAGTAGCATACTCATGCAGCTGGGATATGATATCTGCCAATATTTTATACTATTGGACAAACACTATTACAGTATTCATACAATATGGACAAATGTTGCATTTGAAATTATTTACTATATAGAAGTACTAATCAAAATGAACTCAAGTTACCTGTGATCCAATTTCTATACATCCCTGCCCCACAGCTTTAGCAAATTTCTCTTTAAAGATGTGTCCAATATTCTTCACTCTTTTCAGGATACTTTCCTTTGGATTCACTGTGCAATTCTTTAAGAATGAAAGACAGAAATCAATGTTGAGGATATGGTTTAATCAGAGAATTAATATTTCCTGTTCTGTAATATATGACATCACTTTTAATGGTTTATACTGTGAAAACATTTCCACAACAAACTAGGTAAATACAACTACTCAAAATATGAAGAACTTAAAGGATTCCACTCTGGGATGCTAGTGACCAAAAAATACAAGAGTACAACTAAAACATCTATTATCTAAATTTTCTGCTGGCAAGTTAGGGAATAACAGATTTGTTAGCCTTTCCATTATCCATCAAAAACAGCCTCACAGATATTACAACTGATAACAGAGAAATACAAAGGATCATAAGAGACTACTATGAACAATTAAATGCCAACAAACTGGACAACCTAGAAGAAATGGATAAATTCCCAGAAACATACAACCTTCCAAGGTTGAATCATAAAGAACAGAAAATCTGAACAGACTGATTACTAGTAAGAAAAATGAATAGGTAACTAAAATACTCCCAATAAACAAAAGTCCAGGACCAGATGGCTTAATTGTGAATTCTACCAAACATTCAAAGAATTACTACCAATCCTTCTCAAACTGTTTTAAAAAACAGAAGATGAGGGAACACTCCCAAACTCATTTTATGAGGCCAACATTACCCTGATACCAAAAACAGGATACCACAAGAAAAATAAACCATAGGCCAATATCCCTGTTGAACAAGGATGCAAAATTTTGTAAGGACAAAATACCAGCAAACCAAATTCAAGAGTATATTAAAAGGGTCATACACCATGATCTAGTGTGATTTATCCTAGGGATGGCAAGGATGGTTTAATATATGTAAATCGATCAATGATACATCACATTAACAAAATAGAAGATAAAAATTATGTGATCATCTCAATAGATGCAGAAAAAGCATTTGACAAAATTCAACATTTATTTATGATAAAGACTTTTAACAAAGTGCGTACAGAGAGAATGCACCTCAATCAAATGAAGGTCATATATGACAAGCCCACAGCTAATATCATACTCAACAGTGAAAAGCTGAAAGCTTTTCCTCTAAGGTCAAGAACAATACAAGGATGCCCACTCTTGGAACTTATATCCCACATACTATTGGAAGTCTTAGGCCAATTAGGCAAGAAAAAGAAATAAAAGCCATTTAAATTGGAAAGGAAGAAGTAAAACTATCATTATTTTCAGATGACATGATATTATATATATAAAATTTTTTTAAATTTACAAAAAAACCTGTTAGAACTAATGAAAAATTAGTGAAGTCACAGGATACAAAATCAATGCACAGAAATCAGCTGCATTTCTATACACTAATAACAAACTATCAGAAAGAGAAATTAAGAAAACAATTGCACTTACAATAGCATCAAAAAATACCAAGGAATAAATTTAACCAAGAAGGTGAAAGACCTGTACAATATAAACTTAAGACACTAATGAAAGAAATTGAAAAATACATAAATAAATGTAGATATTCCATGCTCATAGATTGGAAAAATTAATGTTGTTAAAATGCCCCTACTACCCAAAGCAATCTACAGATTCAATAAAAATCCCTGTCAAAATTCCAATCATATTTATACAGAAATAGAACAAATAATACAAAAGTGTGTGTGGAACCAAAAAAGACCCCAAATAGCCAAAGCACTCTTGAGAAAGAAGAACAAAGCTGGAGGCATCAAACTATATTACAAAGCTGCAGTAATCAAAAGAGTTTGCTATTGGTAGAGATCAATGGAACAGAATAGAGAGCTCCAAAATAAATTCATACATAATCAATTAATTACCACAAAAAAAGCCAAGAATATACAATGAGGAAAGGATAGTCTCTTCAATAAATGTGTTAGGAAAACTGGAAAGCCAGTTTCAAAAAAATGAAATTATACCACTATCTAACACCATACACAAAAATTAACTCAAAATGGATTAAAAACTTGAACCTAAGACAAGAAACTCAAAAAAAAAAATGGGTGATAAGCTCCTTGACATTAGTCTTGG
This sequence comes from Camelus bactrianus, assembly GCF_048773025.1. Classification (NCBI taxonomy): domain Eukaryota; kingdom Metazoa; phylum Chordata; class Mammalia; order Artiodactyla; family Camelidae; genus Camelus; species Camelus bactrianus. The sequence continues at coordinate 16,019,093 of NC_133552.1, forward strand.
AGATGATTTTATGGAACTGGCTCCAGAGAAAAGGCACCAAAAGCAAAAATAAACAAGTGGGACTATTTCAAACCAAAAAGCTTCTGCACAGTGAAAAAAACTATCAACAAAAGAAAAGACTGTCTAATGGATAAGAAAAGGTATTCGCAAACAAAATATCTGATAAAGGGTTAATATCCAAACATACAAAGAACTCATACAATTTAACATCAAAAAAAAAAGCTACCCAATTGGAAAATGGGCAAAGGAATTGAATGCACATTTTTCCAAAGAATACATACAGACGGCCAAGAGGCACATGAGAAGATGCTCAACATCACTAATCATCAGAGAAATGCAAATCAAAACTACAATGAGGTATCACCTTGTACAAATTAGAATGGCCATCATTAAAAAGTCCACAAATGATAAATGCTGGAGAGGGTGTGGAGAAAAGGGAACTCTCCTACACTGTTGGTAGGAATATCATTTGGTGAAACCATTATGGAAAACAGTATGTAGATTCCTCAAAAAACTAAAAATAGGCTTACCACATCTTCCAGCAATCCCACTGCTGGGCATATATCTAGAGGAAACTGTACATACCCCAATGTTCACAGCAGCACAAGTTACAACAACCAAGACACAGAAGGAACCTAAATGTCCATTGACAGATGACTAGATAAAGAAATTGTGGTGTATATATACACAATGGAGTACTACTCAGCCATAAAAAAGAATAAAATGCCATTTGCAGCAACATGGATGAAACTGGAAATTGTTATTCTAAGTGAAGTAAGTCAGAAAGAGAAAGAAAAATACCATATGGTATCATTTATATGTGGAATCTGAAAAAAGGACTCAAGTGTCCTTATTTACAAAACAGAAACAGACTCACAGACACAGAAAACGAACTTACAGTCACGAGGGGGGATAGTGGTGGAGGGATAAATTGGGAGATCAGGATTTGCAGATATTAACTATTATATATAAAATAGATAAGTGGGAGAGGTATCGCTCAGTGACAGAGCATGCGCTTAGCATGCACAAGGTCCTGGGTTCAATCCCCAGTACCTCCATTAGCCAAACAAAACAAAACAAAACAAAAAAATAGATAAATCACAAGGCCCTATTATATAGCACAGGGAACTATATTCAATATTTTTTAATAGCCTATAACGGAAAAAGAATATGAAAAAGAATATATATATATATAACTGAATCACTAGAAACTAACACAACATTGTAAGCTGACTATACTTCAATAAAAAAAAATCATGAAATAAATAAAGTAAATAAATAAGTAACCAAAATGCAAATTTAAAAAAAGAGGTACAAACTTCCAGTTACAAAATAAATGAGTCATAGGTATGAAGTGTACAGTGTGGGGAATACAGTCAATCATTATGTAATATCTCTGTACAGAGACAGATGGTAACCAGACTTACTGTGGTGGTCATTTTGAGATGTTCAGAAATATTGGGTCACTATTCTGTGCACCAGAAACAAATACAGTGTTGTAGGTCAGTTATACTTCAAAAAACAAACAAATTCATAGAAGAAGAAATCAGACTTGTAGTTACTAGAGTTACTAGAGGCAGGGGGTGGAACTGAATGCAGGTGATCAAACGGTACAAACTTCCAGGTGTAAGATAAATAAGTACTAGGGATGTAGCGTACAACATGATTAATGTAATTTACACTGCTGTATGTTATATATGAAAGTTGTTTAGAAAGTAAATCCTAAGAGTTCTCATCACAAGGAAAACATTTTTTTAGATTTCTTTTATTTGGCATCCAAATGAGATGACGAACATTCCCTAAACTTACTGTGATAATCATTTCACGATGCATGTAGGTCAAATCATAAGCTGTGCACCTTAAACCTATACAGAGCTGTATGTCAATTACATCTCAATAAAACTGGAAGAAAAAAATGTCTATAGCTTCTAAGATTTTACTTACACAGAAGGAGATGGCATTAATTTTTAAAATGAAGAAACCTGAACTAATAAAGAAGTAAAAATCAAAGAACAACTTAATGATCTTCAAGATATGCCCATTCTGAGACAGGCGATTTGAAGTGTACATAAAACTTTGCAGTTAAGCTGTTAAGTTTCATTTAGTGTTAAGCTTTAATCTCCAGAAAATGTCTTTGAGGCAGAATTTTCTGCACAACTAAAGTATTTTAAAATAAAAGAGTTCTTACATACTACAAATGCTGGAGGAAATATTGAAATCAGTATTTAAGAAGAGAGAGATTATCATTCTTTTTACTTCTATCTTATCCCCTCTAAAACTTCTAAGTAACTGGGTAGCTATGTTTGGGAAATATTCTTGTGCTACATACAATCCACAAATAAAAGCAACATTATGCAAACTGGACAAACAAAATAAGTTCTGAGCCAACACAATTATGCATATGATGACAGAAAATACTTTGTTAATTCCTGGGGTGGGGGTACAAGCAAGAAGATGACAACAGAATATGACAAAACCACAGGCAGCTTATGACATTAAACAGAATGTTAACTACATGAAGCACATAGTTACCAGAATAAGCCAAATTTTAATGTCTCCTAGCCTCATCCAATTTGCATGGAAGAGCATTTCAGTGGGTCCCAAGCCTTATCATTTGATTTTAAACAAGGAGTGGAGGAGCAATCAAGGAATATAGATGCTAGTTTTCATTCCTTCTCTTTCTCTCTCCCCTTTTAGAGGGGAGCGAGGGTAGCAGGGACCCTTCAGGTATCAAACTCAGGGTCTATCAAGAGTTGAAAACTGCACTGTGCACAGACAGGGCCACACAAGAAATGTAAATGAAAATGGGCTAAGTGAAAAAGACTATAGAGATATGGTAAATGTTAAATCCTGTCTAATGTCACTTTCAAAGAAAAGACCTTAAAAGCAGCCAGAGAGAAAAGACAGGTTAACTATAAAGGAATAACAATTGGATCGACAGAAGACTTCTTAATAGCAACCATGAGAGTCACGAAAATAGTAAAGTAGTATCTTCAAACTTCTAAGAGAAAGTAAAGGTCAACCTAGAATTGAAGATCTAGGGAAACTATCTTACAAAAAATAAGAGTACACATATTTTAAGACAAAAAACAAAACAAAACCCTTGTAAATTCATCCCAAACTAACCCTCATTAAAGGAATTATTAAAAGATGTATCTAAAGAAAGAAGGAAATAATTTTGGAAGTGAAGTCTAAGTTGTAAGAAAGAATGGTAAGCAAGGCAAATAGTAAACATGAGAAAATAACAGTCTAAATAAAACAATGCTACTGATAATATCTAACTTGGAGGGTTTAAAAAAGCAAGAAATAAGATAACAGACAACTACATGCTGATTGGGAAATGAGTGTTTAAAAAATACTCAGTATTTTAACTTCTAATTTCAAATTTCTTTGCCAAGATATCACAATAAATGCTTCATACGTGGCTTACATTAAAGTAGGAAATCAGGTTTTCTGATGGTTGATCACTTGCTGAATTTAAGATCATCATTAATTGCTGGATGGTATTCATAACAGTCCTATGGAAAAAAAAATAGGAAGTAGTGTTAAGCAAAGAAGGAACAAAAAGAAAAAATGATATGTATCTTCACAAGTTACATACTATCTTCAATCTCACAGTCTTCTGTTTATCTTTAAGAAGTGCTCTGAAGTAATTAAGACTTTACAAAACCCTTAGTGTGCAGTTGTTCATAAGGAACTAGGAACTACACTTTAATCTTTAAGAAAGGGTATGTCCATAATCAGTAATTTCGTAATTAAAGAACTGATATGCTTATTTACTAATAAAACTATATATCAATAAAACAACTGGTCAAAGTAATGACATTATTTTAAGGAGAGAACATAAAAATGGCATCAAAATAGTAATCTTTTGAGAAAAATTATGATGATTAAATATTAAAATTTTTCAAAACAGACAGTAAGATATTTAGTAACTCAAGTAAAGAACCGACTGTCCTTTACAGAGATCTTTAAGATAAAAGCATATGCAATTTTAGAGATCATCATTGCTAAAACATAAAAGTAGGTCAATCTCCTAAGATCTCTTTAATTGTATAATTTTGTGTGTGTGTGTCTGTGCATGTATGGGTGGTATATGGTAAATATTAACGTTCCAATTTTGGAATAGCAGCACATTGTTACTCTGTAGGCAGTGTTTAATGATGCAAAAAACTAGAATGTTTATGGCTGAAAAGGTCCTTAAATATTATTTAATGAAACATGTTTGGTGTTCTCAGTCAAGCCTCTCTAAACTGCTATCTACACTTCCTAGAAGAAGAAGAATATGCTAAATATGAATTCATCAACTATTTATCAAATCTAGTCTTGCTCTTTCATTCCCACTGCCTACCTCTTGGTTCAGACCTTTAGCATCGCTCAACCAAATTACTGCAATAGATCATTTTGAGAGATTTTGCCTATGTCTACGGCAGCAGGGTCTGGGCATATGTAATTTGAAAATAAAAACTCTTCAGGTTATCCTAATTTGCACCCCTGGTTTAGAACCGCTGAGACAGACTGACAGGTCTATTTCCCACCATGTCCTCTTCAGTCCATCTCTTCACAAACTACTACTATGTAACCTTTCAAAAAATCAAGTCTGATTTAATCCTATCCCTGCTTTAACCCCCCATGTATTGTATATCCTGCACAGCTGCTGAAGTCCAAACTTGTGAGTATGGAATATAAGGCCCTTCATGATCTAGTACCCACCCTCCTCTCCTGCCATCTCATCTTCCTACTTAGTTAAATCACCTCAGAGCTGCTTACAGCTCCCCAGACACATCGTGTGGTCTCATACTTTGGTGCCTTTGCACAGGCCATCACAGTCTCCTGTGACACTACTTAACATGTTTCAAAATTCAGTTCAAACATTACTTCACAGAGTTCCTTCTGTGGCATCTCATTAACTTGTCATAAGCCTATTACTGTATTTAAACAAAAATAAATTTTTATATGTACATACAGTCATTTGAAAAGTCTTACTGATTGTCTACCAAGTATTATCCTGGGTCCTAATTATCAAATGGGGAACAAAAAAGTCATGGTCCATGCGGTATGGACTTAAAAGCTACTGTGGGTATTGGCAAAAATAAGCAAACATACAAATGAATTTATAATTACAAATTGTGATACACACTATGAAGGAATAGAGCAGGATGCTGTGAGAAAGAATAATATAGGAAAATACTTCAAAGAGAAATAAATCATTAAAAAAGTAGTATCTGTACAGGAATCACATCATAATAAATGTGTTTAAAAATAAAAAAATAAAAAGTAATATTTGTGCTAAACCTAAAGAAAGAGTAGCAGCTGGTTGTTCACAGAAAGAAAAGAAAGAAGAGTTTCAAGAAGAAGGAGAAACAAGTGTGAAGGTCCTCAAGTACAAAAGAACTTAGAGAGTTCAGGAAACTGGCTAGTTCATCTTGAGTACGAAAACGAGATTGGAGAAGATAACATAAGCTAGATCATAAAAGATCTTCTAGGCACTGTTAAGGAATTTGCATTGTATTCCAACTGCAACAGGAAGCAATCACAAGTTTTAACAGCAGAGTGAACGTGATCTGATTTACATTTCTAGAATATTATTCTGGGGGCTCTCTGGAGAACATACTTGTGGTGCGGAGAGAGGAACAGTCATGAGAGTAGAAGCAGCAAGATCAGCTGGCAGGTTACTGCAAACAAAATCCAAGAGAAAGAGAAATATCTTGGACAAGGGAGGTAAGAGTAGAAATGGAGAAAAGCAGATGGACTTAAGAAATACTCTGGAGGTAGACTCAACAAGACTTGAAAACAGATTAGATGTGGGAAGTTAAGTGACGAAAAGGACATAAAAAAATGGTTCTAATCCTTCCAGGTTACACAGACCAAATAGTGATACTTTTTTTTCTTTTTTATTTACTGAGATGGGACACATTCTCACTCTAGGTTGTATCCCTTAAGGATAGGCAGAACTATGTCTAGCAATCGTATCTTCAGCAACTAGTGAAATATCTGGCACACAAAGAGCACTCGATATATATTTGTTGCATGTCATTGTCAACAAATGAATAAACCCAAAGCACTATAAAGCAATGAATAAATAATTATAATGAAAATCAAAAGTAAGAAAACTCATACCTAACTGGAGTCTGTGGAAGAATCACATTCACCTCTTCGTCAGGATTACTTTTTTGTGGAGTTCTCTGTATTTCAGAACTAAATAATGATAAGCAAAGTCATTCTAATGGGAAATTTACAATTTGTGCTTTATGAGTCAAAAAAGCAGTACAATACCTTCTGCTGCCTCATAACATCATACAAAATGGTTAAGTAAATAACAGAAGTGATAGGAAATAGATGATCCAAAAGATGCTTAAATAAATAAAATTTTATTTTCTTCATTATTGTTTTTAAGTTGGGTTTCTTTCCATAGGTTTATGACAAATAGATGTACAAACAGTAAGAATATTTTGAAAGTGAAAGTTAGATGTTCGTTTTCTCCAGAATGTTAGATATTGATGACATTACTAGCCAAGCTGTTCAGTATCAAAAAATATCAAAGCTCAAGTTTTTCAATCATTATGCCTTCCAAAAACTTTACTTTGACTTAAATAAAATTAAAAACATTTTTCTTATATTTAACTTCCAAAGTGTATATGTGTGTATATGTATGTGTGTGTGTGTGTGTGTGTGTGTGTGTGTGTGTGTGTATTAAGTTAATATTTAAAGATTTCATGCTGAAGACATAAAATTAACCACACTTGATGATTCTAAAATTTTGTACAGGCACATCTCATTTCATTGCACTTCACTTCATTGTGTTTGGCACATACTGTTTTTTTTTACATATTGAAGGTTTGTAAACCCTGCATTGTCAGATAATGGTTAGCATTTTTTTAGCTATAAGGTATTTTTAAATTAAGGCATGTACATTGTTTTTTAGATATAATGCTACTACACATGTAATAGACTATAGTACAATGTAGACATAACTTTTATATGCACTGGGAAACCAAAACGTGTGTGACTTGCTTCATTGCAATATTCACTTTATTGCAGTGCTCTGGAACCAAACTCACAATATCTCAGAGGTGTGCCTGTAGTTACTCTTAACCAGTCCCACTTTAGGATTTTATATGACAATTCAAGAGAATGCAATTTTACATTAACTTTTAAAAAAATGAAGCAGCATATCAACAAATATAAATATACCATGTACAATACCTGTCTGTAGGATCAGCCTGAAGAGTTTTATCATGATCCAGAAATAATCTTGCATCTAGATCTTTGTTTTTAAGGTAAATTTCTTCATACTGTTTAGAGAGACTTTCCACCTCAAAAGAAAAAAATATTAATGATTATCTTTTTCATGTCATTATAGCTCAGTGCACAGAAGTACAGATTTAATTAAAGAATTTTTGTAAAACATACACTTAATTTTGCCTTATATAGACTTCACACACAATATAAATAAGGCATATCTAAATGAGAAGCAAAGAAAACTGCAAAATTTTTCAACTCTAATTTTAAACCTATTTTATGTACCCCAGACATTAAAATTTTATCTAGACAAGGATCACCAATGCTACAGAAGAATACTGAAATGGAACATAAGACAAAAACTTAATTGCCAAGATCTTCCATTCCAAATACCCCTCACTTTAAATCTTCTACTACATTTATCAATATAAAATAATTTTTCAAACACTGTAACAAATCTTCTTGATTCAAATCTTGATTATACATTCTGCCTATCTTTTCTTTGCATTCTTTGGTTCACTCTGACTCACCTCATTTAGGTATTCTGGGCAAGAGTATTTGCTCAATTAATTAGTCCAATTAACATATTTGCACAATTTATTTCCAATCTTATACACTTTTTCAATTGCTAGAATCTGCAGTTCTTTTATCAGTTCTGATTCATAATTTTCTAATAATATAAAAACCAATGCTCAACAGACAACAACTATTTAGCATACCTTCTGCAGTGACTTTTAAAGCTAAAGTGTTTCCAACCTGAGAGAGCCAAAACTGTATTCTAAAAGGAGTGGTAGGAAGAAACCCAGTTAAACGTAAACTCTTTGTTTGTCTGCATACGTTTTTAAGGCAGAACAGTCATTCATGTTTGGCTAAGTTTAATTGTTGTTCCTGCCTTATCTCAGTGAGGCACTAATTATCAATCATTTATTGATCGGTAGCTATTAGTGCTATATGAAAAATACTGGGGAAATAACAATAACAACAATTCTGTAACCCTCTCAAAAGGAAAAAAAATTACCAGTGTCCAAGATTCTTTAGAGTTGTAAACAGCGTATTTTGGGGGACATAAGTTGGTAACAGGGCTCAGTAATACAGTATGTGGCCTCTACTTGTCTCGTTAGTACCATGTCTTAACACTCTTCTGCTCTGTATCCCGATCTTAATGAGTTAGTTGGAGTCCACTGAACAGACCTGGAAATGTCACTTCTCGTGAATCTTAGCTCAGAAATCACATCTCCTCCAAACAGCTTTCCACAAAACCTATCTGCCCCACTTTGGATTAGGTAGCCCTTCTCTGAGATATCACAACACCCTGTGCACACATCTGCTAGACTCTTGTAGACTCCTGTAATGTTCTACTTCATCTTTCTCTCCCATTAGCACCTTAATGACAACTGGCTGTGAGTTAAATCTCTACTAATGATATCTAGCGAAATGCCTGGCACATATTAAGCACTCACCAAATAACTGTTAAATGAATAGGCTCCTTAATTCAAGGACTAGCTACCTGATTCAGCCTAGCTATCTGATTTCATGTCTTTTGATCTTGGTGACTCATTCTAGCTGCTTCTAAAACATTGCTTTATCACTGAGTACTTGTCTTCATCCTTTATCCAAGCATCCTTTTCTCCACATATTTCACTTTACCACATAAAGTTCTCAGTTGTTCTGTTCTCATTGAAGAGCAAGATATTTGAGGCAAAATGTGAAAAGGAACAGGTAGATGGATGGCATACCACTAAGAACATTTCTACAATATAATCACAGTTGTTTCAACTGAATTTATTCCCAATTAAGTAATTCTTTAAAATACTCAAAAGAGATCCTCCAAAGTACAGTAATGTCAATAATGCTGACAGCACAATCATGGCGCCTACGTTTAAGGAAATGTAGCAAAGTGAATTAGAATCAAAACTAGATTGTGGAAATTTGGTTACATTTAAATATTTAATGGCATTTAGAAATTCAAAAGCCTATATTTTGATTTTTGAAAAATTTCAGTATAAATCAATTTCTGTTGATTAAAAAATGCTGTTTATTTATACATTTGAGCATATATTCAAAATGATTTTTTGTTATTATATGAAGTTGATTCACCACAATTCTATTTAGATTCTTTCCTGGAGTAAAAAATATTTAACATAAAATGATCTTAAGAAATTTAGACTATTCCTCCCTCCCAAAAGTCCTAAAACACATTAGCTTTTTATTATGTTTTCTTTCAGATTACCTCTGGAAGTCCATTAGAAGCTACAATTCCAAGAGAATTCATAAAAGGGATAAAATTTTTGAAATAAACATTTTTCACCTGAAAAAGATAAACATGATCATTAAAATTTTTTTAAAATTTCTGTCATTATTAACACAAGACTGAGAGTGTTAACTGACATTTTGATCAATGACTTACATTCAACCCAGTGTGATGCTTATTTATAATTAATTCAATTATTCACTTTTTAATTTATGTGAGGCAGATTTCAGGTTATAAAATGGAGGTGCAGGGTTTTATGAGAAGTAAACCCATTGAAACCAACTTCAATATCCCACATTTAACAAGTGGTATAAAGATGGGAGACTCAAAAAAATTAAGCAACTTAACCAAAGTTACACAGTGAGGAAGTGGCAGAGCTGGAATTGAAACTCAATCTATCATCAAAGCCAAACTCCTTTCACTTCTCTAAACTGTGTCTGATTTTTTTCCAAAGCATATTTTTGGGCCACTTCACACACATATCTAGCTTAGGGAATATCAAGTCAATTATTTTAGCATAAATTTAGGAAAATAACTTGTTTTTTAAGAAAATAATTTCAAACACTCAATTCAATTCAAAACCAAGTGAAAATGTTTTGTGGAATTATGCAGTTTCAAACAAAAAATCCTACGTTAACATGGACAATAAAGACCATCCCTGGAAAACCTAGAGTTATAGCCCTGGCTATTCTACACTTGCAGTATGTTTTGCAATTTTAAACAACTTACTTTTTCTTCATTTAATGTCCTTTTCCAACTTTGGAGTCTATGTTTATTAAGGCAGAAATAATTTAAGATCTTCCTATTAATAAGTTTCTATCTTCTATTTCACAAATAAGTTTTAACAATTAAGCTTCTGTAATATTTATTAGTATAATGTTTTCTAGTTAACTAATCTAGTTTTCTAATCCCACTTAACTGGAATAGTTATAAGGTAGGTGGTTCTATTTAACCAATTAGTATGACTAACCAATAATTATATAACCATAAATATAAGTACAAATATTTATATAACCATAAATGCTGTATGTAAATAATCAATTAATGTGAATTACCATTAAAGCTATTAATCACCTACACTTTACAAATCATTATTACATTCTAAATTATTAAATATAATTTTTTTAAAAAGGAAAAACATGATTTATTCCTGATTTTTAAAATGCAATTTTATAAGTAGTTCTGAAATTTAGAGAATTAACAACCAGGAATTAGAAAACTACATTTATTCCTATTCATTATCTTCAGGCACTAAGCAACAGACTAGAGTAAAAAAAAGCAATATTTCAACTACATTTGTCAGCTTATTAGCAAAGATAATTTGTGATTGTAGAAAAGTAAAAAAGTAAATACATATGTATAAGGGTTATGTATCTATGTATTTAGTTGAAATTAATAAAAGCCACAGTGCTAAAACCCAGATATCTTGAGAAATCATTCCAACACTTCTTAAACTAGATTTTGATTCCTTCCCAGAGCTGACAGAGAAATTTCAAAGACGCAACATTTCAGACAGCTATTTGGCGGTAGTGAGTAGTGGACAATATAACAATCTACGAGAGAAAGAGCATGGCACAGTGAAAGAAGCACTCGTAGCAGATGTTTCAAAGTATAGACTCTGTTAGTAATCAGCTATCAGTCTCTAGAGGCTTGTTTACTCATGACTAAAAGGAGCTGAGAACATTACTTGTAAGATTCCTTCCAATTCCTTCCAATCTAGCATTCCAGATTTTATTAACAAGATAAGCATTTCTTGGGTGTTCATGTATTCTCTACCAGCCGTTAACATTAGAAAGAGAGTAATTATAGATGGCTGAACAGAAATTTAATGTTAGTATCACTTATCACTAAACCAAACACTAGGATTTTCTTAGCAGGATATTTTAAAACATTAGGGTTATCAGTAACCACAGAGGAATCAAAGAACAAATACATTTGAAAACTACTAACTTAATGATGTACATTTCAGTGATTCCAGAGTGAGGGAGCTACTCTCTTGAAAATCAAAGTAACTTAATATGAAAATTAAACTTTTTCTAAATATTTTGCTACTGCAAAAGAATTGGCACTAATTACAAAAAGCAAGCTCATCATGAAAGAATTATATACTGTTAGGAAGAACTTACATCTAAATCTACTTTAACTATTTTAAAGAAATCATGAAGTTAAATTACCTCATCTATATTACATTCATGTTCTTTACAGAGAACTTCAATAATTCTTGTATCATTTTCTAGTTGTTTTGCTATCCGTGCACTCCTGTTCTGACCTCGCCTTGGTGTTCGAGGTGAACCATTAATAGGTATTACAGCTGTTTCTGTAAAAATGGTAAATTAGATAAGAACAATTGCACATTCCACTGTATAAAATAATGAAGTATTCTAATCATAATTCGGAAGGTCAGAAATAATCTTGGTAACATTCTGCTACTTTTATTTATTAGGCTTCATTAAAAAGCTAATGGTTTAATCTATTTACTGAGTATCTATTGTAAGTTATATACTGGTAATAGTTTCTGTCATCCCTATTCTATTCTGCCCCCAACTAGCCCAAAAAGAAACTTACAATCCCATAGACAAATAAGAAAAAGGCAAGGGAAACAGCCAGCTTATAGACTAATTCTAAGTGTATCCTACTCAGTCTGCAAGGGGAAAAATGTTTTCTATCTTAAAAGAGTCTTAAAAATAATAAGCAAGTATTTATGGATTCAATTTCTAGACATAGGATAAAAATAAATAAGTTTAATTTAAAGTTTTAGCAACACTGTATAATTATAATGCTTTTAAAAATAAGCATATAAATATAATAATGTGATACTAAACTGCGATTTAAAACAAAAAGTCTCCTGGATTATTTTGAGTATTTCCAATTCAAATTGAATGTGGATTCAGCTATTAAAGAGATCACATATGACTCAGTATAAAAAGTATTAACTGCCTCTAGGCCCGACCAATAACTTACAGGAAATTGAGAGGACAGAGGAACATGTTAAACTATACCACAGAATGCAATCAGTAAAAATTAAACCACAGGAAACTCAACAGAACAAATCACCTGATTATTTAATAAATAAATTATAAGAAAAGAGAGAGAGAAAGATAGATGCAGGAACTTTTTAAGACTTAAAAGCATGTCAGTCAATCACAAAGTATAGATCTTATCTAGATTCTGATTTCTCAACCTGTAAAAATTTTTTTAAAATTACTTTTATAAAACAATTGAAAATATGGACACTTACTCGATATTTGGTGGTATTAAGGAATCACTATTAATTGATTTTTAGGAGTGATAAGGGTACTGTCTTTATACTTTTTAAAAAGACTTTATCTTTCGGAGATACATACTGAAATTTATAAGGATGAAATGACATGCAAAAATGTGCTTGAAAATAATATAGCTGTGGAACTGAGCAGTAGATAGGACTACGAGTTGACCATAAGTTAAACATTGAGGGCAGGTGATAAGCACATAAAGGCTTATTATACTAATTTCTACTTTTATGTTCACTTGAAATTCTCTGTAATAAAAATTTAATTTAAAAAATTTATCATAGCCAGTCAATTCAACACCTCATCCCATTTCTCTTTAATATGGCACTTAGAGAATTAAATATGCATTTAAATTATCCAAAAGAACAAAGCCTGTCAACCTAAAGTTACATCCTACATCAACTTATTAAAGTTATAACATTAAAAAAAATGAGGAAAAGGGATATAAAGATTTTTAAAGATTCAGAAATTTAAAAAATATATTGTCTTCTATTTTTTCCCTCTATTTTGCATGTGGTTTTCGTTAAGCAACCTGCATTTACTGTCAAATTATGTTCAAAACATTTTCAAAATTTTGCTCCAGACTTCATTTTTTCCATGATGTTATTGTTCACAAAGATGAACTAGATTTCAGCTTTTTAGCCACTTCAACACCACTTTGAGACTTCTATGTTTTTAACTGTCTCTAGTAATCAGTTCAGGCTTAGTTAAGTTTACATTTTTCCGTAATGTAGTAAGTGATTTTTAAATCCTACTCTACATGCCACCAAAGGAAGTAGCTCCACTCTAAGAGAGATATACTTATCTTTGCTTAATGTTATCTAATTATTTCAGGAATAATTATTATTTAAAGACACGTTCCACCTCATCACCCACTGAAGTGGATCAATTACAGTTTACATGCAAAAAAAAAATCTATCACATAACCATTAACAAAAGTTTAATCTTTTCCTGTAGAAGGGGCCACTCTTTCCCATGCAATTTCTTTCAGATCTGTGCCTTGTCTCTTGATTTTCTCTTTACAGGGAATGCCCTTTCCCAACTTCCCACAACACTCAAATCCTAACTACTCTTCAACACCCAGTTCAAATGCCACCACTTTTATATGGTCTTCCTCAGTCTTCCCCAGCTGAGAAAACTTTCCCATATTCTAAACTCCCAAAGCATTTGCTGTGTTTTAGCCCAGACCACTTTCAACCATATACTCTAATTACTTGCTTGTCTTATCTCAACTTCTATGTCTTATACTATAAGGGCAGAGTCCATGTCTGCTTTCTTTTTTATTGCTCCCTTCACTCTAGAACCATGTTTTGGATCTAGTAGATGGTCAATAAACAACTGTTGAATGATAAAGTAGGAAAGGCATAAATTGCTTAAAATACTTACTATATGGTTCTTTGAGCAATGCAGGAGGTGAGAGTTTGATAAAATAGTCAAGGACACAGAGCATTAACTGAAATGAGATCACCAGATCATCTTCCACTTGCAATACTTCCCCTGAAAATAAAAAAGATTCACATTTTAAGGTAGAGATTGAGGTCTTTCAGTCAGGGGAAATTGTGGGTATGGGTGTATCTATGTATTCATTTATCCAACAAACACTAGAAGCATATTAAAGATCTTTCTTTTTCCTTTTTTTTTTTTACAAAAATTCAGTTAGATTTGAAATATATAAAAATATATGAAGTATAATTCTACCATGAGAATTTTACTTTTAGGTATTATTACTATAATTCAGTCCCTATGTCTAAATTTATATTGACTTTTTTTTCCTTCTTTAAACTCACTTCCAGTTTTGGTTACAGTTATAAAATTCACTACCCCTGAAAATCATTTTGAAGAATGACACATGCTAATCTTCAATCCTATTTATTTGTGAAACCTCAAATATGTTCAATTTTAACCCACCTTAAAAATATTACAATAACTAAAGCCATTAAGAAATAACAACATCACATCAACAAGAGAAAGGACAAAAACCACGTGATCATCTCAATAGATGCAGAAGAAGCATTTGATAAAATTCAACACCCATTTATGATAAAAACTCTCACCAACGTGGGTATAGAGGCAACATATCTCAACATAATAAAAGCTATATATGACAAACCTACAGCCAGCATAGTACTCAATGGTGAAAAACTCAAAAGCTTCCCACTAAAATCTGGGACAAGACAAGGCTGCCCACTATCACCACTCCTATTCAACATAGTCTTGGAACTCCTAGCCACAGCAATCAGGCAAGAGAGAAATAAAAGGGATCCAAATTGGAAAAGAAGAGGTAAAAGTGTCACTATATGCAGATGACATGATACTACAAATAGAAAACCCTAAAAGGTCCACACAAAAACTACTAGAAATAATTGAAGAATTCAGCAAGGTAGCAGGTTACAAGATTAATGTTCAAAAATCAGTTACATTTCTTTACACTAATGATGAATCAACAGAAAAAGAAAGTAAAGAAACAATCCCCTTTAAAATAGCACCTAAAGTAATAAAATACCTAGAAGTAAATCTAACCAAGGAGGTGAAAGACTTATACACGGAAAACTATAAAACACTGATGAAGGAAATTAAAGAAGACTTTAAAAAATGGAAAGATATCCCATGCTCCTGGATTGGAAGAATCAATATTGTTAAAATGGTCATACTGCCCTAGGCAATCTAAAGATTTAATGCAATCCCTATCCAATTACCCAGGACATATTTCACAGAACTTGAACAAATCATAATAAAACTTATATGGAACCACAAAAGACCTAGAATTGCCAAAGCATTACTGAAGAAAAAGAAAGAGGCTGGAGGAATAACTCTCCTAGAATTCAGACAATACTACAGAGCTACAGTAATCAAGACAGCATGGTATTGGTACAAAAACAGACATATGGACCAATGGAACAGAACAGAGAGCCCAGAAATGAACCCACAAACTTTTGGTCAACTAATCTTCGACAAAGGAGGCAAGAATACGCAATGGAATCAAGACAGTCTCTTCAGCAAATGGTGTTGGGAAAACTGGACAGCAGCATGTAAAGCAATGAAGCTAGAACACTCCCTTACACCATACACAAAAATAAACTCAAAATGGATCAAAGACTTAAACATAAGACAAGATACAATAAGCCTCTTAGAAGAAAATATAGGCAAAACATTATCTGACATACATCTCAAAAATGTTCTCCTAGAACAGTCTACTCAAGCAATAGAAATAAAAGCAAGAATAAACAAATGGGACCTAGTGAAACTTACAAGCTTCTGCACAGCAAAGGAAACCGTAAGTAAAACAAAATGACAATCTATGGAATGGGAGAAAATTTTTGCAAATGAAACTGACAAAGGCTTGATCTCCAGAATATATAACCAGCTCATATGACTTAATAAGAAAAAAACAAACAACCCAATCCAAAAATGGGCAGAAGACCTAAACAAGCAATTCTCCAAGGAAGACATACAAATGATCAATAGGCATATGAAAAAATGCTCAATATCACTAATTATCAGAGAAATGCAAATCAAAACTACCATGAGGTATCACGTCACACTAGTCAGAATGGCCATCATTCAAAAGTCCACAAATGACAAATGCTGGAGAGGCTGTGGAGAAAAGGGAACCCTCTTACACTGCTGGTGGGAATGCAGTTTGGTGCAGCCACTGTGGAAAACACTATGGAGATTCCTCAAAAGACTAGGAATAGACTTATCACAGGACCCAGGAATCCCGCTCCTGGGCATATATCCAGAAGGAACCCCACTTCAAAATGACACTTGCACCCCAATGTTCATAGCAGCACTATTTACAATAGCCAAGACATGGAAACAGCCTAAATGTCCATCAACAGATGACTGGATAAGGAAGAGGTGGTATATTTATACAATGGGATACTATTCAGTCATAAAAACCGACAACATAACGCCATTTGCAGCAACACGGATGTTCCTGGAGAATGTCATTCTAAGTGAAGTAAGCCAGAAAGAGAGAAAAATACCATATGAGATCGCTCATATGTGGAATCTAAAAAACAAAATAATACATAAATACAAAACAGAAACAGACTCATAGACATAGAACATAAACTTGTGGTTGCCAGGGGCACAGGAGGTGGGAAGGGATAGATTGGGATTTCAAAATGTAGAATAGATAAACAAGATTGTACTGTGTAGCACAGGGAAATACATACAGGATCTTGTGGTGGCTCACAGTGAAAGAGAATGTGACAATGAATGTATGTATGTTCATGTATAATAGAAAAATTGTGCTCTACACTGGAATTTGACACAACATTGTAAAATGACTATAACGCAATAAAAAAAGGTCAAAAAAAAAGAAGTAAAAAAATTAGTACATAATTATAAAATCATCTATAAAGTAATTATTTAGCACAAAATCCTAAAAGTTTATATAACAAATATACAACTGAAGAGCTATAAGGAAAGAAATGTATAAAATAAATACCTAAGGAAGAAACAGTGGAGCTACACAAAATATAGAAATCATATATCTATGACATATTTGCTTATGGCTCTATTTTGTGTATTATTTTTAACAGAGAAGTTTCATTTGACTCATTTTCTATCTTATTGGTATCAGACTGCTAAACCACTAATAATCCTAATACTGAGGGTGTAGAAACTCCATGAGGAAAAAAGGTAACCTTACATCAGGTAGCTTTTCTACAACCATAGGTATGGTACAAAAATATGTTCGTAATATACTTAGAAGTTATTAAGAAATAACATAGAGGTAAAGAATGATATCAAGAACTTCTAGTTAAAAACAGTAGAGTGAAGTTAGATCAAAGAATCTCCTTTCCAATATCTAATAAAATGAAGGGGGAAAAATGTACTGGTTAAGTGCTAGTACTAACACCAAATTTAAAACATAGTGACTCAGAGCATCCTCATCTTTCTCCTCTTCTTACTTGGACGGAGTAGAAATCACTGATGAGAGAGGTACAAAATGGTGGAAATAAACAATTACAGCAACTTTCTGACAAACATAAAGATTCCAGCATACTATGCTGAATTAGGTAACAATGTGAAACCTAACACAATCCTGTTATAGAAGCAGGACAGAACGGCCATATAATGGCCACTACAAGTGCCTGTTTTAGAGTTCATTCTAATAAAAATCTCAGAACCACAAAGACTAATCATTCCAGATGAGGTTCCTACTTTCTCCCTCATCCTCTGACTAAAAGTGAGTATAATAAAAAAACCTGCTCTCATATGGTATCTCTTTGGGGTCACAGATAAAGTATGAAGTTAGTGAAGGGAGATTTATTAACACTACATCAGAGAAAAGAGAACATCATCAGGTCAGGGTTGCCCACATAAAGCCCTAGCAACATGCGGAAAAGAGCACAGTGATTATGCAAACACATATAGAAAATAAAAAAATAGAATCACAACATAAAGGGGGAAAAAAAAATCAGAGAACCCATTCAAGAAAAGAATACACAACCAAGTTGTCCTTCAGGTATAAAGACTATAGACATGATTCCTAAACATGCCAAACACAGAAAACATGGTGCTAAAAAGCCTTTTTTTGAAAAGTCCTTCATGGTAAAATCTAGCCAGTTAAGGATAAACCAAAATAAAGAACTCAAAAATGGAGAAGCTATGATACAGGAGGGACAAAGGCTTCGAATCCACTGAAATACAGAAATGAGACTAACAAGTGTGATAATTATAATTACAGAACAGCATGTAAATAGAATCTTTGCTAATGTGATGATTAAAAAAAAGCAAATCTGAAAGCAGGGAATAGGGAGGAGACAGCAAGAGTGAGAATTCTTTTTCTTCAGAGCAGATTAATATATATTGTTTTAAATCAAAACACAAAGTTAAATATTCTGTTAATGTTTTCATAATGCTTTTTCATAATTTTAGAGAAATATTTTAGGAAATAATCCTGCATAACTGACAAAACATTTATATAATTTAAGCAATTCTATTTCTCTTATTTATTTTCTCCTGTATAATTTGGGTAAAATTAGTTTTTATATTTTAAACACAGCAGTATAATATGACCCTATTTTTAGAAAATAATATCTGTGAATGCACTCACCCACCCACCTTTTTTTAATCAGAATGTATGCACAAAAGTGTATCCGGAATGACAATCACATAATTTTAATGATGATTATTTTAGGGGGGTTTTGGGTAATTTTTCTACATTTTCCTATGCATTTTTCTGTATTATTTGAATTCTTCATCATGAGTATATATCATCCTTATAAAAATAGCAACATTATTCTTCAAAAAGGAAAGGAAGGAAGAGAGAATGAAAAATATTAGAAACAGAAATAAAATGAGACATTTTCAAGGTTCCCTCCAGTACCAGAATTACAGGAACTTGCTAACGACTAAGCCACACAGAGAACTGGGGGAAAGGGGAAGCAACATTAAACTGAATTAAAATTCTGAGCTTACTGAAAAGAATTATCAGTTATTACAACTGAAACATAAGCATGTAACAAACATGATGACTTTACCTTTAGCTAGTAAAAATGTGATCCAAGAGACTTTTAGCACCAACATAGAATTTATTTCAGTAGATATCCTAGTAAACAAACAGAAAGTAGAAAAAAAATCACAATGACAGTTTTCCAACTACACCTTTTTTTCCTATTTTTAAATTACAAACTGGAGTTGATCACATAATAGAATACAGTCCATTTCAAATGCACAATTTACACATTAATTTAATCTGCCTGAATTCAGTTAGTGTTTTTACCAAGATATTTATATTTTCCCACAGAGTAGTATATATGTTTTTTTAAAGAAAATATTGACTATTTCAATTCTAATCTAAAAATATGCACAGGAAGTGGTATAATATGACATACTTGGTTTCCAATTAATACCTTTCTGCTCTTTGTTTTCTAATTAAAATCAACACTGTGAACAGAAAAACAGAGGTTTTTGTGACTCTGCTTTACCAATTTATACCTTCATAAATTTCATGTCATTCTCTTCCTAGAATTAACAAGTGGAACAGATTGATAGAACTAATAAACATACAATTTCCCTTTGTATCACTCATCTTCAGTATTACCACTTCAATGGGGCAGAAAATCTCATACTACTCATTCTGTTTTCAAAAAAAACCTCTAGAGCTCTTCCAATAGTATAGTGTTGGAACATGTATTGTACATTTCAAAAGAGTATTTGGAAATTTTAATATAGACTCATACTTATTCTTACACAAAACTATGCTCTGAGTCTTAGTTAATTAAATGCCTGTAAAAGAGTCTCAATAAAGACTTCATCAATGAATTTGCATTTTTCTCAGAGTTGGTGAAATGTTACACTGAATCAGCTTCAACCTTACTAGTTCTCCCTTGAAGTAAAAGACATGTATTTCATACCATTTTCTTTCTGAAAAAATAAATAATCTGCACAGGGCTTAAATCTATGAACTTAATATATGAAACAGCATGAAATAATCAAACTAAGCCAGAAATTATCAGCATGTTTGGGATTATTCCAGAAAAATCTTTTTAAAAAACCAAAAAGTGAAAATTAACATGCTCTGAAGTACTTACGAACTGCTGGGTTGTGCCAAGTATATAAGTTCACATGTCCTAAAAGGAAGAAATAATTATATTAACATCATGGTTTTGTAAAAAATTACCTTTTAATTTTTTTTGTAATTTAGAAATTAATTTTATCATGCTTTATTTATCTTAAGGATACTTTTTTTTAAAGTACAGTATTATAAAACAAAGTTAAAGCAGATTTTTCCAATTTATTTTGACATGACACACATCACTGTAATATCTAATTACAAAAGGATTGGAGTCCACATGTGCATTTGTAACTTGGAAAACATTCTGTAATTGAATCTTGACCTGGTTAGAATTTCAGGTCAGGTCATAAAAGCCTAACTAACTAAGAGTCTCACTGAAATAACACAACTAAAAACTACTATAAAACCTACTTATTTAGGACAATGACTTCTAGAATGGGGGAGTAAGGATCCATGCAGGTCTGGTCCCCGATATAATAATTGGTAAAAGTATTTTAAAAAACCATTTAAGGTCTCTGGAAGTTTTCCTAAGGGCATATGGCAAAAAGGGAAACATTTCTTCAAGAAAATCTACTAAATCTTGGTAAGAATAATGACAGACTGTGGAATTCAAAGCAAAAGTTTTTCTCCTCTCCTCCAACTCAGCATAACAAAGCTCTGCCCCTGGAAAGTGTAGCTAAGACACAGGGCTCCTCTCTCCCCAGCTCCCATCCCAGAACTCTCTCTCTGGGAAGAACAGGCTACCAGCATTTCTCATCAATCCCTGTCCATGCTGCAGTAGGTCTCTCCCAAGAAAGAGAAGCTGAGGGGTCTGCAGCTCCTGTCCTCCACCTATCTCCCATTCATAGGGTAAAGTTTTACTCTGGGCACAACAGATCAAAAATACTGACTTCTCTTGCCCCAGCTGGCTCATAGGACAGAGGTTCCAGCCAAAGGCAATCTGAGAAGACCAGGGGCTATCGCCTCTTCTCGGTGCCCTACTCTAAAACAGAGGTATCACTCCAAGAAAAGCAACTACTGCCCCCACCCAGACCTCCCAAGCCGTGGCACAGAAGTGGTGCCTAGGGAAAGGCAGGTCCTAACAACAGAGAACCTTGAGCTCTCCCCAAGGGAATTCAAGGCTGAGAGCACTGTTGAAAGCAATATAGATTTTAGTGGAAGTAAGAGGAAGCTGACTGACTCATGAAAAGAAAAAAGCTAAACCCTAGATCATTCAGGCAAGAATTAGGGAAAGATTAGCTAAGAATAGCTCTCCAGGTATCAGAATAAGCCTCAAGGCTGGTCTCCTAGACTACTCCTGCCAAGGGTGCCAAATTTTAATTGGATTAGACTGTGAAGCAATTTGTGACCCAGAGCATTGTCAAAAACAATAAAGCAATCAGTCAACAATTAGTGGGAGGCAACAACTAGGTGTGATATCAGCAGAGGCAGTTAGCTTGACAACAGGGAAAAAGATAGTCAAAGAGAACCCACTAAAACCAATGTCAGCTCAGAGTGACTGTGCACATGCCCAAGGCTACATTAAGGAGCAGTATCAGAGGCTATATACATTGTGAGAAAAATAAACCTCACTGAAATGGTACAGCTAAGTCACTAAATAAATAAACAGGAAAACAGCAACAACCACAAGTCCCAGGAGAGAAAAGCTCCCAGAGTTACTACAAGGTTATCAAAAATGTCTAGTTTTCAAAAATAAATATAAAATATGCAAAGAAGCAGGAAAGTATTACTTCTACATAGGGAAAAAAAGCAGATAATAGAAACTTTATTTAAGAGAACCAAGACATCAGACTTAACAAAGACTTCAAAGCAGTTATTTTAAATAAGTTCAAAGAACTAAAGGAAATCATGCTTAAAGAAGAAAAAGGTATGCTGACAATGTCTCATCCAATAGAGGATATCAAAAAAAAGATAGAAATTATTTTAAAAGAACCAAATGGAAATTTGAGTTGAAAAGTACAATAACCAAAATAAAAAATTCACTAGAGGGGCTCAGTGATCTGAGCTGGCAGAAGAATCACTAAACTTGAAGACAGATCAAGAGACTATGTAGTCTAAAGAACAAAGACATAGAAGAAGAAGAAAAATGAAGAGGCTCACAGAAATGCTGGACACCAAAAAAAACCCAATATATGTATAATGGGAGTACCAGAAGAAAAGGGGGAGAGAGAAAGAGAAAAAATACTTTAAAAAATAATAGCTGAAAACTCCCAAATCTACATGTCCAAGAAACACAACAAACTCCAAGTAGAATGAATGTTAAGAGATCCACACCCAGATATATCGTAGGGTAAATGTTGAAAACCAGAAATCTTGAAAACAGCAAGAGAAAAGTGATCCATCTCATACAAAGGAACCCAATAAAATTAACAGATGACTGCTCAACAGAAGCAATGAAGATCAGAAAGCAGTGGGATTACATATTCAAAATGATAAAAGAAAAATAACGTTAACCAAGAATCATACATACAGCAAAACTATCTTTCAAAAGTGATGGTGAAATAGCTTCAAATAAAAACAGAGCATGTGTTGATAGCAAACTCACCTTACCAAAAATACTAAAAGAAGTTTTTCAGGCTTAAAACAAGTGACCCAAGACAGTAATTCACATTCACATGAAAAAACAAAGAGCAATGGTAAAGGTAATTATCTTATTATGAGAGATCGTATAACTACATATTTCTTCTCCTTTCTTCTAATTGCTATAAAAAGCAACTGCATAACGCAGAATGTATATATTGTATTCTTGGGCCTATAACATATAGAAATGCAACGTATTCGACAACAGCACCACAAAGGAGGTGGGTGGGGTCAAAGCTTTACTGGAGTAAACAAATGACACTAAATAGTAAATCAAATCCACAGAAAGAAATGAAGAGGAAAAGAAATGGTATATTAAAAAGTTGATATAACAAACTCTATTAATATACACTTACTCTCCTTTATACACTCAACTACTTTAAACGACATATAACCCAAATATCTATAAATAGATGAATGGATAAATAAAATGTGATAGAGTCATACAATAGAATATCATTCCATAATAAAAAGTAATCAAGTTTTGAAACATGCTACGACATGGATAAACCATGAAAATATGCTAAGTGAAAGAAGCCAGTCACAAAAAATATGTAGATCAAAAATTTATATAAAGAAACCTACTATGTTATAATAAAAAGCAAACAGTAATCAAGAGGGAATTTTTACAATTATAGAAAAGTTATTTAATGTCAGATGCATTGTTTTATATCATGTTGTAATTTGCTGTAACTCAGAACAGAATGTTACCATACAGTAAAGACAATTACATTCAAATATAAACCTGTGCTTTCTAATATGGTAACCACAATCACCTATGGCTATTGAATACCTGAAATGTGTTTGGCTACTCCAAATGAAGTCACGCTGCAAATGTAAATTACGTACCAAAATATTCAAAAATGCTTAGTATGAGAAAAAGAATATAAAATATCAATAACTTTTTTATTGGTTTCATGATTTCCTACTGAAATATAATTCACATAACAAAATTCATCATTTTCAAGTGTAGAAATTCAGTAGTTTTTAGTAAATTCATTTTGTAACCATCACCACTATCTAATTCCAGAATATCTCCATCACCCCAAAAAGAAATCCCACATCTATTAGCAGTTACTTTCCACTCCCTTCACTTCCCATACTGTTTATTAAGCAGTATATGCTAGGAGGTGAGCTAACCAGTAACATTATCTTTCTTAATTCTTATAATTACCCTGCAAGAAAAGTATTATTATCTATATTTTACAAATTGAAACTGAAATTTAAAGATGTTAATAAACATCTTTCCCTAGCTCAGTCAGCAAGTGACAAAATTAACATTCATACCTAGATCTGTTTAGCTTTTTAAAAGTTATCATAATCACTAAAGCACACTGCCATACATACATATAGTCTACCCTGAAATAAACAGGCTTTGGTATCACAGTTAATCTTCCCAATTGCTCTTCAGAAGAAGGTACATGTAAGACAGAAAAAAATCTATCTATCTACTTCAAGGCCAATAAACACCAAAGTATCTCATATAACTGATCAATAAAAATTCTAAAGCCCTTTTACAAAGTCCTGAGTGAACTTTAAAAGGCCAAATCTGACTATGACACTCTCTAGCTTAAAATCAATGACTCTCCATCACCTG
Organism: Camelus bactrianus; assembly: GCF_048773025.1. Lineage (NCBI taxonomy): Eukaryota > Metazoa > Chordata > Mammalia > Artiodactyla > Camelidae > Camelus > Camelus bactrianus. The sequence goes on from NC_133552.1 coordinate 16,043,563, forward strand.
CAGTTCAAAGTCCAAGCTCCCTATCAATCTAATCCCTTCCTACTGTTTAGTCATTAGCAGTATCAAAGTAAATTACACTACTGCTGTGGCTTTGTACACATTTCTCTCTGCCTTTCTCCGTGCCTAGGATGCTCAGTCCCAGTTCCTACACACTTTGCTTGGTGAGTTTCTATTTACCTTTTAACTCCTCCTCAGACATTGCCTCCTTCCATAGTTTTTTCACCCCAGAATTATTCTTCTCACCCTTAAAAATATACAGTATTTTGCCCACTATATAATTTCTACTTCTTACAAATAATCCTCTACAATAGAGCATCAAATGATTATTGCACTTAATTTTATTAAAAAATATAATTTATTTATTTACTATAAGCTTCTTGATGATCATAGTGTCATATGATTTTGCACCCCCAGGATCTATCATACAGTGGGTACTAACAGTCACTTCGTTAGTGCTTGTTGTAGTTTAATGTATTTGCAGTGAAACAGCTAAAAGTATAGTTTCTTGAAGTATATTCCAAAAAACACTACTTCTTCTAAACCGCCATTGGGAATACAAGTCACAGCTTAGTCGTATAGGTCACATATACCTTCCACTCCCAACATGTTTTCTCTTTCTAAACATAATAGCCCTATCAGGAAGAATTTTAAATTTAGGTCACTCTTTCATTCAGAACTACAAGTCTTCTGGCAGAGAAGGCTAAAGTGGAAACTAAGCTTTAAGTTTATTAAAACGGATGAGAAACATGAAAAACAAGTAATTTTGTAGGAAACATTCAGAATGTATATGATTGGACAAATAAGAAAGTTAAGAATATTATGGGGACAAATCTAAGGTGTAATACTTAATAACTTTACTAAATATGTAATAGTTCCCAGACGGAATCTAATCATGAACAATGACATGAAAAAGCAGGGTGTAATATTAATAACATTTGTACTTTACCTTTCTAATTTGCTGTAGAGTGCACACAGTACATTATACTTCTTCAATAGTCTTGACATAACATTATCAACTTTGGTACTGGTATCAATTTCTTTTAGTAAGTCAAAGAATTTATAGACACTACAAAGGAAAGAATAGAAAAAAGTGAATCCATAACTTAAAAAATTCATTTTGTTTCATTTTCAAAGCATAGATATTTCAATATAAAAGACTGTTAGCCCTACACCAAATCACTATTACATCCTTTGGAAGGTATTAATTTTTGCATTTTATCAGAATTTAAAAAAGAAAAAAAGCCTTCAACCTATACCCCTGAATCTACATACCTGTGCCTCTTCCACCTACTTATCATCAAGACCATAGAAAAAAAAAAAATAAAGGTTATTACAGACACACACATATATTTCTCCCATTTTTAACCAGTAAAATAGTTTTATTTAATTTTTTAAAAGGTATCAATGTGAAAATTTCCCAAAGCTGGGAATAACATTCTAGAGCCCATATATTTATTTCTATATCTATATGTGTTAAAATCGTAAGTTCACATCCATTCATCCAATTCCAACACAAAACCACATGGTTCATTCCAGTGTTTCCCTCTCCATATTTATAACTCTTCCTTGACAGTGAGAAACTTGGGATCCAGATATCTTTAATTTACTTATTTAGTCAATCCCCTGGATGTAACTACTTTCCATCTCCCAAGCTACCAATTCCCCTACATGGGTGTCCTCTTCTCTTGCTCAGACTGACTTCCCATCCCCGACTGCCCCCCCCCACATGGATACCTTCCTCACCCTGGTAGGGCTCTGACTCCTTATCCCAGACTGCCCTTACCTCATATGTGCCATGACTTCCTACACCAGCTGCCCGCACACCCTGATTGGGCACTGACATTGCACACCAAGCAGCCTGTGTCAAGAAGCATGCCCCCAGCTCCGCCCGGGTAGATGACCTCCTCATCCCACTTTGGCTCTAACATCCTTCTCTGAGCCCCACAGCTCTACCCCACTACAGATGCACACACCTACTTTCTGCACCCCACCAATCATCCAGGATTGAATTGTTGGGGAAGAGAAAAAGAAAACTGATTACAAATTTTAAGTTGTTTAAATAATAACTCTAAATTATTCTTTATTGTTTCTATAAAAATTAACATTTTTGAAATATTAATACATATACTGTTCACTACTGAAAAATAGGGCAATAGAGATAGCAATCATCAACTGCACCTCCCACTCTCATTTCTAATCAAGTCTGTCTAAGGAATTATATCAAAGCAGCAAACCATACTATGGAGGAGTCACCAGATCCATCTATAGGCTGCCTAGCAACCTATAACCTGAGTTATAGTCTTCATTCCAAAAAGTGGGCTGCACCACTTAGACATCTATCCCGAGAACCGGAAAAATAAAAGCTTCAGCTACTTAGCAGTGGGCAGGAACACAAAAGAAGGTTATGAAAAGTTCTACTGATATAGAAGAGATTGGGGCAGCCACGACAAGCTTTGTGGAAAGGCAAATAAAGGAAGAATAGAAGTGATACAGAGTAGGCAGTCAGGATGTTGCATGAAAAGAGCCAATGTGCAGAGAAAAAAAGAGGAAGAAATCAACCTTAGGACAGCGTTTATTCCAGAACCACTCTCACTGCCAGTTTTTATGAGATACATGGTGATAACTACCTACAGAGCACCGTGAAAACTGTGAATTGTTACTACAAAGCCTTTTTTCCTAGGGATAACTTGAGTCTCTATTCCTTCTGTAGCCCTCCTCTGAAGGAAAAAGAGGGCAGGAAGCTGAGAGGGAAAGAAGGCAGGCAGACAGGCATAAAAAGCCCACAGACCTGAAGGTACCTATGTATTCTACAGCAGTGCTCCCTGGATTGTTACTGGTCTGTAAACTGTTTACCAGTCCACAATTAAGTACAGAGATTGAGTCGCACTTAAAAACTATTATCGCAATTTGACACTAATTTTATGCCTGCTGAATCTAATAATACAAAATTTGGTCCTATGTCTAGCATGATTTTATTTCATTTTTCTAGTAATTAATTTACATTACATTTTAAAAAAAATCCGTCCATGATATATTAGAAAGAAACCAGTTCTTCACCGGAGCATATTTAAGAAGCAGTGGTCTAGAAAACATTCCTGGATAGTTATCAGAACACTGAGAAACACCCTAAGAAAAGTTGTACCAAATATATTACTATATTTATTATAATGATATTATTTACATTTTATAAATGTAGTGCTGCTTTACAAAATATAGTGATATTATGTCCATTTTATAAATCAGTGCTGCTCTACACTCAGGGAAAAGTTTAGGAAAAACTTTACCAGAAAAATTCTTTCATCTTATAGATAAAAGATACAGACAGAACCTAGTAGAGTATCATAGTGCCTAACAGTTGGTAAGTTTTGTTTCTTTCCCCTTTTTTCTGGGCTGGGCAGGTGGAGAAAAAGGGTGTGTGAGGAGCCTAAAGAGAAAAAAGAGATCAAGACCTCACCAGGGCCTACGTTGTTACAGGCACTGACTCTATGAACTGTTTATTTCTCTATTCACTGTAAATTATTTAATCCTCATAATTCTGTGAAGTAGGTAATAATTTTCATTTCATAGATTAGGAACCTGGGGCTTAATTAGAAGAAGCAATCTGCTCCATGTCATATACCTTGTAAAATAAACCCAGTCTATCTTAACCCAAATATCCATACTCTTTCCAATCTTCTGAGGCCACTACATTTCCTGAATGAATGAATAAATTAATGTAGAATTTACTTACATACTTAGGTTATTTTTCAGCTATATAAAAAGAGATAAATGAATTCTAATTCAATAAGTTAAAAATACAAACACCAAGGCCTTTGTTTCCACATTTTATTTAGAGGTAGTAAGGAAAAGTGTTACCAAAAAATGCAATAATTTAATTTATCTCATTTACACAAAACCCTAATTATGTTTAATTTTAGATGGCTTTATCCAAAAACATACAGGTACTACTATCTTTTTGGTAAAAGTATTTATTTAATCTTACATTTTGTAAACACGCTGGAAGAGAAATGACTGGAGGTCCCAGAAGGCTCTTCTGAGTTGTTACAAACAAATTAGTAAACTCTTATGAGGCTTATAAGCTCAATACAGATATTAGTTAAGTAGTAACTGGGGCAAGTATTGTAGTGGATACTCAACTGAATATACAGTCTCAAAAAGTATATAATTATAATATCTGTTATATTCAACAACCTTAAAATTTAATAAATCTTAACTGAATTCCTTTAAGATAGACTCACACTACTTTTACAAAGAAGTTTTAATATATAATAAGCCTACTTCATAAATCCTTGCTTTTCTTGTCCACTTTATCAACAGCTACAATTAAGAAAGTTTACAGATAGTGAGAGACATAATGAAAATTTTCCCAGGATACAAACTGCTACATTTTTTTAAGAAAGTGCAGCATAAATACACCTTCATTAAGGCCTCCAATGGAGAACAAGAGTTCACTAGTTGACCTAAATGTGTGTTTTATTTAATTTTAGCATTTCTCACTAATTCCCTAAAGTCTATTAAAATAAAAGTTCGGAAATAGTTTTCTTTAATGGCAGAGGCCTATACTGATGTAAGAAATTTTACCTGGTTTCTATGCTTTTCTGCAGCTCAGTGAAAGTGAATGGCATCTCATCTAGGTCAACTGCCGCAATAAAGATACAGATTCCCCATAGTTCCTTTTTCTTTTGAATATAACCTTCCTGGGAACAAAAAAAAAAAAAAAGGTTCAAATATTCATTAAATCATTCACATATGGGATACTGTGTTAAAACTGTATTATATGCAACTTTTTTTCTTATTCAGCATAACAAAATAAATCTGTTTCTAAATCTTTACTAGGGCATATAGTTAAGAGCATTTAATTCTATACTAAAGGAACCCTTAAATTTCATATTGTAAGGCCAAAAAAAAATTACTAGAAGGATCAAACAGTTAAATTACAACTTACTATAAAAAACCTAGGGGTCAGTCAGTTCTTTGAAGTAAGTATTTCCACTTTTCAAAAATCCAGTATCATCAAAGTCAAGTTAAAAGATTTTAGACTCCATAACATAAATTGCTTAAAAAAAAAAAAGCCTAATTTCTTATTTGACTGGCTTCTTTAGCTTTAATTCACTTGTTCTTTTATCAATCTATTAATTAATCTTTTCTAAACGTATGAAATTCTTATCTCTCAGTGCTATAATTGCTTTCCTTGTAAACTGAAAATTATAATACATATCTCACTTTGTAAGAATTAAATGAGGTTATATGTATAAAGCCCTTGGCATAATGCCTGGTGTATAATCAGTATTCAGTGAATGATGGCTATCACTATCATTTGAATATTTTTTTCATTATCATTAGAATACTGTTTCCCCTAAAAATATATATCCCTAAATATGTAAGTTTTGTAGGTAAAACGTGGATTATATTAAATTGAAAACAAAAGAAATACCAAGTTATCTGATATTCTATTAAACAGTGAGAATTATTTGCTTACTCTTAATTGCAAATTACAATAGAGCTGAAAATTATGTAATGAAATTTTACATTGTTTGGAAATCTCAATTATATAAAAGTTTTAGGAAAAAAAGGATTATTCTAGATTATCAAATTTTATGGATAATACAAAGCTTGTCACTATGCAAGTTAAACTATTCCTTTATCTTAGCTACTTAGGAAATAAATATTTTTAAACTTATATTACAACCATACACCCATTAGAATTGTTAAAATTAAAAAGACTGACAATCAAGGGTTGATAAAAAAAGTAATGGAACACTCAAACATTGCTGATGGAAATGTAAAATTGTAAAATCATTTTGAAAAAGAAGTTTGGCAAGTTTTTATAAAGTTATAAAAGTTTCCATAACACTTATTAGATATTTACATCCAAGAGAAATGGAAACTTCATACTTGAAAACTAATAGCAGCTTCATTCATAAAAACCAAACACTGAAACAACCCAATATCCAAAACCAGGTAAAAAGATAAATTGTGGTATATCCATACACTGAAGTGTTATTTAACAATAAAAAGGAAAAGTACTAATAAACACAACATAGATAAATCTCAAAGTTATTACACTGAGAAAAAGAAGCCAAACACAAAAGGGTAAGGTACATGCTGTGTGATTCCTCTTGAATGAAATTCTAGGAAAGACAAAAACTAATCTTTCATGTCACAAAGTAGATCAGTGGCTGCCTGGGGACAGGAGTGGTGGTATTGGGGAATGACTACAAAAGAGAAGGAGAAAATTTTTTAGAGTAATAAAAAATTTCTATACCTTAATGGTGGTAATTACATGGTTAAATAACATTTGTAGAAAGTTATTGTTCATTTAAAACTGGTTGATTTTAGTGTATGCAAATTATACCTCAATAAATTTGACTTTGAAACTATACTATCTCTGAAACTGAACATACAAAGTATATGTTGCTTGACTGTTATAATGACTACGAAGTATGTTTTAATAAAATGAATGAACATAAACTCATATATGTATTTACATTAATACTGTCAATTTCTCAGGAATTACTAAGATGTAAAATGTTGTTTGTCTCTATAATAAACAACCTCCAAACTAACATGCTATTTGAATTTTTGTGCTTAGTTCTTATTATGTCATGTCTTATTTTGGTTTGCTTTTTCGCTCTCAAGCTATCACCTGTTGGACCTAACTTCTCTCAATGTGTTTTCTTTCAGCAATTTCAGTCTTTTTTTTTTTTTTTAATGCTTTTAAAGTTGGGAAATGAAGTATTAAGCTTGTTAAAATTGAGTATGTTGTTTGTTCATTTTTTTGAAATAGCAAATTATATTAGGACATAGTCAACACAATTCAACACAAGTTCATCTGAAATGATAGAATGCCTAAATAAAATGTTGTATACATAGGTTCTGATCTTTAAGAACCTGACGAACTTTCCTTAAGTAAAATGAGTGGCCTTTATTTCAGAAGATTTATAAATCGTGTTGATTTTGTTGTTGATATTGTTGTTCTAGCTGCATGCCAATTAACTATATATTTAGATAAAATGGTCTTTCTTCTTTACACACATTTATATATGGTAGAAAAATAAATGTTCCTTCTAAACTTGAAACTATTAAATATTAAATATTTTAATCATCTATATTTGACTTAGTTAGAGGGAACCAGATTACAGATGAGATCATGTTATAAAACTAAATGATTCATGCAAAAACAAACATTTTTTTTAATAGAAAGAAAATGACCAGTTTCCAACTAAAAGATCCCTAGAAATAGAATTTCTAAAGTATTTAAGGTTCTAGATATAGACATACATACAGACACAGGTACAGACATGGAAAGAGCTTGCATTTTAGTTGTAACCAGTAACATCCACTTGGTCTGATCTTATATAAGATTTGCTAGAGGGAAAAAATTTACAAAGCCATGAAGATTACAATCAACTACAAAATCCTACTCTACAATCATTTTGTTCATTTTCTAAAACAGTAGATTTTATTGGAGCACAAATAATATAATTCAACACAGTCATCTGATGTGATAAATGTCTAAATGGAAAACATCAGTCTAACCACCATATTTGCAATCATTTAAAAATCACGTTTTTTTAATCTTCACATAGTTTTTTTTGCATTTTCCATTTGTTTATGTCTTCCAAAATTTGAGACCTCTAATAATTTTTCAAGAAATATTCATCATGCAACTGCTATGGTTTTATGGCTTTTGGGGATACAGTAGTAAAACAAAAAACTACCTGTCTCCCTGGGACTTAGACTATTATTTACTTCAGAACATGAATTTTGGTGTCAAACATTCAAGAGTTTGAATACACACTCTAGTTGTTTAACTGTGAGCAACTTGCTTAAATATAATTAAGCCTCAGTTTCTACCAGAATAGAGATGATAATAGTGTGTAATCAGTGTCACCATGAAAATTAATAGTGAGGATACTCTTAAGTAATCAGCATGGCGCCCAGTACTGGACCCACTGAATCAGAACTAGCAGTATCAGCAGCATTATTATTAGCAGTGAATCTAGCACTCATTCCACTGATTGTCTCAACACCATCATGAGCCAGCCTTCTCCACACCAAACACGTTCATCCATTCCTGAGAATGCTGAGGAATGCTGGAGTTTTGTGTGTGTGTGTGACCGCACAAGAAATCATGTCACTGACCTCCAAACCCTGGCAACCACTGCTCTGATTTTAATTCCTTTTCCAGAATGTCATATAAATGGAATTATGCAGTCACTAGCCTTTTTTTCCTGGCTTCTTTCACTTAGCATAATGCTTCTGAGGACTCATCCACATTGTTGTATCTACCAGTATTAATTTCTTTTAATTGCTGAGTAGCACTCCATTGTATGAATATGCCACAATTTGTTTATCTATTCTAACAGTTCAAGACATCTTTATGAATAAGGCTACTAACCCTAGCCTTAAATACACAACCACAGATCTTTAAGTGTATGTATGTTTTCATTTCTCTTGGGTAAACATCTAGTTGGGGAATGCTAAGTTCTACATTAAATGTAAGTTTAAGTTTATAAGAAACTGATAAACTGTCTTCCAAGGTGGCTATACCATTTTGCATTCCCACTTGAAACAAAAGAGAGTTCTAGTTGCTTCACGTCCTCACTAGCACTTAGTTTTTATTTGTTTGTTGTTTTCTGTTTTTTAGACATCCTAGTAGGTATACTGGTACATTTTCACAAGGACTAATGACATTGAGTATTTTTTCAAATCTTACTTAATTTCCATATCCCTTCTTTGGCAAAGGGCCTTTTCAAATCTCTTGCCAATTTTCTATGCAGTTGTTTGTCTTATTAAGGTGCAAGAGTTATTTATACATTCTGGATTCAAATTCCTTAACAGAGACCTGTCTTGCAAAAATTTTCACCCAATCTATGGCTTTTCTTTCATTTTCCTAAATAGTGTCTTTCAAAGAGCTTAAGTGTTTAATTTTGATGAAGCTCAATTTATTATTTTCTTTTATGGATGATACTTTTGGTGATACTACCTACGAAATCTTTGCTTAACCCAAGGTCACAAAGATTTTCTCCTATGTTGTCTTCTACAAGTTTAGGTCTATGATTCATTTGAATTAATTTTTATAAATGGTGTGAGATAGGGAATAAAGTTCATTTTTTGCATATGGATGTCCAACAGCTCTAACATCATTTGTTGAGAGGAATATCCTTTTTCCACTAAATTATCTTTGTACCTCCAAGTGCAAAAACTGACTATATATGTGTGGATTCTGTTTCTGTATTCTCTGTTCTGTTCTATTGACCTATTTGTTTTTCTTTTCATCAGTACGACAATGTCTTGATTAGTGCAGCTATGTTTTGTTCTTTTGTTCAGTTTCTTCAATCTGTAAAGGTCATTTGATCCACCTCTCATTGTGCAGATTAAGAAATTAAAGACTAGAAAGTTGAGAACTGTTCAACACAGCCAGTCAATGCTATAGACCTAAATCCAGGTTTCCTAACACTCAGTATTATTCCATTTATTTAAGAATATTTCCTTGTTATATTTCTACATTGATGTTCCTAACATTTTGACTATTAAAATCCATAATCTCATTCATCACCCCACCAAGGGTCCTGTACTCTTAATTATTTTACTATTCTATACTATTCATTTCTATTTTGTTGAGAAGGTTTAAGGATCACAATGCCAAAAGCCTCAACTATTTTCTCCATATCAAATAATCTCTAATTACCATAGCTTCCAGTCTTCCTCCAAATGTCTCTGCATCTTTAAGTTCCTCTTCTCTTCTGATTTTGACAAAAGGACATTCTCTTCCACTCTCAAATTAATAAATCTAACCCCTCCCTACCTCCCACTTTGGATCACATTGCCCCTCATCTTCTTCGAGACCTAGTTTATTAATTCTTCCCTCTGTCTTTTGCAATTTCTCTAACAGTTCTTCCCAAAAGCTTATTTCCCTTTAGTTACAAATAAGCTCACATCACCTTAAACAAACACAAAAAAACCTATCCCTTGACTTTATCAAGCTACTGTCCCAACTACACATACAAACCTCTCACTGTTTTCACTATTCACACACACACGCTCACCAAATACACTCTCACAGGACAGACATACCGCATCCACTGAGCACTTACTTCCACTATACAAGCACTGTTCTACTGAGGCTATTCTCTAAGTCTCCAAAGATCTCTAACTTGAATGGCCTTTTCTTTGGTTTCATCCACAAAGACCTCCATACAGCATCTGACACCACTGTCATGAAACGTTTTTCTTTAGCTTTTAAAATATTCTAACATCCTCATTCTCTTTTCTCTCTCTCACAACTTCTTCAGTGTTTCCTAACTCCAAGGACTTTTCCCCACCACCTTCTCTTTTCGGGTGCAATCTCATCCACTTGGACAGCACGCCCATCATCTCCACACAGATGTTTCACATATCTCATTCTGCTTTCCAGTTCTGACTGCTTTCTCAAGATTCAGGTCTTATTTTCCAATTTTCAACCTAAAATCTATAACTGACTTGTTTTCTTGAAAATTTAGGTGACAATTATGAAATGGGCTCAAAGAGCACTTAAAAATTGTTAAAACAGAGAAAAAGTAATTCTTTTCCCAAAAAATCACTAAAGAAAGGAAGAATAAATGGGCATAAGATAAGAAAAAGCATTTTGCAAAAGAAAAAACAGTAATTTCCAATAAACGTATTTTGAAAATACTGAACCTCAGAATAGTGTCAACTGAAGGACATTTTGCTAATATGCATCAAGTTCCTTAAGAGTTCAGTTTTATATTTAACAATTTATCCAATGAAAATAACTAGAGTATTGAGTAAAAATTTAGTGTAATATATGTTCAAAGAATTATTTATAATAGCAAAAGTAGTGGGAAAAGCTTAAATATCTTTGAGTAGAATGGTTAAATAAATTATAACATAGCTATATTACAGAATAACATAAAACTCTCAAAGCATTTCAAAAATTGGGACATGGGAAAATATCAAAGACATGTTAAGAGAAAAAAACCCACCAGAATACAATATTCTGTGTATATTTTGACTACAATTTTGTAAAAAAAATTTTAAGAGGAAGGAAAGGCAAAAATATATCAAAATGTTAATTATTATCTCTAGGTGGTAGGATTACAAACGGTTTTATTTTCTTCATTAATCCTTGATACATTTTCTAAATTACCTACAATAATAGAGGAGAAAATAAGTCAATAAAAAAGTACTAAATTGACATAAAGTAGGAGAGAAAAAAACTAGGAATACTCGAGAAAAATCTTTAAAACATTAAAACTTTTTACATATATTGTAGTTTAAATCAAAATCTACAATCAACACTTGAAGAGGTTACCTATTAGGTGACCATTTAGTTTAGTTCACTTGAACCACCCAACTGGTAACCCCAAATCAGTGATGATTTGTACTTGCTTTTTTACAATGTACTAACTTATAAAAGAACGCCACCAAGTGGTGACATAAATCATCTTGGAAACAGCAGAAAATGAGGTTATCTTACTATTCATGCTATCGTAACTAACATGAATTTAAACTGCAATTTTAAAAGTTAAAAATACTATTATCTCTCATTTTCACTTTTTAAAATATCAGCCATGACCAAGATGGAAATAAGCCATAAGAAATACGCTCTTTATCTCAGGGTCAAAAGAATAGATTCTTACACTTGACTTTTGAGACTGTAATGAGTGATTAGCAATAAAGTTACAAACTAAATGTATTAGAGAAATAGAGGGGATAAGAGCTGCCTTTATCTTCCACTCCTGGATTTCATCCTCACCAAGGTTAAATGTAGGAACAAAAGGGGTAACATGCTAATATGCCAGAAAATCTTCCCTCTCATTTGTGTAATATTAGCTGACAGCAGTTAGTGTTAAGAAAGTTCTTTGATGTGCTCAGACGAAGCAAGGGGCAAGAGTGGCAGGGCCAAGAAGAAGAATGCAAAAGCTAACCTTACTTGTATTAAATCGTGTTTTTGATACAACATGCAGGGTTAAACATCAGCTGAATTAGCCACCTAGCTACACAATGCCTTTTGGGGGAAGAGAGTTGACTCTACTCCCAGAAATATACGTACCTGACAAGCCCAGATTCATCTGGCCTCCTGCCCAAGAGATGAGCACCAGGGGCTCCCTCCCTTAGGAACTTCTACTGAGCTCAGTGGATAGGCTTGTTTAAGCACTTAAGTAAACTTAAGTTCAGTTTACTTGTTTGTTCAATTGTCCATATCTCAACTAGTCTGTAAGCACCCTGAAGACATAAAAATTGTATCTAACTCACTGCTGTACCCCCAAGAGCCTAGTATAATGTCCAGCACTAACTTGGTGTAAAATGTCTATTTTTGGAAAAAGCAGTAGCAATAACAGCCACCCCGCAATATAGGACAGAATGACTTTTTTGAATTTCTTTTTCTTCCTAGTGTGCTCAACTGAATCACAAGTAAAAGGCATAAGGTAAGAATATTGGTTCTACTATAGTTTCTTGAGCTCCTGAGCACACACTGATAAGCTAGTGAGTATCAAAATGACCCACCCACATGAAGAAATGATATTACCGACCTCACTTTCTCAACATGTGACATATAACAGACCTGGAACTTAGTTTTTAGTCAACCTCTCTGCTTAGTTTATTGACTCAAAGGCCCAAAAGATGATCCACCCAAGAAGATGCAGCCAGAGGAGAGAAAACTGCCACCATATTAAAACAGCCACTAATTAGTTGGGTTTTCTGTTTAAAAAAAAAAAAAAAATCTATGAAACTGATGTTTACCACTCTTGGAAACAAAGATAAAAAAATATTAAGAGGTCAATGCCCACAACTCAGATTCAATTACATTATAAAAGTTATCTTTCAAAGTTTGCATGTCAACTCATTCTACCAATATCACATATAATTCTTTAAAAAAGGAAAACATAACTAATGAATAAATGAGTTGGTGTCAGAATGAAAGAATATCAGTTGGAAGGGAACTGAAAGGTATCACTGATCACCAAGTCCTGTGGTGTGACAGTTTTTGGGGTTTCAAGTCATAAAATGATAATCTTTGGCAAATTTGCCCAAATGTTAAAAACCTTACAAGAACCCATATGTTTAGTTTCAATAATGCCTCAGTAACTAAAGTAGAAAATACCTCACTTTTGCTAGAATTCAATGCAGCAAGATAACACAATTTACCTTTATAATGACAAACAGCACTGGCTGGTAGTTTTGTATGCCTAGGAAAAATAATTATTTAATAAACAAACTTCGGTAAACTTTATGAAACAGATCCAAGGTGGGGGAAAGTTTGGTGGTTTCAGAGTGCTATATATAATTCTGAATCAACTTACCTTAAGACCAAAAAAAATTCAAAATATGTGGGTAAAGAAATTGGGCATTTTGGGAAGTGTAATTTTGGACATTATTCTCTAATTCATTTAATTAATTAAGTAAGTATTTTCTAAATGCCCACTAAGCACTGAGCACTACTCTAAATGCTAGGAATACATCAATAAACAAAATAAACATTCCTACTTCCTGGAGTTGACATTTTAGGGGGGAAAAAGACAATAAACAAAAGTCACTATATATAAGCAAACCATATATATATATATATATATATATATATATATATATATATATATACACACACACACACATATATATACATACATATATATATACATATATATATATATATATACACTATGTTAAGAAAAAGAGCAGGGAAAAGTGAATAGAGAATTTGAGGGAGAAGTAGGGGCAGACTGCAGTAGTAAACAGTAGCAGACCTCACTGGAAAAGTGAGATATCAGCAAAGACTTTATTCTATGAGCAAAGCATAATCCTCTGAAATTTTTAAATGTGAATGACTTCTGACCCAGTGCTTCCATGTCTAGGAATCTACATTACAGAATTACTCTCATTTGTGCATGAAATGTATATATAAAGATATTCATTGCAGTGGTGTGTAATGTCAAATGTTCAAAAATAAACTGAATGTTTGTCAACAGGGAAATACATAAATAAATTACATGTCCATACAATGGAAAATACACCCACTAAAAAGATTAAGCTAAACAAAGAGGGAGAGGTGCTCTTCAAGATATATCTACATGAAAAAAGCAAGGCAGAAAACAGTGCAAAAACTAGAAACTTATTAGCTGTCTACAGAGAAGAAGTGTGTATGTAGCTTAGGGAAAAGAATGGGAGAGACTTTTCACTGTTCACATTTTTATTTCTTTTGAATCTTGAACCATGTGAATCTATTGCCTAATCTAAAAACCTTGGTAATGAATTGGTTAAAAAGTGTAAATATATAATAAGACCTTAATGAGGTAAAATAAAAATCCTTCTGTGTGTGTGTGCCGGAGTGTGTAGGAGGAGGTGAGGAAGGACTGGAGGGCTGGAATGAGCACAGAGTTTATCACTGGTTATATCTACACAGATGGGAATATAAAGAGAGCAATGGATATTCACTTTGCACTCTATTACTATAAAATTTGACTTTTAAAAATAAGTATACTTGAGTTTTAAATGTTTGTGCATATACATTTCTTTAAAATGCTGAAAGGCAAACATAGAAATGGTGGGGGGAAAATGACAAGAAAGGTGTTAGTATCTGAAAAACTGCATTCTATGCCTTGAAACTTAGCAATCAAAAAGTAAACAATCAGTTACAAGATTCATAGTGACCACAAAATTAAATTAAATTAAATAGTCTTCATTCAGAGATGAGAGTAAAATTCCTTCCATGGGTCAAGAAGTAAATACAGTGCAGTAAACAATACTGACCAACAGTAAAAACTTTCATGGAGAAAAATCAATTTTAAAAGTAGGCAGTCCAATTACATATTATTATAATAATTATATATAATTATATGTTAGCTATATCTGAGTAGTTCATGATGAAAGTTTATGATGAACTTTAATAATGTTATCTGACATATATGTTAAATATAAAACATTACATGGTGAAAATTTGGAAAGAAATGGTTTGATTAAATTTTTTAGAGAATAGAAAAGTAGAGAAAATCAATTAAACCAAAAATTGGTTTTTGAAAAAAAAAAAATAGAGCAACCTTTAGTTAGAGTAATCAAGAAAAAAGAGAGACTCAAATAAGCTAAAATTAGGAATGAAATAAGGACATTAAGACCAACCTTACAGAAATAAAAAGAATCATAATGGGAATGCTACGAACACTGCATGCTGACAAATCAGATAATGCAGATGAAATGAACCAATGTCTTAAAAAAACACAAACTACCAAAACTGACTTAAAAAGAAATTGACAATATGAACAGACCTGTAACAAGTAAAGGGACTAGATTAATAATTTTAAAACAACTACACAGAGAAAAGTCCAGGCTCAGATGATTTCACTGGTGAATTCTACCAAACATTTAAAGAAGAATTAATATCAATTCATCAAACTGAACCATAAAAACTGAAGTCAAGGAAACATTTCCCAACTCATTCTGTGAGAAGTCAGTACTACCTAGATACTAAAATCAGACAAAGATATTACAAGGAAAGAAAAGAGACCAAAATCTCTTTTGAACCTATGCATAAAAATCCTCAACAAAATACTAGGAAACCAAATCTGCAAACATATGAAAAGAATTACACACCATGACCAAGTGGGACTTAGCCTAGAAATGCAATGTTGGCTTAAAATCTTAAAATAAATTAATGTAATATATTATATCAATAAGGAGAAAAAACACATGATGACCACAATAGATACAGAAAATCATTTGACAAAATCCAAAATAATTTGGCAAAACACTCAGCACAACAGGAATAAAAGGGAACTTCCTCAGCCTGACAAAAGGCATCTACAAAAGTCCACACCAAGTCCACACAAATGGCAAAGGTTGAATGTTCTTCCTGTAAGATCAGGAAAAAGATAACAAAGTATTGGAGGTTCTAGCCAGGGCAATTAGGGAAGACAAAGAAATAAAAGACATCCAAATTGTTACAGAAGAAATAAAATAATCTCTATTTGCAGACAACATGATCTTGCAGATAGAAAATCCTAAGGAATACTCTAAAAAACTATTTGAACTAAAATATGAATTCAGTAAGTTTGCAGGGTACAAAACCAACACACAAAAGGCAACTGTATGTCTATACACTGGCAATGAGTAAACCAAAAACTAAAAATAAATTCCATTTACAATAGCATCAACAAGAATAAAATATTTAGGAATAATTTTTTTAATTGTAAGATTTGCCCTCTAAAAACAAAAAATATTGTTCAAAGAGACTTTAAAAGATATAAATAAATAGAAAGACACTTCATTATTCTTCTCTGCGAAGAGCATGACTGGTTTGCAGAGGCCAGCCTTTAACCCAGCTTCAGGAGGCCAGTTGGACTGTAGTGGTTTGATAACTGCCAACAATTGTTACTGTGATACTGTTCTGTTGTGAGGCAGAAATTTGGTGATTACAAACTCTTTTAAAGACACAGCTTCTCATGCTGTGAGATAAAGGTATTTGTCCCATTGTAGTAAAAGTGTAGAGGCTGGGGGAGACAGAGGGATGAATAAAAATTTTCAGATGAGTGCTGTGAAGACTTTGAAGCCAGCATCCTGAGAGACTGAATTTCAGAATGGAAAACAGAATAATTAAGAAATGTTTTTGAAAATCTTCACAGGGAGTAGATAGATTATAAATACAAATGTTTTTTGAACAGGTCATATTCACTAAATTGTGTGTGTCATAAATAATTCTGTCAATCATTATACATGTACATACTCATATTGCTATGTCATTAAATGCAATATAAAACAATTTTAATAAAGTATTAAATCGGATAAAAAAATGTTTTTTGCTTCATGACCATTAAAACTTCATGAATGTTACTGAGGGATTTTCTGTTTTCTGACAACTCGCTATGTGATTCATGTAGGTTTTTTTCCATTGTTTGATTAGGAAATCTTGATG
This sequence comes from Camelus bactrianus, assembly GCF_048773025.1. Taxonomy (NCBI): domain Eukaryota; kingdom Metazoa; phylum Chordata; class Mammalia; order Artiodactyla; family Camelidae; genus Camelus; species Camelus bactrianus. The sequence goes on from NC_133552.1 coordinate 16,060,472, forward strand.
CCATACCTATGGTCAAAATATAAGCAAACTGGACACATTTTTTACTTGATGATTTCATTTGCTGTATTCATTTTTTTTTCTGATATATGTTGCTCTACTCAGAATATACCGGGACAGAAAGGGCTTTGTGTATATTTGAAATAAACTTGGTGGATAAAAGAGTTTTACCTAGAAGTGACTACATCTCCTTACAAATTCAAAAGAAAAGAAGGTAGTTCAGTTTAAACTATTTTTGGTTTGAACTATAGCTTCCTTGCAATCACATAAAAATAGTTACATAGCAAATGAATAATGTTAAATGTCAAGCTCTACCATTCACAGAGCTTTATTCAATAATGCAATTATCACCCCCCCAAAAAGAGACATTTCATGCTCATGCATCTGAAGACAATACTGTTAAGTTGGCAATACCCTCCAAATTAATCTACAGATTTAGCAACCACTACTGAAATCTCAACCTGCCTTCCTAAAAGAAATCGACATATTGACCCTAAAATTCACATGAAGAGAGAATTCTGGGAAGATGGCAGAGTAGGAAGCACTAGAAACCTGTCTCCCCACCTAGACAAAAATTGCACTGGCAGAATCTGTCTGATGTAACTATTCTGGAACTCCGGAGTCTATTAAAGCCTTGCAACTTCCAGGGGAAGGCATAGAAGGTAAATTATAGTTAATTTCTGTCAATTTTAGCTCTGCACAGTAGCAGGTACCTGTGGCCAACTGTCACCACATGGTAGGCAACTGTGCACATGTTCCTGAAGCAGCCTGTACACAATCTGCAGGAGCCAGGGTGCGTAAAAAGGTCCCAGTCCTGCACATTTCACAGTCTGTGCTCTGATCACTGATGGCTGCTCATCACAGAGGTGCAGGCAAAGATGTGGGGCTACTGTCATTGCACCTCCCCCATTGTTGCAAATAGTTGAAGTGACTTTCAGGAGATTCAAAAGGTTGACACCTTTCCCCTACTACTCCTCATTTTTCTTTTTCCTCTTTTGGAAGCCAGACATTGACGACTATGACATTCAAAAGCAACCACATATATGGAGGAAATTAGAAAGTCACAGTGCACACCCAAGGAAGGCACAGACTCAGAAAAGACCTGAGAAGACCTTAAGTCTGGCTGATCCCCAGCACAGTCACAGCGCGCAACAGCCAAAACCAAATCAAACCAAAGGGGAAATGAAAAATAAAATCCAAAAAACAACAAACTCTGGGGAAGGGAGGACATTCTGATTTCCAGACTTAACAACATTATTAGATTCAAATGTCCAATTTTCAACCAAAAAAAAAAAAAATGACAAAGCATACAAAGAACAGGAAAGCATGGCTCATTTAACGAAAAAAAGTTGGCCAACAGACAGTACCCTTGAAAAAGAATTAATGGCAGATTTACTGGATGAAAACTTTAAAACAACCGTCTTACAGATGCTCAAAGAACTAAAGGAAGACATGTCAAGAAAATGATTTATAAACAAAATGGAAATATCAATAGACAGAACACCTAAATAAGAAACCCACAGAAATTCTGGAGCTGAAAAGTGTAACAGCTAAAATGAAAAATTCAAAGACAGATTTGACAACAGGGCCTGATCCAAAAATTAGCACTTTGAGTGGCATGTCAAGAGAATCTTCGCCTGACCTAGGAATGAGCCTTCCTAGTGCCATGGGACAAAGCTGGTCATGAAACGTCTCCCAAAATATTGGTCGAATTTAGGACCAAGGGAGAGCACTGTGAACTAAAAATACTGGAAGTCATATCAGTAAACAAAGAATGCTGTGGCCATCAGGTCATCAGCTGCTACCGCCACACCCAACAGTGAGCTCAGGATACAGACAAGCAGGCAGCCCAGCCTCTTCAGCCACCCTCAGAGATGCCCCCTGAGGGGACTCAGGATGGGAAGCACAGGAGACTGGCCCTAGAGAGCTAAAGTGCATATCAAAGGAATGATTTCAGTGAACTCAGACCTTTGTGCCTTCCCATACATAGAAAAGCGCTAAATTCCTTAACTTGTGATATCTGGTTTTCTTTAATTAACAGTAATCTTTTGATGTTTGACTACCTGGTCTTTGTTGTAAAAACTCCTATATATCCTGGCTCCTCCCCTACCTCTTCGGAGCACTCCCTCAGAGCGATCTGAGAGGCTGTCACCCCTGGCTGCTTGAGGGGTTTGAGTCCTCAGAAATGTCCACGGAAAAAAACATAACTCAAAAAAAAGTTTTTACTTTTTGCTGTTCTGACTGGATGATTTCCGTTATTCTATCTTCCAGATCCCTAAAATGTTCTTCTGTATCCCCCTACCTATTGTCAATTTCCTCATGTGTTTTTCATTTCAGTTATTATGTTCTTCAGCTCTGACTGGTTCTTTTCGTTTTCTAGCTCCGTGTTAAAATTCTCCCTGTTCATTTATTCTCTTTTCCAGTTCAGTTAGAATTCTTATTACTATTGCTTTGAACTCTTTATCAGGTATTTACCTGTGTTTCACTAGAGATTTTTTTTAGGGAGTTTTCTTGCACTTTCATTTGAAACATATTCCTGTCTTCTCATTTTAACTTTCTCTGTCTCCATGAAGTTAGGTGAAACAGTTACCTCTCTCAGTCTTGAAGGAATGTCCTTATGTGGGAGCAACCCTAGACAGCCTGCATGTGCCCAGTGGCTTTGTTGGGAGAGCTGCTGGATCTGAAGTGAGCACGGGCACATCTCCCCTCAAGGTGTGCTGGTAGCTACCACCTTACCTGGAAGGAGGTAGGGCTGCAGTTGGTAGGGCTAGAATCAGAGCCAGGAGCAAGCGGGACTTCTCCTATGGCTATCACTGCCCTATGAGGGGTTGGGGTTGGGCTCAAGGGGCTGGAGCAGGAGCCCTGAGGGAGTCGGGTTTCTCCCAGCTGTGATAGCAGTCTCTGTTTTGGTATGGGGCATGTCCAGGGCCTGAAGGCGTAGGGCTGCACTTCTATACTCGTTTTACTGTCCCCCGTCCCTGATGCGCATTTCTTGGTAAAAGGCTGGGTTAAGGCTTGAGGGGTTGGTGCCACACTACTGACGTATCTTGCTCCCTTCCAGGTGTGTGCAGGGACATGCACTCCTATGATGGCAGTCTCCATTCTGGAGCTAGTTTTGCTCGCTCTCAAGTGTGTGCAAGGACACATACTTGAGTGACATTTTCCCCTTGGGAACTGGTGTTGCTCCCTCCCAAGTATACGCACTGACGCACATGCTGGCAATGGCCGCCTCCACCCTGGTCAGAGATAGGGGCAGGGTCCAAGCAGGCTCCACTTCTTCCAAGTGTGAGCACTCTTATCAGCAGCCTCTGCCTTAGTGGGGTGTGCCCAGCACCAGAGCAAGAGGAGCTGGAGCAGGAGCCCTGTGCTGGCTCAGGGGAATGCTGGGGCGGTCCTGGCAAGCCAGTCGGAGCCCCAGGAAGTTTTCAACCTGCTGCCTCTGTGCTGTGACTAAGAGTAAGCAAGTCTGTGCATGCCTTCTTCATGACGGAGTCTCGGTTTCTTACAGCCATCCGGTGAGCCCCACTGGTTTTCAAACCAGCTAAGAGGGTCGTCTTCCCTGTGTCAGACCCAAGGCTACAATGCCTAATATGTGGCTCGAATCCCTCACCCGCCCCAGCAATGATCCCCAAGACTGTGACATCCCCTTCCTCTTCTGGGTCCCCCACTGGGTGTGTGGGTCCCAACCAGACTGTTTCTCCTCCCTTTCTACCAGACTTCGTGTGGTTCTTCCTTTACAGCATTCGTTGTAGAAGAGCCATCCTGCTAGTCCCCAGGTCTTCATCAAACATAACTCTATATGTAGTTGTAGTTTTGATGTGTTCATGAGGGACGGTAAGCCCAGCGTTCTCCTACTCCATCTTGCTCTCTCTCCCTCCTCCGCTCCATGCTGGTTTTCATAGTGGCTGCACCAATATACATTCTTACCAGCAGTGTACTAGATGTTCTCTTTTCTCTACATTCTCATCAACACTTGTTATTTCTCAACTTTTTGATAACAGCCATTCTAACAGATACGAGTGATGTCTCATTGTGGTTTTGATTTGCATTTCCCCGACGATAAGTGATGTTAAGCACTTTTTCATGTACCTATTAGCCATCCGTATGGCTTCTACGGAAAAATGTTTATTCAATTCCTCTGCCCATTTTTTAATTGGATTGTTTGGGGTTTTGCCATTGAGTTGTATGAGTTCTTTATGCATTTTGGATATTAACCCCTTATCAGGTATAAGCTTTGCAAATGTTTTCTCCCAATTGGCAGGTTGCCTTTTCATTTTGTTGTTCAAGCCGCTCAGTCTGTAGTACTTTGTCATGGCAGCCTGAGCAAACTAATATACTGACATTTAACTTCAATGTATCCAGGGAATTACGCTGAATGAAAAAAGGCAATCTGAAAGGTTAAATACTATATGATCTCATTTACATTTCATTCTTGAAATTACAAAATACAGTCGACCCTTGAACAACATGTCTCTGAACTCTGTGTGTCCACTTATAGGTGGATTTTTTTCAGTAGTAAATTAACTACAGTACTACATGACCTGAGGTTAGGTGAAGCCTCAGATGCGGAACTACAAAAATGGAGGAACCGCATACAGGGAGGGCCAACCATAAGTAATATGTGGACTGTCGACTATGTAGAGGGTTAGTGCCCCTACCTCGACGTTGTTCAAGGGTCAACTGTATGTCACACTATCACTGAGTTAAAGAGCTTATGAAATGTCCATGTACAGCCCAGCTGGTCTACTGCTACAGTTTCAAGTATTTCAAGATAATACTTGAAAAGATAAGATTTTAATCACTGGTCATCTTTGGAGGATATTACAGAACAAACTCATTAGTTTGAAAACTAGTCTGTAAAAGCAAAGAATAAAGCACTTGTCCTACCTTTCCTGAAAGAACTTCAGAATAAGAATAATTGATAGAGGATAGTTTCTCTTTACAGAAGAACTACAACTAATTGAAAAAAGAAAGATACAGTTACCACTTCATCTAATGGATCCAGTCATTAATAACAGTTTACATCAAAAAAAAAAAAAAAGAAAGAAAGAGAAAGATAATAAGACATTATATGCCTACTAACGGGCATACACAACACCTCTGAAGCATTTCTTCTGGAAAATATCAAACCAGGATCTGACCAGGCCTCCAGATCCATTTCTAAGAAATACAGAGAATTAGACAAATATGTTAAACAATGAAGGAGATGCAATCTGTAAAATACACACAGTAGGAAACTCCACAGGATAAACAATCCAGTTTCCTCAACTAATAAACGAAAAGAAAAGAGAAGGAAAGTGTGAGGAAAGGAGGAGGTAAAAACCTACAGGTTAAAAGAGATTTAAGACAAATCAGCCACTCACTCTGTATAGACCTTATTTAAATCCTGATTAGAACAGATTGGAAAAAAAAAGGATTTATGAAATAATCAAGAAATTTTGAACACTGGACATTTGATATTAAGGAACTTTCATTAATTTTGTTAGGTGTGATGAACTGTGTTCATTTTTTTTAACAGTTCTTATTTTTCCACATACATGCTGAAATATGTATGGATGAAACATCATATCTGGGATACACTTTAAAATAATCTGGGGTCACAAAACAAAATGCCTCTATCAAAGGTAATAAATTTCAAAGTTCTTGGATGTATACACACACAAAACATATGTGTGTGTACATAAATATAGAAAAACCCTAATATATGCAAATATATGCAAAACCCTATGAGGTTGACATTTAGACATTATTTCTGCTTTACAGATTAGCAAACTGAGACTGGAGCATTAACCAATTTGCCTAAAATCATATAGCTACACTACGACTACAAAGTTTTTTGCCTTGAGGTCCAGGCCTCTTCCATTCTACCACACTGCCATTCAAGACACAGAAAGAAAACCAAAACTCCAACAACTGATTTACCCTAAGTCACAGTACAAAAAGCACTCCTGGCCAATTTCTTGATGAAAAGTTCCTTATTTTATTCATATTCTATATGCAGCAAGAACGCAATCTAAATTTATGACAGCAATCACATATTACACACTCATTAAACATTTATACAAAAAGGAGAAATTTCTAGATAAACTACCACAAACCTTTCTTTTAAAAGGATTAATTTATACTTTCATGTATGCATAAACAACTTTTCTGACTCAAAAACTGAATAATGTGAATGTTAGGAAACGTACATCAAAATCACTACAAATCCATTAAAAAATTCAACCATTTTTACTGATTCTCAAGTTCTCCTAAAAAATTATATTAATACAAGATTTTCTGCAGTAGTTCTTAAGTCAAATAATTCTACTTGCACAACCTCATACAGGCACTCATTTACACTAGTAAGTGTTTCATATGAATTTAATCCACAAAATAACTCCAAGATCCAGAAATTACTCTTAGTCCCATTTTCAAATAAGAAAACTGAGGCTTGAAGATTTTAAGTAACTTGTTTAAGATCATGGAGCCAGTAAATGGTAGATCTGAGACTTGAGTTAGTCCAGTCTGATGACAAACCCTTGCTCTTAAGCCACCCCCTATTCCAATAAACATCTATTTTCAGTTGCCAAAACGTGCCTGAGTTACCACATTTCTCTTCTTGTTTCAAAGAAGATAGCCAACTGCAACTAGAATAGATGCATCAGAAACAGGTTCATTTTGTCATTCATTTACTTCTCAGCACACAGTGTCACATTCTCCCTTAGAAATTACTGTATAGTAGAAAGTTAAGTGATCAGGCCAACCCTCAAAAATGAAACTATCACTTAAAATAATGTCTGTGTAAAAGTCTGGGGAATTATAACCGGACAATACAACATCATCCTGTCGTACCCAACAAAAAGATACCCCAAATCCCAAAGGTAATATGAAATTCCTTTCTTGTCTTCCTCAGCACCCAGTCAGGAACGATTTACATATCCCAGTTCCCATCATGAGCTCCATCAAAAGACAAGTTTTAAACTGTGCCAGTTTCCATGGAAGGTAGGGACAAAGCCAGGAGAAGAAAAGGGTAGGATATAAAAGCAGCAACGTGTATTTATATATGTACTCAAGTCTGAAGCCCAAAACTATTATTGCTATAGTTCAATTAAAAAAAAAATTTGTGTGAACTAGCCTGGAAACCTAACAAATTTGAAACACAACCCACTTAAAACTTGCAAACTACCTATATTCACCAATACTCTATATAATCAACTACCCCTTCCTAACTTTCTGAAAACTAAAAGCCTAGTGTTTATGCAACAGAAGAAAGTGAAGGAGTTATGATTCCCTTTAACAGCATATGAACAAGAAGAGCTTTGTACATAAAACACCCAAATCAGTGGAAATATATATTAGATACTTTGAGGTGATATTATCAAAGTCATTCATCCAAGATACTTCAGCATTTCTTTTTAGTGAGGAGTTCTAGAGTATGTTCAGATCTTCAGAATTGTGAGATTCATTTTCTTTTTTTTTTATTACCAGATACTATGGACTGAATGTGTGTGTGCCCCCCCAAAATTCATATGCTGAAAACCTATGTGAGCCCAATGTGATGATGATGTTAGGAGACAGGGCCTTTAGGAGGTGGTTAGGTTAGGAGGGCAGAGCTCTCATGAATGGGACTGGTGCCTTTATTTAGAGGCTAGCAAAAACTCCCAACCCTTCTGCCAAGTGAGGCCAGTGACAAGGCACTATCTATGAATCAGGAAGTGGACCCCAGACACGGAATCAGCCAGTATTATGATCTTGAACTTCTCAGCCTCCAGAACAGCAAGAAATAAATTTCTATTGTTTATAAGCTACACAGTTCATGGTATTTTGTTACAATAGTCCGAATAAACTAAGACACCAGAGTTTTTTTTAATGGTTTTAAATAGTTATTTGTATGGGATGTACATAAACATATTTTGTTGTGTTGATCTGATCAGTAAAAACAGATAAATGTGTACTCTAATACAATGCTAATGAGAAAGTAAACTCATTAAAAGTGTCTGGAGCTCAATGTAGCAATAATTACCAAGAGTTTTACACATGTTCATAGCTTTTGACTCAGTGATTCAACTTGTAACAATGTCTTCTAATAATCAGAGATTCCTTCACTAATTTAACAAATCATCAAGGACTTACTCTGCACTAGGCATCATTCTTACGAATAAGGATGTTTATCACATTATTTTATAGCTCCAAAAACTTGGGGGGGAAAAGGCCCAATAACAGTAAGAGTTAACAAATTAAAATACATCTAATACATAAAACACTACACTACCACTAGAAACTACATTATCAAATATCAAAAAATATGTAATAGCACAAGAAAATGCTCATATGTTAAGAAAAAAATTTTTTAAAAACTACATGTAACTACATGTAACCACATGTAACCATATGTAACTATATAATCCCAAATCTATGTTTTAGGTCTTATTAGTCAGGGTTCTTGGTTAAGTTATTTAACCTCACTCTACTTCAGTGTTTTCATCTGTAAACTGAAGGCTTTACACTTTATGTGTAAAATAAAGATTTTATTTTTATATTCCACATATTTCAATGGAGGGTTAAATGAGTTATTTGTAAAGTGCTTACAATATTCTCCCAGTATATATAAAGCACCAGTAATTCTTTCCTGGCAGTCTTACTGTTGTTATTATATATATACATATACATATGAAAAGAAAAAAAATGGGGGCAGTAGAGGGATAGCTCAAGTGGTAGAGTACATGCCTAGCATGCATGAGGTCTCAGGTTCAATCCCCAATACCTCCATTTAAATAAATAAATAAAACCTAATGACCTCCCCCGCCAAAGAAAAATAACTAAAAAAAAATTTTTTAATGGAAGAAATATATCAAAATATTATCAAAGATCTTAAATTCTAACAAAACTAATTCTAAGGCAATCAGGAAACTTGAACACTGACTACATAATATGAGATATTAAAAATTATTTTATGAGGTATGGCTTTATTTTTTAAAAAGTATAGCATAGAGAAATATTTACGAAAAAAATATATCTAAGATTTGCTTTAAAATACTTTGGTGGGGGGCTTACATGGGGAGATTTTTTAAAAATTATTAATGCTGTCAGAAGTAATTAGGTAATAGAATTACTACTAGCTTTGCTTTATATTTTTCTATTTTCCAAATTTTCTACAGTGATTCAAAATTATTTTTAAAATAAGAAAAATGTTTTCAAAAAAATTTTAAGACAATTCTTACCAATACTCCATCCACAGATGAAACTTTCTCCCAAGTTAACCAAGCTCTTTCTCTGACATGATCTGGTACCTTTAATTTCTGACATAATGCAGTAAAATCAGGTTCTTCAGTTTCTTCAAACTCAAGTCTACCAAATGAAAATATAAAGGCATATACTTTTAATCAAATTAAGTAAACATTTATTTCAATGGTTTGCATATAATAGCACTATTCTAAAAGACAGCATCACTAAATATTTTAGGGTCTGATTTGTTTTTCAAAAACATTACACTTAGAATTTAAACATACGTTTATCTTTTTCAGTCTCTCCAAAAGAAGAACACCACACAGTGAAAAACGTTGGCTGGACTGGTGAATCACATATACTTCAGGGCAGCAAGACAGCTTTGTGAAGGAAGGTAAGTATAATAGCTAAAGCTGTTTGGGAAAACTGGGACAATAATAGCAAGAGGAAAGCCATAGATAATATTATGGAATCAACTCAGTATCAATGACTTTGCTAAAATGCAGCCTACTCTTATCAATGTTTCATTTGCTCTCTCTACCTACTAGTATTTCTTACATGATGATTAAATTATTGCTATGCTTATTTCAGCCTTTTCTTCTTGATCTTGCTTAACCAAAACAGGCAGTCAAAAAATTCTTGGCTAATTCTTCTGCATTCACTTAATGTCTATTTGACATCTAATAATAATAATAATAATAATAATAATAATAATAATAATAATAATAATAATAATATAATAATAATAATATGAGGAATAGCTAATAATTTTTTAGTATTTACTGTGACCCCATACAAAGTACCTTAAACACATGGTTTCACTGAATCCCACATCAGCCCTATTAGTTAAGGACTCTTGCTATCCTTGCTTTCCAGATAAGTACCAAGAGACATGAAAGCATTCACCTGAGATCTCAGCCAGTAAGTGGAAAACCCTGATACAAGTCCAAGAGTCTATAATCCATGCCCTTGACCACTATTCCAGACTGCTCACCCACCTTTGAAACGTAATTAACTTTTGGTTATCTTGAGAATGAAGATTGTGTGCTGTTCACAGTGATAGTTTTCCTTAAGAACTACATCACTTAAGCCAAAGATAATACAATAGAAAAAAGACCTCAACTCTCGAGATAGACAAGGGCTCTGTCACTGGAAATGCAGTTGAAATGAGCCCTGAATTCATCCCTAAGTTTCTCAACTTCAGATTACCAGGCAGTCGTTCTATCCTTGCTAAGCAGTTAACAGAGTTTAATTGCCCATGCTAACGAAAGCTTTTGTGGATAAGGATAATCAAGAGAAGACTGTATCTTGTATAGTTTTGACTTACAAGAGAATTTCTGATAGGTTCATCGTTTAAAGGTATATAAAATAATAGGCTGAAAAATAAAAGAAACAAAGTCCTCCTTTTCCCAGGTGATGGCCAGAACATCAAAACCAAGCATATTTCCAAGCTCTGTGGATAACATGGACTTCTTTACCATAGACTTCACTGCTCTTTCCAAAAGGAAACTTTCAAATACTGGATACATCCGAGTTTAATCAGAAATTATTATCTTCTCCCAGCGTTATCAGTGGACTTTTTCTAAACTAGTGAATATGATTTTTAATTGATCCATACGACAGTCTATTTAAATATATGAACTTTTAATAGTCTTTCACAAGCCATTTCCAAAAGCTCATTCCAATCTTTAACAAATTGTCCTGAAATCTGTTAGTGTCTGGGGAGTTAAAAGAAATAGGATTTGCGTATGGGCTAGAACTGTGGGAGGGAGTGGTGAGGGACAGAAAGGAGTCCCATTCCCCTGCAACTGATACGCAGTCTCAAAGCAGGGCCAGTGCTGACAATAATGACAATTACACTCTTTCCATCTTAGCTTCTAAACCTAAAGCATCACAATCAAGAAAAATAAGCTGTTGCAATAAAATAACTCCTTGGCATGTTCTACTGCATCATCAAGGACTTGTTTAAATTTAGATTCCACTTAGGCAGAAAAAAAGTTCCATATGAGCACAAAAGCACTAATTTTGTACCTAAACAAAACAAAAGAGAGGGACAGTGGGATCCTTGCTATCTCAAGCCAAAAGGCAAAATGGAAGAAATATTGAGTCAGGCTGAAGACAACTAACATGGAAGAAGAGTTTAACACAACAACATAAAGAAAAAATTTAGAAACTTTTAAGCTCTGGGGCTAAATATCTCACAAAACTGTTGCCCTTACATCAATTCCTCTAAAGAGTTACGTTCCACCACTCATTACCGATGACTCTAAATCTCCAAGAACTCAAAGCACTTATGAGGGAACCCCACAAAACACCTCAGCCAGTCCCCTGGGGGCAACTGACACCCAGGACCCTGCACTTCACGTTCGATGGCATCTCTGCAGCAGCGTCCAAGGCTTTTCTGGTTGGCCTCCCCCAGACTGGGCTTCAGATGCAGCAGCACGCCCAGAGGAAAACACTTCCAACTGTTGCATCGCAGGAAACCAAAACAGAAAGTCAAACGACCACCGGAGGACTACAAATCTTAACAGGAGAAAAACCTCTCCAGCTGACACGAGTTAGTCTTTTTGTTTGTTTGTTTGCAGGCGATGGGGTCTCTCGAAATTACCCGCCGCCTGAGAGCCTCCCGTCTCGCAGAGGAAAGGCGGCACCTGTCACTTCGCTCAGCGACCCGAGCCCCACCCGCCCGACACCTGTCAAGCTGGAGCCGAGACCCCTCCCCGCCGCCCTCCCCTTGCTCCCGAACCCAGACCCCTGTCAGCCTCCTCCGGGCGCTCCGCGGCGGTGGGGGCCAGAGAGGGACCCTCCTCCCGCCGGGACCTGGCCCCGGGAGGAGACGCGCCCCCGCCTAGACGCCGCGGCGCCCGCCGACGCACCCTCCGGGCGCCCTTCCCGCGCGCCGGCAGCCGCGGCGGCTCCGCTCGCTCACCTGGCGAGAGGCAGGTCCTCCGGGCCGCTGTCCTGCTCGGCGTCCGCCTCCGGCGGTGGCGGGGGCGGCGGCGGCGGCGGCGGGGGCTCCGCGGCAGCGGCGGCGGCGGCGGTGGCAGCGGCTGCTCTCCGGGGGGTTTTGGGCGGCATGACGCCCTCCCAGGGCTGGCGCCGGCTACCGCTGGAGGAAGGCCGGGGAGGGAGGACGCACGCACGTCGGGGCACGCCCCGTCCTCTCCCGACTCCCGTTACAAAAATAATTTGAACGTCCCCTGAGAAAAACCGGACGAGCCCTCCCCCGCCCGGCAACCGAGCGCCGCGTCCAACCGCGGGAAAACGTCACTTCCGCCCGCGGCGTCACGTCCGCGAGGCTCCCGGGCCTGCCGGCGTCGAGAGGGCACCGGGGTGCCGGGCGGTGCGCGGGGCGGGGGGCGCGCGGTCGGGCAAGCCGGGCGCGGAGCCCGGCCTGGACCCAGGCGCCTACCCTTTGGCAGCCGCCGCCTCCCGAACCTGTCTCTCCCCGAAAATCGCCCCTGCGGGCGTGGGTGCCGGTAACGGGGCGCTCCCCAGCCTGGAGGGTGAGAGAGCGGGCCCCACCTCTATCTGTGGGTGGGTCAGGGGCTGCGGCTCGGGCCCCGCGGGGAACATCGGGCGAGCGCATCCTGGGCGGGCACGCCCCTCTCCTCCGTGGGCGGCGCCATCCTCGCCCGCGCTCCTTCCGCCCAATCCGTTAAGCGAAGTCGGCCAAAACAAAAACAAACACTTTTGGAACACCTATTAGGAGCTGAATTTTGCCAGCCATTAGGAAATACCAAGTATGGGACAATTACTGGTCTTTTAGAGCTCTTTTTAGGCAAGGGAGAGTGGGGGTGGGGCAGTTGTGGGCAAAGAACTGGTGATAGAACGCTAAATGTTTTAATAGTGGTTTAGAAACAGGAGGCACCATCGAAATATTTAAGGGTCATCTTCGGCGGAACAGTGGCAGTTGAGTAGAAGTTTGCCCGACAGACCTAACATTTAAGGAGGGCTTACTGAATACCAGGGATTGTTCTGGCCACTTTACGTAATTATTTTATTTAATCCTCAGAAACAACCCTTTAAAATGAGTCGTAGTCCTGTTCCACCAGGCTCAGAGGAGTTATACCCAATATTGCAGAGCTGATGGGTGGCAGAAGATTTGAACCCCGATATATTTGACTCTACTTACCCATTACATTGTGTTAAAGAAAATACCAAAAAGAGAAGCAGTACGTACAAAGACATAAGAGAAGAGTTTGCAGGAACTGCCACCATCAAACACTGGCTTAGCAACTGTCTCTTATGTCCCTTGGTATTTACTCATAATAATAGATTGTCTAGTTTGAGTACGTGTTTTTCTCTAATTGGCAGATGCTGTGGGTTGCCGGGTCAGAGCTTCCTAACTGAGGTGCTGAATAAAATACAGCTGTGCTCTGACAGGAATCGCCTCATCCTTGGAACAGCTGAGCAGGGCTGAGGTCGCAGGAGCCTTCAGGTAAGTCATAGTTCTTGGGTTTATCCCTGCGTGTCATGTATACTGTGAAAAACGCTTGGCAATCATTGGCTGAGTACTCAACAACCAGTCCTGCCTAAGTTCAAAAACCCTCTCTTGGGGACCAAAAGTTTATCAGGAGGTGGGGTCCATGGCGAGCCCCAGCTACAGAGAGCCAATACCATCAAAGTGGTAATCCTACTCATCCTGCCCAGGGTTAGTGTTGAAAGGCACACAGGATGCAGTTTTGGTCTTTGCAAGATCAAAGATAGTCTGCTGTGAGTCTACTAAAATGGGATACAAGGATGACACAGTTCTTCTATCCCTTAATTATTTTTGAGGAAGTGACACTTGTAATAGCTGCAGCCATTGTGACTTAAGGCAAGCTGATCGGAGGATGAGGCAGAAATGCTAAGGACAGCACAATGGAAAATCCAAGTTCTTGGTGACACAAATGAGCCTCTGATTTGACCAACCCTGGAGCTGACCTCGACAGAGTTGGGGTTTTTAGTTTTTTCCACCAAAAAGCATCATAACTGATAATATATCTCCAATGAGCCCTTTTAGGACAGAGACTGCTCATCCTGATGAGTACCTAATCCTTAGTACCTAGCACGGTGTTGGGCACACAGTAAATGCTTGTTTGCTAAAACTGGGACAGGAAGGGGAGCAGAGGAAAGTTCTAGAACCTGAAGTAAACTCTCTTCATATATAGATATGACTTGCTTTATTTTAAACTCAGTTTATCATCTCCTGGATTTACCACAATTACAGTAGATCAAAGAGAATTCTCAGTTTACAAAAGGATGTGTATCTTTACCATGGATTAATTTAACTATATCTCCTACTACATTTAAAGTCCTTATACAAAACTTGGGAGCAATTGAGTCTATCAAAATCGTTACATGCCCCCCACAGTTTTCTGTTGCACTACCAAAGAAGTGTTAGAAATTCTGCAGATTCTTCAAAGAAATTTCCCCTAATCTTCGTCTACCTCCATAGTCATTTTAAGGTTACTGTTAAGACCAAAAACAAACAAACAAACAAAAAACCTTTCTTAGATTTTCTATCTGGAGATAAAACTCTTCTCAGTTTGAGGCCCCTTCTGTGATATCAGAATATTTTTTTGAGTCTCTCCTAGACTAAGAAATCTTCCTTTAACTTTTTGGTAGGCTACCACACTGTTTTCATTTCCTTATTATCCTGAAAGTGTCATCCCCATTTGTGCTCCTCCTCTCCCAACTCTTTGGCCTACTAGTGCTGGCTTCTTCAACTACCACCACCAGCACTCCACTGACACCACTTTTTCAAAAGTCACCAGTGTCCTAATTGCCAACTCATGACTTCTTTTTGGTCCTGGACCTACTTGACCTTTCTTTCAGTTAACACAGTTAACCACTTCCTCTTTCTCAAAACTTCCCTGATCTTCCACAAATCCATGGCCTCCTTGTTCACCTCCCCTCTTCTGTTATGTCATAAACTCCTCCACTAGTTCTTCTTCTCCCAGGCGCTTCTCCCAGCAGTTCTACTCAAAGTGTGGTCCTTGGACCAGTGCCAGTCTGCATACTGCTTGTGTTTAGTCCACAGGGAGATAAGTACAGAAGTTAAGAGTAAATGCTTAGCAGCATTTATAGCAATCTTAACATTTCAGCAATATCCAAGCACATGATCATTAGATACTTCTCATTAAACAGCAGATAGAGCGGTTCAGGTGTTCTCCACCTTGTGTGGTGAGTTGCAGGTCAGTGTCATGGCTGTGTCCGTGTCATGTACAGTAGGTCACATTGGTGAAGGAGTAAAATGTTAAGGTTAGTTTATCAGCTGTAACCCAAAAGTGGATAAAAATCTGTGAAAATGTAAATATTTATTTACTTTTATAACTTGCTATTTTCACAGTCATTTTAATTTTTAATCAAGCCTGTTTTTTGAAATTCATAGTAAAATTTGTGTCCTTTGTTTTTAACCTTAAATTATAGATGGTGAAATAAGCTTCACCATCCTATTTTATCCGGAAAAGACATACTTCAGTAGTGGGTTAGTAATAATAGTAGTAAACCAAGTAATAACCAGAGAAGTGATTCCAAAGATCTGAGTGTTGGGATGATTTTACTCAGAAGTATAATCCCCCATCTTCTGAGCTCATAGCCATAACTCATAGTAAAGTGATAAAGCTGTCAAGTGTCCATGGCATTTATGTATAAAATACAGAGAAACTAATTATGAATTTGATAAAACATTTTGAATTTTTATTTTCCATGAAAATCAACATGTATAGGGAATTTATGGATCCAGGATCCATTTCTTTCATTCAAAGATAATTTAAATGTAACTAATTTAATAGGACAAATTTTTGGAACTGGCTGCTGATGAAGAACTGAGGATGAATTTTGAAAATAAAGCATCATTTGTTTCATTTGGGATGAAAATTTAAAATGAATATCCTGAGCTTGCTGAAATTGCTTTAAAATGTCTTCTTCCAATCCCTTTGAGAGTCTGATTTCTCTACTATAAGTCTTACTAAATACAACATAGAACCAGTTTAGATATACATTATCTCCTACTAGTGGCACTGTCACCAATCCAACCTAGATTAGATAACTTAACAAGCAAGAAGTACAATAATTTGTCATGTTAAAAACTTTAAATATTGACAAACTTTAAATATTAAATATTGTTATAGTATTTAACATGGGAAATTGCCACTTCACTACCATCTGTTTGTTTAGTTGTTATGACTGGATTGAGAGAAAAATAGGAAGTATTAGCAATCCTCTATATTAATCACCTATATGTACACTTTCAGTGAGCAAAGTGCAGTTTTTATAGTTTTTTCTTTTCTCCTATGTTATTTTTGGTCTAATTATGTTTTTTGAAATGTAATTTTATGTCTGTTTAAAATACTTAAAAATATGAATGTACATTTGGTGTGCCTTTTTTGTTTTCACTTTATTTTTCTAGTACTTTTAAAAATTTTGTTTTCTAAAAGTATCAATTCATGAAAAATTGGAAATTAAAAGGAAAGAAAAAGTTTGTTGCTTCATAGACAGTGAGATATAGCACTGGCCTGGAAGATCCTCAGCACTCTTCTCTTGCTCTTTTTCATTCCCATGATTTAAGTCACCTCCCTTGTGTGTGTTCTTAGATTGTTTTAGGTTTCAAGTAACAGAGACCCACTCAGTTTACCTGAGTTATTCAGGGTTAATGATTAGTTTGGGATGGGGAGAATGAAGAAGACAGAGAAAAAAAAAAGAGTCCCTGTGACAACCTTCGTATATCTTGTCATTCTCCAGCAGCAGGCACTGTGGATGTGGTTGTTCTTCCTCTCTTTAAGCTGTTCTCCCACAGTGACCTCTCCAGCCCACCAATTCACACCCTTCAGGAGAGAAAATATGACTGATTCGCCTACTAAACTATAATTTATATTAGCAGGATCAAAGCCCTTTGTTCAAAAGTTACTGAGACTTTCAAGGTGATAACGGCAAAACATTAAACCAGGCATGAGGCCCTTCTAACATGAAGTTTAGAACTGCATGGCTCACATGCCCTTAAAGCCAGGTCTGCCCATGAGGGTAGGTCTATGTCTGTCCTCCTAACTAGGGTGTCCCCATGCCTAGCATGTGCCCATAATACAGAGCAGTCAGTTGGGCTTGATATCAAGGGGTAGCTAGTTTAGTACTACACTATTATATTAGTTTCCCCTCCTTCCTTGCTTACTCCCCTTTGTCTTCAGTCCTTTTTCTCTCAAATTGCTCTCAGGCTGTATTTTGTAGAGAACCCAAGCTAAAAGACCTGGCACCAGGATTGTCCTGCAGACAATCAGGCTAGGATATTGGAGCTGAGTTACTCACTGATTTTATTGTGATAAAGACCCAGGGCATGGTAACTGAGTAGTAAGTGGGGCCACACTGTGATACCATCATTGCTAAGCTTCCCACCTGTGGCCAGTTGGGACGCAGCACAGATAGAAAATGAGGCATTGGAATGTGTGGTGGCTGTAGTGCTTGAACAGAGTGGGACAATAGGATGGGATGGATTCTGTTGACGGAATTGTATACCTTGCAAAAGAAAATGACACCTCAGGGCAGCCAACTGTCACCTTTAGGCACACTGAGAAAGTCAGCGGGCCTCTACTGGCAACTTTTTAAAAGACTAATTTTCTATAGCCTAAAGAAAACTATACTAAGAATCAGACCTGGAACCTGATTGTAAGGGCAGCAGAGTCCCTGATAAAGCAACTAAATGCATAGACTTGCAGGGTCTCCTATGTCCACGCCTGGTCCCTGAAAGGGAAAAGAAACCTAAGACTTAGGAATGGGTCACTTGAGTAGACGAGCCTGAGAATATTGAATCCCCCAATTTTCCCCTGTGGAGCACTGGAAAAAATTCAGCAACTAACTCAGGAGAGTGGGATGCAAGGAAGGAACACGTTTTTAGCATTTGCTAATTTCTGTTGAATAAACACTCCCAGCTTAGTCAGTTTCAAGCTACCAACGTAATGTCACTAAACAGAGTTGAGAAGAGATGTACCCAGTTGGCTCTGTGAGCTGATAAGAACCAGCTCCAACCCACCAGTGCCCTGAACCCTCTGGCTGGTAGAAACATCACCTCTTCTCTTGCTTGTAAATCATGCAATGACTTCTGAAGCAAGTGGCTCTCCAAAGGGACTTGCAGCCATTTGACAGTGTAACTGTGCACTGGAAAAAGAGAAATGCCCAGAGTCTTCAAGAACTGTTAGATACAGGGTCTACCCAGAGTCTTCAAGAACTGTTAGATACAGAGTCTAAGCTAACACTGATACCATCATGATTGTTCAGTTAGAACAGACCAATGGAATTTTGGCTCAACTCCAACTTACAGCAGGTCCAATTGGTCTTTGAACACATTCTGTGGTCAAGTCATTGAATGTATGATTAGGATAGATAATCTTAACATGTGGCAAAAGTTTCACGTTAGTTCCCTGACCTGTGGATTGCTAGCCATTATGTAGGATGGGCTAAGCAGAGGTTCTGGAAACACAATGAAGTGCATATACATGTAGAAAAAGTTCTCAAAGAATGAACAACAATGTGCAGACAGAGGTGGTTTTTCTTTGTTCCCTTAATTTTATACAGTAAACTTAGATTTGTATAATTCTATGTGTGGTGTTTTATAATAAAAAACTGTATAATTTTTAATTATATATATATATAATTACTGTTTTGAGGTTTGTACATTATATGTAAAGTTGTATAATATTAATTCATCAGAGATGCATATTATAATCACTATAGTAACCAACCTCCCCCCAAAATGAAAAAAATATAACTAAAAAGCAAATAAACTCCAGTTAAAAGGCAGCGATTGTCAGGCTGAATAAAAAAGCAAGACATAATGATATGCTATTTTCAAGAGGTTTACTTTAGATATGAAGACACAACTAGGTTAAAGTGATAGACATAAATATACCATGAAAACATTAATCATAAGAAAGTTAGAGTGCCTATTTTAATATAAAAGAAAGTAGGCTTCAGAATAAGGAGTTTTACCAGAGATGAAAGGAACACTTTATATTGATGAAAGGGTCACTCAAGAAGATAAAACAATTTAAATATGCATGCGTCAAATATAGTTTCAAATTCAAGATGCCAGAATTGACAGAACTAAAAGGAGAAATAGACAAATCCCCAGTTATAGTTAGAAATCATAGCACTCCTTTCTCTGGAATTGATAGAACAAGTACACAAAAGTACTTGAGAATTTTCCAGACTTTTTTGTTTTGACCTCTAATTTCAGTCTGCTAAGCTCAAAAAAACATACTCTGATTTCAATCATTTGAAATGTATTCAGGCTTGTTTTATGGCCCAACTTGTGGTCTATCTAGGTGAATATTCTCTGTGCCTTTGAAAAGATGTAATTCTTTGGTTGTTGGGTATGATAGTCTATAAATATCAGTTAGGTTAATTTTTGTATCCAGTGTGATGTAGGAGTTACGGCTTATTTTTTCCTTAAAAAAACTCAGTCATTTCAGTACTATTTGTGAAAATCTTGATGAACAGAATATATAAACAACTACTCCAACTCAATAATACAAAGACACCAACCTGATTTTTAAATGGGTAAAATACATGAAAAGACATTTCCCAAAGGAAGATATATGAATGGCCAATAAGCACATGGAGAGATGTTCGATATCATTAGACATTAGAGAAATGCAAACTAAAACCACAGTGACATAGTCTACAATGACTAGAATGGCTAAAATGAAAAAGATGGCAACACCAAATGTTGGCAAGGGTGTGAAGCAACCAAAACTGTCTTTTAATTAGGTGGGAGAACATAGTACACACACTCTTAAGGTGGCCCTGTTTGATCCCTACCCACTAGATTTCAGGCTTTATGTGCTCCCCTCCCCTTGAGTGTGAGTGGAACTTGGAATAGAATATGGCAATAGAAAGTGGCAAAGGAGATGGATTGTACATGTTTAAATGTATTTGATTACATGATTACATTTTATGAGATTAAATGTAATCTTGCTGGGGTCTCTTGCTCCTTTGCTGGCTTTGAGGAAGCAACTGGCCATGTTAAGGAACCCCACATGGTAATGAAATGCAGGTAGCCTCTAGAAGCTGAGGGCAACCTCCAGCTGACAGCCAGCAAGAAATTGAAGCCCTTGGTCATACAGCTGAAAGGAATTCTGCCAACAACCACATGAGTCCAGAAGCAAATCTTTCCTCAGTGGAGCCTCCATGTGAGAACACCTTGGTTGCAGCCTTGCAAAGGATTAGCTAAGCTGTGCCCAGACTCCTGACCCATGGAAACTGGAAGATAATAAATGTGTGTTGTTTGGAACTGTTAAATTTGTGGTAATAGTATTAAGCAATAAAAGATAACTAATACAGACTATAAAATGGTACAGCCACTTTGGGTGATGGTTTGACATTTTCCCATAACATAAATAAACACCAACCATACGACCCAGATAGTCCACACTCAAGAGTAACATAAGTCTACCAAAAAAGTCATACACACAAATATTCATAACAACTTCATTCATAATAGCCAGATCAGGAAAAATAAATTTCCATCCATACAAGAATAAATAAAGAAATTGTAGTATATTGATGCAGTACAATGAATACTACTCAACAATGAAATGTAATAAGCTTTTGATAGACACAAAACATGAATGAATCTCAAAAACATTGTGCCAAGCTATGGAAACTAGACACAATAGAGTACAAACTGTGAGTCCACTTATATGAAGTCTTAGCACAGGCCAACCTAATCTATGGTGAAAGGAATTGAACCAGTGTTTGGCTCTGGGGATTGAGGGCAGGCATTGACTTGAAAAGGACACGAGATAACTTTCTGCAGTGATTGACAGCTCCCTATCTTGATGGATTATACAGGTGTGTGCATCTGTCCAAAGACTTTGTCCTGTACACATAAGATCTGTGCTTATCACTATATGTAAATTATACTTTAATTTTAAAAAATGAAAAAGGACAGTGGATACTGTTTGGTAAAGAACAGTACATATGTCTCAACCCAAATTACCCCAAGATGCTTGCAAAGATTAAGAAAAAAGCGTCTGCTGTGTGGAGTGTGTAAGAACTTTTCCAGAGGGAAAGGGACCTTCTGCTTGGTTCTGCTCTCTCAGTTGATCTTTGTGCCTGGAGCTTCATTGACTCTATCCACCCAAAGAATATCATCCAACGCAATGAATGCTGTGAACTCTATAGCCCATATTTAATCAATATATAGTCGTAATATGACCTATACACAAACATGGCTGCTGAAATAACTTTATCATCCTTATTGTGTAGTTACTTCAAACAGGATTTGATTTTCACGCATTATCAAAGGTAATACTAAATTCAAAATATTATTTGTTGTGGTGCTCTGCCAAGCAATGTATGGAGATTGAATTATCAAAAGACCTACAAGCAAGAAACTGTCAAGGATATCAAAAACAAGAAAAGTCCAAGAAACCATCAGAGTCTAAAGAACCTAAGGAGAAATAACAACTAAATGTAATTTCATATCCTGGATGGGATCTTGGAGCACAAAAAGAACATTAGGTTAAAAAGCAAGAAAATCTGAATAAAGTATGGATTTTATTAATAATAATTTGTCAATATTGGTTCATTAATTGTAGGAAATGTACTATACTAATGTAAGATGTTAATAATAAGAGAAATTGTGTGTAGGGGTGAGGGAATATTTGGGATCTCTCTGTACCATTTTCTCAATTTTTCTGTAAATATAAAACTGCACTAAAAATAAAATCCATTTTTTTAAAAAAGACCATGAGAACAAGCTTTGTATTGCGGTAGGATGTGGGAAACAGGCACTGTAAGACACTTAACACATACAATAGACTAGAGGACAGGTTTAAATTGTGGGGTCAGAAGGAAAGGAGCAGCACTCCAGGAACAGGACAGTGGTTTTAAATCTGTCTTTTACTGTCTCTGCAAAGCTCCTTTCCTCCAAATAATTGCTTCACATGCAGTCAGTGTCAACCACCCTCTCCTCTGGCAGCTGCTATTGTTTCTCTTTTCGCCCTCTGCCAATCTGGACGTGGGACATCTACAAGTCCCCCCAAAGAAATTACTAGCATAAAAACATT
The DNA here is from genome assembly GCF_048773025.1 of Camelus bactrianus. Classification (NCBI taxonomy): domain Eukaryota; kingdom Metazoa; phylum Chordata; class Mammalia; order Artiodactyla; family Camelidae; genus Camelus; species Camelus bactrianus. Next base: position 16,082,722 of record NC_133552.1, read on the forward strand.
AATGAGAAATGTACTTGTTTTTGATGATTTCTTAGAGAAAAATGGAGGAGGCATTTATGTTGAATATGACAAACAATTTTTAAATCTCCTTTAAATTGGAGATTTATAAGGATATAATTGGGACAATGGCGGAAATTGGAATATGGACCGAACATTAGATATTGTATTGTATTAAGTTTACATTCCCGAGTGAGATATTTATATTGCAATCATATGGGAGAATGGCTTTGTTCTTAGAAGACACATGCTGAAGTATTCAGTGATGAAGTTTCATATCTACAACTTTCAAATGGTTCAGAAAAGAACATTTCTTTCTGTATCTACTTTTTATCTGCCTATCTATATACAAAATGTGAATATACATATATGTATATAAATGTACTTTCTCTGTCTCTCCCTGTACATGTAGATGCAATGGGAATACCAGTGTTCACTGTACTATTCTTTCATCTGTTCTAAAGTTTTGGTATTTTTCAAAAAAAAAAAACACTTGTGGGAATCTCCTTTAAGATATCTATTCTTCAAAAGCCACACTTGGCTCCTCCCCACCAGGGATCTCTTGAATACTCCTTCCCCAATCCTGCCGCATCTTTGATGACTCTGGAGTTTTACACAAGATGTCTTTCTCTCTCCCACTTCAAATATGTCTCCTCTCTATATGTACAAAGCATTTACCTCTGCTTGGCTTCTACCCTCAAAATCACAATCCTAAACTCATCAAAACCTCCAATGAAACCTAGGGGGCTCTCACTGATAGGGCCTACCCTCCTTAGAAGATAGTCTAGCAACCATCCTGTACAACCACACATGTGTCTTTGAGATATTTTCCCTACCCACGTAGCATAATGAAACGTTCCTACCAAACACTACTTCAAAAGAATTCTGGGGAATGGAATTTTCATCTCAGTTCACAACTAGAGGACTCCAACACTGTACCAAATTAGAAAGACTGCTTCTATTTCTAAACTGACTCATGTCATCTGACCTCACTCTCAGCTTTAGAAGAGTACTGACGAAGATTTTCACACAGAAGTGCTACACTTCCAGAGATGTCACAAAGGAAGAACAACCAGTTAACTAATAACAGCCAGATGCTTTCATGGTAAGGACTATAACTAAGAAGGATTTCTAGTGGTTGAAATATTAACTGCTGGTTTCTACAGCCCCAACTACTGTTAATTCCTTATATTGAAGGTGTGAGAAGTAATTGTCCTATTCTAAATCTATAAGCATAGGGCAATGGACCATATACTAATTTTAAGTAGATCTCTAAGGTAAATAAATGAGCAAGAAACTTTGACAGGTAAGCATAAGTTTGATATAATTATGAAACTTCAAGTCGGAATACCTGGGTTTGCCTATGATGCCCATATAATTCTTTCTCTCCCTTTTCTCCTCGTCTGGACTACTTTTTTCTAGTAAGCTTGATTTCTTAGTGTTAACTGTCTGTTCAAAGACCCAGAAGAGCACCCTTCACCTCCATGTGCTTTCTGTACCTGTACACTTCCTTTCTCGTTGTCTTCTCCACCACAAAATGATCACCCACATGGTACAGTTTTTTACCATTTACAAAGCTCTTTCATGTATATTGACTCAGTTCTCTCAATAATTCAATGGTACATATTTTGTTAAACCCTTTTTACAGTTGATTTGAAACTGAAATTTGAAGAGGTTGAAATATTGTCCAAGGTCACACATTTTTTTAAATGGCAAAGCCATAAATTCAACCTGGATTGTGATTTCAAGCCTAGCATTCCTTTTTCACACCAGAGATAAAATTCCAATTTCAGTGGTCTAGGTCAAAGAATCCTTCGTGAATATGCTAGAAAAACAGGAAATCCCATGAATTCAGTATGAATATTATAATGAAAACAAAAGAGATGTTGGATATTCATCTATTTTCTCTTCTTTCTTTTTTCTCTTAATTTTATCTTCCTTCGCTTCTGGTTAAATAGAGGATCCTTTCACAACCCCTCTTCTGTCTCCTTTTTTCTTTCGCCTAAACCCCGTTTATTCTCTGCTAATTCAATAGGGACCCACATCCCAGGCAGATCTGCTACTCAACAGCAAAACGAGGTTAGAGGATGCTAGAAGTAATGGTTTCACTTTTAGCTCAGAAAGCCAGCTATGTTAGAAATAGTAGCTGTATTTTCCTCTTATTTTCTGCTTGAAGCCCCCACCCTCTAACTAGGAAAAATTTAAATTTATTCAATATTTACCCAAGGGATAAACCTATATTTCTGGGGTGCATATGGAGTTGTGGCTTCCAGTCCTTGACTGTCTCTTATGACCTTGGCTTCTGTTTAGCCATCCACCGTCTCGTTTCATATTGTTTACTGGACATACAGGCAACTGCTGCATCATCCTCATGGTCCCATTAAAAAGGCCCCTGCAGGTTTGGCAATTATCCTTTTAACTTGTATACAGACTCTGGGGTGCAAAAAATTCATTCCACTGCCAGGCTGAGTCACAGAAACTGTGAGGTGCTTCCTAAAACCACATTGACTCCTGCAGCACTCTCAGGCCACAGAACCATCCACTTCCAGGCCACACTGTGACACACGGGACTCTGTAAGCTGTCCCAGACTCACACCTGCCACACAGCCGTTCAGTCTCAGAGATCTTGGGTCTCCTCGGGCCTCGATCTAAGAACGAATCCATATTGTCTCTCCTCTTGGGTCCCACAAACTTGCCTGGTGTTTCTGTCATTTCATTCCTTCCACTGGGGCAAGATCAGTCCCCTCTTCAGTTTCTCACCAGGGCAAGTTCTCTTGTTCCATTTGCTGGAAAATCTTTAGTCTGAAGCCAGGAAGCTTTTCTCTGATTCCTTATATTCTTCTACATGACTGCTTATGCTCTGAGTCCTCCTCACAGGATTTATGAAGATTCGGTGAGTTAGTTTAAAAAGTAGTAATAGTGTATGAATTAAAGTTGGTCATGACAGAATGTTTAAGTCACAAAGACTTTTTAATCCAGAGAAGTTTGTGAAAATAATTTTCCATTAAAAAGACAATTTCTGAATCTGTCATCTTTCAGTTATAAACGGTAACTTTTATTTTCACAGTTAACATGGCTTTTACTTCAACTAGCCAGAGTACAGCTTTCCGTCCTTGCTACAGCCTTCATTTTCTTTTGTCATAGAACATGAAATATAATGATAGAATGTACAATTTTGTAATACTCCTTCTAAGGATTAGTTCATTTTCTTTTCCTTTTAAATCTAATTTCTTTTTCTGAAACCAATAGGGGAAAATTTGTTAAGCCCTTTTTAATGCACAGATATGGGGAGAAGACCCATCAACTCTTTCCTCAAGTGGCTCATGATCTTTTTAGAAAACAAAATCTAGACACAAGTGAAAAGTTAAATGGCAGGATAAGGATGTGAGTGAAAAATCTGCTGTTAGAGAATTATTCCCAGTTGTCTGAGTTTTTATCAGAATCTCTAGGAAACTAGACTCTTGAAAACTCTGTAAATCCCAAAGAAGGGTTATGTTATCTTTCAGCTGATTTTTTTTTTAACAGAATGAGGCCAATTCACAGATTGTACTAAATAAAGAAATAAAGTGGAAAAAATATTTTTGTGAAATTCAGGAAATCAGAATTCTAAACCTTCCTTTGCCATTAGTATGCTGTGTAAAAGCTGTGTGTATGTGTGTGTGTGTGTGTGTCCACATTTGCCTTCCTGAGTGTTTTGGGTGGGCCAGAGGGGAAAAGAGACTGAGGAGAAGGAACTGGAGGAGAAGCCAGCTACCCACTGCTGCAGCTGTCTCATAACTGCATGTCACACAGAGGGGAAAAAATTCATAGCTGTCACAAATGTGATAGAACTATTGAAAGTGCATGAAGCTACAGCACTACATCTGTACTCACCAGCTGGTGAAGCCTATGATAGCAACTTTTTTCCATATTTATTTTTGTTAATTTATTCATCCAGTAATTATTTATCAAGCCCCTGACGTGTGGGTTCTCAGGATCCAGAAGGAACCTTTATAGACCTAGATTCCGCCTTCATGAATCTTGCAAGCTGACTGGAAGACATTAAAAATTAGTCAAATTAATAATTACAAACTAGGAAGGAGTGGGATGCAGAGCTATAAAGGCTAAAATGAGGAAGTACATCTGCTTTGGGGACTCAAGGACAGCACCCCTGAGGAAGTCACATTTGAACTGAGCTCTGAAAGATGAGTGGAATCAGTAAATTAAAGAGTCAAAGAGAATAGCACGTGGAAGGACCTCAAGGCAAGAGGGAACATGGCATTTGAAGACCTAAAAGAAAAGTAGAGCCCAGCACAGGAGGAAGGTGTCATGAGATAGGACTGGAGAGGTTGGCAAGGGTGTACAGGGCCTTGCAGACCACAGTGTGGGAGACGAGGAAGGATTTTAAATAAAGCAAGGAGACAGTCATATTTCCTGATGGCAGTGTGGAGAGTTGAAAAGAGGAAAAGAATGGACACTAGAAGACCATTAGAAAGCCATTGCATTACTGCCTGATACGAAGAGAACATCCTCATAGTCTCTAGTCTGGGTGTCCAAGCCCAAGGTCTGAATGATAGAGGAGACGCCCTCCAGGAGATCCCTCTGTCACCAGGTCAGTCCTTGTGCTCACTGGCAGCCAGTCTTTCAGGACAGTGAAGTCCCCTGGTGCACCCAAACCTCTGATGAAATCTGGGGACAGAGTTCTGCATATGAATTGCAGGAAACAGTACCTAAGACCAGTCATCTAGCAGTAAGAGAAACAGGGATCCCCGCCAGTGGAACTGGGACCACTTGACAGAGACAGAGCTGGGCCTCCTGTGGGCAAATGGTGCTGGGCTTCATTCTCTCACTCCTGGGTGCAGGTTTGGGGGATAGAATCCTTGGACATGGAGGGGTAGGGATGTCAGGCTTGGGTACTTGAGATCTGGATAAAGGAAACTTGAAATGTCAGACTTTCACTCCAGCTAGTTTCATTGCCTAGTTAAATTGGGGGCATTGCTACCACTGCTGTGGGTGGGATCCCTGAATTACTCCTGAAGCTAGTCAGTAGTAAAGTTTGTGCCAATCTCTCTTTGGGTCCAGGAGAAGAAAGTTATAAAATTGTGGTGAATGGAACTATAGACCAGTTCTGATGGACCACTAAACTCCGGAAAAAACTTAAGTAAAGGGCTCCATCAGGGGCTCTAGTTATGTTCATAGGACACCAACAGTCTTCATCTCACTCCAACAAAAGGCTGATTGTATATGAAACTTTGGCCACAGCTGTAGGATGCAGGGCCACCTGTTAGCTAAATAAAGGAATCTGGGAGTGTCAGACTGCTCAAGACTACATAAGATTTGGCTGTTGGCAGATCAGCCAGGAAGCCTTGCATCAGAACTGCGAAGCTTGCGGACAAGTCTTTTTTTTGTGCCAACATGGAATTTTTACAGCATGTACAGTAGCAAGATATGTGATTAGATTCTCCATAGTTTTACCCAGGAGAAACCTTGGAGTTGGCAGATAGAATAAGTCCTAGGAAGAAGCAGGAGCTGGCAGCATAGAAGGCAGGTATCATAGACAGAGGCAAGTAGCAAGTTCAGTCTGTTGTCCAAGAAGAAGAGACAGATACTGCAGAATGCTCTGAGCAAAGGTCAGTAATTGACACAAAACTACTCCAGTTGTCCATAGCCCACCCTCTAGGTTTAACTAAATTAAGCACTTTAACACCAGGCATTTTGAAAAATAAAATGAATCTATCTAGTGGGTATTTGGACAAAGCTTAAAATCTAGACAAGAGATCAACACCTTTCTAATCTCCCAGCTGTTACTGGGGGCTCAATCAGACTTAAAACTAAGAAGGGGGGATGGAGTAGACAAGGCAATCAACCCTTCTTTCCAATATCCTTCTCCAGTCTACTTCAGGATTCTTTAGTATCCCTTAATATGCACCACATTTAAATCAGCTTCTATATTTATGTATTTAAACGGCTCTTCATTCAGCTTTCTACCCCATAAGTCAATGCTAAATTTTAACATTCTCTCTAACTGCTTTTTTTGTGCAAATGTCTAGTCTGCAGATTTTTAATTAGAGGTTAGAGGGAGATAAAGGACCTTTAATTTTTCCCTTCCATAAAGACCATAGATTGACTTGCAGCTATATTCGTTCTGATTTCAACTGTTTGGCAAATAGCATAAATAAGTACATGTACTATAATAGGAGACCTTTATCAAGTTTATATTTATGTGTTTAATTTTTTTTACATTACACATAAGTATTTATTGAACAAATATTTGTTTAAATTTATGTGTTTAATTTCTAGATTACACATGTTATTTAAAATAAATTTCAGTAGAATTAAAATAATAGCATACATTTTATTGCTTTTTTAATTTGATACAAATTATTCAAATCTTCCTGAATCTTCAAAGCTATATGATAAACTGTTTATAAAATTTATATGGAAATGAAAAGGGCCAAGACTTGTTCAGATACTTTTGAAGAAGGCAAAGGTGGAAAGACTTGATCTACTAGATGTTAAAGATGACAAAACTAAAATAATTAGAACACTGTGGTATCGGCACAGGAATAAATAAAAAGACTAATGGAACAGAATAGAGAGCCCAGAGCAGACCCAAACATGTATGGATACTTGATATGTGACAAAAGTGGGATTGCAGAGCAATGAAGGAGGGAGGGATTTGTACATGAGTGTGTGTGTGTGTGTGTGTGTGTGTGTGTGTGTGTGTGAGAGAGAGAGAGAGAGAGAGAAAGGGAGGGAGGGAGAGGGAGAGGAGGAATTTGAAAAACAGTGTTTATAGAAGAAATTATATAATATTGAAGATTTGCTTCAAAATAATCTAAAGGAGGAAGGAAAAGAAGGCAAAATATGGCCACGTTTCATAATTGTTTAAGATGACTGCTTAGCTTATGAAGGTTTATTATATTGTTTTCTCTCTTTTTAATATGTTTGAAATTTTCTACAATCAAAACTTAAATAAGGAGATGATCTGAATGGTAGGGTGAAGAGTTCTATAGACTTGTTCTCCAGTGAAACAGCTGTAAACGGTGAAAATATTTTTTTTAATTTAAATCTCTGAAATTGTCCTGAGGGCATACAGCAAATGAAGAAATGTTTACTAAAGAAAATCTACTAGATCTCAGTAAGAACAGTCAGAGTCTATGGCACTTTAGCCACAACCTACTACCCTCTTCCCTTCTCTCCAGCTCAGAATAAAGAAGACTCCACTCTGAGCATATGTGGCCAAGAAAATGGAGCTCCCAAATTCCCAGTTGGATCAAGATTCAACTATATACTATCTATAAGACATTTTTGATTCAAGATATAAAAAGGTTGAAAATAAAAGGCTGGAAAAAGATATATCATGTAAACAACCATAAGAAAGCTGGAGCAGCTATATTAATATCAGATGAAAGAGACTTCAAAATTATTTACTATTGATAAAAAGAATAATTTTATTATGATTAAGGTATCAATCCAATAGAAAGATATAATAATTATAAACATGTATGCTTCTAAGAACAGAGCCCCAAAATGCATGAAGCAAACATTGACAGACTTGAAGGGAGAAATAGTCAATTCAACAATAATAGTTGGAGACCAATAACCCCCACTTTCAATATGGATAGAACAACTAGGCAGAAGATCAGCATGAAAATAGAAGACTTGAAGAACTCTGTAAACCTACTAGCCCTAACAGATATCTGTAAATCAACTCTACCCAACGAAAACAGAGTGCACATTCTTCTCAAGTACACATGGAACATTCTCTAGAACAGACCATATGCTAGGACATACTACAAATTCAATAAATTTAGAATGATTAAAATCACACACAGTGTGTTCTCCAACCACAGTGGAATGAAAACAGCAATATAGAAAGAAATTTGGGATACTAAAAAGTATGTGAAAATTATACAGCGCACACCCCTATATTATCAGTAAAAGAAGAAATCACAAGAAAAATTAGAAAATACTTCTAAATAAATGAAAATGGGGACACAACATACAAAAATTTATGGGATGCAACAAAAACTGTGGTTAAAGGACATCGTAGCTATAAATGCCTATTTTAAAAAGAAGAAAGATCTGAAATCAAAACTTAAACATCCACCTTAAGACATTGGAAAAAGAGAGCAAACTAAACATAAAGCAAAGCATTAGCCATGAGGGAAATACAAGTAAAAACCATAATGAGCTGTCACTAGGATGGCTGTAATCAAAAAGTCAGATAATACAAGTGCTGGGAAAGATGTGGAGAAATTTGGAACCCTCATACAATGCAGATGGGAATGTAAAATGGACCAGCCACTTTAGAAAACAGTCTGACATTTCCTTAAAAGTTAAACACAGAGTTACTCTATGGCCCAGCAATTCCACTTCTAGGTAGACACTCAAGGGAAACAAAAACATATGTTCATGCAAAAAACTTGTACACAAATGTTCATAGAAGCATTAATCATAATAGGCAAAAGTGGAAACAATCCACATGTCCATCAACTGATGAATGGCAGATAAAATCCAGTATAACAATTCAATGAAATATTATTTAGTAATAAAAAGGAATGAAGTACTAATATATACAATAACATGGATGAACTTTGAAAAACATTATGCTGAGTGAAAGAAGCCAGACACAAAACATCACATATAATTCCATTGGTGTAACTTGGTGTAAATATCCAGATTAGACAAATCCACAGAGATGGAAAGTAGATTAGTATTTGTCTAGGGCTGGAAGGGCAGCTGGGGAGAAAGAGTTCTGACTACTAATGTGTACAGGGTTTCTTTTTGGCATAATGAAAATGTTCTGTAATTAATTGTGGCAGTGGTTGCACAACTCTGTGTGTATGCTAAAACTCACTGAATTTTGAACTATATTCAATATCTTGTAACTTACGGTTAAAGAGAATATGAAGACGAATATATGTATGTTCCTATATGACTGAAGCATTGTGCTGTACACCAGAAACTGACACATTGTAAATTGATTATATTTCAATAAGAATATATATTTAAAAAACACTGAATTTTACAGTTGAATTATGTGAAATGTATGATATATGAATTATATCTCAACAAAGCTCTTATTTAAAAGTTAGATAAGTATAGCAATCTATTTGTACACTCTTAGTGGTATATATCTTTAAGGACAAGGAAACTAAGAAAATGTTTTATAAACTGTTTTAAATAATATTATTGATGGTATAGTGTTGCTATTGTGACGTTGCGGCTTATGTGTATATGTTATGAGAATAAAGTAAAGAATGAGAGAAAGAACCACAGATGTAAAATCAGTTATGTAAAATTCCTATACTGGCAGTATCAGGATGAATTAATGTTTTATCATCTTTTATATTATATATATGTAATATATTGTATTTTATGTTATATATATAAACACTCACATGTAAATGATCAGTTCATTTGAAAAGGTCTAGTAATAAAGGCCAATTCAGTGGCAATGAGCACATTTTATACTCCAAGTTTTCTTCTCTAAATTTCTCAGTAACATGAATCAGCTCCTCAGAAATTGGCTGATTCTTGATCTGGAGGAAAAAAATGTTAAAAACAAGCCTGGAACAGCTTACCATTACAGAAAGCAAGAAAGCTATCAAAGATTAATATGATTATTTCAAAAGGAATCAAGAGTCAAAATGAAGAGGCTCCTACTGAAAAAGATGGGACAACTTGAGCACAAATAAGACTAATAACTAAAATGAAATGAATTAAGTTACATCATACATATTTTCATGAGTTCATGTTGTGTTTATAATAAAACAAAAAAGAAAACATTTGTCACTATTGGAGTCTCTAAGGAAGCAATTCATTATTTTGAAAATTGTTAGGGGAAAGAAATATTTATCCCATTTCTTATATGAACCCTAAGATAATTAATTAGTTGATGGGAAGTTTCTCTATTCAGGTTTTTTCCAGGAAATAAGTGAAAAGGGAATGAGAGAATTAAAATATCACTTCTTTGTAACCCTTAGGAGTAAATAGATCCTAGTAATTATTGTTCCATGGTTAACATCACAACGAAAAAGATAACCAGATATTACATGCCTCCTGATGTGCTTATATTACCTATGAAGTATTCTTGCCAAAAAAAAAATTGAGCTAGAATTTAATCACACCTTTAGAGCCAGCTACCAGCTTATAAGAAATGCAGTGAAGAGAAACAGGGGAACCTGTTAAATGAAACCACAAGGATGTGATCAACAATGTTTTGAAGGACAAACAACCCAGTTTCTTGAACAAATAAATTGCAGGGGGGAAATGAGAGCAGTGGGCAAGGGAGAGAAAAGAAGAAAGTGAGAGATCTATAGATTAAAAGAGATTTAAGACTCTTACTTTACACCAAATACAAAAATTAACTAAAAGTGTATCAAAGTCCTAAATATAAGCTAAAACTATAAATTGTCATGACATTGGATATGGCAATGGTTTGTTTCATATGACATAAAAAGCACAAGCAACAAGAGTAAAAGTAGGCAAGTTGGACTACATCAAAATTTAAAACATTACTGAAGACGAAATTGGATTGAAATGTTAATTTATGGAATGGGAGAAAATAGTTGCAAATCATTTATCTAATAAAGGGTAATATCAGAATATATAAAGAACTCCTACAAATTAACAGTGAAAAACAAACTGATTAAAAAATGGACAAAGGACTTGAAAAGACATTTCTCCAAAGAAGATAAACAAATGGCCAATAAGCCAATGAAAATATGCTCATCATTAGCCACTATGGAAATGCAAATCAAAACCTCAATGGGATACCACTTCACACCTATTAGGATGGCTACTATTTAAAAAAACTAAAAAACATAAAAATTAGAAATCCAGCAATTCCACTTCTGGGTATATATCCAAAAGAATTTAAAGCGGGGTTTCAAAGATATTTGTACACCCATGTTCGTAGAAGCATTATTCACAATAGCTAAGTGGTGGAAGCAACCCAAGTGTTCATCAACAGATGAATAAATAAATGATATATGGTATATACATACAATAGAATAGTATTCAGCCTTAAAAAGGAATGAAATTCTGACATTACTACAACATGAATGAACCTCGAGAACATTGTGCTAAGTGCAATAAGCCAGTTACTGAAAGACAAATACTGTATGATTGAACTTATATGAGGTACCTAAAGTAGTCAGATCCATAGAGACAGAAAGTAGAATGGTGGTTGCCAAGGGGCTGGGGAATGGAGGAATGGAGAGTGATTATTTAATGGACATAGAGTTTTAGTTCTGCAAAATGAAAAGAGTTCTGAAGATGGATGGTAGTGATGGTTACACAACAATGTGAATGTACTTAATTAACACTACAGAACTGTACACTTAAAAGTGGTTAAGATGATAAATTTTATGTTATGTATATTTTACTACAATTAAAAATTTTTTTTAAATTTTAATTTAAAAAAAGATTTAAGAAACAACCAATTAAAATATATGAATCTTACTTGGATACTGATTCATCATACAGGCTTAAAAGAAAAAGGAAATTTCAATGGTAACTATGTTTAATGAATTAAATTTTTATTGTCCAGTTTTTAGGTGTGATATAGTATTATGGCTGCTAAAAAGAAAGAGAGTCCCTGTCTTGTAGAGATAAATACTAAAATATTTGTGGGTAAAATAATTTGATATCTGCTAGAGTACAAACTTGTGGTTGCCAAGGGGGCGGGGGGTGGGAAGGGACAGACTGGGATTTTAAAATGCAGAATAGATAGGCAAGAGTATACTGTATAGCACAGGGAAATATAAACAAGATCTTGTGGTAGCTCATAGCAAAAAAAAAATGTGACAATGAATATCTATATGTTCATATATAACTGAAAAATTGTGCCCTACACTAGAATTTGACACAACATTGTAAAATGACTATTACTCAATAAAATAATGTTAAAAAATAATAATAATTTGATTCTGGAATTTGCTTTAATATAGTCAGGGCAGGGGAGTAGATGGGGGCAAATTAGATCAGCTATGAGATGATAATTGTTAGTTAGTTGATGGGTACATCAGAGTTTCTTCTCCCCAATTATGTATTTTTTTAAAATACTTCTTTGGTGTGAACATTGGTGGTATCTGATATTGTTCTTTACTACTGGATATGAGTATAGGATGGATACTACATTTATGCCAATTTATTCTCAGCCTACAATGACATGCTTATTTTCATCCTCGTCTAGCAAATCTGTTCCCTTCTGTCAAATACCATGGAACTAAATAGTTCCCTGCATTCCAATTGCTTAGAAGCCAGAATAAATAGCCATATGCCACATGGCACCATCAGTCCCTGTTCGCAGTCCAGAAATATCATTAGAAATTGGGTAAGTAATGCAGGTCTGTCTGCTGAAGGATATCCTGTAAGCCACGAAGTGTCAAAAACCTGTGGACTGATTATTGCCTTACAAACAGGACAGCACTGGAGACACTGAGACTGATTTTTAGGTTAAATTTATCCATGAAGGAAACAGAGAGGCACTGTTTATACAAAATGGTAGGAAACTGGATACTAAACACATCATCTAGCTGCTTCAAATCATTGCCCCATGAGCTTGTTACTGAGTGAACAATGAGTTGTTTCCTGCCATTTATTTTTAAATTTTATGTTTTCATTTTAAATTATAGCATAAATAAAAGATTTTGCTTAAATTTTACCTAATGAGTTTTACATTTTTGTACTTTCCTATATTCAAATATTTCTATTTTAAGAAGTGTGATATGTAACATTACAAACAAGCTTATATCCTTCTACTTTTATTTTGGAATTAAAATGGTTCCAAGAGGCACATTTATTTAAACTTTTCCTGCACAGAATTAAAGAAACTAGAAAAAATTATAATCATAGCCTTATTTAAAATGTGTTTTCTCTCCCTGTCTGAAGTTCCTCTTTGTATCCTGGCCCTCAGCTTTCACAATAGTAGGAAACCATTCTTGGCACATGTTTTATGACTGTAGGACATGCTTCTGAATCTGGTAAAACCAATGCACACCCTAAGTGTAACAAGATTGTTTAAGCATTTCCTTCTGTTCATAGAGGGAAAATTCTCAAAATGGATTATACTCACACAATGGCGATACAAAACTGGAGGTCAAAGATGTTGAGTTTAAATCATGCCTTGATATCACAGCAGTTGAGTGACCTGAGAAAAGTCACTGAACTCACTGGGGCTTTAGACTTTTTGATATATATTAAGAATGTTCCAGAAGATGATCTTTAAGATACCTTCCAGTTCTAAAATTCTATGCTCCTTTGAATTAACTCTAAGAATTGATATGACTCAGGATTTATAGATAACTGCAAACCCAACCTCCTCCATTATGGATTTTTATCCTCTTTTCCATTCTTTTACCTACTTTCGGTTAAAGACTCTTAACTATCACTACCACAAGAAAAGATATAAACAGTAAAGATGAAGTAGAACATAGAAAACATGCAAAACTTTGGGAAAAATGGAGAACTTTCTTTACTTTGTTTTTACATGCCTAAATAAGTTTGCCTTGCTAAAGATCAAATAAAATCTCTCAAGCATTGTAAGCAACTGATACGTTTTTTCATGCCCATCAAGTACATTTTTACCTAACTGGATATAATGGTCCTATATGATATGAGTGTCACAAAATTCAGGAAGGAAATGAATGTTAGGACTTTGGATTTGAATCAGAAGATTTCAAGACTCTGGACTCAGAGTTAAAGACTCCAACAAGTCTGAGTCTCAATTTCCTCTTTTATAAAATGGGAATATGATGCTTCTCTGACAAGGTCAGTGTGAAGATAAGTAAAAAGGAAGGTAAAAGCACTGCTACATAGCAGGTGCTCAAACTGCACCCTTCCTGCCTCCTTTCGTCTTTCTGGTATCATACATAATTAATAATAAAATAATAATAACAATAACAACAACAACAACAATAATAATAATAATAAGCACCCCCAAATAGTCATTAACTGAAAAGATTTATTGGATATTTTAAAAAGCAGCATAAGTCTAATAAGGGAGAGACAGGAGAAAGTTTCAATACTAATCAACTAACACAGAAAAAACCTGTTAAGACATATACCAAATGTAAATGGTAGTCTTCTTTGGATTGTGGGAATACACTTGCTTTTTATTTTCTTATTTATCGCTATCTGTATTTTCTAATTTTTCCACAGTGAATATATTATATTCATAATTAAGAATTTTAAATAAAATTATAGAAACCTGCCTGAACCCATCAATCAAGCTGACCATCACTGCCTATTAATGTGATGCAATAGGAAGATTACAGCACAGCCAATGGAGTGTGTTTGCCAAAATAATTGTAAATAGGTAAGTAACCTGAATTGAATTCCTCCTCCAAAGCTATCAGTTTACAAAACAAAACAAAACAAAACAGGAGATACAGGAATATTTTAAATAACTCTGTGAAAACTCAATCAGAAAAATCCACAATGTGGGAAATATTACAGGACACATAACCTAACTTTTCAATCAATAACTGACTGGAGGGTAAAGAAGAGATGAATTCATAGATTAAAATAGATTTAAGGATATAGCAATCAAGTGCAAACTGTAGACCTTGCTTGAATCCCAGTTCAAACAAACCAACTATCAGGGGGAGGGTGTAGTTCAAGTGGTAGAGAACATGCTTAGCACACACAAGGTCCTGGGTTCAACCCCCAGTACCCCCTCCAAAACTAAATATGCAAACATAATTACCTATCTCCCCCCCAAAAAAACAAACCAATATCAAAAAGCCATTTTTAACTGAGAAAATCTGAACATAGATTTAGATGTATGTTAGATGCTAAAAGAATTAATGTTAATTTTATTGAGAATGGGGATAACAGTATTGTGGTTTTTGCTTTAAAAAGAAAAGAGATATATTATTTATGGACAAAATGATATGATGTTTGAGAATTGCTTTAAAATACTCCACCTCAATATGAACTATCCTATCAGAATCTGCAATACAAATTTTAGTTGTTTCCATATTACAAAAAGAGAGCTATAAAAACAGTTTTATTAGTCAACGTCTTTTCTTCCACTGGAAGCAATAAGACTTCTAGAGAAAGAGAAGCAAGCTTATTATTCTCTTTTCAACCAATACCCCCAGGCAGATAGAAACTGCAGATTCCTTTAGGTCAGAGTTTAGTGCTGTAACCTGCACACATGGGTGCTCACTGAATGTTACTTATTGACCCCCAGGGAGATGGATTTTCTGGGTAATCTAGTAGAAAATATTTTACTATAGAGACAATGTTGACTTAAAAAAAAATAGGTTACAATTAGGATTACATATTTGAAGTAAACATCTGATATACTAGACCCTTGATAAAAGTATTTATTGGCATGAATCAATGGGAAGCTACAATTTGTATTTGAGTCTTCTTCAGTCACACCCCTTTAGTCCCCAAAACATGCAGCTTTTTGAACAAGCAGGACCTTTCTCAGAATGTTGTTTCCAAGAGGCCTTTTACTTGTGAATAAGTCTGAATTTCAATACACTCTCTTCCAGCTTTTATTCTCCAATGTGATTCAACATTATCACATCCAAGGGATCTCTAGATCAGAAGTAATTTGAACTTTAGACATTAAATAAGAAAATAAATTTTCTTCGACTCTGGCTACTAAAGACACAGTGCCCAGCTCACTTTCCTAACATGGTAGCAAACCCAGTACCAAATCTGAGGTGTATGCAACTTGCATTCCTGTGGCCATTCCAACCCCTAAATAACATTCTGAAACTCAAAGGAAAGAAAAAAGCAAAAAGAGAGGTTTGGTTTGGTTTGACGTTAGCAGCCACTGAAGTCTATACAATGATGCCAATTTTTTTTGGAGACTACATAGAACCCTGTTAAATACATTGAACTAAGTTAATTCCATAAATATTTATTGAGTGAGTATTTACTACATGCCAGGTGCTATTCTAGGTACTGGGGAGGGGCTACAGCATGAACAAAAAGAGTTGTCTCTCTTCTCAGGGAACTTCCATGTTACTACAAATAGGCGGAAGAATAAACATATAATAGGTCAGGTGATGATAGGAATCGTAGAGAAAGTAAGGCATTGTGATAGGTCATGGCCAGGAAGGCCCCTAAGAGACAGTCTGGAAAACTCTTAGACCCTACTGGAGTGCAGGCACAGATAAGGGGGGATAGGTAAAGTCACAAGGACACCCAGGAACAACTCGGTGCACAGCAGAATGATAAGATAGTACAGGTTGTTTCTGGTTGTTGAATGGCTGGGGGGATGGGTGGGTGAGGCAAAGCCCGCAGTTCTGTGCTCCTCTACCATGTGGGCTGCGGAGAACACCAAATGCCAGAGGAGGCTCCATGAGAAAGCAAGGGATGCTGCAGGAAAGTGTCCCCAGTCACTTCCTTATTGTTGACGCTTTGCGTTGTTTAGTAGCTGTTTCAGGAATCTTGAGTCAAGTTCTTGTCATCATTTTGGCCCATCCTCGAACTTGAAGCTGTCTTCATGGTCTGGCCTGGGTTGGGCTAAGGAAGAATACAATACAAATAGACATTGCTGGTGTTGGGGTGAAAGGGGGTTCACTTTAGAAAAGGTGATCAGACAAGACCTATCTAACGAAGTGACTGAGTAGAAACATGAATGAAGTAAGGCAGTGAACTCTGGGAAACATGGAGGGGCTGGAAGTGGGAGGAGTGGAAGCCCTGGTCCAGAAACAGCAAGTACAGACATTCTGAGGCAGGACTGCTCTTGGTAGGAGTTCAAAGGAAAGTGAGGCAGCCATGTGACTGGAAAGGAGTGAAAAGGGGGAGAGGAAGATGATGTAGGGAGAGGTCCTGGGAGGCCAGATTACCCATGGCCTTGTAGACCAC
The DNA here is from genome assembly GCF_048773025.1 of Camelus bactrianus. Lineage (NCBI taxonomy): Eukaryota > Metazoa > Chordata > Mammalia > Artiodactyla > Camelidae > Camelus > Camelus bactrianus. The sequence goes on from NC_133552.1 coordinate 16,099,543, forward strand.
CGTGAGAACTCTGGCTCTTATTCTGAATGAAAATGTTGGGATTGAAGCAGAGGAGTGACTGATGTAACTGAGATTGAGAAAGGACACTGTAGCAGCTCTGTTGAGCGGCTCTAGGAACCAAGACAGAAGCAGGAAGACCAGCCAGGAGGCTACTACACTAATCCAAGCAAGAGATGATAGTGGCTTTGACTAGGACATTAGCAGTAGAGAGAGTGATAAATGGCTGGATTCCTGATTATCTGCATTTGAAGGTGGAGAGCACTAGATTTGCTAATAGATTAGATGTAAGGTTTGTGAAAAAGGAATCAAGGATGATGCCATATTTTTAGCCTCAGCAACTGGGAAAGAATAGTTGAGATGAGAATGTAGGAGGGTTAGGTTTTGGGGAGAAAATTTAAGTTTGGCCTTGACTATATTAAGCCTGGTATGCCTACTGGACAAGGAAAATGAGGAAGTGAAAAGGTAGCAACCTTAGGGGGAATTTAAATAAGAAGTTATCCAAATTGCAGAAGTTTATTTGAAGGGTTAAGTTATATATTTGGCTTGGCCTTCAATTTGAAAACAATGGGAAACTAAAAGTTATAAGTTGTTTTTAGTGTTTAAGTTATGACTGTAAATCTAATCATACTTGGACTGCCAGATTTTTGTGTATTTACTATTTATACTTTACCCACCCTCCCCCAGACAAATGTGAGGTTTACAACAAAGATGCTTTCACAAGCAAATCATTAAACAAAGATTTCAAAACACGAGCTGTCCACAAAGAATTGTACACAAATGTTCACAGCAACTTCATCCATAATAGCCAAATATTGTAAACAACTAAAATATCCATATGCAGGAGAAATGATAAACAATGTGTAGTATACTAAAAAGTAAAGTACTACTCAGCAATTAAAAAGAAACAAATACTGATTCATGCAACAACGTGGAAGTCAAAAACATTATGTTAAGTGAAAAAAGCCAGACTAAAAGATGACATACTCTATAACTCCATTCAAGTAAAGTTCAAAAATAGCCAAAAACTAATCTATGGTCAGAAACCAGAAAGCAGTTGCAGCAGATGGAGGAAATTCTGGAAAGCGGTACAAGGGAACTTCTGGGGTAATAAAGTTGATCTGATGATTGCTAACCCAGACATATAAAATTGTCAAAATTCGTTGTATCAAACACTTATGTGCATTTTATTGCATGTAAATTCTGTCTAAAATACACAATAAAACATGAGCCAAAGGGTTATGTACTACAGAAAAACCTAGGCTAAAAAACTGAGCACAAACTGGGAGCTCTGTTACCCAGCAATCAAGGCAAAAGGGAACCAAATAAATTATCTAGCTGTTATCTAATATCAGCAGGTATGAGAAGAGAAAAAAAATTTTCCTAACATGACATTTAATGATATTTAGGTAAGAAGCACTATATATTATAATATTTTTATTTTCAACAAAACCTGTATAAAGTTGAAACATTTTTGGCTCATTTTGATTTCTAGTAATCCTCAACAAAAGTCAAGAGGATATTAAGTTATGTTTCTATGAAGGCATTTCTATGGGGAGCTGAAGGAGGCATTCAAGGTAGGGTAGCTTTCTAGAGTGCCAACTAGCTGCAGGAATAGAATCTAGAGACTCATTCCACAGAAGGAGGATTCTCACATTTCATAATCTCACCTTCCTGGATGCCTTGGCTGGGTTTGTGACAATAGTTGGATTTCAGATAATTAAAGGTTAACTAAAGTGTAATGTTCTCCAGAGTTGGTTAAAACTAGATATGTGGGGTTCAGCTACTAAACTTGTGTTTGGTTAATTGTATGTTTTGTTATAAGAAATGTTCTAAGAAACTGCCATATTCATGCCCAAATGGAAGACCATTCTTGGGTCTACTTATCCAGTCTTAATGGATGCCTTTATCTCTGGCATTCAGGAAACTCTTCTGCGTCTCCTTCCATGCTTCCCAGCAGGGGTGTAATTGACAAATTAGGCAAGGCAGTACTTTGTTGTGCAGGACTCCCAGCTTTTAAGACATTTAGCATCCTTGGCTCCATCACGAAATACAAATAGCGTCCTCAGTCCTTGTGACAACCAAACAGTCCCTCTACATTTTTAAACTTAGCACCATCCCCTTTTGGCGATCACTGGGACTTTAAAAAGAGGTTGGTATCCTTTTGAATGTGGAAGAGCATCAGGTCCCAAATTCAATGGAATCACATGGCATGGAGAAAGACATAATCGTGGTTCAAAACATATGGGGATATACATCCACTTCTGTCACACAAAAACTTTAATACGGCGCTCACAAAACATTTTACTCAGGACAAGGCTGTATCTTTGTTCAATGAGCCTGCCAGGATGAAATAGCCTCCCGGTAAAACCCTCACCAGCTGAGGGAGTTGAGCCACAAAATGCAGCTCATTCATTCAATAAATATTAATTGAATTATCTATTCAAATGATGAAGTTTGTCTGCCAAAAACACTTCGGTTTTAACAAAGTTCACATTGAACTTTTTTTTTCTAGCTACAGCTGACCAAGAAGTTAATTCCTTCTTTCACTGTTAAGACCTATCACATGGCAAGCAGAAAGGACACAGTGGTGACTAAATTCTGCTGATAGTCTGGTGGAAGGTTTTGGAGAAACAGATAACAACATAACATGGAAGTTATAAGAAAAAGAGCTACAGTGGCCTCTCTGAGGAAACTTTTAATCTGAAGGATAAGTAGGACTTAACTAAATGTTTCGTTTGCAGGGGAGGCAGGAGTGCAGGGAGAGAGAAAACTGTTCCAGGCAGGGCCAAGAAGTCCAGAACAGAGAGAAGCAGTTAGGGTAAAAACAGGAAAGTGGTGAAGAGAAGTCTAGAGAGGTAGAATTTTAGGGCTTGGAGAGAGTTTGGATTTTTTCCTAAGTGAAGCAAAACACCATCGTAAACTATATATGAAAGAAAGACATGCAGATTTATGTTTAAGGCAACTCATCAGATCCAAAGGATTGACTGGAGGAGAAGAGCAGCATAGGTTTAGAAAGAGACGAGACAACAGGGAGGGAAATGTTATATTGTCCAGAGTAAAGTGACAGTGGGCAAGACTAGGATGGAATGGGGGCATGATCAATTCACCTAATAATGAAGAGCTCCAACTATGTGCCAGGCACCCTATTAGGATATTGGGGAGTTTAGTGGGGGAATATACTAATCAAACACAGAATGTAAAATTTTCGTCATATTCAGTGCTACAAGGAGAAATATGTGATACTTTAAAGCTGCGAAACAGAACCTTCCCTAATGCTTCCGGAAAGGTTTCCCTTGAGAAAGGGAACTAAATTCTGAGCTTAAATCTGAACTAGACTAGAAGCTAACTGAAGGGCATGGTGAAGAATGAAGACTGTAAGGCAGCTCGTTGACAGATGCAGGGCGCAGAGGGGGTGTGATGAGGAGAGGCTGCAGAGGTGGTAAGCACTGTATTATATGCAGCATTGAGTAATTTGGTCTTTATCCTAAGAGCAAGGGAAAGCCTTCCAAGTGTTTTGAGCAGTGGGTGTTTTATAAAGCAAGCATCAGATTTGTGTTTTGAAACTTGTTGTGGCCACAGTTTGAACAATGGATGGCAGGGATAAACGTGGATGTGGTGAAATGAGTTAAACCATGATTGCAGAAGACCAGGAAATGCTGGGAGGTGGAGGACTCGATGACTGAGGAGATTATGGGGTTTCCAGCTCTGGCTTCTCAAACACACTCCCAGTTCATGACAGGTTAAGACCATACCATCTGACCAGAGGAAGGCGTTTCATCATCTTACTGGGGCAAGAACAAGGTCATCTAAAAATTGCATGACATGTTAAACTGCTCACGGTGGTCTCCTCTGGGGAATGGGACTGGAGAGGAGGATGGTAGAAAGAGGGGGGCATTCATTTTTTACCATCAACATCTGCATGTGACTTTCACAGTAAAAATGTGAATACAAATATAAGCTTAAAATCAAATACAGAAATCCCATAAATTGTTTACAAATACAAGCAAGAGACAGCTATGACTATCTTACTTTATGCCACTTAGGAATGGACTGTGAGCTCTCAGGAGCCCACTCTCACCCATCTGTTGCTCAGGATTGATCTGCAGTCAAAGGCTGGAAGAATTGAGTCCACAATGAATAATGTCTACAGTAAGTATTTTTTTAAATCTTAAATTGTGACTATTATTTTCTCAATAAGATATGAGCCTAACAGTCATGAATAGTGAGAGCTGAGACTAAACCAGGCTTCTTCCTCATGTAATACATGAAGGAGAAGAACACAGAGAGAAGAAAGCAGACGTTGACTTTGGACGAGACTTTCAACACACTGATAGTTCTGTAGCTGTGTGGATATGAAGAGGTGTCCTTTTTATAAACAAATATACATGAAGTCCTTATCTAGGAAAATATCAAAGAGTTAAACCTGCAAGGATTGGTGTCCAACACAGGATTTCTATAATTCTGGGCAACGAACTTTGCTAGGTGCAAGAGGGGGGAGTCTAGTATTACATATGCACTTACCAGAATGTTATAGATTCAGCCAGCATTAACTCATAACCACATTGAGTGTGAAAAGCGAACCTTTTCCTTCCAATAATCCATTTGCCTTTCTTTAGCACTATTAAACTGCCTTTGAGTTTCTTTATATTCTGCACTCCCACTCCTGCTATTTGACATAAATACCATTTAGAACACTGTGGTTTTTTGTTTGTTTGCATTCCACTTACTAACATAGGTGTGGAGAACCTAAAATGGATACAGGAAAAGCAGAAATTTTAAATACTATGTTGAAAAATAAGATCAGTGTTTACTTGCTAACACATACAGTGATAGGGTGCACATAAAGCATTAACTGCCAGCAACTGTACAGAGCTGTACAAAACACTTTCACACTGATTTTATTTCATTTTCTACCATCTTTTGAGCCAGAGAGACTTACTACTGTGTCCCAGATGAATGATCATGATCAGAGTCCTAGCAACTCGCAAAGATTTTAATCTTCTGACTTATGTGTTCTTCTGGAATAGACTGTTGCTGGAAAGGAGCTGGATTACAGGGATCTTGAGTAAATACGCACACACACAAGATGGAATGCCTCACGGTACTCAAGGGCAGGGAAGCATGTACAGCTGAGTCTCACACAACCCTCCGGGAAAGCAAGCAGTCCTCTCTGCCTGCCTGATGCTGTCATCTGCTCACTCAGATCTTTTGCCTCTTGGTTTTTCCAAGTCCATGGCCACACCAAGACTGCAGTCTCAGGCATGGCACAGGAGTTCAAAGGTTATACAGCCCAGAATCTCAGTTGGAGTTCCAATGTTCCTCCCCACAACCCCCCCCCAAAAAAAAAAGAGAGAAAGAAAAGAAAAGAAAAAAGACAAGAGATTGTCAGAGTGGATCAAAAAACACAATCTAACTAAATGCTGTCTATAAGAAACCCACTTTAAAGACACATAGACTAAAAATAAATGGATAGAAAAATATATTATGGTAACATTAATCAAAAGAGAGCAGGAGTAGCTACCACAATGGAATTAAACTAGAAATCAAAGACAAAGATAATTGAGAGATATCAAAATATTTTGGAGTAAACACACTTCTAAATAATACATGGGTCAAAGAAGAAATCAAGAGAAATTTAAAAATAGCTTGAAATAAATGGAAATACAACTTGTCAAAATTTGTGTGATGCAGCAAAAGTAGTGCTTAGAAGGAAAATTATACACTGGATGCATGCATTAGGAAAGAAGAAAGACCTAAAAGCAATAATTAAGTTTCCACCTTAGGAAACTAGAAAAAGTGCAAATTAAACCCAAAGTAAGGGAAAGAAAAAAAAAAAACAGTAAGAACCAGAGCAGAGTCAATGAAATTTAAAACAGAAAATCAATGGGGTAAAAAAAAAAACCAAGAAAACCAAAAGCTGGTTCTTTGAAAAGATCAGTAAACTTGATAACTACCTAACAGGCTAAGAAAAAGAGAGAAAAGGAACAAATTAGTAAAGTTAGCAATGAAAAAGGGTACATCACTACAGAGCCCATGGAAATTAAAAGGTTAATAAAGGAACACTCTAAACAAGTCTATGCCCATAAATTTGATAATCTAGATGAAATGGACAATCTGTCAAAACTCATTAAAGAAAAAGATGATTTGAATAAGCCTGTATCTGTTAAAGAAATAAAATCAATAATTAATAACCTTCTAAAACACAAAGCATTAGGCCCAGACAGGCTCACTGGTTAATTCTACCAAGTATTTAAAGGAAGAGACTACATCAAAGGTCTACCATCTCTTTCAGAGGACAGAGGCAGAGGCAATACTTACTTTCTAACTCATTCTACGAGGCCTGCATTACCCTAATACCAAAACCAAAGACAGTACAGGAAAACTACAGACCAGTACTTCCCATGAACATAGATGCAAAAAACCCCAACAAAATATTAGTACATCAAATCCAAAAGTACGTAAAGAAATATATACCACAATCGAGTGGGATTTATCCCAGGTATTCAGGACTGGTTCCACATTTGAAAAACAGTTAATGTAACCCATCACATCAACAGGCTAAAAGAGAAAAATCACATCATCGTATCGATAGATGGATTTTGTTGACAAAATCCAATACCCATTCATGAAAAAAACCCAGTAAACTCAGAATAAAGGGAACTTGATAAACACTATCTACACAAAACCTGTAGCTAACATCACATGGTGAGAAACTCAAAGCTTTCCCACTAACATCAGGTACAAGAAAATGATTCTGCCTCTCACCACTGCTTCTCAACATCGTACTGGAAGTCCTTATTAATGAAGCAAGAATTGGGAAAGAAAACAAAGAAACATTTAAATAGATTAAGTGTGAGAAGAAGAAATATAGAGATAAGTATCAGAATTAACAGCTAAAAGAGTCAGATCTGGGCATAGGGAAGGAGACTGCCTTTTTATTTTTTTTTAAAGTAAAGTTCCTTTTGATATTATTTGATTTCTAACTATTTGCATCTATTACTTGGATAATTTCTTTGAAGAGTAAATGCAAGAGGAAAAATAATTGCAAGAACAGATGGAAATAATCATGGGTATATATGCACAAAGCTTATTAAAAGGAATACATCTCAGCATTTTTAATGGCAAAAATGTTATAAACTGTCAAAATGTCCAATAGGAGAGAACTTATTAGAAAACTATGCTACATCCACAATAAATGTAGAATTTTCAAAGATATGGGAAAATGCTTACATTAAATGGAGGAAAAGACTGCAAAACAGTAAAGTCACAGAAGTCAAGTACGTACACCAAAAGAACAACAAAAATCCAGGCATCTCTCTTGGTAGGGAATATACAATTTTTAATTTCCTTTGTTTCTATATATTTTTCAAATCTACCAGGAGCTTGTTGCTATTGTAGTAAGATAACGTATTTTTAAACACACAATTTCTTATTGTGATTTTTTCTGGGATATGAAATTGTGGATCACCTTTATTTTCTAGTGAGTTTTTTTCATTCATTCTTTTATTCATTCCAACAGTCCATTTGTGGGAAGGACAATGCTATGTATTTAGCAGATCGTTTTGGTTCTCTTCCTGGACACACCTGATGACTACACTTTCCCATCTTCCTTGCCATTGGCCTCGGGCCATAGGGCTGGGCTCTGGCGGATGGAAATGGGGAAAAGTGCTATGTGCCTTTCAGTCCTGGCTGTAAGCCCCTGCAGGATCTACCACCTTCCAGGGCAAGTCTGAGGATTCAAAGCTGGCATTATTACAAATGGGGAACTCTGGGTACCTGGGAGTCTTTCCGCCACATTGGAGTAATGATGAAAACAGCCAAACTCCTACTGTCTGAAGCCACTGAGATACTGGGATTGTTATAGCAGCTCATCTATCTTTATGCAGCATTACTATCATCAGTAGGAAAACAGAAACTAAAATGCTCCTTCCATACTACAAACCTTCAATAGCAGTCTATGATCTAGTGAATGTCCTCAAGATGGCAAGGATGACAAGGTCTTCCATTGCCTGGTCCCACACACTTCACATGCCACAAATCTCACTGTCCCTCCTAAATGCTCCCACAGCTCCTGGCCCCATTCTTCCCCATTACAGTACCAAACAAAACTGCATTGTAACTAGTTGGCTTGTCATCAGTCCCTTTCACTAGACTGAGTCTCCACTAGGGCTGCATTTGTTTTTCTTCTTCACACATGTACCTTCAACACTTAATGCCATGTGCTGGGCATACAAAGGATGCTCAATGAATAGCTGCTGAATGAATAAATAATGTGCTCCTAAGTGTTCACAGCCCCCTAAAAACCAAGAAATTTTAGAGCCTAGAAGGTAGAGAAAAGCAATTCTCATTTTATTAGAATATATTCCCTTCTGAAACAAATTTTCAATCTCTGAGTATCTGAGTAGCCAGCCTAAAGCTTTTACTTTATCACTGACAGGACACCAAGAGCCAGGAATCAAATGATACCCTTTTTAGACAAGAATCACTTCCTAGACTAAATCCTTTATGAGTTGGTGAAGCGTTAAGTTCTGACTTCTTAAATTCAGAGTTGAAATTTCTTTGTCTTAGGAATTTTACATTGAAATTACTTTTAGTTATTTTAAATCTAAATTATCTGATAGGAAGCCACCTTAGGAATAAATGTAAGAATCACCACTGTAACTCGAAATGCTCCATTCGTGAGGGAGACAGTCTCAGGAAAGCACTATATTTTATGCTCCTTGGAAAGCTTAGGTTTAATGATAGCCCTTCCATTAAATACAAAAGCACTATTTTGAGGATATGAAACACATCTTTCAAAGTTGAGTCTTAGATGTTACTTTAATAGTACCTATGAATAATATAGTTATTTTTAAAGTTTATTTTATTAAAAAATAAACAAACCTATGACTTTACCCACTGTAAATAAAAAAATCCAGAGAACTGGATTTTTAAGAAAGTTTCTTCTTTAATGGATTACCTCAAGATATGAAGAACCAAATTACTCTTTGGTTTTATTATATGGGAAGAACAACACACAGTCCTTTAGTCAAACAACTTTGTGATATTTATATTCCATTGCACAGGTAGAGATAATACAAATTAGTAATACAAGTTATTTCTTAAATTCCAAACAGTTTCTAAAATATTATTACAGCAGATGTCTAAGATAGTAAAACATCGAGGTGGAAATCATACTCTAAGTAGTTAAATATGACACTGAAAATACTGCACATTTTAATTAGAGGAAAATTAAAGTATCTGCTCAAATGCTCTAACAAACTAAGTGGCAGGGCAACAGCTACAAATAAGTCACTGTGGTCCATTTTTACGTGTGCATATATGTGATGATTAGATAGCCCCTCCTCTTGAAAATGTATTAAGTAAAACATAAAAATCTGGGTAAATGAATTAATGAAATTTAAATTCTTCCTAAGACCTAAGATCTATGGTGAAGTGTACTATTACCTATAACTTCATACAACTACTAATTGAAGATAAAAGACACCACACTTGGAAAGAAAAAAAGATTTTTAAAAGGTAATGGTTTTAATTGAATCAATGAGATGAAAAGATAGTGAAGCCTTGTTTGCTACTTACATGAAAGAAGATTTTAAAAAATAATCACTGCACAAAATACAAAGGATGTAGAGTTATGCTGTGATATTAAATTTTTCTCCATAATGTTTTTCTTGACTGTTCAAGAACAAATTAAAGTTTCCACGGCAAATTTGTTTTCAAAATGCCGAATCGTAACACAATCGCTGACTTCACGTTTCTGAATACCTGTTTGGAAGGGAAAAGTTTTAAAATTTCTGGTTCTTCAGTAATAAATATTCATATTAATCTTCACAGTTATTATTTAGACATATAAAAATATTTTACTCTATATTCCATTAACTTCTGTATTTTGATTTCTTTTTAACACTGCAGAAAATAATTTTCCTCTTTTCTGAGCTAGGTATCTTAACAGGTCTTAGTAACAGTTAATAATGCCATACATATAAATTTATGACCTTGAAGGCAGTGGAAATATTCTATATTTTGACTGTGGTGGTGATTTGTTGAAACTCAGAACTGCACGCTAAAAAGGGTGCATTTTATTATATGTAAAATTATAACTTATTAAAAAAATAATGAACCATAAAGATCACTTTAAAATGAAAGAAATCAAGCAGTAGTTTTCAAGTGACTCATCAGCTGAGGTGAAAGAACAATATTATTAAAAGTGCTTGTTAACAAAAAGGAAAGCACTTTAACTAGGTGCCACAGCAATTCCAAAGAAACTGCACCATTGTGTATCTGCACAGCTCTTCTTTCTAAAGCTCTGTTACGTGCCCTTTCATTTTATTTTTACAATAATCTTGAAAAGAAATGGAGAGATAATGTCATCACCTGAGAAAACAAAGGCTCAGTGATTTGGCAAAGCTACATTTGTTCTGTCAATGCTCTTAATTCTTCTGCTGAATTCCTTTCTAATGAACCTGACTCTGGTTATCTTCTATGTGATCCAATGGCAAACTCTGCTTAGAATCCAGATCCCTGAGCATAAACCTGAAGAGCTACTTTAGAGACCCTCTGGATAAGAACCTTTCACAGTATGGCTGAACCAAAGTGGTAGGATTGAAAGTCGGACTGGGTGCCTACATGGAAAGTGAGGTAACAGCACCCCAAGGAAATGACATTTCACATTCACCTGTTCTGTCAGAAAAGAGGAGATATAGAATTAAGATGATCCTTCAGAAATCTAAAAATATTACATACTGGTACAATATAGTTTTATTTTCTCTCTCATGGCAAGCATATTGGTAACAATGTCTAGCTTACATCTAAATCTAACTTAATGCAATGAAGTGAAGCAAAGTTTTTTGCTAACACTTTGACTTAAGAAGTATTACCTTTAATGGTTTCCCTGCGTTGCAGTTTGTAAGTTTCCTTGTCATGGCACAGTCGATAAATATAGAAACCCAGGTGATCAATGTTTTCAATGCGATCAGTGATGACCATGTGTTCATGAATCAGATATGACTGAGGCAAATAGGTCCCAGCCTACATTTGGAAAAGAATGTATTACACAGATATCTCAAAACATACACTGGACAGATGAGGAAAAGACAAAATTCTTAGAGATTATAGTATAGAACAGAAGTTGGCAAACTATCACTCATGATCTGTTTCTATAGTTTTATTAGAATATAGTCATGCCCATTTGTTTACATATTACCTATGGCATCAAAACTGCATAGTTATAAGACAGACCTTATTTCTTAAAAGCCTACTATTTATTCTCTGGCCCTTTAGGAAAACATAAATATAATTTTAAAAATTATATTTTAATTTCAGTTTCAAAATATAAAATATTAAAAGAGACAAGGAAAAATCCCAAATCCAAGACTGTTAGTTCCTCTTCATAAAATGCTTATCAGCTATATTTCCAATAAGATGGGCTCCTTTAAAGCTAATTTCTCAACAGAAAATTCTAAGATGCTCTAACAGTATCATTAACAAGAAAGAGTTAAAATTTTTATACCCTTATGTTAATAAGTAATTCCAGTAGGTTCCTGGGTGGCATAACAATGGACGTGTTCAGAGGAATCACATAGCACTTATCCAAGTTAAGATCTAAATAGGCTGTGAGTTTCTAGGAAGAAAAAGATACATTTTTGTTAGATTAATATGCAAATATTATAAATATATAAATAGGCAGCAACTGGATTTTTAATAATTTGTACCATTAAGATGGGTTGGCTTTGGAATGAGTAAATCACATTTCAACGAATCAAGAATTTGGTGGGATAGGAAGGGAAGTAATCATGGGAGAGGAAATACTGCTACTAGTAAATAAAACTCTTATCAGATAATAACAAACTATTCTAATTAACTCAAATAACCCATCATCTGATTAAGAGACTTAGTCCCTTCACTTACAGACACCTTAACGGGTGTGCGTTAAGACAGACAATGCAAGGAGAAGAAAGGTAGATGGGAGAAGGCCAGGTTCACTACGTCTGCTTCAGACAAAGAGCCTATCAAATGCTACAGTTTCTCTTGCAGGGCAGAAGAAACTCAAGTCTATTTTTTTTTTTAAGGTAAAAAGTAAACTCTAAAAAGAATAAATTAGCAAATATTGACATTAAAACTATAAAAGCATCAATTAAGGGATTTGCACCTTTTTACAGTTCAGGGTACCTGCCTCACCTTGTTAAAGTCATGAACGATGTTGGCAGGATCACTGTCCGCAAACTCTGGGACAGGCACGCTGATGAATTCAACCTCATCTTCCTCAAAGATCTTAATATTTTCCTCAATCGTCTGGTAGCGAGCAGCTGGGGCATCTGCAGAAGGCTCATTTAAGATGACATCGTCTTTGATGTACTTTATTCCACAGTAGTAGACGTCATCTGGCTATAGAGAGTTTAAACACTATTTCAGCAATTCGGTAGGAGACAGGTTTTTAAATGTAAGCATTACTTAAGCTGCCACCTTTATCTAAATAGCATTTGCTTGCAAACTGCTACTTTTAGATGACAAGTCAGACAGTTTAATTACAGAGTTAACACATTCTTTAAGATCAGGTTTTGAAGTATTGTTTAAAAAAAAAAGGCTTCAGAAGGAGAAAAGCAGCTGATTTCTCCTTTACTTTCTGTGTTCAACAAAAATAGAATATAAAAGCAATTATCCATCTGATGATAGGTAAATCTGAAGAAACACACAGGTCTATTCCTACCTGTAGGCCTTATTTTTATAAAAGAATATACTCAGAAACTAATAATGTTTTTCTGAAAGAATATACTTCTAAAACTTTTTGATGTGATTCACTGATTACATGGTTTTTCTCTTCTTAGCCAAAAGAGGGCTAGTTTTTCTGAAAATTCCACAGGCATACAGGTAGTTCTGATTTTTCCTTAAAATGTATCACAATTAAGTGGAAAATATCAGATTACAGAAAATCATTATAAATATTTTTTAAGTATGCATATATAATAAAGATCAGGAGTATATAACGAAGCATTAAAGGTCAACAAATATCTCTGGATAGTGGAATTGCGAATGATTTTTATGTCAAAAATACATCTCTTGTAAGAAGTTGCATTAAGATGAGTAGCATTTCACTATTGTCTATCAACATGCCATTATCTCAAAAAATACAGAAAATGAGTATAAAATTTATACATCCTCTGTAGACTGTTTCATTATTTTAATAAAATCTATTAGTCAACAGTTTCTCCAAACTCTGGTATGTTAAAAAAAAAAAAAAACCTACTGAATTATTGCCAAGAGAAATAGATCACAAAACAGAGATCATAAATCATAACTGTAATCAGAAGAAAAAAAATTTACATCTGTTAACCCACTGGGATGGGTTACATTTCTGTAGTAAGTTATAAACAACTCTCATCCTAAATTATTTCAACATTATTGCTGAAATCACACTTCTTAAGAGAAACCAATGACTGGGAAAGAGCAGAGAGAAATGGAACCAGTGTACTCTGGGCCCAGGAGCAGAAGGCTACTATGGGGAAAATGTCCATCAGTCTATAGTCTATCAACATGACATTTGTGGCAGTGTATTTATCTGGCAATTGAAAATACTGTAATTTAGCCCTTAATTATGGTAAGAAAACTGAGGGTTAATTTTGAAAAGTCATCCAACAATCTATACCCTTTAGTCAGCAACGTTTCAAAACAACGTTATTCTGCTTTTAGTGACTGTCCAATGGGTTCAGCAAACTCATGTTCAGGAGACTTTTAAACACAATCTTAAAATAGGACCACCATTCTGGCTAAAGGCCACAGACAAAAAGTGCAGGCTTCAAACAAGTTTGGGTCAATTTTCTAAAACATGTAAAGAAAAGGCTAAATAAGTCTTTAGCATTTTCCCACTTACTTGAAGTGCAAAATATTTGTACAGGTATGCTCCTCCTAGAATGACACCTGCAAGCATAAATGCTAGTCCAAAGCACATGCACCAACACCAGGCTCTTCTTTGGCCAACTGGTACCACGTCATCTGGGTCCTAAAGTACGAAAAAGACTGATGGTCAATATCTTATCTCCAGTCAGAATCACAGAAATGTCAGGACTGAAAGAAACTTTAAGGATTATCATTTTACAAACAAAGATATAAAGACCAAAGGAGTCAGGTTTCTAATCAAAGTCAACCCAGGAGTGATTAAGCAATGGTGCCAGGTCTCAGCACAATTCCTCTTGGGCTGAGACACCAGTCCCTTGGGAGAGTTCTGCCTTCTTCTAACTTTCTACATCCCACCTACTACTCATATCTCTAGAGCAATAACATACTCCATAATTTCTATTTTCTGTGCATAACTTCTGGTGATTCAAGTATCTTCTAACATTTAAAAATTCACAAAAGGCTACAATACAACTTTGTCATGCAGTATTATGGTGCTGAGTCTTGTATATTACAAGTTCAGGGTATATGAGATTATTTATAAAATTATGTGTTAGCCTACTGCAAGTAGTTAATATTTCATACTAGGTATAAAGCCATTCCCAACCACATACAAGAAAAAGTGACAGGAAAATCGGGGACAGACCAAATAATATTAAAATTCTTTATACAATTATAATCTCAAAAAGTAGGATGAAGGTAACTAGAAATAATCCTATTATAATTCCACTGCTCTATCCTAAAGAATCCCAGTTTGACAAAGGTCTTCATTTCTTAAGAAAGAAGCAGCAGAATATGGAGGAAAAATTCAGTAGAAAAACTTACTTACAAAGTCAAGAGATGTACAACTAGCATACGGTTGTTAGAATTCTGATTTTGACCCACTTAAGGAATTAATTTAGCACTGGAACATCATCTAGGGTCATGATATTCACTGTCCTTAGACATACTCCCTGCCCTTCTAACTCAGTCCTTCTACTCTGTCACTTCAGGGTTATAGCTAATTTCTTATTTGTACCCAGGTTCATGTGCAAAAGAGTTGACAAATGGCGATTAGCTACTGGCTTTATATAATTAGTGGCTCAAGAAATAGCACAGACAGCAAAAGAAAGGCTCCAAGTGACTTGAAACCAACATAATAAAAGATGTTCTACTTTGTGTGTACAGTCTCTCAAGTATGTGACCTGTCCTTTGCTTGGAAGGCTCAATATAGGATGGATTCAGGGAGAAAGCAGACTTGACCAACACCTCCACAGATAAATAGGCTATAAATGAAAAGTTAGGAAGAAAAACTGTATGAACAGTGCTGGATATGGTTGAAGCAAGAGTTCATTTAGGGAAGAAAAAAAGCTAAGGTTATGTTTTCAATTCTAAGATGAAGAATTTTAACTTGGTACTGCCAGGGAAAAGCCCAACCCCAGAAGGCCCAGACAACCAAGAACAATTTCAGGTTAGACAGTGTGCACCTAGGTTATCTGAAGTTTAAACACAGAATTTAACACAGTATAACAAATGCCTTTCAATCTAAGGACTGGCTCAAACACTGTGACAGAGCTACACTTTGCTGTATTAGGCGTAACTGTCAATGCGTGGTATGTACACTTAAGACAACAAGTGCCCTGCAAGGAAGTAGTGTGTACTGAGAATAAGCCCAGAGGAATTTCTCAAGTCATATAAGATATCCCATCTGTGTCCAGAAAGTTACAAGAACTCCATTGACTCAAGTATTATGCAACCTGAATGATAAAGTACATATAGTGTTTTGCTTGAGCCTTTGTCTGACGTATCTAAGGAGATAAGAAACAGTTCTTAGCATAATTAATTTTAGGGTGGGGGTAGGGTGGGGAGATGAAAATGACAGCTGGAAATAGTCATTTCTAAACATTTAGTATCAGCTGCTGAGACAGTCAAATGTGTATACAACACCCACCCTGTTTGGCAGGCTCTCTTCTCTAGTAGCAAATAAATGAATAGCCATAGAGCCCGGGCAGACCCTTGTAAAAGAATATGCAGCCCCAACTGTTACATTGATGACAAGTTTCCAGGCCTTTTGATCTATCATTTTTAGCCTGTCAACAAACAATATTTTTGAGAATAAATTATAAATATCTACCACGTGCCAGGAGCTGTGCTAGGCCTGGGTATATACCCTCTGCCAAGAAAGAGATCATTCAGATCAGCCTAGAAAATAAATATACAAAGAGAACATAAATATGATATAGGCTCTAAGAGGAGAAGGTAGAGAGCACAGAAGGATTTGGGGACGACCTCCCAGGGGAGAAAGAACGGGAGTGGAATGAAGGAAAAATACTCATTACCGAGGCAGAAGACAGAGTTAAAGGGCAATATATGTAGGGCAAAGAATGAATGAAATCAAAGATCAGAATACATGACATCTCCAAGGGCCACCTGTGGTATGGCCGAAGTGTCCACCATGCTACTGAGGGGTGCCAGGGAGGAGGAGATATTCACAAAGGGACTCTGTATGTCATGCTATGGAGTCTGAATTCTCATACTCATTCAAAAGTCACATTTCAAAACTATGACAATAAAACAAAAAATTTAAATTTCTCAAAATAATATAACTTATAAAATACTTAACTTATTTACAGGTCGCTTGTTCAGCACCTCAACAGTGTGAACCATGGCTTAAGAATCAGGAAATAAGAGCCTGAATTGCCAAATTACAGACCCAAAGTCCATGTACCACAGTCATCTATTTCACAAAAGGGTTTTAAGGTCTTCAAAGTCCATCTAATCTCTTTTCTTCTGTGAATTTCTAGTGATCACTCTCTACCTGGCATTAGATTAATTCATAAGCAGATCTTCTCTCTCCGTACTAGGCTAGAAGGTTAGTACCGTAGCTCCAAGCCAACCTTGGCACTTAGTTGGCACTCAACAAATATCTGATGAGTGAATAAAATTTAGGTGTTTTTTTTTTAAAGCTTTGTTATTTATTTTTTTAATGACCCATAAAAGTTCCATCAGCAGCTAGCATGATAATTAAGGATGAGGGCAACGTAAGAATTTATGACACACAAGAGACAGTGGCTTTTTAGCAAGGAACAGTAGCCCTAAGTACTTAGCCCAGTTCAACATCAAGGGCCTGTTATTTGCAGTGTACTGTGCTAGATCCTGTGGGAAATTCAAATGTGATTAAGATATGGCTCATATCTTAAGCAATTTACAGTCAAAATGAACAGTATGCATGACAGATAATTGACATTCCCTATTACAGTCTGAGTCATGGGGAAGGGATTATATTTAAGATAGAAAAGTTTTTAACCTAAGTGATTTATTAAAAGTGCATTTTAAATGACTAAATTTTAAAACTTGAAAGAGTAAGCTTAGAGAAAAAAACATACAAGATTTAAGAAGAAAAACCCCATGACCATCTCAAAATGTGAAGAAAATGCATTTGACAAACTCTTAACTCCCATTCACAATAAAATCTCCTTGCAAACTAGAAGAGGTGAAATTCTTTAACATGAAAAAGGGTAATGAACAAAAATCTACAGCAAACCCACTTAATGATGAAACTCCAGAATTATACCATACACTTTAAAGTCAGGAATATGTGGGATGCCCACTAAAATTGATTCTGTTTTCATTCAGTATCATTCTAGAGATCCTAAGTACAACACAAATATCTTTTAATGGATGAATGGATAAATTGTAGTATATTAATACTCAATCTCAAAAACATTATAGTGAAAAAATTCCAGCCACAAAGAGGTAGGTATAAAAAAAGGTAAAACTATAATGGTTGTCATGGCAAAAGGAAGATGGAAAACAGCCTAGTGGTTGTCATGGCAAAAGGAAGATGGAAGAGGCATGAGGAAATTTTTTAGGGTGATGAAATGTTTCATATCTTGATTATGGTAGTGGATATATGACTTTATACAGTTACCATAAATTCAATCAAATTGTACATAAAGTGGGTGCATTCTGTTGCATGTAAATTGTCTTTCAATATGGGGAATGAGAGGGAAAAATAAATTGTTCCTATACACCAGGCAATAAAAGAAAGTCTAACAATACCAAGTGCTGGGGAAAGTGTGGAACAATGGGAATTGGGATTTTCCAATTGACAGGAAATGGTACAATTGCTTCAGATACCAATTTGGCAGCATTTAATAAAATTGAAGATAGATAGATAGATAGATATCTTATGACCCAGCAATTCCATACCTAGCAATATAACCCTAGAAAAACACTTTTGTACATAAAAAGAGGCTCAATAATGATTACTGCAGAATTGCTAATAAGAAAAGAATTGGAAGTAACCTAACTGTCCATCAAGTAAAGAATTAAAGTATTACAGGTTTGTATAATAAAAGTTTAAATGACATCAACCAGCACTGTTGAAACTGAGATTAATCTCATAAACATAATGCTGAACCAAAAAAAAGAGAAAAAGTCAAGTTGGATAATAAATACACTATATGAGACTTAACACTTAAAAAACATTAAAAAAGAACATATAAATAGTACTATAAATGCTTTTTTAATGCTTGGATTATTTCAAAATTAACAAACAACAAAAATCAACAAGAAAAAGGAAAACCACTCATGAACAAGAACATCTTCACTGGGGTATATAACTTTACTTGGCCTAGTTTAAAAACAAGTCACAGACATTTCCTCCCTTGTAACTGCAATAAAACTAGTGCACCTTAAATTATGCTGATAAGGTAAAACAACTCCCACAGGTGCTGTACAATTATCATCTCATTAATCTTCCTAAAACCTCAAGTTTTTACCCCAGTTTATAAATGAAGACACTGAAGCACACGCTGGCCTATAATCACCCCTCAACAGTCGGTATAGAAAGAAAATGGCTTCAAAAGCATTCTCACTCTTGCACTGTACTAATTTCTGGTTCAAATAAATCTTAACATCATATGATAAAGGAAAATTACTTAACCAATTATATCTTAAGCAAAATGAAGACTGAATTCTGTTCTGGTACTTCAATTAGTTAAGAATCAGGTCACCTCAATCAGCTCCCTGAGAGGCCTCAGTAAATGTGCTTCAATGATAAACTTCACTCAGACAAAATGCAAGGGTTTTCATATAATTCTTATTCTGATCCCATCCTGAAAAATCACTCCACATCTTCCAGCACTTCTGTTTGAGCCTTCTTTCTAGAATGAATGAAGAGACATTTTTTCAAAGCTCCCAGAAATATTATTTGGCATTATTAGAGCAAATGCAACAACACTTCAGGAACCAGAATATGAAAGAGGAAAATATCTCCAAGGGTTAAAAATTGGGTAACAAAAAAAAAAGAAGGAAAACAATGGCATAAAAACACCTGAAGTGTAAAAACAGAAATGCAGTAGAGAACTAGTACAATTTATTCAAGTCAGAGTAGAATGGGCCACCGAACCTTCAGGAGTAGATTTAATTATTTAGAAACATGTACGTTTAAAAACACATTTGGTAATATGGATACTGTGGGGCTGTACAGGCCAGCTGCCCATGGATGTCTGGTCTGGCCTGTATACTGTCTCCCAAAATACAGAATTAGCTGCCTATATTTTAAAAATTCTAATAATTCAAATTTTCACAAATAGATTTCTCATGAATGTTCTGGTTTCTCAACTCCTCCCTCAACATTTTCTCCCTAGTGAAGACCAAATACACCAAGTTCTTTTCTACAGCATTGCTTGGTTTTGAACCTTGGTCTTCATTTCCAGCCCTGACTGGATATGCCTCCTTCTAAGAACCTAATTTTAAACCACTCTCCATATAAAGGATTTTGAGTTCTGGGTTTTAGAGACTGGATTAATATGGTGAATAAAGCAGCTTAATTCTTTAAATGACAGAACAGGTATTCTCTCACAAAGAACAAATCCAAGCACAAATGGCCTAAGTAAACAAAAAATGGTGACGGGGAGGAGCTGGGACTAGACAAGTTCAGAGAAAAACAGTCCAAGAGCTATAGGAATCAAAGAGCTGTTCCAGACAATGCCCAGTTCCCAGGACAGGAACAGCAAGAATGATGGTATAACACCATCTGTATGAGGTGCTGGAAAAGGTAAACTGTAGGAACCGGAAACAAGACAGGTATGAGACACAGGATGACTACAAAGTGGTATGAAAGAATGCTTCGGGTGAGGAAAATATCCTGCATCTTGATTGTGTGATTACACAACTATACATATTTGTAAAACTTAACAGAACTGTACAGCTAAGGCGGCTGAAATTTTCCGTATGTAACTAATACTCCAGTAAATTCGAATTCCTCTCCTTTCCCAACTTGTGAGGGGCAAAGACAGTTATTTTTTCCTAAGACCCCATTAAATGATACTAAAGAAGCTGAAAATGATATGAACCTATAAGAAAGAGAAGAAAGACAAAGATGAAAAGACTGATAGCAGACAAGAAATGTCAAAATTTTGGAGGATAGGAAACAGATGGACAAAAGTGGTACTTTAACTTCTCTGCCTCAATATCCTCATCATTGATGGATTAATAATAGCACCTGTCTCATAGGGTTATTGTGGGGATTAAATGAGGAAACACACATGAAGCATTTAGATCACCGTCTGGCAGACAGCAAACAGTAAGTGCTCATTTCTGACTTAGCTTGGAAAGGTAAGCAGAAATAAGTATCTGTTGGGGTTGAAGTCAATAAAAAGCAATCTCCAGCAGAATACTGAAAAAGCCAACTGAAAAAGACATTCCTGGAGAGGAAAAGTAAATCACTTTCTATTCCAATAAGAATTAAAAAATAACAAAAACCTTGGTCATCATTGAAGATCTACTTTAAAATTTCCAAAATGTTTTCCTAACAATACTCTTTGAACCACGAAAGTCACGCAGGTGATCTCTCCAACTGATTACTATTCTGTAGAATACCAGTGCCATTCATTTACCATTGGTACATGTCCTATTCACCTGGCTTCTACATTAGTTTTCTTTCCCCAGCATAGAAGCATCAAAAAGGCATGATCCAGCAATCTGTTCATTATTAGGAGCACTGATTGGTTAACCAAATACATTCTGTTAAAACACAAAAATCTACGGCTAAGAAGCTAAAATCTATAAAGACACCAAACATTTGCTTACATTTTCTCTTGCTCATTTAAATCAGTAATCTGAATTTTGTTTTCTCGTTTGACTTTTCAAGTAAGACTGCTACTATCTCAACTGTGGTGAGCAAGTCCACATGAGAAATCTTGTGTCTGAAATGAAAAATGGGAGCAGTTTTCCAAGTGATTTACATTATATGGATAATAAAGTTACTGCATTATTTTACACTTGGAATAGGGAGATATTTTAAAAAAAGAGAAACTAACCCAAACTTAGTGTTTACAAAACAGATTTCTCACTGGCATTCTTTTTTGCTAACAAATCCTACAATACACAAGCAGCAAAACAGGAACAAAAAATTAAAATTATGAAGCCACTGCAAAACAATCTAACCACTGGGAGAAATATGAAATCTGAAAGTCTGAACCAAATTATTGGCATATAAAATTAGCACAGGCCTAAGTTTAAAAAAAAAAAAAAAAGTCAGATTAAAAACAAAACAAAAAAAAAAACCCAGGCTGTGAATGCTTTTAGTGCTGGATTGTAATTTAATCACTTTTACATCATCAGGGACAAGCAGAGTCCATAGCAGAATATTAATTTAGGAATGTCTTAAAATTTTTCTGTTCTTTTCTCTACATATTTTAAAAGATGACCATTGTTTCTGTATAGTGTTTATCCAGTCTGCACTGAAAAGAATTGTACTAGTGAATAATACTTAATGAAATTTCAGCAGGTTTTCATATTCATGTTGGTAAGATTTAACATCAGCGGGTAGTCCGAACAAAAGCCTAGACTACCACTAACAGGCAGATGTTTGTAAACAACAGCATTATACACAAATGTTATTTACTGTTAATAATATACTTTACCAGGGATAGATACATTGGTCAAGATAGATTTCTTCTGCCACTGGCTGCATCATGAGTTCATATAGTTCCTAATAAGAATATCAACTGTCTTCCTAAAAATTTTAATTATGATAGGAATGCTCTACTCTATAACCTCATTATAAAATTAGGTGTCAAGATTAGAGGGGAAAAAGCTAATCTGTTATAGATTCACTTTTGTGTAAATCTTGGATTTTAATGTCATTCAACGAGATAATTACACATTTGTATTCAAATATAAGTGGATCTATTTAAAATGCAGAACTTTTGACAAGAAAATTCCAAGTATATTCTTCTAAAAGCATAAAATAATCAAATGCGGAAAGTTATATCTTGTGATCAAGTTTAGAATTTTGAAAGTTTTACAAAATGACTACTAGAAAAAATAATTCCAGTTCTTGGGACCAGAGATATCTTGTCTCTCTCTAGGGAATAAATAAAAAGTGCTTTGAACCTATGGCTAGCACCAAATGCACGTACAGTACTCAGCAGTCATGTGATCTTGCTTCCTTATTCCCTTGAAGCCAGGAGTGCTGTTTTCTTGTGAAAGTACATACAGACATTTCAGTAGGTTGTGATTAATTTGGTTTACATAGTTGGTTGGTCTCTCTCAGCTACACAAGGGATTCTTGAAGGTTGGGGAGCTCAGCTATTTTTAATTTCCTAGTTTATGGTCTGGTCATGCAGTAGGTACCTCTGATTATGTGATCAGTATAGTTTGCAGGAAGAAAAGATCCTGTATGAAAGAACCATGAGAGGTCATTTAGTCTAATACATCATTTTACAGATAAATATAATGAGGCCCAGAGAACTTAAGCAAAATCATTTGCGCAGCACCACAAAATAAGGCCTGAATATTACATTACTCCATGTGCATCTTAGGGGAGGAAAATCATGGCGCTATTAGGCCAATGACCTAACTAAATATCAGGTTAGGCAAATCAACTCTGGTCATACTTGAAGTGATACCATGTTACAATTGAATAATACTCATATCCAGCCAGAACCACACAGCCTGAGTTTCTAGAGGTTTTTGCTATCATAATGGGTTCACTTAAACTGAGCCACACTCATAGTAAGCACTATGTATTAACTATTACAACAGTAGTGTTGTTATGATTAACATGTTGGCAAAATTAATAGGATGTTTCTCTGTTATCAAATTACAAAGGATAGTAACAAAAAAGCATTAAAATCATATACACATGAAGCAAAAACAATAAAGGGAAATAACTCAGGCACACCACCATATAAGCATTTCAAAATCAATGAAAACGGCGACATATTCATTACAAAAATGAAACCTAAGAAAAGTTAAGAGTAATAGAGCCACAAAGGAAAAAATCACAAAGTCAGTAGTGAGTGAGTTGTCTCTAAAATTACTCATGAAGAGGACAATTTTGGAACATTAAAAAGGGAGACAAGAAGATGCCTCTTTTTAGGCCATAATGTCTGACCTTAAACTAATGCTAACAATAATGCAGGTGGTTTCCATTATTACCTATTATTAATTATCATTAAGCCTATTTTTAATGTTAAAGGAAACATTCTAATAAATCTTAAAGCTATCAAGATAGCTGAGTTGAAAGTCCTAGTATTGATTTCCAGTTAAATGGTTATCTTTACTGCCTCCTGAAAGCTTATCAGTGATAGTAAAGGGATAAACTTCAAGCCAGAGAATAGAAATGACAATAAAAATTTTGAAAGCCAAAGTCATAAAGAAAAAATCTCAAGCTTCTAGAGGAAAAATAAAACGAAAATGGTCATATTCAAAGAACCAGGAACCAGAATGACATTAGACTGGAAGATAATGGAGTAATGCCATCAAAATGCTGAAAGAAAATTACTGCTAACCTAGAATTTTATACCCAGATAAATTATCAATTAAATGTGAGGATAAAGATTCTCAGACATGTAAGGTTTAAAAAAAGAAAAAAGATCTCCGACACTTTTTCTTCTATTTATAAAACTGAAGATCCAATGCAGGATGGAGGCAAAGGCAACTCGATTCCAGGACAGTAATTACTCACAGGACATCTGTGTAGCAACATGCCTACAGTACAACCAGTCTGAGTGGAAAGACTAAAGCATGACAAGGGGGATATTGCCAAGAAAAACATGAAACTTGGTAAGTTATCTGATAAGTCTGTAGATACAAAAGGCAATTCTACTGCTGTCAGAGAGTCTGAGGATGAATTAGCAATACACAGAAAATTAAGCAATCTTCCCTCTTGACCCAAGAAGCCAATTACCAAATTCAGAGAAAATAAAAAAGGTTTTGTGCAAGAAAGGAAGTAAATAAATTTCACATCAATTATAATGAAAGCACAGACTATCAATTTAACCAGAAATTACTATAACTAAACCAGGAGAACAGATTATATATGTACTATGTAAACATACAGAAAAGGCTAACTATTCACTTTCCATACTAGGAAGCTGGTAGGTAGTATCTAAAATTGCAAAAAAAACAAAAAACACAAATGAAAAGAAAAACCATAAAGCAGCAGTATAAACAAGTATTTAGGGCAGGGGATCTCCAAATGTGCTCTAGGGACACCCTTTCGGGAGACACACAGTGTCAAAACTATTTTCATAATAAAAATAAGACACTTTTCCCCCCATTCTCTTTCTCTGGGCAGTGTACAGTGGAGTTTTCCAGACGCTAAATGAATGATATAGCACAACAGGCTGACTGCAGAAACTGATATGAGAATCCAGCTGTCTTCTATTAAGCTATTCAGTTAAAAGTACTGCAAAAATGTAAAAACAGTGTTCCTCTTACTCTTCTTAAAATGTCTTGGTTATTTGGAAATATTTATTATTTATAAAAATGTTACTTATGTTGACATGTTATAGGTTTATTATTATTTTAAATTAGTAAATATTGGAATGTGTAATATAGTAAATAGCAGTAGATAGAACACACATAAATCAAAAACTCTTTGGGATCCTCAACAATTTTTAAGAGTACAAAGGGGTCCTGAGACCAAAAAGACTGACAACCACTAATTTAGAGAGCTAAGATTACCATACCATGGATGGTTGGGCAGGCTGTTATGAGTACAAGGATGCCAGGCCAAGGGGGTCACTGGGACTAGAATCCCATCTATGCTCATGCTCTGCTCATCAAAACCACAGAGGGTACATTTTTCTAATTTGCAGAAAGGTCTAGTGGCCACCTTGGCAATAAAAGACCAGAAGAAGCTAAGGAGTGAACACAATTGCCTCAAATGAATCTACAGGGATAGAAATTAGAATAGTGGTTGCCACTAAGGGGAGAGGACAGACTGTAAAAGGACATGAATACTTTCTGAGTCGATGGTAATGTTCTGTCTTGACTGGGTTAGTTCAGATGCATACATTTAAAATTATATAACTGTACATCCAAAAGCTGTGCCTTTCACTGTACATAATTACAGTGCAATTTTTAAAAAGTGGGTTCCTTGGAGATAGGGCAGGACTAGTACTTGCATTTTAAAACTAAATATTACTTTGGTTAAACCCAAAATTGAATTTACAAAATTCTATCAACATCTATTATGTAATGAGAAATGTATTTTTATACAAAAATGGACATAGCTACTGAATGCTAAGGATTTGTATGCTGCAGGAACGAATCCTCCCCAGAATACCTTAGGGGAGGAGGTGTGCTTCATCAATGATATTGTTATGTAACTGACATGTGAAGTAGGGATAAGCAACAACAGTAACACAGGAAGTAATATTCCAAAATAAGAATGCTGAAGGGGGAAAGGGAGCACTTTATAATAGATGGGGATAAGGGGAAATCATTAACATTTAATGAGTTTCTATGTACTAGGGGCTCTTAATTCCATCACAAGAACACTATAAGGTTGGCACAACCATTTTACAAATGAGGATAACAGGCTTGGGAGGTTTCCTGACTTGTCCAAGTTATTGTCAGATCCAGGTAACAATATTAACCTTTGCCAGTAGGATCTAATACCATCTGAAAATAGCATTAGGTTTGAGGTATTAGTCCATCAAAAACAATACAAAATTAGTAACTGCTTTTGGTGCAGCCACTATGGAAAACAGTGTGGAGATTCCTCAAAAGACTAGGAATAGACTTACCATATGACCCAGGAATCCCACTCCTGGGCTTGTAACCAGAAGGAAATCTACTTCAGGATGACACCTGCACCCCAATGTTTATAGCAGCACTATTTACAATAGCCAAAACATGGAAACAGCCTAAATGTCCATCAACAGGTGACTGAATAAAGAAGATGTGGTATATTTATACAATGGAATACTACTCAGCCATAAAAACCGACAACATAATGCCATTTGCAGCAACATGGATGCTCCTGGAGAATGTCATTCTAAGTGAAGTAAGCCAGAAAGAGAAAGAAAAGTACCATATGAGATCGCTCATATGTGGAATCTAAAAAACAAAAACAAACAAACAAACAAAAACAAAGCGTAAATACAGGACAGAAATAGATTCACAGACAGAGAATACAGACTTGTGGTTACCAGGGGGGTGGAGGGTGGGAAGGGATAGACTGGGATTTCAAAATTGTAGAATAGATAAACAATGTATAGCACAGGGAAATATACACAAAATGTTATGATAACTCACAGAGAAAAAAATGTGACAATGAGTGTGTATATGTCGATGAATGACTGAAAAATTGTGCTGAACACTGGAATTTGACACAACATTGTAAAATGATTATAAATCAATAAAAAATGTTAAAAAAAATTAGTAACTGCTCTGCTTCATTAATTTTCTACTTGAAATCCTAAAGTCTGCTTCTAGAAATCTTTAAGATGCAGTAGTAACAATAGCAGCTAATATCTACTGAGTCTTTCTCTGTTCCAGGCATTGTGATAAACTTTTTACAGATTATCATATTCCCCATTTAGCAGATGGAGAAACAGACACAGAGTTGAAGTAACCTATTCAAAGTATCACAGTAAGTCGCAGAGACAGGATCTAAATTCTAAAAGTACACATGGCATACTCTGAATTCTCAATAAGCAGACAGTGTTGCTTTCTGAACTATACCCCTTTTTTGAGTGAGGGAACTGTGGCAAAAGAAAGAAATTAATTATTTTCCCCCAACCATTTAAAAGTGTAAAAAGCATGGGCTATACAAAAACAAGCAGCAAGTCACATGTGGACACGTGGGCCATAACTTGCCAGCCCTGCTGCAGCTGTAAAATGGTGGCTGGTGTCAGGTCTTCAGGTTTCTGCCTGAAATTCTTATATGAATTAGTTGTTAAATATTTAAAAATCAAGTTTAAAATAAAAACACTGATTCTAGCTTGTCTTTAAAAATTGGAGGATTAAGCGACACTGGATCCATTTTTTTTTTAATGAAAATGAATAGATTGTTTACTATGCAAAAACCCCAGCTTCACTGAATCATCTGCATAGGCCCAGGAGGCACTGAGTTTGCCATCTCTGCTTAAATGCGTAGCATTGCTCTAGCTGAAACTGATAGGATTCGGAAATTTTTCTCTTGGCACTAAAATGAAAGAAAGGTAAAATGAACTGAAGAGAAGGCTATAAAATGAAAAAGAAAAACTGATGTAGTACACATAGCAGAACAGAAACACTAGAGAGTTTGGCTGACAAAATGAATTAAGATGTGCAGCCCTAGACAGACTGACTCTTAAAGTCATTATTCGCAGCATAAAAATGATTCCTCTAGGATGTTGCAGTAAGTGATTTACTTAACAATGCCACTTAGCTTTTTGGTTTCTATATTAAATAATTTTAGCTCCAAGTCATCTAATTACTACTAGAAACTTAATTCAAAGTATTAAATAAAAAATTAGAACACCTCTCTTTACAGGAGTAAATTTTTTTTCATTTCTGTAACTAAAGACTGAAATTCTTCTGCTTAAGAATAAAAAGTCTATATTCATTCTTACTTGATTTTTCCCCAAATGACAGAATTATAGAAATATTTCATAAAGTTTTTTTCTCTAATCAATTAAAGAGCTCAAAAAGTCTTCAACTGTTTAAAAATAATTTTGTTCAATTGTTGGTAACATTGAAAATCTACCTGTAGATTTCTTTTAAGCTACTAAGCATATGTATCACAGATACTTATTAAAGGCGATAATCACAATTAAATGATTTTTTAATGATGTTCTTAGGGTCATATCTGAATAAAATTTTTATTTTTCAACTTTTAGCTGTCTACCTATAAGACTCATTGTTAAGCTCTGTGCAAAGAAAATAAGAGCCAGGAAACAACTCTTTACATATAAGCTTCTTGAAAACATAGCTCCAGTGTTACTACTATTTACAGCATTTAGACAAAAACCACCACATTCAGAAATTCAGAATTGTCAAATCATTTAACAGGCAGCAGTTATGGCCTGAAAAAGTCCTTTAATGGCAAAGTCCTTAACTCTTGTAGTCTAAGCTCTAATAAAAAGTGCCAAGTTTAACAAAAAGTTTAAGAGGATGGATTCATTGATGTCATTTTGAAAAGATACAAATATTTTCTGGATCTCCCTCTGTCACTGTAATATACAGAGAAGTCCAAGAAATTTTACTTATAGTATGAATTCAGAAAGTATTCTCCTTTTGGGGGGCGGGGAGGGGAAGCCTTTTAAATACATACTCCAGATACTTAAGTTATGGTATGACAGAACAAGCAAGAGAAATAAAATGTCCCATTTTACATCAAGCTTTAGCACTACATAATGAAAACTTTATAAGTTAAACTCTAAATCAACTTAAATAGGCCTGTACTATGTACTCGGAGAGATATTTCTGGCTAAAACAAAACTTCTATTCACTTAAACCTCTTTTATGGCAGAGTTGAATTCCATAATGTCTTACAGGTCTAAGATTTTGCCAAGGATAATATACTTGCTTATTTCTAGTCTGGAGAAAATACGTTTAAGATGACACTGGGAAGACCACAAGAAGGTAACCTGTCCTCTATACAACATGCAACTTTGTCCACGCTCCGCAGTAGCAGCCCAGGTGGCATGTGTACAGGGGAGGTCCTGCCAAGTCACTTGGTATGCACAGGGGCAATTAATTTATCTCAGCACTAAACCCTCACTTCAGATAGCAGTACCCTCATGAAGATCTAAAATGTAGGGACTGTAAAGTTTTTACTGGCCAATGTTTACAAACGCTGAATTACACAACCAGGCAATGATATGCACTTTCATTAAAGGGAACCAAGCTCCCAATCCCTTCTCTCGAGATCAAAACATTTCAGTAAATGTCATCACATTTTATGTTCCTCCTCCCCCTGCCCCCGCCACCAAAAACAAAAAAATAGGGCACCACCAAACCAACACCATCAAAAAGCTGAATCACCAAAGCCGTCAGTCTGTTTATGTAAACAGAAATGCCAGAAAGCGTAAAGAGCTAGGATCCAAATAGCCATTCTGTGATGTTAACTCGGAACTTACTGGGTTAGTCATCCGTCCTGTCTCCTGCTTCCATCCTGCCCCATCATCTCCCTTCCACGAGAACGTTACTTTCCTCTTCCTTTTAAGGATGTCTACAACTACAACTACAACTACAACGTAAGGTAGCAAAGAGGCAACACTTTTCATCAGCAAACAGCTTGCAGGGATACCTATGAAGCAAACTTGAGCTTCTTGAGGCCTGATATTGGGACGGGCATTTCATAATTAGGCATGAAAACAAAAGAGTTATTGACAGCTACTGTTCCACAGTGAGGTAACCCAAAATGAAAACCTAGCTTTTTACATAATACCTCTATCTCCTTTCTCTGTGACCCACAGTTACTTAATATGAAGCAGGGAAATGACATGCTGAGCATGAGGAGGAAGAGAGGGAACAGTCTGGTTAGGGTGAGGAGGTAGTTATTTTTCACAGTTAAAACAATTTGATTCCTGCCAAATATAATTATGTAATTCTAGCATTTTCATAGAATTTTAAAACTGGAAGAGTCCTTTACAGACCATCTGGCCCTACCCTGTCATCTTACAGATAAAGAAATCTAAAAACTTAAGCCCAAGATCAAGAAGCATTTGTGTTAATGACAAAACTGGAACTTCTGACGCAGGACATCAAGCACTTTCTTTGATATTTGCACATATATAACAATTGCCTAAAGTTCAAAGTCTCTACACAAACATGAATGAATGAACTGCTGCCTCTAACATAACACAGGTGTATCCTTTCAAATTCACCTCTGTTACACAAAATATAGGTCCTACTCTTTGCTGTTCTCTACCCCTAAGAGCTCTGTGCCAGTTGGGACAGGTGGAGGAAGGGGAAAACAGTTAAGGAGGAAATGTAGGAAAAGAAACACAAGCAAGCAAGCTAGGTGAGATAATATAATCAATAGACCCAGACGTTGGGATCAACAGCTACTGAAAAGACAAGATTGAAACATGGGGACAGTGAAGCTGTTTCCAGAGGTTTCTCACCCTGCAGTGAGAAAAGAGCTAAAGAAATCGCACAAGACAGCAGCAGTGTC
Source organism: Camelus bactrianus (assembly GCF_048773025.1). NCBI lineage: Eukaryota > Metazoa > Chordata > Mammalia > Artiodactyla > Camelidae > Camelus > Camelus bactrianus. Next base: position 16,129,823 of record NC_133552.1, read on the forward strand.
AAAGTACTGGAATGCACGTTACGTAAGCCAGCAGACTGGAGCGATCAGAATTCTGAAGGCATAAGGTAGTAGAATCTGCATTTTTAAACCAGAATCCAGATGATTCCAGGGCGTACTTAAGAGTACATTTTGAGAAACAATGGTCTTCAGGATATTGTGGTCTAAGACATTTAGAGGTGTTAAAACATTCTTCTGCAGGAGTTCTGGTCTATAACTAGCTTAACTGGATCCTCTCGACCAACTAGGCAAGGAAAGGCCCCAGGCAAACATAGGAAGGCTGATTCTGTGCAGAATCCAGGCAGTCAAATTCAGTGATTACCATACAGTCACCCTAAGGAGCCAGAGAACATTATGTAATCACTGCTGGAGCTCTAAGATGAAGAGATCACAAGTTCTTTCACAAATGTCTGTTATTAAGTAAGGTTTTCATTTACTGTTAAGGGACTGACTGATAAGGATTCTACTTCCAATGTGAAGTAGTATTTTGTCACTCAACTCGCTGAAGAAGGTTTTGAGCTTATAGCTAGCTATAAAAAGAATTACTATTCATTTTGTATCTCCCAATTCATCATCCATGACTGCTGTGTGGTTAAAAAGGAAGACTGGCCCTCACAGCTTAGTTCCAGTATTTTTCTTTGGATATGGGGATCTGAGAAAATAGAAATGGAAAATAAATTACAGAGCTATGAATGGTTATTTTTTGACAGCTGTTATGAACACAGAATTTGAATATGGTATAACTGTGAGAAAATTCTGACAATCTGAAAACAGGGTCACCATTTCAGAAATGAAACAAAATGTCAAAAGCAGATTTAAAGGTGACCAGCAAATTAATTCTGAATTTTGTCCATAGTTTCAAATCTCCTTCACTATAGGAACAGGGAAAAGCTGTCTGAAGTGACATCATCCGATGCTTTCTCCCTCTCTCTTTTTAAATCGGAGGAGTTATATTTGTTAATAGGATTTTTTTTAAGAGATATATAATGGGATTAAAATCTATCTAATCTTTATATATGTATGAGTCTTATGACTGGGACTGGACTATTGATCTATTTTAAGTACAAAGAACGTTAGATAAACATCAAGCTAAGATAGTAATTTGCTGCTGGAATTATCCTCTGTGGATTCCAAACATTTTCCCTTAAGACCAAGACGGTTTGCAACGGATTCAGGAAAACAATACCAATACCAAAACTCTTAATCCTTTTAGGGAATCAATCCACTTCCTATTTCAAGGCAAGGCAGTCATTTAAAAATCAACCCCTGACGTTTGTGTTTTCAACTAAAACATTTCCAAAAAATAACTACAGGCACGTCCAAATTAACACTATATTTTCAAACATTTTTACAGTGCATTTTTCAGTAGTAGTAATTCTCATTAGACCATATAAAAAACAATGCTTATTACTCATACCTGCACAAATTACTGGGGTTTTTTTTTAAAGTTAAAACTAAGTTTACCCTACTTATAACAGGTCTTGAAAAATGCTAGCAAAAAAGTAAAAAATAAGTTCAACATAAATAACTTCTGCAATTAATTTCTACAGGACTAAATTCTCCCAGCCTAAAGATTTGGTAGAAAGAGGCTATGAGGCTTTCCTTTTTAAGTTAACTTCTGAGACAATTATAATCATATCTTAAATGAGTCTAATTGTAAGCTACTAAAACTTACCACAATTATAGTTCCTCTCCTGATTTTTGCTTAGGGCTAAAATGGGGAATTTGTAAAATAAAGGACAATTTTTTAAGGGACATAGGATGTAGTTTCACTTAGTGTAAGGGATTCCCATAAAGATACTGATATAATTTAAAAGTCAGTTATCGGTTTTACACTAAGATCCACATAGTAATTACGGCTCTTTACCGGTAATTTTTTGTTTTAATTATAAAATCAACAACCAGATCCTACTCTGGGGAGACCTTGCTTTCTCCCCTCGCCCGCTCCCTGGCCCCCTCTCCACACCCCACCTTGAAGTTCACCTGCCAATACATAAGGGCCGTGGAAAAAGAGGAGGTAAAGAAGAAAATGCTTTTAAAATTAAGAGGCTTACAGTAGCCAGACTTCGTTCAAGTGTAGTTCAGCCTAGAAACGAAAGTAGGGAATCAACAGAGGTTTAGGCTTTTAATGATGTCAGCCATTTTAGGCACATTATTTAAACCGGGAGAAAGTGCCCAACTGTTGTTTTCGTTGTTTTGCATGTCGCCGCTGGCCTCCAGGTCGAACGAACCCAGTCCCGGCCCCACGCACGTTCCCTGACTGCACCAGCGACCGTGAACTCCGCACAGTTCTCCAATCCTTCGTACTCCAGGCCTCCCAAGCCCCCGATCCCGCGCCAGGCACCGCTTTCTGCACACGCACTTTCGTACAAAGGAGCTGCGCTGGACAAGAAAGGGGAGCAGCCCAAGGGAAAGGAGAGCTCGGCCCTCTCGGGGACCCTGTCCCGCGCCCCGCGGGCGCACAGCCGCACTGGCCCCGCGCAGCTCCGCCAAGCGCCCTCTCCCCCGACCCCTGGCCCTCGGACCTTGCAGTCCACGGCGACGGTGTCGGGGGGGATGATAAGCGCCTCCTCGCCGCTCTTGGGATCGTCCTTCTTGGCCTCCTTCTGGGCCAGAGCCGAGTTGAACGTCACCTTCACCATGGCGCGGCCTGGGGCGCCCTCAGAGGGCGGCGGCGGGCTCGAAGCGCGGGCTACGGGTTCCTGGCTGCGCTTGCAGCCTCGTCGGCAGGGCTCCGGGCGCGGCTGAGCGGCGGCTGCGGGGAACCGGTGGCTGCGCGGCGGCGGAGGTGGCTACTGCGGCACCGCTCCTGCAGCCTCGTAGCTCCCGGGCGAGGGCGGAGACGGCTCGCTCCCCGGAGGTGGGGCCGAGGCCCGGCGGACAGGGTGCGCGGGGCGGGGCCGGGGGCCAGCGGGGCGGAGTCGAACGGGCGGACCCGACGTGCCGATCCGGTTGCGGAGTCTGACCCTGCCCTCACCCGGGGTCGGAGGAGGAATGGAGCCAGGAAGGGAGGGGTGCTCCTGGGCGCGGGCCTGGATTTTGCAGTGCTAGATTCGCTTCCAAGCAGTTCACCTCTGAGCAGTGTTGCAGCTTTGTAGCAAAATCTGGTGAACTTTCCTGGGTGCGCAGGGGACAAAGAATTAACCTCTGGCAGCACCAGAGCGACCCTCCCCTGCCTGCTGCTTCCACCGCGAATCTAAAGGCGGTGGAATTGGGGGCGTCCACACTTCCATTTTCTCACTTTATTATGGGAACCAACTCGGTGGAGCACGGAAAAGTTTAATGCTCTCTGTCCTCGCGATCTGACTTCTTTATCTTCCCGGACGACCTCACCCAAGGGCGTTACCTGACTCAGACTTGCCTTGTTTTCTACCCCCGCTCTCACAAAGTCAATCGCTGCCCTGCCTAATCCCAATGCAGTTCGGAGGAAGCCTCTTGGCAGAATTGTATTTCATACATTTCTAAAGCAAAATGTTCCCCTGCTGTGTGGACTTGGACAAAACCCACTTGCACATGGGGCTGATTTGTGATTCATATCCCGTGATGAGTCTTTAGTAGCTTTCTGCAAAGTTAAAAAAAAATAAGGATAAAGCAAAAATACGTTTTGAAGGGATTTTGCTTACAGCTAATTAGAGAGAGGATACTGGCCCACACTGTCACTATTACTGGGTTAGTGACTGTGTCAACAGATGGCTCTTTGGACAAATGGTTAAGTGATCTTGAACCCTTCTTCCTCCAGACTCTGTCCTGGTTCAACCAGAGATGTGAATGTACTCTAGGATGTTTAAGCTGTGTCAGCTCTGCCCTTGGTCAACCATGACGAAAGTAGATTGAGTCTGAGCTTCTGGGGATTTGGCTCTGCTCAAGGAGGGGGTTAGTTCTCTTAGACTCTCCATAGAATGAGACCACAATTCCTTGCAAAACAGTCTAAAATCTCAGAATCTTTCAGATTGTTTATTTCCAAGAGTCATCCTGGATTGAGGTAGAAACCCAGTTCAAAATGCTTAGGCATTTTGAAACTTGGGTGAAATGAATTAAGTGTTCAATTGAAAATAGTAAGAGTTAGGTTCTAGTCCTGGTGAGTTCTGACCCTAGCTAGTCATGTGACTTACTTGAGCCTCATTTGTCCAGGGGTCAACTCTACGGGATTGACACTGTGAACTAGCATTGCTTCAGAGATTTCCTGAGGCACTACAGTTGAAGACTGAGGAATTCTGGAAGCAAGATCTGGAGGATTATAAGTAATTATACATATATCCTTACTGCTCCTCTTTTTTTATGATGGAATGGTGGGAAAATACTCAAGGCATTTTGCATCAGAGAGAATTAGGGAAGAAGACAAAATTATGAACAACACTATTAAACAAACTGAGGAAACTGAGGCAGAGAAAGAAGAAAAGAGTTTGAGGGAACCAGAAATTAACCCCCACACCCACCCACCCATTTCTAATCTAAAGGACTCAAGAGTAGAAGACTACCCATTGATTTGTGTACCAGCAGTGAGGTACAGTTTAAAATCAGTTGGCACAGTCTGGGAATAATCTCCTGGTATTGTTTCTCCATTTTATCTGGTGTGTCTACAGCACTGTGTAGTACACAACAGAAGAGATAAAAAAGAAGCTGGATCAAGACCAAACATAGCAAATCCAGTCTCGTGATTTATAAAAGGTTGCCTGATGACCCTGGAAGTTGAGTGGAGGAGGAGGAGAGCAGATGACTCAACCAAAGAAAGTTAAAAATATAGTCATAAGTTACGGTCATAAGTTACTACTAAGTACTAAATATAAAGGGAGTCTTAGAAGACCTCTATTTTCCTTTTACACCTTGAGTTTGAGAGAGTAAGAAGATGGAAGGATAAACTAGAGTCAGTGAAATAAATTCAAGAATCTTAGATTTAGATTTGTGTGATGTGCTTAGAAAGGGATTTTTTTTCTGAGTTCTTTCCATCTCCGTATCTTCTGTTCATTCTCCTTCAGATTTAGCAGGTTGATTGGAGAAACAATTTTACGAATATGGGACCCTTAGTGAAACAACATCCCTGAATATACCCTTTATAATGTGCTCGTGATACCTTCTCTCCTGTCTCAATGTGTGGCTGTACCTGAGCACCTGTGGCTTTGTCTCGGCTTTTATTCTTAAAAAAAAAAAAGTTTCTTCTGGGCAGAAGCTGAAGGCTTCTGTTTGCCTTTCTTCAGACTTAAGCAAGCACTGTTTTTCTCTTTTCCTAATTTCAAACATCCTTTATTATTTCTAAATTTCTTACCTCCCCAATTTTTATTTCTTACTGCCTCCCTAACTCAATACTATATATGTTTTCCAATTATTTTATTTTATACCATGGCATTTTTCTTGATGAACTGACTCAATAAACTTTTTTTTTTTGGAGGGGGTTCTTTTTTTTCTCTCAAAATCTTGGAGTGTACCATGCCAGTCCTTTGGGATATTACAAAGGGAACTGATTTGGGAATTGTCCTGATCATAAATGCATTCTCTTTTCATTTGATTGATTGTGGCATTGGGATTTGTGTTTTGTTTTGATTGTGAGAAGATTGGATATATTCCACTCTGAGTGCTTTAGCCTTCTAGTTACTATTTATTGGCCACCTTCCTCCAAAGCATGGCTTTCTACTGCATCCATGCTTAGGATATGTGTCTTCACATTTAAAAGGGAGGGAGAAAGAAAGGGAATAAAGAAAAGAAAAGCAAAACAGAAAAAAAAAGAAACTGAGAAATATGGCAGAAAGGCATAAAGATAGTCCAACGAACAGAATCCACTCATACCTGAACCCTAGTCTTGCTTCAACCTCACCATGCCTCAGATTTTATCAGTCATACTCAACAAATAAACTCCGCTGTTCACAGTAGGACACTGGAAGACCACGAGAGAGGACTGATCAGGGCAAAGAACAGCCTCTGGCAGGGGGTATACATTGAGTAAACGTGGGGAATAACAGCTGCACAGGGAGGATGGAGCCATAAATCTGAACACGTGTTAAAGTGACTAGAGTGGAATTTTTCCTGAGGAGATTGCTGAACATTTCTGCAAATAACGTGTTTGATTTTTTTTTAAGTTTCTCTGTAAAGATTGATCTGGCACTCTGAGCAAGTGAAAAAGAAGGAAATACCAAAGACAGAGAACTTTCAGACCATTGAAACAGCTTCTCTCTTTTTTTTGATGAGGATAAATGAAATGAGTTTCTAACGCTCTTTTTTTATATTATTTGGTTTTTAAAATTTATTTATTTGTTTGTTTGTTTTGGTGAAGGGACGCAATTAGGCTTATTTATTCTTAGAGGAGGTACTGGGGATTGTGCTCTACCACTTGAGCTATACCCTCCCCACCTCTAATGCTCTTTTATTTATGTTAGAAGAAAGGATATTATATAAACCAGCATTACTAATAATAATGTACAACAGAAAGAGAGTAAGTGTGTTTTTAAGTCAAATCAGTTAAAAGACCTGTGCACAAAGGTTGGCCAAATATCAGAAAATCTGCCCCACTCCAGTTAAATCTTACCAAGCTATGTATGTAGGTCCTTCATCCAAGAAGGCCAAGGACTTCCAGGCAAATGATGTAGAGGTGTTGCTGTTGTCGTGACCATCATTTTGGCAACACGGATTGTGCTAGGAGGCACTAATGTTTTCTCTATCATGACTGCATAAGTACACACTCCACCCCCCAACACAATGCGATGTGTATGTGTGTAAGTGTGTATGTGTGTATGTGAGAGTGTCTGTGTCCATGTATAATCTAAACTTTCCAAGGCCCTGCATTACCAAGCCAATCTGACGTCCCCAGTGCAGTCTCTCTCCAGTCTATTCTGGGCAGCCTTCGGTGTAGGAATTTGTCCACCTTATATCTTTATGAAAATCACTATTCTAATTCATACAGAGAAGGCAGGGACTTTGCCATTTTGAATGTGATTTTGTTATAACAAAAGAGGAATATCAAACCCATAGTAAGAAATTTCTTTCTGTGAGTTTCTTAGATGTTTGACTAAATTTCCAGACAGTTCCATCATTTTGTGCACTTTTCTAAAATGAGACTCATATAAGTAGCGTTATGGGCCCTTTTGAGTTGGGCCTCAACAAAGTTCCTCATACCCATCCTTGCTTCAGCTAATAGAGCAAAGTGAGTTTGGTTCAGAAGCAAAGGGAAGCTTTATTCTTCGATCAAACAATGGAGAACAAGCTCCTCTAAGCTCGAGCTCTAAAGGACCCGCTCTCCCAACCAAGCCGTGGGCGGGGCTGTGTTACAGGGATCTGGACAGCGGGGCGGGGGCGGGGCTTTTGCGTGTCCGCGCAGGCGTGCTGCTCGGGCTCCGGGTGGCGGTGCCGGGCGCGGGGTGCAGCAGCGTCTCTGCGCACAGCCCGCTGCAGCCATCTTGGACTGAGGTGTCCTGCCTGGTGCTTCTGCGTGCGGCCTGCTGAGCTACAGTGTCCACGCAGCCCGTTCCCCTGAGGGACTCCGGTCTGAAGTGCCTGGTGCAAGGCTTCTGCACGTGGCCCCCTATGAGCAACTGAAACTAGACTAAGCACAAAGGAGAAAAAAGGTTAGACTTCATTTTATTACCCAGATTGTATTTTTATTTCCTAGGAATTGTTAATGGGCTTTGCCAGTGACAGTACATGTATAGAGCATCTGAACACAGAATCCGTCTAATCCTGGTTTTTAAAAATGTACTAATTACCCTAGGATCTAATTAAAAGTCCCCATGTGATCCCTAAATATTTTTTTTTACTTAACTTTTAACCTTTTCCCTACAGCTGACACAAAAACAATGCTAAATTTATGTGAATTCTGCTCAGTTATTTAACGTTCTGACACTTTAATGAAATAAAAGAATATCGCTGAACCCTAACTCTGAAAATATTGTTTAAAGTGTAGATGCATTCATAAGTGGAACATATGGCAACCTATGTCCTGTCATAGAAATATTTTCATAAACTTGACTGCTAAATAACTGTTAAAATTAGTCTAGAGGCTTTATGAGAATTACAGATGCACCATGATTTGATGTACCACATCTCTAAATATTTTTTTACATTATATCTGGTATTTCATATATATTCATTAATTACGCCTAAGGCGTATGTGCAATTTAAATCTAGGTCAAAATAGAAAAATAAGTACTGGGCCGGAATCAACACACTAACTTGACTGGCTTGGGACAGTCAAATTTCTGAAAACCATAAATGTGAAATCTCATGTTCTCAGACTCAATAGCCAGAAGACTTTGCCTTGTGTTCAGTGTTCTAGCTAATAGAATCAAAGTCCTGGAAAAAGACTTCAAGAAGTCTTCTGACAGTTCTTTTCTGCCTAGTCCAAGGACAGATTGCAGTTCAGTCTAATGGGAAGGTCATGCTTATTTAGACACAACAAAATTACTTTCCTTATGATCACTAAACATATTCAAAAATCAAAGAAAAACTTGAATTATTTTAGTCTTCTTGCACATCTGTGGTCAACAGAGCTGTGGTCAGCAGAGTTGTAGTCAAAGATCACTAAAATGAACTTTTCAGCTTGGATCCCCAAGATACATTGCATCTTGGCAGTAGTTATTAAGCAAGAAAAACATAAAGTAGCATAATTAATGGGCTAGAAACAGTAAGGGCTTTGTACTTCATGGCTTCAAGGTGATAAAACAGCCCAAACCCAGCCACAGATACTAATGAAGAGGCTATTTCCTATTAACTCAGAGATCATTTCCTAGATCAGCATGACCATATATGCCCCGCTAAAACTGCCCCTAAATTCCCAGCCCTTAGTAGATACAAAGCCCTGGGAAAGACCTTACAGTGAGTTATTGACAAATAAACCCTTAGAACCTACTGGCACATTTAACCTGTGTCACCCAGCTCAGGCTCCTTGATATGACACTTCTAGGATGAGAAGTGGTAGGGCACATATTGAAGAGCCGTGTTTCTTAAACTTGGTGACAATCGCAATATCTTTGGGCTGGAGAAATGAGCTGGTTTCTTCTCCTGGGATCTGTCCCAGTACTCTCTATTCTAAAATATTTTAAAATTGTTTGGATGCCAAAAAGGAGACTGTTAAAAATACGTGTCTTTAGTGAGGTGATAGCTGTATGACAAATGGGGAGGTTACAACCAAAGGAGCTCCAGATGAGAGAAAGGTATAGAGGAAATGAACTGTGCCATGTAATGCATGCTGGGGACAAAAAAAACGGTCTTAAAGAAATGTGTTTAAGAGCCTCCCTGTTACAGATTGCTCCTTACAAAGCACTCAAATACAAAAGGATGTTATTTTTATCCCCCAGCTGAGGTATATGGGTCCCAAACCACTTTAACCAACCTGCAAAAGAATACAAGCAATGCAAACAAGCCCACCAAAGCAAGAGAAATCTACTTGGATTTTTACTTTGAATCTGCTATAATCAACTTCCTTCTGCTTTGAATCATTGCGTAACAAGGAGGGCTTATACCCAAGAGAAAAATTGTTTGTTCTTAGAGTCAGAAAGCATCTAAAGAGACTGTTTCTGTATAATCTTTCATCTTGTTTTCCTCTGGCTAAATTTAAGAAAAGGGGAAAAGTTTTGATTTATGGAAACTCCAGAGAACCAAGATCCAAATATTTATTTAAAATCCTCTTTTTTTATATTCATAATTTCCCTTAATGGATGTTTCAGACAGATAAAATAAGAGTAGAGCCAGGATATACCTTTTAAAGACCAAGGGGAACTCAGGCATGCTTAAGTAGGCTAAACAAGGAAGTTTCTCCTTAGGATATTCTTGGGGCTGGTTGATCACACCACATAAAAAGCCTATAAAAGCCATCTTGAGAAAGTACCTGACCTAAGCCAGAAACAGCATGTTTAACTGCCATTTGTGTTAAAAGACCACAGGGAGGGAAAAAGTATAAAAGGAAATCAGATAAGATGCTAAATGATATACCAAGCAAGTGGTCTGCTTTTGGTTTCATCAGAGAAGCAGCAAAGGAATTAAAAATAGTATCTTCTTTCTCTTTCTAAGTGCTCACTCAGGGTCATTTTTTGTTTTTTTTTTTTGTATAGAAGAACTGAAGGAACAAACACAATAAGACATTCCCTGAAAGAACAAAATTGCATAGAACTGCAAATAAACCTCTAGTCAATAGAAAAGAAACAAAAATTGCTAGTAGTTCAAAAAAATGCCCATACACTTACTAATAGTCTTGAAGTAGTCTAGTTTCAGTTAACACCCTTTAAGTTACTAAGAGGGGAGGAGGGTGATATTCAGTGTGGCTCTGCACCATTCAGAAGAGGACCAGTTGTTCTCAGCTCTCTCAGTGCCTCTCAGCGCTGTGGGTCAAACTACCTATGGAGTATGCTGCTCCAGGTACACCATGACTAGTTTTTCTTTTCTTTGGGTTATTCAGGTTTTAAACTTTGAAACTCATTTCCTTCTGAAAGTGAACGAGTTAGTTTTGCAAAGAGAAAGATGATACTTTGGAGGCATCATAAAATATTGTGACATTCCCAAGAAATAGCATGGCCATCATTCAGAGACACCAGAGTTAATGAAAATTAGAGTGCATATAACAGACACAAACATATGTATGCTGCAGAAGGAGAATCTTAATGGCATTTAATCAAAGCAATTTAATTCAATTAAAAAAAATTTGCCATGGGACCTATACATGTTACAAAAGTCATATCTAAAATAATGAGGGTGAGAAAGGTTCCTTGTTAGTAGCAAGTTAATAGCAAGTTGGTTGCAAAAGACTGTGCAAAAATACAGAAATAAAGGAAGAGAGAATTGAGCAAAGAGGATGAGGCAAATGAGAAGTGGAAGAAAAGACACTTGTCATTAAGAACACGTGATTCTCTGAGGCAAGAATTTGAACTAATAAATCCTGTTGTGGAATGCATCCAATGCATCCAAAAAGAAAGTAAACAGCTGAGTTGACTGAGGACAGATTTCCAAGAAGTCTTTCTTATAGAGTTCCCAAGGAAAGCCAATCTTTCAGAAGCTCTGGTATCCATGATCAAATGGTATTTTCGAACAACTGAGAGAGAGGCAAAACTAACATGACTTGAAGTCATGACATAATGAAGGGAACAGGATAGTGGAGAATCATTGCTAAACTGAAGTTAACCCTGAGCCCAAATGCACAGAACAGACAAAGTTATGTTCCTAAGGTGGTGCAGCTCTTATTTGGGGGAACTTCTCCCACTAAGCCAAACTGAAGAATGTTACTTGTAGCAGGCTCCTTCTAGGAGAAACCTGAGGAAAATCACACACACAAAAAAAGAGGAAGCCAAAAGAGTGTTTTCAGTCTCACACATCCTGTGCTTTTTTTTTTTTCAGCTGTTATTTTGAAAGCTAAACATTACATTTGTGGTTGAGTTTTCCCCTAGGTTAAAGCAAAGCAAAACAAAACAAAACACTATGGTTGTGAGAAGAAGAGACCTGTGTGGGAGCTGATGACTTTGGAGATGCAAGCTGCTTTCCTGGTTTTACAAACAAAATAAAACAAAAGAAACTTTAAAAAAAAAAAAAAGTAGTTGAAAAAGAATGAAAACCTTGCATCTATCTCCAGTGCCCACGGGGCCCCCAGCTGGTTCTAAAGTAACCTAAACCCAGAGACACTCTGTCGAGTGGGAATCTCTATGAGCAGAGAAATGACACGCCTTAGCAGGATAGCTGCATTCCATTTTTAGGTTTCATTGAATTGGCATTTTATAGACAGGACGTTTTGCTCAACTCCAGTTTTATTGAAACTAGAATGTTTCCATAGTCTTCTTAACCAGATAATCAAAGCCAATTTTATTTAGGAAGCTATCAGAATTTTCTTGCAGGTATGGAGGCATTCTACTTTACCAGTGGGTCACTTCTATATAATTCTTTGTTTTCAGATTAGATACCAAAGGTGGCTCTTAACTGCTACCACCCCGGGAACCCTGCTGTCATCTCACAGGACACCACTAAAGGCTACAGTCTCCTGATAGATGGGAGACTTTGAGAGGTGGACAAGTCCTTAGAGGTCAACCTATACAGAATTGGTGAGGGCCGTGCTAATCTATGTATCATTGAGACTCTGAAAAATGACTCAATGTGGCTGATAACATATGCATTGAAGGATGCTGCAGAGTGGTTTCCTTTACACCACCTACAGTGTGATTGACTTGCAAAGGTGCCAGTAGGTCAGAACTGGAAGATTAAAAAGGGTTCCAGGAACCCCCACATGTATGATTCTTAAATCTCCCAGCAACTGAAAGAGTATTATTGGATTGGAATCATATTCATTCCTTATGGCTGCTCTAAAAAATTATCACAAATGTGATGGCTTAAAACAGCAGAAATTTACTTTGTTACAAATCTGGAGGACAGAAGTCCTGAACTAGTATCACCAGACTGAAATCAAGGTGTTGGCAGAGCCACACTCCCTCCAAAGGGAGAATCCATTCATTGATGCTTCCTGCTTCTGCTGGGTCCTGACATTTCTTGGTTTACAGCCTCCTCACTTGAATCTTCAAGGCCAGCATCTAAGTCTTTCTCTATTCCTTCTCTTCCCCCTCCTTTCCCTCCTCCTCCTCCTCCTTCATCTTCATCCCTCTCTCCCCGACCCCCCCCCCCGAAATATCCCTCTGCCTCTCTTATAAGGACACTTGTCATGGCATTTAGGGCTCACAAGATAATCCAGGATAATCTTTGTATCAAGATCCTTAACCGAATCACATCTGCAAAGACCATTTTTCCAAATAAGGTAATGTTTATAAGTTTTAGGGATTAGGACCTGTTATCTTTGGGATCATTAGTCTGCCTGCTATAGACATACACGTCATGTTCCCATATACATGCTAATACATAATACCCACACTATTCTAGGAGTTACCCCTGGGATATTTGGAGAACTCTAATTAATTAACAAATACTAACTGAGCACCTACTCAATGCAAAGTTGCAGTAGCAAAACAAAAAGAGTACGAACACGATCCCTGCCTCGGAGTAATAGACAAATATGGTTGGGAAGATGAGCAATACACAAGTGAAATAGAAACTATAAGACAGAGGATATTCAAATGGTATGGATTATAAATACTTTACATTATAAATGTAAAGGTTCAAAGAAAGGAGACATTCTTTTAAAAGAATTTTTAAGCAATTTAAAAGCATGCAGTTGTTCAGAGGTAATCCATATGTTTTTCACTATTTGGGGAATTCCATATAAAGTCACTTGTAATACATACAAAATACTATTGAATAGAAAACTGGATAATAAAATAACCTTAGTGGCATTATTGACTTTTGCCAAAGCTTGAAGCAGTATCTGTATACAGAACTGGTGACCTTCATTTTTAGAAAATCTAGTATTGACCATAATGATGTTGATGATACCTCATAATGAGTACAAATTGGCTTGTAAAATATGAATTTCTTTAAAAATGCACATTTCAGGGGCTCATAGGCCCTCAGAGTTCCAGGAAATTAGAATAAGATTAAAAAATATAATCAATAGTTATTTTTGTGGTTTTCTGTCTAAAAATTGTTATTGCCATCATTATCATCAGAACAAGAAATAAGAAGGCTATTAAGAGATTGTCTTTGAGTTTCAACCTGTTTGTCCAAAAGCAATACACAAATGAAAGAGAGAGGGTAGAGAAAGAGGGAGAAGCAGAAACAGAATTACCGTTATGGTATTAGGTAAAATAGATTTGGAACTAAAAGAGTACAAGTGAGAAACAAGACTCTTATGTGATGGTAAAAACTATATTAACACATAAAATATTAACAACATTAAATTTAAATGCCTCAAGGAATAAAGCAAATACTTAAAACAAACGCTAATACAGAAAGGAAATAAGCAGAAATATACCTGTAATTGAAGACATTAAAAACCCACTATCAAAATGGCAGATGAATTAAACAATTAATTGATTATGCAGCTGAACAAGGAAACAAGGAAGAATTAACAGACATGGAGAGAAATGAATAGATTTTCTCCCTAAGAAGTAAAATGAGATTCAAAGATGTATAATAAACACAAAAGATCAAAATTCTACATGTCATTTTGCCTACAGTGCAAAAGCAAAAGTAGAATTTAAAAGAAGTCAACCATCTGGAAAGCAGAGAACACCAGAGTCACAGAATAAATCAGAACAATTGATGAAACAGGGTATTACCAGAAACAAGTTTTACACTCTGAAAGTGTCCAATGAACCTTGTGGCTGATGGTCCAACATCTATTCCATTCCACCCGTATTGAAGAGATTTGGTTCTGAATTGGATACATACTCAATTGTTGCCAATGAACATAAGCCTGTGAAGAAAACCTTTCTTCTTTTTATGAGAGAACCAAAAGAGAAGATGACCGGTCTTCTTCCTCTAGACTTTACCATATCTGGATGTGGCTTGGGATTATTTACCAATTTTGTTACTAATATTAGCAAATCTAAGAGCTATGTAGAGCCTGAGGCTTTGATAGCATTATTGAAATAATATATTGACCAACTGTAGATCTTGCCTTACCTATGATTAAGTTAGTTAAGCTATTTCCTTCTTAAATTAGTTTTTATTGTGTTTTCTGTAATGTACTGGAATCTTGGCTGGTACCAGGTATAAAAATAAAGAAAATCTGTATGTCTTGATATAATTTAAAAAAGAAAGCAAGCAATACAATAGAGAATATGTGAAAATATGTAACTGCTGGAAATGGCTAACAGTTTTTTTTCTCAAATGAATTCTTATTTCTTCTTTCCTTTTTATTTTAACACCTTTATTGTGGTATGGTTCCTGTATAGTAAACTACACATATTTCAAAGGTACAGTCTGATGAATTTTGAAAGATGTATAACCAATGAAACCACTATCACAATCAAGATAGCTAACACTTCCATCACTTCCCAAGAAGTGCAATTCTTGAACTCCCTATTTATCCCTTCCCACCTCCTATACCCCCTGGTAGCCATAAATTTTTTCTCTATGTCTGTGAATCTGTTTATGTTTTGTAGATATGTTCATTTCTGTCCCCATTTAAGTGATACCATATGGCATTTTTCTTTCTCTTTCTGGCTTACTTCACTTAGAATGATGATCTCCAAGTCCATCTATGTTACTGCAAATTGCATTATTTTATTCCTTTTTATGGCTGAGTAGTATTCCATTGTGTATATATAACCACATCTTCTTTGTCCAGTCATCTGTTGATGGACATTTGGGCTGTTTCCATGTCTTGGCTATTGTAAATAGTGCTGCTATGAACATTAGGGGCATGTGTCTTTTTTAATTATATTTTTCTCTGGGCATATGCCCAGGAGTGGGATTACTGGATCATATGGAAAGTCTAGTTTTAGGTTTTTAAGGAACCTCCATACTGTCCTCCATAGTAGCTGCACTAGTGTACATTCCCTGCAACAGTGTAGGAGGGTTCCTTTTTCTCGACACCCTCTCCAGCATTTATCGTTTGTGGGCTTTTTAATGATGGCCATTCTGACTGGTGTAAGGTGATATCTCATTGTAGTTTTGATTTGCATTTCTCTAACAATTAGTGATTGAGAATACTTTCATATGCTTGTTGGCCATCTGTATGTCTTCTTTGGAGAGATGTCTGTTTAGATCTGCCCATTTTTTGATTGGGTTACTTGTTTTTTGATATTAAGGTATATGAGCTGTTTGTATATTTTGGAAATTAGTCCCTTGGCAGTTGTATCATTTGCAAATATTTTCTCCCATTCTGTAGGTTGTCTTTTCGTTTTGTTGATGGTATCCTTAGCTATGTAAAAGCTTTTAAGTTTAATTAGATCCCATTTGTTTATTTTTGCTTTTATTTCCATTACTCCAGGAGCTGGTTCAAAAAATATATTGCTGTGATTTATGTCCAAGAGTGTTCTGCCTAAGTTTTCCTCGAGGAGTTTTATAGTATCTGGCCTTACATTTAAGTCTTTAATCCATTTTGAGCTTATTTTTGTATATGGTGTTAGCTAATGTTCTTATTTCAGTCTTTTACAGGGAGCTGTTCAGTTTTCCCAGCACCACTTACTGAAGAGACTCTTTTGTCCTTTCTATAATGGCTAACACTTCAACAGGGTTTGCTGTGGGCTGGGCACTGGGCTAAGTACTTTATATACGTTAACTCATTTAATCCTCATAATACTTCTAAATTGGCAATTACTATTATCATCCCATTTAACAGATGACAAGCTGTAGGCAATTTGTTAGTGACTGGCAGAGCCGGGATTTGACTCCAGGCAGGCTAGTTCCAGAATGCTCTTATATGTTATGCTATACTGCCTCTCACTTCTCTGTATTTCTCTATGATTTTTTTTAAGTGACCTCTTCCAAATAGAGTTAAATAACTACATGTCTACATTCCAAACTGCACTTAATAAGTGATTAAAGAAGATATGCACACTGTATCTATTGTTGGGTAACAAACCAGCCCCAAATTTTGTGGTTTACAACAAAAGCAACTATTTATTTTGCTCATAAATCTTTAATTTGGGCAGAGCTCAGCAAGGATGCCTTATCTCTGCCCCGCCCCTCACAACATTAGCAGGGGTGGCTAGATTGAGCACTAGTGAGTCAAGATGACTCACTCACCTGGCTAGCAAGTTGGTGCTGGTTTTGTAGGGAGCTCAGGCAGAGCTGTGGGTTGAGGCCCTCAGTAGTGCTCTGCATGGGCCTCTTCACTGTGGCGTGGGCTTTCTCACAACAGCCCTAAGAGCCACTGTATAATTTGATACACTTATTTTGAACCCAAGCAGACACTGTATTGCATTTTTTAACTTAGCCTTGGAGGTCATATAGTGTCACTTCTGCCAGAGTCACAGGGCCACCCAAAGTCGAGGGGAAGAGTGTGGAGCTCATCTCGCAATGGGAGTAGTGTCCAAGGAGAAGGTGTGGGATGACTTGGTTGTTAAGATAGATTAGGAAAAGACAATCTGCCACAAACACTTTTATACATGCAACAATACAGATAGGAAGTCACTGAGTGGGCAAATGCAGTTGCAAATGTAAAAAAACAAAAGCCAATTAAAAAACGTCCCAAAGAATAAAAAACTTTGAACTCAGTGTTTGGGAGGGCTGAAGGTGCATTGTGAATTGATGTAAGTTTTTTTTGAAACCTGCTTGACAGTATTCATGCTCTTTGACACAATATAAAAATAGTTTCAGATCTTAAAACCACAGGATACCAGTAAACATGGTGATTCCATCCTGTTTAATAATTATACGGGTGGTAAAAATTGGCAACCTTGTAGACTTGTAAATTATACACACACAAGACACATACAGACACACACACTGAGTAACAAAACAGCACAAAATAGTATACATAAAATATGAAATATGTATACATATATACTGACAGATGAAAAGTGACTATGGGGCAATGGAAATAGAATTTCATGGCCTTAGTGATCTTTGTGACCTTTTTCTATAAATTTGCTTAAATGTATACTATCGATATATAATTTTAATACAGTATATAAATTAAATATATCACAAGCCTCATCATAACTACAGTACGTTAAAGAACTCACAAAAATAGAGCCATGCTACTTTACCATATATAGACTAATGCATACCACTTATTACAGATGTTGAATATTTAATTAAGAATAGTTTGCCTGCCTTTTAGAATTTAGAAAAATAATTGGGCTATAAATTGGAAGGTCACTGGTACAACTTAAAATAACAGTCTATGGAAGTTAGTTACCATCCCAACCTCCTTTTATAAAAATCATGGCAAGACTCTCTCTAGGAGATTGACTTGAGGATTATAAAGAAAGATCTCCCTACCCACCTGCCCCTGTCCCTCAAAATTATAAAAATTTTAAAGACAACGAAGAATGCATACTATTGTTTGAAAATAACAGAATATACTATCAGTAGGTCTGAGTTTTTGAAAAACTCTAGAATATTGAAAGCTTACATCATCAGATTAACAGAGCAAACTTCAGTTTAAAACTTAGGGCAAGGGTTGGTAAGGTCGACAAAGTGCTCTGGTCCTCTAAACCTTTCCGGGCCTCTCCTCAGTGCCCCTTTTCTTCCTGTATGTGGGCAGCACTCCTGGATCCTGGAGAGGAGAGCTTACTCAGAGCGAAGCTAAACTTACGGAGGGACTTTCTGCTAGCAGCGTTAGGGGTTGTGGTTACACAGTCTGGGAATTCCCTTGATTTAACCTGAAGGGATGGGGAGAATTTGGTCCCTCCCCTGACTACAGCCACTTTCCCCATCTCCTCCTTTCTGAGTCTCTTAACTCCTAACATAGGGCCGCTGCAGGTGGCGTGATGTCCTGGTCTGGCTTTCTCCGTGGCCTCAACACATCCCTAAATTATGCTAAGTGGAGGGCTCAGGCTGGGAGGCAAAGTTGGGTGAGGGTCATCCCCCCTGGGCCTTGCGTCCCTCTGCCATGGCCCCGAGGGAATCAGGGTTTTAAATCAGGGATGGATATGCGATGAGTTTTGGGAAAGCTGGAGTTGCAAGGGCCAGAGTTGGGAAATAGCTGCATTGAAGGCTACTATGCGTCAGATGGGTATCAGGAGTTTAGGTGAATTATCTCTTCGGCAAATAACATTAAATATTTCCCATGGGTGAGACATTCAGGCAAGGCCTTGAAGTCACCTGGTATTTTTCAAGAGCTTAGTACGTGGCAGGCACTGAGAGGGACACTTTATTTATGAACCTATTTTTTTCCACCAGTGCCAAGTGCTTCTCATGGGCCATGCCCTTTGTGAGATATTCCACTCACTTAGTCACTCTGTAAACCTTTGTTAAGTACGTTCTTTTTGACACTCACCAAGGGTCACAGGGCTGGACAAAATAGACCTGTGCCCTGCTTGGGGAATCTGGGCTAGCTTGACATGCATATCTCGTGGGAGCCTCTTACACAGGAGGGAGACATGGTGATGGTGCCCACCATACAGATGAGGACGCTGAGGCACTGAGAAGTGAACAGTCTTGCTCAAGGGCACGCCATTAGAAAGACATTTCCAGGAATCTCTCATCCCGTTTGAGGATTCTGCTGTCTTGAGGTATAAGGACAGATGGAAATGGAGAGCAGGGCCGGGAGCTGACCCGGGTGTGGAGGGGAGGGTGACGTTTGGGTGTGAGATAGCATCCGTGCTAAAGACAGAGGGAGAGGATGCACCTCAAAGCCCTGATCTGGGCGCTCCAAGAGGGCACGGCCCAGGGCTGCCTCCATCACCACTGTGTCTCCTGCGTTCCTGGGCTAGGACACAGCAAATGCTCCAGGAATGTCTGCAGAAGAGAATCCGGTTATCTCTGAGCCTTCTGACATCCTGCTTAGTGTACATGAGCAAGTGCTGTGTCTGCCTTGAAACATATTCCTGCCCCGCCCCCCACCTGCCTTTCCTCTCACTGCACGGCACACACTGCGCTCTGACAGAAAGCTGGTGTGTTTGTGGACACGGGCCACAGCGGGGAAAGCAGGGGGCAAGTGGGGAGACGAGGTCAGGGAAGTAACAGGGGCAGACTGTGAGGGGCCTTACAGGACCCTGGGCGGGAGGTGGCTGACTGAGCTGGAGCCGCAGTAGGGCTCTGAGCAGGGGAGGGATGTGATCTGACCCAGGTGTCCACAGGGTCCCTCGGGCTGCGTGTGAGGAGGACACAGGAGGAAGAGGGAGACCTGAGAGGAGGAGGACAGGAGAGTCCAGTGGGAGATGAGGGTGGACAGGAGCAGGGTGGGTGCAGTGGGGGAGGGAGAAAACAGGGGATTCCCATCAGTTCTGAAGGTTCAGTTGACAGGATCTGCTCATTTGGATGGGAGTGGGTGTGACCAGGAGAAGCAGGGGTGATATCTCCCAGGGATGGCCCATAGGGTCACTGGGGGCAGCATGAGTTAATGTAGGTACGGTGCAGAGAATAATACAGGATACGATGTGAGCCTGTTTGTTTATTATTGTGTTTAAACAGCAATTAAAACTAATACCTTCTTTGCAGGGGGTAAAAAAAAACCTAGTGCAGACTGTGACCAATGAACCACACTGATGCAGGCATTGATTGGGGAGACTGTATGTGGGCTGGAGGGGGAGTATGTGGGAACCGTCTGTACTTCCTGCTCAATTTTGCTGTGAACCTAAAACTGCTCTAAAAAAAATAGTCTATTAATAAACAAAAACAACAACAATAAAAAAAACCCTAGTGCATTAGAGACCTTAGAGGGAAGACTGGCTCAGGGAATGTTCGAATGTGCTAAGCTCAGAGCCATTGGAAGATGAAGGGGAAGAATTCTTTGGGTTACTGCTTTCTAAACAGAAGGCAGGAAGAGCATTTACCTCTAGGGTGCTTGGTGCAGAAAGGCAGGGACAGTCTTCAGAACGTGCATCTTCAGCTGGTGGTGTGTATGTTACCGCTCCCAGTGCAGCAGAAGTTGGTTTTGGGGTGAGGGTGGGGAGAGAGGAACAACAACAAACAAAAAACCCTTAGATATTGCAATAATTTGTGGCCCTCCAAAGGACCACAGTAAATAAGCAGGTATATGGCATATCTGTGATACTAAAATTCATTGAGCTTAAGCAGTGGTTAGGAGAAAAGGAGTCTAAAAAAGGCTTCTTCGGAGGATAATAAAGAAAAAAGGTCTGAGAAACATTGTTTCAGAGAGTAGTGAACTGGAGAGGTAGTAGGAGACAGCTGGAGAGCTCCTCTCAGCTCCTGTGGCCCGGCGTGTCCACAGTGACCAGGCACAACTTCCAGGAACAGAACCAGCTCCCACGGACAGGGCTGCTCAAAAGCAAAGACAAACAGCAAACCAAGAATCACCAGGCTTTTAAGGAAAACCAACACCATGGAAGATGGGCACCAAACCCAATAAATTTAAGCATGAATACCCAAGGAAACAGTTAATAGAGCAAATAAAATTTTAAATTAACTATAATCAATAACCTCAGAAATAGGAGAGGATACTATGCCCATAACAGCAGGAAGTTTTTAATTAAAGAATCAACTGTTGCTGTTGAAAACACAAAACATGATCTTTGAAATGAAAGTCCTAGTAGATAAACCAAAATAGCAAAATAAATACATCCAAGTATAAATTAGTGATTCTAAGAAATGAGCCAAAGAATTCCGCCATAATAGAGTGCACCAAAGATTAAATGTGCTACACATAAAAAGGAATAAAAAATGCATTTTAATTGCATAACTCTATTTAAAAAAAAAGAAAAAACTTGTATCTACATGTAAATGTGGTAAGCAGTTTTCTAAAATGAGCCCTAATGATCTCTGCCAGTCATGTGATCTTGCAAAGTTTTAGTTTGCTTTTCTATGAGAGGGGAACACCATAGGACAATTTTATCAAGTGCTAGCTTCACAAGATTGTTGAGAGAATTGTCACAAAATATGCCTCAGTTGCACAGTTTACCAAGTACGACATTTTCCCTTTCCTTTCCATTATGGTGCCATCGCCTTACTATGACTAAGATTTTTTTTTTCCCACTACATAGTGGGGTCTTAGCATCAGTAAGCAGGTTTGAAATGATGCAACAACTTTCTCTAATGTTATTGCACAATTGCAGTGAGTAGAACACTGAGTCAGTCGGAGAAAAAAACAGCATGTCCTAAGTCAGGTGAATAAGAACCACTTTAATAACAGTAGCCCTCAAAGTGCATATTTACTGTCTTTACAATTAGTAGTTAATTGTAATAAGAAACTAATTGTCCACATATTATAGCTTAGCAGAGGAGAAAGACAGACGTGGCATGGCCGTCCCAAACCTGTCAAACAACAGAACAACTGGAATATCTCCTAATTCCTAATTTTCTGATATTCCCTTGGACTTCTGCAGGGACTTGAGGCTCAGATAGGCTTAATTAGACTCTAATAAAGATAATGGGTAATACTTATTGAGCACTATTATATTCCAGGTTCTATGCTAAGTGCTTGATTTGTATTACCTCAGACAGCCCATCCACAGGACATCTACACAAGGTAAGTCTTATTATTGTTATTATCCCCATTTTACAGGTGAGAAAACTGAGGTCCAGAGATGTTTGCAGTGTGTCTCATAGCTGGTTAAGTGGCAGAGCCCAGTGTGAATCGAGCAGTTTGGCCCCAGAGCCCAAACTCTTGACCTTGTGCGTAGTGGATGCACTTTGGGGCTATGGACTGGAGGCACGGAGAACTTTGAAGAGTTTTTATGGGATGTGAGTCAAGAAATGAATTGTACTATTGGACAGTCCAGACGTTTCAAGAAGAGTTGTTACTGCCTGGCAGTAAATGTTGCTTCTGCTTCCAGCAAGTTTTTAATCTTACTCGATGACTCTTTCTCTTGACATCTTTTCGTCCTTTTTTTTTTTTTTTCCTGTGGATTGAGATCAAGATTAAGGAGGGGGCCACCACTAACACGCTGGCAGTCCTCATGTGCTGAACAGTGTGTACACATGCAAGAGTAGTTTAGACATAGCAGAGGGAGGCTCACATATGGTGATCTTTCAAATTTCAAAGCAAAATATGGGAAGCCTAGTTTTACTCTTTTGCCATATTGATTTTTTAAAAATTACATCTGTTATCAGTTTTGTTTTTGTCAAGATTTTCATAGAAAGATATATCCGTACTATACTAGCTAGTGATCATATTTTTAAAAATTGTAACACTTATATATGCTCATTATAGCAAAAAACGTAAAGAGTACAGATTTGTATAGTACAAAAACTTTTAACTTGGATCAGAGACTTAAATATAAAAATAAGCACATAAAATTACTGGAGGAAAACATGGGTGAGTTTAAATAATAATCTTAGAGTAAAGGAAAAACTCTTAGCATGAAACAAGTATCCTTTTGTTAAATAGAAAAGTAGGCAAAGAATAGAAATAGTTTACAAAAAAATAACCACAACCATAAAAATGCTTTGACCTCACTCATGAGAGAAAATATTAATACACTAATGAGATACAATTTTCGTCTGATTACCAAAGGTTTAAACTTTTATCAATACGCAGTATTGGTAGGAGTGTGAAGAAGTAAGTATGTTCTTACTAAGACTGTAAACTGATGAAACCTTTTAGAAGGCAATACAGTAGTATTTATGAACATTTTAAATTCTCAGACTTACTGACCAAGCAATTCTACTAAGAATTTGCTTATGCGCATATTAATACGGACACACCAAAGTATGTGTCACTGTTTGTAATAGGGAAAAGCTGCAAACAACATAAATGTTCTTCAGTAGGAGAAAGGCTAAATTAAGTATGTTTCCTTTTGACAAAATATTACCCAGTATTTAAAATAACAAAGCAGAGCTAAATGTGCTTACTTGGAAAGATGTTTAGGACATATGATTTAGTGAAAAAAGCAATTTGCAGTATAGCATCCATGATACGATCCCATTTAGGTATGTGTTTTTTACAGTATACATATGCACTGGTTAGGACGCTTTTGTTGTTAAGTAAACAGATAATCATGAAATTGATTAGATCCCATAATTCAAAATGTAGAGGCTGGTTGTGTTTAGAGTTTAGTTTTAGTGGCTTAATCCACTAGCCCACTGTGTTTCCTGGATTCTCCTGGCGCAGCCTCCTCTGCTGACTTCTCTGACTGGCTCCAGCAGTTTTGGGCCTCATCTCCTATCATGGTTCTCTTGAGAGAAAACCCCCATGAAAATTTCCCTTTGCATCTCATTGGCCTGAACTGCATCATGGCAGTGACTCATGAACCCACTCTCAGCCTGATTCCTGAGACAGGGAAATACCCTGCCTGGATAGCTGAGGCCTGGCTTTCTGACCCAGGTACCAGCAAGAGAGGATTTAACATGATTGTCTTAAGACCAGTTAGAGTTCACCCAAGAGGTGAGGTCAAGGTCCATTCTACCCCAACTCCCTGCAAAAGCCCCAAGCAAATGAATGGTAACTGGGCATGGGATGGAATGGAAGGGAATTAAGGGCTATGGGGTAGAAACAGATTTTTGTTTTTCACTTCTTAGCCTTCTACACCAATAATTTTTTTTTTATAGCTACATGTGTGACTCAGGATCACAGCAGGAGTCCTATGAGCAGATGGCATACTCAAAAGGGTCTAATGAAAAGACTTTAATAAAGAGGTGATTCACCAGTATATGGGTGAAGTTAAAGGAACAAGACAAGGGATGGTAAAGCGTGTAGGGACTAGCAACAGCAGGAAGTTGTTCCTGGCCCTAGGCCTGCAGGGGCGAGGTGGGTACAGTCGGGGTTGGGAAGGGTGTTAAGGGAACCGAGAGTGAGCTGGTGCTGAGGAAGAGGAATCAGAGCAGCCACTGACTGAACAGTGGTGCTTACGTGTGGGAACAAATGAATACCTCATGCCCTTTGGTCTCTGGGTAGTGCTTCCTGTTTGCCAACCAAACTGCAACCAGAAACCAGAGGGCCAGGGGCAGGCAACCTGTAGAGGTCAGCCTCCTGGGACTCAGGGCAGGGAGAGAAGGGTGGGGAATGACTGACTGGGGGCAAGTGAAACAAAAGGCCAGCACAGCATATATTATCTGCTTGAAAACACTAATACCTTTTTTTTTTCTATTTCACTTTTTTTAAATTGAAGTATAGTCAGTTTACAATGGTCTGTCAATTTCTGGTGTAGAGCATAATGCTTCAGTCATACATATACACACATATATTCCTTTTCATATTCTTTTTCATTATAGGTATTGAATATAGTTCTCTGTGCTATACAGTAGGTCTTTTTTACTTATCTATTTTATATATAGTAGTTAGTATGTGCAAATCTCAAACTCCCAATTTATCCCTTCCCACTTCCTTTCCTCCTTGGTAACCATAAGTTTGTTTTCTATGTCTGTGAGTCCAATACTTTTTTTAAATTAAAAAAAAAAAAGTGGGAAATCCTGTCAAATGCTACAACATGGATGAACCTTGAGGACATTATGCTAAGTGAAATAAATCAGTCACAAAAGGACAAACACAGTATGTTGTGTCTCTTATATGAGGTAACTAATGTAGTCAAATTCATAGAAATAGAAAGTAGAATGGTGGCTGCCGGAGGCTGGGGGAGGGGGAAATGCAGAGTCATTGTTCAATGCATGTATAGTTTCAGTTTTGCAAGATTAAAAGAGTTCTGGAGATCGGTTGCAAAAAAGTGTGAATATACTTAACATGACTGAACTGTACACTAAAAAATGGCTATGCTAGATAAAGTCCATTTTAATAAGTGTGTAGTGGTATCTCATGTTGTTTTAATTTGCAATTCCCTCTTTACATATTATATTGAGCATCTTTCCTTATGCATATTTGCTATCTCTTTATCTTCTTTGGCAAAGTGTCTGTTCAGGTTGCTTGGCCATTTTTCAGTTGGGTTGTTTGTTTTCTTGTTGTTGAGGTTTAAAAGTTCCTGGTATATTTTAGATAACTGTTCTTTATCAGATATGTCTTTTACAAATATGTTCTCAGTCAGTGGCTTTCTTCTCATCCTCTTACAAGTGTCTTTTGCAGAAGCAAAGTTTCTAAATTTTAATAATGCCCAGCATATTCATTCTTTTTTTCACTAACAATGCCAAATACTAATGAGGACATGGAGCAACAGGAATTCTCATTCATTGCTAGGGAGATACAAAATGATACAGCCACACTGGAAGACAGTTTGACAGTTCCTTACAAAACTAAATATTCTCTTCATATGATTCAGCAGTCATGCTCCTTAATTTTACCCAAATGAATTAAAAATTTATGTTCACACAAAAACCTGCACACAGATGATTATAGCAGCTTTATTCATAATTGTCAAAACTTGGAAGCAACCAAAATGTCCTTCAGCAGATGAATGGATAAATAAACTGTGGTACATCCAGACAATGGGATATTACTCAGTGCTAAAAAGAAAGAAGCTGTCAAGACATGAAAAGACATGGAGGAAACGTAAATGCATATTACTAAGTGAAAGAAGCCAATCTGAAAAGGCTACCTACTATATGATTCCAACATTCTGGAAAAGGCAAAACCATGAAGACAGTTAAAAGAAAGTGGTTGCCAAGGGTTGGGGGACGAGAGGGATAAATAGGTGGAACACAGAGGATTTTTAGGGCAGTGAAATTACTTGCCATGATACTGTAATGGTGGCTACATGTCATTATACATTTGGCCAAACTCATGGAATATACAACATCAAGAGTGAATCCTAATGTAATCTATGGAGTCTGGTGATAATGATGTGTCCATGTTGGTTCATCAACTGTAACAAATGCACAAGTCTGGTAGGGGATTTTGATATATGGGGGAGGCTCTATGTGTGTTGGGGGAAGGAGTCTATGAGAAATCTCTGTACTTTTGGCTCAGTTTTGCTGTGAACCTAATAGTGCTCTAAAAAATAAAGTCTGTTTTTAAAATGGTTGTTATAATACATTTATGTTATGTGAGTTTTTACCACAATTTTTAAAAATGTGAGTCTTTTCTTTTTTTCCTCCCTCCCTAATCTCATTCACCAGCAACAGACCATCAAAATGTCCATATTTTAAATCAAGTTTTAGACTTAGCACTCTTTTAATTTCCAAAGATGATGATTCAAAGGCAATACTGTGTTTAGAGAGAGGTCCTGACTACGGAAATACAGATTTGTGGGTTACCAGCATGGATGTGGTACTTCCATCATGGACGTGGATGAAGTCCTCAGGGACTGTGTGCAAAGAAGGCAGGAGAGGCTGAGGAGGAGCCCAGGGAAACCCACATTAAAAACGCAGAAAGAGGAGTCAGCCAAGAAGAAAGAAAAGTAAACAAAGAACCAATATGAAAGCAGGAACCAAGGACAGAGAGCATTTTAAAAATAAATGCATACGTCAAAACCACAGTGAGATACCATGTCATTCTCATTAGGATGGCTATTATATAAAAAAGAGAAGAAAGGAAGGAAGGAAGGAAGGAAGAAAGGAAGGAGAAAGGAAGGAAGGAAGAAAAGTGTGATGAGAATGTGGAGAAATGCTTTGCTGGTGGGAATGTAAAATGGTGCAGCCATGTGGAAAACAGTTTGGCAATTTTCAATAAGTTAAACATAGAATTATCATATTGTAATAGGAAAGAAGCTTTGTATTCTATTACAAGTTAATTGCTAAAGGGATTTTGCCTTTTAAATTGTACATAATGGCCCATCTCTGGGAACTCTCCCAGGTAATGGGCTTTAAGCTAAAATACCCTTATTTAGGTCACAGGAAATATCCTGACCAGACTCACCTGTGAACAGCTGCAGGAAGGAAGAAATTAACACCTCCCCTCTGGAATCTGGCTGGAACCAGGACTTTCTCCCCTCCCCTTTTAGTATAAAGGAAGCTTGAATTCTAACTCAGGGAAGATGGCTCTTTGGGAAACTAGTCCATCATCTTCTCAATCTGCTGGCCTTCTGAATAAAGTCACTAATCCTTGCCCCAACAACTTGTTTCTCAATTTATTGGCCTGTCATGTGGCAAGTAGTTCCAGCTTGGACTTGGTAACAATATGATCCAGCAATTCCACTACTCAGAAGTGAAAGCAGGAACTCAAACAGATACTTGTAAACCAGTGTTCATACAGCACTATTAACAATAGCCAAAAAAGTGGAAACAACCTAAACCATGTCTACTTTTGGATAAACAAAATCCATAAACCAAATGAAGCATGTACATACAATGACATATTATTGTCTGAAAAGAGAATGAAGTTCTGCTACAACACAGATGAATCTCGAAAACATTATGCTAAATGAAATAAGCCAGACACAAAAGGGAAAGTAGTGTATGATACCACTTATATAAGGTACCTACAATACGCAGATTTATGGAGACAGAAAGTAGAATAGCAGTTACCAGGGGCTGGAGGGGAGGCGAGGGGAGAATGGAGAGTTATTGTTTAGTTGATATACAGTTTCAGTTTGGAAAGATGAAAAAGTTCTGTGGCTGGACGGTGGTGATGACTGCATGACAGTGTGAATGTATGTACTTAATGCCACTGAAATGTATACTTAAAATGTTTAGAATAGTAAATTTTATGTTATGTATATTTTACTATAATAAAAAAAAGAGTAAAGGTATAAAAGAAGCCAGACACAAAAGAGTACACAGTGTATGAGTCCATTTATATGAAGTTCAAGAACAAGCAGACCTAACTGGAAGTGGGGGTAAGGTCTGAGCAGCAGCTACCTTAATATATGTGTGTGTGGGAAGGAAATTGGAGGAAATGAAAAACACAGTGTACATTTCAAGGAGTTTTGACGAGTGGACAAATCAGGTAATGTTAGCTAAGAAAGCCTAGAATGAAGCTTTTTTTTTTTTTTTTTAATAAAAGGAAAGTCAAATGTATTTTTAGTTTGAGGAGCAGGTGGACAGGGAAGGATGACAACACAGAGGGGAAGAGACAGATGACATCCGGAGGTGTGAGGGGAGGTGGGGCAGAGGCTATCCTTGGAAAAGCACAGGACATCTCTCCCACTGTGACTATGAGACAGAAAGCAAGGATGGGTAAGGATCAGCTGAGTGAGGATGTCGAAGAGAAGCAGTGTAAAGCATTCGGAGTTGCATAGTCTTTTTTTTTAATTGAAGTCTAGTTGATTTACAATGTTGTGTTAGTTGCAAGTGTACTGCAGAGTGATTCAGTTATACATATCTATCTATTATTTTTCAGATTCTTTTCCATTATAGGCTATTACAAGATATTGAATACAGTTCCCTGTGCTATACAGTAGGTCCTTGTTATTTATCTATCTTGTATATATCTATCTTATATACAGTAGTGTGTATATGTTAATCCCAGACTCCTAATTTATCCCTCCCCTGGTAACCATAAATTTGTTTGCTATGTCTGTGAGTCTATTTTTTGTAAGTAAGTCCATTTGTTTCATTTTTTTTTTCAGATTCCACATGTAAGTGATATCATATGATATTTGTCTTTCTCTGTCTGACCTAATTCACTTAATATGATAATCTCCAGATCCATCCGTGTTGCTACAAATGGCATTATTTCATTATTTTTTATGGCTGAGTAGTAGTCCATTACATATATTATATATATATGCACACACATATATATATAGACATTCAAGTTACTTCGATGTCTTGGCTACTATAAACAGTGATGCTATGAACATTAGAGTGCATGTATCTTTTTGAATTAGAGTTTTCTCTGGATATATGCCCAGGAGTGGGACTGCTGAATCTTGTGGCAGGAGTTGCACTGCCTTCATTTCACTATACTCAATGGGCCTCCTGTAACCTGTTTGATATCACCAATATCCCTCCAAATTCTAACCATTCTAGTCTATTGCTCTCTCTGAAACTGAGTTCTGTCACTAACCACCACCTTAAAATCATTTTTGTTGAAGTTTTCCTTGTCTTCACATATAGCTATTTGATAAGACCTCTAAGGTTTATTCAAGGCACAAGATTTTGTTTTACTATGGATGTGAATTTTAGAATAAAACAGTTGGAAAAATGTATGTATTTTTAATTTCCTCTGTGTCCTAAATTTAATAAATGCAGCTAGCACATTTATGTCAGAATTATATTGGAAGTAGAGAGCTATCTGCCTTCCTCACAAAAGTTCAGTTGTATTATTACTAGTTTTGAAGTGAGAACTTTGTTATCATTCCACAAAAGAAAACTGATTTCAGATCTAGATAGCTAAATTAAATATATCCACATGTATTTGGTGTTATCAGAATTTGTTAATGGGAGGTGAATAATTGGAACAAGTTTGTCTGTCTGTTCAGAGCTGTAAAGTCTTCATTACAGCGTAGCAGCCTGGGACAGCTTGAAGATGTGTGGTCTAATTAACTCAGAATAGAGGCCTCTCTTGAAGGGTAGGCAATATTGCAGTAGGAGCCTAGCTAGAAGACTGCTTCCTAAAAATCACTCAGAAAACCCCTTTCAAAAGGCCCAGAGACAATTACAAAGGCAAAATTACAAACGGCTAATGCATAGAGGAAAATGGAAAGCTTCATTAATATTCAAAGGATAACAATTTAATTGCCCCTCAGATGCCATTTTATCTTATCGTGTTACCAAGATTTGTAAAAATTATACTTTAGGGTAAGTGATTGGAAATCTCATGGATTGCTTGTGAGAGTAAAAATCGGTTTATTTTTTCAAAAAACAATAGAATATGGATCAAAAGCCTTAATGACTGAATCAAATGGCCACACCTTTTGAATTAACAATTGCAGTGCTAGGATATCATCCTTTAAAGAATTCAGAAAAGTGGATAAAAGCTTTTTCACACAAAGAAATTTGTCTCACTGCTAATTACGATAGAAAAAAAAGAGAAGTATCTCAATATCTAACAATGAGGATTTCAATTATGAAAGATACACCTGCTATTACACATTTTATAGTCATTTAAAATGTGTATGAAGAATTTTTAACTGTGAGGAAAATGTGACATATGGTAAGTGATAAGAGTATTATTCTATTGTATTGAAATATGTACATGTGTAGAAAAAAACTGGCAGTGTCAAAAGTTAAGGTGGTTATCTCTAAGTGTCAGGGTTTTAAGTGATTTTTTAAAAAAATACTGCTCTCTATTTTTCACACTGGATGGGTAGCATTTTTAAAATCAGAATATAAAATTATTTTTTAACAAAGGGACAAAGTCCCTTTTGATCATTTCTGGTAATGTCTACATACCTGTACGCCAATAAAATGGGTCAAGACATCCAGCTGCAGTCAGCTATTCATTCGATAATATTTATTAAGCACCTACTGTGTACCAAGCTCCTGCTCTGTGCTGGGGATACAAAGGTAGACAAGACACCTAGACACAGGCTGGCCTTTGCCTAGCTTACAGTCTGGTGGAAGGTACAGTGTAGTCGTTTGCCAGAGCTGCCATAATGACATACCACAAACTGGGTGGCTTAAATAAACATAAGTTTATTTTCTCGCAATTCTGGAGGCTACAAATCCAAGATCAAGATGTTGGAGGGTTAATTTCTTCCAAGATCTTTGTCCTTGGCTGGCAGATAACTATCTTCTCCCTCTGTTTCAAACTGTGCGTCTGTGTTCAAATTTCCCCTTCTTATCAGGACACCAGTCATATTGGATTAAGGTCCACCCTCATGACCTCATTTCAATTTAATTACCTCTTTCAAGACCCTACCTCCAAATACAGTCATCTTCTGAGGGGGTCACATGTAGTGGGGCCAGAATTTCAGCATATGAATTTGGGGGAGACAAGTCAGTCCATAACATATGGCAATTAAACAAGCAATTGCCTCAGGAAGAAGAACTGGAAAAGCTGAGACCAAAGACTAGACACCATCATTGCATTCCTAGAGCTGCAGGTCACTTCTAGCAAAAGCGCTGGGTTTGCTATATTCCAACGCTTGATGCTTTCAGTCTTCTTTTCCAGTGTGTTTCTGTTTTGGAGCTTCCTTATTTAATAGGTTAACAGGAATAGAACACATCTTCATTTAGTTAGGATGACATGCAACTGACATTTTAAATTTATCTTCTCTTCAGAGTGTCAGAAAATGAATATTTATTCTTGGATCCCTAATATTACAAAGTCATTCATTATCTTTCCAGGGACCAGATTGGGCTGTGAATTGACACCTGCTGAGTTCCCAGATGAGCATATGTCATGATTCCCAAGACAGGCTTGGCTAGTTCTAAGTCTCTAGAGCTGTAAACAAACAAAGGTCTGGGGAATAAACTCTTTCCAGTCTAATAACTTCTCTGTGACTCATTTTCAATAATTTCCAAAATTCAGAAGAACACTTTTTTATGGTATCATACACAGAGTCTACCTAATTCACAATTCACTTCCTGTAAACTTATTTCTTTTGGTCTCAAATCCTTCGTGGTGTGTGGCAGACTAGCAGTAAATTTATTAAATTAACTTCAAGTTCATTGAAAATAAAACATTCTTGGGGCTGGCTAGATTGTGGTTGGAAAATGTTAGACTGCATTTATATATACCATTCATGGCCCTTCTTTTCCAAGAACAGACAGAATTTCACATAAGCATTTTAAAAGTAGTAGAACGTTGATGTAGCCTAGTGGTTAAAGGCTTGGGCTCTTTCCACCCGCAGGAGGATCATGAGTAAGCCCTTGGAGAGCCCTTGGAATAGTGTCCAGTGCACAGTGCCGTGTGCAATCTGCAAGAGCTGCTATTAATAGACTTTGCAGAGCAGACTTTCCATTTTGTTGGGATCTCTTTCCTACTCCATGTCCAGACTTAGCTCTAGTCCGTTACCCAAGATCCAACTCAGAGGCAAGAGTGAGTGCTCTGGACAACTTTGAGCCCTTCTGTTGGTAATATTTAATAAAGTAAATATTTGACCTATTTGAAGGTCAGCCTTTGGGTAGCTGGAGCCACACAATTGCAGTGATTCCCCTTTCTATGACTAGCAACATTAAAATCTATATAACTTTGGAAGGGTATCTTTAGATGTCTTTCATGAGCTTGTAAGTGCTTCTTGTTCTCCTGAATTCATCCAAGTCAACTGTGAGTAGTCACCTTATAAGACAGATGCTTTCATGCTTACTTCCTCTTAAAGGTCTTGTGCAGGCTTGTTCCAATCTTCTGGGCTTTTGTTGTTGCTCTTCCCAGTTTGCAGTGCCCCTTGTTCCTCTTCACCAACATTATTCCTCCTTTATTTCCAAACTGGCGCCCAAACCTCTGGGATCTTATTGTGTTGATTCCTCTGCTTGATCCCTGGTTAATACTTACATATTTACATTGTTAATTTTGCCCTTAGGAATTATTGCTTGAAAAATGTATTTGTTTCTTATTTGTGCCTTTTGTCTCTCTGTTAGATTGTAGAATCCTTAACAATAAAGCACATGTCCTTGAATTCTTTTTGCAGTTTATCCTACTGTATACACTAAGAAACACTAATTGCTTACTTTGGTCATTTGATTACTTTTCCCCCCTTATCCCAATTACTCTTCTCTACTTGTAACCTAGCCTTTCCAGCTGGTCTTATATTAATGTATACCATCTAGAGTGTCTTCTATCCCTTTGGATTTTATACTGTCAAGTATCTTCTGATAACTTGTTTTACTTTTCTCTGTTGCCCGACCTATTTACACATCATACCAGAGAAATCAAAGAGTTGGCATGTTTCTCAGAGTATGCAAAGGAAAAAAATCGGCAGAGTGCCCTGCTCCGGGTAGAAGTGAGCCTTTCTTCTTTGTGGTCTCCACAGAATTCTTTTTTGGACTTTCTTGGGTGATAAAGAATTTTTATCTTTATCATTTATCTTTATCAATTATTGAATACTTAGGATTTGACTAAATTCTCCAAAAGCCACGGATAATCCACCTGTCAGCTTTGGACCTAAGTTTGGGGATTGGGACAGAGAGTTTTTATTCAGGTGATAAAGCTGGTGATATGACTATCTAGAAATTTATTCATAATTTAATTTTTTATTTTAAAAAATTGGGGAAAATATAGATACCATAAAATTTACCATTTTAACCATTTTTAAACATGCAGATCAGTGGCATTAAATACATTCATATTATGCAGTCATCACCACTATCCATCTCCAGAATTCTTTTCATCTTGCAAAACTCAAACTCTGCACCCATTAAACAATAATTCCTCATTCTTTTCTCAGCGCAGCCCCTAGCAACCAACATTCTACTTCCTATCTCTGTGAATTTGACTACACTAGATTCTTCATTATATTAAGAGGATTCATACAGTATTTGCCCTTTTGTGGCTGGCTTATTTCACTTGGCATAATGTCTTCAAGATTCATCCACATTGTAGCATGTGTCAGAATTTCATTCCTTCTTAAGGCTGAATACAATTTTTTATTTTAATGATTGTAAAACATTCCCTTTCTACTGTTGTATGTTTAGGTGTTTCCTCTTTTTTAGCAACTACTAATGAAAGTTGGGGTATGTCTTTAAATGTACCTATGTTTTTTGACTCCTGAAAAATAACAGTGGACAATTGAAAAAAAAATAGACAAGGCTAGTGTCCAGGAAATCTCATTAAAAACATGTCTTCTTGCTTTAATCAGAAATACATATATTTTAAGATGCATTTAAGATTTTTTTAAGAAGCAAAGGAAACCAGCTGTTCACATGTGTGACTT
Source organism: Camelus bactrianus (assembly GCF_048773025.1). Taxonomy (NCBI): domain Eukaryota; kingdom Metazoa; phylum Chordata; class Mammalia; order Artiodactyla; family Camelidae; genus Camelus; species Camelus bactrianus. Next base: position 16,163,767 of record NC_133552.1, read on the forward strand.
TGTTGTTGTGCTTCAGCAATGATTACCACATGATCTTGGTCAATGTATTCACTGACCATAAAAGGAGAAAAATGTGCATTTCCTTGATAATATTGAGAATGAGTTGGCAAGTGATCCCTGAGTTCTGGGATGGGTTGAAAGGTGAAACAGAAAATGTTTTAAACTGCCAAGACTTGAGTTAAAGCCTTTAAAACTGTCTCTTTTCCAATAATTGCTGAGATTATTAAATTGTGAAACTAGATAAGGAAGCTTCTGGCATGTATTTTATATCAGACAGCAAGCTATTAAAACAGCAAGAAAAACAATGAGACATCAGGGAAGGAAAAGCCAAAATTAAATAGAACAATCTTGGTAGGTTAAAATGTGTTTTTCAATATGAATGAAGGCTCTGATAACATGCCTGGGACTTCACTGGGTACAGATGTTCGCTTTTTCTTATATGAAAGAAAACTTTAAATTGGATTTTATTATATTACCTCAGGTAGAAGAAATATTTTTGTATTCATTACTTATACCCTGACTACTTAACAAAAGTTATTTGAGGCAATCGAAAGACTGTAATTTAAGAAATCTGAATATGAATTCTCCAGGTGTCTTTTATTATTCAGGCACTGACCTTTTCTCTGAAAAAATTAACACAAATCTTAGTGAAGAACATTAACTCTGATGACTGGGGAATAGTCTAGCAGCTTCTCAGATGGTGTGGCTGAGTCTTGTCTACCTGGGTTTGGTCAGTTCAGCCCTCTCTTGCATTAGGATTTTCTTGGCCTGTAAATAGAGGGACCATATGTTCTAGATTTTCTGGTACAGTTCCAATTAAAAATATTCTTTCCTGTTGTTAGACCATGTGTCAAACCATGTGTCCTGATATTTTTATGGAAAATGTGGTTAGCTTACTTGTAATTTTCCATACTTCTCTAATAGGCCTTTCCTTCAGGGTACCCAGAGGCCTCTGCGCCTGGGTTGGGCTATGCATCCATCCTACTCGTTCTGTGAGTCAGCTGATTTCTCTGCATCTCTGCGGAGCCCAGCCTGCTTTCCCCAACCATCTCCAGAATCCTTCCTTCTCCGATCTCCTATGCAATCTACAGATTGTTACTCTCTAACTAGTATTTTAAAAAATATATATATACATATTTTTTTGAAGTATAGTCAGTTACAATGTGTCAATTTCTGGTGTACAGCACAATGTCCCAGTCATGCATATACATACACATATTCTCTAACTAGCATTTGATTTTATGTGGCCTCATATTGTTATGATTGTTATATTTGTGTTAGTCTCATCTCTTCAGCTAAACTATACAGTTTGGAGGGAAAGTACATCACCTGAATTTCTTCCGTAACCACCACAGTGCCTCACTCAGTGTTGCGCATACAGCACCTCCTGTCAGAGAGAGAGGGAGGGAGGGAGGGAGAGAGAGAAAGAGAGAAAGAAAGAGAGAAAGAAAGAGAGAAAGAAAGAAAGAAAGAAAGAAAGAAAGAAAGAAAGAAAGAAAGAAAGAAAGAAAGAAAGAAAGAAAGAAAGAAAGAGAAAGAAAGAAAGAAAGAAAGAAAGAAAGAAAGAAAAAGAAAGAAAGAAAGAAAGAAAGAAAGAAAAGAAAAAGAAAGGAAGAAAAGGAGAAATGAAGAAAGAAAAGGAGGAAGGAAGAGAGAGAAAAGAAAGAAAAAAAAGGAAAGGAAGGAAGGAAGGAAGAAAGGAAGAAAGAAAGAGAAAGAGGAGAAAGAGAATGTGAAAACGAATATATGTATAGTATATGCATAACTGGGACATTATGCTGTACACCAGAAATTGACACATTGTAATTGACTGTACTTCAATTAAAAAAAAAGGAATGAAAGAAAGAGAGAGGAGGGAGGGAGGAAGGAAGAGAAAAGATTCTTTAAATATTTTTTGTCATTCAGGGCAGAGACCCCTTTGAAAATATCTCTACCCAAACCCCACAGTGAACCTGTATATACATATTTGGCTATTGGTTAAACCCTTACTATATTCTTGTCAGAATTGGAACATGTACTCTTAGCATCAGATTTCTATCCTAAGGCATTTAATGATAAATATATATACATATTTGAGGGAGGAGGGGAGTAGAAACCCAGAACTTGGTTTCTCACATGTACTAAGTGCAAAAGGTAAATTTCATGACTTTATTATTTTGTCCAGGATAGAGTTAGACTAGTAAGACTCTATGACTGCTGTTCTAGGGTTCTCTTCTTTCTGTCCCCTCACTATGGGTTTCTCCCAAGCCTTGGTGCTCTATTCTCTAAACATTTGCTCCATGGGGGCTGCTTACAAGGGAGACACTATCTAGGTGACTATATTAAATCGACATTTCCTGAAGATTTTCCCTGCGCTCCAACCAGCGATTAACAAGCAGGCTGAGGGTACAAGATGTGGGATTATGGGATCAGAGGAGGGAAGTGGGAAGGGAGAGACTCGGGCAGCATCAGGAATCAGGGGGCCTTTTCTAAATATTCATGGTAGACAAGATTGAGTAGGTCCATGCTGGGGTTTGGGCATATGTATGCTGAAGGACTCCTGTGGTTCTGATTTCAGAGACCCTCAGTTCCAAACCTCTTAGTACCAATTTCCTATGGCACATCTTCAAGGCATCAGCATGTCTCTATCCCCCCCACCTTCTCTTTCCAATTTCCCCATTTCTTTCAGCATTAGCACTCTTCTTTTTTCCAAGTAATTGGAATGCTTAAGAGAATTTAACTTGCCGTATTTTATGCATCTAATGCATTCGATTAGCAAGAATTATTTAAGTACTTGGGGAAACACTCATAAGGTTGTAAATTTGCTCTGCAGGCATTTGAAATGTTTAAAATAAAAACTAACTCTATTTAATTTACAAATGCAGTTTAAAATGTTTAAGGGGATTTAATTATCCAAGTTTGTACTGCTTATTTAATTTAGTTTATCAACATGAGCAAACCAAATATTTATCAGAGAAAAATGAGAGAATAATTTTAATCTGCATAACAAGATTACTAATTTAAACTCAAGGAAAAGTAGATTTTTAATTTTGTAACTTTAAAAAATGGAATATCAATTTGACATCCTAGTAAGTGTAAATAGTTTTAACTACTCTTAAAGATTCACTTCCTGTGCAAGACATAAAAACAAACAAGTAAACCTCTAACAGTATTAAAAGAGATCTTAAATATATTTAAATGTAAATGACACCTTACTCCCCACAGTCTCTTTGCTCCTTACGGTCCTGAAATTTCTGGAATATAAATGGTCCACAACAGACTTTTTTAATCTGGGGAAGGGAATTACTAGCACTTTAAAAAATTCTCTGTTAAATACAAATAAATTACAAAAACTCTTCTATCGCTGGAAAAAACTCAGGCCTGGCACCTCCTCTTCTTCTCCTCCTGCCTTGGTTTCTCTTCTTGGGGGTAATTTAGGTAAAATAAAGAATTGTGAAGGCAGCAGATTCAAACATCAGCGCAAAGCCTAATGACTTTGATGTCGAGGAAGCTGAAACCTTGCCCTGCCTTTTTTCTCTTCTGGGCTGCGCACGTGTCCTCGTGTGAAACGACCACCTTACAGCGCAGGCGCACTGCGCTTGATTAAATAAATGCCCAGGAGGACTCGAGAGCTTCATCGGCTTGCTCTTCTCACACACAGAGACTGTGTTTTAGCAAATAGCGGATACCATGGCCCACCATGATAATCTCACCCTATGGGTGGCTACACACTTATTTGCTTTGGAGGCTTCTGGCTATTCATATTTTTGTTAAGGAAAATTAAAAATTCCTGCAACACTCCTGCTGGATTAGTTTAATTGAAGTGTACCCAATCGTAAAATACAAAACAGACAAAAATTATCATATACAAATACTTATCACTGTGAATCATTGTGTATCAGGATTTTCTTGCTACTGTAAAACCAAAATAAAATTGGAAAGGGATAAATATGAGAGTTTGAGATTTGCAAATGTTAGCCACTATACATAAAAAAAGATTAAAATTTTTTCTTCTGTATAGCACAGGGAACTATATTCAATATGTTGTAATAACCTTTAATGGGAAAGAACATGAAAACAAAAATATGTATGTATATGCATGACTGGAACATTGTGCTGTACACCAGAAACTGACACATTGTAACTGACTGCACTTCAGTTAAAAAAAAATTCAGAAATAAATTGGATGGTTGGATGCTAAAGCTAGAACAAGATGCAACTCTCTTCCATCACCCCAGAATTAAAACTTCTGTGTTTGTTTGGTCAACTTCCTTTATCTTTTGGTTGACATTATTATAAGCATATGTTATATATTTAAAGCCATAAAATAAATTGTCCTAATAAAAAGACCACTTTTTTTTTTTTTTTTTTGCTTTATATGTTGGGATTTCACGTAAGATTTCATTTTTAGAAAGGATTCCCTGCTAAGGAAAGTTTGAAAATGGACTAATTTACATCAAGCTAACAGCTTCTTAATTTTCCTCTAGGAGTCCAGTCCTTTTCCCTCTTAGGTAACACACCACCAACAACAACATACTCATTTCCTGAAGATTTCCTGGTATTTCTTCCCTCTTCAATAATCTATAAAGGCTCCTTGTAGACTAGTAAACTAAGTTCAACATTTTCCGCCTGGCTTTCCAGGCAGAAATAATCTTGACTTTACTTTAGCTCTCCAAATATGTCCCTCACAGAGCTCCTCTTGTCTGAGTAAGGTAACCATGGAGCCCAGTCCCCTCTTCCTTACTTCCTGCCTTGGACGGATCTTGCTAATCCCCCTGCACTGAGCCACCACCAATCTATTAGAGTTGACGTGTGAAACGGAGCCCATTTGCCATCAGCTCTTTTCTGCACCCTGGTGTGCTCTGCATCTTGGTTCACTATGTCCTTAAATCTGAGAGTTCCCCCCGTCCCCCTTTCCCCTATCCTAATTTCTCTTTAACCTTAACAGTTCACAGACTCTTTATCAGCTCCCTGAGTTCATGATGAACTCTTCTTCCCACGGGTTTAGAATTTAATTTTGCTGGATAGCTTTCTTTGCTCTATGGCCTCCCCACCAGGATCATTAACTTCTCTGTTTCTTCACAAGCTTGTGATGACTGGAGGGATCTATTCTCGAAGGGTGGAAAGAGTTCTTAACTGCAATGACATGCCCTGAATTTAGTCTCAGTCCTGTTTGTCAGTCACTGATTCTGCAATTTTAACCAAATAACTTAAATTCTCGTAGTCTCACTTTTCCCTTTGTGAAATGGGGATAATAGTATCTGTTGTGTTTTAGAAGAAAATTGTCATGGATGGAGTGTCTGCTGCTTGGTTTGGCTGGCTACCTTACTGGAGTCACCTTGTGGGTAGAAATGATTATCAAGTCATTTGATTTCAGAAACCTGATCTTATTAAGCCACCCCGAGTTGATGGGTTATAAAAACCTGACTCATGCGGCTGGTAGTTCTCTTTGCTTCTTTTCTACATTTTCTCCCTAGGTGACCTCTCTAATCCCAAGGCTTCAGAAGCTTTTTATACACCAGTGACCCTCCAATGTCCAGGAAAATCCAGATCTCTCTACTAAGCCTCATTGCCCTATATTGAAATGGTCACTTGACACGTCCCCTGGGGGATCCACGTGCTTCTCAAACTAAACATATTCAAACTGAACTCCTCTTCACCCTGTAACATCTCCATTCCCACCCAGAGCCACATCTGATCTATTGTCCTTCTTCTTTGCTCATTTTAGTGAATAGGTGGTAACTCTTCAACCCAATTACTCAAGCCAGAATCCTGGAACTGCTCCTTCAGGCTCCTTTCCTACGTCCAGTCTATCACCAAGCTCTCATAATCCTGTCTCCTAAACATATTGTAAATCTGTCCCCTTCTGTCTACTGCCAGCACACTTGTCCAAGTGACTATTATCCCTTGACTGAACTATTGCAAAATTCTCCTCCTTGCTCTCTCCATTTCCATTTTAATGCCCCCTCCAATCCATACTTTGCATAGCAAGTAGAAGGACCTTTTTAAAGGACAAATGTCATCATGTCTAATATTATCTTTAAATTTTGTACTCAAATCCAAACTGCCCCTGAGTGGCCTCTGAGGCCCTTTGTGATCTGGTCCCTGCCTACCTCTCCAGGCTCCTTTCATGTGGACCTTCTCTCCCTCCATCCTTCCAGTCTGTATTGGCCTTGCAGATCCTCAAAACACATCAAGCTCTTTATTGCCTTCTGCCTGACAGCTTTCCCTCATTCCATTGCCCCACTTAAAGTGTCAGAAAAGCCTTTCTTAATCCTCTAATCTAACATAGCATTTAGCACAAGAAGCAGTGATGTTTTCATTTGTGTGATTACTTACCTGTCTGTCTCCCCTCTAGCAGGAAGGCAGGAACTACTTACCACTAACCTACCACTGTGTGGTGCCTGCCCTGTGCTAGAGGCCCAATAAGTATTTGATGACTGAAACAACGAATACATTTATCCACTTCATAGTGATCACATCCAATGTATTCCTTTCCCTGGTACCTGCAAAACTGATCAGAGGAAAAACGCTTGATGAGCATGGTCAATTAGAACCAAGGTGTTTGTGAAGAGTTAGGAGAAAACTTGTTCTATGAATTTTACCTCCCTGTCTCACACGAGCATTCCTCTTGATTGGATTGAGGTGGATAAATATTAACTATTTCTTCCTTCCCACTTCAGTTCCTCTGCCTTGCTAATAGGTCCTCATGATTACAAGCAATTGTGTTACTTCAGACAGTCAAATTACAATATGTACCGTTGATTGGGCAATAGAATCACTCTACTGCTAATAACAGCAATTACAACCACAAAAATTTATATCATACTTTATAATTTTCCAAGTGCCCTTAATGTGCATTATCTCATAATCTTGGAGTCTGGGCCTGAAGATGAATCCTAATACCTTGATTCATTTGGATGGTTCCCAAAGCTTCATTTGCAGCAGCTTATATCCAATCCATTACTGAAGGGAGGACCTCTCCAGTTGAATTTATGCTTTTCTATGTTGACTTTTGGTAGTTCCATCTCAAGAGAGTGACCCTTTCCTCACCTTATCTTCAAATTCTGGAGACTCTACTGTACCTTAATTTATTGACTATAATTCCTTCTAGGATTGTTGGAACAGATAATGAGATAATAATAATAACTAATATTTGCTGAGTGCTTACTATGTGCCAGACAGTGTCCTAAGTGCTTTACACATACTAATTTATTCAGTCCTATTACTTCCTTAGTTATGAGAAGCAGATAGCATTGCTGTATCCACTTAAAAAGAGAAAACTAAGATGCAAAAAGACTATATAATTTGTCTCCTTGCTAACAAGTGGGAAAATGGGGCCATGAACCCAGCAGACTGGTCCCATAGTCCATATTCTTTTTTTTTTAACATTTTTTTTATTGAGTTATAGTCATTTTACAATGTTGTGTCAAATTCCAGTGTAGAGCACAATTTTTTCAGTTATACATGAACATACATATATTCATTGTCACATTTTTTTCTCTGTGAGCTACCATAAGATCTTGTGTATATTTCCCTGTGCTATACCGTATAGTCTTGTTTATCTATTCTACATTTTGAACTCCCAGTCTGTCCCTTCCCACCTCCTGCCCTCTTTACAACCGCAAGTTTGTATTCTATGTCTATGAGTCTGTTTCTGTTTTGTATTTATGTTTTTTTTTTTTCAGGTTCCATATATGTGCAATTTCATATGGTATTTTTCTTTCTCTTTCTGGCTTACTTCACTTAGAATGACATTCTCCAGGAACATCCATGTTGCTGCAAATGGCGTTATGTTGTCAGTTTTGGGGGCTGAATACTATTCCATTCTATAAATGTACCACATCTTCTTTATCCAGTCATCTGTTGATGGACATTTAGGCTGTTTCCATGTCTTGGCTATTGTAAATAGTGCTGCTATGAACATTGGGGTGCAGGTGTCTTTTTGAAGTAGGGTTCCTTCTGGGTATATGCCCAGGAGCGGGATTCCTGGGTCCTATGGTAAGTCTATTCCTAGTCTTTTGAGGAATCTCCATACTGTTTTCCACAGTGGCTGCACCAAACTGCATTCCCACCAGCAGTGTAGGAAGGTTCCCTTTTCTCCATAGCCTCTCCAGCATCGGAGTCCATATTCTTAAGCAGCATGTATGTGACTTTATCCTCTAAGACATTTCTTCTTTAATGACATTACTCTTTAATACATTTATCAAAATTTTAAGGAGATCTCACTGTGTGCCAGGCATTAAGCTTAGTGCAGGAACATAGCTTCGCCTCTAGTAGGGAAGATAGATTTGAACAAATGGTTATGAGTGTGATGTGTGTTATGACAATGAAGGAACATTGTGCTTTCGGAGCACCGAAAGAAGATCTGGTCTAATTGGGGTCAGGGAATGCCTCTTTGAGGAAGGGACGTTTTAGCTTGAGGCCTGAAGGATATGTACACATAGGCTAAACAAAGGGGAAGTGAGAGAGATCAGCAGTGGGTCACACCCTTCCCGCAATGCTTCAGGAACTGGAGGAAGTCAGTACAGCTGCAGTTTTTAGAGCAAGGAGGCAAATGAACTGGGGAGATGGTGGAAAACAAACCAGTCCCTACTGCAAAGGGCCTCAGAGACCATAATAAGGATTTGGCGTTTTATTCTAAGGGCCTTGTGCAACTATTGAAAAGATTTGAAGTGCACAGTTTTAAAAAAGCTGCTTCAGCTGCAGTGAGGAGGAGATGAGTGGGAGGTTGCTGTAGTCTTCCAGGAGAGAGGGGCTGGCCACGTGAGCAAGGATGTGGGCGGTGGGGATATTGGGAAGTGGATGGGGTCAAAACATATCTAGGAGGTGCAATGAATAGAACTTGGTGATTGATTGGATGTGGAGCATGAGAGGGAAGGAGGAATCAAGGTTTCTGACTTGAGCAAGGTTTTGATAATGGAAATAGAAATTGATAATAGAAATGGAAGCAGATTTGGGTGAGGGGATTGATGGGATGAAAAATGAAATTTCAGGGGTGTTTAAATAGAGGCAGTCGTGTCTGGCAGGCAGTTGGATTATAAGGGTCTAAAGATCAGAAAGGAGTAATGGGCTTAGATTTAACTCTAAGATGGACATTTTTCAGGTTTACTGTTTCCAAAATTAGAATGGTCTTAAAAATAGTTTCTGTGTTAAAAATAGTGTTTTTAATGGTAAACTGTAATTGATGGTGTGTTAAAACAGAGGGTATTCAGAATTTTACAGAACCTGTAAAAACATAACTAATTTGTATTTAATGGTGTTTTGAGAAATCAAAGGAGGAGAGCCTTTAAACTACTCTTTTATCTTGAGGAGAGATTGTAATTAGTAAAAGTAAAATTCAGCACTAGCACTGAATTTTGGTACAAATATCAAACTGGTAAAGTTCAACTTAATGAGGCTTTACCGTAATTGTTCATGGGCTTGAAGTATTTGTTCCTTTTAAGTAAGTCCAAATCATTCCTTCCTCCGTTCCTACCTTGAACACAATTTTTCCTACACCATTAACTTGATCAGCAGTCTCTGTCTCCACATTACAAAGGTATGCTTTGTCAACCTTGGATAGAATAATGTGTCTTTGAATTATGGGAACTTAAATTAATAGGGTTTCAATGTGGTGTGTTTATCTTTTCCCTGAATGTGAAATGCTGAGTCTTTTCGTGTAATGGTGAGGTGTTTCACATATCCATCGCCCCCGTCTGGGGCCATCTTAAGTGGGAGAAGAGTTAGAGAATGTGTACCCTAGTTTAGAGGAAGGAAAGGACTCATGGACATTCCTTTTTAAAAATTCCATTTACTGTCTCGAAGGTGGTTTTTTTGGGCAATATAATGTTTTCCATTGTGAATTTAATATTCATTACTGTGTATATAACCTTCCCAAGTAGATTTTAACCTAGCAGGGGAGCAAGCAGCCAGAGCTCCTCCCTGCAGTCCTTGGCTCCAGGGCTTTCTGCTCCTTTTCTACTACAGCTTTCTGGATCCTTCAACAAAGGCCCTCCTGGTTTCACATAGACCACCACTTAGTATAGCTAAAGCTCAAGAGAACTTTAAAAACTTTAAAAAGAAATTTTTCTTTTAATGTGGTAAAATATACATAACATAAAATTTACCATATTAACTATTCTTAAGTGTAATGTTCAGCAGTGTTAAACAGATTTATAATGTTGTGCAATCATCACCACCATCCATCTCTCAAGGGAACTTATAAAAACAAACCTTTACTCTCTGACTTGTTCTATGAGGCCAGCGTTACCCTAACACCAAAACCAGATAAAGACATTACAAGAAAGAAGACTACAGACCAATATCTCTCCTGAACTTTGATGCAAAAATCCTCAACACAATATTAGCAAATCGAATCCACCAATGCATAAAAAGGATTATATACCACGATCAGGTGGGATTTATTCAGATATGCAAGGTTGGCTGAACATTTGAAAATCAATGTAAGGTGCCAAGTCACCTTTATCCTGCAAGGGTTAGTCTATTAGCTTTGGTTTCTTTCAGTTTTGCTTTCAGTTTTGCCTTCAGTAGCGGGCTGTGGCCTTTCCGAGGTCTCAGCCAGGAGTTTGAGCGCTGCTGTTTCACCTTGGTGTGCCTTGTGCTCCCCGCTCTGTCTCATCAGTACCCCACTGCTGCAAAACCGCGCAGAGCCTCAGCCTCCCTGCTGCTACTTCCCTTTAGTTTTCTTGCAGCCTCTGCTGTGCTTGCTCAGCTTGGGAGCTGGCAAACATCTCAAGGAGAGATTGCATCTAGCCTGCTGGGTTCTACTTCTCTGAAATTTCCTCCCCTCTAGGATTTTACTACCTGAGTCCCTTTGCTTTGGCAGCTTTGAACGCCAGTCTGTCTCCTTAGCCCAACAGAGTAATAGAGTAGCTGCCACGTCCTCTGTTCCCTGCCCTGCGAATTGGGCCAGGGTGAAGATGGAGCTCACCTTGATGTTCCTGCCTTCTCTTAGTAATCATCTGTGTTGGTCACTCTCCAAATTCCTTTATTTATTTATCTTTTTTTAAACATTTTTTTTTATTGAGTTATAGTCATTTTACAATGTTGTGTCAAATTCCAGAGTAGAGCATAATTTTTCAGTTATACATGAACATACATATATTCATTGTCACATTTTTTTTGTGGTACTGTGAGCTACCACAAGATCTTGTATATATTTCCCTGTGCTATACCGTATAGTCTTGTTTATCTATTCTACATATGCCTGTCAGTATCTACAAATTTTTAACTCCCAGTCTGTCCCTTCCCACCCCCCCACCTTGGCAACCACAAGTTTGTATTCTATCTCTATGAGTCTGTTTCTGTTTTGTATTTATGTTCTTTTTTTTTTTTTTTTTCAAGATTCCACATATGAGAGATCTCATATGGTATTTTTCTTTCTCTTTCTGGCTTACTTCACTTAGAATGACATTCTCCAGGAGCATCCATGTTGCTGCAAATGGCGTTATGTTGTTGGTTTGGGGGCTGAATAGTATTCCATTGCATAAATGTACCATATCTTCTTTATCCAGCCATCTGTTGATGGACATTTAGGCTGTTTCCATGTCTTGGCTATTGTAAATAGTGCTGCTATGAACACTGGGGTGCAGGTGTCTTTTTGAAGTAGGGTTCCTTCTGAATATATGCCCAGGAGCGGGATTCCTGGGTCATATGGTAAGTTTATTCCCTAGTCTTTTGAGGAATCTCCATACTGTTTTCCACAGTGGCTGCACCAAACTGCATTCCTACCAGCGGTGTAGGAGGGTTCCCTTTTCTCCACAGCCTCTCCAGCATTTGTTATTTGTGGACTTTTGAATGATGGCCATTCTGACTGGTGTGAGGTGATACTTCATTGTAGTTTTGATTTGCTCCAAATGCCTTTAAATGGTGTGTTCTATATTTCGTCCAGCTGTTAACAGTTTTCAGTTGGTTCAATATAAGCTCCTACGTTATGGCTGAAATCAAGTTTTCCTTTTTTGAATACAAATATCAAATGTTGTACACCTGAAACTAATATACATGTCATACTCAATTATATATCAATTAAAAATAAGTAAAAGATATCACCTAAAAAGTCTTCCTCTTTTACAATTTGCAAGTCTTCCTCTTTTACAACTCTATATTATAAATAAAAAATTTAAAAGAGCTCAAGAGACTGAAGTAAGGAAGTACACAAGCATAAAAACTGAGTTATAGATCATAGAACTCTAGTCTCAACCCAAGACTATCTTCAAGTCTTCTGGACTCAGCATTCTGTCTGGATCAAAGGTCCTTCCTGCCTCATCTTCAGTTTGGTTCTTTGGCAAAAGCTTTGTACTCAGACTGAGAAAGCCAATGTTTGGTCTCTGGACTTCTGTATAAAAATTATGTGATCCTGGACCAACCTCTTCCTTTTACCACTTTGGGCCTGTCATTAGTCAAGGAGGATGGCCATTAATGCCTGCCTGCCTTAAGTCTGTTTAGGAACAAGCAAGGCAAGTGCTTGTCCTGTCTTCCTAAGAGCTGATATGGGATCAGCTCAGCTTTGAAGGCAAGGTTCACAAGGGTGCCATCTCCATAGAGATACGGATGTTTTAACATTTTTCCAGCTCTTGGATGATTTCTCGTCATGCTCTGTTCTTCTCTTCTCCCCTGAATTGGAGCTGTGAATTAGACACAGTTATGATTGCTGTTTCCTCCCCCTGCTGGGACAGACTGTTCTGCTTAACCTCCTGAATGATAAAGAATACAGGTGTTTGGGAAGCTGGTTTGGGGTCAGGTGGGCCTGACCAGAGAAGAGTCCCTGTAGACAGGCCATCAGGGAACTCAGACTATCAGAAGAGTTTTGTTCAGTGTGGAATCTGAACAAAAGAATCATTAATGTGATTCAAAAGTTGAATGGCACTAAGTTTAGATAGCCAGAAGAATATGTAATGATTGGAACTCCACAACCTCGCATACCTTCGTGATTTCCTACCTTAATTCATGTTTCTCCTCCTAGAATTCTCTCTGTTCATATCTATTGAGCACCTACTATGTGCTGAGAACACATAGTAATACAAAGACACGAAGCCTATAATCAGGTAAGAGTGTAGCTCCTCATAGAGAAGGTGATCTAACAGTATTTCTCATCGTCCAAATGTGCATAACCTTTGACCAGCTATTCTACTTATGAGTCACTTATGCACGTAAAGCATATAGTCTAACTAGGAGTATTGACAAACATATAAATAAATGCAAAGTATACAATCCTGAATTGAGGTAACTACTGTAAAGGAAAAAAAGGTGCGTCATTCAAGGTTCTGCAAGAGAAACAGAAAAAGGAGATACATATATATATGAGAGAGAGGTATTTATTACAAGGAGTTGGCTTATGGGATTGCGGGGCTGACTAGCAAGTCTGAAATCTGCAGTGCAGGCCATCGGGAAGGGCAGGCTGAAAACTCCTGGGGAAGAGTGGGTGCTGCTGTTCACAGGTGGAACTTCTTCTGCCTCAGGGAAATATCAGTTTTGCTGTTAAGATCATTCAGCTGATTGGGTGAAGCCAATGCAGATTATGAAGATAATCTTTACTTACGGTCAGTTTAAGTAGATGTTAATCACTTCTACGGAAAAGCTTGACAGCAGCACTTAGATTGGTATTTGATTGAATAACTGGGTACTGTAGCCTAGTCATGCTGATGCGTAAAATAAACCAGCACAAGATGGTTAGAGACCATCTCTTCCTGTCACTCTCTCTGAAGAGTGGGAAACTTTTCAGGTGCCTCTAGCAAACCTCCTTTTACATCTCATTGGCCTGACTTGGGCCTCAGGGTCCATCTGGCTCTCTCAAGGGATATATGTCTCTGCACCAACAGGTACCACTGGTGTGTTGGGTTAGGTGATTTGGAACCACCCCCTGGGGATAGGATTCACTCCCAAACTATGAGGGTTCTACTCAGTGGGGGAGGAGTGGAGTGGTTACTGGGGACGCAACAGGTAGTAAGGAGAGGGACAGAAAGGGTCTAGGAACCAAGGATGTTTCTCGAGGTGCTGGTTTCAGTAACTGGGTAGATGCCAGTGGTGTAATGGAGCTAGACTGTGCTGACTCACAGGAGCAAACTGTGTGTGTCTTGTCCCAATTCTTTATTCAATATTGGGAATATTTATACCACAGAAGTTGGCAGCTGCTACAAATCAGTGTTTTTCTCTCTGGGGTTAAACCTTTACCAGCACACAGGGTAGTATCATGCCCCAAGACAGAGGCAGGTGGGTAGAAGAACAAGCTTGGTTTTTAATTCTCTGTTGGGATCCTGTTCATTTTTTAAAAACATTGAGATGAAATTGATATAACAGAAAATTTATCATCCTACTCATTCTTTTTGAAGTTCATTCAAGCTCATGGGTTTCTGCCTCTTTATTTATTCTTCATTATAATATTTTATCTTATTTTTGAGAAGATAACAACTTATATGGTTTAAAATTCACAAAGTATAAGAGAATATCCAGTAAAAAGTCTCCCTCCCATTTCTGTCCCCCAGCCATACAATTTCCTTCCCTAAGGAACACCAGCATTAATGGGTTTTTTGGTATACTTTCTAAAAATTCTTAAGTAAATAAATAAAAAGTTCTTAGACTATTTAAACATACACATACACTCTGCTTTGACCTTGTTTTTCTTCATTTAACAAAATATCCTGAAGATGGTTCCATGCCAGTACGTACAGAACTTCCTTTTTTCTTTTACAGTTGCATGTAATCCAGCTACACATGAATGTGAATTACTTTGAGCGTCCCTCCCTTGCCTTCCTATATGTCCACATATACTTCCTATGTGTGGGTATGTCTGTGGAGCCAATTCCCAGAAGCTGAATTGTTGGGCAGAGGTTGTGCATATTTGGAAATTGGAAGACACCGTTAAATTGCCTTCTGTTGGGACAGTATTCATTTACACTCTCGTTGGCTATGAGTAAGGGGCTTACTTTCTCACAGCCCCACCCACAATGTGTGTCACCAGACTTTTTGTTCTTTGTCAGTCTGATAGTGAAAAAATGATCTATCAGTGTGATTTACACTTCCTTTCCTTTTACTGTAATCAATGATGAGCATCTTTTTATGTTTATAAGATATTTCTACATCCTTTTTTTGTGAACTCCCTGCTTCTATCCTTTTTTCCATTTTTTCTATTAGGCTTTTATTATTAAATTTTGGGAATTCTTTCTGAAACAGACTCACAGATAATAGAGAACAAACTAGTGGTTACCAGTGGGGAGGGGCAAGTGGGGAGAGGTAAGACAGAGGTAGAGAATTCAAACTACTATGTATAAAATAAATAAGCTACAAAAATACATTGTATGGCAAAAGGAATATAGCCAGTATTTTATAGTAACTATAAATGGAGTATAACCTTTAAAAATTGTGAATTACTATGTTGGACACCTGAAACTTATATAATACTGTAAATCAACCATACCTAAATTCAAAAAAATTAGGAGTACTTTTAGCTGAAGGAGATAGAAGGGACATCTTTTGCGATAAGAGTTGCAAATAGTTTTTTCCCATTTTATCATTTGTCTTTTGTCTTTGTTTCTGGTGGTTTTTCTCAAGCATTTTAAAATGTTATTTTATATACTTAAACCAGTTTTATATAGTAGAATCTTTTATGGCTTCTTGGTTTTAAGTAATACATCCTCACTCCAAAAACTATTAAAAAGTATTTTAAAATGTAACCCATTTTTTCTAATACTTTTATGTTTTCTTATTTACATTTAAATCTTTGCTTCATATAAGCTTTATTCTATTTTTTTTCCCATGTGGCTATAAGGTTGCCTTAATATTATGTTTTGGATAACCCATCTTTTCCTCTGCTGTTTTATGTTTTGAAACCCATCCTTAAGGGTTTTCTTTTTCCTAATTTATTTTAATTAATTAATTATTTTTAAAAAATAGAGGTACTGGGGATTGAACCCAGGACCTTGTGCATACTAAGCATACACTCTACCACTGAGCTATATCCACCCACCCTGAAATGCCATCTTTAGACATTAAGTTATAGAAGAGAAAGCTGGGAGGATTGGTATCTGCCATTGAGACAAAAGAGAGCTCTTCCTGTCTTTGGGACAGTAGAGTCATGCTCCTTCCTGCTTGAAACAGTAGATTTCTCTTTGTTTTAATTTCCTAGTAAATATTCTGTGTGGCAAGGGTGGAATAGGGGACACGAGGACAGATGGGAAACTGCTCACAGTTTGTTGATTTTGCTGTTCCTGTTGTTCTTTTTTTAGGGAGAGGGTAAGTCACATAAATAAGAGGAGGAATTGAGTGCAGAACTAAGCTACTTTTTGGAGCCTCTGCGTTCAACTCCTCGGTTCCTTCCTTCCTTCCTTTATCAAGAAGTTCCTTGTCTATTTCTTGGGTAGCATAGATTTTGCTATGAACTATAGCTACACAGAACGAAAACAGGAATGGTGACTAATGTATTTTATAGTCCATATCAGAGAAAGTAAACTTCCTACCCATAAAATGAAACTATTTGACCACTGTTCTGGAGAACAGAGAATTTTCTCTTAACCAAAGCTAACCTTGGCTCAGAATCTGTAGATGGTGGGATGCTTCAACAGTCATTGTTTATCTGGTTAGGAGATTAAAAAAAAAAAAAGGAGGAACTGCAGACAGCTGGCAGGGTGACGGGAGGTTGTGGCTCTGTCACATGCTGGTCTCCGGATATGGTGTGGAACCAGCAAACAAGAGCCTTGGTGGTCTGGGGAGGTGAGTGGCCCAGGCTGTCTGCCCATACGGCATTGCACCGTATCCTCAGACTGGGGTGCTGAGCTGCTGAGGCGCTGGGATGGGCAGCCTAATGGAGAAGAGGGTTAGGAAAATAAAAGCAACATAATTCTCCAAAGTACTCTTAAACACCTAAAGAACCCAAATGGCCTCCCCACTTCTTCTGTCCACATCCTCTGCCTCTGTGGCCCTGTTTTAGCTTCTTTACCCTTTGTGGGGTGCTTGGTGTTAATTTCAACTTGGTTTCACCTGTATGTACTGAGGTGGGGAAAAGGAGGCCAGCAGGTAAGAGAGGCACATTGTGTTGTCCCAACCCTGTAGAATGACTCTCGGCTCCAAGTACATCCCCACCCAAGGGAAATCTTAGGTAGGGTATAAGAGCACAACCTGGGGGACCTTCAGCTGCTGTTTCCTCACTATGGATTGTTGACCAGAACTGACTTCAGCATAATAGAAGCTTGTTCTTTGCAAAACTGAGAGGTAGGGGAATCTTGTCATTGGTCTTGTTTTTTAAAATCCCAGTTCACCCCTTACCACCCTCTCATGCTCTCCAGGTGGTCCTGTGACCATCAGCACCCGATAGACGATTCCTTTACTCTTAAGGACACAAGACAGAGGAAAGGATCTTTTTTCTTGTCATAGCCACTGGCCCATCAAGTAAAAAAGGCCAACACATTGCAGTAACTCCATCCCCAAGTGAAATAGTAAACCTATATTACGTAAAGGAAGTACAAGACGATTAAGTAAGTACATATAACACAAGCACAAATTGCATCCTTAATATTTTTGCCCTTTGAGGAGCAGAAGGGGAATGAACCAGGAGAGAAAGCAGGGAGAAAAGAAAAATACAGGATATGGAACGGGCCATGGATTCAGTGCAGGAAGGTGAGTGTTGACTCTCATATACCCACCCCTTTAAAGTGTCAGCATTTTAAAAACTACTCTCTCCAGTTTTCCATTGCTTTCATCCTTAATTATAGATGGTCAGTTCTGATTGAGGCAATCAAAGCACCAACCACGGTGGAAATCATTTGCTAACCTGCAAAAGTAGAAACTAAAATTAACTACCCCAAGGGCCTATCAGAAGCCAGTTGTTATGGGCTGAATGTTTGTGTCCCCACCAAATGCATATGTTGTAGATCTAACTCCCAATGTGATGTTATTTGGAGGTGAGGCCTTTGGAAGATCATTACGTTTAGATGAGGTCATGAGGGTAGGACCCTTATGATGGGATAAGTGTCTTTACAAGAAAAGGAAGGCAGAGAGAGCATGCTCTTTCCATGTGCACGAACCAAAAAAAAAAAAAAAAAAAAGCCATATGAGGACATAGCAAGAAGTTGGTGATCTGCAAGCCAAGACGGGTTCTCACCAGAAACTAAAACTGTTGGCACCTGGATGTTGGACTTCCACCCTTCAGAACTGTGAGAAATAAATGCCTGTTGTTTAAGTCACCTAGTCTGTGGTATTTTGTTATAGCTTGAGATGACTAAGACACCAGAGACCTGGAGAACCACCTATTGGCTAAAGGTCGTGGTTATAGTAGGGGCTGGGGGGATGGAGTATGTGTGTGTGTGCGCCAGGAATCTGCATTCAAAACTCAGTCAAGAATTCCAGCGAGAATCACCAGCTGGCCTCATAGAAAGTATCCACATATTGATGTAGGCCTCTTAAATGCCAGGTTGCCCACAATACACAAAGGAATGAGTCACTAATGGTGGACTTTCAGGTGCCACTGCAAGTAAAGATTTGTTTCCCTGGGGAGAGGAAGGAATTTTCCAGTATTTCTCAAAGGAAAAAAAATTTTTTTTAATTTAAATTTTCAACTCTGCCATAGGTCAGAGATGTTTTTCCTACAAAAGATCTTTTCTGGACATATCTATGTCAAAATATCTTTTTCTCTGTTTCTTACCTCCTTTCTGACCTTATACACGTGCTAAGTGCTGCTTATTAAGTAGCTATTGCTGGGAAAGGGAAAGGGTGTGTGGTGGGGGGCCCTCCCTTTCCTCAGCTATCACAGCTTCCTTGGCTCTGCTTCTGCAGATGACAGGAGAGTCCCACCCACCATGACTAACACCCCTGTTAAAGCCCTTAATTGCTGTCCTCCTGAAGTGTCTCCGAGCAGAAGCACAAGCCTGGGCCACCCCCCCAACTCCAACTGAAAACTGATAAAGCTGATGTTGCTGGTGGTGTTGGTGGGAGTTGGTACTGAGGGTGAGGGCGGGGAGTGAATCACTTTCTACTCATTTTCTAGAATCTTCCACAGCAGAGTGCTATTCGAGAGCTGGCTAATGTAGGCTCTTATAATCAATGAAGCCAATGCCGGTTTCATTCCTAAGAACATTGTTGGTTTGGGGGCAATGAGTTGCATTTAATGAAAACAACAATTTTCCACAGCCTCTGGAAGACACAGTTTGGCTCTATTATGGTGGAAAGGGCTGGCTTTCTTTCATGTCAGCTTGATGTTTTTAAAGTTCAGAAACTTTCCTCACTATCAGTGGATTAATAACTATAGATAGAAATGTCTTCAGCAGCAGATTGAAGAGCCCTGAGAGGGTAACCAGCATTCAGAGGATTCCTGAAGCAAGAGGAACTGGTTTTCTGCAACTGGTTTTATAATGCCAGTGGGAAAACAGATTACCCCTCCCAGTGGAAGCAGTGTGGCTGGCTCGTTCTGGATTGTCGAGCCTGCCTCCTCCTCAGACTTTGCCTTGAGTCAACTGCAGTGCCATCTCCCTTGGTTTCAATTCCCTGAAATGGCTCTCCTCTGACAAGCTGGGCACCCCTGGCTGCTTCTGGCCACACCTTGCTTAGAAAGCAAATAAGCAGCTTTAATCTGGGCTCCCAAGTGGAAATAACAGATAGTCATCAAGAACAGAAAGCTCTTGCCTGGGCTTGCTCAGAAAATCCCCTTTGCGGAGGAGGGTGCAGCTGTCTCTCCAGCTCCCTGGTAATGCACCCCTTGTCAAATTATCGGGAAGTTTAATTCTGTCAAATATTAACCCTTGTCCACAAGACTTCAATTGCTTTAGTGAACAGAGATGAGGGAAGAGGTAAAAGAAAAGAGAAAGAGAAAGCACATGTAGAAAGCAAACTGAGCTAGAGATAAAGACACCAACTAAGGAAGGATCCCAAGGGGGAGGGTAGAGAATGTTAGTCGGAGGACCCAGCGGTTCAGCTGGACTCAGGCGGCTTCTAAGTCTTACTGCCTGCTCTGAGCATGCACACCAGCTGCCTCACCACTGTTGCTTTTACTTCTTGTTGTCAAGGATAGATTATTATTACCAGGTGAAAAAAAGTCAGGTTAAAAACAACGTGTGCCGTATCATTTCTCTTTTAAATATATGTTGGCATAAATATCTGGTAAGCTATAAATAAAAAATTTAAGTGTTATCTTGGACTGGTAGGATTCTAGATGAGTTTTTATTTTCTTCTTTTTGCTTATCTATATTTTCTAAAATGAATATTGTTTACAACAGAAAAGTTAAAGTTATACTAAAAAGTGAAAGGAGAGGATGAATATGGAAGTGAGGGAGACAGTGTTTTCTGAGGTCTGTGATAATCCAGATATTTAATCACACTATACATTTCCTAGTATTTTTTTTAACATTTTTATTGATTTATAATCATTTTACAATGTTGTATCAAATTCCAGTGTAGAGCACAATTTTTCAGTTATACATGAATGTATATATATTCATTGTCACATTTTTTTCTCCATGAGCTACCATAAGATCTTGTGTAAATTTCCGTGCTATACAGTATAATCTTGTTTATCTATTCTACAATTTTGAAATCCCAGTCTGTCCCTTCCCACCCCCCGCCCCCTTAGCAACCACAAGTTTGTATTCTATGTCTATGAGTCTATTTCTGTTTTGTATTCATGCTTTGTTTGTGTTTTTTTTTAGATTCCACATATAAGCGATATCATATGGTATTTTTCTTTCTCTTTCTGGCTTACTTCACTTAGAATGACATTCTCCAGGAGCATCCATGTTGCTGCAAATGGCTTCTAGTATTTTTTTAAATTGAAGTATAGTTGATTGACAGTGTTGTGTCAGTTTCTGGTGTACAGCACAGAGATTCAGTTATACATATATATATTCTTTTTCATATTCTTTACCATTATAGGTCATTATAAGATACTGAATATAGTTCCTTGTGTGAAACAGTAGGACCTTGTTGTTTACATACAGTAGTTTATATCCATAGGAGTTAGTATCTGCTAATTGCAAACTCCTAATTTATCTCTCGCTGGCCCCATAAGTTTGTCTTCTGTGTCTGTGAATCTGTTTCTGTTTTATAAATAAGTTCATTTGTGTCATTCTTTTAGATCTCACACATAAGTGATATCATATGGTATTTGTCTTTCTCTCTATGACTTACTTCACCTAGTATGATAATATCTAGGTCCAACCATGTTGTTGCAAATGGCAGTATTTCTTTCCTTTTTATGGCTGAATTGTATTCCATTGTACATATATATCACAGCTTCTTTATCCAGTCATCTGGATATCTTGATGTTGATGACTTAGGTTACTTCCATGTCTTGGCTATCGTAAATAGTGCTGCTGTGAACACTGGGGTGCATATATCTTTCCTTTCTTTAATTAAAATTTTAAATATATATCTATACAGTAGAAACTTGTTGTTTATTTTATATACAGTAGTTAGTATCTGCAAATCTCAAACTCCCAATTTATCTTTTCCTATTCACTATGTATCTTTTTGAATTAGAGTTTCCTCTGGATATATGCCCAAGAAAGGGATTGCTGGATTATACAGTAACTCTATTTTTAGTTTTTTAAGGAATCTCCATACTGTTTTCCATAGTGGCTGTACCAAATTACATTCCCACCAACAGTGTAGGAGGGTTCCTTTTTCTCCACACCCTCTTCAGCATTTATTATTTGTAGACTTTTTAATGATGGCCATTCTGACTGGTGCGAAGGGATATTTTATTGTAGTTTTGATTTGCATTTCTCTGATAATTAGCGATATTGAGCACCTATTCATGTGCCTATTGGCCATCTGTATGTCTTCTTTAGAGAAATGTCTATTTAGGTCTTCTGCCCATTTTTTGATTGGGTTATTTGTTTTTTTTATTATTGAGTTGTATGAGCTATTTATATATTCTGGAGATTAAGCCATTGTCAGTCACATGGTTAGCAAATATTTTCTCCTAATCTGTAGGTTGTCTTTCACTTCCCTGTATTAATTGCCTGCTCTTTGCAACTCAGGGTAGCCATTTGACTACTATTTACAGTTTTTTTAAGGCCTCTAATTTTTAAATCTGTAGAGCTGTGTTTCTTAACCAGAGGTGCATGTGGGAATCGCAGGGAAACTTTTTCAAAATATCCTCAAGTAGTTCTGATTCAGAATACCCAGGTAGGACTTGGGTAAGAGTCTTTTTGATAAACCTTCCCAGGTGTTCTGATCCTCAGCTCATCCTGATTGAGAATTCCCTGGTGTGTGAGATGATTTGCTGGGGTACCAAAAGAAAATACTAGGACCTCTGATTTTTTTTCCTATTGCATCCTTACAAATCTCTACTTGTATATGTATTAATATTGTATATGTACTATTGCTATAGTAAGTATGTATAATTTGCAAATAAATAAATTTACATATTTGAGGGTAGGTTGAAAATGTTTTTCTTATAAGGATGTCAATCAAAAAATTTGGAGAGCGCTGCTTCAGAGATTTCATTATGAGTGGGATAACTCACATGTCCCACCAAATTTGGAATTCTCTGGGCTGAGATAGAGAAATGTCACATGACTGCCAATGACTCGTTTTGACCTACTTTGTTTCCTTCTTGAGGTGTATTGCTATTTACTGGTCTTGTGGGCATATGATCTTCTCCAGGTAGGCTGCAGCTGTCTCGTTAGTAAATACACAGGTGTGCACATGGTCCTACTACAGAGGTCAGCATTTAGGGAGCTCTCAGAGCCCTAAAAAGGCTGATCATTATTTCATGGTTGCTGTGTGCTATACTCTTAATAGCTGCTTTGAAAAAAGCAACTAGAATGTCTTAACTTGAAAAGGGAAACAATGAATAATAATTAATAAACTAATATTGATTTAAAAATAAAATTATAGGAAAAAATAAAGAGTGAGGAATAAATCTTCTAGGTAAAGGTGGGAAATTGAACAAGCATACATCTTCCTTTTCTATTTTTTGTGAACTCCCACAAAAAAAAAGGTAGTAAATGAATTTTTTTAAAGGGAAGAAATACTAGCAACAAAAATTTTTTTAATTCCCCGTAACAACAAAATTTCAAAAACTGGAAAGTAAGAAATGTGGCCAATGACATAGCAAACAGAGGAAAACTGAGTCTTATACTAGCAGTGGAAAATTTTGAGAAACCAACAAGAATTCCCCAAAACCTCAGGGATAGGCTGCACCAGACACCTCTGGAAAAGAGGTGGGGGCAAGCTAAAACAAGAAGCAGTAATTCAAAGTTCTTTTAGGAAGCAATTAGATTCCTAGATCTCCTCCCCTCTCTGCACAGCCAGGCCAGTGCCCCTTTCCCCACCGCAGAGAGACTAGAAGAGGGGTCTGTAGATTGCAGCACATAGGGCAGAGTTGAGGACTGGGTGCTGTAGTAAAAACAGACAGGTTAAGTGAATAGATGGAGATGGGACCCACCACTTTTTTCCCGCTGTGCTCCCACAATGCCTGCAGCCAGAATTATATCCTTTGGGCATAAACCTGAAAGAATCCTCTCTGGGGAATTTGGTCTTCCCAAGAGGAAAAACTGAAGAGACTGATGTGGGCATCTGCCAACCAAATAGCCCAGCCAGAATACGCAATGGAGTCTCTGGTCAAAAGCCCCTACAGGTTCTGTCTTTCCACTCTGCTTTTCAGCCCCCATTCTTAAGTAGAAGCACACAATCCAGGTTTACCAAATACTGAAGGAAGCCCCTCACATGAAAAACAGAGACCAGAATGAACAGGAAAAAGCAACTTGGAGAAAAGAGAGAGTGTGCAGGTTGAAGAAAATGTCAAATACCGTCTAATTAATGTCCTCAGAGTTAAGATATATAACCAGCAAATACAAATAAAATATTAGAAGAAGGAGCATTCAGTAACAGATAAGACCTCTTGGAAATTAGAAATAGGAATATAAAAGTAAAACTTCAAAAAAGAGTTTAGAAAATAAAGAAGAGTAAATTTCCCTGAAATTGGAGCAAAAGAGAAAGAAATGGAAAAAAGAAAGATGAGAAAAAAGAATCTAGAACAGGAAACCTAATATATGAAAATAGATTTCCAAAAAGCGAGCACAGAGAAACCAGAAGAGAGGAAGTCATTGAAGATGTGATTCAAAAATATTTCTCGAAACAGAGGAGCATGCATTTCTAGAATGAAAGGGTCACCCAATGCCCACACAAGGATTGAAAATAGACTCACACCAAGGTGAAATCTCGGAACAATGAGGACAAAGAAAAGATGCTACAAGCTTCCAAGGAAGAGGAGAAAATCAGTCCTATATAAAGGATAATGAATCAGAATGGGTCCAGACTCTTCAACGGCAACCCTGGAGGCCACCCGGCAACAGCCTTCAAAGTTCTCAAAGAAAATGATTCCCAATTTAGAATCCTATATGTGCCCAGCCTAAACTATCTATCAAATGCCAGGGTAGATTAAAACCATTTCAGACATACAAATTTTCAAAAATTCATATCCTATACCTCTGCCTCAGGAAGTCCCCAGAACACGTGTCAATGAGGAACAAATAGAGAGATGACGGAGTCCACCCAGGAGGGACGCGTCCCTGGGATGCTGGAGAAGGGAGGTCCCAAGGTGAGAGCTCTATCTCAGGTCCAGGCTGCAGCATGTTAGAAAGCTTCGGGGAGAGATTTTTTGAGAGACTGGTGAGATTATTAGAATACCTGAATTCTGAATTAGATTCTGAAACACTTGACAGCAGACATAGACAAATGGCAAACATAAATACGCAGAAGATGAAGCTAATGGAAAACAACAGCTCCAGAGACAAAAAAAAAAACCCAAAAAAACAAAAAAAAACAAAACAGTGTGCAGGAAAGGAAGAGTTATCCTAATTTACTATAGTTCATCTGTGAGTAGTTTCCGTGGTCACAGTAGCGCACACACTGAGTATTCACATCACCAAGATTATAGTGCAGTGCGAGCCCATGTTGGACGAGTGGGAGGTGGGGAAACACGAACGTGTGTGGTGGCGGCAGCAGGAGGAAAGACACCAAATCCTTATCTTCTATCCTGGGGACAAATCAGACAATGGCCAACAATGAGAAAGCAAGGAAAAGTATTTCAAGTATGCTCATTTAGAGACTTGGAGGTAAATACCGAAAGAACTATCCAGAAAAGGTCAAAGTGTGGAAAGTGGTAAGGAGGCACTGTTTTTCATTGCAAGCCTTATAGAACTATTTGCATGTTAGATTATATGCATGTCTGACTCTCGGTGGGGGGAAAGTCCAGAAAATCAAAAAATATCTATTAATACATTCTTCAGGAAAAACCTAAGTAAATCTTTCCTCTCAGGATTTGAATTCCCCCAGCCTTGCTGGCTAGAGGCCCTCACTGCTTGCTCCTCCTTTTGGAATCCTCCCCAAAACATTCTGTGGCCTCACACCCATGCTTGCAGTCCTGAATCTGTGATTCCCCGTGATCGCTAGTCAGGACTCCTGAAGCTGAGACATGTGGGCCGCTTTCATTTTTTTGAGCGCTCCCAGCACATTAAAAAAGGAACAGTCACAAAAATGAGATTATAAAACTATGGTGAGCTTTACATTAACAAATGAATACCTTTATCAGATACCAAACTGATGTCAGAGTCTCTGAATGAGAGGCCCAGGCCGAGTGGCCTTCCGGCACCCCCAGCTCCCCCAACTCCGTGATGAGCTTGACTTCAGGAGCCTTCTCTAATTTGAGAGTCTGCCCCCTGCCCTGCCCGTTATTGTGCTATTTCCTTCCCGTCTACAAAATGTGTATTATTCTGCCTTCACTGAACTTCATTCCCTTCCTAGCAACTCCTCTGGCACTTCCTCACCCTGCTGTCACCTGTCCTTGGAATCAATATGCTCTCCATCCTCACAACCCTCATTAATTAATTAAAATGCCCTCCTCTGCCTGTTTTCCATGTTGGTACCGCATTCACATTTAATGATCATGCTCACCATTTCATTATCCAGGTCATTGATGAAATGTTGCATCACCAGGCCTAGTCTCTGTGGACACCACACTGTTATGCCCTCTCAGGTTAATAACAATCCACTGTACTCATTCTCCAGGCATGCAGCCACTCATAATTATGTGGTTTAGAATTTAAATTTTAGACCAGTGGTTTGCAAACTTGGCTGCATACTTAGAGACACCGAGGGAGATTTAAAAAATATGGATTCTGGATCTTCCCAACAATCCTATCATACTATGTTAAAAACTTGGCCCAGTTAGTGAGCCTGGTTATCTTAGATATAGAATCTTCTTTGTCTCTTCAAAGAGGAGAAAAGTAAAATATTAGAGATGGCTCTCAGGGCCCTGAGATAGAAAGACGTGGCAAGCTGTCAGACTTTAAGTTCTGGCTTTCCTTTTCTTTCATTCAAAACAGAAAAAATTTTAAGAACTTGGTCATGGACATTGTATTAGTTTCCTATTCTTGCTATAAAAAAAAAATTACCCCAGATTTAGTGGCTTAAGACAACACAAATTTATTATCTTACAGTTCTGGAGGTCGAAGTCTGACAAAGGTCTTCCTGGGCTAACATCAGGGAGTCAGCCAGGCTGTGATCCCTTCCGGCTCCTTTTCATGGCTCTTCCAGCTTCTAGGGGCCACCCACATTCTTTGGCTTGTGGCCCCATTTCTCCAGCCATGAGGAGTCCTTCTCACACAGCTCCTCTCTGGCTCTCTCCTGCCTCCCTCTTCCATTTTTAGGAACCCTTGTGATGACATTGGACCCAGCCAGATAATCAGGATAATCTCCCCATCTCAAGGTCAGCTGATTAGCAGCCATCAATTTTTGCATGTAACCTGACCTATCCAGTTTCAGGGAGTAGGACGTAGACATCATTGTGGGTGGAGGCATGCACCTTCTTCTTATCTTGTTACCACAGGGACATATTCAGTTTTCCCCTAATAATTTTTAGGTAACATAGAAGTGGATATAGAACTTCATTCTTGGAATTCTAGATAAAGTTCACAGCCCCTTTGGCACAGTCACACCCCCTGCCTCATACCTAGAGGTCCTCTCCAGGAGCCGAGGGACCTATTGTGACCGGGGTCTGCCTCCACACCGGGCTGCACAGCAGTTGCCCACCCTTTGGTTCAGGAGACCACTTTGTTAGCCCAGTGTGCCCCCACCCCCTTCACCATCGTGGGATCACTGTGTTCATCATAAGCTGGAAATCTCTTTCCCGTGGGCACTGGGTGAGGGAGGGCCTGGGACGGGAGTGGCATGATCTTCTCTGTGTTAACCTCCATCTGCTCTCAATCTCCAAGGCTGCACAAAAGAGTCTAAGCCATGAGCCCCCATCAGGGATACCCCAAGCCTTCCTCTGTTTCCCATTGATTCAGAAGCTCAAGAGGTGGGACCCAGGAATCTGTGTTCTCTAACACTCCCAGTTTAATTCTGTGTATAGTCAAGTTTGGGAACTTTCAGTTTAGAGCATTTTTTTTTTTTAGTTTAATGGATATTACTGTAAAGATTAAAATTTAAATTGTGCTCAAATCAATATGTATTAGTAGCATCTTTTTTTTAAATGTCAGATAAATATTTATATTATATTACATATATAATATATACATACTACTCTCTGATAGAAGGAAATCAGATTAAAAGAATGCTCTACTTAAAATCAATGGATTAAAACCAGATTTCCAAAAATAGCAACAGTAATAATGATTAGGGGATAATGATTCACCTTACAAAAGGCATTCGCTGTATTATTTCCTTTTAACAACAAATCCCCCTAGGCCTCTTTAAGTGTCAGTTGATTTACAAAATTTCTGTTTGATATATTGCTTTTCAGGACCTGAGTCCTGAAGGAGCTGGACTTTCAGTTTGTAGGATGTGATTGGTCTGTAGGTCTGTTGTCCAAGTCTTCTTCCCGTGGTGTCCCAGCTGCTGGTCTCTCACAGGTGAGCTATCTCGGCTTGTTTCTATGGCCCACCTCGCCCCACCTCCAGCCTCAGCCCCATGCTCATCCCTGGGATGATCCTGAGGTCACAGGAGTTTCAGGATCCCCAGCTCAGCACTGAAAACAAGCATCAAGTAGTCCCTCTGAGGTCCTCCCTTCTGATAACTGGGCTCTCAGTTTTCTTCCCCACGTTCTGGGCTACAGTTCGAGCTTCCCTTGGGGTTTCTGACCACCTTGGAGCCTTCTTCCTGCTGCCCTCAATGGCAGGCTCTGAGATGTTTACCTTGAAGCCTTAGCCATGGGCAGACCCTGAGCTTGTCCCTGACAAGACAGGCCCAGACTCACCCACTGGTGGCGCAGGACTGGCCTTGTTCTCCCATGTCGGGGATGCTGTGATGGCCCGGCCAGTCTAATACCCTCATTATGGACTCTCGGGAACGCCCACAACTCTGCTGCGAGCCAGCGCATAGCCCCGCGCCTGGGGTTTGTGCATTTGGGCTCCTTTGCAGCCTCGTGCTGACCCCAGTCTGCTGGGCTGGACCCTTAATTCCCTGTTCATTTTTGTGCTTCTTCTCCCTCAAAGATTAGAGCCTGTTCTCCATATCCTCGGCTGCCCACTGACATCCTGCTTCACACCAAACAGCCGCTCTGGATGCATCTTAATGTGAGCACTTCCCCTCCTCCCCTCTGAGAAGGGAGCCTGGCAGCTCTCCACTTTGGCGCAGAGTGAGCCTCAGGCTCCAGCACCCTCGCAGTGCAGTCCTTTGCTCTGCTGTCCATCCTTCATGAGACCTGCCCTGAGACAGGTGAGCTTCCATCTGGCCCCGAGGTGTCATGTGGCTGAGTCTCAATTCTGCTTCGGAATAAATGTAAGACCCTAGACAGTTTGCTTAACTTGTTTGATCCGTGATAGATTTGATAGGTTACTTACCATCTAAATGATCTGATCTGCTTCATAAGCTAGATGTGGAATAAAGTATGTGAAATGCCTTTTGGGTGGTGTATGGTAGGGTGCTATGACCTTTTTTTTTTTCACTTGTTCCCCAGTGACTAGTGGTCCT
The DNA here is from genome assembly GCF_048773025.1 of Camelus bactrianus. Classification (NCBI taxonomy): domain Eukaryota; kingdom Metazoa; phylum Chordata; class Mammalia; order Artiodactyla; family Camelidae; genus Camelus; species Camelus bactrianus. The sequence goes on from NC_133552.1 coordinate 16,192,648, forward strand.
GAGTGACTCAGAGCCACACACATATCATGGCCAAACAGGTCCAGAAAGTCTTATTTGGGTTAAGTACCTCATCTCTACTCCCTCAGAAGTCAAGAAAGGCCTGAGCCATTTGCGACCTTTGAGGCCCTTAGTGTATTAAATAAATATTAAAAGAATGAAAAAACAAGACAGACCAAAAGAAAATATTTGCAAAATACATATCTGATAAAGGACTGTGTCCAAAATATACCAAAAAAAAAAAAAACAACCCAAAAAACAAAAACTTCTTAAAACTCAAAATAAAAACCAAACAACCCGATTAAAAAGTAGGCAAAAGATCTGAACAGACATCTCATCAAAGAAGATATAAAGATGGCAGACACTCATATGAAAAGAGGCTTAACATCATATGTTAGTAGGAAATTGCAAACTGAAGCAATATATGCCATTATTTACCTATTAGAATGGCCAAAATCCAAAACACTGGCAATACCAAATGCTGGTGAGGATGTAGAGCAACAGGAACTCTCATTCATTGCTGGTCAGAATACAAAATGGTACAGTCACTCTGGAAGACAATCTGGTAGTTAATTACAAAACAGCATACTCACTCCTTGATTTTACCCAAATGAATTGAAAACTTACGTTCATGCAAAAACCTGCACATGGATATTTGTAGCAGCTTTGTTCATAACTGCCAAAACTTGGAAGCAACCAAGGTATCCTTCACTCGATGAATGGATAGATAAATTGTCGTCTATCCAGACAATGTCATATTATCCAGTGATAAAAAAAATGAGCCATCATCAAGTCATGAAAAGACATGGAGGAACATTAAATGCATATTGCTAAATGAAAGAAGCCAATCTCAAAGTCTACACACTGTATGATTTCAACTCTATGACATTCTGGAAAAGGGAAAACTATGGTGACAGTAAATAGATCAGTGGTTGCCCAGAGTCCAAGGGGATAGGCAAGGGGGGGAATAGGCAAAACACGGGATTTTTAGAGCAAGAGAACTAGTCTGTATGATACTATAATGGTGGATATATGACTTTTGTGCACTTATCAAAACCCATAGATCTGTGCAACATGAAGAGTAAACCTTGGGAGAGGGTATAGCTCAGTAGTAGGGTGTGTGCCTAGCATGCGCAAGGTCCTGGGTTCAATGCCCAGTACCTCCACTAAAAATAAATATATAAAAACCTAATTATCCCTCCCCCCAAAGAATTTTTTTTAAAAAGTGAACCTTAATGTAAATTACAGACTTTAGTTAATAATCATGTATCAATATTGGTTCATCAATTGTAATAAATACACCACACTAACACAAAATGTTAATAAAACATGTGTGAGAGTGGGGGAGGGGAGGATATAGGAACTCCGAGCCATCTGCTCAATTTTTCTGTAAATCTAAAACTGTTCTAAAAAGTAAAGTCTATTAATTAAATAAAAATAAATACTAAAACAGGGTTCATTTTAAATGTGGTATATTTAAAATATCTCCATTTTAAAACTCAGTGATTTTGAAACAAGGAAAAATATAATGCAATATAATCATGCTGCTCATAAGGTCATGGTAGGATTATAAATATCTTAATTCATAATGCATGACAGATGAATGGTCTGGTAATGAGAGGCATGTTCCAAGTTGTATGATGAGAGTTGTCTTCCTTAAATCCTCTGACTACATCTCTGTAATGTATAGGACACTGGCCAATAACCAGCCTGGAGCCCTTCAGGCATGTGAGGCCTGTTGAATGGAGCACCATGATGGGCCCTTCTGGGCTTTAGCTTTGTTTTCCAAGCCCACCTCTGATTCCACCAGTTTTGCTCTTGAGCTCATGTTGGGTGGCTGCCTGCAGGTAGACATTTCTAGTGCTAACTGCTTACCCACCTAGACCTCTAAGCCTCACCTGCTGGTGATGCCGCATTTTTATCCTCTGCCCCACTGTGGAGCACCTAGGAGTCTGCCTGGGCCAGCCACAGTACTGAGCAACGACCATGACTCCAGCCATTGTGTTCTGCCTGCTAGACGGGATTTCCTTTTTTATCTGGAGCACATTGGGTTAGTAGCTCCCAACAGAGAGGGTACTAGAGACTAAAAAAGAAGAAATGGTTTCATCATACACCAGGCCTTCCTGCAGGGTCACTTTGGCATCTAGCTGCCCCTGCCCTACTTCGTCTATTCCTGGGGGTGGGCCTAGTTCCAAAACAGAAATGAACACACTTGCTGACTTCCCTTTCTTTTCACATTTTTCAAGTTTTTTCTGATTATGATAGTAGTAGGTACTCCTTTGAGAAAATTTACAAGTCACAGAAATGCAGGAAGAAGCACAGGAAAAAAAAAAATTCCCAAATGCTGTATTACCCAGAGATAACCACTAATGTCATTTTACTTGTGTTATTTTTTAAGCTCACTCCGTATTCACCCCTGAACCTCACACAACTGAATTTTGCCTCTTCCATTTTCCTAGAACTCCTCTCCCAAAGGTCAGTGTCTGTCAGAGGCAAACTTCCTGGTGCGCTCTATCTGTTCCTCCCTCCCGGGGATTCTGCTTTTGCAATCATTCCCCATTTCCTGCATTATCAGTTTCTCCTCTTCATTGGCTCACCCCTGTCAGTCTGCAAACCTGCCTTAATATTGCTCATCTTAAACTCTTCCTTAACCCCACTACCTCTTCTCTGCTCCTCTTTGTTGTCTGACATCTCAGAAGGGATGTCTACCTTTGCCTTCTCCACTTTCTCACCTCCAGGTCTCCTCAATTTGCTCCAGTAGGGCTTGTCTTCATCACTCTACTGAAATGACTCTTACCAAGGTCATTCATGACTTCCATTTTGCTAAATCTAATGGCCAATTCTCTGTCTTCATCTTCCCATCCCAATAGTATTTGACATAGTTCTCCCCTCCTTCCTTCCAGAAATAAATTCTTCTCTTAGTCTCTGTTGACATACACTCTCCTGGTTTTCCACTTACTTCAGTTTTCCTTTGCTGGTCCCATCTTCTGTGTCTGACTTCTAAATGTTGTTTGATTTGGGCTTGATCTGAAGCTTTCTCATCCCTACAATTTCTACTTGGTAATCTCACAAATCCCATTGGTTTAAATACCATCTATATGATATTGACTCTCAAATCTAGATTTCCAGTTATAGCCCTTAGGATTAGTTTAGTTTGCATGTATCAGAAAAATTCCAAATAATAGTGGCTTAAACAAAACATGTTTGTTTTTATTTAATATATGAGAAATTTGAAGGAAAGCAAACTAGGACTTGTATGAGGTATGGTGGCTTGATAGTCATCAAAGACCCAGAAAACTCTTTATTTTATTTTCCTAACCCTTGGCTTCCATCTTCAAGGGCACCTCATTATTTCAAGATGGCTGCTGGAGCTCCAGCTATATCATCCACGTTCTGGACTGCAGAGAGGAGAAAACAGGGAGGACAAACTGACCCGGCTGAGTCTGTTCCCTTTAAGGAACCTTTCCAGTTTCTTCACAAAACTTCTGCTTACATCTCATTGTCCGGAACTTAATCAAATGGCCAAACCTAGCTGCAAGGAAGGCTGGGAACTGTAGTCTTTATTTCAGATAGCACTATACCTTGCTAAATATCAAGGTTTGGTTACCAAGGAAGAAGAGAAGAGTGAATATCAGGTAGGGAACTAGCAATTTCTGCCACACCAGCTCTGACCTTTGCCCTGAGATGTAGACTTACGTATCTTGATGCCCATAATATATCCATTTGGATGTAAAATGGGCATTTCAAACTAAACCTGGACAGACCTCTTGATTCTTCCCATGCTCAAATCTACTCCTCCCCAACCTTTTCCATTCCAGTAAATGACCTCACCTCATTGCTCAGACTAAAAACCCAAAGTCATTAAAAAAAAAAAAAAAACTTTTGTTATGAAAACTCAAATATACTGAAAAGTAGAGCAAATAGTCTAATAAATACTCATAGATCCATCATCAGTCGTGCGTATTTCACCTATTTTTATGTGTGCTGTAGTATCATAAAGTGAGGTGCAGTCATTGTAACATTTAACTCAAAAATTTCACTTTCCATTTCTAAGACATAAAGGTATTTTTGTATATAATCATCATACTATTATCACTCTTATCAAAATAAATAATTCTTGACTCCTCTCTTTTTCTCATCCTCCATAGCCAATCAATCAGCAAGTGATGTCAACTCTCCAGCCACTCCCTGCTCTCTCCAATGCCACCCTATTCCAGCCACCATCATCCCTTACCTAGATTTCTGTTTTCCATTCTTCCCTCTGTCTTTTTCACACAGTACCAAACTGATCTTTTAAAAGCGTAAACCATGCTATATCACTTTCTTGATTAAAACCCCCCAGAGATGTCCCTCTGTGATTAGAATAGAAGCCAGCCTTCTTTAAGATGTGCTTGATCTGACTCCTGCCCACCTTCCTAAGCTCTTCTTCCTCTCTCCCCTCATTCATGCCTGATTTTGTTTTTTAGACACCAGAGTCATTCCTGCCTGAAGCATTTCTCCCAGATCTTTGTATGGCTGGTTCCTTCTTGTCACCACTCAGTCTTACATCAAACGTCACCTCCTCAGGGAAGCTTCCTCTGCCCGTCCTCCCTAGAACAGTGCCCACTTTTCTCTTCAGGCAATGCATAGTCTGTGCAGGCTGTTATCCTGTTTTATTTCATCTGTCCTTTATCATTATTTTAAGTTATATTATCTGTCTGTTTGTTTAGCTATTTAGGGCCTGTCTTCCTCTTAGAATGGAAGCTTCGTGAGAGAGCCTAGCACAGTACAAAATATCCACTCAATAAATAACACTGGAGAATAAGTCAATAAATTGATCTATGGATATTGACAGACTTTGTTTTAAATTTCAGCACCACGACTTACCAGATATGGTGGGCAAGCTACTGAATTTATCTGGACCTCAATTTCTTCAAAATGGCATTAGTAGTCCTATGTTACAGGACTACTGTAAAAATTAAGGGGGACAGTTATGTAGAGCACTTAGTATATAGCATTTGCTACATAGTAAGCACTCAGCATAACAGCTGCTATTATTATTATTACTACTATAAATGATTACATCTCTCTGCTACATTTGTTCCTTGTGAACACTGTCTGCTTAAGCCTGTCTCCTTCTCTGGCCTTCTGGGTGCCGTATACTTCTGGCTTTGCTCCTCCTCACAGCACCTGCCGCAGTACCACCCCCATCTGGAGACTCACTAATCATTCCTTCCATGCCGGGCACCATGTATTTCTTGTCCACAACTGACTGGATAAGGGACGGGTGCCAGATCCAAAAGCAGCATCTATTGGTTGGCTTGGGAACTACTCAGGCTCGAGAGCTCTAACCAAATGTTCTCTATGATGGTTGATAACCAGTCAGATAAATTACATCATTTCTCCTGAGGAATGTGGACAGAGAGTGAGGGTGAAAGAGGAACACAAGAGAGAGAGGAGACTGTATCAGGAGCAGCAGAAGCAGAGAGGAACTTGGTAACGACAAGGACACCTGGGCTGGTTGATGAACACATAGCCTGGTCACAAGAGACGCCATGTCTCATTGCGACCGTTCAGACTCAACGAGCCCTGCAGCTCTTTGGTAGTGTTTCCCAGCTTCCTGTGCTGCTTCACCATAACCTCAGGATCCAAGGTCGCTCGTCTGTTCCTTGCATGGCAAAAGAAGCTAACCAACATGCTCCCTGAGCAGTTTCACTAGGTCGATTCAACAACCATTTATTAGCATTTGCCGCTCACTCACTCCATAATTTGAGCACTGCTTTCTCTGCTGGTAATTCACCAGCTGAATCTCTATCCTGACCTGCTTCCGTGATACAGTTTCTAACTTGTGAGGCCCTGTTGGCACCTCAAAAAACTACCAAACAAACAAACTCATGATTTCTCCCCTCTCTTCTCTCTTTTCCTCCCTGTCACAAATACGTTCCTCCTCTTGGGTTTCCTGTCTCAGTAATGACGCCGCCTACTCCCAGTCCCTGTGAGGGGTGATCTTTGCCACATCTCTCTTTATCAGCTTCCACAGTGAGTCAGCATCTGCTGATGCATTTGTTCCCTTTGTTCTCCTTATAACAGCCTTTAAGACTGCCGGTGGCCTGGCCCTCCCTCATTGCCTCTCTTCCCTCACTGCTCTCCTTTGCTCACTCTGCTCCCAGCCACACTGACCTCCTTGCCATCCCTTGACCAGGCCACACAGCACCCTGCCCCAGGCCTTTTGCATTTGCTGTTCCTTTTGCCTGAAATGCTTTGCCTGAGCTCTATGCCTCATCTTCTTCACATCTTGGCTTAAATATTCTTGTGCCACCTTCCTCATCACTTTATTTAAATTCTAAGAACTTGACAACTGACTCTCCTTAACTCCTTCTACTGTTTTATTTTCTTCATACCTGTCTAATATGCTGTATCATTCACTTATTGTTTTTATTTATTGTATCCTCTTCTCCCCACCTTGCAGTGTCCTCTGTAACATGTGTGCCCCACAGGGGCAGGAAATTTTATCCCTAAGGTTGTAGTGCCTGGCACATAGTAAACATTCGCTGAGTATGTGTTTAATGAATTAACTAATGACTCGATTTCTCCTTGACATCATTATTTTTCTTTTTAAATTATTTCAAGATACTTTATTCTGAAAACAGGTCACCACACTAAGCTTCTGGCCCATTCTGCCATTGCACAAGCTACAAATCCTTACTCAGCAGCCAAGGGGCACTCTTTACGAGCATATTTAAAGAGTCAATAAAATTCATATAAAACAAATGTTCAAAAAGTTTTCATAGCCTGCCATTCTTGCAGTCTTGCTCCTCTGCTACGTTATGGACATATGCTTCTGACCCACATGGAAAAATGACAAGTCTGGCCATTTGAAGCTGCCATCTGGCATGAGTTTTCCATAATAAGCTCTATGTCTTGGCCCTTCTCAGCCATGAAGGGCTTAGACTTGTCAGAGAGTCTTTCGATGTTCTCAGCTACCCTAACCGTTCTTTGTCCTTGCCACAAAAGGCAGTATCCTGGGCCTTCTGGAAAAGCAGAGTCCCATCTGGTTCCTTCAGGAATAGGTCAAGACTGAATCCTTTCAATCTCCATAATCTTTTTCTTTTATTTCTTGAAGACTTTGTCCTTCTTTCCTAATAAGTAAATATCACTGGAGGATGATTAATTTTTGTCTAAAGCCATGTTGTATTCTGCTTTTTTTTTAAGCAACTGCCATTATAAAAACAACACATGTACATTTCTATAAAAATCTTTAGATGTAGGGGAGGAAAATCACCCAAAGATAATCACCATTCCAATTTTGCCATTTCTTTCTATGAATATGTATTTCTTGCTTTTTTCCAGTTAAGTTTATAATATAACAACATGTCGATGTTAATACAAAATTCTTCATATATATAATTCTGAATAAGTATTTATTCTAATTTAAAATTAGGACAGTTCTTTCTTTTTCTTTTTATCATTCTCCTAAATTTGGATATGTATTCCCAATTTCTTGCATTAAACTAAAATTAAGATTAACCTCTTTGTGCATATGGTTTTTCCTGACTTTGGGATTATTGTCTCGGGGTTCCAGAGAGAAATTATTGGATCAAAGATTATGAATGATTATAGATCTCTACATATGTACAACCAAACTTCTTTTCAGAGGTGTTTTCCTGAAGCACCTTTGGATGCAAGGAATCACTCAGGCTACTGCAGTCATTGGGGAGTTTGTAGGTATGGCAGTTGTAGAAATACTCAGGGCTGGAACCCAAGCCATGAAGCCAAGCCTCATGTAATATCAAGGAACGAACAAGAACTAGCAGAACCATATAGGCTGATAATGAAAGTCATTCAGGATGCAGGGGAGCTCTAGGGACCAGCTTGTCACCTTGTCACCCAACAGCAGTTGCAGCCCAGGAAGCTCTGCCCTAGAGATCTACCATTAACAACTGATCTGTTTCATCATCTGTTCCCATTACCAGTTTATCAACTCCTTTCATATTTTCAACTTTTTCTCCATAGAAGCAATCTGATTGCCTCAGCTAATAGTTGTTTTGCCTATTTAGATTGAGTTTTTATTTCAGGCTACATCTTTGTTCACTTGGACAGATTATATTTCTCTGCTGTCAGTGAAGTGCCCATCTCTGTCTCAATCCTTTGTGAGTTTAGGGGAAACAAGAACATACCCCCTGCCCCCCACCCTGTGTTCAGTTTATGGTAATCTGCTCATAATTATTCAAAATGTTTAAACACCAATGGCCTGTTCCAGCCGATGTGCCATGGTGGAGTGTCCCTGCCAGGCACCATCCCTCGATGCGAGCCCAGCGGGCTCGGTGGTCAGTCTGCTCAGTACCACTTTACATGCCCATCCAAAAGGTGAGAGATCATGGCAACACAATTCGCAATAGCCAAAAGATGAAAACATCCCAAGTGTCCATCAACAGATGAAAGGATTAATCACAGTGTGGCATACCCATATAGTCAAATAGCATTCATCCATTAAAACAAATGAAATATTGATACAAGTTACAATGTGGATCCACCTTGAAGGCACTATGCTAAACGAAAGAAGCCAGAAACTGAAGATCACATACTGTGTGATTTCATTTATATGCAATATCTAGAATAAGTAAATCCATAGAGACAGAAAGCAGATTGTTGGTTGCTAGGGGCTGAGGGAGGAGAGAATGGTGAGCAACTGCTTTACAGATATAACTTTCTTTTTGGAGTGATGGAAATGTTTTGGAACTAAATAGAGGTTGTGATGGCACAGCATTGTGAACATACTAAATGCTACTAAATTGTTTACTTTGAAATGGTTAAATGAAATGGTTCACTTCGATGGTATGTGTTCCACTTGGGAAAAAAAAAAAGATGCTCAGCAGTCCCATTTCTGGAAATACATCCAAAAGAATTGAAATCAGGGTCCCAAAGGGATATTGGCACACCCATGTTCATAGCAGCATTGTTCACAGTAACCAAGAGATAGAAGCAACCAGAATACTCATTGATGGAGGAATGGATAAACAAAATGTGGTACATACATACAATGAAATTCAGCCTTCAAGTGGAGGAAAATCCTATAACAAGCTGCAACATGGATGAACCTTGGGGACACTGGACTAAGTGGAATAAGACAGCCACAAAAAGAGAAGTACCAGCTGATTCCACCTACATGAGGTATCTAAAGTAGTTAAATTTATAGAAATAGAAAGTAGAATGGTGGTTACCAGGGGCTGCGGGGAAGGGAGAAATGAAAGCTTGTTGCTTAATGGATATAGAGTTTCAGTGTTGCGAGATGAAAAATTTCAAGATCTCTTGCATAATAACGTGCATAAGTCTTCTGCTGTACTTACACTTAACACTGCTGAACTACGCACTTCAAATGGTTAATTAAGATGGGATACTTTATCATGTGTTTTTTTATTCTATTTTTTTTAAAACAGTAGAAGGGTGCTATACACGTGCTAATGACAAGTAGGCACTGGCCTTCCTTTTTATTTTTGCCAATTTTATAGGCTAAATTGGTATCTAGTTGTTGTAAGGTCCATATCTTTTATTATCAGCAATGTTCATCCATTTGCTCAACAAAGATCAGATGCTGTGCTAGGTCCTGGCGATTTGGTGGTTCACAGGACAGCCCTGCCCTGGTGGAGTCCCTGGGAGAGGCAGTCCCTACGCCTTCCCACTTTTCATGAAGTGAATTAGAATGGCATCTGTGCTAAGCGCCACAAAGGGGCTCCATGAGTGTTTTATGATTTGTATGGGGGTCCTGGCCTTGTCTGGGAGATCTCCCTGAGCAAGTGAGATTTCCAGTGAGAGCTGAAGGGTGAGTAGGAGTTGGTTAGGTCATAGGAGTTAAGGTATGGGCAGGGATGGGTGAGGTAGGTGCTTGGGTAGTGGGGGAGGGAACATCAGTGTTTCAAGTTGAATTGGGAAGGAGATTTAAAGGATTTTCATCTTTAAAATGAGAGGTCAGTGAAGAGTGTGTATATTTGAGTTATAATCTGATTAGTCTTTAAAAAATGATCTCTCTATGTAGGCAGTGCAATGATGGGTAACTAAAGTGGGTGCAGGGAGGCCGCTTAGTGGGCACTGCACTGGTCTTAATGAGAGACAGTGGTGCCTTGGACTAGGGTAATGACAGTGACAATGGCGATGATACTTAGGAGATGCAATTGATACTACCTTGGAAAATATTGGATTTGGGGATGTAACAGAGGGTGAAGCAAATGATGACTTCCAAGTTTAATATTTTAATGCATTTTTTTTCATTTTTGGCTAGCTTATTCAATTCATTGCTCATTATTTATTAACTAGTTTCAAGAAGCTTCCTTTTGTATGAATGGGATATTAAAGATAATAAATCCCAAGTTTGTTTGCCTTTATTCTTTTGAAGTGCAGAAATTTAAAATTTTCATATAATTAAATATTTTCATTGGTGTTATGTTTTCTCATACTCTTACATTAAATTTACCCAAGTTATTTTCAAAATTCTTTTGATTGAAGGCTGACTATATAAACAGTGCTGAAATGAACAAGTATGAATTTAAGTTTGATGGCTAGGAGCACCTAAATTAGCTCTTCAAAAAGGTGTCAAAAGTAGTCTGGAAGCACCATGCCTCCCCTCCATCCATGAGGTGTGGCCAAAGTGAAAACCATTATCTTTAAATTTAACTTTTGGGTAATGAATATACATTTCATGTAAAGGTACATTGTGAACAATCTCATTCCCACCTCTGTATCCATTCCACTCAGCACTCCCTCCTTGCAATCACTTTTATTCATTTGCAGAACCTATTCATGCAAAAATGCAAATGTTAATATACGTTCCTATTCTTTCTGCTTACTTTTAAAATGAAAAGTATGCTGTACACATTGTTCTGCACCAAGATTTATTCACTGAAAAATATATCTTGTGGCCCTTTTCATAGCAGAATATAGAGTTTGCCCCCATTTTTAGAGCTGTGTAATATCCCGCTATATGGATGTACCCATTTATCTGTTCAACCTACTGAGTTCAACCTTTTTCTGTTGCAATTTAGGACTGAATTAACAGGTCAAGAACAACTCTAAGATAAATTCCCACATATGAGATTTTCTGGAGGCATTGGCTAATTACAAAAACTGCTTCTGGTTCTTTGGAGCCTGAAGATTATGATTTTGTGGGTTTTCATTAAGAAAAAGAATATAAAATTATCCGATTCAAAGTAGGTATGAAATGAATATTTATATAGATTATGAAAGGAAATCACAATTGACTACTAATTTTGAAAAGCTAAAATATCCATGAATATTCTGAAAAATAACATAATAGTTTTTACTAATTAACTACTTAAGGTACCTCTATAATGCTTGCTTTCTCTCTTTTTTTGGCTGCATACACCTTGATTACCTCTTCATGTGGCTACAATTTTGTAATGTCATCTTAAAGAGGCAAAGGAGAAAGATAATTCGGGCTCTCCTTTACCATGTTTGATTGAAATTTTTGAAATTATTTTTGACAGCTGGAATGCATAAAGCATTCAGATCTCACAAACATGCTTGCCATTTGTAGCACTGCAGTAGATTAGAGCCCTACAGCCCAGACATTCTGATCAATTCTATTTCATGTGATTCTCATTTAAAAAAAGATTGTAAGTATTTGGTACATTTATAACTGCTACATTGTCAAGTGTATCCTAACAGGTAAGAATATCCACTTTGACCAGGTATCTGTTAGAAACAAAACATTCTACTTATGGTTTTACATATCTAATGATTAAAATAATTTTCCACAGATTGCCTTCTGGCTCCATATATTTCAAGCCTTGCTTCTTTTCCACTACCTATATTCTGACAACCGGCCCCTTAAGACATGTTCATATTTCAGTGTGACCCTGGCCCTGTAACTTCTAGTCAGAATGGCAGGTGGCTGGGGAAGTGGGTGGCAGGAGTATTTGTGGAAACCATTCTTATACCAGGACATCAGGCAATAACCTGGCTATAATGGAAGTGACTGCATACCACACAAATATATCCTACTAAATCCAAAGTTAATGTATCCAAGTCAACTTCCCTCTAGCCTGGTCCCGAAAGTTCTTGATGCCATTTCAATGCCACGCTTCACAAGAGAAAGTGCAATGGAGAGGAAGTCTGAACGGAAAGAGAGCAGTGGTCTTCACCAATCGTCATTAAAATACCTTATTTTGCAAAGTTTTCAAAAACAACATAACATGTTGAAAAACCCCTGGGACTCTTCCCAGGGCTTAGAAAGGGGCCGGTGCAAGTGAGGGGTCCTGAAACATAGGCTTCACTAGTTCCAGGGTAAGTCTGCCCTGGGCTATGTGCATTTGTAATTTTGGTAGATATTTCCAAATTGCCCTCCAACTTACTCTTCTATCTACAGTGCAAAGACTTCCCTTCTCAAGGTCTTGACCACAGGGTGTGTTATCAAGTTGGTAGGTTTTTGCCAATCTGATGGGTAGGGCAAAACAACTTAATAGTTGTATTATGCATTTTTGAATTATGAGTTAAACTGAGCATCTTTTCTTAGGTTTAAGAGTCATGTGTGTTTCTTTTTCTGTGAACACTCAGTTCATTTTCTTTGCCTTTTTTTCCTACTGGGTTGTTGACCCTTTACTTCTTGATGGCTAGAAACTCATACTCTGGTAGATTTGCTTTTTACCTTGATAAGAATTGCAAATCTTTTTTTTTTAACCTGTTTGTTTTTCATCTTTAATTTTCTAAAAATGTGTATATATATTTTTAATTGAAGTATTATCAGTTACAATGTGTCAATTTCTGGTGTACAGCACACTGTTCCAGTCATGCATATACATACATATATTTGTTGTCATACTCTTTTTCATTAGTGGTAATTACAAGATACTGAATACACTTCCCTGGGCTATACAGAATAAATTTGTTTTTCATCTGTTTTTATATATAGTAGTTAATATTTGCAAATCTTGAACTCTCAAATTTACCTCTTCCCACCATTTCCCCCAGTAATCATGATTGTTTACTATGTCTGCAAGTCTGTTTCTGCTTTGTAGAGAAGTTCATTAGTGTCTTCTTTTTTCTTTTTTTAGATTCCACATGAGTGATACCATGTATTATTTTTCTTTCTCTTTCTGGCTTACTTCACTTAGAATGACAGTCTCCAGGTCCATCCATGTTGCTGTAAATGGCATTATTTTCTTCTTTTTTATAGTTGAGTAGTATTCCATTGTATAAATATACCACATCTTCTTTATCCAGTCATCTGTCAATGGACATTTAGGTTGCTTCCATGTCTTGACTATCGTAACTAGTGCTGCTATGAACATTGGGGTGCATGTATCTTTTCGAATTAGAGTTCCCTCTGGATATATACCCAGGAGTGGGATTGCTGGATCATATGGTAAGTCTGTTTTTAGTTTTTTGAGGAATCTCCATACTATTTTCCATAATGGCTGCACCAAACTACATTCCCACCAGCAGCATAGGAGGGTTCCCTTTTCTCCACACCCTCTCCAGCATTTATTGTTTGTGGACTTTGAATGATGGCCATTCTGACTGGTGTGAAGTGATACCTCCCTGTAGTTTTGATTTGCATTTCTCTGATAATTAGCAATATTGAGCATTTTACTGTGCACCTACTGGCTATTTGTATGGCTTTATTGGAGAATTGCTTGTTTAGGTCTTCTGTCCATTTTTGAATTGGATTATTTTCTTTTTGTTATTAAGTTGTGTGAGCTGTTTATATATTCTGGGAATTAAACATTTGTCTGTCTCATGATTTGCAAATATTTTCTCCCATTCCATAGGTTGTCATTTTGTTTTGCTTATGGTTTCTTTCACTGTGCAAAAGCTTATAAGTTTAATTAGGTCCTGTTTGTTTGTTTTTCCTTTTATTTCTATTGTCTGGGTAGACTGCCCTAGGAGAACACTATTAAGATTCATGTCAGAGAATGTTTTGTCTTTGTTTTCTTCTAGGAGGTTTATAGCATCTTTTCTTATGTTTAAATTGTTCAGCCACTTTGAGTTTGTTTTTGTGTGTGATGTGAGGGAATGTTCTAACTTCATTGATTTACATGCTGCTGCCCAGTTTTCCCAGTACCACTTGCTGAAGAGACTGTCTTTTTTCCATTGTATAATCTTGCCTCCTTTGTCAAAAATTATTTGACCATATGTCTGAAGGTTTATATCTGGGCTCTTTATTCTGTTCCATTGATCCATATGTCTGTTTTTGTGCCAGTATCACACTGTTTTGATTACTGTAGCTCTGTAGTATTGTCTGATGTGTGTATGTTTTTGTTGTGGTTTGTTTTGCAAGTCTGAAGTTTTAATTGTTACATTGTTTACTTTATCATAACATTCTCATTTTTCTTTATGATTTCTGGATTTTTAGTTGTAGTAGAAAGGTCTTTCCCACTTTAAGATTATAAAGAAATTCTTTCATCTCTTCTTCAAGTATAAAAATGATTTCATTTTTTATTTCTGAATCTTTAATTCATGGGAAGCTTTTTAAAATTGATGGTTCACATGAAGATTCAAGGTTCTGTAGAAGTTGGAATTCTATATATTAATTATGGTACTGTTCCTAAGCCTTACGTAAAAAAACTGTACTTCTAATTTATTAATATTAATAATAATTTAAAGCTTAAATATTAATTTGTTTCCTTCATTGACCTAATATTTATTGAACACCTATTATGTGCTGAATTATTATATTTACCCATGTTGAAAACAATGATACTAGGCATGAAAGAGTTCCAAATAAAGACAATACTACTCTCAGAAATAGAAAAGAATAAAAAAATGCAATGCTCAGTGGCCAGAAATAAAAATTCTTCATGCTTCCCAGACATCTTAATATTTATAGCATTACAGATGGTTCTGTCCTTTCTTCATGGCTGGTGCCACATGCTTCCTGTTTGAGGAACTTATCCTTCAGTGGAAATGAGCAACTTTCCTTTGTGGTGCAGGTACTTATTTTCCAAGAAAAGATCAGATGTTCATCTCAGCTGGAAACACCCACTCAGCATGTTTTTTCAAAGGGTTTGTTACTCTTGCATTCCAGACATGTCCAAACTAAACCCCGGTCAGAAAAAGACCCAGCTCTGACTTCCAATGCAACTTGTGGTCTTTTACTCTAGAATTAGATCAGACAAATATGTTATTCTTCATTCAGAATTATAATTTTATAATTATGCAGTAATTTTACATTAATTAATACCTAGTCAATATTGATCATTAAAATAAGTAGTCTTTATTCTTCTCTGGTGTTCAAAGATGACTCACAAACTGAATTTACTCAACACTCAGCTCCATGGTTCTTCCTCTGGTACTTAACAGAGCTCTCTGAATAGATTCAGGGAACTGGATTATTGAAGAAGTGCCACCTCTGAAGCATAAGCAGAAATGAAAGGGCTAAAGTCGTGTTAGAACCGAAAGGTACTCTGAGATCTCTTTGTTCAACCCAGTCGTTTTAAAGATAAGGAAGCAGACATCCAGAGAACTCTGAGCCTGATGACATCTTACCTGTATTTCTCCTAAGTCATCACACCCATAAATAAAGGAGCGACTTAGCCCTCTTCATTTTTATTTAACTCATGTCACTAATCTGTTAGTTTTGTTTCTTTTTAAAAATGTGTAAGTGTAAAAAAGTTGAGGGAAAAAAATCATCCCAAATTTCTCTCTCTAGGGACAATCACTGTTAAAAGGCATCGTGACTTTCAGTAAAGGAACAAGGTTTGGAGCCAAATAGTGCGAGGCAGGGAACCCCATCACGTAAACTTTCTGAGTCTCAGCATCTTTAGGTCTAAAAGAGGAATAATGGTATTCACCTCATAATGAAGATGAAATGCTTTATAGGTAAAGCATTCAGCTCAGTAACTGGCATGGTTGTATTCAGTTCATGTTAGCAATTGTTAGTATTATAGTTGAGATAATACTCTACGTTTTTGTACCATGGCTTTTTCACTTATTGCATCCTATGCATTTTTCCAGGTCATCAAAGAATTTTTTATTAATACACATATTTTATGCCATGGCCCTCTTTGTCAAGAAAAAGTGGAGTTATTTTCCATTCCAAACCCAGGGTTGCGTATACCTTCCCCCCAACAGAAAAAAAAGCTGAATCAGCAGCTGCCAACAAAAGAGAAAGGAATCAAGGTTTAATTAAGAGGAACTATTTTGGAATAAGCAGCTGGATTTACAAGGGTGTGTATGAGAATGCTTTGATGCACGCATCTGAAGAGCAAAGGATATAGAATAATTGATGGCTATATTGGCAGATCAAAGTGTCTCAAGGGCATTGCAGGCTGTGGACAGAGGTAAATCGTTTGCACTTTTCCTGCATTTAATGTATGCATGTTGTGAGCATAATAATAATTTGTACTCACACAGTACCTTTCATCTGGGGAGGAGCTCAGGGTACTTTGAAGATGTTAATAAGAAAAAGACCTGCTAATTACGACTGCTTAAAAAGAAAACCTCTCCTTTCAGCATGTTTACATAATTGCTGGGAAGGTTCTGACTTAAAGAGATTTGTTATCACGGGCGAGTTATTTCATGTTCTCTTTTTATAACATACTGTTGGATTTAAGGTACAGAAGAAAAGATCTTTCTCTGGACACTCACACCGGGTGTAACGAGGTAATTCAGCTGTGACGTGCTTGATTTGAAGATCACACATTTACCCTGAAAATTTGGGGATAGGGCAGAAAGTAGTACCGTGTTGGATATTTGTAATGAATTTTCAGTTATCAGACAGAGTCATAGACTAAACCTAGCAAAGCAAGCTTAGAAGAAAAACAGAGCATTCCCAGCCCTATTTGAAATTATACTTGTTGAAGGAAATTCAAATAGCAAAAATCGTGGAGTTCTTTGTCCCAGTGAACAGGATGATTTTAAGAGCTCTGCAGGCTTCTACCTCAACTTCCCTACACCACACACACTAAAGCAAGTCCCTCCATAGATGCAGTCCCCTCATGAAGCCTTCTCTAATTCCAGGTGTCAGAGTTGGAAAGCTCCTATCTCTCTGCTCCTCGGGCAGGGGATATGTTATATGTTTGAATATCTTACTTGTCCAGCTTCTTAGTATTTATGCCATTTTTTCTTATGTCAGCTAGATGTTTATAGTTCTTTCCCATAGGGAGCGAACTCCAAGAAGGCAAAAAAATATTTATTTTATTCACCTTAATATCCTATAGAGGAGGGCTTAGCACAGGCAGGGTCTGATCCTTAACACAACATACCCATTAATAGTTATTTCTTTTAGTAAAGAATTTTATTATAGCACGTTTGTAATAGGAGAAGAAATCGGAAACAACGTACACGTCCGTCAATAGGGTACTGGCTGAGTAACGTTATGGCACAGCCATACAGTGGAACAACCTCATGTCACTACTAAATAGGATGAGGTGGACTTGGAAAAATGCAATGATTTATGGAAAGAACATTTCAAGTGGAATAATATCTATTTTGGGGTCTCTATTTTGTATAAAAAACCCCAAAAAACCAAAGGGATGATTGAAAGATGTATGGAATGAATAGATAGAGGGGTAGACAAATAGATGGATCCATTTTTTCCAATTCATAGAAACAGGAAGCCCTGAAAAAGAGGAGCCCAGGTATTCACAGTCAGTATTTCTGGTGAGCGGGGCTGAAAGGAGTAGGCTGGCTGTGAGAGGAAACGCCTTCACTTTTTGTTTTTCCCTCTGTATTATTTGAAGTTTTAGCAATGAACAAGCATTACTTAAGGCCATTTTTAAAAAAAAAGGAAACTATTCATTGACTTTAAGTTTGGATTTGTTGAGCCTGCCTTCAGTTGGGCAGATGACCTAATATCCCATATTTCTCAATTTCACAGCCTTTCTCCCTGATAGAGCTCTGGCACTGAATGAGCCAGAAGGGACAAAGTCTTCCTTTTTCCAGAGTAAGCACTTGGCTGAATTCAAACTGACTCCCTTGGGCATCTCCCTGGGGCATCTTTCCAGGGCCTTGCTTTCTAAACTGGGTATACTAATGGGCTGGGACAGATTCCCTGGCCGACTCTGGCCGTTGTCAAATCTCTCTGGTAACTTTCCTAGGCCTTCTGGCCTCCAATGAGACATCGACCTTTTTCAATTGTAAATTAGTCTAGATCAAAATTCAAGCAGGAGGCACTGCTGCCCCTGAAATCCTTCTGCTCTTTCTTTCTGGCCAGTGCACTCTCCCTTCCTTGAAACTCCCGCTCAGCCCATGGGGGATGATCAGAAATAGCCACCTGGGCTAATTTCCTCAGTGACCATTTTCCTGTTTTGAGCAGCAAGAGGGGTATAATCTGTTCTCTACAGTTTGCATAGGTCTGCTTGCTGCCAGCCTGATTCTCCCCTAACTGGGAGGGCAAGAGGGAATTTGTGTGAATATTACAAATTAATCCACTTTCCTGTGATCTGGCCTGGCCCATTTTCAGTAGGGCTGGTTTAGGGTTCATTTGTGGTTACATAAACTTGCTTACAATCCGGGAGAGGAAAGAACACCCTCTGGTGGTGAGATTACATGCCTGCACCGTATGCCCTAAATTTCAGCTCCTGGCCAAATTGTCTAGCCTGCCCTGGTGCGGGGCACACAGGGGCACTTTCAGTCAGAGGAATCTACACTTAAAGGAATCAGCGCCACCTTCAATCTTGAGTGGTACACAGAGATACGGGCAGTAACATTTCCATTTCCCAATTATGCTCTTTTTCTTTTAGTTCTGAGGTACTGGGTTACACATTGTGCAGATTAAAACGTTTAGCTCTGTTATTTTATTACGGGGAAAATCCTCATCATTATATGAACTATAGAGCTTGAATTGATTTTTGTGTGTACAATTATTAATGATGTCTTTTGTGTTGACGCCTATTTCAGGCCCATTTTGTTTTTCAAAGTGTGTCTGTTCTGTAGTAGAGGAGATTTTGGGTGCTCAGAATGCATGACTACGTTCTGCTGCATGCTACAACATTCAGATGTATTCACAGTCGTAGATTCCAGTCTTCTTGTTCGTCAAGCCACACAAATTGTCACAGTCAGCTTGCTTGTCTGGAAACATTATCAGAACAGATGTTTTGGAGAGACAGTGAGCAGGCCTCGTGTGGAATGTTCAGTGCAAGCTGGAGTTCCTGTGGACCCTGGACTTTTGCCTTCCTGAGTCTCTGCCTTTGACTTTCCCTTTGGGAATAATGCCATAAAGGTCACTGTTTCCTGTTCCAAATATTCCTTTTAGTTTCTGTTTCGTGAGAACTCTGTATAAAGCTTTTTCCCTTGACCATTTGTCCTCCAAGGCCTGAGACTGCTTCTGAAGGGGAGAGAGTTGAATAAACCCAAGGTTCCTTCTTGGGAACTGGTCATTATTACCTGCTCCTGCACTTGTCATGGAAGAGTAGAGGGTCCTTGGAGAGGCAATGGTACCAGGATTTGAGGTGAGAGAAGAGAAAGAGGGCTCCATCCATTATTTAACACTTTCATTTGCTTTTTGTCAAAATGTGTGTTGGCCATCTAGTGAGTGGTGATCAGCCATCTAGATCTGCCCGGGACACAGGACTTTCAGTGTTAAAACTGGCAATGTCACAGGTAAACGGGGTGAGTTGGTCACATCAGTGTGAGTTTAGGACTGTGTGAACCTGCTTTTTGCTCCTCTCCCTAGTTAAGTGTCCCTCAGTCCCAGATCTGCCGAGTGCTGTTCCTTATGCCTCCTAAAAAAGAAAAAAAAAAAAACAAAACTATAATGCTTGAAAACAATTATACATTAAGGATTTACTGCATTTCAAAAGTGCTAACCATGGGAAACTTGAACTTAAAAATTACACAAACATGAACTTGCGTCAGGCACGCCTCACCCACTCTACTGTAACGATTTATAAGCAGGTTGTGAAGATTGACTGTTTCGTGCAAAGTCCGGTGGTGGGGGTGGGGAGCTGAATGGATAAACAGATCAACTACAGAAATTACCAGGTGCTAGGCAAGTGGTGTAGGAGGCCAAAGAACAAAGTGATGACTGTGGGCTGGGACAGCTGGGAGAGGCTTAGTACAGGAAGTGGGATGTGAAGAGGGCTGGAGAGGAATCTACGAAGAAAAAGTGGATTTTAAATGAGAAGAGACACTTCCAAGCAGAGGAAACAGCTGCCCATAGCCCAGGAGTGTCTGCGTGGGAACAGCATAGGCTGGTTGCCCGGAAGCTGAATTTTCAAATGGGTGATCAGTTTGAAGAGGGTGTGTAGTTCCATCCTGTATTTCTGTATCATTGCTTCTGCAATTATTACGGGCACACCAAGCACGCCTTTTCCAAACAGAGGGAACACTTCTTTCTCCTCCTGGCCCTCTGCCAGCTTTTGCAGGTTAGGTCCAGCCTCTCTAAAGAATTACCTGACTGTCTCAGTAAATATTTGGGGTGCAGAGAACTGGAGCACTGTCAAAACTCTGTGTGCCGGCTCCACCCTTCCTTCTATTGAGTGCAGCGCAGGGTGGGGCAGCCCGCAGAGTGTGGGCAAGGAAGTTATCCCTCACCCCCATGCAAACAAGCTCCGACACAGAGACGCAGGGTATCAGCCCCTGCGCCCCAGTTCTCAGCAAAGGCAATGACCATTTCTACCTGAAATGGGATTGTTCACGACTAGCCTGCCTGACGTGGACAGCCGTAAATGCTCAATGGTGGGCCTTCAAAGACCTTATCATAGATCGAACACAGCAGAATGTCAGAGCACGAGTTTACCTAAATGACCTTGTCCTTGCACAAGCCCCACTGTTCTTTAGTGAAAGGAACCTCTTTCAATTCAGCAAAGACAATGTGAAGATGTGTTTGTAAACCAGATAAACACTGCCATAAATGGGGCCAAGGGAGACAGAGGCAAAACAGAAAGTGCCTTCAGTAAGATTTGGGAGAAGGGACGCCAGAAAGGTTCTTGTATCTCTTCCACCAGCTAATGACCTGAAAATTTCTTTTCACATAAAGATGAAGCTTTAGTCCGCAAATGGCCCTGGGAAGATTAAGCCTTGCCTTGCTTTCGCACTGAGGATTGTCTGTCACCGTTTTCCCCTGGTGAGGAGTAGATAAGGCCTTCGTGTTTAAAGAGAAGCGTCCGCAGACACGAGAAAACACTGCCAAAAAGGAAGCCTTGGCATCTCAAAACCAAATCTCCGGTATCTAAATTTTTCTGAAATTTGTCATAGCTTTTATTTAAAATGGTCTGAATCATAACAGCACTCTGAAAAGCAGTTTGTTTTTCTTGTTTTGAATTTGCTGCTCCTTAATACTGTCTAGTCTTTACCACCTACCACTTTACTTTTGTCGTTCGATTTCCGTCCCTAGCTCTCAAACCCTTTCTGTAAACTACTTTAATCTGCCCCATTTCTGCTCCTGAATTTCCACCTTGATTCCCACTGGTCATGTTTATTTATTAGCTCACAATGATTGCTTCCTTTCTGGAGAGACATGACTGCCCCAAGATATGCCTCTGTCCTTAGAAGATATGAATTCAAGGTTAAATTGTTGCGTTGATGCCTGGATCTATTTGAAATATGTCATCACCCTCCTGGTTTCATTTATTTTATTTGAAGACGCTGATTGGTAACTACTGTTTCTTTTTTTTTTCCCCACAAGTTTATTTTTATTTATTTATTTTTTGGTTGGGGGAGGAGGTAATTAAGTTTATATATTTATTTTTAGAGGAGGTAGTGGGGAATGAACCCAGGACCTTGTGCGTGCTAGGCACCGGCTCTACCACTTGAGCTATACCCTCCCCCACACTGCCCCATCCTGGAAACTAATATTTCTATGCTTTAAAAAATGAAAGGGAGGAGGGAGAGGGCATAGATCAAGTGACAGAGAGCATGCTTAGCATGCACAAGGTCCTGGATTCAATCCCCAGCACCTCCTCTAAAAAAAAAAATAAATAAATAAACCTAAAAAATGAAAGGGAAATTCCACAAGGCAGTGTGGATTAATCAGATTGATTTTTCTTTTTTAAAAAATCTGGCTTTATACTTCTTTTGTGTTTGTTAGTCTTTAATTATCTACAACTGAGACATTATCTATAATTTGTCTCTTGAGCATCTTCTTACCTACATCTCTTTGTAAATAATTATTTTTTTAAAAATTTTGCAATTGGTTCTGCCCTTGGTGGTGTCAATTAAATCACTATCACTTGATCTGAATGCTGACAGAATATGGTGTCTGCTATTAGGTTAAAGGTTTCCTTGGAGTAGATCCAGTTCTTTTTAAATTTTTTTTTTTTTTTTTTTTTGATAAGCAATGGCTTTCAAGGTCCTGGCTTGAAGATTCTTATTTTAAATTAGGAATTCTTATCTCTACATGATTTGAACAATCCCAGACTATAAGGGCATCTCCCAAGTCTACCAGACAGTTGTCCTCCATTAAAACGGTGCCATTTAAAAGTCTAGAGAAGAATTCAGGCAGCTGTAGTGGACCAGGCAGCTGAACCAAGACCATCTAAAGAAGCTACTAGGAGAATATTCTACCACCTCTGTCAATCTAAATACCACTGCCAAGTCACACTGTTCTCTAAAAGTTCAGTTAGTCCTGGTTTATGGCTCAAAGCACTTTGCATGTATCAGCCCATTAGCCCTTCGGCATTCCTCTGAGTCTGGAAGCTGACAAGTGGAAATAACGCAGTTTCCAAATGTGCACTCAGGCACAGAGAGCTTAAGTAACTGCAACAGGATCACTAATTCAGGCAGCAAAGCGGCACACACATGGGATCAAGAAGGTACCAAAATGTTCCATAGGACTGAACGTAACAATCTCCCCAGCACTGGTGTTCCTTTAAGTAGCAGATACACAACTCTGCACTAGATAAAGCACCTCTGCGTGGGGCTCCTCACTCCTGACACTCCGAGGTAAACAGGCTCACTTTAGGCAACATCATCCACACGGGGAAGTTTTGTCTCCTGGGCCATCTTCTCTCGGAGCCAATTCTCTGTCAGCTAGGGCCAGAGCATGGGCTCTAGGGCTAGAAATGCCAGAACTCAAACCTTGGCTCCACCACTGGGACCCTGGGCGAGCCACCTAATCTCTCTGTGACTCAGCTTCCTCATCTGTGAAGTAGGGGTTAGTAATACCTTGGACAAGGTGCTGTGGGGAGGGAGCTTGTTAGTCTGTGAAAGTGCTTAGAGCACAGTCTGGCACATAAGCGCTCAATAATGTTAGCTGTTTCTCCAGTTACCATTTAATATGGCATTTCTTTCCTTCCTTGGGAAGCCTTCTGGTGCCAGAGCCCTCTTATTCTCTTACTTCCTCTTTCTATCAAAATAGCAAAGGATCCAGTATCAGCCATTAACATTTTAGTGAGAAAGAGTTTTGCTTTACCTCTGCCAGCTAGTTTATTTATCAAGCTGTGTCCCTAATTGTGGAATGAAAAACTTTACTCTTTATGGAATTTTGGATATCATAAATGTTTTGAGGGAGTGGTGAAAAGTGGGTGATATGAGAACAAGAAAAATCTCATTTACCCTTGACTAAAACCCCTTCCTTTAAAAAAAAAAAAAATCCCTTTTCCATTCCTATCCTTTTTCTTCCTGCCTTGACATGAACAACTTTCCTTTCACTCACCCTAGTGTTTTATCCAAGACCTCCAATGGCCAGGAATGCAGGGCCTATTTTGATGAGTCCTCTGCTCTGTCAGCCACTTCTGGCCTCATTCTCATCACTCAACCCTGCTTTTCTTTGATGATACTGTTTTGTGGCCCCAGAAAGAGAAGATCTAATCTGTAAAAGTATAATTTGCATATATCAAACTAACACAGGCTAAATATATGATTGCTTACCAATTATGTCTAATTGTCTACCAGCTTAATAACATAGCCTATATTATTAAGTACATAAAATATTAACTTTTTAGTCTTTATTTGCAAATAGCAAAACTCTGTTCACGTATGCTGGGCTTTCCTAATTAGTTGCTGTCATAGCATTACCATTTGATCATAACCTTGTTCATTGTGTTTTTGCTTCCAGGCAAAACACCAAATTCATGCAATTATTTCATGTAATGAAACACCTGAAACTCAACTCCCAACCCTTTGCCAAGTGGAAGAGACAAAGAGTAAGGAAAGGAGAAGAGACCGAAAGGGAGGGTAAATATGAGATGAAGAATTCCCAAAGGCTTGAGATTACTTTTCCTCGGTCTTTCCTTCAACTTCACCACCCAGAGGTAATATTTTTAAAACACAAGGCTTAAAATAAGCAATTCTCAGATTTAAGCTCTAGTCATCTTTAAATGACAATCTATCCTTCAAAGCTTTTTTTTTTTTTTTAAAGGAAAAGATTACAGTTCATGTGACAGTTTTACATGACATAAATAACTTGACTCAACAGAAACAGTGGCCAGTTTTTCTTACAGCTCTGGGCAAATGTGAGGTGGTTGTTAGTCTCTGAGTCTTTGTTTCCTTACCTGCTTATCACTCTATCTAGTTATGCCCTTTGTTAAAATCTCATTATTTGGTGTTCACAGGCACTTAAATTTTTTACTCAGTATCTCATCAACATTCTATTGTATGTTTTATATGCTTCCGTGTCTATTCATTGTAACCCCAAATGGCAGAGTTTTATTTCCTCTAACCTAATGTCTCCTGTTAACTGTTTTCCTTGGCAGCGTCAATCACGTAGTCTTCAAATAGGATTAGGATCACTTGTACTTGCTCACAAGGGCACCAAATGTCAGAAGGAATGTCCTCAACGGAGCCAACATTAGCAGTTGTCTATGGTTATTCTAGCACGGGTGGGCCAGATGTAAAGAACTTGACCTCACTGTGATCAGTTTAGGACACACAGCTTTTGTTTCTGTTCCAATAACGCAGTGGTTTCCAGACTATGTTCCATAAAAATTTCAGAGGTTCAACAAGGGATTTTTGAGTATCTTAGAAAAAAAGAAGATTGTATCATAACATATGGCTTTGATTTGAGTCCCCAGTTCATCCTCCTCAATCACCACCCCCATAACCAGCAACTACTCTATGGGCAATTATGTAGGAAACTTGGGTACGTTTGGCCAAATGTGATATGATTCAGATTTTACCGTTCAAGTCATATTTTATAGGTATACTAATTTACTGAGTGCTTACTATGTGCCAGCATTTACTTAGATTATTTATATTCGTCCTCTTAACAATTCTGTGATATGGGTACACTTATTATCCCCTTCCATGAAGCAGAGACTTAGGAGGTGAAGAAATTTGCTCTGGTTCTCAGAGGAGAAAGCAACTAAGCTAAGATTGAAACCTTAGACATTTGGCTCACAAGTCCATGCTCTTAAAGGCAATAATCTGCCACCTCCTTAATAGTTAGAGGCAACAGCAGTAGAATAACCTACAAAATCAAGCCTTCCTTTTGTATGGTATGTTTGGCCCCTCCCCTCCAATATTCCCCACCTTGTTGAATGCATGGATTGTAAGCTTGGGGTTTCAGACATCTGTGTGAACCGTGTACTGGGTGGGGGGTGGAGGGAGGACCCTTGTACAGTGAGCCTCAGGGCTGTTTTCCATGGAGTTAGTTGCGAGATGGTCTGTTTTCTCAAGTTCCGTTGGCCAGTAGAAAGGCAAAGACTGCGTTCTCTAACGACCCTCTTAAGGCACAACCTCCCCCAAAGGCCCTCGGGTCAGCGTTGCCCAGGGAGGGGCCCTGCAGCTCCTCTGTCCCTGCAGCTCTTTAGTTCCTGCTCTGCAGACCAGTGTGTTGTCCCCAGAGGCTGCCCTCTCCTGGTTGTTTACAGACCTGCAGAGGTTTTCACTTGGGGTCCGTTTCTCCTTTTCTAGGAGGAATTGATGTGTTACGGAAATGACAGGCCAGCCAAGAAACAAGCACCACTCGGAGGGTTGGAGTACTCAGATGTATTATGCCGGCGGGCTCAGAGGGGCTTCTGCTCCGAAGCTCTGAGCACCTCCAAGACGTGCGCATGAGGTTTTACAGGGTTAATTACAAGCTTGGGGTATGCGGCCAATAGGCATGGAACAGCTTTAGCAGCATCATTATCACAAAAGTAGAGGCAGGAAGGCAGCAAACCAACATTTCAAGGCCAGATATGACTCTGAAAATTCAGCTGGCTAGCCAAAAAAACATGAACAGGGAATCAGCAAACCAACACTAATTAACTTAGATTTACAAGTTAGCCCAGCAGAACTCAGATCAGTAATCTGACACTTGTTACACTTAGACTTGTCAGTTAGCTTGTTAGCCCAGCCCGGCTTTTCTGTCACAGATGGATAGCTGTTCTCTTATTATTCCATTTTGTCAGGCTCAGTCTGAGATGCCCGGGAAGCAAAAGGTTTATGCTTCGGGTGCTCCACGGCCGCTGACCTGACCACACCCTTGATAGTAAATACGCTCCCTTGTGCCTTGCACTGCAGCTCTGAAGTCAGCCAGCAAGCCATGCAGACTCCGCTCCTAGACCTCCTCCACCACTCACCCCTCCACGGCCCATCCATGGTGAGAAGCGACCATTGTGAGGCTGTCTTTACGATGAGTGCTCAGTGGCCCAAGACACCTGTAACACTTCCACCCAGGCAGATGGAGCCTTTGCCTCACTCCATGGACAGGGATGAGGTAGACAGGCCTTCTGTCCTTCTCAGAAAGTCCTGGGGATCCTCCTTGTTCTTGGTCCCCACGAGGTAGCCTTATTTATCCCATAGCAGCTTTCCTTGCTGGAAGTACAGACCAGAGTCCCGGGTGGATGGATTAGGAGAAACTGTGGTAAAACCAGATCCAAGTTTTCTTCTTAATGACTTGAAGTTGGACACCTCTTCAGTGACTCTTTTGGGCCCAAGTCAATCAGTCTATTTTGTCTTCCTTTTTTTGAGCACCATTTCCTGTATTGTTATGGCTGTTTTGCTTTAAGGTCAGGAACCTAAGATTCATCCATTCATCTGCTCATCCATCCTCTTTCCACCCATCCCTCTAGTCACTGACCCGTTGCATACTCTAAAGCATTTCCTGAGCCTCTCCTGCGAGGGACTTCAAGCAGTTAGGGTTATAATGATTAATAATACACAGTCCTTGCCCTTGAGGAGCTAATAGTCTCCTGGGAAGCTTGAAAAATAAATAGCCAATTACGGTTAATCATACAGTGTAGTAAGTAATGTTATTGCCTTTCTGGGCACCAAGGGGGAACATGCACGTTCCTTGCTCTTCCCCTTCTCTCTGTGGGGCTCGGGTGTATCCTGTCCCATTGTGACTTCTGACCAACCTCATGCAGCTTTGCAGTGTCTGGGCTACAGTTTATAAAAGGAAAGTGGAAAATGCCACAGCCTTTGATAATGAATCAACTTTTACTTCTGAAGCGAAAGGAACACTGAGAGAAAACATGTTTTCCAGCTAGAGTCAGCTTTTCTTCCTTTACTTTTAGAAATGAGTTACTTAGAGCACTGGAAAATGCTAGTATATGAATCATCAGGGCCCTTACCAGTTAATTCAAAATATTTATTCTGAATTGCAAATTCACTTTCCAGGCTTCAGTGAGTGCAATGCAGGGTTTACAGTTAGAGATGTCTCAGAAGAACAATTATTTTGTCATGCACCTTAACTTTGAATGCACTGATGAAGCAAACCACCTTGTAGTTCTTTCTTACTGTTCTAGCCCTGGTAGGACGTTTGTATTTCCAATGGGTCATGGAACACCTATGCTGCTTCATTTCATCCTCTGCAGACTTGCCAGAACAACCTTGACTTAGACCTGCCTCAGTTTTCCAAAGGCAGCATTTTGCCCTTCATCCTACTGCTACAAAAATACATCATTAAATTAAAGGTCTTTTCATTCTTGGATCCCTGATTCAGTCCATCCTTTTCCTCCACAAGAAACCCTGATATTTATCACAAACACTCTGAGTATCTTGGCCCATTGTTGGCCTGACCCAATATTGGCTCGAATACCTATTCTCATTCTATTAAAAAAAAATCCTCTTGGATAGAAAAATGAATGCAATTGGCACCTGACAAGGTTCTAGACACTATGCTAAGCCCTTTCACTATGCTGCTTCCTTTAATTCTCAAAATAACTCTGTAAGGTGGGTAGAGTGGTGCCTGACACACAGTAGATGCTCACAACACGTTTGTGGAATGAATGAAGCAATTTTTCCATTTTACAGACTAGAAAACCACAGATTAAAAAAGTCATGCCCTTTGCTTGAGATCACCCAGTGGTCAAAGCGGGCCAACCTCTTCCTTCTCCAGGCCCTCGGTACCACCTGCTTCAGAGCCGACCACGTTCTAGAAGGCGTGTGCTGCGTCACCAGTTGAGATCTTCTAAGTCATTGTAGTCAGCCCTTACTAAGCCTCCTCAAATAATTAAAAGTCCTTTATCCCTCAACTGTGAACACATAAAGCAAGACTTTATCTCTGTGTCTGTGTTGAATAAAGGCCTGTCCTGAATCTCCTCGGTCTCAGATATCAATTATCCAAAGAAGCGTAGAGAAACTCTCAGGAAAGTCATGGGGCAAAACTAATTTTAATGACTTGACGTAAGAGCCCGCGGAGTAATGGTGGCTTACTCACATTGTCCCCGCCACGTCGCCCTTTGTCCGCCCTGCTGGCTTCATGGCCCTTCCCAGGCTGCAGGCCTCCTTCTTCCTCCCTCTGTCTCCCCAGCACCCGGAGGGGTCCTGATCCCTCCACCCGAAGCTTACTTCTGTCTGTGATCTGTCCCCACACTAAAGGACCTCTGTGTCTCCCCACGACTTGTGAAAAGCAAGGCTGCTCGCTAGCTTTCACCCGCAGTCCTGTCTCTTTTCTAGAGTTACTATTACATTAGTGGACATTGGTGGCATTGTCGGATAGGCCTTAGCCTTGTCTTCTGACTGGCTTGGACGTTTGCTGCCCCATCTTGGGTGTGCTCCTGAGCATGTCAGGTGAACTCTGGGCATAAGAGGGAGGTGGTGTAAGGTCCTATTAAGTGCTTTTGATAATCACTCCCATCCCCTACTAGGCACGAAATAAAAGAGGAACCGACACTCTCTCACCTTCCTTGGCCTTAGTTCTGAATCTCTTTTACAAAAAAGGAGAATCTTGCAGGTCATGACTACGCACAGAGTCTTGTTTCTCTCCATGAGCTGCACTACAGGCCGGGTTCCTCAGGCCCAAGCAGCCCAAACCTGAGCGTCCCCTTTTCCCCAAGACCCTTCCCTTCTCCTGGATCCCTTGCCTCAGTTAACGCCACTGCCTCCACCGCATCATTACCGGACCTAATCATTCAGCTTTCTCCATCCCTCACCCCCTCTCACCCATCCCTAAATCCAATCAGTGGGCCAGTCCTCATTATTTTATCTACTAAATATTTCTTAAATTGTCTACTCCTTTTCAACGCCCACTACTCCTGTCTTGGTTCAGACCCACATTGTTGCTCTCTTAGACTGTTGCACCATCTCTTTAACTGATTTCCCTTCTCCTGTGTCTCCCAGTTCCCCCTCCAACCCATTCCTCACATGCTTATGTCTCTTTCTTGCTAAAATACTTTCTGTGACTTCATATAAAACCAAGTCCAATTTTATTGCTGATTTCTAGCTTGGAGTCTAATCAGAGAACATGGTCTATAAAACCTCTATTTAGGATATTTTATTAATATTTTCTTTGTATCTAAATGCATGATCAATATTAGAAGATGCTCCAACAAAATAGGAAAGAATGTATATTTTCTGTTTCTGGTTTACAAAAAGAAAAGTCTATATTCACTGTTTACAGTGTCCATATCCTGTTTCTACTAAATTGAGCTCAGTGACTATATTCTTCAACATACAGTTTGTCATTTTTTGTTTATTTGATACTTGCAGTGTAAAAAGGTACATAGCAACAGCTATAGTTTAATAGTGTTTTACCAAAAGTTTTTCTATATTTCTATTTTTTTTTCAAGTTGGAAGATGTGGTGTTTGATGCATAATTTTTCTATCCTCTGTGAATGAAACTTTTACCAATTTGTATTTATGAAAAAGAACAGGTCTAAGATTGTTATCTTGGAAACAGAAATGCCTTTCATGGAATGACTTCTCTTCACTGCCCCAGCCTTCTCTTCTGCTGTTAATCACTTCTCGCTTTACATTCTGCTTCGGGTACTTCAGATCCTTCCTGATACACCCAAAACTTTGCTCCTTCTGAAATACCCTGCAGAGCTATGACTCAGCTTTATATCTGAGCTCAGCTGTGGTATCTGAACCCCCAAATTAATCTCAATGCTCTTTGTGAACTCACAGAACCTGTGCTAACCTGACTTCTCACCACACTGTGTAATGTGTGTATGTCTGGGCTTCTCACCAGAGGGTGAGTCCTCAAGAACATGGACCAGACCTTGATCTCCTTCTGCCCCCACACAAGGCAGGAAACCTGGTAGGCGGCTCAGTTCCCTTGCACGGTGCCTGACCGAACTCTTCCAGCTCCCACCCCAACCTGAGCCTTATCTCATCCTCCCCGTGTGCAGTAGGGTTCATCATCTGGGGTTTTCACCAACCCTTCCTTCCCCCTTGCTGTTTGACCTGACTTCTCCAGAATATTCTAGTGGGCTTCTTAACGAGAGTCAGCTTCCCTCCCCTGTTCTTTTGCCTCGTGCATCCCTGGGTAACTGCCTCTGGGTTTGGGCTCTCTTGCCTCAGAAGGGGTTTCGTGTGATTCAGCCCCATCCCCTGGAGAAGGAGTTGGAGAGAGATCAGAGATCCTGGCTGTCCGGTGCTTTCTGTTCTGAATCTATGCTCTCCCAGCCACGTTTTGATTGCCGTTGGGCTTACTGAATTGAAAAACAGTTGATTCCTGGACAGGGACACGGATGATCACTCAGAAGTTACCGTTCTCATGATAACTGCATCAATTTGCATGGTTTTAATTAATTAGCTTCTTGAAGAATTCGTGTGTATAACAATTACCGGTTTACTCAGATTCTTTAAGTTGCAACAAACAAAACTCAGTCGAGCCAGCCTACGTGTGGAGGGGGAGAAACTACCTTGTGTGGAGCAGTAAGAGAGACGGGGATCATGAGAATTCATGAATAGAGCACGTGATAAAGCTGAGGCTTATGGAAATGGAACCCAGAAAGTTCCAGGAAGTGGGCCGGCCCTAGGGACTACAATGCCCCGCCTTCTCTCTCCCACAAGCCTATGGTCTCTTTGTCCGCAGTACCCTTTTCTTCCCCTATACTCTGCACGTCTTTAATCTTCCTCATGGCATCCACATTGGGTTTTGTTCCTTTATAAATTTGGCTTTCACAGCCCATCATGCTCTCTTCAGCTTCTCTCTGCATCAATTTCATTCTTTCCTTATTTTTTTTGGCCTCATTTCCATAGAGAGAGTTGGCTCCACATCATCTTTTTAAGCTGTGGGTAAATGTATCTGTAATCAGCCGACTTTGCTCCATCTCTGTGGCTACTATTTTGGTCAAATCACTATCATCTCTCCCCTGAATTAACACAACGACTTTTCCTACCACCATCTTCCCCGGTTCCCAATCCATTTTCCACACCCCTCCGAGAGTTCCCAGTGTGTTCACGATAAAGTACAGCTAATTTAACACCCCTTTTAAGATTTTTTTCATGATTTAGCTGGTCCTTAAGTACATTTCCAGCCTCATTTCTTCTCACTTCTCAATCTTGTACTCTGCCTCCCATCTTACTGAAAATATTTGTTTCTTAAAATATATCATGTTCTCTCTCACCTCTGGTTACGTGCTGTTCCTTCCATCTGGTAAACTCTTCCTCTACAACTGGCCTTCTCCTGTTAGTCTTTAGCTCTCAGCGTAAACATCACTTCCTCCAGGAAGTCTTCCTTGACAAGTTGCTTGACACGCTGCTATATGCTACCTTGGCACTGCACTTTCCCTATTATAGCAAAACAATTTATGTTTTGTGTGTTTAATTGTTGGTCATTCTAGGTAGAATATAAGTTCCATGATAAGCAAAGAATATGTCTGTTCTGCTCACCATGTTCCTGCTGCATAACAGGCACTTAATAAATATTTGATAAATGAATGAAGACCCACCATAGGTCACCAGTGCTATTAGATATTGGGGCATATGGATGTTCATGACATATGGATGGATGCACCTGAATTCTAATTGACATATCTTAAGCAGGTCTGTGAGAAGAGGAGCCTCCCTTGGTAGGCACTGTGGCCCTGATAAGCAACATGGTTGGAGTAGTTAGCACGGTTACCCAAAATCTGATCTCTTTTTGTGACCCTGAGTATTTCATGACTTTATCAGGTTGTAGGAATCTTGTGAAGTTCAACCCAAAGCAACCCTACTGACTGCCCCCTCCACTCGCATTGTAATAAAACTAAAATATCATCTCCTTGCCATGACCTGAACATTCCCATGATGGGGTCTCTGTCTGACACTTAATGCATCCCATGTACTGTGTCTCACTCACTGTGCTCCAACCCCCTGGGTTCCTCAAACACCTCCAGGTGTTTCCTGTCCCAGGGCCTTTGCACTTGCTGTTCATGCTGCTTGGAGCTCTCTCTGCCCTAGATCATCACACAGTGAGAACTTCCTTTTCATTCTTTGGTTCTTAGCTAAACCATCACCCCCCCTCAGAGAGGCCTTCCCTGGGCACCCAGTGTCACCTGGCTCCCCACCCCCTCGTAACATTTATCATAAACTAAAATTATCTGGTATATTTGCTTGTTAATTCTCTGCCTGCCCCATTAGAAGTTAAGCCCTAGGAGGGCAGGGAACTCGTCTGGCTTATCCTCTACTGTGTCATCAGAATCTAGAACAGTGCTTAGGATCATAGTTGCTCAATAAATTGATGAATGAGTGAATGAATGAATGAACAGGAAGGCTTGTGCCCAATATGGGCATAAGACTTTTTCTATCTGAACCCTCTTCAGTTTTTTACTACAGTACTGTTTCCTGATAGAAGTGCAAAAAGGAGACAGTCTAGCCAAATACACGCCAATTGTCCCTAGCAGAGGCCTCCCCGTTGTCTGCTCTCCCCGGCAGACTCCTCCAGGATCCCTCCTCCCACTCCCACCCACTTCCGACCTGACCCTTTCTCCTGCAGCCTAGGGCAGTGCAGGCCTCAGCAGCCTTTCTTTTTCCCTGCTGTCCGGGGCCACGCTGAGCCTACCCGGGCCTCTGGAGTGTATGCCAAACAGAAACCACATGTCCAACAACTGTGGCTCAGAATAAGAAAGGGGCCTAATCAGAGCTGCACAACCCTTGGACGTCTCCCTGCCTTTCTGTCCTTGGTACATAGACGTGGGCCAGGCCCCTCATTCATGCTGGGGATGTAAAGTTTACTGACCACTACCCTAGGATGCAAACAAGCCCAAAGGGCACAGTTTTGCAAAGAGATTAAAATATGTATCTGTCAAAATGGTCACTTGCCAGGTGATGTTTGTGCTCCATAATTCTACCACTTCACATCTAAATCCGGTGTTAAACACACTGCGGGCTGGGTGTCAGACGACTCAGAGAAGAACCACTGACACTGTTAAAATCAAAGGATCTAAAGTTCCTTTGAAACCGCAAGGCCTTTGTTGAGGAGCGTGACAGTCCTCCTGCCAGAACCGGAGAAATACCTCTGAGGCAGGCAGAGAATCTGGGGCACTTTGCACAGCCCGTCAGCCGGGCAGAAGCATTGTGTACATACAGTCTTGGAAATGGACTGCCTGGTTATCCAGCAAATAAGCATCATTATGTGTTTGTCTGGTTGAGAAGAGATAAAAAGCATGGATCAGGCAGAGTGAAATGTGGCCAGCATTTGGCAAGGGCTTTCTAGTGAAAATAAAAGGTCTTAACAAAGAGTGGCTTGTGATTTTAGATACCCTAGGAGAGAGAATTTGGTGTTTGTAATTAGAAATTTTATATCGGGTGTTTGTTAGGTTCACAAAATGGGCAGGCCACGTTCTGAAAGCCCGATCTCTGAGGACAGGGAGTCTGCTGTGTTTATCGCTGGCGGCGCTGCCCTGAGGGAATGGCTCGTGGGGTTGGAGGAGCAGACCTGGCTGAAGCCCAGCAAGTCGAAGAGCAATGAGTTATCCAAGCAGAGGCCGGGGCCAAGCCCCAGAGATCCGAAAGCACAAAAGGGCCACTGTTCTCCCTGACGAGGGCGGAGAAACCCTCTTCGACCTCATGCTTTTACTCAGACATTTAGCAGTAAGCAAGCTTACTCATTTATATGCCTTTAATGGTAACAAGCTGGCCAGCATCAGAATCAGATAACGTTGAGTTGGGATGAATTTCAAAGTCAGTGGAAAGAATGGGAAATGACGTCCTTATAGCAAAAAGGCTGAGTGGGCTGGGAATTCGGTGGTTCTGAGGGGGCTTCGGTTCTTCATTTCCTGGCACTTGGACATTTATCTCTCTGTCTTTGTGTGTGGGGTGGGGGTTGGAGGGGTGGGTTACAGTGACTTTTGCACACAGGGTCACGCAGTACTTTGTGAATTGTAATAAACATTCAGAGACAAGGTGAAGGTAATCTGAAGCCAATTTTGCCAATGGAACTATAGTGTTCAGCTCATAAGGTGTTTTTCTAAATTAAATCAAAGCAGTAAATATTTATCAAGCATCTGCCTACCATGTGAGAAGCTAGTATACAAAAATGAACAGGATTTAAAATGCGAGGAAATGAAAAGCAAACGGGCAGCCTGGAGATTATAGTTAATCTTTTCTGAATCGTCTCCACAGAGTTAGAGACAGGAAGTGAACTAACTTACTAATAGCCAAAGAAGAGACTTTTTCTGGGAAGGCTCCCTCAGTGTAGCCAAAACAAATATTTTGATCTGGGAGAACAAAAGCTAAAATGAACATAGAACTGACCTTCACATTAAGATGCTAGGTAACTCTAATAACTTCAATCAAAATACTGAACATTTGCCATGTGGTAGGTACAGGTTTTATGAAATTAAAAAAATATATATATCTGGCATTCATGAGGACAAATTTAAACATATTCTGTGAAAAATGGGTATTATACTGCGCAAAAATATGTTCCTTTGTCCTCAAACCTCTTCTTTTGTTGTTATTGTTATTTAGGGTTGTTAGGTGGAGAAGAAGAAAAAAATTGTTGTATTTGAGGTTCATGAATTTGGCAGAGTCTATCATGGATTCCTTGTGCATCAAATGAAGAAATGTTGGCTGGGTGATGGTGTGGTTAGGTGGACCTGTATGGCTAATAGTCCGTACCCCAGCAGCAGTGATTCACAAATTGATGTCTGCTGTATCCCAGAAGGTGCTTGAAGGCATCAAGAACTGAAATATCACATATCTTTGCTTCGGATTGGAATAATATCAACTTCATCCAACAAACACTAGCTAAGAAAAGCAGGAGAGGACATTTTGAGTGTATATAATTCATTCACTCCTCCAGCTTCCTTAAATTCTGTCCTTAAATCAGGTTTGACCACCAGAAGTCCAGATATACTGTCTTCTGGTGGCTCCTGGGCCACATTAAATTAGCCTCTCACAGAATGGCCTTCCCTGGCCCCAGAGGACTCCGGGAGGCAAGGCTTCAGAAAAAAAGGGGTTTGAAAAACTACTTGATATAATGGAACTTTTGGAGAAACAAATGGAGAATTACTGCAAAAGATTCCAAGAAGAAAAGGAAATAGAAACACTGGGAAAAAGTAAACACTGTATAGGAAAGGAATTACAGTAATAATTTCCTACTTGGTTCTGCCTCGAACAACAATTACTAGGTTACAATATTGTAAACATTGTTGAACAGTTAAACACAGTTTAAGGGGAGTTCATCTGAAAAGCATCAAGAATTTTTAAAATAAACTTTTATTTAGAATAGTTTCAGCTTTACAGAAAAAATTGTGTATACTTTTGCCATCTGAAAAAGTCCATACTTTATTCAGATTTATTCAGATTTTCACATTTAGTTGTCATGTCTCCTTAGGTGCCTCTTGACTGTGAGAATTTCTCAGATTTTCCTTGGTTTTGATGATCTTGACATTTTTGAGGAGTCCACTGTTTTGTAGAATGTCCCTCAGTTGGGGTTTGTCTGATGAGGTTATGGGTTTAGAGGAAGATCATGAAAGTCAAATGCCATTTTCATCGCATTGCATCAGGGGTCCTTACTGTCACCTTAACTTATCACTGTTGATGTTGACCTTGGTCACCTGACTGAAGTAGTGTTTGCAGGATTCCCCACTGTAAGGTTACTCCTCCCACTACTTCCCATAGCGTACTCTCTGGAAGCAGGTTGGAATGAGCAGTATACACTTAAGGAGCGGGGAGTCCCGCACCATCTCCTCAAGGGCAGAGTACCTACGCAAATAACTTGGAATTCTGCATGAGGGATTTGTCTGTTCTCCCCAATTTATTTATGTATCCAATCATTTATTTACATCAGTGTGGACTCATGGATACTTAGTTTATATTTTAGGTTATACCAATATTATGTTACTTATTTTGTCACTCAGATTGTTCCAGCTTTCACCATGGGGAACTCTTTCAATTGGCTCCTCTGGCCCTTTGACATACCCTCATCATTGCAGGTCCCCCCCCCCTTTTTTTTTTAAAGCACCTCCTTGCTTTCTGGAACTACTAGATGTTCCAGGTTCATCCTGTATATTTCCTGTCCCAGTGCTAGAATCAGCCATTTCTCCAGGGAGCCCTAGTTCCCTTTAATGAAGAAAGTATTTGAAACCTAGAGCCGAGATCTAGACCCTAGGTGTGCTTGTTGCTAGCAGGAGGCAGGGGTCACTGCTTCTAGGCCCTCTCAGCTGACAGGTCAAGGAGATGAATGGTTGTGCCCTAATCAGTGTACACATACCGCACACGTAACTATTTCTGTATCTCTGTTAAGTAAACATGGTTCATAGGGATGTGCCCTGCTCTGATTCCTCACCACATGGGTCATTCTAGCCTTGCTTGTCTGTAGTCTCCTCCAACAGTGAGACACCTGGCTCCTATGTCTGCCATCTATTTACCAAATTATTCAATCCCAATATACGTGTGTAGTGGCTTCAGAATTGTTAGCCTGCACTCCCTTGAGAAACAGCTTTATCAACTAGACTATGGTGTTTATACACCACTTACTTTGCCTTTAGTCTTACAGATGAAAGTTACTTAGATCGGCATCTTTTACACTCACCCCATTCAGTGAAGCTATTTCATGCATTTATAATATAATTAGATGATACGTCACATTCTTCATCCCATCCTGGGATCTCCCAACCACCTAAATGATTTTTTTAATTTGTACATATTAAGGTTTACTCTTTGTGTTGTAAAGTTCTTCGGGTTTATACAAATGCATAGTGTCATGTATCATTACAATATCATACAGAATTGTTTCACCACCCTAAAAAAATCGTCTGTGATTCACTTTTTCGATCCTCCCACCTCCTGAGTCCCTGGCAACCATTGATCTGTTTACCATCTCTATAGTTTTGCTTTTTTCAGAGTGGAATATAAATGGACTCTTACAGTATGTAGCCTCCTCAGACTGGCCTCTTTCACTTAGCAATATGTATTTAAGGTTCTTTTTTGTCATTGCATGGCTTGAGAGCTCATTCCTTTTTATTGATGAATGGTTTTACATTATACGGCTATATTAATGTGTTTTTATCTATTCTATGGCTTATCCAGCCTATTGAAAGACAGATTGGTTGCTTTCCATTAGGTATTTTTTAAAAAATAAATTGCAAACTTTAAATGAATCAGCAAAATTACATGATGTCCAAAAAAGTTACTGTAACACTATGATGCCTTGGGAGAAGTAGAGCAGTTGTAACATCAGTGGCTACAAAACATAGTGTAGCGGAGCAGAAAACAGGTTCTGAATTCAAACTGACAGGCACTGCCACCTCCCAAGATTTGGGAGCCAGGCTAGAATTTCCTCCTCCTGGGCCTCATGTCCTTGTTCGTAAACAGGAGTAGTAACTGTACCTATAGTGGCTCAGTAGATGTTAGTTATTATTATAACTTATAAAAATATTTTCACATATCATGTAGCAAGTACTTTATATACATTTTTATGGCTTCCAACAAAATTTCAAAGGAGCATAATTATTCCCACTTTATAGATGAAGAACTTGATATACAGAGACCATAAATCAACCTAGACTGAGATTTCTTATATTATAAAGGCTCTAATCTCTTTAACTTTACTTCAGTAATTTTTGACAGCAAAAGGAAAGCCTGCTTTTATTCAGCCCTAGACATACAATCTTCACTTTGAGTTGCTGCACTTCATGAAGAACTAATAACTAGAATGTGTGAAATAGGTGATGATCAGTGTGATGAAAAATCTGGAAACCCTTTCAAACGAGGCATAGCTGAAGGAACTAGAGATGGTTAGTATGGAAAATTAAAAGTTGGGATGGAAATATAGCAAAATGCTAAAAATGTGTGTCTCTTAATGATAGGATGACATATGATTTGACTTTTTCTTTGTATTTGCTAGATTTTTAAGAT
The DNA here is from genome assembly GCF_048773025.1 of Camelus bactrianus. NCBI lineage: Eukaryota > Metazoa > Chordata > Mammalia > Artiodactyla > Camelidae > Camelus > Camelus bactrianus. Next base: position 16,230,955 of record NC_133552.1, read on the forward strand.
GAACATGCATTATTTTGTTTTGTTTTTATTTATTTTTTATAATTACTTTTATACTAAGAAAAAATACTTTAACAAATCAGTTTAAAGAAAAACTTGAGTGATGGATGTTAACTAAACTTACTATGGTCATCATTTTGTAACATATACATATACCAAATCATTATGTTCTACACCTTAAACTTACACGATCATATGTCAACTGTATTTCAATAGAACTGGAAAGAATAATACCTATATATAAACATCCAGCACAATATTTAGCCCCTTTTTAAAAAAATGAATTATTCAGGGTTTGTTTTAAAATCTGAGACTTTTGAAATGTGTATTTGAAAACATAATCATTTTTTCCTTGTGAATTTTGTAAATACAGTTTATATTGAGAGGAAAGAAAGGAAGGAAGGAAGAAAGAAAAACTCAATAGTTTGTCCTGTGAAAAACAGATCAAATATTTTGCCTATGACCTCAGAAGATAGAGATTGGGCTCAACGTGTGAAAATTCTCTTAATGCACGGCTTTATATTGGGCTCAATATCAATGGAATTGGCTGACCTGTGAGGTGGCCAGCTTCCCTCCACCAGAAAGGGTTTAATCACAGGCTGGGGTCAGGCTAGACCAAACTATCACTAAGATTTCTTTCAATTCTTATCCTATAACCTGGGCTACTAATTATGAGCATGACATTTTTTTTAATGCTGTATGTAGCTCATGAGGTACAAATTGAAGCTGCATTTAGTTTATTAATCTTCAGGCACCCAAGAAACACTTAGCAATTTGTTTTACATTTAAGAAGAAATGGACTTAACATTTCCTTAGAATCAAATTTAGAATGTCTGTTCATTCCAACCCGATTTCTTCCATCTTGTGTTAGTTTCCCAGGGCTCCTGTAATAAACTGACACAAACCAGGAAGCTAAAAACAACAGAAATTTATTCTCTCACAGTTCTGGAGGCGGCAAGTCATCGGCAGAACTGTGCCCTCTTGAGGTCCCCAGGGAAGTAAACTTGTCTCTCCCAGTTTCTGGTGATCGCAGGCATTCCTTGGCTTGTGGCTTATAACTTTCATCTCTGCCTCTGTCCTCACACGGCCTTCTTCTCTTTCTCCTCATATAAGAACACATCATTGGATTTAGGGTCTACTTGGATAAGCCAGTCTCATCTAATCTTGAGAACCTTAACATAATTAATTCTCCAAGGACCCTTTCTCCAAATAAGGTCACATTCACAGGTTCTGAGATATGGACATATCTTTTTGGAGGTCCACTATTCAATCTATTACATATTTGAGTCAAGAAATTGATGAGGTATTTTAACCATTCTCTTTGTGACACTGATTCCTTACTCTAGTTCTTCTTTCCTCTCTCTCAGCCAATTTTCTGCCCCATCTTCAATACTTAGCCCAGCCAGCTTCTGCCTTCTTAGGAGTTTCTGCTTTCGCCTCTTCCAGGAAGCCTTCCCTGACCACTATTGTTTCGTTTGCCTTCTACAGGCCCAAAATTTAGTGTGATCCCTGGCACATAAACAGAGCTTAATAAATATTTGTTGGTAGAATAAATAAATCTACCAAAGGAGGCCGATGAGGATGCCCACCTTTCTTTTAAGTTACTGAGAAGTGGTAAAGTTTTCAATGATGCCTGGAGAATTTCAGGCAGAAGATAAGACTTTATTTTTAGAGAGTTTGTTAATTCTAGAAAACCTTTCCACTGGAACCACACTATGAACATTTAAAGAGAATGAGATTAACTTAAACAGTTTTTTATTCTCAAGGCACAAGAATGTAGGGAGTTAAAGACAAATTGCCACCCTTTCCATAGAGCTCATGACTTTAATTAACAGTGAGTAATTTTAGACAGTGGGAGTTTTTTGTTGTGCTGTGTTTTGGAATGAGGAGGATAAGGTTCTTCTGATGAAGGCTTCCCAGGGTAACTAGAACAGGAGGGTGGGGATGATGAGGGGCCTTGTTCAGATTGTAACACTTCTCTTGATGTAGAGGAGCTCCAGTTGGATTTGCCAGAGATAATTTGGCTTATGAAAAACATTTTAAACAGCACATTTTGAGGCTTTATAATTGATTTAAAAATTGAAGTTGTTGTCCTAAAAACCAGCGACTTACTGGGAACCCACTCCTTCTCCCCGGTAGCTTTTTTTTTTTTAATTTTATTTTTTATTGAAGTATAGTCTATTTATAATGTTAGTTTCAGGTGTACAGCAAAGTGATTCAGTTATGCACATACATACACATATATGTACATATATTTTCAGATTCTTTTCCATCATAGCTTATTACAAGAAATTGAATATAGTTCCCTATGCTATACAGTAGGTCCTTGTTGTTTATTTTATTTACAATAGTATGTATCTGTTAGTCCCAATCTCCTAATTTATCCCTCCCCCCACTTTCCCCGTTGGTAACCATAGTTTGTTTTCTATGTCCATGAGTCTATGTTTGATTTATAAATAAAATTTGTATCATTTTGTTTTTTAGATTCCACATATAAATGAAATCGTATGATATTTGTCTTTGTCTGACTTGCTTCATTTAATATGATAATCTCTAGTCCATTCACGTTGCTGCAAATGGCATTATTTCATTCTTTTTGTGGCTGAGTAGTGTTCCATTGTGTGTGTGTGTATGTGTAAATACATATATATGTGTACACACACACATATACATATATATATACACACACAACTTCTTTATCCAGTCATCTGTCAATGGACATTTAGGCTGTTTCCATGTCTTGGCTATTGTAAATAGTGCTGCTATGAAAACTGGGGTGCATGTGTCTTTTTGAACTAGAGTTCCCTCCAGATATATGCCCAGGAGTGGGATTGCTGGATTATATGATACGTCTATTTTTAGGCAACTCCTTCATTAAAAAAAAGAGGCAGAGTAACCAGTGGCAAAGAACACAGACCTTGGAGCCAGACCCTGCATTCATATCCCAGCTTCACCATTTGCTAGCTGTAGGACCTTAGGCAAGTCTCTTAATTTCTCTGCCTCCAACTTCATTATCTGTAACATGGAGATAGTAACATTATTTACCTCTGAAAGTCTTACAAAATTAAATGGTTTCATTTTAAAAAACACACTTAGAACAGTGTCTGGCATGTTAAATACCTAAAATTTTACAAGAAGGTAGTACTTATCCTCTTTGAATCTATAGACTGAGAAAATACTTTACATTCAAAGTTACCGTGAATTCAGTTATTATAATAACTATAAAAATATATAAAGTATTCATTTTTAATTACAGTTGACTCTTGAACAACGTAGATTTGAACTGTGGGGGTCCATTTATCTGTGGAATTTTTTCAATACAGAAAGTGCATTTTCATTTTATAGATCTTTAAGTTAACTAAGTGTAGGGAAAAGCCTGTGTTTGATTACAGATCACAACATGTAGAATCAAAAGAGCTAGGGTCTGAGTCCTCATTCTAACCAATCCTGTCCCAGCTTTCCACCTTGGGTGAGTCATTTATCAATTCCTTTATTTCTGAGGCAGAAATAGCAGTGCTCTGACCTTCAAGTGAGCGGAGGTTAGCACACCTAACCCTAGCGTTGCTCAAAGGTCAACTGTATATTACAAAATAATTCATATTTTGTGTATCACACTTAGATCTGCAGTTTGCAAAAGAGTACATCTGCAGAAAGTGCCATTACTTATTGGTCTACAGACAATGTTCAGTGTGCGTATGAATTTGCACCAAATTCAAGGAGGTCTAGAGTCACGACACATATGCACTGTCTGCACGTGGACCCTCATTATCTGTAAAGTAGGGCCTATAATTGGTCATTGTTAACTAATTAGACTCCTCCTAGAATTTTTATGTGGAAGCTACACTAATATGATCTCCCCCTACCCCCCCATAATTATGCCGCAAGGTAAACCTGTAAGAGTTTAGTAAACAAAACCCACACAGGCAGCAGGAGTTCAGCCCCTTGGAAGCTTAACATAAGAAATTATGACGGGGAAGAGTATTGCTCAGTGGTAGAGTGCATGCTTAGCATGCATGAGGTCCTGGGTTTAATTCCCTAGTACCTCCTCTAAAAATAAATAAATAAACCTAATTACCTACCTCCCAAGTAAAATAATTGAATAATACAGTAATAAATTAAAAAAAAAAGAAATTATTGACTAGAGCTACTGGGAGGCATGCTTAGAATGCAATTATAATTAAGAAAGCTTAAATCTAAGTTAGTCCATTGCCTAAGAATTGACTGTATTAAAAGAAGGGGTTAGCCCGGAGCAGAAGTAGGGGATGGCTGGAAAACAAAAGGTATCTGTGAGTCTCTTGCTCTGTCTAAGGAAGGAAACACACTGACCTATGAACACAAATATGACGACCTCTTTAACTACGGAGGTGCAAATCCTGATGATTGCGTCAACTAAGTTTTTATTTATCTTTATCTACTCTGATCCAGGTTTGTCAAGCAATGTTCTTGTGGTAATTTATGGCTTCCTGTGTCAGTTTGTCTATGTATATAACTGTGCTCATCATAAGAGAATAAAGTGGCATTCTGGGTTATACAGCAGTTGCTATGAATAAATTTATTTAGCATGAGTCCCCAAGGAAATCCTCAGCTCCTAGTGCCCAGCAGTCAGGTTCAGCACCTCCAAAACGACAGACCAGAGGACAAGACAATGGAATGAGGGGACCACAGGTACCCCTGACTCACTCCCAGCTGTGGTCTATGGGTGACAACTTTCCAGCTTATCTTTTGTAAAGGCAATTTGGCCAAGATACAAGATCCCTTTCCCAGTGCTGTTTGATTTTAGGTTTTCCTGCTAATGAAAACCCCCAACTACATTGTTCTCCCCTGGAAAAGTGGGCAAAGGTACATTTTTGGCTGATTTGGAATGTGTACTACATCAATTATTTAAACTATTTTCATTAACTACCACTTATATACTATATTGATTGATTCAGTTCAATAGTCATCTTGAGCAATGAACAAACATTTTGTTGGGAGATGTGTGATTATAAAGATGGACTGAAATTGTGGAAGCAACCCAAGTGTCCATGACAGATGAATGGATAAGTAAGGGAGGAGGTAGAACTGGGGAATTTTTGTCTAATCGATACAGTTTCGTTTTTGCAAGATGAAAATAGTGTGGAGATGGATGGTGGTGATGGTAACAAAATACTGAGACAGGCTGGGACCCGAGACCCTTTGCTGGAGTGCGTGCACCTGGAAAAACGTCTCTGAGCAACAGAATACAAAGAAACTAAGGGACTAAAAGATAACTGCACACGTGTACAGTTGGGCAATTATGAACAATAAGATACAAAAAGGCTACAAACCAACTGCTATTCATGAAGTACTGAGAGCAAAAGCAGGGTCCTGAGCATGATCTCTGCACACAGCACCACCAAGGGGGTGGGCAGGCCACTTGAGCCTGTCTTCCCATCTGAGTGACTGATCCACTCCTACCCTCACCTCATTTAGGGAACAATACCGCCCTCCTTGGACAGTGAGCAAGGCCACCTGTTGCTTGTTTTCACTCCCTTCTGCTGAAACAAGAGTCCCAAGAAAGCCTTGCCTGAATTTCTCATCTGGCCTTTTAGCAATTTCCGTTAATTAAAGAGTTCAAGGACCTGGGCTGGTAACAATATGAATGTACTTAATGACACTGAAGTATACACTTAAACATGGTAAATTTTATGTTATGTGTATTTTACCACAATAATAATAAAAAATTAAATAAGATGGTTTCTGGTTCCTGTCTTAAAGTGCTTCCATCCTCCCGGAGAGCCCAAACAGGAGGGTGGGGAACAGCTTATAGGAATGCAGACGATTGGTTAATATCAGGAGACCCTCAGCCCACTTTTCGAAGAAACTGACACAAGAGGAAGGTCGTCATGTAACTCCCTCAATGCTTAAAATCCGTTGAGCAGAAATCTCCCACTCCTGCTTGAATGACTTGAGGCTCAGGAGACCCTGACCGCCCTCTGGGTTTGGCTCCCAGGGTTAGACCAAGAAGCCCTCGCGCGCCCAGCAGATGGCGCCAGCGCTCGCAGTGCACCTCCAGGCGCGCAGGGGGCGCTCCGGCCCGGCCTCTCTTCCCCCGCCTCGGTGACCCTTCCTTCCGCCGGCCGAGCCCGCCTCTCCTCGCCAGCGCCCAGCTACGCAGACGCCGGCTGCTGGCCCGCGGGGAGCATGGCGGCGTCTTCCAGTGGCGAGAAGGAGAAGGAGCGGCCGGGCGGCGGTTCGGGACCGGCGGGCGGTAACAGCACGCGAGAGCGACTGCTGTCTGCGCTGGAAGACCTGGAGGTCTTGTCGAGGTGAGGCCGTCGGCCCGAGGGCCTGGCTGGGGCCGGGCCGGGAGGACTGGCTCGGGGCGGCCGGCCCTGCCGGGGCTGGTTCCCGGGGCTCGGCGAGGAGGGCCGCGCCCGGGGACTGCGGCGCGCACTCCCGGGGGCAGTGCACAAGGGTCCGCAGCCCTCGGGGACTCGGGCGGCGCCTTTCCCCCTAGGAAGACGTTTTCATGCTGACAGTGTTCCCCCGACTGTCAGAATCGTAGCAGACCTTGGGGATGGCCCCGTGTGGGCCCTTCGTGCACCGCCCGACGTTTAAGAAGCTCCCCCTGGGTGCCGCGCGCTGGGAGACGGTCCTGAGGGGGAGACAGACGTGTAAACAGTCCGCCTCAGTCCGCCTCCCAGCAATTTCACTGGCCTTAATGCTGTTTAGCCCAAGAGTAGAGCTATCTTTTTAAAAAGACCTCCCGTATCACTTTTCTGCTGTAAAATACTTGGTGGGTTCCCATTGCCCAAACTCCTTAGCTTAGTGTGCAGTTGGCCATTCTTCACCTCCTCTTAATCCATCCTGTTGTCCTTATTTACTGCCACAACCCTCCCCTCACCCCATACCCTTCATTCTAGCCTCCCTGACTGCTCCCCATTCGCAGGCCAGTTCCCACTCCTCCCCCAATTTGATGAATCACTCATTTATCCTTCAGAAACCAACTCGTCACCTTTTCTGTAGTCAACATTCTTTGCCAGCTTTAGAATAAGTCTTACATACAGGCATACCTTGTTTTATTACACTTCACTTTATTGCATTTTGTAGGTACTTGATTTTTTACAGATTGAAGGTTTGTGGCAACCCTGTGTCAAGTCTATTGGTGCCGTTTTTCTAACGGCATTATTTTTAGATTAATGCTGTTTTTTAATGCCTGTTTTTTAGACACAGTGCTGTTGCACACTTAATAGACTGCAGTATAGTGTAAACATAACTTTTATATGCAGTGGAAGATCAAAAACTGTGACTCATTTTATTGCAACATTCACTTCATTGCAGTGGTCTGGAAAACTGAACCTGCGATATCTCCGAGGGATGTCTGTATTGTATTATCTGACCTTATCAGCACTTTGCTGTGAATTTAGTCCTTGCCGTAGCAGCATTACCTTCCAGATTCCTAGGTCAGTGCGATACCAAGTGATGTACTAAAAATCTAAGAACACACGGACACCAGAAGTTAAATAGCTTGTGTGTTTAATTCACCGTTTAGACTATTAGATTGAAATACTGCCTGGTGACAAAAAGGGCAGGTGGAATTTCCAGTCAGTGAGTAGTCAAAACAGTGAATAAGAAGCTCGTTGGCATAAGGCAGCCGTCTTAATGTGTTGCCTCTGTGTGAATGTTTACACAGATTAATGGCAGTGCTGTTTCTTTGTCTTGATTGGCTTTGTAGTTTGTGGTGGAGGACCTGTCAGCTTCTCCTTTGGTTAATTCTATAGGGTGGATACCAGCATGATTTCTTAGTAAAAAGACCGTAGCAAGACTGAGCTTTCGTGGTATGAAGTTTTCAGTTAAGTTATTCAAGTATCTGCTTTCTGTGACGTAACTACCTTTAGGACAGCCAGTTGAAGCCTCATTTAGTTCACTCTAAGTTCTTATTCTGTGTAAGTTATTAAACACCAAATTAACATCCCATAAATGCTGACTAACCCACTGCTTTTCTATATAGGGCCAGCTGTCATTTGAAAACCAAATTGTGCATTCACCTTCAGCTCTAAACTAGTGCATTCACCCAAACTAGTACTTTTAGAATCATTGGTCAGCCAAGCTCAGTCTCTGAGTGCTTTGAAGTACCTTGAATAGGTAGCCATGTGGTTCTGATACAGATCTGTGTTCCATTAGGTTCAGAACAACTAATGATTAGTTGGAAGATACCTCTGCTGCTCCTGTGTGAGCCATTTTTTCCACTTCCTTGAATTCTGCTTGAAGTATTCCCTTGAGCTCTTTCTTCTTTTGGGAGAATTCTCACCTGAAGGCTAAGTCTAATACTTGATTGGCTTCTAACATCCTTGCTGAGGAATCTTGATGACTCTGATGAGTGTGAAGTTAGTTGAGTTAAAATGTTCCTTATTGTTTGTTTATTTTGACCAACCACATGGTATGGATGGTAGCGATTAATTTTTCTGTAAATATGTTGACTTTGTGAAGAAGTGACACCCCCTTTGGTTAATCGTGGATGCTGCCTTTTGTTCTGAGTAGCCCTTAGTCTTAGAATTTCAGATCTTGCCTTAGTATATCCAATGGTCTGTTCCTTCCTACCCTTCTACTCTGGAGCCCAGTGAAGACATTTGTTTTTTCAGCTTTCCTTGCTGTGGCATAATTTGTTCATCTGTTTTGCTGAGTAACTCTAGTATATGTTTCATATTCACCAAGTTCAGGAACTGTGTTTCTGAGCCTACCCATCCAGGAGAATGGTCTGTGAGAACTTCTTCTGACATTGGACAACTCAGTAGTCAGTCTCAAGATCCTGCTTCTGGATTGTTTGGCTCCTGGGCTCTGTGTCTGAGATGTGTTTCCCTGATGTTGTCGGTACCTGTAGGAATGCATATACTTGATATTCATGTACCCTTCACCTGAGATGGTATAATTAAGTAATTTATCAGTTATGTTAAATTTGAGACTAAATTGAAATTCTCTTGTATCCAGATTTGACCAATTTATCCCTCTCCATATTTGCTCCTTAACTTGATTATCAAGTATAGCATTTTCTGTTGGATGAAGTGTATTTACTCTCTGAAGTAGTGAATCATCATGTAAATTTTCCTCGAGAACGTCCGTGTTTCTGAAACTTTCTCCTTCAGCTTTCCAGCTGTACATGATGACTTGACGTGCTGAGTTCTCTTTTGCTTCCTCTACCAGAAGCTGTAGTTCTGTTTCCCATTCTTCAGGAATGCTCCAAAGACTTGGATTTCTCATTAATTTGTAGCCTTCCTTACTGAATCTGTTGACAGATCGGTGATAGGCTTCCTTCTCGAGGCACTCTGCTGCCTGTGGTAATAACCGTTGTCTTAGAAGTTTTTCTTTTTCTCTGATTTTCTCATGACTTATCTGCCACATTGTTTTATTTGTTCATCTCTAAAGAAAGTCGAGTGACAGTGGGTGAGAATTTCTTTTATAACCCTGGAGATGGTTGGTGGGGGCGGTGGAAGGGATGTCACTTTGCTGTGCCACTCATTGGAACTCCTCCACAGAATGAGGCTGCTCCAGTGTGACTGGCTTTCCAAAAAGTCCCATTATGTGCTCAGACATAGTTACTGTACTGATTCTGTGATATGTGAAGTTTGTCATTATCCTCTGAATGAATCTTTCTCTTGTTTGCATTTTTTTATGAAAAATGAAAAACTCTCTATTGTAACCTCTTGGCTTTAGAAAATAGTGGATATGAAATTTTTTTTTAACTGTTAACCTGATTATATAGCCTTTCAATATATTACTTTGTAAGATGTGATACAATCAGGCGGTCTTTAGAGAAATGTGAAAAATAGAAACCTATAGGTAGATTATAGTTTAAGAAGTTTTTATTAAACTGTTTTTAATTTAAAACTCATTTGTGGAACAGAAACCATGTTGAGAGGAGTCTTAAGGTTTCCCCACCAGCCTATTAATTGTTTATCTATTATTTACCTGAAGTGTAGTATTACTAATAATACAGGCTCTAACCCCTGTGTGTGTTACATTCCTGTGGAAATGTGGGAGGAGGCTAATCTGGCATGCGGGAATGCCACTCTTCCTGTGTGGTGGTACAGGGCTCTGTCTCCCACTCCCGGAACCAGAGAGGACGCAGGAGGTCCTTCAGTCTCCCTTCACCCTGGGGGAGGACACAGGTTTCCATTTCATCCTAGACAGTTACTGAACACTGAGTCTTAGCGACCTCCCCCACCCCGTACTCTGTGCCTAAGGCAAGCCCTTGTCAGGTTTTCTGTTGACTTATATTCCCAGATTTGCAAGAAAGGCAGAAAAAGGCTCATTTTGCATGTCCCAATATACCCTCAACCCCCCTCACCACCACCCCTTCTCCCCACAGAAACCAGCTTTTATTTAGACCAGGGGTCTCAACTCTCTACATCTCATTAATAGGGTACAAAAAGGGGCTAATATAACATGCTGTTTTCATAAAATGTCTATTTAATCCATTAGCAAGTCCTGTCAGCTCTACCTCCAAAATATATCCTAAATCTGCCCATGTTTCCCTGTTTCCATTACTAAATTCCAGGTGGCTAGGATCTAGTCAAATCCAGTGTCATCTTTTGCCTGCGACACAATGAGTCACCTAACTTAATTTCCATTCTAGCTCTCTTACAATCTGATCGCCACATAGCTCAGCAGGTGTTTAAAAACATAAATCAAGTCGTGTCCTTCCCTGTTTAAAATGACCCAGTGGTTTCTCACTGCACTCAGAACGAAATACTCCTTTACTACGAGCTACAAGGCCCTACACAGTCCAGCCCTTCCCTCCCTCCCTCGTCCTGACTTTCTGTCCTGCTCCCGGGTGCCCACTGTGCTCTGGCCACGTTTCCTCCAATCCATCTTTGGGCCGACGAACTCACTGTGACTTTTACCAAGTAGTCTTTCCTCCCAGATCTCATGGCTGGCTTCTCTTGTTTAATTCATGTTTTACTTCAAAGCTATTCTCTTAAGAGAAACCTTCCCCGAACACCCAGTGTAAGTAGCCAAACCATTTCAACAACTCTCTGATATAACACTGCTTAATTTTCTTCCTAACCCCTATCACTCTGGTTTTACTTGTATATTTTCTTGACTTCCATATTAGAATTTCATGGCCATTGTTCACTTTTATAACCCAAGCATCTAGAAAATGCCTGGCACATAATAGGCACTCAGGAAATATTTGAATGCATAAATGAAGGCTTTTCATTCCCATATCCTTTTTTTAAAATTAACTAGCTAATTAATTCATACATAATGGTGCAGGGAAGTAGTAGTGGAGAAGGCTGGGTCCAGTTGGCACCATCCACTATAATCGCCTGGGCTAGCGAGAGGATGGAGAAACGTGTAAATATGAAGGTAAAAATTGTGTGGCAGCCAGTAGGAGGGTACAAACACTGGGGCTGATAAGTAGCGTCAGGTAGCTAGCTAATTGGGAAGCTGTCCCCTCCTGGATAATCTCTGAATTAAATCACATCTATCAACAGGTTTGAAACATACATAGATATTACCTGCTATACATTTTTTCTTGATCATTCTACTAATTTTCACGTGGGAAAATTGGCATAGCTAATCAATGAGCCTTCTAGAAATACATTATTATGTGTAAGGATCCCTCTTAGCTGATACCTGTTTGGTTAATTAAAAAATTTGCAGGCACAAAGTTCTCTGCCACAAGTATTCAGTTCTGCCCCTGTAGTGGGAAAGCAACCTTAGGCAATATGTAAATGAAGCATAGCTGTCTTGCAAGGAAAGTTATTCATAGAAACCACAGATGTACTGGATTTGGCCTGTAGGCCCCTTATGTATGAGTTTTTCTTGCATAAACCATCTGTAGTTATTGTCTGCATTTTCTACTTCGGTTTCTTTAAAGTGGAATGAGAACATCAACATTTATCAGGCAGTGCTGGGGCAGACTCTTGCTGAGTTGACTTTACTTCCCCTGGTTTGTTAGTTGCCCTTTGCACACACCTGTTGAGTCTTTACAAGCTTAGGTTTTTATAGAAACAGTTCTTAGTCATACTCATATTTCATTGGTATTTATATGATTGATATTAATTTATATAATTAATGAGTAAAACTTGAATAAATGGGGCTGGTAACAAACACACCTGAGTCTTGGTGAGAATGCACTGTAGCTGTTAAGAGCTGAAGTCCACAAAGTGGACTGGGGGGCAGTAGCTCTGAGAACTTAGCTTGCTGTGGGTACATGAATCCAGAAGGTCAGTCAGGTAGAGATCAGAGAAGAGAGCCTCTGTTGTATTTACTTTGCAAACTTTTTTGTTTTTATATTTTAGAGAACTTATAGAAATGCTGGCAATTTCAAGAAACCAAAAGTTGTTACAGTCTGGAGAGGAAAACCAGGTAGGTGATTTCTTTTTTGAATTAAAAACAAAAAACCTTCATCATTTCTGCAGTTTTCCTATTTATTTACTTTGTGTGAGAACAGGAAGATCAGATTCTATTAAATTATTAATTGCAACTTTTAAATTGATATATTCTTTGCATCATTTACATAAAATATAATTGAGATAATTGACATAACATTGTATTAATTTAAGATGTATATAGCATAATGATTTGATATATGTACATATTGCAAAATGATTACCATAGTAAGTTTAGTTCACATCCATCACCTCACATAATTTATTTTCCTTATAAGAACTTTTAAGAAAGTTGCAGAGAAAGTGGCATCTTTTCATGTACTTGTTGGCGATTTGTATGTCTTTGGAAAAATGTCTATTTGGTTCCTCTGCAATTTCTTAAGCACTTTTTTTAAGTTGCTGAGATTTACTCTCTTAGCAACTTTAAAATTTACAATACTGTATTTTTAATTATACTCACCATACTGAACATCAGTTTCCAGAACTTATTTATCTAATAGCTAGAAGTTTGTTCCTTTTGACCACCTTCACCCATTTTGCTGCCTCCCCCCTGGCCTCTGGCAACCACCAATCTGATCTCTATTTCTGTGTTTCGCTTTTTTTAGATTCCACGTATGAGATCCTACGGTATTTGTCTTTCTCTGACTTAGTTCACTTTAACAGAATGCCTTCAGGGTCCATCCATGTTATCCCAAATGCCAAGATTTACTTTTTTGTGGCTGGATGATATTCCTTTGTGTGTATATGTGTGTGTATACATCTACACTACACTTTTTATCCGTTCATCCATTGATGGACACTTACTTCCATGTCTTGACTAATGCAGTGGGCATGTGGGTGCAGATATCTTTTCAAAATAATGATTTCATTTCCTTTGGATGAATACCCAGAAGTGGAATTGCTGGATCATATGGTAAAGTTCTATTTTTAATTTTTTAAGTAACCTCCATACTTATGTGCACCAGTTTAGGTTCCCACCAGCATGTGCTGATAGCTTCCCTTTCTCACATCCTCGTCAACATTTATCTCTTGTCTTTCTGCTGACAGCCGTCGTAACTGGTGCAAAGTCATATCCATTTGTGGTTTTGATTTGCAATTCCGTAATGATTAGTGATGTTGAGCTCCTTTTCATGTACTTTTGGCCATTTGTATATCTTTGGAAAAATTCTTTTCAGTTCCTGGTGCTAGCTAAAATCATCTCAAATAAATTTTATCTACCCTGGGAAGTGAATAAGCCTACTCATTTTGGCATATTGGTAGTTATTTATTTTATATGAAAGAATAGCATGTAATTTTAAAAAGTAGAGAAATGTTTTTTAATGGAGGTACTGAGGATTGAACCCAGGACCTCATGCATACTAAGCATGCACTCTACCACTGAGCTATTTCCGTCTCTGCCCAGAAAAAGTAGAAAATCTTGATATTAATCTGTTTTCTAAAATAATTGTAGGTAGGCCATTTTTCTTAACAATGATTAGAAATAATACTTTGAAAGTGTTAAAATTTTATAGCCTAGCCAGTTAATTCATATGTGGATTTCTTTGTTTCACTGGAATGTAGTTTTTCAGTATTTTGTCATCTGCTTTAATCAACTCTCTTGACAGGTCTTGGAGTTGTTAATTCACAGAGATGGGGAATTTCAAGAACTAATGAAATTGGCACTTAATCAGGGAAAAATCCATCATGAAATGCAAGTTTTAGAAAAAGAAGTAGAAAAGAGAGATAGTGATATTCAGCAACTACAAAAACAGCTAAAAGAAGCAGAACAAATACTGGTAAGTTGATAGAGGCTGGTTCTTAATGTAAAAAAAGATACTATTTACTCTATTTCTGAAAAACAAATCTATTAGTATTTTAAAGTGGCAGAAAACCTCAGTTTTCCACTCTAAAAGCGACAACTTGTTACTTTGGTTAGATGAAGGACCATTGTCATTCCTTTTTTTATTTACTGTTTTCAGATAGTCTGCATTACTTTTGAACCATATTTTCATTATTTAAAGATTTCACGATTGAACAGAAATGGGAAGTTTTACTTTTATCCTTTCCTGATACTAGTTTTCATAATTACTGAGTTTAAGATAGTGAACACGAAGACTGTAAAAAGACTGAATTTTATAAATTTAGATAATAGCAACTAACAGTTACTAAGCACTTGTGCACCAGGCCCTGTGCTCTGCACTTTGTATGTATTGTCTCATTCTTCTTAACAATTATATGAGGTCAGTACCATTATTCTATTTTACAGATGAAGAAACCATGATTTTAAATGAATGCCTACCTTGCCCAAGCAGGTAAAAGTAGGGAGATGCAACTTAAACCTAGATCTCTCTGACTCCATGCTCTTTACCCCACTGTGTTATAGTTGAGGATGCATATACCAGGTCAGCTTCATTTTATACTTTAGTGGGCCTTTGCCCGGGGAGGGGGTGGGTGGAGGAGTTCACGATAGTAGTCATTAAGCACGGAGCTAATGGTAATGTATAAATGAATGAGACTGTCAATCCAAGAATGTCTTGTAAACTAGGAAAAAAGTTTTTTGTTTTATCCTTGAACTAGATACAGGAATAGGATGCTTTGGAGGTGGTATGTGGTCTGTTTTCTGCATGCTTATGATAGAAGACATAAAGAAAAAATGCTAGTAAACAATCCGGTTAACATTTTGTTTCTAACAACTAGTTTGTGAATGGAGACTGATTCATGAATATGATGTTTCTTTTTTTCATTGACTGTAACTGATGTAAATGATACCCAAGTGGTGTTCTGGAACATTACAAATAAATTGTGGGGATTTCCAAATTTTGCATATTGTTCCTGTGGGATGAATGATTTCGTGAATGAAGCCAAAAGCTGTGCTTGGTATAATCCTGAATAATCCATATTCCCTTTTAAAATGTTGTTTAAATTAGGCAACAGCTGTTTACCAAGCAAAAGAAAAACTCAAGTCAATAGAAAAAGCAAGAAAAGGTTAGTACTGTGGGAATACGGAGTGACTTTCTGAAAAATCCAAGTTTTAGTTTCAAGAAACTGATGAGAGTATTATTGATAGTCATTTGCTGATACAGTAAGTTTTCATGGTCAAGTGTCTGCTGTGTTACAGCACTGTGCTGGGTGTTCCTTGGGAAGTGTCACATCCCTTTTCAGGTTATAAGAAGCAGTAATGCAAGTTATGGCTAATACCCAAGTGTATAGTAAAGACAATGTTTTTTTTCTTAAATTGTGGAGAGAAGAGAATATGGGCTGGAAGCAAATGGGATTTGAGTTGGATCTTATGTCACAGGACAGGGAATGAGAGAACATCCATTGGACAACTGGAGTGAGACTAGAACACCACGAGTCAGGACTAGATACAGCTTTGGGACGTGTGCACATTTAGCAGTGCTTCCGGAAGCTCAGCTGTCTTCTTGGCCTGTCCTGCTTCTCTCTTTAAAAGGCTTCCATTTTGGGTCTTTTAGTTTGCACACGAAAGGTCAGAATTATAAGGAAAACTTTGGTTACTTGCTTTTAATGATCTGTGGGCATGATTTACTTTTAGTCACTCAGACTTGCCTAACTTTCCTCCTCTTTTCCTACTGTGGATTAACTACTGTTAATGTTTGCTGTGTGTTCTTCCAGGTTTCTCTTAGATCTGTAATACATATGTGACAAGAACAATACAAATACATGTGTGTACACATATTCTAGGATAAAAACCAGGATAGGCTATACGTATTATTTAGTAGGGTACTTTTTTCATCTAATGAATATATTGTGAACATCTTTCTACTTAGGTCCTCCTATAGATTTAGGGTCACACTAAGCAGTCAAGTGGTTGGTGTGAACTGCTGCTCTAGTTTAAGTTTAACGATACACTATTACTAAGTATTATTAGGGAAGGTAGGGAACTCATCATATTGTCAGATAATTTAAAATGAAGTATGATGTTTAACTATGATGTAGGTATTTATAAACTTGTACGTTTGCTAGATTAAAGACTAAAATGTTAACACTCTTCTTTGGACTCACTCAGGTGCTATCTCCTCTGAAGAAATAATTAAGTATGCACATAGGATTAGTGCAAGTAATGCTGTGTGCGCCCCACTGACCTGGGTCCCAGGTAAAAATAATTCTTTTTACTAAATACATGTGGTTTTGAAAATTCTTGGTGACTGTACACGAGTAGAACAAATTTAAATATAGAATGTATTTATTTTTAGAAACATTTTCACATCTTTAGTGTCTTATAATATAGGCCATGAGTTTTATCAGTTTGGTTTTTTACAAAGCTATTGCCACTAGGAACTGTGTTTCTTTCCTTTAAAAAATTTTTTTTTAAAGTACAACATAATATGTGATGATTCTAAAGCTATAGATCTGTATGCCTGTAAAAGTAGGGCTGGCCAAAAGCTAACTTTTTCGAGCCATTTGGATTTCCACAAGGGGTCCAGCTGGGAAACAGACAGCCCCAGCTCTTAGGTGATAAAGATGAAGCAGCACTGGATACCCAGCAGCAGATACACAAGACTGGAAGGAGTTGCAGTAATTAGAGACAGCAGAGAGAGAAGCTGGAACCTACTTTGACAGCAGATAAAACATCAGTACGCCAGAGCCCTAAGGCAGAGCAGCAGTGTTCTGAGAGGAATAATGGGAGATCATTATCCCAACTTCGTAACTCCTGATGGTGGCGCTTTACTGTGCCCCAGACACCAAGGGTGGCTGCAGTTGTGGGGGGTAAATCATCTGGAGTTGGTGAGAAAATAGTACCAAAAAGTTGGTCCAAATCTGGCCACGTTTTCATCAGTCCAAAACTAAACCGTGTGTTCTCATGACTAGAAATGAATGTTACTGGCTCCTGATACTCCACTGGAAAGTTAAAGAAATTCAGTCCTTAAATGACAAGATCAAAGCAATAAGCATTTCAGTCCTTTCTATCTTTAAAAAAAAAATGTGTCATAACCTACTCTCAGTTTGTACCATTGATAATTTCTTACTAGAAAATGTAGATAAGTTAGAAGAGTCAAGATCATTATAATTTTCTTACTTTGTCATTTGGAATGTTTGCTAAAATTAGACTTTTTCTCATTTTTGTTCATATAGAGAATAGGATATTTTGAAGATCTAGACAAGAAAATGCATGTATTTAAAAATGGAATATTTATGTTCTTAATAACAACTGCTAAGATGACCTTCCTTTTCCAAAATTGAAAATGTGGCTTGGGTTTTTCAAAGTGAACCAAGGAAAATCAATACTCTAGAAAAGGTAGCAATGCTATTTTGTATGTGATTGAAATAAAAGCAGTCTCTATTTTTTAGGGGACCCACGGAGACCATACCCAACTGATTTGGAGATGAGAAGTGGATTATTGGGTCAGATGAACAATCCTTCCACTAATGGAGTGAACGGTCACTTACCAGGGGATGCCCTAGCAGCAGGCAGACTGCCAGGTAACGTTAATCAGAGTAATGCTTTCAAACAGGGTTTTTCCAACATGATGCAGACATCTGGCTGTTGAACAAGTTTGAGGGTCTGGACCCAACTTATATTAATAGCTAGGTTCTCTACCACTTTATCTTGCTCTCTACTTCCTCTAGTTTAAAGACTGTTCTAGATGGAGGTTATGAAATTAGTATAAACTGACTTTTCCCCTCATTTGTTAACGTGCCATTTTCCTCAGGCTTTAGGCTCCTATTAACTAAGCTCTAAACATAGCTTTTAAAAATGAAACAGTGTACAAATAGAATAAGATGTGTATATATGTTCAATCTAAAGAATACCAAGTGAACATACTTGTGAAAAACCTCAAATTAACAAAGCTTTTAATGGACTTTTTAATAACTAAACAGTATCATTTTTGTAAGACAGCTCATTCTGAGCTTCAGCCTTCCTTAGGTTTTGCATGTAGGTTTGTAGTGTTCTCTCATTTTTTTTATGTTCCTCATCTTTTATCTTTTGTAGGTGACTTGTTTTGATCTGGTAGAACATTAAAAATTTTTTTTAAAGACATAAAAAAATTACTTTTTGAGTATTAAAATATTCTTTTAATACTTTACATATTTCATGCTTCTCCATTTTTTACTTTGGTAAAAACGTGTCCCTGTGTTGCATCATTTTTGTTAACTATCTAAGGTACAAACTGTGAACTCACTGTGCTTTAGTTTCCCTTAGTACTCTTCCTTTTCTCATTGTGATTGTACTGTATCATATGCCAGTCATGGTCCAGGCAGGGGGCAGAAACCACACCAGCAATATGAAAAAGGAAAATTTAAAGAATTACTAACTAGTAACAAGATACTAACTACTAGATGGTAAGGTAAAGAGAACTGTATTTTTTTAAATGTAGTAGTGACAGATACAGGGAGCAGCTATTATGTGTAGGGCCAATGCAGATACCCAAGGAAGGGACCAACTTGAGAACAGGCTTGTCCCCACCTCGAGGCTGATGTTTAGCCCTCGGTGGAGAAACTGTAGCTGTGGACCACTGGGTGGCAGAAAAGTCAGATGAGGTGTCAAAAGCCAGAGCTGGCAAGCAGGAAACTATCCACTAGGGTCCCAAGGAGACTTGCTGGGAAGCTACCTTTGAGACAGCGTTGAAGCTTACTGGGGAACCACTCTGTGGAATGCCACCGACGCCCTGCACACAACCAGGAACCACAGGAGGAGGGAAACACAGGGTCTGGAAGGGAAGCCGGTTCCTCCTGTAGCGTCCCTGCAGTGCCCTCTACTGACACAGCTCGCCACTGCAGCTGCTGGCAAAGGAGAGACGGTTTCAGGATCCAGAGAGGAGTGGGATTGACGTTTAAGAGGCAGTTTAAACTTGGAATACTTGGTATGTAGTATATTCCAGCTATTTATAACACACACCGAGAGAATAGAGTACTATATATGAGCTATTATAATATATATGTGCATAAAATACAGATACGGGAAACATTTGATTTGAAATTAGGAACGCCTTGCAGAAGGAAAAGTATGTCAACTGACTTACTAAAACATCAGATTTGTCCTTGATAAATTTGACCTTCATTAATTTGGCCAAATGTATATTTTGATTTCTAGCCTTAAAAACTTTTACTTCAAATTATTTGCATAAAGGGAAGGGTAACTAAGAAGTAAGTTAATTATAAGTAGAAATGTTCTCATATATGCTTCTTTCTTTTCTCCAGATGTCCTTGCTCCACAGTATCCATGGCAGTCAAGTGATATGGCAATGAATATGCTACCACCAAACCACAGTAATGACTTTTTGTTGGAGCCTCCAGGGCATAATAAAGAAAATGAAGATGATGTAGAAGTTATGTCAACAGACTCCTCAAGCAGTAGTAGTGACTCTGATTAAAAAAAATGTAAGACAAAAGGCATACAGAAATACTGGCTGTACTGAAATTGTGCCGCCCGTTAAGCATCACACTGGACTTTCTTTTTAAAGCCAAAAATCATGGTTTCAGTTCTAAACCATTAGGTGAATATTTAGAGAATAATCAAAATTTACTGCTGGAAGAAAGATTATTCAGTACTGTCTTGTTCTATTCCAGTTGTGTTGGACGTCTACATAGTGGTTCTGGAAATAAGATTTGAGGGGAACAGCCCACACACACATCACTACTAAGCCTCCTGGAGTTATTTAGAAAAGCATCAACAGAGGCAGCAGATCATTGAATGTGCGTATCTCACAATAGCAGGAACCCTCGTTTGAAAGTGAAGGCTGTTAGCGTCTGTTACAGGAGAAATTGTCTTGGTTTGTACTATTTGTAATTACTATATTTTTTGTAAATAAACTCACTTTTGTTTGTACTTTGTATACTTTTTAAAATTTAAGCATACTGTCAGTAAATCCAGCTGCGTTTTGCACATACGTCAGAATTTGGAGGGTGAATGAACATGATGCAGTGCGTGCATCTGAACTAGGAATCCCAACTCGGTAGGTGTCTCAAAGGAACATACTGCCTCTCTTAGAAGAAATAAAATGAAGTAGTTTTAACTATTGAAAAACTTACAATAATGTCTGATCTTAAGAATAACAAATTATATGAAAGGCTTTAGAATGGAAAACACTGTCTCTGGCCGTCATCTTCGCTCTTAATGCAGCTCC
The DNA here is from genome assembly GCF_048773025.1 of Camelus bactrianus. Taxonomy (NCBI): domain Eukaryota; kingdom Metazoa; phylum Chordata; class Mammalia; order Artiodactyla; family Camelidae; genus Camelus; species Camelus bactrianus. The sequence continues at coordinate 16,251,374 of NC_133552.1, forward strand.
CAGAAGGAATCACTTTTCATTTCTGGTGGTTAATCTCCATGTTTAAATAATATGCTTATACAGCTTATATTTGGATTTATCAGTTCTAGACAGTATTGTACCTTTCCTTTTTTTTTCCTTCCTGATTGCAAAAGTAATACAACATCCATTGTGGAACATTTAGCAAATATGGTACAGCACAAAGGAGACACGATGAAATTAATAGCATTCTACTCAGAGATCATAATTAACATTTTGGTGTAGACCATCTTAAAAATCCACATATATACATTGTTTAAAAAAAAATAATATGTATTTTGAGGTACTGTTGTATTTTTTATTAGTGATCTCCCTACAAACTGACAGTTTATTTAGTGTTATAAGAATGGGCTTTTTCAAAATTCCCTCTGCTCAAATTTTTTTTCTAACCTGAGGTTTTCTGTACACAAACTACTGTTCCTCTCTAACGTTTAACAGTAGGGTTTCATCTTGATGAAGTATACACAGTAATGTTGATACCTGGTCAAACTTAGAGTAGGATTCCAAAGTTTAAAATAATGGGCCCCTGTAACCTGCAGTTGCCTTTTGGAAAAGCATAACTCACATTAAGGATGTCAGACGTGTCAGAGCACAATGACCATACTGGTTACACATAAAACTCAAAAGTGGTATTTCTCAAAGTGTGGACACAAGCCAAGCGTATTGCTGGGCTGGCTGCTACGAGGCAGATTCAAGAACCTGCTCCTTACCCGCTGAATGGGCGTCTGTGTGAGGCCTTCATGTTCCAAGTCTGAGCACCAGGGCCTTTCTGGCCCATCAGTCACTGCCATTCACAATTCAAGAGTCTTAGAACCTCTTCCTTTTAGGGGTTTTCACTTATAAACCAACACAGACAAAGAACATAACGAATAAAACCAAACAAAATTAGACTGGGCTAAGGAATATAAAAATTCCTTATGAGTGTGGATGGAATAGTGGATTGGCAAACGAATGGGAATCTCAAAGCCAAGCTGCTGTGTATGTGCTCACTTGGCGTTTACCCACAGAGCTCTACAACCCCCAGCCAAAAGCCTTGGGTCTAAATGTATTTCAGAATTTGGATTTTTAAAAAATACTCTATAAAGTTAACAGAACTTACGTATCAAATGTTACAGAATATCCCCAGCAAGATATGAAGGGGCGTCTTACCAACTAAACACATTAAACTTTCATCTTAAGGAACGTTTAACACTTTATTTAGCCACATCCCCCCACAGTACAGGAATTTGTCTTCCGCATCGTTCCTCACCAGGAGTAAACCGGCATTTGGATTTCAGCTTCCCCACCTTCTTTTTGGGCTTTGTCTTTTAACCAGGGCAGCTGTTTCTATTTCAGATTCTAGCCCCATCCCTATACCAATAGAAACAGCTCTCCTTTGTGTCCCTACAGATACCTGGAACGCAGTATCTGCATTCCCTCCTCTGAGTATCCTCAGTACGACTTGTCTTATTCCAGCCCAGGCCAAGGATTAAATACTAGAAGGTCAATTTTTTACTCAACCAGTATACTTTGGGTATTTAGTATTCCCAGTCACCACTGGCTGCTGGGTATATAATAGAAAGACTCGGTCTCTGGCCTGAAGGAGCTTCCTTTCCTGGGGAGGCAAGCGATGACCAGAACACAGCAATGGTGTGTGTTGGGGTTTACAGCACTGAGCCAAACTGAAGACCGCAAAAACGCAACGGCAGTGCCTGGCCACGGTAAATGCCCACCAGGAGTCACACTTGATTCCTGAAATGTGAACATGTTTCCTCTTATTCACACAGTATTTAGGTAAACTATGTGCTGTAAGTGAGCACCTATTTTAAGCCATTTTTAAGGAGGAAGCTGTTTTAGGAGCATTTTATCTGCAGAATCTATTGCTTCACAAATGCTTTAGGAATGAATTCAACCCATTAGAAGTTAAATCAAGTTCATAGAAGACAAAAGTGGGTGACTTTAGAAGAACACAAGTGTCACAGATAAATTAAGCCTAGAACCTTACTAATTGAAAAGCCACCTCTGAAGTCAAGCTACAATAGAAATAGTTAAGGCATAGTGTGTCAGAGTTGGCTTAAGTTTAGAAGGCTTCAGAGGGAGGGATACTTGGAAGTGAGGTATGAAAAATGAGTAAGGTTCTGTTAAGGCAGATTAAGGGTGGGGGTGACATTCACTTCAGAAGGAGCTGCAGACACACTGGCAAGGTATGGTACACTTGAAGTACAAAGAAATATGCCTGGAATATAGGGTGTGAGAAAGTGATGGGGGTAAGATGGGAAAATTATGGAAGACCTTGCATGTCAGGTTAAGAGTTTTATGGGGAACTTCTCAGAAGTCTGGGAAGACAAGAGGCATGACCAAATCCATGTTTTTGGAAAGTCACTCCAGGAGTACTGCTGAAAATAAATCAGAAGATGAAGATGGTAAATTTTATATCATATCCCCAGTCAATCAATCAATCTGATGGAAAAGCTGCAGGAACAGGCTGGGGAGAAAATGAAGATCTGGACCAGGGAGGAGGCACTGGGACAAGGAGATGGAGGATGGATTCAAGAAACATGAAAGAAACAGGATGAACAAGATAGAGTGGCTGTTTTATGTGAAGAAAGGGAATCTAATCTGAGCAATTCAGCAGATGTAGAGTCATTCCCTGCGAGGAATGAATACAAGAGGAAATTCAGTTTGGAATGTATCAAGTTAGACAGACGTGGAAAACGTAAGGCAGAGATGACTGGTGTGTGATTGGGTCTGGAGCTTAAGGAAAAAGTCAGCTGTAGACAGTGTTGTTTGGGGAGTCATCAAGAAACAGGTGGAAAGTGAATGTGTAAAGAAGAAAAAAAAGAACAGAGGCCAGGAATATGAGGTCAAACTGAAGCTGGCGGAGTCTGGCTTACCTGCTACTTTGCTCCTCTTGCCCGTGAGTTGTTCTGACAAATAAAGTGAGTTCCACTGCTGCTTATAAAGCTATTAAGCAATACTATTATGCAAAAAGCCAAATACTTACACATCTCAAACATAAAAATGGACAGAAATCTAGAATGGACTCTGGGATTAAGGAAGTGTGACAGACTCAATTTACAAAACAAATATTATTAAGCACCAACCATGGTACTTGGCACACAGTAGATGCAAATGAAATGCTTATGGAGTACATAAGTACAAACTTACTTGCTCAATTTATTGAAGTCCATAAAATGGAAGGCTTGGTACAACCTCTTAGTCAATGTATAGTTATTTTTAATTTGCATTTTTCATGAACAATACTCAAGTGCAGTACTGACTTCTAAGTATAACATAAATAATTATTAAAACAAAATAGTGAGGCAACATCGTGTGAGTGATTTTACGCTGGAAGACTGTTTTCTCCCATACAGATGACTCCCTGAGCTTGCTTTCTCCACGGTCTCCAGATAACACGATCCCTGATGCCCAAAAAGAGACTTGTTTCATGTGAAGTTACATTTGCCTTATCTGGAAGCTGGCAGTCCAGATAACCAAGAACTGCCTCTTCCAAGTGGATATCAGGGAGGCCAAATTCACGTCATGCTCCGCTGGGAAGATCTCAGCTGGGATGCCGCAAAGGCCAGTGAAGGGGCACTTGCCTGTATCGGGAGAGGGCACATCTCAGAGCTTGATGTAGCAAATACATGAAGAGGAACCCGAGGGCTTGATTTCAGACTCTCCAGTGTCCTGGCAGAATGAGATGTCCTTCAGAAACTCTAGCTGACATTTCATTTTATGAGGATATTGTTAGTAGTCAGCATTAGTTTTTTTTTTCTACTAAAGGCAATTCTCAAACTATCTAAGAATTAACTGATTACTTAAGAGTTCTAGATCCTGCTCTGTTCACTCATTTAGAGAAATATTTACAATGTGATTACCAGATGCCAACTGAGGATTTTAGGTGCTGGGACAAATGCAATCCCTTTCTAATATGAGTTATCTTTTTACTATAATTAAGAGCCCAGGTTGGGTTTTTTGGGTTTGTTTTTTTCCCCCCATTGAAATAAGCCTCATGTCAAATTCGGTAAATTTAAAACAAACAAACGAAAAATCTCACAATTTCCTAATGAGTATGTCTACTAAAGTAAAAAATTTAAAGTAGCAGATATGGAAAAAATTCCACAGGTTAGTGATAAGCTTACAAAGCTATAATAAAACATCTGCTTGTATAAGTACTAATATAAAGAAATATCTCAATAAACTCCCAACCAACTATATTTGAGGTAAAGCTCTGGAGGAGTTTCATCTGTAAGACTTGTCTGGTTTCTTCTTATCAAGCCTCCCTTGTCTACCATTTAGGGAGGAGCCAGGGACAGACAAAGATTAAGTCAACTGAGGAAGGGAGTAAAAATGGAAGGATGTAGAGGACTCAAATAAGAGTAGAAAATTGTGAAATTCATCAGTGTATCTGAAGTTCAAGGAGTATACACTAATTTACTTGAGTTCCTTGCACATCCTAACATTTAAAAACTATGAGAAAATTAAACAGAAAATGAGATTTGTAAATTGTAAACTATACAAAGTACACATATTTTGAAAAAAGAGAACAATTAAGAACAGAACTTTAAAAATGATCCTCATTTTGTTGGAGAAAGAGCCTTCCGTAGCACTTATTACAACAGTAGTTGAGTCTTTCCAAAGCCAGCTCTAGAAGCAAGGATTTTACAAAAGCAGGCTCATAAAGAAAAGGATGTGAGTTTATGGTCTAATCCAGCAGCACTCATACTTTTGGGGTTTGAATCCCTTTAAACTCTTAAAAATTATTGATGACTGCAAAGAGGTTTTGTTTTTGCAGGGTTTTATCTAGTGATATTTATATAATGGGAATTAAAACTGAGATATTTTAAGAATTTTTAAAAATTCATTTACAAACAATAAAAACTCATAAAAAAAATTGCTTTAACATAAAAATAGCCATTTTTCTTTAAAAAAAAGAACCAAAAAACACAGTGAGAAGAGTGGAACTGTTTCACATTTTTACAGATTTCTTGCAGGTCAAGTCTAGTAGAAAAGGGCCAGAATCTCAAATCTGTTCTTGAATTCAGCCCGTTACAGTATCACATATCACACAGCCTCTGTACATTCAGGAAAGAAGAGAATGAAAGAAACAAATGATGTCTTTGTATGACAAAGACAGTTTTGACCTTGAGTACCCTTGAAAGGGTCTCAAGGACTTCCCCAGGCCACACTGTGAGTACTGCTGCCCCAGTCTAATCGCATTTTACACACGTGGAAGTTGGGTCTCACAGAGATTAAGTGAGAAATCCAAAATGACAGGGCCGGTTAGTGATGGGACACAGGTCCTGGACTGTTTGCCTTACTTCTCTGGTTTAGGTTCTCAATCAGAAGCCTGGGAAATGCACCCTAATGATTTGTCCTGCTTGCTCTAGTTGCGGGACTGTCAATATATCACCAAATTTTTTTTTATCTTAAATAAAACAGAAGAGGAAAATCAACAAATGTGATAAGTTCTGCACTGGGTACACTGTGTTAGCACTTGAATTAGGGTCTCTCTTTGAACTGAAACACTAAGACAAACCCTGCTGCACTCTCCATGCAAACTGATTAATGACAAACAGTACAGTTAATGTCACAGAGAAATATGGAAAGTAGAATCACCACAGTATCACCATTTACAACATTTTCTGAGTCTGAAAGACAATTCAAGACATAATCCCAGAAAAATTTTCACAAGCACTGGCTGAAAGGATGTTGGGTATATTAAGAGACGGCAAATAAACTGGCAATTATAGGAAACTTTTCAGATAAAATGGAGTTGTTCTGAAATGTAGACTTTTTTCATTCTCTAACCAGACCTTACTTTGTCTTTTACGTGAAAAAAATAATCAGGGAATCTTCTTGTTCACCTCTAGGTGATTTCCTTTATATCCTACCAGATGATCCAAATCTTCTTTAAATGGATCGTAACCCTGTTCCTTTAAACAACGCAGTGCCCAGAAAAGCTGGTCCAGGGGAGGAAATTCTTCCCAAGGAACCCATTCCCAACCTAGAAAAGAAAAATACCAAAGCAATTTCTTTAGCTGTGAAAGACACAAAGGATATTTATTTTAACAAATTAACCTATACTAACAAAATTAACTAAATTTTAAAATGATTTGCCACTAATTAGTGCAATAGTGATGCTACGCATTAGCTTGGCTATACAAACATAATTTGCATTTAGAATGACAATCTTAAGAAGACTGGTGATCATGTAAAACATGCTGTTATTTGAACACAAAGTCAAGTTTACAATGGCCACACTGTGATAAAATCCAGATTTAATACCATTCAATTTTCATTTAAATATTTGGCTAAGCAAAACACACAGAACTTTATATATTACAGATCAGACTACATTAAAATAAACCCATGTCCTCACCTATAAAATAAGGTTAGATTACAAAATTTCCATGCTATCCTCCATTTCTTAAAAACGTAATGGAAGCTGAGCAAAGAATAAAAAATATCGTCTGTGCTGTGGTATATTTTACATAGAAAGACAAATAAGGAAGGAGTTGATTTTTAAAAAAATCATTGAAACACAAAACATTTAACTGTCTATTAATTGTAAAATAAATGAAATTGTAGCAAAATATTCTAGAGTGGCATTTTCTTTGATGATTTAAATGTAAATAATATGGAAACACAGATGCTCATGACAGGTGAATGTACAAATTATATATTAAGACTACATAAATTTTATGATTATTAGAACTTCATATTCTAAATAAGTTTATAACTACATGTATATACTTATTTCATTAAGTATTTTTCTGCCTATAAATACAGGTATGGAGTTTCACTCTGGGAAGACAGGGGACACAGAATCCAAGAAATTGGAACAAGTTTCAGAAAAGCTGATCAGCACCTGTGACCACAGAGTAAGAGAGAGAGAGAGGGAGGGAGCGAGGGAGGGAGGAGACACAGACAGAAACAATGTGCTGCAAGACGCTGAATTACCTGAGTCTCAAGAAAGCTGTAGTAGTTTTTTCTATCTCCTAGTAAATGAAGCACCTGGATAATCCTTCTAATTATAATCAGAAGGTTGGAGGAGAAATGCAGTAACCAGTAAACTGAAGCAAGCTACCCAGATCCAAGACCGGATGAACACGGGGCAGAGACTGCCGGCCTATCTCACAAACAAAACGAAGACCCCCGAGCCATCACACCCTGGCCAGGCTGCAGCTGGGTATCAGTTCCCCCAGCAAACCTGGTACAATTCTGCCTTATACTTCTGAAGGCATGAGTAATTTTTACTAGGTCAGCTGAAGGCCTTTGGATACTTTCTGGGTGTTACTGTGTGTGATATTGTGATACAGAAAGTATATATTTGGTCTTCATCCCTGTTTTCTGGCAGGGTTCCTAAAATCTTTGAAATTTCCTGAGTGATAGAGGTCAGAGAAGCCTCCTTTGTTTTCCATAATAAGCCCCTTTCAAAACCATACCTGATGCTAATGAGATGGCTGGAGGCCCCTAGATAGCTTCAGAATGGGGGGCTGGTGACAAAAAGCCCAAGGGGGACAGAGGGGCTGAAGCCTGGGTTAACCACCAATGGACAATGATCAAAACAACTATAGTAATAATAATCATGTAAAAATCCAATCATATAGGAACCTCCACAAAAACCCTAGACAACTGGGTTCAGACAGTTACTAAGTTGGTGAACATACTGTGGTGCTGGGAGGGTGGCAAACTTGGAAAAGGCATGGAAGCTGCACACACACCCCCTACCCCACAAATTTCTTCCATTTGGCTGCTCCTGAGTTGTATCATTTATAATAAAATGATAAGTAAAGTATTTTCCTGAGTTCTGTGGGCCATTCTAGCAAATTATTGAACTTGAATATGGTATTGTGGATACCTTTGATTTATAGCCAGGCAGTCAAAAGTAAAGGAGGCCTGGACTTGAGACTGGTGTTTAAAGTGGGGGCAGTCTGTGGGACTAAGATCTTCAACTTTTCAAATCTGATGCTAAGTTAGATAGTATAAATGATATATTCAGTTTGCTGCTGCAAACAAGAGACATAGAGTGGCAAATTATACATTAAAACAAGAGCCTACAATGTGCTGCCTATAACAGATCCCCTTTAGGGCAAAGGACTCATACAGACTGAAGGTGAGGCGATGGAAAAAGATGTTTCATGCAAATGGAAATGACAAGAAAACAGGGGTAGCAATACTCATATCAGACAAAATAGACTTTAAAACAAAGTCCATAAAGAAAGGTAAAGGATACTATATAATCAATATAATCAATGTAAGAATCAATACAAGAAAAGGATATTACACTGACGAATACATATGCACCCAACATACGAGCACCTAAATACACAAAATAATACTAACAGACATAAAGGGAGAAATTAATAGGAATACAATGACAGTAGGAGACTAACATCTCACTAACATCAGTGGACAGGTCTAGAAAGGCAGAAAATCAGTAAGGCAACAGAGATCCTAAATAACACAGCAGATAGCTAGACTTAATTGACATTTTCAGGACATTACATCCAAAAAACCCAGAATATACATTCTTTTTAAGTGCACATGGAACATTCTCTAGGATAGATCACATGCTCAGACACAAAAAAAGCCTCGACAAATTTAAGAGGACAGAAATTATTTCAAGCATCTTTTCTGACCACAATGGTATGAAATGAAAAATCAACCACAGAAAAATGAGGGTGGAAAAACAAAGATTGCACGGAGACTAAACAACATGCTACTAGAAAATCCAATGGGTCAATGATAAAATCAAAGAGGAAATTTAACAATACCTTGAGACAAATGACATTGAAAACACAAACACAAAATTATCTGGGATGCAGCAAAATCAGTCCTAATAGGGAAGTTTATAGCTATACAGGCCTTTCTCAAAAAACAAGAAAAACCTCAAATAAACAACCAAACCTACCAACTAAAAGAATTAGAGAAAGAAGAGCAAACAAAACTTAAAGTCAGCAGAAGGGAAGAAATAATAAATATCAGGGAGGAAATAAATAAAATAGAGATAAAAAAAAAACAATGGGAAAAAAAATCAATGAAACACAAGAGCTGGTTTTTTTTTGAAAGAGTATACAAAATCAACAAACCTCTGGCCAGACTCACAAAGAAGAAAAGAGAGAGGAGCCAAATAAACAAAATAAGAAATGTAAGAGGAGAAATTACAACTGATACCAAAGAAATACAAAAAATACTATGAATAATTACATGCCAACAAATTGGACAACATAGAAGAAATGGACAAGTTACAAGTTTCTAGAAACATACAGTTCAAAACTGAATCAAGAATAGATATTCTGAACAGAGTGATCACTAGAAGTGAAATATAATCTGTACTAAAAAAACAAAACAAACAAAAAAAAAAAACTCCCTGCAAACAGAAGTCCAGAACCAGATGGCTTCACTAGGGAATTCTAACAAAGAACTTATACCAATCCTTCTCAAACTCTTCCAAAACACTGAAGAGGAAGGAACACTCCCAAACTCATTCTATGAAGCCACTATCACCCTGATACCAAAAAACAGGCAAAGACACTATCAAAAAAGAAAATTACAGGCCAGTATCTTTGATGAATATAGATGCAGAAGCTCTCAACACAGTATTAGAAAACCGAATCCAACAACACATAAAAAAGATCATACACTATGGTCAAGTCAGATTAATCCCAGGGTCACAAGGATAGTTCAGCAGATGCGTATCAACCAATGTGATATACCACATCAACAAAACAAAGGACAAAGCCCACATGATATTCTCAATAGATACAAAAAAAATTTTGATAAAAGTCAACATCCATTCATGATAAAAACTCTTACCAAAGTGGGCACAGAGGTAACACATATCAACATAATAAAAGCTATTTGTGACAAACCCACAGAAACCTAATACTTAATGGTGAAAAACTGAAAGCCTTCCCACTAAAATCTGGAATAAGACAAGGATGCCCACCCTCATCACTTCTATTCAACATAGTATGGGAAGTCCGAGCCACAACAATCAGACAAAAAAAAGTAATTAAAGGGATCCAAATTGGAAGAGAAGAGGCAAAATTGTCACTATATGCAGATGGCATGATATTATATATAGAAAACCCTAAAGGCTCCACACAAAAACTACTAGAGCTGATAAAAAAATTCAGCAAGGTAGCAGGATACAAGATGAACAGAAATACCTTGCATTTCTTTACACTAACAATGAAATATCAGAAAAGTAAAAAAAAAAAAATCCTTTTAAAATTGCATCAAAAAACAAAATACTTAGGAATAAACCTGACCAAGGAAGTGAAAGACTTATAAGTAGAGATCTAAAACACTGATAAACTAAAGATGATTTAAAGAAATGGAAAGATATTCTATGCTCTTGGATTGGAAGAATTAACATTGTTAAAATTGCCATACTACCCAAAGCAACCTACAGATTTAATATAATCCTTATCAAATTACACCAGACATTTTTTACAGAAATAGAATAATACTAAAATGTATACAGAATCACAAAACACCCAGAATTGCCAAAACAATACTGAAGAAAAAGAATGAAGCTGGAGGCATAACCCTCCCAGACTTCAGACAATACTACAAAGCTACAGTAATCGAAACAGCATGTTATTGACACAAAAACAGACAAATGGATCAACAAAACAGAACAGAATCCAGAAATAAACCCACACACCTACAGTCAATTAATCTTTGACAAAAAGCCAAGAATATACAATGGAGAAAAGACAGTCTCTTTGGCAAGTGTTGCTGGGAAAGCTAGACAGCAGCATGCACATCAGTGAAGTTAGAACACTCTCTCACACCATACACAAAAATAAATTCAAAATGGCTTCAAGACTTACACATTAAGACAGGACACCATAAATCTCCTAGAAGAAAACAGGAAAAATATTCTCTGACATAAATCATAGTGATTATGGTCAGTCTACCAAGGCAATAGAAATAAAAGCAAAAATTAACAAATGGGACCTAATTAAACTTATAAGCTTTTGCACAGCAAAGGAAACCATAAACAAAATGAAAAGGCAACCTACAGAATGGGAGAAAATACTTACAAACGATGTGCTTGACAACAGCTTAACCTCCAGAATATACAAACAGCACATACAGCTCAATACCAAAAAAACAAACAACCCAATCAACAAGTGGGCAGAAGACCTAAACAGACATTTCACCAAAGAAGACATACAGATGACCAAAAGGCACATAAAAAGATGCTCAACTTCGCTAATTATCAGAGAAATGCAAATCAAAACTACAATGATGTATCACCTCACACTGGTCAGAATGGCCATCATTAAAAAGTCCACAAATGATAAATGCAAGAGAAGGGGTGGAGAAAAGGGAACCCTCCTACACTGTTGTTAGGAATGTAATTTAGCACAGCCACTATGAGAACAGTACAAAGATTCCTTAAAAAACTAAAAATAGAGTAACCATATGATCCAACAATCCCACTCCTGGGCACATATTCAGAGGGAACTCAAATTCAAAAAGATACATGCACCCCAATGTTCACAGAAGCACTATTTACAATAGCCAAGATGTGGAAGCAACCTAAATGTCCACTGACAAATGACTGGATGAAAAAAATGTGGTACACACACACACTATGGAATACTACTCAGCCACAAAAAGGAATGGAATAATGCCATTTGCAGCAACATAGATGGACCTAGAGATTATCATAAGTGAAGTAAGTCAAAGACAAATATCATATGATAACCACTTATATGTAGAATGTAAAAAAAAATGATACAAATGAATATATTTACAAAACAGAAACACACTCACAGACATAGAAAACAAACTAGTGATTACCGGGGAGAAAGGGGGAAGGGGGAGGCATAATCTGGGAGTTTGGGATTTACAGTTAGTAACTACTGTATATAAAATAGATAAGCAAGGTCCTACTGTATAGCCCAGGCAGCTATATTCAGTAGCTTGTAATAACCTATAGTAAGAATATGAAAAAATATATGTATGTATAACTGTATCACCATGTTGTATACCAGAAACTAACACAACACTGTAAATCAACTGTACTTCAATTTAAAAAAATATATATATATTTTCAGTAAGTTTAACATTTTACTCTTTAGCTCCCTTTCTCATGGCGTCTTACAAAGTTTGAAGAGAGATGATATCATCACAAATAATATCATTTATTGTCATTAAAACTTTCAGAGCACTCAATTCAACACAGAAGGTAACAGATAACGGTTTTGTGAGGTTAATCATTCTCTGTAAAAGGAAGTTATAATCTGTCTTGTACAGGTGAGAAAACTGAGGAAGGAATATTAAATGTTTTGCTTAAAAATCAGTTTGAAACGAAATGAAACGCTAACAATAAAACTAACACTGACTGAGTACTTACTTACAGTGTTCGCTAGGCCTGTTACGTGCACTAACTCATTCTATCCTTACAACAGCCCATCTGAGGTAGTTACTGTTATCACAGATGAGAAAAGAGGCCCAGAGACCTAAATAACTTGCCCCAGGTTACAAACCTCTAAGCAGAAGAACCAACTCCAGAGCCAGTTCTCTTTCCAGCTCTGTCCTTTTGTCTCCACGATGTAAGAATATTTACATCCTAATAAAGTATAATTACATTTTAATCTATTCTCTTCACATGGCAATATAATGTGATACTCCTTCAGACAATATGCTCTCAAAGAAAACACATTATTATATGTAATTCTCTTACTTTCATTTTTTTCAGGCTCTACATTCTTTGGTTCTGAATCATGAGTCGTGTCCACCTCTCCTTTCATTAATATGGTGACATAATGATAATTCTCTTTCTCAACGAAAGAATTCACAACCGAGGCAAAGCGAACATTTTTCAAGTGAAGAGCTGTTTCTTCCCAGGTTTCCCTTTGGGCACATTCTTCCCAGCTTTCACTGGAAAACAGAGACACATCATTGTATTCAATTACATTTACATAACATTGTTTTTTGGGTTTTTTTTGCCATGAAATTCTTGGCTAGAAATTTCTAGGGTAAAGCAAAAAAGAACTGTAATTGGTTCATGCTTTAAAACAATAAATCAACAGCCCTACCTTTAACATTTGTTTATCCTGTCTCTAGGTATCTGAAGACCAAAAGGACTTCACATTGAACCAAAAAAATGAGTATTTAGCCAATTCAGCAGTAGTTCACATGCCTGGAGGCAACATGAAACCAGCAGGTGGTTTAGTATATCAGTTAAGAACACAGGCTTTGGCATCAACTAGACTTGGGTTTGAGTTGGAAGTCCAATATCTTCCATCTTGGATAAGTAAAGAGAGAGAATGCTACTTTCTTAAGGGGTTGTTTTAAGTGTATCAAGAAGTCGACAATGTCCTTTCCAGTAGGCTCAGAATTTTAGTTTAAGCCTCAAAATTGAGAACGATAGGCAACTCTAAATTCTAAAGAGTCAAAAGATGCCATTTGAACTTAAGGGTTTGCTAAGGAAGGCCAGAGTAGTCTTTTGACCTTCACCCTAACCAGTCTATGTAAGAGAGACAGGAGATCTTCAGGAGGGAGGAAAGTGGTAAGTTTTCAGCCTAGTTAAGAATGTTTCCCTTCCTCCTGATGAGGGGCCAACTCTGCCCCCAACCAAGTGAGAGATGCTCCAAAAGAATTAGTCACTGAGACTGGGTGTGGCTCTTGAGGAGGTACTGGTGTGTTACTTCCCTGCTAAGGACTGAGCTGTGGAAACTCAAAGGCCTCCCCCAATGCAACAGAGTGGAGGTGTAGGAGGGAAAGAGCTCTTGAGTAAGTCTGAAATGTGTCCCTTGGTGTTTAGTGACACATGTGAATACAGAGGCTGATGCTCATTCCCACTTTGGGAATTTGGAAGGCAAGGGACAGGCTAAAGCAGCTCACGATGGCTGAACAGGGAAAACGGGCAGCAGTGAAAGCATCATTACCAACATGTTTCCCTTTGGGCCCAGCAGATGCTATAGGGGACGGCTGGGGATCCCAGCAGGAAGAAAATGTAGGGTGGTGTGCTAAAAGCAAGAACCAGGGGAGGGTCACAAAGACCTATGTCAGTCACCTGTGTCAGGGAACTGTGCAGTGCAGCAACCCTTGCAGGACTTCCAAACAACCAACAAACACACCCTAAGAAAGAGAGCACATGTGTGAACACTGCAGCCAGAGGGCACGTGGGTCACAGCAGCACTACTCGGGTAAAAGTTCTGCCCCCTCCTCTCCTTTCTGAACACACTGGAGAAAGAAATCAGAAACAGTGAGAAGAGGAGGAGGTGGAGAAAGAGCAAAACAATGGTCCACATCTTCTTCACCACTACGAAGGAAAGATAAATGCTTGGAAAAGGATCATAACAACCAAAATGTGATTTATTTCTATAATCAAGTGAAAGGAATTTGCAGAAAATATCATAGAACAGCAGAGAAGGGAAAGATCAATTACATTTGAAGACAACAGAAGGAGAAAATAAAGCCATTTCCTGTTTGTTTCCCATAGATTTAGTCCACTCAGTTTACCAGTTATACAAAGATAAGTGAAAGCATACATGTGAAGAACTTAGCATAATATCTGGTACTTAAAAAGATCATTAAAGTTCCATTTTGGCTATTATCATTCTGAGTCATTATCAATATCTGAGTCAAGACACCAACATTTTCTTGTGCTATTATTAAGCTATCTCTACTATTGCTCTAGTAATTATACATTCTAAACAGTGCTTAGTTTGTGCTCTAAGTTTGGCTTAATGCTCCCCAACAACTGACAAAGTACAATAAGGTATACCTGTCTGGACAATTTGATTTTTAATCTAGAAATTTTATTATTTATGAAATGATAGCTTATCTTAATTATCTAAAATGATAAACTTGATGCTTTTAAAAACTCTGAAGAACGTTAAAAAAGTTCCATGTGCTGGAAGAATTCCATAAAGATCAAAATCTTGATTAAAAGGCACTAGGATGAAGTCTCTATTCCTAATAATCACTTTATAACAAGTGGTTTAGAAGAATATAGTCAGAATGTGAGAAATTCTTCGACTGACCCATATTCAATATGGCATGGGAAGAAAGGGGAGGGCAGTTTCTGTTAAGATTGAAGGACTTAAAAAAGGTATCAATCACATGCAACATGTGCCCTTCCTTTGATCTGCATTGGTACAAAACGGTAAAAAGATATTTTCAAGACAAATGGGGAAAATGGTACAGACTACGTATCAGATGTTATTAAAGAATTATTTTAAGGTTTGAAAATGGTATTGCAGTTACATTTTTATAAAAGCCTATTACAGTTACATACTGAAATATTTCGGGGTGATATAGTAACACGCCTGAGTTTTCCTTTAAAATAGTCTAGAAAACAAGGGGGGGGGGTGTCTGAAGGGAGAGAAGAACAGTAAAGATGAAGCAAGAACAAGCTGAGCAATGTGTACCTGAGGATTCATTCTTTTCTCTACTTTTATGTATGTTTGAAACTTTCAATAAAAAAGGGGAAAACAAGCTCTAGGTCTGCCCGCTTTAGATGCTGTTTATCTGCTGCTAACTTTATCCTTATTCTCACTTTGAGAAAGGCTGGGACCTCGAACCCTTTACCAGAGTAGCTGCACCTGGACAGAGGTCTCCTGGAACAATAGAATATAAAGCAACTATAAGGGGCTAAAAATAACTATATGCATGCGCAGTTGAGGCAGCTATGAACAGTAAGATACAAAAGGCCACAAATCAACTGTCATTTCTGTGGAGCTGAGAGCAAAAGCAGGGCACTGTGCATGACCCCTGCATACAGCACCACCAAAGGAGTAGGCAGACCACCTAAGCTAGGCCTCCTGCCCAAACGCCACCCACCTTACTTCACCTCATTTAAAGAACCAGTTCGCCATGCCCTCGGGGAGCGAGCCAGGGCACCTGCTTCTTACTCTTTCCCGCCTGCTGCAGCACAGGCCCCAGTAAAGCCTTGCCTGAATTTCTCCTCCAGCCTATCAAATTCTATTGATTAAGAGTCCAAGGCCCAGATGAATCCACCTTCTAGCACAACCCCAGGCTTTCTTCGCTCCTGTGTAGGATAGACTTCGTCAGTCTGATCCATACATCGTATCACAGAACGCCAAAGCAGAGAGAGACCTCAACGAGTAGTCCGTCCAACTTCCCCATTTTAAAGACAGAGACACTGAGGCCCAGAGTTTCACTGGCCCATTCGTTTGGTTAAAGCGCAACTAAACTTAAGGGAGCAGGAACCAGTAAACATATCCGCAAGCGTTTATACCACCAGCAACCCGTGCGAATGTGTTAACTGACACGACTGGACCGCTCAAGGTTTATAAACACCCACTTTCCCTCCGTCAAGAGCGAGCAGTGAAGGAAAAAAAAAAAAACAACACACCTGACGAACCAAGTCCCAGCCGCGCCAGGTCCGGAGAGGAGCTGAGGACAGCGCAGGCGCAGTTCACAGGGAGCGAGGCGAGCCCCCCCGCCACCCTCAACCGGCGCAGCACCCCCTCCCCGCCCGAGGGAGAAAAGAGGGACGCGCGAGAAACGACGCAGCGTCGGCACGCACGCACGGACGCACGCCGTGAGCGGCATCGCCCCTCCGTGCATGTTCCGCTTTCCCGGTCAGCCGGGCGGCTGCTTACCCGAACTCCAAGTGACCCCCGGGAAGCTGGAAACTGCCGGCTCCGAAGGACCCCTTCCTCCTCCCGAGGAGGACGCAGCGAGGATGCCTGCAGCTGGTCACCACTACTCCTACCCCGACGCCCGGTCTTCGCCCCCGCGCCTCCGCGCTGCCCGACATCGCGCGAGAGTACCCGGCTGGCCTCGGCGGGAGGCGACGTTCGCCCCGCCCCCTTGGCCGTCGCAGGTGCGGGCCTTCAGATGAAACCAGAGACCCTGGCTCCCGCCGCCCGGCCTTTGTGGCAGGTGTCTCTATCTCACCTAGGGGTTTCAGCTTGTGAAGGTGGTTTCTTCCCGAGGGACTGCGCGTTAAGGGCTTCTTTGAAACTTTCTGTTGCGCTTTCAACATTCATTATGTATCTACTCAGATTCCTCCAGCCAGCTACTTTTATAAACCTCTGTGCTTTTACACTCTTCTTCTCCTTCTCCTTCCTCTTCCTCTTCTCCTCCTTCTCTTCTCCCTCTTCTCCCTCCTCCCCCTCCTCTTCTTCCTCCTCCTCCTCTTCTTCCTCCTCTTCTTCCTCTTCTTTATTATTATTATTATTTATTATTATTATTATTTGAATGAGCTTGGCTACAGTAAACTCACTTGGCTATAACTCAGATCAGTACAGTACCAGAGCAAGGACAAATAGTACAGAAACACCCTGGTACAAATAACAGTATTAACAAATCATAGGAAGAAAATTAAGGACTAATCAATAAATGATGCCGGGGCCAATTCGTTACCTATTTAGGAGGAAAAATAAACACTGGTCCAGGTGTTTGCACATCGTGCACCACCACCAACAACAAAAAAACCCAGTTGAATTGGAGTTGTTATTAAAACAAACCGAAAACAAATGACTAGTTTCTGGACGGGGAGAATTTTTAAAATTAATATACATTAAGTTTTACTTATAAAGTAAGGTATGTCAAATGGTACAAAAACTATAGCAAAAACAACCTTACCTTCCAGCACTGCTTCCATTCACTTTTAACTCTGTTATTTCTCATATTTGCCTGCATATTCTGAATATGCTTATTCTGCATGTTATGGTAAATGAAGACTGAGTAAACATTTTTACAGCATCTCTCCTTCCACCCAGAAACACAGCGTTCAATGTGTTGTGCACCACAGATACTCCATAATATTGTCCCAAGTAAAAATTGGCAACATCTGAAAAGGATAATATATCATGACCAAATGGGGTTATTTGCAGAAATACAAGGCTGACTTAACATTTGAAAACTCAGTTAATGTAATTCACCATATAAAAGTGGGAAAAAGGAAACATATAATCATCTTACTAGATGCTGAATATACGGACGAAATTCAGTACTCATTCAAGATTAAAAAAAAAAAAAAACTGGTAATAAAAGGGAATTTTAACAACCTTACCTAAGGCATTTGTAAAGACCTACAACTAACACATATTTAATGATTGTTAGGGCTGAATCATATGCCCCCAAAGTTCACATGTTGAAATCCTAACCCCCAATACCTCAGAATATAACTGTTTTTAGAGACAGGGTCTTTAAAGAGGTAATTAAGTTAAATTGACAGGCAGATTCTAAAATTTGTATGGAAATGCAAAGAACTAAAAAATATTTTTTTAATTTTTAAAAAGAAAGAAATTTGGGCGATTCACACCACCTGATTTTAGACTTAAGATAAAGCCACACTAATCAGGAGATTAGGTGTCGGTAAATGTACAGACACATAGATCAATGGAAAAAAAATAGAGAAGCCAGAAATATACCGACATATTTATGGTTAATTGATTTTGAAAATTTTTCAAAGGAAATTCAACAGAGAGAAGATAGCGTTTAAAAAAAAATGAAGCTAGAACAATGTGACGTACAAATGTTAAAAACAAGAGAGAAGAGGAGCCTTGATCTATACCTGGCACCATGTATAACAATTAAAATGGACTGTAGACCTACATAAAAACAGCTGAAAGTATAAATTTTCTAGAAGAAAATACAAGAGAAAATCTTTGTGATCTTGAGTTAGGCATAGATTTCTTAGATATGATATCAAAATCATGATCCATAAAAGAAAAATTGTTCATTTGGACTGCAGCAAAACTTAAAAGTTACTCTCTTTGAGAGACACTGCTGTGGACTGAATTGTATCTCCCTACAGATTTATATGTTGCAGGCCTATCCCCCGAATCTGTTTGATTGGGGGCCTTTAGGAGGTAATTAGATTTGGATGAGGTCATGAAGGTGAAATCCTCATAATGAGATTAGTGCCTTTATCAGAAGAAAAAAAGAGCTTGATCTCTCTCCCCCCACCATGAGGACATAGATAGAAGGTGGCAATCTGCAAGCCAGAAAGCAAGCCCTCACCAGGAAGTGAATCTTCCAGCACTTTGGTCTTGGACTTCCCAGCCTCCAGAACTGTGAGAAATAACTGTCTGCTGTTTAAGCCACCCAGGCTATGGTGTTTTATTATAGCCTGAGCTGACTAAGACAAACTATTTAAGAAAATGAAAAGACAAACTACAGGCTTGGGAGAAAATATCTGCAAAGCGTTATTTCTGATAAAGGACTTGGATCTAGAATATGTAAGGAATCCTCAAAACCCAGCAATAAAGCAAACAAGTAAATAAATAGGCTAAAGAATTGAAAAGATGTTTCACTAAAAAGAGATAACGGGTGGCAAATAAGCACATGAAAAGATGCTCATGCATCATTAAAAAACTACGCTGATACCTGTACACATCTGTTACAATGAATAAGATTGAAAAAACCCCACAAAAACTGGTAATAAGTACTGGTGAGGATACAGACTAGTTAGAACTCTCATACATTGTTGGTAGGAATGCAAAATGGTACAAACACTTTGGAAAACAATTTACTGTTTCATATAATGTTAAGCATATGCTTATCACACAACTCAGCAATTCCATTCTTAGATACTTAAGAGAAATGATAACTTATGTTCATTCAAAGACCTATATGCAAATGTTACAGTCGCTTTACTCATAATCATCAAAAACTGAAAATAATTCAAATGTTCTTCAGCTGATGAATGGATAAATCAACTGTACTACATTCATGCAATGGAAAATGACTCAGCAATAAAAGGAACAAATTTTCTGATACACTTAACAACATAGATGAATCTCAGTCACATTATGCTAAATGAAAGAAATCAGATATAAAAGCTACCTGACGTTCTGAAAGAAGCAAAACTATAGACACAGAAAACAGTCAGTATTTGCCTGGGGCTGAATGTGTAAGGAGGCTGACCACAAAAGGACATGAGGAACTTTTTTGGGTGAAGGAACAGTCCTATGTTCTGATTGAGGTGGTGATAACATTAATTGTGTGTTTGTCAAAAGTCAGAACTGTACACTAAAATGAGTGAGTTTTACTATCTGTATATTAAATCTCAATAAACCTGACTTCAAAAAAACAAAAAAGAAAAACTCAGTGTGGGCTTGCAGAAAGGAAAAGTTAAGGTGCAACTCGGTAGTGGAGAGATTCAAGACAGAGCAGAGCTAAACTGCTCCATTAACAGTCAGAAATTGTCACCCTTGTGGGTGAAGTTGTCTGTAGATTATGTCTCCTGGAAAGCTTGCCTTAGGCTGGAGCCAGGGGGAGGCAAGTTCCTCCTGTCACTGGGCCTCAGAGGATTTGGGGAAGCTGAACTCTGCGGGGTGATGTTCATGGTCACAGGCATTCCTGTCAGGAGAGTAGGCTCCTCCTAAAACAGTAGGAAGTCGGGGGCTAAAAGGAGTGGGATAGGTAGGGACAGCCTATGACTTTCAGAAGAAGTCACATTTCATAGCCAGTTAAAAGTTTTCCTTTATTACATTGTAATTCCATTTTGCTATCCTGAAGCCCTCAATAAAGTCTGTTTATGTGTTACAGCCTGGTCTTAACTTGCATGGAGGAGTTACAATGGGCCTGGATTTATCCTCCTTAGAAGAGCATCAGCCCAGAGAGCACTGAGGTCGAGGAGAATGTCTTTGATCCCACTGTTCTGTGTACTCAGAACAGTGACTAACACCTAAGTGCCCTATAAATGAGATTTAAGTGAAAGTTTCTCTCTTCATTATCATGTAAACCACAAGAAAACAATGTTTCTTCAAAATCTCACTCATTCACATGAGATACAAATGGTTATGAAAGGAAACAGTCATCAAGCTGATGTTTAGGAATCCTACAGGAGAAGCATAAATCAACCCACAGAGATGTTACTTACTCTAATTAGAGAATCCACATACCAAAATTCCTTTCTCAGAGCTCCCAACTAGTTGAACAGGGTATACTAGTAGTTTTTGCAACAGTAGACTCTGACAGAGCTGTTGATTGCCACATCTCCTTCCTAGTTTATCCAGATTCCCAGCTGAAGGGTAGGGTGCTCAGGGGCCCCTTCCCTGCCCAATGCCAGGACTTTACTGAGAGAGCACCATTCTCCTCCCTACCATCCACACTGAAATATTGCACACTCAGCCTGGAAGGGCTGGAATTCCCACAAACTGACTATTTTGTCCATCTTCAATACATTCTTGTTTTAACGAAAGTCTGTTTATTTTCCATATCTTTTCTATTTATTTATTATAATTGAATCAGCTTTTTACCAGGTTATCTGATCTTATTTCACAATTTACACTAAGGCTGAGAATATTCCTAGCAATTAATTATTAAGTAGGGTCTCTTTTATTTTCCTAAAAAATATCTAACCAATACAATTGTAGCATAAGATGGAATGATACAGTTAAGATAAGGCTTATTCCTCTTTCCTTTACCCATAATGCTTACTCAGGGGCCTTATTTGGAACAGAGAGCCCACCATAGCTGGATCCATTCCTTTGCCCCAACCCTGCCCTGGGCTACCCTGTGCTGAATGGATGTGCTTAGTTCTTATCCTGCACCTAAGTCTCAGGTTTGAATGAATACAGTTTCTTTTCCCTCTTTCCTCCCAGCCCGTCCCAGTGTTTGACAGTCGAGGCTGAATATAATTTAAGAAGCCACCTTGTGATTTTACATAGTACGGTATGGTGTGTATTGCAGAAGAATCACACATATAACTGACACTGCTACTCAGACGTGCGAAAATGACTTTCTTTCCTTCCCGCCTCTTTCTTTCTTTCCTCCATCCCTCCCTTCCTTTCCTTTTTTCCTTCCTCCCTCTTCCTCTTTCTTCCTTTCTTCCTTTCTTCCTTTCTTCCTTTCTTCCTTTCTTCCTTTCTTTCTTTCTTTCTTTCTTTCTTTCTTTCTTTCTTTCTTTCTTTCTTTCTTTCTTCCATTTTTTCCCCTAAACCTTGCTATCAGGGTGTGAGTCTGTGCAGAATTCATTAAATGTTCAATTTAATTCTAAACAGTCCAGTCTAGTAAATTTAATCAGTCCCTTTAAATCACATTCAGTCTGCCTTGGTGTAAACAGCTGACCTCTCAGTAGGCCTGTCTCCTCCTTATTTTTATGTAAGATGTCCAGATGTATGAGGTCAATGTGTGTCGTTTATGTACCACTGTAGCATTTTTAGAAGACAGTTTCCTTGAATCCATGCGGACTCAACATGGTGCCTAGGGACCAGGTAGACAAGAAATCTGAAAAGTCCACAATATAGAAACCAAGGGTGGTGAAGAACTCTCCCCCGCCCCACCCCCCACCTCCCGACTATACCATTACCAAGTGTGTTTTGGTTCAGTGGACTCTTCAAAGCAACCTCCTCTCAGATCCTCAAAGGGGAAGTGTGACAAAGTTGGGGCAGGACAAAAGAATCCTCCTCTGCCTTCAACCTTGTCCTTACTCATCTAATGAACCTTCCTTTTTCAGGCAGAGGATCACAGAGAAGAAAAGCTGACATTTCATTCATTTCTTTCCTCTCTATTTACAACTGTCCTAAAGGGACAGAAGGGTTGCCACCTTTCATTCTTTAAAATCTATAATTATGGACTAACCCTGCTCCTTCATGTTCTTAAGAAAGACATAAAGGTCTGACTTGCAAGCACATTGCCTCACTTCATGATTCTATTTTAAATATTAGAAACAATATTAACACTGATCTCTCTTTGCATTCCTTCTATACCAAATGCTAACTTTCTCCCCACAGACTGAATGTTCCAGGTGGATATTAGCCTGTGATACATTAAAGATAGTATTGGCTAAATTCTTTGCTCTTCCTTCCATTGAGAAGCAGAGTTTGCTTTCCCTTCCTTTTAATCTGGGCTAGCCTTACTGACTTTCTCGACCAATAGAATGTAATTGAAATGATGTTCTGTGATTTCCCAGGTAAGGTCATAAGAATCCTTGCATTTTTACTCCAGGTCATCGTAAATCAAGATAAATTGTCCCTGCTGTGCCCTTCCCAAGTTCCTGTCCCACAGAACTATGTACATAATAAAATGGTTGTGGTTTCACGCCACTAAGATTTGTCACGTAATGTAACATTACATTAGTTACAATTCTATTACAGAACTATATTTATCTGTCCCAAATGTTAACCTTTATATGTATTTAATTAACAAAATGGAAAATATTATGAAACCAGTTTGGGGCAATCATTAAGATGTTAGGCTGTGTTACACAACATTGGATGATCCATGAAAACATTACACTAAGTGCAAGAAGCTAGACACAAAAAAAAAAAAAAAATATTGTATGACTCCATTTATATGGGATGTCCATAATAGACAGATTCATAGAGACAGAAAATAGGCTATTGGTTACCTAGGGCTGGGGAAGGTTGAAGGAAAATGAGGAGTGACTGCTAATGGGGACTGACTGCTTTTGGGAGTCATGAAGATGTTCTGAAATTGATTGTTGCAGAATTCTGTGAACATACTAAAAACTATTGAATTGTACTGTTTAAATGGGTACATTGTATAATATGTACATTATGTATCAATAAAGCTGTTATAAAAAATGTTTGGCTGAGATGTGTGAAGCCTGGAATAATAGGTGAGAAATGAACATTAACATGTTTGCCCAAGACCTCTACTACTTTCTTTTCAGGCCACATGCTCTTCTAGCTTCTTTGAATGTCACTCAAGGATCAGCCCTAACGCATATATGCTGCTTCTGCCACTTCTGTTCAACATAGTACTGGAAGCCCTGGCCAGAGCGTTTAGGCAAGAAAAAAGAAACAAGGCATTCAAATTAGATGGAAGAAATAAAATGATCTCTGTTCACAAATGACAGGACCTTATATGTAGAAAACCCTAAAGATTCCATAAAAAACTGTTCAAACCAAAAAATGAATTCAGAAAAGTTATGGATACAAAATCAACATTCAAAAATCAGTTACATATGTATATACTAGAAACGAACAATTTGAAAAGGAAATTAAGAAAATTACTTTCACAGTAGCGTCAAAAAGAACAAAATAGTTAGCAATAAAACTAAAAAATGTTGCTGAAGGAAATTAAAGAAGGCACAAATAAATGGAAGCAAATCTCATGCTCATAGGATGGAAGACT
Source organism: Camelus bactrianus (assembly GCF_048773025.1). NCBI lineage: Eukaryota > Metazoa > Chordata > Mammalia > Artiodactyla > Camelidae > Camelus > Camelus bactrianus. The sequence continues at coordinate 16,275,434 of NC_133552.1, forward strand.
TAATATTGTTAAGCTCTGAACCACATGTTGCTCATCTGGAAAAGTAGCCTCGAATTGTTTCCATGGCACATGATTCAAGAGCAGCAAAAGGGCAAGCCCCAGGGTGCAAGCACTTTTCAAGCCTGTCACCTTTATTAATGTCTCATTAGCCAAAGCAAGCCACATGGCCGGCCAACCTGAGTTAAGAGTGGAGAAATAGTCTCCACTCCCTGATGGGAAGATCTGCAAGTTGCATTACAAGGCATGGATGCAGAGAGAGGCATACAGGAACCATGTTTACAATCTACCCAGAGACCTTGGAACAGTTGGCCAACCCCAGTTTTCTCTTAAATAAAATGAGAATAATGAGTACTTATAATACCTTGCAGGGTTATTGAAAGGCTTAATTGGGACATCACAATCAGAGAATCTAGTGTAGTACGGTGCCCCGCAGCAGGCACCCTATGTAGGTATCCACTGAGCTCCAAGGATACAAGTGATGTTTTTCACCTTCACAGTATTTTTTCCAGTTCTTACTACCATAGTAATTGCTCAGTAAGTGAATACATTTTGTGAGAGATTGTATTATTATTCCAAAATATCCATGGATCCCTTCCCTATGAAGTGATTCTATACTCCTGCCTACTGCCATGTGACTTGTAGTGCTTCCCTTGGAAGAAGTCTAAGTCCCTGCCTCATCACTAGACTTAGGTCACTTTCTTTAGCAACAACAACAACAAAACCCAAAGACAAACAAAAAGATTACAATATGTCAGTTCTTAGCAGACGCCTTAAGAGCCATTGCTGTTTCCCATTAACTCACTTAATATTTTCTTCTGCTATGAGAATGTCATGTCCAGATAGACCATTCCCTCAGCCTGGGTCCTAGAATGAGAAGAAAAATGGAGCAGAGCCACAGCCATCCTGCAGCCCCTCATGTAACGTGGATGAGAAATAAACTTGCTGTAAGCCATTGAGATTTGTAGGGCTGTTTGTTACTGCAGCAAAATCCAGCTAAATCAAATAAACACTTCTTGTTCTTAGTTATGTTGGAATAAAGGATGTATCCTTGTAGATACTTCAAGTAAGGGAAAATTCTCTTTCATTTTAAAATTTCTCATCTAGTTTCACACTAGTATAACTCTGAGACTATTTATAATAATTATTATTTAGTTATTTTCCCATGGGTAGCTTGTCATGCAGACTTCCTATAACGTGCATCCTTCTCCCACTATAAGTAGCAAGCTTTCTTGTGGCCTTGAATTTTCCATCTTACACACTGTAGCTAAATATCAACATTAAGTCACAGCTAGTGTTTTGCATGTTGTTTGCTTTCTTAATAACTTTCATTTGATTAAATTTGCTATGTATTGATTCTTCACAATTACTTCACCACTGCTGAAATTACTAGAGGTAATTTCTTTTGAAGCCTCATAATCCCTTTAGTTTCTAACTAATTTTGCCCTAAAAATAGATCTTCTGGGCTTGTGAGAAATTTAGAAGAGGCACAATATTTTTCTACCATTTTTCTAAAAAAAATCAGTCTTACACATTCAATATAGAAAATGCAGACATTAAGAAATGTACAAAGAGGAAAAACAAGTCTACCAGCCATAGATAACTCTTGCTAACATTTATTCTGTACTTCTCTCCAGTCCCTCTCCTAAGATACCACTGGAAAATTACTGCACATCTCATCTATCTACTGTTCTATCTTCCTTCATATAAAACATGGGATGAAATTAATTGGGGCTTGACTTTCCACCTTTGAATTCAGGTAAGTACTAGTTACATCCTCTTCTAATAGAGACAACATTCTCTCTCTCTCTCCCTTTTCTTTCTCTTTCTCTCTCCCTCTCCCTCCCCCTTATTTTAGCTGTAGCTCAGCCTCTACTCTAGTACTTGAGAACTCATCTTGGGAGGAGGAATCCCAGAGTACATTCCGTTTCGGGAACAATGACTTTGAAAGTCAGGGGACAAGACATTTTGCAAAGCTTCTCTTGAGGACACAGACTTTTTATTTTCCTTTGTGCTCTATAACCACCTTGTAACGGAGCAGGACCCTACAGGGCTTTCCCAGGACAGACATGTCCTCCACCTGTAGAAAAACTTTAATCAAAGAATAAATTTAATCAGAGAAGTGAGGAAATGCAGAAACAAAAGAAAATAGTTAAACTGGACAAAATAATAACATTTTAACCATTAAACAAAATCAAGGACCTTTAGTTCCTCCTCAATAGCTATAGATAATATTCTGAACCATATCCTTTGAGCTGTTTTAGAGATACTGGACCCCCCCACCAGGTGAAATTAATTAACTGCAGGATGACCAGATTGTAGCCATGACATAAGCTGCTCCATCTTACACAATTCCAAGAACTAGTCTCAAGGAAATGGGAACAAACCGACCCTGAAGTTGAAGATTAACTGTACTTAACACAATCAAGATGATGCTGATCAAACCATCACATGACCAATTTCAAGATGACTGTCAGAGCTAACTGTGCTGTTTCGCACATAGCTCTCACTCCTCACCCCGACCCCCACCCCAGTCTGTGCACCCCTGAAACTCCTTTTTAAAAACATTTGTCCCCAGTCAAAAATAGGGGGTTGGTGCTTTGGGAAACGAGTCCACCTTCTCCCCAGGATTTCCGGCTTCCTCAATAAAGCTATTTTTCCTTTTATCCAATACTTGTCTTGTATTGATTCTTGAGTGACAAGCAACTGAACCTGAGTTTGCTAATGATATTATTTCTACTGATGGAGGTTTAAAGTGTGTATTACTGTTTTGCTTACCCACCTCCCTTCCATACTACAATTCTAGAAATAGGAAATTCATTCCTGGTTAAAAATTTTTTTTTAATTTATTTTAAATATTTTGAGGGAGGAGGTATTAGGTTTATTCATTTATTTATTTTTAGAGGAGGCACTGGGGATTGAACCCAGAACCTCCTGCATGCTAAGCATGCCCTCTACCACTTCAGCTATACCATCTCCCCTTCCCAGTTTTAACAAGTGTATTTCAGGAACTTGCTACCTTCTAGGGATAGTGCTGGGTCCTGGGGCTACAATGGTTAACAAGACGCAGCTTGTTCATCCAGCTTTCAATCTAGTGATAAAACCTTAGAGAGCAACTAATTTCAGTTTTCTCTTAAATGAATGTATGGTCATTTATTCTACCACACCCTTGGCTAATCCACAATCAGCCCTTCTCTGCCATCCCTTCCATCTCTTTGTCTTAACTGAAATCTGACTCTTCCTTAGGTCAGCACTTTTCTAGCCAAAGTCACAGTCAGCCTGGATGGTGCATTTGACAAATTTGAAAGGCAGGCCTTTTGGGCTGATACAGTCCTTTGGGACACAGCTTAGGGAGTAATTCTTCTAATGTGTCCTTTTCTCTAGGTTAAATGTTGTCTGCTTATGTGCTTAAACTACTGTCCTCAGGAACCAGCACTAAGTTTTGTGTCTGCTTTCTTTCCTCTGCTTCTTCCAGACATTACTCCCTTACTCTCCTGCAAAAAATTCTCCTTTACTAAGGGTCATGCCTTTTGACCAGCTGTCCCCTTTGTCTTCAAGTCCCTGTACTATACTCACCTTGTGGCTATACTTTGTCATTCAATGAAGACTCTGATGCTTAACTCACACTTCCTGCCACTGGCCTACCCAGTCTTATAAACACGAATAGTCTTTGTGGAACTTTTGCCCCAGCTTAATTTGTCTGTCTAAGACATGATGTTCCTGATTCTCTGTGCTACAGAGAAGACTGACACAGTGTTCTAAGGAAAAGCTAGGCATCTCCAGAACTGAAATGAGATTGCCTATTTAGCCACAGGGTCTACTTAAGGTCCACAAGTCCAGTTGATCCTTAAGTCCCAACACCAGTATAACTTCTCTCCAAGCCAGGCAGGTAAATCTTCAGCTTGCCATCTTTCAAAATTTATTAAAACTTCAAATGACACATACATGATGTCCCAGGTCAAGAGATTAAAAGACCTACATTCAGTTCACCTCCTAATCCAGACTCCAAAATATATCCCTGTGTTGGCCTGGGCATTTGGATTATGCAGGTATTAGTCTCCCTACATCCCCAAACTTTGTTTAATTTTGTTTTGTTTTTGTTTTTTAAGCTGAATTGAGCTTTGAATTGAAGGCTATAAGGAACAGCTCTATGGGAGTATTAATAATAAACTTACTCTAAGAATACTGTCAAAAATTTTTTTTAAACAAACAAACAAACAACCCCCCCCAACCCAAACACATAGAAAAAGAGGTCAGATTTGTGGTTACCAGAGCCGAGGAGTGGGGCAGGGCAGAGGCTGGGGGAATTGGAGGAAGTTGGTTGAAAGGTACAAACTTCCAGTTAAAGATAAATAAGTACTAGGGATGTAATGTACAACACGATGACTACAGTTAACACTGTTGTATGATACATGGGAGAGTTAATGTAATGTACAACACGATGACTACAGTTAACACTGTTGTATGATACATGGGAGAGTTAAAAGACTAGATCTTAAGAGTTTTCATCCCAAGGAGAACTTTTTTTTCTTTTTATAGTATCTATATGAAATGACAGATGTTAACAAAACCTACTGTGATCATGATTTCACAACGTATATAAATCAAACCATCATACTGTACACCTTAAACTTATACAGTGATGTATGCCAATTATTTCTCAATAAAATTTAAAAAATGTTTTCAAATGTGTCCCACAGTGACCTTATAACAATCCCTGGAACAAATTCATTCTTGCCCAATCTTAATATCAAAAATATCCCTGAGCAATGACCTATTAATATATTTGCAATCAAATTACTTACCTAACTAGATGTCTACAGAAAGTCTTCAGGGCCTGGTTTGTGGCCCATTGTTAATATGGATGATTATTATCTACATAATTTCAGTGCCATTTCTGACCCCATTTTATCTTTCCACTCCTCTTTTTCTATCTTCTTACATTTCAGTTTAAGGTGAGAGAGTGAGTCAGGAAGCGTATAGGTGAAGAGCATTCTAGGCAGAAGGAATAACAATTGTCAAAAGTCCAAAACAGAAAAATGCCTGATGTGTTCCAGGAAGAGCATGGAGGCTGGTGTGTTTGGAGTGGAAAAAGTAAGAAAGAGTAATAAGAGATAAAATCTTATTGGTTATCAGACATAGCCCTGTGGCTTTGCAAGCCAATCTGAAGAACTTTGGCTTTTAAGATGGAGAGAAGTGACGTGATCTAACTATTGTTTTAATAGGACCACTTTGGCTGCTAGGAGCAAGGGTAGAGCTGGGATTCCAGTTAGGAGGCTGTTGCAGTCATGCAGGTGAGAAATGATGGTGGCTTGAACAACAGTGGTATTAATGGAAGGATTGATATGTGGGTGGATTCCAGATACATTTTGAAGATAGAGTCAACAGAATTTATGGATGGATTGGATATCTAAGGAAGTGCAGGATGTGAGCAACTGGAAAAATACAGCTGACATTAACTTTCAGGAGGAGCAGGCTTGGGAAGGAAACTCAGGAGTTACATTTTGGACTTGGTAAATGTGAAATGTCTATTCTCCATGGAAGTGAAGATGCTGAAAGAATGCTGAGTAGGTGCTGAATATGAGTTTAGATTCTGGGGCAAGAAAGAGCTGGGGTTGGAGAGCAAGATGTGGGCATCATGATTGTACTGATTGTATTTAAAACTAAGAGACTAAATGAGTTTACCATGGGCATGAGTGCATTTAGAAAAAGGAAATGATACAACATCTGAGTTTTGGTTGGGGAGATGTGGAGAAACCAGCAAACAAAACCAAGGAGGTTCCAGAGAAGTGGGAGGGAAGACAGGGGAGTGTAATGTTCCAGAGACCTAACGTGGAGACTGTTTCAAAGAGACCAATCAAATCATACTGCTGAGCATCCTGTAAAGAGTACTGAGAAAGGACTCTTTGATTTAGGGTCATGATATGGAGGTCAGAGGTGATCGTGAGAAATGCAGTTTCAATAAAATGTAGAGGAGCTGGAAGGATCACCAGTGTGGGTACTAAAATCATGAAGAATTATCACTGGATTGGTAGTGGGGAGAGGAACGGTGAACTAGGAACAAAAATCTTGAAGAAAGGAGGGCATATTAATTAGGGCAAAACTAAGCTGTTGTAACAGTGAAGCGCCTTAAACAATAAAGAAGTTTGGTTCTTTCTCATGTAACAGTGCTGACATAAAACGTCTAGGTTGGTGGGGTGGCTCTATGCCCGGGGTCCTCGAGCGATACAGGCTGCTTACAAGCAGTTGCTCTGTCAGCTCCTGGGGCATCGTTACGGTCAAAAAGAATAGTGTTGAGTGGTTGGCTGAGATGTCCTCTGCTTACCGTTTACCATCTTCATGGCAGCAATTTTTGTGAAGCCCTTTATACTCGTTGGAAGAAATCTCCCAAGCTTTCCAGCCCACTTTTGGGTCAGTTTCTGCAGTTCCTTACCCTGTTAAGGTTCCTATTAAATTCAGCATGAGGTGAAGGTTGGGGGTGGGAAAGAACAGAAGGGATCAACAATATAGACATATTAAGGAGGCAAAGAGAAGCAAATCTCTGATACAGGGTAGGGTAGAGAGGAAAAGTGGTGAAGTGGGAAAAATTCTGCACTTGGAGTCAGAAAGTCTAGATTTGAATGCTAACTCCATCACTTACCCGCTAAGATGGCAAGCTGCCATCTTGGTCAGCTCAAAGGATGTTTCCCTATGTGTGTGAAAATTAACACCAGGTCCACCCATCACCTAGAGAGGGACTTGTGGGGGTCAAAAGAGGTGATGCATGTGAAATTATGTGGTAGGTTGCTACACAAAAACAAATTCTTCTTATTTTTTTAGTTGTTATCATTTATGGTTTGACCAGCTTATTCCCTTCTGCAGTGTTAAGTCAAGCAGTTTTCAAAATTGATCCACAGACCCCCGGGGCGTCACAAGACCCTTTCAAGAGATCCATGAGGCCAAAACTATTTTCATAAGAATATGAAGACCTTTTTTGGTTTGTTTTTACCTTGTGCTGATATATGCACTGTTGATCAAAAGCAATAGTGGCTAAAAACGTTAGAATTTAGCAAGAATCAAGGTCATGGCGCAAAACCGTAACGATAGTCCTTAGTCATTGAATTCTTCACCATGACACACATGCTGTTAAAGAAAAAATACTTCAAGCCAGTTTTATTTGGGAACATCCTTGATGAAGCAGTAAAAATTATCAACTTCATTAAAACTCAACCCACAAGTACATATCTTTTTAATATTCTGTGTGATGAAACGGGATGTGTTCATAAAGCGCTTTTTGCTACAAAGGAAGGATGATGGTTGTCTTAAGGAAAAGCAGTTATGTGGGATTGAGTGTGAGCTGAACTAGCTGGGTTTTTTTTTGTGAATCACCATTTTTATTTCAAGAAAGGACTGATAGACAAACTGGGATTTCAGACTTGGGTATTTGGTGGACATTGTCTCAAAAATAAATGAAGTGAGTGTGTCACCTCAGGGTAAACAATTGACATTTTTTGTTGCTAAAATGGTATAATTCACGCTTTCAACTGAAAATGAGAATTTTGGAAAACTTTTTATCTGCCACCCTGAGTTAGACAGCTTCCCAGTCCTTGGGTTTTCTGATGAAATAAGTGGTGATATTAACAAACGCCATTGTAAAAATATTTCATAATACGCCAACATTTACCAATGCTACATAACTCAGTAAACCAATACTTTTTTCAAATGGTCAATATGTGCTGGTACAAAGTCATACATGGGTAAAAATTTGTTCAACATTCATGACAGATCAATGGATTTCAAAGTAACAAGATGAAAAGTTCATTGATACAGTTTCAGATTCTACGCAGCAGCGTATCTTTAAGAAACTGCTACTTGTTGAGTTTAGGTATAGTGTCAAAGACAATATCCATAATTCTTTGAAAAGGCTAATAAAATACTTCTCTCTTCCCCAATGACATATCTATACACATTTTCTTCACACATTTCAACCAAAATCCATATTGCAGCAGAATCAATGCAGAAGCAGATAAGAGAATGTTGCTGTCTTCTACTAAGCCAGGCATTAAAGAGATTTCAAAAAATGGAAAACAATGCCACTCTTCTCACTAATGTTCTTTGTTTTGGAAATAATTATTTTTCATAAAAATATATTATTTATGTTAACATGTAATAGGTTTATTGTAGTTATTTTTTAAGTAAATAAATAAATCTAAATTTTCTCAGTTAAAGTTAAGATGGTAAATATCAACAGACACAACCACATAAACAAAAACTCTTTGGGATCCTCAACAACTTTAAGGGTGTAAAAGCATCTTGAGACCAAAAAGTTTGAGAATTGCTGCTTTGTATATCTAGCCTAGATTCTCGTAGCAATTGTAACCTTACCTCCTTTGGAATTCTTAATCCTTACCAGGACCCGAGCCTAGGAGTTACAGCTCACACCAGCTGGCACTGTTACTATTCATAGACGATGGAGTGGACACTGGAGGATTTCCTTAATTTCTGTATCCTTCACTTAGGGTGCAATGGGCCAAGGAGCACAACAGCCTTTGACCCTGGCCTGTAGCCAAAAGGAAACCACACTCCACGTTAATAGCATGCATCTGAAATCGTAAAACCAGCTGGACCTGTCTTTAGGCGCTATTTTAGATAAGCTTTCTTAAACAAAGAAATAATTTAAAGGCTCATTTAGAATAGAATTTAGGTACAAATTTGATTGCACACTCTCCAGTGAGAGTTAAATAAACTTCATTTTGTTCATTTTTAAATTGAGTTGTTTGTCCTTTTCTTTCCTTTTGGTGCCCTAATTACCTAGATATGTGTAACTGCAACATAAGCATATTTATAAATTATTATTTAAATGTGTTAAAGTTCTACAGGTCAATCTACAATAATTAAAATTAAATGTTAAAGCCTGGATAGATTTATTTTCAAATGCATCACTCACATTAACTATTTGGGAAACAAATTAATTCATTTATCAAGTAAGATACAACCTCAGAAAGATAATGCAGAAGATGCAACAATTAATTTAGGCATATGCTATCCTCTATAGATTTGCTATAGAAATGATACTTCTGTTTTAGCTGATGCATAAATTCTACAAACAATTTTTGGGCAATATTTAGGATGGCTGCAAACCATTTAACAATTTTTCACAACGCTTGGATCACACTTTGAAACACTTTGGTTATAACACACATGTCAAGGTTTTGTAATACATGATGAAATGTTCTGCTATTTATGAGAATTTATACAATTCTTGCTCAGGTAACAAAAAGACAAGAAATTAAAATTACAAGCTGAGGGGGAGGGTATAGCTCAGTGGTAGAGTGCCTGCTTAGCATGCACGAGGTTCTGGGTTCAACCCCCAGTACCTCCGTTAAAAATAAATAATTAAATAAATAAACCTAATTACCTCCCTCCTCCTCAAATTACAAGTTTTCATTACCAATTAGTTTTGAAATAATATTCTTAAACCCAAAATTGATATTTACATTCAAATCAACAATCTGGAAACTGTTCATGTGCCTGGCTATTTTGCTGACTAGCTTTAGATTAATTTCACTAATTAATTCATTGAATTATTCAGTGAACATTAGTTGTGTCCAAAATACGTAATTGACTGTTAAATGTCCTGGGGCAATGAAAAAGACAAAATCTTTGTGCTTATGTTCTATGTCCTAAGCATAATCATGTTATTCCTAAGTGGCTTATTTATTTGGAAACTTGGGACCTACAAATAAGACCAATGACAACAATAATAAGTAATATTTTTGAAAGCTATGTACCAGGCACTGTTCTAAAATCTGAGTATTTATGAACTCATTTGATCCTCACACCAACCCTCTGAAGCAGGTCATTTAGCAATCATCCTCAGTTTGCCAATGAAGACACTGAAGCACAGAGTAGTAATTTGTCCAACATCACATGGATTTTAAATGGCAGAGTTGAGATTGTAGCCCAAGTTGTCTGGCCTGTAGCCCATGCTCTTCACTATTAGATTACTCTGCTTCCATGGGCATTGAATGAATGAATGAACGAATGAGTGTCTAGCTTAGCCCTGGTACATAGCCAAGAACTGCATATCTAACCCTGGCCAGCAATCTTGCAAATGCACACCTCAACTTATACGGGCCTCAGCGTGCTGTGGAGACTAGCATCACGGCCAGAGGACGCACAGTATGCTCCGCTTTCAGTTGGCACTGTTGTGTTTGCACAGGGAAGACAACTCATTTTCTATATTCGACACCTATCTCCACTTTGGTGTGCCGTTCTCCCTGGACAATGTCTCTCAGGGAGGCAACATTTTTTTCTCTGCCAGATCACAAGGCAGCCTGGTCAGGAAAAACAAATGATCAGTTGTAACTGATGTAATATTTTGGGGTAGCTTTTCCAAATTTGTTAAGGAAACAAATGAGAGCTAGAAGGAGTTTGGAAAACCTTGGATTTGAGGAGACAACTTTAGGTTGTGCTGTGTTGGTTGGTGGGGGAATAAGGAATAATTTGGGGGTTTACAGAATGGGGACACTTTAGCACTGGAAGGGACTCCAGACGGTCTCTAGTCCATTCTCTGGTGTCACACATAAGAATCTGAAGCATAAAGCGGTTACTTGATTGCCTCAAGTTTACATTGCTAGGTAGCGGGAAAAATCTGTTACCATTGCCAGATCCTCCCCTCCCCTGCATCTCTTTTTTTTTTTAATTGGTAGCTTTACTAGATTGAAGAATAATTTAAAATATGAAGTAATCAGTCTTTTCCATGCACAAATGTCTCCCCAGTGACACCAGAACACTCGCACGAACACTCTCTCCTTTATCGGTGCCTAGAAGCCATCTGCCTCACCAGTATGTTACTGCCTTTCCCTTCGAGAAACACACACAGCTAACTGTCCCCCAGTTCCACCACCCCTTGGTCCATAGTTGTAGGACAGCCTCCAAGGATCCCTGCCTCCTGGTGTTTATCCTCTGCACAATCTCCTCTGGAGGATGGGCTGGACCTAGTGACTCTCTTTGAACAAAGAGAAAATGGCAAAAGTTCCCCTTCCCTGCATCTTAAAAAATCATATTTTGCCCTTTGGAGTCCTGGGATAACTTAAGAAAAGACAAAGATCAATATGGCAGGCACTCCCTTGAAAGATCCTATTTTCCTACAGTCAAAGAGCCACATGAGAAACAGCCATTCTGGTGAGCAAACCTGGTTTCAAAAGTGTGCATTTTCGACAAAGACATTTAGCTTACAAGGAAATCCTCCTCCCAACACATCAGTGTACACTAGCTTTAGCCTCTTTCTGACGTCACACCCTCATTATATTGGGGAGGGTGTGGAATGGAGGAAAGACAGATACCCTTCTTGCGGTGACTTCTGCCCTTTACCCTGTATATAGGTATGCAGGTGTGTTGGGCAGGGGTTAGAGAGGAGAGGGGTTCCCTTTTTACTCTTTCTGGGGGAATTTTTGGCATCTTGTGCTCTATTCCAATAACTCGAATTTCTGGTTTTACTAGTCATCTTGCTCTTTGGGTTTCTCTATTATGTCTATGTGAATCCCTCAATTAAATTGCTCTTAATATTGCCTAAGGGAAGGGCAAAAAGCAGTCAAGACAATGGGAGTGGAGTTATTTCTAACAGGTAGCTCTGTTTAATAACTAAACACAGAGAAATACACCATTGCTTAATAATCTTTTTTAAATTAAAATTTTTAGTTTCTTATTTTTAAAATAGATTTATTTATTTTATTTTTTGAAGGGGGCAGATAATTAGGTTTATTTATTTACTTATTTTTTTTAATGGAGGTACTGGGGATTGAACCCAGGACCTTGTGCATGCTAAGCATGTGCTCTACTGCTGAGCTATACCCTCTTCACTATTACTACTGTTTTTAAATGGAGGCACTGGGAGCTGAATCCAGAACAGCAGGTATGCTAAGTATGTTCTCTACCACTGAGCTATTTCTCTCCCCACTAGCATTGCTTAATCTTATGATATCCTGGTACCAGTCTTCTATTTCCACGGAGAAACTAAAATCTATTTTTCAATGGAGACTATCCTAACAGAAATAGATCTGGATTTCAGGACCACTAACTTCACATTTTTTTCATGTTCCTTTACAATTTGGGCTAATATTTGTTGAGCATTTATTCCAGTATTTCAAGTACTTTTACACATGTTAACTCATTTCATTTGTATAATGCCTTTAGGGCTGGTATTGATGTACACCTATGTTAAAGGGAGAGAAACTGAGGCATGAAAAGCTGAAGAAATCTTCCAAAGTCATAGAGTACCTAAATGGTATAGCCAGGATTTGAGTCCGGGCAGTCCAGCTCTACCGGCCACACTCTTATCCACATGCTATATGCACTGCGTAATTGTGTCCTTTTCATTGTATTATATATGTGTGATTAGTGCACTGATAAAAGCTGTAGGTACTGATGAAAAATTGAAATAATAACGGAGTAATCACAGTTCGGGCAGACAAAAATGGAGTCGGGCAGCCACTGAAGATCTGATCTTGGACATGTCTCTGAACCTGAATTTTCTTTAAACTGTATCAGACCCAAAGACACCACCAGCTGCATTCAGAACACCTGCCAGTTGCAAACATATGGTCTCAGGTTCTCCCCTTATAACTATGCAACCATTCGGGACCCCAACCAATCCTTAATTAACAAGCACCCTTACTTCAAGAATTATAATTCTTGATAAACAATTCATGTAAAACCTTGTGTTTTTTGCCTCCCCCACTTTGTAGTCCTGTGGAACAGAATTCAAGAGCGTCTTGACTCTGTATCTCCCGGGCTGCAGTCTTAACAAACCCCAAATAAACACCTTTTAATTTCAATCAGGTCTCTTTTTCTAAAATTTTGTTAACAGTACTTAAAAAAACAAAGATTTTACTGATTCATATGATCATTTTTACCATTATTTTGGTCCTACTAGTCCATGAAACTTTCACATTGGATCAACTTAATTTTTTTTCTTTTGAGATAATTTTAAATTTATAGAAAAGTTGCCAGAATAGTACAAAGAATGTTTTCATTCTGAACCACCCAAGCGAAAGAAAACTACAGGCTTGATTGCCCACCACCAAGTACTTCCGTGCAAGTTTCCACAGACAAGGACATTCTCTTACATGGCTGCAGCTGTCATGGATTGAATTGTGTCCCCCCCAACCTCAGCCGCATCCTCACCCAATTCATATTTTGAAGTCCCAACCCCCAGTACTTCTGGAATTTGGAGGTAAGAACTTTAACGAGATGATTAAATTAAAACGAAGCTGTTAGGAGGGGACCCTAATCCAATATGACTGGTGTCCTTGTAAAAAGAGGAAGAGACACCAGGACTATACAGGCATGGAGGGACTACCACGTGAGGACAAGACAGCAAGAAGGTGGCCAATTACAAGACAAGGAGAGGGGCCTGGAACAGACTCCTTCCCCATGGCTCTCAGGGAAAAGCAACTTTGCTGGCACCTTGACCTTGGACTTCTAGCCTCCACAGCTGTGAGAAAATAAATTCCTGTTTTTTAAGCCACTTGGGTTGTTTCCAGTCTGTTTTCAGTCTGTGATATCTTGTGACGGCAGCCCTATCAAACTAACACCCCAGCATGATGAACAAAAGCAGGAAATTCACAACCATGCATTTCACTAACCCATTCGCACACCTCTTTTAAGTTTTCTCAGTTGTCCCCACCATGTCCTTCACAGCAAAAGAATCTAATGCAATTGTTACAGCTCCAGTCTCCTCCAGTCAGAACCGTCCCTCAGGCTTTCCTTGACTTTCATCTCTTTTGCAGATAACAGCTGGCTATTTTGCAGACTATCTCCCAATATGGATCTGTCTGATGTTTCCTCGTGACTAGATTCAGCCTAAGAACTTCTGGCAGGAATATTAGAGGAATGATGCCATGTTCTTCCCATTGAAACTTATCTAAACAGGGTATTGATATAGTCAAAATATAGAACATTTCCATCACCACAGAACCCCTCTTGTTGCCCTTTCATGGCCACACTTATTTCCATCCCACCCCACCACCCTACCCTGGCCACCATGAATCTGTTCTCCATTTCTACAACTTCATCATTGCAAGAATGTTACAAAAATGGAATGATACAATATGTAAACTTTTGAGATTGGCTTTTTGAGCTCAGTATAATTCTGAGAGTATCAATAGCTCCTTTTTTATTTCTCAGTAGTATTCCATAGTATAAATGTCCCATGTTTTACATTTTTCTTCAATGTATTAAAGCTACCAATTTAAAACAAAAAAAGATGCAGGGGAGGGGAGGATCTGGCAATAGTAACAGATTTTTCCCGCTACCTAGCAATGTAAACTTGAGGCAATCAAGTAACCGCTTTATGCTTCAGATTCTTATGTGTGACACCAGAGAATGGACTAGAGACCATCTGGAGTCCCTTCCAGTGCTAAAGTGTCCCCATTCTGTAAACCCCCAAATTATTCCTTATTCCCCCAACAACCAACACAGCACAAACTAAAGTTGTCTCCTCAAATCCAAGGTTTTCCAAACTCCTTCTAGCTCTCATTTGTTTCCTTAACAAATTTGGAAAAGCTACCCCAAAATATTACATGTTACAACTGATCATTTGTTTTTCCTGACCAGGCTGCCTTGTGATCTGGCAGAGAAACAACGTCCCCTTCCTGAGAGACATTGTCCAGGGAGAACGGCACACCGAAGTGGAGATAGGTGTCGAATATAGAAAATGAGTTGTCTTCCCTGTGCAAACACAACAGTGCCAACTGAAAGCGGAGCATACTGTGCATCCTCTGGCCGTGATGCTAGTCTCCACGGAATGCTGCCGGGGTGGTACAAACCCTGGGAATATAACTGAGCTCCATCTGCAGAGGTGCGCTAGCCTGCTAGCGGTTTCCTCTCCTGTGCCACCCCTATGCTCAAGGGATTCTGGGTGCCCCTCCAATGCTCCTTGTTTTAGAGTCCCAAGTCTCTTCATCCAGACACAACGGCCTGAGAAAGTGCATAGCACAGAAAGCCTCCTCAAGGAACACCAGAAAGTGCCTGCTTCCCTTTCACTCTCCTCTCCATCTTCTCTGGGGGCAAGGCAATTCCAGTTCTATGTCTGAGGCATAAACTCTCATTGAGTCCTTCTGGACTTTGGCTTTTGAAACCCAAATTTCAATCTCTTGCAATTCGAAGCTCTTTGCACTTGCAACTCAAAACCTGTCCTCTGCTCGTCTGCACTATCGTTCATTCCTTTAGGTGATGAATACTTGTAACTAAATGGAGTGAAAGGCAGAAGGTTAAAGACCATGTTAAGAGGGTAAGAATCTCAGTTATTATCTCAAACTCTCATCCTGCCAGCCAGAACTGGGTTCAAATATTGTGCTGGAACAACCAAACAAAAGCTGTGACACAGCTAAATAACTGAGGCTCAGAAAGTAAATGCTCAAGGGCAAGTTGCTTACTGTTTCTGAGCCTCAGTTTTCCCTTCTGTAAACTGCAGGATTGTTATGAGGATTAATAAGAAAATGTATGTTGGTCTCTTTCTCTGTTGCCACTGCTGTTCGAGTGTGGTTGAGATGAGTGTTTCTCCTTCCACCATTTCTGAGACTCAAAGAGAGCTAAAGGAAATCTTGTGTAAATATCCAGCTCTCCTGTGTTGTGTGATTTTCCTTCACACATAAACTTTAGTTCAAGAGGCTGTATATATCTGGTTGTAATTTCTTTCTCTTACAGGGGTTGGATGGATAAAATGGAGTAAGGTGAAAATTAGACAATTCTGAAAATGTCTCACTGCAAAATAAAGGATAGATAAAAAGGAAAGAAAGAAAGAAAATGTCTATAAGAATCTGGCATGAAAAACTGAGCATTCAGTAGATGCTGATTATTCACCTCAGCCCTCAGAAGTCTGGGGTAAGCAGGTAAGTTGAAAGTTGTTTCTATTGCATTTAGTAATTCTATTCATTTTATAGCTAACAACAGGACAGCTTAGCTAAGGCGTTGCTCTGGGCATCAAAATGTGGAAGGTATTGTGAGTGAAAAATGTTGCCTGCCATATCAGTCAACAAAGGATGTTGCAGCCATCAAGCCATCGCATAAGAGCCACGCCCCATGATGAGCCCTGAGGGAACTCGAACTCTGGATGGAAACAGGATGCCCCCCATCAAATTCTCAGCCACTGTGGCCATCCCCAGTGGTGCGCCCTGGGAGACTCAGGATGGAAAGCACAGAAGACTGGCCCTAGACAGCTAAGGTGCACTTCAATGAACCCAGACTTTTGCATCTTCCCATTCATAGAAAAGCGCTAAATTCCTTAACTTGAGATTTATGGTTTTCTTTAATTAACAGTAATCTTTTGATATTCAGACTACCTAGTCTTTGTCGCAAAAATTCCTATATACCCTGGCTCCTCCCTTACCTCTTCAGAGCAGTCCCTTAGAGCTACCTGAGAAGCTGCCTCCTGGGCTTGAGGTCATCAGAAAGTCTGCCGAATAAAACATAATCCTCAGTTTTTAGGTTGTGCATTTTTTCTGTCGACAGTGTGAAAACTTTGTTTTTAAAGGCCTGTGAAAAATTAAAGTGATCTCTCCCTCAGGCGATTTCTCTTCCCCCTTTCCATGCATACCATCCTACCCTGAATCTCCTAGCAGAAGGCAGGGATAGACAAAGTGGGAGGCTGAAGGTCAAGGATAGGAATGCCACTGCACCTGAAGAACGATTCTTTCCTTCCCTTAAGTACTCTCCCTCCTACCTCCCCCAACCAATAAAAGAGAAAAGAATAGAAACGAAAAAAAGCAAAGCCTCAGCATCCATTCTACTTCTCACCTTGTCACAAACTGCTTTCCTTTACTGCCCACCCCTAGTTTCTAAGATCCTTGTAGATAAGGACTGCAAAAGTTTTTGCTGTGAAAAAGTAGTTTCTTGATAAAGCAATCTCATTCTCTAAGGCTGGTCGCTTAGGGATGAAGCACTTAGCAGGCATCATCATTTTACCTATGCAGTTCTTTAAGGAGGTCTTAAGAGGTGCAGAGCTCTGAGCACCACCCAGAAGTGCTGTGGGAGCCGTGTGCTCCCCACCCCTCTTGCATAGGCTTCCAAAGGAGCTGGGCCCCGTGGGACCTGCATGTTCTCTTTCTCACTCCTGCTCTTAGTCCATATTTCTGCTGCCGTTCTGTTTTTTAGTCAGTATTGCAGAGGACATGGCAGGGGAGATGTGTCCTTTAATGGATCACCTGTGACCGATTTGAAGCATGTGAAGCAAAGTTAACTCAGTCAGGATCCTAGCAGGGCTATAGCATTACATCTTATTTTAGTACACTGACTTATTCTGGGTTTACTCAGGTGCCCTTTAAACAACTGGCCTTGGGCTCAGATGGCTGGTGGGACTTGGTAGCTCAACCACTGTGTTTATTATCAATGAAGAAGAGCTGGCTTGAAAATAAGTGCTCTCCATTCCTATCTGATGGGATATATGTTCCTAACAGAAACTGGCAGGTCTCAGTGCAGGCTTTGGGGACAGATTGTCCAGATTTTATTTGGTTGGCTGTTGGACAGTAGAAAGGTGAAGCAAGAGACATCTGAACAACTGAAGTCTGTTTCCCTCTCTCTGTTTCTAACTGCACAGAATATCTATTAGTGATGAAAGGAGCCTTGAGGTTATTCCCTCATGAGTGTCAATGAAATGATGACGTCCTTAAGAAAGTCCTGCCTTAAGATTTGGCAGGGGGTGCAGAAAGCTCCTTTCCATTCCCTAATTCGATAAGCTGTTTATTTTAGATTCACTTTTTCTTTACATAGTGATGTTCTGTGGATCGGGTCACTGTAGGTAGGTGCCAGAGCCTGGCTAACACTTGTCAGCAATGTGCACTTACTCTTGCCCACAGAAATAAACAGCTTTCACACATTTTAAAGCTCGATGTTCAGAACAGAATAGGCACCCAGTCATTCGTCCAGTGATCAGTTCTTTGGTGGGGCACATGTCATTGCATGGCTTTCAATGCACAATGTGTGCATCTGATTCACCTACAGAACTCTAAGAAATACAAATGTCTTGACTCCAATCCTTAGATGGGGTCTGGTGAATATATTTTTAATTAAGTTTCCCAGGTGATTCTGATAGGCCATCTGGGTTGGTAATGTGGACAGTGAATGTTGCCCGCTATTCCAGTCAACAAGGAATATTGCCTCCCATTCCACTTCTGCAAGGGTCAAACCATCAGCCACTGCAGCCTCCACCTCCGCCCCCGCCCACTCTCCCTGCTTGCGCGCCCTTAAGGGAATTCAGGACAGAGAAAAACAGGAAGCATGCTGTGATTTGGATACTGGGCCTAGACAGTTAAGATGCATTTCTAAGGAATAATTTCAATGAACCCAGATCTTTGCATCTTCTCATACCTAGAAAAGGAGTCAAATCATTGAGTCGTCTGTTCTTCATGATTCAGTGATCCTTCGATGTTGGATTACATTTTTTTCCCCCAAGCGAAAAAAACTCCTATATATCCTGGCTCCTCCCTTACCTTTTTGGAGCAGTTTCTCAGAAGTATCTGAGAGGCTGTCTCTGGCTACAGTCCTCAGTAACTAGTGGTTGACCATCTTCTCTTTGAGGGCAGAATCTATTCACTGCTGTATCCCCAAGCTCAACGCAGCGTTTGGCACAAAACTGACATGCAGGACTTATTTTTGAAAGAACCCATGTCACAGATGGGGCACTTGAGGCTCAAAGAACTTACGATCACACAGGTGGTGACGCTGGCCGTCTTCCCATTACATTTCGCTAGGAAATGTTCACGTCGCTGAACAATGTCCGCGGGTCGGATGCTGGGGCTGCAGTGTCCAGTTACAAAGGTCAAAGTTTGCTCCACGTTCCGTCAAGTCCAGCTTGAGGCTCAGGAGCAATCCCCGCCTGGCCGCCCTGGGTGTCCCGCCACAGCCGAGTCAATCCGAGACTCCACCCTGACGGGCGGGGTCAGGGGCGGTGCGCGCGCCCGCAGCCCCTGCGTCGCCGGCCGCCTCCAGCTCCTGCGCCTGCGCGTGGCGCCTAGGGGACTGGGGAGGACTCAGAAATGGCGGCCTCCATGTTTTACAGCCGGCTCTTGGCTGCCGCCACCCTTAGGAGCCACCGGCCCCGGACGGCGCTGCAGGCCGCCACCCAGGTACTGCGGCCTAGCTGCTCTCGCTTCGAGGGTCGGCAGGAGAAAGGGCGAGGTGGGGGCGAGATACGAGGGAATGCGGGGCGCGGCGCGGGGTCACTCCTCATTCGATGACATTGGGTGACAGGGGGTGCCCCGCCGGCCCGTGGGCGGCTTGCCCAGGACTGCTGCCCGCCAGGCCTGCGAGCGGGCTCGTGTTTGCGCCTTACTGCTCCGGCCTTCAGTCCGCGAGGAGCTGCGGCGATCTGGCCGGGGCTGCCCACCTGGTTTCAGAGGGGGCGGCGGGAAGCCGGGTTGGTCTCTGAGTGGAGGGGAGGGGGCCAGGCAGTTTCAGCTGCCACATGGGCGTCCGGCGCGGTGGGCCGAGGCTTCCGCGGCCCCTCTTTGGGGAGAGGGGAATGCCCTTCAGATGTACTTTTGTGTCTCTTGGGAGCTGTCATAGGTGGGAATGGCTTCGCAGAACCAGCAGTTCTTGCTGACTGGTCTTTTCTGGGAGGAGGCCGGGAAGTTTCTATGTCCCCCAAGGAACTGTGTACTATTCTGTTTAGTAGTGGTAAGGAGATGATGTTTACCAGCTTAACCAACTGGGAGGAAAAGAAAATACTGGATCAGTTCATTTCTGGATAGACTATAGCTAGTGTGATAGCCGCATTGTGCGCGCGCGGGGAGGGGGTGTGTGTGTGTATAAGTAAGCTAAACTCTGACAGGGGTGTTTGAGCAAACGAGTTTATTTGTAGGACATCAAATAAGGGAGTTGGGAGAAGAGTCACAGATCCACTCCACCTTCGTCTTTGAGTTAGGAGTTGTTTTTAAAGGGGAAGAACAAAGAAGCTGGGATTACTCATTGGCTTGTGTAATTCCTGTGACATTTCTTAATTCTGCTTTCAGGGGATCAGGTTGTCATCTGTTTAAGATTCTCTGCCCAGGTGGTCCATGTCCCTGGGGCCTATTAGCTCATCTTGCCCTGGAGAAACAACTTGGGTTTGTACTTTAAGGATGGTATCTGCAATAGCAACTTTAGTACATTAATGATGTTACCAACAACAGCAATTTTACTCATCTGACTCTAGTTGATTAGTGTTCAGTTAGCACAGGATTGAGGTTGGAGGGAACAAGAAAGGGAATAAAGCTTTGGGTAGAGAGATTAATCATAAATTTGGAAGGGAACTTAGTTTTAGGGGGCTTGGTTTTGTGTGTGTTGGAGCATTTACTGTATGCCAGAAACTGTGCCAAGCATTTTATATGTAGTCTCTCATTAGCCTTTTCAGCAACACTCTAAGGAAGTCATTAATCTCCACATCACTGATGGAGAAACTGTGGCTAAGAGAGCGAGTAATTTGGGCTCGGTCACCAAGCAGGTGAGGTCAGAGCTGAGGCTTAATTCCAGAACTGTCTGGCTCCAAAGCCTGTGTGCTTGAATCCGCTGTACAAATTCTTCTAGAGCATAAGAATTGGACTATTCTTTCCAATGTTGACACTAATAAACTTGTGAAAGGGCATAATTGGCTTCATAAGTCAATTACAGAGTTTTAGGTTGTATTCTGAAGTAACCTCAAGAGATGCCATAAATTAGTTGATTTTGACTTTTTTTTTTAAAGCTATTCATACTTTCAGCCTAAAGGTAATGAATTCTGTGAGTTTGCTTCCTAACAGGAGAAGTGATTCTTTTTTTGGCCTTGAACTTCCTTCTTATGGGCCTTAAAGGGTACTGTCTAGTTTTTAGAAAATGAGACTTCGGTGAACAAGTATGTTTCCATTCTAATCGTAGTCTATCCTTTTGGAAATTCTTTTAGAAGTCTTTGTCTCTCCATATAGAGATGCCTAATATGTTGTCTTAAACATCTCTTCTCTTCTACCCTCACATAAAATAATACAGCTTTAGAGTTTGGAATCACCTTAGTGTATCCCCTTCCTTTTATAGATGGGAAATAGAGGTGCAGGGCCTAAGGAATCTTTTTCAGGGTCACACACTGAGTTTAGTAAATTCTTTTAAAACATTTTGTTTAGTTTTCTGACCGTCTTGTTTCTCTGTATCTTTCGTTCAGTGCATAGTTGGTAAAAATAGGTCAGGTTATGAGCATATTAAATAACTTAAGATATCTTCTTGTTTGCTGTGAATCATACTCCCCAGTAGCTGTATTTTTACACTATCAAATTAGTATTATTTAAACTAGGTATGTGATTGGTTGGGTGGTGGGTGGTGTAGGGATTTGACCAGGAATTGGTGGCCTTTTGGCAGAATCTTCTAAGTGATAAGAGGAAAGAGAAATACTTAAATGTGGGAATCTGTGATTATGCAGGGATTTGTGTTACTAACATAATTCACAGCTGATAATATTTCAAGTTACAACTTCTAGTGGTATAAGGAAAGGATTATCAAAATAATTCAGATATTTAAGAAATCTCAAGTGGTATAAAAGCTATTAGCAATACCTTTTGAGTACGACCACTTGTTTGTAAGTATAGGTATTTGAAAGAAACTGTAAAAATATACTTAGAGTCTTGTGTCATGGGTTTATCCTCAACCTTTTTGGGAAGGATTTCAAACAGATAGATATGTTCTAGCTTGTACAGTGAACACCCGTACTACCTTCACCTAAATTTAACATTTTGCCACATTTGCTTTATCTTTAAAAAATTATATGATATGCATATATATTTATATATGTGTGTGTCTGTATAAATTACATTCATTTATTTTTGCTAAGCCATTTGAAAGTAAGTTGCAGGTATCATGGTACTTCACCCTTAGATATTTTAGTGTTTGTCTCTTAAGAATAAAGACATTCTCCTAAATAATCACAATATAATTATCATACTTAAGAAATTTAAAATTACTATAGTACCAATATCTAATATATAGATCAGATTCATATTTCCCCAGTTGTCCCCAACGTGTCCTTTATAGCGGTTAGGTTTTTTTTTTTTTAACTGAGATCAGCCCTCTATGGTACTTTTTCTGGTCTATCCAGCTAAATATGTGCCACATAGTGACTCTGTGATTGCTCTTATATGTGTTGCAGCTGTTTATACATCTGTGAACTCTGTATGGGACCAAGTTGGCCTCATTCTTTTAGTGTCCCTAGTACGATGTCTGGTATATGGGCAATCAAAAAATGTTTCAGTGTATGACTGTTTTTGCCAGGCTTGTGCTAGGTACTCCCATTACCCCCCTTATTTTTATGATTATTTTGAGGTATAACAAGTACAGCAAAGTACATAATTTATGTATGATTTATGTACAGCTTCAGTGGGTAGCTAGATTAAGTTTTATGTATGTATACATCTGTGTACCATTCGGATCAAGATAGATATACAACATTTTTAGCCCTCAGAAGGCTCTCTCTCTTTATCAGTACTCACCAACAGAGGGTAAATCACTTACAATCACTTATGCTGAATTCCATCACTGTATGTTGATTCTGACTGGTTTTGAACTGTATTTAAAAAATCATGTAAGTGTGTATTCTTGTGTGTGACTTCTTTCCCTTAAAATTAAATCTGTGAGATTAATTCATTGCTGTGTGAGCAAGTTTGTTTTTTATTCTCTGTAGTATCCTGTTAATATACTACAGTTTATCCATTCTCTAACTGATGGGCAGTTGGGTCATTTACATTTTTAAAAAATCTATTATGAATAATCCTGTTGTGAGCATTCTTATATATGCCTTTTGGTAGACTAAGCACTTACTTCTGTTGAATATATACTCAGCAATGGGATTTCACAAGATAGATGTTGGCTTTTAATATTAAAGTGAAACTAAATAAGGGAATTGATCTATCCAAGAGGAGCAGTATCCAGGATTTTAGCTTACCAGATGAATCAGAAATAACTTGCTAGTCTATGTGATTAATTAAGACTAGTGATTATCAAACTGTGGTGTGCTTAAGAATCAACTGAATAACTTTTTACAAATGGAGATTTCTCGAGGCCCAGTCCAGAGATTCTGATTTTGTAGATGAGAGTGGGGACCTGGAATCTGCGTTTTTAGAGGCATTCCTAGGTAGTTTTGATGTACATGGTTCATGAACCCTCTTTGAGAAACATTGTTTTGTATAAGATTTCTTTGAATTCAATTCTTAAGTTACTGTGTGTTTCACAGTAACGATGAACGATGTCTCAGTATTCTGCATTCTGTGTGGAGATAATGGAAATGTATGGATAACTGTTAAATGTGTGATTCCAATGCAATTTTCCAAGGCTTTCATACCACTTACTGCTTTATAAAATTGATAGGATTGAGGAGTTTGGAAAAAGGGAGAAAGGGGTTTCTGTGTGTCAATACGATGATGGGTTAAGACGAGGCTCTAACTTAGTGGAGCTTTGGGACCAATATATACTAGAGATCTTTTAATTGCATCCTTCCCTCAACACTTCTCATTGTTGTGGTCCTGCCACCTGGGGCCGACAGTTCTCATACTCCTTTGTCTTTCAGCAGTGACTTACTAAGCTGGTAGAGGAACATCTTATTTCTGTTTCCTGCCTATTTTTGAAAGAATAATTTTTACTCAGCTCTACTGAGGGACATTCCAGTAGCGAAAACTTTTCCAACTGTATAAAATAACATTTTCTCTTATTTTTTATTTTCTGTCTCCTTTTATTACTACCTTTTGGCATATTGTTTGTTTATTGTCTGTGCCACCCTCCGCCCTTCACCCCCCCCCCCCCCGCCACCACCACAAATAGCTACTAGACTGTAAGCTTTAGGTGCAAGGATTTTGTTGGGTTCACTTCCCTATTTCCATTTCCTAGGTGCTCAATAAATATTTGAATGAATGTTCCACATAGATTGAAATGGGGAAGAGTTTGTAGTGCATTTCTTTCTTGGAAACTTTGGCAGTCTAATTGTGAAGGACAAACACTTGAACTGGGTTTGTAAAGGAGGTAAGGGAATCATTTAGCAGGAATGCATTAAAGATGATGTTACAGATTGGTTCTGCAGGCTGTAACTTGCAGACTATTAGAAGGAGAGTTTCATGGAGGAAATTTACTGAAAAGTGGTCTCTGGATCCACACCTGTGGGAGAGTGAAGGAAGGAGGATTGAATAGAGGGAGAACCTCGGGTCTTCCTATGGAAGATCTACAGCTAGGGTGGTCTTGAGTTGTCCCAAACCGGGGTGAGGTGCCGGGTCTTTCTATCACTCCCTTAGCCCACATTGGCCAGTAATTGGATGCAGGCTGACAGTAGGAAGGAGGACCGACTTTGGGCAAGGAGGCTCCAATGAGGAGACTCAGCTGAAAGCTGTCAGCTGCCAACACTCCCAGCAGCCAAGGTCCTGAGGATCTGGACAGTACACCACAATGTGCACTAAAGATGAAGTCAGGGTTTGAATTTTGAGTGTATGAAAGATTAATGGTACCAAGTCATTCAGTTATCTCATATCTAGTGTCAGGAAATTAGGTGCTAGAGGAATTGTGGAGAGAAGAAAGATGGGAAGGATTTTTGGTTTGGTGGAAATAGAAGACTGGGTTTTTTTTAAACATTTTTTTATTGAGTTGCAGTCAATTTACAATGTTGTGTCAAAAAGACTGGATTTAGAACTGCAAAATTTGGCATTGAGGTAGAAGTGCTCTGTAGATCATTAGAGATATAGCAGTAAAGCTCAAAAAAAAGTCTAAAGATGATGGGAAAGTAGTTAAAACTACAAGGGTAACATTTAATATTTAGCTAGTAGATTTGCTCTTTTGTTGTAATTTACTCTGAATATTGTGTTTTAATAATTTAATATAACAATTTTATTATAGTTTTGAAGAACCAAGTACTCTATATAAACAAAGTATTTTGAGAAAGTGTTTTTAACAAGAATTACTGCCAAATCAGTGTCTATAAAAATATGTCCCCAATTTCTCTAGGTTCTGGGAAGTTCTGGATTGTTTAACAACCATGGACTCCAAATACAGCAGCAACAGCAAAGGAATCTCTCACTACATGAATACATGAGTATGGAGTTGTTGCAAGAAGCTGGCGTCTCCATTCCCAAAGGACATGTGGCTAAGTCACCAGATGAGGCTTATGCAATTGCCAAAAAATTAGGTACTAAGTTAAGAAAAACTTATGCCCCCCGACATGAGATCTTTGATAAGATTTGAACTTTAGCTTAATAACAACTTTTCGCTTTTGTTTTATATTTAAAAACTAAGTTTTACCCTGAAAGAGAAGGTGGAATTTTATGATTGTTGATATTCTAAAATTTGTAAGAGATTATTCTGAGCTCCCATAGTGCTAGTAACTGAAGAATCATAGCTTCAGGAAGCTGAAATCCTATTTTTAGTTGAAATATAATTATAGGGAAGGATTTCTGGCTGTGATGATTCTTCAGAGAAATGGGAAGGAACATCTTAGCTGTTCATGTGGTTGTAAAGAGAGGTCCAGTACTTCCCCTGTTTTTTTTTTTTTTTTTTTTTTTTTTTTTTTTAACATGAAAAATAGAGAACCAAATAGAGGGGAAAAGAAGTTGAGCATTAGAATGTAAGCTCTATAAGAGCAGGGTTTCTTTGTCTTATTTTGTTCGTGGATATATCCCAAACTCTTAGAAGAGTGCCTGACATTTACGTAATCAATAAATATTAATATTTGTTAAATGAATTAAAGAGTTGCCCATGTTTATTAGTAGATTCTTTTATTGGTAACCAAAACTTTAATAGCTTTTGTTAATTTGAATTTATATTAATCTCTTAATTTAAAAATAAAATTTGGCTTTAGAAAATATGCTTCACTTTATATTTTTAAGACTTTAATAAGAGAACATGATAATGAGTAACGTACTAGCTATATTCTGCGTTTTCTTTTTAGCAGTATTTAAAAATCCCCCCAATTTTATATAGATCACAGTCTTTCTTGTACGTGCATTTGATCAATATGGCTTTAAATGTGCTTTGGTGGAGACTTTGCTTTTGTTAGTTTTTCAAGAAAAATGTGGAACATTTTAAAACTTGTTTGAAATTGTAAAAGTTTTCATCTCCGTTTGTACTTATTTGTTTCTAGAATGGGTTTTTCTTTCAAAAGTGAAAACATGTAGAAAATCAGAAAATTGTTATATGTTATAAGCTATGGTTTTGAATGAGGTGGCCTTGATTACCCTGGCTTGGAAGCATGATTTTTATTTACAGTTTGTTTTTTGTTAATCAGAAAAACAGTTATTTTTATTCAGATTATAAGTAAACTGCTTTTTGTTCAGCAAAAGCCTTGTGTAAATTCATACTAATTTTGGTGAAATTTTTCTTAATTAATGGTGACCTGTAGTTCGAACTTGTGCGTGGTAAATGATGTACCTCATTTTAACCTTGAAACACTATAGATATTAGAGGCTTTTAAGGGTCAAGGCTTAAAGAAAACTCATGATTGTATTTCTGTATTATTTCTTGCTAAGGCACTTTTTAATAACTACCTACTTGAGATTCAATCTTATAGATGACCTAAATGTTAATTTCTAAAGAAGACCCAACAAAGTAGGAAGGAAAATTTGTAAATGTAATTGAGAAAGTGTAAGCTTTTCTTATCCTACCCTTCTTTCCTTGAGGATGAATTTCAGACCCTTGACTTTGTTTTTTCACTTTTGTTATTTTAATCTCTTGAATGATGCATTTTGTGTTTACCAGTTCTTTCTTTCCTTCATATTAATGCAGAAGGCATAAAATGTTTTCCATACCAGTGATAATAGGGCCTAATTTAATGAAATCAGTAAAAGCTAGTATTTCTTTTTCTATTTCCAAATTATTATGATTGGTCTTCTTAACTAGTTTTGTACATATTTTTTCATTTAGTTAAATTTCATTATTTTGTCAGAAAAGAGTAATTTGTGTAGAAACTTTTCCATAAAATGAGTAGGATTTATTCAGATGCCGGTCTCTTGATTTCTTTACTCACTGTAGAAATCTTTAATGATTCCTAGTTGTGGAAGAAAGAATAGTTAATATGTACAGGATATACTATAACTGTGAGTATTCTGGCAAGTTCTCTGGGATCAGGACTTACAAGTAGTAAAGAAGAGGTGGGCAGCTCTGATTTTGAGCCCCTTGGAACAGAAGGCATCTTGTTTGTCTAGAGTGTTTTTGTCAAAGAAGACTGCAAATGATGATTGTAGTGTGGGAGCAAGCCTAGTGATTAATGAGAACCTTTAAATCTAGGGCAGCAGAAATGCCACTTTTTAAAACATAGATTTCATAACTACTTTGAAGATGTTGAGACAATTTTGGTTTTTTGTGGCAAGTCATTGATATCAGAAGATATTGATTATGGGATATAACTGCACAAGGTATGATACGAGGTGCCTGGAAATACACCTGGTTCTTTCCATCTAGCTAGGAATTCCCAGTACTGATTTTGGCTATTTTAGGGTAATTTTTGCTTCTCAGCTACTGCAAAATTCACAAAATGTTAATTCTCATTTATTTAAGATGTCTTACCTCACCAACAGATATTCTAGGACATAAATGTATTACATGTGTGACAAACCATCACTTCCCCTCATTCCTAGGGGTGGCAAGAGATGCTGAGTTAGCGTGGAAACTGGGGCCTCCGAGCCTCATAGCTGGTAATTCCACCCAGAATAGCTCCGGCCTCTTTCCCCAGTATTCCGTACAAATTCTGTCATTTTCTATGTGTGTCATGATGTGAAAAAACTAGGAAAACACTGTCCTGGAGGCAAGTTTTACCTGTTGTGAATAATTGAACTTAGGGGTGGAAGAATGGTTGGAAAAATATTTTGAAAGACTATATGAGTCCACAAAATGAAGGTTGATGACCTTGAAGATCATGAAGTTTCTGGAATGGATTATCAAAGGGTTGGTTGGTTGTTAAGCACAAAGAAATGAAGTAGCTATGATTTGAGGTCAGTTCCAAGAGCAGATTCCCATCTCTTTTTTACCGTTACTAGTTCAAGGAAATATGATGTCAGTAAGACATTTAGCAGAGTTCTTATGATTTCCCTATTGACTGTGGAATTATACTTTGAATTCCAGAATAATTAAGGTAGACTTTCTCTCTAGTTGAGTAAACATGCAGAGGGTGCCAATTAATGCATGTCCGCCTGGAGAGAGATTTCTAATGGTGCAATGGACTTTGCCTTCCTTTTCCTTTTTCTAGTGTTTTATTAGATGACTATATGAGGAATGCTTACAACACTTGTAAATGACTAAAGCTGGGAGCGATAGTGAATATATTTTATAGACAATCTTGGGTTTCATAAATGTTCTTGTCTGACTAGAGCAAAGGGCCAAATCAAGGAAGACTGAGCTCTATGAAGGCAGAATAGGTCTCTGCTCATTTTCGTATCTACAGCTCCAGCACGGAATGTGGTATCTGGTATGTAGATTAACAGTTGAATAAATTAATGGAATTGAATAAAATCATTGTTTCAACCAATTGTCCTCAGATTTATCTTCCAATTCTTCTCCCTGTCTTGATAATTGATGAGATTGTATATCATTCCCTTTTTTTTTTGGCTTTTCTTTTGTTGTGAAGGGCTTTTTTAGAAGGAACTTTTGAAGGATCATTTGCGCCCTTAAGGAGTTTATTTTCATAAAAAAAACAAAAGTGACATTTTGGTGGAAGAGCCTTCTGTCTTGTAAAAATGTTTTTGAAAAAGTAGAGCTTTATTACTCTTACTTAATAGGTCAATATGTAAAGCTTCCAGTTTAATGAACAGGATTGTTTGAATTTAGCCCAACAAATCACCAGTTTAACTGCTGTCCCTTTTTACATTACATTTACACTGTTTGGATTACAGGTATCCTCTTTGGATATAAGTGAATATTTCTAAAGTACTGGAAAACTGACTTGACAGGTAACCAGAAACAGGTAAAATGACTGGTGGCTGCTCCTTTTAGTTTGGGCATGAACTCTAATTTGCCATAGTCCCTGGGTCTACCTGTTGTCTTCTCAATAAGAAAGTTATTGTTAGTTTTAAGGAAATTTCTAAACTTTCTCTAATCTTCATCTAATAATTGTTACACTTGGGAATGGTGGGGACTGTGGCAAATTGAAATAGTGTCTTGTGTAAACAAGGCACTTCTCATCAGCTCAAGTTACAGGGCCTAAGATGTCCAGTTTTGGGTTTTTTAAGAGCAGTGGAAAATCTGGATTTGTAAGAATTCTCCCGATTTCTAAGAATTCTCCCGATTTCTAAATGTTCTTTTATTCATCATTCAGAAAATATTTTGTGTCAGGAACCCTCCCAGGACCTTGTAAACATCAATGAACATAACAAAGATTCTGCCCTCCTAGAGTATATACTCTAGTGGAGGAGCAAGACAAAAATGATAAACGTGAGAAAATTGTATGCTATGTTTGAATGTGGTGACTTCGATGGGGAAAAAAACACAGAGTCGGAGGATTAGTCACAGGTGGGCAGGTTGCAGTGTTAAGTAGGGTGATCAGGGACAGTTTAGACTTAAAAGAAAAACTGGAAGGGAATGAGGACCCTTCCCAAATGGATACCTGGATGAAGAGTATTCCAGGGAGAGAGGGAGCATTATAGCCAAGTCCTAAAGGAAGGTAGGAACATGCCCAGAAACAGGGAGACTAGAGTAGCTGGTGTGGAGTGAACAGAGAGGAGGACATGATACAAAGGGCAGGGGTGCCAGGGGATTATACAGGGCCTGAGGCCATTGTAGGGGCTCTGGCCTTAACTGTGAGTAAAATGGGCATTCAGTGCAAGGTTTTAGCTAGAGGAGTTAAATGCTCACTTTGGCTGCTACTTTGAGAATATTCTCTTAGGAACCAGGGTAATCTAGGTGAGATGTAACGGTGGCTGGGACCAGGGCCTAAATTGGAGGTGATGAGGAATGGTCAAGATTCTTGATCCATTTTGAAGGTGGGACCAGTATGATTTCCTGGCTGAATGGATACAGAGTATGAGAAAGAGGTTTTTTTAAAAACACTACCTGGACTGACTCATAGGACCATCTTCTGACTTAAGCGTACATTTCCAGTGTGAACCCATTTATAATTTTCTAAAAACTTTGTGATAATTATTTAAGTGTAAACTTCAGGTCATTTCTTATTTGTTTGATTACAAATTGCATGTTACCTCCTTGATGAGGTGGGAATGCCCTCATTCTGCTTGGTATTTGTGCATTAGGGAGTGACCTTTCCCCAGTAATAGAATTCTCATCTTTAGCCTATTCAAATACACATTTATGGAGTGGTTGTTACATCCCAGGGACTGCTTTGTGGGATAAGATAATGCCCTTAACCCTGACCTCAAAGTTGATTATTTTTCATAATGTCATATTGGTGTTAAATGCTAGTATGGTATTCTCCGAATGCTATGAGAAGCGAAGTGAACAGGCTTTGAAACTGCCTGTCTCAGGAGACAGTGCCCCTCTAAGAGGTGTTGCCCTGAATCATGAAGGGTAGTACTTAGGCTAAACAGCTAGTTTAGTGATTTTCTTTAGCAAGTTAGAAAGGGGAAGAAGAGAGACAGAATAGTCTACCTGTTAAAAGAAAAAAGATTCAGAGTATGTCTTAAAAAACTTTTAAAGACTTAGAAGCATAACGTTCTGGACTCTTGATAAACACACCTTAACTCCTGACAGTCCTCCTCACAACAGTACAACCCAGGAATGCATATTAATAGGACTTTCTGTTAGTGGGACAATGCGAATTGATATCAGTAGTGGCACTTTCCCCGTAAGTCATGGTACATTTCTACTCAAAGTAGCATTTATAACTCAAATTTTCACAGGATAGCAAGTCTGCATATGAATAGGAAGGGAAGGAACTGTTAGGGAGACTTTGACTCAATTTTGTACTTTTTGTACCTTCCAAAGTACTAGATCTTTAAAGTATCAAGGAAAGATGAAATTATTTCAGTATACTTTAAGAAATGGTTTAATATGAGCATCTAATTTTTTTAAATTTGTGGATCTTTAGATGATGAATGTCTTAGTGTTCTACTACAAAATTTGTGTACATGTAATTCCTCATTTTCTGACATTGTTGATAAATGAGACTTTATTCCATTTAATAACACTGCTTAATATGTATGTTTAATAACAAGATATTGTGTGTTGCATGCTGCTCCTTGCTTCTTATCTAATAGAAGTGTTTTTCTTCTAGGTTCAAAAGATGTTGTGATAAAGGCACAAGTTTTAGCTGGTGGTAGAGGAAAAGGAACATTTGAAAGTGGCCTCAAAGGAGGAGTAAAGATAGTTTTCTCGTAAGTCTTTTTTTTTCTTTAAATCATCATTAATAAAGAAAAAAAATGAATATTGTA
Organism: Camelus bactrianus; assembly: GCF_048773025.1. Taxonomy (NCBI): domain Eukaryota; kingdom Metazoa; phylum Chordata; class Mammalia; order Artiodactyla; family Camelidae; genus Camelus; species Camelus bactrianus. The sequence continues at coordinate 16,306,753 of NC_133552.1, forward strand.
AAAGATGCCCCTTATTATTGAATTGTTAAAAATAGTCAGATTTAAATACTAGATAAGATTTTGGCTGTCATATGCTTTTATTTTTTTTCTGAATTGGAGGAGAAAAGAATTTGAGTTCTTTTTCTTATTTTAGTCCAGAAGAAGCAAAAGCTGTTTCCTCACAAATGATTGGGAAAAAGTTGTTTACCAAGCAAACAGGAGAAAAGGGCAGAATATGCAATCAAGTATTGGTTTGTGAGCGAAGATATCCCAGGAGAGAATACTACTTTGCAATAACAATGGAAAGGTCATTTCAAGTGAGTAATTGTAGACATGATACATTGAGGAAGATTTTATCATGTTCAATTTCAGAAGCCTATTATTATTTCTGTTTGTATGAAAAGGATTAAAAAGATTCATATCCTTTTAATATTCAGTAATCTATTTGTATATGTCATGAGAACAATATTTATTTTTGTGTCATTTTTAAAAAACAACATGATTAATACCATAAAATTTAATTATATAATTTTGTAGTGTTAAAAATTATAGACAAAACTATGCTGAAGTAAAATCCACAGAATTTCTAAATTATTAATTTGCTAGGAGCAGTTTCACTCATCTCTGATTCACTTTTAGATTCCATAGACTGAGAAAATAATTTCTAGCACAGCAAAATATTAGAACCAAAGAGAAAGTCTCTGGACCCACTAGGAGAATGTGTATCCCTGGCTTCATCTTTTTCTTTTTCAGCCTCTTGGTATTTTTTACAGTTTGGGGTTGATTTCCCAAGATGATTTGGTATTTGGTAAGTTGAAGGATGACATTCAGTAGCAAACAGTATCCTTCCAAGGAGCATAATCTTACTCTGTTCTGCTCTCTTTAAGGAACTTAAAATGCTAGCAATGAACTTAAGGCATTGAGTGAAGAGAAAATTCTTTCATAGACCTAGTGCTTGGAGAGGGCACTGACGATCATTTTATAGTTAAATTATCTGACTTTTTGAGTGCATTGGTTAAGTTTCATGATCTGAATCTGTATGGTAACTAGCTTGTCTTTTGAAGCAGGCTGGGTACATATTTGGAAGCCCGGGTCAGGATTTGATATAGAACATCACTAATTACATAATTAGTAATACAACAAAAATTTTAAGGTTCACAAAAATAGCTTTCTTATATAAAACAGCTTTTTAAAAAATAGCCACTTTCTGTATTGTGATTTTTATCCCCCCTATAGTTCATTAAGTCTTCTAGTACTGTTTGAATGATATTATAAAATGTCTTCTGTAACTTTTGGTTTTTATAAGAAAGTATTTCTTAAGCTGTAACACTAGATGGTAGTAAAAACCCACTCAAGGTATAAGATAAAAACCATTGTTTCGTTTGTAAGTGATGTTTTTACCTCTGTAGGTTTCTTTATGTGATAGAATTTAGTTTTGTAAGTTACTTTAGAAATCCCATGACAATAACCTTATATATTACAAACAGTTGCAAAAATTTATATTTTTACAAATTCACTTATTTTCACTACATTTTCTTTTCCTTTTCAGTAATGTTATATATCAACATCTATCATTTTGTTGGTGATTATGTTTTTACTTCTTGTCAGAGCCAGGAACAAGGTGTATGTGTCTGGACAGTTTAAGATTTGAGTCCTGTAATGTTGCACACTCAGAGTAGCTCATCTTGATTGGAATAAATGTAGCAAACTGAATATGTGTTATTAAAGATATGAATATAACACTCTGAATATATTTTGTTAAATTTATGTTAAAGCATTAGGGAAAATGATCAAATTTGAATTCATTTTAAGAACTTGAATTTTCAGAGAACTCTGAGTCTTATTAAGGAAAAATGTTTTTATTTCATTTGTATGAGTAATATACAGTTGTGATAATTCATACTAAAAATTCAATAGTACTGGTTAAACCATTTGGCCAAAGACATTATAATGTTCTTTGATGCTATCATATTAGACCAATGTGAAATTGGTTGGTGTTACTTTTGGGGTAAAATGGACTATTTCGGGAATCCTTGGGGACAGGTCCCTATTAAACAACGAAAAATAAGTCAGCTATTTAAACTAAAAAGAAAAGAGCATTTTGATTGAATTAAAATTATATGCAGACGAGTTAACTGATCTTTAAAAGTTGCTTTTGTTGATTTTTGGTGTTTTTAGGAGATGAATCCTAGGCTCTATGAGTCTTCTGTATGTGTGACATCAGGAAGCCTGGGCAGATATCTGCTATAGGGTTGATGTGCCAAAAAAATCAATTTTAGTTCCTATCCTGTGTTTTGGCACTTCTTGAAAATCAGATTTCTTACATTTGCCCAGTGCCTGTTTGGTACTTTTGGGCTGAGACAAATCTAATTTAACAAATCTCATTTACTACTTTATTTTTCTAGTAAAACATTGCAATCTGCTGTAGATGAATGGTACATTTAACTATGTCAGTTTTTTACTTTGCTTGGATTGGATACAAAATGTGCTGCAAGAATTCCAAATTTCATTTTCCATACTTTAATTTTTTTAAAAAGAGATGTTTATCAGCCTCTGTCATATAATTTTAAATTCAAATCCATTTTAAGCAAAACCATTTGCAAGACCAACAAGAAAAGGGAAATTTAGGTTAAGAAGGTGAAAATAGCATTATTAATTTATTTGAAATTACAGTTCTTTGCCAGAACTTAAATTGATTCAAAAGTTTATTACTAAAATTTAAAAGTTAAAACCAAATCGTTTAAACAGAAATACCCAGTTCATTCAGCAGTCATGACCAAATGCAAAGCTATAGTCATTACTTTAACTGATCTGTCTTATTTCCCTATATAAGCTTTCTTCAGACCAGTTGGTTACAAATTTGGGGGTTTCTTTCTAGTTTTTCAGGGAATTAGTACAAAGAGAAGTTGTTCACTTTTAAAAAATATATTTATTATTTCATATGGTTTTTTTTTAGCCTTTTTCCCAACTTACAGCCAGCTCTTGGAGACCTGATCATTACTTTAGTGAGCATTTAATATCAGCATTTCACCCCCCCCCCCCAGTAGTGCTGCTTTTTTATGTGGCTCTTCACTTCTCTTAGCAGTAGATATGAAAGGAAAAGGACAATAAAACTAAAATAAAATGTTCAAATACTTTAAAAGTGAATTTAGTCTTTTGCCCCCCCATGCGAGTTACACTTTTTTTTTACATTAAGAATATGTTGACTAAATTTTTTTGAAAATAGTGACATAAAATAACAAAAGTCTTACCATTTAATGTTTTATTTCTTACCTTTTTTCTGTTTGTGTGAATAATGGCAGGGTACATATTGAAACACGCTTTATGTTAAAAGAAATCACAATTGAGAATAGAGTCTAGGGTTTTGCATCATTTTTTCCCCACATAATACTACTGAGATCATTTTCCTTTCCATTTTCATTTTCCATTTCCTTGTTTTTGCATGTTAAGAGTACTTCCAGTTTTGTGCATAAATTAGCAAATCCATTAGATAATTTTGCTCTAAGATTTTTTCTTGATTGATTTTAGAGGACTTAAAAGTTAACTTAATTGTATAGTATTTATATCTTACCTTTTTATATTATTCATGATAATAGCCAGAGCTATTCTTTTAAGGTAGGTAGCTTTCTTTTTTACTGACTTCTAGTAGGGCTAGAGCTTATGAAATCAGGAACTTTTGTTCACTAGACTTTCCCTTTTAATATCAGTTAAACTGTTTTTATGATTTTTTAGTGTTCTTTAAACAATACTCCAATGTCCCTTCAGTTTCTATGAAAAATACTTTAAGTTATATTTCATACATATGTTTATATTAACGTTTGGTATACATTTTGTGTACATTTTTAATCTTTTTTCCTCAGGGGTGAGCCGTTGTTTTCCTCTTCCTTTTCATTTCTTTTCCATTATTTCAATTGAACATTTAAGGGGGCATTGTGCAGGAGTTACAAGGATAAATTCTCAAGGGAATTTAAAAATAGCCGGGAGTGATGGATATGTAAGTCTGACAGCGTTAAGATTTTATTGATGAGTCCAAAATAAAGTCTAGATGTTTTGAATGAGGAGGATATATATAGCTCAAGTGGTAGAGCTCATGCTTAACAAGCAGGAAGTCCTGGGTTCCATTCTCGGTACCTTCTCTAAAAGTAAATGAACTTGCTAACCCTCCCTCTGCCAAAGTAAAATAATTAAGTAATAGATTTGTGTCCGTGTCCCCTCCACCAGGGCCCTGTGTTGATAGGGAGTTCGCATGGAGGCGTCAACATTGAAGATGTTGCTGCGGAGACTCCGGAGGCCATAGTTAAAGAGCCCATTGATATTGAAGAAGGCATCAAAAAGGAGCAAGCTGTCAGGGTATGTTGTTTTCCGAAACGTTGCTTGCTTTTGATTGGATAATAAACGTTGCTTGCTTTTGATTGGGTAATTACAGCACTTAAAGAGGGTTAACTTTGTATAAGTGAAGTGATCGGCAAAACTTCTTAAAAAGGTTTGTTTTTTTTTTTTTTTTGAATGTCAAGACATTGATATCTTGTTTGAAATTGAAACTTTTAGAAGTATCTACAGTGTTTTTCTTCATATCCTCCATAAATATTTTAATGTGTAACTTTAAAAGATAAAGGATTCTTTTAAAATAGCGGGTATACCATTGCCATCCTTAGTAAAATTAACAGTAATTTCTTGATATCATCACTTACCTTGTCATTCAAATTCCCTAATTATCTCAAATTATTTTTACTTTACAATTTGTTTGAATTGGGACCTCCTTAAGTTCCTTCATTGCTGTTGGTTAATATTCTCACAAGTCTTTTTCTAGTTTATAGAGTTCCTTTCAGTCACTTTTTTCATCTATTTTCTTTCATTTATCGAAGAACCTCAGGTGATTATCCTTTATTGTCTTTCATAGTCAGATTTTACACCCCCACAGTGGCATTGAACATGTTCCTGCCCCCCTTTATTTCCTGTATATTGTATGGAATGTTAGGAACACTGTTTCATATAACCCCCTTATAGGTGATTTTTATTTGGGGGAGTTTTGTGGACATTTCTAAGAATCTGATGAAAGGTGTGGGCTTTCTCTCAGTGTATGCACATACACAATAAGTTTTGCCTGCAATTCCACTGGTTTTCTGTACCATCCTTCCTGTGTGCCTCTTCTTCCCATTCCATTCCTGCTCCCCAAAACCCCCCTCCAAAAAAATACCCCCAAAATAAAAACTCAACCGTGAAATTTGATATTATGGCCTGTAAGAGTTGCTTGGTAATGTCTGTAGTCCTCCTATTGAATTAAATTGTTTAGTTTGATATAAAAAATAAGTGACCCACCTTAAAAGGAAATTTGAATATTAAAGTTTGAATGAAATTAACATCTCTTATAAGGAAGCCTGTCAAAAGAAGCTTATGGTACTAAAGTATAGTAGTGCAGGAATTTTGACTGATACAGAGATTTCCCTGATAAAATGTGAAGCAAGTCATTTAAGCAAGTGAATGGCATAAATGTTTTAAAGGGGACAGAGATTTGATTCATTAGGTAGTTACGTGAAAAAGGGGAGACTTAAATTTAGGTGAGAAAGAAAACACTGATTTACAAAAATACTTGAAGGAATTAATCTACTAAGTAGCTTTTTGAGTGATGGGTGATGAATGAACAGAAATAGTACCCAGCACAATGCTTGATAAACTAATGTCATATTAGTTTATCAGATCAGAATTCTATTGTAATTCTCAAATGTTTAAATTTAAAACAGTAGATTATGACCTAGTGAAAATCTTTCTAAATAAAATGGTAGTTTATTTCTTCTTATTTTTTATTTGAAATAAGTCTTAAAATAAAATGACATTTCTTAGTTTGATCATCTACTTCATTAGCATTTGATTATTTGCATTTGACTTTTTGTAAAAATCACATTCACTCTAAGAATTTAATATTTTCTATTATTGAAAGTCAAATGCGTTGTAACCTTAGATAGCAATTGGAAGAGAGGGAAAAACTCCTCCAAAGGGTTCCTGAGCAGCTTGCAGCAGTCAGGGTAAATACGGAGACATGTAACTTCTCTACCAGTGGATCAGAATTGCTTATAGAACTTGAAAAATTATGGATTCTTGGTCTGGTCCACTGTAAAACTTGTGAACCAGAACTTTTTGGTTGAGACCTTCATGTATTTGTTTTTTAAAAAGCTCTTTAGGTATATATAGTGAGGAATCTCTGCTCAAGACTATAAACTCCTCTACTAGATTAGAAGCTTACATACCTGTATCTTTAGAACCTAGCATATAATGGATGCTCAGTAGACTTTTGAATGAATAGGACAATATTTGTTTGGATGTGTCTTTGTTGCTCGGTAAATTAAATTCATATATTACCTAAGAGGTAAAACAGGGTGATTTAATATTTTGCCCATTGTTGTTAGACTATTGGGATTATTGGTCTACCTTTTATATGTAGTTTCAATAAAATACAGGCCTTTTCTTTCAATTTAGGTTGGCCATAAGGCTTAGAGGCAGTATGGAAGCTATGGAATAAACATGAGAACTGGAATTGAGGCAAATGACAAGTCATTTGACCTCTTTGAATCTTTCTTGTTTGTAAAACGGGCCTACTACCTGCTCTGTGAGGATTTTGAACAAGTCTTGTTTCACCATTTAGTGATAATAGCTGCTATTTCAGTGATTAATGTTTGATTCAAATGATTCATGTTTATCGTTTAAATGATAAACTGAAAGGTTTTTTATTTGCAAAAATTTAATGTTGATTGGACATATGCAACATTCCTATAATAAAGAGACAAACTGCTTTCAGCTTGCAGAGAAGATGGGATTTCCACCTAATATTGTGGATTCTGCAGCAGAAAACATGATCAAGCTTTACAACCTTTTTCTGAAGTATGATGCAACCATGGTTGAAATAAATCCAATGGTAGAGGATTCAGATGGAGCTGGTAAAGTATCTCCTTTTATCAAACATTGATTATATGTTTATCCACCTATCATGTATTTCACTAAGGAAGTAGAGCTTATAAGGAACTGAACTCTTTCCTATGTAGAAGCTTGTTTTCTAATGAATAGAGTGAATGTGAACAAATATTTAAGGAGATCCATTAAAACAAACACCTGAAATACAGATTTATGTACCCACAGTGGGGTTAAAGCCGCACTGTACAGTATGGTGGCCACCAGTCACACGTGGCCTTTAAAATTAGTCAAAAAGATGTAAGATTAAAATGTTTCTTGGTCACACTAGTTACATTTCAAGTGCGCTGTAGCCCCGTGTGGTTACTGTGTTGGACAGCACACACATAGAACATTTTCATCATTGCAGAAAGTTCTGTTGAGCATGCTGAATCAGAGTATCCAGTGCAGCAGTGAATAAATAATTGTAGGTTTGGGGAATCAGCTATCTTAGTCTCTCCAGGTTTCAGATTTTAGAGACACCATGATTGTTATTGTACAAAAGGTGTATTCTGATATTAGAGTTCTTTTAATATTAGAGAAGTAAGATTAGCTTCTCACTTTGACAGCCTTTCTTTTATATATGTTTGAAAGGTAAGCCAGATTTTGAATTATCATGCCTTTCATGTATATGTTTTCTAAAAACATAAGTTGCTTTATTGTAACCTAAATTTTTCTGTATTTTATATTAACTGCTTCTATTGCTATAATTCGTTTGGTTTTGTTTTAAGTTTCTGGACATTTCTAATCTTCTTAAGGATTTGTAGATCGTCTTTTACTTTTATACTTCTAATTAGTTACATTCATTATTATAGAAATCAATTTTTAGCTGGTCATTTATATAATTATATAAAGAAGAGTGAGTAAATTCTCTTGTGATTATAGAGGTAGTTTATAAAACTAAAAATAATTTTTTTGAGTGATGGCTGATGCACATTTTCAAAATGAAGTGTTCAGTGAAGGAAAATTATCTGTATAAAACTAATATTTCTTGTATTATTTTCTTGATTAGGTAACCTAATAACATTGAAAACAAGACTCCTGAATTCTTTCCAACTGAAATTCTACACCATATTCTGTCGCTAAATGACTGTCTTTATTAATTTAATAACTAATGTTTTTTCTTAGTATTCGGTTTTTGTTTTCCTTGTTTGCATTTCTGTATGTTTTGAAGGAGTTTGTTTTGTTTTTTTTTTTCTGATTAAGGGCATAGTGTATTCATTATAGAAAATTCGCAGAGTGCCACAAAATATAGATAGTCTGGAAAAAATAACTCCCACAACCTCAATATGCAACACTCTTTAAATACTTTACGTAGTTCATTTTAGTCTTTTCTGTAACTGAGATGATACTTTTTATTCAGTTTGTATCTTTTCCTTTTTAAACTTCAAACTATACAATAGAATTTTTTCACATTAAATAGTTTTCAAAGATAATAAATTTTTTCAAAGATGCAATTTTTAAAGACTTAAATTTTGTTTGTATGTAATCTTTGTGATGATATAGATTCTTAGAATTTTTGAGTCAAAGAATAGTAGTATTTTTAACATATGTTTTGATTATTGGGTCATTTTGAGATGTATTTTGCCAGACTATTGTCTGGAAAAGTTGTTCTAATATACAGTGTCCATTTCATTGCCTGCTTGTGCCAGAAGTGTTATATTGGTTTTAATCTCTATCAAACTGATAATCAGGAAATGGTGTCTTATTTTATTTTTTAATTCTTTTGATTCCTAGTGATGTTGAGAATTTTTCATGTCTGTTGGGCATATGTTTTCCTCAGTAGACTGAGAATTTTCTGTTGATGTCCTTTAGTACCTGGGTTAGTTTCCTATGGCTGCTGTAACAAATCACTACAAACTCAGTAGCTTAAAACAACAAATGTTTATTCTCTTAGTTTTGGAAACCAGAAGTCCAAAATCAGTATCACATGAATTCAAGGTGTCAGCAGCTCTGCTCCATCCAGAGCTCCAGGAAAGAATCTATTCTTTGCTTTTTCTAGCTTCTTGTGTATTCCTTGATTTGTGGCCACCTCACTCCAGTCTACGCTGATGGTCACATTGCCTCTTCCTCTTCTGTGTTTGTCTATCTAATCTCCCTCTATCTCTCTCTGATACTTGTGAATTCATTCAGGACCCACTCAAATAATGCAGGATAATCTTCTTTTCCAAGGTTCTTATCTTAATCACATCTATAAAAATTTTACCATATAAAATAATAGTCCCAGGTTCTGTGTATTAGGACCTGTTATCTTTGGGTGGCCATTTTTCAGCCTACTATATGTAGTACCCAAAGGAAATATGGATAGTTTTTTTAAATTGATGAAAATTTATTTGCATGGTTCGGAAATCAGAACAGCATAACGGAGTATATTTCCACCTTCTTTTGCCTTGAACTTTTTCTTTCTCCCCCTCCTTATCTACTCCCATTTCTTCTCTCCTCTGTCATTTTTTGGTTTCTTGTGTGTTTCCAGTGTTTCTTTTGCAAATAAAACAAGAAAATAGGTTCTTAACTACTCCCTTACAGAAAAGATTGAATAATATGTATATTCTTTATATATTAAGGATGTTAATCTCTTGTCTGATACCTAATATGAATATTTTTCCAAGTTTATTGTTTAATTTTGACTTTTGGGGGGGACATATTGAAGCTTTTTGTTTTTTCATGTGGTCAGGTCTCGCTTTGACTTCCACTGCTTTTAGGCAGAGAGGTTTTTTTCCTTCTACAAAAAAATAACACTTTTTTTATGGAGGTGTTACGTTTCTTCTTAGAGTCATTAGTAGATATATTTTTGGTTGCTATTTTGAATAGTGTCCTTTCTTCCATTATGTAAGATCACTTATCTTTATCTGCAATGAGTTCTATTTTTTATTTCTCTTTTTAGTTTTTAAGTCTTTAATCATTCAAGATTTTACTTTACCTTTACTTCTTTTTTCCAAATAGTTTTCCTAAAATCATTAAATAAAACATCGTTCCCCACTGAATTTTGATACCACTCCTTATCATATTCAAGTGTCTGATTCCATGGATCTGACTGTTCTTTTTTGTATCAATAATTGTAAATTTTAATATGGATGAGATAAGCATCCTTCACATGCTTATTTAAATATATTTTTCTAAGGAAGGCAGTTCTTACCTATTTATTCTTTTAGATTGGTGTTACCTAATCCTTTGTGGATCAAGGACAAATTTTAGGAAATGCAGTGAAAATTGCATGAAAGCCAGTAACCCTCACCAAGGAATCACCAGTGTTCCCCTGCGAGCATGTGTACATTCACTGTTTTTCATACAATCTACAGGTTCTCAAACTTCTGAAGCCTTTGGTCCCGCTTTTGGTACTTGAATGTCAGGTTACTAACTCCTATTGCTAGGAAACCTTTAGAATTTTTTGGTCAAGTTTCTAAACAGATCACTCTGGAGTTTTATTATAATAAGTCTTAATTTATATCTTTTTAAATAAGGCTTATTTTCTTTTGGTATGTATTATACTTCTTTTTCGATTTATTTGCAGAAATGTATTTTGGCTGCTATTTTGAATGAGATCTTTTCTGCCACTGTATTTTCTGTTTATTATTGGTGTACAGAGACTATTGATTTTGTTCTTCATTTGTAGATTTTAATTCTATTGTATTTATTTTCCTTAGTCTTTGAAAATATCTCTGCTGCATTTCAGCTTGTCTCCCATGTTTTGGTTTATTTTCAGTTTCTTCTTTCATAGTACATAGTTTTGAATTTTGACCATACAAAAAAGACATATTCTGAGTATACTTCAGTTTCCTACACTCAAGTTTTTTTTTTTAAAGTGTATGTTTTTTCCCTCTATTTAACAAAAACATAGCAAAACAGTGCCAGGCACTGTTTTAAGAACTTTTCAAATATGAACCCCTTTAGTTCATTGAATGTTTATAACAGTTCTACAATGTAGGTACTATTACTATCCTTATTTTATAGGTTAGGAAACTGAGTTAACAAGAGGTTAAAAAGTGACTTGCCCAGGGACACATGGCTCGTGGTAGAGATGGGCTGTGAATCCAGATTGTCAGCTGCAGAATTTGTACTCTTACATACGACACTGTTGTATGACAGGGATATTTCTGGTAGAGAGGAGTGTATCAGCAGGATTGGGGTAGGAGGAGATTGGCAGTAGGGTGATCTTTTAGGTTAGGAAGCTGTAGTAGTAGTGCAAGCAGGAGGTATCAGAGGCAGTGGAAATGGAAGGAAGGCTTTAGTTTACAGATGAATCCGAGCTCAGTCTCTGTTAGCAGATCTGCATTTCTCACAGTACCTTCTTTATATATTTTGAATGGAGGCTTTAGGCCCAGGTAGACTAGGTTGTTATAAATATCTACAGATTGATATATTCCATTTATAAGGTACAAATCGAGTTTCAAAAGTAATATTTTAAAAATATGTAGTTCTTTGTCTCCTTTGGTATTAAGTTACCATATGACAAAATAGAATATACATTTGGGGAAAGTATCATAGTATTCCTTAAAATAGTAGTTTAAGGACATTTTGAATGACTAAACTTGGAATTAATTCCTCGGTGCATGATTCTTTTGGAGCATATCTGCTGCATAGAATAAAGTATACCTCTTAATTTGTACTGGTTTAATTGTTTGATGTAATTGTAAGAAGAAGGCTTATAGACTCTGGACTGATTTTCCTAGTAATGCTCTGAAAACATAGGGGAATATAAAAATAATATATTTCAATAGAATTGCTTAAATAGCTTATTGTACCATTACTATCATTGGGGTTTCTGAGAGATCTTCCATGATTAACCATCTTCCCTACAAAAGTAATAATTAAAATGAATTCAACAACTAAATTACACAATTAAACTTAATCAATCTATTCAAATATGAGGCTTTAGCGGGGCAGTCCTTTCAGGGATAGACTATGTCTTGGGAATAGCAGTTGGAAATGCTTCCTCTGGGAAGCTCACTCCCAAGAGGAAGAAAGATTGAGCTGAATGATGCATGCCTAGTTTTATAATGTTCAGATTAACTAGACAGATAATTTGCTTCCCTTCCTCTGGGAAGAAGTGAGTAAAGAGGCAGTGAGAGACAGATGTTATACTAAGTGAATCCTTTGAATGTGAAAGGAAACATCAAGAGTGGGGAAGATTTGATCCCCTGCAACATTCCTCAGTGTTTTCTTTACCCCTAAGCTCAGCCATCAAGCCAAGATCTATTAGGGTGGTTGTGGAGCTCTTGAGGGAGGAAAGATTAGCTGTCTGTCTGAGTAGTCCTGCTCTGACTTTGAGGCTGCCATTCCAATCCCAGCCATTGTTCCTTTGGATATTCTGGGAGTACCAATAGGTAGTTTGGATTTTTACCCCTAGAAGTTTCTAAAATGGATAATAGTACACTAAATATCAGCTGTCAGAAAATGTTATGCTCACTTCTGAAAATTTATTCTTTTCTGTTTTCTGACACCAGATTTTGTCCAGCAAGTTGTCTGTTAGATTATCAGAAATTCATCAGTGAGATTAGATTGTGGCATGAAGATATTCTGATCTGCATATAGACACACCTGGATTTAAAATCCAAATGTGATTAAGTCCAGAAGACGTAGAGAACTGAAGTCCCAAGTCAAATTCTCTTATCTGAGTTAGAAGTTCAAAGAATTTCATGTTCTTTCTAATTTCTTGAATATTTTGATTGAATGAGAGGTTATGGATTCTAGATAAAGTTTAAATTCTTTCAACCATGGCAGTTTGGACTGTCTCTCATAGAAGTGGGTAGAGTTTCTTCATAATCTCAGAAGTTACATGAATTTCAGGTTTCTTAGGTGCCTTGCTTCTAAAGGTATACAAAAGGTTAATAATATATGTAAGTTTATCATAGCTTTGACCCCTCAGTTACCAAATTTGGGGGGAAAAAAACCCTCAAAATCCAAGCGATTCCCACTGCCAGGAACAGTGATCCCAGGCAGTTACGTTCCCAGGACTGTGCACTTTTCTTTATTGAGGGTTGTGGCAGAAACTCAGTGAGAGCTGCATGAAGGAGAGTGGACTGATACTAGACTCACCAGGATGTCAGTTGTCCTGATTATTTTACCTATGGACTGGAGATCAGTTGGGAGAAATCTCCAAGCAAGAAATTAATTTTGGCCTGGTGCATTTGTAATTTCGGGGGGGGGGCAATGTGTACATCTCTTAAAAGTTCTCCCTCTTTTGAACACTGAATTGAGTATGGGCTCTGTTTATTGATCTCACTCACACCCTTGCTGTTAGCAGAGTTGTCAGTCGCTGGTTCTGCTGACTTAACAGAGCTCAGGCCTGGGAAATATGCTTCTGGGTATTTCACTGCAAATATGTTTATATTGGAGAGTCACCCTCAACTGAGTGAAATGTCTTGATCTTCTTGAGTCTACACCTTAGAGGCCTACTAAGGATTAATGCCTTTGCTATGTGTTCCTCATTTTTTTTTTGAATGGCACATAAAATTTAATTTAATAGATATACAATTGACCCTTGAACAACATGAGTTTGAGCTGTGAGGGTCCACTTGCACACAGATTTTTTTTCAATAAATACGTACTGCAGTACTATGCAGTCTGTGGTTGGTTGAACCTGTGGGTGTGAAACTGCACACGTGGAGGGCTGCATGTAAAGTTACATGCAGATTTTTTTGCTAACATATCTTGAGCACTTTTTGTGTTTACTGTTCTTCTAAAATACTTACTTTAAGGTATGTATAATCTGTCATATGTAGCTATGCCACGATTTATGACTACAAATTTATAAATGATTATCAAAATACAAGGGATCTGAAGCACCACGATCCAAGAAACATACATATTATCATTCACCAGTGATTTCAGATAATTGTACTTTTTAGTTTTAGATTTTCAGAATAGTCCCTTTCATAGTTTTATTTTCTGCTGAGATTACTTACCTTGTGCTTTATTATGACAGTATTTTCTTTAAATCATTAAACATGTTTAAAATAGCTGTTTCACAGTCCTCTGATAATTTAAAATTTGAGTCATCTTGGATTTGGTTTCTCTTGACTGCTTTTTTTCTCTTGGCTCTTGGTTGCATTTTTCCTTTTTCTTCACAGATCTAGTAATTTTTCTTATTGGCCATTTTGAGAGACTGAATTATGTTATCTCCCTATGAAAGAATGTTGGTTTTTATTGTTATTAATAGTTAAATGGCTGGCTCAGAATTTTGTCTCCTGTTTTGGGCAGCAGCTGAAACTGCTCAGTTCTTTTAGCCTCTATCTGTTCAGCGACAGCAAGGAGAATGTTGTAGTTAGATTGGAGTAAGGGAGGGATAGAATACTGAAAGATGAAATCAGAGAATTAACCTTTATAAGGGCCATTCTGGTAGAGTGCTGGAGGTAAAAGCCTGAATTTGATTTAGCCAGTAGAAAAGTAGGGGTGCAGTAGGATTTGAAATGCAGGAAAGACAGAATTGCTGGAACAATGCCCTTGAGTTGGCCCCCAGGGCCCAAGCACAGGAGTTAGCTAGGAGCATGAACAATTAATTATTGGTAATTTCAAAGAAAACTAAATGCTTCTGAAGTTTTTTCCCCATTCTTCTTTATCTGTTGCTTAAGACAGATGTGGAATCAGTGACTTTGATGGGGCAGTTTTAATTCCCACATTTTTTTTTAGGAAAAAGTTTGAATTAATTATGAACATAAATTGAAATACTTTCTGTTATAACAAAAATAACATTTTCCCCCTAAGTACATTTGATTATTGTATAGTTTATTGTGTCTATCTTGAAATTAAAATCACTCTTTTTTTTTCCTTCAAAGTGCTGTGTATGGATGCAAAGATCAATTTTGATTCTAATTCAGCTTATCGCCAGAAGAAAATCTTTGACCTGCAGGACTGGACCCAGGAAGATGAAAGGGACAAAGATGCAGCTAAGGCAGATCTCAACTACATTGGCCTAGATGGAAATATAGGCTGTCTCGGTACCATATGTTTTTATGTTAGAGCTAGATTGGCTAAACTTTCTTTTTGTTGATTGCTTATACAAATCATTTTCCCCTCCTGACAGTCAATGGTGCTGGCCTGGCTATGGCCACAATGGATATAATAAAACTTCATGGAGGAACTCCAGCCAACTTTCTTGATGTTGGGGGTGGCGCCACAGTCCATCAAGTAACAGAAGCGTTTAAGCTTATCACCTCAGATAAGAAGGTAAGGGCAGAGCCTTTGTTTTAAAGTTTGAATGATGAGCAGTAACTTGATTAATTAGTAGATGTGGTCATTGTACTAGTTGAGCATTAAAATGTAAAAGTCCTCAATAGTTTGGAAAAATTTGCTAAAATCAGTGCAACAAAAGTTAACAAGAGAGAAAGATAAAAGTTTCCCATTGTGATTTAGAAAACAAGGTGAAGAAATATTGGATGGTATTAGATAATATTATAAATGGTAGTGATTTGGCATGAGAACTCATTCCTATAGAAAAAGTTTTGGAGATGTTAGTTGACCACAAAATCCCCAAAATCTAGAAAGTCTGTAAAGCTAAAAAGATAATGAAAACCATGTTTAATTCTATCCAGGGATGACTTCTGTTACTATTGGTTTGATTTATTTTCTTTAAGACTTGTTAATGCTTGTGTATTTTACATTCACACACACTCACACACATTGCATTTGTATCCTTTTAGAAACAGCTTATAATTCACATGTCATATAATTCACCCATTTATATATATATATATATCTTTTAATACACACATTTTGAGTCTTTTTTTGCTAACATATCTTGAGCACGTTTTGCATAAAGTATTATTCTAAAATACTCGTTTTAATGTTTGTATGATCTGTCATACATAGATGTGCCATAAGTTGTAACTATGAATTTTATAAATGATTATCAAAATACAAGAGACATGCATAGTGATCCAAGAAACAGACGTAGTGCCATTCACCAGATATTTTTTAAGGAATATATCTACTGTGTGGTTTTGTAAGGCTTATGGAAAAATAAGATAATGGCCTTCATGTAACTAGTCTTACTGAATTCAGACTGAGAATTTGTCGTTGATAGGCATCATATTGTACTCGTTTTTGCTTTTCCCAGTGGCTGGCAATGATGCTCAGTGCATACACAGGTCATTAATAAGTATTCATTATTGATGATGCTGACAATGCACATTTTTTTCTTGGTGTTAGACTCTCGAATTGTTTAAAAAGTTTTATTTTACTACTCTTTCCCTTTGAGTCTATAGACTTACTTGCCATATGCATTTTTATAAAGTGCATTAAACATTAAAATGAGATACAAAATGTGCTATATTTCTTTTGCTTTATAATTTTTTAAAATAAATTTTGTTTCTATAGATTCTTTTGACAAACTCTAGAAGCAGAGTATTATATGATTATGTAACTGTTGAGTACTTAATAAGGTGAACTAGAGTTCTAGTTATATTTCTAAGCATGGCTTTTAGGGCCTATGTACAAGAATGACGAAAAGCATATGAAGAGTTGCAAAGTTGAGGACTGACTAAGGGCACTGGAGTTGGAAACCGGCCAGGAGCCCAGGGTGACAGTGTGGATAACATGGGAGTGGCTGTATGCATATTATGTCCCCTTGCGTTGGACACCGTGCTTGGAATTGGGAATACATGATTCCTTCCCTCAGGGCATTTATAGTCTGACAAGGCTGTTGAACTGAATGTGATGTTGTGGAAGAACAGAAGACAGAGCCAGTAACTGGGAGAATCAGGGTGGCCTTCACTGAACAGATGATACCTTAAGCTGTGTTGAGAATTGGATGAGTTAGTCAAGGGGGAGCAAATATGCAGAGGCATGGAGTCCAGAGAGGGCCTCTGTGTTCATAGGACAGTAAGATGGAATCAGGAGGCCTTGTTAATATGGCACAGGAGAGGAGAGACTATGAGCCAGGAGTTGAAATTACCCAGGGAGGGGAAGTGAGCTTTGGACTGCACAGGCTTCAGTGATGAGAGCTGCAGAGGGTGTAGCTCTTTGGTCTGAAAATGTTTCCATGGAGTTATTTTTTTATCCTAAGGCACAGATACTAGTGTTTTCTTGGGAAGGAAGGATGGATACTCATTCCTTTAATATTTTAATCTACCAAAACATTTTATTCACAGGTACTGTCTATTCTCGTCAACATTTTTGGAGGCATCATGCGGTGCGATGTTATTGCACAGGGTATAGTCATGGCGGTAAAGGACTTGGAAATTAAAATACCTATTGTGGTACGGTTACAAGGTGAGTGTGGAAAAAAATATCTTGCAGTTGTTCCCTGAGCTTTAATTGCTGAAAATATCATAATTCCAAGGAGTTCAGTTCATTTAAAATATAGTTTTTAAAAGCTGTATTTTTTAAATGAGAGTAGATCATAGGAATATTTTTTAAGTGAGTTAAAAATTTTTCTAATATTGGGGCAAAATTGTTTATAGTTTTGCTTGGTATAAGTTGATGTAGTATTTATTTGTTGTGCGTTGTCTTTAATTCCGGCGTGTCTGAATTCCAATTAATGTGCTAAGGCAAAGTATTTGAGGAGGTGACTCCAGGTTTTTATAGTATTTTCTTTGGCTTAGAAGCATTTACACTGAATGATGGAAGGAGGCTGAAATTCATACTTGTACTGTATGGGACAAACGTTTTAAATGATTTTGTGTAGATATTTAAAACATCTTTATATTTGCATAAATCGTTTCCAGGCACACGGGTTGATGATGCTAAGGCGCTGATAGCAGACAGTGGACTTAAAATTCTTGCTTGTGATGACTTGGACGAAGCTGCTAAAATGGTAAACAGGCTGTGTTAATCTAAGGATACATTTGCAAAGTGTGTAAAAGATTTATAAGCACTTAGATTCTAAAATGAACCAACTAATATTGCTAATAATTAATGTTATAGCTAAATACTAGGACTACTGAACCCCGTACACTACCACCCATCTCAGTTACCAGCTCATGCCCAGTCTTGTCTCATCTTGTTCTTACCTGCTTTTTCCCATGATTATTTTTAAGCAAATCCCAGATGTTATATCATTTCCTGCATATCATCAAGTATCAGTAAATGATAAAGGTATTGATAATGATATAGAGGAATTACTGTTATTTGTTTTAGGTGGGATAGTGATAATAGGTTTATGTTTTATAAAAAAGAATCAGTGTTGAAATTTCCCAGATTCTCTTAAACATTTTTTTGCCTAGGTTCTTTATTAGAACTAGAATCAAAAATAAGTCCATGCATTGCAGTTGGTTAATATGTCACTAAATTTCTCTTAATCTATAGATTCTCCCTTGCTTTTTTTTCTCCCATAAGTTTTTTTCTGTTGAAAAAACCAGGCTGATGGTCTTGTCATGTTTCCTGTAGTCTGGATTTTAATGATTGTATCCCTGGGCTGTCATTTAACTTATTTCTCTGCTCCTGTATTTCCTGTAAACTGGTAGTTCAGTGTATAGGCTTGATCAGATATGTATTTGATTTGGGGGACCAAGAATATTTTATAGTTGACTTTGTGTAATTTCATAAGCAGTCATTGCTGATGCTAATGCTAATACTAGCAGTCATTGACAGTCATAACTTAGACCCAATATTTTATTTATGCAAAGTGGTGATATTCTAATGCTGTCTTTATTTATTATAATATTATAAACATATATATTATAATAGTTTTTTTTAAAAGTTTATCTTGTGTCAACCTTTTGTTGTTATGAAGTACATTTTGCATAGAAAAAACAGGACACTTGATTCTTTGCTTTTATTGGTCAGTTTTCAAAATAATGAGTTTGTTCCATTATGTCCTACAAAAGTAACCCAGGCTTTTTTGTTTCTTAGTTTTTGTTTTTCGGTGTGTGTGTTGCATGTGTGCATGCTATTTTGAACTCATGGATTTAAATATATTTGATTTTAGTTATTTTTATTGATACTTAGATTATTCTGTCTTTGGTCAGTGACCTCTTCAAGTTGACCTCTGAGTCCTTCCCACATGCCCTCTGATAGGCTTTCTGGCATGATGAGATGTTTCATGCTCATATTTACATTTCTTCCTGCAGATCTGGAACCAGCCAAATCGTATCTAGACACTACAATTTTAGCTCCAAGGGTACTTACAGCTGTTGGGTTGTTCATTGTTTCTAGGTTTTTAAAGTGGTAAATCTAGGAAAATACGTGTTTTTAAAGAGATAAATACATGACTACATAATATTTCCAGTGCAAATCCAGGTAGTAGTTTTTTTTCTTCTTATCTGACATGTCTCTCTTTTTTTCCCATTCCATGCTAATGTAAATATTCATTTGCTTTGTCCCTCAGTGCAGACATGACAGTTTTGCAATAATAATACCAACAATATGATTACTGAAAGCAGTTCAAAATTTGTATGTGAAGTTCTTTCTGTCCTTTGAAGTATTTCCCACAATTTACTGGATTTTAAAATTCATGTGAAATAGTTCTCTGTTTTATCTCACCTTGATAAACATTTAGTTTCATTTCTTTATTTTATAAAATAATTCTTTTTTAAAAAAATTTTTGTTATAAATATTTACATGGTTCCAAAGTCAAACTATAAATAAGGTATATTCAGATAGTCTAGCCTTTATACCTATTTCTGTTTGTTCCTTTCCCATAAGTAACCAGTTTTTTGTTTCAGCTTTTTACTTTTTTAAAAACACAAGCAAATAATGTATGTATGTGTGTGTGTGTGTGTGTGTGTGTATGTATATGTATATCTCTCCACTTTCCCACATTATTTGATGGTAACATGTATTTTATCTCATTTCTTTTACTTAACACTATATCTTGGCACACACCCCCTAGTAGATACAGAGATATTTCTAAATGAGAACTTTTGATTCTTCCCCACCTATATTTATAGACATTTCACAGAATACTCTTTGGGGCTATATGGTTTAGTCAATAAATAGGCTTTTGAGATTTGCTGAGTTAATGTGATATCATTTCATAAGAATAATAAAGGTCTTATTTCATTCTTTGGGATATACTTTGGGAAAGTACTTAACTACTAAATAAAATTCAACTACAGTCTAGAGACAGGAGAACTTATATTCAAACCTGAGTTTAAGATTTTGAGCAAGGGAATGGTAGTGAGAAAGTGTTTCAGAAAGCCTGTTTTGACTGTAAGATGTGGAATAAAGTGTGGAAGGGAAGAGTAAGGGATAGTAGGAGTCTGACTGGTGCAGTAATTAGATGTGAGGTGAGGTTAGGATAATGGATAGATTATAAGTTGTCTCTGAAAATATACTTGTTTGCAATGAGAGCCTGAGTTAAGAAAAACTTTGTGGATATGGAAAGAAAGGAGAAGAATCAATAGGGCCTTGATCAAATAAACCATGAAAGATAAAAGTGAACAGTTGATTTAAGTTGTGTCTACAGTGTTTTTTACAGAGTAGGAGGTTATGGAAGTCATGACAATATTTAATAATAATGTGATGATGATGATACTAGCAACTACTACCATTTATAATTTATTGTGCATTCAGTGCTTTTTTTTCTTCGAGTATCTCATTCAATATGAGTTTGGTGATACAATCTCCATTTTTATAGCTGAAGGAACAGAAGCTAGATAAATTAACTTATTTAGGATCACATGTCATAAGCAATAGACTGGCATTTGAACTCATGGTGCCTAACATGAAAACCTTCTCTTAATTACTCTACTGGGGAGGAGAGAAGCTGAATTTGTTGTTTGATTTTAGATGTTTAATTTGTATATTTTGTATGGTACCAGCTGGATATTCTCTGACAGATGATAGAGAAAATTCAGGTTGATAATTGTTAACTTTCTGACGGAAAGTAAAATACTAACTCCTTGACCCAAACCCCTATCCCGGTATTGTAAGTTAAGATTATATACATTTTTCAAAAATGAACTTTTATTTAGACATGCTTTGCATTGTGTAGCACCCAGCTAAGACAGTTTCTGTCTTTAAGATAGATAAAATTTAGGCAATAAAAAAAAGGTATATGTACATATCAGATATGTATCTAGTTAATACCTTCTGATTTTATACATATACATATACATTTTATATATATAAACAAGTGTGGGTTATGGCATGTGAGTGAGGAGAGTGTCAGATTTGACTATCCTTTGAGAGTGGCACACGCTTATAAGGCTGTGAAGTGATTTATAACAGTGTCAGAATGGCCCAGAAGTTTTAAATGAAAAAGATTAAACATGTTAATTTCACATTGATCAATAGTTCTGACTTTATGTTTTTGTGAAAATAGAGACAAACATTGTTTGTTTGTTTGTTTTCTTTCAGGTTGTAAAGCTCTCTGAAATAGTGACCTTAGCCAAGCAAGCTCAGGTGGATGTGAAATTTCAGTTGCCAATCTGATCAGAGAACCCAGTGGCGGAAGATGTTAAATGTGCTATAATCGTTAAAAATACTGTGTTATGTACTATTATTGTTTCTTTTATCTTTAGTGTGTGGAAATTGTAATTGCCATCTAGGTACAAAAACTTTTAAAAGCATTTGGCCTGCATTTAACCCTACTGTTCAGAATGGGCTGTGTGTATAAAGAATGTGTAATGCAGTTATCTGGTTTCTTTTGTTGCAGCCTTTTTTTCTTCACTTCTGCAGAATGTCACTTGCAATATGGCAGTTTATTATTGTCAGATACAACATTCTTCATTGATGAGTCTTATGAATAAAATAAATATGAAGATAAAGCTATATTCTTTAGTGTTAGAAATGTATTATATCTAATAACTAGTTTCATTAGTAGAGCAATGTATTAAAACAATGTTTTGTATCAGAAGTGTTTATCCTCAGCATCAAATACCTAAGTAAATATATCAATCACTATTTATAAACAGATCTTTCAAACACTCCCCAGAGTATTCCTTTAAGTATTTCAGTGAAGTAACTTGTGAGTTATTTGAACATTGTTTTAATCATTACAAAATCCCGATAACTGCAAGTCTTCATGATCCTGTGGTCTTGAGAAGAACCTGTAGGTTTGTATCAAATAATGTCAATTTAAATTAATAAAAATCTCCCAATGTGATTTTGATTAATGTTTTTTTTTCTTCTTTAAGTAAACAGTAGAAATTGATGTGTTCATCATTGCACTAAACACCTCTAAGGAACTGATGTGTAGCTTATGTGCTGGGGCATTGTATGACATATTGTAAAGCTATCTACAGATATTTCACTTGCATTCTACTGTTTTTGTGTGTGCCATCAGTACCGTCTCCAGAAAAACTCCACATTGTCCTTTGTGTCCCAGTGTGTGTGTATTTATGTATGTAGACATCCATCTTTTCTTCATTGCATAAAACAGTTGATATTTAACTATTAACAATGTTAAGACGGGTGGTAGTGACAGCGTAAGTACCATGGAAGGAAGTACCAGCCAAGCAGTGGACTATGTATGTAAACATGCTGCTGGTGAATTGGAGAACTTCTACCTATTTCTTAAAGTAGACAAGTTTCCAAATTTCAGTGTACCTCAGTTTCCTTAGCTCCTTTCTCATCCTCACTAGAATTATTTAGTGGGCAGAGGGAGGCAGAGGCAGAGAGAGAGGGAGAGAAATTACAGAGAGAACACATGAAATATATCTATTCCAGTCAACCTTACATATATCATTGTCTATCGATCTGTCTTCCCTGCCTATACATTAAAAGACTTAATCCGAGCCATTAAGTCATTTAAAATTGTGGTAAAGTTGTAATTAAAAGTCCAAGCCTTGATAAACAAGTTTATACTGTATGGCACAGGGAACTATGTTCGATATCTTCTAGTAGCTATGTAGTACGGTGAAAAAGAATATGAAAACGAATATATGTTTACTCATGTATGACTGAAAAGCACTGTGCTGTACACTAGAAATTGACACAACATTGTAAATTGACTATACTGCAATAAAGAAAAAGTAAAAAGAAAAATGTCCAAGCTGTTAGCTTTTCATTTAAAACAATCATTCCAAAGAATGCCAGCCAATGAGTAGCTCAGAAGAGACTGGCATTTGTATTGGTTGGGTTCAGCCAGGAATTAAAGACAAGGCATGGTATTTCAGAGAAGATGTAGTACAGGATTTTGGTAATGCTGGTGTGTTAGTTATCTAGCCTTGCATAATAGATTATCCCAAAACTTAGTGCTTTTCAAACAACAAAACATTTATCTCATAGTTTCTATGGGTCAGAAATTTGGAAGCAGCTTAGCTGGGTGGTGGTGCTGGTGATGCAGTCATTTGCAGGTTTGATTCCTGCTAGAGGACCTACTTGCATGGTAGCTCACACACACAGCTGTTGGCCTCGGTTTCTCCCCATGTTGTCCTATCCATGGGGCTGCTTGAGTGTCCTTGTGAGAGGGCAGCTGGCTGCCTCCAGAGCAAGTGACCCAAGGGAACAAGAAGGAAGCCAAGATGCCTTTTGTGTTCTCATCTCATTGTCACTTCTGCCACACTCTTAGAAATGAATCACTAGGTCCAGGTCACAAGAAGAGGGGACTCCAGCTCCACTCTTGAAGGAAGGGTCAGGAAGTTTTTTGACATATTTTAAAACCATCACACCTCCTGTTGGGTACTGAAAGGTCAAAACAGTGGATGCTGAGTTAACTCAGAGATTAGTAACTGCTAGGACTGAGGTAGTAATGAATCTTGGGGTTAGGAAGCCTTCTGATGCTTAGACCACTAGAGGGAGCTGTCTTGGCTGCTCGTTCTCCAACCCTGCTTAAGTGGTGGACCCCGAAAACTACAAGATAAGGGAAGAATGTTTCTGGGATGGAGTGATTGAAAGTATTAGAGCTGAGAAGTCAGGTAACACGAGGACAAAAAATATCCAGTGGAGTTAAAACAGGATATAACTAATCTTGGTAAGAAGGATTGTAATGTAACAGTGGGGGAGGAAGTCAGCTTTGTGAAGAAGGGAAATTTGCAACAACCACCTGGTAGCTACTTACACACCCTCCTACCTCATCCCCCAGGCACACATACAGGCAGGCACACCTCGGAGATACTGTGAGCTCAGCTATAGAACACCATGATACAGAAAATATCCAATAAAACTAGTCACAAATTTTTTGGTTTCCCAGTGCTTATAAAGTTTGCACTTACACTATACTGTAGTCTATTAGGTGTGCAATGGAATTACATCTAAAAAATACATACCTTAATTAAAAAAATTATTGCTAAAAAATGCTAACCATCATCTGAGCCTTCAGCAAGTCATAGTAGTAACATCAAAGATCACTGATTATAGATCACAGTAACAAATAAAATTGAAATATTTTGAAATATTGGGAGAATTCCAAAATGTGACACAGAGACACTAAATGAGCCAATGCTGTTGGAAAAATGACACGGATAGGCAGGGTTGCCACAAACCTTCAGTTTGTAAAAATCACAGTATGTGTGAAGCACACAATAAAGTCAAGTTCAGTAAAACTCAGCATGCCTGTATTCTCAGGAATACCCTTTATACAGGCTTGGCACTTCCTTCCTTACAGCCCCACCTGCTTCATGTGGAAAAAACCTTACTTCAGCATTTGAATTCTCTAAGTGATTGTTGAGTAGATCCATGTAAACTTTCCAGTTTCTACGTAGAATATAACCAACTTTGACTATTATATCAACTTTGGAGCAGCAGAACCTAGGACAGTAAGCCTGATAAGATACCAGTACTTTGTAGCAGAAGGGATTTTAAAAACCTACACATGTTAAGGGAGAAAACAAGCAAAAAAAAAAAAAGAAAGAAAGAAAAAAAGAAAAAGGGAAAAGAAACTAACAGTCACAACCCAGCAGGACACTGAAGCTGTTCATATTTTGGTGAGTTGTTTCTGTCTGGCAAAGAATTCTATTTAAAGAAATTGAAAAGTCACGGGCGTAGGTAAATGTTAGCAGGTCATGGGTCAGGTGTCTGGGGCTGTAATGAGAATCATGCTCTTTGGTCACATCGTAATGTGAAGGGTAGGGAAAGTCCTGTGGAAAAATCAATTTTGGGGGCTTATGTAATTTATCGTGTGGCAATAGCCTGAAATAAGATTTAGAGGCTTGCAATGTAAAATGAGGAAAGATAAAAGGTTGGTAAATCAATTTTTAAAGTTTGATTTAAAATGCAGCGGTAAACGTGAAGGGATAAAATAATAATGATGTAAAAGCTGGCGTGTAAGTTACAGCCTGGAGAGGAGAAAACTGGGTGAGACACCGCCGAGTGTCCCTGAGGACCTGACCTTCTGTCCGCATACTCTCGGGATCCAGGCTTTGGCCATCTTTGTTCTCCTCTTCAAACAGCCAGCTCTGTCAGCACCTTTTTCTGCTCTGGAAAAATTGAGGGGCCTTTGTTATTCATGTTATTCCTGCCTCACGAGGAGGTAAGATCGCGGACAACTTTTGTTTCTTCACACCTAACCAGCTTCTTTCTCTTTTTCGTTTCTTTCCATCGTGGTGGTGATGGTGGTGGGGCGGGAATGCCTTCCTCCACTTGCTAATCTCACAGGTGATGCAGTCCGCAGCCAACTCTACCCAGTAAGCATCTCCATCCAGGAGAAGTGAGGCTGAACAGGTCCCCCCTTGTCAGCTTCCTATAGCAGGCACATCACCTCCACTGTGTGTCATTTTGTCATTACAGCCTTCATTCCTTTCGCTTATTCTTTGGGTTTCCTACAAATACATGAGGACGCCTGGATGTCACCTCACCCGGTCTGTGGTGGGCAGGGTAATGGCCCCTTCACAGACGCCCACATCCTAATCCCTGGAACCTCTGCGAATGTTACATTACCTGGCAAAGGACTTTGCAGATGCAATTAAGGCTGTGGATCTTAAAACAGGGAGATGCTCATGATCAAGGCACTGGTATATTCAGTGTCTGGTAAGAGCCTGCTTCTTGGATCATAGACATGCTTTCTCACCGCGTTCTCACGTGGTAGAAGGGTCTGTGGACCTCTGTGGGGTCCCTTTTATAAGAGCATTAGTCCCATTCATAGGGGTTCCCCACTCATGATCCAAGCACCTCCCAAAGGCCCCACTTCCTAATACATCACACTGGGCATGAAGTTTCACCCTAGGAACTTTGGTTTGTCTAAAATTGGCGGTAATTTGTTATGGCAGCAATAGGAAAGTTAAAATGTTATATTTATACTGCTGGTAATTAGTTATGTAAACCAACTCCTCTGAAACTGAGGTAAAGGGCCATTTTTTTTTAATTAGAAATTTAGAAATTTCTAGTCTGTCATGGATTGTTTCTTTTATAACACACAATAAAAACTACTACTACAAAAAATGAAATTTAAATAGCATACAAAATATAAGCCCC
The DNA here is from genome assembly GCF_048773025.1 of Camelus bactrianus. Classification (NCBI taxonomy): domain Eukaryota; kingdom Metazoa; phylum Chordata; class Mammalia; order Artiodactyla; family Camelidae; genus Camelus; species Camelus bactrianus. The sequence continues at coordinate 16,332,907 of NC_133552.1, forward strand.
AATTTCTTTCTTTTTGATTCAACAGCATAAAATTGCTCTTTCAAATTGCTGTAAGAATGTCTAAACGCTTACTCTTAAATATCTAATTCAATCTTGCAGATTTGTGAACTGCCTGTGGATCAGTATCAGTCCACGCAGATCACGTTTTGAGTAAGGTCAAGAAAAACTCCATCACGTCCAATCTGTGAGGATGTAAACACATGAATTGGAAAGAGGATATAAACAAACATCCAGAATTGAGAAGCTCGATAATGAACAGTTTCTAGTCAATAGTATGGTACCCACAGCTTTGTAAATCTGTGAAGCAATTGCCATTAATCAAAAAAGCCACACGGCTGCTGTGTACTCTAAAGTCCAGTCAACTCTAATACAGAAATAGATCAATTTAGCAAGTTGGGGGATGCAGTGAAAGGGCCAGGGGTGGCCTGAGTTTCGTGTCTGGTTTGTATGACACTAACTGATACTAACATTGTCAATGTCTTTGGTAGGAGTTGTCTGATTACCACTGTGCAGTTTTGCAGATTTAGGTGACATGTTCCAGGGTGATGGGATGGACGTTTCACAAGAAGGAAACTGGAGACAAACCTCGAATAGTTCATGATTATTCCTCTGATGAGTTCCAAAAGCAGAAAGCATTTTTCATTCTATTTTTGATGAAACTAGTGTTATCTTTTTAAAAAGAGACTTTTGTGTTAGTCAAAATGATACACACTCATTGTAAAAACAAATAAAAACCCCCAATGATACAGAGAGTACAAATAAAAATCAACTGCAATATCAGAACCCAGAGATAACTACTGTTAACAGTTTAGTAAACAATCTTCTGGTCTTCTGTACATATGGGTGTATGTGCACAAATGGTATCAAATTATATATAATGTTCTACAATTTGCTTTTCTTCAGTAAACTCTCAGGCATCTTTCCATGGCTTCCAGTGTAGGTCCGCATCATTTTTAATGTCTGCATACACAAGAGAATGCATGGACCATTGTTTTACATAACCTCGTCTTGCATTATCAGCTTTCAGTTTCTACATTTTGACATCATAAATAATGGAGGTGAATGCTCTGGTGCATATGTTCTTCACATGGTTAATATCTCCTTCAGATAAAAACTTACAAGAGGAATACCTGTGTGAAAGCTATGTAATATTTTCATGGCAGCTGCTGAACTGCTTTGCAGAAAATCTGTAGGGGTTACTTCCCTATTCACAGTTCATAATGGTTTTTCCAAACATTTGACAACAGAACAAAACTAATTCCAATGGGCAAAAACCATGTCCTTCCTATTTAATGTTGAGTAGGCTTTCATCTATTTACTAGTCCTTTGTGGAGGAGCTTATGTGTGATTTCCATCTCATGCTCTATTTTTCCAATGATTGCTCATTCTTATTGAAATTTAAGAGCTTTTTGCATTTATGAGATTAGCCACTTGTTATATACTACATATGTTTTATCATCTGTAATTTTTTTTGTGGTGATAATTTAACATGAGATCTACCCTCTCAATAAAATTGTAAGCGCTCACGCAGCATTGTTAACTGGGGGCACAGTGTCATATGGCACATCTCTAGAACTTGTTCATCTTGTGTAACTGAAACTATACCCACTGAACAGCAACTCCTCAATTTCACCTTCTGCCAGCCCCTGAAAGACCACCATTCTACTCTGTTTCTGCGAGTTTGACTACTTCAGATACCTCATGTCAGTGGAATCATATAGTATTTATCTTTCTCATATGTAATTTTTTAAATTGATTTATAATCATTTTACAATGTTGTGTCAAATTCCAGTGTAGAGCACAATTTTTCAGTTATACATGAACATATATATATTCATTGTCACATTTTTTCCTCTGTGAGCTACCATAAGATTTTGTGTATATTTCCTTGTGCTATACAGTATAATCTTGTTTATCTATTCTACAGTTTTGAAATCCTGTCTATCCCTTCCCACCCTTCACCCCCTTGGCAACCACAAGTTTGTATTCTATGTCTATGAGTCTATTTCTGTTTTGTATTTCTGTTTTTGTTTTTGTTTTTGTTTGTTTTTGTTTTTGTTTTTTAGATTCCACATATGAGTGATCTCATATGGTATTTTTCTTTCTCTTTCTGGCTTACTTCACTTAGAATGACATTCTCCAGGAGCATCCATGTTGCTGCAAATGTAATTTTTAATATAATCAAACATATACTCTTTGTGGTTTCTGGTTTTCATGACATTTTGAAAGGCTTAATTTATTTTGGTATAAGATCTGAACTTGAGTTATGAATGCAGATATCTCTCCCCCATAAATGGCTGGCCAATTTCACAAACATAATTTATTTACTATTTTATCTGTTTCCTACCAATTTTGGAATGCCGTCTTCATTATATACCAACTTCCTATGTGTTCTTGGGTGTATATGAAACTGGCATTTACAGACACACCTTTAAAATTTTTTTTAATTTTTCTTTTTTTTTTTTCTATTTTTTCCTTTTTAAAGCCCACTATTACATCCTTGCTCTTTATTTTTTTTGGAGAGGAAAGAGAGGTAATTATTTTTTTTTGTTTTTTTTAAAACAAAAATCTAGGGATTGAACCCAGGACCTTGAGCATGCTAAGCACTCACTCTACCACCACTGAGCTATACCCTCCCCTGCTACAGACACGCTCTTCATTGAACTTTTACTTGGGGTGGGAGGTAGGAAAGTGTTAAAACCATGGCACAGGCTGTCATAGGTGAAGGAGTCTCTCCGTCAGTCATTTAGCTATCAAAGCTATCACTGTTTACTTGTGAAAAATTGAACTTTCCTCTTTCTGATGATTCAGATTCTACTGGAGGAAAAAATAAGTATCATATTTGACCCCAGATGTATAAGACTGTGTGGGCCAATAAAGAAGACAAGGAAATACTGGTTTGAGTGATGACTTACTTTGTGTCTGGTGTACCAAGACTCTTGTGAAGGGAGAGGGCATAGATCTCAGTCTTTTTATCTAACCCTTTTCTTACTGTTGAAGGAGGTCATCGAGAGGACAGAGAAGGAGCCGTATCTGACATCTTAGGCGAACCCAAAATTCCTGACATTGGGGGCTTGTTATGGGTCCATGGTGTTCGCCCCTATAGTTTAGATTCTGCTCTGGATGCCTGCTCTTGTGAACTTGACTGTGGACTGAGACCAGTTGCTTGGCTGAGCCATAATGCCACAATGTAGGCAAAGGTTACCTTTTGTGGAACAGCACTTGGCCTGGTGCCCGTCTTATAGCGGTGTCATTGCTGATAAGGCAATATTGTGAGGAGACTGTAAAACTCTCCATCCCGTTTTCGTTGTCATGGCAACGTCAAACGAGTGAGCTTCTAGTAGTGCACTCAGCCTGCTTACCTGAGCAGGATCTGGCAAGCCAGTCATTTAGGGGACTTGCGAGTAGAGTGCCATTTGAAAATAGTGCATTATTTTGAAATTTCCTCAGAAAAAGTCTGATTGAATTCCAGGCTGTTTCTGAGGTGAGAAAGTACCATTAAAACCAAAACAAAACAAAATCAAAACCAAAGAATCCATTGTTTCTCAATTCAGTGTAATCAAATATCCAGTATCTTACCAAGAAATGTGCTATCCAGTATCAAAGATCCTACAAGGTTCATGGCAGTTAAATGTGGGCTAGGAAACCATCATCTATTTACTTTGCTTAAACAAGAAATGGTAGCCACACTGCAGTGCAAGGCCTGTTTATAAGTTAAGCAGTATTTGCATCAGCTGATGCATCAGCTACTCTGTATTCACATACTTTCTGAAGTGTGGCAGGAAGAAAATCTTCCTATATGATGCCCATTTTTGGCTTTTATTTTTGTTATCTTTGCAGCTGTAAAACTGGGTGCCAAGATCTCTTCTGCAGTCTCGGCTGACCTAGCCCAGCGGTTCCAGATTTTGGCTTACACACAAAAAAATCTTTCAGATGCCTATTAAGTACGCAGCTTTCTAGATCTCATACCCAGAGATTCTAATTCAGTTGCTCTGGCAATGTGCATGTTTAATAAACTCCTTAGGTGATTCTAATGCAGGTGGTCCTTTGCAGAACATTGGATTGGGGCAGGGGGTAGGAGGAAGTGAGTTGATATTGATTATGCACCTACTACATACCAGACTTGGTGATAGGTCTGCATTACCTCGTATGCATCGCCCATGCCTAAGGAATTGTTTCTTTGGTCTGAAGCTTCTTATTGTCCTTTAGACCCAGGAGGAGATATCACTTTATGTGTTAGTACAATGCTACTCAAAGTGCCAGTCTCTGAAGCTATTTGTTACTGATTTGCAGCCAGGTAAGGATCTGCTGCCAAGATATAAATCAATTACATCACCAAGCACACTATTTAGTTCATCTGATATATGTTTTTGTCTTGGTAGCAAGATTTTTTCCAACGAAGTAAGCTTCAGTGCTTTCATTTACATTCTGGTGTAAGTTCTTATCTTGTCGCAGACTGGTAAATAATTCAGGGACCATACTTGGAGCAGCACTGCCTCAACAAACATTCAAGCCTTCTGGGGGTAAAAATAGAACAGCTTTGAGTGGAGGGACGGAGAAGAGTCTGAATGGGAAAGTTCTAGGGAGATAACATTTGAGCCACCAAATACCAGCTCCTCCTACCAGGCCTGGCTTTTATTACAACTGCCAAATTCATGCCCATAATTTGACTTGATTTCTTTTCTCTGCCCAGCCTGTCTTCCAGCAGAACTGACAATGAGAAGAGAAACCCAATTATATTGCCTGGAGAAAAGGGCTAATTTAGTCAATCTCTGGATTGACTGTAAAATCTGCTGGAAGATGAAAGTGTAGACTAGCAAACGTTTCCCTCAAAGAACTTGAAGCTGAGTCTTTGCTGGGACTCTTACGAGCACTTCTGAACATCAGTTTAGAAGAAATATCCTTGATGTTACTATTGCATCTATTGTTACTTTATGTAGATTAAATTGCTCTAGTTCTTAACTTGTTCGATCTAAATGGGAAGACTTGATAATAAGAAAAGAAAAGATGGCTGAGGTCTCTTCTAACTGAAAGATTCTACGATTCTGGAATTTTTTCATCTGCACAATTATTTCAGGGATCCACTTCCAGTCTTCATTCAATGAATAGTAATTGAGCATCTCCTGTGTGGACTATAAGGTACCAGGGGTGCACTTGTGTCCAGCGATGAGTAAGAGACATGATCCCTCATGCTGTTTGCAGTGTAGCTGGGGAGATGGACATTAAGCAACTAAATCAAAATAAGCAAATGAATAAACAGAACTGAATTGTGAACTTAATGAGAAAAGAGATGACATAGTTTGATGATTGTCAGATATAAATTTCAACTGAATTCAGCAAATGGTTTTTGAGCACCTGCTTTGTACCAGGCACTGTGCTGAGTATGAGATGAAAATGTTCCTTACTGCAGACCCACCTGTCATTGTATTACAGTCGCACCACATCCTCTCTTCAGCTCCCACTTGGCTCTGTTGGTGGATTTGCGTCGGTTTGGCTCCTTTACCTGCTGTTCACCCCACACTGCTAGTGTAAGAGTGAGGTAGGGCTTTCTGGTTGTCATTTGTCTGAGGATACAGAATCATCCTTGTGTGTTTGTGAATTAAACTCGAAGAAAACCTTCACAGGACTATGGCCTCTGAAACTTCCAGCTGAGCTGCTGAACTGACACAGACTCAGCAGAACTGAGAATGATTGTTGAACATCTATCATAATATTGCAGGTCTAGATTCCAGGTCGCCATAGGGTGTGCTCATTTATATATGTAGCATGTCTGGGTGCCAGACACTGTTCTGGACACAACGTTACATCCGTGAACAAAGCAGATCCGAGTTCCTGCCCACTTGTGTTCCTTTCAACCTGAACATTTTCAATAGCAGGGAACTCATTCCTTTACTGGGAGCCATCCCATTTTCAAACAGCTGGAAATCTTCAAAAGATCTTTATTATAATGATCCTAAATCTGTTTCCCTGAAGTTTTTCCAGCAGTTTCCATCTTTGAACCACTCTAGGTGTACCAGCCCTCTGTCACATGGCAGCCTTTCAGATATCCAAGAAATACTTTGTGTTCCTTTTAAGGCTCCCGTTATGTTATCTGATGTGTAGAAGTGTGTGTAGATACATAAGTACGTGGATGGAATTAACCATGTAAATCAGTGGTACCTGGATTCTGCTTGTCAAGTGCATCTGTTCTTTAGTTCTCAGAATCTCTGAAGTACAGGCATATTAACCACCCCTCCGCCTGCGGTTGAAATAAAAACTTACCTTGCCTCAGGAATGCTTTCACGTGCGCAGTCATTTGGTGCCCACAACAATCTCGGGTGGCAGGTGTTACCCCCATTTAACAGATGAGGACACTGAGATGCAAAGAAGGTGAAGCTGCTTAACCGAGGTGTCTCAGTGCTACTGTGACGCGCGCTTTCTGACTTCCCATGTATTCCACGTGAGAAAAATTCCGTCTTTTCTCTCACTCTATTTCCACACACCACCCTCGTATCTTGCTGGTTTTAGAGTGGAAGTGATGTCAGGCTGTAGAATATTCTGTCATTTGGTGGTGGTCGCTGGAAGAATCCTGAACTCAATTCAGAAAGGTGAACACGAGCTTGCGCGGGCAGTACCTGGCGGGACTCCCCGTTTCCTCACCAGCCCACTGCGGCTTGGCTTCTTCCTCTTGTCCTCAGCCCTTCCGGTTGCCCGCCTGCCCTCTCTGCTCTTTAGTTTTCTTTTTCTCTTCCCTTCTACTGATGCACAGGCTTTAATCTCCCAGCCTGAAAAGGCAGATGACCTCAGAGCTCGAGCCCTGTCATCGGCAGGAGCAGGGTTCTGACTCAGAGTACCTCTGAATCTGCAGTCTTGGGATGCAGAGATAAACCTACCCCTTAAGCCACCAAACTGCAATTTATGGGGAGTACATTTTATGCTGCAAGTGAGGAGGCAGTGAGAAAGACTTGCCCTGAGGAAAACAGGCTACCTGCTAAACTGCAAAGCTGGCCTGAGTATTAGTTAAGGACACAGATACCAAATGTACAATGGGGAGATGCCTTTATAATCACATTCCAGAAAAGCTGTTAACACTGCATAGAAGTAGGAAGGACACCAGACCTCGTGAGAGGGAATGAGACACGAACTCCTTACAGGTGGCAAAATCAAACGCACATCACGTGCCTCAATTTGTAAGGGTAAGAAGTCTCTTCTGTGTCTGGCTAAAACTAACATGAGTAGCTCACTGCTGCTGTATCTTTAATCAGCAAAGAACAGAAATTGGGGCAGTAAATAACTAGCAAGGAATATGATTTGTGCTTAAAATTGGCTTTAATGTTCCTATAAGCTGTTACTTTTCGTCAACGCAACTCAATATATTACTTGTTCCATTTCCAGACAAGACAGTGCTATAATTAAGTACCCAATAATTTGCTGTTTTTTCTCCCATGAAAATCTCAGTCACCCTGAGACACAGCACCAGAGGTTTATTTTCCATGAGTCAAACCGGCGACAGTTCATTATCAGATAAAGGTCTCTCCCTTATTTTTTACTGTGGCACCTATGAGTCACCAAAGGGAATTTTTAAGACAGATTGTTCCCTTCTCTGAGAGGGAGAGCCACTTTCTCTTACCCTCTTTCTTGTTCCTGGTTCTTTCTGTGTGTCCTCCCATGGCAGAGGGGCAAACACTCTGCGGTCTTTTTTTATTTTATGAGTATTAATCCTGTTCGTGTGGGCTCCACTATCATAACCTAATCACCTCCCAAGGGCCCCACCTCCAAATACCATCAGGTTGGGGTATTCAGATTTCAACATATGAACTCCAGGAGGACACAAACTTGCAGTCCATAACAGCGTTATCGAAAAGTACATAATTTCTGACCATCTCGGAACGGCCCTCAGTCTAACTTTCACGCCGCATGCTTGTGTTTTGTTAATTACTTCCCTCTGAAGAGTAGTCCTTGTCCTGCTGCCTACAGCTTTAACAACTGTAGCTGAGACATATTCAAAGAGAGATGGAAAAGAGGAATGAGAATGTTTTGAATTTTTTTAAGAATTGGAGACCACGTCCAAGGAACACACTTCTCACTATAAATCTTTTGCAAGATTGTATCAGCCACATTGTCCACAAGTTGATTACAAAAATGAGTCTCTCTAATTGCATCTTTCCTTGAAGCAAATCCTCTGGGTGGGCCAGTGATTGAGTTGTCCCTCTCTTTTATTTTTTAAAATTATTTTTTATATGATTTTATTTTATTTTATTTTATTTTATTTTATTTTATTTTATTTTATTTTATTTTATTTTATTTTATTTTATTTTATTAATGGAGGTACTGGGAATTGATCCTAGGACATATTCCTGGGAACTGCTCTCCATTTTTTTCTTTTAAGACTACTTTTTGTGACAAAATACCCTTTCAAAGATATGACAGTGATCATCATGTCCACCCTCTCTTTTTTATACCCAGCTAAAATTTGGTGATATTCTCAACAAGATATTTTTTCCAGGCTCCTTAACATCTGGAACACCTTCCTCTAATTTGTTAGCATCTTTCTTGAAACGCCATGTTGGGAACTGAACCCAGCACAAGATAAGGAGGAACTTTCTGGTCATGGGATGTGGCCAGTGGCTTCCCAGGTGGTGCGAACTTTCTTTAGAGACCACACTGCGCCAGTGGCTACTGCTTTAAAAACACCAGAAAATGAACTGCTTTACCCTAAGATGTGAGATTTCACTTGCAATCTTGCACATTATTTCCATTTTTCTACACTTATTGAAGTAGTTGTATTTTAGTCTAGCATTGACTTTAAATGGAATCAATTGTAAAGGACCTGATTGCTGATGCTGGTCAGGAAATAGTTATTTATTTATATTTTTTGGCAAGCAGAAAGGACGCCAGAGGGCTTTTCACAGAAGTAAACTAAAAATGTCTTTCAAATTGGGCATTTTCTACAAGAAAAAGGTAGGATAAGAAATGCTGTGCACAGTAATTTCCTATCCTGGAGGAAAAAAAAAAGCCATGAAGAGAGAAAGTCACATAAACTTACATTTGTTGTGTGAATTAAGTGACACACTGTGCAGAAGGCTGGATAAAATAAAAGGGAAAGAAAAGCAACATACCATTTCTGTGCTAGCATTCCGGCTTAAGATATATACCCACCACCCCTATGCTTACCACCCCCCAACAAACCCTTCTTTTAAATCAGAGGGTTAGCATCTGAAATGGTTCTTTTTGCATCAGAAGCATAGTAAGTACCAAGGGGTATAAATATAAATATGGCAAACGGTAGTAAGGGTACCTGTAAATTAGTGAGTAGCTCCCCATCATTTCAAAGTATCAAGTGAGAAGCTAGATGATCATTTGCAGGATTGTTATAAAGGGGCTGCCCATGCCGGGTGGGTTTCCATGATTCTCGTGTGAACATACTGTGTTTTTCATGACGCTAGAGAGGAGATCCTTGCTTTTTCAGTTTAAAATTGTTTAACTTAAAGAAGACTTGAGTCCTTTCATGTAAGTAAAATGTGGGCTAGAATTCTAGGTTGCAGGCACACTCTTTGTTTACATAAGGGAAATTATTCAATATAAAATGCTAATTATGTGTGGGTGCTTTATAAATTTTTATAAACAAAGTACTACTCTAAATCTGAATATTATAGATGCACATGCACTGATTTCCAGGGAGCGCTGCGGATGGAGCAATTTCTCTGACCGTCTTCATTCAGCCTCAGAGAATGGGAGTTATTGCAGGTCCTGGAGTGAGTGAGAAGTTGCTTGTTGATGTGCTGGGAGTTCCAAGCCATGATATGTCAAACTCATCAACTTCAAGAGATTGGCCTTTTCTCTTAACAAGACACTTTCTCAAAGCCCTGACATGTTGTGTTCAAAGTCAATATCTGTTACCTTTGTTTTCTGAAAATACCATCATGATATTGATAACATGAAGCCAATGTGTTCAAGGTGTTAAATCAAGAGGGATGCATGTTGGAGATAGTCCAGGATTTCATAAAGTATGAAACCGTTCTCTTCGCTCTATGAAAAGAGAGAGAGAGAAAGGGGGACTCCCCACCTGCCTCCCCTGACAACAAGAACGTTCCCACATAGTCTGGTAAGTTTTTGGCCTCTTCAGAAGTTTCTTATTTATAGCTTATTGCTGATAACTGCCCACACTTACTGCTTATCATTCAACAAATTCAAACATCCTAAGGATGAAATTTACTGCTACCTGCTTCCTAGGGAAGGGGTCGCTTGGATACCTGTAGCATGTTACACTCTCAGCGTCTTACTTTTTTGCATCAAGCACTAAGGTAACTCACATATATTTTCTGTTAAGAAGTTTCTGAAAGCATGAGATGCCCCAGGGAAATGCGTTAAGTGAGCAGGCTGCATAGCACAGGGTGACCTCCACTTCAGCAAAACAACTCAGTGTTTGCAAGGTACTCTTCGTCCTCTTGTGATTGTTTTGATTTCAAAATAAGGTTAGAATTACTCTGCACTTAGGTGTGTCACATGATGCCTTACACACTCCTTCTCGCCTAATCCTCTCAGTGGTGCCAAGAGGTAGGTATTATTATCCACGCTTTGCAGATGAGGAAACAGCCTTGGGAAAGTCAAGTAACTTGCCCAACATCACAGAGCTGGTAAATGACAGAGTTAGTCCTTTCAACTCAGAGCTGATGTTTTTCCACCATCAAAAGATTGGTTAAGTTAGTTTCTTCTTTCCCCATCCATTCACCCGATCATGGTAGGAGGTGCCCAGATAGCAAATGATCCTGACCCCTGTCACTTTTTTTTGGGGGGGGGGTTGGGGCATTTGGTGCAAGATGGCCAATCAGTCCCTTCCTTGAGATTTTGGCCTTGGAAGTAAGAGCTGGAGATGGACTTCTTGTTGATGAGCTTGTGAGATGAGCTGACATGTAGAGACCCTGGGAATAGTGTGGTTTCATCCCACCAAGTGGGTGGAGGAGCTGAGGAGGCTGGTCTGCAGTAACGGGGAAGAGTCAGGCAGATGTGCAGCAGAAAATAGAGGGAGTGATGCAGAGAGAGGCCTCCAGCTTCCCCACGGGGCTCCAGGCCACGGTTCCGAGAGCTCCAACTGTTAACAACACAGGATTTATTGAAAAGTTACTGGGGAAGTTCACAGAAGGGAAAGCAAAGTGGGAAAGGCAGGGAGCACATGGCCCTGTGGCCTGGGCCCCAGGAGCTCTGGCCCTCTTGTGACGATGTGACTCTGGTCCCTCTGGTATCTATGTGTCAGCATTAGTGCTTCGTGTGCCCAAGGAGGAGACTGAGATGGCCCCAATGGGTCTCTGTCAGTCCTGTTCCAGAAGAAATGGAGGAGAAGTGCTGACTGACAAAAGCAGAAGCCACTCATCTCTGGACCTGATTTGTCCCCTGAGAGCATTCTTCACTTTAGGGTACTGACCGCCTGGTTGCCTAGGGAAGGAGAGGCATTTCTGTACCTGAAGTTTTGATTAATCTCTTACCAAGACATGCAAAGGCCCAGAGCAGAGGAGCCTGGGAAACCCCATTTTCCCCTCTTGGTACCATCCGTCCCTGCATCCCAGACAGACCTGCTTTAGCATCCTGACCTTGCCGCTCTCCACAGGATGGCCTTGAGTGAGACAAGCCATTATTCTGTAACATGGAGATAATAACAGCGCCTGCCTCATAATGTTGCTGTATTAAATGGGGTCATGTTTGTAAAATGCTTTGTCTCAAGCCTGGTGCCTGGAACGTGCTTCCCAGAGGCTAGCAGCCATTAGTTATCATTACTCACCTGCAGACCTTTCCTTCAGGGACAGCCTCTGAATCCTGAGCCATCTGGGTGCTGAGCCCAAGGGCCCTCACCTGAGCACCTCTGTCTGAAATCGCCCATGATCCTCATTACTCTAAGACTGAAGTCCTGAGCCTTAATTTTTAAAATAATACAATATTTATATAGAAATACACAAATTATTTGAATTTTTACCTGCATACATACCTATGTAATCACAATTAGGACGGATAGCCGGGACAGCTGCAGCATCCCAGAAGGTTCCTTTACGTCCCCTCCCAGTCAAAACCCACCCCCTCTGCCTCAGACGTGACCCTTCTTCTGACCTTTTTCACCACAGATCTGTGATTTCCGTCCTGGAACTCCCTATAAATGGAATCGCACAGGATGAAATTTTGGTGTTCAGCCTCTTTCCACTCCTTGTTATCTCCATCCATATCGCTGAAGAGAAAAGCAGTTTATTCTTTTTTTTGTTGCTGTGTAATAATAGATGAATGTTCTGTAGCTTGTTCATTGTCCTGTGGATGTACACTGGGATTGTGTCCCGTTTTCGCCCATTACGAGCACACGTCTTCCGGAGGAGATGTGCACACTTTTCTTGGGTGTATACTTTGCAGTAGAATCCCTGGGTTATGGGATAAGCACATGTTTTGCTTACATAGATCCAATCAAAGTTTCCCTGAGGCTTTTTTGAACCTTGGCCTCTAAGCCTTTGCCCCAGTGAGCCTCGGAACTCTCAACTTCCTCACGCCCTGTCTGAGCCCAGAGGTTGGGGAGAGAAAAGGAAGGGAAGTGACTAGGAGGTGAGTGACGGTTTAGCTGGAAGGTGTATGGGTACCTGCAGGGATGCGGGGAGCAGCCCCAGTCTCCACTGACAGCCATCCAAGGTCAGGCCTGGGGAAGCAGGTGGCCCTACACTCTGAGAAACCCAGAGCCAGAAGTGACGCATCCCATCCAAGGCCAGGCCTGGAAAGAGCTCAGATGGACTTAGTTCCATTCTCAGTGTGGGAGGAGGTGCTGCAGCTTGGTGTGATTCTCATGAATGTGAAGGGAAGGACCTAGTTTCAGCAGTAAACCCCACAAGAGAGGATTCCTACCTGAGTCTGAGAGGGCGGGGTCCAGCTGACCCAGCTGCTTCTCCCTTTAGAAGCTTCGACAGACAGTTTGTTACTGTCCCCTACTCCATGGGTTTCTTCTCCGTGTTTTTTCAAAACTGGTACTTTGATTCTGATGGTGACAATCTCTGCCAAGCTTGAGAATGGACATTTGTTCTGATAATTTGGTTTTAAGTTACCGTAATTTTTTTTAACAAGATATTTTAGCTCTTTTCACTACACATATTTATTTTCCCAAATGTTCTCCTTTGCCAAACAGGAGCTTGACAAATTGTCTCAGAATTTGTAATGGCTAACACTTTTAAAAAGGGATTTGGTTTTATAAGTCCTGCTGACACAACACAATTCCTCAGATAAATTAATTCTCCAGCTTTACTGCCTGAATACTTCACGCCCTAAATTATTTAGCTGTTTACATCAATTTCCTTTGGGCCACCACCAGAAAAGCAGAGGTTCCTAGTTCATTTCTTTTCCTTCAGGGAAAAGTGCATGTAACTTTTTCCAGACAAATGGACATCAAGGCAAACTTAAAACATTGTTCCGTGAGTAGTTCAGAATCAGAAACTGAATTTTTCCCCAATTACTGTCATGTAAAAATTTTATTTTCAGTATTCTTCCAGAAAACTCCAGAGAACTCCATCACACATACGAGAGTCAGAATGCCTGCATTCAAATCCTGTGTTTGCCCTCTGCTACCTCCATCCCTTGGCAAGTCTCCGGACATGGGTTTCTCTGCCTATGAGAGTTGGAAAGCCCAGAGGCGCTGCCTGTTCAGTGACAAATAAGAAGCTTGGTTAACAACCTGCTCCGTGGACTGTACTCATTCATTCATTGTTATTTGGAAATTCACAAAATACATGCAGTAGAATAAATTGAAGTGTTTTAGAAAGTTGTGTGGTTTATATAACACCACTTACATCGGTCCAGGGTTTATTCAACCGAGACAGATACTAGAGGTCTACTTACTGAGCGTGGGGAAGTGTTTTAGGCAGGCAGCCTAAACCTACTCTGGTTAATTGAAGAAGGAGGGAAATGGATGAGAAAGGACTGGGTAACCTGGGAGTCTCCAGAAGGGCCATGCTCAGAGGATCCCCTGAATCAGGCGGCAGAGCTCGTCCGGCAGAGACGCTGCTGCCCCTGTGGTCCGGTCCTCTGCTGTAGACCTCGCTGCCGGCCCTGCCCTTTCCAGCTGGATGCGGGTGCTGCTGTAGCTCCTGCTGTAGCTGCCTCGGGGATCTGCACGGAGTCACGGCCACTGCCGACCACACGTCGCCTGATGGGACTGGCGCAGTCCCTGCTTCTCCACATCGCTGGCTGTGCAGGTGTGTCTGATCGGCAGGGACGGTGCTGGGAAGATGAGGAGCTGGGCTCCCTGGCTTTGGAATGGAAAGTGGGTTTTCCCTCCTTCATCAGTTTGCTAGGGCTGCCGTAACAACGTACCACAGACTGGGAGGCTTACACAACAGAAACTGATTGTGTCACAGTCCTAGAGGCCAGAAGCCTGAGATCAAGGAGCCAGCAGGGCCACGCTCCCTCTGCAGGTGCTGGGGAAGAAGCTCCCCCAGCTTCCGGTAGCCCCTTGGCTTCTGTCAGCATAACTCCCGTTCTTACCTGTGCTCTCCCCGTGTGCGTCTGTTCCTCTTTATAAGGACACTGACCACGTTGCCTCAGGACCTGCTCTGCTCCAGCGTGACCTTATCCCAACTAATTACAGCTGCAAAAACCTTATTTCCCAGTAAGGTCCCATTCCAAGGTTCTACGGGTTAGGACTTCAACATGTGAATTTTTGAGGAACAGAATTCAACCCATAATGCCTCCTAAGGTGGGAGATTTCTCCAATACAGGAAAGGCAGCCAAAAAAGAATGAGAAATATCAACTCTAAATTCAGAAAACAGTATCTCCACTCCATGACACTTTAATGACTTTTTGTTGGTGAGAATCATCATCTTATATGGACTAAAGATTGTTCTCTATGAATATGGATCAGAGCAAATTGAAAAAACTGAAGCTGTAACAGTTTGAGAGCTGGAAAGAGCCTTGGGGATTGATCTGGTACTTGCTTTCTTCCAGTAAAAAACACAAAGGTCCAGGTCCAGAAAAGTTCGGGAACTTGTTCAGGGTCACAGAGTGAAGATGGTGCTAGACCCCAAGGACCCCTAGTCCAGGGCTCTTTGCTCCAGATCACAGCCTCTAGTATACGTCTCATTAACAATTGAGTTTCTTTCAGCCCAGCCATCAGCTTCACACTTACATGAGTTCCAGACTCTGTTTCTGACTCTCCAAGAGAGCATCCTCACGGCCCACTTGCTGCTTGCCAGGTTCAGGCAGACGAAGCCTTCCTGCCCTGGGCTGCAGGCCGATGCTGGCTGGCAGCCTCACTCCGGCCTGGGGTTGCTGAGCGCCCTGAGGATTTGGCTGATGGTCTTGACCTGGGCTATGGGGTGAGGGTGGATTCTGGGAAGTGCAGACCAGGTCCTGGAATCAACTACCAGCTTCTCTTGGGAAAGGAGAGAGGATCTGGAGGGACAGCAGCTGTCTTTCTCTGCTGGGGAAGGAGATAAATAAAGACAGAGAATTTCAAAAGGAACATTTGGAAAAAGAAATCTTTATGCCTTGCTCTCTTGCTAGGACCAGGCTCCTAGCATCTAGCTTAGATCTTTGTCACTTGAAAAGTGAGAGAAGAAAGGTCACCTTCTTGAGATGCTGGTGGAGCTGAGGTTCCCAGTGGGTATGCCGGGAGCCTTCCAGGGAGATGCGTGGGACTTTGATGTTTAAGATGTTGAGACAGAATATTTAGCCTCTGTGTTTTCATTTTAACGTTGTTGAGGGTTGAAAGACTTCTGATAATAGGATGACTTCTAAAGATGTTCATCTCAGACAGGACATTAATTATAAGAATAAAACAAGACCCAGATCTTTCTTTCCTTCTTGCCATTTTCCAGTCCTCTTTGTCTCTGTTTCATCATATTTTTATCTAAACAAAGAGCTCTGATGTGGAGTTTCTTTCTTCTCCACACTTCTCTGGGCATCTCTGAAAAAGCAATATAAGGGCTTTCCAATCTATTCTTTCCTATTCAGTGGATTCCTGCCTTATTAGAGGATGCTGCCCTGATAACAAACACTGGGAAATTTTCATAGGTCTTTACCCTTCTTGAATTGTCTTCTCCTTGTGAGATGGGGAACTGTTTCTCATGGGGAGCAACCTCAGCCTCTCCTTTGTCAGAACGGCCACTCCAAGTCTGTGCATGTCTCTCTTTCCCTTATTCGTGGTTTATCAGCATCTCTGGAAGAAGATGGTCCTTCTTCCAGATGGTCCTTCTTCTAGATGGCTAAGTTGGTTCTGAGTGAGAAGAATCCATCAGTTGTCTGAGACCAGGTCACCTATGAAGGAGGGAGGGATTTGGGGGTTTTTTGGCTAGTGTTAGATTTTTGGTTGACCTGTCCTTTCTCCCCCTTCACTCTACCCCTTGATCTTGGAGGTTAGAAGTTTGTTGCTGGTGCCTCTCATAGTGAGTTACGTTCAGTCTTTGTTTGTTGTATTGAGTTGGGGTTAAGGAGACTCCTAGGTTTCTGGCTTGTGTCAGTAATGCTTGATGGGCCACCTATAGAGTCAGAGATCCCAGAAGAGGATCAGGTCTTGTAGATGATGACCTGTCAAGGGAGCTCCCAGAGAAAGTATATGACAACGACATAACAACAGAGTCAATGCATTGGAATTCTTCATTCATCATTTGTTTATTGACAACCTAGTGACTGAAGCATTCTGAAAATGGGCCTTACTACAGTCTGCCCCACGTGGCTGTGGTGAGGGGCTACTGAGTCCTCTATACAGAGCGCTCGGCGTGGAGCCTTACCAGTCAGATGAACTATTTCATAACGGTTTTCATTTCTTCATCTATAAAAACGAGGCCATTCAAATGATACCCTTAAATGTCCCTTCTAGTTGTTGTACTCTGAGAAAGGAAAGCCATTTCCTCTCTCTGCCTCTGTCCTAACAGCCCCTGGACTGAAAGCTAGAAGAGGTCAGGGCATTGTCTGTTTTTGTTCACCAGTGTCTCCTCTATGTTAACTCCTCCTTCGGGTGGGTAGAGGGTATGAGGCTGGAGGGTCCACTTGTCTCCTTTACACACTTGGCTCCGTGGGGAACGGACATAATTCAGCTAAACATGCATTACAAAATGCACAGTGTTTATCTTGTTTTGCTCTCTAACATTAAATAGGAGAAACTTTTCTGTGGATTATTCCGAGGCCCAGTCACTTGAATATATTTTTACCTGCACCCATTTGCAGCAGTAAACTTATTTCAGATTCAAGAGAGCAAAAATAAATAAATAAATAAAAAGCAAGGTTATATCTCTGTCACTTAATAATCAGGAGAACTAGATCCAGTCTAACTATTCTGAGCACCTTACCAAAATATCCTTTGGGCACGGCATCTTGGTATACAGTCAAAACGACTCAGGGTAGAAAGAAAGACATACAGGTGCAGAACCCACTGCATGGAACAAACAGCAAACCCCAACCCCAGCCCCCTAAATCTGCCCCAACTCACAACCTCCAAACAAACACAGGTGCCCCCACCCCTAACACACACAGCGTGCTTCCCTCATTCCTTGTTGGGGGACTCTGGTCCAGCCCAGTCCCAGGGAGGGGCTGGAACTCTTCCAATGGCGGGTTCTCTTCTGTTCGTCAGACTCTTCCCTTCTCCCTTCTGCTGTCACTGACTTCTGAGGACCTTCTAGTGGTCCACACGGTAGTAAGCAGTTCAGATGCTTTTGTTGACCCTTCCAATCTTCTACACGTCATCGCTTGCCATCATTGACACTGAGGTTACTCGCCACAGCTGTCACCTTGGTGACATCAACATCCAGGTTTTTGTTTAACAGTCTCCGGAGGCAAGACTTTCTTCTCTAAGACAGTCAGACATTCCCCCCGTGTTTCTGAGCTGGGGGACAGAGAAGAGAGAAGAGGAACCAAGGGGATCTTGCTATAGGTGGATCTGCGTGTGAACTGCTCTTATTTCCAGGGGCCTCTCCGCAGCCAAGAAAAATCTTGGCCAGCTCCCTGTTCGAGGTTCCTAGGCCATCTTTAAAAGTGAAGATAGGCAAAGATAGGACATTAAAACTTGTGGTAGAGTTCACATGTTTACTTAATGAGAAAATGCTTTTTCAAAAATTGAGGTATAGTTGATTTACAATGTTTTGTTAGTTTCTGGTGTACAGCATAGTGATTCAGCTATACATCTATATTTAAATTTTTTTTCATATTATTTTTTATTATCGGTTATTATAAGCTGTTGAATACAGATCCCTGTGCTATGCAATAGGACCTTGTTCTTTATCTATTTTAGGTATAGCAATTTGTATCTGCTGAAAATACTTTTACACATGCAAGTATAGTTGTTTTAGTTCTAAGAGAATACTTGTAAAATTAATAAAACATTAATTATTAGTTTTTATAATATGGTTCAAATTAGTGGAGAAAAGATGAATGATCAACAAATAGTGTGTTGGGACACACTGTGACACCAAGAAGTTCACAACAGAGCAAATATTTAAACTTGATCAATAAAATCATTAAAAGTACTTGAAAAAACTATGGAAGAATTTTTAAAAATCATCCCAGTAAGAAAGACTTTAAAATGTGACACAAAACCCGGAAGGCAGAAAAGATACTGTTGATATGTTTAAATACATGAAAGCATAAAATTTCTGCAGGGCAAAAACCTGTATAATCAAAATCAAAAGAGGAAAAGATGAGAAAAAAAGTCTGTGACTCGTATTACAGATGAAGTGCTAATTTCCCTAATACATTTAGAGCCCCTAAAATTTTATGAAAGAGCAGCAAGCACAAAGAAAGAAAGTCAAAGGATAGTGAACTGGTAGTTTAAGGTTAAGGAAATGGAAATGCCTCAAACATGCAAATAGATGCCCAACTTCACTGCTAAAAAGAGCGAGCAAACTGAAATGACAGGAGGACATCATTTTTCACCTATTAGAAAATACAAAACTGTTTGATGACACACTCTGTTAGAGGGGGCATGGGGATAGACATTCTTACAGATTGATTGTGCGAGTACAAACTCCTTGGAGACCAGTTTGCTGACATGGATGCATATTACAAATGCATGTGCCTTCCAGCCTGCATTTGGCACTTGGAGAACTTTATCCTAGTTACACTCACACAAGCAAAAAATGACATAGATGTAGGAGGTTTTTCGCTGTAGCACAGTACAGAACATTGAAACCATTCAAATGTCTGCCAAGGGAGGATGGGTTGAACAAAATGTTACACATGTGTACAATGGTACATTATAAAGCCATTAAAAATGAAGCTTGTCTATATACACTGATACAGAATTAGCTCCAAAGTACACCATTAAGGAAAAGTAAAAATAAAAATCATTCCATGATGTGTGTAAGTCAAATCATTATGCTGTATGCCTTAAACTTTTTACAGGGCTGTATGTCAGTTATATCTCAACAAAACTGGAAGAAAAGAAAGAAAATCAAACAACATGCAGAACAATTTGTACAGTTACGTTTCTACTTCAAGAATATATATTACACAAATAATACCCCCTCCCCCGCAAAACACGTATTTGCCTGTGGATGCATAGAATATCCCTGAAGTTTACAAACTCTCCTGGGAAAGGAATAGGGTTACTGGGAGATGGGAGGGAGATCTGTTTTTTTACTGCTGCATTTGAACTTTCTAGATTTTTATACCATGAGCATGAATTACAAATTCAATAGATAAATTAAAATTTTAAAAATGTTTACTCCCAGAAGTCCTGTTCTGTAACGGGACACAAACTTAGACTTTTAATTTTGGTGGGGGGGTAATTGGGTTTATTTATTTATTTTTAGAGGAGGTCCTGGGGATTGAACCCAGGACTTTGTGCATGCTAGGCACGTGCTCTGGTGCTTGAGCTATACCTTCCCTGCTAGATTTTCAAATCGACACCTCCCCCCCTACCCCAACCACACACACACATACACCCCTCTGGCTAGACCTTGGGAGAGGTTCTGGAAGTCTTCATAGCTCTTTCTTCTTATTCTGCTGCTGGCTCGTGGGTGCTCCCTGGGGGTCACTTTATGATTACACTACATGGGACCATTCCATTTCAGAGCTGCCAGATCAGAAGATGCAGCCATTCTAACAGAGAGATACCAGGACCCGAGAGAGCTTTTCTGGCTTAAAGGGGAGTTTTTCTTTCTCTTATGAACTTCTTCGTGCAGGTAGACGGAATTGCTTTACTGGTGACAGGAATAGAGAGCTGAACCTTATGACTTTTTCTGTCTGATGTATCTTTTGAAAAAAGACTGCTGTTTTTCACGCATTACAGATTACCTTTTTGGTTTTGACCCTCCCTCTCGTCCTCCCTGCCTCCTTTTCTTTCTTCCTTTCCTTCCTTCCCTTAGGACTTCTCTTTTCATTCCTTCCTGTGTGAACCCACTTTGGAAATAGGCAGTGTTGGAAGCTCTATTTGCCTGTGGCTGCAAAATCACAGCCCTCATTTGATAACACAGGGCTTCCTTAAAAAAAT
The DNA here is from genome assembly GCF_048773025.1 of Camelus bactrianus. Lineage (NCBI taxonomy): Eukaryota > Metazoa > Chordata > Mammalia > Artiodactyla > Camelidae > Camelus > Camelus bactrianus. Next base: position 16,353,324 of record NC_133552.1, read on the forward strand.
ATTCTGCGGGTTCAAACTGTAACTCTGTCAGTACTTTTGTTTGCTAATTCCTTTTTTATGTTTGTTATTTATGTATTTAATTTAAATTAAAAAATTTAAAATTTTTATACAATTTTTAAAGGCTACTTTCCTTTTACAGTTGTTACAAAATATTGGCTGTATTCTCCGTGTTGTAGAATGCATCCTTAAGCCTGTCTTACACCCAACAGTTTGTTCCCTCCACCCTCCCACCCCTGAATTGCCCTTCCCCCCTCCCCACTGGTAGCCACTGGTTTGTTCTTTTTATGTGTGACTCTGCTTCTTTTCTGTTTTGTTCTCTAGTAGGTTGTATTTTTCAGATTCCACATGCAAGCGACGTCATATAGTATTTGTTTTTCCCTGTCTGACCTATTTCACTCAACATAGTGCCGTCCAAGTCCACCCATGTTGCTGCAAACAGCAAAAAGCTTGACAAGTGCTGGAAAGAACTACGGGTGTGTGAGAGGGTAGGACATTGGCAGACGAAATGCAAATTCTGCTGGGAAAAGAGAGGCATTTTTTGGGAAGCATGTTGATGAGCCTTAAAACTATTTGCAAAACTGCTAGAAATTCCCACACAGTGCTGTGCAGGGACTGGCTGTTAAGTTGCAGCTGCAACTGTAGAAAAAGCTGCTGCCCAGGTTTTAAATAATCCTCTGGAATGTGTAATTCTCCATGTGATGGTAGATTAAAAGTCATGCTCTCTGTTTTCTCTGCCTTGGGACATTTTTCTTTTTAAAAACCACTTCCATTTGTACTGGGGGGAGTAAGAGAGACTGAAGAGGGTTTGTAAGATAATCAAGGTAGCAATAGCCTGAAAGGGGCTGGCTGGGGGGACCGCTTCACCTGCAGGGTTGGGAATTAACAGTGTCATGTTGCTAAAATGCTGAGGACTGCTTGAACAGCTTTCACTGAGAGATTAAATTGGATCAAGGATCAGGGGACCAGGACTAGACCAAGTTATCCACTGGATGAAACCATATTTTAAGTATCTCAAACCCACCCTTACAACTAAAAAGCAGCAATTTTCCCTCCGATCAAAATGAAGCAAGACTTCAAGACCCAGGGGAAAACAGTGGCGGGGCTTCAGCAGGTTGTGAACATTCTGGCCCCCCTCCCCCCACTTTGGGGCCCGACTCTCTTATCTGTTTCCGAAGTCTGACTTGGAACCTTAGACCTCTTCTCTGACCACTTCCGCCCTCACCTTCTTGGAGGCTCAGAGCTCTTATCGATGTCTGTGGTCCTTAGACTTTAGAGTGAAGCAGAATCACCCAGAGAGTGTGAAAAAGTCAGACATCTGGGCCCTCCCTCCATTCAGGAGATCTGGGTGAGGGGTGGGGTGCTGGGGATTTTGCGTTCTAAGTTCCCAGGCGGTACTGCTGCTACTGTGCCCAGGACCACACTTCGAGAAACTTTGAGCTGAGTACCTTTCGTTTTGCACTTGATTGTAAATATCTGGGGACAGGAGGCCTCCCTTCCCATATTGCTATTGAAATCTTCATCTGTATATGTCTTGTCTGGCACATGTGTCTTATCTACTCAATAAATGTTAATTCTATTCACCATTCAAGTTATAACTTCTTTGAAGAAAGGAGTCTTTGATCTATGCAGCTAGGTACTTAGGAAGTACTCAATAAATAGTTGCTACATAAATGGATGGATGTAAGTTTCTTGATTTCAATCAACTTTTTCTCTTAAGACTTCTAGATTCTTATTTTGTTCTGTTATGAAAACTTTCAGTTTTCTTCACACACTGCCTCAGTAGTATAAAAATATCTTACGTTGACTGGGTATTATGGAAAGGACTGACACATTCAAACATCTCACTTCAGTGTAGTTCCCAGTCAACCCATGAAAGATGCTTTTCCCATGCTAAGGTCTTACATGCTGCTGAGGTAAGTGACAAGGTCATGAGTTTTTTTGGCTGATGTCCCTGAAGTCTCTTGGCACCAGGTTCTCACTGGGGTTCTGTTGAACTGTTGGAGATACAATAAAATGTTCTTCTTTGTCTGGAGGACATTTTTTTAACTTCCACCTTGGCATGGGCAGCAGGGCTGAGGCTGCCTGATATCTGACATTTTTTTTCTTTGTCCTCAGTGGAACTTGGTTCTTATAACAGTTTCCACTTTGGGAGATCTTAGGAGGGAGATATCAGGACATTTCTTTTCCTCCTGCTGTTACCAAGTACAGGAGCAGGGTTTCCACTGGGCGGGAAGCCAGGAGAGTTGAGGTAAGTCACTGTGTTCTTCAAACACACTCCAAAAGAATCAAAGAATTTGGGAAATACAAAAATTATCTTATTGATCCCTTTAAAAAATGAATTTCGTATCTAGCTTTTTATTGTTATGGATAAGTTTGTCCTCTGTCTTCACACCCAAGAGAGTTGGGTCTCATCATATGTAATTATTAAAGCAATCACTTTTTTCCGCCTACAACAGCTCCTGTGAGAGTAGTGGAAATAACGTAGGTTTGGGACCACATAGACTAGAGCCCGACTTTAGCCTTTTCCCTTTAGTTCTGCTCTGTTGAGAAGCAGATGCCAGGACAGGATTAGCTGTACAGAGATTGAATGGAGGAGGGAGCGGGGGCAGGGGGAGCAGAGCAGACCTGCAGATCACATGCACGTCAGACTCCTGAGAAAGGATGGGAAGGAGGGTTGTGAAGTCTTGAACTGCAGCTTTGAGAGAAAGGCTTGGCCAGGTTTATGGGGAGTTTTCAAACCACAGGTGCTGGTTGGAGGAGTCTGGTGTCTGGCAGGAATGAGCCCGTGTTAGTCCTCACCGAGGAGCCCGACTGTGCTCACGTGTTGGCGGGGACAAGCGGAGAGATGTGTGGCCTCAGAGGGTGGGTCAGAGGGCAGCAGCTGGGGCTGCCAGATGTCCCTGCAGCAGCAGATCCGAGAGGCTCGTTTCCATGGCCACCACAGGCTCTAAAAACATGTTCTGATTTTGAAACCGAGTCCCGCTAAAACCGAGTCTCTCTCTCGAGTTTATGATTAACCTCTCCATCCAAAACTTTCTTCCCCTTCTTATCCCACACCTGTTCCCCTCAAGACAGAGGAATATCAAAGAAAAGGGGGAATTGAAACCAAGCGGGAACCTGTGGGGCCTTCCCAGGACAGACCTCCCCATGTCCTCCACCTGCCTCTTGTTTGTAGAAAAGCTTTAGTCTCTCAGGCCTCCTCTGAGTCTCAAAAGGCTGGCTTAAGAGTTAATGACTGGGAAATGTGAAAGATATTGATAAGGGTCTGACACACAGTCCTCAGTTGCTTTTACAGGAAGCAGACCCCCACGGATGAAAACTGCAGACTGCAAGCACGGACACCCCAGACCTACTGAAACCAGACAACTGGTGATGCTCGGAACTTCGCCTTGATGCCAACCAATGTGAGAACTGTGCATGAGCTGCTTATGCCCCCTGCAGCTCAGCCCCTCACACTGCCTTTAAAACCTTTGTCTCCTCACCGGCAACATGGAGATGGTCTTAGGACATCAGTCCACCATCCTCCCAGATTGCTGGCCTCCTGGATAAAACAACTTTTCCTTTTTCACCCACACTTACCTCTCAGGTACTGGCTTTTCTAGTGGTGGGCAGCCTGACTTGGGTTGGGTACCTGCCTTCTCTGGTTACATTTTTACTGCCCTATGGACACAGTATAATAGGAATAACAGTTGGGTGTCCTACCTTCCCCTCGCTGGGACGGCTGTGAATGAGATCTGCCTAGAACTTGTATCTTGGGTAGAATGACCAAGAGATTTAAAAAAAGGAGGTGAATTCATCTCAGCATTTACTGCCTTCGTTCTTGACTGAAATTTCTGAATCTGGTTCCCAAACTTTCCCTTCAGTTCTTAAACTACTCCCCAACTTTCTGCTTGAGTTGAATGTGTCATTTCTACTGCTTGAAACCAAAGAACCCTGACTTGTCCATTAGTTATGATTTTGGGTGTTTGCTTAATCTTTTTGCTACACTTATTAAATGTGGGAGTTGGGGGAATTAAATATAAGAATATGTGAAACATTTGGAATATAGGCGATGCCCCCCAATTTTTCCCTTTCAAAATTTATTTAACATTTTTTTTTTTTGTGGAGAGGGGGGAGTAATTAAGTTTATTCACTTCTTTATTTATTTTCATGGTGTTACTGGGGACTGAACCCAGGACCTCATGTATGCTAGGCAAGCACTCTACCACTGAGCTATACCCTCCCCCCTTTAACATTTTAACAACATATATCTCTGAGATTTGAGTTTGAATAAAATTGCATTAGGTTGTGAATGTTTATTTTTACAAATATCACACCATCGCTATTTACTGAATGTCAACTATGTGTGAAGTAAAATTCTACAAAGGAAACTTCAAGACATGGTTCCCAATCTCAGAGGGAAACAACCACTTTTCTCAAAAATCTTAATTCCCTATTGTCTAAAATAAAATTCAAAAAACATATATATATTTTGGTCACTTAAGGCAATTCATCATCTCACCCTGTCTTTTCTTCCTAGCCTTATTTCAAACCCCTGCCCACCACGTTCCCAGACTTACACACCCAGATTGAACCCACCTTGCCCTTCCTGAGTCAAGGGTCTTATTTGGACATTCCAATTACCCCCTGGCTTTCTGCCACTTGTTCTGCATCCCAGGGTGATACTGTCAAAATTGTAGCTGTCCTTGTGCTGACCTCAAATGTGCGCTACACACAAAGCCTTCTGTAGTCCGAGCCAGCCCCAGTGTTTCTGACCTCCTCCCCTGTCCTTCCTCTTTTGCACCTGGTAGCTTCTTCCTCCAGGGTGGTTCTGTGCCCACACTTGAACTTCCCCCTGGACTGAGGGTAGGGCTCACATCTCACTACTCTGTATTTTCCCCAGAGTACCCAGCACAGTCTCTGGGCATAAGTACTGCCCGGTGATAGCTATAGAACCACGTGGGAGGAGGCGAGGCTGGAGGAATCCCATGTGATGACAGAAAGCAGGCGATAAATTTCTCAGTGCTCTACGAGAAGTACGGATAAAACTCTTTTTAAATTTTATCTTGAAATAATTTCCAAACATTGAGACATGTTGTTCACTACAGACTCCTGCATACTTTTCACCCTGATTTACCACTGCTAATATTTTGCCACATTCGCTTTATCCTTTCTCACTCTTTCTGTCTGTATATAATTATTTTCTGAACCATTTGAGAGTAAGTTGCAGGAATCCTGCCACTTTCCCCTAAATACATCCAGTGTGTATTTACTAAGAATAAGGGCATTCTCTGCCACAGCCACAGTACAATTATCAAAATCAGGAAATTTAACATCAATTTGGGATTAATCTATACTTCAGTTAAGTTTCTCCAATTGTCCCTATATCTATTAAATCAGTTTTTTTCTGACTTAGGGTCCAACTTAGAACCATATGTTAAATTTAGTTTTCATGACAGATAAGGTTTTAAGAACAAAAATGGCATTTTGGGGGGTTCAGATTCTACTCAAATTCAAGATATGTGTTTTTGCTCATACCAGCAAATTCTGATGGCAAAGAAGAGCATCTTAGGCCCCTATAGAGAGATACTAAGTTTCCTGTGGCTTTTTATTTGCATGCTCATCAGAAGCTCTGCCAGGATTGAGACCTAAGGGTTCTCTCCCCACTTGGTGGTGAGAAAGGCTTCCTGGGGGATGAGATAATGCCTGTCTGCTTGCAGTTGCTCCCATTTCCCGGAGACTGGCGAGGAGGTGGACTCCCGTGAGACCCGACACAGCAGGGAACGTTCACTCAGAAGTGGTTTTGTGAAGCAATATTACTGATATTAATTATTAATCGTATTTATTTTAAGATCTAAATTAACACAATTATCCACCTCTTAGGATTACAGAAACACAAAGTATCAGCCTTTCACTGACAAATGTATAAATACTAATTTTAGCTGTTAATGAGTTGAAAGGCAAATTACCCCAACGTTACGGACTGGAGATGCTGAGGGAGAACAGAGACCATCTCTTTTATCCCTTTGGTGTGCTCCGGAAACTTTTAACATTTGAAGGCCTGAGGGTCATTCTTATTTTAAAGCAGTTCAGGAAGGGACCTCATCTTGCTTGGCCTCCACCTCCCACCCCTTTGCAAAGAAGATGGAGAGGTCTTCTTTGTCAGGGACCTTCCAGCTTCATGGAGCTTTCACACACCAGCTCTGCTTCCTGGATGGTCCACTCTCCCTTCGCTGCATTTTCTCTTCCATAGTTAAGACCTAGTTCAGTGGCCACCTCCTCCATGAAGTCCACCAGTAGTTGTCCTTTCCTCTGTACATCTCCAGCATTTGCTCAGTGTTATACCAAGTAACACTCTGTGTTGTAAAGTCTCTATTTCTGGTCCTGGAGATCATAAATGAATTTCATCTTCATCTTCTCCATAGCCTACATGGTTTCTGGCACATGGATGATGCCCAAGGAATGAATGAACCTCTGACATCATCTCACACTGACCTTCTAGGAATCCCTGAATACCCATCACTTCATTTTGGAGGCTGCTAGTTCAAATTCTCCATGCCTCTCTGATACCCTTTGGTTACCTTACTTCTCACTTGGGTGAAATGGATACAGCTGCTTTACTGCAGCTGACAAGACTTTCATATTACAGAGCTGATGCGGTGATTTGTGGGGATAATTCCATCGGAAGCCTACTGGAAAGCAGAAACCCGGAGGGGTCTGCGAATTCATCTCATCACGTCTACTTCTCTTTGATGCATGGGTACTTTTCTCATTCTCAAAGACCTCCGGGGACAGCAATTTTGTATGGCCCTGGATAGAAACCTTAACCGTGGTACAGTAACGAAGCACGTGTGACAGTTTAGAGACATACAAATGGGTGTGTTCAGCTGCCCAGCACAGAATGCAGCTTCTCCAAGTCTGTCAGGGCTGGGCTGACAAGGAGTCTAGCCACCCCAGAATGACAACTGTGCAAGTGTATCTGGACTCACAGGTGAGCTCCTGGGTCCCGCCGTCCTTTCCTTCCACCTCGTCAATTCAGTGGGTCTGGGTGAGCCCAGACCATTGGCTCTTCTTGTACTTGGCGACTTTTACTATTAAGCCAGTGTCTCGTCCTGTACCTGCTCCACTTTTGCTCTGTCTCCAAGGCTTTGGGATTATCTTCATCTAATCTCAGCCTCAGGCATGAGCACCTGGATATCCTATCAGTCTGTAAGGGCTAGCGTGGGAGGTGCGGCTCCGAAGAGCCAGGGTTACCCATTTGCCCTTGGAGCCAGGTCTTGGCACCTTATTAATGATGCGTCCTACATTCTAGGAAGTAAATTCAGTGATGTGTCACCTACCCATTTTAAATGCCAATAAAAGAAATGAGTGCATCTCTCCTAACTATCACAGTAGTGGGAGCTGTAAAAAAAAAAAAAAAAAAAAAGGCCAGATGCATTTGGCTTTGTTTCTTAGTAACCACTAACATCTCTCTCTATTTGTATCTCAGTGGTGTTCCTCTCCTGCGCTAGGCCAGCTCTATTGTTAGCGCAGCACGTGTGGGCCGCACCGGCAATTTGTGTCCTAGGAGGTTTCAGTTTACAAAAATAGGTAAAACTTGAGTTTATTACAGTCACTTCCTCTGTAATTAAAATGACATATTTCTTAAGTTAGAAAGAGATGAGTTTATGGTAAGGGGATTAAGTCTCTTTAAAGAGGCTGTGTTTATATTCTTGAACCATTGCCATAAATAATAAAAGGCTTGCTATTGCTTGAAAATCAGTTAGGACACTGGATATAACTAGAGAGTACAGTTGGATAAATTATGCTTAGTTTCTTCTCTTTTGGAGAGCTTTTTTTTTTTTTTTGGTTGATCTCGGGAAAGTGGAGTAAATGAAGGATTTTGGCAAAAGCTCTTTTCTTAAATTTTTAAGTGTAGTTAGTAATAGGGATATTTTCCTCTGGAAGGGTAGGGAGAATCTTTTCCTTTTTCTTGATTTTCAGCCTCAGATACTGTAGATTTAAAGCATATACATTTGGCTTTTTGGGCTTGAAGCTCACTTTTCTGTAGATTTGAAGCAGGTTCCTGATTGTGTTGTTGAGACAGCGAGGCTCTCATCCCATGGAAATCACAGGGACGACCGACCGTCTGTGTGAAGTTTGTCATGGCGCTAATGCTTGCTAACTTACTGCTCATCTGGGACTCATTTAGACTGGAGCCGTGACTTACACCTTCAACAAAAAGATCCGGGACACATTGCTTCTCTGAATTGCTCAGAGCCATCTGGCAGAAATTCAAAATTGACAGAGAACAGCTTTTTAGGAGAAAGTCTGCTGCCTCTAGTGGGGAAGGAAAAAAAAAATCTCACTATAGGCAAAAATTCCTGCATCATCTTTTGAAGTAATTGAAGTGAAAGGGCTTTTTGCTTGAGTTAGTCAGCTAACTGCTGCAATTTTCCAGCTGGTATGTCCAACGAGACATTTAATTTGAGTAAATACCTGGTTTTAGCGATGACTGAAGTAACTAAAGCATGAACAACCGTGAAGATAACGTCCTTTCCTTTTGAGTTTGTTTACTTGGCAAATATTTGTGGTCTACTGAACCTACCGCTTTGTACTGGGAGTGGTGCTCACGATTCCGTCCTCAAGGGGGAGCAGCTGAGGGATCCTGGTTTGTGAAGAGGTTGGTGAGTCCTTCTAGAGTGAAACCAGCTGGTGGTTTTCTGTTCGTCTGCAGATTCTTTGATATCCTTCTGTGCGAAAAGTGAAGTCTAATCTCCCCCCACGTGAATGTGAATGAGAGCCGCGCTGGCAGCTTAACTTCTTATGAGTAGAATGTCGTGGATGTGATGTCCTAGGGTAGGTCATTAAAAGAAATGGAACTCAGCTTCGTTGGGAGAAAATTTCTGAATCTCTAACCCAAATTACATTCTCTCTGAACAGATAACATCTTTTGATCTAATTGAATTTTGTGTGATTCAGGTGAGTCATGCTAGACTATAAAAAGTGGTCAGTCCAGATTTGGGGATGGGTGAGAATGACAATTTAGATGAGGCTTAGCCAAGCTTCAATGAGGGGGAAATGTGTCAGATTAGAGAAGCTCACAGATTCATAACTCTTTGCTGGGCTACAGTGACATAACATAATTCTATAATGTATCTTAGCTTGGGTTCTCCAGAAAGCAGAGTGGGAGGAAAGGCTATGTGCTCTTACGTCATCGTGGAGTAGATTTTACAGCACAGAGTACATGTGAGGGGCCAGGGGAGAAGGCAGGAACAAGAGAGAGCTGCTTGAGGGAACGAGTGTGATAATTGTTTGATCTCAATTATCACCATCTTCCAGGACCACTTCTTGGGACTGGCCACCGGGAAGGATGGAGTTTATCTGCATCCATTTTTTTTTTTTTTTTTGGATCAAAGTTTTGCTTCATGGGACATTAATCTCCCAAGTACTTACGAGTTAACACACATCTGGATGCCAAGGGGTCCCACAATGTCTCATGTCTCTGTGTCAGCAGTGCAGCTCTGGGGGGAGGTGAGAACCCGAGACACAGGCATGAGTCTGTGATAATAACGATGGATTCTTGTCCCATTAAGCTGGCAAGAGTCAGTGCAGAACGGGCTGCTGGTTGCCAGGTCAAAGCTACTGGCAACAGGCGAGGCCTGGGAGGATGTGAAGAGGTGTAAGACGTGTGGGAAGAGGTGTCTGATACACAGTGTTTACAACATACCAAGTTTCATTGTACTCCTTGCTGGGTCATCGGACTTAGAGGTTTCAGAGTAGGGGTCCAGCCTTAGACTCCCAAACTGGTTATTTTAAAAGAGTGATTTCTGAACTGCCTGTGTCGGAACCATAGGAAGGAAGAGGATGCCTATTAAAAATAGAGATTTCTAGGTCCCACTCAGATCTACCGATTCAAAATCTCTGAGGGTGGGAACTAAAATGGGCATTTTTAACAAGTAGCTCAGGCAATTCTTAAGCATATACTAAACCTTAAGAACCATGAAGGAAAACTAGGAAAACAGATCCTATTAGACTTACCTTTATTGAATCTCACTCTACATGTTCAAAAAGAGTATGTATCAGAGCAGACTGTGAAGAAATTTCCACATAAAGTAATTTATTTACCAGGCACCGTTTATTTCAAGAATCCTGACAGGCTGTCACCATCTCAATCCATCGACTGTATTTTACTTAAAAGGCCAAGTACTGAAGCTGCTTTAGTTACCTGAGTACATTTAACAACAGCTACAACCACAGCTCTTAGAAAAACACACTTTTGTCGTCACTCATGACCTTTATGAATTTTTCTGGAGCCATGAAGGCAGTGATACAGGGCCAGCTCTCTGCGGCCTCCAGGCTCTGTTACTGGGATGTTGCCCAGAGGGCCGAGGAAGAGATGTTCATGCTGATTTGTGGATTGATAGGCTGAAACTTAGAGCCTAAAGAAGCCTCGAATTAAGTCCCCAGAGTCCTATATTCACGAGGACACACGGCCGGCTAATGCATCAGATTTTCTCCTTTGCATTTTGGAGACTTGTGGCATGTCTCGCCCTGTACCACACAGGGAGCCACCTACTCCTGTAAGCAGTTTGGATGTTTACAGGAGACGCGGACGGAGCTCTCCTCAGCATCCTGAACCAGGGTTTGTAGCCACAGAACCAGTCATTTCCACGACTCCTTTGATCTACCCTAGATTTCTTTTTCTGGAATTCAAACCCAGTGAGAAGCAATCCTCGGAGGAACTTAATCATAACTAAAATTTTGATTTTTAATAGCTATACATACTGGGTTAATTGTGATAACAACTAACACGGTGATACAAAAATAGAGTTGAAAAGCCAATAAGGAAGGGAATATGTGTGTGAGAGAGCACATAGATAGAAATTAAGGAAGACGAATCTCAACAGACATGTTTGTTGAAGAACGTTGTTCCATGGAGGAAGTTACCCCAGGGCTGGACCTAAGATCGCGGCACCACTGATGCTAAGATATCCTGGAATCAAATGAGAAAGATATCTTTCGGGGCGGGGTGGTGGTGACGGCACGCAGTATTCTGCTAACACACATCCCAATTACCAAAGTTTTCACTCAAAGTGTATTAAGAAGTACAGTTAGAAGACAAGACATTGGTTGATATATTGCTGCTGCGTGTGCCTGTCATGAAAGGAAGACCATTCATGAGGACTGTGTGTGGCAAGGGATGTCTTCTTTTGATGGCACTGGCAGCTCTGTAAATAGAGGACCATAGACACAGAAAAGCCATGCTCTGAAAGCCAGACTGTTTCTAAAGCTGCTTTAAGGGACTCATTTTTTGCAGCTCCTATTGAAGGAGAATTAATAAAATGCCACACTTAGGCTAACAGATTGCTTATTCTTATGCTTGCCCTTAAAACGGTCAACTAACCTGACTGACCAGTTGCCACTCACAGCTCCAGGTTCATTGTTAAAATAAAGCTATTAATTTTACTGTTTCTACTTTATTCCGGTAATCGAAAGTAGCAATCATGCTTGGTTTCTCAGTCATTCTCCAGGGAGAAGCTCACAGAACTGTAACCTTACAAAATAGCCTTAATTACCCAGAAGACATGCCTTGGGTGCTTAGAAGATAAAGAGATCAAAAGAGTGGCAACCAGTAGCCTCTGCAGAATTGGTCACCCAGAGACACCATGATGCCTTATGAGAAGAAAATAATTTTCTTGATGGTTATCCATGCTTTATTGTTTGAGCTATGGCTCTATAACCACCCTGCCCCATCCCCAAGATGGGTTCACAGTTTTGAAGGCACCAGCCTGCTGTGAGTCTCCATTGCCCGGCAAAGCAATAAAGCTGCCTCTTCTAAACTCTAAGACCCTGTCTCTGAGTTATTTGGCTTGTCAGGGACGGGGGCTGATCTTTCCACAACACTGTGAAGACTGTGCTGAGAGTCAGGCTCAGGATTTAATTTTAAGGGTGATGGATGTGCAAGACACGTGCACCACCCCACCAGGTCCTGTATGACAAAGTCAAGGACCTAATAGGAAAAGATGGGAACTTTGAGACAAGCCATGGATTACCTTAAACCTCCTCGGTTGCTCTGCATTTCTCTTGGCAAAAGCAGCTCCTCTTCTTGCAAAGGAAGACACCCATTCCCCCATCCACCTCCTGCCCCCCACTGCCTGGATACCCCGTGAAGCCTCATGTGAAGCAGATAACTTGCGTGCTCTCTGTAAGATTAACTTGCATTATTCTTCATTTCCTTCTTGCCAATAACCAGATTCAGGTCCTGGTTCAGTCTGAATAGGGAAGTATGAGTCCTGCTTCAGAAGAAATGGTCCTTACAGAGGAACTGCACAAGTACCTGGAGGAACTAGGGGAACACATGTCGGGGGCAGATCTTGAGAATGTTAGTCCCGAGAAGGGAGGAATATAAGATAGGGAGAATTCATGGGCAGAGGGGCGCCCACAACTCCAGACTCAGTGTCCCAGAAAGACCCCCAGTACTTGTCTTAACAGCTTGCTGGGAGGGCTGCCTGAGGCTTGGGTGAGCCATTGGCTTCCAGTAAATAATGTGGAGATGCTGTAATTTCCCTGACTTGGCAGGTGCTCTCTGAGGCCTTGAGAATGGATGGACTATGTAGGACTTGAGAAACCACCATGGGACTATGACCCTCATTAAATTTTACATCTCTGCTTATTTAAGTTTAAAGTTGTTTCTGGATTAGTGAATTTGATATGTGGGGCAAAGCAGAGCTTCACTCAATGGCTGACTCATTTATTCAACAAATATTCACTGAAAAACTATTATATGTCCATCAATATGCAAAGGGACATATGATACAAGGATGTTTCCTTCCCTTAAGGGGGTAACTCACCTCGTATGGAAGATACATACCCGGGAAGAGAAATTATCTTCTACTCTCAAGGTGATGCCACTGTAAATCCTTTTTGGACATGTGTGTTGTGACATATGAATTTCAGTGCAGTGGTTCTATAACTGCTATTTTCCTGACATGACAAAATAATATGATCTCACGCTAGGCACAGAAATAAATGCACTCACTTGAACACACATACAGAACATTTCATCTGAAGCCTTCGACTTGAAAAAAAAGATTCGAGAAGGGAAAACAATATAGATTCAGATACTGGTTTCTTAAATACATTTGCATCATTTCTTTATCTTTTGAGATTATTATTTGGAGACCACTGAATTGGTTTTCAAGAATCACTGAAAAAGCACCCCTCGTTTCAGTGAATTTCTGATTTAAATAGATACAGGCTTAGAGGGATAGGCTTCAGGCAAAAATCTCATTAATTCTCCATACTTTCCATTTTGAAATTAACCAAAAGGTTTATGAATGAGGGGCAGAAGAAGAAAGATGAATTTCTGTCTTATTTCATTTCATCTGCCACTCAGACATTGTAATTTTTTAAGCAAGGAGAACCACTTAATTTCTGATAACTTGAATCCCTCACATAATTAATAGATAATTTGCTGGTCCATCAACTTCATCATTTTTTTCCCCATTCTTTTTGTGACTTGCAGCTCTAAGTAAGCAGCACGGTAATAGCTGAATAAGATGATTAATCTGTAAAACATGCACTCATTTTGATGATTTTTATTCCAATTAAAATTTTGGAATATTATAAAAAAGAGGAATGTCAGCAAAATTGTTATGGAGCAATTCCTGAAAACTATTATGGTAGACAGAAGATGATCGATAAATGTTTGAGTGATGATTGCAGAAAAAGCAAATTTGTAATGTGGAAAGCAGACATTTCCTTTACTAAAGAGATCATTCCTTTAAATTGAAAGGCGTATTCTATTGCCTTGCATGAGAGGAATGCTTGTTGATTGATTACACATAATGAAACAGAGAACACTGCATTTGGAGTGCAGAATGCTGGCATCTGTTCCTTGATGTGCTTTGCTTTTGTTTGGCAAATTATGCTAAGAACATATCACTTTTTCCTATTATAAAAATGATATGTTTTGTATTCATGCATATGTATATTAAAAAACCAAAGAAGATTATTCATAATTCTACCACCAAGAAATCACAACTGTTAATATTTTGGTACCTGTTATTCCAGTCTTTATATATGTAACCATTTTATCAGGTGGACTTACCTCAGTAGGCTACAATCAGGGAAAGGCATTGCTTTCCCCCCAGTGCCTTCAAATGTGTTATTTCTTCCTTCTCTGTCTTTGACAATATCTCTGGCATTCTTCGTACTTTTCCCCTTCTCTCTCTTTCTCTTATCTTATTGGCTATGGTGGAAGTATTTACAGCCATGGAAATTGGTTCCAGATCCAGGTCTTGCCCTGCTTCCCCTGTCGCCACAATTATTGCTTCAGATAATCCAGTTCTAATCCATTCAGTTCATGACATTCCCTTAGTCCCAGGAATTGGTTCAGAGGTTGCATAGTCAATACGATACTTGGAAAATTTTCTGGGCTTTCTGAGACACAGGAAATGTATCTCTCTCTCTCTCTCTCTGGATGATGATGAATATGGATATAAAGATTGAACTGGCTGCCATGACTGTATCATACTGGGAAGTCATCCTGAAAAAGCAGCTCACACTGACATAATGATAACGTTGAGAGACACGTAGAGATATTGAGCTGGAGTCCTAAAGAGATCATGCCGAAGATCTGTGCTAGCCTTGAAATTTAAGTTATGCGAGCCAATAAATCTCAGTCAATGTTTGAGCCAGTTTGAGCCGAGTTTTCTGTTCCTAACTACTGAAAACATCCTAACTGGCTCACAGGCGGTTTAAGCAGATGGTAATTGGAGATTATGCTCATTTCCTCTCGCTGAACTGTCCTGAGCTTGAGAGAATCACATGCTTTGTGGAATTCCAGAGCAATCTTATGGAAATGAAGGTGGTTTCAGAAGATACTCACAGATATTTGAGGAGTGTGAATTATGCATTACGTTTCTGCAAGTCTTTCAAGTGCAAACCTCAGAGAAAGTGACGAATTCCCGAGAAGATGTCCTATTAGTTTGGGGGGATTCAATTCAGCTAAGGGATAATTAAGGCTTCCAAGGTGATGTAGACTGTCTGTAATGTAAAAAGTAAATTAATTCCAGAAATGTTATGAAATTTATATGGCTAAAATTTGGCAACATTTGTTTTCACCTGACTTTATGAAAATATTTTCTTTTTTAAGAAGGTGTTCAAATATAAGTTAAATACAAGTTGCAATACCAGTTAAGAGCTACTGTCTATGAGATAAATCTGGGGTCAAAATTTAGACATAGGCTTATTGAATAGATCTCAGTATTTCGGAGACCAGTTAATTTCTGTTAGTGCCACTAGTTTGTCATTGATTCCATCAATATTAAGATGCCCTTTGAATGAATTAAGTTGATAAAACTTTTTCTGTGTGTTGTTTTTGTATTCATGCTTTAATCCATCCATCACCACTGTTACCATCAAAAAATTCATAGAACTACAGATACTTGCTTTTCTCATTAAGTGCCCCTTGTTAAAACTCGTTCATGTTCCTATATTAAAATATTTGTGTGTTTGTAAATAAATATGGTTCCCTTTTAGTTTTATTCATTAGATGCAGTTAATTTCTTTCTGAATATGTCTAATCCAGGAAATATTGGAGGTCACCATCCTCCCACTCTTCCAGTCTCTTTCTCCAGCTAAGATTCCCAATATTTAACCCCTTAGTACCTTCATCACATACCTTTGGGTCCTGTCTAATCTGATGAGGTTCTTCTTAAAAAGAATGTCTGAATCATAAGAGAAGACTAAAAGAAGTCGGCATTGATAGAATCAGCACTAATAAATTTCCTGGCAGAGCTAATGAGAATTCTGTGACTGTGTGAACAGTTTCCCACTCATGTAATTTGAAATATTATGTGGGAAGTTATCATAACCAAGTCTGTGGCTCATGGGAATATTTTAAAGAAATATTCCTTAGAAAGGAAGAAAGGGCTGAATTTTGCTATGTCAGTTCTCATCATAATTCTTTTTAAATGTCATTTTGTTCACATATTCATAGACTTTGCATTTGTTTTTGAGTTGAAATTCTTAAATGGTGTTATTTGTTGATCTAAAATCACCTGTGTTATCAAAGATGTTTCCTCAAATAAAGTCAATCATTGAATCAGAATATTTTTCTTAAAAAGGGTGCATTGAAGAGCAAGTGATTGTCATTGAAATTTTGCCTTTTGTGAGGAAGTTGCTTTGATTATATGTGAGGAGTCCAGTTCCCAGCCAAAAAAAAATGTGTGATTTTTTTCAGGCCAGACTATAGGCAATTCTAAAGGTTTTACCTGGCAGTTTTCACGGTGGAAAATTCCCTTTGTGATGGTTAATTTTATGTGGTGTCCACTTGACTAGGCCATGGGCTGCCCAGATAGCTGATTAAACATTATTTCTGTGTGTGTGAGTGAGGGTGTTTCAGGAAGACATAGGCATTTGAATTGGTGGACTGAGGGAAGCTGAGGGCCCTCTTCAACTTCTGTCGACATCCTCCAATTCATTGAGGGTCTGAATAACCTGAAAGGCAGAGGAAGGCTGGATTCGCTTCCTGTCTGACTGTTGAGTTGGAACGCGGGTCTTCTCCTGCCCCGGGTATTCCTGGTTCTCTGGCCTTCAGACCTAGACTGGAATCTACTACGGGCTCTCTGGCTCCCAGGCCTTCCAGTTCTACCACTGGCCTTCCTGGATCCCAGCTTATTACAGGCAGCTTGTGGGACTTAGCCTCCATAATCATGTTGATGCAGGAAAAAAGGATGTGGAGCATGAGGAAGGCCATGTCCCAGGCCTCGGCTGAGCCCCTGGGACATGCCTTGCCAAGTGTGGGTCTTTGGCTTTGCACAGGAAAGAATTCAAGAGTGAGCTACAGTTGAGTAAAGGTAGATTTATTTAGAGAGATACATGCTGCATAGAGTGTAGGCTGTTTCAGAAGGCGAGAGAAAGGCCATGAGGTGAGGGAGTTGGATGCTCAGGTTAAAGTAAAAGTAGATACACACTCCATAGTTAGAGTGCGGGCCGTCTCTGAAGATGAGGAAGCAAAAAGGCCCTGAGGGGTAGTGTTGCCAGTTTTTATGGATTTGGTAGCTTCACATGCTTGGTAGCTTCATATGCTAATAAGTGGAAGGACCATTCTAACTACCCTGTGGGAAGGGGCTGGGATTCCCAGGAAGCTGGCCATTTCCCACCCTTTGAACTTTTACGATCAGCTTTGGAGCTGTCATGGCACCTGTGGGCATGTTATTCACCATGCTAACATATTACAATGGGCGTGTAGTGAAGCTCAAGGCCTACTGGGGGTTGAATCTTCTGCCATCCTGGTGTTAATTGATGTGTTATTCCTTGAATGGCTGTGCCCTGCCCCCTTCCTTCCTGTCTCAATGTGAGCCAACACTTTAGAATCAATTTCTTTATAAATAAAAATACAATCCATATCTTGCCACGCATTATTGTTTATTGAGCACATCCGTGCTGTTCTGTTTCTCTGGGGAGCCCTGGCTAATACACGCTCCTCGTGGAAGACTTGACACACAGCCCCTTGCAGTCTGTGAAGGGAGCTGCAGTCAAGGGCTCAGTCCCCTTGGCTGGCCTTGCTCGTCCACACGTCTGCGTTCCCAGGCCAGTGCTTCCATTTGGAGGTTTCCTTACTGGGAAGTCTTGAAGCTACTTTCCCACTCTGACTCATGATGCAGTAAGCTGTACTAGCAGCCCTCCGCTCTCTGACCCGCAGGCCCATTAAACTGCACAAGTCTTTGGCTTCGGAGCTGCCCGGCTCCGAGGCAGCTCCGAGGGTGAGGTCGCCCCCACCCGCACGTCAGCGCTGACCCTCCAGTGCCTCAATGCCACGCACCGTTCCCTGGGGAAACGGGACGGGGGGAGTCGGCCACCTTCTCTGGTAGAACCTCTGGTTTTTCCTCTCACAGTGAGTGATGAAAGGCTCCACCCTTTCATTCTGGCTCCTTGCTTTCAGTGTACTGCGGAGACAACTTGCTCTCTCCCACTCAGCCAGAGATGGCTCCTGACAACGTGGTTCCCATCAGCAAAAGCATTTACCATAAAATCAGACAGGTCATCAGACACATACATCAGATAATAATAATTGTAAAAGCCAACTGTTATTGAGCACTTACTGAATGCCAGACACCATGCCAAGACCTTTGCTTGTGTGACTGCAGTGTTACTCTGAGTATGTTCCACGGGGTGGTGATGGTTGGCAAACTTCTTTTTTTTTTTTTTTTTTTTACCAGTTTAAGATGAGGTTAAGTACAGAAACTGAGAGCATATAACTGCTGTATAACTGGTATTTTTATGGTCTTTTTAAGAGTATCAGTCCACACCAGATCGAGAATTTTGGAAACGTGTTCTTTCACCCCAGATGGCTGGAGAAGCACTGTGCTGTCTAGTTTAATCCTCGTAACGATCTTTTGAAATAGATATTACTCTTACTCCTTGTTTACTGATGAATAATCCAAGGCACAGAGTGGTTAAATAACTTGCTTTAGGATCATACAGCTCAGTGTGCAGTGCCGAGAGGTGTGTCAAGGCAGTCAAGTTCACAGCTGCTGGGCTTAACTCTGAGTCTAGGGCTAGGTTCACCTCCCTTTCTATCGGTCAGTGCCTTGTGCTGCCATATATGTGGTCTAACAAGGGCTCTAAGGATGGCATATCTGTAATTGCGTTTGTCCCAGCAAATCTGAGGCATGTACATGTCTCAGACACGTTCGCTCCATCTCACAATTAAATAATACTCTCTATGTTGCCTGGGCAATTCTGAGTCTTCACAGAAAAACCACCATGTTCCAAGATACCTGTTTGTGTTTTCAGAAATTCAATTCTTGCCAGAATCAGTGCTTACCCAAAGCAATCTGCCATGTCCTCGGCACCAGGTCCAGATTTATAATTCAATGTATTTCCTGCTTTAGGATTCTGCCTTTGCATCCCAATACCTATTTCCATTTCCTGCAGTCATCTCAGGCAAGGAAATATAATTGTATGAATCCAAGTACTTTCCAACCCTGATGGGATAGAAATGCCTGTATGCAAAGAGCTAAACTCTGGGTCCAATCCCATTTTCTTCTCTATGATTCTGTAGGTGAAAAGGTAAATCAGGAAAAAAACCCCAAAGCTTCGTGAGAAATCCCTGATATAGGGAGAACGGATGATTTCACAATGTGCTTCTTTGGGGAAGAGTAAGAAATAGAGGTCACTGGAGGTAAATATCAGAAAAACCTGTAACGGTTACAAATGTTTAACTCTGGGGAGTGGGCCTTGGTATAGGGAGGGGTGACTTGAAATTGCTGCTTTTTACTGTATACACTCTTCTCTATGTGATTTTTTTTCTAATCATGTGGATACATTACTTTGGGTAATTAAAGACATCTCCCAGCCAGGTTTTCTGTCCCATCCCCTCAGCTCACTCCTGAATCTGGCTGCAGCGCAGTAGACAATTTCCTGCAAGTTCTTCGCTTCTATCTGACCCCATCCTTAACTTTTCTTTTTCTATTTTTGCGTTATGCCTCAAAAGACTCCTTCAGAATCATGGGAGCCTGCTGGTCCGGGCACAGGAGCAGCTAGAAAGTGGAGATGCATACAGAGCACTGGGGACAACCTTTAAAAAGGGGGGAGGGAGTCTGTGGATCCATTTTCGGCCTCCTATGTTTTAGGCTGATAATTCAGGAGGAATCTGAATACTGGCCACACCTGCCAGAGGCCCCCAGTGGGACAGATCTCTGGTTGCCTGCAGAGATGATCTCCATAATACACCCTTAAATTGAATTTGTCTCTTTCTCATACTCCTCCCTGCCCCCAACTCATTCCTGCTTCCTGGGATCCCCTCCCAGATAAACTACCCACACCAGCTTCTCATCTCAGGCTCTACTTTCAGGAGAAACCAAACCGAGACAGCTCCTGATGTGAAAACTGGTAATCCTGAGATGAGATCTGCACCCTAAAGGTTCTGGACCCTGCTCTCTGCTGGACAGTTAAATTGTCCCTGGGTCCCTGGCACTGCTGCTGTGTGTGAAGCCTGAATGCAGACAGCAGAATAATTCCATTCTGAGCAATCAATTAAACTATTACCGAAATGTACCAGGGGGAAGGCTCAGGGCCAGGGGAGGGGGCAAGAGATGGCATAAGGGAGACCGTAGATGATTTTTCTGGCCAAAGAAGTGTCATAGAAAAAAGAAAGAAGATAAAAATGAGAAGAGAAAGAAATTGGCTCCTCACAGAGAAACGGAAATGCTGTCTGTCCCTTTCCTCCTGTCAAGGAGGCTAAGAGGTGTGAGCAGCAGATTGCAGAATCACCCAACGAGCCAAGGACACCACCAACTTGCTATAGATGTTGGAACTGTCTGAATTTTTGGAAGCCAACGACAGAAGTCTGGAAAGATGACCGAGTAGAGACAGTGCTTTCTTCTGCCCTGGAGATGGGGTGAAGGCTAGCCGCTGTCCGGGAACTCTGATGCCTGGGGCCTGCCGGATTTCCTGTTTTCACTTTGGCTCTTTCTGGACTGTGAACTGGCTGCTGTCTTCCATCTGTTCCTGTGATTCTGCACCTACTCCCTCTTCTGGAAGCTGCCATGGGCTGGTTCTTACTATTTGCAGCCAAATTCCAGGCTGTTTCCCGCACCCTTGCCACCAGACCTGCGTGCACTCGAGATGCCCTGCCCACCCCTCCCCTCTCGTGGCCTCATGCGTGTGCCGTGGGGTGGTTTCCTTCCCCAGTCGGATCCCGAGGGACCCTCTAGACTGAGGCCCCCTCTCCTCTTTGTTTCTTAGCTGATTACATTTTCTTTCTTCATCCACAGCTTCTTTACCCACCTCCCAGTACATCTAACAGAACCTGGGTGCGATGTCATCAGTTAAATGGAATAGCAGTAATGATCGTAAGGTTAAGGAGTTGCTGGGCCTAACTGGCTGGGTCAGAATCTTGGCTGTGACCTTGGGGAGTCACTTGCTTCTTAATTGAAATGGGAATAGTAATAGTACCTCCCTCAGAGGTTGTCATGCAGATTAAACAAGTTGACATTTATAGAGAGGTTAAAATAGTGCCTGGCACGTTGTAAATCTCATATAAAAATTTACTATATGAAAGAAAATATTTTCAAATATGTTCTACATTCTCTATGTCCATCTGGATATATAAACAAATTATTTTTCTGTTTACATAAGGAGGCTTATAATATGTTTAACGAACCTGTTTTTTCCCCTTTGACAAAGTGTGTTGACTATCTTCATTGTCAATATTTAGAGAGAGATACATACTTCATTCTTTTAAATGACTGCATATATCCCATTGTATGGATGTACAATGATTTATTTAACTAGTCCTCTGAATGAATTAATGTTGTTTCTGCTACAAACAATGCTATATGTATGCATAGATTTCTGCACACTACAGCAAGTTAATTCGTAGAAGTGAAAAAAAATTACTTTTATTCTACTAGGTACGTATTGTCCTCTAGAAAGGTTTATTAATTTATACTTGGTTTGGACACTTTGTGATTAAAGTATAATGCCTAAATGCTGATTCTTGGTGGATGGGAATAAAGTTGGAATGCAAAGCAAGGTGTCTGTGGCAATGTTGGGCAGCATGTTTGGCAAAACGTGGATTGAAATGAATTTAACATTTTTGAATAGGAGCTGAACCCAGATTTTAGAATATACAGAATACTACTAGCACCTGTGGTCCTGCGCCTTGGCTCAGGAAGGAGTAAATGCATTGCCTGAGGCCACACAGCTTGCAAGGCGCAGAGCGGAGGAGATGCTTTTAAGAGCTAAGCAGGAAGCCTTGGAGGGAACAAAAAAGAAGGCAGCCTCTGGATGTATGAGAAGAAACCTGTGTCTTCACTAATATTATAGTTGGAAGGGGACCAAGCAGAGGCAGAAGTGTTGGGTTCCAGCTATTCTGAAGAGTATGAAAAGTTTTGTCCTTACTTCTTTGGCTCATTGCTCTGCCATCTTTTTATATTGAATGATGATTTCTCTTCCATGCTCAACAGTGGTTCTCAAGCTTGCCTGCACGTTACAGTCCCCTGGGGAGCTTTTCAAAACCCGAATTCCAGGCTCACTCCAGACTAATTATGTGGAAATCTCTGGGGGTGGGACTCAGGCACCAGTACTTTGGAAATCTCCCCAGGTGATGCTAACCTGCACCACAGCAGGAAATCTTCTCTACCTTAGAAGACCTTTTGAATCATCTAGGAATTTTTTGCGCAAAACCCAGGCCCTCCCCTCCCCGGGACTGAGTCACTTGATCTGGGTTGGGGCTCAGTCGCCGTACTGTGAAAAAGATGGCCAGGTGATTTGCATGTGCCCCTGGAATGGCACTTTGGGCAGCAACTCAGGAGAAAATACGTTAAGTAATTTTTTAAGAAAAAAAAAGAATGAGGTAAAATTCAGGACACATATATACCAGCCATTTACATGTTTGTGACTTCTATCTTGAGTTCATGTTCTACATCCTTTTTGTGGCAAAGCTCAGTCATTGACGAATACCATATGTTGAGGTTTGCTAGAATGAGAAAAGTCATAAAATAATTCATACTGACATTTTCATGAGACATGATCCAAGGGGATTTGGGGGACATCGTAAGGGTTTTCAAGGCACTTAGACAAAGATAAAGAAACAAGAATGCACCCGAGAAACAGGGTCCCGCTCTGGTTCGCTTTGCTCAGGGTCATACTGTAAGTAACATTCACTAATAACCCAGATAACAGCTGCCGTTCAAGTCACGTCATCTTAAACCCAGCCCCTTACAGTCTGCTGAACTTAGGAAAAGTCTCTGTGGTGAAGGTGCCATCACAGATTCCAGGCGCGGTCCTGAGGGTGGTCAGAGCCCACCCTGTGAGGGTGAGGAGATGGGCAGGCTGGGTACAGGCTGAGACGGTCTTCATCAGTGTGAACCTCCTTCTGCCCTCCTGTGGCTGGTACCTGGTCCGACTGTGAGGTAAGCTACGAAGTGGGCAGGGAGTGTTCAATATTCATTCTCCCTTCTACTTTCTCCCAACAACCTTCAAATCCCCCAAGCCTGCCCTAGAAGGGAGGTGACACAGTTGACAGGTGGAAGGCAGGTGGTCCGAAACTACTTGCCACATGACTTTGTGTAAACCCCTTACTTTGCTGAGCCTCAGTCTCCCCATCTATAAAATGGGCTAGTAGCACCTATTTCAAAGATTCTCATTATTATTAGAGGAAAGACATTGAAAGTGGCCTTGAATGCTTCCTAAGCGTTATCCACTGCAGGCTGGTGTTCTGGGAGAGGGGCTTGGTGGGTCACCGAAGTCTGTGTGCTGGTGATGTCAAAACCTGGGCCAGCAAAGAGAGAAATGTGTTAGTCTGGGAGCTGTGTCCAACCACTGACTTGCACAACTCTCTGTCAGATGAGCGAGTCATTCCTGCTTGTTCTCCCAGAAATACAGAAATTCATTAGTATTTCTTTTCACATAAGAACAAATTAGGTGCTTAGAGTTTCTGGAATAACAGTGCCTATTACATTTTAAATTAAAATATCTAATCATTCAATTTCAATCACCAGTGTTCTTGCAAGCAATACTGAAATTGGTTTTTAAATTTATTTTACTAATTGAGTGTATTGGGGAAAGGATCAACACACGTTTTAAGCAACCTCCTTTGTAGGAATGTACTTCCTGGTATTTATTTTGGCTATGTGCAAATATTTTGCACAAGGGGCTTGAGGATCTGCAGATTTTGGTATCCACAGGGGATCCTGGAACCAATTGCCCTGGATACCCTAGGGCCTGGTGCTCTACAGCAGTTTCTCGGGATGCTCCAAGCCGTTTTTGCTTCCCTTTAAAGCTCCCATCTTTGTGTCTTACAGCCCCCGGTGGTTAGTGGTTAATGCAAAGCTCCAATAGCACTAGGAGGAGAGGGGGAGAGGCTTCCCCGGAGGGGATGCAGGGCAGGGGACAGCAGCGGTTGAGCTGTTTGCCCTCTGACGCCATTGTGGGGCTTGGGTCTCTCAGGACTCGGGTGTAGATCGGAGCCTGTTCTACTCCCTTTCTGCAGCTGAATCGTGGTTTTTGCTGGCCTGAGCGCAGGTGCACGTCAGCTGTGCTCTAGTCACTCTGTTCCCTGAAGTCATCACAGCCTCTTGATGGGTCTCTTGGACAGGAGGGGCAAATGAGCTCCGTGTACCTGCGTGATCTGCCCCCCCCCCCCCCGCTACTGTGGCAGCCAGAGATGAGGAGAGGGGATCTTGATTAAAAGTGAGAGGTAAGTGCTTCCCCTGATGGTGTTTTGACATGTGTGGATACAGGCATCCTTCAAAAATACCCAGAGTCAGAAGATTCACAGAAGAAAGCGTAGAAACATAAAACAAGGTGTCTTACCCCTACTTTTTTTTTTTTAACTTTTTTTTTATTGAGTAATAGTCATATTACAATGTTGTGTCAAATTCCAGTGTAGAGCACAATTTTTCAGTTATATATGAACATACATATATTCATTGTCACATTTTTTTTTTTTTTGCTAAGAGCTACCACAAAATCTTGTGTATATTTCCCATCTTTCCCCTACTTTTGTATGTCATTCGCAATCTTTCAACTTTTTGTTTGATTTTGAAGAGACTTCAAAAGTGTTAACAGTTCTCAGTTTCTGGCTCCACCAAGAAAGGACCTAGCCCTTCATCCCAGCGTAGCTTTTGGTCTTTTTGGAGGAATCTGTTCAAAGGAGATAAATATGTAATAGAATCTATAATAGGCTTCCTCAATTATATTTTCCACTGAGACCTGCTTGCCTCAGAATTCAGTTCATTTTTTTTCCTAGGGAAGGCACTGTTTTCTTTCAAAAATTAAAGGGAAATAACTACTTAAATATAATTTTGGGGAGAACATAACAGTTCTAAGATAAAAATAAAACATATCCTAGAGCCAATGTACTTAAAAAGTTTGACTCATGTGGGTCTTTAAAATCAATAGTGTGAGATTTAAACTATGGGATGGCACACTCGTTGGTACAGTTGTGACTCTGATGGTGATTTGTGGCCCAAGGGTCCTAAGATGCTGCTCATCTGGTATGAAACCGAGTCTGGAGATAACTGAGAAAGCTGTACACTGTTTCAGGACCAGTCCTCCCCATCATCAGTGCATGGGGAAATATTTGTGTGTGGGAGGTTTTGCATCCTGGGCAAAGTAAAAGTGAATGATAAATTGTGACCTCTAGAAGGTGACTGGGACTGAGAAGCAGGGGCGGGTGATGGAGGGGGACCAGAGGGCACTGAGTGTGGGTGGGAAGTGTCACAAGGACGAGAGGGGCTGTCGTTGTCACATACCCCTGAAAGGTCAAGAAAGACAACCTGAGAAGTAAACACCAGATCTGGCCATGTGGAGGTTGATTTGACCAGAGCTGTTGAGGGGCACAGGGCTGATCCTGGTGGATTCAAGAGAGGTTGGGAGAAGAGGGTTAGTGACAGTGATCTGAATGACTCTTGCAAGGAATTTTGCTTAAAATTGGAAGGTAGCTTGAAGGAGAGGTGGAGGGGTGGGCAGGAAAATTTCCTTTGCCGGGAGGGGAGGAGTGATTGGGATGATTAGAAATGTTTCTGTAGACTGAGGATAATGCATTCAGCATCAAGGCTCTTGTTTGATTTTGAGCGACTGAGAGTGTCAGAAAATGTGAAGCCTGGAGACATTTCTGTGCACTGATGGAGAATTTAAATTGTCTGCAGATATAGAAAAGCAGCAGCTAATCTGGCCTTCCCCCGGGAAGGGGTGAGCCAGGACTCCTGAGTTTGCTGTGTGGGGAGCTGCAGAGAGTTTGCAGGATGTACTTTGCTGGTCCCGATGGCCCCTGCTCCACCTTGGTCCATCCGCCCCGGGGTCTGTCCTTAACAATGAGACTGAGGACTGGTTGGGATTGGTTGGTGTGGGGCTTAATAGTTTTCCCTGAGACTGGCCACAACAGACGAGGACAGCATAACAAGACACACTGGATGCTTTAGTGACTTATTATGGTCTGTAATAATAGTTATGACTTACTGAGTCACTATGCTAGATATCTAATAAACATTAGCTTTATTCCTTACAGCAATCCTGTGAGGCAGTTACTTTATCATCATTTTATAGACGAGGAATCAGTAGTGTAGACTGATGTCGTGACGTCCCCGTCACTCAGCAGGGCTGCTGTTCCAACCCGGTCTGTTTGACTCTGAGGTTTACACTATGGAACACTGCTTCACTATTGATTCTGGCCACCAGGAGTTTGCTTAACCTTTTTTTTTAGGTTCTATTTTTATATTCAGCTTTTAATGCTTGAAGTAAGAAGAGGAGGAAGAGTCCATGATCGTTGTATAAACTGCTGACCATATGTGGTAGCAATTGCTCTATTTTATCTTCAATTTATTTCTCTCAGCTACCCTTTAAGCCTAATATTCTGGAATGTGAAAAGTAAAGACATTCATCCCATTTACATTATTTATTATTTATCTATTTCTAGCTATGACTTCCCTTCTTTTCTGCTCCCCACCGCAGAGTCCTAGCTGTCAAATCTCTGCCCTGGTGACACATCTCCTGCCCTCTCTGTCCTCCTGCCTGACCTTCTCTGGACTGCCCTTAGCACCATGGTGTCATTCTTGAGTGAGGCTTTGCACAGAGTTCCCATCGTGAGTGCATTATGACTTTGAATAAGGCAAGAGGGAAGTTCTAATTTGTTTGCCTTCTGTTCAGAGAACTTATGTTACCAAGATAAGGCCAAAGGCCTCAGCAGCCCACTGGACTGATGTCTTTAAGCTCTAGTTGATGTGACTCTTAGATTCCTTTTGAGGGTTATGGGCTTGGAATCCATTCTTTACGATTCACAGCAGCATTTTCCTGGCTGGGTTTTATGGAACACTGTCCAGGGAGATGTGACAAGAACAGCATAAGAAGGCAGAGTGGCTGTCAACACGTTTGGGAACTGCTGTGTATGCCCTTTCTCTCTCAAAGACTGACAGTAAACAGTAAAAGCTGATAAGTTACATGGAAGGTCAAAGGTTGGGTCTTCCTAGAAGCAGGTCCTGCAGTAAGGATTCCAGGGCAGGCTACTTGGGGGTCTAGGAACCGACAGAATAGAAGTGGGGAAGTGATACCAGGAGGAAAAGGAAGCCCATAAAATGTGCATTGTCACACTGGCCATCGCTGTGGGGAAACTCTGGGAGATGACATAAAGTCCATGCCTCAGAATCTTCCCATCAGAGGCATGAAGGACCTGGGGTATTTATACACCAGTTTCTGCCAGTCATTGCTGGGGGTGACTCCCAGTTTTTGTACTTCCAGCCTGTCACTGGCAAAGCAGCCTTCTGGGTTTTGGAGAAATCCCTCAGACAACGAGATGCAATGGCCACTTAAAGTCAGTTAGAGGAATATAGGAGAAATACAGAGCATGGACATTGCCTGCTATGCAGAAAGAACCCTGTCTAACTCAGTTTGACCCAGTATTTTCAAATCTTAATTGAGCTGTGGTTGAGCTGCTTGCCGCAAAGGCAATTAATATCATTAGTGCTCATTCTTATGTCATGGACCCCTGCCGAGACCAGAAGCAAGTCAGAAATACCTGCAATCTAATGTACATAAGCAACGAAGGGCTGTGTGCTGTGGGTGCCTGATGTTTAGGAAAGTGGCCCAGAAGGATGACTGACCAGCATTTTAGGAAAGACGCAGAGTACCTAAGAAATGACTTTGGGTTTGAGTTATTAGGGTCAGTTGGCTGTCGCCAGATTCTATGTGACCTTTGCAGTCTGAGCAAATCACTGGTGGAGGCAGAATTATCCTTCTCAGCATCATATAGAGTGGGAGGGAACAATTTTAGAGATGCTTGATGACAGTCAGATCTTGGACCCATGTCATTACTTTTTCCATACTGCGGGCTTTCTACGTGGTCAGATCACCACCACCTTTTTGGAGTTTAATTTTAGAGCATCTATTTTTTTTTTTTTAAATCAATATAAGGAGACGCTTGACTGGGCATGATTATATTAATTATATTTCTTCCCCAGAGTGCAGGCAGCACCATCAATTGCTTTTTTCTCTGCATTAGCCTTTTGATATTCTTCTTTAATAGAAAATCAGAACTTCACTGCTTCCTGTTTATTTTGTCAGAAAGGACAGCAGAAGCTAACCGAATGACAATGGCAGGTCATTACTTGAAGAACAATTAAAATAAAAGGTAAGAAGAGGTGGAAATAGGAGAAGGACACTGGGTTTTATGCCTCAAACTTGCTACCTAATTTCTTCCTATATGATGATTGCATTAAATCCTTGCTTCATCTAAAACCAGTGTTATAAATTAGAACTCTATTCCTGGAAACCCAGTTAAAAATATAAAAATACTCAAAATACTGATCACAAAACTAAAAGAAGAAAGTGCAATGGAGATGATATTTTGCAAGTAATAACTGCAAGTATTTAAAGGTTTCTTTTAAGCAGAGTTCCTTCCATCTCTTCAGTATACCCAAGAGGCTTTGAAAATAGGTTTGGACAAGAGAAAATTTCCTAGATTCATCAAGCAGATCAAGGACCAAGCCTGGAGGATGAAGATCCAGGGTCACTGTGCTGCCTCTGAAGTCTGAGAGTCCTCTTCCCAATAGTGAAGGGAGAATATGAAGCAGAAAAAGTAAAAGACAAACCTCACCCTTGCTGATTGCAGCGAGCGGCATGGACGACGTGTGGGTGGACCAGTTGTTCTCTGTGAGAACAAGGAACAGACTGAGATAGTCCTGTTGTTATTACATGTTAGTACAATTTTTTTTTTTTAATAAAGTTGCATGAAAGCTCTGAGATCCGAATGTCTGATGAGTGGAGAAGGTTAGTGAAAGCTGTAGTGTTTGCAAGTTGTCATGGAAAGAGTTAGGATTATTATCACCACATTTCACTTGTAATATTTTTTTCTGATTATAAGTAACACCTACTCACTGAAAAAGAAACAACTCTAATCTCATCATCCAGAGCATCCCCTATGCTTTGGTGTGTTTCCTCCTGCAACTACTTTAAAGGAAATTCCAAGAAGCCTCGGGAGTTTCTGAGAATTTCTATGAATTTAAAAAGAAAAAATAGGAGATAAGAAGGTAACGAATGCATCAAATAAACTCAAAGCTGGATCGCAGAATCTCAGAAACACTGGATAAATCTGAGGGGGTGGTTTGATGTATTCTGTCATCTTAATTTATATTATAATGAGAAGTGGAGTGCGAATGACTTCAGAATCCTCATCTTCTCCTACTGCCTTAAGATTGCTGTAAGAAATGACCCTGTGTAGACAGAATCAATGAATGAGAATGAATGCACCAGAACCACGGGCAAGTAAACATGGCTGCGAAGATATGAACAGCTTTTGGACGTGACCGTAGTAAGAATTGTATTAAGGAAGCACTCGGTAGATTACTTTTTACTTAAGGTGTCTAATGGTCTTTGTCTAAAACGAATTCAATTGTTACAGTTTCATTACATTTTTCCATATTTCAGTGACCTGGAAATTCCTTACAGTTGCACGTTTGGGGAAATTAACTTGCTGCTTAACAAGCATTGACTGTCGTAAGCTTTTGAGTTTCATTTTGCATGAAATTATTAATAACTAAAGAGGGAAATATGGTGGAAACCAGCGGCTCCTAACCGTTTCCAGGGAAATGGCCTCTTTATGACGTAAAACGATGTGACAGACTCCTGATAAAATAGTGTGTTCATTCACCTAGTCTATAGTTACTCACATGGATCAGTGCATTCTGTGAAGTAATTACTGACCCTAGTCCATAGGCTGGGTTTCTGCCACTTACCTTTAGAGAAGAGCAAGCAGCTCGCAGAGAATGGCGCTTAGCGTGGGAAAGAGAAGTGTACGCAGGGGTCCTCCTACACCTGGAAACCTCTTCCAGGCTGGCTGTTTGGGGAATGTTTCCAGTCTTCTTGTTTTGACAGTTCATCTTGCTTTGGTCACTCATGTCAGGCCTGAGCAGGAAATCGTAGCCCTAATGTATGGTTCTGTGACTCCTTTTGCTTTATAGTAAACTTTGTCCCAGTAAAATTAAGCCAAATGAGTGACATGGAAGGGGCCCCTTGCCTGCCGCTCTAAAAGCCCTGTTTTTATTGTTACCTGTGGACCAAATGCGTCAGCAGTGCCTTCCTAGTCTAGTCAGCGCCTCATCTGGATTGGCATTTGAGAGCAGTAATTCAGTTTCAGTGGGATCCTGCAGATGTCCCTACAAAGCTGAGAGAAGAAATAGAATCACACTTCGAGTTCACATTACATTGTTGACATTCTTTCGATTTCTTTCAGAGTACAAGTCCTGCAGCTTTCTGCCCTGGTTCAGCGGGGGTTGTAACTGTTTCCGATTACTGTGAGCTCAGAAAAGAAAGAGGTCTTCTGTCAATTCAGTCCATTCAGGGCCGGCTGTGGAACATTCACGGCACAGTTGGAAAAATAGTCTGTTTTATGTAAAGGATGTTGAAAGGATAATCTTTCCTTTGGCAGGAACAAAACTGGCATTCTCTCCAGGCAGAGAAATACTTATGTAGTCAGACAGACAGTCATTTTTAACTTTAAAAAATATACCAGTTGACAACTGGTTTTGTGATGCAAATGAAGTGCCAATAACTCAGCTACTCTGAAGGGTAGAAGCTGTGGAGTGAGTTGGCCAAGGCCTGGAGACTTCCAGGATATTCTGAATAGATTCTTGAAACTCTTAGCCCTACTCACCTTTAAAGGTTGCCTTTCCCACACTGAACACAGTGTCTTTGTCAGAAGAGTTCAGAAATATAGTACTTGAACATTTAACCCCCTCTGAAAATAAACCGCCAGGAGAGAAGTCGGTATGTTTCTGACTCCAGGTTTAAGTGCTATTCCATCATTTATTAGGTGTGTGCACTCGAGCAAGTTACTTCATTAAGCCTCAGTTTCTCCACCTGTACAGTGGGGACGATAACAGAGTCTAGCTCACAGAGTTGCAGCAGGAATGAAATGAGATCGAGCACAGTGCCCGGCATGGCAGAGTGGCCCAAGGGGTGCTAGCTGTTTTTATTCTGTTATAAATAAATGATCTACCAGGAACTGGTCCTTTATACCCCATCTAAGTCTCAACTTCTTACCCTTGTCTCGTGCTTTTTTGCCTGATACTCTGCCAACGACCTTTGGCCCAGGACCGCCAGGAGCACCCCTGCAGTTGAACAAGTCAGGTTTGTTAGTTGTTGTGGGAGGGAGAACACAGGCTGTGGGAGAGCAGGGGTGTCTCAGTAAGAGGGTGTTGACAGGACGCTTTGGGGGGCTGAGCTCTGGAAGGGGGACTTGGGGAGGGTCTGAGGAAGCAGGGATCTGCTCCAGACTGGGTGCTTTCAGAAGGCGGGGCAATTCCACGATTGGGTGTCTCGGTGACTCTCATCCACTGCGAGGAGAGGCTGGATGAGGATGAAGCTGTAATCGGTAGAGAAGCAGCAGTCGCTCCTGCTCATTTCTGCTAAGAGAGCAGGTGTTCGGTACCTGTGGGTGGCACAGCGACCTTTTATTGCCTGTGCTTTGCCCAAATCGTGATGTGGTCTTGCTCTGTCTCCTTTTACTGGGGTCTCAGGACAGCCTTGTCGGAGGCAGATGTTGGGGCCCAGGGCCCAGCGCACGCTGCCCCAAAGTGCGCCTCAATGGCATATTGATTATTTTGAATTAAAGTTACTTAAACAACAGCCAGTGCAAGAGGGACACTTTGACCCTCCTCTCTGTCTCCTGAAAGCAGAAAACAGATCTCTGATGTGAAAGCGGCACCCCCTGCACCTAGAGGTAAGGACACTCTTGGCAGCAGAGGGAGAGAATTCGGGGCCGAGAAGCCTGTGTACACAAACCTGGTTACTTCTTTAATTTCCTACCCCAAGGCCAAACTCTGTGTAGATTCTTCACTAATAACTAAGCATCGAAAGCCTAAGTTTCTTTGTCCTGTCAATTCCTCACAGATGTACTGTTCCTTTGTCTCAAAAGTATAAAAGCCGCCTGCTTTGGACCCTTCTTAGGTCCTATTGCTATGAGACCTTTGTGCGCACAAATTAAAATTTGTTTTTTGTTCTCCAGTTAAGCTGTCTTGTGTCAATTGTGCTGTCAGTCCAGCCACAAGCACTCAAGAGGGGCAGAGCGGGAGAGCCCCATTCCTGACACCGCTGTCCTGGAGATCGCTGGCGTCTACGGGCAGAGGCGCGTGGTCCAGCTTCTGAATGTCAGGGGCTGCTCTTTCTTTCTCAACTGTTACAACGAGAATTCTGAGGATGTAGTCCAGTGATTTAAACGAACATCCCTTCCACCTCCCATGAAGAGCTGAATAGGATCCTAGCCAAGTGTTCAGGAAAGTCATCATTCATTTATTCATTCAACAAAGATGTTTTCTGGAATCGACTCCTGGCTCTTGTTCTATGTGCTGGGGCTCTAACAGAGAACAGAGGGAGATCGCACGTGTGTCCTCGAGGACCCAGTGTTCTCACGGGGGAGACGGATAAACAAGAAAACAGAAGGAGACATCAGCTATTTTTGGCTCCTGGTAAGTGCTCTGAAGAAAGTAAAATGCATTTAGAAACATTAGGCTTCAGTCTGTGGTTTTGTTATCCCTGACAAGTAGGACTTGCTGAGTGGCTTTTTAATTTGCTCAAGGTTTTCTTTTTTTAAATTTTTTTTTTATTGAAGTACAGTCAATTACAATGTGTCCATTACCGGTGTACAGCACAATGTCCCAGTCATGTATATACATACATACATTCGTTTTCATATTTTTTCATTAAAGGTTATTATAAGACATTGAACATATAAGCTATACAGAAGAAAACTTATAAAATCTATTTTTATACATAGTGGATAATATCTGTAAATCTCAAATTCCTGAATTTATCCCTTCCCACGCCCCCTCTACCCAAGGTAAAGAAAGTTACCCTTTCACATCTTATCTTTCCTTCCCTGCCCCACACTGGTTGGCGTGGTCCCTGCTCAGCGTGGGTCAGTGTCGGGCGCAGGCCTCGGGCTGGTTCCTGGGCTTCCTGCTGCTCTGTGACCAGATGTCAGCTGTCTTCTCATCCCCTGGCCCCAGAAACCACAACCGCCCTTTCCGTGCTCAACCCGTGACTACCTGGATGCAGGCCCAGCACCTCTTTGTCATCTTTTGAAGGAACTACTTCCCCAGAAACCTGGTAGACTGAGATTTCACGGAGGCTTTTACAGTGGGCACTGAGGAGAAGATTGACATCTTCACGAGGCAAGTCTGTTTTATCCTCAGCCTGGTGGTTTTCTGCCTCTTTCCCCTGAGTTGAGGCTCTTTTCTCTGTTTCCTGGATTTTCTCTGGGGCACTTAGGTTCATCTCTTTGTGCCGGAGAGCAATGAAAACTATCATGAGGCATCTTTTACCAGATGTTACCAAAATAATAACTGTCTTCCGCTGCACTCTAAAGCCACTTTCCTGGCAGATGGCACCCCCTGCTCTCTGAGCTGCCCACCTCCCGCCTTTGACAGTAAATATAGGAAGTAAAATGGGAAAAGTGTATCAGTAAATACAGTTTGTGTTTTCACATATGATAACTACAGTTCTGGGCCATCAGTCTATTTTAAATATTAATTTTAGAAAAGAGAACCAAAAAACATTCAAAAAACAAATTTCTCTCATCTCTCGGATTCAGATCTTCTTCCCCACTGTGCCTTTAGACCTCCTGACTTCTTGGCTGCCTTTGACATTTTTACAGATCTTGTCAATATACCATTTGATTATCCTTGGCTGAAGCTAGGAGTTGCGTGGAAAAATGAAATTCACTCTCCCTAAACTTTTTTGGTTTTTGATGTTTATTTCAGCTTCTTCGAGCAGAGTTGCAAAATAACCTTATTTGAATTTTCTCTTTCTGGCCTTCCCAGCCTGTCTTTGCTGAAGAAACATGTCTCGGTGATGAATACAGATGTTTGAAGTAAGTAGTACTTGCTTGGATTGATGGTTTACTATGCAGAATGTAGACTTGTTCCGGAAAATCCATATCAAAACTTTTGAGAGAAACAACTCAGAACCTCCACTCTTTCCCACAGGCAGTCTTTCTTATCTTAATTTCTAATTATTTGATGTGTCCGTCCTTGAAAGCAACATAGTGGTCAGTTTTACTTTAGACATCTCTTTTTGTCAGAGTTGATTGATAGTAGGTGGGTGAATTTCACATTTACACATGTATCTGCTCTTTTCTCAGAATTAGAAATGGGAACTTATCTCCAAGGATTAGAATTTGAGCTAGAACTAATCTTCAAGAGACTCTATGAGGGGGATGTTAATGGTGATACTAACTGCTCTTGTGTATTATGTGTGTGTGTGTGTGTGTGTGTGTGTGTCTGTGTCTGTGTCTGTGCGCGTGCTCTTAAGGAAAAAACTTTAACCCTTAGGGTGATGTGCAGTGCCTGGTGTGGTTATGGAATGAGTGCCTTTTAAAGTTCCCAAATCCCAATTCTGATACCATTCCTGCTAGTTTTGGCCCGTCTCCGTCAGTGTTCTCTGTGTATCCAGCTACTGCTAGTGGTCTTGTGGGGAAAGAAGGATCATAAAAAGAATTAAAATTGCTTACATTCATTGCATGCCTGTTTTGTTGAGGTATTACGTGAGGTGTTTAAGAACTTTTAAAAATATTAATATGTTTACTGAAGCATAATTGCTTTATAATATAAGTTACAGGTGTATAACAGGTGACTCTAGTGAGGTTATGCTCCATTTATAGTTACAAAATACTGGCTATATTCCTCGTGTTGTACAGTATCTCCTTGTAGCTTATTTTATGCCCAATAGTTTGTACCTCCAACCCCCCTCCCCCTATATTGCCCTTCTCCCTCCCCTCTCCCCACTGGTAACCACTAGTTTGTTCTCTATATCTGTGAGTCTGCTTCTTTTTTGTTATATTCACTTGTTTGTTGTATTATATTCCACATATAAGTGATACCATACAGTATGCATTCTCTGTCTGACTTATTTCACTTAGTATAATGCCCTCCAAATCCATCCATGTTGCTGCAAATGGCAAAATTTCTTTCTTTTATATACATATATACGTATATGTATATAAAACCACATCTTCTTATCCATTCATCTGTTGATGGACACTTAGGTGGCTTCCATATCTCGGCAATTATAAATAGTGCTGCTGTGAACATGGAGATGCATGTGTCTTTCAAATGAGTGTTTTTGGTTTTTTTTGGTTATATACCCAGGAGTGGGATTGCTGGGTCATATGGTTTTTCTATTTTTAGTTTTTTTTTTGAGAAACCTCCATACTGTTTTCCACAGTGGCTACACCAATTTACCTTCCCACCAACGGTGTATGAGGGTCCTCTTTTCACCATATCCTCGCCAACACTTGTTTTTATGAACATTTTAATTCTCACAACAATCATAAAAAAAAAATCGTAGGTATGAATATCCCTCATTATAGAAGAGAAATAGGTTCAAGAGGAGCCCAGTTACGCTGCTAAGATGAAGCAAAGCAGGATTTCAAGTTACATTTCTCTGGCTCCATGGGAAAGCTCTCCGTCACAGCACATTGCTTCCCTATTCTCTTCCGGGATGGTGATGCAGTTCTGTCTGATTCCACTTTATCCTCTTACCCGTGGGCTCACCCAGTGACCTGATCTGTCTGCCAGGTGAGAGTCCCAAGGCCATACCTGAGCGGGCTGCATTCTTTGGACACTATGGACCATCCAGCTGAGCTCGCCCTGGCCAGCTATGCCACCAGGCCTGATATCCCAGACCTGCCCAGTGTTCTTACATCTCCAGTTTGCTGGCCCCTCAGTTGCCCTCTCATCACAGCATGTCTTACTTTTGAGTTCATTTTCATTAGGACAGAGGCATCTTAAGAGCTGGATTTTGAGAAGAAGCCCCAAACTTAAAACTTGGAAAACTCAATGTTTTTGAATTAAATATTTTAAAATCAAAGAACATAATCCCAATTTCCTGTCCACTTGAGTTATTAAGGAATTTTTAAAACCTTAAAGTTAAAAAAAAAAAAAAAGGAGCTCAGGTCACAGCTTTGCTTGAGTTGTTATGAGTGAAATTGCTCAGTTGCTTCTGCTTTTTTATGTAGGACCACGTTGAATTGATCCACATAGCCTGGAAATTGAATTCTTTGCTTAGTGTTGAGAGAGAGAGAGAATGTTTGCAAAAGTCAGGGAAAACAGGGGCAGCAGCTGTTCCTTATATTTTCCCCATTGCTGCAGTCCCAGAATTTTAGGTTCCTTGGTCAGTTGTAGCATCATTAAAACCTGGTGAAGCAGAACATGCCATCAATCCCAAGAGCCATAATAATTTCCCCTGGGCCCCACCCACATTTGCATTCTCCAAATGTAAGAAGGGAATCAGAGGTCAAGCAAACTGGCCAGGTTGGAATCCTTATCCCTGAACACCTAAAACAAGTCTCCTCTCTCCTTAGTGTATCAAGGTGTGTGAGCTTTTGAGAAATTTCCCCCCAAAGCTTAAGAGATCATCTCACTCTCTGGATCTGAATTAAATTCCTTGAAATGACTAATGTGCACCCTCAGCTGCTCCAGCAACACATGCCAATGTGATAAATGAGAACTAGCAAAATGCTAATCACATATAAGCCTGGAGGTAGAAGACGATAGAACCAAAATCTCTGTGGGCTACTCCAGCTAGCGTGGCAGAGAGCAACGAGCTTGGGATTTGAAATCAGAGGACCTCGACAGTTCAGGGGGAAACTCTTTCAAAGGGTGAGTGATTTTCAGACCAGTTATGTAATCTCTCTATAAGATAGGAACAATAAAAAATACTCCCTCACAGGGTTGGTGTGAGTGTTGAATGGGAGTTATGAGTACTTTGTAAAATGTAAAGTACTCCCCAGATGTCTGCTGTTTGCGTTATTGTTGTTGTTATTATTATTATTAAAGAGAAAGGAACTAATTTATCCGTAAGCTGATAGTCCCAAAAAGTGAGAAGGGGACGCTTATCGAAACTTGTGATCGCAAGGTGCTAAAAACGAGTGATTCTAGATTGGAGTAGCTTGCAGAGTCAGGGTGCCAAGAGGCTCAAAGACTTGAATTATGGAAATTTTACCCTTGGCATCTTGCATGAGCTTTTAAAGGGAAACTTCAGGTCTCAGTTCAGTTAGGGTCAATAAACCTTTACTAAAATCCTTGTTCCAAGTATTGCACTAGGTGCTAGGATTCTGAGATAGATGAGACATCATTCCTGTCTTTCAGAAGTCACAGGCTAAGGGAGAAACCAACATGACCTGACTATTCGATATATTGTTGTAGGGTTAGAATGGAGGTGCATTCATGGTGGTCACCAGCAGTCTCCAGATCTCCAAAGCCAAAGGAGATTTTTCAGTCTTTATAGGAATAATATGTTGCTGGTTTTCCAACGTTGATGTCCTTCCTTCTTGAAAGTTGATGACCTCTGTCCATTTTTCACTTTCTTCATGATTTCTTCTTACTCTAGCCTACTCTTAAACATTGGTCACTCCAAAGGCTTGATCCTTGAACCTTTGAATTTCTCACTATATGTACATCCTCTCCCTGGTTTCTCTCATCTGCTCTCTTGGTTTTGAGTCTCACTTTGTGCTCTGATTCTCTTATCTGTACATATCCATGGTTGACCTCTCCAATGACCTACAAACTCCCACAATTATATTTTATTTCTTTCTCTTTTGATCTTTATCAGGCTCAACTGGTCCCATACTGAGTCCAATTGCTATAAGTTGACAACTGAGTTGCTTTCTAAATTTCTAGATGTTTGGATAGTTTCCCACATTGGTAGTGCCATCACTTCATGATAGAATTAAATTTTTTTTCCAGGCATTGTGCAGTTAGTATGCAAATGTGACTTGGGCACTGCCAGTTAGATACACCTGTGCAGGACTTAGGTAGGGAAGGAGGCAACATAAGGCGGCAGCTCTGGGAAGACTGATCTTCTGGCAAGTGATGGTTGAGGCTTCTGGTTCTTCTGGGCTCTTGAGGCAGAATTTCTGTCATCCAGTCCCTTGTGTGTTCAGGGCCAACTGTCTGGTGGCAGTGGTAGCGTCTCTCCTGTGATTGAACATTGCTCCTGAGTCACTTCAAGAGGGGTATCATTCATATTGAGTTCCCTGGATTCTCTACGGATTTTGCAAGCTAATGAATATCCCTTAATAAATTATTTTCTGTTTAAAATAAGCACTAATTTTTAAAAATAGACTTTATTTTTTAGAGTAGTTTTAGATTCAGAGCAAAATTGAGCCAAAGTAGAGATGTCCCATATACCCCTCCCCACCACACACACACACACAGCCTTCCCACTATCAATATTCTGTTCCAGAGGGTACATTTGCTATAATCAATGAACCTACATTGACATGTCATTATCACCCCAAGTCCATAGTTTACATTAGGGTTCACTCTTGGTGCTGTAAATTCTATGGGTTTTGACAAATATGTAATGAAATGTATCCTCTATGATCGTATCATACAGAAGAATAGTTTCACTGCCCTAAAAATCCTCTGTGCACCACCTATTTATCCCTCCATCCACACTAACCCTTAGCAACCACCTTGATCTTTTTGCTGTGTTCATAGTTTTGCATTTTCCAGAATATCATAGAGTTGGCATCATACAGTACATAGCCTTTCAGACTGGCTTCTTTCACCTAGTAATATGCATGTAGGTTACCTCCATGTCTTTTCATGGCTTGATAGCTCATTTCTTTTTTAGCACCGAGTAATATTCCATTGTCTGAATGTACCACAGTTTGTGTTCATTCACCTAATGAAGGACATTTTGGTTGCTTCCAAGTTTTGGCAATTATGAATAAAGCTGCTATAATCATCTGTGCACAGGTTGTTGTGTGAACATCAGTTTCAATGCACTCGGGTAAAATCAAGGAGCATGACTGCTGATTCATATGATAAGAGTATGTTTCATTTTTCAAGAAACTGTCAAACTGTCTTCTGAGATGGCTGTAGCGTTTTGGATTCCCACCAGCAGTGAAAGAGAGTTCCTGTTGCTCCACATGCTCACTAGCATTTGGTATTGTAAGTGTTTGAATTTTGGCCATTTTGAACAGGTGTGTAGTGGTATCTCACTGCTGTTCTAATATACAGTGCCCTACTGACATACAATATTGAGCATCTTTTCATATGCCTATTTCCTAAAATAATTAATTTTAAATAATAAATTTGCTATTCCAGTTTGGATTTTCTTCATATCTTATTATGTGGGGAGCCTTAAAAATAGAAATGGCCCAGTTTGGAGAGACTTTGCCTTAAGTTGAAGAAAGAAGGATGAAGTGTGGGGGTCAGAGGAATGGGAGATTGTTGTGGAAAAATAAATTGTCAGAAGGAGAGACAGTAAAGTTAAAGTGTAATGCTCCTAAAAATGAACTTATAAGTAACAGGTGATATTCTATCATTTCACAAAGTGAAATTTCCTATTTAATTCTAGTTGCAGGGTGAACCAGGGTGTCCTGAATGTCTACTCCCTGGCTGTTTGGTGAGTAGGAGAGAAAAGCTGTAAAATAGGCTTTTATATGTAGTAATCGCCCTGTGACCTCAGGTCCTAGGAAGAGTCATTTTGAAGTGAGTAAGCATCCTCACTGTGTGAGAATTGCCTCTGCATGCTCTCACTGTGACCGACTCTACCAGAGAGCTGGCAAAGTGTATTGACCTATTAGCAAAACTCACTTTTACTCTTTTTTCCTGGACAATGGGCATCCACTCATCATAAGGACGTTATTAAGATAAAATGTGATAATGATATGAAGGTGCTTTAAAAATAAAATATTTTACAAGTAACAAGTCTTACAGGATTGATTTTCCATTTTAGCTTCTCATTGTTTCACATTCACCTAGAGGATGGGACCATTACGGTACAATACTCACCTAAGTTTAATGGCAGATTTATTCTCTTTCCTAAACTAATCTTGTCTGCGAACACCTCACTACTTTCTTTTGTAGGAAAATGTACCTTGTGGCTATTTAATAACATTCTTAATAATGAAGAAGTGAAAATATTATTTAGTCATAATTTATTACTCTCTCCAAGAGTATTAAATTAGTAACATCTTTTTTGTGGAATTTCCTCTCACATTAAAGATCTTCCTTAAGGGGAGAAAGAATAGCTCAAGTGGTAGAGCACATGCTCAGCATGCATGAGGTCCTGGGTTCAATCCCCGGTACCTCCTCTATGAAAAGAAAAGAAAAGATCTTCCTTGATATTTACCTCTAAAACTTGAGGTTGGGGTTTTGGGGTGTTTTTATCTTCATAAGTGGAAAGAAAACAAGAACAACAGTAGTTTCCTCATTATCTTTGAAAGTCTTCAACTGTTATCTTAAGTATCTGTTACTGTCTACATGCTATTATATTTTTATTAATTTAGAAGGAAGATTTCCTCTTTCTAATTTTCCTGGAGTAGGTCTGAAAAAATGATAATAAACATGCCTGAACGGTGATTAGAATAAGGCATGCTGAGTTACATCTTTAAAAAAAAAACATTTATTATGGTTAATGTTTATGGGAAGAGGCAGTGATTATGTTGTCTTCATTGAGTCATTAAAGGCCAGTAATTGATAACACTTCAAGCTTGT
The DNA here is from genome assembly GCF_048773025.1 of Camelus bactrianus. Classification (NCBI taxonomy): domain Eukaryota; kingdom Metazoa; phylum Chordata; class Mammalia; order Artiodactyla; family Camelidae; genus Camelus; species Camelus bactrianus. The sequence continues at coordinate 16,393,799 of NC_133552.1, forward strand.
GGGAAGAGGTTTTTAGTCTAAATTTTTATGTGCAAATGCATTAATTCTTCCAAGGTTCAACACTAGCCAGACTTCTGATTAATGGTTAGATAAGCAAATAAAAGTTCACATTGACCAGCTGGATAATTAACCACTGCCTAACACAGTGCACAACTCTAGCTTCTACAAATGTTGGAAATAGTCAATCATCAATTTTGAATATTACCAAGATTAGGGAAGTCTAAAAAAAACTCCAGATTTCCTACTTTGGAAAAAAATATTATGCCTTCAGTAGTTTTCAGCCTTAGGGCAAAACTTTTTGATTCTGGAGTTCAATAGTTTTAAACTGATTGGTTACTTAATTCTGGTGACTATTTCTTAGGGCCCTAGAGAACTCTTCAGTTTTTCTTCATTTCAGTGGGAGGCTACTTTGGTTTAGAAGGTGGCATCAAGGAAAGGCTTTTAAAAGTGATTCAGTTTTAGGGTTCTCAAAAACTTTAATAATTGCTAAATCAATACATATTAAAATTTCAATACTTAGCACTGCAAAGAAATCACTTGACATTTAATGATGGGAAGGGTCATCCAAGGGGTTGTGTCACTAGTAAAATAATAAATAACCTTTCAGTAGAGGAAATTAGAGGTAGATTTACATGATCCTGTGCTGGCGCTGAGTCCTATGGAAAAAAAGGAGAGAGTAGGAATTAATTGGGAAAATGTTGGCAATGCCCAACCTACATTAAATGATTCAACAAGCAAGGGAACATTAGTACAAGTTAAATTAAAACTCCTTTAAAAACGTGTGCAACTCGACATAATTAGAATTGAGCTCAATATCTCCATCTCCTCCCATCCTCCAACAAGCTTCTCCTCTTGAGTCTCTTTCTCAGTGGCATTTATGTTCTCCCAGGTGTCTGAACCCGGCATCTGGAAGTCATCTGAGATTCCTCCTTCTCTGTTAACCTCACGTTTGCCACAGCCTTATTTATCCATGTTACCCCCTAAATTCACTCCACTTTCTAAATCCACCAGCTGCATTAAATTACTACAGATGTTCCTGCCTTATCTCTTGCCACTCCTCTGTCTCACCTAGAAAATGTCTACTTGTTTTTCAAAACTTGCCCCAAGAATTGCTTTTTTTCCAAGGTTGAGTCCAGCTCCCGACTGTCCCAGTAAAACAGTGGTTCTTATCTTTGCCTGCACTTTGGAATCACCTGCAGTGTTTCAAAAACTAATCTACTTCCAGATACTCTGGTTTAATGAATCTGGGGTGCAGCCTGCAAAGAGATTTTTAAATACTCCCCAAGTGATTCTAAGGGGCAGGCAAGCTTGAAAATTACAGTACTAAAATTAATCTTCTTTGTGTTGCCTTCTTAACACCATCTTACAACAGTAGTTCTGAAACTTGATTTAACATCAAGGGTGTTTTAAAAGACACAAGCCTTGGGATTGTGGTGGACAGACTCTTAGGTAACCCCTCAATGATCACAACTGCTGGTGATCAAGCCCTTGTAAAGCCCCTCTCCTTGAATGTGGGTGGGGCCTGCGACTTGTTTCTAACCAATGGAATACGGCAAAGGTGATGGGCTGGTACTCGGTGATTACTGATTCTGCTAGGTTCTTTTCCGCTGCCATCTTTGAAGAAGCCATCTGTCATGCTGTCAGGATGCCATGGAGAGGGCCAAGTGGCAGAGAACTGGAAACAGCCTGAAGGAGCTGAGAGCGTGGCCTCCAGCCAATACCCAGCAAGAAGCCAGGAACCTCAGTGTCACAGCACAAAGAAATACATTCTGACAACCTGAAGGAGTTTGCAAGTAGATCTGCTGCCAGTCATGGCTTCAGAGAACTGAGCCCTGGTTGGTACCTTGGTCGCATCTTTGCAGATGATCCAGCCAAGGCAGCCTGGACTCCTGACCTGCAGGGATAGATAATAAGTATGTACTGTTTTAAGCTGCTATGTTTGTGGCAATTTGTTATATAACATCATCAGAACCTAATTTAGGATGCTGTTACTCTTTTTCTTTATAACCTACCCTCCTTAAGGCCTCCTTTTAAGTTGAAAAGACATAAACTACTTCATTCGTGAAATATCTGAATGCCTCTGCAATGGCTCCATAGCAGTCATCTTCAAATCCATTAAATTTAAGCACTACGATTCCAAAGCCAGCTCTTCCACTCCCAAGCCTTGCATTACTGAGCGCAGTAAGCAGACCCTTGATGTTTTCAGGCTTGGGAGGAAATGCTAAGGGTACTGTCAGAGAAGTGGTTCCGAGGACTCAGAGGGTTCCTGCAAAGAGAGGATCAGGCTGATGAGTGAAACCAATTAAGGTGAAGAATCAGCAGTCATCTTTTTTCGGATGTGAAATCTTCCTATGGAGGCTGAAAGCTGAGAGCCAGGCGGTAGAGCTGAGGGGCCTCTCTGTAAGTGTCTTCCTCCAGGACTCAGCCACTGGAACACATTCCAGGGGCCTAACGTGGACTCTAACTTTTTTTCCCTAACCCAGCAATGGAATAGGTGTCCTTCAAAGTAGAGTTTGCAGTTGTCAGCTGTATTCTAGCAAAGGTTTGGTGGCAAATCAGGGAGGAAGTGGAAGGGATTTTATACGGGGTAAGACTTTGGATGATACTGAATTTCAGGGTTTTTTCTAACTCTAAGATGATTGACTCTAGGATCTGCACTAAAATAATTTAGTGAGAAGAAAGTTCGTATCTTGGTAAATCAGATCGTCATTGGTACTGGTCTGCTGATAGACATCCACTGAGCTCTCTTATTCTGTCTATAAGTTGACTCTCAGAATTTCTAAAACAACTATCTGTTAGGTCTCCATTAATTTTGTCCTTTTATCACTCTTTTGGATTCCTTCTTCTGCAAATTATCAAAAAATGAGGTATTGTCTTATGATAAAAGAAATGTATTTCTGGAAATTTACATGTGGTTTTCGTGAGTCACCTTACACATTAGCATTTAATTCACCACATTGTTATAGTAAACTTTCTAGTGATTATCCTATCTTGAATTTCACATTTAAAAAATCCATTTTGCTTTTGAAATAGAGTAAAGAATAAAACACCTTTTTAATAGATTTTCTTTATCGTATGAGATTAAAGACACCAAACGTACTTTGGAATGCCTAATGAACAGTCATAGGTAATTTTAAAAAATCATTTCTTGATGTTCATAACCCTTTGATACTGTTGGATCAAGGATTGCTTGATACTGCGAGTCCACGCTGGATCAAGAGAAAAATAAAACACAGACTCAATATACAAGGAACTTTGGGCCAGTTGAGGAGAAAAGATACACACACGAGGCAGCAGCATTGAAGGGATGACTGTGCAGAGCACAAATAACCAGTTCAAGGGTGGTCACAGATCAAAGCAGACTTGATGATTCAAAGACGATTCTTGGAGCGAGAGCCGCTCAGCTGGGCCGATGAAGGTTGTAGGAGACGGGTGAGGAAAAGAGAAGGAGGCAGTTGTTACCTGTTGGGGTGGAAACATGATGAAGCAAAAAGAAAAGCTCTTCTTTGTGTATTTGTGTAGTTCTCCAGGGCTCCTGTAAAAATCCACCATACACTGGATGGCTGAAAACGAAGTGTATTCGTTCACTGTTCTAGAGGCCAAAAGTCCCAGACCCAGGTGTCAGCAGGGCCGTGCTTCCCCTAAAGGCTCTGGGGGAGAGCTGGTCCACGTCCCTCTTCTAAGCGTCTGCTGTCTCTCACGATCCTTGCCCTGTGGATGCCGCCGTCCAGTCGCTGTCTCCATCATCACATGGCATCTCCCTGTGCCTCTAACGTTGTCTTCCACTTGTGCATGGCTGTCCCTGTATTTCTTCTTTTCTTATAAAGACCATAGTCACGTTAGATGAAGGGCTTGCCCTACTCCAGTGTGACCTCATCTGAATTTACATCTTAATTACATTTGCAAAGACTCTATTTCCTAATAAGGTCACACTTACAGATTCCAGTGGTTAGGATTTCAATATATCTTTTTGGGGGGATACAATTCAACCCACAGCAACATCTATGGGGGAAGTATCAGGCCAGCCCTGAGTATAGAGCAGAGGGCTGCAGGCGGGCACTGGGAGCCCCTGAAGAATTCTGAATGCCTGTCCATACTGCAGAGGACGGTGGTCCACTGAAAGCACAGACGAACATTAGTAATTTTCATGCCTTTGGGGAGAGGGGGCAGGTTGTGGAATAGTGTGTGGCATTTGATAGAGTTTATATTTCAAAAGCGATCTAGCCTTATATTACTTAGGGAGTATTTCTGGTCATAGTATTTCCCCTGGCAAGTCCGCTGGGGGCATTTGGGACAGGAAGAGGGTTGGAGACTTCATTTCTCCTATACAATTTATTTAACTGCTTTATTTTTTTTTTTTTTACCTTGTACATGAGTTACCTATACACTAAGTAACTTTAAAAAAAGTAAAACCAAAAATATACGTCAGGCATTTTATTAGGTAAAGCAACCTTGAGGTAACTTAAAACAAAATTGCACTAATTATCATTAGAGAATGAATGTATGTGTTTCCACATTCAGATTTCTTTAAATTGAGTTTTCTAGATCAGGCAGCTCCTGGGTGTCAAAGGACCAGTCACTAATTATTGAAATACCCGGTTGGCATGGCTGTTTGAATACGGACGCTGTCTTTGTGGCTGCCTTTTCTGGTGTCCTTTGCTTTAGATGTTTCACTTTAAATCCATGTCTCCTCCTTGCTTTAAAGTTTAAAGTTACTCATTATTCTTCACAGAGTGAGAGATAAGACTAATTATACTGCCAGTACCACCGAGAGGGTGGGGTGACCTTGTCCCGAATGTGAAGGACCCAGAACCCATGAACAACATGCACATCTATTTCCAGACCTCTGGTGCCTCCCTCGAGACAAAGAGGAGGCAGGTCTGTGCAGGAAGCTCCTGTTTGGTGGCGGCGAGTGGGAGAGGCAGACACGGAGTCTTGGATGCGGCCACTGCACGGAAGCCTGGCCTGGAGGAGAAACGTGGACTGAAATCGTGTCTGCTCGGGCTGAGGGAGGAAAACCATTATTCCTACTATGCCTTCAGCATCACCTCTGCCTCCAGGCCAGTACATTCAAAGGGACAAGCATTAACAGTGATGAGGACTAGCCTCCCCAGATAGGACATCTCTGTCATTTTATCAGGGTTTTCCAGAACATTGCTTTCAAATCTCTATACCAGGTAATAGTGCAAAAATCTAATTCCTGGCCTTCATCATCCCTGGGAAAGCTGACACAATGACAGTGTTTGGAATTGGGGGAGTTAGGTAGGCAGAAAACTTACTTTGTTTTACTTCCATTCTGAGAGGCTCTGGGTACACAGAGCAAAGCACCCCTGCGCTGGCAGTTTGGGCCTCCCTGGGCGTCCAGAGCTGCGGGCTGGTGCCCCAAGCAAACACGAGACTGGGAATTAACCTATTCAGTTCAGCACACTTGCTGAGCACCAGTCAGAATCCAGGTACTGGGGGAGATCACTAAGGCATGCTTCTTAGTCTCTGGTGGGAAAGACAGACGTTTTAAAAAACACAAGTTTATAATCACCCACATTTCTGAAACCCGCAAACTTCATGAAATGGAATTCCTTCTTTTCCCCCCATGACTCATCTGGCAGCAAACCTTGAACTGATGTGAATCTATTTATATCCTTTATTTCTCCCACTGAATTGTGACTCTTATGTTTTGCTCAAGAAAAATTCACGGGATGTCACTCTTGGATCTCATTGGTGATTATGCGTTAGCTTTCTTTTCTTTTTAAAATCCCCCCAGTTCAGAATTCTAAAACACATCTGGCGCCAAGGGGTGGGTCTTGGGGTCCAGGTAACCATTCACCACGCTGTTCTCAGAAGGAGACCCTGCTGCTCGGTATCTTCCAGGACGAGGACTCAGGCGATGTTGTCACTTCACGACATACATTTCCGCCTTTTCAGTTAGGGTTTTCCAGTTTCCTTAAGCTTTTTGAATCATTTTCTTTCTTCACTGAAAGTGTTGCCTTTCCAAGGACCTCTTCCCTTTCCCTGTTAGATAGATGAACACCTCCGCGGTTTCTCTGGGTAAGTGTTTAATCCTGGCGCAGTTTGACTGTTTCCCTCAGAGCGCTAATTAGTCTGTGTCCTACTGGAGCTGCAGGGGACCCCATTTGAAATATTAGGTTTAGCGGCACCTAGGAGCCTGTCTCCGAAACAGGGAGATTCTCGTCCTCAGATCAAATAGCCTTCTGTAGTCTTAATATAAATGTTTCTAAGGAGTGTTCATTCCCTTCCTCTTGTCCTCCTCCCTTTTTTCCTGTAGGCGAACATTGGCTTGTTTAAAGTTTAACCCTAACAGGTGCCAAATTCTTTTTCTTTGGGAATATAAACTCACACCCCTGAGCATCCATTTCTTTCCTGTGAGTGGAACAGAGTGACTCTAGTGACTGAAGGTCCCATGAACTTTGAGGATGAAATTGAGAAGGAAGCAGGGACCATCTCAAATGAGACATTTACATCTCAAATATTTCCAATGCCTCTTTATATTTGAGATGTAAATCTCTCACTAGAGGAGGGTGGCAGCTTCTACCAGGGGCTTGAGGAAGTTTTTTTTTTTTTTTTTTTTTTCCCCTGTAGCATTGAATTCAGATCCTCCTTGTGTGTGTGTGTGTGGCGGGGGGAGGGGGGGGACACTTACCTGGGCCAGAGGACACAGGACCCAGGGAGTTAGTCCTGGATGGACTCACCCAGCAAGAATCCAACTGAAGAGCAGGAAGGCTTTAGTTTTCTAAGAAACATCCCAGAAGGTGAAACTGGAATTCAAAGCAGCAACTACATTTATCATATTTTTTGTTAATGCTGTCTGTTTCCCACCTACAGCGCTTAAGAAGAAAGCTGGTGAAAGGAAAAAAAATGTGATTATTTTTAGGGAGAGCAAGTGAGAGTTCCTTTTATTATTTGAAAACGTCTTCTTTCTCCCCCCATTACAAATTTTACCTCCAAATGCAATTCTTCATAAAAAATTTAGAAGATATAACTTAGTTATAGAGAAAAAATCCTATTATCTTGCTGCATAGAGATGACCATTTTTATCATTTTGGCACACATCCTTACTGACTTTTTCCTTAGTCTATTTTTAAACTTCAATGGATTGATATATTCACATGCTGTGCGTACAGGCATTAGGGTATGTGTCTGCGCGTGAAGTGTATGGGTCTATCCACAATTTTGTAACGGCTTTTAGATTTAAAAATATATCAAGTGTATCTCTTTGTGCTTTAATAAATTTACTCCTCATCCATCATTTTATGCTGATTCTAGTATTAAAAAAGAAGACCTTTAAAAAATGGAGTGGGTGGTGACAGTTCTGTAGAAGCGTGGTGTTGAAAAATTGCACCTGACACAGTCAACGAGGCAAAGACTCTCTGTAAGGCTAATGCAAAAAGGGAGAAAGGCTACAAACGATAAATGCTGGAGAGGGTGTGGAGAAAAGGGAACCCTCCTACACGGCTGGTGGGAATGTAGATTGGTGTGGCCACTATGGAAAACAGTATAGAAGTTCCTTAAAAAACTAAAAATAGACTTACTGTATTATCTAGTAGTCCCACTGCTGGGCATATAACTGGAAAAAAAAAAACTTAATTCGAAAAGATACAAAAATCCCAATGTACAGAGCAGCACTATTTACAATAGCCAAGACACAGAAGCAACCCAAGTGCCCATGAACAGACAATTGGCTTAAGAAGATCTGTTATGTTATGATACGTTATTCAGCTCGTAACCTAATGAAATATTGTTATTTGCAGCAACATGGATGGGCTTAGAGAATATAATGCTTAGTGAAATAAGTCAGACTGAGAAAGACAAATACTATGTGATATCATTTATATGTAGAATCTAAAAAATAATACAAATGAATATATGTGCAAAACAGAAACAGACTCACAGACATAGAACACAAACTTACTAAAGAGGAGAGCGATGGAGGGAGGAACAAATTAGGAATATGGGATTAACAAACTACTCTACATAAAATATATAAGCATCAAGGATTTACTGTATAGCACAGGGAATTATACCTAATATCTTGTAGTAACTTATAATGGAATATAATCTGCAAATAACCCAAATCACTTTGCTGTACATCTGAAACTAACATGATACTGTATATCAACTACACTTCCAAAAAAAAAAAAAAAAAAAAGAGGGGAGAGAGATGGACCCCCAACTCCACTCAGACAAAAGAGGAGAGGGTTTTTAAGTGTTAGAATGAGCATGTGGAAAGGTCTTGGCGGACATCAGGGAGGACGCTGGACTATGTGACCGGGCCATCAGTGTCTGCTAATTGGTGCTTATTGAAGTTAGGCTTCTGTCCCCTCACAGAGTCTGGGAGACAGTGGCTTTATCTTCCTGGATGATGACATTTCAAAGGGATGGCTCCCTGATCCTTGAGAAAGACATTCCTGGGCTGAAAAACTGGCAAGAGGCTGGGAGAAGATTTATATCCTCAAGGGGCTGAGAAAGAATTTATAATTGCAAATTTTCTAAGATAAATGCTCTGAGGGAGGGAGGACAAGGTCCCATCATTGGGAAGAAACCAGGCAGAGTTTAGCCAGTCCAAGGGGAACGTTAGGACCATCTGGGTCGGTGAGAAGCAGGGGCAAGCCATCCGGGACCCTGGTGGACTGTGGGAAGGAAGCGATTTACTAAGGACCTGGGCAGTAGGGGCTCAGACCACGATCTCCCCCATGTCACCAAGAGTGTAAGTAAGTAATAAGGAGCTTAGTGCATTTTAAACCATGTTTATATTAATTTGTAAAGAAGAAACTGTATCTCTATCCAAAAAAAGGGACTGTTGAGCTCATAATAGATTTTCAGAATCAGGCCCTTCCACTGACAGCCAGTCTTGGGGTAAATTTGTTCTGTTGTGAAATTTAATCTTGGAGCTCAAAACAAGAGGCTAAGTGATTTTTCAGCACAGAGGATGGTTATTTTAGGTGTAGAGGGACTAACAGCAAACAAAATGTTCTTTCAGCGTTTCAGGCTTAGGACTAATCAGACTCAGGAAAACTAGTTATGTGTCGCTGTCACTGACTATTACACTTCCCTCAGGAAGCTACTCAGAGGCACATGTGTGTGTTTGTTTACAAGGCTTGCTTCCTAAGAGTGTATTCTTCAGCCTTATGTCCTCAAGGTTCACTGATGTTGTAGCAAATGGCAGGATTTCCATCTTTTTTTTTTTAAGACTGAATAGTATGTAGTTCTACACAGAGACCACAATTTCTTTGTCCATTTATCTGTTGATGGACCTTTGGGTTGTTCTCTTGATTATTGTGATTCGTGCTGCAATGGACAAGTAGGTGCAGACATCTCTTCTAGACCTTGATTTCAGTTCTTTTGGATATATGCTCAGAATTGGGATTGCTGGAGAGAAACTGGCAAACAATACAGGAGGCTGATGAATAGCTTTGGAAGTCATTTTAATTTCTGCCCCTCTCAAGTCATTTCTGATCATAATCCTGTTCAGTAGAAAAGGATTTATAAAGAGTTGATGAAATAACATGGGAGATCGATGAAAAGATTTTGGAGTGAGAGAAAACAGATGTGTTTTAAAGACTGGGTTTTCCCTTTCCCTCCTCCGCAGCCCTGTCCAGAGGGAGGCAGTGGTTGTGTGCAAAGAGATCTGCTTTGGGGTTTGGATTTCTACAGGGTCTGGGTTAGGCTTCAAGGGGTGCCTGTGCCCCTGGATTTGTTTTTAAAATATGTGTGTGGAGCAACCTTTAGTTGTCACCAGATTCTCAAAGAAGTCTGTGGCCCCAAAGAAGCCAAGAGACACTGCTTTAGAGACTGGCTATCCTTCTCTGTCAGATACTCACTGTGTGGTCGTGGGTAATGTCTACAAATGATGAATGCTGGAGAGGGTGTGGAGAAAAAAGAACCCTCCTATACTGTTGGTGGGAATGTAAATTGGTGCAGCCACTACAGAGGACAGTATGGAGGTTCCTTTAAAAACTAAAAATAGACCTACCATATGATCCAGCAATCCCACTTCTGGGCATATACCCAGAGAAAAGTATAATCCAAAAGGACACATGCACCCCAGTGTTCACAACAGCACTATTTACAACAGCCAAGACATGGCAACAACCCAAATGTCCATTGACAGATGACTGGATGAAGATGTGATATATATATATATATGAAATACTACTCAGCCATAAAAAAGAATAAAATAATGCCACTTGCAGCTACATGGATGGACTTGGAGATTGTCATTCTAAGTGAAGTAAGCCAGAAAGAGAAAGAAAAATGCCATACAATATCACTGATATGTGGAATCTAAAAAAAGGACACAAATGAACTTATCTACAAAACAGAAACAAACTCACAGACATAGAGAACAAACTTACGGTTACCAGGGGTAAAGGGAGTGGGAAGGGATAAACTGGGAATTCGAAAACAACCTCTTGGGGAGTGATGGAAATGTTAGCTATCTTATTGTGGTAGTGGTTTCATTGGTGTATTTGTCTACCAAAATTCATCAAATTGTACATCTGAAAAAAAATTTTAAAAAGATAAATTGTTTGATCTTGGGGACTCAGTTTCCACCTCTAAGCATGTCTCTGAGTGGATAAGAATTACATCTCACAGGTTCGGTATTAATGCTCAGTAAGAGGAGAACACACGTGTTTTGCAGTTTAGAGGCGCAATAATTGTTTTTCCCTTTTCTTTGTCCCTTCCTTCCCAAGCTTGTCAGAACAGAGCTTCTCTCTGGAGAAACAGGAAACAGCAGGTTCTGCTCTGAGCTCATCCCAGGAAATGTTTAGGCCAAGCAGTATCCAAGTTGCAGGAAGAAGACACCCCAGTAATATTTTTAATTGAAATGTATTAGACATATAACATTGTCTTAAGTTAAGCTACACACTATGTTGATTTGAATCTTTATATATTGTGATATGATTGCCATTGTAGGGATAGTTAGCACCTCTGACTCATCACATACATTATTTGTTTTAATGGCTGGAATAATTAAGACCTGATCTCTTAATAAGTTGGTTGATTATAGCACAATATTGTCTATATTCACTAGACGAGAGAGCAAATGATCTCCTGGACTTATTTACTACTAGATGCAAGTTTGTACCCTTAAACATCTCTTATTCTCTACCTCTCCACCCTGCCCCAGCCCAGGGAATCACCATTTTACCAATAATTTTAAATTGAATACCCTTTGCTGCTGTGATCATTTATCAGAGGCAGCAACAGAGAAGTGCATGCTGCAGAAAGTCATCCTGGGACGCACTGGCTAAACGTCGGCCGGCGCAGGGAAGATGCTGGGTGCGCAGTCACAGAGGCTCCGCATGCAGAGACCCTCAAGGTGGGCACTGCTCGCACTTGCTAATAAAGGACACTGGGGGCTGCCAGGGGCCACTGAGCCCCCTAGGGGAGGCCAAAACCAATTATTGCTTAGTTTAGACTCTAGTCAAATCTTTTCTGTGTATTTTATGGCTGTGAGCTCTGTTTTGTTGTGGAGTCTCAGAGGGGAGCTAATTAAAGATGTTAAATGCCAAGCAGTGTGGATCGTCATAACAGTTGAACAGGTCTGTGAGCAGTTCCCACTTAGAAAGAAGGGACTCTAATAAATCCATATTAGGACCTTCACATTTCCCTTTTTAGCAAACTCCCTGCTTAGGTAAAATTGCAGATATGAAATTATAAAGAGATGAGATCTGGCAATCGGTTTGAGTTTTTCTTTCCCTCCCATTTATTTTGCATCTCAAATAACCAACTAGCGCTTGGTGATAAGAAGAGGATGCTGTGTCTTTTGCTCCCTGTCTGCTATGAAGGATGTGTGGAATGAAGTGCTGATGTGAGGACACTGGAGGAACTTTTAGGGGACACAGAAGTGCAAACTCAGCTGATGAAAAGGCATAGTGAGCTTTTTATGTTATGGATTCTTCCTTGCTTAAGATTTAACCTAGACTGTTATATACACATATTTTATATATAATGCAATATATATTACATAGTTTTAAATTTTATTTTATAAATTATATATATATGAAAATTAGAAACTTCAAGCCATATATCTGGCTTGAAGCCTTTGGAAATTGCCCCCATAATATCTGGAAGGGAACTAATTCGCACATGGTTACAGAACCAGTCAGGGTAATTCTCTAAACATGCTCACAATTTGCAAAGCATTTTTTTTTTTCTATCTTGATTTGCCAGCAGGTATTTCTTAAGGAAGAATTGCTTTCACTTGATACAATTCCTTGCCTAGATTTGAGTCACACTGTGTTATCTTAAATTGCCCTGGTGAGTTAAATAATATGTTGTCACTGAGCAGAGTTTTCAGTTTCTTTGACGGTTGGATATTGTCCAGATAGCTGGGATGTTTTTAACTCATTATTAGAATGTGAATGAATCCATCTTAGATTCTCACCTTGTAAGATGCAGTCTCTCAACTAATTTTTTTTATGTCACAGACAAAAGCTAAAATGTTAGGACCTTCTTAGAACTGAAATGTTATTTAGCCTTTCCCCAACAAAGATTTTGCAATTATAAATAAATCACTGGTTAATCTTAAAAGGGTAATATTTAATTCTGTGTGGAAACATCCTCTGGCAACCCATTTGTGCTTGATACTCTCTGTGGATTTCCGTAGATTCTGATCACAGGCTTGTGGTTATGAACCTTCTTTACAAAGGACAGCCTAGAGCTGAACAATTAAGATTTTAAGTTCGTGCAACTTGATTGCTGTCCTTCACTTAAAAAATTGAATCAATGCCTACATAGAAGAGACATGCTATTAACCTTCTCCTTGCTTATCAGGAATGCATAGCGCACATCAAAATACTCATGTACAGTTATAGAATAGCTTATTTTATTGTTATGCAGTTTAAATTTCCTTCATAATTTTACTGACAGTGGTTTGCATACAGCAGGTACTCAGTATTGCTAATAAACTGATGATAGTACACACCGATATTTATTGACTTTTTGATCTTGTTACAGCATCACAAAGATCTTCCATTTAAAAATTTTTTGTGAGCAGCTTTATGGAAATATATTCACATACAATTCACCCATTTAAAGTGTACCAGTCAATGGTTTTTAGTATATTTACAGTAATGCCACCATCAGTTCTACTTAATTTTAGACCATTCTTATCACCCCCAGCCAGAACAGCACTGACGGTTTCAGATCTTGTTACAAAGTTTCCTGTATATTTTCCTTCATAAAAAGGATTTTAGGGCTTAAAAAAAAGCACCCCCTTTTCAGTAGTAAGAGTTGCAAAGCTTTCCCCAGTTTGAATTTCTGTATATACTAGAGGACGATTATGGCCATAAACTCTTTATTTTTCATTTTAACAACAAATCAACAACAACAAAAAATCAGCTGCAAGTCTCAGATGCCAAATGAGGAGGAAGTTCAACATCTTCTTTTTAGAGTTGCCCTTGATATTTTATGAACTCTAGGAATTTCCACGACCTAGAAGTTGAGGTTAGTTGGGAACAGATGTGTCAGACACAGTCATTACTTCTTGCTGCCACATGATGTCACTGTGGACAACTGGTCAATTTGACAGATTCTGTAGGTCAGACTCACTTCTGCGCAAGTCACCGAGAAACCCTGATGGGTTGTCTGCAACGGTGAACCATTAACTGTCTCTGTGTCGTGCTTAGCTAAGGGTCTCCCACATCTAAGTTCCCAGGGACTCAGTTCTTGACACTTCTTTCTGGCTGAAGTCATCTTCCAAGGCACCAGAAGCTCATGAACACTGTTAATGAATTGATTCTAGGGTCTGCTCCTTCTAAAACAGCCTCCTATTTCTGTTTGGGGACATTGGACTGGAAAAATATTTTCATTGGTATAGAATTCTGGGGTTGACAGTTTTGTCTTCTAGCACATTATATATGTCATTCTACTGTAACATGAATTGTTACAGCTCTTACTCCTTGCTTGTCTGTAACCTCCCACTCCAGCAGTGACAGGAGCCTGGTTCCCACTATCTGCCACCCGTTTACTTCTTTAATTTCAGTATGTATGCATAGTGGTTTTAAAATTGTTATTCCCCACTCCTGTGGGAAACAACCTTATCCACTGGCGTACAGGGCTTATGTATAATTCTTTTCATCTTTAGAGACTCCACTTACTTCCAAAGTTAACTTAGGTCAGAAACTTTCCCCTCCACCTCCGTCAATGATGTTGTTTCATTCACTTGTAATACAGTTAGATAGCCCTCCCGCCCCCCACATTTTGAATTCGATTCTGGGATCGCCTTACCTTTTAAATAATTTTTAAAAATCTTCATGCATTAAGTTTCACTCTTTGTGCTGTAAAGTTCCATGAGTTTTAACAAATGCATAGTTTCACGTACCCACCATTACAGCGTCATACAGAGTAGTTTCAATGACCTAAAAAAATCCCCTGTGCTTCACCTATTTAATTACCCTGTAACCCTTGGTAACCACTGCTCTGCTCACTATCGCTATAGTTTTGCTTTTTCCAGAAAGTCATACAGATGGAATTATACAGTATGTAGCTTTCCCAGGCTGGCTTCTTCCACCACGCATTTAGGATTCACCTATTTCACTGAATGATTTGATAGCTCATCCTTTTTTTTAATTACTGAATAGTATTCCAGTGTTTGAAGTGTATGAGTTTGCTTACCTGTCAGCCTGTTGAAGGACATCTTGGTTGCTTCTAGTTTTTGGCAATTATGAGTGAAGATGCTACATACATTTGTGGTGCAGGATTTTGGGTAGACAAAATTTTAAAAATCAGTTAGGTCAATACTTAAGAGTGTGGTTGCTGAATCGTATGGTGAGATTGTACTCGGCTTTGTAAGAAACTGCCGAACTGTCATCCAAACTGGTTGTACTGGTTTGCATCCTTGCAGGAACCTGTTTGTGTGACTGTAAGGTAGGAAGAAGGGTGAGTGTTCCATCATCTTACGATGAGATTTCAGTCTTTCAGTAGGCCTGGGTCTCTTGTCTGCGGCCTGCACGTGTTGTCTTCTCCCCTGGTGCTGTAGCTTTTTATTTCCCTCCTATCCCCTACTTCTTTGCCTGGCTACAGTGTTTTCAGCCTGTTCCCTCCAGCTTCTTATCCTTATCCACTATGTTCCCCTACCCTCTCCCCATCTTAGATGAGACAGGAAGGTTGCAGAGGTCCTGAGTGGGAGCAATGCCCTTTTCCCGGCTGAGAACAAACTCACACGTTTTTTTCTGCAGGAGGAAGTCATTGCCATGGACAAGGTTCCAGGTGTATTTTGCAACTCTTCCCCTTCTGCCACAGCAATGAGGGGATCTTTCTAGGATTTTTATCTTGAGAACCATTAGCATTTCTGAAGATAAAGCCCAAAGAAATCAGAGGGTCCCCAAGGAGATTTTCACTCTTATGCTAATCCAGACACAGATTCCAGAAATTCATCAAAATGACCATTCAAATGTTTCCATTATGTTATCCCTCCAATGACTTCTTCGTCAGGTGTGATTCTCTGTATGTGACTCTTCTTTCTCCTGATTTGAGGATGATAAGCTTTCCTAAAACCTCAATTCTTTGATGGGAACTAAAAGAGTCATTGATTTCAGCTTATCCCCCTTTTCCTGATTTAAGGATGAGGGTGACAGCTTCTAAGTTCTTCATATGTCAGAGGTGAAACAGGACGTCTGAATGTTGTGTTTCGAGGGTCCATAGAGACCTGGGTAAATGTTATCCCCGCCTCTGCCCCCTACTCTTGCTCTCAAGTATTTATAAAGCCGCAAGTCCAAAGGACTGCCTGTGGGGAACAGTCTTGGAAATTTTTCTGCCTTCCCTTAAACAAATTCAGCAATAATGAATCTGTCTTGTGCACGGACTAATGCTTTGATCTTCACCATCACTTGTGACTCGCTTGAGTCAGTTGCTGGGAACTCCCAGGTGAACTCGCGGGGACAGCAGGGCAGTGTCCCTTTCTGCCCCAACACGCTCATGAGGCTGCCAGTCTCAGTCTCTGTATTTCACCTCTTTTCTCTGGGTTGCCCACGTGGTGACTGAACTCCAAGCATTGGCTTCTACTCCCTAAGAGCCATCCTTCCAGACGGCACTGACGTGCCTCTTTTTTCTCAGTCTTTGAGAATCTTTCTCAGAAGTCAAGATCAAGTTGGAAGGGAGAATGCTAAGTGGTATGACCTGGAGATTTTGGGTGAAGAGGGATGGAGGAAAAATCGTTAAACCACACTTTTAAAAAATTTATCACAATGATCCTGTACTGAGAGGAGTATGGGCTGCTTGATAGGTCGTCTAAGAAGGGGCAAAGTCAGGCAGTGAGCAAGCTAACCTCTTTTCTCGGGGGCCAAACGTGGAGATGTTGGGGGCTGTGGAAACGCTCAGAGCACAGTGCTCTGCGTTCTAAGCCCTCAGTAACCACCGGTTGAGTGAATCACGTGCTGTGGGTTCTTCCCTCTTGTCTTCGTGACCCCTCGTCACCCTCTGGGCACCTGTAGCAGGTGTTCCCAGTGCCCTCACCGACTTCTACGACTCTTTCCGTGTTTCTTTCCTTGGACAAATTGAAGGTTTCACAACCCAACCATAAATTGGTTGCACACTGCCTTGTACCTGTTGCCAGAGGTTCATACATTAGATAGAGTCTATATCGAAAATGGGGAGTCACATGTTTGGGGCCATCACTACTGTCTCACCTTAATCCTGATTAAAGAGCCTCCAAGGAGCCCCCGCCTTCAGTTAGGGCCTCACCAGGAACGTGCTAAGGAAGTGGGGTCGCTGCTCCTGCTGGGGGAGGCTCCCCACTGCTTTAGTGTTAGGTTTTGTCCTCTCTCTTTTTATTTTAAGAATGGCAGGAACCACAGTGGGAGAATAAACCAGGTTTCTATGCACTCCGTGCTATTTTTAAGTTTTTATATTTGGTTTACAGTGGAGATAAGGCTGTCAGCTTCGCCTTACAAGAAGGACTTTGTCTAGGCAGAAGCGTACTTCCTGGGACGGTATAAAGGCTTCTCAATATGCTAAGCACAAAACAGAGAAGTGGAGCCTCTGAAACACAGCTTTTATAAAACAGAGAGGCTAAAGCCATTTGGAGGAATTCTCTGGTCCAAACTGCAGAGCCTTGAGAAGATTTAGCCCTTCAGTTATGGTAGCTCTAAGGTAGGAGTCTTCAGTGCATGGTTAGCACTCGCGTCAGAATCGTCAGGGAGAACTGTTTTAAAATGCAGATTCCTGTCCAGCTCTTTGCCTACTGAGTCAGCATCTCTGAGGATGGGGCCTGGGAAATGTATGTTTTAAACTAATTTCCCTGGTGATTCTTCTAAGGATCACTGGATAATGCGTGCTCTAGGGGCTGTCTCCTAAATTTTATATTCTAAACTTGACGAAAATGCTCCACAGTTGTTATCATCATAATTTGAATGCTGTTCTTGGCTTACATAACTTGGTAGGCAGAATTCTAAGATGGCACCCCAGGACCCAAGCCCATGTAAGACCCTCTCCCCTGGACTGTGGGTGGGTTCTCTCACTTGCTTCTAACCAGTAGACCATGGCGAAGACAGCAGCATAGCCCTTCTTTGATTACGCTGTATTATATAGCAAAGGTGAAGAGATTTCACAGACGTGACTAAGCCCCTTAGGCAGCTGACTTTAAGTTAGCCAAATGGAGATTAATTTGCTGGATCTGAGCTAATCACTTGAGTCCTTTCAAAGCAGATCAAGAGCCCAGACTGAAATGGCCACCATATACCTGTTTTCCTTAAAGAAACAAATGGCCAAGTTGTGCAGAGAGTTACATGTCAGGGAATGGTGGGCAGCTTCTAGGAGCCCAGGGCTTCCATCCTGTAGTCACCAGAACCCGTGAATTCTGTCAACAGCCAGTAAGCTTGGACGAAGAGCCTGGCTCTTGGTGAGATTGCTGCCCTCCTGACCCCTTGACTGCAGCCTTGCGAGGTTCTGAGCAGAGGACCGGGTTCGGACTCCTGACTTACAGAACTGCAAGGAATAGGTGTGTGTTGTCTGATGCTTCTGAATTTATTATGTAACAATAGAAAAGTAACACAGATACTAGGGAATAAAACATCTGATTTCTCAAACATTGTAAATATGACTTTCCATTGGCTTTGAAGTTTGCAGCAACAGTCTTCAGATCGGGATCCAGCTGCCTGTTGAGTAGGAGACTTTTCTAAGAGCTACCGTGGGTACAGAATTTTGAGGAGCATCAATTTCATAGTCTCAATGTCCATATATCCGCCTTTCTCCAATTTATTGGCTTGGAAAGTTTCCTGCAATTCAGGAAGACATGTGAGTTCTTCTTTCTCACCTTCCTTTTCATGTTTGCTTCTCCCCCACTTTCCAAAAGTCAAGTCATACTTTCACACATCTGAGATCTTGCCTCCGTGAATTGTTCAGGAGTGTAAAAACCGCCACTCTAATGAAAAATATCAGTATCAGTGATGCCTCTGTTAATCAAAACCCCATCACTTGCGAGAAGATTTTGTATCTTTTTGAACTTTTACGTATTTCTGTTGAGTGCAAAGTGTAGCATTAGAAACAGGGCGTTGGCTTCTATGGCAATGTTCTGATCACACATATATTGTAAATGGTGTAGCAGGAGTGATAAAAATTTTCTATCCTCCACTCGATGTCTGTGAATGCGGTACTTCCCAGGGAAGGCACAGGGGAGAAAAGTCAAGAGAATCTATCCCGTGCCATCTTCACTCCAGCTTCCAGGCCAAGGAGCAGCTCCTACCTGGAACTTGACTGTGATCACTACAGAGGAAACAGAGAAACAGTGGTAACGTGAGGTCGTTCCCAAAGATTGTGCTTGGAAATGGCAAAGGTAGCGATGCTTTATTTTGTCACGATAGCAACCTCATGGAAAAGGTCTGTTCCAGAACTTCGTGTCTAGGTTAGAATTCAAAAGTGAGTTGCTTGTCACAGAGACATGTGTTAACACTTCTATTTGAATTGAGAAATGAGGTCAGATGTTTTTTCTGTTAGAAAGCAAATCTGATTCAGCTGATTGGTTTGGTAATGAGGACTGGCTTTATCAGTTAGGTTATGTGGTGGATACTTCCAGAAATTGAAGTTTATAGACCTGCAGTTACAAGATTTGGATGAATATATTTAATGATCGGGTAAAAACATTTGATCAAAAATGCTGTATTAGCAAAGCAGTACTATAATTATTAATATTTTGATTTTCCAAATTCTTTATGGGGTTACACAAAATGCTTACACATGAAAGAGTAACAGATGTATTTAATATATTATTGGTAAGCCTTGGCAAAGCCTTTTAAATACTCAGAAATTGAGTGAATGAGTCTAGTAATTGGATAATGAGTAATTTTGCAAAGAGATTATTTCTAATTCTGTGTTTTTAACAAAATTCCAGGAGGATCTAATTGAGTTGTCACCTAATAAAACATGAAAACAATTTTTAAATTAATTTAATTTAATTTAATTTAATTTTTTATTAAAGCATAGTCAACTACAATGTATCAATCTTAGGTGTACAGCACAATGTCCCAGTTGTGTATATACATACATATATTCATTTTCATATTTTGAAAATAATTTTTGATGATAGATTGCAACCTGGTTTTGAACATTTAACTTAGAAGCGCAGTGGAAAAGAAGTTGGGCAAAAAAGAATAATAAAGATGTAATTCAATATGAAAAAAGAGGTACCAGGACAAGTTAGGATGCTGTTAAGTAAATAGGGCTTCTGATTTGGATCGACCAAGTTTCTGACTTCTTGCAAATCACATCAGTTGCCATCACTGAAATCCTAAATGGAACAGAGCTTTTAGGCTGCTGACATGCATGTGAATCAAATCCAATCAGTAGCAAATTCATCATCAAACACTTGTGAAATTTGATGTTTTCAGTTGGCAGATCTGTTTCATTCTTATCTTTCCAATGAGAACAACTTCACCATTTGCCATTTGTGAACCGATTTGTTCATCTGTTTGGAAACAGCATGTTAAAAGATTGTCAGGGGAAAATGATGAGACAACAAATCCTGTTTTGAAATCATAAAAGTTTCTCTGCATAAGAAACTTCATAGAAATCTTCTGGAACTCTGAGATGAGAACTTCAAGGCTCAGTCAGTCACCCACGTCTTCATGCCAGTCTGTATCGCAAATGCTTCCAATACTCAAAGCTGTTCTGTCACTTGAAGTATTTTAATGTGGAATCTCACCTCCTACAACTGTATTGAGAGTTTTTGCCACATGAAAATTTCATAGGAAGTTTGCAGAATCATTCTGTGTTTCCCATATTTAAACATTTTTTTCCCCTTTAGTTTCAATCTGGAGTAGTAGAAGGATTGGTAGATTATGATTTAAAGAAAGTTTAGGGAAACACATGGTCATGAACCATTATCTCTTTATTCTCTTTTACTCTCGATAAACTTTATCTATAGCTGTGACAACAGAATGTCCTACCTTATATATTTAATATAAATAACCTTTTCCTTTTGGAGTACTTAGCATTGTGCCAGCTACACAGTAGGCACTCAATAAATGTTGGCTCATAAAGACAATAAGGACCAATCCCAACAGTCTGATGAAGTGAGGGCAAATGGCAGGGCAATTGAGGGCAAGAGGGAAAGAACTTGAACCTTATTTTGAAAAGCTAATCTTTTTTTTTTTTCTTAGTGTGTAGGGCATTTAGGGTATTGATGATTGAAGAGAGCTGATTTGGCCAGTGAGTCTAATCAAAAAGGTGATGTGAGCAGCAGGATTCTGAGGATCAATTGTGTTTGAGGTTCTTCTCTGAAGGTCTCTCACAACCTTTCCTGGTAGCCTGGGGGCAATCATGGTGTATTATATTTTATCCTGGAGATTTTGCACAGGAAAGTAGAATTAGGAGCATTTTACCTGTTCTGCTTTAGAAGAGGGAGTCAAATAATTGTGTCTGTTAACTATCATTTATTTCTTAAAATTCTTTCCTTGAGCTTTAGAGAAATGTAGTGATTGTTCCAACGCACCTAGCGAAAAATGACGGAATTGGACCAAGAAGCTAGGCCTGACTACACATCCAGGCTTCTTTTTACTAAATTATGATGTGTTAGTGAAAGGTGATCAACATTCCACAATTTCAAAGAATTGTCCCCATATTTAAAAAACAATTGCTACAATATTGAGTCCTCTCCCAGGACACCCCTGGACAATTCCTGAAGATAGTTACTTACCCTATTTTATCCGTTAGTAAGTACAACCTAATTTATGTAACTTTCCCTCTAAATTAAACTTCAAAGAATTTTAACTACTTGTATTTCCAGAATTAGTGAATTAAGATCAAGACTCTGAGACTATTCTGAAAAAAATTGGGCTTTTTTTTCTTTTTCTAAAATGTGATCAATCTTATCAATACAAGGTCAACATTTCCTTCCTGAAATCATTAGTTTGAATGCAAAGTAAGTGCACAGGTGTTTGTCTTAAAATGCTAACATAGCACCATTAAAAGGGGATAGTGTAAATTTGAGAAGTAGGAAGAGAACACCTCATTTTTTTGGAAATCTTTTTGATGACTTACCATCGGCTTTTTCCCATTTAAAACCTAGTATTGGGTTGTCTTCCAGTGTCCCCAGTAAAGGGGAGATGGAAAGAAGCTGTTTAATTGGATTGCAGCTACATGATCATGACCCAGCACTTTTCATTAAATCAGTGAAGAATCAGCTAAATCAGTTTGGTGTCTTGAAAGCAAAATGACTCCCTGATGAACTCAGTTTCTCACTTTTTAAATTGGTGGCTTTCTTGTTGCATGGATACAGCATTAGATAAAACTCAAAATTAGAGATTTTCTGCAAGCCATGGGAAGCATTTACAACATCTATCAAGGCAGCTCTTGCAGAGCCCAGTTGGAAGCACTTGAACATTGTGGAGAAGGCAAAATCAGCTCTGAGTCCTCTTGCCTCTACTTAAAGTTCCCTCCCACTCTGTTCCTGGTGATCCAGCTCCGGGTACCTGGCTCATCTGGTTTGGAGACACTGACTCAGTGTTGCAGTCCCAGGGGGCTAACTGTCCTGTAATCCTAGCTGAGACCTTAACTAATGACTGCCAGCTCTCAGCTTCCAGGGGACATTTGAATTCTAATAAGAGGTTAGAAGAAATAACACCTCTGATGATTCTATTTCAAGTAGATGGTGGATGAAATTTGGGGAGTTTGGGAATTCTCAAATCCCATCCCATAGATGTCTGTGCTGCTGTGAAGGCCGGTCCACGCAATGAACACGGTTGATGCAAAAACAGAGCCAAGCTTAGACATTAAGGATTTTAGCCTAATCCTTCATTCAGACTCCCATCATTACTACTATTTTTATTTTTTTTTCTGAAGTGGTTTGGATAAGGCAAGGATTCTGTGATGGCTTGGTAAACCTTATCTCCCTAGCCTGGTTTTAATTTTTATTGACTTATTTGACTTTTTTTTTTTCCAGTGTAGTCTTTTTTTTTTTAAATTGAAGTATAGTCAGCTTACAATGTGTCCATTTCTGGTGTACAGTATAATGTTTCAGTCATACATGCACATACATTCATTTTCATATCTTTTAGTATGGGTTACTACAAGATATTGAATATAGTTCCCTGTGCTATACAGTATGAACTTGTTTATCTATTTTATATATAAGAGTTAGTATCTGCAAATCTTGGAACTCCCAATCTATCCCTTCCACCCCCGTTCCCCCTGGTAACCATAACGGGCTCCCATCATTATTACTGCCTGATTCGGGGCACTAAGGATGAGTTTTGAGAATTTGCTACCTATAAATAACAAGCTAGGGAAAAGATGCATGAAGATACAGAACCACAAATGTTTACTGAGAACTAATATACACCAAATTCTGAATGAGATACACAGGTGAGCAACACAGGGAGTGTCCTTTTCCTCGTGGCACTTGATAGGATAGCAATGGAAGCTAGAAAGTAATCAAATACGTAAATACGTACTATGGATTGCAATAACTACTGTGAGGGAAAAATGAAAGGATACTAGGAACATTACTGAGGGAGCCTGGGACCTAGGGAACAACAGACTCAGTGGTGACATTCTAAGACTCTGGAACAAAATGTCTGGATTCAAATCCCAGCTCAGCTGTGTGATCTTGGGGACATGACTTAAGCATTCCAGGCCTCACACTCTTCATCTGAAAATGGGGAAAATGAAAACCTCTACTTTACGGAGTTGGGGTGAGGATTAAGTGGATTAATACATGTAAGGTGATTAGAACAGAGACTGGCACAAAGTAGACCTTTAGCGCTTGTTATGACTGTGCCTGGGGGTCAGGGAGAGAGCCCCACAGAGGATGTGCCACCGGAGGGTGGTTCAGAGGAAGCTCCAAGGAGAGGATTAGGAAGGGGGCTCCAGGCAGATGGGAGAGCTTCCGTGAGAGGAAGGAGCTCAGTGCATTTGAGAAACAGAAAGAAGAGCGAGCCCATCTGGAGGACGCCAAGTGGCTGGAGGGCTGAAATGAGGCTTCAGAGGAAGGGAGAGATCAGACTGTGCTGAGATTTGGAGAGCATGTTAAAGTTTTGGGATTTTATTCTAAGTGTAATGGTAAGACATAGGCATGTTTGAAGGTGGGAAATGACATGATGTAGTATATACTCTAAAAAAGAACATTCTGCCTGTCCGGTGGAGAATGGATAGAAAAGTGAGGAAACCACTTAGGGGGCTGTGTTAGTCCTTTTAGGGTTCTCTAGAGAATCAGAATCAATAGGGTGGGAAGAGATATGAATATATTTATAAAAAGTATCTTCACAGCAATGTTTAGACTGGTGTCTGACCAAAAACAGCTGGACACCATAACCTACCAAGCTGACATAGACAATTAAGTTTCTACCACAGAGCTCATTTCCAGTCTAGGTGAGAGATGATGGTGAACTAGGGTGCTGGCTGTGAGGATGGAGAGATAGGTTGAGTCAAGGTTTAGTATAAAAAACGAATGAGTAGGACTTGGTGCTGACTCTTTGCAGCATGGGGTAAAAAGCAGGAGGGATCAAGAACATCCCCTTGGGGTGGAGGCATAAACTGGGAGTTTGGGACTTGCAGACACATACTACTATATATAAAACAGATAAACAGCAGGGTCCTACTGTACAGCACAGGGAACTATATTCAATACCTTGTAATAGCCTATACTGAAAAAGAATAAGAAAAGGAATATATATGTATAACTGAATCACTATGCTGTACACCAGACATTAACACAACATTGTAAACTAACTATAATTCAATAATAATAATAATAATAATAATAATAATAATAATAATAATAATAATAATAATAATAATAATAAAACATCCTCTTGGTTTCCGGCTTTAGCCAAAAGCACCGCACGACCTCACCCATCCAGTGGGATGCACGAGCAATGACCTTTAACAACAGTACCCTGCCTCCTATTAAATGTGGCCCCATGGAGGTCAGGTACTTGCAGGAAGGACTGGCTCATTCCACCGGGAATCCAAGCAGGAATATGGAGAGAGGGTATTGCTTGCTTTCTACTTGGGGAAAGTTGCTTCTAAAAGGAGACAGTAGGGGAAGAGGATATAGCTCGAGTGGTAGAGCACATGCTTAGCATTCACAAGGTCCTGAGTTCAACCCCCGGTACCTCCTCTAAAGCTAAATAAATAAATAAACCTAATTACCCCCCCACAAAAAAATGAATAAATAAGTAAAAAAAAATTTAAAAGAAAAAATATTAGTATTTTTAATAATAAAGTATTAGCTGTGTTGATGAAGCTGAGAGGTCTGGGACTGAAAAGTGCCCATCCAATTTTGGCAACAGGACAACTCTGGTACCCTTAGAAGAGTAGTTTTGATGATGGACCCATTTTGCAGATGAACAAATTGAGGTTAGAAAGGTTAACTAACTTGTCCTAGCTCAAGCTGGCAGCTCAGTTTGTTTGCTTCAAAAGACTATGCTTTTAATTTCTGTCCGTGTTTCCTTCCTCTGAGGTTGTGCACAGGGTAGGGTCTTTCTGCCAGTGCCCTGATTTTATGACCTTTTCTTGATGTGGCTGGTGATGCTCCGATTCTGGACTTTAGCCCAGATCTAAACCAGGTCTTCTGGAAATGTCTCAGAGTTCCAATACTTAAGACTCCTTCATCGAACTCAAAGCATTTGATAACACTTTCTTAAAGTTTCAGTGGTGGTAAGTCATCAATTTATAGCACCAGTTCTTTAAAATCCTTCTTGGTTAAGAGATTCATGCAGTTATAAACAGAGTTAATGCTTACTTAATCTTGTAACAAAATTTCACCCCAAACCAAGAACAACCACTTAGCCATATTGAAGAGCTAATTTAGTTTCAGTCTAGCAATTCTGAAATAAGCACTTATATAATAAAATTTAAATTATGGGAGTTCTTCCCTATAAGTTGCTGTGTATATATTTTTAACCACATAATACATGCTATTGTGGTTGATTTAATATTCTTTTATTTCCAGCTCACGTTGCATTCCTTCCGTTTATTTGACTTCTGGATTCACAAGTGTCAAGGACTCTTTGCTCTTGTTCATGTTCTGTCTGGCACACTGAGCTACTGTTGTACAAATCCTTTCATTTGTAAAGGACTTTTATTCAAGTTCTGTATTTTGAAAGCAATAAGCAGACCACATGTAAAGAATGACTGTGACTGAGGTATTTTTATCACTTTTGATTTATGCTTGTAAATGCTCAATAAATGTGCATTTTTTAAAAAGTGAGATAGTTTTACTGAACACAAGAAGTTCCCTTAGGGGACTATTTATGTCAGGATTACATAACTTTATGTGATGGTTTTTAAGTATGTCCACAAATCCTTTGACACTCCTTCCTTCAAGAGGCACTGCCTAATTCCTCTCCCATCTTAATCCCTCTCCCTTTGCATGTAGTGGACTTCATTATTGGGGTCTAACACATAGAATGTTCCAGAAGGGATGGTATGTGACTTCTGAGCTGGGTGACAACAGGCATTGACATTCTGTCCTGCTGTCTTGGATGACTCTACAAGAGGTAGCTCACCACTGCCATGTGAGGACACTCCAGGTGACTGAGGGGAGGCTCCTGTGGGGAGAACTGTAGGCTTCCAGCCCCGGACTAGCATCGACCACCAGGTGTGGGTGAGACACCTTGGCAGCAGATCCTCCAGCTCCATAGAAACCTTTCGATGATGGCAGTTTTAGTTGTCATTTTGAGTCTCACAAGAGGCTTCAGGCCAGAACCACTCGGCTAAGCTGCTTCTAAATTCCTGAAGCTGAGAAAATAAATTTTATTGTTTTAAAACCGCTCAGTTTTGAGACAATTTGCTATGTGGCCAAAGACAGCCCATACGCCTAAGCTTTGGGGAAACAGTGGGGATGATCAATGTTTTGGAAAGATTCATTGTCCTCATTTGGGAGGTTACTACCATTCTTGGTCGGGGAGGGGGGTCTGCGTCTCATGACTGTGCCTTTTCCAGGGAATCCCCTATACATACAGCACTGTCACACGTGCTTAGAAGCACGTGGATCCCACACCACACTTGCAGAATATGTGGCACCTAGCAGTTAGCATAAGAAGGAAAGAAGTATTTTCCAGGTAAAGCCATTGTATTATTGCATTGTCATCATCATCACCATCATCGTCATTGTCATTAAACACTCAGCTGCAGATAATGTGTGTCCATTTAAATGAGAGAAGTCAACCACAGGCCCCCCAGAGGCAACTGCCCAGACTTTTAATTATTTATTTTAAAAATAATTATTTCCCTTTTAAAGTCTTAAAAAATTTTTTTTTTAATTTTAATTTTTTTTTTTGGGGGGGAGAGGTAATTAGGTTTACTTATTCATTTATTTTTAGAGTGGGTACTGGGGATTGAACACAGGACCTTGTGTACGCTAAGCATATTCTCTACCAGTTGAACTATACCCTCCCCCCTTTAAAGTCTTTAATAGTGAGATGATGCTTACATTTGGATGACGTCATAGCCTGCATTCCATGGGAACAGACCAGGAATCAAAGCCATGGCACTTTCTACGTCAGCCTCCATGGAAAATGCTACTGTCAACTCAGCCATTAGCTTCATTTTGCAAATTGATTCTCTATTGTTCCGCATGTTGGATGGCAGAGGAAAGGGAAGCCATGGAAAGAAGGAGTGCGCCTGCTGAGATAATTGTCCTTGTCTTCCTCTGCAGGAAATAAAAAATCTCCTTTATTCTTCCATTCCTCTAAGCATGCTGCTTCAAAGTGCAGTTCAGCAAAGAACTCAAATGTTAAAAAGCTCAGATGACATTTCCAGAGCAATCCATTATCCAGCTTTTGAGCTCAGGACAGACAAGAGGACTAATGGCTGGTGACTTGGTCACATGCCCCAGGGAAGGGCGGTCGTCATGCTTGAAGCGGATTCTGCTTGGGGAGTCGGCATTCAGTTTTAATTCCGTGATTTGTTTGCTACAGCACAAGCCAGCCGTGGTTCCTCCACGTGACGTTTGTGTTCCACGCAGCCAGAGGTGGAGCAAAGATGCATTTTCTTCTTTCCCACCCAGTTTCAGTGGCATCCAGTCTGCTACTGGCACTGAGAATACTAGCTTTCTTGAGGTAGGTGGGTATCAGGAGATGAGAGAATTCTACTTTCTCCAACTCTTTGTTACAAAGAAATCTTGGGATGCAGCTCCTCCTGATTGTAGGGCTTTTGTTGGAAGGTCATATGGACAGTTATTTGCGGTCTGATACAATATAAGTTTGGAAACAAGGAAGGAGAGGACAGTGTTCACGGGAAAGGAGAACGAGGCAAGGTAAGAAAGGAGGAATGAGAGATGTGGAACTGCACATCGGGGCTTAGGAGAACAGCTACAGAGGGACCAATTTCTGTGTAAGTGCTTTCAAGACCCGAGCAGTGAGCAGAGATGTGAGGAGCAATCCCCCCACCCCCGCCTTGCCCCACTCTGCCCTCTGACATTCCCGAATCCTCTCTGCAGTGTAACTCCAAACAGCCCCGTCCCCTCTCCCGGCTTCTCCTTGTCCTCCACGATGGAAGCACCAGTGAGGAGTCTGATTATCTGTCCACATTAGTAAGAAAATCAGACAACTTTTCTTTAAGAAAATTTAAAAAAGAAGAAAGAAATCAAATAAAACAGCCTTTGATGGTTGGTCAGGAGCGCCCTGCTTAGGGCAGAGCCAGACTCCCTCTGTTTTGATGATACCTCAGCAGCTTCTGTTCCAAGAGATGTCACAAGTCTGGCATCATGGGAAGGGGCTGGGAGTACCAGGGCTGAGTAGACAAATGGGGAGTGTCAAACAGTGTAAACCTCTGTGGTAAGTGTTATCAGTGTTCTGCTTAAATATGCTTTGTTCCAGAAGAGACACTAGACTTCTGGGAAACAGTTTCATGGCATCTGAACAGGCAGGAGGGATGTCCAAGAAAGGGTGCTGGGGGCTCCCAGAGGACCACTTTCATTTAAATTGTGATGGCAGGAACACGGGCCTCCATTTCCAAAGGCAGAAGGTTGAGTTCCAGGGAGAAGATCTTGTGTTCCTTATCACCTTGGGCGTCTAAGGGACTAAGCCTTTCATATGGCTGAATGTCTTGGTCTAATTAAAAAAAAAAAAATCATTTTGGAAATTAAGAACTTTCTATTCCAAAGAGTTGGTCTTATATCCAGTCCAATAAGATTTAGTCTTTAATGATGGCTCTCATATATAAGTTCTGGGGAAGTTCTTGAAGTATGGACTTGAACTAATCTGCAAGGTATTTCGAGTGATTGTTCCAGCCGGCGTCCTGCTTCCTTGAGGCATTTCCAACTCTAAGGTCACTCCTCCTTTTCACTAACTAGATGTGTTTGCTCTTGCTGGGAATTTTAATTGTTGAGACGCTAGTCTTTTTTTCCTCCCAACTATTTAGGTAGGCAGTAACTTACAGAAGCTCTTATGTCTGTTTTATTTTTATTAGGACTGAAGCATTATAATGAGCTTCTGAAATTTCCTCATATGCACTACAGTTAATAATTTTAGAGAAATTTTCATCATTTTTTAAAATTAAAATGGAGCATACACTATGATAGCCACTGAAGAACTTAGAATAAACTCTGGTGTGTATGTTCCTGAATTTCCTGTCTCGGGTTTCCAGTATCTAATGGAAAACATCTACTCTGCTGAGATGTCTGATGTTCTGCCAAATCCAGTTCTCCTCTCTTTTCAGGCATAAAGGAGGATCGTATCTTCCTGCTGCCTTGCAGTCAGGTAACTAGTTCTTGCCACTGAGTCATGAGCAGAAGAAACCGTCTCACTCCTGGGCAATAGCATTTAATTGCTGGTGTGTGACCTTCTAGCTCTGTCCTTCCCTTGCAATGGTGAGCCCAGAAACATGATGGAGAAAGGGGGCATTCAAGATGCCTGGAAGTCTGGAGCAAAAGAGACCCGCCAAACAGTATGGGGCATGTATCGTGAGTGAAATATAAAACGTGGTTTCACTGAGATTTCTGGGAATCTCTGTTAGCTCAGCATAACCTAACCTATTCTGTTTTCATCTTCACAAATATATACAGCTTGTCCTGTGAACAAATCTGGCCCGCTGTCTTTTTTTTTTTTTTTAATTTTAATTTTTTGTACTTCTTTTGCTCTTTTTCTGAGGGGGGTGGATTTCTACAGTCATTTATTTATTTTTGAGAGGGAAGTAATTAGGCTTATTTATTTGTTTATTAAATGGAGGTACTGGGGGTTGAACTCAGAACCTCATGCATGCTAAGCACACACTGTACCACTGAACTATAACCTCCCTAACTACAGTCATATATTTTTATTGCTTTTTATTTTGAAATAATTTCATTTATTTATCTTTTATTTTCTTCCAGTTTTTATTGAGATATAATTGACACACAGCATTGCATAAGATTACTGTGTATAGCATAATGATTTGACCTAACATATATCATGAAATGATTGTCACAATAACTTTAGTGAGCATATATCATCTCATATAGACACAATGATAAAGAAATAGGAATAAAAAAGGTTTTGTCTTTATGATGAGAACTCTTAGGATTTACTCTCAACAACTTTCATATATAATGTACAGCAGTGTTAATTATATTTATCCTGTTGTACATTACATCCTTAGTACTTATCTTATAACTGGAAACCTGCACCTTTCGATCACCTTCATCCAGTTTCCCTCCCCTGACCCCCACCTCTGGTAGCCACAAATCTGGTCTTTTCTTCTATGATTTTGTTTATTTTTGAAGTATAATTGATCTATGTTAGTTCCTGGTAAACGGCATAGTGATTCAATATTTCCATACACTTCAAAATGATCACCTTGATAAGTCTAGTTGTCATCTGTCACCATACAAAGATATTACAAAATTATTGACTATATTCCCCATACTCTACGTTTCATACCTGTGATTCATTTATTTTGTAACAGAAAGTTTGTCTTATTCTTTTTACTTATTTGTGAAGATCAGAGAGATAAGAAAGTCATGACAAAGACCTTTCACGGTGCAAGTTTGTCCCAGGAGATAAAAACGATGTTGGAGTCAGAGATCTCCCGGAAACCTCACTGCTGACCTCCAGAGAGTTTGCAAGACAACTGTTGAGGCGCCAAGTGATGAGGAGGGACTAAAAGCTTTTGCTCCCATTCAGGAAATGATGACTTCGGTGTGGTTTGCTCATGATGGATGTGATTATGGAACGGTGGTGACTTGGGAGTGGACTTCTTTTTTGCTATGGCTTATACTGTTTTCATAGAGTGTCTGGTCAGCTTTTACCTTTTGCATATAATCTGTTAAGAAGGAATCTCTCTGCAGAAACTATGGAAGAACATCTGGCAAACAGACATAATGAGAATATAGAACAACTTGCAGCACGAGTGAGAGCTGGCTTTGTTCTGGTGTACAGTATTTTAAAGCATATTAACCTTGTGATTTTTGTTTTGGTTTTAAGGAATATATAAAGCAAATTGATGGAAACATTTACTAAATCTTAAAAATGCATAATACAAAATTTATCATTTTAACCACTTTTAAATGCACAGTTCAGCGGCATTAAGTACATTCACCATGTCGTGCAGCCATCACCATTATCCATTTCCAGAACTCTTCCATCTTTCCAATCAGAAACTCAACACCCCTTAAACCCCCGGAAACCTCTATTCCACTTTCTATTTCTGTAAATTTACCTATTCTAGGTAACTCACATAAGTGGATAATATAATATCTATCCTTTGGGGTCTAGTTTATTTCACTTAGCATAATGTCTTTAAGGTCCACCTTGTCAGAATTTCCTTCCTTTTGAAGACTGAACCATATTCCACTGTATGTATCTACTATGTTTGTTTATTCATTCATCCATGGGCACTTGGGCTTTATTCCCTATTTTTGGTTATTGTGAATAATGCTTCCATGAACACTGGGGTACAAATACCTATTCAAGTCCCTGCTTTTATTTCTTTTGGGTATACACCCAGGGTGGAATTGTTCACATGGCAATTCTATATTTAATTTTTTTGAGGACCTACCATGCTGTTTTCCACAGTGGCTGCATCATTTTACATTCCCACCAGCAATGCCTGATGGTTCCAATTCCTCCATGTGCTCTCCAACATTTATTTTCTGTCCCTTTTGAATGAAGTATTTTACAGTAGCTATCCTAGTGTGTGTGAACTGGTACTGTGCTGTGGTTTTGCTTTGCATTTCCTTAACGACTAGTGATACCGAACCTCTTTCCATGTGCTTATTGGCCATTTGTTTATGCTTTTTGGAGAAATGTCTATTCAAGTCCTTTGCCCTTTAAAAGATGTTTTTTGGTTTTTTTTAAGTTTTTTCTATTTTGGGTTGTGAGGAGGGCAGTAACTAGGTTTACCTGAGGTACTTGGGGAATGAACCCAGGATCTCATGCACGCTAAGCATGCACTCTAGCACTTTGAGCTATACCCTCCCCCTGCTTTGTCCAGTTTTGAATCAGGGTGTTTATTATGTTTGTTGAGTTGCTGATGCCTGTTTTTGTAAATAAAGTTTTATTGGAACACAGCCGTGTCTGTTCATTTACATATTTTTATGGCTGCTGTCCTGCTACCGCAGCCACGGGTTATGATAGAAGCTGAATGGCCTGTAAAGCCTGAAAACTTTCCTATTTGGCTTTCACTGAAAAAGTTTGCCAACCCCTGCCCTAGAACACCAGAGCTCTGCTTCCACTTGACCTAGGAAAGCTGGCAAGCTCTCCTGTCCCTGTCACACCTCCTTTTCCCTGCTCCCGGCCCAATTCTCTCTACGTGACACTTAGTTCATTGGTCAAGGCTGTGAAGAACGGTAAAGTTTGGGAGCTGGGAAGGAGGAGAATGAATATTACAGGAAGGACACTATTTCAGTGTTGGGAGGTGCGATTTGAAAGTGGAAACCCACATGTTTATTTTTCAAATTAATATGTATTCATTACTTTTAATGTGCCAAGCACTGCTAGGTACTTTCCATGCATAATTACATTTAATTATCAGGACCTTTCTCTGAGATAGATGTCCTTATTAACATTATTTAAAAATGAGGGCATTGAGGTTATTTGCTCAAAGTTACATAGTAAGTGGCTGAGTCAGGATTTGAATCCAGGTCAGTCGAACTCCAGAGTCTGAGCCTAACCATTCAGTCTGTGCTGAGCAGAAACAGGTTACATTTGGAAAGAGGGAGCCAGGTAGGTTGGAGAAGAGGTTGTGGGTTGGGAGGTGGAGGTAGGTAAGGTAAATGTTGTAGATTTGAACTAAATTTCAGATGGCCTTGAATGCCACTCTGTGGATTTTGGACTTTATCCTGAGAACTATGGGCAGCCTAATTTTTTTTTTCTTGAGGGGGGAAGTAATTAGTTTTATTTATTCATTTATTATTATTATTATTGTTATTTAAATAGAGGTACCAGGGATTGAACCCAGGACCTCGTGTATGCTAAGCACTGCACTCTACCTCTGAGCTATACCCTCCCCTCTATGGGCAGCTTAGATGATAAAAATCATTTTGAGCTGGTGGAGAATTGGGGGGCTTGAAGAATATGAAAACGAATATATGTACGTATATGCCTGACTGGGACATTGTCCTGTACACCAGAAACTGACCCATTGTAACTGATGGTATTTCAATTAAAAAAAAAAAAAATTGGGGTGCTTGAGAAGAGGCAAGGCGGACAGAGCAACAGGCAGGCCACTGCAGTAATCTAGCACAATGACAACGGCTTGAACTAGGATGCTGTAAATTTTAAGGTGGATAAGAAAATACCATGAATTTGTTTTCTGAGTGATGACCTCTAAAGGTATGTCTAGGTGAATTTTAGAGGAGAATGTAGGTTGCCTGTCTCCCTTCTCTCTGTGTCCTTGGCTGAATTTTCTGTCTCCTGTGGAGAGTGCAGGGAGCCGAGCCATCCTGCAGGTGGGGAAGGGAGGCCTCCTTTCCTGAAGCTTCCGGCCTGTGGCTGTGCTTATCTGTGTTTTTCTTAAGGCTTTCTCAGTGTACACAGGGACTCCTCCATTCAGTTATTAATCTCCATCTAGTTATTCAAAATTTACCATCTTACTTCACTATATATGACAGGGCTCTCTTTGTAATATTTTTATTCGTTTTTCCAGATGAGCAGAAAAGAAGCTGTCTTAATTTATGGAGAAGGGGTCTAGAGCAGGAATAAAGAAACTGCTGTTACACATATAGAGAACAAACTAGTGGTTACCAGTGGACGGGGGGGGGGGCGGGAGGGGCAGTACTGGGGTGGGGGGAGTAGGAGGTGCAAACTACTGGATGTGAGACAGTATCAAGGATGTACTGCACAACATGGGGAATATAGCCAATATCTTGTAAGAACTGTCAATGGAGTGTAACCTTTAAAAACTGTATAAAAAATAAAAAGGCAAACTGTTGGCACAAGGGCTCAGAGGCTCTCCGTGCTGAGAGTTGGAGGGCTGTCTATGCTCAGAAAGGCTCCTGGTTAAGTGAGGTGGACATTTAGAGTAAGTTTAATGAGGAACATAAGCAGTTGTACCAAGCTGTCTATATTGATCAGAATTTGATTAAAGGGCAACATATTCACGATGCAGTCAGTTCTCATGATTTGCAGTGGTTGTGCTCCATCAAGTGGTCCTGAACGTGCGCTATGCAAATACTGAACCACTGCTCCTGGGGAAACACGGGTAGGCTCCTGCAAGCCGCTGATTACCATATTTTCATTATCAGATGAAATATATAACACTGTTTTATGTGAGTTTCTGTTTAAAGACACCTGTTCATGGACATTGAACTATGGCCAACAGCGCCATAACTCATACCTGGAGGAAGCTTACCCAACACATGTGTTTTCTCCCTAAGGCACATCGCAGCCTCCTCATGCTTAGGGCGCTAGACAGCACTATGATTGGGGGCCGTTTTAAACAGCAAAATCATCCAAAAAAAAAAAAAGAAAAAAGTGAAAGTGTGGCACTAAACAGACAATAGAAAGGACCCTATTTAGAGCATGAAAGCTGGACTGAAAAGGTGGGGTGCCAGCTAGCTCGACCTCCGCTAGGACCATGTGCATAGAGAGATTCAGAGGTTTGCCACATTTGCACAAATGCCCACAAGAGCTCCATGAATATTGATTTTGGGGTTACAGATAACTTTTAGCAAGAGATGAATTTGCAAACACGGAATCCATGAATAATGACAATTGACTGTGCATGATTAACGAATGGCATTATTTTTATAGCAAACATTTAATTTGGTGAACCATATGCTGACCTATGCTGAGTTAACCTCTGTCTGAGGAAATCTTTGATCCCGCACGGTTCTGCTCTGATTTGTGGGGAGAAAGCACAGGTGTTAGCTCCAGCTGGACCAGGTGCTTGCTTAGCAAATTTAATCCCTGTAGGACAGCAAAGGCCCTATCACTAGTTCAGGTGTGAAAAACACCAGACTATCCCACAAGCCCACCCAACTCCTAGTGAGAACTCACAGCAGACGTCATCACCTTTTGCCTCCCCTACATCACTTACAACAGTTAAGGCATGGGAAGCACAGGAGGGTTTTTATTCCAAGACAGAACTTCCATCCTAGGAGAGTCAGGAACACACGGAGCATGCCCAACAACCTGCAGAGGAGGAAGTTGCTTGATGCAGCCTAGAAAATTAAACCCAGGTGCAGAAAGTCCAGGAAGTCTAACCACTGTCCTGCTTAAACATCTTGCTTATAAGCCTCAACAAATTGAACTCTTGTAGTTAAAAGCCAGAGAGATAGGAAGAAGGATTCAGCTGGTTAACTGTAAATTTTGATACAACTTTGAAAGCTATCAAAGCTTCTCCATAATGTACCATTGCCCCACTTGAATAGTGAGAACATTTGGGGTCATTTCAAACTTTGCAAGCAACTGCCAAACATGGACCTGAGCCCACAGTGCAGGAGGTCACGGTGCTGGTTCCTGGTCCTGTTTAGCACCGTACAGACAAATCAGGGTCCCACCTTGGGTACCACTCTCTGCACTGCTCTGGCACCCAGACACATCCCAGTGATGGTGACCCCACAGACCTGCCTCCTTTTCAGGACCCCCCACTTCCAGACCACATTTCTCCTCCTTCTATCAAAATGTCTGTTCTTCTAATCAGGATATGGTCCATCTTAGCGCCATTTCAGTTTTCTGGACTAACGAACCAGCTGCCTCCAAGCTGCTCCAGCTTTCTCCAGAACAACTGAAGGGCTGTCTGAGCATGAACCCTGGGGTCCTTGCTTCAGAGCTGGTCTGTCCTCAGCTTCCTTATTGCCATGTCCCTCTGGAGATGCCCCAGACTCCTCTGGCTTCCTCCTGGTCTACTTCCCTGCCGCCCTAAGTTATGATTAAAATATGAACGGTAGTGGAAACTTAACATGAGACGTTCTGGGGAGATAGAATTAACAGTAGAAAACATGGCTGACTTCACGGGAGGAGGAGTTTCCACAAGGAGCTGCAAATATTTTGAGGTACAAGTATCCTACCTGGAGCAGGTTGAATAAAATGGGGCAATTGGTGTTGGAGCACATGGGCCCCTCCAGGAGTTAGAATGTTTGCACACAGCACAACAATTGATGCCCACAACGGCAGCCCCGCCATCCAGTAAGTGTTAAATTATGTTCACTACCAAATAAGACACGAGGTAAAGCATCTCAGTAAAGATTGTCATAAGAATGGTTAAAATACAGTAAACTTTAGCACTTTGGGAGAAAACTTATCTGCAAAATTCAATTCTGTGCAACATTTTATGTGATGCCATGTAAACAAGACCTAATGGATCTGAGATGAATTGCCTGCCTCCCAGACTTCCCAGTTGATTCATATTTCTATTCTAGATAGAAAGGATGACAGCAAACTTTCTAAATGAGAGAATCCGCCCAAGTGGGCGTGGCAGGGTCTCTGGGTTACCTCCCCCACCGCTGCTCCCCTCCCTGCTTTTCCATGATGGCTCTGCCAGGGCCATCATCCCAAAGTATCAGGTTCTTTCCTGGCCTCCCTTGCAGCTAAAGGTGGGTGTGTGGCGAACTCACAAGTAATGAGATGCAAAGGAAAATCAGCTGGGACGTTTCTGGGAAAAGCTTTCCTCCTGGGTTAAAAAAAAAAAATTGAACAAGACAGATACAGGTCAGGAAATTTCTCTCACCACTCATGTCTCTTTGCCCCTCTCCACCTCCTGTGTTTGCACCAGGTCGTGATAAACCTGCTGTAGCCCTCCTGCCATCATGAAGGGCCACAACACTCATGCTCCAAGAAGGGCAGGAGGGAGGGGTGGGGAGTTCTGGGTCCTTGATGATACACTTGAGCCCCTGAACTAGCCTTGGCACCGCCTTTATTCGCACCTTGTTACGTGAGAGAACTGGATGTCTAACAGGCGTATTCTGGATATTCTGACCTCTGCACCTGTGAGCTTCCCAACTGGAAGGGGGAGGGGGGACTTCTTTTTCAAGGTTTGTGTGCTGGGTTTGATCCTTGGTAAACACCTTTTAGAAAAGCAAAGAAAGAAACTGAGAGGCAATTTGCAGGAAAAACTCATACATACAGACTGTTCGGTTAGAGCAGGTTGTTAATGAGGTCGGGGATGGGGCTGAATTTCTGGGCAGTTTGGCTGGTGTTTCTGTTTTATGGGCACCAGCGGAGCCCTTCCTGCTCTCCACAACAGCACTGACACCACGACCAGCACAGTGACAGCAGCCAACATTTTCTGAGTGCTTATGCTCAGTCTTGATACAATTCTAAGACCTTTATATGTATTAACTTATTAATTCTGCCCGATAACCCCATCAGGTCTCCAAGGTGGCCCCCAGAGGCCCCTGCTTCCTGGAGTTCACATCCTTGTGTGTCACTCCCCATGTTGTTCCAGGTTGGTGTGTGTGACCATCGGCATGGAGCTGAAGGGGGTGGTGTGTCACTTCTGAGATTAGACTGTGTACGACTGTTTCCTCCTTGTCAAGGAACTGAGGCCGTCACCCAGATTGCCTCTTGGTATTTTTCCTTTTTTTATTTTAAGTTTTAATTAATTAATTAATTATTTTGGTGAGGGGAGGTAATCAGGCTTATTGATTGACTGGCTGATTTTTAATGGAGGTGCTGGGGATTGAACCCTGGACCATGTGCCTGCTAGGCACGTGCTCTACCACTGAGCTATACCCTACCCGCCTTGGTATTTTTCTAGTTGTGTGTTGTTTGCTCCCTTAGGGAGGCTCCCCAGTGTGGGAGGAGGGGCAGAAATCCATCACCACCACATGCTCACGGCGGGTCTGCAGAACCATGTCTCTGTATCAAGGACACTGTGTACGTTGGGCTCTCAGCCAACTCAGGACCACACTCTCATAAATCGGTGACTTCATGGGCTCATGTAGAGCCAAGGCCTGCACTCACAATGTCTCTTACTCCAGTGTTTGGGGTCCATCAAGGATTTGGACTTGAGCAAAGGATAAAGAGAAGTTTTTAAAAATAGGGGCTGCACATTTGGGAGGGATTTATTTTGTCACAGATTTGTTCCTGCTCCAAGCAGGGGTTAACCGTAGAGTTCGTATTCTTTCTGAATTTGTATTAATGAATTCCTCCTCCCAACGACCTCTGGATGTGTTAGAATGAAAGCTCTTGGCAGGTCGAGATCTTGGAGGAGATGTCAGACATCTGGGGAAAGAGCAGAATATTCATTCCAGAGACAACGTACATGGAGGCTCCCAACTGAAGTGAGGCACAAAATAAAAATTCCCTTTGTAATAATAAAAATTATATCATTTCCCAATTTATCAAGCTCTTTGAACTTTTCAGAATACCTCTCCTACATTGTTTCTTTTTGCCATTAGAAGGTACTTATTTTGTCACAATTGAGGAAAAGTGACTCAGTGAGGTCAATTGATTTGTTGAAATCATACAATAATAATAGCTTGGTTTTGGGGTACTTACTGTGTCTACTTATTATTCTAAACACTTCATATTAACTCATTTAATCTGAACAACAACCCCATGAGATAGATTCTGTTCTTAGCCTCATTTTTACCGGTAAGGAAACCAGGGCCCAGCAAGGTTAATTAACTTGTCCAAGATCACACAGCTAGAAAGCAACTGAGTCAAGATTTGAACACCTATGGTCTGACTCATGAAGTCTGCCTACATCCAAAGCCTTGCATCCTACGCTGTTAATCATTAGGTTTTACTATAATTAACTAGCAATATAGGCTAGAATCTGAACCCAATTTTGCATTTGCAATGCTAATATTGATTTCTTGGCTCCAGCTGACAGCCATTTTGTTGCAGTCCCAAATCTCATATAATTTCATTTCAGCTGTCCATTCCCTTGCAGGTGGCCCATTCTGTTCTGAAAACTGTTCACCAGTTTACTTGTGAACATGGCCTATCTTTCTGCTAGGTTGCTTGCCATGTTTGATGGAAAGAACTTCACATAATAGCATTGGGAACTACCCCATAAACCTTGAAAAACAGAGCCATCTGATTGTCGCTGCTGATCCCTGAGGGTCCCACAGAGACCACAGAGCTGCCCTGAGGCTGCCAACTCCCATGTCATTGCCAGCTGCAGTGCTGGCTTCAGACTGCAGGTGGGAGCCTGTCCTTTTTCCTCTCTACCTAAGACCTGGAATGGAAACCAGGAAGAGGTCCTCCTGGATTACTTCCCCCAGGATCCAAACTGAATTTGGCTCTCCAGGTCTGGATAAGCTCTGGGAGCGAGGCCTGAGATCTGGAGCCACGGCCTTTCAGTGTTCTGACCACTGAGCACGCGCCAACTATTCTGCATGACTTACAGGAAGTAGCGCAGTGTGGGCTTAGTCAGCCAGCCTCGGTTTTATCTCTGCTCTCTAATTTCCTCTCCTAAAGGCTCTCCTCCTCTTCTATGACCTTATGCAAATGGAGCAGACGCAGCATTTAAAGTGGCTTGAACTAGTTTTTCCCACCAGACATCAAAGGTTGGCCCTCATACCCTTGTGCCTCCTGACATAAATGACACCACGAGTCCTGCAACTCGGGGTGGGGGGGCTGCGTCAGTGAGAGGAGAGTGGCTGGAAGACACTGACACCTGCAAAGAAGGACTCGTCCCACCCCGTACTTGAGGGCTTACTTTCTAGAAATTTCCCATATATGATTACATTGGATTCTCGACAAGAGGTCCGCCAAGTGAGTAGAATGGTTATTATTATCTGAAAAGATCTTAAAGAGGTTTCAAGACTTGTCCAAAGGATAGCACCAGGATCTGGATCTGGATCATTAGAACTTAACTCAAGTGCTTTCGCTTTATGCCAGCGAAGCTGACCACTACCATGTTCTCTCAAGACTTTTCAGGGCATGATGAAGAAGATCTCACAGAATATCCAACCACTCACTTTGAGCTGCCCAATAATAGAGCTGATGGTAATAATAATAATAATAATACCAGCTAATAGTTATTGAATGCTTCCGGCATGCCAGGCACCA
This sequence comes from Camelus bactrianus, assembly GCF_048773025.1. Lineage (NCBI taxonomy): Eukaryota > Metazoa > Chordata > Mammalia > Artiodactyla > Camelidae > Camelus > Camelus bactrianus. The sequence continues at coordinate 16,433,638 of NC_133552.1, forward strand.
TATCGAGAACTTTCTGTGCATTACCTCATTTAAGTCTTAGAACAACAACCCAGTAAAGCTTTGCTCCTCAAACTGCGGTTTGCAGACCAGCAGCCTGAGCTTGTGAGAAACGCAGCTGCTGACGTCCCACCCCAGACTCCGAATTGGAACCGGCATTTCACCAACTGCACCCTCCACAGATGTGCTGTGATTTGTGATCCCAGGTGATTTGTGGGCCCGTGAGTTTGAGATGCACCACCACCGTGAGGAACGTTCAACAGCCCATTTTGCAGATGAGGGAAATGAGGCTTAGAGAGATTTAAGGAACGTACATGTCTGTTTAGCCAGTATGGTCCAGCCAGGCCACTGGCCTCCATCACGACTGGCTACTTTCCATGTTTGAATCTCAGTCTGCCTGCCTGTCACATGGGAATGATGGTGCCTCAGGGTTTTGGTGTCACTGTCCGAAATGTGAGATAATCATACAAAGTAGCAGTGCTTTGCCCACAGCTATGGGACAGCTAGATTTACACCCTGTAAAATGGTGTTTATCATACCAGCCTGCAGCATTCTCTGACCTCTCCGCCAGAATGCCTGTGAAGGGCTTCGCCAGGCTTCAGCAAATGGTGGTTATCTTTTACGTGTATAATGGCGAAAACTCATGGTTGAGGACTAGATTGTGAGCAATGATTTCTTCATGAATTTCCAGGCAAAGTGTGATTTCTGATTGTTTGAAAGGACAAGGACTCTTTCTGTGGCAAAATACAAACACAGACACACACACACACACACATGAATACACACACACATGAACACACACACACATACATGCATATCCCATTCCAGTAGCAAAAACCCTGAAAGCTAGATAAGCAGTAACAGAAATATTTTATCTACCCAGAGGTCTCTCAAGCTTCTCCTGAAATTCTTCGCTTAATAGGGAGCAAGCTGGGCCATAAGCAAATGTCAATTTCTGTATTTTCAAGCAACATCTCTCTGCTCTGAATGATTCTAAAAGCTTTTGCTCTTGAGTAAGTGAATGCCACTTTTTCATTCAGTAACAAGATGCAGTGGCCTGAAATATGTAATATCTGTACACTTTCCCCCCTCGTTTTCTTCCCTGTATCTCTGTCACAGGAATCTTTTTCTTTTCCACCAGAAAGGACACCTCACTCCAGAGGTCATACAGCCCGGGACCTGGTCATTTGGAACCTGACTGGTGTCACAGAGGTGGGTCCGACCTCTGGCTGGTGGGCTGCTGGTCCCTCATGCCACTGTCCACATCCTCTGAAAGCACCTGCCCTGGGGTTGCTGAGGTGGGGGGATGGATCCTTAATGATGAAGACTGCTCTTGAGTGGCCATAGAAAGCTGTCCCCATATGTTAGTGGGACCTAGAATGTGAGTAAAAAGGGAAGTGGACGTCTGGATTGTATATGCATAGTAAAATGTCAAGTGGAACGTCAAATCCTTAGGATTTGGTTGGAGCCCAAATCTTAGAATAGGGAACAGGTATCCTTTCATTCTAAAGAAAGTGATAGAAACCTTCAAGCCAGTCTTACTAAGAGATGACAAATCGGATTCAGCCAATAACAATCTATATCACTCATCTTCAGCTTATTAAAAAAAAAGGAAAGAAATTAAAAAATTAATTGGAAGAAATCCATGCAAATGGAGAATTCTTTGGTTTTTTTCCCCCAGGGTGTTCTAAACACCTCGCCCTCTACCCCAGCAAGTTAGGGCCCCCATGAAGACCAGGCTAGAGATTAGCAGTGCCTAAATGGGAGACTGGTCTTTTAGTCCTGACAAGAGCCTGTGGGTAGTGCTACCATGGCGGTGGGGTGTAGAAAGCGAGGTCTTGGGAGAAATCTCATGTATCCCTGGGAATGAGCGTGAAGACCAATGCCTGCATCTTGCCTGGAGAGTTCTGAAGGTGGGAGGCTGTCTGGAGCAGCCCACAGCAACCAAGAAGGAGGGAGGACTGCAGCTGGACCAACCTATGGTGATGCTTGAGTTCCTACGGGCCACGTGGAAGAACGTAATAGTGCTCCAGCCATCTTAAAGGCATCTTCCCCAAAAGACCACTTACAAAGAAAGGGAGACAGTAGCAATTAGAGGTTGAGGGTTAGGCTGCTGAGACAGGGAGGTGGGGGAGATTGATAGAGACTCTCTGGAGAGTGTCCATGTCAGAGAACTGGGCAATGCAGAGTTCAACACAGCCTGGGGGACGTTCTGAAGGATGGATACCCGAGATCCAGCGTGAGTGAACCTAGAGGGAACTTCTGTAGTTGGGGAGGGGAAAGATGGAAGGTGAAACGTGAAAAAGGTGTGAGGGTCCAAAAAACTGTGGACCCTCACACCTACGGCAGGTGTTTGACTCATGGGCCAGAACTAGATTAGGGGGAAGGAAGAAATTGTCAATTAGATATGATATTGATGCTTTCATGACTCTACTGGACTCTAATACCTCAGAGTGAGTCTTAAAATGAATGAAAGTAGTGGGAGATGCCTGAGATGTTGTTTGGGGATGGGGCAGGAAGCTTTGATATAACATGCTAGTAATGAGAGAAAAGCTGTTTCCTGGCTATACCTTATTATGATCAGGTCATATAATAAACCACAAAGAACTTGGCACAGTGCCTTGTAAATGGCAAAATTTTAGTAAATGCTAAGAGGTAGTTATTATGACCATCATTTTTACTCTTCCCTGCTTAACAAGTGATTCAGGTCCAAATCACCACTCTGCAGACCCAGAGGACACAAGGTGACGCGTGAAGCAATGCCTGACAAGCAATGTAAAAATCCAAGAAAGTATCAGTAATCCAGTCACACTTTAAAGTTCATCCTCAGGCCCGCTTGCCTGGAAAATGCCAAAGAAAGAAAAAAAAAAGATAAAACCTCTCAAATTCGTGTTGAACAAGTGTGCTGAAATTTCAGATCATGGATCCATTCTTGCTCCTCTGGCTCTGGTGTGGAATTAGCATAACCATGTCTTTTTGCAAACCTGAGTCATTTCAGTATGGCCACTCCCCCCCCCCCCCCCCCCGGACGGGGAGAGGAGCTCTGCACAAGCACTCACTTTCTGGAAAATCGGGAGCTGTGACGAGGCTGGAGAACACGGATGAACCCAGGGAGAGTACGGACGGCTGAAATTCGTGTCTAATCCAAACATGACCTCTCAGTCAATTGCTTCAATCCTCATCTTCTCTGAGACCCTAAGTTCTTAATAGACTTGTTTGCGTTTTATTTTTAATCTAATATTTGGGGATGGTAACAAGCACTGAAATGACAAGGAAGTAGGTAGAGTAGTGGGACAGGGTAGCCTAATCCATAAACCAGATTGATTACCGTGGCATCAGCTGTAAATGCTGTTTTGTAATTGTGTGTCGGCATCTGGGTGATTTATACCGACAGTCCGTGAAGTGTGACGGGGGAGATGGACTCTGCACCTGCTTTGCTTCCTCCTAAAGCTTAGAGCTTATGAAACTCAAGAAAATTACCTATGACACAGTCACAGAAGGCATGGGTGCATTGGGCAGGTGTAAATTTTAGGCGACTGAGACAGCATTTGAAACAAACCTTGGTTGGATCAGAGCATTTCCTGGAATCGCACACTGTGGAGGTTTGCCATGATTGGTTCTGGGAATCCTGGAGTCACCTTCTCTACTATTGTTAGGACAAAAAGCCCACGCAAGAAATCAATATGGTCAAGCAGAGCATTTGCAGAACAGCTTAACAGATCCGTCTCTTCTTGGGAAATAGCTTATTTTTAAATCACAGGAATAGTTTGCTCTTTTGAGTGCTGACCCTACCTTTATAAATACACTGACCTGAGACAATAATTTGACAAAAAGTTTTCTTCAAATGCATGATGGACGTTGACTCACTAACTTGAAGGCAAACATTTAAGGAAACAGAACCCCTCTAATTACGGCGATTCTGTTATTCCGCCGCAGGCCAGGTCCCTGCCTCAGCCTGTGTACTGCTCTCCACCCTCACTGAGACCTCCAAGCACCACCCCCTCCCTGTGGATTCCACTCATTCGTTCTACACTACCCTGCTCATTTCATTCATTCATTGTATACCTCCCTATTCATTTCATTCATTCGTTATAAACCTCTCTGTTCATTTAATCTGTTCATTATACACATACGCATCCCTGTTCATTTTTTCCCCATTGTGTACACATTCCTGTTCATTTCATTCACTTGTTATACATCTCCCTGCCCATCTCACTTACGGGTCATACACCTCCACCCAGCCCCATGAGCAGCCATGCCAGGAGACGGCTGGATCCGTGGGAAAATGAGAGAGCAACAGGAGACAGGAAGTGGCATGTGCCCCCTCCCCACCTGCTTCTGAACAAGTGTGAACAAAAAATTTGGAGAAACCTCAATCAAATCCAGGCTGGTGTCACTACCCAAGGACCCAGCCTGAACTACAAAAGGGTGAAGGCATCCCGCTCTGGACTGACCTGTGGACCTGGCCTCCATGTGAGAAAAACCAGGAGCTGGTCACAGCTCCCAGGGGACTGGCAGGAACCAGGTCAGTGTGTGAGGTTGCCTGGCTCACTGACTGGAACTGAGGACCACTGCTTGAGTCCCTTTCTCCAGAATGGTGGGGGGTAGCTGGGGGGAGGTGGAGTTAGCAGAAAGACTGGGTAGCAGTTTCTGGTCAAGGTGGGAAGATCCTGTGGAATGGGAACAAAGTAAAAAGTCATGGTCCTGTGCTTTATTAGGACCTTTTACTCCTCAGTGTTCAATTTGAGGTGGGAGCTAGCTAGGAGGTCCCTAATTTGCTGCGAGGCAGGACTCCTGTTGTCCCGTGGCCAAGACTCCAGATGACTGATTTTACTATATTTTCAGTTGCTTCACAAGGACAAGACCTGTGCCTTCCTCATCCTCTTGCACGTCTCGGGACCCCTCACTATGCATTGAACATAGTCAACATTTGAATAAGTATTTGAATGAATATTTCAGATAAGTGAGTTTTACCCTATCAGTTTTATCATTAAAAAAAACTTTCCCCCAGATCTCACACTTAGCTCTTTATTTGAGTTAGACCCAAAAAATTTCAGATTCTGATTTTGATTTTCAAGTACTTAAACTGCTTTAAAATTTCTTATGCCTTTCCTTACCCTCCTCCCCGACCCAAATGAAAAAATAAGATTCTACCCATGACCTGGGCACGCGACTCCCACTGACTGCGCAGAATGGCATATTTGCAATTTATTTTATGCCCCGGGTTTATCGAGATAAAAGTGACATACAGCATTGTGTAAGTGTGTCTACAAAGTAATGATTTGAAATAATTTTTTTACATTGCTACATGATTATCATAATAAGGATAACTCATCCTTATCATTTATTTTTCTCATTTCATAGACTTTGTGGGCAGAAAGATCTGCATCTGGATTCAAGCCATGTGTGAAACTGTGAGACTCCGGGTGAGTTACGGACCTTCGGATAATAGGCTGTGTCTTAGCGTTGTTATGAGGATGCAGTAAAGCGGTAAGTATAAGGTACCCAAGAGTGCCAGTGAGCAGGTGCTGTATGTCTGAAACCCCCTTCCTCCTGTGGGTCATCGCTAGGCTCTGCCCCAGTGGTTGGCTGCCTCTCCATGCATCTCTCCAAACTACTGTTATAACCATCAGATTTAGTATACTTATTTACTAGTAAAAATAATAAAGAACTTAAATTAATTTACCCAGGGCCATAGGACTGGCATTCACCATAGCCAGGGTAATTTAAACCCAGTTCGTTCTGACTCACGTGCCCACATGCTCTTTCTGCTCTTCCTTTTTCTCTCTGTTGCATCAGCAGGGTTCTAGCATTAAGTGTATTTTATTCTATTCTAGTATTTTGTGAACCAAGTTTTCACAAGTTTTGTGTTCTCACAGAATCACACATGACAAGCGCCAAGCAGACACAACGGATGCTAACCTGATGCAGTTACACTTTACTGATCCGGTATCCCATCCCTCAACCAGCACCAGAAACAGGTTTCCCTGGTGTGTATGTCTGCACCTTTATCCATATATTCATGTCGGGGCAGCTGAAAATGGTCCCCCGCAAAGATACCCTTGTCACATTTCTGGGCCCTGTGAATGTTACCTTAACTGGAAAAAGGGTCTCTGCAGATTGAGTTAAGGATCTTGAGATGAGGAGGTCATCCTGGAGAACCCAGATGGGCCCTAAGTCCAATGACAAGTGTCTTTATAAGAGAGGCAGAGTGAGCTGTGAGACAGGTAGAAGTGACCCCAGAGGTGGACACTGGAGCGATGGGGCCACAAGCCAAGGAACGCCTAGAGCCACCAAAAGCACGAAGAGGCAAGGAAGGATTTTGAGTGTAAAACCTTACAGGAGAGCACAGCCCTGTCAACACCGTGATTTCAGATGTCTGGCCTCCAGAACTGTGAAAGAGTACATTTCTGTTGTTCAAAGTCACCAAATTTGTAGTCATTTGTTACTACAATCAGGAAACTAATGCACTGTGAATTTATAGGCATAGGCTAAGTACAACGATAAGAAATTACATTTCTTGAGTGCCTTCCCCCTCCTGTGGTTTTCATCACAGACACTGTTCCAAACTTTGAAGCAAAGTTGTTAGCTTGACTCTTACTGCTGTGGCTGCCTCTGCTCGTGCTGCGGCTCGAGGGCGGCTTCCAACCACTCTTGAAGAGAGCAAGCTTAGATGACACTGAGGGAAGTTTGAAGGGTTTAGAAATCTGGGTCTCCGAGACCCAAGGTCAGTGTTTTATCTTTAATCCTTTGCTTAGGGGAAGACAGAAAGGTGAGGTCAGAATTTCCATTAAATATGGAAAACACTAATTAGGGAAATGGGCAAAGAAGATTGTCTCATTACTTGGCAAATCCATTCTAGCTCCCCAGCAACTTGGTGCCACTAGATCTGAAAGTCACCCGTGGGTAGTTTAAAACATTCTTTGCAGAGATGCAACAACTGCCACCTTGTGCATCACTTTAAAATTAAATTCCTGTAGGACAGTATTGAGGTAAGAATTAGAGTGATCTCTTGACATCTGAAAGTGAATAAAGTGACCGAGGGTTATTTGCAAGTGATTCACAGTGAATAATTACAGCCCTAAGATGGAAAATGAAGTGGATTAAATCTTAAAGACTTGTGATAAAGACACCAGTTCTGGAGCTAATGTGGTACGAGATCTGTATCTCACTAGACAGGAGAGAAAGGAGAATAGCTTTCTGATAAAAGAAACTTGTCCACGTCCACGTGATGATTGCTCCAAGAGCTCTATTTTCTTTGCTAGAAAATCAAAGAGGAAAATTATATGGCAAGGTCATGGAATTAACCTTTTCTCTGAACAGCAGCTACAAGAATGCAATTAAAAAAACCCCGTACATTTATACCTGGAAATAAATCTGTCAAAAGGGGTTGTGGTTTCTATTTGAGTGTCAGCTAACTGGGGTCTGACACATGAATAAAAAATTATTCCTGGTTAAAAAAGCTGTGGAGGCAGATTTGATTTCAGGTCAGAGTCCACTGGTCACTTGCAGGTGGCCAAGCTCTGTGCCACCAGAAGGGCATATCAATCAGGGGGAGCAAAATATAGAAGCCGGGATGCTCCTGTTCATTTTGTCACAATTTTATAAATTCTCCATTTTCACGGTAATATCCATCATACATTTTCTTTTTTCGTGGCTATTACTGGGTCAGAGACCTCACACAGCTGTTCCTATGGCTCTGATCCTCCTCTCTCTCTTTTATTTCCATAAGTTCTTATCATCATCATAGTGCTCTGGGTGACAGGTGAAAGAGACATCACTTTCCCCAAATTGGTAAGGTCCAGATACAATTTTCTGGGGAAATAGATAAAAAAGAATGTGTAATTTTTGAAAACCTACTTACCTATAAATATGAGGCATGGTTCTGTTTGTCACATAATGCAAGAATTAAGAAAGAAAAGTTCCAAGAGCGAAAACTAAAATAAAGGAAGTAGGGAGTAGATCTCTTGGAGACGCTGACCCCTATTACAATCTAGGTTATTTGGGACTCAGCAATCAGGTTTTTTTCATGCTAGTATATGTTATCTATTTATGTGTAATGAGTGAAGCTAAGATTAGCAGCTTAAAATAACACACATTTATTATAGCAGTGCTTCTGTGAGTCAGAAACTAGGAAGTGGCTTCATTGGGTGGTTCCACCTCAAGGTCGATCATGAGGTTGCAGTGAAGCCATTGGCTGGGGGTATAGGCATCTCAAGACCTGACTGTGGGGAGACCTGTTTCCAAGCTCATTCATGACGTTGCTGGCTGTTGGTAGATTGGCAGTGGCCATAGCCATTTGGCCTTGGTGAGCGGAAGTCCACGTGGCTCAGCCCATATACAACCTCCATCCCCGCAGCCATGGCCACTTTGTTCATGAGCCTGTTGAGCAACGACAGGGGTGGCTGTGGGAAGAGGCTGACTATGCTTGGCCATCGAAACCACTGAAATGTTAAAATCCTCCTCTGAGACCATTCCCATGGGACATGAATATCTTTATACTCTGTGCCCATTTAAAAATGTCCATCGCATACCTCTTTCCTAGACCTCCTAGTTACCAATATTCTAATCTTGTTCCTTCCAAGTCCCTGGCAATCCAACCAAACCATTAGCCACAGCTCCTGAATTGGCACAGACATGTCCCTTTGGGCATCTCTCGCACCATTATTCTCACGTTATTTCCTCATGTTTGACTACTTGTCTCCTTTCATGGAAATTCTCACACTGTCAAGGAATAGCCGTGGCGTATCAGACAAGAGCATCTTCAGGGGCATAAAACAGACACAATGTCTTAAGCAAAAAGGGCTTTATTGTTTTCATACAAAAATTAGTCCTAAGGTAGGCAGTCCAGGCTGGGTTCTCGAGGGAAACGTCAAGGACCAAGACCCCTTCTGACTTCCCACTGCCACCCCTAGAGCATGGTTTTCCTACTCTTGACAGCAAGACAATAGTAAAATTCTACTAATCCTTTGCCCAAATACAGCTTTGTGCTTCCATTCTAGCAGAAAGGAGGAAAAGGCAAGAGTAGAAGGTTTATTCCAACTGGTTCTTATCCTCGTCGTCAGAAAAACACCTTACTCTGCTCTTATTTCATTGGCCAGAACCGGGTTCCATGGCCATTCCAGGCTACAAGAGTCTGGGGAGGTGAATATTTTTCACTGGTCATATTACTTCCCAAAACAAAATTGGGATACTCTATGTAAGGAGGAAAGGATGAAGGGGTTCTGGAATTTTCTACTACTCATGACTTGTTTCTTCTTTTCCAAAGTTAGTATGTGTTGAAGTTGGTGAACAGAAATGAGAGGGTCTGGGAGAAAAGATAGGGAAAGGAGGAGGAGACTGTCAGGGAGAGGAATTGGATGCTAGAGGAATAGATTCCCTTCACTTTTAGTACATTTAATCAATTTCCACTGCACGTAAGGTTTCACTCTGTTTCTACAAGAGGAGATCTAGGAGACAAGAATCCCTTAACCTTCGTGCCACTTGCCCTGCCTGCCCTCTCCGAAAGGAGAGCCCCTTGCTCGCCCATGATTGCTTGATGAGCTTTAGGAGAATTTGCATTGGCCCATGATAGCTGCACGGTAGTCCTGTGTCTTCTCTGTCAACAACCAAATTGGCTTCTTTGGGTCTGGACTTCTCTTCCCCATTCCTCTGGAGACACTGACTCTACATTTGTTGTCTAAAGCAAAAGCATAACTCCAAAGAGACTGTTTTTAGGCTGAGCACTTAGGAAGGGCAGAGTTTATTAGATCAGCAAGGCAGCTACTTTTAGGCAGGTGGGACTTGTGAAGATACCAGGTTACACCATATAAAACGTTCTCCACTTAGCCTAAGCAAAAGGGTGTTTGGCAATGGACCTTGTCCTTTAACTCACATTAGTGACACAGACAACCCAGGACCCGTGCAAATGCTTTCTAGATTCCTGGTGAACAGCCTTTGAACAGGGTGGCCTCCAGAGCAAAAGCGTTGTGTTCTACTTTTACGAGCATATTTAATGAGCAAGCCACCAGCAGCACTGAATATCAGTCCAACAGCTGATTTATGTGCCAGTGAATTATGCCATCTTCTGATATAGCACTGAAATGGAACGTAAATTATTCGAGGGGGTGGTTAACACATTTGTTATGCATGAGTCTAATATACTTTATAAATCACATCTATATACATTGGTAGACTGACAGCAGGAAGCTGCAGAAGTTACTGTGCAGTAAAAAGTTCTGGATCTAAACTAACAATGAACATAGTGAGATAAACCTGGCATCACAGCTCGTAAACAACGTAGGAAAAGATTTCAATTCTTCTTTTGTCCTGAAATAAGTATGACCAGTCCCAGAGGAAAACTATTCAAATTATCAGAGTTTCTTCCTCTTGGATTAGTAGGTTTTAATAATTTAAGTCATGTCTTTGATTTCTAGCTGTCTCCATGGTAACCCAGTTGGAAGTCTTTGTGGCAACGAAGTGGGGTGAGAACAGGCACCCCGGCCATGCTGACTTACGGAAAACTGCCAGCAGCTCTTTATTTTTCATTTCTAATAAGTCTCAGAGCCTCTCCTTAGAATCAAATTATCCCCTCAATCTGCCCTGAGGAAGATTTAGGTCCTTACATTTCATAATTAGGGACGCTACTGATGTGCACCTGACATGACACCACCTCCCCATCTCCAGCCCATCTTCTCTATTTTGGTGTGGCCAGTGTCCCAGTTCCTTGATTCTGTGGGAAAGTCAAACTTTTCAAAGGCAGAGGGGCATGTGGCTGCAAATCTGATCACTGTTTGTGACCCTGATGTGCCCTCTGTGACCCATGCCCTGTCATGATCTTGTGATTTTCTGTCTTCTCCAAGGCAGGGATCTACTTCGTCAGCTGTCTGTCCCGACACTTGAATAAAGTTCTCTTCCTGTTCATGACCCACTTGTGCATAATAAGAACATGAAGTCGAGGAGGAGGAAGAGAGGCTCAGAGCACTCAATTCTTCATTGCCTTCAGCACCCCATTCACTGGCAGCTCATTCCACAGGGCTGCCAAATCCCTAGGTAAGATCCTAGGCTACCTTGAAAACCACATTTACTACAAACTTCATTTGTAGCAGACACCCATGGGAACATAAGAGTGGCAGAAGACAATTAGTTGACAATCTCTTTTTCTGGATCTACTTCATTATTTATCCTTTTCTTGCAACTGTCAGAACATACTTGTGTGTGCACTCATTTAAAAATGCTGGCAAGAGTTAGTAGAAATCCAGTTGTCAGTTTTTTTTCCCATGGTGGTCTCAAGGAAGGACTGTCCTGCTTCCTGTCCTAAAAAGACACAGCTCCCAGGAGTCCAGAGGGCCAGGAGCTTCAGGTAGGCTGACTAGGGAAGGTGGGAGCTACGGAATCTCAGAAAAATATGACAGTACTTTCACATCTCACTTCTCTGTCCTCTTAGAATCCTCTCTTTCTTTTCTTCCCTCCCATGAAAAATTCCTTTCCTTTGTTTTAAATTTGTAATTTCTCCTCAGATCTTTAATTCTCCTCAGATAAACCCCACCCCTAGGTTCCTTGGTTTCGCTGGCTGTGGCAGAGACAACTAGCTGCCCAGCACGCACCTGGGCCCCCTTTATGTAGAGGGCACGTGCCCAGCCAGGGACCACACTTCCCAGATGCCCTTGAATCAAAGTAGGGTCATGTGACCAGTTTTGACTAATACAATGTGAAAAGTTCTATGCTTCTTTTCTGAGCTCGGTGAAGGAGTGGCCACCGTTTTGGACTGGTGGGGTAACCATTGGCAGCATCGGTGACCTTGACAAGAGACGTTCCATGAATTTGATGGTGGGAAGGCAGACTAGAGTGGCTGAGGACAGAACTGGAGGTGAGGACGTGGAGACTATCCGGTGTCAAAGACTCTTTCAATAAATCACATGGGAAGAGGAGCAGGGAAATAGAGTGGGAGAGGGTGTGTGATTTGGGTTGATGGGAGATTTTCTAAAGATGGAAAGTCCTTGAGCCTGTGTATGCTGTCGGCAGTGATCCAGCGGAAAGGGAGAGGAATGACACAGGACCACTCACCATGACATTGCCATCTGTTCAACGTGAGCCAGATACAGCGCAGTTTCTCCTTACTCCACGGAGCCTTCCCTGATTCAACCTAAAGTGACCTCTGCCTCCTCCAGCCTCCTCCAGGATGTCTATCTATGGCTTTTCATATACTTGCCCTGTGCAGTTCCGTATGGTGGAAGCACCAGTGTATGGAGTTGGAAAGACTGGGATGGAGTATTCCTCCATCTACCTTCCAGTGCTTCTCCAGGCACATTCACCTTTACCTTCCTACTCTATGTTTCTAATCATTCTGATGTATCTGAAGTTTATGTGCATTGCTCGCATAAATTCTTGACTTTTGCAGGTGCTATTCCTCTGCTCAGTGTGTCCATTCCTTTTCTCCCCTTCTAGGAATGGCTAACTCCTACTCATCAAGCTCCAGTATCTTCTACACAATACTGCCTTAACTCCTCTGGTTAGATGCTCCTCCAGGGTGCTCCTGCAGAACCACAGCATTCTTCCACAGTAGCACCTGTCGCACTGAAGGGCAACTGTCCTTACTGGTCTTGCTCTCCAATAGACCTTGAGCATCTTGACAGTGGAGATCAGACCCCATTTATCTTTGGATCCCAAGTGACTTCTACAGAGTCAATCACATGAGAGGCATTCACAAGATATTTAGCAAATGAATGGGTGACTGAAATAGGCAACAGATTGGCTGCTGTTTCATGGAGTCGGTTGTTATTCACAACCTTTATCCACCCAGTTTCTAAACAATAACTTTTTGCTTATGTTAGATGTTCAGACATACCCTACATTTAATCACGCTATACCAGTATGCAGAAGTGTCCATTCCACTGCTAGAAAGTTAGTGAAATATGTCCCAATAATAGATGACATGACCAAGAAACAAGAAATACAAAAAGAGCTGAAATTGGGTAGAATACAATCTACTGATTAAATTGCTTAGAAAAAAAGCTTTTGATTTTTAAAGAAACCAAGGGGCATTATACAGTGTAATTCTGGTAGTGAGAAAGTTAATTCTCATTGGGTAAAGAAGATTAACATATGATACAATGTCAGGACTAATTATGCTAAATTGATGATGAAAAAATATGTGGTTTAGCTTTCCCTGGTGGAAACTGTTATTTTAAGCCCCCCCCCCCTTGAGATGGAGTGGAAGCGGAGAAGGTATTATGTCCCATTTTCAGCATAATTTACCTTAACAAACATGTCATTTTTAAGTGAGACTGTGAATTACCTGCAGGTGATTTGAAAAGCCAGACTGATCATCTGAAGTCATAAGCAGCCCATTTGTTTTAGGGAATCAGTCACCTTGCAGTCTCTGTGATTAGATAATCCTTCTTGAGAACTGCTGGGATCTCTCAGCTGTGTCCTGATGCACACTGAAAAATGTCTGTGCACTTTAGGGGCTCAAAGTGACGATACCACATTGAATGGAAGGTAAGAACTGTTAAAAAGAAATCCATAGGCCCCAAATGAAGTCACTTATGCTAGGCTAGCCACCAAACCAGGGTTTAGTACCTAATCTAACTGAAGCTTCAACTTTGCCCAGAGAGGTAGTCTTAACCGGTGTGTCAGGAATTTTCTGATCAGCACCAACAGGTAATCTGTCACGTGGGCTCCGTCCACCCCCAAAGGAAGATCAGGTAATCCACTTCAACAAGACTTTCTTTTTTCCCCCAAAAGGAGATCACCTAATCTGAAATAATCCTTTTTTCTGTGTATGACTTCCTTGTCCGGCCTTTAAAAACCTTTCCTTTTCTGCTGCCCTTTGGAGCCCCCCTCACCTGCTGGGTGGGCTGCTGCCTGATTCGTGAAACGTTCAGTAAGGATGATTAGAGCTTTAAAATGCACTTGATTGAATTTTTTTGTTTTACTAGCACTTATATACTGTAAGTTACCTGGACTGTCCCATAAAAGTTTTTATGGTACATGATCAGCATTACTAAATGTGGCTTCAAAACTCAAAACTGTAATATGGAGTGTTAATCCTAAAAGGGAAATGTCTTTTGTCTTTTTCTTCCATGTTTAAAAATACGCTTTCACTGATATAAATGAGAGTTCTGTAAGGAATATGATGACAAAAGAAGTTAACTTTAGGTTATCAAAATGTACGTTAGGCCTAGAAGTAAACATCTGTACAAAATGTACTTAATGGTCAAGGAAAGCAAGGAATAGAAGGGAATGGGTTTTAGAAATAAAAAAAGAGCTGAAATTCGGTAGAATACAATCTACTGATTAAATTGCTTAGAAAAAAAGCTTTTGATTTACACCAAGAGTAAATACTAGACTCCTAACTCTAGAATCATTCCACATGTCACCTGATCTTTATAAAACACACTTGATCCCAGAATTGAAAGACAGAATGCCTTGAATTCATTCAATAGACTAAGAAGTGGATACAGTGAGGGGTGATATAAAGAGTTGCTGAGTTTTATGGACCAGGGAGGCGGAACCTGGGAGCTTGTAAAGAAACACAGAATCTGAAATCCCAGCTAATTCGTATGCGTCTTAGAGTTCGAGGAGCACAGCTCCAGGCCATCACGCTAAGGTTTTGGTTCAGCCTTTCTGCTGCTCTGGGCCTCCGTTTCTCCATCTGTAGGCTGGATAGAGTGGTATTAGCCACTAAATGCTCATTCCTGCCCTTGAAGAGACCCTGAAGTGGAGATGACTCCTGGGAAGGAAAGGGTTATGTCTGCACAAGACACTTGGACAAGACACCCAGGCGGAGCTGCACTGAATACTGCCAACCTTACATCTCATAAAACGTGATACATATGCATAACTGCTCTGTTACTGGATGAAATGCCCTGTCATTTTTCCTCCGGGGCATCATGCTGCGATGGTGGGGGTCATTTGCAGTCAGTTCTGGGCCTCGGGGAACTGAAGTCAGAAAGAGAGAGAGGGAAAGAGCGTGAGCTCAGGGCAGAGCAGCCGTAATGATGCAAGAGGCAGGGGCGGGACCCAGGGAGAAGCCAAATGAGGGAATCAGAGAAGCAGAGCTCCGCTAAGCAGTGATTTGACAGAGACAGCTCAGGGCTGTCTGATGGTCTGAGGGATGTAAAAGTCCAAGAGAAGGAGGGAGAGTGAGATGCAAGAGAAATTGAAGCATAAGATACAGAGGAAAACCTCAACAGGGGATTTTCCAGAAGGGCTAATGAGAAGGAGATGGAGTGAACTCAAAGGATGTCTGATGCTCCAATCATGACAGGACAAGGCCCTGAAGGCGACATCAAGTCAACCTCCTACCCCCGCTGTCTGCGTGGTGGTTGGCAAAGACAATGGGGTATTGATTCACAATATATTTTTATCCCTCTCTTTTCAGGTCATATTCATGATGACACACTCCTCTTGCTGTTCCCTCCACAGAGTTCTCATTGGACCCACCCCAGTGAGTTCTACCCAGTCCTTACTGGCCTCCACGTGTTAGCCACCATTAAATATCTGCATGGTCTTAGTGTGCCTCAAGTTTTTTTTTCATTTAATGCTAGTCCAAGGCTCCAGAGTCTTCTCTGTCTCACTTCATCCTCCATATCTCCTTCTCCTAAAATGTCACAGTGCAGCTCCCAGGTGCCGCCCATCACTGACTAACAGCTGTTCCGTTAAGCTGTTCCTTTTCAGCCCCGTCTACTGCCAAATTTTTACAAGAGCTGCAGACATGCCGAGAAACCAGAAATGACTGAAAAGCTGGCACTCCAAATGGTGTAAGAAAGAAAAGGATCTGAACAAGTCAGTGATAGTGCAATTAACCCTTGTATGATTGGAAGCCACTGTGTCACTTGCCGTCTCTGCTGGGACCTCTGAAAGCCATCCTCAGGGGCTGTTGTCACCCATTTAGAGAGAGCATGTCTCCCTGGCTGCCCGTCTTTCCTTGATCAAATGAGGACTGGCTTTAGTCTCTTTAAATTGAGTTGTTTGAGTTGCTCTATGAGGATGTGTGTTTAAGGGCTCTCCCACATTTCTGTTATGAAGATGCTTTGGGGTGGGAAAATCTACCTTGAGTCTGGACTTGGCTGGGTTTGAGTTCCAACTCATTAGTTAAGACTTTCCCTTAGCAAAGTCATTTAGCGTTTCTGAGCATCTGCTGTCCTTCAAAATCTGTTCCTTCCTTCCTCCTGGGCACATGGCTGCCCAGCCAGAGACCACATTCCTCAGCCTCCTTCACAGCTGGGTATGATTTTGTGACTAAGCTCTCGCCGATGGAACAGAAGTGATGTGTGAGGGACTTGCCTGCCCTGGAATCTCTCTCCTCCTTCTTCTCTTGGGCTGGATTCCAGATGACGTTAGGTGACAGCTTCTACAGGGCAGTTGAGGACAACACATTGAGGGGACTGCAGACCAAGAGATGTCACCTGGATCCCAGGATGACTTCACGACATACAGCTGCCCTGCCAGCTGGGACCTCCAAGCTCCATACTACACAGTGAGAGAGGAATGGCCGTCTATCTTATCTAATCCATTCTATTTTTGTCTCTATTATAGCTGATTAGTCTTAACCTTAATTAACACAATATCTATATCTTCATTTGTAAGACTGGGGAAATCACTCTTTGACAGAGCTGCTGTGAGGGTTGTCACACCATGTACAGAAGGGTTTAGAAATTGTAAAGTACTATTATAATGTCAGCTTGTATTGCTTTCCCCATTCCTGGTGTATGCGTGAAACCATCTGGCGGGGGCGTGGCAGATGGGGGCCCATCATAAAGTCTCTGGAGGGCAAAGGCACGTCTGCTGGCAGATCTCCTGATCCTGCGGGGAAGACATAGGGAGGTAGGAAGAGAAGCATAATGGCCAAATGCACAGCCTTTGGATTCAGACAAACTGGATTTAAATCCAGATTCTGCCATGTATCACCTTGGGCAGGTTACTTAACCTCTCTGTTCCTAAGTTTATCCATTATTCCTCAGATAATAATGATACCCATCTCACTGGTTTGTTGCGAAGTTTAAATGTGTGATGTATACTCATATATGACATGCTGAACAATGCCTGCAACACAGGAATTGCAGGAATAAATGGATCGAGTATTTGAATTCTCCAGACATTTAGAGGAAAGGATGAACGGAAGTGGAGAGACTGGGCGCATATGGATAAGCAGCCACTCCGTCTCAAGATTCACCATTTTCTGAGACTACTTTCAATCTCCTTGGAGAGACTTACCAACCCTGAGTCCAAAACTCCTTTTCTTCTCAACTCCATTTACCATACTTCATCAGCTCTTAGGGGTACATTTTTACATGGCAAAAATTGGGGTGCATCTCAAATTGATGGTGTTTTACAGTGGCTATGGGCCAGCCAGGAACTGTGATGTGGTTGTCATTGTCTGCCATGGCATGAACAAACTGGGCCGTAGCCATTCATATTATTGTTAATGCAAACGAGTTCTATACATTGTTGGTTTAATTGCTACTTGAAATATCTTAATAAAGAGTACACTGATACTTGGCATTTAAATGATAAACTATGAACCTAAATAGACCTGGAAACAGAGCAACAACTTGTGCATTTGATTTTAGTGAAGCAGATATTTGTGTTTGGAGGCATGAATGGAATTGCATATTCTCTTGGAAAGCAAGAGTCAAAGGTATCTTGGGACCCGAAGAAGGAAGATTCCTACAAGTATATGAAGCTGTGTTATGCTTTGTTGCTGACACACATGCGCAAGGATTGTCAACCCTATGCCTAAATACACAACTGAAGATGGAGAAATTGTCCATGTTCTCAGAATGCATGAAGAGAAAATTTCAAGATACAAGAGGCTGTGTGTTGGAGAGAACTATGATTAAAGCATTAAACCACTAAACATCAATTTGTCAGAAACTTCTTGCTAACTTTGAACAGTAACAGATTAATTTCCAGCAACATGTAATTCAATTGAGGGAAAGCATATAAATTAAACCAAGTGGGAAATGTTGATGAAACCTCAGTAGTTTTGGCATGTTTAGAAATTTATGAGCGATAGGAGGGAGATAAAGAACGTGATCATGGGTTGGAAAAAGCATTCTATCACTGTAATAATATGCATAATTTCAGTAGCCAAAAATTGAGACATTCGTCAAAGAAGATTTTAAAAAAAGGATGGATAGATGATAGCTGAATTGATAGAAGACGGGCTTAAAGTAATCTGAAGTAGACGTCTGGGAGCTGTGCATAAAGCACCAAGAATGCTGATTCTTCATGTAATCTGTGGATATGTATTCAAATAATTAAAGAGGAAGCAAATGTAAAGTTTAGGTGCTTGGCGGTTGTTTTTGAGAGGCATGACTGGATGTCTGCAGCCCTTCAACCTTTCCGTCAACAAACTTTTTAAAGACAATTTGAGGAAGGAATAAGAACACTAGCCTTTTTCTGGAAGCTTTCTGACGATACCTTCTGGTAAGAGGAAGAAAGCGCCAGTATCAAAATTGGCAGACTGGGTGGTAAGAGGCTTAGAAGAAACGGCTGGAGACAAGTGCTGCTTTTAACGACACAAAGGACAGTCGTGCGCAGAGAAGCACGGGAATCAACAACTTTGAGTCCAAGTGATTTCGAAGAACTGGACCCCATGGGGAAATGCTTGGGGAATGCCTTAACATTCCATTTTATATACATTTCCCTTTTAATGAATGTTACAGGAGTGATATGTGAAAGAAATCTACGTCTAAGTCTAAAAAGATTTTTTCATAAAAGTAAAAGTCGTGGTAAGAATGAATTGTGTTATAGTTTAATTATCTTCATTTTTTTTCTTTCTTAGTGCCTCATAGGATGAAGGTGAATATTCCAACTGATGATGTGTTAAATTGAACCCACTTCCAAGGCTGGAAAATGGGTAACACTGGAACCGCCCAGGTTCTGACACTTTAAATGTCACTCTCCACACTTCAACCACACTTTTATGTCCTTCCAGGTTTGTTACTTTCAGTCTCACACAAAATACATTTCTTTACTCCAATAAAACCTCCAATTCCCTCAGTTCCTCTTTTAAATGTTTCTTCTCCTTCCTATGTCCAATTTGGCATCCTATCTAGACCTAGGGTACATCTTTTCCCCCTTCTCTTCTCTTCCTTTCCCTCCCCCTCTCTTCCCTTCAAGTACTCCTCTGTCACAGGTGCTTGGCTAATTGTCAGTTTGGGGTCAATATGCATTCATTCCATTTTAAAAATAATTACAGTATTTAAAAATATACCCAATAGCATAGGTATCCGTGTACCCACCACCCAAATTTAATAGATGCCATATTTGCTTCAGATGCATCTTTCAGCAAGTTACGCCAAAGCCCCAACCCCAAACCACACGCCTCTGTGCTGGTTATTAAAGTCTCGTCTCCCAGCTCCACACCCACGCCTTTATACTCCGCTCTGTTGTGCCAGGACTGGGACTTTGTCAACCTCCCTGTCTTTGCCAACTGAATCCCCCCTACCTGCTGCTAAGAGATGATAGAGGGAGATGAGAAGGCTGGGGCGATCTCAGTGATGCTTCTCCAAACTGACAGCTGGGACTGGTCCAGCAGCAGCTGGTATCAGAGCACTGGTTCCCCTTCACTCCTGGGGCCTTTGAGATACCAGCAACCCCCGCACTCATTAGTCAGCGCCTCCTTCCCAAAGACTGAGTCTGAGCTTACAGGGTGCTCATCTGCCTCCCTGAGCTTTCAGTACCAGCTGGATGATGGGTCTCCTCAGAGACCTGGATCCTGAACCTGCAGCCCGTTCCCTCCAAGCCTTTATGTCCTAATAACCCATCTCTTCCTTTATTCCCCCAACTCTAGGAGCAGTAGAGGGAGTTTCTGGCAGTTACAATTCGCATATTATCTCAGAGTTCACTTTTTACATTTTTTTGTCCATTTTCCAATACTTGTTTAACCAATTTCCTATATTCTGTTTGTTAAAACAACTGTCATGGCTTCTGCTTTTCTGGCTGGGTGTTGGCCGATACATTCTTCCTTTCTCCCCCAAAGAAATGACTATTTTGAAGTTCACAGATAGCACTTATATGCACTTTTTTGTGTGTATTTTAGTTACATGAAATTGACATAAACGAATTCACTCTGTACACATAATTTTGAAACTTGCTCTTGATCTTTTTCGTGCTTTTTTTTTTTTCACATGGGTTCAGGTTGAAGCATAAAGATCTAATTGATTCATTTAAACTTTATTATATGAATAAATTACAATTTGTTCATCTATTGCCCTACTGAGGAACAGGTAGTTTATGTCCAATCTGTTAGTACCAAAAACATTGCTGCAGGGGAGATTTTTGCCTATGTCTTTTTGGACTCATGTGCAAGAATCTCTCTAGGGTATAATCCTAGAAGTGGAATTGCTAGAAAGTAGGCGATGCATCTATTCACATTTACTAGATTAAATTTCATTTCCAAGTATATCTGTGCAGTACCTTCTCCCATATCCTTGCCAGCTTTTATTATTAAATCCCCCCCCCCCCAATCTGATGGTGTAATCAGCTTTGGTTTAATTAATTTGCATTTCCCTAATTATTAATCAGGATGAGCATTTAAAAAATGTATATTAGCTATTTGAGTTTCCTTTTCCACATTTTTTTTCCTATTGGGGTTTTTGTCTTTTCTTATGGTTAAGAGGTAGAAGGTGTATATATATATATATTCTGTATATGAATCCATTGCCATTATGTGCATCCTAAATATCTTTTTCTACTCTGTGGCTTGTCTTTAAACTCTAAGTTATTTTTTGTCATAGAAAACTTTAAATATTAAAGGAGTCAAATTTATCAACTTTTCCTTTAGAATTTTCACTCTTCTTTATCTTGTGTAAGAAACCTTTTCTCACCACAAGGTCATAAAACTACTCTACTATATTTTCTTCCAAAAGTTGAATTTTGTTTTAAAAAAAATTTGTTCCACTTGCATTGACTTTTATGTCTGGTGTAAAATCAGAATATAATTTTGTCACATGGAGGCCTATTGTCTGAGCCCAGGTTCTTTCATTCATCGGTCTGTGCGATTCCCTGTTCCCATGCCACACTTTTACAGCTTTATTGTGAGTCTTCATATCTGGCAGGGTGTCAAGGGTGAGTGACTCCTTGATACTTACTTTCTTGAAAATTGCCTTGTCTATTTTCACATTTTTATTCTTTAAAGTAAATTTTAGGATCAAATTTCATGAAAAGCCCTGTTGAGATTTTGAGGGCTCGGAATTTCTAAGTTACTTTGGGGAGGGTGTTTATCTTTAGGAAAGGACCCTCTTACTAACTAAGGTCTTGCTCTTCAATGTGTGATATTTGGTCCAATAACACTGACTTCACTTGGATCTGGTCAGAAGTGCAGAATTTGGGGCCCTATCCCGCATACTTTCTGAATCAGAATCTGCCTTTTAACAAGAGCTCCAGATTTGTATGCACATTATTCAAGTTGGAGAAGTATGGTTCTAAAGCCATACATCTCCTTTATCTAAAAAGAGCTAGGGATTTGTGGTTTTGACTTTATTTTTTAAACCTTCCTCTCTACTAGATTCACTTAAACAAAAAGAGACATGCTTAAACATCTGTCATCTTAATAAATTCACCCTAAGCCTAGGTGCTTATCTCGCTATCACCCACTGCCATTCTCTCTCTTCACAGTCAAACTCCTTGACACAGATGCATGTGCTCGTGGCTCCACTTCCTCACTTTCCAGCCATCGATTTCCCATAACTTCAAGACTGCTTGAGCTCATGTTACTAAGGACCTCTAAATTTCCAAATCCACTGGGCATCTCTCAGTGCTCAGTTTCCTTTACTTTCTTGCAGCATCTCTGCATCTTGTCCATTCATTCTTCCCCTTTTCCCTATTAACTCAGCTCAGATCCCTCTCACCTCTTGCCTGTACCCAGGCAATCCTCTTAACCAGTCTTCTCCTCTCCAGCACTCGGTCTTCTATAAAGCTTCTAGTGTTGTTCCAAATGTAAATCAGATCATGTTATCGCTTCACTTAAAAACCACTCTTTGGGGCTCCATGGCTCACAGATGAGACCCAAAACTTCTCAGGCCATCATGGCTAGAGGACCCTGTTGGGTGTGCCTATGCCAGAGTCTCTCCCCTCATCTCCTTGCCACCCCCTCTCAGGAACCTGTGTCCTAGCCAGGCTAGATGACTTGGGGTTCCCTGGCATCCCATGTCATTTCCTGTGTCCGTGGTTTGCATTTGTATTTTCCTTCTACATCAAATGCTCTTGTCCTTTTGAATATGTATCAAACGTGTAATCATCCTTTAAGACCCAGTCCGAATGGCTTTTCCTCTGTGAAGCCTTCCTTCCTAGACAGAGGGAATCTCTCATGGGCTGTATTTCTATGATCATACTTCACACAGTATAGTAACTACTGTTTATCTCTCCTCCCCTACCAGCCCGTGAACTGGTTGTGGCAGGATTTATCTTATTTATCTTTATATCCCCAGTGCAGGCATGTAGTTGGCTTATTGCATGAACAAATGCATGACTGAATCAAGTTGGTAGAGAGATGTTCGTTCACGCTGCTAACGCCATCTCTTTGCTTGCAGCTGTTTCTGCTTCTGGAGTTTGAGCACACCATTCTGGGACCATAGGAGATTCTCCCTCCACTCCCTGAGGTGCTCCAGCTGGAAGGGGCCTCTTCTCCTCTCATGCTGAAATACCACTTCCTTTCGGCCCTTCTCTTAGGCACTAACCTCCTGCTCTCTATTTGTGCCTCTCTGGCTCAATACAAGTCATTTGCAAATTCCCTTGAAGCAAGGGACTGTGTCTCAGACTCTTCTTCGTCCTTCCCCCAAATGCCCAGCAAATGCTTTGCACACACAAGGCACTTGATGGATGTCTACTCAATTGAGTCAACATGATTTTAACTCGTGCCACTAAGAATTTTTCATCTAGTAGATAAAGGAGCCTTAGATTCCTAAGCTGGCTAGAATGTTATATGGGTGGAATGCACACCAAGTGATTATTAACATCAGGCAGGGGTGTCATTTCAGAAATCAGAATAATTGCAGAGAGAGAGAGCCTCAGGCCTGAAAAACAGACCTCTGCAAGGAAGCTGCCCTACAGAGATGCTCTTAACCCACATGGGGGTGCTTGGGAAACCCTTTACACGCCTAGCCTGGAGCGGGAGCAGACGCTGCCCCTTCACCATGCTTATGCAAACTTCAGATCGGACTTTGAAGCTAAGCTTTGGGAAGAATCTGAAAGATGGTTTTTAGAGGATATCAAAGGAGAGAATGTGGTTAAATTTTCTTGAGCTACGGGAGCCCCGGAAGAAGACGCATCCCCGTTGCTGCTGTTCCCGGGGCTGAAGCATCACGGCTGAGGAGAGCTCCTTTCTCGCTCCCAGGGGCCTTAGTGTTCTGCTCTTTGGTTGAATTAAGCAGCCCTGGGAGGGAAAAGAGCCTGACTTGATAAAACCAATGAGCTTGAACAGAACAAGCAGAGCTTGTGGTGCGGCATTTGCCTTCGGCAATTAGATGAGCTCAGATCTCATCCTGATTCTCGTCCATACCTCTGACTAGAAGAGGAAGGGCCCAGGAAATAGCAGATATGCCCACAGTGAACACTTACTTTGATTTTCTCATCAGGGATTCCAATGTTTTACTGTAATATGTATTCAACGTGTGCTGTTCTGAGAATTGCCTTCAGTCCTTGAAAATAGACCTGCAGCTCCTATCTCCGTTTTCGTCTGCTAAGGGTCGTGAGGATGTGTGTGCCTGGTCCCTGCTGGCTGACACTGGAGCCCCGACCACATTGGGGCAGGTAGGGTGAGCACTGGCCTCCCACAATGCCTCTGACATCAGGACAGATGTCTCCCAGGGAGGTGGCCTTCGGGCCTCTGGGACCTGGGAATGCTTATCACAGTATGCGGCATGAACACATGGTCGCTCAGTGGCCCAGGGAGGGTCATAGCTACTATGCAATCCCTCCGTATATTCAACCCCATGGAAGGCACAGATGGAGGGTTTTCCTATGAAAGTTAGAAAAGGGCAGCATTTCAGTGACTTCTATTTTTTTCTTTTCAGAGTAGAAACGAAAGGAAAAGAATTAAAGGAGAGAGAAGAAAACCCTAACTTTATGTTATTGGTGTGGTCACTGAGCTTCCTGAGCACTTCCTCAGCTCCAGCATCAAAGAGGCATGGGAGTCACAGCTCAGTTCAGAGACATTATACCACGTAAGCACAGTGACTGAAGTTGTGCTGGATGTTTCCTGTTCGCCCATTCAGTTCCACTTTCTTCCCTTTTCCATGGTGCTCTGAGCCCTGGGAGTCAACCATTATAGACTAAATCAAAGGATCTCCTACCCTCTGGCTCTGGGTGGATTTGATCAAAGGAAAACACTAGCAAGTGATGGGAGGGAGGGAGGACCATCAGATTGGGGTATTTATTCATTGGTTCTTCCCTGCTGGTCACTGTGGGTTAGATGAGTTCCTTTTATTAAGACCACAACTTCTGGAGGTAATAAAGCAGGATTTCCTGGAAAAGGTGATGTCTGGGCATACCCCAAATGATAAGGAGTGAGACACATGAATAAGAGAGTGGATGGAGAAATGAGCCAGGCAGAGGGAAGAATGTGCAAAGGCCCTGGGGTAGGAAGGAGCTTAGCTTGTTTGGGATTGGGAAGAAGCCAGCTTGGTAGAGGTAGTAAACAAGAGAGGGGAAGAAAAGGGTGGTTGTGCAGGGCCTCATAGGCTATTGTAAGGAGTTTGGATTTAATTGGATGGAAGGGAGATTGGAAGGTGTTAAGCTAGGGAGTGACATGATCTGATCTAAGTTTTTAAAAGGCCATTCTGGAGACATGTGCTACACTGGATGTTCCCTCCATTCTCCAGGCTGCTCAGCCTCAAGAAGCTTCTCTCTGTATAAAAATAGCCCTCTATTTTTTTACCACTTGGCATTGTGAAGTGACCGAACAAAACAAAATGAGGATTAAACTGTAAAGGTGGCTTTGTATATGGTCCTTTATCTTTCCTCTGAGTCCTTCAATTCATTTCATCAGAGATGGTTTAATTATATCAAGTCATTGAGTGCGAGCTGAAGTATTTTGGATAGATCTGCTAAAAGATCAGGTATCATTTAAAAACAACCATTATTTTTTAGAACATGTCCAAGTGCAGAACTGGGTTGCTTAACAGTAACTGCATCCTTCAATTCTTTAGGGATGCCTGAAAGGTTCCAGTCCCGTGAAAATTTAAAAGGGAAAGCAATTTCAAATAAATCCTCCCCTTTCCCCTCTGTCTCCAATTTTCACTAAATTTCTCCTTGTTTAAAGACATTGCCAATAAAAGTCAACTTGAGTGTGAATTATAATTAGAGATACAGTCTCTGAGGTTGCCAAATTATGTTCTTCACAGATCCATTAACATTTCCCCTGCTCTCTGTTGGCTGATGTAGACCCAGTTCCAGAAGGATTTTGGCTACTTCTCCATTTAGTCTCTGCACAGTGGCTGATGTGTATCAAGCTAATTGCTGGCTAATTCTATGATAGATGCATCCCAGGTGTTTTTCTTGAGCTCTTGAGCCTTGTACTCTGTTATTTTCTGTACTTAGACCCCCTACTTACATCTTTACTGAATTGCATAATGCATACACGTCTAATCTCTCAGAAAACTGTGCCCCTTTCCCTGCTGTAAGCCCTGGATTAAAAAAAAAATCCTTGCTGACTATAGTGAGTTCAGTGTAGGAATTTTGATTAACAGCAAAAATCAAGTCTAAAAGACTTGATTCTTTTGAGCTAAGATCCGGGAATGCACTATAAAATAGCCTTACCACACAGTGCAGAGAGTCTGGGGGGATCACAGTGAAAGGGGGGTGGCGAAGAAGGTAAATGGGCAATACCTCCTTTCTAACTCTGCTGCCTTCTGCTCTGTTCCAGGCGCTACTTCTCAATACAACAGCAACAAGTGCATCCACAATTTTAAGGTGGTGTCAGCTATCCTTTCTTGTTGCTTTTACTCCAGAAATCCAGAAGTTTGGAAACTGGTATTTTTTTGGAACCTCCAATGATAAACTCTTGGGCATTTTGGTTGGAATTTTTTAACAGTCTTTGAGGCCGCAGTGTTTACCGATAATCTGTTAGTGAAATTTTGTTCAGATACTACCCTCCTAAGGACATCCATCCTGAACCACCTTATTTAAAATTGTAACACTCCACACCCCCCATTCCTTGCTCTTCTTGTCTGCTTCTTAGCCCTTGCCAGCCTCTAACATACTAGGCTACTTACTTACTATGTTCACTATTTTTATCTTTTTTCTCCTGCTGGAATTTGAACCTCAAGACTACAGGGATATTTGGATTGTTCATTCATATATCCCAAGGACAAACTCAGCACAGTGCCTGGCACAATGCAAATGCTTAATTAGTATTTGTTGAATGACTGAATGATGTTTCACAATGAGACTGGGTCATAAATACCTGCTCCAAATCCAATTTCTCATTTTGAGTATCTAATTCAGCTGTTCAACTGGTATTTGCTTGCGAACATTTTCATGACATAATATGTATTATGTCTACATCTGTCATAACTTTGGTCCTGACCTTTTTTGCTGGGAGTTTTTGATTACTGATTCAGCCTCCTTAGTTGTAATTGGTCTGTTAAGATATTCTATTTCTTTGCAATTCAGTCTTGTAGGTTCTATGTTTTTGGAATTTGTCAAATTCTTCTGGGTTATCTAATTTGTTGGTTTCATAATTGTTCATAGTACTTTATTATGATCCTTAGTATTTCTGTGTTATCAGCTGTAATGTCACCTCTTTCATTTCTGATTTATTTGAGTCTTCTCTCTTTTTTCTTTTAGTTTGCCTAGGTAAAAATTTATCAATTTCATTTATCTTTTAGACAGATTAACTCTTAGTTTCATTGATCTTTTCTATTTTCTTTCTAGTCTCTATTTTATTGATTTCCACTCTGATCTTTGTTATTTCTTTTCTTTTACTAATTTTGTTCTTCTTTTCACAGTTCCTTGAGGTGTGAAGTTAGGTTGTTCAACATTTTTTTTTTCTATTGTATTGATTTTTATGGCTATAAACTTCCCTCTTAGAACTGCTTTTGCTGTATTCCGTAAGTTTTGATATATTTCCATTTTCGTTTGTCTGAAGGTATTTTTTGATTTCTCTTTTGATTCCTTGTTTGACCCACTGGTTGTTCAGGAACATGTTTAACCACATATTTATAAGTTTTTCAGTTTTCCTCTTATTATTGATGTTTAGTTTCATACCACAGTGTCCAAAAGATGCTTGGTGTGATTTCAGTCTTCTTAAATTAGTTAAGACTTGTTTCATGGCCACACATATGACTTATCCTGGAGAATGTTTTACCTGTCCTTGAGAAGAATGTGTTTCCTGCTGCTGTTGGATAGAAAGTTCTGTATATGTACATTAGGTCTTACTGGCCTAATGTGCAGTTTATGTCCAATGTTTTCTTAATGATTTTCTGTCTGGATGATCTACCTAGTGTTGAAATTAAGGTATTGAATTCCTCTAAAGTCATTGTATTGCTGTCTATTTCTCCCTTCAAATGTTAGTATTTGCTTTATATATGTAAGTGCTTTGATGTAGGGTACATAAATATTTACTGTTGTTATATCCTCTTGATGAATTGACCCCTTTATCATTATTTAATGACGTACTTTGTCTCATTGCATCTTTGGCTTAACGTCTGTTTTGTCTGCTGTAAGTATAGCTGTCTCTGCTTTCTCTGGTTTCCATTTGCATGGACTATTTTTTCCCATCCCTTGACTTTTAGCCTGTGCGTGTCCTTGAAGCTGAAGTGAGTCTCTTGAAGGCAACATATAGTTGTTGTTGTAATCATTCAGCCACTTTATGTCTTTTGTTTGGAGAATACAGTCCATTTACCTTTAGAGTAATTATTGACAAGTATGGACATAGTGTTGTCATTTTGTTACTTGTTTCTGACTGGTTTGTTCTTTGTTCCTTTCTCATACTCTTTTCCTTTGTGACGTGTTGATTTTCTGTAGTGGTATGCTTTGATTTTGTTCTCTATTCTTGTAGTGTCCTTAGCTGGTTCTGGAATCAGGGTAATACTTATCTTGTATATCTTGTCTTTTGTGTACCTACTACAGGTTTTGCTTTGTGATTACTACAAGATTTACATAAAACATCTTACACTTACAATGGCCTATTTTAAGCTGATACTAGCTTAATTTCAAACACATAAACAAGTTTTATGTTTTTATAGTCCTCCTCATACATTTTATGATTTTGATGTCATAATTTACATCTTTTATATTGTATATCTATTAATAAATTATTGTAGTATGTATTTTTAATGCTTCTGTGTTTTAACCTTTACATTAGAGTTATAAGTGATTTATCCACCAAAATTATAATATTAGAGTATTCTAAATTTAGTTATATATTTACCTTTACCAGTGAGTTTTATACTTTGCCAGATTTTCATGTTACTAAGCATTCTCTCATTTCAGCTTGAAGAAGTACCTCCTTGTAAGACCAGTCTAGTGGTGATGAACTCCTTTAGATTTTATTTGTTTGGGAATCTTTTTATCTGTCCTTCAGTTCTAAAGGACAGCTTTGCCAGGTAGAGTATTCTTGGTTGTTAAATTTTTTCAATTTCAGGACTTTGAATTTATCATCCACTCTTTTCTGGACTACAATATTTCTGTTGAAAAAAATCTGTTAATAATATTATGGAAGTAACTTTGTACACAATAAGTTACTTTTATCTTACTGCTTTTAAGTAAGTTTCTCTCTTTGTCTTTAACTGTTGATAATTTAATTACAATGTGTATCAGTATGGGTCTTTTTGGAGTCTTTTAATTTAGTATTCTTTGGACTTCCTGTATCCAGATGTTTCTCTTTCCCCTGGCTAGGAAACTTTTCAGCCATTGTTTCTTCAAATTATGTTTCTGCCCCTTTCTCTCTTTTCCCTCTGTGACCCCAATAATGTGAAATATTACTCCCTCTGATGGTGTCCCATAGGTCTTTTAATTTATCTACTCCTTTTTATCCTTTTTTGCTTCTCTGGATTAATTCCACTACCCTGTCTTTGAGTTTGCTGATCCTTTCTTCCTCTTAATAAAGTCTATGGTTGAACTTCTCTATTTAATGTTTTAGGTCAGTATTGTATTCTTTTGCACTATGATTTCTGTTTGGCATTTAAAAATATTTCTATCTCTTTGTTGAAATTCTTACTTTGTTCATGTATTGCTTTTCTGACCATGGTGAGCATCTTTTGACCTTCATTTTGAAACCTTTATCTGGTAAATCATTCATCTCTGTTTCATTAAGATCTGTTCTGGAGATTTATCTTGTTCTTTTATTTGAAATATATTCCCCTTTACTTTATTTTCTTTGATTCTCTGTGTTGGTTTCTGCACTGTAGATAAAACAGCCACCTCTCTTAATCTTGATAGACTGGTTTTGTGTAGGAAATGAACCTCATCAATCAGCCTCCTGAGGTCCTGGTTGCCTCTCAAACCTTTGTGATTATTAGGCCATTGTCGTTGTTCTTAGTGACCTTGATTTTAAGTCTTTTAAATAAATATCCCAAACTGGAATTATCAGGTCACATGGTAGTTTTATTTTTAATTTTTTGAGGAATCGCTATACTTTTTTCCATTGCAGTTGCACCATTTTGCATTCCTACCAACAGGGAAAAATGATTTCAATTTATCCACCTAATCATCACTCTTGTCTTACTTATTTATTTGTTTATTTATATTTATTTATTTATTTATTTATTTATTTATTTATTTATTTATTTATTTAGATAATGGCTGTCCTGATAGGTGTGAGGTGATATCTCACTGTGGTTTAGATTTGTATTTCCCTGGTGATTAGTGATATCAAACATTTTTTTCATATGGCTATTGCCATAACATTTTGTACCTCTAATACACAGTTGTTTTATTATACTTACATTTTAGTCTACGAATTTATCTAGTTTTTATTCTCTGCTAGAAGCCACCTGTGGGCAGGGATCATATGCGTGGTGCCTGGCACGTGATATTTAATTGATACATTGAATTGAATCAATGAGGGACCTTATCCTGAACAATCAAATATTTTCCATCCTTTTGTTCAGCTTTGTCTCAAGTAAGTCTAACTTTGAGTAAGGTGGAAAGAACATAGAGGGGTTAATAAGATGAATAATGAGGATTTGGAAGTGCCTCTACGGGAATGAGAAAGAGGGTTACCTAGGGTCAAAAATGAATGCTTTGCCTAGCACTGTTGGGAACCTAGCTGAGCCAGTTGGGGGGGGGGTCATCATATATTGTATTATATTATATTATGTGCCTAGCTATGTACTAAGCATTTTAGAATAATAATTTTACAATAACATTTTACTTACTCCTCAAAGCTATCTATGAGCCAAACATTATCATTCCATTTCACACACAAGGTAACGGAGGCTAAACAACTTATTCAAGTTCACACAGTTAATGAGTGGCAGTATCAGAACTACCAAGCAGCTCTTTCTGGTTCCACGTTTGGATCATTTAATAACCAGACCAGTCTGTCTCCAGAGGCACTGAGCTTACAGGTTCTGTCATTCTTTATCTTAACTGCAAAATTACTCAGCCAGAGGACAAGCCCCATCTCTCGTTGGACTTCGGCTCCCTTGGTAAAATAGGAGTGGCCACAGGAGTGGGGCGGATGGGAATTGTCTTTGGTGACCTCCAGTGGCCTCCCAGCTCTAATATTCTGTGAGTCTATCCTAGAGCAAATATGCTCGAACAGAGCTTCCACTTGGGATTAACAGAACCACACACAACAACAGCCTGCGTGGAGCGCCTCTGACGCCTTGTATTTGTATAGGGCAATCTTACTCGCGATTGTTTTCGATTCAATCCTAGAGTCAAGGTTTGACAGCTAATAATTTGTTCTCAGCCACATTTTACTTTTTACCGTGCTTGGCTATCAAGTTTTCTTATTCTCCACAAACTTCCTGCTCTTTGTCCATGCTTCTTAGCATTTTTGTAATCATGGGAGCTAGCATGTAAGTTTTCTTGGCCCCTTTGCGGAATGCAACCTTGTCTCAATCAGAATTGTCAAGTGGAGTGCTGATTGGAGAATAGCGCCCTGCCCGCCTGCGGACAACTCCTTGCTGGGTATTTCCCAAGTCTAGCACATCTCCAGCTAGGATGTACATTCTGAATCAGAATCTGCTCACTCTGACCCAGCACCTTTTACTTCTATGAAATTGGAACAAATTCTCAGAAAGAAGCACTTTCCATTGAGTTCAGGAATTTTCAATTACTGCAGTTGCTTCCCTTCAGAACAGAAATGCACGTTTTATTGTGACAGACTACATGATTTTTCATCTTTGAATGGATGCATGATTAGTTTTGTTTAAAGTTTGACTCTCCAAAAACAGCCTTGTGCTAATATTTATGTAAGAGTGACAGACTATGGGTCAGAAAATCTAGGAGGTAATTTAAAAATACACTTTCGAGTGTGTTACATTCAAGTCATACAGGAGATGAGTCTGTTTTGTTAAGCTAAATATACAAACTTTTATGTCTCCCTTAATATATAAACTATGCTTTTTATCAGCAATACTTATAGGGTCGTGGAACTAACTCATCGAAGATAAATCTCAACAGGTACTGCCAGAAATCAGACCTCATCTGAGAAAAAATCCAGTGCTTATGGGTTTAGTCTCAGGTCTCTGGGCATGGGACATTTGGCCTTCTATCCTCAACAGAAACTGAGACTTTCTCAAGTTTTGCCTAAAATGAAACTCGACCAATTTTCCTTCCATTTAGCACTTAAGTTACCTAGTTATTTCTCATTGATCAGCAAGGAACAACTTTTAGCAAGATATACAGTAATTCAGTTCAACGCATTTCCTGAATGCCTATTTTCTATGGGGACTGTGTATCACGTGGAATGTAAACATGAATAAACTGTGGCCCTTCCTCTTTAGAGAGTCCCAGGGATGGAGTAGTAACAGGGCCAGACATAAAGAGCTTAAATACAAGGTAGCTCTAATAAGTTCTGTAACTAAAATGTTGTGAAAATGCTGGAGTAGAAGAGATTAGTGCTTTTAGAACACACATTTTCTTCCAGAAACTTCCTTAAAGTAACACTCCTGGCCTCTCTTCCCACCACAGGAGGAGGAGTGATGTTCAGGTCTGCTCTCTGTAATGCATCAAGTTTAGTGGTAGAGGCTCCTGCCCTTTGAAGCAAAGATTTGTCCATGTTTGGCTGAACCTGAGTGGAAAGCTTCATTCTGGTGTTCACATTGACAGACCTCTGACTCTTACACTTAAATCTTGCTCTTCAATAATGGTGATAAAACTAGTGGTAACGTTGGCAGAGATCAGAATGTAGGGTACACAAATTCACAGAAACACTTTCATCTTGAAACAAAGGCAATTTAATTATACAGAATATGCGAAGTCACTTCTCATTTTATTGATCAGTTACTTGGAAAATTCTGTACCGTATTAGTCAGCTTTTTGCTGATGCAAAATGTTACGCAGTGTTACATAATGAACAATCCTAAAATTTAGTGGCTATGACAACAAATGGTTACTCACTGCTTCTAAGTCTGAGGGTTGGCCATGGCTCTGCTGTACTTTCCTTGGCTTGAAATGTTTTCTCATTCTGAGATTTTCCCTGGCATGAGTTATTCTCATGGTGGGAGGGCAGCAGTGCCAAAGGGGCAAAAATGGAAACTTGTAATATCTCTCATAGTCTCTGCTCAGAGCTGGCATATTGTCATCTCTGCGCACATCTGATTGGTTAAAGCAAGTCACACGACCAAGTCCAAAACCAATGGGACAAGGAAATACTTTCTGCTTACAGAGATACAATCTCCCACATACATCTCTGGCTTTCACTTAGCGTCTTGCACATGGAGTCTTTAGCTGCTTTATGCTATTGGCATCATCTAACTTATTTATTACATTCCGTCTTTGATAAAACTCTGAAGACATTCACATTTCTTTGATTTAGCCTTCAGCCATAAAGCACCATTGAAAACGCTTCAAGGTGAGTATTATACTTAAACTACTCTGGAGAAGTTAGTGAGGTTGGATACTTTCTTACTACCAGAATATATTTTTCATTTATTAATATTGTTAGATGAACCAGGTCTTAGTTACTGTTTCCCTGTGGTAGGCAGACTCTAGGGTGTCTCCACGACCCCTGTCTCTGGGTGCTCCTACTCCTGCAGTCCCCTCCCCTTAGTGTGGCTGGGACCTGTGATTTGTAACAGATAGACAATGACAAATGTGGTGGGATGTATGTGGTTATTAGTGATTAGGTTAAATAAGATTATAAACCTTGTCCTGCAAGGAGCATCTCCCCTGCTGCCTTTGAGGAAAGAAGTAGCCACATTGGGGAGGCCCACGTGACAAGGAACTGAGAGCGTCTTTCAGCCAACAGTCAGCAAGAAACTGACTCACAAGGAATTCTGCCAACAACCATAAGGCCTTGGAAGTGGGTACTTCCCCCGTCAGGACTCAGATGAGACTGCAGCCCTGGCTGACACTTTGACTGGAACCTTATGAAATCATGAGAACCCAGTTAAGAACCTAGTTAAGCCCTTCCCATACTCCTGATACATAGAAATTGAGATAATAAATATATGTGGTTTTATGTATTGTTAAACAGCAATAGGAAACAATTTTAATCCACTGTCCATTTCAGAATACTAAGGATAAAGCATTTTCATTAGTTTCTATTACCTCCCAATTCTATTGCTTTATCTCAATGTGACTTTCTATTTTGTTACATGGGCTTAGTTTATGTAGTAACATTAAGAACTTGGGGTGAGAAGCACTGTGTAAGCAGATTTACTTCATGTCACATGTCCTTGCATGTTTATAGAAGATAAAAATATATACTTCTTTAATTAGTTAATTAATATTTATAAAACCTCTACAATGTGTCTGGCACAATTCTATGCAATTGGGATGCAAAACAAGAAAGACAGATGGTCCCTGTCTTCATGGAGCTCACATTTTATTGGAAGAATCAGAGAATAACCATTAAATACAGTTTTAAATTACACATCTGAATGGAGAAAATAAATGTTACTCTGATCTAGAAATAACTAGCAAAATCTTTTGAAGAGCTAGCATTTAAACTGAGATTCAAAAGATAAAAGATAAAAGATAAGAAGGTGCAAATATATTGCTTAATTCCCACCAGTTTAGAACTGGATGAGTTCTCTTGGTGCAAAATTGTGTTTGCTCATGTTGTGTGTGTGTGTATGTGTGTGTCTGTGTGTATGAAGGTACAGAATAATGTGGATGAGATTTATAATAGCAAGTGGGTTCAGAAACGAATGCAGACAAAAATACCTTAGAGTTCAGGAGATTGAAAGAAAATATAATAAGGAGTAACAAAGAGTATATATATTTGGAATGTAATCTTGTGATAATGTGGGTAGGAACTGTACGGTATAATGCTTTGGTAGCAGTTCTTAGGATGAGGAAAAAGATATTTTAAAGTTATAAAGAGTTAGATATTGAGTGCTATCTGTATCTACTGACCATATGCATAACTGGATTCTTAATTTACAAGAGCAGAGCCAAGCCAATTTTGAAACTGCTTTGTATGCCCATCTCCCTCTGACATCTC
Source organism: Camelus bactrianus (assembly GCF_048773025.1). NCBI lineage: Eukaryota > Metazoa > Chordata > Mammalia > Artiodactyla > Camelidae > Camelus > Camelus bactrianus. The sequence goes on from NC_133552.1 coordinate 16,468,190, forward strand.
TTTATTATTTCTCCTTGCTCTGCAATTGCTCTGCTGGCTTTTATTAAGCTATAGATATTTCATCCCACTGTGAATCTAAATCTTTTGCTTCTGTCACTTTTGCACACAGGTTGCATTTTCGAGTATGCATTCTGGGAATGCCAAGAAGGAAATAAAGTTTTCTCTTACTTTGGCGTGGACTTTTTTCTTTCCATTTAGTTTCCAGAGTGTTTGTCTCTCAGGCATTTCTCTTGATGGCAAAATCTGTCTCTCCAAAGAATGTTTGGAACTGCAAGTGCATCTGTTGTGAGAGTCTGGAGCCATCCTAAACGTAGACGTGTGCTTTGTGAACGTTAGCAATTGTTGAGAAAGACAAATGATGGAGATTGTGTCTACGAATTCTGTTTGTGAGAGAGAGAGGGAGAGAGGGAGAGAGATTAGGAAGGAGCCAGGAGGAAGAGGCAGAAGAGAACTAAAGAGAGAAAAGGGAAATTCCTTGAGACAGTTAATAAACAGAAATCAGTTTTTGAGACAGTTGATAAACAGAAATTAGTTTGACTTGAAGCAAGTGCCAGGGTTGGGACTATATTTACTGACTAGACAGCTAGGAAAAAGGTGACCAGCCACTTAGGGAAATCTTTTCAGACAGATAGGAAGGTCCCAGAAGGAAGAAAATAGGAATGAGGCAGGAATTCAGCTAGTCTTCCTTTTCTGGGCTAATTCTGGGCTAATAAGAAAGAGAGGCCAATTTAAGGTCTTGTGACAAGGGATTTAATGATTCAGGAGCCAACTTTTTCAGGACAAGATCTAGGTAAGTAGTTAGACACCTGGAGATGTTGTTTAAAAGTGCAATAGGGAAGGATTACTTGGAAATTGACCTCAAAGGTACTGGTTTTCTCGGTACCAAAAAAGTTGAGCACTTGGACTGGGGTTACCAGCAAGTGCTGGTAAAAGTGGAATTGGAAATGGAATACTATAGATGCCTGGAATACAATAGAGGCCTGGTCAATATGCAGAGGGGTGTTAGCACCGTCTAAAACAGACCCTGTGTCTATGAATTCCTAGTGATTCTAGGGGAAGTGAAAAGGCAAGGCAATAGTTCCCATATCCTACTGGGGTTTTGGCAAAAGGAGAAAGCTTATCACTGCTCAGTCTCCGGGGAGGCATCTATTAATCATGCCAGTCCTCTCTTCTCAGCCCACTCCTTACTTGAGACGCATCATTTTTACCCCTCTTTCCTGAACATTTGCCAGGACATTTCTTTAAATCCTTCTCTTTGACTTGATTTTTAAGATACCCCACCTCTAATCTTTCAAACATTTATTCTTTAACTCACCTTGGAGTTAAAGACACTGGACACTGGAGCTTTAAAAATGAACATGTATTAGGTATTATCATTCAATTCAATTCGATTCAATTCAATTCAGTTCAATCATAATTTACTGAGCACTCGTGTACAAGGTGTTGTGTTAAGTATGGGGATGAAGAGATAAGGAAGCTGATCCTTCTTTAGATCTTATCACATAGGCAGGTTAGAGGAAATGGACTCGCCTTAAACAAGCAGATCCTACTGGTCAATGCAATATGCACCTTACTGGAGGGGGAGTATAATGGACAATTCTACCTGGGGGTGACCAGAGCACTTAACGGGGGTGGGGGGGGGTTGCTACATTTGAGTTGGATTTTGAAAGATGTCTGGGAGCTCACTAAGTGACCAAAGATAGGGGAAGGACAGAGGAAGGCTTTTCAGGGTCATGGGAATAGCCTGTGTGAAGGCTGGAGAGAACAAACAGCATGGTGCTGCTCAGAAATGGATGGAACATGTGGTTGAAACATGCACGGTAGGTTTAAGGGAGTGGGGAGGGGCATGGATAAAATGTGGAGAGGAGCCAGTTCCTGGAGGCTTAGAGTGCTGGGCAAGGTGGTAATACAGGCTTTATTCTAGAGGTGACAGGGAGCTGCTTATTAAAGGATTGAGGCAAGAAATACTAGGACCAAGCTTTTGTTTTAAAGATAAAATTCTGTTAGCTGTGCTGAGGAAGGATTTGAGGACAGGTCGGAGAGAGGAAGGAGACATGTTAGTAAGCGACTGCAACCACTTGCGTGAGACGTGAAATGGGCCTGAGCTCGGTGGGGGTGGTGGGGATGGACTACAGGGCTCAGATGTATTTAGGAAGTAGAATAATAGGATTCAGTAAATGATGGACACTGAGGTAGGGAAGAAAGGAGGCTCTGTGATTCAGGAAGAGAAAAGATGTTTTTGGGGAAAAAGAAGAGTTTCATTTTTGGACATGTGCTTGAGGGATCATAGGACACCTAGATGGAGTCAATGGAAGTTCGTCTCATTACATTAGAAAAGGAAACTACTGGAGTAAATGGATCATCTGGGTCATTATATAGAGTCAGAAGATCCTTGGTTACACTAACAGTTGAGAAATAGACAAGAGCAGAAGACAAGTCAGCCAAGGGTAAGAGACATTTGCCAGAAAGGTAGGAGAACCTGTTAAAAGTGCAAAATGCCTCCAACCTTACGGTCGAATTGATAGGATAAATTACCTTTGCAAATGAATCACTATTTAAATCAGGGGAATGCAGAGATTTAGAGCATCTGCCCAATGCTGGTGCTCAGAATAATATTACTGAATGAACGCTTGTCTTAAAACGGAATGTGTGAAAAAGACCCTTCAGTAGAGCTGGGGAGTCAACGGAACCTTACAGTGTAGGGAGCCAATCTGATCAGAATGTAAGGGAGTGAATGAAAAAAACTTCAGTATGAAGGGTACTTTCTTTGAGCAGTTCATTTGGAAAATATATTATTTCTCTCATTTTTATTGTATTACCTTCAATCTCCTTTTCTCTAAAAGTTTAGTTCAAGAAGAGATTGATGTTCAAAATTCAATTTTATGGAAGAGACATTTTAGAAAATAGTATCTGAAACATTAAAAAAAAATCTATCAGATGCAGTTGTGTCCAGTGTTTTTCTTTTTCTTCATTTAAAAATACGTCTTGGATATCTTTCCATATCACTACACAATGAGCTTCTTTATTCTTTTTTATAAAAATAGCTGTGCAGTGTATCTACTGAATGAATGTATGATAATAGATAGCCAAGTCCATAGTGCTGGAAATGAAGGTAATTTCTAATATTTTCCATTACCAACAATGCAGCAATGAGTAACCCTTTCATGCATCATTTTTACAATCTGCTAATAAATCTGCATGATAAATTCCTAAAAGTAAATTGCAGCATCAAATGACATGTGCATTTGTAATTTCAATACATACTGCCAAACTGCCTCTATATGAGGTTCCAATTTTCATTCTCACTAGCAACATACAAGAGTTCTTGTTTTCTCCACTCCTTTGCCAACAAGCCAGTTTCCAAAATTTTTAAATGTTACCAATATGATAAATTACAAATAATACCACATATTTTAATTTGCATTTTTCTTATTATGAATGTGATCAGATGTCAACTGTATTTGAATTATTTATATTTCCTTTTCTGTGAATTACTTATGCATACCTTTTACCTTCTCTATTGATTTACTTTTTATAAAGATTCCTTGTGTATTAATGAAATTAATAGATAAATTTTCCCCAAGTTATTTTTCGTCTTTTGATTTTGCTTATGGTGTTTTGCTTTGTAGAAAGTTTTAACTTTTATGTAGTCAAATTTGTCAGTTGTTTAAAAATTACTTCTAAATTTCACAAGATGTAATAATTACAAAGGTCTTCCTTATTGTGAAACTGTAAGAAAATTCTCCTATTTTCCCTCTGTTATTTTATTGTTCTGTTTGTATTTTAATTTTAAAAGATATGTGGAGTTTTTCCATGTATTAATTTGGAGTCCCTGACGAAAAACTTAGTTTAGACCTGGAAAAAGCGGTTTTAACTAAGAAATTAATTGAGAGAGAAATTTGCAAAAAAAAATTTTTTTAACTAAAAGGGGAGAGTGTTTGGGAAACATTTTTGGAGTGAGTGGTGGCTGCCATGATTTCAACACCCAAAGACACGAGAAGTAATTTCATTTCTACACTTTTTTGTTATTACAGCAATGTACCATGAGGGTATGGAACCAGAAATCTGAGGACAAATCACAGAGTCACTTTTTAAAAAAGCTATTAACTGGATTTTAGGGTAAAATGAGAGGGATTATTGAAAAAAAGAGTCACATTATTGTCTTGAGGATGCGGTAAATAACAACTTTAAATAGCCCTTGGGTTCGGGTTTTGCATCAGTAGGGATCAGGCTAGGCCAGTTTCGCTCCCAAATGAGTTTCTAAAATAACTTTTGTTTTCAGAGCTTTTTTTGGGTTTCAGAATTTCAGTTAAGAGATTGTAGGTTTGCGTAATGCAAATGGTCTGAGTTCTGTTTCTCTGAAATGATTTTCCCTATATTTATCAGCACCAGAAGAGGACAGTTGTTCCCTGCACTAGGGATGGAGGGGGTATTTTGTGTTGGAAAATGACTTCAAGAGTAGGAAAACAAGACTCATGTTCCAAAGATGTTTCTCCTGACAGTTTCACTTGATGGAATACCCTTCCTATCAAATACACGTGTATATGGTATGTGCCCAGATAAACCCGATGTCATTCTTCTCCCATACGTTTTATAGTTTTCTGATCACTAATATTGTGGCTTATCGTTAATATCCTACTGGCTAAATATTCTGCACCTGTGTTTACACAGTGCGTGGTACTAGGTTTCGGGGAAGCAAAGAAGAGGTGCTCTCTCTCCGGAGGGATCTTAGCAACAATTTAGAGAAACAAACAAGTGAAGCAATAAGTGTAGCCCAGGGTAGTAAGTCAGATACGAATAGGATCAGGGTGCTTTGGAGGCATGAAGGAAGCACAGCTAAACCAGAAAGAGGGGGATGAAAGGCTCGAACTGAGATCTGGAGGATGGAAAGGAGTTAAGTGAAGAACTAGAGAAATAAATGGAGATAAAATCAGCTATGAGGTTTGTGTCTGAGGAGGTTCAAATGGCTTAGCTGGGTTGGAGTCAAAGGCATGTGTAGGGGAGGGAAGAAAGCGAGCCAGTGGGACAGGGAGTCAGAGCTTGAAGAGCCTGTGTCCTCCGTGAGAGCATAAGACCACTGTTTTGAAAGCTGGGGGTAAGGGCTAAGCACAAAACTGACATGGCTAAGTTTGCCTTTCATAAGGACCATTGAGATACTCCATGGAGGATAAATTCAGGTGGGCCAGATGGGAAGCTGGGAGACTCAGGCAAGAAGCAATGAAGGCTGGGTGGGAGGGGGAAGACTCAAGAGGTATGAAGGCAGGAGAAGCTTTAGGGACTGATGCTTGACTGAATGCAGAAGAGGGAAACTTAGCACCAGTTTGCAAACCATGAACCAGGGACCGGGATGTTTCAAGCAGGCTGTGGCCAGAGTTGGAGTTGGTCTGGCCTGGTTTAAACTCTGCTTCAGCCTGATAGGGGACAACCAGCTGGTTTTGGATCCCTGCCTTTGCCTCTAAGCCCAGATGTAACTTTTAACCCCTAAGGTTGCTAATTAAAAAATACAATTTTAATACCAAAAAAAAAAAGCTTTCTTGCTTAAGTAATTTGGTGGATGGTAGTGCTTTTACTGGGTTTAGGGAAAGATGATCAGTTCTGCTCTGGAGATTTTGAATTTGCCAGTGGGATAGACTAATGAGGTTACCCAGGAGATGGTTAGCAAAGAGTTTTAGTATGTGGGACAGAGATTGAAGCCAGAGGGTAGATTTGGGAGTCAACCAATTATTCATGGTTTGGGTGTGACCATTCAGGGTGGGGCTGTAGGGATTAAAGAACAGAAATCCTGGGTCAGTGCCCCAAGGAGACAAATGTGTCTCCCGTACAAATTGGGTGGCCATCATTTTAAAAACAATTTCCTGATGGGAGTGCCTGTGAGCAGTGAATTAAGAACATTAGCAACTGGATGGATCAATTGCTCAGGTTGGTTAACAGGCAGCGGAGAGTAGCCAGAATGGAAAAGTGACGATGTGTTCTTCACTTGAGATTGAAGAGTGGGGCTGTACGCTGCTGCTGAAGTTCTCTTTCAAAGTAATCTCAGTGATCCACCCTTCCACACTGGAGATGGCCTAGGTACCAAATCATGGTCATGAATGGTCACCATGCAATACTCATATATTATCTCCCTATATTTTGACAGTGGAAGATTGTTGGAATGCTGTAGGCTTAACATAGATAAGGATTTGAAATTTTGTTAAGGGTGGTCATGCCAAATTTTAGAATTTAAGTCTCTGGACGTGTCTTTGTTACGGCTGAGTGTGAGCTGTTGTGTTACTGTTCTCCAGTTCTGTGCAGGCTGCCACATCCAGACTTTCCTATCCCAGAGCAGACATGAGAGGTAGAAAAGAAGCTTCCAGAATCTCTCTCTCCATCCCCATTTCATGCTATTCTCCCACTCATTTACTACATTCCAGAGCCTCTAATCCTGCTTCATTTTCTTCAGCTCACCGAGCTATTTTATCTACCACAGAACCTCCGCCCATTCTGCCTGGAATCTCCCCCAGCTTTTGCTCGTGACCTTCACTGTCCCGTCCTTCACGTTTCAGTCTATTTGGCACCTCCCTCCCTGGTCACCAAATGCAGCTTCCTCTCCCTTTCCTCTTTCTCAGCTGTCTGTCAGCCTGCCTACTTGGTTTGTGTGTTTCGCTTACTAAATTTTAAATTTCACAAGGTAATGGTCCATGTCTCTTGTTCAGTCCTGACAACAGTGATCACGGGAAGAGATTTCAAATTTATTCTCATTTGAACAATTCAATATACCAAGGGTGTGATATGAATAGATCTCATTGAGAAATGAGAAATTTGAGGCCCAGAAAGCTCAAGTGAGTGACCCACGGTCACACAGCTATGCGTGCAGAGCTGCACTTACTCTCAGGATTTCTGAGTGACTGACCGTGGCTACTCTCATAACATCACTGTCTTGAGGGCAGCATCCCAATGTCCCCTTTCCAAGGAGTGATGCGCCTTTCAAATAAACTGTCTTTTGTGAAGGCGTCACTTCTTTGTCTTTCCCTTTGAGACAGTTTCTTTTATAATCCCCTGAAACCTTCAGTGGATCCGTTAGAACCCCAGAGAGGGATGATTTTGTTTTCCTTGTAGAAAGGAAATAGCCACTGCTTTCAGAACTGATTAGAAGTGATGCTTGTCCTTGGGGACATAATCGGCCCTGGGCAGCACATCCTGATGATGTCTGCGTTTCTTTCTCCTGCTCCTCCCTGGAGGAGAAGGGTTTTCAGCCTTTACTTCTTAATGACTACATAAGGGAAAAAGAACAAGCTGGTGCCAGAGAAGAGGTCAGCCGTATTGGAAATGGTGACGAGACGTGTGAGGTTGTGAGACGTGTGAGGTTTTAAGCCGTGTGTCACTGGCAGGGGGCTGACTTTCCCCGTTCACGGTAATTATTTCAAGGAGCTGAATCAAACCCACTGCTGGCCCTGTGCAAATCAAAGGGAGCGTTAACTAATTGCCAATTTCTCCCTTTAAATTACATCCTTTTCTGTCATTCGGGACCTTCCTAGCACAGATACACAAGTGGGAGAACCAACTCTGCAGTCACTTGTATAATCTCTCCCCTCGGTATTTACTTCTGAATGAGGCAGGAGGGGGCCACCCTCATGAATCAGAATTGAAGAGTACTGACAGCCATCTAGTTAGAGTAAACTGAGACCTAAATTGCTTTGGGTGAGACTTGTCCTCCTCCTGGCTCCCCAGAACTATCTTAGATTTTAAAAATAAAATAAAAAACACTTGTGACATTTTATTTTGCTTGCTTGCTACAAAACATGTGCTTCCCACCATTGCTTTCCATTCTGATAAATTCCTCTGTGGTTAACAGTGATAGTATAAAGGAGGACACTTTTGATACTATCATCCTAGCTTGGTCTTTGAACCAAGGGAAGAACACAGGGAGGTGGAAAATCTGTTCAAGGGCACCAAGGCATTTCTTCCCATGGTATCAAGAAAGGTACAGAACAACTCCAAGCTCACTGCTGGTGCAAACGTACCACTGTATTTTGCAAAGTCTTGTTGAAACAGAGATTTAATCTCCACCTTCACCAAAACCTTCTGTACCCGCAGCCCAGAAGATTCAGCAAATAACCCTTAGTCAACATCAATGACTGAAGTAGTTTTAGAACTGCATCTCTGTATTGATTATACTCAAATTTATCATTGCTCCATGGAAAAATATGTGCACATAAAAATGATAAATAACATGAAAGTGTTTACTAGCAATGGTTATCTTTGAGTGGAGAGATTCTAATCTGTATATTTTATGTTTTGTCTGCATTTTGCGAGTCTGCTCCAATGGCATATATTACTTTCATATGCTGAAAAATAGACATTCTTAAAAATCATTGTGCATAAGTTTCAGTATACTGTAAAAAACTATACAGAGCAAAAAGACTAGAAAGTAACAGGAAGTTGTTAATACTGGTTGTCTCTGGATGGTGGGACATTGGGAGATCTGTTTTACATTCATCTATTATGATGTGATTAGCATGTATTACTTTTGAAATGGAAAAGTAAACAATCAGAAAAATGGGGTTAAAGAAAGAACGCACCAGTGTGGTAATTATATAATAATAATTTATATAATAACACTTAAAATCAAAACATTGATGGCAGAGGTGTGTTGAACAAGAGTTATGCAGCAAAACCAGGAATTTTATACTGCAAAGTGAAAGAAAAAAAATCTTCTAAATGATCTGGGGTCACCTAAATACCAATCTTATCAGCATGGCATTTCTAAACTATCTATGAGGATGATACAAGCACTTCAGTGGACAGCTGTGTGTGGCATATGCTTTAATTGCTGTTCATGGTTAAATTTTACCAAACTATCCTATGTGTGTCTTTAGAAGTCACTTTATCCTTTACTGCATCAAGATAGGGCATAAATAAATAGACAAAATACTGTCTTCTCATGCTGTATTGATATACCAAAGTGATTTCCATTAATCTGTCAAGATGAAAATACCAGAACCATTTCCTATATTTTCTCTAAGCACTGCAATTTAGTTTAAGAAAACAATTTTGAAGACCTCAGAGAAAGATAAAGAGCTTCTTTTGATCAGTGTTTCTTAACAAAGTCCTGCAAAGTCACAGAATTCTTGCAAGAGGTCCATCAGCCCAAATAGACAAATGTTGTTTTCATATTCATCAGAGGCTGAAAATGCAATTATTTTTATGTGAAAGTCTATGTGAAAATTTATGTGAAAGTTATGACTCTAGAAAGTGGTCCTTTGATTTTGAAAGGCAGTAAAGCATAGATGTTGCTGTCAGTCAGATCTGAGTTCAAATTCCAGTATTTGAGCCAAGGAGTTTGGGAAAAACATTCTAAGTAGATCAGGTCTTGAGTGTAATCTGAGGTTGCTGGGGAGAATCTGTTGGCACGTTGAGGAAGAGCTTAACATATTGGTGTCTTCTTGGAATAAAAGTTAAAAGCTGACAGCTCAGCAGGGGCCCAGCCATTGGCCAAGAATAGTGTCTGTTGCTACACTTACTGCCAGCTCAGTGGAAACACCAAAACTCTGCTGCTGGTTGTTTATGTCCACTCCACCTTCAGGGGTGTTGAGTGGTGCTGGGTGTTAAATCCAATGATCAGTGTGGGTTGGGCTAAGGAAAACAGGGCTAAGTGCTTCCCTGTCTTCCCCATTTTCTTTAGCTAACTTGGGGAAACATATATCATGAGGTAATTATAGGAGATGTTATAAAAGTGTAAACTTTACTGTTTGGGTTTGGCTTAACAAATAAACCTAGGTGAAAATTCCCTTGTTTCTCTGAGGTAGGCATCGCCCTTGCCCTTTGGTAATTAGAGTCTATATCCATTTATTAACCTTCCAGAATATATCGGGCAGTATTCTGGTGTTAGAAATATGGAGTAATTGAGAAAGGGAGATATATAAACTGAATATAATAGAACGTCGAGATTATATCTAGAGTGGCGAGCTGGTTTTACTGGGTAATATTTTTGGGGGTTTGGAGTCCTGATATTTCCAACTGCAAGTGTAGAAAGTCAGTTTTGCTTGAGTACTTGGCTTGATCAATGGCAGAAGAAATGACCAATATTTTCTAAAATACCAAAAGACTGATGTATAGTGCACCCCAATGTTCACAGCAGCATTATTTACAGTTGCTAAGGTATGAAGCAACCTAAGTGTCTATCAAGTGAATACTACTCAGCCATAAAAAAGAATAAAATTTTGCCATTTGCAGCAACATGGATGGATTTGGAGGGAATTATGCTAAGTGAAATAAGTCAGACAGAGAAAGATAAATACTGTGTGATATCGTTTATATCACACAGTATCACTTTTATCACACAGTATTTGGAATTTAAAAAATACAAGAACGTTGAAGTCAAAACAGACCCAAATTTCCCCAAGCTGAAGATCATTTCTTAGAAGTTAAAAAGAAAAGAAGTAAAAACAAAAGCTCTTCTCTCAAGATGTCCAGTTATAAGTTGTCCTGATGGTCCTGTGGGCCTTGGGTTTCTTTGTGATACAGCTAGTAAGAGTGTGACCTTGGCAACTTACGTAACCTCTCTATGTGTTTGTTTCCTTATCTGAAAATAGGAGTGATAATGTCTTCCATCAGAGGGTTATCAGGAGAATAGTAGGAGTTGATTTATATAATTTCTTAGAACACTGCCTGGCAGAGAAAATGCTCCATAAATGATATGAATGCTCTGAGTATTTCTCTCCAGCAGTCCAAGCGTAATGACAATAGCAAAAATAATATAAAAAACCATAAAAATAGCCTACTGGAGACGTTGAAGATGGCAGCAAATCAACTTAGACCAGAATTTCTCATTTACACTCTTACTGTTCCCATTTCAGGAGCAGGGGTCATTTCAGGAGTTGACCCAGGCCCAGTGGATCTCAGGCAGAGTGCATCTGTCCTGCTTCAGGCATTCATTCAAAAAATGCTGTTGTCTTATTTTTGAATTTGGTAAAACTTAAGGAAAAAGAAAAATAACACTTAAGGTATTCTAATCTGCAGAGGCCACTGCATGGCAGGAGTGATGTCCTAAGTCGTGAAGGGATAAAATGATTCATCTGGTTTGTTTTCCATAATTTCTCATGAACTTGACCCTGCTCATTCAGACATTCAAGTGGGAAAAAGAAAAGCTTGATGGCATTGTTTAATGGAAGAGAACTCTTTGTCTGCATAAGCATTCTCTCTGTATTTAAACAGATGACAACCCCTCAGCCCTTCCATTTTACTCCTTGGTTTACTGATAATATTGTTTTAGTGATATATTTCTCAGTCTTCTATATATTTTAATTGGACTAGAACCAGATGTTGTTTCTTACTTGCTAAACATTTCCTTGCCCTTTCCACCTACTTACTCATCAGCATTCTTCCCAGTATCTGACAAGGGCTCGGCAGGAAACTGATGTCACACTTAAATTAGGATAATTTGAGAATGGCTTAATAAACAGGCGATTTACAAAGACATTGGTGGGGTGTAGGGAACCCCAGGGAATAGCGGATCACTGAGTGCTAGCAACTGAGGGGACTGCAGTGGGGAGAAAAGGAAGTAAGTCCTGGAATCCTAATGGAGCCAGTGTGGAGAGGGCCAGTGGGAGAGGAGCAGTGAACTTTGCAAGATGAGAGAAACAGCCAGCCAGGAGTGACCCTATGGGGAGAGACCTGGGGAATAAATATTTCTCCTTCTCTCTCTTCCCTTTCACCAGTTCCCTTCCCATTGGCTGATCCCAAGGGCCACCAGAAGGCATGGGAGCCTGCTGAAGCAGACCCTATATGTTAGCCTTAGCTGGTGAGGCAGGTTTGCAGGGAATGAAGGAGGTACCCACATGCTACCTATGCTGTCTTCCTTCTCTTCCTCGTCTGAGACAGAGATGCGATGCCTGCAGCCCCCCATTCTCCACTGATCAGCTTTTCTCTTGCTTATCACCAGCCTCTCCTTTTCCACCATCTCCTTCCCATTAATGGATCCTTTGGCTCAAGTTTCTTCCATTTAACAGCAGCAATAAACCAATCTTCCCCTCTTGCTGTATGTCCTTTTAGTATTCTTAAAGAGATGAGAGCTAAGACCTGAGGGCTGAGTGAGGTTAGCCAGGTGAAAAGTGCTTAGTTCTTGCTCAGATTCTCTTATTTGGTTACATTATGATGTTGCCTGGGGTGACCATCAGCTGAAGTCTCAACTGGGCTGGATGGTCAAGATGTTTCACTCTGGCTGGCAGTTGGTGGTGCGAATTCAGCTGAGAGTGTTGACTGTTGTGCCTAAATATGACCTTTCAAGATGGCCACAAAACTCCCATTACACATGCTCATGTGACCACATGCAGTTAGGACACTCCCCATAAAGAGGTGGAGATCTGATCCCAAATAACTTGTTTAGCCCAGTATGTTCTTGTTTAGAAGCTACCTGGATGTAAAAATAAAGTAATAACCTAGAATTAACTTTAAAATTTTAGGAAGTGTCAATACAGTTCACTTTATTAGAGAGAGTTTGTTCCACTTTTTACCTGTCAGAGAAGTAACTATTTTGAGGTAAATGTGGTGAAAACCCGGAAAGGAGGCTCCAAATTAGGTAGCAGATGTAGGTAGGGTTTCTTCCAAAGCAAAGACAGCATGAGGCGGGTTGGATGACACCAAGGATGTGGCTGAGATGTATCATTTGGTGCAATATAAAGGTAAAACAGCCAATATCCCACTTTTTTTGGTGCAAAAATCACAGGTGTGGAGACCAGCTAGGGGAGGCACTGGGTGAAGTTGACAGAGAAAAGATGAAATAGTAATTCAGAGAAATGGGAGAGTTGTGTCATTCGTGATGAATGAGAAGAGGAAGTATGTGGAGGAGGTTTAAAAAAGCATCCTTGTTGAAGAGAACATTCCAGTTTTCATATCAATCCATCTCTAGAAGTGATCATTGGAATATCATTTAATTTTTAATTTTTCACCCTTCTGAAACTTGTAACACTTCTAACAGGTGACCAGAGTTCTCTATGGAATTACTCACTTAGAAAGGGGCTCTTTGCTCAGAGAGCAGTATTTCCACAGTTTGAATTTTGGTGCAATTACAATGAAAATGACACTTAAGCTAGATAGCAGCATGATCTGATTTATTTTCTAGGATGGACAGGTGGGAAGTTGGTGAGGCCAGAGGCAAGATTAACAGAACACCTGTACCAACCTAGGTGAGACAGGATGAGGAACCGCACTGACTCCATAGTGGAGATGGGAAGGGGAGCCCAGATTCGAGTGCCATTTTTGAAGTGGATGAAACAGATCTTGGTGACTGAGTCAGTTGAGGCAGGAGAGATAAAGGGAGGAGTCTGTGATAAGGCTCAGCTCAGTTTCAAAACCTAAGATTCTCCAGATCTGTAGAGTCACTTGCTTGCCACAAGCACTCAGGAGACGAGGAGCAGGAGTAAGCGAAAGGGTTTATCCATCTCACCTCCACTCTCGCAGTCACAACTTTCCCCTGTACTTCTATTTACTGACATCTTCTAGGAACGCAGTCCCAACCAGTCAGCTGGTTATTACAAACACCTTAGTGTACACTGAGGCAATTTCATGATGGTTTGACTTGCATGTTACTTGTTCCAAGTTCCCTTCTAAGTATGCCTTTGGGGTACTAGGGAGGCTGGGAAGTAAACTGCTATAATTTCTACTTTCCCTTGCAGTAGAGTTCTATACATGGCTCAGATTTTATACATACATGAGATTTGGAAGAAGAAAGTGAGCAATGTGTGGCCTGGTGGTAGAAGCATTTAGTCTTCTGGGGCAGCTCTGATAAAAAAAAAACCTGGGGAAGGATGTGGATGGTGGCAGGAATGAGGTTTTTGCTGTAACGGTCTCACAGCAGGTAGGGTATTTTTCTCATCTGTAGCTCTTCCTGGCTGGGTAGCACCTATTCTTGACTGGTGGCCTCCTGGAGGTGCTGTTTGTCACCCAGTATTCTCTGATAAATGGCTTTCTGCTCTAACTAGCTAGAGGAGATTCTGTTGACTGCAACTGTGTATGTGTCTATCCATCCATCTACCCATCCATCCATCCCTCTATCCATCCATCCATCCGTCCGTCTATCCATCTATCCACCCATCCATCTATCCATCTATCATCCATCTATCCATCTATCTATCTTTCTATCACCTACGTATCTGTTAAAACAGACATACACACATTTATGTTGAACAATTCATTTTGGCACAAATCACAGGCTGTGATAGTGATTTCAAACTGAAACTGACATGTAAAAAGCATTTAGCAGACACTAATCGAACACTTAGGATTTTTAAAGCACTGTCTTAGACATGGACAGTCAGTCCTGGCCTTCAAAGAATCTCAAAATCTCATGTCACTCCTTAAAATTCCCACTGGATACTAACCTAGGAGAGCAGAGACCATGTTTTTCTCATTTACCACTGTATCCAAGGCCTAGCACCCATGCTGAACATACAGGGGAGCACAAACATGTGCACACTCACATACACATACATGCATATTCACATGCATGTATGAATGAAGGCAACTATATGCCAAGGGCACTAGAAGTAACTAACACGGGGAGAGGCTCTTTTGGGCTATAGAATGCCAGACTAAAACGTCTCTTCTCCCAGCTACCAATCCCTACTTTACAAATGACTCAATTTCCCTAATACAATTTTCTTATAATGCATGTTCTTTTCCCAGGGTTATTTGCTCAAGTCAGAATTAACTCAAAAGTTTTGTTGTGTTTTCTGATTGTGTAGTTTTTCCAAAAAATCTATTTGTCTGGTGATAGACATCAGGCAGGTGGGCCTCATATTGCTTAGAAAGAGAAGGGACTTAAAAGCCTAAGGTGTTTTTTGGTGTCACGTTATTTGCCAGAGTCTGAAATCACCATCCATAAGAACACGGATCACCGTAGTCACTTCTAAAAAGGCACAGTTGCCCACCTGCTGCTTGAACTAGCAAACTAGCTTGAGCTAGTTTGAACTAGCATGAATTTTCTCCCCATTACAGTTCAGAAGAAATTACAATGCATCAGTTTTTAGTTTCCCTCTACAGTGTTTTTCAGGACTATTGATTCTTTGAAAAACCTCAAATTCAGTGTTAGATTTCTGTAGGCTTGGCTGTGATTGACATCATTAACCTCAACTGGCTTCACTCAATCACTTTAGAGCTAGCATGTCAGAATACAGCTTGTGGCACCTCGGAAAATGGATTTGAGCCAGCTCAGGTCAAATCAATTTAACAAATGTTATTGAACAGCTTCTCAGACCAGGGCTCAGTAATAGGAGCTCTTGGGGGTGATAGCTGGACAAATGTCTTCCCCGTCATGGTTCTGAGACTAGTTGGGAAACAGAGCAAAACCAAGCAAAACCCATCTAATCACAGACTAAAATATGATGTGCTATCATACAGGCACCTGAAAAAATGCTCTGCAACGATTGAGGTAGAGAATAGAAATAACAGAATGCCTGGATTCCAAGCAGTCGTCCAGTATTTCAAAGGGGGTTAACCTCACGGACTCCAGCCATTGTCAATCATCATTCATCTTACAGGTCTCAGAGTGAAGAGTTGGCAAATGATAAGAAACTAGAAAAAAAGTCCAAATGAAATCCAAAGTAAGCAGAGAGAAAGAAGTAAAGACAGAGAAGAAGTAAATTAATTAAAAACAGAAACGCTAAAGAGAAAGTCAGTGAAACCAAAAGTTCGTTCTTTGAGAAGGTTGATAAAATGTATAAGCCACTAGGCAGACCTCTCAGGAAATGATCAGGAATCAGAGAACGGACATCACAACAGAAATTATAGATATTCAAATGACGATAAGGGAGTATTGTGATCAACTTTATTTCAGTAAATATGACAACTTGATAAAGTGGGGCAATTCCTTGAAAGACACAACAGTAGTAACTGAAAAGAAAAAGGTTAATTTGAAAAGTCATGTCTCTTGAAGAAATTGAATTTCTAGTTCAAAACCTTCACACACACACACACACACACTCTCTCTCTCTCTCTCTCTCTCACATAAAAGCTAACTCTAGGCACAGACAGCTTCCATGGTGAATGCCACCAAATGTTTAAGGAAGAAATAATAGTCATTCTACATAAACTCTTCCAGGAAATTGAAGAGGAGGAAATACTGCTGAGATTATTCTAGAGGCCATCATTATCCTGATACCAAAGGCCAACAAAGATTATAAGAAAAGGAAACTACAGACGATATTGCTAGTAAACATAGATATAAAAATTCTAAACAGCTTTAGAAAATTAAATCCAACAATATAAAATAGACAAACATATCATGACTACATAGGGTTTATCCCAGGAATGCAGGGTTAGTGTAACATTCAAAAGTCAATCTATGTATTTCACTCTATTAACAAACTAAATCTCAGTAGACACAGTAAGGCATTAGAAAAATGCAACATGCATTTATGATTAAAAACTTTCAGCAAACTAGGAATAGAAGGTACTTCCTTAATTTGGTAAGAACATCTAGGAAAAACCTACAACTCATGGTACACTTAACCGTGAAAGACTGAATGCTTTCCTCTAAGATTAGGAGGAGGACAAGGATGTTTACTCTCATCATGTTTATTCCAGAGTGTACTGAAGGGTCTAATCTGTGGAAGGTGAGAAAAATAAATAAAGGCATGTAGATAAATTGCAAAGTAATTAACACTGAAATATGGAAAGAAAAACTGTAAGGTCAAGTGGAAAAAAAACTTAGAAGAGTATCTTTGTGGTTTTAGGATGGTGTACAACTTTTGAAACAAAAGTAGAGAGTACTTTGCAAGTCAAGTAGAGAGTGTAAGTAAGATAAAATTTTAAGTTAAAGAGGGAGATTGATGGATTTGTCTGTACTTATAAAAAAACTCTGTTTCATGAAGTATACCATGGAGAAATTTAGCAGATTTATGATACACTGTAAGGTTTTTGCAGTATTGATAATCAACAAAGCACTAACATCTAGAAAAATAAAATTCTATAAACCTTCAAGAAAAGGTAAGAAAAAACAAAAATAAAAATGACGAAGAAATCAAATAAGAATTTTCAGAAGGGGAAATGGAGAAGATGAAGTATACTAGGATGTTCATTTTCAATAGAAATCGGTGAAATCAGATTCGGTTCACAATGGAGATACTGCTTTACAACCACCAGACAGCAAGAAGGAATTAAGTGGATGATATCAAGTGGTGACAGGAAGAAGGAGAAACAGGAACCATCATGGTCTGCCGGGTGGACCATCAATCGGTGCCTCCTTTTAAAAGAACAATATAGCCGTACTTCACAAAATTAAATACGTGATGCACTACGAGCCTGCACTCCTACTTCTGGGTAAATATCCCAGAGAAATTTCTGTGTGATCGCAGAAGCCACATCTGTAAAGTTACCTATTTCACCGTTGTTTGTGATAGCAAAAGTTGAAGTAACATCATTAAAAGAAATAATAAAAGGGTTGGGTTTTTTTTTTTTTTTTTTGATAGAGGATGGAAACTGTAGAGCAGATGCAAGAAATGGATTAGATTTACCTTTTCCAACATGGATACATTTCATATAAGTTTAAATAGAATAAGAGTAACAGCACTGGATCATTTTGAAAAATTTAAAAATTCCCCACAAAATTAATAATTGGTATTTCCAAGGATAATATGGTTGAGAATAAAGGCATGTTAGATGGATTGGAAAGATATCTACCAAAATCAAGACAGAATATTTAGAGTCAAGGAGAATGACATCAGAAATAATAATAATAATAATAATAATAATAATAATAATAATAATAATAATAATAATAATAATAATAATAATAATAATAATAACAAAAGGGGCATTTGTGTGGTCTTATAATGATAATTTGCCCTGAACTGAGTGGGTCATCTGAATAAACACGGAGAGTACCTGCAGCCCCCATAAAGAAAGCCAGCTCTCTCAGTGTCAGTGATACGAGACAAAAACTACAACGGACTTGGGACTAAAAGTCCTTTGACATGTCTGACATTAGAAGAACTTCACAATGAGAGGGAGATGGCACCCAGAAGATGACAAACACATACACAAGATGGACAGGGACAGTAACTGGGCTTCCAAGAACAACTGAATGAAAACCAATTATAGTCTTTAAGATAGAATGTGGACCACAATAGTTAAAAGCTCTTCCAGTTTTAAGATTTGTAAACAATGTTTTCATAAATGGAGTAAATGGTTCTAATGGACTGGTAGACCTAGATGCTGTCACCAGCTGAAGGGTTTTTAACTCCAATTTTGATTTAGGGGGAAAAAGCAGTCATTTACTAGGATTGCTCAGCCCCGACAGCTTTCAAAAGTCTTGGTGGTTTCATTTGAAGAAAGGACACATAGTGACATTTTTAGCACACACATTTCCTCTGAATGAACTGTATTCTTTCTCTGTATTTACTTTTGCTTTTGCAAACTGAAAAGATATGCTTTAAACAAACAGAGCTCTGTTTCAATCACCCTCTTGTCCATTTGAGAACTAGCTTGGAATCTCAAATACAGAACAAAACTAACCTTGAATTCAGGGTCTTCCTTGATTTTGGTGCACGCTCCTCCCTGGGAACTCAGAAAGAGCTCAGTGTGTCCGGCAGGGCCCCCAGTGGGTTTTCACTTCTTGGCAAATTGTCACCTTTTCTGATCTTTTTGGAACTGCTAAGTCCTGAAATGTGGCTGCAAACCAAAATAAGTCAACTCATTTTTGCCTAAAGGCTTTTTTGTTCTAATTCAGTATTTGAGTAAAATCACTTTTAAAGCAGCTACTATCAACTCTGGAAAGCAACTGATGGTTTCATTCATCTTTGTCTTGGGAAAACCTTAGTTGTAAGGCTGTATCATCTTCTGTAAGTAGGATTTAACATAACAGTATTTCAAAAGTAACTTTTTTATTGCCAGATTGTTGCTTGATTTTAGCAAAATAAAAAGCATGTGTTAATAAAAAAAAAAGACAGCTCTACCTCCATTGCTAATAAAACCTATAAAAATGAATTGTATGACAAGCAGGAAGATACAGCATCTGGTTGTGGGTAATAAAGATCTGAAAAGGAAGGTTTCATAGGGAGGTAGTCAGAGAGCATCAGAGCTTGGAAGGAGAAATATATTTCTGTGAGTGGAACAAAGGAACGATAAGCAGAGAGAAAAGAATGTTTAGGGGCACAGGGGAGACCTGCAAAGCGTTCTACTGTGATCGCAATTTAAAATACTGACTTTCACCTGGGTTTGGGATAATTTAAGATGAAGCATGATGGTGACTCAACGTCACAGGTCTGCATCTTTGAATATATGTATCTCCATCCCACCATTATGGTAAACACGTTAGGGATGTGTCTCTCATAATCCTACTATCTTAAGTCCAGTTCCCTAGAAAAGATACTGAAGCAAATCTTACAAGCTTCATGTTTTATTAGAGTCCGATTCTAGGAAGGAAGTGAAGTAGAGGAGAGAAAATAAATACAAGGTGGTGTACCATTGTGCTGGAGTAACAGTCCTGCAAAAATACTGAGCTGATTGTTTTATCATGTGTAGTGTCTCTGGAGAGTCCTCAGGGAACCACCTGGCCTGGGAATTATTCCTGGGGTAGAAGGGTGGGGATAAGGATAAAAAGCACTTATCCATCAGCTACTTCATCTCCTGTTCCTTTGGGGTCTAAGTCTGTTCCTGATTCATTACTCATTCTTTCTTATAGAAATATACATCCTTGTACACTCTTTGTCACGTGCAGTCCTCCTACTGGGTTGGGGGAGTGTATTTCCCACCCCATCAGTGCTGTGCTTGGCCCCTCCTGTGCAGAGCAGCTCACTGAATGCTGCTAGCCAATTGATGAAAAACATGACAAGGGGGTACTTTGGGAAGATTATCCAACAGGTGATAAAGCCTCAGAATTCCAAGCTATAAATAGGTTCTCAGCACAAAGTTTAGTTGTACTCACACATCTGAAAACAGGCATGGTCAGGATTTAGGGAAGAAGTCCGCCAACTAGAGGTTGAATGTTCTTGTCTGAGAGAGTAGCGGAAGCAAAGAGACCTTACAGATGGAGGGAAAATTGCTGGCCGTGGAGTGAATTGGGGAAGACAGCAGTTAGCGTTAAACTGAAGGAAAACATTGCCAAGGCAGACTGTGGGAATGAGTTGAACAACTCCAGCTAGCCGGAGTAAAAGTATTTTCTCTCACAGGTAAGGCTGTCCCTCCATTTCCCTGTTAGTCTGCATACTTCTGAGTAAAGCTTCTCCATAACTGAACAGAAAAACCTGAACTAAGATTGAACAGCTAGGTAGTGGGTATGATCACAGACTCAGGAATCATACAGATCTGGATTCAAATCCTGCTTCCTTTTCTGTGTAACTTGTGGGTGGTTTTCTAAATTTCTATAAGCCCTGGTTTCTCACCTAGAAAATGAGGATAATGAAAGTCACTACTTCATTGAGCTCTTGGTCAGTGATAAACATAAATGATTTGATGCATGCTTTGTAGGCATTAGTGCTACTGGATGGGAGATCCTCTGTCTCCCAGGTCCACTGCATGTCCTAGCTCCTTGTTGGAGGAGTGCTGCCGTATGACTTACTCTGGCCAATGAATTGTGGATGGAAGCTCTGGGTACCATTTTGGGGCTGGTACCTAACCCTCTAGCAACCCCTTTCTCTCCAGAATGGGAATCACATGTTCGAGATGGTGGCCACTCTGTTAATTTACTCCCTGACTAACTCCTATGAGCAGTATCCCACTGCTGATCTCCAGTGTACCTGTAGTGTAAGCAAGTTATAAACCTTCCCTGTTATAAGCCACTAAGATCTTTGATGTTGTTAGCTACAGTCACATAACCCATCCTTTCCTGAAATAGCTTGTAAGTGCTTGATAAAACTTCTGGCACATCACAAGAACCCAAAAATATAGTTATTAAATTTGAAATCTTATTACGATTCAATTAGACATATTCTCCAAAGAGCTTTTGTTTTAACGTCTTATCATTAGTGAGGAGATAGGAAGGAAGAAGCAAACAGACTGGAGTATCTGTGGAATATTGAGGTTTCTTTTATATAACATTATTGTTGCGATCATAATGAATAAGAATGCAGGAAGATCATTATTGCACATGCAATTATCTTAGAAAAGTCTGGAAGTGTTGAGACAAGTAACTGATTGCATGAAAAGTTTTTGCAGACGCCTAAGCACAAATGCATGACAATTTCCTCTCCTAATTTAATACCTATGATCATTTCCACCTGGTTGTTTTCTTGAATGGTTAACTCCATATCATACATTGATTATTCATTCAAGGGCTATTATAAAAGTAAGAGAAGATGAAAAAGCATCCCATTAGCCTTCTTAAGGTGACAGTCACACTGTTACATCAGTGGTCTCCAAATGCTAGTCTCGGATGGGCTGTTCAGAATCACCTGATCACCTGGGGAGTTAAGTGGAAAATCTTTTTATTTTAAAATTAATTTAAATTGACGCAAAAGTTGCAAGATTAATATACAGAACTCCTGTGTTCCCTGTCAGGATTTGCTAATTTTTAACATTTTCCATACTTTTTCCCTCTCTCCTGAGACAAGGATATTCTTTTTTTTTTTCAATTGAAGTATAGTCGATTTACAATGCTGTGTTAATTTCTGGTACAGCATAGTGATTCATATATATATATTCCTTTCATATTCTTTTCATTATAGGCCATTAAAGGGTATTGAATATATTTCCCTGTGATATACAGTAAGACTTTGTTGTTTATCAATTTTATATATAATAGTATCTGCAAATCCTGAACTCCCAATTTATCTTGCCCTGCACCCCCATTAACCATAAGTTTGTTTTCTATGTCTCTAAGTCTGCCTCTGTTTTATAAATAAGTTTGTTTGTGCCCCTCCTTTTTTTTTTTTTTTTTTTTTAGATTTCCAATATTAGTGATATCATATGGTATTTTTCTTTTTCTTTCTGGCTTACTTCACTTAGTGTGACGATCTCCAGACCCATCCATGTTGCTGCAAATAGCATTATTTTATTATTTTTTATGGCTGAATACTATTCCATTGTATAAATATATCACAATTTCTTTATCCAATCATCTGTCAATGGGCATTTAGGTTGCTACCATGTCTTGATTATAGTATATAGTGCTGCTGTGAACATAAGGGTGCATGTATCTTTTCAAATTAGAGTTCCCTCTGGGTATATGCCCAGGACTGGTATTGCTGGATCATATGGTAAGTCTATTTTTAGTTTTTTGAGGAATCTCCATACTGCTTTCCATAATTGTTGCACAAAACTACATTCCCACCAGCAGTGTAGGAGGGTTCTCTTTTCTCCACACCCTCTCCAGCATTTATCATTTGTGGACTTTTGAATGATGGCCATTCTAACTGGTGTGAGGTGATACCTCCTTGTAGTTTTGATTTATTACTTTCTCTGATAATCAATGATATTGAGCATTTTTTCTATGTCTTCATTGGAGAAATGTATGTTTAGGTCTTCTGCCCATTTTTTGACTGGGTTGTTTGTTTTTTGTTATTGAATTGCCTGAGCTGTTTGTATATTCTGGAAATTAAGATCTTGTCAGTTGCATCGTTTGCAAATATTTTCTCCCATTCCAAGGATATTCTTTTAAGCTACTACCGTACAGTTATTAAGTTCTAAGGATTTAATATTGATGTACTATTTTTAATCTAGTCTACAATACAATTTAGTCTGTAGTTTGATTTGTCAGTTGTCTTAATAATGCCCTTTATAGTGTAATTTTTCCTTCAGGATTCCACCCAGGGTTAGGTGTTGCATTTAATTTCCATGTCTCATTAATCTCTTTTCAGCTGGAATATTTCAGCCTTTCTTCTTCTTTTGTTTCATTGACACCTTCGAAAAATGTAAGTCAGTTAATTTATAGAAAGATCCCTGCATTATTTTTGTTTCATGTTTCCTCATAATTAGATTCAGGCTATGTACCCCTTGATGGAATCCTAGACATTGATGTGTGTATTTCTCAGGGCATTGCATCCAGAGGTGCTCAGTAGCCATCTGCCTCTCCTGGGTGATATTAATTTTGATCACCCAGCAAAGGTTTTGTCCAGTTTCTCCCCTAACTAGTTATTATTTCTTCTTTAAGTTCTTTTCAGTTGTCAGTAACAGAATTTCCTGAGCTGCTGCTGGTACAATGAAATGAAAGTTCCATTCACACCAGTATTTAACCCCCTTTAACCTCTAACCCCCTGTGGCTCTTCCTCTGTCAATCATTTCCCTGTCGTGGGAACACATGATGCTTTTTCTTCCAGTCCTCGTGCCTGCAACCGCCTCATGGCTCTCGGTGCATAGCTCTGGCTCACATGAGGCAAGATGAGAAAAGCCATCCACTGAGATGCAAGGTTGCCAGAAACCATGTGGAAGGTAGAAGGGGCGTTAGGACAGGGGACTGAGGGTCCTGATCCAGAGCATCTTTATTGCGGATCAGGGCAAAACTACAAAGCTGGTCAGAAGGAAGAGGATGCAGTAAAAAGTAACAAGTGGCTGAACAAGTCAGGTGCAGTGTGGGTCGGCTCAGCAGAGCTCCTGAAAGATGGAGGTCTTTCCTCCTGCAGGCAGTTCCGAGAGCAGGAAGATACTTTGCTAATCTGGTTAGAAACACAGCTCTAGAGAAACCTGGAGGCCAGGTTTCTGGTGAGGTCATTTAGCAAAGGCAGAGTTTTGAGGAATTGAATGTTCCCATCACAGTTATAACTCTCCCTTCCTTGTAAATTAAATGAGCTCATGGATTCCAAAAATAAACAAAAACATAATTGGTAGATCATCTTTTGATGAATAATAGCAATCCTTAGAAGAGACGAAATGCAGAAACGCGCACTTCTTCACAAAGGAACACGGCGAAATTGCTTGCCGGTCGGTAGATGCCAGCCTGGAGAACTGATGTGCTCTTAATCAGGGTATGTTTGGTCTGTCAGGCTCAGAGAGGAAAGGTTTATTTTCTGTGTTTTGCTGACTTACACAGTTCCCCTCAGAAAAACAACAGCAACAGCAAATTAGTCACTGAAATTCCCGCTGACGGCATTGGTTGAATAATTCACTGTTCTCGCCATTTGTCTGTCCAAAAGGCCCGCGTCTGGGGCCAAGTCTCGAGTCAGCAGCACCTGGGCCATGGGTCATGTAGTGCCTCCCCTCCCAGCTCTGTCCTCTGGAGCCCTTCTCTCCCAGCAGGAGCCCTCTGAAGTGACAGGCTGAGTCTCCTGTCAATGACCTCACCTCACGTGGAGGGACAGAGCTGTCCTCTAAAGAGGTTTTTAGGATTTGTGGCATGTGCTTTGAGGATCCGCTGCACAAAATGCCACAGGGGACTCGTATACAGTAAATCAGGTAAGTAGGCTTTATAATCAGGTATTGATATTCAGAGTCTATCTTATTCACTATTAGCATTTGACGGTATTTCCTACTGCTCTGCCCATTCATCATGGATTCAGGCGCAGAATAACCTGAATAGCTGCTGCCTGGTTCCAAGAAACAGGTTCAGGCTTCCCTCCTGGGGAGAGGCGGGAGATACCATCAAAAGCCCAAGTAATGAGGTCAAGAGAGGTTCGCGTCTATCAGAAGCCCTCACTCCGTGTGCTTAGAAGAGCAGACAAAAAAATTAGAGAAGAGACTAACTTTAAGAGAGTTGGAAGCATCTGTTGAGAGCATCTTTGTGCTGGGGGCGGTTCACTTTATGTGCATAAATGTATATGATTGGAATAAACAGCGTTCATTGATCCTTCTGCTTGTGTCCGTCTCCAGAGAAGCACTGTCCTACAGAAATACTATTTGCGCCACACGTGCAATTTGAAATCTCCTAAGTAGTCACATTAAAAAAGTTAAACAAGTAAAATTAATTTTAAAGAATATATGTATGTATATGCATGACTGGTACATTGGGACACCAGAGATTGACACACTATTATTGACTGTACTTCAAAAATATATATATATATATTTATACATTTTATTTAATCCAAGGTACCCAAAAATATTATTTCAACATATAATCAGTAGAAAAGTTGTCAATGAGATATTTTGCATTCTTTTTATTTATATCAAGTCTTTGAAATCTGGTGTGTATTTTATATTTACGTTTTAATTTAATTTTCTCTCACAGGTATTTCTCTGCATTGCTAATCTCCTTATTCAGCATGGTATCTGATGGCTGCATGTTATTCCATCACAGAAAAGTACTGTCATTTTTTATTTCCATATTTTGTGACATGGAAGGCTTTCATTTTGGGATATTATTATAAATGATGTGGTACGTAGCATTTTTGTGTAAAAATAGTTTTTAGTTTTATGATGATTTTCTTAAGCTTGATTCACAGGAATTGAATTCTTTAGATCTCACAAAACCTAATGCCAAAAGTCTGCCCAGCTACACTTCCATTACCAGTCTACTAAGGAGTTCATTTTACTTTAATACCATAAGTAAAAGAAAGATGTTAAAATTCGTCAAAGTCTTAAAACATTTAGGAAGAACCTGAGAAGGATAGTGAATGAAATAATTCTTTTTTCTCACTAGCCAATCAAAAATTAGGTACCTCTGGATTTTGGAGGTGGGCAGGGTGGGGTGGGGGGAGAGAGAGAGAGTGTGTGAATGTGGGGAGTTATGTGCCTCGTCTTTTATTTCCATGGCCAAGTCCTGGGTAGGGACAGGAGATAAAGGAACCCTACTCCCGTTTAAATTTGGAGGTCTAAGAGTAAAGGAGATGAATGAAACCTTTAGGTCTCCTTCACCCCCTCTGGGAGGTCCCTTTCCCATAGAAGCAACCTTGTGTCACAACTCATCAAACCAGAGATGGCTGCACACAGCCCCTTGGACAGATGGGTCTGAGTTTACTCCCATCTGAGTCCTCTCTGACTCCAATGAAATGTGGGAATAGTCAGATGTTTTCCTTGCTAGTAAAGTGAGGCTTGATTAAGACACTGAGAGCAAGAAGGACCCAGAAGTGTCCTTGGGGCCATGAGTGAGCAACACATCTACACAGGAGAGTGTGGACAGAGCAATTATGATGGGGGAGGCGGCTTTCCAGCAGACACCAACGTTAGGAGGTGCCAGTGGCTTCAGCAAAGGCCATCGGAGAACAGTTCACGACAAAAGAGTGGTGCCCCCTTCCCTCCCAGTGCTACTCCCTGCAGGATAAGAGGTGGAGACAATCCTAAAAAAACTGTTTGAAACCCCGAATGATTAAGAGATCACTGAATTTGACAAACTTCACTTGGAATGAAGTCAAATAAATATTTTGGAGGTGGGTAAAGATAAAAAAGTTGTTCTGGTTATAGAAAAACAAAGAAGCTTACATTTTGCAAAACACAGGGGGAGTAAAATATTCAGTCTTTAAAATATGCATTACTCCTGTACTTTTTGTATGGCTGTATTTTCAGAGGTGAAACAAAAATAAATAACTTAGATTGTTCAAGCACTGCAGAACTACATACAGCTCCCAATGGGGACTGTTTTCTTTGAGAACCATAGACAGTAACCAAACAAGTTATTTCAGCTGTCTCTATTTGCCATGCCATTTCAGCTCTATGAAAAGCTTTTTTTTTTTTTTTTTTTTGAGAAATAGCTTCATTTATCTCTTTTGGTGGCAAAACAAATTAAGAAGAGTCTTTTGAAGGGAACAGGATGCGGAAGCCCGCTGAGGCAAAGCAAGCTGGGCATGAGGTTCAGAGAACTATTAACAGAAGGGATGTCTTTATAGATCATTGAAAGTCAGCATAATTGAGATACTCTGCATGTGTCTTTGTAAGTGACAGGAAATTGGTGGAAACTATGGACGTGGCTCAACTCAGTTTCCATTATTTGGAAATAATTTAGTTAGGTTATTCAAGTATTGGGTGGCTATTTGTAGGGGGACAGGTCAACACTCACATCACCATCTTCGTGTAAAAGTACAATCAAATACGTATTCAAGTTATGGGCAGTAGAGTGTGTCGCCACAAGTAAAATATTCTACTTTTCTCCTGCTGTTTGCTCTCAGTGAAGGATAATGTGGACCAGTGGTGAGTCATGGCATTTCAGAGGAGAGAGGAACCTCAGAGCATCTAGGCTAGTCACTTTCAACCTTTCAGACCCAAGAGCACTTTTATGACAAAAATTTTATAACACCCCTCTATTATCCTAAAATAAAATTTATAGATAGGTAATTTATATACACACACAACTAAAAATGCCTTAACTATAATATATGTGAGAAATGAGATAAAAGTGATTTATTTTGATACATAATAGATATTTCAATACATAAATTCGCAGATATAATATTCTGTTCTAGAAGCCATACTGACGTAGTCAGAGACTTGTACTACTTATACTGAGTAAGTTAGAATTAAAGGAAGCTCAGGAGCCATTCTGTACCAGCAGAAAGAAAATGCCAGCACAGAGGTACAGGGAGATACTGCGATAGAAACTAGTTGGACCAGTATATATTAAAACTGTGCAAGAAGCAGCTTGCTTTCATATGTAAAACAGAGTTAGGTGCTAAGCTAATTAATTATAATAGGCTTTTCATCCTCCTCAATGTCAGAGGAACATCAGAAAGTCATGCACGACACGGGACAATTCCTGCTTGTCCCAGACTGCCGAGCATCACAGGACACCAGCATCCCGATGCACACTTGCTAAATGCCAGTAGTGCTGGCCAGCCCCAGGTAAGACCACATAGAATAGAACAGCCTCTCAGTTGAGCCCAGCTTAAATTGCCAACTCATAAAATTAGGAGATAAATAGTAGTTGTTTAGCAGCCACTAAATTTTGGTGTTGGTTTGTTATATAAGAAACGCTAAGACAACAGATTGTGGAACACTTCACCAAGGAGGTGACCCTTGACCTGGGCATTGAAGGAAGAGGTTTCTACAGACAGAAAAGAGTGGGGAAGAAAGTGTTTCCAGAAAGGGAGGAGGACTCAGCCAAGGCATGGGGTCTTGTGTTCATGGTGTTCGGGGCACAGCCAGCACTGTAGTTGGGGGACACAGAGAGTTTAGATGAAGAAATACAGGGAGCTGAAGACAAGATGATAGAAGTATGGAGAAGAAAGCCTTCATAAGAGGTAACAATAATACAAACCTATCAAAATGTCAGACAAGCAGAACAGCGCGGCCTTATGAAAGGCAGGGAACACTCAATAGTGTTCAATGAGGTCCGTTAAGGTGAAGGTAAGAAAAAGTTCATTGGATTTAGCAGTGGTGACAAAGACACTGGCGACTTTTGAAGAGTGCAGACCCTCTCCTTCCAGAAGGAAAGTTTGTCTTACAGAAAATGAAAACAACGAATAGTTAAAACAGCTCTAGTTTATTATCACATCATCAGCCTTGAATGAGCATCTCCAGAGCGTGTGAGTTCCTGGGCTTCCAAGCAGGGTTATCTCATGCCCTATTTCAGCTGGGCGCTGTTTGTGATTTCCTCATTCCTGCTCATCATGCAGGTGTTCTTTTTTCCTTCCCTTCTCCTTCATAAGGAGGATGTACTGCCTGTGAGCTACAGGAGATGGAGTTTATTTCTTACTTATCTCTTGATATTCTTCCTAAGTATCTCTCAGCAACATCAAATGTCTGAGATCATTACAGTTCCCGGGCTTTATCCTCGCAGCTTACGTAGCACAGCTCTGGGAACAACTCTGAGCACATGGAAGTGGAGTGAGTACCAATTCTCTGCAGAATTAAGGTAAGTAATAAAACTATTAAAGCCGGGAAAGAATCTTCGAGAGCAGGACAACATAGACATAGGAATGTGTCTTCTACACTGTGTTCTTTTTAAAATAATGAAACAAAACCCAAAAATGGATTCTGGTATTTCCCCCGCATTGACTTCCCACAGCTACAAGATGCAATCTAAAGTCTCCTCCTTTACTTGATGCTTTCAGTTCAACCCCCAACACTCACTGTGTCAGTTGCATCCGGGTCCCCGCAGTCCCAGGAGAAGATAACCCTCCCCTTAGAACAATGCAGCCATTTATTGCTTTTGTTCCCTCCACTAGCATCTCTGCAGCAAGCCGCATCTCAGCACCTCATCATACTGGCTTCTGGAATTTTGGCCAAGGGGAGATCACAAAGTATTTGATGCTCAGTTAAAAGACTATGTACAAGGGCTGTCTGAGTCTAGACATTGTTGGATGTATGCTACACCAATTCCCTCATCATACTAACAGTGCTGGTATATGATATGCATGTGCATATGTGTATGTACACGTGTGTGCATGTGCACACGTGTGTGGCAGATTCTCATTTGTTACTTGTAACACCCCCCTCTCTTTGGGGCAGTATTAAAGCAATCTAAACACCTTCCCTGAACCCAAAAGCATCATTTATCTCATCCTAGTTCCTGAGTATCAAAGGAACACTTCTCCCCGGTCCTAGTTGCTCACTGACAATGTCAGATGCTTTTCCTGCAAGTTTGTTCATACAGGTGGATTATGTATTATTTATTTATTCATTTGGCTATGTGATCTATGATTTCTTGAACAATCTAGGATGATTCCATTGAGTGAAAGCAACTCCTTTCTCCTGGAGGGACCAGTTGATCCTTCAGACAGTGCATTTGGCAAGTTCTACACTGCAATTTTCACTTTCAGTGTGCTCCTAGATCAGTAATATAATTACACGATGTGGAATCTTATTAATTCATGTATGACAGTTTCAGCCAATTGAGAGTAAGTCACAGCACTGATCTCGTTAAGTATTTTACTTGTTGCACCCCAAGTAAAGACACACGAGCAAAAATAATTACTTCAACTTCCAAAGATTTCTAAGAATGAGCATATATTTGAACATTGTTTCTAAAGATAATAAATTTCAAACATGCTACCTGTGTTATCCCTAAACAAAAAGTATAATTAGACATTTATTTCTGCAGCTAAGGAGCCTCTTCTGAGAGAACATCCTTAGCTCATTCAAAGTATCTTTCAACTTGGAACACAAACTATAGTGACATATAAAATAGTGTTTTTTATTGAGGAATAACTAGCTTAAAATAAATTGCATATATTTAACATGTAAAATTTGGTAAGTT
Source organism: Camelus bactrianus (assembly GCF_048773025.1). Classification (NCBI taxonomy): domain Eukaryota; kingdom Metazoa; phylum Chordata; class Mammalia; order Artiodactyla; family Camelidae; genus Camelus; species Camelus bactrianus. Next base: position 16,498,161 of record NC_133552.1, read on the forward strand.
TTAACGTATATACACATCTGTGAAACCACCATCATGATCAGGACAGTAAATGTATCCATCACTCCCAAAAGTATCCTCATGGCCCTATGTTATCCCTGTATCCCTCTTCCCTGCACCAGACACCTCTCTCTCTAGATAAATGCTGCACTGTTTCTATAGATTAGTTTGCATTCTCTTGACTTTTCTGTACATGGAATTATATAGACTGTAGTCTTTTTGTCTGCTTCTTTCACTCCGCATAATTATTTTGAGATTCATCCACGTCACTGCATGTATCAACAGTTCATTTCTTTTCATGGCAGACTAGTATTCCATTCTATGGACATACCACTTTTAAAAATTCTTTTGATTTGTCTACTAATGGCCATTTGGGCTGTTTTCAGTTTTGGGCCGTTACAAATAAAGCTGCTTTTATTTGTGGTACATTTGTGTATAAGCCTTTGTATATACATATACTTTCTTTTCTTTTGGGTGGATCATATAGTTGATGTATGTAATAGGATTCTCCAGAGAAACAGAACCAATAGGATATCTATCTATCTAGCTTGATATGTAGATATACATATAAGTATGGATATGGTTATATATAGATAATATAGATGTAGTTGAAAGATGTTTTTATTATAATTTATATAAGGAATTACATATAATATATATATTAAAAAATTGGCTCATACAACTATAGAGGCTGAGAATCTCAAGATCTGCAGTTGGCAAGCCAGAGATCCAGGAGAAATAATGGTGTAAACTACAGTCTGAGGGCAGAAAAAACCAGTGTCCTGGCTCAAATAGTCATGCAGCCAATGTTCACTCTGACTTAGCCTTTTTCTCCTATTCAGGTATTTAATTGATTAGATGAGAGCCACCCACATTGGGGAAGGTATTATGCTTTATTCAATCTTCTGATTCAAGAGGCCAAAAAAATGCTTTTCCTTTGGCTAAATTCTTTAAAGTGGCAAAGACTTTAAAGTGTTGCTTCTGCAAGATGTGCTCCCTAGGCTGTGAAAAACATTGTTAAAATTATTTTTTAACTCCTTCCCCCAATACCAGGTCTTCCAACCTCTTTATTGGGGAGTCAAGGGATTTTCAAGGGGTAGTTTTGAGCACAGGCAATCTTCCCTTTGCTTTAATAGCTAATACCTGGATAAATGTGCCTTCACTGTATAATGGGCCATAAGAATAAAAAGAAATCATGTAAAGATCAAGATATTCTACGCTCCTTTAAAACTTCCTCACAAAATAACCAAATCACTGAATCACAGATATGAGAGAAAATTGTAAGGAAAGGTTTATACTCTGCAACCAAGCAAGCACTTTGCTTAGCAGATTAATTCCTCCCACCTGCAACTCCTTTTAAGCAGGTGATAGTTTTTGCTTTAATTACATAAACTCTATTACAATTTGGATGTTCACCAAAATAGCATTAATTAGCCAAAAGTTAAGACAGACAAACTGCAGAATATTTGCAGAATGTGTGCTTAAAGAATTAAAGATCCCTCTTTTTTCTCTTTCTGATTGCTCTGAATTTCCAAAAGTATTGGCTTCTGTTGGGGATAATCAGTAAAAAATCCATATAGAATATCTCATAGGTACCGTGAACTCTGTATATGTGGTTCTGCTCCTTATTTGATTTGGGTTCAACTTAGTGAACACCTTCTATGTGCCAACACAGGGCTAGCACTTTTAGAACATTTGGAAAATACTCAGGAGCCAAATGAAATACTGTATTGTACTGGGAGTTTGTCAATGTTTTTTCTTTCTTCTGTTGCTTTAGCAAGATTCGGCTTACAGAGGATGTAAAGTTTGAAGGCCAGGAGTGAGCAGTCATTGGGTACCCTCCTCAGCATCTCGGTCATTGATGTGCAAAATGTCCCATGAGTATGTGTCAAGGGATGTCAAAGTATGTGGATGAATAGTGAGATCTGCAAAAGGAAACACCTGCTCTGGTCACCAAGCTGAGCTGCTGGTCTGGGACTGGACATGGATGTGGCAGATGGGGAATGATGGAATTAATGACGGAACTTGGGGCTTTTAGAAGAATTAGGTCCAGAAATTATGAGGAAGGGTTATATTAATTGTCTATATAGGAGAGGCAAGAGAACAATAAGAAGCCTTTGTTGGACATTTGCACAGGGCTATAAAAAGGAAAGACAAGTAAAGTCAGTAGAGACAGTCCCCAATTTAGGGTGAAAGAGAGCTGTTTCAAATTGACTGGGGACTGTGGTTAGAAGTATGCTTCACTAGGGTTCCAGTTACAGTTAAGAATGAGCTGAGTGTTGCTAAAATTCTAAGTATCTTAATAGACAGATAAAGAAACTACATAGACAATCCAATTAAGAAGAGATACAAATAATAGATAACATATGGAGAAAAATCATTTAACTCTGTGGTAGCTGTTAATGCTTTACAGTAAAACTTTCATTTCTGCTTCTAGGTGGAAGGTAGGATTACAAGTTAGGCATGGGTAGGGAGCTGGCTTTGGCCAATGATGTAAGTGAAATTACATACATCACCTGCAACAGGAATTTTTATTTACAGCCAGTGCCGATTTGCTGAACTTGAGCTTTCTTGCTGCCATGGCTATTGGCAGTACTCCAGAGAGAGCAGTTCCCTTGAACCTGGGTTCCAAGTGAGAGTGGCAGAGCCCTGAGCCAACCCATGATGAGGTTATATCACAACCAAGAATTAAGCTTCTGTTGTTTTAAGCCTGCCTAGTCTCTCCTGACTAATGAAGACTTTAGTGGCAATCAGAGACACACATACACACTCAAATAACAGAGAGTTCCTTTCCACAAAAATGTTCCCAGAATTTCTGAAGCAGTTTAGTTATTACATTGAAACAAGATACACTGCTTGTAGCTAATTATACATAAATTCAAATGATACATAAAAGAATTAGGAACAAATTAAAAGCTTTCACAATCTTAAACTCAAGAGACGAACGGCAATGAACCCCCTATCGGGGAGGGCATAGCTCAAGTGGTAGGAGCACAGGCTTAGCATGCATGAGGTCCTCGGTTCAATCCGTGAGATCCTGGGTTCAATCCCCAGTACCTGCATCAAAAAACTAAATAAATACATGAAACTAATTATCTCCCCCTGCAAACAAAATTAATAAATAAATAAAAAAGCCAATGAACCCCCTATCATCAGTGAATGAATAATCTGTTTAATTTATACAAGTTTTCTGTTTAATGGTTACATTTTTCATTTCTAGAAATTCTCTTTGGTGTTTTTTTTTTTTAAAGTGCCTGTTCATTTTCATATTTTTCTCTTACTGATCTGATTTTTTTTTTAAAAGCTATCAGACAGTGCTTACTTCTAGGAAGGAGAGAGAATGCAGGAAAGAGATCACTTGTCCATATTAGCCTAACAGTTGTTCCTCTGCAAGTAATCTGGTTTATCCCTCTCATTGTTTTATATATTTCTACTAGTTGATGATTTACCATTTTTCTTTCTTTCTTTTTGTATATAGACATGAATATGTTTTGTTTGGGATTCACAGATTCTTACTTTTCACTAATTCTGGAAAATGAGCAGATATCTTCTGAATTTGTCTTATATTCCTACTTTCCTGTTCTGGAACTATTATGGACATTTTTTGGACCCTCTCATTCTGTCCTCCAGGTTTCTTATCTATTTCCTATCTCTTAATATTTATTTTCTGCTCTCTTGAGTAATTTCTTCCAGTTTTTAAATCATATCTCTGGCTGTGTCTACCACTCTGTTAAGTATTTAGCTTCCATGACTGTGTCATTTCTAAGACATCTGTTGTATTTAAAAATTTTCTATTCTTTTTATAGCAATTAATTCTTGTCTTATGGTTTTAATTTCTCTTTTGATATCTTTATTATTTTTAAGCTTATTAAGATGAACTCATCCAACAATATTATTGAAAATCTGCTGTGTGAAGGACATTGTTCTAGGCAACATAGAACAGTGAACAAGGTGATGGAAGTCCCCCTCTTCTGGGAACTTCCTAGTGAGGGGACAGATAATAATCAAAGAAATACACATTGCGTTGGAAGGTGATAACTGCTATGGATAAAAATAAAGCAGGGAATGATGGGTATGATGGAATTTTAGTGTGTCAGGGAAGCCCTCTTCGAGATGATAATATTTGCACAGAGATTTGAAGGAGGTGAGAAAGCAAGTCATGTGGGTAATTGGGAGAAGGATATTACAGGTAGAGAGAACAGCAGAAGTGAAACAAACAAACAAACAAACAAACAATCCCAAACCTCCACATGGGAGGATGCCTGGTGTGTTAGAGGAACAGTAAGAAGGTCACTGTGGCTGAAGCCATGTGAGGCAGGAGAGGACAGTAGGAAACAGGGTAAAGAGGTGGTGAGGGGTCAGATGACACAGGGCTCAGGGCTACTGCAAGGTCTTAGCTTTTTTTTTCCTCTGAAGGACATGAGAAGCTGTTGGAAGATTTGGACTGAGGAATGGCATGACTGAACACGTGTTTAACAGCTTCACTCTGTCCACTGTGTTGGGAAAAGATAATACGGAGCAAAGAAGGAAGGTGGGAGATCACTAGGGAGGCTACTCCACTTAGGCAAGTGAGAGATGGTGGACTGGGCCAAGGTGGTGAGAGACAGCTGGACTCACTGATGCTAGAAAATGGCCATACACTGCACTTCAGTGTTAATGTTTGGGGACTTGAAACCATCATAGTAAATATTTTTTATTTTTAGTGAACTCCTAAGTTCTGCACTTTATGCTAGAAGGTGGGAAGCTGAGGAAATTATCACTTAGAAAGAGGGAGAAGCTGAGAAGATGTAGTTACGCATTTAATTTCTATTTCTTGATGCCACCATTTCAAAGTAATTTTTTAATAGAATTTATTCAGTACTATGAATACAAAAAACCCTGAATCATAAAAGGAAAATAAGTTACAATATGAAACAAGAATGTACTCTTTGAGCAAGACCTTAGGGTTTGAGTTACTTAGTGATTCTTTTGCTTTGAGTTCTTAAATAGTGACGCCTCATGTCTAAAGGAAAGTTAACAACCAGCCAATTTAAAGATAATAATTCTGAAGGTCAGAAAAATAATGTCAATATTATAGCTTAATTCCAGTCTGAAATTTGAATTAAATGACCCTGAGCAGAAGGAAATTTAAATATAAATTCTCAGTTTATCACTACTCTGGATGAATATGAAGGCCAATAATTTAGAGGGGGACCATTCAGGCTCTAGTAGTTTGGTGAACTGATATTTCTTTCTTTGTAAAATGAGAGCACTGAGTTAGATTTTTCTTCTGACTTCAATTATAGTTTAGATCTGGCAGCATTTGTTCCTTCTTGCTTCAAAGAGGAGTATGCTAAGTAATATTCATGTTGACATTCACCATTCTTGGATATTCATAAAATTCACAGGAAATGTGTAAGAACACTGGCCTATCTATCTCCCCTGGTGGATACATCTTTTCAAAACAGAAGCATGTCTTTTATTGAAATTCTGTTAAGCTTCAAATAATCCATTTTTTTTTTAAAAAAGTAGAAAGTCCAATGACTGGTTTGTGATAGGATTTTTTGCTTTATAAAATCTGATCTCTCTTTTTACTTTTCAAGTGGAGACTTGCATGTCATGAGCATTGAAGATAACGTGAATGGGGTGTGGTCCTTCATAGGAGCCAGTTTCAAGCTGACCCCCAGGTCCTAGTCAGAGAGTAGAGCTAATGAAATGACACGGCAGCCATGGAGTACCCAACTTCCTCATGTGGCAGAGAGGATCTGTTTTTCCATCCACATCAGTCCTTCTCCTGATGTTGGGGAACCAGTTTGGTTCCCTGGATGCCGACAGACTGCTTCAGGGCTGGCCTGATTCCTGATCCATAGCTGTGAACCGGCTCCCAGACCTCCTCAGATCTTGCTCAGTGTCCCTTGCTATTCTCAGCTCAACCTAAGTAAGGGCATGACTTGCTCTCCAAACCTGGTGGGGGCCCCAGGGTCAAGTTACTGTCAGCACAGATCCTCACTGAGAGATACTGAGCGATACCTCCATCATACTGCCTGTAGTCTCCCTGGAGAAGCTGGGTAGGCCGGATAGAACAGAACAGAGTAGATAGAGAAGGACTCGTAGGATAGATAAGCAGACAGAATGATAGTTGATAAGTAGACAGGTAGATAGAATATTCCGAGAGAAAAGCTGCTGAGTGATTGCATTCTTGCCAGAACAGAAGCAAGGTGAGCCAAGATCCGGTGAGTGATAAACTCCACAGCAGTGAGAAAAGAGTAACAGTTGTAGTTTTACACGTACCACTTCTCGGGCCCACATCATGGGGTAATGGCATTATAATGAGAAAAACCACAGGCAAATGAAGTAAACAGCGATTCAAGGAGGAAACACATAAAACCTCGCTAACTCCAGACTGGAAAAGTCTGGAGAGGAGTTTATGCTACAAAAAGGAGGCGGTATTAGATAGGATAGCTTAGATGATATTGTGGTGCCAACTCCTAACATCAATGCTAAAAACAAAGACTTATTTCTCAATCATGTTTGTTCCATGCCCTTTGTGTATGTCCAGGGAGTTCTAGTCTTATTTTACACTCATTTTTGTGGGAATCGCTGATCACCAAGCCAAGTCATCAATTAAGAACTCTAGTCCAAAACTATTACACAGCACTTCTGTCACCACTTGTCTGTCAGAACGAGTCACATGGCCCTACCCAACCACAGGGGGCCAGAGAATGCAACCCTGCATTGTGCCTGGATGGAGGAGAAACAGAACTATGTTACTATCACCGTCTGCCCTTCTGTTTAACAATATTCCATTCACCATCTGTACCTCACACATGATAGAGTCACCCCTACCCCATATGAAATAATCAAAAAGTTTGATCTGGTCATTGAGTTCACAGTTTAGAAAGCTTAGAATCCATATGTGATCCACAACCCTGAAACGTCAGTGCCTGCCCCCAGCCGCACCGCTGCAGCTCCCTTCTGACCAGAAGGGAGAGGGTCTTGGGCATCCTCCTCCTCTAGAGGGCTTTTCAGAGACCGTGGCTCCCAAACTGTCTGGGTTGTGCTGCCTCTGCTTGCCTGGCCCTGCTGCTCTTTTGTAAAGGACAAGTGGTTTAATGGATGTTGAAGACTGTGTAGGAGGAATACACGTTTAAACTGGCATATTCTGCAAGTTTTTTTTTTTTTTCAAAGACCCGTGAGAATGCCTATCATCAAAAAGAACACAAATAATAAATGTTGGTGAGGATGTGGAGAAAAGGGAACCCTCATACACTGTTGGTGGGATGGTAAATTGGGGCAGCCGCTGTGAGAAACAGTATGGAGGTTTCTCAAAAACTAAAAATAGAACTACCATATGACCCAGCAATGCCACTCCTGGGTATATATCTGAAAAAACAAAAAACTAATTTGAAAAGACACACGCACCCCACTGTTCATAGCAGCATTATTTATAGTTGCCAAGGTATGGAAACAACCTAAGTGTCCAAAAACAGATGAAGACAAGAAGATGTGGTATGCATATACACGACGAAATACGACTCAGTCATAAAAATAGAATATAATTTTGTCATTTGCAGCAACATGGACGGACTTGGAGAGTATTATGCTAAGTGAAATAAGTCAGACAGAGAAAGACAAATACTGTATGATATCATTTATATGTGGAATCTAAAAAGTACAACAAATTAGTGAATATAGCAAAAAAGCAGCAGGCTCACAGACACAGAGAACAAGCTAGTGGTCACCAGTGGGGAGAGGGAAGGGGGAGGGGCAATCTAGGGGGAGGGGGGTTAGAGGTACAAACTATTAGGCAGAAATAAACAACAAGGATCTGTTGTACAACATGGGGAATACAGCCAATATTTTATAGTGACTATAAAATGGAGTATAACCTTCAAAAATTGTGAATCACTATACTGTAACCTGTAAATTATATAATACTGTATAGCACCTATACTTCAATTAAAAAAATATAGCACAGGGAAATATATACAAGATCTTGTGGTAGCTCACAGTGAAAAAGAATGCAACAATGAATACATGTATATTCATGTATGACTGAAAAATTGTGCTCTACACTGGAAATTGACACAACATTGTAAACTGACTATAACTCCATAAAAAAAGTTTTTAAAAAAAGTAAAATAAAAAAACAAAAAAAGACTAATTAATACATAGTGGTTGTGTGGATTTGTTGAAATAGCTACCTTAACACTTTTTTTTTTCCGGTGGGACACCAGCTAGCAATGCACATTAAAAATGTTTAATAGTTTGTAGAAATGTTGTTACTACCATTTTATAAGCATTTTCATCTTTAGTTTGAAAAACAAAAGGATCTAATAATTGTGCAGGTTGTATAATGTACTGTGGTCCCTGGGCTCATTGATTAAATCTTGGTGGCTATATTGCCTCACAACCAGAATTTAAAGTATATGTTTTGGTTTCCAAGGTTTCACAAAAAATCATTACTGCTCTCTGATAACTCTGTATCTTCGCATTTATCTTCAGCGATCTCCTTCTCACTGAGACTAAGCTTACCATGATACATTATTTAACGTCCCTAGAGGAAAAAAAAATGTTTCTAGTATGAGAAGCATATACTTTAAATAATGAACTTTCCCCCTTTTGGGGACATTAAGTCTTCTATTTTAGTTCTGTATAACAATCTACTTCTTAACTTAGAGGCTTAAAACAACAACTATTTAATTAAATGCTTCAGCTCTGTCTTTCGAGTAGGGCTTGGCAGGAATTTTTCCTCTCTGCCCAACATGGGTTAGCTGGGGTGGAGAGCAGTGAAGAAAACTAATCAAGATGTGGTGATATTGCCTAGAAAGCAGGCTGTTGAAAGTCAATGAGGAGCCCCATTTCACGTTACAATGTTTCCAGCAACGTGCTATAAATTAGAGCTGCAAAGGTGAAAGAACAATTTGTGTCTTCCAGGAGATAACATCCTGGAAAGGGGGTAAGACATGGGAAGTGGTCATACAAAGTAAGGCGGGTGCTCACAAAAAATAAACATCAATGTTTCTTCAAATAGTACCCTGATCTTTGACTTCCAGATGAGCAGATTTTTCAGCAAAGCATTTGCCATTTTGATAAACCTAATTATTTTAACTATAGGGAAAGTTTTGCTTTTTTCCTTCTTTCTTTGTTCTTTTTAGCACCAGGCACTCCAAGTCACTTATTTGACCTTCTGCTTTATTTGCTATTAATCAAGCTGTTACTGGGAGATAAATATATCTGTAATTCTGTAAGATAAAGTATAAAAACAAAAGAATGAAAGAAAAATGTTCATATCTCACAAATCTGATTTTTGTTTATTACCTAATTTCTCATTCATCTTGTTTAGAAGTTCTTGTATAATTCTGCCATTTTAATGACTACCTTTTGCTTATTTTAAAAAAAAAAACTTAAAAGGAATTTAATTGTATAAAATAAGTTAAATCTACAAATAAATTTTCATAATAACCTGTCTCTAGCACAATCACTATATAAAAGAATTACCTTTTTCTGAATATAGAAGTGAACATGTTTTATATTATTTGAACAGTAAAAAATTAAATGATAATATTCACCTGCAATCCTGCCACACAGACTATCCTAGTTTTTCTCCATGAATATATATGACTATTCATGCTAGAAAACTGAGATTATGCCATACAGTACCGTATCCTATTTTTTCCTATATTATGACCATTCTATGTTATTAAAACATTTCAAAGTTATAATTTTTAATGGCTGCATAGCACTTTATAGATGCATTATGATTTACTTTACTACTCTATTATTGCGGCTTTTAAAGATATTTCCAAATTTATATGTTAAATAGACATTATTTAACAGGACATTTGCTTCTTTGCTATTCCTTCAAAATAGTTTTTACAGCAGATATAAAAAAAATCTTGATTGAAAAAATTAAAGGCATAAATATTTCTGAAGATTCAGAAAGACCTCAAAGAGCATACGAAAAGCTCAGTGGGAACAAATTAATTACTGCCCTCTAGTGTCTCCAAGTTCGGTTCATTCATCTTTGTAACACTGATGAAGACGAAAGTTTTGAATTAGCAGAGTGAAGTTCAAACCTGGGCTCTAACATTTACTACCACTTGCACAGTCTCTCTGTAGTGGAAGCATACTGAATTCTTTGCCTAACACCCATGCAAAGGCTTGTAACAGACACTCCATATGCACTTAATATGACCTAACCTGCAGACCACAGTTCATTAGATCAACAGATGCTATCGTGGGCTCATGAGTTTGTTCTTCTTTCAGATACTTGTGATCCGTCTCTAGGTGGCTGTACCATAGCACGTGCACTCAGGTACCATCACAGTCCTGTTTTTCACTGGGTTACACTGAACTAGGTCCAGAGGCAGTAACAAAGAGGATGGATAGAGAGAACTGTTCAATCCCAGTTCCCACCTACATTCTTGCCAAGAGAAAAGTCCAGATGGCTCTGGAGCTGGATTTATTTCCCTTTCCATAGTACAGCAGGGAGCTGGCTCAGCGGGTCTGGGTTAGGCATGGAAGGGCGTGCCCATATCAGCCACCGGGCGCTGAGGCTCTCCCTCTGTAACAAGGCCACTTCTGTCCCTGGCTTTTCCAGTGTTGCAGAGCCACATGGGTGTTCCCTGACCGCTGGTCCTATAAATGTGTGGAGTGCCACAGGGGCAGGCTCTTCACTACTGGAACTCTGGCTGTGGTGCATACGGATCGTCTATACCCTACTTAACCCGTAGGAGGTTGAGATCCACAGTGAGTGTTCCTGCTCCACTTTCCTCGGTGAGCCCGATTTTATACTGCATTGTATGGTGCTAGTGGTTTGTCTTCACAGCTCCTCTGCATGACAGTTTCTTACTTTGAGATAAGGAGATCTATTAGAAATAAATCCTTTCCTGTACCCTTAAATTGAGGCAAATTAGGTTTCTGTTATTAGAAAATTAAAGTGTCATAACTACATAACTATAGCCACAGTCATCTCTTAAAAAATGGAGTAAACAATGGCAATTGAAATAATAAATATAAAGCTACTGGTACACAAAACATATTCAAATGAATTTACGCTGAATCCTTCTTGAGGGATCAATATTGTAAAAACATGCAAATGATTGAAGGATCTTGGAAATAAATGACCTTCCACTTCTGTGCATTTAATTCAGTGACTGTCCAGATTCAGTACTGTATAAAGATTTGCAAAATTCATTTCATGCTTTATTTTTAATTCTGTCACATTTGACCTTTTTTCTCTCATCATTTATCCTACTTTCTTAGTCTTCCTTTTCTGTTAGTTTTCATTTCCAACTTATTTCTTGTCCTCTATTTATTACTGTATCTTTTTGATATTTATTTTACTAATCCTCCAATCTCCTTTTTTTTCTTCTAACTCCCCTTCTCTGCCTCCAACCCAAGTTCAGGAGCTAAAACAATACATAACTTTATTATTTCGCATAAGTTGAAGTCTGTAGATATGATGAGTGTATAGCTGGTTAAGTCAGAATCTAAACAAAATGCCAGGGACCAACATTCTTTCCATGTTGCCTCTCTGCCTTCTGTGGCCTGTTGGCTTTGTCCTAAAGAAGCTTCCATCCCTTGTGATCACAGTTGGCTGCTGCTGCTCCCTCTGCCACATCAGAAAACAACATCCGGACAGAAAAGAAGCCTTCTCTTCATTTATGTCTTTTTATAACCAACAGATGCTTTCCTAGAAACCCCCAGAGACTTCTTCCCATGTCCCAGTCACAAAGGCACAACATAACAATTCATAAACCAACTGTTAGCAAGGGGAGTAGGATGAATGTTACTGGTTTCAGGCGTAAAATGAGTAATTTTACACTAATCAAAAGCAGCCTGTCCACATGGGGACCGGTTTGGGACTGTAGAGGACAAAGCGGAAATAAAAAGATGTACAGAACTTTTGATCACTCAGAGGCGGTGCTGCTGCCCCAAACAAAGCAACAGACCCTCACAGCTCTTAGTGTGGCCCTCAACGTTCTACCATGATTGTGCGAGTCTTTTGGCTCAGGTTAAAATCTGGGCTCTGTCAGTTACTGCTTTATGAGGTGGGCAATTAACTCAGTTTCCAGATCCGGAAACAAGGAAAATAACAGTGCCGCATTCTTAGTGTTGTTTTGAATATTAAGTGAGTTAATGTAAGACAAGCATTTAGAACAGTGCTTGACTGTAGGAAGTAATCAAAGCATTGTACACACACACACATTCACACACGCATACACACACGCACACACATTTATTTGCTTCTCCTTTTATTCATATTTTCATATATTGGACTGAAGAGCAGAGAATCAAGATGTGGTCAACTTATTGTTACGTTCATGCTGAATCCTTAATTGTATCTCTTTTTGTCTTAGCTCAAGTTCCCCAGAAATAGATGCGGAGACTGGCTGAGGGGAGGTTTGGTGGATGTGCTCTCAGAAACAACCCCTGTGAGTGGGAAATGGAAACAGGAATAAAGGGCACTGGGCTGTAACGAAGTTGCCGTGAAGGCTTTGTCAGATCCCGTGCGGAACTCTGGGGCTGGGATAGCCCTCCTGAATTGTCCCAGATCGAGGCCAGGGGGCCTGGCCTTTGTCCCCCACACACGGTAGAATCATTCACGCAGGCTGCAGGGAGAGGCTGTAACCTGGGGTGAGGGCAATTCCTGAAGAAGGGTGCAGTTATGAGCCAACACCCCCAGCACCTGGGGATTCCAAGAGTGCCTCGGTCCTGAGGGGCCAGGGCTCTGGGCAGCCCTTAGCAGCATCTGCTATCCCTTCGCAGCATCTGCTATCCCTTCCCTCCGATCAACTCTGGAAAAGCACTTCTGTCACTCCGTGTGGATAGAATGGAAGGCAACGGTGCACAGCTAGTGGCCTGGGATGAGTCGCCTAAAGCTTCTCATGTGAAGGCTTCCAGCTATAGTGAAAAATCAGCCTCAGGTCGATGCGGTGTGCACGAGTGAGCCCAGAACAGCTGAGCTGGGGAGGCCATGAAGTGCCACCTGCCTGCTCCATGTGGCCCAGGATTGGAAGCCTACACAGAGCTAGGATGTCTTAGTTTGGGGCAAAGGAACCTTCATGCGCCAAGAAAGCTGCAAAATGTCACCAAGAGAGACTGAATGAAGAGATGTCGGCACAATAGACTTAATCTCCGAAAGTCAAAATGTAGATAATTGTTTTGTGGTTAATTAATGAGATTAAATCTTGAATTTTACCTTGAATTTTAATGTCCATTCCATGTCTGGAACACACTTTTTAATTAAAATCGCTACCTCCTACCTGGCTTTCTTAGCGCCTAGATCCTGAGAATGATAAAGTCGTTATGTGCACAAGGATATGTTGAAACCACAAGGACATATTTTGAGTCAATAAATATATGCAATTTAGTCCATGTGCAACAGACGGCCTCCATTAACTGGGTAATAAATATTTGCAAAACTAAAAGAAAGTGATGGAAATGCATCAACTTTCTGCTTCTGGTGTCACACAGTTGAAGGCTGAATTAATTAGAAGACAGCTGTAATGCACAAAACGTACGTGGAAGTCAAGACTGGCTTTCCATGTTTAAATTTTGAGAAATACCAGCACAAGAAGGAGCAAGTGAAGATAATTCATCTTAATGAAGTGAAATAAATGAGCTGAAGGAGGAAAGAACTGATCATTGGGGAGATGGAGCAAAGAAGGCAAAGTGATAAATGCTCAGACTTTTCTTAGACCTCTCTTCCTGCGCGGACTTGGAGGTGCAGCGCAGTCTTTGTGTGGGGGAAAGGACTGGATGTGTCAACGGAAGACTTGGCTCCTGAACAAGTTCTTTCACCTGCTAACTGTGGGACCTGGGATAAATAATGTCATCTCTTGAAACCTCAGATTTGTCAGTTGACAAACTGAGGTGACGAGTGTAAGGTAGGATATGTGGTCACTAAGATTCCCTCCTGTTTATATGTGTACATTTTTACACCTACTTTTTAAGCAACTAGTGAGAACATCAGTTAGGTCTTTCCTGTTATGAATAAAATTTCAGATAGCATAACATTTTGTTTGTAACTTCCTCATCTTGAATCAGAACTTTACTGTTTCTGATATATGTATTCTGGGTGGAGTGTGGCTTTGGCTGGTTCTTTAGATCATCCAATAATTTTAAAAAATCAAATACACCAGTAAAATATATGCTCTTTGGAGATCCTGGCGATATGAACAGAGACTGAAATACTTTGACAGTTGATTACGTTTGGTATTACATCACTAATACGGTTTAGGGTAACAGCTCATGGGAACAGCACGCTATCCTTTATGGCCTAAGAAATCTGATGAAATGGTTTAAAAATTCTTCTATTATTATCATTTTTGTTTTATTTTTAGAGAATCACAATAAGATAGTCCCTTTTTTTCATAGCTCTCTCTGGGTGACCATACTCAAATCCAAGATTTTTCCCTCTGAACCTAAATGAATGGATCAGAAGTGTATAAAGTCAAGGTCACTGAGAGAAATGGGTACTATATAAATGGAAGTAATTTTATTTTATTTTATTATTATTTAGGGGGTGGAGGGAAGGTAATTAGGTTTATTTTTTAATGGATATTCTGGGGATTGAACCCAGGACCTTATGCATGCTAAACACAGTCCTGTATCACTGAGCTATACCCTTCCCATGGAGGTAATTTTAAATGCCAGCAAAGCTCTGCTTGAGTCTTTCCCTTCCCCATGTAGCAGGCTAATTCCCATCTGGCTTCGGTGGCAGCATCTGCCCTTGAGATGACCTTTTCCCTCTAAGGCCAGGGTTGTGTTCTCAACCACATTTTGGGATTGGATCTCTCCTGGATCACCCTCCTGGTTGATGTGCATTTCCATGAATCATAATAATTTGCAGGGTTGGTTTTTTTTTTCATTTTCTTTCAGACTAGCTGGGTAATTCAAGTTTCATTTTCCCTTTCTGCGTATTTAACGGCCAGCCTTCAGATCAATTTCAGCCCTCCTATCACTGGTGAGGCCAACTCCTTGAGTGAGTTATTTGCAGAACCGATTCTTTGAGCTCGACCCTGCTCCACCAGCCAGGCCCTTACATTGCAGGTGTAACGTGTCCAGGCAGGGTAATTCCTACAGCATATAATGAATGGTGGGGTCAGTCTCACTGACTTGTGAGGCTATTTCCAGTAACAACTGGGCACTGATCGGGGCGTCCTTCCAATGAGTCTCTAATATTACCAATTCGGAAATCTCAAGTATTAACCAAACTACTTCCAACATATTCTGACCTCTGGCTTTCTCCCTCTCTAAGTGTGTGCATGCTCTATAATGTGGCGATGGAAAGAGGTTAGATGGTTCACTGGTAGCGCAGGAACTGGACAATATTTTCTCAACTACTAGATATGATAGGATTAGGGAGAAGAACACAACTTTACAGTTCTCATGCCATTTTTGGTAATAAGCAAATGTGGGATTTGGATATAAGCTAATCTATATATATTTACACTGTTGCACAATGTTCCTATTTTTGTGCATGTTTTATGGAATGTGTCTCATCATTTTGTAATCACAGCTCACACACGACTGTAAAATAAAACTGCAATTGACTGACAACAGGCAGGATCCTATATATGGCAAATGAACCTGATATTCCATTCAGTGTTTAGTGCATGGTCACCTACAAAATCCTATTTGTCTGTGAAATGTGAAATTTGGATTCGTATATACTTTGTTCTAGGTGTGGGAAAAAATGGCATTTCCTCACTTTAAGCATGTTTCTCAGAGTTTGTCTTTTCTGATCTGGATCCCTGATTATCAGTAAAATTGAGGTGTTTGACATGATTGCTGGAATGTTTGCAATTCTTAAAAGGAAGGACAGGAACTGTCCAGGAAGCAAAGAAGCTTCTGATTGACATGATAATCAAGGAGAATAAAACCCACCATTTTCTGGCTTCTGTAAATAGGTGAAAATCAGCAGTCACAGAGGCAGCCATAGAGTTGAAACAGCAATTGCAAAGATGTTTTTCTCCTCCTCCTTAGAACCCATACATATTTGGTAAATCTATTTTTTAAAGCAATAATCGGACCATGTAATATGATGATTTGAATGTTCCTTGAGGATCTGTCCTTGGCACAAAAATTTTATGTGCGATTACACAGAAATTTAAGTTCCTATCTCAGGAAAGCTATTTTGAATTTCACTCAATTAATACTCTAGTAAGAGTATTAATGAGAGCCATGGAAGTACAACCTCACTGATTGGTTAGTATTAGTAATGAGAGAGCTCTGACAGACACCTCTATGTACATTTTTTGGTTTTTTTTGATCTTCTTCACTTTCTTTATTTTCTTCATTTCTCCAAAGAAAATATATTGGTAAGAATTTCGAGCCTGATAGGAGAGGAGGCTTATACTAGGGATAAAATAGAAAACCAGCTGAGAGAAAGGAAGCGCCAAGAGCTCATAAGCGTGCTTCCTGCTCGGGTTGGTAAGAGATGAAATCGGTCACGGGGTGACATTTTTCAGCTGCTAAGCCTGAGTTCAGCAATCTATGGTATTGAGGGAAAGCATCTCTCAGCTGAGGTTAACTAACAATCATAACAACAGAAATAGTAAATATTATTAAGTGCTCTCCGTGTGCCAGACACCACTAGTCACTCCCTCCAGACTGTCTTAGTTAGTCCTTACCACAGCCACAGGAGACAGGAACCATTATCCTAAGGTGTAAGGACAGAGCTTTAGAGAGATGACTCCATTTCATTGATTCTGAGGCAAACTTTTTTTTTTTTATGTTGTATTTTCTTGGATACCATGCCACATCTTAAAACTGATGGAGTCTTATAATTGCTCCAGCCAGCGAGCAGTCTTGACAGTTGTCATTGTCGGCTTGGTCATAAACATCCAGCGTGCCGGGAAGGAAACTTGCAGAATATGCGCCAAGTATTTGGAAGAAAATCCCAGAGGCAGCCAGTGCAATTTTGACCTTCGTGAACTGAATAGTTGTGGGAGTGATGAGAGAGGAGGTACATCAGACTTGCTTAGCATCTTTACCAAAGTTGGAATCAAAAGGAGGCGAGCCCTGCAGAACTGTAAAGCCAGTGCCTCTGTGGCTTCAGTCCTCTGTAAATATTCTTATGAAACGTTGCAGTATCTGTGCTCCTGATGGATTGGTGGATTTTGGATGATATAGTGTGAAATAACATGGACATTTATGACTCTGAATTTAAAGTGACTCAGAAGAGTAGGATCCTACGTGTAAACAAGTTTCAGAAATACTTCAACCAATTTCTTTCACTTTTCTTTTCCTTTTAACATACACACAGAATGGATCTCTGATAAAAAGCTATGGCTAATTAAATTTAATATGGCTCTTTGATTAATTCTAAGATAAAATGTTTAAAGATTAAAGCATGATGTCACAGTCCACAATCACTAGCGTCTTCAATTCAATAAAATACACTAAAAGACAGAGGTCTGTCTGGCTCCAGAGACCAAGTTCAGAAGACTTAGGCCAGAGGGTATCCTCTAATATGATGTTAACAATTCATTTGTTGCAGACGAGCACGGCAAGACAACCAACCTCTCTTTGGTGAATACATCCCGAAACAGAAAAGCAGTAACGGTACTAACAATCGTTATAATGCTGTGTTAAGTTCAGGCTGCGTCTTACAGTTTGCATAGCTCTTACTAGTTTAGTTCGTTGACTCTTTACAATAATGCTATGAGGTAAGAACTGTTATTATCTCTTTATTTCACGTAAAGGCAGAGTGCCAGATAAATCCTCACATATACTTGCTGACTTACGGTGGGTTCTCTGGGAAAAGGACTCGGAGTGGAATGCTTGCATAGGAAGTTCATTGGTGAGTGCTCCCAGGAACAACAGCCACTGGGAAGGGCGGGAGTGGGACTGGGCAGGGGGAGGTGCTGAGCTGCGGTGGGACTGTAACAAAGGCCTCAGGTCACCCCACAGAGAACTCTGGAGCTGGGATGACTGATCTGAGTTGTCCTTAACCAAGCCAACGTGGCAGGCTCTGCACCCCTGCATCAACCAGCCATCGGATGTGGACCACCCCCAGAGAGGGCTTGTCATCCTGGGTAAGGCCACCACCGGAGGAGGGTCTCAACTCTGAGCCATCAGCTCCCAGCAACATGGCCATTGGTTCTGAAGGGGGAACTGGCTGGCATCCACCAGCACCTACTCCTTGGGCTGCATTCTACACACTTGCATTGCATAATAAGGCCACCTCATCTGAGAACAGCTGCTAATGAATCTTGCAGCTCTCTTTTCCTGGGAAAACTGGTCCCCTGCTTCTACAGCTAGGTCTGGGCCGCACTGATACTCTCCATCTCGCCTCTCCTGCACGTACCCTTCAGGCTTGGTTCGGACACCTTCTGGTCTAGGTGGCTTACCTGGTGGGGTGACACAGTACTTTACCCCTGAGGGGCTAAGCCCCTGGCCACCACGTTTGTCTCAGGCCATGGCTGCTGTAGTTTACTACTTACTACCAACACTGGGCAAGTGAGCACTAGGAGATTCTGCAGTGTATCATCCGGGCGGTCAGATACCTGCCACTAGTGTGTAACAGCAGTTCTGTCTCCTGTTGATGATCACAATCTATCACCCATGATGGGATGCTGACTCCTCGCCTTCCCCGCTGGTCTCTTGGCTTGGGGACCACACAATGTGGGGGTGGCAGACAGGGCCCAGAGTTTCATGGGACCCTTACAGTCTCCCTTGGTGGAAGCATTCCCCTCTATAACAACCAGAACAAATTCACAGAGCCTGGAGTTTTGGCAATGGGAAACAAAAATTCTCTGAGTGAGATACTTAAAGTAATGGAAAGCAAGGATGCTCCTGAATCCACCCTTTGTTTTCATAACAGAATCTCCTACCCTCCACCCTACAGCACACAGAGGACAGCCATCACTCAGCTTCACAGTGATGCTGGCGCACCTCTTACCATGATTTCTTATTGCTTGGGAAACGGAACTCAAAGAAAGTGGCCACTGTGGATCCGAATAAAGAGATTTAAAATCTCTGTAAGACTGGAAGCTAGGAAAAATCTGCTTTTTAAATAAGAGGTGAGGATATTTTGACAGATCTGAATATCAGGAAAATTTAAATATACAAAGTACTGTACTTGTTTGGTGTTACTTTTATAGGTCTGAATGACTTTGTCAAACTCAGGGGTCCACAAATAATGGTCCACAGGTCTAATCCAATCTGTTACCTGTTTTTGTAAATAAAGTTTTATCAAAACATGCCACTTATTTATCTATGTCTACAGCTGCTTCTGCACTATAACAGCAGAACTGAATAGTGAAAACAGAGTCTGTATGATCCTCAAAGCCTAAAACATTTACTGCCTAGCCCTTTCCAGGAGGAGTTTGCCAACCCTTGTCTTAGCTGATGGAATAGTGATTACCAATTGGTTTGGTCACAAAAGTTACAAGTTTGGTATATTTAGAAGGTAAGTTGTAAATGAAAGCTTTTATTAGAGGGTAACATACCAAAGTTTTTTTAGGAGAAAAATTACTCTTTCTTTTAAATATTTTGTGACACACCTCCGGTCCTAGCTCTCTCATGGATTTCTGTGATTTTCCCTCACTTTCTAATTTCTGTCTATTGGCCTCTTTGGTTTGGGTGTTTATCCTGTAGGTTGAGCTCATGTCACACGTGCTCTACCCAGAGCTTGCTAAACTTTGAGTCTCCTGAGTTCTTGTAGCTTTTTAAATCTTTTTCTGCTGTGTTATCTTTTCTTTTTAAACACAGTTGAGAGCTTAATCTCCAGATTCCGTGCCTACAGCACTCAAGTTGCCGGGTCCTGGCAGGACCTGCTTCTCCCATCTGCTGGGAACATTTGACAATGAGAATATGGGTGTAAAATTGTGTCCAGCTTCCCTCCAGGACCCTTTCTCTCTTTCGGGTACCAGTGAGGTCGTCAGGGCACATCCGGTACTTTTTGCAGTTGTTTGATGAGAGGCTTCCAGAGACAGACTTAAGTCAAGCAATGACACGGTCGTCTAAACAGCACTTGAAAGCTTTGCTGTATACTGTTTTCAGGAGACGTCCCTATCGAGCAGGTTAACATCAGAGAAGTCCCACCTCTCAAGTAAGAACTGAAAAAAACAATCGCCCTCCTGTCCTTCCTCAGTAGTGAATCGGCTGTGGCTGCTTCTCCTATTAGGGCTGAATGTGGACCACAGGGAGGATGGGAGAGGGCGCGGGGAGGGGCTACCGTGTGCTCTCATGTTACAGGAGGGCCTGTCTGAGGAAGAGGTTTCTTGCCCTCTCCTTGAACTCATTTGTTTATAAGTGTGTGTGTGTGGGGGGGGGTCCTTCTGCATGGCTGTTCACCAGTGCCTTTCGGGGTACAGAGGTTGTCCTATGGGGTGGGGGGAGGAAGGGTTTGGATGCTGAAATTAGAACAAGGTGTGAGGAAGGGCAGTGCTTTGTAGGACCTAACATGGCGGCGTCCCAGCTACTCTGTGCCATCAACACTCCCCGTTTCCACGTCCTGAGAGACTCGTGGTGCTTTGTAGCAAGGATATCGCTCCAGGGCTTGGAGCCCGGAGACCCTGCAACAGCATTAGCATCAGAGTCTGAAGTCAGGCTAGAGCCAAGCAGCGCCCCTCTGCTGCCGGAGCCTCTGTCTGAATGAAACCACTGTAAAAACACGGCTCACTTTAGGGCAACTTAATTTTACCCTAAATAGCCCTTTTGGGTCAAATGCTTGACAGCCGACAATTTTAAAGATGCAGTTTTTTTTTGTTTTGTTTGGTTTGGTTTGGTTTGGTTTTGCTCCTGCCCAGGACAGGTAAGTCTAATACCAGCCTGGCACATAGTAGGTGCTTGATTTGTGTCTGCTTGTCGTGCCGAGGCTTCCTACACTATCCTGAGGACTTTGTAGATTATGCTGTCGTTTTCCCTTTACCCTGTGCTGAAGGTGGGCCAATGGCCAGAGCATCACAAAGCTTCAGGAAGCTGGAAGCAGAAGAGTGCAAAATGTTCCTGCAGAGATGGGAGCACGCTCGGGGACACTAAATCCCCCTCCTAGGCTGGACTTGCAGGGAACAGGTCCAGAGGACAGAGGAGAGGTGAAGTCCTCTATCTTCCTTTTTTTTTTTTTTAACCAGAAAGTTGAAAGTCCTAAATCAACTGAGCAGCTTGGATGAGACAGCACGGAGATAATCCACAGTAAATGAAATCTTTGCCGATACATAAGCAGGTGTGGAAAGGAGCAGAGAGGCTGTGCCTGCCTGGAGAAGCAGGGACGGTGCTCTGAGAATGAGCGGAGTACATCAATGAGGTAGTGCGTCTCCCAGGACTTGCGCCAGGTGGCCAGGCTTATTTGAGAAAACAAATATTTCCTGAATACATACTCTCTGTGCGAGGCGGTAGACAGGCAATGTGAAAGAGACAATGCCCTTGGCCTCAGGGAGTTTATAATCTAGACAAAATCTCAAACAGAATCATTTACATTATGGCTCTTTGTTGGATTAAATGGGTGAAAATACAGAATCATTTATATTATGGTTCTTCGTTGGATTAAATGAGTAAACATTGGTCTGATGTTATTTTGGATTTATGTACTGAAGTATGCATACAGTTTTTAGGCATCTGTCCTAGGTCCGATCTCCTGGTAGCCTAATTGCAATGCTGAGGCAGAGTATAGCAGAAGCATTGAGGGAGGTGGCTGTGTTTCCTGTCCACTGGAGAGGCAGCCCTGGGGGCTGGGGAGCTGCCTGTGGATGTGGTTCAGCCACAGACTGCGTGGCACCTACCTCCAGGGTCTGCCATTCCCCTTTGAGGTTGCCTGCTTCTCAGTATGTACGTGTCTTTGGGACGCTGATCATGGATTTAGAACACCTCTACTGGGATGGACACTCTGAATTACAGATGAGCAAAAGATCACGTATTCAGGAAATGTTCCAATTCCAAAACTAAAGACTGAAGAGCTGTCTGGATGTGAAGCACTGATGAGTCTGTTTGAGCATACATATTTGCCAGAATATTGAAAATACCAACGTATTAAAATTATCTGTCATAAAATTCGGGCAAAATGCTTCTTAATGTCATATATTAACTGAAAGCTGATGTCTGATACCATCAGAACGGATATTTGATACCATTATAATCGAAATTAAAGTCTATTTTTCTTCCAAAAGGAAGGGTGACATAAATAATATTTGCAATTGATATCTGTTCTTGTCAGGATTGAGGGCAAATTTTGTGTTCTGTTTACCAGACAATCTGGGGAAGGGCAGTCAAAAATCTCATGAATTTATTGCGTGGTTTATGAAAAATATAATAGTCCCTGAAAGCTTAGCAATCATAAAATACATTTTGTTTTAACTCAAGAGAATGACTTAAAGCCGAAGTTTAAAGTCCTTCAAGATTAATCAAGAGGGACCCACAGAGTCTGGCACAGTGTGTGAGGGCAGAGGGCTCCAGGAGGGCAGGGTAGATCATTTTGTAAGACCCGGGCAGCCTGGGACTGCAGTCATTGTGGGAGAGACAAGAGAAATCAAGCCCACAGGAGTCCAGGAACCAAAGGGCCAGCTGAACTCCATAGCGAGTTTCAGGGAGCTTTCCCCAAATGGCCTCATTTTGCCTTCCAGGAAAGTTTGGCCACTGAGGTAATTATTCCAATGCACAGTGTTTGTCCTTCTACCCGAAATACTCAACAGTTACATGTGCTGTAATGTTCCCTGTTCTCTATGCTTAAGAAGACAGAAGCCTTGAGGAATTTAGCTTCTTAGAGAAGATAGAGCATGCCAGTGTAGGATGCAAGACATTATCTAAGAAGCGAACAGTAAAGAAACAGAGAGAATCAGGACTATAAAGGAAAGAGGAAGAATATTCTATTTACACAGGGAGAGAATATTAAAAAGGCAAAAATACTGTCCAGAAGAGAAAGAAAGAAGAAGTTGTGATAGCACAAGTATGTGGTGTATTATGCCAGTTTAAACAACGAAAGAAAGTCATAGGCCATCCTAGTTTGAGAACTCTGGGTTCTGGCCCTGGCAGAGGAGTTGCTGCTGTGCGTGGCTCAGGCATGGAGGTGACTCATGGGGTTGGCTGTCCTCCTGGGCTGAGTATTTATGGCATCAGTATCCCTGAACTCATCCAGCTGCAGTAACTGCTGCCCACTCCAAGCTCATGAGGGAATAAATGATGCCAACAGGAGTCTGGGAAGAAGCTTTGTGTTCTAGGTGTGACAATGGATGGATTTGAGGATGTGGTTAGTATTTTCAGTTCATTTAGTTAAAAGTTGGGTCTTTGGAAAATGAAGAAGAGCTTAGGAAATTAATGGGTAGCTTCACAGATGGTATGGACTGTGGCTTGCTTTGACAGAAATTCGTGTATCTACTGACTGATGGATAGTTTGTTCATCAATGTTTATGGAGTATCTACCTTATGGTAGATGCAAAACTACAAAAAAATAATTAAATAATACATACTTCTTTTTTAAGAATGGAATTTAGACAAATGGGTGAGAGAGAAGTAAATCTAATACATAGAATTATAAGATATAGTAGTGTTATGCCCAGGGTGCTATGAGGACATAGAGAAAGCGTCAGTAATTCTAACTAGGGGTTAATGGAAAGTTTCTAGAAAAGATATGTATTGAGCTGAGTTAGCTAAATATAGTGTGGGAAAGGAAATTCCAGGTTGGGTGCATAACATGCTTATAGCACAAAATTCCTGCATTCCTGGAATGTCAAGTATTTTGCTGTTGGTGGAATCATGAGAATGCTTGGGGTGGAAGGAAAGGAGATGAGAGATGGGTGGGGGTGAACCTTAGAAGGTTTTGGGGCTAAGGCATGGATTTGGACTTCAGCCTGAAATCTATGGAGAACCATTAAATAATTTTAAGCAGGGGAATAATGTAGCCATATGTGCATCTTAGAAAGTTCATTCTTGGCTATGTAAAGAATGTTTTGAGCTTGGTCCCATCAGAGCTCAGAAGATGTGAATACCAGACTCAAGGAAAGGAAGATGGTTCTTCCGGTGAGACTGAAAATAAATAATACTTTTGGTCAAAGGCTTTCTGATCAAGAATGCTATAAAGTAAAATTTGAGGGAGGGAAAGGGAAGTACTCTGGTAGAGCTAGAGCACTGACTATAACGGAGTACAACAAATGTGTCGTGAGAGTAATTGTGAGGAGAGCCTCAGATAAAAGGAAAGTAAAGATCAACCCATTTTTTTTCAGGCAACAAAACTATGTATTATTTTCAGTTCTTCTTTCCTTCACTCCTTACATTAGCATGTCCTACCAGCTATTCTGCCAAAATATATTCAGAATCTGTCAATTTTGACCTTTTTACACTGTTTTTGCTTGAGTCCCAAACACCATCTACTCTCATTGGGACATAAACAAGAGCTCCCAGTTGTCCACTGTTATGGACTGAACTGTATCCTCTCCAAAATTCTTGTGTCGAATCCCTAACCACCACTGTGACTCTATAAGGAGGTAATTAAGGTTAAATGGGATCATAAGGGTGGAGCCTAATCCAATAGGACTGGTGTCCTTAAAAGAATAGAAAGAGACACAGAGGAAAGGCCGCGTGAAGATGCAGTGAGCAGGTGGCCGTCTGCAAGTCGGGAAGGGAGACCTGACCGGAAACCAACCCTGATGCCATGCTGATCTTGGGGACTTCCAGCCTCCACCCACCTACAACCCATTCTCCACATGGGGATCTTTTAAAAATGGAAATCAGATTCTATCACTCTCCTACTTAAAAATCCTCTTTGCCTTCCTATCCTACTTACATAAAATCCAAACTTCTTACAGGGCCAATGAGGTCCTACATGATGCATTTTCCACCTCCCTCCCCAGCCTCCTAGTCAGCCAAACTGTTTCTTCCTTCTATTTTTCAAACAGGTGACATTCTTGACTGAAGCCTTTTAAACGGCTGTTTTCCATGTCCAGAAGGCTCTTCCCATAGTCTTCCCAGGCTACTGGGCTGCCTCTTTCTTGTTATTCTGGACTCAACTCAAACGTTATCCTTCAGAGAGCCCTTCTGATTATCCATTATCCCCCCTCCTTCATCCCGGCCACGCTCTGGTTCAAATTGCTATGTACTTTCTCCAAGACAGTTATCATGATCCGAAATTGCCTTATCTGTTTCCTTGTTTGTCATCCATCTTCCCCGCTAGACAGGATGCTCCATGAGGGCATTGTTGAAGGTCTCAGCATCTAGGACAGTGACAGGTCCACAGCAGGTCGTGATGACTGAGTGAAGCGTTCCCAGCGACTGCCTCTACTCACTTCCTGTGGCTGCAGCTCCCCACCTCCTCCTGCAGATGCAGCCCTGCCTGAGTTTACAACCTGTTCTCATCGGGGCAGGAGAGATTAGTGGCTGTGAGTTACGATTCACCTTTCTTCTCACCCAGCTCTGACCTCCTGCTCCAGTTCTGACAATGATGCCTTTGCCTCACATTTGAGATCTTGTTCTGTTTTGTTCTGCTGTTCTGGCAACTGGCTGTTTTCCTTTCCTGGGGCAGAGATCATAGGCAAATCTGTCAGGGGACTAATGTACTGTGTTAGCAAATGAGAGTTATAAACCATTGAAATTTGAGTAATTTTAAAATATGGTCTCATTTGTTTCACAGATTGGTGACTCCTGGGGAAATCTGGTTTATGGTTGGAAAGAAAGCCAGAATATTGGAATTATATGAAACCCTAAGGGCTTTTATTAGTTAATATTAATAAAGAACATGCCGAATGGCTTTGAATTATACTAAGAAGACAGAGGAATTTTTTAAAAAAACCCTGTATCTTGCCCAGCTCTCAAAAGGACGATACTCTGCTGCCTCCACACTTACCCAACTAAAAGCAGCATGATCACACAGGTTTTATTTTTGCAGTATTTATTAGTTTTGTATAACTAACAGGAGAGAATGTCTCAGGCTTAACGAGAAAACAGAAACCATGGGAAAAATTTTAAAGAGATGTATTTTTTTCCTGAGATTTTTAGTTTATGTTCCAGGCTTCCAAGCCTGGCAAGTTTGGATTAGGATTTGAGGATAAAAGGCTTAATGCTGGGGGAAAGTAATCAAAAACAAAACTCTTCTCCCAACCCAGAAAACTTCTCCACAAAGTCAGTAGAAACAGAGAATAGTTTTGTTATGAAATAAGTATTAAACCAGTATGTAATGCTCATCACCGGCAAATGCTAAGAAATCACAAAGACAGAAAGAAATCTCACAGCCTTATGTCGCCAAGAACATTCCCTACATGTTCCCAAGATAAACAACAACCCTCAAGTCAGAGGGCTTGCCAGCACATTTGCCACACACAGTCCACCCTAAATTTACCTGGTAACTAGGTTGACCGTCTGTGTCAGCTAATTGGCGTTATACAAAGAAAAAATAAGCTTCTCATATCTTTATGGCAGGAGGTAGTTTTGTAATTCGGAGCAAGGCTCCCACCAAAGGCAGGCTTCTACCTTCCCACAGAGCCTGGGGGACTCAAGGGCTCCCAGGTCCTTGAGAAAGACATTCCTGGGCTATAAAATGGCAAGATAAAAAAAAAAAAACATACGTCTCAGAGAGGTAGAGATTATTTACAATTACAAGTTGATAAAAAACAATGCTCTAGTGAAAGGAAGGCAGGACTTCTATTCCCTTATTTATAATAGTAAGAATTAAGCCTTTTATTTTTAATTCTGTTTTGTCCTAACAAGGTGAACTTCCCAGATTTTTAAGTCTTACAATCAGCAATGCACAGAAACAAGAGAAGCAAAGGAATTCCTCAGACACCAACTCCAGCAATTAAACCAGAAAAAATACTTTCTTTTTCTTTTTTTCTTTCCCCTCATTCTTTATTCAGGGATTAGGCCTTTTTTTCACTGACTGCTGAGAGTTTCTATTATGTTACCAATTAATTGTTCTAGTTAAGAGAGAGAAAACAATAAATCATCCCCTCACGGTATAGACAGATAGCTCCCCTGTAGCAATTTGTCACTGTTTCTGAAAAGATGCAAAGTCTTTTTAGTTGGAACTTCGGATAAGAGATAGAAAATGCCTTCTCTAGGAATCAGAAAGGTTATTTTCCCAATATCCTGGTTTCTGGAGCGGGGTGGGAGGTGAGCTGGGAGATCTGGGCTTTGATCTTTTCCAGTACAAGCATCCCACACCACTGAAGTGCAGAAATGGTTTCCACTAAGGAATGGGTAAAAACTTCTTTGCCTGGTTTGTGTGCACTGAGGATTTAGAACGGAAAATTCTTTGAAAAGTCACCACTTATTCCTTGACTGATCAATATAGCCCTGACCTAAGATACTTTCTCCATTTCTTAGTGAATCTGTTTGGGGCTGGGTCAGTCTCCAAGATTCTGGGTGATTAGCGAGAATGAAAGGATTCTGGGGGGAAAAGTTTAGGTTTGGAGTCAAATATTCATTCAGATATTCCCCAAAAGAAACTCAGCCTTAAATCCTTTTTTTTAAAAAAAAATTGAAATATAATTGACATAAATTATCATATTAGTTTCAGGTGGGTATCATAGTTATTTGAAATTTGTATACGTTTCAAAATGGTCACCACAATAAGTCTAGTTAGCATCTGTCACCATACAAAGTTGTTACTATATTATTGACAATATTCTCCATGTTGTACATTACATCCCCATGATTTATTTATTTTATAACTGTAAGTGTGTACTTCTTAAGCCCCTTTACCTATTTTGCACACCCTCCCCACACCCCCACCACACCCTCCCTTCTGGCAACCACATTTGTTCTATGAGTCTGCTTCTGTTTTGTTTTGGTTGTTTGTTTTTAGATTCCACGTCTAAGTGAAATCATATAATTCTCTTTCTCTGACTTACTTCGCTTAGCACAATACCCTCTAGGTCCATCCATGTTGTCACAAGTGGCAAAACTTCATTCTTTTTTATGGCTGAGAAATATTCCTTAAGTCTTTTTTATTTGGTGCTGGGACTGAGCTCATGTGAGGATTTCCAGATAAGTGATGAAGTAAACCTGAACATTTACAACTCATCCTATTAAGACATATTTCCATAGGGCTGATGATTAATAAAGCTGGCTTCTTACAGTGTATTTGATCCTGTTACTATTTCTTAGGCTTGGAAATCAGGCTGCTCAACTTACGTGAGATCAAAGTTCTAGACGAGAAAGCACCTGGACTGCAAATGATACAATCTTTCTACCTTGCATTGTCCTTGTCATACTCCCTCACGGCCCCTCAAAAAAGAGTAAAATTATCACATAACTTTGGAGACAACTTTATTTAGCCCAATAGAGTTTAAAGACCCTTTCTTCCTAACGATACCTTTAAAAATAATACTTCTAATCTTCTAGTTTCTACTCTGAGCCCTTCATTATAAGTGTGACCTCAATAGAGGTTAAATAGCAGTTTATATTTTAGGCTACATGCCAAGTGCTACCCTTAAAATTCTGCCTAGCATGGAAAAAAAGAACCCAAAATATTTATGGTTATTTGGCTTCGGTATAACTTATAGGAATTGCATATAACAAATGTATTTAATCATGTGATGGAAGCACGCAATTAGTAGATAAATGGGCTAATTTTATTACCTAGATTTTAATAACGCACTTACTACTCTGCCTTATGAATCCAACTTGGAAAATTAAGTCACATTAGCTCAGATGTGACTATTGTCACAAGTGCTCAATTTTGGCTGAAGTTCCATAAAGAAAGAATAATGATGGTCATCAATGCATTAAAACTTTGGGAAGATGCCCAGAGTAGTGCCTCAGGAAATGGGCAGGAGACTGGCTTAAGATAATGTTTCCATTAATGATACAAAAATGATAGTGGAGGAGGGTCTCTCAATGGGTTTGATAAACCTTAAGTCCCCGTAAATGAGTTTCCTTTCATTTTTATTTTAGCCATACTTTGACATCTTGAAATAAGGCATAATGAGAAGTGGTCCAGAAAAGTTTTGATCATCTTAAATACCCTTAAGTCCCTCTCATGGAAGTTATTTCACATATAAGTTAAGAAGAAGTTGCATTAACTTTTTCGAAGTTTGCTCCCTCCAGGATGTGGAAACCAATTTCCGTTTATTATTTTGCACCACCATGTGTTAAACTGCACAACAGGATGAAAATAGCTCCTCCAGGATGTGGGAGGGAGCTGCTGCACTGCATTTGGAAGTGCTGGCAAAGTACCTACATTCGTGTTTAGCCCTTTCCCGAGAAGATTGTTAAGGACTGGAATCGGCTATTTTGAGTATTTGGAAAGATTTTTTAAAAATGGTCTGTGTTGATAAGGAGAATCCTAGAGGTAGATGGTGAACGAGATGCCATTTAAGGATTATAAATGGACAAGAAGGTATCTTCATGTTTGTAAAATGACCTGGAGAGTGTGCGCTGAATCCATCTCGTTCTTTTCATCAGTCATTTGGCCATTTAAAAAAAAAATCACTTAGTGGAAGATAGCAGCTTAAGAGCTCATTTTCCCCCCTCTGTTTTTATCCAGCAGAGCCCAAACAATATGTTTTGACATTACCTAATGGTTGCCTTATGTGTACTCATGGCTGTTTGTATTCCAGCATTTTGGTTCCTGTCACTTAAAAAGTATTTGATTTTTAAACCCAGGAGCTCTGGTTCAGCATGACGCTGGGGGCTGGGGTACAGGTGAGGGCTGCCTGTGTGTGTGGCAGGGTGAGTGGCGGGGAGGATGTCTCATCATTAGAAGAATCTGCAATTTGAGCCTAGAATGGGAACCCTCAGCACTAAGGAACTGATAAAGTGCAAAGTGAGCCTGGTTTATATTGGCTGGGGGTTTGGACACTGGCTGTGTTGCTGGTTTTATGTGAATCTGAATCAAACAAAAGGCGATATTGAAGATCGCAAGACTATAGGTATCATGATAGGCTGAACAGTGCCCCTCAAGGTGTCTGTGCCCTAATCTCCAGAATCTGTGAATATGTTACCTTATGAGGCAAAAGAGACATTGCAGATGTGATTATGTTATCTTGAGATGGAGGGATTTTTCTGGATTATCTGAGTGGGCCCTAAATGTAATGATAAATATCCTCATTTGAAGGAGGCAGAAGATTTGACCCCTAGCAGAGGGGAAGGTGATATGATGTGATCAGACATTCAAGTGACGTGTTTTGAAGATGGAGGCAGGGGCCACAAGCCCAGAGTCCTCTAGAGAAGTGGTCACTAGAAGCTGAAAAATGCAAGAAAATGAATTCTCCCCTAGAGTCTCCAGAAGAAACCAACCCTGCTGACACCTGGTGAGACCAGTAAGACCCATTTCAGACTTCTGACCTCCAGAACTATGTTTGTGGCAATTTGTTACAGCACCAGTAAGATACAAATGCAGGTTTAATGAACAAGGAAAGTCCCACCAGTGTCACCAAGACACAAATTCAAGGATCAGCATTGTTACCTGGAATGCTGCAGACATAGTTGGAAACAGACTGGACGGCAAAATTCTGATCAAGAGAATAATGTGCACATGTGAACATCATTAAAGCTTTTAAGATCCAGTATCAGACCTTAAGATGCATGAAGGAAAATGATCAGAATAAAAAGGAATTCATAGAGAGAGAGTAACTTGGGCTCAACTAAAGCTTTTTCCGTCCAAACACTGTATTGGAAATAATGGTAAAGAACTTGGGCTGCTGGGACAAAACCCCTAAAAATTTAGGGTATGAAAGATTCACAAAATGTCTTTGAACCAGTTTGGTAGTTTCCTCTACTCTCTAGCTCCTTGACCTCAAGTTAACTTTCCTGGGAACAGACAGTCATTGCATGAAACCTACTTTAGAACTGAACCTCTTAGATCTCAGTTCAGTTCAGTTTCATAAAAGGTGATGTGTCCTGAGCTGATGGCGGGATTTCACTTTTGCTCTGCTTTCCTAGCAGAGTTCACAGGAGCAGAATTAGAGAGGACAGAGGAAGAGGAGAGGTTAGGTTCCCAGCCTCTGCTGGACTCAGGATAACTTTTCGCCACGTGATGCTATAAGATGCAAATGGGTAAGTTGTTTTCCTGCTGTTAGTGGACTGAGGTATGCCAACCCTTGAAACTACCTGCTTTCGTGGAACAAGGGATTATGTGAGCATAAGAGAGTCTGTAAATAAAATACTGGCCATAAAATTTCTCCTGGTGAATCAGGTACATTGAATTTCTCAGGAAATGATTTCAGTTTCTAGAGAAAACTGCATTCGGGTTCTTGTACTATTCTACAATTTATCTCCAGGATTTGTCACTCTCTTTGGAGTAAAGCATTTGCTTTTCAGAGAAAACAACACACCATTCATTAGAACTGTTTCAGAGCAGAGGAATAATAGACTAAAGCAACTGGTCTCAAGTACACAGTGTCTGCTGATGACAGTCATCTTTAATGGATGAATCTTGGAAAAAGGCAGTATTTTCTGCTAAGGACCCCAACCAGAGAAATAAATTCAAAAATAATAGTTTCTGACTTTAGCATAGAAAAGAATACATTTCTCCACAGTTTTATCTTTAATACAATGATGACCCTCTCTGGAGGGGATTCAGAGTTGAAATGGCATGTTTGTTTCTCTGTTCTAGGCTCTGAATGAAACACTTCCTTCTTTGTTTTCAGGTTTAAAATTTGTAGAAGGAGAAATGCCATGCAACCAACAGGGCACACCCAAAGCCTTGTTTAAGAACAATGATGAGGCTAGGAATTGAAATTTGTTTCAAGCTATTCTTTTTTTGACACACCAAGGAGTTAGGAGTCACCAAGTTAGGAACGGTCCATTTACCAACAATTATTCATAGGCGTTCCTATGTCTGCTTACTTAGAATATCATGGTGCCTGCAAACAGATCTAATCTGAGGTATCTTGAATGGCATCCATTCGGCACACAATTGTGGAACTTCTACCGGGTGCTAGACCCTGTGCTGGGCCAAAGCAGACCCAATCTCTGCCCTTACGGAGCTTACATTCTATTGGGGAAAACAGACGTTAATCTAATGCTATAGGGATGATGAGCTGTTTAAATGAGAAGCATGTGGTGCCATTGGGAATATTTTAGGAGACTTACAACTGGGGGAAGAATTCTCTGAGAGGGGGAGGATTGAACTGAGAGCTGGAGGGTTAGCAGGACTCAACCAGGCAAAGAGGCAGGGATGGGGGTGGGGAGAGAGTCCCAGAATGTGCGAAGACTCTGGGTGGGAAGGAGCACGGTACATTCAAAGAAGTGAAAGATATTCTGGTGCCAGGTGGGGAATGGGTTGGAGAGGGGCGAGGGGCAATGGGAGAAGCCAGTTAGGAGAATGCTGCAGGAGCATGAGGGTCGAGATCGTGTGAGGTGTTCTCACCACAAAAAACCAAACCAAACCAAAAGACATCTGGAATAGCTGATTCTCCAAGATGTAATATGGTCTGAGTAAAATCCAATTGGCCAAATACTGGACTAACACCTCCATCCATCCTTGATGTCATTTCCTACCTATTTTTTTTAGCAACTGTGCAAAATGAATTAAGCTGACAAGATCCCTTTGAGATAGCTTGTCCAATAGAGCAGACACTAGGCCATATGTAGCTTTAGAGCACTTGGAATGTGGCTTGTCTGAACTGACCTGGCGTAAATCTGAAATACACACTGGATTTCCAAGAAAATGTGAAAATAAGGTAAAATAATTCATTCGTGTTTTAATAGTGATAATTGTTTCGTGGATTGTTTCATAGAGCAGGATTAGAATAGGATTCTCCTGCAAGCACACTGCAGAGTAGGGGAGCTTTGCACCAAAGCTCGTTAAGTTAGCTTAAACAGGCCTAAAGGGTAACCGGGCATTGGCTCCGTGTGCTATGGAATGACGTGTTTGTGTATGTGTGTGTTGTTCTTATGGAAGATCTGCGGTAATGAGCTTCTTGGGGAAAGTCTGGAAATGTTGAGATTTGCCGGGTATGATATGTTGTTTCATCTTGGCATCTGTTGGCTGAGTGAGATGAGGCCAGTTACTCTCATTGCACCTTGCCTTTCTCCTCTGTAAGTACCTCATAGCCGGGTTGCTATGAGAATTAGAAATAAACATTTCTGGCACCAGGAACTCACAGTAAACACACATCGGATGATGTATTCGTGGGAGCAGCATGTGCTCAGGGCTTCCGAGCAGTTCACAAGGGGAGGACACACAATCCAGGCGAGGAACAGAGAGCCACCCTCTCTGCCCCTTCTGTGATCTTTGGCAAGTCACCAGTGCTCTCTAACCCTTGAGGTCCACATGAGCAGAACCGGTTAGCGACAGCTTATCAGAAGAGGTCAGTTACCCAAGACTGTGCAAGTGCCCTGTGGTGGCACAGGTATCGTTTACAGCAGAGGGAAAACAAACATGAAACTCTTAGACAGAAATGTAAAATTCTAACCTTGCGTCATGGGCACAGCACTGGGATTTGGCGAGAGCCTCTCTCCTGCCACTAAAACTGTGCTCATTCTACGTTTTCCCAGAGAATGTCGGTCAACTTACTTAAGGTTCCTACAGCAGAGGCAGAAAGAAACCTGACCTGGGCACAGAATGAGTCTCTATTTAAGTCCATTTATTAAAAAGCCAAATTTTAACTATTTTATATCCTACCACCATCTGATAAAGGGGATTTCTTTTTCAAGGATAATCAGTTAAAGTGTTGACTTTGAGCCTTTGATCCAGGAAGGGGCCACGGTGCACACCGGAGCCTTCCTGGAACACGGGTCCTGAGGTTCCCGGCCAGCTGGGAAGGGGCCAGCCCACCTGCCTGGGAGATTGTGATGGCCTGCGAGGGGCAGGGACTTTGACTCTGCGGAGTCAGATGGACATTTTTCCTTTTTTCCTTTGGTAATTGTTTCCTTTATTGTTCCTTTTCATTGGGTCAATTTCTCTTGGAAAATGCCAGCTGACTCCTCTAAACTGAGGTAATCCAAAATAAAGTTCCTTTCCTCTTATTTGGAGTGAAATTTAAATGAAATTAGAATTTATTATTTTAAAAACTATGTAACTAGTACATGCTCATTGTAGAAAAATTGAAAAACACACAAAGGGGTGAATAAAAAAGTTAGATAAACATGCCATTATTTAGATGTAACTCTTGTTAACAGATTGTCATGTTTTTCTCTGCATAAATTATTTTTATGGCGATGGAGATATATATATATATATAATTTTTACAAAAATTGGAATTGTTTCCTTATATGGATTCTTTCTATATGTGGGACAAGCTACACAGTGGTTATACTATGGAACAGTACCTCATTTATAGCAGGCATTCAATAAACATTTTTAAGATGAATATGCTATTTCTAATTTTTTTCTTTATATTTTCAACTATATTTTACTTTAAATTTTCGTACATTATTAAATATCCTCTGAAAACCATGATTTTAAAATGGCTGCTAAATATCATTTTTACCATGTATAACCATAATTTATTTAACTAACTCCCTACTACTAGTCACTTTGTTTTAGGTTTTTCATTTCTAGATTGCTGGAATGAACACTCTTGTACATGGTAAATCATTATGCAGAATTCTGATTTTTGTAGGGTAAATTCTTAGGGTCAGTGAATATGAGCAGATAGCCAAATTGTCTTCCAGAATGTTTACATTAATTTGCAGGGTGTGGAAACTACTAATTTTTTTGCACCAGGAATGAGTGGGAATTGTAATACAATTTAAAGAGGAAAAGAATACATCATCATCTTAATTTTTACTTCCATAATTTCTAGCATGTTTGAACAAATTTTCTTTTTTTGGCAGGGGTAGAAATTTCCTATCTTCTTTACTGTTTTTTTTTTTTTCTATTGCTTTTCTAATCTTTCTCTCAATCGATAAGACTCCTTTATTTCTCAGCTGATTGTCTTTAAAATTATTTTTGCAATACAGATGTGTTTAATTTTTATGTAGTCAAATTGATCAGTCTTTTCCTGTATGACTTGTACCTTTTACTTTTATGCTTTAGAATAGCTTTGTGTAGCATGAGATCAATTTACTGCTCACCTGTTTTTTAAAAAATCTAGCTCTTTAATGATTTTTTAAAACATGCAACTCTAAAATCCATTTCAGTCTCGTTGTGGCATGAGACAGGAAGTTAACTTTTTTTCTCCTCCAGTAGTTAACCATTTATCTCAGTGTGAGTCATTGGGTAATTAATCCTTTCTTTAACGGGTTAAATGTCATCATTATCATAATAAAAATTCGTAAGCAGGAATTGATTTGACTTTTGACTTTTCCATTTAGTTCTATTGATCAGCCTGTTTATTCCTCAGCTAGTGCAATGTTCAGTGCAAATAATTTCTCTTTCTTTTTTAAAAATTTTTTTGTCATGAAACTTCGGCTTTATTTCTCCCCTCTTACTTCCTTACAGCTTACATCCTAATTCATCACTAAGTCCTGACAAGGCTGCTTTTGAAATGTCTTTTGAGTCCACCTACATCTTTCTCCTCTCACTGCTGCTGCTAACTCCGGCCACCACCACCTCTCTGTTCCACTCAGTGGTCATCTGGGTCCAGGCTTATCCCCATCTTATTTGTTTTCCTCCCTGCAGCCAGAATGATCTTTCTTACATGCAATCTGACCATATAATTTCTTTTCTCAAAATCCTTTAATGAATCCTCATTGTCTTCATGCTGAAGTTGAAACTCCTGGAACTTGTGGTCCAATCAGTGAATGTTCTACTGGGAAAAACCTGTTTTCTCTTCTTCATCCAATGATAGCCATGCCTCTTTTGACCTGACAGAATAAGGATGAGCTTAGGCAGGTGAGTATCACCAGCTCTGTCTGTCTTGGTCGCATCAGGATGGTCCTCATGATGCGGAATGTGATGGCTGAGGCATAGTAACTCAGGGCTGGCCACGTGCTACGGTTTTCTGCTATGGTACATCTCAAACTTGAGTGTGTGTGTGCACATCTCCTGAGGACTGGTGTTAAAATGCAGGTTCTGATTCAGTATGTCTGTGGTGTGGCCTGAGAGTCTACATTTTGAACAAGGTCTCAGATGATTCTAATGCTGGCGACTGAGGACCACACTTTAGTGCTGAGCCACCCAGCAGGTGCCTGGTAAATGCTATTTTTTTGCCTCCTTCTCTCAGTGAGATTCTGGAAAATACAACAACGCATAGTATTTTATAATGTGTTAGTCTTTTCAGCAAATCCAATTTAGAGACTGTATACTCTGAGTAAGTTCTACTGAAAGTTTTGCTATCTTAATTAATAATGTGAGTCTGAGCCTTTGGCCTCTCTCTTAAGGATATCAGAAGGAGAAATTTCACATAAAAAAAGAAATGAGAGCCCAATATATTACACTGTTAAGTGTCTGGATAGCTGTAAATTAACAGAGATATGAAAATGTGATTCCTGTACTTGATAAGACAAATTTGGGCTTTTCATTTTGACAATGTACAAAGAATCTTATTGCCAAAAGAAATGAAAATATTCTGAAGAAAAGGGGGGAAACAATGAAGGGAGAGATACATAAGGATGTGTTTTCTTTATTTCTGAAGTTTTATAGTTTATAAATGAGAGGAAGTATGAGCAATGGTTGAGAGAGACAGAGTCTTCCTAAGTTAGAATTCCAGCACTGCCGCTAATTAGCTGGAACCACTGGCCTCGTGTATCACTTCTTTCTTTCTCAGTTTTACTATCTGTAAAATGGGAATAATGACAGAACCTTTCTTATAGTTTTGTTGTGAGAATTAAATGAGATACTAGTTGGAAAGCCCTTAAAACAAGCCTGACATTCCATTAATGCTTACAAATGCTAATTATTATTATGAAAAATAAATATGCTCATTAGAATGGCAAAAATCTGAAACATTGACAACACCAAATGCTAATGAAGATCTGGAGCAACAGGAACTCTCATTTATTGCTGATGGGAATGCAAAACGGTACA
Organism: Camelus bactrianus; assembly: GCF_048773025.1. NCBI lineage: Eukaryota > Metazoa > Chordata > Mammalia > Artiodactyla > Camelidae > Camelus > Camelus bactrianus. The sequence goes on from NC_133552.1 coordinate 16,534,936, forward strand.
GCCACTTGGAAGAAAGTTAGGAAGTTTCACAAAACTAAGCAAACTTTTACCATATCATCCAGCAATTACATTCCTTGTTTGTTTATAGCACATGAAAGCAGAACATGGGACCACTTCTTATGACTTATTCTATATTATTTGTTTTCCTCACTCTAAAAAGCTGAATACTATCTGTTTGGTTCAGTTCTTCTACATAAAAAAGTAGGTTATATGGTTGAGGGAAGAGGGTATATGGGAACTCTCTGTACTTTAAACTCAGTTTTTTTTTCTTTACATTTTTTTTATTGATAAACTCAGTTTTGCCATGAATCTAAAACTGCTCTAAAAGACAGTACAGTGGACCCTTGAACAACACTGGCTTGAACTGTGCAGGTCCACTTATGTGTGGATTTTTTTCAACAGTATGTTTTATACTACTACGTAATCTGTAGTTTGTAGAACCCACAGATGTGGATGGCTGACTATCAAGTCATATTCAACTGCTGAGACGAGTGTTGCCCCTGACCCCCATGTTGTGAAAGAGTCAACTGTATATGTGTGTGTGTGTGTGTGTGTGTGTGTGTGTGTGTGTGTATTGTATACATACATATATACACGTGCATATTAATACAAAATAAACTCACCCCTTTTTACCATAATTCAAATAACTTGTGATTGGATGAACTCAGAATAAAACACACACACACACACACACGTATCCCAACTTGAGGATTTCTGATGTTAATTTGACAAATAAGAGATTTTCTAAAGAGTTCTAAGTCACTTGTCACTCTGAAAGATTCAATTATCCAGACTCTTCCAGAACTTATAAAATAAACTATTTACAGAGAAAGCTTCTCATCCAGCATTTAGCAGAGTTGGGGAGCAGATGTGCAGCCTCACCTCCCTTGCTCCCTGGCCCCGCTGCGGGCACCGCGCACTCACCGTTGTGCGCACACAGCGCTGCCTCTAGCCCTCTTTCATTAGGAAGATGAGATACGTAAACATTTTTCAGGAATTCAGTGAGCATCTGATGGATGATGAGAATTTTTCAATAAATTTATGTGTCTCTGGTAACCAGTGTAAATAATGAAAAGCACTGAATAAACGGTAAACTATAAATAGTAAATTAAGCCAAAAATTGTGGTTCAAGGATAGCTATTTAGAAAAATCTCTCAGTCAGCCATCAAACAGACCAAGGTCCAAGTTGAAAATTTACATGCACTTTATGAAACCCACCAGCTCCTTGGAAGGAACCTGAATTTCCCACGTGTACACTATATAAATCTCACAAGCATTCACAATCCACTTGTCTTCATTTAGCCTTCAACCACTTTATTCCCAAGGAACTGCTTGGCCATTTAAATATAACTTACTTCTGGGGTGGTACAGTTTCTCACCCAGAAGCCAGAGGCTTGAAAGAAAAATGTGGATAGTCCTGGGAGAATATAGATAAATTGCAGTTTGATGTATAATTTTCAAAAAATACCCTGAGCATATGAATGACCCCACCGAGAAGCTATGTATTGCAGGGAGGGGCATGAAGACGCCATTAAGTCCATTCTCCTGCCTCCAAGTGGGGCTGCACCATCCACTGGCCTGAGTCACATGAGGTCAAATATACAAGAAGGCTTTGAGTCGGACACTAAGGGAGAAGAAAGACAGGATGTAGTCAGGATATTGAAAGCAGCCAGTTATTGTAACAGAGAGAATTTAACATAGACGACTGTTAACCAAGGTTTGAAGAACTTCAAGGACAAAGGGGAGACAGTGAGATCTCACAGAAGCAGTAAAGGCAGAAAACGGCTACCATCCGTGGGTCTGGGAAACAAGAGAAGGGATGTCTAGAACTTACAAGCTTGGAGGATGAGTCCTCTGGAACTGGCCCCAGACCTGGGAGGAGGGAGACTGCCTGCTGGCGGTGGCTTCTCCGAGGGCTGTTCTGAGTGTGTGTGAAATTGGAGGGGAACGCGGGTACTGAAACCCACTGCCGTGTCCAGAGGGAAGAACCTGTTCCAGGGTGACATTGACAGCAAGAGGAAGCAAAGCAGGAAGGAGAAGATCCCTCCTCCCTTCTTCCCTTCTGTCTCCTTTAGGGATGAGCCACAGCCAGCCTCAGCGTCCCAGAGCAGAGGAAGGACGGTGGGTTTGTGCTGAAAGCCAACAGTTCAATAGCTAACAGAACACCCGAAGAAAAAGTTGGTGGGGCCTTCCAGCTGGGGCACACATTTAAAAGCACACGTTAAAAACTGGCCCAAAGAGAGACCGTCTGGGTATAAGACAGCAGGACAGTATCCAGGAAATTGGTTAAGAGCTGAAGTGAAAAGCTGGACTGGGGTGGCGGATGATGGAAACATAGGTAACTGACGGTATTCCGTCAGCGTATATGCATCACTGGGAGGCTCACCAGTGAGATTCCTTTCTGAAACCTTTCAGCACCCTGAAAGAGGAGATAACCTTAGCAAATTCAATGAGTTTGTCTCTGTTCTTAAGGTGTGGACACCTTCAGAAGAAGGTCCACACCTTAAGCCAACAAAAGGAGCAGCTTTGTTCCGCTTAACACAGAGACACTGCTAACACTTTGAAATTACTGCCTCAGGGTCTGTTGCAGTTCTCAGATGACTGCATCCTTTCTTCTGTCTCAGGGACAGAGCAGTGATTTTATTCTTCCAGTTGGTTATATTTGGAAACCCGCTCTGGAGGCATTATGAGAAGAGTTCTCACTCCGGCTTTTCTAAACGCAGAACACTGGGCTCAGCATGTCTAGGCATTGGAACAATGTGTCCTGTCCTCTGCGACCTGGAGTTCCTTGCATTTGTACCAGAAAATGAATCATGTGTTCAAATGTCATCATTGCTCTGTTTTCCTTCTAGTCATATGCCTATTACTGCTTTAATCATAGCTTTCCCCCTGAGCTACAGTGAAAGAGAAAGGAGTGAGGAATTCTATGTCCTACTGTGATTGGAGGTTGATAGCTATGCTTAACTGTCAGACTTCTTTCCTTTGCGGAAAAAAAGCGGTATTTCCTTCTAATCAATATCTAGCCCATTTTCCCTGAACACACATGCATGCGTGCCCCACATACGGCAAAATACTCTCCTGTAAAAAGAGCAAGAGACTAATAAAATAAGAATATTGTCAGAAAATATCAAACTGAAGATATAACAACGTAACAGGTGCGAATGTAGTGAGCTGCTTCTAATGTTAGAGGCAAAGAAATAAAGCGCAAGTCATAACCCGCCTCATCTGTTCACGTCAGAGGGGAGTGAATCACAGCAACCACCGGAGTGGTGACTCAGACAGTAATTTAAAAAGAAATTTGGGTCCATCCAAAAATAGATAAACAACAAGTTCATACTGTATAGCACAGGGAACTATATTCAATATCTTGTAGTAACTTATGGTTAAAAAGAACATGAAAACAAATATCTGTATGTTTCTATGTGACTGAAGTATTGTGCTGTACACCAGAAACTGACACAACACTGTAAACTGACTAGACTTCAATAAAAATATATTAAAAAAAATAAAAAGAAATTTGGGAAAGAGAAGATGAAAAGCTGGAACCTTCAGGGTAACTGTTCATGCAAAACTAATGAATCTTGCTTGGTGTGGTCAGTCAGCCTCTAACAATGAATCATCACTGGGTGTCTCATCCAATCAGTGCAATGGAGACCTTCCTCCTCTTTCCAAAGATGGGTAAGACAAATAGATCAATGGCAGGTCTCATCAACCCACCACCTCCTAAGGGAGATCTGAAATTTCCTGGTTTGGGATTATAAACCCACAGGCAGCTAATTAAGGGGGTAGTATCACCCTAAAAGACTGGTTATCCACTAGTAATCCCAATAAAACAAAAACAGGAACCAAATTTAATCACAGCTGATAGTTTCTGGAATGAATGTAGGAAGCCAAAAAAAAAAAAAGTTTGTAAATTATTATGCTCCCAAAACCCAAATCAAATTGATCATCCCAGCCTTCTTCACCAAATAGGGGTCCATGGAGGGATACATCAGCCCTTCCAGAATCTAGCATCTCTGCAGAGCAAATCAGGACCAAAAAATGGAGGGATGCAGGCATCTGTATCCCTCCCAAAACTTGGATGACTACATCTTGGGGTGGCAGGGGGAGGGGAGGTACACAGAGGCCTCCTCCAATGAAATCACTGCCTCTGGTTATAGGTTTACTTGTAACTGAAGGTGTTTCACCTGGAAGACTTTTAGGAGAAGGAAGAGCTCACTGCTGGTCCCACAGCAGATATAGATGATCCTTGGGGAGGGAGAGAACTATTTCATAAATTGGAGAGGCAGCTAATAGCCAGAAAATGTTTCATTCCTACTCCCTGGGCACTGAGGCCAGAAAGAGCAGAAAGGGGCATTTAGTCTAGTAAGCCACTCCCTAGGAATTCCTTGAAAACATTCTTCTCTCAGTTTCTGTGACATTAACGATTTCCTACTACAGCTCTTTTCCAGTCTGCTGCACTCCTCATGCTCCTATGGCCATAAAGGATGGACTGCTCCCAAGTCAGATTTGGGCCTCCATCTCATCCTGTCTGTTCTTCTGCCGCAGTGCAGGTGATCTCATCCTGGTCCACGGCTGTAAGTAAATCCCTGAGGCCAACAGTTCCAGGTGTGTCTGATCTCCCTCCTGATAACCACATGTGTGCACCCAACCCTGTTCCACACATCCACTTGGATAACTAACAGATATCTCCAACATGGTTAAAATAAAACTCTTTCTCCCACTCCCCTCCCAGTCTGTTCCCAGGAGTCTCACAGTCTTAGGAAATGGTATTACTCTTGCTCAAGGCAAAAACCTAGAAGTCATCTCTTACTCACCCCAAACCAATCCAGCAGTGAGTGTGTGAGCTCTAAAAACAATGTATGTCTCTAACCCACCCACTTCCCTCCATCTTCACTGCTCTCTCTCTGAACCTAGCATCACCTCTCCCCAGATTATGGCTGTGGTCCTAAAACGATCTCAGTGCTTCCGTTCCTGAATATCGACAGCCTATTCTCCTTGCCACTCTGCTTGAATGATTACTTAAAACATAAATGGCATCACTTATACTCAAAGCTCTCCAATGAATTTCTACCATACTAAAGAGTAAAATTAACACTCCTTCATTTGCAAAACTCCAGGGTATCTGTCCCTTGCCTCCCTCTGCAGCCTCAGCTCACATTTGACGTCACCACATTCCAGTCCACAGTTTCTATGTTTCCTCAAAAACTCTAAGCTTACACTCATCGTTGGACTCTTAACCTTGAGTTCTTTTTGCCTAGAACACTTTTCCCCTCAGATTCTTGCACGTCTGGCTCCTTGTTTTCATACGTGTCCCAGCTTAGAAGTCACCTCCTCAGAGGGGACTTCCCTGACAAAACTTCTTAAAGTTTTAAGCTATGAGACCCTATAAGAACAGAATCTCTGGGCAGAGAGAAGCTTCTTAACATGTTGGTTCTGGGGTAGGACCTTGGGGGTCCATAGAAAGCTCAGAAGGCATTTGCTACATATAAGGCTGGAGCTCCCAGGAATGTCTGCATCTTGGGAAGTCTTCAGAAAAATTTTACTGCTAAACGCCATGATCTCTGTCACTACAGTTTCTGGAAAACAACAACAACAATAGCCACCACCGAGACCTAGGTAAGTGCATGCTTGAATTACTACAAGTCTAGATTCAATGATTTGCATTGCAAAGAAGTCCTATGCCAGGTTATGAAGAATGAAGAAAGAATGGGAATACAGAGGACCAGGGGAAAGCGATCATAAAAGGTCTGACCATGTTTGTGGCCTGGTTACTAGAGGAATCAAAATGTAGCCAAAAGGAGAGGAGGAAATTCAGAAAACAGGGAGAAATTCTCAGAAAAGTGAGAAGACTAGGCAAGAAAAGAAAAGGGCATTGGTGATGAGAAGCCGTCCAAGAAGAGTGGGTAATTAGTATAAGCTTTATTTTCAGGTTCTATTAGTGCTAAGGGTTACTAAAGGACAACCTGACCTCCTGAAAAGAACTGCTGGTAGCAGGAGAGCGAAGAAGAAAAGTCAAAGTGCAGTTCCTCTGACGGGACCAGCTACCGCACAGAAGGCTGTCACGCTAAATTAGGCTGGGAAATTTATATTTCCAGCCAAATACTATGCCAGAAGCAGAGAAAGAGCTGCTTCCATCAGATAGACTAGGCTTGCTACAGTTACTGGGGCTTGAGGGTAAATTTCGAAAGCCTTCCCAGGAGGCAGAGCAGGACAGATAGGAGAGGGACCATCAGGGTCTCTGTCTCACCATCAACAGAGAGTGACTGTGATTCTCTTAAGGGAAGGACAATTGAGCAGTAAGTCCTCTGTCAATGTGTCAGTCCCGAGTACATCCATAGCAGGGTACAGGCTGCAGGTGAGAAGCTGGGCGTGCCAAAGAGGGTGAGTGCAACTGATTCAAAACTGGAACCCACTGAATGGGTAAAGAAGACATGGTGTACATTAAATACCCCTCAGCCACAAAGAAGAATGGAATTTTGCCACCTGCAACAACATGGATGGACTTGGAGAAGATTATGCTTGGTGAAACAAGTCAGACAGAGGAAGAAAAATACTGTATGCTACTTACGATATCACTTATATGTGGAATCTAAAAAATACAACAAACTAGTGAATATAACAAAAACAAAAAAACCCAGACTCACAAATATAGAGGACAAACTAGTGGTTACCAGTTGGGGAGAGGGGAGGGGGGAGGGGCAAGATAGAGGCAGGGGATTAAGAGGTACAAACTACTATGTATAAAATAAATAAGCTACAAGGAGATATTGTACAACACAGGGAATGTAGCCAGTATTTTATAATAACTATAAATGAAGTGTAATCTTTAAAAAAATATGAATCACTATGTTGTACACCTGGGGCTTATACAATATTATGCATCAACTATACCTCAGTTTAAAAAAGAAAAGTTAATGCCTGGCAGAGCCAGTTGTTAAATATTTTGACGTTAAAAAAAAATGGAATCTGTGACATTTGACCTCTCAGAGTACTCAAGTAGATGGCTTCCCCCAAGGTTTCTGTGTCTAAGAAGGAGAAGCAGAGAGAGGAGAAAGGAGGTTAATGTCATGACCATCCCTAAGGGTTAACTAACTGCGTAACACAGGGAGCTATCCTCAGTAACTTGTAATAACCTATAGTGAGAATGAATATGAAAAAGAATATATGACTGAATCACTATGCTGAACACCAGAAACCAACACAACATTGTAAATCAACTATACTTCAGTAAAACCAACAAAAAACCCCCACAAAACAACCCAAAAAACCCCACCTCACCACACATGAATGAAGCAACTTGGTTCTCCGTATCTCAATATCTTTGCAAGTTAAAGTTCTAATTCTGAATAACTTCACTTAAAACTATGGGTATTTCATTTTCATGTTATGGAAAAAATATGGTTTTTCCATAAAAAAATTAACTGCTTGGTTTATACATGAGGATGGAGTTAATATTCTGCAATCAGAAGTGCGACTGCAGTGTGTCAAAAAGTGAACCATTAAATCTACGAAACTGCAAACAGACAACTTCATGGTGAGCACACGTGCACGTGAATGTGCATGTATGTTGGCTGACTGCAGCTTGGCTGAACTCTTTGTGACAATTTCTATGTGGACATGTGCATTCTGTCTCCCTCCTTAGGTCATGCTGGAGATAAAAATTCTCAATAAAAATTTACAACATCAGCATAATAGATATATAATGAATCTATCCTTTGGTTTGGGATTTACCAGAGAAATAAATGGATTTTGGAAAATTAAAACTATTAGTATAAATTAATTCATGTACTTAATCACTAAGTCTTCTTTATTTCAGAGTCACTGTCTTCAAAACTTTGAGAGAAGGTGGGAATGTGAGTTTGTTTTTTCTTTTTTAATATTTCAGCTATGATTTCCTTGATTTAAGGTGAGATTCCTTCTTAAAATTTCTTGGAATGCAAGCAAAAGTCCCCCCTACTTTTTAAGGAAAAAGTGCAGTCTTTAGTGTCTTCAAGGGTTGGTTGGAGATCAGATGCTGATAAAGAGAAAAAAATATTCTAATGGGAACATGCCAGCAGTTAGGAGTTGGATGGAACTTTTTAAGATTTTGAATAATTCTGGCCTAAAGCCACTACCTCCCAGCTTGGCAGAACAGGTGGAGGTAATAACTCCACAGTCATTTTCTAGCGAAAGCACAATGTGAAGTAATTTTGAAAGGATTATCACACGCTTTTATTTTTAAATAAAAAGTAAAAGGTGATGAAGCGTATGGTACAGTATCTGGGGAATTTTACATGATGTTTGTTCGCAGTTGTATCAGGGAGAAATTTGTTGGTGAACTTGGCCTTACGTCTTTTGAAGTAAAGATGTGTTTTATCTCATTCTTACCAGGGAGACTACCCCAAAATGTAAAACTGTATGTATGGGCAGGGTATATTATAATTCAGACCCCGAAATGTGAATACTTGTATTCCAGCAAATGTACCGTCTTTAAGTTTCCACATTTCTCTTTGTGCAAAATACTCTGGGCCAGCCGTCAAAAAGCCTGAAAACTGCATGAATATTTTAATCTATAAAAGTGTGAAGTGGACATGGAAGTACAATTGAAATGTACTATTTTTTTTATGTATTTTTCTTTTGTGATTTGATTTTTGTGAACCCAGACCACAATGTAAGTGCTCACAAAGGAACTGTCATGTATAAACTTTCTGGGTGAGATTTTTCACATTACTATAATCTTGTGTACATTTTTAGTAACTTTTTTTTACCAAGTTTTTTACCAGTTGATCCTCCTAAGAAGCTATAAATATTGACAACAGATTAAAATTTGATCTGAAAACTTTTCCATTAACTGAATATCAGATTAAAATTTGACCTAAAAACTTTTCCATTAACTGAAGCTTTTTAAATATCCCAAAATCTGGTTTGAGTTAGATCTGCTTTGCCTAGTGAGTCTCATTGTTTCTCACTTTAATTTCACATCTAAGAGCTTCTGAGAAAAAAAAACATATTCCTTAATTCATGATACTGTACGTCAATAGCAGACTAGTAAACTAACGTGCACTACAGGTGACTAGGCCGGGGGGGACTAGCACGACCTGAAAGGGTTAAAGCAGAGATGAAGAAAAGGAAGGCGTTACACAGAGATGGATTTTTAAATATTGTATTATTTTGAAAGCAAAGAAGGAAAAGTATGAACATGGATTCTCCTAGAGTAAAATTGACATCAAAAAGACTCAACAACATCATGCCTGGGAGAATATAAAAAGATTCTGCGTAAGGAATTCTGTCCGATAGGCTGAGGGCCAAATTCCCTTACCTTTCCCTGCTGTTCCCCTGGGGAAAAAGTCAGGATTTCTTTTTCTTTTCCAGAAGCTAGAGTTTATTTTGATGGTACCAACACGGAAGAGTATTTGAAAAGACAGACAGACAACAGGAAGGAAAACAGAAATCATGACCCCCACTGTGTTCCTATGGGCGCTTCATCTGCGGATCCGCTGTTAATCACAGCCATCCCACAGCCCCAAATGGGATAAATAACACACCCTGAATGCTTCACTAGAGCATGTTTGGATCATAGTAAAAACATTTAAATATACTTTTAGTGATGACACTAAATAGTATAAATATCAAATATAGTAGGTGGAGATACATTTGTATGAACCCAGAGTTTGGAAACATCTCATACTGAAAAATAATTAAGAGCAAAACAAAGGTTCCAGTGAGGTGGCCTGGACCTGAAGATTGGGCAGCTCTGTCTCCAGACTCAGGCAGGTTGTACGTCTGCTCCGGGGCTCACAGAGCAGATTACATCACTGGTCAGTGTTTCTGCATCTACTGCTGATGGACATTGTCATCTATTTATCTAGCTACCTATCTAGCCATCTATCTCTCTATCCATCTACCTATCATCTACTTTATGCTTCTGTCTCCCTCGACTAGAAGGCAAGCTCCAAGGACACCATCTCTCTGGTTCACCACTGGATCTCAGCACCTGGAACAGTGATCGGAACAGAGTAGGGGGAATATTTGCTGAATTTGTCAGTGAGCACTCTGGATTCACACACATACAGAAGGCACACTATGCCACTCTGGTAGAAATGAAACCCATTTAAAAAAAACCATGATTTATATGTGAAATTAAAATAGAGATGTTAAAAAAAAATAAAATAAAATAGAGAAATACTGATTAGTGCAAGTGTGACAGAAAACAGCCTGAAGGCTATTTTGCAGTATAGGTAAAATGCAAGGTTTAAATGTCATGAGTATTGTGAAAGGTGAGGCACAGTGAAAGGAAGAAAGAATGGAATGAGAGGATTCAGCTTTAAATAAAAACTCGATCGATCAATAAGCTGCTCTTGTTCCAAGAAGGCAAGACCACCCAGTCAATAACCATTTCCTGCTTCCCAGTGATATGTAACATGGTTGATGTTGGTAGGTTCAGTTTAGTTACCTCTTTAAGCTACAGCAAGACATACATAGTTGCTTCTGCAGGTAAACGGCTCAGTGTTGATTAAAATGTCTACTGACATTTTCAACGTGAACCTAAACTTCAGTAGTGCATGCCTAGGCTTTTCAGCATTTCTGGCCATGATATTCTAATTTTATCTCGCTAATGGAACTTTTAGACAGTAGATTAGACAAAGCAACTTCCTGCCCTAAAAAAATGACATTCTGTGGATTCAAGGAAAAAGAAGACTAAACTCTGAAGTTTTACCTAACCCAGAATTTTCTTGCAGGTAAGCCAATTAGACTCCATTCAACAGATGTCTCCTGGTGGATAACAAAATAAGAATATTAAAAGTCTTATAGGCCATTAAAATGATACTTGTCATGACTGTAAAAGAAAACTGTCATGATGTAATGTATAATATCACACCATGATACAAGAATGTTACAGACGATGTTTTCTTTTTTATACTTTTGTTTTTAAACTTTCTTAAGAAAATATATGTTATTTTAGAAAGAAAACCTAAGATTAAAATTTTTAGATTTATAAAGGTCTGGAGAAATAAATTTCTGAATGGAAAAACTGAATTTTTATAAATTAAAAAAAATTGGAATGGAGGTAAAAGTCAAAATTGGCCTGAGAATTTGCTCTTTGAAATAATTCCCCAATAGTCTGTTTTATTAAATTTTTTACTCAGTTAAACATCTTTTGCTCTAAGTGTTGGTTGAAGTACTATGAAGACAAGAATGTATGATTCTTTATACAATTCTCATCAGTGTTTTCCATTTTCAGTGAAATATTTCTTTTGTTGTTTTTGCCTCTTTTCTACTGTTTTGCAAGCTTATCAACTGTCTGCAAATAAAATATATTGCTTTCAAGACAATGTTCTTGTTAAATGCTTTTAGTTTTAATTGCAATATTTTTCATGTTGAATTTGCTTAAGCCGCATATTTTGTATTCAAGCAGATGTTTACAAAATAAATATTCATACTGGGTTGATGTGGCTCATAATTCCACGTATTACAGATTGTTTCAGATGAATCACAGACCTCATTTTTTTCTCACTTAATAAATGCACTCAGAATAATATTTAAATTACATTTTCACATCTAATAAAGCTATACAGTCATTTTAATACCTCTGCACTGTCAAACATTGATAGGAAAATATAACCTGACACGCTCTGGATTTATCTCTAGTGGGCGATGCATTTGAAAGTGCTATCTCTTGGCTAGCAATCTTTCCCGGAGATAACATCTGCCATCAGTGTGCATTTTTGTTGTTGTTGTTTGTTTGTCTTTTTTACAGACTCTCCTGTCTCCTTACTTTGTCAGGTAAAAAACACAGTTCAAATATGTATGTTTTTTTCTCTTAGCCAACCACTGGATCCCACCATTTGGAACTGGTAGTTTTAAATCCAAATTAATAACATGATGATTTGCAAGCTTGTGCTATGAGTATTATACAAATTTACAAGATTAAAATTTAATATAGGCCAAGGGATGTATTGCTTCTGTGGGCTGATATACAGCCTCCTCTGGGGCAGCATCACATTCATTTTTTTAAAAACCATTTTTTAGACTAGTTTTATATTAAATTGAGAAGATATGAAGATTTTCCATATACCCCCTGCCTCCACACAGGCATAGCTTCTCTCATTATCAACATCTCCCTGGAGTGGTGCATTTGTTACAACTGATGAACTTACACAGACACATCATAATCATTGAAAGTCCGCAGTTTACGTTAGGGTTCACTCTTGGTGGTGTACGTTCTGTAGGTTTGGAAAAATGTATAATGACATTTATCCTACGTGACAGTATTTTACAGAGTATTTTCATGCCTTAAATATCCTATGTGCTATGCCTGCTTATCCCTTCCTTCCCCATAACCTTTGGCAACCACTGATCTTTTTCCTGTCTTTATAATTTTGCCTTTCCAAGAATATCATAGTTGGAACCATACACTATGCAGCCTTTTCAGATTGCTTTCTTCTTTAGTATCATGAATTTAAGGTCCCTCCATGTCTTTTCATGATCTGATAGCTCCTCCCTTTTTAATGCTGAATAATATTCCATTGTATGAATATTCCACGGTTCATTTATTGACTCACCTACTGAAGGGCATCTTGGTTGCTTCCAAGTTTTTGGTAATTATGAATAAAGCTGCTATAAACATCCAAGTGCTTGTTTTTGTGTAGATGTAAGTTTTCAACACATGCGGGTAAATACCAAGGAGCATGATTGCTGGATCATATGGTAAAAGGATGTTTAGTTTTGTAAGAATCTGCCAAACTATCTTCCAAAGTGGCTGTAGCAATTTACATACCCACTAGCAATGAATGAGCATTCCTGTTGCTCCACATCCTCACCAGCATTTGGTGGTGTCAGTGTCTGGGATTTCTGCCATCCTAATATGTGTGTAGTGGTATCTCATTGCTGTTTTAATTTGCATTTCCCTAATGATATATGATGTGGAGCATCTTTTCATATGCTCACCTATCTTCTTTGGTGAGGTGTCTCTTCATTCAGATCTTTTGTCCATTTTTAAATTGGGTTGTTCATTTTTTAATTGTTGAGTTTTAAGAATTCTTTATATATTTATGAACTATGTCTCTTGCAAATATTTCCTCCTAGTCTGTGGCTTGTTTTTTCATTCTCTTGTTCTTTTAAAGTACTCTGGAAATATATGCAATACAGTTTTAAGTAAAGGGAATTTTACATACATTATTTTGTGTGATGCTCACAATAACATACCATCTAACTATCAGTCTTAGTTTCCTCCCCTGTGAAACGGGGTTAATAAGAGTATCTACTCCAGAAGTGCTGTGATAATTAAATGAGTAAATACATATATATCAAAATCTTAGAACAGTGCCTGGCACATAGTAAGCACTATGAGAGTGTTCACCATTATTACTCTTGGTTTGCAAATGAAGAAACGAAGACTCAGAGAGATCACCTAACCAGTGAGAGAGAAGCCATGACTTGATCCCAAAGGCTCCAACTCTAATACTGTCCTCTTTCAATTTCAGCACTGAAGACAGAACAGAAGGAAAAGCTCATGAAGTTGCTCTTCCCTTAACCTGTGTGGCTGAAGGGGCCCCTGCCTTTCCCTGGTGATAAGCTTATACAATCATGAACTTGTAAGGCTTTCTGCCTCTGAGTAGCAATATTAACCCATTTGCAGTTATTTGCTGAGGGATTGATCTTAAAGATTCAAAGGGATGGAAGGGTTGTTAGAAATCACCTATTTCAGACTCTTCATTCAGCATCTAATAAGCCTTAAATGGGGAAACTAATGAGGCCAAATGAGATTGATTGACTTTTCCTGTACCCCAATGAGTCACGGACAGAAACACAACTGCAAATCAGGGCCCCATGTACTCAACTGTGTGTTCTTTCTGCTTCACTTTCCTGATTCTTGCTTTTTACTTCTCCTCTCTCCCTGTTTCCCCACCTCCTTTCCTTCTCCACCTCTTTTATCCTCTTCCTTTCCTTGTTCACCTTGTAGGTGTGCATGAAATGTAACTCAGATAAAGGAAAGGGCTTCACACACACACACACACACACACACACACACACACACACACACTCACACCCCTTATAAAGCAAACTCTCACAGGTCACTACCCAAGTCAAGAAACAGAACATACTAATTGGCCCCTTAGAAGCCTCCATGCCTTCTTCACTGATCACAAACACTTTTCTTCCCTTACCCCGACTCAAGGCAACCTCTTTACCTTGACTTTTTAGTATCATCCTTCATTTGCTCTTCGTAGTTTTAACATCTACCTGTGCAGCGTATTCACAGCTTTACCATCTATGCATGCATCTATGTATTCAATATAATTTAGTTTTGCCTATTTTTCACAACTGCATTGAGATAATAACTGACATGTAATAAACTGCACATATTTAAAGTGTCTAATTTGATAAATCTTACTATATGTATGCGCCAGTGAAATCACTGCCACACTCAATAGAATGAACACATCCATCACACCGGAAGTTTCCTTATGCCTCTGTATTTCCTCTTTCAGGTTTCTCCCTGGCTCCCACCCACCCTCCCCACTCTTTCTAGGTGACCACTGATCTACTTCTTGTCACTATCAATTAGTTAGCATTTTCTGGAATTTTATATAAGTGGAAGCAATGGATATGTACTCTTTTTCTCTTGTCCGGCTTCATCCATTCTAGCGGGTATGTAGTGATATCTTGTGATTTTGATATTTATTGCGCTGATGATCAATAGTGCTGAGCGTCTTTTCATGGGTTTATTTTTCTCCCCCATATCTGCTTTAGCGGAGTGTCAAAATCTTTTGTACATTTTTTATTGGGTTCTTGAATCATCTTCGTCCTGAGGCATAAGTGTTCTCTATATATTCTTGGTATATTTAAGTCAGATGATATCTATTTTGCAAATATTTTCTCCAAGTCTGTGGCTTGCCTTCTCATTTTTGTGGCAGTGTCTTTAGAAGTGCAAATATTTCAAATTTTCTTAAAGTCAAATTTCTTCATTTTTCTTGATAGTTCTTTTTATTCTGGTGATACGTCATATTTAAGAAATCTTTCCCCAAACCAACATTACTAAAATTATTACTATGCTTTCTTCTAGAAATTTTACAGTTTTAACTCTTACATTTAGATCTATGATCCATTTTAAGTTTTACATATTTCGTAAGTAAGAGTCAAGGTTCATTTTTTTGCCTCTTGCTAACAATTGTTTCAGAACTATTTGTTGAAAAGATTATTATTTTTCTTTTGGACTGCCCTGGCACCTTTATCAAAGGTAATTTACCATAGGTCTGTCTATATCAATATTTTCTATTCTGTTCCATATATGTCTATTTTATTCTGATATAACATTATTTTACTAACTTTATAGTAAGTCTTAAAATGAGGAAATTTGAATTCTCCAACTTTGATCTTCTTTTTCAAAATTCTTGTGGCCATTCTACATAATTTTTGCAATTAGCTTGTTACATAAATTTTGCAATTAGTTTGTCAATTTCTAAAGAAAAAAACTATTTTGAGATTTTGATTGGGACAATACTGAATCTCTAGATCAATTTGTAGACAATTGATATCTTAACAATTTTGAGTCTTCCAATCCACAAATATGTATCTCTCTTCCATGTCTTTAGGTCTTCTTTAATTTCTCTCAGTAATTGTTTCTAGATTATAATGTTCTCTGAGACTGTTTAATCTGCTTGAGTTTCTTTTAGCTTTTTGGATCTCTGTGTTTATCCTTTTTATCAAATTTGAGAAATTTTAGCCATTATTCTTTCCAGTGCCCCTTCCCCTCACCTTGTCTTCTTCTTCTGGACTTCAAGTTCAAGTAAATCAGATTATATCATCCCAAAGTCACTGATGCTCTGTTCACTTTAAGTTTATTTTTTTGTTTGCCTTATTTAGAACAGTTTTTATTGCTATGTGTTCAAGTTCTCTGATCCTGTCTCTCATCAGTGTCTGATCTATGGTTAGCCCCATTCTGAGTACTTTCCATTTTGACACTGTGTATTTTTCACTTCTAGATGATCCATTTGTTTCTCTTTGATTCTTTTTTATACCTTGCATTCCCTCCTCATCATTCTCATGTTTTAAATCTATGTTCATGAACTCAGTGGAGTAAAATTCCTTGGAGAAAGAATTTTTTAAAGGTTAAGTGCATGTAAGTAGTTGTTCCTGGGGCTATTTGTAGATCTTGCCATAGGTTAGAGGATGAGACTCTTATGTTGGCCCACGATGGAGTTTATTGCTGGGGGATCGAGAATCCAACAGAGCCTTCAATGGGCTCATGAGGCTGGGGTGAAAAAATTAGACACCCAAGGAGGTTCAAATATTTGACCTATCTCTTTGCAAGCAGAAGTACAGTCTGTCCGGGATCACTTTAATCCAAGGTCAAGGCTAAAAGTGTCTCTTGAATAACTCATGCAAATCATACCTAAACTTTAAGTTCATGCAAGGACTGACTTTTAATTCACTTTTACAATGATCTTATAATTTTAGGGTCCAGTTTATTTCAGAGAATGTCTCCTGTAGATTCCATAGTTTCTGATGGTCCTGGATATTGATTTCTGGTCTTTTTACTCAATAAAGTAAACAAAATAAAAATAAAAAATTTTCAGGAAGAACAAATCCTTGTTGCAATATCGTCTTCAAATTTTCAAATTGCCTTATTGTTCTGATTTTTTTTTTTAACTGTCTGGGCAGCTTTGATGTGGCCTTGAAACTCCCAAGTATCTTTCATTGTCAGCTCAGCAATAGTACAGCTGGGATCTCTATTTACAATGGAGTTGTAGATACTTCTCCCTTGCCAGGTGGTGTGAGGTTAAGCTTTGTCAGTAGAGTACTACGCGGAACCAGGAGGAGGAAGAAGCTTGACTTTTTGATCTAGGCAGCTATCTTCTGCATTTCTGAAATATATTTAACTTTGGCAGCAGCACCCAGCTTCAGCAGTGCCCAGTGGCCACAGAAATTGGGACTTTCCCATGGTTAGCTTCCCCTGGCACCCCTTCACAGAGCCCCATGAATGGCTTTGCCTAATATCCCCTCGGATAGCTTCACTGTGGAGGTGGGGCACCAGCTCATGGGCCCCTTCCTCAGGCACTTCAGAGAGAAGTTTCTCAGGGAGGGACTGTACTTCCCCATGGACGGCTTTCCCCAGGATCCCCCAGGCAACGGTCTTTTCCAATCCTGGATGCGTTTAAGAGTATATGATTATATCCAAACCGATTTATTTTCAGCCGAGGTGTTGATCCAGATAACTTAGGCTCTGTTTCCTGGAGACTTGAGACATAATTTAATTTTTTTTCTAAAAAGGCAACTTACTTAATTTTGAGAGACTAAGATACAGGAGGATAGGACATAGTTTAGACTCTTAAGATGGAAATCACACCATCCTTTTAAAAAGTAAGCTAAAATAAATAAAGCCTTTTTGGCTTCCTGTTTGCCCCAAGATGAACTCCAGCTTCATTAACTGGTCAGCATAGATGGCCCATCCTGACTCTGCCGCAGTTTTCATTCCAGACTCAGCTCTTGCCACACTGCCACACTGACTCTAAATGCCAGTCACTTGCCTTTCCCTCTAGATACCAAGCTGTTTTCCATCTGGCTTTTTCACACGCTACTCCAGCTGCCAGATTAATTCTTACTCACACCTCAATCAGTAGTTTGAACGTCAGCAGGTCAGATTTATGTGCTTCTCCTTAGTGCTTCCGTGAGCTACTTCTATTTGTACTTAACACGTTACACTTGTCCATTGATTCTAAAGGTCATTCATTCTTTCATTGAGCAAATATCTGTTTAGCATCTTCCCTCCTTTCCACCACCCTGAGAAAATGAAGAGAAAAAGATGAAGGGGACAAGTTACCCCAGTTTTATATTCTCATTCATACCTGCTTATTTAATGGTCTGTCTTCCTCAGTCTGTTATGAGGTTGTTATCTTTTTAGGACCTGGTACAGTATCTGCACATTATAACACCAAATACATGTTTGTTGAATGACTTAATGAGTGAGTACTATAGCAGGCAATGGAGGAAGTAGGAAGTCCCAAAAGATAAAACTTGAATTGCAATATGTCAAAATGTAAACAGTGATTTAGCTAACTCTTTGTAGTGAGTTTCAGGTGAATTTTACTTTCTTCTTTTAACTTTTTATATATTACTTGATGTTTCTGTGAAGAACATATTTATATACAGAAGAACAAAACAGTTAAAAGTTTTCAAATGACTTAAAGAAACTCTGCAGCTATTCACTGCAAGCTCAAACATTTTTGTATTATTCCAGAACTGCCTCAAATGAACACACCCTGCTGTTTCCCTCAGTTCTGACAAATCAGAGCTCAGAGGGTTCACTGTGTTAAAAATATCGGTGAGGACTGTTAACTACTTCAGAAGCTGAAGTACCAATTACTGTCAAAGAGGATGTGTAGAAAGCCGGTCACTTAAAACATGTCTTTCTTCCTAATAAGTCCCATAACTTAAGTCCATTTCTCTCTGACAAACTTCAAATCTGCATTTTTGTCACTTTAAGAAGTCTGACATTCCTAAGACGCTTTCAATAGCCCATTTCAGCACCACCTGAGAAACAGCTCCCAGTCTTCCAGCTGATGATGTATTTTTAGAATACCTGTCACTTCCCATGGGTTTCCAGGCTTTGCTTTTGTGCCTCTTGGGATGAATATGGCAGAAAAGCCCGTAGTTAGGACACACTGTTGCTTCCTTGAGCAATCATTTCTAGAAAACGTCCTGAACTCCTATTCAGAGGTACAGAACACCTGAGGCAGGAGCCACGGTGAGAGATGTGCTTTGTCAGACTCCACACAATGCTGGTGGGAGAGGAGAAATTTGAAAACTCATCAACTGCACAGTTGGTCAACATCAGGGGAGAGGAGTGTTACCAGATGCAGGTGGTAGTGGACTGTGACATGGGAGCAGCATGGCACGCTGGTAGGGATATGGGCTAGAAGTCCAAATGAAATCTCCATTGTGATGGCTTATGTCTGTGCAGATTAACCCCTCGGAATTCAATATTCACATTTACACATGGGGGTAATATTAACATTTATCTCAAGGGAACCTGGAAAGGCTCATCTGTATCTGGCATATTCATGAAGTACAATAGATGTTAATTTCCCTTTCCCATCAAGTAAATGAGGGGAAAAATCCCTTAAAGAATAAATCCATAACTTGGTGATTGCTTACATTCAGTCTATTGTCTTCCTGTATTTTTAGAATTTTATTCTATGAGTATAAATGACTTTTATAAATCTTTTAAGTTTCATTGAAACAAGGAACACTGCATTGGAAGTCTGGAACAAACAGTAGGCTCAAAAAGATCACCTACTAAAGCCACGTAAATGTCAAAACCCAGCAACCCCAAACTCGGAAGTTAAAACAACAAAATCAAAGAGGCTACTCAAAAGGAAAGAGGACAAACTTCTGATTGATAGAAATACAGTGACTGATGGAGGAGAAGGATGCCCCCTTCAATGCACCCTCTCACTCCACATTCCATCCCTTCCTCCCCTGATTCTTCCCCTGAAACCTACTGCCTCTCAAGTCCAAGGTTGGGGTGGGGAGGAAAAGGGGGGTACTCCAGGGAGACTCTTTTTTGTCTTCATCAAGAGCAAAAAGCCTGCTAGACCATAAAAGTGGGGCCACTCCATGATTACAGTGCAAAAGGAGCACTTCAAAATGGAAAGGCAATTTTAGAAAAAAATGAGAGAATCGGTTGTGTCTGTACCAAGGAGGAAACAAGGGAAATTCCAACTTCTCCAGCTTTGAAGTTGAAGATCATATAGACAGAGTGACAGATGCATTTAAATGATGAACTCAATGAAGGCACGTGACTGAGTTCAAAGAGAATCCCTTGGAGGCTTTTGAAGACAAACACACACACAAAATCTGTGATGATGCAATTACAAGTAGCCTTAACTGAGGAACAATCAGAGTATCAGCCAACACTGTTACTATACCAAACTAGGTCTCTGGAAGGTGATTTGGGAAATAAAAACGGCTAGCACTTACTAAGATGACATAAGTGTTTCTATCATCTTATTTAACCATCATTATAGTTTACAAAGAAAGTACTTTTTTCATTTTGTTTGTTTGTTTTTTGCCGGGGTATAACTAGGTTTGTTTGTTTGTTTATAATCAAGGTACTGGGGATTGAACCCAGAACCTTGTGCATGCTAGGCAGGCACTCTGCCACTGAGCTATACCCTCCCCTGACAGTAGATACTTTTATCAGGCTATTTGTCTGATGTAGGAACTCAGGCATAGGAAGATAAACAATTTGCTAATTTTCATGTGGCTAGTAAGTAGCAGGCTTGAACTCTGAACCAGTATACTGTGTTGCTTGACATGTTTCAGTCTAGTAAATGGGCAGCCATATAGGGGATTGGAAAATTATTATGGCAGTCCTTGGCTACTGAACAGATGACTTAAAAGAAAGAGGGAGGTGGTCAAAGGTTTACTGTGAACTGACCTTAGCCAATGTGTCATACGTAGCTGTGAGGTTCTTTATGATATCCAGCCACTGCCCATAATCTTGCTACCAGGTGATAATGAAATCAAGTGACTAATCAAATTCTTCTACACATGAGCACATTTATTAGAAAATTATTTGTTAGTAAAGAATGCACAAAAATTTCCTCCATTATATTCTCCAACCTTAATGAAATTTCAGTTTTCTGCCCTTGTATGAAAATTTCACTCAGGCAGATCAAACAAAATTTCTGAGGCAGGATTCTGCATCCCTAAGTGACAGTCATCCTGTAGTCAGACTTCTCCGAAACTGATGACTAGACATAGAATTGTGTCAAGCCCTGGACTCCACCCACAAGGGTAAGGGGTATGCACCAACCTTTTTCTTACAAGGGTGGAGGGTGTCTCTAAACAATTTTAGCCAACGCACACAACTACTACATCCACACAGCTAGAATACCTTTATTTTCTTCTAATGAAAACTCTTTTTCTATATTCATCATGTTTAGTGATAAATCATTGGTTCCATCAATGAAAACCCATCTTGTCTTCCAGTTGAATGGACAGCTGAATGACTTGTAGGAGCTGCCTCTGGAGTGTGACCCTTCAGGTAGAATGCCAACGGACAGCCTCTAAAATTAAGACTTAACCGGCGCAAACATGATGTTACCTGACTCTACCGACATATTTCAAAGTAAACCACAGAAATTGCAACAGAATTGCATATTTCTAGTTTGAACATTTCTTGGGGGTTTCCTTGTTCTTCTTTTGGATTCTACTTTCATTTTTGGAAAGGTAATTTTTTTTCTCCTTGATAAGCTTTCTGGTTTTGCCCATGAAAAAACAAACACTGGGGTGCTCTTTTGTGATGTGTATGACATTACATCTATAGTTAGAATATTTAAACCATCTGGATAACAAGAACCACATTTATTAAGTGCTTACTATAGTACTGGGAATTTTACTGGGCACTTTAAGGTACTATTTAATTTAAACCTCACAGTGATCCAATGATTAAGTTATTTTAGTTTGCAGCAGAATAAGTTCGAGACTCCAAGACATTAAATAATTTGACCAAGGTCCCACAGTAAGTGGCAGCAACATTACTCAAACTCTGGTTTTCAACTCCAAGGCTCATGCTCTTAGTCAATTCACTATACTACTATAGTAGGGTTATTTTCAAACACACATTATTACCTGAAGACAGTGCATCATTACCCTAATGGTTAGCATTTTAACAATTGTTCAGGAACAGCTCTAAGAGGTTGGGGTGTTATGTGTGTGTGTCTTTTTGTGGTGGCTATAAATAAAAATGCACGAAGGCAGAGGGAAAGAGGTAGGGGTGTATGTGTGTGCGTTTGCCTCCACTTATTAATATCTGTTTTCATGACAATTACAACATATTTAGAATATATCTTGTTATCCTGAGTAAGAACGGCCGAGGCTGGTAGCTCTTGGTAATTTTATTTAACAATTCAGAAACATTCCAAATAACTGAAGAACTGTCTTGCTCACTCCTACCACCCCGCCCCACTCCATGCTTTTGTTAAAAGTTCTTTTGGGTTCTAGAGATATAGAGAACTGCCTTCCTGTGTCTGCAACACCAGAAGTAAGTACCCTAGGGATCTGCCAAGTAGCTTGAAGATAACTCTCATGTAATGGGTGTATCATTGCAACCATGTACGTACATCTTTTTATGAAAAACGTTTCAAGTGTGATTGGATCTCTGTGAGATTAAAATGAATATAAAATGCAAAAATGTTCCCAGACCTTTGGTTTAAACTTTTGTAGACAAAGAAAGGGGCCAACAAGACATTTATTTTTCACTCACATAAAGTCCAACCAGTCACTGGGAGAGATCAGGCTCCACCCAGCCATTTAGGGACCCAGGCACTGGAGACCTGCATCTGCGATGTGGGACTTTCAAAGTGAGCCTGGGCATTAAAATCCAGCTGAAAGTAGGGAAAAGGGAGAAAACTGAGAATTGCATAAAAAGGTTTATATGGATCAGGCTTGAAAGTGGGATATAACTTTCCACTCACATTGCACTGAACACAGCTCAGCTGCTGGCCTTGCGTACAAGCAGGGGCGGTTGCGGAATGTAACCTCTCTCTGGGCAGAAGCTTCCAAGTGAAATCTCTAAATTACGTGTAAACAGAGGCATTACTGGGAAAGAACACTGGCCCCAGTGTTGTTAAATAAACTGAGGAGAAGAATGTGCACAAAAATCTTCAAGTCTGTGAGTCGTATAAAATTCTTCCTGAAACTTCAATTCCTTATTTGTGGAATTAATATACAGGAAGATATTTTCTGGAATTAAAATGCAGGAAGACCCAACTGCTTATAGCAGCCTCTAAAATGTTGCTAAAATGGTCTGTTGGCTTTGAGGAATATTATGGTTTGAAATAACTCCATTCAAAGCAGTATTGTGTATGAAATAAGAGCATGAGGCCTGGAGTCAGCCAGGCCATGGTAGCTAATGTTTAAGTGGAGGAATATATGAGATGCTGTCCTGAAGGGAAATAATTCAGTGTCTTCTCAAAGGATAATGACCATTAAAAATCTGTACTTCAGGGAAGATCTGGGGGTTACTGCATACTTTCCTAAAGTCATCAGGCCAGCAGGCAGCTAGAACAACAAAGGCTCACAATATCCTGAAGATCATTACAAAGCAATTTGCACACAAAGCACAGGATGTTAATCTTAGATCAACATGGGGCAACCTTGAACCATCTAGTTCTGCACCAGTTTGAAGACGACACCCAAAGCTAAAGCCGTTATTTAAACAAACAGTTTTGAAAATAGAAAAGTTCAGAGAAATCCAACTTCTACATTTCCTTATTGTCTCTCTTGCTCTGTTGAGAGATTCATGCATATTTATAGCTCCACGCTTGTGGTTTATAAATGTGTGTGTGTCCCACGTGCACAGACACTTCTCCCAAGCTGTATCTGGGCAGTACTCTTAAGCTGCCAGACAAAACCACGTCCCTCTAAGTTGACACTTCAAGACTCGAGCTGCCAGATGCTCAAAAGAAACATCTGTTCCTGAAGGCCACAGGAGACAACAATGAAAGAAAAACAGAATAATTTTACATGACAAAGTAAATCCAACAACTGTGCAAATATAGCTCGTCCCTTGTGTTTCAAAGACACTCGCATATAAGGGGAAATAATGAAAAGCAACATTGCCCACTATGACTTAGGGGTCTATTTCTGTTTTCAGAGATGTGATATCAGACAAGTCATTATTTTTTATCAATTTTACCACGAGGGAGTGAATGATAGTAATGAGGACAAAACTCACTTATATCCTAACTTTGCCCCATTTGTCCATACCGGATGATGGTGGTAAAATCATCTACCCCCACTCTTTGGCCATAATGATGGTGAAGTCATCTTCTTTGAAGCCAGCTGCAATGCAGAAAAGTACTGCAAAGCAAGCACCACAAAATCAGCAACTGGCCTTCCGTGGTGGAATATTGTGTGGTTGGGCTGTTCAGTGCAGAAGGGAAGCAGAGGGTCAGAGATAAACTAGATGATGGAGAACCTCCAAGTTCTAAACACAAGGGAGTGGGTAACCTATGAGTCCGGATAAGGCTTCCTGGATATTCTTGGCCCAAAGTACCTTCCAGTGATGCTGGTGGTACAACTTGTGTCTAGATGGTTCCTTGGTCCTCAGCAGCCTGGCTCCTCCTGCCTCCCTCACTATCCTGAGCATTTAAGGCTCTGACTCTCAGCCACTTCAGGAGCACTGCCTTGTCTGCAGCCCTAGAAGGCCCCCTTGTATTCTTGCACGAGTGCCTGCTTCCCCTACTCCCTGCCCTACTGGACTTCAGCTTACCCACCCTTTTCTTTCACTTTGGAATTGCCTGCAATGGCACTAGAGATTTTAAGACCAAGAAATGGTAGCTACTATGTATTTTCTTTCTTCAGAAATCTTGTCCCAGACCCAACAGCATATGCCGTGTTTCCTGCCATCTTCCTCCCAATCCTCTCACGATCCCTTCAGCCTCTCAGGGATTGTGGCAGGCCCCTCTATGATTTACTTACTTTTCAGATATCTTAATCATGGCATCCAGTTATCTACCTTCAAATCTTCTTCACCATTATTTTTTTCTAGAAATCTTTCGTACAAGAAAAGAGCCCTGGGGGAAGGGTATAGCTCAGTAGTAGAGTGCGTACTTAGCATTCCCGAGGTCCTGGGTTCAGTCCCCAGTATCTCCGTTGAAAAAAAAAAAAAAGAAAGAAAGGAGTCCTGGTGTGACATTCCAGAATTCCTGAGATGGTTGTATGTAAGGAAACATCACCTCCCTCTCTTCCCTCTCTCTCCTTCCTCCCCTCCCGCTAAACCTCCACATTTTGACAAACAAGGAAATGTTTCTCCAATTTGTAATCAATGGACACTCTAAAAATAGTGCACTCATGAGACTCTCTTCAGTTTTACTTTATTGTCTGAGAACTATATGTTCCCATATGGAAAAATATATTCACGTTATAAAGGAGAAATAAAATCATCCCATATCCTTTGTAGGATCACATAAAGAGAAAGCAAAGATCATCTTTAACAGTGAATACACTGAGACTTTTTTTTTAGGGGCCAGATCCAGTATTTGGGATCTATTAATGCCTCTCTTTCAGGGAATAAACTTAGTCTCCTAAGTATGGGCTCGGGTCTCATCTTTCAGACTCTGTGTCTCTTGTGCAAAGTTCTGGGGTTGTATCTGCGAAGGGAGGGTCCTGCTTAGCTAGAGGTAAGAATGGATCAGAGATCCGAGATGCTTTGCAGATAGGTTCATCTCTGTTTGCACAGCCTTCCAGAGGCTCTTCATTTTGACACCTTCCAATGATTTTTACAGTTGCCACTGAAGTCATCGAAGGAAAAGGTGAACAGAAAAAGAGCTATCCTCTTGAGATCCAACACTGTGGATTTGGGATGCGGACTACAAGCTCCCAAACCCACGCTCTTGGATTAAAGAGCAGTGACTTCTGAATCTGTAGCTATATGCAGAATCAATCTGAGAAGTTACGTTCCGTCTAGTTTTACTGGCACCCAAAGCCCCTTTGAGTGAGTATACCGTGTAGGCTCTTGGAAAAGACCAAGACCGGCCTGACTCAAGAGACTTTAGTGATGGTATGATGCTGGTCTGTATCACGAGAGCAGATCATACCCTATTTTAAACCTGATGGGCACTGTAAAAGATGCTGGGGACACAAAGTTAAATAACATGGGGTCTTTTCCCTCGAAGGTTGTCTACAACAGTGGTTCTCAAATTTTAGCTTTCATAAGAATCCAAGAGAAAGTTATTTAAAAATGTGGATTTTTGCCCTCCTCCCCCGGGGTCTGGTAGAATTTAGGCTTCCAGATTTTTAATAAAGGTCCCCCAGTGATTCTACCCAAGAATCACACTCTGAGAAGTACTGATCTAATAGGAGAGATCTAGAAAAAAAAAAAAAAGGAGGAGAAATGATGATGAATTGGGCAAAGGGAAATATTTTATCCCAGAATTGCCAGCAATTACACCTGGTTAGAGAATGTCCTTTATCTGTCCTATGCATATATATGACATAAGGTATTTATCCAGAAGTGGGTAACCATGTATATAATTTACACATTTGCCTTTCATTCGCACCTGCTGAAGGAAAGGCATGCTTGTCCCTGCTGCAGAGTTCAGCTCAGGGATTCCTAACTGAAAACACAAAATGCAGACTAAGAAGTAGTCATGATAATGTAGAAAGAGCCACTATCTAGATTTATTATTTTCCCTTCTAATATGGTTTTCTACTGGCAAAAAAAAAAAAAAAAAAAAAAAGGCAGTAACATCTCAGGTATATGTGGTTGCCATAGGGACAGAAGTTGTGATTTACCAGGAAACACTGCTGCAAATAGCAATAAAAAGCAATTCAGTGGAGGTCAAAGGCACAAATTCACTGGAGCTACAATCAAATCAGACAGCAGCTCAATCCATTCAATAAGAATTTTGCAGTTGCCATTTTAAGGTAAGGGGAAGAATGGTGAAAGCAAGCCAAGTGTTTCACTTCTGCTTACAGGGCTCCACATGCCCTCTGGTCCTTTGGCTGTGGGCTGCGCCAGGAATTCTGGGTAGTAGAAGGGACATCCACAGACAAAAACGTTCTTTTTAATTCAATGACTCAAAAGTAAAAATTCAGAACAAGCGTAGGATTCTCAATTATGACACCTGATGATTTAACACAGAAATAAATAGGATTATATACTGAAAAGAAACTGAGGGTTACCTACTCAAGGTAGCCTATGAGGCGATCACTGTTCCTAAAAAGATACAACTTAATTGTTGCTCAACAGATGGATATCATGTGAAAAAAAATTTGTACACATACACACATATATAATTATAGTTAGTTATTGTTGTTTTAAGTAGAATAGGTTTAGCTACCAAGAACCAGTCTCACTTTTCTACTCCCCTCTCTGTTCTTTCCAGAACACATTTCTTGGAAGATAAGGCTCCAGTTTTTTGTGTTTTCTTCCTCATTTTCTAGGAGAGTGCCTGCAGTCCTGCCTCCTTAACCTCTTCGCATTTAATGTTATTTTTTTTAAACTAGGATTCAGTGGCCGGATGATGGTAGTAGTGACAGTGTTCTGAAATGTGTATTTTATTTAGATTTTACCAAAATATTTAATTTTTCTCTTTAATGAGCAAATAGTTAATAGTAGACTATTTGGCAGCTATTCCCAAGTGATGGAGAGTGGAACATTCAAAATAACATGAGCTCTGTTCTCTGTCCATGTGAAGTAATATGGATGACATAGGAGAAGATAAAGTGCAGCGTTGCCTTTTATATGAATGCTGCTCAAGTTCTGCAATGATTCAACTTAAGCTGAGTGCCTTTGAAATGATGTAGCACAATCCACGCCCAGAATGTCCATTCCTTAAAAGCCCTCGTGTCTAACAGGAGAAAGAAGGGATCCCAGATACACGTTTCGTCTTTCGACGGTCTGGGTGACACATCTGTCTTTTTCCTTTATCAAGGAAGGCAACTACTTCCTGTTGAGCTCAAGCAAATAAATGATCACTTGCACCAATGCTGGAAGAAAAACCAGCTGTTTTGCGTGTGTTGGGGAGCTGTATGTTAGTTTCCAATGTATGATGTTCTTGATTAGTATTGTATTTTTTTTCTTTCTTTTTTAGGTATCTTTACATTTGTTTTTCTTTTTTTGTTTTCAATGTGGAGGTGGATAGTTGAGTCAATCAGTATCATCATTGGTCCTCTAGAATTTTATTTTATGTTACTACTTTTCTCTTTAATTCCTCGTCTTGACTACAATTACCCTCCCCACCTCATGAGTTTAAATGTCCTTGTCCTATGCATTTCATCAACAGTCCTGGTAAACTTGTATCTTTGAGGATTGTATAGAGTTATTTTGTGAGGTTGTAAGTGGAGTGGTTGAGAGCGTGGATGCTGGATCCACCTACCCAGGTGCATCTATCTTTTTGAGTTAGTGTTTCTGCTTTCTTCGGATAAAGACCCAGAAGCAGAGTTGCTGGATCACATGGTAGTTCTATTTTTCACTTTTTGAGGAACCTCCATATTGTTTCCATAGTGGCTGCACCAATTTACAACCCTACCAATAGTGCACAAGGGTCCCCTTTTCTCCGCATCATGCCAACACTTGCTAGTTCTCATCTTTTTGATAACAGCCATTCTGACAGGTGTGAGGTGATAGATCATTGTGGTTTTGATTTGCATTTCCCTGATGATTAATGATGCTCAGCATCTTTTTGTGCACCTGTTGGCCATCTGCATGTCTTCTTTGAAAAAAAAAATATATTCAGATCTTCTGTTCATTGTTTAAATTGGATTGTTTTGGGGGTTTTGTGTGTCTATGTATTTTGGATACTGGCCTCATCAGATATTTGATTTGTAAGTATTTTCTCCCATTCAGCATGTTGCCTTTGTCTTTTCATTTTGTTGATGCTTTCCTTTGCTGAGCAGAATCTTTACTTTGCTATAGTCCCACTTGTGTTATTTTTGCTTTTGGTGTCAGATTCAAAAAAACATTACCATGACCAGTGACAAGGAGCTTACTGCCTATGCTTCCTCCTGAGAATTTTATAGCTTCAAGTCTTATGTTCAAGTCTTTAATCCATTTTAAGTTAATTTTTTGTGTCTGGTGTAGGATAGTGGTCAACTTTCATTCTTCTGCATGTGGCTGTCTAGTTTTCCCAACACCATTATCGAAGAGACTGTTCTTACCCATTGTATAATCTTGACTCCTTTGTCATAAATTAATTGATCCTATATATATGTGGGTTTATTTCTAGGCTTTCTGTTCTGTTCCATTGATCTACGTGTCTGTTTTAATGCCAATGTCATACTGTCTTAATTAATATAGCTTTGTAATATAGTTTGAAACCAACAAATACGATGCCTCCAGCTTTCTTTTTCTTTCTCAAGATTGCTTTGGATATTCGAGGGTGGTTCCATACAAACTTTAGGGTTATTTGTTCTATTTCTGTGGAAAAATGCCACAGGAATTTTGATAGGGATTGCATGGAATCTTTAGGCACTACATATTGACTTCCTATTATGAAAGAAATACGATCAACATATCAGATAATCTACCAGCTTAAATTTTTTTCATCCTACTTAATTTGCTCTTGGTTATGTTTTAGGCCTGGCGCATCTTGGGCTTTTTGTTTTAAACCAGCCTTCTAGGGATTATCCATCTCTTTTTTTGCTGATGAAGCGTCCCCAGAAAAGTTGGGGCACTGATGCATGAGTCAGCTCTTTCACGACGCAGGAAGGAGGTGAGAGCTGGGATTTTTTTGTCTGCTTGCTCTGTGCTGAGAAGGGGGAGCAATGACATCGGCAAGCTCAAGCTACCACCTCCTTTCTCTTCTGGGAGGCTAGCCTGCACTAGATCCATCAGAGATCCAAGACTAGTAGGTTCTCTGGGAGGCACCTCAGAAAAGTTGGGGTGCTGAGTATGTGAACCAGCCCCTTTCTTCCCCTCGGAGAAGCTGTGAGCTAGTGGGTCTTCTGATTGAATGGCACTGCACTGGGGGCAGGGTTCTGGTAAGAGGATGTCCCAAATCTCCCTACCAGCATTAGTGAATCTGGTTTTGCATTCTTCTAGAGTGCAGTAGTCTTTCAATTAGGGGATTTATTTATGAATTATCACTAAATTGGTGTGTTTTGGGGGAAAGGAGGGTCCGAGGCTTCCTCCTCTGTCAGATTGCTGACATCACTTTCCACTTCAATTTTGCTCCCATTTTAATCCACTCACTACGCACTAGCCAGACTTATCTTCTCATATGTCTCACCAAGGCCAGCAGGGCTCTTGATTTGGTTCGTGCCTTCCTCTCCAATCTACAGAAATGCTGTTCTCGTTCCATGTCTCACTAAATTTCAATTCTTAAAACACACTACGTTATTCAGTAAGCCCGTGTACATGCTGTGTTTTGTGTGTGAAATGCTCTTTCCCCAACTAGATGAATTGCTCATTCTTCAAATGTCAACTTGAATACTACTACTTCTGAAAAGTTTTCCCTCATCCCTCATTCTAAAGTGAGTCCTCTGTAGTATTATTTCCTCTTAACGTCTTTTTCTTTTTCCTCTATGTCGTTTACCAAAATTGTAACTATATTGGTATTTTTTCTTTACTTAGTGTTTATCTCTCCAGGTGGATTGCTAACACCACAAGGCAGGTGCATTGTCTGTTTGGCTCACCACTTTGTCCCTACCTGAGGACGGTGCCTGTCACATAACAAGGATACAGTCACTATATGTGGGCTGAATGATACAAGTGACTGGCTGGGAGTATATTTCTCTGCAGATTTGGCAGATATTAGTGAATAAGGTTCTTATGTGGTAATAAAGGTAATTCCATGTATTTATGGTCTCCTGAAATGTGGAGTAATTTATTCATTCCCTGAGAGCTTACTATGCATGAGGCTCTGAACTTGGGGTATAGAAAATTTAGATCTACGGTCTGATATCTAAGAACCTGCAATTGTGTATATGGAGGAAAAAAACTATATAAATAGTTATATTACAAAGCAGAGTAGTTTAAGGACTCCCACAGAGCTCAGAACTGGGACGATGGATACGAAGGAAATCAGGTAGGATTTAAGGTCACAGATGAAGCAGGGTCAGGATTTTGAGAAGCAATGTTTGGTCTTCACTGCCTTTCAAAAAACATTAGCAATACTGTACACTGGAACAGGCTGTACAGTCAAAATGAGTTTAATAGGGCTGTATCTTTATGGATACTGGCATTGCGAATAAAAATGTATGCTGTATAAAAATGACACACAAGTTAAACTTCGAGAATTTTTGTTGTGTGATTAGTTCTGAAGGAAATTAAAACTCATCCGAATCATGAGTTCTCCTCAGTGGGCCATTTTGAGTTTGAGAAAAATGTGTTTTCAGCACTCTCTGTGAATTTTTTTAGCAAATTCAGTCTGAATTTTTTTTTTAAAGCCTGGAAATCAAGTAATTCATCTACCAAAATATTTTTGTTTATGTGAACATAAACCTACTTCTACTTAGGACACAATTTAATTCAGCTTGAACATAATTCTTATTTTCCTTTATCATCTTCCTTAGATTACACTACAAACAGTACAGTTAACTGCTTCTGAGCATTTTAATGTGAGAGGGAATTTCACTCCCCTCTTTCAAGGCAATTTGGTACTGTCGACAGCCAGGCCGTGTTCTTATGCATGTAAGCCACACAGTGGTCTGTAAATGCTACAGCCTTTATTTAAAGGTTAATGGAAGCAAAGTGACCACTAAGGATTTGATAATTCACAGGGATCTAGCTTTCTGTTACACTATCTTTTTTTCTTAGGAAGCATTTGTAATATGCCCTTTACAATGGCAAATTAAATCGGAGGACCTAAAAAAGGAAATTGCATGTGGAATTCTCTATTCTTATCCACGGCAATAGGGGTCTACAGTGTAGCCAAACGGCTCACTAAGGAGTTACCAATCATATTTGGCTAGACTTAGCTGTACACACACCAGCACAGGAGAGCCTTCAGTTTCACAGCAGTTATATCAGGAGAGCTAAATTGTCATGTCAAAGCTGCAATAGAAAAATAAAGGTCAATAAGATGTTTGATTAAAAAATCAAATCAGAAAGTGAAGGAAGATGGGCTCTAATAACAAATCAAAAATTGCTGCCTGAGTTAAACTTTTTTCCTAATTTTTTAATTGAAGTATAATAGACACACAATATTATATTAGTTTCAGGTGTACAACATAATGATTTGCCGTTTCTACATTTTACAGACTGATCATCATGATGTAACCATCTGCCACCATACAAATTTATTACAATATTATTGACTATATTCTGTATGCTATACATTATATCCGGGAGACATTTATTTTATACGTGGAAGTTTGTACCCCTTGATTGCCTTTACCTATTTCACCCAACCCCATACCTCTCCCCACTCTGATGACCACCGGTTTGTTCTCTGTATCTATGCATCTGTTTCTGTTTTATTTTGTTTGTTCATTTATTTTGTTTTGCTTTTTTTTTTTTTTCTGGTTTCACATATAGGTAAAATCCTATGATATGTATCTTTTTCTGTCTGACTTATTTCACTTAGCATAATATCCTCTAGGTTCATCCAATGTTGCAGTGTTGTCACAAACAGCAAGATTTCATTTTTTTATGGAGATATATATAAAAATTCCTTGTACATATGTATGTGTATGCGTGCCACATTATCTTTACTCATCTATTGGACCGTTTAGGTTGCTTCCATATCTTGCCTATCGTAAATAATGCTATATGAACATAAGGATGCAAACATCTTTTCAAATTAGTGTTTCCATTTTCTTTGGATAAAGACCAGAAGTGGGATTGCTCGATCATATAGTGATTCTACTTTTAATTTTTTGAGGAAACTTAACACTGTTTTCCATAGCGGCTGCACCAACCTACATTTCCATTAACAGTGCATGACAGTTCCCTTTTCTCCACATTCTTACCAACACTTGCTGTATCTTGTCTTTTGGAAAACAGCCATTCTGAGTGAGATGCTGTCTCATTGTGGCATTGATTGGCATTTGCCTGATGATTAGTGATGCTGGGCATCTTTTCATGTGTCTATTGGTCATCTGTATGTCTTGGGAAAACGTCTATTCATGTCCTCTGCCCACTTTTAAATTGCGTTGTTTGGTTTTTTTAACACTGAGTTGTGTGAGTTTTTATATATTTCGGATATTAACCCCTTATCAGATGTATTATTTGCAAATATCTTCTCGCATTCGGTAGGTCAACTTTTCATTTTGTTGATGGTTTCCTTCACTGTGCAAAAGCTTTTTAGTTTGATGTGGTCCCATTTGTTTATTTTTGCTCATTTACCTTGCCTGAGGAAACAGATGCAAAAATATACTGCTGAGAACAATGTCAAAGAGTGTATTGCCTATGTTTTCTTCTAGAAGCTTTATGGTTTCAGGTCTTACATTTAATCTCCCCAGTTCACCTTCAGGGCTAAAACACACTCAGGACATAGACAATGTCTAATTGTTGACCAACTTTTGGTTTTAAACAAAGTCATTTATAGTTATGCAAAATTCAGGAAATGGATCTACCAGATTCAGACTCTGAATTCTCAATGAGATGTTTAATGGATTCTGTTCCAATCTCTCTCAAGATTATTGCCATAGGGGCCAAGACAACTGTCTTCAGGGAGAGAAATTAAACTCAATTCCACTGAAACAAAAGATGGGAGAGTTTTTAAGTGCTGCAGTGAGTTACTAGAAAAGTCCAGAGGTCATTAAGGGGGAGTCCCTCAATGTGATTAGGTCATCTATATTTGCTCTGTTGATTACCAAAGTTAGATTTCTACCCTCTCACAGACAATGAGAGATAGGGACCTTTATTTTGTTCATGATTACATTTCAAAGGACTAAGTCCCAGTCCTTGAGGAAGATATTCCTGGACTGTAAAACTGGCAAGAGTCTGGGAGAAGATTTAATTCTCAAAAGGGCAGAGAAGGAAATTACAATTGCAAGTTTTCTAAAGTAAATGCTCAACGAAAAGGGCAGTCAGGGACCCACAGTCAGAAAGAATCTGTCTAAAAATTTAGACAAACTTAAGAATGTTAACACGCTCTTGGTTAGTTTCGATGGAAGAGATTTAAGGTGGTCACCAATTAACTGGCTTGTTCTCTTCTCAACTTGTCAAAAATGATTATTCACATATAAGAACTACAGCACACTCTAGGATTTCCTAAATCAAGATAATTTCCAAAGACTTTGCCTGGGTGTAGAGACCAAGGAATTGAGCAGTGAATCTAGAAGCAGCAGGGAGGGAGAAGTGGAGCTGGCACTTCTGAAAAGAGGTTACTGTGGAACTGAAATTGTAGGCATGGCAACAGTGCCTTCTCCCTCTAATTTTTTTTTTCCTGTTCCTCATAACTCTCAGTGACTTACTACTCTTCTATGTCTCTCTTTTCCCTCTGAGGCTCCCCTGGTTTCACATGCATGTGAATCTAGGAATAAAGTAACAGCACAGTGATGGCCACGAACAGCCCTACACATAACTCTCTTGTAATTCAGATTTATGGCAATGACCTTCTATATGGACTATGGAAGCCTCTCAGTTCTACTAGTGGCATTAGATTCAGCACACCAAATAGTTAGTTGCTTAAGATGAGACTTCAAGCTGTGGTACTTTAGCTTATTAGGAGAGATGTTCTCAGACTGCAACTCTGAGTGTCATGATCCTAAAAAAGATGATGAAGCAGATGCATTGTGGACAGTGGTGCTGAGCAATGACGCCTAGACCGTGACCAGCTGGTTCTGCCAGACACACCTGCTCAGGACAGCAGCCGAACGGTGCAGATTGACCACAGGCATCTGCACAAATGAGCCTGTTGGACTTCCGCTTGCTCACTACTTTCAGGGAAGAAGTTTCTGATGATGCCCTATGACCAGGTGTGGAGCAGGAGAACAAGGGTTGGAAGTTCATTTCCAAGACACTAAGGACCAGGAAGATCTCCACTTACCTAGAGTGGGACCAGGAACTAACTGCCAGAGAAGATGGCAAGATAAATTTTTGATCCTGAGACATTACAGAAGACAGGGAGGGTTCTCATTGTAGAATGAGAGTGTGAAGATGACTATCCGTCTTTCTTATGTGCCAAGCTAAAACCCCTCCTCCCTCAAGATTCTGATGCCAAAATATTTTCCTTCACTCTGGTTCATCTTGGAGGAAGTCTATTGGTACTGCTCTTTGGCTGTGGTAGGTGAGGGGAGCTAAACCCTCTCTCCAGCCTGGAAGCAAAGCCCTGCCTCTCTTCCCCTTTGAAGGAGGCTGTGTACACCCCTTTGCCAGACCCGTCACTCCTCTGCCTACTCGGGAGCCCTCAGTTCAGCCCTAGTCCTGTACTGTCCTGGAGGGAAGAGACTTCGAACGTTCTGAATGCTGGATGTCTTAAGGTCATAAGTAGGACACTGAAAAGAACAGAATGATCCACACTCACCTTCATACCTGTTGGGAACAAAGTTTCTAAATTTCTGTTGAGGCTACTGAAGAATATGAGAATGAGAAAAAGAGGCATGTTACACTGGAAGAAGAGCTTCCAAACAATGTACAAACTGTTGAGAGTCTTGAAAAAATACTAGGATTATTATTTCATTATGAAGAAAAAATCGGATGTAACGAATAAATCCACAGCAAGGTCAACCTGCCTTCCATGCTAGGTATACTCTTTCTCTCTGTCTCGGTCTCTCTGTCACTCTGACTCTCTCCATCTCTCTGTCTCTGTCTCTGTCTCTCTCTCTCTCTCTATATATATATATATTTATTTATTACTGCAAATGTTTTCAAATATGCTAAAGACTGATAATTACATTGATATAAATTTGAAGTTATTCATATGAGTTTTCAAAGAGATTAGTTTCTGTAAGCCCAGAAGCTCCAACTTAGAGTAATTTTTTTTCTTAGCTACAAAGTAGAACAAGAATCTTCCTTTGTGCAAAATAGTCTCATTTATAATAATTGTTAGATCCATGTGTGCTGTGAGCTCTTAGGATGTAACAATCATTTGATTACCAGAGAGAAAGTTGTCTGTTAACTTTGATATTGATAAACTGTGTGTGTTTGTTTGTTTGTTTGGGGGTGGCACAGAAGGAAACAGTTAAGGGTAATGATAATGAGGAATGGATTTCCATTATTCATGCTATTTCTATTTGTTCTCAGAATGAGTAGAAACTGACCAGGGGTTTCTCAGGTATGACGGATTTCTAGTTTTGGTTCTTTTATGTATGTAAAAGCCACACTTTTCTTACCCACATTGAGAACACAATCCTTTGATCCTTTGTCTACCCAGTAACCACCTCAAGGGATGTTCCCAGCAAGGAATTTTGCTCACCAAAACCACTTCTTGATAAAGGAAATTTACAGAAATATATTGCTCCTAAAAGAATTATACGGGTCATAAAAAGAAAACAAATGCATGGAAACTACATTTCAATTCCCTATTAAGCCATATGAAAGATGTGTTAGGTTAATGTACCTAATATAGGCTAGCAGTTTAACCAGAGGAATTGCTTGAAGGATACTGAAATAAATCATTTTGGTAATTCCAGAGAGTTTCTATGGGTGTGCACTGGACTTCTATTTAATTATTCTAAATCTGTTTAGAGATATGCAATTTCCAACTATGTAATTGGATTTTAAGTACTTTTTTGTTACTATAAATAAAGTGTTACATGCATTTACATTGAAAAAATCTGCAGTGCAAAAGCTAGCTGCAGCCCACAGGTTATGACACCCAAGCATATGGAAGATGCTCTTCTCGCTGTGTGAAGACAGTCAGATTCAACAGAACACTTTACTCCTGGAGCTGGATAAGAGGCTGATTAGATTTAGAGCATATTCACTTCCCACAGTCATCTGGTAGGAAAGACCAGCACTGTTGAAACTTCATCTCCTCTGCTGGACAGTATCGTGACTTTGGAGGAATTACTGGAAGAAAAAAAGAATAAATCCACCCGGGATCTAGATCTAGAATGCTAATCAGAGTTTGAAGAGACAGATTTACTTTTGTCCTGCGTTCACATACCTGAGATCTCTTCCAGAATAGAAGCTGTTACTTTCAATCCATGGGGGGGGGACTTTGGGTAAAGAATTAGCAGGTACATGTCTGTAGTATAAATTTCAGCCCCCTTTGGCATCAACCTGTATCAAAAGAGGCCACATTCAACTCCTCCTTTTCCCAGTTTCAACTGGTAATGAGTTCAGGCTTTTTCTCATGGCTGCTGGATGAGAAGCAGGTAATCCAAAAGTCTTTTTCAAGGAAAGGCTCTGGATTTAGCAAATGCTTCAGCAGACAGGGGCATTAGAGATCTCTTACAGACGCTGAGAAAAGTCAAGTTATGTTGCTTGAGTCAGAGCAAACTGTGAACAAGCTCACCTGTGCCCTCATCAACGTTCTTGCTCCTTTCTTTCCATCTTCTTCCCTTCCTGTTTGCCAAAACAGCCTCTCTGTTTCAGCTCTTGGGGTGTGCAAGCACGCTGTCATTGCCCACATTCACTTCCTTCCTGCCTTTTACCCACCCAGCACCAACTGCTGAATCATCCTCCATAGCCTTCCTTGCCTTAAGAGCTAACTCCATTGTCACCAGCTGCCACCAGATTTTAACACATTATCTATCATGAAAGGGAAATCAAAATGGAATTGATATTGCTAAGAAAGTTCTCTTAAATGGAGCTGGGAGGCCACCAAGGAAGTGTGATTTATGCACATTTCAGTTCAGGTGGAATCTGACCTTTTGATCACTTACTGTCTTAATGCGGGCATCTGGAACATCTGCACAATGTTCCAGAAACTCAAGGTACTGATGGGGCCTTTACCCTAAATAACTGGTGACAGCCTATCCCTTAAAGACAGGCATTTCCATTCTTGTACAACCTCACGGCTTTTGTCTTTATAAGTCCCTGACTCTTTCTCTTCTCGGGAACACTTGTTCGGTTTTACCTGAATCTGTATTTCACAAATTGCAATTCTTAAGACCCCAAATAAACTCTTTCCCTACTTACAGCCTACTGCGTTTTCTGGGGCCACACTACTGCACTCTACGCAGCCTCCATGGACACAACGTGTATTCTGCACAACAGCCTTGCTGCTGGGGGTTTCCTCTTGTTAGCCAGTTGTTTTAGATGCCTGTTTCCCTCCTAGAGTACATGGTTTCTTTTCCTCTAACCCTTTCTAACTGTCTCCTGGACCCTACCTGGAGGTTTCTGACAAAATGTGAGACAAAGCCCTTCCAGCCACCGAAACTGTACTTCAGCAGAGGAGAGGGAGCAAAGACACATTAAAAAGTAATGGTCCAGTTGGCCCAGTGCTGCCTCTAACTACATCAATGTGGGTGTTCACAGTAGGGATGCAGCAGAGTAGATTAGGCTCCTTCGTGTCAGTCAATCAAAATGAAAAGACAACATACAGAATAAGAGAAAATATTTGCAAATGATGAGACTGACAAGGGATTAATTTCCAAAATAGACAAACAGCTCAAAAAAGAAAAAAAAAAAAACAATCACAAAATGGGCAGAAGACCTAAACAGACATTTCTCCAAAGAAGACATACAGATGGCCAACAGGCACATGAAAAGATGCTCAGCTTCACTAATTATTAGAGAAATGCACATCAAAACTACAATGAGGTATCACCTCACACCAGTCAGAACGGCCATCATCAAAAAGTACAAATAATAAGTGCTGGAGAGGGTGTGGAGGAAAGGGAAACCTCCCACACTCTTGGTGGGAATGTAAATTTGTGCAGCCACTATGGAGGACAGCATGGAAGTTCCTTTAAAAAATAAAAATAGAGTTATCATATGATCCAGCTATCCCACTCTTGGGCATATATCTGGAGAAAACTCTAACTTGAAAATATACATGCACCCCAGTGTTCATAGTAGCACTATTTACAATCGTCAAGACATAGGAGCCACCTAAATGTCCATCAACAGAGGAATGGATAAAGAAGATGTGAATATTACTCATCCATAAAAAAGAATGAAATAATAATAATAGCATCTGCAGCAATATGGATGGACTTGGAGATTATCATACTAAGCAGAGTAAGTCAGACAGAGAAAGATAAGTATATGATATCGCTAATATGTGTTATCTAAAAAAATGATACAAATGAACTTTTTACAAAACAGAATTAGACGCACTGACATAGAAAGAAAGCTTATGGTTACCAAAGGGGAGGAGGGGAGGCATAAATTAGGAGTTTGGAATTAACATATACACACTACTATATGTAAAATAGATAACAAGGACCTACTTTATAGCACATGGAACTATATTCAATATGTTGTAATAATCTATAATGGAAAATAATCTGAAAAAGAATGTATACGTAACTGAATCACTCTGCTGTACACTTGAAACTAACACAACATTATAAATCAACTATACTTCAATAAAAAATAAAAATAATACAGAATTAATGGCCAGATGAGTGAAACAATGAGATAATATTTATCAATATTATCAACAGGAAGTGTTTCTCATGAGCCTGTATAAGTAGCACTTGGAAAATTAAATATCTATTTGCATTGTAACCTATTACATTTGTCTTCAGATTAAGCAAATCTTTATTAAATTCCAGTTGTATGTCAGGAAATTTTACATCTAGCACCTCATTTAATTTAACATCAATACAAGGTAAATTTGATTATGTCCAATTTTGTATTTTAGATACAAGTCTTTTCATTAGTGTTTTGTTGGGTTTTTTCGCAAATGTTTTCTTCCAGCCTATGGCTTGTTTATTCAATTTCTTAACAATATCTTTCACAGAAGTCTTTAATTTTGATAAAGTCATTTTTAATGATTTTTTTTCATGGATCATGCTTTTGATGCTAGATTATCACAAGCCATTGCCAAATCCAAGGTCATGTAGATTTTCTTCTGTGTTTTCTTCTAGAAGTTTTGTGGTTCTTCATTTTACACTCAAGTATATGATTCATTTTGAGTTAACTGTAATGTTCAAAGGATTTATCTAGGTCCAATTATTCTAGCATTATCTCTTGAAAAGACAAAAGACCATCCTTTCTCCATTCAATTGCCTTTGCTTCCTTGTCAAAAATCAGTTGACTATATTTGTGTGGGTCTAGTTTTGGA
Source organism: Camelus bactrianus (assembly GCF_048773025.1). Lineage (NCBI taxonomy): Eukaryota > Metazoa > Chordata > Mammalia > Artiodactyla > Camelidae > Camelus > Camelus bactrianus. The sequence goes on from NC_133552.1 coordinate 16,574,502, forward strand.
CTTTATTCTGATCTGCTGGTATATGAGTCTATACTTCTGTCATCATGCCCAGTTTTAAAAGATGAAGAAATAATTTGAGGGAAGCTAAATGATCACCTCAAAGTTACATGGTCACTAAGTTGCAGATTAGGAATTTGAACTCACATCCTTTGAAGTCATATAACATACCTAGCTCATTAAACTACAGCTACCTCTCTTCCAATGCAGAGCAAAAACCAAATGTGACTATTAATCATAATACCATAACGAATGTGTTTCCCTTGTGAACTCCTCTTTGGCCCTATGCCCTGTTGCACATTGGCCACATGGAGGCAGAATCAACAGAAAGAGTGGCTACTGGATGGATAATACATTGTACACAGTACATCCCACCTACCTGTGCAATCTGAACTTGGCATTGACTAATCTGAAGTTGATTGCTTTATTGAAATAACGCACAGGTGCGAATCAATGCCCAAGTCCCTTCACAATCTAAGATGGAAGATTTCCGGTAACACTGTACTCGCTGGATAATGACATGAGCTGCTAATGATGCAGCTGTACAGAGCCTGATTGGGGCTCCTGCTCCCAGTTTCTGTAAAGGAAGTTTATGGAAAGGAAAGAGGGTGTAATCATTGTGCTGGGAGAAATGTTGGCAGAACTCTAGTTTTGCTACTGCAGACATTTTTAGAGAAAGAAAGGTTAAATTGGAAGTTTTTTAAAAAATGTTTCTATTTAGAAAGCACAATAATAATTTAGATTTATATGAGTCTGGAATTCTCTAAGACATAATATTTTGTACTTATGGTTACATTTTTTAAAAACTTAAGAAAGAGACAGGCTTTCAATGGAAGGTCATTGTTCCCTTGTTTTCAGGATGGAAGGACTTTCTGGTCTTTAGCTGACAATGAATTATCCAACCAACAGTGAAAGGAATTCAAGACTTCAGTCCCTTTCTATGGAACTTGGGTGAAATCGTGGGGAGAATTCTGGGTAATGACTGAATTCTAAACCGTTAATATTAACACATAGGACAAATACAAATCTTCCCCCTCCCCATGTTTTATGATGGCTCATTGGCGTTACGGCAGAAGAATAAATGATAATCTGATCAGGGTTCTAATAGTATAGTTTATTCTAAATAGTGCACTCCAGATAATTTAGTATCTGAGATATAAAGCTTGTCTCCTAATTATTTTGTCCTTTTAAAACTTAAAGTTTAGAGATAATTTACAAGACATATGGATTGTAGAATAGGGTATCACTGAGCTCCTAAAATACTTTTGGCAAAAGAATGTGTGAGATGTTTGGAATACAAAATCTAGATTCTTTAATAATATATATAGCACAATAACTAAGGGGTCAAGATGCTATTCATAAATTATTTATATAGGTAGTAATACTGCAACTGATATTCTTTAATATGTTTTATAAATAAAAACAGTTAAGATGAAAGCTCACTTACTGAAATGAAATTACTCATCAAATGCTGTTTTACCAATTTATTTTTGCACAGTGTAATCTTGGCAATTCCTCACCTCTCTCAAAAGGCATGGGTCTGCATTTATACTATCAAAGTGTTTGAAATTCCAAACTTCCTCTAAGGCATCAAAACGCTTGGCAACATCTATATGTTAGATATGGGCTAAAAACTTTGCAACATATATTCTCTGTGCTAGTTTCAAACTTTGAAATATATGTGAATTTAGTACTTTTCTACTAGAACTAATGAAATCAATTTTAAACTTTCACAGAAAAAAATATATGTTATTGATGTTTGAAGGGATGTTAAGAGTTTTTAAGCTCAAGCCTCTACTTTTCCAAATTACGAATAAATGATCAGAGACTGCAGTGCCTGCCTGGGGTCGTGGAAAAAAGCAGTGACAGAGGCAGATCTCTGGAACCTCTGCACGGTTCCATGTTTCCTTTTATCTGGAAAATGGGCTTTTCTGACACACATTTATTTCATACAAGTGAAAACAATACACGCTTACTAAAGATCTCAAGTTTTCAAGGGACAAGTTCCCCGTTGAACTTGCCCAGGACTCACTTGGAGGCTGATCAAGGAAACTGAGTGAATGTGAGGATACCAAACCTGTCAAAGTTGTAATAAAAAGAAATGCAGAGGGGGATCTGCTGCTTCAGAACTGCTCCTTCTTTTCTGGCCACAAACACACTGCTTCAAACGGAGACTAGAAAGGTTTCACAGCCTCCTGCGGAGGAACACTGAGTTTTTCAAGTTCCAGTTTATTAAAGACCTTCTCTTAGTTTAAAGCATCAGCACGAATGGATAAGGAACCTGGACACCTTACAGCACGTGAAGATGCATTCTTATCAGGGGTTCTCTTAGGTAGCAAGCCACCTAAGTCTTGCTCAAAATGTGAATTCTTGGATATTACCCAGATGTTTTGATTCAGCAGATGTGGATAGAGTCTAGAGATTTACATTTATGAAAAAAGAATATTAAGTGTTTCTGAAGCCGCTGTTTGTGGTCAGAGCCTTGAGAATTTTCTTTGGATGAAATAAAAACTTCAAGAGTCATTTTTGGTACTTGTTCGTTTCCTTAGTATTTCCACCTTTCTTTTCAAGCCTCATTTCTCTTTTTCATTGCAGATCTTTTAATTCTCAATTTTTAAGTCTAATTCTATTTTTAATCATTTCACTTCTCCCTTTATTTTTATTCATACAGAGATGCAATTTCCCCGTGAGACCAAAACTAAATCAGGAAACCTCTCTCATTTTCATGTTATTCCCACTTTTCATTGAACCTCCATGGTGGGGACAGACATTTTCCTTTTGTTTTCTGTTTTCTGTGCTCTGGCAACTCCTAAGAATCACAACTACAATTTCAGGCTCCACTTTGAACTGCAAGTCCTTTAGTAAATGACTGTTCTTTTCCTGAGCAGTTACAACTGTCACAAATCCATTTAGTGCACAGGATCTGACAATTAGTTCTCCTAGGGAGGATTCTGGACAAAGCTCCTAAGCAAATTTGGGGCTGAATCAGTCATCTGAAGAAAATGCACTATTCTCCAGAATAGAGTTAATGCTTAGTTTATTTCTGATTTCTTCTGAGGCTGAAAGGTAGATTTTAGTCCACATTCAGTTGCCAGGATAATAACTATAACATTTTGGGAGACCAGGAACTTTGGTCTCAGTCAAGAATGTCTATATAAACTGGCTGTGGTGCTAGAGAGTGCTGCTTTTCTTTTAATTATTGAAAAGATTTAAAAATTTGCCTTCTTATGACATGTTTTCTTTGGGTTGTTTCATTTGGAATCCTCGGGGTTCTTGAGGGTCATAGAACCAATGGGAGATCCTTCTGTCTATCTATCCAGATACAGATGGAGATGTAGATACAAACAGATATAAATATTAAGAAATTGTCTCAACTTATGATCCAGCAATCACACTCCTGGGGATATATCTGGAGGGAACTCTAATTCAAAAAGATACATGCAACCCAATGTTCATAGCAGCACTATGTGCAATAGCCAAGACATGGAAGCAACCTACATGTCCATCAACAGATGACTGGATAAAGAAGCTGTGGAATATTAATACAATGGAATACTACTCACCCATAAAGAAGAATAAAATAATGCCATTTGCAGCAACAAAGATGGACCTAGAGATTGTCATTCTAAGTGAAGTAAGCCAGAAAGAGAAAGAAAAATACCATATGGTATCACTCATATGTGGAATCTAAAAAATAAAGAAAAAAAAAGGACAATAGAAACTCATCTACAAAACAGAAACAGACTCTCAGACATAGGAAACAATCTTATGGTTACCAGGGAAAGGGGGTGGGAAGGGATAAATTTGGGAGTTTGAGATTTGCAAATGTTATCCACTATATATAAAAACAGATTTAAAAAAGTTTCTTCTGTACAGCACAGGGAATTATATTCAATATCTTGTAATAACCTTTAATGAAAAAGAATAAGAAAATGAATATATGTATGTATATGCATGACTGGGACATTGTGCTGTACACCAGAAATTGACACATTGTAACTGACTGTACTTCAATTTTAAAAAATTAAAAAAAAAAGAAATTGTCTCATGTGATCATGGAGGCATTAAGTCCCAAGATTGGCAAACTGGAGAACCAGGGGAGCTGATGGTCTAAGTCTCAGCCCAAGTTCAAGTCCGAGGGCAAGTGTCTCAGCTCTAAGACAGAGAGAGTGAACACTCCCTTCCTCAGACTTTTGTTCTATCAGGCCTTCAACAGATTGGATGAGGCCCATAAACACTGGTGGGGCTGTGCCGGGGTAGGGCATCTGCTTTACTCAGTCTACTGATTCAAATGTTAATCGCATCCAAAAACACCCTCACAGACATACCCAGAATAATGTTTAACAAAATAGCTGGGCACCCTGTGGCCCAGTCAAGTTGACACATACAATTAACCATGTCAGTCCGTTTCTGAGTTTTCCCTCCCCTAGGGTTGATACTATCAGATAGTTCATAGATTGGCTGCCATTTGGAAAGAAACAATACTCTCCTCCACCTCCCCCCATATCCTCCTCTCCCACCAAAAAAAAATCCCAACTATTTCCCCTGGAGTGCCGGGCTGGAACAGAGGGAGACAGTGGGGCAGCAGCATGAGCCAGAGTGAACAGGCTGGCCTCTATCCAGGTAGACAGTCTCCATGGTGTAAACACAGTCTACCTCACCTCTTCAGGAGACTCTAGTGGGATTTGAGGCCATGCCTTATAATACAGGCAATGCCATTTTTATGGCTTCATCCTCTGGGAATGCCACCTCAGGGAAAAACAGAGGGGGACCAGACAGAATTTATAGACTCTGATCTTATTCACATGTGAGACATAACCGGCAGGGGTTAGTAGCAAAGTCCCACCGCTAACCAACCCAGGGGTGCCGAATGACACTTCTCCATTTCATTTCTTCGGTAAATATCTTAGCGTCTACTAAGAAGTGGCATCAGACGTAGAGTGCAGAAGTCGGGCATGATCTCTGTCCTTCTAGGGCAGGCGAACGTATTCTGAGTTTGTTGTTGGACATTTAGTCTTTCTTGGTGCCTGTGAGTCTACCATCAACAATGTTATTAAAAATAGTAGGCAGAACCAAGACGTCATTTTAGTTGAATAACTTTATTTTACTTGTCCAATTTCCCAGAACACAGAAGAAGATTGCCAAAATCAGTTAAAGAAAACAAGTTGCCGGATGGGAAAGAGAAAGCTCTTTCCCATCGTGAGTGGATCTCAAGGGCTGGAATGAAGTGACTATCGGGGAAGGTGGGGTTAGACCCAAGAGTGACATCCTGCAGTCCTTCCTGCTACGGGCATCAGAAGGGAATGCAAGCAAGCTACTTTGATAAGTTTGAGGTATAAATAATGCCAATCTACTCATCCCCTACCCCCAGGTTCATAACTGATTGAAAGATAAATGCAGGAATCCTGTATCTGGAGATTGAAATACTAGCTTTATTACTAGCAAAGGCTGGAATCGAGCTTCCTAGTACTGCGTTACCCCTTTGGGTTCACATGGAACTGTATGGTCACAGCTCTCCTCTTCCACAGGTTACCTGGGGTAGAAATTCCTACCTTAGGTGTTATGACAGACCACTGTGAGGAGTGGAGGATTTCCTTTCGCCACTCTTAGTAGTTTCAGAATCAATGGATTTAAACAATGTTTGTGGCACATTCTTCAGATTCTTCCCCAGCCTATAAATTTCCTTCTCCTGAGGCATGTTACAAGAAATTACAACATATTTCCCATCACCCCTTACCAGGAAAAGTTAGTCTAGATACCAAAAAATGTATCATCAACCAATGCCCTCTACCCACGTTTCAATAAGGATTTTAGTCCTTATAATGCAATTTCTCCAGGATGGCAAGTTCATGATCATCTCATGAACAGAATTCAGAAGCCCAAAAGCCAGAATTCAACAAGCAAATGGGAGCCTCTAGTTTATAAAACAGTAGAATAATACTTACTTTCTGCTTTTAAAAAGTATTTTATTTAGTCACCTAGGAATGATCTTAAGTAAAATCAAGAAAAAGGTAAATTTGTCCTCAGGAACAACCTGTTTTCCCCTCAACTTTCAGTACCTCTCCCTCAGGGAATTAAGGCTCATTGTGGTGCAGAACCTTTATCCAAGGCACCTTCTGTGTTGAGCAATAGGCATGTTTTATCATCGCCATCTGGTTTGTTTCCTACTAAAGAGGACAGACACCACTGGGCTTGAACAGTTTAACAAACTCTATTGCAGAGTGAGCTAGTTTTAGAGCACGTGCTTTCAGGAGGTCCTAAAGAAGGATTTCCCAATGTATAAAATGGCATTTCCCTGGATGTCCATCAGCACTGTGTGGTAAGGAAGAATTTTATGGTGAAAAGACAATTTGGGCCAAAGAAAATGTATCAGATTTCCTTGGTGTGGGAATTCTCAGAACCCTTATTTTGTTTTACGACTGCGAATCTCCATAAAAGGATATAATGTGTGATTTTTTATTTGTGTAGCATTCCATGGGGACACATTTTTCCATGGAGCACAATTTGGGACACACTGCTCCAGAGAATTCAAACTAACAGTGGCAGTTGTAATGATATGTGACAGGTGTCCATTTTTGGCCAAGTAAAAAGCAGACTCTGTTTATTCCACCATGAACAACTAAGAGATCCAACGCAACTGAATGTGTTTAAGAAAGGGTAGTCGAGTCCAAAGAACAAGTTCTGAAAAGAATAAGGTCTGGATTTGAACCATGTACTAGCTGAGCGAGATTAGCGAATTCTTTAACTCTGTGTGCCTTCATTTTTTAAAATCTATAAATGTGGTGGTAATCATCCTTATGCATTGGGGATATTCAGATGATTACCTGAGACAATTCTGCAAGGACCTAGAACAGAGCTTGGAAAAAAATGTTCGTAAAATAAGTTTTAGCTTCTTTTCTTTTCCAAAGCTTTTTTTCTCCCTCTACCTTCCCAGGGATTAAATTTAAAATAATGGGAAAATACAGTTTTTTGTGTCTCTAGGTAACTTCCTTTTACATGATCATTCTAATAAGCATTTACTCCCTCCCATTATTACGATCCATCTTAATGGGAATCGTTAAGATAAAAGTGATACAGACTTGGCCGTCAGGCAGCATTTTGCCTAGTAGAGTACACAATTGGGTAAATAAATGCAATTGTGTCACATAATTATATATAATGATTTATAATATTGCAGCATCTTTACATACATTATCTGACTTAATCTTTCCAAGAACCCTTTAAAATAGATGTTACTATTTTCCCATTTGTATATAAGGAAAAAAGAGACCCAGGGAAATTGAGCAATTTGGTGAAGGTCACCTAGCCAGCAACCCCACACATGAACAAGAACCCATGTTCTCTAACTCAAATCCTGTGACCTTTTCACTCTATCGCACGATGACTGTATTCATAACATTTCAAGTGAAAACTGCCTAGACAATGCTTCTCTTTTGAAATGAAGACCACAGGATAAGCTGTCAAAGTAATGACTTACTCTCACAGAATACATATAAGAAACATGCTGCATAAAGCTGATAGTTTCACAACAGAATGTCCTTTTAAATGCCCTTCAAATGTACATTTTGGAGGGTTTTGAGACCCTCTGCCTCGTGCTATTAAGTAACCATGTGGCCTTAAGATATTATTTCAAATAAAACAGGAACAATAACTAGGCTTTGCCGTGACAATAGGGACAAATGAGAAACTGTCTGGGGAACTTCAGAAGGTATAAAATGCTGTATAAAGGTACTAATTTCTAATTATTCTCTCTAATATGGGAAGCAGTGATAATACAAAAGCAATTAATAAGTGATTTGCAATGCGTTTCTTGATTGTCTTTGTTGGACAAGAATAATATCTGCCATTCATGTCTGTTCTCCCTGGATATTCACTCATCTCCCTGGGTATGAGTGTCAGGAGACGTGAATTGGATTCCAATCTGGATGATTTTGAGGGTGCTTCATTAACATCGTTCGCTACAGATAGCACTAACATATCCAAGGGTTGATTGTATAAATGATATTTCCAAAATATGATGTCCATTTCACAGTAAAGCTTTTATTGACTTAAAGCTCTTTGGGATACTTTCTTAATTCACTGAGATATCTGAAAGATTAACTGGTATTGTACTGTTTTAAATTTTTGTTTGTTTTTTCCACATAAGGTGTTAATGTATTTCAAGTTTTTCAAAGGACTGATCTTTCAAAACAAGTTTTATAACTTAAGGTCTTATAGGCAGAAGATTTCCCTAAAATCCACCTTTTTCCTCCTGCATGATCCTCTTGTAACATGTTTGTTTTATCTATATGTATTTTTTTTTCAAATATATTTTAAGGCATTCTTTGTTAGTATCTAGAAAATTTGAATTAAAGTCATAAAACTCATTGATGGCAAGACTCTGGGTAAACATGTAGAAAATTATCCTTCTGGAGCGCAATCTGGTAATATTTAATAAACATTAAGCACTAATTCTAGGCTCCTTTTTGGGTGATGAGGAAATTAGGGTGAATAATACATAGTTTCTGCTTTTAAGGAAGTCAAAGTCTATGAGGGAAAGAACATGTGGCAGATGTGACGATGCTGTAGACAGCAGACAGCATCTCTGCCAGGACTCTAACGAGGCTTATGGTACTAAGCCCCACCCCCGGCATCCCAGGTGGTAATCTAGGACTCAGGCCAGGACTCTCTCCGAGTCCCTCTCTAAGAGTTTTCAAACTCGAAGTAGGTTAGAAAAGTTTCTTTTCTTTCCAGATTAGGTGATAAAATGTGAGTCCAGAGCTGCGTACAGCTGTGCCCCTGGCAACACGGAGTAAAGCTGGCTTGAGACAGTAAAATCTCAAAGCAAAGCAGAGACAAGATACATCGAGAGACAAACTTAGTTTTTGGGTCTAGGCATCTTATCTCCTCTTGTAGTTTGGTTACTGAAGCCAATTAATTTGCTTGGTCAAGGTTTGGTTTCTGCTATTAGCATTCTGACTGATGTACATCATCGGTGTTCTAATGGAGGTATTGCTACCCACCCTGGTTCTTGGATTCTTTAATCAATAGAAATTGATAAGGGGCCAGATGAGGAATTCAGGCACGGCTTTATTGGGTTCATGCTGCAGCACAAGGGAGAAAGAACAAGTGACAGGTGCCCAGAAATAAACCCACAGACCTATGGTCAATTAATCTTCAACAAAGGAGGCAAGAATATACAATGGAGAAAGGACAGTCTCTTCAGCAAGAGGTGTTGGGAAAACTGGACAGCTGTATGTAAATCAATGAAGTTAGAACACTCCCTCACACCATACACAAAAATAAACTAAAAATGGCTTAAAGACTTAAGCATAAGTCTTTATAGCATGACACTATAAACCTTCTAGAAGAAAACACAAGCAAAACATTCTCTGACATAAATCTTAGCAATGTTCTCCTAGGGCAGTCTACTCAGGCAACAGAAAGAAAAGCAAAAATAAACAAATGGCACCTAATTAAACTTACAAGCTTTTGCAAAGCAAAGGAAACCATAATCAAAACAAAATGACAACCTACGGAATGGGAGAAAACATTTGCAAATGATGCAACTGACAAAGGCTTATTTTCCAGAATATATAAACAGCTCGTACAACTTAATAACAAAAAAACAAACAACCCAATCCAAAAATGGGCTGAAGACCTAAACAAGCAATTCTTCAATAAAGTCATACAAGTGGCCAATAGGCACATGAAACAATGCTCAATATTGCTAATTATCAGAGAAATGCAAATCAAAACTACAGTGAGGTATCACCTCACACCAGTCAGAATGGCCATCATTCAAAAGTCCACAAATGATAAATGCTGGAGAGGCTGTGGAGAAAAGGGAACCCTCCTCCACTGCTGGTGGGAATGCAGTTTGGTGCAGCCATTATAGAAAACAGTATGGAGATTCTTCAAAAAACTAAAAACAGACTTATCATATGATCTAGCAATCCCACTCCTGGGCATATATCTGGAAGGAACTCTAATTCAAAAAGATACATGCACCCCAATGTTCATAGCAGCACTATTTACAATAGCCAAGACATGGAAACAACCTAAATGTCCATCGACAGATGACTAGATAAAGAAGATGTGGTATATTTATACAATGGAATGCCACTAAGCCATAAGAAGTAATAATATATATGGAGAGAGAGTATTTGGAAAATACATTCATCTATTAATTTATGTGTAAGGGGTGCAATGAAGTCCATCAGGTATATAATAAAACAATCAATATCAAGCTGGAAATGTTGGGGAAATGTGAACCCCAGCATCCAGTACCACTTTCTCTCTTTTGATGATTATGCTGATGCTGGAGAGAAAAGATACCCACGCAATAAGGTTGCTACTTTTGAGTCTTATATAACATAGCCTCAGAGAATTTTAAACACTGTGGGCAAGAGACTTTAGAAAAGTCTATACAGGAGGAACACCTTGCCAATTCTAGAATTCCAAACAAGTCCCTCCCTCCATATTTTGGCAGTTTACAAGTGACCTCCAGATTTCTACACACGCACTTTGAGCAATGGAACCCCAAACCAGCTCCCCAGGTCCCTTACATTAGGACAGAATATGGTCTTCACAATGAGCTTCCATCTGCCGTTGGGAGGCATTTTGGCGGGTGGGATCTAAGAAATGATGAACACCATTATCAGTTAATTTGATTTTGAAATTACTTTTTCTGTAGCTGGGGACAGAAAAATAACTGCAAATTTAAGCAACTTCACAAAAAAGAGCCTACAGCACGAATTACAGTCTTCCAAGAAGTTTATTTAATTAGTTTTGACGGAGATGGTCATTGTTGGCTTAGCTACCTTTTCTAGAACTGCCAGAAAGAATTAAATTCAGAATAGTTCTTACCTCAGAGTTATCTAAAAAGAACTTTAATTAATACTGGGAAAAAGAAGATACAATCATCAAAGCAGTAATTGCATTTGGAAGCCAGAATTCTCCACGCAGCCCAAATCCCAGTCTATTGTGCTTTTTGCATCACCCTCTAGATTGAGGGGAATAAATATCTTTTCCAGGAATTTGGCTGTGGGCATCATCTAGCATCACACCACAGACCATGAGCAATTCTTTTGCACATATAACATCCTTACTTTTTCTTAGCTTCTGTAATTACATTGGAATTTATTGTGCTCACCTCGGAGCACCACAGTTAGAGTGAGGGCTTCACAACAATATAGGCACTTAAAGTCTTGTTTATGTTGTCATGTAGGGAGTTAGCCTTTTGCAAGAAGTAAAAGATAGAGTAAAATCTCTTGAGGAATAATGTGACAAAGACTTATAAGCAAACTGCGCAAAAGCCAACCATTTCCCCCAGTCAGCTTCTTGTTCTACCTGTATTTCTGATGTCTAGAACAGTGCCTGGAAACACAACAATTATTTGTTGAATGAATGCCTAAGTAAATGAATTAAAGAAATACATGTAATTAATTATAGGATCCTGATATAGCAAAGCAACACGGTAACACACATGACTACGGGACTCATAGGATGTAAAATATCACAGATCAGAGAATGGAGTGGGGAAGTCATTCAGTCACAAAAAAAGGGAGGTTTTTCTTTTCATCACACACAAACCTCTCTCTTGTTACCCAATGAAAAAATGACAGACTTGATGATAGACTATTATTAAAGGCCAGATTATGTCTGACCTCATGTGAGCAAACCAAATACGTAGTTCTGAATGTGGTGAATATATTTTTGCTTCAACTGTTAAACTGAACAAGAATGCATCTAAACAGGAAGCATATCTGGAAGTAAAAATTCTCCATGTAGCCAAAATAAAAACCTTAGCGGTATTTCATCAGTATGTATCTTACTTATCCATAATATACTTAATTTGTGTGTATTTCATTTATTAATCCATGTATTTGACAAACAATAATTTATCACCTATGGTTTTAGGTCAGGATTGAGTTCAGCTACATGTAAGTGGAAATACAAGGGTTTGAAAACATCATGCCATGGCTGCAGGATGTTATTAAGGTCCAGGCTCCTTGCATCTTTCTCCTCTTGTCCAGGAAACTACTCCAAGAAAATGGACTTGACCAAAACAGGCACCAGAAGAGATGGACAGTCTAAACAGATCAATTACCTCATAAACAGAATAAAGCTGTCAAAGGACTACAGAGCCCCCTTTATAAAAAAGAATTTCACAGATGAATTCAACTAATCCTTTAATCCTTCATTCCAATTATAGTCAAATATTCCATAGCACAGGAAAGCAAGAAAGCCTTCAAAATCCCTTTGACAAAGTCAACACCACATGAGCATAGAAAATCCTAGAAAGAATATGTTGAAAACCATACTATGGATTACTCTCATTTCTGAGTAATAATGAGAGAATCCTAAATACACCATTAGCAAAAAGATCCAAGCAACATATTAATATAATGTAAACACACACATTTAAATGGCTTCAGAAATGATATATTTCAAATATTGGGAAATATAATATAATATAATATAATATAATATAATATAATATAATATTATTGGTCTCCTTGACCAAAATTTAATCAGGCTCCTCTGAACCCTCTTTTTAACTAGGCTTCATCTTTGGGTTCTGTCTCTGGCCTGCCTGGTCCAGGTGTAGCAAGCATCCGGCTAAGTCAGTTTGGCAAGCATCCCCCAACCTTGATATCTGTGATCACTCTCCCTATCTGATCAAATTTACTCACTCTCCACCTTTGATATCTGATTACCCTGGATTGACTTCAGCAAGACTCTGTTAAGTCAGTTTAGCAAGAATCCCCTACCTTTGATGTCTCCTCTTCGTAGTGTTCTGTCTAACCCCCTCCCTCTGCTCACTGACAAATCTCCAGCTGTCTATGCTATATTAGGTGTTGAGCCTTCTCTCCTTTATTGTAATAGTCTGGAATCTATTGCAATAGTCTTAAATAAAGTCTTCCTTACCATTTAAAAAAGTGTCAGAGCAATTTTCCTTTGATAGCATTATTCTTATTTTCTATTTTTCTCTATCTTGGATTAATAAAGTGCTATGTGGTTTTCTCTTTGTTTGTTTGGAAGCTTAATCTTCTTGGCTATTTTTATACTTCAACAGAAAATTTCAACTATAAATATTTCTAGTTAATCTCTATTTAGTATTTGAATCTTCCCATCAACTGCAGTAAGCCTGTTTCATCTACCTGTGAAGCAACCTTCCTGATCACGTTAAGAGTTTTAATGTTATACTTCAAAAACACATACACAGAAAAAAAATTATCTTTACTGTGAACAGTTAAATAAATTTCTCAATATTTTAAGTCATTGTCAGTTCTTATCATTATTTCTTATTATCTCTTATTCTTTTTCTGGTATATACTTCAACAGATCTTTTAATAAGGATCTATGAACTGTTAACCCTTTTAGTGTTTATGCGTCTTTACATATTTTCATTTTATTCTCATTTGAGTGACTAATTAGCTGTTAACTGTTATTTCTCCTCAGCACTTTGAAGATAGTATTCTGTTTCTTTCCCACCTCTGTGTGTGTGTGTGAGTATATGTGTGTATGTGTATATTTCTTTCTCTTTTTCTATCTTCTCTGTTCTATTCCAACTTCCTCTTTCCTATGTAAGCTTCTCTCAAAACCTCTCTCTTCCCTCTTTCCTTTCTATCCCACTTTTTTCCATGTATCAATTTTATAATTGTCTCCATCTGTACCTTTGGGCCCCCAAACAAATAGTAGCTCTTATAATTGAGTGTTGAAGCTTCTGCCTGAGGTGATTTTGGCCATATCACAGAACAAATTACATAAGCACCTAGTACAATCGCCTTCATGACTGTAAGGCACTCTATTTTCTTCTGATCAGCATTTATAATAACTGTGGGTAAGGACGCAAAATGAGCACTTCTTTTAGTTGAAGACGAGAGGTGTTCAGCCCCCAGACTTAAGCAGCAACTCTAACTCTCAATACCTACCCCCATCTTCCCCTATTTGCCGACCCTCTTTCATGTGGAACACTTTCGGTTTCCTTTACTACACAAGACCAAACCCTGGATGCTGCTGTTTGCTTCAGCATCTTGGGTTCAACACACCTCTGGTTTTAGCCTGTTCCCCCCTTAACATTTGCTCCCACCAGAGATGCTTTTCTGTTTCGTCTAATCTAGATATAGCCTTTTAGTTTTTTGCATATGTGTGTCTGTGTATGAATCACAGTTATATGTTTAGGGCACAGTCTGAATTTATTTCATTTTAAATTGGAATGTTCACGTATTAGATGGTAGAAGTAGTTATACCAATTACTTTATGGAAATTCAATTATAGTGTACTCTTTAAGGTCACTTTTTCTATTTTTCCCATTGGAAAACACTGTAGTTTTGCAAAGTTTGAATATTTGTAAATTGATAGTAATTACCAACCATGACTCCAATATACCTAGATGTTTACAGTTTTTCTTTAATAACTGGTTCTAATATACTAGCAGGAATCTACTCTTAAGTAATTTTAAATGTAATTTAATATTTTCCCTACTCTAATGCCAACATAAATTATTCAAAATACATAAAATAAAAATATTAGTAGAATCTGATTAGCAAAGAAATGAAAAAAAAAACCCAACAGCTTTTAAATGAAAACAAATCAAGACAACACAATCTCTTGAGAAGTTATATGGCCTAAGTGAAAACTAAATAGAAAAATTCTGTTGGCAGAAATAAAGCAGACTCAAAGAAGCTACATTTTATCACTAAAATGTTCTATCTTTTCTTGTCTTTTCTTTTCTAGTGGTATAAACTGACTTTAAAAATAGCCCCAAATTTTATGGGTCTGGTAAGCAACAGGAGGAATAGCACATTAAGTAAAGCTCAAACAGAGGAAAACTGAAGTCCTTTTGACCTCTGGGTTCCTCTGGATGGTCTCCTCTTCATTCAGTGCTGTGTCTGTATGTAAAAGAGCACGATTCAATAGCAATACACAGGCAACGCTGCTGTCGTGGGGAAAATTTGCTGTAACTCGCGTACCCAGTTTTGGCTTAATGAGTTACTATAAGCTGGTTCTTTTATTGGAGCTAATTCTTCGAAGAAACTCACTGAACAGAGAGGCTAATATTCTCTATTTTTTCCAGTGGCACACATAGACATACAAAAGTAGTCAGCACATTCTTACAAAACTATATACCATTCAGTGCTCTATTAAAAATTAAGAGCCATCTAGGCAACTAATTATCTAGCACAGAACTTCCTGGGCTAGGTGTTTTATTTATCTTTCCTCTTGAAACACTTACTTTAAAATATTTTTAAATAGTACTAATTGTTATAAAGGTATTTTGTACATTAAGCTGAAATTTGCCTTTAAATAATTTCTACTGGCCAATTCTGGTTTGCTTTCCACAGCTGCACAGAACGAGTCAAGCCCTGCAGATGCTGTATGATGCTCATTTGACTCCTCATCCTAGCCTGCTACACTCGCTGGTTTCTGATTCTGCAACTCAGCTCTCAGGTGTCCCCCAACTTTCTAAAATCCACAAATTAGATATGCTTGCTTTTTATGTCCTCATCCAAATTACTGATGGAAACATTGAAGATGACAGGAAACACCTCTGCAGCATGAAACTAGATACATTCCACTAACTTGACCTTGTTTTTCATTAATGAGCCCTCACTCATCCTTCAACAAGGTCCAAATCCATCTCCCCATGATATTATCAGTCCACATTTGAGTATCTTGTCCAAAACCTTTGCTGAATTCCAGGTATTCTACCTTGATGGCATTCTGTTTGCAAGTTTAGGAATTCTTTTAAAAAATAAATGACATCAGTCTGGAATAACTTGTGAACACGTGAATGCATTTTGTTATCCTGTCTTTTCCTAGTTAATAATAGAGCTAAAACTTTTGGTGATCCAGAGATTTGGATGGGGCTGATCCCATGGTCACACTAAGTGTGGTGTTAGCAGTTTAGCTGAACTCTAGGAAGCATGTGCTCATCACCTTACAGATGACGGCTGGAGATGCTGTCTACCTTTCCATCTCGGCTTCTTATGGCCACAGCAAGTCTTCCCGGAACTCAGATCCTTCTAGGACCACAACTTGACCTCTGATCCTTTCCCTTCTGTAACTAGTGTATCTTCCAACCTTAACATCATGAATCACGTGAAAAAATTTGGCTGATGTCACAAGGTGAAAAGGAACAGAGTCCCTTCCTCCCACAATCCTTTGCTCTTTTAACTACATAAGGATCGTGGTTAAAATCCTAGGCCTTGGATCAGGTCGCCTGCATCTGTATCTTGCGTCTGCAATTTCTGAGTTGGCTTTATCAATTCACCTAGCTCTCCATTTTCCTCATGTACCAGTTGGGAATAAACTCTTGTCTATTTCACAGGGTTACTGTGAGAATTAACTGGTGAGGTATTGCATACAGAACGTTTAGATGTGTTCTTAGCATACAGTCAGCTTTTAGTAAGTATTAATTTCTGTTCTAATCATTATTATTGTTGCCTGAGAAGGTCATGGGACTTCTCAGTCTGAAGAAGGCTGGTTGCTTTAGGACTGTAATTCTGTTTTGGTTAACTGAGGTTGCCCTGTACACATGTTATTAAAAATATTTCCAATTACGACTAGTTTACCTCTTCAGAAAATTACTGAAGTAGTGGCGAAATGTTGGGCAGTATGACCCTGCTGTCGTAGGTATCGCCCTAATGATACCAGTAATAGCTTGTTTTTCCAAAACCCCTCTCCATCTAACAAGCAGAAAGCACTCCATAGACGTTACCACATAACGATTTGGGGAAGCTGCTCGGCTACAAGCTCTATGCTATTGTTTCCGTTTTGCACAGGGGTTCCAAGTAACTCGCTTATGTTCACCTAGAAGGACAGTGGCAGAATAAGGAAAAACACATTATGTGGGCCTCTCAATTCCACCTGGAGGTTTGGGGCCCCAGAGCAAGTAACTCTGGAACAGTCTACATCACAGACACACTATACAATTTAAGATAATTCAATCACAATCACTTTGCACTGTGAAATCTGACAGTATGACATCATTGACTCAATTTGGAATTTATCCAGCCTGAGCTTGATTCAGTGGTCTAGCAATTAATCATCAGGTTCATAGAACCCAACCCATTTGAGAGTTATCAGGCAGGGATCACGAGTGAGACAAATCACAATTTCAGCCAAACGGACTTTCAATCCAGGTTGACAAGCACTCAGTGGCAGACACTGGGCTGCACACATTCGGAGGCTATAGAGTTCTTAGGGACTTATAGTCAAGTGAAATAGGAAATGCAGATGCAAATAGAGATAGAAGGGAAGCTCTAGATGCTGATGGAGGTTTCTATTCATACAAATGTAACTCTGTGGTAAAGGGCCAAAGTGCACCAGGCAGTAAGTGAAGGAGATGCTGATTTTGACTGGGGACCTGGGAAAACCCTGTGGAAATGAGATGACCTAAGTAGGTCTTAAAGAACTGGCAGGTCGGAAATTGCCATCACATGTTTGGCAAAGGTTAAGAAAATACTAGACCAGGTGGAAGTGTCCCTGAAAGCCTTTGCTGACAGAGGAGAAAAGGGCAATTATGCCTCATGTATACCTTCTCCAGAGCTGGGAGGGACTTCAGTTCTCCTTTATCACAAACTTAAGACCAGGTTCCTATTAACTATTTGGAGAGAGAACAAAAGAGAGAAATGGAGGGGAAAAAAAGAAAAGAAAAGAAGGAATTGCTTCAATTTTTCTTTCAAACTTCTTTCAGAGGCGGGAATATAAATCACAGGCCAAATACGCCTGAAACACCTACATATCAGCTCTTCGGTGATCTATTTCAGAAACGAAATTTGTGTGTAAATCTACGTGATGTTTCATTATTCCCTTGCTTCATTAAGGACTTGGTAGCAATGAGCTTTGTGCTGATCATCTCACTGATGAGGCATTAGAATTCTGCTGAATTCTACTAATTACAACCCACCGATGCATTTACTGGAGGGGAAAATTGCTAATCAAGGGTACTTTCAGTCTATTTTCCTACTACCTGGGTTAGGGAGAGAGAACAATAAACTCCTTGTATAACTAATGTTTTTTTTTTATGACATATGAAATATTTCTAACCAGATGTTCAAAATGGCAAATATTTTAGGCTCATCCAGCTCCGTCTGTGCATTGTTTTTAAAAAATAAGGTTAGACACTCCTGTAGGACATAAGTTGATGACATGCCTCTGTGTCAATGACAGTGATAAGGACAACTGGGGAGTTCAGTTATCTGTGATAGAACAGGAACAATGGTGACACAATTACATCTAAATGACCAAAACGTGTTTGGTACTGCCCTCTATTCAATGTCATGGATTCTGATGCATATTCTTACGGCAGTGTGATGAGATTTTTTTTTTAAAAATTAGATGTTATAGGATTTTCTAATGTTGCAGTTGAAAGTTTTCTCCAAGGGCAGACTTACCCTAGTCAATGGAACTGCACCAGGAAACATGACAGCAGGGCTGAGACTCTACGTTTCTGGACTCTGTCTGTGTTCGTTGGGGCAACTAATTTTATGTCTCTGACTCTCAGTGCACTTAGTTGGAAAATGGGAATAGTGATTCTGCCTACTAAATTGAATTTTGTGACCTAAAGGAGAGACTGTACTTAGATGTAAATTATCAAGTAATAGACACATCTTATTATTATGAATTGGTTTCTTCTTTATTTAAATTAATATATTCTTAAAATGTTTTACATTGTATCTCTTTAACAGTAATTTGTCATTCTTATGAAGCTGATATTCAGGTATTATCGTGGGATAATGTAGAAATTTAGAAACAGGATTATCTTTGTGTATTGGTTTTTACTACTTCTCTGTAGTTTCAACAGTAAGGCTATTCATGGCTGCCTTACTTGCTATTGTTACATTCCCTTAACACATGTACTACTGCCATGATTAAAGATTTGTCTACAGAAACTCAAGGCCAGTTTGAAGGGTTTGGTGGTGATACTGAATTACTGTTATTTGTATTAATAGTCTTCTACAACTGTTTCATATAATGTCCTCAGTGAACTGACGCTGAATCACAGAGGCATGTGGGTTTTTAGGTTCTCTTAGCATCTGAAAGTTGGCAGCTGTTCCCTTCTATACATCTCCATTCAACATAGCGCAAGTGATTTAACCTGGTAAGGTAAAATACAGGTTTTGGTGTAATTAAAATGAGATTTCTTTTACTGAATAAAATAAAGAAGAATGTAACTCGAACAGCATTTTTTGGAGAAATATTTTGTTCTGTATTTTAGGAGAAATACATGAGGGATTAAAGAGAAAAATAAATGTTATAAGTACAGACTTCAAATTGTGTGTTAATTGTGGGTCATGGAGATGAAGCTAGGCCCATCTGTCTCAAGCTCTGCACTCTTTCTGCTTCAGCATGAATATACACGGCCAAACCTGAATCTAATGAGTTCTATATTAAATACTAACATTGCCAAGAAATTTTCATTTGGATGGTAACAAATTTAACAGTACCCAACTTACTGTTTTAGAGTATGACTAGCCTTAATTCTTTTAATAAATCAAAAAAAAAAAAAATCAGGCCACCAGGAAACAGAAATCCTTCAGTGTTTTACCCAGACTTTTTGCTCCATTTAATGTGTAATTCTTATAATTGCTTACTGGTCTCATAGTGTATAATAATCAAAGCAACATTTTAAAGTATTTTTATTGGAAAAATTAAAAACATTTAAAAACTAAAAGAATAATATAATCAGCCTTCATTAATCAGCACCCAGCTTCAATAACTATCAATATTTTGCCAATCTAGTTTCACTCATACCATATTACATTTTTCCACTGATGAATATTTAAAATATCATACATTGTTGAGTTTCACCTCTAAGTCAAGTATGGACCTCTAATAGACATTGACACTTAAAAAAAAATCCATTATCACTCTCAGAACTGTTTGTTTTTATTTTAACATTTTTTATTGACCTATAATCATTTTACAATGTTGTATCAAATTCCAGTGTAGAGCACAATTTTTCAGTTATACATGAACATATATATATTCATTGTCACCTTTTTTTCTCCGTGAGCTACCATAAGATCTTGTATATATTTCCCTGTGCTATACAGTATAATCTTGTTTATCTATTCTACAATTTTGAAATCCCAGTCTATCCTTTCCCACCCTCCACCCCTTGGCAACCACAAGTTTGTATTCTACGTCTGTGAGTCTATTTCTGTTTTATATTTATGCTTTGTTTGTGGTTTTTTTGTTTTGTTTTGTTTTAGATTCCACATATGAGCGATCTCATATGGTATTTTTCTTTCTCTTTCTGGCTTACTTCACTTAGAATGACGTTCTCCAGGAGCATCCATGTTGCTGCAAATGGAGTTATGCTGTCGGTTTTTATGGCTAAGTAGTATTCCATTGTATAAATATACCACCTTTTCTCTATCCAGCCATCCATTGATGGACATTTAGGCTGTCTCCATGTCTTGGCTATTGTAAATAGTGCTGCTATAAACATTGGGATACAGGTGTCATTTTGAAGTCACATTCCTTCTGGACATATGCCCAGGAGCGGGATTCCTGGGTCATATGGTAAGTCTATTCCTAGTCTTTTGAGGAATCTCCATACTGTTTTCCACAGTGGCTGTACTAAACTGCATTCCCACCAGCAGTGTAGGAGGGTTGCCCTTTCTCCACAGCTTCTCCAGCATTTGTCATTTGTGGATTTTTGAATGATGGCCATTTTGACTGGTGTGAGGTGATATCTCATTGTAGTTTTGATTTGCATTTCTCTGATAATTAGTGACATTGAGCATTTTTTCATGTGCTTTTTTGATCATTTGTATGTCTTCCTTGGAGAATTGTTTGTTTAGGTCTTCTGCCCATTTTTGGATTGGGTTGTTTATTTTTTTCTTATTGAGTCATATGAGCTGCTTATATATTCTGGAGATCAAGCCTTTGTCGGTTTCACTTGCAAAAATTTTCTCCCATTCCGTAGGTTTTCTTCTTGTTTTACTTCTGGTTTCCTTTGCTGTGCAGAAGCTTGTAAGTTTCATTAGGTCCCATTTGTTTATTCTTGCTTTTATTTCTATTGCTTGAGTAGACTGTTCTAGGAGAACATTTTTGAGATGTATGTCAGATAATGTTTTGCCTATATTTTCTTCTAGGAGGTTTATTGTATCTTGTCTTATGTTTAAGTCTTCGATCCATTTTGAGTTTTTTTTGTGTATGGTGTAAGGGAGTGTTCTAGCTTCACTGCTTTACATGCTGCTGTCCAGTTTTCCCAACACCATTTGCTGAAGAGACTGTCTTTATTCCATTGTATATTCTTGCCTCCTTTGTCAAAGATTAGTTGACCAAAAGTTTGTGGGTTCATTTCTGGGCTCTCTGTTCTGTTCCATTGGTCTATATGTCTGCTTTTGTACCAATACCATGCCACTCTCAGAACTGTTAATACTAATTCCTTAACATTATCTAAAATCTGGTTGTTGGTTCAAAACCTTGGAGTTCCCAGAGTGAAATAGAAAAACTGGTCCCTGCACACAGAGGGCAAAGAGAGCCCGAAGACAGAAGCCTCCCACTTCAGGTTAGTAGGTGGCAGTTTACATCACTGCGCTTAACAGGCTCTATCTGGGTGGCAAACCCACCTCTTTCTTTCCTCAATGAATTCTGATAAGCTTGTATAAATTATCTTTAAATATGTGCTTCACAAAAATTTGCATTTATAGGAAAAATCTTCGAGTAAGCTCAGTGCAAAAAATGCTCACATTCTGGGGCCTGTGAAAGTGGAAAGTAATGATGGCGTTATTCAGAGTTCGGGGCATGCTAGAAATGTGCTCCAGTGACCTGGCGTTATACTAGAATTCCTCCATGAAAGGCAGCACAAGACCACATGTGGAAGTAGAGACTCACTCAACCTATGTAATAGCCTCTTACCCTTCCAGCAATAATAACAATCACGATAAAGAAAAGTAACTCTTCGTCTCAATGTGTAGACAAATACGCAGTTTTGCGTAGGCTTGCACTCCATAATCTCACTTCATGAGCTAATATTTTAATGACACCTCCTGGATGGTAATTAGCCGTCTCAGCTCCTTACTTGTCACCTGAAAACCACAGTCACTGTTCCAAGCTACAGATACTTTTTCCTCCTCTTTTTTTCCCCGGGAACTGAGATATTAATATTCTTCATTTGGAAAACGCTCCTTCCAACCATGCTAAAATTTCACCCTTGTACAAAATTTCCCTCTGTTTTATCAGATGTGCTTTGGTTGCAAGACTGGGATATAGCATAATTATTTTAAAAGAAAACGATTCTGTCCAGTTTTTTATTTAAATATATGCTTAAATAGTCTGTGGATTCAACCAGAAAAATCTGGCTAATTGCAGTGTTTTGGTAGATAGCTCGTTTTTTGTTTTTGTTTTTGTTTTCCTAAAAAGCCTAGGATATAGATCCACCCTCTAATGGTTTCTTTTTATTTTCAAAACTGTGAAATCAAGGGGAAAGGGAGGCTTTGAGCTACCTCTGGCTCATCTCAACATTGGGCTTTACTGAAAGTCCTTTCCATACAAATGTAGACGTTTCTCAATGATTTTTATGTTAGAACTTGGGAGCCCTCGGTGGGATCATCTAAATGTTAGGCTGTGATGAGGTTGTACTCTGTCCCAGGAGACCCATTACTGCTGGAATCAGGGCTGCTTCGCTGGGACCCACAGTGCTTCCTTCTTTAGTGCTCTGGGGACCAGCTAAAGGACAGAAAAGGGGAAACAGCTGCTATTAGTGAAGCTTCAAAGACGATTGGCTCATAGGGAACTAAAACTGTGGTTTATTATAAACACTCGCAGTCTCCCCTTTCAGTGATCCACGCTCCCACTCCTCTGCGGCAGAGTGAGCAGGAGACGGAGGATCAGAAGAGTGACATGCGAGTCCCAGCACCCCTGCCGCCGTCCTGTAACACTGTGCAGGCCGTTAAGCTCCAAGTCTCAATTTACTTCCAAAACAAGAGCACTGAATTAAATTATTTCTTTGTTTTCTCTCCGCTAAAAACCATGCTTTTTTGAGGTAGGGGAGGAACTTGCTCTATATTCATTTAATATGTGTTAAGGCTGAAGATTTATTCATGGAAGAAGGATCACAATTCTAATTTAAAGGAATCTCCCCATTACTGAGTCCATGATATACAAGTTTCTTTCTACTGTCTTTCTAGGCACATTACAATTACACTTTGCACTCTGGTGTTTTTATATTCAGCAGATTGAATTTCCCATCCATAAATGCCTTTTGGGTTCCCACTCCTCACTCCAACATAAGGAAGAGGCAGTGGCTTCTAAAGAAATACTGTAGGTCAGAGGACAGAGCAAGATGATGGGTAAACAGCGTGTTCCACTTAACACTGGGCAGGCTCTTTGACATACTGTATATAAAATGCATCCACAGCATGATCTTCTGACTATTCAAAGAAGAAAATCAAGCATTAGAGGAATTAAGGAAGCTGCCCAAGGCCACTCAGCGAAGTGGTGGAACTTTGTCTCATAGATCATCTTTTTCCTAGGCCGGTGCTCTTTCTGCACCAGCGTGCCATCACGGACCATGGCCTCCTTTCCTCCTCTGAGTGCCAATCTGAGACAGGACCATTTAGTAATTCAGGGTTACCTTTTTGAGACCATTACCAGGACAAGTTTGTGAAAGAAGACACACATTAAAAAAGAGGAGATTCAAGTCCTTTCAACTGAGACAAACAGCGATTGGCTTGTGGGTCATAGGATTTGAGGTTTCCCAAGTATTTAGAAAATATTTAGGAAATAATTACTAAATACTTAGTATTTCCTAAGACTATTTACGATGCTTTTGTTGAAGTCATGAGCCTTTATTTTGGGGGAAGAACGAGGGTGATAAAAAATCTCAAATTTCTTGCTCCAGAAAGAGTCCGTTTGAAATAAATTTCAGTTTGGTATTGAATTATGAGCTCCATGAAAAATTTGTGTTCCATCTTTTTTTTTTTTTTTTTCAAACCACACTCAGGCCTGGGATGGTTGAAGAGAAGAATAATTCCACTTTCCTTTTCCTCAGTAGTATCCATCGAGGGCTTTCTGTACGTTGCGCATTGTCAGTTTTCATCAGTTGAGGGTTTTGTTTCATCAGTCCTATGTTGAAGACCAATACCTGCTCCTAGACTTATGGGGAGATTTGCCAGGCTTATCCTGAGTGTCTGAGGTTGAGCTCTGGTTAATCAGGCCCAGCTGAAAGTGACAAATCTCTATAGAGTTTCACCGCTTCTCATCAGAATTCCAGGGGTCTTCTGTAATGAGAGGATCCAAGAACCAGTGTAGAAATCTCCCGGTTAGTGCAAGCTGAGATGAGTCCCACTCTTCATACTCCTCAGGTCTGCGGTGGTCCTGGCTTGCAGATCTGGGCCTGAATGAAGTCCTTCTACAGTAATGGTCATTGGACCAAAAATATATGGCCATGCTTCCAGGGAAATGCCACCCTTTCTTTAGCAGTGACAAGCTCCTTTCTTTAGCAGGATTGCTCAGTGCTGTATGGGAACTGAATTCTGCTTGGTTCCCCCAGAAGACTTTGAAGGAGCAACTTCCATCTCTCTCTCTCGAGCCTACAGATGTATAAGTTGGGAAGCAGTAAAGTTATACTTAATGCTGCCAAAAGTAAGTGGGGCAGGGGTAGGAGTAGGAATTTAAACACCGAATGTACTGAAAGCAAGCAGAGTTCTGAGGGAAATGAACTAAAGGAGCAATGTGACACGATCAATCTCTGTAGCTACTAAAAATGTCAAAATATGTAACTATCCTGCCAAAAGTCAGGGTTGTTTACACACTTTACAGGGACAGGGCACCAAGTGATTCATAGACTTTATAGACCTTCCACCACAGAGTTCCTCTGCCATTAGAAAAACGCTGCCTCGGTTGCTGGAAGGCAAACAGATCTGGTGGGTGACATATTCGTGTCAGCGTTCTCACCTCTGATCAGCCTCATGTGTTATGAGGCATCAGATCATTGCTAAGAGCCCTCAACATGCATGACCCTTTCTCAGGCTTCTTTGGAAATAGGCTAAATCATGGGACCATGACTCTGGGCCAAATGCTATTTTATTATCTTATGAATAAGAATTTCTTCATATTGACTGACATCGTTTGAACATGTTTATGTGAACACTAGCAACTTGCGTAGCTTGAAACCCAGGTCCCAGCAGTTTGTGCCATGGCTGGTCTCATATGGAGGATTAGAGCAATCCACTTGGTCCGGTAAACCCATCCATGTTTGAATACGCTTCGTGGACTGGACAGGTGGATTGTGCTAGTTCCACTGTGAGTCAGTCACAGTCATGGAGATTAAGAGTTTGCTTTCTCTCTTTAATCCTTTATTTCAATTTATTGGTTATGATTTATGACAGAGGTTTTCAGAGTTCAGGGACACTCAAGTTTCTCAGAAGTTTTGAAGGTTTGGCAAGTGTTTGAAATTTAGTATTTCAAAATCACAATTTAAAAACATTGAGCCACTCCTAGGTGATATGTTACATTTGTTCCCAAAATATACAAAGAACTCATATGACTCAACATCAAAAAACCAAACAACCTGATTCAAAAATAGGCAGAGATTCTGAATAGATACTTTTCCAGGGAAGACATACAGATGGCCAACGGACACATGAAAAGATGCTCAACATCTCTAATCATCAAGGAAATGCAAATCAAAACCACAATGAAATATCACCTCACACCCGTCAGAATGGCTTTTATCTAAAAGACAACAAATAACAAATGTTGGTAAGGATATGGAGAAAAAGGAACTCTCATGCACTGTTGATGGGAATGTAAATTGATGCAGCCACTATTAAAAAAAAACAGAATGGAGATACCTCAAAAAATTAAAAAAAATAGAACTACCAATGATATGATGCAGCAATTCCATTCCTGGATATTTATCCAAAGAAAACAAAAACACTATTTAGAAAAGATATATGCAACCCATATTCATTGCAGCATTATTTATAATAGCCAAGATATGGAAGCAACCACAGTGCCCATCAATAGATGAATGGATAAAAAAAAAAAGTGGTATGTAGATATAATGGAATACTATTCAGCCACAAAAAAGAAAGAAACCTTGTCATTTGTGACAACACTGATGGACCTAGAGGGTATTATGCTAAGTGAAGTAAATCAGACAGAGAATTACTGTATGATTTCATTTATATATGGAATCTAAAAAAAATTAAACAAACATAACAAGACAGAGTTACAGATTCAGAGGACCAACAGATGGGTTGCCAGAGGGGATGTGGGTGGAAGGAGGAAAGAAATAGGTATGGGAGATTAAGAGGTAAATGAAAAGTACAGTGTGGAGAATAGTAAATAACTATGTAATATCTTTGTATGGTGACATATTGTAACTAGGTTTATTGTGATCAATTTAAACTGTATAGAAACACTGAATCACCATGTTGTGTAACAGAATGAATTACATTTTTAACATGAGGTGAACCTCTTAAGTTGTCAACGTGTGGTGCTAGTAAACTCTCTGTGTATGTGCGTGCATGCCATCACGCTCAAGATTTGGATTAAAGCTTCTGCCATTTCTACAAATATGAGAACTTTCTGTAAAAGTGTCTGACTGGGGAAACTGTGTACTGTCACACAACTTTGGGCCTGTACATTTCTTTCTATATGTAAATGTATGAGGAAGTAGTTGTTCGTGTCACACATAAGCCTCAATAAATACCAGAGGATGTTTCAATACAGCTTCTCAGTCTATGCCCTTGTCACTGAATACTCATGAATTGTGACTTACATGCACACATGACAGGTTGCACCACAATGGTACTATAGTGTAGATATTTTTGGTACTCTTCAGTTTTGGGTGCTTTTGGTTTGACTTTTATATTCATAAAGTTCAACCTGGGTACACAATTTCATAGTACTGTTAATTAAAGTTTTAAGAATCATGATTACTGAATCATACCTTGAGGTTTCAAAGCAAGCTAGTAAATTTTCCACATTTATAATGCTTTCCTGTATGAATTACATTTTTCTTATTACCGTGCAACCCAAAATATACAGGAGCGTATTGCATGTGGATACTAATACGACTATAACTGTCAATCACACTCTGGGTTTCAAGTTTTTGTGTATGTTAAGATGACTTCACTATTGTCATTGATTGATGTTTAAACAAGTACATTTTACACACGTAAAACCTATATAACCTTGCAAAAAATATCCCATATATCTATTTTATATGTTGGAGTTTTGAGTAAGACTTCATTTGGAATTAGAATTTTGCCACTAAAAATCTGGCATTAAAAATCCGATTCAGAAGGTCAGTGGTTTGCACACACCCCATTTTTAGCCTGCATGGCTTTGCACATACAATTCATATCTTGAAACATCCCACAATTGACAATTTGGTTCAATTCCTCTTATAAAAGAATTGGGACCAGGCTAAAATCAAGTGACAACTGCAGTAGCTTAGAACCAAAATAAAATGCAAATGTAATTGCAGGTCAGGGATAGTCTAACGAAGCAGGTGACGAGGAAAGCTACTAGATACCGTTATTTCAGAACTGATATTAAAGCCCAACGTGCACACAGCACATGTAATGGAAGACAGGGATAGTGACAAGAAGCTGATTGTTTGAAAATGCTTACATTTTGATTTGTGGTGACTTTTTTCAGCAGGTTTGCTTCCCAGTGGGGTTCCTTAGGATGATACGACGCCCATTTCATTCTCTGAACATACCGGCATGTGAGTGGGAGATGTTAGGCTGAGATTAAACCGCTGACCTGTATAATTCACAGGTTCCTATTCACGATGAACATCTCAATTTTGGAGACTGTTCAGTTCTGCCAGCCCGTCTACTGCATGCATATCCCTTTCTAGCTCCCAAAGCATGTTTCCAAAAGGGCCACTTGCTTTGTCATCGCTGAGATGTCTGGATCAAAGAGTATTAAAAAAAGGCATATGTGAAAACCACCCAGGAGCAGTAAAACAAGTCATGGTATAAAGTCTCACTTCCACCCTCCTGGCTCCCTTCTGAGTCACTAACAAGCCCACTGGCCCTTGCAGCTTCTGACAATTCTCAGCAATGTGGTTCTGTCTGATAAAGAGCTGCGGATTCTATTCAGTGACACATGGACGTCTTGAAATGACTCAGAGCGCGTCACAGAGTGCATAACCCACTGCTGGAGGGACACATCTGAGTCACCGAGGGTCATTTCAGTTGAGAGCATGTTGCGGCACTTAGATGCTTGTGCCAAGGTTAGTCACTGTAATTCTCTGCAAAACTGCCCTCTTTATCCGAAGGATCATGATGCTTTCATGGTCACGTTGTCAGCCTGTAGGTTCTAGCCTGGAGCAAAGAAGACTGAATCAACACCCTAAACATGACAGCACATAAGAGAGGATGGGCTAAAATAAGATCAACGTGTTTCCGTAAACAGGTTAGCGTCTTGTGGAGACAACACTGTTTCCATTTTCATCTCATCTCTAGCTAACTGTGACATTTGGAAAGTTGCTTAGCCTCTGGGAGTCCGTTTTCTCATACTCACAAAGGGAATTTATTAAAGTACATGAGGGAGCTCAGAATTGCTGGGAGGGTGAGAGAGAAACAGAGACCAGGCTAAGCTCTCAAAAACCATCATGACAGCCCTGGTGCAGCAGTGACCCCAGGAGGAGCCTGTCGCCGCTGGCTCCACCTTCCTGCAACGCCTTCCTGACAACTGCTATCATAACATCCAAAACTGGACTCTGCTGCTGTCACCCACACGTGCAGCGTGTGCCCTGACAAGCCTCCACTCTCGCATGGCTCACTTCCCCCTGGAAGCCTCCCCTGTGAGTGCAATGGATTGATGGGCCTGGCTGAGGTTTTCCGCTGGCCCCAGAGTTAGAAGGGAGGCTGGAGCGGCCAGTTCGCCTGAAGTGATAATGCTGGGGGAAGGCAGAATTGATAACATGGGAAATTATGAGAGTGTAAGGGCGGTAGTCATAATATACTGGGCGGTCACAAATGACAGATGCCCATCAGTTGCCTTACAAAATTGACGTGAAGATCAGATGAGTGACATCGTCACGCGTCGTCCGCAGTGCCTGGCACATGCTGGAACCTAACAAGTCAATGTCTCCTTTCATTCCGTCTCCTGTGAGAACTTTAAATCCCACTGTGCAGAGCTTCGAGAGTGCTGTCAAGGATTTTCCCAGTGTGCTGTGACTAATCGCGTTGACTCTGAATCTTCACCTTAAAGTGGGAGCAAAAAAAAGTCTGATCTCTCCAAGCTCTTCTTTGGTACTGATTTTTGCTAAGGAGCTCATCAGCATGAAGAGTCAGAATGCAGAGGACAGTGGGCTGCATTCTCTCCTGTCCATCGGAAGGGGGTCTGTCCTTACAGAACAGGGAGAAGAGGTTCTCTGCCCCTGATCGCCTGGGAATGAGTCCCCGGGCAGGAGCCGGTGCAGCAGAGTGGGGCACAGCCCCGTGTGTCTCCATGGTCACCCCACTACTGACCCTTGTGGACAGCGACAAGCTCCCTTTCTCCCTTGGCTGTGTCCCACAGTACTGTCCTATGTCCTCACGCAGAGCCATTTGGCCAGACCCTAGGAAATGGGCACAGGAGTCTGGAGGTGACAAAGAGGGACATGTCCCCTTCCGCCTTCAGGGGCGGATCTCGAAGAGGCACTAGCAAGACCTGCTTACACTAGGATGGGGTCCTGAGGACCAGAACTCGGTCAGGTAGGATGTTTGCCAGAGGTCAACACAGAGAAGTCAGCTCTGTCATGAAGCCAAAGCCAGAAGCATGAGGCAATGCCCAGATGGTCAAGGGCCAGAGTGATGCAAGAAGGGAGTAGAGAGCAGTCAGCAAGAGTGGAAAAAATTAGAGGCTTTCAGACAAATGCTCCGAACAGCAGCTGTGAAGGCCCAACAGTGTTCTGTTACGGGCTGCCTGGGTGGCGTTTTTACAGGCGTTTTCTAGGAAGAACAGTCTTTTATTTGTAAAGTGGTCTGAAGGTTGTAAAATACTTTTACAGATTTTATTCCTTGTGATTTTAATACACCCAGGGGTGACCTAGGTAGCTGGTATTACCCCAATGTTACAGATGTCAGAAAGATGGTGAGCAGAAGTTAAGAGGCTTTGACCAACGCTACATGGCGACTCTGTGGATCAGGACTCAGACCAAAACCTCTTTCCTTATTTACAGTGCTGAGCTGTGGTGCCCAGAGTCTGCAAAACATTTTCATAAAGATTATACACAGAAATACTGGGCAGCAAATGAGTGGCAGGAGTTTCACTCATTTGGCCTTCCATGGACTTCCACAAAGATGTTTTAAATTTGATCTCATGGATCCTTTCTCCAAGATCCAACCCCAAAACTCCAGAATTACCAACTTAAGACTTGCAGTTTAGATAAGTAAGGTTTAGGATGTTCTGTTTCACACTTTGTTCAAGTTTGCCCTTTCCACCGCATCCTCACCTACGGGGGCAGGTGCTTGTTAAGTATAAGGACGAGCTTTAACGTCTCAGGAGCATTTTCTACCGTGGTGACTCAGCTGTTGAGCTGAAAACACGTGATGGTCAGTCTTAAGAGAGAGACCTTACACCCCTGCTTGGCTGTCCGAAAGTGACGCACAGATGCAGAATATTGACTCTCAGGGTCTGAGATGCTCCCGGTCCTTCAGGCCTGGAGCCACTTCGTAACAGTACCTGGACCCCCCTTCTGTGCCTCACGCAAGGCTCCTGCTGGGATAAAGTAAGATTTTTTGTTATATAAAAGAACTTTCTACTAAATTGCACAGGTAAACCATGAAGCTGTTCAGAGTTACAGCCTAAGTGCCTACAGAGTCCAAGCGAAAAGTAAAAGGTAGACTTGATCATTTAGGGGTTTTAGCTACTTTTAGTTGTTAAGACATTTGATTGAATTTTAGTATTTCCCCTGACTTTCTTCCTCAGATTGATATGAGTAAAAAAAAAAAGGCGGATACTGTCCATAAGAGTACTTGGAAAAGTGCAAAGCATTGAATAAATTACTGTGGTTGTTTTTTAACTAAAGGAACTCAATTCTCAAATATACTTTCAGGCAGGGGAAAAGGAAGGTTCAGTTACATATTGTATCTATGTCTCTCTTACTGCACCAATTTAAAGAAGAGGCTGATTCTGTCCTGTGCACATGATCCATTGAGTGTAGTTAAGATTGTGCCAACCCACTGGCAAAATAAGTGAACTCAAAGGAGGCTTTGAAAAAAGCAGACTGGTTCTAGCCGCCCCATACAATACGAAACATTGAATTTTTTTCCCCCTCCGAACATTCTTAACTATAATTTGCCATTTCATTGAACTTGAAGACTACGTAAGATTTTATATACTTTCAGTTGCTGAGCATTCATTCCAGTTGAAGGAGCTTCAGGTTAGAACAAGAGTTTCAGAAACTCAGCAGCGATGTTTAAAGGCCTCTTCCAGCCATAATCCTCATGCAGGCACCAGACTGCACTCTCCTCCCCGGATGCCCCTCTTCCTTGGTGACTCTCTGCTTTCAACAAGGCAGTGTCCCCACGTCAACCACCTCCTGCTTCCAAATTGTATGTGTAATTGCATATAAATTGCTCTTCGGAACATCAGCTGAGCTGTGACTCCTTTGGCATTAGCTCTCCATCCTCCCAAAGTATGACCTAAACAACGTGGCCTGTCTAACTCAAAATTAATTCTGATTCGAAAAGACAGTCGCAGTCCTTCCCACACCTGTTTTGTTTCAATGACTTGTTTTTATTGGCCTGTAATCCGTAGTTTGTGTGAGTAAACTGTTCTTCGTCAGGACTAAGCATCAGAATTCTCTGGAGGTTCCCCCCATCATGCCCCAAAATACACTTGCTGGGACTTCGCCACAAACTGACAAATCAGAATGTCTACAGTTAAATCTGAGCACATGTGTTTCGGACCATCTCCTTAGGTGACTGGATAAAAAGCTCAGATTAAGAACTACTCTCCTAAATCTTCCCCGTTTACTTACAACCTAAACCTACAACAAGCCAAACTCATAGGATGCTATTAATATATATATAACTTTATTTTTTTTAACCTACTATCCCTTTAAACTTTCGTCACCGAGGATGACTTTCTCCTGCCCCCAGTGAGTTCTGGCCATTCCCATTGGCTTTTCTGCTTACTCTTTAGTGATCTGTGGTTACTTGAAGTGACAAACACAACCTCAATTCCTAATTAGAGTAAGTGCCCAACTGCACATAGTGACTATAACTAAAGCTCTAGATAGAACCTTGTGTTAAATCTTCTTCCTCTCCCGGTGTAGACCTTTCAGTTGTGAGCCTGCAGGTGGGTCTGCCCTCCTGTTCTCTCCTCTTGCCTGCTTACTTCCTCCCCATGTGCTTGTATTCTTTTTTAAGGACTTCCCCAAGGTCTACACTCAGGTAGGTAGTATAGGTGAAAGGGGAAGGCAGATCCTACCTGGCTGGTGGTTTGTGCTCACTGGTCCTAGCAGCTGATTACAGCTGTCACACCTGGGAGGGGCCTGGCTGATGGCTCTCTCTGTGCCTTGATCAATATGATGCTTTCATGGATTCTTCAGAGATTCCGTACTGGGACCCTCGCTGCTGCAGTTCTCACGACCTAAGTGGACACTTCTCCACTTTGGACAGTTACTACTGTCCCCACCCTCAGCCCTGAGCATTCAGGGTAAACTTACAGCCACTTTTTGCTGAGCATCATTCTTCCCCTCAGGTGATTCTTTTGGGCAGGACTCAAAATATCCTCATATGGGACTCTCTCCAATAAGACCCATTTCTGTCCAGGAAAACACCCACATGTCACCTGCTTTCATGACCAGTGGGGTGCAGGCTGACACCCCACTGTAGCCTCTCCAGGCTCTGCCCCCAAGCCTCCTCCAGCACCTTGTTTTTTCCCCAGGATGGAGTCAAGTCGAAGCTGTCTGAGAGATCTGGGTGAAGCCCTCCTCACTGGGCTTGCGGTCAGGAGGAAGCACCACTCACTCCTCAACAGCTGTCTCCGAAGAAGTCTTTTCACCAAACCTCCTGCCCATACTCTCTGAAGCCTTTTGCTATTCCTGGTCAGTCTGAGGAACCAGGAGTCATGGAGCAGATCCTCCGGGACATTTCTTCAATTAACATGCACAAGGGGGTGGGGGAAATCTGTCTTACGTTCATTTCAGCAGGCTGATGCCATCAAATTGGCATCTCAGTGGAACGTGACGCAGGCGGAGTCCCATTCAAGCCTCCTGTCACATAGATGTAGCATGAATTGTAAGAGTTTATACACACAGTAAAGCCACTGAGCAAGGAATATTAAAGAAGGATCACCCTGCCTCCTTCATGGAGAAAAGGGAGCGACAAGACCCCAACACAATAGCGATTTTTCTAGATAATTCAAGTCAGGACACCATCCTTTATCCCCTGCTGGGCTGAGAGCCAGTTATGCTTCTTTCCCATTTACTGCTTCCTTATGGTACCAGTTTAGGTAGCTTTAGACCAAGAAAGGAGCCCATCTCAAGGGCTTGGAAGTACAAGGTACCATTCTCAGGTGCGGACGTCTGTGGACAGAAGCTTCCCGAGGTCCATGAACCTCCTGATATTACACCATCTTGCTCCGTCTCTTTAAGCAAGACAGTGATATCAGAACAGAACAGGCCAGTATCAGAGCATTCTGAATTGACCAGCCTTCAATAACTATATGTTTGGTGTAAGAGTCCAGGCCAACTCGAGCTTAATCATTTCATAATCATTTCTTTACTAGCATTAGTGTCTGCCTTCCAAGCATGCCAGCTCTCCTGCAAACACCTGCATGACCAAGAACCTTTTCAACTCTCTAAGACCAAACAATAATTTTCAGCAAAGCCACTGTAAACTCAAGCCAAGACACACCTTTCTCCCTCCTCGTCTCTCCAAAGGATACAGAACTCTGGCTCACACTTCACAACTTACATCATTTAATAAAACCCTTAAGTTAGTCTAAAATATGGGTATTAGGTTAATGAAACACTTTGTATTCCTCCTTCCCTGGGAATTACCAGCGGGTATTTTATAAACTTTCATTTTTAATTACAAAACTCACTTGAATTACTTTTCTGGATGAGATGAACAACCTGCCTTAAATGTAAATTCAAGTCTAATTTTGGATACAGAAAATAGCTTGAAGCTTCAAATGGGAGATATTTTTCATTTGTTTGTGTAGGCCTCCAGGAGGACACTGTCATTTTTTTATCGCAAAGCTGATGAGAAGATTTTGTGTCTCCCTCTGCTATTTTCCAAAGCTGCATTTCCTCCTTCTTATATTTATCTGAACACGTAGCAGCAAGGGGGCTGGCTGAAATCATGGCATGGCCTCTGAAACTTTAAACAAAGACGCAAATAAACAAAAGCAACAAGACATTTGAAACAGAAAACCTGCATGGTCACTTCTACAAAAGCATCTCAGTAAGCCACTGGAGAGACAAATTTGGGCGCCCTTGGAAAAGTTTCTGTTAAGAGGTACTACAGTTAATATAAGAAAATGGCTCAGTATAACCTACAGACTCATTTAAAATTAAAGAGACATGACTGAGCTGACAATATTTTAGGGAAATGTGGGAAATAATTCAACATGCCCGTATTCTGCTGTTTTAAACAGAGACTCTAGGTAGTCTGGTTTTTAAAGACAGAGTATCTAAATTTGAGATTCTTTCCAAGAGCATAGAAAGACTAATACTCTCTCAGATTCTGCCAAAAATCGGTTTTGCCATGGTCTTAACTCTTCGGGAGACTTAAAAAGAGCTTTGTTAACACATCCAAAATGAAGGGGTATCTGACTGAAAAAAAAATCACATCTGGCTTAATTAGAAGCGTATTTCATGACTAAACTAATGGGTCCTGAATTATACAGATGAAAAACTTGGCTTCTTCGTTGTACTTTGGAAGCTGGGATGCAGGTTCCGTCTGGGATGAAGAAATGTTGACTGTACATTCTCTGGAAGATGTTTAAAAGCAATGGTGACTCAGAGACAAAGAAAAACTGTCTGTTCTATGAAGGGATCTGAATGTATAATAAATAAACTTTATGGCTGTGTTTTTTTCCTCTCAATTTCTTGATAGGTTTTGTCCAATAGCACTTTCGATTGGTTTTAAATGAAAAGAAGAAGAAAAAAACCCTCTAGATTGCTTCTGAATTTAAACAACCCTATTCTATTTCTTTGAATTAAATTGAAGACTGTTTAAACATTTTTCTCCACAACAGAAGGGTCACTTAATGCTGAAATGTAGAAAAGCTGGAAAAGCTGACATAGAAAAGAATCTTTAAACTGTGCTGGCTGCTGCCTTTGCTAGTAGAATCCTCTGCTTGTAACGTTCTTCCTTGGGGCAGAAAAGCGTCCCAGGATTGATCTGAGATGATTTAATTCAGCACCATCAGGCTGCCTCATGAGACAGTTCTGTTCGTTGTCTGTTGTGGTGTCATAATATAGGTAAGCCTCTTATATAGCTAAAGTACACATGAAAAGACTATTTTTTAATTAATATCCGAAGAGAAAATCAGGTTTGTGCTCAAGTTGCATTTAAAATGCAGTGTAATTTAGTCTTTTTGAGCCACCATGTTAGATAGTCTGGTTTAGTGGGTTTTCTTACCAATTAATATTTATTTTCATACTAATCAATAATAAAAATATAGGTACATTACAACTCCCACTTTTTCCCCCCAGGATTTTGTTCTTCTTTAAAAAAACTTTTTAAAAGTTACTTATTTTCTTTTTTGGGAGGGAGGTAATTAGGTTTGTTTGTATGTTTGTTTATTTTAATGGAGGTCCTGGGGATTGAACCCAGGACCTTGTGCACGCTAAGCACGTGCTCTACCACTAAAATATAACCTCCCCTCCGCAACTCAGATTTTTTATCGCAACACAGATTTTAAAAAATTTGACTTTTTTGCTCTTTCCTCACTAATACACCCACACATGTAGAAGTTTATTATAACTGAATACTTATTACCGTTTATATAATGCTATCACATTAAAAACGCCTACATTTTATTCTACTCCAAATACGTTCAAATGTAAATGTAATCAAGTTATATTTTGTCACTACTGTCCTTTTAAAAACTTCTCAAGTTACTAAGCTACTTAGTAAATCACATATTCGTAAGCTTACTTCTAAGGTTAGCATGGCTGACTATTAAAGTTACCTTTATTTTTATTTATGTATATTTGATATTGTATAATCTCTTTTCTATTGCAAAAGTCATATTTATATTGAATGCAAATGAAAACTTCTAGGGCTACTTTCCTCTAAGGCTGAAAGGCACACCAACAACTGTTTCCTCAGTGAGTAATACCAGCCGGTGTTCTTTTAGGAAAAATGTGATGCTTCCGGTATGTGAATCTTAATTAGTTACAAGATGTTGCTATTGCTGGTTCCCCTTTTTGCTGTTCTCCATCCTTTGCTACCCTCATTAGCGACTGAACTTTCTCTTCCCAACTGAGATGGCAAGAAGCCAGTGTCCTATACTGTGTGTAGCATTACAAACAACACTGCTATTAGCAATCCTAAGAACAGACTTAAGTAACTCATTTTTAATATATAAGATGCCAAGTGCCTATTTAGCAATACTCTCACGAACTGTATTTTTTATGACAATGTTGGTTTTGTTGTTCTGTGTCCATTGTCACTCCTAATGCAAGTATATTTGGTTCCCACAATTGTATGGTTTTGTTTGCATTTGCATCAGAAAGCCAAATTCAGCAAACCCTTTTGCATTCTGAAGCCTCTGATAAATCTGAAGTTTTTCTGAAATAAAGAGTTGATTTTGGGGGTTGATCTATAAGTAGAATTTGCAGTCATCTCAGGCATTAGGGAACGAACTTCCCTTCAACCAAAGTAAACCCACCCCACTCTCTTCTATCAGAATCCACCCTTACCCAACTCAACACAATCCTGCCTCAGGTGGGTTGACATCTCTTCCTTTTCTTAGTCCTGAGCTGGCCTCCTTCTTCCATACTGTTTCTTTTCCCAGCAGGAAGTGTGTCACAGGTCTCCCGCCTGAGGCAGGAGAGGCTTTACTCTCAAAGTTTTCTTGTTGCCAGTGCTTCAGATGCCTCCTTTCATATTGAGGAGCCGTGTGCTTCCTGAGCCCTAAATGCCTGTCTGACTCCTCACCTTGAATTCTCTTTCTTGGTCCCAGGTTTCTGAGCATTTCAAGTTCTAGCCTCATCTCCTACTTGGGACCACAGGAAAGGAAGTTTGCACTTAGCTAAGACCCTCTTATCCTCATACCCGCCCTCTGCGTGTTCTGTCAGTACGACTCTAACCTGCAGCATGTTGGGGTCAAAATTGGAAACCTTTTGAAAGAAAGCTAATGAATGTGCTGGTATTTGAATGCAGATGGTAAGGGAAAGTGGATCATCAAGAATCCAGAACATACCCCCTGAGACGGGGGGTTATACCTGGATGAGCTTCCATGCTCCATGCTGAGATGGGGATGCCTGCAAGAGGGAAGGGACTGGAGAGAGAAACAGAAGTTGTATTTTGAACATATTAAGTTGGGAGAGACCTCCTGGATATCTGAGCAGAGATATTAAGTGAAGAGTTGGACACACTGGCAGAAGTTGCAAATTCAGGATTTATCAGGTGATCAATGTGTTTAAGTTTATGGATCTGGAAGAGACGAGCAGGCAGAGAAGGAAGAAGATGGGCACAGATGGAGTTTTGCATTTTGGCAGTTTGGTGCTGAGGGTAGTGGCAGTGCCGGTGGCAAAAGCACATGGGAGTCTGCTACTGACCTTCAGCCAAGATAAGAGAGAAAGTGGTAGCTCATGATTTATAACGTGTTAGAGGCTCCAAATGCCCCTTGATATGCCTTGTGCCACCTTCTCTGCAGTGTTTACTGAAGATGTATAGCATGATGGTTTGCCCAGATTTACCTGGTTATGCAGCTTGATGTCATCCAGACGACCAGTAGGACATAAAAGACTTTCAGTAAACGAATGCCTTCACTCTCCAGAGACCAAAGTATCTTTGCAAGTGTCTTAGAGGTTAAAAAGCCAAAGGTGAAGCACAGCCTGTGCTATCGAGAGAAGACCCTGGGAACTCTACCTGGGAGATCTGGAACTCTTTGATGGCTGCCTGCACCTTTCTTTTTTTATTATTTTTTAACCATAGCTATAGCTCTATGAAGAAGGTGATGTCACCCTCGACTTTGGAGAACAGAAGAAACTTGCCAAAAGAACCAATTACTAAGGGCCAGAGCCAAGATTTTAGTCAAGGTCTCTCTGACCCGGAAACCATGCTCTTTTGACAGCCCCATCCACAGAGTCCATCTGACCATGGGTTTTTTAAGCATCATATGATCCTTGGAGTGCCTGCACTTCCCTTCTCCTGTTGTGCTGTAGGCTTGCCTTTGTCAAAGCCCTTGAAGAGTGCCGTATACTCTACGGAATGTCACGAGTCCTTTCAATTATCCAACTCTGTAACTGCTGCAAGAGTTAACCTCATGGAGTAGGGGGGCTAAAAGCAGGAGACCCCAGGCCACGAAATGGTAGAAGTTAGTCAGCTACAGCATTGGTTAACCTCTTTAGTCCGTTCAGAGTATTGCTTCAGACCCCTTTGAAGGTATCGGGGAATGGCCTGTCCCTCAGGGGAAAGGATGGACAAGAACAAGGCAATGCCATCTTCCTGTGACAGCATGAAGGCAGCCGCGGCAGAGAGTAGAAACCTGAAAAATGGTTTTGAAATCAGTGAATGAGGACAGGAATGCACAAATGAAGAGAGATGGTCACCCAGGCTGGTATTCCTACAGCCTGAAACTCCAGAGAGTGGTTCAAACAGCAAAGTTCGATTCCTCCCAGAGCCAAGCGTACTGTACTCCTGCTTTGGGGCCTGTGTATTTACTTTTCCCCTCCTCCCCACACATCCTCAGAGTTCACATCATGTGGGAGGAACAGTGCTCTAGTCAGGGAGGTTTTTGCCGATCAGATCACCAAATCCAAAACAGTGCCCCCCCCAACTCTTTATTTTTTATGCCGCTTCATTGTTCTTCACAGAACATCTCACTTCCTGATCTCCTATTATGTGTGTGTCTGTTGATCTGTGTACTTAAGGGCTGCCACACCAGACTTTCTGCTCCATCTGAGTAGGTGTTTTGTGTCTGGCATCTGTTGGCTGAATAAGCCCTCATGCCCAACCCATATGGGTTTTACCCCGGTGGTTGGGCATGAGGGTTATCAACCATCCTGGTTTGCCCAGGACTGAGGTTGTTCCTGGGATGTAGGACTTTCCGTTTTAAAACCAGATGAGTTGGTCACCCTGCTGAGCTTCTGCTTCAGCTTCTTGTTTGTTCATTCATTCATTTGTGGGTCCCATATGTATTTAGTGCCTACCATGTCCCAGCACTGGTTCAGGCACTGGGAATACAGCCACGCACAGGTCAGACAAGGCATCTGCTGTCATGAAGCTTATATTCCTCAGCAGGGGCCATGGCGTGGACTGATGGATGCTGAGGTTCACCCTACAGAGCCTGACTGAGGTCAAAGCCCGCCAGATGACGGGTGGAAGAATCACTGGCCAGCAGGGGTGGCTCAGGAGAGATGCACATGGTTGGAGTTAGTCTGTCCTGCAGGGAAGCCCAGTAACTCCCACCCAGAAGGACTCTGCTGCCTTGGGTTCTGGCCCACATCTTCATTCAGTCTTTAGCTAAGACATACCACAACT
Organism: Camelus bactrianus; assembly: GCF_048773025.1. Taxonomy (NCBI): domain Eukaryota; kingdom Metazoa; phylum Chordata; class Mammalia; order Artiodactyla; family Camelidae; genus Camelus; species Camelus bactrianus. The sequence goes on from NC_133552.1 coordinate 16,614,128, forward strand.
CACAAGTATTTTAACTGATTTTTCCTGTTAACATTACTAATAGTTAAACGTCTGGTGACTGGGAGCATCAGCAGAGCTGGCCTAGGGCAAAGCTGAAGGAAAGGAGAAGTGCCTGCTCCCCACCCCATCCACCTTCGTGCCTGAGGCATTATGTTCAGATCAAGCTTACGTAGCTCACCTTTATTCTCCAGGACTTTTCTCTACTCAAAATTAGCTCGTTCTCTCATTCTTCAATGATCTGAGTGAAAAAAAAAAAAGTTCTTAGTAAGTTCTTGCAGATATATGCGCTTGTTCAGAGATCATCAGCCATGAGATAACTTACGTGCATCTTAGGAGTAGTTTCCTGAAGGTAATTTACCCAAACCCCTGACTCTAGAGACTGGAATGCAATGGGCTACGTCACGCCTACCATGGAGAGAGTTACCCGCTCACATGTCCAGCTCACCCCTGACGAGCTCCGAGAGCTGCACAGTGCATTTAAACGTGCCATCTCAGTTCTCACCGGTCCTCATCCTTCCCCTTGGTGGTGTAGTATTTCTTCCTACCCTCAGGCCAGGAGGCCCATGATAAACTTCTCAAGTGCATAAAATGTATGTCACAGGCGTTCTGAATATCAGCATACAGCTTCCACTTTCTCTTCAAATGGTTTCACGGCTTCCCTTGCATTGTGGGTGTTGGGGTGAGGATGGCATTTGAAGAACACTTGGCTCAGTGCATGGCTTGTTCCGCTCCCTCAGCATCCCTGTCAAGCAGTTTAATTATGCAAACGAGAACTTAGCAGAGGGGTTGGGAGGGTGGGGGAGGGCGGAACAGTGCGGAGAAGTGCTAGACAGGAATTAGGCCAAGAATACCCACACCTCCTATACTGAGAAGCTCCTGGAGATTTTTTTTTCTTTCTCCCACAAGATGAAACGTAATTTGAAAGTCTGCTCTTTTCTCTTCTTTTACACTTGTCTTCTACTTCCTGTTCCAAAAAAAGGGAGATTTTTAAATGCTGGTTTTTGCTTTAGCTCCTTGAGTTTCTCTGTCTCCCTTTAAGAGAATCCCGTGGTAAAATAACAGTGATGCTATTCACGTTAACATTTTGTAAGTTTCACAGGATAAAAGAGTTTTCCTTGTTACCTCCTCAAGGTCATCAGGTTCTGACTCAAAGAGGAAATCTAATATTAGCGTTGGTGGAGATAGCAATGGATCCCCTGCAAGTAGGATTTGTGCTCTTTGACTTACGTGACCCAACAGGTCTGGGGCAGGGTTGAGCAGTTACCCAGTCTGGGTGCTGCTGCCTTGGAGGGATGGAGACCGGGAGAACAAGGGCTAAAGAGGGCAGTGTTTGCACAGCTCATGTCTAGGACAGTAATATAAACCTTTGACTTTATTTTAACCTTTACTGACTTGTGTAATGAAAATTTATCAATCTCTAGGATCCCTCTCAACTAGAACTAAAATGTAGTATGATTATCCCAAAGTTTTAATGCATAAGCGAAGTCATACAAATTCTCAGAGACTGAATTTCCTCATACACAATGAAAACGTTTCTATTGCAACAAATAGTTGTATAGGAACTGCTACTTGCCTGGAACCACACCTGACCCTCGATATATGAGAATAAATAAAGCAGAGGCAAGCCCCTCCCCTGACAGAAGAGAGCACTGGTGGGGGAGAGACAAAAAGCACACACATAACTGTGTGAGTAGCAACTGTGCAAGTGCACTGAAGAAAAAGAATGTTCTTTAAATAAATAACAGGAAGGACCTAATATAGACGGGGCAGTCAGGAATGAGCTCTTGATAAAGCAACATTCGAGCTGAGACTGGGGAGATGAGTAAAAGCTAACTGGATTAGAGGAACCAGGAGAGATCCAGGTAGAAGAAACAGAATAGATAAAGTTCTAGAATGGAAATGACATTGTGCTGGAAGAACTACAAGATGCTGGAATATCTGGCACTTGGGAGATGGTGTCATGAGATGAGGTTGCCATTAGTAACGGGAAAGACCATTTGGCCCATACAGATGAACTTAAGAGTTCGAATTTTAGGGGAACCAATTCTTAATGTATTATGCAGAGGTGTAACATGATCTAATTTCAGCATTTAAAAAGATCATTTCTGACTTTCATGAGGAAGAGACACTGGTAAGAGGGGAGAGAGGGAGAGAGGCTGCCAGGGAGGAGGCTCCTGAAGAAGTCTGGACAACCAGTGATGTGAGCCCAGACAACGGAGGCTGGAGTGAGAAACGGTGGGTCTGAGAGTTCTGCCAGGCTTGCTGCTGGATTTGGAGGGCGGGAGTGAGTGGGAAGGAGGAGAGCAGAGAGGGGAGTAAAAGGGAATTTTCAAGAATGGCTTCTAACTTAGTCCTCCTAGTAAAAGAATTTTCCCGTAGGCTATATCCAGGAGATGCACTTAAAACAAAAACATGAAAAATTTGTTTTAAAACTAAGCAAAACTAGGTAAATACAAACAAATGTGGAACGGAGGTGGAAAGATTTTATTATTAGACAAAGCGAAATTCAAACTTAAAAACCATTGAATAATGTGCGGATGGGTGATTTGTAGCACTAAAGACTAGGCAGCAATTAACATGGCAGCAACATTTATAAAGCTGAGTGTGCAGGTGTTCTAGTCTAGACTAGAATTAGGATGCTTTGATTTGTTTCTCCAAGTCCACAGTGGATCATGTGAACAAAACTAAGTAAAGATAAAGAATGTATAAGCAACATAATAGGACAAAACTTACATATACATCTTCACAGAAAATATAAAACATACCATGTTTTCAAGCACACACAGAATATTCATAAAAATTAAATTATTACTGGACCACAAAGTAAGCCTCAATAAATTCCAGAAGAAACAGGATACAGCCAAAATTTCCTGAGAAATTTATAATAATAAACCTGAAAATTTTAAAATTCTATCCAAAAACTTTAGGAAGCAATGGAGGGGAGATCAAGATGGCAGAATAGGAGGATGCAGAGCTCACTTTCCCTGACAAACATATCAAAAATATATCTACATATGGAGCAATTCTCACTGAAAACAAATTGGAGCCTAGCAGAAAGTCTCTTATAAAAATCAAGGCGGTAAAGAAAGATCCACACAGAAATGGGGAGGAAGAGAAGAGAAAAGATCAGGTTGGGACCTGTGCCCCTGGGAGGGGACACAGGAGAGGAGGGGGTTTACATTGGCTCGGAGATCCTCCCTGTGGAGTGAGCGGTTTGAGCCACATGTTGGTTACCCCAACCCTAGGGTCCAATGCCAGGAAGACAAGACCCTTTAGCTGACTTGAAAACCAGTGGTACTGCCAGGAGGGCTGTAAGCAATCTAGGCTCTGCTCACGAAGAGTCAGCACACGTTTGTTTACTCCCAAAGCGAGGTGGAGGAAACAGACTGAAAGAGTCTGGGACTCTGGCCAGTTTCCGGTGACTGCCCTAGTGCACGCCCCAGCCTGAGCCCAGCACCCACCCTCCCCCACTTGCTCCGTGGCACAGCTCCACAGTAGGGAAAGGGCTGCACAGCTGTGAGGGATGGAGCCAGCTCAGACCCTGCTTGGCATCGGAATGGGTTGAGGGTGGCCATTGCTGGCGCTTACACAAGCAGTGCACTGGGAGCCGTCTGGAACTCTGACTGGGGCCGGGACCACCACAGCCCACACCCTGACCCAGGCCGAGTGCCCTCTCCAGTCCCTCTTGCTCCAGCGCTGCTCCCCTTTGGGGTACGGGTGCCAGAGCTGGGAGTGGCGAGAACACACACTTAGAGAGAATGGAGCCAACTCAGACCTGACCCACAGGGCAGGGCTTCAGCTCTGCAACTCGAGACCCACCCCCACCCACAACAGGGTGGTGGCGGCCACTGAGCAGACTAGAAGCCCTGGCTCACACCCGGCTCTGGCCCCAGCCCCTGCACCTCCAGTCCCACCTTCTCCCAAGGTGATAGCTGTCAGCACACCCTGCAAGGTGGACCTCATGCTCATGTCAGATCCAGCTCTACCACCAAAGCCACCGGGCGCACAGACTGCGTCGGGACGCTCCCACGCAAGGACGCTCCTCCCAAACGTAACGCCTCCCTTACTTCTCACCACACCTGATGGTGTTTCCTCCAGACCCTGTGATGTTTCTCACCTCCATGACTTTGTTTATTCTGTTCCTTCCTCCAGGAACTGCCCTTCCCTCTGGTTACCTCCTACTCAACCTACTCAGCTCAACGGCTGCCTCACGCACCTGCCCTTTCCTGGCCTCCTTACTTCTCATACTCCCCACCTTGAATCCTACTGGGTTTCATGCACTTTCTCTATAATCCTACAAACAACTGTATAGTTACTGTATTTACACATTTGTTACTAGTTATTTCAAGTATTTTAGTTATTTTAGTTCCTTCAGTAAAGGAATTGTGTCTTACTCATTTTTATATCCCAGACACTTAGCACAATACTTGGCACATAACAGGTGCTCAGTGAATGCTTATTGGGTAACTCCTGTTAACTTTTCTTTTGAAATAAAATGTGACAAAGTTAAATTAATTTAGTACTCAATATGACAAATTCTTTCATTCAAATTAAGCAATCATTTGAGAGGGATTATGGAAATAGCCTTGAGAAGGATGGGTTGGGTTGCAGGGCCAGGATGAAGTTTCTAAGTTCTCCATGCATATGGCTTCTGCTCCAGGAAGCTTTCTCTGAACCTTCCATGGGTGCTAAGTGCCCTGCTTTTGGCTTCCTTGGCACACTGGGGACATCTAGTTGTGGTATCCTCTATAGATTATCTTAGCATTTTAGTTTGCTTGCTGCTTCCCTCGCTACACTGTAGATACAGTGAGGGAACGACTCAAGATTTAATCTTTTATTAAACAGAATAGGAGTCCTTTAAATGACTGATGAGTAAGTCGGATTACGTTGGCAGGGATGAGGTAAAGGCTCTTAAGAACACTTGATGACATCTTGACATCTCCAGGCGTTACGATCCTAAATAGATTAACACATATGCAAGTATCCATTAAAATTCAAATATCCATGTAGCACTTGTCCAGGAAGTGACCCTATCAAGAAAAAGTGAGTATACCTAGTCATTTAAAATAATTTCTCTTAAAGTCAACATTTCACTATAAGGTAAGTGAGATGACTATTTCTTGGGTAAACAAGACAGGAAAACTGATGGATACAGGTAGAGAGGGCTTTGGGCAGAAGACACATAGTTCTGCTTTTACAAGCACTCCTGCTAAAAATACACATAAAGAAAACACAGCTGTTAGAAGGGACATTGCAATAATTATAGAACTCAGCATTAAAAGCTCTCATTGCTTAAGAACCAATTCTTTTTAAAAACAGAGAAGTAGCTCATGGATTACATTTCAGGAAATTAAATCAATGTTCATCAGCATCCTGCACAAAAGCCTTCAAGCCCATCATCATTCACATGTCTTGTCACATATGCACACACACTACACACAGATGAACACACACGTGCTCACACACCATTTCTTATTAAAAAGGCAGTGAGCACACACACACACAGAGAAATCAAAATAAAGCACAAAGGATGTTGTCTACCTGATCACTCTAAAGACAATATTGCTGAAATTTTATGTATATTTTTAAAGTTACAATAACCCAAAATTATGGTTAATTTTTCCCCCTGGAAAACCAATGCTTTATTTTAAAATATATTTTATGTGTTTAGCACAAAAGAAAGAATTGGTTTTTTGTCTCACTAATCCCCTACCAAAGAAAGATTAAGAACAGTGAAGCCTGTGCCTTCTCGAAACTTCATGTTGAAGGAACACGTAGTTTACTTAAAGAGGAAAGTGGAGGGAGACACAAAAGGTGAAATGCAAGAAGAAGAAGAGGTCAGATCACAAACACCTTGTGGGTTACACTACAGAACTTCCGGTATATTTTAGAGACAAAGGGGAACTGTGGAAAGGATGTCTTTGGGTCTCAGATAGGTCACTCAGGAAGCCTGGGAGAAGTAATAAGACACGTTGGCTGTAGGGAATAGAACTGGGAGGTTATTATTACAGTGCAGACAAGGGATGATGAAGGTCTGAAACATGGCATCTTAAAAAGGGTCAAGTTGAAGGAGAAGGAAAGGAAATGAGACCTATATGTGAGGTAAAATTGGCCAAATTACTTAGTGAGGCTGGGGTGTGAAAGAGAGTGAATTTTAGATTGCTTATCAGGCTTCTAGCTTGAAGCACAGGGCAATTGACTGAGGTGTAGACATAAAGAAAATGAAAAGGGGAACAGGTTTAGAGGAGAGTATGACAAAGTGAGCTCTCGAGATGCTGAGTTTGAGATTCTCCTGGGACAATCAGGATGCCTCCAGATACATGAGTCTGAAACTCTGAGGGGTTTCTCTGAACTGAAAATGTAACTTTGGGAGCCATCAGCAGATGAGTAGTGATTCAAACCCTAACAGTTACACGGAAACACCCAAGATAGAGGAAGAGTAAATAAAATAAAAACTGTGGGCCAAACGTTAAATTCGAGGAGCTCCAAATATTAAGAATGGTAAAATAAGAGAAACCCATGAAGAAGACAGGAAAATACAGTTAGGTTCAAAATGAACCGGGGACGTCTAAGGAAGAGAGTTTTAAGAAGGTGAGAGAGGTGAACAGTGCCAAAAATAATCACAGTGATTCTGTAAGAATGGGACTAAAACACGTTCATCTCAAGATATACAATTATCAGGTCATTAATGACATTGGCAAGAGAGGCTTCATTGTAGTCTGTGAGTTAAATGGGTCTTTAAAAAGTAGAAACAATTGCAGACTCTTGTTTTAAAACTTTTGGCTGACATGGATGCCTAATTTGCTACAGTAATTATAGAGGTAGAGACCAGGAAGTTTTAAATTAGATTTTTGGGTGTTTTATTTAATAAATGATTGAAAAAATCAAATAAAATATAGATAAAGCATTATTCAGTGGACCAAACTTACTAAATTTTTGAGCAATTATTTTGCATGTTTCTGCTACATAAAAGATACTGTTTATCTTCAATTATCTTTATTCTATTCCAATTGAAGGCGTAACTCCCAAATAGCCCAGATCACTGAACACGCTAGTTCCCTTTATTATTTTCATTTCATAAGATGTAGTCTCCAGATGTTCAGAGCTTCCGATTAACGGTGATGATTACATACCACAGTGCAAGTAGTGGAAAACAGAATACTTGACTATTCTATACCAAATCTTCAACTTGTTTTTTATCAAAATTAAAAAAAAAAAAAAAAAAAGCCAGGAAAAGCAGATCATGTCCCAAGGAACTTGTAGCAGAAACAGGGAAGCTAAGGGCCAATTTTACTCCAAGCTGACAATTCTCCTGGTCAAGGTTACTGGAAACTTCTGGAGACAGAAGGGAAAGGGCAACAGTTTCCATCATCTTGAAATAAAAATATTTGGAATCAATAGAAGAATATTTTAATAAAGTATGTTTTATATTTGTCAATTATAGCTTCTTTCTTTTGTAAAAGTCCCTATATTATGCTAATTTTTGTTCAAGTCCCTATCATGTGCTAAAACTTTTAAGATGACACATCTTTCCCTACCTCTGGATGTGAAGTATCTTGTAAAGGGCTGTATTTATCAGGAGCACGATGCTTTGTGAAACTGAGCTGTGCCTGTTACACTCGCAGAGCTGAACTGGCATAAACACTAAGGTGTTGTTAACGAAGGATTGCCTGGAAAGTTACAATACCAAAAGTTGAAAATACCCATCTGAATCTCAGTGCCTATAGGCTTTCAGAAGCAAATCTTTACTGTCAGATCTCTGTTGTTGGTCCGTCACACCTGGGAGGGGCCCTGATGCACTCGGCTGGCTTTCTCACCAAGACTTTTTAGCTCTCATGATATTTCAGCACAGTGTTGAAAAGCAGGGATCTGGGGGACAGAGAAACACTGTTACTTACTGTGTGTGACCTTGGAAAAGTGCCTCAGCCTCTGTACACCCATTAAAATGGGAAGAATAATAGCACTCATAGGGTTTGGGAAAAAATGAGTAAGAAGAGTGATTAACGTCTAATGAGTATTCAATGTTACCCTTATAATTTTTTCATTCATATTACCTGATTATGCAGACAGACCAGTTTTTAAGATATTAATCAACATAACCATCATGGTCACCATCGTCATTAGAACCATCCTTCACTATCACCAACCTCTGATGTTAATTGAATGCTTATTGAGAGCCAGTCACCGCGAATATATTGGAATAAGCAAGAAAGATAAGACTGCCCTTTACAGATGGACAGTCTCGTTGGATAGCCAGGGCATGTATCTAAAAAAGGGCAAGTACCAATGAAAGGGGACATATTTTCTGTCATGTGGGCAATGCAGATAAAACAGTATCGTAGGCACATGATCACTGTGTCTGGGAGTGTCAGAGGAGGATTTCAAGGGACCTCTTTGTAAGAGATGAACAAGAAGAATGCAGGAAAATGAGCACCGTGGACAAGGGGGAAAGTATGAGCAGATTTATAGATTGAATAAAAAATATTTAGGGAATGTTATGTGGACAGCCTAACTGTAGCAGAATATTTATAAAGAGAAAATGGGGATAAATTTACAAAGATGGACAGAGGCCTCTGCAATAGAAACTAACTCTGGAATTAATCTTTTAGAAGAGGTACACCTTACCTGCATCACCTCCTCTGGGAACCTGAATTTTTATTTCAATGGTTCTTTGGGAGTGCATCCAGCCTAGATATTTGTAACAATACCCGAAGAATTCTTAACTTAACACTTGATAAAGACTACAAAAAATAAGTCAAGAGCAGCAACAAGTGGTAGGAGAAAGAATCAGATGTTCGATGTAGAGCGTACTTGAGTTCAAATCCTTCTTTTCCTTTCTAGCTACATACTCAGATAATAAGGCTTACGGTGAGGAGTTCTGAAAATTAAGTGAGAAAATGAATGGCACCATCTGAAAGAAAGGAGATCCTCAGGGAATGTCAGCTTCTATGCATTTGAGACTAAGAAAAGCCAATCAATGGAATAAGAAAAACATAGTCAATTTGAGCATAATTATATACAACAATCCAGTGTAAGTATGTACTGTGCTACAAACTTCCAATTCTCCTTCGCCAGAAATGTGTGAAAACTGTTAGGCAAGCATGTGTTTCAGTGGCAGTCTGGTCTGCAGTTCTCATCTGAAGTAGAGTCTGTTCATCTAACTCACATGACATGTTGTTCTCCTAGAACACTAGTTGTATTGGGACGGCCACTTCAGTCACTGATTTTGAAGAATATGCTTGGTTACTACATCTGTATCATCATCATGTGTCTCCCCTATGCAGTTCACCAGTGCCTACTGTGGATAACACATTGCTCCCTCCTGTCTTAGGTGGCAACACTGTTCTGGTTCTTGAACATATCCTAATCTCTTTCACTTGTTCTTTGTTTTACTATGTTCTCTGGCTGGAAATGTGGCTGCTGTGGGGAGGGTAATAAATGCCCCTGGTACTGGTAGGAAGAGTAACTGCCTTACTGAGAAAACGTGTCATGGGGAAGGCTGGGGCATGAGGAGAGGAGAAATGGATAGAGCAGTGATTCTCTGTGCCTTTATCTTGGCTGAAGCTAGTAGGAACATAACTCATCAGTCTTTGGGATGGCAGAAAGACTGATGGGAACCCCATGCTGGGAACCCCACCAGGCTTTGCTCAAAGCCTTTGGAATTCTTCAGGTCATGAGGAGAGTTCAGAATAGTAAGAAAGCACAACAAGCTTTGGAGCAAGTTAGACCTGGAATCAGGTGACCGTTGTCCAGATGCCCATGCAACTACCTACCAGTTCTGTATCTGTAGCCAAGTCTCTCAACTTTTCTACAGCTCATGGTCCTTGTCTATATAATGAGGAAAATATTAGCATGTATTTCATAGGGCTGATACTGGGATTAATAAAAGCTAATTCAAGTAAAATGCTTGGCATGTGCCTGGTCAATAATAAGTTCTTGATATATTCCAGCTCCTGCAATTATCAACCCCACTTTACAGGTGAAGCTAAGAGTACCTTGCCCAAGTTTACACAATGGCAGAGCAGATTTTGAGCTGAGATTTGTTTAACTCCAAAACTGTGTCATTTTTACAATACTACCCTGTCAATGCAAATGTTCTGACTAGCTCCAGAACATCTGCTTTAATCATGTCAGTGCTGAATCTCCACTAGGCTACCCCTATTTACTGTTTGTTCTTCTGTACTTTCTTCAGAGTATTTCCAACCTTGTAATGCATGTCTAGTCCATCAGTCTACTCAAACAGTAAGCCAGATGCGCCAACACAATGCTTGTGTGTGCATTTGAAAATCACATACTATACGAAATTGTTTATGCTTTAAAAAGATACATGTAAAAGCTTAAACAATTGCTGTTCAAATAATTGGGCAATACATATTTCTTACAAAATAGAGAAAACAAAATGAAAACCATACTACAGGAAACTGAAAATGACATTTTTAGAATACAGCATTAAATATTTTATTATTTCAAGCAGCTAATATGAATATACATAAATAAAATATATATATAATATTCAATTTTAACTAGTATATCAGGCATAGTGCTAAACTTCATCACTTAAATTTAATTTTCCAGTTTTTCCTGCCCTTGTCAAATGCTGTTAATTTCAATCAGATTTTCAGCCCTCTATGGAATTTCAGAACTAAGTGAATTTAACAATTTTCTTACACAATTTTGACCCTTCCTTCCTCCTTTTTATACCAAATGCCACACACAGGTTAGTATTTTAATGGAATAAATATAATAAATACGTTTACCCTTCTTCAATATCTGCACAGCATGCTTACATTTATTTCTCACCGCAATATTTCTTAACTCTTGCTGTATATGCTTAACAATAAACTCCTTGAAGGCTGATAGTTTTAGTTTTATCTGTGGTCTTACCACGTGATCTGACAATATCCTAGTATAGTACACAAGCAATATGAAAATTTATTTCCACACAAAAACCTGCACGTGAATGCTTATAACAGTTTTATTCATATCATTAAAAACTAGGAGTAACCAAGAAGTCTTCTAATAGTTGTGTGGATAAACAAACTGCAGTACATCTACAGAGCAGTGTACTATTCAATGCTTTAAAAAAGAGCTATCACACCAAAGACATAGGTTAATTTTACATGCATATTGTTAAATAAAAGAAGCCAATCTGGAAAAAGCTCCAAACTGAATGGTTCCAGTTACATGATATTCTGAAAAAAGGAAAAACTAGAGACAGTAAACAGAGAAGTAGTTGCCAGGAGTCCAGGGTTGGAAGGGAAGGTTGAACAGGTGAAGCTCAGGGGATATTTTTAGGGGGTGAAATTATTCCATATGATACTGTAATGGTGGATATATGACACTACACATTGGTCAAAGCCCGAAGAATTTATAGCACCAAGAATGAACCTTAATGTATAGATTTTTTAAAAAAGCGTTTAGGAGGTTCAGGGATCTTAGGATGGAATACAAAATGTGGGCAAAGAATCTAACTGTATTACACATGTATGGAACAACTTCACTGAGGAGGGTTGGGGAAGAGGAGATTGAACAATTAGCTTTGGAAATAAATGTACTCTGAATAACTAAGGGGAAAAGGAGCTGTACATAAGCACTAACCTCTGTAAAGTTGTGGTGTGTGGTGGTACAGGTTAACAATTTTAAAACCACTATACACACACACACACACACACACTGGAATTGAACAATGAAGCAAATGGATGGCTATGGTGGGAACCAGATTTTTCACTATTGGAGTGGAAATTAAAGATAAGAAGGGAGAGAAGTTAGGAAGATCAACATGGTAACAGATTTGAGCTGCAGACAAAATGAACTCATGATTAGTTTAATATAAATACAGATGGCCACATATAGAAATACTTATAAACATGTGCATATACACAGGTTAGTATAAACACATATGTTAGTGAGAGCCTAGAAGTAATGATACACCAGGGGCAACGAGCACATCTAGCACTCAGATCTTGATTTCTAGTAATATTTTTTGAAAATAAAAACAAAGAAAAGATTCCTCGGAAATAGGACTGTATCTTTGAATCTAGGACTAGGGCAGGAAATATAGAAGATGAGCCTGGAATGCCAGAAGTAGTACCAGAAAGTAAGGAAGTACCAAAGAAGTGCGCACGTGCACGCGCACGCACGCACGCACACGCGCGCGCGCGCACACACACACACACACACACACACACAGTGAGAGTATGTCACAGAGACAATGGCCAATGGGCAAAGTTAGAACAATCTGAGCAACAAAATAAATTGAGTAGTGTTGAATTATAACCCAAAGTATAAAATAAATATCTATGGATTCTTAATGATACCAATGAATGAATAAATGAATAATGATATGGGGCATAAAAGATAAATCTCTCAGCAGAATAATTCCAAATAGTTTATGTTGATAATCTGTCCTTGGGGAGGCAAATTATAACTCTCCCTCCTTAAATGTGGGCTGTGCATAGTGATTTCTTTTTAAAGAGAACAGCATGGGGAGGGTATAGCTCAAGTGGCAGAGCGCATGCTTAGCCTGCTTGAGGTCCTGGGTTCAATCCCCAGTACCTCCTCTAAAAATAAATTAAACCTAATCACCTCCCCCTACCAAGATAAAATAAAATAAAATGATACAATAGTAAATAAATAAAATATTTAAAGAGAACAGCATAAATAGGGGAAAGAGATTAACTTTACAGTTGAAACCTGGCAATAATACCTCAGCAGGTGATCCATGAAAATAACAACAGTGATAAGGTGTCTTGATAAGGTGTCCTGAGAGTATACACCTTTGATATAATATGAGGAGAATGTCACTTTACTTCTGTGTCCTCCCCCACCTCAAACTCATAAATCCAGGCAAATCATGAAAAATGACAACAACAACAACAAAATCACAAGTGAGGAACATTCCATTAAATGTCTGCCCAGTACTTCGCAAAATTATCAAAGTCATCAGAAACAAGGAAAGCCTGAGAAACGGTCAAAGCCTAGAGAAATCTTAGGAGACATAATGAATAAATGTAATGTGGTACCTGGATGGGATCACAAGACAGAAAAAAAGACATTAGGTTAAAAACTAAAAAATGTGTACAAAATATGAATTAAATTATGAATTTCAGTTAATAATAATGGGTCAGTTTTGGTTCATTAATTGTGAAATAAGTACCATGTATCTGTAAGATGTTAGTAATAGGGGAAACTGTGTGGAGTATATAGGAAATTCTTTGTACTATCTTCATAGTTATTATGTAAATCTAAGACTATTCTAAAATTAAAAGTTTATTTTTACAAGCCAATTGAGAATACTTGTGTATTTTTAAACTCCTCTGGAATCTGAGGTTAGTACTGGTGAAAAAGTTGTCTTATTTACCACTGTATCACCTAAACAGTCCCTGGAACAGTGCTTGGCATAGATCCTCATTAAATACTTGCAGAAAAAGTAACTGAAAAAACATTAATGTCATTATAATACCAATTTAAGCAATTATCAATTATTATTAAATAATGCAATTAGTATTTTTACATTCCCTACTATGTGTCTTCTTCCTCTTTTTCAATATTTATTTGTTATGCTATTATTTTTATTTTGTTAAGGCATACATTCTGTTCTGTAATAATAATTTCTGGAGTTGTTTATTCTCAATTTTTTATCATTTCTGTTTAATTCCCGAGTTCTTTATTATTGGTTTTCTATTGGTTAACTGGAGCTATAATCAAGTAGTTAGTTTCAAAACTATTTCAAACATTGTATATCCCAGTCTTGCAGACTTAAGAATGTCTGTTGAAGGTAAGATTGTGAATAAATCATTGAATGTCACATTTCCTCAAAAATTTAGAAAACTTGATCCACTTTTCTGACTTCAAAAGTTGCTGTGGAAACTCTGAGAATTTCCTGATATTTTCTCTTTGAATCTTTCCTTGCTGTCTGAATAATTCATTTTATGCTCTTTAAATCTGTTTTTTAATATATATATATTTTTTCATATTCTTCTTCTTTAAGTCTTTTTAATTGTTCTGTCCAGTTTTCCTAGAGCAGTCAATGGACTCTCAATTGGTAACAGGTGTATGAAAATGTGCTCAACATCATTAATCATCAGGGAAATGCACATCAAAACCACAATGACATATCACCTCAACACAGGTTACGTCTATTATTTGAAAAATAAAGGTAACAAGTGTTGTCAAAGATGTAGAGAAGAGGCAAACCCTTATACATTGTTGGTGGATGTAAATTGGTATAGCCATTATGGAAAACAGTATGGAAGTTTCTAAAAATATGAAACATAGAACTATCATATGGCCCAATAATCTCACTTCTGGGTATTTATCTATAGGAATTGAAATCAGCATTTCAAAGAGAAAACTACATTGCAGCATTGTTCCATATCTTTCCTCAAGATATGGAAACAACCTATATGATCATCAATAGATGAATGGATAAGGAAAATGTGGTATATACATACAGTGGAATATTATTCATCCTTAAATAAGAGGGAAATCCTGCCATTTGCAACAACACAGATGGATCTGGAAGACACTGTACTAAGTAAAATAAGCCAGACACAGAAAGACAAAAGACAATGCTATATGATCTCACTTACATATGGAATCTAAGACAGTCAAACTCATAGAAGCAGGGAGTAGAATGGTTCCGATTATCAGGAGCTAGGATGATGGGGAAATGGGACAGATGTTCAAGGGGTAAAAGATGTCAGTTATGCAATATGAATGAATTCTGGAACGCTAATGTATAAAATGGTGACTGTAGGTAACAACTCTATGCCATCCATATACCTGGAATCTGCTAAGGCGGTAGATCCTAAGAGTTACCACAGAGAAGTAAATACATAGTGAATAACTATGTGAGATGACGGATATGTGAATTAGCTTGATTATGGTGAATAATTTACAGTGTGTACAGGTACCAAATTATCAAGTCTTAAAGCTTAAATACATACAATAAAAAAAACCACCAGAATTGTCCCTTTTAAAATTTCAATAGCAAATATAATGCCTAGAGCATATACCTAGAAATGGCATTTCTGCCAATTAAATATTACCTTTTCTCTGTTATAAGAATTTAAGGGCATAATTTTTCCTCTAATTATCACTTGTATTGCTTTTCATAATTTTCCATTGTAAGTAGATCTTCATTGCTTAGTTCTAAGTATTTAAAAAATTATAGATTTTTTCTTGTGTCCCCAGTAGGATGATCATATACCCTACTGTCTAAATTAGGACATATTTGGGAATGAAAGAATGTACTATCATGAATTATATGAAGACAATAGACACAATCAGGATAATTCTAGACAAAGTTAGGTATATGGACAACCTCTACATAAATTATTTGGAAGTATATTTAAAATTTACTTGTAAATTATATAATTTTAAATTATGGATTTTTTTTCCTTTTATAGGATAACAATTTTTTGAACTTTTTAAGGCATTTTATGACTCAAAATAAGGACAGTGCAGCCTTCATGTAGTCTTCGTTATTAGATTTCCCCACTTCAGGTGCGCCCTGGGCTTTTCTCCTTTGTTCTAGAATCTCTGTAGCATCAAGAGCAAAATTCAAATCTCAAGGTTCATCACGTGACTCCAAGGAAAATGCTGTCTCTTTCACTTGGTTTTCAGCCTCAGAAGATTTTTCACTTAGTCAATAGTATAATGAACTTCTTAAAACTTTCAGATAAAATCCAACATTGTAATTAGGAGGGTCTTCATTATATCTAGTCCACTATGGAGCTCATACTTTTAAAGATGTGGAAATTAAATAATTTGTTCACACATCCAACAAACAGCAAAATCAAGATTAGACTTGATATGTTTTTTTCTTCCCCCATTAAACTTTGTTATCTACCAGGCTGACCCAGCTTTTACCCCTGCTAAAACTACATGTCTGCCATTGGGCAAAGTGGATGAATTTGCTGCAGGAGTGGTCTTCCTTCAGTTTCACAATTCTACTTGGAGAGCGATGGGTACTCGGCCAGGCTGGATAGAAGCACTGAGGTCCCAACTCTTATGCTAAAATTCCCCATGGCCACTGAAGGGCACATGACACTGATATTTAACTGTACTTTGTCAGACATTTCTAAAGCCATTACTAACCTTTTCTTTCCATTCATACTCTGAGGGGAAAAAGTATGAATTTAGGGTTTTATCTCAATTCTCTTTCAGAGAAATGGATTCGAAAAACGAATGATTGTCTCTAAACGGCTTTGAGCTTCTTCGAAGGAAATTACACCTATAATTTCATGACTTCTTTTTGGCTCTAGGTTTTTTAAATTCCATAGTGGGGATTCATAGTCACTGGAGTCTGGCCAACTTTGATTTTTAATAGTCTTCATTTTGTGGCTGAGCTTTTATGACCAGTGGAAAAGGTACTTTCTCAGAGAGAATATAGCCCTGTGGTATGTCACATACAATTTAGCTCACTGTTAGCATGTAGTCAATTTCTTATAAAAAGTTTTCACTGCTTTGAAGAGTAGTTTTTGTCTTGCTAGTTCTCAGAAGACCTGGAATAGCGCTGGAAACAGTACAGATATTCCATAAAGTACTTGTTGACTCTGGTTAGATTTCATTTTTCAATTCAGCTACCAAACTAGAATAAATATCCAGTACCTCGTCTAATCTGTTTTATCCCTATCTCCTTTGCCAGCAAGTCCGACTCCATGAGTCATGGGCCTAACTTCCTCAACCTGGAGGCTAGGGTAATTTTGCGAACATCAATCATTTCCCCTTTGGGACAGATACAGATAAAGTGGATAAAATCTGAAGAAGAAAAAATTGAAATAAACATTGCAAATGAACAGATGCCAAGCTCGGAGGGTTGGAAGGTGCGAGTCAGAGGGAAGAATATTGCAGCTCATGTTCATCTATGGCTCAGCTTCAGGAAAACATGTTTGATTACTGAGAGTATATAGTCTAATTCTGGAAGCAGCCATAAATTTAGTACATCAAAAGCCTAAAAAGAGTGAAAGCAAAATTTATAGGAAGTTGGAGTATGACACAAACACAGCAAACTGGAATTGGAATTCAGAATGCCTTGATTCTACTGCTGGCTCTAATAAGTGTGAAATAAGTGAACTGGACTATGGTTTCTTGACTCCTGTTCCAATGTGTATGTCACTACACCATCCCTCAGGCTCTCCTTCATTGTTTTTACAGACGGTGTACCAACCCAGCCTAATGTGGCTTGTGCATTTCTCTCATACCATCTCTTCTCTGTTTCCATAGTTTCTTGGGGTTCCTACATTTTTTTCAGTCCCTGCCAACAATAGAGGTCTATGGTTTAATGTGTCTAGGTTCTTTGGCTGTAAGCAACAGAAATAGATCCGGTTAATTGAAACAATATAGGGTTTTATTGGGAGGAAATGGCATGACTAAGAGAACCTAAGGAAAAGCTAAATAACCAAGTTTTAGGAAGAACAATATTCCCAAGCATTTAATTCCCAGGAAGGAGAGGCTGACTGACTGAGCTTAGGTCACATGTCCAGGGCAGGGAGGGGAAGGGGCTCTTTAATTCTCATTTCCATCAAGACTGAGCAATGGAAAAGCAGAATACTTCCTCAGAGGGAAGATGAAATGTTTCCACCAAAAGAAGGTAGTAGGTTCTTAACATGTGCTAAAGGCATTTAATCCTCTGTAAGGGATACAAATCCAAGTAAAACACATCACTTTAATGTCTTGGGTTGTCTGTGGTGATATAACTGTAAAAGTTAATAAACAGTCTACTCTGGTGCTTCAGTCCATTATGGTTTACCAATAATTTTCACACATGAATAAACATTCTTGCCTCCATCAACAACAGAGTCAAATTAGTAACTCCAAGGGCTTGAATTATGATTGAATAAAATCTGACTTTAAGACTTACAAATTAGTCAAAGCAAAGTGAGCTTTGCCTATTTGTTTTATCATCTCATTTTTGAAATCGCTTCTGTAAACCCATTGCATTTACATACTGAGAGCAAGTCTTCTTTCTGAAGAGCTCAGAACACTCGCAGAAATTTTTATTGATCTGCTTATTTTCTCTTGGAGATAATTTGGTTTTCAATAATATTAAACTTAAGAGAAAACTTGTGATAGAAAATTCATGAGCATGGAAAGAAGTGGCAATTATTCACATTTTAATGATGTCATTGAAAAAAACTAAATGTTTACCAGTATAGAAATAATAGCCATCATACTGGTTACTTGTTTGGCTTTTCATTTTAATTTATAATATAGAAAGTTCACTGTTATCACCTTAATCAAAACCATCTACTAAATACCTTCCTGCTGATAGCACTGCTTGGAGTTTGTTAAATAGGCATAATTCTCTCCATTATCACCAAAAATTAATATTTAACAGGAGACCTCTTTTAGATTCTGAATGAATAATCACAACATTTAGGGCCTGCCCATGTAAATGATCTATGTTTAATTTTTTTTTTAAGAGAAGAATGGGGTTCGAAGCAGTGAATTCTGGAGACATTAAAATATGCTGATTTATTCATGTGTATGCCATCTCTTAGATTTGATTTTTAAACTCAGAGCGCCAGTGCTGTCAGTCTCTCAAAAGATGGGCAGGTCTGGAATCACAGCCAATCCTGCTTTTATTCATTTTCTATAGCTCAGAGAAGCATTCTCTCTTGCCAGCTTTATGAAGAACAGAACATAAAATTTCCATTTACCTGCTTGGATGACACTCACTTGGCATTCTTAAAGTGATTTTACCCATAAGCATAATATTAAAATAGAATTTACCTGTATATATAAATCCATTTATATTAATCATGTCCCCAGGGATTTCATAATTCTATACTAATAGTTTGGTTTCCATGTAGGGTAAACATAGACTCTATCCCAGGGTGCATTTTCACAGTGGGAATTGTGTTGTGAGATTCCTGCTGTTTCAGATGGTGCAAATGTATTTAAAACCCCAGGTACCACTTTTCTAAATTCAATGCATTTCCAGTCAGTAGCTGCTGCTGGATCTAGAGGAATGAAACCTTTGCTTGGAATTTAAAAAACAAACTGTAACATCTATTATTTAGTGACTCAATGGCAGACTTCAGGCACGTGAAAGAATGCTCTATACTGGCCATCATTTTCTGTAACAACAGGGGATCTAGGTATATTGTCAATAGCAAACAACAATAAAAACAACATTCTGGCTGACTGGCTGGAGACATGCCTGAACAGATGATTGGCTGTATTAGACAGAGCTCACCGTCTCTGATTGCAAAGTCTAAATGACAATGACCATATCTTAAATATGTGTGTCCCCAAGGTAGTAGTTGGGGCCCCGGTGACTCAGTTTTACACTCCTGTGTATGACTGACAGGTCTGCTGTAGGATTTCGAGGTTACTTCAGTGGCATTTCTCCAATTAACTTCCCTTCCCCCTCCACCATCCCTCACTCTCTTTACATAACTTAGATTTCCATTAACTGTTATCTTCTTGCCACCCCTCCTTGTCACATGAACAACCTTACCAATATAATTTATGATTAGCTTGGTCTCAATCATAAGGCTGATGACTTTGAAAAAGACTCTTAAAAATTATTTCAACCCCTGGAGTAGAGTCAAATACAGGGGCTGGCACATGGTAAGTTTCTAATTGATATGTAGTGATTAATAACTAAAATATTTATCAATATTTTACATCTTTATTAACAAATGGACAATATAAATATATGATAGAAAATATGAAAGGATGGAAATG
Source organism: Camelus bactrianus (assembly GCF_048773025.1). Taxonomy (NCBI): domain Eukaryota; kingdom Metazoa; phylum Chordata; class Mammalia; order Artiodactyla; family Camelidae; genus Camelus; species Camelus bactrianus. Next base: position 16,633,826 of record NC_133552.1, read on the forward strand.
AGGTTAACTTTTTTGAGCGTAGGCAAACACAGGACAGAGGAGCATGGAAGTCTAGGCATTGGCTCTACTCTCACCTTTTGTTACTTTAGAGACATAGAGCATCTCTCTTTCCTCCACAAATTGTTTTCCATAATAACTATTCAAAATTCAGGTTCATAAAATAGAGACACAATCTCAGTATTGGCTGATTAACCAAGCTGGTGGACTAGAAAATGAAAATACTGAGATCTTCATAGCAGATGACTTGGAAAAGCTAGCGAATGATAAAATAATGAAATAAATACTGCTGTATCAGTTAACAGATAGTTGGTCTCACACCAGTATATCTTTAAGTATTTCTAACCTTCTTTCCCCCTAGATTTGTTGAGACATAATTGACATATAACATGGTATAAATTTAAGACATACACAAGGTGATTTGATACATGTGTGTTTTACAAAATATGTACTACAATATTGTTAATCTATTACTCATATACTTGCATTTTTGTGTATTTGATAAGGACATTTATGAACTAGTCTCTTAGCAGCTTTTAACTATATAATACAATTTTGCTAACTATAGTCACCATGGTGTACGTTATATCCTTGGAAGTATTCAACTTATAACTGGAAGTTTGTACCCTTTAACCAACATTTCCCCTTTTTTTTCTATCCCCTATCTTCTGAAAACCACCATTCTACTCTCCATTTCCATGAATTTGGCTTTTCCAAACTTTTTTGGTTTCACATATGAATGAGATCATACAGTATTTATCTTTTTCTGTCTGACTTATTTCATTTGGCATAATGTTCTGGAGGTTCAACTATGTTGTCAAATGGCAGGATTTCCTTTTTATGATTGAATAACATTCCATTATATATATATATATATATATATAAACATATATATATATATTTCACTTCCATATTCTGATTTCATTTTGAGGGGGTAAATAACCGCAAGTGCGGTTGCTGGACCACATAGTAGTTCTATTTTTAATTTTGTAAGGAAATCCCATACTGTTTTCCATAGCAGCTGCACCAATTTGCAGTCTTCCCAGTGCTGTGTAAGGGTCCCAATTTCTCCACATCCTCACCCACACTTCTGGTCTTTTAATTTATTTGTTTTTTAATAATAGCGATCCTGACAGGTCTATGGTGATATCTCATTGTGGTTTTGATTTTAATTTCCCTGGTGATTAGTGATGTGAAGTACCTTTTCATTACCTGTTGTTTATGTATTTGTATGTCTTCTTTGGAGAAACGTCCACTCAATTTTTTGGCCCACTTTAAAATCAGGTTATTGTTTTCTGATTGTTTTTGTTTTTGATGTTGTAGGAGTTCCTTATATATTTTGGAAATTAATCTCTTATCAGGTGTATGACATGCAGATATTTTCTCTCATTCCATCGGTTGCCTTTTCACTCTTTCAAATGTTTCCTTTGTTGTGTAGAAGTCTTTTGGTTTGATACAGTCCCACTTGCTTTTGTTGCCTATGTTTTTGATGTCATATCCATGAAAGCATTGTCTAGGCCACTGTTGTAAGGCTTTTCCTCTATTTTTATTTCTAGTAGTTTTAGAGTTTCGGGTCTTATATTAAGTTGTTACTCCATTTTGCGCTTATTTTTGTGTATTTTCCATTCTCTTGCTTGTGGCTATCCAGTTTTCCAAACTACGTTTGTTGAAAACACAACTCTTTTCCTTATTGTGTAGTCACGACATCCCTGTCAAAGATCAGTTGACTGTATATGCATGAGTTTATTTCTAGGCTTTCTATTGTGTTCCATTTGCCTATATGTCTGCCAGTACCATACTGATTTAATTACTGTAGTTTTGTAATATATTTTGAAATCAGGATGTGTGATGCCTCTAATTTTGCTCTTCTTAAAGGCTGTTTTAGCTATTCAGAGTCTTTTGTGGTTCCATGTAAATAAAATACTAGAATTTTTTTTCTATTTCTGTAAAAAAATGTCTTTGGGATTTTGATAGAAATTTAATTGAATCTGTAGATTAAATTGGACATTTTATCAGTATTCATTCTTCCAATCCCTGAAAATAGGGTATCTTTCCATTTTCTTGTGTCTTCTTTATTTGATCAGTGTTTTGTAGTTTTCAGTTTGCAAGTCTTTTAGCTCCTTAGATAAGTTTATTCCTAAGTAAATTATTCCTTTGCTTCTATTGAAAATGGGATTGTTTTCTTATTTTTTGTCAGCTTGTTATCAATGTATAGAAGGACAACCGATTTCTGCATGCTGATTTTGCATCCTTGGATATGTTACACCTCTTCTGGTCCTCATCTTTAAAATTAACAAGGTTATTCATGATCTTTTGTGTGCTAAAATTAGATATCTGTGTTTTATGAAAAATAACAAATATGGTAGTACTTACTGATTTCTTTTGAGAAGGATGATGGCCATTTATTCTCAGAGAATACAGCGGTGGCACACAGGCATCATAGTTAGCACATCAACTGTTGCTTTTTCATCAACAATTGAGGATCAGTCACTGTGAGGACAAAGTACTGCTGGTTTCCACTTCACCTCTGAATGCAAGGACACAGGTATTGAGTTTTGGATAACTTGTATCATCACGCCTTACCATGCATTTTAAACAGTCAAATATTTCAGATCACTCTGATTCCCCTAAACACTTACACTGCAAAATATTGAAAGTAAGGAGAGTGAACAAGAAATGCAGAGGGCCAAGATTCCACATAGGAAGTTCAGGGAGTAGGGATCTCTGTGGGAGGCAACGTGGAAAACAGGATATGGAAAAGATTAAAGTCAAGAGCAGGGTCTAGAGTCAACCAGACATGGGTTTGAACGTCTAAGAGACTCAGGTCTCTTATGAACTGTGTAATCCTGCGTAAACCACTTAACTTCTCTAAACTTCCAGTTCTTCACCTGTAAAATTGAGATCTGAATTCTTAGATATGTGATGAATGTTAAGCAGGATGTGAAATACAAAGGACTCAGCACAACATTAAACGAGTGATAAATACTGCTATTATTATGGGCACAAGTGATCACAGAATCACAGCATACAAGCACTCATTATAAACTGTTCCGTTATTCCTGCTGAATTTAAATAACATGTCCCTAATATTGATTTTTTTAAATCATGGTTAATGTTTATGGACTGATTTCTTCTAGTAACAATAGTAATGCTTTACATATGAAGGCTGCAGTAACATTTTTCAAAGCCCCACTAAATGAATTACTTCATTTTGATCGCATTCCAAATGAATGAGTAAAAGGAAATGAAATATTTCAAAAGTCCTTACATTAAGACTTCCTGAACCAATTACCTGGATCAACATTTTCTGGGTACAGATCAGCCTTGGATTTAATTCCTCTCAAATACTCAAAACACTTTTCTAATTATCTGTTGACCATAGAAAACAACTGGCAGTAACTTCATAGACTAGTCAATTTGCACGGGCTCTTTGGAATATACCATTCAGATGTGGCAATCTGTGTATCCGAACATTTCCCAAGTTTTCTGCCTCTAGCACCAAGCTATTGCAACAAGGCTTTAATTACTTTGCAAGTTTCTCCAAATCTTATTTTCTTTTGCTTAGAGCAGATTTTTAAAAAGGAGTTCCATATAAATTAATGAAATAGCAGCTAAGGAAAAAAAGGTTCTTTGGATGTCATTACTGAGGGTTCATTATGCAAGGAAAGGTTACCAGCAATACCAGCAGCCAATAAGAGCGTGTCACCATGTCACCAGATAAACAGTCCCTTCTTCCCAGGGACTAGGTTCACACCAGCCAGCAACACACAGTGCAGTGTTCCTATTCAGCCTAACAGATACCACAGTATTTAATTTGGTTTCCATGTGGTAAGAAGACAATTTTGGACCTCTTCTGACGATGATAAATTTAACAGGGGGAACAAGTGTGCTTTGTAATGTGAATAAATAAGTAAATCACAAATTGAATACATATTGAGGGCCTGTTTTGTGTTAGGTGCTCCAAGGGAGTCATAGTGAGTAAGGCAGCATCCTTTTCTTGGAAGAGCCTACTTTCCAGTAGGAGAAAAAAAATCACATACCAAATACTGTAATACAAAGAACAAGATGAAAACGCAATAAAAGTAAAACTGAGTTTTAATTAATATCTACTATGTACCAGGCATTGTTCTGAGCAATTTCCAGGCCCTGTCTCAGATGATCTTGTGATAAATCTTGAGAAAGGCAAGGTTACTCCTTTTGTTTTACAGGTGAGGAAACCGAGGCACAGAGAAGTTAAGTAACTTGCTCAAGAGAACTCAGCTAGTAAGTGCTCACCCTAGAATTTGAACTCTAATGGACTCCTAAACTTATGCTTTTAAAGAATACATTAAACTGGGGACAGAAAAGATGCCAAGGGAATTGAGAAGATAAAGAGATTATTTTCAGATAAGCCTCAGAGTCTCCATTTATAAAACGGGATAATATGATGCCTGCATTGTACGGATGTTATAAGATTAACCAAAACAATATCTGTAAAGTACTTCAACGTGAGACTGAAGTTTCCCCCAACCACACAGCCTGGGTGTCAACCTCTCAGCACTTGGCTGAACAGGTTTTGCCCAGCTGGGGGCATCAGCACTTATCCTAGCCAAAGATATCCCCTCCGGGCTCTAAGTGTGCTAGGACACAGCTGGACACAGACCAGATTTCAGGGGCAGTGGAGGAAGTCCACACTGTCCTGGGCATGTATCCAGGAGAGCACTCCATGATATTAGCTACTGTTAGTGTGCCAACTCCAGTCTACCATCTGATATGGTCTGTAGACACCAGAATCCAAAATCCAGCTCTAAAGGGTCCTGGAAGCTTCTCTCACTGCTGAGTTGAACGGTTTCAAGAAGAAACTTTAGAAGTGCCATTACGATTTTTACATCAAATTAAGTTGATCCAGACAGATATTTTCAAATGAAAAATAACATCTTTCTTAAAGTCTTTTTAGAAAAAAGCAGACTATAAGTAAAAATGAATAGAGGAATATATTTTTCCTTGGATAATAATAACTACCTGTAATTACAGAGGGGAATGCCAGGATACAGTTGTTAAAATATTAAATTTCTCAAATCATGATACAGCGCACTCTCCTGGGGTAAGTCCTATTCTGTACATGAGGGTACTACTGTACAATTGTTAACATAGGAGAAATGTGATCAATACGTTTTCATACTACTACATTAGTCACAAAATCTAGCACTGGGATTTAAAATAATCTCAGAAGTTAGCTGGAAAATCAAAAGAAATGGCAAAAGTATGACGGGAGTAATTATTTCAGAACTCAAAAGAAAATTAAGATTTTCTGACATACAAATCTACTAGAAGAGACCAGATGTTTAAGAAAACCAAAAAAAAAAAAAAATTAAAGACGTCATTCTAAACATTCCACCAGCTGGTGTCCTACAATTACCCAAAAGTATACCCTTTTCCTCAAAACACTGAGGACTGGGAATGCGATGGTTTGTTCGCATCATGATTCTTATGTCTGTATTTTGCAATTCGTGAAATTTTTAGTCTCTTCGTCTCAAAGTAAAAGTGCAGCTTAGCTTTGAAATCTGACAGTCTTTCTCTCTCTCTCACACACACACACACACACACTTTCTTCTAAATGGAAAATCTTATTAGAATTAAACTGTATGTCAAAATGTCATTATGTTTAGTTTCACTGTATCTTCTAAAGAATGGTCATTCCCATAGGTAACTTAAAATTTTTGGTATTATTAATGACTATAGTAGTCTGAATAATAACCCACCAAATATGTCCCTTCTTAACCCAGATACCTGTAAAATATTACTGTACATGACAAAAGGGACTTTGGAGATGTGATTAAGTATCTTGAAATGGGGTGATTATTCTGGATTCCTTGGTGGACCTAATGCCATCCCAAGGGTCCTGATGAGAGGGAGGCAGGAGGTAAGAGAGGAAAAGTGCACTGATGACAGAAGCAGATTTAAGAGAAAGAGAATCTGAAGATTCTGTGCTGCTGGCTTGGAAGATAGAGGGAATGACCATAAACCAAGGAAAGCAGGTTGTCTATAGAAGCTGGGAAAGGCAAGAAAATGGATTCTCCTTTACAGCTTCCTTTAGAGCCTGCTGACACCTTACATTAGCCCAGTGAGACTAATTTTGGACTTCTGACTTCTAGAACTGTAAAATAATAAATTTGTGTCATTTTAAGCCACTATTTTGTGACAGTTTGTTATAGCGTCCATAGGAAACTACTACAATGACTACTACCAAGTAATTGTAATGACTAGGTGTAATTACTGGTAATTGATGGGTTTATTGGCCCAGAGCAGAGTAGAGAGTGAGCTTACTGACACACACAGGTTTTATTCATTTAATGTGCACCATTCCTCTGTTGGATCTTACCGAAGCACTCGAGTAGAATCCAACAGTATGAGATGAAATCCACATTATAATTTTATTTCCTTTTGAGACGCATGTTTTTGTGGCATATCAAGAATATCTTTTCCTAACCCGATGTCATAAAGATTTTTTTTCTTTCTTCTAAAATTCTTGTAGATTTATTGCCTACATTTAGATCTATGATCACTTCTGAGATAAATTTTGTGTGTGGTGTGAAATAGGGTCTAAATTAATCTTTTTGTATGTATATATCTAATTGTCCCAGCACCATTTGTTGAAGGGAGTATCTATTGCACCAACGATTACTCTGGCACTTTTGCCAAAAATCAATTGACTATAGCTATAAAGGCTTATTTCTGGACTCTCAACTTTGTTCTATCGAGCGATATGTCTCTCTATATGCCAGTACTGTTTTGATTACTGCAGCTTTACAGTAAGTTTTCAAATTGGGGGTTGAAAGTCCTGGAACTTTATTCTTTTTTTTTTTTTTTCAAAATTGTTTTGCATAATATGGATTCTTCACATTTCTATATAAATTTTAGGATTGGCTTCTCAACTTATGCTAGTATTTTCAAAAGATTTGTGTTGAATCAATTTAGGGAGAAGTTTCTCCTATTTCTTAAGCCTGGCTTGCCCTAGGTTTAGATAGAACTACATGTACTCAGTCATCTAATTAATAGTTGGCACCTCTTGGGTCTTACTGGTAGGACGGAGATGTGAAATCTTTTCCTGGAAGAAACTTCCATCTTTCAATTACTGATTCACTCTGCTTAAATCACGTACCAACTTGGCAGGAGTAGCTATCCATTCTGCCTTTTTTTCCCATCTGGTACCTTTCCCATGTCTACTCAGCATGCTTCAGTCTTATAGCTCCATTCCTACTCAGTGTTCTCCCATTTTGGCCTTGTGCCCCATTCACTTTCAGACGCTCCATTCTGCTCTCCTCTCCCAAGAGAACAGTGTGGTTCCAAGTCCTGTGATTCACAATCCCTTCATAATCAGGTGAGCATTCTCCTCTGCCTACTCTCATCCAGAGGACAAAAGAGGCGATTGTAAAACAGTGGATTCAATTTCAGAAGATGTGGTTTCTCTTCCTGACCGTGTCATATATGGACTGTGTGACCAAAGGCTGGTTATTAACTTCCTACATCAGCTTCCTCATTCTGAAAATGGGAATACTGGTAACTCTCCCATCAACCTCACATAGTTGCTTGAGAGCCTAAAGGGGTAACATATAAGAAAGTTAATTAAAAGCAGCAAAATACATGAGTATAAGAGTACATTAGCATTTAACTTACTTTTCTTCTCACGTAGATTATATGATATCATTATATTTCTGTGCCATCTAACATACTATGAGGTGCATAGAAGAGGCTCCATAAATATTTTACCTGAAATAATAAAAATCTGTGAAGTAGTTAGCAATAATAATTTGGACCTGGGACAGGACCATGAAATTTGTGTTAGCACGTGTGTGTGGAGGTGGGGGGAGAGACAGAGACAGAGACATAGAGAGAAAAAAAGACAGAAAGAGATACTTTTTTTCAGTTAACATCTTAAGAGACCAACATCTTATGGAACAAACATTGATAAAGTGAGTCTTGAAAATAAGCATAGAAAAACTGAAGCCTCAACCTGGAAAGAGTCTCATGTTGAAGCTCCATGTTGGGGGTTTATAGTCAAAGATGGTCATCCCCTACTCCCACCAAAAGAAGAACAGTTTTTATAAAAACATGAAAGAACAGTTCTTTGGCTTCACGTTGTAGTTCTTCAGAAACACAAAAGGGTATAGAAGACGGAGGAGAAAGCTGTAGCAAGATATCGGTTCCAATCTAATCTCAGAACCCAGATCTCTAAGATTTCATCAGAGATGGCCCCCAAGTCTAGGTGCATGTCACCCCAAGTCTCAGGCCTTTCCGTCTTTTCTCTCGTCCTCTCTTCACATCCAGACAGACATGTTCTCCAGAGCTCTGCATGCCAGGTCTCATTCCCTCTTCCTCAGAAGTGCTGCCTTGAGTCAGCCTCAACTTTACAGGATCTGCCATCTTACACGGGGCTTGGTCTGGCTAAATGCTTGTTAAGTTGACCCCCCAGACCTTCTTCTCTTCCTCATCTCTTTTCTTCCCAAAGACCTAAGTTTCCTTTCATCACACATAGGTGCTTACTCCATGCAGGCACTGTGTAGAGCATTAAAAATATATTAATTCAACTCTGTGTAGGCCCCTGCTATTGCCCACCTTTCCTGGAAGAGAGTAACCTCTTGCTGAGAAGTGCTATGATCTTAAACTTCAAAGAGCTCCCTTAGCCTCACAACTGTGGTCAGAAGAAAGCTAGAGTGTATGTCACACCCACTCAGCCCCAACTCTCCCACATCTTTCTCCCATGACATCCACAGGGCTTATTATTTCTCTTGGGAAAGTGCGGTTTTCACTAGTTACCAGGGTAAAACACTGGCTAACGATGACAAGGATACATAGTGAAAGTAAGCTGGCTGTGCTGCATTTTCTGGCTAATGAGTCCACCCGGCGTGGGGTGGGTGGCGACTGCTGTCACAGCAGCCTCGGGAGGAGAAAGTTACAAGGGTTCAAGGACATGGATTCGCCTCTCTTGTTTTCACAGGTGGCTCAGAATGACCGAGGAAGTAAAATACAGTCCCCTTCCCTGGTCTTCTGCCACTCTCCCTCCCTGTCCCTGACAACATCGCATCTGCTACAACCAGAGAACTAGCCAGTTATCATTTCATCATTGATCCCTTTCATCAACTACCCTCCATGGAAGAGACTGATGGTTCTTACATAAAACCTGTGATGAAAAGCAATAATAAAACCTTTGTGGGCATTCATCCTACACACATACACTGAGATCCCAGTTCCATGCTAAATGCTGACTTTATGAAGAGAAGGATGCTGTTTCTCAAGAGCTTTAAAATGTAGAAGATGAGACACACAAAAAAACCACCTCTGTGTAGTGGTTTAAGTGCTGTGGCGGAGGGACGCACACACGCCATGAAGGCACAGAGCACGGACCTGGGGCGCTGAGACCATCTGGAGCGGAGGCATGGCCAGGCGGGGTTCTCTGGTAGGAAGTAATACTTGAGATGAATCTTCATGAGAATGAGGACCAGGAGGAAAAGGAGAGAGGATGTATTCTAGATAAAACGAATAGCTGATATAAGTAGAGTTTGGAGTTTAAACTGTTTTTTTCAGATTTCACCTGTTTTCTCCTTTTTCTATAGTATTGTTAAAAGACACATCTCTGCATCTTCTAAATCACGCCAATCATATTTATTTTGTTGTTTATAGCAAAACTCAAGATGATTAGCCTTATCTAAGGTTTTATTTCTATTTCCGTCAATAGGAAACAAATGCCTCATTAGTACAAAAACTGTCTGGCAATTAAGAACTCATGACATGGCATCATGTCATATAGGAAATAAGAATTCTGATTTCGTCACACAAACTCTATTCTCAGAATCATGGTAGGAATTAGGGCAGGATTCGTTTCAGGGATCTGAGATGGCATGCCTCCCTTGAGAGGCACGGAGTGGTTCAGAGCGTGGAACTCCAACTCTGCTACTAACTCTGTGACCTTGGGCAGGTTACCGTCCCTGTACCTCAGTTTCCTCGTCTGTGAAATGAAGATACCAATAGCACTTATCACATCAGGCTGTTATGGGGAATGGATACAGCCATGCGTGCAGAGTGCTCCAGATTATTCCTACTGCATGGTCAATGCCATAGAAGTTTGTTATTATTATTATTACTGCTATTGCTATTATATCAGCATAACACCATTTTGTTTGCATGTTGCAGCATATTTTTGGTGCCTTTCTCATTTGAGATCAGTTACCTATTTGGATCCCAGAGCATTTGAGGACTGGTGTTTCCTTCGTTTTCTGAATGGAGTGGGTGTGTGTGTCCTCCCAGCAGAGCATACAGAGCTAATAAATTTTTTTTTACTTGCCTGCTCCTCAAGTCGGCATCATCTTCGTTGCAATGATACCAAGTTTCATACAACTGCAACGACGTCATTAGATGCAAATCTAAATTCTTTCCACAAAACCAAGCCTGAAACATGTATGAACTGAAACCTCTAACATACAGAGCAACCTAGCATACTGTTCGCAAATATACATTTCCTTGGCTTTTTGTAGGTCCTTTACTTTTAACAGTCCCTTGAAATTGGAAGTAATTCCCATGCATATATGAGAAAAACTGAAGATCAAAGAACCTAAGTGACTTAATATAGGTTATAGAACTCAATAGTGGCAAAGCCAGGACAATGGATTAGGAGTCGCTGCTCTTAGACCAGAGCTTTCCTCCCTTAATCAAGCTGCTTGTCGATTTCAGTGCATGAAAGAAACACATAGGACGACACCTTGTTACCAAGAAGCCACGAGTGCCCTCAAACTAACGGTGGAACAAGTTGGTCAGCTGGGAGATAAACTTCCTAGAAAATATCTTTGGTTTGGAGCAAAAGTTCTAGGAGCCAAATACACCATACACTATAAAACTTTAGCTCTGGGGATTTACACTGCAGCTTGGCTGCTGAGATGACCTATTTGAATAACAACTGTCAGTGATTAGAAACCCTGAAGATGGTAAACAAACAGATTAACCACTTTAATTATTTGAAATAAATACCTACAATCTGATCCTCTGGTATTGCACAAAAATTAAAGATACAGGGGAATAATCTGTTTATTTATTTCTTATACTGTTTGTGAGTCCCTGTAGCACTGATCTCATCTGCCTTTGCAAGTGCGGCAAGGGTTTACCAACATTTTCATGAATTCATTAATTTAATCAATATTTCATGGAGTCTCTACCACATATGAGTTATACAGTTAGGCACTGTATAGGGTCTACTAGATGGTGGGGATGCTGCAGATACTAAAGTGACAACATAAGGTTGACTATGAAAGATATCACATGAAATCATTCTGGCGATTCGTGTGTAAGAACATTCCCCCAGTCCAAACCCGGTCCTCTTCCACTGGTTCTACTACCTTCTATTCTATTATTGAAGCCAGATTCCAGGAGGCACCTTATCTTTTCTCAATTACTGCAAATACAGTCCTGTATTATGTCCTATTGATATTACCTCCTAAATTGGTCTCAAATCTGTTTGCCTCTCTCCACTTCCACCATCACCATCACCCCTTGAGTCCAAGCTACCATCAGCTCGTGCCTGGGCTACTTCAACAGATCAGTTGCATCCACTCTTGTTATCATTTACAACTGATTCTCACCCTGCACTCAGAGTAATCTTTCTGAATGGCCAATTTGATTATTTCACCTTTCTGCTTAAAATACTTCAACAGTTCATCTTATGATAAACATGAAAACCCATGACATGCCCTAGATATCCCATAAAATTTGGTTCTCCCTGTTTCTCCAGCACCAGGCTTTCTTCCAGCTGCACCCACTTTCTTGCATTTCCTCAGGCACTTTGTGCTCATTTTTGCTGCCAGACCTATGTACAGGCTGTTCCCTCTGCCTAGATTATTCCCTGTCCTCACCCTCACCTCAATCCTCATCAGCACCGAGATCTCAGATCAGTCAGGAAAGCCTTCCCTGGCCTTCCTAGTAGGTTAGTTAGTTCGGTTGTGTATTTTGCCTTTGAGCCTCTTAGCCCAGTTACTATTTCGAGATTGATTATGTGGTTCTATATTTGCTTCCGTCACTGAACTCAAGGTATGTGAAGGAGACATTACCTCTCTTGGTGTACCTCTTCTGTCACTAGCAAGGTAGATGGCACACAGAAGTGTTCTCTAAAGAAAATATTTGAATGAATGGATGAATGGATAAATGCAAGAGTTCAAAGAAGGAAGGGAGGGAGCGGAAGAAGGAAGCATGAAGAGGGAGAGAAAGATTTAGTTAATGTGACAATGGTGTCCTCTGTAGGAGAACATAGTTGTTTTTGGCCTGGACTTTGACGGACAGATAACATTCTAATAGATATTGTTAGAAGATTTTAGGCAACAGAGGTAGCATGAAAAAGATGCAGAAATAAGAAGATACAGAATGTTCTAGAACATTTGATACAGTTTTGAAGAGTAGGTAGAGAGAAATATAACTAGAAAGATAGTTAATGTAACAAAAGGCTTGACTAATGTGCTAGCCTACAGAAGATGGCCTGTGTATGGTAGGAATGTGGAGGAACTGAAAGTTTCCAAGCAAGGCTGATGCATTGGATAATGGTTATGATACACTGACAATTTGAGAGGTAAGAAAATTAATCTAGTTGGTCCTTGGAGGATGAAAGGATCATAAACAGGGAGAATCATCAGGAGGTTGCTACATCAGCTATATTACGAAATGATAAAAACACTGACTGGGAATGAAGAGTGAGGGCCTGGGTGAGAATGTAAAGGTTGTGGTGCACGCCGCAGATAGTATGAAGGGAGGATGCAGGGATGTGTGGGACTGGACAACTAACTCCATATGGAAAGTCAAGAATCAACTGTCCTATAAGCTCTGTGAGGGGAGGCCCCACATCATGCTCATTGGTTGGTTTTAGTTTTCTATTGCTTCTGTAACAAATTCCTACAAGCTCAGTGGTTTTAAACAACATAGATTTCACATCTCCCAGTTCTAATGCTCAGAAGTCTAAACTGAATTTCACTGGGCTAAAATCAATGTATCAATAGGATTTAGTTCTTTTTGGAGATTCTACAGTGGAATTCATTTCCTTGCTTCTTTCAGCTTCTAGAAGCTGCCCACACTCCTTGGCTTGAGGCCCTAAATCATTCCAAACCTCTGTTTCTGTCATCATACTGCTTTTTTCTGACTCTGGTCCTCCTGTCTCTCTCATATGGGGCCCCCTGTGATTATATTCAGCTGACCTGGATAATCCAGGATGATCCCCGCCTCAATGCTGAATTTCATCACATCTCCAAAGTCCCTTTCGCCATGTAAGGCGGAATAGGTTCTAGAATTAGGAACTGGGGGAGCATTATCCCGCCTACCACAATGCAAATTCTCCTCACATCCATCTCAGTGCCTGTGTCTATCGCATAGAAGAGCTCAATAATGGTTTCTGGTGACTGAGATGATGTTGGTAAAAATGTGTTAATTGTTTAGAAATTTTGAGGCCAGATGAAGTGTATAGTTGAATGCAACCTAAAAGGGTCTGTAGAAAAGAGGTACTTTGTACACATTCAGTTAGAGAAGATGCAGATGAGTGAGCTGCTTCCAGGAACTGCTGATACTTTGAATTATTGTCACTCTTTGGTCTATAACCTCAGGTATCCAAAGTGTGATGGAAAATTGAAGTGTCTCTGAAACATGTCATTGTCACTTTATAGAAACTCAAAGCTCAGAACCATTCTCTTTTACTTTCAGCCCATAGCTGAGTTTTCAGACTGGTCACGCACCTGTGCTCATTCACTCACTCAGTCATCTACACATTTTTGTGGGAATATTCCTACATGACTGCATCTGTTCTTAGTGCTAGGAGATTTAAAAGTGCATCTTCTGTGACTAGATTTGGCAATTAGTATGTTAAACAGTCAATTAAACAACAAGTAATTTGTGCGTTCTGGACTCTGTTATAGGTTGTAAAGATACAAGACAAACTGAGTTTCTGCCTCCAAAACAGAACGGACTTGCTTTCTGGTGAAGGTAGACAGACAATACACAGAAAAAAAATAGGGCAATAAGGTCGAATGGCAACTAGGGAGGGACTGCATTCCCTACAGGGTCAAGGAAAGCGTCTGTGAGGAAGGAATATTTGATGTACGCCCTCAATTATATGCACCTGTGAATTTGCCCTTCTGGATTTACAATGCAGATGATTGAGCTTTAAGACACAAATGAGAGAAGCAGGCATTTATAGATTGAATAAATAGGCCATTCTTTTCAATCAATTCCTTATTCACAAAGCATGTAACTTGTATGAGTCCTCAATGAATTCAATCACCCACTCACCTTTCAAGGAAAAGAATTACAAATTCAGAAGCCTTGTTCTCAGACAGACGAATTCAGGGCTGCATTTTCCTCAGCCCAGCTCTCAGCTGTTTGACGTCTACCAAAGGATATACTCTGACTTAACAATGAAAGTTTCTGTGTGTTACATCCTTCCTAGGGCATCCCCTTGTTGGTCTCTTTCAAACTGAGCAGTTTCCCACCAAAGCATTTGAGCCAAACTTTTCTGGGAACACTGATAAAATTATTCATTAGCTAATGGATTCTTAAGATAATTGAATTGAATTTCCCCTTCTCCAATCCAAGTACTAAAACAGAACATTTTTCTTCACAATTTAATTCCAGGACCCCAGGTCTCAAATCAAAATGAAATAAGAAACTGCTTGTAAACATGACTATTGCTCACATTCATCTTTGTCTACTTGATTCTTTGGTTCAATCAGACATATAGATAGGTTTATATTAGACATTGGACTGCTTAGACAGCAGGAAAGAAGAAAGAAAAAAAGGGAAATAAAATGAAGAAATAGGACGGGGGAAAGGCAGGAAGAAGGGGAGAGGGGGAGAGAAAGAAAAGAAAGTGCCTTTTACATTCTGAGCTTATCTGAGCAGTATCCATATTTTAGGAGTTTTAGGATGCATCGATATTTATGTATCAATATGCTTTGCTCAGAAGGTTAGATTCCCTGCTAGGGCTGAGAGCAATAATACCTTCATATAAACTGATCTATATTCACATTAACAGCAGGTAGGAAAAAAAAAACCCTTCATATTACATATTTGAACAATAAATATTTTCCACATCCCCATCGCTTTTTCTGAAAAACAAAACAAGACAGAAATAATGTTGAGCCATATAGCAATTCCACCCTGATCAAAAATTCCCTTCAGGAGAAAAGACCAGGTGCATACTCTTTCAGCAAACATTTATCAATGTTTAAGAATTATGATTCATCCCTGGGTCCTGAAGGGACTGTGCTAGAGAAAGAAGGAATTCCACCTAAGAGAATAAAGCAGGCAGCAGGAGAGAATAAAGGTTTCATTTTCTCCCCAGAGAAAGAACCCCAGGTTGGGGTTGAGAGGGAGAAAGAGGAAAGTAAACCTGGATCTTAGAGGTACACCGTGGAGACCACTGGGGGATGGATGGAACCTAAGAACTATCAAGGGACAGTCTCAGGATCCTGCAGGCAGGGATCTGGAACCTGGGACCTGAGGGTAGCACAGAGGACCAGATTCAGGAACAAATTCTCAGTGTGCATTATTAAAAACCAAACAAGATGAATTTACCGGTTCACACTGAAGCTGAAGGGAAAAGAAATCCTGAAACTTTTCAAGGATCAGGGGTGATGGTGGACCTAAACTAATAATGTAGTGCCTTTCATACCAGAATGGAAACAACAGGTCGATGACTGCGGGATCTCCATTTTTCCTCCTGCTCCCCTGACATCACCTAAAGGTCAGTCTTTTCCAGACAGCGTCTGTATGTAGAAAAGTGCTCAAATTGTAAATGGTCAGCTTGATGAATATTTGAAAAGTGAATACACACATGTAACTGGCACCCGCTACCACAAGAAGTGCAATGTTAGCAGCACTTCAGACAACCCGTGTGTCCTTGCTCAGTCATGATTCTCCCCCGACAAAAGCACACACTGTCCTGTCTTCTAGCACCATTATTTCTGATTGCTTTTAAGCTTTATATAAATTGAATTATGTAGCATGCATTACTGTCTTCTTTCACTCAATATGTATTATTTTAGTGAAATTATCCATGCATATACCAATAAACCATTCATTCCCATTGCCACATAATATGCTATTATATAATTGTATCATTACGTATTTACCATTATATTTAGGTTGTTTTTATATTAGTGTTATTAAGGATAAGCCTGCTACGAACATTAGTTTATATAACTTAGTGAACATATGTACATACACTTGTAGGAACATATGTACATCTTTCTAGGAATGGAATCACTCGGGGACAGGGCAGCTTTAGTGAATACTGTCCAACACTTAGAAGCTCATAGCATATGAGAGTTCTAATTTGTGTACTGGCAATATTTGGTATTGTTAGTTTTTCATTCTAGTCATTCCGGTGTGTAGCAAATCATTGTGATTTTAAGTTCTAAGTTCTATTTCCATAATCACTTGCAAGTCTGAGCAGCTTTCCATAATCCTGTTGACTATTTGGATGTTCTGTTTTGGAAAGTGCCTGTTCCACTCTATTGCCTGTTTTTCTAATGAGCTGGGTTTTTTTTTTAATTATTGAGATGTAGGAGTTCTTTATGTGTTCTGGAAACATGTTATCTTCTAGCTTTATGTACTGAAACTGTTTTTTCCTACTCCATGTTTCGACTTTTCATTCTATTAATAAGAATTATTATTTTGATAAGAAGTTCTTGCATAGAATACAATTTATCAAACTTTTCCTTTAGTATTAGTGCTTTTTCTATTCTGATGTGATATCTTCCCCATCCCAAGATCATAAAAATATCCTGACCCCTACTTCACATCACACCCCAAAATCAACTTCTGGTAATATATGGACATAAATCTTTTGCCCACTTTGTATCGGATTATTTATTGGCTTATTTCAAGTTACAAGAATTCTTCATATACTTGAAATGTTAAGCCCTTTGTCAAATAGATGCTTTGCAAATATTTTTCAAAGTATATGACTTGACTTTTCATTTTATTAAACTTGTCTTCTAAAGAACAATTTTTTTAAAATGTTGGTAAGATCTAATTTACTGATCTTTTGTTTTATAGGTTGTGTTTTTCACATCATATTTAAGAAATTATTACCAAGAACAGCCATTAAGATTTCCTCCTATGTTTTCTTCTGGAGTTGGGTACTTGTCACTTTTGTATTTGGAGCTATGATCTGGGTTATTTTTTGTAATACTGTTAGAGGTAAGGGTTGAGGATTGTGTATGGATAATCCAGTTATTTCAGCACAATTTGTTAAAAGGATTATCCTTTCACAGTTGAATTGCCTTGGGACATCTGTCAAAAATTAACTGAACACATATTTATCCGTGTATTTCTGGACTTTCTATTTTGTTCCATTGATCTATTTGTATATTTTTATATCAATGCCACACTGATTAATACAGCTTTACAGTAAGTTTTTCAATCAGATAGTGCAAGTCCTCTAGCTTCTTTCTTTTTCAGAGTTGTTTCAGCTATTCTAGTGTTTTGCTTTTTTTTCATAAATTTTAATTAATTAATTAATTAATTAAGTTTTTAAAGTGGAGGTACTGGGGATTGAACCCAGGACCTCATGCATGCTAATGCAATCTTTCACTGAGCTATTCCTGTCCCCCTCTTTATAAATTTTAGAATAAGCTTGTCATTAAGAAAAAAAAAAAAGCCTGCTGAGATTTTGATTGGGACTGTGTTGAATCTTTAGATCAATTCAGGGAGACTTGACATATTAACAATATATGTCTTTAACCCATAAGTACCTCTCCATTTGTATAGCTTTCCTTAAAATTCACCTGTTTTGTAGTCTTCACCCTACAAATCTTGGACATCTTTTGTCAGATTTATTCCTAAGTATATTATGGTTTTGGATACTATAATAAATGGGATTATTTTGAAAATTTCAATTTCCCCTGTTCTTTGCTTGTCTACAAAAATACTATGGATTTTGTGTACTGACCTTGAATCCTGAAACCTTGCCAAAATCACTTACTATTTCAAGTAGCTTTGTTTTGTATATTTTGGGGGGCTTTTCTATGTACATGATCATATTATCTATAAAGACAGTTTACATTTTCCCTTGTAGGATGAAGGCCTTTTTAAAATTTTTGTTTCTTGCCTTACTGCAATAGCCAAAACATCCAGCTCAATGGTGACAGGAGGCATTCTTGCTTTCTTCCTTAATAATATTATGGAGAAAATTATTCAGCTTTTATAATTAAGTATGATTTTACCTATAGGTTTTCATAAACATTCTTTATCAGGTTGGAGGAGTTTCCTTCTATTCTGAGTTTTCTGAGAGATTTTTAAAAAATCATCAATGGATATTGAATTTTATACAATGTGTTTACTTTGAGTTGTCAAATTTATTTTCAGTCTATTAATATGCAAAACACATCAACTGATTTTGAACACAACCAATTTGCATTCCTGGGATAAACCCCACTTGGGTCGTGATATAATATTTTTTGTGTTTTTCTAGATTCAATTTGTTAATATTTTGTTAAGGGTTTATGTACCTATGTTCAGGTGGTATGTTCTACAGTTTTCTCTTCTTAAAATATTTTTGTCCAGTATTGGCACGGTGGGTAATGCTGGCCTCATAAGAGATGTTGGGATGTGTTCCCTCTTATTTCCTGAAACAGATTATGACTCATTTTTATCAAGAAATTTGTCCGTTTCTTCTAAATTATTGAATGTATAAACATAAAATTATTTGTAAATCTTCTTAATGTACTTTTAAATACCGGGAGGATCCAAGGTAATATGTCCTCTTTTATTCCTGATATTGGTCATTTGTGTCACCTCTCTATTTTCCCCTGATATATCTGACTAGAGTTTCATTAATTTTATGGGTTTTTTTCAAAGAATCAGGCTTTAGTATCATTCGTTTTCTCTTGTTTTCTATGATCAAGTTTATTCACTAATCTTTTATGTATGTCATTTCCTTGCTTCTGCTTGATTTGTGAATGACGTGAAAGATGATATTTGCCTTTTCATTAACTGTGGCCATTGGCTTACATGAAAATTGAATCACAAGCGAGCCAGAATAAAACATAGCTTTCATCTCAAATGGCTGGATGTTGTTCAAGTTCCTGGACAACTATTTATTCTTTTAACACTCTGTAAGAATACACTCAGATTAGGGAAGGCATTCCCACAGGTGTTTTATGGTAGCTGAAACTGGCAACTCAAGAGGATGTGACAGAGGATTCTTTGTCTGATTTAAAAAGGAAACATAACCTCTGATACCTTTGCCCAGAAGTAAGAATTAAAAGCTCAACTGTGTAATCCCTCATCTGGTACAGCTGGGAATGGTAATCCCCAGCAAACCTCCAGAGGCTTCAATTTCTTGGCCAAGAAAGTAAATCTAATGATAAAGATGCTCTGCACTGAGATACTAAATGGATAAAGAGTATCACATTTTCAAAGGAGAAAGAAAAAATTTTTTCATAGTTCACTTATAGCACATTTATGAGCAACTCCAGTCAAGTTATCATTTCTCCAAATTTCTCCACAGAGGCTTCAAATTCTAAAGCCGTGCAAACTGGAGATATTTATCTAAGTGCCTTAAGCAACATTCATACTTCTGTTTTTCCCAGAGAGAAGCCGAGACAGGACAGAGGGATCTTTTCTATTGCCTACTGCTGTCATTAGTGCTGGTGTACCTTTAATTATTAGTCCTCTGGTGAAATGGCCTTTAGTGTAAAAGTAAGCACAACAGTGCTTTGCCCAATGTCACCTTGAACTCTCATCTCCATCTGTAAATCTGTGTGATAATGGGAGAAGCAAAGACTTTGGAAATCCACTTACAAGTGAAATGGAGATATGGCTACCCTACTGAAGGCAGTTAGTGTGAAAATATGGGGTCTTGACTTCATGTCTAGCTCCCCGTGGTTTCAGCAGATCCTTACGCTCTTGGAAGGTAGGTAGGTGAGGTAGGTGGGTAGGTGGAGATGGTAGGTCGAGGAGTAGGACACACATAAGAGAGCTGAAAAATGTAAAATTCAGATCTCATTTCAAATAAAGCATAGCTTTAGGAGAGTATTTAGAAAGCATGAAAAAGTGCTTGGACTATAATAGATGTTTTATATAGATATGAGTTGAATCTGAAACTGAACCAAATTATCAATTAACCCCCAGACCCTCCAGAGTCTGGAAAACTTCAAGTGTAGTAAATTAAAGTAAAAAGAAAACCACTTATTAAATGAAAGCAAGTCCTAGTCTAACATAAATCTTTACACGTTCAGGATTTTGGTTTCTATGGAGGTGTATTGTCACTAATTCTCCTTCATATATTATTGATGCTTCTAGAGCCCACTCTTCCCATTGCATTAAAAATGGACATCCAACAAAGTTCTGCTCTTGGCCTCTTGTTTTCCCTCTGTATACTCTGTTCTTCCACAGAGACCACTCTGCTCAGATTTTTATTGATGACAGTGGTCACAAAAACAGATGGGAAGATTTTGTTAAGAAGGATTCAAAGAAGAACTGAGCAGTAGAGGGCACGTCCTTTTGGGAGCTGAGTGGTTGGAGACTAGTGTGCCTTATCAAGGGCTCAAGGAAATTTGGAAATGTTGCTCTAATACCTGGACCCAAGCAGTCATATTTTCCATCATAGGATGTTAGGACATGGATTATCAAAGAAGCCAGAACCTGTTCACTCTCATACTGGGCCAGAGAAAGGAAAGGGTACACACACGAGATCTCCCACCTTTCAAAAAATTCTGATTTTCAAATTGTAGCATCAACAGGTAATACGAGGTAACAGTCTCTGAAGTTTCTTGAGATGAGGGCTCTAGTAAGGCCATATTTATATCCCCAGCACCTAGCAAAGTGTCTGGCATATAGTAGGAGATAATTAAATGCAAGTAAAAATCTTGCATCCCTTTTATACTCTGGCAAAAGGAGCGTTTGTGTTACTGTGGAGCTACTGGGTGTGAGCTGTGCTGGATGATGACAGCAGCCCTGGGGAGACCTATGCCCGCTTTCACCCAGCTACAGCACACCTCCTTGCTTCTCTGCTCGATGATGCCCAAGGCTCTCTCTTCTCTGATGTGTGGACCCAAGAACTTCACCGCTCAGTCTGAGGCCCAGGCTTTTAGCATCTTCTCCCTTCCTAAATAAAATCATTTTACTTCCTTCATTTATTCACTTGAACCACCATATAGAATTTTATGTTGCTGTCTTATCCTGCTATTCTTCATCTAGTTTAGAAACATTGCCTTTATTTGTCATTTGATAATCATTTGCACTTTAGAAAAATTACTTTATGTAAGAGGCAGTGATTTAGAGGGCCTCTGAATCGGACAACCTGTGTATTAATTTCATCTCCATCCTTTCTAGCTGTATTACCATGAGCAAGACACTCAGCCCTTCTGTGCTTCAGTTCCATTTTTTCATCTGTAAATGTATATAGTTATAGTACCCACCATGTAGGCTTATGAGAAATAAAGTTTAAAGCAGTGCCTAGAACACAGTAAACACTTCATAAATGTGAAAATTATTTATTTGTTGATTTTGGTTTTTGTTCATGCTAACTTGAAATAGGAAGCACCAATGCATGAGGAAGAAGTATGACATGATCCATAGTCTGAGCAAGATTTTTCAGCCCACAGAGCCCTCCTTACTCCCTGAAAAAGACCTACTCACCAGGCTCAGATGGCCCTCTTATGACGAATCAGTTCTCCAAGAGACCACTACTCCTACGAACATACTGCCCTCATTCTCACCATCTCCCACAGGAAAACAATAGATCCCATCACAAGAACAGGCTCCATCACTATCTCTTTCCTGGATCACTACAACTGTCTTTTCAGTAGTCTTCTTGCTTCTGTGCTCACCCCCTAAATCCTGTCTTTCCTCAACACAGAAGCCAAGTGACTCTCCCAGTTTGAATCAAGTCAATGTGGCACCTCTGCTCAAAATCATTCAACGACTCCCAAATTTTGCTGGAGAAAGTCCAGGTTCTTTTTATGTCCTCCAGACCTGAGATGGGCTGCCTCCTCTGCTGCATACCTATATGGTTTTATCTCCAGCTCCTTTTGCTCTTCCTGACTCCGCTCCAGCCACAATGGCCTCCTTACTGCACACCGACCATGCACGCACACACGCCCCTCAGGGACTGGCACTGGTGGTTCTTCCTTCAGGAATGTTCTGTGACCACAGTGTCCCATGGTAATTGTTTCACTGCTGCATCTTTGCCCAGATACCCACTTCTGCATGAGTTCTTTCCAGGCCACCCTTTTATAATTTCTCTTCTCACTCACAGTGAGGCTCTTTTGAAAAAATATTTTCTTCTGTATGGTTTTTCCTTTCTCTCCGAAGAGTTATTACTCTCTAACATATATATAAATCACTGACTTATTATGATTTTTGTTATTGTTTGCTTTCTTCACTAGAATATAAGCAAGGCAAGATTCGTGGTCTGCTTTGTTTACTGATGTATTCCAAACACCTAGGGTAGTGCCTGGCATAGACTGTGGCAGCAATAAATACTGGATGGATAAACAAACTTTGGTTTAGCACATATTTTATGCTAGATTTTTGTCTGGGTATTTCACAGAGTTAATCTGATTCAGCATAGTGGCTTGGACAAGTAGAAGATGATTTCTAATTTCCAAATCTTGTATTAGATCATCTCTGGGCTAATAATATTTATTTAAAATCACTAGAAGGGCATTTCTCCAAAAACTGTATGCCATGAATGGAGGAGTCTATGATTAGGAATGATTTCTGAGGAACAAGTAATTCATTTAAAAAGATAATTAAGATGTTTTTATTTTTTAAGGAAAGAATTACTGAAGGCCCCTTTGTCTTGAATAAGCCAGATACACAGATGAACCTCAAATGAAGGTAGACTTTTTAAAAAATTACTCTTCTTATATTTTGGACATCTTGTCTCCTTTAATTTATCATTAAATATTGGCTGGTATAAGGACCATCCATGGTGGAACCTCTCTAAGAAAGCTGTCTCATTAGATTGCCCACATCATCCCCAAAATTCTTCAGCATTCAGATTACAATCCTAGAGTCTTTCAGGTGTGAGGAACTAGCCACATCCCCTATTCACGGCAATCTATGGATGTGAAGGAGTGTGTGAAGGAGTTAACTCAACTTTCAAAGGTCAGTTCAACCCTCCTCTCTGGAAACGTCATCTGAAGATGTCTTCATCAACCTGACTTCATAATCTAATTGTCTCTGTGTCTAATTTTCTTTTAAGTACTTACCTACTCAGAACTTTGAAAGGAATTCATGAGCAACAGCTGCTTGTTGTTGTCTCTGTCTAAGCCTTTCCTCCAACATCTTTTCTCAGGGGGGTCATTTGTTCAATCAGCAAGTATGTATTGAACACTTATGTGCTACCAAGCACTACTGAAAGGGTCAGGAGGTAAAGCAATGTGGGAGGAAGAAAGATCACTGTTCTCATGAAGCCATTTCTTCAGGTCAAATCTCCTTCTAACCCAATTCTCCATACTTCAGTACTAGTGAAGGCTTTTCAGCCTCTCAGGTAGATTGATCTTCAACCAGGGGGAATTTTGTCCCCCAAGAGACATCTGGAAATAACTGAAGATATTTATGACTGTCACAACTGGCAGAGGGTAATGGCGGCAACTAAAGGTTAGGGACAAAGGATACTGCTTAGCAAAGCATCCTGGGATGAATGAGACAGTGTCACAACCAAGGATTAGGCTCAAAATGTCAATGGTGCTAACCCTTTTTTTGGATTAGCAGACTCATACATTTTGTAGAGATGTTAGTAATATAGTGATGCTGGAAATATTAAGCCAAGTTCAAATAGGAAAGATATGTAATTTTCTGAACCTGAGAAATGTTTCTGAACATATTTATCAACTATTAAAACTTTTCTCCCTTAATAGGGAGGAAAATGTAAAGGCAAATAGCTAGATATCGACCTTTTCACATTCATACCATCTTTACCATCATTTGCTTTCAAGAGGCATGACAGAGTGAGAATATTTTAAATTCTGCTGACCAAATTAATATTGTTACAAGCAAGAATATGCCACCCAAGCTGAGGCCACTGGAGTCAGCTTTTGGAAAATGTAGAACGTGGATTCTCTTGTTCTTGATTCATTCTCTAGACGGTTCCAACATGGCTTTCCCTGTGCACAATCTTTCCTTCAAATCTACCCTATTTCTCATCATTTACAAGCCTCTCAACTTGATCCTTTTAAATGATACACAGGTTATTAGTCACTTCCAGAGATGTAAATGCCAAAGACGGATATGCTTATGACAAAGGACATCTGAATGGGGATGGCTGCTTCTCCACGGAAGCTTTCTCTAGGGATGGTGATCTAAATCAAATTCAGAAAATATTTGGTTATTTTTTCAATCCTCACGGGAGTAATACTACTACTTGCCCACTTATGATTTAGGGAAATTATCCATGAAACTATCTTTCTAAAATATAAGCCTGACATATCTTTCTACATCATTGTACTTTCAACCTGCCTATATTGTTATATTCGATGAGAGTTTCTTATATACATCATCCAGTTGGGTCATTTTCTTCCCCAATATTCCAGTATTTGTATTTTAGCTGGTGTATAGAAATCATTTACATTTTATGTGATTACTGGTATGTCTGACATTATATTTCTTGTTTTTCTGTTGTCCCCTCTATTTTTTCCTTCTCTGTTTTCTTTTACCTGCTTTCCTATGGGTTACTTGAATATTTCTGACATTTCATTTTTATTTTTCTGTAGTGTTTTTTTTCCTGTAATATTTTGGATATCTTTGTGTATGTGTTTTTAGTGACTGCCTTCAGGAGTTAAAGTGAAGATTAAATGATATGTAGTAAGGCTTATGCTCATTATTCTATCACTATATGTGAATAATGGTTTTTCTTTTACTTTGTATCAAGGACAGGGGTCAGGTCCCTGGGGATGAGAGTTAGGAACGCTGAACTAGATATCAGCATCTCTGTGTCACTGATGTGGTTCAGTCTTAAAAGGGACTATCAGTTTCCAATTTCCTGGCTCCCTAAATCATGCATGTTATTGATCTTCCTCTCAATGGTGTGATTTTCCAAGAGGTACTAATCCAACCTGAGTTTGGAGACTACGTGTAGCACAGATGCACACACCTGGAGCTGGTGGAAAATATCCTTGTTAACACTTGCCAGTCCAAGAAAACATCTGACT
Source organism: Camelus bactrianus (assembly GCF_048773025.1). Lineage (NCBI taxonomy): Eukaryota > Metazoa > Chordata > Mammalia > Artiodactyla > Camelidae > Camelus > Camelus bactrianus. The sequence continues at coordinate 16,658,986 of NC_133552.1, forward strand.
TAATGTAAAAGATGTACGTGGGAAAGAGAAATGAATTCATTCTTTTAGAATTAAAAAGCACAAATGCAGCACATGTGTCAGTCACCAACCTCCCACGTTACATTCTCCTCTGCAGACTTATTCATATTTTGGTCTCATGCAAAACTTTTGATTGATCTATTGTAGGGGAGTAGTAAAATTACTAAGTCATTTTTCCCCCTGTTGGCTCAGTTAGAATATACATATTGTTGGTTTTGATTAAAAATCGTTTTATAGATCTGGCTTACACAGCTTCTACTATTTGGGGAAGAACTTATGTTGTAACATAAAGTGGAAACAATGATTTTTGATATGAAATTTAATTAATCTGCCAAAAATATTAATTCAGTCTCTTCTGTTTGTCAAGGCCTGTGCTCAATGCTGTGGGCAATGCAGTTAAATCATAAGGCATGGCTTCCTCCTGGGAAGCTGACAGAATTCTTAATAAAAATCAGGCAGAGGGAACACTCAACAAATAAATATGTTATAAAATGCTTATTTGTTTGGTAGAGGCTGTAAATGCCATCCTGTTTAAGAAAGAGGGTTAGAGGAGGATCTCCTGGGATTCAGGGGGTCAGGAGAGGTTTCCTAAAAGAGGTGGAAATGAGCAGAGACTAAATGATGGATGCATTTTACATAGAAGGCAATATTAGGGAGGAGATGTTGTAGACAGAAAACCCCATGATCAAGGGCGTGAAGTGAATGGACTGTGTATGCAAATATGAAATGAAGACTCACTAGATCACCATGTGCAAAATGGAGAACACAGGATGATAAAGTCACGCGAGCCTCTGATGCCAGGGTTAATTGTCTTGTCCATTCATAAAGCTGAAACTAAACTAAATGTGTATCATTTTAATTTGGTAAAAAGAAAGGCTAAATAAATAAATAAATAAATAAATAAGCCAGCAAGCTCTTTTCTGCCAAGGATGCTGACCTTTTCATATTCCCCTACAAAAGGGCCCAGAACACCCTGTGGGATATGCTGTGTGGGTTCCTTAGAAGGGAAGAGGAACCTTCTGATAATTCAAAAAAAAAAAAAAAATATATATATATATATATATATATATATATATATATATATATGAGAAGATAATGTGGGAGCAGATGAGGAGGGCAGCCTGAGAAAGGCATCTGGTGAATTTGCTTGTGTAGATAAAAAGTATCAATGATTCCAGGCAATGATTCCCTGTCATCTTAAATTTTTTGTGCAAAGTTTAGATATATTGTGAAAACAAAGCAATTATATGCCTGTTACACACACTCTTCCCAAGTCACAGGGTCTCACCCAGGTCAGGTCTACATAGAATTAGCAAGTATTTCTGATAAAAGTTACCTTTTGAACATAATAGCAAATTCTCTCTTCTTGCACAGGCCTCGTGAAAATCAGGCCTGGGGCCTAACAGGCACGCCAAGGCCCCTGACTTCCAACATTACAATCATCCAAGGGAGCACAACACAGTCACTTTGGTTTAGCAGGAACATGGAAAATGTCAGTCCTCTGATGGGATTTTTTGTGTTTGCACGTAAGATGCCTCCTAATTTCAGGGCCATTTTGGAATACATGATTGGTAATAAAAAATAATTTCTCAAAGCTTTCTTATTTTGGCAAAAATCAAAATAGCCTCCTCCCTTTCCTGTGTGCTTACCATGCTGCCCCTGGCTATTTTTAAAAGTTCTGTTCTGATTGTGGAGGTCCTTTGCTTAAAAACCCCCAAAGGCTGTTTATCAAAAGGCCATCCAATTCACATTGGTAGTCAAGGTCTTTTAAATCTGCCCACAAACTATTTTTCTAAGTTTTTCCTCAACACCAGCTTCTGTTTTTCCCAAACTATGCCATTTCCCAAATATTCCACGTAGTTTCAGATATCAGAGGCTTGGCTCCTGCTCTTTCTTCCATGTAGAATGTACTCTCCACCCCTACCCTCTACCTATCCAGTAATTTAACTTAGCCTTCAGGACTCAGTTAAATCTCACATACTCTACAAAGACTTCTGTAACCTCTGATTCTCCCAGTCAGAATTCCTTTCTGTTCCCTTTGCATCCCCAAGGCTTGCTTCTTATGCCCTTGTTTAATATTTATCATAATCTAACATGTAATAATTGCCTATATCTCTGTTTTTCAAACGAAATTATGTGCTACCTGTCCACAAAAGTAATGGTGTACTCAATTGTTATCTTGCTGCCTAGCCCAAAACCTTAGTGAATAAAGAACGACCATTAATTAGTTGATTTAATCAACTGTTTATCACTATTTTATGAACAAGGTTCTTGAAGTCTATAGAATAAAAGTTCTGAGATTAAATGTCACCCTCAACTAGGCTTATTTTAATGGAATTCCTTTTTCTAAGATGTATAAACAATGTAGAGCCCTCACATTATTTAGTTTGAGTCCCTCTTTTACCTTCCAATTAATTTTTCCAGCCAAGATTAGGAATTTGTTTGTAATTTGGAGAAAAGACACTGGAGAGTCAAAAGAACTATTCCAAATGCAATACTTTACTATAAGAAACACTGGCTTAAATAAAGAGAAGATAAACATACTTAACAGACATCCTGGTGTTTGGACCAGTTAAAGAAAAATTTAATCAAGAGGCCCGGAGACAGCTCGATGACTCATGAATATGTAACATGAATTTCATTAAGCCTAACAACATTGAGAAATACTGTCACAATTGAGTCATACCTGTGGAAGTGGTCTACAATATCCAAATGCTAACTGTCAGATAGCTCTTCAATGTAAGCCATACATTAATTCACGTTATACTAGAATTAAGAAAAGTTGATGTAGCCAAGTAGGGTACCTGGCAAAGGTAATCTTGTGCTTGATTTAAGTAGCCATTTGCCAGGGAATGAGTTGTTGAATATAGACACATATGGGATAGTATTTTGGAAATTATGGTGTGGTTACAGTAACAGCAGCAAAAGGAGAACAATGTGTGGACTCTACATACTACCCTGAGTCTTCCAAAGGACTTAATTTGGGGATCAGGTAACGGGAAAGGAGAAAGGGGAAGTATATATTTTTTCACCCCAGTTGTCACTGCACTGAATGTGATGTAAGTTAATCATCCTGGTTCCCTTTTCTCCTTTCTTTGTCTGGCTGGACATTCAGGGCTGACTGAAGTGGGGTGTTTGGTACCATTTGCAGCTTTCATAGTCACGGTCTCTAAACTGATTTCCCCTTGCTTTTTATTAGTATATTTCCACCTTGACTTCAAAAACTTCCATCTCATCATACTAAGGAGATTTCTGAGTCATCATCTCTTCAAGTTTTTATTCTGTTTTAAGTTAACTACCTCCTGTAAACCCACATTTCTTAATAAGGTGAAGCGTTTTTAGGTAAGAATGCCTGTGGCTGTAACAGTGTCACTCCACCCATCAGAGATTATTTGACTGGTCATTCAGTTGACCCCTTCTTCATTCACTCTTCCACATGCCTCCTTCAAAAGTCAGATGATTAGTAGAAGAGGATAATCCAGCCAGAGAAAGGAGGGCCAGGTTTTGGTGATGGATATGATAAATGGGAAGCAGGGTGAGTGAGAAAGATAAATTTGGAAATGAAGACGTTAGTGCTCCAGTTATATCCTTGTGTTTTCCTGGTTTGAAGATGACCTTCAAGAAACTTGATATATTTTTTTTCAGTTCTGTCCAAGGTTCAGAACTAACATTGGATTCCATCCTTCTAACAGCCATCTATACTGAAATGATACCAGGTGTTACACATTTTATTTAGTGGCAAATGAAGCTGAAGCTCTTTGAGTAAAGTTTCAAAGTGCTTTGTGATAAAGAACTGTAATAACAGAGAATATTTAAAACAGTGGGGAAATGTTAATAATAATATTAGTGCAGTGGTTGTAGACAATAGGAGTGAGAGGAATCTGTTCCAGTCATTGGTATTTTTCTGAGCAAGATACTTTCCTGGTGTTTCTCACTGCTTCCAATTCTGATGAGGATGACTTATGAAGACCCTTTTGATTGCAAGTAATTTAAGGCCAAACTAACTTAAGATAAAAAAGGAAACTTTTTAGAAGGACACTGGGCATCCCAACTGGGCGTCATAAAGAGGAACTACCTAGAACATGGCTTCCACAGGGAAACAAGGAAGTCCTTGAACCATTATTTGCAACCCTGCTTCTCCCTACAGATCTGCTATGATTCTCTAAGCCTAGGCCACCCTATCTGCTTCCCAGTCTTAGTGGAATAAATGACTGCTGTTTACAAATCCAAAGTTTAGGTGTTTGTCTAGTCCCCCTGAAAAAAGTGTTTCCCTTTCTCTCTCCCTCTCCCTCTGTTTCCGTTACCATAATTACCAAGAAAGGGACAGAGTAAATGAACTTGTCCAAGTAAGTCTTGATATATCTTAAATCAGATCTTTCCAGGTAAAGTAGCTGTTTCCCAAGAATAAGATGGCATTTAAAAGTATCTGAACTACAGACTCATTTATTAAATTGTGCCTTGATTTACATCCTCCATACACATTGACATCCTCCAAATATTCCACTGATAAGGAACCTACCAAACAGGGTGGCTGGCATTTTGATACAATTTACTCATCTAAAAGAAGCTATTTAGGATCTGTGAACTGTAAGTATCTTGGAAGGAGCCAGAAGGAACTCTTAAAGGACACTGTTATTACTTATACCTTTAGAAGCAGAAATATAACTTCTTGGCAGGAGATGCTCTCTGCCTTAGGAGGGTATTACTGCCACCCTTAGAGGAACTGGATGAGTTAAGGTCCTTTTGACAGTTCCTTAACTTTTAGAATTCCAAAATTACTCACTTAATACTAAGTACGTTTGTTTCTTACATGTGTATTACAGGTAACATTACCACAATGACTTTCTCTTAATTTAAGATGAAAATCTGAAATTAAATATTCTGTTAGGAAAAAAAATGAAGTAATATCAGCAGAAAGAAAACAGTTGGTGACTATGGGTTCTCATCATAAATACATCTGGGATTCTTTGAAATGAGCATAATATGAAAGAGGAAAAAAATGTGCCCTGCTGACTTAGTGATACCATGATTTATTTACTTATAAGCACTTGCCCTTGGAGATGCCAAAATCATCAATCCCCTAGTATTTTTTTTTATATTAAAACAAACAAAAAGCCCTTAGGGAATAAATCAGGTGACTTCTATATAATTTCCTCTGTTTTGCCTAAAAACTGAAGAAACTTTAAAGTAAGTTTAATGTTCAAGTTCCTTGCTTAAGGAGGCCCTTTTCAATGACAGCCAGCTCCATTTCAAAGTTAATTTACAGGGCTCCAGAATGTCTATTTACTTCTGCGCTGACTATCAGAGCATCTGGCCCCTAAGCTGAAGGTGACCAAATGCATATTAGATGGAGACACTGCAGTGTTTTAACTAATTCTGACGCAAGTAATGACATACTGTTTGACAAGGAGATTCTTGAAATGTTTCCTTTTTCATACATTTACTGACACTGTTGTATGTGGTTTACTCCCTCAGCACTTTGCTGACTTCATAGGACAATGTCAAGTTCAAATTGATGTCATTCCCACCTGAGATAACTGCACTTAGGAAGAAAACAGAGAAACAGGCAGGGGAAAAATCTGTTAGTGTTAGGCTGAGGAGTCTGCATTAGGATCTGTTCCAAGCTGACATACTGGGGACTGAGTTTTTTTGGTTACATATATTTAGAAAGCCATATTTCATTCCAAAGGTGCACACAACACTCATGGCTCATTATGTAACTCTGTGCTCCACAAAAATGACTTAAAGTTCTATCAGGATGTGGATTAGCAACTGCAGTTTTCATGGAAGGAAACTAACACAGAGACAGATGTCTGGGATGTACATGAGCAGCAAAGCCAAGGTCAGCATCCAATTAACATTTCCTAATGCCCACTGGGTCTCTAACATTTTACCACGAGCTCAATGGTGTTTGTACAAAGAGGAAAGGCAACTTCTGATTTGCAAGGATATAAAGAGCAGTTTCACTTAGATGTCACACGCAGTGCTGGGACTGTGTTATCAGTAGACACACCCAATGTCATCTGTTTTGCTATGTATGGTTGAGAATGATTCAACCCAGACAAAAAGTTAGATTCTCAGTCAGTTATTTCCAAACTTTTGAGTGATGAGAATCTCTTTTTAAAATAAAAATATTGATTCCTCTGAAAATTGCAATTTTATTTTAGTAACTCCCTACTGTTAAGAATGGCATATCCATATCAGATTTCTTTTGAACACATTTGTATTAAGTGCATATTATCTGATAGGCATGGTGCTGAATAAACATAGTCTTTGCTCTCAAGAGGTTTGTAAGCTAAAATATGACTTTAATGCAATGAATTTGCATTTTAGTAATCACAACCCCATCTATATATACTTTAAAATACAGGTGCATAGGTGTACGTGAGTTATTTAATCTGTCTAAAAAACAGTTGACATGTACCATTGGCAGATCCTTACATCAAGTGGTATCCCACACCTCTCACTTCATTCACTTCCATCCAAATTCTGTAGTCAGTTGATTCATAACTGCTGGCTTGAGCTTTCTCCCCACTCTTAGGAAGGACAATTCCACCTTCTTTTCTGCAACAGTGAAGCAGTAATTTCACAAAAGCAGACTTTAGATTCCAACCTCTGGTTCTAGTATTTACCATCTATGTGACCTGGGCAAGTTACTTAATGTCTCTGTGCCTCCATTTATTTATTTTTTTTCTTCAGCTTGAAGTACAATAGACAAAATTATAATGTATTTTAAGTGTACAATGTGATGATTTGATGTATGCATAACTTGTGAAAGAATTCTCACAAAGTTAATTAACACATTCATCATCCCACTTACTTTTTTTTTGGTGAGAACACTTGAGCTCTACTCTCTTAATAAATTTCAATTAAACAATAAATATAGTATTATCAATCATAGTGACCATGTTATATAGTAGATCCTCAAAGCGTAAGATGAATATATCTTATAACTGAAAGTTTATATACTTTTACTAACCTCTCCCCATTTCTCCTACCACCCCAACTCCAGCCCTAGTAATCATCATTCTACTCTCTGCTTCTATGAATTTGCCTGTTTCAGATTCCACATATAAGTAAGATAACACAGTATTTGTCCTTCTGTGTCTGGCTTATTTCAAATAGTAGGATAGCTTTCAGGTTTATTTATGTTGTCACAAGTGGCAGGATTTCTTTCTTTTTTAAGTCAGAATATATTCCATTGTGTGTATATAAATGTGAGTATTTGTGTGTGTGTGTGTATCACACTTTCTTTTTACAGTCATCCATTGATGGACACATAAGTTGTTTCCATACTTTGACTACTGTGAATGAATGATGCTGCAATAAACATGGGAGCACAGATAGCTCTTCTAGATAATGATTTTGTATCCTTTGGATATACAGCCAGAAGTGGGAGTGCTAGATCCTATGTTCTATTTTTAATTTCTTGAGGAAACTCTATACTGTTTACACTCCCAGTAACAGTGTACAGGTGTTCTCTTTTATTTACATCCTCACAATTATTTATCTCTTACCATTTTCAAAATAATCATCCTAACATGTGTTTTTATTTATAATAGGTATTTTATTCTTTTTGATGCTGTTGTAAATGGGATTAGTTTCTTAATTCTCTTTCTGATAGTTCATTGTTATTCTATAGTACTTTTTGCATTTTGATTTTGTATCCTGAAACTTTGCTTAACTGCTTATTAGTTGTAAGTTTTTTTTTCCCCTTTGGTGTAGTCTTTATGGCTTTCTATATATAATAGCATGCCATGCAAACAGACAATTTCACCTTTTCCTTTTTGAGTTTGATGCCTTTTATTTCTTTTCTTTTCTTTTTTTGCCTGAATGCTCTGGCTAGAACTTCCAGGACTATGTTGAATAGAACAGATGAGAGTGGACAATCTTGCTTTGCTCCTTATCTTTTAGAAAAAGCTTTCAGCTTTTCCCTGTTGAGTGTCATGTTAGCTCTGTGCTTGTCATATGATCTTTATTATGTTTAGGTACATTCCATTCTTTTTTGTTGAGAATATTTATCATGAAAGGATGTTGAATTGTGTCAATTCTTTTCCTTTGTCTATAGAGGTGATCATATGATTTTTATCCTTTGTTTTGTTAAATGTGGTGTGTTGCTCTGATTGACTGTCATGTGTTGAACCAGGTTTGTATCCCAGGAATAAATATCACTTGATCATAGCGCATGATTATCTTTATGTATTGTTCGATTCAGTTTGCTGATACTTTATTGAGGATTTTTGCATTTATGTTCATCAGGGATATTGGCCTATAATTTTTCTTTTCTTGTAGTGTCCTTTTCTGGCTTTGGTATCAGGATAATGTTGGCCTCCTAAAATAAGTTTGGAAGTGTTCCTTCTTCTTTTACTTTTTGGAAGAGTTTGAGAAGGACTGGTGTTAATTCTTCTTTAAATGTTTGGTAGCATCTACCAGCAAAGCCATCTAATCCTGGACTTTTCTTTGTTGGGAAGTTTTTGATTACAGACTCAATCTCCTTACTAGTAATTAGCGTGTTCAAATTTTACATTCATGATTCAGTCTTTGTAGGTAGTATGTTTCTAGGAGTTCATCCATTTCTTCTAGAATATCTAATTTGTTGTCATATAATTGTTTATAATAGTTTCTTATGATTCTTAATATTTCTTTGTTATCAGTTGTAATGTCACCTCTTTCATTTCTGATTTTATATAGTTGAGTCTTCTCTCTTTTATACTTAAAGATTTATTGATGTTGAATATCTTTTCAAAAAATCAACTCTTGGTTTTATTTATATTCTCTTCTTTCTAGTCCCGATTTCATCTATTCCTACTCTGATCCTTGTTATTTTCTTCCTTCTACTAATTTTGGACTTAATTTGTCTCTTTTTCTAGTTCCTTGAATGTGAAGTAAGGTTGCTCATTTTGGACCTTTCTCATTTCTTAATGTAGGTGTTTTTGCTGCAAACTTCCCTCTTAGAACCACTTCTGCTGCATCTCATAGGTTTTGGCATGTTGTGTTTCCACTTTCATTTGGTTCAGGATTTTCTTTATTTATCTTTTGATTTCTTTGATCTATTGGTTGTTCAGAAACATGCTGTTTAATCTTCATATATTTACGAATTTTCCATTTTCCCCTCTTTCGGTTGATTTCTAGTTTCACAATGTTGTGGCCAGAAACACACTTGATATGATTTCAATCTTCTTAAATTAGTTAAGACTTGGTTTTTGGCTTAACAATTGATCTATCCTGGAGAATGTTTCATGTGTGCTTGAAAAGAGTGCATTCTGCTGCTGATGGAAAGTTCTCTTATGCCCGTTAAGCCTATCTGGTCTAATGTGCCATTTAAGTCCAATATTTCTTTATTGTTTTTCTGTCTGGATGATCTATCCATTGTTGAAGTGGGACTCTGAAGTTCCTTCATGTTATTGTATTGTCTATATCTTCCTTCAGCTCTGTTAATATTTGTTTTATATATTTAGCTGCTTCAAACTTGAGTGCATAAGTATCTGGAATTATTATATCCTTATAACGAATTGACCCTTTTATCATTGTATAATAACCTTTTCGTTCCTTGTTAAATTTTTGGCTTAAAGTCTACTTTGTGTGATATAAGAAGAGCTACCCTTGTTCTTTTTTGGTTTTCATTTGCGTGGGATATTTTTTTCCATTACTTCACTTTCAGTCTGTGTGTCTTTAAAGCTGAAATGAGTCTCTTGTAGTCAACATACAGTTGGGTTTTTTACACACACACACGTGTGTGTGTGTGTGTAAGTGTGTATCTACTCGGCCATTCCGTTGTTTGACAGGAAAATTTAGTCCATTTACATTTAAATTAATTATTGATAGGGATGGACTTATTGTCACTTTTTGTTGTTGTTTTGTTTTGTTGACTGATTTGCAGTTCCTTTGTTTCTTTTTTCCTCTCTTGCTCTCCTCTTTTGTGATTTGATTACTTTCTATAATGATATGCTTTGATTCCTTTCTCTTTCTCTACTATAGGTTTTTATTTTGTAGTTAGCATGATGAGACTTACATAAAACATCTTATGACAGTCTATTTCAAGTTGATAATAACTTAATTTTGAATGCACAAGAAAGTTCCACATTTTTATACATCCCTCAGGTGTTGTTTTTGATGTCACAATTCATATTGTTTTATATTGCATATCCACTAATAGATAATGTTGTTTTAGTAATTTCTAGTACTTTTACTTTAACCTTTATAATAGAGTTATAAGTGATTAAGCCCCCACCATAACAACTTTAGAACATTCTGAATTTAACTATGTATTAACCTTCACCAGTGAGATGTATACTTTCACATGTTTTTGTGTTACTAATTAGCATCCTTTGTTTCAGCTTTAAGAACTGCCATTAACGTGTCATATCAGCCTGATTTCGTGGTGGTGAACTACTTTAACTTTTGTTTATCTGGGAAACTTTATCTTTCAATTCTGAAAGAGGACTTTGCTGGATAGAATATTCTTGGTTGGCATTTTTTTTCTTTCTGCACTTTAAATAGAACATCCCACTCCCTTCTTGCCTGCAAGGTTTCTGCTGAAACATCTGCTGAAAGTCTTATGGAAGCTCCCTTGTACATAACAAGTTGCTTTTCTCTTGCTGCTTTCAGATTCTCCTTTGTCTTTAACTTTTGACAATTTAATTATAATGTATCTTAGTGTGGGTCTTGGATTCTTCTGATTTTGTGCTCTTTGGCATTCCTGGTTCTGAATGTTTGTTTCTTCCCCCAGGTTAGGAAAGTCTTCAGCCACTATTTATTTGACAAAGATTTCTGCCTCTTTCTTTGTCTCTTCTCCTTCTGAGATCCCTGTAATTTCCTTGATAGTGTCACATAGTTCTTTAAGCTATCTTTACTCTTTTCCCTTCTTTTTGCTCTTCTAATTGGATGAATTCCACTGCCCTGTCTTTGAGTTTGCTCAACCTTTTTTTTCCTGCTTGATCTAGTCTGCTCTTAAAGTCCTATATTGAATTTTTCAGTTCAGTTATTGCATTCTTCAACTCTGTGATTTCTGTTTAATACTCTTGAATATATTCTCTTTGTTGAAATTCTCAGTTTTCATGCATTGCTCTCCTGACCTTGGTGAGTATCTTTATGACCATTATTTTGAATTCTTTGTTGGGTAAATCACTTATCTCCATTTCATTAACGTCTGTTTCTAGAGATTTCTCTCAATCTTCTGTTTGGAACCATAGTCCCTTATTTCTTCATCTTCTTTAACTTTGTGTTGATTTCTGCACATTAGATACAACAGCCACCTGTTTTGTATTGACACTCTGGCCTCATAGAGGAGATGAGCCTCATCAATAAGCCTGGCCTGAGCTCCCGGTTGCCTTTATACACATCCATGCTGTCATTATTTTCTTTTGAGGGTGTAACAAAATCCCTCAATGTCCCAAAGGTGTTGGAAATGCCCAAACTCTTGTTTAGACGCCCAGAGGACTATTAATTGTCAGCTCCCAGAGCTCCCTGATGCATACTAACAGAACACTGGAACTCCAGACCACAGGTAGGAAGATCAGGACACTGGATGTGCAGTATAGCCCCTATTAGGGAGAAATCAGAAGCTGGATGGTTTTGCTTACTCACTGTACTAAGTCAGAGGGAAAATCTCTGGAAGTCCTCACGTACTTAAACAAAAGTGTTTTTTTGTTTTGTGTGGTCCCAGGGGTCTCAGGAATGCTGAACTCTCTTAGGTCCCAGAGCTAGCTGAATTGAGAGCCAGTCCCTGGTGTGGCAGCCGTTAAGAGTTGGGGTGCTAAACGTGTGGACCACCTCCCTCCAGGGAGAATCTGGGGACTTGTTTTTACTACTGGGTTGAGTCAGGGAGAGACAGTGGGAGACGTGACTACCAGCTCTATCCTCCCAGGAGGATCCTAGTCAGCTCCCACATGAAGAACCTCAGACAGCACCTGGGAAAGAATGAAGTCACATCTTTCCCAGGGAGAAACTGGGAGGTAGGTGTTTTGCCTGCTCCCTCTGTGCTGAGCCTGGTCGGAACAGCTGCGGAAAAGTGCTGTATGCCCATTTGAAAACCACTCTTCTTGTTTAACATGGTCCTGCGGTACTCGGGAATGCCGAGCCCTGCTGGCTATCAGAACGAGGTAATTTGAGGGCTCATCCTTCAGGCGGAAGCCACAAAAGTTGGTGCACCAGATATGTGAATTTGGAGACTTCGTTTTATTGTTGCAGAAAACCAGAGGGAGAATGTAGTGAAAGTGCCCACTGGCTCTTTTGAGCGCTGGGACGATTGCAGTCAGCACTTCAAAGCAGGCTGATCAGAAGCTGAACCGTCAGGCAGTAGCTGGGAAAGTTTGCGCTCAAACTCCTTCCCAAAAGAAACTGGGAGATGGGTGCCTTTGGCTGCTCCCTCTGCACTGAGCCCAGGGAGTGTTCGCACACCTATCTATCTATCTATCTATCTATTTAATAATGTCTTTTATTATCCAGTAAAAGAAAATTTTCTTACACAATTTTACAAATTCTCCTTATTAACCACTAGATAGAAAGCTCCCTATTAACTTATTTACCTGTATAAAAACAAAATAAAGCTCTCTACTATGTTTTACAACTACTTTTCTCTTAAGATAAAATTTGCATAGAGTGAGATGCGTAGATCTTAAGTGCACAGTTCTACACAAGGCTATTGTACAGGCTAACACTCTGTCTCCTAACAGTGCATTAATTAAAGTAATCTTTTTTCCTTTTCATAAGCAGAGAAAAATCATGTTTCTCCATCCCTCATCTACAGAGTGTCTAGCTGCTTTCGTAGGCTGTCTGACCCCACATTCACTGTGCCACTCTGGGGTAATCATGTCCTGCCTGGGACAGGATGGGGTGCGCAGCAACATCCTCATTATTTACTGTAGGCTAATTAATAAGAACTATACCCCTGGGCCAGAGTAATATGTATGCACATTCAGGAGAAAATTAATGAAGATGAATACTAAAAACCCAACAACACATCCATTTAAGAACGTGTTTGTTTGCTACAGTCCTGCGGGACTCATCACTGCAAGCCTCACTGGTTCTCAGAGCTGGGTCATTTGGGGGCTGTACCTTGAGTAGCAGCCTTAAAAGTTGGGGTACTAAATGTGAGGTCCAAACTCTTCACCCTCCTTGGAGAAGCTGGGATTTGGGACTCTCCCCCCGGGTGTAAGGCCCTGTGAGCGTGGGGTTTATGGTGTGGGCATGTCTCAGCCTTTCCTACCCGTTTCACTGGGGGTACTTCCCCAGCTGCCTGACATATAGGAGTCACTCAACTAGTTTCTGGATTTTTCTCAGAGGGAGTTGATCCTTGTGTAGCTGTATATTCTGAACATCTGTGAGAAGAGGGGAATTCAGGAGACTCGTACGTCACCACCTTGGTGACCTCCCCATTTCTTCTTTAAAATGGAGATAATGATAGCACCTATATTATAGGGTTGTTGTGAGGATTAAACAAGTTAATACACGCACAGTATTTAGAAATTATTATTACTACTTAGTACTATTATCTATTACTTATTACTATGTTATTGTTACCTCTACTGCTATTCAGTATGGTCAAGGTAGGTACTGCATGAGTATGTACTTTGTGTCCAGCCCTGATCAAGAAGCCCAACTTATCATGCATGAGAGTGTGTCAAGATTTGCTTAAGATGATTAAAACTTCCATTTCACATGACCTAAAGTTTGGATCATTTTGAAGGGATATGGATGATTCAGCACCGTTCATTGTTTGTGACGCTGGTACACGCATCCTTGTTTAAAGCTTTATTGATCAGGAATGGGTGTAGGCACTCTGCTCTTCTGGCAGGACGTCTAGTATTGATGTCTTATTGCCAAGGAAACTGCAGGTAATTTCTTTTCTTCATAGGAGCTGCTTAATAGCATCAAATCATTGATCCATCTACTGTATTTGGCCCCCTGGCAACAGTTAATGCTAGGAAGACCACGTAATAAAGTATTTTGCTTAGAGGGTTGGGAGAAAATGAATATCGTCTTTGACCGAGGGAGGCATGGAGCCTGGGAAGCTTTTAGACATCTCTCTCCTGCTCTTACAGCACGCTCCGGCTGGTCCACCATATGTGTATCACAATTGACCATTTGTTTTCCTTTAGTTTCGAGTGCTGTGTCCTTAAACATGCTCTTTTATTATTTGTTTAGATACCCTCCATTTTCAGATAACTTCCTTTTCAGAGGAGTGTATGGAATATCATAGGGAGATGGGCTTTATTTCTGCTAACATTAGAGGAATAGAAAAGAGGCAGAATTTAGATAAGAGACAAGAAATAATTTTTGGCTTCTTGGTAGAAGCATCACTCAAAAACAGCTGCAAATTCTTCTTTCTGACACCATCACATATAGGGAAAAAGCTATTCTATTTTCCTTTTTAACTAAAATACAGGGTGATGTAGGAAGAATAGTTTTTGATTCTGGAAGACAGAGGTTCAAATGCTGGCCCTAACACTTACTGTCTGTGGCCTTGAGTAAGTTACATCAAATTCTTGACTAACCCTAAAAACAGGACTGTAAGAGCTATCCTCATTGGCTGGTGTGAGATGAGATAAATGTAAGACAAGTGAAGCATAAAGGGAATGTCGCAAGCACTAGTTTCTGTCTGTCTGTCTGTCTGTCGGTCTGTCTGCCCGCAGAGCTGTCGGGGGTTGACAAGGCAGAGGCATTAGGCTCCAGTCTGATCCCCTCAAGTGAAACTTAGCTCAAGGCTTCCTCCCAGCCTCCGGGTCAGGAACAGCTTTGAGGATGTTCACTCCTCTGGAAGGCACCACATGAAGCAGGCTATTGCTTGGCTGATGGTTCTGCCAATAGAAAGCCCTACCTGGGGATAAACAGATGCATTCTCTTTATCTCCTGGTTTTCCTCGTAGTCTTAAGGTCTCCATAAGTAAATGCAAGTGATAAGGTAAGGCAAGAAAAGTGTGGTAAGAGCGTATTTCTACGGCAAATCTCTATTAAATAAATTAACCTATGTGGAAGCACTTTAGTAAAGTGGAAAGCATTACACAGACGTTAAGCCTAATTTCTGGGGCCTTTAGCCTTAGGCAATGCTCCTTTATGTCTGCCAGCACACAAGCCAATCTCCCTTAGCTCACATGCCTCGGCCAGCACAGTGTGGTAACAGACTTCCCGCCCAGCAGGCCTCCGCAGCCGTGAAAGGACAGCCACATCCAGCACCTACCAGGACATACCCCGCTGAAAACTTGCCTCCTACAACGTCCGAAAAGCAGAGATTTTTGCAACTACACACATCCACATTAACAACTCTTTCCCCTTTAAAATAGATACACACAAGCCCCTACAGATGTACGCACGTGGACATATATGCACATGTATCCACATAAAAACACATACAAACATAGATACACACATGCGTAACACACATACACACTCACGCACACATACACTCGAATACACACTCATACACTCACATTCCCACAAGCACACATATACACACATAAATCTCATACACACATGCACACACACTGCTGCCAGGTTATCAGGGGAGGAGAGAGTGAGTCACAGCTCCTACTTCTCTTCCGTCTAATGAGAAGACAAGGGAGTGGGGGAGTGTGCTGCAGGAATTGTATCACCAGTGCAAACTAAAGGAAACTAAAGGTGGACGTGATCGTGATCCTGGCTCTGCAATGGTAACTACGAGGACTCAGTCTCAGGGTCATTTATTTTTCCTTGGAAAAATAACTGGAAACTTGAGTGGGAGGTCAGATGTTATTTGTACTTGCTGTTCTTCTTTCTGGGGACTTGTGGCATCTCGCTACATACAGCCTCTCCAGGCACCAGGAAACAGCATGACGTAGCAGGGCTCTACAACTTTGGTCCTCTCCTTTATCTAATACTAATATTTCAGATGAATGTCATAACTTTATAGGTCAACGTTCTCAACTAGAAGAAAGGTAAAACACTTAATACTTTTAAAATAAAAGGGAATCTTTGTTCTAATTGAGTAGCTCTTTTCAATAGATAAAAACATTCTGGATGTAAGAGGCAACTTGAATTGTAGAATAAAGAGGAATGGAAAATTGACAAAGCAGGTTTGACTTTAGGACCCTTGCTCCTTAAGCTCAGGTCCCCACATAACTCAAGAGTAATTGTCTCCTTTAAATTTTCCTCAACTATCATAGCTGTTGTGTTTTCACTAATAGAAACGCTTATTTTTATTTGGATGCACTATTACATTTTTCTTCATCTTCATCTATCCTTATTTCCTTTTTCCCTTGACTTTGAGAATTAAAAAATATAGAAATGTACCAAAAATAATATATCAAAGATACACCTATATATTATGATTTTTAATAACTTACTGTATGTACTTTAATTCTATAAATTAAAAAAGTTATTTAAGTGCACTTTTTCACCCATACTTGCTTTCTCCCACAGAGTGATGTCTGCTATAGTAAATTTAGCATGAATCTTTCCAAGTTCAGAGCTTTATAATTTTAGTGTTATATAGCTATCCATAAATAATAGTGATTTTTAGTTTATGTGAAACTTTATATAAATTATAAAATTGTGAAGTCTCTCTGCAACATGCTTTTTTTCAACATTCATGTTTTTCAACATGATGTTTTTCAGATCTGTGCGTATTGGCGTAGTATAAGTATAATTTCATTCTCTTTAACTGCTTCATCAGCTTCTGTAACTTGAACATACCATATTCCATGCAACCATTCCCCTAAGCAAAATAATCTGTTACAATTTTTTTCCTTATCATGAGTAACGCTGCATTAAATACTCTTGTAAATCTCTCTTTATGTACATGGGCATAATTTTCCCCAGGGGATGTGACCAAAAGTAGAAACAGTAGGTCATACACATTTTCAATTTTACTAGGTACCACTAACTTGTTGTCAATAGTGGTTAGCCTCACCAATGCTGTAGGCAAGTTTGCATTTTTCTCATGGTCACTAGTGGATACCACTATAAGTAATTTTTATTCATTCTAATTTAACAGATATAACATAATATCAAATATTATTTTAATTTATAGTTTCCTGGTTATAAGTGAAGTTGAGAGTCTTTTAGATGCTTATTAGCCATTCTGCTTTTCTCCTCTGTGAAATGCGTATCAATTTCCTTTGCCCATTAAACATTTTTTTCTATCAATTCTGTCTTTTGTGTGTGGTAGATGTTGGCTTTTCATCTTTCCCTCATCTTTTAAGTTTATTCATGATGCCATGGTCAGGCTAAAATCTTTTCTTTAATGGCATCAAGTTGATTAATCATTAATTTTTTCTGTGCTGCTCTTTTATTCGTGACTTGACAAAAAAAATACTTTCCAGTTTCAAAGACACAAAGGTTTTTCCTATATTTTAATGATTGGAAATTTTTATGTTTATAATTTTTGTTTCCTTCCTGTCCACACTTAACTTTGCTGGTGTTTTTTATCCAGTTCAATGACTTCCTATATCATTTATGTCTTGAGAAGGCCCACATTTATAATCCTAATGTTGACCTCTCTCCTAAATTCTATGCTCATATACTCAGTTACCTTCTTGGCACTTGATAACTACAGGAAGCTCAAACTTAACAAGTTCAAGAGCTCTTAAATTACACCCTTATCCTACTTGCTCATTCCTACTCCTTTCTATCTCATTAAAATCATCACAATTCACCTTGTTGCTGAGATCAAAACTACAAATAATATTCTCTTCTCTCCCTGTCATAGTGCATCACTGGACAGACCCAAGCTTTGCCTTGAAAACATATTCTGAATCCATCTACTTTTACCCAACTCCACTGTTGCCATCCAAGTCCAAGCTAACTTCATCTCTGGCCTCCTAATTTCCCCATATTGCCACTCTCCAGTCAATTTCCACAGTTGCCAGAATGGTCTTTTGAAAGTATAAATATCAATCTGTTAATCTTTACCTAAAACCCACCCATGTCATTCCACAGTACTCAAATAAATCCAAGTTCATATTCCTTAGTACAATCTTTAAGACAATTACATGCCTAGTTCTGCCAGTATTTTGACTTTCTTTCCTCCCACACACAACTTTGCTTACCTGCTCCAGGATACTGGTCTTCTAGCTGCCCCTCAGACCTGCCGACTGCGTTCTTTTCTCAGTACAGGTTTGTTTTCCTTCCCCAATTCCTGTCATGCTCCTCACCCAGATTTTACAAGACTTAATTCAGGTATCTGATAAAATGTGACCATTTCAATGAGACACTTCTTGGTTACTGTCTGGAAATTTTCAACCTGATCATCACTCTCCATCCCCTGATACCATTTACCTTTTACACAGCCTTATAACCACCTGAAATGATAATGTAGATTTGGGTGTTTGTTTCAATTTTCTGTCTCTACCATAAGGGAAGAAACTTGATACATTTTGTTCATTACTGTATTTCCAACCCCTAGGAGAGTGCAAGGCGCATTTAGGTACATATGACAATTAGGTGGATCAATTTAAAACATAAGTTAAAAATATTTGCCCCCCCTCTTAAGAGTATGGGGTCTATGTTCCCTTTTCTTGAATCTGGACTAATAGAATGAGGTAAAAGTGATGCTGTGTTAGTTTTTCAGCTCAGGCCTTTAGAGAATGGAAGCTTAGATTTCCTGTCTTTTGGGGTATTCCCGGAACCCCAAAACCATCCTATAGGAAAACAAACAGTCACATGGAGAAATCACATACAGTTGTTCTTGTAATAGTCCTACCCGAGGTTCCAGTCGACAGCCAGTATCAACTTGCAGATATGTGAGTGAGCAAGCTTCAGATGATTCTAGCCCCCAGTGAATGACCCTCACCCTCCAAACTCAGCTGACGGTGCATGGAGCAGAGGTAAGCATTCCTTTCCAAGTTATGCCCAAATTGTAAGTCTGTGAGCAAAATAAATGATTGTTCTTGTTCTAAATCACTTAGTATTGGGATGTAGCAGAAGGTAACTGGAACAATGCACAAATGACTAATATATATTTTGGAAATACTGTAGGATTGTTGTTAAGCAAGTGGCACCTATTGCTTATTATCAGGAGTAGGAATCTGAACGCTTCTGCCCACTGCACACTCGTGGACAGAATCGCCCAGGCGAACAATGCAGCCAAACCCCAGATGGAACAGCACTTTACTCACATAGAGAAGAGAGAGCAAGCTCAGCTTCAGCAGTGGGCGTGCTTCCGCCGTGACCAGCGAGTCCCTCTCAGCAGCTTCCAAAGGGCAACTGGCCTGTCTGTTCCACTGCTGGGATGCAGCAGCAGGGCTCTGTCTTCTCCCTGCTGGGGACAGAGGTAACAGTGGGTGGGTCAGGTGCCGTATGACCTACACGCTTAAGCAAAGCAAAGGAGCACATATTGAGTCTGAAACTGGGACAGATGTTCCTACACAAGGTGACAATTCCAGGACAGTCAGTGAGGATTCTTTATCTTTTGGTAAGGAAGTATTCTGGATCCAAAGTCCATTCTTATGTGGTTGAGCAGGGGTTGAATGACTGCGTTTATCAGCGTGTCTTTCTCTACAACTATTCATGTCGATATTTTACTTGCGACTTTGCGTAAGTGCAACTGGCCTATATTTTCCTTTTCTTTTAAGGCTATTATGGAATGGCCATAATAAAAGTGGTAACTTTTTTTTTTTAATTTTATAAAAGAGCACAAGAAACAAAAAGCCTGGAAAATTATTTTAAAGTAGTTGAAAAGATGATGTATTACCTTCCAAGCAACAAAAATATAAAAATGATGAAAAATAGTATGCTATGCAAAGAAAAACTTTGAAAAGTTAATGTGAATATGGTGCCAGATAAAATAGGATTTTTAACATTTTACGTCTTGTGTTTAACGTGCAGGTGGCCCTCTATATACACCTGAATCTGCAGATTCAGCCACTGGCGGATCATGTACTACTTTCAGGATCTGCAGTTAATTGGCTCCGTGAATGCAGAACCGTGCAAATATGGAGAGCTGACTGTGGGATCTGAGCATCTGCTGATTTTGGTAGCCATAAGTTCTGGAACCAATCCTTTGCAGAAAGTATAGAGATCTGAAAAAAGTATAGAGATCTGAAAAAAGTATAGAGATCTGAAAATCTTCATCTTTTTTATTGGATTACTTAGTTCATTCAGATATAATGTAACCAATGATGAATGGAGGTTAATATTTACCATCTTAGAATTTGTTTACTATTATTTCTGCCTGTTTTAACTTCTTTTTCTCTCCTTTCTTATCAGACGTTTATTGAGTATTTTTATGAGTTCATTTTACTCTTATCAGTTTATGACTTATGAGTTCTTTCAGTGGTTACGCTAGAAATACTGTGTACCACTAGAACAAACATGCTTGATTAACTAAAACGAATAAAATTCTAATTTGTTATGCACCTAATAATCTAATTTTAAAATATGTAAGGCACACAATATAGAAATAAGAAATATAAAAGCTCACAATCTTAGTGGGAGACTTTAACACACTTTCCTCAATAACAAAGCAGAACTAAACATCTAGAATATTCATAGTACTGTTCAGCGCTATTCAAGTCCAAACTGAAACCAAAATGAAAACATATGCCTGTCAACAGCAGAATGGATTAATTTAAAATGTATACGTGGAATATTACACAGTAATTGGAATGAATAAACTGCTATCGGCAATACAGATCCATCTTACAAACAGAATATTGAGTAAAGCAAGTCAAAAACAAAAGATGACATACTGTATGATTCCATTTGATTTAAGAGTCAAAAAACAGGCAAGCCCATCTATGCCGATAAAATTTACAACCATGATTACCTCTGGGGAAGGAGGTGACTAAGATGATGTATCATAGGAATGTCTGTGATGCTGATAACATTCTGGTTCTCAATTTGAATTTATATGGTGGAGAGTAAAGACACTGTCAGCCAAGTGCTGACAGCTCCGTGTTTATCTCTATGCTGGCATCCCTGTGGCAGGATCAGCATTCTATTAACACTCTGTCCAGCCTTTTGAGATAATAACCAAAAACTAGGGAGGGGCACAGTGAGGTGGGTGTAGCAGAAAGTCACAGTGTGGAAATGCAAGACAACATACCATGGCAGTGATTTTCAAACCCCAGTCTGCACCGAGGACCTTCCTGAACAGGCAGATCCCTAGGCACCACCCCTAGAGATCATGATTCATTAAGTTTGGACTAATATCCAGGGATGAGCATTTTTACAAACACTCCAGATAATTCTGACACAGGTGGGTTAAAGACGACTCTTTGAGAAACACAGAGCTAGAGGAAGACGACCCTTGGTAGAGGGAACACTCAGGTTACCAAAGTATAAAATCCCAACATAAAATATTACAATAACTTTCAAGTCATTCACTTGGGGCTACAGCCTGGATTATACAGCAGGTGTTCTAACAGGTTCCCTAGAGAGTGTCTTTAAGCTCAACCCCTTCTGACAACGTTAGAAAGCACGTAACAGTGGAAGTGATGAGCTTTGGAAAGACTTATTATTATAAGAAAAATATTGACTCTGCTCTAATTTAAAAATGGAAATCATTTCCAACTTTGGTTTTTCACTTCTGATAAATTATTTGCCATATACAACAAAACTGACCATGACACACAGCTTGTCACGATACTGTGGTTGGCGACCCCTGGTGAATTTATTAATGTAAGGTGGGGCTTACAGTAAAGTTTGAAGAGAATGGTTCAAGAAGCCATTATTTCAGGGAAGTTGAAAATCTCCTTGCACTATTATTGATAATAACCCTGCTTTGAAGCCAAGATTTTTTTGCAACTCCATTTTAGAGGTGGGGTAACCAAAGGCTAACAGAAACCCTGACCATCCCAAGGACACACAGTGACACGGGAGGCATTATCCTACAGACCTCCTCTTACCTCTGTGAGGATTTTTGTGACAACTGGATTATTTTATTCAACATTCTCTTACGCCCCCAACAATTCTTACTTTACCCCGATTCCTCTTCTTTGCTTGGTTAATGATGGTGAATTTGCATATATAACAAATTTATTAAAAAGCTTTCAATGAACACTTTCAATATAGGAAAAAACACAAATTAAGGATAAAGAAAATCACAAAAAAATTGCTGCAATTTTTAACCCAGGTAAATTACTTCATGTTTTATTAAATCCAAGGGCTACCTGATCCACGTGTGTATGTATTTACCTAACATGAGTGCTACCATTCTATGTATGATCTTCAGACACCTGTTCTCAAAACAAAACAAAAGCAAAGAAACAAAGAAAGAAAGAAAAAAGGAAGGAAAGAAAAGAAAAGTCCTTACCACCAAAAAGTAATTAGAAGTTATCTTACCTAAAAGAAGTTTTCAGATACTTGTGCAGTTACAGGGAAGATATCTGTAAGCCTGAAATAGCACTGTTTAACTTTTCAAATAATGTACTATTAATATTCCTTAGTAATCCTCTTTTGATATTTAAAATCCATTCTTATCTGCTCAGGGATATTTGAAATTGTTTAGTAGTGATGAATATCAGAGTGTAAAATTGTTTGGGAAACATAAGGCAGAGTTTCTGAAAGATTTATCCAAAACATCTGCATTAGCATTAGATGCCTGGCTGTTTACAATTGTTACCTCCAGGTTCCCACTCAGGGGGGCCTGACCAGCATCTCTGGGAATAAGTCCACGAATCTCAGTTTTTATAACTGATTCCGCTCTGGCTCCAGGTGATTCTTGTCCACCCTGATCAAATAATTCAGTTCAGGTTAAATAACAAATAACAAAGAGAAGCCAGATTGGGAAGGTGTTATCCTAGGAGAGTTTCAGGCCACATATAACCATAATCTGCACCCTCATGGCTCTGTTTGTGTCTGTGTGTTGCTGTTCACCAGGAAAAGAGCACACTGGGACTGGGTGCTGGGAAGAGTGAGCAGGGACCTTTCTTTTTTTTTTTTTAAACTTCTTTTTTTCATTAAGTTATAATCATTCTACAATGTTGTGTTAAATTCCAGTGTAGAGCACAATTTTTCAGTTATACATGAACATATATACATTCACTGTCACATTCTCTTTGGCTGTGAGCCACCACAAGATCCTGAATATATTTCCCTGTGCTACACAGTACAATCTTGTTTATCTATTCCACATTCTGAAATCCTAGTCTGTCCCTTCCCACTCCCTGCCCCCTTGGCAACCACAACTTTGTATTCTATGTCTATGAGTCTATTTCTGTTTTGTATTTACATTTTTTATTTTTAGATTCCGCGTATGAGCGATCTCATATGGTATTTTTCTTTCTCTTTCTGGCTTACTTCACTTAGAATGACATTCTCCAGGAACATCCACGTTGCTGGTTTTTATGGCTGAATAGTATTCCATTGTATAAATATACCACAGCTTCTTTATCCAGTCATCTGTTGATGGACATTTAGGCTGTTTCCATGTCTTGGCTCTTGTAAATAGTGCTGCTATGAACATTAGGGTGCAGGTGTCATTTTGAAGTAGGGTCCCTTCTGGATATATGCCCAGGAGCGGGATTCCTGGGTCATATGGTAAGTCTATTCCTAGTCTTTTGAGGAATCTCCATACTGTTTTCCACAGTGGCTGCACCAAACTGCATTCCCACCAGCAGTGTAGGGGGTTCCCTTTTCTCCACAGCCTCTCCAGCATTTGTCATTTGTGGACTTTTGAATGATGGCCATTCTGACTGGTGTGAGGTGATACCTCATGGTAGTTTTGATTTGCATTTCTCTGATAATTAGTGATATTGAACATTTTTTCATGTGCCTATTGATCATTTGTAGTTCTTCCTTGGAGAATTACTTGTTTAGGTCTTTTGCCCATTTTTGGATTGGGTTGTTTGTTTTTTTCTTATTAAGTCATATGAGCTGCTTACATATTCTGGAGATCAAGCCTTTGTCAGTTTCATTTGCAAAAATTTTCTCCCATTCCGTAGGTTGTCATTTTGTTTTACTTATGGTTCCCTTTGCTGTGCAGAAGCTTGTAAGTTTCATTAGGTCCCCTTTGTTTATTCTTGCTTTTATTTCTATTGCTTGGGTAGACTGCCCTAGGAGAGCATTTCTGAGATGTATGTCAGATAATGTTTTGTCTAAATTTTCTTCTAGGAGGTTTATTGTATCTTGTCTTATGTTTAAGTCTTTGATCCATTTTGAGTTTATTTTTGTGTATGGTGTAAGGGAGTGTTCTAGCTTCACTGATTTACATGCTGCTGTCCAGTTTTCCCAACACCATTTGTTGAAGAGACTGTCTTTATTCCATTGTATATTCTTGCCTCCTTTGTTGAAGATTAGTTGACCAAAATTTGTGGGTTCATTTCTGGGTTCTCTATTCTGTTCCATTGGTCCATATGTCTGTTTTTGTACCAGTACCATGCTGTTTTGATTACTGTAGCTCTATAGTATTGTCTGAAGTCTGGGAGAGTTATTCCTCCAGCCTCTTTCTTTTTCTTCAGTAATGCTTTGGCAATTTTAGTTCTTTTGTGGTTCCACATAAATTTTATTATAATTTGTTCTAGTTCTGTGAAACATGTCCTGGGTAATTTGATAGGGATTGCATTAAATCTGTAGATTGCCTTGGGCAGTATGACCATTTTAACAATATTGATTCTTCCAATCCAGGAGCATGGGATATCTTTCCATTTTTTTAAGTCTTCTTTAATTTCCTTCATCAGTGTTTTATAGTTTTCCGTGTATAAGTCTTTCACCCCCTTGATTAGATTTATTCCTAGGTATTTTATTACTTTGGGTGCTATTTTAAAGGGAATTGTTTCTTTACTTTCTTTTTCTGTTGATTCATCATTAGTGTACAGAAATGCAACTGATTTTTGAACATTAATCTTGTAACTTGCTACCTTGCTGAATTCTTCGATTATTTCTAGTAGTTTTTGTGTGGACCTTTTAGGGTTTTCTATATATAGTATCGTGTCATCTGCATATAGTGACACTTTTACCTCTTCCTTTCCAATTTGGATCCCTTTTATTTCTCTCTCTTGCCCAATTGCTGTGGCTAGGACTTCCAAGACTATGTTGAATAGGAGTGGTGATAGTGGGCATCCTTGTCTTGTCCCAGATTTTAGTGGGAAGCTTTTGAGTTTTTCACCGTTGAGTACTATGCTGGCTGTAGGTTTGTCATATATAGCTTTTATTATGTTGAGATATGTTCCCTCTATACCCACTTTGGTGAGAGTTTTTAATCATAAATGGGTGTTGAATTTTATCAAAAGCTTTTTCTGCATCTATTGAGATGATCAGGGACCTTTCTTTACCAATGAGAATTATATGCAGAGGAGGCAACGTGGGAAGTAGATGTCAATAAATTAATTGGGAGATTTGAAGAGGAATTTAATTTCTGCTTTCTGATCATTTTAAAGCAGATAGTTAGAGATGGGGGTGTAGCTTTTTTCAGGTAAATGAGCTTGAGCTAACTAGGCTGCAGCGAGCAAATGGGAACTCCACTGAGCATTGATTCTTAATCACTTGAGAAATGTAAATTCTCTCCTTAAATTAGCATAAGGAAGACTACAGTTAAATTTAGCAGTAATCAATAGGAATGGTGGAAAACTAGTCCAAAAGTTACTGGACTGTACCTAAGCACTCTACATTTTTAAATCTTGTTTTAATTTGTATGCTTCCTTAAATGTGTGATAAAATGTCTATTTTGAGGGTTTGATTATTTGCATGTTTATTTTAATAACTAATAAATAACAAGGTACAAATGTAAATCTCCAAACACAATCAGGAAAAGAAAGAATAAGGATAAAGTCTATGAGTCATGTGCTTTTAGCATAAATCAACTTAGGTTTTAACATATTCCAACCTAGGTCAGATCCGTATCAGAATTCACTCAAGAAAATCAGATATAAAGCTAATAATTAATTATAAGAAGGAGGTCAATAAGCAAAAAATAGTTCATTCATCATGAGATCAAGGAATAAAGAATATATTGTATTTGACCTTAATCCTCAAAGGAGTCTTAGAGTGAAGTCATAGGAAAGGAAATTTTATGTTCCAATACTTTTAACAAGTAAACAAATTGGACACATTTGTGCAGTGTCAGGCCCTCCTGTGGTAAATCAAAAATAGCCACATGGGGATTGGCTGTGGGACTTGAGTATCTGCAGATTTTAGTAGCCGTGAGTCCTGGAACCAAGTCACTAAAAGCTCAGAATGCAGCCCTCTCTTTGGCAGCACTGAACAGCTACTATCAAATGACAGTGTGTTGGCCAAAGAGATCTTGATAAAGGACCATATGCTAGAGAAGGAAGCAGGGAGGAATCAAGTGTTATATTGATTAACATCGAATAAATGCAAACCTCAACACTGAAGGTTAATCAGAAAAGCTAAAGGAAAGCAGAGATTAGGAAATAGAGAGAGAGCAGCCCCTCGGCTCTTCTTCCAACAAAGCTCTCTTAGAATTCATGCTTAACGATGACAAATTATAATTCATAGGCTGTTATTACTTGACAGATCAGACTCACTGAATGCACACACTTCTCCATTGTCTTATAAGTCACAGAGAATGCACACGTTTTCTAAGTACTAATGAAAGCTAGAGATATCCTCTCAGTTCCCAAGTAAAATCTAAGAAAAGGCAAGTCACCAACCATTTCAATCTCTCTCATATTTCTGAATCAAAAATGGAAAATGTATTCCTTATTAAATGTTTGCTTTACTTTTTTGCATTGGCAGCAGGAGATAGGAATAGGATTACCATCTCAGGTAGACTACGTGGTTAGAGAATGAATTCGCATCCCAGCTCTCCCTTTACAAACTGTGTGAACTCAGGCATGTCAGTACCCTGTTGTCTGACTCTCCCAGTCTCAAAGGTTCCTCCCTCCACTTGCCTCTCAGGAATTCTGCTAAGACAGCATATAATCATGTAATAAAATTTTTTTGAAAAGTTAAAAGCATTATATACATGGCATATCTAACATCTTTGCATCACCAAATAGAAACTGAGAAGTTAGGAAATTTGAAATTCCCTCCCCAGGCTGAGCTGTGAGAAAGTCTACCTATTGAGTACTCCAGTCATCCAACAGAGCTCTACCCGCAGGTGCCCTATGGTGAGACTTTGTTGAGCCTCCTCTGAATCTCTTTCCACGGCTCAGATGTCATCTGCTTCTGGAAAAAGAGAAGGCATGGTCCTTGGTTTTCTGAGAGAGAGCAGTGGTATAGAATGCTAAGTGCATACTGGGCAGTGATGAAAATCCACCCTCGTAACAGCCTTAACTGCTTGTGAATTACAGGCCAGACACAAAGAGGGTCATTGATCAGTAATTACCTTTGTTTCCAGTAAGTAGCAAAAATCAGGAAAAGAGAGAAATCAGTAGGTGGACAGACCATTCAACGTCCAGCTGAGTCTGTAAGTTAGGGGAGAATGGGAATGAGAGTTTTCCCAGAATGCTAATTATGTGATGTATATACAAAAACTCACTTAAGCCAAAGTGAAGGATTTAACCATAAGCTATGTCACGGCTCCCAGCCACGGCTCTGGATAACAGAGCGCCAAGTGCCTTTCACAGATGGCGGGCTGTTCTAACTCAACAAGTGGAGGAGACTTAAAATTGGGAGACAAAACAAATGAGTGTCAAAGTGTTTCTTTATAAGATCTCTTAGTTCTCACTTGGACCCACGTGAAGGGCAGACTTTAACGGAAATAGATCAGCCAAGGACATTCAATTACCAAGGATAAGGAAGGTTAAAATAATGAAGATGGCTGGTTTGGGTAAGTGAATGAGGAATCAAGAACATGATTCTGCCAGGGGGGACGGAGGTGGGAAGGGATAAACTGGGAGTTCGAGACTTGCAGATATTAACTACTATATATAAAATAGATAAACAAGTTTATACTGTATAGCACAAGGAAAGATATTCAATATCTTATAGTAGCTCACAGTAGAAAAGAATATGAAAATGAATATATGTATATTCATGTATGACTGAAGAATTGTGCTGTACACCA
Source organism: Camelus bactrianus (assembly GCF_048773025.1). Taxonomy (NCBI): domain Eukaryota; kingdom Metazoa; phylum Chordata; class Mammalia; order Artiodactyla; family Camelidae; genus Camelus; species Camelus bactrianus. The sequence continues at coordinate 16,686,886 of NC_133552.1, forward strand.
GAAATTGTAAACCGACTATACCTCAATAAAAAAAAAAAAGAAGAAGAACATGATTCTGAAACCTGTAAAGGAAGAAGTAGACACCAAATTCTAAGAGGGACAATCCAAAGAGAGACCCTAGGTCATCCTGCAGCCTGGAGAGATGGGCTGTTTAAGGTCTCCATGTAAGCTCAGATTGGTGGGCTCTCTCTGTATTTTTGTCTCCATAGAAGGAAAAGTCTTTCTCAACCCCAACAACAAAGCACCTCCACCAATAAACTGGGCCTGGTTATTTGGAAGGTACTTTTCTTAGGTCCTAAGGTCCTCTCTAGTAGAAAACCATCACACAGATCTGAAGGAGCCCGGACTTCAGCCCTCGTTCTTCAATACACTGGGTGACTCACGATCTCTCACTTGGCTCTCATTTCCCCCGTTTGGAACTGAAACATGTGCTATCTTTTTCTTACAATCTCTCAGAGAACCTAGCTCATTAGTTGGTGCTCATTAAATGCTTGTTGATTGATTAAAGCTTTTACTCGTGAGGGACGTGTGGAGAAACATTTTTCAGTTGGAAAAGCACGACTGACATCTGATCGCCAAGATCTGCGATCACGGTAACTATGTGATGCCCAGCACCACGGCCACAGAAAGGCACCTCCCCGTCCCCCTCACATTGCTCTGCTAGCTCAGGACATCTGCCGACAGACTCGTATGTTCTCTTTATTGAGTCTCCTGATCACCAGGACATCTTTCTCCTCTTGGACTCCAGGCAATAGAGAGACCTCAAAGGCACCCGTCCGTAACACCTCTACGACTGGGTGTCAATGCTCTTCTCATTTTTCATTTTAATTCCTGGAAGTGACTTTATGAGCCCTTGGCTCACAGGCTGCCACTCTGGAGGAGGCTGGTTTCATGCTGCTCCTCTTTCACTGTCATTTCTGTCCAAAAACATTTCTCTGTTCCAACTGTCATCTTGATGAAATGGAGCAAAAGCAGTTCCTCTTCCCTAGGCTTCAGACCAAATTTCCAGAGAGAAACAGCCAGGTCAAAGGGCACTTGGATAAGTATGTATCTGTTTACACTAAAAATTAGAGAGGCATAAGGTGAAGGGGTGACACTACCCCCCTGCAACCTACCTGTCCCCCAGGGGTGGAGGCGGGGCTCACAGCACACAGCAGATCTTCCAGAGACACAAATCCTTCTTTTCTTCACTCTGACAATTGTTTTTATAACTGATCAGGCTGATGTAATGTGTGTGCACTTGTGATCTAGCTTTGGAAATTCTTACCTATTTTATTTCTGTGTCTTGGTTCAAACTAATTTCAATATCCTGTTACATATGCAGTGGTAATAACACAACTTTTATTCATCTACTGATATTACTGACATTCATCACTGGGTCTGTGTTAGGGATGCTGTTGAAGAAGATATATATTATATCGAACATGGTGAGAAGTCTTGGAAGACATTTCTTTCTAGCACTATTATGAGAATAATTAGACTTTTCTGTAGCACTTGGCTTGATTCTGTCTTGACATTGTAAATCATGTAGTTGATCGTACATCCTTTTCTGTGTAATATCCAGAGCCTAATTTGTGTGTTGCTGACAGCACAGGTACAGGATCCTATATTGTAAAAGGCTGTGTAACCTCATACCTGGCACCATCTTCATTTGATTCTTGCCTTACTTGGATTTTTCTATTTGATGTCTAAAAGGCAATACAGTCTAATGTGAAGAGCTCAGTCTTTGTAGTCGGGCAGGTGTTGGTTTACCTTCTGGCTTCATCACTGCCGTGTGACCTTCTCAGTTCCTCTCTGGGCCTCATTTTCTTTATTTGGAAAATTATGATGAAAGTTGTACCTGTTCCTCTTTATGTGTACAATGAGAATAGATTTAGATCATGCAGCACAGTGACTGGCACATAATCACGTTAAGTGTCCAAGAAATAGAAGCTACCATGATAACTACATATGTTTATCTTTCTGTTTTTTTAAAAACTTTTAGGCTGTCCTAAATGCAAGCCCATATCCTCTGATTCCAAATCTAGTAAACCTTTCACTGTATCACACATCTTCACTGTGACTCATTTCCAAAATGTTTTACTTTAGTCTTCAGCAACTGCATTTAAAAAAAAAAATCCAATATTCAGGGATACGAGCACTTTATTAAAAGCCAGCGATCTTCCTACTAAACACCATGCAGCACCAAAATCTCAAAGTAGACTGAGAAAATCCTGTGGAACTGTGTTTTTGCTCAGTTGCTTCTTTTAATACCCTCTGGTTGTTTCCCAAACCAAATTACCCTCTCTGGGGCTCCCTTACCAGGTCCCACTCAGGAGGCAGCATGAATATGAGCAAGACTTCGGGCAGCTCAACAAAAATGCAGCCAGAACATAGATGCCAGTCTCCCCTTCTTTCAGTCAACTCAACTCCACAAGGGAAAAGTGCACCTCGTCCTTCCCCACACAAAAGCGTTGATAGCTTCTCTATGAGCACTGCACTCCCCCATAATACAAGTTCTCCCCTCCTGTCTCAATTTCTTATCATAATGATGTCCTGTGAGGTGACTGCCACTGTTGCTGGCTCATTGGCTAGTCTCATTCACGACTCATAGTTTTTGTCCTCAGTTTGGGATCTTAACTGCAGTTCTGAGACAACAGCAGACGTCCCACTGGACATCTTGTTATGTATAAAAGTACACCTTGGACCTTTCATAAAACACATTTAATAATGACTTCGATAAGCCTTAAATAGCTTACAGTCAAAATGTTGTGTTGTCAGACACAGGAAACAAACTTACGGTTACCAAAGGGAAAAGGGAGGGAGAGAGATAAATTAGAAGTATGGCATTAACAGCTACAAGCTACTATACATAAAATAGGTAAGTAACAAGGATTTATTGTATAGCACAGGGGACTACATTCAGTATCTTGTAATAACCTATAATGGTAAATTATCGGAAAACACACACACACACACACACACATATATATATGTAACTGAATCACTGTGCTGTACACCTGAACCTAACACAATATTGTAAATCAACTATACTTAAATAAAAAAAAATTTTAAAGAACATTGTGTTGTTCCTGACTAGCATAAGCAATACCGTTTTAGTTCTGACACTGAGAGGTGCTGGGTCCCGGTAAAGAGAACAAAGCATCTTTGGGCCCCGGCAAGTGAGCCAGACCAGCACAGAACCTTACAGAAGTGGTATGAAGTGACGATTCTGCAGCCCTCACTGGTACCTCTGGTCCAATAAAGGAAAAATGAGATCGGGAGTGAGGAATGAATAATCTAGTTTTTCTGTCTACACTGTCTGTCTTACTCCTCTGGGACCTTCCGTTTGCTAGTGGGCATCACCTAAGAGAGCAGTTTCTGGCCGACCGCCCTGTGGTGTTTCTGCGTTCCCATGATGTGGGGACAGCCAGCTCCACCACAATTAAAGTCTCATGCCATGGTTAGTAAATAAATAGGGCAAGAAAGACGAAACAAAACAAGGTACCACATGGCAAATGTGAACACAGCAGTTTAAGAAGAAAAAGGCCTCCTAGTTATTCTGCTCCTTACTCCCAGTGAGCATCCATTGCCGTAGCAACACATTAAGACTCCTTTCTTACATCTTTAGTCAACATAAAGTGGCATAACCAGTATCAAGTATTGAAACTCACAGGAGCTATTAACAATAACGTTGCATTTAACAAGACAACGTAATAAACAGATCCACCTACTAAATTCACCTAGTGCCGCATCTGTTTCCGGGAAGTGCAAAATGCCTTTCGGAGTCTGTTCTCGTTTCTGCTGATCTCACTGTGGGAAATGTAAAATTCAAGGATCAGCTTCCTTTGCAGAAGACCGAAAGATCATCTGCCCCGTAAGTTGTGGAGGGAATCGGGATAACAAAGCTATTTCTTTTTCTCTCTCTTAGTCAGGCATCCTTCATTAGTCCTCATTGCCTTTTCTGAGGAATTAATTTATCTCCCCCCCAAAAATTGAATCAAAGCACACATGAAATCTCCAAGAGCTATGTGTTCCAATACAGAAGCTACTAGTCATGCGTGGCCTTTGAGCACTTGAAATGAGGCCGAGCCCAACTGAGATGTGCTGCAAGTGCAAAATACACAGCAAATTCCATGTATTTAGCACAGAAAAAAAATGTAAAGTATCTCACTAACAAGTGTTTATGTTGATTGCATATTTAAATGATAATATGTTGAATATAATGGGTATCTTCTTTTTTTTTTAATGTGCCCACTAGAGAACTTTAAATATCATGCATAATTTAGAAATACCACGCATAGATCGCATTTGTGTCTCATAATGTATTTCTCTCCGACGGACAGCAGTGCTCTGGGGGCTGAAAGCAGCCACCCAGCGAGGACTGATGATTCACTTCCGTCTCCACTTCTCCCTGAACAACCCTTCTTCCCACTCTCTCCTCCATGTTCCTTCTCCTCTCTGCTTCCTTGTTATTTATGTTGGTCTTTGTTGGCTATTTTTGCCCCTTCTGTTTTCTCTTTCTCTCCCTGAGATTTGGAATAAAAAGAAAGAAGAAGGTGGTGAGAGAGAGAGACAGAGAGACAGAGAGAGAAGGATGATGAAGTGGAAAGTGGTCTGTAGTTCAGCGTCTTGATTCTGTATCTAGGAGTCCATCCATCTTCCAGGCTGGCTCTAGAGAGGACTCAAAAGGAGACAACCAGGGTTTCCAGCGACTCCTTTCCTCATTCTCAGGGAGAAACATCTCTAACCACTACATCTCCCTGAGAAGACATATGCCTCTTTCCTCCTAAGGGAGCAGTAGAGAGCTACTTTTACAGATGCCCTCTCTACCATCACCTGGATTCGTTCCCCACGGCAGGTGACGAATTTGACTGTAAGCCTTTGGGAACAACACGACAGTCAGTGGACCACAACAGTAAGGAGTGGATCGCTACTTTAAGACTCAGACAGCAATTCCTGTCATCACTGGACCATTCTCTCTCTTGAGTTCTTAGACCTCTGTTTTAGGCTGAATAATGCCCCCCTGAAAGTCCAAATCATGATCCCCCTGAACCTGTGACTCTTTCATTTCACGTAGCAAAAGGGACTTTGCAGGTGTGATTAAGTTACGGAACTTGCGATGGGAAGATGAGCTTGGATTATCCGAGTGTGCCCACCGTAATCACAGGGCTTTTCTAAGAGTGAGGCAAGAGGTTCAAAGTCAGAGAGAAGGCAATACAGTGATGGCAGCAGAGGGAGACAGGAGGCCAAGAACGTGGGTGGCCTCTAGAAGCTGGGAGAAAAACCATGGAAATGGTTTCTACCCCAGAGTCTCCAGAAGGAACCCGCCCTGCCAACACCTTGATGTTAGACTTCTAACTTCCAGTATTGTAAAATAAGGAATTTGTATTGTTTTAAGCCACTAGGTCTGCGGTAATCTGCTAGAGCAGCGATATGAAAGTAACACGACCTTGGGGAGCCCGGATGCAGCGGACGCTTTCAGGCAGGCCCTCACTGGAGGGGCCTGTCTAGCTTCAGCTCCACTGTCTGAACCTAGCGTGCAAATCAGGGCTGTGAGGCTCCTAAGGGCTCTACGGGAAGGAAGCCCCACTGCATTCTCCAACTATGGCCATTCCAGAACGCCCTAATAAACCTCATTCTTTGCCCTCCTTCACTCAGCTCTCTGTTAATTCACCATCTGTCAGAACTCCGAAGGCAGAGTAGTGAATGGCGGGACCTGACATGGGACGTCTATTCTAGATTTTTAACATCCTGTTTACACTTGCTCTCAGACCTATGAACTCAACAGCTAAAGGCACCAGTTCCAGGGCTGCTCACAGGCTTCCCTCCCCAACTGCCTCCAGCCTACTTTCATTTGCCCCCCCAATTAAGCCCCATAACTCAATACTGCCTGCATTTACGGAGCGCCCTCTGTGGGCCCTGCTCCATGGCAGACACTTGGGGGTGTTCTAAAGGGCATATGGCATGTTGCATTCGCATCAAGGAGACTCAGAGAGGACAGGTTCTACATGGATGAAACGGCGCATGAGCAAAAGTATCTCTGCCTAGGTTAGAAAATGAATGGTTCAGACTATAAATGCATCGCATTTTGTTAGAACTTTGTTCATGATTACGGTATTTATCACCTATGTTGTTACTTGAAAGATTTAAAGCTGCTTGGTAATTATCATTATTAAAAATACACATATAGTGCTTTGCAACTGATAGAGTATATTTACATACATATTATTCTTGCAGTTCTCTGAAACTGTGTAATAAAATCTCCATTTGATAGATGAGAGTCTGAATGGTTTACATGGTTTCCCAAAGTTTTATAGAGAATTGTGGATGGAGTCTGCAGCAGAACCCAGATCCCCTGGATGCTGGGTCCAGCCATATCTTTTCTCAGTTACAGAGTAGACATTTCAAGTGAATTTTCCTGAGTGGGTTCGTACTGAGGCTGGGGTTTAGGCATTGAAACCGATAAAAACACTTCTCTGTAAGTCACACCACAAGTCACTATGGGGCTGGCAGAGTCTCACAGCTCCTTGATCCATATGGAACTAATACCTCTGGGAGGATAATGGGCTAAACAACTGGGCTTTTGAACTATAAGAACACAGTAAAAAAATTTTTTTGACTATATAAACAATACTGAAAATCTAGGTCAAATTTTCAAAATACAACAAACAAAAAAAGTTAAAAAGTGCTAAAACAAGCACAAGCTTAACACAACACAATCTGCAACTATTGTTATTTAACTTTATTTAATTAAATGTCTTTTCTTACGTAATTTGATTCTACACATGCCATTTTAAAAATAATATACACACAATGGAAAAGTCTCCAATTCCAGTGGCTTATTTAGTTAAGTGGTTGCAAGGGACTCTGATGGTTAGTTTTCTTGCCAGTCCCTGCATTTCTCCCCCATCCAACACCCAGAAGCATTGGAAATAGGTATTCTGGTCATAAGGGAATGTGAGTAGAGCCTGGCCAGTCAGATTTCCCCATTCATTCCTGAGTATGTGGTAATTGGTCCAGGGGGAGGCACGTGATCCATGAAGAGCCAATAAAGGTTTTTCCCTTTAACAAGTCCTTTGGAAAGGAAGCTCCCTTTAAGCTGCAGTTCTTCAATCAGGAGGCAGCCAGACCACATCTTCCTAGCAACCTGGAGAAGCCTTCCTACAGACTGAGGTTAAGCAGGGAGAGGGTGACAGGAAGCTGTGTGAAGGAGAAAGAAAAGGAAAAGCCTGGTGACATGAGGCCCCGTTCTAGTCTCTGGGGCTCTGCACCCTGCAACTCCTCCTTTGAGCCCCAGAACAGTCAAAGCTACCTACACCAATAAATTGTATCCTCTCCTCAAGGTGGTCTGTTTTGGGGGAAGGAAGAACCTTTCCACTTCGGGAAGGAGGCCGTGGCAGGCTCCCTCCCGGCTGTACGTAACTTGACAAGAGGAACATTTGCACTTTGGGCAGGGAGAGTGGAGGGAGGCCAGTAGGACTCTCTGCAGACATCAGGCCTCAATGCTTCCTCTTTTTGGGCTAGACGGACCTTCCATATATTAGGAGGAGATTTTCCTAAACCGAGGAGCTAATGGCCAGGAGTGAGATGCGGTGAGAAATGAGGGAAAACTTATAGGAGATGAAGAAAAGAACTGCTATTTAGAATTTAATTCAACAAACCCTGACTTTTTCAAGGCATAAGGGATTCATTGGTAAATAATAACAGAAAACGTCACTTCCATCAAATCTATTGTTAAAATATCAGAAGTGTTAAGTTCTGTAAAGAAACTTTCTTGAATATTAGTCAAGGAAGTTCTGCCTAAAGAGGTTTTTAAGTCAACACTGGAATGAAAGGAGAAAGCTAGGTAAACATCTGGAGACAAAAGTATACCTGGAAGAGGAAACTGCTAAGGCAAAGATTCCTGAGAAGGGAGAAATTTAATGCATTTGAAGAACAAAAAGAAGGCAATTATGGCTGGAAGGCAATATCGTGTAGTGCAGGATGTATCAACCTCACTACTGATGACATTTGAAGCCAGACAATTTAAAGAGGATGTAAAGTTAGCATTGACTAGATGATACGAAATACTCTGATGTCCTCAAAAGAATCAACTGAAAAACAAGAAATGCATAAGATCTATGGAAACAAAACTGTAAAACACTCCTGCAGGACAAGAAAAAAAGTCATGGATAAATGGAAAGGCACAGTGTGTGGGAAGGAAGACTTGGTATCAAAAGGGTTTAAATTCTCCAAAGTCAATATGTAGCTCTAACGTGATCCCAATAAAAACAGCAACAGGATTTGCTCTTGCACTGGACAAGGTGATTATAAACTCATATGAAAAGATCAACAAGCCAAGAATGGTCAGAAACCTCCTGAAAAATAAGAGTAACGAAAAGAATTAGCCCTGTAAATTATTAAAACATATAAATCAAACAGTTATAGCACTGTGAGATACAGGTTCAAGAATAGACTGATGATAATACAAACAAATGCAAGTGGTAATTCCCTAAGTAATAAAAGTAGTGTCTGAAGTCAACAGGGAAAATATTATGAATTAAATTGTATTGGAATAACTGCATAGCCATTTAAAAAATATAAACTGGATGTAAACTAGCATCTCATACACTAATGAACTCTTCTCCAAAACAGAAACAGACTCGCAGACATAGTAAACAATCTTATGGTTACCAGGGGAAAGGGGATGGGAAGGGATAAATTTGAGAGTTCGGGACTTGTAAATGTTAGCCACTATATATAAAAATAGATCAAAAAACTCAAATTTCTTTTGCATAGCACAGGGAACTATCATCAATATCTTATAATAACCTTTAATGAGAAAGAATATGAAAATGATTATGTGTTGGTATATGCATGACTGGGACATTGTGCTGTACTCCAGAAATTGACACATCGTAACTAACTATACCTAAATTAAAAAAGAATAAATTCTAAATATATGAAAGAAACCCTAAAATTACTAGGAAAAAAAAAAACTTGAGGGAATTATTTATAACCATAGAGCATGGAAGACTTTTCTAATGAAAATATGGTATCTTTAAGCTTTAAAAGAATAAAAGATTGAAAAAGGGTGATTATGAACATTTTTAAAAATTCATGGCCAAACCACTATAAGAAGTCAATAGAAAAAAAAGATAAATTGAGAGAATAGATTTGTCATCTTATCACAAAGGTCTCATTTAACATACAAAGAGCGTCTACCAATCAGTAAAGAGGCCAGCAACCCGATAGAAAATTGGATCATTTAGGTACTGTTTTCCATCTTAACATTTTTTGAACATCTGAATATATTACATCTTCAAAAGACTTAATAAAATAAAAAATTAAGAATAGAAATTACTCTGGCTACTATTTGGGAATGTTTCAATAAAGAATATTACACATAAATACTGACTTGTGTGAGTGGGTATTTTTGTAGAAACTGATAAATGATGTAAGTTTCATAGCTGAGCTGACACAGTATGAAAATCAGTCCATGAACTAGTAAGATAGAAAACGGATCCATGAACTTGTGAAGGAAAAGCCCAGCTGGGCTAATGAGCTAAGTCACAAATCTAAGTGTGATAAGTGTCGGTTTACTGATCTAAGTTCTGCTGGGCTAACTCATAAATCTGAAGTTTAGTGTCAGTTTACTGGGCTAATAAGCTAACTCATAAATCCACGCTCAGCAAGTGTCAGTAACGTGATCTGTTCCAAATTGATAAGCTCCAGTGTACTGATTCCTTGCTTTTTGTTGTTTGAACCTTATTGGCTAATAGCCCCATATTTGTAATTAACCCTATAAAACCTCATGTGCACGTCTTGGAGGTGCTCAGAGCTTCGGAGCAGAAGCCCCTCTGAGCCCACCGGCGTAATAAATCTGAGTACTCCAACCCTCCGAGTGGGCTTGTTTCTTGGCTGGCCTGTCATTTCCGTAACAAACTGACAAGGCAAATCATAACCAGAGGTAATTGTAAGACTTTTAGACATTATAAAACTTAAGGACATTACACAACCACTTTTTCCCTTCTCCATCTCTGTTAAATTGACATAAATTTTAGGAAAAGGTTTAGATTTCAGGGGAAGGGTTTCAAAATTGACTATTTAGGAGATCTTATTTAGTTCTTAAGAGGCAAGTTGATCCCAGTCAACATTTGGGTTATTAAATAATAAAGCACTAAACTAGAAGTCAGAAAACCCAGACTCAAAATCTATCTGTGGTGGCTGATATAACCTTTGGACACAAAATAATATGATAGGAAGATGTGAATCTTGCTAGCATCCCAAGTGTCTAACACAGGGCCTGGAACAAAGGAAATAACCAGTTCTAGTTCCTTCACTTATCGTTCTCATTCTAATGATGGTTTTGTTTATAGGACTGTCTCACCCAGATTGTCAGTAGTCTGAAGCATGTGTATGAGTTACCATTTGATTCCATTACATATACCAAGGGAGAGGGGAGATCATGTAATTTAAACAAGGGGGAGTATTATTTTCCTCTCACATTAAAAAATGTCCGGATTTGAGAAGCCCTGGGCTGGTATGGCTCCTCTATTGTTGTCATCAGAGACCCAGGCTCCTAACATACTGCTCACCATCCTAGTACGCGGCTTCTATTCTCACGGCTGCTTTGTAGCCCCAGATAACCGCTAGAGCTCCAGCTCTCAAATCCAGTGTGCATGTAATTATAAGTGAAAGGAGACTGACGCAGAAGAGTCTATGTTATATGTGGCAGTTATCAATTTTATTGCCTGTCAGCTCTAAATCAAATTTTTTTGCCCTGATTTATGATTCTGGTGTTTGGCCCGATACATATTCTCCTTTGCCAGTTCATTTAACATGAGGCTTATCAATAAACGGATCTGGAGGGCCACTGCAGATCTGCAGCAGGCAGAAGGGGCCGCCCTTCCTAGTTGCAGGATCCCGCTTTGGCTGTGTTTGGCGGCTGGCAGATTAGCATGTGGGTGGCCTGGTGGTGCTCACATTAGCAGCCCTCACAAACCCACAGAGGCCTGTGTCCTCCACCAGCTGGCAAGCCACTTCTCTGGACAAGTTCCAGCCTGTAACTTTCAGCAAGGTTCTTAGCCACCAGCAGGCTGCCCGTTCCTGGGAGAGCTAAACTCTCTCCAACCAGGTCTGAATCTCAGGGGTGAGGGTAGAACATCTTTTAAATTCCTAATCTCTTTCCTCATCACCTCAAGCCCTAGAAGTAGTTGCTGCCATTTATAGTTGCTACTTTTGTACCCTCTTAGAATCCTCTTTTACTCATTTTAGTGGTTAACTCCCTTTTAACTCTTTATATTAAAATTTCCCTGTTTGGGGGAGGGTATAACTCAAGTGGTTCAGCACATGCTTAGCATTAGCATGCATGAGGTCATGAGTTCAATCCCCAGTCCCTCCTCTAAGAATAAATAAATACTAAATAAACCCAATTACTTCCCTCCACCAAAAATATAAATAAAATAAAATAAATAAATAAACTTGAAAAAAAATTTCCCTGTTCAAATTACTGGTGTAGTTTTTGTCTCCTGATGGGACCTTGCCTGTTTGACTAGGTAGTTCCACTTATATGAAGCTCAGAATCAGGCAAAACTAATCTATGGTGATGGTGATTACCTCTGGGAAGGTCATAGGGAAGTTTTCTGGGGTGCTGGAAATATGTTATATTTTGATCTGGGTAGTGGTTTCATGACTGTATACACATGTAAAAATTGATTAACCTATATGATTAAGATTTGTATACCTTCCTCTATGTAAATTATTCCTCAGTCATAACAGTAGCAAAAAAAAAAAAAAATCCATGTTGCAAGCTAGAAGGGAGGTAAAGAGACAGATAAAAAAGAAAACCCTTTACAGCTGAACCAACCCTCTTTAAGCAGTTTCCCAGTAAGTATCACACTGCAGGTACCCTGAATGTTATGGGCCTCAACAAAACCACAGGGCCATACCCAGCTGCAAAGAAGGTGAGCGACAAGGTGCCCAGCTCAAAATCAGGGCTCTGTTAGCTAAGGTGGAAGGAGAGAGTGGATGCTGGTGTAGGCAATCAGTAATCTCTACCACAACAGGTGCTATATTACATTTGCTAAATATTTATTCAGTGATAGCCAAGGGATTAAGCCCTAGGGATGTAGCTATAAACTAACCCGGCAGGGTCCCTGCTTCATAGAGCTTACATTCTAGCACTTGGCTCTTTGTAGACTATGAAAAAATGTTTGTTGAATAAATACATGAATGATACGGGAATAAATGAATGGGTAGATGAATAACACTTGTTTCAATGGGAATAAATTATTTAGGGAACTGCAACCAGAGCTAACACCTTGAGAAGAGTATTTGCCTCCCTGAGAAGAAGTGAGCTCTCTTTGACAGGTTGACAGGTTTGACATCACACAAGAAAAGTTTTGGAAATCTATAAATCACCTCCAAAGATTGACTTCCCAGTGGAGGCCAGAGCTGGAGTCCCTCTACTGGGAGAACAGGTCAGTGTGTCACCTCTTTGAGAGCCCAGTTGGAGTTTGAGATCTCCCAGACATATGGTCTCAAATATAATGATAAAAAAAGGTCACCAACTAAGAAGCACAATAACTGAATTCTAGGAAAATACATGCTGCCCCTGAGAGATAAGGAAGCATTTACAAACCAAGTGCTTGTCAGGGAACAGTTTACCTTGGGTGAGATCTCCCTCCTCCCCAGCCTGGGTTTGGAGGCAGAAGGCTCTGTGCCCTTTTCAGGGCCTCCTGAGACACTTCCTGGGCTCTTAGCACTGGGCAGCACACATACACAAAACTCCTTTAATCTAAAGAACTGAATTGGACAAGACCCACTGCCTGTCTTACAAGTAAAACACGAAGAACATCATAGTGTGTGGGCTTGAGGACATCACTAGAGAGGACAGAGTGGGGCAGAATGTTGAGGGAGGAATGGTCACAAGATGATGAGGGGAGAAGAGAGAAGGAACTAGTCATGATCATTGTTTCAAATATCAGGAGCACATAATTCAAGAGAAAACTGGCGTGATACGGATGAATGAAACAGCGTCAGAATGACAACACATAGACATTGGCTACCATGTTCTTTTTACAGTGGCATTGAACTCCTGTACCAGGGCTATTCTTCTAAATTAGACGGACAGTTTACTGAAAAAATAGCCCAGGAGGACAGTGCAGCTGCTTCCTCGTTGTGTAATTGTGAGCAATGGCCTCTCTAAAAACAAGTTTTGTTGACCATGAAATGGAAAATTACAATACATAACACGAGTGGTCATCAAAAAAAGAAAATTTTTTGGAGGATGATTAAAATTTATCTGCCAGAGAGGTATTCATCTTGAAAAGAACATTTACATGAATCATAAATCATGAATTATATTTTCACTTCCCATCTGGAAATCAGAAGTTCTAATAGACAGTAGCTATTTAACAGGTGCTTTGCATATAATTTTTATTCAAGCCAGACCTTCTGTATGTTTAGTCAATTCATTTTATAATGAGATGGAAATGTTCCTATAATGATGCCCAACTGTAATGGAAAGGTTTCTAATAGGATGCTATGGCATAAAGAATTCTGAATCATGCCTCTATATATTTATTGATTCCCTTATTTACATATACCTGACTCATTAAAAAAAACAATTTGAGATGATTTGTAGCAGAAACACAAGAACATAATAAAATATAATTAAAAAAAAAAGAAACAGTACCAGGGCAAAGATAAATTAGAAGAGTGGGTCATGACATGGAAGAAAATAAAATAAAGAAATGTATTCTGTAAGGCATTACACATTTGCTGTAATATATTTATGAATTTGTTTATGAACTTCCCTGAAATCAAGACAAAAGGGAGAGATTGACAGTTACATTGTTCTCCTTATTATTTAAAGGGAAACATAAAACCATACTATTTCCTCAGTAGGATGAGGAATTTGAGGATCTGAATTATAGACTGAGTTGTATCATCTTGGCTAAGCCATCCAATATTTCTGGGTATCTCGGTTTCTTTATAAAATATATGTATATGACTGAAACAGGATGCTGTATACCAGAAATTGATGCAACATTATAAACTGACTATACTACAATAAAATTTTTTTTAACAAAATAAAATGAAGAGCTGGAGGGCTTGACCAGGTATGAGGTCTAGCTAACAGTGAGAGGAAGTAATGTGTCCCTTTCAGATCAAACCTTCCATAAGTGACCTCCTCTGTCTTCTCTTCAGTAGGCTGCAAGTCAATTCTCATAGAGTGCAGGCTGTGTTCTGTAGTAAGCAGACTCTGAGCTGGATGCTTATTAGGGAGTGCCCAGGGACCAGTACCTGTGGCAGGAAGGGGGACGTAGGATTGGGCAGAGGGCAAGCCACGCTGAGAAACAGGCCTGCTGTCAGCACTGGTTGACACCATGGAATCTCGGGAGCTAAAACAGTAGTGGAGTCTCTGCCTATGTTGAACTAAAATGGCTAATAGGTCCACTTCAGTCAATCCCTGGATGTGGGCCACTCTAGAAAGTGACTCGGTGTCAGGTCACTTGACATCTGAAGGCACTTTCAACAGCTGGGGCAACAAGTCCTTCTTTGAAGGGGGTCTGGGTGGTGCCTCTCCAGATCTATCACACAGGGCGACCTTCAAAGTCAAGCTAAGCAGGCTGAGTCCAGCATGGCATCTCTCCTCTCCACTGTGTTACACTGAGCCGTTTTGCATTTAAGGTTTACCTGTTGCTAGTATTGTGTTACTAAAACACACACACACACACACACACACATCTTTAGACATGACCAACATTTGAATAAAAGACCAAGTCTACAGTGCTCATGTACCAGAATGGATATTCCTATTTCATTAAATTGAGAATGAATGTAGAGTCTGAACAGAGCTGTGAAGTTGACAGACTTTGTCTTCATGGCCTCAGCGTTTGTACTGCGACAGTCCCATCTTTCCACACTCACTATCAGCCACTCTCCAGCTCCCTTCAGTAAACCACATTTGTACCTTCATGTCCCTCACATTTGCTTTCTTTTGAAAACCTTCTTTTATTATCTTCATATACTCAGCACTACTTCTAATAAAAGCTACTGAGTTCTTCCCCCCTGAGAAAATGCATTTTTAACCCCAGAAATAAAGGGATGTAACCATCATATGGAATTTCAGACACACACCGGGGCAGACAAAGAAAAGTTTGGGATATTGGGAACCCAACCAAACTACCAGGAGGGAATGGGGCTGTTTTTTAAGATCAGTGCTCTCTTCAACTACAGGGCTCCAAGGCTGAGTCCTGTGTAGCCATAGGCTGTACAGCCCAGGAATTAAAATGTGATCAACTCTTACTACTCATCCATATTTATCTCTGAGAAGTCTTGAAGGAATTCTCAAGTAACCTTTTCCTACTCTTCTGCCTTAATCCTCTCATTGCTGTGTCCACTGCCCAAGAACCCTCATGAAGCGTGTCCCAGCTCTGCAGCCGCGGTGGCACCGAGGAGGCTGGTGTGCACGGCATGGACGCTGTGTCTGTGCGCTGCCCGATGGCCTGGAGGTGTGGGTGTTGAGTACACTATGACTGTGCTCTCTGGGTTGGAGCTGCTGTTCCAGACAGAAAGGTGGAGAAAGCTTTTCCCACTCCATGGGTCAGATTCTCAAGCGAACTCTGTTGTTTTACCCTTGTATCAGGAAGAATCCCCCGTAAAGACAGTACCTTGTGAGAAGCCACACAGATTTAGACTGTAGCCCCTTTCTCTCTAGATATCAGTTCTCAGTTCTTGGAATTGAGTCAGCCAGGCTGGGCTGGGCCGGGCCGTGATGGGGAACCACTCTCTGGGAGAGACGCCAAGCTGTCTTCTTCAGCTCATCTTGTCAGCGTGGGATATCCTCTCTCATTCTCATTTCACTAAAAACCCTTATTCAACTTGACTCCTGGCAGTAACCTCACTGGTTCCTGTCCAAACACATCTAAATCCCAATTTCGAGTTAAGCTGAACTTCTGCTACATATACAAAGTGTATTTTAAAAATAGGGTAGTAATAATAGTGTTATCAATATAATAAAAGTTCATATTTATTGAGGGCTGACTATGTGCCAACCACTGTGCTAAATGCTTCTTAAGCATTTTCCGATTTAACTACTATTAAACTCTATGCAAAAGACATTATTCTTTTTCACCGTAAAATAAATGTAAACTAAGGTATATAGAGTTAAATAACAGGTCCAAATTCACAAATCTAAGAATTTGCTGAGCCCAGATACGAACCCCAAACCTTAAGTCTACAAACCCTGTCCTCTGCATATAGTCACAAGGCATTAACTTTCAAGCTGGCATGCCCTGCTTACAGAATTCGAGCCCTCGTTTCATTAGGTGTGGTTAGACAGAATGCGTACGTCTGGGTCAGCCCTTCAGATTGTGTATTATCTTAAACAGATAGGAGAATAAGACCCCCACAAAGTCCAAGTAATCAAGAATTCTACCAAGGGTCAATCATCCTTCTGGGAAAGCTGCTGCGTGGTTAAAGGCTCTGGTATCCACCTACCATCTTTCACAGAATCTGAACATCATTTAGGCTCAGTCTTTTGAGTCTCCACAGGGCCCTAATGCAAAGCATAGGTGACTGAGTAAAGAAGAGAATTCTGTTTCTGAGGGACACCAGGAGACAGGAGGATAGGAAAATACTAGGGAGGACCTGGGTAACCAGGAAGGGGGAGAGTCCAAAATAAGCTTCGTTGTCTCGCTCGAGGATGCCCTGATCCTGCATACGTATCAAGCACGCTGTAGCACTTGCGCCTTCGGAGCTTACCATATTCAATAGGTTCTTCCAACCCCCATGCTATGTGACATCTTTGCTGTTTGATACCACCTCCTTCTTCATGCTGTCTTGCTTCATGCTGTTGTTCTCCCTACAACAACTCCCTTAATATCATAGTATTGGTCAGCTTTTGCTGTAGCAAAAAAAAAAAAAAAAAAAAAAAAACCCTCAGAATCAATGGCTTATGCCTGCCCATTTCCATCACAACCAGACTAGGCAGTTAGCTGTCCCCTCTTTGATTCTTGTAAGCTCCTTTTAAATAGCACCCTTTACCTCTGCATTATTGTCTGTTTATTTGCTTGGTCTGTTTTCCCAAGTAGTTGGGAGTTTCTTGAAGATAAAGCTGTGTCTCACTTCTTAAATTCTTAGCACCCTGCATAGTGTCTGATACAGAGCAAGTATTCAAATAATATTTATAATGGGACTGAGTTGAAGCATCAATGATGGTAAAGTAACCTATCCTTAATCAGAGCGCTAGAAAACATTAGTTGCTTTTTAGATTCTATAGTGGGCATTTGCCATGGTCAAGATCACTAAACAGCTTTTGAATTCCTGCCTACGTCTGGAGTTTCCTTTTGAGAAGAAAGCCAAGAACCAACTCTCCTTGTCTCTCTTTCAGTTAGGATATGAACACAAAATCTTGACTGTACCCATCAGATGACCTTTTGCGAAACCAAGCCAGAAGCGATTAATTTAAGAAAACATGGTTTTGCCTTTGGGTGAGAGGGTGGCTGAGGCGTTTGTCTTCTTCAGAATGGAAGTAGCGGAGCTACTGATGTCTCTTCTCCAGCATTACGGGTATGTGTTGGAGTAACAACAATAAAGAAGTATTCCCTGATGCTGCACCCACAGATCTGAGCCTGATTTTTTGCCCAGTTCAAAGTTTCTGTTTAATATTCTTATTAACCATATCATGTCCTGCAGATCTGCTAAAATTAATCAACAGGAAAAAACCAAGTTCTGAGAGGTCATTCCTCATCATCCATTGTAAGAATTGTGCAGCTTCTTCTCTAGTCCCATCTCACTCTTCCCAGTTTCCAAAATCTTTCCATGGACCAGGTTTCTGGAAATCATGGCCCATAATCAGCAAAACTGTCTATATCTTCTCTTATGGTTGCCTATATATTCTCTGTTCCTTCTCGCTTTAATTGAAAACTAGGTTTTCCCTGAGGCATTGCGTCCTCTGTAGCTCCCTTCCACACTCCTGCCACCTTGGGGCGTGGAAGTAGTATAGATGTCTTCCTTGTTCCTCATATGTCTCTAGACCATTGTCTCTCTTTATCCCTAAGCCCATCCCAGCTTTGCTGCTCGCACCATTAGATTATAACACCTACTATCCCAGTTATTAAAAGATTATCAGATCATTCCTCTCATCTATCAAAGATTTCAATCCTAGCTCATTACTCTCCTAAATAACTCCTGTCATAATTTCTCATTGTTTTAACACACATACGGACAGTTTTCCTACTGCCCTGACCTCTGAGTTTCTTAATCTCCACCCAGTAATCTGATCTTCCACCCATCTTAGCCACCCACTCCCATCATTATACCTTAGACATTTTATTTACCAGCAATAGAACACTCTCTGTTATTTTATTTTAAGCATCCTGCTCTCCAACAACCACATCTTATCTTTCTGGCTTGCTCTAAGATCCCCAATGTTTTAACCTACCCAAACTCTTGATCCATTGATCTTACCATAGTTCACTGTTACACAGTCCCATAGTATCTTCATTTCTCTATTTTCCTGGTTTATAGTCTATAGTCTATCATTGTAATTACCCCCTTGCACACACCCTCAATGCCCTTCTCTTCCTCTGTCCATTGTATTCTCCTGGAAGAATCCAGTTAAATCAGAAAATTAGCTTGGGCAGGTGAGCACGGCTTGAGAAAGACACAGGGTCATGCCAACTTACTTTAAATCCATGAGCACTCATTTTAAGTGGGCTCTTGGGGTGGCCCAGACACCCTCCTATGTTTCCTGAGTTCTTTTCACTCACCTGCTCTCCCAGACATCTAGTTCACATCCTTCCTCTCATTAAATGTCCGATATGTCCTCCCCACCATGACTTTCAGTTGATAACCATACTTTCTATTTCACTGAGAAAATGTAAGTATAAAGAAGGGCTTCCATGTACCATTAGGCCAACATTTGCCTGCCCACCCTCATCTATACTCAGGTACTTGTCTTCTGTCCTCTTAGTATTAATATCAGTCCCTGCTCCTGTCTAAGACCAACTCCTTCATCTGTGCACCTGATCTCACCTCCTCTCACATAATCAAGAGCATCTTCAGTAATTATCCCCTCTCCTAGATTATCATTTTTTCCCTCTCTGCTGTATCATTCCCATCAGCACATACAAATATGGTGCAATTTCTTGTACCTTTATACTAATCCATCCCTTGTCCCATGGTCTCGCATGAACACTATCTTTCTTTTTAAAGGAAAACTCATTAGAAGAGGCTTCTAACTCACTGTCTCCTTGTCCCTTTCTTCTATCATCTCTTGAACTCACTGCAAGTGTGCTCTCATTCTCACTGATCCCCACACGACTTGGCCCACCAAGACGGACACCTTGCAAAATCAGCATTTTGTATTCCTCATGCTACTTGCCTGATCAGCAGCACCTGTTATGTTGATAGCTTCCTCGTGATAGTCAATCATTTCTTGCTTGGCTTCAGGTACCTCACTCACTTCTTCTTCTGATTGGCCCTTCTTTCTCAGTCTCTTTTCTGATCCTCCTTCATCTCCCCAATATATAAACATTTGCAAGGTCCCAGACTGTCTCTGAACCGTCACTCCTATTTGTCCTCCCTTCTCCCCAGTGATGGCCTCCAATCTCATGGCTTTCAATAACACTTTTCCACACAGAAATCAAAGTTTTCCTAATATCCTGAAGGCCCAACATGATCTGACCTCGAATCTGACCACCTTTCTCCAGGTCTTCTGCTCCAGTGCTCCCTGAGACATTCCACACTATTTCTTTTAACAAGACATGCACACTCTCGCCTCAGAGCCTTGCACTTACTGTTTCTTCAGTCTTAAAGGCTCTTCCTCCAACAGGCACCTGGCTACTGCTCTCACTTCTTCTTTTCTGTGATCAGATATCATCTTATCATGATGGATATAAAGTATTGAACGTAAAGTACAACATTCCTCCTTCAACCCAGCACTCACTACTTTTTTATCCTGCTTTGGTCTTCTTTATTAAATGTGTCCATATCTGACATATTTTATTTGTTTGTTTGTTTGCTCATTTGTTAATCACCTGTTGTCTCCCTTGGGGAGGGAGACAACAGGTGTTTTGTCACTCCTCTATCCTCAGTTCCCAGAACCATGCTGGGCATGTGCATGATTGTTAAATAAATGAACGAATACTAAATTCCTTTTCTGTTTAAACAGTCTTAAGTAGATTCTGTTTTATGCTAATGTACAGGGTGATAAAGACTGCAGCTCTCCTTGACGCTTATACAACCTGGAAATACAAGCTGTTGTAGCCTCTAGGCCTGCCTTTAACTGTTTGAGACCGTTTCTGATTCTATTCCTAGACTCATTTTATTAGAGCTGTTCAGAGGTACGTTATCTAAAATGAGTGCCCCAAATCTCTAAACAATGGTAAGAAGCATTTTTAGTAATAAATCCATGTGGATTCCTTTGGAAATATTCAATATTAAGCAGAAATCCTTTTAAATTAAGAACAAATAATAATCATTGAAATCAAAGCTATAAAGTTGCTTTGCAAAAGTGGAAAGCTCTAGTGTTGATCTTCCTGGTTGTCTGAGATCCAGACGATCTTTCAGAGAAAGCTGACTGATGTCTTAAGGAGGAAAAGTTGGAGCACAAAAGGATCATCTATATATTTTTGGTCCAGTGTCCCTCTATATAGCTCTGAGAACAACTTAACCTATCCATAAAATCAAGCAGTGAAGGCTAGTTTCCTAGAAAAATACTCGTGATGACCTCCTCCCTTCTCCTCTGTTTCTCTTTTATTCCTACCTAACTTGCCTTCGAGTAGAAATCTCTTCTTGGGTTCCCAGTCTAGGATCAATATCTGGGCTTTAATGTTCCCTCTGGCCCCTTTGGAATTAGTGTACCTCCCTCTAGACATGACCTATCCAATAGAATAGCCATTAACTCCATGTGGTTATTTACGTTAAAATTGATTAAAAGCCTGTACAATTAAAATTTCAGTTCTTCAGTGGTGTGAGTCACATTTTAAGTGTTCACTAGCCACAGGTGTCTAGCAACTATAGTAGTGGACAATACAGAATGGTATAAACATTTTCATCATCACAGAAAGTTCTAATGAACATATAGAATCCTAACTGGTACTTAAATATACCTGCTTTTAAGCCTTTGTATCAGATTACAATTCCCATTGCAGCTCCAACCCCTGGAATGTAATACTGGACTTGGTCAACTCTTAGTTATAATATAGTAGCAATTAGAAATGCCAAATTTGCTCTCAGATTTTGAGTTACATTAAGACCCGTGATGATGTTAAAGTCACAGGTTGCTGGAGAAAGTGAGAAGTACCGACCAGAGGTGAATCTGCTGTATAGAAGAAGAAAGGGCAAAGGACCAAGATTGGAGGAAAAGTAGTCAATACTAGTGAAACCACGCAGGTAACAAAACCTCAAGGAGAGAGATTAATCAAGAGAAGAAAACAGGCAGGACCATGGAATAGTTTGCTTCCCTGTCATCACATGAAGGAACGGTAGAATCAAAGGTTTTGCTTACATCTGGACTGTGCAGCGTCCGCTGGCTGTGCTCTGGCAGTGAAACTCCTACTTTATGAAGGCAGTATTGTCATGGGCGGTAAGTAGTAACTGAAGGCAAGGACACTTCTGGGGCAAAGGTTTGGGTAGCAGTTTTGACTAGTTTCATGCACCTAACCAAGCCACACAGACAAAGTATATGAGTAATATATAACAAGAGAAAGTCCTTCCTGGGCTAGAGAGACAAAGAGAACTACTGGGTAATGCTTGGAATTCTTGCTTAGAAAGAAAACTAAGACAGTCAGGAGCCAGGCTGGGAGAAGGCAGACTGCTCCCTCTCTGGAGAGATGCTGACTTGGGTTTCCGAGTGGTATGTGTAGACCTTACATTGTTCTTCGTGATACTTCGTGATCACCCAAGGGGAGAGGGTTTGCCAGGACCCTGGAATAGAACGGAGGTGCCAATGGAGGAGATCTGCTTATTTACCAAGAAGTAAGGTCTTATATGAAGGAAATAGATTTTAATTATGGACTATCAGGCATCACGGAAGCAATGGAGGAGAGTGATTCTGACTTCCCGAAATTATGCCATAAAATCTATGTCTAAGTTTTAAACCATCCTCCTCTCCCAACCCCCAGAGAAGAGGGCTGAAGAATTATGCTGGGCACTGAAATCAAACTACTAGCGGATGTTCTAAAAAAGCAAGTTGGCCGAGGCCATAAATGCTCTGATTTTCTTCCATTTCAAGCAATAAGTTTCAACAAAGCTAAATTTTTATATCATCCCCAGCATCAGATCAGTAGATTAAATGCTACAAGTGGAATCCAGACTATTAAAAAACCTATAAAACATGTGGCTAAGTCTTTGTATGAAATAAATTAGAAATTCATGTCAACATAATGTACAAGCCGTTCTTGTTCTAGGCCAATATCTCTAATCTCCAGAATTTCTTTTTGAGACATAGGCATACAAAGGCAGAAAAAAGAAAGAAAGGAGGGGGGGAAGCCTAGGCCTTAACATCTTCAAAGCTCTTTAAGGCTCAGTTCCTTCCCTTTGGAAACCTGGCAAGAAACTATTGATTTTCCCAGAAACAAGCAAGGTTCAGCTAATTCCTTGAGGCAATTAATGGCTTTGTTATTTAACATTTCTCAAGGGCTTACATGCATTTGTTGTACAGACCCCTTCTCAGTGGCAGAGCACAGGATTGATGCCAAAACACAGAAGAGAGGTGGAAACATTAGCACAGGTCGAACACTTGTGTGTGTGTCTGGACTAGTTCCCATGGATCAGGTAAGGATATTACCATCCTAACCCCTGTCCTCCCTACTTACTCTCAGGGTGGCCTTTCTGAGCTTTGAGAAAACAACTCAGTGAGGATGAACAGCATAAGGCTGCCATAAACAAAGCACTCGACTTAGAACAGCATTGTGTGAGTTTCTTTCACATGTGTGATTTTATAAATGCTTTACAACAACCTTGAGGGGCACGTATTATTTATCATTCCAGATTTTCAGATGCAGGAAATTTAGGTTAACTTGCCCAAGGTTGCACAGTTTTATAGAGTAGACCTAGATTCAAACCCAGGTTTTTAATTTTAAGTCCATGTTATTTAATGGGAACTAGAATGGTTCTCATTGTAAACAACATGCCACCCTAACTATCGGTCTCTTCTGCATAATTCTAATTTCCACAAAATCCTGCTTGGAAGAGCTTTTTAAAAATATATGTTGTTAGAAACAGACTCATAGACATAGAGAACAAACCTATGGTTACCAGGCGGTAAAGGGGATGGAAAGGGATAAATTGGGAATTCGAAAATTGCACCTCTCAGGGAGTGATGGAAATGTTAGCTGTCTGGATTGTGGCAGTAGTTTCATTGGTATATACATCTATCAAAGTTCTTCAAACTGTGTATTTGAAATATGTGGAGTGTACTGTACAGTAACCATATCACAATAAAGGTGTTTCTAAAAGTATATGCTGTTATATGGTTTATAATGTGAAATCTTCCCAGAAATCTATGTAAAGGGAGAAAAATGGAGAATCAAACAGAGCACTATACTGCATTGGATGGCAGGGACAGGCAGTGTTCCTGGCCCTCTGCCAAGCTGCCTCAAAAAGTCCAAGAATTTCCAGTCAGGTTGATAGGCTTTCTAGATACTCAGGAATTGAACTGAATAGAAACCTGAAGATTTCATTCTGTAAAGGCGTAAGCAAGTGGATGAAGTGGGGACTCAGAGTTCAGGGTCTGTAAGCATCAAGATACACCGCTCAGCACTTCAAATCCATGGACTGTTAGCATTGCAGGAGGGCCCCTTACAGGCATCCCTTCTGAGAGCTACGATCTAAGTCGTAAGTGACTTAAAAGAAGGAAACTACAGACTTGTGGTTACCAGGAGGGTGGAGGGTGGGAAGGGATAGACTGGGATTTCAAAATTGTAGAATAGATTACACTGTATAGCACAGGGAAACATACACAAAATGTTATGATAACTCACAGAGAAAAAAATGTGACAATGAGTGTGTATATGTCCATGAATAACTGAAAAATTGTGCAGAACAATGGAATTTGACACAACATTGTAAAATGATTATAAATCAATAAAAAAGTTAAAAAATAAAATAAAATAAAATAAAATACTGTAATAAAAAAAAAAAAAAAAAGAAGGAAACTAGACGTTCCGCAGTCTGCCATATGTCAAAGAGGGACCTCTGAGTTACCTTCAACAAGAGAACGTTTGCGGAAGAGCTCACACCAATTGCCTTCTGTTCGGCAAAAGTTTCCTGGGTCTGTCTCACGGGAAGTTGAAAACACCTCCTGAGAAAGCAGCGGGAACTACATCGTGATGTGGTGAAGCACTCTCAGGACTCAGTAACTTTTTATCCTTTCCTCAAGCCAGACGGTTCAAAAGACTGCTTGCTATTATTCTTAGCCGCTGGGATGTAGCTTCCTGCTCTGTGTTTTTTATCACAAGTGGTGATTGCTGAGAAGAAAAGTTGTTAAAAAAAAAAAAACTTATCACAACCTAATGTATGACTCAAGCATGGGAAGTTCTGTGAAGTGAACTTCTGGAAATAGAAAATCTTCCCTTTGAAAGACATTTACCCTTAGATTTGCAAAGGTGGACTCAATATTAGCTGAATGCCTAATCTATGGGAGGCACTTTATTAATATTATTTGATTTAATTCTTAATAGCCATGGAGATAATTACTGTTATCTTCATTGTACATGTGAGAAAGCTAAACTCAGAGTGTTTTCAAGAATTGCTAAGATCACATAGACAGTAAGTACACAAATGACTTTTTACTTAAAACATTTTTTGAGGTATAATATTTAGTTATGTGCATAAACTATATTAAAATTAAATGTACAGCCAATGAATTGTTAGATGTGTGTATACCATGTAGCCATCAATAGCTCAAGACGCAGTTTCGCCAGTGCAGAAAATTCCTTATTGCTTTTTTCCCATTCAATATGAAACGCAGAGGTATCAATTCTAGCTTCTACAAATGTGGATTAATTATGCTTATTTTTAAACTTCATGTGAACGTAGCATGACTGGTCACTCTAGTTTGCCTGATACTGAGGAGTTTTCCGGACGTGGGGTTTTCAGTGCTAAAATCTGGACAGTTGCCCATCCTATAAATGGACTGTTTTGTGTCTAGTTTCTTTTGCACATAACATCTGTGAGATCCATCCAGGCCTTTGTGAGAGTGTAGCAAGGTTTTGTTCTTTTTATTGCTGGATATTATTATATGATATGACTATTACTCTGTTAGCTTGAGGATAATCAAACACATGTATACATCTTTGTCCTATGTGCTGACAGGGTCTAAAGGAAGCACCACCCCAGTAACAACACCCAGATTTCGGCTTTCAATATCATTCTCCAATAAAAGGTACTAGGGAACTGCAGAGAAATCGCTGATTTTAGGACTGGAGCAGGAAATATACAAGATGAGCTGGACCATCTTATAGTTCCAGAAAGTAAGGTTCTATTGCTTATTAAAAAAACAATTACAACCACACACACACAAAAAAAACCCAAAAAACAAAAAACAGAAAATAAAAACAACCAAACGCTATTTAAGGAAGTCTGTCAAAGGAACACAGGAGCCAAATGAAAGGACACTTAATGGGCAAAGATGGATAATTTGAGCAGCAAAACAAATAAAGTAGTACTGGACTTAACCCAAAGTATAAAATAAATATTCATGAGTCCATTCTGATATAAATAAATGATACATTAATAAATGGAAAAGGAGAGACAGTTCTCTCCAGACAGAAGAATTAGAAATAAATTATATACATATGCTACTCTCCAGAAGGGAAGAGTAACTCCCTCCTCCTAAGTGTGGGCTGCACAGAGTGACTTCCATCCAGAGTGTGGTGTGGAAATGGGGAATAAAGTTGCTTTGCACTGGAGAAACCTAATAAACGCTACGTCTAATAAACACAATTTGATGAAAACACCACTTTATCTTTGTAATCTTTCTCCCCAAAACCCGTAACTTCAGTCTCATCATGAGAAAAACATCAGATACATTCTAATAGGGGATTCTTCTACCATGTACCTGTTCAGGACTCCCCAAAACTAATAAGGTCATCAAAAACAAGAAAAGTCTGAGAAACCATCATAGCCAAGAGATGCCTAAGAAGACAAGAAGATGAAACATAATATAGTATCCTTGATGTGATTCTGGGACAGAAAAAGGACACTGGGTAAAAACTAAGGAAATATAAGTGAACTACAGCCTTAAGTTAACATAATGTATCAATACTGGTTCATTAATTATAATAAATGTACGATAACGATGTAAGATGTTAATAATACAGGAAATAGTGGGGAGGTATATAGTAACTCTCTGAACTACATACTCCATTTTTATGAGGTCTTAACTTTTCTAAGAAAATAATAACTATTATTCTTTTTTAAATGTACGCAGCAGACATTGGTCAGTGCTAGCATCATTCCTTCCTGTTATCAGGCTTTTAAAGTGTCAGTCCTCATTGGCTAAGATCTGGTCCAATCATTTATCTCAAAGATACCCACTTGATGGATCCCAGAAATACTACAGATTGCTTCTGGCAAGAGCATGAATTAGACTGAGCAGCAGCCCAATATGTTTTTGGATATACAGTTCTAAGGACATTAAGTCACACTGCTCATTTCACAAGGTGGACTTAGCTGGGGGAAACTGAATTAGAAAGCCAGGTGGATGCAACCACAATCATTCTATGTGCTTCAAGAGAATAATATTATAAATATCCAGGATCCATAATGTCTATTTGAATCATAGTGACATTTTACTGAACATCTAAAACATGTTCACAAAAAACAAATATTCATCAGATTCCATCTAGTTTACTCTAGTAATCAATGCATGATAGCCCAATTCATGTGACTTCTCAAACCTCCAAGGTGTTTTTGAGTAAACAAATTTTTATGAATATCACAGAGGTAAACGTCATCTTCCTAATACAGATATTTTAGCTCTCAAACTCAGAACAGTTTAGCAACTCTTTCTTAATAGTTAAAATAAATTCTGGAGAATCAAACTGGTTTTCTTAAGTTCTTTTTTTTTCATTTATTATTATTTCATCTTAACTTTTACTTTTGTGTTGTTTCTTATTTTGCCTGAGGCCAAAACTTTCAACTTTGTCTTACAACTCTGAGGCTCTCTGCATCTGTCTGCAAACAATTTAGCAGGCTTCCTAAGCCATTTACACTTTTTAAACTCTAACATAATTTTTGAAAAGGGTGAGTAGAACCCTTTCCTTTTCCTCTGCTGTATTTCCAAGAAGATTGGGGTCACGTGACTTGTTCTGTCCAATGGACTGTGAATGAAAATGATTTACGTACTTTAAGGCTGAGGCAGTTAGAGCAGATGTTCCCCCTTCATCCAGTTCTTCGCCTCTGTAGTGACCCCAAGGCTACATGTTCCACTTGATACAGCTACAAGACAGCACAGCAGCCTCCGTGATCCCGGGTTTCTGGGAGGCTGTGTTGGGCAGAATCCTCTGCCCGCTGATCTGGGGCAAGTACCACGAGTGAGAAATAAACCTTGGGTGAAGCCACCGAGATTTCAAAGTTAGTGACCACAGCACAACGTTTTCTATTCTAAGACAGAATGATTTTAAAAAGTTAGTGCAATAGGGGGTCAAAATGTGAACAGCACAGGCATAGGCAAGGAAAAAGTGATCTTTTCTCTCAGTAGCTATTCTCATTTTGCCCTGGAGCTCCATTCTAATAGGCCAGAAAACAAGGTAAAATGCCTAAATTAAGAAGTTCTTCCGGTGGGGGTGAGGGGGGGATGGAAAGGATAGATTAGGAGTTTGGAATTAGCAGATACACATTTCTATACCTAAAGTAGATAAATAACAAGGACCTACTGTATAGCACAGGGAACTATATTCAATTTCTTACAATGAGCTGTAATGGAAAATAATCTGAAAACATATATAAATATATATGTATATGTATAACTGAATCACTTTGCTGTATAACTGAAGCTAACATTATAAATCAACTATATTTCAATAAAAAAAGAATTTAAAAAAAGGTATCCGAGACTTGCAGATACTAACTAATATCTATACAAAATAGATAAGCAGCAAGATTTTATTGTATAGCACAGGGAACTATATTCAATATCTTACAGTAACTTATGGTGAAAAAGAATATGAAAATAAATATATGTATATTCCTGTATTACTGAAGCATTATGCTATACATTAGAAATTGACACAACATTGTAAACTGACTATACTTCAATAAAAAAAAAGAAGTTCTTAAGCTTAGGCCTTTTTCAGGTTAACTCAGCCTCATGTGATTCTCAGTTCAAACCTTAAACTCCCAGTCATGGCCATTTCTCCTCTCTCAGTAGGATCTACCTTCCGTCTTCTTCCTGAGACCATGTCTGGGTTCAGGAAGATCTTATTTATCCTCATGGATTGATGAGTGGAAGCCCCCGTGCACAGCTCTCCTCCCTACTCGCCTGGTCCACATGGCAGCAGCGTGTTTGGTTTGCTCTGGACTTGCTCCCACTCGGACTTCTGGGCACTGTACTGGCTCCTGATGCTAAAGCCGGTGTGACTGTGACCTGCCTCTGCAGCAGGGGTCAGCAAACGTTCTCTGGGAAGGGCCAGACAGTAAACATTTTAGGCTTCGCAGGCCACATCCAGTCTCTGCTGCATGTGCTGCTTCTTCTGCCCTGTTCTGGTTCTCCTCGTTCTTGTGTTCTTGTGATGGTGGTTGTGGTGATGGTGGCTAGTGTTCTTTTTCTCCTTCCTTTTCCTCTTCCTCCTCTTCTTTCTTCTTCATCTTCATTTTCTTCTTTTTAAAATTATAAAAACCATTCTTAGCTCAGGGCTGTAAAAAAAGCAGACTGGCAGGATTTGGTCCACAGGCCACAGTTTGTCAGTCTCTGACGTACAGACTTTTCATTTCAACCCCAGGCCTTTTCTGGTTCCCTCCATGGGTGTTAGGAACTCCTAGGTTCCTGGAATGCCCCACCCAGGCTGTGGGAGGTTGTGGACTACTGCAGGTCCATCTGTCTAGAAAATTCCCTCTCCCCCTTATTGCTTCCAGACCATGCTGGCCCCAGAAACAGAGCAATGGCTGGCATGTTCTTTCATTCCCTCTCAACCTGCTGGGATGCTATCAGGGCTGTGACTGCCCGAGGCTCCGGCGACAGGAGGCGCCAGCCTGCTTTCAGGGATCTGGGCAGCAACAGCTTCATCCTTGTGACACCGTTTCCAAATCACTCTTTTTCTCTTTCTTTTTGGTGGATCATGTCCTCTCATCTCATAGTTTATAGGAAAACTCTTCCACTGTGTTGCATTAGTCTTGTATTTTACTATATAACGGGGAGATTCGGGAATTTAGAAATTGCCTTTCAAGTTCCTATTGCAAATGCGGGATTAAAAGCAGATCATTTTTTAACATAACATTCCTGAAATCAACATCTTAAATCTCCATATTATATCATTAAATAACTTCTAATTTATCTGTGACTCATACTTATGTAAGTATGTGTGTATGTGTATACATGTGTATATATAAGTATACACACACACACACACACATACTTCAAGCTACTAGACAACTAAACTGCTTAGCCACTAAGCACGAATTTTCGATACTTTGCAGGAAGCATTTAGCTCTAAGGGTAACATAAAGCAAAATATTCTAAAGCTGTATATTATATCATCTATTTAAGTATTTTAAATGATCATTTATTCATAAGGCCCCACTTCTTCCTTCCCAAGATACTTGGCATGATGCAGTAGCAATTAAAAGGTCCTCATAATCATCATCACCATGGTTATTATGGTTTCTGGCAGCTTCCTACCACCCTTACATAGCAAGCCTCCAGAGATCCAGTCCTGCCTTTGGGATAGAGAGCATCTGTCCTCAGCAGAGATCCCAGCCTGTGCTCCTGCTGGGTCACCCAGGAAAGCATCAGCTGTGACTCAGCTGCACCCTGGGAACCACTGTCAGTGACTCACTGTCACCCAGCAAAGGAGAAGGAGGCTACAATACTTAGCTGCTCTTTTCCTCTCATGAGAATTGTTCATTCTAAGATGTCTGTAGGATGAAAAACAGCAGACTGAAAAATTCCAAAAAGCATTCTGCTTTAGATGCCCTGCAGTGTGGCTGGGGCTTTCATTATAGAAAGGAATGGAATATGTAAGATGGTTTTTTATAACTTTAGAAAAAGAGAATTTTAAAAAGAGCAAGGTTTCATTCAGAAAGGCCAAACCTGTGCTCAAGTTCCTTTCCTCCCTCCCTCCTCCCCCGCTTGTGCACACGTGGGCGCACTCTCTCTCTCTCTCTTTCTCGGCATCAGGGGTGTTTAGGAAGGAAAGAGTGCCTAGGGCAGCATCATCACATGTCACGCGCCTCCCTCTTCCCAGGGATCTCTGCAGCATATGAAGTGGGTGCCACTGGACCAGGTTCTTATGGAAATGACCTTCCTATCTGCCCAGCCTGAAATTTCAACATTACATCTACCTCTTCTGGGAAACTTTCTCCTGCCACTTCAAGCAATGTCAAGGGTTTCCTCCTCCATACTCCCTCACATAGAGTAATCAAAGGTCCCAATTTGCCAAATGTCCCAACTGCCCCAGCTTGGGCAACAAAAGTCTCGCATCCCAAGAAACCCCCGAGTCCTGAACAAACCAGGACAGCAGGTCACCATATCTCTGTGATCAAGTGCATGTATTTATACTGTTCTAACCATCTAGTTTCTGCTGGCTGCCCTCACCATAATTCCTTAAAGGCAGAAATTGTGTTGAGCTTTAAAAAAATTAGTGGAAAGAATGAAGGAGTTTGAGAGAATAAGTGAGTAGGTGAATGAATGAATGAAACTAATTAATCCGGTAAGATTATTTACAATTCTTTTATTAAAGTATAGTTGATTTACAAAATTATTTTATTTTCAGGTGTACAGTATAGTGATTCAATATTTTTATAGATTGTACTCCATTGAAAGCTATTACAAAATAATGGCTGTATCTCTCTGCACTGTACAGTATATCCTGGTTGTTTATTTATTTTATACCCAGTAGTTTATACAGTAGCCTTAGTTGTATGAAAGTCTTCCTGCCACGGTCCAGTTAGTGTTTAGTGAGAACTGCTCACTGTTTTACATGTTCGTGGTGGAAAGTGAGTTCCATGTCCTCTTACTTTTCCATCTTGATCTCTTTCCAGAGGCTGATTTTTAAAGCTTCCAGAGGAGAATTCCAGTAGGAGGTTCAGCTTGATTTTTCTAAAAGCAGGGCTTCCTACAGCCAATTTCTTCCAGCTCCTCGTCCACAAAGCAACCTCTCTGATTTTTCCTTATAATTTTGAGAGGTTCAATGTATCATTTTTCCTGAGAGGGGAGGAGGAAGGTACTTTACGTTCAGTAAATTTACTTAGATGAGTGCTTCAGATCCAATAAAATGCCTCGATTATATGCTTGCATATCATGATTGAAGACAATGCTGGGATCATCACCAGAAAGGGTGATATTGAACAATAAAAATTCCCAGGGCATCTGGCTCCTGAAAGGGGTAAAGCAACCAGAGATGGTGGCCAGAGCTGAACATGGGCTTTTTCCAAGAGAGAAGGGCAAGCAATCCATATTTTGTTCTTGGTCCATCTTTTTTATTTGCAAATATGCCCACTACGTAGAGTCTATGGTGGTTATTCACAGCTAAATTCAATGTATTGCCTTTTATTTCCATTCAATTAAGTAAGTTTAAGTAAGTTTTGGAGCATCCTTCAGAGGACTGTGGTAAGTGCCAGAGGTAAGAGAGGGCGAACAAAGGCAAGCCTGGCATGTTGGAAAGGGGTATGACGTTATAATCAGCGCAAAGACCCTGAAGCCAGGAGGTCTGGGTTTGAACTGCACCACTCTTACCTTCTAATTCTGTGACCCTGGGCAGGAGATGTAACATCACTAATCCTCAACTCCTTCACCTGTGAAATAATAGTACCTATTTCACAGCACCACTGAAACAATAAATGAGATGGATGAAACAATAAATGAGATGGATGAAACACTTGGCTCAGTATTTGGCACAAAAAGTTCTCCAAAGTGGTAGTAATTAGTTTAATTGTTATTGTTGTTGCTTCTGCTGTTGTTATTATTATTAAAATAAAGTCCTATTAAGTGAAGTAAGTCAGAAAAGGACAGAAAAATACCATATGATATCACTTATACATGGAATCTAAAAAAAGGACACAAATGAAGTTATTTACAAAACAGAGACACATTCACAGGCGTAGGAAAAAAAACTTATGGTTATCAAAGAGGGAAGGGGATGGAGAGGGATAAATTGGCAATTCGGACTTTGCAGATACTAACTACTATAAAATAAACAACAAGGTCCTACCGTGTAGCACAGGGAACTATATTCAATACTTTGTAATAGCCTCTAATGAAAAAGAACATGAAAAGGAATATATATATGTATAACTGAATCACTATGTGTACACTAGAAATTAACACAACACTGTAAACCAACCACAATTCAGTAAAAAAAAAAAAAATAGTCCTTGGCATGTAGGAGCCATGGTTTGGCTGAGAATGGTAACTACTCTATTGATTGACCAATATTCCTAAAATAGATCAAGCAAATTGAAATACAGTCTGCAAAATATACCAATAACCTTAAATAATCCTTATTAATATGTAATGATTAAAAAAAAAAGGTTTGACCACCTATCAGTGTCCTCTTTATTTTTATTAAAGCACATCGTGACTTTACGTAAATAGCTCCAGGACATTTCTTTAACTGATGACATGTAAACTTAATAACAATGATAATAAATTCTTGTTGTCAGAATTTCTCACAAAAATAACTAATTAATTTTCCATTAGCACCCCTGATGAGTTCAAAAAGAACCCCCTGTGCAGATATAATTATAAACCCCTCAGATTTGTAAGAACAAATTCAAATCTCAGACAAGTTCCATTAGGTCTGCAAGAGCCCCTATGACACTGAGGCAATCCCAAGGATCTCACAGTGTTTCACTTGCAAAGGGCATGACTCCGCGGATTTTATGGCCAGAGTACTACTCCTAAGAATGGAGCCCACTCACAATATCCTGAAGCCTTTTAAATGCCAATCACCAAGCTGGAGAGGCAAAGAGGAATTACATGTAAAACCTTCCTCAACAGCCAAAGCCTTTATACCACGGCGAGCCTGGAGTGGAACAAACCTGAGCTGGTAGTTTTCCTCTAATCAGGCCCTTTGCTCTTGGGATCCCGGAAAGCCTATCATAATGGACCGTCAAGAGAAGATAGCTGCACCATTAATTTCCTTAAAGGTTTATGAGAAGAAAAAAGTAAGCCACACCATCATCCCTCAAAGATCTGCCTCTCAGGGTAATGCTGTTCTAACCAAACTAGAGCACATAAAAAAGATGTGCAAAGGAGTAGAGCCCCAGGACAAACATTACGTCTTCCTAGAGCATCTATTTTTCTAGAAATTTGGTGGGAATGCATTATTTTATATTTAATCTGACACAGATTCCTCATGAATTTTTTTGATAAAACAGGATATCTAAAACTGTATGTCCTTCTCTAGGGCTGAACTTCAGACCCCAGGAATTCTGCGTTTACTCTCCTCTTCTAAAACTTTGGTGGGGAATCCAAATATCCAACATGACAACACGTTCCCACACGTCAAACACAAATGCAAGTTCTATGATGTTATGTTCCAAATTTGCATGCGTTTCTCTTGTCTCCCCAGTCCTTAGGCATACAGAAAAGCAAACTCTAGCTGCAACAAAAGTGGAATTCACTTTGCCCTCTTCTGAACCCCCAGGTTCCGCACACTTAAATTCATTCCCTTTTAGAGCAGAAAGGATTTTGTGTTCTTATGTTTCGTTTTCTACTGAGGACACAAAGCTTCACAAGATCATATATAACAGCTGGTAAGAGCCCTACAAGGCAAATGCAGATGGTGATGACAGCCACCCCTGCGCTGTCAGTCTGCCCAGATACTGACCTCAAGGGAAACCACTGGTACCAGTGAAATGAGGATATTTGCATGCCAGCAAAGAGCATACTGTTAAAAGGTATTGAGGATCTTCCCACCCATTCACCCAGGTTCTGAATTAAGAGCATAGTCGTCAAACAGAATCTCAACTGATTAAAGGTTCCAAGATTAACTGCCAGGTAAAAGAAAACAAACTACTTAGAGACACTTATTTATTTGTTTTGCCTTGATTTTGCTGCTTATTAGCTATGTGATTCTGAGGAAGTCATTTAACCTCTGTTATTCTTAGTTACATTAGTCACAAATTATAAATACTGATTTTCATAGTTTTATAACTTGTCTTTAATTACAATTCATAACTTTCATAATTTTTATAGATTTTGCTCATCTCACTATATAGGTCAATTCTGAGACTTGATAAGAAGTAAGGAGGACTTGTAAACAGTGAAGCACTATACAAACATAAGACACTATTATGAATCGAGATGTTTTGAGTTGCTAAATAGAGAAAAATGGGCAGTAAATCTACTTGCGTTGTAGAGCAGGCAAAGTGGCTCATAGTAAGATTTCCTTTATTGTGGGGGAGAGAAAATCATGCTTCCAAGACTGAGTTACAAGAGGAGTCCCTCACTTTAGATCTAATAGGCTAACAGATCTCAACTTGAATGCTTGGAAAACTAAATCGAGAGCTGTGAGCATGTGCCTGGGTCCAATTAAAAAGAACATCATTGTAGTTCAACGCCAGCCGCTAAGGATGTAAGAGGAAGGAGTGTGAGCATGTGTGCTGTGAATTTTCCATCCTAACACAATACGTCCTCTCTGCCCAAAATATTACTGACAATCTACTTCTTGAAACTCTCTGTTCTGTGAACCCTAACTTGCCTTGTTTGCTGGTGACTTTGAATGTTCTCTCTCTGCTTCCTGGCGTATCTTGCTTCCTCCCACCGCTTTCATTTTCATTATTCTTCATCTAAACTTATTTCCTCAGGGACCTCTTTCATTCTCACAGGAATTCCCAAGTGAATCCTAAATTTACATTCATTGCCTTGATGTCTGTGCACATTTCTTGTAAGTCATTATCATCTCAACACAATGTGGATAAATATTTATACAGCATCATTCTACTATCCCCCTCACCAAAATGGACAGTTCCTTTTTTCCTAATACTCCATTCATCTCAGGGTGTGCGATGCTTTATATGTAAAGAGTTATAAAATTCAAATTCTGTTGTATCGGAGGAAATGGAATCTCAATCAATTCAGGGATTTCCCTGTTTCCTTGTGGTACACCTAATTCCCAGGTGTTTCATGGAGCTATGGTGTCATCAGGAGTGAAAACCATGTCCTTGTTACTATCCGTCCATGCTGGCATCTCCTGAGACTTCCAGAACCCTGATCCACTGGCCCTCAGTGATCAGTCCATGCACTTTGCTGCTGAATAAGCCTGCATTTGCATCTGCTAGAACCCTTTAGGATACTGTGGTTCTTATGGCTAGCAAATACTTAAATGAAGAGTGAAAGTTAAAGGGCAAAAAGGGGGAAAAGTAAATACCAGGTAAAATATATTAACTCATATTTCAAAAACAAAAATGTTTTCTGACTTGACTTCCGAAAACAATACAGTAACAAGGACAGATTTACCCCCTCACCAGAAACAAACAAGCAAAAATGGATAAAATATTCTTTAAAACTTTTTAAGACCTTGGACATCAAGCAGTGAAGGATAGTGGGAGATGGGATTCTCTGAGAGATGGGAAATAAAAAAGGTGCGGACTATAACAGCTTACTACCCAGCCTACTTCCTGGAGAGAGTTTCCAGACTGTGTGCAAGGAGGAAAAATAGGCAGAGCATGGTGGTCTCCGTGGGGTGGAGAGATGAAGCGGGGAGACCGAGGAAGCCAAGGCAGCTAGAATTCATGGCGCAAAGAGGAGAGAATTTCACAAAGAGAAAACTACAGAGATGTGCAGAGGGTCTACCTCAAGTATTTATCCGAGAATTGACCAGTGCATGGATATAAGGAAACTACCTGAGATCAGAATAAAAAAATACCCAAAATGATAAGAGTTCACAGAGGGCTAGGACTATTTTCAGTGCTAGCCATCAGAATGAAAACTTCATTTTTCGGGGGACATTGAATACAGTACTCAGATGGTAACTACCTCAGTGGGGAAAAATTAACCCTAGATGAAATACTGCTCTGGTCTTGTCTTAACAAGATCTAAAAGCAACACTTTAAACATCTTAAAGGACTAAACTTTTTCAAGTAACTTTACTGTACCCTAGAATAAAGCTCAAAAATATTTATAGGGATATAAAAATATCCAGAACCCAACAGAATAAAATTCACACTGTCATTAAATAAAACATTACTAGGCATGCAGAGAGGCAAGAAAATACAATGAGGAGAAAAATCAATCACTAGAAACCAACCCAGAAATGATGCAGTTGATAGAACTGGTAGGGAGGAAAAAACCCAATAAAATAATTATAACTTAACTGGATGTGTCCAAGAAGCTAGAGGAAGGACTGGACATGTTAAGTAGTAACAGGAAAGGTATAAAAGAGACCCAAATTGAAGATCAAATGATGAAAAATACACATGAAGATAAATGGCATATTAGACACTGGAGAAGAAAAGATTAGTGAACTTGATAGCAATAGAAATTATCCAAAAATGAGCAAAGAGAAAAATGACTCTAAAAAAATGAATAGAGTATTGGTGAGTTTTGGTACAATTTCAAGCAGCCAAATAACTTCAATCCCCGAAGGATGAGTGAAGAAGAAAGTTAAGAAAAAATACTTGAAGAAATAATGTTCAAAATTTTCTAAATTTAATTACAATTATAAACTCATAGACTTAGAAAATCAATATACTCCAAGCACAAAAACATGAAAAAAGCTACAGCATAACACATCATAATCAAATGGATTAAAACCAAAAGTAAAGGGAAAAATCTTAAAAGAGACCAAAGAAGAAGGACAGATTACACACAGAGGAACAAAGATAAAAATAATAGATTTCTGGCTGGAAACAACACATGCTGGAAAAATGTAAAGCAGCAGTTTTAATTACTGAAAAAAAAAATTTAATTAACCTAGAATCTATATCCAGTGAAAATATCTTTCAAAAATGAAGATGAAATACTTTTTCTCATCTACAGAAGCTGAAAGAATTTATCACCAGCTGACTTACACGATAAGATGTGTTAAAAAAAAAATAAAGTCCTTCAGGCAGAAGGACTATGATATCGGTTTTTAAAAGAAGGTTTTATAAGACAGAATAATGAGCACCACAAAGAATATCTTTATAGGTATATAAAAAAGACTTTTTTCCTATTATAAAAATCACTGTCAACGATAATTGACTACCTTATACAAAGAATAAGATTTTGAGGGGCATATAAAAAATAAAGCATAGCAGCCACTTAAAACTTTAAAATGTGCAAATGCTAGGCAATAATTTTGTAGTAATTGCCAAAGCACAGTAATGCTTACAAAATTCATAAAATACAAAATAAATAAAAGTTTGTGTATTAGTTTCCTAGGACTTGACGACAAAATAAATCCAAGTTTGTGTGTTAGTTTTCTCAGGTTGCTGTAACAAGTACCACTAACTGAGTGGCTTTAAAAAATAGCAATTTATTGTCTCACAGTTCTGGAGGCTAGAAGTTCAACATCAAGGTGTTGGCAGGGCCATATTCCCTCTGAGATCTGTAGGGGAATCCTTTGAGCCTGTTGTTACCCTGTGATGGTTTTTCAGCAATCTCTGCCATTCCTTGGTTTGGAGCTGCATAACTACATTCTCTGCCTTCATCATATAATGTTCTTCCTGGGTGTCTCTGTCTTTACATGGCGATTTTCTGTTAAGACACCAGTCATTTTGGACTAGGGGCTCACCTACTCCAGTAAGACCTCATCTTAACTACTCACACCTACAAGGACCCTATTCCCAAATAAGTTCACATTCTGAGCTACGGAGATTAGGACTTCAACGTATCATTTTTAGAGGGACACAATTCAATCCATAAAGGTTGGTATCCCTTAAAGATTCTTCTGTGACAATCTTTCTAGATTTTGGTATCTTTAGAGCATATAGTTGCATGTCGGTATTGTGCTAAACTACCAAGTAAGTAGATAATGGAGTCAGGGTTACGTATGGAACTGCTGGTTTTCTTTTCAGCACAGCAAAGTAACAGGATTCAACAGCAACACTAACATTTAGTACTCCTTTGGGTTTCCAGATCCTCTGTGAATAATTTTTGACAAATCATCCTCCAAAAAATATCAACTTTGCAAAAGCTGTATCCCACACAGAACTGCTTCACTTTCAGAGACAATAGACAATTAGCATGTCAACTTCAAATCTAATAATAATCTAGTAATAAACTACCACCTTTAAATATTAATATATTATCCTGGGGGAATATGAAGAGTGTCAAGATCTAGGCACTTTACGTATGATTTTCAGTTAAACAAGACCTGTTGTGTATAATTCACGTTAGTAGAGGACGTAATCACGAAGTGTGTGGTAAGCCATTTCACAGGATGCTGACGGGGCATCTCCCTAGCTAAAAAATATAACATGCATTTTTCAAATAGAGTTTAATGGCAACTTTTCTGATACAGATTCCTTGCTTTTCACTCAAACCTCACTGAGGAAAAATAAATTATTAATAACGTCTAAAAATTATCAGTTGATGAAAGGGTAAAATAAGAAAGAAAAAACACGAGCACTCAAGGAACTTTCCTTTCATAGAAGTTGAACTACTAAGAGGACATTTTAAAGGGAATGAGGTACAGATAAAATCAGAGCAGAGAGTCAACTGACCATGATTGGAGGGAACAGACTTGGAATCAAATAAAACCAAGTTTGAATGCTGGCCAAGACACTACAAATTATCAGGAAAGAGACAAATTACACATAGTAAGTGTTCAATACATTTTAGAGGTTATCATTATCATAATCATTGTAGTCATGATGCAAATTACACATACTAATTACTCAATAAATTCGATTCTAATTATGTTACATTAATACAATTTATATACATTAATAATTTCATAAATATTCAATTTTGATATAATTATTATCATAGTGAATACACGGAAGTCTATGGCTTAGAGAATATTAAGAGATTTATAAGATTCCAGTCCAAGATGGTAACATAAGAGGCTCCTGAACTTACTTCCTCCCATGGACACACTGAATCTACTGCTATACATGGAGCCATTCATTACCTCTGAATCAATCCAGAAACGAGCTGAGTGACTCCTACACATCAGGCATATGAGAAAATATCCTTGTCAAAATGGGCAAGACAGGCTGAGATACACCCTTGCCCTATATCCCATTCCTGGCACAGTGACATACAATCAGGAGGGAACCCACAACTCCCAGGTTCTCACTGTAAACGGAAGGGTCAGGACCCAACATCTAACACCCTAACTTTTAAGACTTACATCTGAGGGATAGGCACCCAACACATCTCACTCTGAAAGTTACTGGGACTTGCATCCGTGAAACCCGTAAGACTATAGCAAACAAAGAAAGTTTTTAACCAGCTCGCAAGTACTCACTGTGGTTACCACTCACCCGGCACAGAGAGAGCAGACAGAAATGCCCATCTCCTTGTCTTTTCCAGAAAAAGACATATTTGTATACTTTTAAAGCTCTAGACAGAAGGTCAAACTTCTAATTTAGGACACATGTAGGAGCTAACTGCAATCCTCCCCAGAGACTAGAGAGGCCAGTGGGTACTGTCTCCGTGTTCTCCCTTTGGCACTTTCAAGTCACTGATGTCCCCCTGGAAGGAGCCTGTGCACATACCTGGTGCCTTGGCATTTGTGGCTGCCACCCAGGGGATGTACCCCTTGATTGCCTGGATCTGGTGGTAAGTGGAGCTTGCATTTGCGTTCAGGAGTCCCACAGGACTGTAGCAAATAAATAAACAGTTCTTAACCAGCTATCCACCAAGGGCTAAGCACAGAGGCAGCAGACAGAAACACTCGTCTCCCAGTCTTTCCCTGAAAGACTTTGCATACTTAACAAGAGGCTGCCTGAGAGTCCAGCTTCCAATCAGCCTGCATTCAGGTGCTGAATGAGAACCTCCCTTTGGGACTCTGACAGGTCTTGGCATAACTTCAACTACTAAGAAGCCACTAAGAATAAAGGTGGCGGCTTAAAAATCACAAAGGTTTGAGAGACAACAAACAGCTCGAGCTGGCTGAGAGGTAAGTTTCATCACCAGTGGAAGACCATTCCATCAAGACTGGGAGAGGTGGCTGTGTGTGGCTTTCTAGATTCCAAGGAATATGTCTGAGCCTTTCAAAGGCCCCCAATGTACATCTCATTGCAAGATTTTGATTTTTTGTTTTTGGTGATTTTTCTTGATTTCCCCCAACTGATATTGCTGCCTCAGGCAGCTGTGATGTTAATCTATTGCCACTGATTGTTTTTGACATATGCTCTGGGGAAGGGCTTTTCCCACGAAGCAAGTTCTAAGTCAAGTCAAATGATGACGACTTCTGTGAATGGAGTTTTCTAGGGATCTGCCACACAGACAAAATACTGATAAATAGCTTGGGATGGGGCTTCTTGGAGAGCTTTCAAGCCTGTCTCACCGCTCCAGTGCCTGTGAGGCTGACGGTTTTCATAGCCACCATGCTTCCCATGCTTCCCATGATGGAACTTAGGGCAGGAAAACGAATGTAGGGTTAGTTTAAATGATCCAAATCTAGCTATTCTTACTGAGATTTAGTCACTTTTTTTTTAATAAACATTTCTTGGATTTTTTAAAGTTTTGGTTCATGTCTAGAGTTCTACACAAGTCAATTTTGGCAATTTCTGGCAGTATTTTCATTGCTTTATAGAGAAGAAAATTTGGAATTCCATATTCCACCACTGCAGAAGAGTTCTAGCCAGTATTATCATCCAATTACTGATTCTTACATGAACTGTATCTTTTAGATAGGATAGCACTATTTTGATTATACAGACAAGGAAATAGTAAGAGAAATCAGCTGCTGGTGACCTTGGCCGATCCCCACAACAGGAGGGAATATAGTTATTTCATAGTCTGAGTTGTATGCTGGTCATTTTCTTCTCAACTGTGCTTCAAAATAGTGTACTGCAAAGTCTTGGGATAAATGGTGAGGACTGAAGTTTTCTTCATCTCCATCCATACCTCTTGATTCTTCCCCAAATGTAATGCCCAATAAAACAGATAGGACTCTTTGTGATCTCTAACCTACCCACTCTATATTACGACTAAATATTTTAATGAAATAGCATATAGAGCTACTTGGTCTCCTGTCTAAAAGAGGAGTTGAACATAGTTTGCAAATCTTCTCTGGTTTTTAGCAGCACAGCCAAGGACATGTGCTTACCACGCAGTCCTAAAATTATTGTTTGAGAGAATATTATGCTCCTTTTGCGTCTCTTTTAACCTTGGTTTTGAAAGCTTCCCATTAGCTACTGAAAAGATTGAACACTTTTTTGTGTGGCTTCATGGGGTTTATAATGTTGTTTCAAGTTAGGTTACTAGGCTCATTTTTATCTTCCTTGTTGTAGTGATGTCATACCAGAACCTAAATTCCCATTTTATTGGACTGCTTCCCATTCCCTAAATAAACCATTAATTTTCGTGCTTTTTATCAATGCTATATTGTTTTATAGATCATCCTGGTTTCTCCTCTTTATTCATGAAATGATGAACTTACGAAGAGTTCACTCAGTTCTTTCTACAAATACTATTATTTTTTTAAAGTAAGAAAAAATTGTATATGACTGAACTAAACATTAGCAAAATATATATATTCCCATGGTTTTAACAATTGCTAATAATTTTCAAATTTAGTCATCTGAAAAAAATTTACCCTACTGTTTAGGAAAATCACATATGCTCACTATAATGAATTCAAATAATGAAGCAAAGTACAAAGATGAAATTAAGAACAACTCCCATATTCTGTAAATCAATTTAATCTTTAGATTAATCAGTGTTCATGACCAGTCTTTTTAGTACATCTCTTCAATTCCCAAATTCTTAATTTAGGAATTTAGCCCTGAAGTGGCTATACAGAT
Organism: Camelus bactrianus; assembly: GCF_048773025.1. Taxonomy (NCBI): domain Eukaryota; kingdom Metazoa; phylum Chordata; class Mammalia; order Artiodactyla; family Camelidae; genus Camelus; species Camelus bactrianus. Next base: position 16,728,928 of record NC_133552.1, read on the forward strand.
TACATTGTTAAGTAATCTTTCAAAGAAAAACTCAAGCTCTGAGTATTTGGAAATATTAAAAAGTTGCTGCTTTATTTGATGGCAGTTTCTCAAAAAGTTAAACACGTTACCATATGACCCACCAATTTCATTCCCAAATATATACCCAAGAGAACTGAAAACTTGTACATGAATGTTCACAGTAGTATTATTAATAAGAGCCAAGAAGTGGAAACAACCCAAATGTCATCAGTAGATAAAAGGATAAACAAAATGTGGTATAGCCATATAATGGAATATTATTTGACAATAAAAAAGAATGAAGTATTGACATATGCAACAGTATGGATGAACCTTGAAAACACTATGCTAAGTGAAAGAAGCCAGTCATAAAAGACCAGATATTTTATGAATCCATTCATACAAAATATCTATAATAGGGAAATCCATAGAAAATATAAGTAGATTAGTGTTTATCAGGAGTTCAGGCAACAGAGGGATGAATGGGGACTGTTGATTAATGTGGGTTTTCCTTCTGAGCTGATTAAATGTTCTAAAATTAACGAATGGTGGTGGTTTCACAACTGTGCGTATACTAAGACCACTGAATTATATACTTTTAAAAGGTGAATTTAATGGTATCTGATTCTATTGCAATGCAGCCATTATTTTAAAATGCTATAGTGAAATATGTGGGTCTGCTATGTATTTTGAATATAGTTACTTAGGTATAAAACACACTGTTTATTAGCTGAGCATAAATGAAAGGCAGTTCTGGAAAAATGAAACACAAGTCCTTTCTATATCTTTTCCAGATCTGTTTCCCATCTTGTGTCTGTGTAATAGCCATGCTACTGGATATCATTAGATATTATTTAATAAATACAGTCAACCAATCAGAAGTCACATAAATCAAGAGATTGGGGAAACCAAGGTTAAGGAAAGTCAGGATTTTTCAAACCCCTTATCGTGATAATACGCCATGTGAATTTCCAATGGTGACTATCTATATTGCATATCCCCTAAATTGATCGCTCAGGGCAATGATGCTCCACAGGAGACCTTGAATCATCCCTGCTCTCTTTACTCCCAGTGCTCAAGGTACAAGTCAAGTCATTAAAAACTCTGCTCCTTATAACTGAGCAGTCAAATGTATAAAGTAGCTTTCCTGACGTTAAAAATAAAAAAAAAAACATTATTCACTCTTTCCAATGTGTGAAATAACATAGAACTTTTAGCAATGGTAGAATGTTAAAATCCTGCTCTCCTGAGACAATAACACGTTAGGACAATGTTTCTGGAGAGATCTCATCCAGTCTATGCCAATTAGAGACTGGGTGAATCTGAGGATAGTTCTTAATCTTTCTGAGCTTTAGTTAAGTCAGCTTTAAATTATAGATTAAAAAGGTGCCAAACTCACTGGGCTGTTGTTAGGATTTGATTTGATAATTTGTGCAAAGTTAAGAGTAACTGCTACATGTAAAATCCTTAATAAATGTGTTTCTTCTGACTGTTGGTGGTGGTGGTGATGGTATTGTTATTATTATTCCAAATTAGACGATCTTGAAAAAAATACCTTGATATTGACATAAGGATATCAACTACTCTATCCCATTATCCTAGGCAGCATGCAATTTCTGTCATATTTAAAAGAGCTTCTAAGAAAATAGTAGAGAAAATAATGTGAAATTAAATATAGTTTGGCCATATTGCCCCAGCATAAACAACATGTCTTTTATGCTCAAAATTCAATACAGAATGTCAATCTAGCACATTGTGTGTTGCTTAGTAAATGATTCAAACAGTCGATCAATCAAACATACTTAGGGTAGACAGCTGATTCACTTTGCCAGCTAAAGGACAGGACAGTTTGTGTTAGAGACAAAAGTTTCCTTCAACCTATAACCACAAATAGAGAAGTCAAACTCTGAACTTCTGTTCCCTAAGTCTTTAACAAAACCTCACTTAAGTGTCTATTGGTAATGTCCTCAAGCTTTCTGGCAAAGATATTTTGTCTTGCATCTATACCTGCTGAATAATATCATCTTTCAAGAAGAATCATGTGTTTGTGGCATTCAGAAACACTCCCGTGTCATCTTAGAATGCCCATCTTTTGCCTGAGCCTGTGGGTAATTTAATATTGTTAAGTTGACTCAGACACAATCATGGACACTAATGTGAACTAACAATACTTTTTCTTTTGACATTGAGTTTATAGTTATCTCCATTAGATTGTATTAAACATGCACAGGTCACACCATTTGGTCTCAACAGCTTTGTTTTTTCGGATGCTGATTTTGTTTTCTAAGTTACGTAGATACAAAAGATTAAAATAAGATATCACCTCTTTGTTGGCAGGAACATGCTGCTGGGTGTCTTGGACAAGTGAAGGCAAGGAAAAGCAAAACATAACTGGGGAAAAGCCAAGAATCAAGAAATGTAACTCAAGTACAAATTACTCGTTGACTCTGACCTTGATTGTATTTTGGAGGGGACTCAGGCTTATCAAGTGCAGGACTGATGAAGCCACTTTTAAAAGCAAGAATTTATTTCTATGAGCCATCCAGCCATCTCTTCTTTCCCTGGAGTAACAGTTAACATTTCTCCTTTCTCTCAGAATTGCTTAGTTTTACAAGCTGCTGTGATTTTGAATAATATTCTATAGCTTTTATCATAATTGGAAATTGGAAATATCTACTTTTCTAGAGGGTAGTCATGTGCCCAATTATTAGGTGTTGGCACTATCAGTTAGCTCCATCCCTCATAGCCACTAAGTTTGTCCCTTTCTTGCTCATTAAGTAAAACAGCTGCCTGGAGATTCTGAATCATATGAGTTGAATGAGTATGTGGTACTGTGGACAGAACTATGGACTAAATGCCTGGGGACCCTAGCTCTAGTTCTCACCCTGCCACCAGTGAGCAGTGTGATCTCAGGCAGGTCATTTATCCTTTGAAACCTTTATCTCTGAACAGAGGAAACTGGGGGATTTGATCTCTAAGTCTCTTCTGGGTCAAAAGTGCTGTAGTTCAAATTATATTAATTTATGCCAAATATATTAATATATTAATAATGCCAAAAATAAAGATGCTGGCTCCCAAGGTAACTTGAGCAAGCCCATTAACATGTCTGGGCCTTGGTTTCTTTATTCTTTATTCTTTACAAATGTGTCTAATACAGTGAGGTGTATTAACACCTGACTGTAGAGATAAATTACATAAGACTAGGTAGAAAAGGAAGCACTGAGCAAAAACAATGGTCAGTTAATAAGATAAAAGACGCAGCCCTCTGTACTGACAATGGGTAGATGGTGTCATATGTCTCCAAAGACAGGTCTGATTCAGGCAAGTGTAATCAGGTGAAGCAGAATGAAATCAGGCAGATCTAATCTTTTATAAACCTATTTCCAAGAGATAATATGCTTCAGTATTAAAGGGGAAGATCCAAAAAGTTTTCGTAAAAACAGAAAATAGATGTAACTTGTGCACGTAAAATAGCCAGTTCATTGTAACTTCAACTGACAAATGGATTATTCCAAAAGCCCAAGTATGAGCAAGATCTTTGAAACTCAGAAGTTAATGTCATACATGGAACCAGTTTCCCTGGATAGACCATAAGTATTTTCAGTCACAGTGTACTTACAGGAGAGTTTGGCACTTGTGAACGAGGCAGGCTGGTAGAGATAAGGCGAAAGGTAGTGAGTATGGAAATAAACTTTGTTGCCAGAGTGCTTGTGAAACCAAGCATCCTGCAGGCAAATGCAACCTCTCGATTTTTGATTTAGCGTGTTTTTTCCCCTAAATCACCATATGGTCTCATAACCCGGTGGTTTGGTCTGGTTCCTGTGCCAACCTCAAGATCCCCTCCTATCCCTATCACTTAAGCCAAACCTAAATCGCCAGCTCTTCCTGGCTCCATCTTCTGTTCTGGCCCTACTCATCATTCAAGGCAGGGAGCAGTTCCAGTCTGGAGTCTCTATCTTTCTACACCAGCTTCAGGAAAGGGAAGAGAATTTTGCACACATCCTTCCACTCCCAACTAGGAGTACTAGAACCCATCATACCTGCCCCCAACAGAAGGCATCCTGTTTCCATCTTCCCTCTGTTTCTATCCCATCCATGCTCTGCAGCTATGCCCTCCTGCAGAGTTCCCTCCAGGGTTAGAATAGGGAGAGAGATTTGCGTTGTTGTCAAGAGGACTGGAAATTCTTCAGTTGGTGATAAGATCCACTGGAAATAACCATGGCAAAAACAGAACCAGGTAATTGTAAACTGACATTCTCTCACAGAGGTCTTTCTGGGAGTAGTCATGTATAATGTTTCTGTTCTTCATAGGTCTCTTGTGAGAATGGAACGTTCAAACGTATTCATCAACTGAATGTTGAGATAGACATAAGTTAAACTAGAAAATCCTCTTTTGGTTGCTTCCTTTTGTTTTCAATTTCAACATTTGTTTTGCAAAACCATCCTTGAATTCATCGCTCTACTTTCCTGTCTTAGTGTATAGAATATGAAAAGAAAATTGGATGTTCTTTGGCTGGAATTCTTACTGGTCTCTGGGTTGTTCAAACCTTCAGTTGTTTCACTTCTCTGTGCTCAGCCCCACAATTGTAAAGGAGTAAGCAGTTTGCATCACTCTGAGAATTCTCCCAGAATACTTATTTGAATTACATCTCTTTTGTGAGATTGCTCTGTAAGAGAAATGCACAAGGAATTTCAACCAATCAAGATTTTGTTGTGCAGATGGACCTCTCCAACCTGCAAATAATGGTATTTGACTTAAGGAACACAGCTGTACATACCTGATGTCTCCTTTTTAAATCCTCCTTAGTGGTAGCTGAACAGAACTATTTCAGTAAATATTTTTCATTCTGTTTGAGCAACAAATCAATATAGTGCAATTCTAGAGCAGGCTTGCTTTTTCAACTTGTCTCCATGCTTCCAGAAACTCTCTCCTGGTTTAGGATTGGTAAATAAAATTCAAGATGATGAGTGTCCTTGCTATCCAATTTTAAAGTCATAGGGAGAACACAGAATTTACTCTTGCAGGTTTTATTTTAGTGTCTGTCAACTACAAACAAACAGTTTCAAAATGTTACCCTATCAGTGGAGACATTTCATTTACAATAGCATTTCCTGTTTTGGATGCTAGTGTTTGTGTCGCTTTTACAATCTAAACACCTTAAAATGACACACTGATGAGTCAGAAGTCAAGGCTGAAACTGAATGAGTCTAGGTACCATTTGTTCTTTCCCTCTTTCTAGTCATGCTTCCTCCCCATCACTTCCCACCTGAGCCCATCTCATTCTAACCCCTGCAGTTGTTCTCCCATTTGTTATCCTGGGACAGCACCAGACCCTTCTCACTGCCTCCTGCTTCCCATCCAGCCCCTTACAGGCTGCATCAGTCCAGGAGCTTCCCAAAGTTTCTTCTTTTTTGTTGTAAAACCTCTTTACTGAGGTCTGATTGATACAGCAGAAGCTATACATATTTAATGTACAGAATTCTATGCATTTGGGGATAAGAATGTATCTGTGAAACTGTCACCACTATCAAGGCTATAAACATGCCAGTCACCTTGTAAAGTTTCCGTCCACCCATTTTAGTATTATCACTATTATTATTATTTTGCATGTGTGGAAAGAACACAAGATTTACCTCTTAGCTAATTTTAACCACAGAATACACTATCATTAACTATAGGCACTATGCTGCATAGATATTGAGAATGTATTTATCTTACACAATGGAAACTTTGTACCTTCTAATCATCTACTCCTCATTTTCCCCTCCCCCTAAGCCCCTAGAATCACCATCCTGCTCTTTGCTTCTATGAGTCTGACTATTTTAGATTCCACCTATAAGTGAGGTCATATAGTATTTTGTCTTTCTGTGTCTGACTTATTTCATTCAGCATGATACACTCCAGGTCCAACCATGTTGTCACAAATGGCAAGATTTCCCTTTTTTAAGGCTGAATAATGTTCCACTGTGTATAAGTATATTATCTTTATTCATTCATCTGTTGATGGACATTTAGGTTTTTTCCATATATTAGCTATTGTGAATAATGCTGCAGTGAGTGTGGACGTGCAGATAACTCTTCAACATTCTAATTAATGTTTTTGCATAAATACCCAGAAGTGGGATTGCTAGATCATATGGTAGTTCTATTTTTATTTTTTAAGGGATTTTCCATGCTGCTTTCCATGATAGCTGGACCAATCTACACTCCTACTAACACTGTACCAGGGTTTCCTTTTCTCCACATTTTCACCAATACTTTTTGTTAGTTTTTTTTTTTTAATATTAGGCATCCTAATAGATGTAGGTGATATCTCATTGTGGTTTTGATTTGCATTTCTTTCCCTTATGATTAGTGACAGTGAGCACATTTTCGTACATCTGTTGGACATTTTTATGTCTCCTTTGGAAAAATGTCTATCAGGTCCTTTGCCAATTTTTTGAGTTGTTTGATTTTTTGCTATTGAGCTATAGTAAGTTTCTTATATATTTTGAATATGAAGCCCTCGTCAAATACATGGTTTGCAAATATCTTCTCCCATTCCATAGGTTGCCTTTTCACTCTGTTGTTTCCTTTAATGTGCAGAAGCTTTTTATTTTGATGTATTCCCACTCATTAATTTTTGCTTTTGTTGCCTGTGCTTTTGGTGTCATAACCAAAAAAATCATTACCAAGACCAACATCAAGAAGTTTTCTCCTTACTCTTCTAGGAGTTTTATGGTTGTACATCTTGCATTTAAAATTTTGATCCATTTTGAGTTGGCTTTTGTGTGTAGTATAAGAAAAAGATCCAATTTTATTCTCTTACATATAGATATCCAGTATTCCCAAAACTATTGAAGAGCCGTTTCTTTCCCTATTGTGTATTCTTGGCACCTTTCTTAAAGATTAACTGACCATATATGTGTGAGTTTATTTCTGAGCTCTTTATTCTATTCCATTAGTCTATATTATTCTATTAGTTTCTGCCAAAACCATACTGCTTTGATTACTATAGCTTTGTAACATAGGTTGAAATCAGGAAGTTTGATGCCTCCAGCTTGTTCTTCTTGCTCAAGATTGTTTTGGCTATTCAGGATCCTTTGGGTTTCTATATGAATTTTAGGATTGTTTCTCTATTTCTCTGAAAAATGCCATTGGAATTTTGATAGGAATTGCAGTGAATCTGTGATAACTTTGGGTAGTATGAGCATTTCAACAACATTAGTTCTTCCAATTCATGGACACAGGGATATCTTTCCATTTATTTGTGTCTTCTTCAATTTATTTCATCAATGTTTTGTAGTTTTCACTGTACAGAACTTCTACATCTTTGGTTTAATCTACTTTTAAGTTTTCTTTTTTTTGGATAGTATTACAAATGAGATTGCTTTCTTATTTTCTTTTTCAGATAGCTTGTTGTTAGTGTTCAGAAATGCAACTGATATTGGTAGGTTGATTTTGCATCATGCAACCTTACTGAGTTCATTTATTAGATCTAACAGTTCTTTGGTAGCATCTTTAGGATTTTCAACATATAAGATTATGTCATCTACAAATGGAGACAATTTTATTTCTTCCATTCTGATTTGAGTGACTTTCATTTCTTTGTCTTGCCTAATTGCTCTGACTAGGACTTCCTCAGGTTTATTCTTAAGCTCCTAAAGTGTTGACGTTGAAAATGCTAGACTTGACTTTCTTTCTACCGTGTGTGTGTGTGTGTGTGTGTGTGTGTGTGTGTGTGCGTGCATGTGTGAGTCCATAATACTAATATTTATTTTCTAGGTTCCTAAGTACAAAACTAAGTGCTTTATCCACATTTTATCTTTTAGTCCTCATACTAACCTATTTATATGTTACAGATAAGAAAATAAAAGCTTCAAAAGCTTGTATAATTTGCCTAAAGAGCTAGAATATGTGAGCTCATACTCAAATTCAAGGCTCTAATTTCTAAAGCATCTATTGCTATTTATTCTAGAAAACTGCTCACAAAGAGGAGCCCTCAGCTAAGGTTCAGAGTGTGCAGTCTTCAGGCTGGATCAGACACTGTAGACCTGACCTTGTTATGGTTTGATTTTAGAGACACATGAAAGCTGTCTTTCAAATCCAGTGAACTTCCCCTTAACTCTGTTTCTGAAATACCTCCTCAAGTCTACTGATCCAGGAAATTCACAATCATAGTTTTATTTCTTTGGTTAAAGTCTTCTTGCTGCCTGATGAAATAAAAATTCCTCTGAAAGTACCATGTTAAATTTTTTTTAAAAAATCTATTTTCACCTCAATATAATACAGTTTATTAGATAACTTTCTGATTAAGGAATGTAATGGGAAGAGTCAGGATGGAGACAACATGAGGCCACCGGATCAATTAGCTGAAGTTGAAACTACTGAGGAAGGGATTCGGAAATGAGGACTTGGTGTAAGAAGAAGGAGCTGCCAGCAGGCATATGCTCCTGCACATTCTGGCTTTTCCCCAATTCTAAATTTGCATACTGCACTGAAAAATAAACTCAAATGTGTTAATTTAAGATTCTCTCACTCCATTATTTCAATATGCAATTGAGATATAGCCGAGGTGTGTTGGGTTTATAAAAATAACCTCTTTCTAAAGAATACAAGACACTTATTTCAAACTGCATATGTACAATAAGTGTGACGTACATGCCAAATTATTTAAATACTGCCTCTTCCAGATGTCCACAAAACGATTGAATAAAGGTTGTTGAAATACTTTTAAAGTTTTAGGGTTAAAAGTAAATATCTTCCTCATTGATTCTTTGGGGTATAGAATCAGACTACTTATGAGCCAGAAGTAGATCAGCGCTGGTAGCTGTGCACATGAGAGCAAATGGGTAAAGAACTTACCTGGAAGCTACAGTTTGCTCTCACGGCTTCACTTTATTATCATCAACATGGTAGCAGAGTAATTAGAAACTTTGTTGGTCAATTATACATTCATTAAGACAGTCAATGAATATATATTGAGTAATTATTATGTACAAGGCAGTGAAGATATAGTAGCAGGAAGAATAGGTGTGATAGGGTTAACAGCTTGGACTCAACTCAGAGATCTTAGTTTAAATCACCATGATGCCACTTTTTTGTTTTGGAACATTGGGTAAGTTTCTTAAATTTTTCTGAGCTTCTATTTCCCTCTTCTGTAGAAATGGGAAAACCCATAATATATACCTTATAAGGTTTTTCAGGATGACATGATATAATACATATAAAGCACTTAGAATATTGTTAGGAACTTCATAACTATAGACAAATATTATTATTATCACTTGCAAAAACATCAGGCATCTAGCAAGTGCTTAAGCTGTTACATGATTAGTAGCTGCTGCTAGAATTAACATTATTATAATTATCCTTGCTTGGTTTTAGGATAAGATAGTCTAAGGTAATTTAGAACATACTGCAGAAATTCCATTTGTTTTGATTCACTGATTCCTTAGAGGAAAATATAAAGGTCCCGCACCAAATAGGGGTTTAGGTGATTAATAGCACTATGGCCTTTTGGGTTCTGTGAAGACAATCCTATTACAATATTTAAGATGTTCATGCTGAGTGATGGCTAAGGAGTTTTTATCTTGCTAAAAACCTTGCAATTAAACCCATTATCTCTCTCAACTAAATTCAGAGTATGGAGATTCTGATTTAAGGGCATGGTTTTCGGATAATTGAATTCCAGAGCTTAGAAAAGACACTGGGAAGTAATTACAAGGGAGGTCAGTATGGAAGAGAGAATTTGCCTATAAAGCAGTGCTGCCTTATCCACAGAGGATATGTTCCAAGACCCCCAGTGGATGCTTGAAACCATGGATAATACTGACCTCTATATACAGTATGTTTTTTTCCCCTATATATACATACCTTGATAAAGTTTAATTGATGAAATAGGCACAGTGAGAGAATATTCAAATTGCCAGCATCACTATTCTTGCACTTTGGAGCCATTATTAAGTAAAATAAGGGTTCCTGGAACACAAGCACTATGATACCCCAACAGTCGACCTGATAACTGAGATGGCTACTACGTGACTAACGGGTGGGACACACTGGACAAAGGGATGACTCATGTCCCAGGGGAACAGAGCAGGAAGGCTTGAGATTTCATCAGGCTACTCAGAACAGCACACAATTTAAAACTCATTGAATTACTTATTTCTAGGATTTTCCATTTAATATCCTCAGACTAACTTTGAGCACAGGTAACTGAAACTGCAGAGAGCAAAAGCATAGATGGGGGTGAGGGGCAGGGCCATTGTACCTTGTTTTCTAAATGTGCTAGGCTCGCTAGTGTAGGATTACTAAGACACGATAAATTTTTGTAATTTTTTATGTATGTTCTTGAAGAATGTGCTCTGTAATTGCTCAAAGGCCAGTTTTTTAGTATTTCTTTTCATGTCTTTTGCCATTTTTAATAGGGGTGTTTGTCTCTTTGTTGTTAAGCTATAAGAACTTACACGTTACAGATACTAGGCCTTTATCAGACATACTAGCAGATATTTTCCCTCATTCTGTGGGTTGTCTTTTTACTTTGTTGATAGCATCCTTTGATTCACAGAAGTTTTTAATTTTGATGAGTTCAATTTACCTATTTTTTCTTTTGTTATTTATGCTCTTGATGTCATATCAAAGAAATCACTGCCAAATACAAAATTATGAACATTTATCCCTATGTTTTATTCTAGGAGTTTTATAGTTTTAGCTCTTACATTTAAGATTCTGATTATGAGTTAAAGACATAGTGGAGTGAATTCTACACCAAGCACTAAAACTAGCATTATAAAGAGGTATAATTGATATGTGAAGTAAGGAGGGACAATGGAATTACATAAAATGTTCAATTAGAAATAGAGAAGGCAGGAAAAATTGAAAGGAAACAAACGAAAAAACTAAGAACAAGGACAATCAACAGAAAACAGTTACACATATGGTATCTATTAATCCAGTTATATTAATAATCACTTTAAATGTGAATGGTCTAAATATACCAATTAAAAGACAACGACTGTCAGAGGAGAAAAATTTAAAAAAACAAAAAACCAAGATCCAACTACATGCTGTCTTCAAGAAGTCCACTTTAAATACAAAGATATAGACAGATTAAAAGTAAAGAAATGGAGAGAACTATACCACCTTAATACTTCTCCAAAGAAAGCTGGAGTAGCTATATTAATTTCAGACAAAGCAGACTTCAAAGTAAGGGAAACTATCAGAAATACAAACGGTCAATGCATAATAATAAAGGCATCAAATTTCCAAGAATACATAACAATGCTTAATGTGTATCTCCTAAGAACAGAGTGTCAAAATACATGAGGCAAAACTAATAAAACTGGAAGGATAAACAGACACATCCACTAATATAGATGAAGATTTCAACAGCTGTCTATCAGTAATTGACAAATCTGGAAGGCACAAAATAAGTAAGAATACAGTTGAGTTGAATACAGCAACATCAATTAACTGGCTCTCTTTGGTCTTTACGGACTACTTCATGAAAACAACAGCAGAACACACATTCTGCCCAAGTGTACAAGAAATATTCACCAAGACAGACCACATTCTGGGCCATGTAGCACACCTTAACAAACTTAAATGAATAAAAATTATGCAACACAGATTCTTAGAGCACAATGGAATTAAGACAGAAATCAACAACAGAAAAAAGCTGGAAAATTCCAAAATATTTGGAGATTGGACAATACATTTCTAAATAACACAAAAGTTAATGTAAAAGAATGAAATACAGAAATATAAAAATATTTTGAACTAAATGAAAATACAACTTGTCAAAACGTGTGGGATGCAGCAAAAATGCTGGTTAAGGGGAAATTTACAGCAACGAATGCTTGTATTAAAAATGAAGAAATTTTAAATTCAACAATAATAGCTGCCTACCTTAGGAAACAAGAAAAATAAAAGCAGATTAAATCCAAATTATTCAGAAGAAAAGAAACAATAATAATTAGAATAAAAATCAGTGGAACTTGAAAACAAGAAAATGATAGAGAAAATCAATGAAACCAAAAGCTGGTTCTTTGAAAAGACCAGTAGAATTGACACATTCTCAGGAAGACAGCCAAGTAAAAAAGAGAGCAGACACAAATTACTAATGTCTGAAATGAAAGAGATACGACTGCTACTGATCCTATGGACATTAAGAAGATAATAAATGGAAATTATGAGCAACTCTATGCCCACAAATTTGATAATTTAGGTGAGACAGACCTATTCCATAAAAGACACAACCTAGCAGTGTTAGATGGAAAGAATAATAATCTACAGAAGCCTCTATTAAAGATAGTGAATCAGTAATTAATAATCTGTCAAAACAGAAAGCACCACGACCAGAAACTTTCACCGTGAATTCTAACACACATTTAAATAAGAAATAATACACACTGTCTACAATCTCTTTCAGAAAATTAAAGCAGAGAAAACATTTCCTAACTCATTTTATGAGGCCAGCATTACCCAAACACCAATATCAGATAAGGCCATTACAAGAAAGGAAAATTACAGACCAATATCCATCATGAACACAGATGTAAAAATCCTCAAGAAAAATCAGTAAATTGAATCCAAAAATAGGTATAAAAAGAATTAGTCATCATGACCAAGTAGGATTTATTCCAGGTATGCAATGCTGGTTCAACAATTGAAAATCAGTTAACACAAACCATCACATCAACAGGCTAAAGAATCATTCAAAAGTCCACAAATGACAAATGCTGGAGAGGCTGTGAAGAAAAGGGAACCCTCCTTCACTGCTGGTGGGAATGCAGTTTGGTGCAGCCACTGTGGAAAACAGTATGGAGATTCCTCAAAAGACTAGGAATAGACTTACCATATGACCCAGGAATCTCGCTCCTGGGCATATATCCAGAAGGATCCCTACTTCAGAATGACCCCTGCACCCCAGTGTTCACAGCAGCACTATTTACAATAGCTAAGACATGGAAACAGCCTAATTGTCCATCAACAGATGACTGGATAAAGAAGAAGTGGTATATTTATACAATGTAATACTATTCAGCCACAAAAACCGACAACATAACGCCATTTGCAGCAACATGGATGTCCCTGGAGAATGTCATTCTAAGTGAAATAAGCCAGAAAAAGAAAGAAAAATACCATATGAGATCGCTTTTACGTGGAATCTAAAAAAAAAAAAAAGAACATAAATACAAAACAGAAACAGACTCATAGACACAGAATACAAACTTGTGGTTGCCAAGGGGGAGGAGGGTGGGAAGGGATAGACTGGGAGTTCAAAATTTGTAGATACTGACAGGCATATGTAGAATAGATAAACAAGATTATACTGTATAGCATAGGGAAATATATACAGGATCTTGTGGTAGCTCACAGCAAAAAAAATGTGACAATGAATATATGTATGTTCGTGTATAACTGAAAAATTGTGCTCTATGCTGGAATTTGACACAACATTGTAAAATGACTATAACTCAATAAAAAAATGTTGAGAAAAAAACAGGCTAAAGAAAAACAACCATATAATGTTATTAATAGATGCAGAAAAGGCATTTGACAACACAGCTTCAGGATAAAACTCTCAGCAAACTAAGAATAGAAGAGAACTTCCTCAATTTGATAAAGAATATCTATAAAAATAGCTGCCATCATTATTTAACGATGAGATACTAGATCTTAAAATGGCAAACAAGAAAATGGCACTTTTCAACATTATACCAGAAATGCTAACTAATGCAGCCAGATGTGATAAGAAAATAAAAGGTACACAGCTTGGAAATCAAGAAATAAAATTGCCTTTGTTTGCAGATTAAATGATTGTCTATGTAAAATATCTGAAAAACTGACCAAAAAATCCTGGAACTAATAATAATTACAGCAACTTTGCAGGACACAAGATTAATAGACAAAACACAATTTCTTTCCTATAAACCAGCAAAGAACAATTCAAATTTGAAATTAAAAACACAACACCATTTACATTAGTACCAGAAAAAAACACTTTGGTATAAATCTAACAAAATACGTAAAAAAAAGAAAGTCAATATGGCAAATCTCTAAATACTGATAATAGAAATCAAAGATCCAAATAAGTAAAGAGTTATTCCATATTTGTGGATAGGAAATTCAATAATTTTAAGATGTCAGTTTTATCCAAATTGATCTATATATTCAACACAGTCTCAATCATAATCTAAGCAAGTTATTTGGTGGATACTGACAAACTAATTCTAAAGTTTATATGAAGGGCAAAACCCCTAAAACCCAACACAATATTAAAGAGAAGCAAAGTCAGAGGACTGACACTATCGGACTTGAACACTTACCATAAAACCCCAGCAATCAGGACAGTATGGTCTTGTATGCCGAAAGTCCATGGTGAAAGAACAGACAGCCGTATCAATGGAACAGAACAGAGGACCCTAAAATAAACCCATGCAAATGTAATCAACTGATCTTTGACAAAGGAGCAAAGCTAATTCAATGCAGAAAGGTTAGTCTTTCCAACAAATGGTGCTGAAACAGCTGGAAGTCCAAATGCCAAAAGAAAAAAATATTCTTTTAATTTATAAAAAATAACTCAAGATGAAGCACAGGCAAAACTATAAAACATCTGTAAGATAGCATAGGAGAAAATCTAGGTTATCTTGAGTTTGCCAACGACTTTTTAGATACAACACCAAAAGCATGATCCATGAAATAATAAAATTGGTAAGTTGAACTTCATCAAGTTTAAAAATTTCTGCTCCGTTAAAGGCACTGTTCAGAGAGTGAAGACAAAAAACATAAACTGAGAGACAATATTAACAAAACACATATCTGATAAAGGACCTGTATCAAAAGTATACAAAGAATACTTAAAACTCAAGAAGAAGAAAATCAAATAATCTGTTTAAAAATGGACAAGTTATCTGAACAGACCACACGCCAAAGAAGATATACAGGAGGGAAATAAGCATCTGAAAAGATACTCAACATCATATGTCATCATATGTCATTAGGGAATTGCAAATTAAAATAATAATGAGATACCACTACACACCTATTAGAATGACTAAAATACAAGAGTGATAACACCAAATGCTGGTAAGGATGTGGAACAACAGGAAATTTCACTCACTGCTCGTGGGACTGCAAAATTGTACAGTCACCAAGATGGCTTGGCAGTTTCTTATAAAGGTAAGCATAATCTTAGATACAGCAATTGTGCTTCTAGGTATTGAGTTGAAAACATATATCCCCATAAAAAGGTGTATATGAATGTTTATAATAGATTTATAATGGTGTCCAATTGGAAGCAACCAAGACATCCTTCAATGGGCGAAAGGATAAGCAAACTGCAGTACGTCCATAGACTATAATAAAAACAAATGAGCTCTGAAGCCACAGAGACACATGGAGGAATCTCAAATGCATATTGCTAAGTGAAAGATGTCTGTCTGAAAATGCTACATACTGTATGATCCCAAATATATGACATTCCAGAGAAGGCAAAGCTAAAGAGCTAAGTGGTAGCCAGGGGTTTAGGGCCAGGAGGGATGAATAGGGAAGCTCAGAGGATCATAAGACAGTGAAACTATTCATGTAATATATGACACTATGCCTTTGTCAAAACTCATACAACTATAAGGCATAGTAATCTAATGTGATTATCACATTGGTTCTTTACAACACATACACAACACTGATGCAGGATGTTAATAACAGAGGAAACTGTGGGTAGGGTGTGGGCAGGTGGGGAGCGGAGAGATAGGGTACATGGAAAGTCTGTGTACCTTCTGCTTTTCTGTAAATCGAAAAATTCTAAAAAATAAAATGCATTAATTTAAAGGTGGGAGAGTGATCAGAAAAGGTTTTCTTGTCCTTGTTGTGGTCCACATGGCTGCTTTTTGCATGTTCAGTGTGGTGGTTGTCAGAGCCCAAGTCAGTGTGACAGTCTGAATAATATGTTGAGTTCTGTTGACTTTTGCCTCCCTATAAGACAATGTGACAAATAGTTGGTTGATTGATCCTGATGTATCATAAGCAGATAGAACAGCGAACGAGGAATATAAATAGGGAATTACAAAGAATCACAAATTTCTAATGAATCTCAGCATGTGAGCATACGTGACATAGCTATATGTAAAAATTCACTTTTGGGCATAAACACATCAGCACAAGCTACTCATTAAGGGCTGCTGTGTAGTAAGATTGTGCATTGTGACCAATTTCTAATGAATTGGCTTTTACTCACAACAAATTAACAGAATTTTAAAAAAATCTTGTGAAGGAAGCACATGGGATGGGGTGGGGTGAGCAGAGGAGGCAAATTGAAGTATTACAGTGAAATGGGTCACTTGGAGGAGGTGAAAGTTTAGCCAAAGTGTGAGGAGTAGTTATCTACTTGAAGAGATCAAAATGAGACAGGAAGGGGGGGCAGGGCACAGCCATTCAAGGAATGCTACAGCAATTAACATCAAAACGGTGAAAGATTCAACCCCCAGTAGGCCTTGAGGCTCAGGATGATGAGAGATTTAACTTCTAGTAGATCTTGAGCTTCATTATCTCCCATTGTAATATATTAACATGGTGAATAACACACCCACATGCGCCATGGCAGTACCAAGGCTAGCTACAAAAGGTCAAAGAGTGGGAAATGACCAACTTCCTTTGAATCCTAGCCCCTTCCCCAGGCTACTTAGACTGGTCCTTCCACTTATTAGCATATGAAGCCACCAAGCCCACAAAAACCAGCAACACAGCGCCCTGCAGCCGGCCCTCTCTCTCCCTCTTCAGAGAGGGCCCGCACTCTGTGGAGTGTGTACCTACTTTTAATCTGAGCGCCCAACCCCCACACCTCGTGGCCTTTCTCTTGCCTTTCAATGTATCTCTCTGAATAAATCTACCTTCACTCAACTGTGGCTCGCTCTTTAACTCTTTCCTGCGCGAAGCCAAGGACCCACACTTGGCAGGGCACGTCCCAGGGGCTCAATCGAGACCTGGGACACAGCCCTCCTCACGCCCCACATCTGTTTCCCTGCATCAAAAATATCAAGAATTTCAAGTACAAGAGATCTACTGTACAACACTGTACCTATGGTCAACAATAACATATTGCACACTACAACATTTGTTAAGAGGATAGATCTCATGTTAAGTGATTTTTTTACCACAATAGAATAAAATTTTAATTTAAAAAATTACAGGACATGCATTATAATATAAGCAAAGGATGTTGTCTTATTTTGATCTCTTCTTACATGATCACTTGCTATAGCTCACAACACAATTTTGGCAAAGGATGTTGGGGTTCTTCACCAAATTTTACATCCTGGTACCTACTGTAGGGATGACTGTTCCTATATATGTACCTTCATAAAGAGCAGCTACAAGTGGTCTTCCGTTAATTGTGTGCAAAAGAAACAGTCCTAGAAAGGCGAACAGGGTTAAAATATCTTTTATAAGAAAGGGTTAATCTTTTTTCATTTTTTGTAACTATGATAAAACTAAAGTATTTGGGAGTCAAAGAAAACTGTTCCATTATTAAAGCTTTATGAAATTCATTTTTCTAGTTTGACTGTTAAACTTTTGTAGTCCTGCACTCTCATATGCTATCTGTTAAGAAGCTGCTTGTGTCATTATTTTATTTCGCCCTGAAGTGACATTTACAAAAGATCAGGAACAGAGATTCTTGGGGCTTATGATGCTAAAGAAACAGTTAAGCATTTCTAAAGGCCGGCTCTAGAAAGATATTCACATAATAAACTTTGTCAAAGAAACAATCACCCTATAAAGATTGTTTGGTAGTTGATGTGATAGTACATTTTAGAGGACTCACCAATGACAAAGAGAAACTTCACCAAAAAGCTCGTTATTCATTCCTAGCCAATATAAGGGAAATTAATTTTAATTATTAACAAAAACCCTCGTATTTACTCAGCTCAGTAATGTCCAAGTCTTTCAGGGTGTCAGTTTTGTGGAGGAAATAAGATTTGCACATGTATATAACAATACAAGTATTGGTGTATAATTAACTGCTGAAGTAAGAAATGCACTCAGTGAATATTATACTAATCAGGGAAAAGAGAGATCACTGAGCTGAGAAAAGGCTAAAGAATTGAAGCTTTAACTGATCCTTAAAGGACAGAAATGATTTGAATGGGTGGGTGGGTAAGGGAGGACATGACAGTTCGGAAGAACAGCTTTAAGTTGAATATGAGCATATCAAAGCTGTGTTATTTGAGGAAAATAAAATGCAGTGATAGGCTAATTGCACTAAGCCATAAATTTAGGCTAACAGGATCTCAAAGTTCGAAATGATGGGTTTTCTTGTGGCTCAATCCTTGTCATGCTCGTTAATCACCTCTACAACATCCTTAGCAAATGACCACACAACTTCTCTTTAGATCTGGTCAGCATCACTCCTGTTGCATTGCTGAGTGGCTCTAGGTATGACAAGATTGCTCTTTGCATGAGGTCCATATTCTACCCACGTAATTTTTACTCACTAGTTCTTATTCTGCTCATTGTCTCTAAAACCCAAAAAGTGCCTCTGCCACTTACTGTAGAACTGTGGGAAATTATCAGGGAGAAGAATCTGGAGCTGACCTTCAAGTCACCGTGAAGAAAATAAGGATATGTCTCAGGGGAAAATAAACCCAAAGAACCAGAGATTAATGTGCGATGGTATGACTACATGCCCAGCAAATGATGGGAAATTATCCTCAAATAAACAGTCTGCGATCAATTTCATGAAAGAGACCAAAGGAAATAATTTAAATGAATACTAAGAATTCAGAGCATTTAGAAACATTTTTTTTCTCCTACCATTCCCTTCCCCTTCTCTCCATTTACAGAGAAGGCTTACAAATCACTAAATTCTCTGCTCATAGATAAAAATACCAATTGCAAATGAACAAGGCTCCCATCTTCAGTTCCCAATTAATACAGATACACTGGACAAGTGAACTCTACAGCTATTCAGAATCCTCCCTCCTCTGTCAATAATTTTCACCTTCATCTCTCATAACCCGTGTGCAATAGCTGCTGACAAGTAGCAAAATTGATTTATATGACTACACTTTCCCCTCCTCTCTGCAATTGTTCCTCTGGTGGAGGTGCTAATGAACTGAACATAATGGGCAAAAGGAAGACGGCCAGAAGGTGAGGGATAGAAGGAAAGGGAGGAAGAGGAGGTCAAACAAGCAGTCCACGCTGTGGCTTGTTGCATCTAAGCAGGGTCACTTCCACTATCTGCCCAGCCCCCAACCTCTTTCTTCATGAGCCAAAGTCTGAGAGGGTCTGCCTGTGCGGGCCATTCTCACTGCTGCAGTGAAACAACGTGGATCTAAAGTCAACGTACAGGCTTGTAGTTTACGCAAACCTAGACACTGGACTAAAAGCTGTTTTTCATACACACAGACTTTAGGATTTAGAAACTCAGGCTTCAGACCATGAATTTCATTTAAAGATCCACAAGAATATATAACACAAATTCCTTTGGCCACATCAGCAAGGAGGTGTCATAGTCACTTTAAAAGTAACAACTCAAATGTCACTGGAACACCACCTCTCACCAACGTAGGATTCCAAGCGATGTTTCTCTCTGAATGCAACTTAAATAACAACCCTAGCCCAAAGATGAGCTATCTGATGAATCTACCCTTTTTTATATTGCTTTTGAAGGCATACAAACATGACAGAGATTAATCTCTTTAATCATCTCTGTAGCAATGTTTGTCAAAATTGAAATGTCAGTCTCATTCACTTACCCTTTTTAAAATGGAGCAAAAATTCTTATTTTCTTTTCTACTATCTTCGTCTTTTAGCTTATCAGTAGGTTCATTTAGATTACAGACTCTTGTATTCCCTGCCTTCGAACAAAACAATTTGAGATGTAAGGTAAATTTATCGAGCCCAATAACCTCTTCATGTCTTCGTTTATCCTGGCGCAGAGTAATACATGGAGAATTTTAAACATGGAAATTTTGCTAAAAGCCCTTTGTTATCCAGGCATTTCTTCCCCAGCCACAAAAGTTTAAAATGAAAGAAAAGCATCACTTGTTTTTAGTTTTCCACAAAACAAACAACACAACCTTGAAGGGCTTATTTTATGAGAACAGAAAGTAAACTTCTCCATATATAGGTGATTCCATAGAGACTCAAACTCATAGGATGTAGTCCCAGAAGAGAATTTATGGAGTCTGATAATAATGAAATCTCAACCATCTGCCAAGACTGCCTATTTTAAAAATACCTTTCACATCTATCACCTCATTTAAATGTACGTATGACAGTATTTCATGTGGGGACCTTCATTTTTCTCTAAGCTATTGCCCAGGATGCTCTGTAGAGCTGCTCATGTCTCCAGGGCCATGGATTGAGTACCACAAAACTAGTTATCCTGGTGATCACTAAGCCTTGTCTCCTTGAACTATAAAAGGGACTGTAGCCCCCAAAGTTCCATTTTCTCTCTGACTTGTATGGTAATTATTTACCTCTGCTTGGTCTTAATTTGGGGAGGAGTTTGGAATGACTTTTGTGAATCACCGTCCCTTTTATTTGACATCAATGGCTTACATCAACATACTCACATCACCGCAGATGAGACAAAAATATTATTTTTAAAGAATTTTGACTTCCATAGAACTTCTATTAGCTAAAATAACTTGGTGCACTAAAGATGTTAGTGCAGCCCTGGACAGATTATGAGTTTACTCTTACAGCAGAGTCCATTAAATCCCCACTGACTCTATTTTGATGCTATCAGTTCTGATAGAACCAATTCCACAGCATGGCAGTTAATTCCCCTGGATTGTGGCAGAATTGTGCCTTCATAGTTTCTGCTTTGGACTATTTTATATGTTAAATTGCTTTAAAAGGAAGTCTCTTTGGGACCTCAGAGACTAAAGTCCTTAAAATAAGATCCTGTACATTCTACCTTTGCTTATAACTCTGCTTCACAGAGAAGAATCTTATAGAGAGATTTTAATTAACCTAGTATTATAATATAAGCACTATTAAGAATTAAAACATTAAAGTATAACCCTAATAATTTAGAAAGTAGAAGGACTGATTTATTAGAAAGGCCTACAAATCAGTGAGCTCATGATATTAATGTGATAAATAAGGATCATGTTTCTCTTTTTATGTGGTGACTAATATTGACAATAGACTTTTCAGATAATAGTGATGAGTTGCCAGATACTGTGCTGCTACATTTTAAAACCATACTGTCCCTCAGTCCTTTTAGAAATATTATTATCCCCACTTAAAGGCTGAGGAACTGAAATCTCAAGAGGTTAACCAGTATATATTAGTTTGATTTCAAATGCCAGGTTCTTAGACATGGTACCATCCTGGCTCCCTAAGAAGAGTGGAATTTATCTTAACGTTCCCTGCTAACTTGCCTGCAACAAGACCATCAATTGCAAGACACAAAGGTTCTAATTTAACACCGCTGCTCCTAACCAGCTCTTACATGTACCCACTGCTGGGTACTCATAATGTGAGACCACGGTTCTCAGTATTTCTGACCTGGACAACTTAAAAGCTTCTTAAATGGTCTTTCCACTGCTTGTATCATTCTTTAATTTATTTTAGACACACAATGCCAGATTTCTTTTTCTGTACTTTTTTATCATAGTATGTCTGTATTTTAAAACATAGTATAAAAAGTAAATTCCATAAAATTCCAATATTAAAAATATTAATGATGTTGAAAACATGAGACTGGAAGTATTATTTATGAAGTCAGGCAATTAAGTTTTCTATGACTCTAAGTAGAGTCTGTCTTTTTTTTTTTTTTTTTTTCTCTTTTCTTTATTTTTGGTAGCCTTTTTAAGGCCAGTTAGGAGGGTAAATGCAAATAGCCAACCCTTGAATTCCCTAGTAACCTAGTAGTGATGGCAATTTGATCACTATATGAATCCAAAACCATTCACTCATAGGCTGTGTCTACCATGATTATCCTCAGTGTCATACTGAAGTATATATTAGAATTTAGTATCAATATATTTTTATATTTAAGTCCTCCAATAAACAAAAACTAGATCAGTAAACTGTTAGATAATTTAAAATATTTTGAATGTCAAGTATGATTTGCTGGTTATTACTTCCACTGTGAAAATATTTTACTATAGGAGAGGATATTTCATAGCTTGAGAGGAGAAGTCAATGTCTGGCTTCAAATCTTCATAGGACAGGCACTGTGTTTTTTTTTTTCCAGCACTCGACATGTGTATATCATCCCACTCTTCCCTGGCCTGCAGGATTTCTGCTGAGAAATTCGCTGATAATCTTATGGGAGTTTTCAGGTAAGTAGCTCTTCCTTTGCTACTTTAAAAATTCCTTGTCTATTGATAATTTAATTGTAGTATGTCTCAGTTTAGACCTCTTTCACTTACTTTGGGTCCTTTGAGATTTATTAATCCACTAGCATGTTTTCTTCCCCAGATTTGCACAGTTTTCAGCCATCATTTCTTTCAATAAAATTTTGGCCCCTTTTTCTTTCTCTTCTCTTTTTGGGGCTACTATGATGTGTACTTTGATTCTGTTGACAGTATTCTGTAAGTCCCACAGGATTTCTTTGCTCTTTTTCATTCTTATTTCTGTTTTTTCCTTTGACTGGGCATTTTCAACTGATCTATTTTGTATTCGTTGATTCATTCTTCTGCTTGATCAAGTCTGCTGTAAAAGCTCTTTATTAAAATTTTCAGTTCAGTCATTGTATTCTTCAGCCTTAGAATTTGTTTTATTCTTTTTTCTGGTTTCTACATCTTTGTTGAACTGCTAATTCGGTTCATGAATTGTTTCTATGATTTTGTTTAGTCATCTATTTCTGTTCTTTCGTAGCTCACCAAGTTTCTTTAAGACTATTATTTTGAATTTTTTTGTCAGGCAATCTGTAGAACTCCATTCCTTTAAGGTCATAACTGGAGCTTGTTTTGCTTCTTTGCTGGTGTTATGTTTCCCTGATTCTTCATGATCCTTGTAGCCTTGTGTCAGTGTCTGCACATCTAAAAAAAAAGTCACCTCTTCCTGTCTTTATAGGCTGGCTTCACTAGTCAGCTCTTCACCAGTTATCCTGGCCAGAGATGCTGGGTGGGCTAGCTGGCATGGTCTGTGGGCAGCCTTCCACCATGGACCATAGGCAGGCAAGTCTGCTGCCAGAATCTCTGAGCATGCAGGTCTGCTGCTGGGGCCCTTAGGTGAGTAGGCCTATTGCTGGAAGCTGCAGGCAGGCCAGCTACCAGGGCCTCAGCCCACTATTGAGATCTGTACACTGTTGTTGAGAGTCCTTCCACCTTTCCTTTGTTCTTAGCTATCCCTAGGGGATCTAAGTGTGCCCCCTTACTGTTCTTGGTGAGGATGAGAGAAGACAGGTAACCAAAGTCTAGGGAAGTCAGATGTTAATTCTGTTCTCTCTTTCCTGCAAAGGAGAATCCATGGCTGATGTGATGTATTTTAGTGCTGAGGAGGGGTGACGTGGTAAAGTGAAACTGTTCTTCTTACCCTTTTCAATGTTTTTTAAATTGCTTCTGCTTCACTGAGGTGCTATAACCTCTCATCTGAATTCCAGAGCTCTCATGATGGTATTTCCATCCGTGAATGGTTGTTTAGTGTTTCTGTGGGTATGAGGGCTGGAACCTCCTATTTATGCCACCCCTGATGATGCCACTCCCTTCTTAGTACTTGTAACACTATTAGAAGTACTATTTTTTCCAATACAATAAATGTTCCATTTTTAATCAAAATACTTGCAAGATACCATAAAACAAATTTTAATAAAGCCAAACTTTAAACTGTATGTGCTGAGTGGTATCGATTATAATTTCAGCCTTTCTTAAAATCAATTGAAATGGACCATTTTTTTAATTAGTGGCATTTTCTTACTATACAGCTTTTCTTTAGAGAGAAGGAATTTCTATAGTACCTCTACCTTTTCCAAGAACCCTAGTAATTCAAAAGTGCTTTGTCAATACTTGTACCTTTAACAAGAAAGCAACTTTAATGTAAGATTGCCTCTGAAGCCCAATTTACCTTGGAAAGAGTTAATCACTCTTCACCCTAAGTCAAAAAGTGTTGTTCAAACCCTTCTAGATTTAAAATCACAGATCTCATAAAATGCAAAACTAAAACAATTTAAAGAAAAATAATAGAAAAACCAGGTGAATTTACACTTTTGCTGAGTTTGGGGAACACCAATGCTAGGTGTTGAAATAAAATAATGGGGGGGAAAAGGGAAAAGATAAATTAGAAGTATCAAATGTAGTAAGATGTCCCATAGACCCAGAAATTCCCTTATTATGATAAGTAGAATAATATGCAGTGAGAATAATGAACACTTTTTCTTCTAAAAAGAATCAATGATAATAAGACATACCTTTTGAGACAACTCTATTCAGAGCATTACCTAGGATGGAGCTGGAGTTGGGAACTCAGAGATGACTCTGTGACCAAAAGTGTTACCTTGTTCTGTCTTAATTTAAACCTCATTGATAATCCTGGTAAATGCCACTCTTGTGATAATGCCAAATTCCTAGAAAACTTTCATATGGAATTGTTTGCTGTATTTATTCTTAGTTGACCTATGCTTAACTGCCAAGAGGAGGGGCAGTATTTGTGTCACACCCTAGTCCTCCCCAAAACGCCCTCCTTCCTTTCAGCGTGGTGAAACAGAGGACTGGCTGCTCTATCCACTGTATGTCTGTGAGCTTCACTTTCGTCACCTGTAAAATGGAGAGAATGATTCTGTGTAGGGTTGTTGTGAGGTTTAAATGAGATAATATAAATCAGGCATGTCGAATGTAGATGTTTAATGAATGTTAGGGTTCTGTTTCCAATGGGCCTTGACTGTAGTGAGCAATTCATTTCCTTCAAGGTGCTAACAGATAAGAGCTACAAATTCATTTCTCAAAAAAAAATTTACATTTTAGCAAGAGGCTCTGAGGATTTACAAGACCTCAGTGCACCGAGAACATTTACAAAAGTGAAAATCTGGACACTGTTTGTTCAACACATATTTATTGAATGTCTCTTCTTTATCAGGACTGAAAACACAGAGATCAGTAACATAGTATTTGTCCTAAATGAAGGGAGGGTAGAGGAACGGGCATCCTGCTACTGCCTTCCTGTTTCTCAGAGCACGGAAACAGGATACCACACAGAGAAGGTTGGGGATCAACTCTTGGTAGAAGATTTGAAAGGACTGTACTCTTAGAAGAAGGGAAGGGAGGGGAAGATTAACATGGCCTCTTGGATTTGGGATGAAGCTAAGGGGCTAACAAATACATTTTTCTCAATTCCCATCAATAAGACAGATCAAAAGGAGTTGATGTTTATATGATGCATAGTGAGGACAAATAGCCCTACGTTTTCACTGTCTTGCCCCAGGACTATGTTAACTTCTATGCTCTCTATAAAAATTGACTCTATAGGAATCTTCTCCTTTTTAACATTGCAGAGAACATCACAATGGTCCATGATACAAATAACATTTTGAAAGTTGTGTCACTAAGAAATAAGTAGTAAGAACAGCAGCTATCCTGTGAAACAATCGTAAGCCAGAGAGGGGGGAAAATACCACAAAGATCTGTGACATCAGTAAAGTCTGCAGAAGTCCAGCTTTGTGGGGCAAGCTGAGAGGTCCTGTTTACTGTAAAATAACAAGTTGTTGCCCCTCTCTTAGTAAGAAGAGCAAGCTGTGTCATGGGCCTTTTTGGGTTTTAGACTCAATGTTTATCACATTTGGTCATACTTCTCTCACTCATTTAACAGATTATTTAGAAAGCTGTCAGTCTTCAGATGACTGGATAAAGAAGTTGTGGTATATTAATACAATGGAATACTATTCAGCCATAAAAAGAATAAAATAATGCCATTTGTAGCAACATGGATGGACCTAGAAATCATCATTCTAAGTGAAATAAGCCAGAAACAGGAAGAAAAATACCATATGATATCACTCATACGTGGAATCTTTAAAAAAAGAAGAAGAAAGAAGAAAAAGGACACTATGAATTCATTTACAAAACAGAAACAGACTCATAGACTTAGTAAACAATCTTATGGTTACTGGGGAAAGGGGGTGGGAAGGGATAAATTTGGGAGTTTGAGATTTATAAACGTTAGTCACTATATATAAAAATATATTTGTAGAAAAGTTTCTGCTGTGTGGCATAGGGAACTATATCTTGTAATAATCTTTAATGAAAAAGAATATAAAAACAAATATATGTATGTATATACATGACTGGGACATTGTGCTGTAAACCAGAAATTGACACACTGTAACTGACTGTACTTCAATAAAAAAAAGAAAGAAAGAAAGAAAGAAATCAAAGGGAAAAAAAAAAGCTGTCAGTCTTTAGTAGCACTGTGCTGCAAATGACCCCAACATGTAGGCCATATGATCCAACAGATAAAATGTTACTAAAGTTATTTCTGGTGATGCTCTGTGCAGTCTCTGGCAAGCCCTCATAAAGTCACCGTGCAGACCCCTGGACTCCTAGAGCAAAGCTGTGTCTTCTGTGGCAGGAAACTGCTTCGCTTCTGAAAAGCAATTCCTGATGTACTACTGAGCTGTAGTAGAGACTGAGTATCTGAAGACAAAACATCATGGAGATGCCTATCATGAGCTGGGTATTATCAAATCCAGTAAGTCATAAGCCTGGGGAGGGAACACAACAGTCACTGCATGATGGAACTGGTTCATTTAGGAATAGGTCTGCTCAGGTCCAAAGAATACAAGTTACATAAACAGATGGTTCAGAGTCCTGTGTTACCTGCCTCAAATGTGTCTGTCTCTCTCTCTCTCTATGTCTCTGTGTCTGTCTCTTTCTGTCTGTCTGTCTCTTTCTCTCTGTGTGTCTCTCTCCTCATACCAGTTCCTCCTGAGGTATTCTCTATAATCAATGGAAGGAAAAAAAAATATCTTGACCAGATTCATGCACGGGTGAACTATTATCTTAGTGTTAGGCAAAAACATACTGCTCCTACATTACAGTCCAACTCAGGCATTGCGTAAAAGGAAAGTGGTGAAGAAAATCCCCCCAATGGGTAGCTGTGAGAGCAGAACATTAATTTTTCTGCTTTATGCGGTCTGAGACACAGACACTTATGAACTCAGGCTGTGAGTGGCAGAGCTGGTAGTGGCTGGGATGTTGTAGATTTCCGTGGACACAATCTGAGGAAATGTTACCTGTAGGATGAACTCATGGAAGTGGGAGTGAAATATGAACCCTTATACCTCAAGTTTAGGCTGACCAGACAAAATCCACTGCAAACGAGATTCTCAATAAGATTAGAAGAGAGTGACTCAGGCTGTGGATGTCTACCAGTTTGTCCTCAGCCACACCGGTGCTTGTGCAACAGACCCATGAATGGAGCGCCATGATGGCAGGGATGGAAGCTCTGCACTGAACCACAGCATGTGATCTCTCTCAACAAGGCTGATCGTGTTACTTCCACTGTTGTTTAACATGCCAGCAGCTGACACTGAACCCACAGTATGGCACTATCCCTTGATAGTATATAGGACATACAGGAACGAAGAAACATACATAGGATTGGTCCCCTCTTAATATCATACAAATGACCTTCCTTGAAAAATGTGTGCTTCCAGTATCAACAAATTTAGGCTCTGCTGGATTAGAAGTCCTGGTTCCCAGTGGGAGGATGGTTCCACCAAGGGGACACAGCAATGATTCCACTGAACTTAAAGCTATGACCACTACATGTCACTCTGAGCTCCTCATGTCAGTGCATCAGCAAGCAAAGAAAGGAACAGGAAAGGAATAACTGTAAGGACAGATTTAGCAAATCTTAAGATTTACCTTAATTTTCATCATAAGACAACATGGCCGCTATAAAGGTGGGCAGGAAAGGTATGTTTGGAACTCAGTATTCAATCAAATGTTTCTTGCTAATTTCATGACCAGAAATAATGGCAAAAAGGCAATTGTAGCTAGCATTCACACTTCAAACAGAGAAAGGCAATTAAAGCTTCAATTCCCTTGAGATGAAGATCCACATTACCTCACCAGATGAACAACTGAGACCAGCTGAAATGCTACGTGAAGGTGAGGGAAATCCAGAATATGTAGATGATTAAGTAGGGTGATAATCAATATTAACTTCAATCTTGGAAACAATGGTAGCTAAAGAGAGTATAGCTGGTTCCATTAATTATTTTACATTATGTATTTTTTAGATATTGGCTGGCACCCAACTTGAAAAGTTTACGACGGATTGCAGTTAAGGAGGTCATGACCTGAGGGGGGAAAGGGGTGCTGTGTTGGATACCTCTTCTGCAATGCTTCACATCCTCATGGTTTCACCTCTGATTTCCGTCATGGCTATGAGAACGTCCTTCCTTTTCTGTCTTGCTTTCTCCGGTCCCATACTCCTGCTTACTCCCCACATAAACTTCCTGTATACAAAACTTTGTCTAAGACTCTGCTTCCAGGTAAGCCCAGGCTAAAACAATATTTAAGTCATACTATGTGACATCTCTGCACAGAAGTCTCTAAAGCTTTTTATCTCACTCAGTAAAATCCAAAGACCTAGACCTAATTTATAAGCCCCTATATTATCTAGCTCTGACTACATTTCTGATCCAATGGAGCAGAGACTGCCAACTGTCTACTCAGTATCTATTCTTTCCTACTTTCCTCCTGAAAGTATCCCCATGTTAGGGGAATAGGTAATCTGCCCAGCTAAAAAAACGCCATTGGTCACATGGCCACACATGGCCTTTGCAGCTAGGGGTGTTTATGTGATGCACCTAATTTGTGGCCAATAAGTAGAAATGGCTGACTAGCTTCCCAGCTGGAAAACAGATAAAACCTTTAAAGAAACTGATTCAGTTTGCATGAGGCCTTTGGATCTTCATCTTTCACCTTCTCCCTGCTTGAAAGCTGGAGGGGAAAACAGGAGTGGACCAGCCATCTGGAAGTCACAGGACAACACGTGCACTGAAGCTTTACGCTAAGAGGGGTAAAGAAAAAAGCTAGAAGGAATCTGGGTTCCTGATGACATTATGGAGCCTCCATAGCAGCTTCTACACATGCTGCAGCTAAAACCCCCTATTTAATAAAGCCACCGTAAACGTTGTTTTCAGCTGTGTGCAGTAGGACATAACTCTGATGACTTCACTCCAAATCTACTGGCCTCCTTTTAAATCCTCAAACACATCCAGCATGCCTCTGCCTCAGATTCTGCACTTACTGCTTCCTCTGTCTGGAGAACTCTTTCCAGACACGACTCACCTCTTAACTTCATTCAGGTCTTACTTACATGCCACCTCATTAAGATTCCCCTGATGATCCTAAGATCTCCTTCCAAATTCTTCACTTCTTTTCCTTTATCGTGCTTTGTTTCTTAATCACTTATTAGCCTTGGCATAATTTATATTTATTAGTTGACTTATATTTATTTATGTATTTTGTTTGTTTTATACTTAGTTGTTTGTTAAGCTCCTTGACAGCAGAAAGCCTGCATTATTCATTGCAATATTCCCAAAACATTGAACAGAGGTAGAGATCGTGGATTCACAAATTGCTGTTGAATGCATGAGTAAACGGGGTACCAGAGATAGGATTTAACATCTCAGCAGCTGCATATAAACTTTCATTACCTTCCTCAACTCTGAACTCTCTTAAAAAGCAAGTATTGACAAAACGAGACAGAAAACACACACACACACAAGAAAGCTATAGACGAAAATCTCTTACAGATAGAGACTCAAAATGCTCAATAAAATACTAGCAAAATGTATCCAACAACATATAAAAAAATGACTATGTACTATAAACAAGTAGGATTTATCCCAGGAATGCAAGGCTGTTTTCACACCCCAAAACCAATTACTATAAAATATCTTATTAATAGAGTAAAGGACAGAACACATGATCATCTCAATAGGTGCAGAAAAAGCATCTGACAAAATTCAACATCCCTTGATGATAAAGAAGCATTCAATGAACCAGAAACATCAGGGAACTTTCTCAACCTGATAAAGGATATCTATCAACCCAACACTCTTACATGAAACACTTAATATTTTTCCCTAAGACCAGGAGCACAACAAGGATGTCCATTCTTGTCATCTCTATCCAACATTGTACTGGAGGATTTTGCTATGGCAGTCAAGTCAAAAAAGAAATAAAGAAAAGAGGAAAAAAAGAAAGAGAAGGAAAGAGAAAAAAGAAAGAAAGAAAATAAGTGGGAAAAGAAAGAAAAAAAGGAATCCATGGAAAATAAAAAAGTTAAATTATTTCTATTCTCAGAATATATTATCTAAAGAAAATCCTAAGGAAAGGAATACATTAAAAATTAGAAAAAGTAAGTTTAGCAAAGTTCCAGGATATAAGACGAAAACACATAAGTGGTGTTTCTATATGCTTGCAGTTAACAACCATGAAAATGAAATTAAGAAAACAATTCCTATTAAAATAGTATCAAAAAGAAAAAATAATACTTAGGGATAAGTTTAACCCCTCAAAGTGTGAAACCTAACCTTTGAAAAATAAAATAAACATTACCAAATGAAAATGAAAGAAGACCTAAATAAAGGAAAGACATGTTATGTTCCTGGAAAGGAAGATATTGTTGATATGACAATACTCTCCAAACTGATCTACAGATTCAGTGCAATATTTGTCAAAAGACCAGCTAGGTTCTTTGCCAAAATTACAGGCTGATCCCAAAATAAATACAAAAATTTAAGGACCTAAAATAGCCAAACAATCTTGAAAAAGGAGAATAAAGTTGAAAGACTCACACTTCCAATTTCAAAAACTACTTCAAATCTATAGTAATAAAGACAGTGTGATACTGGCATATGAATAGAAATACAGATCAGTGAAATGGAATTGAGAGCCTAGAACTAAACCTTCATATTTATGGCTAAGTAACTTTGACCAGAATGCTGAGACAATTGAATGGGAGAAAGAACAATCTTTTTAACAAATTGATGGATAGCCACATGTAAAATTAATAAAGTTGGAATCCCAACCTCACATCACATTTAAAAACTAACTAAAAATTGACCAAAGACCTAAATGTATCAGCTAACACTATACAATTCTTTGAGGAAAACAGGCATAAATCTCCATGACTTTGTATTAAGCAACTGATGCTTAGGTATGATTCCAAAAGTACCAACAACAATAGAAATCATAAATAAATTGGACTTCATCAAAATTAAAACCTTTTACACTTCAAAAGACACCATCTAGTAAGTTAAAAGGCAATTCATGGTGGGAAAAAACTGTTGCAAATCATATATTTGATAAGGGACTTATATCTAATACTATATATTTAGTATCATCACATAGAACTAGATGTACTAAATCTATATACAGTGACCCTTGAATGAGTTTGAACTGCGTAGGTTCACTTATACATGGATTTTTTTCACTAAATACTTACTGCAGTGCCGCATGACCCACGGCTGGTTGAATCCACAGACGTGGAACTGCAGATCTTAAAATTACACATGGATTTTCAACTGCATGGAGGGTAAGCGCTCCTAACCCCCACATTGTTCAAAGGTCAACTGTAGTTCTATATACCAAGAATATGTAAAAATGCTTACGAATTCAATAATAAAATGACAGATAACTCAATTAAAATGGATAAAGGCTATGAATAGGCATTTTTCCAAAGATTTTTAAAATGGCACATGAAAAGATGCTGAATATCATTGGCCATTAGGGAAATACAAATTAAAAGCATAGTGAGATACCATTAATATCCACTAAGGTGACAATAATAAGTATTTGTGTGGCTGTGGAGAAATTGGAACCTGCATACATTGCTGAGAGAATATAAGATGGTGTATCCACCTTGAAAAACAGTTGGCAGTTTCTCAAAAAGTTCAACAGTTGAGTTACCATATGACCCAGCAATTCCACTGCTAGGCATGTACCCCATAGAATGGAAAACATATGTCCACCCAAAATCTTCAACATTAATGTTCAGAGCAGCATTATTTATAATAGACAAAAGATGGAAACAACCCAAATGAATGGATAAGCAAAATGCAGTATATACATATAATAAAATGTTATTTACCAACAAAAAGGAATGAAATATGGATACATACCACAACATGGATGAATCTTGAAAACATGCTAAAGTGAAAAAAGCCAGTCACAAAAGGCCTTATATGAACCCACCCAACTTTCCCTTCCTCTTAAGACACTCAACCTAGGTTATTATGTTTCCTTCAACCTGCGAAGTGAAAAATCCTCCTCTTTAACTCCTGTTACCGAACCCCACTAACGCTCCCTCCTAGAATGAGTCCCCTAACTTATTTTCCTACCTGTCTCTTCTTGCTCCAGTCTCCTGATGGTTCCTGCAGGTATCTTTTTGAAAACACTGCCATCAAGGGACAGCTTAAGAACTTCTGATGCATGTGTGGGGCAGTGGGTAGAGGGAACTCTCTGTACTTTCTGTTCAATTTTGCTGTGAATTTAAAACTGCTCTAAAAAATTAGTCTATTAAAAAAAACATTTAAAAACAAAGCAAAATGAAACTTTGGATGCCACTACATTGTTCACAAGATAAATTCCTAGATATCTGATGTAGAAACCTACTTCTTCAGCCTTTCCTTCCTCCAATCTCTTTAGTGCTCTGTCTTAGAAAAACAGCCCACTCTAGACTCCGTGCCTCCTCTGGCTGCAGGGCCTTCCGCTGAATGCTCCTCCTTGTCTGTCATTCCCAAGGCCTGCCTTGTGCATTTATGCAGAGCCAATTACTCCTCCTTGCACTGCTGCTGTGCTGAGTAGAGCCTCAAGCATAGTAAGCATCTCATTGCAAAACTGTATATTTACATTTGACTTCCTCATCAGGCTTCTTTGGAACGAGGACTGAGTCTTATTTACTTATGCATTTTCTAATGCCTAATGTTAGATGCTTTCAATTCTAAAAATGTCAATGTTTAATGAATAAATGGGGCCTGATAAGGCACAGTTTAACAAGGTCTTTGGTCTTCAAAGTCTCTATCACTTCATCAAAACCTTCACCGGCCTCCTTGAGGTCTCCTTTCCCTTTTAGTGTGAGCAGTTGAAATGCCATTTTTTCTTACTGAGAAAATTGTGACCTTCAGGTGCATCCTTCCCTTTTTATCTTTCCCTCCCACTTCTCTGAATCTGTTCTCACTAAAGCCATCAATGACCTTGCAACTGCCAAATAGGATGGAATCCTTAGACTTTTAAAGAAGGCCAAGGCCAACTGTGCCAATTGTCAAATGTAAATTAATTCCACAATGAAATGTAATTTCATACCCACCTTTGCAAAGTGTGGAGAAGTGGGAACTCCAATGTACAACGATCGGGAAAGTAAATTAATATAATCACTTTGAAAAAATAAAGGAAGGACTATCTTAAAGTAGGTTAAAAATAGGGAACAATCCAAATGTCCATTTCCAGAAGCAATGATAAATAGATTGCAGCATTTCCCTATAAGGGCACACCATACAAGTCTGCAAATGAAGAATAAAGTGTAGTGAAACTGTCACATTTAAGCATAACGCTAAGTGAAAAAAGGATGTCAGAAAATTTTATACAGCATAAAATTGATATAAATTTCCAAAGTGTGCAGAAAGAAATGAAGTGATTTAGGAATTAAAATACTTGTGTTAAAACACCAAAGATTTGCATTTCTCTGATAATTAGTGATACTGAGCATTTTTTCATATGTCTATTGGACATTTGTATGTCTTCACTGGAGAAATGCCTGTTTAAATCTTCTGCCCATTTTTGGATTGGGTTGTGTGTATGTGCATGACTGGGATATTGTGCTTTGCACCGAGGATAGACACATTGTGATTGACTGTACTTTAGTTTAAAAAAAAAAAAAAAAAAGCAAAGACAAGAAAGGGAATAAAACCAAGAATTCAAGGCAATGGTTCTACTTTAGGAATAAATTTTGGGGAGGAGTGCCACCAAGAAAAGGCATAGGGACTTCAAAATTATGGGTTTATGTCCTAACTTCAGTGCTGCATATTTACATGTTCATTGTACATGCCATACTCTTACATATAAGTAGTACCGAAAAATTCATACAATTAATACTTTTTTTATGTTTCAATGGTCTATAATTTTAAAAGGTAAGAAAAAATTTACTTCTCAGATGGCTACACTATTTTTCTAGCAAATTAGAGGTTTGACCAATTTCTAGATTAAAGCATATCCCTGTTTTTTAATATTTCAAGGTCAGTATGAATGACAGAGATTCTCTGGGTTCAGATACCCCAATCCAAATGAAAGCAAGTGCTCTGAAATGTGTTCTTTTACAAGTAAACCAGAATACTTGATTCTTAGAAAAGGCATTTTTTATTTCTTGTATTTTCTAATGGATTCACCACTAATACCCACTCAATACAGCAACATAAGCGTGGCTTCGGCTTTCCTGAGTACAATTGACTGGTTTAATCTTTTCGTAGAAAAAGTAATTTTAAAAATCCATTTTAAGTTTCTACTAGTAGTGTTCTTCTGAATTTCCACATACATCTAATTAAAGTGAGCATCATTTAATATCACAGGTATTAAACTAATGCAAATGACAAGAAAGACAGAAAGTAAGACTGGCATGCCATTGAAACACCATTTTACTACTAGCAGTTACTCGCTTCTGAGAAAAGAGCTTGGTGGATAAAAGTGATTTCACTCTTTTTGCTTTCTTCCCCTCTATAGTACTGCAATCTTTTACAAGTATGTTACTTTTGTAACCAGCATGAACGAAAGATATAGTATAGGTATTACATGTGTGCACTGATTTATTGATTTATATTTAAGGACAGTTTTCTGTGTTTTCTCTAGTTAGAAAGCTTGATTTTTATAGTATCTGTGGCATTTTTGTGTAAGGCAAAATTGCAAAGTGGGAAAAGTTGGCCCTCAGTCACCTTCCACTTTGCCTTTCTTTCTGTAACCTTGGATCATGCCCTTAACCTAGCCAAGGCATCCACTCTCCAGTCTCCCTCTTCCTGCTGTAACTCTCCTCCAGGGACAACAGAATTTCCCTTTCTTCTCTATCTACATCCCAGTCCACTCAGGGTCCTCATTTAAGTTAGTGGTCACTACAGTATCATAGGCTCAAATACAGGCAGACTTTGCTTTGCACTGTTCTGGTAAACACACATTTCAAATTCCACAGTATAGTTAAATACCTCCAGTCCCCTAAAAACATGATTTAAATTTCATTACCACAGTATATTAACTGTTAGTAACTGAATAAAACACACACTTTGCTGCTGGCTCTTTAGTCTGCAAACCGCTATGTAAATAACAAGTGTGCATCATGATCAGTGACCAATCACATCACTTCTTTCAGTTGTTTCGGTGATTGGTCACTGTGCATCTGTTACTCAGTTTCAGGCACAGGCAGCAAATGTGTACGTGGCTTGCCTCCTTGTCTCCCAGTGATAAACCTACATGACAATTTACAAAAACAAATACGCAAAAGGGGGGATTGGCCAACAAAGGTAAAAACACAGTGAGGAAATAAAAGTGGTAACTCGAAGTGAAATTCAAATGCAGTGCAAACGGAGTTATAGAAGCAGCAGCTGATCATGAGAATGTTGATAGTGTCTTGGTTCTGAGACTCCGGATATGCATCAGCAGGAAATTTTGAAAGCAAATTTATAGACATAAATGAAGAAAGTGGTTGCAATGAAAAGGAAAAGATGTCCTAGAGGAAGTGACACTGGTGAAAACCTTCAGATTAAGGGAACTCTCAGAGATATTTTCTGACATTAAAAGAGCAAAGGATAAAATGTTGGAAGCTGATCCAGACCTAGAAAGAGGTATCACAATTTGTCAAGGCACAGAGAAGACGCTGGCTCCATGTCACAGGTTACACTACAAGAAGGCGAGCACTATTCAAAGTGCACTGCAAACTTTCTTTTTTTTACAAAAAGATAAAACATTTTAATTCTTAATGTGTCTAATGATTTAAGTTCCAGTGTACTGAATAATATGTGTACTAAAATACAGTATACTAAATAGTTTTCCAAAATGTTCATTTTATTTTTTATTTCCCTATACACTTAACAATAGAGTTTTTAAAGTTTTGGTGAAAATGTTTTTACATTAAGATCACTTGGCACATTTTCAGCTTGCAAGATTATCTTCACATTTCTGTGCTACTGTGCAAGGTGTGGATTTCCTGTGTTTGACATGAAGGATAATTAGTGTCTGCTACGCTAATTAAAACGTTAGCAGCAGAAAACAGCAGCACCAGTACAGACTGCAGACAGGAGGACTGGAGTCGAAGCCCTGACTCACACTTGTTTGCTTTGTGACCTTCATTTTTTCACTTAACCTCTCAGCTTCAGTTTCCCCACTTAGTCATACAAGAGAGATGTTAGTAATACCTGATTTGTAGCCTGGTTGTGTGGATTAAATTAGGCAAGGGAATGAAAGCAGTAAACTATAAAACATAATTCAAATACGTTGCTATCAAAAGGCATACATTTTAGTGGTTAATGTTATTTGTCCCCTTACCATATCACATTCTAAAACATGGAGATTAGTGACATAATATGCTCTTCCAAAAATGAAATTAACTTTAAAGAAGAGGTTTCCAAACAGTATTTTAGCAATGAGAGCAAGGCATTTAGAACTTGAAATCACCCCTGGAACTTAAGTCATACGCCCACCTTTCCTTCCTATACATAAACTCTATTATCTGCTTAAACTATCCCCATACCTAAACTTATTTCTCATATTATCACCTGGATTCCAAACATCCTGAAGTCTGTATCTGTTCTCAAACAATAGCTCACTGTTGTACTCCTGAAACATTTCACTGACTTGGTAAACTGAGATTCCAATGACTGTTAATTGTACTCAGTGCATAAAGAAATACTGAAGAGAGGGAGGGAGGGAAATGATCAACTGACTTCAGAAATGATGTTTTAAGTTTAGTTTGAAATTCTTGAATTTTCTAGAAGCCTAATAATTTCAGAACTGGCATTGAGTAATAAGGTTGTTTATATATAAGAATGTGTCGGTTTGGGAAGGAGTGAATGAGTTAGATCCACAGAAAAATTTACAAATGCTCCCTAGTCATACCAACTTAATTTGCAATCCCAGAGTTGGTCTCCAAAATACATGCACAAGCCCTTATAATTGGTCCAGTTCTTGGCTAAGTCATAAAGTCTAGTCTGCCTTTAGTGCTCTTCACCTTTCATGCCCTAATTTCATTGATTATATGACTTCCTTATCTCTGTACAAAAGATATCAGGGACGGGTTGGGTCTCGGAAGAAAACAGATGTGGGTGAGATCTCAAAAACCTGAATCCTCAACCAGCTGGCCAATCCAGCCACAGTTTCAGAAGAGAGGTTAGTAATGGATACATTCCTGACTCATGAATAATCTTTAATACTGCCTGGGGGTTTGAACCAAGATACTCTTCGAATGCTATGTGGTCTCCTAATC
The DNA here is from genome assembly GCF_048773025.1 of Camelus bactrianus. Taxonomy (NCBI): domain Eukaryota; kingdom Metazoa; phylum Chordata; class Mammalia; order Artiodactyla; family Camelidae; genus Camelus; species Camelus bactrianus. The sequence continues at coordinate 16,766,345 of NC_133552.1, forward strand.
TGGATACTGCTCCAGCCCAAAGCCTGAACAGAAGCAGACCCAAATTTTCTTTTGAGCTCTTCTCCTGGAATTTCAATCTGATCTTGGTCTAGCCAGCCTTATCTTGCAACCCTGAAATTACTTCAGATGGAGACAGGGAAAGACAAATCAAGGAAAATAGCTTCTTTATCTTAAAGACACAGAAGAGAACTCACTGATGCCATGCAAGACACACCTCCAAACTCAGACCTGCTAGGCTATGAAAGCACAGTCCACTGTCCCCATTCCCACCCCGAGTGAGGGGCACACTGGTGTTTTCACTATACTCGAGCTGAAAAAAAGCTGCTGACCTCCATCTAAAAGGAAAATGCTATGAATGAATAAAACGCCAGAAGATCCCAGAAAGGGAAAAAAATCAAAGAGACTTCACTCAGCAAAAACTCCTCCCAGAGCACCCAAGCGTGATCATTATTCCCATTTTTACAACCCTTCTCCTTGATGGCAGAACAAGGGCAGAACGAGAACAATTCTTTGACTCTCTGGAGGTTACAGCAATGCCACTCTGCTAAGGTAGAATGTAGCCCAAACAATCAGAACTTCACATAAGTTTTGTTTAAGCATTTATCTGCTTTTGTACAACATTCAGGGGTATCTCTAGTTGGTATTTTTATTTCGCCAGCCTAGAATTCATATTCTTTCTTCAAACTTTTCCAAGAAGAAATAGCTTATCCAGCAAAACTCCTGTAAGCTCTCAGTCAAAATGACGGTCCTCAAGTTTTAAAGATTCATGATCATCATTTTTAACCCCATAAAAATAGAATAGTAAAATGGTTCCTCATGTATCCACTGCCCAGCCTCTGTAACTATCAACATTGTTATTAATCTCGGTCATTTATACCAAAGGTTAGCAAACTTTTTCTGTAAAGAGTCAGATAGTAAATACTTTGAGCCATTTGGACCCTCTGGTCCCTGTCACAACTATTCAACTCTGCTGCTGTCGTGGGGAAACAGCCATAGATTATGAACAAATGAGCATGTCTGTGTTCCAATAAAATTTCATTTACAAAAACAGTCTATCGTCACCATCCCCAGGCAACTCCTCTTCTGATTTCTTTCTTCACAGGCTAATTTTTCCTGCTCCTGAATCTCATGAAACTGTACTCTTGCTTCTCTCTCTGAGCATAAGCTTGAGATGATTCCATGTTTTTGTTTGTATATGGAATTCATTCCTTTCATTGCTGAGAAGTATTCCATTATACAATAATAACATACGCATTATTTTATTTATCCGCTCTTCTGTTGATGGACATATGGATTATTTGCAAGATGTTTGCTGTTATGAATGAAACTACATTGAACATTCTTGTATAAGTATTTTTATAGAAATATGTTTAACTTCCTGAGGAGGAAATTAATGTCATTGATTTGTGATTAGTTAAAAGTGACAACAGTGGGTGTACCAGCTTATACTCCCTCAGGAATATACAAGAGATCTATTTCCTCCACATTCTTGCAAACTCTGGGAATGACCAGTCTTCTAAAATCTTAGCCTTTCTAGTGGTTGTTGAGTGATATTTCATCATAACTTGCATGATAATTAATGTGTTTGAACATTTTTCAAGTATTAGCCATTCAATATATGACTTTTGTGAGTGTCTAAGACTTTATGCCATTTTTTAATTGAGTTGTTTGCCTTTTAATTATTAATGTGTTTATAGATTTGCGTCTTTGTCAGATATACATTATTAGGAATATTTTCCCCAAGTCTATAGCTTTCTTTTTTTTTAAAATATTACTATTCTTCAGAGTAGTTTTAGGCTTATAGAAAAACTGCAGAGAAAGTACGAAGAGTTCCTATATACCCTCTCTTTTACCTCCATATACCATTCCTCCTATTATTAACGGCTTGTATTAGTATGAGTTTTTTGTTGGGAATGGATAAGCCAATATTGACAATCAATGTCCACCACTACAGTATCATATGAAATAGTTTCACTGACCTAAAAATGTCCTGTGCTCCATTTCTGCATTTACTCATTCCTACCCCTCCTTCCCCACCAAGACCTGGCAAGCACTCATCATTTCACTGTTGGTAGAGTTTTGATTTTTTCCAGAATGTCACAGAATTGGAATCATACATTTCAGACTGGTTTCTTTCACTTAGCAATATGCACTTAAGGTTCCTCCATGTCTTTTCACAGATTGGGACAGCTCATTTCTTTTGGTTGCTGAATACTGCTTCACTGAATGGATGTACTACGGTTTGTGAAAAACACATTTACCTATCGAAGGACACCTTGGTTACTTCCCAGTTCCCACTGTGAGCCTGGGCCTCTGGGCCTTGACCTTCACAAGTGCTTCTCAGATTCTCCCATGCCTTGGTGAGACAGGAAGGCCAGTGGGACCTGAAGCTGGGTGTTTCCCTTCCCACATGAAAGACTAGAAGTGAGTGGAGTCTGCTCCTCCCCTCCCTCAAAGGCCAGAGGGGGCTCGAGTCGGGTATTTTCTTTCCCTACATGAGTTAGGTTCTGGTAAAACATTTTTTATTTGGTCTGTGGTAAAACAGTTGCCCTTAAGGTCAGGCCTTTTTAAGAATAGAATCCTCTGGAAGCTTTCAAAACAGTTAATACCCTCTCCCTGCTGGATGCACGGGGGGCTTTTCCTCTGATCACAGTGACAACCTGGTGAGCCTCTAGAAGTAGAACTCACAAAATTTTGGGGGGCCCCCCTAAGGCTGTATCCTCAAGAATTTTAATCTCTTAAACTTGTCCTCTCTCAGTCTCCAGTGATCAGTCAGGTAGCCCACATCCCCACCGATTTCTGGCTCTGGGGAAGTCTCCCGCTCCTGGTAAAGCTCTGATTCTCTGTCTCCACCTCTTGCTCCATTTTTCAGGTCAACTGTTTGCATTGTAACTTCAGTTCTCTGATGAATCTAACAACTGTTGATTTTTATTTTGTTCAGCGTTTTCTTATTGTGACAACTTTCAGGCTCTTTATCTGTTAGACCAGAAACTGGAAGTTTTTGCTTTTTAATTAACAGTATCTTTTGAGAACAGAAGGTTTAAAATTCAATTAACTCTAGTTTATTATTTTTATTTCTTTCATAGTTTGAGCTTTTGGAGTTTCATATAAAAAATCTTTGCCTGATTTCCAATTTGCTACAATTTTTCTTGTACTTTCTGCTGGAAGCTTTATAATTTTGGCTTCTACATCCAGGACTACACTATAATCCATTTGATAATGATTTTTGTATATCATGCATCAAGATTCATTTTTTCCACACAGATATCCAGCTGGTTATACAGCATTTACTGAAAGACTATCCTTTCTTTGTTGAATTGCACTGATGACCTTTTCAAATATTTGACTATATACTGGGAGTATTTTTGAATTCTAATTCTGTTACATTACTCTGTTTATTCTTACTCAAAACTGCCCTGTTTTGATTCCCGTATCTTAAAATCAGGTAATAGAAGGGCTCCAACTTTATTTTTTGGCCATTCTAGGTCATTCCCTTCTATATACAGATTATAGTATCAGCTTGACAATTTTCATGAAAAACTCTTTGGTATTTTTTATCATATTTCATTGACTCTGTAAATTAATTATGGAGGGGGAAGAATAGTAAATCCTCCAATCCATTAGCATGATGTATTTCTTCATTTATATACATGAAGAGATCTGAATTTCAACAAATGTGGTAGTTTTCAGTGAATTAGCTTTATCTCTAGACATTTCTAGTTATTTATACTTTTCTTAAGTAGTGTTAATTTTTAAATTTAGTGTTTTAATTGTTTTTGTTAGTAAATAAAAATATGATGTTTTTACACTGACATTATATCCTGAGCTCATTTATTACAGCTAGTCAATTTTATGTGGATTACTTTTGATGTTTTTCATCAATTTTGAAAAATTTACAGTTGATATCCCTTCAAATATTTTTGTTTCACTTTTTTCTCTATTATTCTGATATCTATAGATCTATAGATATATAAAGGTTTTCCATATATATATATATATAAAGGTTTAATTTATACAAGTGTACATTTACTGTAGTATCTTAGCTCCTTGTTACCATACGTCAAGAATCTGCATTACCAAAAAAGAACATTTGACCTCCAATCATGGTAAAGAGCATAATTTTGTATCTGGTTATAGAAGAAAATCTAACTTGCTGTCCAACTCTAATACTAGTAGCAGATGCTGCAAAGATACAGACACTAAAATGTGATAATTTAGTAATAAGATGGCATCATTCTTTATCTGTCACCATAAAACTAAATGTGGTATCAGTTGCTATATACTGTCATGTCACATACATGTTTTTCATCAGTTTTGAAAATTTTTCAGTTGCTATTTCCAATTTTTTGTTTCATTTCCTTTCTCTGTGGTTCTGAGATTTCTAGTATATGTGTGTTAGAACACTTGATATATTGTCCCATTGCTGTCCAATATTGTCTTCTTTAGTCTTTTTTTTCCTTTATGTGCTTCATTTTGTCTAATTTGTATTAGGCTGTCTTCAATTTCACTTTTACTTCCTTCTTCAGTATTTATTTTGCTCTTAAAAATCAGTGTATTTCCTATTTCAGATATTTGTTTTACATATCCAAGATCTCTATGTGGTTTTTCTTTAGAAGTTTCTATTTCTCTGCCGATATTCCTTTCCTGTTGACCCATTCTTTCCACTTTTGCCTTTACATCCTTGGACATTTATAATAATTACGTAAAAATCTTCATCTGCTTGTTCCAGTACCTGGTTTACCTATGGATCGGTTCCTTCCTCTCCCCTGCCCACCAATTAAATTTGGGTCCTACATTCTTGCTCCCTTTTATGCCTAGTGATTCTTGACTGATAACCAGACCTCATGGACAGAATAACAGTTGAGATTGAGAAATACTGTTGCATTGCTTTGTTTTTCACAGGGAGCAGAGTGTCCAGTAGCTGAAATGAGACAATAAGCTAGATTTCACTGCGTGTTGATTTGGTCTGTGACTGAGCTTCAGCTTTAAGAGGTTAAATTTAGGTCTGATTTGGCCTAATCTCTAATGCTGCCACTACTGTGGACCTGCCATTGCACTGCCAGGCACGCCCACCTCCAAATGCCAGCTAGGGGCTACTTTTTCGAAGAGTCTGAGCATTTAAAAGGCTTTTCTCTCCAGAAATCAGTTCATCAAGGCTTTCTTCTGTCTATCTCACTTAGACAGTCCTAGTGAAATACATGATTTTAATATTACCCAGATTCTTCTTGGTGCTAAGATGTCAGAAAAGATAATCTCTTGTCTTTTCACATCCAAACCACAGAAGCCTTCATATTTTGGGAGTACTAAAAAAATTAAATATAATTCTTTAATATTATTTTATACCTAATCCAAATTTAAATTTCCCTATTGGTCTAAAATGCCCTTATCCTATTTATTCAAATCAGTATTCAAAAAGGGTCCATAGCTTGCATGTGTTTTGTCATGTCTGTTGGGACTCTTCATTCCATAGCAGTCACACTCTTTTGCTATTTTATTTTTACATACCATTCATTTGTTGGAGAAACCAGGTTGTGTTGTGCAGTATCCCACATTCTGGATTTGGATTCTTGCTCCCTTGTGCTTATGGTTAACATTTTCCTCTCTCTCCCATGGTTACTGTGAAGTGTTAGACCTAAAGACCTAGCTTATATTGACATTTATGTTTGGTGCAAATATTTCATGTCTGTATCTCATCAGGAGGCCCATAATACCTAGCTATCCTCTTGAGTGATTCTGAAATTGATTATTATGTCCAAGTGGTGTCAATCTGATTCCATTATAACATTACAGCACTTCATTATAAAGCTCCCACTGACCTCTCACCAACTGGCTTTAGGGGCTACTGATGATAACTGTCTAATATTTTCTTAGTAGTCACAAAAGAATGACTTTCTAATTCCATTATTTCCTCTTCATTAGCTGGAATTCTTCTATTAAGAATATCATTCATCAACCATAGTCATTTCTTCTATAAAATGGTATATGTATTCCCCAGTTTATTATTTTTATTTCTTTCATAGTTTGAGCTTTTGGAGTTTCATATAAAAAATCTTTGCCTGATTTCCAATTTGCTACAATTTTTCTTGCACTTTCTGCTGGAAGCTTTATAATTTTGGCTTCTACATCTAGGACTACACTATAATCCATTTGATAATGATTTTTGTATATCATGCATCAAGATTCATTTTTTCCACACAGATATCCAGCTGGTTATACAGCATTTACTGAAAGACTATCCTTTCTTTGTTGAATTGCACTGATGACCTTTTCAAATATTTGACTATATTCTGGGTGTATTTTTGGATTCTAACTTTGTTACATCAATCTGTTTATCCTTACTCAAAACCGCACTGTTTTGATTCCCTTATCTTAAAATCAGGTAATAGAAGGGCTCCAACTTTATTTTTTGGCTATTCTAGGTCATTCCCTTCTATATACAGATTATAGTGTCAGAACTGATGGGAAAATAAGGCTGAAGCTGAATACAAACTTGAATATTCTCAGAGGTAATATAACATAAATAAATAAAACTCAAATAAGTGACAGAGTTTAAAATATTTAATTCCTAATAAAGAAAGAAATACTACAGCAAATAATGAACTTTACCTTAGCAGTAGATATCAAGTTTACTTGGCAGTAGTGGACATGTTAAAGTGTTTTAACTTTTAATTTACTGAGAAGAAGAAAATACATCATCATTCTTAGGATAAAATGTAATGAGTCCATCGGGTGTAGCTCAGTGTTCTAGTTTTTCTTTTTGGTTGTTTTTTTCCTCCCCCAGACATTGACTTAAAAAAGAAATCTGGATTTTGTTGTTTTACCAGTTTCTTCCTTTCACAAAGCAGCAGCTTGTACATCTCAATGAGACTGGGTGCCTCTAAGTGATACCCTGCTGTATTCAGCATTCTCATCTTTGCATCTTACAGTCTATGGTGAGTTCTTTCCAAGCCCAGTGAAAGCAGGTGGCCGTGATGTGTTAAGATCCATCATTCCTTTTACTTTCCCAGCATTGCAACTTAGGGTGCACGTTAGTGGATTCTTGTGGATCTATCGACTCTCTCAATAACATATATGCTGTTGTTTATTTCAAAACACTTTATTATTTCAAGCTTCTCTTCAATACATGAGGCTTTCCTTTTTCATTTGTTGCTTGGATGCTTATAACCAGGATGTTTACTCATGTTTTAGATTCTGTGCTAAACTTTCCAAACCTGGGAGAACATACTACACAATGATAGAGCCATGCATGTGAGTAACTCAAGTAAGAGACAGAAAATGACACAAGAGTGTAGGTTTTGTTTGTTCTTCACAAGCCGCCATGCTTTTCCAGGACTGCACATGGTGGGTGTAACTTGGTAGTGCAAGACATTCACCTTGTGTAAAAATTGCGTATGTTGCATTTTGGTGGTTTTATTTTCTCTTTTACTTACTATGGATGAACAGATGCAGGCATTACAGACAAGTATTATACCTAAAGGATTACATGTGGTACAGGAAAGATAAGAGAAAATCTTAATGCTTTCTTCTTCTTGTCCACTTTTCAAAGTAATGAGTTGGTGCCCAAGCAATTGTTAATGCTGCCTTGTAACCTGTCTTTTCATTTTATATTAAGAACGTGTGGATTTTTATGTTGAATATGCTTTACTCAGTTGCAGTTATTATGTTTTTAATACTTAAATTTGTCCTATCCTGAGCTGATGGGAATCCCTTTTAGGTTGTTTCGGTGTCTACTAAAATAACACCATTAATCTTTGATAACGTTTTTCCTTTCCTGGCATAAAAAGGTATCTCAGACTCATTTTGCTCATCTCCTATTTCAGGCTTGGAACTAAGCCAGTTTTTCAAGGAGGCTTTCAAAGGAGCCTCCCTTTTAGTGAAAAATGATAGTAGAAACCACAATCTGGGTGACAAGGAAACTCGTTGCTTTGGGCTGTCATTGCTTCTAGGTTTTTTAATAGACAGAGTCAGGAACCATGTATATTAGAAAAAAAATTATAAGTTCATACTGTTATTTTGAGTCAAATTTAAGAATATAGTGCTTTTGTTTGACTTCTTTGATTTTATACTTTTACTTTTTTTTCTCTTTGCTGAAAAGTCTTAGTTCCTAAAGGTCTTTAAAAAATTATTTATTTGCTTTGTATCATATTATTCCTACAAATAGTTTCAAAATAACAATGTAAATGTTATTATTAATGTTAAGTTAACCAAATACAGTTTATGTCAATCTGACTGTTTTGTTCATGAAATAAATCCCATTAAGGACATTCAACTAAAATAACTATGCTTTAAAATCAGTTGAAATAATTATTTCTCTGTGTTTATGTCACCAACTTGGTACAGTTAGACTTATCCTCTTCTTTTTCTCCCCTATAATTTTTAGAGATTGTTTTTTTCCTCCTCTGAATTTAATTTTTTTTAATTACATAAAAACTTTTACAAGTTTCTAAAAAGAAAAACTATATAATGAGGTACATTCACAGAAGTCTCATTAGCATCTTCACTATAAATCAGTGACAAGCTAGTTGAAGAAGGGTCTTGAAAACCATATTGAGGAAGTTATGTGTGATTCAAATGTCTCATTACACCATAAACACCTTGTAGGAAGAAACTGCATCTTGTTTACCAGGGTTACCATGATATGTCCACAGTGTGGCCTAGTGTCCAGTAGGCATTAAGAAATGTTTGTTAAATAAATAATAAATTAACAATTGAATTGATCCAGATCAAATGGCTAGTTCTTTCTCTCAATACAGAGCTTGAAAACTGATGCAAATGAATACTACTCCAACCAGACCTAAAGAACTACCCCCTCCTTCCTTGGTCAGTGTACAGTCCTTCAGTCTTGGTAATAAACATAAATTAAGTTTCTCCCAATAGTGTTACAACTATAATAGCTCTCAAGTTGTTGGAGGAATGAAGAGAAATGGTTTTAATTTTTTAGCATCCACATGAATATGTGTTTGGATTTGTAACATTAACAGAAATAATTTTTTATACTCAGGGATAAGTTATGACCCATGCATACGGATGTTTGTGAGCTTTGGCTCATTCGGGATGTATTCTTTATTTGGGAAGCTGCTGCTCCTCCGCTATGAACATCTGACCCTAATGAGGCTGACAATCATTGTCTCTCATGACCCTAGTCAATGGCATATACATGATCCACACCCAGACTCAGCCATTCACAGCAAACCATAGGGTAAGTATTTTAGGCTTTGAGGACCAAAAGGCAAAATAGAAGGTATTATACAGGTATGTTTTTTTTTTAAGCAAACATTTTAAATGGAACTATTTAAAAATGCAGAAACCACTCTTAGCTTGTGGTATGAAAAATAAAAAAAGTAAAAACGTAAGTGGTAGACAGATTTAGCCTATGGGCCATAGTTTGTCAAGCCCGGATATATAGCCCATTCTCCTAGCCACACTGATTGTTCAGGAGTCTATGTGTGGCTAAAGCCAGACCAGTAAAATTCACCTCTGAGATTTTTCAGTTTAGTGCTGGAAGAATCACGGAGCTAAAGGAGATGAATCGTCCTGCCTGCTCTATGTCTGTCAAGGGGAGAATATGGCCAAAACAGAGACAAAAGCAGACACAGAATTTCTGAAAGAGCGTAAGAACACAAGAGAGCTGATTATTCCATTAGACCTCGTTCTCTTTCAGACCTAAGGCTTGTTTAGATGAATTTCTTTCACCAGTAACTGAAAGTGTATATATCCTAAGCAGATATACATGTAACTATATATGTACATATGCATTCGTACATATATATTCAATAAAATAGGTTGAGGACCTAATATTTACCAGATAATGTTCTAGGGACTAGATATTCAAAAATGGAAGGCATATTTATGCATGCTTCAAGAGTGTAAGAAATTCTGCATGAAGATGGTTTTTTAAGCACATATATTTGCTTTTATTCTCTCCAAAAATCCTTATTAATCAACCGTAAGGAGATTTTTTTAAAGGCATAAACTTATAAGGACAAAGGATGAGAGAAGATATAGCAAGACATTTTTGTAGCTAGTAAGCAGGTGAATGAGAACGCTCTTTTTTGTAGGAAAAGCAGGGATTCAGTAGTAGCCAGTAGTGAGAAAAGCTAAGAATTAATCTCCTCTATACCCCCAAATAGAAACCCTAAAAGTTTCAGAAGTTGACAACGCCAATTACCTCTGCAAGTGGGGATAATAATGTGCTAAATAAAAAAGCAGCAGTTGTATTCTGTTGAAAAATCAATCAAACCTCCCAGTACTTCTCCTTTTCAATATTGGAGTTACTTAGTACCTCTGGAAAGGATAAAATTGATGGTTTTGGACTGGAGGGTCACCAAGTAGATTTGAGGATGGAAATGTCATATGGGCCACAGGGTAACTAATGGATTGTTCACATCCAGAATGAGGAGATTCACCTTCTTATGTCACTCAGCTCCTTGTCCTAGGATTCTAAGCAGCCTAAAAGACTAAAGCATTTATCAACAGTAGACATTCCAAGGAAATTGCCTAGCCAAATAGCTCTAAGGTAAAATCCATATTTAAAGAGTTCTAAAGTGAAACCCATCAGTTCAGGGATTTCAAATACATTTTTATTGCCCAGGTCTTAAATATGAATAGACAGTCAAAGATTAGCAAATATCTAAAGAAATTCCATGACATGAAAGTGACCAAAATAATCATATAGCTACAGTGCTCCCAGCAGAAACAGAGACTCTTCTGGGAGACAATATTTTCAAAATCACTATCACTAAGATAGTCATAGGAAAAAAAGAGGAAATGAAGAATAAAGTGCCATTTAAAAAAGAATATTCAGAGAGCAAAAACAAGCTCTTAAAAATTAAAATGTTAGGAAAGAAATTTAAAAATTCCATAGTATATTTAGAAGCTAAAAATCAAAGAAATTTATATGAAATTAGCCAAAGATATGGAAAACAGGAGAGAGAGAGAAAAAAAAAAAAAAAAGTAAGAGTATTAGAAGACTAGATCAAGAGGTCCAATATCCAAACAATGGGAATCCAGAAATAAAGGACTGAGAAAATAGAAGAGAGGAAATCATCAAAAACTAACTTATAAAAATTTTTCCATGAATAAATGACAAATGTTACGAGGTTGAAAGGATTCATGAGGAGAAGAGCAGCATAGATGAAAGTAGACACTCAACCAAGGCATGGTCATGACATTAGCATTTCAGAACACTGAGGACAGTGAAGATTCTAAAAGATCTGAGAGAAGAAAGGGAGGGGATTATGTTACACATGAAGGTCAGAAATAGAATTGACTTCTGACTTCTCAACAACAACATGGAAGCTAAAAGCAGTGGAAAATGCCAAACAAATTCTGAAGGGAACTATATCCTGGGGTCCCCAAGACCACCCCCAGGTCCAGTGATTTGCAGGAAAGATTCACAGGACTCAGGATATATAGTTGTACTCACTGCTGGGGTTTATAATAGCAAAAGGAGACAAAGCAAAACCAGTAAAGGAAAAAGACACATGTGGTAAAGTCCTCAGAATACCATGTTCAAATTTCCAAAGGTCCCCTCCCAGGGGAGTTGCAAACGATGTGCTTAACTCTTACAGCAATGCTTACCTCTTTCACATGCATGACATCATGTATGACATGTAGCAGAAAAGCTCATTAAAGATGCAATGCCCAAGTTTTTCACTGAAGACTGGTCATGTAGGCACCCTCTGCTTAGCATGTGCCAAAATCCCAGACTCCCAAAATGAAAGCAGGTGTTCAGCATAAACCATACTGTTTGCACAAACAACTAAGGCATGGTAAAGAACTCTTATCATTAGGGGAAACATTTATGTCACTGTAGGGGACTGTTTACAGTTCAAGTTCCCAGACACCAGCCAAGGGCCACCCTAGCAAGCAGGCCTTTATAAAGATAGCATTATCAGGCCTACTATGTTAGCTCCTTTCTGCATACCAACCCCTTAATTCTCAGTTGAACTATCAATCAAACATGAACATAGAATAAAGGTATTTTCAGATATTCAAGGCCTAAGAAAAAACTACATCCTACACATTCCTTCTCTGGAGAGTACTGAAGACTACGCTTCACCAAAATGATGGAGCAAACCAAGAAGTAGGAAGAATAGAAAAGTAGGAAACAGGGACTCCCACACAGAAGAGAGGCGATGAAATCCCCAGAATGACGAGAGGAAGATCCCAGGAGGAGAGTTTGTACCAGGTACTGATGACAAGCAGTTCAGAAAAGGAAAGATCAGAAGGCTGCAGAAGTCTCTTCAGGAGGCAACATCAGTGGGATATTTGATGGACTGAATAGATCAAGAGCACATTCAGGCAACTGACAAGTCCTTTGGGCTGAATCAGTAATAAGTTCACAGAAAAGTAAGCAAACATGAAATCAAGACAATTGTTAACTTTAGGGAAAATAAAAAGTTGAACTAGAAAGGAAAGGTAAACATGGAAAAATATTGTTAAGTGGAAAAACACTGTTAATTGGAAAAATCTAAAGTACATTTTATGATGTGTGTATTATGCCACCATTTGTGATTTTCTAAAAAGGACAGCAAAGCACAGACACATTTATACGGGCATGGAATACCTCTGGAAAGCTAGTCAAGAACAGCTGTCTTTTGAGCGAAAGAAACTAAGGGAATAGACTGAGTGGCACTGAAATTATTTCACTCAGTTCTCAGTTGAGTTTCGAGACTTGTGCCATGAACGTGTGTGACTTTTTCTAACAAACGAGCAAATCAAATGACTTCTCAAAACCAAACCAAACCAAACCAAAATAAAACAAAAGAGTAGCAGAAAGTAGAGGAGTAAGACATCTTAGTCCCTCCAGATAGATAATCCCTTCCAGCAAGCATGGCGGCCCCGGATTCACAATCTCACTAAAGCTGGACGAAAGCACATTTGCCCGGGTGAAGGACATGTTAAATAATTATTTTTCCCCTTTAATAAGAAACATCTAAGAAAAAGAGCCTAGAGTTTTCATTTGTAAATGAAACTCCTTTATTTTAAAACCATAAGTGTCTTTTCCTTTGGTCTCCTATAGGCAGTTTTTATAGGCATTTTAAAAAATTATCTCTGCTCATTAATTGAAAATTTTACCTAGAATCAAAATATCAAATACTCATTGATGGGTATATATCTAGAAAAAAAAAAGTTGTAACTTCTCAGCAAATAGGTAGCTTAAAAAATTAGATCATGAATCAAGTCATATTTTCTCCTGAGGCGCTGGTGACTTTTGTTGCCAATTGTTTTTGGACTCAATCTTTTTATCAGAACAATAACAAAATAACAGAAATAGTAATGTTTTCTCTAATTGTAGCTCCCATTTATTAATGATTTTTCTCTTCAAAATGAGCCCTTATAACATCTCTCATTTGGTCCTCAGCAGTGCTGAGGTAGGCAAAGTAGTTGTTATCCCTGTGGTTTAAAACAAAACAAACAAAAAATTTGAGTGCCACTGAAATTAAGTCTTGGTCAAGCTGATCCATCCCCACTGATAAATAGTGAAGCAGGAGCTGGAATCCAGATGTTCCAATTACAACTCCAGGCTTTTTCCACCGTCTTGCTGCCACCTGACACCAATCTCACTAGATCATTTGACTCTCAGATGGATAATGGTCATGATAGCCCAGGAGGAGACTAGAAGATCATGCAATAAAACATTATCATTATTTACAGCACAACCCTAAGGAAGCAATTTACTACAACACTAATCAGTAAACCAAATGCAGTGGCTTGCCCTATCTACCTCAAGGAAATGCTGTAAATGTAATTAACCTTTTTTAATTCATCAAGTAGAAGAGCTTCTGGGAGGTTTTGTTTTTTTTTTAATGTGTGTACATTCAAGCTGTAGATCAATGCAGAGGTGCATGTGAATTCCTCTGTAGTAAGTTCAGCCCAGAGGCAGAAAACTTCATTTGGCTGTTCTGCTTCCCCATCCTCACTGCAGTCAGTATGGAAACTCCTTTGGTTTCACCCCCTGGAAGCATCCCAGAGGCTGTTTCCCCTTCAAAAGGTTGTAAAGTAGCAAGTGGAGAAGCTGGGGGAGGGGGATAGCTTTCAATAATAAAGACATAATAGAGAATTCAGAACAAGAAGACTTGTAAAGGACCTAAAAACGAATTTCACAAGAGAAAAGCCAACAGGAATTAAAAGTATTGCAACAATCGTAACACCCAATGAAGAGGAAAACATGTTTAGAGGCCATGTGCCAACACTGTTTTTCACTCATTAAATAGCACATGTACACAAGAGGGTGAGAGGGATCCACACTGACCCTGTCCTGTTCCTGCTCTTCCAGGAAGAGAATTAAGTTCCAGAAGAGAAGAAAATTTAAATGACACTTGTTACTCTAAACATAATGTGGACACATACAGGTTGCTGTGTATTTACTGGAAAAACACTACAGAGCTCCCAGTATCCTGTGGTCAATGTGTTTACAGTTTTGATTAGATCAAGTATGAACTATTACATAGAAACTCCTCTGTGCATTGACATCAGCACATCCCACCACTAAACCACATACCACAGGCCTGTTTACACTTCTTGAACGATTAGACCACTTCTTGAATGATATACTGTATTTTTCCAAGTGTGTAGCAATGATCACTTTCATGGGGTTCACAAACTGATCACGTTAAAAATTGATCAGGCTAAAAATCATGTCAAATGTGGTCCAACCTCCTCACCCCAGACTTACTGACTCAGTCTCCAGAGAGTGAATCTTGCATTCCTTTTAAATTGGCTTTCCAGATGATTGTTAACGACACAGAAGTTTGAGAACCTTCAAACTTTGGGACTCCCACTTGAGTTATACAAACCGTAGTGCTTAGTGAGGACACTGAACTTGTTTTTTACCTGCATAATTCATTTACCTGTTTAACCAGCAACTATTTATTGTGTTCTTCCTATGTATCATACCTTGTTCTAGATAACAAAATATCCTATTGAACAAAACACACAGGATCCCTGCCCCTCCCTAAGGCATTTACAGACTAATGAATCCCAGGGTTTCAGGAGATTATCTTGAAGAGTTTGGGCAACCACCACAATGGTCGTCAAAATCACCTGGGAAGCTTGTTATTAAGCATTACGCATATTCAGCAGATCTAGAGTGGATTTTTGGATTCTACGCAATCAACACACTTCCCAGGAGATCATAACCACACTCTGAGAAACCCTATTCTGGAGATTTGGGATATGGAATACTTAATACTTATTTTGATTCTGCCCAACATTTTCCTTCCAATTATTCAAGCCACTCGTTTCCATGAGCTGTAATTATAAATATGTGTATTTAGTAACTCAGCAAGGATTTGGCAAGTACTGTTGAGCACCTACTACATGCCTCACTCCCTGATGGACACTAGGAAAATAAAGACTGAAAGGATCTGTTTCCTCCCTCAGGGAGCTGACATGGAGGGAGGCTTGTCAGCTATGAATTTCCACAAGTGCCATAGTAATTGTTACAGACAAAAGTGAGTTGGAAGCATGGACCAACAGTGATTCACTGTGCCTGGGGAATCTGCAAGTTGTTCACAGAGGAAGTGACTTGCAGGCAGGCTTAAGGAATCCTACCAGGCAGAGAAATATATAAGGGTACACTACGTGCTAGGCATTGTGTAGGTATTTGGTAAACAATATCTCATTGATTTTTGCAACATCCTTTTAGGTAAATGCTTTCATGATCACAGTTTTATAGAAGAGGAACTTGCAGCCAGAGACGATGCACGACTTCCTGTAGGTCACATGCCTGGTGAGTGGCTCAGCTGTCACGCCCAGGGGGTGGGACGTCAGAGCCTGCAGGCTGAGATGCTCTCCTCTGTGCATCAGAGAGGAGAGAACTCTAAGGGGAAGAGCCCAAAGTCCTGGGAGCCCCTGTTTGATCATTCAGGGATCTCCAACAGCACGGGCCCGAAGCAGAACACACGTGGAAGGAGGAGAAAACAGGAGCAGAAATGTGGGTCTTGATTCCACAAGACATAAAACTGGTCTCCTTACTTCACACTCTGATCTTTACACTTACATTTCCAGGCTTCAGTACAAGAATCCTTCATGTAGGCAAAAAGTACTGCAGTCGATCCTTATTATCTGAAAATTTCCAATCTGTGACTCATCAACTCACTCAAATTTATTTATAACCCCAAAATCGATACTCAAAGTTTTGTCGTAGTCATTTGCAGACATGCACATGTTCAGAGTCCAGAAAACTTTAAGTTCCCCCAATGCTCAAGTTCTTGGCTGAGCTCAGCTCTCATTGTATAAAAAAGTGTGCTTTTTACAGGTTATTCAGTGCCACGGTTTTCACATTTTTGTGTTTTTTCCTGGTGAATTTTCTGTTTGAAGTGGCCTCCAAGCACACTGCTGAAGTGTTCTCTGGTGTCCCTAAAAGCAAGAAGTCTGGAATGTGCATTATGGTGAAGATATGTCTTAGAAAAGCTTCCTTCAGGCATGGATTATAGAGCTGTTGGCCAAGAGTTCAACATTAATTAAATATAAATAATAATATTACATTTAAAACACACAGTATATATTATAGTTTATATTATTATACATTATAATTATTAATTATGCTATATTATATCCTATGATGTAGACATTATTCAGCATTGAACTTATGGTCAACAGTAATATAACTCACGTCTGAAGGAAGTTTATCAAACACTTGTATGTAATATCTAACACACATAATGTGTCTTTAAACAGAAACACACATAAAACAAGGCTATGCACTGATCAGCTGACAAAAATGTTGTGATCAGAGGTTTGTAGGAACACAATCCTGTATTTCATTGAAAGACAATGGTTCAATATTTGCTAATTCAGTGTTCACAGTGGCTGAATGGAATATAACTGCTGCAAATAAAAAGAATAGCCTGTATTTGTATCTTCAGAAGTGAAATGAAATCAATAATAATAATACCTTTCATATATTAAGCACTTGCTCAGATACCATGCCAAGTGCCAAGTGCTTATTAGCTGTTTTAATTTTGTGACAATCATATGAGGAAAGCATTACTATAACTGCTATTCTACAGAGGAGGAACAAAGACACATAGAGATCAGTTATCTTCTCAGGATTTTATAGCTAATTAATAAAGACAGAATTTGACACTAGGTCTGACTTCAAAGCCCAGGTGATTATGTAAACACTTCTTCCATCCTAACTCTGGAATTAACGAAGCCCCATTTGTAAGTACCAGTTTCATCATTATGCGTTCTCTAATGGAAGGAATTTCAGATAAGGATTTTATTTGTTGGGTCATTGGTGTTATCTTCACCGTCTTTCTACATGTTAATAAATCGGTCCTTTGATTTGCACACTTGTATTCTTCAGTTCCTGACGGGTTCATCTTCAGAACAGAATTTGTTCAGTTCTAGATGGGTATGTCTTACACGGCAAGGTGGGTCATTAACATAAATGACCTTAGACTTCTCTATACTGTTTATGCAACTTCTTGTAAACCTATAATTATCTCAAAATGAAAAGATTTAAAAATGACCTTTAAAGTCCCTTCCAAACCTGAAATTCCATGCTCTCCCGATCTTGCTTTCTGTTGATGCTCAGCACGGGATGGTATAGTTGTACATGTTAAAGAAACTCTGGAGGAGCAGAGACGGCAGTGCTTCGCTGCTGCTTAGGAAGATCAAGTTTCTAAGTGGTGATATCCCCAAAAGTCTGAGGCTGTTTAAAGACAATGTACCTACACAGATACTGTGAGGACACTTTCAGTGGAAGGCCAAGTTAATAAGACAGAAGTAGACCACATCTGTGTCGCAAAAGACAACAGTATTACCATAGTGGATCTGACTTGCTTTAAAATAGCTTACACTATCTTTGTGGAAATACAGAATAGAATCATTCATCTAAACATCCAACGTTATTGTAAAACAGTATCATTAGGAGACAATTCAAAAACACTAAATGCAAAACAAAAAAACCCAGAAAACCTACCTGACTTTTTCCCCATTGACACACCACATAATAAGATATAGATTTAGAAGTCTGAACGTCTCATCAGAAATACAATATGGACAGTTTGGGGATGTCCTGATTTTAAAGACATAAAATTTCAGCCAATTTATTTAAATATCTCTTTGGACTTCTAATTACACTGTTTAGAACCATAACAATGTTGTCAATGGGAAACTAATGCACAAAACCCAGCCTAAGTAAAGAACAAGGAAACCCAAAACACGAGAGGCTATCCAGCCATTCCCAATCTTGATGACTCATGAAATCTACTGGCTAAGAACTGCAGTCAATTTTTTTAAATGCCCTTTTTAAAAACCACAGAGATAGCTGCCAGTTTACCACATGAATAGCCCTAATATAATGGAATTAATTTTTGGAAATTACGTATCTAGCAGGATGTGAAGGTCATTCTTACAAAGTATTAAACCATCAACCAAAGGCTAATGCCTCACATGTATTCAAATAGGAACACCCCACTGAATATTGATTTGATCAAGTTTCAGCCATGTTTGTGTTCCTCCTGCTGAATCTGTGATCAAGTATTCATAACCTTAAAAGACTGGAAGAAGTTTTATCCATGTCCGATATCATGTGATGTCACACTGACATTTCAAAAGGTGCAAAATAAAACAAATGTCACCAGGGAAGAGCCAGTTGGCCATATACACAAGCCACACAGGGTGACAGATCCTCAATTACATTTATCTTTTATTATTTATTACATTTGTCTACATATTTACCAATATGATTTAGTCAAAAAGCTTATATTTTACTTTCTGGTTTGAATCACATTGACCTGTGTGTGTTTTTTCAAACTTGGCTCATCCAGGTAATTGACTCTTACAGATCCAACTTAGGCCTTTCCCTGGAAATCGTTTGTAAGATGAATCTAAGTATAATGTTAGCATGTTTGGAAATGTGGAGGATATTTAAATTTCAGACTTTCAGCCTTCTTGTGAGGGTTGTTTGATTTAGAGTAGAAGCTAAAAGCATATTCCTGATGTATTTTAGATTGAGGGACTCTCTTCAAGCAATGGCTAATGAATATGTATTTCTTCCAAACAGTACTTAGGCTTTGTCCACACAGAAATGTACTGAAAACTTTCCGTAAGCCTTTGATAAGTTGAAAATTTGATCAATTGAAAGTTACATCCATGAAAGAAATAACTGATAAGCTGGACCTCATAAAGATTAAAAACTTCTGATCTGCCAAAGACAATGTCAAGAGAATGAGAAGACAAGCCACAGACCAGCAGAAAATATTTGAAAAAAAAAAAAAAAAGGCACCTTATAAAGGACTATTATTAAAAATGCACCCCCAAAAAACTCTTAAAACAACAATAAGAAAATAAACAACCCAATTAAAAAATGATTTTGAAAGGCACCCCACCAAAGAAGATAAACAGATAACAAATAAGCAAATGAAAAGATCCTCTAATCATGTCACCAGGGAAATGCAAATTAAAACAAAAAGATACTGCTACACACACCATTAGAATGGCCAAAATCCGAAACACTGACAATATCAAATGCTGCTGAGGATGTGGAGCAACCGGAGCGCTCATTCATTGCTGGTGGGAATGCAAAATGACACAGCCACTTTGGAAGGCAGTTTGACTGTTTCTTTCAAAACTAAACATACTCTTACAATGTCACCCAGCAACTGTGCTCCTTGTTATTTCCCAAAGGAGTTGAAAACATGTCTACACAAAAACCTACACATGGATGTTTACACCACTTTATTCATAATTGCCAAAACTTGGAAGCAACCAAGATGTCCTTCAGTAGGTGGTACATACAGGTAATGGAATATTATTCAGTGCTTGAAAAAAAACAAAAAACAAAAAACAAATGAGCTATCAAATCATGAAAAGACA
This sequence comes from Camelus bactrianus, assembly GCF_048773025.1. Lineage (NCBI taxonomy): Eukaryota > Metazoa > Chordata > Mammalia > Artiodactyla > Camelidae > Camelus > Camelus bactrianus. The sequence continues at coordinate 16,786,178 of NC_133552.1, forward strand.
TGGAGGAACTTTAAATGCATATTACTAAATAAAAGAAGCCAATGTGAAAAGACTACATACTGTATGATTGCAACTATATGACACATTCTGGAAAAGGCAAAACTATGAAGACAGTAAAAAGATCAGTGGTTGCCAAGTGTTGGGGATGAGGGAGGATGAAAAAGCAGAGCACAGAGCATTTTTAGAGCAGAGAGTATACTCTGTATGACAGTATAATTACGGATACATAGCATAATACGTTTGTCCAGACCCACAGAATGTACAACATCAAGAGTGAACATCATTAAGGTTATAGACTTTGGATGAGTATAATGTGTCAATGTAGGTTCATCAGTTGTAACAAATGTACCATCTAGCGGAGGATGTTATATTAGGGGAGGCTATGCATGTGTGGGAGCAGAGGTTACATGGGAAATCTCTGTACCTCCCCCCCAATTTTGTTGTGAGCCTTAAACGGCTCTAAAAAAATAATGTATTAAAAAATTGAAAGCTACATTTGAAAATCAAAGTTCTAAATTTTGACCATAAAATTCGAATTATGCCCTCAATAGTCACTGTACCACTTGAAAATATAAGTTAGCTGTGCTGCCCAAATATATACAGCATAATGTAAGCAAATGATTCCTTTGATTCTGCTTTCATAAATCAGAAAACAATACATTTGCCTGGATTATCACTGCAGCCATGGTTGTCAGGCCACTTTGGTTGGATTTTCCTTGAAGACCAATTCAAAACATTATCAGACTGCAAAACTGTTCATGAACTTTCTTTGTTTTTTATTACCATAGCCACAACTCACCCACTAGTAAGACTGTGAGACATCATTTGATATTTATACTTTTCTATTTTATTAAAACTGTCATTTCTGTCAAGTCTAATTTTTTTTTTTTGGCACAGCTCAATTTCTTTTTAGACCCTGAGCCTGGCAGCCCCTGTTAATTTGAATGTTCAAATTCTATTACTCTGTTGCATACAAAATAAAATTGCCTGCGGGGCTCTGGAGCTGCCTGCATCTCTAACCTCATCTTGTCCACCACTTTCCTTCCTCTCTAAGTTCCATTCACATGCCCATGGTCTGCCTTTTTTTTTTTTTTTTTTTTTTTTTTCCACTTATTGACTGACCTGTCAGGGTCCTTCCTGCCTGACAGCCTCCATGATTGCTATTCCCTCACCACAACACTCTGCCCCCACATCTTTACCTGGATGAGACCTTCCTGTAAGTCAGTTCTCAATGGCTGTATCACCTCCCTAGAGAATCTTTCCAAACACCCAATCAAATGCAGCCAACTTATGTCCCCTTCCCTAAGGAAATTTCTATGAAATCACCTGGTTTCATTTCCCTCTCTGGATTTACCACCATCTAAACAATACTGCTCATTCATTAGTCTACTGGTTTTTGATGTAGCCCAAATGTATCATACTACAGCTTGAAGAAAAATGTCAAGCCTGGGTTCTGTCTTTGCCATGAAATAACCCAGAGAAAGCCCACAGGTAGGAGGAATCCCTGCAGAAACCTCAGTGTCCCCTCCATTTACTGTAATATAAAATGTATATGTATTGTTTTTTAAAGAAATAATTACAGTATGTTATAGGCAATAGTTATGCTGCTGAAAAATTGTATGTGAGTTCTTTTATCTTTTTAAATTTTCTTAGAAATCAAATTATGTTTCAACTTTTTTTAATAGGAAACTCACTATTTAAGGACCATTAATGCCAATTTGCTTATAAATCATTTTTTCTTTTAATTATGACCTTCTATAATTAAGAAAATAAAATATATTCATTGCAGACAATTTAGGAAATACAAAAATGTATAAAGAAAAATTTAAATGACATCTTACCACAGATAACATCCTAGTAATATTTCTACTTGGTTTTTTATTCCATGCACATAAACATGTATATTCATTATGAATGCAAAGCCCTATAGTGTAAGCAATTTAGAAGCCTACTTTTTATTTAACATTTCATTAAATTTTCCTATGTCATAAAATATTTCCTAAAATAAAATATTTAAGAGCTATATGGTATTTCTTCAAGTATACCACAACGTATTTAGCAAATCTTTTATTTTTGAGCATTTAAGTTACTGACAAAATTTTGATTATTATATATCAAAGTGTGATGAATATGATCATACAAATGTATACTCAAAATCATATCAGATTTAGACCAAATGTTCCACCAAATGGACCTGTCTATTCAAGAAACACACAGCTGACACATTTATTAAGGTAAATCTAGATTGGTGCTCTTTAAAAGATAGCTGAAACCAAAAATCAAATGACAACACACAACTAAGTAACTTAGCCAAAAGACTCACCACTTCTCTTCATCGGTGCATGTTAATTAAACAAAACTAGCTGTCCTTGCCTGAACATATAACAGACAAGACCCAGGGCATTTCAGAGAAAAGATAATTACATGATGAACCTATGCGACATTTCACACTTCTCCAATATTAGATTCAGAAGGAGAATTTGGTTCCAGATCACACCAACCACAGAAAGGTCAGAGAAGATAAAAGATGGTTTGAAGGAATCGTATACTGTGTCATGATACAGCCTAAAGACATTGCTTCTAGAGGTTTGATCTCAGGCAGTTTACCTGTGCCCTGAGATTTTCACTAATGGAAATGGAGATAATACCTGCCTCATGGACTTCTTTTAGGCATTAAATGGGACAAACTCCTAAGTCAGTATTCTGACAACACACAAGATGCTCGGTAAGTACTGGCTCTCTTAACCTGTAAGGTCCTAAAGGAAGACAAAGAATCATACACTAAAAACCAAGCAATCACAACAAAAGTCTCAAGTTATAATCAAATGGATACAAACATCAGAGAGCAGAGCAGGGCCAAGGTGTAAATAAACAGCTGAGGACCAGAAAGGAGGCAAAAGCGGACAGGGTGGGGAAGGCAGGCAGGAAAGAAATCAAAGGTGAAAAACACTCATCTGGAGAAGCTGAAAGCGTCGGGAAGAGGGTGGAGGGGGCCAGGCTGGCAGATCCAAACAAGAAAGGGTTCCTGGGCAGCTAAGACAACCGCTGGTAAAAAGTGTTACAGATGCTCTCTGTGAGCAGCTGCTGGATCAAACGGGGCTCGTGTGGGCCTGGAAGGTAAGTCAAAGCACCTGCTGGAGCTGGGAGTGGTGGGACGAGCCTCAGGCATGTCAGACACCCCAGGCGCTGGCGTCCCAAGAGCAGTGTAGGTAAAGAACAGCTGCACATCAGTTAGAATGCAGTCAGGAGCGAGGAATGGGAAATCCAAGTAAAAAACAGAAACAAGTTTGTTTACTTAAAAAGTCCAGAGGTAGATGTGGCTGGTTTAAAAATTCACTGCTGTCATCACAGTCCCAGACACTTCCTATCCTTTCAGAAAGTCATTCCCTTTTATGCCAGAAATGTCTGCCCACTTGGTCACAAAAAGTCTGGGAAACATTCTACATGTCACACAGACAATGTCCCAAAGAGGAACCAAAAGGGTGGTGGGAAAGAAGACTTTTTCATCACGTTCTTCTCTCTTATCAGAGAGCACAAGAGACCCCAAACCTCCAATTATGTTGCCGCGGCTTGAACTGTGGCCCCACATCCACTCCTAGGTGGCTGCTAGCTGAGAAGAGCATGCCGGCTCCTCTCCTCTCAGATCAGCCACGACTCCTCCAGGGAGGTACTTCAAAGGCGACACAACATTGCACTTCTCCTACCATGAAGGAAGCCGACTGCAGCTGGGAAAGACCCCCAGAAGAGTGTCAAGAGGTTACAAAGGGCACTGGATCTAGGTTGGACGACCCAGGTATTGGCCCTGTCGCTTTCTGCTTGGGGATGCTGGTAACCTTTAAGACAATGTTCACTCTTCTGTAAACTGGAGATAATACTGCTCTCACAGGTGCTTATCATTACATTACGTTATGAGGATTAAATGAGATAATGCCTGTGACAGAGCTTTGCAACCCGGCACGTGAGAGGGTCTAGATATGATTTCAGTTGAATGACAGCAGGGCACTTGCTTTCAGCTTATGCCATCGGTAAGACAAGTGAAGGTTCATTCAAGAAAAAAGGCACAACGTGGTGTCATGATGATTATTACAGCTTTTAGAGAGTTGGCAGACAAACCATTGTCATTGGTAATATACACTAAATAGCAAATTGGGTGGCCTGGAGCTTTTGAAAGCACACTGAGCCTACCTTGAAGGTATAACACTGAAAATTGTTTACAGTATATCAGACACAGCAGAAGCCACTTTAAATATTCTGCAAAAGACAGAAAAGTCTTGACTGCACCCCAGCAGGAAAATAACCTGTCGAAATCTCAGCAGAAGCAATTTTCAACTTATCGATCGCTGAATATTACATGCTTGAGTTTCTCCTGGAACAAAACTCCATGCATGAATAAACAGGTAAATGCAAGGGAGACTAACCAGATGTTTCTGTAGCCTGTCTCACAAGAAGCAGCTAACAGCCATGAGAAGGTGGCTGTTACCTCTGTTGCTGATAAATCAACCCAGCATCTTGGCAGTGACAAGAGGGAAAACATTCAACGGCCAGAGTGATGTAACCATCTGATTACACAGAGAGTTTGCAAAAGCATATGTCATTGGGCCCAGGCTGTATTGATTTCTACGTCGCACTATCATGACTGCCTGGAAACTGTTTTGTGAATTATTTCTATGTTGGATCAGGAGTCGGAAGTTTTCAGGTCAGGGTGGTTGGGTAATGACGGAGGGTCAGCAGGCTGCTGGGGTTTCCCTTTTTCTCTGTGCAGAGGGAAGAGCATGATCAGGAAGCCATGATGAGCCCAGAGCCTTATCTCCACCAGGCTGTGGGGACATGAGGAAACGGTGCAGAGGGATGGGCCAGACTGTCCTGCTAATCACCTCTAAGCTCCAGGCTTTTCCCCTGACTCTCCTACCCCTGTGTATTCATGTATGGTCTTCCAGTTAAATGTCACAGTGTGTAAATAACTTGGCCTCATCACCTTTCTCACCTGCCATTATGTCTCTTTCACACTTACTGCTTCTCCTTTCTGAATACACTTTTATAATAGCCTCACCCTGGAGATGCTGCAACACACAAAGGCCAAGAGGTAACTGTTGCTGCCCAATTAGCTATTACTTATGCCATGTACAAGCCAGAAAAGGGATAAAAGGTAGGAAAAATAAGGACTTCGTTGGAAAGGGATATAGGGAATAAGAGTGAATTAGCAAGAAGAAACAGAAGCAGGAACAGGGGCCGGTTCAGTTTAGCTTAGCAAATATTCGACCGAGCGCCCAGTGCATGCAGACACCGGGCTAAGTTTTGGAAATTAAACAGTGAATGAGAAGTTGGGAAGTGTGATGACCTAGTGAGGGTGTTAGGTACATTAACAGATTTTTATTTCAAAATGTGATAAGTAAAAAGAGATACATACATTTGGGATCGTATAGGACATAAAAACATAATCTGGGAGTTTAGAGAAGGTGCTGTGTGGGAGACACAGCCTAAGCTAGGTCTTTGAGGATGAGTGAGATGGTAAAAATGGGACAGGTGTTTCAAGCAAAGGGACAAACATGAGGAAAAGCATGGCGTGTAGGAAACAGATTATGCAGAAAGAGGGGTCATAAGGAAAAGACTTATCCATGCTCAGAATCAACAAATGATCCAAATCATGACAAAAACGTCCATTAAATCCAAACACTTAGTCTACAATATATTATCTCATCTATTTCTTGTAACAGGCCTATGAGACAGGGATACTGTCATCCATGTTTTACAAAGGAGAAGACAGGTTCAGAGAAGTCAGCTCAGCAAGGAAGGGCCATGCCGAGCAGAGTCTCCTGACTCCGTCTCCCGGGCCCTCTGCTGTCCATGACTTTTTCCTCTTAATAGAATATTAAATTACTCAAGAGAAAAGGAAACTTAGGGTGTCATATAATCCAGTGACTTCCAAATTTTGAGCACGACCAGTGGAAAATCAATTTTTCATTTTAATCCAGTATCCCACCCAAAATATATGTCAGCAACAACAGCACAAAACAACACTCAGTATGTGATGTTCTCTGAGACTGTCTATTCTATTCTGTTTCAATTCATTAAGTTAAACATGCTGGTCAGAACCACTAAATTCATTTCACCATAACTAGACATTTGAGAAACTGGTGATATTCTCAGCCAGTTTATTTGGAGAGAATGAAATGGAGCCCCTGAGGAAGGAAGGAGCTTGCTGAGACCACCTGTGAGGTGGTGAGCTTCCAGGCTGTTGGAGAGACCGCCAGAGGGCGGGGGCCACAGTTTACAAGAGGAGTAGTGGTCAGCCCAGAACAGAGCCAGCATTGGCTGATTTTTCCCTGCACACCAGACCTTGCAATAGGTGCCTTACCAGTCCGCACTCAACTAACCCCAAAAACCCTGTGAAGCAAGTTCTTTCACTGATCCCATCTCACTAAATAAAGCACAGAAAGGCTGGGCTGCTGGCATGTTGACGGTTACCCAGCTGGTGGGGGAACTACTGGTCCCCAGGCCAAGAAGAGCTTTGTCCCAGGACATTGGAATATTGATGAATAGCTCTTTTACATGTGAATTTAAATTATTAGGCTCTTCTCAATTCCCAATTCCCTTCTCCTCAGCATCTTTATTTCTTCAAAGCTGTCCTCTGTGACCTGGCTGGGAGAATGCACTACAGTATCTCACAAACATCGTGTTGATTTGGGCAATCCAAAGATATTCTCAGGATTTCTAAGTTCTAGAAATTATACCAGAAGAATTCTAGACTTGTCAGTATTGCTTTGATCCATTTGGTTTGGGGGTTAATTTTTTCTTGTTTCTGTAGAGACAGAGCAGTCTCTTAATATGCAGAAAATCACAACTGCTATACTCGTGGAAAGGGCCACTGGCTTCTATTAACACGGACAGTTTGGAGGAATAGTAATCTACCAAACTGACAGGCGATGTACCAGGGAATTTTAATGCATATTATATAATAGAATGTCCACTTTCATACTGTAGTCTTGCTATTTCATTATCTCTAATTATTTTTCCATCTTGAAGGCAATTCACCGGTAAGTTAGTTGTTATATTTCTACCCACTGTGGAAAACAAAAGTTTATATAGGATTTGGTCATTTATTATCAAACCCGCACCCTGGGTGATAATGTCAGGGTTCAGGAGGTAACCAACAATAACAATAAAACTGGATTTTACAAGGGAATCGACTTAAAGTAGAACTTAAGAGGATTCAGAAATGCAGTTCAATATATGGTTTAATGAAGTCTCCCTGACAGAGAATCAATCTTGAGAAAAAAAAAAGCTTTAGGTTTCCTCCAAAGCAAGAGAAATGTATATGACAGTAAGAGATTCCAGAAAACAGAAAAGCTTTGAGAATATGACATGAGTTGAGCACAATCCTGCTTGTTCTTTTCTACCCCTGGGCATCACTTGTGTATTCTAGGCAATGACTGATCTCTTTTATTTACTGCTACTTCTCAAACATGATAAACCTCCAGAAAATCTGAATCCTTAAGTGCAGTCACTTGGATAAGGAGTAAGCTCCCCCAACCCCCAATCCAAGAAATGACTTCATTATTCTTAAGACAATAGTCAGGGAATCCTTGTTGAAAACATTTTTCAAATGGATCCGAAAAGGTAGTTTCATCTGGGTTCTGAAACTGGCTCACTGTTCATGAACCGTGTGGCCTTGAATATACCACGACCCCTCTGGGAGCCCAGTTTCCTCATCTGTAAAGTCAGAGGGCTGGACCAGGTAATCTGCAGTGCTTTCCAGCTTTGCCGTAACTCCTTTGAACTCTTCTTCTAAAAGCACTAGCCTGCTTAGCTTTCTGGATACAAAGTTAGGCTTTCCTTACAGGCTGAAGGGCATCTTGCCCTCTCCAAGGGGCATTCAACTTCTCTGACTGCCAAAGACTCCAGCAGTTGTCAGCCCTTTTCGGTTTCTCTGAAGGCTGGTTTTAACAAAATACTCTCAAATGTTGCTCTGCCAAAGGCTTCAAGACAGAGCCCTGGGTTTTCAAAAATATTTTCTCTGAGATCTTCAAGCTCGCTGGTACCCAAAATGTAACTCTACTCCTGGCTTCTCCATCAAAGTTGCCTGTCTCAATCCAGTCTGCCTTTCAAACTTCTTCTATTTCCTTTAATGTCCACCCTGGATTTCTTCTTTTTCTCAGTCCTTACTTGTTGTTGTTTTTCCATCTGATTTCTCAAGACTCTACCCCATCTAATCTCACTGACGGACAGCTTCCCTAAGTTACAACTATATTCCCCAAATCACAAGCCTCCACCAAGCCTAGTGCGGTGCCCTTCACCGAGAGAGGCATCAGATGTTTTTCACCAGTCTTTCTGCCAAGAATTTCAAAGTAAATAAGCACATAAGATTCATCTATTAAAAAAAAAATTTATAACTCATCAAAATTTAAAAGAAAACTGGAATGAATGAGAAAAAATTCAGGTGGCGAGGAGAATGATGTTCTCAAATATTATTAACAATTAGCTTTATTTTATAAGTGATAGAACTCAGGATTGTATTGAAAAGACAAAGGCAAAATAAATTCTGATAATTTGGCAGGGATTTGTGACTCTATATAATGGATACAAACACTCACACAAACAAATAAAATCTGGGCATATATATATATCTGGTGTGTATATATGCATATACGTTCTACACACTTGTGTATGCATACAGTGTGTATGTATATATATGCATATATATTATATCTGTGTGTATATATATCTTATACGTATATGTACATATCTCTGTGTGTATATATAATTTGCAGATATGTATTTCATACACACACATACACTTTGGTTTTTCATAGAGGAAATAAAGCAATTTCACCCTTGATATCCTTCTGTGGAATTTTCAAAAATTTCCTAAGACGGAAAATCCCAGTTTACAGACATGATATTATTGTGGCAGGATGATTTACTGCACTATTAAATTGTGCTTTTCCTGCCTCTAGTTTTCCCTCCCAGTCATGTCACTGTCTTGCTGCAGGAATCCTGGTTCCCTGGAGGGAAGCAGAAAGGGAAGCCACTTTTGACAAGCACTGAGGCTGGGAGGAGAGGTTCTTCAGGTTTGGGAAAGACACAAGAGTTTGTGGGCCCCCAGGAAGCAGGAAGGGCAACCTACCTTCAGGAACCTTCCCCTCTGGGAACGTGGCAGAAATCCAAAAGTCATGTTACTATGGTCCACCTCCAGGTCCCAGCCTTGCCAGAGATTCTTGAAGATGGAGCAGGGCACAGAAACTGGTGCTTCAGATACGTAAAACCTCAGCTCCCTGTGCCATCCACCCCAGGGGGCATCCATCCCAGGATGAATGGTTTTGGACTTTCCACCAGGGGAGAGAAGTAGGCACATACTCTCAAGAAAATAAACAAATGCAGTGCTTCTCGCTCACCTGGATTTCTGAACTGATTCTTTTCTGCTACTTGAAATATGCAGTACATGCCACTTACAAGTGTTGGGTTTGTCTCCACATGTCCAGTTTAGAGACAATACATAATGCTAGGTTCATTATTTAGGGAGGAGATGGAGATGCAAAGTAAGGAGATATTTTATTTCTGGTACAGATTCTATATAAACAGAAGGATTCTTTGATGGAAACATGAGTAAACAGCATTTTCTTATCTACATAATGCATTACAATGTTGCTAATAAAGCTGCTACTATAAAGCCAATCTAGAAAATCATTGTCCTAGGATTCTGTCACCAATGATTAGATTCTGCAGGATGAAGTAATTCACAGCAGGGCTGTCTTGAGAGCATGTTCACCTTGTATATGTCAGCCAAAAAACCCATAAAAACAAAAACAAAAACCAACTAAACAGCCTTGCTCATCAGTGATGTATGACTGAGGCTGACAGAGCCCCTGGACGTGCTGAGAACTCTGAGCCAGCTTGCCCTGGCTTCCCCGGGACTTTGTTTTAGCCACATTGAAGAGTCATTTGGGGTCTTGAGAGTTTGAATTCAGCTTCTTCCTGGATTATAGACATTAATTCACTACAGAGGCTCAGTATTCTCAGCATTATAACCCTATCCTCCCAAAAGCAATGGAGAAATCCAGCAAGGGGCCTGGCCTAGGCTCTTTCACTATTCGGGGCTGCTTGACCAACTTGGGGCGGATTGTGTCCCGTGAATGAGTGCCGTGGCCTCTGTTCCTGGAAAATGTTTAGGACCAAAGTCCAAGTGAGCAGCAGGCCTCTTCTCATTCGTGGAAGCAAGCTGTAGATGAGACAGCGGGAGAATCCTGGGTTCTGGTTCCCATTCACCTACCCCTTTGACCTGGACCCATAGCTATGGAGGTCCTTAGCCTCAGTTTTCTCCTCTATAAAATGGAACGGATGGGATGAAAGATCATTAAGTCCAGATCAACTGCTGTAGTTGCAGGTTCAGATTATTACTGTTGCCAAAATAAGTTCTCTTATTAACCATTTTAAAACAGTAAGCAAAAAAATAAGGTTGAATTGGTAGTATGATAAAATAATGAATTTATTTTGAGCCCCATCATGTTCTCTTACCTCCTCTCACCCAGTTTTACAAATATCTTTGTCTTTCCCTTTGTTAATTTCTCCCTACTCTGCCCTCTCCCCCTACAAACACATACATATGCTGGTTTTACGGGGAGGAGACACTATGAAGGAAAGCTTAAAGCATTTATTTTTGCAGAAGATGTGGACATGTTGTGTTGACTCTTTGAATAATGCCTTACATTGCATGTGGTTGGAACTCTGAGTGTTTGAAGCCTCTCTGATTTTGATGGAACCACATAGGAGCCCCAGTTCTCCTATGTGAGTGACTGAGGGAATAAGCCTTGAACTGAGCCTTCTGCAGCAGAATGGAAAGTTTCACCTCTCCCCTACAGAGTGTCACTATACAGAGAACACTGCAGGTCACAGGAGTTGGCTGCTGGAATGTAGAGAGAACAGCTCCTGTTTCCCTCCCAGCCACTTTCATTCATGACTTCTACTACCATTGCTGAGCAAGATAGAGCAGTGTGGAATGCAGCCAGGCTTGGGAGAAGGTGGGCTGGCTTTGCAACCAGACAAACTTAGTTTTGAATCTCACATTGTGTGATTTTAGGTAAGCAAATAAACTCTGTGAATATCAATCGCCTTGGGTGGGTAATTAACACCCTCTTTTATAACATTTCTTTGCAAAATTCTGCAAGGATTACAAAATCTATGGGGAACGTGCCTGGCACCATATGCACATGCAATGAATTGTAGCCATTGGTCAATACCACTCAACTCCAATTTCAGTTATTTTTTTTCCTCACCTCTAGCCTTTCACCAGCAGTGGGATCATATTTTTTAATGTATATTTTTAATTGATAAATGTAACATAAATATTAAGAATTTTTAGATATGTGTATAGTTTAAAGACTAATAATGAAATAAACTGTAATTATAATTACACAGCATTGATGAAGGAAATTGAAAAAGACACAAGTGGAAATATATTCCATCCTCATGGATTGGAAGAATTAATATTGTTTAAAATGTCCACTACCCAAAGCAATCCAGCAATTAAATACAATCCCTTTAAAAATTCCAATGTCATTTTTCACAGAAATAGAACAAACAATCCTAAAATTTGTATGCAACTACAGAAGATCTCAAATTGCCAATGCAATCTTGAGAAAGAAGAACAAAGCTGGAGACATCAATGGCCCCTGATTTCAAACTGTTACAAAGTTATAGTGATCAAATCAATATAGTACTGGGCAAAAGAATGAAATTGGACCCCTATCTTACACATACAAAAAATGAATTCAAAATGGATCAAAGACTTCAATGTAAGATCTGAAGTCATAAAATTCCTAGAAAAATACAGAGGCAGTAAGCTCCTTGGTATCAGTCTTAGAGATGGTTTCTTTTGGATTTGACACCAAAAGTTAAGGCAACAGAAGCAAAAATAAACAAGTGGGACAACATAAAACTAAAAAGCTTCTGCACAGCAAAGGAAACCATCAGCAAAATGAAAAGGCAACCTACCAAATGGGAGAAAATGTCTGCAAACCATATATTTGATAAAGGATTAATATCTAAATTACGTGACGAACTCATATAACTCAACAGCAAAAAAAAAAAAAAAAAAAAAAAAAAAACCAGTTTGATTAAAAAATGGGAAGAAGACCTGAATAGACATCTTTCCAAAGAAGACATACAGATTGTGAACAGGTATATCAAAAAGTGCTCAACATCACTAATCATCAGGGAAATGCAAATCAAAACCACACCTGCCAGAATGGCTACTATCAAAAAGACAAAAAAATAACAAGTGTTGGTAAGGATGTGGAAAAACAGCAACCCTCCTGAATTGTTGGCAGGAATGTGAATTAGTGTAGCCACTATGGAAAACAATATGAAGATTCATCAAAAAGTTAAAAATAGAACTACAATATAATCCAGCAATTTCAATTCTAGGGACTTATCCAGAGAAAATGAAAACACTAACTCAAAAAGATATATGCAGCCCCACAGTTATTGCTGCATTATATTTACAATAGCCAAGACATGGAAACAACTTAAGTGTCTATTGATGGATGAATGGATGAAGAAAATGTGGCATATATATATACACACATACGTACAATGGCATATTATTCAGCCATAAAAAATATGGAAATCCTGCCATTTTCAACAACATGGATAGACCTTGAAAACAGTATGCTAAGTGAAGTAAGTCAGACAGAGAAGGACAAATACTGTATGATCTCACACATGGAATTAAAAAAAAATGAATTCATAGATACAGAGAACAGATTCGTGTTGGCAGAGGTAGGAGAGCGTGGGTAAAATGGGTGAAGGTAGTTAAAAAGGTACAAACTTGCAGTTCTAAAGCAAGTAAGTCCTGGCATGTAATGCACAGCATGGTGACTATTGTTACTAATACTGTGTCATATATTTAAAAGTTGCTAAGAGAGTATATCTTAAAAGTTCTCACCACAAGAAAAAAATCGTAACTATGCGCATTAACGGCAGATAACTAGACACTGTGGTGATCATTTTAAAATATGCACAAATATTGAATCATGTTGTACATCTGAATGTAATATAATGTAACATGTAAATGACTTCTCAATAAAAAAATAATTAAATAAACCTGTTTACATCCCACCAAGATTCTAAAAATAGAATGCAACCAATACCTTTGAAGTCCAGTATATGATACTTCCCAAATTCGAGATGTAACCTCATTCACACATATCAAAATTTTTGTATTGACTATTCTTTCCCTAATCATTATAATCTCTCTATCTACCTGTATATAATATGTTTATGTATATATAAATTTAAGATATGTGACAAAGCTGAATAGGAATTAGTGAAATAAGTTACATTTATATGAGTCCATATGAACCCATATTAACATATCAATGAATGTTCTCATCCTATACATATTCTTTCATAACTTACTTTTCAGCCAATATTTTTTGGCCAATATTTTGTTTTTAATATTATTTTCAATACTTCTTATTTTTTAATCATATAAAGCATATCTATTTTTAATTTCTATCTAAAAATTTCAGTATCAACAATCCTTGCAGGTCTTATTCTGTTTTATTCTGCTGCTTATTTGTAGTGCATTTCTCTTGATTCTCAGGACTGGTGGCTTTATCTCCTCACTTGTTAAAGATTTTTAATTGTAAGCCTGTTTCTTGGAGCTCAGACTGTGGGAGCTCTCTGCAATCTGTCCAGTTTGAAAGCATGTTTCTTTGGAAAAGCTTTTAGTTTGCTTCTGTCAAGCACCTGAAAACTATCAATCTGGGATGATAGTTAATCTTGAGTTTTCATTTCTGACCACAGATACTGTGACCGTCAGCTTCAAACTCACGTGAAGATCGACCTGGATCGGTAATCAAGGGAAAGTTTTTGTTCTACTGCCTCTGCAGAGCTATTTTTTCTTATGCACCCACCAAGGTGTCACCATTTGGTGGCCCCTGCCTGGTATGCAGGTCTCTAACTTTGTATCTGTTCAGATCCCAGACATGACCACCTATCTTCAGGGCACTCACCATTTTAAACCCAGACTCTCAGCTATTAGGGATTGGCAATTTCACCCAGGAAATACTCTGGTGGCAGTACTTCCTGCTTCTCTGGATTAATCCTTCCTACTCATTTCTGGTCTCCCCCTTCCACTCCCCAACCAGCCCCTCCTCCCAGGTACACACAGTACTTTCATGCACTTAAAGGAATGTTTTTAAAAATATCTTATCAAGAATCTCTAGGTGTTATACACAAGAAGGGACATCTCTGGACATTTGTTTCCCCACTGCTGGACATATGAGTGATTTCCATGCTCTCTACCCTCGTGGTCTCCCTTCCCACTTGGGCCCATTGCCCTCAAATCAGCTCCCAGGGACCTGCAGACCTCTTTCCCATTGCCCTACCCTTGCCTCCCTGAACTCCTCGCATACTTTCCTTTGCTCTGGACCTCTACTTCTTTCTTACCCCAACACACATTTCCAACTGAGCTAAAGAGGGAAAAAATTTCTGTGGTCTGAAGACCCAGATTTGAGTCTTCTCTCTGTCTTTCCTCACTGTGTGATTTAGGATTGTGAGATGATAGAAAATAGATTGGTCTCTGCCCCCAGTTCCTGGCACAGAGCTCCTGAAAGCCTTGCAATTTCCCAGGTGATGAGAGCCTAGGAGCATCTTTTATTCTACTGAGGTGACCATGAGGGGCTCCTGGATGGATTGGGGGCTGGTCATCAGAAGGACCACCAAGCCATGATTAGGAGCTTGGAATTTTCAGCCCCAAACGCCATCCTCTGGAGAGGGGAGGGGAGACTGGAAGTGGAGTTAATAATTGATCGTGCTTATGTGAAGAAGTCTCCATAATATCCTGACAGCACAGGGTTCAGGGAACTTCCAGACTGGTGAATACATTCAGACCAGGAGAGCAAGGCACCCCAACTCCACAGGGACGGAAACTCCTGCGATCCGGACCATCCCAGACCTCGCCATTTGCATCTCTTCATCTGTATCCCTATAGTGTCCTTTAATAAACTGGTAAATGTGTTTCCCTGAGTTCTGTGAGTCGTTCTAACAAATCAATCAAACCCGAGGAGGGGGTCATGGGAACCTCCGATGTGTAGCCAAATTGGACAGGAGTTCTCAGTAGCCTGGAGACCTACTGCTACTTGCAGCTGGCATCTGGAGTAGGATGGGAGCAGTCTCGTGGAGACCTGACACCATCTCCAGGTAGACAGTGTGAAAATCGAATTAAATTGTAGGACCCCCAGCTGGTATTGCAGAGAAATGCTTGGTGTGAGAAAAATTCACACACATTTGGTAACCAGAGGAGTCAGAGTCAAGTTGTTTTCTGTGACGGTAAAGGGGAGACACAGGAAAGACACAGTAGGGAAGAACTGTATTTTTCTCTATGCAGCAGGTAGACTGAACTGAGTTTTCCTAACACAGGGGTAAATCACCTATAAAACAGAAGTAATAAATCCTGCCCCAGTTGTCATAAACAATTGTCCTGAGAAGCAAAGAAGGCAATCTATGTAAAAAGTTTTATTATTGGTAAAGTGCGCTAAAAATGTAATCCATTCATAGAATTCAACCTACAAATTAAGGGTGCTTCTCTCCATCCTTTGTACCTGAGAAAAGGATCTAATGAATAATTTTATACTGACTGTATTGTATTTCAAGGTCATTTGTGTTTACTGGAGAAATATGCCTAATGCAAAAGAAAGCAATTCCAAGTGTTTTCAGGATGCGGGGCTGGGTATTTCTGGATGATGGTTTTCCTTTTTCCTTGTGCCTCTGTTATCAGTGCATATACACACACACACAAGGCCAACATTTCTCTTACCTCCAGAAACAATGTCACTCTTAATTTCTGGTAATTGCTTGTGCGGCAGTGATGGCTGCAGGAAGGGGAGGTCATCCATAGCACACACAGCACAGGCCAACTCTTACCAACGCCCGTGGGGCACGTCATAAAGCTTTGATGGATGCCAACCTGAAAGCATAAAATACTAGGAGTTAGTTTTAGCACTTCCCCAGGAGCTGATGCCGGATGCCCTTACTGGAATTTAAACTCAAAGTTGGCTCCAGCCTTCTGTTAAATGGCTGCAGAACTTCCCCAGCTGCTTCCCATGGGCCAGTATAAAGACCGTGGTTATTCCTCTGTCCTACTGGGAAGCTGGGTGAGTGGAATTCATTACTGGGGAAAAATGCAGCTGTGCAGTGTCAGCTGGGGAAAGTGTGCAGAGGAAGGAAAGGCAGCATTTAGTATATATGCGGGTAAGGAAGACCCTCAAGGGCTAAATACTCTTAAGATGGCAAGTGAGCCAGGAATTTAAGCTCTGTGTGTTTTATGAAGCTCCTAATATTTTACCATTGGCCTGATTTTTGATATTTTATGGAAACACATCCACATCCATACACACACACACACACACACACACACACACACACACACACACACACACACTTGACTTGGAGTGGTTATTATGGTCTTATTTTGAAGTCCTAAAAGTTGGTTTTGGCCACTACACACTACTCCTGCTGTCCTCCCATACTCCAATTTTTGGTGATCTTTGGCTAAATGTAAGTTTTATTGGAACACTGGATCTGAGTTGAATCCAGCAGCAGCTGTCTGAGATGGCCGTTGGGCAGGAGCAGAGGTCCAGGCTTGCCAAGTGAAAGGGTCAACAACAGTGGCCCATCCACGGGCCCATGTGGCAATCCTGCTGTCCAGAAGCCGAGATGATGGAGGCAGGAGTAACCAATGAGCCATCAGAATTAGGAGCTAGTCAGAGACTGGAGCTGGAAAGACATGAAGTTGGCCAGAAGGACGGGAGCCATGCAGGGAGGTGCACACTCTGTACGAATAGGATGCAATCACCAGCGTACCTTTAGGCCAGCTGAACCCAATCTGACATGTTGTTTGTACTGCTACTGGGGACTCACTTTCAATGTTCATCTAAATTAGCAAATATCCACAGGCTGATTTATTCATTGCTGAAGGTAATGTATTTTAAAACGTATGTTCAACTAATCTGTATGTCCTAGTTTCAAAGAGCAAAATACCAAGCGTTAGTCAAATATTCAATTAATACTATTAACAATGAAAAGGAAACAAGTATCAGAAAAAAGCTGGGCCTGCAGAGTAGTTAGCAAGCCTGTTTTGTAAACATGATAATACACCATTCAAGCATCACCACCAGCTGTATTCCCCACCACCCAGTCATTCTCTGCACTTTTCACAACCCAAAATGTGTTCCATTATTTTTCCCTGATTAAAGTATGTTCAGGCATCTCTCACCTTTTTTTTCGTGACTTTCTCCTCATGTGGGAATATAGTTTAAAGCAAAGTTATACGTAGACAACGTAGTTACCAAGTCTAAAACCAATCTCAGAAGTCTTGGGGATTAACAGTAGAAAAGTTTGGTAAAACTGCAAGTCTCAAGTAGGAATCGAGTCCAAAATTTCTCCATAAACTTTAAAGTCAATTCCTTGATCGTGTTTAGAGAGACTGTTGGTTTGAAAGCTGCCTGGGTAAAGTCCTGCTTCAAACTACATTCTCATAAAAGGAGAAAGTGATGAAAAAAGGGCAAATGATTCCTGAATATAGTTTAAAGAGAAAAAAAAAAAAGGTAGAGCAACTTTCAAGTAGAGAAGTAGAGGAGAAGGAGCTCGAGAAAGGACACACAGATCACCGCGTGCTTGACGCTGGGGGAGGCATTTAGAATTAGCCTGGGGGCTGGTGCCTTTCAATCTCTGTTCAAGAACCAGGGCCCCTTTGGATGTGTCTCAGAAGCCACCTTGAGGGAGGAGGAGGCAAGGAATCCTTCTGATATGTACAGCCACCATCTGTACAGAGAACCTGGGAGGCTGGCTGGAGCCTCGCTGCCTAGTCCTGTCACTGTCCTTGATGGACCAGGGGGAACGAACACAGCACTTATCTACATTGAGACCCTATTTTCCCTTTGGTTAAAACGGTGCTGTCATTCCTCCCGTGGATTCAAAATTATGTTTGATATTGCAGTGAGAATATAGCCCCTGTAGGTATCGAGATGAATAAGGTTTCATGGTCAGAATGTCTTGGGTTCTTAAAAGACAGAAATCACCAAAATTTTTCTCACATTTTACTACAACTTCAACTGTGGAACGATGATCATCTGGGTGACATGCTTGTTGATGCTCATTTAATTATTTGCACATCCTCATAGATCATTTCATTGTGCTTGTGCTCAACTGGCCCTTTCAGGGAAATAAAATTTAACTCTTTGCCCAAACTGCTTACTCACTGATTTTTAGCATCTCTCTCTTTCGTGCTGGCATCTTCTAAATCCCTCTACCCAGATGCACCTTAGAAGAATTTTGCTTCTATACATTTAAGTGTTTTTGAAAATTTTATTCAAGAAAATATTTAAATGGAGATGAAATTTAGATGAAAGTGTCAATATTATTCATTTCCAGCTGTGTCAACATTCATTCATGTTCTGAAAGTCAGATGTGAAACATGACCCGTATGTGAAGCCACGTCTTCCATCCCAGGACCTCTGTGATCAGTCCTGAAGCTGGTTACCAAATCTGACTAAACACACCATGTATGCTGCAAAGGCTGTTGTGTGCTGCAGGATAGTTGATGCTGTTGTTTGCAAAGCTTTCCCTTATTAGCCCCAGATTTCTCTTTAGTGATACTCAGGTTGCTTCCTCACTGTAGCCTTGTGACAAATAAAACGGAAAGATCATCAATCAGCCATGCAGACGGCACAAAATGCACATCACTGTATATGAGCGCTGCTCTGGCTGCTGGCACCTGGCCCACATCACTCCTGACCTTAGAGAGTTGTAACCTAGCAGGAATGAAAAAAAGCAAATAAAAGTACATGGGAACAAAAACTAGATGATATGTGACAGCACTGAAGTCAAGGGCATCGGTTCTGAGACCAGTTTCCCTCCGTTCATCTCACAAGCCCTACTTACCGGCTGAGTGGTCTTGGGTCAGTTAATTAACTCACTCCACTGTGCCTCAGTTTCCCCACACATGAAATAAAAATAATTTTATCCCATTTATAGGATTTTTTATAAGGATCAGGTGAATTAATGCTTTTAAATGCTTAGGACAATACCTGACAAGTAGCAACCAACACAGTCTTCAGTAAAGTCTGACTCATATTTTTATTTTTGGTTCTAAAATGTATTTGATCTAAGCTCGCCTGTCTTCCATAATGAGGCCTCAGCTACCTCTGGGGCCTGTCCTTGACTATTTCTTGCTTCCATTCAATTGCCTGTTAAGCTGTCACCCACAGCTTGTTTTCCAAGGAAGATGTTTCCTATAGAAATTCAAAAAGGAGGAGATTTGGTGACATGCACAGAAGCAAAGAGGTGTGTGAGCTCAGGAGGAAGAAGGGCCATGAAGCTCTCATCCACACCGCCCAGCAAGGTGGTCTTTGGTCCCAAGGGAACCCCCTACTGTTTCTCTCCAGCTCAGAGGTCTGATTTGCCAGCCCACTGCAAACACATCCACCTCTGAGAATCAAATTTACAAACCTGCATAGTGGGCTCAATCAATATCAGCTCCGAATCCCCAGGACCCTGCCTAGCACCCAAGTGATGCTTAAACAACGTTCATCTTAATCATGAAATAATCTTCCCCATATCATTTGTGAGCCAACGAACCGAACTGGATCTCAATGGTACTAAGGTGTATGGCCCATGTATGCGAAAGCTTTCCTTCAGTCTCTGTTTCCCACTTTCTTGCTTGCCTCTCCACCTTCTAGAACATTTTCTACCATCTCTACTTGCTCCTCACGCTTCCTCCTCCTCACAGCTTCCCCTCAGCTGCCTGCTCCCCTACAAAGGCTCCTAGGAGCCCCAGCTCTCCAACCACCTCCGAAATGCCGCCTTCCCTGCCATCCCCCACAAGGCAACAGCTCTCAAAATACCCAGGAAAAGTGCTGCTGACACATGGAATTTGTCTTGACTGTTACTGTTTCTAACAAAATCAAGTAAACAAATTTTAAAGCCCTTTAATTCTGAAAATACCAGGCTTGGGATCCCTCCTCTTCATTTTCATGCTAATGGACTCCAAACGTCTCACGAAAATAACTTGGAGACTAATGGTCATGGATATTGCATTTCCAGGAGAGGGGGAGCATTAAATAGAACTATTCAGCATAATTAACTGTAGCTGAACAGAGATGTAAGCCAGTCTATACTACAAAATACATAGAAAGCTAAAAAGTTGCCACACTAGGAAAAATTCTCTCTCACAGTAAAAAAAGAACACTGCAGACATTCTTCTCAAGACTAACTCCTCCCCCTGGACTCCTTCACCCCATTTCAATACACATACAGCATAAATAATGTACATTATGTAAAGCAGCAGATAGGCATTGGGAACAGAAGTGTTTCTGTAAAATTTCTAACTGAAGCCTCTCTTGCAGTGTTGCAGCGTCTCCATGCATATCTAATTTCTTACTGTGATGGTGTCCATTTAATCCCCTAAATAGCTGTTGTGAAACTAGTCAGCATTAGGTCTCCATGTCTGACTTTCCTACATTTTAACGGATTTTATCTCCATTAGCATTTTTCAGGAGCATTAAAGGGTTATGAGTCATTTGGTGCTATCAGTTGCTAACACTTTCACTTGGCTGTGTATTAAAAATCTCATACCTCACATGTCCAGAAGGAGAACTCTGACCTTCTCCCACCCAAACACACAAACACCTACTCCAACCACAGCCTACCTCTTCTCAGTGAATGGGAACTCAAACTAAGTCCAAAACCTTGCAGTCATTCTTGACTCTTCTCTTTCTCTCTTACCACACATCTAATCTATTAACTCGACCTCCAGAATATATCCAGAATCCAATCACTTCTCACCACCCATGGACAGACACCACCACGGTCTAAGCCACCATCATCTCTGGCATACATACACGACTTCAGTATCCCACTTTGGTTCCTCGGCAGTCTCTTCTCCAACAGGGCATCCAGAATCAGTCAGACCATGCTCCAGCTTTGCTCAAAACTCTTCAGTTGCTCTCTTCTTACTCAGAGTAAAAGCTGAAGTCCTTCCAATGCCTTATGGATGAGTTTGCTATGGCTGTAGTGACAAAGTACCACATGTACTGGGTGGCTTAAACACAGAAATTCACCTTCTCAGAGTTCTGGAGGTGAGAAGTCCAAGATCAAGGTGTTGGCAGGGGCAGGGCTGGGAGGGAGAATCTGCTCTGTGCCTCTCCTCCAGCTTCTGGTGGTTGCTGGCCTTCTTTGACACTCCGTGGCTTGTAGAAAACGTCCCCCTAGTCTTCACCTTCTTCTTCACATGGTGTGCTCCCTGAGGGTGTCTGTCTCCAAATGCCCTCTCTTTAGGACACCAGTCATATTGGATTAGGGGTCCGCTCTAATGCCAATACGACCTCATCTTCAGTTACTGTACTTGCAATGGCCCTATTTCCAAGTAAGGCCATACTCCCAGGTACTGGGGTTAGGACTTTAATATATGAATTTGGGGGACATGGTTCAACTCACGACACTCTGCATGGCCCACAGGATCTAATCTCAGATCCCTTCCTTTCTCTGACCCCCACTTCTTCCTCTGATTCACTCACCTCCAGCCACACTGACCTCAACCCATTCACGTGCCAGGTTGCCCGCTTTGGGGCCTCTGCACAGCCTGTCCTCTGTGCCTGCAAACCCTCTTCCCTCAGGAGGTCTAACTTTGTCCACGTCTTCCAGTCTTTGCTCCAAAAGTCACTTGCTCAATGAGTTCTACACAAACCACCCTATTGAAACCTGCTCCCCACCCAGAAACCTCCCAAACCTCTCTACTTTGCTCCATTTTTCTTTTCATAGCACTTACCACCATCTCGTATAACATGTGATTTACTATTTATTATGTTTATTACTCGTTTGTCTTCCCCCACTAGAATGCAAGCTCCTTGAGAGGGAGTGTTTCTCTACGTTTTATCACTGATATATTCCAAGTACCTAGAACTACGCCTGGAACCTAGCAAGCTGTCAAAAAAACATTTGCTGAATGGACAAATGAAGCATAAATTCACAAATTCTTCAGATTCGTAAGGAAAGTCACAGGCTGATCAGAGCTCTTTTGTTTAAAGAAATTCTGAAGAAACAGTTTTAAGATTAGAGAACTTTGAAAAGGAATCCCTAGGGAGGCTTGAAATTTTCAATCTGAAGGTTTAAGCCTTGTAGAACCAGGGAAGCAGCCCTTTTGGCAGACAGTGAACCAGATCAATACAGACAAGGTAAAGCAATCAAATAATTTAGCTTAAAAGTTCACTGTGTTGTTCCTGTTTAGAATTTAGAGTTAACCATTTTGCCTCTACAGACGATCAGAAACCCCCCCACTTAACTACAATTCCTCATTTTATTGGGGGCCATGTAGATATGAGAAACCCTGAGGGTGAGTTGTTTTCATTAAAAAGTGTGAACACACTCCTACTACAATAGGCCACAATGCTAAAAATAATCATTGCACTTCATGAGCAGATAGTCCTTGCTGTAGGAAGCCATGTGTAGATAAGAAAATTTTATTTTAAGCAAAATGTCCTTCAGAGGATGGACAGATCAATCAGTCAATCAATCAATCAATCAATCTGGGGAAACAAAAAAGTAAGTGATTTTGTTTTATTTATTTCTTTTTTTAACTCTTCTTATTCTTTTTTTTTCAAATGGTCTTCCTGTAGGAAGACTCAGAATGGACTCAAACCCAGGAGTCCTGCGTTTGCGGCTTCTTGGTTCGTCAGAGTTCATGTTTTCCTAGTAACTTTGGTGGCTCCAAACTAAATCACCCACACTCTCCCCTGCTCTCCTGTGACCAGCAGCACCCTTTTCTAAGATGATTGAGCAGATTTCAGAGGTAGAATTTTCTGAAATCTGGCTGCTTTTAGGTCCTTGGGTTCCAAGAGAGACTTGGGAGCTTTCCAATGAATGCGTTCTTTTGCTGAAGTTAACTCTGCTCCTTCCAACCACAGATATGTGTGTCTGATATCTGTTTTCCACAGTCAATACTGTATGGCCTGTGTTTCCTTGATGTAATTCTCCAGCATGTGATATAAACTCTCTTTCCCGCAGTAAGAGTTAAGTCCTTTTTAAACTATTCTTACTGACAGGGGATATTTACAAAGTGAAATAGCGGTATTTCCATAAGTGAAACTTCTACTGCCAAAGGAAAAGAGCATTACGCTAGGAAGTAGGCTCAGATTCATGGCGTATAAGCACAGTTTCTTTGATCAAAATTCTCACATATTAATATAGGCCTTTACAAACGTAAACATGAGTATTCTCCCATTAGGATACGTAAACGTTTAGTCACACTGCTTCAGTAGAGACATTTACATTATACCCAGGGTTTCAAATATGAATTCAAGCAATACATTCAGGTCACTGAGTGTTTGCGCTCCACTGGTTTCTTCAGTTTATTCACACAACATCTGTGAAATGACTCTGTTGTCTCTTCACGTGTTAGTGTGTAGCTTTGACCCTTAATTTTAAAATGCATTGTTCAAATCCTGCCTTTAAAATTCACTCAAAACAAGCCATTTCTTTCTTTCTGAAATCAGTCAATCAGCCTCCCCCGCCACCTATTTCTTATTGACTTGGAATGTCCCGACAATTTCACAAAATAAAGAGAGGGAGGGAGAAGGTAAATATTTACATTGACACCCTCATCTCGACCAAGTAAAATCATCCAACAGTTTTCAAAGTCTCTAAAAAATGGTTTTATCATATGTCATCCTCAAAGGTGACAGTACAGCAGAACTAGTATAAGTAGACCCCACGCTAAGTTTATCACGCCTTGTCCCCACCGCCACCTCCTGCCCACAGACCCATGACTTGTGACACCATCCTATTCTCCAAAGAGCCCTCTGCCTGCCTCCCATCTGGCCTGGCTATGGTAAACTAAGGACGTTTAGCCAGGGGAGAGGGTATGGAAGGATGAGACAGAGGGGTGGGGATGGTGGAGGTGGAATAGAGAGGGACACACACACCACGACCACTTCTCTACTCTGAGGCCTCTTGTCCCTGACCCATTGTTCATCCAACACGGATGGATTGATCTCCAACTATATGTCAGACTCCAACAGCGGCTACCGAGGAGAGTAAAACAATGAGAAACGCAGGCACTACACACAGATTTTAAGTGTTACCGAGATGCGTGTTCTGGAGAAGTGCGGAGACACAGCAGGAGGACCACATCCAGAGTCCCTTCACAGTCCCCGAGCCTCAACAGCACACCCTGCTTTGACTCAGCAGCTCCTCAGCCCATGCAGCCCCACCGGGTGGTGGGATGACTCACATCACAGATGAGCAGAGTGAGACTGGAAAGGCTCCAAGTTCAACTGAAGTTGGAAATTGCCTGAAGTTGTGAGTTTTGTAATTCATGAAACTGGATCTAGTGTGACCACCATCCCGGTGAGCCTGGGACTAAAGTGTTTCCCAGGACATGGAATTCCAGCCATGGGCAGACAAGAGGACTGTTCACCTTATCATATCCCAGGTCTCAATCCATCCATGTCAAAATTTTCCCCAGTCCACCAGTACTTATAAAGTTTCTTCTTTTTATAATTTACCATTTATTTTGGTAAAGGGGAGAGAATTCATAATAAAAGAAATAACATTCTCCAATAACTAAAAAAAATCTAGCTGTACACAACATACTGTATACCATTCCAGAAGACTTTATTGACTAATAATTTTTATTAATGCCTTTTAGTCTTGTATATATTTTATAAATTCCATTATAAACACAATTAGAAGTCTCCTGAGAAAGCAACATATTGATGCTAGTGATTTAATTGTGACCCAAATTTCTATGGTAGCATCTTTCAAGTTGATCACAGCCTTGATGTTTTCTACTTTGTATTAGATTTTCCTTATATTTTCAGTCTGGTTTCAGAGTTCTTTTCTATCTTCATCTTCAAAGAGAGTCACTTTTTTCTAATTATTTATTTGGTCTCTTTTCTAACGCCTTCTAATGTTTCATTAATAATTTCCTGCAGTTTCTCAAAGTTTTTCTTGAAAGGAATTATAACCAGTTGACCAAGAATGTGGGCACTGCCATCAGGGTATGGATTCAAGTCCTGTTCCATTTTCTTTTTGTATGACTTGGAAAATGCTGTGATTCTCTGTACTTCAGAATCCTTATCAGGAAAATGCAACTAATCATAGTACTACCTTATAGAGTAGTTTTAAAGAGGCAATGATTGTACACATCTAGAGGACTTAAAATAGTTCCTGGCACTAGTATGTGCTTAATAAGCACTGGCTAATATTATTTTCATAAATGGTTCAATAATTTTTGTATTTTTAAGATTCTAAGATCATAACTATAAGATTTTTTTTAATAGCCAGAAATATAAACAATGCCTAGAAATACATATTCTGGTTATTTTAAGTTGGTTGATACTGATTTATTGTAACATTTTTTTGAAAATATAATTCCCTTCAGATTATGTGATCTGACAGTGGAGTGGGGGTCCTGAATAAGATGTGCAGGGATATTTAGGTCTAAAACTCAAGGAAGAGGTTTGGGCAGATGGGTGACAGTTGACAGTGGTCTTGGAAATGAAAGAAAATTGTCTTCCAATTCTAGTTTGTAGATCCAGAAGGGAAGAGATCCCAAAGAGGAACTCAGGAAGAAGTGAAGGAAATGGATCTTAAGAAAGAGAAGAGTCACTAAAGAGATAGAAGAAAAAGCAGAGAAGTACATCTGTCTATTCAGGAGGGAACGTTTAATTCTGGACATAATCAAGTATCTTAAGGATTCAGGCACCCCCTCTGAAGATATGAACAGTGTGACTGCTCACTGGCCACCTTGTTAAGAAAAGTGAAGAGTGGTGATGAAGGCAAAATCGAGGCTACAGTGGGCAGAGGAGTGGATGGGAGGGGAGGAAACGAAGACAGCAACAAAAGCAACTCTGCAAAGCATATGTGGTTTAGCTGTGGGATGTGCAGATACCATCTACTACCTAGTTGCAAACTGGAACGGGCAGTGGATGCAGAGGGCTTGAATGGACACAGAGGCAAGGCACAAACCCAGATCCCAGAGTCCATTCTCCTGTGACGTAGAGAGGACTGACTCTCTGAGCCCCAAGTGGATGGACTAACCTTCAGCCACCTCATCAAATACCCCCATTCCTCTTTCTCCAGTGCTCTGTTCAAAGAGAAGAAAAGCTAAATGTAGTGACTGCCACTTCTGGGTCAGACATGGTTCTAGGCACTTTACCTGGGTTCACTCACATTTGTTTCACAGAAGTATCATGTTTCCATTTTATAGAGTAAAATGAGGCCCAGTGGAGCTATATCATGTATAGTAAATAACAAAGCACATTTGTTGAGGCCTATACTCTTTGATGGAGCACATTCATTTAATTATAGTCTAATCATGAGTTCTTTATTGTGAAATTCAGCTTTTGATGGAAGCAGAGACATGGTGGTAATCTCTCTGTGCCTGTATTAATTTGTGTCCATTAAATTACTCATGCACCACTCCAGGAAGTGCCAATATTAATATTTGGACTTGGCAGAAGGCGAAAACGACTTAACTCAGTCATGTGAAACTGATGATGCAAATTCGCAACTAGAATTAGAATAAAGACTGAGATCAAAAGTCAGTCTTCTGTTTGCTCTTTCTAGTATTGTTTTCCACAGAAAGTTAAGGATGAAAGTAAATCAAATCAAGTGGTTCCATCCTGTGAACCCTCAAAGACTGAATGGACTGTTAGTCCAGGGCCTTAAAGACCATAAATAGCTGCACGCTTGGGAAACACGGTTCTGATGTCTAGATTAGACTTAAGTAGTGTTTGTTTCATACCTGCAAAGTCAAATAGAGGACTGTTGTGATTATTAGTATAATTCAGGCCAAATGTTGCCTACACGAATACTTAGCTGCTCATTACTAAGTAGGCAATCTTGTTTGTAGCATGCCTCGAATTGTCTCAACTCTTCATTTTAGATTTGCCAGATGCAGCTTTAGATAAGAGGCCAAGCTCTCACTCATCAGTGCAATAAATTAATATGTCATCTAGCCTCTTAAAGCTTCCTTCTTGCCCCTCTGAAGCTGGAAGCAGACCAAGATGCCTTACGGAATGGACTTGTTTTCCAGTCCCTATGCCAGATCCACACATCTCTGGATAAGAGAGCGATTAATAGAGAATTGCAGGAATCTATGAACTTCTTGATCTCTCCACCCCTTCCAATACTCTCTTGAATTCTAAATCAAAATGAGCCACTTTAATACAACCGGCATAAGGTTAAACACCACCCCAAATAGTCCAGTACGTGCCTCGCCCACATGCTACTGGACTGTGTGTACAACTGAGTATTGATAATTTGATGAAACCTGAGGACAGTCATTCCACAGGGGACTGGTTCCAGGACCCCCTGCAGATACTGAAATCCAGGGATGCTTAAGTGTCTCATATAAAAAGGCAGAGCATTTGCATATAACCTACATACATTTTCCTATTTATTTGAAATCATCTCTCAATTACTGGTAATACTTAATATAATGTAAATACTATGTAAATAGTTGTAAATACAATGCATATGCTATGCAAATAGTTGCTAGAGTGTGGCAAATTCAAGTTTTGTTTTTTGGAACTTTCTGGAACTTTTATTTTTTTTAAATTTTTTATTGAAGTATGGTCAATTACAACATGTCAATTTCTGATGTACAGAATAATGTCCTAGTCATGCATATATATGTATATATTCATTTTCATAAAAGGTTATTACAAGATAGCAAATATAGTTCCCTGTGCTATACAGAAGAAATTTGTTTTTTATCTATTTTTATATATAGTGGTTAAACTTTACCAAACTCAAACTCTCAAATTTATCCCTTCCCACCTCCTTTCCCCTGGTAACCATAAAACTGTTTACTCTGTCTGTGAGTCTGTGTTTTGTAGATGAGTTTTTGTAGATGAGATTAGTATTCTGACCCACAGTGAGTTGAATCCACAGATGCAGAATCCATAGCTATGGAGGACCAACTGTATTTGTGACATAGCCTATATTTAGCTTAGAGGACAAAGGGTCATAGCTTTTTCTTTCAGGTTGTTGAAGGGCTAGAACAGTCAGTAAATTGCTATGATCTTCTGAAAATTGCATACGAGTTGTTGAAAAAAAAAATACACCCCTACAAGTGTATCCCTTAATCCCTTTAGCAACTGAGAAGGTCAGGACTCAGAAGATTATGTCAAAATCCATGACTATCCCAACTGCCTCTCTCCAGGGATGCTTTTGTGTGCCTCATTAGAACAAAACTAAGAATTATAGCATCTTATATCTGTGTAACTCTTGAGTTTATAAAGCACTTTCACATGTACTATCTCATTTTATCTTCTTAACAACCCTTTGATATGGACATGTGATAGAGCCCACATTTTATAAAAGAGGAGAAACTGAGGCTGAGAGGAGATAAGTGATTGGTCCAAAATCACAAGATGAGTAAGGGCAGACTAGGACCCAAGCTCACACTTTCTAACTGCAAGTTCAGTGATGTCTCTATTCTGCCCCACCAGCTCCCTCCTTATGCAATGTTGGGAGAGATAGGACTATCTATCAAAGCTTATACCAGAAATTGACACTACATTGCAAACTGACTATACTTCAATTTAAAAAAAGAAAAAGCTGATCCTTTCACATCCGGGCTTTTCACTCCCAGTCCTCAAAAGTCAGTTATTTCAAGATCTTGAGACCTAGTAAAAGCCTTGTGAGATTAATAAGATTCTGTTTAATTACTGGAAATTAATTTTTCCTCACATTCCCCTTGCAATCCTAAGGTCTAAATAAAAGCCTACTGCAATAAGCAACCTGAAAAGCTGATGAGTGATGAGTGATACCCTGGATGCAGCCAGCTCTTAGCTGATTGTCATTTCCGTTCTATGTACCTTGGGTTTTTTTCACAAACACAGAAGTTTGCTTTTGCCTTGTCTACTTCCTTATGTAACTGACCTTAAGCAATTGTGTAACACTGCAAGACTGTGATTCAGCGCACTGTTCTTCCCTACTTAGTATTATTAAAA
Source organism: Camelus bactrianus (assembly GCF_048773025.1). Taxonomy (NCBI): domain Eukaryota; kingdom Metazoa; phylum Chordata; class Mammalia; order Artiodactyla; family Camelidae; genus Camelus; species Camelus bactrianus. The sequence continues at coordinate 16,815,196 of NC_133552.1, forward strand.
GCTATTGGAGAAACACGGCTGGTCCTCTCCAAAAAGGAATCTTTAAATATTCTATATAGAATATTTAAAGATCTTGTTGTGTTTTCCTGTGAAAAGGAATAAAAGATAAAATGATAATGTGTGAGATTGTAAAATGGTAATCACTGGGTTTTATGAAAAATGTTTGTCTCCAGAACGTTTTGCATGGTGGGGAGTTAAGGGAAAAAATTAAATATAATTTACACATGATGCATACATAATAGATATGCCACAGATAACATATTACCAAAGATATCAGCATGGACAAGTACAGTCATTTTCTTAAAATTCTTACCTAAAAGAATATGAAAAGAGGAAATTAAGTTGTATTCACAAGTGCCACTATATTGTACACATGAAATAATCTTGGATTTTCTTCCTAAAAATCCTACAGTAGTACATGTGAAAATATATTGAAAACCAAAGAAAAAAAAATTTCCTCAGAGTCCAGAGAGTACCATAAAACTTGCTGGTACGCTTCGCAAGAAAAAATTGCTGTACCCTAAAGGAGCTGCTTAAAAACCCAACCGAAAAAACAGGGATGAAAAACACTAAACAAAGCAAGTTCCCCAAAGTTCTTCCACTTTATTTTTGACCCTCTGATGGCTCCATGCCAGTGCCTTTGTGCAAGATTGCAGTGGCAGTGATTTCCTTCCTTCCTTAAAATGTAGGGATTTCCCAGATTCCCTAAGGCAGGTGCCACTAAACTGACACTACTCCAGACCTGAATTCTGAACTTCCAGCCCTTTGCCAAACACTCATTTTTTTCTTGTTTTCTCCTTTTTCAGTTTTGTTAGGTAGAATTACTACAGTTCAACTGCACATACACATTATATTGCATGTAAATACATATATACAGTATACTGCACATTTTTTTTTTAGTTTACATATATGTACTAATTGCCAAACACTCATTTTTCACCTTTCAAGCTTCGTAGGTTCTCTCATCTTCTTTAGCAATTCTGATCTGTGAGAAATTTGTTCTGCACAGCGGATTTATTTAGTTTATGGTGATTGATAAAATCAACAACATCATCCTTAAAGGAAGACTGCTTCCTTTTTGCATCACACCTCCTGCTCCCAACTTTACAGTAAAGTCGGCTTATCCATGATGGGGCTATAGGACAGGAGTATTTGAATCATGAATTTAAGGTAATCTACGTATGTTAAGAATTAGCACCTAAACTGTAATAGACAAGTCATCGTCACCCAGGAGAATGCTCTAAAGATGAAAGGAAACCTTATTTTGTACTTCTGAGAGATTAACTTAAAGAGTTCTACCAGATCAGAAGCTCTACCAGCATCTCCTTTTGTCTCAACAGACAGATCAAGGCCTCTACAGAATGTGGGGCCAGCTCTATTTTGAAGCCCGAGCTCTACTTTCATTTCCTGGCAACTCAGTTTCTAAAGCTGGGAAAGGCTCAGAAGAAAACAAGAAGACTAATTCACGGCTTGAATGAAATGATTATTGAAGGAAGGTTACAGGAATTTTCAGAGGTACAAGTCATCCTTGCAGATCTAAAGAAACTTCATGGCCACATGTCTCGTGAGTGTAGATGAGAGAAAACCATACTAACATCTTTGTTGAGTTATAGAGAAATTATTCCAAACTAGGATTTGTCCTTGTCAAAAGGAAAAATTTTAGATTCAGATCCTCTTCCTTCAGTGCCTAAATTTGATTATATTGGGACTTCTATCTTCATGAGTAAAAATAAAGAGATTACAGTTAAAGAATAAAAACAAACCAAAAGTGCAGTACAACATACCTATACATCAAGTCCCCAAACAAGATTCAAAAACACACTTGTGCAGGCAGGTTTCCAAATAGGCAAAGACACAACTGGAATGTAATGGGCAAAAAAGGGAAAACAGCAAAAATACCTGAAGACATAAACCAAATAAAATGATATGATGAGATTTCTTTAAAATAATCCAAGGGAAGTAGGGAGAGAGAAAGAGAAAACAAGATTGGCTATGAGTTGACAACTGATTAAACTGGGTGACGGTTCATTATACTGTTTTTTCTACTTTTGTGGATATTCAGAAATGTCTATAAAAAACAAACAAAAAAGACACTAATTGGATAAATTTTTAAAGACAGCAAGACTGAGATCTACATTTAACAGCAGGACTGGTCAAAAAGAAGAAGAATCACAACTATTCAAATGGTCTTTATGCTGATTAATTTTCTTAATGCTAAAAATGTACCTGGCCCCAATCCAGATACAGCACCTGTGTGCCAGTTGAAAACTAAAGATGATTAATTTTGATCACTTCACCTTCAACTGGTTGCTTAGATTGGTTCCTAGTTGTATACAGAGTGCCTTGATTCATCAAAGTACCAACAATTTCAATTATCTTCCTGTTTTATGGAGAAGAATGTGTGACATAGAATAGCTTGAAGAGGATTAAATCCTGAGTTTATCCTTTGCACTTTGAGAGACGAAATACTCTGTTTGGAGACAACTCTCCTTGGATCTTCTCTATTTCTATATGTCTTGCAAGCAAAGGCACAGACTACCCTTTGTCAAAGACTATCTTTTCAAAGATCTTTGTGTAGGAACAGCCTAGAAAAATAGAAATAATTTCTCCCTCTGGAACAAAGGGCAAGCAGGCTTGCTTCTCATTATAAAAGTTTTGTTCTCCCGAGGCTTCGGGTTCTAACACAGCTACTGTGCAGGTATCAGCTGTCCTTTCTCTTTGTGAGGACTGGGTCTCAGGGAATCATCATAAAATATACTGATGTTCATGCTCCTTGCTGTGCCTGGAATAATAAAGTCCTTTGTCTCTGACGCAGGAATTTCACGTCTTTTGCTAGAATCCATGAAAAGGTAACAGGATAATCTACTGGCTTGCAAGTAGGCTAAAATCTCAGACTTTCACGAACCTTGAACCTCTAAAATTGGAATTGTAAATACAATGTGCCCAACATGAAAGTGACCTATATTGAGACTGACTGCAAAGAAGCCTTCAGCTGAATTCATTTTGAAAGACTGTAGTTAAAAATTAGCAACGCCTGCCAAGTAAGCCAGCAGGTAGGCTGCATCTTTCACACCATTAATGCTGACCTTGTGAAGTTACTTGTTTCAGTGCCAGCTAAACAGGAAGTGCTCAATAAATGATGACTAAACTGAAATGCTTGTGAAAATTCTAGACTCTGATTCTAGATTTTAGTGGATTGAATACTGAAGGGTCACACATTGCTTATGACAATAATTTTGATTTTTTTAATTCTTTTTCTAATCAAAAGCTCTTCAAATTTTAAGTAGAAAAGAGAAGGCATCATACTTTGTATACAAGATATAAGCATTGAAACTTTAAAATTTTTTAATGTAAACCATTAGAGAAGAGTTCACATAGTTTCTTCCTTACTATATTGAAAGAGAATTTAAAAACCAAAATTATTATCACAAGTTACGCTTATTATTTTGAGTTCCAAATAACTAAAAAAATCATACCATACCAAAATTGAAGCCTCATGCATTATGTCAAAACACTTGCCAAGTTTTCACACAGCTGAAAAGCCCCAGTTTCCTTGGTGTAAATAAACAGCCAAGGTCTTCAAAATGATTCAGAGGCAACATATAATCTAGAGTCAAACCAGGGACAGGTGTTCCAACAATACAGATAAATCCCTGAGATGATTTTCATTACCCACAGTGAATAATGTGTAACCCTTCCCAAGGGGGTAACGAATAGATTTTGTGGAAATAAAATTAAAAAGAAAATGGCTTGACTTTGGACTTGTCTACCAGAGTACTTACTTGACACGTGTTCACTTCCTACAATGCCTTATACAGATATAAAAATGTCGCTGAAAAACATAAGAAAAGGGAAATCTTTCGACTCTCAACCCTAACAGAGTATACCTTTAATTAGTGACTTTTTTTTTCAGTAAAGCAGTTGTATGTAAGCCCATGAATAGGTTTATGAACCTACTGCTTCTACCAAAAGCATCTGTAAAGATGCAATGCTAATTTATTTTAGCGGATGCAGATCTGGACAAAAAAAAAAAAAACTAAAAAGAAAAGAAAAAGAGAGAAGTATCAATGGCAAAGGATATTAAAAAGTATGATTGTGTCCTTTTATTCTGTATTTAATATGCAGTTATGCTTCAATGCTTGGAAATTGTTCTCTACATAATTTTAACTGATATTTTATTTAAAGCATGTAAAACAAATCCTTAGAAGAAACTCAAATTAAAAAATCATGGTTTGAGATATTCTCAGGATTCCAGCTTGATCAACTCGGTGGATTATTTACTAGATTAGGGAAGATTAGAGGGGGAACAGGAGGAAAGGGAGGGTATCTATGAAATACACAAGCAAAGATGACATGAAATTAAAGAGAACATGAACTATCTATGTGAAGATGGCCAGCATCAAAGAGATGCCTTCAATGAAGATAATTTGATATCCATCAAAATACAGATGGTATCTAAAGCCCTGATAATGAAATAATCTAGGGAGAGAATGAGAGAGAGAAGGGGTTTCTGTACTGAGTTGTATAAAACTCCAATACGGGTGGGAGGAGATAAGGAAAGGAGACAGAAGGGATATGCAGTGTGGTAAGTAGAAACCAAAGAGATGGTCTCAAAGATGGAGAAACCAACTTCAATGAGAGTTACTGACAGATCATGCAGGATAAGAACTTTAAGGATTTTGAAATATAGAAGTATCCAATAATCTTGAAAAAAAAGTTTCTATATATGGAAAGAACCAAGAACGAAATGAGTTGAAGGATTAAAAAAAGAAGTGGATGAGGAGACAGAATGCGTAGACAACACTTTTGAGAATTTAAGCAGTAGAGAATAATGGAATGGTAACTGAAGGGGTATTATAGTGTCAATGAAGGGGCTTGTGTGATTGAAATGATATGAGAGAAAGAAATTGAATACACAGAAAAGAGAATATATTCCTGAAGTAAGAAAAGTCTTTAGGATGATGAAAACGGAAGGAGTCTGGAGCACCTGTGGTGAGTGTGGATGCAGGAGGAAAGGATCGGTGAGTGAAGGTGCAGTCACATAGGTGGATTTGGAGATGGTAAGATGCAGACATACCTTAGTCATGATTTGTACTTTCTCCAGTGACATATAAGACGAGGTCATTAGATGGTGAGTGGGGCTAGATGGAAAGTTTGAGGAGAGAGTAAAAGTATGAAATCGTCACTGCAGAGGGTGAGAGGGTGAGGTTCTTGGAGAAACATAATAGGTCTGTAATAACAGGACTGCTCAACTAAACGTGGCTTTATGGTATCCTCTTTACCTTCATACACTTGGTAACTCATCTTAATGAAACAAAAGGCTCATTTAAATATATTGCTTTTTCTTATGGTAATGATACATTATAATGTTATTCGTAATTTTGGCAGCTCTCAATTGTTTCATTTTCCCTTTGTGGACATCAAGGATTCATTGCTATTCCGGGTTGTGGGTTATTTTCAACCTACAGGCCATCAGAGATTTAGGAGTAATAGTCAAGGTAGAGTCAAGATTCCCTGGAAATCTGGTGTCAAAGAGACAACTTCTTTAAATCATCTTGGTTTGGGTCTCATTATCCACAAAACTAGGTAAAATATCACTGAGCCAAGGCAGTGTAGTGAGTCCTTGCACAGAGATTTGTAAGGAAGTTGGGAAAGTAATAATTTGGTGATCACTGAGATCAGCTTTCTTGGACAACTCAAAGGGGACAATATTTTACAGCTGCCGTGTCATTAGAGGACATACATGGAACAACGCAATGATAAGCCAAAAAACAGACAGGCCAAGACTCAGAATATCCACTACAGCTCCCCTTAAGGGCTTCTTTTATCGAGCCCCCTTTCCTTCTGCAAAAGTCAACATGTTCGCACCATGTGACCCTCTCCTCTGGTGACAGTCAGCTGGACCAGCATAGGCCTATGACCCGGTGGCCTGCAATGGGACTGGACATGAAGCCCTGCATAACAGGGATGTAAGAAGGTGACTAGTTGGAACAATTGTATACTCTTGTTTTGATATTTTAAATTCAAAATAATGAGAGAAAAAGAGAGAGAGAGAGAGAGAGCACTGAGCTACTAGCAGAGAGGACAAAAGCCAAATGATGTCCAAACGATTGGAGGAGGAACAGTAATGGTGGAGCATTAGCTTAGAGATCTACAAGTTCCTGGTGCAATGTGATAACCCAGTTATACGTGTGTCCTTCTTGCCATCAGCCTGGGAGTCTCCCTCATTCATATCACAAACATCTAATTAAGGGCAACCTTCAGCTTGCTTCTTGCGGTAGATTGTTAAAAAGTCTGTTATGAAGGGGCCCCCGGTACCCCCGCCTCCCGGGATGCATGCCTTTGTGTCATCTCCTCTTTCTTCGACTCTGAGCTCATCTAGTGGGCCATGGCTCATTAGCAGGTGTGATGCAATCTGAAGCTTGATAAATATTTGCACACTGAAACTTGTCCTTTCAGAACTCTCCCTCAGAAGCCAGGTGCCATGCTGTAATGAAGCTCAAACTAGACTGCTGAATGCTGAGAGGCCATGTGGAGAGAAGCCCCAAAGGATGAGTGGCCATCTTGAATGTCCCAACACCAGCTGAGTCCCAGCTGAATCTGCTGCACGAGTGACCCCAGCCACACCACATGGGGCTGAGGAACTATCTGGCTGAACCAGTTGACCCACAAAATCATAAGAAACAATAATGTGCTATTGTTTTTAAGCCATCGAGTCCTGCAGGTGGTTTGTTATATAGCCATGGATAATTGAAACACTTCTAATTACCTAAGAAAATGTTCAAAATAGCCACTCTCTCCAGAGACAGAGGCAGGCGTCATGGATTATGAGTTAGAGAAGACGGAATTTCAGTTCCTCCTGTAGTACTTACTTCTATAAACAAGATTTTCTGGCCTCACTTTTTTCTGTCATCACTTTTGTCCTATCTGCCCTAATAGGTTATCCTCAAGCGCAAGCGCTCAGTAAAATACTTAGGTACCAAATATATAAATGAATGAAATCTGTACTTGTTTGCTAGGGCTGCCATAATAAAATACCACAGACGCATAGCTGAAACGCCAGAAATTAATTTTCTGGCAGCACTGGAGCCTGCAAGTCCAAGATCAAGGTGCAAGGGGACTCGGTTTCTCTGCAGGCCTCTGTCCTTGGCTTGCAGATGGCCACCTTCCTGCTGTGTCCTCACATCACCTTTGCTCTGTGCACACGTAACCCCGGTGTCTCTCCCTCTTTTTACAGAGACACCAGTCCTATAGGATTAGGGCCTCACTCTAATGACCTCAGTTAAACTTAATCACTTCTTCAAAGGCCCTATCTCCAAATATGGTCACATTGATTACGGCTCACCTATATGACCTAATTTTACCTTAAGGGCTCGATCTCCAAATACAATTACACTCTGAAGCAGAGGGAGTTGGAATTTCAACAAATGAATTCTGAGAGGGACACAGCCCATAGCAACAGCTAAATGTTAATGATCTTAGGAACTCTGAATAATTATACAAATACCCAATGCTGCTTTTAACCTTCCATGAGCAAGAAAGAAATCCCAGAATAAACAATATGAGAAATGATGCCTGGGGTCTCCATCTTGAACCACACATGACATAAGCTTAGCTATGAGTTTGTTAGTGTCAGGTAGCAACTACTATTTTCACGTTTCCGTATGGTCACGGCTCTCTGAGCAGAGTGCTAGCAGCCTAGGTGAGAAGGGGCTGAATGGCAAACAAGTCTTAGACGTTAAAGACAGAGATATCTGGAGAGATCTACTGGCTTACTTCCCCAGGAGCCACATGTTACATTCCAAAGAGTAAAAGATCTAGGAACTTGGGTTTATCTCTCTAGAGAGGGTTCAAATAAAAGCTCAAAAGTGTTTGTCTCTCTCTCTCTCTCTTAAGGAGAGGAGGGGCAGGTATGTTCCATATAAGCTCCAAAATTCATAATTTTTAGTACTCCTTTCCTGTGGCATGAGCCCACTGTGTGTGCAGGTGACATCTGCCCTCACCATGTTGCCCCAAGAGGGACCTGGGCCTGGGGAACAGTCACAGATGTCCTATAAGTAAGTAATTGGTTTGTTCTCTGATCCAGAAATCTCTTATTTCCTGTCAGAATAAAATAAATACAGAGAGATTTTTAAAAATCTAACAGAGGCTACAATCTCTGGAGTTAAGATCCTAAAACTTCTGAAGGCCAAGATCTAAAGAAAAGTGGGTTAAAATACTTAAAACAAGGTGCCTTTAATAGTAAGCAATGAAGTACCAGAGCCTTAGCTATTGTCCCCTTTCCAGACAGACAACTCTATCCGTTACAAGTGGCTTCTTTTTAAATCTTTAGTTTCTAAAAATCTTGGTGAGCTTTTCATTGGTCCAAATTTTTAGCTTACCTTTTACAATAAGCAGAAGAAAGTTTAACATGAAGATCATTCTGTTTTGTTGCTGATGTGATGGTAGCACGATGTTAGGGCTGATGCTTGATTGTGGGACTTGATATCAACATGCCACCTGAAACCTGTCCTGTCATCGTTAAACTGGTGCAGAACATTCTAAAGCTGCAAAGATATATCCCCTACCCTGCGCTAATCAGAAGACAGAAGCAGTCCTGTCAATATGCTCTGAAAAGATTTATCTTGTGAAGCTTTTCTTTTTAATTAGATAGGAATACTATAAACAGCTGTTATGATTTTAAAATAACAAAAACAAGATGCCTCGTCTCCAAAGATAAATCTTTTCTCAAGGTAGTGCTTTACTGCACTTATAACCCATGGTGCAACTTTTCTGCTTTTTCAGATCTCATGACAAATGTGATCGACTGCTGTGCTTTAGCAGCTTCTTAGCCCCTTTAGCAAACCCCTAATTAAAAAATTTAAATGATATTAAAGAGTTGCTTGAAATGAATTTACTCACAAAGTATATCCTTATATTTGCCGGCAGACTTACTGATTGTGGATGTGCGTCGAGGTGAACCCCTCAGGGATTATATTCAAATGCAATCCATTCTCCACTTACAGACTATGTATGTGTGCTTCTAAAACTTCTCTCATAGAATTTGAGTTTGAGAGGATCTTGGGTCACCCAACCCAGCCATCAATCAAAAATTTACAACACTCTTGAAGATGGACATGCAGCCTAGACAAGTAAAAGAGTTCTGTCACTGGGACTCTCTAAGTGCTAGAAAATCCTTCTTTACATTGAACCAAAATTCACCTCCCCATAAATTACAATCATTGACCCTAAGTCTGGCCTATGGGTCATAACAATTAAGTCTTTTTTTTCGATCAATAGTTCTTCCAAGAAATGAAGCTCATTGCCAAGTCTGTATTAATCTTCTTCAGATCGTTGTTGGTTCTAACATCCAAATGGGTGTTCCTTCATGCTCTTTTGATCAAAGTTTCTAGCCCTTGGACTCATCTAGCTGTGCCTTAGCACCTACCTCGAGATGAAACTCTCCATCAGCATTGAGCTGTTTTATCTTTTAGACATTACAGATACACTGCCCTGGACCTGCAAGCTTTTCAGAGCTGAACACATATAAAAGTGAGTTACTGGCTCCAAAGTATTAAACAAAACTTTTAACATTGAAATTAAAAAAAGTTTCATCAGATATCTGTGAAATATCCCATTATGTCAGATTCATTAACTATTAAATTTAATATTCATTAAAAAATCATTATATATATAAAAACAATCTGTAGGTTAGTTTTAATGTCTCTGTTTCCAAGAATGCACAGTGATTGCAGAGGAATGAGAGCTAATCATAAATTAAATGAGTTATTGCAGCTAAATCACTTCAAAAGCAAAACCACAAAAATCTTTACAAAATATAAGCAATATAATATACATATATAGTTATAATATTAATGATATTTGCATTTGAACTGAAAGTCAGGGGCTTCAACAGAAGTAAAAGAGCCTCTAAAGGTCTTAAAAATGGCTATTAAAATTATAACGTGGCATATGAAAGATATAAACTACAACCTCCATCAGAATCATCTAGGGGATATATAATAAATGCAGTGTTTGGGGCCCCACCTCAGCCCTAATAACATTTCAGCACTGCTGATTTTAACCACAAACTTCCAGGTCCTATTCTTCACTCTTCCTTCCTATTTAGTCACCCGCATCTCTGACTTCTGACCTGAAACCTGTTTCTTGTCAGGTATGTTGACATTTGGATCCTTCTGTTGCCTCTAAGCAGTCAAGTTTCCACATTATTACTATAGTGTTCAGACTACGGACCAAAATCAACATAGAAATGTTCATTTCAATTTTACCCACAATAAATGCCAACAGAAAAATGACAAGATGAATTGTCAAAATGAAATCCTTCCCAGCATCCCCAAGGCTAAAGTACCATCCACTTTAATTTTTTTCCTTCTTGCTTCCAGCTTAAATTGCCTCAGGCATGTATGGGAACTCTGTTGCCCTGAGTGCATAAGAGAAGTTAGCTCCTCCTAGGAGGATAGGAGGAACCGTCCCTTACCTGGGGCGGGGATGACCTACAGCTCAGGCAACTTATCTCTAGAGCAGGCCGTTCTGACTACAAGAACTTGAAGTGAAGAGAATCTCATTTCTTGAGCCACTTAAATAAGTGGGGAATGCAAAGATCTTTTCAAAGACTTCTCACCAAGCTGGTAATAGTGCCAATTTTTTTTTATTAGTGGTGATTTTGGTTAGTCATTTTTTCTAAAAATGATTCCAGCACTTACTGTGCCTTAAATGGTTTCCAAGGATCCTAAAATAGTGACAGAGCCTCCTTAAATACTACTAGGGTATGACACAGAGCCCAAAAATTACAGAGTTCAATAAATATTAATGCATTTTAATGTTAATATCAAAAATATTCCTATAGGATATTCAGCTTATCTGCTTTTTATATCATTTTCTACAGGAGGATTTCATCTTCTGTGGAAAACGATACAGCCAACACTGGCCTAACAGTAACATCTGAAGAGATAAAACATTTATTGATGTGGGACTGCTATAAAAAAAAATAGCAACTTCTTTCTGAAATTAAAATCAACTTCTTTGAAATCAAATATATCCATGTACAGCCTTGATACTAAAAGAAAAAAAATTGGGGAGAATTTTTAATATTAGACTTAATGTATCTGTCCTTTGCTAAAAATAAACTAAGCAGTGTTAAAAGATAATTTTGGCAAGGGAACTTAACATAATTACATAATTACTGAATCTTCAGAACGGAACATTCGTAAAAATAAGCACTGGACATGTGCCTGGGCCCATATAGAAATTGGGCCTCGTTTTGTATAAAAATGACACATTGAATACAACCAACCAATTTTACTATAGATTAGCAAACCCCAGAAGAGCTATATACAATGGACTTTTTTTTTTTTTTTTTTTTAACAAGCATAAGCTCACAGGACAAAGAGAAAAAGAGAGGCAATAATAACAACAGAATTTTGGAAACTCAAAAGCAAATAGACAAGTGGCAACTCGCTTGGTAGAACTGAAGGAGCCAAACGCCAAAGTGGCGACGGGGACAGCTGAGAAGTCATCTGATTTACAAGGTAGTACTCAAAAAGCTTCCTGGGGTGAAGCTCCAGGGGGATGGTGTGCTGAGGAAGACGGGTTTAAATATGAAAAACATTAGATTTCCTATTATTTCATTCTCACTTCATGCTGCTGGGTGCTTCCCCTCCCCTAGGACAGCAGAAGGCTAGAGAGTAAAGCACAGGGTCCCTGGACTGAAGGGGACACGCACACAGGAGAAAGTGCGGCACCTCACTGCAAGCAGGGGAATCTAGCAAATTTCATCATGAAGGATGCTGAGACCCCTCTACTTGATCCCTGTACTGGCTCCCAGGACAATGGCAGCCCTGTCATTACTCTCCAGGTGAGAGGTTGCATGAATCTTCTCTGGGGAATTACCTCAGCCTAACGGGAAATATCTAAAGATACCAACTTCCACATCTGGAATTTCTGCAACTTCTAGATCACCCTAAAGCAAAGGACACCAAAGAAAGTCCTGCCCAATGCTCTGAGCTTTCAGTCACCTTTCTAGCCCCCACTTTTACATAAAGACAACCAGAGGTCACCAGAACAGATATCAAAAGACACAAACAAAAGAAAGCGACTGAGCAGATACAGAGACTATCAGAAAAGAGGAAATTTCAAAAATGTTATCTTCAATATCCTCAGAGAGATAAGAGAAACACTGCATCCGTGAAACAAGAATATGTTAATCCAATAAGGAACATTCAGAGCAGCAGCTCTCAAACTTTCTGTTCTAAGAAACTCTTTCCCTAACACTCTTAAAAAGTTACTGAGGATCCCAAGAAGCTTTTGTTTATTGAGATCATTGGTATTTATCATATAAGAAATTAAAAGTTAAATTTTAAATATTTATTGATTCAACATAAAAAAACCATTATATTATATGTAATACATAATCAATAAAAAAGATGTATTTTTAAAAAATTATTACATTTTCCAAAGCAAAGGATAGCCAGTGACAACAGCAACTCTGCTTTACATTTTTCCAGTTATCTTTAATGTCTGAGTTAATAAAAGGCAGCTAGGTTCTCAGATCTGTTTCTGCATTCCACTGGTTACAGAAGTTTCAGAAAGAGAAAACACAGAAAGGATACCATCATAAAAATGATTCGAGGGAATTTTTCAGACATAAGGACATGAGTTTCAGATTGAAAAGTCCCATTAAATGCACAAACAAACGAATAAATGTAGACTCACCCAAGCCTACATCACTGTAGACATTTCAGGGTTGGAGCCAAAGAGTAATCACGCAAGATTTTTGAGAGAAAAAAACGTGTCACATCCAAAGCATCAGGAAGCAGAAAAACCTCAGAAATCTAAAAGAAAATAGAACAATGCCTTCAAAACCCCAAAAGGTAATTATTTACAACGAAACTCTCATCTAGTATAAAGGAAGAACAGAACCATTTATAGAAATGCAAAATTCCAGAAAATTTTTCCTTATACATCCATTCCCAGGAAACTATCAGAAAATGTGCAGCAACAAAACAAGTCCTTAAACCACATGTTCAAAAACAAAGACAAGGATACAGGAAACAGAAGATTCAACATGGAAGAGAGACAAAGGGAATTCTGGGAATAGTCAGGATGATGACGATGAAAGATTCCTAAAATAACACTTCAGTGTCTCAGGTGTAAGAAGCAAGTGGTCCAGAAGGAAGCAGATGAGCAGGTGCCAAGATTTATAAAAAGATGAATCCGATGAGAACACAGGTATTGAGAGCAGATTTAGACAACTGTTAGAAAGTTTGAGATTAAATTAATGTTACATGAATAGAAAATTAAGCAAATAAGTAAACATTGGTAATTATTCACTCCAGGGAAAACAAAAGGCTGCGCATATAAAAAAATATGATTGTAGCCTCCCAATTGACTCAGCTCTAAATAGCATTGACATAGTCTTAATAAAATAAAATCTAACAGAAATCATAACCTAGCTATATTGAGACAACAGAGTAGGGGAAAGTAAGTATGCCTGTCAGAGTAAAACAGGGGATAGGAAACTAATTCCTCATCTTCCAAAGTAGGAATTCAATAGAAAATATCAAAAACTGATTTAAAGAAAGAAAGAGTAATACAAGCATTTTATTTATAGACATGAAGGGAAATTCTGAAACCTTAGCTAAATATATTTAAAGAGGGCACATCTGGATAGGGAAATAAAAGACTACTTTTCATCTTAAATCTTGCATAGTTAGTTAATTCTCTAAATGTGTAAATATGATGAGAAGACATCGTTTTTAAAATGTTGCACAAGTTTCAAAAAGCAAAATAAATCAAGTCCATCAAAAGTCAAGCATCTGGGTCAAAAGGAGGCTAACACTACTTTCTCATTTGGGTTATGTCTTCTCAAATATTAGAGCTTTTGAGGAGACTGAACACAATTTATCACAAACTGAAGCTAATGTTCTTAAATGTTACCTCTTCGGTGAATTTTAGAAATGCAAAATAGACAGAGATAACGCCAGTGGCCCATGCGAATTTGGACAATGCAAATTTGCCTAGTGACATAATCTTAGCAACCTAAAATTTGTGGTAATTATTTTTTAAGCTAACTTAATCACAGAAGGAATCCATCACTGCTGTATACTAGCTTGTTTGTTTAGTATTATTGCCTCAAAGATTGAATATATAGTAAAGCTAAAAGTTGGTCTCATATGTGGTGTTACTAAGGATACAACCAAAGAGAGATGTTTCTTGCATCTGATGTAAACTGTGGTATAGAATCACCTGTAGGTACTGTGGGTTCCTCTTCAGCACGTGGACACACAAACTTCTCAGTAAATGCTAATGCTAATGATGACAATGATACATTTAAAAACAATTCTGCTAAAATCATGTCAGTCCAACTGATTCTGTGTTCTCTATTTTTAGTTTTCAGGGTATCAAATGGTGACCAGTGTCAGTTTTGACACAGCTGAGTATTTGGGCTGAATTTAGTATTTAAGTGCCATCCCTGTTCCGGGTACCATGTTAGGCTGTGCACAAAAATGGGATGTTTACACAATAAAGCCTCAATACATACTTAGGCTGTTTCTCTATATTAGTCATAACTTCATAAGAGACTGATCTAGTTCTTTCCATCGAATTCCAGGATGACTTGCCTGTGATAATCATTCAACTTATCCTGGAATAGAACTGGAGGTGCTCACTGTCTGGGGAGAAACTGCCATTGAATTTCCCGGGACAGCAGTGGGGTTGGCATCTCTGAGCTTTCCCGAAAGGCATTCCTTTCTCTCCTGCTTTAGGAGAAGCTCTCTCCTGAGCTGTACCGACACGGAAATGGAAGAATAAAGTTCAAGGGGCCAAGGACATTTTGGGAGTCACTACTGCTCTGTATCATGGGGAGTGAGACTGGATGGGTCTTCTGCCACACAAAACAGCAGAGAGTGATAATGAGCAAGGAACAGGAAAAGGCCCATTGGTAACAGCGGGATGGGGCCGGGGGATCCACTCTGACGAAAGGTGGGAAAGCAATAAGGGAAAAAAAAAAAAAAAAAAGAAAGAAAGCACATGGGTTTGAAATCAAAGAACTAGGTTTAAATATCAGGCCTACCTCTTTCCCGCTGTATTTTTTGAACAAATTATCCTCTTTGAGCTTCAGTTCTTGTTTGTAAAACAGAAACGTTAATACCCATTTTGGGGGTCGTTCGAAAATTTTTAATAATCCATGTAAACCCCAAAGCACCAGGCCATACTGTGGTGGTGGTTGTATAATATAAGGCACAGTGGCCCCGGGGCAAGCCAGTCTCAGTTACGACACTGAAAGTGGCCCTTACTGATCTGAAGCACAGAGACAGTGAACCCAGGCGGAAGCGTTCGGTCTCCTAGTGTCAAGCGGGAGGGGCGATCACTAGATCGAACTTGACTGAGGCAGTGTCTCGGCCAGGACACGAAGGCCCAGGGGAAAGTTAGGGACAAGGCTTCTTCCCAACTGCCCTGGTTTTCACAAAGACCAATTGTGACAGGCAGAATAATGGCATCCCCCTAGATGTCCCCATCCTAACCCGGGAAACCTACGACTAAGTTACGCTGCATGGCAAAAGGGACTTGGCAGGTGGGATTAACTTAAGGATCTTGAAACAGGCAGAGTATCCTGGAGATCAAGAGTGGGTCTGATGTAATCACAGGGCCCTTAGAAAAGAGAAGCAGGAGGAAAAGTCAGTGAAGGAGACGTGACCGTGGAAGCAGAGGTCGGAGTGATGCCGTTGCTGGAAGGCAGCCATAGGCCAAGCGATGTGAGCAGCCATCAGAAGCTGGAAAAGGCAGGGAAAGATTCTCCCCAGAGCCTCCAGAAGGAACGCAGCCCTGACGATACCTTGATATTAGCCCAGCGAGACCAATTTTCAGACTTCTGACCTCCAAAACTAGAAGATAACTGTGTTGTTTTAAGCAACTAAGTCTGTGGCAAGTTGTCACAGCAGCAATAGGAACGAAGACGGAGACTTGCCCCCTGACCACCCTGGGCCTGCCCCACCCTTTAGTTCTCTCTCCCTGGAGTTTCAGAGCCACGCAGTCAGCGCGGCCCCTCCTGCGCCCTTTCTCCTGGGGGCAGCCCCTGCAGGAAGCGCATACTTCCGGCTCCTCCACGCCGCTCCTTCCACAGGCACGGACCCCACGCAGCGCCGCCGGTGTCCGCATGAGTGAGTGCGGTTCCGGAGCTGGGAACAGGAAACCTGCTAAAGCAGCACACGTAAGCTGTGTCCTCCAACCCACCTTGGAGCAGTAACAAAGCTAGTGCTTTGACTTCCACCTGTCTGCTTCATCTCCCAAGTGATTCAGAACTCGGGTGGGGAAAGGGACAGAATCCAGCTTCAAGCACCGCGACCCTCAAACATTGTAACTGACGCCAGGGTGGGGATTCCGTTCTTAAGAGGGGGCATCAGGACGGAAATCCAGCTCTTATACTGAGCCAACATGGAAAACTGAGCTTGCTATCCTTAAGAGCAGGTAAGTGTGTGAAACTATATCCAAGGTCTTATCAAGACAGACCTTGTAAAAGGTTACCAGGACAGAAGAGGGGGAAGAGCTATGATAGATTCTTCGTGAGGATTATGGGTTGAGGACCTGAGGCACATCTGAGACTGCAGGTGGAGCTTATCAGTGGCTGTGGCTTCAGGACATTAGAGAAAGACTACAGCAAGCATTCCAGGCACACATCTCATGAAAAGCCTAGAGAGCTTGCCCAACCTGCCAGCCTAAGAGGTCTCCATGTTCTGTCCCCAGATAAGTACTGCTGTCAAAATCAGACAAAATACTGCAAGATACAAGCTGGCATCTCCAGTCCTCCAAAGAAGGGAACGCAGTTGCCCTCAGATTTCTTGGTCAGTTTCACCAGCTGGTGCTTCTAAGATTCCATCATTAAAATCCTATTTGAGGCCACAAGGAGAACCACTGAGGGCAAACACAAATGTATAAAGCAGATCTGTTGGGGTCTAATTACTGCTGATTCTGTTAGACAGAGCAAATATGTGAAACTCCACTCACTCACTTCCAGATGACTTGAAGATATTTATCATCCTCCCCTTACGCATGAAACAAACAAAAACTTTGTATCTCTTTTATTAATTTTCAGTCAAAAGAAGAACACATTGACAAGGCCATTAAGAAACATATTGATTGCAATTATCAATCATTTCACAAAATCGGGAAGTAATTTCCCAGCTGTGGATTGATTGCTGGGGAAGGGGCTCTAATGATCTCAGTCATTATCACAACCAGAAGCAGCCTATGGGAGCTGCAGTCCCCACAGGGAAGGTTTTCAGCCTAAATGAAGCTTCATTCCACAAGGCAGTAGCAACCAAATCTCAGCAGATCCTTCCAGCCTTCCTTCTCTTCCTTTGGTTGCCTTTAGCCTTTAAAACATTCCCAAAGCTAATGCATTCCAGAGAATTATCCAAGGGAATTGAGGAAATTCCCTCCTTGAAGAATTTGGAGCACGTGGGGATCTGGATGAAATGCCAGCAACATGAAAAGAGCACAGATAAAGAAGGTGGGGAAAGAGCTCCACCTTGGAAATGGAGAAGAAATGAGACGGATAAGTTCTTTTTCTCTGTTTCTCTGTTTTTTTAAAAAAACTATTTCTCCATTTGCAAACAGTGTTAGTTTTGAAGAAGCATTTGAGTAGTTAGGCCCCATGGCATTTAAGCAGAGCATCACTTTTGGCACACACTAGAAAAAGCCACTTTATAGAAGGGGTCTGATTACGGACAAATTCCCAGTTCTCAGACGGTAAAAAAGAAGCCTGGTACATGGTAAGTTAAATGGCTTTGAAATATTAATTGGAATAATGCAGTTTCAAGGAAGTTATATGGTCAAGGAGGGCTTTTTTTTTTTTTTAAACTTCTTTATAAAGGCAAACAGAAAATGAGAACCTGGGAGGGAACCGTTTCACCCACAGTCATGTGGGCACAGGGATCAGATATGAGAATGTTGATGGTATCAAATTCTGTCACAGAAAAGTACGAGACACTGTAGATATATTTTATTACCCACAAAATGACAATTTTCTTGTCAAGGTCCTCATCAAGTTCTTAATACATTTATTTACTCAACACAGATTCACTGAGCACCTACTGTATGCTAGGCACTGAGTTAGGCTCAGAAATACAGAATTTAAAACCACAGAGACTCTGCCATTAAGGAGCTGAGAATCCACAGAAGAGACAGGCATGCAGTGAAACTGTAAAACACAGGGGAGAGTGTCTGTGATAGTCTTGGCTTAAGGCACGCTAGTCACGATCCAAAATCTTGTCCTAATCTGTCAACTGCTAGTTACTGGTCTGCAAGGAGACAAATAGAGAAATTGAGGAACTTTGATAGAAGTCTGATATTACCATGACATCCAAGCACAACATATAGAAAAAAAATTTTTTAATCAGTCCTTAACTGTAGATCTTTTGAGAGATACTGCTTAAGGTTTTGGAGACTTCATATTAAAACTAAATAAAGTTAAATAAACTATGTAGGTAAATAGGAACACTCTAGAATCCTCCCCCACCCCCATTAACAATAAGGGATTAGGCAAGTTTTCTTAAAACAGAATCATGGTACGATAACAAGTGTTGGTGAGGATGTAGAGAAATTGAAACCCTCAAACATTTCTGGATTGTAAGATGGTACAGCCACTTGGGAAAATATGTTCAACAGAGTTACCGCTACTCCTAAGTATATATGTAAGAGGATTGCAACTTCCACACAAAAACTTTCATGTGAACATTCACATCACCGTTATTCATAATAGCCAAAGAGTAGAAACAACTCAAAGCCCATTAACTGATGAATGGGTAAATAGAATGTGGCATATTCTACAATGGAATTTTATTCAGAAAAAAAAAGGAATGAACAACACAGATGAACCCTGAAAGCATAATGCTAAGCTGAAGATGGTCACAAAAAGCCAAATATTGCATGATTTGACTTACATAAATATCCACAGTCTATAGAAAAATAAAGTAAATCAATAGTTGCCAGAGGTTGGGGTCAGGGGAATAGGGATTAACTGCTAACTCTGGCCATAGGGTTTCTGTTTTTGTGTGAAGGAATCAATTGTAGTGGTTTTTGCACAACTCTGTATATACTAAAATTACTCGACCGAACACCTCAAATGGTGGCTTTTATGGTATGCAAATTATATCTCCATAAACCAGTTATTTTAAAAAACAAAACAAAACAACAGAGTCACGGTGAAGTCCAGAAATCAGCCTAAAGACTTTCTTGTAGACCATACATACCTGGGAGTGTGCTGGCTAACTAGGATTCTTAGACAAGTTTTATTTGTTCTGCACAGTATTTTTAAATTTTATTTTATATCTCACATTTAAAATTTAGGTAATTTCAGGAATATCTAGGTAACTGTTTTTTCTTAAGGACACGTGGGAACACAGAACTGGAGCCCACAGGGTTGTGGCTGGGGAAATGCAGCTCCCCATCCTGGTACCCAGGTCCCTCCTTTGAGTCGTCCACCTGTCCTCTGTAGTGATAAGTTTCAACTATGTTTCCTTTTCTTCATTTTACTTGGTCTGGTTGGGGGTGTTAGTACGTCCCTGCCACTATCCCATATCCATCTTGTCTATAATTTTTTGTAACCAAAACAGGAAACTAAGTCCCCTCTGGTAAATAAAATGTGTATGAGTTTTAAGTCTTGGTTCAAGAAATTCTGAGGTGATCAGAAAAGAAAAGGTTTTGCAAATGTCACATATTATAGACAACTCCCAAAAAGATGAATAGTAAAACCCTTACTCTTAGAGTATAAAGAAGAGATTTGGGGTATCAAAATGAACTCCTAGGAGAAGAACTTGAGAAGCCATGTCTTTTTCCCACAGCACTACCTGATTTTATGAGGATTTATTCACTCAACAAATATTTATACAGTACTTTCTATGTAGCACACACATCCTATATACCGTGGAATCAGTTGCGAACAAAATTAAATCTCTACCCTTAAAGAGCTTACGTTCCAATGAAGAGAGACAATAAACACCTCAAAAATGTGTAAATAAATAAATAATGTAATTTCAGATAATAATTATAATGAAGAAAATGAAATAGGATAATGGGATAGAAAGTGAGTGGGTAGTTGGGTTGAGGAAGTGGTGCTTTAACTCTGGCGACTGGAAAAGGACTGAACAGAGAGATGACATTTGAGCAGAGACTATAATGATGAGGAGACAACAAGCACAGGAAGATGTTGTGGGACACAGAAAGCTAGAGACAAGAAGAGTATGGCGGACTGAAAAGGAGGTACTAGGGTCATCAGCCAGACAGATGAAATGACGAAAAGCAGAGGCGGTAAACTCCAGTACCTACTACAGGTAGGCAGGCAGACAGCTCCAGGAGCGGAAGTGAGAAGGGCATGTGAGGCAGAGGGGAAAGCAAGTACGCAGGTCCTGGGATGGGAGCAAGCTTCAGATGTCGTGAGACTTTCATAAATCTCACGTGTCTAGGAATCTCCTCTGCCTCTACTTTTTCTAAATTTCCCCAGGACCCTCATGAAACCACTGCTGATAAAATGAAATATCAATCATTGACGTTAGCTTACTCCTTACAATCTCTGCCACTCCCCCTCCTCGCCATTCCCCAGTACTTCACAACACCCCCATCAGCACCACCGTCACCATGACCAAAGTCTAAGACAGACACTGGAATTTACTGCCAACTGATACACCAGGCAATGGCAGCTAAATGGGTATGAAACGTCCAGGCATAAAAAGGAAGGAGTGTCATTTGAAGATTTTTCCCAATCTTGTGGACCAGAACAGATTCAGAACCTGGCAAAGTACTTAAAAAGCTGAATATCATCATAAGTTCCAAGACAACTATGGTGTGTACTGTACAAGGACTAAGGAATGGAGCTATCTAGTATTTAAAAAAATTAATCACTTACCATGATTATGTCTACCACCTGCTAACATGGAATCAAATCAGTAATATTAATCCCTCAAAGTAATTGATACGGAACTAACAAATCGTTTCAAAAGTAAAAATAAAAGGAAAGTGAATAATTCCAATAATATGAAATTGTATAATTCATATTTGAAGATTAAAAATAAAGAAAGAGAATATTTAATAACTTCCTTCAGTGAAAGAAATTATTTATGTTGGTACATTGAGTCTAATTAAATAGAAGAGGATGAATAAGAACATGAAAATGAAACACTAGTGTGAAAATTCCCAGATGGTGGGAAATACACAGATTATCTCACTGTTATTGTTCAATATTTATTAAACACCCTGTTTTCCAAATGTTACCAATTATAAAATTCCAAATGTATGTAACTTAGTGAGGGATCTGGATTGGTTTGTAGATTCAAAAAAATGATAGAACTGTTGAAGTTTGTCTTTGATCTTCCCACCTCCCTTTCAATGCAATTCAACTACAGTTATTGGGAAACTACAGGAATGAGGCAGAGTCACCGGCAAAGATGTAACTCAAACTCTTGCCTCCTGTTCAGGCTGTCTACTCACAAATTATCCACCTTCCATACAAGCCCATCAAAATTCTTAGGCTCTCATTCAGGTTAAAAAGAGCACTTGGATTCAAGTAATTCACACTCTAATGAGAATGACTAACAGGTTTTATCCACTGATAGTATATGTTGTCACTGCCCATATCCCTGGGTCGTCAACACAGCATTTCTGTGCCTGGGGCTGTTCCCACAACTATAGAAGGCTGAATGGTGCATGAATCAGGCCAGAAGTGCTAGGGAATTAACACCAGCCTGCAGTAGCCTTCAACCTAGGGACTCTAAGGAACTGGCGATATAAATAGCCCAGCTCCCTCCACCTCAAGTTAGAGAACTCTGAGAAGTGTGTTTTGTATATTTCCTGGAATGCCCCTGCTGGATTAACTTCCAGTCTCTTACTATGGTTGCTGGCATCACGATGCACTCTTTATTGGCTAATATACCTCCTCTGCCTCATTTTTCCACTTTCCTACCAGTGTTCTCTACATCTCCCAAGTAAACTACTTACATTCAAAATTTTGTTAGGGTCTGCTTTTAAGGGACAAAAAGTAAGAAACAAGCCAGTAAGCTATTTGCATATCAAAAGATGAATTTGTTTATCCAAATGGATTTTCTCAATACTAGAAGGTAAGGAGAAATTGTGATTGAGAGGTCTGCCCTATGTTCAGTTCAGTGCATACATTAGCACCCAATCTTCCTCTGATTTATCTTCCTCCTTCTGATTTTTATGTCCTGCTCTTTGGTCCATCCCTAAGCATTCTCTGCTGTTCCCCAGCCCCAATGATCTCTTCCACATCAAGAATCGTTTCATTTATTGTTTCTACTACTTGCTAAACAGTTATCTCCATCAGAAGAGGTCCTCAGGTGACTTTCCGTGTGGAAAGGATGCCCAGGTGAGGTCCCTTGTGTTGGGATCTGTCTAGTCACTCTTTCTGCAAGGTCATGGCTTCTTTAAGGACCAAGGTAAGAAGTCTTAGATCAAGGCTTAAAAATGCTCACTCCTTTGGGCACCTGAGATCTGCGTTCTGACCTGGCCACAGCTGCTCCTGAGTTTTTCTTAGGTATTATTTGCGGCTCATTAACGCAGGTGATTTATTTGCAATTTATTGATGCTATTGATCCCTTTAAAAGCAGCACACAGTTTTAAAACTCTATCTCTCAAGAGACTAACTTGCCAACATTTAAATCTAAACCCTTCTTTCCCACCTTTCAGGAAAAGCTTGCCAAACACCCGACTACAGACGCTCCTTCAACTGGTTTCCAGCACTGCTTAGTTTCACAGGCTATCGTGGCTGAACTTCATTCTGCTTCTGGGCCACGAGGTCATCACAACTGACAACATCTTCAACAAACATAATTTCCATAAACTGAAAAGTTACTGGTGGGCTTATTTTCATGTGTCTCTCTTAGCTTCTTTGTGATATCCTTAATTCTACTTTGGCTTAAAGACATCCATAATATCTACCCTAATTATAATTTTTGCCTCCCTATGGCAAAAATAAAATCCAGGTAGCGTCTTTCTTTTGAGTGGTACTAATCTGTGTGCACCCTCCAAGTAGACACTTTGCTTTTCGCTTAGCACCTGCTGTGTTTTTGCTTTCTTTTCATAAAGAAAGTTTACAGCAGAGTTGGACTTTTTTGTGATTGTTCTGGTCACCTTCCTAAATATCTAACAACTTCTGACCATCTTCCAAGCAAATTTCTTCTGTAGAATTTCCAAGTTTCAAATGGTTAACAATCAAAATTATCCATGCTTTAGAATTGTAGCACTAATCCTCCAATGTACATGTTCATCATATAATCTTCTCAGGAGATCTCAGCACTCATACCACAGGTTGCCTACTTTTCCTCAATGTACATAAAATGGCATGCAACTCCCCAGCAGGAAAAAATTGTAGGTTTGCTTTCTAGCCACATGGATCTAAACCACAGCTGTGTTTTCCATGAATTTTTTTACCGCAAAGTACACACACGTCACAGAAGCTGGTATCCTATTTTCATGCTGCTGTTGCTCCAGAATTTTTTTCAATCTGTTTCTGAAGCTGTTCTGATAAAACATTATGCAAAAAAATATATAGCTATCTCTTTCTTTCCAAAAAGCAGTTGGGGTTGATTTTCATTGCACTATCGATCTCTACAGTAGACCTCTTTTTTGAGGGGGCTTCCGCAATTCTGTTTCCAGGTCCTGCACATAATTCCCAGCTCTTGGTTAATGGCTTTCTATTTCAGTTTTCTTGTCCTGCCCCTGTCCCTGGCTTGGTTCACTTTTTCCCTCCGAATTTCAATTCTCTTGTAATTTCTCTGCAGGAAGCTCTCCAGCTCCTGCATTGACAAAACATGCCAAAGAGCATTCAGGAAGAAAACATAAGGACTTAGCAAGCGTTACAATTTGAATCTACAAGTGAACCACTTTTTATAACCTTCGGAAAAAATTGGAGAAAGTAGTGTAGTCAAATGGAGATTACAGATACGGAGTTCATATGAGGGACGGTACAGCAGAGTGTTCCAGAGCCAACCCACCTTGCCGTAGATCCCAGCTCTACCATCTGCCAGGTATTAAATAGTTGCTATTTGTGACTTTGCACAAGTTTCTTAACCCCTCTGTTTCCGTTTCTTCATCTGTAAAATGGGCAACAATAGCACCTATCTTACAGGCTGGCAGTAGGGGTTAAATGAAAAAAAACACATGTTGATAATTAATTGCCTACCTTATCATAAATGTTAGCTGTTTTTTATTGTTCAGTCTAATGCAAGGTGTGTAACAAAGGAAAGTGCTTACTTTCAGGAAGTGCCCACCTGTCACCTGATCAGAGGGAAGCCTCTCTCCTTTCCACCTCCTCATCAGCTCTAGGTTCAAGTCTCCCAACTCTAAAAGTCTTCCCCCACACACCAGCAATCCCTTCTGAATCCTACGCTACGGCTGTCATGCTTTCTGGGTACATGACACTGCACTGAAATGAACAGCTTGTTGAAGTACAAGGGGGCTCAGCAAATAATACCTCTGGCCCCTACAGAAGTGCTGAACCAACTGAGAAGGAAGACAATATAGCAAGGCAAGTAGGAAAATACACATATACACGTGCACTACACCATCTTTATTCTAATGAAGATGATGTTGGAGAAGACAGCTCGTATCTGTCGAAGCAGGTTTCCTTACACTAATCTCCAAAGTATACAGACTTCCCCTCTAAGGTTGTAACCACGAATCTTCTCAACCTCTACGGCTTGACTGACCATGTAGACAAGGGCAGACGTGCCCAATGGGCAGACCTGCTCCCAAGGAAAAGAGGAAAGGAAGGCACTGAAATGTACACGCCTGGCTTCTCCTTCCCAAGCCCCCACTGAGACTGTCCCAACTCCCTCTAGAGAACGTGCACGACGCGGTAGAGGCAGTCTGGGACGGCAGTGCCAGTGACACTGCACCTCCAGGAAAGGCAGCAGCAGGAACGAGAAGCAGCCCTTCTCCCCCAGACAGGCTGGGAGCTATTGCAGCACAAGACTGGCCAATAGCTGTGTTAGAGGAGACGTCAAAGTGCAAGGTCACGGTCCTATCATCAGAGCCTAGCTTTCCTGTTTCCTGCCCTGAGTTTCTGAAACAAAGGAAAAAAAGAAAGGGAGAATAAGAATTACCCCCACAAGCCCACATTGGAGTTTTAAATAACTCAACTTTTTTTCAGTGTGATATGTCTATTATATTCCCTGACATTCCAGGAAGCCCTGCACAACTGAAAAATACCACCAATGCTACACGAAGGTGCTTTCTGGTGCTTCTGGAAGTTGATGTCCCCTGCATCCACCTTCCCCTTTTTATCCCAGTCTCTGCAAAACACGGGATGGATGATACCTGACACTGACCACGGACACTGTGACGCAGTATGTTTTTTGACATGCTCTTAGTGACCCTAGAATTTGTTAAGAAAAAAAATGTGGTGGGCAAGGAATGTTGTTTTCATTATGACTTTTCATGGTTTAGTTTTGTTTCACTTCTTAAGCAAAGTCCATAGGATTTAACGGTCAAACCTCTCGCTTTCTCTTTGTCTTGCTTGATTTTTTAAAACCACCTCCCTGCCTGCCCAGAGGACTTCAGAGGTTCTCTCTTCCCACACCATATCCAAACTAGCACGTCAACTTGTAACCAAGCTGTTCTTCTTTTTCACTCCCTCTCCCTCAACCACTCTATTTTCTCCATGTTGTGGGTGTTGTGCTAAATTTCAGAAATAAACCCAAGTAGAAAATAAGAACTAAATTATTCCTTTGAACTTACAAAGAGGTATTATCTTCTGATACAAACTCAGGCTTTGATGAAGAAAGGTTCACTTGCTGGAACCCTGGCTGATCCGAGGTCTAAAACCCCAGATAAGACAAGAAGGTAAGAGCATTGGAGACCCACCTGTC
The DNA here is from genome assembly GCF_048773025.1 of Camelus bactrianus. Classification (NCBI taxonomy): domain Eukaryota; kingdom Metazoa; phylum Chordata; class Mammalia; order Artiodactyla; family Camelidae; genus Camelus; species Camelus bactrianus. The sequence continues at coordinate 16,841,070 of NC_133552.1, forward strand.
ACACAAGGGCATCACTGGGAGGAGAGAAATATTTTGGAAAATATCTTAATCTCTGAGGTGGAAGCATTGGAATAAAGACAAACTTATTTATTATCATTTTTTTTTCTGATGACTCAATACAATGTTAAGAAACTCCATGTAGATAATTAACATGAACTTTATACTCCCTAACTCTTCTCGGACACTCCCAAATTAAAGCATTCCTCCAAAGAACTGCCAACAGAATAACAAAAATGCTACTACCATGCCCAGGTAGTCAATGATTTTTCTTTAAACAGGCTTTCTCTCTGGGGTGCTGGCTTTCTTTCTCATTAACAGATAATGGTCCCTCTTTAGGCAAATAAAGTGAACTTCCATGACTGTTTCCACAGAGTTGGAGGATTCTGAACAGCATGATTGTACAAAATCATCATCTTGAATACACTGACAATGCAAAATGACACCACAAATTATGTTTTATAACTATAAACATATTTATTTTATTATTTTATTATTATAAAAATATTTATACTAAAATATTTAGTAAATTACAGAGTATAAACCATCTATCTGCCCAGGGCACACTGATCAAGTCCTCATACTAAAGCATTACAGAGCTTGACTATGTAAAACTCAGTCATAGCCTGTCCGCCTCACCTCATTCTCATTACAATTCAGAACTAATCCTATAGCTTTTCAGGGGTGTTCCCTAAGCCTGTCAATATAAGTTTGACTACATAAAAATGTAAAACCTTTTTGCAGGAGAAATAAAGCCAAAAGGCAAATGACAAACTGGGAAACCTATAGAGGTACACATGATAGGTTACTCGTTTTCTTAACATGAAGATAACTCTTATAAATCAACAAAAAAGAGGAACAGAATAAAAATGAGCGAAAAATGAGCCAAACAATGTGAAGAGGGAGTTCATAGGGAAAGAAACACAATAGCCAAGAAATCTATAGAGATGCGTATCTCACTAGTAACCAAAGGAATGTAAATTAAAACAGTAAGATGCTATTTTGCACCTAGAAGTTTAGGAAAGATTTAAAAGAGTAATGATATCTAACACAGGTAAGGTAGGAAGAAATGAGCACGCTAACACCTTGTGGTAAAAAGAACAAATTACTGCAATTATTTAGAGAGCATCTTGACAATATCAATTAAAATAATTTAAATTTGCATACCATTTGACCCAGGAAATGCTAGGAATTTATCCAACAGACACACTTGCAAATATATATTTAGAACATCCATTCAGTAGAATAATTGCCCTTAGAAAAATAAGATCTTTCTCTATGCATTTACATGGAAAACATCTCTGTTAACAAAGCAATTTGCTGAAACTTATGTATGGAATAATACAGCTGGTATAAAATGAGGTAGGTAGATTGTTGGATGGATGAGTAAATGCTTAAACCCACAGCAAACTGAAGAAAATAAAGACAAAAACTTAACAGTGGTTGAGTCTGAGGAGTGGGAATAAGGGTGGGTTTGGGGCAGGAATGATGGCAGTAGTGGAAAAATGTTAACTTTTCACTTTATTCCCTTGGCACTACCTAAATTGTTTTCATGATGAACATGTGTTACTTTTACAATGAAAAATTATACTTAAAAACACAATAAAAGGAAAAAGAGACCTAGCTTAAATAGTTCCTGTAAGTAGCAGGGCAACCGTAAAAGTGTCCCTTGCTTAGGGATTCGATCCTGAGCCATTTCATTCTCCCTATAGTTGGACCTGTGTCATTTCTCTGATTTTTGTTGTTGTTGTTGTTGTTTTCCCCCCTGCTGCCAAGCTTACTGATCTCTCTGGCATATGGTCTCAGTCTCTCCTCATCAAGACACATATTTCATTTTCTCATGGTCGCAACCTTGGCTGTTTCATATGTTCCATTCCTCTCATCTCAGCAACACAGTCGCAGGTGACCTTGGCTACTGTCTGCCCAGCCTGCTGCTCTCCAAGGTCCTCCCACCAGATCTGTCCTAGCCAACGTTTCAAGGCTATGTCAATGAAATGCAAGAGGGGCTCTCCTAGTCTTCAGAACGTAAAATAAAATAACCCCTCAGAGTGTGCACCCACCCAGTTTACTAACACAGTCTTTATATGTAAACTAGCACATTGTTTGTTTCTTCATATATCAGAGAAAAATACAAAGGCAGGGATACTCTAAGAAGTAATTCAGCAGCCATTCTTGAAATTCCTTTTTCTTTCTGATCTCAAAAGTTCCACATACCATTGTAGAAAATAAATAGGAAATAGAATTAGCAAAGAGAAGGAAACAAGTTAAAATAGTATAATTGCTTTTTTGCATTTTGATATATACAAATAAAATATGTGTTGGTTTTACAAAAATGGGTTTATATGGTATACATGTACACACCTCTTATTGCAGTCATTACTCTATGTGAATAAATAGGCAGTCACAGTCTCATTTTTAACCACTAGTTAATATTATGTTCCATTATTTGATGCATTCACTCATTCAACAAATATTCAGCAGCTTGTTCTGGGCTCTGAGTGTATAATCACAAATAGAAATATCCTTGCCCCCATGGGTTTATATTCTAGCCGGAGAGCAACAGATAAACAAATAAATGTACATTATAAATGCAAATGAAGGAAAAGAATACAGGATGATGCAATGTTGCAGAACCTGGCTGGGCAGGGGAGGGTCAGGATTTTAGGGAAGGCTGGCAAGAAAGGCGACCTTTGAGCAGAGATTTGAGTGAAGTGGGAATGAGCTACCTGGATGGAGCTAAGGAGGCAGAGTTTCAGGCAAAGAAAACAGAAAGGGAAAAGGATTTAAGGCAGGAACAATACTTTCTTGTTCGATATTTAATTCATTTTACCCTCTTAAAGATTACTTGAAAATTCTCCTATGTCTTCCTCTGCTATCTGGGGAGGAGGGTTTAATTTTTGTATTTAAATCTTTGATTCAAACCAATACATTTGTTGTATTGAGATAGAGATCTTAAACAACAGTCTTGTGAAAGATAAAATGTATCAGTGCAATTGCCCTATGATTTCCCTAGGATAATTTCTTAAAGGTAGAAAGAATAGATTAAAAGTGTTGACTTTTTAAAGTTGTTTTGTTTTGTAACATACATTGCCAAACTGCCCACCAGAAAGATGTTAACAACTAGAAGTGTTTGGAAGGATGCATTTCACCACACCCTTGAATACACATGAAATTAGCACTCTTTCCTCTTCTGTCATCTGGTAGGAGATAAAGAGCATCTCAGGTTTCTCTACTGCAGTCTTTTAAAAATTGTTTTGTGTATATATGTGTGTGTCTTTCCATGTGGTTATGTTTTGTTTTTTATTTTATTCTTTTCATCTTTCTGTATTTATTTCTAGATATTTTTTAGTGTCTCTGTTTTAATGCTGTGATATTCCTCTATACATGAAGGTCGATGAAAATTTTTTGGTAACCCCCTTTATTATGACACACAATTCTACCTTTGACCAATTTAATGTTTCACATTTTTTTAACCCACATTTTCTGAAAATATTGTAATGCAACTTTAAGATGAAGCCTCGCAGCCTTGGTTTTTCAGCATCTAACTTTATTTTTAATTGTTCAAATTACATTTTCTGGTTTTACATTTCCTCAAACCCTTTCCTCAGCACTACCAGATTCTTATTCACTAAAATCTGTTGTTTTTATTTCTTTTTATTTTCCAAAGAGCCCCTGTTTTCTTTCATTTATACGAGAGCAGGAAGCAGATTCTATCTTAAGTTTACTCTCTTGCTTATAGTAAACCTTTCAAAATATGTTCTTCCTCTATCTCTTTAATTTGCCATGATTTTTTTCCTTAATTTTTGATACAAAGTATCTTTCAAAAAAATCTCACTTTTTCATTTCCATTTTATTTTTAATAAGTGCAGTAGTTCCTATACGTAATGTTTGTTCAAAAATATTGTGATGGAGTCTTCACAATTTATGTAAGTGTGTTTAGAATTCTCCTCTTAGGTATTAATCTGGAGGGAGGGTATAGCTTAGTGGCGGAGTGCATGCCTAGCATGCATGAGGTCCTGGGTTCAATTCCCAGTACCTCAATTAAAGATAAATAAATAAAAACCTAATTACCAACCTCCTCCCCCCAAAAATCAATAAAAAATTAAAAATTAAAAAAAATTAAAGGTATTAATCTGGAGTGTTAGATAATCTAGTTTTGAGTAATTTCAAATATTCTGGAGGCTAAAGACAGTAGGAAGTGAGGTAGGCCATGGACCATCCCAATGAGGGAGCCACTTTTTTGCATGGTTTTTCTCTGTGCATTTTAACTTCTGCATTTGTACGTCGACAGCTGATCATCTGTTTGGTCTGGTCTCTACTTCAGGTATATGAACTGATTGTGTCTAGCCTTTTCTCCAGTGCTTCTGCCTGTTAAGAGTGGAATGTTCACTGCACCCACCAATTACTGAATCTTCAGGGGGAGCATCCTACTGCTCACACACTTTCTGTTTACCTTCACACATGTTCCTTTTCCAGTCTGTGCTGACTCCCCTGAAAGTCTGCATCTCTGAAGATAAAACTGGCTTAAAGTGAAACGGTCCTTGGTTTCCCAAGGCATTCCTCACCTCTATCCCCGGACTCTAAAACATAGGAGTGTCATGAACTTCTTCCAAAACTTATTATGTATTTCCTAGAATTCTGCACCATTTCATCGGGGAAAGAGAGAGATGAGCTGACCCTCTGTGACTTCCTTCAAAATGATACAAGGCAGACTATACTCAGCAGCGATTTCTCAGGGTCCTGGCATGTGGTTGGCACCATTCCCTAGTTTCAGCACCGATGCCATTTTCCCCCTCAACTTGTGTTTGTTTTCAGTTATCACAGGCAGTTTCTATAAGGGGAATTTGTGTGCTTGCTCTTATGTTGACTTTTTTCCTGAAACACACCAACTCTTTTTAATATGGATTATGCATCAACCACAGTTCTAGGTAATCAAAGACAAAGGACTCTGCCTAACATCAGGCAGCTAATTTCTTCACGTGACCAGAGTAAGAGCTGAATCAGCCCACTCATGCTCGCTGCCTCTTCTCAATTCTGTGTATGAACTTAGTCACCTGCCAAGACATGGTTTTTCACCTGGTTGTCAGGAATCAATCAGAAAGACATGCAACTAGAGCAGTTTCCAGAATCAAAGAGAGAAGTAGACCAGCCTGTTCTTCAGGAAAGAGTTAAAGAGAACACAGAGGGGAGGGAGTTTCGCTCCTAGTGGTGTCACTATCTCACAGGCAGAACTAGGAAACAGACTAAAAAAGAGATTTCACAGGGAGATGGAAAGAATGATGAGAAAAAAGCAGTAACAACAAAAATACCCTAAGGTCATTTGAAGTTTGAAAGATTTGATCGAAACATTGAGAACTTTCCAATTGATTGGTTTTTGTGAAAGCTGTGACTGTGCTCAGAGGCCCCGATTTCTGGCTTTACTTCAACTGCTTTAAACTAAGGCGTGATGGTTGATCATTCTTCTGAAAAGCAATAGTCTTGCAGAACAATGGGTGTGGGTGTAGCACTTCATAAGTGAGTTACAACAGTTCTTTGACTATTAATGCAGTAGATTTGTTTTTGTTTTGTTGGCATGGTTTTTGTCCTAATGTCGAAGAAGGACTTAAAAGAATGAAATTGGAAAAAAAATTTTAATAACTTTCACTTATCAATACCTGAAAAAAAATTTTAATGTGATTCTATAGAGGTCAAATAAGTCTCTGTATAAATATAGAAAACAAACACTTTCAATTGCCTTTTGGCTGTTACTGCCGTTTGTTAAATATGGAAGACATACAGAACAAGTGAAGACAAAGCCAGCCATGACCATGAAAGACCTACAATCTCAAAGTTGTTTCAGCTTCGGGTAGACTAGGTGACCAAGAAAGGAGAAAGCAAAAGAAATCAATCTCAGAGGTGTGATGTTCTTGAGCATGCAATTTTTCCTTCTTTGTTTCATGCTTCAACTACTAATAAGAGAAAGTTTTGTTTCTGTTTTATTGTTTTATTTTGTTTTCTGCATCCCTTGTAATTTTTATTGGGTTCCAGCCATTGTGAATTTTACCTCTTAAGTATAAAATATTCTTACAACCTTATAAATATTCTTTGAACTTTGTTCTGGGATATAGTTACCTTAGTTGGAAACAGTTTGCTCCTTTTGAGTATTGTTTTTTATTTGATAAATGAGGCGAAAGCAGTTTAGTCCAGGACTCATCACACTCCATTGCTGAGGCAAGACTCTTCTGACTTGTCCAGCCAGTGTTCCAGGAATTGTGGGGTTTCCTAGCCTGGCTGGTGAAAACAGGCACAATTCATGGTTCTGTGTGAGCGGCAGGGACTGTCACTTTTCATTCCTGTTTGTGGTTCTTTCTCCAGCCTTGAGTAGTGTCTGCCTGTGCATGTGCTGATCAGTTCTCTGCCAAACACTCAAGGGGGATTCTCTGCAGATCTCTGGGGTTTTCTCTGTGCAGCTCCCCTTTCTCCTGTACTTTGTCCTACAACTCTAGCTTTCTTCTTCTCCAGGACTGTCAGCCCAGTCTAACTCAAGTCAAGGATTCCTGCATTCCTCCTCCTTGCACTGTGGACTGGAAGCTCTCTCCAGGCACTGTTGGGGGCAACCATATAGTACACTTTGTTTCTCATCTCTTAGGGATCACATCCTGCCTGATGGGATCAGAGCCCACATTCTCTGATTAATGTCCAGTGTCTTCAAAACTGCTGCTTCATATATTTTTGTCTCTGTTTTTTAGCTGTTTTAGGCAGTATAGTAAATCTGGTTCTTGTTTTTCCAGCTTGGCCAAAAGTGATCATCTCTAGTGAAGGGTTTTTAAAATTTGAATATGTGAGCCTCACCAGAACAAATGTGGGCGCTCTCTCCTTCAGTGCTCTCTGCTGGGAGAACAGAGGCCTGCAGACTTATTAGTTCCTTCCAACTACATAACAAGGAGCCCAGCCGGTCAAAAGAGATCTATTGTTTTGGGGGCTCTAAGGAAAGCTGCTGACTTAATGGAGAGGACAGCAGGGGTATATAAACCAGCATCTGGTTTCCCTTTATAACAGCCCCAGTGTGTGCCTCAGTCCCTTGGTGCTGCAAACAGAGGATATTCAACAATTGGTGACAGCATCTCTCCCCACCCCACTCCCCCCGTCTTCCTTTCTTCCCTTCCTCCAATTTTTAAAAAAAGACTTAAAATATGAAAACGAATACATGTATGTCTATGCATGACTGGGGCATTGTGCTGTACACCAGAAAGTGACACACTGTAACTGACTGCAGTTCAATTAAAAAATAATAAATTAAAACAATAAATAAAACAAAGACTTACCACCTGCCTCACGTCTGCTAAGAAAAATCAAGGGACGGACTTGGGCCCACACACAGGTTGGAGACCATAATGGGGGCCTGGTATATCCCTGAAGGGCAGCACTGAACAATCATTAAAACAAAAGATCCCCCACCCACCAAGAAGGCAAAATTTAGAAAGACTCAGAATTGCCGGGTCTAGCCATCACATTCCCTGTGCAACTACCTGAAAGCCTCTCCTTTCACAGCTAAAATCTTGGTAGGCCTGAGTGTAGTTTGAGTCAGGAAAGTGGTTTCCTGTATGTCCCTCACCCCAACTAAACACAGTCATTGCCTCATTCACCAAGAGGTAGCAGAGTCAACCTGTGGGCAAGTCACACTGACCCTGAGGTAACAGACACCCATGACATTTGACTCGTGTGGCAGTGGGGGCTGGGTGCGGAATAAGTTGATGGAACGCATAAGGGAGGAAAATTGAGGGAAGCAGTAAAATCGTGTTTGTTAAGGGCAGCCAATGTGACGGGCGCTGCACTTGTACTATTGCCAATTTTTACAACATTTAAAGACAGCTCTGATGTCCCCCTTTTACAGATGAGGAAACTGAGAGTCAGAGTTAAATGACTTGCTCCAAAGGATACAGTGAACAAATGATATAAATACACACTCAAATTGAGACCCATCTGATTCTAAAACTTACGCCCACCATATCATAACAGCATACTCCCTTTCTCCAGATGAAGACAGAGCTCTGCCAGCTAAAGGGGTAAAAATTAATGGGATGTCAAAAACTTAATCAGACCAAAATCCTGCATCCTTCTCTACTGCCAACACTACCAAGTGGGTTGCCGTGCTATTCCCCATCTTCCCTCAATTCTTTATCTTCCTAGGGATGATCTTAATAGTCATTTTTAAATCATATTGACTTCCTGGCTCCAAATAGAGGAGATAGCGGGGTGGGGATTGGGTGGGAAAGTGGGCCACAGGCAAGGAAAGAAGAGGTACCGAAAAGCAACCTCCTCTTACCCCATACTCTACTGGAGCACTTCCTGGTAGAAAAATGCCTTGATTGGCTACTTGTCCATCACATTAAAATGCTTTCCTGCCCTTTCATCACCTTATTGTTCTCTTTCTACTAAATGTTTACCAGCAGTACTGTTATCACTTAGATTGTAACTCTCTGGAATGGATGTTTGACTGATTTGCACAGGATGAATAGGAAAGATACATAAAATTCCCTCCTCTGTCTGCTAGAAATTAGTAAAAGAGCCAGTGCATAGTCTTCTCTTTCTGTTTATAAATCTTACAGCAGCTGAAGTATCTAACCGAACTGTAAGTCACTTGTATACTGGCCCCTTGACTTGAAATCAAGACAAATGGAACATCAATTTATTTACTAAAGATAATATGGTGTAAACGCTCTGAAAATGCTAATGTCTTGAACAAATGCACTGTTTTATGAGCAAGAAATAAAGGGCAAGTACTAGGAGGGTAAGAGACAAAATATGCTTCCGGAAACCATATAAACAAACAACACAAATGCACTAAAATAGAACACATCTATTATCTTTAATAGCAATATCTAAGTTTTCAATTTACTTCTTTCCTTGATGCCTATTATTAAGCCACATGCCTTTCATACACCTACACCGATCTGGAGGCAGGTGATCATGCGCACACAGAAGCAAACTGGTTCTTCTTCTGGGTGTTTTGTTTTTCTTTCAAAGACAATTGTCTCACAAAACAAATAGTCAGGTTTGAACATGATGTGTTAAGATACCATTCTAGTACTCAGGTCATCCTTCAAACATTACATCAACAGCTCCATTCAGCACTTTTCTGACCTGGGAGGCATCTTAATCTCTCCCAAGTATTGGAGATGAAGGCTCTGTGCACAATGAATGAGCTCTGTGACAGAATGTGAGATCTGGTGCGCTCAGAGGACAAGGATGAATCCTAGAAGAACACTGACACCATCTGTCATGCGTTGTCTGAAGACCATACAATCAAAACCACCATGCATTTTATTTAATGTGCGTTGCTATGAATCAGAACACAAAATAAAGCCCTCCTGAACATATGTCAGGACTGTGCTAATTCCACGGAATGTTAATATTCTATTGATTTCATTTGAACAGACTGCTTTCAACTCCAGCTAAAATCCTCTTCCTTAGGGAGATGTGAGGAACTAGAATAACACTTCCTGTTTCCTTCCTAGTGTTTTTATTATTTTCCTGTAATAACTAAAGTGATTCAGCCCAGGGACTATTTATTCACGAGAATTGCTTTCCCAGGGAACCAGAAACGTGTCTTTGGAGCAAAAAGACCAGTCTGCCTGAACCAGCTTACTGTATTCCACGCAAAGTTTGACTGTGGCTTTCACTGGCAGCAGTGTGGTGCACACTTGATGTTGAAAACGTCTATAAGATGCTGGAAACCACAAGGACACTGATTACGTGCATATAAGAATGACAGCTTTGTTAGCCTGAGAAGTGCCATTTTAACCAAAATTTCACAAAGTCAAGAGAAATGCAGTTTATTTCTTAAATCTGTCTATTCAACAAATGTTTACTGACATCTGCTAAGTACCAGGTGCTGTACTAGGGAAGCACTGAGTAAGTCAAATGAAGTCCCTGCCTTCATGAAGCTGAGTGACCGAGACAGGTAATAGCGAAGAAGCATGTACTATAATGACAGGTGAGCACAACGGCAATGAAGAAAATAAAACAGGCTCAAGCACAGAAAGAAGGAATGAGTCCGACCATGTATGGGAGGATCAGGGGAGGCCTCCCTGGATGTGGCACTTGAGCAAAGATCTAAACAATGTCAAAGAGATTGTTGGTGAAAACAGTGGTAGCTATCAGCAGAGGGAAGAGCAAGCAGAAAGGCTCAGAGATGCAAATAAGCTCGGTGTGTTCTGGAAACAACAAGGATACTAGTATGTGGCTGCAGCCAAACGAGGGACACAATAAAGAAAAGGGGTCGGGATAAAGAGATAAGCAGGGACCAGGTAATGCAGGCCCCGTGAGACATGGAAAAGCAGATATAAAGCAGTGTAGAGCTCCGAGCCTGGAGCATGCTTTGAAGAGATGACTCCTCTGGCTGTTCTGTGGAAACAGACCTTAGAGGAGCAAGAGGAGAAGCAGGGCCCAGTTCCTAGTGAACTGGACACAAAGATGAAAACTGGGAGTGATCTGGACCAGAGGGGTAAATTAGAATTAACTGTCCTCTTCTCAGCGTGTTTAATTTGCAATGCCTACTAAGAATCTACGTGGACAACAACGGGGTCTGGAGTCTGGAGGTCAGGGGCCAGGGCAAGACCTCAGATAGGAGCTCGGGAGAGAGCACCAGGAGGGGTTATTTGAAACCATGGGGCCATTTGAGATCTCAAGGAAAAACAGTGTAGGGAGAGAAAAGGCTCCCTGATCTAGATGTTAAGAAGACCCAGAACCAAAGAAGGGAAGTCAAGGAGTAGGAAGGAATCAGAGAACTGTATGGGTTTCTAGAAGTCATGAAGAAAGTGTTTTTAAACAGGAGAGGCATTAATTATGACAGATGCTACTGAAACACTGAGGGAAATGAGACTGAGACTTGGCTGTGGGGATTTCAGTGTGTAGGCCAATTTAAACTTAAATTTCCAGAAAGCTATTTTACCTAGCAGCCAGCTTGCAGAAAAGCTGATTTTCTGAATGTATCAAATTGTTAAAATTTTTAACAGGAATGTTTAAGAAATTTCACAAGAATGTTTCAACAGCTTTAACAGATATGTTCAATTTTTATTACTTCTAATGAAACATTTAGAAAAGCGTATTTCATTAGGAACAATCAAAATTTCATTATTGCATATGTGATTTTTTTAACTTACAATTAATTTTACTACAGGATTATCTGGGCTAATTCTGATTCCTTACATATGCTGTTGAATATGACTTAAAATTTAACTTGAAACACCAATTCACATATTGAGATATTTCTGTGATATTGATTCAACTATTCAAAATATTTCTAATTGAAATTATAATTAAATGAAAGTAAATTAAATTATATTTAAGTATAAATTACAGTAAATTACAATTATATTTAATTATAAATTAAATTATATTTAATTATATTTTAAATAAATTTAATTTAAAACTAATTTTCAATTTGTAAGTATTAAAAATGTCTAATATTCTCTCAAGAATTTGCAAGACTAAAAATAGTTAACATTTGAACAAATTAAAAAATGATACTTAAAAGTATCTAAAGGAAATTGAAATTAGTCAAAACTATCTGGACAAATGTGAAGTGCTTATAATTAGAGTAACTCTGACATGAGTAATTAGTAGAAGTTTGCAGAAATATGAAAAAGCAAAGGGTAAAGTCAGGTAGGCAGTGAAGAGGACTGAGTATTCCGGAAAGGGCTACTGTTCTGGGTCAGTAAATCTGGACTAGTGAGAAAATAACACAGATACATCAGAACAAACACTTTACGCATTAAATCTGAGATAATAATTGCTAAAATTAAAATACTGAAGTTGACAAGCTACTAGAGAAAATCTACAGAAGAATAGTAAAAAGGTAGAAACTTTGGAAAGAACAACAGATATGACACAAATATTTAAACTGAATTTAAATTTCTTTAAAAGTATCAAAAAATATTTTACATTAAATGATGTTAATTAATAGGTATTTTAATCTTAATTTTAAATTTTCAATTCAAAAGCATCCAAAGTATACTAGAATTAGCAAAACAACAACAGAGTGTATAAGTCCTATATTTTAAGTACCAGGGTAAACGGCAATAGTTGCTATTTTCTACTTCAAATTCTCAGGAGGAAAAACCTCCAAAAGGTCCAGTTCATCTATATTAAGCCAAGACACACAAATTATAAGTGACCATCCAGCCAACACACTGGGTTTGGGGGGTCAGGGTCATTTGTGCAGAGGACGAGCAGAGACAAGGGGTACAGGGCAGGCAGTAGGGCACCATGGTTCAGAGACTTGTCTCTGGAGGCAGACGCCAGGGTTCAACCCTTGGATCCGTCATTTAAAAGCTGTGTGACCTTGGGCAAGTTATTTAATCACTCTGTGTCTCAGCTTTCTCATCTGTAAAGGGATAATAGTAATATCTACCTTACAGAATTGTTGTGAGGATTAAGTGAAATATTTAGAACAGCACTTGGCACACAGTAAGCTTATCAAGTAATGTAAGTTATTATTAAAGTCTGAGAGAAGCCAGAATTAAGAATATGAGCTGCATCAAGAAGAAAAGTAAACATTGATGATTTCTGAGCAGGAGAGTATGGTATGCAAGAAAGTTAATCTGAGGGTCTTGGGAATGAAGTTAGCATCCACATCTTTACCTCCACTACTAGATTACAAGGTCCCTGAGCACAGACTTTATATCATGTTGTTAATGATATGTTTGCTGTTGACCCCACTGTTTCTAGCACAGAGCTGTGCTTCTAAGAGGCGTCCAATAGATGAGTTTGTAGAATTGGAGTTACTTTAAAGGAAGAATTGATGGGATTTGGTGACAACAGGAATGTAAAGAAAGATAAAGAAGATACAAGTATACTTTGCATATTTTGAGAGCACATGGTGGGAAGACTACAGGTACCATTTTTTAAAAAGGAAAGCTGGAAGTAAGAAAATAAGCTTAAGACATTTCGAATTTGAGGTGCAGGTGGCACATTTAGGTGCAAATGTCTAGCAGATATTTAGAAATGTGAGACTGAGCTTGGAAGAAGAAGATAGGGCTATAAATACAAATTTGGGAATCATCTGCCTCCATGTGTGAGTTGCCGTTACAAGAGTGAATGAAATGAATGAGAAAAAGAACATAGGAAGAAAAGAGGAGGCCAGAGCAGGATTTTGGGAAAGCCAAATGGTTAGAGAGGCTTATAGAATTAGATTCTGGAAGGAACAAGACAGGATTGCAATGTGCATAGAGGTAGAGCAGCATTTAGAAATCCACTGAGACACCACCTTCCTTGATTAATGACCCATCATATTATGTTGGCCTTCCATAAACAAACACTGCCAAGCTTCCAAAAATCAACATAGCTTTTAAACGTTTCTGCCTTCATCTCCTTTCTGTAGAATAGTTTGAACAGAAACTTTATCATAACAGTTCTTTTCTCCTTTTCCTCAGTAAATGCTGGAGCAATCAATATCGAAATTCTGAAATGACTTATTCCATACACTTGACCATAGCTAAAGTCGACACTGACATTCTTGCAAGATAACAGTAAAATTTGATGTCAAACAGAGCACATTTTTTTTTCTCCCTTCAGTAGGAATTTTCCCATTGTTAAGGTTTATTTTTTTTAACTTTATGTTTTCAGTAACTTAATTTGGGCTTGACTGAGTGTCAAGGTGAGTGACATAATAATAGCTAGACTATTAACTGGCATGTTCAGGCAGGTATGAAAAACTATTTGAGGATAATGTGAATTGGAACCAAAGGAAGGGGGTGCTTAAAAATCCAGAAACACAAGTACAAACTGAGTCTTAATTTTTTTTTGTTCTGATTTTCACAGTATTGGCAATTGCTGCTTGAGTAAACCATGTGGAAGTGTTGTGGAAATCTAAATCCTCTCGAGAGACCAAGTGACACTCGGAGGGTTGGAGAAATCAGGTTTATTATGCTGGCGGGCCCAGAGGAGTTAACACTCCAAGCTCTGGACCCTGTCTATAGGTTTACACAGGTTTTTACAGGGTTTTAGGTTTCGACTAAGTTAATGCCATATGTAAATGAGGTGTTAGAAATGGGCCAATCAGGAGCGAGCTTTTGGGAACCAATGGAATTTTAGGGGTAAGTTTCATTTTCCTAGAAGCAAGCCCTGTTACAGAAGCACAAAAGAGGGAAGGCAATGGCCCTGCCTGGGAGGTCTTGCTGGTCCCTTTGTGGGTTTTGCCCCTTTAGAAGAATCAGAGATGAGCAGTTTCAGACTCATGCCCATAGCCTCTAAGAAATGTAAAGGAAATTTACCTAAGGGATGATAGGAATTTCACAAAGATTTTTTTCTTTCTTTTTTAATATGAGTGCATTGAAAACAAAGATATTAGGGTTTGGTTGGGACTATGTACTCAGGGAAAAAAAACCTAAAATTATGGAAATATATCTTCCTTATCTCTTGAATTTAACATGGTTACTTATAACTGCAACAGAGCACTAATTCTTAGGGAAAAAAACAAGTGTTTGAAACATGATCTTTCAAACATAATTACACTAATCAACTTATAGTTGATTCTTACAATGATCATAAAGAAACACATGTCTCATCAAAAACAATGAGGTTTTTTAACTTTCTCAAGGGCCACTTAAGCCTCTGATATTCAAAGTATTATTTTTAAGTCCATCACTTTCACTATCTTTGATTCTCTTCTGCCACATTTTTAACTATCAGTGGCTTTTCATGTGATTAATCACTTTCATGGATGTACGAAATCTAAACTCTCTCCACCAACTTTTGAGATTTCACTTTGCAACTGATTTCTACTGCATTTGGATTGAATTTTCAAATACTTACAATATCTGGCATTCAACAAGGCTAGTCCATACAGATATTTTCACAATAGGTGGGGATAGATGTTCGTGTTATGACCACTGAGATGCTAGAAAAGGGAATCGTTTTGTAAGAGTGCAGTTCAACACAGGAATGTTTTCATGCAAAGAAAATCTTGGCTCCTCTTCAACTGTGTAATGATGGGAGCTTGAATCATAAATAACAATTCTGCAGACCTATCAGGTTATGGTTTTTTAGGTTGGATCATCTCTGCCACTTACCCCAGAGACATGGCATAAAAGAATAAAATAATATTCTGTTGCAGACAACCATGCCTGACTCACACTAGGCTCTGAATAAATTCTTTTAGTTGAAATAATCAAAAGATACCAGGCTATAAGCTTTTGGGGGGCTCAATAAATGTTACCTACTGTTATTATCAATGAAATGTGCTGATCCTTTTTCAACTCACATATTTAGTATTTGCAAAATCCATCAGAGTTCCTAGTGCAAAGGCCCTAGGGAAACTTGTTGCATGAATGAATAGATAAGTAAATAAACAAATGAATCAAATCAATGTCATTGTAATATGAGCTTCTCTGGTCTTCTGCCTTTTCTCAGTGTCAGGATTAAGTTTTCTTTCTCTCTACCTGTGTATGTCTTCCTCTTGGGGATTGCTTCCTTTCCTCCACCTCAGTTTTACTTTATTTACTGTCTTTTTTGTATGTGTGTCACCTTTTTTTCCTTTTCAATCTCTCCTTAACTAATTATATGAACAAATTGGCAAGCTTCAGGCTAAAAATGGAAGATTAAATACATATTTTAAATTTCCTTTTCTTCTCAAAATACCTCTAAAATGGAAATATGGATTTTTTCCAAAAGTTATGAGACATTAAGGAAAAAGAAAACAAAGAAGAGAAAATGGCAACAAGATATTAGTAGCTAGAAATCAGATGTCCGAGTGGTAAACCTGAAAACTCTGAAAACAGTCGGGTTAACAGAGAGGCCCCCAAACTAGCCAGTGTATACCACAAATCCCGAAAATGTTCAGGAATTGAAGTTACCTGGTATCTCTCAAAAGACTGGCTGAAGGTAGAGCTGATTAGTTGAAAATATGTCCAGAAAGTAAACAGAAATCTTCTCCAATCTCAATAAAAGATAGAAAATATGCCCTCTGGATACAGTAAATCAGGAGATCCTAGGGAGTATCAGGCACAGTTTAGAACAGGGAAAAGAAACCAGAAATTGCCAGATTGAGTGAAAGTCTATTCACCAAATGGTGAGATCTCCAGCCCCTTCCCCCAGCTCAGATCCTGGAACAGAATCAACTAGATTTGTACCTTCCAAAACTAACTGAAAGCCTTTTTAAGGAAACATGATGAACCAAAGAGAGAAGACCTAGTGACACAGACAGATGAGTGATCACCACCACCAACAAAATGGTATAGAGGAACCTACATACACACACATATGGTGGTTAGAATCAGGATTTTAGTCCCTCACCCGTAAATAAGAGTGGTGAACCTGAGAATACCAGATGTTAGAGGAAAGCCTTTCATACAGCAGAGACTGAATCCATCGGGGAGAAAGAAATTGAAAGAAATGTAGATGTTGCACGGAGAAGAAAACAAACAAAAATCTTATCTGTCAGACAGATGAGAGGAAATCTTACAACCACGAGAAAAGAATTGGATACCACGAATATGTAATGTTCTGGAACAAAAGAGAGCTCTTGGAAGTTAAAAATGCAATAACAGAAAGGGAAAAAAAAGTTCCAAAGAAAGAACAGAAAATAAAGTTGCAGAAATCCCTCAGAAAGTAGTTCAAAAAGAGTTTTTTTAAAAAAAGATGAGAAAGTTAGTATCCAAATAATTGCAGAAACAGAACACAAAATTGGTTTTAAAAAATTAATAAATCGAAGAAACAATTCAGAAAACATTTCTAGACCTGACATACATGAATTTTCAGACTGAAAAGCACACCTAGTGCCTGGCACAAGAGAAACAAGAAAACCCAAACAAGCCCCGTCCTAGTGAAATGCCAGAGAAAGGGGAATAAGATTTCACAGAGTTCACTCTTCAAAGTTAGGTCCTAGCCAGAGGAATCAGAATGTCCCTGGACTGCTCAGTGCTCTGAAAACCAGCAGATGATGAAACAATGGGTTAAATATCCAAGAAAAAATATTCCTAATCTAATTTTCCCTGAAAAGGAAAACTATTAACTGTGAGGATTAAAAAAACAGGTCTCAGAAAATTTTCTTCATCCTTTCTCAGGAAGCTAGTGATGGATGGACTCTGTCATAGCAGGAATATAAACAAAGAAAGAAACCAATGTGTAATACAGGACCCAGGGCCACCAACACAAAAGAGAGACAAAAATAATCCCCAGGATGATGGTTAGGGAGATCTCAGGGGAGGAACTGTGCAACAAGCCTACATAGGTTCCAGTCCTGGTTAGGGCAGAAATACAGAGCACTCTGAGCAGGAAGTCACCAAGAATATTAAGTTCACAGCAAGTTCGATGTCTCTGAACATATACAGAGGAGATTTACATTGCAAGCAGAGAGTCTTGGGGGTGAATCAGTAATACATAGCTAAAAATTAAATAGAGTAGAATATAATTATCAAAATCAAGGAAATATATACAAAAAAGAAATATAATAATAGTATGCTAGCTGACTTAGTTGTGAAAAAAATGGCACAGCCACAATAGTATAAAAAACTGAATGCAGATCAAACTAAAGATTACAGACAGGAAGATGGAGAAAGGGTGTATGTGTGTTGTTTGGAGGAGCAAGTAAGACAATGAAATCTTTATCCTTCACAAAAAGTGTCCCATCAGCAAAAAGAATTATTTTTTAAAAATAAATTATTTAGCAACATGGATATAAATACTTAAAGTGGCAGCTAAAATAAATGAAAAGGGTTATCTTTGGAAAATGGGGATGGAGGGAAAAGGAAACCAACAAAAACTAGGACAAAGAAATTAAGGAATTTTTTAATTACTTTATAAAATAGTCTTACTTCTTATTAATATTTTAAAACTCAGGTGGTTTGAGATGGCTCCATTTTCTTCTTACCTGAAAGATTACTTTTTTAAAATTTTATGTGAGATCTTTAGTTTATTTCTCCCCCTGCAGGTTTTGGGTTTGGAATAAGGATGGGGCGAGCCATTCCTATTTCAGAGAGAAAACCCTCCCCGATTTGCCCCCACCCTCGCCCACTCCGTCCTTTGTACCTGTTCAGTACCTATCCACAGTCCTCTCACAGCAACTCTAATTCTTTATTACAATTATTTCTTTCTATGTCTAACTTTTGTTAGTAGACTATGAATTGCTTGAAGACAGAATATATCCTATTCATTTTTGTATCCCCAGTACCTAGCCTAGAGCCCAGAAAAGACAGAGGGTACTCAATAAAAGTCCATTATGGATGGAAGGAGAGAGGAAGACAGGGGAAGAGAGAGATTATAAGGGGGGGGGAGGGGACTAGTTGTGGGTGGTTGTCTGGACATTGGATATGATTCATAGGAAAAAAAAAAGACACCTGGAATAGTCCAAGATTTAGTAGCACAGTATAGGAAGGAAAGCTAGTAAAAAAAAAAAAAAAAAAAAAAAGTGATAAAGAACTGCCAGGGAGCAAGAAGGAAAATGGAGATGTGGAGTCATAGAAGGACAGGTACACAGAAAGGGCTTCAAGAAGGAGCACTTCTTGGTTCTTCATGGTCTGCAGCATCAGTGCTACCAAGATCAGGTGAGACTGAGGACAGAGAACAACCCACGGGCTTTGCCTGCTGACATAGCTGGTGTTCTCGACAAGAGCCATCTCCAGGGAGAGGTGTAAGGAAAAGCCAGACTGGGCTGGGTTTTTTTTTTGTTTGTTCGTTTGTTTTTTTTTTTTGGGGGGGGGGAGTAAGTAACTGAAAAGGCAGAGACAGTAAAAAGAGCCAGTTCTGTAGAGAAGTTTGCCACTGATAGAGAACAGTAGCAGGAGGAAGCTGAGGAGCTGATAAAAATATTCATATAAATATTACTAAGCTATAACTGTACGCTGATGGGAACAACCCAGTATAGAGGCAGAAACTGGTGACAGGAGAGGAAGAGGATGCGACAGCAAGAACAAATCTTTCGGGAAGATGACGGGGCTTGTGGACAGACTGCCTGGCCTTAGCAGAAATAGCACACGCTTCTAGGGGGAGAGAGGGAACACTGTAGGAACAGAGGAAGAGGGGTTGATAGAATTGGTGCTGGGAAGATGAAGTCGTTCTCACTTGACTGCATCTATTTTCTGAGAAATATGCAGCGTTTACAGACAATGAAAGGGGAGATTTTTCTTCTAAAAGGAGTGAAATTGAGTTGTACAGACAAGGAAAAATTCCAAATAGTATTTTTTTTTTTTTTTAGAATAAGATACATAGCAGGAAAATAATACTAACTACAATGCCAGGCTCTGGAACATGCCTCTAGGAAATATTAAAAGGTGTTCTAAAGCTGTAAAGGAGGAAGTACATAAGTTGACTTTACAGCCCAAGAAACCACTGCAGTTTTTGAGCTCAAAGCAACAGCCCCAAATTCAGGGATCTTCAGAGAGCACTTAATAGTTGACATTTTTTAAATGTAAAACAGGAAAAAAACATGTATATTAGGTGTTTGTGTATATTTTACACACTTTATTTTCTTTAACTCTCATAAGAACACTAGAAATAATTATTATTTCTCTTTGGAAAATGAGAAAACTGACGCTCCAGAAGATTAATTCAGCTAGGTCACACAGCTGTCCAGAAGCCAAGCTGGAAATCAAGTCCACATTTGTCTGATTCCTAAGTTCAGTTCTTTCTATGACCTTCTACTCGGAGACATCCATGACTTCAAGAAACACCATAATTTTTTAAGTGCTTACTTTAGCTCATACCCCCAATTTTAAAAGATTTATTGTTTTTAAGCTCCATTTTTCAGTTTATTCAGAATTAATTATATATAACTCAGTTTTATAGTGATACATGCAGAATTCATTCCTTTTCTTTATACATAGTAATAAACACCTCTGAGGTATACCTCTTGGGGATAGTGAGAGATGTTATAGAGGAGAGAGAACTAGAAACAAGAACATAGTTGGAAATAGCTTTAAAAGCAACAGGTTTCATTTGGAGGCTCGGATGCTCAAAATATATGTCTGCATTAAAACAGAAAGAAAATATTATTCTCTGTAAAATAATACAGAAGTACAAAACCAAGATCTCTGGTACAAAGTAAAAGCTCAGTAAATGTTAGTTTTCTCTTCCTGCACTCCCAGCATGTCAGAAACAAGAAAGATCAAAGATACAGTGTCCTAAAGAAGTCTTTAAAATAATCTGTTATCTAAGAAACTGAGAAAATGGCTGGTGACATATTTTGGAAGTTCTATGGATAAATATCACTTATCCATTAATGGGATATCTGTCTCTCTGAAATATTGGGTCACCCTGATCTCATAGTGTATATTTTTCATAACTTTATGAGAACAATATAAAATAATATACTGTAATGGAAAGTGATTTTCAAAATACTTTCTAATAAATACATATTAGCTACACTATATCTCAAGGCTCTGTTGGAGACACAACCAAAGTGATCTGTCTCCTTGACTTATGCTTCCCAGATGTGCCCCAATCTCCAGGCAATTCTAAGTCAAGTATTATGAGGCCAAGCACAGGAATGGGGAGGGAAAATGAGAGAATCCTTCCTTTCCTATTTGATTGCCCAGTCCCTGCATCTATAAAAGCTGGATGTCCCGTACTCTGAGGAAGAGGGGAGAGAACACCTCATAACTGAAAATCAAAAAGCCTGCTTACAGGTAACTCTTGCTCAAAGTATGAGGCACCTAGCTTTTATAGATACCCAGGAAGGGGCTCTTTTAAAGTTTCTGAAGGAAGAATGGCTTTCCTGTGCGAGGCACAAAGCCTAGAAACTGTGAAAAAAGAGAGATACATAGCATCACAAAAATTTAAATATTTTGTATATCAAAGAAAATTATGTAAAAAAAAGAAAGACAAACAACAACTGGGAAACATTGCTTGCAACATCTTTAAAAAGGTTTACTATTCAGAACAGGTTGCATACTAAGCCAAGCACACTGGACTCTCTCTCCAAGGAACAGCTACAAACCTCTAGGAATGGAAGATGCCCTCCTTCTTCCCTTCCCCGAGCCTACACTTTCCCCCAGAAACAGCGAGACCCATTCAGGCAGAGAACTGTGAAAACTGTTTTCAAAGTCTGTGTGCTACTCTATGGACAGAAGCATACCCAGGGACCAAGGAATAGATAAGATGTCTTCTATTAAAATTGCAACTGAGACGGTTGGAGTGTCTAACAGTCTTGATTTAAAGTTGAGAATGTAAGGCACAGAAACAAAGGGCCTTACTCACAGTCACCTTATGACTGAGGGACCCTCCCATCCTCTGGCGCTGCAAGATCTTACTCTGAATCCATCAATGCGACATAAATTGAAGGGATATTAAATACAAGGAACTTTAGTCATTTACTTCAACTCTAAATGTCGTAAATGTGGAGAAAATTGAACAAAAGCACTGGACTCACGAGGCATCAGGCTAACTGAAGAATATGCAGGAACGCATGTGTAGGAGCAGCCAACTGCACTAACACTGTGAGTAGGGTGAGCACGTGGAGCAGAGAGGAAGGTGGGGATGATACTGGACCAAGACCAAGACCAAGACCATATAAAAGGGGAGAGGACAATACACACAAAAACAAAACGGCACCCCCAGCAAGGGCAGGCCGTGCTCTGAAGAACAGGTAAAAGAAAAAGAAGAAATGACAGGCATTGAGGGCCTACTGTATTAGGCATTTTGCTTACATCGTCCTATTATGTTTCTAACATGTCGTGGAGGCAGGCGCTGGGAGATAGCTGTTGTTAATCACGATTTTACAATTCGGAAAGTGGCTCGGGGACATTATATAACTGCCACAAGGTTATCCAGGGCCCACGCTTGTACTAAAAATTCAGGTCCTTCCAAAACTCATACTCTATTTTGTCCAGATTATTAATGAAACTACTAAGAACAGACTTGGAATTCATCAATCTGACAACTACTTCTTGCCACAAGACAGACACTCATCCTTATCACATGGCTGCACTCAGTCCATCGTCTGCTTTTCAACATCTGGACATGGCCAGGGAGAAGCATATTAATCTGATGAATAAGACTATGCAATTTCATATGTGAGTCAGCTGTGCCTACTCAAAGACTCACTACTTTAAGAAGAAATGTTATAATTCCACTATAAAGATGTCATATTTATAACTCAGCTTGCTCTGATCACCTCATAGATGTTGAGCTTTTTCTTGTCATTTTAAGGTTTGGCCTATTCATCACACTTAGACATACAGGTGATGCGTCCTTGCTGTTCTGTTTTTCTAAAATTGCCCATACACACAGGTTAGTTGAAATTTTTTCTCAATGTGACCATGAAATTTTGTTTCCTTCATTCAGCTTTCTTGGATCTAGCAACACGGATCGAACCCTTTAGCACCACAAGCTTCCAAGTGCCTTTGCACTCTTTATCAGTAGATATTTTACAAGTTCTTATGCTTTCCTGCCTTAGAGTCACACTTTTTAAATTAATTTAAGATCTAAGCCCCTTTGGCCATCATCCACCTCCTCATTTATAAATGTCACTTTCCCAGCAGCTCTTTTCCCTGGAAACTTTGTAAATACAAATTCCATTCTTGGTTTTCATTCCCTCTTTAACAAGCCACAATTTATTCTGGCCCTCTCTTCCTCTTATCTTCTTTTTGCAAACCGTGGACCCACAATCTGTGTCTTATTGTACCGTGCCTTTTCTGTCTAATTTGCTCTGTGCAGTATTGGTTCTGTTCTTGGCTCTGTGCTACAAGAGATGGTGTTTTAGGCCCCATTCATTCTTCTTCAGAGAAATAGAAGCAATTTAGCTTCCTTAGCTCTGATTCATAGGCACTTTCACATGCTTGGGGCTTTTGATGTTCTGTTGCTCATTTGATTCAACAAATAAGTGAACACTCCCAAATTTACTTCCTGGCCATCTAACTCCTTTGTCAGGCAGTGTTACTGCCATAGTGCTTTCAATACCTGACAGACGTTCAATTAAAACTGGGACACAGAGGAGGAGCAGGGATGGTGAACAGATCCTCCTCCTCTAGCACTGTCTTTTTTGATTAGTTGGCAGTCAGAAGAAGGCTCCCGGATGCCAGCTTTCAAAGTCCCCGAGCTAAGAGCAAGGGAACAACTGGACAAAGAGATAATTTCTCTTCCTGAAGGGGCTCCAGGCATCAAGCCAGGGAAAATGAGTGCCATCATGTTTAATAGTTTAACCTAAAGGAAGTTAAAAAGGAAGGGATAAGGGAGATGGCTGAGTTGCTAGACCCTGGCTGAAAGCCAGTCCACCCTGAGTTCAGCCTTACACTTGCCAGCAAGAGGCAAAAAAGTCCTAGCAAGGCAGGGGCTACTGTGGGTTGAAGGACGTAAGGTCTTTTTCATAGAGTCTGTACAGTAAAGGACCTCAGATTCTTATATGTCATTAGAGAGGTGAAGTGTTCCCCCAGCCCTCTTTTCTCCTCTCAGTGGAAACTGAATTTTCCTCCAGTAAAGCAGATTTAACTAATTTAAGAGAAATAAATGGGGCACTTCTCACCATACCATTACAAAGTAAAATACATGACTACTACAAATACATTTATTTGGAAAGTGTTCAATACAACGCCTAAAAGGCAAGTGATCAATAGACTATTTTTACTATCCTTAATAAATTAGCTGCAACAAGTTCAAGTCCTTTGTAAAATTAAGACAAAAATACTACTTTATAAAGTTGTTATAAGAATTCAAAGGTTAGAAATACCTATAAAGGTGATTAATGTAATGGTGACCCATAAAAGGTACTCAGTAAACTGGAGCTACTCTTAACATTTATGTATATTTCTTTTATTTTTTATTTAGGGGCTGATAAATAAAGCTCTGGAAGAGAATCTCACAATAACAAGAACAACAACAATGAAACCGTCCTAGCAGCAAGGAACCTCAGCAATACTTGTGAGCTGTGCTCCCCACTCAAGCCTCACTATCCCACTTCCTGACTCGCCAAACAAAATCATCAACATATCTCCAACTCTGGAAACTCCATTCCCTAGGTTTCAAATGGTGAGAGATAAGGGTCCCAGGGTAAAAAAAAAAACCAACAAGAAGGGAAAAAATTAGAAAAAAATGATCAAAAGTATTAAGAGCAGAGGTATGAAGGAGTCCAAAAGAAAGCATCAGAACGGTGCTAAATTCCGCCCTGATGCAAAATCAAATAGGAAAGTGCTTTGGGTTTTCTGGATGCTCTGTGGATGTCAACTATAGCATCATTCTTGCCTTTGCTGGAGATGAAGAATGAGGCCATGTGAAGAGAGTGCACATGATCTCAAAAGCACTTTATCTGCCCACGTCAATTTTCAAACTAATTTGCACAGCTCAATCTCGTAAAGAAAAGAAATAAAATACTTCTTAAGTGATCCCACGCATGACATACTCTGGTGGAGACGGACGGCCATGCCCAAGTCCTTATCATCAGCATGTGTTGCTACTGCAGCTTCACATGTGAGCCACCTTTACAAACAAATCTTTAGAGCAATCCCTGGGAAAATTTCTCTCACAGCAAGTTTGTTCTCGAGAGAAAGATGCTGCCATTTGAAAGCTATTATGCAAAATGTGAACCAGCACAAAGGACATGACAATTATTTTTGTTTTCAGCAAATGTTGACTCTAAATTGTATTAGATGTAGCTAATAATAGCATAGTTCTTTGAACAGAAGATAACATATTGGCACACAGGAATACATCTATTAATCATCAGGTCGGAGCAATCATTTCAGAAGCCTGTTTAGAACATTTCATTAGCATCTAATAGAGAAAGAAATGTAAACTCTAAAAGCATTTTACAGTGATCCAAAATGAAATTTTCATTAAATGTGACTTCTGAAGACAGAAGTACATGTTGTTTTTCAAGATCCCCATAAATCTTAATGTGTATATACCAACTTACATAAAAGGTCAGGTAACCTCCCAGAACCAGCAGTTCTCAGTTAACAGCACAACTCACAGGCATCACCATATATCCTCCCCCAACGTAAGACGTGGGTTTTTACAGTTACAGGCTGAAATTAGGAGGGGATTGCAGAATATTGCACTATAAATGAGGTGTTTCTAATTTTGCTAAGAATGTCAACTTTCGGTTTAGACTGAAGTCTGGGTCCCAACTTATTTCCCCACAACTGCCAAGCTAGTTAGCCATCAATGCAATGTCAAAATATTCAAATCAATGTTTATCGTTATTATGTCCACTAAGGATGACAAAGGAAATACTTAGTGATTTCTTAGCTGTCCAAACAGGCCAAGGTGGCCAAAAGACACTTTCTAAGTGCCCTGTATCATCTTATCCTCTGACAGGTCCATGATTCTATCACCAAACTGAAGCGATCTCTAGGGCAGGGCAATGGTTAGCACAGGGACAAATGCCTGCTGATGCTTTTGTTTGTTATTTACTAAAGGGTACCTATTACTCTAACAGTTTTATTAAGTTTACAAATGTAGATTCACATGCAATTGTAAGAAATAATGCAGAGAAATTCTGTATACCCTTTAACCAGTTTCCATCAATCACATCTTGCAAAACTATAGTACAATATGATATTGAGGACACTGCCATTGTTACAATCCACCAGCCTAGTTCAGATTTTCCTAATTTTCAGTGTACTCAATGGTGTGTGTGTATTCCGCACAATTCTGTAATGTGCCATTATAGGGTCATGTATCCACCACTGTAGACAAGATACAGAACAGCTCCAGCACCCAAAGGATCCCTTCTGTCATTCTTCTGTAACACCACCCACCTAACCCCTACTTCTGCCACCACCAGTCTGTCTCCCAATTCTATAATATTATCATCTCAAGTAAGTCCATCATGAGGCCTTAAACTATATCCCTCATCCATATCCCCAAATTCCTTGCAAGAAGCAAAGGAGGGCATAAGACTCAGATTATCAGACTTTCATCCAAAAAATGCTGATAGTATATGAATATAGACTATTAAAATTATTGAATCCCTTTAAGTATATCAAGTTAAGCTAAAAAAACATTCCTTGCTCCAAAGACAGCAGATCCATTCATTTGAAAATAAACTACGACAACCTATAGAATGGGAAAAATGTCTGTAAACTATTATCTGATAAAGCATAAATATTCAAAATATATAAAGAACTCATACAACCCAATAGCAAAAACACAAATAATCCAATTTAAATTTGAGCAAATGACCTGAATACACGTTTTAAAAAAAATTTGAATGGCCAACAGGTACATTAAAAGGTGCTCAACATCACTACTCATTAGGGAAATGCAAATCAAAATCACAATGAGACTTTGCCTCATATCTGACAGAATAGCTATGATAAAAATGAAAAGAGATAACAAATGCTTGTGAGAATGTGGAGAAAAGGGAACTTGGTAAAATTGTAATTGGTACAGCCAATATGGAAAACAGCATGGATGTTCCTCAAGAAATTAAAAACAGAATTACCAGACAATCCAGCAATTCCACTTCTGGGAATAAATGAAGGAAATGAAAATGCTTAGTCACAGAACATGCACACCCATGTTCATAGCAGCATTATTTTCAACAGCCAAGACATAGAAACAATATAAGTATTCATTGACAGATGAATGGATAAAGAAGTTGTGTTATACATATATATATATACACAGACAATGGAATACTATTTAGCCTTTAAAAAGGAAATTCTGCCATTTGTGACAACATGGATGGATCTTAGGCTATTATGCTAAGTGAAATAAGTCAGAGAAAGACAAATATTGTATGATCTTACTTATATGTGGCATCTGAAGAGCAAAGAAAAAAGATCAGATTTGTGGTTACAAGTTGAGGAGTGGGGGTGGAAGAAGTGGATGAAGGCGGTCAGAAGGTAAAAACTTCTAGTTATAAAATAAATAAGCACTGGGGATGTAATTAATGTACAATATGACTACAGTGAACACTCCTGTATGGTTTATTCAAAAGTTGTTAAGAAAGTAAATCCTAAGCATTCTCATCACAAGGGAAAAAACATTTGTCTGTATTTATGAGACAGTGAATGTTAACTAAACTTATTGTGGTCATCATTTAACAGTATGTATGTCATTATGCTGTATATCTTAAACAATACAGTGCTGTATGTCAATTATATCTCAATAAAACTAGAATATTAAAATCAGAAAAATTTAAAAGTAAACTATTACTCTGTCCATCTGAGTTAAATGTGAACAAATTTGTGTCTCCACCATAATATTAATTTGTATATTGAAAAATACTATTATTTCTAATTTTGACTCTGATTTTTCATCAAGAAGCCCTATAACACAGAAGTTAGGAGAATGGACTCTAGCTAAACCAACTGCCTACAAATCCTGGTTCCTTCACTTCTTAACTGGGTGACCTTTGATAATTCACTTAACTATGCTTCACTTTTCTCATCTTTAAAACAGAATTAATTATAGTTAGTATTCAAGTCTACATATGCAGAGTTCTCAGAAAAGTTCCTGGCACACCTGAAGTAGTCTATCAATCCGATTATGTTAATGATGATTTATCAGGAGCCTTAACAGAGTTATTATCATCCCTTATCACCTTCAGGCAAATAGCCAGGTTGGAAGGACGGCACCGGGTATATAGAACATGACATGAAGCCAACTAGGAGAGGAGACCAGCTGAAAAGGCGTAACTGGCTCCATATTCCCACCATATTCCACAAGAGAACTTAGTTTCACTGATTTACTAATGTGGCAGCACCTGATAGTCAAAACAAGTCTTCTCCACCCAGAGGTAGGAGAGAAGCAACAAGAAAAGCAGGTGAGAGTTTCAGGTGCTGTCCTATCTGCACCTGCCCCATTCTCATTATTTGTAAGAGTTTAATTAAGGAGAAGGACCAAAGACATTTCACGTCTACAAATGAAATCGTAGAGCTTTAGTCCTATAAAATTTTAGATGCTGGAATTTACACGGTCCAGTAGAGCATCACTCTATTCTGTAACTCAGAGCAGTGGCAACAATGGCAAAGCCATTAGAATCATTGCCACTACCTGGCACTTAACAGTCAGTTTTATCTCCCAGAGAGACACAAAAGCCACAGGGTAAAAAGATGGAAATACTCCTCTCACTGTAATCTCTCTCTTAACAGCTATTGCTGAGGATAAGTTGGTAATAAAACGTAAGGAGAATTTTCTAAAATTATGTGTGCCCCTTGGAGCTTAAAAGATATTATCACCTTGAAATTGAATGCATTGATCTAATCAGGAATAATATTGTACAATATATGTTCCAGTTTCTTCTTATTTCCTGCATTTTAAAAGTAATTTAAGAGAAGAGTTGCTGGCTGTGGCTTTTTTGCAACAATTAAGAACCATTCTTAACACGCTGTTTCATAAAAAAGCAAAGAACAGCTGGACCTCATTCCAGGAGAGTGTCCCATGATTTTAGCAAGACCTCCAACGCTCACAGCTACTTACCACCATCCCTTTAGGACCCTTAGGACTAATCTGATTCCTTTCCCTCATCTCTGTTTCCACCAGCCACCTAAACAGGCTCAAGACTCCCAGGTCTTTCCTCACCTCCCAGACGTTATTTCCACAGCTGTCTGGGGCAGTGAGGCAGCACCAGCCCTACCCCAGCTTTCCCTACCCCCTTTCTTGTCTACATGCCACTGATCAACACCTGATGCACTGTAGCCTTACTTGTCTGCCTCTCCCTACTACAATGTAAGCTTCATGAGGATAGACGTGTTCTCTTGATCACTGATGTATCCCCGTTGTTTAGAACAGTGTCACATAGATGTCACTTAAACATCTGCTGAATAAATGAACTGATTCACCCCCGTTGATAATAACGTAGATGACTCTGGCATTGTTCTTCTCCCTTCTTTTCTCTAGTGGACAATCTCAGCGCGGGTGGGCAGAGGGGAAGAGAGGAAATGCCGAAGAGGTGGGAGGACCATTCATTTAATTTTTCCCAAATGCAAGGTCTTTCACCTCTAACCTTGAGAGTCTCTCGGTCCTTCTGAGACTTGATTGAAAGGGATGATTCTAAACAAGACGCGTGACCAAGGCCTGTGCACACAGATACCCATAAATCAGGCTTTTCCACATTAAAACCCTAACTGCTTGGGTGAAGGCAACCTAACAAGTAAAGGCAAATATTTTAACGCAGGCAACACATACACCGACTGTAGGAACTGCTCAAGAACAGGAAGAGTGTACTTTAGGAAATCTCCACGCTAAGGCTAGAATCTGACTGTGAGTTTGAACAGAGCATTCAGCTTTAGTTCAATTCAGTTTTCTGATCTATAAAATAGACTATGGACTTTTATTTCACAAGGACACAAGAATTTGATGCGGGGTTTTAGTTTTCAGATCTGAGGAAATTCCATGTTGCTAGCATTTTACATCGAAGAATCTTTCTCAAGTCTATTATACAAATATCTTAATATTGCCATTTGGTCGGATTGCAGATTTTTTGACAAGTGGTGCTGGACAATGTGGCCAGACTAACTGGATAGGACACAGAATAAGGAACAAATTTTCAGTCTTGAGAATGGATTCACTTTAGGTATTTAATTAATATGCTGATGCCTTTCAGATTCTGGAAGCAAAATCTAATCTGCTCACCAGCAGTCCAGGAGGAGACTCGGAGGAGAAATGGTAGATATTGGTCTAAGAGTTTCAGGAAGGTGAAGGCAAGGTTGTCCTGAGAAACTTCAGGTTTCCTTTCTTGAGGGCCTTCCCATTTGTGACCACATGATCAATAGTGAAGTCCAATGGGTTAAAAAGGGAGAAGAGATATTTATGGAAAGCAATACTTTCCCCCTCCTACTATTTCTCCTTCGGGAAGAGCTTAATTAGTGTAACTCTGACCCTCTTTACCCTTATAATTTTCTAATGTTGGGCAAGTGGAGTGACTTACCTGATTGATAAACCTGGGGAAAAAAATAATGGGGGAACCTTGGCCTAATGCTTTTTCCTCTTAGGAAACAGCCTACCTATAGAGAATCACTCTGTAAATTAAGCAGAGGCTAATTCTTGCCAGAGGTAGGCCTGCCCCCAGTCCGCCTCTGCCGCTAACAGTGAGAGTAAATCTAGCTGCTCTTGGGGTTTAACTCAGGTCTACCACCTCTTACACTAAGGTACATTTGCCAGTCTAACTCCATCCTCACCTATTTCTCACATGGTTCAGAACCCAAGCCGAGAAGAGATCTATTTATCATGCCCCCAACACCATATGCTCTTTTATTCATCCCATTTTCTAGTCAGTCTGAACTATTGCTCTCCTCACTGCCTCAAAATGTCTCATTTTCACATCTTTGCCCCCATTGTTGTTTCTGCCAAAAGAGAATATTCTTTTGTTTAGTCGCTGCATCTTCAGAAATTGTTTTCATACTTCAAGACCGGTACAAATATTTCCTTTTTCAAGATAAGCTATATGACCTCAGAGATGTTGTCTTTTTGATCCCGCTCTATCCCTAGTGCCTAGCATAGTACCTGGCACGTATTAGATTGCTAAAGGTATTAACAATTGTTGGAATAAAACGAGGTGGGCATTAGGAAACAGATTACCTTCTGCTTAGAAAAGATTTAGGCATTAGTTCCAAGATAATTCATGTTCTTGCCTTCAAGAAACTCGGTCTAAGGGATAAATGTATGTAAACAAATAGCAAAAATTCATCACTTTCTCTTTTAAAGTATGGTGGTTTTATTTACTCACTTCATATCCTCGAATAAACCCTAAGCTCTTTGAATGAGGCAGGCTTCAGAACGCATTATATATTGTAGAAAATGTGTAAGTATCTGCTGAACAAGGAACTGAATGCATAAATTGTTAAGAGGCTCTCTAAAACTCTGAGGTTCATTAAGCTGCCACCACAACTAATGCTGTAACAGACACGAGCAACTCCCTTCTGTACCCACTGCTCCAAGTCAACAGTGGGTTCAGTCCTACAATTCCCAGTTAGGTCTAACAGTGAAAGGTTGAATCGAAGTCACTTTCTAACTTATCTGATATGCACTCCAGTAAAAGTCATGGTCATGTTTATGACGGGAGGCTAACACGTGCTACGGGATTCTGTTACTCCCAACCTCATATTCAGAAACTTTAGCTTCATACCACCCTCTTTAGTTCATGTGCTGTGTGATTTTCTGTTACGGAGGCTGCATTCCCTACCTTGAAGTGTGAGATGACTTGTAGGTGGCTGTGCACGGCTGGGCATCAATGGTGACCCGCAGTATTATGATGAAATTCATGTCTTATTATCTCTCTCCTTATACCTTATCAAAGAAAAAGTGGTTTGAAGAACTAAAATGAAGGTTATCTGGAATTTTCTGAGACAGCACACAGGACGTTGTGGAGGTTTACCCGCATTAGGCGTGTTCTTCTAAAGTGCTGATCCTCAAGTCCAGCTTCCTAGCCAAGCAGTACACACTAGAACTGAATCTGACTAAATTTTACTTACAGCTTTGGATATATATGTTAGACCAAATTGTAGCTGATTTGTCTCATTTTATCATTCCTCCTTTCAAGTTATTTTGGTTTTAAATAAGACAGTGATGACCATTATCACCACTTTTAATCCATACTACACTGGTTGTCTTACCCATTGCAGTAAGTCACCTCAGTCCTTAATTTAGAATGACATATAGTCCTACATGTGTAAGCTAAAAAAATTAGCTTTTTAGAAGTACAGTTAAGGACCTTCATGATTTTGCATAGGAAGACAGCCAACCTGATGAGATTTAAATAGATACTTTCAAAAAAAAACCACCATCAAAATATCCAAATGACCCACAAACATGAAAACCGCATTCCACATCATTATTGATCTGTGGAGTGGGAATTACAATCACAATGATACACCATTAAACTCAGCAACATGGCTAAAATCAAACTGACAGACAACACCAAGTGAGGACAAGGATGTAACCTGACTAGAGTTCATATGTTGCTGGTGGGAATGTAAACTGGTGCAAGCACTTGTTTTGGCATTATCTACTAAAACAAAACATATGCCTAATCTCTGACCAGGAATTCCACTCCCAGCAATACCCCCAAAAGAAATAAATGCATTTGTTCACCAAAAGACATGCACTAAAGCATTCAGAACAGCTTTATTCATAATAGCCCCAAACTGAACACAAACCTTCAACTCTGGGTATTTATAGTTTCTAACCTTTTGCTAAAAACTTCCCCCTATGCATCTATACGCCTTCTGAGTTCTCTGATCATCTTCATAATCATTACTCTAAACTCTTTCTCAGATTGCCTATCTCCTCATCACTTATTTCTTCTTCTGGGATTTTATCTGTGGCTTGGCCTGGAAGATATTCCTCTGCTGGCTCCTATT
Source organism: Camelus bactrianus (assembly GCF_048773025.1). Classification (NCBI taxonomy): domain Eukaryota; kingdom Metazoa; phylum Chordata; class Mammalia; order Artiodactyla; family Camelidae; genus Camelus; species Camelus bactrianus. The sequence goes on from NC_133552.1 coordinate 16,873,286, forward strand.
GCCTGTCTTTCTATTTGTATTTTTAGGTAGGTTAGTTATGTTTCTCGACCTTGTACAGATGGCCCTCTGTGGAGACGTCCCATGCATCCCAACAGTACACTCCCCTCTTGTCACCCAAGGGCCAGGGTCCAGCCCGTCCCAGTGTAGAGCCTGGCCTGTGTTTGTGGATTCCTTCCACAGGCTTTGGGATTGTTGTTTTCTTATTTCTGATATCTGACCCCTGGTGGATGAGGCTGGACTAGAGGCTTATGCAGGTTTCCTGGAAAGAGGAATCTACTGGGTGGAGCTTGGTCCTGGCCCTCTGGTGGGTAGGGCTGTGTCTAGGGCATGTCTAGAGACCTGTGTGGGCTCAGGAAGTCTGCTGACGGGGGAGTTGTGTTCCTACCCAGTATGCTGTTTGGCCTGAGGCTTCCCAGCCCTTAAGCCTACAGGCTGTTGGGTGGAGCTTGGTCTTGGTGCTAATGACCCAAGCAAGATGTCAGCCTCCAGGGAAGCTCATGTAGATGAACACTCCCCAAATGTCTGCCACCAGCTTTTATGTCCCCAGGGTGAGCCACAGCTGCCCCTTACCTCCCTAGGAGACCTTCTAAAACCAGCAGGCAGGTCTGGCCCAGGTTCCTATGAAATCCGTCTCTGACCTTGGACCTGGCATATGCAAGACTCCGTGTGGGCTTCCAAGAGAATGAAGTCTCTGTTTCCCCCAGTCCCACGGGGCTCCTAGAGTTAAACCCTACTGGCCTTCAAAACGAGATGTTCTAGGGTCTCCTCCTCCCAATGCCAGAGCCAGGGACTGGGGAGCCCAATGTGGGGCTCAGAGCTCTCACTCCTGTGGGAGGGCCTCTGTGACTTAATTATTCTTCAGCTTGTGGGTCGCCCACCCAGGGGGTATGAGGCCCAATTATATTGCCAGCACACCACTCCTACCATCCCACTGTGGTTCCCTCTTCATGTTTCAGTTGAAGATCTTTTTTGCTAGGTTCCAGTCTTTTTTTCAATGGTTGTTTAGCAGGCAATTGTGGTTTTGCTGGAGTCGTGAGGAGAGGCGAGCTCATGGTCCTACTGCTCCACCATCTTGATGGAAATCCCCTGAATACAACCCTAATGCCCATCAATAGTAGAACTAAGGAAAGACTTGTGATATATTTATAGAATGGAATGCCATGCAAGGAAAAAGTCTGAACTACTGCTGCACAGGACAGCAGAGATAAAGAAACAAAAGAGCATATTCGTTACGATTCTGCATATATGAAGTTAAAAAAAAAGGCACAACCTACCTATGGTAATATAGATCAGAATAATCATTACTTTTGGGTAGTATTTACTGAGGAGGGAACAGGGGGCCTAAGAGAATGCGGGAAAATTCTATTTCATGATCTGGGTGGTGTTACATGGGTGTACACCTGTATAAACACCCACTAAGATGAACCCTTAAGAGCTGTATAGTTTACTGTATCAATTTTTTTTAACAAATGCCATAAAGACAAAAGAAAAACAAGTAGTCTAATTTTGTATGGCTCAGCTGATGGTCTTGTGCATTTATCTAGTGAAGTCCCCCAAACCTACAGAGTTCAGTCATGAAAAACTGAGGTAATACTGTGAAGAACTGCTTGCCGGGCAGTCACATCCCCTCTGCCCCATGGATTCCTTGTAATTTCAGGAAAGACTCTGTTGGAGGAGGGGAAGAGTGGTGAGCAAGAAGGTCTCAGCTTTAGACAGGTTTCTTCCTGACTATGGCCTTGGACCTCCCTTTCCTTAGAGCAATTATCTCAAAACAATGGGGAAAAAAACACTTGTAAGTTCCTTCTCTGCCCCTAAAAGATGTAAATCTTCTCCCAGACTCTTGCCAGTTTTACAATCCAGGAATGACTTTCGCTAGTTCCTGGGGGCCATGCCTTTGAAGTGTCAGCATCAGGGAAGATGAAGCCCCATCTCTGAGGATGAAGAAGAGTCCAACTTTCCAAAGCACTAACTAGCGAACACAGACGGCCTAATCACATTGCCCTACTTCCCTCCTCAGGTCCTCCAGGACTTTTCAGCTAGCTGACCCCAGCCTTTAAAACCTCAGCCACTTGCTGCTTCAGCACAGCTGAGTTCTCTCTCCACCACCTACTGCAATAGTCTGGAATAAAGTCCTCTTTGCCTGTTGAACTCTGGTACGATTTTCCTTCGACACTTTGTTCCTCTAAAGTGAGAGACCCACTGTGGGGCTGCAATTGCCAGGTGCTAAGGACAATACTGACTCTAGGAACCACTTACCTTCTTGACCTCCTTTACTGGGGGCTATTCCCAGAGGTTGTATCCCAGGGGTCTTGGGTATTGCCAGTAATCTCTAACTTGAAAATACCCTTATGGCACTTTGAATTTTTAAAAAGTAAATCTAAGTTAAGAGACTTTATTTCTACATGGTCAACAAATGTACTAATTCCTATTTGCTAATAAAAGTGGCATAAGTGTGGCATGGAAACAAATCCAAAATCACCTAATCAGAGAGAATGTTTGAGGTCAATGCCAGAAAAATCAAGGAAGCCAAAAGTCAACACCATTATTCATTTTTTATGTATTTATTTTTTATGTATTTATGTATTTATTTATTTATACACACACACACACACACACACATACATATAGTGGGTTTTGTGAAATTTTTAACTGGATGAATATTAAAAGATATTTCAATCCACTAGTATAAAGAGAGTTGACAACTTGGGGGGACAATAAACATGCTAGAAGTGTTGTAAATAAAACAAAATAACTGTCTAGTTTCACTAAGAATTAAAAAAAAAAAGAAAAGATAAAAAGCATTGAGTTGGTAAAATAAGAAATATGAACTTTTAAAGAGACAGACCTGACCAGAGGCAAATAAAGCCAGATTGTTCTATATTTTAATTTTTGGTTGATAATTTCAGAAATGTAAATGACTGAGGAAAAAAGAGCAGGTCATCCTGTAAGTGGTAAGCAGTCAACTAACAGACGGTACCAGCACAGATGTTTATGTTGTAAATAGTCTGATGCTTTATGTACCTGTAGAAACGTCCCCATAAAACCTCTTGTCAACAAAAAAATGTCAGAGAAGGTCTGAGAAAACAAATCCAAAAACTTCCACTGTTAAACTCCTATTTCCTGACTGGGAAAACATTGTTAAACAGAGACGCTTTATTTGAATCTCACATTGGGTTGTAACCCAATTTACTTTTTATCTCCAGAATTTCAGGAATTCTTACAGGTTTAGAGACTTCCTTAGTCCCTTCTTGTGTAAATTATATCTGGTGGACACTAAATAGAGAAGGCAGCATTTAGCCTGAAAATCCATAGCCCCAACGCAGAGAGTTTTGAAAACAGATGATTGGAACTGAGATGTTTGAAAGTAACCTTAGATTCAGACAGTATCTCTCTTAGGCTATGGAAAAAGAGGTCCTTGCCTCAGCGTCCAAAAGTCAGATGTTCCCATGATTTGGAGCAACTTTCTTAAAATTAAGTCTTCTTTGGTATGTGGGACAAGTGGGCAGTCATCCTGGCCAGGCACTCCAAGTTCAAACCCATTTCTTCCCCTTGGAGCATTCTGACCCTCTACCCTGAGTGGGAGGTTGACCGGGCCCCAAGGAACTCCAGCACTGGTGCCTGTGGGGCCATCCTGAGACTCCGTGTCCAGCTCCGTTCGAGGACGCAGGGACCTGGTAAGCAGATCATTCCTGCTGACTAGTGAGATATTTCTTTTGTGGGGTTGAGACTGGGCCTCCAGAATGGTGCTGACATGCTGATTTAGGGTAACTTCAACTGTTTACATGAACTCTAGGAGGAACTCTGGCTTCAGAAGGTTCAGAAGATAGTTTTCTCTCACGATTTCTAATACTGCATGTATGAAACACTTTGTACTAGAGTGATGAGAGAGCTGTGTGTGGTTATCACAGAGAGAGAGAAAGAAGTGGAGAAAGAAAGAGAGACTGACTTCTGGTTGGTACAAAGTGACAGTGACATGGGCATTATTACGCCTGTTTTATAGATAACATATGTGCTAGGTCTCAGAGCACAGTTTACTTGACCTTGTTAACACAGCCATTGACCACTTCCACCATCACTAGGATATAACTGGATCAATCTTGGATTCAAGAAGCAAACACAGAAACAGAAACAAAGTGATGCAAAGAGATATTCAGATAATCAACAGACAGGTCCTATGTCAGAGAACATGACAGACACATCACTGTCACCATGAGAACCCAAAGACCTACAAAGACATGGCCCCAGACAGGCAATCCGGAGTAGGTCATTTTCATAGGTGTACTTTAGCAGAGTTTTTCCCTAAATTTCAACTTTTTTGGTTCATATGCTAAGGACTTGTTCTGGACCAGAGTGACCTAATTATCATTATGACATCACGAGGGGTCCTATCTGGACCGTAAGTCAGCTGGCAACCCCAAATGAGAGCACCAATATGGCCCCCAAATAGATTTTTATTTTTGCCTGGATCACTGAAAAAATGCATGCTTTGTGTCACTCATGATTTTTTAAACTAAAGAATCCATGTTAATTGTACGTATAAATCAAAACAAATTACAAGGAATGAGCAAGGAGAAGAGAATTGCTTTTAGGCAAAACCTCAGAGAAATTAGCTAAATAATTATAAAACTGACTTAAACAGTGCCTGAAATGTAAAGGAGCCCTGAGACTGGAGATAATTTTCCAGGAACCATGTATGAGTCTAATGAAGATTATCTCTGCACAGTGAAATTAAGTTAGAGCTAGTAACTTCTGAGAGGTAATAGCCTTTAGACTACATCTTAACCTTGAATCATTTATCACACAAGTGGGAAACATCATAGACATGCCCTGCGGGTGGCAATGACTTAGGTTAGGTGACTCTAGGGCTCACTCTCTTCCTCAGTTTTATTTGCCACTTTAGCAGGCCACCCTATATGAAATGGAGAATTCATTAAAAAAACAAAAACAAAAATAAAAACAAAAAAACCTTTCAAACAGTCCTCACAACTATTTTCTGCAGGCTGACATCCATTTGCCTTTCGATTTTTAGGCTCTAGCCTCCCACCCTCCACTCCCCAAAACCAATTATTCATGAATATTTTTTACTAAGCAGTTCCCTGCCTCGTGTGGTAAGTCTCTTGAAGTTACTCTGCTGGGTAATTAGGCTTAAAGTATATGAGAGCAGAATCAAGATCGTTTGTGTTATGATTTTTTTTTAATTGAATAGAGCTGATTTACAATCTTGTGTTAGTTTCAGGTGTACAGCAAAGTGATTCAGTTATGCATATATATGTAAATATCTATATTACTTGTTCCATTCTTTTCCATTCTAGGTTATTACAATATTGGTTTCTTCTGAGCCTTCTCTCCTTGGCTTACAGATGGCTGTCTTCTCCCTGTAGCTTCACATCTACTTCCTTCTGTACATGTCCCAACATGCCCCAATTTCCTCTTATAAGAACACCATTCATATGTTTCAGACTTCATGTTAACTTAATTACCACTCTAAAGGCCTTATGTCTGAATACAGTCACATTCTCAGGGATCAGGGCTTCAATACTGTATGAACTTTGGAGGCACACAACTCAGCCCATAACAGATGACCAAATTCTGCCTGATTTTTAAGGGCGTTTATCCTGAGATTATCTTCCTTAATTATATATAAATTGCAAGAACAATAAAGTATAGGCTTCTAAGTAGGTTGACTGGTGTAAACAAAATTACAGAGCAAATCAAAAGATCTATGTATTTTCATACCTACATAGGGAAATATATAGATCTTTTCATTTTCTCTGGAAAAGATGTATCTTCAGGAGACATTGAGCAAATCTAGAACAAAAGATTCAAATAAAAGAACTCTGATTGAAAAAGGCAGATGAAAGACATACTTTTGGAGAGTTCTGAACACAAGTCTAAGAAATGTGAAATTGCCTTAAAAAACTAAACATAGACTTACCATATGAGCCAGAAATCCCACTCCTGGGCATGTATCTGGAGGGAACTCTAATATGAAAAGATACATGCACCCCAATGTTCACAGCAGCACTGTTTACAACAGCCATGACATGGAAGCAATCTAAATATCCATCGATAGATGACTGGATAAAGAAGTTGTGGTATATTTATACAATGGAATATTACTCAGTCATAAAAAAGTATGAAATAATGTCATTTGCAGCAACATGGATGGACTCAGAGATTATCATACTAAGTGAACTAAGTCAGACAGACAAACACAAATATCGTACAGTATCACTTATATGTGGAATCTAGAATATGATACAAATGAACTTATTTACAAAACAGAAACAGACTCACTAACATAGAAAACAAACATGGTTATCAAAGAGAAGAGGGGAAGGATAATTGTAGGAGTTTGGGATTAACAGACACAAACCACTATATATAAAATAGATAAACAACAGGGGCCTGCTGTATAGCACAGGGAACTACACTGAAGATCTTATAATAACCTGTAATGAAAAAGCATATATATGTATAATTGAATCACTATGCTGTACATCAGAAACTAATACAATTTTGTAAATCAATTATACTTCAATCAAAAAAAAAAAAAAGAAATGTGGAATTGGTCAAAAGCAATGTATGAAAGTTGTGGTTTTTTTTTTAATTTGATTGCTTTATTGATTTGCTCAAATGAAAAAAAAATAGTGCTTCCCACACATGAAGCTTTTCATGCTATTCGATAATTTGAGTAGTACTATGGCAGCTGCTTTATACACTCTCATTCAGTCCTCAAAGTCTGTCTCCACACCCCTCATCTCTCAGCCTCAATCTTCCCAATCTTCTCTTAGCCTCTCTGCAAGTCTTGGACCAATTTGCATAGAATTTGAGGGGCAAAGGCATTCATAAGGCTATCAACTGCATTATGTTTTTTCTTGTATCTAAGCATTCTCTTATGTATAAGTAAAGTTAACAGATATTGGTCTTTGGTTCTTTTCCCTCAATTTTTCTTTTTTTTTTTTTTAACTTTTTTTTTATTGAGTTATAGTCATTTTACAATGTTGTGTCAAATTCCAGTGTAGAGCACAATTTTTTAATTATACATGAACATACATATATATATTCATTGTCATGTATTTTTTTCGCTGTGAGTTACCATAAGATCTTGTATATATTTCCCTGTGCTATACCGTATAGTCTTGTTTATCCATTCTACATTTTGAAATCCCAGTCTGTCCCTTCCCACCCCCCTCCCCCTTGGCAACCACAAGTTTGTATTCTATGTCTGTGAGTCTGTTTCTGTTTTGTATTTATGTTTTTTTTTTTTTTAGATTCCACATATAAGCAATCTCATATGGTATTTTTCTTTCTCTTTCTGGCTTACTTCACTTAGAATGACATTCTCCAGGAACATCTATGTTGCTGCTAATGGCGTTATGTTGTCAGTTTTTATGGCTGAATAGTATTCCATTGTATAAATGTACCACTTCTTCTTTATCCAGTCATCTGTTGATGGACAGTTTAGGCTGTTTCCATGTCTTGGCTATTGTAAATAGTGCTGCTATGAACACTGGGGTGCAGGTGTCATTTTGAATTAGGGTTCCTTCTGGATATATGCCCAGGAGCAGGATTCCTGGGTCATATGGTAAGTCTATTCCTAGTCTTTTGAGGAATCTCCATACTGTTTTCCACAGTGACTGCACCAAACTGCATCCCACCAGCAGTGTAGGAGGGTTCCCTTTTCTCCACAGCCTCTCCAGCATCTGTCATTTGTGGACTTTTGAATGATGGCCATCATTGATACCTCGCTGTAGTTTTGATTTGCATTTCTCTGATAATTAGTGATACTGAGCATTTTTTCATGTGCCTATTGATCATTTGTATTTCTTCCTTGGAGAATTGCTTGTTTAGGTCTTCTGCCCATTTTTGGATGGGGTTGTTTGTTTTTTTCTTATTAAGTCATATGAGCTGCTTATATATTCTGGAGATCAAGCCTTTGTCGGTTTCTGAAAGGTTTTTTTTTTTTTAAACAAAGAAGTACTAAGAACCAAACAGTTCTTTTTGAAGCTTAAACTGATGGGTGGGTTGGTGGGAGAAAGAACTGAAATTTCATAAAAAAGATAAATCAGGCAAAGAGAGCTTAAATCAAACGGCAACTGTGGAAATGGGAGATGGAAATAGTGGAGAGAAAATAAGAGGAAATAGATTATATTTAATAATGAGTTAGAACGCAGGAACTAAATGAATAAAATTTAATGCCAAAATTTAAGCCAACTTATTCATCACCACCAGTGTTTCTATTTTGCCATTTTAAATACCTAATTAAACTGTCACTTAAAAAATATGGAACAACAACTTCTCTGTTTTTAGATGTCTGTTTATTAATTGATTTGCTTCTGCAGAGCAGTGAATATTATTTAGAGAGCATACCTATTTTCCCCTCAGAATGGTCTTTCATTCAGTGTAACATTAAATTACTCACAAAAACTTACTAATTAAATTGGCTGTAACTGCCACGATTAAAATGCGGTGGCCAACATAATTGGCCTGAAAGTGACTGCTAAGGTCTCATTCAGAGAGACGTGCAAATTAACTGTATTGCTTCCATTCGCAAAAGATGGTGCCTCCACTAACCATCTGTCGGTCCCCGCCTGCAGAGCCTCCCTCCTCACTAGGCTGACTCTTGCCATCACTGCAACTGTCTCCTGGGGTCCTGAAGTAACAGTGGTGTGGCAGGAAGTAAACCACCTGCCTCACCTTAACTAGTGCGAGTTGACAGGCAGTCTTACTGCCATAGATTTAGGTTCCCAGCTGCCTCAGTAAAACTCACATCATGGATGGCCTCACTACTCATCTCTTTTCACCCCCTCCTCGGCCAGACCTGCACAAGAGCGTGCACACGCACGTGCACCCGTGTGCACACACACGTCCCACTGGCCCAATAGCTGACTGTGAGCATCTGGCTCGGCTTCCCCACTCAGAACTGTTGTTTCTGTCCGACAGGATAACTCTGCTCTAGCAGCAGCCCCCCCCCCCCCCCCCCGATTAGAGCCCTGATGACTTGAACTGCTTCTGACCACTCCCTTCTCCTAGAAGCTGGATCCTGCCCTTAATAATCCTCGACATGAATTAAGGTCTTTCAGGGAACTAACTAGACCAAAACCACTCATCTGAACTTTATTTCCTTGGCTACCAGGGCTTAACTCAGGGCTTACCAAATCAGACATTCTTAAATGTCAAAACCCAAGGGATCTGATCACATTCCTCTGATTATGCCCTTAGGAACTACGTCATGTCCCACACAGACCTAACCTTCTTCTTCTTCCCCTTGAGTTTTCGTTTGGGGTCTCTGAGCTGAGCCCATGTGAATTATGAGACTGATTCATGCTAGAATTTTAAATCCAGTTGGCTTCACCAAGGAAGCGGGGAAAGTTCACATACCACATATCCACAACTCTAAATTATTCCAATAGTCACAAGGATATCATTAGGGATAGTCAGGTAATCAATGTAAGAAAACTAAGAAAATTATAGCAAAACAGTAACAAGCCAGAGGAGCAGTTAGCAATTTTAAAACCCTTAGCGGATCCATAAATTCATTGTCTTTAAAAGGTAATAAATAATATGGCAGCCTTTCACTAACAAAAGAACTCAAATTTTTCATTATGGAAATACAGTTTATAGGTTTTTACAATGGAATCATACAGATAATCAGTAACCACAATCTGCTAGAATTGTGCTGACTTTAAAAGTTAATTTAAATCCTCCAAGGGTGAAAACTTTAAAAATTTAGTTGTCACAAAGTGTCCCCATTCACTCCGGAAGTCTACTTTACTTAATCTTACAAATAAGATGTACGTGACTCATCAAATTCACTTGACTATATATTTTCTTCTTGAAAAAAAGCTGTAATAAAGTAGAAAGACTAGCAACTTGGAACCAGAAGACGTAGTGTATATACCAGTGTTCCGTTGAAAATGACAGTCCATTCTGGGCAGTCTAAGCAGATAGGGAGTTTGTATAAGAATTTTATAACTGACAGAATCTTTGTGGGTTCTGAAGAGCCAAACCTGCTTGGTACACACTCAGACACATCGCAGCTTGTCACTGTTCAGTCAAGAGAACAACTCACAAGCCCCCAGAGGTGTCACACTGCAGAATGGACATCAGAAGCTCTGTCACGGCCCCCCGACACACTCAGATCCTCCACCACTGTGCTTCCCCGTGGGTCACAGCCACAGTGGTTCCTGTCTGTCTCCAAGTCTTCATAGCTTCATTGGTTTGGTAGAACCTAAGCAATTTGCATGCACTGTAAGCAGCAAGGGAATCAAAGAAATCTGTTTTTAGCTTTCCAACCTCTGTAGTCGAGGAAGGTAAACCACAATGGAGTGAGAATGGGTAATGAGTGAGCCAACCCTCAACTGGTCACAGACAGTAGTATCAGTCACAGTCTGTTCCTTTAACAACTCAATGTCCTTTCACACCTTCCTTCTCATAATTAAACTCCCCAATAACAACAGAGCAAAGCAGTGTGCTTCTACCTAACTTTATGTAACTTTCCCTCTTATCAATGAAGAGACTCATCTCTTGACTCTTTCCAAAGAGAAGAGATTGATGGTCTTACTAATCCCTGCAACCATCTCATGCTTTCCTCCTCCAGTTTAGACACAATCTTATCTTGATATTCTATAGGCTACTGATCTTGCACATGTCCAATAGAAAAGTAGGGGAAAGAGCAGTAGAAATTAAAACTTTGAGCTTGTAGTTCTCTTCCTTTAAGCTTTGCACTGCAGTAAGCAGCAGCCAGCCCACTGGCCAGTCAGGATTCCTTGTGCATCAGGATTGCACTGTGAGAGATGCCTCCAGGTCCACCCAAGCTAGATCTTCATAGGCACTTCTGTCCAGATAAACTTAGGCAATTATTTAAATAACCACCATGACCCTGAATACCTGTGTCTCTCACTCTAATACTACAGGACCTTCACTACCTCCAAACATGTCAGATCACCAATCCTGTATTTCCAATTAATAATCCTGGTACCAACTACAAGTTAAACTTGAGATTTGGATACTAATTCTTCCATTTTCCAGCTCCATTAACTGGTGCAGTTTTTTTGACAAAAAAGTTGGAACAGTGCTATACTGTTTTTTGAGGATTAAAAAATATGTGAAAATGTCTACCATAGTGCACTTAGCACTGCTTAATATATGTGAAATGAAATTTGTCTGATAAATTGCCATTAAAATAATTGTTTTGCATAGCATATAGATTAGGTAAGGCAACAGGTAAAAGCCTGGACTGGGGTACAAGGAATGCAATGGCTAAGGTTCAAAGAGAATAATCCTGAGGGAGATTGTCTCAGCCAGCTCAGCCAGTTCAAGCTGCTATAATAAAAATACCATAGATGGAGTGGGATTTAAAAAAAAAAAAGACATTTCTCACAGTTCTGGAGCTAGGAAGTCCAAGATCAAAGTGCTGGCAGTTGTGGCTCCTTGTGAGAGCCTTCTTCCTGGCCTGTAGACAGTCACCTTCTGGCTATATCCCCACATGACTGAAAGAGACAGTTCCTGTGTCTCTTCCTCTTCTTATAAGGGCACTAATCCCATCATGGGGCTCCACCCTCATAACCTCTTCTAAACCAAATTACCTTCCAAAGATCCCACCTCCTAATACCATCCCACTGGGACTGGGGCTTCAGTATATGAATTTTGAGAGGACATAAGCATGCAGTACATAACAGTGTTGATATGACAAACCTCATATCTCACAGCACAGCTGTTCAGGGAATGCGGTAAGAAATAAGCCAACCTCACACATCCGAGAAGCCCTTGAGAGAATCCATTTTACCGAACGGCACCATGACTACAACAGGCAGTGCTCCTGAGGCATTGCAGCCTAGCAGAAACAGGCTGACCCTCGGGGGTCAAGGAGATATAAATGCAAACCTCAGCTCTTTAACTTACTAACTTTATGACTGTGGCTAATTCAAATACAGTTTCCTCATCAGTAAATTACAGACATTTTAGCAAAGCTGCATAGGAGTTGTAAGAGATAAAGTATATATACCATGATGCCTGGCATGTGATAGATGTTCAATAAATATTTTATTAATATCCATGTTTGTGTTTCAGGCACCAAGTCCTTTACGTGCCTTATCTCGTAAGATCCTAGGACAATCCTGTGATGGTTTATTATTGTTGTCATGCCCATTTTACAGATGAGGGAACTAAGGTTTAGAAAGTTAAGTGACTTGCCCACAGTATCAGCTAATAAAGTGGCTGAATCAGGATCCACACACAAGTAATCTTGCTCTAGAGCTTGTATTTATTAATCTCTCTGTCCACCAGGCAGAAGAACTGGAAATACATTATCTTGACCTCTCTCTCAATCATAACCTAAAATACCAAAAAATATTTACTTAATATTCTTGAAACAGTAAAGATGGAAGTGTATAAAGCATTTTCAAAAACTTTCTGTCGGTACTAGATACAATATAAATATTGCCAAGCCAAAAGGCAGAACTCTCACTTACCTGGGGGACAAAAGCCACTAATCCAAGATGCTTAATTATCTAAGAAGACTAAGAAAAAAGATAAAGAAAAAAGACAAGACAATTATAAGGCACAAGAGGACTGCAGAACAGTCCCGTGGGAGAGAAACAGACACCTCAGAACACAGAAAATTCAGTATAAGGATTTTCTGAACCTAGAGATTTAGCAAAGTATAAAAAGGATGATCCCCAGAGTTTAATCACAGTTTAAGAACTAGAGTGAGTAGGAGCAGACAGAGGGCTGTTTAGAAGCCCAGAGAAGTAGAACAAACAGTAAAAGAATCTCTACAGCAAATCAAACCATTCCTAGGATGTAATACTTAGCACAGGGACTGGCTGACACTTTCATGATCACTCTTTCTGCCTCTGAGGAGCAATGAGGCTGAGGCTTGAACTGGAAATGGCCTAGGATGAGGAGTAGGAAAATCCAGCTCCCAACAGCAACTCTCAGACCAATTAGCAATGCAACACTGAGCAAGTGGCTATCCATCTTTGTCTCCATGGCCTTGCCAGCCTCCAAAGTAGATGATCTCAGGCAGAAGAAAGAGCATGATAATCCAGGTCAGGGCGATTAGCCTGGGTTGATGCATGTTAAAGGCAGGAGCTACAAAGCAGTGGAATTAAAGCTGTCCCTTTAAACCCTGACAAACAGCAAAAATTGTGAGGAAGATGACCTTCTCCCAGCTTATGCCTAGAATTAATTTGAAGACTGTAAGACTACAAATCAATTTTAAATAGGTTATAAATAGTCAAACTGGAGAAAAAAGTCAAATGTTCTTGTACGAAAGTTTACTCTACTTTAGATCAAAGGGCAGACACTAAGAATTACAGAAGGGGGAAAAAACCCTGGAGAATAAAGATTCATTTGCCAAAGATATTATTTCAGGGAAGAGGAGTTACCTGTATTTGTTATGTTTTTTCTTTTTGCAGGATAATACTTTATTTTTTTAACATTTTTTTAATTGAGTTATAGTCATTTTACAATGTTGTATCAAATTCCAGTGTAGAGCACAATTTTTCAGTTATACATGAACATACGTATATTCATTGTCACATTTTTTTTCACTGTGATGTTATCTCTTTTTATCATATTCTTTAGGCAAAGTTCTCCACTATACTTTGCAGCATTTTCTTTGATGCCTTGATCCCCAGGCTCCTGGTGGTGAGATGAAGCAAAGACTGAACTTGAACTCAGCAGGTTTGGTTCCAATTGTGGCTCTACCACATGTGAACGGAGTGAGGTGGACATGGAGATGGGCTTCCCAGTCTTGCAGGGAAAGCCTTGAACCCCAGCTGCTGGGAGTACTGACTGCAAAAAATCATCAGTTATTAACAGGATTCCACTTCATGGCTACACTCTTGCTCAAACCCATAATTGATTCCAGTTTGTATTGAAATGAAGATGAAATTCCTTCCTGTGGCCTAAAAATCCTTACAGGACATGTTGTCTGCTTACCCCTTCAGCCTCATCTCTAATGATGCTGTCACTAACCATCTCACCCCATGCCTATCTACTGCTCTCTCTCCTGCCCCAGGACCTTTGTATATGCTGTTCCTTCTTCCTGAAAACTCTTACCACTCTCTTTAAGTGGTTTACTATTACTCATCCTTTAGATTTCTGCTCAAGCATTACTTCCTTAAGGAATTCTTTTTTGTCTCCCTGACCAGGTCGAATCTCTTCATGATAAACATTATGATTCTTTGTAGCCCTTCCTCATAGCAACCATCATAGTTGCAATTTTACATTTTATTATTTGATAAATGTCCCCCATCAGGCTATAAATTCCCTAAGAAAAGAGAAAGAGTTCAGTTTTACTTATCATTTATCCTCAGCACTTACCATAGTATTGGGTTCATAATAAGGATTTGCTAACTATTGAATTAATGAGAAAACTGAAACACTAGCAGTTCCTAGATCAATATTTTGGTGGTATTTATCCATGTTACACTAATACTTTGTTCTTCTTTCCCTATGAGCACACAAAAGACCAAATTTCCCGTTCCTCTTATAGTTGAGTGATGACAAGCAACTATTTCTAGCCAATATGTTATAAATGAACAGAGCATTTACTTGTCAGTGGGAGAATTTTAATTATTCTTTTCCTTTTGATTTCAGTAATTATCCTGGAATCACATTGAAATGAACTTCCCATCATCCTGGATCCCTGAACAAGAACACCAGTGAGCAGAGTCAGCTTATGATGGATGTGTAGCACAAGGGAGAACAGACCATTACCATGTCAGCTGGGATTTCAGGGTTGTTTGTTACAGCAGCATAACCTAACCTCAATGAAAGCAGAAACTGGTGCCAGGCTTATGGTGAACCGCATTACACAGTGATAACATATTTGACAAAATTATTTATGATAGTTTGTAAAGCTGATAAATAAACTTAGTGAACATGTATCTCTAGAAGTGGTTAAGAATCAGAACAGTGTAGTATGTTCTTGACATCACTGGCTTCATTTGCAGAGTGTATTAGTTTGCTAGGGTTGCCATAACAAATGAACACAAACTGAGTGGCTTAAACAACAGAAACATACTGTCTCAGGTCTGGAAGCTAGAAGTCCATGATGAAGGTGTTGACAGGGTTTGTTTCTTCTGAGTATTGAGAGGAGAATCTGTTTCACACTTCTGGGCTAGCTTCCCATGTTTTGCTGACAATCTTTGGTGTTCCTTGGCTTGTACACACATTACTCTGAGCTCTGCCTTCATCTTCACACGGTGTTCTTCCTGTCTGTTTCTAAATTTCCCTTTTATAAGGACACACATTGCGTTGTACTAGAGTTCATCCTAATGACTTTATTTTAACTTGACTACCTCTATAAAGATGCTATTTCCAAGGTATGGGGAGGTGGGGCGGTACAGGGGTGGAGGTTAGAACTTCAATAAATCACTTTGGGAGGGTTCAGTTCAACCCATTACAGAGGTATTACAAGAAAGAACTGAAACCATGAAAGAATAAGTCACATTGCAAGCAAAAATACTAGGGAATACACAGAGTCCACAAACACATAAACTTCTAAGTCTGGAAGAGACAACCACTTCTCAAACCTAATAAGTAAGGGAAAAAACTGAGAAACATCTTTAGTAGTAAATGCCAACTAGAACTCCACACTGCAGCAAGAATTAAACTGTGTTTAGCTGTCTCACCCATAGTTAAAGTCTCTGAACAGATTTAGGTGGCATCCAGTAAATTGTGCAAGTTGGAGAAAAAATGGCTTAGCAAAAAGTAGACTAAAGGAATGGTTCTGCCAAAGAATCCCAGTAGGTCCATGGAATCCACAATTAAGCTAAGAGAGAGGCATGGGGGTAAGAAAGCAGAGATACATAGCAAATCTAGGGTAAATATTTATGTTTTGCTCTGAAATCTTAAGTTCTACCATATGATTCAGCAATCATGCTCCTTGGTATTTACCCAAATGAACTGGAATCATATATCCACACAAAAATCTTAACTTGAATGTTTGTATGTAGCATCTTTAGTCATAACTGCCAAATCTTAGAAGCAACCAATACATCCCTCAGTAGGTGAATGGATAAGCTGTGGTACATCCAAGCAATGAAATACTGTTCAGCACTAAAAAGAAATGAATTATCAAGCCATGGAAAGACATGAAGGAACCTTAAATGCACATTGCTAAGCGAAAGAGGCCAATCTGAAAAGGCTACAAATAATATGACATTCTAGAAAAGGCAAAGCTGTGGACACAGTAAAAGAGCAGTGGTTGCTGGGGTTTGTGGGGAGGGAAGTGGAATAAGTAGTACAGGGAATTTTCAGGGCAGTTGAAACCATTCTGTTGATACTGTAATACACGTTATTACGCATTTGTCAAATCCCACAGAATGCAAAGCAGAGAGTGAACCCTAATACAAACTATGGGTTTTAAGTTATAACAGTGTATCAATATGGGCTTATCAAAAAATGATATTAGAGGTTGTTTGTTACTAAATCCTAACCTCCCCTATTCTAAGTGAAACAGCATTAATAAATTGATTACATAATCTTGTAACTAAGAAAGAAAAAAGATAGCGTATGTGAATTCAGAAGTCAAAATTCACATGTATAGCATCAGACTTTTACTTCAGAAGCAACAGCACCCGAAGAAATAAAATAGTAATAAATAAAGGAGTGTAAAAGCAATCAGTCTTCCAAAGGTAAAAAGCCTCTTAAAAGCAGTATCATCCACATTTACATAAACTCAAGCTAACCAATCTTAATATATCAAAAAAAATGGGCTTAATTAGACCCAGTAAATCAGAATTTGTTTTAAGATAAATGGCAGTGAATCATTTCAACCTTCAACATTTTAATAATCTAGGCCAGTATTTCTAACGAAGGTGGACCCACTATACCGGAGAAAAGTGAAACACCTGTTTAAAATGCAGATGCCCAGGCTCTCTCCTAGATTTACTGATTCAGCTCAGGAGTCCAAAGGGTGTCATGGTGCTCAGGTTGAGAATCAGCGACACAGGTTCTGTATAAAATTATGAGCCTCCATGCAATAAATCCTTCATTTCTAAAGATCCTAGTTTCTGAAGACACTTAATGAACACAGTAGTGTTGCTTTCACAATTCATCTCATGCATGTGCGGTACCCAGAGTAACAAACATGAGCCCTTTCTAAGGCTCTGTGCTCCCTCTAGCCCTTGAGCTGTACGGAGAGGCATGACTGCCATGAAATAAAGGAACTCAGAGTGGGACTTACTAACAGAATGAAGTTTAAGCAAAAAGAGAGCTGATAAATGAATTCTCATTTTTCCTAAAGCACACTTGTGCTAATTCTGAGTTTGAATTTTCCTCCTGCAGCATGCATTTCCCACGGGGGATAAGTGGCATAACTTGAGGTAATGAGGCTTTGCAGTTAGGAAACTGATGAAAAACATAACAAACTGCAAGATTTTCAAGTGGTTCTTTGGGGAGAATCCAGCATCATGGCGGAGGCAAATAGAAACGAAATAATATAATGCAAGAGGAACAATTCATCGTTTTCCCCTAGGGATGAAAGAATTTACTATCCTTTAGGCAATTATTTTATTCCCTAACTGCACATGTCTCTGGCTTATAAAATGAGCGAATCAATCAAAAGTGATTAGGTACAGGCACGTTCCTTATCTGGAGAGTGCAAACCACCTCTGCCATTCTTACAAACCAATGATTCATGAGCTAAGATAGTAGTTCTATGGTCTGAGTCTGGGAATGTTCAACCGATACATGTTTTACAAAGCCAGCCAGAGGCAGGAATAGGCTGGGTCTCATTTAATGGGATTTATTCAACCTCTACTGACCTTTCTCTGCTCTATAGTATTTAGATTCACATTCAACACCACTTAATCCTTCTCTAGTAGTTACATATGTTAGTTTTTCTCCTCCAAGTTATTCAGTGTAAACTTTCTGAGAATAGAGACCATATAGAAATGAGGTTATCGCTGTGAAAACACTTAGTGACTATAAAAAGCAACATAATAAATGCTAGGCATTATCATCATCATTTGTTCCTTATTCTAAAACAGTAGAGAAAATAAAATCATTTAAGTTCTATTTAACAAATGATTACATTTCTCTCAAGTCTGTCAGAAGACTAACACTAATTTCATACTAATGAAATCCAATCCACAAGCTCAATCTCAGTTTCACCTTTCATCTTGGCTTTACATTTATGATCACCAAGGAAAATGCCATGGGTTACAGAAATGTCATGATTTCACAGCTTATAAGGGGGAAAATGAAGATACGATACAGTGATAAGCTCATTGACAGACTTATGAGTTAGCTCTTTGATGTCATTACTATTTTTTCAGAGGAGAGTCAACTGTCTCAAGAGCTTTAAAAATACAAATGCGTATTTAATCTAAAATGACATCACAATGACGACAATCTCAGCGCCTGAGAGTGCACTCAGTAAACACACACTTTCTGGCTGATGAATAGGTGTGGGGTTAATAACAGCTCCTTAGCAGGACTTCTCTGACTTGGAAGGCATGACCCACGAAAGAAAGGTCCTATTACTACACCCCCCAAAGGATTCTCAGGCTTGAGATCCTTCCTGGGGATAAATGTGCTTGCATGTCATACCATCAAATGAAACTGAAAATACAGAAAAGGTCCGACAGATGTCTTAGAGGTGGAAGTAATGCGGAGGTGTTTTGGGAGGAGGCGGCTATGAGTCAGGATCTGAAAGGTGGAAACAAGGCAGATAGGATCTGCCATAGATCAGGACTTTAGAACATAAGGCAAAACCTGCAGTCGAAAAGGGAACTGATGAACGTACAGGTTGACAAGCAAAAGAAGGAGTGAATATAAGGGAGGGCATCTTGCACAATGCCTAGTTTACAGGATGCACTTGGTAAGTGCTGGGTTTTCTAATGATGATCTCATAGTACCTGGTCTCAGAGGCCCTGAATTTCTGCCAAACTCCATACAGGGTTCTCCTGCCCTTGTCCATAGCTGTAAAGACACTTTCTGACAAAAACTGGCATGATAACCTACAGGTGATCAATGATGGATACCAACAAATTATACCTCGAGGAAAAATCAGCAGAAGTGACAGGTTAAATGGCAGAAGCCGCCCTTCTACGGAATCATTTGGTGTTCCCTGCAAAAGACCATTCCTACTGTAGGCGCTCAGCAGGATGTGCTGTCTGACACCCAGAGACCAAGCCTGATGCTCGAGTGGAGTGATGCTGCTAAAATCAGCTCATCACAGCTCTGTTCCTTCCTTCCTTCTGACCAAATTTGCATCTTACAGACCACAATATGAGGAAAGAGTTCCCTGGGTTTTATAGAAGTGATGAAAGATCCAAGATTCAGCGTGGGACAGACCTAAGAGGTTTGGCAGCCATCTACACCAAGTCAAAATCAGGGTACAGTCTGAGAAAGGAAAAACATATTTGAAACTAACGCTGTGATGAAAAGACAAATCAATCTAAAAATCAGGTAGATTAATTTCCTCATTTTACAGATGAGGAATCCAGATTTGGGAACTGCGCCCATGTGCCTTAGCTGGCTGACAGCAGAGCATGGACAGGCATCCCATTTCCCAGCACCCAGAGCCAACATCTGTGCTGCTGCTGCCATTGTGCAGGACACGGGGTGGTGAACACTCCTGGCCAGGACTGTTCAGGGACTGCACGTGTCTGGTGAAGCTTCTCCTGTAGCTCCCCTTTCTGTCTCAAAACCAATCCCCCTTCCTCCATCTCCATCACAGGAAAGGGGAAGAGCACCTGCTTCAGATTTCAGACAGACTCAGCCCCTGACTTTTTCTCCGCTTACTCATCCCTCCTTACTGTCCCCTAGAAAACATCTTCTACATTCTACAGAAGTATTTATATGTAAAAATATATGCGCCACATAAAATATATTGTATATGTTATATGTAAGTATTGTTTTTAAAATACATACTGGCGAATGAAACATGCATCCTTATACAATTAATATTAATGTAAAATGGTACAATCATAATCTTACACAAAAGCCTTATTCTGTAATATAAAAACAAATAAATTTCTTATGCTTTGCAAAAATATAAAAAATTAAGTATAAATACTTTATGTAAATATAAAGTATATACTGCTATGTATTATATATAATATTCTATATTATATTTCTATATGTAATATTGCACAGTAAAATTCTATGTACTTTAGATATGGGGAGAGATAAATTAGGAGTTTGGGATTAGCAGATTCAAACTATTATATATAAAATTGGTTAACAATGAAGCGTTATGCTATACCTCAGAAATCGACACAATATTGTAAACTGACTATACTTCAATAAATATATATATACACAAAATAAAATAAAATTAGTAAACAAAGTCCCACTGTATAGCACAAAGAACTATATTCAATAGCTTGTAACAATAAGAATATGAAAAAGAATATATATGTAAAACTGAATTACTATGCTGTACACCAGAAACTAACACGAAAAAAAAATTACTTCAATAAAAAGAAATTCTATGTAGTCTAAAAAGCAAAGAGTATTTGTTTTAAAACTGAAATCACTAACAATGTGCACTCTACTATCTCAAGTTATTAAATTAATCACAGGTTTTCCTAAATCAGGGGCATCAAGAAATCTGGTCATACCCAATAGGTAAGTCTTCAGGCCCAAAACCAAATATGTGTTCATTTTCTTTCCTTTGTTTTCTGGTTTTCACAGAAATCTGGTATAGACAGGGTAGGAGGAATGATAAAGATGACAGACCTCTGATGCTGTGTTCTCACCATTTTGTTGTGGTAAAAAACACGACGTGAAATCTACCCTCTTAAATTTGTGACTGTGCAGCACACTATGGTTAACTCTATGCACACTGTTGCACCGCAGGTCTTTAGGACTTTGTCTTCTTGTGTGACTGAAACCACATCCACCGAACCCCACAGCCGTTTCAACTCCACCACCACCTCCATCCCCTGGCGTCCACCATTCTACTGTCTGTTTCTATGAGTTTGACTACTTTAGATACTTCATGTAAGTAGAACCATGCAGTACCTGTCCTGTGACTGGCTTATTTCACTTTGCATAGTGTCCTCTAAGTTCACTCACATTGTAGCATGTGATGGAGTTTCTTTCTTTTTTGAAGTTGAATGTCTCATTGTGGATATATGCCACATTTTCTTTACCCATTTATCTGGTGATGGACATTTAGGTTGTTTCCACTTCTTAGCTATTGTAAACAGTTCTGAAATAAACATGGGTGTGCAAATATCTATTCAAGATCCTGTTTTCAGTTATTCTGGATAAATACCCAGAAGCAGATTGCTGGATCATTTGGTAGTTCTAATTTTAATTTTTCAAGGAACCTCCATATTGTTTTCCATAGCATCTGCATGATTTTTCATTCCAGGTAACAATGTACAAGGATTCCCTTTTCTCTGCATCTTTTCCAACATTTAAAAAAATTTCTAACAGCCAACCTAACTAGGTGTGAGGTGGTATCTTGTAGTTTTCATTTGCATTTCCCTGATGATTAGGCACCTTTTCACATGCCTATTGGCCATCTGCATGTATCCTCTGAAGAAGTATCCAGTTTCTTTCTCCATTTTTAGACTGGGTTATTTGGTTTTTGCTACTGGATTATGCAAGTTCCTTATTTTGTATATTAACCCCTTATCAGATGAGTTGCAAATATTTTCTCCCGTTCCACTGGTTGCCTTTTCACTCTTTCGAATGTTTCCTTTGCTCTGCAGAAGCTTTTCAGTTTGATGTACTCCCACTTGGCTATTTTTGCTTTTGTTGCAAGTACCTTTGGTGTTATTTCTAAGAAATCATTGCAAAACAAAGTTACCAAGATTTTGTACTGTTTTCTCGTAGGAGATTCATAGTTTCAGGACTTATGTTTGTCATGTCACTTTTATCCTTCCTTCTGTTAATGTGGTATATGTATCGTGCTGATTTTCATATACTGAACAATTCTTGTATCCCATGTATAAATCCCACTGCTCATGGTGTATAATCCATTTAATATACTGTTGAATTTGGTCTGCTAGTGTTTTGTTGAGGATTTTTACATCTATATTCATCGGGGATATTGCCCTGTAGAGTTATATTTTCGTAGTGTCCTTGTCTGGCTTTGGCATCAGGGTATAATGCTGGCCTCAAAAAGTTAGCTTGGAAGTGTTTCCTCCTCTTCAATGTTTTTGGAAGAGTTTGAGAAAGATTGGCATTAATTATTCTTTAAGTTTTACAAACAATTCTCCAGTGAAGCCATCAGGTTCTAGGCTTTTCTCATTGGGAGGTTTCTGATTACTGATTCAATCTCCTTACTAGTTATAGGTATGTTCAGATTTTCTGTTCCTTCATGATTCAGTCTTGGTAGGTTATTTCTAGGAATTTACCCATTTCTTACAGGTTATCCCATTTGTGGTGGTGTAATTGTCTGTGGTAGTCTCACCATCCATTTCATTTCTGTGACATCAGTTGTTATGTCTCCTCTTTCATTTCTGATTTTGTTCATTTGAGTCTTCTCTTTTTCTTGATTAGTCTAGCTAATGATTTGTTAACTTATCTTTTAAAAAACCAAGTGTTAAATTTTTTTGGTCTTTTCTATTCTTTATTTTGTTTATTTCTGCTCTAATTTTTATTATTTCCTTCCTTCTGCTAAATCTGGGCATATCTTCTTCTTTTTCTAGTTCCCTTGAAATGTAAAGTTAGGATATTTGAGGTCTTTCTTCTTTTTTAATATAGGCATTTATCATTATAAGCTTCCCTCTTGGTACTGCTTTTGCTGAATTCCATATGCTTTGGTGCATTGTGTTTTTGTTTTCCTTTGTCTCAAGATATTTTCTAATTTTCCTTTTGATTTCTTATTTGGCCCACTGGTTGTCTAAGAGCATGCTGTTTAATTTCCACTTATCTGTGAATTTTCCAGTTTTCCTTGTGATTGATTTCTAGTTTCATTTCATTGTCATAGGAAAATATACCTGGTATGGCTTTAATCTTCTTAGCATTTGTTTTTGACTTAACATACGATCTAACCTGCAGAATGCTCTGTGTGTTCTTAAGAATGTGTGTTCTGCTCCTGTTGGGTGAAATGTTCGGTATATGTTTGTTTGGTTCATTTGGTTTATAGAGTTGTCCAAGTCCTGCTTCCTTTTTGATCTTCTGTCTGGATGTTCTACTCATTCTTGAAAGTAAGATGTTAAAATTTTCTACTATTTCACCATGTCACTGTCTCTTCCTTTAGTTCTGTTAATATTTGCTTCCTGAATTTGGGTGTTCTAATGTTGAGTGCATAGATAATTATACTATTTATAGCTTCCTGGTGTACTGACTATTATATACAATACCTATTTGTCTCTTGTGACAGTTTTTGACTTAAAGTCTATTTATCTGATATAACTATGGCCACTTCTGCCTCCTTTGTTTACCATTTACATGAAATTTTTCCATCCTTTCACTTCCAGCCTATGTGTGTCCTTAAATCTAAAGCGATTTAGCCATGTACCCCAGTATTCATAGCAGTGCTATTTACAACATCCAAGACATGGAAACAACCTAAGTGCTCATCAATAGATGACTGGCTTAAGAAGATGTGGTACATGTGCATGTTAGCCAGTATCTTTGCCTTTTTTCTCAGTGGCCTGAGAAAGTGGAAAGCTGAGGAGTGTGCGTTTGAGTTCTAGACAATGTCATGAATAAAGAAACTGAAACAGAAATCTTCCAGAGATAATGAAGGGTTTCCCGTTGCTACTCTAAAGAAATGTGATTAGCTTAATAGAGGACTTTGAGTATTCAGATTGTGAGTTTGGAGATTTCCCTCAAAGGCCATAGCAAGTCAACAAACAGAAGAATGGCTGAAAGAGGTACTTAAGACTAAACCAGAGTTTGTGTACGGCAGGTCTAGAAGAAGGTTAGCTGAGTGATACTGAAAAGGTCCAAGTAAATAATGGCATGGCTGTAACAATGCTTTTAGGGATCTAAATAACCCAAATAACCTTTCTACATTTGTCATCAGGCGTGTGGGAAAGATGGTTAAGAGAAAGTAAAGGGGAATAGATTTCCATGTTAGACTGTTTCTCACTTACTCTGCCCTACCTGATTATTAATAGGGGTGATGCTTTTGATACCTGAGAATCTAGGGACAATCACACACAGATTTACCTCTCTATTCATCATAAAAGGCCTCTAAAGTTTAATCATTTATTTGTCAATTGTAAACAATTACCAAGGTTTTTTCTTTATAACTTGGACGTATATTAAGAGAGGCAATCTGACCTGGACCCTGAGTAATCCCCTGCAAATCCTTGCTAAGTATGCTAGACTGTAAGGCCTGACTGTCCCTTGGGAAATGTCTATAGCTGGTCACACAGGCAATTGAGCAGGTTAAAGTAACCACAGTGTGACTGCTGTGTGACTTCTAGCTTCCCACAGGATTGAGACTGACTTTTTCGCTACTTGCTACAAAAGGTGCTGAGTGGCTCTGTGTTCAGTTCAGTTTGGCTCAGTGTTCCTCTCATGTCACAGTGACTGAATACACAGCCTTTGTCTGGACCCACCCATCACAATGCCCTGTGGGACTTAAGGACCAGGAAATCAGTGCTACCATTGATGCACTGCTGCTGTTTGATGCACTGTGAGCAGCAAGCTGTCTTGCTCTGATCCATTGTGTTGTCTATTTTTGCACATAAGTCGTTATGGCATTGCTATCCTCTATGAGGTTGGAGCTCTTCTCAAACAGTACAGTGGGTGCCAAGATAATGATATTGGAAAAGAAAAGGCAAGAGCCTCGTGGGCTAGATTCAGGGACATGAGAAAACTCCCAGGGACTAGTAGCAAATGCTCCCATCCAGGTGATGGGCCAGTGGGTGAGGGTGGGGAATAAATGATTCCTCATTGCTCTACTTGCTAATGAAAAGAAGTTAGGTCAAGGAACAGAGGCTGAGTAATGAGAGGTAGTATGAAAGCAAGCTTCCCAACCAGTGCCATGATGTTCTTGCTCTTCTGTGGAATAGTGAACTTAAGAAAGCGCCCTGGGCCTCTGTCAGGGAGGAAATCACAACTGCATCCTATTTCAACATCCACAACTTGAACCATCCCTATAGGCCATCAGGTCCCAGTAGAGAGTACCAAGGTGTGGACTCACACAGCTAGAGGGAGAGAAGGGGATTCTGGGACCACAGTGGTCACCAGACTGGGGATCTGTTCGAGACCTGGCTAGTGCATGTGTGTGATGAGGGGATGAGAGATGATGCTCTTAGATGCTGGCAGCACCTAGGCCAGCTCACACTCAGCTCTATGCCTTCAGCTCTGCATCCAACTTAGTTGAGACAGAACCTTGCTCCACAGTAAGGCTTCCTACTTCAGATTTCCATTTTAATGACTAAGTCATGGCCTTCCCAGGGAGACTTCTCCAAGACCAGTGAAGCTCAAAGTGCCTCTGTAGAACCAGATTCTTCCACAGAGATCAATATTGCTCTACTGGAGGGTGTAAGAATCTGGGAGGCATCCTTAGAAGAAACTATTCCCTTCAGTACGTCCACTGCGGGACCCGGCACCCTTGTATCCTGATTTGACAGCCTTTAAAGAGAAGATGAACTAGGAGTGTTTCCAAGGTCTCTCTGTCCCCAAGGGGACCATAAATCTTACACACCGGTTAGGGTACATAGCCCAAAAGCTCCTGCTCATTTCTGGCTAACAGACAACATTGATCCTCTGCTGCCATCTCATTGCTACCACTACTGTCTAAGGCTATTGACAGTTACTCCAGCTAAGCCATACCACAGTAATATTGGAAACTAAGATGTACCACATTTCCATATATCCAGACCATCTTAACATATAACGGTGGCATCCTACTCATGGCAAAAGGAACTCAGCAGTGGACAAATGGACTTGGCATCTAGTAGACATTTCACACCCTTATTCTAAGGATACTAGCAAAATCACCCAGTGGAATGGACATTTAAATACCTGACTGAAAAAGAATTCTGGACAGAACACATTGTCAGCGTTGTGGATTAACATCAGAGACAGTAAGAGCATTAAACACAGCTGTTCCCGACAAGGGAACATGCCCTTTGGAATAACTGAGTGCGGAAACTCAGAAGGGGTGGTGGGGAGTGGACTGGAGAGACCTGATCTCTGCATGTGTGATCCCGACAATCTGACAACATCCAGCCACTCCTCTTCTTTTTTTCCACTGACTCCCTATCTGGGAGACCTAACTAGTTGCATCTTAGGATGGCAATTAGATAACAGGGTTTGGATGACTCCAACCTATTGCTTGAATGACACCTGGTTTCAGTTATTAGTATGACAGATCACAGACCATAAGCAAATTGAGTAGCTGGTAGAATCAGTAAATTCTAAAATATCTTTATGGTAGTCCACTCGGAAAGTGATGGGGGCATCTTGGGTCATTACAAGTTCAACCAATGTGCCCTTGATGCCTGACCCAACAGGATGGGCAAAGGGAAGAAGTGGCTTCTAGAGTAGGACAAACTACACGGCTTTGGAGGGAGAAAAACAACTCTGGCTCCTAAGGAGAGAAGACCTTAGATCCTGAGAAATGTGGGGAGAGAAACAGGATTAATACTTTCCTTACCCCCTAGATCTAGCACCACAACTTGGCATAACAACCCTGTGGTCTGCCTGAGTCAAGCAGCATCTAAGCTGGCAATCTGGTCCTCTGCAGGGGTGATGGTCCCTGTCCACATGCTATGGGAGCAGGAAACTCACATGGGCATGGGCATGGCCATCCATGAATCATTTTCTTGTGCTTGACACACTTGTCAACAGCTCCCAGGGTGGGCCTCCCCTTCCCTACTTACAACACACACATGGACTGTCACAACCTGTTTCAATGTGACTGATAAAATGCATGTGTGTCTTCTGAAGTCCAAACAACCTCAGGTTATGCCATGTATGACAATCAAGTCTGTGACTGCTTGGGGACACTGTCTGCATGGCTTAACCAGACTCATGTAATAGTAATCCAAATTATAACCTGTGCCCACTGGGTTATGTTTATATGTGAAGGAGGCTGGACCATGGAATGCCTGCCATTTGGGTGGAGGTTGTTATTTGGCACATCTGTTGCCCACTGTAGTTACCAGCACTGCCACTGGCTTGCTTTCTGTTTGCTGTAAAAGCTGCTGGCCCCCCCCTCCCCAGCCCCGGCCCTGTGTTCCTCTCCTGCGGTACAACCCACTGCCCTCTGCATTCACTGCATTGCCTGTGAACCTGGAGGGAAGGAAATTAGTGCTACCATGTTGATATTCCTGCTGTCTGCTGTCCTGTGAATAATAACAGTAAATAATGGTCTCATTCAGATCACTGTCTACTTTTGTATGTATGAGGTTACTGAAGTTTTGGTTGCTTTTCCTCATGGGCCTGAGGCACTTCCCTGACAATAAATAAATTACCGAACGGAAAATAATTCTAATAAGCCAATAATGAATGCTAGAGAAAACGTAAGCCTAATTAAAGAGCATCGGAACTGCATACTCGACAAGTTTGAAGGAAAGAGAAGACGAGTGAGGGACAGTAAACCCCAATCACTAGAAGTCAGTGTACACGCATACACACTGGAAGCACAAAAGGAATGTTGATGGCAATCCAGGTTCACTAATGAATTTTAGAAAAAGTGATAAAAATCCATAATTAAGAATAATTTGTTTATAAATAAATCAGAGCAAACAACAGTAATGAAACTAGTGGTTAAAGAGAAAACAGGGCTCTTAGTGGGTGTTTCGACTTCATACTCATGAAATATTGGCAATTATATGAAGATACCATATGGGTTAATGCAATTTAAGTATTCGGGAGGGATTTTTAAGTTTTGGATCAAAATTATTCATTTTACAAGAAAGTAAAATGTGTGGGAAAACAATAGTTCCATCTATTCTGCACATTTAAAAAGTCCAAGAGTTTGGAGCAGCGGTGTGTTAGTATATATTTAACAACCAGTTTTACAGAAAAGAAAACTGATCTGTAGTGTTTGCCTATTTCCATGGTATAAATACCACTGCTACAGCAGATTTCAAGCTACTGACACACATCACTGATCAGACTTGGTAAAAGAAGGGCACGCTTGGCTCCTATGAACTGGTACAAGCCAGCTCTGACACACCACTGAATCAGGGGGCAATGGACAAGACCCCATATGAGTTTCCATCATAAAAATAGCCCCACTCAGTAGTTATTGTCTGTGGCAACAGTACAGCTTAGTGGCAAAAAGCCAGACTTTGGTGTTAGGTATACCTGGGTTATAGAACCCTCACCATTTACTATCGTGTAGTCATGAGCACACAATGCAAGTTACAGTAGTCCCTCTGATCCACAGGCTTACTTCTTATGGTTTCAGTTACTCATGGTCAACTGCAGTGGGGAAATATTACATGGAAAATTTCATAAATAAATAATTCATAAGATTTGAATTGTGCACTGCTCTGAGTAGCGTGATGAGATCTTGTACTGTCCTGCTCTGTCCCGCTGGGGATGTGAATCATGCATTTGTCCTGTGCATCCCACCCATTAATCACTTAGTAGCCATCTGGTTATCAGAGTGACTGTCTGGGCATCACAGTACTTGTGTTCAAGTAACAATGATTTTACTTAATAATGACCCCAAAGCCCAAGACTAGAGATGCTGGCAATTCAAATATGCCAAAGAGATGCCATAAAGTGCTTCCTTTAAGTGAAAAGGTGAAAGATTTCGACCCAATAAGGAAAGAAAAAAATCCTGTGCTGAGGTTGCTAAAATCTATGGTAAGAAAAAATCTTCTAACTGTGAAATTGTGAAGAAGGAGAAAGAAATTCAAGCTGGTTTTGCTGACACATCTCAAACTGCAGAAGGTACGCCTCCAGTGCGTGACAAGTGCTTAGTTAACACGGAACATGCATTAAATTTGTACAGTAAGATATTTTGAGAGAGAGAGAGAGAGAGAGAGAAATACCATATTCACATAACTTCTGTTAACACTATATTGTTACATTTGTTCTATTTTATAATTAGCTGTTGTTGTTAATCTCCTACTTTGCCTAATTTAGAAATTAAACTATCACAGGTATGTACACATAGGAAGAAAAATAGTATATGTAGGGTTTGGTACGGTCCATAGTTTCAGGCATCCACTGGTGGCTCTTGAAACATATCCCCTGTGGGTAAAGGGGGACTACTGTATTTCAGTGTACTTAGATTTACTTTTCTATATACACAATGGGGATAAGAGTATCCACTGTATATTATTACATAAAAATTAATAACGCATGTAATCACCTGGCATAGTGCCTAGCACACAGTATGAAGAAAAAACTTCTCATGTTCAGCTAGGGATAGAATATGTTGCAACTCCTTAATATAATCGTCGTGGTCCTTTCCAATCTAACTGGGAAACCACGACCCCCAGCTTTCTTCCCCTTATGTCCCCTTATATCCAGTGACAAACCACAGTGCCCTGAACAGGCTAAGTCAGTCCAGATTTCTTTACCTTGGTTTGTGCGATTTCCTCTGCCACTTCCCTCCTTAGTAAGTATCTACTCATCCTTTACGTTCCTGCTAAAATTTCTGACTCCTCTGTGAAGCTTTCTTTGACCAGTTCCTCAGCCATCCCTGCAGCAAAATTAATCACTCCTTTCTCTATGTTTCCCCCTCCCTGTGTTCATACCTTTATTATAACTCTTCTCACATTGTACCTTAATCGTTTGTTTACATATCTGTCAATCCAACAATACCTAGTGCATCGTGATTATTTTGTACATGATCATTGACTACCTTGAGTAGATTGGCCCACTAATCTTTTATATCTCAAGTCCCTAATATAACACTTGGCCCAGAGCCTCACACATTTTTGATGATTTAATGAATGAGCCCAAACAGTAACTGCAAAGGGCTGGAATAAGGGAAGAAGCCCAAATTGAGTTTTCTTAAGCAAAAATAATATTTATTAGAGAGTACTAAATTCAGACAGCTCTCTGTAGCCACTAGGGTATCATTAGAAGACAAAAATCATACCAGTAATTTCAACAAGGCCAATATCAATACAAAAAAATTGTTAACTGGATAAAAGGTAGTTAATTACTGAAGGAGGTAAAGCAAAACTTTAAGGTAGAATGGGGTAACAATTTCAAAAAGCTGTTGCCACTGTTAGGCTCAAAGAAGTGAATAATAGCCCTGGAAACTTAAAAAAGAGGTCTTCTCTCCGCAGGAGGGAGATTCTGACATGTGAAGGGAAACTGGTTGCTGCCGAAACACGTAGTCACTAACCAAGGTAAAGAGAAGAAAGAAGGCTCCAAGCTACTTGCCAAAACCATGGGAGCAGGCTGAACCTGGTGTGCAATCAATCCACCCCAGAAGCAAGAAAGAGAGGAAAACAAAGAAAAGAGGCTCCTTTTTCTGTCATCTTGCAGTCTCTTCCACAGCACCACCTATTGCCAGAGCTTCACATCAAGCCAGCTGGTGAAGGTCAAATGCAGTCTGCAAAGTCCAGGTCCATTACCACACCGTAGGGCAAAAAAGGGCAGGTTTAGAGGTGAGAAGTACTCAATAGCCTGCACACTCCCCCAACTGGAATACGTGCTATAAAAACCAGGACAGCTCCTCAGACCCCAGGTTCCTGGAGCAGAGACCCAACACAGTCAGCATCTTGTCTTCCCAGGTTCCACCTTGCTCTTCTTTAAGCATCACCCCCATTCCACCTCTCCACCATGGATGGGCTCTTTCATGAGTCAGAAGATCATGGACACTGTCACTATCCAGGACCACAATTTTCAAACCAAGACCAAAGTGGAGGTTGAGGAAGCCTTCTCTTCAGCTCCATTATAAATCAACTCTGAAGGAGTCATAGTCCCCACCCTCACTGCCTTCTTTAAGGAGTCTCTGTGACCAAGAGGGTGTACAACTCTGGTGCCCATAGGACATATGCTCATTTCTGTAGGGGGGAAATAAGGGACTATAACTGTAGCCACCACCAGAAGCACATGGGTGGGATGGAGAAGAAAGACAAGCTTCCCCAAAAGAAGGGGCAGAAGACAAAATAAATATCCATTACAAATATAACAACAGTATCATGCTATGCCTATTCTTCTTTCCTTCAGATCATTATCTAAGACCCTGTTACCAAGCCGGGAGGTGAAAGTCTGCAAATCTACTACTCAGTAAGACAATTCTGCTTCTACACAGCCAGTGTGTTCACTGTGCTTGATCTCCGCTTCCATTTCAGCAATGACTGAAATAGATGAGCAAAGGATGGTGGTGGACACAATGATGGATTCACAACGTGGTGAGTCATAACACTGGTTTAGTTTCATTGCTGCAGCTTCTTAATGCAGGGGGAAAATAATTTGAAAGGCTAGTTAGAGTTTTATATATGAGAGAAGACTGGTGTTAAATTAAAAACCTCCTGTATGGAGAACCAATAATGATTATGCCCAAGGTTTTTTATTCAAGGAGAAGAATATACACCTGATGTGGTTCTTCATTTAGTGAGTTTAATAAATTTAAACTCTGATGAAAACTTTTAAAATTGAGCATCTAGACGTCAATTAGATATTTGATTAGTTAAATTCCCTTAAAAACTCTAATTATAGATTTAGTATGGTTGATTCCTTTGAATATTTTAAGCATCAAAAACAGCAGACAAATCATATACAAAGTGCAATGATTACACAATTTGTAATACTTTTATGTTAAAGCTAGATATCAACATGCTAAAAAAAATTTAACTTTGCTTCTTATTCTTACCCTTACTTTGATATGTTGCTAGTGTTATTTTTAGACACTCTTAAGGATTTTGTTAATCTCATCAGACATCAGGAAAATGATCACAATCACACAAATCAAGGTTGCAGATTCTAGTTGTTGACTAAGAGACTCTGGCTTGGGATCTTGAGTGTGACTGTAATGGCCACAGTGATTCAAACAAGTGACAGTGAGCATCATAAGCTGAGCCCTTTGATATACTAAATGTTTACAGTTTCAATTTTTGTTTAAAGTTGGTGCCTTTTCTGAAAGTGATGTATTCTTAAACTTTTGGTTGTCCTGGTCCCTCATCTATTGGCCTGTCACTATGATATGTGAAACCAGTCTACTGACATTATTAAAAGTATATATTTTTACTAGATTTTTAAAATTTTTAATTAGGAGAGCCATCTAGGGTTTCATCCTTATGAATAACTCACTTCTTGAGCTATTAGGCTCAGACATTAGAGGTTAGGCTGTTTCACTAGAAACAGGTTTTAGAAATCTCCATCTTCTTGACCAACAGTTCTCATTAATTTTTATACCTCATTTACTAAATTATTTCATATGACCACAAATGCTGATCACTACTTCCTGTTCTTGGCAGAACTTCTACTTACACAAGGTTTCTTTCCTGCTTTCACAGAAACAAGAGTGTGTCAGTGTGTGTGTGTGTGGTATTTAATAAAAGAAGCAAAATATAAACATGTAGTAATACTCCCTAATGTAAAAAAAAATTAATAAAATTAAAAAAAATTCCAACTACACATAAGTTCCTTTTACAAGAACCATTCTTTGCACAATTACTATGACTTGGGGTGTTACTGAAAATCCATGGCTTTCTACAGTTGCAAGTTTCTAATTATTATTGTTGCTATTATTTGATGCACATTTCTAAGTATTATTATTGTTGTTGTTATCATTTTTTTTAACCTTAATTAAAAATACTTTATTGTTAAAAAATGCAAAACAGCATCTGAGCCTTCAGCAAATCACAGTCTTTTTGTTCGGTGTCTTTTCGAGGGTCTTGTCTCAATGCTGATGGCTGCTGAGTGATCAGGATGGTGGATGCTGAAGTTTGGGGCGGCTGTGGCAATTTTTATAAATAAGAAAACAATGAAGTTTGCTGCATCAGTTAACTCTTTCTTTCATGGACAATTTTTCAATGCTGTTTGATAGCATTTTACCCACAGTAGAACTTCCTCCAAAACTGGAGCCAATCCTATTGAATTCTGCTGCTGCTTTCTCAACTATGTTTATGGACTATTCTAGGTCTTTTGTTATCCTGTCTTTATCATTATTTGAGTCCTCTTAAACAGTGCTATTCACTCTTTTACTGTCCCTTCCATTTCTGAAAGCATTCTTGCTTTCCAACAACAGGATATTCCACACATACCCTGATTTTTCTCCTGCCTTAAAGCAGGAAATCAAATACCTCCAATGAGACCTGGCCCCTTTTATGTAGAGAGCAAAAGTGGAGCTCAAACAAAATCTGGACACTAATGGTACACTACAGAAATGATGATGGGCAAAAGACATAAAATGCTATTTTGGACTTTTTTTGAAGTATTGGAGCTAGAAAATCTGAGCTAAAAGAATGACTTCCAGCTAATTTTCCCAATTTACTACTCTACGTTTTTGTTCCCTTCTTTCCTTATACCCTGCTATTTCACCAGCCACTAGGATTTTCTTCTACACTTACCTAAGATCTCAATAGTTCAACCGAAAAGTCTTCAAAAAAGTATACGATTCTGCATTGTTGATACATCCAAAGCATATTTACATATAACAAACTAAAACTAGAGTTCAAAGGCTTTTTTTAAAGCAAAATATAACCCATAAGTGAAGAGAATTAGGAAATAGAGTATAGTTCACGATTTGGGGGAGGAGGATTATTATAATAGTGGGAAATCCGTATCTGTGGCCCTAGATAGATAAATGCCACTCGTATTCTTCCTTCTTTGAAAAAATGTAGGGCAGCAGAGGCTGGAGGACAAACTGAAGAGGAAAACATGTTCACAAGACAACTCATAACAGTTTATGGATAATGTTCTTGTATCACAAAAATATTTATTTCAAAATGATCTGTTGCTTGAAAGTAATTCCATAAATGACTCAACTATGTACTACTCCATTTTCTATTTTTGAACATAATAAAATCTGATTCAGGGAAGATGGTGGCAGTGGTAGCTTAGTTTCTCAGTCCTCTTAAATTCTACCATACAAAGCAGACAAGCAGCTAGAAAAGCAAACAGACGATCAACATCTCCAACAAACTTAGGTGACAAAGTATCTTCATACACCTCATAATATGCACAGATGTGAACAAACTTTGCTACAAGACATGCACAGCACCTGCATCAGAGGAAGTATAAGAAAGAATTAGGTATCCTCTGCATTCCTAAGATTCCCAAAATAGCCAACAGGAACTCACTGGAAATTTCAGAGGGCCAATGCGAGAACAGCAGCTGGAACCCAGTGAATTTTGCATAGTGAGTGTGAGGGCCACTGCAGTCAGTTCCAAAGAGACTGGAGCAGTCTGTGCCCCATGGACTCTCAGAGCCAACTGCCAACGCTCCCAACACTGAGCATAAAGTGCTGGGAATAAAATCCAATGGAGAAACACAAGGACAATGGAGAAAAAAGAAAGAGGAGGCTCACATAAAAGTTGGACATGAGAACAGAGCCAAGAGATCTCAGAAAGTAAACCACCACATTTTTTTAATACTACACAAAATAGAAGAGTTAGCTTTAGAGTATAGAGTTAGAAAATTTAGCTTGAACAACCCCTTTTAAAAGTGTAACAAAACTAATTTCATAAAAAAAAATAAGCAACAGGAAAGGAATGAGGTCAATCTCATAATAAGTTAGTAAATACATTAATGTAAGAAAAAGGAAAAAACAAACAAAATAATCTGCAGAACTGAGGTCCACATGATCATACACCAGGAAGCAGCTTCTGAGAAATTGCCAAGTGATCTGAAGAGTATGTTGATTATTTGGAAGACAATGAGTTGATTGACTCTTAAAACTTTACATTTAGATATAATAAAATGGTGGGATTTGTACTTCCACACAATTTTAAAGTTCTGTCCAGGATTTGGTGTTACTCAGAATAAAAGAAAATTATCCTCATTTTATAACTGGGTAAACTGAAGCTCACAGAGAATGAGACTTTTTCAGGATCACAATGCTGAACTACCAAAACAAAAGCATGGCATACAGACATCCTCAAAAAATATCTGAGAATTATAGTTTTACAAGATGAGCCAAATATATTTTAAAATGATAAGAAACGAAAGATCAACATAAAGAGAAACTCAAATGAGGTGATAGGAGAGAATTAGAATAAATTTAGAAAAGAACACTAAACTGGAAGAAATAGAAGAATATAAAGAAGTGGCACTTAGAGACACAGAAGGTAAAAGGAAGAGATATTTAAAAATCAAAAAGAAATCGAAGTAACAATGAGATACCACTACACACCTATTAGAATAACGAAAATGCCAAACACAACACGAAAGACTGGCAATGAAGTGGAGCAGCAGGAACTCTCATTCCTTGCTGGATACAATGGTACAACCACTACAGAAGAGGTTCTTACAAAACTAAACATACTCTTACTATATGATCCAGCAGTTGCACCCTTTAATATTTACTCAAGTGAGTTATAAACCTAATTCCAAACAAAAACCCGAATGTAGATGTTTACAGCAGCTTTATTCATAATTGCCAAAACGTTAGAGCAACCTAGATGTCAGTAGGCAAGTGGATACATAAGCTGTGATATACCCAGGCAATGGAGTATTATCCATCACTAAAAAGTTTTAAAGTGAGCTATCAGAAAAGACATGGAATAATCTTATTTGCATATTACTAAGTGCAATAAGCCAATGTGAAAAGGTACATACTATATGATTCCAACTATAACATTCTGGAAAAGGCAAAACCATGGAGACAACAGAAAGATCAGTGGTCCCCAGGGGTTAAGGGGAAGGAGGGGATAAACAGAGCATGGAGGATTTTTTAGGGTAGTATCTACTGCCCTAAACATGTAATCTGTATAATACTACAACAGTGGATATATGTCATTATACATTTGTCAAAACCTATATAGCATGTACAACAGTGGAGTGAACCCCAATGTAAACCATGAACTGCGGGCAATAATGATGTGTCAACGTAAGTTTAGTGATTATAACAAATGTATCACTCTGGTGGGGAATGTTGATGATGGGAGGCTGTGTGTGGAAGGGCTATATGGAACTCTCTGCCCTTTCTGCTCAGTTTTGCTGGGAACCTAAAATTATTCTTTAAAAAAAAAAGTCTATTAAAAAGATGTATGAAGAAATAGATGAAAAGGATTTGAGAGAAAGTGACAAGTACTGAAAGCAAGCAGAGCAGACCCAACATACATAAATACGAGTGCTCAAAAAGGAAAATCAAATTGAGGGAACAGAATACATAAAATATGTGACCTAATAACACTTTAATTAAAAACATTAAAACTACATATTGGAACAAAAAATGTGTATGTGAGAAAATAGAAATTACCAACACCAAGAAAAATTCTAGTAAATTAATGGAATTTAAGAAAAAAAAAAACCTATATCCGAGCAAAAAAGACTGTCGATAAAGGGAAGAAAGGAGATTTTTTATCTCTTCAACAGCCATGATTTATGCCAAAGGAAAATGGGGTAACACTTAAGATATCAAGGAAAGCAAAAGCAGGTCAAAGATTTTATATCCAATCTAACTTGCAAAGATAATGACTACATCAGACTAATAGTATTTTTCCCATAATTTTTCTGAGAAATCTACTAGAGAAGTTTCAGATAACCAAATTAACCACAAAAGCACCATCATTTAGATGGGTGAGGATCATTAAACATACACTTATCTGCAGAACTAGGGCTTGGTGATGGTTAGAAGAATGATAATACAGTATTTGATAGCTATGTTCTAACAAAAATATCATGCAACTATTTTTAATGGGGAAGAATAAGGAGAATACATACATAAAGTGATGTTAACTGGCTTTATTTTGGTGATGGTGATATCAGGTGTACTTCTGAGCCTGTTGTGTAAGTAATGTGAAATAAAGTAAATAAGCAACTACATGATAGTGTAATTCCATCATCCCACATTCTTGAGAATCAGAATTCTTGGAAGAAAGAAGACTCAGATCTAAGATAGAAGCTATTAAATAGAAACCCTGTAGTCACAACTTTGACTTCGAAGTAGCAACTCTCAGCATAAAATATTTTTATATGTTTCTATTGAGGTATCTTTTTTCCTAACCCTGTCCACTGAAAAGGCCTATATACTACGACCAACACCACTCACACCAAGGTTATGGTCTTGAAAAACCATTTCCCACTAAAAGATACCAGAGACCCTTGGGGAATGGCTCGTTATAGGTTTGGAACAGGAAATGTAAAAGATGAGCCAGAACACATCCCATCAGAGAGCAAAGTGGTTATTGAAGACCACTGGGGCGTATGCAAAGGACTCGGGAGCCAACCCAAGGAGGCCTCCACAGCCAAAGAGGGGCAATTTGAGATCTAAAAAGGATTATGACTACAATGGATTGAAACACAAATGTATTTAAACCCATAAGTTCACAATGATATTTGGTAAACAGGGTATCTTAATTGGTCAGCCTTTTAAGATGATAGTAAACCAACTCACTACCTTGAAAACTGGTAGCTACTGGGCAAAATGTACATTCATTCTGTCTTTCGAAGTCTAGCTACACCTAAGAATAATCAAATAGTGGATGAGGGTAGGTTTCTTCTTATAGAAGGTTTCAACAGATGAAGAAAGAATGATAGACGATTGCATCACTTTGCAATTTTAATGAATGACTGGATCTAAGCAGTGTGCAGCAATGGCTGCTAACATCAGCAGTAAAAATCACACACCACCATGAAATAGTCTTGCCAAAAAATTCCTATCTGATATCTATATCCAGATGTCAATACACAGGAAACAAAAAGCACAGAGGAATATGCTAAGCCACATGTTTGGGATGCAATTAGCATATAGCTCAGAGCGAAAGAAACGCTACAGCTCAAAGATCTGAGCTTCTTCAACATATTGCAAGAGAAAGTCGGGGGCGGGGATGGAAGGAAAACCTGTACATTAAAGAGATCATAAAGGGATTATATTATACTGTACTACACTGTATTATACTATACTCCATGGGCATTATATATAAAAGAAAGAAGAGAGGAAGGGAGGATGGGAGGGAGTTCAAGGTTACACACTTTGGTGATAAAACAATAAAGAAAAGCAAAAAAAGTGATTATGTTAAAAGTCAGGATAGTGGTTACTTTCAGAAGAAACAGAAGAAGCTATAAATGTAATGAGGAATTGCAAATATAAACATGAGGGAAGCCTCTAATGTGCCTAATAAAGTTCTTTCCTCATATGGGTAACTTACAAAGGTGTTTGCCTTGATTCGTTGTTATACATGTGTTTTATGCAATTCTTTGTTTTATTTTACAATAGATTATTTAAATTTTAAAATGTTTTAAATACTTTATACTTCAAGCCTGTCTTTTGTTTATTAATCGAATTAAAGAACATGCTTTTAAAATAGGAATCCCCCTTTCTAGAGTTACCATTTTTTGGAAAACTATATTTACAGTTGTACCTATGCTCAGGACAGATCAGTGCATAGAGCAGGGAGAGACTCAGGACATGGTTAACAAAGCAAAGTAAAATGTACCCCCATTAGAATAAGAGATCCAGAAGTCTGAGAGCAAACAGGACATCCATGGGAAGATAAACATATCAAACCAATTTTGATTTTTGTACAGAACTTAAGAATTTGTGGTGTTTTTCTCCACCAAACTGAAAATATTCATAGGACAGAGGTCAGAAGTAGAGCAGCCATTCCAGCAATAGACATACAATCATCCAGGAATTAACAATATCCCACAATCAGCCCAAGAATGAACACTATCTTCTAAAGCAGTTGCACAGGGTGTGGTTTTTATTTGTAAAATGTAGATCGCTTTACACTCAGCACGGAGATTCACCAGATCAGCTTTGATTGCAAGGAAGCTCACCTCTACAGATAAAAGACTTCCTCCCAAGGAAACAGATACCTGCAAGAGTTGAGCCTGAGTAGGTTTACATTTATTTCCAGAGATCTGTGAATCTACATGTTAGAAAGCAAAGCCTATAGGGCTGGAAGAATGTGTCATCCACATAAAATGATCTGACTGTTGAAATGTAAGTAGTTGATTTTATATTTAATACAATTCAAATTATTTCAAAAATATTACTGAAATCAGTTTTTTCTCACATTTAGATTTCTCTGTATGTTTGATTCCATAAGAAGGTTTCTCCCAACTTTTTATTGTGCACAGTTCCAAGCTAGTGAGCAGTTGGAAGAATAGCACATGAACACCCACATGCCCTTCATCTAGATTTACCGGCTTTTAGCATTACTGGCAAGATATTCCCACTCTCTTTCGTGGGCTCACCTGTGATGTTCTTTCCATTTTCCTGATCTATTTGTAAGTGAATTGCAGATTTCACCTCTTCACCCCTAAATAATTCAGCACCATCTCCTAAGATTGAAGTTAAAGACATTTTTCTACACAACCACAGCATGACTCACACATCTTTAGAAAAAAAGGAGGAGGGGAGGAGACAAAGAAGGGGGAGGGGGAGGAGAGCAAGGAGAAGGAGAGGAAGAAGAGAGACACTATCTTTAAATTTCACCAATTCCTAAAAATATTTTAAAAGTTTAGCGGTTTTTTTTCTGACCCAGGATCTAAACAAGATTCAGGAAATGCATCTGGTTGTTTCCTTCAGTCTCTTTTAATATAGAACTGTCCCCTCACTTATTCTTATGGCACTGAGTTTTTTTGCCAGAGGCCAGGCCAATGGCTCAATAGAATATCTCATATAATTAACCTGTCTGATTGATGCTTCATTAATAGATTCAGCTAATTTTTTTTTGCAAAAATGTTAGAGGCGATATTGTGTACTTCTTATTTCACTGAATCAGGATGCACTTAATACCTACTGTCCCACCATTAGGGACACTGAGTTTGATCACTAGGTTAAGTGAATCACAGGCATATGTCTCCACTGCAAAAATTCATTTTTTTTCCTTTGTAAATAGCAAGTTGCCTAATTTTCAACAAAATATTAGTAAACTGAATTCAACAGCACATTACAAGAATCATTCTTCATGGTCAAGTAGGATTTATCTCAGTTGCAAGCATAGTTCAATATACAGAAATCAATAAATGTGACATACCACATTAATAGAATGAAATATAAAAACTATATAATCATCTCAATAGATACAGAAAGAGCATTTGGCAAAACAGAACATCCTTTCATGATAAAAACACTTAGTAAGTTGAGTATAGAAGGAATGTTCCTTGGCATAATAAAGGTCATATACAACACACCCACAGCTAACAGCATACTCAGTGGTGAAAAGTTAAAATCCTTTCCTCCAAGACCAGGAACAAGACAAATAATCCCACTTTTGCTATTTCTATTCACTGTAGTACTGGAAATCCTACCCAGACCAATTAGGCAAAAAAAAAAAAAAAAAAAAAAAAGAACTAAAAGACATCCACACCAACAAGGAAAAATTAAAATTACCTATCTGCAGCTGACATGATTTTATATATAGAAAACTCTAAAGACTCCACTAAAAAAAAAAAAAGAAAAGCCAATATAACTAATAATTTAATTCAGTAAAGATGCAGGATAAAAAAAAAATCAACATACAGAAATCAGTTGCATTTCTATACACTAACAATGAACTGTCTGAATGAGAATAAGAAAGTGATCCCATTTACACTAGCATCAAAATCAATAAAATACTTAGAAATAAATTTAATCTAGGAGGTGGGAGATCTGTACAACAAAGACTATAAGATATTGAAGAAAAAGATTGAAGACATAAATAAGTGGAAAAATATCCCTGTTCTTGGATTGGAAGAATTGATACTGTGAAAATGTCCACACTATCCAAAGCGAACTACAGATTCAATGTAATCTCAATCAAAATTCCAATGGCACTTCATACATTAAAAAAAAAAAACAACTATTCTAAAATTTGTTAGGAACTACAAAAGGCCCTGAACAGTCAAAGTAATTCTGAGAAAGAACAACAAAGCTGAAGGTATCAAATTACCAGATTTTAAGCCTTATCACAAAGTGATCAAAACAGTATGGTACTGGCATAAAAACAGGCACTTTAGGCAGCAGAATATAATAGAAAGCCCAGACATAAACAACACATATATGGTCAATTAATTTTCTTTCTTATTTTTTATTTATGTGTACTAAGTTTACAATGTTAGTTTTAGGTATACAGCAAAGCAATTCAGTTATACATCTACATATATACATATATACTTTTTCAGTTTCTTTTCCATTATGGCTCATTACTAGAAATTGAATATAGTTCCCTGTGCTATACAGTAGGTCCCTGTTGTTTATCTATTTTATATATAGTAATGTGTATCTTTTAATCCCAAACTCCTAATCTATGGTCAACTAATTTTTGACAAGGGTTCCAAGATCACACAATGGGGGAAAGGACAGTCTTTTCAATAAATGTTGTTGGGAAAACTGGATCTCCACATGCAATAAATAAATAAACCTGGACCTCTATCATACATGGCTAACAAAAATTAATTGCAAAACAGATCAGACAGTTAAATGTAAGACCTAAAACTGTAAAACTGCTAGAAAAAATAGGAAGAAAGATAGTAGACATTGGCCTTGGCAAGGATATCTTGGATAAAATACCAAAAGCACAAGCAACAAAAACTAAACAAACAAGTATGACTACATTAAACTAATGAGCTTGTGTACAGCAAATGAAACAATGAATTGAAAAGGCAACCTACAGAATGGGAGAAAACATTTACAAACCATACATATGCTAAGGGGGTAATACTCAAAGTATATAAAAAAACTCATATAATTCAATAACAAAAAAGAAAATAATCCAATTTAAAATAGGCAAAAATTTAACATCCATTTATGATAAAAAAAAAATCTCCAGAAAGTGGGCATAGATGGAACATACCTCAACATAATAAGGCCAGACATGACAAACCGACAGCTAACATCACACTCAATGGTGAAAAGCTGAAAGCATTTCCTCTAAGATCAGGAACAAGACAAGAATGCCCACTCTTGCCACTTTTATTCAACACAGCTTTGTAAGCCCTAGGCATAGCAATCAGAGAAGAAAAAGAAATAAAAGGAATCCAAATCGGAAAGGAAGAAGCAAAACTGTCTCTGTTTGTAGATGACATGATACTATATGTAGAAAACCCTAAAGATACTACCAGAAAAAACTAGAGCTCATCAATGAATTCACTAAAGTTGCA
Organism: Camelus bactrianus; assembly: GCF_048773025.1. NCBI lineage: Eukaryota > Metazoa > Chordata > Mammalia > Artiodactyla > Camelidae > Camelus > Camelus bactrianus. Next base: position 16,915,352 of record NC_133552.1, read on the forward strand.
GGATACAAAATTAATATACAGAAATCTGTGGCATTTCTATATACTAATAACAAACTATCAGAAATAGAAATTAAGGAAACAATCCTATTTACCATCACAGTAAAAAGAATAAAATACCTAGGAATTAACCTACCTAACGAGGCAGAAGACCTGTACTCCAAAAACTAACACACTGATAAAAAAAAACTGATGTTGACACAAACAGATGGAGATATATATACCATGCTCTTGGATTGGAAGAATCAATATTGTCAAAATGATCACACTACCCAAGACAATCTACGGTTTAATGCAATCATTAACAAAATACTAATGGCTCCTTTTTATGTAACTAGAATAAATAATTTTAAAATTTGTATGGAAACACAAAAGACTCTGAATAGCCAAGACAGTCTTGAGAAAGAAGAATGGAGCTGGAAGAATCATGTGCCCTGACTTCAGACTACACAGCAAAGCTACAGTAGTCAAAACAGTATGGTACTGGCACAAAAACAGACACATAGATCAATGGAACAGGACAGAGAGCCCAGAAATAAACCCATGTACTTATAGTCAATTAACCTACAACAAAGGAGGCAAGAATATACAGTGGAGAAAAGACAGTCTCTTCAAAAAATGGTGCTGGGAAAACTGGACAGCTACATGAAAAAGAACAAAATTAGAGCATTCTTTAACACCATATACAAAAATAAATCCCAAATGGATTAAAGACCTAAACGTAAGACTGGATACTCTAAAACTAGAGGAAAACATAGGCAGAACACTCTTTGACATAAATTGCAGTAATACTTTTTTGGATTCATCTCCTAAAGTAATGGAAATAAAAACAAAAATAAACAAATGGGACCTAATTAAACATAAAAGTTTTTGCACAGGAAAGAAAACCATAAACAAAACAAAAAAAGAACCTACAGAATAAGAGAAAATATTTGCAAACAATGCAACCAACAAGGGATTAATTTCCAAAATACACAAACAGCTCAGAAAACTCAATATTGGAAAAAACCCAATCAAAAAATGGGCAGAAGACCTAAACAGACATTTCTCCAAAGAATACATTCAGATGGACAATAGGCACATGAAAAGATGCTCAACATCACTAACTATTAGAGAAATGCAAATCAAAACCACAACGAGGTACCACCTCACACCAATCAGAATGGTCATTATCAAAATGTCTACAAATAAAAAAATGCTGGAGAGGGTGTGGAGAAAAGGGAACCCTCCTACACTGTAGGTGGGAATGTAAATTGTACAGCCACTATGGAGAACAGTATGGAGGTTCCCTAAAAACCTAAAAATAGACTTACCATGTGATCCAGCAATCCCATTCCTGGGCATACAACCGGAAAAGAGGAAAACTCTAATTTGAAAAGATATAAGCATCTCAATGTTCATAGCAGGTCTATTTATAATGGCCAAGACATGGAAGCAACCTAATTGTTCATTGACAGATGGCTGGATACACATACACACACACACAATGGAATACTACTCAGCTGTAAAAAAAAAGAATGAAATGGTACCATGTGCAGCAACATGAGTGGACCTAGAGATTATCATACTAAGTGAAGTAAGTCAGACAGAGAAAGGCAAATATCATATGATATCACTTATATGTGGAATCTAAAAAAAAAGATACAAATGAACTTACAAAACAGAAACAAACTCTCAGACATAGAAAACGAACTTACAGTTACCAAGGGGAAAGGAGGGAGTACAAATTAGGATTTGGGGATTAATAGATACATACTACTATATGTAAAATATATAAACAACAAGGAACTACTGTATATCTCAGGGAACTATATTTAATATCTTATAATAATCTACAATGGAAAAGAATCCAAAAACGAATATATGTATATATGGGTATATGAATGTATATATACATGTATAACTGCCCCTTTGCTATACATCTGAAACTAACACAACATTGTGAATCAACTATACTTCAATAAAAGGCTTTTTGTTTCAAAAAATAGGCAAAGAACCTGAATAGACATTTTTCCAAAGATGACATACAAATGTCCAACAGGTATATGAAAAGATGCTCAACATCACTAATAATCAGGGAAATGCAAATCAAAGCCATGATGAGCTATCACCTCATACTGTTAAGATGGCTATTATAAAAAAGACAAGAGATAACAATTACTGGTTAGGAAGTGGAAAAAAGAGAGCCCTTGTACAGTTAATGAGAATATAAATTGGTTCAGCCACTACAGAAAACAGAATGGAGGATCCTCAAAAAATTAAAAATTCAATTATCATATGATCCTATAATCCCACTCCTGGGCATATATTCAAAAGAACTGAACTGAGTATCTCAAAGAGATATCTGCACCCAATATTCTTTGCATCATTATTCACACTAGCCAATATATGAAAACAACCTCAGTGTCCATCAACAGATGAATGGATAAAGATGTAGTGTATATCTACATATATAATGGAATATTACTCAGCCATGAGAAAGAAGGAAATCTTATCAGTGTGACAATGTGGATGGATCTTGAGGGCATTATGCTAAGTGACGTAAGTCAAACAAGGAAAAGACAAATACTGTATGATCTCACTTATCCATGGAATCTAAAAAAGCTGAACTCATATAAACAATAGGATGGTAGGTACCAGGGACTGGACATTTGGGGAAATGTGAAAGACGTGTAAGGGTACAAACTTGGACCTAGTAGATAAATAAGTTCTGGAGATCTAATACACAGCATCGTACATGTAATGACAATGCTGTATTATAAACTTCAAAGATGCTAAGAGACTAGATCTTGTTCTTACCACAAAAGGAAAAATAGTAGTTCTGTGGCATGACAGAGGTGTAATGCAATGACAGGAATGTTGTAATATACAAATATATCAGATCAAGACGTTATGCATCTTAAATCTACACAATGTTATGTATCAATTATACCTCAATTTTTTAAAATTCAAAACAGAAATAAAGAATAGTAAGTTATCTAAGGGACGATACTTCAAGACCATGTGAATTTCTTGTTCCCAAAAACCTTTTCCTATGAGTTTAAAAATCTATTGATTACTCTGCTGGAAGTGCCAAGATAGTGATTTTAAACTTTACTTTTCTTTAAGCATTTATTTACTAACATATCATCATATTTTCTCAGTCAGTAGATATGAAAACAACTATGTGACTTGAGAGTACAAATCTTCCATGAGGTTGGAAACCTTTTTATCTAGGCAGATACTAGACATTAGGCTAGAGATTGTGTAAATGTTCCGCTTCCCCGACATAGCTCACTGCACCACCACACAGCTCCTCATAAGAAGCTCTGTTGATTGACAGCATTGCTGCCTGAATTATTTGCAAAGATCTCATTATTAGATTTAATAAGGATAAATGTAATTTCCTTAAAAAAAAACTGGAACCTCATTATATCTGACACCTAGTGTTAGGATTCTAGAAAGCTGTATGAAATAACTGAAAAAGCAGGTTTTATTCAGACTGTGAAAATACTAAGCAAATGACTGTACAACCCCTACCTCCGTACATGCTGAGAGCAAAGAATTTTTAATGTTTTCTGCTTAATTTTCTTTATTTTCTTTAATTTCTGATGTTTAATGCAAAGACTACACGAGGTCATGTTGTCTGACTTCTGTAGAAGGCAAGTTACTCTATAATTTGTGAATCCCTGGGACTTTCTTGAAAAGCAGCCAGAAAGTGCTACAGGTGCAGAATTCAGCAGCTTGAAAACTACATTTGAGAAGAGAGACCAATCCTTTGAGAACGTAGCATGTAGATCCTTCAATAGTCTCAGATCTAAGGACCTGACCTACTCGTATTTTATGCCAAACCAAGAACTTGGTGCAGCAGTTCAGTCCTGCCCCTGTGATGTTCACAAAAGCATCAGCTCAAATAAGGGTTTCATTCCCTAAAATGTTTACACAAAGCTGCACACCAAGTTTTTGTTGTCGTCGTTGAGATTTCAAGATATACTAAATCATCAAATCTGCCTGCATGAATAATGAGAGACTCTTTTCTGATCTGTCATCTTCTCCAAAGGAGATTGGTGGTAGGTATTTAAAGTACAGCAGAAATCCAAGATTATTAGAGTCAATAGTCCATACCAACCTTCTGGGTTATGCTGTGATCACTGTTGTTTTAATCAAATTTGAAGGATAATAATGGAGTAAATATTTGCTTCTTGGAAATTCCTAATTTATAGGAATTATGAAAAGAAGGTAAATAAAAACAAGTAATCCTTGAATGAAATTTAGGAACAGCTGAGATTTGGGAATGGATCCTGAAGAAAGACCAACTCCTAAAACTCCTCTGCACTTTTTTTTCAGAAAATCAAAACAAAAACTCAGTCCTAATGTATGCTATATATTTTTAAGTAGATTACCAAGTATGCCCCAAACAGAACTCGTCTACATAAAAATCCAACTGTCAACTGGTAAGTGCACAAAATACATAGAAGTTTGCTTGCTGAAAGCAAACAGCATTTGTTCTCTAAGTCTATTGCTTGAATAACTGTAAATGAGTGTCACTCATTGAAGATTCTACCTAATACTCAGCTTGGAATAGCAGAGTTCTTACCTGGGGCTGTATATCAGAATCACCTGGGAGGATTTTTTAAAATATATATGCTGGAACATACCCCCCAGACACTCAGATTTACTGGAGATTTACTGGAGTCAGTTATGTTCCATTTTAAAAGCTCCCCCAAATGATTCTGATGTGCACGGCCACTTGGAACAAGCTAGTGGAAAGAGTAAACATACATGGGTTCAAGCAACCATTGCCTTAGGTTATGTTAGTTATGCATCATTGAGAAAGATACTTAAAGTCTTCATTTGTATGAAACTAGGCAATGCAGGCATGAAATGTAATAAAATATCATATTTCACTTTTTAACTATTTTTGTAAACGCTTAAATTCTAAAAATCTGTACGCATACTTAGTGTTTTATTTTTCTCCAAAAAGCTATTTACTAAAGTCACAATGAGTCTTACAGTGAACAATATCCAAGGATGAAGAAGTAAGGTTTACATGCAATGCAATGGCAATGCCCCACAGCTGACGTTGCCCCTAGCAGTGTTCTAACAGCTGAGCCAAGTGTCTCTGCTATGCCTCAGCGTCAGTCAGAATCTTAAGAAAATTTAGTCTTAAAAGTCAAGCCAGACCATTTGAGTCCCTGAAAATAAGAATCTCTGTAAAAGTGATACCTAAAATGGGGTAATCAAAATCAATTTATTTTTTACCATCTCAGAATGTAAATATAACCTTTTTTTAAAAAAAGGGGGGGGACCCAGAATTGGTCCTAATCAAAATTTCCAGTCTCAAATTTAAGTTCTTAAACAAGTTGTGCCTCTTTTCATACCGTAATAGGGAAGAACAGATCTAACTCTATATTGGATCTGTTTCTTTTACTTTAACCTTTGCCTTCTGTTGCTTTTGCTACAAGTTAAGAATGTTGCCTACAGCCTGAAATATGTATACAGGATAGACAGCCCATTCTCAAGGCTCTGACCTTTAAAGGCATAACACTTTTTCATTCATATAAAGATAAAAAGCTACACGACAGAGAACGACATTTTGTCTTGTTCAAAGTTTACAGGACCGTTGTGACCTGACCTTTGTGGACAGCTGCAAGAACAAAGGATTCTGACACCAAGAAGTTTGCAACAACCAACAACAACCCCTCCCCTTTTAGTAAAAAAGAAGCCTCATTTCTAAGTCGGGTAAGATGGTTCTTTGGGACACTAGTTCATCATCTTCTTGTTCTGCTACCTTTCTGGATAAAGTCACTATTCCTTGCCCCAACACACCTCTTCTCTCAATCTACTGACCTGTCATGTGGCAGGCAGTAAGAGCTTGGACTTGGTAACAATATCGCCTTCAAAAAAACATGTATCTTCTTACTTCCTTATCTTAATTATCTTTTCTAAGATCCCCTTAGGGAGGGTTACTAACCTTCACGTGTTTGGGATCACACATCATCTCCTTTTATTGAGAAGGAAGATCTTTCTAACAGTAAAACCGGAATACCTAAAGTAGGGGCTTCTCTACCACAGTATACCTGTGGGGATTGTTGAATCATGACCTATCCCAGGGTATTAGGTAACTCTTAACAAGAATTTTAAACTCTCTTACCCCTCTTCTTTCTCCTTTGCAGGAGTTATATTAATGAAGGATGTGACATTTTCATGAAGGACAGAATATCACAAATTACAGGGTAAGTAGATGATTCCACAGCAGAAATTTCTTTTACCCTAGAATTTAATCTCCCTTTTATGTATCCACAAGAGCTTCCGGTATAACAAATTTTTCTTTTAAAAAAACAGGGGGAAGGGCAAGATGGCAGCATAGGAAGACCCTGAGCTCACCTCCTCCACAGACAGACTGAATCTATTCCTACATATAGAGCAACTCTTCCTAAAGAAGACTTGAGGAGGAGTCTCCGCAGGAACAGCTGCCACACAGAAACAGACAGAAGACACAGACATGGTGTCCACGGGAAACCCATTCCAATCTGGAGGGATAGAGCTGAGGGGCTCGAGTACTTGTGACAGGGCAAAATAAAAGAAAAATAATAAACCAGCAATTTAAAGGGCACCTAACAGAGTATATGGGAAGAAAGTCCATTTACTAACCCAAGAGCTTCTGCCAAACAAACAGGGAATTGCTGGAGCCCACAGGAGGGTCAGTGGCACCGCGGAGCACCACTGTTTGAGTCCCGCCAGGATTTCTCCAGCCCACACATTCTACTGAGTGGCTGTGGCGATTAAATGATGTACTACATATGAAAGTATTCGGCTATTCTTTTTACAAGAAATGTTGGTTTCATAATTTCCTCTCTCCTACTGTTCTTTCCTTCCTTCTTTTCTTCTTTCTATCACTTTTGTTCTCATTATCAGCTCCTTAAATAGAAGATTATGGCGACGATAAGAGAGCTGCTGAAAGGAGGGTTAAAGGAGAGGTGCCTTGGGCACATCACTGAGAACCCCAGAATACAGCCTCCTATCTGTCAGTTCCCACTGTGAAATCTCAGGCAGGTGGAAGTCTCAGAACCTCCAGGGATGCCTGCCTTGCACAAGACTGGCCAGACTTCAGCCTGGAACATAAAACCGCAGTTCTCCTGACAGATCTCTGGAAATCAAGACAATACATATCTGCCATTTCTCCTTGGTACTTATAAAACTGTTTCTTTGTGTTTCCATGGGGGGAAATGGAGTTATTGGGCCGGAGAGGCAACCGCCCAGGTAGACCCTCATACACATTTGCTTCCACACTTGAACACTGGAAAAGTTTCTATGGTCAAAATGTACTTCTAATTGGTTTGTGTGGCCTCAGGACAAATGTGAAAGATAATGCTTCTCATTAACCAGGACTAGTATCAGCCGTCTTTTCTATGGTAAATAGTAAACACTGTGCTGATATGCCTATGCGAGTTAGTTAGAAATGTCAGTCTCGTACTATGAAAGCACCCCTGCTTGTCATCCTCTTGGATGACACCTGCAGAGAGAGCACCACTCAAGTATGTTTATGCCTCCAGCTCAGATAATGAGCCAATTAACTGTCCCACCCTAACCCTGTCGAAAATCAGCACTGAGCAAAGACGTAGGTAATTAAATCTCAGACAAGAACACTAAGTAGCTCTAAAGAACAAAACAAAGTAATGATTGGCAGGAAGAGTGTAAGACCACAACCTAGCCTACAATTCAAGAAGTAAACTCTTAGGACTTGAATGCCTAGTAGCGTGTATTACAACAGATGGGACCATCACAATTTTTAAATCAATCAGAATAAAAGAACAGGGTAACCTTTGAGTGTTCTCATCATTCATGCTAGATTTCCACAGTGAGGTGATAGGAGAGAACTTTTTATATTTCCTACTGCTGTTCCACATCCCTACAAAACACCCTTCACTCAGTAAGCATTACATTCATTATGCAAAACAGAGGTTGGCTAACTATGGTCTGCAGGCCAGACACCGGCTTTTAAAATGAAATCTTACTGGATCACAGTCATATTATTCATTTGTGTATTGTTTATGGCTGCTTTTGAGCTATATCTAAAGAGTTTAGAGCCAACAGAAATCATATGACCCACAAGCCTAAGTATTTACTGTCTGTCCCTTAAAGGGAAAAAATTGCCAATCTTTAAATTCTAAGCAAATTTTCTGGTTCTAGGTAAAATGGGATAAACACACTCCTCATTGTATCTCCACTGAATTTGTTTTTTAAAACCTGGACAGAATGCACATGGAAACTACTGGGGGACTCTGACAAGTAGTAGAGGTGGATTGGGGATGAAATCTACAATTCAAAGTACTACCAAAATGGTAGTACTTTGCCATTTCCCCTCCTCTGGTTGGAATTTCCACCATTTGTCCCCATATGTGGGTGCAGCTGTGGATATCCATGGCAGACCAGGATAACCAAAGCCCCACATTTCTGGCCAAAAGACTGAAAAAGAGTTCCTTCAGGAAGGTGGAAAGTATCAAGGTGATTGTAGTGGTGGAAAAGCTTGTGAAAGTGACTTCATAAAGTTGTTTATTAATTTCTGGGCTCACCCCTGACCTGTGTACATATTGGTAAGGTGTTAATCAGAATGTAAAAGATTTTGAGAATTGAACTAAAAGACAGATCACCACCCAGATCTCAGACTGACCGCTGGCTGATGCACACATCGGGTATATTCAAATAACACTGCAAAGACTTTGAAAACTGAGCTGATATTGAAACCATTGTGCACTGAAGCGAGTTTTAAATTTGCAACCTGAACCTAATCAGGCTGCTAAAACAAAAATATCAACATTCACCACAGGATTTAACAAGACCCAGAATACCACAACCTAATATTAAAAATCTGTCAGATTTAATCCCAAATCTGGGATGTACAAAGAACCGGAAAATCCTCCATTCCCAGATTATATGGAAAAGACAACCCACACACATCCACACTGAGATGAGAGGGATCTGAGAACTATCTGGGAAGACTTTAAAGCAGCTATTATAAAAATGCCCCCAAAGCAACTGCAAACACTCTTGAATGAAAAAAATTGAAATTCTCAACAAATAAATAAAAGGACAAAGAACAATAAAACTGAAATTTTAGAACTTAAAAATATAGTAAAAGAAATTCAACACAAAGTACTAATAGTTGAAATTCTATCGGAGTCACTAGCATACATTTTTGACAACCCATACAAACATCTCTTCATCAAAATAGTATAATTAAAAGATCTGAGTTTCAAATTCTACAAAATTTTTCTGAAAATCCATTCTTTCCCTTTTGATCTACCTCTGACATAAGCTCACTAACCATAAAAACTTTACTATCTTTATGGTTACATATTGGGTTGGTACATTTGCTTGCTTACTTTAAAGAAAACTGGTATCACAAAGCTCAGTTTTCATCATATGCAACAAAGTCTTCTAGCAAATACCTGTCAAATGTATCAAAGACAATTGGGTTATGTCAAGAGGGCACAGGAGCAAATAAGAAAGGGTATCTATCAAAAAAGAATGAGTTCAATTGAGTGGAAAACAAAGAATATTTTAAAATCCATGAATTCATAATGCTAATGTTAAAAGAGATAAAAGACAAAAAAAAAAAAAAAACCCTCACTGAACATCTTTGTAAGTAACTGGGTCAACAATTCTTGATTCTAAAAGTTGGTGAATAGAAATGAAAAGGAAGGAATTAAATCGTCATTCTGCCTTTCCTACATGAAGGATTACGTTAGTATTTAAGGATGACTAAATAGTCTTATTAATGATGGAAAGCTGTTTTTTTATTCAAAATATTCTAGTAAAACCATGCAGGAGGGATAACAGATTTAGAAAGTCACTACTTTGCAGTTGCTAAGTGAAATAATTGACTCAGGCACCAAACATCAATGGGAAGAAGACATTAGACAACAGGTTGACGGGGAGCTTCACAGCAGATGGACAAGGATTTCAGGATTAGAACCACCGGACAGTACTGCCCTCTGATGTGATGCAACAGGGAGGCACAGCATCCACTCTAGGAAGTATTCTTAAAAATGCTGAGTCAGAACCAAATCAAGCATCTAAAACTAATGTTAATTTACAAAAAATACAGGAGACAGAAAACAAGTTACATGACACCACAAGGAAACAAACAGCTATTCTAAAATTAGAACCTTCTAAAGGTTTCTGTTGACAAGGCACTGATCAGATGTTGCAACAAGTCAAAATGTCATGGGAAAAAAAAGGAATGGAGTCAACGTAGATGAAAAAAGTCTTAGGAAACATTATAGAGTCCAATGCATAGATCTTGTTTGGATTCTGCCTTGAAGGAAAATTAAAAAGATACATTTGCATCTTTGAAACAATAGTATTATATGATACTAAGGAATTAACATTTTATTAAGACCATGGCACTGTAGTTATATTTTAAAAATTTCCTTTTTAGAGATGTACACTGGAGCATGAAGGTGTAAAACGATATGATGTCTGATAGTTGCCTTCTAACACTTTAGAAAGAAGAAAAAAAGGAAAAAGCTACAGATAAGCAAATATGGAAAAATCCTGATACCTTATATCTTGACATGGAGTATATGGGAACTCATACTAGCCTCTCTGCTTTTCTGTATGTTTAAAATTTTTATTTATTAAAAAAGTTTTTAATAAAAGAGTTGCTAGTGATGACAACATAAAGATGTTCCAAAGTCTGTCAACTAAGTTCTAAAAGCATCTCTGAAAAAGAAAACAACAAAAGATTTAGGTGTATTTGCACCCTGATTCAAATATGTGCTTGTCTTCCCAAGGTGAGTATTCTGAAGGAGCAAAAATCTTTGAGTTGTAAGTTCTAATTTGTTTGCTTTAAAATGTAGTCACTTTTATCTGTAGTCTTAACATGTCTTACTGTTTACTGTAAGGTAAAAACCATCTTATCTCTTTTTAAAAAACATCAAACTGCACATCTTCCATTGATAATGAAAAAGAATATGAGGTAGAAGAGACAGGATTGACTACAGGACCGTATAACCATCCCTCTCGCCCAGAGATTTATCTTCTTATTGCTTACAGCTGCCTCGCGGGGACGGCCACTCCTATGTAATAAAATGACCTAGGTCACAACATTTGGACCCTTTTCTTATATCCTCAAGCAAAACTGAGTTAGTATTAAAACATTTACACAAGATTTTAGTTAAAATTTGGGAAAAAGAAAAAGAAAATAAGCACTAAGGGTAACATAACTAGATCAGGGCTACTCAAAGAATGGCCACTGGGGCTGGACCAGCAGCATCACTGCTACCTGGGAGTCTGTTACAAATGCAAACTCATGGGAGCCCGCCATAGACTTACTGAGTCAGAATAGGGCCCAGGGGTCTTTGTTCTAGGAAGCTTTGCTATGATTCTTTTGTGAGCAAAAGTCTAAGAATCACTGAATTTGACAAACTCCAGAGATTCTGATTCAATTGGTTTATGATAATCATCCTCAAACTTGGCAGCACATTAGAATCACCTGGGGAGCTTTTAAAAAATCCGAACACCCAGGCCTTACAACAAACCAATTAAATCAGAAACTTTGGGGTATATGCCAGGCATCGGCAGCTTTTAAAACTCCCCAGAGGATTCTAATGCGCAGCCAAACTTGAGAATCACTGGTCTAGAATATGGCATAACTCAGGCATCAGTATTTTTTAAGAACTCCCCAGACGATGCTAGGTGCAGCCTGCGTTGAGAACCAATGAATGATACAGTTTACATACAAGATCCATCACGTTTATTTTCAACAAGGGATCTTCTAAGTCATCTCACTGCCTGCCTTCACATGAAATGGGTCATTTTTTTCCCCTCGTGCCAGGAATGCCCACAAGCATGCCTTGATGCTGCAAAATCCAAGAGAATAGGATGAAAGAGGTCATAAATCCCCTCCTCTATCTTTTAGTGTGTTTTCCAAGTTCCGATGACTCATCTCTTCCACAGGTGGCTGATAACCAGGCGTGCCACCCTCATCTTGAAAGACCCCACTGCTTATCCATAGGGAGGTGACCTTATCCCAAAGACCTCAATGTTCAAATTATATCAGAATCTGCCTCAACACAGTAACTTCAATGATACTTAGAATATTAGGAAAACATTTCATGTTATCTATATACACCCAAAATGATGCAATTACTTGAGTGTCCAGGAGTGAATTAGTTAAAAATATGCATATACTACATATGTGCAACTATTCTGTGGTTCATAATTTAACTGGCTATAGGTCCTATGACAATTAAAGATTTTAAATATCCATTCCTAACTTTTCTGAGAGCTTTAGGTTCCACAGAACAAATATATCTCTGATGCCACCCTGAACTACCAGGAGAGAAATACCACCACGTTATGAGCTTGTATTTGAGATTTACACAGCCCTACATTTGAACCCAAATTTGAACCCAAATTTGAACCCAAATTTACCACTTACTGACTATGTGATCTTGGACAAGTTATGTCATCTATTTGAACTCTGATCTCCACATCTGTAACATAAGAATACTAATACCTGCTCTTTTGTGAAGGACTTTTGTGAGAATCTGTCTGTGATATGTGCTGACAAATTTCTTAGCGTATGATCTGTGGTCAGCGATGGGCAGCTGTTACTGTTTCCAGAATACCTGGGGTCATTTCATGCCTCCATGATTTTGTCACACCATTTCCTCTACCTGGAATGCCTTTCCCTTTTGTCAACCTGGTTCATTCATTCAACTAGTGTTTTTTGAATACCTACTATGTGCTGGACCTTATTAGGCACTGAGGAATAAATTAAGAAAAGCATCCATCCCTCTTGTAAAGCTAATCCAAACTGACAGATGCTATGAAGGAAAGTATAGAATAAAAGTGTACAAAAGGGGTTTCTAGTCTGGAGTGTCATCAGCAAAGACTGCAGGAGTTAAGAGCATGGACTACAGTCACTTCCAACTCTGCAATTCACTAGTTGTGTGACCTTGGGCAAGTTATCTCAGCCTTTGTGTTTGTTTCCGTAGCATCTAACATATAATTTTGTTGGGTAAATTAAATGCTGTGGAATTAACAAAACACTTGGAATATAGCAGGTACTCAATACAGTCTTAATCTGGTGAAAACCATCTTGACTTAAGTTACCCTTTCTATGAAATTTTTCCTCCTATTAGTGTAAGGCACATAGTAGAAACACAGTGTTTGTTGAAAGAATAAAATGCACATGTACTGCAAATAAGTCAGATGCTTGCATCAAATTATATTAAATAATACTTCAGCTTAGCATGGAAACATTAATTTTGCTTAACTCAAGGTCTTCATTTTAACCTCCATGTAATAACTGCTGATATATTCCACTGGCATTGTCTCTGTAAGGTCTTTAAGAGGAAGCTAAGTTTTAACATAGAAAATGTATTGTTTCAAGATAGCATTTCTAAGTAAGTCTTTTGCTAATTAATATTGCACTTGTCCATAATAATATTATCTTTTAATGTGTAAAACTGTATTTATCAATGCTTACTTAATTTGATTTTCTAGGTATGGGTATTATTAGAATTTCCATTTTATAAAGGAATAAATTATAGCTCAGAGGCTAAGTAATGTGTCCAGATGTGTGGCTACTAAATGGCACAACTCTCTCAAACATATGTTTCCAGATTTCATGATCTTTTACCTTCTTGGACTGCAGCTATAAACCAAAAGACTCTTGTCATATTTAAACCCATCAATTTTTAGGAAATGATTACCAGCATCTCCTAAAAACCCCAAAGCCTACTCTTAGTCTGTTTTTATGTACACAGATACAAATGCTCCATTATTACCAAGCCCCCATATAATTAGACAATGTCTAGCAAGTCAGCCTTGATATAATTATAACAAGAACGAATACTTAACATCTACTTTTACTATATGCCATGCATCATGCAAAACACTTTACAGGCATTATCTCCTTTAATTCTCTCAACACCTCTGTGAGGTAGCCAGTACCATTACCCTATTTCACAGATGAGTAGTTTGAAGCTTAGAAAGGTTAATCTAAGTGACAGAGCTCAGTTTCCACTGAACATTTATATAATTTGAAAGCTCAAATTTTTAGCCACTTTTCTTTTCAGTCTTTTAAGCCTATCTGTGTTCTTGGTTATGGATATAATAGCATCTTAGAGTTTCCCATTCCCAGTCTTCCCTATTGCTTGAAATCATATTTCCTTTTTCAAGCTTATTGCTTTTGTTTGTCATTAAATTTCCTGTAAAATTTTTCCTCTGAAAGGACCCAGGCACTCTTTGAGAATATCTGCCTTGAATCTGTCAGTCCCCATTCCTAAAAACAGTGTCTTTCAGGGATCTGGCCACAGGTGGTAAGATTTAATTCCTACTTATGCCTCATATTCAGACCTCCATGAACTAAAAATACATCCTCACCATGACTATCAAGCAGATAAACTTAGCATATCCAAAAATCAGCCTGAATCAAGTCATGATGACCCCTGGGCCATCACCTACAAACTGGATGAAAACTGTAGAGCTATTTTATCATCAGCAACACAACTATTGGGGAAAAGCGCCATTAGGTATTGAGCATTCCAGATGGAGAGCCAGACACATGCATTACTAAGTGAGGTACCATACTGACAAAGTCTCAGATGAATCTGCAGGCAGGAAATTGTGTGTAACCCAACCTCAACAAGAGCACAGACTCCTAATAAATGGAGATTTAAGGAAGAAGAGAGGAGGAACATGGCAAATATGTTTTGGCTAGTTCAAGATCCCCACTGTTTTGCACCTGCTGAGACAAGATTGCTAGAAGACAGAACTGTTGCTGGGGCTAGTTAGCAAACAGATACAGGAACCAGTGCCAAGGCTACATGTCATCAAAAACCTCAGGGAGAACACAGCCAGGAATAAATAAGATCAGAATTGTGTATGTGTGTCATTGAATTGTTATTGGAGTATTTAGTCTCACGGGTAGGGCAAATCCTCGGAAATCAGGCAAAATTTTGTAGAGTAGAACATTAGAAACTACAAGTGCTCTCAAATCCACAAAAGCCTCCATTTCTCTGGCAAGATACCAAATGACATTGAAGAATTACATGGTAGTAATGTCAAGAGTCTTGTTCAAAATAACATGAGAGAGGTACCATGCAGAAAAACAAAATGGGACCCCTATCCTACATCGCTCACAAAAATTAACTGAAATGGATTAAAGGTTTAAACATAAGACTTGCAACTGTAAAACTCCTGCAAGAAAACATAGGGGGAAGCCCCTTCACATCGATCTTGGCGATGACTTTTTGGATATAATATTAAAAACAAACAAAAAAAGATACAGTCCCCATCCACAAGTGAGACCACATCAAACTAAAAAGCTTCAGCACAGGAAAAGAAACCATCAATGAAATGAAAAGGCAACCTACTGAACAGGAGAAAATATCTGCAAATCATGTATCTGGATAAGGAGTTAATATCTAAAATATGTAAGAACTCAAGCAACTCAACAACAAAAATCTGAATTTAAAATGGGAAAAGGAACTGAATAGACATATCTTCAGAGAAGATATACAAATAACCAACAGATACATGAAACGATGCTCGACATCACTAATCATCAGGGAAACGCAAATCAAAACTGCAGTATCTATCACCTCACACCTATTAGAAGGGCTGTCATCAAAAAGACAAGAGATTATATAACTACCGGCAAGGACGAGGGGGAAAGGGAACCCTCATGCACTGATGGTGAGAATGTAAATTGATTCAGCCACTATGGAAAACAGTATGAACCTTTCTCAAAAAAATTAAAACTAGAACTACCATATGATCCAGCAATCCCACTTTTGGGTATACATCCAAAGTAAATGAAAACAAGATATCAAAAAGATACCCGCACTTCCATGTTTATTAAAGATATTGCACTTCCATTAATACAATAGCCAAGCTATGGAAACAACCTAAGTGTCTGTCAACAGATAAACACACAAAGAAAGTGTGGTACATATATATACAATGGAATATTATTCAGCCATGGGGAAAAGGACATCCTGCCATTTGCAAAAACATGGAGAGCATTATGCTATGTAAAAAAACTCAGAAAGAGAAATACATACTGTATGATATCACTTACCTGTGGAATCTAAAAAAGCTGAACTTATAAAGACATAGTTTAATGATATTTACCAGGAGTTAGGGAGGGAGAATTAAGGAGACATTGGTCAAAGCATATAAACTTGTAGTTATAAGATGAATAAGTTCGTAGATCTAGTGCAGAGGATTGATTATAGCCAACGATACTGTATTATATACATCAAAGTTGCTAAGAGCCTGAATCTTAACTGTTCCTACTCCAAAAAAGAAATGATAATTATGTGATGTAACAGAAGTGTTAGTCAACATTACGGTGATCATATTGAAATATGCAAACGTAACAAATCAACAGAATGTACATCTTGAACTCACACAGTATTATATCTCAAGTGTATCGCAATAAAAAGGTACTCCATATATGGGCTTGAAATCCAGAGAACTCTGCAGGAGACCACAAGGAGCACACCTGGTAGCACAAGCACAGCCGAAGCACAGAGAAGACGCTATTCCTAGGAAGGCTTATGTGGAAAAGCTGACTTCCAAGGCTGAATTCTTGCTATTAGTAGAGCAAATGAAGAAAAAGGGGGCGCGCAGAACTGGATGCTCTTGAGAAATAAAACAGGTTGTATACGGTTAGCTTAGTGCCTTAAAGGTCAAATCCTTGGCAAATGAGGCCCCTGGAACCTGCTTGGGGTCAGGCAGGATGCCAAGCTCCATAGTCTACTTCCATTGTGACAGGCTGCTAGCAAACTGCAAAACTATGGGTAAGTAAGTACCAAGGCCCATCTCCTTTCAGACACAACTCATGCCAGGCAGATTCCAGATCCACCCTGGGGCTGTCCAGGACACTGGAAGGTGGCAATGCTCACCTATTTGTTTCAGCTGTGATGAGAAGGAACACACTGGAGCAGACAGGCAGGCTCAAGACAGCTTTCTTCTTGTGGGAAAGAAAAAAAAAAAACACAAAAGGCAGCCCAGATGGGGATTCTGCCCACTCGCTAATGTGACTGAGTTTGACTTAATATTCACAAATCTCCAGTCCTTCAAGCTCCCCAAGGCATTGGCTTACCCACAGGGCCCCACACCTGCCTGGAATGTGGCAGATCTGTACCCAAAGGCGAGAGTACAAACCTTCCCTGCATCTTAACATTACAGGATGAAGAAAGCCACCTAATGGAGCTCCTTAGATTGGCCATGCTCAGCCCCGAAGGAGCTCGGGGAGGTGGGCGGCAGGGCATAAGAGATGGGGCTAAATTATGACTTTTAGTCTAAAGGAATATCATGGAAAACCAATGAATATTACAGAGGTCCCTCTTTAAACAAACGTATCTCTCTTCTTCCCGATTCTGCAGCAAGGAACGCACTGAGGAGCAAGAGAGATTTTTTCCTTTGGGGCTCAGAGAGGTGTGGAAGCTAAGAGGAACAGCTGCACTCCTTTGAATAACAGGGGGGAGTTTATACAGATGGAAGGACACATGCCCAGGTGAGCAAAAACCAAAAGAAAAGACTTGTTTAGTGGGGAATTTGGGTTAATTTTTGCTATATGGTGTGTGATGTAGTTCTCCAATTCCTCCCCCTCAAAAAATACCTTCAGAAAAGCTACCCAAATACAGAGTCTGGCGGTTGTTCGTGGGGGAGGAGGGTGATGGAAGGAAGCAGTGAAGGCAGAGCACACGGAGCGGCCACATCCAGGCTGTGAGTCCTCCTGGGGACCAGTGAGAAAATACCAGGCAGGTCACCAGCAGAGGGAAAGCTCACACCGTGTGCACTGTAAGTTCAGCACGTGTCCAGAGCTGGCGGGGGGTGGGGGGGGGGGTGCCCGGGAAGTCTGCTTGCACTGAAAACCAAGGGGACTCAGGAGAAAACACAACTTGAGAGAAGTCAGAAGCCATTCTGCTTTTCCACCTTCTGCTACATAACAAACTGCCCCAAACTCAGTGGCTTAAAACAACTGTTTGTATCCATGTCATAATTTTGTGGGCAACTCTTCTGCACATGATGGTACCACTTTGGATCACTCAGTAGTAATAGGCTGGTTGTGGGTCCACATGAAAGGTCCAAAATGCCTGTGCTCATGCCTGGCACCTTCAGGTGAGGATGGCTGGGAGGCTGGGCTCCTCACCTTCTCCCTGTCGTCTCAGAGTCTCTCCATGGTCCCTCCAGCAGGGCAGCTGACTGTGTACATGTGGCCCCAGGCCCCAAAAGTGAGCATTACAAGGGACAATAAGCAGGAACTTAGTTGGCATGCCCAGAACTGTCTCTGTTGGTTAAACCATCACAAGTCAGCCCAGATTCAAGGAAAGCAGACCCACCTCTCAGTGGGGCCATCTTTAATCTGCCATGAAGCAAACAAGTTTAGCCCAAGGACAACTGGGTGTACTCTGAATACACACAGTGCATCTACTCAGACTGGCCCACCACCCAGTCACACACACTGATTTTTAGGGAGGGGAGCTGCAGTGCAGGATGGGCAGAAAAGAACGTCCCGTAGTCTGTAGAGAACTGAGGAGACCAACAGCTTTATTCCATGATCAAACATAACCCAGGTTGAGGTAGAGTGTCCTCTCAATGTCAGATGTGGAAGAGGGCGGGAGTCTCCCAGACCCTGAGCCTCCCTCTGCACCATAGCTTAAAGCAGGCAGGGGACCCCAGTCACCTCACATGCCCACCACATTCCCTCACACAGGTAAGGCGCCCGCTGACCCCAGGGCCTCAGAGAGATGGGGCTGATTTTGTAGGTGGAGAAGGTGTCAGAGAATGTACTTCGGTTTCTACTCTTATGATCCTCTTCTTCTCTTGGGGAAACGTGGGGCCATGGCTTAGAACCCAGTTACCTCGATCTTCTCCAGCTGAGAACACAGAAGCAGAGTGGGCCCTCACGTGGGCTTATACACACTGCATGAACAGAAGTAAGCAATTCCAAGTGAATCATGACTTTCTTCCACATTTTGACATTATTGCTAGACTGTTCAAATACTACAGTAAAATGTTGTTAGGGATATAGAGTTTCTTGTCCTAGTCGGGAGATTTTCATTTTCATGAGAATGTACCATGGAGAGTTCCTAAGATGAATGTGGTTACAGTCACTAGGCAGACATGGCCTGCTTTCACAGTCCCACAGATTCAATTACTTTACACATATCTCACAAAATCGGGGCACATGGCAGCCAGCATGACTGTTTATTTATTTATCTGAAGGAAGAAACTAAAGAAAAAAAAATGTAACCAATGCATTTCTCCTCCAGTGTCCTTTCTTAGTATATCCACCCCTATTCTATGCAGAAATGGAAATCCTATATAACAACCAAAACATTTTCCTTGATTACCATCCTCATTATTGGATAACCTTGGCACTTTGAAAAATCTGTAATTTGTTAACTGTGTGATATAATATGAAGTATTGTTAGGACCTTTGCAGATGCAACTGACAGAAACTCAAATCCAACTACCGTAAGCAAAAGGAGGAAATTAACGTCTCAGAAAACTGGACATTTTAAGGGAGGATCCTCTCAAGCACAGACAGGTCTGGAGGCTTGAATGATGTTGTTCACACTCTTGCTACCCCTCTGGGCTCTGCTTGTCTCTGCTTCTCTTTGTATATTTGCCTCATTCTTTCCTACCTGAGGCTTACAGATTATTCCCCAAAAGCAAGAGGCATTCTGTCTCCTATAAACTATACTTAAAACCTCACAAGATTCTATTTCAGTCCTCTTGGATCCTATGGCCACTCCCAGAGCAGGCACAGTAGTGAGAGATGAGGTCCCACCATCAGCCTGGCTGAGTCCTATGTTCACCCTTGAGGTCAGTAGGCAGCAGAACAGGTCCATCAGAACCCTGGGCTTAAAAGAGAGCAGTTCCCCCACTGAAAGATGGGTCCTGGGCAGACAAAACACATGTCCACCTCACATGATCAATCCTGTGTTTGGTTAAACTGGAAAGCATGTGTTAGAAGAGATGGTGAAAAAAAACATTAAAAAAAAAAAGCTAACAGTTTACAATGCAATTAAAATATAAATATTTTATTCTTTTCTATGTCATTCTACTTTTACTTTTTGTATTTTGTATTTATTCTATTCTATACTATTTTAATCCCCATCTCATTCCACTTTACGTAGAATATGTTTAATGTAGCTACAATTATCTCTTCTCTTAGCACTTCCAGCACCGCACTATGGAATCATTCCTATCATACAAACATACTGCAACATTTTCCAACAGAAACAGGCTCCCCTGAACTTCTCATTCACCTCCAGCTATTGCACAATTTCTCTCTCTCTCTGTTCCTCTTTATAGTCCCAATCTTTGTACCACGACCTACACAGCCCTACATAACCGGATCCTTGCCTATTTCTCCAACCTCATGTCCCACCAGTCTTCCTTTCTCCTCTCATTCTGTTCTCAATCTATGCTGATCAGACTTTCATCCCACTCACACCCTCGACACCTCTCTTGTCAACAAGGTTGTAAAACAATACCTACTTTCTAATTCTCAATTCCCAATCTCCCCTTTGTTCATTCCTCAGCAACATTTGGTGCTCTCCAGTCATCTTGGAAGACTTTCTTCTCTTGGACTTCACAATACTTTTCTTTCCTGAGTTTCCTCCCATCTCAGTTTCCTTTTCCAGCTAGCCCTTCTCTTACTTCTCTCTGGAGCACCTCAGGGCTCTGTCATCTTCTCATCTTCATCTCTATTCCCTCCTTAGGCACTTCTTTTTCCAATTCCATGGCTTCAAAGACCATGTAAATGCTGAGGACTCTCAAATTTATACTGCAGTCCTAATCTCAATTCCAGGCTCCTCTATTCAACTGCTTACTTAACATCTCCAATTGAGTGTCTGAGAGGCACTGCAGTTAACAAATTTAACATTTGCCCTCTGCCCCCAAAATATGTTTCTCCCATAATCTTTCACATACCAGTTAGTGGCAATTCCACCCTAGCTACTTGGGTCAGAAACGTTAGCATTGCCCTTGACTCTTATCTTTCTCTCACAGCTCACATTCAAGCCATCAGCAAGTCCCACTCGGTCTACCTTCATACTCTGTCCTGAAGCCAATGATGCCTTACCACCTTCACCAATACCAGCTGGTTCAAGCCTTGATTATTCCAACAACCTCCATCTGCAGTTTCCTCAACTACTCTTGCTTCCTACAGTCCATTTTCTACCCAACAGTCAAAGCATTCTTGTGTTCTTAAGTTCCAAGATTCTCACCGTAACCTGCATAGCCCTACATAGTCTGACAGTGGCCTATTTCTCCAACTTCATGTCCCACCACCCTTTCCCTCACTCCCTCCACTCTAGCTACACTGGACTTTTTCTTGTTCCCCAAATATCCCAAGTCAATCCCACACCAAAGGTTTTCACACTGGCTTTTCCCTCTGCCTGGAAAGCCCTTGCCCCTGTTCTCATCAGAGCTGGAGTCTCCTTGTCATTCAGCCCTTAGTTCTAATATAACCTTCTCAGAGCAATCTTTCCTAAGAAAACTATCTAAAATACTCCCCACCCCTCACCCTCTGTCCTCTAACACTGTGCCATGGCTCTTTGGGGCACTCATCACCACCTGGCCCAACATTACATAAGTGTATATACACTGTGATCTATCTTCCCAAAGAGAATGGAAGCTCTCTAAGGGAGGAGCAGAATTCCAATCTATTCACATTAAGTAAACCCAGCCTCTAGAGCACTGCCTGGAAAGTGGGAGGCCCTTAATAAATAGTTAGTGAATGAGGAAAATGCCAGAGACTGTTTCAGAGAAACTGAGAGAAAATGAGAAAATACCTGTCAGGGTAACTGGAACTGGAAAGAGGTTACAGAAAACATCCCCCTCTTCAATTAGAGAGTTTTTATCAGAGACAGAACATCTCTAACCTAATTATGTTCGCAGGAATCTAACTGATTTTTAAATACTGTTAAAAAGGCACAGCAAACACTGCAGAGAATGTCAAACTTCTGACAGGAAAATGACAGTTGAAATTTGTCAGGAATACGTAATGAACATCTTCTGCCTGAGTAGGCTATGATTAATAGATTGCATTTTAGAACTAATATGTTTAAGTAATGCATATGGAATTAGATAGTTTCAAAGATTTACAAAGATTGTTATGTGGTATTTCTTCCTCATTTATTATTAAGGATTATTACTATCCATGATTTATTTATAGTTAAAATTTTTTCTCTTATAATCTAAAAGAAATATTCAGTCGATCACCTCATGTCTCTTCATATTTAATATGTTCACTTATACACAGTTTTCAGACTGCCCAAGTATTGCTAAACTAAATAACTGGCATCTCTTCTCAAAAATGGAACACATAAGGAATAAGGGAATAATTCTCAAAAACCTTAAGAGTCTATATGGTAACCATCTCCCAGATGTCAGCCTGTTCAAATTCGCTTGTCAAAGGCTCTGGTTCAACCATCCCAAATGAGTAGGTAATAAGCCCTGAGGCTAATGACCCCTCTATAGATAAACAGAACAGAAGCGGACAACTGACCCCAAAATGGGCCATTAAGGTAGTCTTTGCCTATAATTGAGACAGTCCTCAAAAATTCCAACAAGAGAACTTTTGCTTCCAGAAATAAAGAATAGACATGTTTCTCCCTATTCCTTCCACTAAGCGTTAAGTAAAAACCCTAGATATTATATAGAAAGTGAACATAAGACTCTGAAAGGTAAAAAGTAGGTGGCAGACTGACTAGGGAGGGTCCCTGAGACCCAACAGTGGAACATCACAGTTCCCTGGGTTTTCTTTTGGCCTCATATATCCCAAACTGGGTGCTGGCGAAGACAGCAACCTGGAAACACCAACAGGAATAAACAAGAAACCCCTCAGCCAGAGCTTACCTCTAGCCAATGGATCAGAAAAGCAACAGCCCAGGAAGACAGAAAATTTTTAGATAATAATCACTCTACTTCAAACACCACAAAATAAACTGTGGTCTGATCCAGCAAAGGCTGAGTGAAGAGACTATACTTCCACCCCTGCCAGGCTGTCCTGAGGCACTCACAGCCTGCAGTCAAGGCGGTACAAGAGAAGACTGAGTAGGTCTCCAGGACACTTATCCTAACCTAACCTTAGTGTCAGCAGAAACCACATAGGAGCCTGGACTTCTACCTACACCTGCAGAGACAAAGTGCCCTTTCTCTCTTCTGATGAGGCGGTATCACAGGAGGGATCCTTGTGGTGATGGAAATATTCTCTGTCTTTACTGTGTCAACATCAACACGCTCATCATCATATTGTACCATTGTGTTGCAAGACATTGCCATTGGAGGAAGCTGAGTAAAAGGTACATAGAATCTCTCTGTATTATTTCTTACAAGCATGTGAACCTACAATTATCTCAAAATTTAAAAGGTTAATTAAAAAAAAAAAACAGCAAATCTTTGTTGGGGGGTTGTGCTGAGGGATGATTTCAAATGGAGGTTGGGAGATGCTGGACCAGGAAAAGCAGAGGAAGCTGTTTGCAGTGAGTGATGAGAGAATGAAGTAAACGATGTGGCAGCTAAAAATTAGCAACTAAGGGAAAGGAGCCATCTGAAGAGAGGGTTGCCTGGATTCCTCCTGACGGCGGAGTTCTTGGTCTACACCACTGGGAGGCACAGTAGCACTCCTGCCTTTGAGATCTGTAAGGCACATGCCCCTGTGTCCCTGCAGTTCAAGTTCCTTGGGCGTAAGCTAGTATAGATGGGTTCTATTTCTTGCTGCCAAACAATTTCTAAAGAAGACAGCCCTCAGGAACCAAAACAAATATTTTTTCAGTGTGCAGGATACACCACAGGTACGTATCTGATTGTTTTGGTTCCACCAGGGCACTGATTTTTTAAGGTCAATATAATGTGATATAGTAAGTTTACAGAAATATTCATATTACCAGTATTGGTTACAGTTGTAAATAAATATGCACCTGCCCAGACTGATTAACCTATATGTTAACCCATGATATAACTATACAATAGCATTGAGATGTTCCATTTCAGTCAGAAAATCTCGTTTTCCCAGTAGTTAAAACAAGCTGTTTTGATTCTACCTCACTTTTCTCCTTAAATTAGTTCACCTTCAAAAGTTAGAAAAATAAGAGGAGAATATTTAAGAGAAACAAGACTGTTTGGAGGACAACTATCTTTCAAGCTGGATAACATGAATGGTGGTAATCAATTTATATTACTGGGCTGTGTGGACCATGAGTGAAACCGAATTTTTATACTCTTATGCTAATGTTCATTCTAACACCCTCCATGTGCCCACAAATAAATGCCAAGGGGTGATGATCCTGATCTCTTCTTAGAAAGAAAAGGAATGAGTCAATGTAAAAAACAATCCTCTCAGAAGCATTTTTCTTCGGTCTTTTTTTTCTTTTAATAGCAGTTATCTTTCCCTCTCATAAAATTCGGATCTACAAAAATTAGCCATAACTGTTTCAGAACACATTTATTTTATGTAGCAAGGAGCACTCACCCATCTAAACAGCTCTGGGACTCACAGTGCATTACACATCGAGCTAGGTCTATAAAATTCAGACACGGTCCTTAAGAGCCTCACAGACAAGGAGGGGACCACATCTGGAGTGGGTTTGTGAACTGCATCTCAGGATTGTACATGAGTAAGTATTTGGGATGTGCAAGAGCAATCAGCAGAAATCAGTCCATTCAAAGTAAAAGTAGTGAGGCTGCACTTACGATTTTCTGTGTAAACTTAATCACATTGTGAAATTGAACATGGAGCCCCCAGAGGACCTGTCTTACAGCTTGTTGTATGAGAACTTAAGGAAAGCCACAACATTTAGGGATGTGTCAAAAACTAGTTCTATGAAGAATGAAAAACTCACATCCAAAAGCAACACAATATTTTAGAAATTAACGAGCCTGTACTATGACACTAAAAAGTACTTTTAAATAGGGAAATACAAACCAAAATGCACTATGCTCACACAAGCTGTGAACGTAAGGATGGAACTGTGTTACATCTCTGACAGTAGAGATGTCTGACCTCAGAAAATGTACCTTCAGGCAGCTTGGAATATTTTTAACTCAGCAAATTACAAGACCATTATCCCTGACATTTTCTGTGAGTGGGACCCACTTCCAACTTGCCTGTGCTCATGTGGAAACAGGATTCCAATGGAAGAGACATTTTAATAAGATGAGCAATGCTGCCTGAGAACATCATACGAGGCACCTTCCTTCCTTCCGTCAAGAAAGGGCTTTGTTATGAAAGCAGATTAACAGCCATCGTAATTATAATCCTATTGTTCTGTTGATTGAGTGTCCGTCACAGGCCAGGTACTATACTCGGTCCTCTCCAGATGTCGTCACCCTTAATCCTCACAATAATCCTGGGAGGTAGAAGAGGAAATTGAGGCTCAAAATGACTAAACGAGCCTAAGGTCACAGGCCAGAGTATCATACTGCCACCAATAAAAGTCAAACACCTCAGGTATGCCTAGAAAAATGGAGGAGAAAGATAGTAGATGCCTCTGGGAAGTGAGCCTGAGAGATGGTGGTGAACGAGCACAACTTTTGTTCTTATTTTCTGTATCCACTGCTATTATTTTTTTAAACAAGGAGAATGGGTTACTTTTATAATAACAAAAAAAAACTACTGAATTCCTTGATCGGAAAAGACATCTGCTCTATGAAAACATCAAATTCCTTGAGTACTGAACACACAGCAGGCACTGAGGAAATACTAGCTAGAATCGAACTGGGTTAAAATATCTCACTTTTCTTTCCAAAATATGAAAACTAAAAACATAAAATAATTAGCTAAAGTAAGTATAAATAATATGTTTATATATTTATAAAGTATCATTAGATTATGTGTGAATGTACATATACCCTTATATAAAATACAGAAAAAGTATCTGCAGAATATTTAACATTGTTCTATTATGAAAAATGTCAATGATTCTCAACTTCTGCTTCTGCACAAGTATTTCTGTGGAGTTTTTTGGTTTTGTTTTGTTTTAATGAAGAAAATTTGGCCCCAGTCCAGATGACCTAAATCTAAATTCCAAATGACCTGAATCTGAATTCAGGCATATTCAGCTTGAAAAAAAAAAAAATCTCCATAGATATTTGATGAATGGACCAATGACTGAGAATCTCTATTAAAATTGTCTTAAAAAAAAAAAAACTCAGCAATTCCTTCCTAAACAATATGCTCAACAGAAGATACCTGTATTTACCAAAAGACATGGACTAGACTAATAATAGCACAACTCATAATAGCCACAAACTAGAAACTAGCCAAAAGCCTAACAGTAGAATGAATAAGTTATGGTCTATTCACACAACTAATTTCATAAAGCAATTAACAGCTACATGCAACAATAAGGATGAATCTCACAAACAAAATGTTGAACAAAAGTAGCCAGGTATAGGGGGGAGGGTATAGCACAAGGTCCTTGGTTCAATCCCCAGTACTGCGTCCAAAATACATACATACATACATACATACATACATACATCTAATTACACCCCCCCAAAATTTAAAAATAGTCACCTAGAAAATGTAAAGAAAAAAAATTTTTTAAGAAGCCAGATTTAAAAAAGTACATACAATATAATTCTATTAATATAAAATTTAGGAGCTGATAAAACTTATTGTTGCTGTTAGAAGACAAGATATGGTTACCCTTGGAGAGGGTAGACTGTGACTGAATGGATTTATTGTAAACTGGAATTTTTCTGTCTCTCAATCTCAATGCTAGTTACATGGGTATGTTCAGTTTAGGAAAAAATTAATCAAGGTGCACATTTACAGTATGTGCACTTTGCTGTAATATACAGCAATATAATAAAGGCAAAATAAAACTAAAATGTCCATAACAAAACAAACAGTCATTAGGCAGTTTAAAATTTAAAAGCCAAGACATAGTGATATGACATAATAGAAAGAGAAAGAGTAATGGAGACAGGGGTTAAGATCCCGACACCAGCACTGGCCTATGAGCACATCTCTTGACTTCTGAAGGGCATCTGTGTCACAGATTCTCACTCCCCCTCTTCTGCAGAGTTGTTGCCAGGATTACCTAACATGCATGGAAAGGATAATATTTGGCACATGGTTCCATAAGCATTCATTTCTCTTCCTTCCTCCATTGCCTTTAGAATGCGATATGAATATAAGTTTCATACAAAAGCATCTGCTATTGTTTTTAAATGCAGCAAGAGTGCATAACCAGTATTATAACTCAACATCAATGTGGACAAGCATACTACAAAGGGATGTTTATGCCTGCTTAGAATTAGACAATTCCAGAGGATTTTTTTTTTTAATATTTTCAATTTTACCTGCTTTTCTGGGGCAGGAAAGCAAATGGTAGGTGGTGACTAAGCTACCAGATGGACAGATATCTTCTCCAGCAACCATATCCACGAGTGTGTAATGTGATGTCTGAAAGAATATTGGCTGTGACACACTGTTTTTAACAACCAGGAGCTGTGATCCTGACTCGGTGGGATAGCACTAAAATAAGCACCATTGAAGGAAGAAGTGATGACCAAACGCCAGAAGCCAAATTCAAATTCAGCAAAGGAAAAAAAAAAAGACATATCTGAGTATTGAAGGACTTTGAAACGCATGGCAGTCATTTCTAGCATGTTTCCATTTAAAAGGCAGATCATTATCAGATGCGGTGAGAGCTGGCGTATTGTTAGTCATGGTGCACTGACTGGACCTCTCCTGCGTATGGAGCCTCGGGCCTCACCACCCAGCTCTCACCCAGGCTCCAGAACAGATGGGATTTGGAGAAGATCGAGAGGAGAAAAGGTTGAAAACTAAGACAAATATACAAAACTTAAAATTAACCAGCATTATCCAAACAAAGCAGAGAGAAGTAGTAGACAATTTAACAATCTTCAACTGTCTTTGAATCAAAAAACTAAGGATTTGGGGGAAATAACAGAAGTACATTGTCAACAACATCAAAGCCAGTGGTCAACCCTGCAGCATGTTTTTAGTGCCCTTCCTCTTGGTTCCATTACTGCTTTCCCAGGCAAAACTGATGCCTTCCTCATTGGCTTTATTTTGTTTTCAGAAAGGCACTACAGTCAGTATATAACCTCTTTAATTTCTGATTACAATAATGAAAAATATGCCTGGAAATGAAAGCAAAAAAGTCGAATGAAAGAGAAAGGGGTGGTTGGGTGAATAAAGTTGTTTTATATTCTACAACCTTCCATTATGTTCTTTGGCCAATGGAGTCAATGGCAAATGGCTCTAAAATTCAGGCATCTGACTGCCCCCAAAATAGATACTAACAAATTTGGGGGTTAGACAGTCATGAAAGCTTGATATATACCAGACAGACTTCTGAATATCACAAAGAATGGCCAGTAGTAAAAATAGTAAAATATCATAACTTTGCTCTTTACCTTTAAATCTTTAAAAATTTAATTTTCTGGCATCTTAAAGAGAGTGAATTGACAGCCTAAGACACTTAAAAAGGGGAAACAATCTCATGGAACGCGTACCTCTACACAGCCACATTCAACCCCAGATGGTAAGACAACATGTACAATGCCCTCTTACTCACAATGGAAGCAATGTAATTGTCCACTGATGTATGAATAGCTAAAGAAAATGTAATATATACATAAAGTGGAATATTATTCAGCCTTTAAAAGGAAGGAAATCCTACCATTTGCAACAATATGGATGCACCTGGAACACATTATGCTAAATGAAATAAGCCAGATACAGAAGGACAAATACTAGATGATGCCACTTATATGAGGAATCGAAAATAATCAAACAGAAAAGCAGAAGAGTAGAATGGTATCTGCCAGGAGCTGGGGAGGAGGGGAGGACGGAGAGGTATTAGTCAAAGAGTACTAAGTTTCAGTCACACAACATGAGTAAGTCCTAGAGAGCTACTGTATTGCACAGGGCCTGGAGTGTTCTGCATCATCTACTTAACACAAGATCTACCCTCTTAGCAAATTTTAGTTACTATTACTCCCAAAAAATAATAAAGAGGGCAAGAGGAATCTTTTGAAGGTGACAGACATGCTTATGACATAGATTACAGTGATGGTTTCTCAGTTGTGTCCTTACCTGCAAACTCATCAAGCTGCATACGTTAAATATGTACAGCTTTTATATGTCAATCATACCTGAATAAAACAGTTACAAAATGTATGTACAGTGTTCTCAAGGAAAGAAAATGACAAGAATTTTAGACTAACTGTTGTTCAAGTATAAAGACAGAAATGTTTTTGAATTTGAATGGGAATATAGTTCCACAACTCATTTTTGAAGAAACCACTAGAGAACAATCTTCAAGTAACCCAAAGATAACTAGACAGCTATGGCAAAGGAGATGCTGGTACGCACTCATCCCAGCAAACCAGGACTAAGCCTACAGCAGATGTGAGGATTAGGAGTACATGATGGATTTAATGTCATAAGCCCCGTAAAGGTTTAGAAATAATATAATCAACAAAATTGGAAGGAAATATCGGAAAGAAGGTAAGAAGTAATCTGAGCACGCTGATTTTCTCTTCCTTCATAGATATTATTTAAAGTTGATAAGTCAAGTGGTAAAGGTACATATATACCTAAAAGTCACAAAAGCTGTAAAGACCCTGATCACAGGCACACCTCTGCACAAGGCCCATGTGTTAAAATTTTCACACTGTACTAGTAGGTGAAGTATTTTCTCCAAACACATGAGACCCTTTGACCCTTCTTTATGGAAAATGATCTAGAGAAAAGCATTTGATCTTTGTAGAGAAATAACCTGGAACCAAGTTACTAAAATGCAGTTACAATGAACATTGATGGAAATGGTAAAAGCAGAGACTCAAACTGGGGGATGAAGATACTCCAAGTGGAAGTCAGGGTTTCTGAGCAGTTACTAAGTTCGTGGTTTCCAAAAATTGCTACATTTTTTTTAGGCCTTGAAAGTTTATATATAAATGAAAAGAAATTTTTCATAAATACCAATATTTCATAAATATTTATATCCATAGATGTCTTCATTAGAAAAAATAATCTTGTTTTATACTGAGTCAAGTTATATGAGAGTAACCAACTGGTGGTTCACAGATGTGAAGAAGTTAGAGCTGCCAATGTGAAGAACCCTCTGATAGACTTGGGAAAATATTACTAAGTTGTTGGCAGAAATATAATTAGCATATTGTTTTGGATAGCTATTCAGTGATATCTTTGAAATTCAGTACTTTTGATCCTAATACATTATTTAACCTGTTTATCAAGAAGAGACTGGTCAAATGAATCTTGGTGTATCCACCAGTAGAATTATATTGCCTATATATTTTTATTTATATATATATATATAATTAAAATGTTCATCTATAAATTTAATATATTTTATAGTTATATATCATCTATACATCACATGTATGCATATACTTACGTAAACACACTTGGATATGCAAAGAAAATATCTGGGAGAATATAAAACATGGGGACCATGACTGGAAGGGAAGATCCTTTTCTACATAGTTTGATTTTTTTTTGACAATATGTATCTATTTTATAGTTAAAAATAAGATAAAAACCAAAGAAGATGTGGTATATTTATACAATGGAATACTATTCAGCTATAAAAACATAATGCCATTTGCAGCAACATGGATGCTCCTGGAGAATGTCATTCTAAGTGAAGTAAGCCAGAAAGAGAAAGAAAAATACCATACGAGATCACTCATACATGGAATCTAAAAAAAGAACATAAATACAAAACAGAAACAGACTCATAAACATAGAATACAAACTTGTGGTTGCCAAGGGGGAGGGTGGTGGGAAGGGACAGACTGGGATTTCAAAATGTAGAATAGATAAACAAGATTATACTGTATAGCACAGGGAAATATATACAAGATCTTATGGTAGCTCACAGAGAAAACAATGTGACAATGAATATATGTATATTCATGTATGACTGAAAAATTGTGCTCTACACTGGAATTTGACACAGCATAGTAAAATGACTATTTCTCAATAAAAAATGTTTAAAATTAAAAAAAATAAAATAAAAACCAATTTTAAGACATAGTATCAATTTTTAAATTTATTTTTATTTGCATTTTTTAGATTCACAGAATCAAGCAATATTAGAATGGGAAGGGACCTAAAAGGGCATCAAAGTTAACTCATCCTATGAATACATCTCCTCTAAAAATCCCTGAAATGCAGTTGTCCAACCTTCCCATTGAGCACTCTGTTCTGAGAATTCACAGCCTCTTGGGGCCAAAGTCTTTTTGGTTCCAGCAGGAAGATCCCCAGAACCATGGTACTTAACAGAGAAGAATGATTTCAGGGGCAAAGGCCACCACATGGGTATGAATGAAGCACAAATAAGCTGTCGGGACCACTGCAGGACACCCAGGAGAAGGGCATTCCCATGACAGAAGGCAAATTTTTCTTGAAAAAGGGCAGGAAGAGGCTTCAACACAGACAGCGTGGCAGCAAGGAGCAATGACAGCGTTGGACTCATCAGCTTCAGTTCTCGCTCCACGTGAAGTCTGAAGCAGGACTGGCCTGTTTGTTCTAAGACTCTAGAGTCCTCTGTAAATTCAAAGGGAATTCAAAGGGACTTCACAGGGGAGATACTGGACCTTCTGGTTTAAGGACATATAGGAGCAATTAATTTTCACAAATAAAATGTGTGATCATACTTTTTACTCCAAAATTGTGGCCCGGGTCTGATTGAGTATATTTCTATACAGTGTATATCCTGGACAGCATGGTTGAGCATAATTTGAGATAGAAAAAAGGACAGGAAAAGTAATTTTATCACAATGTATAATGTGGCCTTAGGAGAAACTATATTGAAGTAACATTCTTACTTATTTCAGTAGTTTGTGGGGCCCCATCTGAGAAATTTATAAAAGGCCCTGAGGAGCCTAACTGCCTGAATCATCAACATTAGGTGAACAGAAGGAACAATAACTTGGGTTTATAAAGAGGCTTCATGACGGTGAAAACTTGCCTCTTCCACTGTACTGTTACACTCCTGAGGAAGTCAACACTTCATAATCATACTGACTGATCAATGGCTATTGAACCCACTGGAACAGAGAAGCCCGGTGTATGGTCTACCCATTTTAGCCCATCAAAATTCAAGATTCCCATTCTCCCACATGGCCACTCATCACAAAGGAGCGAGAGCTCCAGTATGGTCAAGACCAAGGTCACAATTAGGCCATGAGGGTGAAAGATACAGCCTTCATTCAGAGGAACGAAGAAGTGAAAAAAATCTATTCTGAGCAGTGAGCTCTCATTATTTGCTTTTTAGATCAGTGCACTTCCTCCCACAGGCTGCTTTTCCCATAGTACTAGCCTGGTAAAATTGGTCAAAGGATTTCCGTTCCTTGGAAAGTACCTCGACCATCATTCTCCCCATCCCCCATGGCCCCCACAGTGTTAAGTGGGAACTGGAGTAGAACACAGAGGAAAGATACAACAAGCTGTTAGGCATGGCTCTGACCCAACAAACAGAACCCTCACAGCCCACGTGGTCCAATCTGGTTTG
Source organism: Camelus bactrianus (assembly GCF_048773025.1). Lineage (NCBI taxonomy): Eukaryota > Metazoa > Chordata > Mammalia > Artiodactyla > Camelidae > Camelus > Camelus bactrianus. The sequence goes on from NC_133552.1 coordinate 16,947,892, forward strand.
CCACCTTCCCTAGTTAGGAATAAGAGGTAAATTTGCCTGGAATATTCCTTCAGCACATACAATGGACATCAAACAGAGTGTCTGTGCCCACAGCTGGTACTAGAACAGAATTTGGAATTCCACCCAAATATCTTTGGGATTCAACCAACAGGCATCCACAAAATTTTATGATGGTAATCCTTTGGGACTAGCAAAAACACTTTGCCTTAAATAGTTCTGTGCTCTTCTTTTATAAAAGAGGTTATCGTCTTGCTCTATAATGAGAATCTAAGTGGTAATATAGTCATCTTTCCCATTTCCCTAGATCATGCCTGGTAGTAAATTAGACTATTTCAGGAAACAAACTTACACTTTTAGGACACTGACTGGAGTGCTATTTACCTCCAGAGTAAGAATGTACCCAGGAGCCTCCTTGTGACCTGAAATAAACGCAATACCTCTTGAAGCATCTAAGTATGACTCAGGCACCAGAGCCAATCTGACTTAATAAAAACACTTATCGCAAAAAAATAGATAAGCCAAGTAGTACTTTCCACTAATAAACTGGATAATCATCATTCTTCTGGTCTCGGCAGAAATCCTTATTTGGGAAAGGGATCCATTCCATATGGTCCCAACGAGGCCATCAATCATTTTGCCCCAACCTCCCCCAGGGACGCTCCCCATCTCAAAGGGATGGGCAGGTGGCAGGTCCCAGACTAGCCAGTTCAAGTACTGCATTCCCCTAACCACCAGGATTGGTTCAGAGATGGGCACGTGACACACATAGGTCCAACCATGGTCTTCCCTGAATATAGTAAAGGAATATCACAAAGTTAAGTACTGTCTCACAAGCTGCAATTATGTAAAACCAGAACGGTCAACAACCATCCTTCCCAGCTACACAAAGGAAGCCATTCGTAGTAGAAGAGAATCAGGTCAAAAGAGAAGAAAACATCGCAGAGACAGAAACAGTCTGCATTTTTTTAGCCACTAGATCCAGCCATGCCTGAAGCACCAGTTCCATTCCTAGACTTATCAATTACATAAGAATATCCTCTGATGTTTCTTTTTCTTGGCTTTCTGCCAACTGCCAATAATCTGAATAATACAACTGTTGCACCTACAGAGAACAAACTATTTTTTTACAATCTCACCTTGAAATCAGGGTATCCTAGTCATGGTTAGAACATAAGCTCATCCCTGGCTCTCTTCCTATGAACTTTAATAATTTTAAATATTTTCATTTTATTTTATAGTTACAAACAGAACATATACATGCTTCAGAAAATTTATAAAGTTCAAAATAAACATATATAAGAAAAAAATCACTGTAAATCCCTGGCCCAGATGATTGCTGTGAATGCTTTAATACATTTCCTTTCAGTTTAGGATCATGCACATGTGTTTTTTAAAGTTGAGATCACACTCTATAGAGTTTTTACCCTGTTCTTATTTAACTTAATTGTGAGCAACTTCTCACATAATGAAACACTCTTCAAGTATATGATTTTTAAAGCTTCACAGTATTTCATTTGCCTTCTCTCCTCCTTGAAATATTTTCTTCCCTTGGCCTCCAGTACCCTACCTTCTCTGCTTTTTCTCCATCCTCACCACACCTAAACTCCAGTCTCCTTTGCTGGTTCTTCCCCGTCTCCTTCACCTCTAAATGTTGAGGTATCTCTGTATTGAGATCTCAAACCTCTCCTTTGTCTCCTCAGATACTTGGGAAATCTCATCCTGTGTCATGGCTTTCAATACCATTTAATCACTGACAATTTCACAACTTACATCCATCCAACTTCAACTATTCCTCAGAACCTACCCCTCTCCTGCCAAGCCTGGTCCAGCCTTGGGGCGTCCCCACATACTACTCCTCTGAGAATCTTCTCCAATCTTCTCATCCTTATGATCTCAGTTTTGATGCTATCTCCACAGGAGACCCTCCCTGACCCCATTATATAAAGCTGTCCCCATCCTCAGTTTTTTCTATCACACCACCAGTTCCTTCATAGAACTTACATAGTATGTAAAAATATTTACTTTCTCCCCAAACTAAAATACAGACCTCATAAAGGATTCTGATCATCATCTGACATCAACATATCTACCAGCCGCCTGCATCTTTAGCCCATCTATTCTGTCTTCTCCCTTGTTATGATGGAGGAACCCTTCTATGGTGTCCTTGAGCCATACCCTTTCACCAAATCAAGGACATCATTCCAGCAATTATCTCCTCCCTCTATTGCACTGTCAAATTCCCTCTTTGTACTGGACCATTCCCATCAGCACAAAGAGATGTCTTAATTTATCCTATCCTGAAAAATAAAAGTCTTTGCCTCTTGATTGTTCAATTACTAGTCCATTACTCTGTTGTGTTTTCCAAATTTAAAAAATCCTCAAAGTAGTTCTTTATATTCGTTATCACTTCTCTTCCCATTTTGTCTTGAACCTACTTAGTTGGACTTTTACTCCAATTCCGTTGGAACAGTTCCAATCAGGGCCACCAAAAACTTCCATTTTGACATATTTGATGGTCATTTCTTAATTCTCATTATACTTAGACTATCGGGAGCATTTGACCCAGTTAAGCACGCTCTATTCTTGAGAGTCTTTCGTCACCTACTCTCAGGGTACCGCTGTATTTTTTGCATCCTTCCTCACTCACTGGTTGCCCCTCATTGACCTGCTTGACTGGTCCCTCTACACCTCCTTGACTGGAGTAACCCAGGGCTCAGTCCTCAGACCTCTTCCCTTTCATATCTCTATTCACTCTCTGGATGATCTCCCCCAGTTTCAGACTAAATACCACCGATATGCCATTGAGAGCCAAGCTTATATCTCTTCTTTAAACCCTACACTCACGTTGGCTACCATCAACTGTTTCTTAAGTGAATGAATTAAGGCAGGAACGCTGTGCATCTTCACAGTTTTACCCGGCTCCAAAAACAGTATTTGACACAGTGCTTAGTAATTATCCATTAAATTTATGAATATTGTTAAACTGAACACCACTGTGGGAAAACTGAAAAGACAGATGACAGTCATTAGCTAATTTCAAGTAGTTGTTTCTTTTCACACATGCCAATGGCATTAACAGAAGGCAGTTCAAGACATTGTTTTCCAAGCATGCAATGGTCAGGTGGTCTGGCTTGTTCCAAACCTCAGAACTGGAACATCCAAAAGAAATGATGAATAACATATCATTCGGAAAATCTGTGAATTTTTTTCCTCATTCTTAGACCATTAGTAAGATTTGAGTAATAGAAATCTCAGGGACATAGTGTTAAGAATGAACATGGAATAAACAAATTCTGTGCTGCTAATTCAGAACAAAATCAGATGCAATTGAGCAGAGGTTAAAGTAGCCACTATCTTAAAAAATAAAGCTTAAAAGGACAAAGAGAAGGATATATTCTATGTTCCTTTGAATAAAAATAAGTAGGTGATTAACACCCTAAACATCCAGGCCATTTAAGTTTCCCAGACTGCAATCAATGAAAAAAAAGAAAGAAAAAAACAGTTTCTCACAGCAGTATGGATGGATCTCACAGACATACTGTTAAGCAAAAGACGCCAGATGCAAAATGAGCATATACTGCATGCTCCCATTTAAGTGAAGGTCCAGAAAGGGGCATGAGGGAACTTTCAGAAGTGATGAGAATGGTAGATATCTTGATTTGGGTAATAGTTGCATTGGCTATATATATTTACCAAAATGCGTTGAACCATATATTTAACATCTTAACATTTTAATGAATGTAAAATATAACTCAATTTAAACAAAAGTTTCCCACAATGAGTGTTCTGGGAGCAGAGAGGAAGTGGGAAAAATAAATAACAACAAAATGTCTTCACTGCACGATCTCTCAGAGCCTTTAACACACTTGCATGCACTGTCAGTACCAAAGAGGAGGCTACAGGATGCTGTATGTTCCAGATTCAATGACTCAAGGGATTTTTTTTTTTTTTACGTTTATTAACATCTACAAGGCACTGTTTCAGAACCCAATAACTCTAGCCTGGAAAAATTTAAACAAGGGCTGTGAATACCACTGCAGCCATTGAAAACAATCAAATCAACCTTTAATCTTAAGCAATCACTTTTGTTGAATCCCCCAGAATAAACTAGTTGCAAAAAGTACCCCTATAGAAAGTCCACAAAGTAAGACATTTCATTTTTGAAGTTGTTGACCTCAAATTCCTTCTAGCAAGAATTAGACAGTAAAGCCAGTTGTCTATAGAAGAATTCTGAGTTTATGACAAGAAAGCAATCATCGGTATGGACGACACGTCTGCCTGTTCTCCGTCAGACACGCAACTCATGCAGAGGCTGCGCACTGAACTCATCAAGCGTCGAAACACAGGTTTAAAAATAGAAGCTTACGTTGGGTTCCCCAGGAACCTGACTCTGAGAGGACACTTGCGAGTAGGAGAGCCACGGAGGAGAGCTTCAGATCAACACCTGTAGGGGAGCAGAGAAGCGGGACTAGGCAGAGGGAGGAGTTTAACTGTGATGCAGGCACAGCAAAGGTGGGGCGCTCTGGAACCTGGGTGGCCCTTCAGGGTTTGTCCAGCTTTCAGGCAAAGGGGCAAGACTTTTATACCCTCACAACGGACCAATCACTGTGTGCTGGCTGCGCTAGGGAAGGGCCACAGCTATGGGCAAGGTGGCATCTTTGGCTGATCTTAATTTTCACAGGGAGGATCACTGAGAGCCATCAGCTACCAACACTTCCAGCAGCACAGAGCGTGCATGCCTCCGTTCTCAAGGGGGAGATGAGCCACACAGCAGTGTCCACTACAGCAGCCAACGCACATCCCTTTCACCAGGCTCAAGAGGGGTGTCTCATCTGCAAGAAACCATTCCCACCAAATCTAATTCTCAAACTATTAACAGACAAGCTCTGTTTAAGGATCAGGAGCCCAGGACCTAGATTTTTCCCATATTGCTTTGTCCATAACAAGCATTCATAAAACTACAATAAAAACTGTAAATAATCTTAGATAATTACTAAAAAAATTACTTCACAATATAAAAGATATACCAAGAAACACACTGACTGGAAACTTAGCTGTCCATTGGGTTGAGAGCATCAGATTTCTTTAAGAATTGTAACACAGCAGTCAGTAAAACAAAATTTAACATCAAAAAGCTTTAGAGTAATTTTCCAACACTAGAGTGTTTTTTAATCATGTTTTCCTTTGCCATTTTTAATAAAATTGAATGAGTATCCCACTGCACAAAACAATGAAAAAGGTGTTAGAGGTTCTAGGTTTCTCCCTGACTCTGCTTTTTAATGTACTCTTAACAATCAACACATTTATTCCTTTGAAATGTATCTACCAAGGACATCCCTTTAGGAGACACCATGCCTGGTATTAAAGATATAGATATGAATAAGAATTTCACCATCTAATAAAGACGGCAGACATGTAAACAGGTGATTATAAATCGTTCATTCATTCAACAAAATATCTAAGCACCAACTATGTGCCCTAAAGTGAACAACAAAAACGTAGTCTTTGCACTTACGGGGCTTACTTGCAATGGGAGAAGCATTAAAATAGAAGACTGTAGAAGGTGTTGTAGTCTTTGTCTATATGGGGGAAGGAGTGACATGGGAAGTTTGGTAACAGTAAGCTTAACAGCAATAATAACAATAGCAACTAAACTTTACCAAGGGTGTAAAATGTGCCAGGTACGCATGTAAACGTATTTAACTCTCAAATCAATCCTCTGAGGTAGGTATTATTATTCTCCATTTTCAGATGAGGAAATCAAAGCATAGAGAGATGAAGTAGCTTAGTCAAGATCACACAGACGGTAAGTGGTGGGTCCGGGATTCACAGAGGACATAATACTGGAACTGAGCCTTGAAAACTAGGTAGGAATTTGCCAGATGGACACAAAAAGGGGTGGGGGGGGGGAGGGGGTGGTGAGAGCATTCCAGACACAGGGAACTGCAAGTGATGCTTAAAAATCTTCAGACACCAGCAAGTTCATCTGCCTGTAGGCTGCCTGTGACAGAGTAAGGAGAGTGCAGACCTGAAAAGTGGGAGCTGTGGGGGAGGGGCAAAGGCAGGAGTCACGTGCCCCACAGAGCCTGAAGGAAAGTAGGCACAGACTGCCATGTTTTAATAATATCAATAAGAATACTAATAAGAATAAAACAGGTAAGCTCTACACTGGAAATTGACACAACATTGTAAACTATAACTATAACTCAATAATAAAAAAAAGAAAAGATGAGATTATAAAAAAAAAAAAAGGCTAACATTCTTAGAGCATCCTCCAAGCCAGACATGGGCTAAATATTTATACCCATTATCATATTTTAGCTTCACTACAATCAAAGGAAGCAACTAGATTGTTCAGGGTTCTACTGCTTACAAGTTACCGAGCTCATACAGAGTGGTTCAAAACTAGGCAACTCTGACCCAAAAGCCTGTGCTCTCAGCTGCCTGCTCTCGGATACCATCCCCCTGCCCCTCCTCCCTCTCCTCCTCTCCACCTCCTCCTGCCCCTCCTCCATTCAGGGAAGCAGAGGGGCGGGAGGATGGCAGGAAGGACAGTGAGGGGTGAACTCATATTCCAGCCCAAGAGATACACGGTGCGCCTTAACCAAAGAAATGAGAGCTGCAGGCTGGAGAAGAGATACGAGAAATATATACACAGAGCTGGCAAGAGACTTAGTAAGATCAGGGCAGTGAGCACAAGGGAAGAGGCATGAATAAGAGTCAGCTGTCTGAAGAGATGGTGATTCCAGTAACCAAGAAAATGGGTAGAGATGAGCACCCAGAGGTAGGCAGGGGAACAAGAGGAAAAACGACGCTGAGGTCAACTTCTTCTAAGATAGAGATGGAAGGGCTCGCTGGGCAGCTGGATATTTAGGTCGGGGGCTGAGGAAAACCATCTGCCATGACGGTACAGATTTGGCCAAAAACAACAGTTGAAGGCAGAAGAGTAGGTGAACTTGTCTAGGGAGAATGTAAAGAGTAAGAAGAGGGCCAGAAACCTAGAAAACCTCAACTACTGAGGAAAGAATCCATTTTCCCAATCGATAAAAATAAAGACTCACACGCACACATACCCCCCTGACAGATCTGCTGTCTTTAGAACTCTGAGAAGAGGCTTTCTGACAAATAAAGCCGGCTGTCTTTAGTGTTATCGCTGGTAAAAGCAACTTATTCTCTTCCACATTTGAGGTTTTGAATTACTTCTAGGTGGTATAGTCCTGCTGAAGAAAAAAGCTAGCTGAACGATGTATTTAATAATAAATAAAAATAGTGCTAATAGTTTATCAGAGTTACCGCCAGAAATCTGCCTGGCCACGCTGAGCCCAGGTCGCCGAGATCAGTAGCTACACTTGAAGCCCCAGCACAGCGGGCTCTGCGTGGAAGCACCGCGTGCTTCCGGCGCTCCCAGGATTTACCATTTCTGGCTTCATTTCCCTCCTCTCATCACCCTTCACCCTGAAAAATATCACAGTGGGGCTTACCTGCCTTAGGAATCTGTACACAAGGCGATTTCTCCTGTTTCTCTCTTTTTTAACACAAAGGAAAACTTCCCAATGTTAATATGTAGCAAAAAGAGGGAGAGAAAAAAAAAAAAAGCCTGTTTGGTCCGCCCTCCCTGGCTGTTGCTACCTTGCAGTTTATGACACACAGACAGAGGGAGGTCTGATGAAGGCAAGGAGGCAGCCGGAGAGCAAGTCCATTCCCGTGGAAACCACGAGTCCCTCGGTGCAGGCAGCTCTTCCTACTTTGCCGTGAGATTTCTTTTGTGCGACTTGGCGAGGGGCTGGTGAATGATCTCTCTATGTGTGCCCGGCTGAGGCCAGCCACCCCGGGAGGGGGTGACCCGGCTGAGCGGGGGCAGAGGAAGCCGGCACGGACCTTGCAGTGCTGGAATTGGCTCGACTCTCCCAGGCAGTTTTTGAAGTCAGCAAAACAGAAATCAAATTACTATCATATTGTGCAGGAGGAAGCTCAGGGAGAAGGGACCCTCCGCTGGCTTAATTATCAGGACAGACGCAGCGAGTCACAGAACAGCCAAGTGTGTCTAGCGTGTGGACCCTGAAGACCCGTGTAAGTTCTCATGCTGCTGTATTTTACTGCTGTGTAATTCTCTTTCTGCCTTGAAAGGCTGCTTGGCCAAAATGTCACCATTTCAGTGAGCATTTCTAGTATGCAAAGTTGTCTGCTAATCTTTGCTTACGACTTTTTCTGTCTTTGATTAACTAAGCAACGTAACACAGGCTGGAAATTCCTGACAGCAGCCGTGGCAATTCAGCCTAAGACCGACTGAGAACTGTAACCCAAAGTACATCCAGCTACTATGGGATTAACCCTGGATGTATCTGTAACTGACTTTCTTAGGGCAGAATGCCTACAGCCCCCCTGCTCTGGATTGCATGCTATTTTAATCCTGCTGTGGCTAAACTAGTATGATCAGCATAACCAACTGAGTGAGACAGCGCTGAGTGAGATTCCTGGTAGTTACAAAACTTTTCTTCTTTGGCCAGGATCCCATTTTTCTTCCCAAATGCTCAAAACTCAGAAACCTCTATGTTAAAAGTTCATTCTGATTTTTGACCCTGCTTTGGAGAAAAACAAATAAATAAAACCAGGAGGAGGATTCTACTAAAACTGTGAAGGAAGGAAATGTCAGGAAGCTACTGCAATTATTTAACTTCTATTGTAATAATGGGAGAAAAAAGCCAACCAAAGGAGCTCAGCACATCTGCCAGCCTCGGTGTGACAGCTCACAGGGACAAACAGCTGAGTCGTTGAGCAGACCCTGTAACTCGTGAGTTTTTCTACACCTCATCGACTACAAGTTCCAGCTTAGAAATGGATATTCTCTGTGAAGAAAACACTTCTTTGAGCTCAGCGACGAACTCCTTAATGCAATTACATGATGACACAAGGCTGTATAATAAGGACTTGAACTCTGGAGAAGCTAACACTTCAGATGCATTTAACTGGACAGTGGACTCGGAAAATCGAACCAACCTCTCCTGTGAGGGTTGTCTCTCACCAACCTGCTTCTCCTTACTTCATCTCCAGGAAAAAAACTGGTCTGCTTTGTTGACAGCTGTAGTGATTATTCTGACCATTGCTGGAAACATACTTGTCATCATGGCAGTGTCCCTAGAGAAAAAGCTGCAGAACGCCACCAACTACTTCCTGATGTCACTTGCCATAGCTGATATGCTGCTGGGTTTCCTTGTCATGCCTGTGTCCATGTTAACCATCCTCTATGGTGAGTGGCATTAGCTTCCCAGCTGTACCCATGCTGGGAACAAGAGCATGTGCATGTCATTAGCAGATGAGCCGGGGCTCACAGGACAAATCAAATGCCAGGCTTTCTTTATAGACAAAGGTCTACCCTGTTAAGCTACTTAAATTTTACTCTTCAACTGGGGTTTCACATATTTAAAGTCAGATAACCTATTATCTGATCTCTGGAGAGTCTTGTGCTCTGAAACATGTACATTTTACGTGGGGAGATAAAGTGCTGTGTTTAAAAACATGTACATTCTTTGTGGAAATGATTATAAAGGTCCCAATCCAGTCATAAAGCAATAATGTATCTATCATTCTGAATCCACTTGGATTTCACTCCTTTATATTCCCAACCAAATATTCCAGGCTTCAAGAGAGGACAGTCTTATCTTTATCACGCTGTTTTCAGCACTTCTAATGGAGTGGTAAAACCATCCCAATTACTTTGGAACATTTGCCGGGAGGACATTAGCGGTGCAGTGGGTTTAATGTTAAAATATGCAGAGTCTCCATTAGAATAAATGAATTCCTCCAGTTTTAATTGTTCCCTGCCCAGAGAAGCTAATTTGGAAGTGTGCCCTTGAATTATACCCTCAAGTCTTTAAAAATGCATATGCATAAACTCCTCCCGTCTGGTTTGAAGGAGGGTGGGAAACACATGGGAAGAGATTAATCTTGCTTTCTTCTCAACAGAGTTTGAAAGAGTCAAACCTCTCAGCAAGTCAGCAAACACTGGGACCACTTTAGCGGGAAGCTGAATGTGATCCTCTTTCCAAATTATGAGTAAAGCAGCCAGATTTCCCCCTTTAAAAGGGGGGGAGAAAGTACTGAGACTGCTGACAGGGGCACACCAGTAGTCGCACAGAGAGAAAAACAGGTTATGAGCGCTGTTTTTCAGAGAGGATTTTCTGGCCAAGTCTTAACGGCTAAAAGAAAATATCCACCCAGCCCCGAGGAGTGTGGAGGGCGTAGGGGGTGAGCAAGGGAGCGCGAGATCCGGTTTGCACAGGGTCGGTAATACTCAACGCAAGGCCAGCCCCCGCTGGACCACTCAAAATGTCACACCGGGATGATTTGATTAAATTTGCCCGTCATCTCCCAGACATCCTGGAAAGGCTCCCCGCTTCCTAAATAAAACCCCGCCCTGTTGAAGACAAACTTCAGGAGTGGGAAATGACTCCCAGAGGGCCCGTCCGGAAACCAAAGCCCCGGTGGCAGGGCGGGGGTACCCCGAGCGGCGGGTTGGGCGCAGGCACCGCCAGCCGGGTTAGGAAACCGACGCCTGCCTGGCCCCTCCGGCTCAGGGTGCAACGGCGCCCCCTGGCGGCCGCCGCTCCGCGCACAGCAGGTTCGTGCCCAGAGATGCGCCTCTCCCTAGACGGGTCCTCCCCTGGGCGGCAAGGAAATGCCCCCCTCATTATTCCCTTCACGGAAACCCAGACTACAGCCTGCGGCTGCCTCCTTTCAGAGAAAATTCCTCCCAGGGCAACATCAGTTCCGACCAGGCACAGCGTGGCTTCCCCCTCAGGCGCTGCTAAGAAAAGGCTCTCCTTTTTAGCTCAAGCTTTTTGCATACAGTCAGAATGAAAAGCACTAAGTCAGGCTTGTATCCTGCACCCTTTACTTTTGCAAATATCCGTGGTGGCATTTTGGAAGAGAGTATCTTTGTGAATAGAGAGTTTGTTCAGCTTTGTGGGTCTGAAATGTGGTGAAGTAAATGTGGTCTTAGTAATTTTCCTTCTCATGCACACAGATCTAACACCACTGCTTAGACTGTCATTAAAATGAATTAAGGTTAATATAACCGTTTGATCGCCCTCTAGAAACAAAAGCAGGAAACTATATGTCCGTAAGGCATACCCTGCCTTCCTATTATAGCAGGTGAGGTCCAGCAGTGCTTCTCATAGTGGAATCCTCTGGGGAGCTTTAAATCACTTTAATGTTTGGGGGGCCCACCTCCTCCCACCATTCTGGGCATCACGACCTACAGAAAAGCTGTCCAGCCAGTTCTAATGTGCAGCCCTGGGTGAGAGCCACTGCCCTCAGCAGCCATTGTCCAATTGTGGCCCCTGGACCAGCAGCATCAGCACCACCGGGGAAACTGTTAGAAATGCAAATCCTCCTGCCCCGCTGCAGACTTACAGAATCAGAACCCCCTGAGGTGAGGTCCAGCCCTCTCATTTTAAAAACCACCTAGGAGATCCTCAGGCTAGCTAAAGTTTGAGCACCACTGCCCTGAAATAGCTCTCAGGACAAGAATACCATGCTCTTCTTCACCAGTCTTCATTCTCCCCCTACCTCACCCCCAAATTTAAGTTTAACCCCCAAAGCATTATTAGCTAATTTTTTTTTTCATTTTCACAAAGACATATTCCCAATCTGGATTTTTTATCATTCATTCACATCAATAGCATTTTTGAGAAACTACTAAATGCCATCACTGTACAAGACTGAGCAGTTGTAAAAATGGCTAAGAGATGGCCTAACCTCAGGCTACCTACAATGTGGGAAAGATATCTGAATAAATAATGACAGTACACTGCAAGAGGTGCTTCAGTAGAGGAATCCATAGTACATCGTAACTGCTGACCTAAGTCATTATCAATAAAAAAAGAGGTGGATTTTTGTCGGGTGGAGGAAATCCTAGAGACACAACCTGAGTTTAACCACAACACACCGGCATGATTCCAGCCACAAGAAGTTTTCAAACCTTGTGCTCATTAGCCAGTGCAATCTTACTGTAGTTAAGTACAGTCGTTATTAGGCTTTTTTGAAATATTGAAAATATGCTGCGTTGCCCTTTGCTGCTACCTGTGCCTTTCGCTAGGACAGAAACCGTTGTAGCAGAGTAGATTCTACACACCAGGAGGACAAGGCGGTTAACTGACGTTAACCTTCTGCATCATAGGGTACCGATGGCCTCTGCCTAGCAAGCTCTGTGCTGTCTGGATTTACCTGGATGTGCTTTTCTCCACGGCCTCCATCATGCACCTCTGTGCCATCTCGCTGGACCGCTACGTTGCCATCCAGAACCCCATCCATCATAGCCGATTCAACTCCAGAACTAAGGCATTTCTGAAAATAATAGCTGTTTGGACTATATCAGTGGGTAAGTGGGAACAGTATTTCAAAATCTCATTTGAAATGAAAGTTCATGCCTTCTAAGTAGACTTGTTCTGTTTTGCTGCACTGAACCCTGACATCCTCAATCTATTGTTTTAAGATATGTTGTAACTTAGTAATTATTAGATTTGCTTTAGGAAAGAAAAATCTGTTAATGTCACTGGCTGACAACATAAATTTGTATTGCTCTGCACAGGTAAGAACATACATACACTCCAACAGAACCAGAATTGAGAATAACTGGGCCACGGCATACCTTCAAAAACTCTGCCCATCTCTCACTTTCAAATTCACTAAACTTGAGTTTCTAAATTTCTAAATCTTGAGTTTCCCAGAGACCTCAATGTTGATCATCACTGGACTTGTGGTCAGTATAAGAATACGAAGTCCAATCCCGGAGAACACATAGCTTGTAGCGTGTGGAGAAAGGTACCAAGCGCCATAACTCACAGGGAGAAGGTGAAGACAGGATGATGGCAGGACTTGGCCATGGGGCGCCTAGCACCCCTGTGACCGTGCCTCCTCCTGTTATGATACGACAGTGCTAGGGGATTTCGACCTGCTTCGTTTCGGTGGATCACACACCTCCCCCTGTCGTCAGTACTGACCTCTCATACACCTAACAGTCAGGAAGGCCCACGTAGCAGGAGCTAAAGGGACAGCTCCCAGGCAGCTACGTCAGTTGCACCTGTCACCTCAGCAGGCTTGGTTCATAACCAGAGAGTCCCTGGGATTTGTTTTAAACTTGCAAAGCGGAAACGCTGCACCTGCCTAGGGCCACGTGGGTGCGAGTGTCTGCTAACATGAGAAACCACGGGATTTGATGGCAGGCTGACATCAGGGACTCGTGTGAGTCTACCCCCAGTTTTGAAATGATTAAAATGCAAATTAATAGCAAGCATAATAATAGTAGATCTTGTGTTTTTTCAGTCCCTATTGTTTGCCTTGCTGCTAACCGTGTAATCTGCAGAGTCGGTAACTCCATTTTATGGATGGGGCAATGGGTTCAAAAGGTGAAATGGCCCATGCGAGACCCCACAGCTAGTGCACAGCAAAGATTATGCTTAGTGGGAACACTAACAAAGCACATTTGTATGATTCCCAGAGCTGTTCAAAATCTTACCTATTTCCATTTTGAACTTCACATTACAGTCCAAGGTGGGCAGAATGGGAGATCTTATTCTGTGCCTACGTGAAGGATTAGGGAACTGGAGCAGGAGGAGGCTTGTGGCTTGCAGGGTCACCTCTCCAACGAGCGGCAGGGCTGGCTCTAAGCTTCCAGCACCAAACTCTGCTCTTACGGCTGAATGTACCTCCTTCTTGGGAAACAGATTTTGCTCCCCACAAATGCTTGTAGTTTCTGGGCCTGTGCTATCTTGGACTCACTCTACTAGGACCAAGAGAATGAAGGACTAGTAGTTCATAAGAGTCCCAGCTGCTCATAAGAACCCCTGGGGAGGTTGATTTCATTGGTCCATGGCAGGGCAAGGTGACTCTCAGGTGCAACCAGGGTTGCGGACTGAGATAGTCCAAGAGGAAGATGCGATTAGCAAAAGATGAGCAAGAATAATGTAAATGAATCAAGCCAAGCTATTGTCAAGTTTACTCTAGCTTTACCCTTGTACACTGTCACATTGGTGGGACAGACGCTGAGAGAGTCACCTATCTTCTACCCTCAGTCACACTGACACCCATCCCCTGTCTTAGTCAAGCTTAGTCAAGCACTAGTAGTAAGGGCTGTTTCTGAGCAAAGACCAGAGACCCAGGAGTGTTCAAAGCTCCTTAGAGAAAACACACTGCAGAGAAGTAAGTTGCACAGGGTGACACAGCTCACAAGCAGGAGTCACCCCAGGTCAATTGACTCAAAAGTCTGCGCCCTGAGTACTTTCCAGTAAGACACTCTGCCTCCTGCTCCTTCCGGCCATCTCCCCAGGAGGCAGGCTGGCTGGAGTGAATGGTGGTGGGGAAGCTGGTCAGGGGTCATCATTCATCCTTTGGCCAAACTTTTATTGCAGAGCGACTGTGTGCTTGGCATTGAATACACTGAGATGTGCACTTAGAGATCTCTGACAGTATGTCGGGTACGGCAGATGAGGAATGTAAGAAAAGCTGAGGGTCAGTGGGCTCTACACCTCGAGTCTGTGAGATGTATGGCTGCGGAGCTGGGAAAGGTGAAAAAAGGAGTCGGTCAGTTCTAACCAAGGAGCTTAGCACACATATTCTCCTGAATTTTTTCCAGTGTTTCCATTTCTACTGTTGTTTTCTGTTGCTGTGTATTTAAGTCCTCAGTCAGGCTAGAATTTTTGTATGTGGTCTAACATGTTTTCTTCCACCAAGGATTAAAACCTTTTCAGCATCTATTGATATCAGCCTTCCCCTTCAATTTATTGATGTATGTAGGGTTTTTTTTTTTTTTGTAGATTTGAATATTAAACTGCTCTCGCATGCCTGGAATACATTCATAAATTCATACATATGTGTGTATATATATATATATATATATATATACACACACACACACACACACACACACACACACACACTCTTATAAGGTTTCTCTTTGTAGCCTTATTAAATTTGGGTGGTTTCTGATTTTTCCGTATGGTCTTGAAATACTTAAGTAGGAATGTTCTTTAAAGGTTATATAGAATTTAGTTCCAAATCTTCCTCGTCTTGGTGCCTTTTCAAATGGTATCTTTAATTATATCTCTAACCTCTTCAAAAATGTTCATTTATATTTTCTACCTTATTTTGGGTCATAGCTGCAAGTTATCTTTTGTACTGATTCTTTTATCATTGCTAAATGTAATGTTACTTGCTTTAACGTCTGCTTCATTTGATATTAGTATAACTAAGCCAGGTTTTTTTAGGCTATCGTTTTCTGTATGTATCTTATTCCATTCTATTACTGTCAAACTCCTTTCTGACAATATTTAGAGTATATTGTTTGGTAAGAAGCATATAAAGTTGTTTTGTTTTTACTTAATCAATCTGTCTTTTAAGTGGACTATTTAGTTCATTCACACTTAATGTAACTCAGATGTATTTGGGTTTAAATTTACCCTCTTACAATTTTCTTTTTATTTCCCATCTATTCTATATTCTGGTTTCTCTTTATTCTTGCCTTCTTTTGGACTAATCTGGAATTGTACATTTATTATTTCCCTTATAAATTCGTTAGTTATTCCATTCTTTAAATCCTTTTAGTGATTACAACACCCATTTTTTACCTAATAGAGTCTAATACTAATTATTACTAGTATCAGTTCTTAAATAATGCAAAAACCTTAAAATAATTACTCAATTGACCACTGTTCTGTGTGTTATTTTTCCTATTTCCGAAAACCCATAAGTCATCATAAATGTTCTATTCACTCAGTATTTGTTTTACACATACTTTATTAGTTTTAGAATTCCCACTTGATTCTTTTTATAGATACTGGTTGCCTGGAATAATCCTCCATATTTTCATCTGTTTTCTTAAGTATTAATCACAGGTATCTGGGTATTTGAGTTACTGGGGATTTTTATTTTCCAGATCTTTTCCTTCCTGATTCTGTCAGCTGGTATTCCTGGTCATTTTTGTTTGTTTTGAATATTAGACACTGGAAAAAAATGTTGTGGATACTGTATTGTTCTCATTGTTCAGAGAGGGGTTCTTTAACTTTGGCAGGCAGTTAGAATAGGTCTTCTAAACCCAGGTAGGGACTGAACTTGTTTTAGGTTGGGTTTCTGTAAGCACTGGTCTGTTTTTAGTTTCCCCTTACACCCAGGTTATATTCCTTCCTGACCTCAGATGAAGGACTGAGGTTCTCCACTCTGAAGAGCTCTCAATCCCAGTTTTTGTCTCCTCAGTGGCATAAGACTGCTGCTAACTCTTTAGATAGTCAGCCTCTCAGTCTGTCTTTCCAACAAATTGATAAATGCCTAGAAGGAAAAGGTAATTCACGCTATTACCTTACTTTTTTCCTCTTTCCTTCACTCCAGAGAATCTTAATCCTCAAATCTTGACTGCTTTGATAGCCCTAACTCCATTTTTATTTTCTCCCTATCCCCTCTGAGATAAGGTTTTGGACCCTGAAATTTTCTTTATTTGAAACTAGTATCAATAATACCACAACTCCTCCTCCGTGTTTGAATCTTCCCAATGTATCTTGTCTTACCTCTTCATTTTTAATATATTTGTTCCTTTGTTTTATATGTATTTTCACAAGTAACTTACAGATGGATTTTTTTAAACAAAATCTGACAGTCTCTGATTGATAATGAAATTCAGCCTGTCTACATTTACTCTGGCAACTGACACAATTGGTTTTATTCTTCCCATTTTACATTCATCACATCTCTTTCCTTGTAATAGTTCATTTTCTTCCCCATTTCATATGTTTGCCAACTTGAACAATGTGTTCCTCATTTCCCTCACCCCATCCCAGTTAGTCTGAATTTCCACTTGGCTTTTCCATTCCTTTCATGATTATAGTCCCATCCCAAACAGTCATTACACTGATATTTCTATTACTATATATAAACTAAATTTTAATGTTTTATTTCCTCATTCACCCTGAGTTCCAATTCATAGGTTTTTCCATAATTTTGAAATAACATAGTGATGCAATGGATCTTCTTTAAGCAAGTCAAAAAAAAAAATGCAGAAACCACAAAAAATCAATACACAGCTGACTACATGAGAAAATAGTAAGTGTATGTTGATTTTAGCTGTATAAAACTAAGTCAAAACAAAAATTTCAATGTCTGTGAATAACAGATCAAGGGTTGATATCCTTAATATACAAAGAGCACTCACATTTTGATCTTAAAAAGTGGAAAGACAAGCAATCCAACAGGGAAATAACTATACAAACAGGAAATTCACAGAAGCGTAAGTTAAAATGGACAAAGCTCATGAAAAATGCTCAGCCTTTTAAACAATTATGGACATGGAACTTAAAATAAGAATGCAATACTGGGTTTTACCCACCTGATTGGCAAAATTAAAATGAGCGAAAACACCCACTGCAGTATTGGTTTTGGAGCCCTGCATGCTTATTCTGTTTGTGTGAAAACGAATTATTTGTTCTTGGACAATCTAGCCAAAGTTATTAAAATGTGACCCACCAACCGCAACTGAGAGAATCTGTTCTACAGAAAAACGAAAATACACATAAAAATCTTTAATATGATTGACACAACATTGTAAAATGATTATAAATCAATAAAAAATGTTTTAAAAAATCTTTAATATGGCAATCTGGGGGAAGAGCAGAGAAGCAGAAAGGTTGGATCATGATTGAATATATTATTTTTATCTAAATTATGGAATATTTTGCTACTTTTAAAAATAATGAGTTGGGGGGAGGAGCAGAGGGGATACAGCTCAGTGATAGAGCACATGCTTAGCATGCGTGAGGTCCTGGGTTCAATCCCCCATACCTCCATTTAAAAAAAAAAAAAAAAGAAAGAAAGAAAAAGAAACTACAAATACAATTAATGAGTTGGGGTTATTTGCTATTCAACTGGAGGAACGTCCGTGATGTTATGTGCAAAGAGCAAGTTCCAAGGTGGTTGGTATGCATGGTCTGAGCCCACTGTGATAAGATAATAATAGTAATAATATATGGAGATAAATGCATTAGCACTCAGAAGCTTTTCAAATACTTCACACTCGTCAAGGTAAAATCAGAATGGCAGGACTGTTACATTTTCCCTTTGGTCACCACATCATAGATTACTCATGTGTCCTTGCACTAGGTACTTCTGAGATTTGCTGCTTCTTTCCCCGTCCTTACTGCTACCAGCTTGGTCATTTTATTCTTGCCAAGGCTTCTATCTAATTCTGAGGGAAATGGACATAACTACAAATCAGTTGCGTTTTCTATTTGTGCGCTTCTCTGAGTAAAGAAGTGATGACGGTAAAGATTGAGGCATTAGATTAAGAATGATCCTGGGGATCTCTGGATTTCATTTTGCCTTCAAAAATTCAATACCCTTGATCAGAGGTAACCATGACTTCACTACAATATATAAAATAAGCTAACTCTTTCCTCATGATGATTGCCTTGCTAATGACATATGAGAAAAGAAAATGGAGGCTACTTTATTCCCCAACCGTCTTTAGCAGGTGAAAGTATGTATCAGATAGAAAACGTGAAAATGACTATTTTCACATTGTCATACCCTGACAAGCAAGCAAAGATATCAATTTAATTTTTTTCTTGCACTTACTTCATTTCAGAAATAAATTTGCAGCTTATGGAGTAATTTTGAAGTATCATGAGTGTAAATATTTTTTTTTCCTCAAGGCTAAGCATGACTTTGTATTTCCTTGTATTTTATGCACTATTACTTTTATAATAGAAGAAACAAGCTCTGTCGATTTATTCAGTCCTTTGCCTTCACAAACTGAGACATCACACAGAATCGTAAACTAAATGCTTCAGTCACTGGGTCCAACCTCTTGCCTTCAGGCAGGTCAAAAAACTTACCGCTCCTAGACAGTGCAGATAAATAAAGCAGCTTTGAGGGACAGTGAATGATATATTTCACTGTAGTTTTAATTTGTATTTAGTTTACTGTATAGGATTTTGAGCATCTTTTCATGTTTATGAGCAAATTTATATTTTCTATGATTGGCTGCTCATAGTTTTCGCTATAGAAATTGGTGGTTATAAGCAAAAAGTCTGGAGCCAGGCTATCTGGCTCTGACCCCTATAAGCCGTGTAACTTTGGGCAAGTTACTTAACCTCTCTGCACCTTAGATGCCTGGTGAATAAATCATGATAGTAACAGTACCCATATTATGAGGTTGTTTTATAATTAAGTGAATAAATATAGTGCTTGTTTTATAAGTATTTTAAATTTACAACATCATTTGAATTCTTTTCTGTAAAGTTCTTGGACTTTTCCTAACACAAATTAGGGGTATTAACCTTTTGTCCATATTTGCACAATTTATCTATGGATTCCTAATGTGTTGTCACTTGCTGTTGCTTATGGTGTTTTTTTTCACATGGACTTTTATTTTTATATAATTTTATTTGTAATGTTCTTTTCTGTTTTATGGCTTCTGAATTTTGTATTGACTAAAATTGCCTTTTCCACTACAAAGTTATAAAACAATTCTTCCATCCTTCTCTTCTATCACTTTCATGGTTTTGTTTTTATACAGTTAAGTCTTTGAGCCATTTAGAATTTAACTCACGATTTGATTTTATTTCTACACAGCTCCTTATTACACCATTTATCTCCCCACTGATTTAATATGCCACTTTTATTATATATCATATACTCAGTTCTCATATCTATATATATTTGAGTTTATTTCTGAACTTTCTGTTCTGTTGATCAGTCTGTTCATTCTCCTATAGCACACTTTTAATTGAGAATGTGTAATATGAATTTTATTATCTTTTAAATCTAGTATTCCCTCATTGCTCTTTTTCAGAAGTTTCCTAACCATTTTCATTCGCTTCTTTGAGTTTTTTTAGAAATCAGCTTCTATTTAGTCTCAGAAAAGAAAATTTTATTACAGCTGCAAGTAACTTTAGAAGTCAACTTCCTAGACATTTTGACTGGCATACCTATATACTTTTTGGTGTTGTTTATACATATATATATATATTTTTGTGTATTTGTGATCAGCCTCAAACCCATTATGGAATGAAGTAAATGTATGTAAACAAATATAACTACCTAAAAATTTAACACTTAGGTTTAAAATTTTTTTATACATATTTAGGTCCAAGAGGAATGATAGTGAAAAATGTATGTTGAGTTTTCCTATCATATTGTATCTTCAGGGGGAAAAAAGGCTTGGAAAAATACAAAATAAATCAGCTGAATAAAATGGTCTCAGAGCCACATGGTGTTCGCTACCCTTTATACTGGGGTACATCCCCAGCTCCAGTGCCTGAAACAAAAGTGTCTGAGGAGCCCGCTTGGGGTTCTCTCCTCCAGGACCTTACAGGTTTATGCCCAACTCCCATATTGCCAGCCAGGAGTCAGCCTAAGAACTGGGTTTCAAAGACTCATCATGCAACCAGGACAGGAAGGGATGTGGGTTTCCCATTCTCTCTCCCACTGCTTGGAGATCACATTGGAGGCAAGCGTGTACCAGGATACAAAAAGAAACTGGTGAAGAATTGGTCTAGCCTGCCTGTCCCTCAGTCTCTATCTTTTCACTTTCTCTCTTGAGTGAAGTAAAATTGCCTCCCCATTTTCCTCTTTTCGCTCCTCCCACAAGGCATTATCATGTCAGTGGTCCAGGAGGGAGCACTGGGCATGCCCCAGCCTGCAGGTGAGTGAGTTGGTTACCCAGGAGCAGGGATGCTCACAGCCATGCTGAAAGGTGCTGCTGTCCTTCCCCAGGGGGTTGTAGCACCAGAGAGCTGCCAAGTAGCCCGCCATGCTGCCACTGCCCTGAAACCAAGGCTCTGCAGGGCCACCACTCAGCCCACTTCATTCTTTCAACCTGAGTGCAGCAATCCTTTCCCTTTCTGCACACAGGCACAGAGAATTTAGGGACATCTCCCCGACCAGACCTCCTCTTCTCATACCTATGGACACAACATCACAGAAAGACTATGCTCTTGGAGGACATGTCCCTGGTTGTCCTTCAGGACAGTGGCCCAGGGGTAAGAGGAGGTTTAATGGACCAGGCAGCTCAGAGCCTGCCATAGTGACAGCTGACTTCTCTCCGCATGGCAGACTCCCTCCATAGCTATGGGAAGGCATGCTGAATAAAACAGTACTCAGTAGCGTACACTCTCCATGGCCACTGGGTGCTGGTGAGAAAAACTAAGAAATGACCAAATGAAAAAAAAAAAAAAAAAAAGGAAATGCTTTATCCTCTGTTTGTTGATTTGACCTGGCATAAGCTATGAGTTTCTTGGCTTTTTGCTCATCATTCTCCCAAGAAGGAGGAGTCAGAGAAGGAGGAGCAAGCCTGGGACTTCTGTTCCTTCTGGCCACTTAAGGCAGAGGACTAATATCCACATATTGCCCCCTCCTGCCCTTGAGCTGGGTCAGGAGCTTGCAAGCAATGGAGGCATCTATTGCTCCTAATCTATCCATCCCTTTTGGGCCAGCAGGTAGCTTCATTAAATCAGCAGCTGTGGCATATCATCTGAGCAATCTGTTATCACCCCCACCCTTTGTGCCCTACTTCTACCTGTTTATTCACTGGCCTAACAAAAACCCAACCCTGGACGCTCAGCCTTTACTGTTACTGCACCGCTGTAACCAAGGTTGTTGGAGAAAGTCACACACATGTCTGTGATTTGAAACCTTGCTGGGACTCTCATTGCTGTCAATCCTTTGGTTTGTCCTTAGTGGAGTTTTTCAAATCTTTTTCCAATGAAAGTCTTCTTATCAACCTCGGGGTGCCCTACTTTAAGCAGATGATCTTACTCCCTTTTGCTCTGAGAAAGGACCATGGAGCACAATTCCTCTTCTGTTTCTACTCCCCAGTTCGAATTCCACTTTCAGTTTTCAATTCCCAAATGGGTATTCCAGGAATACTAATGTTCTTCCGTACTTTGCCTCTACCTCCTATCCTTCCCAAAGGAATCTTTCTTGACTTCTACCCATCCTCCTCTCTCCAATTTATGGTAATTCCTTTCAAATATTCCACTCACTTGCTCTGTTTTGTCCCCTCTTGTTCACACCTCCAAGCACCATCCAGCTTTGACCTTCTTCCTTTTTACTGTTCTTCTCAATTTCAAGGTCACCAAAGCCTTCCTGACTCCCAGTCAAAACCAAAAGACTATTTCTATGTTAATAATGTACTCAAGTAATACATGAATACATTCGCAATGTGAGGAAGTCCCACAGCTCCTGCTCCAAATACAGAGAATGAAAGTGAAGTTGCCCCTCCTCCCTCCCTGCCTCCCCAGACCAGCACCTGACCTTCAGCCTCACTGTCACTGTTCAGTGCCCAGCATAAGCAGGAGAGGACGGAGGGAGTATTGCCAAGCAAAGCCCCATCAGATGTTGGCCCTTTGAGAAAGCCCCCTCAGTCCCCTTCCACCTGTATATCATTTGACTCTGTGCTTGTATTTCAAGCTGTTCCCTCCAAACCCTGCTGGGCTCTGCTGCAGTTTTTTTCTTTTATTTGTTCTGGCCCTTTCTTCAACTTCTCTCTAAACCAGGTCCCATCTGCTATCCGTCTTTCAGAGATTCCTCCATCATTTGTGAAATACTAACAAAATGACATTTTCATGGGTTGTTATAATTTATTCCGATCAATGTGTTTCCTTTTTTAACCATTAAATGGAATTTTAGGAATGAGGAAGTATAGACAGATGGACACATGATTTGGATACTATATTGATCTAATTTTTATATATAGAGAGATCATTCTTTTTTACTGTCCTTTATGCATTTAATTCTGTGTACTGACATCTCTTTGAAACAGTCTCCCTTCCTCAGCTCCTTCCCCTCCCTCTCTGATCTCCTTTTCTCTTATTCCATATATGGTAGTATTCTCTGGCGATGCATTCTCTACTTTCTCATGTTTTATTCTCCTTGCTTTTGCTGGATCCTTTCCATTTCCATGGATTCAGCTATTAGAGAAACACTGATGAACTAACAAATCTGTATTCTAGCCCACAGTGTTCCCCAGGGCTTCAGACTCCCGCATCCAGCTATTGGATGAATGCTTCTAGCCAGCATCCCACAGGAACCCCAGTCTTATCAGATCAAAAGCTGTGCTCTTGTCTGCCCTTCCTCCTCCTGAAATCTCTTAGAATATGGCATTGGTATCTACTCAGTCATTCGATACCCCAAATTCCTCCTCTTTCTCACCTCCACATCCCAGCAATTGACTAGTCCTTTGGTTTTTACTGCCAGCTATTTCATTCATCAGCCTTCTCCCCTTTCACTTAGCCCCATCATCTCTCCTGTGCGACTGCAAACATGTTCCTGTCCACAGGTTTTTCTGCTGTCATTCTCCACCTTGTCACCAAAATCAACTATATGAAGTACAGGTTGAACTACATCTCTCTCCTGTTGGAAACTCTTGGAGGACTTTGCTGTCAGCAGAGCATAGATGCTTACACGAGAGGCCTGAGGCCCCATAAACCTGGCCCTGCCCATACTTCTATTTCATCTCCTGCTATATTTTGCCTCACATTTTATTCTCCAGCTATAATAAACTGTCCATAATTCCCATGTCATCTCACCTTCATCTTTGCATCTTCTGCTTCAAATGCCTTCTCATATCCTTGCCTGGCTAATTTCTACCTCTCTCTTGGCATCACCTCCTCCAGAAGCCTTCTTCACTTCTCCCTTCTCTCCAAGAATTAGGTACTTGCCTTGCTTTGATTCTTTCACAACTGTTACATAGATTATCTTTTCACATATTATAATCATCTGTTTATTCCCTCACTAGATCATGAGTTCCCGGAGAAAACTATAGAAAACAAAAATATATATACTTCTTGTTCAGCCCAAATTATATAACAGATAATGCCTATCCAGGGATGCATGCATAGAAAAGTTAATTTCTAAAGTCTGAAGCTGAAGGCACCTTTAAGAAACTTATTTCCTTATGCACTTGGTTTCAAAACGCTCTTTTAGATTGCTTTCCCCATATTTTATATGAAAGCCTAAACATTTATATAAAAATAAACTACTATTTTTACTTTTCCACTTAATAGCAACCATGTTGTGATTATTATAAATGCCTAATTAATGGAGTCTGTAAAAAAGATGTTGAACTAGCTGGTGAGCTTTGGTTTGAGACTTTTAAGACTTATTTGGAAAATGTGGGAGAATTGTCCTCCCCCTAAGCCAAGTTCTCTCATGTCAGAATCAATGTAGCATTCCAGGGTAGTTTTCCATAAAATTGGCTGCCTTTTTAAAAATAGTTATGAGATGGGGTGTAATGTATCGCTTGGAGGCCTCATGGGTCTCCTGGGCAGAATCTCACCACTGCAGCTGGGGTCTCCACATTCCACAGTCCAGACACCAACTATGCAAGTTAAGGTTGCTATTTTTTCCCCTTTACCCAGGAATAACCACACTCTGGGCAGTTGACTTAACATGAGTCAAACCCCAATAAACTGACTTATTTAATACATAGGTAGTACACACCCATTTTCCTGGCCCCGTTCACCTACATCGGATGCTTCCTGGTAGGGCCCCTCTCAGATGGCCATGCAAAATAGCGACGTGAGGTTAGGGAGGGTCCACAATGGGCAGCAGAAGTGTGTGAGAGATACGATGAGGACTGAACGAATATGTAAGCACCTAGCAGAGGGTTTAATGCATACGTTTTCAAACTTTTTTTTAAGATGAATCAAAATATAAGTACACAGCAAAGAGCTTACAGTCTAACAGAGCAAGAGCTAGTGACAACAGAAAACAGAATTTGCCATTATAATAAAAATGCAAAGAACTCAGCAGAATTGGGGATAAGAGAAGGCTGTATGAAGACAAGATACTTGAAGTGAGCTTTGAAGATTGGGCAGAAGTTGGGAAAATGGAGAATGAGATAGAACTCTCCAAAAAGAGAATAATGCAGGAGAAAAACATTATGATATAGTTTGATAAACAAAGGATTGAGATGTATGAATTTAGACATCCTTTAAAGGATATTTTTATAACTAACACTGATGAATTGTCCTTTTCTGCTCTGGGGATATTTGTCTTTAAATAAGCAAGGCCAATTGTCTAGAATCAGAACATCCTTCCCCTGGACAGTTCTAAAAAACGCTGAAGATTTCTTAGCTGTTGGACTCTTTTTTAGTATTTCATTTCATCTTAGTCATCAAAATAGTCCATTATATATTACTGCTGCATCTCTAAGGTTAGCACCTGCTCACATGAGTCACGTTACAGGTGCCAGCTGAGTTTCAGAGAGGCACCTTGGAATCTTGGATGAACAGGGAGATATGTTTTTATCAGAAACATTTTCAAAATTTTCTTCTAAAGAGTTGCTTCTAGGAAGATTTCTGCAGATGAAGTTTCATCCATTTCATTTACGGCCCTCCTTGGTTTTAATTCCAGAAGGTGACAATTTCTGACCATCCGCTGCATTCCGGTCTCATGCTTAGTGAGGGGTAACAGCCTTTGTTTTAGCCACAAACTCAGGAAACATAAAGTAATCAGGCATTTCAACATGTCTTCCTAAGTGTAGTTTCAACCTATCCTCACATTTCTCATTTTTTTTATTAGGGCTTGATTTCAGGAGTCAGGACTGCTGGCTGTAGTAGAGAGAAACTTTCTGCTCAATTCCTATTAGAAAGTGCCCATAAGAACCCTTATAATAAATTATTAATGCTCACCATTATCTTAGATTTTTAAAACACCTTCAAAAACGTGAATTCATTTGTCTCCTACATTTCTCTATTTTCTGTGGCATGGATTCTTTCTCATGTACCTATCCCTTTTTAACTCCCAAATGAACCACTGCGAAGATTCATATACATGATCAAGTTTACAGGCTACACTCAAATGGCTAAAACATGACCAAGTTAATGCCCACGGTGTGGTTTTTTCTTCACCCAGTTTTTACATTTGATAAAGGAACTTTGGAAACCACCCAGGTGGTACAGAAACAAGGTCTGCCCAGAGGCTCTCTTCATTTCCCTAATACAACCCACCTGTTAGTAAGGGCTCTTGCTTAAACTGTTGTTTCACCCCATGAGAGATACTCAAGCCTGTCTAGAAGAAAGTTGATCTCCATTTATTGTCTGTGTTTGGCACAGTGGTGGTTGTGTCTATTTCTGTTTTAAGCATTGGCTTCTGAACTCCTGGTAGACGCCCATAATGTGCCACAAACCACGTGCCTGTGGTTTCTCTACTTAAAGGGAAAGGAGAAATTCCTTTTATGTTTCCCAGCTACCCGAACTCCCCAACATCTTCCCATAGGAGAGTCTGCCAGTATCCTATTGTGGCTCCAACCATTTCATCCAGGAGTCATCATTGTTAGATGTGTATTGAGCCATCATGCATTGGATGCTCAGGATGCAGACACCAACCATGTCCTTCTATCAGTGTGTTCAACAGACACGCTCCCCAGATATACCTGAAGACAGTTAACCCTGTTAGTTTTGACTCCTAAAGCCATCTATCTGACCCACATAAGAGGGGGATAAGTGTGGATTTAACCATATATAGGAGCTTAATTATGTTTGTTGACTGAATCAATGAAATAAATGAATGAGAAAACACAGGATAGAGAAAGGAAAAAAGGAGAGGATACGAAAATAAAGGGCAGAAGAGAAATAAGGTTTCCTGAGAAGCCTTTGTAATTTTTCCCTGACAGCACGTCACCTTTAATACATCCACCTGTGCCTGCTTTTTTGAATATGGGGCCTCACCTGGCAAAGGACAGCAAATGAAAGTCTAGAAGAACATCTCTATAGTAGCTTTTATAGTATTTTCACGGATTTAATGTCTGTTTCCATAGAAACAGGTTTGGCAAGATTGGTCACAGACAGAAGCTAAGAATGAGAGACGTACCGTGAGAATTTCACGCTCTAACTTCAAGCAAAAGCTAAAAGTCACACTTTTGTCTTTTTGATAACTTGGTGCTTTAAACTCAGCAGGAGAGAGCCTTATTAATTTAAGCAAGAAATATTTTCATTACATTAATGAGGGTTTCATGTTTGACTGTTTACCTGTCTCATAAAAGTGAAAGGCAATTACAGGAGCAGAGTTACCAGGGAATATTCCTCAGGGGTTGGAGAACTTTGAGACTGCAGTTACAGCCTTCAGCACGCCCCCCAGCCCACCCTTCCTCAGTCAATGATCTTAGCCAGCACTTGCTCACCTGCCTGTTTTGAGATGTTTTCTTCACGTTTGGCTAAACCATTTATAAGAGTGTCAGAGAAAACTGAATGAAGGACTCAAAGATCAAGACTGAACTGTCACAGTGAAATATTTCTCTAAGCATCCATAATAACCATTCTCAGACCAGTTTCTGAAACCATGGGAAAGACACAAAAACAATGACCCATAACTGGAGACTATTTCACCCTTGGATGAGAACCTGCTTTATTTCTATGAAGGATGACTTTTCTGTAAGGAAACAATGAAAGTGTGTTAGAATCACAGGGAAGTGCCTAGTCTTAGGGACCATTCTCAGATACCCTGATTCAGTAGAAACCGAGGGAAAGACCAAGAATTGGTATGCTCCAAGAGGCACTGCCTGAACTATCAGTTTAGAATTTGGAGAGATTTTTTAGTGTATAATCTCATAAATTGACTCACATATGTGCTTTAAAACTTCAAATTCGTATAGTGCATGTACACTCATTTGCAAGGAACTAGTTGTGCAATGGTGGTGCACAGAGCTGTCAAACCATGCAAGGTTTTCAACCTCTCAGGTACAGGGAGGGGTCATATCTTACTGTCTTTGATTTCCTCATCACTAGCACAACAGACACTCAGTAAATGCTGGCAAAACTGGCCATTAATGAGCCAATCCTGATTTCCTCAAGCAGGTGCACTGGCCTTGATTCTTCCTAATCTCTTATGTTACCTTTGATTTAAAATCTAAATTTAAGAATAGTTTTCATTTCTATCTGGTCAAGGTAATAAGGTACCGTCTCACATTTCAAAGAGCATCATGATACTTTAAAACTATCCCTGCACATCAATAACATCAGAATTTAAGACAGAAATAAAAGATACAACTGAAGTAATTTCCCTGGAGCTCTTTTGAAATCATAAGACGTACGTGGGATTTGTCTAGAATTATATTACATTTTGATAATCCTTTCCGGCTCTATAATTCCATTTTCTACTGTTAGGTCTCAATACCTAAGACTGTCAGCAAGCCTCTGAACAAAGAGGCTTTTATTCTGGTACCAAGGGATTTTATTCGACCTTCAGAATTATGCTCAGAACAAGTTGGGTGTCATGATACAGAGAGAGGCACTGAAACCTCTTCCTGGCCTGACCAAGACGGGTGGTGTTACTTGCAACTCCTGTCTGCTTGCACACCGGGAGAGTTTACTAACGCTTTGTAATTATTTTGAAATAGAGCTGCGTCTGGGGTGGTGAATAAACTAAATCATAGACCCTATCAATACAGCAATGCTAAACAGCCTATTTTCAGGATGATTTGCTTATTTTTCTTCTTCCATGATGGCTGAATGCAGAGCAGACAGCTGATTCTTTAGCGACCCAGTCAGCGGCTCTGCATGCAGCCTGAGGCAGGACCGCAATAGAATTAGACCAGGCAGGAGAGGCCCGATGGACCAGACGGGGTTCTCTTTTAATGCATCCCCGGCTTCAAGCAGAATTGAGTAGACAGTAGTCATAAAAGAAGGCAGGCTTTTGTGATTGATTTCCTTTTTGTTTTTCAGGTCAAAATTGACCTATTTCATTTTATGGGCTTTTAAGAGATTTTTTTCCATGAGGATATTAAATATGAAATTTCAATCAGGTTGAATTTCTAGCTCTTTAGGAAGCCTTTCCTACATTAAGATCCCAGCATGGAGGAAAATCCAGTTACTAATAAGCTGA
Organism: Camelus bactrianus; assembly: GCF_048773025.1. NCBI lineage: Eukaryota > Metazoa > Chordata > Mammalia > Artiodactyla > Camelidae > Camelus > Camelus bactrianus. The sequence goes on from NC_133552.1 coordinate 16,976,758, forward strand.
AATAATTTTCACAATGTAAAATAGCCCAAAAGTTGAATGAGGAGAAAAAGGGATGATAGATTTGGTTCATTTAGTATAAATATCAATAAGCTAACATTTTGAAGTTATGTCTTTCAGTACAAGCTCCTCTGTCTATAATACACCGTCATGCAGAGTTCAGCACCAGACGAGTAGCTGCACCTGCAGGATGAGCAGAGGATTAAGACCCAGGTAACCCAGGCTGCTGTCTGGCTTTTGTCAGAATACAAACCGTGTATGTCAGTTTCCTCACTTGTAGAATGAGGAGTTTGGGCTACCAAACTCCTAACTCTACAGTCCCGTAGTTATATAAAAAGAACCCTGAAGTCTTGGTATTAACTGAGAATGTTCAGTGAGATCCCAAGCAACACGTAATGGGAACTGAACTTATAACACCTTTAATCCTGGTTTAGCTCTACTGTCATTAATTGTCGTCCAAATTAGTTGTAAGAAGTCTTCTGATGAAAACTGAATATAGCTGATACAGCTCCAGGATAAAGGGAATCTAGCTCAAAACGCCAACATTACTTTGCATGATAAGTAATTACTAGAGATGCAAGGTATTGAGCTGACCTTTTCCTTTTCTGATAAGAAAGAAAGAAAGAAAGAAAGAAAGAAAGAAAGAAAGAAAGAAAGAAAGAAAGAAAGAAAGAAAGAAAGAAAGAAAGAAAGAGAGAGAGAGAGAGAGAGAGAGAGAGAGAGAGAGAGAGAGAGAGAGAGAGAGAGAGAGGAAGGAAGGAAGGAAGGAAGGAAGGAAGGAAGGAAGAGCATTAGAAATATTTTATTCCTAGAATTGGTTTTGTTTTTGTTTTGACCCCCACATACAATGTATTTTAGCAAAGGTATCATACATGCTATTCTATATTCTGATACTTCACTTAATGTTGTATTAATGTATCTCTGTTTTTCCATATGGGCTTCATAATTAAGATTTTAGTGGCTGCAAGTTATTCCCTCATGTTGGTTTATTATAGTCTATTAGTCATTCTCTTGAGTCCAGTTTTAGTTTCGACTAATGAAATCATGTATCCAAAACAGTAATTTGACATATAATACGATTTATTCTACTCCTAATTAGTCTATCTTTGTCCTTTTAGCATCACTTGCCTATAATTACCTCAGATATATTTACTTTGGTCCCAATAATTTACTTTTTCTGTTCCAAAAAGCCTTTATTTGACCGATTTAGAAGTTAAATTATTTAAAAATCCCCAAAGAAGGCATATACATTTAAACAAATTGTAGTTAAATAAATTTGCCATTTTAAGTACACAATTTAGGGGTATTATATTTACAATCTTATGCAACCATTATCATTACCTGTTTCCAAACTTATCACCCCAAACAGAAATTCTGACCATTAAGCAATTATTCCTCATTCCCTCCTACCCCATTCCCTGGTAACCTCTAATCTACTTTGTCTCTATGAATTTTTCCATTCTAGATATTTCACGTAAGTGAAATTATATTTGTCCTTTTTCTGTCTAGCTTAGTTCACTTAGCATGTTTTCCAGGTTCACCTATTACAGCATGGATCAGGATTTCATTCCTATTACAGCTCAACAGTCCACTGCATGTACACTTTGATTTATCTGTTGGATAGTTGGGTTGTTTCCACCTCTTGGCTATTGTGAATAATGCTGTAATGATCACTGGTGTGCAAGGACTCATTTGAGTTCCATTCTCAATATTGGGAATTTACTGAGGAGTAGAATTGCTGGGTCATATGAAAATTTTACGTTTAGCTTTATGAGGAACTGCCAAACTGTCTTCCACAGTAACTGCACCATTTTACATTCCCACCTGTATTATAGAAGAATTCCATATGATATTCTGGATTTCTATTTTGTTTGTTGTAATTTCTCCATTTTCCTTTCTTATTTTGCTTATTTGTGCTCTCTCTTTTTTCTTCTTTGTGAGTTTGGCCAGAGGTTTGTCAATTTTATTTACTTTTTCAAAAAACCAGCTTTTGGTTTGGTTGATTTTTTCTATGGTCTTGTTAATCTCTATTGTATTTAATTCCTCTCTGATTTTTATTATTTCCTTTCTTCTGCTGCTTTTTGAGGCTTTTTGTTCTTCTTTTTCTAATTCATTCAGGTGGTGGGTTAAATTGTTTATTTGAGATTGTTCTTCTTTTTTGAGGAAGGCCTGTATCGCTATAAACTTCCCTCTTAGCACTGCCTTTGCTGTGTCCCATACGTTTTGAGTGGTTGTGCTTTCATTATCATTTGTCTCAAGGTATTTTTTAATTTCAGCTTTGATTTCCTCATTGACCCATTGTTTTTTCAATAACATACTGTTTAATCTCCATGCTTTCCTTTTTTTCTCCTTTGTTTCTCTTTTGTTGAGTTCCAGTTTCATGGCATTGTGGTCAGTAAAGATGCTTGAGATAATTTCTATCTTCTTAAAATTGTTGAGGTTTCTTTTGTGCCCTGGTACATGATCGATCCTGGAAAATGTTCCATGTGCACTTGAAAAGAATGTATATCCTATTTTTTGGGGGTGTAATGCTCTGAAAATATCCACCAAATCTAGTTTTTCTATTGTATTATTTAATTTCTCTGTTGTCTTGTTTATTTTCTGTCTGGAAGATCTGTCTAGTGATGTTAATGCAGTGTTAAAATCTCCAACTATGATTGTATTCCCATCAATATCCCCCTTTATCTCTGTTAGTAATTCTTGTATGTACTTAGGTGCTCCTATATTGTGTGCATATATTATTAACGAGTGTAATATCTTCATCTTGTATCACTCCTTTAATCATTATAAAATGTCCTTCTTTATCTTTCTTTATGGCCTTTGTTTTAAAGTCTATTTTGTCTGAAATCAGTACTGCAACACCTGCTTTTTTGGCTTTTCCATTTGCATGGAATATCCTTTTCCATCCTTTCACTCTCAATCTATATGTGTCCTTCTCCCTAAAGTGGGTCTCTTGTATGCAGCATATTGAAGGTTCTTGCTTTATTATCCAGTCTGCCACTCTATGTCTTTTGACTGGAGCATTTAGTCCACTAACATTTACAGTAATTAATGATGGATGTGTGTTTATTGCCATTTTGAACTTACCTTTGCAGTTGAATTGGTATATCCTCTTTGTTCCTTTCTTCTTCCTTTTGTGGTTTGGTTATTTTCCTTTGTATTATCATGGATTTTATTTAATTTTTGTGACTCCCTTGTAAGTTTTTGGCTTGTGGTTACCCTTTTTTGTAAATCTATTAGCCCATTACTCTAACTGTTTTTATTAAACTGATAGTAACGTGATCTCAAACCCATCCTCCAGAATATATAAGAAGCTCATACGACTCAATAAGAAAAAAACAAACAACCCAATCCAAAAATGGGCAGAAGACCTAAACAAGCAATTCTCCAAGGAAGACATACAAATGATCATTAGGCACATGAAAAAATGCTCAGTATCACTAATTATCAGAGAAATGCAAATCAAAACTACAATGAGGTATCACCTCACACCAGTCAGAATGGCTATCATTCAAAAGTCCACAAATGACAAATGCTGGAGAGGCTGTGGAGAAAGGGGAACCCTCCTACACTGCTGGTGGGAATGCAGTTTGGTGCAGCCACTATGGAAAACAGTGTGGAGATTCCTCAAAAGACTAGGAATAGACTTACCATATGACCCAGGAATCCCACTCCTGGGCTTGTATCCAGAAGGAACCCTACTTCAGGATGACACCTGCACCCCAATGTTCATAGCAGCACTATTTACAATGGCCAAAACATGGAAACAGCCTAAATGTCCATCAACAGATGACTGGATAAAGAAGCTGTGGTATATTTATACAATGGAATACTACTCAGCCATAAAAACCGACAACATAATGCCATTTGCAGCAACATGGATGCTCCTGAGAATGTCATTCTAAGTGAAGTAAGCCAGAAAGAGAAAGAAAAATACCATATGAGATCGCTCATATGTGGAATCTAAAAAACAAAAACAAAAACAAACAAACAAACAAAAACAAAGTGTAAATACAGGACAGAAATAGATTCATAGACAAAGAACACAGACTTGTGGTTGCCAGGGGGTGGAGGGTGGGAAGGGATAGACTGGGATTTCAAAATTGTAGAATAGATAAACAAGATTACACTGTATAGCACAGGGAAATATACACAAAATGTTATGATAACTCACAGAGAAAAAAATGTGACAATGAGTGTGCATATGTCCATGAATGACTGAAAAATTGTGCTGAACACTGGAATTTGACACAACATTGTAAAGTGATTATAAATCAATAAAAAATGTTTAAAAAAAAAAGAATTCTAATTTCTCCACAAAATCACCAAGAACTTGTTATTTTCTGTTTATTATAGCCATCCTAGTAGCTATGAAGTTTTATCTCGTTGTGCCTTCGATTTGCATTTCCCTAATGACCAATGTTGTCATTAGTCTTACTGGCCTTTGTATATCGTCTCTAGAGAAATGTCTGTTCAAGCCCTTTGCCCATTTTAATTAGAATGTTTCTTCGGTGAGTTTTAGGAGTCCTTTATGTATTCTGGATATTAAGCCTTTGTCAGATATGATTTGCAGATATTTTCTCCCATTCTATATAGGTTGTCACTTTACTTTCTTGACAGTGTTCTTCAATGCACAGAAGTTTAATTCTGATGAAGTCCAATTCTTTATTCTGTTGCTGGTGCGTTTGGTGTCATCTCCTTCCATAAATTTTTTTTTTTTCACAATTTTCCAGTACCCTTTACAAAACACTGGCTTACTTTCAGTGAAGGTTTATGACTGATAAAGCAACAAGCACAATGGTCCCAGAGCTGTAGAACTTGGTTAAAATCATATCCATTAGTTTAGGCAATTCAAAAAACAAAATCAGTTAAAGATCACATTAACATTCATGTGAGTCTATATAGTTCAATAGATAAAAACAGGGTTTTTGATTCAGACAAGCCTTGTTTCAATGCCTGCTGTGTCCTTTGCTAGTGTTCACTTACTAGATATGTCTTTTTTTATTACTTTTATTGAGTTACAGTCATTTTACAATCTTGTGTCAAATTCCAGTGTAGATCACAATTTTTCAGTTATACATGAATATACATATTATATATTCATTGTCACCTTTTTTTTTCGCTGTGAGCTACAAGATCTTGTATATATTTCCCTGTGCTATACAGTATAATCTTGTTTATCTATTCTGCATATGCTTGTCAGTATCTACAAATTTTGAAATCCCAGTCTGTCCCTTCCCACCCCCCACCCCCTTGGCAACCACAAGTTTGTATTCTATGTCTATGAGTCTGTTTCTATTTTGTATTTATGTTCTTTTTTTTTTTTTTTTAAGATTCCACCTATGAGAATCTCATATGGTATTTTTCTTTCTCTTTCTGGCTTACTTCACTTAGAATGACATTTCTTCAGGAGCACCCATGTTGCTGCAAATGGCGTTTTGTTGTCGGTTTTATGGCTGAATAGTATTCCATTGTATATTTATAAATATACCACATCTTCTTTATCCAGTCATCTGTTGGTGGACATTTAGGCTGTTTCCATGTCTTGGCTATTGTAAATAGTGCTGCTATGAACATTGCGGTACAGGTGTCTTTTTGAAGTAGGGTTCCTTCTGGATAGATGCCCAGGAGAGGGATTCCTGGGTCATATGGTAAGTCTATTCCTAGTCTTTTGAGAAATTGCCATATTGTTTTCCATAGTGGCTGCACCAAACTGCATTCCCACCGGTAGTGTAGGAGGGTTCCCCTTTCTCCACAGCCTCTCCAGCATTTGTCATTTGTGGACTTTTGAATGATAGCCATTCTGACTGGTGTGAGGTGATACCTCATTGTAGTTTTGATTTGCATTTCTCTGATAATTAGTGATATTGAGCATTTTTTCATGTGCCTAATGATCATTTGTATGTCTTCTTTGGAGAATTGCTTGTTTAGGTCTTCTGCCCATTTTTGGATTGGGTTGTTTGTTTTTTTCTTATTATGTCGTATGAGCTGCTTATATATTCTGGAGATCAAGCCTTTTTATCTAGTTTCCCTTTCTACTTCCTTCAGATTCCCTAAAGTTACTTTATCACCCACAAGTATTACTGTTGAATAGTAATTCAACAATAAATTATTTGAGAGTAAAAAAGTAAAGACTTAACAAAAAAGTTATTTTCCTATAATTTCTTATTTTAAAATATTTTAGTAAGTATTGAAATTTTTCTATGTGGTAAAAATAATAGCTGAGAATAATTTTTCCATTTTTAGAAACGACAATATTCTAGCAGCTAGTGAATGCACATGTAGTTTGTAAGCCCTATTGGATACTTCAAGGATGAACAGCCACCCTAGAATTCTTTGGAGAAGTGCCTGAAGATGGGAAAATTAAAATTCTGTAAAAAGGATAAAATAGGAACTCAGTTAAATATAGGGAATTTAAGGCATACTCCCCGAGAGTAGTTTCTCTCAAAGAACTAGATATAATAATTACACATCTTTGAAGGTGTTAATTCCCACATTTAAGAGAAAAACATAGCAGTGGTAATATTTTAGGGAAGTGTTAGTCTGTTAGTCTTTGATTTGGAGTTTGCTTTTCATCATACAGTCAATTCCTCCAAATACATCATCTTCTGAATAGTTTTATTTGTTCTTAGCAATGCCTTCACCCTCGAAGACCTTGTGCAAATGTTACATCTCAATACCAAGCTGTCAGAGCTTTGCCCTCCATTTCATCTTCACACTGCATTTCCAGCCGCACAGCCACCTTCAGTAATTCCACTCAGCGTGACTCTCTGACCCAGCTCTGGCAGCTTTGCATACTCAAGAATGGTGAGCTTTCAGGTTATTCAAATGTTATGTGCTCCCTGAAGTCTGACGTCTTCAGGGAAAAGGCACCTCAAAGCTTAGATGGAAAGAAAAGATGTTTGAAAATGGAGACAGAATCTCCACTGATAATATAAACTTGTGAATTTAACAGACTCTTTGAGTTCCCAGTTGCCTAGGGAAACCCACTACTTAAGAACTGGCCATCTCTTTGCAGCAGTGCTGAGACATTGATGAACTATCTTTTGTATTTCCAACTTTATCTGGGTATTCTGTATTTCAACCAGGACAAAGTTAAAATTTAGACTTTAGGAAATTCTTCAATGATTTGTTTATAAGGTTTATCATTATTTCTTACATTCCTTTAATTATTTCCTTGTTCTAACAAAATCACTGATTCATTCAAAAAGCACATGTGAAGACTGAAGGGTTTATCTTAGATTTTACTCTACTCGCAAGGTAAACAAGTGAGCCTGTCAGTTTCATGGATGCCAGCAGATGACATGAGACTCTTGGACCAGAGATTCCCTGCAATCACAGTAGCCAGAGTCTCATCAATTTCTTGAACTGGTTGCCTGAGACCCTTTTTCCACAGGGAGATGCACACAGAGTAGACTGCATTACAGGAAGTGTAACAAACCCAAATTCTTTATAATAAGCAGTAAAGCAACCTGTCCTTTGCTTCAGATGGAGACACTATCTCTATCATCCAAGGCTGTTCACTATTCACATATCCTTGAAAAGATGCTCTGAAGGCACAGCAGCTCAAAGTTCCACAGAGAACAGTCTCCTCACAATTGTACACTACACTGCACACACATGTACCAGACTCTGTCATAATGTTGATGTAGGTTCATAAATGACAGATTAGAGAACAAAAAAAATTTAAATTGAAAATGGCCCTTTCCCCAAGATTGGTAATTTGTTAAGATTTGAGGGGTAGCTTTCACTTTCCGAGATGAAAGTCAGCTGTAACCAGCTTGCAGAGTAGATATATCGTAGATATAAGATATCTGCCAGATCATTTGCGTCTACGACATGCCTAGCATATACTAAGCATTTTAAGAGTAGCTGTTGTCACTGTTACTAGTTCCAGGCAAGGGTCAACAACTAGTTTTTAGTTCCTGTTTTTCACTTTCTGGGCTCAATTTGGAAAGTTGAGACAGGTACATGTTCTTCTATTACCTCATTTTCTTTAAGCCTTTTTTCAAATGCTCACTTCGTGTGAGACCTACCCTGACCCCCCCGAGAGACGTATCACATTGTCTCCCATCTACTCCCCATCCATTTTACCCAGCTTCCCCTACTACCTTATTTTAGTGCCTTCTATTATGTATTTACTTATGGTTTATCTTTAGCTTCCCCTACCAGAATGTAAGTTCCATGAGGGTAGGAGTTTGTAGTCTAGTTCACTGATGAATCTCCGGCCCCAAACACTGTACCTAGCCCATAGTTGATGCTCAATCAATTTGTTCAATGAGAGCTAGACTCAAAGAGACTAAGTACCTAGTCAGGATTTCCAAACTAACAAGGCAGGGTTGGTAGAATGCAAGTCTTCTGACTTGAAGTCTATTACTATTTCCACTGCACAACACTTTCTTTTGTCAGCCTCTCCCTACCCTAAGGCCTCCAGGCGGGTCTAGGGAAGTTCTGCCCAGGAGCTGAGAGACCCCAGGAAAAGGAGAGAAGCAGGGAAGGGGAACTGGGAGGCCAGGCTTAGGCTGAAGGACAGGTCAGCTTTATAGGTAAGCAGCTCAGGAGGCAGTTCACCTGATCCAGCTGTATCTGTGTGAGCCGGCCTCCTGGGTTAATAACACAGATGTACTTCCTTGAGCCCCATAAATGTGAACTGTCAGAAGTCTAATCTCTCCAAGTCAGGACTGCTCGTAGTAATAGACACTTTATATAGAATTTTAATCTACAAAGCAATTTATAAAACTCTCACAAATGAATCCTCTTAGGATTCCCAGGATGTGAGCAAGATGAAGATAACAGAACTTGAAAACAATAAAGTGTGTGGAGAGAAAGACAGCAGGAAGTTCTCACGAGATGGCTGGAGGAGCCCAGAAAAGCTTACCTTGTTCTGAGCATCCCAACATTCCCATCGCTGCTAACAACTTTTATGAGTACTTCAGCTACAGAGTCTACGTATCCTCCAGTCAGTGATAAATGCTGATCAGCATCCCATACAACAGATTTATGCCCCCCTCCCCAATGGCACAGGTATGTGTATATATACACATATCCATATATACATATACTGTAAGTAAATGATCCAAGAATGTTTTTCCTTTGCATCAAGTAGTTCTGAGCTATTCATAAAGTAGCCACTAGACATGTGTATTGCTGTTTAAAGTTTAAATTGATAAAAATCAGGTAAAATTAAATGCCATTCCTCAGTCACACTGCCACATTTTCAGTGTTCAATAGACACATGTGGCCGATGGCTGCTGCAATAGGACCACACAGATATAGGACACTTGCATCATCGCAGAAGGTTCCTTTGGACAGTGCCACTCTGGGTGTGGTCCATGCAATACAGGACTGGCTTCAGTCTGCATGTCAACCTGGTGAAGCCTGAATTGTTTTGTATGGCAGTCTCTTGGCAGCCCGGAAGCTAGAACTTAAGCCTAACCTCTTTTCTACACTTTTTTCCTCTTGGTTAATTCTGAGCCATTGCTCCACCTTGACCTTGACCTGTCTTCTGAGACCACAGAGTGTTTTATTTTCTGTAGTGTCATGTACTCACTGACCCTGAGTCTCCAGCAGCTGATCCTCTCCCCTCCCCACATGCAGTCTTCTCAACTAGCTGACAGCCCCTGACCACATGAAGTTTAGGACAATCCACCTTGCTGTTACTGCTGAGATATAAAATCAGTTGTCTATATTTAAGTTACAGAGCATAATTAGCTATAATGCCAGAAGAGGATGGGGAGGGGGTGGCGGAATACATTCTAGTAGAAATCAGCCAGATCTGGAGACAGAAGAACTAGGGTTTGACACTGATAGTTTACCAGTAGGCCAGTCACCTAGTCCCCAGTCACCTGAAAGTCTTTGTTGTCATTGGCAGAAGTATTCACATCTGCTGGAGATTTGCAGAAATATTTTAAGAGCATGAAATATACCTATATAGTCAATGTTAGATCTTGTCGGGGAAATTTATTTAAAAACAAATTCTCCCAACCCAGAAAACATATCCACAAGAAAAGTTTCATTAATGAATAAGCACTAAATCAGAATGTGATACGCATCACAGACAACCCGCTAAGAGATTGCAAAGACAGAAAGAAATCGCTCCCTTTTACATAGTCAGGCAGATACAACCTGTTACCTACATGGTCTCAAGATAAACAACTAGTCTTCAAATCAGAGGGCTTGACAGCATCATTTGTCACATAAAGTCCATCCTAGACTCACCTGGTAATTGGGGTGACCATCTGTGTTAGCTAATCAGTTGTGTACAAAGGAAAAATAAAACTTCTATCATTATGACGGGAGGTAGTTTTGCAATTTGGAGGCTTTGCCATAGTTAGGCTCCTACTTTCTCACAGAGATGGGGCCCTATCTTCCTTAATGATGGCATTTTGAAGGGATGGCTCCCTGGTTCTTGAGATATTCCTAGCTGTAAGACCTGCACAAGGCGTTTTAAAAGATTTAAAACTCAGAGCCAGAGAAAGAATTTACAACTTTACAAAAGAAAATGCTGAGAAAGGGGAATGTCTGTTCCCTTATTTTTAGTAAGGAAACTTAAGCCTCTTGCTTTTCATTTGTGTTTGCCCTTAAAGTCTATACAAGTAATAAACTCAAAATTGTATAACATTTATAGTGTGACCTTATTTGACTAATTTTTGGGAAAATAAATCTGAATTAAGGAGCCCTAAATTATGGATTGCTCTCAAGTGCACAATAGTAAGACAGGGTTACACCAAAGAGAATTTCAGTACCAATATTCCTCTACATAGTCTGAAATAGTGACATTCAAATAAAAGTATTACAATTAACCAAGCAAAGAACTTGGATGCACTGCCTTACTGTAAGTCTTTGCCTCATTGTTGTGCTTTTGAAAACGTTACATGTAACAAACAAATGCTGTCATCAACTTCTGTTGTAACTTAGGAACACTGATCCTCCCTGTAATACTTTATTAAAAAGTTGATTCCAACACTTGATAAGATTCACATTCAAGGAAGAGTCATATCGTCATTTACTTCAAGAACAGTCAGCCGTGGTCCGCATACTCTATTTCACTCTCAAAAAGTGCCTTAATATTAGTCAAGTGCTCAGAAAAGTGCCAAAAATTCTATGTACTCATCTACACACACCTAGCAACTCGGTTAATTTGTAGATGAACACTTGACTGTTTAAACACCCACAGGTTTAATTTTAGATATTCAACAGAATTCAGAGATATGAGCCGGTAAGTAAAGACCTTTGAAGAACTTTCCAGTGACTTCCACTGCCTTCAGGATGACTTTGAAATACTTTCATTAGATTTAAGTATCCTCTGCCCTCAGGCACCTGCCCATTTCTCCAGCCTCACTTCACCTCACTAGCTCTTTATCTCCCTTAAGACTTGCCTAGACTTCTCCCAGCTACCAGGCTCTCTTTGGCTTCAGGGTTGAAATATTTCCCATCCCATCCTCCCTTCACTTCATTTCCTACTCTTCCTGTAGGTCTGGGCTCCACGTTTTGTAAAGTGGTGTATTTCACCACTGAAGTTATTTCCAATTAGAGGACACTCTTAGAGTTAACTGGCCCAATGGATGCTCTAAGTTGTCTTAGGAAGATTTCATTTCCTAGAAGTCACTAACAACTGCTTCTCCCTATTGAGGGCCAGCCAATTTTTATTTTCCCATTTTTCCCCCTACTTCTGGGGTTTTTCTTTGGGGGCCCCTATGTCCCTGAAAGCTACCTTGGGTCTATCCCAAAGCAATTTCTGCAACACTTTTTTCCCAACTAATTTTCCTTGTTCTGTTTAGATTTTATTCAACTTAATAAATCAGTTTATCCTCCCTAATACACTAATTTAATAGAGCATATCTTATACAATGCTTACCTCTATTCTTAGATTGTGGTACTTACCATAGAGTAGGCCCTTAATGATTGAACACACAAGAAAAAAAAAAATTTAAGGAGCTACTCCCTGTGAGTCATCTCCTCTAAGGTGTGAAATGATTAAACTGATTGGCTCGAGACTGTATGCATTGCCTATATGCTTTGCACCAACTGTTGCATTCAAATACACTTACAGAAGGTATGATAATTTGATTCATTATAAAGAGTCAAATCTGGCAAGGAACTTACTCATTGTCATCTGGTTCTCTGTTTTGCGTGCTTGGACAAAGGTCATTTTGAAGTCTGCAGCTAATTTCTTATGTAAGAAATTAGTAGGATCCTGGAGCCCTCAACCCAGAAACTGAAGGACAGACAACAGCAAGACAGAATCTATTTCTGTCTTATAAAGGAGGTTGTCCCCATGTGTAACCAATATTCCTCATTATCTTGGGCTTCTCAGCAATATGTAAAGGCATAAAACAAATCAATTTCAATTGGGTAATTAATGATCCAAGAGGTTTTGGCAATAGAGATTAACTAATCCATAGAAAGAACTTCCTATTCAGAGTTGTAGAAGATGCAAAAATGGGCTCTTCCACCTCTGATGAGTACCGTTTCCCCCTCTTTCAAATGCTAATTTCTCCAAAATAATTCATTCCGCTTGCTTCAGTCCCCATGGAACTTGTATTTGGGATAAGGTTTTAGTTGATAAGAGCTAATGGGTTCTAAGTTATTACCCCTTCCAGAAATGTCTGCATTTTAAGTAGAGAGTGCCTGAAAGATCAAAATGCTCAACAGATACAAAGAAATGAATCTGTGATGGGAAATTTGGGGGAAGGTGGGAGAGAGAATTTGACAACAGATCTTCCCAATGTCTCCCAAACTATATCACAAGAGCAAGTTTACTCCCTTGCCCACAGCTGACTGGGGAGAGGGGAGGGGTGACAGAAGGAGCTATGTTATGTGGGTCATGTGTCTGGAGGTACTCAAAATTTAATAATGGTTTTGGGGATAAGAGAAGGAAATTTTTTACAATCTAAGGTATGTCAATGAGAAGGAAGCTGCTTAGGAGAATAAAATCATATCCTTTGGAAGCCCAAGCATTCAAATTTCAAAAATGCTCACATTCAACGGGAATTCATTTTATTCTCCTTTTCTTGCTTCTAAGCTTTTCTCTTCCATTTCCCACTGAACCTGGTTGCTTTCTTCAGTTTCCTCCCAGCTGTTATGAAATAACTAGGACCTCTTAAAAGGATAAATCGTATTTTCCCATTTAGTTTTCCATTTCTGCCTACAACAAAAACATCTGGTGAATCTAATTTTAAGTAATCAACCTTTTCAACATGGTGATTAAAAGATATATATCTGAATTTGCATTCATTTGTAGAAATTCTTCCTGGGAGCCATTCATTTTTCATCAAGCTCCCTGTGCTTTTCATTACTTCCTTCTGTCTCCCTGTGGTCAACCTGCCTGAGTAAGCAGCTCTATTTCACTCCAATCTTTCGCTCTGCAAATGTAAAACCATTAGCCAATGTTAATAATAGTAACCCATCAGACTTCATTATTCCAGTAATGGAATCTGTCAAGGTCAGACACTGATGGCTGTTAATGACGACCTTGTTGATAAATAGGGGGTCACTGCAGCAGTATTCATTTTAAGCAAATAAAATATGTTCTGATTAAGAATTCATTCTACCCAGTTGGAACCCAATTTAGCCAGCTTCTGGAGAAAGGCTCCCTCAGGATCTCTCCACTTAAGAATAGAGTCATAGGATCAACAGTTTAAGTTGGGCTTCTTTCGATAAAGCTCTTCTGTCTTTGGAAGCAATAGAGCTTTCCTTCAACCACAAGAAAATAAAGGAGATTGCTCTGCAATCCTCTTTTGCTACAGACCTGCCCATCTCAGGCCCTGACACAAACCTACACCCCTAGACCCTCCCACCCATTTACCATATCATGGTTTTGCTTTAATGTGTTCATGTTGCCATTGGGGATCTCCTGCTAATTAGCGTGGAGGTTTCCTTGTATTATATAGCAACATAAAGTAGATTTAGGCCTCAGATTAGAAGTCTAACTAGGGGTAACAGTCAATATATTTACTACTCTGTACAACACAGACACCAACCAAGGACCTAATAGTATAGTAAGAAAGACACATATGCAAACAAAAATATAATTTGAAGCGGATAGAAGTGCTGTGAATAGGACATAGTACCACGATAGTAATAATGGGAACTATTTAGAGGAAATATTCAGGGAAGACTTTTCTGACCGTTTTGTTTCAGCTGAAACTTGGAAAATAAGTAGCCATAGAGCAGTATCCTGAGGTCTCGGACAAATTATTGGGAGAAAAAAAAAACTTTTGTTGCAGAGATTTGTCTGATTATTTGGGAAAGAAAAATGCCCTGCAAATACCAACTTGTAATAGTATATTCTGTCTTTCCCTACATGATGAGTACTGCTATCTCTTTTAAAAAGGGAAGATAGTTTTGCAGAGTGAAATAATTCCTGAGCCTTAATACTGACAGAAAAGGATAACATGACATCACTGCAGACTCTTTCCCGAAGATGGAAATTACAACTGTTTCTTGGAGTGAACAAAAATCCAAGTCTTTTAATAACTCATGACTTTAGCAGGATGAAAAACCAAGGGTTATGGCCCATCTACCCTGCTTTTCTCAGAGCTGCTCCTTCCACTGCCCATCTTGTCTGTCTTATCAGCCGGCTCCCCACCAGCATCATCCGTGCCATTTTCCTTGCCTCCCGGAGTCCATGGCTATGTCTGCTATTTCTGCAGCCTCGATATCACCTGATTTCATTCCTTTTTATCCATCCCTTCTGCCTCAGCATTCATTTGGTACTTTATCTTTTGACAGGAATAGCACTGTATTCTCTTATTTCCATTTCCAGTTCAAGTGCATGTTACTGCCTGCTCTAATCTGTATAAAGCACGAATAGAATAAGGTCTCTCCTCTGCCTAGAATCTTATTGGCTCCTTCCTAGTTCCTTATGCCTAAGGCATGACATGACAGACCCATCAAGAATTCTTCCCTACGCTCTTCCTCCATCTGAACACCACCACCACCACCACCCCATGCTACCTGCAACACCTCACTGCATTCTGGTCTCTGTTGTTAACATGATCCCTGCCTTAAGAGCATCTTCCCCCTCTTTATTATGACCACCACTGTTCATCCTTCAAGACTCAGCTTGGTACTCCCTTCTTTCTAGAGTCCTCCCCTGACAGCTCTCTGAGGGGCTTGTCCTGGAGGAATCCTTAGCACCTTCCTTCTCCAGACTCGTGTATCTGTTTACCAAGAAGCTCCACTTGGACAAATTCTAAGTATCTCCAAATCAGTGTGTTCCAAACTGACTCATTATTTTCTCCCTAAAACTTGTTCTTTCCAAGTTCTCTAGTTCCATGAGGGGCACCACTCTACAAAGCTAAAAACCTTCCGTCTTCATTTTTCCCCCTTGTATCCACACCCCATCACTAAGCTCTACCGATTCTCTCTTAATGTCTTATGAATCCCCTGCTTTCCTCTGTCCCCCTGCTGTCTGTCACGTCTCACCTCATTTACTGCATCAGCCTCTTTACTGGCCGAGTTCCCTTCTGATCCATTTTCCACACTGCCAGATCATTCATCCGATCATTTCCATTCTCCGCCTTCAATCATTTAATGGCTGCCCACTGCCCTCAGGTAAAAGTTAGAACGTCTCCAAGTGGTTCCCAGGGCTCCTCGAAATGCGGCTTTTGCACCTTTTCAGGCTCATCTCTCTCCAGGGGATCCTCACCTCACACTGAATGACTTACAGTTCCTATTACGTGCCGTGCTTTCTTGTCTCTAGAGATTGTATCCAATTTGTCTGGATAAAGCCTTCTTATTTTTGAGGTCTCAGGGTTTTGATCACTCTCTACAGAAAGCTTTCTTGCTCTATCGCCAAATCCAGGTGTCCCTCTGTACTGCTCCCCACTGCACCCAGAAACTGCTGCCACCCTAGAATGTATTACCATGAACTATTAATGCCTCATACTGAATCGTAAACTCTGTGATGTCAGGAACGGCGGCTGCTTCAGCCACAGTTGCATCCTTGGTGCTTAGCATCATGCCCGATACTTAGTAGACATTCAAAAATTATTTTGTGGATGAATGATAGGTTAAAGGGGTATCATTCCGTAATTACTTAAGTCTTTCACTAAAAAACCCTGATGCCAGGATGAAAGTACTCTGAGGATGTGCACATAAGAATCACCGCACTAGTACACACTATTTCGTGCTAAGAGCTGAAGAGGCCCCACTGGAGAAGGGCAAGCTGATCTTCCCTTTCACAAACTTTAAGGTCTATCCAAGACTCATATACATTTAAAAGACCAATATCCCATAAAGTGGAGTGATAACCAAGCCCTATATCCATTTAGAAGTCTCAATTCTATTCAAAACCCTGGTGCATTTTTTATCTCATCTCATAAGCTCATAGTGAATGAAGTAACATTTTCTTACATCTTTGCTTCCTGTCTTTGTTGGGAAAAAGAGACGTTAAGTAATTAGGTTTATCAAAGTTCACTGGAAGGATAGAAAGTCGTACCTAGGAATTTTCATTTATTTCAAGTCTTTTCTAAATTGCCTATTAGGTTGGTTAGAAAGCCATGAGGGATTACTATTTTGCTTTATTTTAATGAAGAATTTTCATAGAGAAAATTTGCCCCCGTGCCCCGGGCTGTTTAAGACATTTGGTAACTTACTTTTGGAGACTCCACCCACATCATCTTAAATACGTAACTTATACTAATATGCCACATTAAACATAACTATCAGAGCTGATCTGGCCAGGTTACATGTTACATTGTACAGATTTTTAACTTAAATGTTTATTTTGAGGTTGCCTGTTTTTATTTCAGATTTTTTCCAGGTCTTAAAAGTTTCATAGGCCCTTCAGAACATCAAAAGGTCTCCACCTGCCACCCCACCTCAGACCTTTTTAGGGAAGGGAAGCTTTGGGGTTCTGTCCCCAGCTACAGTTTATCTGGCTACCTGGAATAGAGAGGAGCATTCCAGAAGTGTAAGGAGACGCCAAAAAAAAAAAAAGGTGGCCAGGATATCTCCCAGTTGGGAGCCCCTTCCCACTCCCGACCAGGAAGGAAGTAGAAATGAGAGACAGCTCCCCACCCCACCCTAATGAGACTTATTTATAGATCTCACACAAGGCTTCACCCACTAGGAAAATTAGGATGGATCTTGTGAAACTGTCCTTTCTAAAGTTCAAAAATGTTTTTTAAAAAAGCCTTTACACATTTCAACCTTTAACAATTCAGTGAGTGTTCCTTGAACTTGACCAGCCCATAACATCACTTCTCCAATGAGGCAGAGTGTACTAGTTTCCCACGCTGCCATACCAGAAACTGGGTGACTCAAACAAATTTTTCATAGTTCTGGAGGCTCGAAGTCCAAAAAAAGCATCACAGGGTTGATTCCTTTGAGGGCTGTGGTGGAGACTCTCCTCCACGCCTCTCTCCTAGCTTCCGGTGGCTGGTGACAATCCTTTGCCTTCCTGTCTTGTCAGATGCACCAGCTGATTTCTACGTTAATCTTCACATGGCGTTCTTCCCGTGTGCTGCTGCTTGTCTCTGGGTCCTAATTTCCTCTTTTTATAAGGCCACCAGTCATACAGAGTTAGGGCTTATTTTAACGACCTTATTTTAACTTGATCAAAGACCCTACATTCAAATGAAGTCACATTCACAGACACTGGGGGTTAGGACTTACACATCTTTTCAGGGGATACTCGTCAAACATATCGGGGAGGGTGAGGGGTATCTATGATCTCTTGACTAAAGGCTCTGATCTATTTCTGCCTCAAATGCTATCAAATATTAGTTATACAGTTACATCCCTGAACCTAGGAGTCTCTGCTGTCTTCTGTTAAGAGTGATGCACACTTTAAAATCCCAAGGCAAATTTCATCCTAGAAAGAGTTGAAGTCAGTTAGGTTGCAGACCTAGAATAGTGATATTTTATTCTAATACAGGCTCAAAAAAAAAAAAAAAAAACTATTGTGAAGTCCTTATGCTAAAAGTAAAGTCTAGCAGCTTCTCCTTCCAGCCAGTCCAAGCCTGAAATGAGCTAAACCGCATGAGCTCTATTAAGTGCCCCTCTTGCAGGGTAACAGAGTCTAATGAACTAAATTTTAACAAAATCTTACAAGCGACCCTAACAGGAAAAGGAGCAGAGTATGGCTCACGGGCACTGAGGGACACCTAAGCCTGTGAGCTCCGCACCAATGCCTACTAGATGGTTTTTTTCCTTCTCGGAGCACTGGTCCTCCTGTCACACATCAGTTGATGCGTTTGTCCTATTCACACAAGAGTTCAAGTTCAGCTATCACCTCTGGGTATCTCCTGCAAGATGCTGTTGGGAGCCTTTCCCTTTATCTCTTTAAATCCTCATGACAACTCTGAGGGATAAAGTTGTCTTGTTAGCCAAGAATCAAATCCCAGACTTGGCACTATGTCTAGAGCCCTCTCGGATACCCCCACAATTCGATAGTGTTCTGAAGGAAAATATACGTGCTGCTGAAGACCAGGACTCTTCTGACTTAGTCACTGACGCTGGTTCCCTTTAGTTTTCCAGATTTAAATGTAAAGAAGGGCCTCCAGGTGCTGTTACAAAGGCAAATTCACCAGGACTGCAGACTACTTCTTTTAAATACCTAAGAGAGGTTTAAGGGGGCAATTGGTAAATCTGAGAACTAGCATTAAACCTCTGAAAAACCTCTGGGAAGACAGAAGGTGATCAGGTCCACACCCAGGAGACACAGAACCCAGAGAAGAAAAGCACTGAGAGCCACAGACAGGGTAGCTGGCCCCCTCTTAGAGTCTGCACACAGCCCTCGGCAGGGGCCGCCGGCCAAGTGACCCAGCAAAGCAGAGAAACAGCAACCTCGGCCCGGTGTCTTCTCAGCTGGCGTGGTGAGTTCAGGATGGGGTCAGGGCTGCAGATCTCCACCTTAGCAGCACATTAAGGTCATCTGTGGAGTTTTAAACCTTCTGTCCTAGGCCTCACCTCGGGCTCAAAGTCAGACTCTGGGTTCAGTCCAGGTGTCAGTATTTTAAACCTCCGAGGTGGTTCCAATGTGCTCCAAAGTCAAGAATCACTGACTCAGAGCACGGGGAGAGGGGAGGGAGCAGCCAGCTGGCCTCCAAGCTTTCTCTCCTCCTGCTCCCCCAAGCCCAAGGGTTAGGGGACTGTAAGCTAGAGCAGCCACCTACGCAGGTGTCTGTGAAGGCATCCAGGCCGGATGTGAGCAAGCAGGGGGTCCTTGAGCCCACATCTTAATGCTAGAGGTCCTCTACCCTACGGTCCATCCTCCTCCCCAACCAGAATCTCCGGAGGCACACAGGCGAGGGTCTGAGCTGTAGAACCCCTTCTCCTGGAGTACAGAATCAGCTGTGGTAGCTTATAAACCCAGGGGAACATAAACTTCAGGAAAAAATACTTCGGCATAAGAGAAGCAAACCCATAAAGGAAATACAACCTTTACCTGACAATTCAGAAGTAACATACCATCAATGGAACAGTAACAACCACCCAGATTGACACAGGAAATAATACTGGATTCAAAAATGATACCAGAAGCATTCCCAAGACCTTTATGGAAAACAAGGCCTTAAATTCTTATAAGACAAAATAACAAGACCTAACTTAAAAAGATATAACATGTTCATATTGGAATAATTTGACATCGTAAATTATAAAATGAAGATGTTACTTTCCCGCCAAATTAAAGCCACAGTTTTCAATGCAGATATCAAGAGGATTTGAGGAACTTGACGAAGTTATTGTAAAACATTTATGAGAGAACAAATTCATCACACCCACAGCTTGTAAGAGGAAGGACCAAGGAAAGAAGCCAGGGCTTAGTCACCCAGTCTCCTGCTTATTTCAATCCACTTGGCCACAGCTGTGAGTTGCACTTTAATCACATAAATAAGGGTGAAAAGCAGTGCTGCTTTTCATTTATGGAACAATTTTCTTCCTCACAGAAAGGTTTAAAAGTTAATACATGAGCCTAGATGGCATCAAAACTCATCAAGTTTTGAAGAATTTGCCTGGTGAATCCATTCCAAATGCACCAAGGCAATGCCATTACTACAGGGGGAGCAGAGAGCTCTGGGTACAAGCAGATGCCATATCCACAGCCTGGAGAGCCCCCCTCCCTGACGGTCTCCACGAAGGTGCCTTCCCACAGCGACGTACAAGGATCAGAGCAAGAACGGGTCCAGGAAACACGTATTCATTCCCTGCTGCTGCTATAACAACTGTCACAAACTTATGCAACACTTTTTTTGAGTCTACTTTTTTTTACTGAAGTACAGTTGATTTACAGTGTTTCAGGTATACAGCACAGTGATTCAGTTATACATATATATATTCTTTTTCAGATTCTTTTCCATTATAGGTTATAACAAGGTATTGAATACAGACAAACTTAAGCAACCCTTTAGCCAGCTTTAAAACACACACACACACAAATGTATTACTTCCACTTCTAGTTAGAAGTCCAAAACGGGTCTCACCTGGCCAAGTCAAGATGTCAGCAAGGCTGTGTTCCTCCCAGGGGCTCAAAGGGAGAAAGCCTCACCTGCCCCTTTCCAGTTTCCAGAGGCCCTACTGCCAGCTTCAAAGACTAAATCACTCTGACCTGAGCCTCCACCTCCCTCCTCTTCCACTTTAAGGAAGCTTGTAATTACATTGATCCCACCTGGATGATCCAGGCGCCTTGCCTTGTTTGAAGGTCAGCTAATTAGCACCCTTAATTCCTGTTGGCAACCTCATCTCCCCTTTGTGGTAGAAACAGTGTCCGCTTATCAGGTCAGTGATGCCAAAATGAGAAGCCCATAAGGATGTGAATAAAGAATCCACCAAAAAACACTTTTTACAGCTCCAAATCTGTGCCAAGCTATTTGAATAATGAAAATTTGGTCTGGCCCACAGGTTGCTTTTGTTTGGCTTGCAGTGTGTTTTTTCCTAATTGAACCTGATTTTCCTTAGACACTGTCCAGTTTGTAACCCACCACATAACTCAACTATATGACTACATTAGTCCCATATGCATTCAAGTTCACAACTATTGGTATGTAATTTCCAGATTGGCTCATTTTTAAGTATTTAATACTTGAACATATGCTGACTGCAGGGATGACAGAGAAAGAGGACAATCACAGGAAAAAGAGGAAAATAGGAAAAGACCAGAAATTGCAGCATCGCCATCTTTGGAAGAGGCATCTCCCAGCCCCTAGCCCAATTACAACAGCTGCAAATCATGCCACACCTAGGTTGAGATGAATCCCCACCGTATTCATGGCTGGGTCTCTTTCGACTAGCCTGTCTATATTTGGGGAAATTCCCAAGAGGCAGAACTTAAATTTCCAGCCTTCCTTCAGCTAGGACATTGGCTCAGAACCTAGGTTCCTCCAAAGAGCAGCACCCTGGCAAAACTGTGATGTGGAAAAGAGCAAAGCGAACAAGAGGATGTTTCTGCCAGCATGGAGGTAGCTGAGGCATCAGGCTCCCAGGGCTTGCATAATTGAGTCCCTGGTAGAGAAGTGACATTGGTGAGGCTCAGTGGATAAGGAAAACAAGAAGTTTCCTCATTGGACCACGTCTGCAATGCCATTTTACTCCTGGAACTTTAACCTGGAGCCTAGCCATCTCAAGAATTCTTTGAACTACTCAGTATCGTTTTAAATTTATTTCCTGCTAAATCAACCCAAATCAGCTTCTACTGCTTAAAAAGAAAAACCGTGACTGATAAAATAAGCAATGGCAGACTCATCTTTGAGAACCTTTCACTGGGGCTGCCTTGGGAGAAAGCCGTTCACACTGATTTCCAACACCTGGGAAAGCAGCCCTCAATTTCGCCAGCCAGCCGTTGTTCCCACAGGGGAAGTGCACAGCAGAAATCTCTGTTTTCTCCTTGCTCTGTGAATCCGAACGTGTACTTTCTAAGTCAAATCACGTTGCACACCCATTACTCAGTACTGCTGGCAGCTGACTTCACTGTTACCATCAACAGAAGAGGTCATTACATTTTCACCATTTGCTACTTAGTCAGTTGTGGAAAATGACAGAGCGGAGGAGTCTGTTAGCCATTCTGGGAGATGGTCTTGTTCTGCAAGGCTCTTATGGTGAATGATGAACTGGTTCCCTATTCACAGACCTCTCTGCGAAGGAGGCAAGCAAGACATAGATTTTAAGCTAAGCTGTAAAGATGACAGCAAGCTGGTTTCCATTTCTGTTAGAGCCAAACACAGGAGGTAAGAGGTTTCAGCTATAGCAGAGATTTTCAGACAGAATGAGGGACATTCTTCTCTATGATTTCTGCCTGCTAGACAGTTCTGTATTTACTACCAACAGTATAGCAATTCCCACATATATTCCTCATGAGAGTCCTTTAATGGAGATACTATTAAACAATCCACCATTTTATGGGAGAAAGGAGTCAGATGGATTAAGTGGCTTGCTTAAGATTGTAGGGGATCCAAACTTGAGTTTTCTGATTCCAAGCCGATGGCTTTTTCTTTTACATTAGTAGCTTTGCAGATGGGTTCCAGGGATCTCTGGGATGTTTTCAGGAAGCCCAAGAGGTCAATACCATTCTAATAATAATAATAGTAATAGTAATAAGATCCAAAGGAAATGAGATCACTATCTTAAAGAGATATCTACACCCCCATGTTCACTGCAGCAATATTCACAACAGCCAAGGCATGGAAACAACCTAAGTGTCCATTGATGAATAGATAAAGAAAATGTGGTATGTGTGTGTACATGACGTATATAATGGAAAACTACTCAGCGATAAAAAGGAAGGAAATCCTGCCATTTGCATTATGCTAAGTGAAAGAAGTCAGACAAAGACGAATACTCCAGATGTAATTACTCATCTTAAAAGTTTACAAGATAATTCAGACACATTACCTCACTGTTTTCTCACCAAAGCCCTGTAAGTAAATTAGGGAAGACCTCTTTTTCTTATTTCCACCTTACAGAGGAAGGCTCTAGTTTCCAATACACACTTGTTTAATTTACCTGAAAAAGAGCTTTGAGAAAAACAAGAGCCCTCCATCCAGGCTATCAGTCAGAACAGAGAGGAATAAACCCAGACCTCCTGATTCTCCCTCGGGCACTGCACTTTAAAGCATCTTTTCCCTTGTGATTTTAGCTGTTAAGGTGGTCAGTTTATGTGCTAGTTAATCCTATACGTAGTTCTCGCAGAAAGTGTACAAATTCAGTATCACATAAATACCCGTTTTTTCTCTTTCTGGCCCATGTGGCTCATTGGCAGCCTCAGTTACTATGTTTTCCCAGCAAAAATGAAGGGGAAAATTATGAAATAATCCAGTAAATTCAAGTCGTGTCTATAACATTTATTATAACTCCATTTAGAATTCCTTATCTTTTCTCACCCTCTCATTCATTTACTCATCAATCCCACAAGCATTTACTAAGCTCCAGGTATGAGCAGAGCTGCATTTGATGCTGGAGGGGCTTGCTGTAAGTAAAAGAGAAGATATCCCTGCCATTAATGAGATATCATCTTGTGGGTGAAAAGACATTTCTAAAGAAAAATTCTGAAGCATTAGAAGTGTGAATTAGCTCAGTATAAATTATTTATGGAGGTGACGAAGGACTACAGAATAAGGAAACGAGTTCTTATTACAGAGAAATCATTTGGGGAAGGCTTCATGTCGGGGATGTCTTGAAAGAATTATGTCATGAGATATGTCTCAAAAGATATGTAGAATATGGTTTAGGAACACAATCTTCATCTACGGCCTCCAAACCATCCCCAAATAATCGGAGTCAAAGTAAACACAAATGTAGCCCCAAGACAGGTTGCCTTGCTCCCTCCACCCAACCAGCTGCCACCCCCAGGTCCCTGCTGCAGATAAACTCTGGAGCCCCCAGTGGCTGGTAGGGCATTTCAGGGAAGGGGATGGCATCAGAACTGGTCCAGGACAAGTCAGCCTGAGCCTACTGGAAAATTAATAGATTTATTTAATAAAAGCAAAGGGCAGAACGATAAAACTTTACTTGACTTCAGTTTATTTCAAAATAAACACATTTTTACAACACTTTTAATCCTCTACATCTCCAGTTCTCCACACTGCTTGGAAATTAGGATCACCTGGGTGTTCTTTCGTTTTAATAATAATGTCCCTGTGAGGCCTGAGCATTGGTATTTTTTAAAGTACTAGTATCAGAACTTCTGGGAATAGAGCCCAGGAAATGTAATTTTCAAAAGCTCCCAAGGTAATTCTACTATGCAACCAAAGTTGAGAACAATTGCTATATAAAAAAGAAACTAGGTGCCTATTTTAAGGATTTTAGTTTTAAAAAAATCTGGCCTCAAAGAATAATGTTTCACTAGAGAAAATTTCAACTTTGAGAGTAAAGAATGAAAAAGAAAGTGTGGAAGTAACAGACTCATTAGGGATTATGTGTATCTGTGTGTGTATGTTCTGTAGGCAGGGCACTGATACAATTCAGTGGTTGTTAACAACCTGGGGAGCAGAAACTTCTGATAATCTGATGAGGACTCTATTCTTCAAAATAATGTACATAATATGCAAATTTTGCAGATTTTAGAACTACCACCGTCTTCCTAAAACCAACGTTAGGGACCTCTGACATAGTGATAGACTTTTACAACTACCATAAAAGGAACAAGTAAGCAGGTGAAAAGTCCAGCCATAAGAACTGGGAAACCTAAGACTGACTCTTGATTTTGCCCCTAAATTTCTGTGAGATTCTAAATAAATCACCCAACCTTGCAAAGCCTCAGTTTTCCTATAAAGTGAAAATTTAATCTGCCTATAGGGCAGTGTGGGTAATATTTTTACAATTTTGTTTTTTAAAAAAAAGTCAACGGAGAGTAAATGAATATATGTGAAAATACTCTGAAAAGTTACAATTTAGTATTAGAGATATTCAGAATTAATCTAAGAGGAAACATACAATTTCTTGGGTAACTGATGGGCCTATCTAGCTTTCACTATGTAATCTGACGACCAGAACTTGTAAGGAAGTTAGCAACTCTTGAGCTAACTCAGAGCTAACAGAACCGGAGATGTAGAGGATTTTTCCTGCAGTATGATGACCAACTTACAGTATTCATTTGTGGTGCTTTCTGTCAAACTGCTAGTAAATCCGTTCTTTTTTTGAAGTATAGCTGTTTTACAATGTTGTGTTAATTTCTGATATACAGCAAATGATTCAGTTACAAATATATATTTACATATATATTCCTTTTCATATATATTATTTTTCATTATAGGCTATTATAAGGTATTGAATATAGTTCTCTGTGCTACATGGTAGGACCTTGCTGTTTTATCTATTTTACATATAGTAGTTAGTATCTGCAGTAAATCTACTCTTATACCTTGAAAAAAATTCAGCATGTGAAAATGCACAGTAATAGTTTCAGAGGAAATGAAACCTACAAACCAAAATTTGGTCTTTTTCACAGGAGTCCTGAAGTATTTGCCTCTTTCCCCTCCATGTCCTACCTGATGTGAGGCCCTGGGGATTCCCACTGTCGTGTTCCCTATTAGAGGATCCCCACCTAGTAAGGCAACCTTCTTATTTCCCAAGGAAACACTGTCTCAGAAGTACCTTCAGAAGATACTAAAGTATAAAAATCTAGGATTAAAAACAAAGCTTGCTTTTCACAGCCAGTGCTACAGAGTTAAGGCCATTTACCCCGACTATGGTAAGATGCTCACCAGAGGTGCAAACTTTATATGCAAAGAGGAAGCAGGGCTTAGGCACCAGCCAAAGCCTTCATGCTCCTGGGTGTCATTCCCTATTCATTTCATTGTCTTAGTCTTAATGCAAAGAAATAAAAACGTGCATGGAGGATCCAAGCCTGATACTGAATTTTGATTGCTATTTTCTACTCCTCAGAAAAATATATTAAACAAAATGCAGAGTCATGTAGTTCAGGCTACTGTCTGTTCTTAAAGGAAAATGCTTTATATGCAGAAATTTCAAGTGAGAGGAGATGTCAGGTCTCCAAAAGCAGCTATTATCAAACAAAGCAACCAGAAAATGAATGCACTGGAGATGACTGCGACCACAGTCCTGGCTATCGGCCAGCATCTTTGTCTCTCTTGGTAGCAGAGTGTTTTTGAACTGTTTATAGTATCCACAAAGCCTATCTAAGTGCTATACTTCTTTGACGTCAAATTCCTCCCCCTCTTTTATAGAGTATTGCTTTAACTGTCTCGTTACTCTTTCCATAAACCATTGCTGACCCCCTACTATAAGTGAGGCACTGAAAAGAATGGTGTATGAGACTGCTCAGGGTATTCGCGTTACGTGTAAAGAAGCATGGGCCATTTAAAGAGCTAATCAGTTTGATTCTGCCCCTCCAAATCAAGGTCCCCCTTGTAAATGGCCTGTGTCCTCTTGCCACATCCACTTTAAAGGGACACTTCATCCCAGGCAGCTAATGGGGGTATCTCAATAAAGTGGCTTTAACATCTGTTTCCCTCCCGGACCACAGACGTTGAACCATTTTGGAGGGTGGATGGGTGGGTGTGTGTGTGTGTGTTTTCTCCTCAAACAAGGGCACGCATCTGAATTCCAAGTGATTGAAGAATTTTGTGTTTTAGGTAATCCTGTATTTTGGCTAATTTAGAATTGCCACTGATATAAATTACCAGGTCACAAACTAGTAGGGCAAAAGGCTCTCAAGGTGGTGACTTCCTTTGTATTAATCAAGAAAATACACACCCAAGAATTTAATAACAAAATCATGCACTTTTTTTGGACAGTTGATACTTTGTTTACGTGTATCATGACTAATCATAATGGCTGTAATTCATCACATTAGAAAAGCAATCAACAGTTCTAGCTGTATAAAATTAAAATTGATTGAGACCCTTTGTTACCCTGGCAGAAGATAATAATTACATCATTATTTATGAACTATAGAGCTGATAGCCAAAAGTCTTTTTAACTTCTTCTGATTTAAGTATATCTATTACATATTAAACTCCAGCACATACAATCAAGGTAAAATAGAACAAAATCAAATTACTGTATTTAATCTGAATAATTCTGCAAAGAAAGCTACTCTCATGTTTACCTACCACTGGCAGAACATCTACTCTGCACTAGGCACTGTCCTAGGTACTCTGCAAACCTGATTCATTTTATCCTCAACACACGCATGGAAGCATGTTGGTTGCATCTATTCTAATTAGTGGGCAACTACACTAACAAAAATCATGTAGCTTAGTACAGGAAACATCTTTCAAAGATAATATGTTCAAACAATTAAACAAACAAAACACTCTTCTTAGAAACCACATCTTAACTTTTGCAATCAATAGTTTTTTGAAGGATAAGCAAAGCTGGTGTGTATCCAGTCTCAGAAGAGGTTCCTCTTGGAGTCACACTTCTTCCATCTCTTCTTGGCCCACAGAATGTTCCCAGAAACAGGCAAGGGACAGAGAGGAATGAAGGAAATGAAGAGTCATTAAACACTGAGTGTCCTTAAGAACAGCTCTGATGTCACTTATCTCCACCTTCCAAGAATCCTGGGATGGCCTTGCATAGATAAATGACAAATATTGTCAGTTAAGTCTGTGAAGATAATGGCAAATGTCACTGAGGAAGATTTGTATTAAGCATTAGATTAACTCAAGCTAATGCTCCCTCCTTGCAAGGATGGCTGTAGTGAGGTGCATGAGGCTAGGACAGTCTGATCCATTGTTGGATGGAGCTGGACTCTGTTCTGAGTATGCAGATAGATCCCCAAAGGAAGTTTTTCCATGGATGGCAAGAATCAAGCAAGCAGTAGCTCCCATCTCTGGAACAAACCTGTGTTCTTGGCTGGATTGTGACCACTAGACTCTGAAGGGTGATCGGAAGCAAGGACACTCCTGTTATACAGTTCTGAAGGAGCTGAAAACATGGGCAGGAGTTGGAAAGGAACTTTTCTGCTGACCTTCTTCCTGGGTGCCCTGTGGTATTTACCATTTCACAAAGGAAGCAAACTTAAGTTATACAGAGTATATATTTGATTTATGTTTTCTCTTCTTTCCCCATCATCCTGATTCTTCCTTTATGGCAATCAAATGATTGCCTTAGCCTGATCAGTCCCAGGCTAGTAGAGGAAGACATCCCCACTTCTCCCAAACTGCACAACGCTGGCGGTGCACAGCAGGTTCTGTCATCATGGGGGAGAAATTAACATGATTAAGGCCAACTGCTGCCTTTATTCACTCTACTCCCTCCTCTGCCTAAGCCCTATGCCCTAGAGAGCTTTACAGGTTCCTCAAATTTGAGTGACAAAACAACTGACCATGAGCTCGTGTTTCCATGTATTCAGCTCATTATCTACCAAAACGTTTTACTTGTCAATAAGAAAAGTCTGCAGCTGCTTATTTTCTTGTAATCCACCCTTATGAATGCTTTACCATTAAAAATAAATAATGACCTTTATGGGACCACTGGACATGTGAACACCAACTCTATATTTAATATTAAAGAACATACATTTCTGTATAGGAGTGGGAATGGTACTGTGATAATATTAGTTTTTTAAGAGTGCATACCTTGTACATATACACAATAAAATACTTAGATTGAATGATATGATGTCTGGGATCTGTTTCAAAAGAAACATGGGGGGGTTACAGCAGGTGGGGGGTATGGGTGAACCAAGCCTGGCCGTGAGTTGGTCATTGTTGAAGCTGGGTGACAGGTTCATTGCACTGGGTTGCTTTGTTTTGTTTTGTGTTCTTTGTATTTGTTAGAATTTTTCCATAATAAAAAGCTTTTCAAAACAGAATCAAAATTGGTTAAACTTACTTTAAACTCACATTAGAAAAATCATATTTTTCAAAAATACTTTAAAATGTGTGCAATTTTATGATTTCATGTTAAATGGATTAAGAAGATTGAAACTGCACATAAAATACTGCATGTACATATATATTTACATATGCATGTAAATGGGAGAAAAACTACACAAAATGTAAATTATGGTTGTCTCTGGCTGGCAAAAATATGTGTTATTTTTCTTTACTCATTGTTATTTTTTGCACTTTCCAAATGTTCTAGAAAGAAAATATATTATTTTTTAATTTTATGAAGCAATTTTTATAAATCATGCTCTTGGTATGTTAGGTGAAAAGAAGAGTTACAGAAATGGACATGAAATAGAATCTGAATTTCTTAAATGTGTGTGTATATGTGTGTTTATCTAAAATAAACATCATCAAATTGTGAATGATGATTATCTCTGGATGGTGGCATCATTGGTCATTTTTATTTTTGTTTCTTTGTATGTTTCTTCTTCAATTAATAAGTATAATGTTACATCAGAAAAAACAGCATGAAAAAAATTAAAGCTAGATGTATTTATAAGTAAAGAAATGTCTACGTAGGACAATATAAATATAAGGAACTATATAAATATATCCTTATAAAATGGATAAGTAAGTCTAAGGGAATTTTAATTCTCTTTGAAAGTGTATGTTAAGCTTTTAAGCAATGCTGATATAAAATCCTTTGAACAGCCACCGTTATGGGTGATGATCTTGCCCTCATCTACACAACTCCTTAATGTTTCATTTTCTGTCCGTCTCCAGGTATATCCATGCCAATACCAGTTTTTGGGCTCCAGGATGATTCCAAGGTCTTTAAGGAAGGGAGCTGCTTACTCGCTGATGATAACTTTGTCCTGATCGGCTCTTTTGTATCATTTTTTATTCCCTTAACCATCATGGTGATCACCTACTTTCTAACCATCAAGTCACTCCAGAAAGAAGCTACTCTGTGTGTGAGTGATCCTGGAACGCGGGCCAAATTAGCTTCTTTCAGCTTTCTCCCTCAGAGCTCCCTGTCTTCAGAAAAGCTCTTCCAGCGGTCCATCCACAGGGAGCCAGGCTCCTACGGCCGGAGGACAATGCAGTCCATCAGCAACGAGCAGAAGGCCTGCAAGGTGCTGGGCATCGTCTTCTTTCTGTTTGTGGTGATGTGGTGCCCCTTCTTCATCACCAACATAATGGCCGTCATCTGCAAAGAGTCCTGCAACGAGGATGTCATCGGAGCCCTGCTCAATGTGTTCGTCTGGATCGGTTACCTCTCCTCAGCCGTCAACCCGCTGGTGTACACACTGTTCAACAAGACCTATAGGTCAGCCTTTTCAAGGTACATTCAGTGTCAGTACAAGGAAAATAAAAAACCACTGCAGTTAATTTTAGTGAACACTATACCAGCCTTGGCCTACAAGTCCAGTCAGCTCCAAATGGGACAAAGGAAGAATTCAAAGAAAGATGACAAGACGACAGATAACGACTGCACTATGGTTGCTCTAGGAAAACAGCATTCAGAAGGCACTCCTACAGACAGTATCAACACAGTGAATGAAAAGGTTAGCTGTGTGTGATGGACTGGCTGCCATGGCAACCGTGGAGTGCACACTGAGCGAGTTTTCACCTATCTGGAAGGGAAAAGCAAAAAGAAAAAAGAAAAAACATAGGGAGGCTGGAAAAAACTAGGCCAGTCTAGTGGAATCAACAATAGTATCTATATGCCTCATTTTATTTTGTCAATGAAAAGCAGGATTCACAAAACGTGCACTTCAAATATTCTGACAGCATTTCAGCTGTGAGCTTTATGATATTATTTTTAACATTGTAAATGACATGTCTTTAATTAGCTTTTATTGTATAATTATAATGAGGCCATAAATAAATCTAAATTAACTTCTATTTTCAAGTGGAAACCTTGCTATTTACTATGTTGTTAATTGATGGCATGAGTTGGTCACTTACTGCTGTAAATAAAAATAGCTCTAAATAGTGAAACATCTGTTGACTATAATGGCCTCCTAAATAAAGATAAATTCTCTTTAAGACTTACCATGATACATATTTTGAACAACAACAAAAAGACACCAAGGACAGTGTTACAAAATCTGTCTTATTAAGATACTTAAATGAGATACTTGACAACTTTTTCATTCCCACTTTTTCACAGATGCCATTTTGAAATATTTACAAAGTTGCTGGCATTTGCTGCACTTCAAGTTAATTCTTCTCAGAAGTGAAAGATTTTAAATGTTATTTAGTAACTTCTGCTGCTTTATTCTGAATTTCCAGCGTGGTCTTGTTTAGTGTTTGCTCTACTAGGTAAACTATCAAACGGATAATCAAAAATTACCAAATACATTTCTAGAAACTGCTTCTCCTAAACAGCACCGTAGAAATGTTTGGTAACTTGCTCTTTAATGGCTGCGTTGTGCATGTGCTCCTCCGAGCAGTAGGCAGTATTGATGTAACTGCGTCAGGACTGAGGAAATGAGCTCAGGTTTTTGGCTACTGACAGCAGTAGAGTCTTAGGACATCTCTGTAAAACGCAGGTGACCCTGCTGTTGGCACCCATCAGATAAACGGAGGCTTTCAAATCAATCTATATTATTTACTAAAACTGTTCAGCTTTGGACTCACAATTGTCTACTGAATGGACACACTGTGTGAAGAAATCTCCTGGGTACTAAGGATATAAAAATAATTAAAACAAGATCTTTGCCTTTAAAGAAAATGACCTAACTGGAATGGTTCTTATCAAAAATAGTCATTAACAGACTTATTCTGAGAATCAGTTCAACTTATTTCCTTCTCACCTGGTTCAGAAACAGGTTTGTTTCAACTCTGAGGATTTCTCAGTTAAGTTTCTTGACTAGTTGCCAATGAATACCAACCAACCAAAGGGAGGGGGAAATACCACTTAAGGTTAAAGCTTGGAATTAGTTTAGAAATACACACTTCAACTTGGACTCCAACTATGACTACCAAAGTTTCAAGCAAAATTTTTGTTCCATTTTCCTAAAGATGAATTAACTAATTATATGCTGATGCTGGATTTTCCCCTCCAAAAAAAAAAGCAGTAATATAATATTTTGTAGAAAAGTTTGTTAAAGAAAGACAGAGAGTAATAGCAGTTGATTCACCTGGCTATTATTTTAGGTTGAATTGCACATTCTTATTGGAGTAGATGTTCAAAATGTGCGTTCAATACTGAAGCATTTCTATTGAATGAGAAATCATTTTTTGCTCTATGCCATTTGGAAAAAAAAATTATATATTTGAAAACTAAACAATGTGGGAGGTACCCTTGGGTATTTGGAAATGCATTAGGGCTATCCTAATTATGTGCTTCTAGCTACATTGGAAGGTGTTTTTTTCAAAGCTAGAATTTACATTAAGCCACTAGTATCTGGGCTGCATTTGAGCTGAACTATTTTCATGATTATACCACATGAACTGATAAAAATACAAATGTTAAAAAGTCTGTGCTCAACTGTATTTTGCCTTAGTTTATAACTCTGCACATCTCATTATATATTAGAGAAGAGACTACAGATTCTACACCCATATACTCAGTCTTGATCAGAATGAACATAAATACTGCCTGGTATGTCTTCTGACTACATATATATTACAGATGTGTATGCTTTTTCTCTCCATGACTATCTATTCAAGTGTATATAGACAAACATGTATCTGTATACTTGTTCAGACATGTTCCCATGCACTTTATTCAATATTTATATATTTATATGGAGGAAAAGCAAGAGTCATGAATGAAAACACTCAGTATATACACATGTGTGCATGTTTGTTTTGTGTCAATTTAAATGTGAATTTCATGTTCTAATGTTTCTATGACCTTCCATTGCTGTCAAAGCAGATTAAAATGTGCCAGAAGTATCAGGTCTTTAAATAAACTGGAAGTTGACCTAATTTTGTGGGGAGACTTTAACAGAATTCTATGAGGGTGGTGAAAGCAATGATCCTTATACATATTTGACAGACTCTAAGTAAAATGGTACCTTTGGGCCCTTTGTTTAGTCTGGGGATTTTGTGACTGTGAAGGCTTTTTAAACACACCCCTCACCCCAGTGAAACAGACCTTGACTTATTTATGGATCTATGATTAAAGGACTCACTCCCAGTCAATATTATTAAAATAGAGTGACCAACCTTATTCTACCTTAAGTTGAACGGTAGATTCTTCTACATTTAAAGAATTAAGCGCCAAAATTAGGGAAAATTCTCAGTTTAAAGCATACTTAATCTACTTGGGCACAGCACCATCTCATGGTCATTTTTTGAAGTGCTACCGTAGCCAAATTGAACTAACTCTACTATTGCTTTTGGCAAAGGGTGCTTCTTCCATTTGTGCATCAATGAAACATATTTATAAAATGTCAAATTATTCTGTGCCACATGTAACAAACACAGTGAAGATTATTTTATGTAATTATTTTAGTCAAGGCTATTCTAAAAGATTTCAAGAATGTAAATAAAGAATACTCAAAAATAAATGCAATTTTGTGAGTCTATAGCTGTGTCTGCTAAAGAGAGTTGCCTGAAACTTTCCAGGTCATCAGGCTGGAAACTCAGGTATCACCCAGGTATTTTGAGAGGATAGAGCTGTGCTTCTGGAGCTGTCACAAAGCTAGGATCCACCTGGCTGAATCAGATTTATGGCCACGATCCAGCTTCTAGCTAGCTGTAGCAGACAAATGCTCCACGTTTGAGGACTGCGTCTGGTTCCACCTGTGGGGACACCTGTACAGGTATACCCCAAGACAAGCACAGGTGCATTTACACACAATAAACCAAGGAGACACCATATTATTGAATAAACTGGAAAGTTGCCCTGATTCATTATTTCACTTCTAAATGTAGGAAAAGGGAAACAGGGAGAGTAGGTATCTTTTCCAGGTGTTCATGGCTCCATGTATCGAGTGCCTACTGCGGTTCAGGCATTAAGCTGGTTGCTTTGCTTACTTTACCTGATGGGATCCTCACAACAGCCTACAAGGTAGGTATTACTGTTCCCTCTTTTTCATAGATGAAGAAACTGAGATTCAGAGCAGTTAGTAACATGCCTGAGGTCACACAGCTGGCAAGAAAAGTGGCGAGTGCAAGCCTGGGTCATCTGACTCTGAAGCATAAACTCTTTCCCCTCCTCAGTTTGGTACAGGAGAAAGAGCACTGGGCTCAGAACCAAAAGATGCAAGTTCCCATCTTAGCTTCCCTGCGCACTGTTTAGATGAGCTTGGACAAGTCACTTAACAACTGCTTCAATTTCATTGTCTCTCAGATGGAACTACTAGTACCTGGCTAACTGACAACATTGCTTAAGTGA
This sequence comes from Camelus bactrianus, assembly GCF_048773025.1. NCBI lineage: Eukaryota > Metazoa > Chordata > Mammalia > Artiodactyla > Camelidae > Camelus > Camelus bactrianus. The sequence continues at coordinate 17,010,853 of NC_133552.1, forward strand.
GATCATGGCTGTGGCTCTGCTTGATAACCTGTAAAACACGATGACAATGTTTATAAATGTGTTATTAAAAAGAAAAAAGTTAAGCCTCTGCATATTATTAGCCATCAGAGCAAATTCTAGACAAAAGGGTCAGAAAGGCAATATTATTATTCAGCAGCTTCTACCATTCTTTCCCCAAATGCTTCTCATTTTTTTTTTACATCTTTTTGCTTCTGCTTTTTCCTCACAGTACTGCAGAGTTCCCTTTGTGGGTCCTCTTTTTTTTTTCCTGCTTTTATCAAAACTTACTTTATGTCCCATTCCATCAGGTTTCTCCTTTCTGCTAGAGCACTAATAAATAATTCAAGCTGACAGCCCACTGTCTATCACTGAGATCCATTTAGCCATTCACCACGAAGATAATCCAAAAGGCGGAAACCAAAGGCAAAAATTTTAGGCACCAGGGAGACAAGTGATAAGGAAATTTGAGGGCAAGAAACATTTTCCTGGTATCTCTCAAGTGACCCACAGAGAAACAAGTAGCTTCAGACAGTTTATAAAGTTTTATGACTTAACACTGAATTTTAACCTATAATAATAATGATGATTTTGAAAACATCAGACTTTAAAGATTTCATTCTAAACTGAGAACATTAATAACATTACTAAGCTTTTCCTCAAGTTTTATAGTCAATGAATATCTGCTCCAGTAAATATGCAGTATGACAAAACTTCTTGGTTAATTTTTGATTATTTTTATAGGTGGCTTGCAAAAACGAACGGCTTCCTTATTTTCTCTCAATGGTATTCACATCAATCTGCGCTCTTTTCTTCCTTTTTGATATTTTTAACACCAGTATATCCACCTGAGCCAATCCATTATGAGAACTTTTTAATGTCTAGTTGGAGCTTCAGGATTTGACGTGACCCCATTGGAGCAGAAGACTGAGGCAGTAAACCTAGGTCTGCTGCTACTACCTGACCATGGACAAGTCAAAGCCTCTTTTCCCTCAAGTGTACAATGAAGGACTTAAGAGTCAGTGAGCTTTGCAGGGTCTAGGTCTATGCTTCTATGAATGCTAGGGAGTCCCGTCAAGGCTTTGATGAACCTAGACACAGCTTCATGTGCAAAGAATATTCTGAAACACACAATTCTCAATTTCTCTTAAATTCTTTAGATGAATTTCAAATAAATGACAGCTCTAAATTTTATATGGAAATCTACAAGAAATATCAAATTGTTAACAATTTAAGGAGCTTCTAAGGTATAAGACCAAGAGTCAGATATCAACATAAAGGATTCCTGCTATGGCATTTTTCCCATAGTCAGCCTCTCTTCTGCTCAGTTTCTAGATGCTCCAGGATAGTGGGTTGCTCCTTTTAACAGTGCCCAGGTTTCCTGAAGATTAAGTGCTCCCACTATTTCAGTTCAATTTCCTTGAAGGATTAAAATTTAAAGGCCCAGATAGATTTAGAATTCACACTACAGAGAAGATCTCTTCTTTAGAAACTAGATTTTTGTTGAAACTGAGCCAAAGTCCTTTAAGTTTTTATTTATAATCAAGATTATGAGGTCTTAAAAGTGTGTTTATTCTGGCTCCTAGAGAACAGCACAATCCGTGCTTCCTATCCTACATTTATTTCATATATTGAAAGGTAATAATATGCCATTACTCAAATGGTTTTGTCTTGCTTGAGGTGACCCCCAGTGCAGAGCTGAGACAAGAACTTGGGTGCAGGTTGTTTATGTGGGAAGTGGTTCCAGGAAGCAGACAGCAGTAGAGAAGAAGTAAAAGTCTAAGTAATCGTGTGGTATCAAGGATGCTGAAGACAATGAGGACCCAGTTCCACTAGCAGTAGATGACTTGGAACTCTGAAACACAGGTACAACTAAAATCAAAGGTGGGCCAAAGGTACCTGGTCGAGAACTTGCATGAATGTTTTAACCAGCTGGTGATTAATCATAGTCTTGAAAATCATTATGCCTCCTCAATAGAAAGTGGTATTATTAGGGTTAGTAACAATTTTCAAATAAACATATATTCATAGTATACAATCACGTCTAAACGTATTCCTGAGACCCTCTGACCAGCACACATGTTTTATACAGAATCAAATTTAGAAGCATACTGCAGATAATTCCTTCCAACTAAGACAGTTATGGTCAGCCATCATCATTCCTTCAGGAACTTTAGAAGACTTAAACAAGCACTCTATAGTCCAAACATGTAAATGATAAATTCTTCATATGAGTTCCATTTATTTAGTGTTAAGTGATTGATCTAAACTATTGAAATGGGATGAACAAAAAGAAACATAGTCAATACATTTAAGAACTAGGGGAGCTTAGATACCACGGAGTTCAGGCTCCTCATTTAGTGGAAGTGGTGATGAAGAGCCAGAAAACTTAGAGAAATTATCCAAGATCACCTGGACAAGCAACATTCAAGTTAGCAAAGAGATTAAAGCCTCCCTCTTGGTACCCAATCTCTACTTTTACCCTTTGATATGAAAAAATGGATCTAAGAAGGGCCCACTGGTTTATGGTCCATATGGTCTCTTTGGTCATATTACCAAAAATATATTTAAATTAGGTTGAGGGACCAATGTTGCAAGCTCACTTATTCTTTTAACAGGTTTTGTTAGTGAGGGTCTACGATCTGCATGCTATACCTAAGATATTCATTGTGGGAAGTTTGGGGATAGAATTACTCTTTGAAAAAATACTAGAATAAGATGTTTCAAGAGGAATTATCCTGTCCTCTTTATAAAATTCATGTTTATTTTGTTGAATTCACCAGATTTGTCACAGATTAGCCCAGTTAATATGTGGATAACTTGACACACCTACGCAATGATGCCTCTTGAGAGACTGCATCTGATAGACAGATATCCCCCGAGGCAATGCTACCACCCTGATGCTAATGCTTCAGTGACTGGAGATCCTAGTGTAAAGCAGATTTACGTGGGCCACTGGCAAAAGTGTTAAGAATATAGCATCTGGAAATTAGTTTTAAAGGGAAAAAAACAAAAAATTAGAACATTCAATATCACTATTTCCAGGCTCCACTACTAGAGCTCTGCATTCTAAGCTTCACAATGGGGTATACAAAAAAGAACAGCCAAAAGATGAGAATTAAGTCAACATAAAAAAAAGCAAACCAAGAAGTACTTTTTAAACAGAACAAAAAAGGAAATAAAAAAGAAATAAAGAAATAATAAAACTCAAAACTAATTTGCTTAGCATGCACACATCTAATAATTTGTCCCTCTGACCTCTAAAAAATGAGATATAAATATTTCATTTCTAAAGTTGAGATGGTGGTTTATTTTCTGATTTATCAGGAAAGCAGGAAATAGTTATTCATGAGTGATTTTGAGTATAACAAATTTAGGTAAACTAAACATTTTTAAGACTGAAGAGAAAGAAGAGTGATTTGCATGAAAATGTCATATTATATCCAGCCTTCAAATGCAATCACCAGAGAACATGGCTATGATTAATTCATCCCTACACTTCTCTGCAGTGGAACATGGAAGCTATGACTCATGTTTGGTCCTCTACCCGTTCACCAGATGGATCAGATCAAGTCCAGACACCTATTAGGACAAATCAAAGGAATAAATCTTGTCAAACTCAGAATTATAATCATAATCATGACACAAATATCATTATCTCAATTTATATTAAGCATGATAAATAAAACATTGACGCTCTATAGGTAAATTTATATAATATTCTGCCTTAAGAAACTTGTTTTAATGCCTTTGAAAGACAAATTATTTCCCCTCTGGAGAAGATTATTTTTTATTTGAATTTAGTAACAACTTATGTTGCTAATGGCTTTGGTGGTCACACTTGGTTCTAAGAATTCAGGTAAAGTACAACTACCCACTTATAGGTAGATCATAATGTGTATATAAAGCATAAATTAGCAATGTTTTGACATTAATTTTGGAACAAAGTAATTAAGTCCAGAAACATCAGTCTACCTCCCTTACTATAGGAGAGAAAGCAGAAGAAATGTAAAAGGAAGATACAGATGTCAACATTTATTTACATTTCACAACTATTCTGTGCTAAGGGCTTTCACATACATAATCACAATGACATCTACTTATGTATCATTGCAACCAATGAGGAAACTGAGTCTCAGAGGGAAACTTGCCCAATTTCACCAACTAATCAGGATTCAAGTGCAGATCCCTATGTCTGTTTTTACTGATCCCTGTTTCCACTGTGAGAAAGATCAAAAAACATTTTCTATAAAAAGGAAAATGGTGTATATTTCAGGTGTTGTGGACCATACAATCTGTCACAACCATTCAACTCTGCTGTTGCAGTGCTGAAGCAGCCACAGACAATAAGCAAATGAGAGGATGCAACTCTCTTCCAGTAAGACTGTTTTTACAAAAACAGGCTGTGGGCCAGACAAATCCTGTTGGCCATAGTTACCAATTTCTGGACTACACCATCCAACAAGAACAATAATAATAATCACAACTAATACAACACTGTAACCTACACGACTACTACCATCACAACGGTTTATCTGAGCCTTCACTGAATGCCCAGTATTGTGCTCAGAGTATCCAGCACTGTGTCTAGTGAATAGTTTATCTGAAAAAAGGGAGAATCTATTGACTCACTATTCTGGTAAGGGTTGCCATCCCTTTCAAATAGAACTCCCATTTCTTTACATTTTTTTTCCTTCTAACACAACCATTTCCAATGTCCTGTTACCTAGTCTATAAAACAGAACCTTCACACTTCAAAGAATGTTACCCGAAAGTGAGCCAGCCAATTTTCTCTTATGGGACAACCTGCAAAAGAGTCATTGTTCAAAAATACAGAATAATACGCAACCCGGGAAACACAACAGACACGAGGTAACCCAAACTCAGTGATGCTTTTCTAACACTTGCCCTGGGAATCATGATTTGATGACCTCGACAAGCAACCACAGCGCACTGTGCTTAAAACAGCCATGTTGCAATGCAAAGAAAATTAGACAATTCAGGAGGAAAAATCTGCCAAGCCTCAGAGAGGAGAAGATCATTGAGTACCGGAATTAGAAACATTTCTGTCATTGGGCTGACATAGTCCTCCAACCAGCTGATCCCCTGATGGTATGAAGACACACCTAGGAGAGGAAAGACACACAGTGGCACAAGTACTCTCAGTCCTCAGTTAAGTTGCCCAATTTATACTTGTGAGTAGAGACAAGCATGAATGTAATTATTTACAAACCAAAACTCTGAGAAGAAATGAGGGAATTAACTATACAACATTAGTAAAAGTAAGCTAATAAGGTATTTCCCCCTTGCAATGCAGTAAGAATTGAGTTATTCCATATTCCTTAGGTTCACAACAACAAGAAGTTACATAACACAGCTTAGGAACTTTATCCTAGTGCATTTTACAATGACTCAAAGTTCATGGTAAGGCCATTATGGGGAGGGTGTATTTTAAATCTAATGCTAAAAGGTTTAGGAAAATGTTAGAAAGAGCATGGGCTTAGGAATTACATAAACATACATGACTTCATATTCTGCCTCTACTATTTACTGGCTGTATGAAAAAATTATTTAACCTCTGTGAGTCCCCTCTGTTAAGTGGGGAAGATAATACGTTGTGGAGCTGTAAGAATTCAAGGTAGATCCTTGAACAGATTTGGCCAATTATAGAACATACAATGACATTACTAACTACAGAGCAAAGAGGTAACTGCTTGTTACGAGGACCTGCCTGACTTTCTCCCACAGAAAGAGGGACAAAAATAAAGGCAAAGGGACCTCCAGAGTTAATAAACCACAGGGAAAATTTACACACGAGGTTTGGCAGCTTCTCAACTGGAAAGGGTGGTCACCTTGTCATCCGTATTTTGTTTATATAATAGGATGAGTTACCAAGGGGGAAAAAAACCCTACTATTGTTTGGGGTTTTGTTGGGGTTTTTTGGGGTTTTTTTGTTTTGTTTTGTTTTGTTTTTACCAGTATGGACTTTAAAAGGAGACATCTCCTTTCCTTACCAGCACCTGTCTCTGAAGGTCCGGGGCTCCTTCCCAGTCGGGGCTGGTAAACAGGCCTGTTTCAGGCCCACGGAGGTTGTGTCACATCAGATGCAGAGAGGATGGGGACAGTGCTCTAAACTGCAGTTGGGGGTGACAGTGCACGCCAAGGCTGCCCTGAGACTCAGAAAACTTCAAGGGGGAACACTTCTATGAGAGAGAAAGATCTGCACTCTGCCCCGTCCAGGACCCTCTGGACGTTAGCAAGCCCTCTATCAGGCTGGCACTGAGTGGCAGAGAACAGAAAATCAGACACCTTGCCGGAAGGACTCCAGGTCTGATGCTGGTATGGAAGGAGTGAGGCTCCCAGCCTCCTGCTGGCACAGTCGTAGACATGGGCATCTCAAAGTCTCTGGACTATGACCTCTGGATTCTTCTAAAGGGGATGGCTCCCTGGCAACAGTGACCAAACCGAACTTTTCACCAACCTTTGTAGGGGGAAAAGGGAAATCAGGCCCAGATTTATTTTTTTATTTAGAAAAATAGGTGACTTTTTGGCTCTCAAGTGTCATTGTATAAAATGGTAATAAAAAGGAAGAATGAGGGGAAGTTACATTTCCTTTTCAAATCTGTCTTTTGATGATACAGCAGACTGTCAGTCCTGCCTGCCCATGCAGGAGGCCTCATTCTCATCAAGTTAACGTGTGCATGGGCAGAGCAATCCTGTTCTAACAGAAGAATCCTTACACTGTGGCTGACAGTTTCTTGGCATCAGCTGTCCAACAATCTCAGCATTTTAGAGCAGACCTATGAAGAGAAATGAGTGAAAAGAGCTTCTGAGTAGCCACAGACACAACTCTGCCCTTTGTTCCACAGAAAATGCCCTCAAACCCTGAAGCAGAGTCAGCCCATCGAGGAAATGAGCAACATTCTCTCACCCATGACTTTCATAAACTTGAAGTCCCAGGCACCTCGAGATTATTGTGAGGATCAAGGGATGCTGGACTGGAAGTTACTGTGGACTGGCTCCTTGTTACAAAACAGATTAAGAACAGCTGAGCTATGTGACTGCCATTGAAAAAAGCAGACAGGAAAACTACAAATTGGTAGTGGAAGAAAGTCACCTCAGGTCTGAGGGTTTCATTCCTGGCTACAAATCTTGCATGCTTCAGAAGCCCCCAGCACAATGGTTCCCATTCTCCAGAATGCCTTGAGAGTTGGTTTGAAGTGCAGATTCCAGAGCCCCCTTCCAGAATTCTCTTTGGGGCCGGTGAGGGTTGGGCCCAGGAATGTGAATTTTTTTTATAAAACCCTGGGTGTTTCTTCAACAGTTAGTCCTGGGACCACTTTTCAGGAAACACTGACCTGTAGGTATAACCGCACTCCAGCTATTCATTCCTTCAACTAACATTTATTAAAAACACACCCAGGTACTGAGTTGGATGTTGGGAATTCGGAGATGACAGAGGCATGGTCCCTGCCCTCAGGAAGACCAGAGTCTAGTCAGAAATACAGAAAAGGTAAATACTACTCAGCCATAAAAACCGACAACATAATGCCATTTGCAGCAACATGGATGCTCCTGGAGAATGTCATTCTAAGTGAAGTAAGCCAGAAAGAGAAAGAAAAATACCATATGAGATCACTCATATGTGGAATCTAAAAAACAAAAACAAACAAACAAAAACAAAGCGTAAATAAAGGACAGAAACAGACTCACAGACAGAGAATACAGACTTGTGGTTACCAGGGGGGTGGAGGGTGGGAAGGGATAGACTGGGATTTCAAAATTGTAGAATAGACTACACTGAATTAAAATAAAATAAAAAAAATAAATAAAAAAAAGAAAAGGTAAATAAAATCTGCAATAGTGTCATCAGAGCTATGCAGGCACCTATTTAATATATACCAGACACTCTGGCAACACAAAGAAAAGAATGATAAACTCTACGTCAGTAAGGCTGAGAAGCTTTCACTGATGAGATGTTTGAGTTGCACCATGAACAATGAGTATGAATTCACCAAGCTGACCTGAGAGAAGGGCATTTAAATAACAGATGAGCCCAGAAGTGTGGCAAGTGAGGACTTCAGTGGACCGTAAGTCATACACTGAGAGTGAAGGAGGGAGAGTGAGCAGCAGAAAACAAGGTGGAACTGTACAGGTAGGGGTGGGATCAAAGAGACCCTAAATTGCAAACTTTCACATTGGGAGTCTCTCCTGTGGGTGGTGGGGAGCCACTGACCGATTAGCGAGATAACATGTAATCATATTTGTACCTTTGATCACTCAGGTGCCAGTGGGAAGCTCACTGTTGAAGGTGGAGGTGATGGTGACCATCACTATTGCAACTTCACAGCCCAGGGCTTTATCTAAAGCAATGATAGCAGAGGTGAAGAAGCACGAAGTGTGAAAACTGCTAATATAGAGGATGAATTGGAGATGGGAGAACTGTAGCACCACGCCCTATGGAAACACAGGCTCATAATCTTTTAACTTCAACTCCAAAACCCTTTATCCTCAATTTCAAAGCCAAAAAGTCCTGGACACTAAAAAATAATTCTTAACAGCTGATTTGGTAGCAATACCTGACCCAACCTAGAGTCTTCTGTGGGAAAATCTGCCCTGAACTGGGACTATGTGTAATTGTTAGTTACGCACTTGACTTGACTATTCACGTGTTTCACTGCAGAAATATTAAACTATAAGATTTCTGGGAGCTCTTCTAGATCCTGTTGATGGTGTTATGCAATGTGTGGTTTCAGGTCCAGATGACCTTTCTAAAACCAGAACAATCTGAATTCCCGAATACATAGCAGCAGAGAGAAGAAAAGATCAAGAAGACTTAACCATGAGTGCAACGGAGAGGAAGAAATCTCGTTTCTGGCTTGCATTTAGGACAATAAAGACTATCACTCTCCAGAATGAGCAAGAAGGAGCCAAAAGATTAAGGGATAGTCTATAGAAGCTTAGGAATTTTTCAATTCAAATTATTCATTTTTTAAAAAGTATTTAAATGCATCTTTATACATATCTAGAAGTCCATGTGCCTGGAATATCTCCAACCTCTTCAAAATCAGGTAAGTGAGAATAGAAACACTGCCTTACATCACTGCAGTGCGTTAGCGCCTACTGAGCACTTTACTGTAATTACTGCACTGAGTCCTCTGAACTGCAAAGCATTTTTGTATGCATGTGCTCATACTTAGCTAAATCTTAAGCTCAAAAAAAAGCATTCAGTTTATTTTTAAATATGTCATATTTCAAAATACACATTCAATACCAGAAAAGCCTCTAAGTGCAGAGAAAAGCTTGATATTCTGGGGAAAAGAGTCTACAGAGACACAAGCATTCTCCTTAGCTGTACTTCCACATCAGTGTGAAAAATGTGGAGATTTCTACTGAATTTACCAAATAAGACAGCATCATGGGACTGCTGCAGGAAAAAAAAAAAGGGCAGCCTGTATCTCTCTCCCTTCAAGGATTCTAACAATGTGGTTTGATCACTATTATCTTTTCAATCAGTAAACTTTTCTCTCTTCTAAAAAAAGGCACCATGATCTACAATTGTACATCTGTTAACCTCAACTGTATTTATATCTCAATCTCCTGAGTCAATAACAAATTTGATTGTTCTATTCTTGAATTCATTTCTCCTTATAATCTTGTATTTATCAGATGGTTTCATGGCACTTCACGGCACCCTTGCCACCTGTAGATGCCACATATTTGTCTCAGTTAACCTACATCTCTGACAAAGCTCATGCTAAAATGGCATACATCTGCCTAAATGAAGAGAAATGTGTGCTTGGTAAAAGTTGTCTGTCTTACCCATATCTTTTTTAAAAGTTAAGCAAGTAACATAAGACTATTGTTGTAAAAGATTCAAATATACAGCTGCACACAGTAAAATGGGAAGGTCCCTTTCACGGCCTTTAAGGCTCTCCTGCTTCACGCCACTGACAATAGTTTGGTGTAAGTCTTTTCACCCTCCACACACCCTTTCCTATGCTCCACGGCTAGTTCAAAGGAAGAGTTCAATTCCTTTTCTATGTTTACACCCTCTTCTTTCTCTCTCTCTGTCTCCCAATTACATTTAATACCTTCTCCATCAAGAAATCCTATTGGCTCAATCTTCAAAATATATCCATCACCCCACACTGCTACCACCTCTGTCCAAATCACCATGATAACCTTCTGTTCTTACTTCACCCTAATCATCTATTCATGTACAACACTGAAAGGGATCCTTTTGGAAACAGTCTTCTGCTCAGAAGTCTCCAATGTCTGTTCATCTCATGCACGTTAAAAGGTCCAGTCCTTTGGGGGCTAGAAATTCCTGTACAACTTGCCCCAGCCCAGTTGGGCTGCAAGCACATCTCCTGTGACTCTCCTGGCTCTGTCCAGCCACACTGGTCTCCCTGCTGTTCCAGAATATGCCAGGTCGGGGTCTACCTGAAGTCTCCAGAATAACGCAGCTCTGCCACAACTTGACTTCAGCCCTGGGAGACTCCGCTGATGTCTGACTGCCACAACAGGAAGATAATAAATCTGTGTTGTGTAAGCCACTAAATTTATGATGATTCATTACAGAAGTAACAGGAAATTAATACATAAACTGTCCCTCATGTCACAGTAGTTACCAAAAGCACTCCTTCTAGACACAAGTAGTGAAAGTGCTTCCAACCTTGAAATCTCACTAAGTTCCTAGTGAGCGTGTGGCTTGCTTGCTTGTTAATATTTGCTTATTTGCTTATTTGTTTACACCTTAAAATATATGCAGCTAGAAGGCTGGCCTATTCAGTAGATGTAATGTGTAGGGAAACAGACATTAAAATAAAGAAAGGGCAGAGAGCAAAAAAATAACAATAAGAAGTTTATTTATCCAAACTTTACTGAAAATCTCTTATGGCCCAGACACCATAACCATGGCAGGCCCGGTGCCACTAAGTGGTACAAAGGAAACTCATTCATTCAATGACTGAATGCATGACTATGATTCTCAATCACCCATCAGTCAACTAGCAATTCCTGATCATACTGTACCAGATGCTGAGTAATACAAAGAAGCATCAAGATGAGTTCACAATTATGCACGACCAGACTGACAGACCAGAACTTAAGAGTTTGTATTAAATCATAAGGGTAACGAGATCGGAGTATATGGACCAGAGGGAGAGCTGCATTCAGCTGGACATGGGTGGAGGACTGGGAAGACTGGGATGGGTGACGAGGGGATACAAGGGCATCTTAGGCAGGAGAAACAGAAGGAACAAAAGCGTGAAAGAGCTAATGGGCATAGCAGGAGAGAGGGACAGTGAGAGAATCAGCTTGATTACAGAACGGGGCTTAACAGGCAGCAGTGAAAAATAAAGCTGGACAGGTATGGCACTTTTTAACTCTGAGTTTTAAAAGCCAGGCAGAGGCATTTGGACTTCATAACAAGAATAGGGAGCTGTGCCAGATTTTGTCCCATTTTATTTGGAAAATTTTCAAACATCAAAAAGCGTTCAAAGAATTGTACTCTAAACATCCTATACATAACGTGGATTCAATAATTTACATGTTAATATGTTTGCTTTATCCCTACCCAATCATTCCTGTACCTAGCTGTTAATCCAGCTTGTGTTTTTGTGTGTGTGTGATAGATTTTTAATTCTTATTCTTCAGATGAATCTTGAATCACTTGCCAAGTTCCACAAGAATACTTTAGGAATTTTGATATGCATTTCACAGAACTTGTCAACCAATTTGAAAGGGATTTACATTTCGTAATTATCTGGTTTTTTTCTCAGGAAAATAGCCTTAGTAATGGTTTATGTTTTGCATTTTGTATTTTTCCCTTGCATGGGTTTCACAAATTTACGATCAAACTTATTCTTACATATTTTATTGGTGATGTGAATATCTTCCCCCCATTCTGTATAATGTAAGATATATTATAAAGAAACTGTTCATCCATTAAAAATTCCTTGGTAGAGAAATATTTTTATCTTAGAAATATGTTCAAATACATGTCTTCCCCGTCCCACCATTTTATGTTTCTAACTGGTGGCCTAGATCTTTTCTTTCATCTTTTCTTTTCTTTTAGCCAGGCTTTGCTCATCTTGTATGTTTCTCTTATCCAAGACCTCATTACAACCTGGGCTCACAGTGGCAGATGCAGGGTTGAGATGACAGGGAGGGTCTATGCACACAAACTAGCATTCTTCTCAACAGCCCATTTTTAAGCTACTCCTAAGAAAAGACAAGACATGTTTCTCAGTACTTATACACTCGTTTGCTAACCTAACATACAGAAGGACAATTTACTCAAAAAATTAAAGAGTCAAGAGAATAAAAGACCTGGCAACTGACAAAAATTAATAGCCCAAAGGAAATCTATGCCCTTCTTCAATAGTTGGTAACATTTATTTCCTGAATCAGTCATTCATTTTCTTTTGAGAAAATAAAAAGCTAGGACACAAAGATTGGTTATTTAAAAGGAAAGATGAAAAAGACAGGATGTGAGAAAAGGTTCATTTCCATCCAAAATAGAAAAGCAAGTAAAAAGCTATGTGGCACATACTTTAAGCAGCACAAGACCAAAATGTTAAAATGTGCAAAATTTTTCCCTCTTGTACAGCTAGTTCTATGTTATAAAGGAGTCCATTAGATGTTTTGTTAAATATAGTTCACAAAATACAAAATTACATTAAACTTAAAGTAAAGCTTTGATTACTCCCAGAGTCCTATATTCTTTTGCCAGGCACAGAAAGATGAATGGCAAAATTAAAAAAAAAATGAACATAAATACAAAATAGAAACAGACTTATAGACATAGAATACTCACATTCTAATTTTTAAACTACTTCTTTTTGTGTAAGTCATACACAAAAAATATTTAGCCCAACCTCTAAATCATCCAGATTACTAACTAAAGATGTAATGTTTATCAATTGATTTATAATTTGAATCTCCCTCTCTGTCTTCTAAAAATGAGTGAAGGTAGATTAACTGTAGCAAAAGCCAAACATTCCCAAAAAAGAGAGATAAATAAGAAAGAAAAAAGAAAACAAGAAAATTTATATTTATAAAAATCTTGATTAAAGTAAACAATGCTATAGCAATTGGATAAAACTTAGTTCTGAGTATCCTAAAAAACAGGACAAAGAAGGAAATACAATACATAGCATTTACTGATGGACAGAAATATACTAGTTTATTGGGGAAAACAAACTTTTATCCAGAACCCTAGTGCTAACAGAAATACTTATAGGAGACTTTGTAAGAGGACATTGAATTGCTTTATAAATACTACATAAAACCACTCCAAATGTCACATGCTTTCATTTCAGCTATATAAGAAAATAATGCCAAAGCATCGTTGTATAAATGCTACCATACTTGGGGCACGGAGAGAATGACAGGTGGTAAACAGTCTAGATACTGAGTTTTCTCACTTTTTTTTAACACATGGTGCACATCAAAGAAACAATGTGGTCACCAAAATATCCCATTCATAGAGAATTACAGCTAGAGAGTTATTCTGTGTGATTTCTGAATTCACACTAGGAATTTGTTGTGAAATATGCTTTGGGTTACACATTACAAAATTCAGTGTCCCACTGTTGAAGAACACTGTCTAATGAAAGAAGGATAAAGTGAATGGGAGAAGTTAATGGGGATGTAAAATGGCATAAACATTCTGTTATTTTGGCAATACACATCAGCAGGCTTAAAACAAGAAAACAAATTTTGACTTAGTGATTCCACTTCTAGGACTGTGTCCTTAGGAAACAAGAAAATAGGCAAAGGTTTACTTACAAGGATAGACATCATCAAATACTTTATAATAATGAAAAATTAGGAACAATCTAAACATACAAATGAGAGTGGTAAGATACATTATATAGAAAACTGTTCATCCATTAAAAATTCCCTGGTAGAAAAATATTTTTATCTTGGAAATATGTTCAAATACAAGTTGGTGTCAGAAAAGGGATAAGGAAAGTTTCTTTCATATGCATAAATTTGGCAAAGCCTTGTAGGAATGATATTAGGTAGACTTATCAAAATTCCAAACGTTCATGCTCTGTTTATGGGAAATACACCCTGCAGGAATCCTTGCTGTGTACACACAGAGTGCATGCACACGTTCAGTGCTGTGTTGTTGTAATGAACAAAATCAGAAACAGTTTATACGTTCATAACAGGTGTGGTTAGTTTTAGAAATTCTTTGACATTTCTCCCATCAAGAGATGGGATCTATATCCCCTCTCCTGAAATTTAGGAAGGCTTGTGACAACTATGACCAATAGGATGCAACAAAAGTGGCCAGAAAAGGCTGTGCAGTTTCTTTACAGCCCTCAGTCACCATGTAAAAAGTCCAGCAACCCTCTAGTTGTCATACTGTGAGGAAGTCAGACCACATGGAGAGGCAGGGGCTCTGTATGAGAGCCAGTATCAACTATTAGGTATGTAAGTAAAAATACCCACTGACGATTTCATTTCCCAGTTATTAAGTCACCTCAGCGGTTAGTTCTCCACAGCTGAGGCCCCAGACATCATGTATCAGAGACAAGACGTCCCCACTGTGCTCTGTCTGAATTTCTAAACCACAGAGTGAGTGCAACAAAATGATATTTCACATGACTAAGTTTTAGAGTAGTTTTTATGCCACACTGGTAACCAGAGCAATAAGGCATTAGTTGCGTAAAACGTACTACATCCACAGAATGAAACACTATACAACTGTCAAAAAGAAAATATGGAGTAATTTTAAAACAATGCATTAATAATATGACCCTAGTCTGTTTTTTTATTTTTTTCCAATCTTATTGAGGTATAAATAGCAACTATACCCAATTTGTGAAAGGGAGAATTAAAGATAAACACTGCACATGAGTCTCACAAACTTTCTAGAAAGCAATTTGGCAGTATATTTCAAGAGTAGTAAAAATCTTCAAAACAGTTCACTCAGTATTCCCTCTTGCAGGACTACATTTTAAATTTCCATTTTAAAAATTCATACATAAATCTAAGTACTGTTCTTTGGAAAGACCAACTAAAAAGAATCCTGAATGAAAAAGCCAAGCTAAAAAGAGAAAGAACACAACACTCAACGCTAACAAGGGGAAAGTGTGATAACCGCAGGTGTGGAGATTTTTATGGTTTAAGAGAAAATGCTACAAAAAATATAAAATCTGGATCATATAGATTACCTTTTTGGATAACATAAGTTATCAAAATTTACCTTGAAAGGAATTTAAAAATCTAAATAATCATGTTAGAAAGTGAAAAAGGTTTCACTACTGCTTCCAAAAATTTGTCAGGCACAAAAAGCTTTACAGGCAAGTGTTTTCAAACTTTAAATGATCAGATGGCCTAGCAGAGAAATTACATTCTCTCTAAATAGTAGGCTTATTGGTGATTTAATTTATTGAACTATTCTATATTTTTGTTCTTTTCAAATATATATTTGTATTATTAATAGAATTAATACTGTATATAATAATAGTTAAAATCAATTAAAAAGTGGGATGAATAACTGAAATCATGAAATTGGGAATATGTAATTTTTACTTTATGAAGCTTTGAAATCAGCGAAGGTGCTATTAATTTGGAGATAGTGCTATATTTAGAAAGGGATGAGAACAGAAATGTAGCCAGCCCCCTAAGCCAAAGCTCCACAGGACACCCAGAATGGCAGGCTGGCCTCTTTCTCGGAAAGAGTAGTTTGTGTTTCAGTCTGCGGTGTGAGCAGTGCCCTGGGGTCCAGTCTGGTGCTCTGGCCCCAGGGCCCGGGTATTCCCTTGGGCTGCAGCTGCAAAAACCAGGGCACCAGACGTGTGTAAAAGCTCCCCTCCAGGAGACACTGGCATTGTGGAGTGTGTCAAAGGGAGAGCGCGAAAATGGGCACCCCCAAGTTAAAAGAAAAAAGAAGTCCAAAATGAGAAAAACCGGCAGCCTCCGGATTTAGCAAGGCGGAGGGAGACCATGAACATGGCCGCACCAGCACCCCTTCCCCGGAGTGTTCCGAACCGCTCCAGCACCCCACCGACAGCTAGTCAGGCAGCGATGTTTTAAGATGAGCAAATTAACCTCTTTCACATGAAGTCTGGGCACTTTTCAAACGTTTGGGCTGCTTCTGCCCTGAGCCCTGAGAAGGATGAGTAGAGTGTGTAAGCCCTTTACGGGCCGCTTCTCAGCTCCTCCAGCCTTTTGAGTCTCATAGTTTTAAAAGCCAGGTGTTTGGGGGCTCATTTCTCAAATATAGGCCTCAAAACTTGGGGTGCCTGAAGCAGTGGGCGAACCCTTTGCTCCTCGGGTAGAAGCTCCAGTTTTGCCAGGGCCCCCGGGACTGCGACCCGGAGAGCCAGCGGTGGGGTTTATGGCTGAGACTCTGGCTCGGCCTCTCCTACCTGCTTTGACGTGCTCCCTTTGCAGATGTAAAGTAGTTGCTCCGCTAGTTTTCAGGTCTTTTTCGGAGTAAATTGTCCAAAAGTAGCTGCAGCCTTGGTGCGTCCCTGAGAGGACGGGAGTTCAGGCTCTCCCTACATCGCCATCTTGAACCATCTCCCAGGACTCATTTATTTCATAACTGGAAGTCCGGACCTTTCCGCCCAGTCTGTTTTCCGTATTTATGAGCTTCCGGTTTTGTGCTTTTTTTTTTTTTTTAGGTCCTACACATAAATGAGATCATTCAGTACTTGTCTTTCTCTGTCTGATTTATCTCACTTAGTATAATGCCCTGGGGTTTATTCATCTTGTACCAAATGACAAGATTTTCTTCTTTTTTAAGGCTGAATAATATTCTATTATTTATATGTATGTATAAAATCTCGTATTTTTTTCATCCATCACCCATCAATGCACACTGAAGTTGTTTCTATGTCGTGGCAATTGTAAATAATTCTGCAGTGAACATGGGGGGGGTGCATACATATGTCTTTTCAAGTTATATATTATAAAATTATATTTATAATTTTAAAGAAGAAATAAATTTATTGGAATTATTATAATTACATGTTATGTAAAATAAATTTTAGTTCTGGTTATTACCACACTGTGTTAACACAAGAACCTTTCAGTAAAAGACTTCATCTCCCAGTTCTTAGGCTAGTCTGTACCCCACAGCAATCAATGTATTAAATACACACCTTTAACTTTTTACAGATATTTCCTATCAGTTCTAAACAACTTACAAACTTGGGTATTGCGTTCTAGTTGTGAAACTCAGAAGAAAATTCCCTTTTCGGTGATTTATATTAAAAAACAGTAGGAAGTAAAACAAATTTTTCATTTCAATAATTTCTCAGAATAAAAACATTATTTTGATTAAATAAATACTATCCCCAGACTGCATACCAATTGATCCACAGTTGCACAGTTTCAGTTCACAGATTAGTTCAGTCCACGGCCAAATGGGCCTGGGCCACAGGACAGGTTCTGACAGGCAATCTTCTGTGTGGTATATTTATAACGTCAGTTCCACTTCACCTACCAGTCCTTTCAGCGAGATCCGCCACATAATTTGCAAGGCCCAGTGTGAAAGGAAAATATGGGGCCCTTCCAAAGTTTATTAACAATGTGGCACAGGAAAGAGTTAAACCAAGTGCAGTGTCCTTCTGAGATCCTGTTCTACAGCACAGGTTGCATGCCCATGAAACCAGCCCTATCTTTCAGAAAACGTCATTTACAATTAGTCGAGCTGTTCATTTAAAATTTTAGTAAGCTTTTTTGGTAATCAGATTTAATTTTCTCTACGGGCAAAGTACACTCACAATCAGTTTGGTTAAAGGAAGCAAAGGGAGCAAAAGGTCAAGGAACTATTTTCTGTAAGCCATCAGCCAACATCTATACTACCCAATTCAACCAACTTTGAAAGAAGGGAGAAAAGAGGACACCGCTGAAGCTCCTACGTTTCCAGCACAGGAGATTTTTTAAAGACTCGTGTTTAACTCCAGTTACCAAGTAAGTGAACCGGGAAGATTTGGAGGGGTGGGGAGACTTGAAATTATGCCGTGGTTTCTAAATAACTTCAAAGGGTTATGTGGAAACATTTTCCACGAGTTAATTGGGGCCAGAGCTCATGTTTACTCAAGCCTCGGCCTTATCTTGCGTCCCCCGGAAAGAGAGAGCCGGGCCAGCACGGCCAGCGAGTCCTTGACGTCGGCGGGTCGCGGGTCAAGAAAAGGAGGACCCGCCCACATGGCGCTGCGAGGAGGCGTGAGAAGACGGAGGAGGCGGGGACAGTGGGGGCGGAGCCTCTGGGGCGGGGGTGTGGAAGGGCGGGGCTGAGAAGGGACTCAGGCATTTGGATCCCAAAGCGCGCGGGCCCGAGGGTGGGCGGGGCCGAGGGGGCGGCACCGGCGGCCATATTGAGGCCCCATCTTTCCCTTACGGCTGCTGTTCCTCTTCCAGCCGCGGTCTGAGGTAAGGCTGAATCAGGGCAGAGGCCCGGATGCCTTCGGCCCGTCGAGTTCTCCTGCTGCAACGGTGACACTGCCGCGGGCGGTGGGGGCGGAAGCTGAGGCCCCCGGCGAGTCGCGAGAGCGCGAGCACGGAAACGGCGGCCCCGGGCCCGAGTGCATCCGGGCCGTGGCTAGAGGCCGAGGGTTGGGCGCGGCGCCTCGTCCCAAATCCTTTTCCTCACTGAGCTGAGAATGTGGAACCCGGGGCGCTCGTGCGTGCCGTCTCTGCGGAGCAGCTGCTCAATTACCAAGTGCCCACCACGTTCACATGGCTCTTCCTGTCAGGTGGATGTGTGCCCAGCTGATGGAGAAAACAGACCCCAAAGCGTTGGCGGTCCCCGCCGGCGGGCCCGTGGGTCAGGAGGCCGGGGATTGGGGAAGCCTGTGTCTCCGGACGCACTTGCAAGCACTTTCGAAGTCTGACCGTGCTGTAAATGCTCTGTCAGAGTTCTGTAGGGGCCAAGAGGTCTTCTCTGACTGGGTCGTCCGGGGGATGGCATTTGAGCGGACTCTGGAGGGCATTCGGGGTTGCGGGAATAATAACTAACATCGGTGTGGGTATCATTGCCAGCAGTGCTGTAAGTGATCACGTGAATTGACTCAGTCCTGGAACAACCCTATCAGGTGGATCGTATTAATTTCCCCATTTTACAGACGGGGAAACGAGGCATAGAAAGTTGACATAGTCATCACTCCCACTACCAAAGTACTACCATGCAGCAGTACGTGGTGGAGCCAGGATTAGAACTTGAAGGGTCTGGCTCCACAACCTGCTGTAAACTCGTTATACCATGACACCCTAAGTAGAAACATCCAGGCTATACTAGAATTACACATAATTGAGTTTGACTAAATTAAGATAATAGAAAAAGAGTCCAGGAAAACATTGTGGGACCATTGAAGACAATTTTGAGAGCCAAGTTAAGGAGTTTGGAGTTCATGGATGCTACGTTTTTCCCAAGGGTGGATTAAAACATTCATGTGAATGTTTTTTTCACTTCCAATAGGTAAATTTTTATGAAAGAAAAGCGATTATACTTGGTACAGAGTTAAAAATGTGACTGAAGTAATATGTAATTTTATTCATCCTTTTTGTCAATTCATAGTTTCAGTTTTGTGACATTTTAATGGCATCAAACTTGGGGGAAAAATCATATAATTAATTACAGTATCTTCCATTTCAGTGACTTAATGGTTTTCAACTATTGGCCTGACAGCTGATGGGATTAGCTCTCTACATCTGTAGTAGTATGGTGGAGGTGGTCAACCATTTCCCATCTGCTAGTTAATGTGGGCAAGCTAACCCTATTTTTAAGCTGACAGAATATACTTAACACTAGTGAATTATGCACATAAAAATGGTTAAGGCAGTAAATTTTACACGTTTATCGCAATTTTGAAAAGTAAAATTAAAAATAAATGTAAATGAGTAACAATTCTAAATAGGCCATGTTAGGGATCCATTGGGCAGTAAGTTAAATGGATTAAAGTCCTAGGCCTCCATGCAGGATTGGCTTTAGTGGGACATACAAAAAGGAAACAAAGTAGGAAGCTAAGTTTTAATTCCATGGTGGCAGTGGAAATTCAAGGAAAGGGTAACTTCCAGACATTTCAGATGTAGATTTGGCAAGGCAGGCATGGATGAAAAAAGAAGCAAAGGAATAGAAAAATGGTTTGAATGTGGGAGATAGAAGTGTAATTTTAGATGTGTTGAGTTTTAGTAGCCAGTGGCATATCCTGTTAGAACAGTCCAGCAAGAAATTTAAATTGTGGTACCAATGCTTGAGAATGATTGAATCTAGAGAGGCAGATTTAGATTCTTTCATCCAGAAAATGTAGTTGAAACTTAGGGAATGGGAGTTAGGGAAAGAGTGTGAAGAGAAAAGGAAAGGGGGATAGATGGGAGGAGAAGGAAAGAGGAAGAGAAGAACCCAGATCCTGAGTTTTCACTGAGGAGAAGATTTGAACAAAGGAGTGACTTGTCAGCAATACCATAATCTCGTGATGTTAGGGGACCTGTAAAGGTAGTTAAGAGCCAGTGGGATGGAACACATTGAAAATAGAGAAATGGATCAAAATCCAGGAGTCTGAGAGATTGGGAATAAAAGCCCAGGTAGAAATAGAAAAGTTTTGAGACTCATGGGAAGAAGGAAGAATGGGTAAAATAAAAAGAACACAGATTTCTGGAGGTAGATAACATTTGGCTTCAATCAGTAAAAGGAAGAAAAGTAAGATTTGACATTTTGACGTTTTGGGGGGAATGGATGCTTTGTGAATAAAGATGCCTTTATCTTTAATAATTTACACCTGATTGGCCTGGCATGTATCATGCACTGAGAGAACCTTTCTTTTCTGAAGAATATTGATGTCCATGTCATTGACTTTCTGGGAAAACTGCCACTGTGAAATTGTTTTTTATTTTTTTGAAGGGTTTGGGGGTTTGTTGTTATTCTGTCCTACTCTGTAACAGCATTTCTCCCACAAAATCTGCTCTAGAACCTAAATGAAACATCTGTCAGACAAATAAGTAGTGCAGACTTAGTGTGCACTGCTACATACATTTCTGTTTATTTTCCTCTGTGTATCAGTCACTTCAGCATCATTCTTAAGTTCAGTCAGTTTTCTCACCAGTTCATACTTTCTAGCCAGGCAGCTCAGTAGTCCTTTAGTCCATCTCTTCCCTCCTTTATCCTCTCTGCATTACAAGTGTGACCTACAACTCTTACCTGGATAGGTCAGGGTTTTTTTTTTAATCTTTCTCTGTTTTTCTAGTCTCCACTCCCATTTTCTTCACTCAGCAGTTGACTATATCTCATACTTTCAAATTACACTTCAAAACTTTTTTTGTATTTATGTCAAAAGAAAACATTTTTTTCTTCGCGGGAATCTTATTCCAGCAAAAGTTTTTAACCAAACCCTGGACCTTGTGGCAAAATAGCTATTGAGCTACTTGGATAAGGACCAAGGTAAAGTGGTGGTGCTGTTCCATCAGCTGCCCTTTCCATGTTGCCATTACCCAGAGTCGCCTACCTCAAGAGAGGAAAATGTCCCTGTTGAGAATATGTAGTGGACTGTACATGTCTGTATAACCTTTGTTGTGAAAAGTATGTCCATTTGTAAACCATTTGGCATTTTTTTCAGGATCATCTTCCCTTTGGTGCAGTCAAAAAAGCAAGTGGCAATTGGGCAGGTACATTAAAGTATTTTTTATGTGTTACTTTGAAAGTTGAATGAAAAATCTAATAACTTGGTTTAAAATATGCTGTTTTTCACATAGAAAAATTTTAGTGACAAATGTAGTCACCTAGCATATCTTATCTGTCATAGTATATCATATCTAGTTCTTAGCTTATGTCATATTTTTTGAGCCTAACTTTTCTTGATTCAAAATTGAAGATAGTTTCTAAAGTGGGTGATTAAGGAAAAAAATCTTTAAAAGCTTTTATTTTATTTTTTAAAATTCATTCTACCAACTTAAAAAACATTATTTTAACTTTGTTTTCTCTGGCCAAGTGGAAAGTATTTGATTTTGAATTTTAATTAAGGAACATTCAAAGAGCAGAGGAAGTAGCCTAGGTATGAATAACAAAGTATAAAAACAATAGAGGTAGAGAATAAGCTAATTTTTAAAACTTTCACAAAACTGGTAGGTAGAGATTTTAAAATGCATTCATTAATTCAGCAAATAATTATTAGGTACCTCTTATGTACTAGATATGTACTCAGTGTATCATGTTTTGGGAAAGCAGACAGCCCTTGCTAGGTTTAAAAAGATAGGATTTCCTTGTAGAATAATTAGCAAATAAATTTTATTCCTTGGTCTCATGTATATATATTTTAAAAGTTTGCATCTATCTCTTTTCATTCATTATTTAAGACAGTGTCATGAACAAGAGTAGCTGAAATTAACATTCAATAATTAATAAAATCTGGTGGGCAGTTTGTTTAAAAATTGGTCTTTTGTAGATTAAAAGCATAAACCTATGAATAGAAGGTAATTTCTGTGGGTAATTGTAATACCCTAATCATATAAAATTAGGCAATCTTAAAATGTCTAAAAAAAGTTTTTCTAAGAGTAGTTAAAGACCCTCAGGGAAGCAGGAGAGCATAGCAGCAGAGTAGGGACTCTGATGTCACAGTTTCTGATTGACATCCCAGATTTCCAGTGCACAGCTAAGTATTTGAATTTATTGAAGCAATTACCTACAAGTAGGATTGAAGTTAATCTTATTTAGAATTTTGCAGAGACATTTCCAAAATGAGCTTTCTAAGGTAATTATTACATATCTTTTTAGAGTAACTGTCACACCACCACTGATCAGCATACTGTAGGACATTTCACTGAGAAGACCACCAGAGTGGTAATGGCTATTCCTGGTATCAGAGGATTTTTTATTTAGTGTGTATGGCTTACTGATTTGTAATAAAAAGGGAAAGAGAATCCTTTGAGAGATTCAAATCAGAATCCGTTGATTTCCTCTTTGTTCAACAGGCAATTACCGTAAAGATAGTTTTCCAGTTGTTTTTTTTTTTTTGGTATTTATTATTAAAAATGAATAACGTGAGGTATTTTAACATTTAAGTTTAAAATTATTTATGAAAATTTTAAAGATGTGTTGGAGAGAAGAGAATTACCAAACTTGAAAATTTTCCCATGCAAACTGCACTTTTAATTCACTTAGGACAACATTATGTTTTACTTACTGGTTTGTTTTAAGAGGAGAAATGTTGATCTAAGTTGTTTATCACTTCCTCTGAAAAACTTTCCTAGGATGAGTAATTTGATCTGATTTAACATATAGGAGAGTGCCTATCATACTGTAAGTGTTAAATAAATGTTACCTGTTATTACTATCAAAATCATTGTTAGATCATTTTCCTCCCATTTTAATGTCAGCCATAATCAGTCATACCACTGACTCCTGTGTTACAATTAACAGGTAACATATTAACAATTTTTAATCTTATAAGCTAAAGTAATTAGTTAATAACTTACTTATTTTCTGCCTCTTTCTAAAAAGAATTTGGGGCAGTCCACAGACACACACAAAAAAGCTTGTTAAATTAGTAATGACATACCAAAGTACTAAAGTTTTCTAAAGTGAGTAACAAGTGTAAATGCACATATCAAAATTAGTCAGTTTCATAATATTATTTATCAGAGAAAATTAGTGTGAAAAAATTCAAGGTGGAAAACAGTTGTATGTTCAGATAATTTATCTGAAGAGTTAGGTTTTGTTTCCAATTTTTTAGGAACTAATTCTCTAGAAATTAATGAGATTAATCTTCACTAATAGGAGAAGAATGGCATTGAAACAGATTTCCAGCAACAAGTGCTTTGGAGGATTGCAGAAAGTTTTTGAACATGACAGGTAACTACTAAGAAGATACAGTTTTAGATATCTCTCATTCTGCTTCCATCTCTTTGACTCTTTAAATAAGCCCATAAAAGACCATTGTTGCATGAATTACTGTTAACATGGAAAAATACCTGTGTTTTTTATCAACTTTATTTTACCTAGTTTTGATATTAGTGAAGATAACAAAACATTAGTGATAAAAAAACAAATCAAGGATGTGGTACATTTCAGTGCCCATGAGCAAATATGTAGCCGTTTTATGCAAGCTGATTTATTATTTCATACATCTCTTTAGAAACAGAAACAGTTTTTCTTTTAATAATATTAGTGCTACATTGAGGATATTACACTTACTCTTTTATTCATACTGCTCAGAATGACTGTATACTATACACAGCATAGATTCAGGTTGGTTAATAGATCAGTATGCTAAACTGGCTCTGTTCTTTCTTTAAGAGCTAAGATGTAGTCAATCCTTAAATGTTGGTGGAATCACTTATTTTGAATGTTGAATCACTTATTTTGAATGTTAAATGACTTATTTTATGTTTATGTCTTGACTACTGAGGTTTTTTTTATTTTTGTTTTTGTGGGGGTTTTTTGTTTTTTTGGTGGCTGTTGAAATTACAGTGTTGAACTGAGCTGCAAAATGAAATTTGCTGTCTATTTACCACCAAAGGCAGAAACCGGAAAATGCCCTGCACTGTATTGGCTGTCTGGTAAGCTTTATGCCCTGGTTCATAAAGGAGTTTGTTTTTCTTTTTAACCAGTTGATCTTACTCTTCAGTCTTGACTTACTGATGTGCTTTCTGAATCGTTTATAAAAGACTTTAGGAGCCTGTCATAGTCTACTACTGCTTTATCCTGAGACTAATTTCAGACCTACTGAATTACATTTATTTTACTTCTTTTTCAATTAGACCAAGTAATTTAGCTGAGAATATAAAGTTCTAGACTCAATGGCAAGAGCTTAGAAAAGTTATTTAGTTTGTACCTACCGAAGCATTTCTTAGAGAATTTACCACTCAAATAGAACAATACTAGGACACCTGTGATATGCTGATTAGAAACCACAGACAAGTAACTTCTTACGTTGCTCTCTAGAATATTTTATTTGGACTCCACAGGTCTTCTCTGGCAATAATCTAGAACATCACTAAAGAACACTAATGCTACTTAGTCGGTGGTGATCATTAAAGACTGTAGAATGGATTGTGAGAGAGTAAGGTTTTGCTGCCAGTATTTTGAACCTTGTGCTAACTTTTCTTTCACAAGATGTTGGCACTTCATCTTTAGAAGCAAACATAGGAAGAAACTCATAGGAACCAAATTACATCATAGAGTTCTATTTGTGTTTCTTTAAAATTGCTTCTTATGACTTTGATTTAATAAATCCTCCCTTATGTATGTTTCATCAAGAATAAGCCCCAAACGCTTTAAATGGGTGAACTGTATGGCATCTGAATTATAACTCAGTAAAGTTGTTATCAAAAAAAACCCCCCAGCTCTTCATATAAAATAAGTAGAGCTGATCAAGTAGATATTAGTTACTACCCATCTTCATATACTTGAATGTGATCCTACAAAGGAGAATTATCTTCATTTCTATAAGTCTACAATTCACTCCCTACTATCTTAATCAAGAAATTTATGTTCTAACCAAAAAAAAAAAAAAAAAAGCAAATTTTTTTCTGGTCTCTAAATAGATTGTATTTCTCAAGTGCAAGACACTATGCACTGTGTCCCAGATACATTTCAGGGCTCCTTATGTGTTATCACTTTTAATCCTCACAGCCACCTTAAGAGTAAAAAATGGCAATATTATTCCCATTATTTTTCAAATGAAAGAGCTGAGGTTCAGCATATTCAAGTTACTTGCATAATTTTGTTTAGCTAGTAAGTGACTGAGACATTTAGAACCAGACCTGTCTGAAATTCAAAACTCATGCTTTCTACACTACTACCCTGCCTCCCTTGAATATGTTTATGTTAAGGTCAGCAAAATGCTCACCTTTTGTCAGCATCTGGGCCAGTTCTCCACCATGATATGGCTTCAGTATCTCTGGAAGATGTTCTGTGGGGGAACAAACAAGGACCTTGTTCTCTTGCCATAACTATATAAAGTATGTTTGTCCTAATGATTTATTTAACCATAAACTCCTGCAACATTTTATCCAATGATACTTGTATCTCTGTATCTTATGTTATTGATTCATTTAACAAATCTTTATTGGGCAACCATTTCATAAGTCTCTGTGCTGGCTATTGGGGGATAAATAGAAACTATTAAAGTGTTCTGTAGTTAATTCATATTGCTTCATGCATATCAGTAAGCTTTGACATTGTTAATTATCAGATGTATTAGGATATTTAGCATTGGCTCCTGGAAAAGAGCCATTGAGTTAGGTGGTATTTAGTGCAAACATCTCTTGCCAGTTTGTTCTTGGCCATTCTCATGTCACTATAGTATTAGACTCTTGTAGTAAGAGAATTGAGTCATCTCTTCTATCACATGACTGAAAAGCACAGAGCTAGGAAAAAATGGCAGAAATGGTTGTAAAAACTGGGGCTAAAACTCAATTTAAGAAAAATATATGGTGACCATTATTCTCTTCTTAGTATACTGAAGAATATAAAGATGATTAGGCTAAATTTTATTGCTGAGAACTACTTGTATATAAAAATACTATCTGTATTATGATGACTACATTATCTCACTTACTGTGAATGTTTGTGTTTTGATGCAGGAATAGTAACGTGTTTAATTAGCATGCTTGATAACATACCATTGGCGTTGTTACAGCATTTGGTTTATGCATCATATTGCCATTCTACAGTTTGAAAAATTCTGAATTCCCAAACACATGGCCCTAAGGATTCCAGTAATTGAGATTTTAGTGAGTGACTTTCAAAGGACAGCTATGGGGGCATTTAACCTAAGACAGTTCTAAGGTAAATACTGTTAGAAATTTTATAAGAAGGGGAGCTTTAGTGACTTCTTCAGCATTACTTCTTAAAAAAAAAAAAGCTTTTTAATAATACTAGTGAACTTGTTTTCCTGTGTTATAAAAAGGTTAAATCTTGTAAACCATAACAGTATAACATGAGATAACAATATTTTTGATCTTCAGGTTTAACTTGCACAGAACAAAATTTTATATTAAAATCTGGTTATCATCAAGCTGCCTCGGAACATGGCCTCATCATTATAGCTCCAGATACCAGCCCTCGTAAGTGTTCTTGTTCCAGAGATCCTTTGGAAAAATATAAATCTTTAAGACTAAGCTATAAGTGACATACTATATACACTGTACAATTCATTTTATATTTTTGTTATTTGTTAATCTTTCAAGCAACATCATGACTCTAAAATACCATGCTATACATTTTCCTCACTGAATTTTATTCATAATGCCACTCTTATGAAAGGGGACAGTTTGCTATTTTCATTTTGCAGATTAAGACACTTTAAAACATGTTGGGCGACCCTCAATTGATACATCATATTGGCACTTGTGTCAAAATAACCCACAATGCATAGGAAATTATTTTTTCTGTTCCTTGGGTAAACTGTCTTGTCACATGATAATTATCTTGTCTCATTTCTGTTAGTCATCAAACAGTCATAGAGTTAAACAAGTATTAATTTTAATGTAAATGATAATAATGTTTATATTAGAGAAATGAGAATATCAAATATTTGAGAATTCAGTCCATCAGATAGTTGAAACTTGTTTTATGACCCAGAAGTGTCAGGAAATGTAATTTAAATGGTACCTAAAACTATCTGGACATTAAATGGCTGGCCTTGGAAAATAGTGCATTTCCTTTCACAGTCCATATTATACAAAAGCAAGACTTCTTGCAGGAAATGTAATGAAAGATTTAATTCCAGACAGCATTGAAAGTATAAAATGCCTAGGAATAAACCTGAAAATATGAACATTTATTTTAAAAGCCATAAAATTCACTAACAATTATAAATGAAGACTTTAATAAATAGAAAAATGCCATGTTCCTGTATGAGTAGACACTATTATAAAGAGGTCATTTCCCTCAAATTACATATTACTGTAATTTCATTCAAAATTCTAGTGGTTGGCTTTTTAACTACATGCAAGTGTGTAAAATAAAACATAATAAATTTTTTAAAAGAATATAAGAAAACCCCACTGAGGGATAGGTAAATAAGGGAAACATGATAGAATGATTCCAAAGTACATAAGGAAACACTTTCAGTTCAAGGTCGTGAATTGAACATAAGCATTTGTCCTGCTTCCCTTCTAAGGTCATAGTGGTAAAGAGAAGAAAAGGAATATGGGTAATGGGGAGAGTCATCAGAGAAGGAATGTCAATACATTTCTGAAAGAAAAAAAAAGGATACAAGCCCTTTGACAGGTAAAAACCAAGTGAGGGAGGTTATGTTCAGAATACACAGGAGGGAGCCTCCTCAGCAAAGCCAGTGTGCCTTATGCTGTCAGAGAATCCCCCAGCCTGGAAGGGCATTCTTTCTCTTGCCTCATGGGCTAGAACTAGTTACATGGCCCCACTCAAGGGGGCAGGAAGTATGTGCTTAAAGGCAGAGAGCCCACATATTTGGTGAACAGCTCTAATGCAAATGAACTTCGAGATTCATTTCAAAGTGTGTTATTAATCATGGGCCATTACTATGGAGTAGATAAAACCACAAAATTTTTCCTTGATAGGTGGCTGCAATATTAAAGGAGAAGATGACAGCTGGGACTTTGGCACTGGTGCTGGGTTTTATGTGGATGCCACTGAAGATCCTTGGAAAACTAACTACAGAATGTACTCTTATATAACAGAGGAGGTAATTTAATTTATAGTGTGATTATTAATTGATGACTGCCAAAGTTTGATTTTGGACACAGAGGTCCTTCCAGTTCTGAGAATTTTAAACTAGGGTGTGGTATTGTTGAATCTATTTGGTACACATTTATTAATCATCTTAGTAAAAATTCCAAAGTTTACTAGTACCATAAGCCTATTTACTGCAATTTAAATTAACATTAAGTACAATTGTAAAGAGTTTAATGATTATATACATTCCTGTATACACGTCCCAGGTTATGCAGAGAAAATAGTATATGAAAAACTTCGTGTTTCTCTGGCAGCTGGTTCAGTCAGACATATTTTGTAGTGATTAACCATAATCAGAAGGGAAAAGTGGTAAAGCACTGCTTCTGTTAATAATATTTATGTGCACCTTATGCATTTTTCTAAATTTTATTAATTGTTAACGTGCACATCATAAAAACTCAGAAACAATAGTATAAAATTTTAAGCACCCATCATTCTGTAATCTCAACAACTATATTTTGGTATATTCTGGACTTTTTTATAACTAGTTTTCATACAATTGTAAAATATTTTTTATCTTGCTCTTTTTTTCTTTAGTTGTATAAAATATTTCTAATATTCTGATCTACTTGTCATATAATTTAAATAATTGTATAATATTCTGTCATATGCCTTGATTTACTTTTTTCTAATGCAGGTTATTTATATATTTACATATTTTTAGCATAATAAGTATTATGCTTTGTTTATCTTTGCATATAATTTTTCTTCCTAAGGACTTTTCCCTTAGAATAGATTCCAGGAAGTGAAATTATTAGATCAGAAGTTTTTAGAACATTGTAAAGTGTCTTTCTGCATCATTTTCTTAAAGTTGCTTTCTAAAGAGGAAGTACCATATATTCTTAAGTGATATATTATAACCATTGTTTACCTGACATATTTTTTTAATCTTTACTATAGTTTAAAACTGTGATTTGGAAGTACTGATTGTGTAATTTTTTTTACATAACTTTGAAAAAGCCTAAACTTCTCTCATATCTTTTGTCCCACTATTAAATTCTCTTCAGCTTCCTCAACTCATAAATGCCAATTTTCCAGTTGACCCCCAAAGGATGTCTATTTTTGGCCACTCAATGGGAGGCCATGGAGCTCTAATTTGTACTTTGAAGAATCCTGGAAAATATAAAGTAAGATTACCTAAGCTTCTAGCGACAGATATTTCTCTTGAATAGTATAGTATTAGGAGCTTTAAAAGATTGAAATTAAAATACCATTGTTTTAGTATTGAGACTAAACTTTTCTAGTGTTAGGAATTTCAAGGAATTGTAAGAGAAGAGTAATAAATTTGACTACACGGCTTATACACCAGAATCAGAAGTGTAGGAATTCTATCCTAGTGGTTTCTTGTTGGTCTGCTAGAAGTATCATAAATAATTTTCATTGCTTGTATTCAAACTATAGTTTTCTAGGCTTTTTCTTTCCCTAAAGATTATTTTTGGCTGTTACTGTTGCAGTATATTATCATTTACTTACATTTTTTACGAGGAATATCTTTTCCAAAGTTTGATTTTTCTGAGGTAGAAGAAGATACTCATTATTTGTAAAAGTTTAAGAATTCCCTGTTCTCAGTGCCTTTGGTAAAAATTGGAATGGAGCTTGATTGAAAAATATCACTCTCAGCCTCTGCACTCATTTATTTGAAACTTTGTGGGTCCACTTTTTGTTTGTTTGTTTAAATGAGCCAAGTTAGAACAACCACCATATGTAGAATGTCA
The DNA here is from genome assembly GCF_048773025.1 of Camelus bactrianus. Lineage (NCBI taxonomy): Eukaryota > Metazoa > Chordata > Mammalia > Artiodactyla > Camelidae > Camelus > Camelus bactrianus. The sequence continues at coordinate 17,041,252 of NC_133552.1, forward strand.
TACTAAGCACAGCAGCAAGCATATCATTGTGTTGAAAAAGGAAATGTTGGAGCAATGATCATCTTAAGATTGCTTTTGTCTTAAAAATCGTAAGCCTATCAGAAACCTCAAGATTTGTTTAATTCATTTGCTTCCTTAAGAAGGACTCCTTAATCATTTAAGGTGTGCTACTAAGAAATATGAAAATATTTCTCAAAAAAAAAATTTTCTCATGGCAGTTTCTTATTGTGACATCAAATATTTTCCTTTTGGTAAGCTTTTTTATTGTAAAGTTGAACTAATTCATGGCATGACAGTGGGTTTTTTAAATAAAGATGTATTTTCCCTTTTTTGTACATAAGGCAATCAGTTTATTGTGTTTGAGGGAGAAAATCAAATTTAGTTAAATTGTTTATCCTTTAAAGAAGCTAGTAGACATTGATAAACATATACATTGATAAGCACTCAAACTGAGAGATTCCATCTCTTCACCTTCGCCAGTGAAAAACATCACAGAACACAATTATATGGTGTAAAAAGTCTGCCATATTTAAGGGCATTGCTCAGTGCTTTCTTGGCACCATTTAAGAAAAATAATATGTCTCAAATTTAAGAACATGTTCATAAAGGTAGGCATGAACTATTTTATATTGCTACTCATTAATTTTAAGTGGAAAAAATGAGTAGAAACTCTGAACATAAAACTCCATTTGTGCCTTTTTTAATGAAAACATAATGTATTATTTTATGCTATTTTAGCATTTATATTTTATTAGCTCTTTTAATAGAGCACATAAAGGATGTGGTATCTTGGAGAGATGTACAATCTAAGCCCATAATATAGCAAAAGGAAAATTGTTCACAGGGATTTTTATGGCAGGTCAAAGTTTTGAAGCAAGTTGCAAATATCTGTTCATATTTGATTTAGCAAAATATAACTTGTTTTTAAATTCTTTTTTGTTTCTGAAGTCTGTGTCAGCATTTGCTCCAATTTGCAACCCAGTGCTCTGTCCTTGGGGCAAAAAAGCCTTTAGTGGATATTTGGGAACAGATGAAAGTAAATGGAAGGTAGGTACTGGACAGCTGTCTTAATACTCATTCTTAAGTTTTCAAATTTGTTGAAAAGCTATGCACTACAGACATATTCCTAGTTCACTCAAGTTCAGGATCCAGAGCTAAAAATAAATAGCAGAAGTATACACAAATAACAATAATAACAAGGAATGATTTTTAAATTGTATTGAACTATGGCAAATATTCTGAGGCTACCTTTTTTTTTCTGCTAATGATTAATTTATATGTTTATTTTCAAAAAAAACCATATTACTAAATTTAGACTTACCTCTTATTAATTATGTGCTCAATTGTATGATAAAAACCACAAAGCCTGTCTTTTTATTTTATATATCTGTTTCAAAATCTAACATCTCTCAAATTTGGATTTTAAATTCCAGACTTAAAAGCCTTTACAAATAGATATTGTGTATGTAATGTACATTTATGAGAGTATTTCCAACAGCAAGATTGCTTTTTCAAGCATCGAAGCAGATGTTTCTAAATGAAAATAAAAATGGCCCTTTTTCCTGAGACTCATTTTGCTCTTATGCAGAAATGGGCTATTTGCAAACTCCATCAAGAGTTTGAATATTTTGCAAATGAACTCATCATCATGTGCATGTTAACAAGTAGAAAATACTTGAGTGGGGGAAAAAAAGAACTTTTTTATCTTAGTGCTATTTATTTGTTCAAAGTCATTCACACATGGACCCCTATTTTATTTAAGTTTGGTCTTTGAAATCCTAACAAATTGGAAGGTTAATCTTTTAGTCACTAGAATAAAGTTTTGTTTTGCTTTGGCTTAGATTTTCATTATATTGAAAAAATGTTGAAAGTTATTACCGTTAGTTACTTTGAGACCAGTGCATTCACTTTGCATGTACATCAGTGTCTTGAGTCCTCACCATGTGTGGAACCTGTGTGGAGTTTTGAGATCTTATGTCATGAAGTTGATGACCTGCCCTGTTCACAGGGGGCTTATGGTCTAATAGAAGAGTTAAGTAAAAAACCAAATGATTGGGAGAAATAAGTTGGGGAGAGGTAGCCTGTAAAGGAATCTTGTTTAGATCATCTTTCTCCAAGTGGCTTTGAAAGGTGATTAAGATTAAAGGTTTAGAGGAAAATAAAGCTATACTATGAAGAATGTTTGAAAGATAAAATTCTTGCCATTGCCCTAGGACTGCTTGAAAATAAGGAAGAGACTATAATTGAGAATAGAATTCTGAAGACTTTATAGATAAAAATCAGGCAAGCCAACTTAAAAGCATATTTCCAATTTAATAGGCCTTAGAGGTTAAATGACTTTAAATTTCTATTTGGTTCTAGTATAGGATATTCTGAAGAATATCTTTCTGGGGACCTTCAAACTTATTTATTATTATTTCTCCTCTTCTCATAGGCTTATGATGCTACCCACCTTGTGAAGTCCTATCCAGGCTCTCAGCTGGATATACTAATTGATCAAGGAAAAGATGACCAGTTTCTTTCAGATGGACAGTTACTACCAGATAACTTCATAGCTGCCTGTACAGAAAAGAAAATCCCTGTTGTTTTTAGATTACAAGAGGTAAGTACTAGGAAACCTTAACTTGTTCTAAATTAACTATAAAAAAGCAAGATTCCACTATACTTTCTTTATTTTATTTTAGAATTTGAAGTAAATTTTTTTTCTTTTAAAAATAAGGAATACTTCATGAATTTGTGTGTCACCCTGACACAGGGGCCATGCTAATCTTCTGTCCTTCCAGTTTTAGTATATGTGTGTGGAAGCAAGCACAAGACATTTTTTAATTATAATAAGACGCTTTAAGTGAAAGCCTCCTTACTAAGTTAATGATATCTGAGACCAAATTCCACAGAAATAGGAAGGCTTTTATATATCTTTACACATGCAGCTATTGTTGTGGTAAAATAAAAGGACAAGGTTCTACCTTAATTCCTCTTCATTTTATGTACATAACTTAGCCTCAGAATTCATCTCCACACGATTCTTTTCATCTTGCAAAACTGAAATGCTGTACCCATTAAACCTTAACTCCCCATTTCTCCCTGCCCCCAGTCCTTGGCAACAACCATTTTACTTTCTGTCTCTATGATTGTCTACTCTGAGTATCTCATATAGGTGGAATCGTATAGCATTTGTCTTTTTGTGACTAGCTTATTTCACTTAGCATAGTTCTCTTAAGGTTCATCCATTTTATCATGTGTCAGAATTTCCTTCCTTTTTAAGGCTGAATAGTATTTCATCGTGTGTATGCACCAAATTTTGCTTATCCATTCGTCTGCCAATGGACACATAGGTTGCTTCCAAGTCTTAGCTGTTGTGAATAATGCTGCTATAAACATGGATGTACAAACATCTCTTCAAGATTCTGCTTTTAGTTCTTTTGGTTATATATGCAGAAGTGGAATTGCTGGATCATATGGTAATTCTATTTTTAATTTTTTGAGGAAACTCCATACTGTTTTCCATAGCAGGTATACATACCATTTTACATTCCCATCAGCAGTGTACAAGGGTTTCAATTTCTGATGTCTCCACGTCCTCCCTAACACTTTCTTTGTTCTTTCCTTTTTTTGTTTTTTTGGGTTTTTTTTTTTGTTGGGAGGGGGGAATAGTAGCCATCCTAATGGGTATGAAGTGGTAGTGTGATTTTGATTTCTATTTCCCTAATGATTACTGATGCTGAGCATCTTTTCATGTACTTATTGGCCATTTGTATATCTTTTGAGAAAGTCTTTTGTCCATTTTTGCACTGAGTTGCTTTTTGTGTTGAATGCTTTTTGTATTGAGTTTTATCAGTTCTCTATGTATTCTGGATATAAATTCCTTATCAGATAAATGATTTGCAAATAATTTTCTCCCATTTTGTGGGTTGCCTTTGTACTCTGTGGGTGTTGTATTTTGATGCACAAAATATTTTAATATTCATAAAGTTCATATGAAATCCGTATAGTTCATAAAGTCCATTTTGACTGTTGTATTTTGTCGCATGTACCTTTGGTGTCATATCCAAGAAATGGTTGGGAAGTCCATTGTCATGGAGTTTTTGCCCTATGTTTTCTTCTAAGAGTTTTATAGTTAAAGGACCTACATTTAGGTCTTTGATACAGTTTGAGTTAATTTTTGTATATGGTGTTAGATAGGATCTAACCAGTTTTTTGCACGTGGATATCTCATGTCTAGTTTTCTCAGCATTAGTTACGAAAAGACTATCCTTTCACCATTGAATGGTCTTGACACTCTTGTCAAAAATCATTTGACCATGTATTTCAGAGTTTATTTATGGGCTCTCTATTCTATTCCATTGGTCTGTATATCTTTATACCAGTACCACACTTTTTGATTACTGTAACTTTGTAGAAAATTTTAAAATCTGGAAGTGTGAGATCTCAGGGGGTTTTTCTTCTTTTTTTAAGATTGTTTTGGCTATTTGGATCCTTTGAGATTCCATATGAATTTTAGGATTTTTTTTTCTATTTCTGCAAAAATTGTCATTGGGATTTTAATAGGCATTGCAGTGAATCTATAGATTGCTTTGGGTAGTCTTAACACCTTAACATTCCATGAACATGCAATGTGTTTCCACTTATTTGTGCCTTTAATTTCTTTTGGCAATGATTTATAATTTTATTTGTACAAGTAGTTCACCTCCTTGGTTAATTCCTAAGTATTTTACTCTTTCTGATGCTGTTGTAAATTTTCATAATTTCTTTTTCAGATTATTCATTTTTAGTATATAGAAATGCAACTGATTTTTTTGTGTGTTGACTTTGTATCCTGATATTTTGGTGAATTATTGGCTTTAACAGTTTATTTTTAGAATCTTTAGGATTTTCTATATATAAGATCATATTATCTATGAACAGAGATAATTTTACCGCTTCCTTTCCAATTTGGATTCCTTTATTTTTCTTATAAATTGCTCTAGCTAGAACTGCCAGTGCTACGTTGAATAGAAGTGGAGAAAGTGGGCATCCTTGTCTTATTCCTGATCTTAGAGAAAAAGCTTTCAGTATTTCACATTAAGTAGGACATTCATTGTGGGTTTCAACATATGCTTCCTGGCCATCTGTTTTACAGATGAGACAGGCTCAGAAAAGTAACCTACCAAGGTCACACAGCTAGTTTATGGTGCAACCAGGACTGGAAGCAAATACTGCAAATACTGTCCTCCTGTTGTCTGTCTAACCATTCCCGAGCAATGGTTGGGAAGCAGTACTCTTGAGGAGCAAAGGGACAGAATTAGAGCTAACACAAGAAGAAATGGTGCGTGATCTGCTACTTGTCTGACTCATGCAGCAGATCTTAGCAATCTTGAGATTTTTAACACATAAGCAATACATATATCATGTGCAAAAATATGTCAGAAACTAGTACATTTTATATGCCTTGTTTGTGAGTATCTATCCTTTAGAAATAGAATTTTTTATGTTAATTTGAACATGTATCATCAGACTTACATGTTTTAGATCAACCATCAACTGTGAGATATTTGATTATAAGGATAGTAGTGTGTTTAACTATATTAACTATAGCTATAAGTGATGTAACAAACCATGTTTTCTTTTCCCAAATGACTTTAACTTCTTGGCACTAGTGATATTGGATGCCTCTTCTGCTTCCCCTGAGTCTGTGCCAGGAAATTCTGTTGTTGCTAGCAACAACAAAATTTGATCCTGCCTACAAAGACTGAAAAAAATCTCTGGAGTTGTTTGTAAAAACATTATAATTAGAACACTGATGAAATTCAGGTCAACTTACTTCTTTCTAAAATGCCTATTTCCTAAGCAACTGAAAAACATAGTTGTCTGTACTTAATGAAGAGTCAAGACAAAGCATTCAATTCTTCTAAAAAAAAAAGTAAGAAGGTATTGACATCATCAGTCACAACCTGTAGCTCAGGCAAAATTTCCCGTTCACTCTCCTTCCAGCATGGTCAGGTTAAGAGTGAACTACGGTCTGAAGCAGGTCATGTTTAGGTTTGTTGTAACTGAATGGGCCACTGAATGGACATGCTGGGGTAGCGACTTCAGAGGGGCTACTTTCAGATTTTCAAGCCAACTTCACTGACTTCAGATTACCTCAGGTCTGAGGGTCTTATCATCTGCTTTGTCATTTGATTATTAGTACAGTTTATCTGTATTTCTTTATGAAATGGGAGCTTTGAAGGATTAAATAAGCTGAAAATAATAAGGGATAAATATAAATAAGTGATCTAAAAAGGAAGAAAGAAGATTATTACAGTCATGGTTTACCCAACTTCATTTATTTTCCTCTTTTTAATGGCATTAAATGCTCACAATCTATATTTATACTCTGTCAACTGTCAAAAAATGGAGAGGGAAGGGTAGTGCGTACGGATATTTATTTGGCTTTTTACCTCATACTTTTTCTTTTTTGGCTTCAGTGAATCTGAAGTTGAAAATGCACAAGGTAGCAGAATTCTGGTAGCTGGTATATACAGGTCAAGTCTTAGTCTGAAGAGGGAAGGCCTAGTATGTCTTATCGGTTATTGAAGTAACATAGTGAAGAAGAAAATTTCAGTGACCTAGTAGAAACTTTCAGAAACAACACTGAAGCAAGGCCATAGTACCTCCTCAAGTCTCAGGCCCTTTTTGAAGATTCAGAAGTAGTTTTGGCCTCTGTGCAAAACAAGTGAGTTACCTTTCAGCAGTCTTCTTCTTTGTCCTCTGAGGAGACTTAACAACTCGGGAAGTCATTTCTGAGCTTTGCTAATTAGGTCAGGAAAATACGTAGGGAACACTGCCTGTTAGAATAAATGTTCATCGTAGCTACTGGAGCACTGCTGCTTCTTTGAGAGTTGAGCAAAGAATGAAAGAATGTGTTCATTTATTTTTATACTCTGAGAGTCAGAAGTTTGCTCCCAAGAATTTTTCCATTAAAAGTGTGAGGTAGAAGAGGAAAAGACAGCCCTTTCGAGTGTCACATAATCACACAAGCTGTTTGATGTACAAACCAACTCAAAAGAATTTGATGAAAGGAACCACCCCCATTTAATAATCTTGCAAAACAGAGCTTGAAACTAGTCAAGAATGACACAACCGGTTCTAATGATACAAGCATCTTCTATCTACCAGAATGCCATTGATTCTGACGTGTTCTCTGGCCCTTATGTTAACATTTTAAAAAATCTTTCTTGGTCCCTCATGACAGGCATTTTCTATGTTCTCGTGTAGGTAGATCTTCAGTTAAGTATCATTATGGAAGTTAAGGACATTTGGTTTGTATGTTAGATAGAATACATTGTTATCTTGCAATACACCCCTGAGAGCTCGAAATTGTCACTTTGGTTTGCTCTGGGACTTCCCTAATATAATAATAATAAATAACAATAGTAATCATGGTGGCGAACCACTGTGTGCCTGAAACGGTGCAAGGCTTGGCTGAAGATAAGTGAAATTCAGCATAAAAATACAGCATACTTAAGTCACATTAGGATTTTTGTTAACATGAGTGTTTTGAGGTGTCTGTTTCCTTGCATCTATACCTATTTTCAGTCATATCCATCTTTTCATCTGTGAAAAAAGACAGGTACTACTTGGTACTGTATTTCACAGGTTTTGTGGCCTGAAAATCACGGATATGTTAAACCTCTTAAAAATTCAAAAGTTGCATGGATGGAAAATGCTTTCCTTTAACGTTATTTATGTAAAAAACTGCCCTTCATCTCTAAATTTAGCTAGTTAACTGAGACTGGTCTAATCACTGAGAGATGTGAAACCAAGTAATTCCAAGACTTAACCTTAATAACTGATAGCATTCCTATCAGTTACTTCTATAGTCTGGCCACTGAAAATAGAAGCCAGGTTGCTTTTGAGTTACTTTGATGGCTTTAAACTAGAACTCTTTATTAACTGCTGTTCTCAAGATGTACATTGCATACCCCTGGAAGTAAGAGACTGAGAACATTGCCTTGTTCTCTGAAACCCATGTCATATTTTTATTAGGTCTATTTTTGTTTCTTACGTGCTTAGAAAAATTATTTCCTGAGACTATTCACTAGATTAAGTTAAAAGCAAAAATCTTTCTTAGACTTTTATCTTTCTCATTTTATTATATTGCTTTTGTTTTGGCAGGGTGAGGACTATCCCCCAAATTTTCTGATGTTTAACACTCTTAAGTTTTTCCACCCTATTTTTCTTTTCTTTTTCTTTTGAAAGCTACTTATTTTGTACACAGAGGACATTCCAAGGAAGGACTGCCTCTCCATTTACCACTGATTACCTATCAGTGGTTTTAACTGACCAGATAGAGATCTGTTTCAGCTCAACTGCTTGGCACGTTACATTTTTCTCTGCTTCATGGTAGTTTTTGAAAGTTTACTGACTTTTTATCCAGTTTGGTATATTGCTGAGGGGTGCCAGGGTTTAATGAATTACTCTTTTTTCCTCAGATGGAGACATGATATGCTTTTCCTATGCAGGAGGTCAAATTCTTAACATGATTTATGATGGCTGTATTTAACTTCCCAGTAATAGAGCATTTGCGCGTTCTCATGTTCTGTCTCTGTATTGTTTATTTGTGCTTATTTTGTATTTTAACATTCTCTTGATGTCAGTGCATCTCGAGTGAATTGAAACTTCTTGCCCATATTTCTAAGCTCTCTAAATTCTGAGTCTTTTAGTCCTTGTTGATATAACCACATTTACTCTGTACATTTAATTAATGTGTTGTTTCTTCTCTTTGCATATAAATGGCTGCATCTAGAAACTAGGCTATGCAGAATGTTTCATTTTTACTCACACTTTTGCTACTCATTTTTTAGTGAGAATATTGAAGTAGAAGTGTAATATACTTTACTTTGATTATGAACCTTTCTTATATTGTGATAGTTTGATTATTTACAAGCAAATTAAGTGACATGAAAGATATATTTAATGTCCCTAATATTGATGTATCTGAATAGATTAATATCTCTCTATTTTGTCTTCTAGGGTTATGATCACAGCTACTACTTCATTGCAACCTTTATTACTGATCACATCAGACATCATGCAAAATACCTGAATGCGTGAAAAGCTTCAGATAAGAGAGTCTTTTCAGGATTATAAAATTGTAATAAACAAAATTGCAAGGAAGAAAGATTTTTAAACATTGGATTTCATAATGCTAAAAACTGCTTCATTCTGTAATTGAATCACACTCTGAATAAAAATACCAAATCTGCTTCTGATTTAAAAAGTTATTTTACCAATGTCCACATGGGAAATATTTAATACTTCACCACTTTTTCTAGATCATTTGGAAATCATTTTTGTGTTGGTTGCAGGACACAAACTATGAATGCAATCCCATCCAAATCATGGAATGCTAACTCTGGAGCACAGGATTTAAAGGTAATTTAGCCTAAACTCCCCACCTTTCCAGACTTTACGCCTCTGAAGGCATGGACTGTCTTCTTTCTATTCATTGTTACATATCTAGTGTCTAGCAATTGCTTGGCTTCTGGTAGTCACTGAATTGAATAACTTTGTTACTGAATAAGGCAGTAGGCTCAGAAAGTTTAAGTGAATTCCCCCATCATTACACAGTTGTTAGTGGGAAAGTTAAGATTAGAAGTCAGATTTCTGGATCCAATCAATATTTCTTTTCTTACCTGTTGAATCAAATAGATTTGTGGACATTGCTTTATGGATATCTCTCAAGAGACAAGAATTAAATATGAAGATTCAATCTGAAAATAGATAAGGAAACTTGTCTCATATGTTACTGTAAACGCAGGTATTTTCCTTTAGTTATATGCAGAAATTCAGCTCAATGAGCTTGCCAAGGAAAGTCATCAGTCTCTTTGTAAATACCAAAGTGTGTTCCTTAAAGAACTTAATGGACAGACTTTGGAAGTATGAAGTATGGTTGTTTTAAAAGAAATATATTTTTCTGTTAAAGAGCGCAAAGGTTATACATTTTAAACATTCAGTAAGAATGTATATTACATGGTAATTGAGGAAAATACTAGTTTCTTAAAGTTATAAAATTAGTACGATGTAAATATGAATCAGATTATACTAAAATTTTTGAAAGTAGTACTATTTAAATATCTGTAGTCAAGATTGAGCCGTGTAACGAGCTACACACAAAATGGTTCTAAGTCTAAACAAACTTTTGTCCTCTAATAAGGAAGATTTTTTTAATTCACAATTTTTTTGCGTGTTGTTGGTAATTCCCTTGTAAAGAAAAACAATTGTGTGGTCCTGTGATCATTGTATTAGTTCAGGATTTAACCAGAGAAGCAGAACTAGTAGTAGGTATGTACATTAAGAGATTTTTTACAAGGAATTGGCTTATATGATTGTGGGGACTGGCTCAGCAAGTCCAAAATCCATAAAACAGGCTGTCAAAAAGGGACGTTCAGGGCATACGCTGTTATCCACAGGTGAAACGTCTTCTTTCTCTGCCTCAGTCTTGCTTTTAAGGCCTTCTCACTGAGTGAGTGAGGCCCACCAGATTATCCAGGATAATCTTCCTTATTTAAAGTTAGTTGATTAGGGACCTCAATCATATCTGCAAAATCCCTTCATAGCAACACCTCGATTAATGTTTAATTGAATAACTGGGAACTGTAACTTTGCCAAGTTAGCACATCATTATAAGAAAATAGTTGCTTTGCCTTTCTGCAGTGTAAATGCAAAAATATTTAAATACTCAGTAAATAATTGATAACATATAGCCAAAGATAACTAATAAAGACAAAAGCCAAGCCTTCAGTTCAGTACAGAATTGACCACTGAGGATATATAAGGAGCCATTAAATTTGAACTTGCTTTTGTGTGGCACAAATACTGGCCTGGGGAGGGATGAATTCTTATGTATACCTGAGATGTTTCCCCCACCAGAACACAAGTCTTCAGTTTGGGGTTTCCCAGACTGTACTTGGGGTGGAAATTCAAACTGTAAATCTAGGCAAAATGAGAGCTGTGGTGACAGTCACAGGAGATAATATTTCCCCATCTATTCTTGGCCAACAATGACTAGAGTCCTTGTCATCTCCCTTTGCTGACAGGCTGATTTTTTCCCCCTATTCTTTCAATGAAGATGCAGCTCTATTACAGATACTGACTTTGTGCAGAGATTTCACATCCAACTCAGGATCCACCTTGAATGGGTGGATCTGAGGGCCCATTAGTGCACCATCTCTTGGTCAGGAAGATGGACAAGTGCTCCCAGTACAGCCCTGGCTTCACCTCTACCTTAACACTCTCATCTTCAGCTCTGTTTAGAGACTCTAGGGGTTTCCTTATTTTCTTATAATAATCAAAGTAGTTAACTGTGTATATTTATTTTTTTAAGCATTTCTCGGCATGTTGTTGAGGGAGGTTTTTCAGGGGTATGACTACTTCAGCCCTGTCCTTGGAGCTTAGCTGGGATAATTCTGAAGTGTGACGTGCTCTATACCATCTCCCAAAGCTTCCTCCTGGACTGAGCTTCAGTGGAGCTGGAGTTTAAGAACGCACCCCTTAGTGGCCACCTTCTAGAATGCACCCCGTGCTGACCTCTTTCTGATGGTACTTCCCCATTCTGGGGCTAGCGCCCTATCACCAAAGACCTAAGGGTCCTTACCCTTATTTCTGGGCATGTCTGTTTCTTTTAGGTATTGCCCACCTAATACTACGTGCTTCTAGGAACTAGGCATGCTTGTAGGTGCTTCTAGAGGAAGCCTTTAAAATATCCTGTTGGTGCCTGCTAGTGCCCACATTTTCTTTCAGCAAACAATACTATACAGGCAAAAAAAATGCATATGCTTTACCATTAACAAGGGAAAAAAAAGCCAGTCTATAAAACTGTACTATGTAAAAATGCATACGAATGCCTCAAAGAAAATATTTCAAAAGTGTAACAGCTCCCTTAAGGTGGGATTGCTGGTGCTTTCCCCCAACCTTTTTATAATTTCCAAAGTTTCTGTGATGAACATGTATCCCTTTGATAAACAGAGAAAAAAAATCCCAACATTTAAAAAAAATCATAGCAATATTTTTTTAAAGTGGGAGAGAACTGAACAGGAACTGGAGGCTTCTTTCTAGGCCAACTTTAAAGAGAAGACTGCTTCCTGTCACTGTGCCTGTCATGTAAATCTTTTTTTTTCCCCCTACTCTTTGCTCTGGCCTTGATCTGTCTTAGCTAGCATTTAAACTGGTCCTAGTAAGCCCAGCTCACCAGGTTTTATTACATGAATATGTTTTCTTTTGCATCTCTAAGCATCTTAAGTATTGTCCAGGGCTTTTTTTTTTTTTTTTTTTTAACTCTAGAAACTTTACTTGGGTTAGCTCTGCTGGGAAGCTTTTTGTACAGAGAAAGGGACATAGGCCTGACTTAGTTGAACTTGACTCTGCCTCTGTTACCTGCTGGGACTTTGAACAAATTACTTGAATACTCTTGAGTCTCAGCTTGTTCATTTGCACTCTCAGATTAGAAGTGATAGCAGCCCTACTCAAACTGATTTGATGCAATCATAGCCTCTTGGAAGTACTCATGGAAGGCCTGGCTACCCAAGCTTCGGAAATACAGGATTCTTTTACTACTGATCCAGAAATGGAAACACCAGGGGGTTTTTTTGTCTTGGGTTTTGTTTTTTTTTTCCTGCCTCTTGTCCCTACTTCTCCCTACGTGTCCATTTTATCCTCTACATGTTTTCTAGGTTTTATGTCTTCTGTCTCTGTCACCAGGAATAGAATTAAAATCCTGGGGAAAAAAATTATTGGTCAGTTGTGAGTAAGGGCCTGCATCTGACCCAGGTGTACAGCATCGGGTAAGAACTAGGCTACGTCTCCTGGTAAATGGGCAGGGTTAGTTCCTAGAAGCCTGTGGTATTTGGTGGGCAAGCCCATAGGTGTCCTTTTTAAGCCCCTTCCCTATAGCATTTGGTAAGAGTTTTGAGACAATATATGTGAAGTTCATTAATTCTTCTAACCGACATCTCTCCAGTGCCTACTACCTGATAAGCACAGTTCCAGGCAATGGAGAATCAACAGAGAACCGAACAGATGAGCAGCCTTATTTTAATGAAGCTTGTAAGTAAAACACTTGACTCACAGTAGCTTCTTGATAAATACTGGCTATTAAGGGGGCCCTTAAAATTAGGGGAGCAAAGAGAATGGTTTAGAGTGGAGCCCTGCTTCACACATATGCCCCACACTCAAGGAGTACCCGTTCTGAAGATAAGTCCCTGAGCTCATACGTCCCCTGAGACCAGACTCAACTGAACCTGCTAGCCAACCTCCTGTCGAAGATGGGAGATTAGATAACCAGTCCCACTGGGGTCATTGCTGCCCGGATCTCAGGCTCACCCAGGAAGAACTGGGGAGCCCCCAGATGCAGCTGTTGGCTGGAACCCAGTCTCTGGGACAGTCCCCAGCTGTGGCCAGCATTGTATGGCTGAGCTGCATGGGTTACCCTAATGAAAACATGGCCCTGCCAGGCTCCCTGCAGTGCTCCTGTTGCCATCCCCCACCTTGTCCTTCACACATCCCCAGTTGCTCCAGCCAACTTACAATGCAGAGTGTCTGCAAAGCACAGTAGGGTGCAGGAGACCAAGACGGCTAGGATTTTGGGGTTGGGCACAGTAGCAGCATTTTGTCTTGTGGATTGTGTTCGGAGGTCGGAGCAAGAAGGCAGAAACCATCCATCACTGTATTCACTTGAATTCCTCAAAGCAGCTGCTCTTCTACCAGATGTAGGCTGGACGTATGGGTAAAATGATGACACTGACCCGGATTCATGGGAGGCGAGGAGACAGCCACTACACTCTCCCAGGGTCAGGTTCCACAACATGCACCACAGAACCTTCAAGTTTCGTCAAAGATGCCCTGGAGCCACCACCCAAGAGACAGATGGAGGCACCTGATGGACACCTTGACCCCCTACCCCGACCCAACCCCGACCACAGCAACTCTGCTTTTAAGTGTTGTATGTTCTGTGGGTCATGGGAAGATTTTAGTTTGAAAACTCTTTTCCTATTTTATTTATATATAACATGAATATAATAAAATATATATATTTCATACACACACACACACACACACACACATGCTAGATGATTGCTACAATCTGTTTTATCAATGACACTATATGTATGATTTCTTTTGTGACCACAGTCAACCTCTGCATCTGATGTGTAAGTCAATCAGAAGATGGCTTGTACAGATTCAAGGTTTTAATGGCTGTTAAATCACAAAAGGAAGATATTTGCACTGTGCACACTCTGTCCATGGAGGGCACGGTCAGCCGGCCACGCATATCTTACTGCACATATAAACAATGTATGAGGATCTTCAAGGCGTAGTAGTCGTACAAGGACTGCATTTCGAAGGGAAAAAAAGCCATTTTACACAATATTGAAGCCAATCATTTATACAGCCAATCGCAAGAAAATACTGAAAATTAATATCAAAAGAAATATTTTAATTTTTGGAAAAAAAATCTCTCAGAACAAGGATTACAGAGCTTCATGTTGCCATATATACATGTAAAAAAATAATTCAGGACCCTGCATTCTCGATGCCCATCAAGGTGCAGTAATCTAAATTCCTATGTCTATAATCAACCTTTGAATGTTGCTTACATAGAATACGCTCTTTGTTCAAAGTGTCTTCTTTCTTTACATCATTGTGCTACTTGACAAAACAGGTATTTGTGCAGTACAGGAAAATATTAAAATATATTTTAAGTTAGGTTAAAGTGCACAGTACATTTGACAGGAAGTAACTGCTAGCTGCCAATCCAAACGACTGTTCTTAGCAACCCCTCCCTCTTGCCCAGACCAGAGGGCAGCCTTGGCGTTGGCTGATGTAAGTCTGTGTTCAATGCATCCTGTCCTCCTGAAGTCTTTTCTTCTGTGTTCGCCTTTATATCTGTCTTACAACTTGTGGCTGCTGCTGCTCTGAAAACTTACAATGGCTTTTCACAGAGGTGAAGACACAGCATTCACCAGACTTTGAGAGACGACTTAGTGGGATATCTGGAACCAAAAGGTGAGTGCACACGCACGTGACTGCTTAAAATAGGCTGTGTGTCTGTGAAGCCCTATGTGAGTCTCTCGGACCAACACGGATCGCTTTCCTTTGCTCGGTTTTCTCTAGTCATTACTTGAACTTGCTCCTCCTGGACCACTCAACCTCACAAGCACTACTTACTTAACCTTCTCCCGAGCCGCCTCGGTGTTGCAGGCACCTGCCCCCCCCCCCCCAGCTCACTGCCGCACTGCTATGGTTTCCCACCAGAGACTCTGAAGCTCTGTGTTTTATGAACTACTTTGAAAGTGACCAATTAAGTTGCAATTAAAGAAGCACATCTACATCGCAGAATCATTTCCTCTTTTAAAAAGAGCAGTTGCAGAAAGTGCTGGTTTCCTGATCCAGGTCCTACATGCCTTAAGTTAATTCTTGATCACGTGCCACCGAAACTACCTCTAAAAAACTTTTTGGTTAAACAATAACCTTTCCCTCATTTCCACTTTCCTCTACCCTTTCCTTATTACCTACCTTTGGTGCTAGACTTTCTTTAATTACTCAAGTTACAGTGCAAAATTATACTACAAGACACATGATGCCAACACTTGTTACTTCTTCGTGTTAAAACTTGAATGTTTTGTGCTTAGCAAAAGAAGTATGAACCCAAAAAAATAACTGTTCACATTTTGTCTTCAAGTTTAATATGTCTTTTTTTTTTTCCATCACAGCTATTTACAATAACTTTGGAGTGCTCTCTTGATTTCAGTCAGTTCATTGTATCAGGGGACAACAGGGCTGCTGGAATGTAGGAAGCTGGATGGAATGCAGAAATATAAATAAGACCAATGTTCCATAAACCAAAGTGTAAATAATGCCTCCCCAGAAAACAGTTCTCGTCACAGAAGCACCTGTTTTTTGCTTAAATCTTTTTGTCATATACACCAGAAAACATGACTATGGAGACCTAGAACTACTTGCACACCAAAGAGGATAGAAAATAACTCAATATTTATAATATTAAAATAAAGTGTTTAACCACAAAAAAGCAGTAATAAAATAGTTTCCTAATTTACAATTTGCATCCAAAGGATGAATAACAACTCACTAATAAATAATATTTATATAAATATTTTGTATGTCGAAAATAGTTTTTTTCTTTTAAAGGCAATGGTCTCAAGAAACTTCTTGAAAAATTTGGTGGCAAAAAACCTGATTGAGTTCCCCACCCCCCACCCCACGAAATACACGAGTTTGGTTTTAATAAAACAAATGCATCTTGCCGCAGAACAGTTGTGCTTGGTGTTTTGGTAATGGCAGTGGGTGAGCGTGGAAGGGATGAAGAAGGTTGTAGAAGGCATTGATGTGATGCTCGGTTCTTCACAACCAGCTCCCTCACGGGTTTTAGGTAAATACCTGTCACGTCTTAACATCAGAGGTCAGTTAGGAAAGGTCGAAAAATCTTCTCTTCTGTCCTCCCGTCAATTCAACTAGAGTTGGGGAACTGACAAGCAGTGAGTGGGAAGGTGGAGGGGACAGGTGTCGAGAGCAGAGTTCATGATCTCCGAGTGGAGAAGCATCTGAGCCGACTCAAAGGAGAGGAGTTGGTCTCATGTGAATAAAGCCTTCGTGACAGTCATGTCTAGCAATGCTTGAACAGTAATGCCCACTTTGACCAGGCCTTTCTCTTCAAGGATGTGATGGGGTAGACACAGTTTTTCCTAAAAGGAAGAAGAACAAAGCATTGATTTTCAGATGACTGGAATCTATTCATAAAATTTCGAGACGCCACTGACAGGAGTTAAGTCGAGCTATGTTGTATGCCTGTCTGATCACCTCAGACCATGCTCCCTCTCTTGCTTTCAACCCACTGCAACGACCTTTTCTGTGTTTGCAGAGAAAACAATGATTTTCCACAAGTGAGAGTTATTCTAGAAAGGCTTCCAGTCATCCTGAAATGTGCAAAAGATCTAAATACTTTAAAAAAATGTTGAGACTAAATTACTGAGCTACATCCAGTTGCTTGGAAATCTATGGAAACATATTAGCTTATATCCTGATAAAGCAAAACTGCACATAGCCTCTCACATTTTAAAAGAACTTGAATACTCATTTATACTGATTACACAGCATTCTCCTGACCATAAATCTTGATTGAGTTGTTATTTTCTGTGATCCCTGGAATGGAGGCACGTGTTCTTCACAGTTTCTGAACAGCCTTGTAAACAAGTAATGTTAACCGCAGCCTTTAATAGCCTCTCCTTGAAGGCTCTTTTATGTAATTGCCAAAGACACAAATGTCCTGCTACTCTCAGGCTGTATTTTTGCTCTTGGCAAACGTCCAGCACTTACTACTCAAGGAAGATAATCAAGGCAAGTCACTCCCCGTGTGTGGCACTCTGCATGCTCCACCGAACAGTTTACAAAAGAGCATGACAAAATCATCTTCCACGTTTGCCATCTGGCCCTGGTCTGCTACCATACAAGGCAGTCTCCTTCCAGAGCGTGTCTCCTTGGCTGGGAAACGACGCCGCAGCAAAGACTCCCTCTCATCTACCCGAAGATGGCGTGTTCCTCACACTCCAACGACCGCTGTCTTTAAGGAGAGTTGAAGTTGGCTCTGCCTCAGGCCCCAGGCGGTGGACGCAGTGTTTAACATGAAGCCAATCAGGGTCTCTGGACAGAACTCCTTCCTTTCAAGTGATTCTTGCTTGAGGAACCAGATCTTCCTGCTGCCTCAAGGCAGGACTCTCCTTAAATTACCACAGATACAGGTATTCTGCTCTTAAAATGATCTTCAAAGGACACATCATGACATCTCCAAGAACTTGTTCCATCACCTCAAAATGTCAGTGGGTCCCACATTCTCACCACCTTCCCGTTCTCCATCCCTCCCACTTCCCTAACTTGTGGTAAATTCAGAGTGTCTCAGACTCTGACTCTGGGCCTTAAGAAATGGCCACTTGTCAATACAAAACAGCTGATCCTTTAAAACACTATTTGGGGAGAAGGTATAGTTCAAGTAGTAGAGCACATGCTTAGCACGCATGACGTCCTGTGTTCAATCCCCAGTACCTCCTCTAAAAATGAACAAACCTAATTACCACCCCCCGCCAAAATAATTCAATCTTAAATAAAATATTAAAAAAAAAAACAGCTTGAACCATTACTTCAAGTGGCTGCTGTGTCTCACACTGGATTTTCTTGTCATCAATGGTGTATCGGGGAGGCAAGTTTATGCTGCTTGCCAACTTAGTAGCCAAATGTTAACCTGAGAAAGAATAGCAGGTTCTGTCTGAGTTGTGAACTAGGCGCCAGGCCAGGATGGAAGGTGCTTCCTCCTTGTGTCACAGCCAGGTGTCAGTGTGTACCCTTTCCTCACACCCTCTGCTTGCCACGGGCTTATGAAATCACCTGAATCTCATTTCATTGCTAAGGCTGGTCCCACGGGGGCAGGAACATGTCTTTCTCATTCTTATGGCTCCCAGGGCACCCAAGTAGGAAATTATAAGTGGCTACTATTTATGGCTAAGTTCCTGGTGCAAGGCATTACTTGGGAAAAAAATAAATCATCACTTTATACCATATGCTAAAATCAATTTGAGATGAGTTGATGAGTTAAATGTTAAAAAATCCACAACACTCCTCCCAATAAAATATAAACATTTAATATTTTCTCAGACAGTTGGGTGGGGAAAGATTTTCTAAGCTAACAAAGTAATAAAAAAAAAATCACAAAGGAAAAGATAAAAACGATCACCTGGAAGTGTAAAGCTTCTATGTGTCAAAAAAAGAAGAAGAAGAAAATTAATAAAAAGATAATCAATTGTAAAAAATTATTTGCATCAAATTACAAAGGATATTATATTGACACACAAGCTCAACAAATCAGCGAGAAAAACACTAAAAGATCAACAGAGCACTGGGCAAGGAACATGAATAGAAATTTTTAAATGAGGGGTCTACCCAAGGCATTCTGAATAAGATATTTTGTTTCTCGACCTCAGTGTTCACCTATATTTAGTCGAATTCTAGAACTGATAATTTGCATGGGGCCTCATCTCTTTGTGCAACACAGTTTGGAGGGGGCTATCCCGGGTCCTGCTTGAGCTGTGATGTATTTCCATCACTGACTGTCCCCATCCTACCAATGAGTAGTGGCCCCACTGGTCTGCAAAGTTGTTTTCAAGCCAGAGGTTATGGTTGGGAAGGGCCAGGGCTCCAGAGAAACAAGGATGAAAAGGTACTGAGGCCTCAGTCTCCTGCTAACAAGACACTGGAGGTGTCACATACTAGGTTAGCTTAAGGTCATCCTCTCTCCCAGGCATTGCTCACCTTCCTGGGCTCCTCACTCCTAAAACTAAGGATCCTTAGAGTAAAAACCTGTGAGAACCAGGTGCAGAGTTCAAGATTCTCTCCCACCCTTACAGCTGGTGACAAGGAGTAAATGGAAGACAGGAAAAGGTACCTACCTTTGCATCTTTCCTGGCTTTCCCATTTCATTCAGACTTCCTAAGAAGCCCTGAGGTGCCCTCAGATTACTTTATAGGGTTGGAGGCACCTAAGAAGCCCAGCATCAGATAATAGAAAACTTATAAAATATGGCAGCTCTGGTTATTCTCTCATAGGACTAGGAGGAAGATTCTGATGGGAATTATGATTTGAGGCATTGGTTGACAGGACGAGCAAGAACCTGCCAGAAATGAGGAGGGGGTCTCGAAGGCCACTTTCCATCACATGAGTCCTGTCACTACATATCCCACAGGGGAGGGAATCCCTGAGGTGAGCTAGAAGTTGGGGTGGGGAAGGGAATGCTGTGGATTTCTAGCTGGATGAGAAATGACAGAAAAGCGTCACCTCACCTTGTATACAACAGACTTAAAAGAGAGAGAGCTGAACATCTGTACTGAGTTTAAATGCATCTAAATTTCCCTGTTAGAGGATGTTAGTGGCTTTTGTTGAGAATGTAGCAGCAGACTGTTCTAGGACACCCATGAACTCCTTTTGTTGTGTTTCCTTTCAGCGCACAGAGCAGAATCATAAAGTAGTATCCTGCATAAAAAGACTCTGACCCCCTCTGAAGAACCCGTGCTTTGCACTGTTTCTCCAATGGTGGAAACAAATATTCACTCATATCCTTTCACTCACCCCTCTTCTGAGCCACGATAAACAGGGCTGGAAAAGGCAGGCAAGCCCTAAAGACTAAATTCAAACTTTGGAAGACTTCTGGGCCACCTTCTATAGGCCTGGCACCAACGCTACAGATTTGCATTGGTGTTTTTCTTTATGACAACTCTGCAAGTAGATATAACACCTCTATAGTACAGATGAGAAAACTGAGATGTAGAGTTTAACTTTGCTAAAGTCACACAGCAGGTTAAGTACCGGAACAAGGATTTGGACTTGAGTCTCATTTTAGAGCTGGGTTTCCTTCCATGACATCACGCTGCTTCTCCCCGGGCAACAAGCGAGTATGTTCTGTCTGTGCCCAGGAGACGGGACGAGGCGCCCAGCCCCTCAGAGTCCTCTCCAGGCAAGTCCCACCAAGTTCAACGTCAGGTGGCCATCAAGAGAACCCTCAACTCGGTGAAAGGCATTAGCTCTGCTGCTCAGCTCATGTGGGGCCTCTCTTTGTCAGGAGGGACAGACGCCTTGTGGCAGCAGGCATACTGCTGTCACCACCTGGCTCACCTCTTTCTAGAGTTTCTTACGCTCCCCAACAATCACACGCCCAATTCCAGCCCACCCACGAGACAAAATGAAGTCATCCATGCAGCACGTTTCATTTTGGTTCAGTCTGTTTCTAAAATGTAAAGTCCTGGCCTAGAATTGACTGAACCTTAAAACAAAAGTGTCTGCATTATTTTAAGGGGAGAGACCTTCAGTTCCTGCTCTGTACGTAGGAACTCTAAGGGTCAGCTTCCTCCGATGTGAGATGCAGACCATGTCAACCTCTCACAGACTGAGAGGATTTCTTGTCACTCTTCATCTGATTATCTGCTTTCCAGCCATGCTACTTTCTAGTCCTTCTTTCTAGAACATCTACTCTCTACACAGATCTACCCCTCCTCTCACCCCCCTAACCCAGCCCCCTTCCCCTGGCTATTCCCACACACCTCTAAGGTCTCAGTGTAAACATCACCGTTCCAGGAAGGCTTCAAAGACTACCCGCTCTCAACGAGTCAGGTCCCCTGTCCAGGGGTTTCACATAGAAATCCCATACCCAATCCACCACAGGTCCTTACCGCACCGAATTCCTCGTTACTTGCTCACAGGTCCCCTAAACAGGGTCCACAAACCTGCAGGCCCATCCAGCCCACAGCCTGTTTTTGTAAATAAAGTTCTATTGAGACACATTTTCGAGTTGTCTGAAGCTGCTTTCACACTACATACAGCAGCTGAGCTGTGTACTCCAAACAGAGATGGTATGGCCCCCAAAGCCTGAAATATTTCCTGGCACTTTGTGGAAACAGTTGCTGATTCCTGATCTAGAAAGTTTTTTGAAAACAGGGACTTGTGTCATGGTCATCTTTTTATTTCCGAGGCTGACCACGGGGAACAGTGTTCATTCAATGTTTAAAGAATGAGTGAATGAATACAATCACAAACAAAAGCCAGTGAAAAGTCAAGGAACTGGACCCTGATAGTCTTAAGGAAAAGAAAAAAAAACAGCATACATTTTATATACCTGATCGTTAATTCAGAACTAACTTCAAAATCTAAAGCCTAATTTTAAAAACCCAATCTCTTGAAATAAAATCATATTAAAATATTTTTCACCTAATCCAAACCACTCTTAAGCTCCTAAAATTTTAATCCACTGCCCCTTACTTTTACCCTGTGGGTGAAATATCCTTTGTCCTAATGACAGAGATCAGCCTGGATTTTAGGGAGATAACCCTAGCCACCATGCACTAAATTTAATTTCTTACTCATAAATAAATGGCATCAGGATACTAAGTACCTTTCATTGATGAAATGCCTACTCAGTTGTCTTCCTTTTGAGTTCTGTGGGGCCCTCTCCACCAGTACATTTTAGAAGTGTCCCCAAGGACAGTGAGTTGCATACGAACCACAAATCTATAACTAGAAGGAACTAACAGAACTTGCTTAATTGTCACATATCTTGGAAATCCTGACACAGAGTGGCATGTTGCCCCCAACTGGAAGAACTGAAGAGAGAGAACTTTCTATTTCAAATAGATGTTTCAATTTCAAAAAGAATTTGTAAATAAATACTTTGTAATTTTTACCAGGTATTGGAAGGAAGTACTGAAAAACGGTCTTTCTTGTGAGAGGAGGGAGGTTTAGTATGCACATATAAATCACACAATGAAATCCCCAACCACCTCTCAGATGACAAGGAGGTTGGCCAGGTAGCCCCATTCCCATGGCAACTGCTGGCCTCACACTAACATACGGGTTGGTGTGTGAGTACCTTGGGGAAGAACCATGGAGGGACTTAATAATACTCTGAATAGAAATTAGCAGCTTGATAATGGGCAAGACAGTTCATTCAAAGTTTTGCCGAAAGGGCTAAATTAATTGTGTTCTGCTGGTTTCCAGACTACTTGATGAAAAAACACTATCCAACAGATTCCAAGAGGAGTAGCACATTAGGGGACAGATGGATTAAGAACAACAGAAATAACAGTATTTTGGATGCCAGAATTGAAATATGAAGGCAGCCAAAGAATCCCATCAAATCAGCAGGGTAAAAATTAAATCTGATCTCACGTGATTGCTCTACTCAGTTTTTATTGACAGAATTTTCTTTCAGGTAGCTACCCAGTAAATCATCTCTCTTCTTCCCCTCTGCCCCCCTACAAAGAAGAAAACTCCAAACAGCACTGACCATTGAAGGAAAGCCTCAATGCACTGCAGGGCCAGACAGAAATGCTGAGCGTGACTCTGGGTGTGCACAAATTAATGTATTGATGGGTCAGTAAAAACTTGGAATTATCATCCAAAATGTGTTTATTAAGCAACTTATGGCTCATGGTGCTTGTCAGACATTGTACAAAGGGATTTTATTGTGTTACAGATTGAAGAGTACAAGATAGCACTAAAGGTGGTTCCATACATCTGCGGGTTATTTATTACACAACTGCGGTTAATTAGATCACGTCCACATACCCTGTACTTCACCAATCAACACGGTATCAGGAGGTAAAAGCTCAGCTGACTCAAGATATTATCATGTAAAGAATGTCTCCTGTTAGAAAATCTGATCTGATTTACCAAAGGATCCTTACAAATTCATTCTTCTAATTCTATGGGTTTTCCACACTCTCAAGTCCCCTGGATTCATGGAAACGTTCAGAAAAATAGTATTATCTTCTTAGTAGCCATTTATAAAGACTATTTTCATCTGAGCAAACTAGAGATTTATCTTGAGGAAGTGAACTCCACCATCCTCCCAACTGAAGAAACAATATTTGGCAACCAGATGTAAACTGAAGCATAGGGGAGAGGCTGTCTTAACCTTGGAGCAGAGCCTTCTCAACTTATAAAACAACATCCCAGAACCAGGAATATCTTAGCCTAGATAAGACGCTAATGGTTTTTCTTTTTTTTTTTTTAATTACAAACTGATCACATTGCTCCAAAAGCAGATATCATTATTAGTATATAATCCTTTAAGCTTATTTAAATATAAAAGCAGCTCGCTAATGTTACTGGAAAGCAAAGGTTAAATGGAAACTTCAAGTCACTGGAGAAATTACATTCTTCTAAAATAAGAACAATCATATTGGCTCTTGCCATAGTAACCCAAGTCCCAGGACCAAGAATGTTCCATGACTCATGGCTTTATTTGAAAATAAATACTGTCAAATCCGTCACATTCTAGATCTGAAGTTATGATGTGATGTAGCAAAAAAAGCGAAATGACCCATTATATTATGTAAAAATAGAAATCCCTTCTGGAAAATGCTTTTCTAAGAGCCTCAGAGTAGACCAAACAAGGAATAAGTAAAAACATACAGAAAGAGTGGGGCGCATGGATCCTCCAGGGGGCACCCTAACAGCACCGGACCCTTCCTCCCCAGCACCCCTTCCGCACAGCTGTCTCATGCAGAAGAGCAGAGGGGTCTCTCAGGATGGAAGAGGGCGTCAACTCTCCCTGGTACCCCTCACAGCTCCCGTTGCAGAAAGCAGGGAGGAATCCAATCGGATGGCCAGCAAAGCAATCATTCTCCAGATAGTATTTTTCAATTTGGTCAACAGTGGTATTATTAAAGATTTTTATTGACCAAACTGGGTCCCCAAATGCTGGGGGTTTTGTCTCCTCTGCAAGGTGGCCCCTCTATCGCTCAATTGCCCAATTCTGAATTAGGATTCGACTTAAACAGTACCCCAATGGAAAGATTTCCACATGCTAAATTCCCCTCTACTCCTGTTCTGGAAACTTCTTCCACTCTGCCCAGGGCAGCAAAGCTCACTGGGAGAGAGAAGAGGAGCTGTATAGCCCTACTGCTGGCACTACGAGGATGAGAAGCAGGTATGGCTGCACTTTGTAGTCACCGTTTTTCAGCAAGTGAGAGAAATTATTTAATGGGAACTGCATTCTGTAAAGTTTGTGCTTCTGTAAAATCTGATTTGTAAATGTTCAGCATCAAAACTCGAGAGATTACTAAAGAGATGTCAGGGGTGGAAGTTTGCAAGGCAAAGTCTCAGATGGAGGAAGGACCCTGTCAGGGAGCAGGGTGACAAAGCAGAGGAGTTGGATGCACATGCAGACGTTATGCAGACAGAGCATTCCAGCGGTAAGTGATATAGATCAGCACTATAAAGAGAATATGAACAAGACAGAAGCTTATAAGGTCCCTGGAGCGGAGGGCAGAAGTTGGTTGTGGGGGTTTCTCCCCGAGTGCCAGCAGAGTGTCAACAGTCTTTCGAATGTGACGAAAATCCAACTGCAGGATGTCATACGGAGAGCAGAGGTCAGCCTATTCCGAGGGCAGCCATCAGAACAGAAAGAGACAGTGCACACAATTAAAAATACACAGAAGAACAGCTGGAAAGAAGCACATATTTTTGGTTACTGGCAAATAGCTAGAGTAACCCCTTATTTCAAGCAGGTAAAATCCGTTCCACCAATCAAAGATTTTTTTTAACTCATTACAAAAAGGAAAGCAGCATACCCAATGTGTTCTGTGCCAATAGGACAAAGAAATCCCTCACTCACAGTCTCACCATTGAGGAACAGAATGTTCTGCAATTTATAGGCTATTCTGGCATTCAAACAGTTTTAATACTGAAGTGGTATCATGTGTCAGTAACGACATAAAAATAAGAGCTTTTCACCTGGGATATTTAGGTCTCCACCTTACTAAAGAGAAAAACATAGTTTAATCCCCACCTTTCCCCACCAGTCTCTTAATACATTATTTCACCCTCGTCTGTGAAGACTGAATATAAAGTATTTCTCTCTGAAATGTTAACACATATGCCTCATGTGTCTTCCTTTTAGGATTATTGATAAACTCTGGGGGATGCTAGTTTCAATTATGTCTCTACATGTGCCAAAAAAGTACATTAAGTTTCACATTTTTGCAACTAGACATAAACCAAAAGTCCAGATGAAGCTTCTTAGATCTGCAGTTAGAATAAAAGTACATTCCCGCAAAGAGTTATAATGTAAATTTCTTTACCACTAAACAGGTATGGTCAGGTGGAGGGGAGCACGGGCCCCATGTGTTGTCTACTTGAAAGTCAGTCACCATGTAAGGGGGCAGAACTCTTCCTTTATCAACTAAATGCAAAAATAAGATGCTCAGTCTTCTAAGTTGACCTCTGGATGCCTACTGCTGTCAGGAAGCAGCTTTCTCATACACTGAATTCCTGAACCAGAAATGACCACAGCTTCAAATTAAAAGTGATTATAATTGATATGTCAGTATGAAACAAAAGTTCTGGCTTTGTTTCCAAATTAAACAAGAATTGAAAATATTTATGATACATTTTGTAAATGCAGCTTTATGTCCAAGTTAGGAAAAGCATTTAAAATATATACTATATATTTTATAATACTTTGCAACAATATTGCCCTTTGTTTTAGCCTCACTGCCAAGCAAATGCAAATCACAGAACAACAGAAAGTTGATTCTAAGATACTGTCTTGCTTGTATCTTCTGAAGTTAGCTTGATGCCCTCTGGTAAGGAGGGATACTACAGTGTAAATGGATTGAATAAGATCAGAAACATCCTAATGTTATTTTAATTTATGAAGGTGGAGATACACTTAACAAAAGATCTTTTAAAGATATTAATAAATCATGTTATATCATTTTTTCTCAGTGGATTGGGAGGAATCAAGCTATCAAGTTATCTTCTCAAGAATTAAAACAGCTCCACGTAAAATAGATTTCACTGGGACAGAGATAGATGTTGGTCAAGAATTAATAGACAGGGAAACATCTGAGAGAAGTCATTTTCTATTGCAATAAGAATTTTCCATTGCAATGTTGTGCTTAACCAGTGAAATCTGAGCAAAACAGATGTAAGACAGAAGGCACATGAAAACTAAAATTTGATTGTCACAAAAATGGTATTTCTATATTAAAAGCAAATCATCCTATCTCCCATGTATATTTCAATACATTTTTCAGAACCTTGTAGAAAATGTCTGGTCTGCTCCCCAGCAATTCTACCAAAGAACTCAGAGTCGGTTGGTCTAGCAGTTTCCAATGTATTTACTCAGCAGTACACTTCTCACACGGGTAGGCAACACAGACCATTCTCCTCATCCTGGAAATAATTTCATGATGCCACAGACTCTGGGCTTTCTTCAGATGAAACTGGGTAGAGCCTAGACTCACAGTCCATGCCAGGTAGTTTAAATTAAATCACACACTCTAAAGAAAAAGGCATAGGTCTAAGATAAGTCTAGAGGCAAAAATCTAAACCACCATAATGTGGGGAGTGTGGGCTACTCACTGATCCTACCCCATGTCACACAGCTCATGGCCATCAGATCAGTCCCTACAAGGATGCTACGATGGGAACTGGGGCTGAAATTGCCAGGAGAACCTGGGAGTTTTCTGATGCGTGTGCTTTCCAAATTTCAGTCTTAGTAAGAGGGTCTCATAAATTATGCTTTATTTTTTTCTTAAAATAGGAACATACTAAAAAGGAAGAAAACTTAAAGAGGCCAAATTTCACCATGTATTTACAGAGCATTGGTAATTACTGCAACTATGTTGAGAAAAAAAAAGTTAATACGCTAAGAGTCCCCAGAGGCAAGTGCAGATGCTAATTCCCATTGTAGTGAACAGAAATCACAACCGCCTGAGTAGAGTCAACACAAGAGTATGTGACAGATTACTATTAAAGATTAACTCAGGTCCCCCAAATGCTACAAATACAAACAGAAATGCGGACAGATCTGGCAAAAGGTCGAATTTATAGGCATTTTGAGTGTATAAATGAAAACCTAAAATAAATCTTATAATAAGAATCTCATCCCCCCCCAAAAAAAGTGTTTACCAGTTATGATTTAAATTGATACTAAAGTCATTGATCTGGGGAAAAAAAAGAATCATAAGCTCAGAGGGGAAAAGGAACTCATACCTCCTATTCTCAACATTAAGACCAACAAAAACAAAAAAACAGCTTCAATTTATAGAATGTCTTTCAATAAAAAATATTCAGATCAATTACATATGTATAGTGTCCTAAACCCTCACAACAGGTTTAAAGTAGGAAAGATATTACAATTACTTTCAAATGTCTCATTTTAGAAGTAAGTGAAAGACAAACAGGACAGGTTTCAACACTGAAAAGAAGATTCAGCCATAATTCCACTTGTATCAACACAATCATCGTTAGCATTTCAATGTACTTTAGGATTTTATTTTTAACTCCATTTGGCTGATGCAGAGGCTGGACACCAAGTGACCCGTCCTGTGGACATGGAATGGAAACCTTCCACCTCCCACAGTTCAGCAAGGACCCCTGGCCTCTGTGCTGCCCAGGCAGGCAGGACCCTGCATGCCCCACAGGGTTCACCACAGTCCATGGAAGTGCTGTTCAAACTCCCTTTCTTACTTCCTCTCTGGAGACAGAATGAATAAGAAGGGCTGGGCAGCAGAAAATAAGGTGCATTTCTACTCCAAGTTCCTTCCTCCTCCAAACAGCAAGTCTTCAATTAAGGACCTTGCTCCTTACAGAGGCTGCAGGCCAAGGCTACTTATTTAAAATAGAGTAGAAATAGTTTCCTGGTGAAACAGTATCTATTTTCTAATACTTCTGATGCTTCATTAATGAGAGATTTCTCTTGACCTAAGACAACAGGAATAAGAGCCCTAAAATGGCCCTAAATTTGGATCAATCTGGAAACCCCCAGTAGCCAACCATGAATCCTCTACATCAAGGTCAGAGGCCAGGAATGACTCCACTGGCTCAGAAAAGGCAAAGGAAGTTTCAGTATGTCCATAAATAGCCTCATGACCCCCAAGGCTTCACTGGAGTCAGACTCTTGGGTGATGCAAAGACTATGTTGTTAAGAATCTGGAAGCCCACCAAGGGGAAAGCCTGTGCTCAAGATCGAGTTGACACTTGCACCAGAAGTCAAAGAGGGCTGCACAGTCTGCCCACCGACATCAACACCACAAGGGGCTGCAGGGCGGTGCTAGCAAAGTCCCCAGATTTTCCGGGATGCCTTGACGCACCTGTGGCAACTTTCCTGCAGCTGAGCACCTGACCCGGCCAGGAGGAACGCGACTGTGGGGCCACAGGGTGGAGCTGAGCTTTCAGGGGCTCTTAGTGCTCAAAGAAACCTCTGGTTTCCTGTGATTTTTCAAACTATATTTAGCAATAGGACACTTTTTCCCTCAAAGGAATTCTCAACTGGAAATCCAGTATGGGCTCCAGGCAAAGGAGAAACCGCTGTGGCTGAAGCAAGGGGGCTACCAGTGACCTGGAGCCTCTCCACTTGGCTTTCTCTCGCCTCTGAAAGAATTACGGGCTCTGCAGAATGTGGTTTAAATCCGCTGCTTGAGTCCGACACCTGCAGTGCGCAGGGCAGGGAACTCCGGCACACAGAGCCTCCGAGCGTGCTCAAAAGAAGGCAGGCTCTCGATGCCGACAGACCTGGGTTCGAACGCCAGCTCTGCCGCCTGTCAGCTCCGAGTGTGAGCTGAGGGCTTTGTTCGACCTCTCTAGACCTCCTTTCCTTCACAGTTCGGGAATAAAATATTTATTTTCAGTCCTCCACGGGGAGCGCTGGAGGTTCTCGAGGAACGGTTCACTGCGCCAGGGGGCCACGGGCTGGCCTCAGGGCGCGCGGTTAACGCGCAGCCCGCGCAGGTGCGGCTGATTGCAGCCCCGCCGCGCGCGCCGCTCAGTCGGCTCCCTCAGCCTGGCGCACGCACCGCTCAGTGCGCAAGCGCAGCTCAGTCGGCTTCCACAGCCGGGCCGCGCGTGCCGCTCAGTCTGCTCCCGCAGCCCCGCCCTCCTCTTTCCCCGCGATGTTCACTCACTCTGGGTCACTTAGCCGGCGAACTGGCCCCAAACAGAAACACAAAACCAAAAACAAAGACCCGAGCCACTCGAAATGGGCAGCAGGAAGGGACGTGACCCAGGCTGAAGTAACCACCTGAAGAAATCTTATCCCCGACTCCCGAAGAGGAACTTGCCGGCCAGCGCCATTTCCCGCGAGTTCTGAGGGGCCTTCCCTTGGCGTTCTCACTAGCCAGCCTCCGCCTCATCCCGGGATCCCTCACAGCTGATGGCAAACATGCCTGCTGTCGCCCTCACAGAAGCTTCTCCAGAACCCCATCACCGACTTTTTTGTCTTCGACTCCTTTCTATCAGTGACTCATTCAAATCCCGTCTCTGCCCCCGAGCTAAGAAGGGTATATAAATCCAGCCTCATTCAGACCCCTCGCATAACAGACAGGTCGCCGCACGCCGCGCCCGGCTACCACAGAAGCTAACCTTCCGCAGATAAACTAGGCTGTTTACACCGTCTGCAATCCCAAAGGCTGCCAATTCTGAAGAAGCCGCGTTTATATATAGGTCAGGCACGCCAGAACCGCTCCACTAAAGCACAGGATAAAACGCTTGCTCACCTTGACCAACCCCGGGGCAGATACCTGGGATTGCCTCCACAGCGACTTCTAAAGAATGTAACTCCATCTGCTCAGCAACCACATCCCACCCAGAGAATCCTGATTAAACTGAATGAGCTGCCGCCGACCCTGACTGGCTTGTAGTTTCAAACTGTGATTCTATTACAAAGGGCAACAAACTTGGGCTGAGAACACAGCTGTGACTTTTCAGTCTCTACAGGATGATTTATCATCGTCAATTAGATATTTAGCTTTAAAAATACGGAATTCCAAATCCCTGTGACTTATGGGTATGTGTACATAGATAAGTTATGGATGGAGAAGAAAGCAGGACAAGCTTGCAAATTCGGAGGAATTCACTAAGCTACGGGGAAATCAATGAATATTTTGTTACCCAAATATTAAGTTTGATCCAAAACAGAAAATGTAATGCTAAAAAGGTCCTCTGCTCTTAAATACCAGTCTTTTAAAAACGTCTCTTTGCAAGGGGAGAATTTTTGCAGCTAGACTTGGGATGTAACTATCTTTTCAGGATTAATCATGAATTGTCGTGCGCTACACTCAAACCACCAACCTTCTTCAATAGTGAGAGAAGGGTAACTAGGGAGGAAGTCATTCCACCCCTCCCCCAACTTAATATCCTATTCCCAGATGAAAGTATTTCCTCATTTCCAATAATTTATTCCTCATTCATTCTGAGAGATGAAAGCATGCTCCTCTGAGTGAACAGGAAGATTTGCCAGTCATTTTGCAACTAGCTATTTCTGGCTTTCCACTAGAATATTCCTTCCTTTTTAACATATCTCATTAAGAAGTTCAACTGTTAACCAAACAACAGACTTTTTCTGTTACATGAACTTCATGTAACTCTAGTCACCAGTAACACGCTCCTGGATTACCCATCAGGATGGATATAGATGGACACACATGCACACACACATATACACAATGCAAACTTGAAAGTCACCTCAAATCTTAAAAATAATCTGAAAACTAGCCTAAGTGATGTATCTCTCACTGAACACTGTCAAGTGGGACACTGGCTAAAAAGACAGTTTACTTCTTGTAATTCAGTCATCTTGAGAATTATCGACTGCCTATGAGTGCTAGGGGCATAATTCAGAAATTATGATAAATTTTCTCTGCATTTGATGATAATTTAATTTCCTTTTCCTCACTTTAAAAGGAAATCATAATTACCAATCTTTACTCACAATAAATGGTTAAGGGCATTTTCATTTCATTTTGTATCATCGTTAAGCCAAAAAAGCCCTGGTGAGTTTTAAATATCACAAGGGATTAGGGCATAACTCAGCAGCACATTCTAGTGCAGACACGAATAATTTACCATCTGACACGTGGTATGATAATTTTGATTCACACATGGGAAATCTTATTAACCCATGACAGAATCAAATCATTTAAAAAGGCATGTGTATGAGAATTTCATAAACATTTGAAGCCAAGCATATATATGCAATAGTAAAATGAACATACACAATATAGACACAGATTAACACTGTTGAAAGACATTTAGATTGATTATAAAGATATTTAGTACATTATATAAAGATAACACTCTTTTTAGAAATGAATTTATAGGCTTCTTTTAATTGATATAGTTCTGACTTAAAGATGCTTTAATAATTCTCTCCTTTTCCTCAAATAAGATTAGAAGTCTACCACTAACCCTCACTTCAAATGTCACCAAGCCAAAAAATGTAAGAGAAGAAAGGAAAAAAGGAGAAGGAGGGAGGGAGGGAGGAGAGGAAAGGAGGAAGAAAAGGGAAGGAGGGAGGGAGGGAAGGAGAAAAAGCCTTTCTCAATTCCAGTAACTAACTCCTATCACAAAGTAGAATTACATGAAAATGTAATTCCTTCACATACTCAAAAACAACATCTCATGATAAAGTCTGCAGTTATTTTATTCCTGGAACACTAGAAAAGATAGAAGAAAATTTTAAGAAATGTAATTTCTGTCCATTTCTGTTTATCATAATGTCAACTTATCCCCAAATTGAGTGAACTGGCTTTTATCTCCCTAAGAAATCATTTTAGGTTACTATTACTAAAGTCTTTAAAAGCCCCAAATCAACTCTCTGGCTGAGGATAAGACCGGGACTTAGATTGGGAGAAAGAAAAAACAGCAAATTATTTTGAGATGGCTATAGGGAACTACCAGTTGAGTCTACAGTGACTGACTATAGAGGAAAACGTAAATACAAACAGTTAAACTATAAGACAATATACAGACATTGTTATTATTAATGGCAATGATGAATGATAATAATAACAATAATTATAATACTTTCAATGCTGATTATTTTGACCCACATATGCAAAACCTACAGGGAATGAAAATCAACAAATTAGTCAACTACAGGTATGCTCTGCTTGAGAACTCTGGATAAGGAAAAACATCACCTCTATATTTTACAGAACCTGACAGAAGACTCACTGAAGCCTCAGAAATTTCTCCTCTTGGAGTAGAGAATCAAGCTAATATTTTTTCAAGTTTGGAATTTTGCATTTATTTCAAAACCTTTTGAGGTTTTGAAAGAAATTATATTCCGTTTTCCTCAGAATTGACCATGCCGTTTTAAGCCATTTTTATTTCACTATATAGTTATTTAGAGTAAAACTTTATATAACTTATTCAGTATTATTCCTCAGGAAATATTGAGACTAAAAAGGATGGACAAAGCTGTATATCTGCTTAGTGGGTGCAAACACATATACTGAATAAAATCTTTACTAAAATATGGTTATTGTGACAAAGTTTGATGTTACCTCTGGTACTCCTAATTTTCGGCATGCTTCCAAAAAGTTTTCCACATTTCTTCTGCACTTGGCCATACTGAGTTTGGGCTATAAATGCAAATATGCAGAAATAATGAATTATTAAGAGAGAAATAATTTTATAACAGGTTAAATTTTAAACTTTCTAAATGGCACAAATAATAATGTTTATTGGAGGAAAAAAAATAATACATAACCAAAAAGGGATGATAAAAAATTATCCAGGAACATCCACCCAAAGAACTGTTAATATTTTGAATTATATTCTTCTAGACACTGTGTGCATATGTGTGTGTATACAAAGATAACGCACATACATGTACATACAGATGTGTGTTCATATGTAGAATTTCCGCACATGTGTGTACATGTATATACATGTGTGTGCAAAAATTTCTGCAAATGTATGTGTATGTGTGGATACGCAGACACATACACACAATTTTTATGAGATCATACTGTTGTGTAGCCTGCTTTAGTTCACTTGAAGTACACTGTAAACATCACCTTTTCCCATCAGTAAATATATTTCTATATGAAAGGTTAAATTAACCACGCTAATGACTTTCCTTCCCACCAAAGCAAGAGGTTTTTTAGAAAGTAGCTGCATCTGTATAAAAAAACACTGAAAATGGTGGGATGTTCAAGACTTAACCAAGAGCCTCTCACAACTGAGTTAATCCTGGCTGGATGACCTCTAAGTTGTGGGATGGATGACAGGTACATCTGACTCACACAGTTTAAGTTTTATATGGCTAGTTGTAAGAGTTTTACTGCTAAATTTTAATAGTCCACTCTTAGTCCTTTTAAAAAGGGAAGCAAGAAGCATGACTGACTCCAACAGGTCTGTACAGAGCCATGCTTCATAAAGACTGACCTTCCTGTTCATAGCAAGTGAGAGTGAAGTGACTCCTGTTCCATCTTCATATACCCACCCTCAAAATCTAAACTTTCAGTGTTTTTTTTACAAAAAGGGTACTCCCTCTATCCCCTGCCCCCAAAAGAGTAAAGAAAGAAAATCTGTTGGTGTGGAACAATTTAGTTTGGAGGCTGAACAAATATTATCCATGTTGGCTAGAGAGGAGATGATGACCCCCCAACACGGGGCCCGCAAAGATGAGGCAAGAGGCTACCTGGCGGGGGTGGAGGTGCCTAACCCCTTGCCATGTCTTAGGACAAGCCCACCACATTAAGCCTCATGCAAAGAGAAGGAACAGACACAGATAATGGGATGAGGGATAACAGAAGAATAGGTCCTGGACCAGCAGGGCACCGAGGGGAGTTTCATCATACCGAGACCCTGGCATCTGTCTCTCTGATCCTCTGGTCCCATTATCCTCCTTCATCTACTTATGATTTAGGGCGATCTATTCTGAAACTCCAAAGATGCCCAACACCATTCAAAATGTTTAGGTTAGCCCAGTAAAGTCAATGAAAAGTGGGCTTTAAGCTACACAAAGAAAACTTCCATCTTTGAAAGTGAGGGAGAAGGGCCCATTCTAAGATGGTTGCCTAGTTTCAGTTAGAAAAGTTCTTGCTACAAATAGAATGGTCAGAGGTTCACCTTTGGTCAAAGAATCAAAAATCACACCAGTTACACTAACTGGGATGCCAATGTTTAAGTTTACCAAATTGTCAAAGACTGAGGAAATTCATCTTTCTCAGGAACAGTCTCTTAGCATGCTGACAAAGATAGTGATTCTGTTTAACACTTTATTCGCTCAGCTTGCCATAAGAATTGGACAATATTAGTTTCATAAATGGAAAATTAAAATGCTTAATGCTGGCAATAACACAGGTAGAAAAGGCACCCTCATCTATTGCTGATGGTGCAGATATGATCGTTTTTATCGAGTGTTTACTATGTGTCAGCTATTCAACTATTCCACTCGGTGCTAAGGATACACCAGTGGAACCAAAAGACATGATCCTCATGGTCACTTGGCTCTAGCCTAGTTGGAAATATTAACGTGTTAAAGAAAACTATAGCATAGTATGAAAGAGGACTCAGTTATGGTGAGCTGTAAGGAGGAAAAAGCAAGGAAAAGACTCTAATTCAGTGCTAAGGTGTTAAGAAAGGCTTGCCTCCTGTAGACAGTGAAGCAGAAGAGAAATGGGTGCTAGTGATGTTTCAAGACGAGATTTGGAGGCAGGGTGGGGAGCAGCCTTCTAGTTTAGAGAGAGCAGCCTGTTGAAACACTGGAATGGACAGTGATGACAGAGACTAGAGACAGAAGCTGGTTCTAAGGCTACAGAGTGGTGATCTGGTCACAGGGGACTTCAAGATGCTCAGCGAAGAATTTCTGAGAAGTGAACATTTAGAAACAGCCCACATTTCTAAAAACAGAAAACTGCAATATAATAAGCTAAAATATTTCACAGTTGTTAGAATGGATATTTATGAAGAGTTTTAAAGACTTGGGGAAATACTTAAATTTTCATAAAAATTTTAAACTACTAAATAGTATATATGGGAAGCTCACAACTCAACAACAGTGTATATGTAAGAGAAATGCTAGCCATATAGAAGCCAAAATGTAAATAATGGTTGTTTTGGGGTGGTGGGATAAAAGATGATTTTTTTTTCCTCCTGCATTTCTCCATTTTCTCCAATCAAGCATTATTTCCCATTATATTTTCAATTTAAAAAGTTTTATTTGAAAAAGATAAATGGTGACAACCAAAGGATTTATTCAAGAATGTAACAATTTTTCCCTGAATAATTAATACCAGTATGTGTAGATACATGATTCATCGTGTCCTCTCACATCTTTCAAAACAATAATTGTATATTTAAATTGGAGGCTGAGGAACCATAGTTTCTTTCTTAAAATTTGGGGGAAATCATTGAATGAGAATTTGGTACAAGGCTCCTGCAACTTTATAGCAGTTTGGACTTCTATGTGCCTCAGTTTCATAATGGATTATAGGACAGAATTTATTGCCCAAGCTAAGGCAGATAAAGCAGACTTGACTCAGAAGACAAATTGGTCTTTTTTTCTTTCTTGTGTTTTCTGAGGCAAAAAAGTAGTCAAACGTTTGAAAGGAAAAATGTTCAACTGTATAGAAAGAAAACTGACAGTTGAAATGGGATCATCAACTAATTTTTCCTACTGCCAAGAGAAAAGAAACTAAGACAAATAATGCTACCAAGAGGCTTTCCTGGGGTGAAAGGAAGCGGGGTTTCACATGGGGCTTTCACTCCACACGCTCTTCATATTTTATGAATGCTATGCTTTGATATCAGGGGCTCTGACTTCTGAAAATCTGCTCATAAACAGTAATAACAATGGCTTGCATTCATGTGTGATCATACGTAGGACCTCATTTCATCCTCATGAGAGCAGTTCCAAGACAGAGAAGAGCCAAATCAAGTTAAAGAGAGGTTATAACTTTCCCAGAGTCATACGGTTTATAGGTAGATGTGGAGTTAGAATCCAAACCCTACCTTCCTAGCCCCTGACCTCTTCTACCTCACCTAATAGTAAATAGTGTGGATAGAAATTCTTCTTTCCTCTCTACTTGTCTGAACTCGATGCAGGCTTCAAACACCAGCTTATCTTTGATTCTCCCACTCTCATCTGAATTACCATCAAATGACTCTTAGCTCTCTTCCCGATGGCAACATGCTCCGTGACGCATAAGTGGAGGATCTCAGTGCCGGCTTTATCTCCCCATTGGGATTTATAGGGCACTAATGGCATCTCACTCAGCCTCCTCTTCCCCATGCTTCTCTTGTATCTCCAACGTACCCTTGAGCACAGTGAGTGAGCAAGGAATTGTTGAATTAAGGACTGGCTTACCAACCTCTGGCTTGACAGGTTCTTAATGATATTTTACACAGAATCCACATATTTTCAGAGCTATCCTAAAATCCCCAGAAATTAAAAAAAGAAGGAAAGAGATTCCATTTAGAAGGGCACCCACCAACCAAAAGAAGTTTTCCAAAAAATCTCCTGACTGTTTAAATAACTCCTCGTGAGGAATGAATCTTTATGTCCCTATGGTCTTAAACTTAGCACCCCAGGGGAGTCATTTCTTTAACATGACTTGCCTTATATTTGGAAAAAGTTCCTTTTCTGTCATTTACATATTTACTTACATAGTCTCCCTTTTTACAATGAAAATGTTGCTTCAATCAGAGATCCTGTTCCTTTTCAGCTCTTCTCTCAGTTTGGGGCCCAACAGAGAGGATGTGAGTGGGGTCCTGGTGAGCCCACTGGCATCTTTAACCAGTGACAGTGTCCCAGAGGAGTTGTTTTATGTAAAAGTTAGCACGGTGTTACTTACAACTGCTGGCGAGGGGACATGGATGCTTGCAACAGATCGCGGGCGGATGTGGTTGACTAGATGGCAGAGGACAACACCATCCATGAGGGCAGCCCCCAGGTCTTCATGCAGGCTGACCTTGAGTCTCATCTCGATGCTCTGTGGGGGAATCAGAGGGACGCCAACTGCTGTCAGGCAACTGAGGGTAAAATACTTACAGGTGTCAATGAATTGAGATATAAGTTTCATGACAGAGAAGGATAAGAACACCTGGAAACACTGACATGATTTAAGCCTTTTCAAAAGCTATTAAAGTATAACCCCTCTGTAGAAAAACAAGTTCAGTTGTCTCCAAAAATTTTAACTCGTTGAATTAAAAAAATAATGGAATCACTTCTTGAGTTTGATACTGCCACAGACTTACCAATGAAAATTGAAAAACAGAATGAGTTGACCAATAAAAACCAAATCCATGGTGATCACTTTGCAATATATAAAAATGTCAAATCACTATGTTGTACATCTAAAACTAAAATAATATTGTAAGCCAATTATACTTCAATAAAAATAAAATATATAAAAATAAACAAAAGTAAAAAATTAACCCATATCCAACTGGTTCAGACAGCCCACAAGGGGTAGAAGAGGGATTGACATGCTTTTCTCTTAGACCATCTTTCAGTTCAGAAATCATTTTTTCTCTCTTTTTAAAAAATTAAACTCTCAATTTTAAGATAATTATAAATTCATATACAGTTATAAGAAGTAATACAGAGAGATCCCATGTACCCTTTACCCAGTTTCCCTTGAAAGTAATGACTTGCAAAAATGTATACTATGACATGACAACCAGGATGCTGACATTGATAGAACATGTCCATCACCACAAGGTCCCTCGAGTTGCCCTTTTACAGCCACACCCACTTCCCTCCCACCCCAACTACCGCTTCTGCCCTGCTCTCTTTCTCCTCTCCTTCCAGGACTTCCATGACATGAATGTGGATCATCTGTTACACTACCACAGGTCCCTGAGGCTCTGCTCATTTATTTTCAGTCTGTTTCTTTCTCTCTGTCCCTCAGATTGGGTAATTCCTATTGTTCTTTCTTCCAATTCATTGATCCTTTCCTTTGTTACCTCCATTCTGCTGTTAAACCCAACCCCTGGGCTTCTTATTTTGGATAATGTATTCTGCAGTTCTGAATTTCCATTGGTCCTTCTTTATGTCTTCTATTTCTTTGCTAAGATTTTCTATTTCTTTGCCGAAGCCTTCTGTTTTTTTCTTTGTTTCAATCATGTTCATACGTGCTTGTGGAAGCATTTTTATCATGGATGTTGTAAAATCTTTGTCAGATAATTCTAACATCTCTGTCATATCAGTGTTGTCATTTGTTGATTATCTTTTTGCATTCATTCTGGTTCTCAGTAGAATGAGTGATTTTTTTTGGTTGAAATCTGGACGTTTTTGGTATTATGTTATGAGACTCTGGATTCTATTTAAACTGTTTTAGCTCGATTTTTTGGACACTGCTCTGGCAGGAAAACGGGGGTTACCACCTTGTTAATGCTGTGTAAATGCAGAAGTCTAGGATTCCCACTTGGTGTCAGCTGACTGGGGAGGAGTGGAAGTCCAGGCTCCCCACGTGGGCCCCACTGACAGCATGGGAGGGGGTGGGACTGTTCTTAGCTGGTGGGAATGAAGTTCTTGGCCCCTTACTTGGCCTTCTCTGATACCATCCTGGCAAAGGTGAAAGTCTGGCTGCCTACTGTCTTTGCTGGCGTGGGTAAGGATGGGGCCACCGTTATTCTGTCATGTTTAGCTGGAGCAGAGTGTTTACTGTCTAAAACTTTTCTGTCTCACTGGCTGCTCCTTTCTTGGTCCTCTGACTAAAGAAATCAAGCTTTTGTTAGGACTTTTTTTTTTAAATTGTGCCCATTAACATTTCCAGGTTTCCAGCTACTCTAGTTCCAAGTCTGAGAAAGATGAGGCAAAAAAGAAAACCCACGGGACTCACCACCATGTCCTTCCTAGACCCAGAGCCCAGCTGGTCTGCATTCTTCTCTCCACCTTTAAGAGTGATCTTATGCTTATTTTATATATAATGTCCAAGGGTTTTAGTTGTACTTAGTGGGAGGAATGGGGAAAAGTACACCTACTCCATCTCCTCAGAAGCAGATCAGTCAGCTTTTAAAATTTCAAATACAAATTTCTGCTTTACAACAGAAACTCCTTGTAAATGGATAATAGACTATAAGCTTCACGAGAGCAGGGAACTTTTTGCTCTTTTCTGTATCCATCACCTAGAATATAGAGCCTGGCACACAGCAGCTGTTGATAATCAACTGCTGGTGAAAGGAGAAGATGGAGTAGAAAATCTACATCCTCAAGAAGCTTCTTATATTCTTCTAGTTCATGGCTATGGTACTTTCCTTTGAAGATAAAGACCTTACGTAGTACATGATGTGCTGCCTTTAATAACTAATGCGAGTGTGTTCTTTGGTGACTGACACCTGTACTGCTGTTTGACCTTCCACATATTTATATATGATCCCCCTAATTAGACACAAAGACCATGAGGGTAGACAAATACATACACAGTTCCCACTAGGAGCTGTGCTGGGAATAGAAATACAGTAAGAAATAGGACAGCCATGGTCCCTGCCATCACTATGCTTAACATCTTCCCTGGCACCCAGCACAAGACTTCATCCTTCATAGAAGCTCCAATGGTTTGCCTATTAAATGAGTGATTCGAAAACTCTGACCAGTTTGGGGTACAGAGTACAGATAACTATAAACATCTTTAAATTCATGGAATATTATTAAGAAAATTAGTAATAGTGCATTTTTTAAAGTGTACCAGAATTGAAATACTAGCCTTTATACATACGTATTAAGTATTTCTCCTTACATTATCTCGTATATTCCTCACAAAATCCCACGAAGGTAGGTGGGAACTATTGTTTTAATATGTGGAAAAACTGAAACTCAGGGATGTTAAGTGACTTGCCCAGTAACAGTCAGTAAGCAAACTGGCTAGATTTGAAACTAGGTCTGCAGTGCTTCAAAGTCTATTTTTTTAAATACAGAATTCTGTTTCAATTCTGGAAATTATTATTCAGTTACACAACATTTCCCAGTACCTCTCGGAGCTGTTCCACCACTTCTTTTTCTTCTCTCATCTGTTCCATTTTCCTCCGAATCGTAAACTGTGGGTCTATAGATTCCAAATTTCTCTGCGGTCTTAGAAACACTGTAACAGAAAGGGAAAAAAAAGCCTTTATGGAGTGCCTAGTACAGGTTGCCATACTAGGCTAGTCATATTTAAATCAAACAAATAGTTTCTTTATTTATCCCAAGTAATCCATTTACTACTCACAGAAACAAGAAATTCTGAATTCACATGAAAAGCTTGATTACAATATTCTAGAGAAGACTGATACATTTTAAATTATTCTGGGTTGTGTGGACTAACAGAAGCTGTATCTCTGGTTGATAATCAGCTGAATCCAGCAAAGGGCTTGGTCATCCTTGGCACCATTCCAGATTCCTTCTCTCTCATTTTCCCACTGCTTTCATGTTAAGTTTTCATCTACACCCGAGGTTTCACAATCCTTTCATTAAATGCAGACACTCTGTTTCAACTAAGAAAACTTAGAACTGCTTTGCACGTTAAAAATAAGCACAGGTTAACAATTTTGTTGGCTCGGGTTTTTCATAAGCCTGGTTAGTTAACAACCCAAGTGATGATACACAGGACATGTATCTGAGTGGAGTGTGGCGTGGGAAAATTCTGCCTTCTCTCATGTCACTGACATCGAATCCCAAAAGCTAGCTCTTCAGAGAATGACCATAGGCTCCTTTTAGAAAAGCTGGCAAGCTGAGAGGCAGTTTTAAGAGATTATCTTTGGATGCCGTTCCTTAAAATTACAACCTCCAGGAATAGCAACTCACAGTGGAAGGGTTAAACCTCTGGCTCCAGAAAAAAGTGAATGCTCTCAACTTCTGAAGGATGACATCTTTTAAAGACTAATAAAGAAGGTACAAAATAGTCTACGTATGGCAGAGTGATTATAGCAAGGGTTTTGTTCAATTTTTATTAGGATACAAAGCCCAGGGTAGATTTAAACTTGAATTTTTTTCTTCCCTGTGATTTTTATCCTATTAATACTGTCAGTTTTCCATGCACACCAAAGGGGGCAAAGAACTGTTGAAAGCTGTAGTTAGTTCCCTGTGGCCCATAGATTTTCACATTGGGAGGGGTGAGGTGGGTGATGGGGAGGATTCGGGGCCTTCAGAAATTTGGGGCAGAGAACTCCAATTTTAAAAATCAATACCATGTAGAAGGCTGCACTGACATACTGCAATTGTAGTAGTTTCAATCACCATATCGTCAATAATGCAGAATAAGAAGATCATCTAACTTTTATTCTATTCTGACAAACATTTCCTATGAGCTACTTTAAAGGCTATTTTAATTTATTAGTTTTTAAAATTAAGTATGATTTACAAATACACTTTGAATTAAAAAACTGGACTCTACCATATAATCAATTATCCCATGTTCATTCAACTATGTCATTTTAATCTCAAATTTGTATCTTTAGACCAAAACATCTTAATATATATCTTGCATTATACTTCTCACATCTCGGTATTTTCTTTCTAAAACAGTTCTAGGATATTTGAATCAGCATTCTGGTGCTCTACAGAGGACCAGAAAATTAACACATCTTAAGAAACCCTTGACTTAGAGTTAACAGAGAAAGGGGATGAGCTATTGTACTTCACACCTATTGGAACCTCAGAGAGGTGTCAGCCTGGGGCCTGGGCTTCTGCCACAAGACACCCAAGGAAGTCACAGGCAGAAAGAGCTGAAGGCTTGTCACCAGGGTCCACAAAAGCCAAACCCCACAGGAAATGAGACCGATTGTTTTAAAAATAAAGGCAAAGTAGGCAAAGGAAGTAGGGCAGAGCAACTGGCAGGGAGAGTTCACAGAGCAAAGGGAAATGAGGAAGAGTTTGACAAAATAAAGCACAGAAGAAAGTGGAAACGCACTAAACTTGCCTTTACACCGTATTGACCCCCCACAAAAATTCACCCATTTAAACACAGCAGCCAGAAGAGATATATATTAAAATGTAAAGTCTAGAAATAATCCACACCGCCAAAGAAAAGGAGTCAGCCAAATTTACCAAAAAAGTCCAGGAACGTGGGCAGAGTTGAGTAATACACACACTGGCCAGCGAGGGGAGCCCCAATATCGTTTAAACAAATCTGTTTTCTTTGGAGGCTTTATTTTCCTTTGCCTTTTTTTCTGGGGGCAATCTTATCTAATACTGCATGTTTAGTATTTTCAATATGTTTTTATTGGCAGATTTCATTCTGAATACAAAACTATCAGGAAGTTAAATTAACTGGGAGCTTTTGGTTAACAGCATACAATTCAAGTATCCAAGTCTTGTTAGAGCCCTAGGGGAGATAACAGGATAATGCAGTGGTGTCTGGGGTTTAATTTCCTGGCGTCACTTTTCACCTTAAATTCCTGTACGTCTTAAAAAACACAAACTGCATGCCTGGGTATTTGCTCTATGAATGTAAGCAGTCAAAAAGTGTTAAAACATACGTGAACTGTTGTTTTGAAAACAAACACTTCAAATGTACATAAAATTACTGGAAATCTGATTATAATACTACTAGTTTTCTAAATAGATTAATTATTGTAGAATATATGAGAATTTAAAACAAACTATTTAGACTAATAATAAATCTACTGAGCACATCGATTTATTATTTATGTTTGTTATGACAGAATAATTTGAATGGGACCATTATGGTAGCTCTGATTATATTACCTACAGGTTTTTGGTTTGTTTTTTTTTTTTTTTTTGGTCCTTTCAAGTTATATTTAAATAACAAATGCCATGACCAGCCTGGTCAAAGCTTTAGGAAACTGATCTGTGGAAGAATTATTCTGGTTTTCTTTAATTTCACATCACTAAATTCCAAGAACTCCCTTACTTCATTCAGGGGAATAAAAGTTTAACTTGAGGCTATAAGGCAATATTAAGAGCCAAACTGTCAGTGCCTGTTTTTCAAATCAAATGCCACTGATTGTTGAAGTGTAAAGAAGAAAAAAAAAAAAGGGCAAGAGAGCAGAGTGAGTGTATGTATGAGTGTGTGTGTGTACACACATGTATATATGCCTAAAGGGTAGGAAGACACAGAGGTAGGTGATTTAAGATGCAGGGGAAAATGAGCGCTGCTTAGCTGTTTAATTACTATATATATCAAATAACATTCAAAGAATGAAAAGGACAATTTGCTCATATTTGCAATTTTTC
The DNA here is from genome assembly GCF_048773025.1 of Camelus bactrianus. NCBI lineage: Eukaryota > Metazoa > Chordata > Mammalia > Artiodactyla > Camelidae > Camelus > Camelus bactrianus. The sequence goes on from NC_133552.1 coordinate 17,084,738, forward strand.
TAGCAGAGGAGACAAATCGTAAGCAAGGACCCTGCAGAGAATGATGAATATGCTTATGCAGAATATCAAATTCACCCTTGCAGGTACAGGTCAAATTCCACTGACTTTTCTGTTATCTCTACCTTCTCCCTCATTCTGTTCATCCTCATCCCTGACCTGGGAGTGGTCTGTCAGCCTTGAATGTTCAACATCCTTTACCTGTGTCTCTCCTGGCATTCATCACTTTCTGTCTTACAGTACAGATCTGCTTTTCTCCATTATGACTCTGTAAGAGTTTATGTCTGTACAATTACGTCTGTACCAATCTGTACCTCCACCCCTGCCCCTACAAAGCAGTTTGGTGAATAAACAACACAAGTGTCTCAAAAACTCCCTCTTTCGGAGATCAGTCTATTTGGAGAGTATCTTGGGAGAGATTATCCTACTCTAATAATCAGTCATCTGAATTTTTCTATCATGAAGTCTAAAACTTAGTTTCCAGGTCTAAATGCATTAGACTCTGACATAAAAGTTCCATGAAAGCAGAGATCTAGTCTGTCTTTTTCAGAGCTATATCTAGAGTAACAAGCATCATGCCTAACACATAGTAGGCACTCAACAGATGTTTAAGGATGCACAAAGGAAACCATTTCTCTAAGTGTTGTAAGAGTATCTATGTTCCAGTTAAGCAAAAGAAGCCAACTCCTCTAAAAACTGCCTGAAATGCTACTTAATTATTACATGAAATGCAGTTGGTGTAGAAATTATCAGTCTATATTATTAACTTTTATTATCTAAATTTAACTCAATGAGAAGAGATTTCTTCTCTGTGGACACATGAGGCTTTGGAATTTTAGCTCTCAACTACTCCTCGGAAATGAAAAACCTGGACTGGGTGTGACGTTTAAGATTCACATGTTTAAGACGTTTAAGACTCACATGTTTAAGACGTTTAATACAAACTCAAAGGCAGCAATATGGTGGCTTTGAAAAGGTATCATGAGCTGCAGACCCAGGTTAATACAAATTAGAAATCTGACCAGTACATTCATTTATTCTCTCTGTGCCCAAAAAGGAATTACATAAATCCTCTGCCTTCAAAACACTCAAATTTCCTCTCCATGGTCTTGGACAGTTTACTTAACCCAGTGGCTTTCACCTATTTGAACATAACATAAAATCAGTTAAAATATACAAATACATTATATCAGTGCGAAAACTCCATGCTACACCAAATTAATTGGCACCTCTGAGCGTGGGGCACAGGCAGCTATTGTTTTCAAAATGCCCAGGTGATTCTAATATGAAGCCAACGTTGAGAACCACTGAAACACCTCTCACAGCTTCAGTTTCCTCATTTTTGTAATGGGGAAAATAATTCCTAGAAGTGCAAGATTATGATAAAAACAACCCAGAAAATGTCTGTAAAATGGCCCAAGATGGATGGGTCCAGTCATTCACTCTCCAGTGATAATTTAAAGATCAATTTTAAGTAAGTATAAATTAGCACCCACCAATTCATTGCAAATGAAAAAGGGAAAATGATTCAAAGGAAGATAGGAACAGTTTTAACTTCAAAATGAAGGGGGAAAGGTGCAGAGTACCAAGAGGGCACAGAGAAAGAGTGGAAGTGAAGTTTTCAAGTTAAGAACAACTTGAAGTGAAGCTGCCGAATCCACCCCTGGGGTGGATGGACACACAGACATAGGGCCACATCCTTCCCTATCCATTTAGGAGGCAGAACTCTGGGGATTGTGAGAATTCAAGGACTTTCTAGCCAGTTTACCATTTTTTTTTTATTTCTTTGAAGAATGAGTTTTAGGGAAACTAGGGGATTTGAAATGAGATATATTGGAAAAAAAAAATGTTCGAAAGCGGTATTTATTATTTTAAATGTAGTTCTTTAAATAAAACTTAAACTTTACTTAAATATTGAAATTTAAAATAAAAGGAGAATTTTAATATAAAGCAAAACAGTGAACAAGGTATAAAAATGCCGACTTTACCAAAATAATACATAAAAAACATAAATGAAAGGCAAGTTACATTATGCCGGTTGAGTTGGTAATACGATGCCATTTATTTACACAGGTTGAGATAGCTGCAGATATTGGGTAATGGAGAAAATATGAGGAAACAAAACTGACGGGGTAATCAGCTTTGAAATGCCAAGAGAGGCCACTAAATAGGATCTACTGTTTAAGAGGAACCAGTAAAAACAACACAAAAGTAAGCTGTATTTCTCTTCCAACTCTAGCTCGTATACTTGGGGATGCATAGCGTGCATCTTCATTAATTTAAAAAATGTATTGGAAAATGTATTCAAATCACAAAGCAATGTTCAGCACAAAGAGAATGAGGATTGTATTTGAAAGGCCAGATCTGGGAACCTCCACAAATATTTGTAAAGATGTCTGCTGCCACAAAATTATCAGAAAATTAACAGATAATTAACAGAAAATTATCCATTCCCCAGAGCATATTGTAGACAAATTGGAAATAAGAAAAAATTACAACCACCCAATATCTGACATAATTAATCCAGGCAGATGAATACTGAAAACAATCTGTTATTTATTTATTTATTTATGGCACAGCATAATAGCTACACATGAATCCCTGGAATTTTCACTAATATAAAAAATACCATATAAGTATTGCAAAGTATTTTATTTTCAGAAAGGTTTTCACAATGATTATTTTCTATGGAAATCTTAGGACTTTTAATAAAAAGAAGGCAGTCTGGCTTAGTAGCCTGCACAAAGACTTCTCCATGAACATCTGTGGGTGAATGGAAACACGGTGGAGGGAGAGGACTGGGGAGTCAGGAGCCCCGCCTCCCCTTTACCTGGCAGCGTGACCCAGGCAGGTCACTTCACCTTTCTAGTTTTAGTTGGTTCATCTATAAAGATAGAAATTCTACTACCACATAAGATGTCTAGATCTTGCCCAGCTTATAAAAAAAAAAAGTCTTTGGTTTCAGATATCATTCCTAAGGAAATACCAAATCACACATAAATCTTTCATTCTAGGCTTTACTTCCTTTAAACAACATCAGCTCCATAAATAGCCATGCTTTCTGAAGAACAAAAATGTCTCTCTCCCCTTTTTCATTTTTAAGTAAAGGAGCAGTTTATCAAGAAAGTTTCCCTTTAGCCCTCCTCAACTTTCAGAATTTAAAATGGGATGATGCAAGAAAGGACTTTGGTTTTGTTGTTGTTGTTTAATCATACTTGTTTACAGGTAAAATTTTTAAAACTCTATGAAATAATAAAATTCCTTTTATTACTAACCTGCCAAGATATACATTATCCTTCTATGTAAGCACATTTGGAAAAGCATTTTTGGTTGAATTTTGACCAGAAATCACAGCAAATGTTTTAAATATGTTTCTATGTGTTACATATACATATTTAGATTTTTTTTTAAGTATTACCAGAAGATACATCTTCCTATTGTGTTTGTATTGTGGTTCTACCCCACATCTCATTTCTCTTCCCTATAAATCATAGTCTCTATTTCATTTAACATTATTCTTGTCACTTGGTATCTTGGAGTAAAATTTGCAAAGTCTGAGCTAACAGACCAGAATAGAGATTCAGATATCTGTGGTAAGTACATCTAAATAATTATATTTATTTTATTTTCATCTTTTAGGCTACTTCAGATATTTAATGGTATGAAATCAAAAGAAATCCACTTTAATCCTAGCTAGGTGTCCTCGATTTTTTTATCTGCACATTTAATTCTCAGGCCAAGTGACTATTCTTGAATATTATATAGATGAAATTACACTCAAAAAGGGCAGAAGGTATCAAAAGTCAACATATGCAACTCATTTGCAAAACAAAAAGTCATTTCATTTTTAGAAATGTCTCAGTTTTAACAACTTTCAGTGCACCCTTCTAGGATCAGCCACCATATGTCTAAATTACTTTAAAAATCTCATATGGTAAGCACAGACAATAAAAGATCAAACTCCAAAAGCATTTAGTTCAGAAGCAGGAGCAACAGAGATAATCCCAATGTGCAAACCCCAAATTTTTATAAACAAGCAAAACACTCCCAAAAAACCCAAGCAGAAAGGACAGAGAAGAAATTATTGTAAAGTCCTCCCAAAATTCAGAATATTCAAGATAATTAAACGTAGTTTGACAAACCACCAGAGAACAATGCACATGCACTTTTCTGGCCTTCCCAGGTTTACTACTATCTCTTATATCAGGCATGCAGGTGAATACACACTATCTTCAGCTGCACAGAAATGAATGTTCAGTGTATTCATTCACTGGCTTATTAATGAGCACATCAAAGAATAGGTACAAAGCCACCTACCATTGTCACTGTCTCCTTCAGATGGAACACTGTAGCTAGAGTTGTCCCATGTTTGTGCCTGTGTAAGTTTGTTGAAGGAGATAGGAGGAAGAGTGAGGGCTGGGTCTGCAGGAGAGCGAGAGAGCCAGTCCGCGTACAGTTGCACAAGGACCAGGGAAAACCAAAGGGGCAGCAGCATTTCACAAACGGCATAAAGATTGTATGGAAATGAAGTGAAATTCATATTATGGGATTTAATTTCAAATGTACAATATAGGAGAATGAAAGATGGCGCATGGAATAAAAAGAATGATAAAAAACTGAGTGTTAGTACTTATCAATCACATATTCTGCATGCAGTTAATATCGTTAATCTTAACAGTTCCACAAGCCCACAGACTTAGAGTACTAATGCATCATGTCAGCAGAAAGAAAGAGTACCCACAGATTATGCAGATAAAAAGCAAAAGACCTACCAGATACCTTTTCCAAAGACCTTCTAAATAACTAACAATCTTAGCAAAGATGATTCGCACAAAAAATTTCGTTACACATACAAAGCTTAATATATGTAAATATATCTATTATTTAGAAATAAAACTATTATAGAATCAGTGTTTACCGCTGGTGAATTTTTTTCCCAAAGCAATGTAAAATTTCTCTTTAAAGACATCTGTAAGTCTGCTGGCATGCTTTACTGATAGCTGAATCTTATCAACTCTGCTCAACCCTTGACACACAGGTACACCTCTCAATACTGTCTTTGATATTGGTCAGTATAAAACCAATTTTAGACAGTGGTAGAGTCTCTTTAACAACAAATCAATTAACTAATAGATGTCAACCAATTTCAAAGCACTTCTAAGGTGGTTACTTATGAAATGATAACATCTCTCTCTTTTGGCACTAACTATATACATACAGTAATTTTTGATGTTTAGGAATTACCTATAAAATTTTTATTCAGTCATAAGGCAGGGCCAGTAAAATACACAGACATGATTCTAGGAACAAATATTTGGTTATATAAAGTTGTCTTTCTTTGGAGGGAAACACAGTAAAAAAATACTTCTCTCGAAAAAAACTATCAGCCTGCTTTAACACAGAAATCACAGAAATCCATATACTTAACTTTAAAATAAAAATTAAATCACCTTTTAAAGTTCCAAAGCTACGCAATCAAAAATAATTTCTCTGGTTTTTAGTCATATGATCTTCAATTAAGATTACTGTATATATTATTTTCTAGAAAAATGTGAAAAATACATACTGTAATATTTTTAAATTACCAAATAAAAATTTTTAAATTCCCAATACATGATACTAGTTTTATAAAGTTCCAATATGCCACTTGATAATCCTGAAAAAGTCAGCATTATTTACAGTAACCAAACCCTACAAAGCTTTCAACAACTAGAACAATTTCCACAGTGGTTAGTCAGCATTACAGAAAGGTTGGAAGCTAGGAGAGGAAGTTATCTTTGTTTCCTACTATTCAAAATTAATACTTCATTTATTTTTCACCACTACAAAGAATCTGAAATGGCTCAGCAGTGCAGGCACAAGGCTGATAAGCTGAGTTTGGACCCCGTAAAAAGAATTTTAAAAGTCACGGAGACAATTTTATAACCAAATTGCAAAGATGCACATTCAAAAGAATATTATTCTTTGGAGATCCATTTAACTTGCTATTTGCTCCATTATAAGATATTTTTAAGTTGTGTAAAATTGCCTGTACGGGACAGGAGAAAGCTGTAGCCCAATATGAGGTCCTCAGTGTGTAGCGAACTCTCCCGGCAGATCATCACTCAAGGCACAAATGCCTCCACTCCTCCCAGCACACACCGGAGACTGGATGTGGAGGCCCAGCCCAGATCTGCCGGCATACACTCAGCTACATAAATGGAGAGGCCAGCCATTTGAGCCCAATTTCACACACAATTTGGCTCTTCAGAAAACGCCTCCTAACCCTTCCCACACCCAAGCATCTTGTCAAATGGCTTTGTCTTATAGCCCATTCAAAATGCCGGGAAACCATTACACCTGGGTGCATGTTACCCATCAATCAACTTCTCCAAAAATGAAAAAAAAAAAAAAAAAAAAAAAAAAAAACTTTGTAAAGAATCACCTGTTGTTTTTTCCTGTGGGTACACTTTTTCAAAATACATACATGTATAACTTCAACTGTTGCCAAAATGCTTTACTGAAAAATCCAAGGACATCTGAGTTCTTTGCTACCTTTTGCTTAAAGCATCTGAATCCTTTCTCAGCACTTAGTTAAAAGCATTAGAAGTAAGCGTATGCAAAAGGACCTAAGAATCAACAATATTAAAACATGGACGCACCTAAAAGAAGGCAGACAGTGCTAGAACTTTAAGTACGTGGAGAAATTAAAAGAACCAAATTTTTCTATACAAAGTCCTTCTTTTCAAAATCTGTAGTTATTCTGCACATTGTTATAATTTACATTTGTGAATATGCTAACCATAAGTTGGAAGAGAGTCGGTAATATAAGCAGAAATACTCTTAAAAAAATGACTCCTGACCACTCATGTGAGCCTTGAAATGATCCCCCTGTTCTATGAGTAAATACACAGACCCTACTAAGGCCCAGAAAGCAAAAGAGGGATGTCTCAGAAAAGAGTCACCAGGTTTAACTCAGCAACATAGCAGGAACCACTGAGGCAAAGCGGTAGCCATTTTATCAACAGAATATTTCTTCCCCACTTACATGCCCCAACACCTTTTACTCTTTGCTCTGATTCAAAGGGAGATACAGTAATCTATCACTGATAACACGGCATTAACAGGTGATTCACTGACAGCAAGGCTCGAACATCTGGCCTCCCCAAGCTGTAGCAAGGTTCTGATGCCAGGACTCAAACTCACCAGAGTTGACGAGGCTGCTCACACTATGAGGTATACACTTAAAGGGCCAAAGAGAAACAACTGAATTGGTCACATGTGCAAGAATGCTGAGGTTTTAATTTACCTGATCGAGGCTTCAGGCCAAACAGAGCTGTGCTGGTGTTGGTAGGAGAGATGGCAGGGGAGTCCTCTCTAACCTGTGGTGTTAGAAGGAAAGGAAAGTTTTTAAAGAACTGACGCTGGACTATGCATGCTTCTCTGTGATCACGGATTATCATAAAACCACCACCTTCTTGCATGTGCTGCTGCGAGGAAGTTCTGACTAAAAAACATGATAATTAATGCATCTTCGCCCTGAAAATGCTTTAAGTGGTAGAATGAACAGAATGCTGTTCTGGGGGAGATCTGTTCAATTTTTCACGTGCTCACTATAGAAATAGTTGACAATCATGTGAAACTGGCAATCCTTTTCTGCTCCAGAATAGACTGTGCATTCACATGCAGGCACGCACACATACAAGCACACACGCACAAGCGCACACTCACATCCACCTCACAGACGGCACGTCTGACAAAGAATCTCATCACACAATAAGATGAGGAAACAGATAACACTGAACAGATGTCTCAGCTACGGGGAAACCACGCACTGAATCATTTATGGAAAACAAGGCATTCTAAATGTTGCCTAGTTGAGCTATTTTCACTTCATTTTCTATAAAAGTGTTCTCATATTTGGTTTTCAAAATATATCTTATAAAATGAATCTTTAATTATGGATAAGAGCCAGATCAGGCTATGAGAGCTAATGAGAGATTCCCTCAGAGAATCCGCAATACAATTAACTCATTAATCATGACAGTCTCAGATTATAGATTTCTGTAAAAGATATTCCAATTCAGGCTTCACAAAATAGCTCAGCTTTCATTAATCACCAGGAAACTTACCTCATTGGGAGAATACTCGCTCCCATTATTCTGTAATGTTAGATCATTTTGCACCTTAAAGAAGAAAAAATGCATGGTATGTTCCATCAGACTATAAAATTATTGAACGAGTCTTTTTAACTTCCATCATGTCCCTGGCACACAGGGACACAATGAATCATATGCTGAATTAATTAGTAGCTAAGTAGGTCATACTTACGTTTTCTAAAAACATGCAGCTATATTCACAGACAAATACATCTAAAGCATCACACAAACTAAGAAAAAAGAATTTCCCAGAGCAAAGAGCTCAGCCCAAAGTACCTGTGAACATCAGCTTTCCTTGCTAGGTTACCAAGCAACCCAGGTTCCCACCTGCTGGGAGCATAAGGATTTTTAGAAATGGTCCAAGGCAGTAGTTCCCAAATACACAGAATTTCAGTGGGAGCTTATTAATAAATACACATGCTTGGACCTAGGAAAATCTTATGCTGTCAGCTCAACATCATTTTCTTTGGCCATCAGTGGGGAAACTCAATAGCTTATTTTACCCAGATCTGCCTTCTTTATAATCAAGAATTCCATGGATCCACCCAAATAAAAAATTTGGTAATAGCTAATATAAACATCTTCATGTACATCACCAAATTAGTATAAATTTAAGATGCCTATTCCTACTGTTGAGGAGTGCTATTAAAAATATTATCAACTTCGACAAATCCAAGGGAAAAACATATTTTTGGAATAAAATGTCACTAATTTCCCTACCCAATTAAATGCCTTAACTTTTAACAAGTAACTTGTCAGTTTGATTACCTCTATAAGAAACTCCTTCGTCTAATTTTTCCTGTTGTCCCTCCAACATCTCCCCCCATTGGATATGATTTATGTATGGGAGTATAACCCACAATTCTTCCAAATGGATGCCAGTGCCTTCCAAACCTGATGTGGACAGTCATCTAAAGTGTGTTTAAAGTCAGATAATGTGATGTGCTGACAGTTACAAACCATTTCATAATGTTGGCCTCATCTGTTTAACTGGACACCACCCCATCCCTCAGTGTTTCTGCCCGGTTCACACTCTCTGCTGATTTGGCCACAGCGGTGCTGCCTTGTTCAGCACGGCCTCCGGGACCCATCCAAATCCAAACCACCCCACAAATCTAGGTTTATTTCCCTTTCCTTAAACTCTTGTCCCTTCCCCCATCCCACAGAACACCTAAAACACTCAGGACTAAGGACCATCTTTTATTCTTCTCTAAATTTCCTCAATATCTAAGTCTTCTTTCCTCCATAATTTTTTAAATGCCTTAAAAGTGAGGGCAACTTCATCTCCTTCCTATCCCAGTCCCCGGCACCATAAACGAGGCTGAATCCAGCACAAGGACTCTGGCTATTCAATTCTGGCTAAATGATCTAATAAGGCTATGCTAAAGTTACTACTTTCTTCCTGAATGAGATGGAAGAGAGAATATAAAAATAACTATATATGAGATTCCCACTTAAGTTCTGCATAATCATTAGCACTGGCTTGCTAATCCACTACTTTCTCTTCTTTTTCTCCTTGTGACTTCCTCTTTCCACCAGAGCCAGCATCTCCCCTCCCTTTTTAAAGTCATAAAGACATATCTGTCATGGACAGAGAACTGCCCAAAGAAGGAAGCAATGAGTAAGAATTTCTTAAACCAAATATGACTCCTCATTCAACCGAAAAGGAAAAAAAAAAAACATATAAACATTGTAAATCAGAGATGGAATGGAGATCATTTTTCTAGAAGTTTGGTGTCTTCCTGACACTCCTGAAAGCACACAGGAGGGCATCTATTTTACTGGAGTCAAAAGTGGTTCTGCAGCAGGATATTAACATGATCTCAAAGTACCTCTTCACTGACTGCTTACTAGTTGCAAGAGGAAAATGAAGCAACACTCAGACAGTGGAGAAATCAGGTTATACCTTGACTGGGTGACCAAAGGAACATCACCAATGAGGCACAAATGTACAGTCTGCCCCCAAATGTCCTGAGAAGGACACAGCATCACTTGTGCAGTATCCCAAACAAGAACGCAGAGCCTCACTCTAATCATGAGGAAATATGAGGGACTTTGTTCCACAAAATAAGAGGCAGTTCATTAAAAAAAAAAAAAAGAGGGGCACTATATTTTTTGAAATTTTAAAGTCAAAAAAAAAATCAAAGAAAAATTATGGAGATGTTCCAGGGTAAAGAAAACTGTAAGTACCTGACAACGATTGCCTCTAGACTGGCTCCTACACTGAAGGAGAAAAAGTGCTATGAAAAACATCATTATATCAACCTAGATATCTGGAATATGGATGGCAGATCAGATGAAAATATTTTATCAATATAATTTATGAAGTTGATAACTGAAATGGGGTTATATAAGGTGAAAATCTCATTTCTTAGGAAAGGTACATTGAAATATTTAGGGTAAAGGACTATGATGTACAAAACTTATCCTCCAATTTTCAGAAAAATAACTGTGTGTGTGTGCATGTGCTTGTGTGTGTGTGTGTGTGTGTGTGGTGGTAAAGAAGAGACAGAGAACAAATGACACTGTGAACGTGGTAAAACATCAGTCACAGGTAAACCTGGGTAAAAGGTTATAATTTTTTGTAACCTTTTGTAGAATCTTGTAATTATTTTCAACCTTTTTTAACTTTAAAATTATTTTCAAATAAGAAGCTGGAAAAAAAAAAGTGAGTCTGCACAGAATCAAAAGCAGCATGTCTCAGAAGGAGAGCTGATGACATGGGCCCTGGGCAGCGTTCAAATAAGAGGCTTCCCGATGTCCCGCTGTGGGGTCATTCAGCGATGCCTCCCTCCCCTCGGGGAAGAGGTAGTGCAGTGATTCTAAGAACCATACCAACAACCACCACAGAGCAGAGTAACAGTAACAGCCGACAGTTAGGTGCCTGGGTTGGGAGACTGATCCCAATTTATAGACAATAAAGGTAAAGTTAAAGAGGCAGCCCACAGGAGCCCACAGTGAGCAAGTCTTTGAGATGGGGCTGAAGCTTAACACAATTCCTCAGCACTGCACTCAACTATGAAACCACACTCCCTGAGAACACAGGTTTTTCAACTACAGTTCTTTTTTTTTCTTATTTAACACAGAGACTTAGGTGGTTAAGAGTGCAATTGCTCTACTACAGTACGTGTTCAGACACCTCAGGGGATGTAAATTGGTTTGTATGGAAATTAGCCATCCTAAACCGACTCAGTAAGAAGAGATAAAACAGGTTGTAACCAATGTTTCGCTTCATCTCGCTGAAACTGTTTTTTGAGGGACCTTCCAGGCTTATCTCCAGTTTTACATCAAAACTGCTTTTTCTACAGCCACCAAATTTCACCCTATGTAGCTACCTAACCTACCCTTCCTCTGCCCCCAAATATCCCCACTAGTTTCTCTTTGTTAGAGTCTCTTAATCCTTAGGCATTTCCCAAGTTCTTGTCTTCCGAGTTTTGTGAGTTTGTGTTCATCTGGTCAGTTCACAGGCTTCTTCTGTGACTGTAAAACCTGCCTCAGCTGGTCTTACCTCCAGATTCTGGCAGAGAAGTTTCCCTGTGGGTCTTAGTCGCCACTGTCTGACTTAAAGCTGCCTGACATAAACAATTTAGAGAATTTAATGGAAACAGCCAACTCTCATCTTTAATGAGAGGTGAAGTATAACAGATAAATAGAAAAATTAAAGGAGCTAAAAGTATAAAACATTTGAAAAGTAGATCTTGAACAAATCTGAATATTGATCTCAACTGATGAATGTTCCACCCCATGAGAAATCTTGACAGAATATAGCGGCCACTATTTTGTGGCAGAATATTGCACCAGAGCTCTGGGTGATCCAAGAGCAGCCTTACCTCACATACCGGGGATGTCTCCAACTGTATTTGACCACTGTAGGAATTAGAGGGGAAAAAAAGCTATGAAGTGGAATTTAAAGCAAAAATACTTCAATGTAAAAATAGAAACTATGTTATAAAAAAAGAAAATACGTTGTAAAAGGTCAACATACTTTAGTGCAGAGTCTTGTAATTCCAAGTCTTCTGCGGATTCCATAGGGTAAAACTTTACAACACTTCTCTCTGTAATATCTGTGCTTAATCTGAAGAGTAGCGGGAAAAAAGTGTTAGCAAATTTACAAAACTTCTATGAAATTGTACTGCCTTTAGCCATTTTTAGTTTTAAAATTTAATATATTAAAAAGTTATGTTTATTATTAGGATTAAGTAATGAAAAGTTTATGGTAGAAATTTCAAATTTTCCCACTATGTGCCAAATTTAATATAATAATTTTAATACAATTTTCCATCTGCTTTGGTATCAAAATTCAACTGATTTGAAATATAATAGTGAGTTCTGATAAAGTCATAATATTCATAGGTAGCATACACTAAATTTTATTCTAGAACTTTGTTAGTTTACAGAAGTACAGTTGTTCTATACTACACATGTACTATATTATGGTGTATGTACAAAGGGCATTTGTTTTAATAAGACGATATCTTTGATAGACACTAATAATCCCAGTTAAAAAACTAAAAATTCATTCATAAGAAATTTATTTCTGAAATTATCTTGCAGATAGTTTCTGAATTTCTGTAATTTTAAGAGTTGAGCTTCTTTTTAAGATCTATAGAACCAGAAATTTCTGTAAGTCAAATTAAAGTTACAAAGCTATTTTAAAAGGCAGGAATAAGTTCGTATTACTCATGCCTATTGAAAATGCTATCAAACCAAAAATCAGAAATCCTTAAGAGAAGAAACTGACATAAAGGCAAAACAGGATAGCAATATTCAACTGAATTTTTTGATGTTGAGGTTGTATAAAAGGTAAAGCTCTAAAACTGAATCCTATAATCAGTGGCTTAGCTAAAATAAACAAAGAAATCTGGATCCATGAAATATGAGATAAAGAAAAACCCCAAAGTGTATATAAAATTTTTATTACTATTATTCAAGCTAGAAATAAGGGTGACCTCTTGAAGTGCCTTCTCTTTATTCAAAGCAAAAACAGGACTCTCTTTATTCCCATTACACTGGCACACAGACACATTATCATCGAGTTAGAACTGACATAATACGACAGCTACTTCAGGATGAACAACAAAGATCTGGAGCAGCCAAAGTAGTGGATTGTTTGAGGGAGGAAATCAAATCTATATAAAGTTTTACAACATAATATAATCTTAAAATAGCAATCCATAAAGATGCAAATCAACTATCACTTGGAAGGTTACTCAAGGCTGCTTTCTTCCACACTCATGTCGACTGGCTCAACATCATTGGCAACTCATTGCCGCAGACCTCTCCAAGCTGGAGCAGAATCTCCAGATCCTCAGTTCACCCCACTTCTCATGAAAGATGACACAACTGAGGCCCAGAGTGGGGAGCCACACCCTCCAGGTCACCCCCATCTTACACTGGGTTCCAGTCCCACATTCCCTCACCAGTACTATGTCCACCAAACCAGGCTGTTCTTTTTCACTTCAGAGACTCACATATTAATCTTGAATTTGTAAGAAAAATGTATTAGAAAAGGGATAGAAAATGTAAAAAGGTAGAAATATTAAAACAATATTAAGTTTAAGCCCAAGTGGGCCTCCTCTGAACATCACGTCTTCAAGACTCTGTCCTGGATTCACGTTCCCTTCCTGCTCATGTGCTTGCCCTTAGGAACCTCATCCCCGCATCCAGCTTCTGTTACTGCAACACCTGATTAAAGTACCTTTAAATCAAAGTCTTGATGTCCCAGACCTAAACATCTAACAGTTGAATGGACACTGCCACATTGCCACTGGAACTCTATTCAGCAGGCCCTAAACAGACCCCAACATCCTCCTCCTCAAACCGGCTGTGCCTCCTGGTTCCCCATCTCAGAGGGAGATACGAGGGACTGGGGTCTAAAACACGTTGGACTGTTCCCTTCCATCCTCACCACCCACTTCAAACAATCACCAAAAACTACTTAAGTACCTACCACTGTCTAGGTACAATATTTAAAAGGATAAAGAAAAACAGTAATTTAGAAATACCCACAGAAGAAATGCATCTTAATATATTTCTAGTTTTAATTTTTCTAAGCTTCTTATACAATTGGGGCCTAATTCTATTTATATAATGGGGATCAAACTTTATGCATTTTAAAATACGTTTTAATGTTAAAATTATATAATGAGCAATCTAAAATACATTGGAAACTTTAAAAAACATTACACTGGCCACATATTCCATCTTATTAAGGACCAAAAATAAATTTAAATATCTCCAAATTGTTAAGTCATTTCCTTTTTTCCAAATATTTGCTATTAAAACCACCTCCCCCCTTAAGAAACATTTTTAGAATTCATTCAAAAGGTTTATAAATAGTTTCAGACTATGGCTTTCCACTACAAAGACGCCTTCTGAAAGGGTTTTGCCAATATACTTTCCCAACAGCAGGTTATATATTATTTCAGATCCTCACAACCCTAAAAAATAAGCACTTGTAGACCATTTTAAGATGAGAAAACTGTAGTGCAGAGAAGTTTCAGAACTTACCCAGATTAACTGGCGTTAGAGCTAGCTTTGCAAATGACTCTAGTTGATTCAGGGTATATTGTTCACCAGCCATGCTGAACAACCACCCTATTCCTCATAATTTCACACACACACACACACATATACACACACACTCTCTCTCTCTCCCTCTCTCCTCCCAGTTTCCTACCCTCTCACCAACTGCCCTGGTTTAGGATGTGAAACTCAGCTCTTTAAGGAACATACCTTGATTAGGTGCTTACTAATAAGTCAGGCCCTGAGCCAAACATTAGGGAGAATTAACAACATGAATAATCATATTTTTAAATCATTATTACCTCCCCCTGCATGTAAAATAAAGTTTCAGCTCCTCAACACAGCATTCAAAGTCATGCCTGCCATCAATTCAAATGGCCCTTCTGATAAATCTCAGTCCTGGCTGCACAACAGACCCACTGGCAGACCTTTTAAAAAATAAAAATGGCCAGACCCCCCAGCCCCACAGGTAATGTCAGGGTGTCTGTGTTTTGAACGTTCCATAAATAATACTGAAGCACGGCCAGTGTGGAGATCATCTTTTCTGCCTGAGATTTTCCAAGCTTGCTCCATTCTTTTTGACCTCCATGTCTTTGCAGAAGCTTTTAATTCCATCCCAAATTTGCTTTCTCCTTGAAAATGTCAGCTATGAAAGACCCTGGTAAAATACCTCAACCTGCAGGAAGGCCAGCCGAGCCATCTCCCCTTTTCCGTCTGGGGCCAGGCATTCATTCTGGTTCATCACTTTTTGCTTCACTTTAAGCACGTAAATCAATTACACTTAGAAATCACTATCACCATTCAAGGCAACTCCTATTACAATAGTTTAAGTTCTTAGAAGGAAGAGCTGTGTCTACTTCATCCTTATATTCCCCAAGGTGCACGCTGTAGATCTCCCCATGCTGTAAGCACTCAACTAATGTCTGCAGAATTGAAATGCTTTTCAAATCAATCGCCAAAGATTTACAGCCATACTCACCCTGATCTGTCACTACACTTTCAGAGCCAGACAACGGTGGTGGTGTACTCTCACTGGTACTCTGGGACTCACTAATCACCCTTTCCATACATCCCAGAATGTGCTGCGATTTCCATGTGCACCACATTACAAGACCACATCATCTTCAGGTTTAAAGTCTCAGGACCTCTGAATGATTTGCTAGGGATAAATTTGGATCTATTTCTCTATCAATATAGTAGTTATTACCGGATACCAGGTACACTGCCTTACTGAAAAATATTTCGTCCAGGGGAATTCCATTATCCTCAGCTAAGAAACCAAAAAACATGTCTCCTGCATATAGTGTCTATTAGTGATAAAGGCTAATTCAATTAAAATGATCTTCTAACCCATATCTTTAGAAATACAGTATTCAGTTAACATATATTTGGCACCATCAGAAGTAAACATGGTAGCACTTGATAAACTAATTCTTTCCTTTTTGGAAAATCTCTTATATTTCTATATACCAGAGGTTTAAACTTTAAGCAATGTAAATATGCACTTTTACTGTATTTCTGTTATCTAAGAAGTATACCAAAAATTGCCCTATGAATTTCATGAAGAGTAAATGAATTTCATGAAGAGATGGAAAATGGGGGAATTGATCTCAATCCCTCCAAAAGTTTGACTCTTTTACTTATGGATCTTGGGAAAATAGACAGTTAAAGCGATTTTTCATTGTTAGTGGTGAGCCCACACTGTGAGTATAAATATTTTAAAAATTGAGATAATGCACTCAATAAATTAGCGTGTATTATTTACACAAGAAACCTGGGCCAAGGCAAAACACACCTACCTGTTGGGATCCTGCAGCAAATCTACCGCTTCTCTCAGCTGTTCAATCATTGCTATATTCACGTCCTGGTCTTTGGATGAACTTAGTCTGCAGCGTGAAACCAAGCACAAGATTGAAAATGGTCACTCGAACATGAATAGAACCTGGGTTCTTATAAAAATCTGTCTAACATTATAAAAACAATGGACAAATTCAACCCTTCAAAGAGGACATATCACTGTTCCATGGGGTGGGCTGCCAGAGTGTAGCAGAAAGAGCTACAGGGTGGGGAAAGCCAGCTTGGCAACAAAGCAGCACAAATCACACAAAGTCTCAATGCCCAGGGGCCTCCTTATGCTCTTTTGTAAAATCAGAGCAACGGACAAGCAGGGTGGTTCTCATCCTCTGCTTTCCTGAGCCCTCAGGGGATCCACAGGGGTGCTCAGAGAGGGCAGGTCTGCACTACTTCTGACCTTCCAACTCCAGTTCAACCAGAGTGGCTCAGTTTTGGTGCTTTCATACAATATAAGACTTCAGCGTGGGATGCTGGTTCTCAGCTCATGCTCCTTAAGCAGCAAAATCATGTATGGTGCTTAAAAAAGAAATGCCAGGCCTGATACTCTCAAGTAAGTCTTCCTGGGGTTTGGGCATTTTATTAAGCTCTTCAGATGATACTGGTTTACAGGCAGGGTTGAGAACAATAGATAAAAAGACTGAGAATGGGTTTCCAAAGCTTTACAGCTTAAAAACTCTTTCCCTATAAAAATCCTTTTCCCTATAATTCTGTGATTCTATAATCAAGGTAGTCCTCCTTGACGTCACAGAAATGTATCCAACAAAGTGCTGGTTACACTGGACAGTGATTTGAAAGGAACTCTGCAATGGTTTTAAAGGACAAGAGAGATTTGAGCACAGTTACTGCTTTCCACTACATAAGCCAATGTCTTTCTGTAAGTGGAGAAATTTTTAAGAATGTAGTAACCCCTCAATAAGGGAAAAACCCTGACAAGGTATGATGACAGGTTCAGCCCTAATGCTGGATCATGGAAAACAAAATCCTGGGAATCAAAAACCTACCATATGCCACACGGTCCAAACTCAAACCCCCGGACATGGTTTATTGTCTGATAGATCACTCATGCCCTCCTCCGTACAGCTGGCCAAGAAGATCTTCACATGCAGTAGAGAAGGGATATCCATCTGGTATGAGAGGCCATGGGTTCAATCTCAGCCCTCTCTAACCCTGGGGCAGGTAATCAATCTCTCTGTGCCTCAGTTTTGTCACTGGTGAAATGGGTGATAATAACAGAACTTATAGGATTGTTGTAAAGATCAAGTGAGTTACTCCTTGTGAAGTGATCAGGACAGTGCCTGACATGATTATTTAATACATGTTAGCTATCACCACTATTAGGCTTAAGACCAAGACATTAGAGGTATATGCTTTTCTCAGATCTTGAACCTGATTTCCTAAATTACATTCTATCCACAACCTCAAATCCAATAAAACTCAAGGCCAAGGAAGAGGTACAACCTTGCACTGTATGGCCCCAAAACTATGACAATAAGCATCCAGACAGAGGAAAACTCGCAACTTCTGATCAGCATCGCTGGGTAAGAATGCAAGCTTGCTCAAAGAAAAGCGGCCCAAAATGCTATCTTGACAGGGCTACCGTTCTGCTAGGAACACGAGGTCTACAGGGTGTGGTGCTCCACCAGCCCTGGGTACTCACATTCCCTCGGGATGCCAGTGCGCGTCCTCTTCTATCCGTAACAGTTCTTCACAGGTCTCTGCCCTTTCCTGTGGACAGAACACATGCATCTTCTGAGAACCACTGGCTGTCAACAGTCAACAGTCTAAACCTGCCCCCACCCAGGTTCACGGCAGCACTATTCACCACAGCCAAGACGTGGAAACACCCCAAGTGTCCATCGATGGATGAATGAATAAGCAAAATGTGGTGTATACATATAGTGAGATATCATTTAGCCTCAAAAAGGAAGGAAATTCTGACACATGTTACAACATCGATGAGGACATTATGCTAAATGAAGTAAGTCACAAAAAGACAAATACGGTCTGATTCCACTTACATGAGGTCCCTAGAATAATCCAATCCATAAAGACAGAATGTAGAAAAGGAGTTGCCAGAGGAACGGGGAGAGGCGTTTGGGAAGTGACTGTTTAACAAGTAAAGAGTTCCCGTTTTACAAGATGAAAGGACTGCTGGAGATGGACGGCGGTGATGGTTACACAACAATGTCAGTGTCTTTACCATTGAATTGCACACTTAAAAAATGGCTAAGACGGTAAGTTTTATGTTATATGTATTTTGCCACAATTAAAAATGAAACAGAATATAAAAAAGAAAATAAAAAGAAACCCTGGCTCAGAACCACAATACCTGTTCACTTAGAGTCAGAAAAGAGTCAGAAATGCAAAGCTTCACTTGATTCTTTTTGCCCTATTAGCACCTCCTGAGGTTGACAGATTCTTCCCCTGGGCTTGTCAGTCACATGAGAATGTGCATTCTACTGTTTGTGAGAGGAGGGGTGTGTGTGCTGTTAGGAAAAAAGGAAGTATAAAATACTTAACAGCAGAAAACGCCTCAAATTGCATCCAACAGTTCTCATGTGTACAACATCCAGATTTCCCTGAAATGCTCCCCCGTCTTATCCCAAAGAAGCACTGCGGGGGAGTATTTAGAAAGGTGCGTTCCATTGTTGGAACTTCCATGCACTTCTTTCCACTTTGATCTCTGACACAGAGAAATGCTGCTTTAAATCAGCTGACAGCTAGAACGGAAGCCATCCCCGAATCGGGGTACATTCCCCTAGTGAGGAAGGAACAGACAAAAGGGCTGTTTTCTATGTCCAAGTTCCGACACGTCGTTAACTGACTCAGGCCCAGACGATTCTCCAGATGTGTCACAGGGGATGAGTCTTCTGGGGGGTGTCTGGCTGCACCATCTCAGCCTCTGGCTTGAAAACCACTCAGACTTTTTCTATACTGATCATGCTTTTAGTGCATAATAAAATCAACATAAAAATCACTGTGCCACTATCCAAATGATAGTGAATTTCATCAGCAAAAGTACACTACTAGAAATAACCAAGAAAACATGTTCTTATCTCTCCCTGTTGGGTTTCAACTGTAGGAACCATGAGTAGTTCCTTCTAATTTTCAGTTCCATAAAAAAAGTAGCCAATAGTATAAAACATCTGTTTTTTTCAGGATACAAAATACGGGCATACTGGGTTTCTTTTGGTAAGTTAGATAGTTCTAGAGTTGATATACATTATTCATGGATTCCGTATTTATGAATTCGCTTACTCACCAAAATGTATTTGTAACCCCAAGATCAGTATGCATGGTGCTTTTGCAGACATGTGCAGAGCTTGGTAAAAAAAAAAATGGGAGTCCCCAACCCCACCATGCACATTCCCAGCTGAGGCTGAACAAGGTGACGCTCTTGCCTTTCTGTTTCAGCTCTCATACTGTAAAAACGTGGTCTATTCAGGGTCTATTTACTACCACATTTTCACACTTTTGTGCTTTTTGTTGGTGGTTTTGCTATTTAAAATGCCCCCAAGCATTGTGTTGAAATGCTGTCTGGTGTTCCTAAGCACGAGAAGGCTGTGGTGTGCCTTACAGAGAAAACACCTGTGTTAGGGAATCTTCTTTCAGGCATGAGTTACAGAGCTGTTGGCCCCAAGTTAAATGTTAACAGACCAACGATACATATTAAATAAGGTGTCTTGAAACAGAAGTACACATAAACCCAGGTTATGTATTGATCACCTGGCCAAAATCTGTGACCAGAGGATCTCAGGAACATAACCCTGTATTTCCCTGGGAGCAACGGTGCAGGACTGGACAAGTCAGTGATCCGGGAGACTACAGAAGTGCCAATGAATGAGGATCAACCATAGTTACAAAGCATAAGATGCTAGTTCAGTGAAGGAGAGGAAACAAGATTATATAAAACACAGACCTCTTGATTGTTGAGGGACTGGGTAGCTCCGCATACTGGCTGGCCGTCAAACATACTTTAAACGTGATGCAAGTCAAGGCTAAAATTTAGGGCCTGATTTTCCATATATGACTTTTCTTTGTAGATTTAGGTTTTATTTTATTAGTGTTCTTCTCCACTTGCCAACAGAAGCCTCTTGCAGGAGGGGGCATTCAGGAAACGTTTGCTGACTAGGTTTCTACACCTTTCTTTGCCCACAGGACCCATTCTGTAAAGCAGCCATTTCCATGGCGTTCTTTGCTCCCTGAAATCTCTAAATCTACGGTAATTTGCTTTTCTGAAACAATATGCTTTATTTTACTAATTGCTTTCATTGTTTTTCTTAAGGGCCTACATCGTTACTTTAGACTCTCAAATTAAACTCTTCCTAAAAGAAAGACAAAAAGCCCAATTTCCCATGTTTTTGTGACAGACTCATATCAGAGTTGATGGACAGGCATCAAATCTAGGAGGGCCTTGTGAGAACCACTGGGTAGAGAGTCATAGGATTAGATCTTTACTGCAGGAAAATGCCTGGCAGCAGAATGTAAAGTGTGTGTGTGTGTGTGTGTGCGCACAATGTTCAACATGCCAGGTTGGGATGCTCTACACGGAGTGGGAGGGTCTCCTGCCATCACCCAAATGAGCAATGATAAGGCTCCACTGAAGCAGTCAACGGAGGTGGAGGCCAGAAGGAAGGCAGTGAGTATGAGATATTTCAAAACAAGATTTGATGGATTAATGGACTAGATATAATGAATAAAGAGTTAAGGCTTTCTGTATTCTATCCTTCTATATGCTTCTTCTAATCATTTTAGTTAGTTTTCTACCAATATATCTCCTATGCCAGGCTCACTATTTTTATCTTGGGGGTATAAAGACCTCTTGAGCACACCAAGGTCTCATCCACTGTGCAATTCAGCTATTTCTCTCCCAGTCCCCTGGATGCCCAGGGATGCTAGTCTAGACAGAGCCCAGCCATCCTAACACCATCCTCAGGAAATAAGGAGCAGCTCCGAGAGACCCCATGCCTGATTTTAACACAGTAACTCAGATTCCATCGTCTCTCACAAGCCACAATGAATCTGAATTTTACCAAAAACAGTACCTGTGATTCTTGGGTGCCACGACCTTGAGGACTGACAGGCACATACCAAGGCACCTAATCATGTCACAAAGTGGAACCTTAACTACCAGTTTCACCAAGGACTGGCTTTTCTCTCTTGTTTTTGCCGCTACTATGACAAAGGTTCACCTGACAATTCAGTGACTTCATCCAACCTTTCAACACCTCAGTGCCACTATGTCAGTTCGGGAATCAGTGTCCTCAGACTGACCTTTCCAAAAAGAGAAGATACTCATTTCCACATTTTAAAAGTCTCCATTTTTCTCCTTCTACTATGGATATACTCCCAAGAAAAGCATTCGCCTAGAATACGTTGAAGAGTTTGTGAAACCTTGTCTATTTTAGCTTTTACTGGACAGTCGTGGCAATTCTGGTAAGTTTGCTAACTGATGCGATACAGTGACTACTGGACAGCTGAGTAATTTCTGAATATAAAAGAAAAATCGCACACATACATAGACAAATGGAGAGGTACGGATGGACAAGCTCCTAATGTCAGAAAATAAACACATGAGCTTCAAGAAGATGTTAAAAAGGCCTGAGGAAGGTGGCAGTAAGCTGACGTTTATCTAAGGTGATGGATTGGCAACCTTAAACTTAAATTCTAAGGCACCAAACAGAAGTAAATAAATTAAAAATTAGTGGATCTTCAACTTGCCTTAACATAGTTTATAAATTCTGAATGGAGAACGTCTGTTCCGTGGGAAAATTGGTCTCTTTCTTCTCCTGGGTTGTCACTGTCACTCACAAGGGAAGATGCCGGTTGAAATTCCTGATGAAATTCCCCTATTAGAAAAATTTATAGAAAGGGCAGAAAGCATGATTTCATGAACAGATGAGCACAACATAGATGACTCTTAAACACATCATCTAATTATTTCAATCTTCTCTGTTACCATTGATGGAGGTATATGTATGACCTAAGTTTTCCCTTCCTTACAGGATGTGAGGAAAAGGTGAAAAGAGGGGGAAAAAGAAGAAAATAAAAAGAAATGGGAAGCCCCAAACAGAATGAATATAAAAGTCAAGGCCTCCTTATGGCTCACTTCCTTATGAAAGAAATGTAATTTCTTTTTTTTTTTAAGAAACAGAGAAAAGAAAGCATAAAAGAAAGCTTTTTGGTTTTTGTGCTCTCAATAACGTGTGACAAGAAAGTATTTCAAATTCAAAATTCAACAAATATTTACTGAGCAACTGCTAAGTGGCAGGTATGATGCTAAACATTTCAGGGATTTAAAAATCAGCCAAACCCAATTCTTATCATTAAGTAGTGAACAATTTCAAGGACGAGTGTGGGAAAAGACTAAAGTAAGGACCCAAAATCATAACAACAAAAGAAGTGACTATGATGAGGGCCCCATGGAGGGAAAGCAGCCTCACAGCACATTCAACTAGAGTGAGTTCTAGCTGGTACAGGAGAGGCAAGAGGGGCAAAAGCAGATCTCTTCTCTCTGATCTGGAGACTAAAAATATCGGGTAGGGCCACCCCACCTTCAGGACTCCTAGCCAGCAGAATACCTTCGTCTAGAACAGAGGGGAGAAAACTCACTGGTAACAAATTATATAATTCTTTTATTTTAAAAATATGCCTAAAACATTGCCTCCTATACTGTATAATGTTACAGATCAAATTAATCTTATCTAAACTGATTATCTAAATTAATAAAGTGGCAGTCATATTTCTGCATAAAGTCTACAGTTATATTTTTGGACAATGTATGGTTCCAGTCAACATCTCGGAACAACATTAATGCTAAACTTAAAAACTTGAACATAAGAAGTGAAAGCAAACACTAGAGTTCAAGTTGGCTCTCCCATCACCAGTGAGAGCACAGTCAAACCATTAAGGAGATAATGTGTATAATGTAGTTCTATACTATCCATATATCATCAGTCTCTGCCACAAATCAGTAAACACACATTTTACAATTTATTTAAAAGTCACTGAATTAACAGGAGCAGTCAAAATACTGCCATAATGTAATCAAATGAGTGCTTCTCACCAAGATCTGAAATATATTACTAGGATTTTGAGGGTACGCAAGACACTGAGTGCTTGGGGATCCTTTGGTGATTATCAAAGAACCAGAGAATCTTAGAGCAATACAAGCCATGAGAAATCACCTCATCTAATCATTTCATTTTCACGTGAGAGAATTAAGGTCAACTGACTTGTCCAGAGTCAAGTAGATTCCTGGACACACATCCCAACTACATTTCCCACCTTTGCATGTAGTTAGATGTGATCCGGTGACCTTCCATGCCTGGCCCATAAAAACCTCCCTGGAGCAAACCTCCATGCCCTTCCCCCTATGACTTGAAGCAGACAGACTTGGAAATCTTGTATTAAAGACGGCGGAGTCACCAGATGAAAGGAGCTTGGGTCCTTGAATCAACATGTAGAGGAGAGGTGCCTGGCAATCGCTAACTTCCATTTGGACTTACTTTGGATTATATGAATAAGCCAATGAAATCTGGGGATGTTATGCATTACAATAGCTAGAGTTGTCCTAAATAGTATACCTACATATCAATATTTTCTTTCTAATAATGGGTATAAAGAATCTTAAATATATCTTCAGAATGAGAACAGCTCTACTATTACTAGTTTCAGGATCACTGGCAAGTTACTTAAATTCTCTGAGACTTGGTTGCCTCATGTATAGAATGGAGGTGATGCCCATCTGAGTTTTGAACTTCAAATGAGATCACCTGCACAGATTAGCACAGTGCCTGGTGCATAGGAAATACTCCATAAACATTAATTATAATTGTTGCCATATTTCTGCATATTTTAAATGTGGCATTTGACACTTAAAAACGAGCCCTTCCTCCCCATCCTTCATTCTCAGACCTTTCACTGGGCTGAGGTGATGACAGGAGTCCTCCTTGATCTGTTCTTCTTCCATGATATTTGACATTGGCACATTGAGGCTAACGGTGTCTTCATCAGAAGGCTGAAAAGAGACAGGGCGCTGCATCACTCAAGGGAAAAGTGTTATCAGTGCAGAGTAAGAGAATGCTGTGTGATTAAAAAGACATACCGTGATTCTCACAAACATAATGTTGAGTAAAAGACACCAAAGGACAATTCCACTTATAAAATTCAAAAAGGGGCGAAACTAATCTATGGTGTTTGAAGTCAGGATAGTGGCTGCTCTTGAGGGGGGGGCGGTGCACAAGGGGGGGCTTTCTGGGTTGCTGGTCAAATTCTGTTTCTCTAACTGTGAGCTGGCTATGTGGGTGTATTCACTTTGCCAAAGTCCACTGAGCTAACATTCATGTACTTCTTTGTACATATGTTTTGATTTGAAATTTTTTCAGGTACCTGATGATATTTTGTTACCTAAGAGCTATAGTCAGGGGCACTGAGAAGGACTGTGTGACACCTGACAGAACAAAGAAATAACTATAAATACACTATCACATCAGCCCTGCGTCTAATCAATCGTTTTAACAGTAATGGTGCTTGGAGGTCCGACGACAACACTCATTTACCAAAACTACCTTAAGGTTTCACGTGGCCAGTCACAAAAAAGCAGGCAGTCCACCTCTGGGACAACATCTCCTTTATTTACAGGGCATCTTCTGTGCAACACGAAGCTTCAGTTATTTCCCTGTTTGAGGCTGAGGAAGCTGCTTTAAATATATCAAAGGGCTGAACAACTGTAGTGCTTAACAGGAACAGGAGTTCTGCGCAATTTTCAGCATAATGCTTCGATTGTAATCAGTTAGTTCTCCCGGGGGGGTCTTGTTTCCTTGCACTAACTGATGAAGTTTCTTCAGATATTCTGTCATAAATGAAATACGAAGCCTCATGTATTTCTCTATGTCTCCGCTTTAGTGTTGCTGTTTTGAGAAAAGCTTTTCAAATCACAGGGATCAGGAATCTCCACAGAGCACGTTTCAGGTGACTGGTTTGTTCCTAAAGGCTGTGACTTTCAGAGAAAGGCGTTCCTTTACTTTTGGACACGTGTACAAATTGTTCAGAAACTGGCAGAAAACATACGTGCGTTGCATTCACGACACAGCTATTCAGGGTGCCCTGTATTTCTTTTTGCTTGTTTATCTTGCAAAAAATACGTTTTAAACGTCTGAGTGACAAATGCTAAATCAATCAGATAAGGGAAACAGCCAAAGAAATGGAATGAGGTGTGACTTTTGAGTACCACATTGAGATGTAAATAGGGAGCAAGATTAACTGATCACACATGAAAACGTATTTGCCAAATAAAGTAAAATAGAAAGCCACATAGGATACTTCGGAACCCTTATCTTTGTGAAAAACAAATCTTTTGGAGGTGTTCTCAGGTCATTACCTGAGCTACAATGTGAGACAAAAAAAAGAAAAAAGGGCCAAGGGGAAAATGTGTACACTTTCTGTGGTCCTTCCTCCTACCCTCCTCCCACCTTAAAAATTTAGCAAAATTCCAAGATATGCGTCTAGTTATAAAGGGAGACAATAAACCCTTGCTTGGCCTCCTTTAGGGAAGCTATTAGCATCCTACTTATGCTAAGTGAGAACAAAAGGATAATGAAGTTCTTTGTGTAATGTTTTATTAATGAACTTAATTATCCTTAGAAGACAGATAAAGGATAAAGCAGAGTCTGTTTTAATTTAATAGAAAATAAGCTTGGATGCATAATTTCTGAAACAATGGGATATTTCAGGGGACTTACGAGTTTTAATAAAGCTAAGGGAGTTGAATTAAACACAACTTATAAAAGCAATGTGTTGAGTATTTTCTCCCTCAGGGAACCACAGTAAACTATTCATGTGGCTTCATGAGGGTAATTTTATTTTACTGATACTGGCCTTCTTTCTCTGCTTACTAACTCTTCTTCTTTTTGAAACAGTCTGTATTAGATTTTTTTAAGAAAGATTTTAAGGTATCTTAGTTTTTTAAATATATTGCTTTACGAAGTATTTTGTTGGAAAATAAATTCAAATATCTTAGCTACATTAAACCTCAAAGGCCTGAAAAGAACAGGGAAAAAAGCATTTGTCCTGGACTTACATACATGCATAAAAAATGTGAATTCTTTAGATGGGGTAACTGAACTATTAACTACATCGTCAAAGAGTGTTATAATGTTTCAAAACTCAATAACCACAAAACTCAATAAGTTCCCTCAAAAAGGGAAGACCTTATGATACGTCCATCCCCTACCTCGGCTACCCCTCCTAGCTTCGCTGGACAAGAAGCCCCATTTAACGGTATATTAGTGAAAGATGTTGGAGAACCTAACAGACAGGCCATAAATAAGATAACAAATGTTCTAAGCGAGCTATTTATAACCACTTTAGGAAGCGCTAGTGTGGGAGGCCTCTTAGCTCACAAATAACCAAACTTCTATCCAGTTATCTGAAAAAGACACAATCTAAAAGTTTTAGGAAAACAAAAAATGCTATAAAAATTATGGCTACTCAAAAATGCATTTCCTATGGATGAACTGCTAAAATGCAGTATACATTTGATTCCTTAACATTTATGCACACATAGAACAATTTTTCCTAAATAACTGTCACTTTAAAAAAACGTATTAATAAAAATGCCTCCTGGGTATTTGCACACCATTTAGTCATTTCATAATATTTATTAAGCATTCAAGAATATTGTAGATAATGTGAGGGGTGTGGTAGGAGGAGAAGGAGGCAGGGACTCTATTTTTGAGACATTTACAAAGTATTAAAGATGCAGAAAAGCTAACAACAGCTAATGTTTATATAACACCGCGAGGATTTCAAGTAAGTTAATTATTGCACGTTCTCATGAGGATGCATTAATGCCCTTTATCAGAGAGGAGTTCAGTAAATGCAGGCAGATATATCCAGAGGCACAGAAGGAAAAAAATCTGATCACTAACTTTACCTCTGTGGCAGATAATCGCTTATCTCCGTTATCACTTCCAACGCCCGAATCAGAATCCTTCTTGCTGGGATAGATGCCATTGATATTGAATTCATTTAGAAAAAATTAAAATCACAAAGTTCACAACAAGGTACATCAACTTACATTCAAATAATGACTTTACTATACAAGTTCTTATTATTACCAAAAGGCAACAAAGCAGCCCAGTATGAGAGGATGCTAAGACCGAAACTTGTACTATCCAAATAGAGTACCAGATAAATTCTTTGTGTTCAGGATTTCATGGAATTACACTCTGAGTGGTCTGTTCTTTTGAAACAATTAACAGTTTTCTTATTTTACTGATTCTAGCATATAAAAAAGCAAAAACTACCAATTGCTTTTACCTCACGTTAAGAAATGTCATAACTTTCAATAATTCTGTAGACTTTTATCCAGTGACTAAATAAATTTGATATCATGTTTAAAAAGATAAAATAACAAATACATATTTTGAGCAGTATATGAAGGTACCATTAGGATAGGCTGAGACTTTAAGGCACTATATTTACTTTTTCAGTAAAAAGTTCAGGAAAGATTTCTGCAGTGAAGACGTCTCAAAAACAACATGCATTTCTACAAGTGTGTTCAGTGTGAGAATTTTGCTTTCTGAAAATTGAAGGCCCAATTGCCTTGAAATGATGCCACAAAATGGCCAAGGACATGTGAAACGATTCCAAAGCTTCCATCCTAAACAGGAAATGGCAAAACCATGCACGGTGTGTTTTTAAAAGACAATTTAAAAAATAAAGATGCAGTTTTTCTTAACAATGTTATGAAGACACATTAAAATTAATTTAAAAAGGCATGTCTGAACTTGATATGGTTGTTTAACTGATAAGTAAAAAATACCTATATTTATA
Source organism: Camelus bactrianus (assembly GCF_048773025.1). Taxonomy (NCBI): domain Eukaryota; kingdom Metazoa; phylum Chordata; class Mammalia; order Artiodactyla; family Camelidae; genus Camelus; species Camelus bactrianus. The sequence continues at coordinate 17,113,090 of NC_133552.1, forward strand.
TGATAGGTCTTATTTATAAGGAGATATACAGACAGATGTGCATATACATGTGTGTACGTGCGCACACACGCTCCTAGCACTCAGGAAGGACTGACTATTGAACAGGAGGAGGTGGATGAGATTTGAAAGATGCCAGAATGTTACCAACAGCATCAATTTTCTTTTTCTTATTCCGAAAGTTGCTGAAATGCTGATTTATAAATCTGCATTGGTTGAATGAAACAAGAGGATTTTTGGAAATAGTTACCAGGAGTGTCTTTGCCTAAGCTAATTCTAAACAGGCTTTTAGCCAAAGGTGGTCACACTCACCCGTCCTCCACGTGCTGGTGTAAATGTGGTCTCTCCATGGTGTGGAGATAAAGGGAGTCGGCTGTCTTAATCTGACATGCTTGGATGCTCAGATACTTGAATATGTGTACTTTGCCCTTTGTACAAATCTAGGGAGAAATTAATAATAAATATTTCTTTTTTTAATGTCAAAACAAAATGTAAACACTAGACATCTCATTCTGTATGTTTTTAATTTTGCATTTCCACTTTAAGTACCATGTCAAAATGACCACCAAATTTGACCTCTCCAAAACAGGTGAGATTTTAGGCAATTATTTCCTCCAAATGCAACTCAAATAGAAAAACATGCTCAAGAAATTTCCAGTTTTTCTTGCACCCAACTGCAAAATTCTAGAAGACATAGGTTTAAGTATAAATCGTGCAAAAAGTATAGACATCAGATAACTGACCTGTTCCAATTCTGAAAGCAGATATATGTCATTTTGTTCTCACAAGTTTAACATTTGAGCTTGAATCTTGTCTCTAAATAACTGACAATCATATTTTAAAATATTTAAACTCCATTTTCTGGCTAACTTTTAAGAAGTCTATTACTCTTTTTGCAAGCTATACGCTCCATGGAAAAGCTTCAAATGCACGTACAAATGATCAACATAATAACTGAATAACTGAAATAATCAAACATCATAATTCTAGGGTTGCCGGGACCAGAATAGTGAGGCAAATGCTGGTAAAGGGATTTGATGTCGCAAAGGACAACCTACTGTATCATTCAAGGTTTCATTTTTTTTAAGAGGCTGGGACTGCTTATGATCATGTCTCATATACTAATTGATTCAGCAAAATAACAAAACCTGTTCTGCTGAGAGTTGCCTAGGCGCTATCGGTGGCGCATCCCCTGGGGTACAGCTTTGCCGTGAGACCCCCTCACCTGTGCTGGAGGAGACTGCAAAGGGTTATTCTCAAGCAGTAATACTTGCAGCTGCTTCATCTCTCTAAAACAAATGGGAATCACGAGCACTTTATTGCAGGAAAAGTCAAACTTTACCAAGGGAAGATCTACTAGTTCTAAAAGAACAGGGGAAAAAAAAGAAAGAAAGAAAGAAAAAAACTCAGAAAGCAACAAGATTAAATGGCTAAACATTCAAAAATTAATTTTCTGCTTATCAAGAAATATATCATTTAGCATAACTAAAAGCAAGTTGGTCATAAGAATGTATGTTATGTGTATATAAAATTTTACCAAAGGGGGTGAGAAAAGCTTTCATTGGGGGCCCAACAATTTTAAATTGTTGTTAGTTCTATTAAGAGCTGGAAACACTTGACGTTTACAATATCTATTGTTTGAAAAGGGTTTTTTTCCCCAGCAAAACAACCACAGAAGCCACACCACACAAGACATGCCTATGTTTTAACTTCAAACTGTATTCAAACAGCTCGCTAGTATGAATAATATGCTAAGTACAACATATTCTCATGTATTCAATGTATGTGGGCTGCATAATCTCAGAACTCGTCACAAGAAACATTCATGATTGTTTAACTCTACTTTAAAAAGTTAAGTGCAATCTAATTCGGAATTTTGCAACAGACCCTATAATCCTGATTTGATAAGGCTTTATTCTACCGCTTTAAAAAAGCCTTCTGCAGCTTCACAAACAAGACAGAACATTATATTTAGCTTAAAATCCCCACCCAGTGGCATAGTAAACACTCAGTAATTTCAAGCATTCCAACCGACATTGGCAGCTGCAAGAAACAAAGTCAAATACATTCCATAGAGCAAAGAGGCTGAGCAATGCCAGACGTGTACAGTGACACGGGGCAAACCACTAAGATCTCCTTGTCAAAGGCCACGGGGGTTCATTTCAGAACGGGCCTCACCATGTTTGTTATGAAACCTAGTAGGGGGTGATATACCGATACACTGTGCTTTCAAATACCCAAGGAGTTCCCAAGTAGATGAAGGGCAGGCACTATATAAAGAAGAAAAAAACTGAAGGCAGTGGCTTGGAGAAAGAATTAATACTATTCCTCCACTCCCCCCTCTGTCCTCTGCCGAGTTTTCCCATTACTCAGCAAGACTACAAGTTCCACCAACAAAGGTTCACTTAGCAACCAGTCTCTCTTCTCTGAGTTCAACTTGCTCTAGGTGTGGAAGGGACTTTCCCTCTCTCATACCTAGTAATTACTCTGTATTAAAGAAAAGAGTCATGAGACTGAAATGCTAGAACAGAGGCACAAGAGCACCAACTCAGCAGCCCCCAAACTCAGGTCTGTGACAGGCAGGGGGCTGTGTAAGAGAAACTCAGGATGTGGATTTTTAAATCGCCCTGAGTAACTCTCTGCTCAAACCCAGCTCTCCCACCAATAGCAGGATCTACGATTTGCCTCAGACCCCACTCGTCCTGGTTGCCTGGACGAAGCGCTTTGAGAGCAGTTAGAGGTGGAGGAGAGAAGGAGGGGACCCGGAGAATCAAGGTCAAAGGAAAAGGAAAAGTGAGATCTCTTTCCACTTCAGAGTTTGTGTCTAAAAGAGGGCTGAGAAATAGGGGGATTATACATAAAATGACTATCTCCTTACTGTAAATTTTAGTAACATTAATCCGTCTCTCAGATGGTTTACTGACTAAACTTTACTCACTAAAGTTAGGTTGGCAAATCAGTGGTCAAGTTTAACTGGACTCTGGATCTGCAGCAATTTGCCACTTAAAATGAAGACATTTAATCAAGACTAGAGAGCTAAGTTCCTAGAAGACACAGTAGGAGGGGGAAGGAAGGCAACTTACAGTTAAATAAAGTAAGAAATGATTTTTATAATGAGTATTCCTTTTAGCGCTTGTTGGGAACACAATTACCATCTTAGTTTAGGAAAGCTAGAACCTGACAGTTGCACAATAAGGAAAAGGAGGAGAAAATGGCAACTCCAGCTCAGAAGAGGTCAAAAGAGACAGAGCAGGAAAAGGGAGTAAGAAAAAAAACAATGAATCCCACTTCTCTCCATTGCAAAGAAGGGCAATGAATGACCACTTTAATCCTCTGTCCATCCTTGTCCCAGAAAGAACAAAATAATCCCCACCCTTGCAGTAGTTATAGTAAAATCACCACAAAACTGACACGGGTAATCAGGCCACCAACATTTTCCCCCCTCCTCAAATTGAAAGCATATGAGGAGGGGTACTCAAAGAGGAAAAACAAGTAAGTAAATACGGAAAGTCTTAAATTCACTGCCTGAGAGCATTATCAATGCTCTTTTGTTAAATAGAGTTCTCCAGAGTAAAGCAAAAAGAAACTTGATATTCAGGAAATTATTACCCAAAATAAAAAAAGATTTTCCAGTAAACTGAAGTTTTAGCCCTGTGTGTATTTTAAAATACTGAACCTGAGAAAATATAATTATAGAAAGTATAGAAATTTCCAATTGATCTTTTTAGGGAAAGGAATGCTTTTAAGTTGAGAGAGTAAGGAGTGGTCAGAAAAACAAGTATCTCAATTTTACAAATGTATTTTCTTCCCACATGCTTCTAAACTATTACAGGAAACTGTTAAATGATTAAACTAAATTTTTCCTTTGAAAGTGAAAGCGTTCAGTAATTTGTGACGGTTTCTCAATAATTAACACAAGAGCTTAAATTTAAACAAAAGTTTTCTTTAACGCTATGAAAGGTTATATGCTTATGAATTTGCTGTCAGTAAGAGTCTTCTCTTTGTACTTCCTCAAACCAGGAAAAACAATTGCATCCATTCAGTAATGGAACTGCACAATGACAGAATGAAAAATCAGTGTTTTTATACCAAGTCATCTCAAGTAATAAAGTAATAAATCTTTATGCTGACATTGTTTTTAATTCTTCTTTAAAATGCTAGTCAGCATGAGAAAGGCAGAGATGGCAGGCAACACTTTAACTCCCATCTATAAAGCACATTACATTTTATTCATTTCTTTCCCTTTCATGAGCCCCATTTTCTTGCCTTGCATAATGAAGCATTTCAAGCCAAAAATCATGAAGCAGGAACAGAATAATAAAAATCAGGCAGGGCAGCTCTCAAATAGCTGCATTAGAGTCAGATTAACCAAATGCTGACTGTTTCCAAACATATGCTTTAGCTTTGAGCTGTATTTTTAAACATAATTTTTGAAATCAGGTATGCCTAGTGTCCTAAAATGAAAATGAAAACAATCAAACGTGATCTTTGAAAACCAGAATATGTTTTAGAGAAAATATTTAGTGTTCTGCTGTTCATCAACTCATTCCTGATTCAGGGCCAAAGGAGAATCCCAAAATATCAAATTTGGATCCACCACCATCTACAAGGCTGCTTGTCGAAGTTCTTAATGGTGCAACATTTCTGAATAAATATATCTTTTTATATGTTCATTTTTTATTTCATTGAACTACAGTTGATTTACAGGTTTTTTTTCACTGAGTATCTTCTTTCTTGAACTTCAACACATGTCAGAGAGACACATTCTGGCAATCACAGCTGCAGGGAAGGGCTTGCTGGAGTCTGGCCCTGAGTGGGGCTGTCTGGGGGTGCTCAGCATTAATGCTGTGTTTCAGGGGCATCGAGTCTCAATGCGGAGCCATCCTTGCCTCCAGGCGTCAAGACATTCATCAAAATGACCAGTGATATCAGTCCAAGTTTCAGTTCAGCAGGGGCAGCACCCTCTCCTGAAGTATGGATTCGAGACACTGGGGGTTCCCAATCAGGACTCCCAGATCCCCAAAGCCCCAGACCCTGACAGTTGGATCTGCAGGACCAAGCATGGCAACTAAACTGTTGGCTGGATGGTCCAGAACATCATGCACCCATACCGAAAGCAATTCAGGTGCCTTTTGTTAGGAGCTGAATTGTGTGCCCTCCAAATTCATATGTTGGAGTCCTAACCCCCAGTACCACCAGAATGTGACTGTATTTGGAGACAGGGTCTTTAAAGGATAATTGATGGGGTCATTAGAGTGGGCCCTAATCCAGTATGATGGGTGTCTTTATAAGAAGAGGAGAGTAGGACATAGAAGGAAGATAATGCAAAGACACAGGGAGAAGACGGCCATCTATAAGCCAAGGACAGAGGCCTCAGAAGAAACCAAACTGGCCAACACCCTCATCTCAGACTTCCAGCCTCCAGACTGCAGGAAAACCTGTTGTTTAAGATAGTCTGTGGTACTTTGTTATGGGAGCCTGAGCAAATGAATACACACACACACACACACACACACACACACACACACACACACACACACAGAGCCTTATACAGGGGAATGATTTTGTTACTATAGCCTTGACTAAAATTACAACTTTTATATAACTTTTCTGTTATCTGCATGTGAAACTCAAATTAGAATTAATATTAACAGGCACACACAAACATGATTAGGTCTACCTTCTTCACAAAGGTAAACAAACTAATAAAACTTCTTGTTTGATTCATTTTCCCCTCTTTCCTTTTGTTTTTACCTTGTGGTAAAACTTTAAGGTAATTTCTTCTGACATTCAGTTCTCGTAAGGATTTCAGTTGCCCTATCTGCTGAGGCAAGGCTGTGATCTCATTGCAGCTGACGTCCTGTATCAAAGACAAAGAGAGAAACAATAAATGCCTTTTTCAGGGAAATCAAGCATTTCACATGACAGCTCCTTCAAGAATTTAAGTATTAGGGTAACTACACAGGTAGATTTTTATATTGGTCTCCAGGTCCAAGGCCAAGTAAGGCTTAGGACAGAGAAGAAAAAGAAAGTGCAAGGTTTTAAAGCATCCTGTGGGAGAGGAAAGGCAAAAAAAGCAGCAAGTCAGTAGCCTTAGGGAGAGACTGCCAGCCTGGCAGCCTGCTGCTCTCAGGGCTTCAGTCTCACTTCATTCTCACAACAGACTCGTGAGGCAACATTACTGGCCTAATAGTCACAGACCAGAAAAACGAGGCTCCAGAAAGTTCAGCCAGTTGTCTGAGGCTTGCATGTACCAAAGTTAACACTCCAAACAAATTTTCAGCCCACCGTTCAGCCCTACCCTACCTTACCAACCACTCTCATTTTGCAGTGTATAACCACGTATATAAAAGCATTGTTTGGATGTGTTATTTATTTAAAATGGAGTTCTTACAAGAAGACTGGAAATTTTGGACCTGAACACCTTCACATACATTTTATAAGCAAGACTGTGGGCTATGCAGACTAGGCCTTCTTTGCTTTGGAAAACTAATACCCTATTAATAATTGTTGACTGAACCACCTCTTGACATGTGCAAAATGGTGGCCGTGACATTTTTCATCTTCTGTATCCTTATTATCTCCCCTAAGCCCACTCTTCCTTTTGTCTCTAGGCTCTGCCCCGCTCCCCACCTCCGTCACCCCAGCTGCTCCTTTAGTCCAGAGCAGCAGCATCTCTCAGCTAGATGTTATAATGGTCTCCTGGTTGTTTCCAGGCATCAATCTCCTCCTCGGATCCATCCTTCACAGGGTGTGAACTTCACTGTATCATTCACCAGCTTAAACATTTGCAACAGCTCCTCAGGAATTACAAGATAAAGTCCCAAACTCAAAACTGCTCAAACGTTTGCCTTCTCCTGCAAGCCTGTAAGCTCCCAGATGGAAGGGACCGTGTTTGGTTCACTCTGTCCTCCTGGCACCGAGCAGAATACCAGGTATGAAGTAAGGGATCAATAAATATCGGATGGAATGTCCAAAGTCCATTTACGTTGATGCTCCAGAATGCCACAGTTTACTCTGTCTCTGGCTGGGAGCCCAGGAGGCTCCAACATACACACCACGTCCCTTGCCGGTCCTGCTTGGTGTCGCAGAACCACAGATGTATTTTGAGCTACAAATGACCCCAATGAGACCAAGTCCTTAAACACCCCACATCACTGCTGAACCTGCAAAAACTCCCCCTTTCACTCCTTTTAGAAGGCAGCGAAACCTAGTTTCAGAAATCGGTTTCCTGTTCACTTAGATGAGAGGGACTCACCACTGACCAATTCCCTGAAACCTTCGGGCTCTGTATAAGTGCAGGGCTGTACAGAACACAGTGGACGGCTGCCTTCTAACCTCCTCTTATTTAAATATCCTCAGGAGATCTGCCAATCTGTCAAGGTCATGAAGGTGCTAAATGGGTATCATTTCAGGAAGAAGGAATACTGCCGCTCCTGCTAAGGAGGGTGAAGCTCTGGTCTGTAAAGGCTGGATGCATACAACGGAATCAGCCCGCCATTCTGTTCTGTACTCAGCTGTCTGACTTGGGGTGGGAGTGGGGCGCTGGCATGTCATAGGTTAAGAACATTAGGTGTTCGATGGCATTACCCCCAAGCAGGCTGTTGCTGCATTGCTACTAGCCCAGAAAAGTCACATCAAATTTTATGGAAAGCATCCCTAGTGTTTAAAAAAAAAAACAAAACCAAAAACCAAAAACCAAAAACCAAAAACCAAAAACCAAAAACCAACCCACAAGCACATCTGCAGAGACATAAAAGTCTAAGGAAGCAATTACAGAATTAGGAGGTCCAGAGATTTGTTCAGTCTCTCTTAGCCCCTCACTGAGCCAGTAAATTACTCTGCCTTTCTGAATATGCTTCCATATATGAGAAGTGGAAAGTGAAATGCCATCTTTTCCCAATTACTGTGGCATCTGATCAGCCACAGAAGTCAACAACCAAAACCTTTCAATGAAGGTTTTCTCTTCCTTTGCTTTAACCAAGTGACAAATAAACAAGGGATACCATTTTAGTTTATTCTAAGAGCCCTCACACACACGGTAGACAGGTAAGCCCTGAAACATATGAAATGAAATCATTTTATTGGACTCACGGCCATGCACTGTCATGTTGGCGATGGCTGAGGGGAGGGAAGGTCATGGGGGAAGGATTAGTGGGGATTATTTTCCACCTCTAGGGAGAGTTTATGCTATTGACATCTAGAATGTTTTTTATAAGTCTGTGAGTGACAGCAGGAGGACTCTTTTGCAGATCACGGGAATCACAGATTTTCAGTGTGAAACTGATGATTTTTCAGAAGTTTCAAGGACATAATTTTTAAGAATCTTTCTCTTTAAAAAAAGGGAAAGGGGGAGGAAAGCCAAAAGATAACATATTTAGTCATATTCTCATCATGAAATCTCTTGAGATGAAATGCATCCTTACCCTATTTTTTTGTGTGTATTATATTCACCTTGCATTTTGTTGATTACCCCTGGTTATCCCAGAATATTAGAGTATGTCGTTTCCCTAAATATAAGGTAATTTTTCCAATGTATATTTCTAAACGGCTTCATCAAAGAAAATAAACTCTCTTCAGCTATATTTAAATACTTATTTACCAGCAGGGAAAATGCTTTCCTAATTTACTTTTTTTTTGTTTTTAAAGAACTTCACATAATGATAAAAAAACAAGTTTTTCCTTCTGACTTACAGGATAGGACATCTGTAGACAATTAGAAACACAAAGTCCAATTGTCCATTCACATTTTGAAGGGTACATGGTGAAGGTCAAATTATTTTAATAGAACTCTGCACTGCTGTCAGTCACATCCTGTCCTGCCAAAATAATGAAGGGGAAAAATGCCCAGGCAGATGGAGCGTGCAAGGGAGATAAGCACTTCTCACTACTGTATGATCAATATTGCAGAGAAACGTGCAAACTCTATTCCCTCCCAGCTATCGACCCTTGCCAAGTTTTAAAAAGGTTATGAATTTCATCACAAAAATAAAACCCCATAGGTAATTATGGCTTAATTAGTTGGGGAATGAGGAGGAGGACAGAGAGGATAATAGTCTGGATGTTTGGGACTGAGATTCTTCAGGTTAGAAAGTGTAAGAGCAACATTCCTAGAACAGCCTGCTTCTCTAGAACCTGTCCGTCCACATTTAGCCTACAAGAAAGTATGGCTCTTTTTTTTTGGAGTTCATTTTAAAAAGATATGATTCAGGGAAATAAATTTTAAAAACAAGTAACATTAATGCCCCACATTTCTCCAATTAGTGAGAATTAATCAAGCTGTGAGTTCCAGATCCAGCAGCTTCTTAGGACAGTCAAATGAATCCCTTCTGGAATGGTCTATGAGCCCTAAGCTACGTCTTGGAGAATAATTACTCCAAGCTACAGTGAAATCAAGTGACCATAAATTTAGTAGTACAGTATTATAAATATACAAAAGTAGGCCTAAAAGAAATTATCACACATGTCATAAATGTTTACTAATTCTGTTCTTTTTGATACAGAAATGAATCTAATCATTATACATTCTATAATCACAGAAATACTCAAACTTAAGTTTTATGAACCAGTCAGTCCAATTCAGTCATTTAGATTAAAAAAATCTAAACAGAGAATTTTAGCTATGACTTAAAGTATATTTATTTTCAACTGGTTTAATCAAGATGCTTTTAAACAACCAAAAGAAAACTTTAGAAGTAAGATTCTTATTTCATCACAGCCCTTCTAAGCAACAACCAAAAAGTCTCTCAAAGTGTTAAATGAATGTTGGAGGTTAATACATATTTACTGCCTGCCTGCTAATTGCTAGCCTACCTTCAGAATGCCAAAGTGACAAGGATTTAAAACATCAAGAGTAGGTTCAAGGATTATTAAACTAGATAACACTCACTTTCAGAAAATAATATGTTTTTAAAAGACCAGCATGTTTTTTAAGGTATGGCATGGTACCTTCCTCTGATGGGCTACCTGCCTCTGAGTCTTGGGTTTTCAAAAACTTGGCATGGTTATACTATTGCTTAAGTTGTTTTTTAAAATCTAGCTCTTTATTTAATTGAAGAAACGCAAACGTTCTGACAGGAAATACAAGCTATTAATAATGGCCTCCCACCATGTGAGCATGCCCTTTTTTGGAAATGTCTTTTGTATGATTCACTGTGTAACTTTAGGTAAATATCTTAACCTCTCTGTGCCTATGCAAAAAGAAGAGGCAAGATCAAATAATTCTAATTTCCTTCCAACATCAGGAAAATTCATTTACCACATCAGAAATAAAGAAGAGATTTTGACTGAAAGACAGACACTTAACTGACTTAGGAGTAATGTCTATTTTGATATTTTAGCCATCAGAAAACCTAAATGCCTGTTGTCGGAACTTTTTCTTTTAAAACAAATCAGTCTTCTCCTTTAAACTCAAAACTTGATTTCAAGTGACCTCTGGTATGATAAATATTCATCTCTCAACACTTACTCAGAGTCTCTTTTTAGTATAAAACTCTCCCTTGCTCCCTTCCACATAGCCACAATTACATAGCTCACCCCACTCCTCCTGATAAAAAAGGCAGAGGTGGGAGCAACAGAAGGGACCTCGCACAAGCCATGGGTTTCCAACTGTCTCACAGAAACCAGAGAGGTCAGGAGGCATCTCCAGGGACCATGAGTGGACAAATGGTTATGGTAGACACATGAATTCATGTCTCCACTACAGAGACTGGAATAAGAAAAAAAAAACAAAGAAGGGGTTTTCCTCAGAAACTTCTCGATACATCCTGTCTAGAATCAATCCCTGAATTCCAACTCTCCACGCAACCAAACGTTTCACAAAAAGAGAAAAAAGAAAATCTGCATGTCTAGTCAGAGCCAGGAAATGCACCTTTCAATCCATTATTACTTGAGTCAGGCCCCATGAGTTTTGGGTTGTAAAAATAGGTTTCTGAATCAGTGACATTATGCTCCTTTATATGAAGTGAACAGCCAGAAGACACACACACACACACACACACACACACACACACACACACAGTATGAGTTGGGAGAGGACAGAATTGAGAAAAACTAAACAAGAAATGGACCATCTTTGAACCCCAGTGTGTCAGCACATACAGGGAACCAGTGAGGAAGCGCCTAGACCTTTGGCAAACATGTCCCATAAAAGGTTCTCAGATTTATTGTGTTCTTACTCTGTCTTCTTCACAGATAGCCACCTGTTAACTGTAACATGGCATTCACACGGTGTTTCTTACCAAATATTTAACACACCTTATCCTTCAAGCATGATTTGACAAGAAAAGAACCATGTTTCCAGGATGTTGACACCGTTTTTATGAGTAAAAGGAGGTTTAGTCAACCCAAGAGAAGTCTGCTGACCCTGCTGCCTGGCTTGTGGTTCCTCGGTAGGAAACTCTCAGGCGACACTGCCCACGGGCACCACACCCGAGATTTGCAACCTTCTCCCACTCGCTTTCAGCTGTTCAGGGCCTGCCACAACCTGAATGGGAAAACCACTGCAAGTTGAACCAGGGAATTCCAAAGAGAGAAACCATGGCTCCTCTCCACAAGGGGCTTACGGTCCAGATGAAGACCCAGCAGGCGCAGCTGCACGGTGCTGTGGGAAGCCCTGGGGCTCTCATCAGATAAACCAGGTTTTCACTCCTGCACCACCACGTCATAGCCCCATGCCTTTGGGCAAGTAATTCCAAAACTCAAACTTGTCTGTGCAAGGAAGATACGATATACACCCTGCTGGGCTGCTGCCAAGATCTCATGATACAACACATGTCATTACCCAGCAGAGTGCCTGGCATACAGGAGGTGCTCAGTAAATGCCAGCGCTATATCGCCTTCTCTTATAGAGAGAACATGCAGATAAAGTCTTACAAAGCAACACAGACATACAGCTACAGCTCTAAGGAGACAAGTGGTACAAAAATAATTCAAAAAGTGGCCAAGGAGGTTAGAAAATTCTAGATCATTTCCACCAGAAATGACCCTGGAGGGACGGCTCCATGAAGCTAAGATTCCCTAAGTTCTCCTGCACTTGAAACAATGTGGAAATACATCTTGGCCTCTCATGTGGCTTCAAGAAAAGACATCTCAAGGGAGGGGGGCAGAGCTCAGTGGGAGAGTGTGTGCTTAGTATGCACGAGGTCCTGGGTTCAATCCCCAGTACCATTAAAATAAATAAAACAAATAAACCTAATTACCTCCCCCGCCAAAAAATTTTTTTAAAAAGACAAGACATCTCAGAAGTGTTTCTTAATGAAAGTCTTCATGGAAGGAGAAAAAGCTGCTTGTCCTTATTCTCTGCCCAATCACAATCACTGAATGGCAATGCTTTGTGTTTTAAGCTTCTTAGACAACTGGGATATATTCAAGAAGGTAAGATTATACTCTTTCCCAGCTCCAACTCATCTCAAAAATTAAGAGAGGGCACCTCCTTTCTTACAGATAGCCACAGTGCTTTTATTTTTGTTTTTTAAGCAAATCATCACTCTGAAACATTCACTCACACTTGGAAGAGAAGAGAGTTTACAACTCAGTTTAGGATACTCTTTGAGTCTAATGAGAAAATTTTAAAAAATGCTTCTTCCCCAATAGTTAAACAATGCTCAGAGCCTAATAATACACTGAGAGATGTTATCAGCACTTAGGTGGCGTAAGGTACTCTGAACACTTGGGGAGTTCCCAGATTTTTTTAACAAGTCGGTTACTGTGAAACTACAAAACAGAAGCCTCCCACGTAATTCTACAATCACCTCAGGCTTTCCAAGGATTTTTTCCAGTTGATAGCTAAAAAGCATCTGCATGGTTACCTGCAGTATCACTACTGTTTTAAGCAAAAAGATATGAAAGATAAATAAGGACTGATGGAAACTAATCTTTTGTAGTCTGTGAACTTAAGCAAGGCCCATCACCCCTTATGGTTAAATAGTGGTAACTTATTAAATATTCACCAACTTTACGAATAAATGCTTTTTGCAAAGTTCATGCTTGCTCATACAGCAAAAAGCACACAGGATACAGAGCAGCCCCATCTGATCAGGTGGTCCCTGCCACGTGTGGCTCCTGAGCAGGAGTAATGTGGCTGTCCTATCTGTGATGTGCTGTCCGTGGAAAATACACACCCAACCTCAAAAACTTAGTACAGAAGAAAGACTATAAAATATTTCATTAATTTTATATTGTTACAGGTGTTGAAAGAATACTTTGGCTATCGAGGGTTAACTAAAATATACTATTAAAATTAATTTCACTTGCATCTGTTTTTTTTTTTAATGTGGCTGCTAGTACATTTAAAATCATATTCGCTGCCAGCATCCCCTCTCCATGGGACAGGGCTAGGTGAGGGCGTTTCTGCTCAGGTTAAAGTCAGCTACACCAGGGCGACCTTCGGCACATCGCTCACCACTCTCTGCCTTGGGTTTCTTCCTCTGTAAGTTGTCAAGAGGTTGGACTAGATGTCTTTTAGAACCATTATGGCTCTAACATTCTAGGACTCAAGGGTTCAAGAGTTGTTACCGGTAGAGAAAAGACAAGCATGGGTTGATGACGGAGCTGTGACCAGGGGGCAGGGCAGCCTTCACTAGAGCTGGACTTCAGACAGGGCGCCTAAGAAAAGCTCAGGGCAGCCCTTACAGCCAGCCAGCAGCCCGTGTGTCCTGAGGCTGGAGACAGTGCGCTCCACTTCTGCCGCACGCCTGCCCAGCAGCTGACGAGAGTACTTGACGAAAGCCCTGCTCTGCTGTGGGGCTGGCTGCGGGACTCAGCACACGTGCCCCTACTAACAGACGAGCCGGTCGGTAGCTCGAGCCGCACAGCTGACGGATGGCACGCTGTCAGCTTCAGCCCAGAGTGTGGTGGGACAGAAACACACTCCGGCTGCCAAAGACTGACCTCACCGATGTGCCACCCACCCGCTCCGTGGCAGCCCGAGAAGTAGGGGGGAAGAAAGCCAATTCTTTATTTATCCTGTGTTTGCAAGACCCAATCCAAATTCTAGCAAACTGGATTTGGGGGGTTATCAGACTCCTAAAAGAAGCTTTTTTTTTTAAGCATATAACTATCAGTTTCGTCCAAAGTGTCATTCGGTATATTTTTTGTCTTCTGGAGCCAGTTAAAACAGCACCTTCTGAATTAACTTGGACTGAAAGATAATCATCCCCCCACTGGCACGGCCCTTGGGAGTCCTCACAATCTGTCCCCAGCCACCTTCTTGGCCCACTGTCCACCATTTGACAACAGCCTTCACAAACATTTTTTGGGTATCTATTTTGTGCCAAGCATAGGGAAACAACAGCAAGTAAGATGCAGTTCCTGTCCTTAAGCAGTTTTCAAGGTGTATCAGGGCGTCGACTAAGGGGTCACAGAATTCTCCATCTGGGCCTCCCAAGCCATCACCCCAATGCTCCTGGTAACCCCAAAGAAATTAACCAGAGATGGCACACAAGAGAAAAGTGACTGGCCATAATACTTGAAGGAAGGTATTGTGTCCTTTCCATGGCTGTAATCACGACATCCAGCTTTGTGCTGGACACAAGGGTGGTGGAAGGATGCATGTTGGAGGATAAATTATGACTATTATGGTTTAGCCCAGTTGCTCATTCTTGCCTCTTCATTCACCCAAAAAATCTTAGCTCAGTGGAAGTCTAGAGAGAACTCACTCTTTCTCATTTTAAAAACAAGGTCAGTCATTCAATTAGTAGTGAAAGAGCTGACGTCTGGGCCTCAGGTACACACGTCCAAGCCATCTCTGCCTATCAATCACTTGCTCTTCTTTCTTATCCCTGGGGATGTGGTCCCATTTTAAAGTCATCAATGTGGGGCAATGGTTACTAAAATTCTTACAGAATCAGAGCACTCTGTTCTTTCCAACTTAATTATACACATTCGTAAGCTGTGGCCTACTAACTTCTTTGCAGATTATTTTGCCAGTGTATCCATAATTTATCACAAACTTATTTATGCCATCTGAAAAAAAGTGATCTAGCGTCCATAGGATAATCTGTAGACTTCAGGACCTGTAAATCCTGCCAACTTTAGCACGTGTACATCACCGGAAACCTGTAAATTTCAGGAGCTCTGTCTGTCCCAGCAAAGCCTTGATTATTCCTTTTCCCACTTATGTCTTTATCATATAGAGGCGACAGCATGATCTCCTCCTTGTCCCAGTATGGGAAAAGTCTTTTTGACTACCTGATAGGCTATGATTAGTAAACAAACAAAAAAAGCATCTTAAAAATCAGTAACATACCAACTCCATTAACTGTTTGAGCTGACCTATCTCTTCCGGCAGCGATCCAAGTTTGTTGTTACTTGCGATTAAGACTTTGAGAGGCAGACCACACAGGCAGGCCGGCAGCGAGGACAGCTGATTTCGACTGCAAAAAAATACAGGAATTCTGGTAAACACGCAGGCGACTTCATACTGTTGGCGAACATGTTTTTAATACATAAGGAGAAAGAAAGAAAATATTCTGCAAATATAAAAAGTCCAATAAACCTTCTATATGTATAATAACTCAAATCCCAAGTGTATAAGAAAATTAAAAAATATTTTTTAAAAAGAGAGGCATAGGCAGTTTGAGGGGAAAGAATTTTTCGCAGCACAAGGGACCCCATCAAGCTCCCTGGCAGGTGCTGAGCCCTGAGCCAGCCCAAAAGCAGATGGCCAAGAAGGGCTGCTCCACTCATAGCAACGGGAAGCTGGTGCCAACTGTCCTCTTCCTGCCAGTGTGAGCAGGAGACTCGGCGAGGACCAGAGCAACCAGCCCGGCGCGGTGAAGCATCACCACATCCATCTTGGTAGTGATGGGGAAGATGGTTTTGCTGCAACTCACAAAACCACTGGGCCCATCTCCAACATTCTGATTCAGCTTCTTTTTGTTAAAGTAAAGCTCTGTGGCTAAATTCTGCTTGGGTGTCTGTGAGCGCTAATTTAAAAAGGAAAAGGAAAGTTGTCACCTTCTGGCAAAAGTGAAGCCAGGGCCAAGAGGGGCTCAGTTTCTCAGAGGAGCCGGGAAAGTCTGAGTCCAGGTCTCACCTCTGCTCTGCATTAAGAGGTCTCTACTCAGAAGTCTTTAAAATGCCCTACGTCAGTGCTGGCTGTCTGAGAGATGGGAAAACACCGGACCAGTGAAATCCATGCATCACCCGTAAATACATGGCAGCCACTTATCTCACCTCCTCCCTCCCAGGAGCCCTTTCCTGCTATCAAGTAAGGAGACAGATGGCTTTCAGTTTCCCTTTTTTTCTCGGCCATTTTGCTGAGGAAGCCAAAGACCAGGCAGTGAAATATCTATAAATCTATGTTATTGCAATTATTTGGAACTTCCGTGTGTATCTGCACACATGTGTGAGGCTTCAGAGGCTGTGGTATGGTGTATCTGTGTGTTTATGGGCGCACATAGATCTTTGTGTGCGAGAGGGAGGGACAGACAGACTGGAAACACACCAAAATGTTATCCGTGCTCATTTTGGGGGGAGTAGGTACAATGAGTCAATTTTATTTTCTTTATCAGACTTTGCTGCATTTTCCCAAATTCCTACAAAGTGCTTTCATAATTAGGGAAGAAATACTATAAAAAGATAAACTTCACTTGGATACTGGTTACATGGGTGCTTCTATTTGTGAAAATTCATCAAGATACACGTATTATCTGTGTAATTTTCTGTATGTATGTTATACATCAATTAAACCTTTTACTCCTCCACCTACCATATGAGGGGGTCGGTGTCTGGTCAGCCAAAGGGTATCTCTAACTGCTGGGCTCAGAAAAAGCAGGCGTTACACTGTCAAGATAACCTTTCTAATCTGGCTGCCCACCTGTGACCACCCTGACCAGGGACCCGATGCCCAGGTAAACAGGTTTTAGCAAGAAAAGGTACAGCCAGAGCTTCACCATTGCCCAGATCTGCAAAGAAAGCTATTTCCAGAAAGGGGCAGAGGAGAAGAGCTTTCTCTAAGAGGGTCCAGCAGGACGGAGAGGAGATTGCGAGCCCTATGCCGGGGATGGGGGTGTCCTGGGACCGGAAGGAGCAGCTGGCTCCAAGCCCCCCAATTTAGGATGACAGGCTAGAAAAACGGGCGACAGGCTCACCCCGGCACTCTCTCCTGATCTCCAGAGGCAGCAGAAGGAGGAAGCAGGGCAACCAGCCTGTCCTTCTGTGCCCCTCACACCCCTCCGGCTGCCCTCTACTCCTGCAGGAGCCCAGTGGCCTCCTTTGGCTGGGTGAGGGGCCATCCTGGTGCCCTGCAGGGAGAGCTTTCTTCCAGCTCCAAAAAACATTCCTGAGACACTCTCTCCAGAAAAAAGAACTCAATTTATTAAAAGGCAGCAAGTAAATAACTTGGAATGTAATCTGTGGCTTAAAATATCTATTAAGATGCAATTTCATAAACTAAGGATTGATAAATTAAACTTTTAACAAGGCAATTCTACTGTTTTGGAGCCACATTTAAACTTCCTTTTGAAGAGAGGATAATGGGAACAAAGGTTACGTATTTTCAGAAATTTCTACACTCCTATTTCCCACAGAATCAACAATTACAGTTGGAGATCTTCCCTGTGTTTCTCTGCTTGGAAATTCAGATTTAAAGTATTCCCAGCCTCACCACCTGGCTGCAGGCATCTAATCAGATTAGCAGGTATTGAATTGGGAGCGCATGCATACAGCATTTAAGCAATGCAGGGAAGGCATGTGAGCATTTGAAATTACAAGGGATTATTCCCACTAGAATTCTTCCAGGGTGGGTAACTAATTTAAAATAAAATAAAATTTAGGCTTATGAAAGCATTTGTGGTTTCTCTAATGGGAATGAATGCTTCTTATGCTAAAAGCAGCTGATGGAACAGCCTATTTGTTTATGCCTGACACATTCCTCCATTTGTGCTGTAGTGAATCACCTGTACACAAATCTGAGCTCCCAGGACTTGTCATAATACAGCATGCCACAGGCCTGGGGCACATTTCTTCCACTTCATCCATCCATTCCCTCAGGATGTTCCTGTATTACCAGTAATTTCCCCAATAGAAAAAGGAAATACACATGCACACAAAAACCCATTAGCTCTCCAGCAAATATTCATAAAGAAGAGGAGAAACTGCACACTCTTTTAATCCTCTACCCACTAAAGACCACATCAGCAGCCTGAGCTTTTTTGAAACCACTCATCTGGCAGCAATTTTTCTCAAGCAATTAAGTGCCTCAGGCCTCAATCCACCATCCTGGCCCCTACTTGCCTCCCGCAGACCCTCTGCACTATGAACAGGCCCTTGGAGGAAAGAATGTTTAAAAAAATAAGGCTATACAGTATCTGATAAAGTAATGGTCAACATTCATTTTCAAATCTAGCCTAGGAGTCACATCTGAAAGCAATATTAAAAAAAAAAAAGATTTTTTTTTTAAACTCACTCATTACAAAAGAGTAAATTAGTGGGGGAAAGGAGCCACTTATTCAGAAGTAGAAATTACAGATTCAGTCATGGTGGCCTGAGCCTTCCTACCATCACAGGGCAGGGCCTGCCTGGTGTCAGCTGTCACCCTCCCTGCCCAGTCTGGGTAGAGGAAGGGGCGGGGAGGAAGGGGCGGGGAGGAACGGGGACGGGCAGAGGGCAGTGGGCTTTATTGCTAACGCTGTGTCTTCCATCTTTCTCAGCTGAATGACTCCCCCGTCCTAGACTTACTGGTCTGTTTCCTCATTTCAGGATGAAACAAGGCAGCTCAACATAATCTGAACAGTTTTTGATAGCCTCAGTTTGCAGGATCAATTTCTCTTCAAGTATCACTACCCTCACTTAACATAATCCCTAAATGAGGGAATTCACAAACCAAGTCACTTCTGTATGGTTTCACTCTTAGAGACTCTTATTGTAATGTATTTTGACTCTGGTCTTATTAATATTCATGCTTTCGGACTTAATTTTGGCATTTAAAATTATTTATCATTGATTTATCAGAAAGTTACTTTCCTTAAAGTATGTGATGACAAAAACATGCTATATTCTTACATGTGATTTTATTATCAGGCATCATATATATTTTTTATTCTACTGGAAAACATGCTTCTTCTAAGTGAATGGGTTCACTTAACAATGAAACATGGAACTTACTTAACAGAAAGTAATTTACAGAAAGAGTTCTATAACAGATTCACCTACTTAACTGGTAAAGAGGTCACCAACTGTGGAATTAGAAGACCTTGATTGAAGTCTCATGTCTGCCACAACTGTCTACATGACTTTGGGTAAGTCACTGATCCTCTCTGGCTTTGCCATTCATCAATCATTGATACTAACACCTACCTAACATGATACATGAGATTATGAACGTGAATGTGCTTAGCCTGACACTAAATCCACACACAAAGGTTAAACCGTACCCAGCCACTAATGTGGCAAAGCAGTGGGAGGGTGACCAAAAAAAGCTTGATTGGGCTTTAGTTATTTATTTTATTTCCTAATCGCTAACATTCCAGCCACTCTGAAAATATGGTTGCCTGTTCCCTTTGTTGAAAACGCATGCCAGTTAAAGATGACCACTCCGAGGCATGCTGCGGAGAACCAGGCTGGGCTGTAAAGTTTCAAGCCAAAACAAACCAAGTAATTATTTCCAATCTGGAGAACCAGAACTAGAACATATAATCACATGAATGACCTTTTTCCTCCCATCTTCTTTGATTCCAAGAGCCTACCATTCCCCTGGGAAAACGTGAACACTCAGGGATCATCACCCTGGTTGCCAAAGAGTTAACAGAAATAGTGATGTGAATCACTAGCCATCACGAACCTACTGAGAAAATGTCACAGTGTGCATGTGAAGGGCACAGAGAAGGCAGGGCAGGTTTCCGGGCTCACCCTATGTGAGTCTCAGCCAGGGAGGGGAATGAACAACTCTGCAGTCAGTATTGTGTTATTGCCTGTTTGAATCCCACTGTCTGCTTGGCACGTGACCCACCGTTAAGAACGGTTATTTCACTTGAGCCAAGTCAGTTTCCTCTTGCACAGGATATCTCACCTAATTTTGTTTTGTGCTCGTTTTGCATACTCTGTTTGCCTTTCATTAAAGTCAGAGTAACTTTTTTCTGTTGTGCTTTAACACTTGGCTGTTAATTGTCCTCAGGCCCACACAACGCTAAACAATATCCATAGAGAACTATTTCCTTTTTCCTGCTTGTTTCATTCTGAAAACCCACCATGGCAAAATTTCTCACCCTCGTTTCCCCAAATGACTGAGGACTTCCCTCCTCCTGCATGGCCAGCCCTCCCCCTTCATTCCAGCCATCATTTTATGCCTGAGACAATGACCAACAACAACCAGAGCTGGCTTAAGTTGCCTGGAGATACTTTGCTCAACTTTAATTTTTATAAATATAAATTATATAATTTTAATAATATTTAACATGACACTTTAAAGATAGAAATTCGACTGAAATTACACATATGCATAAAATCTGGGAGTCCACGTTTGAAAACACTTTGAAAACAGTTCTGCAGTCTACAACTTGAGGATGAGAGTCATTTGCAAACTTAAAATGTTGCAAAACGGAAACACAGAGTCATTCTGTGAAGTGAATTATAAGCCAGTTCCTGAACACTATACCAATCCGTTTCACACCCTACATACATAAAGGGGCCATGCTCTGAGAAGGGAGAAGTCAACTTCAGAAAAAAAAAAAACTAAAAGAAAAGCAAGAAGCCAAAAGTGAGCGTCTAAAGCAGCTCAGAATTCAAGCAAATTGCTGTGCATTTTTGCTGTGCATACCTGCACCATATTTGGCTTCTGCAACTGAACTGGTTTCCCACAATAACAGCCTATCAGTCTCCTCTTGAGTATAAATAAACCCTTGCTTAAAATATTCTGGTTTTTTTTCTTTACACCCCTAACGGTCAGCAACCACCACTACCAATGTCTGTAATTAGATTTCAAAGTGCAGTTATTGATAACTTGCCCCTTTGTCAAAGTTAATGGATACTAACTTTCTGTTTCCAGGAAAGCAGGTGACCAAGCCAAGGATGAAAGATCCTCTGGTGTCAAATGCTGAATGGAAGCCAATTATTTTCTATGCTCACTGAGTGCTACTCTGCCCAAGACCCTGTTCCAAGCTCTGAAAAAATGTGAAATGTATGTGAATCCTAAAACTTAACTTCTACCAAGATTAGGCAACAGTCCTCTGAGCTGCTACCCACTATCTCCTACTTGAACATGGATCATGTATTTCAAAAGTGCTAGAGCAGCAAGTATTTCCTACTGGGTTTCTCAAATTAAAGATAAAAAATTAGTGACTCTTAAGGAACAAAGTGAGACTTCCTTTATGGCACTTATACTATAAGGTGGAAGGGAAGGACTCCAGGCTCATCCTGATAACTCTTTAAGCAAGTGTCTGCAGGCTTTGGACACCACTGTCAATGTTCAAAGGCTGCCTCTGCTGAAGCCCCCAGGCTGTTCTCTGCTTCTGGTACTGAGGTCACAGGGGTCTCGTGCTGTAACTAATGCACCAGAGGGGCCACCACCTGTATCAGTTTCCTTAAATTCCCTGAAGATCACCCATTTAAATGATTGGCCAAATGAAAATGTGAATGCAACGCACTGCCTTCAAAGCACTCTCACCGTCTCCTGGGTCCTCCCCACCCACCTACATGCAAACCGCCTCTCACAGTCCTTAGAATACAGTATCTGAAAGGGTTTCACAATCCACACCAAATATCACTCTTTATTTTTTCTTCTACCTATAGTCCCTCCTGTTCAAATAGTTCACAGAGCTACACAATTCTTGCATTCGGTGATATCATTCAAATTATTTGGTGTATCAGGAACAATTGTCAGTGATTTTGAAATGGACCACAAAACATCGCTGGGGGTCTTGTCTAGCACACCCTTCCAGACTACCTCTGTCTTTCACTGTCATGGAGTTATTTTACAACTCTGTGTTTGTAGAAATGGATAGTAATGCAAATCATTCTTGAATTGTGATATGTGCAATGGAGCTGCAATTCATTATTGCCCTCTGGATGCTGACCAGTTTTGCAACTATTTGTAAATTCATTTCAGCAAGCCCACTACTGTGTGTGTGTGTGTGTGTGTGTGTGTGTGTGTGTGTGTGTGTGTGTATGAATTCTCCTTTAAACAGGATATAACATTTTACTGCTTCATTAATTAATGTGTTAAATACAATCTTTGACAGATGTATATTTGTATGAGAGTCATGGTATTTCCTTTTTTTTAAGAATTACCATTTAATAAGGAGATTAGTTTTAACTGTAGGGGCTCTGGTGTTTCCACAGTGAAATTTCAGTTGCAGACAATTTAATTTAAAGACTCAGCTGCTTTAGATTTTTGGTCAAGGTCATTCTTTTCCTCATTATATAACACAGAGCTCTCAGAAACTGGAAAAAAAAAAAAAAAATCCTCTTGCCTCCCCCTCCAGAAAAAGTTCAGTCTTATAGAGGAGCTGGGGAGAAGAGAAAATCTTAAATCTGAATACTAATGAGTGATTGATACATTTGTACTTTTTACTACTTAATTTTTTTCTCAAAATAAACCGCATCCTTTTAATTGATAATAATAAACAAATAAACATATAAATATTTATACAGATTTAAAAGGTGCTAAATAAAGAATAAATCAGCCTGGATGGCAGCTCTGTGAACGCACTCTCTGCTTGAGTGTTTCCTGGGCATTTCTCTCGTCCACTCACATTTCATCTTATCTTTCAACACATCCAGTCCATACAGATTATTTAGCCTCTGAACAGGACATCATGAAGACACATGCTTTTTAACCTCATCCGTTTTAGGCATGAAGTCAGCTCCTAAAGGATTCCTTGGGTGATAAACATTTCTGTAAATCTGTGTTGGCAAACTGGTGTTTTGAAAAGCACATTCTAGGAGATGCTAATAGGTAAACCTCACAAAAAAAAAAAAAAAGGGAGAAGAGTTCTGTGTGGTGTGGAGAGTCACAAGACTAATAGCACAATTCATGGACTTTGCTCTTAAGCATACCTATTAACAGAACGCTTTTCCATAGAAGATGACATTAGGAAATGTTCTTACACCCTAAATGATCCAATGGCATCACTGTGATTAGAAATAATTTCTTTTCTCCTAGGGAGTTTGGCAGGCAGGTTTTCTCCAGATCTATCAGACTCTATTCATAAAGAGAAGGATTCATCACTGAGTGGAATGGATCAATTTTCTTATATTATTTTCACATCCCTTTCTGCCACGGTTTGCCAGTTGCCAAATGGAGTTTCAGGAAAACACGGTGTGATTTCAGGAGGATAAAGTAGGTAAGCTGAGATTAATAGATAACAGAGTTCCACGTGATCCAACTCTCAAAGTGACCTAAATCTTCTTGTTATTTGGATCTTTCCATTCAAAGAGATCATCTCATTCCATCTGTTCTGACAGTCCGTCTGGTCCAGAGTGTAAAGGTGTTCCAAGAAATGACAGGAGATGAAAAAAATGCCTTACAGAAAAAACTGCTCTTGTCACTACTACTCCTTTGTCCCCTAAGCGCCCAACCCTTTGACTCTTTCTAGATAAAGAGCTACAGAACATGCACTTATTCTTGACTTAGTTTCTATTCCCTGAAAAAAACGTTATTTTGGATTATTACATATGCTGAAACTCTCAGCTGCGTATTTTATCGAGGTTTCCCCTCCCTGAGTTCTCAGCATAAGCATTCCTTTCTGAAGCAGGATAATATTTTTAACATCATATTCTGCAGTTTTCTAGCCACTATCACATATATTTTATCACTTCCGAAAATACAGTGATATGTTTAGATCTGGACTGGCAAACTGAGAAAACCAATACTATATCTCTTTTCTCAAAAGCAACTCTTATTAAGAAAAAAAAAAAAAAAACACTTTCTATGTGTCCAGTTACTGTAATTGTTCCTAACAAGCAAAGAACACAAAGAGACCCAAAGTGAAGCTCCGTGTTGGCCATTATGCCTCCAGACTGCAGTCAAAACCTACTTTCCTAAGCCCTAATTCCACGGACCCAGTATGAAGGATGCTGACAAGATAGAAAAGGCAGAGTTCAACAAAAAAAAGGAGAGAAGAGTAGGAAGTCAACTTCTCACAAACTTCAGTGTAATAGGTCAGAGGCAAGAAGACTAGTTCTCATCAAGTT
This sequence comes from Camelus bactrianus, assembly GCF_048773025.1. NCBI lineage: Eukaryota > Metazoa > Chordata > Mammalia > Artiodactyla > Camelidae > Camelus > Camelus bactrianus. The sequence continues at coordinate 17,137,219 of NC_133552.1, forward strand.
TTATAATAAACAACTCAGAGAAACTCAGTATCAAGTTGTTTTTAGCTAACTGACAAAGTATATTATTATAAGGGTAAGAGTGCATAAAATTTCACCAATGAGTCAAATGTATAGTTCTTTTTTTTTAACTGAAGTACAGCTGATTTACAATGTTGTGTTAGTTTCTGGTGTACAGCATAGTGATTCAGTTATACATATGTATATATATTCTTTTTCATATTCTTTTCCATTACAGGTTATTACAAGCTATTGAATATAGTTCCCTGTGCTATATGGTAGGACCTTGCTGTTTAGCTATTTTATATACAGTAGTTTATATATCAGCTAATCCCAAACTCCTAATTTATCCGTCCCCCATCCCTTTCCCCTTTTGTAACCATAAGTTTGTTTTTATGTCTGTGAGTCTCTGCTTTGTAAATAAATGCATTTGTATTCTTTTTTTCAGACTCTACATAGAAGTGATTTCATATAATATTTGTCTTTCTCTGTCTTACTTCACTTAATATGATAATCTCTAGCTCCATTCATGTTGCTGCAAATGGCCTTATTTAATTATTTCTTATTCAAAATGTACAGGTCCTGTGCTACACATTCCAAGCACTAAGAGTCTTTTCAATTAAGGGATCTCATGGTGCTCCATTGTTTTCCAGCTTTCAAAGTATTACTGTACTTTCAATATGTTGAAAGCATACTCGTGCTTAAAAAATACTCCAAATATAAAGAAATCAGAACTATAAAAAGAGACTAAGAAATGTGAAAGACAGAATGAGAGGTCTAACAGATAACTGAGAGGTAGTGGCCAAAGAAGAGAGATAGTAGAGAAACAGAGGAAGGAGCAATATTTTAAAAGATAGTAACTATTTTCTAGAGTTGATAAAAGACATGAATCTTCAGCCTCAGGAAGCAAAATAAAGTTTATAGTCAGGTAAACCTATACATATCATAGCATACAGTGCAGAAACACCAAAGATAAAGAGAAGCTATGGAAAGTCATCAAAGGGAAAAATACAGAAGATTTTCTATAAACCTAAAAGATGTAGATGAGCAAAGATTTCTCTATAGCAAAACAGAGGCTGGAAAATATAATATCTCTGAAATACAACAGAAAAGACAGGTCAACTTAAAACTTTATACTAATACAATAGAAAATTTCATACAAATAATTGAATCTTCTTTTAAGAATGAGGAGAGAAAGACATTTCAGAAAAAGACTATTTACCACAAACGTACCCTCATGGAATGAACTACTTAAGAATGCATGTAATAAAAGGAGAGTAAACCCTAAAATAAATGAGATGCAAAAACAAAAGAAGCAACAGTAAGTTACACTTAGTGGATTCACTAGAACCCAGTACATCCTTAGCATACATTCTTTTCAAGTTCATGTGGAATATTTGTAAAATTAACTATGCACAGGCTATAAAGCAGATATCAACCAACCTAAAGAATCAATATAAAAAAATTCTCCAAACACTAGGCAATTAAAAATCAATTTTAAAAGGTAATTATAAAAATTTATTCTATAGAAAACTCATGGGTCAAAAAGAAATACTGGAAATCAGAAAAGATTTAGGAGTAATTAGAAAAATACTATATATCAAAACTTTTAGGAATCAGCTACAGTACTAAGTACAGGGAAACACATGGCCTTAAATACGCCTATAAAAAAAGAAAAATAACTAAAAACTAATGCATTAAATACCTCAAACTCCAAAAATTTAAAGAATAAAGCTATAAGAAAATAGACCAAAGGAAATATGGTAAACTTGTTATTTATGAGAAAGAAAATATCTGTAGAGTTGGTCATTAAAATTAAAAGTTGACTTAAAAAAAATACACGACAAAAAAAGACAAACTTCTGAAAAAATGAATAAAAGAAAAAAGGCACAAATTTATACTGTTAGGAATTAAAAGGAGGAACCAAGTATGAACACAGTAGAAAATTTTTAACCCCCTTATTTAAATATTTAGATTGGCCTCCAGGAAAATTCTCTAACAATTATGTTCATGATTCTAAATTGGTCCTAAGGGGCATGGAATGCAGCCAGAGCACAGTGTTAATGACAATGGTGATGTTTGAGCAAACTATAAAATGCCATAGAAATATGTTCCACTAGTGTCTACTATTCTTATTTATGAAATACTGTGTCCCACTTCCCTATTTCCCATCTAAAGTAAAGGGTTAGGGGTGGGGGTATAGCTCAGTGGTAGAGCACATGCTTAGCACGCACAGGGTCCTGGGCTCAATCCTCAGTACCTCCATCAAAAAAAAAAAAAAAAAACTTCAAAAACTAAATAAATAAAGTAAAAGGTGGTTGAAGGGCTCAAGTATGATGGTGTACCAGCTAAATCCTATTTATCTACTAAGAAGTGATGATGATGATAATGATGACAATGGTGAAGGTTATTCCAAACTTCCACACCTTCTTTCATGTGTTTATATTGTCTTTCTATCTTTCCCTCTTCTCATCTACATTACTTGTTATCAGACTTGGTAAACTGTCATGTTCTTGGAGGCCATCTAAGGTTGATTATTGATGAAATGGCAATGTTTCAAGGGCTTTGGTCTGTCTTGTGAGAAAAATAAATGTTATGTGCAGCTTGTTCATTCTGGGCTTGCAGAAAAAGCTTTGAGAATTACCGTAAACAAAAATCCATACAATGAATCAGGAGTGGGTATGCACCTTGTTTTCAGGAAGCAAATCTGCAGCACGAAGATCTTAAAAACGTATTAAGATCAGAAGCAGAATTGAAAACAAAACCAACACATTCTGACAGCAGTCTGGCCATCAAAGCCATAATGTCCCTTTTGTATCTCTCTGTTCTCTTTTTTCAATACAAACACTGGTCTAAAACAACGTCTGTGATCGGGTGATGTGTATAATGGAAAAACCCCTTTTGGAAGTCTTGCCAAGTATGGGCTATACTAAAAGGAATGGAATCTGATATGAAATACCTATTACGAACTCATTCACATTTAGTTAGCAATTTAATAAAACCTGTCAACTACAAATGCCAATAACTTTACAGGCCCAATAATTTATAAATATACTAAAATTTTAGGGACTGTTGACTAAAGGTTCCACCTTAAAAACAAATGCCCAGTGAGCACCTTAGAAAAGGCAAGGCTTAAACCACAAGCTGCAGCTCCTGCAGAGGACAACTCTGCTGGCCACTTCCAACTCTGGCATTCTGCAAAAAATACTCCTAAGTTTTAAGACAATACTTCCAAATCTCAACATGGTTCACTGTGTTTTCGTGTCTTTCTGCTGATCTGTCTTTTCACAAAACACAACCTAGTTACCAGAGGCCAGTTCCAAAATACACATACTAAAATATTCCTGTTTTCACTTTGATTCAGATAAGATCTTCATAAAAGAAAGAGGGAATACAAGGTTAACTGAGCAAAACTCCTCCCCTTTTCCAGTTTAGGAAGACATCATCCATTTTTTTCCATTTATAAAAAGAAAAAACACTATCCTACAACTGAGACTTTCTTTAGAATGTCAGTGCAAGGAGGAGGTGTATTTGTTAGGAATAAAATCAAAATTCTTAAGAAGAATAAAACTGAGTTTTTTCTTCATAACAAAAAACAAAATCTGTGCTTTACAAGGCACTCCTAACGTGTAGGATGCTTCTCTCAAGTCCTTCAAATAGAGAGCTACACACTGAGGATTAAGGATTATTCCTCCAGACGAGCCCCCAAAGGAATGCGGGGATACAGGTTATACGGCCATCAGGAAGTTGGCTCTTTCTGCACATTGTTCAGCAGCCAAAAAGGATGCCAGACTTCAGAAAAAGCAGCCCAAACAGATTCCTTTTATGGTGTGATAACATTTTGCTCAAGAGGCTGCTCCCTTCTTTACAGGGGGTGTCTCACAATCCACCCCCAGGGGGCTGGGAGGGGAAGGGGCTTCTGATGAACATGCCAGCTCTGGCTGCACACGTTTCACCCCGAGAAAGTAACACCATTCACCAAGAGTTCTGGAAGCAATATGATCAAATGCTGTAAAGAGCTTGCATTTTTTGGCAGCTTCTATTCCCGAACATTTCTGAGGTGAAACTCTTAAGCTAAGTTCCCCCATTCTCAGTTTCACGACACCCTTTGTGTTGCCAAAAGCTTCCCTGCTCCGGGTTATTCTGTTTTTCTAGGGTATATTTTCTTTACAAGTCTCATCAAAAACAACCTCTCCAACGACTTAAAATAGATTTTAAACTCTGTGAGGCTCTCCTGTGCAGCCCAGGTTCAAAGTGTTTGTTCCTATATAGGAACGAGTCTTACTTAATCATTTTTATTGTTCTTGGCCACATTTCTTGGATTAAGACACTTTCTAACAGGAAGAGACACAGTGGCACATACACTAAGCCAACATAACCTTTTGTTGTGAACACCAAGAGGCGAAGATTAAAGGCCCAGACCCTTCAAACACCAGCTACATAAACAGCAATAAATTAATGTTTTCCACAAATTTGACATTTCTATCACAAGAGAAGATCTAGAAAATACTGAAGTGTTTTGCCCTGCGTTTCACAGTGAACGTTTTCTTTCCATGTGCTAATTAAACTCATCTCTGTTATAAGACAGGAATTGGATTGTTGGTACCAGGCAGTCATTTGACATTTAAAGATAATGTCACTGAGAGATCCTGTCAGCCAAGAAGCTGGGTAGGCAGGGACACACCACCACCAATACCACCATCACCTCCACTGTCGTCATTATCACCAACACCATCAAATATTTATGACTGTTTACTTGGCTGGAATACGCAAGATGTCCCAGAGGGTGTGATCAATTTTGAATGTTTCCCATTAATTCAAAGTCGCTTCATATGATACCTCTCTTATTTTGGAACACTAGTAATTTACACATGCAACTCATTAAAATAGAGGGAAAAAAATTAAAAACACAGGAAGACGGTGGGTAATTTTAAGTACAGAAACATAAAATCTGTGGAACCAGAAGAGCAACTTCTCTGCACTATTTCATCGAACAACTCTTTCTTCCTAGTTAGTAGAAATAAGAGGAAAAATCCTAAGTACTACTGAAAAGGTAGTGTTTTCAGGTATTTATTTATAAAAACTGACAAATTTGCCTATTTGTTAAAGTTGTTTCAAAACGTGCTATAATGGACACAGTCTACCTTAAGTCTGTGCTCAAAAGTAATTTGCAGTACTTCTTTAATTTGTGGAAATGCATACAGACTTCCCCAACACATCTGAATTAGTGATAATGTCTTGATTTAATTATATTATATGCTTCTGTCTAGAATATGTCTTTTCAAATACTGTAAGGTATCACTAATATGTGGAATCTGAAACATATTAGAGTTGAATCTTGCACTTTGAACTCTGGCATATTTGTTACACAGCACAAGCCTTGCTAATCAGGTGCTACCCTTTGCACACTAAGATAATGCAACTGACAAAAGTGAAGGCTACACTCGGGCTTGAACTTTGCAACTTTGTTTTTATAGTACAGATAGATTTGATAAAATACCTCCCCCTCTCTCCTGCCATCCCAGAATATGAGTCAAGGAGTCAAAATCTGGCCAGAGCAGTTGACAGTCACAGCAGCAAAGTCTAAAACCTAGGTCTTAAAATAGCTGTTTTTCTTAACTTCAGTAGTACTCAGGGGCATTAATATGTTATACTGTGTTGTGCTTAATCAGAGTCAATACAGACCACTGACCTGTCCTCAGCAAACAATGACCTAATTTAATGGGCTAAAAACATAAACTTTACACCCTGCTGGAGTAGCTCAATGCTCCTCCTTAACTTTCTCCGGTGGTCTGAAGTGAACAGGCTCAGTCAGGGCTGGGTAGTAAATCCAATGGTACCAATAACCCCCAAAGACTAGCAAGTCCCTAATTTGTCCCAGCCTCCAATTCTTTTTCACTTCCTTTAGCTTTCCTCCTCCAAAATCTGCATCAATACCTGAAGACAATATATGAACAACCTTCCAAGTACCAAATAGACAAGAAGGATAAACTATGTTGTATAAATTATTTTAAAAAATCAAAACATCTTGTCATATTGACATTCAGAGAAGTCTAGCATCAAAAACAATATTAATGGCACTACAAATGTACTATAAAAGATATTTCTTAAATAATTTTCTTGTGATTTACTTCAAAGGTTGATCAGGAATTGCAGAGAAAAAAAAACTGATAGAAATGAAAGCAAAATTTTTTTTTCATTGATACAACCTTTATAGTCAACTTACCTTAAATTTAAGTAAGTCAGCATCTGCAGATTAATGATGGCTTCTGGAATGACTCTGATACAATTATGATACAGATTAAGAATTTCCAGTGATACAAAATGGCACAATTCCATTGGAACTTCAACCAGTCTGTTTTTAGATAAATCTATGAGAAAAGGAAAGAATATACTGTCAGTATATCTTCAACATAATCCAATACTATCTTATCAACTATCAATATCAATCTTTTTCCTTAACCATTTAAAAATAAACACTGTGACCTAAATTTAGATCAATATTACCATTTTTTGCACCACTGTTACTGTGGTGTTACAATTTCCTAGCATAGAAGCCCAATTCATATAGAAAAGCAAAAATACTGCTGAAGTAATTTCTATATTAATTTACAAATTCAGGACAGGTATAAGGGCAACTGAATCAATATTTATCTGAAAATTATTTCCCCCCTCCTAGACAGATGTAAAATTGAATCCTTTAATATATCTGAATACACATATTTACCATAATATTTAATTTAACTCCATTTTGCATTCATAACATATATTGTCCCTCAGAACATGTCTTTTACATCCTTTGCAAACAAACACATAGTAGATACTACACAGGTACTTCACTCACTAGAACCTCTGAGTACCTACAAAGTACAAGAAAGAGATAAGTCAGTTGTGTCTGTTAAGGATGGACAGTGTGTCTGCTGCATGACCTGCAGTAAAACTGGCTCTCTTGGCCATGTGTATCAAAGACAGTAATGCTAGTCTATAGAGAAATATAAGCATAAAGTACAGTCTGCAATATCACCAACTCAACAATAAACATACAGAATAGTCCTTAGTGTCCAAATCTGGGAATGGTAGACATGACTGTGAAATAGCATAAAAAACTGAATATAAAACAGAGCCAGCGCTCTTGAAACCAGTAAATCGACAATAACATTGCCTTACTCTTCAGTAGAAGGGACTCAATCAGTATGAATAGAAGATGTTCAGTAACTCATATTTCAGATATACTTAAGGAATCACATCAGATGGGGCGGGGAGACTTAAAATGGGTCAATACTATAATGAAACACAAGTCAAAAAGCTACCTTCCTGACTGACCTTCCAAAAGATAAACACATAAATAAACATAAATAGGTCTAGATGGCTTCAGAGGGGGAGTTCTAGGAAACTTTTAAGAGACAATTCTAATAATATTTAAACCATTTCAAGCCATATGAAAGGAAGGGAAATTTCCAAATTCTTAATTTAAACAGCAAACTATAATACTGATACCATCACCCAACAAAGAAAGTACACAGGAGAGAAATTACATATGAATCTCCTTTCTAAATACTGATGTGAATCCTAAATTAAAAATGAGCAAACAGAATTAAGCACTACATAAAAAGATTAACATACTATGACTGAGTGGCATTTATTCTAGGAATATAAGGATTTTTAACTTATTTATACAATTCATCATATAAAAAGTTAAAAGTGAATATATGATCATCTCTATAGATACTTTAAAAGTATTTGATAAAATACGGCATTCATTCTTTTTTAAAACAACTTTACTGAGGTAGTTATTATACAATCATCATAGAATCGACCTATTCCAAGTACAACTCAGTGGTCTCTAGTAACTTTACCAAGTGGTGCCTTAGTCACCATAAATCAGTTTTAGAACGTTTAGATTCATTCTTAATACAATTGCTTAAGATAAGGAGAATAGTTAGATACTTCCTTACATAATTACATACACACATGCGTGTGCAGGCAAATGAGAGAGAACGCTTTTATTTACTGCTAAATCATGAACAACTAGAAATGTTACCACTATTACTATTATTGTTCAGGAGGTCCTAGCCAATGACCTGGGATGAAAAAAGTACAGAACCAAAATCGGAAAGGGAAAGACAGAATTATCATTATTCTGAGATAATATGATTGCTTTCCTGGGAAACCCAAAAATATCAACAGAAAAACTATTACAAATGTAAAATGGCACTGGGTAGAGAATTAATAAACAACAGCCTTCACACACACACACACACACACACATGCACAAATGATACAATAGGAAAGATTTAATTTATGATATTAGTAAAACACCTAGAAAATATTAAGAAATACGCAAAGTTCATATGAAGAGAACTTTAAAATGCTAAACAACATAAAATAAAAGTTAAAACATTTGAAAAGAAATCCCATGCTTTTAAATAAGAAGACAATACCAAAAAGGTGTCAATTCTCTCTAAGCTATAGCTATGTAATTGAATGCATTCCCAATTAAAAAATTATTTCTAGGATATTTTTTCAGGTTAACTGAGGTTATTATAATGGTTGATTCTGAAGTTCAGATGGTAAAACAATCATGCAAAAAACATTGAGGAATCTCTCAAAAAGAGGAGCTATGAGGGAAACCAGCTCTCCTAGACTTTAAAAACACATCACAAAGCAGTGTGGTAGATAGATGAGGTCAATGGAGTAAATTACAGGCATGGGAAATAGGTCACGGGTATATACATGTCAAATATGCAACAAAGGTGGCATTTTAATCCATAGGGAAAAGACGTAAGATCAATAAACAGTTTTGGAAAATTGACAGCCATCTGAAAGAAACAAACAAAAAAGGATGACTTCCTGTGTTATACCTTTCATCTCAATAAATTCTAGATGAATCAAATGATTAATTGTAAAAAGTAAAGTGGTAACAGAAGGACAACACGGGGTAATTCGTGTTTATGATCTTAGAATGGGGAAGGCTTTCCTATGAATAGAGTAAAGCAAGATGAATAAATGTGACACATTAAAAACAAAACTTACGGCATATTAAAGCAAACAAAAATGCCACCCAAAACATAAAAGACAATCAAGGAATTGGGGGAGGGGTAGAAAATCCCACAATTCATAAATCTAATAGGCTAATTTCTTGTACATATAAAGAGTTTCTACAGTCAGTAATAAAACTGAAAATTGAGGAATAAAGGAAGAAAGAAAAAGGGAGAGATAAGAAGGAAGGGAGGGAGGGGGGATGGAGGGAGGGGAGAAAGAAGGGAGAGAGGAGGGAGGGAGGAGGAGGGAGGGAGGAAGGAGGAAATGGCTCACAGAAAAGGAAATACGAATGGCTCTTAAGTATATGAAAAAATGATCAACCTCACTCAAATTAGAGCAATGCAAGTTACAACTACATGGGACAATATTGGTAAATACCAAAAAGGTTGATAAACACCTTGTAATGCCAGGGACACAGTGATATAAATGAAGAAATATTTTAACAAAATCTACCACGATTACAAATGTACATGCACTTCAAACTAGCAATCTTCCTCATCTCCAGATAAACTCATATATATGCAAATGACACATGTTTCGGCATGGTTTGAAATAGCAAAACACAGAAAGCAACTCAAATCTCAGTTAATGTCTGGTTAAATATTCATATGCTATTAACAAATATCATAAATAATAAAATTCAATCAATAAATATTAATATAATATTAATGACATGTCATGTGATGGAATATAATATTAAGCATTAAATTCCACAATGGAATACTTGTACCATGCAGTTATTAAAAGTAATAAAGTAGCTCTGTATGTGCTGATATGGAGCAATTTCCAAGATACACTGTAATTTTTTAAAAAGCCAGAACAGTGTATATAGTATTTTTTAACAAATATTTACATAGTTGTTTTAAATATAAATAGATTATCTCTGGAAGGCTATACAAGAAACCGGGAAAAGCAATTGTTCCTTGAGAGAGTATTTCTTGTTGAGGGGCAGAAGTGGGAGGGCGATTCTCCCAGTGTGCAACCTTTTATACCTTTAGAAATTTGAATGTATGGCTTATTTGATTTTATATACAGAAATAGATTAGGTATAATGTGCTTTATATCTACATTTTATACATAACATATACAAAAGCCTGTGTATATACATAATACACACAATCTTTTTTTTAGACAACCTCCCACCAGCATTTCTCTTCTTTCTCTACGCAAAGAATTTTGTTTCATGTGAAAAGAGTTAAGAGATTAGAGCAAACTATGAAGTCCCACATATTAAATTAAGGGAAATACTAAGGCAAGCTTCGTTTCATGAATGTTTAGAACCTAAATGGAAAAATTTTAGAATTCTCTTGCATTCTTTCTCCCTGAAACTACTACACATGGCAATCTTCATGTGCCATAAAGCCCCAAATCTGCCCCCAAACCTTAAATGTGTTGGGTTTCTTTCAGGCTCAACTCAAAAGAAAATTCCACTGAGGTTCCAGTTTACATGTAAAACTTCATCTTTCCTGAGAATTGCTAGAACTATATTCTCAAGTTGGATGTTTCAGTAACTATGTTATGTAATAATATTTTATCAGTGTCAGTGTCACTGATTTTTTTTAAAAAAAAAAAAAAGATGTTTTCTTTTTTGGTAGAAATACAGTCATATAACTACAAACCTTTTAAAAGATAGTGGGGTATCAAATTAGTAATAGAAACCACTCCAGCCTGAGAGCAGAAGGCCAGTTCTAAATCTACAACCATCAGAGATAACTGAGAAAGTTACTCAATTTTCTAGGTCTCTGTTTCTGAATAGAGAACTTCCATCTGGATAAATTCTAATATTCTTTTCAGAACCAAGATTTCTGTGAATAAGTAAAAAGTATTCAGAATTCAAGTACTTTCTGTCAAAAGTATTCAGAATCCAAGTGATTTTGTTTCATCATAATAATCAATGGCAGCAGTTAAATATCATAAAAAGTTTAAAAGTTGTATATAATACAAACCCACACATTATAAATATTGGTACACCCTTCTAATGAGTTTGTCATTCCATTTTGGAATCTATGTTCTCTCATATAATCTGAATTTTAAAAGTACTTACTGTTTTCAAACTTGGGTGAAATGTAATGGCAGGAGAAAGAAATTATAAATAGCTTATAACTTAAGCTAATAACTCTGGGCTAAACAGCACCATTATTAACAGTTTGCTTAAAAAATGCTAGAATGATGTTCTAATTAAGTGTATGACTCTGATATTTTATTACTACTTACAATATAGATTTTATTTGCTCTCCCTTCTCATAGTTTCCTCCACAATCTCCAGATATGAGGGGAACCCAGCACTGTCTCTCCCCCTAATCTTCTCCGTGGCCGTCTAACTTGCCTCCAGAGGCAGGAGCTGGACTAGAGGCTGGTCAGAGCTTCTCAAGAGATGGGATTAGTCCTACCGGGGAGAGGAAAACAAAATATACCTGGTAAAACCCAACTTTCTCCTAATTTTAAATTATACCCCATCTCTCCTCATTAACCCTTATTTTTTCTTCTACTTCTTTTTAAAATTATTCACATTGCAGTAAACTTCTCTTAAGGTCTCTGAGAGCTTCACTAGGAACCTCACCTTCAAAACCAAGAAGCTGTCCAGGATCTGGCCGACAGGACCCTCCTAATCCTTGTTTTTAATTATGCTATTTTGTTCTGGATGTATTATTTTTCAGGAATCCTTTTCTTGAAAGGACTCAGGCTATCCATTATAAATAAAGTTACAAGGTGTTAACGGTGCCATGCCCGCACCTACACTGCTGGCCAAATGAACAGACCTCCGTGTCCACTGAGCTAGTGAGAATTTACCTATGCAGGATGTGTCCCTGTCATCCTGGGTTTGTGTCGCAGCTTCTATGTTAAAAGGGAAGAAATTACAAAACCTACACACACAGCTTAGATAATCCCAGTGCCTGTACAGAAACAGCTGTTTAGATCAGCATCGTTCAAATTAAAACAGAGCTTTGAGACAGAAAAAACAAGCCTTCCTTTCCTATTTGTTTAGGTTCGTTACCCAGATGATGAATCACTGATGTATTCATCAACATTTACTAAGTACATGGTTTCTGCAGAAGTGAAAAACATAGAGGGCTACTTTTTAAAAGTTTATCATTTGAAAGATGAGAGGAGGCCAACGCAGAACTGAACCATGAGGTAAGATGATCTAACTGTGCTTTAAAAAAAAAAAAAAAGGTACAAAAAAAGAGCGAAGATCCAGTTGGGTAAATGTGACCATCTCTTGAGCATTTCCATCCAGCCAGACACTGTATCTGGAGCTTTGAATCTAGTACCTCATTTAATCCACCACAAGGAGCAGTGACACCACCAACCTAAAGATGAGAGACTAGGCTCAGAAAGCCTTTGCAGCTTGCCCAAAGCCACAGAAATAAGTAATTATACTCACACCTAAGTATGTCTAACTGCAAGGCCTGAGTTCCCCACACAAGACCACTTTCCCTCCACGGAGTAACAGCCAGCAAGACCATAAGGTGTCCCGCAGCTAGACTGTTAGGAAGACGTGGCAATTAAATCTTCACTGCATTTTTACTCATCCAAAACGCAATCAAAATAAAGTCAACATGTTCTGTGTATAGACCCAGAGGGTAAGAAAGTTATAAACACTGTGTTCAAAAAAGAAGTATGGAAAACACTATCACCTGATGGGCTAAATTCTGGAAGTGGCTACGGGAAACTCGGTAAATAGAAACTCTGGCTTAAACTCACTACCCTTATCTTACATAAGCACTCTGTTTCACTGAAAAGTTTAGAATGAGTTTTCAAATATATTACTTACTTTTCCAGCTTGGGTCTGAATATCATTTAATTCTCAATTAAGCTTATTACTAGAAGAAAGAGGGTGCAAAAAAGGGGCATATTCACTTTCCTACGATTTACTTAGGCTCATGCAGAAATCACCGTGTACCCTTAGGCATCAAGTAACCCACCATGGGAAAGTCTGGGGAAGTCAGTCTGGATTAAGATGTTTTGACTTCGATAATCCAGAGTAGATAATCCAATTATAAACAGTCCAGGAGAGGGGTGGGGGTGGATGACATACAAATTTGTTGAAAATTTTTCCTATTAGCTGAGAGCCAAGAAACACAATGAGGTCTGTTCTTTCTTTAAAATGCACACACAACACAAAAAAAGGAGGAGGAGGAAGGGGAATAAGAAGAAGAAGGGGAGGAAGAAGAGGAAGAGGAAGAAGAGGAAGGAGAAGAGGAAGAGGAAGAAGGAAGAGGAAGGGGAAGAAGAGGAAGAAGATGAAGGGGAAGAGGAAGAAAAGGAAGGGGAAGAAAGAGGAGAAGGAACCTAGGACTTAGTTGTAATTAAAGACATGAGTGGACAGTCAGTCACGGTGCCCACACAGATGTGAGTGTCCTACCTGGGCCTTTGGAAGGGCAGATCCATGTGCCAGAGGCAGATAGAGGTTGGCTGTCCCAGTAATGATTATCGACAGACCAAGGTGGGAGCAGTGGAGGTTCTCCAACTCAGGAAAGACAGAAGGAATAAGAGCCCACAGATAACAGGCAAGTGTTAAGGTAATTTGTACCTTTATTTTGAAATACAACCCAAACTAGTTTGGGTAAATGGGTCAGGAGCTGTGAAAAGCTCAGTAGGTTCTAAGAGATGGAAAGATAAGTAAGCTTTTAAACTAGAGATAAACAGAGGTGCAGAAGTTGTGTTTATTTTTGTTTACTACTCCAATTCTGTTATAAATACACAGAGGTATGAATGAATCCACTTACGAGCTCTCTTCCTAAATAAAATATCTGTCCAGCATTTCTCAACCTCACTGGTATGCTGGAATCACCTGCAAAGCTTTAAAAAATCCTGAAGCCTTGAGTCCACGGCCGGAAGTTTTGGAGTATGACCCGGGCATGAGGATCCCCTGGATGTCTAGGTGATTCCCACTATTCCAGGGGAAACGCAGGTGCCCTCTCAGCTTCCTGCCAAAACCCAGACCCACCAACAGGTGGTGCTCTCCGAGGGGCTGGTGGCTGGGCCCAGGAGGTGTCTGGTTTGGACACCAAGTTGGGAAAGAAATCCTGCGCCAATCCAGAGTTAACCACTGCTTGATTGGATTCCTACTCCAAATTCCAACTCAAGTAATTTTAATTAGAGCAACAAAACCCCATCTGCAAGGGAGTTTTACATACTATCGGTTGGTTATGATTATAGAAAATTAGGGTTTTTTCCTTACTGAATCTTCACCATAACCTAGTGAAGCAGGTACTGTTATAATTCCGCGTTACGTGTGGACACGGAGGCCCAGAGAGGTTAGGTAACTTGCCTGAGGACATGGAGCTAGTAAGCAGCAGAGGCAAGAACTAAACCAGTAGTTATGACACCCTACTGTTCAGAAAGCCCTGTTCTGACCCTTTGCTGATTCAGCCTCATAGGACTGCAATTAGGGAAGATCAGTTGTTCACGTGGGTATCTCTTATTAAAAAAAAATAAATAAAAAAATAAATGCTGGAGAGGATGTGGAAAAAGGGAAACCCTCCTACACTGTCAGGGGGAATATAATTTGGCACAGCCACTACGGAAAACAGTATGGAGATTCCTTGAAAAACTAAAAATAGAACCATCATATGATCCAGCAATCCCACTCCTGGTCATATATCCAGAAAAAACTACCCATTTGAAAAGATACACACACAATAATGTTCATAGCAGCACTACTGACAATAGCCAAGACATGGAAGCAACCTAAATGTCCATCAACAGATGACTGGATGAAGATGTGGCATATATATAGCGGAAAACTACTCAGCCATTAAAAAAAATGAAATAATACCATTTGCAGCAACGTGGAGGGACCTAGAGATTACTGTACTCAGTGAAGTCAATCATACAGAGAAAAAAAAATATATGATATCACTTTTAAGTGAAATCTAAAAAAAGGATACAAATGAACTATTTACAAAACAGAAACAGTCTCACAGACAGAAAACAAACTTATGGTTACCAAGCGGGAAGGGAGGTGGAGGGATAAATTAGAAGTTTGGAATTAGCAGATATAAACTACTATATATAAAGTAGATAAACAACAAGGTCCCACTATATAGCACAGGGAACTATATCCATTATCTTGTAATAACCTATAATGAAAAAGGATATGTATACATATGTGCGTGTATGACTGAATCACTATGCTGTACACCAGAAAGTAGCTTAACCTTATAAATCAATTATGCTTCAGTTGAAAGCAAGCAAGCAAGCAAGCAAATTAACACATCATTCCCGATGCCTGGTCAGGAGGCATTAACGCTCCCATAAGGTAGCTCTGAACTAAAAGTAAGTGATCATCAACCAGGTCCTAATATTTCCTCCGGGAAGGCTAGCTTGTGTCATCGGTGCCTCACTGCCGACCCTGAGCTGGACACGGTCCTTCCTTGCTGGACACCCGCCCGGGGCCGAGGCCAGCCCTGGGGAGCGGGTCCACCACGGCTCTGGGCAAACACAGGGGCCAGCAAACCGGAACCCCAGAACCACGTCCTCCCCACGTCCGCTTCTTAATTGAAGCGTTTGCATGAGAGCAGAGCAGCCAGAAATAAAACAATAAGTTTCGCCCGGGCCAAAACAAGCTTTGTAAAGCCCTAAAATAAAGTAGCCAAATGAATAAAAATAAGCAGAGGAGGGTAGAAAAACAGTCCATGGAATCTGGTGTGCAGTCAGCACCCTCGGAGGCACAATGTTGTTTTTGTATAAAAAAGGAAAGTGGTGCCTCAGGAGGCGCTGGACCCGGCTCCCACCCCCAGCAGCAACATCCTGAGTTATCAGCCACCGCAGCCGCAGAGCAGGACAGCTGGGAACCTGCCTGCAATGTCTTGCTTTCTGGTCAGAAGAAAAGGCCTGTTGGGAGTCTGATCATGCTCTGTTCCAGAAAGAATGGTCCATTTTTTGAGCTGAAGGATAAGCATGTTGTTATGGAAGTTTAATTTTAGAATATAAGCACTAATCGTGATGCCTCAATTACTGGGTGAAATGTGTGTCCTTCACGTATAAATCTAAACCCCCGACCCACAGACAAGAGTATGGGACCCACTCTCTTCATAGAACTGAAGAGGGATCGTTGGTGCCAGGCCATCTCCACCCTCTGGCTTGCTCCACCCCTAGATCCGCTGTTCAGAGAGAATCCCTGAGTGCAAGGGTGGTCTGGGGCCACCTGCCCTGTCTGGACAATCCCTCTTCACTTATGTCGGCAAGGATCTCTCCAGAAGAATCTCACCCTTATCCTTCTATAGGGGCTGCTCCCCAATGTCCCCCGTGTCTGACTGCCCCTCATGCCCCCCTTCTCTTTCAGCACAGACGCCCCACCCAGCCACAGGATTCAGCACCCACGGGGCACTCCCAGGACACCTCCACATTTGGAAAGGCTCTGGAGTAAGGGAGTGCTGCTCCGGGCAGTGAAGCGGAGCCCACAGGCTGATTCATCCTTGATTCTGGAGATAAAACCACAAGACACTTACAGGGTTAAATGAGCAGAACATAAGCAGATTCTTAAAAGTTTTCAATGAGTCAGTCAAGATGTCAGGCTATGTCTCTAAGAGATCTACAACAACAAAAACTTGTCAAATGGTCAAATTTGTTAAACAATTCTTCAGTATGAACTATGAAGTCTTCCCTGATCACCTACCTAAAACATCAACATGTCCCTCCAACCCCCTTCGAAAGGCTCTGTTCTTCATTTTCTTTCTGTCTTAGCACTTGGATAACCTAACACAGCATACAATTTACTTACGCATTTCGGTTGTTAATTTTCTCTCTCCACCTGCTAGAATGTACGTGCCATGAGGCTGGAATCTTTGCATTGCTCCCTGGTATACAGTAATAGCTTAATAAATATTTATTGAATGACTTGAATGAATATGGAAGGAAAGCAGGTTCTGCGATCAGACAACTTGAGTTCAAATTCTGATCCCACCATTTAGTGTGTGGACTTGGAAATAATGACTTAATGTCTCTATGCTTCAGTTTCTTCACTTGCAATATGAGGATAATAACAGTAATGGCCCCACTGAATTACTGGAAGGATTAAATGAGATGATACATATAAAGCCCTCGGAGCAGCGCCCGGCACAGAGCAAAGGTCTCTAAGAATAGTCTCTATCATTATGTTAGCTAATGCTGGGTTCCAAATACAGTATTTCTAGCAAGAAAAAAAGGTCTGGGCTGGGAAGGAGCTTAAAATCCAGCTGACAAGCACATGAAGCACACCATACACACAAATGCCTCATGATACCAATGAATCAGAGACGAATGAACAGAAAAAAACAATTGTGTTTTATCAGCAAAAAATCTGTAAGTTAGGTTGAAGGTTACCCTTCCCAGGCTGAAAGAGGAAATAAGAAATAGAAATTAGTTTTAGTAAATGCCAAAAAGGAGAGAACGACAGATTAGACTCTTGGCCTGGTGATTTTATTAGCAACTGATACCTACTTAGCCCACAAAGTACCAAAGAGGTACTTACATATAGGTGGCCTTTTACTGAACAAATGCATCACTGAAATGCTGACAGCAAAAAAAAAAAAACTGATTTCTTTATTGTACCTCTTCTATCCAAAGTGCTGCCAAAAAATTAGGAAATAAGATTTTAAAAGACCAGCATACATAGGATGGGAGGGGGATTCCTGTCCCAAAGTATAATCATTTTACTTCAAGAATATCTAAAAGGCTCTTTTACTCTTGAACACAATTCTAACAGATACTGTTACTGACTGTTCCAGCCCCACAGCATTTTAGAAGCAACAAATCAATTTTTTTAAAGGTGGCAGCCATTAGAAGCATGCTCCTAAAAACAAACAAAAGTAATAATATAGTATACATATATTTTTAAATTTAAGTATTTTAAATTAAAATTTTTAATGTAATGTCAGCACCCTTCTAAAAATTATAGCACTCACCAGTGGTAGCACAAAAATAATTCTGACAATGCTGAATAATCCAGCAGTGGTTAACATATTTGAGGATTAAGCTCTCTTGAAAAATGTTCTGTTCAAGAGAGCAGGGAAGTGTGTAATTTTTCTTAATGTTTCCATGTAAAATTACTCAAAACAAAAATATTTTAGGTGGTTGCCGCTACTCTGAAATGACCCATTCCCTGGTGATTCTGTTTAGCTAATGAATCATTTCCCATTTGCTTAAAAGAGTATTTTGGCTCTGAGACATAATAAAAACAGCCCATCAGCACTAACCATCTTTAAAATGGGGAATACGAATTTGAAGGGGAAATACTAATTTTCTTATAAAAACATGAATGTTTTAAGTAGCATTATTTGCAATAGTCAAGAGGTGGAAATAACCCAAATATCCATCGAGGGATGAATGGATTAGTGAAATGTAGTCTATACATAAAAAGGAATATTATTCTGCTTAAAAAGGGAGGAGATTCTGCCTTATGCGACCACATGGATGACCCTTGAGGGCATGATGCTACGAATCCACTTACACAAGGTTAAGTCAAACTCACAGAGACAGAAAATAGAATGATAGTTGCCAGAACTTCGGGGAAGGTAGAATGGTTAAGTTATTCTTTAGTAAGTACAGAGTTTCAGTTTTGCAAGGTGAAAAGAGTTCTGTGGATGGATGATGGTGACAGTACCCAACAGTGTGAATGTATTTAAAGCCACTGAACTGTACACTTAAACATGGTTAACATGGTAAATTTTATGCTATGTGTTATTTGATCACAATTTGGGGGGAAAAATGAATGCTTATAAAAATGGTCACAAAATACAAACATTATCTCAGAAATTAAAATTTCCCAGAATAACGGAAATTACTAACTCTACAGGACTAAAAGCCTGAGTGAAGGGGGCAGCTCTGGGGGACCACACAGCAACAGACAGCACATCGACAGCGTTAACTTTAACAGGCAGCTATTACCAAACACCACTAAATTAGCACTCACCTTACCCAACAGTGTTCTCTGACTCTACCCACTGATCTTTATGTACATATACCCTCACTCATCACAGGGCCCACCATGTGTGCTTGATACATTTGCACCTCATAAATGCGGGGAAGAAGAGTGAATAGCAGGGCCTGGAACTCAAGAAATGACAGTTGGGAAAAGAAATAAAATCGGGGCGTGGTTTCTGCTCTAACAATCTCACACAGCAGAAAGGAAGAAGGACAGAGTCCAATGGCGAAATTCTAGGGAGACGTGTAAGAACAGGCAGTCACAGATCACCGCAGGAACGGGGGTGCCCCAGGGTGCGAAGGAGCCCAGAGGAGACAAGGCGTGGGGCTCTGCTGGGGACGGGGCTGCTGAGACTCTGGCAGGGAACAGGGAGGTGTGCGGGCCAGCCCCCCAGCGGGGCAGGCGAGGGTAGCCGCCTAGGTGGTGTGAGGGCGCAGGAGACCTTGGGTTTCTGGGGTGGGAGAAGGAGAACTCCAGAGCTGAGGGCTCTTCACTGAGGCACATGATTACGTATTTAAAATGTAACAGACACCCTGTTGCTGGACTAGAGTTGAGCAGCTGATGACAGTTGCTTACCAGCCAGTTCATGGTTAGTCTCTGTCACATTGTAACTCGAGGAAGATGAGTTACTAGTGGTTAAGGGATCTGACAAGTGCTGCAAGGTGAGTAATTTAGGGAATGCAAAGAAGGGGCTCTAAGGGCTCAAAACTGGATTAGTGTGTTGGAGTCGGGGGAGGGGAGCGGGCTGTCCGCAAACGGAGCAGGGACAAAGGTAGAAGAGCAGACTGTGAACTCCGTGCTCTCAGTTTTGCTGGGGTTATTCTGTCACTCCAGGTTTACCATCAAGATTGAAACAATACTCTTGTGAGTTGATTACATAAATATTGAAACATTCAACCAGAAAAGAAATGTCATTTGCTGGAAAGAAAGCCCTTTATAATAAAAATGACCTTACCATAATTTTTTTCCAGGGTTTTTCCCTCTTTTGGGAGCTTCTGAAATCAAATATACTATGTAAGACTCTACTGAACTCTATGAAGTTAACCATAATCATCAATTAGTTTATTTTATGTTTTTTTAAATAGCAAATAAAAACATTAGGAAAGTTAATATTATCCCCCAAAGGTAAAGAGGATAGAGTGCTTTTATAGTTTACAGAGCACTTTCACATATATTATTGATTTGGTCTCTCTTGTTAAAAGGAGCCTTTCACAGGCAAATCAAATACCATCATTTTTTACAATGTTGTAAATCATCTCAGGCATGAGACCATGCAAGATCTTTAATTATCAAAGATAAAATTATTGACCCTTCAGGAGACTTTCCAGAAGGCGTGGAAATGTATTAGTACATTTTAAAAGAGTTCTAAGATAAAGAAATGAATCTTTCTTTTTATTAACTCTTAAGTAAATCACAGTTCCACATAGCCAGATGACTCGTTATTAAAGTTCTCCAAACACTGTGTTAAACATCAAGTAGAGTGAGGGTAACAGCCATCACTTTTAGGTAGAAATAATACAAATTCAAAATTTATATCATACAGTATCAATCACATTGGGAGATTGCCAGAGGCAGAGTGAATAATTCCCTGCAGACAAACAGGCCCGGTCCAGATGAAGAATGGAGAGATGGGGTAGCTCGTTGAGGAACCGTCACTGGCATTAGCACTAAGGCACATAGGGTTGATGCCCAGTGGGGATATATGGGACTAGTGGTTAAAGAGAGCAGCCACAAAAATCCAGGTGAGATGAGGAGGGCCTGAAGTTAAGCAAAGACAGTTCATATGGAAGAATGGTCACCATCATCACCATCATCACCACCACCACCACCATCATCACCATCTTCACCACCACCACCACCACGGTCACCGCCATCATCATCACCATCACCATCATCATCACCATCATCATCACTATCACCATCATCATCAACATCAGGAAGGAATGGATAAAGGAAACGTTTATGAGGCAGAATTGGCAGAACTTAGTGATCTGTTAAATATAGAAAGTGAAGAGAAAGAAAGAGCTGAGTTTATCTTGGGGCTTCTGGTTTGGGTAAATACCTGGAAGCATGCTACTTGCTCAAAAGGAATGCTGGAAAAGAACTAGGTTTGTGGGTAATGGTGGGAGAGGAGAGTCATAATGAGCTTAGTTCTGGATACACTGATTGAATGTATCTATGGAGCAACCAAGTAGAGTGGTCTGTGGGCCACTGGATTTTGGGTCTGAAGCCCATAAGAAAGGTCTTGGTTAAAATGTAGGTTTGGAAGACATCAACATGTAAATAAGGAGTGGCCATATCACCCTGGAAAAAAGTGAAAACTGAGGAAGGAAAATGAGCTAGCAAAGGGCCTTCCAGCAGCCACTACTATAAAGCCAACGTCTTTCTCTTTCCCATCACAACTTCCTGAATCCTAAAGGTTTGGTCCCACAGTCCAAGGGCCATGTTGAGTCCTGGAATTCAGACTTCCTGAACCAAAACCAAGTGTTATCTCCACTGTCGCACTCTGCCCATGTGCTATTACACAGTTCAATGATAACGATGGTTTTACACTGACACCTTGACCAAGTGTGTGTAATAAGATGACAGCATTTAATTGCTACATTATGTCACTCACTTTTTAGGAACCAGTCATGATCCATGCTTCAGATACAAGTATGTTTTCAGCTATACTTAGGGTCACTATCAATTCCTAAAACAACAAAAATATTGTAGGCTAACTACCAAGGCAATTGAGAAGTTTGACTCCTTCTAGAAACACTTCCTCAGGCATTTTTTTTTCTTAGACCTAAAATATGAAACAAAGCATGAACTATCTACAAAGTGCCTTATTTCCAATTTTTAAAGTTCACATTTAGCTAGGGTAGCACTGGTAAGAAAGACATTTTTGTGATGGTGACTGAATATAGTATATTCCATTGTAGGAACGTGAATTTTAAGCACAGAAACAGTTTATTTCAGATGACTTCTGTATTCTTTTTTACAGATCTATTTGGAAGCTTCTTGCTGAACTAAAAGGTAGCAAGATTGTGGACAATAAAATAGGAACTGTTTTACATTACCACCTACTAGAAACTATAATAGAAATGCAGTTTATATATAAAGTTATTTAAGAAAATATATTTAACTGGCATATTGTTTTCAAACATATCATTTCTGGAAGATTTAAATGTAAACAAGTTGTTTATTCTTTTTGAGACTTCTTTTTCTTCCCCTCATTCTGGTCACACGATTTACTCCATCTAGAGTTCATACATAACAAGTAATTGTTGCTCACATTTTTTTTAAAGCAAGAGCTTTTATCAAGGGTTCCAAAAAGAGCTAGTGTTAATGGAATATATTCAGAAGCCTATCCTCTTCAAGTCTCTTGAATTATGCTTTAAACCTGAAGACAAAAATAGGTTTTATCTTCTCATTAACTGCTTTGCAAACAATTTTAAATTCAAATCTTAGAAAATCTTTTTTTCCTCTGAAGTTCAAACTGCATGTTTGCCCCATGCTAAAGAGGACTCAAAAATGATGCAAAATTATCCAGTGTTTGCAACAGAATTCTCCGGTCTTCACACTGATTCAGCGGGCAATAACAGAGCATTCATATGTATGCACCAAAATATATGGCAGAAGCTCAACGGTTCCTACCAGCAACTGCGGACCCTGCCAAGGACTACAGGTTGCCATGGCCACTGATCATTATTGAGCACTTACTGTCTCCCAGACACACGGAGCGTTTTCTATGAATTAACGTATCATGTCATGAAAACTTAATGGGGATGTTATTCCCACGTGCAGGTGAAGAAACTGAGACAAAGAGAGGTCAAATAGTTTGACCTATAATTTGAGCAGCTAAAAAGTGGAAATGTTGTGAATGTACTTAATGTCACTGAACTGTACACCTAACAGTGGTTAAAATGGTAAATTCCGTGTTATGTAATATTTTACCCAAAAAATCATTTAAAACATCATTTAAAAAAAAATAAAGAGCTAGAATCATACTTGACTCCTTATACCAAAATTAATTCCAGGTAAATTAAAAACTTAACAGTAAAAAGAAACAATAAAAGTACTACGGAAAAAAAAAAACAGTTGCAAAGCTGGGATTCAAACCCAAATGAGTCCAGGCTACATGCTAATGGTCCATCACAAACTGCTATTTTATGGGTAAAAACTACTCAAAGTGCTACTTTATAAATCCCTTCATCATCATCAAATTAAGTTTCAGAATAATTCAATAACACATGGCTTGCTGGAATATATGAAATGCACTGGTCTGCTGCTGGACACATGAAGGGCAAATCCCAAGACAGGGTTGGAAGCTGCCTAGAAATCCTCAAAATTACAACAAGTTGTTCCTCATAGAGAGTCTCCCTCACTGAGCATTCCAACCAAGACTGCCAAGTGCACTGGAGAACCCACTTTTGGATCCTGTAGTTTAGGGGGAAATGTTTGCTATGGAAAGGATGCAGAAAATAATCACACTCGTGTTTTAAGAAACCACATGCGTACAGCGGAGAACAAACAAAATTACAGTTGTCCAAAATACCTCAGAGTTGAAAGCTTGCAAAAAGCCTCAAAACTTCACTGCAGATCTTAAATAGAGTTGAGAGAGAGGAAGGAGGGGACAGATCCCAATTTTGAGGTCTCCCAGGGGCCTTCAGACAGAAAGATTCCCAGACCTAGGGAGAAGAACTGGAAGGGAGCTACAGAAAGCCAGATCTCCCCAAAGCCCGCAGTTTCAGAGTGAGGGTTCATAAGTGCCTTCTGTCAGTGACTGCCCACCTCGTTTATTTTACCGTCTTTCATAGATTAAGCTAATTAGAACTTTCTCACCATTGTTCTGACTATCAGTTTAACTGCACTTGAAAAATGAAGGGAAGTCAAAACGCCTCTCTCGCCACGCATTCAAAGTCTCGATGCTGAGTATGGTTTCCCCTTAGCAAACAATGTAGTTCTTTCCCAGTCCCAATTTCTTACTGCACACAAAGCTTGGCAGGGAGCAACTGAAAGAGGAGCAGAACGGACTGCTGCGTGGAGCTCTCATCCCACTGTGGGGCTGCAGAGACGCAGGAAGGACACCTTGGATTCTTAGGCAACGGGTCATCTTAAGACGATTTGCACACAAGAAAACATGAAATGCATTTTCATAGGATTAATAAAAATAAAAATAACAAGTGAGATATGAAAAATAAAAGGCAGATAAGGGCTACAGACCCTGAGAAGACAATTTTCATCAGTACTGTCTTATTAATTGGAGAAAGATGTCTTTTTCCCTCATAAAGGATTCTATCCTGGTCTCACCAGTTTGCTTTTTCTGCTCACTGATTTTGCCCAAAATTTGTGGCCCTTGAGAGACTCTGCAGCGTGGCCCCTGGCCTTTTTTTGTTTCCACAGCTTACCAGGAATGTGGCATTAAAGTTCTTAAGAAGGTCCTCTGAGAGATCTTTACTTTCTGGTGCTGGAGGCTGCTTAGCGAGGGCCACTGTCACAGTCAGGATGAATAACACCTTCAAAATGCTTTGTGAAAATTACTCTGTGGGTAACACAGTGGGCACGTTTAGTGGTGTTTAGCAGCACCAGCAGCACTCGGTGTCATCTGTATGGCTCCCTGGCATCTTCTGCAACGTGAAATGGACAGGTAACAAGCGTCTGGGTGCAGCGTAAGGCAGGAGTCACGCTGGTTCATACCTGATGCCCCTCCACATCACTGCTTTGTGTCTCCAAGTGACAGCAGCTGGATGCAAAGCATATAGTGCAACTGACACTCCACGCAGCACCAGAGCCCACAGTGCCCAATGCCCTCATGGTCGGTGTCTGTTGGGTCGGTGTCTTAGACATGCCCTCTGCACCATTCGCTCGGCATGTACTTCACAGAGCTTTGTGCTCTCCTCACCAGCCTCGGATCCTTCCTTACACCTCCTTCCATCAAGCAGCCCTACTTTTTTTAATAAGTTAAAGCCATATTTACCAAATTCTCTGTATACACTAAGAATTTAGTATGTCTTCCGAATCTTGCTATCTTTTTATTCTGGTTTTTATTGTTTTTGTTAGTGCTTAGCTGCAAGGAGGTGATTTTCGAGTGATTAGCCCAATCCTTTAATTCCTGTAAGCCGTGTTCTTTTGAAAGGGAGATTTTGCAGAACGTGAGGTTTTCAGGAATATGTGTATCAAGTCATCATTGAGAAACCTATAATGGTAATTCGGGCCATGGAAACTAAGGAAAAGAGAAAATAATGTGAGTGCTTCAAGGATATCACATGAGTCCAAAAACCATGAGTGAAAAGGAAAACTTGGAAGGACAGAATTACATTTAGCCCTTCAATATATGCTCTTGTATTTTGTTGTAAGTGGTCAACAACCGTAAGCGAGGTCTAGCCAGGAACGGTGCTGGTGGCTCCCACGGAAGAGGGGCCTGGACGCTGCATCCTTCTTGATCTCTGCCGTACAAGCATGAGTGTGCATGTGTGTGTGTGTGTGCACTGAACCAGGGTGGACTGGGTTGAGAAGGAGGGAGGAGGGGAGGGCAAAACTGGGAAAATGGATGGTCAGGCAGCAACGTAGCAATACAATAAAACACTGGACAAAGTCCCCAACTCTGCCTGCTAAGTGTTACAGGGACTTGCGTTGTTCATTTAATCCTCTGGACCTCAGCTGCCCCATCTGTCAAATCAAAATCTAGCCTCATCTAAAACTTGTGTCATATTAAACAAAAGGAAAGAGTTTGAACCATCCCTTCTCACTACCTGTGTTCCCAGGAAGATGGAGGATTCAGCAACCATCACATTTACATTTACAAACACCAGCAGACACGGCAGCACACAGATGCTGAAGACCGAAACGTTACTACCGACTTTCACATACACACTTACACTTTCAGACATGGGTCGGTAGGCTGAAATGAATCTTTCCAATTGGCCAAGAGAAATTATTATTTCTATTTTTTTCCTTTTTTCCAAGTAGTACGTTTACAAGTAAATGACAGAACTATATTCAATATCTTGTAGTAACTTATGGTGAAAAAGAATATGAAAATGAATATACGTATGCTCATGTATGACTGAAGCATTGTGCTGTACACCAGGAATTGACACCACACTGTAAACTGACTATATTTCAGTAAAATATATTATATATATTTAAACAAACAAGTAAATGGCAAGACCAAAACCCAAACTTAAGCCCATGAGACTCCAAATCCAAAGCTTTTTCCACTTTACCATCCATCTACATAAAAGATGTATGAGGTATATGAAAACTCCCAACCATTCCTCAAACATTAATTTAAGGAATACACATGACGAAATTAAAACAGGAAGTCAGGATATTATGATCACTTTCATTTTTTGTTTTTGTTTTGGGGGGATTTTCTGTTTTCTTTTTTGCATGTACAGGCAAATAATGAAAGAAAACAAAGAAAAGCAAGAGTGGCTGTTTATCTCATATATTAACATATGTCCTCTTTCCATCCATCTCAGCACATGAAAAGGGCTAATGCTGATCTAATGAAAATGGAATCAAACATCACACAGTTTGCACATAATAGGTGATAATCAAGGCTGCCAGGCTTAAAACATAATTAAATATAAGCTAGCCAATGAACAAAGGAAGTGGTTCTACTTCACAAGTCCTTGAAAATTACCCAGAAAATTACTCAATACAGGACTGCACGTTAAGCACAGTGAGAGACGTATAATGATGAAAAAATTATTAAAATGTCAACTTTCAAATTCATAGCCCATTTCCCAACTGGAATTTAACACAACTCAACCTAGATTTATAAAATGCCCACACTGTGCCAGACACTGGCCAATACATATACTAAAATAATAGAGCTTGGCAGTGACTGTGTTTAGGATGGACATGACAGGACGACCCACTCTTCAGTATGACATAATATGGCCCTTGTCATGCTTCAGAAGCAAACCTTCCATCTTCCATATACAGTAGTCATCACCAATCCATCCATCCATCCATTACTTGTCCAACAAGTACTTCTGAACCTATGCTGGGCCCTAGGGATTTAAAGACAGAAACTCCTGTTCCTGCCCCAGGTGTTTCCAGTCCAGTGAAGAAAAAGACCTCAAAAGACAGAATTAACCACAACAGTGTGGTGATTTTAAACAAGTCCTCCACTGTATAGCCATGTTTATAGCAGCATTACTCACAATAGCCAAAATGTGGAAGCAACCCAAGTATCCATCAACAGATGAATGGATAAACAAAATACTGTGTATGTATACAATGGAGTATTATTCAGCCTTCAAAAGGAAATTCTAACACATGCTACAACTTGGATGACCCTTAAGGACATTACGCTATGTGAAACAAGACTGACACAGAAAGATAATGACTATATGATTCCACTTACAGGAAGTTCCCAGAGTAGTCAGATTCACAGAAAGTAGAATGGTGGCTGCTGGAGGCTAAGGGGATGGGAAAATGGGAATGGCCATTTAATGGGTCCAGAGTTTCAGTTTTGCAAGGTTAATAGCTCTGTGGATAAATGTGGTGATAGTTGCACTACTTGAATGGACCTAATGTCACTGAACTGTGTACACTTAAAAGTGGTTAAGATAGTAAATTTTACATCATGTGTACTTTACCACAATTAAAAATTAAAAATTTTTAAATGTCTCCTAATTCTAGGACACTCTTCCCATCAAGAAGTGGGGTCTACGGACCTCCCCCAAACATGAGCAGACCTTTGTAACCCCCCTCAATGAATACCAGTTGGCAGAAGTGACTCTGCATGACTTTCCTGGCCAGGCAGGTTGTGCCAGGCTCTCTTGGGACATTCACTCTAGGAGCCTTCAGCCACCACGGAAGAGGTCCAGCCACCTGAGGCTGCCATGTGGAGAGGCCACATGGAGGAATGACACAGAGAGGGGCAGAGTGGACGCAGGAACCCCAGCAGTCCCAGCCCCCGGCTGCAGGGCTCTCCCTGGCCCCAGCATCAGACCCGGGAGAAAAGGAGCCTCTTCTCTGATGATGAACTGCCAGCATCCTCTGACTGTGACCACAAGAGACTCGAGCCAGAGCTCTCCAGCTGTGCCCAGTCAACCCTCTAGGTTCATGGGCAAAATAAATGATTGCTATTCTAAGCCACTGTTTTGGGATGATCTGCTCCACAGCAGTAGAGAGCTGGAATACAGGAATCAGAGGATGTGAGGGGAGTCTGGAAGTGGGCAGTCCTAACAGAGCCTGAAGGAGCCAGAGAAGAAAAGACACTTAAGCTTAAATCCCACATGCCAACCGGGCATCACTGAGTGTGTGGGGGGCGTGGGGGCATCCAAACAAGTAAAACCGCACGGCCCTGAATGGAAAGAAGGCAGCCATGGTTAGAACCTGGTTAGAACAGGGGTAATGCTGAATCTGAGGCTGAGTGTAGATTGCCAAGGCTCTCTGTGCACATGACCCAGAGGCTGCGGGAGCTACTGAAGCTTTTCAAGTAAGAAAGTAACAGGGAGAGTTCCAGGGGTAGGAAGATTGCGGATCATAAGGAGTCTGCCTAACACATAACATTCCACTCCATGAGTAAATGTTGCTGTAACAAGGGTTAAAATGTATCTTGAAAAAGTAATTGACACTAAACTGGGTTAAGCTCACAATATTAAGAGTCTCCTGTCATGAATACCACTAGGACATTTCAAAGGTGTTAGCAGTATTTTTCTTTTTTTCTTCATCTTGTCTAAAACAGATTGTGTCACCAAGATAAGCAGCTGAATTCTAACTTTGCAAGGAATTCCCCCACCCTCCCAGTCCTCCACCTGTTCTGGGACATTCTCACAACACAATCTCTTCAGGCTCCACCGAGTCCCTGCAAGACTTTTCAACTCTGGATCTCCTGATATTCAAACCATTTTAAGAGGCATTTTTGTCCTCTTAGCAAAGGAAAAAATGAAAGAGTATATTCCACTGGAAATGGAGATTTATCAGCCACAACAGCCCAAGTCTTAGTGAGCAGGGACAGGTCAGGAATGGGGAGAAACTAAGGGACTCCCAAAGTGAGGTCATTCTGAAACTCAGTTAGTGGGTCCCGGCAGCTACTCAAAGTGCTTTCCTTAATAAAGTGTGGGACACAACCGTTCTCAAACTCCATACCAGTCAAATCAAACACCAGAACAAAAACGAATGAAGAAGCTCTGACAACGAAGTGTTCTATTCTGTCCACAAATCATATACTCCTATTTAAACTCAGTCTGAAGAAAATGTATTGCAAGTTAAAAACAGAGTCATGGTTGCATAAATTCTTCTTTGAGTCAAGAAAAGCGGGTGGGGCAGCAGAAGGGAAAAGAATGAGCAAATTGGCACAATCACTAATGGAAGATGATGGGGTTAATTAAACATATCCCTGGGGGAAAAGGCTGACTTTGAATAACAACAAAAAAAGAAAGTGACCCTCCAAGGATGAAGTAAACTTTTATAAAGGAAGCTAGAGATTGTATAATACGCTCTACTGGTACTGAAAATCTATCAGTCTATAAACATTTTATTAAGACTCAATCATGTATTTGTGGCTTTCCTTATCCAAAATACTCGCCTTCTCATCACTATCCTTTTATTAAATACTTGCCTTCTTCCACCACTACCACCTTTATGCCAAAGCCCCTACTCAGTCTGCACATTCTAATAACCACAAGCATTATCTTTCACCAAGGGTATACATTATTATTATTATTAGGTCCCAGAAATTGCTCCCAAGATGAGGCAGGATTGCATTAAACACACCAGATGATAGGTCCCCAGCTCACATGGAATTTGCAGCCCTTCACCAGCTGCTCTCGGCAGAAGTATAATGTAAAGCTCAGGCTGAAATCTCTTGCTCAATTTCAATGGATGCAAATGACAGACCGGCATCTTCTAACTACACTAAAAGCTTCCAGCCCTGCTCACTCTGGGACACGTGCCAGTAGGATCAGCTATTACAGCATGGGTCTCTCTCCAAATGCTGTTTTCCCAAAAGGCTCCGGCTCAGTGAGCAGTGTAACACAACAGCAAAGCTGCTTCACTGAAATTACTAATTGCAAACTTTTTACAAAAATGAAAGGGAATGTTAAAGGATCCAGACAGAAATGCCGACCTTACCACAGTGTTCTTGAATGCTGCTGGAAATTTCTGCAGTCTGTCCAGTTGTTCGAATTCAAAAGTAATTTTCTTAGCTTGATTCGTAGCATAAATTAATTTCAATAAACAAACAATCTGAGAATTTCAACCTCCCTCTCATTTTACAGGTTCTTTGGTTCTTGGACAGTTCCCCCTGGGGATTATTAAAAAAAAAAACCAGAACTGTCTGAGTGGTGCCACTCATATTCTTACAGGACTAAACTTTCATGGCGTCATGAAACGAGCGAGGAAGCTTCAATGATATCGGAAAGACAGTCCACTTACAAGGGTTCTGCAAGTCAATGCCTGCTGCTGGAGACACTGTCAGGATTTGCACTGATTTTTAATGAGCTTCTGCAGGCAAAACACTTGCAGATGCTTGTCTGTTAGGAAAGATGCAAATCACACCCACCCAAGCTGAAGAGAGTTAAAATCTACTTAATAGCTGAGACTGTACAACACTAAACTGTTTTATTTCCTTTGGAGGGTTCCAGTGTCACTGAGTCGGTTCATGGTACCAAGCAGGTACCATGAATTCAATCAGCACAGAAGATACAGGGTACCCTGGCTTGGGATCAACCATAGAAATGAGCGTGTGCTATTTGGATTTCAGTTTTTTAAAGTTCTTTATTTTACAAAAGTTTCATCAAAGGGCTTCTTTAAATAGCCCCTTCTGTTAGTACATTTCATTTAATTCGATTTACTCGGGACTGATTTACACACAATCTTGCATAAACATTCCTATTACCTAAGGAAGAATAACGCAATATTTGTTTTACATTTGGAGCCCCATGTCTAGAACACAGACATAATAATCCTGTATCTTATCCATCTTTGAAATCCTTCAAGCTTCTAAGAGCGTAGAGAAGGGACTAGAAGGTCTGCAGAATCAAGAGATGAAAGCATCCTTCTCAAAGCAACACTCCCACCCACTTGATGAGTATTTTATCATCATAATACACTGTAAAAAATACTGGATGTTTGAAACATATTTATCCTTTGATTACATGGTGGTTACTAACTCCCTATATTCCTTTGTTATACGAGGCTTTATACAACTTTATAATACGAAGGACACTACAATGGGAAATTTATTGCATATATCTAATACAAGATTTACCCTTCTCTGAGAAATTTAATTAGAGCATTGGGAAATTAGCAACACAGAGCTCTATCATTCCTCACCCAGACTTTGTCAAAAGCGTTTTTCTCCAACCTCTTCCTTATCTAATGCCATGAGAATTAACTTGGAGGCTGTAGATGGAAGCCTGTCACTCAGTAACCTTTTATTACTTCCTATTTTGGTTTCCAGACCAAAGTCCAAACTTGTTGTCTAAACTCATCTGTATGGCTTTCAAACACTTACACACTTATACTCAGAACTGAACTCTGGAGAATCAGTTTCGTCTCCATTCATTCAATGTGCCCGGCATTCCTACCACATGCTAGATTCTTGGGGTAGGCACAGCCCTCCCTGAAGCCACTCAGGGCTGAGTGAGAAAGATGGACGCAAGAACAGACACAGAACACACCCACGGTGGTACCTACAGTGCACCTCCCACAGGCTGACAAATGCCATTTTGCAGGTGGAGAAATACTTGATTGACCGTACTTACAGAATACTGGAAGATCTTCTGTCTGGGCTGGGGAAGGGGGAGTGAAAAGTCTGCTAGGTACAAGAAAGGTGCTCACACATGGCTCTCCTTTAATGACACCAGACAGATCTTTCAGACAGAAAATCAATAAGGCAACGGAGAGACTAAATGACACAACAGAACAGTTGGACTTGATTGATATTTTTAGGACACTACATCCCCAAAAAACAGAAAACACATTCTTTTCAAGCGTGCATGGAACACTCTCTAGGATAGAGTATGTACTCGGGCACAAAAGAAGCCTCAACAAATTTAAGAGGATAGAAACTATTTCCTTTAATAACCCAAAAATGTCCTCGGTGCTGAGACTCAAAGCAAGAAGAGAAGGGTGTATTGGAGAGAAGGAGCGTGTGAGCGCTGGTGGACCAAGTCCCACTAGCTGTTCTCAGAGCCCATGATGCCTAAAACCAGTTGACTGCAAATGCGATAAGAACTCAATGAACCACACATTTCTTATAGAAGCCGAGAAAGGTAGTAAGTTTCCCACAACATTTCAGCATGTGATATGAAGGATTAATTATCACCAGCTAATTATTGACTTAATATCCCTGTAAAATAGAAAACGAAATAAGTGCTAACTGAGTATAGTCACAACTAAAGGTTACATTAAATGCGGGAGCATGGCAATGTCCAAATCCAAAGGCAAAATTCTCCCTAAATAATAAGGCAGAGAAACAAGTTCCTGTAGACTTCAGCAACACAACTCATCACTGCTTTAGAAAAACATGGTAGATCATACACAGGTCACCTCACCACTACACAGCTCCACGTCCTGATGAATTACCTGAACAACAAGGACCTACCATATAGTACAGGGAACTTTATTCAATATCTTGTAATAACCTATAATGGAGAAGAATCTGAAAAAGAATAGATGGGTGTGTGTGTGTATAACTGAATCACTCTGCTGTATACCTGAAACTTTGTACATCAACTATACTTCAGTTTTTTAAAAAATTACCTAACCAAGGTTTTTGTGATGATTACAACACTGTCCTTTGAGCCGCTCACCTGCTTCTAGTGGAGAATACTATAGAGTTTCAACTTACCTTTCATTTTTTTCCTCAGGAATTAAGTGAACACAAGTGTATATGCTATAGAAGAGTGAACACAGCATGTCATCATTAGTGTAAAAATAAATAGAAAATAATATTCTTCTGTATTTGTTGGTACATATAGAAAGATATATAAGAAACCAGTAACACTGGTTGCTGGAAGGAGGGGGACTGGGTGGCTGGACAGAGGTCTGGTAAGGAGTCTGCACCCTGTACCTCTTCAAATCTGTCAAACCTGAGAACATGTAAATGAATTGCTGAGTCCAAATATTTTAACGGCCCGACACAGACACCAGAATTACATGATCTCCATTCATAATTTAAATTATCACTGAACCAAAAGGAAATTAAATATACTCTTTCTCTTGAAAACATATTTTATCCAATATTACAAGAAGTAAAATGCAACTCTGGTGTTTTGGAAAATGCGTTACTGGCAGTAACACAAGGACTGAGTATGTGGGTGTAGAATTTAGGAAATGTTTCAACATAAGGATCTATTTTAGCTAAAATTCTCAACACATGAAATCCACAAGGCTCACAACTTGCTCCATCTTCCAAAGGAAAAATCATAGTAAAATGCATGCCAAGCCAACAGCCTCTTCATCCAAACGCTCATCTTCCTTTCTTCTGACTTCAAACACCCAGCTCTGTGTGTGATCTCTTTTTAAGAATAAAATTACACCAAGGATGGTTTCCGTACCAGAGTTACCTTCTCTTTCTGTAGCACCACCAACTCCTTGCCTCTGTCCTGTAAACCCAGGCCCTCACTTTGAGTCGTGCTGCTGAATAATTCGTGCCTTAATGGATTCCCTGGAAATACCTGGTCACTGCTTTAAACCCAACTTTCTTAAACTGAAAGAAATCAGAAGAAAAGGTTTTAAATGGAAGCAAGACATGAAGCTAAAGATCCCAAGAACCTGGCAGGATTTTTCTAAACGTATTTGCAAACTGGGAAGCAGCATCCATGTCAGAGTTATTATCTCATCTAATAACAACAGAATAATTAAAGCCACGCAGGGAAACAGGACAGAGGGAGGGCTATACAGGCAGCAAAGCTCTGCATGGCTATAGAATTCAATACTAAGCATCCTCACAGACAAAATTTTAAAAAATTTTTTAAATATGACTCATGCAGTAGAAACTGTACAGTTACAATGAGGGGGGAACCCTACAAATTACTCAGGGTACACTACGTTTTGTTGTGGTCAGTGTTTCATTTTACTTTATACTTAGGCCTTGAAGAAATGCCCACGAAAACCCTCACTGCTGTCTTCTTATTCCGACGTCCCCAACATCATCTCCACGGTAAATGCAGAAGGTGGCTCCAGAGTTACAATTTTTGGTAGCAACTTTTCTTTTTTCTTTTAAGTTTGAGAGGAAAATATCAAAGCAAAATTCAGCGCAGCCACACAGAAGAATAATTTTCCTACACACCAGGCTTTGCTAAAATGTGAAGTCACTGTAACTTGATCTAGAGGAGCAGACGCACATGGCCCAGTAACACACTGAGGGCGTCACGAGCAGGGTACGAAGCTTCTCGAACACACGGGCCTTGTCTGATTCATCTTTGTCTCCAACCACCTAGTCACACCTGGTGCTCATCAGACTCTCAAAAATATCAATTGAATGAATGAATCGGTGAAGGAACAAACGCGAAATGCGGAAATGACATCCTGTCGGGATACAAAGAAGCCTGTCTTGGGGAGAGCTTTTCTTTTTCTTCAGGAACTTTCTTAAAAATGATCATTCTATAAGGGGGACCTGAGCAGATAAGCCTAAGACAGAAAGACCGCTGAACTGCCCCAGGGAGAAGGTTCAATGTCTGTCTTCTAAAGTGAAGGGATGGGTGAAGACCAGTGACATCTAAGATGATGAGATCTTCAGGGGACTGAAGTCAAGACTGGCCCTGCCAGGACCCTGCTCCTGCTCCCCCAGTGGCTGCCCTAAGACACCCGAGCACACAGAGCAGCACACAGCTCCAATGACCCCGTGTGAGCTCTCTTGTGTCCTGGCTCCAGCTCACAAAAAAACACTTGTTGGAGGGCACCGCACAGATCAGCCCACATCCTGACTCCACAGACGAGAAAAAGGGAGGCAGACAAATGAAGTGACTTGCCCACCCAGCTAGTAAGTCCCTGGCCCTGGATGAGAACCAAGCTCTTCCAGCCCTGGATCCAAAGTTGTGTCGAAATTCACCACACTGCTCTGTCTGAAAGGCTGACTCCCTGACTATTCCCATGCAAAGCATTCAAGCACAAGCAACCAAAAACACATTTGCCATCAGCCAGAAGCCCGCCTGGAAAACTATTCATTCACCTGCCACAGACGGTCTGACAGTTTTAAACACAGGGTTTATGCCACCCCTGAAAAACACGCCTTAAAAAAAAAAAAATTCAGATCAGTTACCCTCACAACAGAAAAAGGGATGTATCCTGGGGCTTTTGTTTAAAAACAAAACAAAACAATAAAACAAATAATAGTTCACTTCTGTTTTTCAATACAGTACTACTTAAAGTTCTCTGGGATGAATCTGGAAGTAAGTCATTCAAGAAGTTAAACTTACTTTCATTTTTAGAAACTCATTAAATCATAAACAAACATCAACCCCCACCCGCGCTGCCACCAGGCACTTGCATTGCACCCCCCCCCCCCGCCGTTATTTGTTTACAGGTCAGGCTTACAATCAAGGACAGGGGTGAAGGATGCTGTCATCTTAAAGGCAGAAGAAAAGCCATCACTGAGACAAGTAAGACTAAGATAGAAAGACTGCTTAACTGCCCCAGAGAGAAGGTTTGATGACTTCTCTTCCGAAATGAAGGGTTAGGTAAGGACCAAGGACATCTAAGACTATGAGACCTTCCTGTTTTAAGCTTATTTTGATAGCAAATAAATTATTTTTATGGAGCTGTAGCACAAAAACTTAGTTTCTAGGGCTCTGTTTCTGTTTTGTGCCATTTACTTACAAGTCCTATTTGGAAGTTGGTCTTGTGCCCAGGTAGACTCATCTGGGAAGCGAAAGTACTGACATCAGGGCACAAGGTCTTGTGTTGTTTCAATTCGCTAAATAAAGCCAGTTTCCTTATCTGCAAAACTGAAACTCACTCCAGGATATTTTTCTTTTCCCCATACACAATTCCTCTGCCAAATGCATTACTGCAACCTAATTCTAAGTCTCATGTTTACATTTCCAAGAAACAATGTTTAATTACTCCAGGAGGGAAATATGAGGGAGCTACTAAGATTGTTTACGAATCATTAACTACCAGGGTTGCCTTTCAAGGGGTGCAAAAGGAGAGGGCAGGCAGGGAAGGGACCAGGATCTGCTGCACTTCTTCTGGTGGGTTCTTCTCACCAGCACTCAAAGCATAGAGCTTCCTGGGAAATTTTTCCATCAAACCCTTAATAATAATAATTCATCTTTAAGATGATCCACACAGAATACCATGGTTGGGCATGTCTGTACACATCAGAATTACTCGAAGAAAATACAATTGAAAAATATCCATTCTTGGGGATAAAAACATCCCTGAAACTCTTGTACTTAAAGTCCCTTTTGTTCTTGGGAAACAGTAAGACAAAAGCTGGTCCCAGCACTTACCCACGATGAAGGTCTGGATGGAGAAATAGAAGGAAGTTGAAAGCTGGATTTTAAAAAAGCAAAACTTGCTATAGTTGCATCTTATGCCACTTAGCCATGGAAGAAACATTTTAACGAATAAGAACCAAATTATCAATAGTGAGAACTCAGGTTCATTACTAGGCAATGAATTCATCAATGTGGACGAGAAACCAGTCTTAGCTCTAAACAGAACAGCACCATTACAATTAAGTTTATAAGGAGGTGTGACCATGGAATGAGGTCAGAGTTCCACACACCCAAATGTCAGATGGTAATTCTGAAATGGTTTCCTACTGTATCATTCAACTCCAACAGGACTTTCTGAGTCACTGTCATCTCTTCCTAGGACAAAATGTTTTGATATTGCACTGATACACAGAAAAGGAAGTCCTTATTACTTCATTATTCATCTCAAATGTCATAATACCTTTCATCTGATTCTGGCAGAGAGAATTAACACAATAATACATAAGGAACAAGAAGAATCCACTGATTATTCATTTTCAAAGAAAAAATGAACAAAACTGTCAACCAGAAAACATGATTCAGGGTAAAATTCTAGATGTGATTGGGGACTAACACCTACCACTAGAGATCAGATTTTATTAAGACTTTTTTTTTAAACATTTTATTAATTACACATGCTTTTCCCTCTAAGAACATTTTGGTTATCTAGTCTTTCATGAATTCAACATTTTAAAAAATTTCTTTCTTATGTAGATTTGTTTGGCAGATGTTTATGACTTTAGTTTTATGATTCTGTTCACGGATCATCTTGAAGCTCTTTTCATACTCTTTCTCTAACAATTTCATCTCTCTGAACCAGACAGTCTTCCAGAATTCAGTGATCACCAACAATCACACTACACTACCTCAAAAGGCATAATTAATGAGGTAGCGTCAAGAGATCAAAACACACACAACCTGGTTCACCTAAGAAAGTGTTGATGAAGCGAAACAACCCACTACTGTTTTTGATGCTGGGGAGAAAAAAAAAGTGTATTTGGACCAAGCCACTTCAAAAGCCT
This sequence comes from Camelus bactrianus, assembly GCF_048773025.1. Lineage (NCBI taxonomy): Eukaryota > Metazoa > Chordata > Mammalia > Artiodactyla > Camelidae > Camelus > Camelus bactrianus. The sequence goes on from NC_133552.1 coordinate 17,174,625, forward strand.
GAGAGTGGGAGGTAGGAATTCAGAGGACACTGAGGAACATATCAGAGTTGAGTTGAAGGATAAATTCTGCAGTTACCTTACTTATATTGTGTCCATTCACAAATGCTTTCAGCTACAAGTTACAAAGAACCCATTTCAAACTGGCTGAACCCAGGTCCTGCACCAGACCAATAAAACCAGCGTCTGTGTGGGTAGAGCCCAAGCAGCTGTGTTTAAAGCTCCCAGAGAGATTCTAATGAACAGCAACCACAGCTCTGGCCAATCATGTTTTGGCATTCATGTCTTATACCACTTACCTAAAGAGCACAGAAGGTAGCAGCCTTGGCAAAGATGGGGTTTTATTAACAAGGAAGAAATGATGGGAGTGGGGGGAAATGATGGCTGATGGGGAGGGAGCAAAGAGTAGTAAGCAAAAATTTAGAGGTTCGCGGGTTGTTTATTTCCAAGGACCTTGAAAACTTGCTAACATTTATTATGCTGATCTGAAATAATAATGCACAAATTACAGGTTTCTGCAGCTTTTCACTGGCTTTCAATAAACTATATTATCTATCAATGTATGTACATGCATATCGTACATACATGCATATATACAAGAAACACAATTAGTTAAGTATTCACTGTATGATTGTAAGAGGTCAAAATGAAAGTGGTCCCCACCCCGCAAGGGCTCTCAGAGCTCCCTAACCTCCCCTACAGTGGACTTCCTGTAGTTTGTTTAAGTTTATGATTAGAGATCTTTTCCCCAGTTACTTGAATATTGTCTGTCACCCCCCCCAGAGTATGATCCCCGTGAGACAGAGACCAGGCACCACTGCTGTGCTCAACATGGAAGCGTATTTCCCAGCACAGAATCCTCCCCCCAGTAGGGGTTCCCTAAGTCTTTCTGGCTGAATGAATTAATTGGCTATTTGGTGAGTTCATCTAAGACCTCTTTTCATTCTGAAATTCTAAAACTCTCTATGAGACTTTCTTTAAATAACGCTTTTCACCTTCGAATAAAGAGAAAGGATCAGCAGCCGGATGTTTATAAAAATATATGATCTTTTCCCCCTTGTTCTCTTGTTACCGACTTTCTCAAAATGTGGGTTTTAATCTTAAGAGATTACAAATGAATAGCAAAAAAAAAGTGGTATGGTATGGAAACGCAGAGAAAAGTGATGTCAAGGTCCTGTCAGCAAAACCGTTCCCCTCTAAGGATGAAGAATCTAGATGTTTTGTTTAAGGCGATGGACCTGGACCTCCATCCCAGAACAACATCATGAAATGGGGAAAGGCATACGGGCCTCTTATGCTTGTGGAACATGTGACAAAGTACTGGCTCTCAGCAGACACGGCAGTGCTCAGTGCCCTCTCTGTGCAGAAATTACTAACCTGTTTTAAATTATGGTGACATGTTAAAGGTCACATACAACGAACCTGAAGTCAAGAAGGCTCTATGGACACTAAGAAACCACAAGAGGCTGCTTCTACCTGGTTCACTTAAGAGGGTTGTACAGCTCAGATCACACAATTACATGCTATGCGACTCCTCTTCATGCGATAAGCCAAGTGAGGGAAAACTGAATTCCAAAAAGAGAATGACACCGCATTCTGTCCATTTTGCTTAAAAGAGGGATGTATGTCATGTAAAGTCATTTCCAGAAGAATTTAAATCACTGTAACATAACGTAGGAAGTTAATTGTCAATTACATGGTGAATTAATCTATCTTTAGAAATCCACTGCACTGTGTAAAAATCAATCCAAGTTAGGAAGTTCACATTATTAACTCTTTTAAAAACAGACTGAGAAATGTCACTAAATTTTAATGGTCTCCACTTGGAATTCAATTTTGCCTTCTCAGTCGTATAGAAAGAAAAGAAAAGAGGAAGGAGGGAGGAGGAATCAGTTACACTGAAAACCCCCAATCTGCAGACTCAGGAAGAGAACCGGGTTTGTTTTCCTGAAGGAGTACGGATCATAAACCATGTTCATCAAATCCTTATTATGAAAAGACTCCAGTGAGCATATATACTTCTTTTCTCCAGAAATTACTCCAAGTGTGTCTTATGGCCTCTCCCTCACACTGAGTGGAAATAAAAGTCGAAGTCACCCCCAAAGAAACGAGGCACTGTCCGTGGAAAATTATGCTCAGCAATGGACACACAGTGCCCAAGGCTCTTTTTAATTCCAAAGCAAATCAACTCTCTGTGTTTGCACCACATCTGGAAAAGACACGGGAACATGCCTGCACTTTTCTTCTGCCCTTCAGCCTAACATTAACACAAAGAATTAGGAAATAAACCTGGACTCGGACTAAGAACTAAATGTCCACTGGGTCCCACATCCTGGCAACTTTAGAAAGGCATCTGTGACCTATGACTCCCCGCTTCACAAACCCCAAATTCCCTGGCTCCTGGCCCTGAATTACTCCAACCTCTGCTTCCGTCCTGTCCTCAAACCTCCTGACTGATCTTCCTATCTCTCTTCATAAAAACCCTTGTAATTATGTTGGGCTCACTGGGAAAATGCAAGATAATCTCTCTACTTCAAGATCCTTAACTTAATACATTTGCAAAGTCCTTTCTGCCATGTAAGGCAATATAGTCACAAGTTCTGGGATCAGGACCTGGACATCCACGCGGTGGGGGCGGTACCATTACTTGACCTACCACATCAATGAATTAACAGTTCAGCTAATCATTGATGAGACAAAGAATGGGAATTTGGAGGGTCCGGGTCTAGCCTAGTCATAGATAAACTGGGGGTCCTCCCTAGGTCCTGAGTCTGTGGGAAAGGGTGGGTTTTTGCAGTAAAACCATTTCTGGGACACAAAAGGGTGAGGCTCCGTTAAAGTCCGACATTGTCAACCGAATACCAAGAATTATCTAAATTGACTATAATAATAGGAATGTGAGCAAGAATAACAATTGTCACTAGTAGTCAACATTCACTTCTCTGATCTATTTTAATACATCATAACGCCAAGTACTAGAAAGGGTGTGCATCTGAGACAAACTGCGTCATGTTTAGGAAAATAAAATCTGAGTTATAAAATAATGAGTTACATTTCAGGGTTATCCATAAAGGCTTTGACACAGGATTTGCAGACAAAGGAAAATACAATTTCTGCCAACCAATGGATAAGATTAGGTTGAATTCTTTTTGATTCAATATTTTCTCATTATATGAACTTGATCACCCCAAATCCTTTCTCTGACTCAGTTCCTCCACTCCTATAAAGCAGGATTACACCCAACAGACCCAGAAACACTGAGTAATGTTAACACCTTATATATTTATATATTTAGACAGATTAACAGGTATTACATAAAGTCATTTCTAACATTCCTGGAGTCACTCAGCACAGTCACTCAACTACCAGGACAAATCTGACATCCAGCAGGTAAGCCACAATGGCAAATGACAAGCCACTACAGATGGCATTCAACAAATATTTCCTTCTGGGCCCCTAGTGAGCACACAGCTCAGCACTAGGCACTTGGAGGAAGACACAAGAGAATAGAGGACCATGCCTATGGTCCTAGAGGACCATACCTACAAAGAAAATGTACATGGGGAAAAAGCAAGAAGCAGTAAATGCGATATCAAGAAGTACAAAATGGGATTGCAGTCTGAGCTGACAGAGGTAGTGGGAGGGGCTATTCAGAGAATGACATCACTGTAAAGGTGGCACCTGGGCCTAGTTTAAAACAGAGGTAGAATTTTACTACAGAACTTCTCCAAGGAGAAGAAAGAAAATGAATCCTGGGTCCCAGCACAGGAAAATCCTCACTCAAAATCTTTTTATTTATCACTTACATATACTCGTTTCCAAATAAAATAGCCTTGTTTCTAATTATAAAAAATCTAGTCTTTGTTTTTAAAAAATCTAAATTTACAGAAAAGTACAAAAATCGAGTAAAAATCCATCCCAAACCCAACCACTCACACAAAAAAAGTACCCACTCTTCCAGACATCTATGAAAATGTACACAAAGTACATTTTCTCCCCCTCCTCCTTCCCTACTCTTTTTTCTTTTTTTTTCTTTAAAAAAAATAATCATAAGGGTATTTGTTCTCATGATGTGCCTGTAAATATTTTTGTTGGGAGTTCTTGATTGGGATTTCTAAACATCCTGACAGGGAAAGTTGGGTATTTCTTCATGAAACACATTTCTCTGAGAGGTTTGCGATTTCTTGGTTCACCATAGAAATAAATGCAGCACAGAGAGACTGAGGACAGACATATAAAGTGCTATCATAAGGCAACAAAAAGTGACCACTGACCATGAGGAAGGATGCCAAAAAGTTTTAAGTTCAGATCTAGGCATTAATGAGTCTGTCATCCTGGAGTTTTAGTATAAGTAAGGACCAAGAGTTTTTATATGCAGCAGTCCCCCCTTATCCACGGGGGATGCATTCAACGGATGCCTGAAATCACAGATGGCACTGAACCTTAAATGTACTGTTTTTCCCTATACAAGCGTACCTATGATAAGGCTTAATTTGTAAATAAGGCACAGTAAGATAATAACAACAATAACTAATAATAAAACAATTTTAACAATATTCGCTAATAAAAGTTATGTGAATGTGGGCTCTCTCTCTCTCTCTCTCATAATATCTTACTGTATGGTACTCACCTTTCTTGTGATGACCTGAGATGGTAAAATGCCTACTTGATGAGATGAAGTGAGGTGAGCGATGCAGGCATTGGATGGAGCATTAGGCAACTAGTGACCTTCTGACCTGTGGTCAGAAGCAGAGGGTCGTCTGCTTTGGGTGATCCTGGACTACGGAGCCTCGACAACATTGCCACTAGGCAGGACAGAGAGGAATGGTGGGAGATTTCATCGTGCCACTCAGAATGGCACACAATTTAAAACTTATGAATTGTTTGTTTCTGAAATTTCCCATTTAATATTTTTGGACCGCAGCTGACTCCAGGTAACTGAAATCAATGAAAGCAAAACCTCAAAAAGGGGGGCCATTGTATTTGTAGTAGCAAAGGACATGGATGTGTTAAACCACAAAGAATTAACAGATGCTCACAAGACAATGTTGATAAGGATGAGACTGAGAAAAGGTTAAAGTGTGTACTGCATTGTCAATTTAGACTTTAGAAGTATTTCAGAGGGACTTCCACCAAAAACTGTTAAAATTAGAGTTTGGGCATTTAAAGGGGTTCTTCTATTTCAAAACAGAACTCTTTTTCTTCAACAGCTGGGAGAAAGCTCTGCTCTGGAGTTAGGCAACCCTGGCCCTACTCTCAAACTTCACCACTGATTTTGCTGTGTGACTGTGGGGAAGTCACTTCACGTCTCTGAGTCTCCATTTCCTCTAATGAGGGAAAGTGTTGGACCAGGTCGAACTTAAGATGCCTCTTAGTTCTGACATCTATTTTGTGAGTGAATTGTCACTATTAAAATGTGGATTTCAATCACGTTTCAGCTATTACCACAAAGGATAGCTTTGTTTTTGCCTCATAACAAGAGACGTAAGATTTTTAGACAGCAAGGAAACTGAAAGAAAAATAGAAAACCCCCAGGTCAAAACTCTTCAAATCTCTCCTTCAGTAATGTACCTCATGAAGAAATACCCAACTTTCCCTGTCAGGTTGTTTAGAAATCCCAGTCAAGAACTCCCAACAAAAATATTTACAGGCACATGATGAGAAAAAAATATCTTTAAGATTATTTTTTTTTTAAGAAAAAAGAGTGGGGAAGGGGGGAAGAAAAACGGTGGGGGAGGGGAGGGAAAGTTTGGGGGAGGAAAAGGTTGGGAGAGGAGGGAGGGAAAGAAGGGGGAGGAGGGAGGGAAAGAGGCTGGTGGGGGAGGTGGAGAGAGAAAAAGGCTGGGGGAGGAAGGAGAGAAAGGGCAGGGGGTGGAGTTCCCTCCTCCTAAGCACATACAGCCCACGGAGCCTCTAAACAGAAAACAGTCTGCAATTTTTGTACCTCTGCTCCTGCAGGACACAAGTATGTTTTCCAAGTGGATACAAATGGATAAAAAGCATGAGACTGCCATAAAATAAATACATCAAGTAGCATGGAAAGAACCCATTATTGTTCAAGAGTCAGGAAGCTCTGGAGCCCAGCCCAGGAAAACACTCTGTAACCTAAGGTGTGCCCTTCCAAGTCTTGGCCTATCTGTTTATAAAGGACTCAGAGAGATCATTCCAGACATGTGTATTTTTATGTCACTCCAACTTTCCCTCGCAAAAAAGTGCTTTCAACTCAGAATAGTTAAGATTTGGAAACGGTAGGTGGGGATTACTAGCTCCACATACTTCTTGGTGCTGCTCTGTGCTAAGAAAGCAAAGGCCTCCTGGACTGCCTTTCCTAACTCAGGAACTAATGGGTTGATTTCTTTCTTTCTTTCTTTCTTTCTTTCTTTCTTTCTTTCTTTCTTTCTTTCTTTCTTTTGTTTGGGTTTTTTTGTGTCTTTTTCTTTTACTGCCTTCCTTTTTTTTTTTTTTTTAACAGTGGGGAGGTGATTTGGTTTATTTATTTATTTACTCTTTCAATGGAGGTACTGGGGATTGAACCCAGGACCTCATGCATGCTAAGCACGCATTCTACCACTTGAGCTATACCCTCCCCCATGATGGGTTGATTTCTTGAGGAAATAGCACCGTAATGTAATTGCCCATTACTTGCCCAACATTCTTCTCATTCATCTGAGTTTCTACTCATTACCTCTCAAATGACATCCAACATGGCCCAGAACATTCTCTTATGCAACTTCTCCTCCCATCAAAGCATTAGGACTAAAAAAGTTTGCCTGTTGCTAATTTGATAATGGTCACTACAATGCCTGGTTCCTGAGAATAAGGGTGGAAAACTCTGTGGACCGTCTGTGATGAGGTAAGTGACATGAAAGTTCTTACGCTCTAAGCACTTCACAAATTCCCACTGGATCTTTCTGGTATAGCTCAGTGCTTGGGTCTTGAAAAAAAAGAGAGGAAAAGATAAACGTTGTAGGAAGTCACAGGCTGAGGGCAGAATAAGACCAGCAAGACCCAAGTTTTACTGCTCTGCTCCAGTTATAATTCATGGTTATTTAGTATCATGGGGAAGAAAAGGCAGACAGTTGATCATTAAAATAACACTACCATGAAATAAACTTAATGTGTTCCTTCAGAATTAAGCTACCCTAATACCTCGAGCCATCACCTTCATCCTATTCTGACTGACTACAGGACCACAGCCTCAGCCAGTGAAGCCACCACACTGCAGTAACCTCGGGCAAAAACAAGAACGCCTCCATTTCTGAGACCTCTCCTCTGGTCACACTCAGGGCCCTCCCTTCCACTCCCGAGCCCAGACAGGGCTGTCAGATAAAATAAGACACGACCAGTTAGACTTGAATTTCACAGAGGCAAACAACACTTTGCTCAGTATAAGTATGTCCCAAATATTGCGTGGGATATACTTATACTAAAAAATGTTTCCACGTTTATCCGAAATTCAAATTAAACTCTTGCACGGGACATACTTATACTAGAAAAATTCACTGTTTATATGAAACTGAAATGTGATTGGGTGTCCTGTACTTTCATTTGCTAAATCTGGCAACCCCTCCCCCAATCCTTTCAATACTTCTCATGGTACTCTACAACACAAAAGAAAAATTAGTTCCTGCCAGCAAAATAAATGGGGAGAGAGGATCAACAAGCTGGTTTAAAAAAAAAAAAAAAAAAGTCAACAGTAGCAAAGACAAATAATTTTAGACATAATCACTGTACCCCCCTCAAATCTGAGTATCACTGAAATTAAAGAGTTTACTATCATTATTTGAAACAAACAAAAGCAGTGGGGTCTGTAGAACATAATCTCTTCTCGGAGTGCTCTGAATATTAAATCATCTGATTAAAAAGCTGAAGACAGATTAGAAAGTGTTTTTAAGTGCTTAAAATTCACCATTCCTTAAAAAGTTTTCTAAGACAATTGACTAAGTTGTCTATAGTAGATACAATTTCCAAATGTGTGATGGTATTCAGTGTTAGCACCCAGCATTCTCCTACTTAAATTACTTGCTTTGGTGACACACATGAACCTCCCCTAAACTCTTTCGTTAGACACAGGACACCTCTGCAGACAGCAGCCTTGGAAACAACCCCTTTGGGTTATGTAAGGAGGGCAGCTGACTAGAAAGAGAATGGGGCTGAGAGATTTCAGGGAAGACCTGAGCCGGGGTCAAGAGGAGGAAACTGGATGGTTTCCCAGCACCTCAGAGCTCCGCAGCTCGGCTTTGTTCTTCCCTGAGCGATCAGACACACCCGTGCTCAAAATACAGAGCCGTGCCAAAAAGAAGTAATCTGGAGATTGTGATTATCCATAGCTCTGATGCAAATAATGAAAAAGAAAGAGCCTCCTCTCTCCTACATCATGGAAAGTGCAAGAAGTACAAAATTATTTAAAAGAGGGAGCCACAGAATGCAGACATTTTATATAAAAGCACAGCCATTTATTCAGGAAGAAATGAATCTATTTAAATTTACTTATTTTTTCTTAAGTATTGAACAACGACTATCAATAACCAACTCTCTAACCATGCAGAACTTCAGCCTGGTGTGCAGAGAAGCATGCTGGGGAATTAAGAAATAATAATGAAGCAGAGCAATTTCTGCATGCCCCCATAGTGCTAGGAGTTTTGCATAAATTTATTTCATTCAATCTTCACCACACTCCTCTGAGTTTAAAAAAAAAAAAGGATTCTTATTTCTATTTAATCTCACAGGAAGACTAAGTGCAAGAAGTTAAGTAGCTTGCCTAAGGCCACAGACGCAGTAAACTGCAGGGGAGAAATGTAGCTCTTCGGTAGACCAATCCAAAACCCATGCTCTTAGCCCTGAGTCAACACCCTGTCCCAGATTAAATGACACGTGTTCTGGGTGGTAATCATGACACTACATTCAACACAGAATATAGAGGAAACACACTTAAATTTCTCTGGCTCGCAGTTGTACAATGAAGCTAGATCATCTCCAAAGACTTCCCAGATCCAAAATCTGGGCTCTGTTCAATCTGACCCCAAAATTCCTCAGGGTCTGCTGAACATAGTCACAGTTCATCTTCCTGACACTTCTAAGGTGTGGAGAGGTTAAGTGACTTCCTCCAGGCTACATAGCTAGAACAGAAACAAATTCTGGGCTTTCAAATCCACATCCAGGGCCATCACCATTAAACGAGAGCTGGACCCACAATCTCTAATTTACACAGTGGTGCAAATCAGTAGACACAAAACATCCAGCCTACAAACTCAACTACAACACACCAGCTATTAATTCTCAGGTTTATCAAACCGACTCTTTCCTCCCAGTAAAAAAGAAAGTAGATGAAAACTCGGACTAGTAGTTGGATTTCAAGAGTTAGGGGCCGTGCTGACACCATGATGCAAGCCTAACGTCCTAGGCACTGGTGACCTTCTAGGAGACCTGCCACTCCACGCTCCACACACAAAAGCATGCTGGTCCTACTGGATCTCCACAGGATGAAGACAAACTCAAGAGTTGAGCTTGACAGGTACTGGGGAGCGGGCCACTTGTATGTTGTTATGGAAATCCAATTAACCTTATTAACCTGAGATTTAATTCATTTAGGGTTTTATGATACTTCATAGAGAGCAAGCCCCGTGTGGATTTAAAAGGACTGCATAAGAAAATTCATACTGCAAGAGGACATAAATTAACTTTAGGGGACAAGTCATTTAACCTTCTGAAAGCCTCCATTTATTTACCTATGATCAGTGAGATAATTACTAATCATTCTCCTCTTTCACTAAGGCATTTAAAAATTTGTATCATCTTACTTTTCCTTAAAGAGTCTTTTCCCCCAATTTGCCTCAAACACAAGCTTTCGCACATAAGCAGTCTCTATCTCCCAAGCAAGCCACCCCCAGGTCCTTCCACACTGTCCCTTGCTGTATATAATTGTTTTCTGCAGGGAGGAAGAAGCACTGGAGAAAAGAAGATGGAGAATGAGGAGACTCTACCAGACCTGAGGCTGATGCACATTCTGCACACAAGGCATCTTGACATTAGAAAGACAAGCCAGACACAGCCCCTCTGCTCAAAGCACCCATGAGGCGAGGGATCGAAAGTGATCTTAAGTGATGGCGTGCTATTCAGACGGGGCATGAACCATGCTTTTGAGGGCCAGAGTGAGCTGACGTGTGACTTCCTTCCTGCAGAGGCTTCCTTTGTGAACACTGCTCCCATTCCCAAGTCTAAAGCTGTTTTGATGGAACGTACGGTCTGCTCGGAGGGTCCCACCTCCCTCAGAGCAGCTCCTGCACAGGTAAAACTGAATGTACAGCCTGAGCTGGCAGGACTTCCACAATCAAACTGCTCTCACGGGCTGACAGAGTCCCATGGCAACAGGAGATCAGTCACATGCAGAAAGGCTGGCTGCAGCTGTAGAACACAAACAACCAGTCCACCAGACTGTATCTGTCCAACTGGGCAACAAAACAAATCAATGCAGCCACTGGCGTGTTATGTAAAGAAAATGGAAACACATGTCCTTAGAAAGAACTGCACACTCTGCAACAAATACTTTAGCTACAGTTGCGTGTGAAACTGGTCAGGATGTAAAATGACTTTAAAAGCTTGGAAAACGCTGTCATCTGCTCAGTGGAAAACTCAATTCTGGGTAACAGCAGCAAAAGGGATCCAAGGAAAGGCAAACAAAAGTGAATAAAAATAAATACTTCCTTGGAAGGGCTGACCACACAGCTCACAGTCTTGACCCTCACCTCTGTTATTCTTGGCCTGATGGAATCCAATTATCTGAGAAAACCACTGCAAAACACCTGGAAGACCTCAGACGCAGGTGTTTAGAAGGCACACACCAAAAAAAAAAAAAAAAAAAAAAAAATCACTTCAAGTTTTGAAAGACAGGAAGCCACATTCCCAAACCATAAAGAAAGACATCACTAGAATAAAAATGTTTGTTTCTACGTTTAAAAGCCTGGCCAAGTGGACAATGCATAGTGAAAAGCATGAAGATGGCCAAGGGGACACCACAGGGATAAATGTCACATGGCCAATGGCGTCCTGTGGGGAAACAGAATGGGATCATTATCTTGTAAAGGATTAACACGTTTAACATTTACTGTTACTAACACATTTAACATAACAAATACATTTCACATTGGGTAATATTTACTCAAGTTCTCTTTTAAATCTACTAAATGTTTACCTTTGAAGATTTAAAGCAAATATTTCTGTGATTTTGGAATAGCTAAGAGGTAACAAAAATTCACCCTAAATCTTTTCCAATCTCGATATGATATGTATCTGTGGCAAATAACAGATTAACTGACTTCATGGTCACTGATTCATTTGTTCAACAAAAATGAACTGAGCGTCTCCTATGCATCAGCCACAGTCCTAAGGTGATGTAAGGTAAACTGGTTCTAATAAGTTTCTTTTTAACCTACATGGGGAGGTGGGGAGTGGAGAATCTTCATGACATTGGATTTGGTAATAGTTTCTTGAATGTGGCACCTAAAGCATAGGAAACAAACGAAAAAATAGATAACTGTACTTCATCAAAACGAAAAACTTTGGTACATCAAAGGATACTGTCAACAGAATGAAAGGGCAACCGAAGGGATGGGAGAAGATATTTAAAAATCATATATCAGATACGGGGTTAGTATCCAGAATAGATCAAAGAAAACTACAACTCAACCACATAAACAACAAACCACCCGATTAAAAACTGGGCAAAGAACTTAGATGTTTCTCCAAAGAAGATACACAAGTGGACAAACCCATGAAAAGATATTCCATATCACTAATTAATCTCTAATTATTAAGGAAATGCAAATCAAAACCACACCCATTAGTAATGACTACTAGCTAAATAACTAACTAAATAAATCAGAAAGCAACAAGTTTGACAAGGAGATGGAGAAACTGGAAATCTCGTGCACTACTGGGAGAAATGTGAAACAGCGCAGCCATTATGGAAAACAGTGTGGTAGTTCCACAAAAAGTTAAAAACAGAATTATTATATGATCCAGCAGTTCTCCGTCAAGGTATATACCCAAAGAATTGAAAGCAGGGACTCAAGCAGGTATCTGTGCACCCATATTCACAGCAGGATTATTCACAACAGCCGAAAGGTAGAAGCAACTCAAGTGTCCATCAACAGATGAATGGATAAACAAAATGTAGTGTACATAGCTAAGGGGATAAAATTCAGTCTTAAAAAGGAAGGAAATTCTGACACACGCTACAACTTGGATGAACCCTGATGACATCGTGCTAAGGGAAGTAAGCCAGCCACAAAAGGACAAATACTGCAGGATTCCACATATGTGAGGTATATTCTAGAGTAGTCAGATTCACAGAGGTAGAAAGTAGGTGGTGATTTCTGCAGTCTGAGGGTTGGGGAGAATGGAGAGTCAGTATTTATTGGGTAGAGGGTTCAGTTTTGCAAGATGAAAAGAGTTCTGGAGATTGGTTGCACAACAAAGTGCTACTGAATTATATACTTAAAATGGTTAAAATGGTAAATTTTATATGTATTTTACCACAGTTAAATGTTCATATATTTATACACACAGACACACAGTGTTTAGCTCTGGGGTTTTATGCACCGCAGTGTAACCTGCGGTTCTGGACACAGCTGAGCCCCAGGCTTTGCAGCCACACATATTTCCCATCCAAAAAGCCCATCCAGGAAGTTCTGAATCTTTAATTCACTGTCTAACCAAATAGCCTCACAAAACCATTTCCTCAAAACTGAGAACAGGGCTGTTTTGTGTCTTTTTTTTTTTTTTTTCTTTTCTTTCTTTCAGGGGTAGGGCTAGGGTGTGAAACTCCAAAAGAAAAAGTTACAGGGAGTCTAAAAAGGCAGACAACTTTTTCCCTTGAATTTTCTGAAACTGGACTTTTTTTTTAATTTAAATTTCATCCTGAAATTGGACTTTCTTTTTTTTTTGGAGCCTGTAGCATATCATCTATTCATATGCAGAAGCGTCTAAAAATCTGCAACCATCTCTTTCCCCCAGACAGGCAAGTTCCTGTGTTGCCTATTTTTATTCTGATTGTACACTGAACTGGGGCAACCTGGCTGCAAGAGGGCCAAAGGAAACCACCCCAGAGATGCTCAAAAGAGGTCCTTTTACACTTAAAGAAATAGCGGTATTTCTGGAACCTAGGGAGGAAACTGTACTATACACTGACTTACTCTGAAACTGCCTCAAAGACTGTGAGGTTTATATTCCATTGTCATTTTACCATATCTGTGGTTCTGGACCAGCTCAGCAACATATATCCACACCTGTAATAATAGATTAACTATTAAATGATATCAGGAACCTCCCAGAAGTTTTCAGAACTTTGGGGACTGCTGGTGAGGTCATACAGTTTATGATCCACCTATGCTTGTACAGATTTTGGAGGAAACAGGCAGGGTGGAAAGAAAGGAGAGCCTACATAAAGTTGATCTTCCTTGTTACGTGTGGTAGTTCTGTTCTAGAAAGTCACCTCGAACACTGAATTAGCAAATCCTGAACCTTTGGTATTGAAGGAAATAACAGGGTTACGTTCCCTGAATACCTCTGGTCACATTTTAGTCAATGGATCTTGTTTTATGTGTGTTTCTGTTTTAAAATACCTTATTTGATATACGATGTTGATTCCTTAACATTGTACTCATGGCCAACAACACTGTAACTCATGCCTGAGCAAAGCCTGCCTAACACATGTATTTTCTTTCAAAGGCACATCACAGCCTTCATTGCACTTAGAAACACAGACAGCACTTCAACACCACACTTGGGGGCATTTTAAACAGTGAAATCACCAATGGAAAGCACAGAAATGCAAAAAGTGTGGCACAGCTGCAATAAGGATGCTGGTTTAGAGGATGTGAGCTGATACAAGAAGGCAGAGCGTTGCCTCCAGCATCTCAAATTATTTGCCAATCTACACGTCTGCAAATGAGCACAAAAGCACCACGAGGACAGATTTGGGAGCTACAAGTAAATCTCAGCAAGTAGGAGAATTCGCAAATACAAAATCCTCAAATAATGAGGGTCAACTGTATTAGGCAACCTGGAAACTTTCCTAGACTCAAGCTCATAGTAATAAACTCTATTCAGCCTATTAGTGGGGACCCTTTGAAAAGCCATTTGAAAATTCAAGTGTTCTGAGCTGCATATGCTGTGCATAAGAGATTGTCTGCTGGAGGCAATGGAAATGCTCCTCAGTGCTCCCCCAAATTCAGCCAGCTAAACTCTGGGCAAAGCGCCAATCACTACGGACCCAGCCGTCTGACCACCAGCATCTACCACCACAACATCTGAGGGACTCTGATCCAATCACCAGCCGCCTGTCTACCCACGGCGGGATTTCCCACCACCTCCAGAAGGCACTTCCTCAAAATCATTCCCTTTGTCTATTCATGCCTTTAAAGTCTCATCTGAATGTAACTTCAAGTTAGAATTCGCTGGCATTCTTTCACACTCTAACAAAGATATCTCTGTTCCTCAGAGTATTTCATTTCCATACATATGCTTAAGATAAAAGTCAAGATTAAAAGATGCCCAATTTTTTCTATTACTATTCATGGCTACACCAAGTGGCCAACACAAAAATGGAAACATACGACAAACATAATACAACTACTACAGAATCCTCACAAAATAACATGGTTTTTTTTTTTTTAATTTCTCTGGAGAAGTAAAGACTCTGATAAATCATCACTATATCAGGTTGCACCAAATCATGCTGCCCTTTCGAGGCAGAAAGTGTTTAAGGGCATAGGACAGGTACCGGGTGCCCTGGGAGTTCATTTGGATCACAATTATTCCTTCAGAGCTGCAGGGAAAGTTCAAAATTCACCAGCCCAACACTCTCCTGGAACGAGAGCCATAAGCACTCAAGATGTACTTCGGGAAGGAAACCTTTGATTGTGTCTTGGCTCCCTCCCCCATCACAACCATTCAGTTCTCAGCTCTGCCTTTTTTACAGCCATAGACTAAAACAGGAAGCACTGCTCTCTAAAACTTCTGCTTTTTAAAAGTCTCAAAACTGGTTATTTAAAAAAAAAACTGGTTTTTTTTTTAAAAGATTTTTTTTTTCCAAATAAAATTCACCTTTATTCTGTTCCTGTGGAATTTGATAAATCATTGGTCAGGAGAAGATGCAGTCTCATACACAAGCCTAGAAGAACCTGACATCATGTTTCTAACACTCAACAATTTGACAAACACCTTGGAGGAGTTATGTTAGTTTTTATAGCCTTTTATGAAGTTGCTTAAAGCCTTTCTGACATCACAACTAAAAAAGTTTTCGAGCATTAATTAAAGTTATGATTTACCAGGTTTAAAGAAATGTTTCCCATTCTTAATCACTTTCCCACCCTTAACATCCCCCTTTCCTACATAAAATATTCAAAGAAAAACAGTTGGGCCATGCTTTAGATTTCACATGGCCGATTTTGCCAGTTGCCCGCAAAATTCTGCATCTGGGCCAACCCGCATGTGCCTCGGGCCTTTCCTGTTCTTTTTGCTTCCTTGAGTCAATTCCTGTCAGGTGCAAACATTACAGAAATGTGGAATTATGACACAGGAACTCACCCTGAGTCATAACTGGAACCCATCTTTCTCTTCTGAGTTCACCATTAAAAACAAACGAAATCTAAAATTACATTTAGAACAAAAAGGTAGGTGGGAAGTTTAAAGTGCAGATGTGGCTCCAGCTCCAGCTGGAGATGTTCAGGCAGAACAGATGTCAGTAATAAACCTCAGAGAGCAACAAAGGTTAGTTTATATCCATCACGCAGCCTGTGTGAAAATGCTGACGTGAATCTGAAAGCGGACCAGGGCTGCTTCCAACCCATTCTGAGAGTGCGATGTGGACACAGCCTGGAACAGAATCCAGAATGCAGTGGCGATGCATGGCAGGACTGTCCCGTGAGCTGTGAGGAAGTGAGCATATTACACGGTTAGGGCAGTTTTATGGGCAGCAAAATCGGGAAAGCTATGGCTTCTCCCAACAGCTGGCACCAGACACCATCATCCTCTTGGCTCCCCAGAGAAAGAAAACGTGGAACCCACAGTTACACTCAACCCCGTCTGCCTTCAGGGACTATGGTTCTCGTGGAGCCAGGGGGCCATGAGAGAACCTAGGAAGGGCCAGGCAGGGTATAAAATGAAACCTACAGTGAACTAGCAGGAAAAGCAAACCAAAAAATGACTATCATGAAGATGGCAATTGGGGGGCCAACTGACGTCCTTCAAAGTCCAACGACCCCCATTCCTGGGCTCTCAGATGTCTGCCTGTGATCCCTCAACAGAAAGCACATTCTTTACTGGGCGTGTTTGCCCCAGGCAATGCCTAATCTCACAATAGCTCAGGCTGGCTGGTTTCAGCCCACCTTATCAGAGTCATAAACCCCACCACCCTTCACAGACCCTAAACCTCTTACCTCACCTACAGGCAACCAGAGACGTGCACACAAGCCAATCAGGCACCTGTGAGCCTACTTTATAAAAGACCCCAGCAACCAGCCCTCAGTGCTCACACAGGCACCTCCCGCCCGTGTGACCCGCTGGTGTCTGTGGCAGCATAACTTAATAAACTCCTTTTCTGCTCTCTTTTCATCTCTGGTAAATTCTTTTACCAACCCACATGGCACTGGCTCTCACCACTGCCTATATCCTACAATAGAAATTAAATAAAGACTGTAAATACAGAGTAAGTTAGGGAGAAAACCCAGAGTCTGAAAAGTCAAAGGAACTTAATGCAATAATACTGAAACAGTGTGACTGGAACTCAGACAGAATCTGTTTGAGACTTTCTTTATAGAGGTCGAGGGGACAGCCACATAACTATAGGCAATCAGGTTTCCCTAAATTGCACTCTTGTTATTTGATCTGATTGTAGTCTTCATGTTTCAGACCAAGATACGTTTCACTTCTAGAAGGCACCAACCTGAAAGTAGGGATGAGTGTCTTTTTCATAACTGGCAGCCACATGATTTGGTGACTGTATTATTCATCAAAGCTAATGAAGCAGGCACTTATGAAGTCATATGGACTAATTTAGTCAACCTGAGAAACTCTGAATATTGAATTCCACTTTAAAGCTCAGCTGGAAGCCGTCTCCCCCTCCACCAATCTCCCAGGGCAGCAGATACCAGTCCTATGGCCCTAACCATTCTGTACCCCAAGAAGAGAGCATGATGGTGACTTTCAATCAAAGGGTCTTTACTTCTCCAGGGAGATTTAAAAGTCATTTGTTATTCTGTAACATACCCTAGCAATTTAATCTCATTTTATAGATGAGAAACTGAGACATCGAGGATTCAAAAAATTATCCTGATCACTGTAACTCCAAAGTCCTGTATGACTGTCACAGGGAACCCTCGTATCTGTATGAAGGACACAGCACCTTGTAAGGTACAGACCAAGTCCTGAATGTTACTTCTTCCCTCTCTTGCCCTACCTATTCTGAACTGGAAGAGGCAAGTCCAGAAGCTAAAAAGGATGGAATGACACAGTGCCATTTATCACTGGGACACGGTCACAGTTTCAGGGGCCGTAAGTGGTTAACTGGGGATGCAGCCTCCCAAAACCCACTGCCTCTAAGCCGTGGCTCACTCTGAAACAGAAGTACTCCTGTTTTTAACAAAAACTAGCAATCCAAAGTCAGGAGACCATCATTCTCTATCAATGTGAAGCCTCGATGAAATGGTACACTTTAAAAACCTACCCAGCTGGGCACACCAGCAGAAAGATTTCGGGGGGCCTCAGCAGTGCACTGCTACGTTCAAAATAATGACTGAGCCGCAGACAGTGCTGCTGGGTGGGAATTTTGCCTATTCTGATGGTTTTAGAACAAGATTCTAGTTTTTATTTGAATACCATGTGACACTAGGGAAGCCTTGACAACCAAGGGACGCTTTTCACTCAGTTCCATTCCAAAGCTCAATGAAGAAACTCCACAGCAAAGATGTAAGCTGTGTACAGATGACTGAACTCTTAGCTTTTCTCAAATTATAAATATTATTTTCCTTGATATTCACCTAATGCCAATTGAATGGAAAATAAAACAATTATTAGGGAAGGGAAACTGAAATAAAAGAAGACAACTCAGGCTCCAGTCTCTTGTGTTCCTTCACTTTTTCAAAGCACCATTATGGCTTTCAAATTCTCACCTGGGAAGGCAAGTAATATATAACTTGCCTACAGGCGAGGGTCTTGACCTGTTGGCTTTCTCCGACCCCTTCCAGGTCTAAGAACTCGAATTTAATTAGGTTTGCTAGACCGAGAGCTCCCTGAAACCCTGACTCTCTTCCTAATTGGCTCCAGGAACCTGGTGGCTGGCCTGGAGCTCCAGCTGAGAAAATGATATTTAAATGTGAATGAAAGCTGCCCTTCCTATTTATCAAGTGCACATTCAGAATAATATCTCTCTTACTTCGGATTTGATTAAAGTATCCATTTCATTATGCCTTATGCCTTTCCAGAAGGGAGTCACAACGAAGTCATAATAATCCTACTGGAATCATTTCCAGTCCAACAAATTAGATAATAATGAAAGTTTATTCTTACAACTGCAGAAAAAGGAACTAATTCATTATGAAAATGAATAACACACATACGTGCTTATCAACGGCCCGTAAAATAAATATTTTCATATGAAAGCTGTGTTTTTAGATCCTAAAATTATTTCCAGCATTTGGCAGGGAGCCACAGCAGTTCAGTGACTTTGCCATTTATAGCAAAGTTGAGGCTAAGTTGCAGGGCACACAAAGAGAAGTAGACTTACTGGACATTTTAAGGCCACAGAGCCAATCAGAATGGCGGGGCAGGAAGGAACTTGGTCTAACCTGGGAAAGCGAAAGAGAGTCCACATGATTGCACGGGTCCAACCACACGCAATGGGAAATTAAGTTCAGAGAAGACATACATCAACTCCTGAAAACTCCAGTGTGTCCACTGAAAGACACACCTAGCTTCTCAGTTCACTTGGGAGTACCTGAAGCCTAGAGGTGACTGAAGGTAACTAAACTAAGGACAAGCAAGAGGGTGAGTCCATCCAGCATCTGAGAAAACATCCACCGACCATGCAGAGACCATGAAATCTGGGATCCAGAAAACTCCTTTTCAATCCAATTTAGGAAGAAGGTTTTAAATGGAAATAAATTAGCCTGTTGGACCTTGAATGTGTTGGGCTTCAAGAAATTCCAGAAAAAGCCACACCATCCCTGCTGTCAGGTCTCACGGGTTGATGGGCAAGTCAGAAAGAAGAGGACAGGCGCACATCGTGGGACAGGACTCTGCGCGTGACACACTCACGGTGCCATGGAAAGCCAAAGGGACGGGAGAGGCACAGCCAACTGGTCCTTCAGGTCTTCTGAAATAAGGAAGAGACCCTAATCAGAAGCTTACCTTCCAATAAAGTCATTGTTCTTCTCCATGTTACTCAATATCACAGAGGCCTGGGTTTTAGGAAACTTGCTCTGAAAAGAAAATGTTCATTTTTTTCTTAATCGCCTCTCCCACCCCTGAGAAAGAGTCAAAGAAATAATAATCTCTAACTTTTTGCTAACTTTCAGTTTATAAGAAATACAGGGGCGAGAGAAAACTGAATGGCCCCAAGGGAAACAAGCATCGGACACATCCTAAGTGTGGAACATTCTCCAAGGCAAGCAGCCTGGTCTCTTTAAAAAATCAATGTCAAAGCAAAAAAAAAAAAAAAAATGTAAGGAAGCTAGCTGTTCTAGACCCTAAAATAAAAGAGCCATTAGGGTCGAGCCATTAGGGTCTTACCATTGCAGTGTGTGAACACCGACTAGATCTTAACTCAGGGAAAAATAAACAAGCATAGAGGACATTTTGGAGATAATTGAGGAGATGTGAATACAGACTGGCTATCAGGTTTCATGAGAAAATTACTGTTAATTTTCATATTTTGAAATGCTACTGTGGTTACATAGGAGAATGTGCTTATTTTTAGGAAATAGATGTTCGAGAAAGTAGGGGGTGTCGTGATGTTGGCTTACCCCAATTTACCTTAAATTGTTCAGCAAAAAATATACATATAGGTACATATCCTTACACACACAGACACACAGACACACAATGTTAACAATTAAGGAATCGAGGCAGTAGATACACACATGGATGCTTAATGTACTATCCTTTCGATTTCTCTATGCTTGAAATTTTTTATAATAAAAAGCTGCAAGGGGTGGGAGAAATGCTGCTAAGACCTTAACTATGTGAAAAGGAAGTAAATATATCTCTAAGGGAACTTAAAAGAACAAACAAGGAAAGTATGCATTATTTATCATGTAACTGGCAGAGACATTTAATCAGACTAATAGGTAACTTATTTATCTCTGAAACTTGCTACCACTTTCAGTATCTTGGATTTGTAGAAGTTGTCTACTATAATCTCTCCCAGATTTACTATGTAAATAAAAAACATTTTATGACTTCAGATGGTAGCAAAACTGTATGGTTCTGGTTTTCACGCTTTTGTGCACAGCATGTTGTAAATGTAAATTACTCCAAGATAAGTCAGCCAGGAATGATCAAATAACTCAGCACTTACAATTCTAGCAGAGATATATGACTGGACTTACCCATAAGGGAGAAATACAACCTCAAGCTTGCACATTCCTTTAATTTCCTGATATTAAATTATATTTAAATATCCCCATAGTGCTAGTAATCATAGCCCCACCATTCCTTAACTAATCTGTGTTACTAAAAATGAAATGGAAATGCTAAGATTAATTTCAGCAGTTGAGAAGGGGAAGAAGAGAAATTATTAATTTCATATACTATGCAAAATAACGTAAGTGACATGTATTTTTACTGTTTCTCACAGCTCTCTCACTTAACGCTAAGATTATAATTCAAGTCCACATTATCACAGATGTTAGTGATAAGGCAGATTTGTTTCAACTTTCCACCCACAAAACCAGTGGCATTTAAGAAATTCATGTCCAGAAGTCCGCTATCAAACAACAACAATAACAACGTGCTCCTCTAAAATTTGTCTCTAATTCCTAACTTATCAGAACCGTCACAGAAAGCACTTACTAAGAGACCCATTCATAAATCAGGGACAACCTAACATTTAGCTTGAGTCAAATACTTCCTCTCAGACACCCACAATATGTTCCAACACCCTTATTTTCTTCCCATCCTTCTTCTAAAATGTCTTGTACATACGGAATGTTATCAGAAGTGTCCTGAAAGGCTGTCTTATCTGCCTTAATTCATCAATGCCAAAAATCACTTGTCAAACCTCAATATGTTTTCACTCAATCAGCATTACAATCTGCACATTCTACAGGCAGTGCAACCTTTCGGGCCTCTGTGAAGGCACTGGGTGTGTTTGAGGATTGTGTTTCCTCTCAAAAAACCGCCATTCCGTCAACTAAACAGAGTCAAGGACAAAGATGGCGCCAACGGCCATCCCTTCACTCTTCTCTAGAATCAGGGCTGATGGAGTTAACAAAGATTCACTTTCAGCAAGCAGCATTCTTAGGATGCTGTCGTTAGAACATTTACAACTCAAGCAACTTGGGTTAGTAAAGAAAGGTCTAGGCTTATAATCATGAGCCTCTTCCAGTATCTTGAGCCCCAGCAAACCACACAACATCTCAAGGGTCTGAGCTAGAAACCACTACTGAGATTGTTTAATGGCCAACTCGTTTTCCTGATAAATCAAGACCCAGTGAGAGTCACAGGCCCCCTGCTAACGCTGAGACAAACCACATCTACACAAAGTGTCCAACAGTCCTTTCTGCTTGGGGAGATCCAACATTAGGAGAAGCTGCTCATGATAACAAAATATGACAAGACCCTACCCAGACCCCTGACACTTACTGTTACATCTGGAATATAATTCCTTAGCCCAGGGAGGAGTTCAGTCAAAGTTGGCCAAGATGAAAAAACAAATGAACAAAGTTCTCCTCAGCTTCTGGTGGAACTGTTCTTGGCTGTCAGCCACACGTGACAGGCTGCCTTTGACCCCATGTGTGGCCCTTCCAAAGGCCGTCCTGGGTAACAATTGACAATGTTGAGTTTAGCAAACTGTGCCATCTTCGTGGTCACACCCCCTGATCTTTCTCTCTGTCTGGTATTCTTTCTTCCCCTCTGTTTTTACGATCATTGACTCTGTATCTCGTCTAAGTCAAGCTACTTCTAAATGCTAAACTGGAAATGAACACATTCTCCTGGTGAGAAGACTGAATGATGCTTTCAAGGTTTAAAAACTCAAAATGAAAAGTAAAAATAAATTAGAAAGTGCAGTCCCCACCCCACCCCACCCCCCAGGACTGGACTGATTTATGCCCGAGAACCGGGAGACCACAAAGTCAAGGAAACACTGAAAATGGACACCGGCGAAGCACCACCAAATCTGGATGTTTGGTTTAGATTTAAAAGGGGAAAAAAATACATTTACAAAGACCTAAACCACAGTCTTCGTGGTTTGTTCCTTCAGCTGGAAAGGATTTCTTATTACTGCAATTACATTTATCATTCCTGGGGGGAAAAATGACAGTGTTGATTCTTATCTCCAGTAAATCCAGTTACAACCAAAAAGAGAGAGAGATGTAACCTCAAGGAGGAAAATTACGTAAGCGAACAATACACATGTAGGTAAAGCACATTCAGGAACACTAATTTCAGAGCCCACTCACTTCTACAGAACTGTTGCAAGGTACAGAAATGCTGAATGTAGGCTTATAAGTAGCAAAAATACAAGCGCCAACAGCTTTTAAAACATCATATTTAACAAGTAGATCCAAAATGTTTTGAAAAATATGTCAAGAACATATATTGCAAGTTGATCCTACTCATTTCCAAAACCTTACTAATCATGACAAAAAAAGACATCTGTTCGTTTTAAAAGCTGGAAATGTTTCCAGTTACCTACGAAAAATGCAGTTCTCTTAAAGAACTCCTTCTTCTCAATGTCACTATTACCCCATAAATTTCCCCTTTACTTTTCAGTAGTGAAGCAAATTGAGAATTCTCTGTGCTTTCCCTGCTTAGTTGTATGGAAGCAGTCAGAGGAAGGAACTTTTATAGCAGACCAAAATATACTTCTCCATCAGTTCCCAAGTGACGCATAAATTCCATCCATATTTTACATACAGCCTCATCTCAGGAAGACCCACTTTTTTTCGTAACAAGTAGTGCTTTATAAAACATTATCAAATAGGTACCATCAGGTTTTGACTATAAAACTGTCACCGACTGAAATACCATGTTAAAATTAAGAAAATAGAAAGCTTAAGTTCAAGAGCACTTAAGAAGAAATCAAAGGGACAAAATCTTAAAGGACAAAAGCATACGGGGGAATAAAAAGCCTAAGGAGAGAAAGACGGGGTGCAGAGTCCCCCGGTGGCAGAGAGGGCACTGCAGAATTGCAGGAAAGAAAGGCGTGGGCATCTCTCCCACATCAGCAACACGAACTGCGAAATCCAGACCAGGCAGGAAATCTGCTTGCCATGGGACTCCGAAACACAGTTACCTTGGGTGTCCTAACTTGGTGCTTTTTAAACTTTAATATGCACTTGAATCATCGGGGATCTTGTTGAAAACACAGAAGGTCTGAGGTGGAGTCTGAGAGTTTGCATTTCTCTGTGAGCTCCCAGGTGATGCCAATGTCACTGGTCCACAGAACATACCCTGGGTAGCAAGATCTTCAACCAAATGTGAAAAAACAGGACTAACAAAGCATCAGGCTACAGGACGGGATGAGGCTATGTGTGTAAAGAACTTTACATTCCCTGGATGAAAGCCACTCTATAATCAAAATGAGAACTCCCCCAGTGGTAAACTGAACAGACTATAATTTAAGTGTTAATTATCCTCATGTCTTTGAGTACAAGCCCCATTGCCTAGAATTTCAGAATCATGCATACGTCAGATAAAGCTTTGATAAAGTTACAGAGAGCTTCATTTTTACTAACAAATGAAATGTTCTTCCAATCTTATATAACAGCCTTTCTGATTGTCAAAATAAATTTATAATTGAAAGTTTAGAAGGCGTGTGTTCCCCCGAGATACTGGAAAACAGTTACCATAGTTTCTGTATTTCTTTTTTCTTCTCTAGGCTGAACATCTGGTTTCTTCAACCCTTCTTTGGATAATAAGGTTCCCATTTATTTCACTACGTTAGTTGCTCTCTATTCAGAAAGTCATTGTATTGGTCTACATGTGTCACTCTCCTGTTTACTATTAAAAAGCTATAAAATATCATGAATAGAAACATGTTAGTTCCCATGTATTGAATGCTGCCTGATTGTCAGGCACAGTTGGG
The DNA here is from genome assembly GCF_048773025.1 of Camelus bactrianus. Lineage (NCBI taxonomy): Eukaryota > Metazoa > Chordata > Mammalia > Artiodactyla > Camelidae > Camelus > Camelus bactrianus. Next base: position 17,198,929 of record NC_133552.1, read on the forward strand.
TGGCTCATCTCACTGAACTCTCCCAGCATCCCTTTGTCATCCTTATTTTGCAGAACAGGAAAATAGGGCCCAGAGAGATTAAGGAACTTGCCGAAGGCCACACAGCTTGCAAACAGCCAGACCAGCATCTGTATAAAGCAAGCAAGCTTCAGAGCTCATGTCCTTAACCACTACCCACATCATCTCTAAAAAATACCTAAAAAACAGTCTTCCCTATGAAGGGAAAACATATGTGAAAAATGAGTTTCTTAACTTCATGGAGTTTAAAATCCAGGTGGCTAAAAAAAAAATTAAAATTAAAACAAAACAAAAAAAAACCTTTGTTGAAACGCTAACAAAAACACAAATCAATAATTAAGGTCAAAAGTTTGTAGTAATCTGGTCAAATCAAATCACATCACTAACATATATTCTATTAAATAGAAATGAAACGTAGGGGATATGGTTCTTTTCAACTGCCTAGAAACCTAAAAGCGATATATCCTGCCCAGAGTGAATACTGATATTCACAAATATGGTCAGGAATCTGAAGACATCTTTTTGAGCCAAAAGTTCATGGTGTGGCTTCTGAGTTCAAGAGCAGAAGACTAGAAGGAGGACAAAACTACACCACCCTACTCCCAACCAAGACCTCCCGGGCATGACTGAGGCCACGGACTTCATGTGGCAAAGAAAATGTCTTGTGGCAAAGAACCTCAGTCTTCCTAATTTGGCCAGATTTTCACCAGCTATATTTCTACAGCACCCAGAAAATAACAGAATATTCGTGCTTTCAACATGGTTGACTGAAGACGGGCATGAGATTATAGCAAAGTTCACAGAAACCTTTAAAAAAAAAGGGGGAAGCTCGAATTGATTTGTCTCTGTAGCTGTCAAATTAAACATTTAACATGAGAACTGATAAAGCTTTAAAAGATAAAATGATTAAGATCAGTCCCTGGAGAATCTGTGGCAGAACAGTCCTTGAGATTGCAGTGTACAGACACTGGACGGTCTCTGGCTTGGGAATACATTTTTGAGAAATGTGTTATGGTCCCACCCTTGGCTGAATGGAACTGCCATTTGTTTTCTTTCTGAGAGAGCGAGTCTTCGTGGTGCAAGGTATTGTAAGAGTTGGGGTAAGAGTCTTTACTCTGGAGTGCTTGGCAGTGCCTGGGGTTTAATGCCATCAACCAGCAACAGGCTCATCCCATTAAAACATCCAAAGGAACTCAAAGCAACCACAGAGAGTCTCTTACTGGTCTCAGCCTTTGGAAGGACAAGACAGCAAAAAAATATGGGAGCAACAGCTGTTTTCCCATTGGTGGAAAAATCTGATAATAAGGGAATTTTGTCTCTTAAAATGCACTCTGGTTTTTAAAACTGCCAGCTTCCCATGGGATGAGCAGCTTTTAGCTATGCCTTTCATTGTCTTCACACAATTTTTAAATTTCTTTTCAATTATATAAAGGGAGGGCAATCCGTTATGGAAAGGACTGGAAAACAGAACTGGAGTACGTGGCCTTGAAAAGATGGAATACTAATGCAGGGGTGGGGCTGGGGTAGGTGGAATAATCTGAAGGTCCCATCCTTCATTCAGTCCAGTTTAACAGTTAAGGCATAAACCAGAGTCAAAGTGCTGAAGTTTAATCCCTGAAAGGGCTACTTCACAACTGAAAAAATGACTTCCTTTTGTGCTTCAGAGTCTTCATACCTTATATGAGGATGGTAATGACAGCCTTTTACGAGTCTCGTGAGTCCGAGATGAAATAACACACCTCCGGTGCCTGGAACTTCACCTGGCACGTGGTACATGTTCAGTGCATGCTGGGGAGTCTTACTGTCCTGGCTCTCAATTCCCATCCCCAAATCCTTTGTGCCCGTTTCCTTTGCTCCAACTCCTCACTCCCGTGTGCTGTGTTGTTACTGGTGTTTTGCCTTCATTTCTGTCCCTGGCCTTCCCACCCTGCCTCACGTGAAGCCTCTTCCTCAGAGGCTTCAGACACAGTCAACACTATATTCCACTGAGCCCACAGAGGTTGGGCGCCTGGGATGAGAGACAGGAGGCCAAAGCTCTCCAGCTGCCGTGAGGTTCCCGGAGGCAATGAAAGAATAAGGACACACAGAACCCCACCTGCAAGGTCCCAAATGTCGGGAGGGAGAGGACACATGAACCCACTTTTTGGTACCACAGGGCCACAGGGGCTGTGTTTTCCTTTGTTTCGTTAAGCAGAGGCCATGCTAGACCTACTGGTGAAGTGGTGTAGACGCTTATGAGTGATGCACCCATAACACAAGGAGGAGCTCCAGCTACACTACGATATCCCAGGTGCCATGAAAACCCTGCTGCTGCTACTATTCATGATAATAAAAATAGAGGCCTAGAGGCAGCCCTTGTGTATACTTTCCCTTTCCGAGAGCTTCATCAGAACCAACCAGCACCGAAAACTATAGAATGTTTACCAGTCCCGCTTGTGCTCTGCTCCTCTTGGGTAAAAAGAACTTGGTCCCAGGACGTCCATCTTTTGTGATATCACTGCAACAGACTGAGGCTTTTCCATCTTGGTCCACTGCATATCAGAAAGGCCAGACAGGTGGCAGTAGGCTTTGTCAGCACTAATTAACCACAGCGTAGGATCAATCATAGCAAAAACAGAAGGGACTTTCCTTCTGGTCTCACAAACTAGTTCATCTAACAAGCCCTGCTTTAAAGTGTGAATTAATAGGTACTTTACCAACCTTACAGATTCGTCCCAGATCAAAAAGCCCTCAGTTCCAATGTCAGTGCCCCCGGAAGAGGAAGCAGTGTGCACCCACCCCGAACACTGGCATTACAAGGAGACACGGGTTCCTTTTTTCTTAGCAGTTTTGCTATTGTTGTTTCAACTGTTGTGTAGGATGCAAATTGCAAATCACACTTTGAATAATTTCATATCCTCATTCTAAAAAACACATGATTCTCGTAAGGAGGTGAGAAGAGAAGGGCCCTATAAGAAAGAGTAAAGTAACTGAAGCTCTTTTTACTAGTTTAGAACTTTAGATGCAGCCTATAGTCAGCTTATAATTTGATGACAAGTGATAGAATTAGTTTTAAAACTCCTTCTTGATTGAAAATAGTTCTATGTAGCTTCTCCAGAGCCAGCTCACAATCAAATAAGAATATCTGATTACGTGGGACTGAAGTTTTTAAAAATTGGAGGCAGTTGGGGGGGGGGGGTGCGTTGGAAGACGAGCAAATGCTATAAAAAGGCCTTGAGCCCGAAACTCAAAACAAATGTTCATGCCAAAATGCTCCGGGAGCTTCCCCAGCCCATCCCGCTTGTCTGAGAGGTTTCACTCCTTCATGAAGCCACTTTCTGGACCTGCCTTGCGAGGTACAGGCTGCAAGTATTCTCAAATTACTCTGAAACCCCACAAGCTTAACAATGTTACAACACCAAGCGTCTCGAGATCAAGCCCCTCATTGCTTCCTCATTTTAAGCTGCCAGATGATGAACAATTGGACAGATGCTTCTGAAACCAGATTTTTTTTAACTGACAATTATCTCAGTGTTCACATTGCTTAGGTACAAAGCAGGCTGCTGCCTTCCGATGAGTCTACAGAAAAATTAACTCTGAAACATACGAAGGTGGTGAAAAGGTAATTTAGGGAAGAAAAGATCATTAGCTTCATTGTGATTATGGAGCTGTTCTTCCCTCTTTATTGTTCACATTATTAGATCAATAGTGATAAACCCCCGACAAGGAGCCGACCACACCCTCTATTCAACTCGAAAAAGGGATTCATACCAGGAAAAACATACCAGGAAAAACAATCTCCTTTCCCAGCAGCTAAAAGTGGGCATATATGGAAAAACTGTTACAAAGAAAAAAATAATCATCGGCAAAAAGACACAGGGGTGTATCAATTCACCTGAGACTGACATCTCCTTCCGTGGAGTTCTAAGAAGCCACGTGGACAGTCAGTCCACTTTCCATGGTGATGTGATTACTATTTCTCTGATGAGTGAAAGTGATGATGGCTGAGAGTCAGAGCCAGAGTCAGGCTGTGCTTTGCAGGTTCACAGAGGTGGTGACCCAGGCTGCAAACCTGCCCATGCTTAGACGCTGCTGGAGAGCACATGATGCCACTCCCGCATCGGCTGAGTCAACCAGACCTGGGTTCCCAAGGAACAGGCGTCTGGCAAATCTGGTCTTTATTCCAAGATCTATATACAAATTCTTGAAAATGCAGTCCTTTCCCCGCACCTGGCAAGTGCCCCACCTTCATCCCACTGGGGAAAACGTCTCAACATCCCTCGTGAAAGAGGGAGCCTTTATCAGCATTAGTGGTTTTTCCCCTGCGGAGCTGGGAGGCTGCAGTGTGGCTCCATCTGTTAAAATCATTAATAAGAGTAAGAGAATGCCACCAACTCCGCCCCAGGGAGCTCCCCCAGAGTGTGCTTCCCTGTCATTTCCGGACGTCAGCTTCTGACTGCGTAATTCAGATGTTCCCAAATCCAACCAAGTGACCGCCGATTCTGTACCAGCTAGCAGGGACTAGCCACCGAGCTACTTCACTTCCCAAGGGAGTCCAAAGGTCTGGAGGATTAATTTTGGAGGAAAAAAAGAAAACTGAAAAACAGGAATAAGCTATGGTAAAGAAGAATAACTTCTACTTCCGGCTGAAATGCTGGTTTTTACCAGGAAGAAAAGCACTCAGAATGCATCCGATTGTTCATCAGAGAAGACAAAGACTCTCACTGTTTATACATTACCAGGCTCCAGTCTTCATATTTTCCTCCGGATTTTAATGAGATCCTCCAGCTGCTATTAATGTGTTTTAGCTTTAGCTTCTGCAACACACTGAAAGCAGCATGTTTACACAAGGTGGCACCCATGCCTGGGAACTGTCAGGGAAGCAGGGCCATTGTCTGCACGGGAAGCTTCTAAGGCTGGGCTGAGTGGTATTATGTCATGGAGACTTTTATGCTGTGTGGGCACCACAGAGCACACATCCTCTCCGCTCTTCCAAATTAAACACAGACGGCCACAGCTCAGTTTGATTTTTTATAGCCAACCGCAGCCAGAAGGTTGGAAATGAAGGCTTCCATTCCACACCTAATGCATCTCACTGCCGCAGGATGCCAAGGGGGTACCGCATGTGCATGTGGTTTTGAGGGATCAGAGAAAGGCACACGAGGTTTTAATTTCAGCCAAAGGCAGAGGCTGGATCTCTGGAAACTAAAAGCAAAATTGAAGGGGGGGTCTCTTTACTGGGGGCCCCCGTCCCTCTGCATCCACAGTGGCTATGCCCAGGAGCACAAGTGAGCAGAGACACAGCTCTTGGTCTCTGACCAACGGTCAATGTCAGCAGCCGGGAAGGTGGGTGGAACTCCTAGAATCGCCACCTGAAATCAGCCCAAAACATGATTTCCTTCTTCTTCTCCTTTTCCTTCCTTTCTTGCTGTTTCTTCTCTTCTACTTATGCCTTTCTAGTTCCAGGAAACAGCTCACACTAGTGATAAACTGCTTTGCAACTGCATTTTGCAATAGGGAAGGCAGTACCCTATTGCTCATCTGACAAGAAGCTGCTTGCTGTGGTGCCACCTATTAGCGTTCATTCATTTCATTCATTTATTCTTTCAACATTACTGACCATCCTGGTAGGTAGAACTTTAAGATGGTCCCCAGACATCTGCCCCCATAGGATCTGTACCCTGTATAAGCCTCTCCCCTTGAATGTGGGGGGACCCATGAATATGATGGATAGCACTCCCAGGATTATGTTACCTGTTAGAGCAAAGGGATTCTGCCAGAGTAATTAAGGTCCCCATAAGCTCTGAGTTCATCAACTGGGAGATGATCCCAAGTGGGCCTGACCTAATCAGGTAATGCCTTTTAAAAAGAGACCTGGACCCTCTTTGAAAGAAAGAAGAAAGAAAAGAAAGAAAAGAAAGGAAAGAAAGGAAAGGAAAGAAAGGAAAGAAAGGAAAGAAAGGAAGAAAGGAAGAAAGGAAGAAAGGAAGAAAGAAAGAAAGAAAGAAAGAAAGAAAGAAAGAAAGAAAGAAAGAAAGAAAGAAAGAGAAGGAAAGAAAAAAGCCATCATGAGTTCTATGACTCCTGCCAATAACCTCATGAACCTGGAAGAAGATCCCAGCCCTCAGATGAGAGCAGCCAACACCCTGATTACACTCTTGAGGAGAGGACCCAGCAAAGCATGCCTTTACCCCTGACCCAGGAAAACCAGCAGGTAATAAACATATATTGTTTTCAGCTACTAGGTTTTTTCTTGTGGCAATTTTTTATGAAGCAATAGAAAATTAACACAAATGCCAACATGGGCCTAGCACTGTGCTGGGATGCTGGCAGCAAGAAACAGAGAAGGGGTACACAGGAAAGTAGATGATAAAGGGGAAACACAGAATTCAGTGGGACCAGAGAGAGAGCTTCTAATTCTGGCCGGGCAAGTTGAGAACATCTAAAGAGAAGCAAACAGCCTGCTCCCCAACTTCTCGAAGGTGGACAGCATTTAAAACTCAGAGCCTTACGACCATGTTGTGAGGGCCCTTCTGGGACTCAAAATATACACAGAGAATCAGGACAAAGAATGCAGTTATTTCTGTTGAGTTGGGCACCAACAGATAACTTCAGGTTATCAGAAGGGCATTTAAATCGTTTCACTAGGGAATTCTAACAAGTCTTACACTGACAACCTGAATCCTACAGAAAAAAAAAAGAAAAAGATGTTCTCATTTCGGGCCTGCATAAAGGAAGTACTATTATTAAAACATGCTGCCCTGCATGAGAACATCACTCAAAGTGCCTGGCAGTTTCTTGTTTCTCTGGCTCAGGGAGAAGTTACAGGAACATGGGGTCTATGGCAAATGTCTAATCCAGATGGCTTTCCCCTGGTCGCCAGCATGCCTGAGGGCTGCCACTTTCTTTGGTGGTAATCAGTGTGTGCTTCGGGAAGGCCGACTAATTCCAGCGTCAGTCCAGGCAGAATATGGGAGGTAAATCCACTGCCAAAAATAAAAATGCATCCCCAAGTCAAATATTCATTACTTTTGGATGAGGTACTGTTTTGTAGCTTCCCTGCCAGGGCTTTCCTCCTTCAACTTCTGCGAATCATGTCCACCCCCTCTGAACTCCCCAACCAACCAGCGTCATGAGCTCAAGGGGTCAGTAGCCGGCTTCACTCTCTCATTTCAGCCAAAAATAAGTTTCCTGCAGACATTTCAGGAAAAAACTCAAGTAGAAAGAAAGGAAGAATGAAAGAAAGAATGATGTACCTAAATATAATTTGGGCAATGGGTTCTGTATCTTTCAATTCCATTTAAAGGGATCCCTGAGCACACATTGATCTCCAACTGTTTTCAAGGCCCTGGGCAGGGTTGAAGAAACTTCTCTAATATTTAGTCAACACAAGAAGCTGGAAAACACCAGCCCTGTGCAAGGCTCTGAAAGTCCCTGCCTGGTCATTTTCACAAATAGGCGTGAGATCACTCCGGACCCTTTTCCCAAACAGATACATGCGGTTTTCAGTTTTGCAATCTGTGCTACAGAGCAACGTCTCCTTCACCTTGGAGAGAGAACCCTCTGCGTGCACAGCAGATAAATGAAAAGCCCTTCCCAGCACCATTCTTTATTTAGATAACTGCACCCTCCTCTCCATATGAACGGACTGTGTGAAACCAAGCCGTACAGTAGGCAATCGTCATCAAAGTTTGGGGTACAGAGCTGAGCCTAAACTCCACACAATAAAATTACTGATCTGTGGCAGGGAAAATAATCCCTCATGCTGGTGATGATGGGGAAGCAGCAGCCCCCAGGCAGCCCTTCTCGCAGTTCTCTGCCACCCACGGTCGCAGTCATTCCCAATGGACAGGAAACGAAGGAGTCGTCCACCCTCATGAGGACTTCTGCCTAATGAAAGGTGGTTCTTGTCCATCAGGTTTGGTTTTGATTTTTTTTTTAATAATCTCACTATCCATTGGCCATAAGAACCTATTCTTACATTCAAGAATATATTTGTAAAGTGGTAGAGTGCGTGCGTGCCTAGCGTGCACAAGCGTTCAAACCGCAGCACCTCCATTAAAAATAAATAAGTAAAAAAAAAAAAAACTGCCCCCCAAAAAACTTTAAAAAAAAATAAAGTTTTTAAAAAAGACTGTACTTGTAAATATTTAATGTAAACCTTATCCGAAGATTGACTAAGCAGGATCTATTATTGCATTCAAAAAGAATTTTGATGGCTGAATTTATCCAAACAGACAAGGGAAAGATGAAGAGACACCAATAAACATCCCATGTACCAAAATAGAAAAAAAAAAACCCTAATTCCAAGCAACCAAAAGTAAACGAGTGTTTCATAACCAGCTTCAAGTTACATGGGTTGACACTGTAAAAATCTTTTAAATCATTAAAGTTTTTTTGTGTTCCTTTTAAGAACTTTAGAACACGCACATAATAGTTTACATGTCTGAAGAAAAGGAATAATCGAGATGGAAATGCTCTAAAAAGCAGAAGGAGGAACCCACAAATAATTATTTTAAGTCTTCAAGTGGACTAAGGGGAAAAGATGTCCTGTTTATCAGTCAACCATGCAACGTGGTCTGAAAATGCCACTTCCCCTCTGACCATGTGATCCAAAATAGCCCCACCTGGTTCTCAGCCAGCATGTCCCCTGTCCCCATCTGTCATTCTACATCTCTAGTTTCCCCTCCACTAGGCTAACTGGCAGGTCCAAGAAGCGAGGCACCACGTTTGGTTCACCAGCGTAAATGAGGCAGCCAGCCCGGAGCCTTGTGTTCATTCATTCATCCATTCACTTATTGATTTCTTCAGCTCAAGTATTTACTAAGCTCCTACCATGAGCCAGACTAAGGATCCTGGAAACTAGGGATACAAGTTCCAAGAGAAAAAGGAAAACAAGGTCTCTCTCAGCATTTGATGATGGAGGGAGACAATGACAAGAAAGAAGCAAACAAGTAAATAAGAAACAAACAATAATAGCTAACAATGACAGTTTCTCACATGCCGGACACTGCTCTAGACGCCTTACATATCCTACGCCCTCTGAAATAGGTACTATTATCATTTCCATTGGTAAGGAAACTGGAGCACAGAGGGGTTATGTAACTTGCCCGAGGTCACCAGTCCGGGAGGTGAAGGAGCAGGAACCCCGACCTTGGCAGTGAGGTTCGAGCCACTGTGTGCATCGCTGTCTCTCTCACATACGGAGAAGAGTAGAGGGAAGGGACCGGCTCATCCGCAGTCCACACATCCTGGATAATTAATATTTGTTGGATGGATGAATGAAAGAAATAACACAGCACTTTACTTTATAAAGTGTGAGGTGTGAATGCAGAACTTAAAAAGCCTTCTAAAGTCCTTGTGAGGTTTCATGACCTCAGTTCACCCATGTCCCGTACACTGCCTTCTGACTCTGTCTCCTGCATTGCCCCCCAAGTGGGGACGATTTTATTGAGCATTTTTTCCTTAGTCAATGTAATGAAAATAAAGGTTATAAATATTTTTCCAAACTATATCCCTGTCTGTTAAGAATCATCACCCTAAGGTATTCATATGGCTGAGCAGAACTGGCCTTTGCATCACCCTGCTCTCCAGCATCATCGATTTCTCTCTCTCCCTCTCTCCCCTTCATTCTCTCTCTTTCTCTTTCCTTCCCATTTTATCTTTACCAAGAGGCCACATCATATGCTAGGTCCCAAATTAAAGTGACAGAGCTTAAAGAAGTGTTGCATTGAGTCCCCAGACGGCTCAAAAAAGATGGTAAACGTTATGGTCAGGAGACCACAGCCTCAGAGGGGCTGCAGCTGACCAGACAGCCAGGGGCAGAGAGTCCAAGTCCTCCTCTCAGCGAGCAGCAAGCTCCAGGCTGGGTGGGTGCCACTGACACCCTGTGTAGAGCAGGGAGTCCCCAGGCACTGCCTGGGATAGGGGGGTGGGGTCCAAAGAGGACGAGGGGGCTGGCAGAAGGGAACAGGGAGACAGTTTTATCAGCCAAGGGCTATGTTCCCAGACTACTGACAGAGACAGATGCAAGGCCCCAGCTCGGATGGGGATTGGAAGCAGAGAGCAGATCACTCCTGTCTAAAAATAGTTCCCTCTCTGGGGCAAGCACAGTTCAAAAAACAGCTACAACCAACGTCTCATTCTCTCTCTCTCTCTCTCTCTCTCTCTCTCTCTCTCTCTCTCTCTCTCTCTCTCTCTCTCTCTCTCTCTCACACACACACACACACACACATGCCATGTACTTACAATTTGTTATTTTAATCATCACAGCAACCCCAGGAGATAAGTTTTATTACTTTCACTTTACAGATGAAAAATCAGCACTCAGAAAAATGCATGAATTGCTCCAAGTCACCCAATTAGTAACTGATGGAGCAGGAATTTGACCTTGATCTGCTGGACTCCAAGTCCACTGCCTAAACAGCTATGACTGTTTTCAACCTCACGGGTGCTAACAGCAAGCAAGAGATGGAAGCCTGTGACAGAGACATGGTGATGTGAGCACCGTGGTACTTCATTCTGGGAGAGCTCGCCCAGCATGTACATTTCTAAGATGCTGCACAGCCGGCGCTGGGGGATGGCTCACTTTGAGAAAACCCAGTACACACAACTAGCAAGTCTCCAGTTACAGAGAGCACAAAGGGCTATGTGTGGAAGCAGAGCTGGTGCCCGTCACTCAAGACTCCACACTCTTCTGGCCCTCATGCCAGTACACTTTTCTACAAATACCACCAACAACTGTTCCCTTGGCACACAACACACTCAGCAGAAACACTCCACTGATAAAAACAAAGGTGGAGGACATATTCCAGGACATGGGAACAACATCTGATGCAGACCTGACCTCTCTTCACGCTGGGTTACTTGTGCTAAAAACTACAAGATGTAAAAGATGTACTTGGTAGTCCGAGTATGGGTGCTTTGGGATGGGGGTGGAAGGGGAGAGAGAGGTGGAGGTTGTGGTTGGGGATGAGGTGAAGGGGGAGGGAGAAGTGGGGGTTGGGGATGGGGTAAAGGGATAAGGGAAGGTGGGGGTTGGGGGCACCACACAGAGGCAGGTGTTGAGACTGGAATAACTGACAGGGACTGGAGCTCTGGAGTTTTATTTTTTGATTGTTTTGTTTTTTGTTTTGATTGCTTTATTCTGTTTGGCAAATGCAGAGACGAAAGGGAAGGCATGATCAAAGGCAAAGTAGAGGCACTTAACCTGGAACATATGGGGACTAAAGACAAAGGCAGCTGGAGCCAGGCAGGCGTGTGAGGAGGGTGAGGTGGGTGAGCAGGGTGATGCCAGGTCCCAGATCAGGCAGCAAGTGGCAGAGGAGGTGGGCAGGGGGGTGTCAGGTCAGGGCTGGAACACAGGAAGTTTGCAGGTGATGCACCACATAGTACCAGGCCCCAGGGGACAACCAGGGACCTAACCCAAAGGCTCCGCTCTCCCCAGTAAAAGGCAGTTCTTTCTAATGACAGAGTGCTGGGTGGGAAAGGCAAATGCTTTATAGAGTCCAGCAGCTGGGGTCCAAACCCTGGCTCCTCCACTCTCCACGGGGGCATTCTGGGCAAGCTGCTTAACACCCATGAGCCTCCGCGTGGCTTGACAAAATTTAAGGTAAATGACTCCTCTCATAGAGGCCGAGGGGAAGGATGAGATCATGTCTGCGAAGCGTCCAGCACCCAGGAGGTCGCACAGCAAACGCTCTGAGGCCTGGGACTTCAACAGCTAACATCATCTCAGTGATGCTAGGAAACTTGGCTCAGCCTCAGTTTTTTCTATCAATAGACTAAAATGCTCCTCATAAAGAGAATTAGAATGTTTTATGAATGACTCTGTAGATAGACAGTTAACAAGCTGTTTCAAAATAAAGAAAACAAAGATCAACGAATCTGTCCACTAAGACAGAAATACCAGTCTTCTAACACTAGGCACGAATTCAGCCATAAAGCCCCAATCATTCTGTGTTTTAAAACGGCTTGTTAATCTGGGATAACGCAGCATGCAGAGAGCTAAAAAGGTATCAGCAACGTTCTACTTTTGAAGTTGAATAGTGGGTACACAGGGGCATTTTTAGTCTACTTTATTAAGGTACAACTTATACACAACAAAATGCACCCGTTTTAAGCATGGAGTTGGATGAGTTAGGACAAATGCATGTTTACCTGTGGATTCACCATCACATCAAGACACAGGCCGTTCCCAACATCCTGGACAATCGCCTCCCGACCCTGCCCCGGCTTCCTGTCTGCTCTCTGTCCCTATGACTGTTTTACTACCATCATTTAAACCATGCTTACATTTGGTATAGACTCCTTTCTATAGATGCCATATTTCATAATTTTTAAATGAGTGCTGTATTTTGCCCACTAAAATTAACAACAAATGCCAAAGACCTTCCTGTGAGGGCTTCTTGCTGTGAAAGTTGAGAAGAGAAACCAGCCACGCCCTGTCATTCCTTTAAAGGACAGAAGACTGGGCAGTGACAGAGATGAGCAGGATAAACTGCTGGGATCCTAGACCCAATCTGACGCCAAGTGGCCGGGGGGCCAAGGCTAGTCATTTCACTCCTCTCCATTTCAGTTTATTCTTAAAACATAGTGTCTGTGGTCCCAGGAGTAGAGGGACCATATAACTTACCACCCAAATCAGGATGTGTTCAATGCAGGTACTATTATTCATCAGACCAGGGCAAGAGGTATAAACCAGACTGTCCCCAGCAAACCTGGACTTAGGTTGACACTACTTAGGAGCATCTTAGAAGAGCACCTCTTGTGATGGCCAATGTGACCTAATGTGCTTGTGAAAAATGAAAGACTGAGGAATAGAATTACACAAAGTGGTATATTTGAAAGATGAAGTCTTTCACCCACAGACGATGGGGCTCCCAATGTTCATAGCAGCACTATTTGCAATAACCCGAGACATGGAAGCAGCCTGAGATGACTGGATAAAGAAGATGTGGTATATAAATATATAATGGAATACTACTCAGCCATAAAAAAGATGGAAATCTTGCCATAAGCACCAGCATGGATGGACTTGGAGGGCATTATGCTAAGTGAAATAAGTCATACAGAGAAAGACAAATAAATACTATATGATATCACTTATATGTAGAATCTACCAAATACAACAAACAAGTGAATAAAACAAAAAAGAAGCAGATTCACAGATATAAAGAATAAAATAGTGCTTGCCAGTGGGGAGACAAAAGGCCCATACAGGGGTGGGGCAAAAAAGGATTATTATGGAATTATATGAAATTCTGTGTGTGTGAAACTTTTGAAAATTGTAAAGCACTACAGAATTTAAAGAATCTTTCATTCAATTAAAAAAAGACATTGATGGAGCTCATCCAACCCAATCTACCACATAGTATGAAGAGATTACAAACAAGGCTGCCTGGCTGACAGCTGAGAGGAGGGTTCCGAGACACTGAGACACAGAGAGCGCACACACTGACACCATGGAGGGACTTCAGAAAGACTCAGGCTGATTGTGAGCGCACTTAGCTGGGCTTCCTGTCTTTGTCACTCACTCCCTAAGAGGCATATATTAACGGCTCTGTCAGGGCACATTACCTCGGGACTCCCACTGTGCAAATTTCATATGGAGATACCAAGTCTTCATTAACACACAGATTCCAAGGGCTTTGGGGGTAGGGGGAGGGGAGCAATAGCAAGTCTTCACAGCTGCTAACTGAATTTCATAAAACAGATCAGACTTTGGCACATCAACACTCATAAAGTTATGGTATGACACCCTTTAAGGTACTGCATAGAAACAAGAAAGCATTAATTGCAAATATTCGAACAAACCACAGCTAAGAGTTTATTACAAGACTATAGCCACTGGAAAGACTGGTACAAGTAAAATTACCTCTGATTTATCCAGGTTTTCTAAAGACCAGGAGAAAACACATAATTGCCTTAAATTGCACGCAGAGACTATCATCCTCACCTCCAAGGGAACTGCACAAAGACAGATCTATTTGCCTTCAATTGCACAGATTCCTTTGAATTAGATCAATTTGCATAAACACAAAAAATTTTGGCCATTTCACCATAAACCATGCTGCCATTTTAGCCAAAAGGGGCTGCCGTGCTATTTCATTTATAAGATTGTAAAAGCAACTAATTAATCTATTGCAGGATCTTCATTACAAAATAAAACGCATTTTGAGACATCAACTCAATGATTATTACTTAATAAAACAACCCTGAGAATCCAGGCATGTGTATTACACACAGAATGTTCTAGAAAGTAAATTACTTGGTCACTCACCCAATGGCTATTCATTCATCTCTCAATGGAGGGGATAAAAATCAAGTAAAATTTTAAATAGGCAGTTCAATTAAGTTACATGTTATAAAAGCTAAAAAAATTTTATACCAAAACTAAAAACCTGAATGTGCATTTGAATTTTTAAATAATAGACATCTTGGAGAATTTTTTAAACTAATAATTGTTGATTGCTGGAAAGCACAGTTCTTAGAAATGAAGCTGGTACCTGGCCACAAGAAACAGGTGAGGATTAGGACTAGGACACCCCAGGCATCATCTGGACCCCTGTAATCCACTCTCAACTAATGGGAGAAATTACTTTAGTATGAAATCCAGTTCCTCAGTCTTTGAGTCACCCCAAGGACTGCCTGTCAAAATGCTCTGGGCTTGATTCTTGTTGCAAAATCTCCTCTGGTCCATCCCTCCAGCTCTACATAAGCGGTAAGGCTACAATGGAGCCCAGTGTCGGGGAAGAAAACTTAATTCCCTTTTCCTTTTTAGGTTCTTTGGCTGGCCTAATAATTAAATGGATGTGAGATGATTAACAGAAGAAAAAGTCTAATTTCCTACATACAAGAGCTCATAAATATATGATACTGAAAGAAGTGACCAAAGCAGACAGATTTCACATCTTTTAGACAAAGAAACAATGAATTTGTGAAGAACTGACGAGACAAAGGGGTTTGGGCTTGGGGTAGTAAAAGAGTTAAGGATTAAAGTTTGTTCATACAGCCTTCTCCGCCCTGAATTCCCTATCTCTGGTGATAAGGATGCCTTCTCCCCCTCAGGTAGAAGAGTACCTTTCACCTGGGAGATTTATTTCCTGCTTCCTGGGAGACAAAGGAGGGTCAGAGTGTCCTTGGACTGGCTGTTTCTTAAGTAACTTTAATTCAAAATAATCAATATGCCAAAGTGGCGTATTCTGCTCTGCTTCAATGGCAAGACACTTAAGCACTTCTTCAACCCTGAGCTCTGATTCCAATGTTAGCTCTGGCTTTACTGGCTCTAAAACATACTTGGATTGCTTAACAATGTTTTCTCCTCAGCTCAGAGGATGCTATCTACCTTGCAAGGTGGTGGTGAGGACTGAACGAGGAAACACCCTGCAGGACCCTGGACCCAGAACCTATCCCCCTTTCCGTTCCCTTATCAGTAACATCAGGGTGATACTGAACCTACCATCAGGCTTTCGATGAAAGAACTTCTGACCAAAGTTCAAAACAAATGCTGGATGCCAGGAAAACAGCGACAAAAGAAGAGAGACGCTTACATCTACATATTTATCCTTTAGCCTCTGCCTCCTCGTAGACATGTTCTAGCTTCTTAGAGAGGAAGTATCTGCTATACATCTGCAGAGCAGCTGACAAGAAGATAAAAAGATTTCACAAATTGTTTTTTGCCAAGAGCATCCAAAGGTGATCAATTTATTTATTTTCATCTGGACAAGCTTTTAAAATCCACAGCAGGACTCTTGCAGAGGAGAGATTGCTCCAAGCCGTCCTCTGAGGCCCCACCCTTGTTCCTAACCCCTCCATCCCAATGCCGGAAACAAGCCTTGGTCCCAGCACCCTTTGCCCCAGAATTCACTCCCTATTCTCCACTGGGAGAAGCCTGAATTCGCTCTTCCCCAACAGCCTTGTCCCCTCAGGATTTCTTGGTCCTGGTAAAGTCAAATTAAACCTCAGAACACTACTACACTGATGAATGAATGGAAATTACAGAAAAACTCAGAAGATACAGTCCTGGCTCAACCACTTACCACCCTGTAATGCAGGGAAAACCATTTCACCATCTAGTCTGGGTTTCCTCACATGTAATTTAGCTCTGAGTATCTACAGCCAGAAAACTGAATACCACCTACTCTACCACCGTCCAAAGACTGTCAGAATATAAATAATGCTCACCCACACCAAAAGCATGTATACTGGCACTTTCTAGGTATCAAGGTCATTTTATGAATGTCACAATATTTCTAGGAATTAAGTCTTTTTCTGCCTTATAAGACTGACTCTCTTTTCTAAAGATAACTGCCTATAATAATAATAATGGCAAATAACAACGCCGGGCACTGACTTCAGTACTTTACACAAATATTCATTCATTTCCTCCTCACGAGAATTCTATGATTATCACCCCTCATTTCATGATGAGGACGGGGAGGCGCAGGGAGGTTAAGTACCAGCCATGTCCTGGTGAAATCAGGACTGAGACCCAGCCCCGTGTGCTCCCACCCACCACACCGATAATAAGCTGACACATTCTCATTACTTATTTCACCGAGGAAAACTATGAGCCCGACACCATGAGAATCTAGGAAGGCGAGGGACATTTATGGGTCACCCACCCGGTGCCGCCCCGAACTCTGCTCTGGGCACTGTCTCTCACCTCATCACCCAACCTCGAGGGGGAAAGAGCATTTTTACTATTAAATTACGAACGTGAAGTTCAGAGTTCAGAAAGACTCAGCAATTTGCTTCAAACAACTAGGTAGAGAGGTGTATCAGTCCCCGCCAGTCTCCCTCAGGCGGCATCTCCTGAGCCAGCTCCTCCCCGGGTCCCAGAGCCGACTCCCCGACTTCAGCCAACCCTTGGTCCCCACACCACAGTGTGCTGGACCCACCGATCAAGAGGCCTGGAAGGGAGGGGCACTTTCTGACTTTAGGGCGGAAAGGCTGAAGGGGAGAGAGTTATCCCCAACAGGCAGGAGCTTCGCAGCCTGATGCCACGACCCCCAGATTCAGAATCCCATGTCAGAACGGAGGCTGCGTTCCCCCAAACACACACCCTTAACACGAAGGCCCACCTCTGCTTGCAGGAGAACCAGACCACCACGTACTGCTTTATTTCCACAGGAACACATAGTCCAAGTTCTGAGACAGGTGGCTGTCTGTGAGTCTGGGTGGGGCCGCCCAACAAGCCTTATAGTATTTGAGACCCAGTTTTCATGGAGCCCACACATGTCCTCCAAACCACACACAGTAAAATACTGAGCTGACACATTTAATCTGTAACCACTCTTAGTTTTCTTTCTTATTCTCCCCAGCTTTGGACCACATGCTATTAAAGGTTTCCCAGTACTTTTTCATTTAGGGAACTTTCTCATGGCTGGTCTGGGTGGGGCTGACCTGAGAACTCTCTGGCGGGAGGGAGGCCTTCCATTCATCCAAGGTGGCCTCCTGGCTCCAGGGAAACAGCCCTCCGCTGGGAGGAGACCACCCTCCTCTGTGTGACCTTGGTCAAATGGCTTAAGCTCTCTGAGCCTCAGTGCCCTCAGCTATTAAATGAGGGAGAGATGTGAATGGGTGGTTTCCAGAGATCTCAAATCCCTCTTCAGGCTACAATGGTCACGAAAGGCATTTCAGAGGCAGATGAATTTCAACCAGATACAGGAGGTTGGGTGGTACCTAGACAACAGCTGAAGGAGTTACGAGTTATGAGCTTCTGCTACAGATAGAACAGAACACTTAGCAAGAATTAAATGAAGTCATGCATATGTGACATACACTTAATACATATATTTACATATAAAGCACTTGGAGCAGTGCCTGGCTCAGAGAAAGCACTTGCTAACATTATCTATTGTTGTTATAATCATTGTCCTCACCACTCTACTAAGTACGCATTGTTCCCATTTTACAGGTGGCATCAGTTTACAGGAACTGATAGTCAGGGTTTTAAGTGATTTGGTCAGAGTGACAAAGTTTATAATGACAAAGCCAAGATTTGGACCCAGGTCTTTGGGGCTCAAGAGAGCTGATTTTTAACCTCTAAGCTACACAAGAGGGAAGAAAGTCCCTCTGGCTAAGGGCTGGAAGGCTTTAGCTGGAAATGACACTAGTTGATGAGAATACTATTCATGGATAGTACTTAAAAATATGTTATTTCTTTAATCCTTACGCAATTCTGCAAAGTACGTAGGTGGGACTGTATCTCTATTTTTTTTAATCATCCACAGCTCCTACACATGATAGGTTCTCAAAAACTTTACTTTTACTTTACTTGTCAATTTCAAGCAATATTTAACATCATAAAACCCCCACCCATCCCCTTCAGAAGTCATGACAACTCACTTGACCTTCGGCTGCAACTCGGCTTATCAAACACTTGCAAATGTTGAAGAAAGCAACATTATCTTTTACTACTGTTGAGAAAGAATAACTCTAGGAACCCACCAACCACCAGAAAGAAAATTCTAAATTTGGGAGAGAGGGTGGGCTGGAGGGGGGTCCACACAAGCCAGAGTCACCCACTCTTTAAGCGTGAATGGGCCCCTTCCCCTTTGCACAGCACACTCCTGTGCTCGTAGCATTTATTGAAGGTCTGCCTCAGGCCCAGGCAGATCCATGTGGCTTTGTGCTGGACCTTGGGGATGGGCTGGTGAACAAGAAAGGCTTGGTCCGGGCCTCGTGGAAGGGCAGCCTTGCAGAGGCACAAAGTCACTTTACCCAGGCTGAGGGAAGGGCTGTAGTCAGCTACCAGCCACACCAGGGGTGAGTGCGTGCTGGGCTGAATTACATCCCCCTAAATTCAGGCAGTAAAGCCCTAGCCCCCAGCCCCTCAGAATGTGATTTATTTGGAGACGGGGCCTTTAAAAGTGCTAAATGAGCTCTTATCGATGGACCCTAATTCAATGAGACTGGTATCTTTACAAAAAAAGGAAATCTGCTCCCGCAAAGAGACCCCAAGGATGTTGGCACACAGAGGAAAGGCCATATGAACACACTGGGAAAAGGCGGCCGTCTACAAAAGCCAAGGAGAGATGCTTCGGGAGAAACCAGCCTTGCTGACACCTTGACTCTGCACTCTCAGCCTCCAGAACTGCGAGAACATAGTTTTCTGTTGTTTAAGGCCCCGAGTCTGTGGCATTTTGTTACGGCAACCTGAGCCAACTAATACAGTGGGCGATACTGAGAAGCAAAAAGATGCCGTGTGGGTAAAAAATAAGGTCAGCACCAAAAACAATGGCAGCAGATCGGCAGACCATGCACAAGTAGGGGACAGCACCACCACAGATCCGAGATGATGGATTCAAAGTGTAGGGACTAAGAGAGGGCAGTGAGACTATTTACCATAGCCAAGATGTGGAAGCAACCTAAATGTCCAGATGACTGGATAAAGAAGTTGTGTGTGGTAAGTTTGTACAATGGAATATTACTCAGCCATGAACAAGAATAAAATAATGGCATCTGCAGAAACATGGATGGACCTGGAAATTGCCATACTAAGTGAAGTCAGTCAGACAGAGAAAGGAAAATACCATATGATATCACTTACATGTGAAATCTAAAAAAAAGACACAAATGAATTGATTTACAAAACAGACTCACAGACGTGGACAACAAATTTATGGTTACCAGGGGGAAGTGGGGGTGAAGGGATAAATTGGGAGTTTGGGATTTGCAGATACTACTATATATAAAATAGATAAACAACAAAGTCCTACTGTATAGCACAGGGAACTATATTCAATACCTTGTAATAGCCTATAATGAAAAAGAATATGAAAAGGAATATAATATCCATAACTGAATCACTATGCTATACACCAGAAATTAACACAACATTGTAAACCGACTATACTTCAATTTAAAAAAGAGAGAGAAGACTGTGAGTAGCAAACAGGAGACGGAACGGTGCACTGATGTTAGTCTAGCACTTTCTGTGACAGGCATGGAGGGTATGGATGAAAATAAGGAAAAACCCTGCCTAGCCAGACCTCACAGGCCAGCAGAGGAAAAGCTTACACACGGGGAAAGTACCAAAGAGGAAGGCAATAATTAACAAAAAATGCCATAAGGAAATAAGGCTCAAGTACCTCAAGGCTATGCCTGCTTCGATGCTCAGATCTACAAGGAAGGGCAGGCGGGGAGGCTGTGTGTCTTGAGCAGGCCTGGGACTGGGTGCAATGCGAATGGGGTTAAATACACTCTTCCAGGGCAGGGAGGAGGGCGAAGGGAGGGAAATGACCTGGAAAAGCAAAATGAAGGCAATCTAAAGGAAGGCCAGGACAGGCAGTCTGCGGGTGATGCTATCTTTGAACTTGTCACTGTCGCCTGCAGAGAAAAAGTGCGTCAAATCAGAGCGAAGCTGACGGAACCAGGTCAGATGTATTGAGGCGACTCGTAACACTGTACGTCTCAGCATCAAACAACAGGAAAGAACATCAGAGGAACACACTGGGAAGCAAAACTCCGCAGCCTGCACAGCAGGGGTCAGCTGTCAAAAGCTGAGGCCACAGGAGAAGCCAGAGGATTAAGAAAATTAAGATGAAGCCTCTCTCTGCCCATCTGGGGAGAATACAGAAGGGGAAATTCAAGGCTCACTGAGCCACTGGAGGACTCCAGGCTCTGTTTCGAGTCACGTGGTCTTAGGGCCCCCTCCAGCAAAGAGACTCAGGAAACACAGCAGAAGGAAGAAAGCAGCGAGTACCAAGGAAGATTCCAAAATTGTACAGCTTGACCCCGGTGACTTCAAACATCCCGGAAGAGTCTCAGGTACCATGAGTTAAGTCAGCTCTTTATCAACCTCCTATTAACACAGAAGCAATCATTTTTCACCAAGCAAGAAAAAACTGTTATGCAGATCAAACACTGTTCCCCTCTGTTTTTCCCCCCACCCAATGTTCGTCCTTGTACGGCCAGTAAAGGAGGATATAAATGGGGAAAAGTCTGAACATACACAGAAACCCAACGATAAAGGCATTCCCTTCCACCTCATTGCTGCAGTGAGCGAGAGAAGCCAAATTCTCACAGTTCCTCAACTTTCTGTTCATGTAAACAATCTCGCTTGATTTTTTGAATTACTCTGTGGGAACAGATGGTGTCCAAATGTATGACTTCTTACTACAGAATATGGAAGCAATACTACTGAATTCTTAAATTAAGATGAAGAAAACACAGACGTGCTTCAAGCTTGCGTCTGTATTGGCAGAACTCGCTTTCCTGAACTAAGGCTTACATGGAATCCTGCCTTTTTTCTTTTCTTTCTCACTTCTTTCTTTCTTTCTTTCCTTCCTTCTTTTTTTTTCCTCCTCTTTCTTTCCTCTTCCTTTTCAGTTAAACAATTCACATCCCCCACACAAAAATTTATCTGAAATAGCATAACAACTGAAAATTCTGGGGCAAAAAACTTTCATGCCACCAAAAAAAAAAAAAATAGTAGCAATAACAGAAGCCTCTAGATTTCCTCTAAGTTATACGAAAAAGGGGAAAAATAGAAAAGTACACAGAAAAGAAGGAAACAACTTATGTTTAAATAAGTAATGATGAAGTTGAGTAACAGGATAGAAAAAGCCTTTGGTCACACCAGCAGGACAGCACGAGCAAAAGGAAATTGACCTCTGCACTGATCAACACCGACATGGATTTCAAGACCTTTTAAATGCTTCCACCAAACACATGGATCAATGGACCCAGAGATTATCACATTAAGTGAAGTAATCAGACAAAGACATGGGAGAGGGGTGAGAAGGGACAGAATGGGAGTTTGAAATTTGTAGATACTGACAGGTATATATAGAATAGATAAACAGGTTTGTACTGTATAGCACAGGGAAATATATACAAGATCTTGTGGTAGCTCACAGTGAGATAGAATGTGAGAATGAAAATATGGGTATTTGTGTATGACTGAAAAATTGTGCTCTACACTGGAAATTGACAAAGCATTGTAAACTGACCATAACTCAGTAAAAAAAAAGAAAAAGATAAAAAAATTTTTTTTAAAAAATGCTTCCACCAAACAATTGCTAAACCACAGCATGAAACATTCAAGTTTGCCACAAAACACCTCCCAAAAAATTCTTAGTCAATAATTTTATATAAAAAATTTAAAACAGTGGGGTGTGCCCAACTTTTACCTAATAACATACACTCACCAAAAATCAGGTAAGATGTCGCAAGGACTGACAGACTATCCAGCGGAATCCTTTCCATGATGCAGGTCAAACCTCGGGCTGACCTTTATAAACTGGCACAGATCAAAAATTCCCAGAGGCTTTGTGGCCTATGGTTATCTGCTATTATTCTGGAAACATAAATAACGTGTTCCTGTCTTTATAATAAAGAGCATCCTATAATGCAAGCAATGAGAATAGAAGTATGTTCTGTGGAGATCATTTCTGTCACACACAGAAACGTGGAAGAGCACATCTGGACATGGTTCAGAGCCACCATATATACAGAGTCTTAGCAGTTCTAACATCTTTTACTATAAGTCCTCGACACCTTAACAAGGAAGAAACTGGTCAACAAGAAAAAATAATAATAGGAAGGAAAAGGGTATGACTCATTGTTTATGAACAGAGAAGTAGTTAGAATACATGTAATGAATAGACATTTAAATGGCAGTGACTATCACAATAAACGATCATTACAACAATCACTAATAAATTTAATTCAACGGCAGCAACATAATTTGAAACTAGACAGAACTATAAAAGAACATATGTTCTAAGAAAGCACATGTGATTTCAAGTCTCATTATATTTGCAAAGAAAAGTCTTTAGAACCGAAATTACGGAATTGTCTTGGAGAATAAATAGATTTCGTCAAGTCCTATGCACATCCCAATGCCTAAAGAGTGCTAATATCCCAAGCACTCGGCTGATAGAGGATTAGGATGGTGTTGGGACGCGGGAAGTCAGGCTTCAGCAGATAAGCCTACCTGCAAATCTCAGAGAAGACTCTTTGCATCTGTGCACATTTGAGAGAGGTATCTCAGACCGACTAGGGCATTAGTCCCACAGGCGTATCGCAAACCTCAACCATCCCCAGTATTCTCAAAGAGCCCTGAGAGTCCTATACTCTGTTACCCCATCACATGGCAACAGCGGGGTGGGAGGATATGACCAGGGCACAGGCTCAAATGGCCTCTCTTCCTGTTTTATTCACAGCAGATCTTAGGCTGTCAGGCTCCCACTCCACACATTCAAGCCATCTTTCCAACCACAGAATGTTCATGGGCATTCCCATCCAAAACCTTAGCCACCCTACAAAACCTGACCCAAATTCCACCTCTGCTATAAAAGTCTTTCCTAATCACTTCAACTGAAATGGACTTTTCCTCTGAATTTTGCAGACAATATCTATCTATGCTATTGGCATCTCACCTTGACCTGCCTTGAGGCTCCCGTGTCTTCCTGGACCTGTCACTTCGTGTCTCACGCACGCCTGTCCTGGCTTACATTTTGCATTTCCTACAGCAGCCCGCATTGGCACATATAGGACCGCAATGAGTATTTTTCCTGCTGCATTTCTATATTCCTGCCTGGGCAAGCCCTTTACTTCCCATATAACCTTTCCTGCTTCCAGCCACCTTGAAAAGATACTGGCAATGACACACTCCGCCCTCTCCTTAATGAGACCTACTTTCAACACTGTTCCGCATACCAAATCCAAGGGCTTTCTTTTTATATTCTAGGACCTCCTGCAAATAGTCTGAGACAGATTCTTTCTTCTTCTTACTCCTCTTTTCAATCTGCTTTGTTTCAGTCATACAAACACCCTTTTGAACTTCTTTATCCCCAAATGACGGTACTTTATAAATCAGCACAAGAGGGGAAAAAAAAAAAAGACTGCTTTCCTGATGCACATATTTGTGTTCATCTTTTTATCCGGCCCAATTTTACACCTCAGTTACTATTTATTACTAGTCATCGTTTGCACTGTTGTTGCTACAAACCACCTCAAGGCAGCATGGGTATGTCTCAACAAAGATAGTGCAACGAGACTATAACTCTTCCTACTCATCCTGCAAAATCTACTTCTTCATTTATCTGCCTACTCCACTCCCCCGAAAGAAAATGAAAACTCCATTAAGAAGGGGTACAGGGATTCTCTGCTGGTCACAGCTGTACCCTCAGTGCCAAGAACAGTGCCTGGCACTTGGCAGTGCTTGGCAGGTACCTGCGGAATGAATGTTGGCTGAATGAATCTCCAGACAGCCTCCTCTTCCCTGTTTAACAGGAATATGGGCAAAAACATACACGCTCTAGTGAAACCATCAGGGTCCAGGCCCTGGTTCACCCTCTAGGTAGGGAGATGATCTTGAGCATCTATTACTTGACTCTTCCCGACCGTCTACGAGGATATGAAGAGGCCTCAGCGAGGACTGGGAGGGAAAACGCAGATAAAGTACTCGGAACCCAGCGAGGAGCACACACCGAGCGCGAATCGTGGCTCTTTCCTCTCGGCTTCTCCCACTCAGCCCGTGTCACTGTGCCAGCACACCTGCGTGGAGCAGCCTTTCTTTCCCCTTCTCCCCTGCAAAAAGACTAGACCCTGACACCAAACTATTTTGACTCAAATACGAGTAAACCAGTAGGCTCAAAGTGAGGGGGAGGGCCTGAAAGGTTATTTTTCCCTATGAAAAATGTGTATGCACTAGATTGACAGAGCTTAGACACCTACTGAGTGGCCCAGGGCCTCTATATTTCTGTATTTACATCTTGGTTTTCAGCTCAGTTCAGATAAGCTACGCTGCCCAAGAGCGCACTTCTGCTTTAGGCGGCAGCCATAAGAGTTATTTTTACAAGACCTAAACCAAATGGCCTGTGTTATACAACTACACAGTGAGAAGAAGCTTTCTGTGTCACTCCCTGTCTTACAATTTATGAAAAAGTCCACTTTACATCTTAGGTCTTTAAGGATCTCCAGTGCCCTTCTGATTTGAAGAGATGTTCTGTAAACTAATATTAACCCAGGAGAAACGACCATCTTTATTGTATATGTTATTACTCATACTCTCTGCTCTACTAGAACTCTTTATACGCAGGAAATGTCAACACTGTGCAAACTGGACATAATTTTAACTCTTGCTTTATATTGAGTTTTGCTCTTCCAAATAAGGAACTGTGCTCAATAAATATTTCTTTAGAACAGAGGGCAGAATGCATTTGGTTTACACTCAGCTTTGACCTGAGGCAAAGATGTTTTACAAAAGCAATTCTTTAACATATTTGCATACTGAAACTTCATTCAGGAAAAATAACTCTATACTGAATACTCTTTATCAGTGTTGCCCTAACTTTCTACAAACTTTCATGCCATTCCCCCTCCCATAATTAATATTGCCTTTTTGACAGGTAAACCTTAAGTCTACAAGTTTTCACCAGTTAGAATTTTCTGAGCATCAGACATATGCAAGTGAGGTTCGTAATTACAAACTTGTAGAATTCACAACCAAAGCTCGCCATAAACAAGCAAGACAGGAGAACAGGAATCTTTTTAAAGCATTGCCACACATGCCCCACATGGTAAGGTCTTAACTGAAAGAGGTGGTCTCTGCTTTTCAAAGCACCTGTCTTCTCAAAGAAATGCCAGCAGAGCAGACACATCAAGTTCACTCATCTTTGGAAATAAACGTCAGCATAACTGAAGCAGAGGGAAAAAAAAATGACGGAAGCAGAGGAACAACTGTGAACGCACACCCCAGCCAATGTACAAACACATACTACTATTGGTCATGCCAGCTCCATTTTTGCAGTCATGTCCAACCCTCCCATAGCTCATGGCTCTATGGCAAAAGGGAAGAACTTAACAATGGAATTTTTTTTAAGTTAATGATTCAAGCCATTCTTGGAATAACTTTAGTTGAGAAAATGCAACTAAGAGGTCCTATCAAGAGACTCCCCAGCTGTTGACAGCTCAGCTCTGGAAATTCCCTCCTTTTTGCCCATTCCTGACTACCCCTGAATCCAAATTACAAAGTTTAATGACCCTGAAGAGCCCTTTTTGCCTCCGGTGAACTCAGAGCTCTGTCAAAATGTTCATTAGGACTCTTAATAAATGAGTATTCAATTAAGGGGGAGGAGCACAGGAAACCTAGCTCCAAAAGCAACCGTTTGCTCCCTCCCCCACCCCTCTTCCCGCAGGAGATCTGGAGCTGACAGTCAAGCCATCCAGGATCCAAGGGGTCTGACACTCGGCTGGTAATGTGATGACAGCCTGGAGGTCTTGGCGGTGGTTCCAAAATGGGGCGCCCATTGCTCTGGGAAATGCAGGGCGCTTGCCAAGATACAAACCTTCCCCCAAGGAGCTGAAACCGGACGGTCGGGAACCGAGTCAGTTCCGTAGGGATCCCAAGGCCCGAATCGCGTTCCACCACCCTCCTTCCTGTTTATAGATCCCGCTCCAGTAACTCCAGCTACCAAAGTGAAAGCAGACGTCTCAGAAATATGTCAACACATGACATAACTTGAAAACGCTGTATGCTCTTTGGCGCGAGTTACAACTTGTCGGGCTCACAGAGGAAAACCGGCTCACTTTAATTACTCTTCAAAAAAATATGCCATGCCGTCCCTTCCAGGGCCCCCGCAAAGATCGGGTTACTGAGAACTAGGTGGCCTCGATGGTTGGAACCAAACGGCGTGGGCGGTTGGCTAGAGGCTAGGAACCAGGGAGACCGCCTTGCGAAGCGGCTGCGATTCGGATTCGCGACCATCAGAACGGCTCCTTCCTCGCACAGGCGCAGGAAGAGAAAACCTCGGCACCTCCTCGCAGTCGGCACCAAGTTGTCGGATCGGTCGGCGATGTCGCCGAGGGGGCCTCGCGGCACCGCGCCGATGCCCACGGGTCGGCGGAGGGCGCGCCACCTTTGTCTGGGTTTACCCAGCAGGGCCTCGACGCAAAGAGGGCTTGCCCGGGCCGGAGGCGCAGACGCGGCGCCCGGGTCCCCAGCCCCCGCGCGGGGCCCAGGAAGCGGCCGTGGCCGCCTGAAACCTCCCGCTTCCACTGCGCGAACGCGGCGCGCCCGCAAGCTCCAGCCCCGCGGTCACTTCCCCGGCGCGGCAGCCGCGGGGTAGGGAGCCGGAGACACGCGCACTCGCGGGCGCAGCGGCCCGGCACACCCCAGCTCTCCAGGCGCCGCAAGGCCGGACCGCCCACGCGGGTCCCTAACTCGGGAGAGCACAGGCCGCTGGACCCCCAGCGAGGCCAGATCTCTGACTGGCCACCGCGTCGGTGAAGGCATGACAGACCGACAGTCACCCATACCCACTGCCCGCCCTCAGCCCTCTCTCACCTGCCTGCACCGTGTCCGAGAGGTCGTGCGCGGGGGCCGCGGTCCTGGGAAATTCCTTCAGTTTCCTGGCACTGAGGTTCAGACCCCCGGAGTTGGCCGCTTCCTCCAGCGCGCGCTCCAGCCCCCTGTTCAAGGGCAGGTTGAAGCCCCCGCTGCCGCCGCCGCCACCACCGCCTCCTCCGGCCCCGCCGCTGGCTCCAGTTCCTCCGTGGTGCTGATGGTGGTGGTGGGGATGATGATGTGGGTGCAGAGTAGCCACCGACAGGGCAGGGACGAAAGGTTGGGGTTCGCTTCCCGGCGTCGCCATCTTCTCCCGGGCCCCCCCTACCCCGCCCCGCCGCTCCTGCGGGGGGGTCAGAGCTTTCCCCCAGGAGTGGGAGACGGCAGCCCGGGTCCCTGCAGTTCTCCACCGAAGATGCTGGAACAAGGGGAGGAGGGTGTGGCAGGCGCGTAGAATTGGGGGCAGACGGGGAGGCGGCAGTGGCAGCTCGGTCTCGAAGGTTTCCTGTCCCCGGGAAGCTAAGGACTGCGGCGGCGGCGGCGGCGGCGGCAAGCAGCGCGCATGTGTCTCCTCCCGCCTCTGCTCCCTCCTCTCGGCGGCTCTCCCCTCCTCCGCCGCCTGCTCTCTCCTCCTCCTTCCCCGAGCCGTCAGCCCGGCCCCGAGCCTTCCAACGCCGCCCGCCGCGCTGGCCCGGCTGCTTCGCTGCGCTCCGCCCGGCTATCCCGATACATGGGGGCGCTGGACCTGCACGGGGGTTGCTTTGATTCAGACGCCGAACTCCTCTCTGGGTTTCTTTTTGCTGCCCAGGGGGCTTTAGGGGACAAAAGGTTTTAGGGGGTCTGAGAAGGCAATAGATGAGGTCTGCAAAACAGTGAAGTCACAGGTGAGAGGTTATCTCAATTCTGCGAATTATTCTGGCTTTTTGACCCAGAATTCCACAAGGGGCAGTTTTTCACTGTGGAGTTAGGCCAACAGACAACCCCTGGCATTTGGGCACCTACAATGACTCTGACTGGTCTAGGTCGTATACATTAATGATCTTATTAATCCAGAGACCCCATGAGTGGAAAAATTGTTTCCCCCAGTTTACAGAGGAAGTTACGAAACTTGTCTGCGGTCACCGATGCAGTCAGAGGCGGAACTGGATTCAAAAGTAGAAACTTCAGACTGTAGAGTTGCCCTCCTAACTGTAAACTCTAGGGCCGGATTCCGCTACAAATAGGAGTAGGGCAGAAGGTTTTCTGAGCGACAGTAGAAAACTGCAGGCACAGAAAGGAAGGACTTTCAAAAGGAAGAATAGTTTTTATGGTGGACAGAATCCACTGTCACATGAGGAAGACATGCTGGCTGTGGCCGACTCAGCCCCAGACTGAGTGGTGCTGAAGAGGTCAGAAAACCAGTGACAGCCCCCCCCCCCAACCCCCGCAGCTCATAACTCAGCCAGAGTTTGAGCCTGCGCACAGGTACCGTCAAGTTGTCTTTGTGCACTTCGTGGCCCTGTGGGGCATGGGGCTGATGTGTCCGCCTGCAAGCAAATTCACGTTCTGCCCAGACCAACGCTGGCACACTGAAGGCGGCAAAACGTCTGACACTATAAAGGCAGACCAGCTGGAAGATTGGGACAGTCCCACTCCTTTCCAAAGTTTCGGCTCCGACTCTCTGGGGCCTTTATTTTTGCTCTATACCCAAAGCTTGAGCGTCCCTATGAACGACTTAGCTAGGGGAAGTAAGGATGCGGGTCAAGTGCAAAAATAATTCAACCTTTGGAACATGGAAGGCGGTTTTTTAAGTGGTAATGCAGAGAGGTGATGGCCTGAGCACAAGGCTGGATCTGAAGTGTGGCGTGATCTCTGTCACACTGCGCGCATGGTAAGTAGCCCTTGATTCCTACAGGATTCTAGAATGAGACAACATTCTAACCTCGGAGGAGGAGACAAGCGCCACCTGCTGGTATCCTCCCCCCTCAAAACCTCCTCTCTCACCAACTCATTTTCCCCTCTGCCTCCCAGACTTAAAAGCCAGGCTGGAAAATAGTAATAATGATGATGATGAAAATGAAAGTGTACTTATGAAAACTAACCTGCCATTCCGTTTCTTCACTGGTCTTTCCCCAAAAGCCAGTGGGAAACAGAGAGACAGAAAAAAATTTCACTTGAAAATCTTAAGCTAAAACCAGGTGGTGGTCAGTGTGATCAGCATGCAGGGTAACGTTGAGGACATCTTCTGAAAGACTGCAAACTTAGTCTGGCCCATGAATTGTAGTGATGCATCCTGTAGAGCATAATTTTTTAAGACCATGAATTCTTTCTTAGAGGAAATGATGGACTATAAGTTAAGAATTTGCTTTGTAACAAATAATCTGTCCTTATGTTAGGTTGACCTAGTTATTATAGCTTACTTAACCTTCTCCAAATTAGAGGAAGGGACCTATTCATCTTTGTAACTTCCTTCCCATATCCCAGAGTACTTTGCATATAATGAGTGCACAATGAAGATTAGTAATTAAGCATTGCACAACAGACCAAGTGTTTTACAGGTTGCCATTTGTTGATACATCTTTCTCAGTACTAAAGTATTCTCTCTATACTATATCTGTAAATATTTATCTGTACATGATGTCCCTGAACAAAGAAATTTTTCCTTAAAATGGGAGAGAGTACTTTACCTTTGAAACTGATCTTAGTTATTTATAAATAGTCAGGAAACTTGACAAGCCATTTTCTCTTGCTGTCTTGCTCCTTCACTGTTTTTTCAATAAGGTGGACATCTCTGCTTTGTTCAATACCCTTTTCATTTCTTCTGAAAACAGAACCCTCTTCCTGTTCTACTTTCTCCATGCCATTCGTATAGTCAGTCCTCTGATAACAGCTGTGTTATTACCTCCATCCAGCTAGCCATCTTGGTTATTCCAGATGTGGACTTCTGACCAAATGATCGAACACTCAGAAGATCAGAGAGGATCCTGAATGTGTTCAACCTCTAGATTCTGACTGTTCCTGACCCTTATCTTTAGTTTCTCTGAGATAGCCAGTAATGTATTGATAAGACATTCTACTGTTTGCTTAAGTCAATTTTATTTGGTTTTCTCTCAGTGCAACCAAGAATTCTAATTAATGTATTTAATTTACCATATTTCAGTCTTTATTCCATCTTATTTTCCTTCATAGCCCTATTTTTGAATGGTCCACAAATAATCTTTTACAAACTATTTGGATGATGGCAGCGGATTTTTTTCATGCTTTGTCTTTAGTACCTTCCAATCATTTCACAAAGTTAACAGAATTCAAATGATTGAGAAAGTGGGGGAAATAGAAATATTCTATGCTTAAAATGTTGACTATTAAGAGAAGAGTGATCAGTTTCATCAATAAATCAAAAAATTTTGGAGCCTATCTTTTTTTAATTCTTGTGCTCAGAAAACATATAAGATCATAGAGACTCTTCCACATTTAAGACCCAGCTCTTTCATGCTCACCTGAAAATAGAGTTGTGAACAAGCTTACAAGAATCACACTTATTAAGAATGGAAGACTGATTTGAGTAGGTCTATTCAACCCACAGCACCTTCTCAGAAAATCACTGGGAATTCTCTTTTGGAGGGAGATCAAAACATTGGCTGAAGAAGTGGGCGTGGTCAGCCAGGTGTGTCTTTCATGGTCCCGACAGCCCCCTCCAGCCACAGCGAGATGAGTGCACCCGCCTTACTCCTGAAAATTTAAGCAAAAACACTTCAAACCCCTAGGCAAATAACAATAGGCATTTGACCCCCCAAGGCAGGAAGAATCAGAGCTTATTTACATCTTTTTACCTTGCTATTCTCCAACCTCTCAGCTTCAGTTCCCTCTTTCCTAAAAAAAGAACAAGAATGTTCCCTGATTAACACCACCGTTTTCTGGCTACTCTCTCCACAAGCTCTCAGTACTAAAGTATTCTCTCTGTACTGTATCTGTAAATATTTATCTGTAAATGATCCAGGTATGTGGGTTCTATTTTTAGTACATCAAAGACAGCGCTCAATACTTTTTTTCCTTAGATAGTTCCATAAATAATGTTGTCTGACTGAAATATTTATGTATTATAAGACAACAAATAACACCAATGTAAATTGCTCTGAAGATAATCAATAATACTATTTTGGGCATGTTTAGGAGATTTTTTTTCTAGTATTCCAAAACACTCATCTGGTAAAGCAAGCTTGGCAAACTTGAGAAGAATTAGGACCCTGTCCTGGGTTTTTCGTTAAAGCTAAATGCACTCAATTTTAAGAATTGTATATAAATATTGGACTGTGTATGTAAATGTGAGACTGTGCTTTGCTATTTTTTCCTAGTAGAAAAAAATAAAACAATGGTAATAATAAATTCTAGTCAAATTAATATATTCTTACTTGGGAAAAAAAAGTCGGCTCCTAGAGTCAGCTCCCAAATTAATTTTTATTCCGACTTACCTGTGAAATCAGAAAGCCTACGAACCACTTGCTCAGATTTTTGGTTCTCTTAAAAGAGAGTTAGTCAGACTTAACTCCAGCTACCTGCCTTTAAGCTTTCTCTCAAGCTCTGTTCACACCAACTGTAGTTGAATGTAACGCCTCATGTCTGTGAGAGCATAAGGGCTATTCGGGTCACCACCCCCACCCCATGTCTGTTTGCTAGGCATTTTCATTCCAGAATTTATCATAAATCTGTAAAGAAAATATTGCTTGCCTTTGGATTTTAAAATATTTCTCAGCTGACTACTGTCTAAATCCAGCCATTTTGCCCTCTCCACTCCAACCTCCCGACAGAAATCCTCAGTCCCCTCCGAGGGGCTCATTTTTACTTCTCAGGGAGCAAAGTAACAGCAACTACTGCCCTGTGACAGACCCTGCTCTGCCTCCTCCTCCCTGCTCTCCCAGAGACAAGGCAGGGCTCTAGCTCCTAGACCAGGGAGACTTCACTTACATCCTCCTTTCCTCTGCAGCTCCCGCTAAATAAAGAAACCACCAAATCTGGGCCATCAAGATAGCAGGCTCGAAGAGGCCGCCTTCTAGAACCGTCCTCTGAAAGTCAAGAGTGGAGCTGTCTGTGAATGAGTGAATTTTATGGGCTTTAATCTCTGTTCTAGTTCATAGATACACTTGGACTTAGGATAAAATGCCAATTTTGTGTGATGTTTATGTTTAAACAATACTTTTTAAACTGTATATATAAGGTATTATAACCCATTGTGTAGCAGGAAGACGGCATTCTGACCTAGCACTTATGAGACATAATAGTGTTTTGAAGGAAACTATGAGGGAAACTATAGCTTGGACCACTCAGGTGAGAAACTGATTGTAACAAAAAGAATTTCTTTGGCTTAATGAGGTTGATATCACCTTAAATAAATTGTAAGGGAAAAAATATCAGTAATCAATAGCTGACCTTCTGGTTCCTGTCAGAAGTTTCTTAAGAAGATTGGGGGGGGGCGAGTAATAGCTCAGTGGTAGAGCACATGCTTAGCATGCACAAGGTCCTGGGTTCCATCCCCAGTACTTCCATCAAAATAAATAAATATATAAATAAATAAACCTAGTTACCTCCCCTCCCTGGAAGAAAGAAAAAAAAAAAAAAGGATATCAGGGGGAAAGTTACTGGGAAATAAGGACAAAAAGCACCAGCTAATAGGACTTAAACTTATGAAGAAGTGTATTTTTAAGTAACTGGCTTTTTAAAGATGCAAATGTAAATATTAGGTCATAAGTAAGATTAGAGAATATCTTTACTATGATGGGTTCCCTAAATATTTTCACCTATTCATTATATTATGTTATTGGTTTATAATATAATGCATATTAGGTTATTGGTTTGTAATATAATGGATACATGAAATATTTAAGGGAACCAATTTTTTGTTTATAAATAAATGTTTAACTTGCATGGACAAACTGAAGCAGCACTACTCAGTATATGTCTCTCGGAACCTAGGTTTTTAAGCTGTTAATAGGCCTTGTGTAGAATGCGTTTCATTGCCAAATAAGTTTGGGTTTATAAAAAAGTTTAGAAGATATTTTACTCTGGGACCTCTCAGAGTCTTTGATGTGCTAACATGCATTGTAAATATACAAGAGAGAGAAAATAGTGTACATCTAGTTTTTCTTACATATATTTGACCAATAAATCTCTTCTTGCAAGACTGTTATCCTTGGGCCACACACTGAGAAACATAATATATACATATATATAAAAGAAACATAATATATAATGTGTGCTTGTGATATATATGTTAACACATGTATAACATACATAATATGTAATACATGTATATATAACATAACTATAATATATAACAGATCAAAATTTACCCCCAAATCAATATTTTAAATGAGGCCAAGTGTCTCAGTAAATACCATTCTAGACATGTTGTTCATTAGGTAGATTTTAAAAGAACAAAGAAATCTTCCTATTTGTAATCAAGGTACTTCACATCTAACTAAAACAGTAATTTATATGTTCCCCAAAGGCAGTTTTAAGACTCTTGATGCCATTGCAGGGATAGTTTCTGAACTCAAGGCTGTCATTACTGCCTCATCAGACACAGAACTAGAGGGAGGCTCTCGGAGCGGCTGCCCACTCCGGGTTTGGTAGGAAATGCACTCTGGCTATACGGACATTCAGCTCTCTTCACACAGATGCTATCACTGTTCATGCGCACAGGGTTTAAACAGTAGACATGGACAACCTCGAGTTCCATCTCAGATCATTCCAGTGCCTCATTTGAAGAAGGGTCGTAGCTGGATTTAGAACTAAAGCTGGACGATGAAGGGGTAGTGCAGAAACAAAGGAACGTCGTCTTGCTTGTCATCCCCTGGCAAACCAGGTCAACGGGGAGCACAATCCACTGCGGTTCAAAAGCCAAACCGGTTAGAACTTTCTTCAATTTCTATTTGGTGCAGAAAGAGCAAAGTCAGGATTAGTGTGATTAAGACTGGATGGCTGACCAGAAAGGACCTTCACTGCAGGAAGTGTAAACAAGGCTGGAATCCCTCAGAGTAGCCACAGTGTGTGTGTGTGTGTTGGGGGAAGCAGCGGGGTGTCATCTGCAGGTCCGGCACGGCCACCAGAAGCCCCAGACAATCTAGTAAGAACAAGGATAGTCTCAGGTTGAAACAAACAAACCAGGGGTTGGGAGTATGTATGGTAGAGCCCGGCTCCGGGAGAAACGTCCAGTAGGTAAACAGAACCCCAGCCCAAATGGCCGGATTCAAGACAGGTCCCCACATATGGTGATGAGCTGTAGTCCAATCAGGGAGAACGGCATGCACGAATATTTGTGCAAGGATGTGCAAAGATGTACGGGAACCTGCCGACAGTGCTCGTGGGAAAGGACACTGGGAGAATGGGAGGAGAGAGACTTTTTCTCTGGTACCTTTTTGTTCAGTTTCAGTGTCTCACTTGTGCATCTATAACTCTTTCTGAAGCGATTAATTACATTTTAAAACTACCCATTGCAGAGATGGAGCTTGGATCCATGGTCACCGGGGAACTGTCGGGGGCCTGAGGGAGACTGAAGTGATCCAGCTCTCTGCAGGCTGATTTAGAAGTGAAGGTGAAGAAACGAGCCAAGATGTCGCTCTGGTGACAAGAGGGGCGACAAGGAGGGCTTGGATCACGAGAAGACCCAGGGCGTGCAGAGGAATGGATGAATGAGGAATACCTGGGAGGAAGGGGCGTCACAGCTTCAGTGCTCAGGGATGGTTTGCTGTACCGCTTCTAAGTCACAGTCAACGCTGGGCACTGAGCACCGGAGGTGGATGGAGGGCCACGCTGTCTCTGCCCTGTGGTGTCTCAAAGGCCAGACACAAAGGGGAGGAGAGAATGGAAATTTCTGCTTGGAGAGAACAGTTCCAGGACAGCTTATGAACATCCACATGGCAGAGGCAAGAAGGCGGCAAAGGAAGTAGAAATTGTAGGTGTAAGCTATTTACTCCAAGGATTTGGGGGTTGGGGAAAGGAAAAAGACTTAAAAGTGCCTAAAAAGACAAATAGAGCCAAGAAACTGGGTTAATGTTTGAGGTAGGGAAGGTCTGAGAAATTCTGGTGGAAGAAAGAAAAGCCCTCGGGGAGGGCAGATTGGTCTGCCCAGAAGGAGGAAGGGGGTGAGGGTGAAGCGAATGATCAGAGGTGTGACATCCAGCAACAGGGAGGAGTTGAGAAGGAAGGAGTCCAGGATGGATTAAAGGACTCAGAGGCCTCCTCTGAGCCTGGAGTGAAAAAGTCAGGAGACCTAAGGAGGACTCACATGCCAAAGGACCGATTCAGACACCATAGGGATTATGTGCTGAAGAGTCAAGAATCTACATGTATATTACCACCTAAGAGAGAACTGGAGGTTGCAGGTGGGAAGGGAGATGTATGAACAATATTTCCTAATCACAGAGCAGGCACCCCATTATAATCAGAAATACTCAATATTTGGCTTTCAGCCCTAACGAGCACATAACCCATCTCTGAAATCTCGATGCTGCCCACAAGTGATGTTTTTCTTCTTGGATGTATGTATTTGCTTATAATCCTCCTATGGATTGCAAAATCTGACATGCCTTAAAAACACATAGTTTGGTGTTTACCATAGAAGAATAAACCAGCTCCTAATAAAAGACCAGTTCCTCTCCCAGGACCTGTCTGCAGACAGGGCCCCACCACGAAGTTTGTACACAGACTGTCATGTCCTCAGCCAGGGAGGCCCCAGGAATCTAGTCTAACTTCTCCATTCTATGGATTGGGAAACTGAAATAAACACACGAGGATGGATTGCCTAATGCTAGGCGCTGGCCAGTGCAGAATGTGGACTGGGACTCGGGTCTCCATTTCCTATCCGTTGTGTTCTCCTTGTCCCTCATGACACTAGAAGTCACTGACTACACCATGGCCTACTCTGTTGCGATGTCTGCTTCTGTCCTTGCATCAGTATGGGTCATTTGCTTTCTGCCCAAGTATGACCTTATTAAAAGGATACCCTTCAGGGTGCTGGCTCACAGCGCTGATGTGGGTAAGGGCTACGTTGGGAGCTGGTGGGAGGAACCTGAGATGGTTTAACTACTTGTCTCTGGAACAGGACAGGCAGTGCACCCTGGGCCAGCTGGAGGGTGATAGAAGTACCTAGGGAACAGGCAAAATACAAAACCATGAGTTACCTCCCACCAGCTTCATGCAGTGACCCTTCAGGATTCTTTCTGCCATGATCAGAAAGGCTGGGGGGTTCCACTGGCTTCTATATCAGTGACTACAAAATATTGTGAGGTCACAGATCTTTTGAGGTTCTTTAGCAAGAACTA
This sequence comes from Camelus bactrianus, assembly GCF_048773025.1. Taxonomy (NCBI): domain Eukaryota; kingdom Metazoa; phylum Chordata; class Mammalia; order Artiodactyla; family Camelidae; genus Camelus; species Camelus bactrianus. The sequence continues at coordinate 17,235,523 of NC_133552.1, forward strand.
TATCCTCTCCCCAGAAAAATGAGCATCAAATCCTACATACACTGTTTTACACACAATTTCAAAGGTATTAGAGGCTCTTGGAAACCGCTAGGGCTGATCAAGAATCAACTCTGACTCTGAACAAACCTTTATTGAAAAAAATCTCAAGAGAAGTAGTTTGTGCTGTGATGCAATCTCAAAAAACTATCCCGCTTTTTATGCACAGCAAGCTTTTGTCCTGAACCCCTGGCGTTTCCTTTGGGCACAGAGGGAATTGTATGACGTTGGAGCTGTCTTCTAACACACGGGTAGAGGTGGGGCTGGCTGAGGTGATGCTGATGTCGGCCACGGGCCCTGGCCCCCAGCCACACACCAGCTTTGATCCTCGCCCTGCCTGTCTTAATTGCTTCCCACAGCCCAGGTGAGATTTCCAGCATTTCCGCCATCTGGCTAATGATGGGGCACCATATGTCAACAGCGGGATATGGGCCCCCGCCTGTGGGTTGGGGCACAGACCTGCCCTCCTGAACAGCATGGCTTCCCAGTGTGTGGCTCACTTCCCACTGACACAAGGCATCTCTTTTGCATGAGTCTGCAACTAGGACACAGATGACTGGGGTTCCTCCCATTCTGGACCCAGCTTACAGTAAATGGCATAAGTGTGTTTGAACTACCTTTAAGTCATCCATCACCTTCCATTTACCTAGAGCTGCTTCCCACGTAGGCACCAATGTTTTCTAACTAAACAACCCCTTACCCCTGCAAGGTTGAGAATCAGAAGGCAAGGGCTTTACTATTGAGTTCAGCAGATACTGTATGAAGCAGATTTTCACTCAACACCATCCCCAGGGGGTTCAGGATTACTCAGGTCACACAGTGAATTATGACAGAGGAAAGGCACTTTCAAAGCCTGTTATTAAAAGAATATACTAGATCTCTGTAACAGAAGCAGATACTTTCTGTCCTCACGTTTCATCAGATGGGAAACCAGTAAGCGAGTGGATTACCCTGCATGGTTGGCACCTCTGGGTGTAAACTTGGGAGTGGAGACGGGGGAACCTAAAGGTGCAGGTCCCCCAGGCAGCGGATGGTAGCCTCGTGATCAGAGTGGGGAGGAGCAAGCACCCATCTTCCAGGTCCTTGATACTGATTAGGTTATGCTCTTCTCCACTGGCTGTTCCTAATGATGTGTGCCTCTTCCTGTAAACACGACCAACTGGGTCCAGTTAGCCGCATTAAGCAATACCTGTTTTTCTTTGTCTTTCTTGAAAGTTCAAGAGGCTTTCAAGTCCAAGAGCCTCTAGGCTTAAGGTTTTCTAAAAAATGAAGCCAGAATATTATCCACTTTTCCCCCTCAAACTTCCTTTTCAACTAAAAATAATAATTTGAATGCAAATGAGAGATATTAAATGCAGGGCTCTTAATAATGGACTGTTTTCTTCGTCGTTAACTGTTGAATTCAGTAGGCAGACAAACATGTGATCAACATCCATTCCAACCCTGCCTAACTTCAGCGAGCCCAGGAGCTATCCGGAGGGTCTTCGTCCGCGAAGGAAGCGGGATGTTTGACAGTCATGTGATCTAGTCCAGTTAGTGAGAACAACAGCGAAAACCTGGTAGTAGCTGAAAATTTATTTCCACGAGTTGTAATTTAAATGCCAATTTGCTACCATTGCCCTTGCCCTTGATTTTTCCTTCAAATGAGTTAAACAATAAGCTTTTATAAACTGCATGATTTCATAAGATCAGAGAAGTTCGGGAAAATAATACGTGTCGTGCTATAATTATTAACTACTGTGCTCACTGGAGTTCTTGAAGGCCAAGGTCATTGAAATGCTGTATGTCATGGAAAGAGAACTGACATGGAAATGAGTGTGTAGCCCTCTTCCTAGCAAGGCCCACAGTCAGCTATGTCACTGTGGCCAAGACATTTTATTTCTCTGGAACTCAGTTTCCAAATCTGTCATATGAAGGGATTGGATAGTTTATGCCTGAAGTCTTTCTCCTCTGAAATGTCACGGTTCTCAGAGTTACTGTTTAATCAACAATTTCGACTTTCCGTTCTACCAGGAGTATTTTAACAACACTTCTCATGCAGACAAAGACATATTTCTAAAGTGTCATATGACTGAATAGTCAGATCAGGATCAAACTATGAGCAATGATGGGGAGCCTGGGGCTGGCAGGAGGGAGCAGTGTCCTGAATAATCCCCAGAACACAACACAGTCAGGCATGTGAAGCATTGCAGGCAAATTCAGTTCTAAAATTCTTCTTAATTAGGCTGCTATCGGATATTCCCCTTTTACTACTTCCTTGTTTCTTATAGAAGCAATAACTAGAGAATCTCAACTGTGCAGAAAAAGAGAAAAACCATTTCAGAGGGAAATGAGAGGTGATGCGGTGGTAGCACTGGGGAAGGAACAAGGGAAGGACCATCTCAACATGAATCTTAAAAGGTAGCCAGTCAGTCAGGTGAGTTTAGGGAAAGCCCAGAATTTCCACACAGGTTGACAAGCTAATGTTGTGGGCACCTAAGTTACGGAAAAGGAACCACAATAGTAAAATAAGCTGACATTGTTTCTGATTATATTGATGTACACACACAAAATAATTCTGTTAAAAGATAATTTTAAGGTTAAAATCATGAGTGTCACACCAATATAAAATAAACGCATGTCAAGGGGAGTGGAAATGGAGGAACCTAAAGGAGATCTTTGAGCCAGTAAGATATTTCAGCTGGTTCAAAGGAGAATTCAAGTTAATATAGACAGTGGAAGATAAGGAATGCTGAAGTGAATTTACAAATAGATTTTTTTTTAAAGCAGTCCATCCACAGGGCAGTTGTCAGTTGCATTCCACCAGACACAGCTGATTTGTAATTCTGTGCACAAGAATCGTTTTCATTATTATTAGTTGCCTATAATTTACAGTGTTGTAAAATAGCTCCGAGGTAGTGAAAGGGAAAGAGAACTCAGAAAGATGCACTGGAGTCAGTGTCCTGTCATCCTTCTCCACAGTTTGCCAGTTTTGCAAAACTAAACACACTCTTACCGTATGATTCAGCAGTCAAGCTTCTTAGTGTTTACTCAGATGCGTTGAAAACTTAGGTCCACACAAAAACCTGCACCGGAACGTGTATAGCAGCTTTATTCATAATTGCCAAAACTTGGAAACTACCAAGATGTTCTTCAATAGAAAAACTAATGGTGGTACATGCAGACGGTGGAACATGATTCAGGGATAAAAAGAAATGAACTGTCAAGCCACAGAAAGACATGGAGGGAACTTAAATGCACATTACTAAGCAAAGAAGCCAATCTGAAAAGATTGCCTACAGTATAATTCCAGAAATATGACATTCTGGAAAAGGCAAGACTGTGCAGACAGTAAAAAGATCAGTGGTTGCCAGAGGTGGGGGGAAGGGAAGGTGGGAGGAATAGGAGGAGCGGAGAAGCACAGATTTTTAGGGCAGTGAAACTATTCTGTGTGATATTTTAATGTTGGAGACGTAGCAATATACATCTGTCAAAACTCACAGAATGTATAACACAAAGAGGGAACGCTAATGCAAAGTGTGGTCTTTAGTTCATAATATTGCATCAATATCACCTTATCAGATATAACAAATGTACTGCACGAATGCAAGATGTTATCAGAGAAACTGAAGGTGGGCAGGTGAGGGGGGGAGGGGGACTCTTTCTACCCTCCACTCAATTTTTCCATAAACCTAAAACTGCTCCCCGAAAACTCTTAATTTTTTTTAAATTAGTTATTTCCTTGTAGGGACTGTGTGATCTTGGGCAAGATCGTTAAACTCTGTAAGCCTTCATTTGCTCATCCGTAAAAGGTATATGAGTGCAGGACCTTCGCTCACGGGGGTGTGGTGGAAATAGGGGCCGTAGCCCCAAGCCTGGACAGTGCAGATGTACCTGTACGTCTGCGCCGGCTGTTCAAACATGGAACGTGTCCCTACCAGTTAGTAAATAGCTTCCCTGAGCACATCTGCCCTCCTCCACCCCCCCCATACCCGCACCGTCTGTGGCTCCAAGACGCCTCAAGCTTCCCCATGACTCAGCAGCTACAGGCTTGCCGCCCAGCATAGCAACAGACCTCAGCTATCCTATTGCAGGGTTAAGGCCAAGGTCAGTTCTGATTGGTCGGTGCCCACGCCACACTGCTTGTTAAATGCTTTTCTATCATTCCTGATACCTACTGAGCAATAAGCCTTCTGGACTCCTGGCCATTGTTATTAGTATAACGATTTCTATTACACAGATTTTTTGCTTTAAGCACAGTCTTGATTTCGTTAAAAATGTCAATAGCCTATTGCTAGTAAAGGAATGTATGTGCCTTAAATGAATTTCTTTTTCCAACTGTGGAAAAATGCTGTACACAGAGTGGAAGCTTTTTACGCCAGCTGGAGTCTGGGCTCAAAATGCATGCTACAAAGATTAAACTGCAGGATGGTGAAAGCATGGCAGTCAGCTGATGGAATCACGTTAATTGCTTCGTCCTGAGTGTAGCATTCAAGAATTATTGGGTGATCCCTGGAAAGGAGAATCTTGTTGGCTCCATTGACACACGTGAACAGCACCCTCTCTAATTTGGAAGCCTGTTCTTAGATAAAACCCAGATGCTGCCATTACCGAGAAATAATAAAAAAGGGACCAGTTGGAGCTGTGACTTCCAAGGAAGAAAAAAATGAAAAGGGAAAGGTAAACTGCTGTGGGGAAAATTTGATTATCTGAACTAGATTTTCTAAGAGTCAGATGGGCCATGCTTTGTCCTTAAGAACAGCCCGTTTAGCTGATGTGTTTGAGTCTGTCCGACTTCATGAACTGTGCCTTTCACACCACCTGTGCTGACTTCAGGAAGGAGGAAGGGGAAGGGGAAGGGGAATTGGGCACAGGACGATGCTGTCTGCAAAACAATGGGAGAGTTTTACAGGACTCCCCACACCAGCACGAAGGCAAAGTGCTCTCTTCCCAAACATCAGTGACGAGAGACTCTTTAATTAGACCAGAAGAAAGTAATCCACCATGTAAGTCAAGCCAATTGAAGCAACTCCTAGGAGAGCAGCTCTAGAATGAGGGTGAGGAACCCAGCTGAGAGTCCTCACCGGCTAGCTCACCCAGACAGTTCCATTTAAGGTTGCAAATGGTTATTTGGCACCTTCTTATGGTCCCCAGCCAGCCATCGCCAAGGACAGTGGAACCTTCACTTCACACACGCGATCATGTGTGTGGCTCCTTCAGACAAAGCAGGTTACCTTCCACTCGCCCCTACTCTCCAACCTGCCCTTGGAGACCCGTCGGGGAACATGGCAGAACAGAAGCCTTTGCAGGAACACCATCTCTCTTTTCACAGAGCCCAGCAGAGTTTGGAGGGTGAGGTGGCAGGGGTATAGGTAATAATTTTTTCCTGTTAGGTCTGCATACAGAGGAAGACATAGATGCGCACAGAAGTGCAGACTCAGGGGAAACAAGACATTATCCCACAACTGCGTTTTCCCGAGCTCCCCCGACCTGTGGCCACCAGCCCTGCCTCCAGGTCTCGTCCCCACCCTGGTCGGCCTGGGACTGCACTGAGTTCTCTCCTTCACTCTCATACATCTCCCTCAGGCCGTCATCTGGGGTTTTTTGTTTTGTTTTGTTTTCCTACTTCAAGTCTGGAGCTGACACACAATCCTGAATAGGAAGACTGCCTTCCAGGATAGAGGGGGGAACCCCATCACATCCTGACTCATTGTCTGTCTGAATTTGTTTTGTTTTGTTTCCTTTTTCTTAACCACAAACATCGTCTGTCCTTTTCCAATATGTCCGTTGAATAGGTTTCTGTGGAAAAGGACTGTCTTTTAATATTACCCTAAACTCTGGAGAGAGTAAATGAATGCACTGAGATATATTCATAGCTCTCTTTGGAGGTGGCTGTGCCAGTTGTGTGTGTGTGTTCATGTGATTTACCAAAGGTGACCAAGAGGACCTGGGAGTCCGCTGCAGCTCAGAGCTCCTGTGGCAGGTTATCCAGTTACCTGACCACTGCAGGTAAGTGCCAGCCCATTGGTGGGTGTTTTCTTACCAAAACCACATGACAGAGGCTATTTGTGGCTACTTAGCCCATTAGGGGGCTAATTGTTGCTCTACTCTCATTGTTTAAAATTCATTTTAATATCTGATAATAGTCACTTACTCTTCTTCTAAATTCCATTTGGCATCTTAATTCATTAGTTCTTCCAAATATACTTTTTGTTCTCCACCCCTTTTTATTAAAGGGCAAAAAAAAAAAAAACCCACATCTTTACAATGGAGAGATCTGGTGGTCACCATCTTATCCAACTAATGAACTGCAGGACAGCCTGAACTCTGTGCCTCCGCATGCGACACAGGAAGTGCTCTTGTTAAAAATGTTGACTCTAAACCGAATCAAGCCTTTTAAAGAGATACAGAGACTAACAGAGCAAGTTAAAAGTTCACCATGGAGGGATAATCAGGAACATCCAGGCCACAAGGATTGGCCTAATGTTTTCAAAAGATCAAAATCATTTTCAAATTATCTCAAAATTATTCTCGAAAAGTGATGACATGAAAAGTAAAGCGGAGGGACTGTTTACTACAATAAAAGAGACTAAAGAGACATCACAAAATGTAACTTGTGACCCACGATTAGATTCTGATTTGAAGGGGAAAAAAAGCAGTAATGACATTCTCAGAACAATTTGGAAATTTAAATATGGAATGGGTATGAGGAAGTAATGGTTCATTTTCTTGACATGATCATATTGTTGTGATGATATAGGAAAATTTATTTTGAGGAGATGTATTTTGAAGTATTTAGGGTAAAATATAATGATGTCTGCAACTTAGTTTTGTATGATTCAGCAATAATACAAAAACAGGGGGGAGGGTATAGCTCAAGTGGTAGAGCACATGCTTCGCATGCACAAGGTCCTGGGTTCAATCCCCAGTACCTCCTCTAAAAATAAATAAACCGAATTACCCCCTTTCCCCTAGAAAAAGTAAAACAAAAAAACACAGTATAAATAATTATTTATATATAGTATGTGTATATAAATATATTTATAGTGTGTGTGTACATATATAATATACATACACATATAAACGTGTACTTGAATAGACAGATGTTAACAATTATTGAATCTAAGTGGGGAATATATTGGCATCCTTGATACTATTTTTCCAACTCTTATGTTTGTTTTAAAAAGTTTTCATAATAAAAATTTGAGGGGAGAAAATAAAATCATTTTGTGAAGTTTCCAAAATATTTCACTGAAATTTTGATTTGCACTGCATTAAAACAGTAAGGTAATTGGCAAATAATTAACATGCTTATAAAATTTAGTGTTCCTTTCCAGGAACATGCTGTTTCTCATTTATTCAAGTCTTCTGTTATCGCTCAATAAATTATTTTTAATTCTTTAATAGAGATCCTCATATTCATAAGTACAACAGTCATTTACTTTGCAGACACAAGTCGTGGTTTTGGTTTGATTGTGATGGTTGCACCTCAGAAGCTGCAGCTAAGGGGAGACTTAGAGGTCTATCTTGTGACTAAAATACTGCACTTATACTATGTATAACATCTTGCAACCAGAACTGCCTTATGTGTTTGATGGGATGTAGGAAAAAATGGAAGAGAAAAAGGGGTCCCCATATTCTCCAAGGCCTTGGGCTTCTAACTGCACATTTTCATGGGAACTTGGTATCAATTCATTATGGTAACCTGCTTAACTTTTAGTTCTCTCAAGTCTTTGGTGTATGTTTGGGATGTGAAAGGAGCTGATCACACCCATTACCTAGTTTCTCCTCCAGATTCTGAATCAATCCAAAAAGACGTTAAGAAGCCAGGCTTAGTTGCAATACAACATCAGCTGTGTTTCAGGTACAGCTGGTGTCTTGGAGCCTGTGGCTTGTCCCAGGGCTGAGCGGGCACTTCCTGTCCTCCCTGACAAATGCGCCAGTCACAAGCTGAATAGTGGGAAACTCAGGGTGGGAAACCCGGCTGTTGAGCTTACTGAGGGAGAGGAGGAGGTGGGTAGGAGACCCCCTCTGCTCGCTGGCAGGGGAGAGCCTGAGCCCTGGCCTCACCAATCCCTTCAGTCTCCCCACTGTGGTGAGAAGCCAGCAAGAGGAACATCCTCCCAGCTCTTCTCCCAGGAGGCAGAAGGGCTGGGCAAGTTCCTCAGCATCTCTCGGAGCATCCGGGAGTGTCCACTCTACAGCCAAGGTGGAGAGCGCTGGGCAAGAATGAAAAGAAATCGCCCTCCACTGCGAAGTGGGCTTCATTCCCATGCTTTCCCTCTTGGCTGACTGGCCCCCTGAGATGGGCTGCGGGCCTCCATGAGAGGCTCTTAAAGGGGGAAAAGTAGATGAGCCACATATGAAGACTTAATGTGGAACGTAAATGAAATCAAGCCTGTTTTTCATGTTCCTGACATCATCAGAAGACTAATTACGTACATCGTAGCCTCTGTATTATAAAAGGCTGCCTCTAAAGTTAACACAGAGAGATATAAGGATGCAGAAAAGCCTGGAAGTGAAGCTCAGTCTTTCCTCAGTCTCACTGAAATGCTATCTGGCTGTTTCAGCTAAAATGTAATTAAATGGTAATCATTGTGATGAAAGCCAGGCCTGTAAAATGAATATCAAATGGACAGGATTGTGAACTTAAAATAGCATGAGAAAATCCAAACAGATTTTTATCTTGAAAAATTCTCTCTCCCCCCTCTTTTTTTTTTTTTTTTTTTTTGGTCCTAATTTTATTTCAGGAAGCAGAAAGATGTGTATGGGGGAATTGCACTTATAACAGAGGAAAGGTTTTACCTAGCAGACTCAATTTAGTCTAAGGAACAACACAACTGTGATAATAGAGTTCTACGTTCTTAAAACCCCTGCAAAACCTTGGATGGAATGAATCAACAAATGATTCATCAAACAGCCCTGTTTTTTCAAGAGTCTGGAAGAATAAAAATTGTGAAATTGAATCAATCAGGGACTTTAAACATTCACCAAAGACAAGACCTAGGCACATTCATAATGTTTGATGAATGTAACTTAATAGTTAAAGTATTGTGATGGTTACTTTTATGTGTCAACTTGACTAGGCCAAAGGGTGCCTGGACATTTGGTCAAACATTATTCTGGGTGTGTCTGTGAGGATGTTTCTGAATGACATTAACATCTGAATTGGTGGACTGACTGAGTAAAGCAGCTTGCCATCTCTGGTGTGGGTGGGCCCCAACCAATCAGTTGAAGGCCTGAAGAGGACAAAGAGATGAACCTTCCCGTGAGTAAGAGAGAATTCTTCCTGCCTGGCAGCCTTGAGCCTTGATTTTTCCCTGCTGTCAGACTCAACATGAAACATTGGTCTTAAGCCTCCTGGCTTTCAGACTAGAACTACACCATCAGTGCTGCTGTGTCCCCAGCCTGTCACCTGCAAATCTTGGGGCTTGTCAGCTTCCATAATCACATGGGTCAATTCCTTATAATCTCTCTCTCTCTTGCGCCCTAGATCTGTCTATCATCTGTCTATTGAGAGATATAAATCCCTCTCTGTATCTTATTGGGTCTGTTTCTCTGGATAACCTGACTAATACAGGTTTACGTTGATATTTGTGGCCATTAGGACTCTATCGATGGCAAATAACAGAAAATGGCACCCAAATTGCCTTCCGTAAATGGAAATTCTGGAGGTAGACGGCTTGGTTTTAAGCCTGGCTTTGGACAGTGGATCGGATGATGCCATCAGAGAAAATTCTCCTGATTGCCCTGTTTCTCAATTCTGCTTTCTTTGAGTAGACTTCATTCTCATACAGACTTTTCTCTACTGGTCACAACACAGCTCTTCTAGATTCTCCTCTGGCCGGCGGAGGGGTGGGGATGGGGGCCAGGAAGTAAGGGCTTGTCGTTTGAAGCAAAAGCTTCAAAGGTTTCATTTCTTCTCAATAGTTCTGGTTGGATCACATGCACATCCCCGTATATGGCCAAGAAAATATAATCTTGGAATAATCATGGCCCTGAGCACCTTGCACACACCAGCTGGGTGTCCAGGTTGCAAGGCCTGTCCTTCTCCTGAGCAGCTCTGTACCTAGTCACATAGGCACCCAAGTAGGTCAGGGTGCTATAAGCTTTCAGGGCGGAGCTGGTGGTGGAAGACAGACTCATTGCTGGTCACAGTGTTCTCTGCTTACTCAAAATCTACTGCGCCCTCGGCTCTGAGTTTCTCTGCTGTAACACAACCCACTACGTGTGTAGGCATCATCTGGTGCTTTTTGTCACCCTGTGGAATTAGAGCTTGGGGAACCAGTGCAAACTTGACACTCTGGCTACTGCTTTTGCTGTGAGTAATACATTTTGCTTGTGTGTGTGTATTTCTGTCCAGGAGTCACGTTCTCTGCCAAGGGTAGCAGGCTAACTTGCTTTCTTGCAAGTAGGGTAAAATCTCAGAGACTCCGTGCTCCTTGACAGATATGCTGATTAACTTAAACTTGATAATCTGCTCCAGTGACTCTCCACCTGGAGCCTGTTGACTGAGGTGGAAAAGGGGAGGTCTCCCGGCAGAAGACTGGATGCAGATACCGGAAGGGCAAATGGATGGCAGGCAAGGGGATAATTGGGGAATTGTGCCAACTAGTCCACGTGTGCCCTACCTCCATGCTCCCACCTCTGTTTAAGATGCTGTATTCCTTTTTTATTTAATTGATTTACAATGTTGTGTTAGTTTCTGGTGTACAGCATAGTGATTTAATTACACACATATGTGTATTCCTTTTCATATCCTTTTTCATTATAGGTTATTATAAGCTATTGAATATAGTTCCCTGTGCTGTACAGTAGGACCTTGTTGTTGATCTGTTCTGTATATGGTTGTTTGTATCTGCAAATCCCAAACTCCTACTTTATCCCTCCCCTCCCCTTTCCCCTTTAGTAACTATTAGTTTGTTTTCTATGTCTGTGAGTCTGTTTCTGTTTTGTAAATAAGTTCATTTGTGTCATTTTTTTAGATTCCACATGTAAGTGATATCACATGATACTTGTCTTTCTCTGTCTGACTTACTTCATTTAGTATGATAATATCTAGGTCTATTCATGTTGCTGCAAATGGTATTATTTCATTCTTTTTTATGGGTGAGTAATATTGCATTTTGTGTGTGTGTGTGTGTGTATCACAACTTCTTTATCCAGTCATCTGTCGATGGACATTTAGGTTGCTTCCACATCTTGGCTATTGTAAATAGTGCTGCTATGAACATTGGGGTGCATATATCTTTTCAAATTAGAATTTTCTCCAGATATATGCCCAAGAGTGGGATTGCTGGATCATATGGTAAATCTATTTTTAGTTTTTTAAGGAATCTCCATACTTTTTTCCTTAGTGGCTGCACCAGACTACATTCCCACCAACAGTGTAGGAGGGGTCCCCTTTCTCCACACCATCTTCAGCATTTTTATCATTTGTGGACATTTAAATGATGGCCATTCTGACCAGCATTTTTATCATTTGTGGACATTTAAATGATGGCCATTCTGACCAGTGGTACCTCACTGCAGTTTTGGTTTGCATCTCTCTAATAGTTAGACATACTGAAGATGCTGTATTTCTTAATCCATTACAACATTTGGACAATTCCAACTTTGGATATCTTCACTGGGCCCAGGACTCCATGAAAATTAACAGGATTCCTTGGGACTCAAAGTTCCAAGAATTCCACAGCTGCCACAAACTGTCTAGGAGAAGGATACCTATGAGTAATGAGGGAAGAAACAGTTTCTTTTTTCCATTTTAAAGAAAAACTTAAAAAAATTAATTTCAAACATAGATATCACTAACAGAGAAATTAAAGTAGAAGAAAAAAAATTCACCCAACTCTACCTCCTCCAAAAAACCAAATTGTTTTTATTTGAACTCCCTTTCTAGTTCTTTTTCACATGCATTTATATTGTTTATAAAATCACAGTAGAAAAATACAACATTAATAGTCTTCGTCTAACTTGTACCAGTCATTTCACCATGATTATTTTGCTGTTTCCATTTTAATTATTGCAAAAAAAAATTTAATGCCAGAGTATGAGTAGTTACACAAAGCTGATTTGCCAGTCCCTTCTAAGGGAGTACTTCCATCATTTTCTCTTTTTAAATTAATTTTTTAAAAAACTTAATGGAGGTACTGGGGATTGAACCAGGACCTCATGCATGCTAAGCACATACTTTACCACTGAGCTGTACCCTCCTCCCTCCATTATTTTCTGTTTGTCCCTAAAATAACACAAGTAAGTAACATTTGTATAACTTGAGGCTTTCTACACTTTGTTTCATTTGACCCTCCTAGCAAGTCAATGACGATGACTTTGTTATTTATTTCCTTTTTTATAGTTGGGAAAGAGAGGCTCAGAGAAATTACGTAATCCTTTCTCGAATAGAGCCTGGAGCCACTGGCAATGACGAGCCCACTGCTTTCAGGGGTCTAGATTCCATTTGCTTTGCTGATGTTGGTGCTGACAGATTTTTACTTTTAGAACCTAACTGCCCAATAACTTCTACCAGTGACTCAGATATCCATGTCAATAAGCAGAGTGCTCTGCTTTATGAAAGGACCTTCACAGCTCCCTACATGGGGCAATTTGAAGACTCTGAGAAGCCTTTTATGCCCCTAAATATCTCATCCATCAGGGCCTGTAATACTTCTATTAGAGAGGCATTTCTCTGAGTTTGGGTGACCTTTTGGTCTTTAAGAAGCACTTATTAAAATCTCCAAAACATTAAGAGGGATGACTGCATAAACAAGTTTTTGCTAACCCTGGTAAGAGATTGTTTTTCAGCCCTTCATGTCAGCAGACTGTAGCGGACATCTGTTGTTTTCTCTGCTTTGTACCCCACCCCCACTCATTTAATGCAATTGATTCTTCCAGTGACAGGGTTGTTATGGGAGCAGCCGTGTTAGAAGTGTCAGAATAATGTGATTATTGGTGGTGATCCTTCTTGAGTCAGGACTGAGTTAATCTAAACTTACCCAAGACTTGGGGACTGAGATGCAGAGAAAAAGAGCTCTTTTTCCCTCTCCTCCCTCCCTCTCTCCCTCTCTTTACGTCTCTACCTTTCTCTCTCTCATTAAAGGCTAATTTCAGAGTCTGTACAGAAAGCAAAAGCAGAAACTCTCTGCCCAGAGGATTGTGAAGACAAAAATTAAGCTCTGTCCTAAGAAAATTATAGAAGCACAAATTTTGAGCAGTTCGAATTCCATGGAGGTATTAAATAAACGTTAGTAATCACTCACACATTATCGTAACTTATGCCCATTCAGTTCCTCATGTATTCAGTAAACAACTGAGAGCCTACTGCACCAGGCCCTGGAGACACAGGGATGAAATCAGCCATCTCCTCAAGAAGCTCCCTGGCTGATGCGAGAACCAGACAGGGAAATAAATTATTTCAAAACACGTGACCAGCACTCCCAGAATGATAAATGTGTTAGGTACTGTAAGCAAGGACGATATGTTAATTGAAGAAGAGGAGAGCCCGTCTGGGGTCAGGTGGACCTCAGGGAGGCTTTAACTTTTGAATGATCTTCGCTGGATGAGTGGGGATTTTCCCATGGAAGGATATTGAGCATGTGGACATCAGCTTTGGGGGTGTCCATGATCCATGTGGGGAGTGCAGGGCATGCAAATGAAAAGAGGAGTAAAAAAAGTATGGTGTTTGTGGGGGAGGATTTGCAATCTGTGGGGTTGAACCTCAGGGTGCAGGAGGAACAGGAGTCCTCAGGGGAACAGGAAGGCAGGAAGCAGAGTCAGGGAAGGGCCTCATGCTCTGAGCTAGTGGATTCCATCCTGTGTTTGAAAACAGTCACTTTGAAAGAGGGAAAAGAGTAAGGGGTTAAGCATATGGCTCTGGAGGCAGGTAGGTTGGGGTTCAGAGTCCCAGCTCTGATGCCCAGTAGCTGTGTGACCTTGAACAAATTGATGACCCTCTCTGAGCTGCAGTTTCCTAATGTACAAATTGGTGCTCTTAATGGTATATACCTACTAGGCTTCTTGATAGAATTACATGAGTCATGTCTCTAAAGCACTTAGCAGAGTTTGACAACTGTAGTGATAGCTTAATACAAAGTAGATACTATTAGTAATTTGAGTAGCAGTAAGTTAATGGCTCCAAAGGACAGTAAAGACACTTAGGGTATATCTAGGATCTCTCAAGGAGGAGACAGTTGTCACCTCTTCTGGAGAGAAAGCTTTGAGATCTTGTTCATTGTAGACCACTTCAAGTACTCATTGTAAATTATCTGGAAAATATGTTTCCAGGTAGCCAGGTAAGAGAAAAACAATTAGGAAGAACAGTGAAATAATTTTCAATGAATAGTTTATGTAAAGTACAGGGTATAAAACCAAAGACATTTGAAAGTTGCTAAGAGAGCAAATCTTAAAAGTTCCCATCACAAGAAAAAAAAAAGTCTTGTAGCTACGTATGATGATGGATGTTAACTAGACTTATTGTAGTGATCATTTTGTAAACATATAAATATCTGATCATTGCATTGCACACCTAAAACTAATATAATGTGATATGTCAATTACACCTCAACAAAAAAATAAGTAAAACCAAAGACAGTAAAGGAGGTTAAAATGTGTCTTTCTTACATTGGTTTGGGCTGCATCACACCAGGGAAAACCAACATTTTCTTTTTTCTCATTGGAAGAACATATCGGTCTTTGATGCAGATGTGTTTAGCTGATTAAAGAGTTTGTAAAATGCGGGGGACTTTTTTCTCTTTGTCAGATTGGCAAGCAACAAAGAAAGATTTATACACTGGGAAATGGTGTGTGGGGGAGGGCTTTTGTTGTGGGATACTTTTTGGAAGCTGAAACATTAAAATCTAATCACTTCTAAGCAAACCTAGTGTCTGCAGGATAACAAAACATTAATTAGATGACAGTGGGATATTTGGCCAATGAATCAAAGGTTTGTTCTACATGATGCCAAACATCTGGATATTTAGAAGCAGCTGTTTGGCATCCTGTGGACCAAATACAAGCATCATTGTACCACTGTGGCCCTAGATTGCAGCCCGTCAGATCTGCTCCCCGTCCCGAAGATACAGCCCCAGAAACACTGTTGACAGAGCAGGGCCAGGACTAGTTTGGGCCAAGGTCAGGTAGTGAAGTTGATGGAGACAGTTTCTCAGTAGCATTCAGATCCAAGAAGCAGGCGTGAGGCGGATTTGTTAGAAAGACTGAATGTCTTAAATGCAACAGTTCAGAAGGCCTCAGTGCACTGGCACGAGACAGGAAGTAGCATGGAACCCAGGGCCAGAGCGATTCCTCCTCGTCTCACCTTTTGCTGCAAATAGCATGGCATAGTATACGAAGCATAGGACCCAGACCTGAAGGAACTGGGCTCTGCTCCTGGCTCCACCACCCTCCTGGACAGGTCCCACGAGCAGGCGCTCTGAAACTCAGCTTTCTAACAGGTGAACTAGAGATCTCAAAAGCTATCTCACAGAACTGTTGCGAGGCTTGTGTGAAACGATTGACACGCTTTATAAACAGTAAAGCAGTACAAAATGTAAATGATCGCAAATCTTTTTTTTGATGTCATGTAAAACTTAACAGTGCTTAGCTAAAATTATGGGGGCGACAGGTTAGAATATTTCTGAGAGTTCCCAGTGGGAATGGGTTGTCCTGAAAGGTTCTGGGAGATCCCAGTGGAGAAGAGCTTGGGATTTGGAGAAAAACAGACCTGCGTTTGAACTCCTGCTTCAGTGCAGTTCAGCTGTGTATGCTTGATCACGTTACTTCTCTGCTTTGGTTTCCTGATTTGGGACATGGAGCTAATGATAGCAGAGAGCCGTGAGGACTAAATGAAGTAACACCGCCGGAGCTCCGTGCCTGGCTCAAAGCACCTGCACAGGTGCTGCTGGCATCAAGAAGCATCCCATCACTGAAGGGGTTCAAGGAGACGCTGAGCCCTCATCTCCCCAAAGCACTGATGGTGTGTGAGGAGGTTGGGGAGAATAACTTCTAAACATCCTTCAGATTCAAAACGTCCCTGAGTTTCTGACATCAAAATACTCAGTTGTAGGAAAGCAACAAGAAATGAATTTGATCCTTGGAAAAAGATCATTTCATGTACGTGCAGAATGAGAAACTACATGTGAGTACACATCGAACACTCCGCTCCAAGGCTTTTTACTGGCAGTGAACCCAGCCTATTATTTCACAAAGCCCAACACAAACAACGCGCCAGCTTGTTCACAACGTCCTGCGCTTTGAAGTGTCAGAATTTCAGCTTCTCCCGATCTTGTTAGGTTGGCCCCAGTACAAGATAAGGGACCGGAGGATTTTGTTGGCAAGTGAAAGAGTGAAAACAGTAACGGCAGTTATCAGTGTAGCTGTGCCATTGGACCTAACTTAGGTTGTAATTGCTGGCCGCACAGATACACTTCTTGAGGGCGGAGCTATCAGTGTTTCTCGCCTTGCAAACAAAACGCCATTCTTCCTGTGAAATTCATCTTTTAGGAGAGAGAAAGGACAGCCCAGCTTTGGACACTGAGCCCTTGTTGAAAAATCTGTGTTGTGGAGATAAAAATTCTCCTTAGCCAGTGTGAATTTCTCTTTGTCAGGGGTAAAGTTAACTGTGAAGATTTCAATAAACATAAACTATTTTTAAATGTATTTCTTTGTGTTTTCTTAATTTCTCTCATTTATTTTTTTTCAGTGCCAATTCTGTGCTCAGCACATTGCTAAGTCTTCTGCACGTTGTGCTCAGAATTCTCCATCTGCAGCTCCAGATCCATTTCCCACTCTGCTCTGGACCCCAGGAAGCTGACCTCATGTGGATGGCATCCCCAGGATCCTCTGACTTCTGGTTTGTAGTTGAGTTTGACCACTGGGAGGGCAACAGCCAGATTTAGAAGGACAAGAGGAGAGAAGGGAGATTAGGTTATTTATTCCCAGCCTCCTATCTCTCATCCTCTCCCTGAGTTTCAGGTACTGAAAATTCAGGACTTGCACCGAGTTGTTGGCAGTCCTGGGGTGTCTCACTATCCCTTCTGGTTTCTCTTAATCCTGCTTACACTTTTGTAAATAATCCGTTAAATAGGTTGCCCTTTAGAGTGTGCCGTCTGGTTTTTTGGTTCATTTGGTTGTTTGGTATTTCTTGGGATTCTGGCTGATACACGTGCTAATTTTCAAAGGACTATAACCAGAAAGAACATAGTTACTTTGAGACCAAGGGTGTATAGAGCCAATGTGGGTTCTCCATTCATCAGAAAGCAAAGACCTCCATGCTGTCAGAGGCGCTATTTGGAAGCACCCTAGATCTTTGATCACCCTTGGAGGAAAGCCACCTGCCCCCCCTCAGACTGTGACATGAGCAAGAAGTAAACTCTTGTCAGGTTAAACCACTGAAATATTGGGGTTCATTTGTTGTTGCAGCAGAACCTATCACATTCTGACTAATTCTCTTATCCAATTTACACCTTATAACTACCCTAAGAAGTAGATACTCATATTAATCCTCATTTTACAGATGAGAAAACTGGTGCAAAGTGCTTAAGTAGCTTGCCATGATACCAGAAGCAGCAGAGCTGATACTCAAACCAAATCTCTCTGATTCTAAAGCCTAGTTCTTCCAGGACATAGTGCAGTTTTCCCCTAAACCACGCTCCTCTTTGTGGGATGGGGGAATATCTTTTCTGCATGTGCAAGAAGATGTACTTTCTATCGATGAACCTTGCAAGTGGTAAGAGCCCAGGACAGGCCTGCTGGCCAGGTAGATGGCAACATCCAGCAAGTACTGAGGGGACTTTCCTGAAACTGAGAGATGAGTGGAGATCCACTTGATACCCTAGCTCACCTTCCCTACCTGGAAAAGAAGGATGTAGGACTTTTTCCACTTGCCCTAGTCTTGTAATTAATAGAAATATCACACTTTTCCATTATTCTTGAGAATGAAAACTGTAGCTCTTTCTTTGTTGCCCGTATTGAATATATTCTTCAGAGAGACAGGGGACCTATTTATAGCTACTTATTTAAAAAATGTAATTCTTAATGTACATAATGCCACTGAATCATACACTTAAAAATGGTTAAAATGGTAAATTTTATGTTATGGATATTTTCCCACAATAGAAAAAATATTTGTTTTAAAATATAATTCTTCACTTTTGATTGAAAAAAGGTACACGACTGCGTCCTTGCTATGGAGGATTTGCTTTTGGACATGCACGGTCAGTGCCTTTGCAGAGGGCCATTATCAGCTGGAGGAAGCAGGCTTTGTCACTTGCAGGAAGAAATCATTGACTCTAGGTCAGATCAGTTCCTTGCATTCAACAATAATGACTGTTCTTTCTGTTACCAAAGGAAATCCAGCAACACAGTGACTTCTGAAATTTTGTGCATAGGAAGGAAAAGCCAAAGGAGGGCTTGGCTCCAAGCCGGAAATGTGACCTTTTGAGCCTTTCTGAGGCAATGAGGTCAGAGATGTCCTTTTTCCTCTTAAACTGGATGTGCTCAGCCTCAGCAGTTTGCATTCTCTGGTTCTGCCGAGGATGAACTCGAAGACTCACATTCTCATCCAAACGTCCTGTGTCTTTTCCCATAATCCATTCACCCTGGCTCCCATCACTGGGTTTTCAGTGCATCTGGAGGAGGTCTTAGCGTGGGGAAGCCGTTTCCTCCTATTTATACTTTCTTAGAACGAAAGTGCTCTGGGGAAAAGAAAGCAGGAATTTACTTGGAAAAGCCAGCAATTTGTCTTAGAATGGTGTCTGAACCAGTACATGTTTGCCCAGGGTCTTTCAAAAGACTTGACTCGCTGGATGAAGCGGGAGTTTGAGGTCAGAGTCTCCATGTGGCGTCTGCAGCCAAAAGAGACAGGGAAGGGGACAAGGCTGAGGTGGCCACCACACCTCTTGTTTGCTTCCTGTTAGGCCTGGCCTCGCCTTGGCTGCCAAGGCATCCAACAGACCCTTTCAAGAGTGGCCCTCTTCCCACTCCGCCCTTAGGGATGACATGGTTTAAAATAGTCACGCATTTCTGCAAAGAGGGTGAGAACTCTCCTTCCAGTCTCAGGCGTTTATGGTTAAGGGCTGATGAGCTGACTGTTTTCCGCTCACCAGTGCAAGTTCACTTCCCGCCTTTTTCTGACCTGCTCTGCTCCCTGGACACCTGAACCCCACCCGCAGTGGACTGCATCACGGGCTCCCTTCCCCTCACTCTTCCTGTTGGAGCTGGCCAGCCCTAGTCACCATGGATGGGGAACGAGTTCGTGGTGTCTCCCCCACCTCTTCCTCCTCGCGAGAGCACCTGGTTCTGCCATGGCTGGGGGGTCTCCTCTAACATGGCTTGGCAGAATGGCCCCCTCAGTGGCCCCAGGTTTCACCATTTCCCCATCACTGCAGGCCAGGGGTGGGAGTAGCTTCCTGCTCTGCTGGCCCCATATACCTCTAGATTCTTGTTAGATCGTCTAAGCAGGCCCCAACTTTGTAAATGTCTTGTCCTGGAATTCTCTAAATCCTCCGCTAAGCATGACTTCTGCAGCCTGCAGAGGCCTTAACTGAGAGTTTCTAAGTTCCAGAGAGCCTTCCCTCATTGGTGTGAAAGTTCTTGGTGTTACGAAGCCAAACTACATAACCCAGAGGCTTGCAGAGCCTTGATCCACTGTCAGTGTTTCAGTATTAACAGAGCTAGAGTTTGCTGCAGTGAGATTTTTACTCAGAAAGAGGTTACCTGAGCCCTTGCCACCCAGAGGCCTCTGCATCACTGGGAACTTATTAGAAATGGTGCTCAGGCTGCCCCCAAACCTCCTGAATTAGAGTCTGCGTGTCAACAGGATTCCAGGCAACTGGGGATTTTGAAAAGCACTCCTGCAACCCATAGATTATGAGGTCATTGGCTATTAGTCCATGGGCAGAGCCTAGCTCCAAAAGGATTGTTTAGACAGGACAGAGGGTCAGTCAACTTTGAGACATATTTCAGTGATAGGCTGACGAGAGCAGAGGAAATCTGGGTTCTTGCCCTTTCATCACTCCTTCCTCCCAGGCATCTCATGAAATCCTGTTTTAGTTTCCCTCTTCAGCCCACCTCTGAAGAATCTGGTGGCCCTTCATCCTATAGTATATGGATGGGGAGATCCTTTTTTGTTCAATCAAAACCAAATATCATTTAAGTGTCCGTTACGCACCAAAGAGTGCTTTACAGAATGAAATGGTGAACTAGCAATGGAAAAAGAGATGGTTGATGAGGGGAACTGAGAAATAGTTAGGAGATACCTAGGGTAGGAGGTGAGGTTGAAGAGAGTGTAGTGATGAGGGTTTCTCAGTTTTTAGCCTGTGTGGTTGGGGTTCGGAGGGTACCGATCTAAATGAGACAGAGAAGATGGCCAGAGAAGGAGCACGTTTAGGGAAAAGGAGGATGAGTTCCGCATTTATATGTATGAGTCTGAAGTTTAGGAAATGCGTAATAAAAGAGAACTAATCAGGAAACATACGATTGATCTGGAGCTGCAATGTGAGAGTAAGTGGCTTGTTCCTCTAAACTGGAAAATAAAATAAAGGACAGTGCCCTCCCTCCTGTAAGCTTGAGTGGTGTCAGGTGGGCTCTGCATTGCTTTTCCTCCTGGGAGCAGGGCCCAGGTACTCAACTTCCTCCCCATTTTGCTGGAGTGCATCCCCCTCTGCACCACCTCTTGAGGATCCTCACCCCACGCCAGGATGCAGCTGCTCAGTCCCCATTCTTTGCACTTTCTGGACATCGCATTTAAGCCTTCGGTTTGCAGGTTTTCAGACCAGTCTCTGTAAGAGGGGGAGAGAAATCGGAGCAAGAACAAAAGTGGTCTCTTGTGCAGTATTTCTACGAGGAATAAACAGATTTTCTGAACGATTCAGCTTGGCGCTTTTCCTGGACACACAAAGTGCCTCTTGGGGATTAAATGGGAAAGGAAACTTACATTGGCTGACTTGATTGAGGGTAGAGAGAAAAGGAACCCTAATCATGAAAATGGTGTTATGCATTTTCTTGCTGGATTCATAGGTTGCTCTCTGGTTTGTTGCTGTTGTTGTTTTTAATTGAATATTTTTCCCTTTCTTTAAGCTTTTTGTGATTTTGTGTTTTGTTTTGTTCTTTATTCTTATTTGCCCTTCTCTCGGGACCAAATCTTGACTCTTGCACAAAATCTTATGTGTGCAGATGGCCATCTGTGAGGTCTCCTCGTTGCTCTGGAGAATGAAGTCAGAGCCTCCAAACTATAGGTATTATGAACACAAGGCGATGAAACTCAGATAGATGAATTCCAAATGCTGCCCTGTGCGTGATGAATAACAATCCCTTGCACTAAACAGGATATAGGATTTGTGTGACATTTCGTGCTGAGAAATAAAGTGTCACTAACCAGACAACTGGCTTGTGGTTTCTCCAGTTTTCTCTCAAATACTAATATTCATTTTTCTCTTTTTGACAAAGAAAGAAAAAAAAAAAACTTGACCATCAGCCCGTTAGCCTTCCTTCGAAGATTCTGCACAATATGAAGTAATGCTCACATTTTTTAAAGTGAAATTCAGTAATAAAAAGATTGATCTGAAAAGTTCCTCTCACTTGACCATCCTTCACCCACAGTTACTTGAGTAACTCAGGTGAACTTCATTTCTCCTGATTTATCAGAAGACTAGTGCAATGTGATGAAAATTTCTTGGAGAGGCTTCTGGGAAAATCCTCTGGATTTTTCACATTAGAAGTAAACATTGCCCTTTATATTTGATTGTTAGAGATAACTGCTAGAGATAACTGCCTAACAGCAAAAATGATCAGTGCAATTTCTTTACACGCATTCATTCAATAATATTCCTTGACATCTATGATGAACACAGATTATGCGTGGTGCGGAGAGATTCTTGCCCTTGGGAAATATGTGTTCTTGGCAGGAGACAGATATGTAGTAATAAAAACAATGTGAGAGTGATGTAATAGAATTATGTAGGAAGAGCAAAGGGGGCATGGAATAGAGAAGTTCTAATTTTGTGGGACGGAGAGAGGATGAATTAGAAAATTTCATACTGGAGGTGACATTGAAGCAGATCTTGAAGAATGAATAGAAGAAAGGTGAATAGCATGGGCAGAGGGAGCAGAGTGAGAAGGGCATGGGTCTATGGATACATGTGTTTAGGACATGGGGTGTATGTGAGGGAAGGAGAAGGAAGGCTAGGACCAGATTGTGCCTGTCAGGTGGGCTGGGTCAGGAAGTTTAGATGCTCTTACAGGTAGTTAGTGATGAGCTGCTTGGGAGGGTTTTAATCAGGTAACTGCTACTTTCTTTAATTTTTGAGAAAGCATCCAGGTCCTCTGTCATTAAACTCTGGCACTACAGAAATATACAAGAGTAGGATTATACCGTTTATAAGATGTTGCTTGCTCTTGGGATGTGAAGGTCTGGTCCCATCTGGCTCCAGGTCTCACTATTTGCTTGTGTGAGAAGCACACCCCCACGGTGGTATATGGATGCAGTTATGTGAGTCAGGGTGGGGACGGGGGATGGGGTTGATACCCCCGAACCCCTGCCAGCCAAGAGCACATGCCTAGACATCTAAATTCCTTGAAGCCAACCAGCCCTTCTCAACAGGGATTCCCCCATAACATTAATCCTAAATGCCTTAAGGCATCTGATGTGTTTTTAATAGACCAACTTCTCTCTTATGCATCTAGGATGGAACTAGCTATGGACTTGGGAAAAGTGAGAAAACAGTCACTCAAATCACTTTCTGGAGGGCTTAGTTCGTGATACTCTTTCAGTTAAGAAAGACTGGAGACAAGGAGAAAAGGGAAGGTGGTACTGCAGTAGCCCAGGAGGTGGATGTAGCGTCTGTATAGTTCCCAACAAAAAAATGGGTCCCCGGCAACAATGTCTCTGCTGTGCAACTATGTTCCCACCAGAGTGGACTGCTTTAAGGGAAGACATCTCCCCCAAGTACACCAATCAGATTCTCTCACCTGAGAATTTGAAACTTGGAAAAGAGAGGCAAAGCCTGGGGCCCTTTTGGGCTGATTCAGTGCCCTGGAACTCGAGAGGGATGCTGCTGTCTTGCTTTCAGCCTTCTGGAGTCCTGATTGTTCATTTCTTTTTTAATTTCAATTTTAATATATTTATTTCACCATAAACATTAAAATGATAAAGGTAAACTACAAAGTAAGTCCTCCTCCCATGCATAACACTTTGTCCATTATTCATAAAATCAGACTTTGTAAAAGCATATAGAAGTGTATACATATGTGGGGGTCATATACTGTTGTATAATCCAGGGCAGAGTTTTTTTGGTTTGGTTTGGTTTTGAGTTTAGTCAAAAAATATATCGTAGTTGTCTTTCCATGTCAATTGATACAGAACTTCTAAATGATTTTTAATGGTTTCATAACATTCCATTACACAGGTAGAGCATAATTTATTGTTAATTTCTTCCTGGGCTTCAATTAGAAGCATCTCTAAAAACTTAATTTTCACTAGTGAACAGTGGAAGACCCATATAAATCTATGAAGCATAAAGATAAAGAGTCCAGACATAAACCCTGACATTTATGATCAATTGATTTTCAACAACGATGCTAAGATCATTCAGTGGAGGAAAGAATAGTCTTTTCAACAGATGGTTTTGTGGTAACTGGATATCTACATGGAAAAGAATGAAACTGCATGCCTCCCTCCCACTATATAGAAAAAGTAACTCATTGATCAAAGACCTATACGTAAGTGTTAAAACTATAAAACTCTTAGAAGAAAACTTGAGTGTAAACATTCATGGTCTTGAATTAGGCAATCATTTCTTAAACATGACACCAAAAGCATAAGCAACAAAAGAAAAAATAGATACTTTGGACATCATCAAAATTAAAAACTCTTGGGCTTCATAAGGCACCCCCCAAAAATGGAAAAGACAATCTACAGAATGAAAAAGTTTTGCAAGTAGAATATCTAATAGGGTACTTATATCTAGAATATATTAAAAAAAAACAAAAACAAAAACCTCTACAACTCAATAATAGAAAGGCAACTCAAAAATGGGCAAAGGATTTGAATAGACATTCCCCAAAGAGGATGTACAAATGGCCAATAAGCACATAAAAAGATGCTCAGCATCATTAATCCTCAGGGAAGTAGAGATCAAATCAACAATGAGAGCCACTGGATACCCATGAGGATGATATAATTAAAGGGACAACTAATGACAAATGTTGGTTAGAAAAATTGGAACTCTTATATGTTGTTTATGGTGGGAACATAAAATGATGCAGCCACTTTGAAAAACAGCCTGGCAGTTCCTCAAAAGGTTAAACAGAGAGTTACCACATGACCCTGCAATTCTACTCCTAGACACATACCCAAGAGAAATGAAAACCTATGTCCATACAGAAAATTATACATGAATGTTCATAGTAGAA
Source organism: Camelus bactrianus (assembly GCF_048773025.1). Taxonomy (NCBI): domain Eukaryota; kingdom Metazoa; phylum Chordata; class Mammalia; order Artiodactyla; family Camelidae; genus Camelus; species Camelus bactrianus. The sequence continues at coordinate 17,259,940 of NC_133552.1, forward strand.
TTATTCATAATAGCCCCAAACTAAAAACAGCTCAAATGTCCATCAACTGAAAAATGGACAAATAAAATGTAGTATAGCCATACAATGCAGCATTATTTGAGAAAAAAATTTTAAGTACTGATATATGCTATAACGTGCATAAACTCTGAAAACATTATATTGAGTAAAAGGAGCCAGTCACAAAAGACCTCTTACTATGTGGTTCCGTTTATATCAAATGTCCACAATAGGCAAGACTGCAGAGACAGGAAGTAGATTAGTGGTTGCTCTGGGCTGGAGGGAAGGACAGGCGGGTGTGTTGGAGAAAACTGGGGAGTGCTAATGAATTTCTTTTTGGAATGATGAAAATGTTTTAAAATTGATTGTGGTGATGGTTGCACATATCTGTGACAATATTAAAACCCACTGAACTGGTTTACATGGGTGAATTTTATGAAATGTGAATTATATTTCAGTAAAGTTGTTATTTTAAAAGTCTATGAAGACATGGATAGGTAACAAAATGATTTTGTGAACTCCTCAGCAAGTTTGGGGTTCAGTGGGGACTCTGCCGGGGTTCAAGGCTAGCCTCACAAGTTTAAGGACCTGGGGTGGTAAGAGCAGTTACCAGTCCCAGGAGGTGCCTCTAGGATTGCTTTAGCAGCATTTCTGTGTCCAGCTGTGTTTGTCCTCTGATCCCAGGGCCCAGGATCTCCAGGGAATAGATAGATTCTGGCTCTGAACCTGAGCCCCAGGTGCTAGGAGAATTCCTGGATTCAGCATCTGGTGATGTTTCATTTGGCCTTTGATCTCAGCAGCTGGAGCCTAATATTCTTCGTGCCGAAGATGAATCAGTACACTCTAGCCTTGCTCTGATGATCAGGGCAGAACAACCTTGCCATCTGAGGCCAGTGTTGTTTGCCATTAATCAGAATAATTCAGAATACCCAAGACAGCTCTGTAGGGTCTACACTGTCAGATTAATGAATGGGAGGAATAAATACCCCGTTTCCAGACTTGGAGTGAGTAGTTTGAAAACTCAGTCATGCCATCCAGCCCATGTAATTCACCATTAATATTCTGAAGGAGAGAGTTCCAAAATGGAAAGTGCCCAACCCAAAGGGGGCCCAAGATAATCTACTGGGGTGCAACAGCGTCGTATTAGAATTTCTGTGTATTCTTTATTTCATCTCTTTAAGTTTCTATTTTTGTTTCTGTTTTTTTAATATACATAATATTTTAGGAAAATTGTATATATATATTACTTATACATGGATAAATTAGTGAAGGTGCTCAAAAACTTTTCATTGATGTAAGCAATTAAAAAAAAACATTTAGAGACAGCTGCTCTAAACAATGGGTTAGCTTTCTACTAGATGGAAGACTACAGATTGACTTAAATGATACATTGATTCACATTTGAGACTGATCCCCCCCAAAAAAACTAGTTCAGAATAGCCATTTGCAAAGATTGATTTTTTAGTATAACAGAGCTCAGAACACTAGAGTTCAAATTGTCTCCCCACAACGGATGAGAGCAAACTCCATGTGGCTGGCCTTGCTTGGGCTCCTAAACTTTCTCTTTCTTCTTCACTAATTGTGTGGTTAGGACTCCATTGGTAGGACCCCATTTATAGTCTGCCTTCAGGCCACTCCTGCAGTTCTGAGAACTGAGTTTGTGTTTGACCCTGAGACCCATTCCCAATCAACATGCTGGTCCTAGTAATCAAGTCTTATGCCCTGTGTCTAAGTCTGGATCCAAAAGCCAAACTTCTACTTAGTCCTACAAGGAGGGAACCACTAAGGCCTCACCAATTTCTAGGCATGTGATTAGGGCCTGGATACCTGCTGACAAGAGTTTTCAGTGTTTTGGATTCTTGGAATGTTTACATGTAAATGACAGAACAAAGCTCTGCATGATTATCTAGAGTATTCTTGTAACTGGTTGTGAGTGCCGGTTACTAATAACCAGGAGGAATGTTCTTGATCAGCATTTAAATGTCCTCTTGAGTAAACAAGGCTCATCTCTCTAAGAGTGCAAAGTTGCTGCCCAACACCAATTCCCTTTAAATTTAAAGCAAAATCAAAGAGACTTTCGGGTATATACAGTCTGGAGAACCTAGATAGCTCTAAGCTGCTACGCTTCCAGTGGTGAGGAATTTAGCTGTGGTCCAGCCGACTCCTTGAACTTTGCACACCTGCAGATAACCCCTCTGCTTTCCTATGTCCAATCTTCTTCAGTTGACGCTCAGAAAACTGCCTCTTTGAATTTAGCTCCAATTTCCACTAGCAATGTCTTTTTATGCTTCTTAACTATTTTCACTTTTCATGTGCTCTCCAGATTAAAGAAATATATATACAGCTCTATCTATCTATCTATCTATCATCTATACACACATATATAGATATGTATATCTGCAGGAAATACACCCAAGAGTTACCGTAAAGTTTTCTGAAGGGAATTTAGACCTGTCTCACGTGTACGGTCTGGCTCTTTTTTTAACTCCTTCGTAGCCCTGAGCACCTGCGCCCTCATTAGGTTTTACAGCTGACTAAGGGGCCTGGACTTCATTCCAGTTCAGGTGGAGTCTTGTTGATCAAGACTCATTCTACCCCAACTAATCACGCCTACCAGAGGGTCGTTACCTGACAACCAAACAGCTCCCGGAGGTGAACCCAGGAGTTACTACACCTTATAGTTACTTCATTTATCAGTTACCTCATATCTTATATTGTTACGATGATCTACCTCACAGGTGATTGCTGGAGTAAAGAGTAAGCACTGAAATGATTACAAAACATTCTTACTTCCCTGGTGTCATAATAGCTAACACAATACATATCAAGTGCTTCAAATTTTTCATAGACTATTTCCTGTGAATATTTATGCACGATATTTTCATCTGACTGTATAAGGTGAAAGTCTTTTTTGATGTCTAAGAGAAAACAGGTCCAATTCGAAAGTCATTCAATAATAATAATAATAATAATAATAATAATAATAATAATAATAATAATAATAATAATAATACACCAACACCAGGGCACTGGGGGGTTTCATTTATTATTTAACTTAATTCTCGTAATATCCTATGATACCATTATGATCTCTATCTTACAGAAAACTGACCCTCGGGGGCTTTAACCTTCTTGCCCAAGGCTGCCCATCTAGGGAAGGCTGAGCCAGGGTTTAACCCAGGCAGTCTGATTCCAGAGCCTGCACACCTAACCACCACACCGTTCCTGAGGCTTCCTCATAAAACCGGGCTTCAAGGAAGGAGGGCAAAAGACTCGCCATCTGTTTCCTATTCAACCAACCTGATTTATTTTAGGCTTGAGGCATTGAGAGTGTGCTAATATGAAATCCTATGTTAGTCGTCTATTTCAGTTAGGGAAAAGGGGAACTTTGTATCAATGATGTCCGTTATTTTTCACGTGAAATTCTTTTAGCCTCGCAGTGAACTGTGCCCAGACCCCAAATCTGCCTTTTACTCTTTACCTCCAGAAAGTTTTCAAGCAGAGCAGGGAATTAAGCAATTGTGAACTTCCGAGAGAGTCTCATAGCTGAGGCACTTTGAAAATGAAACTACTATTATTTTATTGTAGGACTGGCAAATGCTCTCAAAGTCAATATGTTCCTTGTCTGGTTTCCAACAGCAATGCTTTTTGCCAATGGTCACCTACGTGCCTCCAGTCTACCTTTGGGTAAGGCATAAAATTCTACGAACAAACGGGCTGTGATTTTCTCATTCTTCCAGAAATCTAATTCCTCACGACCACGTCACTGAGCAGTTTCACGTGGTAGTAATTAAGACCATATTTCCCATACGTGACTTTCTGGTCTCTGATAAATGGTGTGAATGGAGTATTCAGGTTCTAGACTCCCCGGACACACAGGCCTTTTCACTGCTGGCCTCTCGGGGGGCTGCTCTTGCAGGTAAAGGAGATTTTTGTCTTCCCCAGATTCCTATGTTAAAATCTGAATGCACCCCCGCCTTTGAGGGCACTAGAAAGCTGGGCCTTGGGAGGTGATTAGGTCATGGGGGCTCCACCATCATGAATGGGATTAGTGCCCTTAGAAAAGAGACCCCCACAGGGCTCTCTCCCTCTCTCTGCCACGTGAGAACACAGCAAGAAGAGCCTGACCATGCTGGCACCCTGATCTCGGACTTCCAGCCTCCAGAGCTGTGGAAAATACACTTCTATTGTCTGTAAACCACCCAGCCTGTGGTCTGCTGCTACAGCAGCCCACACTGAGACAGGAATGAAAGCAAGCAGTGTGTTTTCATTCTCCTGGGCTTCCCTGTCCTGGACACTCAGTGGATGGAGCATATTCTTAGTCATGAGGGAAAGAGACAGATTCCTGCTCGGCAAACAAGAAGAACCAAAGGCTACTTCATGGGCAGGAACAAAAGCACATCTTGTGAAAGGGAAGAGTGCCCCAGCAGAAGTTAGCGGGGCCCTCTCTGAACACCAAGGTCCAAACTCGCCATCCTGGGTCCAGAGAGAAGCAAAGTGGGCAAGTTTGCTCTGCCAAAGCCCTCCTCCCATCATGCAGTTGGTGGGATCAGAAGAACGTTGCTGTGTACATGCAATGGAATGTTATTCGGACACAGGCTACACCATGGATGAAACTGGAAGACATTGTCTGAAGTGAAATAAGCCAGTCACAAAGGAAAAACATGACTCCTTTGACTTCACTTACAGGAGGTAGTAATGGAGTGAAATTCATACAAAGTAGAACGGGGTTTTCAGGGACTAGAGGAGAAGGAGATAGGGGGTTTCTGTTTCATGGGCACAGAATTTTGGTTTGGGGAGGTGAAAAAGCTGTGGAGTTGGATGTTGGTGATGGTTGTATAACAATGTGAATGTAGTTAATGCCACTCAACTGTGCACTTAAAAATGGTTAAGATGGTAAATTTTCTGCTATGTATATTTTCCAAGAAGAATACTTTGCATTGAATGAAATGATCAATTTTATGTTGGAGCTAGAAAAGCCCTTACAGACTGTCACAAACAATAGTGTCAGTGTCAGTTCAGAGTCAGCCAAGGTCCAGCAGGTGAAGTGACTTACCAAAAAGCTCATGGCTTGGGAGGAGGGTTTAGCTCAGTGGTAGAACGCATGCTTAGCTTGCATGAGGTCCTGAATTCAATCCCCAGTACCTCCATTAGAAAAAAAAAAAAAAAAAATTCATGGCTTGTTAGAAGCCAAGCCAAAACTAAAATGTTAAGTTCTTTCATCCTCCCCAGCCACTGCTCATCCCGCAGAAGTTTTAACAACCTGAGGCTTCTTAGAGCAATGGCCACGTGGGTTTGTTTGGCTACTTACTGCCCCCAGGCTCTAAACTCCTTGAGAGCAAGATCCATGTGTGTGTGTGTTTTTTTAAATAGAGTTTATTTTTTTTAGAGCAGTTTTAGGTTCACAGCAAAATGGAGCAGAAGGTACCATTTCCCCTCTATTTCCTGCCCTCACACATGCGCGGTGCTCCCCACCCCCAACAGTTTCCTGAGCAGAGAGGTACAACATTACAATCGATGAACCCACACGTCATCATCAGCCAAAGTCCATAGTTAACACCAGGGTTCAGTCTTGGGGTTGTGTGTTCTGTGGGTTTCAAGAAATATAAAATGATGTGTATCCACCATTATAGTATCATAAGGAGCATTTTCACTGCCCTAAAACTTCTCTGTGCTCTGCCTTTTCAGCCCTCCCTTCTCCCTAATCCCTAACAACCACTGATCATTTTATTATCTCCACAGTTTTGCCTTTTCCAGAATGTCATAGTTGGAATCGTACACTATGCGGCCTTTTCCAATTGACTTCTTTCACTTGGCAATATGCATTTAAGTTTCCTCCCAGTCTTTTCATAGTTTGATGGCTCATTTCTTTTTATCCCTGAATAATATTTCATTGTCTAGATGTACCACAGTTTACTTTTCCATTCATCATGTCTTTTTATCTTTGTATTTCAACACCTAGCAACCTGCCTGGTACATAATAAAACCTGAACAAATATTTGTTAAATGAATGAATGGACAAACAAAGCACCCATCAGCAGACCTGGGCTACTCAGCTTGGAAGGTGAGTATCAAGAAGAGGATGGTACAGAAGTTTCCTTATTTGATTCATCAGTCTTTGAATATTGGGTCTGAGTCCAACTGCAAGAGGTAATACTTAATATATTGTTTTTTAAAATATGTTTTGTTTTTTAAACCCAAATTTGGAGTATGAAAAATAAACTAGTACTCACATTTATGCAAAATACTATGAATATTTCTATTTATAATTTTATGAAAGAACAAAAATACAGATTAAATAACAAGAGCTAATTCCCTTTAATTGCGGCCTCTGTATTTGTACTTTGCGACGACTGCTTGTCTGTTTTCTTAATCCTGAGTAGTGAAGTCTGGTGCCCTCTCGTGGCCTTTCATTGTTAAAAGAGAAATGATGAGATGTTTTGTTGTCCTACGAAATTTTTATTCCTCTAACTAGCATCTACTTCCTTCTGGAGGAAGATTGCCTCTTGAGAATCACTGCTTCTCCTGCTGGCCGTGTCTCTCAGCAACTTCAAACTAGAATATTCCACCTGCCAAAGATGTAGTCAGGCTGGTTGTGATTTTTCTGCTAGTAGCCAGGGCAGTTACTTTGAGGTCCTATGGAGTTTCTCTAAAGAAAGAGAATGTACTTAAATAAGATAATTCCAGAATACTGGCAAGTCAAGTCCATGTGTCATATGAGGACCTTCATGATCTAGCCCATCTTGCTTCCTGTCTCCCCTCATGCACCCCCATCCCCATGCCTCTTGACCCACAGATGACCAGCAGCTCATCCTGCAAGATGACTTAAGTGTCATTTCCTTAAGTGTCATTTCCTTGTTAAAACATTTTCTAGGTGAAAAAACTTGTCTACTTCTTGGTGCCCTCACCTCCTTCAGTCTCCAGTAATGGTCGATAACTCTCTCACTTAGCTGAATCCTTCATTAATGGTTGTGGTCCTTGGGTGCAGGCTTTATGTCTTGATGGAAGCAACTGTTCATTCCCATTCCCCTGGTGCTTAGCACAGAGATGCAATAAATGTTGGTTGAATTACTGTAAACTGAAGATCAAGACAGAAAGTCCTAATGGAAGGAAAGAACAAGCAAAAACTAGCAGTGGTCTCCAGGGGTCCCAAGATTTCCCCTCCTTGTGATCTCACTGACTTGCTGTTTGGTACAGAGACTATAATGGCAGCATCACTTCCATGATGCCTGCAGGGCCCCTAGGCCTATGGGGGACGAAAAGGTACATTTTCCATGGCCTCTCTATGCACCTTTGAGCCTTGAGTCAAACCAAGCCCTTGATGCAGTGAGAAAGATAAAAGCACTGACTTTTCCCTCTAATACGAACATAGGAGGAGGGCAGGACTTAAGGATAAAGAACATGAGCTCAGAGGGTACGCTTGCCCTAATAAGTCACGTGGCTTGTGAGTGATGGAGCCAGGACCAGGAAGTGGGCCCCTGACTCCCAGTTCCCTGCTCCGTTCACTACGCACTGCAGTGCTTCCTCTGGGCAGGGAGCTCTGCTCCTGAACTGCACACCTGGGCTGTCTGTGTACCACATACACACAATACTTCAGTAAACACTAAAATATTGTTTAGAAACTATAAGCAACTCTCACTAACCAGGCATTCCCCTCCCCAGTCCCCAGCTAAAGGAAACTAAACAAAACAAACCCACCAGTGAAAACACAGGAACAAAACCATTGAGCTCACGCCCATAGGATCAGCAGAGTATCAGGAATACGATGGAGGGATCTAGAGTCACTGGGGCTGCGTTTGGACCCATGTTCTGCCACTTACCTCTTTGTGGCCCTTGGAAATTGATTCCTCTCTGCCTTAAGTTCGTCATACATAAAATAAGTTAAAAATTGTGTGTGTTGAGAGAATTCAGGGAGTTCTGGTATACAGTCAAGTATTCAGTTAATTTTAGCTCTTATTGTTATTATTTGAAGAACCACTTCAGTTACCCAGATTGGATACTTTGGTGAGATTCACTGCACAATTAAAACTTTATTTGTATTGGCTATAGTCTTTGATGGCTGATTTCTTTAAAATGAAGCTTATTTCACCTACACTGCTATATAGAGCTGCAGAACCATCTGGTCCCTTTCTTTCTCTGTCTCTCTCTCTTTTGATTTCAAAGTTAAAAACAGTTTTAATACCATGGCTCCACATAAAGATGAGCCCCTCTGCACTCTTCAGCGTATCCCATTTCTGAGGTTCAGGGGCTCAAAGTAAGAAGCTCTTTAAAGACCTGGTCAATACAAAACAATCTTGTCAGTACAGAAAAAAAGAAGCCCTGCCTATTCACTTCTCAGAGGCAGCTGTTCTCCAAACAGACTCACCCCAAAGGGAAGCTGGGTCTTGGGGCACTGGTTGGCTTTGATTACTTTTATTTCCTTGCAAGTGGCTCCCTTCCTCAGATTTCTCATCTCCTTTGATATCGATTCATGATACAAATGCCCCGTGATGGATCAGAGAACCAATAGCGCCTTCTGGCCAACTGGCTTCTGTATCCATACAAAGCCCATAGCAAGGGGCAGGTATAGCTCAGTGGTAGAGCGCGTACTTAGCATGCCCGAGGTCCTGGGTTCAACTCTCAGTGCTTCCATTAAAATAAATAAGTAAGTAGACCTCATTACCTCCCCATGCAGGAAAAAAAAAAGAGAGAGAGAGAGAGAGAGAAACATAATAATAAACATGAAAAGCCCATAGCAACCTCAGCCCACGAGCTCTTGGACTCTGCTTTTCACTGTTGCATGCAATGGTATTTCTCCTTTATCTTAACACACATGCTCTCCCAGTCAAGTGGGATTTGCCTAGCCCTTGGACAGCGGTTTCATCAGTGTTTGCTTTCTTTCCAGAAAGTGAAAAGAATGTCTCTCTCTCCCAGAGCAAGGGATTAAATCTTTATCTGGAAGAAGTCAACAGATAAGTTTGTAGTGAGATCTTTGAACTAAGGGTTTTGAGAACATCTACGCAAGACACCATTCGAAAGCAAAACAAACTCAGCTGAAAGCTTCCTAGAAAAACACGTATTAAAAGTTAAGTGTGGTGGTAACCAAATTTGACTGTTAACCGTGACAACCTTGAATTCAGTCAAGCAGAGGAATCTCAGAACAGGGGCCTGTCAATACATATGCATGTGACTCCTACAAGGATTAACAACTGTGACTCGGGTGTTTAGACAGAAACTTGGGCTGATGTTTCCTGACTTTGCACTTCAGCGTCCTGGTAAAACTGCAGATCCACAATTTGCTAGACTTCTTCTCTTAAATTCAAACCACATGTAGGGACTTATTAAATAAGCATATGTCATAACATATTTGGGTTAACTATTGGGTAAACTAAAAAGTTGGCAACAGATCTCATACAAGTTACTCAATTGTCTAGTAAGGCAAGGCGGCTTTTCAAAGTACAGCCTCTTGCCATTTTTTTAAGCCCTTGATATGAGCAGCTGAGGACTGAAAAAATTGCTCTTCTTTCCTCAGCGGGTGAAGATGGGGGCCTGGCAGTCAAGCCAGAGATATGTGTCTGCACTGCATCTAGGGAGAAGGAAGCCCAGCCAAGTCCCAACCTCTGAACCAGATTTGCTGGAGTGATGGGTGAAAAGCCAGACAGCTCTTCGGGACAACTGGGCCTCCACTCCTCGCCTCCGCAGCTTTGAGGGGCACATGGGAAGGCGGATGGGTTAACTGGGAGCTGGTTCTTGGATCTTTCGTCTTTCCTTAATTCCTTATTTTATCAGGGAAGTCATTTATACATGGTGGAAAACACCAAATATCCTCCAAATACACTCGCCTAGTCCCCTTTCTGATGCCACGGCAGCCAGGAAATATGAAAGTATTTATTGAGACAGCTGAGTTCGCAGGTTGATTAGAAGTTTCTCTGCTTTGCTGCGGTGATTGTGCCTGCTCAAGATGATGGTAGAAAAATAGGTCTATATGTTTAAAGTCAAGGGGCCAGACTCCAATCTCTTGCTTTTATTTCTATTGCTTGGGTAGACTGCCCTAGGAGAGCATTTTTGAGATGTATGTCAGATACTGTTTTGCCTGTATTTTCTTCCAGGAGGTTTATTGTAACTTGTCTTATGTTTAAGTCTTTGATCCATTTTGAGTTAATTTTTGTGTATGGTGTAAGGGAGTGTTCTAGCTCAGACGCCAATCTCATCTCTGCAGCTACTGCTGTAGCCTCTTCCTGCCGATCAGGGGTGGGGCGGGGGGTGGAGGGGAGCAGGAATGGGAAGGGTTTTAAAGAGGGGGTAATTGTCAGATTTCCCGAATACTGTAGATAAATCAGGAAGTATAGGACTGAAATGTGTGTGGGGGTTTTTTACAAACAACTTTATTGATGTATAATTGACGTACAATAAGCCACACATATTAGAAGCACATAGTCTGATAAGTTTTCGAGTATGGACACACTCTAAAACCATCACCAGAATCAAGCTAATGAGCACGTCCATCACCCCCAAAATTTACCTGCTTCTTTGTAATCCCTCCTTCCACCCTCCCCCCGCCAATTCCTCCTTTCCAGGCAACCACTGATCAGTCACTATAGATTAGTTTGCATTTTCTAGAATTTCATAAATGAAATCATACCCTACGTACCTTTTTTTTTTTTTTAAATCTGCCTTCCTTATTCAGAGATTGAGATGCATCCATGTTGGAGCATATATCAAATAGCTTTCTGTCTTTCTGTCCTTCCCTCTCCCTCTCTCTCCCTTTCCCTCTTTTATTCTGAGTAGTTTTCCATGGTGGATATATGGATTTATCATGGTTTGTTCATCCATTCTCCTGTTGGTGGACACTTGGATTGTTTCCAGTTTTCAGCTAATACAAATAAAGCTGTTTTGAATATTCATGTTCATGTCCTTGTACAATCATAGGTTTTCTTCTCTCTTGGGTAAATACCTAGGTGGCTTATATGGGTATGTGTAGATTTAACTTAAGAAACTGCTGAACTGTTTTTCGACGTGGTTTTGCCATTTTGCATTCCCACCTGCAGAGCTGGCGAATCCCAGATCTTCCGCCCTCGCCAGCACCTGCTACGGCAGTCTTTGTAACTTCAGCCATTCTAATGTGCGCTGTCCCTGAACTCTGAGGATCAGAACGTTCTGATAATCTTCAGAAAGCATCTCCACTGTAGCGGGGGGTGCACAAACCAGACAGCAATGGAAGGAGGAACCATGAACTTAGGCTGTTTTCAGAGACTCTGGGCCATAAGGGAAGGCTTCAAGTTCATGTGAAATTTATGGTTCTATCCTTGAAATAGGTCCGCTCTATATCTGAATTACAACATTTTAAAGTTTATTTGCTCATTTCAGAGTGTGGGCCATTAGGTGGGGCCTTCTTTACAGGATAAAATATGTCTTTTTTCATTTTCCCAAATCATAAGGCCACGTTGCTTCTTGAACAATATCTAAGTGTTAAGGTTGGCTGAAAATCAGCTGGAGTTTCTCACAGTCTTTTAACCGAGTTATAAATATATCACATGTGTCTTTCCCCTTCTCAGCAGGGCACACCCAAACAGAAGACAAACAGGGAAGCTGAGAAGGAGAGACGAAGAGTGAGAAGCAGAGACGATGACCATCTGTCCCAGTTTGCAGAGACTGTCCCAGGTTCAGCACAGATTGTCTTGAGTCTGGGAGTGTGTGTTCCACCTCAGTCAGAGCTGAAGCAAGAGGCAACCAATAAAGCCTGAGGGCGTGGATGAAGGAAAGAAGACATCACACAGTCTCCAACTGGTTTAGAGGATATTTCTCACTGCTCCCTAAAAATGAGAAATATAACTTCTCAAATCAACAATGTGTTACGGGTGGAAGTCAGACAAAAGCTAGGGGTGTATAAGATGGAAAAGGTTTCAAAGCCAGTCACTCAAGTGACAAGACACAGTAAGAGCAGGCGGGACTCTGCTCCTGCCCACCTCTCTCCGTTCTGTGACCACAAGTTTCTCCTGCTTCTGGGGGTGCCATTGTGGGTTGAATTGTGTCCTCCCCTCCCCCAAATATGTTCAAGTCCTAACCCCAGTTACCTATGAATAGGATCTTATTTCAAGATGGAGGGCCTTTACTGATGTGATCAAGTTAAGATGATCAGGGTGGGCCCTGATTTAATAACTGGTGTCCTTATAAAAGGGAGACCTGGATACAGAAACAGACATGGGTAGAAGGCCACGTGACAGTGGTGGCAGAGACTGGAGGGATGCCTCAATGAGCTAAGGAGCACCAAGAATTGCTGGCAGCCACCAGAAGCTGGGAGAGAGGCAGGAACCAGACTTTCCCTCAGACTTTCCAAAAAAGGAGCCAGCCCCACCCAACACCTGGGTTTCACATTTCTAGCCTCAAGAACTGTCAGTTTCTGTTAAGTCACCAGTTCCTAGTACTTTGTTATGGCAGCCCTGGGAAACCAACACAGACGCTTCCACGTATGGTATAACCCCAATGGTTCTTTACATCCTGAACACTTACAGAGCAATGAGTTACTGAATAACCAACCACCCTGTTCCCAGCCTGTGTGGACGTTATGGGAGAAGCAATGTAGAACGCCAAGGCCTGGCCTCCTCCTTTGCTGAATTACCGCGTGTACTTTCCAGGTCTCCACGTAGCAACTGCCCCCTCTAGAGAGCCATCCCTCTGTCGTCCCTAGGTGATTCCAATGGCTCTCAACTCTCTCTGGGTATCAGAATCCCCTGGGGAGCTTTTAAACATTCTCATGCCCTGAGAGCTGAGATTCTGAGTCCCCGAGTTTGGGAGGGAGCCAGGCATTTTGTGAGTTCCGCACTGAAGGGCTGAGAGTCTCTGGAAGGGTGCTTCTCCTCTGGGTTTTCACAGCGCCCTGTGACTGCCTCAGCCGCAGCCTCCTCCCTATTTTATTGAAGTGATGTGCTTCTTTTCATCTGCTAGAAGAACATCTCTCAGTGTTCAAACAGCACCATCGAGTCACCGAGGAAGGTAAAACTCCACGTGTGCCTGATCAATCCCAGACCAACTGAATCAGAATCTCCACAGGTGACTGCAATTTGCAGCCAAGTTTGAGAATTACTGTAGTAGATCATTGCAAGGTCAGGCCACTCAAGACGGCAGTTTTCTTGCTCTCTGCACATCCCTGCTGGACCAGTGCCTGCTCCACCTGCACCTACTCACCCAACTGACCTTCCTACACACTTGCCCCAGGCCCCAGCTAATGGATGTTCTTATCAAAGGGGAGGTGAGGGGCGTGCCCCTCTGCTGGTTTCCCTAACAGCCGAAGAGCCAACCTGACGTCAATTCCCCCATCACCTCCCCCTCCCCCAGGGAGTGAAGCCTGCCGCCATGTCCCGCCCGCCTTCTGCCGCACTGGGGAGTTGCTCCAGGACCTTGTTCAGACCTGTAAGTCCCCCTGTCCTTTTAAACCATTCCTGTCTCTGTTGCTGCCTCCAGGCTCTTTCTTTGATCTGAAGCTGAGCGAGTGCAGCGTTTGGGCCTGCGGGCTGCAGCCCAACAGTCAGAAACTCCTCGGGGGCAGGAATCTAGTCTTACGGATCCCAGTAGGGCCAGGACACTGTTGGCACTTGTAGCTGCCACAGCACACCAGTAGGTGTTTCTCAGGCAAGTGAGCTCTACCAGAAAATGAGTTTATAACCTCGAAGGGAGGCTAAAACAAACAAGTTAGTATTTACAAAGTTGTCCTGTGACATAGAACAGGTACAACAGACTTGCATCTTTTGGGGGAGCTGATGAATAAGGAGACAAGAAAGGGAAGTCAACAATTACTCCTGAAAATCTCTTAGGGAGGTGCCTCTATAATCCAGTGCTGTCCCAAGTTCATAGAAGTGATGGCTGCTTCTTCAGTTGAACACCGAATGCAGTAATTCACTTGTATTTAGAAATCATGTTGATTGCAAGATCCATGTCTTCAAACACGAGACTCACACTTAGTTTAAGAGGCTCAATCTAAGGAAGGCCTGCAGCACCGGAGACCCACCGAGGGGCACAGCGGATTAATTCCAGCTCTGCTTTCTCCTCAAGCCAGACGTGAGTGTGATTTTCCCTACTATTTAAATTGTATGCCCTCCCTTTTGGCCAAGAACATATATCTTTAAGAAAAATTCTTCCCCATTATGGTTCATACAGAATATTGAATATAATTTCCTGTGCTATACAGTACCTTGCTGCTTATCTATTTTATATATAGTAGTTAGTATCTGCAAATCCCAGACTCCTAATTTATCCCTCCCTGCTGCTTCCCTTTTGATAACTATTAGTTTGTTTTCTACATCAGTGAGCTTGTTTCTGTTTTATAAATATATTTATTTGTATCATATTTTAGATTCCACATATAAGTGATATATGGTATTTGTTTTTCTCTGCCTGACTTATTTCACTTAACATGATAATCTCTAGTTGCTGCAAATGGCATTATTTCTTTTTAATGGCTGAGTAATATTCCATTTTGTGTGTTTGTGTGTGTGTGTGTACACATATGACATCTCCCTTATGCATTCGTCTGTTGATGGACATTTAGGTTGCTTCCATGTCTTAGCTATTATATATAGTGCTTCTATGAACATTGGGGTGCATGTACCTTTTCAAATTAGAGTTTTCATCTTTTCTGAATATTTACCCAGGAGTGGGATTGCTGGATCATATGGTAAGTCTATTTTTAGTTTTTTAAGAGACCTCCATACTGTTTTCCATAGTGGCTGCATCAGTTTACATTCTCACCAACAGTGTAGGAGGGTCCCTTTTCTCTACACCCTCTCCAGCATTTATTATTCATAGAGTTTTTGATGATGGCCATCCTGACTGGTGTGAGGTGATACCTCATTGTAGTTTTGATTTGCATTTCCTAATAATTAGAGTGATGCTGAGAATCTTTTCAAGTGCCTGTTGGTCATCTGTGTGTCTTTGGAGAAAAGTCTATTTAGATCGTCTGCCCATTTTTTTAATTGGATTGTTTGATTTGAGAGTTCAAGTGCTGGTGACCAGAAGATGAAAGTGTCATTCTGAGAGATGCAGACTTCCAGAGGAGGAACTGGTCTGAAGGGAAAGCAGGAAGATGACTCCAGACATGCCATTCGAGTCGATGCTCCAGAGGTATCTAGAGGGTGGTTGTACACCTGGTGATGGAAATCAGAGGCTGGTGCTCAGGAGAATGGGAAGGTCTTGATATGCAAATAGGGAAGTAATCTGCATAAAGGAAAATTGAGGGAGCTGATGTCAATATCAAATGAGAAAGAAGGGAAAGAAAAAAGAAGCAGGAGAAGCCTGAACCACGAAGGAGCCATACATATAAGGAGCCAGAAGAGGAAGAGAGAGAAAGGATACAATCAGAGAGCTGGAGGAAAAGCCCAGAAGGAGCAGATGAAAGAGAAGAACCACATGATGCTGAAATGCCTGAAGGTGTAACTGAGTTTTGAACCTTCACAGATAATGGCATTGCCCAGGAGAGTGTGATGCGAATACCTATCACGGACTTCAAAAGACCAGGAGGACTGGAGAGGTTAATCTTCTTCTCCTTGGTTCTTAAGCTTCTCCAATTCCTTTCCTGCCCCTCCCCAAACTTATTGCTCCTTCTCCAGCCAGTGTATGGACAGGTAGCAACAGAAATCAACAAGTGTTAAGAAGATGGGATGTAGGTCTTCTTGCTTGTGGATACCTGACCTTTCATTACTCTTCCTCTGATTCAGCTCCTCTGACACCTGTCAGTAACCTAGTTGAGATGGCTGAACATAATCTGTTACAGTCTCATTGTACTTAGGGCTAATCTTCATAAAGAAGTAGGCAGTTATCTAGTAGAGGTGGAATTTCCCAGGACTACCCTTGACATGTAGCTGATGCCTGAATTCCACTATCAAAGCTTCGTCCTTAGCCTCAGATTTTGTTTCCTGTTGGAACACAGATCCCATTGGGGGAACAAACATGTGCACCTGCTGTCAGTGGAAGATTCTGTTAGGACATCGTCACACTACTCCATGGTTCTTTACCTGATTGTCTATCTCCTTAACCAGTCCACGCGTTAATCTATGAGGGCATAAACCTTGTTCTGCTTACCTCTAAACCTCCAGTTCTTAGCTCAGCCAACAGTGTGCAGGGGCAGCTTGCACCATGGAGCTCAGCTCTTCCCAGTTCTGTGTTCGGCGGCATCCCGCTGGTGTCTGATGTCAGCCGCGGTGGGGGTCCCGGCACCAAAGAGTTGGTAAGCGCTGCAGATGGGTTTTTTTTTTTCCCTAGAGGGTAGTTTGTTAAACATCTACCACAACACTATTCCCTCTCTTTTTAGATGTAAGCAGCTTATTTTTTCCATTGAGCCATTGGACTGGTGGGCCTACAATAGGTTATAGAGTGGTTTTATTATAAAATTATAATAATGGTGATCCTTGACATTTCCATTACCTAGTCAACCTCTCAACGATACTGTGAGGTGGGCCAGGAAGATTATCAAGCCATCTGCTTTAGCAGGGATCTTGTCAGGGATGTGACAAGTTGAGTCAACCCTCAGAGGAAGAAGAAATCATGGGGGCCTGCTCGGAGGAACGGGAAGGAATTTCTCCCAGCCTCTCACAGAGCACTCCTGGCCTTTCACCTGGAATCTTCCCTGTGCCCCCTTCCTAGCTTTTGACGTCTAAGGACCAGAACTGGCTGCTGTGTTGGGCTAAGAGCAACCCCACACCCCCAACCCACACTCCATCCAGGATGCCTACTTGAACAGCTAAGGGCCCATTTTGAATATGCAAAACAGCAGGCCAGGAGGTAGATGGGCTCTAAGAGCTCACCAGCCCTACCCTGCATGATTCCATGGCTTTCCAAAATCAGTGTTCTAAGAAGATCTTGTTTTATCAGGAGACTCTAAGTAGGCTACTGACAAATAAAACGTGTTCTGGACGTCTCTAGAGGTTCCTGGCTCTTCCCAGCCTTATCTGTCCCTGTGTACTCTAACCTCCGGACAACTGGAATCCACCGGCCATCCTAAGCTAAGAAGAGAGAATCCAGTAGCGTTCCTCAGCTTTGTTGTGCTTTGATGTGCTGCAAGGGGTATGTTGTACATCACAGTGAACGCTCCAAATCAGAGATCAGAGGTTTCCTTGGGGAAACGGCAATTGGCTCAGGAAATGGACTTGTGAGTCTTCAATGGAGAATTTTCTGGCTGTGTGGTCTGGCTCTGACTTCTGACACACTCCTAGGATCAAGCTCCAGTTGGCCCCCCTGGAGTTGTGTTCTCTGATGGGCTTTGCCAAGACAGGGCCCCTGCTTTGATGATGGGTCATGTACCTCAGTCCATTAAGGACCTGGCTGTCCTGATCAGTCCAGTTTTCCCAGGTTCCCAGAGTCCTGGCACTGAGCCGTGTCCTACAGCTGGACCCCAGTCACAGGCCTCACCTCTGCCTTTTTTCTGCCCTTGACGACTCCTCTAGGATGCAGGTAACGTCTCAGCTGGTGCTCCTCCTACTTGCTCTTGCTTCAGGAGAGGATCTCTGAATGGTCTTGAGTAGCCCCCAACTCCCCAAGCCATTCTCTGTCATCCTAGCTTATTTCCTGACAGAACGATGTGGAATGACCTGTTCAGTGGTAGAATTACTTATGTATCATGTCTCTCTTGCTTCTTTACTACCTCTTGGAACATAATTTCCAAGAAAGCAAGGACTATTTTGTTTACACTAGATTTCCAATTCCCAGGATAGCATCTGGCCAAAGTAGGCTCTTAATAAGAATTTAAATAAACCCTTAGGCTACACTGCCTGACACTCTCTCATTTCTTTCTGTTTTTTAAAAAAATGAATTCAGGATCAATTTTATGTGTTTTGAGGTTTTTTTGTTTTGTTTTGTTTTGTTTTTTTTAAATTGAAGTATAGTTGATTTACAATGTTGTGTTAGTTTCTGGTGTACAATGTCGTGATTCAGTTATATATATATTCTTTTTCATATTCTTTATCATTACAGGATATTGAATATAGTTCCCTGTGCTACACAGTAGGACCTTATTGTTTATCTGTTTTATATATAGTAGTTTATATCTGTAAATCCAAGACTGCTAATTTGTCCCTTCCCCCCTTTCCCCTCAGTAACCGTAACTTTGTTTTCTTTGTCTGTGAATCTGTTTGTTTTGTAAATAGGTTCATTTGTGCCATTTTTTAGATTCCACAAATAAGTGATATCATACAATATTTGTCTTTGACTGACTTCACTTAGTATGATAATCTCTAGGTCCATCCATGTTGCTGCAAATGGCATTATTTTATTCTTTTTATGGCTGAGTAATATTCCGGTGTGTGTGTGTGTGTGTGTGTGTGTGTGTGTGTATCTCACAATTTCTTTATCCAGTCATCTGTGGATGGACATTTAGGTTGCTTCCATGTCTAGGCTATGGTAATAGTGCTTCTTACAAGGCCTACATCTGGGACCCCAAGTGCGGCTGCCATCACAGCAGGTGTGTGTAATTTTGAGTTCCCACCTCTCTTTCCCTCCCCAGCTCAGTTGGGCCCATGCCAGGAGACTAAGCATCACATCTCCTGAGCACTAAGTTTCCATTCTGAAAACTTGCCACCATTCGTAAATGTCCAGACCTCGGATCGCCTGTATCACCTTGTTCTGACCACCAGCAGCTCTGCCTGCTGGACCTTCAGCTCCCGCTGTGACCTCTGGTCTCCCTGGCTGCTCTGTGTCTCCTCCCTCCCTTATCTTGCTCCCCGACCTTTCGGCCAACCCTCCTTATTCCAGCTCATGCCCTTGCTGCCTGTGGTCCTAGGACAGCCTCGGAGAAGACAGAGTCAAGGTCAGTGTCACTCTCAGCCTCTAATCCTAAACATGAAGCGCTCTCAGAGATCTCCAAGTGAGGACTTCACGCTGGGTCAACCCAGAGCTTGTCAGTCACTGATCAGTCAGTGGTGCCGGAGTCTCGTCCCTGGGAGAGTGTTTATCTTCCTGCAGATGATTAAAGTAGCCATTTTTTCATACTCTTTTTAAGAATTGTGAAATAAAACATGTACTCAGGAAAAAATGCATAAAACATATGTATCATTTAGTAATAATTATATAGCAAATACCTATACAGCTACCACCCAGGTTAAAAAATAAACCATGACCAGCAATCAAGCATCCCCCTTACGCTTCTACCCTTTCTCCACCCCACGTCCTGGTGGGAACGAACCACCACACTGACTTTTGTGTGTATTTCTTCATTTTCCTTTGTAGCTGTACCACTTATGCATGTATCCCTAAAAAATAAAGTTGAGTTTTGTCTACTTTGAACTTTATACAAATGGAAACAAAGCATGCATTTTTTACGGCTACTACTTTGATGGTGATTTTTTTTTTTTTATTAAAAAGTTGTTCTTACAACATACTCTCCTTTTTTGGCCATTCTGCCTGTCCTAGTAGGATCTTGCAAGAATTACTATTTACCCTTTTCTCAGTCCAGGCTTCCTTGGCATGTGACTTGCATTTTCCAGGCAGGGTTTATTGCTATGTTTTCCAGATGGCTTGGTAGTAAACCCAGTTCTGCTGCGCAGACTAACTCCATTCTAGTTGCTGACTATACATGCCCTCCACCAAACACAGAACAGAACATGCTTTCTTTACATCTGAACATTTGCAATACAGGTCAAAATTCTCAAAGATCTGCATGGAACCTAGTATGTAAATATACAAGCTCTTAGTCTCTAAACAAAGGAGGCTTCTTGAGGCCATTGTCCTGAGGTAGGAAAAGATATTGAAGAGTGGAACAATCTTGGACAAAAACAAACTAATTACTAATCTCTCATAGAGAGAAGCTTTCATTTGGGGCTTTCAGAGGAAACCCACGAACACATTTTAAAGCACCCCAGTTCTAGAGTATATTCATATCACTTAAAGAATATTGAGAATTCCAGAATATAACAATTTTTTAAAAATAGTGATGTGAGTTTTCTGATTCACATCCAATCTTTTGGTAAGCCCGTTCATGCAATTGTATATACATCACACACTTTTGCAGATAGGGCCTGAATGTATTCTCTGGGTGACTGTGAGTCGTGAAAGTTGGGCCTCTTGTCATTGTTCCAGACTTGGCTTTCCGTAGCAGTGGTGTCACCCAGGACTGGCTTCAATTCTGAGTGTGATCATTCTGAGGCAAAGCATGAAAAAAAAAATGAAAAAATAAAAACCTCTTCTGTTGGCAGTTGAGTCAGAAGCTTCCACTGTGGTTCTGAGAAATGGTTGTGTGATCTGCCCCGGGCTCTGAGCTCATCACACTCTGTGCCGGGGTAGCGGGGCCCGCCGTGCAGCGGTTACAGAGGCTGCATCGGCAGGTTCTGTTTCTCACCCAGGCTCCCAGCTGCTGAGGTCTGAAGACGGGCTGGATCTACGCAGTCTTTTAACACAGTACTCACTTGTACTTTCCGGACTGGGTACCTGAAGCCCAGACACCTGCGCACCCCAGGGGCCTCTGTGTTTCTGCCCCTTACACAGCCAAACAGTCTCTTACCAATAAGAGAGAGGAAGAGGGAATGGATGAGATTAACTTTCACATAACCACATGAGGGATATCAAATATAGGAAAAAGCAGGAAACGGACCATGAAGTTTATGACGTCCTCTTGGTGCTCGGCCAAACATTGTGTCAAGACCTCTTCTCCCGAGAGAGAAGGCTGTTGGCATGGCCCCATGCTGAGGGAGATGGGGGTGACTGCAAAAAGCAGCTGAAAGCTGTCTGGGGCAGCCACAGAGACTGGGTCCCATGCCTTCTGGAAACTATATCCAGCAGAATTTTGTGTAAAAATCTTTAACGAGTCAGCGCTGGGAGTTCAATTTCTGAGCTGATTTTACCTGTGTGACCCAGGAAGATACCCAAGTGGGTGTGGGAGGTCTGTCCTCTCCATGGCTGCCAGCAGATTGAAAACAAAAATCCAGCACAAAGTGCTTAATGTCCTTCCTTGTCCGCTCCTACCTCCTTCTCACCTCTCGCCCAAAGTTCCATTCCCTTTCCATTTGCCTTCGCTAGAATCTAGTCCATATACAGCCCCCCCCCTCCAGAATGTGGTACCACCTGGTACATGGCTTCCTTTGAGTGCTGTGGATAAGGGTACTGAGATGTTTGCAGTTATTAGTGTTTCATAGTCAATTATTCTCATCGTCAACTGCTCTAGTAACAAGAGACTATTATTAAAATGAGACTAGCAGTGAGCAGCAGTTTCCTCATAAACCATCCCCAAGGGGCAGCTCGACCTCACAGCTGGGGGTGGCAGGTATGAGGGGCTGGCAGGGGCCAGAGGATATAGCTGGCTCAGGGCAAAGCTGGGCAGTGCCAGGAAAAGAGTATTGATGGAAGAAAATCAGTTGACACCTCACCTTTGGAAACTAAAGACTGGGTACGTTAGGATTTATGGGGAGAGCTTACATTTACCTTAGTTTTCTTTTTTTTTTTTTAAGTTTTGCATTGCTTTCTAAAAAATGTTTTAGATTTTTTATACAATTTTTAAAGATTACTTTCCATTTACAGTTGTTGCAAAATATTGGCTATATTCCCGTGTTGTGCAATACGTCTATGAGCCTGTCTCAACCCAGTAGTTAGTACCTCCCACTCCCCCCACCCCAGAACTGCCCCTCCCCACTCTCCCCACTGGTACCCACTAGTTTAAGAAGATGTGCTGTATATATATGTGTGTGTGTACACGTGTACACACACACACACACACACACACACACACACTGGGGCACTACTCAGCCAAAAAAAGAATGAAATTTTGCTATTTGCAGCAACATGGATGGACTTGGAGGGCATTCTGCTAAGTGAAATAAATCAGACAGCAAAAGACAAATACTGTATGATATTACTTATATGTGGAATCTAAAAAATACTTTTAACTTAGTTTGAATATCCCTCTTATGCAACTGTAGATACAGATCTCCTCTCACATGAAAATTTATTTGTCTACAACGCAGCATGGCCAAGGCAAATAGCAACACGTGGCAGGAGTTTAGTTTATTGAATGAACAAATCATTCATTCATTAACAGAGCTTTTACTTCTTTAGGATTCTCTGGGAGTATGTAAATGAAAAACTAAATATGGAAATCAAGGTAAAAACTTACCAAGTGTTTATCTCCATAGGCAATGTATCAGTCACGGTGTGACCACATTCAAGGCGAAGTCAAAGTTCCTGTTGCTGTCGTTTCTTGCATATCTGCCACTTCAGGTGTTTAAGCCATTAAGGTATCCTTTGGTCTCTATAGAAATAGAGCTTGGCCACCCTTTGCAGGAAAAGAACGAGGTGTATCCTCAGGAAGAGAATATATATTAGGTGGTACCTGAGATGCGCTTCTTTCTGTAAGACGGAGCCCTGCAGTGGAATGATAACTTTGCCATCTGAAGCTATGAGTGTTGGTTAAATAAATCGTGGGTCAGTCACGTGATGGACCATTACACAGTCACTCAAAATCAGGTTTTTTGAAAGATACTTCATGAATTGTAGAAATGCTGATGCTATAATGTTATTTTTAAAAACTAGGTAACACTGTATACAAAATAATTTCCTATTTTGTAATGTGTGTATACATATATACACAGTATAACATATATACATATATGTGCAAAAAGACAAAAGGAATATACCAAAATATTAAGAATGATTGTCTATAAATTGTAGGATTACATATGATTTAGAAGTTTAGAATATATTTCCATTCCAATTATCCTACAATGGTTATGTTTTATTTAAAATCAGAAAAAAAAATCCACATTTTGAACATGTTAAAGAATTACAACTCCCAAAGCATATAATCTGTTCTCTGCAATCCTTGCAAAGGTGATTGGAATAGATGTTCATAAGGCCAGGAAGATAAATTTGATCGTTTTGCAAACTATTCATTTTGCTTTCTTGGCTACCCCACATCGGCAGAGCTGTCTCTAGAATAAAAGCCACGGATAACTGCTGGAGAAGCAGCTTGAAGTCCTTTCCTTTAGTGGGTCAATGGCATCATCATTGCTAGGGGTAACTGATGCCCAAGAATAACCCAAGGCTTATAACTCAGCTGAACACCCTCCGTAACTGGTGAACAGCCACGTGCTGGCATTGAGGGGATTCCTCCTGGGAGATCTGAAAATCTCAGTCCTGATTGGGGCTCTGACTCGCATTCACAGTGTGGGTGGAGACGAGGAACCACAGGGACCTGGTGACCCTGTGCTCTACTTCAGCTCTACCCAGATCTGCACAGAGGAACGCAGAGCACCAGAAGTGGTGACCACGTGGATAGATGCATGGTAACCAGGTGGGACGTAGGAGGACTTTCCTATGATGTAGACACCTTTATCAGAAAATCTGTTGTCTAAAGCAAAAAATATTCATATTATCTATTTTGATTTTCACAATCACCCTGTGAAAGCAGATACTCTTATTATATACACGGTACAGATGAACAAACTGAAGCTTAGAGACCTTAAATATCTTGCCCGAGATCAAATAAACACATTGTTTATATGCCATTGCTTTGTGCCACTGACATAATACACAGTTCCTTTCCTAAAAGTCTGGGGAGAGGGAATTGTGTTGAGTAATTCCTATATTTAGCTGCTTAAACAAATGCTTCTTTGTTTTAAAAAAAAATAGACATTTATTGGGACCCATTACCACATTACCAAGTTACTCATAAATCTAAACATACAAGTCTGCAAAAAAGCATGTTAATTCACTGAGAGGGAAATGACCTGAGGTCTGATGGATGGAGACAAAGAGCAGGACAGCTGGGCTTTATGAGAAGTTAGATGGGAAGTGACTGGCTTTTGATGACAGTGACTCGAGGAGAAAGAACAAACACTACAGGAGGATCTCTGTGTTTCAAACAGATTGTGTGGTTTATGATTTCCATTTGGACTAGGCGGGGAAAAAGCCCAAAGGACACAGGATAAACAGAAACCACCCTTTCTTTCCCCAAGTATAATTTTATTCAGGGAAAAGAATACATTAAAAAGAATGCTCATCAGGGAAATGCAAATCAAAACTATGATGAGGTACCACCTCACACCGGTCAGAATGGCCATCATTCAAAAGTCCACAAATGATAAATGCTGGAGAGGCTGTGGAGAAAAGGGACCCTACACTGCTGGTGGGAATGCAGTTTGGTGCAGCCACTGTGGAAAACAGTATGGAGATTCCTCAAAAGACTAGGAATAGACTTACCATATGACCCAGGAATCCTGCTCCTGGGCATCTATCCAGAAGGAACCCTACTTCAAAATGACACCTGCATTCCAATGTTCATTGCAGCACTATTTGCAATAGCCAAGACATGGAAACAGCCTAAATGTCCATCAACAGATGACCTGATAAAGAAGTGGTGGTACATTTATACAATGGAATACTATTCAGCCATAAAAACATACATAATGCCATTTGCAGCAACATGGATGCTCCTGGAGAATGTCATTCTAAGTGGAGTAAGCCAGAAAGAGAAAGAAAAATACCATATGAGATCGCTTATATGCAGAATCTAAAAAAAAAAACAAAAAAAAAACCCAAACATAAATACAAAACAGAAATAGACTCATAGACGTAGAATACAAACTTGTGTTTGCCAGGGGGACAGGGGGTGGGAAGGGACTGGGATTTCAAAATGTAGAATAGATAAGCAAGATTGTACTGTGTAGCACAGGGAAATATATACAGGATCTTGTGGTGGCTCACAGAGAAAGAGAATGTGACAATGAATGCATGTATGTTCATGTATAACTGAAAAATTATGCTCTACACTGGAATTTGACACAACATTGTAAAATGACTATAACTCAATAAAAAAAATGTTGAAAGAAAAGAATACTAATTTTTATCTATCCAATAAGTTTGATGGAACAAATCTCTAGGACTGGACCTGAGCCTTTCCAAAGACCTCATGCACTGGGCAGGTTCATGAAACAACGTATGCATTTTCCTCCTTAATCAATAGTATCAATGCTGATCAGGGGAAATGTGTGTACATGTGTGTGTGTGTGTGTGTGTGTGCGTGCGTGTGTGTGTTTGGCTAGTAAAGTGAACAACTAACAGAAGTTTGTTTTAAAAAGCTAACATTTATTAAGTTCTTACAATGTAGCAGAAACTGTACCACACATTTTAAAATTTCTCATCTAATCTTCATGAAAACCTATATAATAGATATTATTTTCCTCTTTTACAGATAGGGAAATTAAGTTATAATGAAATTATCAATGTTATGAATAAGCAATGGCAATGTTTGGGGTGTTTATTCTACGATAGGATGTAATAAATATTCATATTCTCTCCTTTAAGCTCCACAATCACCATATTGAAGTAGATACTCTCAAGCTGCACACTTTACAGATAAGAAAATGGAGGCTTAGAGACCTTAAATGTCATGCCCAAGGTCAAATAAACGTACATCGTTTATGCAATCTATTGCTTTGTGTCCTTGACAGAGAGCAAAAATGAGTCCCCATTAGTCCTTAGCCTGTCTCTGAGAAACACCAACCAGCACAAGATAGACACATTTTGGCAAGTTGCTTTTCCATTCATGATAATCAGTGAAAGGCTGAGATAAAGAGGATTCCATGGCTTCCAACTTGCATCTCAGTCTCTTAAGGGTGCCCATTTTTTTCCCTAGTTTCCATAATAACGTGATGTACATTAGAATTTGGGACACTGGAAAGCTTAGATGCTGGGGGTTAAGGAGAGTCTGATTGAACATGAAGCATTTGGGGGCTGAGGCTTAAGGACGATGAGTGTAGGGCAAAATTAGAGCGTGGGTCTGGTGCACAAGAGAGCCCTGATCATCACAGGGATAGTTGCCTTCCCCATGCCAGACTGCTGCCAAGATCTGGACGTCTAAGGCTACGCGTCACATGGTATTAGTATTATGTCCATTTTGCAAAGAAGGGAAGTAAGGCTCAGAGAGAAGTATCTTGCTTAACGTACATAAGTGGCAAAGAGGATGGGAACTTCCAGATGTCTGTCTCCGAGACCCGGTTCTAAATGCCCAGCTCAGCATTTTGGAAACTGAGCTGAGAGGAAGGCTTTATATATCCATCCTATTTCAGTTTGTTCTGATCGTTAACTGTGAAAAGATTTAAGAAGGGAAACGAAAACAGTAAGAGGAAGATGAGGATTTGTGGAAGAACTAAAATGGATAAGATGGGAAACGAAGTCAGTGAGTCAAATGTGTTGCATAACTTTTAGCCTGGAATAAGGCAGTTACAGTAATAAAGAATCATGATGTCACAGGGCTTCCAGAAATTGTCTATCTTATTATCCTTTTTTTCTCATAAAGCAATCCAAATGATGATCTTGCATTTTATTTCAACACTTCCCTGGAACTACCAACATTTAATGTCAGTTAATGTCAGTAAGTTCATCCTTAAGTCTGATGGCGAGCTGCCTGCTGATAAACATTCTAGAAAAATAAGGTCATCGCTCCAGCAGCTGGGAGGGTCCCATGACTCAAATTATGCTGACACCTTCATCAAGAGTGCTCTGCGCCGAGGGCCAGCTTTCTCTCTATCTTACAGTCATTTTAGGGGGGTTCTAGAAGCACAACTGATTCCTCTTTTTTGTTCTCTCTCGTAAATCATGAGTTGAGGAAGGGTCTGGTATTTTGCAACTGTAACACAGCTACAAAATCAGTCTGAAATGTAAGGCTTTGGGTCCATCTGAGTAGCCATTCACAATCCAGTGTGAATCTCTACTAAGTACCAACCACCTCTAACACAAAAAACAGCTAAATTGTAGGTATTATTGAATACATCATTGCAAATACCAATCCTATCTTGTATGATTAGTGCCTCTTGTGTCCTGATTATGTAATCTGTGTTCCCCTTCAAATCATGAAGGCATCCGTTCTCCCGGGTATTTTTTTTTAAAGAAGCCTTAATCTACTTTTCCCATTAAGGTCTGTGAGCCATCTCAAATTAATTTTTGTGTATTGTGTGAGGTAAGAGGTCAATGTTCAGTTTTTTCCACGTGGTATCAAACAACCCAGTCACCTTTTATCTGAAAGGACCATTCTCCCCCACCCCCACCCCCACCCCTCCACAGTGAACTACAGTAGCACCTTTGTTGTCAATCAGGTGGTCATATGTCTGTGAGTCTGTGTTTAGAGTCTCTTTTGTTCCCTTGATCTGCTAGTCAGTGAAAGCCATTAGCATAAACTAAGAAGTTATTGGCTTTTCTGAGGTCGGAAGGAAAAGAAGACCTAAGTTTAATACAGTTTAATATAGTAACTAAATTTTAAAATTTTAAGAAAAGTTCCTGGGAGGTGAAAAGGTGTATTGCATACAATAATGTCTGATGGACAAAAAAATTACCAACATGTAAGTGTTGAGGTCTTTCCTCCCTATAGGCACCCAATGAAGCAAATCCTGTATTTGCCTGTTTAGTTTCTCCCACCTTGTCACTTGTAACATATAAAGAATCTTGCTTGTTTGGAAAGGGTCTTAAAAAGCTTATATAATAAAAGAGAGGAGCCAAAAGTTGTTTGGGCTGTATGTCGAGAGAGAGTTTAGGTGGCATTTGGAGAGAAAGAGGGATGCTTGAGAGCAGATTCTGGGCATACATGAATTGGAGGGGAAGGAATGCAATGAAGTGGGGTGGACAGTTATGAGTGAGATCACCTTTGACGGTGCTCAAGAAATACCGAGGAAGGGTGGTGATTGCATTGTAACTATCGTTAGTTGTTGAAATGTGCTTAAGCAAATTACCTACCTCCTCATCTCTCCCGAAGTCTTATCATAGGAAGGTCATTCTGTTGACAGAAGAAGGAACAGAAACTCATCATCATCCCCTCTCCCTTCTTATCATCGTCATTATCAGCACATGATCATTGTGGTTTGACTGGCATCTACCACGTGCAATTTTTAGTGCTTTATGTGTGTTACTTTACTTACTCTCATGACCTGTCTACAAAGTATGTATCTTGATAGCAACAGCTACTATATATTGGATGTTTCCTGTGTGCTAGACACTGTGCTAAGTACTTTATACTCATCATTTCATTTATACTATATAATGGTGTATATATGTGTACACACATATATATATATATATACATATACACACACACACACATATGCTATATTGACAAAATGGAAGTTAAAGGGCTCTGTGTCTCTCCCTGCAATATCAATTTAAAGGAACCTAATTTATTTATCTGCAACCGTCCTTCACATCACTAAATTATCCAAACCACGGCATAGTGGTTGTTTATGAAGAATGTGATGTTCTTGGCTTGATGTCAACCTCAAGAATTGGAGAAATCGATCCTGCTAAAGACAGCGGGAAAGAGGAATTTCAATGCCTATTTCATAACTAAGCACATGGAGAGCAAGACAAGACAGAGAGTTCTGAGCTGAAAGTGCAGAGAATCTAAGTAACGGTCCAGAACAAAGGAAGCGCTCAGAATGAATGAGTAAGGATGTTGCCACAATGTTCTCTGCCCGGGCAGTTAGGTCACCCCAGGAAAACACACAGCTATTTTGAGGATGGAACAGAGCTTTGTGTGTGCCCTCCAGCTGCTCTCTTGCCTTCTTGCAGGCGCTGAAAAAAATCAATGTTGGATGCTGACAAGTGATTCTGTTCAGGCGTTTGCAACCAAAAGTGTGGTCCACAGCTCAGCAGCCCTGGTGTCACCCGGGAGCTTGTTGCAACATCTGGGGCCCCACCTGAGAACTACTGGATACAAGTCTGCATTTTATTCAGATTCAAGGTGATTCCTACACACATGAAAGTCTGAGAACTTAAGAAATACTCGATCACCAAGGAAGAAAAAAGCAAAAATCAGCCCCCCTATTCAGAACCCTTTAGTAGCTCCCACAGCCATCAGGAGAGGGTTCCAACTCCTTCCAGTCTCCAGCCTCCTCTCCTCACTCTTCTGATTTGTATTCCAGCCCAACTCAACTTAGAGCAGCCGTGAGAACCATCCAGGCTTTCTTTTTGCTCTATGTGTTGCATACATTCCTATTAACTGAAATAGGAGTGTTCTAAAGCCAAAGAAGTATACAGCACTATTTGGGAGCAATGAACATAAAAGAAAGATCTCCTGGTCCAGAGGAGCCTGGTGAGTGTGAACGTGGCCAGGTCAGTGCATCAGCTCTGCGCACAGCTCAGTTGGAGAAGCCAGTCTCTTCCCAGGAGGATTCCTGAGTCAGCAACTTTCAACTGATGCCATTTTCCAAGAGACCTTTTTATTTGCTCTTGGTTAGACTCTCTGACAGCAGCTCCAGCACCAGAGAATGCCAACAGGACTCTTGGGAGCCCTTCTTAGCTGACCACACGTTGTCATGATTCACTGATATTGCTCTACTTGTCTGTCTTCAGATTGGCCCAGTGTTTAGTGTTGGACATGAGATCCCTCTCAGCTGTGTTGACAAGAATGTCACAAGCTCTTCCACCAGCCGGCCTAGGGAGCTTGCATACGCCCCAGAATAGAAAGGAAGCTTCCTCCTGGAGGAGGAAAGTTACTACTGGATGCTAAGACTAGGCATTGGTTTTTTAATTGAATCCCCATTTTTCCACAACAGTAGAAAAGAGAGCTGTAAAAATCAGTTTTTACAAATTCTCAGCTATTTCAAGTCCATATAATTTAACTACCAATATCTTGATAGTAGAGGCATTCATTCACAACTAGAGAGATAGTTAAGCCTTAAAGTTTTCAGACTATCAAAAATACAGTTATGGCTCAGTCTCTATATTTTGCCAAAACTTATTTATTCAACAGATATTTTTAAGAGCCTCTATTATGTTCAGAGCACTTTGTTGATTAAAGAGAGGAAAAAAAATTGAGATCTGTTCAGAGGAGTCCAGGAACCCATTCGGCTGGGTCACTGTATTGCAGCTCCAGGAAGTGCAATTCATCAGTGCAACCAAAATCAGTCTCCTGGGGTCTGCGCTAGTTTCCTATCACTATAATAGTAATAGTTCCCTGTCACATATCTGGAGCAGTTTCCTGTTGCTGCCTCACATACGAAGAACTTAGGGGCTTAAAACAATACAAATTTATTATTGCAGTTTTGGAGGTCAGAAGTCTAAATTGGGTCTCACCGGTCTAAAATCAAGGTGTTAGCTGGGCTACGTTCCTTCTGGTGGCTCTAGGGAAGAATCTATTTCCTTGTCTCTTCCAGCTTCAGATCTTGCCTGCAATTCTTTGGCTCATGGCCTCCTTTCATCTTCAAAGCCAGTGATGGCTGGCTGAACCTCTGTCACATGGCATCACTTTGACACTCCACCTCCCTCTTTTACAAGGACCCTTGTGATTACACTGGGCCCATGTGGCTCATCCAGGTCAGTTGATCAGCAACCTTATTTCTCTCTGCAACTGAATCCCCTGCTTGCTGTGCAACCTGACTGCAGGGTCTGGGGATTAGGACATGGACATCTTTGGGGGGTCATTATTCTTCCCATCACAGGATCTGATTTAATCTGCCCAAACCCACTGGAGAGTCATATATGAACAAGAATGATCATTTATTACTCTTTCCTACAAAAAAATATCACTTTGGGGAAGTGGAACAGGTGGGAATGCCCATGTTGGCTGGTCAGCACCTCCTTTCCCTGTAGGCAAATTGACACAGAAAATCGATTTTTAAATAGAAGAAAGCTTGGAGAGCATGATATCAGAACTTCAAATCAAGCTGAATGACTTTAATGCCTGAAGATGTGACTCTGTGAGAGGGAAGCTGTTGAGTGGCTCCATCTCTGTTACAGACAAGTAATTTCTGTTCAGACTAGAGACCAGTATCCATCGGTATTCATTGTACTGGTACATTAGAATTTTTTATTTTTTAAATTTAATGTGGCAAAATAATTTATTGAGAAATCCACTTGTTTTGTTCTTACTGCTTTGCAGAAAAATCTGAATGAATGAGATCACTTTTCTCTTGCCTCCCTGAAAAGGGCTGGCAGGGCTTTGAGTCCCCCAGGGCAGAGTTAAGGGATGTTTGTATTTGGCTTAATTGTGGCTTTGTGGAATGATAAGCAGAAAGGCTGGAGTTGCCTGCTCAGTGGGAAGGAGATTTTTCAAGTAGGAGCTAAGGAAAAGAGACTTTTTTTTTTTTTTTTTTTTGATGGGAAGGACAAAGGGTCAGACTCTCTGAAGGGGATTTGGATGCCGAGTAAATGAATCCCTAAGAGCTTGGTGAAGGAGCCTTGTACCCATGTTTGACCTAGACTGATGGAACTTACCAAATTAACAGACTTCAAAACTGAGACTCATGCAGTGACCATGATGGAAAAAGACAAGAAATCTTCCCTTAATGTTACATAAGTGTCTGGACCCTTAAGAAACTCTAGGGAGGGAGCAAGGCTTTCCATCACATGACAAGTTTTTCTTGCCACTTATTCAAGTAAGGATAGCAAGTCAATTTAATTTAGAAAAAATTTTCAAAAAAAAAAAAAAAGGTAACTTTGCTTTTGGTAACAGAGTTGTGGAGAAAAAGTCATACCAACCACACAGGATTTTATACAGGCTTTTCAGCCTTTCCCTATCAAACAGTCCATGTGAAAGTGAGTTGGAGAATTGTCTACACTGGGCTAGAAGGCTCCCACAGAAATGAATGAAATGTGAGGCATGGAACACTGAACCGTCAGCACTGGAAAGCAGATGGGAAAAATGTAAGACGTGGTCAATGCTTGAAGTACAAAGGTAGGAAATATGAAGAATGTTTCCAGAGCAACTGGTGGACCATTGTGGATCTTAGGGTAATTCAGTCAGGAGTAAAAGAAGGGACTGAAAATCGGGTTGAGATCACAGTAAAGAACACTTTCAAGCCACTGAACTTTGGACATGTGAACAGTTCCCAAACATGGGATAATCTTAGCTGCCTGTCTTCCTTTTTTGTAGGATGGCATTCAAATCACACCCCACAAGCCACGTGAACAGTTAAAAAATGTATGCAACACCTAAAATGTGAAGTACAGGGCTAGGTCCTGGGGAGGAGACTTGTGGGGGAAGGAATTCAGAAATGAGTAACGCCCTCTGGGTCCACAATCTAGTAGAAAAGACAGAATCCAAACAACTTAAGACTTTTTAGTTCTAATGCAGTAACTGTTTACCATCGCACTCATGCCAGAACTCAGATTTTTCTGTTTACATTTTTTATCATGAAAATAGCCCACAGAATAGGGACATCTTCCGGTTCTACTTCAGCTAAGAGCATCTTCAAAGAGAAAAGTTGGAGTTGTGTAAGGAAGAGAGAGAGAGGAGGACTAGGGGACAAGCTTTACGCATTATCTGTCAGACCAAGGGCTCGTGTCCCTTACCCTTTCACGATACTCCACGGAAAGGCTGAGCCTGGGGATCAGGGTTCGTGGGAAGCTGTGGGACTGTTGCCTCTGGTACTTCTTGACGCAATTGGTATTTTCACCTGCAATCCTTTTGTTTTAACTGCCTCTATCTCTTAAAGGTAAAGAGCCTCTTTCAGGGCATGGCATCTCTGAGTTCACCCCCACATACCCCAAGCTACCTATCACCAGCGGAAGCAAATAGTAAAATGGCAGGACTGTTCTTCCATCCAAATGGGGAAGTGCAACAACCCAAAAGCTGGGCTCTGGCACTCCCAACAAAAAGCAAAAGAAAACAAGATTTACTAACATTTAGGAAAATAATTCCCAGGGGGAGGGGTCCTTTCTTAATGGATTGCTTTCACTTTGGCTTTTACTCACATCATGATAACAGATTTTAAAAACATACATTATTTTTATAATAAAATATATTTTTACTACAGTAAAATATATATAACATTTACCATTTTAATCATTTTTTAAAGAATACAATTCAGTGGCATTTAGTACATTTGCAATAATATGCAACTGTTACTGCTGTCCATCTCCAGAACTTTCTTATCATCCCAAACAGAAACTCTGTCCCCAGGAAACAATCCCTCCCCCAGGACCTGGTAACCTCTATTCTATTTTTGTGTCCATGAATTTGCTTACTCTAGCTTACTTGTGGAAATGGAATCATATAAATCTGGGGTTTTGTGGATTTTTTAAAAGTGGCTATCTTTCAGACAGACAGAAGGGAAAAAAACAGAGACAAGCCAAATGCAGCTTCCCTTGGCTCTTCTACTCTGTGGCACGGTCCTGGCTGCCCTCCCATGCAGGATGCTCCCTCCTTCCCTGGACGCCTGCATGGCAATGATGCCACTGGGCTCCTCACAGCTCTTCATGCTGTTCATCTCAGCTCATATCCTTCCTGTTTTGTACAAAGACTGATTTCCCCTTTGCTGGCTCTGTCAGCTGAGCTCAAAAGCAGGGTCGCATCTCTGCTCCTGGCACAAATCACTTCTTATGAAGCCTGGCTGGGTTTGGGCGGGCAGCTGCCAGGCTTCGAGTCTCCTACGTGGCTGTCCTGGCCACAGTGGAGCTTTGTGTGTGACCAACGGGTGCTGGGCGTTCGCCCCACTGCCTGAAGTGGTGGGTTGTTCCTGACACTTAATCTCACTGCACTTGTGTCCCAGGTCCTGGGGTCCACTGTGACCTGGAAGATGAACTTCCCCATGAAAAAGAGAACTCGCCTCTGATTTTCCTGCAAGGTTCTTGGTTTGTAATTATTTGTGACCTTCTCTGAACTGGCCAATCGATTAGAACCGTCTTGGAAAGCCTATCCCTCAGCATGTAGTGCCTGAGACAGTCTACTTCCAGATCCCTGGGGGGAACAGAGCAGATTTCCAGTGAGTTTTTCTAATTTGAAAAAATCTGTCCTTTAAGTTTCTTAGTTCTAGAGATGCTCTTCCAGAATGTGGGTCTCCTTTATCTGTGACTAGATGTGGAATGCATAGAGTCAGATTTATAGGGTGCCCCACACAACAGTGCACAGGCCGGCCTGTTTCCCTCTTCACCTGTTGGTAAAGGTAATTTCAAAGTAGCTTCAGAGGAAACTGACCAAACCTTACCATCTTGGTCCAAAATCTCTTCGTCTCCCTATAAGAATACTTTTCTTGCCTTGGACTATGTCCAGCCTACCACCTACTCAGTATGTCTTTTATGTTTTTGATTTTTTTGTTTGTTTGTTTTTGACTAGCAGAATCTCTGATTTACTTTGCAAGACATTTGCCCTTGCTTTAAACTTCTTTCTCTCGGCTTCCCCTCCTCTTTTAAATATTCCTGAAAAAAGCTTTGGCTTGGCCCCTTCATTTCGTTATTCTTCTGTGTCTTGTCCATGACATGGTGGAAATTGGACGTGGGGTTTCATATTAGATACATGGGGTTTCATGTTAGATACATCCTGACTGTGCTACATCCCAGGTGTGTGACCTTGGGCAAGTAATTGAACCTCTCTAAGCTTGATCCCTCCTCTGTGAAATGGAAACAAATTATTTGTTATTCTCAGGGATGTGGATAGCATTGCTGGAAATAGTAAAAGTACCTGGCATATAGCGGAGACTTGAC
The DNA here is from genome assembly GCF_048773025.1 of Camelus bactrianus. Taxonomy (NCBI): domain Eukaryota; kingdom Metazoa; phylum Chordata; class Mammalia; order Artiodactyla; family Camelidae; genus Camelus; species Camelus bactrianus. The sequence goes on from NC_133552.1 coordinate 17,294,296, forward strand.
AAAATTTAGCACCCATCCCGTACCCTTTTCTTTCTTGATTTAGTTTAATGTAAGCCCATCCCAGTCGGCCTTCAACAGACTTGAATTCCTAAGACAGAACCCTCAATGTCCAGAGGTCTTTCGGGTCAAAGCTAGTCTAGACTCCACACAGGCTGCCCCCAACCGAAGCGGATACTGACAGCTGGTATTCACGTAGCTGCGTGATGCTGGCTCACTGAGACCTTCATCTGTAGAAGCAGCGACGACGCAGTGCCGCCCCTTAACTCCTCCACGCTGCGCTGGGTAAAGGAGGTGGGTATTTCAGAGAGACGCCGGGCATATAAAGGCCAAAATGCCTGTGACATGGTTCCACAACCTGGAAGTGACAAAGGAGAAAGCCAAGGAACCAAAGGGAGTGCGATGCGGGTCAGGCTTGACAGAGCAGAAGGACCTCTTCTAAGCAAGCCAGGACCAGCTCCCCTGCGGGTCGTTCCCGGGGCCGGTAACTGGGGGATTCTTCCCCCAGGAGACGTGAGGGCGCTGCTGGAGCGCGCTGAAGCTCCCTAGGGGCCGCGGGACTGCGTGCCCTCAGCTGTACTGTCAGGGCTTAGGTTTCTATTTGTGAGAACTTTCTGTATTGGTTGGCAGCTTCTCCCCAGCCTCCACCCCGATCTGCGCGATCTGCGCGCTCTCCGCGGCACAGCGGTGATGGGATTCCAGACCCTGGCCGCAAGAGGACGAGGTGAGGGTTAGGTTGGACGAATGCTGACAGGGGCGCCCTCGGAGAGGGGTTCCGCGGGGAGCAGCCCGCTGAGGTCAGAAAGACGCGGTTCTCGCTTCGGGTAAGTTGCAGGGCCCCGCTGGGCCCACTGATTTCAGTGCAGACCTTAATCCAAATTACTAGGGAAGATCAGCTTTTCAGGCAACTGTACTGATGCTAAAAACCGCTGCTTGGGGCTGTGGGGTTGGGGTTGGGCCAGGTCTGTGTTTACCTCATTTCGACCCCTGAAAGCGCGGTTCCATCTGGGTCCCCAGCGAGGGCAGGGAGGGATTTCCAGAGGGAACCGGGAGAGAGGAGCGCACAGCTGCTCCTGCGGTCCCCAGCTCGCATCGCCCGGGGCCTGAGGTCAGGGGCTGGGGGGGAGGTACAGGGAGGGGTCCCGAGTTCCTTCCCGTTTGCGCCCTCGGTGTCTCCTTGAGAGCAGCAGGCCGGGAGCAGCGCTTCGCCTCCCTGGTGAGCTTCTTGGATTGCGGCAGGAGCCCCGGATTTTTTTTTTTTTTTTTTTTTTTGGAGGGGAGAGGGTTGGGGATGGCGGCGTCAGGGCGCCGCTTCCCCCTCCTCTCTCCCTCTCTCGGCCGCTGGGGGGCGCAGTGACCTTGCAACGCTGCCGCGAGCAGCGCCGGCGAGTAGCGGACCTAGTTTTCCAGCGCTTGGGGGAGCGGAGCGGGGCGGGGCTGGGGGTTGGGGGCGGGGTGCCAGAGCTGCGGGAGGTGGGGGGATAGGGGGAGGCAGCTAGAGAGGGAGTAGTGGGAGGGACGCCAGAGAGGCATGCGCGGAGCGGAGACTGGCGGGGGAACCCCAAGGTTGGTAAAGGCAGTGCCGAGTCTCCTGGGAGAAGGTAAGAGGGGGCTCCTCAGCAGGGGTGGCCGATTTTTATGGAGTTGACTTGCGAGGTGGTTGGGGGCGGGGGCGACCCCGTACCCATCTTGGGTCCAGAGGGGCGCAGGAGAGGGACCTCAAGGCACTTTTATGCAGGACGACTCTTAGTGAGCACAAAGCCTTCGTTCTGCGCGGTCCTGGGCGCTGGGTTCCGGACTGGTGGCTTTTCTCGGTTCCGCAGAAGCGCACACACAGATGGCGAAGGCCAGCGCAGAACCACCTCCCCAACGCGCCCAAAGCTGGTGGCAAACAAAGTTTTGCTGCTGAACCGCGCTAGCGAGCATGAAACCGCAGCACATTGTTTGGTCCAAGCGCCAGATGTGGAATCCACCTGCTGAGATTGCAGCTGGGAAAGCGGATGCTGCATTTCACCCCCACGCCGCCTGCCCATGACCGCGTGGGAGGCTCACTATCCTGTGAAATTGATGCTGTCAGCTTGGAGAATGTGGAGAAACTTCAGAAGCGGGGTTATTTAGCCTTAATGGGAATGAGGGCTCAAAGGAAAGGGGATATTCAAGACCTGCCCTGTGATATTCCAGTGGAATTTGGGAGGATCTTTGAATCGAAGATGTTCAGGGAAAGCGCAAAGGACTGAGGGTCATTTGCAAACTTAGGTTTCTTAGACCCTGTCCTGAGGTCGAATGGCAGTGAGGTCTTGGCAAGTCAGGACATCTCGCTGAACTTCAGTTTGCTTGTGTGTGAAGTAGGCTAGTTCTTGCCCCACCTCACTGGGTGGTTTGGAAGGTGACTAGAGGGAGGGTATTGTTTTGAAAAGTGTAAAATGCGGTTTCCACAAATTAAGCTATCACCGTATTGCTCCCCACACCTCCTTCCTGGCCACCAACAGAACTTTGTATCTGAGTCCAGACAGGAAATTCAGGGCAGTGCTGAAGTTTTTCTGGTTACCCGAGCAGAGGGGCAAGATGAGTCTGTTTCTCAACCTCTTGTTGCAATTCCTCTTCACCACACAGTCACCCTGAAACTGCCCATCACAGCGTGACATCAGGGGACAGGACCTTTGCCTTTTTCATCACATTCTTTAGGGCACATACAAAGGGAGGGGAGGGAGATGTTAGGAGAATTGATGAAAGCTGAGTCGTGGCAGCTGGGGGGTTAGATTTAATTGGACATGTTCTTCAGGAGACCATTTAACTCTGGATATATTGTCAACTTTCTGAAGTTAGAGTTCTTGTTTTCTGACATGGGGACAATTCTATCAGAGCCAAGAATAAACACCTAAGAATAAGCATTGTAATTTGAATAGTCTTTAGCAGAAGATAAGTAAAGAGCTCCAGAACATCCTCCCACACAAATCAGAGCACATAATAATAGCAGGGACAAATTTGAATAGTTTCTCTTATTACTAAATTTAGATTCATAATTCTAATACGGAAAGGAGAAATTCACATGGTTGGTTGATAACTTTTAAAATCTAGGCAGTTCTTTTTAGATAAGCATGTCCAGCCTTCCAGAGATTATAAACATGAGCAGTACTAGTGCCTGTATGTCATATATCTTTTCAAGGTACTAAATAAGATCTCTGATTGGCTTTTCCATTTTAATTAAAAGGAATTGAAATATGACTCAGAGGTTGGGAAATAAAACTAGACTGTTTTACACTGAACTGGAAGTCTTTATAAAATAACACTGATGTGATAATAAAGCTAACTTTACTTTTATAGACTCTTGTGTGCCAGACTGAGATTTGCATGTTACAACTCATTTAGTTCTCACAATAATTTGTAAAGAAAATGAAGCACAGAGAGGTTAAGTGCCTTGTCCAAGATCACACAACTAGTAAGTAATTTCTCTCAAATTGGCATAAAACTTCTATTTGATTGGTACTCTTGTGTTTTTTTCTTTACTTCTACACTGGGTTTCATCCCACACATCCAGACTGAGGACATGGAGCAGGGATCCAGGACCCTGAGCTTGTCACTGAATCGCTATGTGGTCTTTACTTCCTTTAGCTTCAAGAGTAGACTGGCAGATGTGATTTGCCCGATAATTGTGTTTGAAAATTGTTTAAAAAATTATTTAGTTCTGTTCTTGGATCCTTAGCATTACATTTATTAAAAGAGATAAGTGCAAAGTAGACCTCTAAGTTTTTCTGGCAGGTATCATTGAATAGCACCCATGGCCAGCACGTGCTTTTCTCTAGTTGATTTCAGATGATGAAAACTGGAGGGTGGCAGGAATTTTTTTATTCCTTACATTCCTCTACTTTCTTTTATTCCAGCAAGCTATAGTGGCTCAGAAAACAATGGAGTCCTGAAAATATATGTAAGCTTCCCTATTCTCTCTTGCATTATTTGGAAGCTGTTCTTAGAAGACAGTTTCTGGCCTGGCCACTTTATTTACTTATTTTGGATTCCTTAAAAATTAAAAAAAATTTTATACAGTTTTTAAAGGCTACTTTCCATTTACAGTACTACAAAATATTGGCTATATTCCCTGTGTTGTACAATAAATACATCCTTAAGCCTATCTTACACCCAATAGTTTATACCTCTCATTCCCCTACCCCTTATTGCCCACCTCCCCCCCCCCCGGTAACCACTAGTTCTCTAGTCTGTGGGTCTGCTTCTTTTTTTATTATATTCACTACTAATTTGTTGTACTTTTTAGATTCCACATATAAGCAATATCATACAGTGTTTATCTTTGTCTGACTTAATTCACTTAGCATAATGTCCTCCAAGCCTGTCCATGTTCCTGCAAATGGCAAAATTTTATTCTTTTTCATGGCTGGGTAATATTTCAGTGTGTATGTGTGTACATACATACATACCACATCTTTATCTGTTCATCTGTTGGTGGGCACTTGGGTTGCTTCCATGTCTTGGCTGTTGTAAATAGTGCTGCTATGAACATTGGGGTGCATGTGTCTTTTTAAATTAGTGCTTTTGTTTTTTTCGGATATATACCTAGGAGTGGAATTGCTGGGTCATATGGTAGTTCTATTTTTAGTTTTTTGAGAAACCTAGGATGGCCACTTTAAATCTAATAGGTGAGGAAAATTGAACTTCTATATATGTTTATTGTTTGGGTATTTTAAACAATATGATTCAATTGTCAAGGCATTTGAACTGTCCAATGACCTATATAAAAGCTTTTTTTTTTTTTTTTTTTCTGGTTTCTCACCCTTACTTTACTTTGGTCTCTATGGAGGTTTGGGCTGAGGGAGGTAAGCATGTCAGTGTTACTGACCTTGCTGGGCTCACAGCAGCCCTTCCATGCTTGGTGAATTTTGATGTCCTGGAGAGACGTTTCAACAATGAGATTTAAGGGTCTTCCCTTCCCCTCTGTGCTGTTGTGGGTAAGAATGTCGACTTGGAAGCAACAGTGCCTGGGTGTGAAACTGGCTCCACTGACCCAAGGTGCCTCGTTTCTCACCTGTAAAATAAAAATAGTGCTGTTATATGAACCTCATAGGGTGTTAGGAGGATGGAGTGTGTGTTTGTGTGTGTGTGTGTGTGTGTGTGTGTAGAAAGCTTAGAACAGTGTCAGGCACACAGTAGATGCCATGTAAGTGTTGGTAATGAACTGATGATGATGGGTAAGATACCAGAAGATGAGTGCTACAGGAAAAAATAGAGCAGTAAATGGGGATAGTGGAAACCTGCAGGGATGCAGTTTTAAAAAGGATAATGGGGAAAGCCTCCATCCGGAGGTAAATTTGAGTAAATGTGGGGGTGGGTAGAGAAGTAGAGGAGGGTGTAGGGGTGCAGAGGCAGTGGGTAAGGAGGTCAGAGAGGTAACTGAGGGACACACTGACAGACATAGCAAATGCTGAAGGTTGTTGTTTTTAACTTGGGAATTCTCTTTTGGAAAATTTCAAACGTACAAGTAGAGAGAACAGGACATGTGACCCTCTCCCACCTTCAGCAACGGTCAGCCTGGCCAGTTGTGTTTCGTCCACATCCCCCACTGGCAATTCCCACTGTATCATTTTAAAGCAAATTCAACAAATTCTATCAATTATTTCTAAATCCTTCTGTATATATTTCTAAAAGGTAGGCACTTAACCAAACATGACCATGATACTTAACCTGACTGTGTTTCCCGTCTGTAAATCAGGCCTAGCAGACCCTCCCTTGCAATACTTGTGTCCAGATACAGGTGAATGCCTGCGGCCCGCAGTGTGGGGTCTGGCAAGTGGTGCCCAGTTACTCAGCCATCTCGCTGGTGATGCTGTCTTTGGTGGCCCTTGGGGTTTGTTCTTTTTCTCGATAGTTCAGTCGTGGCATCTTCACCTCCACTTACTCTCTCCCTTCTCCGTACCTACTTTGGGTGCATTTATTCAGTACGCCCTTTATCTGCTCTCTGTTGATGCTTTTAACTTTCAGTGCCTTTGTTCACAGCCGACTGACAGCTTTGCTCTTTTGATCCCTGTAGCCCATGAAATACCAGGGCTCTCTATTCTCCCCAGACCTTCCAGAAGGGAGTCGGATACTTGTCCCATTTCGTTTTTTCAACAGCATTATTGAGATTGAGATAGAATTCACACACCGTACAAGTCACCCATTTAAAGTGCACAATCCCGTGGTTTCAGTATATTTGCAGACAGGCACCGGCTCTACCGCAGTTGATTTGAGAACAATTACAGCCTCAAAAAAAGATACCACCCTGGACCTTTTAGCTCTCACCCCCATCTTCCCATCCCCCAAAGCAACTCTTAATCTTCTCTCTGTCCCTATGGCTTTGCCTGTTCTGGATAATCCATAAATAAATAGAGGTGAAATGTATTTTGTCCCTGACTTCTTTCACTTAGTATGATGTTGTCAGGGCTCATCCACATTGTGGCATGTGTTAGTGCTTCACTTCTCACTGTGGCTGGATAATATTCCACTGTATGGCCATAGCACACTTGGCTTGAGCACTCCTCAGCTGATGGATATTTGGGTTACTTCCACTTCTTAGCTGTTACAAATAACACCGTCATGAACACTTGTGCATGGATAGAAATAGCCAATCACTGTGTAGTGTAACAGGAACTAATGTGGTGTTGTAGGTCAAATATACTTCCAAAAAACCAAACAAACTCATAGAAAAAGAGATCAGATTTGTGGTTATCAGAGGTGGGGGTGGGAAATTAGGAGAGGGGGAACTGGATAAAGGCAGTCAAAAGGTACAAACTTCTAGTTATAAGATAAATAAGTAATAGGGATGTGAGGTACAACATGATAAATACAGTTAAGATTGCTGTATGTTATCTGTGAAAGCTGTTAAGAGTAAATCCTGAGTTCTCATCACAAGAAAAAACTTTTTTCTCTGATTTTGTACCTATATGAGACGATGCAGTAAACCTACTGTGCTAATCACTTCGTGATGTATGTAAATCAAATCATTATGCTGTGCACTTTATACACTGCTATATGTCAGTTATATTGCAGTTTAAGAAATTTTCATGTACAAGATTTCACGGTAACATACACTTTCATTTCTCTTGGGTTTATAGCCAGGAGTGGAATTGTTTGGTCAAATGGTAACTGGATGTCGAACCATTTGAGGAACTGCCAGAATGTTTTCTCACATGGCTCCCCATTTTATTTTGCCCAAATATGGAAATCTAGCCATCTTTCAAGTACAGGTACCTGCCCTTACTTTGGGTAAATTTTTGTATTAATATTTTTTCTAAGTCTTATTTAGTTATCTTTTTTGGTTTGTTATTGGTTTTTTAATGTATTTTTTAAAACATTTTTTTTGAGTAGAACATGACTTGAGCAGTGGTCCCCAAAGTGGAACGGGATGACTCATTGGAAAACAAGAACAAAATGCTATTTTCAATTATGCTTTATAATTACATAATGTATTAGAATTGCTGTGCATATGTAAGGTTTATAAATAAATAGTCCTATATTAGAGATGTATGTGCAAAGATTTTTTTTTTTTCACAAATAGGAAATTGTAATCATAAAATTCTGGGGACAACTGTTCAAAGGGCATGGAATCGAATATATATAGCTGAGTGGATCTTAATCCCACATTTTGTGACAAATTGAAGGGGAAATTCTTAAAATTACTTTGCTAATGAAATTGAAAATATCCTGCTAATTTTAGCCCAAGTGGAACATGTAAATACCAAGGGAAGGAGGTTTGGATCAGGTGTTGGGCTTTTGTTTTTGTTGTACTTCTGCTGATTACTAATGGTGAGACTTGGGGCAAATCCCCTAACGGTCTCCATTTCAGTTGCCAAATTGGCCTCATAACACCTGAAATATCGGAAGTTATCATTGTGCAGAGTGAGAGTAGTAAGCGTGACATAAGCAGTGACCACAGGAAGTTAGTCATCTGTGCATCTTGGGCAACCTTACAGTTTTCTTAGGCAAATATCTGGTGTTCCTTGATCTTTGCCCTGGTTGGGTGTTCCCCTTCTCACCCCACCCTGCTTTCTGTCCTTCCTCTGTGTTCTCGACAACAGACCTTCAAAATTAAGGGTCATTGCCAAAGGTTAAATTGGTCAGAGAGGAGCCGTGTGATGCCACCAGCCACCATTGCAATCTGGTGCTTTTGGTGTGAGAACACGGTGTTCAGCACATGCTGCAGCGGAGATGTGCAGCTGTCTGAAACCTGCAGCTTACTCCAATTCCTGGCCACTGTCGTGGAAGCTATGGAGTTGCATTATTGGGCGTCTTGATGGTTTCTGTGTGACATGTGATAGCTTAACTCTGTAGACATCCTTGGGGGAATGTGACCTTTGATTAAAGTCAAAACATGAGGGGAAGCAGAGACAGAAAGATGGAAAGAGGTTCTGGGGAACTGTGTTAACCAAACAGCCCACACACTGTGGTTATGGACCATTTCACGCACTGCTTGCTTTTGTCTCTTACTGGGCATGCTCAGTAAGACACCATAAAATTGAGAGAAATGAATTTTCCCTTTACCCTCAACTCTTGTGATTTCTATTCTCTAACATTCTTTATTCCAAGGAAATGGTTGGCAGACATTCTAGGTCATGATCTCCAATGTCATCTACAAGATGATGTCTAATCTTGACTTCCGTTCCTGGACAACAGAAATAATCAGCCTAACCATGCTTAGGCACTATTGGCTAGTTTGTTCATTCTTTCATTCATACACTCAAAGAATATATTTATTGAGCACCTATTATGTGCCCCATCTAGATACTGGGGACAGAGCAGTGATCAGAATAAGTTTTTAAAAAATTGCTCTCAGAGATTTTACATTCTAATGAGTGTTAGTCATTGAGGATAAATAAAATGGGGACTAGAGCTAAGGAGTAAGGAGGAAAAACTAGACTTGGGGAGGGGAGAAGAACTGTTGGGGAGCCGTTTTTTACCGGGTGAGCAGGGGGCGTGTCACTAAGACAGTGACATTAAAGGTGAGTCTTTTCTCTGATGTTCCCTGGTATGTCTTCCAGTACTCGGTAGTGCTGAGGCAGAGAAAGTCATAAATCCTAAACTTGACACACTTGTGCCTGTTCATGGAGTATCTTCAAAACTGTTAGGGGTATTCGGAGCTAAAGCTATTCATCCACTGTCAGAGCGCTGGCTGCTTATGGTCTGCAAGACTTTCATGAGGTCACTAGAGTTCATGGTGGCTCATGCCCGGCTGATCATCCGCCCCTCCTGTAAAGATTGCATGTTTGCCAGGTGCAAAGACACTGTGGCTCTGCAGTGGCCCTGGTGATGCAGTCATTCTCAATGGGACCAGTGACCGCGCTGGGCAGGGACCTTCCAGAATGAATGGGGGTGGGGGGAGTCCTGGAGTCCCTGCGTTGTCTCGGGCCTTTGCTGCTGCACGTACGTTAACTAGTAATCTGGCCTGTGCTTACCCTCAGTAGGACAGTCTCAATAGAAATGACGGTAACTTTTGTAGCTGGATTTCTCTTCCTTTAAAATGTGTTTAGAAATTGATTTTATTTTTGCACCTAAGCATCTCTGATTCAGAGGAGCTCATTTATGATGGTGGGAAGGGCTTGAGAAGATGCCTAGCTAGCACTTCTCAGGTTCATGTTATTCGTTGCCTGCCAGCACCCAAAATGTCTGAATGTGTGTTTAGGCACTACCTCCCCTCCCCCAGAATGTAAGCTGCCGGAGGGCTTATATGTATCAGGAAGTGAGAGCTAGCGTGATGAAAATTAAGCAAGGTGATGTGATAAGGAGTAACCAGGGAACTACTTTAAGAGAGGCAGTTAGGAAAGACTTCTTTGAGGAAGTAATTCATAAACCCAGGCATGCATAAAACGGGAAGGAGCCAGACGTGCGGTCATTTGGGGGAACAGCGAGCGTTCCAGGCGGAGGGCCGAGAACAGGGCCGATAGTGTGGGCGGGAGCTTGTAGGACCCAGGAGCTTGCTGTGTGGTCGGGACTTAGGGAAAGTGGACCCACGAGAGAGGTCTGCAGGACAGGATGGTGTCACGCCTCAAGGACAAGGTAAGGATTTTGGATTTTATTCCAGATTTGATGGGAAGCTATGACGGTGAGGCGGGGAGTGGATTAGAAGAATGACATCTGATGTAGGTCTATAAAAGATGTCTCTGACTAACTTGATAATAAATGGGTAAGAGCAGAAGCAGAGAGACCACTGGGAAGATGGCCAGAGGTCCAGGTGGGAGAAGATGGTGACTTAGGCTCAGGTGGCTGCTCTCGATAGAGGCTTGTGGATGGGTAAAGAGGGGGAGCTGGGGAAGGTGGGGTCAGCGATGACTCTTAGGTTTGGGGCCTCAGCAACTGGGAAGTATGTCCCCTGAGATGGGGAAAACCAGGAAGGAGCAGGTTTGGGGGGAGAAGTCAGTGTATGTTTTGGATATATCAGGCTGTGATACCCCGCCTCCCCAGACAAATGTCAAACAGTAAGGTCTGCTCGCCAGGAGGTCATGGGAGGTCAGAAATAGATCCGTGTGGGAGCCGCCTGTATACATAATGATGATCTTAGCCTCTGAACTTTGTGAGAACCAGAGTCAGGCTCCCTGCTGTGCGCCTGCGGACCCCACCCTTCCTCTGGGCTGAACGCCAAAGGGACTGCCTCCACCTCTGGGCCAGCCCCTTGGTGACCTGGCTTTGGCTGTTAAAGGTTGCTTTAAGCTTTACAATGTGAAGGACACTGGGAGGGCATTAGAAAGACACACATGCCGAGCCTGCAGGTACAGTGACGAGAGTGCTTCTCCTTTATGCAGCTCTCAACCTTTCAATCATTACCTAACTTACTAAAGCTAAAAACGGAGCTTAAAAGTGAGCGGATCATTTTAAAGACAGAGTCTAGATTCATAGTGTGTTCTTTAGACAGTATAAGCTAAGCATTGATTTACATTACTATTATAAGTAAGTATTATAAGCTCATGTAAATTTATACAAAACAAATTTTTTCATGTTTTGTTGTTCTCAGTTTCACATGCCACCTGTCTACTTTATTGAAATACAAACACAAACCGAATAAAAATAAGAAACTATGAAAATGTGTCTTGACTTCCAGATGGTATTCCCATTTTGGGTTTGACGTTTAATTTTACTGGAATAATGCATGGATGTTTTACATTTTTACCTGTTTTTTATCAGCAGTATTCTTATACAACTTTATCATTGTATGAAAATAATTATTTTTATGCTTTGAAACCTCTTTCCTATACCAATGTCATATCCCTTAAGTTTGCTGCAAGTTTTATGGCTAGTTTATTTATTAATTTTTTACTTTTAAATCCAAGTGGGATTTACTGTGTAGTACAGGGCTGGGTACAAACTTTTATTTCTTGTTTCTTTGCTTCCTCAAAGGAATTTCGAGTTAAAAATATGATTGAGCCCTTGTTTATCTTGAATGATTCTTGCTCCCTGCAGATAAACTTCCCAGCCCTCCACCCTGTCACTTGGTGAGTTCAAGGTCCGAATCCAATAGGACAGCAGGATTCACACCAGCCCCGAGCCTAGAAGATGGTATCACAGTTTGCGGGCTGCCGGGACTCTCCAGAGGACCCCTGGGAAGGGGTCAGCGATGACCCTGGTGACACTGATGGTTCGCCCAGCCTCCTGGACACTGACCACACCTCTTGCCAATCAGACATCAGGTTCAGGAGGCACAGGGCTGCCTGGATTAACCCCCAGTGTGTGCAGCTGCAGGATCTGCCCAGCCAGGTGCCAGCAGTGGGAGACAGTGAGAGCCACGTTGTGGGGGACGCCGCCTCTCCCCGGGGCCCTTCACTGTTGTCTGCAGGGGACTCCCTGGTGGAGACATCACTGCTGAAGGGCACTGCGGACTCCACAGGCAGCTGCTCTGCCCAGGGCTCAGGAGAGAAGAGCGGGGACTTCTCTCTTACCTCAGCGGGAGAGCGGGCCGTGCTCCCAGGACGCGGTCCTCAGACGTCTCTGTTCACAAGCCCCAAGATTTTGGCCGCTTCCCCAGGTCCTGAGGCCGACAGTGCTTTTTTCAAGCCTTCCCACCTGACAGCTCCCGCTGATGAAGGTAACTCTAGTAGGGACTTCCCTCCCTCCTCTCCTGTCTGTCCTCACGCTTGCTTTGTATGGGTCCAAAGCCAAGTTTCCTCATGAGAATAAAGGTCACAGGTTTCCGCCTTGACCTCAAGGCAGGGCATTAGCTCAGTTAGTACTGTCTCTGGCCAGGCCACCTGGACGGCTTCCTGTCCTCCTTGGACTGCAGGGAAATGTCATGTTAGCTCCACTTGATTGAGAGTGAGTGTCACTTGGCATCTTGGGGCAAGTGTGTGCCCTCCGCAACTTGCAGCTCATTAAGCTGTGTGCCAGGGAGAGCACTGGAGGTGTCTGCATTCAGGTGCTGGTAGAAGGTGGTCCAGAGGGGGTGGGCTGCATTTCACAGCCGTGCTGATGTCAGAGAGGAACTTGCCTCCCCTGTTAGGTTTACCTGGACAGTGTGTGACTAGAAAAATAGTAAGATTTAAAAACACAATTCTTCCAGACACTGGACAAAATTAAATTAAAACCATGGTTCCCATTGCTACCAGGTAACACACGTATTCCTAAAGTACTCAAAGTCCTATGAGATAATCCATGCCGAAGGCTATTGAGTCAACAAATTAGCTCTTACTGTTATAATTTATGGCACGCTTCGTTTATTTTTAAGTATCCATTATGTTGTAGCACGCTTTGTATCGATTTACATTTTTGTTGGAATCCTAGTTCAAAGGGTCAGCAAAATTTTTTTTCCTTTTAAAACAATTTTAAAAGCTGCCTGAAAACGTGTGTGTATGTGTGTGTGTGTGTGTGTATTTCTCACTTACAGGAACTAGTCCTCCCCCTTTCCTAAAATAGGGGGTTTATTTTTTCCATTGGAAACTTGAAAAGTCAAGGATGGTGACAATCTTTAACATTACTCGTAGTTTAAGAACACCCGATTTTGGACAATCTTTCAATGGGCTAATTTTGAGATAAGAACCAAATTTAAGCAAAATGACAGTCTGATTACAGGACTGTTTTCTATCTTTTTGCTCACCTGCACGGATAGTTCTCAGGAAAAGAGTAATTTTTAAATTTAGTGGTTACAAAGTGAGAGATTATTCTCTCCTACTAGATTGTCTCCCGGGGAGAGTGAGGAAGACACAGAGAAAAGGGAAGCCCTCTCACCCACAGACCACCACCACCACAGGTTATAAAGTGACCAGAGATGATCCTTAGCGCCTAGTGTACCCCTGCGCCGAATCATTTTTTGTGTTCCTGTACCGGAAGTGGTTCTGCAACCTAAAATTATCTTGTAGCTTTGCCTTTCTCCTAGAAAGAAAACAGGTACCCTAGCCCCTTTGACCAAAAACAGAGACTCCCAGCAAAGTACCTTTAAAAATCACTGTGTTGTTTGAGAGTGTCTCTTAGACTTGCTAAGGGGATTCATTCTATGGGATTAAGAAGAAATCCTGAGTGATCTGGTTGTTTCTTTGGTGTGGGGCAGCGATGGGGAGGTCAGGTATTTGCCACTAGGACCCAGGATTCTCCTGGAAGTGTTGTATCTCAAGGGTTTTCCTTTCCTTAATGGCATGAGATGGACAGATGCCTGAGCCTGTCAGCATCTCCTGAGGATGCAAGAACTGATTCCACAGCTCCTTTTGTTCTCTTAGGAGCTGCACGTTTACAGAGTGCTTTCACATTCCTTATCACCTTCAGTTTCCTCACAAGATAAATTATCCCAGTTTCAGGGATGAGGAAATTTTACTGCAGAGGTGCAGCCAGTGCACCGAGAACTAGAGCTGGAATCCACTGTCTGGTTCTTCTCTGTGCTTTTTCCCCTATCCTCAGGGTCCTGAAACTGTGACCTGCAGCCAAATCCAGCCAGACTCCTGATTTTACTGATAAAGCTGTGTTTGTTTTGTCTACAGCTGCTTTCTCAGAACAGTGGCAGAACCGACTCGTTGCAACAGACCCTCAGACCCTATGATATTTACTACCTAGTCCTTTTCAGAAAAAGTTTGCCCACCCCAGACGGCTTCTGAAGCTGAGAGGTCCAAACAGAATAGTGGGGTCCCTGAGGACGAGGCAGGGGGTGTGAGGGATCCTGCTACCTCTCTGTCTGCCACCCTGAGACCTTTAAAACCATTAAGACACCGGCAACAGTTCGTTCTGACTCATCAGGCTAGGACAGCAGCACTTAGGGATCTCACAGAAATGTCTTGCCTTCCATGCCGCAATAAGGCGTCCCGTGACAGACGTCGTTTTGCCTTGGTGGTGTTCACTGCCAGTAATCGAGCGGCTTCGAGGTGCAGAATGGATGAGTCAGCCAAATACACCCTCTGCAGTTGCTTCTTGTTTTTGACTGGAGGAAGATCATTTTGGAGAAGCAGTGCTGGCCTTTTTCAGATAGATTTTGTTTCTGTAAACAGGAAGTTTGGGGTCAATCACAGTGAGCTGAGGGAGTGATTCCATAATCTCATGGCCCTGCTTCTAGATTGTTCGTTCTCACCCTCCATGATCCACTTGTCTTCCTACCCACTTTGCCTCATTGGTCTCCTCCCTCCCAGTGCTTGCCACTGCCTCCTCTCAGGAGTCCTCCCAGGTTACTCTTGTACAAGTGCCAACCCTTTCCCATCTGCAAGGCCAACCATCAGGAGGGTCTTTCTTCTCCTGTCGTCCTAATTTATTCTAGAATTGTGCTAATTTTAAAAAATGATATTTAAAAGCCACTCCCAAGAATTGCTTTATTTTCTTCGATAATCTTTGAACTTCTTTTTCTCCACTGTTCACAACTTTGCTGTATTGGCAGGTGCTGTTCACGTCAGCGGAAGAAACGTCCCTTTGAATTCCTTCTCCCCAGAGGCATTCGTGCTCCCTGTCGATGTTGAAAAGGTGAACGTATCTTCTTTTCTCTCTTTAAAACCACCAAGAGTGGTAATCCCTTGGATAATGCTGTTCTGATTTCAATCTGGAAACTTCCCTGGATAAAGCATGGCAGATAAGTTTCCTTTCAGCATCTGATCGGTAGTGTCTGTACTCAGCTGGGAAGTTTCCCATGACTGAAGAATGATGTCTACCATTGGAGCACCACCAGTCTAGGGCTTTATATCACAAGAAAATCGATTCAGGTCATCCCTTGGTTACAGTGGGTTCAATCTTCTGTCTCTGAAAGATAGGGGCTACACTTCATGTGATGACCTATAATAACTTAGTTAAATACATTTATATTTCTATGCATGAAGTCCACTTAAATACATTTTATTGATTTTTCAATCTAATACACCCTTGGTGAAAAATGTTGATTATGCTTGTATTTTAACAGATTTTTTTTTTACAGGAAAATGCCCACTTTTATGTTGCCGATATGATTATATCAATCATGGAGAAAATGAAGTGTGATATTCTGAGTCAGCTGCACGCAGAGAGCTGGAGTACGGGAGAGGCTGGTGGGTCACTTGGGAAAGATCAAGTAGACCCTGAAGTGACCTTTTACACCAACGTGAAGCAGGAATCTGGGTCTTCCACTTCGTCGGACAGTGGCTACGAAGGCGAGTGGGGCACAGCTGAGAAAGCCCTATGCTGCATCCCGCACGCACATCTCCTCTGCAGTGGCCGCCACAGTCCCCGCCGTTTCTGCCATTTGGGCTTGACTGTTGGTCATTATGGTCCAGTTTTTGAAATGATGTGCTTCTCTCTTGGGCTCCATCCTCCTTTTCCTTTTGGCAGAGGCTGACGTCGGCCCTCTTCCTCCATCCTCTGTCACACAGCACTCCCCTGGCTCGCCTTCCACATGCGTGGTCCTCTTTCATTCATCCAATGGGCTGGGGGTCAGCAGGCCACGAGTGTGCCCCTTCGGCCCAGGAGCTGTCCTGCTGGAGCAGAGGCTGAGGAAGGGATGTGGCAGCACAGAGCCAACAGAGGCAGGTGTCCAGCGAGGCAGGTCACGGGGTCGGGGCAGCTCCCTTCACTCTGGGATCCAGGGAGCCTTCCCAGAGTGAAGGGGACCTAAGCTGAGAACTGAGGTTAGTGCTTGCCATTTTCTTCCCAATCCCAAGTGTGGGTCCTGCTTCAGTCCTAGATTCTCTCTCCATAGTCACTGCCTGGGAGATTTTACCCACTGCAGTACCTTTCCATTATTCCCTCTGCATGGACATCTCCTGAATTTGTCCAGCATCTTTCTTCTAAGTGCTCGATTCACATGGCTGGGACCTGTTGAACATGTTTACCTGGTTGGCAGATAACCAACTAACTTAAACATCTCTAAACTAGTCATCTATCACTCCTTCACAACCCCCCTCCTTCAAAAAAAAAAGATTAAAAACTAAAGCTTACTTTTCCTTGGGACCGCCTTTACTTAGCATCTTAATTAGGAACCTTTCAGTAATGAAGGAAGCGCTAACTCCACGTGGTAAAATGTGTATGTAGCCCAGTGCCTGGCACAAAATAGGTGTACGATCAATAGTTATTGAATGTACAACCTTGCTCAAATTTAAAGGAATTTTTTTTTAAAGGACAGCAAGCATCCTCATTGAGCCCAGTGGGGGCCAATACACAATTGACCAGTAGAGAGGCAGCTCCTGCATCTGTCTTTTGGGGGATTTGTGGCTTCTCATCACTTCTCTTCCTGCAGCTGCTTCCTTCTCCTTTTTCTGCAGCTTGACTTCTGCCCACCCCTGCCCCAGGCATCTGGTTTCAGCTCTGCAGTCCCCCGATGGCTCAGCCAGGGTCTCACAGCTCAACCTTGTCTTGCAGGGCCCCAGAAGTGGACCTGATCGGGCCTGCTTTGACTGGGTGTCCACAGCTGCTCAGCCACTGGTGGCTGGGGAGCCCGGGAATGTGACATGGGCCATCATCCCCTCTGAGGCCACCCATGGGGAGAAGAGGCATGTGGGTGGGAAAGAAGGGGTTCATATTTCTGTACACTGTACTCTGCCGTTGACTCTTTCTTCCTCCTTATGCCCGTGCTCCATCCTGTTTCTGGACAGGGAACAGGGTACCATTCATGTGATGTGAAATGTAAGCTGTGCTCCACGATGCTCTGTCTATGTGTGTGGCTCCCCCGCCCCTGAAATACTGAAGGCTCGTGGTGCACACCTGTGTTTCCTTGTGGTTAAGTGTGTTGGTGTCTCAGCCACCTCATGAGATCTTGCATGAATGAGGATTTGTCTTATTTATATTTGCATTCAATATAGTGGCTTGCCTGAAATAGGTATTTTATAAATATTTGTTGGATGGCTGATTGAAAGCTCACATTTAGCTGAGAAAAACTTTTTTTAAATATGAATATGTTAAATGAAATTTTAAAATATTTCTACCACCCAAGTAAAAATATTTCTCTTTTATCAAGTATCTCTCTTGTGAAATTTATGGTCAGAGATGTCACTCCATGAGGTAGGTCAGCTTTCTACAAGTTGCAGGTTGGTCATTAGAGCATCTGAAAAAAAACAAAAAACTAGACAATATTAACATGCACCTCACTCAGGGTGAGCAGCGCTTCCTGGAACTTTATCAGTTAAATGTATTTTTGCTCCCGTACTAGGTTGCAGTGTGGATTGTATGTTGCAGCCCACCCTGATCAAAAGAGTGTGGGAAACATAGAGGTGGGTGAAATTGCCCCCTTTAACCCATGAGGAAACCAAAGCTGAGAAGCTGATTGTCCCCCAGTGAGGATGGAGCAGTGTGGTTTTAAACCCTGGCCAGTCCTCTAGGAAGCTCATTCATGTAACCTCTCTGTCGTCTCCAGGCTACAATCGTTCCTTAAACAACAGTTCATTTCTCTGTGTTTCTCTCCTATGTTTATTCAAGTGGGTACATTTTCATAGTAATAATACATTCATATTAATGTCATTACATCAGTAATATGATCAGATTATATTAACAGTGTTTCCTATCTGGTTTTTCTGTGTTGCTACAGTTTTCGCATTTTTCGATGATATTATTTCCTGAGGTAATAGCATGATTTGCAAAATCAGTTCCCTATTATTTGGCATTTAAGTAGCTTTCAATATCTTCACATTTTAAATGGACTGCAAGTAGCTCCTTTGTGAAGCCAAGGTGTGGGAAGTGCTGGTTCCTTCAGGAGGCTCTAAGGGAGAGTCTGTTCTCTGCATCTCTTGGCTTCTGGTGGTTGCTGGTGATCCTTGATGTTCCGTGGCTTGTAGGCACATCCTGCCAGTCTCTGCCCTCAGCTCCACACCGTGTTCTCTCTGTATATCTCTGTCTGTGTCTGCGTCTCCCTCTTTTTATGACACCAGTCATATTGGATTTAGGGCTCACCCTGATTCAGTGTGACCTCATCCTGACTACATCTGCAATGATTCTATTTCCAAATAAGGTCACATTCACAGGTTCTGGGGGGAACACAGTCAACCCAGCACAATGTTTGTGTCACCTATACCCTTTGCCTCACTGCGAAAAAAAAAAGGACTATTTTTACCCCGCTTTCATTTTGTTAAATTTTGTGTTACGGAAAATTTCAAACTTACATAAAAGTAGGCAGATTGCTCCTCTGACTCCCATATACTCAGCTGTCTGTTTCATTTAATCATGTGAATGTAAGAACAACACAAAAATAGCTCCCTGCGTTTGTTAATTCATGCAGATGAATTTTTAAATTCTTTTAAACTCTTGGCCCTTTCATTCCCCGATTTCAGTTAAGTTGGATGTTGCAGGTTGGGTGGTGGTTCTTTTTCTCCCTGTTGGTGAAACCCCCTTCCTTTCTCTCTCTAGGTTGTGCTGTGTTACAGGTCAGCCCAGTGGCTGAAACATCTACTTCCTATGATGTGATGCAGGAGGACTGCAAAGGTGACTTGGATGAATTCGTTATCGTAGGTAAGATTTGGAAACTCCTCCCCTGTGACTAGGCGCCTCCCTTCCCCGCCACCAACACACACGCCGTCATAGTGGCTTTCAGAGGAGCTCCTCCCAAGATCATGAACCTGATCTAAAAAAATAAGATGTCTTGATATTAATCTCTCATCTCACTTGTAAAATTGAATGTAAAAGCAGATAGTCATTATGGTCTGATATCTGGCCCCTCAATTGTATTTGGTGACATTTTCAGATGGGCACATTTTCAAACCCAGTCCCATCCCATCTTTAATCATTAGCTGGAGTCTCCTAATAGAAACACACACACAAAAAAACGTACAGTATGGAGATACTAAATAATTGGTCCTTTCTCAGATGCAGGGAGCTATCTTTGTATTCTTATAAAATTGACTTTAAGTGAAACAGACTAAAAGACCTCACTACCCTTTCTTTGATTTTCCCACAGAGCTTGGAGAGTTTAGCGACATCACAGAGACCTGTGGATGTTCCTGCGGCTCCTCTAAGAGGTATCTCTCTTCCATGTGCACCTGCACATAGACCCCCAGGCTGTCACCTCTGAGGCGCTGGGAACAATGGGCCTCAGACACCTCAGGCCAGATTCACCTAGTTCCAATAACAGGGTTTACTGCTTAGAAATGACACCATCACCACTAAAGTTCCCACAGTGTTTTTAGGAGATTTAAAACACTTTTGTACACATTCCCATGTAATCCTCAGGGATAAGCTGGGTGGGGTTTTTTTAAACCTCATTTTATGGATATAGAAACTGAGGTTCAGACAGGATGCGCCTTAGGGCACCGTGCTGTTAAATAGCAGGGGTGGGACTTGAACTCAGGTCTTCTGACCCTGGTGCTCATTCCACCACCCTTCCCCGCCTTGGTGCCCTCAATAGACACAAGCTGCTCTGTGGAGCCTGTGGAATTGTGTTGCTTAACAGAACTGTTGGGGGGTGGTTGATGCAATCTCTTGTGTGATGCCCCTTCCACCCCGGTTTTTGGAGAGGGAGGGATAGCCAAAAACCAGAAGCAGAAGACCCTTAACACACGTCTCATAAATATAGTTTTCCATTCTTTGCGTCTCTTATATTTCAGTGTTGTTTATGAGCCAAACTTCAATTCTGCTGAGCTACTCGCCAAAGAGCTCTACGGAGAATTCCGGAAGTGCTGGGTGTCCTCAGGAGTTAACCATCCGCTGGCAGGCTCCCTGAATCCGGCCGGCTCAGTAGTAAGTATCAGCCCGAGTTGACCTGGAATTGAAAGTTGCTGAATTCCCATTTTGCCAGCTGTTCACATCAGACATCCGTGTGTTTCCTTGTGTGGTCGCTGGGTATCAGGGAGACGGGAAATGAAGGATGTGGCTCGTGTCTATGGAGTGTTTGTGATGCACCAGGAACCATGCTCAACAATTCACTTTCAGTCCTCAGAAGTCTGCTGTTAGGTAGATGCTGCTGTTATTTTAATTTTAAAGCGTTAGTTCCAGACCCTCAGCAGGGCTGGTCAGTAGTAAGGGCAGGAGTCAAGCCCCAGGTTGCCTCATTTGAAAATCCAGGCAGGTTCCCTTGCTGTGCAGGCAGCCCAGCAGGGGCAGAGGGCTGTGTGGCAGAGGCTGAAATCGGGGCTGGTGAAAAGCACTCTGCAAGTGCAGGGAGGCAGTGTTTCATTTCATCAGGGGAACTTGGAAAGGCTGACTGCAGAGCTCAGAACTTGAGCTAAGTGTCAGGCCAGGCAGAACTGCAGCGGGTAGGGACGCGTGAAAGGGCGTTCTTGGCAAAGGACAGCTGGAGTCAAAGCGACAGGAGGTGCGTGGTGTGGTTCTTGAGCGGAGTGATTTGCTGTGGTTGGATAAGGAGTGTTTGTGTGTATCTGTGTGTCAGGTGGGGAGGGTGTTAATCTTAATCTTCCCGGGGAAATGAGGTTCAAAAGCAGCCAAACTGTAGAGGACGTAGATGCTTATTTGCAGAGTTTGGATTTTAAATGCTAATAAAGAAGTTTAATGGTTTGGAGGGGAGCTTCTGCACGTGTCTAAGCAGGGCAGTGTCTGAAGAGGGCTGTTTCTGGGGAAGTCTGCCTGTAACAGGGGATTCTGATGGGCAGCATTGTCAGCCTAGGCCGGGTGAGGCTTCCGCTGTGTGTAGAAGCATCCCAGGTCACACTGACCTCCTCATGGTAATCTGAAGCCTGGAAACAAATGAACTAACGAAAAATACTAAGCAAAGTGATCTCAGCTGGGTGGTGTTTTAAGCAATTCTGCAGATGGCTTTAGATACCAGGAGAGTGCTTGCTGTTTCCTTTTTTTCAGCTGAAAGTAGTTTTCGATTTTCAAGGTAAATTTTAGTGGTGGAAACACACTGGAAGCTTCTTTCTTATTTCAGTTCCTGAATCAGCTTGCTTGAGTTGCTCCTAAATCCTCCTCTGTGTTATTTATGCAGGTTGTGGATGAAGAGCATCTTGGGAAAGACTTTGAATCCAGCATGGATATACTGGAGGAAATTAAACTGAAGTCGAGGATCAGAGGGACTGAAGACTGGGCGCCCCCAAGGTTTCAAATCATATTTAATGTTCATCCACCACTCAAGTAAGTCGGGGTTGCTGCTTGAGCTCCAATCCAGTTAAAACCAGTTGTGATAGATCCCACCTTTTTGTGGAAATAGGTGAAGGCAAAAAATAATGCACCGAGGGGCAAAAGAACATTTGTTTTAGGAAAAGGAAAGTTGGGCATATTTTTCTGAATTAGCTTTCTTGGCATCTCTTTTATCACAGGCTTTGGGCCTCTGTAAGTTATGACAAGTTGAAAATTTAGCTATGTATCCTTAATTATGAACATTATATAACGTTACATAACAATTGAAAATTAAATAGGCTTATCTTAAGCAGCTAAAGTTGAACCTAAAAAATTACATACAGTAATTTTAGAAGACCAGACTGCTCTATTTTCCAATGCAAGGTGAACTAAAAGTCAATGAATAAAATTTTTTAAAAGGAAAACTCTAATCTTGAAGAAAGCTCCTATAGTTAAGAAATGTAACAGAATACAAATAAAAATATGTTTTAAAAATTTTTAAGGGGGGAGATATTTATTTATTTATTTTTTATTATTAATAAATAAATTAGGTATTTATTTATTCATTTATTCATGTATTTATTTATTTAATGGAGGTACTGGGGATTGAACCCAGGACCTCATGCATGGTAAGCATGCACTCTATCACTGAGCTATGCCCTCCCCCTAGTAAAAATATCTTTGTTTTCTAAGAATTAACAAAATCCTAAAAGACAAAACAACTAAGATGGTGCAAAAAAGGGAAATAAATGTATTACATGTTATATATAAATCTTTTAAATGTATATAAATATATCATAAATTAAATATAAATGTAGTTATATAAAATATAAATCTATGTTATATATATGAAATATATTAAATGTAAATAAATATATATAAATAAATATATTATAAATTATATAAATGTATAAATTCTATTAAAATATATAGGTATATAATATATAATAATATAATATAATATATATAATAATTTAAAGTAGTAGTTTAATTTATTTCTTCTGAGAGTATATGACATTGTAGACAAAGGAACATTT
Source organism: Camelus bactrianus (assembly GCF_048773025.1). Lineage (NCBI taxonomy): Eukaryota > Metazoa > Chordata > Mammalia > Artiodactyla > Camelidae > Camelus > Camelus bactrianus. The sequence continues at coordinate 17,316,732 of NC_133552.1, forward strand.
TAACCAAATACAATTTTCCGTTCCTCTTGGTTGATATTTAATTCGATGTGCAGACTGCAGAGTTATGGAGGGACTGGGGAGGGGTATTGCCTGTGCCCCTTGGAAGTGCCTTGCAGACTGGCTTCCCTTTCATTCTTTCCTTTTGAGGGAGCGCCACGGAGGTCTCTGGGGCTGCTTGGGCAGAAGAGCCCAGTCTCCAGGCCTTGTAGCAGGTCACCTTCCTCAATATGGGGTGTCATTCCTCTAGGATTTCCTGGGTCCTCTCTAAGGCACATGGCTAGGGTTCCACATTTTTTTACCTTGGCTATTTTTGCTGACCCTAAACTGTCATTAAATTTTACAATGTTCTCCATATTTCCAAATCACATGGGAAATCATGGCACTAATAATTCAACAGAAAGCACTTCCATAGACTCTCACCAGAAATTTTTTTTTTGCTATCATCCTTTCTTTCTATATTTTTTGAAACTTTTTTTTCATTTTTCAGTTTTATTAGATTCACCAGAAATGTTTGATAGCGTTGTCATGTATTACCTCTCATTCATCTAAATTCCTTTGAATCTATTTGTAAACTTCCCAAGTATGTCATCTCTTGGTGTCTTGTCCCTTGCACCTTCTCCCACACGTTACGTGCGTCTGGTTCTCTCTGGAGAGAACCCTGTGGGTGCCCCGCGAGAAGTCTGCAAAGACCCCCTTGGTGGAATAGTTACTTGAGATCCTGACTTCAGCCCTCATGGTAGCAGGGGCTTTTAAAAGGCCTGGAGATGCCAACTAGAAAAAACTGTGGAATAATTCTGTTTCTTTCCCAAATGGAAAATGACAGAATTAAGGTCCCAAAGCCAAGAAAAGTATCATGAGCTCAGTTTCTTTTCCAACCGGTGAAAAATGCTCCCTTGGCCTTTTCTGAAATGTAGCTCTTCTCATTCTCTGCCCTCAGGAGGGACCTCGTGGTAGCAGCCCAGAACTTCCTCTGCGCCGGCTGCGGAACTCCGATAGAACCTAGTAAGTACGGACAGTGGGTGGCCTGCGTACTGCGCGATGATGAGAGTAACTGAGTTGGGCGGTGCACAGTTTTTGTGAGAAATGCCTTGGATGAGACGTTGTCACAGGCACTTCGTGACATGGCCCTCTCGTGCGTGAAGAGGCCACCGTGACCTCCAAGGCTGGGTGACCACCCGTTACCTCCCGGGCTCTTATCTCCTAGTTCTCTCTACCTTGGGCACTTTGCTCCAGCCACATGGCCTCGCTGCTGGTCCTTGAAGGTGGCAGGCTCACTCCTGACTTTGCATTTGTGGTTTGCGCTCCCTGGGATGCCCTCCCCCGATGTCCCCTGGCTGCTTCCCTTCCTGCCTCCCCATCTTCACTTGGAGCCCTTCCTTGGTCTCCCTGCTGAAACTGTCCGTCCACCTCGCCACCTTCCTGGCCACAGACACACGTGTGCACATTAAATTCCCCTGCCTTCTTACTGTTTATTCTAGTGCTTATCTTCCTAAAACACTCTCTCCTGTTTTACTGATTTTTCTCGTTATTGCCCGTCTCCCTCGCTAGATTCTCGGTTCTCTGAGGACAGATTATGTGGTCTGTTTAACTCATTGCTTTGTCTCCTGCTCTTACAAGAGCTCCTGGCACACAGTTGGGACTCAAAAGATGTTTGCTGAATGATCGAATAACTTACCAGGAGCTCGCCAGACTCCTCTGGGAGGGTTTCAGGGAGTGGTCCGAGGGCCTAGAAAATCAGGTCTCACCCATCAGAAAAGCGAGTTGCCCTCTTGAGATTGGGACTCACTTGTTCTGCTATGAGGGTGTCCACCGGTCTGACTGGTGGAAGGCTGCGAAGAGGAGCTTTGCTGGAAAGGGTTCCCTTGGCATTCTTGGAAGGAAAAAGACTTTGGGCATCTCCACCTCAATAAATAAAAATAGCAGAAATCCATCTGAACTTCCTTCTCCCATGTTGACTGATGGCCCCTGCCGGGCATCCCAGTTGGAACTGATTTTCTTTGAGTGACTCATCTTCCCAGCTAGGCTAGTCGGAGCCATGTGTCTGGTTAACCACTGTATCCTGGTGCCTCAGTCAATACTGAACGCATGAATCAGAAACTATGAACTCATGACTGTGACTCCAAAAGCTTTTAAAGTACTTCTTGGAGTTTGTTCAAATGTGGAGACATATGCCTGCCCTGTTGATACTAGGATGGTCCCTTCTCTCATGGAGCTTGCTGACAGGAAGTTACCAGTCAAGTGAATAACAGGGTGATGCCTGCAATGAAAGAGAAAGTCAAGAGTGCTGTGGGGTTTACAGCCAGGGAACTTCATCTGGGTTTAGGGGGCCTGGGAGTGAAAGGCTTCAAAAGGAAGTGATTGTCCCCCGAGGAGTGTGTGGGGGAGGGGAGTCACCATAGGCAAAGGGCCCAAGGCGATTGCAGAGAAGTCCTGTGTGACTGGAGGGTGAGAATAAGAGGCGAAAACACGCTGCAGAGGTAGGCAGAGTACACGGGCTGACGCATTATCACCCACGTGAACGATTTTGGACTTTTCCTGTGAACTTCCTGTAGTTCTTAGGATGGTTTTAACTCTTCATTTTGAGGTAGCTTCTAAGCTTGTGACAGTCTGAGGCAAAGCCAAGTATTTCACTCATGTAATATGCATGTCTTTGTTACTAAGATTGAGTGTTTTTCACATCTCTATACTGGTTATTTGTGCCTCATCTTTCCATGTATTCCCATCCTTTGTGCATTTTTTTCCCTCACTGATTTATCCAGGAACTCTTTTGGCGCTGCTTCCTAACCATGTGCATGGAGTGCGTTATCGTTTACAAAGCACTCTTCATCTGTGTGATATCACAGAATCCAGCTCTGAGTTGTTTTGTGTGGCCTCAGGACAGTCAGCCTGAGGAGATTCCGGCTAGTAAGAGGCTTCCTGCCAGTGAGAGGCGGGTCGGGACTCCCGTCACATCTCCAGAGCCTGAATCTCATGGTCTTTTGGCCACACCGCTGTTTACAGCGCCCATCTTCTGAAGCCAGGAGTGTTTGGCGAGGGGTTTCTCTTTTCCAACATCTGTTCCAGGAAAGCAGAGCTCACGCACGGCCGTGATTTTGGTCCCTGCCAGATCTTCCCCAGCATGGCTTCCTCAGCAGGAAAAGAGCAGCCTGAGTCCTGACCTTGGTGGGAGTCGGGGGGCAGGCGGGGGCGGGTTTCCAGCGTCCGGGGAGCGATGCTCAGCCTCCCGCGTGCCCCGCAGGGTTTGTGAAGCGGCTCCGGTACTGCGAATACCTGGGCAGGTACTTCTGTGACTGCTGCCACTCGTACGAGGAGTCCTGCCTCCCTGCCCGGGTCCTCAGGCTGTGGGACTTCAGGAAATGCTATGTCAGCAACTTCTCCAAACGGCTGCTGGACGGCATCTGGCACCAGCCCATTTTCAATCTGCGGAACAGCAGCCACAGCCTCTATACGAAGGCCAAGGAGCTGGACAGAGTGAGGGTGAGCAGCTGCCTTTTTGGGGAAAGGGAGGCCAGCCGCTCAGAGGGTCCTGTAAATGGGCATCTCCCCTGGCTCAGGGATCCAGACAGACCCTCTGAGGGGCGGGTTTACCCTCCAGTGCATGGAGCTTATGCTGCAGAGGCCCTCGCCTGCTTGGGCCCCATACTGAATCTTACATGTATGCCTAGCTGTCCTTTATACATAGCTTTTGAATTTTATTATCTTTTAAATAGATGTTGTATATGTTTAAAGTGTGCAGTGTGGCCATTTGGTGTTATACATACTAACAGTGAAATGATTGCTAGCCAAGCTAGTTAACATACCCACCTCCTCCCGCAGTTACCTTGTGCGTATGTGTGGTGACAACTGAAATTTACTCTCAGCGAATTTCCGGTGTTTAATAGTCTCGGAAATTACAGTCGTCATGCTGTCCATTCCATCTCTAGACCTGGTCACCCTGCATGACCACAGCTGTGCGCCCTCGACCAACATCTCCCCCTGCCCCCTACCCCCAGCCCCAGGAGCCACCCTTCCACTCTCTGCTTTTACATACTCGACTCTTCTAGATTCCACATGTGAGATATGCAGTTTTGGTCTTTCTGCGTCTGGCTTATCTCACTTAGCACGATGTCCTCCAGGTTCATCCATGTTGTCTCAGATCGCAGCATCTCCTTCTTTTACACATAGTTTGGTGTTTTTCTTAAAGACGCCCCCCCCCCTTATGTAAGCGTCAGGCTCCCCAAAAACCTGAGTCCTGCCTGGGCCCTCAGTAGCTCTCTGGACTCAGTCATGAGCCCCTGCTCTGCAGACTGTTTATTCCAAAGGCTTACTGTATAGAGTTGTAGCATTTCGAGGTTAGAAATAACACTTAGTTTTGACTTCGACATTGCCAGTGTTGTTTATCACATTTACCTTCCCCCGTTTGGTTTCTCACGTTAGGAACTCCAGGAGCAGCTATTCCATGTCAAGAAGCTGTTGAAGACCTGCAGGTTTGCTGAAAGGTACTACTGCTGGGGCTGGGGCGGCGTGGGCCTGTGAAGTGGAGGCTTGATAACCTCCACATATTTGCTAATCCTCTGCACCTCCTGGTCCAGCTCCTCCAGCCTCTGAGCTCAGCAGTTACCTCTTGTCTCTCCTTAGGAATGCAGACCCTCTCTTTAATGTTGCTAAACCTTCTACCTCACTAGCAGTGAATTTAATATATTAAGGAGACTGGGCCAGTACAAGGATGAAACAACTCTAGCCAGTGGCTATTATTATTATTATTATTATTATTATTATTATTATTATTATTATTATTATTATTTTAAATTGTGGTCAAGTACACATAACATAAAATTTACCATCCTAACCCTTTTTAATGTGTACAGTTAAGGGGTTAAGTACATTCACACTGTGGTACAACCATCATCACCCTCCATCCACAGAACCCTTTTCATCTTATAAAACTGAAACTCTGTACCCATTAAACAACTCCCCAGTCTCCCTTCCCCCAGCATGTGGGAACCACCATTCTATTTACTGTCTCTGTGATTTTGACTATTCTAAGTACCTCATATGAGTGGAATCACACAGTACTTGTTTAGTGACTGACTTATTTCACGTAGCATAATGTTTTCTGGCTTCACCCACGTTGTAGCCTGTGTTAGGATCTCCTTCCTTTTTAAGGCTGAATGAGATTCCATTGTGTGGATATTCCACCTTTTATCCATCCATCCATCCATCTTGGGTTGCTTTCTTTTGGTTATTGTGACTAGTGCTGCTATGCTCATGGGGGAACTAATGGCCTTTTAAAACCCCTCATTTAGTGGTGTTTCAGACTTTTATTGGCTGTATAATATTCTATACTATGATGTGGTAATGAGTATTGTCCCATTACTGAACATTTAATAGGTTTTTAATATCTTTTGTTATTACAAAAATAAAAACCCCACTAGGCTTTAGCTGAATCTCTAACCACATACATAGGTATATCCTTACAATGAACTTCTGCAGCCGTAAAGGTCAGGCATGAATTCATTGACAGAGATAGAGATTTTTAAGTGGAAGAAAAGTAGATTACTCAAGGAGTTAAGATTTTTGTTATAAGAGTTGGGATCATAGATTTTTAAAATTTTTTGTTCTGTTTTAAAGCTTCGTTTCTGATCTTTGTTTAATGATGCTGCATTGCTTTTGAATTACTTTTCTTGGGAGGAGCTTGTCTTCTGTAGTCATTTGACCTTGAGCTCCATCTCAACCTGGGCCTTGGCGTAAAAGGTGAATTTCTTCTCAGGACCTTAGTTTTCTCCATAACATGTAACAATATCTCCAATTCTTACCGTCTACGAAAATTTCTTAAATCTCCATTCGGTGTGTCAGATAAAAAAATCAACAGAACACATGTTAAGGAGGAGTCTAGGGAGAAAGTCAGCACTAAGAGATCATTGCCAGAGTGTGTGTCAGTCACAGTGCACGTGCCCTGAGGGTGCTCGGGAGGCATCACATAGTTCATAAGGGATGAGGTGGGGAAGTGAGCAGACGAGGCTTCCTGGAGAGCCAGTCAGAGCCGAGCCCAGGGGTCAGGGCTCCTTCAGCAGAGGGGAAGCAGTGTGAGCCAGAATTAAACGTGGTTTGGCATCACTGGAATGTAAAGGCCAGTGCAGACAGTGGCTGGCTTGGGAATGCAGTCCCAAGCGGGGATGCCGCTAATGGATTTAGGGAATTCGGGAGGCAATCAGGAAGGCTTAGGGAAGATTACATTCAGTTTTGAATGCCCTTGGGACATCCAAGTGCTGTGACCAGCCTGCAGTTGAATGCCTGAGTCTTAATCTCAGTGCTGGACCCGACCCGTGGATTTGGGAGTCATAGTAACTCTCCTGAGACATCAGTCAGTGACACTGATGGGCTTGAAATTTAGCTGGAATGAATAAGGTGGTAATTTTTATCTCAGTACCCATTTTTAGGACTTGAAAACAAATTTTCAGTTTCCTTTTGCTCACTGTGTGTGCGTGGACAGGCTGCAAGAAACACTTCTCTCTCCTCGTTCAGCTTTCTGAAATCAGCATTTTTGGAACTTTAACTTCCTGGATTCCAAGCAAACTTGCAAAATGCAAAGTGGGGAGTAAGGTTAACTTGTTCCTGGGGCTATTTTTTTTTTTAATTGAGTTAAAAATTTAAGTGTGAGTGCCTGGAAAAGGCATCCCCCTTCTTCTGACCTGGCCTGTGTAGGTGGGCTTTTGACTTCCTCTTTGTTTTTTCTCGGGCAGTGCGTTACAGGAGTTTGAGCAGGTGCCTGGACATTTGACTGATGAACTCCACCTGTTCTCCCTGGAGGACCTGGTCAGGGTCAAGAAAGGGCTGCTGGCGCCCTTGCTCAAGGACATCCTGAAAGTTTCCCTTGCGCACGTGGCTGGCTGTGAGGTGAGGTTTGCCTGCCAGGGCGGGGCATCCCTGAGCAGTCCTTTCTGTGGCCTTTGCTGGCTGTTCAGCACTTTATGTCATTTAACCCTCACAAACCCTGAGGGATGTGCTGCCAACGCTATTTACAGACAAGAAAAATGAGGCTCAGAGGTGTTAAGTACCAAACCAAGAGTATCCTACTGGGAGGCGAGCTTGGGCCAAGCAACTTATAGTCTGGGCGCCAAGCCCTGCATGGGGCCTCCCTCGACTCCCATCTGCTCTGATGTGTCACATACAGCCAAGTGGACTCAGAATGCAGTGGAACCCGAGCTCTGCCTTCACAGGCTAAAGAACTGCAGGGGTGCTGCCAGAAACAAAATTAGGCCGTTTAAAAACACATGTTTAAAATCATGCTCTTTCTCTGGTGCCTCACACTGGCTTAATGTGCAGTTTCTCCAGGCCAAAACAAACGCTCATTTATTGTCCCAGTCGGACTGTTCATCGTGGCAGGATATATCGTATCCTGTTCCTCCTACAGGCTAGGATCATAGACATTTAAAAGTTGGTATTTAGAAAGTTCAGTAAAAGTGGTAACTCAGCTCCTCCAGCAGAAGAAACATTACCAGTGAAGACTCCAACTTTTTGACTCTTGTTTTCACAGCTGTGTCAAGGAAAGGGCTTCATTTGTGAATTCTGCCGGAGCACAGCTGTCATCTTTCCATTTCAGACCGCCACATGTAGAAGATGCTCAGGTACCTTAACACCGTGACCTTCATAATAGCTTAATAACTTCAGTGCAGAGGTAACTTTAGTTTGATGACTTAAGCACAAAATTAACTTAAGCTTAAAGCAGCTTAATAACTAAAGCACAGTGTTATTTCTTCAAAATATCATGATGCTGGTGCGTGCTTGTATGTGGAATTGGAGGTGGTAAGGTTTGGGGTGCACAGGGAGGAGTAGGGCAGATTTAAAGGATGATGTCTCTCAGAACAGGGTTCAGAGAGACGAAGTAGCCCCTGTTTTGCCTACACTTCATTTTTGCATCAGGGCAAGCTGCAGCCGCCCCTGTTTTTGTAACTGAATTACAGTCACGCCTGACCCTGAAGCGTCGTCTTTTGTGTCAGGCCCTCTGATGGCAGAGTCAAGTAGTTGCTATGGAGATTGTATGGCCCTCAAGGCCGAAAGCATTTATCATCTGGCCCTTTACAGAAGAGATTTGCAAACCCTTGTTCTGCTATGCTGGCAAGCCTTGTTATATTTTGCGTTGCTTTATTGAGCTTCACAGATACTGTGTTTTTTACAAATTGAAGGTTTGTGGCAACCCCACGCTGAGCAAGTCTATTGGTGCCATTTTTCCAACAACATGTGCTCACTGTGTGTCTGTGTCACACTTGGGTGATTCTCACCATATTTAAGACTTTTTCATTATCATTATATTTGTCCTGGTGATCTGTGATCAGTGATCTTTGCTATTTCTATTGCAAAAAGATTTCACTGAAGGCTCAGATGATGGTTAGCATTTTTTAGCAATAAAGTATTTTTTAATTAAGGTACGTACATTTTTAAGACAATGTTATTGCATACTTAATAGGCTACAGTGTAGTGTGAACATAACTTTTATTTGCACTGGGAAACCCCAAAATTTGTGTGACTTACTTTATTGCGATACTCGCTTTGTTATGATAGCAGGGAATCAAACCTGCAGTGTCTCTGAGGTCTGCCTGGATAAGTGCCCCAGGAAATCCCTTGCTCTCTAAAATGTTTCATGGGAGAGATCTGGCTAATGAGTTCTTTCTTCACCCTTGATATGAGCAGGCCCTCCTCTTAGGCCCCTCCAGCATTCTCTCCCCTAACCCATTAGGCGGTGTCGCAGTATGGGTTCCCAGCAGAGAAACTCTGAAGCAGAGATTTGCATGAAGAAAGTTCACTGGGGTGTGTTCTTAAACTCAGCACCTGCTGGGGTATGAAGGCAGCAGGGTTGGGCAGAGGGAGGGGTTGAACTGAGATGCGGTTGCAGTGAAGGTACAGTGCATCTCATGGGGAAGTCTGGAGCTGGGGTGGCCTTTCAACGTTGTCCCAAACTGGGGACAGAGAACCAACCAGGCCTTTAAACTTTATATAGACCAGTCATTGGATGTGAGCTGGTGCCAGGAAGGGGGCATAACCTTAATCAAAGCAGCTCTCTCTAATCAGGGCCATTTCCAGAGAAGGAATGCCACCACCTGAGCCATCAACCCCCAACACTCTCAGCACCTTGGGAGGACAGTTTTTGGGTGGATCCGGGAGGCACTGCGGCATCCACTACAAAAGGCTCTCTGAGCGTCGTGTTTTATTGGTCCTCATGACCTGCTTATAATCTCTCTGAGTTTCACCTGCCTGAATTCCCTTTGGAAGACTCTGGTAGCAGGCTTCAGACCCCCTCTCTCTCCAGGATAGGGATGAGTGTCTGTTCATATTTGAGAAACCAGACACCGTTTGCTGACGGCTGTCCTCTTTGCTTGCAGCATGCAGAGCCTGCTTTCACAAGCAGTGCTTCCAGTCCTCCGAGTGCCCCCGGTGTGCGAGGATCAGAGCGAGGAGAAGACTTTCGGAAAGTTTGCCCTCCGCAGCGACATGATGCCCTGAGTATTGCGAGAAGGACTGTTCACACGCCTTATGACCATGTCGTCTGTGTCTACTATTGATAGCATGGTTTTATTATTGAGTATTGTCTATTAAGAAAAAAGATGGCCAATATTCTCTTTATTATATATATTTAATATTTTAAAAGAAGGAAGATTCTTTGGTATTTAGCATAGGGTTGTTACTGGTGGTTTTGTTTACAAATGTTCAATGTTTTTGCTGCTACAGGTTTTTTAAAGTTTTTTTGATACTTCTGAAATTGTATTTGAATCGTTGTATTTAGTGAATGGTGGAGCCTATTTTGTATGAATTGTAACTGACAAGATGAATTACTCAGTTCCTCTTTCTGTAAACTTGTTTTGTGAAAGGGATTTGTACTTTCAACGAACAGAAATGCAACCAAAAATCTGTTTGCTCGGGCTTTTCCCCCCCTAACTTAAATGCCATTTTGTAATTGTATCAGCCTTAACAGATTTTACTTATTCCTGGGTTTGTGTGGAGGCTGCGTGTTACTACTCTGTGTCAAGCTGGGTTTGAGTTGCTCCGCAGTGCTTGAAGGTGCCGTTTGAAGTAGTTGCCTCTAGATGGCGCTCTTTCAGATGGCACAAATCAGACCTTACTTGCCTGCTCTATTCCACAAAGTCAGGGGATGCCTGGGTGAGCAGAACTTTATCCTGCCCTTTAGGAGTTTGTCTCATAGATATAAAGTTGAACATAAGGTATTTGATGACTTAAATAAGCTGTGGGAAAAAGCTGTTAACGAACAATGTGATTCCAGCAGTGACGTTAAAATCATAGACATTCTACCAACAAGGTTGGGTGAATCACTAAAATTTTATGAATTTCTTTTGCCTAACATTTCTTGTATTTATATGCTTTCTTGAAACATGTGAATCTATTTTTTTTATTCTACCTCCTATGTACTTTCTCCTACTTAAGAAAGGGCTGTGGGGCTGGGTTCCTTCTCTGCAACATCTTCAGTCTGGAACGTGGTGTCATATGCCGGGGCTTCTTGTGCCCTAGGTAAACCTACTCAGAATGGACTAGTCAAACAGCACAGACAGGCAATCAAGTGCTCCAGGTCGTGCCCTCACCCCATCCAGTCCCGTGTGTGTGTGTGTGTGTGTGTTTGTGTGCGTGTGTGTGTGTGTGTGTGTGTGATTCAGTGGGATACTATTAAGCGCATGCAAGAAATGAGTGTCTCCTGTCCATCTGGTGTCTTCTCGTCTGTCAATTGTTTTCCCATCGCATGTGCTTCTGCCAGAGCTGTGCCTCAGTTCGTTATTTAAGCTGGGTCTCTTTTAAGTACAAATTTAGGCATGTGGGATAAGATAAATAAGACCAAATTTAAGACAGTGTTTCATTCTGACCTTTAGCTTACATTCTCTGTTAGGAATCCAGGGTCTGAGAGGAATGTCAATATTCCTTATAACAGGTCTGCGAGGTTCATGTCAATATCTCCATTTTACAGGTAAGGACACTGAGGCTTAGCGAGGAGAAATAACTTAACCTAGGTTCCCACAGGTAGTGCATGATGCCTGCCTCCAAAGCCCATGTTCCTAGTTCTTGCTTCTTCTGTGGTGTGTTTGAGATAATACAGAAAAAAAACAGCTTTAACTTGTAAGTACTGGTCAAACCTAAATTAGTGGTATGACATTGAATACTTTCTTACGTTGTTCCCTTACATTGATTTAAGGAAGTTGCTAGGGCTTATGCATTGCTTGAAGGGCTCTGTGTTCAGGCTGCCGTGTTCATAAGGTACCAGTGAGTGTGTGTATATGTGTGCATGTGAGAGAGACACATCTTTGATGTTGAGGAATAGTGCACAGGAGGTACCAGGAAGTGATGCTTTTGATTTTTTTATTTTAAGGAAGAATGAGGCAATTTAAGTTAACCAGTCTACAGGTCTGACTGGGACATGGTTCCTTCCCACCGTGGTAATAGAGGTTCCTTCCCCATAAGGTACCTGTTGGAACAGAGAAGTGGCGTCAGCCCACGTGCAGCGCCCTGGGAGGAAGTGACTAGTTGTGATATAGATTGCCCATTGATGAGATGTACTCCTCGTGTGGTTTTCCCTTGTGACTCTTCCTCGGCTGCCGGAAGGAAGATGAAGACCTGATGTTGCTTGTGGACCATCGCCCACCATGAGGCTTGGAGGTGCAGTGCTGAGATCTCAGTGATGAGCTCTGCCTTTATACTCTTCACTAGGGAAATTCCAGTACCACGGCCTTTACAGTTGTGATTCTCAGCTGCAGGTAGGGAGTGATACCGGGGGACACGGGGTGAGGAGGGGCGAGCCTCTTTGGAGACGTTGTGGTGTGATGACTTGAGTGGGAATCATTGGCCGGGACTGTGGATTGAATCCCAGATCTGCCACCTCCCACCTGTGTGACTCTGAACTGTAAAATTGGAGATAATGACTATAGGTAGTTGATACAAGGATTCAAAATGAAAATGAGGTCCCCAGCAGAGGGCCTGGCCCCGGCCAGGAGCATGAAGGTTATGGTGCAGCCCGGGGACAAGAGGAGCCTGGAGGCACAGGCAGAGGCCTGACCAAGTACAGAGAAAAGCACAGAATGTGTTTCAAGTCTCGGCTTATCTCTTGGATCCTTAGTCCTCGAGGCCAGGAGAGCTGCCCGTCTGGGCGTGAGGAGGCACAGAAGGTCATTTTGTCCATTTTAGGCTGAGGTTTTCCAGTTGTGTTTGCAATCTGCCTCCCATGACATCGCTCATCACAGCACGCTTCGTTTCTGATGAAGTGAGGAAGAGAACTGTGATTCCTCTTTTCAAACCAGTTGTTTAAAAATAGAGGTCCTTGAATGTTTGCTTTGAGGAGGCATGCTCATCAAGGATGTTGACAGTTGGACAATGTTAATTCCCTCCCACGTCCCTCTTTGGAAATGACCTTAAGAAGTCTTGTGACTGAGGCTTCCTGTACGTGGTGTCTGGCCAGCATTAAATCAACTGAGCCATGGTGGCAAGGACTGGAGTTCCCAACTCCTCGCGGACACATCTACACTGTTGCTCTCAGCGAGAAGAGGAAGTAGGGTGCAATGAGGCTGCCTGGATGCATTAGATCACCAGTCCCAGTATCCAAAGTCACGGACCTGCAAACCAGCCTTCCAGCTGCACAGACCTCTTGCCACCACCCAGGCGGAGCAGAGAAGCTTCTAACTGCTCATTTGGGAAGCATCCCCTTCTGCCACCTCTCTATCCCCACTACATTTGTTCTCATCCTCGGTCCCATTCACTTTAAATAAGTCTCAACATTAAAAACAAATGAATGAAGCCATTCCATAGGCCATTTGTTGAGTGGGTACCGTTGCCAGGCGCATAGAGGTGCCTTTGGGAAAGGGCTTGACTCCAGACTCCAGCTACTCAGATCTGAGCTCCTTCCCTGTGCTCTGCTCATTGTGGATGCCACAAATGTCAAACAAGAGCACCTTGTCCTCCCACGGATGGTGGGAGGCTCTGGGGACAGATTCTCCATCAATATCAAACAGAAAATGGCTTCTTAGTAGCTAGTGGACAACCTTCATTACATCAAATTAATGGACAGTGGTTCCCATTAACCATGAGTGCACTGAAAAAAAAAAAAACCAACTGGGAGGATGTGTTTACAGCTTGTAGAGTGTCCACAGATATCCACTGTTCTCTTCATGGGCACACGGTCCTAGCCTCTGGCATCTGGCTGAGCCAATGTGGTAAGAGAGAAGCCGGTGAAACTCAAGTGGAGGTGATGCCCGTGACTTCCAGCCTGGCCTTGAAACACCCTACATGTCCTCCTCTCTCATTTCTCTCTGCCCTGAGACCCCTCACTGATGTTTAGCCTGAGAGGAGAGAGGTAATGTGGACCTGGAGGTGTTTATTTTTATAAATGTGGATTGGTGGTGGCAGTGAGGGACCCAGGGTGTGGGTAATGGTGAGGATGAACGCGTGGGTGTGCATGGGGAGGGCGGCCACCCACCCCACCCTCCCCTTGGTTTAGTCCAGATCCTTAAACGAGGTCCTCTGGTGCTCCAGCTAGACCTTCCTGTCCTGAGAATCTCAGCCCCACATTGACACAAGCCATACTCACCTACTTAGGCCTATTCACTCAGCCTTCCCAGTGATACTAACCTAAGCTAACTGGTTTATGTCTTCTCCCAGTTCTGTACCAACCTCAGAGCTGGGGGCGGGTGAGGACTTCCAAGAATAATTCCCTCTACCTGGGATGTTTGTGTTAACAGCACCCAGAGTCTGTGCTGTCTGGGAAAAGGAAGAAAATGAATATTTACTGTGCATCTATTATGTGGCAGAGACTGAAGTTTTTATATTTTCAAATGAATGGCCAGAGAAATTCTCTCTGGGGATATGACATTGATTCTGAGCCTTAAATAAAAAGTAGATGGCCATGCAAAGATTTGGGGCCAGGGAGTTTTTTGGTAAAAGAAATGACAGATGCAAAAGATCCAAGGTATGAGGAGTCTGCTGTGTCCAAAAGAAAGAAGGTCATGGCTGGAGCCATCCAGGCAGTGATCACAGAACAGGCAGGAGCTGGATCCCGGCCGGCCGCCAAGGCCAAGGTAGGAGTGTGGGTTTTATTCTGAGAGAAACAGAGTCTGGGATCCATTGGGGGATCATATGAAGGGGAGAAGCATGCTCTGCTCTACTTTTAAAGTGATCACCCTGGAGAAGGGGGTGTTTAGGGGAAGAAACAGTGGCTGCGTGATCAGCTGGAGATAATCCAGGTCCAGGCAAGAGCCAATAGGGCCTAAAACTGCAGTGGTAGCAGCAGAGTTGAGAGGAACTGATGGTCTATTGTCCAGGCATCAACACTGTGATTAAGAAGAACTTGAAGTAGACTTATGTTCAATTGTGAGAAGAAATGCAGTAACAAAATTATGTCTTTGGCCATGACTGCAACTCAGCACCATCTCAGCACTGGGGGAGACTGGTGGAGACTGATAATCTCCCTCCCTTGTTGCTCTGACTGTTAACATTGTTTAGGAAAGATAAAAAAGACAAAAATACTGTCCATCTCTACAGCAGGTGGCAGCATTGCTTTGCGTTCTACTCTCCGCAAGCCTGCAACGAAGCACACACATCAAGGCTGCCAAGATCAATACCATTTCAGGCTCTCTTTGGTGTCTCCATGGGAAGAGAAGCAGCTAATTCATCATTATCACCATCTAGAAAATCACCCTTTAGGAAGGTGGTTGATCAGATTGTAATTTAAACATGTTATTTTCCATGGAAAACAAACTACATTTACCAAAGGGGAAAGGAGGGATAAATTAAAGAGTTTGGGATTAACATAGCACACTACTATATATAAAACAGATAAACTAGGACCTACTATACAGCACAGAGGACCATATTCAATATCTTGTAATAGCCTATACGGGAAAAGAATCTGAAAAATAATATATATGTATAACAAAAATTATATACCTTAAATATATGTAATTTTGTCGGTTATATCTCAAAAATTTTTTTCCCATAAGGACATGTCACCTTTTTATAAGGAAGAGTTGGTTTTTCCTATCTTCCCAGTCATTACAAAGCCAGGAGTGGTTTCTTGGCAAGTCTGCAGTGTCTTAATTTCTTTAAAGAGGGGGCTCCCAGGGCTGTTTTTAGACCTGTGGGGGCCTGGGCAGCACAAAGGTTAAGAACTTCAGGATCCAGACCTCTCGGATTTCAAAGCTGGCTTTTATACTCGGTAGTTCTGTGACCTTGTGCAAGTTACTTAACGTGTGCGTCTCAGTTTCCTCATCTGTAAAATGGACATAATAACAGCGCCTGCCACATGAGGTTGTTGTGAAGATTAAACGAGCTGTAAATGTAAAGCATGGAGAGCGGTACTGGCCGCATAGAAAGTGCAATACAGGTGATGGAGAGTATTGTCGATATAACATGCATGCATTTCAGGGCTGAGAACAGCTTTGCAGAGCGCCACGTGCTCACTGCCCCAGCCAGGACCAGGTGGCAACAGAACACCTCCCTACTTTCCCAAGGGTAGAATCTAGGTGGTCGAAACCCAAAGTTGGGGTGGACAGAGAGGCATGAGGTGTGTCCCTGCATCTAGGATGGACTGCACATCAAGCACATGGAGAAGCAGAGCAGAACCTAAATTTGCACCTGGTCCAGCCTCCCATTCCTGTGGGGTCCTGACTCTTAGAAAGCACAGCCTGTACTCTCACCCGATGTCATCTGTCCCCACGCCAAAGTTTTTTCAGGGAAAGAAGGCGTGAGATGCCAACTTTGGCCCCAGTACTACTCTTGGGAAATCCATGAGGAAAAGGGACTACTGGAGAATTCAGTAAGTAAAAGGGACTCTTTCTGAACTTAGCCTCTTTCTTGCTTTTGGTTGAAGAACAGAAATTCATCACAGTAGGACCTTGACCACAGGGTCAACCATGAGCTTGTCTGTTCTTCAGTGAGTGTCTAAGTGCCCTGGGTCCATGAGTTGCATCAATAAGAGGGGAAAAAAATGTGTCCAGTGTTAAATATCTGTGAAGCAGCACCAGAGACAATGATAGTGCTTCACAGAGCTGAGTGAAGGCTGACTCCTGACCCCACCCCCTGCCTACATTGTCAGCATCACCTAAGAGAAGCTAGGGTAGCACCAAAGGGCTAGGGTTTATTTGGAAACACAGCTCTGCTATGCATCACTCAAGTTACATGACTGACATGAGCAAGTCACCTCCCCTCCCTGGACCTTCGTTTCCTTGCCTCTAAATTGAGCAGAAATGAACTAAATCAGTGTTTCCAGAAGTGGGTTCCCTGGAACATTAGTCCCTTGAGTTGCTCCATGATGAAGAATTCTGTAGTCTAAAGCAGTGGTTTAGACCAGGGGCAATTTTGTCCCTCAGGGGATGTCAGACCACGTCTGGACTCATTTTTTATTGTCACGACCTGGCATCCAGTGGGTAGGGGCCAGGGGTGCTGCTAACTGTCCTACAATGCCCAGGACAGTCCCCACAACAAAGAATTCTCTGGCCCTGAGTGTTGTAAGGTTGAGGAACTAAGCTGTAATGAGAAACCCTGGTCCAACCAGTCTGAGATTTATGGAGCGTATCCCATTTCTTTCTCAATGCACATTAGCATAATGAAGACGGGCAGAAGTATCAGCATAAATGTTCTTTAACCCAGTGTGTCTCAAACTTCTTTAATGCTAGAACACTCTGCCTCCCCTCCCCCACCATCACATACCCACGACCTTATTATCCTCGTACAGGACTACCTCTCACAGTGGGCCACTTGGGGAAATGATGGCTAGATGATGCCCAAAATGGTTTTCCATTTTGAAAAAACATGGAAAGGAATTTTCCTCTGATGAGGCAGCATTGTGTTGAGTTCTGAAGTTTGCTCAGAATCCCGCTGCTTGAGTTGGGTCCCTCGCTGTGACCCGTGAGTGGTGTTACTTTGGACAGGTTGCTTCAGCCTTGGGTTCCTCAGTTCCCTCTGTTCTTAAGTGGTAGTAAAAGCACCCCCATCACACAGGGTAAGGGTTAGCAGAGGTAAGAGGCGTGACGTTTGCAGATTAGCACCCACACTCAGTAAGCCCTCAATTCAATGTGTGACCCGTATTTTATGGCAAGACAAGAAAAATCTAAACATGAAAATGTCCTCTGCCCTTTGGCCTCCTCTCTCCCGGCACTGTGCACAGTGTGTCTGCGCTATGCATCAGCCAAACCTCCCCCTTCAAACACCTGCTCAGCCACAAGGAGCTGCAATCTCCTAACACCAACAAGATCACTCCTTAAAAGAGAACCTTCCTTTCCGAGCTTGTAAAGGGCCATGTGGCCCACTAGGAGGACACGCAGATCTGGGTAATATAAACTGACAATAATACGTCATTTGATGTACAAAAGACTTCCATAACTGTGCCCTGACTTCTAACCGGCAGAGCAGTTCTCAGAGCTTTCTGAGATGCTCTTCCTGGGTTATAATCGTCAAATTTGGCTCCAGTAAAAATTTCCATTTCTTTCTTAGGTTGACTGATTAATTTTTTGTCTACAGATGTTAACCATTATTATCCGAGTGTTTCGTTGTTGCTTTGATTTTGTGATTTCCTCAAGGCCCTGTGGCTGTTGGAGTTGCAGGTCTGCCCACAAGAGGGCACTGGCTACACATTCTTGCCTCGAAATGTTTTCAAACCCTGTCGGAAGGCCCCACGGGCAGCTCTGACTGTGTGCTTGGTCCGGTTCGTAAACTGCTGCTGAACCACTGACTTTCGAGCTGGAAGAGACCTTGCAAATGATGGAACTCAACCATCGGCTTTTGCAGTTACAAACCACGGGAGGTTAACTGTGGAGCTGTTGAGCATGACTTACAAAACGAGCACACAGGCAGGAAAATGACTCCAAGTACATTCTCTGTGAGTTGGATGGCAGGACAGAAACACTTTCTGGAAGGAAGAAAGACATCAAATGGGCTAACAAGCAGTGCCGAACTGAAAGGAAAGGAGGCTGCTGGGGTGTGTGTGTGAGAGAGAGTGAGATTTAAAAAAAAAAGTAAGTAAACACTGAATTCTATATGTTTCTTTTCTCTGGACCAGCTTGGAGGACTTAAGTGTTTAAGACTGTTGGACAGGCTGAGCCTGCGAATGCCTTGCACACCTTCCCCTTTAAGGGAAACCGCCCTGCCCACAGCCCAGCCACACCTGTCCCAGGGTGTCTAATCCTTCAACTGGCTCGTCGCCTGGTGGGGTTCCCTGTTCTCTGAGATCTAAGTTACCAAAAGACAGAGGTGATGATCAGCGGGAGTTCCACCTGACAAATTATGAGGCAAAAGGGGGCAACGGTGGCCTGGGTGACCACACACAGGCCACAGGTGAGGGGACAGGACTGAGGTGTCATAGAGGAGTATGTGCCCCGCAAGATGCAGGAGTGCCTTGACTGGGGACGAGACCATTTGGGACCATAGTTTCCTGCAATTGCTAATGAAGATGAAGTTTTGAAGACACTGTGGGATTGGAAACCTCATGGCAAAGGCAGCCTTGATGGTATGTGTTTATAGAGTGGAATCTTATTGTAAGAGAGTCTGTAGTTATGTGTCTGTGTTCAGAAGGAATAGTCCTTCCTCCTCCCCTCCCCCTTCTCCTCCCCCTGTTTCTGTTCCTCTTCTGCTTCCTCCACTTTCTCTTTCTCTTCCTTCTCCTTCCTCAGCTCTAACCTTAATTTTAAAAACTTTTTATTTTGAAATAGTTTCCAAATTGCAGAAAGTTGCAAAGACAGTACAAAGAACTCCCATCCCCCTTTGCCTAGATTTCCCAAACATTACCATGGACAATTCTGAGTCTGTGTGTGCTTCTGAGACATTCAGGAATCACTGCAGAAATGATGCCTTTTCCCTCCAAACAATTCAGTGGGTAGTTTCAAAAAATAACAACAGTCTTTTACATAATCAGAGTTCAGTGATCAAAATTGGAAGATTAATGTTGACATAATGGTATTATATTTTCTTTTTTTTTAATTTTACTTTATTGAGTTACAGTCAGTTTACAATGTTGTGTCAATTTCCAGAGTAGAGCACAATTTTTCAGTTATACATGAACATACATATATTCATAGTCACATTCTTTTTCACCATGAGCTACCACAAGATCTTGTATATATTTCCCTGTGCTATACAGTATAATCTTATTTATCTATTCTGTATATACCTGTTAGTATCTACAAATTTCAAACTCCCAGTCTGTCCCTTCCCACCCCCCGCTACAACCACAAGTTTGTATTCTATGAGTCTGTTTCTGTTTTATATTTATGTTCATTTGTCTTTTTCTTTTCTTTTTTTTTTTCAGATTCCACTTATGAGCGATATCGTTTGGTATTTTTCTTTCTCTTTCTAGCTTAATTCACTTAGAATGACATTCTCCAGGGATATCCATGCTGCTGCAAATGGCATTATGTTGTCATTTTTATGGCTGAATAGTATTCCATTGTATAAATATACCTCATCTTTATCCAGTCATCTGTTGATGGACATTTAGGCTGTTTCCATGTCTTGGCTATTGTAAATAATGCTGCTATGTACATTGGGGTGCAGGTGTCTTTTAGAAGTAGGGTTCCTTCTGGATATATGCCCAGGAGTGGGATTCCTGGGTCATATTGTAAGTCTATTCCTAGTCATTTCAGGAATCTCCATACTGTTTTCCACAATGGCTGCACCAAACTGCATGCATTATCTTTTCAAAAATCTGAAAACCTAAATTCAAAATTTGCTGTTCATGTGCTAACCCAGAGTCACATGCTGCCTTTATTTGCCCTGCCCTTCAATCTCCTTTAATCTGGGTCAGTTCCTCAGTTCTTTGTCTTTTATATCCTTGACAACCTAGTTATTTTGTCCCTCCATCTGGCTTTGTTGTCTCACAATTGCCATTGTGTTACATGCTTTTGGCAGAAATATCACAGACATGAGGTTATGCGTTTCGCTGTATGGGAGACGCATCTTAATTTCTTATTCCTCTGCTTCAGTGCTTTTGCTGGAGTGCCGGGAGCTTCCAGCCAGAGCCCAGGTCTCTGAGAAAGGTTGGGCTTCCTGGAGGAACTGGCCCTTGAAATAAGTTCTGAAGAATAGGAGATACCCACTCCATAGGCGGAATGTGGGCCAACTCAGAAAGGGTGAGAGGGAGAGAATGAGAGGTGTGGGGTGTTTAAAGTAAAAGCAGATACACACTCCATAGACAGAGTGTGGGCCATCTCAGAAAGCAAGAGAGAGCAACCACCATGTGCAGAGTTGTTAGTTTTAGAGGCTTGGTAATTTCATATGCTAAGGAGTAGGAGGATTATTCCTACTTTGGGGAAGGGGCAGGGGTTTCCAGGAATTGGGTCCTGCCCACTTTTTGACCTTTTAAGGTCAGCCTAGGAACTGTATGGCAACTGTGGCTGTGCCGTGAGGCTCAAGGTCTGCTGGAATTTGAATCTGCCGCCATCTTGGTTGTAACCAGATTGTCCTGTCCTCCATTGCTGTGTCATTCCTTCAGTGGTTGTGCCCTGTCCCCTTCCCTTGTATCTCAGTACCATTTCCTCACCTCTCACCTTCCCCTCCATTTCCTGGAAACCCCCACTCAGTCTTTGGAACTCAGTAGAAGGACTTGCCTACTCTGGGTGCCAGAGAGTGATAAACGGCACAGGTTTAGAGTCCAACGGGCTTAGGTTAAAATCCTGCCTCTGTCACTTTAGCAAGTGAACAATCTTGGGCAAATATTTAATCTCTCTGAGACCCAGTTTCCTTCCTGGGCAGACAAAAGTTTATAGCCGATGCCCCACTGCCTGTCACAGGTGTGGCTACTCTGGACAGGTGCCTCATCTCTGGACCTACAGCCCCTCAAGTCCTTCCCAGGATTTCTGAAAGCTTCTGGGCCTTACTTCTCAGGCTTTTCTCTTCTAGACTTCCACACCTGTGTGTGCCATTGTTTGGCCTTGTGTCAGATCCAGACATGAGGCTCCTCTCTTCCACCATTTTCAAAAAGGAATTCAACATACCCACCATTTTTGAGTTTAGTAAGCTCACTGCAGAATAGAGAGGCTGCCCATCTGGGGTCAGTCTGCCAGTCCCCTTGAACTCTGCCCTCTTCTGAAGCCCTTGCATGCTGCCACTTTGGCTTACTTATCTACCCAAACTTCTACCTTCCCATGGAATCTGAAGATTAGAAGGAAGAGTTGGACCTCAGTGTGGCTGGTGTGGAGGTGGAGGACAGGTGGCCCCATAGTCAGCCAACAGGGCAGCTGGACAAGCAGTTTATAAGGTTCGTCCAGACCCTAACTCCCTGTGCATGACCCACTCCCACCCTGCCTTCTACTTTCTCATCTCCTTGACTACGATATTTTATTCCTCCACTATACCTTATTTACCCACTCCTAAAAATCACACCCATGACATTGTCATCACTAACAACTGCATCACCTCTGAAATCTCAGCCTGAAGCCTCCTGTTGTCTGAGCATCATCCTTCCACCTCCAGACCACTTACTCCAGTATGATGGTTAATTTTATGTGTGACAGGATCAAGGGATGTCCATCTTTCCCGTTAAACATTACTTTGGGGGTGATTCTGTGAAGATGAGATGAGCTTCTAGATGAGATGAGCATTTGAATTGGTGGATGCGGTAAAGTAGATTGCCCTCCCCAATGTGGTGGGCATCTTCCAATCAGCTGAGGGCCTGAATAGAGTGAAAAGATGGAAGAAGGAGGAATTCGCCTCTGCTCTTTTTTTTTTTTTTTTTTTTCCTGCCTCATTGTTTGAAATGGGACATCTCATCTCATCTTCTCCTCCCCTTGGACTAGGATTTACATCATAGGCTCCTCTGGTTCTCAGGCCTTCGGACTTAGACTGAATTATAGCATTGCTTTTCTGACTTTCCGGGTTGTGGCTGACAGATGGTGGAACTTCTCAGCCTCCATAATCATGTGAGCCAATTCTTCATAATAAATCTCCTTTTGTATCCTCTCGAGTCTGTTTCTCTGGAGAACCCTGCCTCATACATCATTATCCTCACTCCAGTAATTCTTCAACATGATTGAGCCCCTCCGTATCTCAGCCCTGATACCTTCTCATCATCAATCATCCTACATATTCTAGCCTCTGACCTCATCTTTCTCTACCTTGTCCCTGTTGACTATGCTTCAGCCACACTGGTCTTCTGCTTTAAAGTTTGAAAGACAGCTCATCTTCCCTGTTACTTTATTTGTATCCTTATATAAATTCCCTTTACTTGAGCTTGAAGAGTCTGTATTGCTTGCAACCCAATGAGTCTCAACAGAAGAAACTTGAAATGTGTTGTTGGGACTTCGTTGTTTTGATGTTCAGAAAGTTAGTTTTGTAATAAGTTTCATACAAATAAAAGAGGAGAGTAAATACAAGTGGATACGTAATAAATATGTTGGTACAAATAAGGTTTTAGTATAAAAGTATTGGTTTTCCTGGATAAGTGAATGGTACATGGCAAGTATTCTTCTTCTGTATTGCTGAACTTTGCTGTACTTACTAATACCACAATGACTGACAGGAGGAGCTAGAGGCAGTACAAGATAGCCTGTGTTTGCTCCTCCAGATCCACTCCCGCCCCTCTCCCACTGTCTGCCCTGGAGGCCAACCTATAAGCTGCGTGTCAATGCCTTCTTTGCCTTCTGGCTTAGGGTAGGTTTGGGTGATCAGGAGGGCTGAAAGGAGATGTGGGAGTGGAAGGAGAGTCAGGTCAGGGTTTCTGTTCCCCTTGGTTCTTTCCCACGAGGGTCCCTGGAGTTGGCCGTGCCCCTTGATCAAAGGTCACAGTGCCTGTCCAGGCTGCCTACTCCACACACCTCTCTCCCCTTTTTGGTTCTGGAAATTCTATCCCCTCATCCCTTCTGGCTGGAGGGTGTTACGAGGTTTGCTGCCATCAGCCCAGTCTCCACCAGTATTTGTGTCTGCCTCCCCACTCCAAATCTCCAACCTCGCCGCTGTGCACGGCTTGCGGAGAGGATGGTGCCCCACCTGTGGAGCCGCACTCACACCTGGTCTAGGCTGTGAAGCCAAAGAAGAGATCCCGCGAGATTTAGAGGGGCGCGGGTGTTGAGCCGCAGAGCCATGACAATGCGCATGCGCAGCACCAGGGTCGTTTCAGTAGGGAGACGCTGCTAGTGTGTCGCGCGTATTTCTCTTGTGGTTTCTCCCCAAAGGGACCCACGCTAGGACGGGAATTCTGGAAAATGCGGTTCAACTTAGCCAAGCTGACACATAGAACCAACCACTGGTATGCTGCTATTATTCTTTGTAAGTTTTCCCAGGATACTTCTAAGATAGCAAACTAAGGTGGCGAAGTATGAGTTTGGAAAATGTTTGGTTTTAACAAAATCTCAGCGCCGTGAAGGGAGTGATGAGAGGATGCCAGCTCCAGCGGGAAGGCCCAGAGGTTAACAACTTTCCAAACCCCAAGTACAGATGAGTCTGCATTTTGCCCGAGACAGTAAAAGCGGGGAGTTGGAGGGAGGGGGTGAGGGAGGAACCCAGTGTGTTACCGAATTGAGTCATAGGGACCCTGCTGGGTAATTTTCCCCTCCTGTTTCGAGTAGATGAATAACGAAACTGCAGCTGAAATCGATAGACTCGGCATAAGCTTTATTCAGTAGCCAAAGAATGGAGAAGCGGGAATTGAGTTCGCAGATGAACTTCTCGCCCACCTGGCCGGAGGGACTTAATTTTAAAGAGTAAAGACAAAGGGAGGAAGAGTGAGACTAATGATGGGGAGGCCTGTGCATTATGCCTTGGGGAAGGGGCAGAGCTTTTTCTGAAGAATTGGGGTGCCATCTCCATTTTATCCTTTCTTGGTCTTTAATGTCTGGCCCTGGCTGCTGGTAGATGTCATTTAATATGTTAATGTAGTAAAAGTCAGCATTTAATGAGACTCAGACTCTGCTGGAGGTCAGATTCATCACCATCTTAGTCCCAGCTGGTTCCATCTGGGTTTTTTCCCCTTTGTAGCTTCCTTATCTCTGGACCCTTTAACTTAAATATTTATGTTAACTCCTGCTAAAGGTGAGGGGGTGTGGAGGTTGGCAGGTTTTGATCAAGGACATTCTTGCTAAAGCTGGGGGTTGGAGGGTTGTGAGCAAAGACCTAGAGCAGCCCTGGCAACAAATACATATTAGAAAAATGGTGGCCACTTGCTTGAGGAATCTGGGAGAAAATTAATCCTGTCTGTGGGCATGTAAGGAAAAAGTCACCCATGAAAAATAAAAACTCTGGGCATGCCCCACAGACAGGCATGATGTCTGTCGCCAGGTATCCTCTTTGTATGGATTGTGAAACTCAAGCCAAGAAGTGAACATGCAGACTGATCCAGAGCCATTGAAAGCTCTAGGGTCCTGACCAAAACAAATGTAAGATTTTCTTAATCCAGGGCTCACTGGGACTCCCACTGAAAAAGTAACTCCTAGTAAAAATGAGTACAATTAAAAAAAAAATTCTTCTCAAAAGAGGAAATCAGCCATCATGAAGGAGAGTTAGCATATATAATAAACAGGAGATTAACATCCTGAGAATTTTAAATAACAGGATAATCTGTAAGGAACTATAAAATAAGCATATTAATAAGGACTAAATTTTTAATAAGCTTAGGAATCATAGTAACAGCATAGGTTCTATGAAAAAAAGTTAAGAGAATGAAAAAGAATTTCTAGAAATAAAGTCGTTGGAAGCAAAAATTCAGTGTATAAATTAAACAGACTATTTGGAACAGCCGAAATACTGGAAGATAAATATGAAGAAATCATCTTGAATGCAGTACACCAAAATAAATAGAAGGAAATGAGAAAAATTAAAAGCCATGGGAACTAAAGAAGGGACTTAAAAATTACATCTAGAAGGAGAGCATAGAGGGAATGAGGGAGAGGCCAATGAAGAGCCAGTGGCTAAGAATTTTGTAGAGGGAGAGTGTATGCAGCCTCAGTTTGAAGATGCATTCTGAATTAACAAGCATAGCAAATAAAACCAAGTCCACACTAAATACATCAGCGTCGACTTCAGAATATCAACAACAGCGAGGAAATAGTAAACATCCATAGGTTACCTAAAAACAGTAGTAATCATAGAGACAACAGTCTTGTCAACAATAGAGGCAAAAAATACAGGGCAAAGTGCTGGACTGAAATAGCCATCCTCCTGGAACTCTATACTCAAATTGTTATGTAAGAGTGAAGTGAAATAAGGGCAGTTATTCTGTTACCATGTAACAGAAGTTCTTCCTGTTTTTAAGATATACTTGTCTCTAAAAATTAATATTTCTCATAATGCCCTTTCTAAATGTTAACTACTGTTGATACAATTCTCTGGGGGAAAAAAAAAAGCAGAGGGGAAAAACGGCAACTTTCCCAAGTTTACCAAACAAGTTGAGGACAAAAATCCTTAATCTTGGATTTCTAGAGCCTACAGAACTGTGAGCAGTAGATTTCTGTTGTTTAGAAGTTACCCAGTCAGTGATATGTTTTTATAGTGGTGTAAATGGACTGAGACAGACAGGTAATGAATAGCTTGTGGGCTGGCAGGGGTCCACAAAGCGTGCGTTATGTGGCACTGTTCTGTGGCACAGTGATTTCTTCCATGGGATTACTTGATTTTAGAATTTTAGAGCCGGAGGGTGTGCTAGATGCTCTGTGATCCAGATTCTTGGTTTTAGGGTTGAGAATCCTGAGAACCTGAAAGTTTAAGTAAATTGCCCAGAGTCACATTGTGGGTACAATGCAGCATGAAGTAGAGGTCACATGTCCTCTAAGTCTCATCACCAGCGCAAAGTCAGATGAATTTCCTCTGAGGTTCCTGCTAAATAGTCTTCAGGCTCCATCTGACATAGGGATTTAGTAGGAAGGTCAGGGGTGCCTCCTGGGTGGGAGCATGATGTGGAGGATGAGTGTGGGCTTTCAGAACAGATAGATCCAGGTCATGTTCCAGCTCTGTCTCTTACTAGATTAATATATTTGGGAAAATTACTTAAATTCTCGAAGCGTCGGTTTCTTATTTTGTAAACGTCCCACCTTGAAGTTTGCTGTGGGGATTAGAGATACAAAACTGAAGTCTCTGTTGTTCCCTCTTGTGGTAGGCAGAAAAACGGCTCCCCAAAGATGTCTTGGTCCTAAACACAGGAACCTGTGACTCTGCCGTGTTACCTGGTGATGGGAGAATTAAGATGGGCAGGTGGATTTAGGGTTGCTAATCAGCTGATCTTGAGATGGGGAGATTAGCCTGGATCATCTAGGTAAGACCGTTGTAATGAGGACAAAAGTCCTTCTAAGAGGGAGACAGAAGAGGAAAAATGAGAGAGATGACAGTGAGAGGAAGAATCAGTCTAACTTTGCTAGCTTTGAAGACAATAGGGGGCTGTGAGTTGAGGGATGAAGGCAGCCTCTAAAAGCTGGAAAAGGCAAGAAAATGGATGCTACCCTAGAGCCTCCAGAAGAAATGCAGTCTTGCTGACACCGTGACTTAATCCCTAAACCGAGTGAGACCCGTTTCTGACTTAAACCCTCCAGAACTGTAAGATGATAAAATTGTGTTGTTTGAAGCCACTGACATGTGGCAGCTTGTTACAGCAGCTGTAGGAAACAGATACACCTTTCATCTGCGCGTTATTCCCACTCTCCTAGGGCAGTCTTTGCATCATCTCTTGGAAGACATGTCTTTTAGAAGGACATACCTCATAATGGTACTTATGGGGCAGAATGTCCTCTAACACAAGCCAGCCAGAGCAGAAGGGCTGCTTCTCGTGAGGGTGTAGCTTGTCTCCTGCTGCTACTCGGTTGCTTTTAGCTATTTTGGTTAGAGCTGAGTTGAAAACAATGGGTTCATTTGGGAGTCATCATCACACTTGGAAATTCAAATGTAGTCTAAAATAGCTGGTAATCTGATTATTTCTCCTCTTGCTTGATGGTACATTTTAGTTCGAGCTGCCCTCTTGCAGTGTGTCAGAACCTATCTGCCAGGAAAGGGTTGAGAGAGCGGCAATGACTGAGGTTCCCTGGTGCCTGGCAGTGGTGGTAGGCGGTTTGTGGTCTCTGCCCCTTGCAACACCCATCATCCTGTTTGACGCAACCCTTTGATGCAGTGTGAAAGGCAGAGAGCTCCTGTTTGACCCCCTTCCTTATACGCCAGCACGGGTATTGGGATTGGCATGTTTCATTACCACATATTCATCAAGTTGCAGAATATTTTCAGCACACAGAGGCACCATAACATGACATTGCCAGTGATGAGTTTATCTAAGAAAAGGAGAAAGCAGAGTGAGGCTCAACCTAGTTTTGGCACAGACTTGGCCACTCGCTTCCAGTCATGTGCTCTGTCACCCTCAGCTTCTCTGACGATGCTGAGGCTGGCGCAGACCCGCTGACTATTGAGAAGAGGAACAAACTTCTTTCTGGTTCCTCAGAGTATAGAAGCTGTTTCTATTTCTGGAACAAGCTGTAGAAGTGTGAGATACTTTTAGCTTCTCCCTTTTCTAGTTTTTGAAAGTAAAATAGCTAACTCTGGCTCCAGGTAAAATAGTGAAGCATTTAATCCATTTCCTTAGGATTTATGCCATGTTTGCTCCCACAAAATTCAGAAGGACTCCAAAATTAAACTAGTAGAAAATAGGAAAATTTTAAAAGACAATGAAAATAACTACAATAAGGTCCCAGCTCCGCCTGTTGAATGAGTAAATATTTTAAATGACAACCCTCAATGTTTTGTTGAGTGTGTGGTGGAAAAGATGATGGTGTAGAGTGGGGGGTGGGGCATGAATTTTCCAGAAAGCACGTTGACTTTCTGTATCAGGAGCCTTCAGCATGTTTATGTGTATAACCCTGAAATTATATTATTCAGAGTTCATCCTCTTTTTTTAACTCATCCGCTCAGTTTCCTTACCTGTAAAATAGAGATATTAGTAGTAACTATTTCATAGTGACTTGCAAATTCACTAATGGAAAACTGGCACACAATGTGTGCTTGACAATTGTTAGGCATAATATTGACAAAAAAAAAAAATAAAAGTCTTTCCAGATAAAAATTATTGCAACACGGTGGCATAGAAATTTCAGGTATTGATACTCCCATGTGCTTGAGGAACCAAAAAACCCATTTTGGGAAGAGAGGCCCACCTACTTCCCATTCAGTTCT
The DNA here is from genome assembly GCF_048773025.1 of Camelus bactrianus. NCBI lineage: Eukaryota > Metazoa > Chordata > Mammalia > Artiodactyla > Camelidae > Camelus > Camelus bactrianus. The sequence continues at coordinate 17,344,821 of NC_133552.1, forward strand.
TGAAATAGGTCTCTTAAGATGGCTCGAAGGTGTGGAAGCTGGAGCTCTCAATTTAATTCAGACGTATTGTCATAAAAAAGGTTAAGGACTTCCTTGGCATAAGAAAACTACACGTTATTTTTATGGATTGCTTTAGGGGCAAACGTCGTGTTCTCCCGAGGGGACATTCTAGTGAGCACTCCGCGCCTGCAATTGTGTGCTTAGTGTGGGCTGATCAACGTATTCAGTGGGCAGGTTTGTAAGATTAGGATCTGGGTCTATTTGAAGGTTTTCAAAGGTCTTTGAAGAAGCCTTCTGGCTCCTGAGGAAAGGGGATTCAGACTGGCTTTGGCTGGTAATGATTAGGTGGTGGTCAAATGATTGGGTGGGTAAATCAGGGTCTGTTGTGAAAGAAAAGAGGAGAATTGAGCTGTTAGGGAAGGTGGTAAAGGGGGTGTGTCACAGGAACTCACAGAGAAGAGAGGAGAGCTGCATGCAAGTCGTGTTACGCGGGATGGAGAGTTAGTTACTGGGGACTTGAGCGAGAGGGAGTGGCCAGCGTGGGGAGGGGAGGCTGTCCGGGGAGTGGGGCGGGCACTGAGGAGGGAAGTGGCCTGACAGGCCTCCACGGGATCCTTCTCACGCACCTGGGGGCCACCTTGAATGGTGTCCTCCTTGCTGATGCACCAGCCTTCACACACGTGGAGACTTCTGTCCCCCTTACCACTGAGCTGCATATGGGACAAACCTGGGCTCCACCTGCCCCGTGCCTTGCAGGCAGAAGGATTAGCAGCACTGATCCCCTGCACTGCCACAAGTCTTGCTTCTGGCAAACCACCCTGTGCAGGCACCTTCTGTAACTCCCCAGGATACTTGTAAACCCAAAAGGAGCCCCGTCCTGGGGCTTTGGCCTGAGTCCTGCTGAACTGAGCAACATCTAGCCCCTCAGGCTGGGATGGTGCTTAATGGCATCCCCACTCACTTCATAAGGAAATGTTGTTTTCCTATTTTGAAAAAAACTCATTTGTCTTTTACACAGGACATACTTTCTACTAGTGTCCACTGAGAACTCCAAAGAGCTGTAATTCCATTTGTTCTGTAAAAAGGGGGTCAAGGAGGTAGACCCAGTAGTCACAACAGCAGACACCCTCTGTTATCATCGTGGAATGAAAGCAGCTGGACTCTAAATTCAGGGGCGTTTGAGGGTCCTTTGAGCACTGTCAAAAGGAATTCTGTAGATCATTTTGGGTCTCTTAGGGTATTGCCAAGCGGAAAGGGAAAATGAAATTGGAAAGTTCCAGTTAAGGCAATTCTTTCTATGACATGTGATGTTACAAAAAAAAAAATGCCCTTGTCTTTTTCAAGGGCTATTATGCTTTCTGGGCCAAGACAATCTTCAGTTAAGGTCAATTGGAAATCTGGTGTCCAAGCAGATATTTCCCAATTAGATAATGACTTTTTGTAACCGTCTCTCTGTCTGTCCTGGGCCTTATGGAAACTATTGATCTGCTTGTTGAGCCAAATTTTGCATTACTATAAATTACTTGGGTAATTCTTACTTTTTAGTGCCTCACTCCTTAAATTAAAAAGTGTCTGACCAAAGCAAGAGTGACTCAGGGATCAAAAAATGCAATTAGTGTGAGTCTCTTTTTAGTACAGAAAACTACTATAGCCCATAAGCTACATGAAATTGAGCTGGAAAGAAGTAAAGGAAGAAAATCAAGCTATTATTTGTACAGTTTCAAGTAAAGCCCATGGTTCTCACTGAACTTTTAAAAATTTCAGTAAGTGGCTTGGCTGGGTTTCTGAGGAATTTGCCAGTTGTCCCCATAAAATTTTGACTCTGGCTTCTGCAGAATTTTCTAACGTCAGCTTTCTGTATTTGAAACATCATGAAAATTTAACCCGTTCAGATTTTCCCAGCAATCAAACATATTCAGCAAGGTACTGTGGAAACATTGTTAAGGAGGGTCAGACAACATTGCAAAACCAATGTGACACTTTGAAGAGACTGATCCTCATTCTTCTCATGCTCCAGGTGACAGGAGACATCCTTTCCAATTTTCAGGAGCAGCTAGGGTGGAAATTCTCTCAAAAGGGACAGGTGGTCCCCGTGTCCTGGACTCACGCACTGTCCATGGCCACGAGGGACCCGATGGTGAGGATGGTGTAGCAGCTTTTTTAAGCAAGTAGGACCCCATGAAGGATGAGGCCGTGGGGGGCTGTGCGGAGTAACTTGACCCTCTCTCTCCATGGCCCTTTATATCCACTTCCAAGGACTGTTCTTTCCTGGTCCCTGCTGGGTCCCAAAGTCCTTCCTGCCCTTTGTGTCATAAGACCAGTATTACTGCAGCAACAATGCATCCAGACCAATGTAATAATCTTACTCCAAACTCTTAAGCAAGTGAGAATATATTGGGTCAAGCCAGAAACCCACAGTGGGGTAGGGGCCGTGATCAGCTGCATCTGTCACCTCTCACTGCCCTCCCCCACCTCGCTCTCCCATTGCTTAGCTGCAGTTTCTGACCATTCAGAAAAGTGCCCTGGGGAGAAGGAGATTAGGAGGAAAGGACACAGCCTTGTGTCTTTGGAATTGTTATGACCTGGCATTGTGCCATGTGGGCTTAGTAGATGCTCCAAGCCGACTCTCTCTGGGCAGGTTTGTGGGTTTCTTGGGGAGCCCCTTGCCCCTCAGGAATCTCCCACTGCAGCTCCCACTATTCAGGTGATGCTTCCATCAATTGCCACTTTCCATCTCCTCACTCAAGCCTTGTCCCTGTAGCAGGAGATCCCACTGCAGAGTCATTTGGCTCCATCCCCGAGTAAAGCTCCCAAAGAGAACCCTTTCAGAATGACCCCAGGCCTGATCCTCCCTGTGGTCAAGTGACTCAGAGGAAAACTCTGCCTCTGTCTTTGGTCCTGCCACTTATGCCCAAGTTGCCCTGTCTCTTTTATCTTTGCTTGGCCACCTCATGCCAATAGCCACAGTCTCTTCCCTTTAGAATTCTCTGGGTGTGTCCTACATCAGTGCCTTGTGTCTGTGATGTTCCAGTGAACACATGAAACTCATCAAGCAGGGCCTTGAAACCTCTCTCACTTGGCTTAAGGCAAGGGGAAAGCAAGCACCATGACTTCCTTCAGGTGGCTGGGGGGTGCCTGTCTGTCTGTCTGTCTACCTATCTGCCTGTCTGACTAGCTATTACAAATCTGATTTGTCCACCTTATTCCTGAGTTCCATATAATGTTTTGATGACGTATAACACTTTGATTTGGAAACATCGTTTTATTCTAAGCACTTATGCCCCAGCAAGATAGAAACACCAAGAGTCCCATTTTAGTTTCCTGTTACAGTTGCTAACCAGTACCAAACAATAGCTTAGCAACCTAAGAAGTGATATCAAATGTATTTATAAGGTACTAACATGTAAACAAAGAAAAGCTTAGTCTGGCCAGTTAGGAATTCAGGGGCAGGGCAGGGCAGGGCCTAGCATGTATGAGTTTTAGGATTGATTAGTAATGTCTGCAGTGAGCTGGGAAATACGATGATGCAGGGCTAGGAATTTGCCACCCCAGAAGACATTGGGGGCTCATTAACAAAGCAGATCTTACATGCTGTTCCCAAGCTATATTGGTTTGCTGGTTTAGAAGCCTTTTTCTTTTTCAGAAGAGGTGTGCAGAGGTAAAGAAAGAAAAGTAATTGGACCAGAAGTGGTTGCTTTCTTCCTTGCCAGTAGGTCATATAGACCAGTGTCAGGTGAGGTAAAAGACCTGGGCCCCCTGGTCCATCCCACAAGTGAGATCATGGCAAATCAGTTTGCTTAACCTTGTTTCCAGCCTACGATATAAACCTAAGTGATACCAGGTTTGAAGGAGCAGCTTGAAGGGAAAGAGTCGAGCTTAAGGTAGATTAGTAGGAGTATTACTCATTGCTGGTGTAGTTGATTGACGTCTATAACAGACTATAGTTTTTAGGGTTAGGTTTGACTGAAGATAACAGAAAATGCAAAATATTGGTGGCTAAACCAAGATAGAAATTGATTTCTCCCTCTTGTACAAGGTAGGCAATACCAGGTCCAATATTGTGGTTTATGGTGTCATCAGATAGCTGGCTTCTGCTTTCTATTCTCAAAGTCACCTCATGGCCCAAAATAGTTGCTGGAACTCCAGTCATCTCATATGCATTCTAGGCTGGAGGAAAGAGGAAAGGGCAGAAAGGGTCTTCTCTCTGATCAATCTGTTCTCTTTAAACAGACTTCCTGGAGTCTTATAGAAACTTTCACTCATATTTCACTGGCCATAATTTTGTGATCAGGTCTAGCTTTAAGGGAGCCTGGGAAATGTAATATCTTATACTGGGAGGCAGTTGTGCCTAGCTAAAAGTCAGAAGTCTACTCCTCATGAGGAACAGGAGAAAGGAAATGCTGTGGGTAATCAGCCTTCTGTGCCACACAGGTAATACTAGGAAAGCAATGGCTTTAAAATCCCTCCCTCCCTTTGGGATATGAAAGTGCTTTGCAAATTATAAAATTTTAGGCAATGTAATCTAGTAAGAGTTTGAAGTGATGCAAAGACAGTACACTATTTGATGAGAAATTAAGCTAGCAAATTAGGAGTATTCCAACAATTGTATCTTTTTCTCATTAATAACTTAAACATTGTGACTATAGATCTGATTTTAAAAAAAAAAATGAGAATGTATAGTCTGCCATCTTCATCTGAGTCTGGCAGTATATCAGAATATTTTAAATTGTGAAGTCATTTATACAATGTATTATTAGAGTCACTTTCTGTTCTTTTAAGAATTTATTCAATTGAATAAATACATAGAAGGTGCCTGCTCTGGGCAAGGAACTGTGCTAGAAAATACCTTAAAAACTAGCAAAAGGGAAAATGGTATACCCTGTTTTTAAAAAGAAAAACAAAAGGACAATCCATTAGAATGTAAATTCTATGAGGACAGGAACTTTTGTCAATTTCATTCACTCCTGTAACTGAAGGGTCTAGGACAGTGTTTGACATACAGGAAGAACCCAATAAGCAGTTGTTAGTTGAATGAATGAATGAATGAATAAATCCTAGAAAGTATTGTTGTGCATCTTACTCTAAAAAAAATCTTGGGGGATAAAACAGAAATCAACTTGCAAGTATGTATGTTTTTATAAAATAGTGTTTCTGAGGAGCAGTATATTGTATCATATTTGGAGCTAATAATTTAAAGGTATCATAAGATTTATTTTGCAAAACAAAGAATGCTTTTATAAGTAATATAATCACCCTTATTTTGTTGTCTTGACAAATCTAGAATTTTTTTATATGTAGTATTTGCATAAAGTGGCCTTAACTCCACTTTCGTGCCCAGAAGAGAACAGAATATGACTTAAAACCAATGTATAGTTTTGAAATATATCAGCTCTATAAAACTGATTTTTTCCTATGACAGAGTTATAAGTTTGGTGAATTAATTAATGCAAAAAAGATTTTTTTCATACTCCTTCCTCCCATGAAATACAAATCAAGGGAACCATTCTAGAGACTTCCCTCCCACCCTCGTTTTCAACACTCAATCTCCCAATTATATACTCTAAATATTCCTTGAAAATTCTCCTCCTTGCTACTACTGTTGTGCCTGGTGGTACCTTTGTACCTTCTCTAAATTTCCTAATCTGTTTCCATATTTGGTCATGTTACTGTCCTGTAAAGATCCTTCAGTGACTCTTTAGCAGTCAGTGACCCCCCCTTAGCATGGCATGTGGGTCTTATGACCCCACTCTGTTTATTTCTGTAGCCTTATCTCCCATGACGCTGGCTGTGCCGTACACTTTACAACAGTAGCCCTGGTCACTGGGTCAACTACTGTGCCCATAGGAAGTCATCTTGGAATCCCCAGAGTTGGCCTGGTGTGACTTCGCTGTGCTCCTGTGGCACTCTGGGCACACCTTGGTCGTAGTACATGCCACATACACTGTATCCAGAAGGCCTACGCTTCATGGTGATGGTCATCTGGTAGTGCTCAATCACTGGTGGATTGAACTCAACTCAAAAAAAATTTGATCTCCAGAAAACATTAGTTTGAAGGTTTTATTTAAAGAATAGTTAATGTGATTATTATTTATTTTCTTCTTCACTACAAAACTACTGATCTTCAGGTCTCCCCAGAAGTATGTGGCAGCAGGATCTTCTGAACCCTTTGGCTTCCCACATAGATGTCCCCCAATACCATTTTCTGATCAAACATACAGCATTTCTTATTAATGAAAATTAGAACTTCCTATCATGTTAGAAAATAGTGGTTAGATAGTCAGAATGGGTTGGCACTCTCGATTTGTGGAGGTATGGAATTCTGAGATTAATTGCTTTTGGAACATTTGCATTGCAGGCCCTAGCCAAAGGAATCCTATTTAAGGATTAGAAGTGCTTAACTAAGCACAACTTGAAGAAAAGAGAAGAATCATTCTTTTGTCATTAATCTCTACATCATCCCCGCCCCGCCCCCCAATGTAATGAAAACAACAAATAAAAATAATCAGAGATCCTCAGTTGACATTCAATCCACTGGAAATGTCATTGTGTCGAGAATTTAAAAAGAGAAGAAATTGGAGAAATATGTGTTTAAAATCTACTTAAAAAGGCAAACAAACCATAATGCCCTTCCCCGTCCCATGGTGGCCGCCCAAGTTGAGGTGTCTGCCTGTTAGAACAACTGCACCTACATATGCCACTCACACTGCGGCTTTCCAGCCAAGGTCAACCCTCAGTGCTGGCAAGCAGAAGGAGAAAGAAGTTGGGAGGGATGGAGCATTAGTAGAGGAGGGTGGTTGGTCTGTAGAGGGCCTCTTCATCACCACAGAGCAGGACACTTGTTTGACCTTCCTGAGCAGGCTGACTCCAGGGCCTCAGGACCTGACCTCGGAGTCTGCAGGAGGCAGAGGCCCGGGTGGTCCCACCCTGAAGGCTCATTGCAGCTGCGCCAGCCTGGGCTGGAGAAGGCCCCGGGGCTACCTTGGTCCAGGACTGGTCCCCACCTCTGCTATCTCTGGCAGACATCGATGCCATGGACTATCTTCAGATTGTCACCCATAGGGTGTTGCAGGAAAGGCAGTTTCTGGGAGTCAGATGATCAGGAATCCAAGCTCAGGATGTGTGATGTCTAGTGTATGAAATTAAGCACTGCCTTGATGTGCAGGTTATGGTTAAACAGTGACCCCAGTGAGCGACCTCTGAGCACCTGCTGCCCAGGAGATGCTGCATACTTCTGCCTCCTTGGGTTCTGAGTGGGAAGTGACAATCCCCAGTAAAGGGGGCTTAGAGGGCCCTGCTCTCCTAGCCCTACCTCTCTTGCCTTTCATCACAGCTGGCTAAGCATACAGACTCCAAAGCAAGGCAGAGTACTCCTTGGAGCTATATTGATCAAAACTCTCAGCTTGAAAATAATATTTCTGAGTAAGTGCATAAACCATTATACTTATGATTACTGCTCCCAGATAAGAAGCAGACATTTTATCATAAACAGTATGAGTCATACAGAAACAAATCCCCCAGTAACTGACTTGTTGTCATTATTATTACGTAAAATTACATAGTATATGTTCCTGAATGGGGAGACCGCATATTGTGTGGATAGCAGTTTTCTTCAAATTCTCACCCAAATCCAAAATTGTTTATTTGGTGAGGGGGAGAGGAGGTAAAATAAGTTTTAAAATTATAAAAACTGTATAAAAAAGAGGTATAAGAATAGCTGAAAAGTCTTGAATAAGGATAACATTGAGTGGGAGCTTGATAAGCGAGGTATATTAAGATGTGGTTCCAATTAAAATCATTAAAACAGTATGGTGTTGGCATCACATAGACAAGTTAATGGAACGGAGTAGAAAGTACAAAAAATGGGTCTAACGAAGAATTTAATATATCATAAAGACAGCATTTCATATTGGTGGGGTAGACAGTAGATAATGAGGGCACAACTTCACTGCATTCTAGAAAGACTTGAATTTTGGAACCACACCTCACTTAGGATACTAAAGTAATTTTGGGATGAATCAAAGATTAAAATGTAAAATATAGGTCAATATTTATGTAAATTTGGGAGTAAGGACTGTAAGGAAGGACTTGTTAAGCTTAGCAATAAAAAACAAAAACATAAAGGAATAAATTGGTTTTGACCAACATTGCTCCATTTTCCCAGCCCTCTCATCCCTGGTAAACAAAACCAAACCAAACCTCACTTCAGGTAAGAATAAAAGGCAGGCAGTAAACTAAAAAAAAAAAAAAAAGGAAATTTCATCCTACAGGACAGAGGGTTACTGTTCTCAATATAAATCAACTTTATTAGTAATGAAAGAAAGTAAATGAATCATGTCTACTTCCTGTCTCTCTAATTGGCAAATGAATATACTAGTTTATTAACTAAAATCAGTGATATTGTGGGTTTGGGGAAAAGGTAAACTTTCATCCTAAGAATAAAAAGACTTAAACTTGTATACAGTGTTTGCAATCTTAATATCAGAAATTTATATTAAAATAAAAAACAAGGATAAATTTTGGCAGAGATTTATTTTTATAAATTTTCCTTAAATTGTTTATAATTAATAAAAACTGAGGAGAATTTATTTAACAAGAGAATTTTAGATAAGTAAGTTAGGGCTCTTCCATGATGACATATCAATATTGGATATAATAACATTGAAAAATGTGATGTATGATTGAGGGGAGAAAGAAACAAAACATCACCATTACATGATTCCATTAAAAATTAAAACAATTTTTATGTTTACAAAAATAATACATAATTATATTTAAATTCAAGCAATCAGAAGTAGAATCTGGTAGAAAGCAAAAGCCCCTCTTCCCAGCCGTGAGATTCCATTTCCCAGAGGTACCATGAATCCATGTTTTCTCATCCATACCTTTGTCTCTGTGTATACAGATGCATGCGCAGTCACACTCACTATTACAGGACAGCTTTGGGATTATTTTGAGTACTTTACAGACGGGTTATCTCACTTATCCCTAGTCCCCCTTCAGGTTTAAATTGAGCACTCTCTGTGTCAGGAATGAGAGACAGGAAAAGATAAAGGGCCATAGAAAGCAAGGAAAGGAAGAGGGAAGATGAAAAGAGAAGAAATGAATGCAAGGAAAGGAAAGAGGAAAAAAAGAATCTACTTACTGAGCAGTTTTGGACAAAGATAATGAAGAACTAGAAACAGAAGCAGTCGCCCATCTCCGTTCTCCCACCTCTGGTGCTCTTGCGGTTCTGGAAATTACGGTGGATGCCCAGTGACTTACATTGATTGATTTTTGAACATTAAGCCAGTTCTGCATTCCTGGGGTGAATTTTATAGATGGAATCTTAATGGCTGAGACTGGATGAGTAGACAATTAAGTATTTTACACCAAAACCTGCATCTCTTATTTAACCAGCATCTGGGTATGAGCCTTCTGGCCTTTGGAGATGGTGATCCCCAGCTTCAGTGAGCATTAGAATTACCTGGAGAGCTAGTAGTTATGAAGATTCCTGGGTACCATCCCCAGAGATTCTGATCTAGTAGGTTTGGGTGGATCTGAGAATCTTCATTTCCAAGAAGCTTACAAATGAAGCTTATGATGCTACTATAGAACATAATGCAAAAGATCTTTTTTAAAAACCTACTGGATAAGGGAGATTCTTCCATATACAGCTGCACGCTTATATGTACTTAGAATTTCTCTAGAGTTGCTGGCAATGTTTGCCTCCGAAAACTGGCATCTGAAGGAAATTCATATGAGGCAGACTTACTTTTCACTCTTACCTAAATCTTTTTTGAACTATTATTATTACCTATTTAAAAGTAAATAAAATAAATATGTTATATTTTCCCCCAACTCCCTGTTAAATATAAACACACACGCCTTTTGAACCAGCAAGATAACTTCTAAGAATTTATTCCACAGCTATATCTAAGCATGTGCAAATGACAAGGTTATTCATTGCAGCTTTTTTTTTTTTCATAGAAAGAGGTTACAAAAAATTGAAAGTCCATTAGTAGTGACCTGGTAAAATAAACTATATACATTGCTCAATGGAATAATATATAATCATAAAAAATAATATAAGCTAGTAACGTACTGGTGTGAAACTGCATCTGTGACATAATATTAAATGAGAAGGCACGGAAAGAAGTATGTATTATGTTAATATTATATCAATAGTAGGAAACATTTATTAGCTTACATCTGCATAAAATATCCTGAAAAAATATAAAAGACTTGATATTGTTGATTGCCTCTGAGAAGGGAAATGAACTGACAGAGCACTGGGGTTAAAGACATTTTAAGAACTCTTTTGTACTTTTAAAATTTTGAGTAATGTGATTATAATATCTGGTAAATATTTCTCTAAAAATACGTGGTAGATATCTTTCCATGTTAGGGAAAACAGATAACTAATTTTTTAAATGGCTGGATGATATTACCTTGTTGGACTGACCGTATATAACCAATTCTCCACTGATGAAAACTTAGAATGTTTCAGATTTTTCACTGTTGTATCATTGCAATACATATCTTTGGATATATTTTTGCACACGTGCAAGTATTTTTGAGCAATAACGTCTCAGGATGAAAAATACATATGTTTAATTTTGATTGTTATGGCTATTGAAATACTTAGTTCATCTTTTTGATGTTATTATTTATAACAGCTTATTGGATATTAGGAAGTTTAGAGGTCTCTGATAGTTCTAGATTTTTTTAGCTGCCAAAAACATTTCTCCTTCTCCCAGTTTTCAGTTTCAGAACTCTTCCTTGTAAAGAACCTGTTTCATTTGTTTGTGGATGGGCTAATTTCCCCTTTCCTAGTTACACATACGGGCATGTGACTCAACCAGTCAGAGTATTCATTTGTGTAGCTACAATGATTTGTTCACATATGGACATGTGAGACCCAGTTTAAGCCAAAATCATCCCTAATATGTTTTACAGTAATAGTTGGGATCGATATTGAACTTCTCTCAGAGGTTCCTGACTTTCCAGTACATAAACCTGGAGTCATCATCAGTGGTCATCCTTGCTACTCAAGGAAGAGCCAAACTTAGAGAAAAGTGTTACTAAGAGATAGATGATAGACAGACAGACAGACAATGCCTTGATGACACAGTTTGAGCTCAGAATGACACAAATTTGGCTGTGCCTGAAGACACATGCACAAAAGGACTACATTTCCTTTTGTTTCTTCAACTGGTCCTAGTGGGTTTCTGTCATTTACGATCGAGATTAGTTAGTAGAGTAGCTCTCTGGTGGTCATGTGTATTATAGATGTTTTCCCCAGTGTGTTGCTTGTCTTTTGACTTCATTTATGGTGGCTTTGGCTGTACAAGAATTAAAAAAAAAATTTACATAGTGAATCTGTTTATCTTTTCCCTTGGGTTTCATTTCCTGCTTAAAAAGGTCCTTTGCATTCTGATTTTTTGGTAAGACATGATATATCTCTTTATATTTTCAGTTTTGACCTTTAGGAATCTGAAAATTGTTGTGTGTGGTGTGAGACAGACACATAACCCATTTTTTAAATAAGAATAATACATTACATAAGTGTGCACATATATACATATACACGTCAAAATGATTAGCTCTTGTTCATTGGGTGGTGACATTACAAGAGGAATTTTGTTTTCTTCTTAGGTTTAGTTCTGTTTCAAATATTTCTGTAATAAATGTGTCTTACTTTTATATTTAAAAAACACTTTATTTTTTTAAAGGTCTATAAGAGATCACTTACATTCAAGGTTTATACTAACCATGAAGAAATAATGAGATTGAGCTCTAAGTATATTTCATTTTTATCAAAATGCCTAGGTAAATGTTTCTGTGCAATGTCTCTAAGCTGTTGTAATTTCCCATGACACTTTTCTTGTTTATTCCTATTGCAACGTGACACCACCCAGTTATTCAAGCCAAAAACCAACATTTTTTTATTAAAAAATAAATACACTTCTTTCCCCAAGAAATATTTCAGGGACAAGTATAAGCATTAATAGGCTATATGCCACTAGGATTTGGTCTTATTTTTTATCTTGTTTTGTAACTATGGGTATATTACATTTTAATGAATTTATTTGTTATCATGATATAAATATCTCCTTCTGGATTACACGTGTGATATGATAGTTACTTCTATATAAAAATTTTTATTCATTTGCTAGAGAATACCTCGTATACTTCTTGGGCAAGGTTTTCCTAGTTCTGCTTAAAATTGAATTACTTTTCAAGAAGAATACAAGCATTCCAGTTTATTGAAATCATTAGTCAGGAAAATTAATTTGCCTGGTTTATTTTCTTTTTTATTTAAATGATATTACTACATGATATACAAAAACCTGACATGTATTTTCTGATGTTTTTGAATGATAAAATAGTTATATAAATTTAAATTACTTCATTTCATCAAGTTTCATTAGCAATGACATTTTAGATTTGTTAGCTGCACATAAAGATATGCCATATATGAAGCAATTCTGTGTCTGCCTTTTCTAAAATTGTTTGTTATATGTTCTTTTACCTTCTTCTTACCAAACACTAATTCTTAAAACTTCAAGTTCTACTGTGTGCATGTGTTGCTTTGTTAACATAATTTTCTAAGTTTTACTTCATTTTCTTGACAGCCTATCACTGAAAGCCTTTTGAATGCTGGCAGTAGCCTGTGGAATCAGGCTTTGTGAGATGACCAGCAAGATAACAGAGATTGTACCAATTTCCTAAGAGCCTGGGTAATGAATTCAAACAACTAAATATAGTACTGGAATTCATCTTTTATTCCCCAAAGCAATCCACAATTGAGATGGTTGGCACTGGAGAGATTTCCACAGAAATGCACAAAAGTTGAGAACTTGGGTACATGACTTTAAATCCATATGAGGCGCAAACCCCACTGATGACTTTGAAATACTGTCTTATCCCTTAGAATGGATGGCAAAAAGGCCAATTGTAAGATAAATTCTTTTGCATTTTTCTTTTTATAGTAAACATTCTCTGAAAGAAATTTTCTAGCCCTTCTTTTAAATCCAAAGAGTTTTGCTAATCCTTCTTAGGTAAGTATTCTGCAAAAATTTGCTATCACAAACTTTCATAAGGATTACAAAGAGGATTCACACAAGAAGACATGTCTTCACAGAACCTGTATTCTCAAAGAAATGAAAGATTATGTACGGAAACTTTAATGGCTTTTAAAGTGGGACTCATAAATCATTGTATAATTCATCGACTTGGGATTTAGAGATGTTCTTTACCAGAAACACTAGCTGAAGCAACACTACTTTCCTTTACTTTTCTATAGCAGGAGGAGGAACAGACATGATATAGAACAGGAAGCTGTGTTGCTCCAAAAATATTACAGGATCGGATGATGCAAAAACCTTCACCAAACTTTGGACCACGGCACCATTCACATCTGGTCGTGCTGCAATGAAGGAACATCAGAGCTACTAAAGGAAAGACATTTTGCTTGATGCTAAGCAAAAGACTCAAAGTAGCACAAAATATGGCCTTTATAATCATTGCTCTTACCATCTGAGGAGCGAAGACATCCACAAGTGAAAAATTAAATGCTAAAAAATAAATATGTGTGTATTAAAAAAATCTTAGTTTCTAAAACAAACAAACAAATAGATAGATCCATAGTAAGAAAACACTCTAAGGACAAATCCCAAACAGGAAACAGTAATTATCCTTGGACCTATTATCCTGTGTGATCACAGAGAATTTTAAACTTCTTCATAAAATGTTTTTCTATATTTTCCAAATTTTCTATAATAAATATGTATTTTTATAACTCAAAACAAATATATCATTTTAGAAATAAAAGGACTATTGTAACCTAGTGTAGGACTAGTGTCCATATATATATATTAAATGCTAACAAATCAGTTTTAAAAAAAGACATCAGCCCATTAGTACATTAACATTAGCACATGAACAGACTATACAGAGGAGAGGAAACTTAAATGTCCAGAGAATACTGAGAAGAAAAGCTTCTCAATTTCACTAGTAATAAGGGAATACAAAACAAAATAGCAAAGAAATACCATTTCATAAATCATCACATGGGCAAAGTGTGAAAATCTGACTGTACAAAGTTTGGTGAGGATGAGAATCATCAGGGACCCTCATACTTTCTTGGTGAGGTATAAATTGGTGTAATGACTTTAGAGAGCAATTTGGCAATTTCTTGTTGAAGATGCACATACTCAATGACTTAGAAACACTGGCATATTTGTATAAAGACATAGACTTTAAAATGGTATGGCAGACTTCTTGGTAGTAGTGAAATTGGAAACAATTCAAATGTCCACCAGCAAGAGAAAGGATAAATAGATTATGAGATATTCATTCCAAAGAAAATCATACTAGAGAAAATGGACTAGAGCAATATAAGTCAATGTGGAGATATCAGAAGAGAAAAAGCAAAAGGCTGAAAGTGTAAAACAAGTTGCAGAAGGACATACTTTGTGATATTTATGTAAAGCTTAAAACACGAAAAATAATACTACATATTTGTTGGAGGTTTTTTTCTGACACCAGCCAGTTCTCCAACTCTCTACAGACACCAGCTGGGTGTTACTAATATTTAGTTCAGTTCTGACATTAACTACCTGGAGTTAAGGATCAGACTCCACAGACATAAGTGCTCAGTCCCTCAAGATTGCTCTCACTTAAGATGTAGTTTCAAATATTGGGTTCCCAGTTACCCACACTTCTGTCTGACTTGGTTTCAAATTGGGGGTATCCACTCCCCACCCCCAGGTTTGATAATTTGCTGGAACAACTCACCGAACTCAGAAAAATGCTGTAGTTACTATTACAGTTTATAATAAAGGATGCAAGTGGACAGTCAGGAGAAGCGAGGTCTGAAAGGATCTGGAACAGGAGCTTCTGTCCCTGTGGAGTTAGAATGCACCACCCTGCAGGCCTGGAGTGTGTTCACCAACTTGGAAGCTCCCTGAACCCCATTATTTAGGGGGTTTTAGTACATAGGCATGAGAAGTTAAATGACTGGCCATTAATCTCCAGCACTTCTCTCCTAGGAGTTGAAGAGGGTGGAACTGAGAGTTCCAACCTTCCAATCAAAATTGGTCTTTCTGGCTGCTAGCCCAGATCCAGAGGCTACATAACTGCCTTCCCACCCAACAAAGTCACTTTATTTGCATAAACTCATCTACTATTGAAACAACACTCCTGTTACTCAGGAAATTACAAGGGTCTTAGGAGCTCTGTGCCAGGAACTAGGGGCAAAGACCAAATATTTTTTTCTTCTACCACAAGCTTGTTTATAACATACAGATGCAGTGAAAGTAAAACATGGGGGGTTAATACCAGTTAAGGAGAGTGGTTACCTCTGGGGAGGAAGCAAATTAGCCTAGAAAAAGGTCAAAGGAGGCTTTAACTGTATTCATAATGTTTTACTTCAAAAAATAAAGATTTGAAGGAAATATAACAAAATGATAAGATTTGACAAAGCTATGAGATGTTCAATTTTAACTATATTTTTTGTATATTAGTATGATTACATATATATTTCATAATAGAAAAGCAGAGTATGCTGAATTAGTAAATGAATACTCTGTAAAGGAAATCGTCTGGTTACAGTACGTGCCATAACTGAAGCAGGCTGAGCTACAAGTCAAATCTAAGCTTCAGAAGTCAATCTCAGAAACAGTAGAACGATGGTTGCCAGGGGCTGAGGGGAGAAGGAAATGGGGATATGTAGGTCAAAGGGTACAAACTTTCAGTTATAAGATGAATAGGTTTTGAGGATCTAGTGTACAATGTGGTGACTGTAGTTAATAACTTGGTATTATATACTTGAAATTTGCTGAAAGTAAATCTGAAAGTGTTCTCACCACACAAAACAAGAGTTAATTATGTGAGGCGATGGATGTGTTCATTTTATCTTTGTAATCATTTCACAATGCATATGTATATCAAATCATATTGTACAATTTAAATACATACATTTTTGTTAAAGAAAAATACAAAAAACTAATTGAGGCTTTTGAAACAAGCCCCCTCTGGCTGAGAACTGTAAGGAAGAAAAAATATCTTTTTCCTCTACCTATCTTAGGTTCATTGACTGGGGCGGGCCCTGGATATTAAACTTGTCAGTTTAAACTTGTCAAACAGATTAACAAGAGGAAAAACAGCTTAATTATGTACACACACATAGGACCCTCACAAGGAAATGAGACTCAAGGAGGGAGCCAAATGGTTGAGGCTTATATACCATCTTAGGCTAAACAAAGGAAAAGAGAATTTGGGCTTCTGGGCTGAGAAGCCCAGTTATGAGAAGGCAAAGGGTGGAAATATATGGTAAATAAGGGTTGTCTTGTTTTGCAGATAGGAGTCTCTCAGGTGATAAGAGTTGTCTCCTGAAGTAGTTCTCTTCCTCATGTAGAGATACTTTTACAAATGGAAATTTCCTTTACAAAAGGAGAAATTTATATTCTATTTTTAGGTAGTTAAGGGGAGGTAAAGAGCTTTTCCTGCATCTGCTAGATGTCAGTTGCCTTAAACTGAAAATAATCCCCATGTCAAAGAGGCATATTTTGGGAGGCATATTCTGGTACCCTTCAGAAGAAAAAGGGAAAATTCAGAAGGTCCAGTATTTGCTATTATAGTCTCAGAAGAGAAAACACAAACAAATCAAAGACAGAATTTTCAAAGTAATAGTAAAAGAAAATTTCTCAGAATTGAAATGCATGCGTTTCCAGATTGAAAGGATACACCATGTGCCCAACATTGAATTAAAAAAAAAAATCTCACAAAGGCACATCATTGTGAAAACTTAAAACAACTAGAAAAAAAGATTTGAAAAGCTTCCCCCCAAAACACATAGGTTATATATGGAGGATAAGGCATAAGAAAGCTGTAGACCTCAAATACAAAATAGAAAAGTAGAAGATAATGAAGCAATATCTCCAAGATCCTGAAGAAAATTATTGAACCCAGAGTTTTTATACCCAGTCAAATTATCAGTTGAGTCTGTGTGCAGAATAAAGACATATTCAAACATGGATAGTCTTTAAATTTTGCAGGGAGACACTGGAGGGAAGGCTTCACCAAAATAAGGAGGTAAATGAAGAACAAGGTATCCAGTGTGACTACAGTAAAGGAAATTCCAAGATAATAGTGAAGGGAAGTCCTGGACTAACAGTTGTGGGCCAGATCTAGACATCAACTTTTCCAGATTAGGGCACAAAGACACAGGGCTCCAGGATGATAGATTTAAAAAAAAGGGGGGGTGGGTACTGATTGGCTCTATGTTACATAAAATGGCTCCCATGGCCTAAAGAAGAAACCCCAGTGCATTCAGTGGTCTCCAGCAGCTGTTCCCAATCTTCCTCCTCAAACTTACTTTGTGCTACTCTTCATAGACTTTTTATTATGCCTAAAGAGCCAGAAGGAGCAATCTGAAAAACTGCAGGAGTGTTGTGTGTGGTGTGGGGTATGTGTGTACAGTAAATCTATCATCTGGCCCTGTAATAAAGAATATTTTAAATGCTTTAAAACAGTATGTTTTGGTTAAAAGGGCTTAAGAATTTGCTCACCATTTTAGTAACTTTTGAATTTTCTCTGGAATCTCAGTATAATACATATGTAGATTATTCTTTAAAAAGAACAAAGAAGTAAGTTGAGTAAGGCGCTGTGGACTATTCACAGAATTCTCTTTCCAAAGAGTAGGATGAGTGAAATTATTCTCAAATAGGATTTTTCTCAGGGTCAGCTTCAAAATTCCAGGTGGAAAAGTAGTCAGTTCATTCCCGTCAACAATCAGTTTTTTAAGTGATCTGCAAATAAAGGAAACCATAGCTTACAAGGTATTCATGCAATTTATAATATCCAAGTAAAAATCTGTCCCAATGTTCCTGAAAACTGGTATAAAACTTAGTAATAATAAAATACGTGTTAAGTATTTCCTTAGAATCAAGAGAATTAACTGAAAAAAGCAACCGAACCAATATATTATGCAAATAAATGGATTTGTGTAAATAGTAGAGTTAAAGCACATATTTTGGATCTTTGCAACATGCCATTATTATGGAAAAAAGTAAGCACAAATGTAGAAAGAACAATGAATGTTATGCTACCTAAAATATAGTACAGTTTAATGATACAAAGAAAGAATTTATTTTCCTAGACAAATTAAACATCAGCACTTTTTTTTTTTCAATTCAAGTATTCTAAAGTTCTCAACTATTGGCGGAAGGCAGCAGTGAGGGGAGACAGACCATCATGCTGGGGAAAGTAGCTTTCATCTTGCTTTTATAAAATAGTATAGAAAAATGTGTTTGTTTGTAAGTTTTGGGGGGAAGGAAAGATAGCCTGAAATAGACTGGGAAAGTTCAGTGAAGTTCCAAAATTAACAAGAGAGGAAAAAAGAGAACAAATAGCATCTTGAAAAAAAATCACCGAAAAAAAACCCCCAAAAACCCCCATACAAAAAGGAGAAAGTAAATAAATACTAAATACAAAGTAAAACAGAAGTCACTTAAGTATATCAGTCATAACAAATGTGAACAGGCTGAATTCTCCTATTGAAATATAAAGACTGTTACATGAGAAATTAAGTAATGGTACAAATATTAGAAAAGCAGAAATAAGATGATCTTATTTTACTGAAGATGAAATAATGCTCCTAGAATATCAAAGAAAATATAGTAAAACTCAGAACTAAAATAATTTGATTACATAGCTTGATTTAAATTAATGTGAAGAAGTAAATAGCTTTTCTCTATTCTGTTCTGTCCTCTGTTTCTCTATGCTGACTGGCAATAGGCAGCTAGAAATGAAAATTAGAGGAAATACTACATCCATAGTAGTAACATAACTTTATGTTTTGGGGGGAGAAGGGGCTTAGAATTATATTAAATGATCTTAAAGATCATAATCTAAAGAGAATAGTTAATACACTAATATTGAAAAATAATCTCCCTACTAGTTATTAGAAATAAATTTCTCTGAAGTCATAATTAAAATAATATGGTACTGACCTAGAAGGACAGAGATCAACTTCAGAGACTTTTAAAAAACTAGCGTGAGAAAGAATTGAGGCTAAGCATTAAAGCACTGTGTGTTACTAGCATTTTGTATATATTTATGTATTTCCTCACAATAAATAAATAAAACTGATAAGAACTACCTGGTGCACACACAGATAAATGGGTAAAATCAACTTGTCAACCTATTAGGTGGTCATCCTTTAATAATTAAAGAAAATGTTATGTATTAAAAATACTGTACACCATTCAAATTACATGTTGGTTAACTTTATGCTTCACACATTATGTTTTACGGCTATTAAATAAATGAAAGGACTCAATTTTCTCCATAACAATCATCACCAAATATGCCCTTAAAGGGCATAATGTCTTGTGGGTACTTACTACTTCCAAGATACCTGAGTTTCTGGATTTCATTTGGAATAAAAGCAATGCTATTGTAGGAAATATCAAGTTTCTCAAGATTAAACAAGTAAAATAACCTAAAATGGAAAGAGAAAATGAATTGTAGAAATGATTATATGCTTATCATCATACTGGGTGGGCATAAATAAAGAGTTTAATTCTTGAGTAAATAGGTAAATAAACTATTTTTTTGAGATCTTGAAATTTATACATATAGACTTTTCATTATAGATGATATAATTACAGTGAAATTTCCTAAAAATTATTCATCTATCCCTTAAGACTGATTTGAAATATCTGGAGTGGATAAAGCCCCATCTAGAAAAAGCCACCTGAGAAATTCCTAACAGCATTTAGATAAATTTTTTCTTCGTTGCTATCATTAGGTCAGGTCTCTTTGCTCAGGAAATTAGAGTTCTGACAACAGTCTTTAAATACAAAGAATTCAGCACCCTCATTCCTCACTGCATGTGCCCTCTGTGTGAGTTTCCATTGAGTAAACTCTGCAAATGAACATTTTCACATATGTCAGAGCTTGTTTTAAGTCTCCCCTGAGGTAATAAATTAATTCTCATAATAATTATTATGTAATTGTATTATTATTCCTAAAATTCCCATTATGTTTTTCATTCTTGGCTTTAATATGCTATCAGTCTTCCATGGATATACATACATAGCCTATGTTATTTACTTAAAAATATATTGCTGTATTTTAGAAACACTAGTATTTTTGAGAAATAGTTCCTTAAAATTTTGATGATAATCAATAGGTCAAACTAATTTGCCTACTCTCTAAACAATGAACAGTGTTGACTCTTTAGTTATGATCAAGTTTTAGTTGCTTTAGAAATTTTTACATTTTGTTTAAATGACAGTGTGGTTACTCTAATTATGTAATTATGATTATAGATTATCCAGTATGAACTCCTGTTTAGATGTATATATTTCATGTATATATACACACATTGTATTATTAATATATACACACACTTAGAATTGTGTGTGTGTATACACAAATAATTATAGATGTGTGTACACACAGATTAGTATACATATATAAATTGCTTTCTCTGTCCACTGAGAGTGTTTAGAAGCAATATCATCCCAATAGCAATGGGAACATCCAGCACCCAGATCTTGGTTTTTAAATACCATCCTCCAGTAAAAAGGAAACAGATTTTCCTTAGAGATAAGTCTGATTCTAGTATCAAGGGAGGGAATCAAAGCAGTACAATTTATGCTACTGTGGGAAAATATAGATAAGTCAAACAAAAATAAAACCCATAATATAATATCCTTACTCCTTAGTGTTTATTCTTTCTTTTTATACATTTTATGTGTAATGTGTGATGTATATATATGTATTTTTACACAGAAATGATACAACTTTCACATACTTTATAAAAAATGACTGAATAGTTCTACAGTATATGAATGTAGATCTTGTTGGATTGTTGCTTACAAACAATGCTTTGTCAGTGAATTTGATGCACTTCCTTAATTACTATAAAAATCTTTTGCCAAATGTTACTCAGCTATTTAAGAGTCCCTTTGCTTATAACCTTTTGCCCTTAAGCTGCATTCAATTTGTTAAAAATCTAACTGGAAGAGGTATCTTGTTTTGGCATTTGGTTAAGGTTTTGGTTCAAAACTTTCATTAGGAGTTAATTACCATCCATATGTGGGAAAAAAAATCCATGTCTTTTATACCTGAGTATCAACATTCCTGTTGGAGTTTAAAGGATCTTAGATATCATACAGGTAATTGCTTATTTTATAGATTAGGAAATTAGACTATCAACCTTACCCAAGTGGAAGAGTGGTAATCAAATTAAAGGCAATGTTGAAAGTTCTAAGGAACTTAAGTTGTTGAACGTTAGAAGGGATTTCTTTGATAGGATTATTTCTCAGAATCAGTATTTGTAAATTTCTAAGACAAAATATCTGAGGAACAGAAAAGAGAAACATATGAATAGAATAGTGAAGTATGCAAATCCCTATTTGTTACATTTTATTAACCCTTTGAACTAATGCAGTCAAATCAGCATGGTAACACTACTGGCTGTATCATCTATCTCAAAAAATACCTCGGTAAGCCTTCAAAATAACTGACCAGGGTTAATATGTAAGCTATGGTAAGACAGTGCAATTACTGCATTCCATACCCCTGACTCAAGAACGTTCCTTTTCTAAATGGGAAAATCATCCTGATCGATTGAGCACATGGTTTCATAAGAAGTAATTATGCAAAGAATGAGGGAGGCAGGAGATATCTGCAGAATCAGGAAAATAAGTGGAATTAACCTTAGCGATCAGTGGAGTGTCCGGTATCATAACAAGCATGTTTTACTCTGATATCACAGTAATTTTGTATATACTGATTTTTCATATGAAATTTTAAAAACAGAACATACCTTTTAAATCTATGATTGTTGCTTGATTAGCATATTTTACTCTCTACTGAATCTTAATAAGGTCTTATGCTAGCTCTCTTTAACATTAAATGTTTTTGTACCATTAAAAGATTTTAAATTGGTGGAGAAGAGCATGCTCATTCTTGCGATCAGAAAATTTAAGTACTCCAAGTTTGTCTTTCCTTTTCAAGAAGATTGTTTTGCCTATTTGGAATCCCTTGCCGTTCCATAAGAACTTCAGGGTCAGCCTGCCAAATTCATTTTAAAAGGCAGGTTGTAATTTTCATAGAGACATCAATGAATCTATCGATCAGTTGTGAGTATTGCCATCTTAATATTAAGTCTTCAGATCTATGAACATGGGATCTCTTGCCATTGAAGTATGTCCCCTTTAATTTCTTTTAAAAATACTCTAGTTTTCACAGTATAAGTTTGGTGCTTTTGTAAAACTTACTTCTAAATGTTTTATTCTTTTTCATATATATAGAATTCCTTTATTAATTTTATTGTCAGAATGTTTTGTTGCTAATATGTACAAATACAACTGACTTTTGTATATTGATCTTGTATTACCCTGCAACCTTGATGAACTCACTCATTAGTTCTAATAGTTTTTAGCGAATTCCTTAGGATTTCTGTATACAAAACCATATCCTGTACAACTAGAGAGAGTTCAACTCCTTTGTTTTTAATCTGAATGCCTTTTGTTTCTTTTTGTTGCCTACTTTTCTTTGCTAGAAACCCCAGTACAGTGTTGAATACGTAGTGGCAATAGTAGACGTACATCTTCATCTTATTCTTGATCTTAGGAAGACAACCTTTAGTTTTTCATCAGTAAGTGTGATATTAGCTGTGGGTTTCTTGTAGACATCTTTTATCAAGTTGAGGATGCTCCCTTATATTCATAGATGTTGAGTGTTTTGGTCATGAAAGTATGGTGGCTTTTGTAAAGTGCTTTTTCTGGCTCTTTTGAGATAAGTGTATAGTTTTTTTTTCTCCATCTCTATATTAATATGGTGAATTACATCGATTGATTTTTGTACGTTTAACCAACCTTGCATTCCTGGAATAAATCTCACTTGGTCATGGTGTAAAATCCTCTTATATATATATGTTGCTAAATTTGGTTTATTAGCATTTTGTTAAGGATTTTTGCACTGTGTATTCACAAGAGATATTGTTCTGTAGTTTGCTTTTCTTTCCATATCTTTGTCTAGTTTTGGTATTAGGGTATCACTGGCTTAATAGTTTGAATGAGAATGTTTCCTCTTCTCCCCTATTTTTTGTTAGAGTTTGTAAAGGATTGATGTTAATTCTTTTTAAGATGTTTGGTAGAATTCACTAATGGAGCTATCTGATCCTGGACTTTACTTTGTGGAAAGTTTTCAAATTACTATTAAAACACTTTCTTTTTTTTTTTTTTTAACATTTTTTATTGATTTATAATCATTTTACAATGTTGTGTCAAATTTCAGTGTTCAGCACAATTTTTCAGTCATTCATGGACATATACACACTCATTGGCACATTTTTTTCTCTGTGAGTTATCATAACATTTTGTGTATATTTCCCTGTGCTATACAGTGTAATCTTGTTTATCTATTCTACAATTTTGAAATCCCAGTCTATCCCTTCCCACCCTCCACCCCCCTGGTAACCACAAGTCTGTATTCTCTGTCTGTGAGTCTATTTCTGTCCTGTATTTACGCTTTGTTTTTGTTTGTTTGTTTGTTTTTGTTTTTGTTTTTTAGATTCCACATATAAACCACTTTCTTTATTATAGAACCATTCAGATTTTCTATTTCTTTTCTGAGTCTATTCTTGAGTCTTCCCAGGTATATATCTGTTTCATCTAAGCTATCTGGTTGGTTGGTATTGGTAGTATTATCTTAAAATATTTTTTGTATTTCTATAAGGTTGGTAGTGATGTCCCATCCTTCACTCCTAATTTTAGTAACTTGAGTCTTCCTTTTTACTTGGTTATATATAAGATTAGTCAATTTTGTTGATCTTTTCAAACTAACAGCTTTACATTTTGATTTTTCTCTATTGTTTTTCTATTCCCTATTTCATTCATTTTTATTATCCTCTTATTCTTTCTTTGGATTTAGTTTGCTCTTTTTTTTCCTAGTGACTTAAGATGGGAAGTTAGGTTTTTATTTCTTCCTGTTTAATATAGGAATTTAAAGCTATAAATTTCTCTCTGAGCACTAATGTAGATGCATCTCATAAATTTTGGTATGTTGTATTTTCATTTTTATTTCAAAATATTTTCTAATTTCCCTTTCGATTTCTTCATTGACTTTGTTATTTAAGAGTATGTTGCTTAATTTCCATGTATTTACAAATTTTTTCAGTTATCAATTTCTAATTACATTTTATTGTAGCCCAAAAATATACTTTCTGTGATTTTCAAGTCTTTTAAATTTATTAAGATTATTTTTGTAGACTGACATATGGTCTATCCTGGAAAATGTTCCATGTGAATTTGGGAATTGTGTATTCTGCTAACTATTGGTTGCAGTGTCCCATAAATGTCTGTTAGTTCTTACTGGTTTGTAGTGTTGTTCAAGTCTTCTGTTTCACTCTTGATCTTCTGCCTAGTTGGTCTGTGCATTATTGAAAGTTGGTACTGAACTATCCAATTATTATTGTTAAATTTTCTATTCCTCCCTTCAGTTCTTTCAGTTTTTGCTTCATGTATTCTGGGCTCTATTGGTAAGCACATAAATGTTTATACTTGTTACAGATTCCCGATAGATTGACAAAATGTCCTTCTTTATCTCTAGTAACATTTTTTAATTTAAAATTTGTTTTTGTCTGATACTAGTTTTAAAATTTTACCTGATACTATTGTAGTCACTCCAGGTTTCTTATGGTTGCTATTTGCATGATAGATCCTTTCTTATTCTTTACTTTTAACTTCTTTGTATCTCTTAATCTTAAGTATGTCTCCTTTAGACAGCATATCATTAGAGCTTGTTTTTTAACCCAATCTGACAAACTGTATTTTTTTATGTATTCATATATAATGTTATTATTAACATGGCTGGATTTACATTGCCATTTTACTTATAGTCTCTAAATGTCATGCCATTTTTGTTCCTCCTTTACTACCTTCTTTTGCACCAGCTGGATATTTTCTAGTTTAATGTTTTAATTACTTTAGTGGTTTTTTTTCCACTATATTCTCTTGAGTTATTTTCTTAGCGATTGCTTTAAAGGGTTTAAAATACACCTTAACTTATCAGAATCTGCTCCAGATTTACACTAACTTAATTCCAGACATATGGAAATGTTGTTCCTAAATAGGTCTATTCCTTCTTCTTTTTTTGTACTATAATTGTTACACACAGTACATGCATATGTTACAGAGCTAACAATACATTATTATAATTAATTATTATTGTACATGATTTCATGTCTTTTAAAGAATCTGAGAGAAGAAACTCTTCAGATATAAGAAAAAACTACATAAATATATACTTTGTTATGTTTACATTTCTGCTTCTACGTTTTCCTGTCCTAAATTTTTTCAGTAGACTCTGTCCTCTGCCAAAGTCTACCATCTAGTGAAAATAAAAACACAATATTATGAGAAACTATGGAAAATATATGTTTTCAATACTTTATATTTGAAATAGAAAGCAAATCAACTTGCTAGAAGTCAGTTCTTTAAAAGTCAATATTCTGGAAGTCAGTTCACAAAACAACCAGATACCCTGTGACCAATGAGACAGTGACTAAAGAAACTGAAAACATAATCTGTCCTAATGACTTATAATGACTTGTTTATGTAAATGACATTGAATTTTCTCATCCCATATCTGATTATCCTTCATATGTTTTATTAAGCAGAATATCCTATTTCAGCCTATGATAATGAAAACTTGTTATGACGTCATATTACCTGGTCACTAAACATTGCCTTTAAAGCTTCTGATTAACACTTGGATATAGTACATTTTAGGTTTTATTCAGAATTAGAAAAATAACTAAATAACCTTATATACATTGTACAATTAGGAGAACATATTTGAGAGCCTGACTATAATATAGTCTTTGAAGATTGTATCGTGGGACAGCTAAGAAAAATGTACTGTACTTTTGGTACTTCTGCCTTTAGGGATGCAATACAAAATATATTTACTTTCAAGTAACTCCAGGGTATTGTGTCTATTTAAAAATTATGATAATTATTAATAATAAGAAATTATTATAATATATAATTGTAAAAATGGACTCACTTCTGTGGGAAAGTAAAAGATGTTATTATATGATAAATTAAGATATACCAACTGGGAAGCCAAAGGTGTTAAATCTGGACAATACAGTAGAAAAAAGCCCTAAAAGAAAATGACAAGCAATAAGAAATTAATTATTAACAATGCACAAAATATTTCATATAAGATTGAAAAAAAAGGAGCACATAATCTGAATGACAATGTTTGATATTACTCTAACAAGCCTTCAATAATCTTCTATTCATTTATTTTAGTCTTTCATGATAATTTCTTAAATACATAAAGAAACAAAATAGAAAAACTACAAAATATTTATATATGTAAGAAATATAGTATTATATGTGTGACAGGTATTATTTCAATTAGTAACAGGCAAACATTTATTAAGTGTCCACTACATGCTGAAATAAGTAATTGAAAATATATTATATTTAATTCTCTTTATGCTGTTTTTTTTTCATGTCTCTACTTCTACTTCTCTGTTATCTTTCTAGTAATCTCACATCTGTCCAAAATTCCTTGCTTAAATCTGCCAATTTCTGATTGAGGAAAGTGTGTGTGTTGTTATGGACTAAATGTTTGTTCTTCCAAAATTCATGTGTTGAAGCCCTAATCCCCAGTGTGATGGCACTTAGAAGTGAGGTCTTTGGGAGGTAGTAGAGTTAGATGAGGTCTTAAGGATGGAGCCCTCATGATGGAATTAGTGCCCTTATAAAAAGAGGAGTGGACCAGAGATCTCTTTCTCTCTGCATGTGAAGATACAGCAAAAAGGCAGCTGTGAAAAAGAGCTCTCAAAAGGAACCAAACTGATGCCTTAGTCTCAAACTTCCCAGCCACCAGAACTGTGAGAAATAAATGTTTGTTGTTTAAGCCACTCTGTGGTATTTTGTCCTAGCAGCCAAATTTGACTAAGACATATCTGGTACCCCCAGTATCTTTAATGCTTCTGGGAGGTTGGCACATTTGTTTCTTAAGGCTCATGGAATCAGTTGTGTTCAACTGAATGAACCAAGGCTCTTTAATGCTGGGGGATCAAACCACCACTTGTCATGAAGGGAGGCATGCTACCAGTGCATTAGGTTATGGCATGTGCTGGATACGAATGAGAAGGTTCATGGCTGATGAATCTTACACTGGACAGTGCTGGTTTCAAGACTGACCTCTTGTAAAAGTATTAATATTTGTAAATGTCTGTATGTTGGTAGTAGACAAGCGTAGCTATTCTTTCTTCCTGTCATTAAACATTTTTCTCTTCTCTGCATAACTAGTGGTAAATTATGTGGCAGAAAAGTGTCTGTCACAGTTGCTAATCAGTCCACTTAGAGTGTTCGGATAACTAGATAACTAGTGCTTTTACGTTTTCTTCTGCCTTCCCCCATCTGTTTCATGAATTATCTTCTCACTTCATTCACATCCTGCTAATAGGCAGCTGTCTGCTCCTAAGTCATCCAAATAGAGAAAACTCCCCTGAACAACCTGTCATAAAGAGTAACCTCTCAAACCAGTGCCCCATCAATAGCCCTCTGTCCCCTCCACTTGCTTTATTTATCTTCATAGCCCTATCACCACAGAACAGACTGTGTAGAAATGTCTGTGTGTATATGTGATCACATCCCACTAAAGTATAAGCTCCATGAAATAGGTATTTTTTCTGTTTTGTGCTCTGGTACATTATGAGATACATAGTTTACCACTGGTACACAGCAGGTTATTAATGAATATTGGCTGAGTGAGTGATTATCTGGGACCTTCACATTGTCATGGAATCCCAGGGACCTTCCTGGCTCCCAGGAAGCGCATGAGGCTTCCCAGCATGGGTACCCTGGGTCTCTCTTTCACCATCCCATTATAAAATCTGTTTGCTGTGGTTATCGTGAAAGGGATGTGAAGAACTAAACAACACTAAGAGTGCAGAGGTTTTCTCAATCCCTTGAATTGCTCTAGCAACCTTTAAGCATTTATGCACTGAGTCTGTATTATATTACTCGGTGTGTTTGTTTTGTGTAAATTCTTATTCATATAAAATCTGTTTCTTTAAAAAGCCTATGAGATAGATTAAGAATGATGACGTTTAATTCTTTTACATCACACCCACAGTGCTCAGGAATCTACTCTAGAGTCAAACAGTTTTTTAAATAATATTGATGGCTGTGGAAATAAGTTTTTCTCTTGATTAGCTCCAGTCAACTCTTTAAAAGCTATATTCCTCCATTTAAAGCAGAGATCAGTGAACTATAATCTACCACGTGTTTCTCTAAATAAAGTTTTATTGGGACACAGCCATGCCCATAAGTTTACGTATTGTCTGTGGCTGCCTTTGCCCTACACATCAGAGTTGAGTAGTTGTGACAGAGACCATGTAGCCCTCAAAGCCTAAAATTTTACTATCTAGCCCTTTACAGAAAACCTTGCCAACATTTGATTTAAAGTAATTCACTTCAAAACCAAATAATCTGATTTTCTCACTTCTCCTAATTATCAACAGCCTTGTTTCAAACCAACCCTCCCACTAAAACCAAAAGAGGAAACAAACACAACAAAGGCTTGGGGAATTACCCAGGTAGCTAGGACTTAACAAGCAAAAATTCCAGAAAGATGGGACTCTCAGGGTGATAAACACAACACTCAACACTATTTTTCTCCTGACGTCACTTGCCTAATTCACAGCTGTGGCAGAGAGGCTGTGTAGGACCACAGCCAGTCTCATAGTGTTAGGGAGACAAAAATTGGGATTCAGGGCTTACCAAAGAGGAGGGGCTTCAGACTTGGTATGAGATGCAGCCTTAGGAGAAAAGGTTAAAAGAAAAGCTCTACAAAAATTGAAGCCCAGCACTAAACCTGCTCATTCTGATTGGATTAAGTCCTCTTTGCCTGCCAGAAGCAACAATAAGTTTTTCTGGAAGGTGATAACATCATCTAGGGTCTCAAATTATATCTACAAACACCTATCATACAATCAAAAATAAAAGGACATGCAAAAAGACAATAATTGGACAAAAATCAAGAGAAATGATGGACTATGGAAATAGGCCCTTGGAGAATCCAGATTTTGGATACATCAGATGTGTTTAAAAAAAAAGTTAACTGTGATTAATAGGCTCAATAAATTGAATTATAAGATAAAGAATTTAAAGTAAAAGTTTAAGGAATAAAAATATTTAAATAAAAAATTAGATTATAAAATAACCTAAATTAAGGGTTTGATAAAGGGTTTAACAGCAGATTTCACAAAGTTGAAAAGAGAATGATTAAACTAGAATATAGGTGAGAAGAAAATACTCAGAATAAAGCAGAGAGAGTAAAAGGGATAGAAAATATGGGAAAGAGAGTAAGAGATACATGGGACAGCATGAAAAGGTCTAAGATACATGTAGACGGATTCTGATAAGAAGAGAACATGCAGGAAGGGGGAGGGCAATGTCTGAAGAGATACTGACAAACATCTTGCCAGAACTAATGAGAGATATAAAGCCATAGATTCGAGAAGTGCTATAAACCTTAGGAAGATAAGTAATTTAAAAACTACTCCTAAGCACATCATAGTAAGACTGCTTAAATTCAGAGGAAAAGAGGAAATCTTAAAATAAGCCAAAACTAAAGACATCTATGTGGGCAGGGCAGGGTCAGCTCAACATAATCATTCATAGCCTGAGTGGGCAAGGAAGACATCCACACAAGAGAACACTCCAGTGTAGGGTGACAGAAACCAAATAACATGAGGAGGACGTCAATCTAGTACAGGGTCTCAGATCCCAAGCAAGGGGAGGAGCCGAGTACACATGCGTGAGGGGATGACAGCAAAAAAAAAAAAAAAGTTGGTTATATATGGTTATTGGTTGAATAAGTAAACATATTAAGGTTAATGGAGACCAAATTTCCGACTGTTGGAGAAGGGAGTTACAAATTTAACAAGGGAGAGAATTGGAATAATCCTTGTAGCATTAAATTAGAATTGGATATATTGATGTGAATTCACAGGTTTCAGTGTGTGTGTGTGTGTGTGTGTGAGTGTGTGCGCGCTGGTGCACTGAAAGTGCTTTCAGTGCTTACCCACTGAAAGAGTCGATGATACCCCAATATCAGCAAGCACACCTAGCCCAGATCTTGGCTTACCCACTAAAAATAACAGGGATCCTTGGAGAAACGGCAGGTTTCAGGGCTGGGGCAGAGAGAGTGGAGAATAAGTCTGAAAGAATGATGGGGTATGTCAAAAGGACACAGAAACCAACTTGAATGGACTTTTACTAATAAAATCTAGGGCAGCTTGAGAATAAAAATAAATAATGCTATAAATATTATGCTCAAGTATCAAATAAAATAGTGATGTAAATAAATAAATAGATAAAAATTTGATGAGAAATAAGATTATTTGTATAGTTTCAAAGTACCACAATACACTTATTAAATACAAAGGGGAAAAGAATAATAGTGGAGAAGCCCTGAAGATACCACATTAAACAAGTAATCAGAGTGATCACGATTAGTAATGTAATAAACTGAAATCACGCACATGGTAAGATCAAATGAGAAAAATCTTTTTGAAATATTAATGCCAAAAGGTGAATGACCTATATCTAATCATGAGGAATTATAAGATAAACCCACACGAATGGACATTTTACAAAATAACTGGCCTGTAATCTTCAAAAGTTTCAAAGTCATGAAAGTCAAAGAAAGCTGGAAACACACCAGCTTGAAAGAATCTAAAACAACTGTATACAACACGTGACCCTGGATTGCATCCTTTTGTTACAATGAACATTACCGGGTAAATTAGCAAAATGTGAATGGGGTCTGTTGATTGGATGGAGTAATGAATCAAAATTAGTTTCCTGATTTTGAGGGCTGCTCTGTGGTTTTGCAGGAGAGTGTCCTTGCTTGCGGGGAGTATGCACTGAAGTATTCGGAGGTAATGAAGAAGAGTATCTGCCGATTTTCTTTGTACTTTTCTTGCAACTCTTCTGTAAATTTAAATCATTTCAAAATTAAAATATTTTATAAAGATGACATTTAAAAGCTTGGGGGATAGAGTTAAAATCGTGATCATAGGAAAACGTATAGCCTTAAATACATAAACAAGAAAAAGGCTGAAAATCAGTGATGTCCATGTTCACATAAAAACGTTAGTAAAAGAACAGCTATGAACGCCTCCAAAAGTAGAAAGGTAACAATAACAAAATGAATAAAATAAAAACATAGAATGGAAAGAATTGGCAAATCAAAAAATTGGTTCTTTGAAAAGACAAATAAGGGAATGTTGTCTGTGTTTTTAATTTTAGTCGTTCCAGTGAGCGTGCTGTGGTTTTGTCATCTGTGATGAACAATGATGTTGAGAATGTTTTCATGTTCTTACTGGCCGTTAGTAGACCATCCTTTATGAAGGACTATTGAAGTCTTCTCCCTTGTCTGTTTATTTGTTTGTTAATTTATGTGAAAGGCAGAATTCTAGATGTCTTCTATGACTTTGTCCCCTGGTAACACTCCTGTGTCAATTTTTAAAATACTGACTGTTTCCAGCAACCATGCTAAAATTACTTGTTAGTGTGATTTTTTTCGGGGGGGGGGGGATTTTTTTAAGCTTTTCTACCTACATAGTCATGTTTTCTGCTCATAAATATGATTTTACTTCTTTTTAATCTTTATGCTTTTTTCTTCCTTTCCTTATTTAAGTGGCTGGAACCCTCATTACAATGTAGAATAAAAGTGAATGACAAATATTTCTTACCTTGTTCTCAATCTTAGGGAGAAAGTATTCAATCCTTATTGATTATATATGATGTTGGTTTCAGATTTTCCTATACTTCCTTTATTTGATTATGAAAGGTTTCTTTTAACCCTAGTTTACTTAGACATTTGTTTGTTTTTAAAATCTTAAATGGGTATTGAATTTTTTAAGTTTTACATCTATTAAGATGATATTGTTGAGGATAAACATTGATTTTTAAATACTAAAACAACTTTGAATTTCTTGGGAAAGCTTTATTTGGTCATGATACATTGTTCTTCATTTTTAATTTTTGATATTGCTGGATTTGATTTCCTAATATTTCATTGACGTTTTTTACACTTACATTTATGAACAATATTGGTCTATTATTTTCCTTTCCTGTAATGTCCTTGTCTGGCTTTAGTATGAGAGTTATACAGGCATCATAAAATGAGTTAGCAGATGTTGTTCCCTCTCTACTTTCTGAAGCAGTTAGTGTAAATTGGTATTATTTCTTCCTTCAGTGTTTGATAGAATCACCAGTGAATTCCTATGTGCCAGGAGCTTTCTTTGTGTGAAGAAATTAAATTCTCACAATTTAATTAGAATATCAAGTTAGGTTTTTCACAGGTGCAAGACTATTCTGATGTTCTAGTTCTTGTGCCTGTTTCAGCAAGTTGTGTATTTCAAAAAAATTTTTCCATTTCACCAAAGTCACTGCATTTATTGGGAAAATATTGTTCTTATTATTTCATTATTTGCTGTTTTAATGTCGATAGGAAATGTGGTGATTTCCTCCTTTTAAATTTTGAATTTGGCATTCAGAGTTTCTTTTTTTCTTAGTCAATTATACCATGAATTTAGTTATTTTATTAATTAATTAAGGGATATTGATCTGTAGTTTTCTTGTGGTGTCTTCACCTTCTTTGGGTATCTGGGTTACACTTAAGGCACAAAATGTATTATAAGTTGTGCTACTTTAATTTATAACTAAATATATTTGGTCATCTGAATGACCAATGTATATTTCTCATATATATTTGGATTTCATCCATAGTTCTTGGCTACCAGCTCCCAAAACCCTTGGAATTTCCTGAACAATAAAAGCAGTGGGAGCATCTTTTGTTGTAATACTTGGGCTCCTGTCTTCAGTTCCAGAAGTGAAATAGTTGTTCATAATAAGCCCCTCTCCACCACAGCTGGATTTATGTTTAAGAAGTGACTTTTGACAAACTCCTAAGAATGGGTGCTGGGTGACAGAAGAACCAGCTGTGTGATCAGAAGCCTGGAACTTTCGATCCTCCCACCTCTAAAGAAGGGAAGGGGTTGAAGACTGAGTTCAATTACCAATGACCGATGATTTAATCAGTTATACCTATTAATGAAGCCTCCATAAAAACCAAAAGGACAAGGTTTGGAGAGCTTCCAGGTTGGTGAACATGTGGGAATTTGGAGAGTGTAGCACCTGGAGAGGGCATGGAATCTCCGCACCTTTTTCTCATACTGTGCCCTAGGTATTTCTTCATCTATCTGGCTGTTGGTTCATATCCTTTAATATCCTTTGTAATAAACTAGTAGTCAAGTAAGTAAGTAGGTTTCCTGAGTTCTGTGAGTCACTCTAATAAATTAATCAAACCCAAGGAAGGGGTCATGGGAATTTCTGTATTATAGCCAGTTGGTCAGAAGTATAGGTAACAACCTGGACCCGCGATTGGCATCCTGAATTGGAGTGGATGGTTGGAACCTCCAATCTGTAGCTGATTGGTCAGAATCACTGGTAACAACCTGGGCTTGTGATTGGCATCTGGAGTGGAGGGCAGTCTTATGGGAGTGAGCACTTTACCTGTGGAATCTGATGTTATCTCTGGGTAGACAGTGTCAGAATTGAGTTGAGTTGTAGGACACCCAGTTGGTGTCCGAGAATTGTTTGGTAGTGTGGGATTCCCACCCTGCCAACAGTGGAGTTGGGTTTGGGATACTATTAGAGGTGTTCCTTCCTCTTTTATTTTCTGGAAGATTTTGAGTATAGGTGTTCATTTTTCTTTAAACGTTTAGTGAAATTTACCCATGAAGCCCTCTGGTCCTGGACTTTTCTTTGTTGGGAGGTTTTCATTATTTACTTTTTACAAGTCTGCTCAAATTTCTATTTGTTGTTTAGTCAGTTTTGGTAATTTGTGTTTTTTCTAGAAAACATTTCATTTCATCTAGGATATTTAATTTGCAGGCATACAATTGTTCATAGTATTCTCTTATAATCCCCCTTAATTCTGTGAAGCCAAAAGTAATGTTTCCATTTTCATTTCTGATTTTATTGTACCTTCTCTCTTTTTTCTTAGTCTAGACAAAGGTCAATTGTGTTTTCGTTGATCCTCCCTATTGCTTTTCTATCCTCTATTTCATGTATCTCTGTTCTAATCTTTATTATTTCCTTCTTTCTTCTAATTTTGGGTGTAGTTTGTTCTTTTATTCAAGTTCCTTAAGTTGTAAAGCTAGATTATTGATTTGAGATCTTTCTTCTTCACATGTCCCTTCCCCACACATTCCCTCAGCATCTCTCAACATCATCTCACCCACCAGTATACTTGTTATCATCCATGGACTAACATCAGCACATCATTATCAACCTAAATCCATAATTTATATTGAGTTCAGACTTTGTGTTGTATATTCTGTGGGTTTTGACAAATGTATAATGAAATGTATCCATTATGACAGTATCATGCAGAATAATTTCACTGCCCTAAAAATCCCCTGTGCTCCTTCTATTCATCCTTCCCTCCTTTCCTCCAAAATCTGTTGCAACCACTGATATATTTACTGTCACCATAGTTTTGCCTTTTCCAGAGTGGTTTTTTGTTGTTGTTATTCCTTGTTTACTCCACTACTGCCTCCTTGGTGTTTAATTTTTTGTAATGTCATATTGATTCCTTTCTCATTCCCTTTTGTGTATATTTTTAAGACAGTTTCTTAGGAGTGGTTACCATGAAGATTCCCATTGGCATCCTAAATTTAAAACCATCTAGTTTGGGTTGATACCAAGTTAACTTCATTAGCACACACAACTTTTGTTACAATACAATTCCATCTCCCCCACCATCACCTCTTGATGTCACTCCTGCAATCCTGTGGAAACTAACCCAAATTAGGAAACTGAAGGCAAAAGCAACTGATAATACAACAGGAAGCTGCCATTAAAAAGATGTAGCTTACCTTAAGATTAAGCGCATTTCTCCCATATATCTGACAGTTTACTGTGGCCAGGTTGGCCATGGCTGTTATCGTTTCATATCGTGTTGCCACAACAGTCTTAAAGCCTTCACCTTGTATAGTATGTGTCACTGTTGTTTCTATCTTTTTTGACTTGATACCTAAATAAACAAAACGGGAGACTTCAATGTGTCATCACTTAGAGTGAAAGTTAAAAGTTATTTATGTTAACAGTGAGTCTTCATAAATAAGTTACCTGAACACATCCTTTGAGAGAGAGTCCCCATAAACTTCACCCACCCAATCTCAGTTGGTTCTTTGCCAACCTTTTTTTTTTTTAATATTAGCTAGCACAGTTGTCTTTCAGAAAGAAAACAATAAGCTGGTAGATTTCTACCTGGATAACTTGGGTTCCACCAATCTCCGTCTTTTTGTACTATATGTAAAAATATCTTTTTAAATTTTATTGTGAATTACAGAAACAACTTCTTGCTTCACAGAACTAATAAAGGACATCCTATAAGCATTAACTCAGATATAGATCACCTCCCAAGGAACAACTTTGCTTTCTTCCTTAATATCACCTTGATGCATGATTTAAATACCTTATGTAATTCAGTTCCTCCCTCAGTTTAAAGATCTCACACAAGAAAGGGAAAAAATCCAAACGACTCAAGAGTAGCCAAACAGAGACCACCTACGTTTACTTTATTATGACCCTTTTCAGTTTTACCTTTCATCAAAAATGGCCTGGTCCAAAAAAAAAAAAAAAAAAAAAAAAAAAAAAAGGTCTATTCAAGTATACACCCAGATGTGGCAGGAAAATATTTTGAATTATATTTTACATCCCCAGCCATTCTTGCTGCACGACTTGCCACAAGATCTTTTATAATGTCAATAATTTGAAAGATCTCCATAATACTGTCTCTAATAACGTGTTAGATTTCCTTCAACTAGGCTGTAAGTATCACTTTGATTTAACAAGGGTTGGTTTGGAGCTTTGTTAGGGATAATCTCTTTTAGTTTTCTCCCTTCTCCTAGAACATCATCCTTATTCTCAAGGCATGGGTCCTCCGGGTCTTCAGCTGAAGGTCCAGTGTCTGTATCAAGACCTTTCACTTTGGCAGAACTTGAAGTCCAGTAACTGTCTCCTGTGCGACTGTCAAAATCGATGCTCGGTTCCTTAGCATCTCAGCAGATGTTTCCTGCCGTGTTTTTTAGAGTACTGTCCTACACATGCACAGCTTAGGAATCAGCCAGCACCCGTCAGGGAGTCTTTATGTGGATATCTGAATTCAGTTCTCTCCTCTCGGAGATACTACCCCTCAAATCCCAGCAGTATTGTCAGCACTGAAGTCTGACCGCTGCCTCCTTAACCCAGTCATACTGTTGCTTTCCACCTGTGCTCTATTCTCCAGCGCCACAAGTGCCCTCAGGCAAAAGCCAAGATCAATGTACAGCTAATTCAGCTTCTTTCAAGGATTGCAGCCACTCAAGTCATGCTTGCAGTGGTTACTCTCCAGTACCTTCAATGGCTATTTTCTGTATTTGGCGCAGCTTTAATACTTGATTTCGGTAGGAGGGTTTGTCTAATACAAGATACTCAGTCTTGGACAGAATCAAAAGTCAGTGGGGGTGAGGAGGGTGTGGCTCGGTAGTAGAGTGGGTGCTTAGCATGCAGGAGGTCCCGGGTTCAATCCCCAGTACCTCTATTTAAAAAAAAAAAAAAAGTCAGTAGGTTATTTAAAAATCTGTATCTGATCATTCTAATACCTGGAACTCCTGTGGGTATGTTTCTACTGCTTACCATTTCTGCTGGTTTTCATTTATTTTGTTTATTTGTGTGTCTGATAACAGTGAATTGTTTACTACACACTGTATTTGTGAAATTGTTCATAGAAATAATGTGAGGTCTAGGATGATGTAATCTTTCTTTAAAGCTGATTTTTCATTTGTTTCTGCTAGGTCACATGGCATGCAGTTAACTCTCATTATTGCATGTCTATCTTCCCCACCCGAATAAGACTTGAGCTTTTATGTTCCCAGCATCAGTACAAAGTTGGGTTTAGAGTCAACACTTTAAAAATTGTTTCTGAGTAAACAGCTTAAGGAACTGAAAATGAGGAGGGCCGTAAATGTGAATCTCACACACACATATACAAAGATACAAAATCACAAATACTTTTGTGGAGAGATAATCATACATACAGTTTTTAAAAGAATGATATAAACCTAGCACTTACCTTCAGGTAGGCTTAGCATGCTTTGCTTCGGGATACTTTCTTTACGTTCATGTTGTGCTACACGAGTTTCTAGAAAAAAATTTAAAATAGGATTTTTTTTTAATTGAAGTATGATTGATTTACAATGTTGTGTTAGTTTCAGGTGTACAACAAAGTGATTCAGTCACACATACGTGCATATATATATATGTAAATCTACTCTTTTTCAGATTCTGTTCCATTATAGGTTATCACAAGATATGGGATAGAGTCCCTGTGCTATATAGTAGGCCCTTGTTGGTTATCTATTTTATATATGTTAATCCCAAACTCCTAATTTATCCCTCCCCACCCCCTTTCCCCTTTGGCAACCATAAGTTTGTTTTCTACGTCTGTGAGTCTAAAAACGGGATGTTTAGATACATGTGAAAATTCATATTGAAGGTGCTATGAGTTCATTATAATTGTTCATCTTTTAGTGAATTGAGATTATCCATGGAAATGTGCTCATGAAGGCGCCCATCAGCCTTGGCATTCTCCATCTAGAGTTCATGTGGACCACCTTATGAATGACTGTTCATTCATACTGCTCCTTTGTATTAGCTTTTCTGATCCTTTGAACTACTTTGTCTGGTTCCCATCACCACCATCTGGTGATGCCCAGTCTGGGTGGGGTGCCCAGTCTGTCCTTGGCAGACCTGCAGGGTCAGGATTTCTGTTACTGCATTCTGTCCCATGTAGTAAATGTACAGGCAAAAAGTGATCCCAGCAGCCCATCCTGCAAACCCAACGGGGGAGCCACCATACGCTTGCACGCCCTCTCTCCCCTTCGCTCTACTTGACCTCATCATTACCGACCATGTTGAGACTGGACTTACCTATCACAGACTGTCTTAGAGGTTTCCTGGGTAAAATTGGTAACGGTATGAAAACGGGACCTGGAAAATCACTAATAGTTAGTGTTGCTGCCTGCTTTTGTTGTAAACAGTGAAACCACTGTCCTTCTGCTTTAAC
The DNA here is from genome assembly GCF_048773025.1 of Camelus bactrianus. Taxonomy (NCBI): domain Eukaryota; kingdom Metazoa; phylum Chordata; class Mammalia; order Artiodactyla; family Camelidae; genus Camelus; species Camelus bactrianus. The sequence goes on from NC_133552.1 coordinate 17,383,038, forward strand.
AGGTGTAGTCCTTGGGACAGGGATTGCCGCACTTAGACGCAACAGGGGCTGCTTAAAACTGTAGGTAGTGCTCTTGCATAAAAGTAGATGCTCAGCGTGAACTTCCTTGAGTTTGGGAGTAGGCGTTGAAGAAGGGGCACAGGGACGTCTGGGGAACTCTGAGGAGACAATCATAATGTCTTTAAAAATATTATCGGCGTAAGTATTTTTTATTTTTGATGGCTCTTCTGGTTTCCTTGAACTTTCTATCTTGCTTATTTGTTTCCCAAAAACTCGACTTGAAGCTGAAGGACACATTGGGAAAAATATGGAACCAGTAGCAGTCTCTGGAATGTGCCAATAGACGTTCTTAGAAGTTTTCTTGAGTGTTGAAAGAGTAGTCACTCTTTCTCGTACATGATGATCAAGATGGAGATTTTGGATATTGACAGGGGGTTGTGATTGATTTCCTGAAACAACATCAGGAAAACGAGTTTTCTCTCTTTCAGTTAAAATGGTTTTATCTTGAACAAACCGTGCACGTGGTGGCTTTGTTTCAGCAGCTTTGACTAAACCAGAAAAAGAAAAAATAAAGCACAATTAGATTATACTTATCAAGGTGTCAGAAGCAAAACTATTAATGTCTTAGCATTCATAGCTTTCCTTTATCCACCTGTCCTCTCTCCGGTTCTAAAAATGTTTCTGTGTATACTTTCTCAGCTATCAGGACGTTTGTTGAGCCGACTGGGATAAAGTTTGAGCGATCAGCTGGAGAACTAAAAAGGCTAAATTGGGTTGCAAGAACGGAATTGGCGGAGAAGAGCAGGACATAAAGGGAGACTTTTGAGTGGTTGCTGCTAATACTCTCGCCATGTGGAAGGGCAAAAATGACTCGATGAAGTTTTGCCTATTTATCATTTACCATTATCTCTTTCTCATTTGAAACTTCTTTGAGCAAAGATTTACGTTTCTTTTCAATGCTAGATATCAGACCCAGGTGTCTTTTGAACATGATAACATTCTGATACAGGCTACAAGGAACCACAGGTTCATTCATGTTACAATAGTAAGTGTTCCTTTCTCTCTTAGGTCCAGAAAATGCACTGTGCCTGCATTATTTTTTTTTCTTAAACATTTATTATTGTTGTAAAGAAGTCTTTTTCATGAGAACAGGTGTCACATTTATGTAAAGAAACACTGGTTATGGCTATAGAAGCACATTTCACTCAGCTGCTCTGGATGAAGGATGCTCAACTACGACTCTGAACCCAGCAGTCTAATATTCACAGTGTGCTGGCTGCCATTTAGCTATTTATACAAACGTGCCTTTAAAAAAAAAATGTGCCCGCACAGGGTGGAAACGCCAAGGGCCTGCTAAAAAGAGAAGCCTAGAAAAGATAAAATTGCCCCAGCAGTTCTGTTCAACAGCAGTCTGTGAGCGCGGGGAGTTGGGGGGCGTGGGGAGCGGCACTACATCAAGGGTTGCCTTCTCTTTCCTGGGTCTCAGAATGTTCCGTGACATTTTCGTGTGTTGTCTCCGTTGAGTACAATAAATGGTGAGGACGTCAACATTCTAGTGAGGAAATAATAGATTCATTAAGGCAAGATTTGCAAAGAGATGGTCAAAGCAAATCCAACTCTCACCCATTGTCTGTATAGGAGAGGTGGCTAGAGGACGATCTGCGTTGAGAGAGAATCCAGCCATTGGAGTGCTGTGTGTTTCCCTGACCCTCCCCTCCTCACAGTGGGTGCAGGAGGAGGGTTGACCCCCACCTCAAGCCAAGTGAGAGTCCCACTCTTAGAGACCCATCTCTAGAGAACAGGAGTGTAGCCACAAGGAGAAGAGAACATCTCACCGTTCCCACCGGCATTCCCCTCCCCTCCATAAACCTATGTGATAGCAAAAATGGATTGCCCCCCCCCCCCAGTGCTGTGGCACAGCTGTGGCGAGGCGAGAGCATCCTTACAACTACTGGACCTCTATCTGCGGGCATTTCAGTGGGGTGCAGAAGCTGATGACTGACTCTCACCTTCACTCTGAACTCCTTAACTCTTCCCCACTCCGAGCCCCACCTACGAAGATACCAGAAACTCTGACTTAGGGAAGAGAAGTAAAAGAACAAGGAGGGAGAACTTATCAGGCCCCTGTTTCCCTTGGCTTGTCTAAAAATGAGCAGACCTCGCCTGAGCTGGGAGAAAGGGCAAGGTTTAATTGCATGCGAGATGAAAGCACTGATTTAGGTTGGACTAGCTGTTTAATATCTAAAAAGGAGATGAGGCTAATGGATGAGCGTGACTGGAAGAGCCTTGGGAGAGCTATGTGTGCCACGTGAGTTTAATGCTTCCTTCCTTATAAGGAACTAATCAAAGCCAGCTCATTCAATAAAAGGGTTACTACTACTATCTTCAATTTTATTTTCTCTCCTATATTAAAAAAAAAAAAAAGATAACATGAGCAAAATCTAGGTGATGCTGGGTTTAACACCAAAACAACAATCCATGAAAGAAAAAATTGGTTCAGTTGGACTTAAAATTTAAAACTTGTACTCTATGAGAGACATTGTTAAAAGGATAAAAAGACAAGCCATGCACTGGGAGAAAATATTTGCAAAACACACATCTGATAAAGGACTTGCATCCAAAATAAAGAGCTCTTAAACTCAACAATAAGAAAACAACCCAGTTAACACAGCTCCTCCAGCTTCCTTTTGATTAGTGTTAGTATGGTATACTTCTCTATCCTTTTACATTCAGTCTTTCTGTGTTTTTATATTTAAAGCAAGTTTCTTGCAGACAATATATGGTTAGCGCTTGTGTTTTATCTACTCTGACAGTTTCTGTCATTTAACTGGTACACTTAGACCATTCACATTTTAATAAATTACTGACATTGTTGGCTTAACATCTGCCACATTTGGAAACTTTTCTATTCATTGCAGTTGTTTTGCTTCTTTTTCAAAACCTTCCCTTCTTTTTCTGTCTTTTCTGGTTTTAATTGAGAATTTTACTATTCAGTTTCTCTCCTTCAGTTTCTCAGTTTCGTTCCTCTCTTAGCATACCAGTTAGACTTGTAAAAATGTTTTAAAAGTGATTGCCCTAGAGTTTGTAATCTATATTTACAGCGAATCTAAGTCTACTTTCAGTTAACACTCCACCACTTACTAGGTATGGCAAGCATCTTTTAACATAGTATTCCCCATTCTTCCCTCCCACTGCATAGAGCATCACTGTCATTCATTCCATTTGTCCCTGTGCTATAATCACCTGCTACATCGTTGCTATTATTGCTTAGAACAAACAGTTCTCCGTTAGACCAAATAGGATCACTTATTCCTTCTCTGACACTCTTCTTCTAAGTAGATCTGAGTTTCTGGCCCGTTTCACTGCATACAGAATCTAGTTTAGTGAGCTTTATTTTTTTTTTCCCCTTTCAACACTTTAAATATTTCACTCTACTCTTTTCTTGCTTTGCATGGTTTCTGATAAGAAATTCAATGTAATTCTTATCTTTTTTCCACTACAGGTAGATACTTTTTCTCCCTTTCCTTTGGCTTCTTTCAGGAATTTCTCTTTGTTTAAAAACAAAGGTTTTAGTTTTCTGCAGTTTGAATATAATGCACCAAAGTGTGTTTGTTTTTTTTAATTTATTCCAGTAGGTGTTGCCTGAGCTCCCTGGATGATCTGTGGTTTTTTTGATCTGTCGTTAATTTTAGAAAATTCTCAGCCATTATTACTTTGAGTAGTCCTTCGGCTGTCTTCACCCTTTCATCCCCTCTAGTATTCCCCCTTGCATGTATGTTACACCTTCTGTAATTTTCCCACAGGCCTTGGTTATCCCGTTCTTTTGTTACTACTCTTTTTATTCTTTGCACTTTAGTTTGAGAATTTTCAGTAGACCTATCTTCAAGCTCACAGACCCTTTCCTCAGTCATATCCTGGCTACTGATGAGCCCATCAAAGGCATTTTACATTTTTATTAGTTTTTTTTAAATTTCTGGCATTTCCTTTTGATTTTTCCTTACAGTTCCCATATCTCTGTGTACACTACTCACCTGCTATTGCATATTATCCACTGTTTCAATCAAGACTCTTAATATAACAATCATAGATATTTTCAATTGGCTGTCTGATAATGCCAGAATCTGTGCAATATCTCAGTATGGTTCTGGTGCTTGCTTTTTCTCTTCAACCATGTTTCTCCTAGCCTTTAAGCCTGCTTTGTAAATTTTTTTTAATTGAAAGCTGGGACTGATGTATCAGGTAATAGGAACTGAGATAACTGTGGCTGTGGTGTCAGAGACTTGAGTTTCCTTGTTTTGTTTTGTTTTTTTCCTCCTTTGTTGCCTTTGGGCTTCCCTACAAATTCCTTCTTAAATTCTGCATCTTACAGCTCTCTCAGGTGTAATCCACTGTTACTATATTGGAGCCCTGCTGATATGGTGGAAAGGTACTGGAGAAAGGAATCATTCTATATTCTTATGTTTAAATCTGAGTTTTTTAGTGTACCGAAGTCCCTGGGCTGTGGCTTTCAGAAGTGTTTCTTAGTCTTTTCCTCCCCTTACAGAAGTCAGGCTCCTGGGGGTTAGCGTTATCTAATTTGCCCTTCCCTCAGGTCAGGCAAGGCTCTGGAACCTAGTTTCCCTTACAGGGCAGGTATTTGTAATGGAGAATACTCTGGGAGTGTTAAAAAAAAAAAAAAAAAAAGGTTACTTTGTCCTTCCTGGAGGAAACAGGAAAATTTTTTTCTCTGATCCTCATGAGAACCTTGTGGGATTCTTTGAGGTAAAACCCATGGCAGCATAGAGGCCCCAGCCAAAGACTAGGATCTCAGGAGTTTTTAACTCTCAGAACTAGTCCACACTCAACCTCCAGTAATTTGTCAAAATTAGCACTTACGTGTTCCTACCAGTTACTGGCTTGAACATCTTCTGATCCTAATAAGCTGATCGCTGTGAGTCTCTCTATTTGTCTGTCTCTCCAGATTTCAGGATGGTGATTTGCTCTGTGACCTGATTCTCTGATGGGTCTAAGAAACTCACTGATTATCAGTTTGTTCATTTTTTTCTTGTGAGGATGGGAGTGATTACTTTTAATCTCCTTACGTTTTGAACCTGAAACTGGAATTCTCTCGTTTACTTTTCAGAACATTATGACCTGGAATTTGCCACTTCTACTACTATCAAAACCCATCACAAAGTTATTATTGACATCTTATTACTAAATCCAATGGATATACATCATTATTTATCTTTATTTGACCTCTTTTTAGCATTTGATATTTTAACCCACTCTGTTCTCCATGAAAATTCACTCTTCCCTTGGCTCCAATGAAAACACTCTGTCATTTCTCCATTCCCACCACTCAGGCAATGTATCTTTCCTGTCTTGGCAAATGCTCCTCTCTTTCTCAATTTATGTATCTTAAACCTTATACAATATTTATCTTTCTTCAGAGAAACCAACTTACTGTTCTCATTAATTAATTCAACAAGCATTTAACACCTACCATCTGCTAGCTGAGAGTACAATCACACAGCACAAACCTTATTACCATCAAAGATCTCACAATGTAGTGCAGAAACTAGGCAGGTAAACAGTTATACCAGAGAACGATACATGCTCAGTAGGGGGTGAGGGTGGGGTACCATGGGAGCATAAAGGAGTGCCTCTGACTGGGTGGAGGGAGAAGAGGTGCTTAGGGAAACCTTCCCAATGAAGATGACTTCTGTCTTCTCCATTCATACTTCCCCTACGTTGTGAACATTTCCCCATGATTTTTCTTTTTTTTTTTTTCTAGTGTGTTAAAATTCTATGTTTCCAATAGTCTCCTCTACCATCAAAAACTACACACGTCTCCTCTATAATTAAACATCTTTCATTTCACTTTTCCTCAAGTCTTAGTTTACACCCCATTCCTGCCCCCAGAGTTCCTCACATTTATGAACTACTCCTGTCTGTACTATTAATTGGACATAATTTCTGTGCTGCTTTGTACTGTTATTTAAGGTTTTTACTGTATGTGTATCTCATCTTTAGAGCTTCATTAAAGGTCTTGAAAGGTCCTGACAGGGTGGGACAAGATCGGTCGTGTCATTAATTCCCTACAGCATTTAGCATTGTATGTGAATTATAGATATTTATTTCAAGGTGTGATTTCAGTGTTTGAATATTCATTTTTATAAATTGTACTTCAGTCATTTTAAGTGTTAGTTCATTTACTCAATAAATATTTTGAACATCTGCTATAAGCAGAACACTCTGCCAAGAGCCTTTGGAGACACAGGATTAACAAGAGTTAAGTCATAGAATCTCAAAGGTACCAAAAGCAGGAGAGCTCCCCCCACCAAAGAATTATCCAGCCCAAAATGGCAATAATGAGAAACTCTGTACTAGAGGATAAACTTCAACCAAAAGATGAATGTAAACACTATGACAAAAGAACTGGTAGTGAGCAGTATATCTATAGAACTGTGACTATTACTATTACAGAACACATTGGAAATGTGAAAGTGTGGAACATTACAGAAATGTAGAAATGCTATAACAAAAGTTGGTAGGGAGGTGGGAGAGAAAGTGGAGGTAGCATAAGTAGGTTGATTCACACATCTTGAATAGCAATGGATCAAAAGGTAATAATTTAACCTTGTAAATCAAGTTATAGATGAGGCATATTTTAACAGTATGAATGTTGACACTAAAATAATTAATATAATCAACTAAAATCAGATGGTAGAGGAGACTGAAAGGGGAAAGAAGAGGAAATATGCTAATTTTATCACTGTTTATAAGTTAGGAGTCAATAGATAACCATATATAGAGATAGAGGATTAAGAGTATTATATCAAGTTATAATCACAAAAGTGGCTTATCTTTACTTCACAGCACTTATCACAGGGTAATCTGACATTCAGTTATATGATTATTTGATCCCACCAAAAGGTAACTAATAAAGAGGACTGGCAGTGTCTGTTCTGCTCACTACTCTACCCCCAGGTTTTAGCAATGTGCTCATAAATACAGTCAATTCTCATTATTTGCTTATTCACGGCAGCTCTGTTCCACAGTCCCAGTGAGCATTGAGTTATCCAACAGTGAACCATTGCTTCTTGGGAAAAATACAGGGTTAGGTTCCTGCAAGCCTCTGGTCTGAACATTATCAGCAACCAATCAATACATAACCTTGCTTTATATATGTTTCTATTTAAAGATACCTTATTTAATATGTGTTGTTGATTCATTAACACTGAACTCTCAGCCAACACTGTAATGCATGCCTGAAGGAAGGTGCATTTTTCTAACACATACATTTATCTAACACATGAATTTTTCTCCATAAGACACATCACAGCCTGCTTGTGCTAATGAACACTAGACAGCACTTCAATACTGTGCTTGGGGGCTATTTTAGACAGTGAAATCACCAACAAAAGTACATAATTCAGGAAGCATGGCACTGATTAGACCGGGGAAGGGGCAGTTGTTTACAATATGAGAGCTAAAACAAGAAGGCAGAGCTGTAGCCTTCTTTGACCTCAGCTGGGAATGCGTGTGTTCTCACTGCCCTGCACACATCCACGAATGAACAAGATTTACCATTGACATCCTCTTCCTGTACAGTTTCACTATTATAAAAGGAGTGATTTTCTCACTTCTTTCGAGCTCTGTATAATGCTTCAAAGTGTTCTCTGTGATGTATTTTTGACTTAAAAAGACAAAATATAGTATAATGTACTGATTTGGGGGTTACAAATAGATTCTAGCAGTTGGGTAAATTCACTCCTACAGATGCCACAAACAATGAGGATAAACTGTACTTGTAGAAATGAATTGGATGTTATCTTACAACAAACATTTGTAAGTTGCTGGTTATTAGTCAGTGTCTTTATTATGATTCTGAGCTGTGCAGGTTGAGAAACTTCTATGAAAATAAAGTTAATAATATATCTGATTAATATACATACCTGTGCGGGGTTTCTTCTTACATAAAGACAGCTTAGGGAGTTTGGGAGGTAAAGGTCTTCGAAGAAGTTGTGGGTGGCTTTGCATTTTAATAATAAGCACTGTTTTTCACAGCTGTTGGTTGAGAATTGGAAAGTCTTTGAATATGTTTGAATTGTTGCTGAAAAATAATTTATTAGAATCCAGACTATGTCCTAATGAAAATCATTCTGCCCTAATACTGAGTCCAAGCAGAATTCCTATAAAAGAAAAAGAGGGTAATGAAATTTCTTAAAACTTCTAGAAAGAATCTGGATAAAATTCAGGTTTATAACTAATACACAATTTAAAAATACATACATATATCAAGATCATTCTAAAATTTCACATGTTAGCAAAAAGTTCAATCTGTCAGTGTAATTTCAGCTAGTAAATACTGATTTCCCCCCAAAATAGAAATGACAATCATTTTTTTCTCTAAAGAAAAATTGGAAATTGACATTTTCCAAATTATAAATTTGGAAAGAATTTTTGATCAAAAAGGTGAGGAAGTCCCTCCATGGCCTCTGAAGGACCACAATATCTAACTATTCACAAATAAGTTGTTTTCTTTCTGTCATAATTACTTATTTTAAATTTCAACCACTATAGTTGGGCCATAACTATTTAATCCAAAAATAAAATGGTCTTCAATCTAATGAGATTTCACAGGATCGCAGTGCCAGTTAATGCTGTTTAGAAATGATGCCAGAAGATAGAACCAGAAATATGCGCTTAATTCTCAAAGTGCTGGGCACATCACTATTCCGTTGACAGTCTAGAAGGCTACGTTCTGGAGCTGTACCAATGGGCCGTTTAATCCCCCAAAGATAACTGCGCACAAGCGTTCAAGGTGTGCTTCGCACTTGATGCCGGTCATTTTCCTTTCGTATTATGGGAAAAAGTGCTTGGAAACTTTGGACTCCTATGATATCCTATAGGGCAATCAGCTGCTTCTCAAAACAATCGGCTTTTCCTCTTGTATTTATTTTTCCTGGGAATATAGGCAGCAAGGTGAAGCTGAAGGGAAGTCGCGGGTCTTCCCGCGGGATGCTATCCGGAAAGGAAACACTCAGGCCGCCCTCACCCTCTGGCCAGGTGCGGCCTGAAGCCACGCAGACAGGCCCTAGCAACCCGAAGCCAACACACCCGTCCCGCCCGCGGGATGCGCAGGCGCGGGAGGGGAGGGCGGGGCCGGGCGGGGCGCGCGCCCGCGGAGCCCGCGCAGCAGGTCCAGTCCCAGCGGGCGGCGCGCGCCGAGCCCACTGGCCTTTCTCAGCCGCCGCGTGGGGCTGCAGGAGAAGCCCGCTCCACGTGCAACTGCTGTACGGAACCCCGTGGTGACAATCGTTATTACTGTTTTTCTTCTTAATGACAATGACCACTATTACTTATTTACTTTACTTTTCTCGCTTGCAAGGTGCTTAACTTGGGTCTTTAGGGTCCCGGCTGGCATTCTTTAATGCTGCACTTCTGCGCAGCTGGGTCGCGTGGCTGATTTTGCAGTGCCTCCCAAAAGGCGAACATGCTGTTTTCTTTCTCTTCCTTTAATGCAACGTATTTTGTCTTTCTGATCCTTTAAATTTCCTGAATGAAGAAGAAATGTGTAGGAATCAGGGCATTAAGGGTCCAGGCGGGCTTTAAAGGATACCCATTTCAAACTGTCCTAGTTATGTGTTCTGACTGTCCTATTGTGGCTTGTGTCCTGTGTCATGGTTGGATGAACCTGTGCGTACAGTGATTGATACATCGTGTGTGTTTGCATGTATGTACATATGTTTCTCTGGAGAGTTGAGGGTAAGAGTGCGAGCACATTAGGTAGGTGTGTAAATCCCAATTCAATAAAGTAGGTGGAGCGTGGTTCCAGTCTTGTTTTTTGTTTTGTTTTGCTTTATTTTATAAATACAAATGTAGGAACTTTAGTAACAGTTGTTGGAAGATGAGAGACTTCTGTGTAAATATTTGTAGCTCTGGCATCTTTCAGGATTTACTCCCTAAGCAAGTCTTCCTTTTTGTCCTTAGGAACAAGCATATATTTTAAAACAGTCAATGGAAAAAGTGGAAAAGTAAAAAACTATTTCATCAGACTCTGGGAAATATTATGCATCTTGTTCTTCTTTGTAGATTATTGTCATGTAGTTTCTTTTCCTTGTAAGATTAGTGCGTCCCAGTTATACTGCTGCCCCAGATCATGAATTTATTCCACTTTTGTCTGTCCTGTGTCTACCGCATAGAGTGATTAGCTCCTCAGAAAAACACGACAGTTGACAACAACAGACAGATCGGATTGCTAGGTTTTGTCTCAAATAATAGTTGTTGTGCATATTTTGAAAGCGTGAAAAATGTTTGTATTTTTAACCCTAAAAAATATGTTTATGTTCCAATAGATAAATTGAGTCGGGTTCCTATCCTCTTAATAGTTGTTTGAACCATGAAAACTACTGGGATTCAGTTGTACTAACCAATGCTTGGCCATTAACATTTATGCTTATATTCCATAGTCAAAATCAAGGCAATGAGCCTACCAATAGTTTTTGTTTTGTTTTATTTTTTTAAATGCTTTGTCACACATCGAATCAGGCATCAGCCTTCTTTCCCTGCAGATTCCTTCTAGCAAGTACCAGGCAGAACCCAGGGCTGTTTAATATGTAACCTCCTTAAGGGTGAATATCTTGCTTTCTGCTGCTGAACTATTTCTGTTATTTAGCACCAAACATTTACCCATCCATGGCTTGGTGTGTTTTATATGTATATATTAGTTTTTCTAACACAAATTATTCATGCTTCATCTACAGAAATGATGTACAAGTGCAGGCTGGAGTTAGTACAAATCATATTCAATTTGGATTATCATCTTTTAAAATTTATTTTTAATTATTTTTGAAAATATTGCTACCTCAGTTTCCTTTTTAAAAATAACCATGTCTCTTTAAATAATGTAACTCTTTGATTTGAAGGGTCTCCTTTACCTGATGTACAGTCCAATCAGCCACTTTGTTTGTCCCATTAGCTTTGCAGTTTGGCAGAACCATGAGATCAGCTTTGTCAAACTGAACTGCAACACCTTTAGCAAATTGTATTAAGGAGGTCACCGTCGTGGTGAGTGCCAAGGTTGTATACATCCTGTGTTTTTCTTTCTTTCTTTTTTTTTTTTTATGTTGCTAAACTGAGATAAAAGCCTCCTGCAAAAGCAACCCTGCACACCCCACAGGTAATGCTATTGATTTTCCTAATGAGTGGAGAATACTTGGGGAATCTCAGATTTGTGGTTGGGGAAAAGACACAGCTCTGTTGGGATGGTGTAGAAACTGTTGCTAGAAATCAACACTATTTTCTGTGTACCTCTCTGTTTATTTGTTTTCCTTTTACAGGACAGAGGTCTACTGAATCATTTGGTCAGTGTAGATTTAACCTAACATTTGACTGTGTGGAAATAACTGGAGTAATTTGTATTTTTCTGCTCATATTAGTTTTTAGAAGTTCTGTTTAAAATGAATAGTTATTTTTGAGAGCACATTGGATAAACTGTTGAATCCCGAGGGTAACCCAACTCATGAAAATGCCTTTGAGAAAGAGATATTTTCTTGATCTGAGCTTACCCAACCATTTTCTTATTTATATACTGGGAAATGTCTTTATACCAGTTACAGTGGCTTAAATGCATACATTTATTTTGTGTGTTTTCATGCTGCTGCAAAGAGAACAATTTTATATTTTCTTAAATGTTAATAAAAATATTTTGAAGATGTTGCTTTTCTTTTTACCTCTCCTATCTCACTGCAAAGGCAAAATCTGCCATTTCTTTTCTTAATTTTTTGGCCAGTTATTTAGTTTTTTTCTATTTGTCTCTCAGGATGATAGTTATTTCGTTTCCTTTATTGAACTAGAGATTGATCCTGGGATTCCTTTCAAAAAAAAAAAAGTTCCTAATAAGGAAATGTCACGCATTTAAAAAAAAGTTCCCAAGCATAACGGAAGAACAATGTCTATCTGTTTTTAAAAGTGTATTCATGAATTCAGCCATTCATTCCACTGATTTATTGGAACCTATGTGTAAGGCTCTTTGCTAGGTGCTAAACTTTAAAGTTTTTTTAAACAACATATAATGATTCATTTGAGGCTTTATAATTTTAGACAGCAAAATGGAATTTTAAAACATTTTCAAAGGCTTTATTTATCTGAAATTATAACTACTTGAGGTTTAAATTTTTTTAACATTGTTTTATTATGTTCCTGGAGTAGAATAGTGTTATTTATTCACACTACCCCGAATACTCAGAAACAGATCTGTATTTCCTTAGCTTCGTGATTGTCTTAGACTGTCTGTGCCCACCTGATATTAGATATCTGTGTATATTGTGTGTTTGTGTCCTTCACCGGAAAAAGGTAAATAGTATTTGTTTTCTTACTGTTAGAATGACTGAGCAACATTGCCTTTGGTGCTGTGAGCGGTAAAATGTTAATGGAAAGCAGTGGTCTAAGTGTTGATGTTATGTTTTATCTTACTCCACAGTTACCACGTTAATTGAAGTCTACTGTCTGCATCAAATGTCAGTCAGAGGCCGCATAGCTCCGCTCAGCTGGGTTCGAATTCCTGGCAGCCACTTGCTAGCTCTGTGCCCTTGGAACAGCTGCTCAGCCTCTCTAAGCCCCTGTGGTTTCTTTGCCTGTAAAACGGGGTGAAATGGTAACTAACTCAGGATATTTCTAGGGCTAAAGAGAGAACTTGTGTCAAGGACTTAGGCTTGTGCCGGGTACAGATGAGTCCTCATGAGATGCTAGTTGTTAAAGACAAACGGCTCTGATTTCCTATCCGTATTGTTCCTGCATTAGGTGATGATAGTTGATGTTAACCAAAGTGTCTGGAGGGTTAAATCCTGGGCATTTATCCGTAAAATATCACACTTGGTTTGCTAAGGTCTCCGGTATGTTGGAGAACCAGGTCTGCAGCTCTCAGATTGTGAACGAATGCTGTGCATTCTCCAGGCAGGTCGCCGCATCCTGTCACTGGTCCTTACCCTCCTCTGGACGGCAAAGGAACTGTGGGGCAGCTCATGCCTGAGAGTCCAAATGCAGTGATGTAAGTAAGAAGGCCTTGACTCATTTTGCTCACATGAGTTGAGTCCACGAGGTGCCGTCAGCATTGATTGAGCTAGACTGAATCCATGGTGATGTCAACCCGTGACCCAAGGATGAAAGCTGTCTTGTTCTCGGTGTCCTCCAGGCCAGCTGTGAGCCACAAAGGTGGAAAAGGCCAAAGGGCTGCAGCGTGACCCTCTTTGGAATGGCCAGTGGGAAAGATGTTCTGAAAGCATATAATCTTTCTTGGGTTTTTTTCTAATGTGCACACCAGAATTTGGGAGTGTAATCTACAGAGTCCTTGGGACCGGCTGGAATTTAGTCCTAAACTTACAAGGAGCATGTGTCATGCCCATGAGGTGTCTGAGCTGTATGCCCTCTGTTCAGTCCTCAAAAGAGACCTCTAGCACTTAGCACCATAGGTGAGCAGAAATGCTTTGTAATGACATCTTCATTCTAAGGCAAATAGCAATTCATGATCTTAAACAGTAAATACAATGGATTTGCTTTTCAAACCTGTCATTCTGCTTTATGCTCACAGTCCTAAGTGTAGTGAGGCTAAAAGTGTATGTGGGGATGGCAGGTAGGGAAGAGCACACATTGCCTGGACATGTCATGGTGCATTTCTCATACCACCACTGGACTAATAGAGCCGTAACTTTTGTTTCAATATCACACGGTGAGTTTAGCATGCTTTTGACAGTTCTTCAAGATTTACAACAATCTCAGTCTCCTACCGTTTTGTTTTGATGTTGGAGATCCCAGGACATTGTTTCTTTCCTCACCTGGTCCCGGCCTTGATGTGGAGACTGTGCCTTCATTTCCTTTGCCAGTTATTCCGGGTGGAGTAATACCTCCAGGGGAAAAGATACGGTGTCCCGCTCTGTTCAGGAGCCATGGGGAGGACAGATTACAGGCTTTACGCTTCCCTCCACTGCAGTTCCAAGCAGAGCACTATTCTTTAATCTGTTTGACATATTAACATGGCTCTGTTTAAGACTTGCTTTAAAGAAAAGGTTCATTAACTACAAGAGATTTGCATGCAAACCACCAAACAACATGAGATTAAGTCTGTACTGCTTCTTGTTGGGTGGTACCTTGCCCTGTGTCCTGGGGACCTTGCATCTTGGATGCCATTGCTGGTGGGGTCCCTTCATTGTACCTGGAACCCTGCACACCCCATCACTCCCCAGCCCACCCAAACCAGACCCATAAGGAGGTGTCTCTAGTCACCACTTCTTTCAGCAGGAGCTAAGGAAACCAGACCGTCCCCTTCTTCTTCAAGCCCCACTTCCCAAACCCAGACTCGCAACATTGAAAGGATTCCTTCCAGAGGATTTGTACCTTCGTGCATCACTTTGCCCTGGTGATTCTTCTTGGGAGGAGGAAAAGCATTTCATCTTCACACTCACTCTCTGCTTCTTCTGAGTACATAGTTGTGAGTCACTTGATGCCCCCAGTGAAGGGAAAAGGGAGATGGCACTAATGGGGTCAGTGAGGAGCTGAACTGACAGACCAGAGTGAGTGAAAGTGGAACCACAGGTGTAACAAATCTGGCTCGCCACCATTTCTTTAGTGGGAATTATTTAGTTAGGAACCAGAAGGGCCGGTTTTTCTCATCTTGTACCGTGAGCTGTAAGACGAGCTGTGATGAATTAGAGTAGCTGTGATTTTCAGACCCACACCTGAGGGCTCGACTTGGCCCAGAGTGTTTATAATACATGCATTTCACTTACTTGTTATTTTCAAGGGGAAAAAGTCATTTTCAAAGGGAAGTGTTTTCTGTAGGGTGTTGGAAGAATTAGAACAACAAATGCTTCAAGAAGTTCTTACAGCAGTGGAGGTGTGGATAGTAAGAGGTTGGAATTTTTCCATATGTTACTTACCTGTTCTGACTGGAGGATAAAGGAACCACAGAGGAGAAGGGCTTTGGCTGAAATGGAAGTGAGGACTTGATCTCCTGCTTGACTCTAGACCTCCCCCAAATGACCTCTGCCCTTTCCTCTGTACAAAGATTAACAGGCACCTTTCTTCCAGGTACCTCAGAGTACCCCTCCAGTATAGAAGGGACAGACTTTTGATGGGGTCTGGGTGAAGCACAGGAAGTTGGAGGTCACACAGCCCTAATCAGAGATAAGATCAAGACCCTGTCTCCTGAAACAGGAAACTACCCTTTATAATGGTTTTACATTGTTTTTAAACAATGGGTATATTTGTCGAATTGTGTGATCATGAAATGTACATAAGAAGTATCATTACCAAGTCACTTACTCCAGGATAGCTCCATCCTGAGTCTCCAAGAGAAGAGCCCTGAGAGCTGTTGGGACTGTTGTCATCTGTTATCAATCTAGAAAGCTTCTAAAACTGGGACTCAGCGCACTGTTAGAGCCTCAGTTAGCTAACCTCTGCCAGCCTCAGTTTCCTCACCTGTAAGCCTTCTTCCATATTCAAGCTAGTGGTTCTAGTACTAATTTACCTTCGTGAACTATTATTGATCGATTAGCCATAAGTGTAGCTTAAATTATTATTGAATATGTTGATATTTTTCACCTATACCCCTCTTGGAGTAAAAATGTCTATAAAACTATTTGATTTTCAAGTATTAGACTGAATAATTTTCTTTGCCCTTAAATAATATCTGTTAAGCTTTGGTGGATGGAAGCACTTGAGTTTGGTATTTCCGTGGTTTAATGAACAAAATCAGGTGTCTGCTTTATAGGTTTTGATCAGCTCCTCCTCTGACTTTTGTATTTTTAACTGAGTATTTTAATTACAAAGTAATTAATGCTTATTAGGGCGGTGGGAAATAATTCAGAAGGATAGAAAGTAAATGTCATCTATGTCTTCTCCCCAATCCTAAATGTCTTGGTGTGTAACATTCCAGAATTTATGTGTATTTATAATTCTATATAATACATATGATATATAATCATATATACAATTTTGATGTAAAGAGGTTACATTATATTATTCAGTGACTTAATTTTTCCCATCTGACATTTTATCTTGGACATCCTACAGGACAGTACAGATCCACCTTACTTTTTCCAATCCCAGCCTTTGATTTTGCAGGCTCAGAAGCTGGCTTTTTCAGTCTGTCCAGGTATTGTTAAAAAATACTGAACTAGGAGTCATGAAATTAGTACATATTTATTGTAGAAAAATAAATTATATAGATAACCCCCTAAAGAAGAGGAAAAAATTTCCTGTAATCCTTTCATATAAAGATAACTATTGTCAACATTTTGATATACTGTATATAATTAAAAGCATTTTATATACATACAGATACACACATATACACATATAGATATATTATAATTGTAAAGTATTCTATTCCATTACTATTTTATAACCCTATTATTCTCTCAAAAATATGAGAATTTTTTTCCATGTGGCATAAGTATTTTAAAGCTTTTTGGTTAAATATTCCCTATTCTAGAAATCCAGATTTAAGCTCCCACCAGCTGTGTGTAAGAGTGCTTATTTCCCATCATTCCAATGGATCCTGGGAGCTAATTTTTTAATCTTTGCTACTCCAATAGGTAGAAAATAGCATCTTATTTTAATTAATATTTGATTATTGTTGCTA
Organism: Camelus bactrianus; assembly: GCF_048773025.1. Taxonomy (NCBI): domain Eukaryota; kingdom Metazoa; phylum Chordata; class Mammalia; order Artiodactyla; family Camelidae; genus Camelus; species Camelus bactrianus. The sequence goes on from NC_133552.1 coordinate 17,399,665, forward strand.
ACTTACACTAAAATGGAACTTGTAGATACACACACACGTATATATAGGAACAGTCATAAATTTGTTTTTTGCTTGAGAATGTGTAGTTTGTTTCATTGGTTAGAAATCGATGCTAGGACTTTCAGTCCCTGTGGCTACCAGTGCTGATGTGGACAGCTTCCTACCCACCCCAAATACATAGACATGCCAAATAAAATATGTAGTTAAGATGAACAGAGAGGGAAATCCCAGGTGTTGGAAACAAAAAGAAATTAATGGCAGTGAAGTAAGGTTGAGATGAAGCCATGGTCTTCCACAGGGGTATCTGACTTGAACATGGGCTTTTAGGGGCTGGACACTGGGATTGTACCACCTACACAGGAAGCAGAGATGAGCTCTGTAGTCTGCAGCGGGCAGAGAACTGAATCAGAACACCCTGCATGAAGTGAAGAGCCTCAAAACTGAGACTCTTTCTCTGGAGCTAAAAAATCTACACCTTGGCCAGTGAAGCATCAGGCTGAGGAAGAAATATATGAGTATGGGACAAAGTGGGCTTGGACTTGTATTTCAAGGATGCAAGGAAATGATTCATCAAGGTAATATGCCAACTTGAGACTGTCTGCACCTAAAAACATAACTTCTAAATACATGAAACAAAAATTAGCAAAATTACAAGGAGAACGTTATTGATAAATCCACTTCTAAAATGAGGATTTTTAAAAACACATGTCTCTGAGTAACTGGGAGACTGAGCAAACAAAAAGATTACTAAGGGTATGGAAGATCTGAATAACCCAATTGATACGTTTGATCTGATAAACCCAATTGATACGTTTGATCTGATAGACATCTGTAGATACCTGTTCTCAATAAACGGAGAACACACATTCTTTTCAGTAAACAAGAAATACTGACCAAGATTGATGCCAAAACTTGGCCATAAGGAAAATCTCAGCAGATTCTAAAAGGATATTTAGCAAGTGTCTTAGTCTATTCTGGCTGCTATAATAAAACTACTGTAGATTGGGTGTCTAGTAAACATTTATTTCTCACAGTTCTGGAGGCTGGGGCATCTGAGACCAAGGCACCAGCAGGTTAGATGCCTGGTGAGGCCCACCTCCTGTTCCACAGATGGCTTTCTTCTTGCTGTGTCCTCACGTGACAGAAGGGGCAAGGGAGCTCTCTGCAGTTTCTTTTATAAGGGCACTAATCCCGTTCATGAGGGCTCCACCCAAAGGCCCTACTTCCTGATCACCTCCCAAAGGCCCCACCTCCAAATCACGCTGAAGACTAGGCTTTAACATCTGAGTTTGGAGGGGACACTGAAATTCAGTCTGTGGCAGAAGGTATCCTAGTTTGACTAGAGAAGAATCTGGGTAGACGAGGCTGCAAATGTAAGCCTGGGAGAGACTTTAAAATGTCAGGGTTTTGACAGGCAGTAGTGAGCTACTGAAAGATTTGGAACTTGGAATCTGTGGGATTCCAGAGTTGCATCTGAAACTGAGGCCACATTCCTCCTTCAAAATTCAAGAGCTAATGAGAAAAGAACCAGCTCCAAATAAATCATGAGTTCATGCAGTGATGTCACTGAAGGTTGCTGTAGTTCAAAGAAAGCCGAGTGGGAGAAATGAGCTACTGCAGAACACAGCAGACACGTGGGCAGTGAACACAGAGCCTGCATCCCGGGGGCATGGCGCCATGCTCACCGGGTGACTTAACTCCGGAAAATCACCACTACCCTCCTTAAGGGTTTAATTTGGTTTTGTCGGTATTGTTGTTTTGAACTTAATTTTAAGCTGATTTTGGATTTATGGTTAGGATCTAACGGCTTTAGCAGTTTATGCCAAGTTTTATATTTGCACATGTGATAGAAATAGTAAAAGACAGCTCTGGAAGTCTGGGATAATTTTTCCAGATATTTATTCATGTTGGAGAGATTCTGGTCTTGATGATTCCCTGCATTTTACAGTTATGTAAAATGAAACACAGAAAGGTGACTAAGAATAATAGTAATTATAATAAAAATGATTAAATATGACTTACTTTTGGTGCATATGCTGTGTACTGGTCATTATGCTCAGTGCTCTCCAAGTATCTCTTCTTGTAACTATGCTAGGATGCGACTGCTGTTTCCTTTTCCTCTTTTGATGAAGAAACAGGCTTAGAGGGATTAAGAAGCTGGTCCGAAGGCACAGAGACCATAAACCTAGGAACCAGGTTAGGAACCCAAGCCTTTGCAGCCCCAAAGCATGTGCTCTTCACCACCTTGCTGTCCGGATGTGATCTAACCACACAGGTTGAAACACAGCCAAATTTAGATCCAGGATCTCTTGACTTGTGGTCTGATATATTGTCCACCTCTGAAAGTAGATAGCTGAAGCCACAGAGGAGTTCAAGATCCTATTGCAAGAAAAATGTTTAATTAGGCACATCTACTATACTAGAAGTTCAGAATATTCAATCATAGTTTCAATTTCATTTGGGAAAACCTTTGCTTTTTCATGGAGCCCCTGGAATGTTTTAATTAGATATCTGACACATCTTTTATTTTCTCTATCGCCTGTGGCACAAACGAGCTGTTCAGATGGTTTTGGACCAGGTATTGGTCCAATAAGTATTTGTTGGATGGATGAATGAAAATCTAGAAACTCTTTTCTACTTAGGAACAGGTTTGATTTCTGAAGGCTATTTTCAAGTACACTTGTACATAAGTCTATAATGACAAAAATGGATTTAAGAAGTATTTCCCAGAAGTCCCTAGAAGTATTTCCAATAAAGATGAGTATAAATCAATCAGCCCTGGAAAACTTTAAAATTGGGTCTGTTTATCTCTTTTACAGTCAAATGCTCTGCCCCTGAGCTATACCCCCTGTTTATCTCTTTTGATATACAATCTATGAAGCATCCTTTTCTATAATTGATTGTCTTGGTCTACATTGAAAATCTATTGAGGCAGTTAACCCTTCTTTTTGATGATGTCAGCAACTGTTTTAGCTTATACTTTGGCCAAGGTCCTCACTTGATAAACCACAATATAAAATCATCCCTCTAGGTACTTAGGACCTGCACCAGTGGAGATGAATAGTGGGAGAAAAACCATGTGACATGCTCGTAGTTTAAATCCATGATCACCTAATTATTAATTACAAAGGAAATAGTAGCTTACAATGGAGGACCCTGGCAGGCATCGTGTGCCCCGTGATACGATGCACTAAAAAGGGCACGTCACTTTTGGAATCCTTGCCAAAAATACATACCTGATTTAAATTGTGAGGAAACAGATAAGCCCAAACTGAGGGGCATTCTATGGCTAACCCTTTCAGAAGTGTCAAGGTGATGAAATATGGGCTGAAGAGCTGTCCCAGATGACAGGAGACTAGAAGACATCACAAGTAAATAGTATATGGGACCATGGATTGGATCCTAGTCTAGGAAAATAACATTCATAGGACAGACTACTAAATGTGAAAAAGGCCTGTAGTTCAGTAAAGAGTGGTGGATCAGTGATAACTTTCTGATGTTGACAGTTATACTGTGGTCGTATAAGGTGTTAACATTTGGGGAAGTTGGGTGAAGGACATATAGGAATTCTCTGAACTATTTTTGCACCTTTTTTTTTGCAATTCTGAAATGATTTCAAAATGAAAAGGTAAGAAATTAAAAGAAAAAAAATGTTTTAAATGTGATCACTAGCCTTGAATGTTGCTCAGCCATCATCCATATGCCCCAAAGCATCCACTCTTCCTAACTCCTAGGCAGCTATTTCATACACTCTTCTTTCTCCGCAACCCTTGCGTAGCTCCTTCCCCCAGATCCTTCAGTGTGAAAACAGAGGCAGTCAGGAGAATCTCCACAGGCCCACCTTCCAGCACCTGTGACCGTTTCCTCTGCTCTCCTGTCTTTGTGGATAAGCTGCCCCTGCTCCCAGCCAAGGTTGAGCCCTCTGCTTTTCCCTAGAGCTCACCCTCTCTTATCGAGTCAAGAAAATTGCTTCCGCAAATCGTCCCTCTGTCTCTTGCAGTATTATTTTTTTCTTTCTCTCCACTGGATAATTCCTGGAATCATAGAAACATACTGTTATTTCTCCTGCCTTAAAAAAAAAATCTCTTGAGTCCACTTCCCCCTTGAACGAGCTTCCGCAACAGTTCTCTTCTTCCCCTTACAATAAATCTTTTGAAATTTGTTCATAGTTGCTGTCTCCAATTTCTTCCCTCTCATTGCTTTGGGAAAGCTCTTCAGTGGGACTTCCGTCCCACTCCTCCACCAGACTGCTCTCACATGATTCCGAATGGCCTCCAGGTTTCTGTATAGAGTGCTCAGTAGTTGTCTGTCCTTATATGACCACCGGCAGCTTTTCAGAGGTTGAGCCTTCTCCCAACTTGCGATCTATCTTCCCCAGGCCTCCACTGCATCACAATCACCTGATTTATATCCCACCTCTCTGAGAGTTTCTTCTTGGTATACTTTGCTGGCCCCTCTTCATTTCCTGAGCCTTTATGCTGGAGTGCCCCAAAGCGCAGAGCCTGGCCCACTTCTCTTCTTTATCATCACCCTCTAGGTGATCTCATCCAGTCTCACAGCTTGAAATACCATCTGTATGCTGATGACTTCAAATTTAAACCTACAGTGTGGACCTCTTTTAGAATTTCAATTCCGTTTAGCCCTTCTCCCCACAAAAGAATGCAAACTTCTTTTCCCCTTCCCTGACTTAATTTTTCTCTTCCTAAGACTTATCACTGTCTGATACATTAGATACTTCATTACCTTGACTTTTGTCTGTCTCTCCTAACTGAAATGTCAACTCCAAAAAGTCAAGTACTTTTGTCTGTTTCATGTACTATTGTATGTCCAGTGCCTCTGGTGGTACCTGGCACGTCGTAAGTGCTCAATTTGTTGAATGAATCGATGGATGCAGGAATCTGCACCAAAACCTCAACATAAACTTTAACGAAACAAGCTTTGAACCAATAGTCTTATTCATGCCTTGCAACAAGTTTCTATGCAGTTTTCCATGGTATGTTATTACTGAAATTCCTAGCCTTCTCCCTCTGAATTAATATTAGGTGTCTAATATTTATCACACCAAAGATTTTCCCCTAGTTTCTGACTGATAATGATGATGATTACATAGGTCAAGCCCATTTCAACATTTTGCATGATTTGTTATCAACATTTCAGTATCATTTTTACTGTTGAAACTTCCTCCCATAAGCGCCAGCAGTGGTCATTATTTTCTCACCACTCTTAGGTTTGTCTCTCTTTTCATTTCCACTGTAACTGCATGCCTCTTCCTTTAGGTTATTTCAACATTCTTGAGTCTTTTGCATTGACTGCTCATGCTAAGCTTAATCATGTTTGTAAACCTGCTGTGGCTTCCATGTTGGTACAAACAGCAAACTTGCCATTGACCAGAGTTTGTAAGTTAATGACCTCGGGATGAATCAGTTACAGATAAACCAACATGACATTTAATTGTTTTAATTCATTGCCAGTATTTTTTAAAAAATTAGATGATTTCACATAAAAATCCAGATTTCCAGTTTCTCTTGAACAATCAAATTTGCATTCCTTTTGTTACTACCTTTAAGACAAGACACATATTCTCCAGTGTGTGTCAGTCCCTGCCACTTAGCACTTGGCCCATTTCCCTCAGTTTAGTTACCTGCCTGGTCCTTGTAGGTACTTGAGATTGACTCAAACCTTAGGTAGGAAAATGGCTTAGAGGTTAAAACAAGTCTGTGTGCTCACTGATGCCCACCAATGCCACCTACTAGAGTTGGCCAAGTTGGTGCCCTTCCTCTGAAGCTTTGCTTTCTATTTCTGAACACTTACAAAATGAAAATGTAGAAATTCAGTAGCTTCAGTAAACCTACCACCAAGAGTCGTTTTGGAGAAGCCCATTCATTCTGGTGCTTGTTCCTTTTTTTTATTCTTAATTTAAAAATATATATTTATCTTTCATTTACCCTTCATTTCTCTTGATTTACATAAGAAAGGGCAATGCAGTGAGGAAGGAGATGAGGTGATGAAGGCTTCTCCCTCCCATGTTCTCGTTCCTCTGGCTGGAGTCATAAAGGACAAGGAGGCCTCTGTAAAGCCACAAGCCTCACAGTGTGGACAACCGACACAGCCGTCTGGAGTGGTAACAGGGACCACACACTACTCAGGTTAAGATGTGTGACCACTGGGGCAGGTATTTGTCACATTTTCTGGCTCCTTTATGATTCATCTGAAAGAAGACTTCCACCTGCTGGTTAACAAGCACTCAGCCTCCGTCTATAAAAATTACGTGGCCAAAGGACAATGGGAAATGTCACTGAGGCTCAGTCCTGCTTACTTCAGATTGGAAGCAAGGAGAAAGGATATAAGCCATCACAGACTGGATTATGAACTCCTCAAGAACAGAGAGTGTGTCCATCTTATCCACCACCGTACTCTCAACGTCTGGCTGTGAGTGCCGTGCAGAAAGTAGGATGGATGAGGAAAGCAGTGAATGAATTTGGAGGCTGGGATCAGTGCAGGCAGAAACCAGTTTTCAGACTTGCTGGGCACACTCGCAGGGGCTTGCTGATGGGAGCAGATCTTCCACGTTGGTGGAAATGGAAATGGATGAGAATATTCCTGTTTGGTTCATGGGGCTACATTTTCAGCCATGATTCCCTTTCTCTGAATATGAGTCTTCTTAAAAATGGCCAGAATTTAAAGTGTACGTGCCTTCTCTTTTATTGATACTTAAACTTTGCTGGGCACAGAAAAACAAGAATAAAACATAGTCCTTTATTATCTAATTTAGTTGAAAATAATCTGAAAGCTAAGATAATATTGTCTAAATACTTTCCAGTACATGCCCCCAAATTGGGTCACATTGGCTCTTCTTTCTCCTTCTCTTAGTGTTAGAGGTCAGCCCTTGAACTTCCGTGCATGTGTTTCTAAGTGCTTCCTCCTAGAGGGCTGACGCCAGCCCATGATTTTAGCTGTCTCCCTGCTGATGAGGCTCAAGTCTGTATCTTCTGCCTTGACCTAGCCCACACTCCAGTTACAGAGCTTGCATTTTGCACAGGTGAGCTCTCCCGAGCCTTTTCAGCCTGGCCCTAACCTCACTGTGGTCCAGTGGATCTCATCCTTGTCTTCCCTCAGTGCCACACTTCCATCCAGGATGTCGCTCTTCCCTGAGCAGACTGACCTCAAAGTCACCCTTGACTCATCATCTCAGTTAATCCTCTAGAGACAGTCAGCCTCAGAGACGTCTCTCACGTTTGTCTCTTGCTTCGGTTGCCCACTGCCCCCATCCAGGCCAGGCCACTATTGCCTCCTACCTTGTCAATAGTCGTGTCTTCCAAATGCTCCTCCCTGCTTCCAGTCACTTTCCACTCTCTGCCCCCAGACTAGTCTACATCATCAGTTTCATTGTTTTACACTCTGTTGCCTGAGTTCTCTAAGATCCTCTTTACCTGGGTTTGTTCTGTGTCTTCCTGGGAACTCCATTGTACCCAGTAAATACTTGCTCAGTCAGTAAGACTGAAATCCGGGAACTCTGTTGTATTCTGACTATCCTCTGGCCTAGTGTGCAGAGAATTAGCGGCTGATTCATATCTCTATTTAAAGAATGGAGAACTTGAGTAGAAGTATTTTCATATTGCAGCTGCAGATAAATAGAAAAAAACAAAACCTCTTCATCTGGGCCTCAGTTTCTTTGCTTTAAAATAGAGTAAATACCACTTATATCGTGGGTTTGCTGGAGGTATTAAATATGATGTGCTATGGTCCCCGGCACAGGGCACTTGCAGATGCAAAACAAATTCCAGTTGAATCTTAAAAAAAAAAAAAAAAAGATGGATTGGATGAATGAAATTGAATCGATATAGTGAAATATGTAAGTATGTTAAATAAATCACAGTTGAGAAATTCAGATTCAGCTAAAATCCAGCACTATTTAGGACCACTGTGTTGGGTGTGTTAGCATATATTATCTCACTTATTTTTCAGATTAACCCTGTGATATAGGTGGTATTTTCTCCAGTGTACACGTAAGTTTAGCCAAGGAAGGGGGCAATGCCTTACTCAGGCTCTGTCAGCATATGCTGACATCAGGATTTGTCCCTAAGATTTCTAATTTCAAGTCTTTAGCTTTTCCTGTGTACTGCCCTCAAATGTTTTTCTCACTAGTTTTTAAAATGTTTGTTATTTTTAGGTTTGCATTGTTGAAGGGCTCATGGCTTTCCATTTTAATACTTGATCCGCACTCTTTTTCTTTTGTTGTTTTCCAGTGCTTATTTTAAAACCTTTGTCCTTGTATTTGCATTCTTGGTAGTTGGGAACGTCTCAAACGTGGTCTCAGCCACAGCGGCAGCATATCTGTTTACAAAAGTTGGTAAAATACTGTATTTCCAGTGTGGGAAGCTGAATGTAAGTAGCAGACATTCGGTTCAGCCTGCATCTGTTTTAATGACTCTGTTAGTGCCGATGGGTTATAAATATCAGTGAATATCTAGGGTGTTGTGATAAATTAAAGGTATGCAAAGTCTCTACTCTTGAGATGGTCAAAGCCCTAATAGTGTGCTGCATTCAACTTTCCAATACTTAGAAATATTGCAGAGATAACATTTTTATGTACTTGACATTTTGTGAACATAAAATTTGCAGCTGTAAACAGCCCTCATCCTTCTATAATCTACCTGATAATAATAGTTATCATCAGCTTTCATTGCCTTGTTATCAGAAAGCATTAAACAGCTGTGAAAGTCAGTCCTTATATGGCATCTGTATATATAAATTCTCTAGACATACTATCATGCTTAGAGAGTGAATTTTAGATGTATACTTAAAATATCTAATTACATTTGCTCTTTGGTTTAACTTTTAAATGCCATATTATTTATAGAATCAATTTGCCTTCTCAACTAACCAAATATTTATTGAATTTGTCCTATGAGCAATGACTCGTGTTAGGTGCCAGGAGAGGGTGCACTTCCTGTCCTCTGGAAGCTGACATTTTGGGTGGGAGCTGCACAGAACATGCCCACGCTGGTTGCATAAACTAGTCCCTCTGTCTTTATTGCTCTCTTTCCCCTTCTTTGCCTGACCAGCTTCTACACACTTTTGGAGACTCAGCTATACGTCTTCTAGATGCCTTCCTGCCTGCATTCTCATTCCTCCCCATATCGTTGGTACCCTGGGCTTCTCTATTACAATGTTTATCACAGAGTATTATAATTGTTAGTATATTTGGTAACCTTCTAAATTTCGAACTCCTTGAGTGTAGGAGACTGAGTCTTTTGGTTTTGTTTTCTGAGGGCCGGGCATGCAGTATATTCCTAATAAGAGCTTGATGAATGAACAGAGATGCTGCAAACACAGAGATGTAGTCACAGACATTAATTGACAAAGAAAGGTAGCATGCAGTCAATGTCAAGAATGGCATATAAACAAGCACTTCAGATTTAGGAGAAGAAGAATAGATTGGTGGTCAAGGAAGGATTCTTGATCCGGGGCCACTCTATGGGCATGCAGACCATGCTACATGGGGCCCTGTGCTCAGAAGGCCTCCACACTTGGTTTTATGCTCTGTTGTCAATGTCTGAAAATTCTTAATCATTTTTGAACAAAGAGCCCCTTGTTTTTCTTTAGCACTAGGGTTCACAAATTATGTAGCCAGTCTTGTTCTTGGTTCCAGAATGATTGAGATTGATTGGAATGGGGAATGGGGAGGGCAGGCGGGAAGAGAGACAGGAATCTCACAGGCTTAGTGAATTGTGCCAGACGTGTCGCAGGGTTAACAGACCCACTCGAGCACCAGAGAGCTTGTGTTGTTAGTATCAGGCTTAAAAGATGGATCAAGGCAACATTTGGACACTCCTGGAAGTGATGAGTACTCTCAGATGGTGGATGAGAGGGAGAGCGGCGGGAGGAGGGTGTAGCTTTATAAAGAGTAACGTGGTGAGATGCAGGAGAGGGTAAGGAGCGGCAAGGCACGAAACAGTGAATCAGGAAGCTGATCACAAGCCCAAGGGTATGGTAACAAGGGCTTGAGTAAGATGGAAGAGACACAGATGCACAAAATTGGGAAAGACTCTGAGTGGTCAAACAGATGCAACTTTGACCTCATGTGGGAATGAGAGAAAAAGTAGGAGTCAAGGAGTACTCCAGACTATCCTGGACCAGTGATGCACTTCTGGCTGGACTAAGGAAGTACGGAATAGGGTAGGGAGTGGCTTGTTTGTCAGAAGAATGATGATGTCAGTTTTAGGTATTTGAGATCATAGCAGGATTTCAGAGTAGAATTGTTCATTTTGCAATGAAATATAAATAATTGTTCATGGAGAAGACAGTCTGGACAAAGGGCGGTTAAATGTTGCATTAGGTCGAAGACCTTAAGACTAAGTAAAGTCCTTCAGATCACAGTTTTAAAGGAGCAGCCTGATTGAAAAAAAAAACAAAAACAACTGTGAGGGAATTGAGGGAATAAGGTAGCATTTACTAAATTCATAATCCTCTTTTGCAAACCCGCTCCTCCCCGGCTCCCTGTCTCTTTGAATGGTACCATTCACCCTCTACCCAGCTTCCCATCCAGAAACGGGGTCATCTTTAACTCCTTCTTTCCCCCTTTCAGTCTCTTTCTTCCTCTGAATCTGGTCCTTTCTCGTCCTTTCTGCTGACCAAGTGTCCCTTGAATCTACCCACCTCTATCTGTCCCGCCACCACTCGTCACCACCTTATACCACGTTGAAGGCAAGGGCCTCTGGAATGGTCTGATCTTTATCCTCCCCTCCCCAACCCTAGCCCCCACCATCTCATTCTTCTCACTGGATGTAGGGAGATTTTTCTAAAATACAGGTCTGATTGTGTCCCTTTCTGCTTAAGATCCTGTTATGAGTTGTGCCTCCCACCACACACACACACACACACAGAAAAGATATGAAGTCCTGTCCTAACCCCCAGTGCCTGTGAATGTGACCTTCTTTAGAAACAGGCTATTTGCAGATGATCACATTAAGATGAGGTCATTAGGGTGGGCCCTGATCCAATATGACTGTCTCCTTATAAAAAGGGGAAATTTAGACACAGCTGAGATCTGATGCCTCTACAAACCATGGACACCAAAGGTTTCCAGCAATCACCAGAAGCTGGGGAAGGGGCATGGGCAGATTCACCCTCACAGCCTCAGAAGGAACCAACCCAGCTGCCATCTTGGTTTCAGACTTCTAGTCTCCAGGACCATGAGACAATGCATTTCTGTTATTTTAAACAACCCAATTTGTGGCCCTTTGTCACAGCAGCCCTAGCACATGAATACAGACCCTAAAAGATCTCCCCACTGCTTGCTGGGTGAAGCCCAAACACCTTAACACAGCTAAAAGACCCACTGCCGTCTGGTCTCTGCTCCCTTCTCCAGCCTTTCCTCTGGCTTTGCGCTCTCCACCACTCCCACCTTGCTGCCTTGCACTCTTCCCTGCAGGGGTGCTCTGCTTTGTCAGGTTCTAGATGCTCCTTGCTTTCCATCACCTGCGATCTTCTGCACATGCCATGCCCTTGTGGTGAGAGTGTATTTCTGCCTTTCTTTCCATCTCCTCCTTTGAGTCTCAGCTTAGTCCTCTTCATTTATTTATTCAACAGGTATTTTTGAAATGCCAGGTATAGTGTTTAGAAGCTGAGAAAACAAACACAGCCCTTGGCCTCACGGGATTCTCAGTCTAGTAGGAGAAACTGTCAAATGGGGCAGCAGTGGACAAACAATGTCAGCAGGATGTTGGAGGCTATAGAATCGATGGAGTGTGGGAAGTGCCTGAGCACACACAGCAAAGCTGAACCCAAAGCCTGTAAGGAGACAACAAGAAGCAACGAAATCCCACCACAGACTCTCAGCAAAGCTCAGAAGTCTGAGGCACCACGTACCTTTGAAGGCAGGGGTACAGGATGGAGCTGAAAGACAGGAGCGTTGGTAGAAAGCTTATATAAGAAGCAGCAAGACATTCTTCACCCCATCCTGAGCCCTATCTTGCTCTAAAAAAGGGAAGATTCAGAGAAAAAGAGCTTTTGACTGTTTAAAAAAATGATAGAGGAAATAAAATGTTCAATAGAAGTTTTGAAGAAAGGGTTAAAAACTTCCCTGACAGTAGAACAAGAAGGCCAAGAGGCAGAAAATTAGAGGCTCAATTCAGGAAGTCCCACATCCAAATAAATCTAATCCTAAGGAAAGAGAACATAGAAGACAGAGGAAAGGAAATAAGAGAGAAAAAGAGAGAGAGAGAAAGTCCCAGAACTGAAATATTTTAATTTCTGAATTAGGAGACCCACTGAGTCCCTTGCACAGTGGATGGAAACAGGCCCACTCTAAGACAGACCATAAAATTTCAGAATGTCAGGCATACAGTTAAAACCCTAAATACTTCCAGAAATGAAAAAGAAAAGAATGACATGCAAGGGACCATAAGTCAGGACCACAAGTGAGCAGACCTCTCAAGAACACTGGAACGATTCCTTCAGCATTTTGAAAGAAAATGTGTGGACTTCTAAGAATAAGGGTAGACTCTACGTGTTTTCAGCTATAAAATGTCTTGAGAAGTTTATGTCCCACACAATCTTTCTCAGGAATCTACTAGAGGATGTGCTTATTAAAACAAGGAAGTAGACCACGAAAGTGGAAGGTATGTGGTCCAGAAACAGAAAATCCAACCCCGAGGGAGATGGGGATTCCCAGGGTGGTGGGGAAGGGAAGCTTCTAGATGGAAGCTAGGTGGCAGGACCAGACACAGGACAGAGGACTCTAGGAAGGACCTCTCCAGGGGAAAGAAAGGAGGAATGGATTCATTTCCTGGTGTTTCGAATTGCATTTTAGCCCTATTGGAGAATTTGGTACAGAATTAGTAATATGCAAATAGAAACCTAACAAATAAAAAAAAATGCAAAAAGGAAATATAAACATCTTGCTCTACATAACTCAGCTATGAATATTTGCATAATCATTGTCAAAACTGAACGTTGGTTTAAAGGTGTTATAACCTGTTTTAGAGGATGGTGGGAGGGCTGGTGTGATCTCTCTGAGAGAGTGAGAGGGTCAAATCTTCACCTCCCCCAGTAAGAAGTTAAAAAAAAAGTTGAATCTGAACAGTCAAGACATAGTATAAGCATCTAGAAATATGGAGCAGCAGAAGAAATAGCTAAAACTGTTGAAAATAGTAGTTTCTGGAGAATTGGAATTGGTGATGAAGAAGCCATGTGTCCACAGACTGGTGTTTCCTTATAAACCCTGAGTAACACTTGACTTCTAAAATTGTATATATGTATTACTTTATTAAAAATTAAAACATATATCCACAGAAAGACATGTACACAAATGTCCATAGCAACATTACCCAAAAGGTAGAAACAATTCAATGTCTGTCCTTTAATGACTGGATAAATTAAATGTGGTAGGTACACTCATTCAGTGGCTGTTCTCCTATGGGAAGGAATGAGGTACTGATACAGGTCCCAACATGGAGACACCTTAAACACATTCTGCTAAGTCAAAGAAGCTAGTCAGTAAAGACCACATGTTGCATGATTCCATTTATGTGAACTGTCCATAACAGCAAAATCTCTAGGGACAGAAAATACAGTAGTGGCCAGGGGTTTGGATGCTGTGTATTCCTGCAGTCACTCAGCTCTTCTTCTGTCATGGTTCTGAGGACCACTGGCTTATCACTTGTCTGCATCCTTGACCTCAGTGGAGAGTCTACAAAGGCGGAGATTGTGCTCATCTTAATCCCTCTTATTCCCTGCCCATCAAATATCAGGGGGAGGGGATGGGCAGCAGAGTGAAGTAGAGATGTCTTTCCCTTTGTCCAAACCCCACAGTGCAGGAAGAGGGAAGTGGAGAGAGTATAAGAGATTAAAGATACTGGGAAAACATGAGATAATTGATGGGGCAAGATATCTAAGTAGAAAATAAAAGATAAAGATTAAAATGAGGAACTATTGACTTTGGGTAGATAGGAAAACATCTCCTCCTTTAAGAATGAAAGAAAGGGAGAAGTGGATCTTGTGAGAATTGAGGAGGTGAGAGATAGAAGCTCATACTGGATGACTCAGATCATCTCAGTAAACAAAGGGGAGGAATCTGAGGTCAGGAAAGATGCAGAAGGGGAGAATGGGAGATTGAGGCAAGAGGAGAGAATTTGGAATAAATATCTTAACTTCTGGGTTCTGTGATCTCTTGAATACTGTGATGAATAGTATGATGGGTGGACCCGGAAAAAAAGCATATATATATATACACACACACACACACACACACACACACACAATTACGCGTACAATCTTAGGAGCCCATGGACCCCAGGCTGAGAAGGCCTGCCCTCAGGAATGAATAAAATTGAGCAAAAGTATTTCTAAATGGTGCTCTGAAGGCCAGCAGCTTGATAGCATTTCAAGTCTGTTTCTGTGACTGTCTTCAGCAGCATGTAGTGGCCGGAGAGGAGCAGCTGAGGCGGTTTTGGGGACGGAGGCAGTGGGCTCCAGGGCAGCCTGGGGAGTGACAGAGCAAGGAGGGCAGCAGAGAGAGAGGGAAGGCAAAGCACAGGCTGGTGAGGTGGCAGAGGTGGCAGGAGAGGCATGTGGATAGTGGGGTAGGAGGTGGGAGAGATCCTCTCTGGGCGCAAGGTCTGCAGAGAACGTAAAAATAATAAAACCAAAATCAGCCTGCTGTTTATGATCATGATGCACAGGCAATTCTAAACATCAACAGTGATAAAATATTCCTCCCCCAAAAAACCTTGGTCTAAGACCTAAACAATTGCCTGCCACTGGGTAGACTTATGCCACCATGAGGCAGATAAAAGGATAAAGATTGAAGTATTGGTTCAGGATGTGGGTGAGGTGGTGGGGTGGCTGAGGTGGAGCCAAAGCTGGTGCTGGAGGAGAGGGTTCCTGCAAGAGGGTGGTTGCAAGCAGCACAACTCAGCGGCTTTCATGTCCCAGAATCTAGGTGTTGCCTGGAATCCAATGTCCTTTTTTTGACTTGAACCAGCTGTTAGGCATAACCACACGTGTTTCACCCTCTTGAAACATCAGCTCTGCTCACATCTGCACCTGCCTTAACGTCCCACTGCCTTTTTCACCTCTTTTCTAGTCAACGGCATTTATCTACTCACATGTTTTTACTCCTCTACAGACTACATTCTGCTTGAGAGCAGCAATTACATCTTATTCATTTCTGAATCACTGATGCCTCCAGACAGGCACTCCAACACTTGTCGAACCCAAGCACAAGTATATTTTGCTCCTCTTTTAGATTCCTCAGATCTCGGATGACCAGATACCAGTAGATGCAGAATGCTGCTGCTCTCCTCCCAGGTAAATGAAATGAGTCTCTGTTCCTCTTTATGAAGTGTTACTTCTACACCTCCATTCCATCCTGAAGCCACAGGGATGCTTCACAGTTAGGGAGACCACGGTGATCTTATTGCCGAAAGATCAGCCCCGATCCCTGATGAGCCAAATTGAAACTCAGAGACAGGATCTTAGAGCATAGAAGAAAAGAGACAGCTTTATTACTTTGCCAGACAAAGGGGACTTACAGCAGGCTGGTGCCTTCAAAACTGTGAGCCCACCTTGGGGATGGGGCAGGGTGATTATATAGCCATAGCTCAAACAGTAAAACATCAATAACAATCAACAGAATCATTTTCTTGTCAGAAGACTTAGAGTGGTGTCATGATGTCTCCAGGCGACCAATTCTATAGAGGCTAGTGGTTGTCACTTTGTCGATCTCTTTATCTCATAAGCACCCAAGGCATGGTCTTCTTGGTAATTCAGGCTATTTTGTAAGGTTACGGGTTCCATGACCTCCCTGGATAACAACTCAGAAAGCAACTAACCAAGTTCTATATAATTTTTAGAATATCTATATTACTAACATTTTCCCATACAATATAACCTAAGAAGATTTTTTTGTTCGTTTGACAATACTTCCCATGTAATTTAACATACCGAATGAAACTTACTAGTTTAAAATCGCTCTTTGGGATGCTTCAAGGGCCCTCTGAAGCATCCCAAGGTTAGCTAGAGGTCAAAAGAACTCTGATTAAAATTTGATATTTGGGAAGCTTGTTAAAAAGTTTCAAAACACATGATCAGATAAAAGCATAGGTCACTATGAAGCAATACTTATTCCCAAGATAGCAATAAAAATATTTTAAAGGCAGATACAGAACAAATCACTTAGGGGTAAAAGAAACTTCACAATCTATTACTAAAGGCAGATTAACATTTTAAGAAAATTTTGTCCTCTTAACAGAGAAAACTAAATCTAGTCTTGTACCAGCTTACTTCAAAGATTTATGTACTCAACTAAATTTATTCTACGCTTAGCTAATCCCAACCATGTACAAAACTCTTTTCTCAGGGTTCCTCTTCCATAAACCTTCCACAACTTTCTGTATCCATATTATTTTGTCCCTTATTTCTTTTCCGTTTAGAAGCAACCAGCTCTAGGACAAAATCACTCTTTTTCCATTAAGAAAATACAATTCCATTCCTCATACCTTCTTTTACTGAAAACACTCATCTTACTTTCCTAGCATATTGAGATGTTTCCCTTAATAATAGAGAATATTTCAGGCACCAAACAGTTACTAATATTTCTAAATACCTTTAGTTTCTCTGTAGGAGGAAGTTAATACTCAGTAATTAATGTTTCAGTATCGTATTTTATCTGGAAGTGACCTACCTGTTTAATAAACTTCCATCCTTTAACTTAACTTGGAATTTTAAAATTGTGCTAAATTATCAACTATCTGGGGAGATCATTTGAGTAGACATTCCTGAAATAATCATTCCTAAAGAGTCTACCCAAAGGATCTTTCTTATTTGCATTTAAGTTATTGATAAGAATATTATACGAAGTTATTTTTCTTCCTGACTAATTTGTAGCAGGTATGGCAAGGTCTTATTGGACTTCTATTAAACCTAAGTACAATAAAATTTTTATGCTTAACATTAATGAATCTAAAGACATGTCTATATTAATCAAACCAATAAGCTTAAGCTAGCTTCAAATACCTGGTATCAATTCCATATTGAATATTTTCTAGATCACGTGAACCTGATTTTCATTCTCGCCAGTTTTGTTTACATTCCTGAGTATTTATATAATCATTTTAATTCTCTTTAAGCTAATTAAATAGAGCTCTTTTACAAATTAATTTTGGCTATAGCATACATCTATGACACACAAACCTCATGGTTCCCATTCCAAGATTCTAGCCATGAATCAGGTACAACAATGTAAGATTCATCAGTTACAAGAGGTTAGATTCAAATTGGGTTTCTGGCAGATGGAACAAATCAAAGTTTCCTGGCTAAATAGCTAAACATTTTTACTAACTTCTATGAAAGACATTTAAGATTTCTATTTGTTCTTGACAAGCCAAGTTCCAAATTACTTACCCACTTTCTCAAAATTTGCATTCCAGAGGTCGTAACAGTGGTTGAGTCATTGGTAGTGGGACAGAAGTTTCTAGCAGTATTCCCAATTTACAGTTCAGAACTGAGTATGCCACTCCAGTATCCACTAGGAAGTCCACTAGTTGAGAGCCCACTGTCGGTTGTACCCGGGGCTCTTGCGTGGCAGTTGTTATGGGAGTCCTTAAGATGGCCAAGAGCCCTGGGCCCCATCAGTCATCACCTTCCTCGTCTGTGGTTCCTTAGGTGACCGTTACATTGGAAGGTGCTTGTTCTTCCTGCTTTCTTTCTTTGATTTTAGTTTTGGGCAATCCTTTCTCCAGTGTCCCTCCTCTTTGCAACAGACAGACTGATTAATAGTCACAGTTGGCTTTTTCTTATCTCCCTTTTGCCCTTTGGGCTTCTGTTTACTAAAGGCCCCCGGGTGAGTTGCTATCAGAACGTTCACTGACTTCAAAGGCAATTTCCAGTAATTCCCCGGGGTTCTTGCCTATGGCTCCTTCAGGCTTGTTTAATTTGCACCCTGGGTCATCTGAGCTTTGGCTTAGGAGAGTCATATTCACCATGTGCACATTTTTTGGATCGTCAGGATTTAGGGTGGTTGGTGTACTTTTCATAAGCCTGACGGATCCGTTCTGGAAAAGTGGATGGGTTTTCTGCTGGCTCTTGTTTTAGGGCTTGTACCTTGGTAAGCTAGTCTGTTTCTGGAAGCCCTTTCTGAGGCCAGTTAGAACACATTGTCTGTAATGATTTAGCATCATCAGACCTTCGGTGGTATTGGGGTCCCAGTTTGGCTTGGCAGCGTGAACGGCCACGTCTACCACAGGCATTTGTAGATTCCCTTGATTTAGACATTGGGCCTCCTTCTAAGTGGCTCCTAAAACCATTCATTTTCTTAGTCATAGGTGGATAACTATAATTAGACCAATCATTCAAGATCTTACCTAATGGGCTATTGGATGGAATAGACAGCGCACCCCCCCCCACCATAGTAACTTATTCCAAATACAAAATACAAATGCAGATTTCAGATTATAATATCAGGCCTTTGTCAGTAGATGGAAACACAAAATTACAAATGACAGGCTAAAGCAAATTCAAATTCCAAACTTACAAATAATTCAAATTCTACTTTCAATTCCAAATTCTCTTAACCTGAGATCTCCATTACAGATGGGTACCCATTATTCAGATTCAGATGGGAGTTCCCCACCTGTCTAATTAGAACTCCCAATGGGAGATCAAGGGTCCTCGGTCATCACCGGGAACTTAACCTAGGCTTGCTAATCAGATGCAATGCTTCAGAAGAAACAGAGCCATCTTTTCTCCCTCCAAGGGGTTAATTCAGCCGACTGCGGTCCATTGACAGGCAGAAGGGCAAGGGACAAAAGGATCCCCAGAAAAAAATAGGCTCTGGCAGCTGCTGGGCTGCATCCTCCGTTGTCCCTCCTGTTGGCACGGAGGGTCAGTCGTTTGAGCATTTTTGACCAGGCAGTGGGGTGGAACCTGAAGCCCCTTAGGAGAGAGGGTGGTCTTGCAACTCACGTTGGGCACCACAAATTTGTTGCCAAAAGATTGGCTCCTGTCCCTGACAAGCCAAACTGAAACTCAGAGACAGGATCTTAGAGCATAGAAGAAAAGAGACAGCTTTATTCCTTTACTGGGCAAAGGGGACTCACAGCAGGCTGGTGCCTTCAAAACTGTGAGCCCACCTTGGGGATGGAGCAGGGTGATTATATAGCCATAGCTCAAACAATAAAACATTGATAACAATCAACAGAATCATTTTCTTGTCATAAGACTTAGAGTGGCATCATGATGTCTCCAGGCGACCAATCCTGTAGAGGCTAGTGGTTGTCACTTTGTCGATCTGTTTATCTCATAAGCACCCAAGGCATGGTCTTCTTGGTAATTCAGGCTATTTTGTAAGGTTACAGTTCCATGACCTCCCTGGAGAGCAACTCAGAAACCAAGTATGATTATTACTTTCAATTACTGGAATAAAGCAGAAACAGTAAAATTAATAGCTTGATTTTAACAACAGGCCTGGAGCTGTGAGTAGCAACTGGTCAGTCAGGTTAGTTGACCATTTTAAGGGCAAGCATAAGAATAAGCAATCTGTTAGCCTAAATGAGGCCATTTTATAAATTCTCCTTCAATCTCACATTTTTTTCATCCTCAAAACCATCAAGATATTATCTGTGCTGCTGCAGGGTCCTGACTGATGATTATTCCTGCCAGGATGAAAAACACCAGCATTTGGCTGCTTTGTAGCATAATCAGTCCTGCCACAATGATACATGGATGTGTCTCTGGTGTCCTGAAAGAATTTAGGTGCCTCTTGAACCGCCCCTGATGCAGGCAAAACGAATGTGAGGCAAGAGGAGGGCTGTGTCCCAGGTCTCAGCTGAGTCCCTGGGACATGCCCTGCCAAGTGTGGTTCCTTGGCTTTGCACAGGAAAGAATTTAAGAGTGAGCCACAGTTGAGTGAAGATACATTTATTTAGAGAGATACATACTACATAGAGTATAGGCTGTTTCAGAAGGCGAGAGAAAGGCCACGAGGTGTAGGGGTTGGGTGCTCAGGTTAAAGTAAAAGTAGATACACACTCCATAGGCAGAGTGCACACTATCTTCGAAGACAAGGGAGCGAGAGAGGCCATGAGGCACAGTGGTGCCAGTTTTTATGGGCTTGGTAGCTTCACACACACCAAGTGGAAGTATTATTCCAACTACCCTGGGGAAGGAGCTGGGATTCCCAGGAATTGGGCCACCACTCACTCTTTGACCTTTTATGGTGAGTCCTGGAACTGTCATGGCACCTGTGGGCATGTTATTTATCATGTTAATATATTACAATGCGTGTATAATGAAGCTCAAGGTCTACTGGAAGTCAAATCTCCCACTATCTTGGGCCTCAAGCTCTACTGGGGGTTGAATCTTCCACAATTTTGGTGTTAATTGTTGTGTCATTCCTTGAATGGCTGTGCCCTGACCCCTTCCCCCTGCCTCAACCCTACCCCTGGCTCTGCCCCACAATGTATTACTTGGGAGTGATTATGCGCTGGAGCAAATAGGGTCCGACTTATTCCCTCAGTCTTCCCTGCGGAGTCACAAGAGGCCTGACCATTCTCTGTGAGCTGAACCACTTCTAGAACGGACCAAATATCCACCCTCTCTTCCTGTTCTTCTGCCCTCCCTCTCCTGTAGGGTTCTGACCAAGATGTTGCCACACCACTAGCTAATGAAGTAGAGAGACCAGAACATCTGGGCCTGACATTTGAGGTCAGAAGCAGGAACTTTCTAGAGGAGAAGTCAAAAAAGCCAAAGACATACGAGAGCAGCATTCCGCCCCCAACCCCTGTGCCCCAGCCAGAACACCCCCTGGCTGGGTCCCAAGCCCCTGGCAAATACAGACGCCTATTAAACTATAAGAGCATCTTCAACTCTCCATCAGACCTGGGACACAGCCTCATATTCTCATTCCTCAACAGCAGGCTGGCTGCTGGAGCCGAGCACAGGCTCCAGGCAACGTGGAGACACATTGTGCATAATGGTTGGTCAGCATCACTCAGGATGCTGTACAACCTTCACCGCTGTTAGACTTGAGGACTTCCATTTGAAGAGAGAATCAGCCCTCAGGACAAGTATTCAGGGTTTGGGCATAGCATAGAACTTTTAAAATTCGTTTGCTAATTTTATAAAATATGCACTCAAAAAATAAAGCTGGTCTGTAGGAAGGAATTTAACTAGAGCAGCTGCCCACGTGATCTGCTGGTGCTCTTTGTAAGAAGCATCTAAATAATTGAAATCTTTAATTGGGTTAAAGAGATCCCTAGTACATCGATATTCTATAAATAAAAGAATGAGTAAATAATATGGTGACCTTCCGTTTCGGGCCCTTCCCCTTAAAGAGATCATTTTGTTTTGTTTGCACCAATAAGATCATTGTTCCAGGACTCTTAAGAGGCGTCTGGTTTTGCCTGGGGCGGAACTTTCCCAGGGAAATCCCTTTTAGCTTGTTTCAGGTGGACTGCCACCTTTCTCCTTGGCTCTTTCATTAAAAATGAACAATTTGTTTATCTTTGCCGTAAGGAGCTAAGCACCAGAGCATTGCATTCACAACTAGGGTCAGAGCACCTTGCCTTGTTATCTGGAATCAGACAGGTTTAAGTAGCCCAAGGCCTGTGAGACCAGTTAGAGGAGAAAGAGGGAAGGAGAGAGAAAAATGCTTATAAAGAGGAAGTGGTAAGAGGCTTCTGAATTTCAATGTGACCTGTCAGGTGATTTTTTTGCGGGGGAGGGGACATAAAAAAAAAAGTTAAGTAAAATGTCCTTATAAAGACAAGATCTGTTTCTTCCCTGGCTGATGATTTGTCATTCTAGTCACTTCCTGCCTTGTGACCACACACCCGGGGTTGACAGAGTTGTTCTGCAGATCAGAAAGAAGGGGCTTCTGGTCACACACCAGTACCACTGAGGACAATTTTTCTCCGAGGTAAATCTTCTTTATGTCTCTTTGTTTAAGTGCTTATGATGCTTGGCTTGTTGGGCGGCTGTTTCTGTGGATTGTGGATTTTGCCTCCAGGGGACTAGAGGTCTGAGCACCTGTCAGTCACCCTTGCCCTGTGTGAGCCCCGCCACCGCCACCGTTTAACTGGCCAGCAAAGCTGCAGTCACCTCATGTGGCCAGGCAGGGTGGGACACCTCCCCTGTGCTCTCTGGAGCAGCTTCTTCTCCAGTGATCCACAGTTATCACCCCCAGAAAAAAATCTGATTATTTTTTTTCCTTTTTAAACCAAACTATGTTTGGATTTATGTCTATGGCTTCATTTCAGGAAGGCTATTTGCTGTGATTTTAGCTACTTTCAAATGTTGTCAGGAAAGCAGGTATCGATCATTTAGATTGTGCTGCTCATTGGCCTAATGGGGATGGTTTAATTTTAGCTCCTGTGGTTCTGTTTTTCTAAAAACCTTCTGCACAGTACTTTGGTGGCTATATTAACATCTTGAGTCATATATTACTGAGTGTGATACTGGTTATTTGAGTGATTTTTGGCGCCAACGGTTTTTAACAGGTGTGCTTAGTAACCACATGGAATTAGAAGCTGCCTCTTCTCCATTTCATCTCTAAAAATAAAAGCAATTTATGTTGCTTAATTGTGCTGTTTCATAGAATTGTCTGAACTATTTGTTATCCTTATGACCATACAAATGATCACTAACTTGTGGAGGAAAGCCTTCCGTCTACAATTCCGTCTTCATTTGTATAAAGTTGATATGGGATATTTACTCCAGAAACGTTGTTGAAACATAGACTTTGTAGCATGCTCTTGTCTCATCAGCCTTTATTTAATTATTATTCAACAATATTATAAGAACCATTGACAGACAATAAACATAGAAGCCGTTAGGACTGGAAATGGATTCATTTATCAGCATACTTATCAAAACCTAATTTTTCTTAATCAACTATAGCAACTTTTTTTCCTAAAATTACTTCCTTAGGACAATTTAAAAAATATCATTAAACGAAGGTGGTGTATCCTTTGTTTTTGGTGGATTTTGAATTTACATAAATGTGTCATAATTGGTTTCTAGTAACTAAAGTGGTTTAAAGAGCATCCGCACAGGCAGATTTGAATGGAACTGACCATTTACCTATAAATGCGAATTTATGGACGTTGCAAAGCGTGAGCATCAATATTGTGTTACGCATCTCACCCAAATAGTTTTAAACTAGCAAAAATGTGGAACTGGGGCAAGAGGACTTGAACCCCCAAAAAAGAACAGGTTAAAAATGTGCTGTCTTCTTTTAAGTGAAAATATTAATGAGAATAAAATGAATTAGGAAGCAAAAGTATGTCAGCATTTTTCTTACATTGGGAGGGACTAAAACAGTATGAAACAATTAATTCAAAGCAGAAAAAAGTCTCTTGATTTAAGTCAAGTTTAGACTGTTAGCACATCAACCTGGTATGTTGTAAAATATCCATCCCTCTTCACTCTTGTTCACTCCCAGTGACATCAGGGAAGAATCTTCGGGGTCTTGTCCTTGAACAAGCACAGCTGAGGTGGGACACTTCATTAGCTATTACCCTAGGGGTGCTTTCCTTTGTCACATTTTAAATTTTGTCTCCTTCATAAATTATGCCTTGATGATCGGTGATTTGGGAAACAATTTCGGTGTTTTAACTCCATTTCTAATTCTTTTGCCGAACCCTTTGGGGAGTGGGAGGCCAACAAGTAAATTTCTCATTCAAATGTATCTATTTAAATTAGAGAGGACAGGACAAGTGGTAATAACACTGTGTATTTATGAGCACTTACTGTGTAAACCACTCGTTTTGCATGACCTCATTTAATCCTCCACCACCTATAGAGATGAGGAGTGGGCTTAGATCATTGAAGGAAGTGGCCCAAGGTCCTTGGGCAGCTGGAGGGGGCGAGAGGCAGTAGGGAGCCAGGATTTCAGGCTCCATTCTGCCTCCCTGTAAGCATTGTCTATTCCAGATCCTCCCTTTTACACCAGCATACTTTTCCGATAATTACAGGTGTCGATAATTACAGGCTTTTAGGTCTGAAGCTGACTAAAGGAGTCTTGGCATTCATGATTTGGAGAGAGAGAGCAGAAAAAAAATTGCAGAAAACCCAGAAACATTTTTATTTTCATAAATAAGAGATATCATTGTGGGTTTCATATAATAGAAGCATTTTCTTTTAA
This sequence comes from Camelus bactrianus, assembly GCF_048773025.1. Taxonomy (NCBI): domain Eukaryota; kingdom Metazoa; phylum Chordata; class Mammalia; order Artiodactyla; family Camelidae; genus Camelus; species Camelus bactrianus. The sequence goes on from NC_133552.1 coordinate 17,423,810, forward strand.
TTAATGCATCATTTTACTCAAGAATTGTGTGCCTTCACAAACTTGCCTTAACCACTTCCCCAACCTTATTTCTTGTCGTTTCCTTCTGCTCTAGCTCCCCCTCCTTCTCTCCCCCTTCACTTGCCCATGTTCTGGGTGCACAAGACCACAAGCCATGAGAAAGTTCCATGTTCTTTCACTTCTTTTCACTCCAGTTCTTTCTCCAATTGCTTTCTTCTTCATTTGTAAAACGTCTGATTCTTTTTCAAGGCTCACTTCAAGAAATATGTCCTTTTGTAGGTCTTACCTCCTGGTCCCTGCCCCCACCTTTCTTGGCTCTACTGTTTTTTCTATGTGTGTTTGCTTAATGCTTTGATTTTAGAGTAAGTAGAGCAGTAATCACTATTTGCCGACAACCTGAGCTCCTTCTCTGTCTCTCCTGGCACATAGCAAGTGCTCAAGGTATTTACCGAGTTGAAAATTTGTCACAAGTGTCTTTTCTCAGTTCCTTGGATATGCATGGAACTCTTTTCTTTGATTTCATTTGTTGATATTTACTGAGTTCCCCCAGTGACTGTGATGAGAGAGGATACAATGATAATATAATACTTTGCCTTCTATTATGCTTCCTTTTTGCCAAAGCACTATTCTTCATTTTAGCCCCAAAGCACTAGATAGACATTGACTTCAAGAAATGTAAGAAATTGTCCAATGACCATAGCAAACAGGCAAAATTATAATCTCATTATTTTAGTCTAAATACATTAATTGAGTTAAAACTTAGCTACCCTTACCAAAACTAGGTACCTGTAATGGGCTTCTTTGATGACCAAGAACACAGGGAACAGATATCATTAACTTTTAACTTATTCACTTTGGATTATTCTCAAGGCAACTTCTTCTTGTTACCTAAAGAGTAAAGGCCACTCTGTGTATACAGGAGAGATGCCAAATGAATTTTTAAATCAGGTTAGGTTAAAAAAAAAATAAGAAATTTGCTCATAAGACTATATTTATGAAGAGTCAAAATTTTATAAGGTAAGATTATGAAGGCTTTGGACTTTATGACTGTTAGATTTTGCAGGAGAATGACGCTATTTACTCTAATTGTTAAAGGATTTTTTTTTTTGTCTGCTAGTTTCCCAGCTCACAGATATCATCAAATGAAATGATGCTATCCCATCTGCATAGTGAACCCTACAGAAATACAAATGAGAATTGGAGTCCACCAAAATAAAACACTAATCAGTGCCAGCAGGATCCAAGGGTTTCAAGGTTCCCTATTTTGCCAGATGGCAGTGCACTCCTTAAGTCAACAGAGTTCATGTTTCACATTGTTTTCATGTTGAAGTTCTAAGAAGTTACCACCCCATCAGATACGCATCTTCTAGGGGCATCTCCCTACAGCTGCTGTGACCACCGGGCTCCCCGAATGGCAGGTCCCCGTTTCCTCAGTTCCCTCCTGATTCAACTTCCTTATGCTATTGACTGTTCTCGTTGTTTTGCTTTGTCAGTTTCAGTCATTACATCAGTCTTCCCAGTAATTTCATAATCGCTCCATCTTGTAAGATACTGCAAGCAGCAGAGGGGGAACAAAGAATTTGAATTTATCACCCAAATAATAATGCCAAAGATTTGTCTGCTACTCATTTTGAATTGAGTGTTTTTCTAAGTGTTTTGACTATACTGATGCATATAGTCATCACAACAATTTTGAGAGGTAGTTACTGGTGTTACCTTCATTTCTGAAGGCAAGTTAATTCATTCAAATATTTTATTACTTTAATTTTCTACAACTGAATCAATTTTGTATTAACTGCCGAATTCCAGGGGGAACCTCCTGGAGTAAACAAGCAGCAGACCATGCTTATTTCTACCTAAACTCTTGAGTTGAGCTCAAATAATCGTAATTTATCCCAAATAAATTGCTTTTATTAAAGACTATCCTTTATCAACATCATCATTATCAGTATTTATTCAGCCCCTCTTTGCATTTGACTGTTTGGTTTTTACCAACTTAGATGCCTCTGCGTGGGTCACAGAACATGCTCTCTGCCCTCAAAAGCTTTGAAAAGTTTTCAGTCAAAAAGGGTTACAACACTTTAGTCAAGTGGCACTCACATTTTCTAACTGTTGTGACTGATAGGCACAAATAAACAATTTAGTATTTATACCTAAGCACACATATGTATAATTACATGGTAGTGGCCAAATAGAGGTGTTCTAAAAACTGTGAAAGAATGGAAGATGGTTTTAATTGTGAGTTGAAGAATAGAGGTAAAAAGAGGTAAAAAGCGACCCACTTGCTGAGTTAAAATAAGTTTTGCTCAACTTCAGAGCCATGCCTGCCTCAGCCCCACTTTAAGTTCTAAGGAGGCTTGTTTCTCAAATATGGTCAGTTGTTTTTTCTGGCGGAAGGAAAAGCTAAGATGTTAAATTGAGGAACTTGCCAAGAAAGCCACAGTTTGTGGTTGTGGCATTGATTCTTGCTTTAGTCTAGCACCAGCTACATGGACGGATGGACACGCTTACACACCCTCTCTCTGTGTCTACCTGTCCCTCTCTCTCTCCCCCAACCCCTCTCTCTCTCTCTCAAACACACACACACACACCATCTTGACTGACTGAACTAAAATGGAAAAGAGATTATTGTCTCCACAGACAGAAAAGCCAAGACACCAAATTTGGCAGGCAAATGAATGCTGCATGTGAATTGCACTCTCCCGGATAATTTGTTTTCCTTTTTTCTCTGGTTGCGTTTTCAAGAGGGAAGTGAATAGATGGAATAATTGCTTTACAATTAAATAATACCCTGCATTTTGATCCCTCAGTCTAGTCATTGTCACCGAAATTGGTCCAAACGGTGTATCCAAATGTATGAAGTAAAGAGGTGCACAAGTGCATTTGTGTAAAATTTGCATCCTCTTCCTTTTTGCTGTTCCTCAGGCAAAATTTAGACTTCGAACTGCATCTTTGTTAACCTCAGGTGTAACATTTTAAAATGTGGATCCTTGCACCTCCCTGATGCCATCAGCCCACATGACTGTTACCAGGAGAGCGAGACCAAGAAAGAAGATTGGAATATGCATCCCTTATGGAGAAAGTTACATAGTAGATGTGAAGAGAACATGAGGAGCAGGAATGCAGCTTTGCATTATCGAGCCCCCTTTCTTCATCTCAAAGACGTGGATGCACTTACCCCGTCATTTCCAATGCTTTATAACATTACAGTTTTTCCCTTTGGAAATATCGCAGACACCTTTGAGGACTTTTTCAGATTTTTCCCTTCCCTCATTGTCTTTCAAGTTGAGTTTTTTTTCATCAAAATATCCCTGATTCTGTTTCTTTCCTATGACCACAGGGAAAGACAATTGGGACACAATCTGTCTGCTGATTGAATATAATGTGTATAATATATAACGTATTAAATATCATAGATAATGTCAATTTTTTAAGGCTTGTGAGTCTGAGTGCAGTTTCTGTGCACGAGACAACAGGTGTGGAATAAAGAAGAGAGCAAATTTGGAGGCAAATTTGGATTCCTTTTCCAGCCTTTTATGAAATGTGGTGCCTGAGCAAGTCTCTGAAGCCTCCTGCAGCTTGGTTTCCTCATCTACAAAATCAGGAAAAGTCCTGCCTGTTCCCTGGGTCTGCTCTTGGGCCCATTTCCCTGTTTCATCTGTCTGTGTGCGTGTTTCGCTCTGCTGCACGCATCCTCACTGCTAAGTATTGAGCCCTTGCTATTGGCTAGATTATGCTAAGCACTTGACATATATTTGTTCTCATATTTCCACACAAAAGCTGCATAAGTTTGATGTTACCATCTTCTTATACCAGATGACCAAACTGAGGTTCAGGGAGGATTAAGTCCAAGGTCACAGAGCCAGTTAAGTGCCAAAGCCAAGATTCACACTTTGTCTCTTTTCCATTTTAATATTCACAGTTTCTTAAATGTGTAAACCATATCTGTTTAAATTGCACTGCATTTTCTAACATGATCCACCGTCTACTTTGTAATAGGTCTGAATATCCTTTTCTGTGATTGAATATTCGATGATTATTCCTAATTTTCCATCAGGTAGAATGCTCTACTTTTGATGGGTCTGCTAGTATACCAAACATATTTGAAAAAACAAACAAATAAATGCTTGAGGATTTTATTTTACAAAGTCCTCAAAATAAGAATAATGAAGGGATTCAACTAGGCTGTTTGGTTGTTGTAAAATTGAACAGAAATGTTATAGCATGTCCCTCTGTAAATTGGCATTGGTAAATCTTTGCCAACCAAACTGTGGCTTCCAACAAAGTGAAGATAAGTGTAGCCCATTCAACTAATACAAAATCCTGTCTCAGTTTATCTGTAGCTTCTCATTTTTTGTGAGAACGAACTTGTTTTTAGAAATTCTAAAAGAACTCCCCCAAGGAGCCCATAGAAAATGAGGTCACATTATTGAGAATGAATAGAAGCTTCTGTTGTCATTGCCAGTATACAAGTGTCAGCTGCACATCGTCTTAGTGTTTTTCCAGCTCGAACTACAACAGAGAAAATGCCTAGAGAGTTAGGGAGTGGATAACACACAGAGGCAGAGAAGAGGCTAACAGGTTCGGTCCCCAAGCACTGGAGGACCTGAGCGTAAGGAGATGTAGCCCAATGGTCTTCATCACAGATACCCAAAGATCTCTTTTCTCTTCATGACTCACAGTGGATGTGGTCACGCTTTTCTTGAGATTGCTCTATATTTTCCCACTCTGGCCACACTTCCTCAACTGTTAAAAGGTACTTTCCACAATAAGTATTCAGACAAGACTAAGCCCGGAGTCCCTTGACCACTCAACACGAGATCAGCCAACACCAATGCTGTTGGCTTCTAGTTGGTGTCACCTACTAGTTCCGCAAGACCTTTTGAAAATGACTTCAAGGACTCTGGAGGAGAAATGTGGTACAAGTGCCAGAGGAAGCCACGCTAAGAACATTTGGAGATAAAAGCATTGGTGTGAAATCTAAATTTCCACCCACCCACACACACTGCATACATCCAGTTAGGTGTGAATTTCAGTCCGTGACTCTACATACTATTTCATACAATATATAGTGGAAATTGGCCTTGTTCCCCAAGTTGATTTTGTAGAAGTTCTGGTTCTTATTTATTTTTTCCTTCCCTCCCTCCCTCCTTCCTTCCTTCTTTCCTTCTCAAGCACTGTTGTATACAATTTAAACACTTTACCTCATTTAATTCTAACGCAACTGTATGAACACTGTGGTTGCACTATTAATATTTCCTCTTTTTAAAGTTTGCATAAGAAGTTTATTTTCAAAAGGCATATAAGGCATATAGACAATAAACAAAGTAAACATTCAATCAGATCTTAACTTCTGCCAAGTATTAAATCCTAGAATTGTTCCATTAAGTTCCAGTCTCTAAATTCAATAATCGTCGTCTTCATCAGAGTCCCTCACTTTTCTTCTGTTGGATTTAACTGTTGTTTTCTTTTCTGTTGGTTGGCTTACTTTTTTGAGGATTTCTATTAAACCTTTTTACATATGAAGAAACTGAGGCTCAGAAAATTTAAGTAACGTGAACACAAGTCCACAGCAAGAAGCTGTTGCATCAGAAAATCAGACATCTTTTCGGCACACCATGTTGCTTCCTAGTTAATTCTTCTTATGTATGTAGCAAGCTTAATTTCATAAAGGAAGATAAAATCGTTCGCATCTGGATGAGGTTTGTGGGACACGTGAACTGCCTCCACACTCATTTAGCCTGGGAGAGGGTGAGTCATGTTCTAGCACAGGTGAAGCTGTAAACTCAGACTCTGCTGTTCTTGAAACACAGGGAAGAGGCTCCTCCCTTTATTCTCCTCTCCATCCCCGTGGGGAAGATGTAAAGTACATTTCATGGACTGTACGTCTTAAGGATTTTTTTTTAAACCCCTAGGTTCCTTTAAATGGAAATTGACTTGTGTTTTTCCCACCCTTTGGTTAGACCAAACTAAAATTCCAGAGGTGCTACTTCTCCTTTCTGATTAGTCACTGACTCACTTTGAGGCTTTGGGGAGCAACTTCACTTTTCAGGGCCCCCATTTTCCCATTTTCTATCATGTCCAGTTTCCTCCTCACTTTGCAGAGCCACTCTGTCTAACGGGAGATGGTGCCACAGGGAGGCAGCTGTGTGTATACACGTGCACCGAAATGGTTTCTGGGCAGAATCATTTTGCCATTTGAGAAGGTGGAGGAGTATTTGTATTCCAGTAAGCGTTGTAACTGAAGAAAGCCAGGGGAGAGAGCCTAGATCACCAAGGTTTTCCTTCTGGAAATGAGCTAGTGAGGAAAGGAACCACGGTGGCACGTCCCCCAGCTCCCCTCCTGGGGTTCTGCCTCCCACATCCCTCGCCAGTCAGACTCAACCCCCAGCAGTCTCCTCCATGGGCTGCTGCCTGTCTCCTCACTCTGTAGGGCTGTTTTCTCTTACATGAAGTGAAGTGCCCTTTCCCATTTTGTCTCTTTGGAAAACTTCTATTGGTTCTCTAAGATGTAGCTCAAGAGTCAACATCACCTTCTTTGGAAAGCTTTCCCCTCTCTTCTAGGGCAGAGTTAAGTGCTTCCTGCTCTGGGCTCCCCTAACACCACGATAATAATACCTTTAAAGTGTTAAGATGATTGTGGTTTTTAAGTGGCACATTTTCCTTCACGGGACTGTGTGTTCCCTCAAGAGCAAGGACTATTTGCTAGTCATCTTTGATCTCCAGTGCCTGGGACAAGGCCAGTGCGTTATTAAAAGTGAGGGGTTGACAGGTGCAGAGGCTGCTCACGGAGAGGATCCCTCTGTCCACTGGAGGCAGGGGAGCCAGGCAGGAGTGGGCAAGATCAATCCTGGTGGGTTCTTACTCTTCTTAGCTCTTTCCTTGAGATACTGAGGAGCTGGAGAGAACTTAGAACTTCTTAAAAGAACCCAGGAATAGCCCCTGTCATAAGTCATCTTGCAGAAGTGTGAGTGTGTGCCCGATTTACATGAGCTCAGAGCTGAGTAACCCCAGAGGAGAGAAGAGAACCTTGAGACACAGAAATTCAAGGGCCAGAGGCGCTAGGAAAGGTGCTTCCAGCAAGGCCCACGTCCATGTCGCCAGTAGCCTGGAGGCCAGTGTCGGGTGCTGTCCCCACCTAGCACAAGTGTGAGGCTCCCCCAATTCAGGGCAGCGTAACCCTGGGCCAGTTACTTAAATCTCAGTTCCCTCATCTATGAAGAGGAAATCATGATAGTGCTCCGTAGGGCTATGGTGGAGTTAAATGTGATAACGCACGTGAAACGTTTAGCGTCGACTAACTGGTCTTCTCATTCTTCCTTTAGCTCTTGTTTTCTCTGATTCTAGCAGAGATAACCTTTCTACGGAGAGAATACAGATGCATCATTCTACATGAGTAAGGAAAAGGCTGACTGATCTTTGCACAATCTCCTCCTTGTCTGTGGAAACCAGGTCACATGTCACTTCTTCCCGGGCGCCATGCTTGGCTCCCCAGGGAAGAGCTATTTTGCCCCTTCCTGTGGATCTAAAAAGTCTCCCCGAATTCTAGTGACTGGTGCCTCTCTCCCCTAATAAACAGGTCAGCCCCACCTTATCTTTTGGTTGCCAGTATCTAACCCACGACCTGGCATAGAGTAGGTAGTTGGCAGATATTTGTGGAAAGAAGAAATGTACAAATAAATGTATGAATCCACCGAGTGGCAGACACTTAGAATGACCAGAGGATGGATTTCATAGTCCAGATAGTGATGTGCAGATTACATTCAGATGAACTCTAACAGCCAATCCTAATTATTTCCTGTGTGTTCCTGTGTGGAGTTTGTGCATCCTGGCTGGTTTTTACCCTCCTTTCAGTCCTGCTCTGCCTCCACACCGCAATCCCCTTCCTCCCACCTTGGCAGGACTTAGCTCCAAGTCAGACACTGTGTAGGCAGGTAGAGATGAGAGCATCTGCGGCGGCCAGCAGGGTTTATAGAAACTGCCTGAAGAAGCCCAGCCTGGGGCTCCGCTACCCAAGACAGAACCCTCCGGTGGCTGGCTGGGGGTGGCTGGCTGGGTGGGGCCAGGAAGCATTCCCAGGCTAGTTAAAGACTACCTAGGGACCCTAGCCCTATATCAACTCTTTGGTCCCCATATTAACTCCTCAAAGTCGTTTGTCCCGCAAAGTGGTTTCCTGTAAACTTGACGCATCCACTTGCTTTGTTCTGATGTTTGTATCTTTCAGCGGGAGGGATCTGATAAGAATATACACAAGAATATTTTTTGTTAAACTCCTCCAAGAATGTGATAGTAGCCTTCTGAAGCCTTGGGTACCATTAGTTTATGGGTTGGTTTGCTCCTGGCTACAGCTAATTTCCTGGGTACCTGCCAGATGCCAGACACGTGGCGTTACTGTGAGACATCTTATCATTTGTGATCTCATAATCTGCTGGAAGGAATGGATGTGGCCATGGGGGCCAGGGTGCAGAGGTCTGAGCCGGGGCTCAGAGGAGAAAAGGCTCACTGAGCCCCACTCAGCAGCCAAAAGAACAGAGCATCTGAACCTTGCTGATTTCAGAAGTCTTAAAGGGATCATGTTAGTATTCATCTTTGAATCTGGCATTTTCTCTTTAGAACACTGCCTCGGGGTGAGTTATTTTAGTGTAGTCCTTCCTGCAAAGTCAAGAATGGATGTACAGGTGAATACAGGGAGCATTCACTTTGCCTCGGTCATTGTCACCCAGGAGGTGCCAGTAGGCTGTGTATGTGGTATTTGACACACGTTGTTTGTAGCCCAGACCTGGACGCTGCCTTCTCAATGCCTAGATTAAGTTCCTCGTGTGCGGGAAACGTACATGAAATTATATTCATGAGATATTCGAAATCACAGGGGAATTATACTTTACTATATGTTGAGTGGGTCTTACTTAAAGAAGAGCATGCCCTTCTAGGTTTGAAAACTTATTATAAAGGCAAGAGGAGAGATAAGGGGCCGGGACTCCAGTCCCAGCGGGGTCTGTGACGCTGGGTACACCCTTTCACCTGGGTGTCATTTCACTCTCTGTGACAGGAGGAAGGTGGCCAGATAGAAAGTCCCTAAGGTCCCTTTACCTCTACATCCTATGACTCTGTTATTCTTCTGTCATTTAAGGGGCTTGGAATAGACCTAGAAGATAGCAAAGAAAACTATTAAAGATTTGGAGGGGAAAAAGCCACTCCAAAACAGGTTAAAAGAATTTTTTTTAAAGGCCCCATGGCAATCACCAAGGCATGTGACGGAATTTTTATGGATCGAGCAGCTTCTGTAACTCCCTCTGAGAACAGCCCAAGAAAAGGGAGCTTTAATCGTATCAGGAAAGACTTAGGTTACAGGGTAGGGATGTGAGACACCTGAGACGTTGTAGGGTTTCCTTATTTGGATATTTTTTAGAAAATAGCAGATGGTTCTCTTTCTGGGGCAGTTTGTATACAGGTTTGCCTAGACACTCAGAGTGAACTGGGTCAGAGTGACTTAAGATGGACGCGGTGGCAGCCCAGAAAGCAGACCTCACGTGCCATTCTGGTAACTTCCCTATTCTGTGCTGAGCAGTCGAGCGGCTGAGCAGTGGGCATCTGCCTTGGTCAGTGAGGAGAATGCGTGAGGACAGAGCTTTACTTGCAGCTGAGGTAAGAGCAGGAGCCAGGCGGGGCTGGGAGACGCTGGGTCCCCCTGAGAGGAGGGACCTCCCCAGAAGAGGCCTTAGGGCCATGGCCACAGCTCCAGATGGCTCCTGGCCCTATTTCTAGGCTCATTTGAAATACACCTTACCTTGGCTCTAACTTGTGCACGCACTTGTCGGCTCGGGAACTTTTGGAAATTTTAGCATGGAAAGGACTTCATCTCTCAATTTACGTATGAGGAAACTTTGGTCCCAGGAGGCAAAACAGAGCCTGGCATTACACAGACAGGTAGCAGCCTAGGTCTCCTGGACCCCACGCTCTCTCTTCCACTCCCTGCCAGTTATTTCATTCTGGAGATGTCCACGGGTATAAATGTATTGCATGGGCTGATTGAGATGTTCAATATTTTTTTTATAAGCTTCTGTGATTTCTTACTCTTATCTAATCTTTTTTTTATCCCCTCGCAGCCCTGTGTTTAGCCTTTTCACTTGTTCATTGTTGATCTTCAGAACTCTTTTTACTGTGCTATTTCGCAGTAACGAGCTGCAGTCTCTGTGTTGCCTTTGAAACTTGACATTTACCCGTGGGCGTTATGAAGCCTCAGTCTTTGTGGCCCCTGTGCTTGTAACCCGGCAGCCAGGGCAGTGCTTTGCACGCAGACTTGTAGGTGGAGTGAATGAATGAATGAATCAGTGATGTCTGACATTGAGATAACAGTGTCATGGTGGATCATCAACTAGCCCGTGATAATATCCAGCTTTTTGAAAAGATATATTTAGGGTCCCCTGAGCTTTCAGTCAGGGAAAGGCCAGATCTTAAGTCCTTGTGGTGAGTGTGAAATGAAGGGAGGCTGTGGCTTTTCTAGATGTAAACACCAGGAGTATTGTTGTCTACACCCAGGGAAGGAGAAGCCAAGGCAGTGAGGGGCTCCCCAACCCCAGCCTGGGATATCCCCTTTGCTTGAAAGAGGTTTGCTCTGTGTCACATCCTTAATAGGGTTGGGCCACTTGGTAAAGAAGAGGCATCAGGGTGTGCCATGGAGGAGGCGGGGAGTTGGGTGTGTCTCAGCTGGGGACAGAGCTGGGCTCTGGGTGCGGGGCTAATACAGCTTCAGGGGCCCCTCAACTGAATGTTCAAACCACAGAGACTCACAGAGCAACATCAGGTTCGGCCTGTTTGGAGCAATCTGGGCTGCTGGCTTCCCAGGAGTGTCTACACCCACAGTAGAGAGGAGATCTGCCAGGTCTGTGCTGGGGTAGCCTTCCCGAGCCTCATTCCTGCCACATTTACCTCCAAGACTGCAGAGAGGATTCCGCCCTCTGCAGCCGCCTTGGGAGAATCAGTGTATCTGCAGGGAGAGAAAAGACAATCTAAAAGAGATTTTAGACAAAAGAATTCATAAGAGCCTCTTTTAAGTGGCCATCTGTATTTGAGGCCATTAATAATTAGTTGGTTTCTTAAAAACAAAGGCATTTTAAAAATACATTTTCAGAATCAACCTTTATGTGAAAGTCTGGAACGTCTGTGTCCACAGAGAAATAGTTTCCCAAGCACACACAGTAAGGTACTGACGGCTAGACTCCCTAAAGTGTTCTGCTTTGTAAAAGGAAGGGAACAGGATTAGGTGGAAGGCAAACTCCTTCCTTATCTGATGTAACTTCAGCATGGTGGCTTTTAAAAAAATTTATGGGGATTTTATTTGGCTTTGGAGTCCCAGGTATTTTATGTTTCACTTCTTTAACCGTCATAGTCTAACGTTAAGAGTTGCAGTATTAATGCGTTCTGGGTGACGTGTTGTTTGGGGTTACTTACTGCTCAATGAGGTGTTCGGAAGTTCTGCAATATCCCCCTGGATACGGACTGAACTTGTTGAGGTAAAGGTTGGAATTTGGGTCCTGAGTTTCCAGTTTTACTTTACCCACTGTGTCAAGTTGCAGGAAAAGTAGGGCACATTCAAAAGAGTCCCTTGGCAATGTGATGCCGGGTTACAGATGCTGCTCTGATCCTGGCAGTTATATAATTGGGTATCAATCCATTGAATCAAAATACTGACCAGCATAGCATCACCTCCTTTCAGAAATGATGAGCCCATGAGCCATTTTGTTCCACATCTGCCGGCACTCTGTCACCTTTTATTAACCTTTCTGCTGCTTTTCATTGTCAGTTATGAAACGCCTCAGAGAAAATTCAGCTTCCATTTTTACTTTTAGAGAATGCCCTTCCTTCTGTAAATTCTGCAGCCCTGGGTTCTATAGTAAACGCCTACAAATAGTTTCTCCATTCAGACTTCAGGGAATTTGAGTCAGGTGCTTTTCTTATAAGAAGTCATTCTCAGAAAGTCTCTTTTCACTACCGATCTGGAAAATACCAGCCTCCTTTAAACAGAGACTCAAAATTCGCTGACCTAAAGGAATGAACAGGTTTTGTGGCTTTTGCAGTTTGGGGTGGGGGGAGGGCAGTTTTTAATTTTTTTATGACTGTAAAAATAATCTTATAAAAAAGAATAACTGGTACTTTCTTTGGCCAAATGTCCTGGGAGTTTATCATTATTGATTTAATAAAGATAAGTGCTCACAGAAAAACTAGCAGCAAGATGCGACTTAGATGAATGATTTAGGGTTTGTCTTCTTAGATTTATGATTTGTGCAGTGATTCTGAAATGGGGTTCCAAAATTGAGCACTGATTTGTAAAAGACCTTAAAACGGTTCCTGGCAAAATACAGTGAATGTGGTCATTTAAAAGGGCCTCCGTACTGCAGGAGTGGTAAAACAGAGTCCAAGAAACTGCTTGTTTGTTCACACTCCGGAAGGGACACGCCTGTCCTCCTCAGCCACTTAGTTTTTGGTCCAAATGCCACAGCCCATCCTGTGAGGGCAGGGACCCCTCTAGGGTCAGCTACCAACAAGGTGCCAGTAATTTGCGAACAAACCCTTGTCAATTATCCTCATGAATCTTACTAATGTTATTATAACCCAAACCATCAAATATGCAAGAATTAAAACAGATGCGTTTTTTTTTTTAGATAAACCTATTAATACAGTGTAACGTACCTAATATTTGATTCTAACCCCAGCAATATCCTTCTTAGAAATGGTCTGATCTGCTTGTTTTTGCATTAATTACTCCCCGCCCTCTTCCTGCCTCGCTGCTTTGTGAAACTGCAGCCGTTTGCTCACTCAGTTCAATTAGGTAAAGGGCCTCTTCTCAGTTCTGGTTGTTAACGGCTCTGTTAATGGTCCCTCTTCCTGCTCTGCTCTTTGAGCAACTGCGTTTACAAACTCTAGCCTGGCATGGCTTTGAGGACTTGTGCTTAGACGAAGCATTTCATCTCGTCGGAACTTCAGTCTCCTTATCTATAAAATGAGAGAGTTGTACTAAAAATTATTTCTAAGGTGCCTTCTGTCTCTAAATGTTGGAGCTGTGTTTCCAGGACTTACAGCTCATTCTGATGGTAAAAGAGATTTCTCTCCAGATATCAATTCATGTCCAAGCCCAACAAACAACGAACTGTATCACAGTAATTTAGGCTGTTGGCTATTCCATCTCCAATTCACCCTGTAAACTAATTCAATCTGTTCTCTTTTCCTTTAGCTATTAAATCACGGAAGGGTTTTGGATTTTTTTAGTTTGAAGGCTGTTTGGCTTCTCCAAGTTGATCCTCTTCATTTATAAATGTCTTAGAAAACTGTGGTTTTCCAGATGCTCAAGGTTTTCCATCTTGTCCTACCTGCCATGGTTTAAAAAATCACATGGTTTTAAACTAACTCTGTTTCCCCTTCTTTTATTTGAACGGGTCCTGCAATTTTTATGCTAAAATATTTCCTCTGCTTTTTCACTGTACTGTGATCTTTAATTTTCTTTCTCACCCAACACTGTAATTCTCTCCTTTATTCCTCATCCCTGCCCTTGATCCTTAAAATCCAGTCTTATTTTCTGCCTTTATATGTATTTCTCTCCAGTTTCTCACTGTGCTGTAAAATCGAAAACTCCTGTCAGAGGAAAAGCCGAGTCTAGATTCAGAGACCTTGTTTATTCTCTTTACCTTTAACATTATTTCATGTTTTCAGAGTGTAGGGCAGCACAGATATGCCTCACCTGAAAGGAAGAACGATGCCTGGCTTGCAGTAGTCAGCCATAAATATTTGTAAATGAAGGAATTTATCTCATAATCCCATGAACATCCATGAACCAAGAAATAAAGACACCCCAAGCCAGGAGGCTATAGCTCAGTGGTAGAGTGCATGCCTGGCCTGCACAAGGTCCTGGGTTCAATCCCCAATAACTCCATTAAAAAAAAAAAAAAAAAGACACTCCACAACAAGAAGGGCAAGACAGGTCTAGGGCTTTAGACTAGATTTCGTCAAAGGCCTTGCTAAAATATGATGGAAGAGAGCCTTCTCTTAGTGCATCTATGGAGTATTGCTATAAAGGAGAGCTGAGAATTTAGTGAAGTATTATAGAAAGTTATATACTACTTTCTTACAACAGAAGCCTTGATTTCTTTTTTTTTCTTTTTTTACAAAAATTTTCCCCAGCTTTATTGAAACAGAATTGACATATAGCACTGGATAAGTTTAAGGGGTACAACATGATGATTTGATATATGTATATATTGTGAAATGGTCACCACAATAAGGTTAGTTAACACATCTATCACCTCACATAGTTACCTTGTGTGTGTGTGTATATGTGTGTGTGTGTGTATGTGTGTGTGTGTGTGTGGTGAGATGTTTAACATCTACTCTCTTGGCCCCTTCCAAGTATATAATATCGTATTTGCGGGGGTGGGGGCATGCCAAAAGAGTTTGATTTCTTTTTAGCCCCCATGGGGCTAGACATATTTTATACTTAATGAATAATTGCTGGATGAACGGTTGGAGGGATGGATGAAATGAGCGCCTAATGGCAATGCGAAGGCACTATGAGCAGACCGCGCGGGAGAGGAGAAAAGACTGGAGCCTTGGAATCCTGCTGCTCCTCTGTCCAGCTGTGTGATCTCAGAGATGAACCTTAACTTCTCTGAGCTTCTGGTTCCTGCTCTCTAAAGTAGGAATACAGGTGCCTAAGCCATCAGCCTTCAATGAGAGACATTATAAGAAACACAACGCTTGTATTTACTACATCCTACAAGCGTCCTCTTCTCCAGAGTGGAGATATTGCTGTCAGACCTCAGTCCTGCTGCCCTAAGAAAACTGGTTTGTCTCATGTAGACAGCGGGGGTTAGGTAACTGATGTGTTTCCTTTTTTGCATTTAGCATCTAGAGGACTCGGAGCTAGATTTTCAGCCTACTTCTAGCAAAATGTGCAGACCTAACCATGTGTTTGAAATCTTAAAGCTCTTCCCTGCTTTCTTATTTCATCTATGCTAATTACTCCTTCTCACTGATCACATGCTTTGATTGGTTTAGGTCTTAGGTTTGGATATATCTTTGTAGGTGGGCTCAAAATGTTTTTGGAACAAGGCTTGGTTAAAAAAAAGAAACAAACAAACAAACAGAAGAAACAGAAGAAAGGGAGGGAGCGAGGAAGGAAGGAAGGAGAGAGACAGAGAGAGAAACAGACAAATAGAAAAGGAAGGAAGGGGATGAGAGCAAGAAAGTCAGGTAGCCAGTACCTGCCTCTGAGGGGTGTTGTGATGGGTAAGTGAGATTGCGTTTCCTTATACCGTTAAGCCCTCAACAGTTTCCGCCTTCCATCAGAGAACTCAGTGGACCAGTATCTTGTTAGATATAAGGTAAATAATAATGCAATACATTTTTATTGATAATAAAAGATGGTTTTAACCCTGGATAAGTTTAAGGGGTACAACATGATGATTTGAAATAATAATATACGTAGTTCCACGATTTTTAAATCAAGCCCCCTGGAGTTCCCACCAGTGCGTAAGGTAACAAGGAGGAGGGATAGTGGAGGTATGGATGGATATTTGGGTTTTTTCAACCAAAGGCTCTGAGAGTTGGTTTTTGTTTTTTGTTTTTTTTTTTTTTTTTTGATTGAAGTATAGTTGATTTACAATGTTGTGTTAGTTTCAGGTGTACAGCAAGGTGATTCAATTATACATATACATATATATGTTCTTTTTCAGATTCTTTTCCATTGTAAGTTGTTGCAAGATTTTGAATATAGTTCTCTGTGCTATACAGTAAATCCTTGTTGTTTATCTATTTTATATATTGTGATGTATATCTGTTAATCCCAAACTCCTAATTTATCCCTCCCAAGAGTTGTGATTTTTTTTATTTGTTCACTGTTATTTACAAGTAAGGTTTCTCTTCACAGAGAGTTGCTTGGGAAAACACAAGTTTGGAACCACTGGTGTATGTGTGTGACAGGATAGTGAGTTGGTGGACAATGGATGTGGATTTGCAAAATTGAGTGTAATGCATTTTTGGCCTACAGGTCTAAGGGTTAAAACTGTTCCCTTTTTTGTGTGGTTGTTCATTGTCACTAAGAACAAGAAAAACACTATAAAATGATGTGAAAATACAGAAAGGGAAATCCATTTGAAACAACATCCTGTCACAAATTTTAAATATTTTTTAAATCAGTAACTTCACTAAAGTGCCCAAAATATATTCATACATAGGAATACCCCATCTTTCACACTCCCACCCCACATAGCCCCTCCCCACCAGGAAATCCGGAAAGCTTTAATGAAGCTCCTATTTGAAACATCGGGTAGTGGATTAGCTAGAGACAATATAATCCACTTTCTGTTGCATTCTCTTTCTGCCCACTAGAGGGCAGCAATAATGCACAGGAAAAGGGAAATTTCTCCAGCACTAGCATTTTGAGTTTCTTAGCCAATGCTAGCCTTTCTGAGAACACATTAAAAAGTCCCTCAAATTCCCATATATGAATTATTAGAGGGTTAGATTCCCTTCCTCTTAAGTATTTAGAGAACTTTCATAACTCCCTTTGAAGTTATAAAATTCATCTGTTGGCTTAGTCAAACATTCATTTTAAATATGAACAGGAAAATATCCCTAAAAAAGACATGTATATATAAGTTGCGTTTTAGTTGTATATTTCTGTGTTTCAAACTACTCCAAAAGGTCGTGATTTAAAACAACTACCATTTGATCATCTCTTGATTCTGTTGGGTGGCTGGGCAATTCTGCTTATGTGATGTCGGCTGGGACTGTGTTCATCTGGGGGCTCAGAGGGGCTGGAATGTTCAATGTTAGCTGGGAGCACAGACTGTTACCCAGAGCATCCAGTTCTCATTCTTCATGTGGCTTAGACACCTCACAGCACGGCGGCTGGGTTCCAAGAGGAACATCCCCAGGATGAGCATTCTAAAAGTCAGGAAGCAGAAGCTTCCAGCCGCAGACATGGCTTCTCCAGGCTTCTAAATGGTCAGAGCAGTCACAGGATCAGCTCAGATTCAAGGAGAGGGAAATAAGCTCCATCTCTCAGTGTAAGGAGCCATCTGTGCACACGGGGAGGAGAGAAGTGGCTGAGGACCATCTTTGGAGACCACCATGGAGGGTTAAGAAAAAGGCTACTTCCCACATGTTGGAAAGATGGTTGTAAGTCATGAGGGATGCAGAGGACTATTTCTTCACTTAAGAAATGGGAATTGCTTCTCAGTGTGATGCTTTGAGAAGTAAGATTCGCAGCAGTCACTCCTGTGTTCTCCCCTCTCTGCAGATCTGTTGCCTAAAGCAATAAAAAATGGCCAGAGGATCAGTATCCGATGAAGAAATGATGGAGCTCAGAGAAGCTTTTGCCAAAGTTGGTGAGTAGATCTGATACCTCAAGTCACACAATTCTCTTTTAGTAGCTTCAGGACAGTCAATGAAATGGTGACATAAGCAAATAGCAGAAAGAACTGGAATACAGTGGTATTGGTTAGAGGAGCTGGGGAGACTTCTTTTTGAAAGCTATGCTTCAAGAAATTACTTCTTTTTCTATCAAAACATAGAATATGGACCCTTTCTCACCTGTAGCTTTTCCTGCAAATGGCCTCTAAGTCTATTCTTTTATAGCTCATCTGCTTTCTTTGGTTTCCTTTGTGTTTCTACTATTCCACGCTTTTTCTTACTCTGTGGCTCTCAGCCTGTGATTTATTTTCCCATCTGTTTCTGTAAGCGTCTCTTCAGGTCTGTTGCCAGAACCTCTGCTGAAATTATGACTCTTGTATGTTGCAAGTGATGCTAATGCCTGTCTCCAATAGAACAGGCCTCTTGTGAGATTCTGACTTTGCATGGGGTCAGGCCATCCATGACCCCTCTCCTGCCCATCCCCTCCCATCCAGCCTTCTCATCTCTCTTTGTACTGTGACCCGAACTGCCCCGAACCTTCAGCTCCTCATTTGCCTTACAGATACCGATGGCAATGGGTACATCAGCTGCAATGAGCTGAATGACTTGTTCAAGGCTGCCTGCTTGCCTCTGCCTGGGTACAGAGTGAGAGAAATTACAGAAAACCTGATGGCTACAGGTGACCTGAACCAGGACGGGAAGATCAGCTTTGATGAGTTTATCAAGGTGAGTATGACACAGAATCCAAGGAGCTGCCTTTGAACCTTGCAAGTTCAGTTTAAAAAATAACCAGAAATGCATTCCCACCCTCCTGGCTTCAACGTTACTTATTCTTTCCTTTGTGGTTTTTCTCAATCACAGATCAGGCTTCTAAAGATACATTATGTTTTTGCAGGTTTTTCATGGCCTAAAAAGCACAGATGTTGCCAAGACCTTTAGAAAAGCAATCAATAAGAAGGAAGGGATTTGTGCAATTGGAGGCACTTCAGAGCAGTCCAGTGTTGGTACCCAACACTCCTATTCAGGTGGGTGCACCAACCAGTGGGGGAGGGGAGGTGGAGAGAGTGTGGGGGTGAGCTGAGGGGAGAGGGAACCAGCTCAATGGGAGCCTTGTCTTCTGGGGTTACAGAGTCCAAACTCAGTGTTCAAACCTAAGGGGTGCAAAGAAAGACAGAAGTTAACATGTTTATTGACTACTGCCTGCCTGTTTTCTGATGCACAAGTGGGCCAGAAGTTCTGGCTCTAGGTCAGGTCCAATACTGGATAATCTCATCAGCATTGAAAAAAAATACATCAAAGGCTGCCAAAATTCCTTTGTAAATCTTCTGGACAAAATGAGCTACCCAGGCTTCTTCCTCAAACATTCATGATTATTCTAAATGCTGGCTGAGTGGGCCAAAAAAAAATTGTGTTTTCATTGATTTGGAGGAAAACTGTTTATTTATTCTGAAGGCTGCCATCCAACAGCCACTGGAAACTTCTAACAGCCCAAACAGTTCAGTGATGCAAGAATTCCCAACCTGAGACCTTCAAAACATTAGTTGATCTTAAAGATCGGTTCATGGTTCCGTGACATCTGGAATTTTGAAGATTAAGTTCAGCCCTTTATTTTTAAATATAGAAAATTTCACAGCCTTTTGCTATGCAAATGTGCAGTAGAAATCTTCAAGAAAATGTTCTGCTGTGCAGTGTTTTTGTGACGCAGGATTCTTCTGAGGGACACCGTAGTTTTCAGTGACACGCAACTTGGAAAACACAGTGCTGGGCTGTAAGGCATCACTTGAGGCTTTATTAAAATTTCTAAAATCAACTTCTGGAAGCTTTACTGACAGGAAAGAAAGATCATATCACAAGTGATGTCATTTCATAGCAATATCATTTTACATTTTACCCCTGTTCTCTGAAAGTAGAGAGTTCCTATGAAACCTTTCATAAACCAAAATGATGTGAAGCGAAGCAGCAGTTACCTTAGGGCGTATCTTGCTGACGAACAGAATAAATGGAGGTTAGACGGATGCTCACAGATACAGTTCAAAGCTATGGCAGCTCGATGCTGAGATGCTGCCTGGAGTTCCTGGGGATGGAGCTGGATGGGACTAGTCTTGCTACGAGGGGTGCCCACTGCTTCTCTAAGAGCTCACTGCAAAGCAAGCACTCAGTGCTATTTTTGCTTTTCACCTTTTTTTGCAAAAGTAAAAATCCTCTTCGGATTTCTTTTGGTTAGTACAAACAGGTACTAAGGTAGGTCTTTTGTAAAGGCAAGGTGGCACAGAGCAAACTTTCAAAAGGCGGGGGATACCTGTAATTGCATAAAGAAGCTCAGACGTTGCAAAGATCATCTGTGATCATCCCACATCTAAATCAGCAGGGCTAAAGGCAGAACCCTGAGTTTTATCCTGTAAGCATTACGCCACATACATAAAGTGTACATAAATATTAATTTAAAATTTTAATTATGTACATATTTACATATAGAAAATAAGATCTGTATATATTTGCTTCTAAATATATTTTCATGTACGTAGCTTCTAAATCTGCTTGCTATATGTATGTTTTATGACTTGGAGTGAACAGAGATTCTGTGCCTATTTGCCAAGTCCTTTGAGATTTTTAAATGTCAGTAAATGTGAGATGATAGGCTAACAGACCAAGATTAGCCTCACAATGTCTCTCCTGGGCATGAGAATCTAAGATCCATGTGTGTGGTTTTGTTTGTATCAGATTTTCACTTTGCGAATAAGTCGTCTGCCTCATTTACTTACAGAGGAAGAGAAGTATGCCTTTGTCAACTGGATAAACAAAGCCCTGGAAAATGACCCTGATTGCCGGCACGTCATCCCCATGAATCCAAACACCAATGATCTCTTCAGCGCTGTTGGAGATGGCATTGTCCTTTGGTAAATAACACTACCTTCTTGGCTTCCAGAGGTTTCCCTAAACATATCTGGAATATCCACAACTCTCTGTATTTATCCTGGGCCCACTTCCTTTGGTGCTGAGCCAGATCTGAAATGCTTTTCTGGACTTTCACGTGGCAGGTCAAGGAGAGCAAACTGGTTTCGAAAGCAACTCATAATGAGAAATGTAAGACTGTTACCACGTGGGTGGAGGAGAGGGATATGCAGCACAGAGACAAGCGTGAACACAGAGACGTAGTAACACGAGGTCCAAAGCAATTGTTTTGGAATACATGTCATTTTGCTTCATCTGAGCCTGGCCCGCCATGAGAGTAGATGGAGTTGAATGGGTCATAGCAGCACGATGACTGAAACAGGGCAGTGCAAGTCCTTAAGCACGGGGACCACTGGGTGGTGCACAGATGCTAAGGGCACCTGGAGAAGGAGGGGTGTATTCTCTCTGCGGGAGCACTGGCCTCTCAGCACGGTTGGTCTCTCAGGGTGCTGTCTTTGGCAGCCTCTCTGTCACTGTAAGAAGCGGTGTGAGTGAGGAAGCTTGAAATGCCCCATCTCGGGTGGGCTCTGGAGTTGGAGGGAAGGGTGTGTGGTCAAGACTTTGAGCCCCCTCTCCTCTACTCTGCAGAATTCACTTTGGGTATTTTATTTATTAGAGTTCACCAAGAGATTTCATTTTTAGAAAGTCCCACTGCTTAAAAGAGACATTTAAAACCTAGCCTCTCAGATCAAGTCCTGACTCTTCCAGTCGACACCCAACACACCCCCTGGTCTTCCCTCAATCTCTTTCCAGTTTTACTTCCCAAGACCCCCAGGACTCAAGTACCCGGCCAGGTGCTAGTGAAGGGGCGTGTGAATGACCGGACGTGTCAGCAGCTGGCCTCACTCTCCCCCACACACCCCTGCTTACAACTTGCAACTCTGGCTTTGACTTTTATTTTCCTTTTTAAGAGTTCCCTTCCACATCCTCTCCTCCTACACAAATCCATTACCATTTCCGGTCTAGCCCAGCCCCGGGGGATCACTCCCTCCACTGAATTCTTAAAGCATATATTGTTTATAATACTTTGGGAGCCATTATAATGTTCTGCTTTGAGCTGTTACGTAACTTTTGTATCAGTGCATTTGGTCTCTGTCATTTGACTATAAGCCTTTCAAGGGCAGAGCTATCCTATACTTTTTTTAAGCCACCCCTCCCCACTGCCATCTCCCAGAGCTTCTAGTTCACTATCGTTTTATATTTTTCAAATAATGATTTAGGGGTTTGTTTTCCCTAAATTGCAGTAAAGTGCCTTTTATTTAAATATATGATACACACACACACATGACAAAGTTATGGAAATAAATCTTTAAAGAACAACCAAAAGAAAAGGTAGTTGCTTAAAGATTGTTAGGGAAAAAAATGTTAATGCTGATGTCTCTTATTAAAAAAAAGAAATAGTCAATTCAAGTTTACTATTCTTTGATTTTGTTGTTTTTCCTTTGGATTTTTTTCCCCTAACTTCTTTTCTTTAAATAAGATGGAAGTGACCCAGGGAAAATTATTTATTTATTTTTAAATTGAAGAATACTTGATTTACAATGTTGTGTTAGTTTCTGGTGTACAGCATTAATGATTCAGTTGTACATATATATGTTCTTTTTCATTATAGGTCATTACAAGATATTGAACGTAGTTTCCTATGCTATACATTAGGACCTTGTTGTTTATCAATTTTATAATAGTAGTTTGTAAGGAAATTTATTTTTAATGCCCCATTATATGTTAAACCAATGATAACCGGGTCAAATCAGTTTTTCATAAATAATTACTGCTTATTTTGGATGTCTGGTCAGTGTGGGAGGTTGATACTTAAGTGGGAGAAGTTCCTAAAGTACTGGTACTATAATGACTACAGGCGGAAATGAAACATTTTATCATATAATTAGTTGAAGTAGAGTTTGACCAGGTGTCAAGTAGCAATTTAGACATTATATAAATAGCGCAAAAGAGTACAGAATAATCTTTCATATAGTGGGGACAATTTTCAAGACTGCGGAAGTAAAGGACTCATGGAGAATCTGCTTTGGTTCTCCAGCCAGAATTTCCTGACGTGCTAAGGGAACCAGAATAATCTTCCAGCTTTTTAAGTGAATGAATGAAGTAAGATCCGTATTTCTTGCCTCAGTATATTGGCATGACTTCAAGGAACACTGACCTTTCCCACAGATGGCTTGAATCCAGTCAAAATTGCACAACTGATCTTATACCTGAACCCTGGGTAGCACAGATTATGTGGCCGTCTTGTTTCCTTATGGCATTGCTAGAATTTAATTCATTGTCACTAGACTCTTTCATTTAGAAGCCTGCTTTCTTTGTCTTTCAGTAAAATGATCAACCTATCAGTGCCGGATACAATTGACGAAAGAACAATCAACAAAAGGAAACTCACCCCTTTCACCATCCAGGTACGTCTTCCGGTGTGACCTGAAGGTAGGACCGTGCTCATCACTGCTGAGTCAGCCTTTTCCAGGCGCTCAGACGTTACTCCCAAAAACCCAGGCTTTGGGCTGGTGATTTGTCATGACTAGTGGGAACAGGGGGCAAACTTCTATTTTGTCTTTTATTAATATAGCGGAGAGGGGAAGGTTAGAGAGTGTTAGTAATTGGGGCAGTCTTCCTTTGTTTGGGCCACTCACGAATAAAAATCACACTGGCTAAAAAAGTTTTAACTGAAACTTTCCCTAGTAATTTGTCTTTGAGCTGATGCCAGATACACAGCATTTTATCTGAAAATATTAGCCTTTCTAAGAAGTGGGGGGGTACAGAACGGGAAGTACCCTGGCAGCCTTCACAGCAGTATTGGCTACAGCCACCAGTGTGATAAATGTAACTTGCTTTTATGCCTTCAATTTGTTGATTAACTGCAACAGTGACTGATGGTAAGTAAGCTGCATTTCTGTGCTACGTTCCAGTGTTTTAACATCACTGTAATCTCCCTGCTCAGATACCATGTCTCACTACTTAAATCATGAACAATATATTTTGTCCTGTTTGGATTTAAGCAACCCTAAGTTCTTAAAAAATGGCAGCCGTAACCAAGGTGGGAACCACAATTAAGTGTGTGTGAGGGCAGTTAATGATAAATTTCATCTTGATGTGAAATTTTAATCTCAGCCGTAAGTAGACATGATCTTTTTCACTGGTCATTTGAGCTCTACGCTAAGGCAAAACCCACTTTTCTTCTGATAGTCCCCTTCCCAGTTCATTAGTGGCCTGTATTTTGTTTTGTTTTTAATTTATCATTAAAACAGGTTTTGTACATCTTTGACTCTGATATCTCCTCCTTTGTGGACCCAAAAATAATGGTACAGTTGCCCCTTGAACAGTGGGGTTTGGGGTGTCAACCCTCCACTCAGTCAACAATCCAAATATAATTTATAGTCTGGCCCCTCTATACTTGGTTCCTCCATCACCACGGTTCTGCATCCTCAAATTCAACCATCCGTGGCTCATGTAGTACTGTAGTATTTTAAAAAACCTGCATGTAAGTGGATCCAAGCAGTTCAAACCCGTGTTGTTCAAAGGTCAACTCTATAAAGACGCTAGACAGAAAATTTCATTGACCCTATTCCAATCATATATGTTACCTTACATACATTATTAATAGTTGTAAGAACATATAATCTGTACGTGCGTGTGCATGTGTGTGTGTGTGAACTCAAGGTCCCTAGATGTTATGGATACCCAGTAAATTGTCCTAGTAAAAACCACTCTGTCTTTTCCAGGAATTTGGTTTGTGTTTTTTCATTCCTTCAATATCCAATCTGAAAGTCAAAGGGCTATTTTGTTCCTCTCTTTTATGAACTTGATTTACATCAACAATTGTGTGATTAATGATAGCCAGTGACAAGACAATGACTGCCCTCAAAAGTGTCCCTTTGGGGGAAGGACATAGCTCAGTGATAGAGCACGTGCTTAGCATGCATGAGGTCCTGGGTTCAATCCCCAGTACCTCCATTAAGAAAAAAAAAAAAAAGTGCCCCTTTACTAATGGCTGGTAAAGATACTGAGTATGGAGACTCCATCACAGAACAGTGTGGAAAAGTCAGATTCATTACTTTCATCCTGACCAGAATGAGCCTCCAACTCCAGGTTCTGGCTTAACTGACCAGGCCCTGCATGAGCCCAGTGTCTGGGTGACCGGATTTTCTCTTCCAAGTGTCACTCACTGTCTTTTTTCTGTGTTAAAAATCGAGTGAATAGCAATGCCTCTAGACCTATGAACTTTCCAGAAGCAAAGCATTGTTGCTGCCTCCAATCAGTCCTGATCATCTGACATCAGCAAAGTCCAAAACAAAACTTGCCTCCTGTTTCTCCTTCAGGAGAATTTGAACCTGGCCCTGAACTCAGCCTCAGCCATCGGGTGCCACGTGGTTAATATTGGGGCTGAGGACCTAAAGGAGGGGAAGCCTTACCTGGTGCTGGGACTGTTGTGGCAAGTCATCAAGATTGGGTTGTTTGCCGACATCGAACTCAGCAGAAATGAAGGTATGAGCAAAGCCTCAGACGACGTTGACGGCTCGGCTTTTTACTAATTCATGTGTGTGGGCGGTAGGAGGACGTCAGGAAGGTCAGGCTCAGAGTCCTCAGTTTTGGAACCTGTACTTATATCCAGTCCCTTGTGTTCATTGCACTGATTCTGTCCACACCGAGCAGACTTTATAAAATGACAGAGCAAAAGCTTTTTAAGACCACAGACCAATAATAATACTTGTTTAGGACCCATAGCTCAGTCTAGCTGTCTGGGACTCCAACCTCAATAGCTCTTCTGAGCTCACTTTGCCTTTAGACACTATGTGAACAAATTAGGCTATTTTAAACTTGTGTATTATAAAGCGATTCAAATTCATTTTCAGCACCCGGTTCGGAGAAACTCGGTCTCTTTCTTACCAAGGTGGTAGGAAATTACATTTAGGGTTTCAGAGTTCTCAGCTAAGTGTTGTAGCTGTCAGTCTTTCTTTTTTTTTAATTGAAGTATAGTCAGTTTACAATGTTGTGTCAATTTCTAGTGTTGTTGAAACACTATATATGTGTGACTGAAACAACATAATGTTTCAGTCACACATATATATATTCTTTTTCATTATAGATTATTACAAAGTATTAAATATAGTTCCCAGTGCTTTATAGAAGAAACTTTTTGTTTATCTATTTTATATACAGTAGTTAATATTTGCAGTGTAGCTGTCAATCTTATTCCATTTGCTGTCAGCATCTTAAGCATTTAAATTACAGCCAGTCCTTTAGATAGTAGTAGTAGACCTTGATAAGTATGTGAAACACAGTTACTTTTCATTTTTCCTGTACGGATCTTACTAATATGAAATCTGTAGCCAAATTCTAACCTTTAGTTATTGTATCCATTTTATTTATGTCTCCTAATCAAAATAACCAGGAAAGAATCCTGGGATACCATTTTAAAACCAATATATTAAACAGAATATAAAGAAGAAGAAGAGAGCAAATTGGAAACTTGGAACCCACAAGAGAGAATATTGATTTGCAAATAATGATCTCAGCTAAGTTTAAACCTTCCAGCTGAGCAAAATTATTTATTCATCTGAGAAACATAGAGGAAAGAGTTGCTTACACTTTTTGAGATGCTATAATTATGCAAGTAAGCACTTGAAATATAAAACACCTATGGGAATAGACCAGGGGACATTGTCATTATTGTGAAATTGATCTCTTAAAAGTAAAATATTGTCGTATCATGAAACATGGTCTGAAAGACCCAACCAAGACTCTTGAGTCAGAATGTTCTGGGCTCTGCCACTGTATTGTTAGTCAAGGCACAGACATTCATTAGTGACTTGTCTTCTCCACCTGAAAAATGGGGATAATAAATGAGCTCACAATACCTTGCATCTCTTTTTAGGGAATAATAATAAAGTGTTTGTTCCATGGGAAAGGCTATAAGTCCCTTTATCCCAGAGAGATAACATTGTTATCTTTGACTTTTCGGCAGAGTTCAGTTTGTTATAACTAATCCCCTCAGATAGTGCCTGTACTTATTTTTCTTTGGTTTTTGTGCTTCTTCAGCTCTGGTTGCTCTTTTGAGAGAAGGGGAGAGCCTGGAGGACTTGATGAAACTCTCCCCCGAGGAGCTCCTGCTGCGGTGGGCTAATTACCACCTGGAAAATGCAGGCTGCAACAAAATCAACAACTTCAGCACCGACATCAAGGTAGGAGGGGTGTCGTTTGAACGTGGCTAAGCACCACAGTGAAGGGGATTTGGGCATAAATGGAGAAAAGACAGAGGTATGGGCCTCGTCTCTTCAGAAGTTCTAGGGTTAGACTGGCCGGTGCTGTTTGGAGCCCTCGCTGTTGTCAAGGGTCCATGTGCATCTCCAGTGCTGGGCCCCGTGCAGATCTGTCCAGGGTCCTGGCGACTGCACAGCATCAGAAGGGTGTCCCTGGAGTTTTGATATCAGGACATAGAGGGATGAGGGTGAGACAGAGGAAGGGCAAGAGATGAGACTGATTTTCAGGTAAAGCGAGTCTGAGTAGGATTGTCTGTCATTCTGATTTTATCAATGGAAGCATCAGGTGAGGATTCCTTTAAAAAAAAATTAAGCTAGGATTACTCTTCTAATTATACTAATCATAGCAAACAGTGTGTACCGCATGCCAAGCACTGTTGTAACTGCTTTATACATGATTGACTCATTTAATACTCACAACAGATCTTTGAGATAGTGATTATTGCTTTCTCATTTTGCAGAGGTAAACAGAATTTAAGTAACTTGTTCAAGTTCACATAGCTGGGGAATGGGGTCAGGACTCAAATCGAGCAGTTGACCTCCATGGTCCGCATTACTGGACCACCATACTGCTTCTCTAAAATGACTCGTGAATTTCTTGAAAGCTTTTTGTTTGTAGAAACCAGGGTGGTTTTTAAAAGATAATGATTCTGGAAACTCTCTGCCATGAGAATTAACCCCAGAAAATGTGGAAGACACAATCAGTCCTACCACAGAGATCCAAAAGGGGAAGGGCTGAGGGAAGCAGGCACCGTGGTTTTCAAGTCTGTGCAGAGTTCCATGTCAAGGTGAAAGGAACAGCTTGTTGGCATTGATGGCAGATGGACAGAGATAGAGCTTAAGGATTAGGGAGAAACGTCTGTCCCCAGTGGTATGAGTTGCAGGTATGCAACGTGAGAAAAAACATTTGTCTCCACTTTCTCAAAAGTTAAAGACATTTTCTGCGAAAAGCAATAGTCAGAGGAAAGGCCACGTGACTCACTAAGAGTCAATCCAGGCTTGTAATTCTTTGAGTGACAGCTTCCCCCTGCTGTGGACTCAATGGTGTTTAGAACTCAAGGTCTGCCAGGCCCAGTGCCAGTGAGAGTGAAACTTCTAAATGGAAAGTCCCCCATTCCTTGAGACATAAGCTAATAATGCCGAAATCATTTTTTCTTACTGTGCAACTTGCATTGGTTATGAACGTTCCTCTAGCACCACAAGCCAAACTGGAATGTAATGTGAGCTGGACAGTATTATCTCCTCTGATGCTCAACAGTTAGGCTCTGCAATTATTTCATCCAAAATTCTCAAACTTTGCAGACAAAATTAAGATGTTTGATTGGAGCCCTAAATGGACCTGATTTCCTCTCACTGAAAGGCTGTGTTCTTTAGAAGCATTACCATTTTGGGCTTAATGAGATAGGAGCTGGCCAGCTGAGCACTTATGCAGTGGTTGTGCCTGTTTTCAGGGAGCAGCTGCATCTCATCCAAGGTTGGTGCTGTGACCTGTAAATCTGAGCGTACAGCAGCTTTGGGAGGTGCCCTTAAATGATTCAAAGTCAGCGAAGGTGGGCATAGCTCCCATCCTAGAGTGAGTGAGAAAAATTTCTTAGGGTCAGGTGAAATGAGAGGACTCTTAGCAAAGCTGAACAGAGGTAATGTGCAGTGGACAGATTTTATTCATGCCTAACACCTGCACAGAACTTTCACTGACTTCAAAATAGCTACAGTGAAAAGAAAGAGATGGGGGAGGTAGAGCAAAGAGATGAAAATCAGTTTCCTGGGTGTAGCATCCACAGCTGGTGTGCTCTGTTCTCATCTTTCTAAAGTCATGAGCTACCTCTGCTCCCCTCAGGCCCCACCCAGTTTTAAAAAACAAACAGAGCAACAGCTGATTTTTCAGTCTTTAAATGATTTAAATAAATTACCTGAAAATCTTTATGATTTCATTGAGTGAGAATAAACACAATTTGAAGACTATGGTTCAGAGAATTTTTTGTCAAAAAGCTTATTTCCAGAATCTAAGAAAACAGGAGAATTCAATATCTATATCCACTCTGCAATAAGTAAATTTAGCCACTTTTTCTAGCTTCTCAATAAACATTAAATGCACTTAACATTTCTCCTTTTACATAAAGACTGCTTGTGAATGCTTCAATTTTCTGTCTTTAAAATCTTTTTCTTTTGCTGATTGTCCATGTAAATGTACTTTTAAACTCTGCTTTAAACTTCTGCTTCCTTTTTCTGTCACTTTTTTTTTTTTTAAATTAAACCTTAGCTGACTGACTTCTACAGCAATATAAAGGTATATATATTTTCCTGTATACAATTTAATACATGTAAATAAATTATTTTTCTCCCCTAAGGACAACAGAATAGTATTTCTTTCTTTGGGTTGCCTTTTATGTATGTCCTTTAAAAAAAAAACAAACTGTTATACTCCTTTTAAAAAGAAATATAATTTTAAAAGTATATTTATAATACGTAAAGAGACAAATAGAAAATTCCAATTAGTGAATATTTCCAGCTTTGTTAATTAAGTTGCATTCTTGAATGAGAGTTGAATAAGAAATGAAATGTGTTTGCTTGGGGGAAATTATTGTTGTGCTAAGTATGTAATTAGCTGTGCCATTTTGAAATTGTAATTTCTTCATTTCTCACAGGACTCCAAAGCTTATTACCACCTGCTTGAACAGGTGGCTCCTAAAGGGGATGAAGAAGGCGTCCCTGCTGTTGTTATTGACATGTCAGGACTAAGGGTAAGGCCACGCCCCGAGCCGTGTTAGGAGAACGCGGTGCTTCCGCTGCCTTGGCGGTTGCCATGGCCCTGGTGATCCTGACTCCATGTTCCCTGAGTGCACATCTCTGCTTAGAGCCCTGCTCAGTTGTGAAAAACTGTTAACAGTTTTGGGGGTGGGGGTGGGGTAATTGTGGAAAGTGGAATCGGGAAATAAACATTAAGGAAAGAAAGAAACTAACGCTAGTTAAATGCCGTAAACCATCGGAGGCGCTTCTGCGTAAGTCCCATCGTTTAATGGGCTCTGTGACACCAAGAAGGATGATTTTTTCCATTTTTTGGTACCTGAATATTGTTTCTGGAAATAGGTGGGGTATTAATACAAATAGGTAAACTCCCACTATTGTGGTGAAAAAAACTGAGACTTGGGGAGGTTCTTTAATATGTCCAAGATCACATGACAGATTATTGGAAGTTATGTGATCGGAAGCTGGGGTTCTTTCCTCTATTAATAATAATCAGAAGAAACCCCATAGCTGAGTTCTTGCTATGCGCCAAGTATATATGCTGGGCACGTTGCTTACACAGCCTCTAATCCTTGCAAATGTCACTGAAGTATGTGTTAATAACTCTGTCTTATAGTTGAGAAAACTGATGGTTAGTGAAGCTAATAATCACCTCCTGGCCACAAAGCCAGTACGTGGCATGGCAAGGATTTAAGCCAAGGATGGCTCCAGAATTCACGCACCACAGCCCTGCCTCATACCACCATTGAGGGTCATGGGAGAAAATGACTGGACAGGGTCATCTGAATTCTTACTGGTGTCTGGTGAGGACTTAATAAAAACAATGGGCACAATTATAACTTCAGTTTTGCCAACACCTCAGTGTTGATCTACAGAAGTTGCCTTATTCATTCTTGCACCTCATTTAATATCATTAGGGTTAAATCCAATGAGTTGGTATTAAAGTTAACTCATTCCTGAATAAGAGGTAAAGCTTGTGAAATGTATAATGTATAACCTATAGTAAGAAATAATTCCAGTTTTAATAACTTCTGTTTTCTGAAAATTGGTGATTTCATAGACTTTTAAGACTGTTAAGGGCAGTGGAATAATATATTTCAACAAAACTTTAGTCTTCTAATAAGAGTCTGCTTACAAATGCCTGGAGATTCTCCAGAACTATTTGAATAGACTTTTAATCTGTTAACTGAGTGATCCCCAGTCTAAAGTCTGCAAAAGCTAAATTGATATTATATATTTATCAATGACACTATGTAGCTTAACTTACTGATCATGTTTATTTTGTCTGAGTTGCAAGTATAGCAAGTCAGGGTAGGAAAGGTGGTTAAGCTAATCAGAAGTTCTTTCTGGCAGATAGAAATATCTTTGCACTGAAAATAGGAATGTAATTTTTTTTAAACAGAGGTACTGGGGATTGAACCCAGGACCTTGTGCATGCTAAACATGCGCTCTACCACCGAGCTACACCCCCAACCCCCAGGAATGTAATTTATTACTTAATAAATAAACATTTTTCGTGAGGTCTATGCAAGATAAGAAAAAGGAAACCTGATGGTTGAAAATAAAGATCAACTTAAATGATAAAATTGTAAAATCTACTAAATCTCTTTGAAAACAAGACAAACAACCATTCACCTGAAATGGTTCTGTTCTGTAGAGAGATGGGAGGACTCGATTACTTAACTTTTACCATTCCTTTTACTGTGACTTTCTGATTTTGGTTCAGGCAAATGCAGGTAATAATTTGCTGTGACTAAGTGTATGTCTGAGGTTAAATACTAAGGGTTTCAGTAAGATTCCCATCTCTTTCTCATGTTATCAGTGCCTACTTTGTGCCTGGAGAGCCTTGACCCAGCCTTGAGACGTCTGTCCTTTCTCATTGCAGGAGAAGGATGACATCCAGAGGGCAGAATGCATGTTGCAGCAGGCGGAGAGGCTGGGCTGCCGACAGTTTGTCACAGCCACAGATGTCGTCCGAGGGAACCCCAAGTTGAACTTGGCTTTCATTGCCAACCTCTTTAACAGATACCCTGCCCTGCACAAACCAGAGAACCAGGACATCGACTGGGGGGCTCTTGAAGGTAACTGGAGACCAGTTGCTTAAGTGTTCAGAAAAACATTCACAATTCTAATTCAGGGACCATTCAAAATCACCTCCTAAGCAAATATAAGCCCCTCACATGGAAGATTTGCAAACTGGTCATCAATTCTCTGGAACATAACAAAGAATAAATAGATTAATCAAGTCAATTACAGCCAAGCAAGAATAATCAAATACCATTATATCACATTCATTATACATAGGCTCCATCCATTACCAGAATTAAATGTTTTAGGGAAGACAATGTATTCAATTATCGGATGAAATAAATCCTGAGCTCCAAAAACCTAATTTATGTACTTAATGGACTAAATGTTAATTCCTAGAGGCAAGAAATTGCAGCCACTCATCATCTAAAAATGATATTTAACTTACGCTAAGAGGTACTTACTGAGATTTTTGTTTTGCTTGTTTGACTTCGGTAATAAGGACCACAAAATAATATTTCTGGCGCAAAATCCATGACAGTTATATTTTGGGGGTTAATGCCCTAAGACTGGACAAAAATCACACACTTTTAGTCAAGTTCTAACAGAAAGAAGTGCCAGAGATGTTTACTTTTCTTTTTTTCGTCATGAATTAGTCCCAACACTGAGACAGAAAAATCAATACCAAAGTAGTAATAAATGAGTATCACGAAAGAAGGGAAATCCAGTATTGGTTGATCCTTTTCTTCAGCTTTAGCTGGAAATGCAAAATCAATCCGTGTTCCAACATTGCTGCATTTGTATCATTTGATAAATTGTGGTCAGGGGGTCCATGCATTCTGTTGGCTACCAAATATATATATCAAGCTCTCTAATCAGCCATTTCCAGCTGCCTCTAGAACACTCCTACTTGAAGGCACTGTCACTTGAAATTCAGCATGTACAACACAGAATGATCATTTCTCCTCCCCCACTGCCTTTCCACCTGCCCCACCCCCATCCCATCCACCCTCCTATAGAAATTCTCCATTTCCTTTCATCATACCACCTTTTTTCCCCTTCAGTCACCAAAACCCTGGGTTCCACTTTGATATCTTCCTCTCCTTTGCCCCTAAATCTATTGAATCAGCAAGTACTAATAATTCTTCCTACAGAATGACTTTGAGATTGTTATTTTTTCCTTTCTGCTCTTCTGGACTCTTATTAAATCATACACCAACCATTTCAATAGGTCTGAGGGGCCTGGTCCTCCATCCATCAAGCACTTGAATGTGCCCATGTGCCAGTGTCAAACGCTGTCCCCTCGGTGTGTTTAATTTAAATGCATATTGCCTGTCAGTAACTCTGCACACTGCTGCCAGGCACATCACAGTACTGCTTTCATTATATCTCTCTGCCTTGCTCAAGAATTTATTATAGTAATAAATAAAGAACCCATAATGACTGTCATTGTCTAATATATCAACCAAAAATCTGCTACCTGGCATTCAGAGATCCCTGATTATGGTTCCAGCCACTAGAAGCCTTATCTCTGTGAACTGTACAACACAGACCCCTGAAAAATCAGTCCCTAATGGTTTTAATACAGACCTTGCCTGTCGCTCCCTTTGTGTTCACATTTACACTGTCTCCTACTGCCATTTCCTGTTTATCCGCCCAGATCCTCTCCTCTCTCCTCTCCAGATTTTACTAGCCCTACAAGATAAAGCTCAAATTCCACTCCCTCTGAATTTAGCCCCTACAAGTCTCTCCTTCATTTCAACTCAAGTAGCAAATATATCTACCTCGTATGCTAGTCCTCTAGCTTGCATGATCCCTCTTTGATGCCTGAAAGTCTTGTTTTTTCCAGAAGGAATGTAAGCCTTTAAGGGCCAACTCGTAACAGTTTCCCCACACGGGCTCTTGCATGCTACTAACAGATGTCATAGAAACACTTGTTGAATTGAAATGGAAAAAAATTAACACAGAGTAGCAACTCTTGGGTGAGGAGGAGGGTATAGGTCAGTGGTAGAGTGCGTGCTTAGCATGCATAGGTCCTGGGTTCAATCCCCAGTACCTCCATTAAAAATTTAATAAATAAACCTAATTACCCCCCCAAAAAACAAAGAGAATAGAAACCCTCATCCAAATCAATTAGAGTTTATATATTTTTTCATTCTATTTTCAGTGTTTATTACAGCCTCTTTCATTAAATTTTGATCATGAAAAAAAGGAGTGTTTCTAGGTGCCTGGAAGATAACCGGTCTTCATTCATTTAGGTGAGACAAGAGAAGAGCGGACATTTAGGAACTGGATGAATTCCTTGGGTGTTAACCCTCGAGTCAATCATTTGTACAGGTAAGAATATTGGGTGACTCTTCCTTAATGTGAGATACCACGATGTGGAAAGATCCCCAAGATTTCAAATACCACCCCCTGTGCAATGCTCTTCACAAAATGTGTGCACCTGGATGAGCAGGGGGAAATGCCAAGCTGAGAGACTGATGTTGAATCTTCATCTGAGGAACTCACTTCCATCCGTCAGCTTTGCTGTGTGCTTAGTACAAAATCATACCCCAGCAGCAAAAGGACTAATTGATACACGTTGTAAACCCAGGATCTGCTCACATGCAGGCCAGACAGTCAATGTTAAGTTCATGGTTGTGTCTCCTGTGCCATTTGTTAGATCACATTTCTTTTCCCGGAGGCAGCATGTTTCTGTTGAAGGGACATAGGCACCCCACCCCCACCCTCACACGGGGGAGACCTCCAGTAAGTTTCCTCCCCTTCTCTGAAACTGAGTCAGAGTTTCTTCACCTCTGAAGATAGAGCTACTGATGTCACCAAGTTCCCGTGAATGTGCCTTGAGCTAAGGTGTAAGGAAGTGCCCAGCCCACTGCAGGCCCTTCATAAATGCTGGGGATCTGAGAATTCTCTTGTGTTTGTTTTTGTTCAGTGACTTGTCAGATGCCCTGGTCATCTTCCAGCTCTATGAAAAGATTAAAGTCCCTGTTGATTGGAACAGAGTAAACAAACCGCCATACCCCAAACTGGGGGGTAATATGAAGAAGGTAAACAACGACTCTTCTGACCTTCTAGTAGGCAGGTGAAGCCTCGAGCCTGCAAGAGCGCCTTGTGAATACTTTATCAGGAGGCCAAACTTAGATAAGAAATGTTTATCCAGGGATTCAATTATAGTACAGCAATCAGGAATCTGAATGGTTTGATTAAAGTGGGTTCATTATTTCAGTTGATTACTTATTTATAATTCCATGTTGGATGTCTTTAAATGTTATGATGTAAAAATTCTAATTAAGGTAATTAGAGCAAGCAGAGCTACAGGGTTGCTTTTCTCTCAGCAAGATCCTCATTCTAATTTTCTAAAGAATTGAAGCCGGGTACTAACAGTTTGACTTGTACAAATCATATGTCTACTCTCAACGCAATGAGGACATGTTGTTTTGTAAAAGCAGTCATGGGGTTGAGGCAAACCTTCCCCTGCATTTCTTGTCTCTGTAACCTAGTGATCTAGGCATAGTAGCCACAGGAATACCTGTCCCACATCTCAGTCTACTGTGTGCGTACAGGATGAAGAATCCAGATTTGCCATTTCAATCTCTTTGAATTTAACCATTTTAGGAATATTATAGACAGGTTACCAACTATAGCCCTCCAGTTACATAGTGTGATATAGCCATGAAAATGTTTATAACAGTCATTCATTTGGGTTCTGCACTTGAAGTACACTATGAATATTTTTGTTAGTGGAAGTGAGGGGTTCTATTGAAGAAAAGGCGGAAAATTATTTGACTAGTTTAGAATCCAGAATTGCAGACCCAGGAGAGACTTGAGAGGTCATTCGATCTGCCCTTAAGTTATTTCCTTTTGTGGCTTTATTTTATTATCTTACTTTCTCTGGTATTTCTCATCATAGAGATGATGACATTCATTGTTTTCCTCCCTGCTCATTAACAGCTTGAGAACTGTAACTATGCTGTGGAACTGGGGAAGAATCAAGCTAAGTTTTCCCTGGTTGGCATCGGTGGGCAAGATCTCAATGAAGGAAACCGCACCCTAACACTGGCC
Organism: Camelus bactrianus; assembly: GCF_048773025.1. Taxonomy (NCBI): domain Eukaryota; kingdom Metazoa; phylum Chordata; class Mammalia; order Artiodactyla; family Camelidae; genus Camelus; species Camelus bactrianus. The sequence goes on from NC_133552.1 coordinate 17,459,272, forward strand.
CTGATTTGGCAGTTGATGAGAAGGTAATGCAACTCAGGGCAATGGTATTTTATTGAATGGGTTATATTATCTAGCAAAATAAAATACTAGCAAATTTCAGGGATGTGATTTAATCCAATAAAACTATATTTTAAGCTAAACTTAAAACCAAAGGACTGTTGTGGGGGTGTCCTGTTTTGCTTTTTTGTTTTTCTTTCTCCTTTCAGTTCAATCAGTTTTGTTTCAGGTGCTTTGAAAGTCTGTTATTAGGGTCATCAGTGTTTTAGAGTATGTCCTCTCAATGAAACACCCTTTTTCAATGCAGAGTGACCCTCTTTATGCCTGGTAATACCATTTTCTCTGAAACCTCCCTTTCCTGGTATTAATAAAGCCACTCCAGCTTATTGATTAGTTTAGCATGACATATCTTTTTTCCATCCTTTTAACTGATTTGTGTAAATATAGTCACTTATCTTTCAACAGGACTTTCAAACTAAGGAGAGAAATATGCCCTATTTGCCTACATATTTGTCATTTCAGGTGTCCTTCTTTGTATAGTGTAGATACAGATTTCCACCTAATATGATTTGCCTTCTACTAGAAGTATTTCTAATAGTGCAGATCATGGGTGAGGAATTATTTCACCTTCGTGTCTGAAAACGTCTTTATTTCGTTTTCACGTTTGCAAGATATTTTCTCTGAGTGTAGAATTCTACGCTGATAGTTTTTTCTATCAGTATTTTGAAGATCATGTTCATTGACTTCTGGCTTCCATTGTTTCCAATGAGAAATCTGTTGTCATTCCTTTTTTTTTTTAAATTGAGGTTTAGTTGCTCTGTTGTCATTCTTATCTTTGTCCCTCCGTATATAATACATCTTTTTTCCTCTGGCATCTTTTAAGATTTTCTCTTAATCACTGATTTTAAGCAATTTGATTATGATATACTTTGGTTTTTCTTGAGCTTGAGGTTTGTTGAGCTTCTTGAATCTGTGGGTTTATAGTTTTCATCAAATTTGGGAAATTTGGGGCTTTTATTTCTTCCAATATGACTCCTGTACCCACCCACCCTAGTTATTTGGGAACTCCAGGTACACATATATTTGGTCATTGAAGTTAGCCCAGAGTTCACTGATGCTCAAATCATCTTTTTCCTTTGCGTTTCCCTCTCTCTGTTTCATTTGAGATTGCTATTGCCCTGTCTTAAATTCACCACTCTCTTCTTCTGCAACGTCTACTGTTAACCCCATTCAGTGTATATGTTTTTTTATCTCAGACATTATAGTTTTCATGTATAGAAATTTGATTTAGGTCTGACATCTCCCATATCTCGTTAACCTTTTTGAATATATACAATACAATTACAATAACTGTTAGTTCTAGGTCTGTTTCTGTTAACTGATTTTTCCCCTCATTATGGGTCACATTCTCCTGCTTCTTTGCATGTCTACTAATTTTTCATTGTATGTGAGGCATTGTGAGTTTTATCTTACAGTGTGCTGGATATTTCTGTAACCCTTTAAACGTTCCTGAATTTTGTCTTGGGATGCAGTTACTTAAACACGGTTTGATCCTTTCGAGGCTTGCTTAAAAGCTTAATTAGTCTTGAGCTAATTTTATCTCTCAATACTGAGATCCGCTCTTCTGAGTATTTTACTGAATGTTCCATGTCTCATGAGATTTTTCCATTCTGACTGGTGGGAACCCAATTTATTCCAGCCTGTGTGAGCTCCAAGAATTATCCTGTCCATTCATTCTGAAAGTTCTTTTCCCAGCCTCCAGTAGTTCCCGCACATGCGTGCACTGAGTAGTACTCAGCTAAAGACTTGCCACCAACCCTCTGAAGATCTCTAGAGCTTTCTTTCTAGGTGACTGGTCCTCTCCAGGCAGCAGTCTGCTCCCTGCTGTTCTGCCACTCAAATTCTTGGTGCCCTGGCTTCCTTTAGTTCTCAGCCCTGTCTCCTCCACTCAGGAGGATGGCCATGCTCTGTCTGAGTTCTCTCTCCCGCCACTGCAGCCTGGACCCTCTCCCTCCACTGCAGCCTGGACCCTCTCCATGCAACATGCTGGGACAGTCAGGGCTCACCACAATTGTTTTCCTTCTCTTGGGGACCACTGTTTTACACTTCCTGTTGTCCAGTGGCTGAACAGCATTGTTTCATATTTTTTCATTGTGTTTTACGTGTTTAAGGCAATGAGTAATCTGGTCTCTGTTACTGCATCATGACAAGTAGCAGAATTTCCTGCTAGTTCTTTAACAGAGAACTTTAGATATCTTTTAGAGCCAAATAAAAATTTGATTAACATGAGAGCTATGTGGCTGTATTATTTAAACAACGGTAGAATATAACAAAGTATACAGATAGAAAATAAATGGTGAGAAAAATAAGCCATGTTGCATACGAAAGCATGAGGCAGGCAGAAGTCCTCCATTCCTTAATTAGAACCCATGTTAGTGTGACTGCATTCATTTTCCTACCTGGAAGGAAGCCCTGGAAACCATATGTCACATTACATTATGTCTAACAAGGTAATAGCAGAGACAGGATTTGTCTTGTCCCTAAGCACTTGAGCTTTATTCCCAAGCCACTGTCTGCAGATCCTAATATTTATAATGGTCCTTGGAGTAATTACGTTAGTGTCTCCAGGTAAGGAAGGATAATCAGAAGTGATCATAACCAACTTAACTACCTGATTTACATTTGCTTTATCAAGTATGGTGCTCCACTCCCCCTTTCTAAACTGGGATCTCTGTAATGACTGAAGGCAGACGTCATAAGGCTTCTCTGGCACAGAAAACTCTAGCGCTAAAGAAACTTTACCTCTAGCTTCTATTTATTGCATGTATCTAGAACATCACTGAAAGTTCCTAATGGACATTCTCACCAGTATATTTTCGGAAATGATTTCTGAGCTAGTCTCTATTTTCTTTCACACATGCTTTTAATTCTTAACAGATTGACTTTGGGTACTGATTGCTTTAAAAAAAAAAAAAGCAAAAGTCTTTAGTTGCAGCAGATAAATCAATCATGGGTTTGGAGCTGAAATAATCTTTGATATTTTCTATTTTTGTGATTAAAAAATAACTCAGGACAACTCTATTCTATTTCACATTTCATAATATCTGAAAATCACCTTGTAATATGATTTTTGTTTTGGAAGTTTTCTAAAAATGCAACCCAATGTCATTGTTTAAGGCTGGTATGTATATGATAAAGTCCAGTTTGTTGCTGTGTCTCCAGCTGGTTAATAAGTCATATTGCTCGTGAGTGTTTACAAGAACTGTGCTTATGAGAAAATGGACGGAGAAATACGTTACTATTGACGGCAATGAAATGACTGATAATTATGTAAATACCACCAGAAAGGAATTTTTTTTCTCTCTGTGCCACACAGTAACAGATCTAATCAATTTAGAGCCAGTTCTAGCTGGAATTTATTTCATTAGATTGCACAGATGTGCTAATTTGGTCATTTATCTGGACAATAAATGGCACGTCATTGTTTCCCCCTAAGTACAAATGGAAGCTGAAACCTCCCTTTCCCCTTCAGTAGCCTGGAAATCGTTCTCAGAATGGAAAGCTGGCATGTTGCGTGTGTAAATTTGTAGACAAAAGCCTGAGGCAAGAAGGCTGCTGGCAGTGATATGTTACCAAGAATGAACCAAGAGTCAGAGGCAGGCAAAAGAGAGGCTGCTCCCCAAATCAAGCGGGCTGTGGGCAGTAAAGTTGGGACAGGTCCTGGAAAAACAGAACGAGGCTTGTCCCTCTGAGTCACATGTTAAATGAATAAAACAAGTGTCCGGTGCCAGGAAGGCATGTAAGTTGTAATCACGGCCCCTCCAGCCGCACACCCGACCCGTCCTCCACTGCTGGGTGAGGCCCTGGCTGCAGGGGCCGTTGTGTTTTGACAGAGGGCCTTTCAGCCCAGCGCGGTGCGCAAACACCAGCAACATCCAGATCTTACCTGGAAGATTCCGTTTAATAGCACAGTTCCCCCCAAACGTGTTTGATGATAGGGAGTGATTATCTCACAAGGAAAATCCTAGGTAGACACAAGCCAAATTGATCTTTTAAATTTCGAATTTGCACTTGGTGCCCAGTGGACTGTCTAGAATGAAGTCTCCAACCGATACTAACCCTTCCTCCCTTTGTTGTTCTGATGTCCTCACAAGCAGGCGTCTGATTCCATTTAACACCCCCCCCCCGCATCTCCCTTAAGGTGGCAGAGGACCCCTTTGGGCTTTTCTAACATTGAATTGTGCCTTGATGGTAATGGTTCCTTTAAGAAAAGCATCACTGCTTCAAATCCTTGGCTCCGTTCTCTTTCCTTCTCTTGTCTTCTGCTTTCTCATCTGACAATGACAGTGCTATTCCCTCTGCATCTCTCTCTCACCATAAATTTACATTTTGTTACTCTAAAAGGAACTAATATTGTTATATATTCTTTTTATCCTCAAATGTAATGTTGTCCAGGCCATCTTCTGTGACAGACCCAGGGGAAAAAAAGAACTTTTCTATGCTGGCAACTCTCTGTGATAAAGAATTATTTAGCAACTCTTCTCCAGAAATCATTCTTTTTATTTTTATTGAAGTACAGTCAGCTTACAGTGTTGTGTCAATTTCTGGTTCACAGCATAATGTTTCAGTCATACATATACATACATATATTCCTTTTCATATTCTTTTTCATTATAGATTACTGCAAGATATTGAATACAGTTCCCTGTGCTACACAGTAGAAACTTGTTACTTACCTATTTTGTGTATAGTAATTAGTATCTGCAAATCCGGAACTCCCAGTTTATCCCTCCCCACCTCCTTTTTCCCCTGGTAACCATAAGCTTGTTTTCTATGTCTGTTTGTTTCTGTTTTGTATTAAAAAAAGAAAAAGACACAAATGAACTTACTTACAAAAGAGAAATCATTCCTGATTTCGCTCAGGTACACACTGAATATTCTTGAAGACATTGGAGGCGGGCAGAAGGTCAACGATGACATTATTGTCAACTGGGTGAATGAGACACTGAAGGAAGCGGAGAAAAGTTCATCCATCTCTAGTTTCAAGGTAACATGCTCTGTCTGCTGCTCACGGCCACCAGAGCTTCGTGCTCATCTTCACTGTGTTCACTCTGGTTTCAAGGGCGACCTCCAGGGAGAGGTCTCTGAGGCTCCCCTCCCATTTTGATTTTGCTTGAATGACCCAAGCATTGTTTTGATGTTCCTAGGTCAGTTCGTTGATGAATTTCTTGTCATTTTCTCCCATAATAACCAATTTAAAAAACCCATTTTATATGTGATTTTAGGCATCGTTCTTCCGAAGGAGTAAGAAACATAATATTTTTTAAATGTGTACAGCTCCATGATTCAGATTATTAACATAATGAAGGTGAAATGTAAAATGCTTAAAGAGCTCCCATGCGGTGTTTTTTTTGAGAAAAAGCAGTTGTTTACTTGTATCCAAATCCCCTTTTTATTAATCACAGCATTATATTTTATTACATTTCTCAGCTCATGTTTTATACATTAGTTGGATCCTTCCTCAAGGGCCCTGCACCCTTGGTCCATATTAGAATGTCTGTGTTGCATCTCAACTACATTTTTCTGGTTTAAAGGTCAAGACTCGGGGGAGGGGCCCCTTCCGTTATGTTAACAGGGTCGATGAGGCAGTTCATCATGATATCAGTCCTCTGCTTCAAAATCAAGAAAAAAGTGGAAATCTCTCCCCTCCCAGAAAGGGCAGAAGGGCTGTCTCTAGGCTGGTGAGCTCAGCACACGAAACAGCCAGCTCGGTACCCCCTCCACTTAGCATCCCTTGCATCTGGGGAGCTGAGGAGAGGTGGGAGTGGAGGCCGGACAGATGTGAGCAAGTTCTTCCATAAAGAGAGCGGGATTTGGAAAGGCGGTGGGGAAAGGCACTCAGGCTGGATCGCGCTCTGGGTACCAGGGGCCCCTTGTTTGTCCTGGGGGCTCCTCATTTCATCGTCACAGATGCAGTGAAGACAGCTTCACCACTTCCCCATTTTTACAGTCAGGGAACTGGAGCTCAGGTGACTCCTGAGGTTACAGCGGGTAACTGCAGGTGGTGACCCATCTGAGAGGGGAAAACACCTTTTAGCTGCGAGGTGAGGCTATAGAGCAGAATGTATCGATGGGTCACGTGACCATGGCCACGCAGTGACCGGTTAAACAGCCCCACGGGTGCATCTCTCTGTGAAACAGCTGTCCCTTGGCAGTGATGCTGCCCACTGCGTTACCCTGAAGCTTCTGGGATGGTCCTGTAAGGATTCATGGAAATGTTTGACAGGTTTTATTGTTCCTTGTGATGCTCTGGGCTTATTTTCTTCTGTCTTCTCACTGAGTCATTACAGAACTGATCAGGTAAAAAGGACCACAAAAGGAAAATGTCAAATTAGCCCCACACTGCTTTTCAGTGAAACCCTTAAAAAATAAACACAGCCCACTCCTGATCAACCACAGTGGAAACAGCCCTTGTCCCTCACCTATGAACGTGGCCAGCTGCTGGCCGTTTCTCTGCCCGTCAGCCCAGCGAGACTGCGGGAAGAAAGTAAGAATGAAGGCAAAACTCGTGTCTTTCCGTGTGGCTTCCCCTGTGCTTCTTCACCAAAAAATTCTGTGGAGATAGAAGCTCAGGTTCTATCCCCAGGATCTCCATTATAAATAAATAAATACATACATACATAAATAAATACATAAATAAATAAATACATAAACAAACTTTTTAAAAGTATGTTATTCTGTGTCTACAGAGGACCACTGCAAAGACCTTGCCTCTAGCAGGGGTCCTATGTCTTGCTTCTTGCTTAGAATTGGTTCTGATATGGACCCTCAAGGTGTGAGGTGTTTGGACCTGACTGCTCAGACGGTGACACGCAGTTGCCTCTCCATGTCTGTACTCACAGGTCCCTGGGGAGAGAGAAAAGATGGTGCAGAGTTTTGTGCGTTCTCACCTTAGAAGCATTCACAGCTCTGGGTGTGCCCATCAAACCGCTTACAAAGTGCCAAAGAAAGAGCCCAGGATTTTAAGTCAGAATAGCTGGTTCAAATCCCAGCCCCACCACTTATCAGCAAGTCATTTGACCTCAGAAGCTCCCTTTGTTCGCTGTAAATTAAGATTAGCTGCCTCCATCCAAGGCTATGGCAAGAAGTGAGATAATCTATAGAAAGTGCTGAGCACACCGTGAGATACAAACAAATATTAGTTACTGTCGTTGCATCTAATATAATTGCTGTCACTGTCTCCCAGACTCTTTTCTTTCCCTGAGGTCCCTAGGAGAGGACCATTTACTGAAATCTCCTGTCCAACTGAGACCTCGTCACTGTCCCTGCCCGTTACCCCTGGGATGTTCCTCTCTCAAATGAAGCAAGATTCCTCTTAATATCTTTAGTCTTTCCTTTCTGATTTTTTTTTTTTTCAAATCATCCCTTCCTCTACCAATAACCAGTAGTTAAATAAAACATACTTTAGCCCCTCTGTTTTCCTCTAGTTGTGCAAACTTCCATTCACTATTTGAGAATGGCCCTCTGTCTGTTGGCAGACAATGGGTTTCCTCTGCTTAGTGAGCCACCGGGAGGCTACGGATGTCCCTACAGAAACGACAGTGGGTTGGAACCACCATGTGCCACACACATGTGGCATTTCCCAGACAGGATGTATATGTTTCATCTTTAAGAGGAAAGAACCACCCATGACCCTTGAGCCAAATAGAAGTAACTTGGAGGCATATTGATGAAACCCATGCTTTCTCTCTGTGCAGGATCCAAAGATTAGCACAAGTCTGCCTGTTCTGGATCTCATCGACGCCATCCAGCCAGGTTCCATTAACTATGACCTTCTGAAGACAGAAAACCTGAACGATGAAGAGAAACTCAACAATGCAAAGTATGTAACTAAACCTGAGGTCCGGGGGGGGAGAACCAACTGGCCGCTGGGCAGCTGTGAGGTCTAGTGCCTGCGCCTTTGTGCAGACATTTTAGTTTCACTGTTGATGCTTTTTCTTCTCATGACTTATGCGTTCCCACCATCATTATTTTCCATACCATGCAATAGCAGGTTAAGGCCCCAAGTGTTCACAGGCACAAGACAAAAAACAACTAAAAACAATTGAAATGGAAAACAATTGACTCTTTCGATTGATAGGCAATTCTCTAGTTTCAGAAAACCAATTTCCTAATCATAACCTTTGGGAGACTTCCTAAATAAAGTCCACAGTGGCCACAAATATAAACCCCCCTGTTTGTGAGTATCCGTGGATGTGCGTGGGCAGAGGTGGGGCCCAAGACCAGAGTCTTCACCAGCTTGAGAGCAGCTGCCATTTGCACGTAACCCCAGCAGCGCCCTTCTCTCTGTTCCCAGTTTGGAACAGTGGGGGATGTGGGTTCCTGGTATGCGGATGCACAATCTAGTGGAGAGAAGATAAGTAATTAGACAGCAGTTACAGAAGAGTGTGATGGATAGTGTGGAAGGAGGATTCCGGGTGCTCCGGAGGGGATGGAAAGGGAACTGAAGCCCTGCTATGTAGCATCTAAGCTGGCGTGGATCGAAAGGACCAGTAAGGAGGAGCCCAACAGGTGAGAGAGGTAGGACAAATATTGCAGCGGAAGGAAGGACATAGATGAAGACCCAGACATTTTTTTAAAAAACAACAGAACAAAAAGACCTTGAGCCTAAATGTTCAAGGGGGATGTGATAGGTTTAAGGAACTTGCTTGAGGATTAACAAATCTTAAGTTGTTCAGCTGAGATTCAAAGTCTGACTCCAGAGCCCAGGTTGCTAAGCACTAGCTTGAAAGGGCAAAAGATACAAAATTATTTAGAAAAATGAGTACAAGGAATTATATAAAACGCTAAAAAGTGGCTGTGGTGGCAAGATTAAGCATGGTTGGTTTTTGTTTTTTAAGCTCTAGTTTCTAACTTTTGAACAATTTTTCCTCTATATTTTTAATGGAAAATAAATTTTATTTTATTAATAATTAATATAGAAGAAGTGATTGAGAGATGGACAAGGAGAAAGAATGGGGAACTACTCCTGCCTGATGCTCTTAATTTAATTGATGGCCAGAGTAAGAGTAAAGGTATTTTAGGAGAGCAGAGGGAGGGGTGGGACTCGGGTGGATTGGAGAAGCTCTGTAGTAACCATTACCAGATAATAAATGAAGCGAGTAAAAGAACTGCCAGGTAACAGCGGGGGCTCATTTGAAAATAGATTACAACTAATAAAAATTATCTTCATCTAACCATAAACAGAGCAAAAATATTCCAATGCAGCTATGATAATCTTATGTGAAAAATGTGTCATGTAAAACTCGGTTATTCTACTGTTACAGTAACATAAATAAATACACATACATGTAGGCGAGGATTAGAAAGGAACAAGGAGTGAAAGAATTGATGTATAAGGTTGAGGTATTACAGACAGACGTCCCCTTTCCTCTTCCTTGTACAAATGTTCTTACAGTTGAAACATAGTCTGCAGACTTTCCCTCGCACACGTTCTTGTTCAGTTCTATGACTTTTTCTGCCACTGGACAGCCCAAGAGAATAAGCATGGTGTCGGCATCAAAAGGGGAGGGAGTTAGGAAACTCTCTGAGGACAAATAATAAATTTGGTAATTAGCAGGAGGCCGGACCGCAGGTCTGATGGAGTCAGGAGCTTTGTCGAACCCAGATCGGCCCACACACGTGGGAGGGAGCCTGTGATCTGCTCCCGCCACGCGAGGAGTGAGCTCTATGTGTAGTCTATGGTTTGGAGTGTATAGCACAGAGATGGCGTATATAGAACGACTGTAACTGATCCTGAGGGGTCCCCTCATTCTTCCTCTTTTCTCTTTTAGGTATGCCATCTCCATGGCCCGAAAAATTGGAGCAAGAGTGTATGCCCTTCCAGAAGATCTGGTTGAAGTGAACCCCAAGATGGTCATGACAGTGTTTGCTTGCCTCATGGGGAGAGGAATGAAGAGGGTGTAAGACCCAGCGGGCGGGGCTGGAGGCGCATGCGCGTTTTTGACTGCTCAGCCCTGGGTGCTCCCCGGAAACGCAGGGACCCGTCAAGCATTTCCAAAGATTTCAAGTTGGTGACATGATACGAGATTCCAAAAGGGGTATATCTGTGCAGCCAAGTAGCCTTCGTGTATTTAACAGAAAATGCTTTATTCTTTGCAAAAGATCCAGTCTCTTACAAATTTTTTCTAATCATTGAATTGATTGCTTCTTTGAATATCTAGAGGAAAAAAAGAACTTATTATCGAGGCACCCTTCCCACTTTTGCCATTGGAGTCAAGTAGAGAAGCCGCAGTGTTGTTAATTTTAACATAATCTTTCCAGCCAGCTTAATGTGGCTGCCTTCTTGTTCAAGGTGAGAACCAGGAGGGGAGAATCGTCAAACCAGTCCTAAAACCGGCTTCTGGAGGCCAGCGTTTGATCTGTTGCAGCCTCCTTCGCGTCGCCCTTCCCCTACACTCTATCTGCCTGTGGCTTGGCTCTCCGCCCTCTCAGAGCTATGCCTTCTTCACGGCCCCGCTCTGCTGACCAGCCTCCTTCCTGGGCCACTTGGCTCATCTGACAAATCAGTCGGGCTGTTGGGGTCCCAAGAGTCTCTGGTAACCTGCAGAAGACTCGTCATCAGAGCCTTTTCTCAGGACGAGGGTCCCAAATGTCATCAGATTTTGTTTGTTCAGCCAATAGGAAGCCCTCTGTTTTTAGCCCTAGGATCTGGGCTCAGACTAGATCTAACATCCTGCATACTGTGCCTTCAGATAGATTTTTAACTCTCTCCGCGGAAAGTTAGATCCAAGGAGGGTGTCATTGAGCAGAAAGCCACTGGGGGGCAGTGTGGAGCCATAATAGAGCATCTGCCCTTTGGTGCTGCCTCTCCAGATATTTAGCCCTGCTATTACGTCTAGTTATGGTGGGATGGCTAAATCTCTGGTGCCTGGGAACCATCCTGCTCTGACTTCATTTGCATTTAAATCCTCCTGTATCTGATTGCTTCCAGGACATAGTATCAGTGTTTACTTTTTTGATACCCCCAAGCTCCCAGGGGCAATACGTGCCAACAAACGGTGCCCCCACTCCCCTCCCTCCAACACACACTTATATACACACAGACTTAGCTGGCTGAGTTGCTTAACAAAGAGCTAATTTACTGGATGTTTAAAGAATTCCAAAACAAAAGCAAAGGAACAGTGTGAATTTGAGCACTTCTGAGAGATTAAACAATTTCCTTGAAAACCTACCAAAGGCTAAATTGCAGCAGAGCATTGGGCACCCACAACCCGACCCCCCTCTCTCGTGGTGAAAGGGCTCATCACTGAGGTATCCTCTTTAGGGGTGCTATGTAATGGAACTTGGCCATTTTCCAAAGCAATTGAAATGCCTCACGCTGGATCTATTCCCTGGTAGTGGGCTCAGGAAGCCAGTGCGTGGTTTCTTTGGGCCCATCCCCTGTGTCTCTGCTGCATCTGAATGCAAAGTGGTTGGCTTTGTCTTAATCTGCATTTAATGTAGCCTCCGATGATCCTCCCCCATCTGCCTCCAGGAAGAATGTTACTGCCTTAAGGGTAAATGAAGGTGAATTAATGTTCAAGACCTCTCCAAATAAAATCCTCCCTCTGTTGGACGTCTTCTGAAGGTTTCATAAGAGTGTACAATAACTCACTCGTTCATTCATTCAACCAACATGCACCAAGGGCCTGATGTGTGCTGCGCACTGCGCAGGGTTTGGGGAACATGCCTGTAAATGAGGCCGGCATTGCGCTCAGCTGATCAGGAAAGAAAGCTGTTAAACAATTAACTGACAGGTGTAACGAGTGATTAATGAGGGCTGGGCGTGACAGGCTTAGCAGAGAGGAAACCGTCTAAGGAGATGTATTTTAGCTGAAAACTGAAGTTAGACCAAGAAGACCAAAAAGAGGAGAAAACTAAAGGTAAGACACAAATTCTCAGAAACACGTTGAACCCAGTCATGAACAAAAGCCAGACCTGGGGACTGGTGTGAAATGGCTTCTAGGGTGATTTGAGGAGGAACCTTTGAGGCCAGCAGCTCCTGGGGGCTCCTCTCTAGCTTGGGCTGGTGGGGGAGGGAGAGGTCGGCTGTGGGGTTCTGCTGCAGCCGGCTCCAGGGGGTGGGCTGCTGGGACAGAAAAGCCTCTGTTTGACATGGTCACATCCTGACCTGCAGACGTGTCGCTCACCTACACAGCTGCTAGGAGGCTGGGCTTTTGTATGTGCCCCTGCATCACCAGTGGCCGCTTTTGGGAGATGGCTCTTTCCTGGCTGGACTATTCCTGCAGCTTCTACACTCAGGAGGTAGCGGTCTTCCCTTCACATCAAGAGGCTGCCAATGGTGAGTGGTGTTCTTTGTGTGTAGACTGCACTGATGGGTTCCTGGACAGAAAGGCTGAACGGGTACAGGAAAACAGAAGAAACACTACCAAGGGAAGAAAACCAAGACTCTGGGGGAAGAGAGGCTAAAGGAATGCGGCAGTGGAAGCATGATCATTTTTCTAAATTTAAAAGTCTTGATTACATTTTCGTCAACCAAGTGTGGCATCAGAAAGTCAAATTGTCCCCAAGGGTCTCCAGTGGAAGGTAGGCCACCTCCCCACCCCCGTGTCTCGTGGTGTGCTCTGGAGTCCGCTCATATGGGTTCCCATTGGCTCCAGTGTTAAACCACTGTTAGCTTGAAATTGGCCATGATGGGCGTGTTTCCACCACAGAAATGTTCATACACCACAAATAGGGGTTTTTATCCCCTGAGATCTGGTTTAGCAACCCACCCCTACTGTCCCAATGCCTCAGTTCCCCTCCCAGTTGGCAACCACTGTTACAAATTCCTTTTGTATCCTTTTAGAAAAATTCTATGCACATGTTACACACACCCTTTGTTACAAATATTAGCACTTCATACAATTCACCCTGCATCTCACTTTCTTCACATCTTATCTTGGAGATTGGTCCATACTGTCAAATATAGACCTGCCTCAGTCTTCAACAGGTGCATTTTATTCTGTTGCATGGATGTGCCGACCTATATTTAACCAGGGGCCTATAAATGGGTATTTAGGTTGTTTCAATCCTTTGCTACAGCAAATAAAGCCACAGTGAATAATACTATATCCACTTCTGCACAGAATGGTCATTTTAATATAAAAGGTACTCTAGCAAAGGCATCGAACACTGGAGAGTAACACCTAAATCCTCCTCTGAGGTTTCCTCAAAGTATTTGGCAAAGAATCCTGAGCTGGGATGGACCCCTGAGCTCATCCCAACTTCTCCATTTCAGGTCTGAAGAAGCATGTTAATCCAGCAAGGAGATAATATGTACATTCAAACTGTAATACAAAGCAGACTGATAAATGCTATAACAAGTGTGTAAATAAAGTATGGGAGCTCAGGGCAAAAATTAACTCTGAACGAAGGATTAGCAAAATTTTGCAGAAGAGCTGACCTCCCACTAATGAGAAGTAATCAGGAACCACGCCTCACCATGTTGATGTCCCTCCAGAGCCAAGCATTTTCTAGATTTTTAGTAAGAACTGGATACCTTTTTAAAAATTGATTTGTATTAGACATAAACAAATGTTTCCTGACTGAGGGAGATGCCAAACAGAGAGAAGTCACTGTGGGAAAAGTTGTGAAATAGACCTACCCGCAGAGTTTTTAGAAAAGGAGGATTCCTGTATGTTTAGGAATTATGGCATTCGAGCCAGACTGATGCAATGCATTTTACTAGATAGGCTTTTAAAAGTCTTAGCCAACCTAGTGATTTTATCCATCTAAACACATGCACACAACCTGCACCCCAGTGTTCACAGCAGCAGTATTTACAATAGCCAAGACATGGAAACAGCCTAAATGTCCAGCAACAGATGACTGGATAAAGAAGCTGTGATATATTTATACCATGGAATACTATTCAGCCATAAAAACTGACAACACATTTGCAGCAATGTGGATGTTCCTGGAGAATGTCATTCTAAGTGAAGTAAGCCAGAAAGAGAAAGAAAAATACCATATAAGATCAGTCATAAGTGGAATCTAAAACAGAACAGAACAAAACAAAACATAAATACAGAACAGAAACAGACTTACAGACATAGAATACAAACTTGTGGTTGCCAAGGGGGCGGTGAGTGGGAAGGGACAGACTGGGATTTCAAAATGTAGAATAGATTAACAAGATTACACTGTATAGCACAGGGAAATATATACAGGATCTTGTGGTAGCTCACAGTGAAAGGAATGTGGCAAGGAATATATGTATGTTCATGTGTGGCTGAAAAATTGTGCTCTACACTGGAATTCAACACAACATTGTAAAATGACTATAACTCAATAAAAAAATGTTTAAAAAAACACGCGCACACACACGCACACACAATCTAGTCTGTCCCTTGGAGCACAATTACAGTCTCAATTGTAAGAAGTAGGTAAACTCAGCCCCCCTTCCACTAGCCCATTTCAAACTGACGCTTAACGCGTGGGAGACGTTCCCCTGTGCGCCCAGTGTCCCTGCGCGGCTTCGAGGCCCACCTTCCGAGCAGTTACTGTGCTGTAGTCATACAGCAGCTGCTGAGAAATCGACCTTTGTTCTCTGTCCACCCCAGTGTGCACTCGGATTAAATCCCGGCAGTGCTCTCAGTGAACTTGCCACTGCCCGTCTCTGCTGACATCATGATCCAGTAGCCAGAATGGACGCCCAGAACGAGTTAGCAGTGCTGACCGATCCTCTTGTGAAATCTAGTTACTCAGACAGTTTCCTAACAAAATTCCAGTAACCAAACTCTCAGCTGCCAAGGACTGCTCTTTACTCAGTGTCCTCTCTCTCTATTTTTTGGAAGGCAGAGTTTACCAGTTGAGGCTGTGCATGGGTGACCAAAAAAGGGGGGGAAAATTGTGTAAATGTTTTTCACGTCTGAAGTCTGCGTAGACTTAGTCACCCATCTTATGCTAGGTACAGATAACCTAGTCAATATCCACTGTCGCACCTTTAACAGCTCAACAGGGCCACAAAATGGCAGTGATTTTTGTATTACCTGGCACGTCAAAATTGGGGAGTTCCATTTAAGCAAGTATTTAGGTTACTAAAAAGTTACCCTATGTTAATTTTTGGAATAGCAATTTTTAGAGGATTAGAATGCATGCAAATATTTGATTCTAAAGCCCTGGGCAATCCAACATAAAAGTTAACGATTTGGCAGGCATTTTGGGGTTGGGCTATACCGTGGCCCCACTGTTAAGAGTCTGAATTTTCAAACCTCCTTGCTCTAAGCGTAGTACTCAGGCCAGGGGCACCTGGAAGCTGGTTAGAAATGCAGAATCTCAACCCCACCCCAGACCTACTAAAAATTTGTGTGTGCATTAAAGTTTGAGAAACATTGTCCTAAAAGAAGAGCATTCTTCTTAAAAGGTCTACAGTTGATAGGCAGTTAAATTTTAACCAGCTTTAAATTAAATGACACATTCTCAATTACGCTAGACTTGAGAGATTAAAATCACCCTCCACTAACCTATTCCCATCATCATTGTTCATTTGAGGAAGCCAGGGAACTCTGCCCTCCATTTGGGTGTCTCCCTCGTCACCCAGCCTTGCCTTTTGCTGTCCCTCTCCTCCTTGGACCCTCTCCTCCCTGTGGCGCCCACTCCCAGACACAGGTGCCGAAAGTTGCATCTTCCTGGTCCTGCTGGCTACACTTAAGGTGCCTCTTGGCACAGCCTTCTCTCCCTGGCTGCCCAGGGCTGCCGCTTTAATGTATCTGACCCAGTTGGTACCACATCACTTAAATCTTTGCTCCTGTTCCTTCACTACCTACATCAAACCTACTGGCTTTTCTCCCACCATCTCTAGAGCAATCTCTCTATGACTTCCAGTGACAGCTAAGTGACTTAGGGAACCAAGCTGTCCCAGAGGGAGCAGATCATGGCCCTTCAGTGCCTACTCTTCTCTCCTCCAAAACATGCACTTTACAACGCCCTTCTAGGGGTATAGCTTCATCATTGTTATCTTCGCTGAGTCCCTAATGGCAAAGAGAGAGGAAAGTGCCTTCCAAATGAACAACCACACATGCAGAGGTCCAGGGGATGGGAGAAGCTGGTTGTCCTTGAGGAACTGAAAGGTCAGCATGGCTGAAGGAAAGTGAAAACAGCCACCGATCACAGAAAAAAGGATGAAACATGGAGAGAAACAGATGGAGTAGTGAGAGGTTTAGGGATGGTTCTCAGACTTGAGGGTGCTTGAAAATCACCCGGGGAAGCTTGTTAGAACACAGATTTTCCAGATCCCACCTTGAGATTCAGTGCTTTAGAGGGCTGGTGGGCCCAGGAGTCCGCATTTTCCCACAAATACACCCAGAGATTCTGGGATTCGCAGATCACCCTTGGAGAAGCACTTGTCCTGATCAACTATCCTCAGCCCTGGCTGCACAATGGCCTCGCCTCAGGGGCTTTATAAGATGCTGATGTCTGTGCCCCTCCCTCCGAGGTTCTGGTATAATTGATCTGATGTGCAGGTAGGGCAGCTGGACATTTAAAAGATGCCCACATGACTCTAATTGGCAGTCAAGTTTGGGAACTAGTAGTCAACAGCCTGGCGTACTCTTCAAAGGGCCAGCCCAGGTGGAGCATCTTAAAAAGCAGAGAGACCAATAGAAGGGAGTTTAGAAAGGCAGAGTGAAGGGGTGGAAGTGTTCCAAGGACAAACCTTGCTTTTGTCATATCCAGCCAACAAGCATCTGCCTCTCTGGGTGCCAAGTAACACTCCTGGGGCCACAAGGCTCAGGCTCAGTGTTTCTAGCCAAAGCGAGGGCCTCAGAACCCAGGATGGAGTCCTCTGCCTTCAAGCCTCAAACCCCCCACTGCAGCAGCTCCTGAGGTATCATCTTTCCTCCATCTCAGAAACCCAGAGGGCCAGCCATGCCAAACCTTTGTGCAAATTATAAAACTGCTTCGCTCTGCATGAATAAACATGAGAGAGAATGTGTAGAGGAAAGGAAAACATTTATCAACGATGTGTCTTCTAAACCTCCCAAGATCATGCAGCTTTAATGGCTGAATGATTTTGAAAGGAAAACTTGTAAATTGAGCTGCCCCTGAACTCATACTAAAATGCCATGAAATTAATTGACTCTCTCTGTGCTTACCTAACGGTAAGCTGCGCTGCACACCCAAGTCGGGGCCAGCCCAGATTACAGTTAACACGCTGCCTTATCCTCAGGCCACTCCAATCAAGAAGGCAAAGCAGCCACCCCTCACAGGGCAGGTTACCTTCTTAGGCACCATCTTAATAAAGGCAGAGGGTTACGGCTCTTGAATAAAAACACTTGCTATATGATTTTTGCCACCTCATGTTCCAAATTGACTGGAGAACAAATGGGCAAATTAGCTGGGCCCCAGGAAGCATGAGTCAGCCAGATAGATCCCCCAGGACTAGATTGCCTTCCGGGCAGTGACTCACCACCTAACTCTGGGATCAGCAGAGGAGAGGACAGCTGTCCCCAAGGTCACCATGACCTGGAAAAGGCTCTAAGCAGAGAACACGTTAGCACCTGGCAGCTCTCTTCCTGGTTTGTCTTCTTTTTATGAATGGGATATACTGAGCACCTGTTCTGCCTGTCACTTGCAGATGTTATCCCATTGGGTCCCCAAACAGCCCTCAGAGGTGGGTTATCATTAACCTCATTTTCCTGAAGAGGAAACGGCACCTCCGAGAAGCTAAGAGATTTGCCTGTGAGCTATGGGTGGAGAGCATCTGATCAAACTCTTGTGTTCTTTTCACTTCCCTTTCTCTCCCTCCACCACCCTTCTTCATATAATAAAGTCAACTCCTAAGAGTTAAATTTGAGGAATTTGGGCTGTACACGACTGTGTAACTACCACCACCATCAAAATAGAGAATATTTCCCCCACTCCAAAAAACTCTCCTGTACCTCTTTGTAGGTTAATCTCTTCCTCCTCAGCCCCAGCCCTGGCAAAAACTAACCTATTTCCTGTCTCTGTCATCTTGCCTTTCATGGGGCCAGAGTATATAAATACCTCCTATAGATCAGTGATAAGACAAAGCATCTGATTCAAAGTCAGCAAACAGTTTAAACACACACACACATTTATAACCAATAAGCATAGAAAAGTTTCTCAACTTATTAGTCATCTTAAAAACTTAAATCAAAGCCCAAATTAGACACCACCACACATGTACTAGAATGGCTAAAATGAAAAAGACTGCATCAAATAACAAGGATGTGGACCAACCAGAACTCTTAATATATGTTGGTGGGAGTGTAAAATGCGGTCCTGTGGCCACCTTGAAAAGAGGCACAGCATCCACTCATTTGGGGGCAGGGGGCATAGCTCATTGGTAGAGCACATGCTTGGTGTGCATGTGGTCCTGGGTTCAATCTCCAGTGCCCCTGTTAGGGGGAAAAAAAAAAAGAAAAAAGGCACAACGGTTGCCTCTAAAACTAAACATCTCCATGACTTAGCAATTCCATTCCTACATATTTACACAAACTAAAATGTATAAGCCATCAAAAAAGCCTTGCATAAGCATATTCATAGCAGCTCTATTCATAACAGCTCCAAACTGAAAACATCCCGGATAGCCATTACCAGGAGAATGGATAAACAGTGTCCTATTACTGAGTAATAAAGAGCAAATGAATTGCTGGCACATGCAACAACATGAAAGAATTACTGAAACATGCTGAGCAAAAAAAATCCTGACCCAAAGCTACATGCTCTATGCTCTAGACTAAATGTTTGTGTTACCTCCCCCGACCTTCCCCTCATTTTTTGTTGAAACCTAATCCCCAGTGTGATGGTATTTGGAGGTGGGGCCTTTAGGAGGTGACTGTCATGATCGTGGCAGCCTCGTGAATGGGACTGGTGCCCTTATAAGGGAGACGCCAGAGACCGCGCCAGCTTTCTCTCTGCTGCGTGAGGATGCAGCAAGAAGGGGCTCTTCACAATGTTACCAAACGCAAGTTCTTGTGCCGGATGCACAGTGAGGCCAAACAAACCGAAACATCAGAGTTTGGAGCAGAGAAAGGTTTACTGCAGGGCCGAGCAAGGAAGACGGGGTGGTTCATATCCAAGAAAACGCTGAACTTCCCTAAAGGGTCTCAGCAAAGCATATTTAAAGGCCAGGTAAATGGGGGTGGGGTCACAGGGTACATGATCAGATGTGCACAATTCCCTGATTGGTTGATGTTGAGGTAACAGGGTGATCAACACTATCAACCCCTAGGCGCCAGAAGGTCTGGGGGCCCCGTGCTCACGATCATCAAGTAGTTAGTTTCCTCCCTTTGGCGGTGGGTTTTTTAGCATCTGAAAAACTCAGGAAATATACATAAGATACTGTGAAGGAAAAACCGGGCTGGTCTAACAAGATAACTCACAAGTCTAAGTATTGGAATACTGATCTGAGTTCTGCTAGACTAACTTGTAAATCTAGGTTAATTAGTGTTGGTTTGCTGTTCATGTTTTTTGCTAGCCAGCTGGGTTTTCAAAAATACATATCTGGCTTTGGAATGTTGGTTTGCTGCCTCCCCGCCTCCACTTTTGTGATGATAATGCTGCTAAAGCTCTTCCATGCCTATTGGCCGAATACCCCAAGCTTGTACTTTACCCTATAAAACCTCATGCGCATGTCTTGGAGGTGCTCAGAGCTTCGGAGCAGAAGCCCCTCTGAGCCCGCCGGCGTAATACATCTGAGGACTCCAACCCTCCGAGTGGTGCTTGTTTCTTGACTGGCCTGTCGTTTCCATAACAATACTATTAACTGGGTACTTCGGAGGAAGGTGTGGGGCCGGTATCTGTTCTGAGAAGGCACCACAGGATCCTGATCGGTTATAACCATGTATTGAGCCTGTGCCTTGGTTTTGGACTTCCCACTTTCTAGAACTGTGAGGGAAAAAAAGTTTGATATTTAAGCCACCTAGTCTACAGTGTATTTGTTTTAGCATCCCAAACTGACTAGGACAACATGTGATTCTACAGAGTTCTAGAACAGGCAAAGTTAATCTGCGGTGATAAAATCAGAACAGCTGCTGCGTGAGTCTGTTGGGTAATTGACTGGGAGGACAGGCAGGAATTTTCTGAAGTGATGAAAATTTCCTGTACCTTGACAGAGGTGTGGGTTACTCAAGTACGCATGCTTGTTGGAACTAATCTAACTGTATACTTAATAGCTGTGTATTCCACTGCCTGTATCTCAATTTTAAAAAGACATTGCCCACTGTTACCTAGGACTGGTTTATAATAGTTGCTGGTCTGTAGGAGACAAGGAATAGGTAAACCAGGAATAACTAAACCAGTAACTAAGTCAAATCACCTGACTGGTGGCTGGATCTTTGAAGGCCACGATGTTATCACAGCATAGAAACTCCGAAAACCAGTGTAAGACAAGGTTCTGGGGTCTCAGCAAGAGCTCTGAAAAAATGATAACCGTAAAAAAAATCAAACAATGAAATAATTTAAATGATATTTTTAAATACAATATAAAGACAACATGGATAATGTAGTCTAAACAAGACACAAAGAATGAATTAGAGTGTTTGAAGATAATGCTGAGAAATGCACCCAGAACTCAGCCTACAAGGACAAAGATTATGGTTTTTAAAAACATGAAAGGACAGTTTCAAGACCTGGAGGGCAGATCAAGGAACTCCAGAGGGAGCCCCTAAAAGGGACTAGCAGAGATCCAATAGCTGAAGAAATAATAAAATGATTTTCCAAAATTGAAGAACTATCTAAATCCTAGGATCAAAAGCACATTCTGTGTACTGAGCAGGATGATAAAAAGTAAATCCACATCTAGACCAGAGTAATGGATCTGAGGAGCGCCAAAAATAAAGATAATCCCTTAAAAGTCATTGAGAAGAAAGCTGACCTGCTGGGGAACACCTTCTAGGCGGCAGATTCCAACCACAAAACGGTAGATGCCAAAAGACAACTGGAGACCTGCCACACTAGACCATTGCCTCCAAACTAGTCTTTGAAAGCGAGGGCAGAATAAAATTACTGTTAGACATACAGAGTATAATAGAATTTACCACCATGGGATCTTAACTAAACAAAGGAATTTTTTCAAGATTGCTTCAAGAAGAAATGTAAACCCAGGGGGAAAACATAGGATACAAAAAAAATAGAGAGCATAAAAATTGATAAAATTTGTCAGTAAATTTTAACTGTTGTTGACTGTTATTTTAAGGTTTCTTTTTGTGTTTATAAAATAAGGTTAAGTTCACGTGGGTTAGTTTTTCTTTCCCCTTCTCCCCTTTAGTGTGGTTATGTTATTTATTTGGAAAAAAAATTAAGTTCATCTGGTTTTGTTTGTATTCATGTTATTTACGGGATTGTTTGAGTATGTGAAACATTGAAACTGGTTCGAAAACTCAGAGGTATTCAAAAAGTTTTACTCAAAGAAGTGTCCTTTCCCCCTTGCCCCATGCCCCCCATCTCTTCTACTCTGTTCTTATTCTCGCTTTTCCATCGTTTTTCACTCACTCACTGCAGATAACCCATCTCGTTGATTTCTGGTCATCCTTCCTGTGTTTCTTCCTCCACAAATGAGCAGATACACGTGTATTTTCTTGTTTCTCCTTTCTTGTAAAAAAGGTAGTTTTAGTGGAGTTCACCTTGCTCTATTAAATGTGTTTCAATAGCTTTGAATCTCAGAAAGAGAGATTTGAAATCTCAGTCCTTTCCTTCTCAGAAGTCCACTGTGGGGTGATTGATTTATTTTGTAAATTTTCCTGCCCTGACCTCAAGAATATTCAAATGCATTTACCAGTGGGAATGCAGGGAGAGGACCAGGGCTCCCTCCACTTCCTGAGACTTAGATGTGGCCCCTTATCTGATAAATTGCTATACACGGTGCTACCTGCAGAATGATGTGTGGTAAGCTTTGGTTTAGACGATGACTATTAGGGTGACCTTCTCTGAAAAAACATGATTCAAAGCAACCTGATTTTTTTACTTCTCAAAAGAGCTCCCCACAACTAGTGTTCCTGTTCTTTTATGGGTGGACCCATTACTCCACATGGACAAGAAAAAAAAATCTCTCTGAATGGAGATTTTATCACCCTCCATACAAGCTCTCCTTCTCAGCCTTGTATCAGCCATAATTTTGAAAAACTCGCCTTCTCTGGCTTCATCTAAGTTGAAAATGCTGAAAAAGACAAAGGCAAGGGAAGACCGTATTAGTCCTCCACTGGAGGCCTCCCTCAGCATGGGCTCTGATCCACTGGTCAATACTCTGATTCTTCAGTAAACCAGACGTGTTCCCGCTGTGTTACTATCTTTTCATTTTTGGCCTCGTTTTCTCAGAAGAGTTAAATATTTTCTAGGAAGTCTAAACTGAGAACAACAACACTCACCCTACTTTCTTTTTGAGAGTGGAAAAGAAAGCTGAGTCTATTGATCACAGAAATGGGAGGGAACATGCATTATATTTTAACCAGTGTGTAAAGAAGGCTCTTCTGTAATCAGCTATCCGGACCCTTCTCTTCAGAGAATTTCGTTTTATAGCAAATCGCTGTTGGGATGAAGCTTTATAGCTTTGGAGTCCTTGTAGCCACCATCCTCTTCTGTGAGCAGCATGGCTTCGCATTTCAGAGGTAACCTGGCAGCACCCTAGATGGTGGTGGGTCATCTCCTCTACTTGTTTGCCCCCAACGGAATCCAGTCCATGCATTGGACTAGGGAGCAAAACGTTCAGGTTTGAAGGTCAGCTCTGTCTGCAACTTCCCGTGTTGCCCTTCCAAATTGTAGATGTCAGTATAATGAGGATTTCACTAGAGCTAAGGTCTTTTTTTCTTTTCTGGCTCTAGTTTTATTACTGAGAAAACTTGGGATGATATGTATATTCAGTGGCTATGAAAATGAGAGGAATAGAATCTTCTGATTTTTAAAATATATTTAGTTACATCCTATCGCATTGCACGTTTTATATTTTTCTTGCCTTCACAGATACCACGTATGAACTATGGATAATTTTTTTTTCTTGTACATGAAACATGGGAGGGAGAAGAGGATAAATGTATCAAACAGGAGGTCTGGGTTGAGCATGGGTATTCAGCATGGAATACGAAAGGAAGAAAAGCTGTGTTATAAAGAACACACACAGGAACACATCTCATTCTTATTTTGCTTGGTAGAATGATTCCCATCGGAATTTCTACTATAAACCGCTTGAAAGAACACAAACGAACTCATACCCCAGCCTATATAAAACATGCTGTAAATAGTCCCGGGTTATATGTATTATTCTAATTGATTAGCGAGTCAATTTTTAGGCTCTTCAACATTGATATTGTTTCCTTTGGAATTATTTTGTTCTTCCTTTTGTTTTGCTTCTGTGATCTTTTTCTTCTCCAATTATCTGAGGCAGATTCCTCTCTCCATGTTAGCAAATGGCAAAGAGGGAAGGGACATACCAAGGGCAGGAAAATTCTACCAAAAAAATGTTCCTGAGTTACAAGGAGCCATAGGACAGCATTTAAGAAAAGAGAGCTTGACTTGTGAGCCAGAAGCTGTGTTTGCCCATCATCACTAAACCAGGTATAGTTGGTTGATTCTTTTTTGTTCAAAATGATTGTCAAGTGTCAAGCCACAAATTCCATCACCAAGTGATTGTTCCTGAAATTGAAAAGGGGGTCAGATTGCTAGGATTATTGGTGACTTCTGTCTCTATGTATTATCAATAAATCAGATGACTATGATTTCTAAGGTTCTTGCCAGTTCTAATATACCATTACTTGGCGATTGGCTTTAATTAAGGGTAAAAGAGAGAGAAGGAGAAAAAACTGATATGAAAACGTCCAATCTGGATCCTGGAGACAGTGGAGGTATCATTGCTAGAGAGGGAAACGGAGGCTGTGCCTGGTTATTTAGCTTCTGTGTTGTTCCAGGCACTGGGCTGGGAACTCAGAAATGTTAGCTCATTAAATGCCCACAATTCTCTAGCAATCTTTACCGATATTTTACAGAGGAGGAAAATGAGCCTCAGAGGACTAAATTATTGGCCCCCATATCTAACAATAACTGGAGAGTTTGGATTAAACCCCATGTTTGCCTCATTTCAACTCTTCTCACTGGACTAGTGTGGCCTCTAAAAATTATAGAAATTAGGAAGAGAGCCAATTTGAAGGGAGGTCACAGTGATTTAGTCACAGCGAGTTGGCAGAGAAGACAGTTGGTCTGGAAGGTAGCCTGGAAGAGAAGCCGGGGCTGGAGGTCCAGTCTCAAGGTCCTCACCGACGGCAGGTCTAAAGGTGGCCTCAGCGCCAGCCCGGCACGAGCATCGTCATAGCCGGCTGCGGCCGGGCTTAGCGGGCTCACCCCAGACTGCCATCTGGACCTTATGGTGGACTAAGCTCCTTCATAAGACGTCCGTTAGCAACACACACCAAAGCTCTACTGTGTTGCTGCAAAATGAATCAGCATGTAGCAGGTCAACGGGACTAAGCCTTACGGAATAAAGGAAATACATAGAAGTAAAACAGTGAAGAAATGAATGAGAAAATTCCCTCATGCATGGTTCTTCTTACTATTTTTTGCTTCAACATACATTTTGAAGTCTGATTGATACCCATGCTTGAAGAGAGGGTTGAGACTATGACTCACATATATTTTAATGACATCATATCATATTGAACATACTTAATACTCTGTGCGTAGCGTGATGGTTTCCATGCATTGGAGGAGGGGGAGCTGCAGCTTTGTGGGCAGATGCTTATCCGATTGCTGGGTCCCATCCCTCCACTAGAAATAACATTACAAATGCTTCTTTCCGTGAGTAAAAATAATTTTTTTTAACCAAATGTTTCTGAGCACTGCTTTTCCAGGAATTGCCTATGACTGAAGCTAAAAGAAAAATCTAATTTTATTCAGGGCGACAGACTTTGATGAATTCTTTTCTGGGGGCAAAAATATAACCCCTCTTGGAAAGAGCTAAGGGTCTGGCTTTTTCCTAAAGCTGTTCTTTGTCATCGTTTTCTTGTCGTGATCATTTTCCTAAAAATGCTTTGCGTTCAGGCAATCTCTTAGTGGCTGATTTGTAGGTGCATCTTGATAAATCTCATCAGTGAAATGCCCTGGAACAAGAACAAAAAAAGTTTTAAAGGCATAAATACCATCTGCCAAGGAGAAAGGCAGCCAAAAAAAAAAAAAAAAAAAAAGTCTCCATATTCACTTACTCTTAAAAGCCAAACACTATAAAGGGTAAAAATAAAATACTAGCAAGAATCTGGTAAACAGTCATTAATTGCATTGTACTCTGATTACCCAAGTGCAGCCAATCAGCTGAGGCTAAGTAGGAAGGAAAAGAAGGAAAAGGAATTGGAGAGCAGAGGAGGGTTGAGGATAGAGGGCTTTTGAATTATTAATAGACCACAGGAAATGTTCCTTCTGTTGACTTCATATACTATCTGCCACCTAGAGACCGGCTTGTTCTCTTTCACTTATCTCCCACTGATATATTATTTTCATCTTAGAGAACAGGGCACTAGTGGCTTTAAAATGCTGTAATGCTTAGAACAAAATTGCAGCCTTGGGCTAAATTCCATTGTTCAGAGGCATCGCACAAGCTTTTTACATTCAAAAATAATCTCTCAGTACTATGGTAAGTGTGAACCATCCTTGTAAATCATAGCAGGGGACAGACATTGATGAGTATAATCTTATTCGTAGGGGGAAAGCAGCAGAGGAAATGTTGCCTAGGTATTAAAAACTCAGGAGCTGGAGAGTTGAGTTGCAACCTCAGGACTGCTGCTCATTTGGTCTTGAACAATTTGAGTCCTCTCTGAGCCCATGTTTACTTTTTGTGTAAAGTGACTGTTATTTCATCATGCTTTTCACTCTATTTTTGGTGCAAGCTTGTTTTTTTTTTTTTTTTCAAATGGTTATTGGTTAAATCCTGTAACTGTATCCCTTCAGAGGTGTCGTCAAAACACATTTATTCTTTTGTCTCCCATTGCCTCGATACATTTTATGTGGTGGGGTAATCTTTCCCTGCCCTTGCATGGAAAGAAAATTCTATGGCTTTTTAGCTCACTCTTAAGTAATAGTTCCCAGGTCGTGTTTTAATGTAAACCTCAACTCAGACACTAGAATGTCAAATCCAACCAAGGTATTGTTCAAAGTTCTCAAGCTTTGTAGGAAAACAACTCCTCAGCGCTCTCTCCAAACACAAACACACACACACACACACACACACACACACACACACACACACACACACACACACACACATACACACACACAGGTTTAGCTTCCTCCGGGAGCAACTCAGGTACCAGTCTTTGTGTCTGTAAACTTGAGGGAACATGTTTAGACTCTCCCATCATCCTCTCTACCAAGGAGGCTGTGTTGAAGGAAGTAACACCCTAAAACCTCATTCCCTTGCAATAACTGACAGAATTGCAACAACTTGCTCTGAAGACCTGACCCCATCTCCAAGTGAGGGCGCACAGAGCCAGGAAGCTCATCTTCAGACACTAATCACTGGAGGGGGTACAGCTCACTGGTCAAGTGCATGTTTAGCATGCATGAGGTCCTGAGTTCAATCCCCAGCATCTCCATTAAAAAATAGTAATCAGAGAAAAAAAAAATTGTAAACTCTACCTAAGTGCTCTTGTTACCGAATGGGATGCAAGGCCCTCCTTCTTGGGGCCCTGGCTGAACCAAAGCCCCCCTGGTTGGGCCAGGGACCTTTTTCCGGCTCAGGTTCATGCTGCCAATGATGAAACTGAGTTTGGTGCAAGGAAAACAGGCTTTTATTCAATGGTCAGAGAATGGAGAAGGGTAGCTCATGCTCTAAAGGCATCTTCTCATGGAAGGGTGGGGAGTAAGGGAATTTTAAGGGTTTGAAGGCAGAAAGGTGAACAGGGCTGGAGAAAAGGGGCGGAGATTTGCGGAGGCAGTCGCGCATGCGCAGTCTTCCACGCTCCTTAGCACACGGCTCAGATTGTGCCTAGCAGAGCACAAATTCCCTCGTTGGGGCAGAGATCTTCTCAGGGAAATGAAGCAAAGATAACTCTGGGACACATCTAGGCTTCATCTGTGTGGGCAGGTTCCTGTGGTCACGTCAGAGGCAGTTGACCACCGTGGATCTCTCAAAGCCCAGCTGCAAAGCGTCTCTGCCCAAAAGCAGGTACTTTCTATACACAGAGATAAATCAAGGCAAGGAAAGCAGTAACCTTTAGCCTTTTTTGTCCTTTATCTTGGATCTTAGCCAGTACAGTCTGGTTTTGTCCTGGGCCTTCGTGGCATCCTGTTGATAAAACACAGCTAGCCTGTGTGGTTAAGACCAGTTTCTGCGCCTGGGGCCTGGGCCGCAAAGCATCTGACTGCGCCCCATCTCATTATTTGAGGCTATCCTGTTGGCATTTTGGTCGAACATATTTTATGGCAATTTATATCCTCATAATTTTACTCTTCCACATTTCCTAACTTACTCTTTATATTTAATTTTTTCTTCTTCTTAAGAAAGAGAACTATTTGGATGACAATTTTTACCGTCACATTTTCTTTCTCCTTCTGTTGAATCTGTGTGTGTGTGTGTGTGTGTGTGCGTGTGTGTGTATCCCACACCTCCTTTATCCATTCATCTGTCTGTGGACACTTAGGTTGCTTACATGTCTTGGCTTTTGTAAATAGTGCTGCTATGAACATTGGGGTGTATGTATCTTTTTGAATTAGAGTTTTTGTCTTTTTTGGATATATGCCCAGGAGTGTGATTACTGGATCATGTGGTGACTCTATTTTTAGTTTTTCAAAGAACCTCCATACTATTTTCCATAGTAACTGCACCAATTTACATTCCCACCAACAGTGTAGGAGGTTTCCCTTTTCTCCACACCCTCTCCAGCATTTATTATTTATGGATTTTTTTGATGATGGCCATCTGACTGTTGTGAGGTGATACCTCATGGTAGTTTTGATTTGCTTTTCTCTAATAATTAGCAATGTTGAGCATATTTTCATGTTGGCTACTTGTGTTCTTTGGAGAAATGTCTATTTAAATCTTCTGCCCATTCTTTGATTCTGTTATTTGTTTTTTTGTTACTGAGTTGTATGAGCTGTTTATATATTTTGGAAATTAAGCTTTTGTGAGTTGTACCATTTGCAAATATTTTCTCCCAGTTTGTAGGCTGTCTTTTTGTTTTGTTGTTGGTTTCCTTTGCTGTGCAAAAGCTTTTAAATTTAATTAGGTCCCATTTGTTTATTTTTGCTTTTATTTCCTTTTCCTTGGGAGACTGATCTAACAAAATATTGCTACGATTTATGTCAGAGAAAGTTTTGCTTATGTTTTCTTCTGGAAGTTTTTATGGTATCATGTCTTATGTTTATGTCTTTAAACCAATTTGAGTTTATATTTGTGTATGGTGTGAGGGAATATTCTAACTTCATTGATTTACTGCTGTAGGGTTAATTTCCCCCAGGAAGCATTTAAAAAATTGTGTGTGTGTTGTTGTTGTTGTTTTGGTGAGGGGGTTGGTAATTAGGTTTACTTATTTATTTTTAGAGGAGGTACTGGGGATTGAACCCAGGACCTTGTGTATGTTAAGCATGTGCTCTATCACTTGAGCTATACCCTTCCCCCTCCACCTTCACATTTTGAAAGCAGCCCCCAGTATCCTCTGATGACTAAGATCAATTACTCTGTCCAGCATAAAAACGCCTCTCCTTCTGGATGGTCTCTTGTCACAAGGAAACTGAACTGACTGGGTAGCAACAACTGCTTTAAGCTTAAAGGACTCTTCCTATGCCTTGTGGAAGCATTTCTCCTCTGGGAACCAGAACTTTTAAACTTACAGATTCATATTTGTAGATTGAAAGTGGGGTCACTTGGAGTCATTAAAATGGGGCTGCTCGCTACAACTTGTTTCCTGGAACTATGTCTTCTGTCTACTGGAGACACAGCATCATATAATGATTCTTGATTTAAAGTGTATACTGTATCCTGGAGGATGTTGTTCATTTCCAAACTAGCACCTCAGCTGATGCTTCAACGAGCCATACTAATTGCTGTATCAGGCTAGCAGCTTCTTGGGGGTGTGATATATGGTATGCCCAGTGGATCCCGTGGTTATGTGCCCATTTCTGCTCTCTCCTTGTTGTATAGTGGATCTCTTGATCTGGTACACTAGCTGAATCCCACACACCTGAGGCTCAGCCCAGCAAAGATGCCACACTGAGCACAGTAGCTACAAAGGGGACTTCTCCATGGTTGTGTTTGATTGTCCACTGTCATCCTCTAGGATCCACCTGGTTTTTGTGGGAGACAAACTTGTGAATTAAGGTGGATTTGACAGGAACCACCACCCCTGCATCTTTAAGGGTGGTGTCTTTAAGGGTGATCCTAATATCTGCCATTTTCCCTCAGTATGCTTGCTTTTTTTTTTTTTTTTTTTAGTTTTGTTGTCTTGGCTGGGGACTGGACAGTTTCACTCTTTGGCCTGTGATAGCTCTTGCAGGCCAGGAACTAGTGTGGGGGTTCTATCAACTACCAAGTATGCCCATCTCAATTATAAATTTGGGGGCCAAGAAATGATCATGGGAGGACCCATGGGCCCAGGGTACCCCATATGAGCTAGACAAGGACTCCAGATCCCCAGATTTCAGTGTCAACTTGGACCCTACATATAAAAGACGTCAGCAAGCTTGAGTATTCCCCTCACCTCCACAGGCGGAGTTACCTGAGTAAATTGCCACAGACCCCTTTGGAAAAGGACTGAGGAAGTCATGGTCATGTACCCTCTCTATACTGCTACAGGGTCTTTCTTGTGGGGACCTGACTCCTCCTTCAGGCAACAGATTCTGGGCTGAGTAAGATCTGGGCAACGGATTGTGAGTTTTGGTTGAGATGGCTGTACTTAGCCACTCTCATTATCCATCCCTGGCTTATTTTGACTGTAAAGATTGGGCAATATCTTTGTTGGCTGCCATCTGTCTTGCCCCTAAGAACTCTGTGTTCTCTCAACTAGCTCTATAGTTTTCCAAGGGTCATGCCCCTCTGGCTACCACTCTGACCTTGCTGCTTATTACAGTGACAGTGGCTAGCTTGTTACCGGTGGTTAAGCACTGCCACCTGGCTTTTGTTACATCATCCCCATGAGCTCCATCCTATAACATCATCTCTGACCGTCAGCCTTCAGGATCTACTCCCACCTCCTCTCCTGGCCTCCAAACCAACAGCTAAGGTTAAGTCATGACCAAATCTGGCTGTGGAAGTGCTGAAGATGGTAATAAAGAAGAGAGGCTCTATCCGTAAAGAGGTATACTTGCCCGTGATACAGGATTTGACAGTCTAGTGAGATCCTTGGGGGGTGGTGCTAACTGCTGCTAGGATGGTTCTTGGAAGCTTGGAGAAAAATAATAGCCTTCACTAACTCAACTAGAAGTGTCAGAACTATTGCAGCAGATGGTGAAAAAGAGGAACAAAAAGTTCCCCGGGCGGGATATGCTGGAATGAAAATACTATGAAAGGCTGGAAAACCCACCAGTAACCATGCTCCACTGATAGGCTCAGAGGACTTTCAAAAAAAAATAAGGAATGTGCTTGTGCGAGAGTCATCACTGTTCTGGGAAGCTGGGAAGTGGCTTTTTCACAGAGTAACTTTTTTAATAGTTTTTTTTTCCCGATTAAATAAAATGAGTTCTTTTTTGGTTAAAAAAAGTAAATAATATGGAAAAACATAAAATCAGGGATAAAAACACTGAAATGTCATCATCCTTAGAAAACATCATCAACATTTTGGTAATCAGTCTTTCGTGCATTTTTCTATACATTTATACACACCCGTGTGTAAGTTTACATTAGCTGAATGTTGTATCTTTCATCAGAAGTACAGAAACCTTTCTTCTGAAAACAATCTTATTTGTTCCCTGCCCTCACCTATGCAGTCCTTCAACTGTCATTCCCCACCATTCAGATCCATATTAACAATGGGCTGTTTATTTATTCCTAATTTTTCTCCTGCTTTTAACACATAGTTTTCCTTTTTCTTTCTTATTTTTTTTTTACAAAAATGGAATATTGTTTCGTACAGTTGCTGTTTCTCTCCCTTAATACATCATATAAATATCCCCCAAATTAACTATTAAAAGTCTAATTGAGTCTTTATGATGACTACAAAATATTCTAGAATGTGGAGACACCACCAACACTCAAGGATTCTGTTACCAGTAAGTACTCGTGTGGTTTAGTCATTGTTACTAGGAATCATCCTGCAATACATATCCTTGAACATCTGTCCTTTTCCCCATTACTTTTTTTTTTTTTTTTTTTTTTTTTGGCAGTGGGGAGGTAGTTAGGTTTACTTATTTATTATTAAAGCAGATACTGAGGCTTGAACCCAGGATCTCATGTACGCTAAGCATGTGCTCTACCACTGAGCGATACCCTCTCCCTTGAATCCTTAATCACCAGTTGAATGGCTTATGCTTAAACTGTACTAGGGATTGACTCGAAATTTCTGAATCCACCGTTTCTGTGAGCAACTCTTTCCCGCTTTTGATAATCAAATCGTCATAGGCTTATTTCTGGGATTTAGAATCCGAAATAAACCATGCTGCACCCTACCGTCCAAGTTATCCTTATAAATCACAAGTCAAATGACATCACTTTCCTTACTCCTAACTGCCTACAAGATAAAGACCAAATTTCTCAGCATGCATTGGAAAACTTCTCTAGGGGAGAACTAACATAAGTTTCCAAACTTATTTCTGTTTGGCTACCGTTCTTCTCTTGCTCTAAATACCTAAATCCTACACTTGGCAAAAATAAACATCTTGCTGTTTTCCTGACAACGCCTCTTTGTCTCCTGCTGTTCTGCCTTTACACTGCTTATTTACCCAGCTATCTCTTCCATGAAGCCTTTGCTAATAATAGTAAGTAGAAGAAATCATAACCTTTTGAGCTTCTAGAGCTCTTGGTACATGTTTTTGTTTTATTTGCTTAATAAAATTTTATTTGAAACATTTGTAGATTTACAGATAAGTTGCAAAGATGTTACAGAGAGTTTCTGTATACCTGCACCCAGTTTCTCTTCTTGTTAACATCTTATATTACCATGGTGTATTTGTCAACACTGAGAAACCAACGCTAAACTCCAGGCTTTATTTAGATTTCACCGGTTTTTCCACTATTCCGTTCCAAGATCCAATCCAGGAGACGATCTTTCATCATGTTGCTGATGTTCAGTTTCCTGAGTGCCATTGTTTTATAGATGCTGTCCAGTGTTTTAGTTGTTTCAGGCAGGAGGGTAAACTTGGTCCCTGTTTCTCCATCTTGAATGGAAGCAAAATCTAAGGTTACTTTTAAATAAAGGAAGAGCAAAACATTTTCTTTCTGATTGAAAAAATATTTATCCTCACATTTCAGGGGCAATATTTCTCCAAAAATAAAAGAAAAGTCTTTCTAAGTGAAAAAAATGGCTCCCCTCTGGCAATTGTCACCAACATAGCTTAATTTAAACTTAAATAAAATAGCCTTGTGTGGTTATCAGAGAGATACTGGAAACCTGAGAATGATATTGCAGTTCATGGATTCCATGTATTTCGCCTGGAATCGCTCACCTTACTGCTTCCATTCTCTCTCTATCCGAACCTCCCTTACCTGCGAAAAATAAGAGGGAGAGCTGCAAATATGAGAAAATTTACTAAGAAAATCTTTCTGATGAAGTGGTATGTGAACATAAAGTAGATACATGTTGACTCACACTATCCTATTGCCTTGGTTTTGCAAGAATTGCTCAGGATGTTTTAACCTAGAAAGCATTGCAAGGCAGAAAGAAATATGACAAAGCCAAGGTGAGAAAACAAATTAAACCAAGCGTCAACTTAAAAAAAACAAACAAACCTCTATTAATGTCATTCACCACATAAAGAGATTAAACCAGAAAACCCTTAGGCTCATTTCCCAAAAACATGATAAAATGCACACCTATTTGTGATTAAAAACTCATAGCAGACAGCAGATGGAAATTTCTTTAACTTCATAAAAGAGATCTACCAAAACCCCATTAGAAAGTTTTCCTTAAAAATTATGAATCATGCATTTTATTTCCACTTATCCAATACTGTACTAAAGGTCCTAACCAATACAGTAAGTGAGGAAAGAAAAAAAGGAAACCTTTGTAATTATTTAAACAAAAAAAGCAAAACTTAATATGTGCAGTTGTAATGATCATTTACCAAAAAAATTTACATAAAAATGATCAAAATTATGAAGGTAACTGGATAGAAAAGCAATATAAAAATCACTTTCATTTCTATGTGTCAGCAATTAAGAACTAAGAGATGAAATATTAAAAAGTTATCATTTAGAAAATAAAAACAAACTTACTAGAATAGATATAATAAGAATTGTGCAACACAAGTGCATCACATAAGAGAAAATATAAATGGCCAATAATCAAATGGAAATAATTCTACTTTCTTAGTAAGTCAGAAAATTTAAATTAAAATCACAAGAATATTCCATTTACAGTCATTAGATTAGGGAAGTTAAAAAGTAGACGGCATTAATTGTTAGCAAGGAGGAGCTGTAGGAAATCTTTCCTACCACTGGTGAAACTATACATTGATACAAAAAGTTTGAGGAATAATTTGACACCATCCTGGTGAAATGAAAGTTGCATGTACTGTATGAAATAGCAACTCTGCTTGTAGACAAATTCTTGCACATGTGAACTAAGGCTAGATACTTCCGCACAGATGATGATCGTGAAAATACAATGTTGAGTAAAAAAAAAACACACAGTACATATAGTATGGATACCATTTTCATAAGGTCAAATCAAGCAAATCTAAACATAATGTTTAAGAATCCATACCTGTGTGTAGGAAAAGCACAGGAATGAGCAAAAGTGAAAATTTAGGGTGGTGGATACCTTTGGGGACATGGCAGGAGAGCAGGGTTGGGGGGAGACCCCAAGGAACTCAAGGACAGAATGAACTTGGGCTTTTTAAAGTGGGGTAATAAGTTCACAGGCATTCATTGGATTATGTAATAAACTAGTGTTAGCATAAATATTCTCTCATGCGTCAAATATTTTTTAAAATTAAAACACACACACACATGCACACACGGGAAAAGAAACCCTCTGCAAAGTGACTCCGATTTAAGAGAGCTGTTGATTTTGCAGTTGCTAAGGAGCAGAGAGAATAATGGAGTATATGTTCTCTTTTTTTTCTTCTGAGGTAACATTGATTTATAACATCACGCAAGTTTCATGAGTACAACATTATATTTCTACTTCCATATACCCTACCACGTGCTCACCACCAAAAATTTATTTTTCATCTGTCATCATACGGTTGACCTCCTTTACCCATTTCGCCCTCCCCTCCCCTCCCCTCTGGTAACTACTACTTTGTTCTTTGTATCTAGATGTTTGTTTTGGTTTGGTTTGGTGTGTTCATTGGTTTGCTTGTTTGTTAATGGAGGTACTAGAAATTGACCGCAGGACCTTGTGCATGCTAATACACTCTACCACTGAGCTATACACACCCACCCTCCCTGTTCGATTCTTATGTTCCACATATGAGTGAAATCATACGGTCTTGTCTATCTCCATCTGATTTATTTCACTTAGCATAACACCCTCTAGGTCCATCCATGTTGTCACAAATGACAAGATAATCTTTGTAACACTTTGTGGTGAGCTTCTTTTTCCTTTCAACAGTTAAATTTTGTTTCCCTTTTACAATTACCTAGAAGCCCCTCCCGGTATAATTTATCTCATTTTCACTTTTTATGTAACATCAATATCCTGTTTTATTTTTTCCCCAGTGGCCAGGTGTTATCGGCACTTCCTAGAACCTCTAGGCAAGTTCAGATTCTGCAGAATCTTACTACAACATATGAGGTAATTTCTCCCTCATTTATCTTCATCTTGTTTTTATTTTATACAAGTCTGGTGTGTCACATTCTCTCCCGTGTACCCTCTCACTTATGCATAGCTGGAATAAATCGCTGCTCTTGGAGCCTTCTCCTCCTTTCTATAATCACAAGATTTTGCTGGTTCCCAAAATCAAACTTTCTTCATTTGTGCTACTGGCTTTTCAGTCAATTGCGTAATAGTATCTTGGGATTGAAAGTGTGAATTAACAAAGATACTACAATAACAGAAGTCCAACAGAACTTTGCTTAAAAGTTAATAGTTCTTAACCAAGGAGTAAGCATCAAAACCACAAAAGAAAATATATGCAAATTTTCATGCCTGGGACCCAATTCCCCAGAATGTAGAAAACTGCTAAGAGTAACAAAATATCATGATAGAAAATTAACAGCTCCATGTTCATTGGGTTAGGGTTCTCCGAGAAGCGGAAGTCAAAACCAGACTAGAGGTGTGAGAGACTGGTTGAGGGGGATGCTTGTGAAGGATGAAGAGGAGGGAGCTGGAGGTGGCAGGGAGCATCCTCATGCCATCGGGAAGCTCTGACACCTGGGCAGAAAGGAGGGCTGTGCATGGACAACCTCTAGACAGCAGGGCAGTTCCAATGACAGTTTGACTAGGCCATGATACGACCTTAAGCCAAAGTCACCTGTCAGAGGAAACCCTTACCTAGCAGGAATGCACTGCAGTGCTCAGTCACTGGCTGTCTGCAGCCCTGGAGGAGCACAGCTTCAGCCTGTGGTGGATCAAGACGGGCAGCAGCTGGGAAGGTCAGTCAACAAACCTCTCCCCACGGAAGAGCTGACCTGTGCACTCTCACAGCCACCACACCATGGACAGAGGAACTACTGCCAGAAAGTCAGAATCTAGCTCTTCCTCTGCCACTTCTTGGTGTGTGATTTTAGACAATGTAGCTTCGAGCCTTTATTTCCATCTGCACCATAAAAATAATCACACATGCCTCATCTATGTGAAAGTGTTGTTACAATGATCAAAGGCAAGGAGTGTGAATGTGCTTTGGAAAAGTACCGTGAACTAGAAAAAAAAAATGTAAATATTATGGGCAGGCATCACCGAAAGGCCATTAGTTAGTTGAAAGAAAAGGAACACCAACATAATCATTGTATCAAGGGTATGGAATTTTTATTAAAGAAAAACAACATTGAATCAACGTTCTTTCTAGATAAACTTTCATTTTTCTTTAAACATTCAACATACACTCCTAGTTTGACAGTTGGGCCTTTAATATATTCATTCACACATTCATTCGTTAGTTCATTGTCTCACCAAATATG
Source organism: Camelus bactrianus (assembly GCF_048773025.1). NCBI lineage: Eukaryota > Metazoa > Chordata > Mammalia > Artiodactyla > Camelidae > Camelus > Camelus bactrianus. The sequence continues at coordinate 17,495,465 of NC_133552.1, forward strand.
TGGAGTACCTCGATGTTCCAGGCTCTTCAGCAACTGGGGTTACAGAGGAGACTAAAATGAATAGCGTTTACACTAAATAAACATTTACATTACCACATGTGTGAAGAGGGATCAGTGATCTGGAAATGTCTTTTTTATTTCCCGTATAGACACCCTTTTATGGCTTTAGCTGCAGATGAGAATGCCGTGAACAACTGTTTTGTTTTATCCATTTTCCCCCTTGCAACCACAGATTGTTCTCTGGCAGCCAGTAACAGCTGAATTTATTGCGAAGAAGAAAGAAGTCCATTTTTTTGTGAATGCGTCTGATGTAAGCAATGTGAAAGCCCATTTAAATGAGAGCAGAATTCTATTCAGGTAGGCATCACTCCCTATTCACCGAGTAGCTATTATAAGTGACTATGATGCAGGTTGCTAGTGGATGGTATAATTGCTTCCTGGAAAAATAAACGTGTTAAACATGGCAACGTGGAAATCTCTGTAGTGCACTGACGATGAAGCCCAGGTGGCTAGTTCTGTGACCTTGGACAGGTGGTTTAACTTCTCATGACCTCAGTCCCTTATCTGAAAAGGACTGTGGAGCCCCTTACAATACCCCAGACCCTTCCTTCTTAGAGTTCCTCTGCTCTGTCTGCCTGGACTTGGGGAGCAAAACTGTCATTCCCTTTTGTAGGCTTTGTGGTATCTCTTGAAAAAGCAGCAGCTACAAGGGATTTTGCTTCCTTCACAAGGTCAGTAAACATTCTGGAATGTCTGGCTGTAAATTAAAAATTGTATCGGGGCGATTTCTGTTCAGCGTCCACACCTTCTTCCTTTTGGGGTCTGCTGTCCAGCGTCTCCTTTCTGTATCCATTGCCCAAGGGCCAGTGTCCTCCTGCCGCCCTAGAATTTCCTGGGGGCCATGCTCTCTTCTGTGTATCAGTGGGAGACCTTTGGATAATACACTATGTTTATTATTAATAACATGTTGCTGGTGTTTACTGCTTTCCAGGAACAGTGCTGAGCCTTTCCATACATTGTGTCATTTAATCTTTATTTAACCCTGTGAGGTAGATACTAACCTCATGATGCAGATGAAACCATTTTTCAAACTTACAAAGGAATTTCTCAAGTTCAACAGGCCAGACAAGGCAGAGCTGGGAGTCAAACTCAGACCTTTCTGATGTGAAAGCCTTGACTTTTATCAGACTTTTACTATTGGCCTAAATAAAAATAAAGAAAGCTTTATTAAAATGACCACCAACTTTCAAATCTTTCACCCCAGGTGACAGAATGGCTCAACTCTGCCTTAATTAAAATGTTTGCCTGGTTAACTCTGTGGCACTTTTCAAGAGAAATTAAATGAGATCACTTTCCCATTCTTTCCCTTTTCCTGTGCTCTTATTTTTCTAGAGATTTGACCATGCAGAACATATGATATAGGCCAATGGTTGTCACAAGGGAAAACAAAAAGAAAAAGCTTTCTGCTTCTCCTCCGTCCTCAGCTGAAAACAGAAAAATACAATGTTACTCTGGATTAAAGAAAGTTGTTCATTAACCTACATGTTCACATAAAAGACACTAACGAGTCACAGTTGAGAAATGTTGATAATGGTGGGGAAAGGATGAGATTTTGGAGGCCCTGAAAAACGTATCACTAGGACCCACTCTTTCCAGCCCGCGGGGTATGTGAGTTTCGGCTTCCCGTGACACTAGCTGGTGGTGTTTTCACCCTGATGAACTTCGCCTTGTTAGATTTCTTAGTGATTTACCCCCATGCTCACCTGTCGTGCCTGCGATCGGCCATGTGGGAAACTCAGGGCCTTGTTTGGAAACCAGCTCACCCTCTGTTTCATCACCCAGTGTCTTGTTGGAAAATGTGGAAGATCTTATCCAGCAGCAGACGACCAAGGACACGCTCAACCCCCGGGCCTCCTCCTCCTACTATGAACACTATCACTCACTAAATGAGGTAAGCTGTTGCGTTTCTCTCCGAAATTACCATTTTCATTTAACGAGTGTTACCATTTCAGCCATGAGAAATTATTAAAGAATCCTAATGGGTGGAAGAGGGTGAAAAAAAAATCACAAAATCACAATTGGGTTGATTACCAGGGGTAATTCATCCTTTTGTAGACATCCTGCCAGGGAAGACTGCATCATTTTTGGTAAATTGCCCCTGAGCAGGATATTTGTCCACAGCTAAGAGTATCTCAAACTGCTAGGTGTAACATGCTAAGGAACAGCAGGAAATTAAAAATGGTGTCTTTTTATTGAAACTGCCACAAATAAATTAATAGTCCAATTAATAATGTCTCCTCAGACCATTATCCTGATTGTACCCTTATTGAATAGTCACCACATTATCTCACTGAATGAAAGGGATTTATTCACTTATATGTAGTATAAAGTTCACTTATAAAAGGAACCTATTTAAAATGGTAACAATAATAATAATGCCTTAAAAAATAATAATGCCTTGTTTTAATTTTTAAGAAATTGATTTTTTTCTATTGACCCTTCTAGGTTCCAGTTTGTCTAGAAGGAATGTAAGCAAGATATTGCTGTTTAGTTGAATGAAGTAAGCTTTCACATCATACTGCAGGAGCCGTTTCCCCATATTTGTTAGTTGAGAGGGTAAACCCCCGGAGCACTTTCTTTTCAATATAATGCACTCCAAGTGGTACAAATCCCCTGATACCGTTTATTTTTTTCATAGGAGTATGCTGCTATATTCCTTAATATAAGCATTTTTATCATCTTTGGCTAGGTGCCCAGAAACTATTAAGGTCCCCATCCATATTTAAGACGTCTAAGACTTAAGTAATAAGAATCAATTTTCTATTTAATCTTCAAAAGCATCTGTTCCTTTCCAGTTAGTTAAATCAGAATTCAGTCTGCTCCTAGAATCAATGTGCCTCGCTGGTTGTCAGGGATCTTAAAATTGCGGCCCCCTCCTTTCTCTCTCCTGTCTTGCCTTAGTCTGTTCCACCTGGACCACCTCCCTCATCAGTCCTGCAGTCCTGCATATACAAACTTGAGGCCCAGGGTTGAGTGGGTAGGCACGACTTGCAAAATGGAAAAGGAAACTATGTCGCTGCTGTGTTGGGTTTGGTGGGGAGAGCAGAGTGCTTTAAATAGAAGTATTTTAAAATATTTTTCTGGTATAGTTTAACTATTTTGTTTGAAAGGTTATTTTTTTCTTTCCCATGAAAGAGTTGGAAAGACATGGGAGGAAAAAAAGTATTAGCTTGCCATAACAAAATGCCACATACTGAGTGGCTTAAACAACAGAAGTTTATTCACTCACAGTTCTGGGGGCTGGAAGTCCAAGTTCAAGGTGTGAGCAGGGTTGGTTTCTTCTGAGGTGTCCCTCCTTGACTTGTAGATGGCTGCCTCCTCGCTCAGTCCTCACGTGGCCTTTTCTGTGTGTGCACATCCTTGGCCTTTCTCTGTCCTAATCTCCACTTCTTTTTTTTTTTTTTTTAACATTTTTTATTGATTTATAATCATTTTACAATGTTATGTCAAATTCCAATGTTCAGCACAATTTTTCAGTCATACATGGACATATACACACTCATTGTCACATTTTTTTCTCTGTGAGCTACCATAACGTTTTGTGTATATTTCCCTGTGCTATACAGTATAATCTTGTTTATCTATTCTACAATTTTGAAATCCCAGTCTATCTCCATTTCTTATAAAGACACCAGTTGGGTTGGATTAGAGCCCACACTAACAGCCTCATTTTAACTTAATTCCCTCTTTAAAGGCTCTATCTCCAAATACAGTCACATTCTAAGGTATTGGGGATTAGGGCTTCAGCATATGAATGGGGGAGGGACACAATTCAGCTCATAACAATGACATTCCAGAAAGTAGTTTGCACCTCTCCTCCCTCCCATCCCCAGTCCTTTCTAAGAGGTTTGTGGGAACCATGACAGTCTTGCTCTCAGGAAATTCTGCCAAGCCCTTTCTTCCCCTCCACCGCTGATCTCTCCTTCAGCCCTCCCCCCAAGTTCACCTGGGGGTCAAGCGGGGTTTCTTTTGTCATTGATTCTCAAATTTTAAGTAAACCACTGTAGGGAGAAAAACAAACAGCCAAAATACACCTCTTAAAACAAATGGCAAAAGAAGAGAGTTATTCAAAGGATGTGACCTTCATTACCTCAGATTAGATTGTGAATAAAGGTCATATAAAGAGCTGCCTTTATATAGCACATCCTCTGCTGCTGGAGGACGTCTACTGAACCATCAATGCCATAACATAAAATAGTTTGATGTAGTAGTTCTCTCAGATATATTCATGCCTTAGAAGAATGACGGTAAACAGGGGCCCAATGAGGAAAGATTTCCAGCACCTCAGACGCTGACCTCAGGGGTGCTTGGGACACAAAGGCCTCCCAGGAGCATCTCAGTTCCCAGCACAGGACAAGTTCTCGCACATACCACTCACCCTAGTTATGGCACTTTGAGAGGATCCAAAGGTAAATGATGCTCCAATTCCCCTCAGCTAGGATTGCTATTTGAAACTACCTCTAAAAAAGTTCCCAGAAATCAGGCCAAGGATTGGTTACTCCCATTGCAGAAGGTGTCAGAGTTGAAATATGGCCCTTGAGAAGCTGGTCTACATCAAAACATGACCAGGTTCCATCACTCAACACCGGCTTCGAAGTGGACACCAGCCTAAAGTCAGGCTTAGAATTTTTTATTTGTTTTTTTCCTTCCACTGGAATCTTGATAGGATCAGAAACCACTAGACTCCTACCTGGAAGAGAGGTCCAGAATCAAACTACTTCCCAGGGTAGAAGAGAATTCTTTTTTCTCCAGATTGTCTTCCATTTTGTCTCTGATCATTTCACAGATCTCACTGTAAGTGTGAAATAATGACACCTCCATTTACCTTGTTCAAAGACAGTGCCCAGGGCTTCCTTAGGTTACTCTTGAAAAGTGAATATTAAAAAAAAAACCTCATATAAAAATGAACTCTTGAATGAATGGTAAAGAGGATTTCATACACAGAGCAGGGATTCATTGTGACAAGCCTTTGAAAATAACTTAAGAAGCCATGCTTTAAAGACTAACTGTTCCTACTTCATAAGTTTCTTAGTACTTTTCCACTTTCTCTAAACCTTGATACTTTAAAAAAACTTTAATTTCATCGATTTTCCTAAGCAATGGAAGAAACACCCTGTCCCCAGTGTTTTAGCTCCTCGTTCTTTCCACACACAAAGGTTTTAGAGGGATCTCCTTCCCTCAAAGAAAGTGTCTGTTTCCTTTGATCAGAGAGATGCTCTGAATTTGCCCTGAGACTGACTGCTGGTTTCTGTTTTGATAGATCTATTCTTGGATAGAAGTTATAAGTGAGCGGTATCCTGATATGATTGAAAAAATCCACATTGGATCCTCATATGAGAAGTATCCACTTTATGTTTTAAAGGTATGTTGTAGGAAGAGCTGTTGATCTTTCAACTTTGGGGAATATGTTATTTCTCCAGCAATCCTTGTTATTACTTCGATTTTTTTTTTTGTTTGTTTTCGTTTTTGATTTTAATTTAACTTCTGGAGACAAGTGTTCCTCAACTTTAATATCCAGCTATTTAGGGATTGGCTATTACCTTTAATTTTTTTCCCCTTTACCAATGCAGCGTTGGTGTAAGAGTAATTACCTCCATTTTAGAATCAACTCTGTGTCTGTTTATGTGACATAGATAAGCCATTTAACCTTCCTGGGCTTCAATGCCTACCTTCACAAAATGAGGGCAGTGGTCTGGTTTACTTTTTAAATTCTTATTTTATTTACGTCGCCACCACCACCTCTGATTGGCTTACTTAGCAAAAAAAAAATAAAAGAAAGAAAGAAAGAAAGAAAGAAAGAAAGAAAGAAAGAAAGAAAGAAAGAAAGAAAGAAAGAAAGAAAGAAAGAAAGAAAGAAAAAATGAAAGAAAAAGAGAGAGAGGAATCTGGTATTGGACGAATATGGACATTGATACAATTTTTGGAACTAAAGGAAGAGTTTAACAATGAAACCCAGGAGGATAGGAACTAGGGCAATGCTGAGATCCTTGGCGGTAGGACTGATATGATAGCTTCTTCAACCACCATCTGTTTGGTTATTTATTTTCAGTTGAATCAATTGGCTTTAATAAAGTCAGTGAATTTGGCTACAGAAAGAATATTGGGAGCCATGAAACTAAACTAATTCTTGTATGTTAATTTCTAATTCTGCAGTTCTGTTTTTTTACCACTCTTTTCTCCCCCAAATTTTTCAAACAAAATAAAAAGAAGCCCTGGAAAAGTTTAATCATTGGAAAAATACATTTGATTTAGTATATATAATACATTTACACATATTTTTCCAACATTATCTTAATTGTGATAGGTAAGCCTCTTTGATCATCCAAAGATAAAATTTTGAGTCAGGGTTTCTGGGTTTTAATCTGTTCAATCTGACAAGAATTTGCAGGGTAAACTCAAGGCAGACATAGGAAACACTGGGTCCTCTTGGCAGCTGAGATGGTTAATCAGACTGGATCCATGTAATCGTGGCATACCCACCTACGACAGTTGCCTTCAGCCGTGCTGTGTGTATTCTTTGGAACTTGTGTTTCTGCGACCTAGGTGTACATGTGGGAAAACCATGCTTCCTGCGTGCATTAGTCCCGATCTTACTCAGTCAAGGATATGCACATCATGTGAGTCCCTGGGGTTCCTCCATCCTTCCAGTCTCAGGACAGGTACCAAGAGAGTTTGCGGAACACAGCTAGACAGAAGGCTGAGTAAGGCAGCTAGTCTGGACAACTCAGGATTTTCTTTTAAATTGAGTAGATTAAATCAGCCAGGTAATTCTCCTCTTTGTCCAACTAGACCCTTTGTGGCCAATGCCATTTGATGTTCTCACTTGCCTTCTCGTTGAAATATCACTAGCTCCAGGTTAGTTAAGAAGAAACCTTCCTGAGTGGTGTAGGTGGCAATTTCAGAATCTAACTCTCTTTTTCTTGTTTTGGAGTTCCAGCCCCACATAGTTGTTTGATTTTGCAGCACTCTTCTCCATTCTCCATGCTCTAAAATTGTGCTCTAATTTTGAAAAAACTGTGATTCATTTTGTTCAGAGAACTCTTCTAAAGACATCAAAGGCTATCACTGAGGAAAGGCTGGGAGTTCTTATTCCAGAAAGTTGGCAGCTTACACTGCCCCCCCCCATATTGTAAATCAGAACGAGGCCTCTGTCCCCAGATCTGTTGGTGCGAATTTGTGTGAGGTTAGATGTGTGCTTATTTCTGTGTCAAATAGGGAAATAATCTGCACAATAAAAGTGTGCACCCTGGGGAAATGATGAAGAAATCCAAGCTTATCTCGGGCATCACTGGCTTTCCTCTCCCAAGCCTTTCTCTGTTGCCTACCTCCCCCAGAAAGCCGCCTATCCAGCACATAGCCGCTTAGTTCTAACTGGAGTGTGACAACATGGACCGAAGCCCTAGTTCTCTGGTCTTTACCGCTACACTTCCTCATGCAGCTCTGGTATCACCAGGTAATTGTAGGGGAATAAAACGAGTTTAAATCAAGAGTCCTGGCTTCAGACCGCAGTACCGACTCTCACCAGCTCTGTGACCTTAGCTAGTATCCTTTAATCACACCAGCTTTTCATTTCCCTTGAGAATTCTCAAAGACACGCAGAGAATAATGCACGTCTAATAGATTTTCTAAAAGGATTAAATAGAAGCACTATTTATAGCACGTTATTATCGTGAAGCTTCTTCTTATTTTTTGGTTTTCTGTGCGCAGGTTTCTAGAAAAGAACAAAGGACCAAAAATGCCATGTGGATTGACTGTGGAATCCATGCCAGAGAATGGATCTCTCCTGCTTTCTGCTTGTGGTTCATAGGCTACGTGAGTATTCACATTCTCTTAAGCCAGAGTTTCTCTGCATGTGATCCAGGACCACCTGTGTCAGAATCAAGTGGCCTGTTTAGTAAATATGTGTGTTCCCAGCTCACATCCTGGAATTCTCGACCTAAAATCTCTGGAGGTGAGTCTTGGGAATCTGCAATTTTCACAAGCTTCCCAGCTGACTTTTACACATAATAAGTTTGAGAACCATGACTTTAAGCATTTAGATCACCCTGAAGATTGTCTGCCTTATCCTTTCCAAATTTCTGGCTGAGGCTAAACACTGGAACATAATTAAGAAACATATGCACTTGTATTATGTTTACAAAGTGAAGGGAGGAACTGAAGCAATTATCTAAGGTGAGTTCCAATTAATTTCTTTTTCTTTTGGTTTGAATTATCCAGATATCCTTTGCCATATTCAGCCCTTGGAGACTTACCATAAAGTACAACACGACAAAGCAGATTATACTTTTCCATGTATAATAGGGAATTTTGTCCTTGAAGAAGGCCTTGGCATATAAACATTCATATATAAGACAAAGAGTATGTCATAAAAGTAAATATTATAATGACTATAAACCTCTATAATAAATGAAAACAGTAAAAAAAATTATGCTTCAGATCCTGTGAAATGGGCATATATGTTCTCTACACTGATTTATACAAAGAGCCATTGCCACTGGAAAAATAACTTGAAATATGTGTCCTTCTGATAATGGTTATTGCTGTCTCTGTATCAACGCAAATGTCTTTGTATGTAGAAAAATACATTTCTACCTACCTTTGTTTGCCTTACCATCTCCTCTCCCCCACCAATGGAGCTACAGTATCCGTGAGCCTACTGAAAAGTTCCTACCACCAGACCCTAAGCACAGCCCAGTTATTCAATGATCTGGAACCTTCCCCAAACTGGGTAGTTTTATTCATTTTAGACAATGAAGGGAGCAGCAGTTAGTGGAGAGAGCAGCATGCAAAGCAAGAGGGAAGGAACATTCATTTTTCATTCTAGTTCTGAACCTGAAAAGGACAGGAAAGAAAGTCCAATTCATATTGACTCTAATTCATATCAGTCAAGTTGTCCCTAATTGCTGTCCCTCCTACCCTGACACGTCTTCCCTCCTATTGCATGTAACCCCCCCACACCCACTTGCTCAATCTTTGTAAGATGAAATTTTTGATTTCACAAATATTTATGAATTGCCTATGAGGTTCCAGACTGTGGAAATACAATGGGAAACAAAATGTAGCTCAAAAAGCTCATAGTCGAGTATTTTGCCCCAACACTGTGAGGCTGATTTTTGTAGCCCAAGTCAGCATAAACAATAAAATTTTTAAAATTTTTAATGGGGGGGGTAATTAGGTTTGTTTGTTTGTTTGTTTGTTTTTTAGAGGAAGTACTGGGGATTGAACCCAGGACCTTGCGCAAGCTAAGCATGCACTTTACCACCTGTCCCATGTCCAAGGCATTTACCACCACTTGGCGGCATATTACCTTAAGTTCAGACTTTTCAAGGAATTAATATTTTTTTCCTGAAAGTTAAATCTGAAAATCTAGACATGCCAAATATTTTTTTAAAGAAAAGAAATAGACTAAATTTAGTGGAAGTTAAGTACATGGATGTTAACAAGATTATAACTTCACAATATACACAAATATTGAATCATTATGTTATATACCTGAAACTAACACAGCTGACCCTTGAACAATGCAAGGGTTAGGGGAGCCCACCCTCCATACACTTGAAAATCCACACATAGCTTTATAGTCAGCCCTCCATATCCATGGTTCTGCTTGCGTGGATTCGATGAACTACAGTTCGTGTAGTACTGTAGTATATACTATTGAAAAACATCTCCATACAAGTGGATCCACACAGTTCAAACCCCTGTTACTCAAGGGTCAACTATATAAAATTGTATGTCAATTATATCTCAACTTATAAAAAGAAACAAAATTTATAAGAGTTTAAAAGATACATTATTAAACATACTTGGTTTAAACTGTAGGTAACTCAGTTCTACGAGAAAGAGAAGGTGTATACCAACCTTCTGAGGCATATGGATTTCTATGTTATGCCAGTGGTTAATGTGGACGGTTATGACTACACATGGAAAAAGGTAGGTGAAGGAAAAGAAAACAAAACATGCCCCTTTTGGGGATATAGTATACACAGGCTGAATTACTTATAGAATCCTGTATCCTGGCATAATAGTTTTATTACAAAAATTTTTAAAAATTCATTATGGAAATGTTCAATCATGCATAAGTGGGAATAATTATATGGTAAATTACATGGTAAATAATTATATGGTAATTGTATGGTAAATTATATGGTAAACTCTACCTATCATACAGCCAGTCAACTCATGGCCGATCTTTTTATCATCTATATCCCCGCCCCACTTCTACCTTACCTATATTATTTTGGAGCAAATCTCAGACACCTTGTCATTTCATCAATAAATATTTCAGGATGCATCTCTAAAAGGGGTCTTAAAAAATAATCACAGTACAATTATACTTTAAAATGAACAATAATTACTAAATATCATAAACTTTCCAATTAGTATTTAAATTTCCAATTGTATCCTAACTTTTTAAAAAAGTTTATTTCTTCGGTTCAGAATCCAAATAAGACTAATATGTCATGATTGGTTGATACCTTTTATTTCTATTGTAATCCATAAACTCTCTCTCCATCTCTTTTTCTCTATTTCCTTGTAGTTTTTTTCATTGAAGAAAAGAGTTGCTCGTTGTCTGGGTTTCCTTCTTGCATTGCCATGTTGCAGTTTAACATGCTCCTTTGTCCTCTGTATTTTCTAAAACTTGATATTTGGATTCTAGAAGCTTAATCAGACGCAGATTTGACTTTTTTGGCAAGACTACTTCACTGTGATAGTGTGTTCTCCCAACAGAAGGTGCATAATATCTAGTTGTATCTCTCTTTGTGATGTTAGCTACCATTTGATGCACAGTGCCTACATCCATTCATTCTTACTAGGAATTATTTGAATGGCACTTTGATTTGTAAAATCATAAATTGCAAGAATTAGAACAGCATTCTAACTGAACTTGCATTGTAACAAAATTGCATTCTAACCAATGTGCAAATTTAAGACTTAGTACCCTTTAACTTAGTCATGAACAAACATAGTATGAGTATCATGGTCAGTCTCATCTATAGTACTGGGAACCATTACTGTTGGTAATCTTTCATCATGATTCATGTAAAATTACTCAAGCAATATGAAGTGCAGTAATTTTTAAAATTTAATGAGAAGCACATAAAAACATAGTTGAACATATAAGGTCCAGAAAAACTTACTTGAATAGCACATACAAACACTAAGGGGAATGAGAATAATTGCAGTGATGAGAAACATAAGGAATTATTTTATGTAGACGGGAATTTAAGCAGAAGAGATGGGAATGGTGAAGGAGATTGATGAAAAAGTTATCTCAATCGCTTCTCGGCCTTTTGGCTAAGATCCAGTGTAGTATCTGTTCTTATCATTTTAATATCTGATACATCCTCTATCCAAGGACAATATAGTAAATGGACTTTTGGAGCAGGGAGTTGAAAAATACAATGGCAATCATATTATAATATATAAATGTATCAAATCAACATGTTGAACACCTTAAGTTTACACAATGTTATATGTCAAGTACATGTCAATTAAAAAAAGGAACTCATGATATAGTTTTAATTTGAGTTGAAACACAAAGTTATTTTACTTTTCTTAGAAGGAACTCAAAATGACAATGCCTAAAACTAATTTAAAGGAAACAAAACCAAACAAGAAGGCCAACAATCAGCCTAGCAAAACCAAATGAAAAAAATTTTGTTGAGTCAAAACTCATCAAATACCATTTCATGTGGTTCAAACTAAAATAGTTTGAGTGAACCCGGCTGAGACCTGGACAGAACAGGGGTGGTGCAAAGGTGCTGTGAGGACAGTTACAGGGTGAAGCCACGGAGCTGCAGGAGAGAAACACAATGCTGTCCACTTAGGCTTTATAAGTCACATCTTTTGTGAACTGCAGACATGACCGCCCTGGTTACCTGTGTTTTGTTTATTTAGAATCGAATGTGGAGAAAGAACCGTTCTTTCCATGAAAATAATTCTTGCATCGGAACAGACCTGAACAGGAACTTTGCTTCCAAACACTGGTGTGGTAGGTTGTTTGCTTTATTTTGAGCAATTTGTCTTCATTTAAAAGGTGATATTCATAAATACCTGTTAATTCGAGCTAATTAGAGGGGAGGCCTACCTGAATCAGGAAACAATTCATACAATAAATTTTTGGTTAAACATAATGCTATGAAAGTTGACTAAAATAAGCAAATCACCCTTACACGCTCTTAAGGTGGACCAGTTCTTTAAGCTCCCTTCTAGCTTCAAAATTCTAAAATTCGAATCATAAGGATCGATTCCCTAGAATCATAAGGAAGTGACTGCTAAATTTCCTACTTTCATAAACAGATAACATTCATTATTAGGATATCAAAGACTAAGGTTGGGTGGGTAGCTCTCCTTTTCAATTGCACAGGAAAATATTTACTTCTATAGTGTTTGGAAACATTTTCTTTTGTGTTCACTATTCACTGTCTTCAGTTCTTTCATGAATATCATAAAGAGAAACTTATGTCTACTACAATGGGAGTTCCTTGTTCTTTGATTTGAGTGAGTTAAGGTTCTCAGTGAATATTGATTTAGGCACTCAGGAATATTGTCTGCTTTCAGGGAGATGGAGGAAGGTGTGAGTTCGTTCTCTATATTACTTAACGTTTTTCATGGTGAAAGCAATGTTACCAAATTGGAATAGCCCAGTAGTCAAAATATCTTCTGTTATTGCCATCAAGAAATATTTCAGGCCCCAATCAGGCCTGGTGCTGTATTCTTATATATATCACCAGAGTCAAAAACAAGCGTATAGACAAGAGAGAGTTTTAAATAAAACTAAAAGTAACAGTAAGGAACTCTCTCTCTCTTTTTTTTTTTTGGCTAAGTGCCTGAGTGTCTCTTCAGTACTATGTGGGCAAGATAATGAGAAAGAAGAATTAAATCTTATCTCTTCCTTGACCCTGCAACTAGAATGTGCCTTTATACTTTGTAGAGAATCTAAAAGAATACTTCACTTATTAACAGGAAGTAATGGATCAAGCCTTCTTATTCATTTTATGTTCATTTTACCCATCCTCTGTATTAAAATTGTGTGTGTGTGTGTGTGTGTGTGTGTGTGTGTGTGTGTGTGTGTGTGTATGTTAAGATGGGAATATGGGAGGGGTATCTTAGTCTGAGAGGGCTGCCATAATACAATACCACAGACTGGGTGGTTCAAACAAGAGAAATTTATTGCTTACACCACCCTCTTGCTATGTCTTCACATGGCCTTTTCTCTGTCTGTGAGCCTCCCTGGTGTTTCTCTCTTCTTTTGAAGATTTTAGACCGGGGTCTCACCTTTATGACTTCATTAAATCCTAATTACCTCCTTAAAGGCTCTGTCTCCAAATATAGCATGTTGTGGGGTAGGGCTTCAACATAGGAATTTTGGGAGGACAGAAAATAAACAGCTTATAAGACTAGAACTTTTTAAAAAAATCACCATTGAGTCTTAACAATTATCAGTGCCTTACACATCATTAGTAAATGGCATTCTTTAAAGTAAAATAAAATAAAAATATATTTGAAATGAAAATTTCCAGCATGTTAGAAGTTGATGGTGCCAGATGCCCATCTTGTGCCACAAGTGGTTTTTCATTATGTAAAGCACTTACTGAACTAAAAGAATTTGTCTGATTTGGTTGCTTCGGGAAGCTGAAGAGCATATGGGCAATTCAGATTCCCTGCTGGGCCACAAAAGTTCTGTTGATATTATGTAGAATGGGGATTCCAAACAGTCCTCATAATGGAAGTCTAAAAGTGGTGTCCCATTTAAGGCCTCATCTTTCATTACTGTTATTCATTCCTATAAAAGACTAATTTGTATCATATCAACATTGGACTCATAGGGTAAAAAAAAATTACCCAAGCCACATAGCTATTAAATGGCAAAGCCAAGATTGGAATCAAGTGATTGAGTGATTCACAATATGCTGCATAACCTCTTATTGTAAAGAATGGTTACCACCAACAGTGCCCAGTTTGCATCTCCTAAAATAACAGCATTTACTTCATAGGTTGGCTGAGGATTAAATGAGATGTTGCCTGTTAATCTTAGCAGAGTTCCTGACATATATACCATGTGCTCTTTGGATGTCAGCCGGCAGTGTTATTGTCATTATCTTATTTGTTCAAGAGAGCAACTGGACTAAAACTAGACTCTGCATTTCAATTTTAAATTGTCAGTGGAGGGATTCTGATTGGCAGAACACAAGTAAAGGACCCAGTCTGGAGCTAATAGACTGCTTCCAAGAAGGAACAGTATTTTGGGTCAGAGGTGGCTCTCTGGGGGCTCCACCTCTGTGAATTAAGTGTGGGAAAGAGAAGTGCTGGGGGTCAGGCCACCATCCGAAGTGATGTTTACTATAATTTCTCAAAGGAATGAACAAGTATTGTTCTGGTTCCAAATATCACCGTCCCATTTTATTTACTAAACTACTTTAGCAAATTAGAAGTAGCACTGAAGACAGACTGCATTTTCTGAGTTCCCAAATGAGACTTTTCTTCGATGGGCTATATTAATTGGTAAGTTTCAAACTATATACATCTGAAAACCCAAACTTACAGTGATTAAAGAAAATGGGGTTTATTTTTCTCACATAACCACAAGTTTGAAGGCAGGGCCGGCATCTCTGAGACTCTCTTAGCCACTTTCTCAAGGCTGCCAGATGGCTGCCCTCAGGCAGTAACTGTTGGATTGTTGGCTGTGAGGGCGTATAAATACTTGAATTCAAAATAAACCTTAACAACATTTAGTGGACATCAGAATATGTACCTTACAGAGCTTGAGCGAATCCATTTATCTAAAAACGTTACACCGTAGATACTGTCAGGGAGATCACAAGTGACAGTGGGTTGTGATGTGTCCCCTCATAATTCCACTCTTACCAATTTCACTACAGAGGAAGGTGCCTCAAGTCTCTCGTGCTCGGAAACCTACTGTGGACTTTACCCAGAGTCGGAACCAGAAGTGAAGGCGGTGGCTGATTTCTTGAGAAGAAACATCAACCACATTAAAGCTTACATCAGCATGCATTCATATTCCCAGAAGATAGTGTTTCCATATTCCTATAATAGAAGCAAAACCAAAGACCACGAGGAACTGGTAAGTGCTGCTTGATTCATTTTCTTATTAGCATTTCAAAAACAATATTTAAAAAAGCCTAGTTCAGTAATCAAAAACTTGGGGGGAAAAGTTCTTCTCTAGAAGACAAAGGGTAGGTTGCTTAATGTCTTGATCTAACTCTACTCAGAATCACCCTGGGTCAGGGTTCACTGAGAAATTATAAAACCTGTGCCTTACTTTGAGGACATGAACTTCAGTCCAGCAGATGGACTCTCTAGGAAAATGTCAGACAAGCTCCTTGAACGTCAGGAGGGAACCATTCCACTTTGACCTGCTCTGCATATGAAGCCATACGAACCAGGACAAAGACAAGAGTCTCTAGCATTGTAGGTCTGTTTGTGGCTGCTAGCTTTCTACAACAGCCTGCCAAGATCAAGTTCCAGCACAGCACTTACCAATTTGATGTTAGCGTTGAGAATTGTTCACACTCTGATCTTCCTAACTTGCAGGGTTTGGTCCTATTAAAAGCAACTCTAATTTCAGCATTGAGACAGGACCTTCCCTCTTCTTTGAAATGTGGTGAATGATACAGGAAGTTCAAAGAAATGGCACAGCATGATATCCACTGATAGTCCTTGGGTCATTGAAGAGAGTGGCAATAAATACCCATAATGCTAGTGCCAACTTCAGAAAGGACCTGCATAAGCTAGAAACAAATGTAGTGGAATACAAGGGACTGAGTTGTTATTCTGCTGCACACCAGGTACATAATCTTTTTTGTCTGATGAGTCTTTGGGAGTTATTAGACATTTTACACAAAAAGAAAATAGAGTTTGTGAAAAGGATGGAAAGGGAATCATACATGCCTCGGGTATGTATATTGTTTAGAGGAGCTGGGTTTAAAGTTTGGTGATCATTTTGCCCAGGAACGGGATAACCCCAAGCTGTTTGCCTTTGAAATACAGTTACACTTTGTTTTACAGTATAACTCTGTTTTATATATCATGTTTTACAAAATAAATGAATTCCTGAAAAGGGCATGTGAGAATTCTTTTTTGTTCAAATTAAATAAAAATTTCAATATATTGGAAGAGTCTATGTTTAAAGCCACCCAACTGTAATTTTCCATTAAGAGAAAAATATTTTTAACAGTTAATTTATTCTTTTCAATTTACTTCTTGGATAAATGCAGATTTTTCATGTAGACCTTTCTCCCTGCTTTATTGAGATATAATTGACTTATAACACTGTAGAAGTTTAAAGTGTACAATGTGATGATTTGATACACATATAGTGTGAAGTGATCACCACAATAAGGTTAATTAACAGTCCATCACCTCACATAATTACAAGTTTTTCTTTTGTTGTGAGAACATTTAAGCTCTACTCCCTTAGCCATTTTCAAGTGTATTATACAGTAGTGCTAACTATAGTCACCAGGCTGTATTTTAGATCCTCAGAACTTAATCATCTTGTAACTGGAAGTCTCTATCCTTTGACTGGCATCTCCCTTTTCTCCCTAACATCCCCAGCCCCTGGCAACAACCATTCTACTCTCTATTTCTTCATATATACAGTTTGATTCAATTAATGTATGATTTAGAAACTTCTACCTGTCCTATTTTAAAGCTGCACATTAACTGAAATTCCATCTACTATTGATTTCAGTCTCTGGTGGCCAGTGAAGCAGTCCATGCTATTGCAAATACTAATAGAAATACCAGATATACACATGGCAGTGGGTCAGAAAGTTTATGTAAGTATTTCTTCTTAAGATCTTGGAGAACTGTGAGGTACTAAAGAAATTTGTGTGTTTGGTTTTTCTGTGTGGGTTTAATTTTTCTAAGTGGAATCTTTAAACAAGGTCACATGTACAACAACTGGAGTATAACAATTAGAAATGGGAGCATAATAGCTATGACAGCATTGAACAAGGCTGTATTAACGTATAAATATACTAACAAGAAACCAAAATGATACTTAAGAAATTATGCTCATTGCTCTAGAGGAGGGGTTATAGAATTGGTATCACACTAGTTGAGTGAAGCATAAAAGGTCATAAAGGATCAAAAGAATGTTTAAGATGCCTAGGGCTACCATGTATGGTTGTGCAGGTTGAACACTATTCAAACCTAGGAACACCATTTACATTAGATGCTTTTTAGTGACAGCTTGTGTCCAAGAGTATAGCTCATAGCACGCTATAGTTTAATGTCTTGTGTTTGTATCACACTGATGAGAAAATGTACATGGCAAATTCTTAACAAATATTTTAAATTAATTTCTGCTGGAAGATATTTATGGAGGGACTCTTTTGTATCCACAACGGGATGACAGACAGGTTTTCTTTTTTTGAAACTGGAGGAGGAGATGGGAGAAGAGGAATGGAAAGAAGCATGTAACAAGGTGTCAGCAAACTATAACCTGCAGACCAAATCCAGTCCTCTCTTTGCTTTTATATAGGCTGTGAGCTAAGAATTTTTCCATGTCTTCAATGGTTGAAGAATAAGATTCTGTGACATGTGAAAATTATATAAAATTCAAATTTCAGTGTCCACAAATAAAGTTTTATTCAAAAACAGCCACACCCATTCATTTGCATATTGTCTGTGACAGCTTTCATAACGGTAGAGTTGAGTAGTTGTGGCATAGACTACATGGCCCTCAAAGCCTAAAATATTTACTATCTGGTCCTTTATAGAAAATGTTTGCCAATCTCTAATGTAAACAATTAAGTAGTACAATATAGTATAATCTTACTGATAAGTACAGAAAATAAAATAGGTTTATGGGTTTGTGAATGACTGCCAGAGAGAGAGGCTACTTAGCTCAAGTGGCCTGGGAAGGTCTCTCTCGGTAGGTGACCTGTCTGGGAGATCTACCTGGTAAGTGGCTGCCAAACAAGGGTGTGTGGGAAAACCAGGGAGAAGGGATGGCTTGTGAAAATACTTTGAGACAATATATTCAAAGTCCCAGAGTTTCCTTTAACAGGTATGACCTACAAGGGGGTAAAAACACATTCACATTAATAATCACATTCATATTATTTTCAGTAAATTGCCTGAGCACCAGATGCTCTATTAGTAGAAAGCCTAGAATCTTCCTCTTCCTCCTCAATCACCCCAAATTATCTTAAAACAACCTGGGGCCAGATTGGTCCCTATGGTTTCTTTGTCTCTTGATGTCACTGGTCTAATACTGCCTTTGCTGACGCAGGTCATTGCTCTGTCACAGAGGAACCCCACAACTTCCTTTCATAATTTAGAGCTTTCTTGACTCCCATCCTCTTCTCTGTTTTCCCCCAAAGCATGAACATAGTGCCTCAATGCTGGAATGAGTTTATAGATTAACTCCCTGTTTTGATGAAATCATTCCATCTCCATGAATTCATTCATTCAGCACAAATCTCTCTCCCTTTCTTTCTCTCTCTCTCCTTTTCTCTAAGTATAGAAAAATAGCTGGAAGAATAAATGACAAATATTGTTAATAGCTATCAAAGATTTGCTGAATGAATAACTTTAATCCACTGTTGATAGATATTTTTCAATACTATAAACAATGCTTCAGTAATCATCTTTGTAATTAATTCAAGTATAGTTATTAGAAAGAGGAAAAAATGATCATTTTGCATGTTATATGATTGTCTACCTGGAAAACAATAGAAAACCAAAAATATTAGTAACAAAGATTTGAGTAAGGTGGTTGACTATGAACTAAATATATACAAATCTATAACTTTCTTATATATCAAAAATAATCAGGAAGAAAAAATGAAAAAAAAAGCTCTTACTGGTTCCCTACATATACATGTATACACATGCAGACATGTACATATAGATACATACATATGTATATAGATTTATTGTGTATGTGTGCACACATATAAATCCATATGATTTCTATGAAAAAATCTAGAAAATTTTACTGGTGTACATAAAAGAAGAAACCTACCTTTTTTTTGAATAGGAAAGCAATATTAAAAAATGTGTCTGTCGTTCTAAATTGTTTGTAAATTTAATGCAACCCCAGTGAACACTTAAATGACTTTGAACTTCATTTGAAAGAATATATTTGATAGAAGAGTTTGTAAAATTCTGAAAAATAAGACTAATAAGAAAGAATTTGCTCCAATCAAGTATCAAAACATTATAAACCTGTAGTATAGTTTTTTGTTTAGTTTTAATTATAGTACTTTTAAAGAAACAAGAAATTATGTATAATTAATGATGTTCATTGTGAAGGAACTGAGCCTGGAAGAGACAGATAAATAGAATAATGAGCATAGAAAGACACTCAGATATATAAGATCTACTATCTCATAAAGAAGGCATTTCAAATAGTTAAGAATGTTAGATTATTCAATTAACAGGGTTGGAAACACTGGAAAGTTACTTAGAAAATTTTTAAAAATTGGATTACTAACATGTCTTTCTCTAAAACAAATTCGGATACATAAAATATTTTAATGTAAAAACCCTTCCATAAACTAAGTTGAAAGCAAAATTACCAAGTAAGAAAAAAAATCCACATGTTACACAGGCTAATAACACTAATGCTGCTTTAATAAACAATATATAAAATGAATCAAGAAGAAAAATGAGCAGACAATTGACCAAAAACATAAAGATGGACAATAAATATATCAAACAAAATGTTCAACTCACTGATAATCAAACATAAGGTAAGACAATTTGATATTATTTTTCACCCATAAAATTGCCAGAAATGCATCATTTCCAGAGATGGTGTGGGAAGTGTAAGTGGGCACATTCATGCCCTGCTAATGGAGATATAAATTGGTTCAATTCTTTTGAAGGCTATTTGGCAACATGTAGCACAATTGTAAAAGTTATATACCCTTAGACTAGCAAATCTTCTCAGAAAGAATATTCTAAAGAAACAAAGAAGCAATTATGTATAAACAAAGGTGTTCATTGCAGAATTGTTTATATTAATTAGAAGAAATCTAAAGCCCTTCAAATAAATAGTTATTAAAATTAATTACATTTAACTTTATAATGCAAAGCTGTGAGATCATTAAAAATGATAAGGTAGATTTGAACTTATTAATACATAAAGCTAGTCATGATAGATTATATTTAGAAATGTTACCTAATAGCATGCATAGAATGATCTTACATAGGAAAAAATTATGTTAAAGCATGCACTGAAAAAAAAGCTCTAGACTATAAATGATGATTATCACTCATTGGTAGGGATATATGGGTAATTTATATTTTCTTCCTTAACCTGTTTTCCTTCAGAAACTTAGGTTATTTAATAATCAGAAAAGCAAAGCTATTTTTCATTTTTAGGGAAAAAAATCCATTTTGTTAGTTAACTTGAAACATCTGAATTTCAAAAACGTAATTTCTTTTTTTCTTCTTGTAGATCTAGCTCCTGGAGGTTCGGATGACTGGATCTATGACTTGGGCATCAAATATTCATTTACAATTGAACTTCGAGATACAGGCAGATACGGATTCTTGCTGCCAGAGCGTTACATCAAACCTACTTGTACAGAAGCTCTCGCTGCTGTCTCTAAGATAGCTTCGCATGTCATCAGGAATGTTTAATGCCCTTGATTTTTTCAGTCTGTTCCCATATTTTAATTGACTGATTCCAGGAATACCAAGTCATTGTACCAGTTTCTTTTTAAGTTTTATCGTTAGTTTTGCTAAAAGGTTTTCCTATTTCTTGGTTTTGTCAAAGAACAAAATAAATGCTACCTTAAAATTAAGGCAGACAAGGGTTCCTTTTCCTTTTTTTTTTTGATTTGTAAGAAGTCCTGATTTTTTTCTTTAATTGGCGACATTTGATTAGCCACCTCAAGCAATTTAACAACTAATTTTATGCAGATCATTGGATCCTAAACAAGAAAAGGAAAAGTTTGTCAGAAGTTCATGAGAGATTTCTGCTCCAAATTTTCAATAAATTTCTGCTTGCGCCTTTAAAAACACAATCGTGCATTCCGTTTACTCCACTGCAACAAGCGATGGCCAAGAAAGCGGAGTTTCAAAAACAGGACAAACACCTCCCGCCGCTCCAGTTCAGCTGCTCAATAAAAACATTGTTGAGCGTATAAATAGCTACAGCTACTTTCGATAACAAATGTGGCGACTTGCACATTGACAACAGCTGTTTATTGTTAAGAAATTCTGTAACTAAAGGAGAAAACTCCCTCGAATTCACTTTTAATTGGGAATTCTGGCTCTCCGGGATTGCGGGCTTCTTCTCTAGGGAACACTCACAGAGCAGAGTTTGGTAATTTCGACCGCACGTTACGCCCGTGGCGGGGCGTGCCCACGAAGGGGCGGTGCCTGCTCGCTGACGACTAATCTGGCGGCCGGAAGCAGCCTCGGTCTACAGAGGAACAGGGCAAACCTTTGACTTCCGGCGGCATTTTGAGGGGATCGTCTTAGCGGCCTGGAAGTGTTTTCGTTGTCTTTTCTTATTTTCTGGTCACTCTTCGTTCCTTTTCTTCCTGCGTCCCAGGCTCGCTTGACCCTGGCGAAGCGGCCGGAGGGTTCCGCCTCCCAGCCGTCCTGAGTGCCCCCCGCTAGCCGAGGACTGGTTCCCGGGAGCCGCGCGCGCACCTCCTTCTCTTCGTCGTCGTCGTCTTCCCGGGGCCAGGCGCGGGGACAGAGTCGTCTCCCCCGCTCCTCGGAGCCGTGGCGGTGGTGCCGCCTCCGGACTGCGCTTGCGAAGGGAGCTTGGGGAGGAGGTAAGCTTGAATTCTGTGAATTGGTGCGCGTACCGGAGAAAAGGGGTTGGGCGGGCCCGGGATGGGGAGGTCCCGCTTGTTCCCCATCCCTGCTTGGGTCACGTCAGGATTTTGAGCATTCCACCCGTAACTCTGTAGTAGATTCCTGTGCTCACGCCTCGCTTCTCGCCCTCGTTCTGATCTTGTGAGTTTGCCTCAAGGGATCGGTGGATTCAGACGGAAGGCGGTGCTGGATCCCTACCATTTGTTGTGGGCTCGGGAACCCTTGCGCGGTATTCGCGTTTGTCTGCGATGGGAGGGTGCCGGAATGTGGTCTTAGATTTAGAAGCTCCCTCTTTACGCAGACCTTTTGCACAAAGGTATCTTACGTTTGGTTATATTTGGTCTTGCTTATTTCCTGGCGGTAATAATTTAATGACTTAGGTCCTCAGAGTTGAGGAGTGTTACTTTATCTTCCCAGCCCCTTGGTTGTTACTTTTGGCAACTGTCTGTCAGAAACCGGGGGAGGTAGAATGAAAGGAGAGGATCTGATGTTTGGCAGTATCTCTCTCCAAATAGGTTAAAATAATTGATGTGGCTGGAAATTTTAATTAGAGTTGATATTACGTGAATGATATCAATAGGTTCTTGTTTGTGGAGCGTAGTGTCGAGCCATTCGGTTTTATTTCA
Source organism: Camelus bactrianus (assembly GCF_048773025.1). Classification (NCBI taxonomy): domain Eukaryota; kingdom Metazoa; phylum Chordata; class Mammalia; order Artiodactyla; family Camelidae; genus Camelus; species Camelus bactrianus. The sequence continues at coordinate 17,517,967 of NC_133552.1, forward strand.
AGGTTTTCAGATCATTTGAACTACTTTGAAAATTATGAGTGTATGCAATCTCTTCAGGTTTTTTATTTTTTAAAAAAAATACTTTTAAGACTTTTGGAAAAGTCTACATACCTCAAGTTTTCAAAGTTAAAAAAAAATACGGTTTCAGTAAATCTAAATGCTTATGCAGTACAATCCATGCCGTTATGTTGCCAATTGTAGGAGTCTAGTTTGAAATTGCTGACTTTAGTACCTGAGGGACAATATTTTGGGCAGTTTTGTGGACATATCTTTAGATTTTCGAAAATTTCCAATTTAATGAAATAGTTATGATATGACAATTTCAAAGAGACTAAGACTGTAGAAGCAGGTATGTAACAATTTGTGTCTGTAAAAATAGTTGCATCCTGAAACTAAATCTTTTACTGTGGGGATCTAGTTTTATGAAATGCGTGCCTCTTACTGGCTTACTAATTATTGGTGATTCGAAATCAACGTTGATTGCATATTATATCCAGTTTAAACTAGATAAATTAGATAAAGTTTATCTAATTTTGTATTTGTAAATTAAAACTAAAATCCAACAGGTGGATGCTATTTTAATTTATGTACAAGTTACTAAAAATTTAACAAGCTATCGGTATTAATTTGTATTGTACTATGCATTGGCATTTACACTTAGAAAGCAAAATTGTTTAACGTATTTATTTATAGAATTGGTTTTCAGTGAGTATTAGTCTTTTACCTCCCCCAACCTTCACTCTCCTTTTCATATAGAGTTGGGTTGGAGCTATTTCAGCAGATACTTAGTAGCAGTTGAAATGTTAACTGATGTTGGTATATAAAGTTTCACTTATTCTTTTTGGTGCTTTTGTTTGTTACAGTTCTGCTTACTTCACTTTATAGTAGTTGCTGGCATGCTATGTTCTCCCTGCCTAGGCTTTTTAACAAAATGTATTTTTTGCACAGTGCTACAGTATTGCGTTCCTCATCCCTCTGTAGTCATCTTAGCTCTGACAATTTTTTTTGAAATTGTTTTAGTCTACAGATGAGCAATCTGCAAGATTGTTCAAGAAAGTTTTTTTTTTTTTTAAGAAGTTCTGTTAAAAAGTTCTCAGACTATATCAAATAAACTTTTTTCTTTCAAAAATAAGAAATATAAATATGATGGGGTCTTATTTTTAATATAACTCTTTTAATTTTAGAATGTCAGTGGATAGGGGTTTATTTTTCTACCAGTTAGTACCAGTAATTATGTAGTTTTAAATGCTTAGTTCTTTGACAGTTTCCTAATCTAATGGTGCTGTTTATCCTGATTGAAGTAGTTTATGCTTTCATTTATGCTACTGGAAGATGAGACCTCAAAAGATTTAATTATGAATTGAAGTGAGAATACTAGAACTAATGTTTTATTGGCAAGATTTTAGTAATTAGGCTTCAGAAATAGTTATTAAATTATTAAAAAGAAGAGTGAGAAAGAGATCTTTGTATGTTTCTCCTTTCTTAGCCGTATTTATAGTATGAAGCTATGAGTACATTGTGATATTTGTAAATTTCTGGTGAAATGGGGACATTTCCCATTTATTAAGACTTTTTGTTGTATCTTAGTGTATTCAAACTTTATATCCCCTGTTTTTCATTTCTTTTTCAATTGAAAATATAAAAACTTCCATTATTTATTTACTCTGCAAATGGAGAGGAGAAATAGGAAAGTAATACAATAGACTCACCAGTGTCACTCTGGCTTTGATAATGCTGGTGTTTGGGAAAGACCTGATAATGTGAGTAGAAGTCAATGGCAACTTAAAACTGAAGAATAAATTGAAAACTAGAGGGGAAACCTTCAAGTCTCTGAGCTAGGGAAGACTTACACATTTTTGTCTTACTGTTTCTAATTTTTCTCACATACTTTGAAGCATTTGCTTCTTATTGAAGCCTGTTCAGACATTAGTTGAAAAAGTGCTCCTCCTGCCCCCAAGTCAAATCTACATTTTATTCTGTTGCAGTTTGTCCTTCTTCTTGGGCCCATATTTGTAGATTGAATATTCTGTCACATTAGATAGTAACATAGTTTTTAATTAATTAATGAATATATATGAGCAAATGCTTTTCTGGTACATTGTAGATTATGTGTATATAATATTTAGACAAATAGGAATTAAAATACTCTATTTTATGTTCTTTGCAAGCATAAAACTTTTTATTTTGTGCAAAAATATAAATGTTTCATAATAATATTTAGATAATTTGCTATTGTTGACTGCTATTAGAAGTTCCTAGATAGATGATCAGAAGAATTCCTCTATCAATTAGAAAGCTTCAGTTCCTGCTTTTTCCCTTTTTGCCTCAGATTTTTTTTTTTCTTCTCTTTTTTCTGTCTAGGACCTCCCTGTAACCTAGACCTGGTACTCAAATTCAGTGTCATTTTAGGCCAAGGTCTGACACTCTTGGACTCTGAGAAAAGAGAAGAATACATCTTTACTTCATTGCTGTTCTTCCCTAAGTTGGGAGATTCAACAGTAGCAGAAGTAAAATTCCTGGGATAATCACTATGTAGGTGAATCTTGAGTAGTTTTTGATTTCACCTGTAAAACAACTTTGTGGGAAGTAACTTTTTTTAGTGACAGGAATAGAAGAGGGGTAAGATTGGATCATTAGTTCTCACTTGATTGTCTGTCGTAGTTCAAATCCTTTGAAGTCTTCAAAGCTTATGTTAGGGATCTAGATTTGGAGAGAAGCTGTGAGACCATGCTTTCCAGCAGTAGGTCAAAGAGAGGAATGCTGATCCAAGCAACAGGTTATAGATGGGAATAGAGACAGAGTGAATAATACCTGGAGCCCTCAGAAAAACAAGAAAGGAGGTAATAGATGACCAGTGTTTCAAGTATAATAATAAACAGCTTGTTGCCCCAATTGTGGAAGACACTACTGTTGATTTTTGTGGAAGAGGGTGTGTTGGGAGTAGGGGCATGTTGGGGATGGGGGTTTGGGAGGGTAGATCTAACTATTTCCACTGATACTGGAAGGAAAAATATAAGGTTGGGGTTAGTCATCTTGAGGCAATGTGGTGGAATGGTGTGCCTGTTTTCCAAGTTCTAGATAACTAATAATAGCTAATAAGGAACTTTTAGAACCCATTCATTTTTAAGTTTATTAATAAATGTTTTTAAAATTGAATTGATGAATGAGAAGTTCAATGTACATCTCTATATTAATATTTATAGTAACATATAATGACACTTTAAAAATTTGTTTTTGTTCTAACTTCTTCCACATGTTTTGTTACATACTTACTTCTTATTCAATCTTACTCAGTTATAAATTGTGAAAAAGTTGTTTTCTCAGTTAAAGCTCTACATTTTCTAGATCTTTCTCAGCTCCTTAGTTCTTAATGTTCAGTAAATCATACCAACTTTTCCTTTATAAATTCACATTTGGGCTAGGAATGAGCCTACGAAAACTTATATCAAAGATTACCTTATAATACTAACTCTAATATATAAAGCAAACCCTATCATTCCTTACTTGAAGAACAGTTGATACATAAGTGATTTAATGTTGTGCAAATTCTTATTCACTTATGTGACTCGCTACATAATTAAAAATTTGTGATTACTTTGAAGTTACTTTCTAACTTTTTGGAATCACTAAAAATTGTAATTGTAATGAATGATTACATTGTACATTAAAAAATAAGGATATACATTTTTCCAATTTAAAACTACCATGTTGTATCATATCATATTTTACTTTTGTTTCATTATCTTTGTTCATTTGTCAGATGTTGTCCTTATTTTTTGGACCTTTTAAAAATGTGATCTGAAAAGATATCTAACTGAACCAAACATTGTTTATGCTTTTTTTTTTTTAGAAGTTTTGATTCTGTACTACCATGATTTAATTTCCTTTCAAGTGATATGACTTTACTTTGAAACTATGTTAAAGAGCATTTGTGAACTTTGTAGAGATCAGTTCTTTATCAAATGGAGCTTTTACTTCCTTAGCTGATATCATTCATTATAGTAACTTTTCACTACTAACAGAATTTCAACTAGTATTTAGTGTATAACGTGTGATATAGTTCAGTTCCTTTTTCTTTCTCTTAGGCAGTTCCTACTCACTTCCCATGGTAGTATATTCTAGATTATTCTAGGTCTAGAATTTACTGTTGTTTTCTAACATATATCATAGTGCTGTTGTCTGATATTTTCATTTCCAGTTGAATCACCTGATTGTATATTTTAATTTTTAATGTTTTATTTACTTTTGTAAAATATATTTATAATTTGTCTTTTCTTATTACTAATAATTGTAAAATAGTCTGTTCTATTTCTTTTAGCACCTTTGACTTCTGTGTCAATGCAGTGTAGATTATCAAAACGTCTTCACTTTTTCTAGTTCTATAACTTGTCCTATTTTGAAAGCAAGTCGTTTTATCAACATTGAGTTTTGTTTTGGTTTTGGTTTTTGTATTATTGGAAAATAAATATCTCTGATTAGACTGTTTTCCTTTGGGCTCTGTAAGATAAATAAAATATTTAAATGGAATTTTTCTCCTAGGTTGATTTTTGGAACATAGTTATTGTCATCATTTAAACTATATAAAACACAGTTTCTACTATGTTTCATAACATAGTTTCTACTATCTTTCATAAAAGATAGTTTAAAAAAATGGAAACAACTTTTATAAGGAACTTAGAAACTGAACATTTTATAGTGTGTTTTCTAAACCTGAATGTACAATGAAAACTTAACTGTGTGAGTAGAATCATGTTCCTTCACTCTGCAGAAGAGGTGAAATTCTAGCCAAAAGATTTTAGAGTGGTTCACTAATTCACTAATAAGGTGTGTCTTAGAAGTAGCCTGTATTTACTTGTGACCTCTCATGGCTTTTTTTCTTCTGAGGAAAATCCCCTGTCATTTTGCAGTTATCTATTACTTTATCACTTGTAAGTTATGGGCTCAGTTACTTCAAACTAAAGAATTTCACAGTTTTGCCTCTCTCTTTTTTGGTTAAAGTAGTACAAAATGTCAAAAATTAGAAGGAAGGTCACAGTGGAAAATACCAAGACCATATCTGATAGCACATCCCGAAGACCCAGTGTATTTGAGAGGCTTGGACCCAGCACTGGCAGTACAGCAGAGGTGAGTTGTCACTAGTACAGTCACAGGGGTTCTCTTGCTTCCTGTCATCAAATTCTTATTTCTATCACAAGAGTGCATAGGTTGTTGTAGGAATATTGGTAAAGTAAATTTTTAAAAATGTGTTTCATGAAAAGGAGTAAGATGAGCAATTGGATTTATGGGTTTTTCTTTTTTTTTTTTTTTTCCTGATGTTCTTATTATTTGGGGAGTAGTATATCTCAAGTTAGCTGGAATTTTGATAGCATTTATTTAAATTTTGTCCCACTAGCATCTTTTTTCCAGAAGTAAATATGAATACATATGAAATTTACATAGTAATATCTGTCTCTTAGACACAGTGCCGTAACTGGCTGAAGACTGGCAACTGCCTCTATGGAAACACATGTAGATTCGTACATGGCCCTTCACCCCGTGGTAAAGGTTATAGCAGCAATTATAGAAGGTAAATTGAGAACTTTGAATCGTTCATATACTATTAGAAGATGGCTTTTGTAATTTATCTAGTTTAAAAATCTGAAATACAACAATGTATTTGGTCAGATATTCTGTTTTGTGGTAGTCAAAGATCAATAAGATCTTTTTAGTTGTTACTTTCAAGACTAATAAAATATTTGCTTTAAAATTAACTTATTTGCTCAAAAATTTGTCTTTGTAATATATGTATGAGTTACTTTTGTGTCCCTCCCCCCCATCATATATTTAAGTGCTGTTTAAGAGAGCAGAATTTCAGGGGTTTGTTTTTCGTGAGGAGAGACTATTTTCAACTCTTAAAATATTAAAATTTAAATAGGATATAATTTTAGCTTTTTAAGATGTTCTAAATTCAAATCTTACTGACAAAAGATAATCTGATACAAGCTCTGTAGGTTAAAATGCATTTGCCAAATCTCTTACCACAATATCTTGATGTAATGAAAATATGTATTTATATGCGGATAAATGTACTACCTATTTAGAACATCATTTTGCCTTTAAAAAAGGCAAATTAGACTTTCCTAATAAAAATCTTATTTTTCTTTTGGTCCCCTCATGATGATTTTGTTATGGTGTTTAAAGATGTAACATATGTACAGATTATCACAAAAACAGTTTAAACTTGATTGGTAAACAGATAATTTACCCAGTCCTAGAATTAGGTATGCTTATTGCTTTGGCTCCAACAACAGTATAAAACCTGAACATTAGCATTTGGAGATTTTTTTTTTTTAAGTGGGTGAATTTTTGTCAATGTGTATAAAGTTTGAAGTTTCATAGAATTTAAAATTCACACCCTTAGCATCAGCTGACTTTCTGTTCACTTAACTGTTGTACATTTTAGTTTACTTGTGATGCTGAATACTCTGTTTTATTTGTATTTAGAGTGTCATCTGTCCCTTCTGTCAGTGTGGGAAAATTAGTCTTTGTAAGTTTAACACCTGTATAAACACATACCTGGGGAAACTGTTTCAGTAATTTTAATGTTTTGCTTATATTATTACTGAATTTTTAATACATGCTTTACTTCATCTTTGAAATTTATTATTAACTGACTCAAAATTTTTATACAAGTGATGGTTGTGAGGAAAGTGGGCAGAGAAATTTGTCTAAAATAGAAAAAATGGTGTCATTACTAGATTTAGAATAAAGGATTTTTTGTTATAATTTTGCTATTTTGTGTATTTTTTCCCCCTGATAAGTTCCTTTATATTTGTGTATTTTCTCCTTTTTTTGTGAGGAATAAAAATATAGTTCATAGTGTGATTCGAAGACCAAAAGAGAAGCAATGTATTTCAGAAATGCTTTAGTCGCAAGTCATTTAAGTCATTGAGCACTCTATTAGGTGCTGTTTGGGATGGGAAGAAGTTTATAATAAACTGTCTTATTATATAAGGAAATTAGGGCACATAAAATTTACATGTGCATCACATTGTAATTTAAAGCATTTAAGTGCTGATTCTTAATAAGAAGTTCCATTTACAAGTTCAGCTTTAACTGTTAAAACACTTAATATAGATCTATAAATTATGCATGCAAATGTTAATGATATCCTTTAAAGTGAATTGACTGAAATTATTTTTTTCACTAACCATGTGATTTGTATTGATTTATAAATTAAAGGAATTGCTTTGACTGATCAACTACTGAAATAGATGTGAATATTTATGTAATTTATTTATATCTTCTAAAAAATATTACACACAGCATTTTTGGTGGCCAAAGAGGGGCATATTCCTTAACATCTGTTGCCCTCTTTTAAAGGTGCTCTAGGAATAGTCTTTAAAGGCAGTGTGTTTTCTATCTCTGCTTTGTTTTTCTCAATTAGTGATGGTATGAAAATTGAACAGGCATTTATCAAATTGGTAGTATAAATTATGAAGCTTTACCAGTGTTGAATATAAATATGTATTTTTTTCCTTAATTGAAAACTGTCTACAGCAGAGTATAAAATAACTGTCGAAAATCTTGCTTTAAATTCTTTAACTACTTTTTGTTCTGAAAAAATTTCAAATTTAAGAAGAGTTACGAGAGTAACACAAACTCCTATATTTGCTTTGATTCTTGAGGTGCATAGAATATTTCTTCAGCTGTTGATGTTATATCCACACACATGTGAAGATTATAATTCTGTTCCTTCTACATTAATTTTGCAGTATTATTAAAAACTTTATCTTCCTACTTTTTGATTAATAGAAAAATACATTAAGCTGTTAATTACAAATTCCTTTCTCTCAGGTCATACATAGTTTCTTATTAATATCACCAATATCTGCCACTCCATGGAATTTTAATATATGCATTTTGATTGGCATTGGGAGAAAACTTGTAAGTTATGCTCTTATCTTTTATGTATTAATATTTAAGCTGAAATTTATTTTTTCTGAACTTTAGGAGCCATGGAAAGTAGAAAAATAGAGATTTATGAGGTTATTTCTGTAAATAAACTCTTATAAAATGTCATATAAATATAGATTTTTGTTGTTTTGTTTTGTTTTTCGTATTGTTTTTGTTTTTTGGTTCAAAGGTCACCAGAAAGACCTACAGGGGATCTTAGAGAAAGAATGAAGAACAAGCGCCAAGATGTGGACACTGAGTCCCAGAAACGAAATACAGAGGACTCATCCTCACCTGTTAGGGTAGGAATGAATTTCCCGAAACAAAGTTAAATTTCAGTAGTGATTTATTATTTAAATTCTATTTTAAATACTATCTTGTGTGCTAAATACATGGTAAATGTGTACTGTTGGATTATAATGTTCTATGTGGATAATGTAATTTAGAGGGAAAAAGTCCTCTGGAAGAATTCTTAATTCTGATTGTTTTAGTTCTCGGTGGTAGTTAAGGTGAAGGGAATTGGTTGACAGATCTCAAGCTGAACTTCATAGGGCTTCTGTACCTTGGTGGACATTATGAGTATCTAAATGTATTCTTAAGTTTTCAGAATTCAGCCAGCCATCATCTCCTGCCTGCTTCCAAGAAAGATTGAAGTGGCTGACAGTAGAACACTCTTAAATTAACACAATGAAGGCAAGGCATGGTGGTGACAGAAACTGAACTAGAAAACTTAGGTAAAGAAAAGAAAAACATGATAAGAACAAAATTTATTGGTGAATTTCCTGGCAATGAAGCCAAAAGAGAAGCACAATTTATGATGTAGTTTATTGATTAAAAGAAAATATAGATGTTTGTCAGGAATGGAAGTTTCCCAGGGCTAATTTTTTTTTTTTTAAAGAAATTTATCATGCTCTTGTGTGTACATTTGCAACATAATTATTGAGGTAAAGTTCACCCATTTAGAGTGTACACTTGTTTTTCTTATATTCACAGTCATGCATCCATCACCATAATCAATTTTAAAACAATTTCATCACCCCAGAAAAAAAAACCCATACCCTTTAGTGGTCATCTCCCCACCCCCACAATTGACCACCAGTCCTAGGCAACCACTGTTCCACTTACTGTCAATGTCGATTTACCTATTCTGGATATTTCATATAAATGGAATCATATTAATAGGTAGGGTTTTTTGTGACTAGCTTCTTTCACTTAGCATAATGTTTTCAGGGTTCATGAAAGATTATAGGATATATCAGTATTTCATTCCTTGTTTTTGTTGAATGATATTCCATTGTATTGATATATCACATTCTGTTTATCCATTCATCAGTTGATGAATGTTTGGGTTGTTTCCACTTTTTGGCTCTTGTGAATAAGGCTGCTATGAACATTCATATACAAGTTTTTGTGTGACCATATGTTTTCATTTTTCTTGGGTTTATATCTGGGAGTGAGATTGTTGAATCATATGGTAACTATGTTTAACCTTTCAGGGAACTGCTAGAATGTTTTTCAAAGCAGCTGCATCATTTTACATTCTTGCCAGCAGTGTGTAAGGTTTCCAATACTCTGCATCTTTGCCAGCATTTATTATCTAACTTTTTAATATAGCTATCCTATTGGTAATCTCCTTGTAGTTTTGACTTGCATTTCCCTGATTGCTAGTGGTGTTGAACACCTTCTCATGTGCTTATTGGCCATTTGTATATTTTCTTTGGAGAAATGTCTATTCAGATCCTTTGTCCCTTTTCAAATTGAGTTGTCTTTTTAGTGTTGACTTTTAAGGATTCTTTATATATTTTGGATACAAGCCCCTTATGATTTGCAAAAATTTTTCTCCCATTCTGTGGGTTGTCTTTTCATGTTCTTGATGGTGTCCTTTAAAACAAATAATTTTTAATTGATGAAATCCAGTTTATCTATATTTTATTGTTCCTTGTGCTTTTGGTGTCATATTTAAGAAACTGTTATCTAATTCAAAGTCATGAAGATTTGTGCCCAGATTTTCTTCAAAGAATCTTAGAGCTTTAGCTCTTGCATTTAAACCACTTACCTATTTTGAGTCAATTTTTATGGTGTGAGGTAAGGGTCCAACTGCATTCTTTTGCATATGGATATCTGGATGTCTCATTGTAGTCTTTTTATGAAAGTTATTGAATTATGTAAAGCAGCAACCTTTTTGTAATTTAAGATATATAGAAACCTTCTTTTGACTATTCTGATCCTTGAAAAAAAGCTGTGTCCCAGTTTCATAGTTTGTAAAGACATATTTGGGGACTTAAAGTAATATAATTTTAGGTATGTAGCTTTCTAATGTCTGATATGATACATAAAACCATTTTGGAAATCTCAAATGGTAGTTCTCAGCTGGAGGTATGTATCAAAATTCTTCTGGAGGAGAGATGGTCTTTTTCAAAATATGCATGCTGTTACTCTACCCTTGATCTGCTGAATTCGAATTTCTAGGTAGGAGCTGAGTGTGCGTATTTTGAGTATTACTTCAGTATAATGAATGGACTCTGTGGTTTGCTGGTAGATGTTTAACAAACACTCAGAAAACAAACAAACAAACAAAAAAAACTTTGCAGGATTTACCAGTTTCTTTGGTGTAAATACTCCCATCATGGTCAATTTCAAGCTCCCAAAATGGTATCACTGAATACAGAGTTGGGAAGTGTGGGAATACACACACAAACATACATACATATATATAATAAATATAATTAGCCACAAGAATAAAATGTACTAAAATATTTAGGAAGTGAATTTTGAATAAGTATTACCTTTGTTATTAATATTATTTATTTAATTGTTAGTTTATATAATTTAATTTTTAATTATAGTTTATGCAGTTCCTTAAAATTTACTTGTCTTCCATGAGTCATTGTGAACTGGCTCCAGCACACTACGACATGGATTGTAGTTAAGGTAAAGGGCAGACATCTGGAGTTCATATTCTGAACACATTACTTAAGGAAACTGATAGTAGAGTTAAATAAAAATTCCTAATCTGTAAAATGGATATGATAGCTGTATTATTGTGTTACTGTGAAGAAAATACATGTAAAACAAATAATATGACTGGCTATTCCTTGATGACAGCTTAATAGTATGTACTGGGATTAGAATAGTTCTTAGCCTTTTCTAACATACGTTGGTTTCAGGCTCTCAATAAGAAATGAACATAAGCATTGGAAATTTAGGTTTTTAACAGGTATCTCAGTGTAAGTGGTTGTTGATCATAAAGATTTATATGTTCAGCATATCATTTTGTAGACAGCAAAACTGGTATTTTGTTAAGAAATTTAAAGCCCAATTCTTGCTTTTCCTAGATGAGAAAGCCCTCAAAGGCACCAAGCTTCATGCACACTAAGATTCAAGAATGGTCAGGTTTTAGGGAATTCACTATACAAACTTAGAGAAAACTGTTAATAAACTCAGGCACCAGGTGTTAATTATTTTGAGTGATGGATCTGGCACAAAAGCAGGTGCTGGTCATTTTTGTGATACATTACCTACTGTAACGTGTGACTTTTGATCTTCACATAATGAATTTCTATGGGAAAACAGATTTAGTTTGGGTAGGGGCAACTATAGCATAGATAACAGCATAGCTAAAATAGGATATATGTGATTTTCTGCAACTAACTGTAATTCTACTGCTTCTCTACCACTGACCTCAATTCCAGTGTGTCTGAGTTATGAGGTTGATAACCCCTGATTTTGTGGAGAGACAAATTCATAAATAGATAAATTGTAGTTCTAGTCTGTGATAGTATGTCAGAGAGATAAGCCACGCACACAATGGAGGGGATAAGTAACTGCCTGGGAACCAGAGAACACTTCACAGAGAGAAATGACAGTTGCCCTGGGTGGGAAGAGGTTAAAGTCTAGGAAGAGGAAGAAAACCAACGCAGTAACAATAAGGAGTTTGAAAGGACTAGTATGTTTGAGAACCTTTGAAGCTGTGTGCTTAGAATGGAAGAATTAATAGTATGTGTATGTGAGATGAGGGCTGAAGATGTGTCTTCTTCTTCCAGTTCACCTGTAGACCGTGGAGCTAGTAAGTTCACTTACTGAATAAATGAAAAACAATTCTGATATGCAGCCAGTGTTCAGAACTCCTGATAGTCTCAGGTCTGTGCTGTCTAGTAGCTATTGAGCACTTAAAGTGTAGCTAGTCTGAATTGAGATGTGCTATAAGTGTAAAATGCATACTAAATTTCAAAGACTTAGTATGAAAATAAGAAAGTCAGATATCTTGTTAATAATTTTTTATGTTGATCATATGTGGCATTGGCAGTATTTTGGACATACTGGCTGGTGTAGGTGAGCTGAGTCAAACTTAACATAATGGAACTGAATTTAAACAGTAAGAGGCTTCTTTGAGGTGGAGTCAATAGGATTTGATTACCAAAAGAAGTGGAGGGGAGGTGTTAAGCCTAAATACAGGCTTCCCATGCCATTAACTGAGATGGAAAGGAGAGAGAATTGCCTTGTGGTCCCTGTAGTACACTAGGCTCATGGCACCATGGACAACTAATTTTTGGCACTGTTTTACTTGCACGGACAATAATAGTATTTTAAAACATTTATGAAACAATTTATGTGTTTTTATTGTACTAGGTACTTTGAATCAGTCTGTAGAACTTTTCAAATGTAATAATTTTTTCTTCTATAGCAGAGGCTTGCTATTTTATGTAATTCAAGCATAAAGAAAACAGCCTTGAAAGCAAAATTAGACCTCTGAATATAGAATCAGATAGGAGGACTATTCAAGCATTTGTTGGTGATCAGGGCATGCATGTGCTATGCGGGAAACCTGTCTCTTCGGAGAAGCTTTGCAGCTACATTCAAGAAAGGATTAAACAATTCATCAGTGTGGGACAATATCTAGTTTAGGATTTAGAGATGTGAGGTGCGCATCCTTTGCTCACCTAAAATCTTACCTCAGAGCAGATGGGCAGTGGTCTAAGTTTATTTGTATATATTGATCTTCAAAATTTTTTTCTTTTTTAAATTGTAAAACATATATATAAATTTACCATTTTAAACATTTTTAAGTGTACAGTTCAGTGATGTTAAGTACATTCACATTGTTATGCAGTCATTACCATCATCCATCTCCAGTATTTTTCATGATTTTATCTTTTTTGTTAATCTGCTTGCTCTCTCATATGTGAAATTAAAACAGTTGGAATAATGTTTCAACTGATGTGTATAATATATTTAAAAATATTTTTTCTTAATCTGTCATTTTAATGACCTTCTCTGGTCTCAATAATAAGTCATTTTCAGAAGTTTTTCTTTTGAGACTTCAGAATGATACTCCTTTTTCCTTGTCCAGTATTTTTTCAAAGGGTCATTTTTATCATTTGCTCCTATTTCCTACCCTACCTCAACCTGATGACTTATCTTCAGAGAATCTATTTAGTCTTGATATTTATTCTCTCCTCCACTCTGGATCTGTTTAAGATGACTACTATGCAGATTACTTTTTCAGATTGCCGTCTTTAGCTGAATCTCAAGTTGATTACTCAGCTTCCAGCCTTTTTCAGATATTTTATAGTCTATCATTGATTATGATTTTACACACTAAAACAGATCTTTACCTACCCTTAATGCTTGGTTCTCTGATGTTCTGAATTGAGAACTAATTTCTAGCATGCAGCTTCCTGTCTCCGGGAACTCTAACTCCCAGACTATACACATAATGATTACTTTTGCTTCATAGTTACTTACACAGTTCAATTCCTGTCTCTCCTACTGTGCACCCCCTCCTCATCCTCCCCAGCCAATCCCCTACTTTGTTCTTTTTCTCTATCTTGATATTTCTGGCTAGATGAGGAAAAAGTGATACTGACTAAGGGAGGAGATAGGACTATATCTGTTATACAAAGCTGACTGATGCAGTGGAGGACTTTAAGTTAGCAGGCCTTATTAACAGATTTACTGACTATCCTGAGTTAAGTCTCTTGGCTTTGCCTTTTACCTCTAACATAAAGATACCTGCACCAGTATGTCACAAGTTATGGTGAGAACCAAGTGAGGATGTACTTGTGAAAATTCTTTGGAAAGAATAAAACACAGTAATGTAAAACACGAAGAGCAGAGAGTCACCAAACTAAAAATTAAAAAAGTGATTCTCTGTAGGATTAAGTAGAACCGATGAGTGTTGTTTATCTGCTTCAAAGGGAAAGATTTACGACAGAAGGGTAAGGGTATAAATAGAAATATAATATATACCACCTGGTAGAAATTTGATAGTGTATAGTACTGGAATGATTATAGTGATTTTTAAATGTAGATAAAAATGTTCATTTCATATAAAAAATTAATACATTTTTAGCCTGATATGATCTGCAAATGTATTTTTGATAGCATTAAAAGAAATTCCAGTTTCTAAACCTTGGCATAAAACAACCATTTATTTTGTTCATGGATTCTGTCAGGAAATCAGAAAGGATACAGTAGTCATGGCTTAGATCTTCCTTTATGTCTGGGACCTCGGCTAAAGTACTGGAATCATTTGAAGATTTCTTCACTCTCTTGACTGTTGATGCTGACAGTCAACTGGAGACCTGTTTCTCTCCGTGTGGATAGAATGGGCTTTTTCTCTGATGGCTAGGAGCAAGAGAGATCTAAAATCTGGGTGCTGGGTGTGTTTGTTCCTACTGGGGTGGTGTTTGTTTTAGGCCCTCTCAGCTGACAGAGCAAAGAAATAAATGTGTGTATAGTAACCTTTTTATATATATATATATACACATGCATACACACACACATATATATACACACACACGTACACACACGTGTATATATATATATACACATATATACATATACATATACATATACATACACACACTTACCTATAAATATTACTAGTAACCATCTGTATCTATGTTAAGCTAACCATGAGTTCTTATTGATGTCTCTAATCTAGTACCACTATTTTTCTTCCATTCTTTTTGTTGTTATTCAAATGTCCCTTCCTTAGGTTATGGGAGGTCTTTATGTTAGATCCTGAGCATTTTTTAAAAATTTACTTTATTGTAAATAATTTGCAAACAATAAAACATTCATTTTAAATGTGCCATTTGAGTCTTGACAAATGTACACACCTTTAAAACCACCACCACAATCAAGATACAAGAACATTTCCTTCAACCCAGAACATATCTTCATGTCCTTTTAGAGTCAGTCCCCTCCCAAACTAGGCTCCTGACAACTTCTGATCTGTCACTACAATGGAATCAGATAAATATATTCTTGTGTCTTAGTTCTTTTAGCAAAATACTTTTGAAATGCAGCTATGTTGCAGTAAGTATCAATAATTTGTTCCTTTTATTGTGAACTAGTGTCCTGTTATATGGATATATCAAAATTTGTTTATCCATCCCCCAGTTGATAGACATTAGAGTTGTTTTCTGGTTTTTGACTGTTATGAATAAAGCTGCTATGAACATTTGTGTACAAGTCTTTGTGTAGATACTTGTTTTCTGTGGGTAAATACCTAGAAGTGGAATTGCTGAGTCATATGGTATGTGTAACTTTTAAGAAACTGCCAAATAGTTGTACAGTAGTTATTCCATTTTACATTTCAGCCCACAGTGTATGAGGGTTTCAGTTACTCTACATTCCTGCTAACATTTGGCATTATTTCAGTGGGTAGTATACTGATTTTTAATTTGCATTTCTTGATGATTAGTGATGTTGAGCATTTTTTAATGTGTTTATCGTCCTTTTATATATTTTTTGTGAAATGTCTATGTCTTTTTTTTTCTTAACATTTTTATTGATTTATAATCATTTTACAATGTTGTGTCAAATTCTAGTGTTCAGCACAATTTTTCAGTCATTCATGGAGTGTCTATGTCTTTTGCTTATAAATTGGACTATTTATCTTATTACAGATTTGTGGTTCTTACATGTTCTGAATACCACCAGTCATTTGTAGGATATATGTATTGTAAATATGTTTTCCTGGTATGTGACTTGCCTTTTCATTTTCTTCGTGGTGTATTTAAAAATAATTTTTAATTTTGATGAAGTCCCGTTATATCTTGCCTTGTATTGACACAGCCTCAGTAGTCCTTGATAGTTTGTTTCTGTTAAGATAAGATGTTCCCAGCTCATTGTGTGTATTTTTATACCCTCTACTTGGAATTAGCCTTTTTCCCCTACAACCCTGGTTCTTTAATTGGGAGATAGTATTCAGGACCACTGCTGTTGGAAACCACTAGATTAGTCATTTTTAGGGCTTTTCATTGTATTTCACGTAGGAAATATATATGTATCTTCTCTTTAAAAACATGCAAACAAACTTGAGTTCAAATAATTCAAATATAGAATTGCAGGACTTTAACCTAATTCTTTGATTCTACGGTTATATCAGTTTTCTCTTTTGCTGAATAATCCCTGTTGACATTCATTTGCATTATCTTATATTTAATAGGTCCAGAATAACAATTAACAATAGTATTACTAATGATATGATTACTTAGAACAGTTTAAGATGTCTTTGTAGTTCTTAGGATATATCCTAAGTGAGGGAAATATCTGTGAAATGTGTTTGTTAGGAATATATCATCAAATTATTGCATTTTGAGTCTCTTGAACAGTTGTCTATGTGGTTAAACCACAAAATTGGTATATTGAATTGATTTATTTCATTTTGATCTTAGTTTTAGGATTTTTCAATTTTAACTTTGTTTTTTAGATATGTAAAACATTTCCGTGGTTTCAGTTATGAGGCTTATGCCTACTGTGCTAATAAGGCATTTAATGATTTTAAAGTTAAATCTGCATAACAGGTTACTTTCAGAAAAGTCTACCTTTTATCTCTTGATTGCTCTACTTTTTTCCCTATAGATAACCTAAGTTAAGTTACTGAATTATCCTGCCACTTTAACATATGTATGCATGATTGTTTGCAGATGACATGATACTGTACATAGAGAACCCCAAAGACTCCACCAAAAAACCTATTAGAACTAAAAAATGAATTCAGTAATGTTGCAGGATACAACATTAATATACAGAAATCTGTAGCATTTCTATATACTAGTAATGATCTACCAGAAAGAGAAATTAAGAAAATAGTTCTGTTTACAATTGCATCACAAAGAATAAAATGCATAGGAATAAATTTAACCAAGGAGGTGAAAGACCTATACCATACTCGTGAATTGGAAGAATTAGTATTGTTAAAATACCCGTACTACCCAAAACAACATACAGATTTGTCAGTTCTTTCAGAATTTCTACATAAACAGTCATGTCATCTGTGAATGGAGATGCTTGTTTCTTCCTTCTCAATCTGTATACTTCTATTTCATTTTCTTGTTTTATTGCATTAGCTAAGACTTCCACTATGATGTTGAAAAGCAATGGTAAGAGGGGAGGGACATCATTATTTTGTTCCTGATGTTAGTAAGAAAGCTTCCAGTTTCTTGGTTACGATGTTCACTATAGGTTTTGTATAGATGTTCTTTATCAAGTAGAAGTTTTCCTCTATTTCTAGTTTGCTAAGAGTTTTTTTTTTTTTTTATCACAAATGGCTGTTGGATTTTGTCAAATGCTTTTTCTCTATTAATATGATGATGTGATTTTTCTTTTTTAGTCTGTTGATGTGACAGATTATGTTAATTGATTTTTGAATATTAAACCAGCCTTGCGTACCTTGTATAAATCTCATTTTTGGTGTTTAATTCTTTTTATATGTTGTTGGATTTGATTTGCTAGTATTTTGCTAATATGTTCAGGATTTTTGCATCTATGTTCATGAGACATATTGATCTGTTTCTTTTTTTTTCTTGTAGTGTCTTCATCTGGTCTGGTATTAGATACTTAAGTATTAATGCTGGTCTCAGGATAAGTCAGGAAGTATTTTCTTTGCTTCTGTCTTCTGGAAGAGATTGTAGAAAACTGGTGTAATTTCTTTCTTAAATGTTTGATAGAATCATGGGTGAACTCATATGGACCTGGTGCTTTTTGTTTTGAAAGATTATTCTTGATTCAATATCCTTAGTAGATATAAATCTATTCAGATTGTCTATTCCTGATGTGTGAGTTTTGTGTCTTTCAAGTAATTAGTCCATTTCATCTAGGTTATCATATTTGTGGACATAGCATTGTTCATAGTATTTCTTTATTGTCTTTTAAACATCCTTGGATTCTGTAGTGATGTCTCCTCTTTTCTTTCTGATATTGATAATTTATATTTTCTCTCTTCTTTCTTAGTTAGCCTGAGTAGAGGCTTGATCTTTTCAAGGAACTGGCTTTTGTATTTGTTGATTTTTCTCTGTTGATTTCTTATTTTCAGTTCCATTGATTTCTACTCTAATTTTTGTTATTTTTCATTTGCTTACTTTAGACTTTAGTTGCTTTTCTTTTTCTAGTTTTCTAAAGTGGAAACTTAGATCATTGATTTTAGAGTTTTCTTTTCTACTGTATAGATTCATTGCTATAAAGTTTTCTCTAAGCTCTGCTTTCACTACATCCCACAAAGTTTGATAAATTGTATTTTATTTTCATTTCATTTGAAATATTTTGAAATTTCTCTTGAGATTTCTTCTTTGACCTATGTATTACTTAGAAGTGTGATGATGATGATGATGATGATGATGATGATGATGATGATGATGATGATGATGATGGTGGTGGTGGTGGTGGTGGTGGTGGTGGTGGTGATGATTTTTAATGGAGGTACTGGGGATTGAACTGAGGACTTCATGCATACTAAGCAAGCACTCTACCACTGAGTTACACCCTCCCCACCATAAGTGTGTTGTTTAATCTCCACATACTTTGGGATTATCCAGCTATCTTTCTTTTATTGATTTCTAGTTATAATTCCATTGTGGTCTGAGAGCATACGTTATATGATTTCTGTTCTTTTAAAAGTGTGTTTTTTGGTCCAGAATATGGTCTATCTTGGTGAATGTTCCATGTGAGCTTGAGAAGAATGTATGTTCTACTATCATTGGATGAGGTAGTTTATAGATGTGAGTTATATTCAGTAGATTGATGATGCTTTTGGTTTCAGCTGTGTTCTTGCTAATTTTCTGCCTGCTGGATCTCCATATTTCTCTTAGAGGGATGTTAAAGTCTCCAGCTGTATTAGTGGATCATGTATTTCTCCTTGCAGTGATACTAGTTTTTACTTCATATATTTTGACACTGTTGTTAGATCCACTCTGATAATCTCTTTGTTTTAATTTGTGTTTAGCCCATTAATTTTTAAAGTAATTATTGATACAGTTGTACTAATACCTACTGTAATTGTTGCTGATTTCTATTTGTTATACCATCGTTTTTTGTTCCTGGTTTTTGTCTTCCAATCTTTTTGTGCCTTTTATAGTTTGGATTGTATTATTCCTTTTTCCCTCTTTTCTTAGCATATCAACTATACTTGTTATTTTTTACCTTTTTTTAGTTGTTGCCCTAGAGTTGCAATTACATTTACAACTAATTCAAGTCTACTTTCAACTAACGCTATAGCACTTCACAGATAGTCCAAGTACCTTATAATAACAAAATATTCCTAATTCTTTGCTCTGGAATATTTTAAGTGGTATTGGGATTTTCTGATCTTGAAAGGTTTGGTAGAATTCCCATGTAAAACCACCTGAGTCTGGTTCTACTTTATGAAGAAGTTCTTTAGGTAATTTATTTTTTCAGTGGAAATTAGACTCTTGACTCTGTTTAGTTACTTAGTTAAGTTGTTTTTCTAGAAAATTATGTATCTTGGTTTTTAAACTTGTTTGCATAGAGTTGTATGAAGAAATCTCATGTTTTTCATTTTTCTCTGTTTACTAGCTGTTTTTACTTTATCATACCAGATTTTGAATACTTGTGTTTTTTCCCTTTTTTCTTCATTAGGTTAGTCAATGATTTGTTTATTTTCAAAGAATCAGCTTTTGGATTTATATATTTATTCTTTCTCTTTTCTAACACATTTCTTTCTCTTTTCTTTATTAATTCCTTCTTTGGTTTACTGTATTCCTTTTCTTTTTGAATTTGTTGAGCATTTATTTCTTTATTTTCATGTATCAGTATTTAATTATATTAGTATTTAATGCTATAAGCATTTTTCTGATAACTGCTTTAGCTGAATTCCATGGATCTCATGTATCATGCTTCATTGTCACTATTTTTAAGGAATTCTCTTTAGGTTTGTATTTCACCTGTGATTTAATGATTGCTTAATGGCATGTTTAAAATTTTTCAGGTTGAAGAACCTTTTGTGTGTATGTGTGTTCTTTTAATTAAAAAAAAAAACTTCTGTTTTATTTCTCTATGTATTTTTAAAATTTGATGAGATTTTCTTTGTGGCCTAAGATGTGGTCAGTCTTTCTGAATTTTCTCTGTCCTTGAACAGAAGGTATGTTTTCTTTCTTTCTTTTTGTTTTTGGTTTTCAGGTTCTAAAGCGTATCTAAAACATCTGTTGTTTTGATCTGTATTTTTCATATCTTTGTCTACTTGATCTATCTTGGCTTGAGAATGTCTTTTAAAGTATCTTACTAGTATGTTTCTGTCTAGTGTTCTCTCTCCATCTCCTATGGTTTGTGCTCTTCAGTACTGTATTACTGGATATATAGATAGGTTAATAACTATTCTATCTTCATTGTGGTTTTTAAAATGCAGTGTTTGTAGATGACTTGATTTTTGTTATCTGTTGAGTGTTTTTTGAAGTTTATAATCTTATTTGTTTATTTGTGGCTTTGCTTATTCTGAGACAAGCTAATACAATTTTTGTGACCACTTCATAAATGAAAATCTCTGATAACCCTATTATGGGATTTTTCTTCAGTATAGAATAAACAAAATAAACTATAGTTTCCTAAGTGCAGATCTAAGTTTCTTTACTGTCTGTCTATAATATTAAAAGGATCTGAAGTTGCACATTTTGTGAATCATTTAAAAATTGCAAAATGTCGATTATATCTATCCTAAAGCCATAGGCTTGTTGTTGGGCTTATGTTCAGGCCAAAAACTGCAGTGGAGCATTGTTTTTCATTATTTAAAGTTTTCAGCCTTGAGCAGAAGTGTCCAGTTGAAAAGATTTGAAAACACTAGGGTGAGAAAGAACCACAATCTTTTTAAAATTAATAATAGCTTTTTGAATTTTTGATAGCTTTGATATAATATATGGTAGTAAATGACATAAGAAAACTTTGGATTAACATTAACTTTTAACTCTAGAGCTGCTGAAAGAACATTCAGGAATTCACTGATAATGTTAGTGTTCTGTGAAATTAAGAATATTTTCAGAGCAATAGAATTTGGAATCATTTTTTAAAAATAAAAGATAAGAAAGAAAAATAACTTTGTAAAACATTGAATGTCTAAAAATTTAATGTTCTTTTCTATAATAAATAGGGAATTATTAACTATGAATGGCAGCAGCTTTAGTCTAGTAATGGACAAATTATATAAATGTTTTTAAAGGAATATTAATAAAAACTTTTGGTATAGAAATAATTGAGTCATTCTTTGACTAAATGTTCTGAGATAGTATTTATCAATTAATTTCAAAGGAAGTTTCTTCAAGTAATTTTGGAAAGATGCAGGGAATCCAGCGTAAGAGGTGAGATTATATGGATGATAAATGGAAGAGGTAGTTGAAGTAGGTTTTTTTTCCTTGCCCATCTTCTTTGTGTCATCTAATATATCTTATATACATTATACTCTTCCCAGCCATTAACCATGTAGAAACTTATCTTAGGGGTAAATATAGACTTGATCTTAGGCTCAAAATGTCAGTTGCACTAGTATGGCATTGAAGTGGCTTGATTTGTCAATAATTGTGGATAAGTCCAAGGGGCAATAGTTGACTATACTTTGAACAATAGGCAAAGTTTGATATGATTGCTAAAGAAGTGTTAATCTTAGCTTCCCCTTTCAGCATTATTATGGACTATATACTCTGAGGGTCCTCCCTCTACAATACAGTTAGATCCTGAATGAGCAACAAAATATACATTTTTAATGCATCATTGCTTTCTCAAGAATGCAAAAGAACAGCAAAACAAAGAAAGTAAAACAGAGAACGTGTTGAAACCAAGGATTGAGCAGCATATATGAAAGCTGGTAGTGACTTTAAGGCTTTTACAAATATCAGAGCTGGTCAGAGACTAAGCCTTGGGCCCACCTGTGAAGAGAGAATTGATAAATTGGAAGATGAAGGTGAAGAATTTGTCCAGAATGCAGCTCATAAAAACAAGATTATAGAAAATACTGACGACGTTCAAAGATGTGGGGGAAGTACTTAGAAAATCTAATGTACATCTATTTGGAATCTCAGGAAAATAGAATATGGGAAGGGTGGTTTTGAAAGAAATAGTGCTGAGAATTTTCTATAGTTGATATAAGCCTGCAGGTACAGAAAGCACAATACTTCTTAAGTAGAATATTATACTGTAAGTGCAAAGCACAAGAGGCATAGAGAAAATACTGGAAACACCCAGAGATAAAAGGCAAATCTTCCTACAAAGAATGATAGACTGACAACACCAATAACAACAGTGGAAGCCAAAAGACAGTGGTATAATAGTTTCAAAGCTGGAATAAATCTGTGAGCCTGTAGTTCTGTGCCTCGCAGAACTGTTTTTCAAGAATGAGGATGTAATAAAGAGGTTCTATGGTAAAATTGAGAGTGTTGACTTCCAGGAGACCTTCACTACACAGAGAATGTTTAAAAGGATATATACATCAGGAAGATGGGAAATGACCTTAGAAGAAGGGTCCAAAATGCATTAGTAAAGGTGAACAGAGAAAATGTTTACTAGGTTGTGTTTTGTTATGGCCTAGGCAGTTGTCAGAAATGTGACATCTTTGAGGAGGTGAAGCATAGTAGCAAAGGTATAGTGTAAATTACTTTGAATTCCCCAGAGTCCATTCACTTTTTCATTTTGTAGCTGCATTGTGGTTTGGAGATTTGACCCTAGATTCACTGCTGGGCCCTTATTAGTCTAATCTAGTCATAAAAATCCAGTTCTCCTTGCTAATTCAGTTGATTGAGGAACCAGGTCTAAGTCATTTAGCCTGTGGCTATTATCTTGATATCAGTTTTGATTCAGATTTGGCCATGTGTCTGAAGTTGGCTTACTCAGACTGAAGGAAAAAATTCATTTTTTTGATTGGAGAGAGGCACACACTGGGTGAACCAAGATTGCTTGTCAGTATGGTAATAAAAGAAATAGACTTTAATGTGTAGTCAACACTAGAAACAGAAAAGCTGTGAGAAAGTAAAACAGCAGGAAAATTTGGTCTCTGATGATTTCAGTGTGTTACTAGATCACCCAGCCTTGACGTTTACCCTATTTCTAGACTTCATTCTGTGTGAGATGGTAGTTTAAATTTATGTACCTTGTAAGATTATAGTTTCTTATATTCCACCCCAAACTCCTTCCCTGCAAAACAATTTCGTTAATACAAGAATAATTAATATGCCCAGAGAAGATGACAGAGTAGTGAAGGGTTTGAAAAGCATGAAATGTTAATGTACCACCAATGTGTAGAGTGTCTTTGGCCTGATAAAAGAAGATATTCAGGAGATATAGTAACAGTGTTCAAATATTTAAAGAGCTATCATGTGGAAGAATTACTAGATTTGTTTTGCACAATTCCAGAGATCAAAACTAGTTCTAATTAATAGAAATTCTGCAGAGGTATAAGAAAGTTGTAGTCAGTATAAGCAATGATCTTCTAATAATCAGAACTGTCTGAAAATGGGAGCAAAGGATGCAACAGTGGAAAGCTGTCAGTGGAGACCTTGGGAGTAAATTTGTTTTCCCTGAAGTCTTCTGATAGAGGACTTCTATAACTATGCAAAGTTTAGGAAAAATTTTCCTACATGGGGTAGGAAGTTGGATTATATTCCTTCAAAGACCTTTATTATTATGGTTGTTAATCCAGTTATTATATTGGTTTTCAGTTCTTTTAGCCTCAACGCTTCTTTTTTTTTAAATCTTTTTATTTCTTTATTGAAATACAGTCAACACTTCTTTTTAGATCATATCCTTGGTGCTGCCTCCTTACTAGCTAAAAGTAAAATTTATAATAAATAATACATCCATACATATAATGTTTAAGAAACTAATATGAATAATCTAAAGTAGAAATAAAATGAAAGAAACTTAAAGTTTACAATCATTCATTGCATTTCTGAAATGTAAGAGACTTTTAAAACCAAGCATTTTTTGCAATTTAGGCATAGACTGATTTTTCAACAAAACCTCATCTTAATTGACAGAAAGCTTATTTTAGTCTTTACCCAGGTGGTGAATCCATGCTTTGCTGCAAAAGTATTAGTATATTTGATCACAGGTACTGCTCCAGACTCTGTTGGCATTGCCACGTAATATATTTTAAAATCCAAATAATTCTGAATTCTTAAAATATCTCATCCCATGGGTATTGGCTAAAATATTGTGATTGTAATTCTTTAACAAGTATTTCAGCATGTACATGTTCCAGGATGATCTCGGAACAGTGTCAGAGTTATATTGAAAAACAATAAGCAGTGCAAAAATTACATAATTTCAGTATATACCATACATATTAAGAAATATTTACATAAATAATTAAATTCATTGAGATTATTACATCACTGGGTCTAAATCTGTTAAAAATATTGTTACAAATTTGCAGATTATTTTTCAGTACCAGCACTATTGCTTTTCAACTACATTTATAGTTGGATGTTGTATGATACTTTATAGACAAAAGGCACAGAATATATTATGCAGTAATTTGGAGGTAACTTTCTATAAACCTTTTTTGATATAGCACGTGCTAATGTATATTTATAGTGGGTTTAATCCATAGAACATTCAAAAGTTGCATGGGATATTCCACAAAGTATAGTTTAAGAATAAAAATAGGTTGTGTTTCTTTTTCTCCTTTTGTCTTATGTACAATAGGAGCTAATTAATTTTTCCTTTTTCTATCTTCTTTTGACCATTAACCATTTTGTAATGGCTGGTTCTATTATATAATCTTTTAATGATTTTTGTCAGCCTCTAGTGTCTTATCAGAAACTATGTATGTCATTTAGCAAGTACTGCTTACAACATGACTTCATACTACATTTGTAAAATTTAGGGGCAGTTAATATACTAGAGTTCTTTAAAAAGAAGACTTCAAAGAGAAATTAATTTGTGTTTTTAAGCAGTCTAATTTTATGTCTGGTAATGCCCAGAAAGAACTTTCAGCACTTAATGTCCTTGTGTGTTAGTGTCTTTCATAGTCAGGATTTTTTTTTTTTTTAAATCTTTTCATTGTTATTTTGCTTTTTTGTTGGGGAGGAGTAGGAATTAGGTTTATGTATTTTTTAATACAGGTACTGGGGATTGAACCTAGGACCTCATGCATGCTAAGCACATGCTCTCTACCACTGAACTATACCCTCCCCCCCATAGTCAGGATTTAGAGTGTTAATAAAAGTGAGACACCATGGTGGGAAGATAACAATTCCATGATGTTGATTACTTTATTTTCTTACACTTAGTAAAATGTGGTTTGGAGTCTTTATTGTACATAATAGGATATTTAATTAAATTTTACAAGCTGAATTACTGTTGTCCTGCTTTATCTGTGGCCTACTTTTATACCTGGAATAAAATGTTCAAGTTTTTGTTTTTTAGCTGCAATGTAAGGACAACTTTTCTAACTCTTTTAGTTACATTTTGATTTGATCAAAATAGTGAAAGTCTCTCTTTTTAAAGCATTTATTAAATTATAAAATCAGTTTGAATTTATCTTTAGGTGTAGGAAAATGCTCTTACATTAGTGTATATAAGTCTTACATCAGCAGTAATTTTTGAGAACCCACTGTGAACAGTGTAACCCTTTTCTAGTCATTTTTAAATATAGTCACTTAAAAATCCTCCAATTGTCTTTTATCTGTTTTAAACTTTACCCCTTGATTTTCATGTAGAAACTGAGTATGTAGTATACTATCAAATGCTTATTAAAGTATTAGATTTGCATTGTGTATTTTGAAATCTTAGTTACTTGGTACGTTTACCAAGTTGCCATTCTTTACTAAAATATAGTACAATCTTTTCATTGTGATGCTACTCTAGAACTTGTTACTTCCTCTACTTAGCGGATAAGTGATTATTTGCAAAACTGATTCTTTGATGAAACAATAATGAAGTTGAAAGTATTCTATATTGTAGCACTACCTCAAATACTTTTTATAAATGTAATAACCTGCATGTATGTATGTACTTTTTAGAAAGAATCTTCAAGAGGGAGACATAGGGAAAAGGAAGACATAAAAATCACTAAGGAGAGAACTCCAGAAAGTGAAGAAGAAAATGTAGAATGGGAAACTAATAGAGATGGTGAGTTTCAAAAAAAAAAAAAAATCTTTGTTTATATAGTCAATTTATTGATTATTCACTTTGTAGACTTTCTGTGGGCTTCAGAACACTTTTCAGTTATGATCTCCCTGTTGTTTCAGTATCATCTAATTGACTTGTTTCTGTGTTAGTGAGTTATTAAGGCAGAAAATGACATATAGTAGCAGAACAAAAGCAGAAGCTATTTATACTGCATTTTGCAACTTCCCCACTCTTTTTTTCCCCCTAGAACTTGTACAGCATCACAGTCCTTTGGAATTTTATTACCTTTGTAAATTTAAGTTCTTCAACACCAAAGTTCTTAAAAAGTCTTAATTTATGTTTGCTATTTTTGCATAAAATATTATAAGTGAAATTTTTAAACCTAAGGACCTAAGAAAATTATTTCCAAGAAATAATTTGTTGGTTTCCATCTTTTGGAAGAAATCCAAATCAGATGATATTTGAGACCTGGAATTTGTTCATGAAGTATAAGCAAAATCATCTTTGAGTTATTGCCTTAGCAAATAAGCATTTATTTTCTACACCATAAATATTCTCTCTTCTCTACTTCTGTGATCTTTTGGAAAGGTGAGCACTTATAGCCTCATCCTAATGAATAAAGAAAGAGAACTCATGTTTGTTGAATGTGTTGGGTGTAATAGTCATTTTAATTTATAT
Organism: Camelus bactrianus; assembly: GCF_048773025.1. Lineage (NCBI taxonomy): Eukaryota > Metazoa > Chordata > Mammalia > Artiodactyla > Camelidae > Camelus > Camelus bactrianus. Next base: position 17,544,940 of record NC_133552.1, read on the forward strand.
AATCACCTGATTAATTCAATAGCTTTGTTACTCTACTTATAGATGACAGAAACCAAGAGTTTAAGAATATAAGCCACTTCCTCATCAGTAAGCTGAAAACTTAGACCAGGGGTTAGAAAATTATAGCTTGTGGGCTAGCCATCTGTTCTTGCAATAATTTTGTTTGGAGAACAGCCATGCCCATTTGGTTACATATTTTCTGTGGCTGCTTTTGAGCTATGATGGATGAGTTGAGTACTTGTGACAGCTAAGAGCCTGCAAGCCTAAAATACTTGCTACTGTATTTAAGAACTATCTCTGAAAACTTACAGACTAATACTTGAAAAGTACCTGAAATGACTCTCCAGTAATTTGAACATCAGTACTTTTTAAGGAAATCCATTCCATCTTTGTACAGTATTGTCTGTTAAAAAGTTGCTTCTAAGAACAAATAGGAAACTTCTCTATGATTAGTTCACAGGAATTTCATAAGTAAATCTAATACCTTCTATAAGTTAGCAATAAAGGCAGCTATAATATCCCATTGTAGTTGATTAATCAGTTAATGTATTGAAATAAAATATTACGAGCCTTGACTGTTAAAGGTTGAATAGCTAACTTTTCCTAAATACTAAGGGATTAACTCAACACACTTAACATTCTTTTCATTTTAATTATTTGTGGATAAAAAACATTCTGAAATATATTGGATGCTTCTTATTTTTAAAAAGAGAAACTTCCCTATTCCCATTACAATAATGTGTGTTAATTGTTGAACATTTTAAAGGTTCAGAAAAGCCTGAGTCAGTTTGCTCCTTTTCTTCATAGTAGCTATTTCAAACCCTCTCCATAAATCTTCAACCTCTTACATCTCCAACCTTCCAACTCCTCTCTCCTGCTTGCCCTTTACAACACAGAGATGATGGAATTCTTTATCCACAATTTCAACTTCCGGCCACCACACCTATAAACTAGTGTTTTGTTCATGTTTAAACTTTTTACTTCCCTCTTATTCTTTGTAAGAGGCTTTCCTCCTGATGCATAAAGTTATGTTCCTCTGATTTCCTCCCATTTCTGCAATCTTGTTCATTCATTTTACATCCTCTTTTATATCTTTAACATCCATCTTGGCACATTTTCTCTTCTCCCCATATTTTTTTGTGCCATCACCCTGCTTATTCCTACTTTACAACTAAATTCAATTTTTTCACCGTATTTATTTAGTCTTCTGACCCATGTCTTCACTAAAACTACGTTAAGGTCACAGTAACCTCTTTTAATAAATGGAGACATACTTGTCTCTTTCTTCTGTAACCTTCCTGCAACATGTGACACATCTGAGAGCTTCCATCTTCTTGAAACACTTTACCCTTGGCTTCCCTCTATCACTCTTCAGGTTTTCTGTTTTCCTGTTCAGGCCCTTTGGTCTTACATAGAGATTCCCTATATGCTAGCTATCCCTTAAATGTTGATTCCCAAGGCTTTGCTCTGGACTATCATCTTTAAAAAGCTAAAGTGATTTTTACCACAAGAGCCTTTTATATGCAAAATTCTTTTCAAAGATGAGTAAATGTCTTTTATACTAATTTTACATGCGAAATAGCCACATGGCTATTTCTTATGTTTTCTCTTGATCAAAACTCATAGGTTCTGATTATTGTGATATCCCTGTGGTTTAACATTTCCTGTTTGAGGGAATATTGAAGCATGGAGTTAGTCAAATGGTGAGATTGAACTTATTTAATAGATTTACCTTCTGTGTTTTCAGTCTAAAGTAAATAGCAATTTTAGCTAGGCTCGGAAGAAATTGGTCTGTATGAGTATTTCTCAAACTTTTCAGTCCCAGGACACTTTTCACTCTTTTTAAGGACTCCAAAGAGCTTTTATCTTTGTGGATTATCTGTTTCAGTAGTTTCTATAATAGAAGTTGGTACTAAGAAAAATTTAAAATATTTATTTAACAATGATAGTAGTAAATCTAACATATACTTTTATGGAAAATAGCTTTGCAAAGCAAAATTAAAAAGTGTGAACAGGTGGCAGTGTTTTACATATTTTTACAAATCTTTTAAACTTCTTTTTAACTTCTTAAAGTTAAGGTAAATTTCTTAACTGGCTTAATAGAAGACATCTAGATTTCTTATCTGTCTGCATTCAATTTGTTAATGACATCATATTTCATGTGACTTCTGGAAAACTCCATTATATACTTATAAGGCAATGAGTAAACCAGGCAAATAATGTAGCATTATAGAAATATTTTTGGTCTTTTGAAACTCCAGAAATTGCCTTGGGAATTCCTAGGAGTCCTTAGACCACTCTTTGAGAACCATTTGTCTCTAGAAGTGGCCTCTAGAACTTTTGGTTGTTTCCCCTTTACCAAGACTTCTTTTTTTCTCACTTTCAAGTTTTCTGTTCAGGTGAAATCATGCTCCCAGGGCATCATTAACATCTATGTATTAATGACTCCAGTACCTGGAGCTCTTAACAGAGGCATCTACCAACCGGGTGTCTCCATCTAAATTCTATATCTTAAGAGCACCACTTTCCTACTGGTTTCCCAAAAGCCTGAGAGTCATTGTTGATATTCCTTCTTCTCCTCAGCCCAGACATTTATAGAATTCTGAACATTTCTATCTACTGAATGTCTTTTAGAACCATCTGTTTCTCTCAGTTACTGCTAATATTGTAGTTCTTAAGATGTTTGTTGCCTGTAAATATATTTTACCAAATAACCTTGTAATTTCTTGCCTTGAGGTGAGTCTTATCTCCTAAGTCATTCTCCACTGAAAGCCAGAATAATTTCAGAATTTTTTTTTTTTTTTTACTAAAGTATAATAATACATTCAGAGGAGTTCCTGATTCATGTGTGCAACTTACTGAGTTTTCACAGACAGACAACCTTGAACAGGACCCAGGTCAATGAATAGAAAATTACTACTATCCCATAAGCCCAGTTGTACTCCCTTTCTAGTCACTACCTCTCAGCCCCCACCTCACAAAGGTAACTAACTGTCCTGATTTCTACCACCGAGAATTAGTTTTGTCTGATTTGAGCTCTGTATAAATGGAATCTATAGCATGTACTGTTTTTGTGCTTAGCTTCTTTTGCTTACAATATGTTTGTGAGATTATTGCACATAGTTACAGTTCATTAATTCTTACCGGCATATAGTATTTCATTGTATGACTACACCATAATTTATTCATTCTACTTACAGTAACCCTTTGAGTAATTTCTAGTTTGAGCCTCTCATGAGTGAGTTTCTGTTACTATTCCTAATTGCATCATTTGGCAAACACGTACCCATTTCTCTTGAGTTTATGCTTGGGAGTAGGATTGCTGGTCCATGAAGTCTGCATATGTTTATCTTTAGTAGATAATGTGAAGTCATAAGTGGTTCTCCTTACGATGGTATTTTTTGCCTTTTTCATCTTAGCCATTCTGGAAGTGTAAGGTAGTATTTTATTGTGGTTTTAGTGTGCATTTCCCTAATGAGTAATGAAGTCGAGAACTTTTTCAAATTTATTGGCCGTTGTACAGCCTGTTTTGTAAACTCTATTCTAGACGTTTCCCTATTTTTTTTTATTGTGTTGCTGTTTTTAAATTGTTGAGTATTCTTTATATATTCTGAATGAGATCTTTATCAGATATATGTATTGCAAGTATATTCTCTCACTCCGTCAGTTACAGAGTGAGCTTTTAAAAGAATAAATTGGTTCACTTTATTCCCCTATTTAAAATTCTCTGATTTTCCATTGCCTTGAGGATCAAGTACAAATTCTTACATACCTACAAAACTTTTCATTATCCAACTGCTTCCTATATTTCTAGTCTCCCACTCCCAAGTCTTTGTTTTTTATTTATTTCCTTAAACTTACTATAAGTGTTTGCTGTGGGGACCAATGCGGTAATATAAAAAGCAAAGCTATTACTGTAGTAGAGGAGAAAATGTCTGAACATGTTTTGGCAATCTTGGAGGTGTGTACATCCTCCTAAAATAAGGCATAAAGCCCAGAAGCCATAAAAGATTTGATTACATAAGGATTAAGGATTTAAATTTTTTGTATAACTAAAATACAGAAGCGACCTATTTTTAAATAGATCACTATAAAATATTTGACATGTGTAATGTGTAAGCATATAGTAAAAGCACTGTGTTAACATATAGAGAACTTCACAGATACATAAGAGAAAGATAATCCACTTGAAAACTGGACAGAAGATCCCAAAATTGGATACATAATTCATAGAGGAAGTAGAAATGGCCAATTAGTGCTCAGCCTTACTACAGGGGAATGCCAGTGAAAATAGAGAGCATTCTTCACCCATCAGATTGGTAGAAATGAAAAAACTAGTATTCTGAAGGAAGTTTACATTGGTCAGGCTGTTTTGGAGTGTAGTTTGGCAATATTAAAAATAAAAATTATGCTTATCTTAGATCCATCAAATCTAGTTTGAGAAATCTGTTCTAAAAAAATACTTGCACTTGTGAAACAAGGTAGGTATCAAAATGTTAATCGAAATCTTGTTTATAACAGCAAAATATTGAAAACAAACTAAATGTCTTGTCAGAAGGAAAATGATTAAATAAACTGTGATATGTTCGTATCATGAAATGCTTTGCAGATGTTAAAAGAAGGTGTTTGACCTTTATGTATGACATGGAAAAAAATCTTTCTATAAGGCAGTGTGTGTAGAAGAGTATAAATAGAAAGGCTTATGTTTATGTCTATGATTACTTGCATACAATAGATTGGTAGAAGTAAAGTTGTTGTATTAAAGGGTATGAATGTTCTTAAGGCTTTTACCCATATTGCCAAATTATTTTCCAGGCTAGATGTACAGTTTATGTTGCTACCTCCAGAGAATGAACATTCCTTTTATCTGTACCTTTGCCAGTACCAAATATTATAATTAGGGGGGAAATGGCTCTTTAATGCATGAAGAAGTCTTATTTATAAACAATTTGCATTCCTTTCTTTTTGTGAATTGCCTGTTCATGTCTTCTGTCCATTTTTCTTTTAATCAGTAAGAATTCTTTCTATGTACAGAGTGTCAACGTTATATACTACATATGCTTTTGGTATATATTCTTTAAAAATCTCTGCCTAGTTAAATGTGCTGTTCTAATTGAATATTTTCCTGATGACTTAGAATCATCTATATGAATCAGTTGTTCTAATTGTAATTATAACCTTAAGCTATAAAATATGAGCAGTATTTTCAAAATTTATTAAATGATTTCAGACTGTTTTTGAGTTCCATCCTAATATTTTGTGCTTTCGAATTTCTCTTCTTTTGTCAGACCATCAGGTGCAGTGTGCCTACTTCATAGTATATCTCTTATAGGCTAGGAAAACATCTTACTTTTGATTGTAATAGATAAAATTAGAATAAATACTTTCTGAGTAAAGACTTGAGAGCTTTTCCTGTAAGCAAAATATATTAACTACAGTACATTGGCTTTGACATATATTTTAACTGCTCAGGCCTACCCCTATCCCCACCCCTCCTTGGTTGGGTGGTCAGGAATTGAAGATTGAAAGCCAATTTCTCATTTTTCACATGTGTTCTGTATGGGTGATACTTCCAGATAGCAGTTTTTAGATGAGCAGAACATTATTAATAATACCTTCAGAAACACTGCAAATCATTCTTCTTAATTAATTACTCTTTCTTTTGTCTTACCTTAGTATTTAGTAATGAAATTTTATGTTAGTGATTTTTTTCATTGAAGTATTACTGATATACAATGTTGCATTAGTTTCTGGTGCACAGCATAGTGATTCAGTTATACATATGTGTGTGAGCATATATTCTTTTCCATTATAGGTTATTACAAGTTATTGAATATAGTTCCCTGTGCTATTATCTGTTAATGATTTAAGAACACAATCAAACCAGGTCATTATTTATTCACTGATGTAAAATGTCTCAGTGGAGTACAAAATAGCAACTAGAGATACCCATTATTCATTTAATTAAATTCAGCATCTTTAGCATTTTATCCGATAAAAACTGTGTGCCTATAAATATTTAGTAATTGCTTTCTGACTGAAAAGTATGATTTAGTCTGTATTATATATTTACTGAGAAATTGTCATCAGACACCAAAGTAAGGTGAATAATCAAGATTTGGACACAGATAATGGATATATAATTATCCTCTCAGTCCCCAAAAATGAATGGTTTGCATTCTAATGTATTTTACCTATAAGTCAGTGATGTTCTTTTGTATGTGTGTGCTTTAAGCAATCAAGTAGAACTCCTTCTTTTTTTGTGCTTCATTTTATTTCTTTTCCCCAAGTTAAGAAATGATGATCTTAAATGCTAAAAGTATGGCTTGAGAACGGACCTCAGTTTGTAATCAGTCAGGCCCAGTGTGGTCATGTGTTAAGACAGAAGTCAGTGCAACAGGTTTCTTGGCATTAATAGCAAATAAAATGACAGTTCCAGTAGGCACTGAAAACTTCTACATATTGTAATGAAATACCTCTGCACACCACTCTTCCTGTTTTTTCCCCCTTAACCAACGTTCAGGTTCTTTTCATTAGAAAAGATGAATAAAAATAGATACATAATATCAGGTCCATTGAAGAGATGAACAATTCTAATCTAAGGAACTAGTGAAAATGTTATAGATCCTTCAGAAATTAGCTTATGTACACATTAACATTAAAATTATTTTTAGATACAGATCAGTTATGATGTTAATTAAAAAAACTATGGAACCAATGTTGTACACCCAATGTAACCTTAATACTAATGAGTCTAAGAAAATCAAGAAGATAATGAATCCATCATATGCAGCATGAAATATTGAAGGCTTTGGTATCTTTAATGCTTAGAATTTATAGCTGAGTGTTTTAATTGTATCTTTTAAAAATTTCATCTGCAAAAAAAAGAATTTGTGATTAATTATGACTGGATTAAGAACTACATATATATTATACTTTAAAAAAGAGAAAATAATGACAGCACTAAATGCTGGCAAGGATGCAAAAACCTGGATTTCTTACACATTGCTCGTAGGAATGTCAAATGGTAAAAATGCTCTGGAAAATAGTTTGCAGTTTCTTAAACAAACATACATTTACTGTATGACCTAGCAGTTTCACTCCTGGGCATTTGTCCCAGATAAATTAAAACTTACGTCTGTGGGAAAAAAAAATCCATTCCTAACTGAAAACTCAATCCCCAAACAACCCAGAAACATTCACAGAAAACTCAGGAACCTAAAAAATGTTTGGCTTTTCATAAAGAAATTAGCCATATCTATTTTAGTTCTTTGTAGCATATGTTTCTTTTATCTTTTAGAAGTATGTTATTCTAATTAAAGAATCTGCCATTTTAATTTGTATAAAAATAGTCAAAAATTTTCCTCTAATTTTTAATATAGATAATTAGGGTAGTTTCTGACAAGTAAAAGTAATTAAGTTTTTATTTTAAAGATTCTGACAATGGAGATATTAATTATGATTATGTTCATGAGTTGTCGTTGGAAATGAAGCGTCAAAAGATACAGAGGGAATTAATGAAGCTGGAACAAGAAAACATGGAGAAAAGAGAAGAAATTATTATTAAAAAGGAGGTATGCTATTTATTGAAATATTTTAGTAGTTAACAACATGGATATTGAGCAGAGAACTCATGAGCTGCTTGCTAGGATGTTGATACGTGGTCAACTTACTGCATATTAGTCACTTCATATATGTTAATCATTTAATCTTCACGTTACTCTGTTAGATAAATAGGACATATTTTTGTTATTCAACAGGTAAATAAAACAGATTCTGTTGCTTAGAGTCACTAGTTAATGTAAAATGGGTCTTGAATCTATGTATATCTGGTTTTTAGGCCCATGCTATTTCTAGAACACTTGTTTCTTAAGAGTAGAAAGAGATAAAATTTATTGGAATATAATTTATGATTTTTCTGAGGAGAGTTTGAAATTTTATAATTTTAGTTTGCTTTATTGATATTAGTATTATGTGAGGGCAGTTAATTAGCATATGGGTTAACAGCATAGATTCAGGAGTCAGACTAATATAAATATGTGGTGGCTATCATAACACTATTTCATTTGAAGTTTGGTATGATTTCAAAACATATGCTTTGTTGTCTGATTATAGCAAACATGATTGAAAGTGTTTCTGAATTAACTTATTGAATTCTTTTGGAAGGTTTCACCAGAAGTGATTAGATCAAAGTTATCTCCATCACCTTCTCTAAGAAAGTCTAGCAAATCTCCAAAGCGAAAATCAAGCCCTAAGTCATCATCTTCAACTAGCAAGAAAGACAGGAAGGCAACTGCAATATCCTCTCCCTTGTTGGACCAGCAGAGGTTAGTAGGGTAATAAATAGTGCCAGGACGAAATAGCTTTTATGAAGTGATATTCAAAAGAATTACTTAATAGATCCCATGAAGATACTTTTAATACATTAAGTATTTAATGTAAACTTTTTTTTTCCTAATAGAGAAAAAGTGTAACTAGTTTCCATTTAAAAGAAAATAAAGAGAACAATGAAACAAAGGTCTCTGTCACATATATATATGCTTCAGAGCTTTTTATTTTTAAAGAGATAAACAGCAGCTGTATTTCCTGTCCTTCCCTCTTGAATTTGGTATTTATGATACTTGTGCATGTGTGTTTATACTTTCATAATATATATTATTTTACAATGTATAGTATCATTTTCATCTGTTTACTCTTAATATAGATATAGCTTTCCTTCTATAGCTTATTTTTTCACTTGACATTTTTTACATTTGTCTATATTGACATATGTACCTATATTTCTTTCATATTATATATTCATCTACTTTGCTGTTCTTGAACATTTAAATTGTTTCCAGTTTTTATCTGTTACAGGTTATGTACAGTGAACATTGTTCTTGTCTCCTTGTATACATGATCAAGAGATTAAATTCTTTATGATGTATATGAATCAGTATGAATATATTATTTAGAATTATTGTAGTGGCCAATTGAAAGACTAAAAATAGAAATAAATTACATCAAGGGATTGAGAATAAGGCAGGAGACACCTTTTTATTTAATGTCACTCTGGACTACTTAAATTTTATTTTAATAAAGGGCATACACTAATTTTACTTAAGAAAAAGGCTAAACTGAAAACCTCTTCCCAGTAATTGACCTGTTGGCAAACACTTGTCTATTTGAACCCATAATGATACTCATATTTGTCTCCTAGACTCCATTTGCTTTTTGCCTAGATTATTATATTATTATATCATTTACTTTACCTAGTGTTCACTTCCCCACACATATAAAGATCTTCTTTCAGCTGCCCTAACCCTTTACTTTACAGAACAATTCCAATTAATTTATTACACCAGTGAAAAACTCAGTAGCTTTCCATTCTGTTGACTGAAATTCAGATTTTTCTTAAGAATGACATTCATACTTTGGTCTTTTCAGTCTTCTCCATATTTTTGTCCAATCTTCCTCCTATATTCATCCACCTTCAGTCCTTCAGTTTCTAGCTCTAGTTTTCCCATTTCTCCTTACTGAACCTAATTTCTGTTCCCTTTGTATATCTATCAGATTTTATTTACACCTCTCATTTAATACTAATTGCTGTTTGCATTATGTTTTAGCTGTGGCATACATATTTTACAGCCTCTATTAAATTTAAGCTCCTTGAAGATTGGGATCTTGATGGTTCACTGTTCTGTCTCTTCACAGCACCTATTTTGCAAGGAGACTTGACTCTCTCCTTTGCTCTTGGGGTTGAGTAAAAGGATATGAAAGAAATTAAAGCTATAGAGTGATGCAATTCACCTCACTTCCTTGTTATCCTTTGACTAACAAATTATATAACTGTCCCTCAGTTCCACTCATTTCCCCCCAAAAACCCAGCATATGAGAAATACTCCTTTTCATTTTCTTATCCTTTCTGTTTATAAAATCTTCAAAATTTAATCTCTTCATAGACAGTTTTGATAACTGTTTAGATGGTTGGTTTTATACTGTTCTATTTTCATGTAGTTGTCTCTTAGTGCTTTATTCGTAACTCACTTATTCTTTAATGAATATTGAGCATGAATAATTGTTCCCATTGATTTAACTACTATATTTCCTGTATCATAAAGTATTGACTTTAAGATGAACCATTAATTTAATAATAACAGAAAGACTTGGAAAACAGTACTTTCAAGGTACAAAGAAAATATTGAATATAGCATTTCTATGGTCATGCAGGTTTTATTGCCTAGAGTGTGTCAGATCAACTTTTAGTTGCATCGTGGATCATAGTATAGACTGAAGACATTCAACAAGTAATGATTAGAATTTCAGTTAAAATTCAGTGGAATATTGCGACCAATGCTAGTAAATCATCTGAGTTGACAATCAGATAAATTCCTTGGTCTTAAGTGGTTATCATATTGAGGAGGCAGAGATAATCACAGACAAATTAAACTTACACTTCTCCCTGAAAGTTGGCAATTTTATTTGACATTCATTGTAGGAGATAACTATAACCTGATTAGTAAGCATTACGCTGATCTGTGAGATAGTGTGGCTTAGAATCAGCAAATGTATTATTGATTCTGTTCATCTGTATTGTTTCTTAGTTTTTATTAAATAAATTTTTCTTTATAGTTTTTTTGTCCAGAGACTTGTGAAGTATGTCAAAAACTGTTCAAAAGAAATAGTTTTGGGGTGAGAGAGAAAAAGGCTCTAAAATTGATAGAAGTAGATAATTGATCTCTGTGCCACAAATAGGAAGTGGGCACTGTGCCACTAAAGAATAGTCAGTTGATTTAAAGTTGAAAGACCTTGTTGACTTCAGAATGCACAAAACCTATTCCGGGCGATTCAGTTGGAAGGCACTTGCAAACCCTATGTATGTAACACAATTGTGTTTTCCAACCACATATATTTTTGAAGATATTTGAAGAAATTGTGCACTTTAGTGAGTATACTGGCATAATCCTAGTTGTTATAATAGCTTACTCCCAGAATGTGAATTTAACACAGCAGAAGTTTTTTTCTCACTCAAATAAGAAATGGGTGTTTCTGATTAATAATAGGTGGCTCTCCTATATGTGAAGATTCAGTAACTAGGCTCCTTCTGAACGTGACTCTACTTTCTTGGGTTTTTGTGGACACTGAAAAGTGGCATGTGCAAACAAAAAATTTAGAGTGTTGCATTTATTTAGCTATGTAGTTTTAAGTGAATATTTACTAACAATGCTTAGAATTTCATTGATAGATGATGTAATTGTTCTTTGTAATGCTGAAAACGTGGAAGTCACCTAAAAAACTTATCAATGTGAAATTACTTAAAAGAAGTGTCGGAGCATATATCTACTGAAAGAAATTCTGTACAGTCCATAAGAATAATTTATTGAAATTCACTGTTATAGAAAGATACCTATGCTATACTTCGTACAAAAAATTTTACAAAACTTGGTATTATGATTGTACATGTGGGGTGGGGAGAAAGGAAAGAGGAAAGAGGCATGGAAAATGTATGGACATACATCGAAGGTAGTGGAATCCAAGCTATCCTTGGATAGTGGAATTATAGATGAGTTTTACTTTTCCATCTACTTTTCTATATAAGCTTTAAAAAAAAAAAAGAAAGTTCAGTTCTTGTAGTTGTTTTATTTTATAGTTTCTTTTCTGGAAGAATCTCTACTCCACCTCCATTTTTTTTCTCAGAAATCTACCCTTTAAAATTATATAATAAGCAACGTTAACAAAATGAGTAGCAAGTAAATCTTTCCTCATTTCTGTGTTTTTTTTTTTTTTCTGGATATTGATTACTAGTATACAGAATAGTAAAAGGCAAGTTATTGAAAGGGAGGCTACCATTTTTTAAAAGTGCTTTGTTAAAATGAAAAAAAAATCCATTTGACCTTCTAAAAGTACCTGGGCTTCTGATGATTTGTATTACCTTCAGGAATTCAAAAAGCAACCAAACTAAGAAGAAAGGACCTCGTACTCCTAGCCCACCCCCTCCTATACAGGAAGATATCGCTCTGGCTAAAAAATACAAAGAAAAATATAAAGTAAAAGACAGGATAGAAGAGAAACCAAGAGACGGAAAAGACAGAGGACGAGATTTTGAAAGACAAAGAGAAAAAAGAGAAAAGCCAAGGTAAGTAGGACTGTATATTTTTAATCATCTTACTTTCTTAGAATCTGAAATATTATCAGAAGCTTTTAGGCATTAATACAATGGATTCTTTTTTTTAGTGTTTATAACTATGTACATTTAACAACTACCATGTTGAATTATGGTTACTTAATAAACATTAATATGTTTATTAAACATAACAAATCATTATGATTAAAAAAAATTCCCAATTTTAACCATTTTTAAATGTACAATTCAGTAGTGTTAAGTATATTCAGTGTAATGAAACAGATCTCCGGAACTTTTTCATCTTTCAAATCTGAAACTCTATACCTCTTAAACAACTCCTTTTCACTCCCCCACTTAGCCCCCAGCTCCCCAACCCCTTATAACCACCGTTCTACTTTCTATTTCTATGAATTTGACTACTTTAGATAGCTCATATAAATGGAATCATTTTGTCTTTTTGTGACTGGCTTATTTCACTTAGCATAAGGTCTTCAAGGTTCATCCATGTTGTAGCATATAACAGGATTGCTTTCCTTTTTAGTGCTGAATGATACTCCATTGTCTGTATGCCACATTTTTTATCCATTCATTTGTCAATAAACATGTGGGTTGCTTCCACTTCTTGGCTATTGTGAATAGTGCTGTTAGGAACATGGATATGCAAATATCTCTTCAAGACCTTTCTTTCAATTCTTTTGGAATTATACTCAGAAGTGGGATTGCTGGCTCACATGGTATTTTAATTTTTAATTTTTTGCAAATCTTTTATACTTTTTTCCATATCATCTACTCCATTTTATAGTCCCACTAACAGTGTACAAGACTTCCAGTTTCTCTGTACCTTCACCAACACTTGTTATTTTCTGTATTTTGATACTGTGTTCTTGATTTGCATTTTGCTGTGAGATGATAACTGTGGTTTTGATTTACATTTCACTGATTGGGGATCTTGAGCATCTTTTCATATGCAAAAGCAGTGGCCATTTGTATATCATCTTTGAAGTGATGTCTGTTTAAGTCCTTTACACAGTTTATATTGACTTAATTTGATTTTTGTTGTTGAATTGTAGAAATCCATTGTATATTCTGGATGTTAACCCCTTATCAGATTTGCAAATATTTTCTCCCTTTTTGTAGGTGGCATTGAATTTCACTCTATTGATGGTGTTTTTTGATGCACAAAAGTTTTTAAAGTATGATGTAGTCCCATTTATCAATTTTGGTTTTGTTGCCTGCACTTTTTGTGTCATAACCAAGAAATCATTGCCAACTCTACTGTTAATGAAGATTTTTCCCCTGTGTTTTCTTATAAGAGTTTTATAGTTTTAGAACTTAAATTTAAGTCTTTAATCACTTTAAAAAATTTTTTTTGCATTTTTTAATTGAGTTATAGTCAGTTTACAATGTTATGTCAATTTCTGGTGTACAGCACAATTTTTCAGTCATACATGAATATACATGTATTCATTTTCATATTCATTTTTACCATGGGCTGCTACAAGATCTTGAATATATTTCCCTGTGCTATACAGTATAAACTTGTTCACCTATTCTATATATACCTGTCAGTATCTACAAATATCAAACTCCCAGTCTATCCCTTCCCACTCCTCTCACCCCTGGCAACCACAAGTTTGTATTCTATGTCTGTGTGTCTTTTTCTGTTTTATATTTAAGTTCATTTAGTTCATTTGTCTTCTTCTTCTTTTATTTATTTATTTTTTAGATTGCACATATGAGTGATATCATATGGTATTTTTTTTTTCTCTTTCTGGCTTTCTTCATTTAGAATGACATTCTCCAGGGACATCCATGTTGCTGCAAATGGCATTATGTTGTCATTTTTTGTCGCTGAATAGTATTTCATTGTATAAATATACCACAATGTCTTTATCCAGTCATCTGTCAATGGACATTTAGGTTGTTTCCATGTCTTGGCTATTGTAAATAGTGCTACTATGAACATTGAGGTGCGGGTGTCTTCTTGAATTAGGATTCCTTCTGGATATATGTCCAGGAGCGGGATTGCTGGGTCATATGGTAAGTCTTTTGAGGAATCTCCATACTATTTTCCACAATGGCTGCACCCCATCACACTGCATTCCCATCAACAGTGTTGGAGGGTTCCCTTTTCTTCATACCCTCTCCAGCATTGCTTATTTGTGGACTTTTGAATGATGGCCATTCTGACTGGTGTGAGGTGATACCTCATTGTAGTTTTGATTTTCATTTCTCTGATAATTAGTGATGTTGAGCATTTTTTCATGTGCCTATTGGTCATTCATATGTCTTTATTGGAAAATTTCTTATTTAGGTCTTCTGCCCACTTTTAGATCAGGTTGTTTGTTTTTTTCTTATTAAGTCATATGAGCTATTTATATATTCTGGAGATCAAGCCCTTGTGAGTTTCATCTTTTGCAAGTATTTTCTCCCATTCCATAGGTTGTCATTTTGTTTTGCTTATGGTTTCCTTTGCTATGCAAAAACTTCTAAGTTTAATTAGGTCCCATTTGTTTATTTTTGCTTTTATTTCTATTTCTTGGGTAGACCACCCTAGGAGAACATTGCTGAGATGTATGTGAGATAATGAAGAACTTCACAGACAAGGAAAACTAAAAGAATTTTGCAACACTAAACCTATGCTAAAAGAAATATTAAAAGGTCTACCCTAAATAAAAAAGGAGCAGGATGCTACAGAAAGGAGAAAACCATAATTGAAAAGGCGATAACTACCATGAATTGCAACAGAATAAACATGAAATTGTAAAAGAGAACATCTAAATCATTAAGGGTGGGAGAGGGGAGCAAGAAAATACGGAGTTTTTTTTTTTCTTTTTTATAATTTTTTGTTCTCAGTAGGATGGTTTTGAGCTTATATTTACTAGCTGTTTAAAACAAACAATAATAATAATGGGTTAATACATGTACAAAACAGGGTAGCCACAAGCCATAAAATTAAAATAGTCACAAAAATTAATCCCTTTTTAGTTGATTTTTTGTATATGTTTTAAGATAAGGGTCCAAGTTCATTTTTTGCATGTAGAACACTAGTTTTCCCAGCACCATCTTTTGAAGGAACTCTCCCCCTTGAGTGGTCTTTTGGCACCCTTGTTGAAGGTCATTTGACCATATATGCAAGGATTTATTTGGGGGCTCAAACACTTACTCCATTGGTCTATTTGTCTGTCTTTCTGCTGATACCACACTGCTTTTGTAATTGTAGCTTTGTAATATGTTTTGAAATCAGGAAGTGTGAGTCTTCTAACTTTGTTAGTACTTTTTGAAATTATTTTGGCCATTTGGAATCCCTTGAAATTCCATATAAAGTTTGTTGAGTGTATTATCGTGAGAAAGTGTTGAGTTTTGTCAAATGTTTTTTCTGCATCTGTTGAGATAATTACATGGTTCCCCCCCTCCTTCATTCTGTTAATATGGTGTAGTACATTGGTTGATTTTCCAGTGCTTAAACCACCCTTGCATCCCAGAAATATATTCTGCTTGGTCATGTATATAATCCTTTTAACATATTGAATTTGATTTGCTAGTACTTTGTTGAGGATCCTGGAGAATGTTCAGAGTGCACTTGAGAAGAATGTATATTCTACTATGGTTGGGTGGAGTGTTCTGTACATGTTTGTTAGGTCCATTTACCCTGTGGTGTTGTTCAGTCCTGTATTTCCTTGTTCTTTTATCTGTTAACAAACATTAGCTTTTTTAGATAAATGAAATTATAAAAAAGATCTGACTGGAGAGAGTGCAGAGAGTCCTTTGAAAATTTATTCACTTTGAAATTTAGTAATTGTTTTAAAATTTAGAATTTAGATCACTCAATTGACTACTTAGAGTCTCTGTGTTTTAATTTTTTCTCATAAACCAGTTTTTCTGTATTCTAGAGATAGTTTCTTAAAGGTCTCTTTTTGAAACTGACAAATTATGAGCTCTTGATTTTTAAAATGCATTTATTTAATGCCTTTTAAGAACAAACTTTTTATAAAAATCAACATGCAGGTAATATTTCTTCAGTTCACAAGATTTACGAAATTCTTACAGATTTGATAGGGTATTTTCCCTTGTTCTTTTTTATTAGTTTTTAAAATATATTCTTTCATAAAATTAATGTTTTCTCAAGAAAAAAACTGACTTTTTGGAGGGCTCTCAATCTTTTTTCTTTTTGAGTTATAGTGTAATAGAAAATGCACAAGCCTTGAAGTTACTCAATAGGAATTTGTATTTTGGCTCTGCCAGTTACTTGATGTGAGACCTTGAATAAATTGTTTTCTCTGAGCTTGTATTTCTTCAGCTGTAAAATATACATGATACTGCCTCATTGGGTTGAGGTGAGGATTAAATGAAATACTGCTTTAAAAAATGAGCAAAGTGCTCAGTAAATACACTCTTTATCTTCCTATTTTAGTAATAAATTATAGCATAGTGATATTTAAAAATGCCTTTCCATTTGCAGATTTTCACTTGCGCTGCATAGTTGTAGAATGTAGCCATAAAGATACTTAGTTTTTTCTAACTTTTCTTCTCTGATACTTACATAGCAGTTAGTAGTAAGGACTCAGTTTAGGAGGCTTAAGTACATAAGGCAATAGTGCCCATACTTTTCTGCACGTTGGAATCACCTGAGAGTCTCTAAAAAATATCGATGCCTGATGCTAGTCCCCACGTATTCCGATTTAATTACTATGGGGAGCAACGTTGGTGTCCAGATTTTTAAAAGCTCACTGGGTGATTCTAGTGTTAGCAGGGTTTGGGAACCATAAATTGAGATTTATTCTTTCATTTAAAGAAACTCAGTGGGAGGCCATCCAAGACTGATAGATACACTCTTCCACAAAGTCACTGAAGATCCAGCCATTCTCTTTCTTCCTTGTGAGTGCTTCCTTTTTCAGGGTTATCTCTGGTTGACTCTGACGGCTGATGCTGTAGCCTTTACATTCATATTCCAGGCAGCAGAAAAAATGAAGGGAAAGAAGCCTAATCTTCCTGAAAGTCTCACGCACTCACTATTTCCTGTTACATCTTATTGGCCAGAATTTAGTCACATGGCTACATTTAGCTATGAGGGAGTCTTGGAAATGTATTCTTAGCTGGGCATATAACTGACCCAAATAAAATTGGGGTTACTAAGGAGCAAGAAGAAGGACAGGTGTTGGGATAAGTTATTGCAGTTTCTGCTATGCTTGCAAGATGCCATTTCTGTTCGTTATTAAGTAATGAGATTATCAGAGTGAAAGTAGTGTTATCTGGCACTTTATGTGGAAAACTCTGTGAACTGGTGTTGGTAGTATCATTCAGGATGAATTATCTACCTACTAAGAGTTAATATAGCTTTATAATACATAAATTCAATGAAACTTGGTCTTTTCCCCAAAAAAGATTTTGGTGATAAGCTTAGCCCTCTCTTTGTCTTGATAAGAAATTATCTTCTATAACTTATTTAGATGAATTAATTTTTCCCCCTCTCCCCTCTGTGGTGACTTAGAAGAACCAGAATGATTCTATCAGTGGTTGCTAGGATCTAGCAACATTGTGTCTTATTGGAACAATAAGAATGGTTGACTGGAGCATCCATAATTCTTGAACATATTTTCCTAAGATAAACTTTTATCTTATTGAATCCAGTGGGTTTGTTTTTGAAAATGACATGTAAATAAGATAGAAATTAGTTAAATGTTCTTGCTGATTTACATTATAAGAAGTCTTTATTCTTCTCTAATGGTTCTTGTGCTCTTGTTTTGCTATTTTAACCCGAAATCTGTGAGAGGTGATTCTTAACTAATGTCACCTGGGTAGTCCACCATTGAAACGGTAACACATTTTGTATTATGAGGAATTGAATATTACAGTTGATTCTTCATTTTCTATTTTTTCTCCCTGGCTGTCTCTACCAGGAGCAGTAAGATACGCCTAGGGCTCACTTGTTGCTCAGTATACAGAAAGATCTGAACTTCGTTTATTTCTTTTGTCTGAGGAAATGAAGAAGCAGAGTACTGAAGGGCTGCATGGGTACCTGACTTGTACTAGAATTCTAAAGCCATATTTGACAAGGTTGAAAGGAACATTTTGCTTTAGGACGATTTGATTTAATTTCCAGGTTTTTTTTTTCTTTTTTAAGGCAAGGTCGTTAATTTACCTCCATTACTGTGAATAAGGAATTTATTTGTCACATTTTTTTTTGCTGTGAGTTACAAGATCCTTGTATATATTTCCCTGTGCTATACAGTATAATCTTGTTTACCTATTCTGCGTATGTCTGTCAGTATCTACAAATTTTGAAATCCCAGTCTGTCCCTTCCCACCATCCGCCCCCTTGGCAACCACAAGTTTGTATTCTATGTCTGTGAGTCTCTTTCTGTTTTGTATTTATGTTCCATTTTTGTTTTTTTTTTTTTAGATTCCACATATGAGTGCTCTCATATGGTATTTTTCTTTCTCTTTCTGGCTTACTTCACTTAGAATGACATTCTCCAGGGACATCCATGTTGCTGCAAATGGTGTTATGTTGTCATTTTTATGGCTGAATAGTACTCCATTGTATAAATATACCACATCTTCATCTTCAATGAATATATGTATGTTCATGTATAGCTGAAAAATTGTGCTCTACACTGGAATTTGACACAACATTTTAAAATGACTATAACTCAATAAAAAATGTTAAAAAATTTATTCTGAAACCAAACAGTGTATTTAAGAATTTTTGTCACTGCTTTCAGATTCTGGGGTATGTAATTAAAGGTTAGTATCTAAATTCTTTTTGGAGAAAATTGCCCTTTAAAATTAATTTAGATGTTACAGTGGTCTTATTGGGAGTATTCTGGTTATCAGGATGTGCTATGCTTAAGTAAAAGTATGCTAATTCGTTTATTCAACAGTTACTGAATACCTAGTATGTAGTAGACACTGTCAAAAGTTGATGCAGCAGTGAACAAAAATGTCAAAAGCTTTGTTACTACAGGTGGAAGTAATATAATAATCATGTGTGTGTAAAATATCTTTTCCAAATATAGGTTTTTTCCCCCCTTTCTTCCAAGTAAAGGAAGACTTACTAGGCCTATTGGATATAGGGGATTGCTTACATTTCTTAAAGGATAGTTCCCAAATGCATATGCATATATGTGAGACCTTTGATGCAGCAAAGCCACACGATCCTATGACTTTTAAGTCCTTCTCCTTGTCTTCTGTGTCTCAGTTCTTCAGCCTTCTACCTCAGGGGCTGCTAATCTGGATTTTAGGGGTCTACAGATTTATTGGTTTGTGAATAAAATTTTACCTGTGTATGTTTTGATGAGAGGGAGAATGTCCATCACTTCCCAGAAAAATTCATGATTTCCCCACTCTCTAAAAATTTTTAAGGATTATTAGTCATTCTTTGGGCCTCTGCCACTAAACTGGCATCGAGGATTTGGGTACTTACCTCCCAGACCTTTGTTGACCTTGTCAACCTAGTTAAGAATATACTGTGTTCCCAGAATATTTGTTAATTTGAATAACACTAAATTCTGTCACATAGTTGCTTTTAAAGCGAATAGTTTGTAGGTCACAGTTCTTAAAGGAATTTTGTATCAGTGTTTTTCAGTGTGACTGGTAGACTTTACTCAGCAGTGATTTATTTATACAACATTGATCAAAACCTGAATATCACTTGTTTACCCTCCCCAAAGGCTTATAGATTTATTTTGTTACTCTGCTTTTAGAAAATTTAGCAATTTCTTATGATACTTTTAAAAATAAATTTTCCATGACTGTTCTGTACTGAAAACAGTAAAATCTTGATTACTTGGAACTCAACTTAACTAAATCATTTTTATTCTGCAATTTGTTGTAGAAGAGATATAGCTCACAGGAAGATTAAATTCAAGTTGGATATTTAGTCAGAAAATAACTTGTGAAAGAAATATTTTGTGTTGGTATTCCTAACAGACTATATCTAGATAATTCTAAACTGGGTATTTTCATCGATAGGCCAGTAGTATCTTCGTTACCAGTGAAAATCTATGTTCTGTGTTCTTTGCTGAGTCAGGAATGTGAACCGGTGTATTAGTGTAGTTTAGGGACAAGGGCTTAAGCAAACACAAAAACTGTTTGGATGGTAGTTAACCAGACAAGTTAGCTAACAGTTGCATATAGTTCATTCTGCTGGACATTTGGTTGAATATGAATTTATGATGGGTAATATGTTTTAATCAGAATACTAGGTTGCAGAATTTTGTGGTTTAATAAGATAGCATTAAGAGAATAGCAAGTTGTTTTTTAAAAAATAATTTTATTATACTTACCTGAATACTTCTGGATAGAAGTATAAATACCTGCTTGAGTCTTACCCAGATTTGAAGGACAGATGTGATCATTCAAAACTCGTTGACTTTGACATCAACTTGGTAGAGTAAGTGAATTACCACTAAATTGACAGTCTTATTTTCTTTCATATGTGATTGCACACCTCAAAATAATTAAAATTAGACTTTCAGACCTTTGATGAAGAGTATTACCTATTGGATTAATTCTTTGATTCATTCAGTATCTGTCACTCATACTCAAATACCATAACCTGTACTGGTAAGTCTCATTCTGTGCCACTAGTGACAGGGCAGAGGGGAATCGTGTGTGCACCACGCATGTGCACCATACATTTCTGTAACTGAATTGATAGTTTCTTGAGTAAATGTGTACTAGTGTTGCTCAGTTATGTATACAGGATGCAAAAATGTTACATTAACATTATTATTATTATTGAACATTTCACAGATATAAAAATAGACAAAATAGTAGAATGATCCTCATATCTGTATTGTTCCATCTATACCCCTCTCTACCTCCTGCTTTCCATGTTATTTTGAAGCAAATCCCAGGCATCTTATTTCATTTCATCCATATATAATTTTGTATATATCTCCAAAAGAGAAGAACACTTATAAAAATCTATAATTACTATACCTATAACACACCTAAAAGGAAAAAAGGAGAATAATGTAGTTTTTAAATACAAACTTTAAAAGCATGGATGAATTTGTAGTGTCTTTTATAGTATTTTCCCAGTTAGTGGACAGTAATACAAATAATATCGTGAAAGATATGCAGACCTTTTAATATTAAAATGAACCTTTGTATTCAGGTTGGGAATTGCTGATCTGAGGCATTGTCTTTTTCTGCATTTAATTGAGCCCTATCTATAGACCTCAAAAGTATTTTCATGTGAATTTTTTAAAATTTTATTTTGTTTTTTGAGGGGGAGGTAATTAGGTTACTTATTTACTTTTTAGAGGAGGATTGAACCCAGGACCTCCCGCATGCTTAGGCCGTGCTCTACCACTTGAGCTATATATACCCTCCCCTCCATATGAGTTCTAATTTATGCTAGGGGTGTAAAATTAAGGCACTTCTAAAGAGATTTGTAATATAGCTGAACATAACTATATAATATACTAAATTCATGGTAGACTTGTATTAAGAAGGAAATCATTTTATAAATATCAAAATAACTCAATTGCATGAGCCTGAGGGCTTTTACGTTTAGTCCAGTTGGTCAAGGCTTGGCTTTCTTTTGTAGGTGTGATATTGGGAAAATTTGTTGAACTCAGGAGAGAAGCTTCTGTTTTGCAGCCAGAATCTAGAGTGGTATTTATGTCCCTAAAAATTGTGCTCTTAACCCTTTGTGTAACGTGCTTAGTGGAATTAGAGACTTGAGAGGAAAATTGTTCTCAAGCAGTTTTGGAGGTGTTCAGTTACAGGAAGTGGTTGGGAAGTTTAGCCCTGTTCTAAGAATTGGTCCAATAAGAAATGCATAACAGGCATATAGAATCAAAAATTCAGTCCAGTAAAAATGTGGGGCTGTGTTGTATGTAGTGAGATTAATGAAATAACATACCCAGCTACCCTGTCAAAATCCATCTCTGTCTAGCTGTGGTTTGGTGCCATCTGGTGGTAATATTTTTAGTGACAGTTAAATAACCTGTGACTGGATAGGACTTCCAGGACAGTGGCAGGGATTTCAAGACTCTCACTTATTTGACACCTATTTTGTCGGCCTAAGCTGAAGAGATTTTGTGTTTGAGAAATTGGACTAGGGACTTGGGAAGCATTCTTCACCTTGCTTTTTCCCAAGACTGAATTGCTTGCTGTTTCATGGTGTGGGCTAGACCTCTCCTACATCTCCTTACCATCCTGTCCCATCCCATCCCAGGAGAAAGTAGTAACTTTAACTTGCTTTACCAGGTAGCAGATAGGAGCCAGTTGTCTTCATTTGTGTTAATGCTGGTGTGAATTGTTTCTGAGCTTTATTGCATTTGGAATACTGACCCTCCTACTCCTAGAGCTTAAAAGCAATCTCTCTGTGTGCCAGGGGTACTGGGTGTCTGTCTCTTCTGACGCTTCATCACAGTGGTACAGTTTTTAGCTCACTAAGTCATGTGATTAAATATGTAAGTCCTTGTAAGGCTCTTGAACCAGATCCTTAAAAGTTGTATTATTTAAATGATAAATAATTGTGGATTTGAATACCATTGAAGGATGTGCTGATGTAAGGGTTATCTTAACATTCTTTGTTCTTAAATTGAGATTCTTGAATTTAATTTATTTCTACATCAATGCAAAAATGAAATTGAACCAAAGTTGTTAGCACTTGGCTTAGATTTACTTGTATTATGTGAAACTTCTTATTAGTTTGCTTGAATCAGTCCTCTTTTTCAAGTACCACTTATTTATGGAGGAGACACCTTTCAGAAGATTGCCACAGACAGAAGAAGTATTCTGGTTTCCGTAGGTCGTTCAGTTAGAAATGATTCCCCTTCTGGGGAGTATTTATCACCTGCTGCAAAGGGACAGCAAGCTACTAGGTCTAAAACAAATCACCATGCAGAAGCATTTTCTTTCTCCATCTTACATATTTATTTAAGCAAGTAAGATATCACTAGGTTTTGAATGACACTTCCCTACCCAAAACTCTCCAGTGATTTCTTTTATACTTAGAATAAACATGAACTATATCATGACCTAGAAGACTCTATATCCTCTGTCTGCTTTCCTACCCTCTCGCATAAGACTTTTTATTCTCTCACAAATTGTAGTTACACTTGTCTTCTTTCTGTTCTTGTTGTGTATCACCATTCCCTCCTGCCTCCTTTGTGGTTACTGAGTCCTCAGCATGGAAAGCTCTTCCCTTGGATTTTCAGTTCTTGGCTCAAATATCATCTTCTCAGTAAAGACCCTTTCCTTACCAAGCAACCTATTGTAGTCCCCCTGATGTACTTTTTTATTTTGGGCCTAACAGTTTATATTCCATTACTCTTGTTTTATGGACTTCTGTGTTGCATGAATTAGCTGAAATTGGCTTTCTCTACTGTTGATGGGCTACTTCAGGACTCTTGCAATCAAGGCAGACTGATTTTCAGTCCTCTCTGTCTCAGATATTCTGAGTGTGAAGTGTGTATCATGTGTTACATTTTACCACTGAAAATAGAGTTGATTTTGATAGTGTCCATACCCGATTAGTTTTTTTAAAGTATGTTTTTTGCGTGATGATTTTAAAGGTTGAATTACAAATGTTATATTATGTAAGCGTATTTTCATATTTGAGAAATAGAAACCGTTTATCGAGAGAAAAATTGGTGTTACAAATTTTAAGAAAGTCCAGGGTAAACTTAATGATCTATAGGTGAAATTACTTGCATCTTGAATGAAAGGATCTTCGATTTTAAATTTCTTAACTTTTCATATTTCTTTCCAAAGTGAAATATACTCTGAATATTCTCATTCCACATCATATCCTAATTATGGCAGCATTAAAAAGCTTTTGATTGGAATCAAGTCAGGCTAAAGATCAGTTTTCCCTATGTTTTATAAATCACAGTGCCCTTGCTGACAGTATACAGATTTCTGTTTTAAGGTATTGAGGCTTCTCTTTGTGCAATAAGCTTTCCTTTGTTATTTGTTTTCCTTTAAAAAATTTATTTTTATTGAAGTATAGTCAGTTTAAAATGTAGCATCAATTTCTGGTGTACAACATAATGTTTCAGTCATACATATACATACATATACATACATATATTCCTTTTCATATTCTTTTTCATTATAGGTTACTACAAGATATTAAATATAGTTTCCTGTGCTATACAGTAGAAACTTGTTGTTTATCCATTTTATATATAGTAGTTAATGTCTGCAGATTTCGAACTCCCAATTTATCCCTTCCCACTCCCCCCCTCCGCCCCCCTGGTAACTGTCAGTTTGTTTTCTATGTCTGTGAGTCTGTTTCTGTTTTGTAAATAAATTCATTTGTGTTTTTGTTCTTGTTTTTTTTAGATTTTACATGTAAGTGATATCATATGGTATTTTTCTTTTTGTTTCTGGGTTATTTCACTTAGAATGACAGTCTCCAGGTCCATCCATGTTGTTGCAAAAGGCATTATTTTATTCTTTTTTATGGCTGAGTAGTATTCCATTGTATAAATACACCACAACTTCTTTATCCAGTCTTCTGTCGATGGACATTTAGGTTGTTTCCATGTCTTGGCTCTTGTAAATAGTGCAGCCATGAACATTGGGATACTTGTATCTTTTTGAATTAAAGTTCCCTCCAGATATATGCCCAGGAATGGGACTGCTGGATCACATGGTAAGTCTATTTTTAGTTTTTTTAAGGAATCTCCATACTGTTTTCCATAATGGCTGCACCAAACTATATTCCCACCAACATTCCCTTTTCTTCACATCCTCTCCAGAATTTATCATTTGTGGACTTTTAAATGACTGTTTGTTCTTTATTTGAATTCTGAATGTCAACTCTTTTTTCCCCTCAGATAGGAAACCAGCTAATTTTAGAGCATAAGACTAGTTAATCTGAAATTACTGCTATTCTAAGTAGAAATGTATTTTAATGTATCTCTGCAATAGTCTAGAAGCCTAAGTAATTTGGGTCAGATTTCAGGACAGTTTAATTATTTAGAGTCACACCTTCTATATGTGCAAGTGAATGTAGGTCTGGATCCAGTTAGGCTTACGTCCGTAATTTGATCTGTCTTGTTTTGGTAACAGATTCTCTTTCTCTTTTCACTATTCTGCAGTCTTTAGACTTTTAAAAGGATTGTAACAGAAGAAAATGTAAAGATGCTGTCTTCCTTAGTCAACTTGGACTGCTACTACAGAATATCATAGACTAGGTTGTTTAAATAACAGACATTTATTTCTCACAGGTCTAGCACCTGGGAAGCCCAGGGTCAAGGAGCCAGCAGATTTGGTTCCTGGTGAGGGTTCCCTTCTTGATTCATAGATGGCTGTCTTCCCACTGTGTCCTCTTAGAGGTGAGAGCTCTGGTCTCTTCCTCTTCCTGTAAGGACACTAATCCCATGATGGCAGCCCCACCCTCAAGACTTCACCTAAACCTAATTGAGCCCATAGGCCCCACCTTCAGACAGCCAGCGCCTCAACATATAAATTTGAGGGGACACAAACATCCATCCAGTAACAGATAATTAAATTAGCAATTAAACTTTTAATTTTTTTCCTTGAAGGATAGGTAGGAAGAAAAATATGGTTAAAATGCTGAAAATACAACTTGACAACACGTTGAAGCTCTGGCTTTAATATGATAATTTGGTTATCTAAGCTTGAACTGAAGTTTTTCTTCCATGCTATAGACACCAAATTTGAATAGATATGTGATTGGACTGTAATGTGTTTTTTAAAGATAGTATTATGAACTATTTTATTTAAGTTTTAGTGAACAGATTACCAAAGGGTATTGTAAACGTTCTTGAAACAATTTTGAGTATATCCCAGAAATAAACTCAAAACTAACCACATGTCAGTTCAGTGGAGAGCAACATTCTTTATTTTATAAATTTAAGTATTCCAACTTGACTAGAACCTAGTGAAATTAAAATGGGAAATCACCAAACAATAGTCAGATTAGAATTAGAATTTCTCAATCTTGTAATGATTTTTCTGTTCAGTGATTTGAATAGCCATTGATCATAAATGGTTTTCAAATTTAAGTAAGACTCATTGAGCATTTCTGCTCATATCTGTAAGTCAGTAAATTTCAACTTGGAGTCAAGTTATAGTGGTTTATGTCTTTTTTTTTTTTAATATGAGAAGGGAATAACAGTTTTTATTAAAAGCATGAAGGTTTTGTGGAATCACAGATAACTAGAATGTTTAGGTAAATGTGGTGTTCTAGTTAGCTGGCTTTTATTTTTACTGTTATCCAAAAGGTGTTTTCATTTACTTGCTTAATTTCTTGTTTTGCAAAATTCTTTCCAGTATGTTGGATCCCTTTCCTGATAGTAACATGTGTTTTATAGATTTAAAACTTTTACTGTTAGAAGTTCTAAGGCATCATTTATAAGCAGCATAGTTCAGGGCAGTGGTTCTCAACCAGCTTTGATTTCACCTCCCTGGGGACATTTGGAAATACCTAGAGTAATTTTTTATTGTCATGAATGGGGGCGGGAGGGAGATGGTACTAGCTGCTAGTGGGGAGAGGCCAGGAGTGCTGCTTAACACCCTACAATGTGCAGGGCCGCCCCTACCACAAAAGATTCATGAGTACAAAATGTCAGTAGTGCCAAGACTGAGAAATCCTGGCTTGGGATTAATAACGATTTTGCCAAAATTGCAGATCTTAAAAGACATTTATCAGAGGCACTGAAGACAATTCTAAAATACTTTGACAGGAACTCAGAATTTTTTTTGAACATCTAGCCCTCGAAATGATTGCTTTGAGAAATACGATACTTACCTGAGTGTGATGTCTGGAATGTTTTTTAAACAATAGTCCTGTTTCTTTTTAGTTATTGCACAAATGTGTGTATTCTAGCTCTCCATCACACACACCTTTTGCATGTTCACTATAGACAGAGCCAGGATATAACAGATTGTAGGAGTGATTCAGATGTGCTTCATGAGGTTGTCAGTTATTTGGCAGCAGTGAAAGAAGGTGATTTTAAGGGAGTAGAGGAAGCCTTAGTTAAACCAAAGTTTATGAACTAAATCTCAGTTTGTGCTGCCCAAGCAAGAGTAAAGGCAGTTTATTTAAGATAAACACAGTATAGACAGTATGTCCTTTTCTTAGCCCTAGCGTTCTTCCCCCATCCTAAATTTCGACCCAGGCAGTGCAGACTTTAGGTTTGGCTTAACTGGTGATTGCTTTTCCCTCCTCCCACAGCCCTAATTTACAAGGTTCATTATAGCCACTTTCTATTTAGAGTGGACTGGAAGTACTTTCTCGTTAGCTCTTGGTGTGTTCCCTTCCCCAAGTACCTGTTCACACTGTCAGCCATGATCTCTGGTAAGAGTGAGTTCCTGACTTTATATGAGAGTAAGACCATTTGTGCTCAGGGAGAATGTCACCTGGAAAAGGAAGCGTGCCTTGGAGCCAAAGCTCAGGAGAAGGGCCAGGTATGTCTCATGTCTCATCCAGAACTGGTGCGTCAAGCTAACTTAAAAATCAACGTATAAAAGATTTTACATCATTGTGAATTAAAACTTATCCTGGAATTATTATTCACACTTTTAGCGTTAACTTTTACATTCATTTTTTTGTTTTGTTTTTAAAGGAGGTTTTCGTTTGGCTAGAAATGAAGGTTCTTGAACACATTTGTTTAAATTGTTGTTTTTCTTCATAGGTCTACTTCCCCAGCAGGACCGCACCATTCTCCTATATCTTCTAGACATCACTCATCTTCCTCACAATCAGGATCATCCATTCAGAGACATTCTCCTTCTCCTCGCCGAAAAAGAACTCCTTCACCGTCTTACCAAAGGACGATAACTCCACCTTTACGCCGCTCTGCTTCTCCCTACCCTTCACATTCTCTGTCTTCTCCTCAGAGAAAGCAAAGTCCCCCAAGACATCGCTCTCCAATGAGAGAGAAAGGGAGGCACGATCACGAACGGACTTCACAGTCTCATGATCGGCGCCATGAAAGGAGGGAGGGTAAGTACTGTACTTTATTGTGACTTTTTTTAGAATTCTTTAAGTGGGTATTTTCTTTATTAAAAAATTGGACATTGAGGTTTATTGTTAGAATAAGGGTAGAAGAGAACTGTGTTATATTAAGTCTTCTGTATCATGTGTATGAGATTTCTTGAGGGCAATAGGAGGTGCTTAACATGGAAATGTAAGCTGCTAAATATATGTAAGTATTTGTATACTAAGTTGGTGCTTTCTTTAGTTATGATGTTTTACTTGAGTACTCTCAAGTCCTAGAAATTTGGGGCTGTCTGATTCTTAGAGTCACGCTAATTGCTTAGCTCATTCTTTGAAAACAATAGAGATGCAGGAAAGAAGAGCAGCAAACCATGGGGGCAGAGTGTGAGTGCGTCAGAAATGTTTCGACAAGAGGTGAGGGCTGGGGTAATCTTCAGAAGGTCAGTACGAACTAAGTGATCAGTTTTCCAGGTGTAACTCAGTAAAGAAGTAAGTAAAGCAGTGTTTCTTCCTAGCTCCCTGAGAATTAAGGGAACTCTGGAATTGCTACTCCCTGTTCAACCTGAGATGCTATTATTACTTGGAGATACCATCTAATAGTTCTCATCTCTTTCTGTACTTCTCTAAGCTTCTTGCTCTTGTTTATATAAGTTAACAAGTTTTTTTCCTAACTCCTCCTGAGTTAGCTTTTGAACATAATGAGTACTCAGGAAATACTTATTTGCAACAACACTTGTTTAATATGCATTTTTAAAGCCTCTGTGGGTATAGTACAGCCATCTCTTATGAAACATGTTGAACTTAGTTATTCTCTTCCAATCAATAGTGCAAGCAGTAATTAATCAAGTTATTTTATTCAAGAAATGATGGATGCATAGGTAGAGACTGGAGAGAGCACCTGTTTTAGAGAATTATTTTATGTACATGATTTCGGAATCAGATCAGCACAGCAGTATTTATGGAACATTGGTAAGATGGGAAAATTCTCTCAACTATTTATTAACTAGAATTGACTAGGATTATAGTATACATTTAGTGACTACTTATTGAATGAATACTCTTTACTATTTCAGAACATAATTATTAATGATGGGGAAATTTAGTATGCAGTCGAGTCTTGTAGGAATTCTTTTTTGTGGTAAGAGGGGCTTATGTTATAGGAAGAATCCTTTTAATAATAAACAGATTTGGCTCTTCCTTCCTGGATATTATTTATTTACTGTGTTTAGGTTCTTTGTAAGGAAGATGTTTCTTTAATCATACAAGACATGCAGTAGGTGTTTATTCCTCTCTATTTCGATGTCTTTTTTTTGAAATAAGAATAATTTTAGTGGAAGGATGGGAAGGTAGGTAAAGAAGAAGGTATAGTAACTAGATGTATTTGTAAAGGTAGCAGGGAGCATCATAAAAAAAGAGTCTGGCACTAAGTGAACAAATTTCTAGGCACAGTTGACATTGGAGGAGGACTAGAAGTGATAGATATGCACAAAAAGAGATGGAGACTTGTCACATTCCTGCCTAGTGCTATAGGCAAGGTTATTGGCAGGGGAGATAAATTATTGATGAGAATCTAGGGGGTCTTGTGGATACTATATAGAGAAAGTCTGTGGACCTAGCCACTGGGGACAAAGAGAAAAGGGGGTAAGTTTATAATGCAGTTGCTAAAATGGCTTCAGACCTCAGGGCAATTCCAGAGTTTAAGAGCAAATTATGAAGGAGTCTGATAAAAAGTATATGATTTGCTCTTTGAGGGTCTCTTGTTAATTCTTTGACTTCATATCAGATTATGCTGTAATCAATCTGTACTCTTCTAGGTATATCTAAAGAATAAGTTGTAATCTTTGCAAATTTCCATGATGTATGGGGCTGACTAAACCATCTAAGCTCTGGGTTTCTGTTTCTTCATTTATACAATGACAGAATTGTATTAAATAATCATTGAGGGTCATTCCAGCTTTTTAAAAACTGAAATTATTTTATTTTTCTATGACAGATTAGAAAATGCATTACGTAGAGAAAAACTTTAGAGTCAGTATGATTCTATTAAACAGCTCAAAAAGAAAAAAAGAGAGTGTATAACAGCATCTCTTTGTCAGCCATCTTACTAACTGTAGGCTACTCCCAAGTGCTTAAGTACATTTGAAGTGGTCATGGGTGGCCGATACGTGGTAGAGATGACTAAAGTCACTGTGTGCCTCTGGGTGTAAAAGTGATCTCTAAAAAGTAAGCCATCATTGATAGGAAATCAATGTACTTGTTTCAGTTATTTAAGATCTATAAGTATGGGTAAGTTGTGGTGGGGAAGACATGTTCAGAAGTTTATTCAACCAAGAACATAGTTGTCCAGGTGTTAATAAAATTACCTTTGGAATTTTAGCTTATGGATGGTTTTAATTTTCTTACTTGTTCATGTTTTCTCCTTTTATTTTTTGCAAAGAACACGAATTACCATCGTAATAAAAATTTTAAAGCTCCGTACTAAATACATTGCCTAGTTTCCTAAAATTTTGTGAAAGGAATTTCGGTGTATTTCTAAAATTGCATTACAGAGACTAGAGGCAAAAGGGATAGAGAAAAGGACACAAGAGAAGAACGAGAGTATGAACAGGATCAGAGCTCTTCTAGAGACCACAGAGATGACAGAGAACCTCGAGATGGGCGGGATCGGAGAGACGCTAGAGATACTAGAGACCGACGGGAACTGAGAGACTCCAGAGACATTCGGGACTCCAGGGAGGTGAGAGACTATAGCAGAGAAAACAAAGAGAGCCGTGATCCCAGAGATTCTCGGTCTGCTCGTGATGCTCATGACTACAGGGAGCGTGAGAGCCGAGATGCTCATCGAAAGGAGGATGCCTATCAGGAAGAATCCCGAAGTTATGGCAGAAACCATTTGAGAGAAGAAAGTTCTCGCACTGAAATGAGGAATGATTCCAGAAATGAGTCTCGAAGTGAAATTAGGAATGACCGGATGGGCCGAAGTAGGGGGAGAGGTCCAGAGTTGCCTGAAAAGGGTAAGGTTTTTGACTTGACAGTAAACTGCATCTTGTATGTTCATATAGAAATTATTAAATCTCCTAAGATTTATTTTCCAAAAATATTATTTCTCACATTCATTATCATTTTGTCAAAGTAATTTTCAATTAATTGAATTTGTGATCTTCCCTATAAATTCTGAATAGGAATTAATAGCTTAAGTAGCAGAAGATAAATGGGGCCTGACGTAGACCCCCTGGTTTAATTATGTCCAGTCATGCCTACCATCTTGATTAATGTGGAACACTAAGAAAATGCTATCAGGCAAAAAAGGAGCATCAAAAAGAAGTAATTTCTAATAAACAGATACATACCTATGATAAAATTATCATTAAAATGGGGTTAAGATGGTGGCCTTTCAAAATTGGTAGTGTCAGAAATGACTGATTTGTGTATCCTTCAGTATTTGTGCTTGCTTCAGAACCACCTCAAAACATCACATATCAGGATCTTGAGCCGTTTTTCTTCCCCTAAAGAGCATTTGCCATCACCATCATCAATAACTACCTGCCTAAATGTACTTGACTGTCTCCAAACTGCCTGGACTGAATTGGCTTTGACCTCTCTTTTCTTCTACCCACCTCGTTCCCTTCCCCCAAAACACTGCTGCAGAATTCTGATCACTCTTACTCCTTCCATAGGCCTTTTGGTTTATCCTGGTCAGTATTACACTTTCACAGTAAGATGAAGGCCTCTCACCTTCTACTTCTAATTGTCTTGGCTTTTCTTGGCCCTTTCCTTTCTCATATATATTTTTTAAATGAGGGTGTTTCTTTTTAATTTCATGAAAAACTGTTGGATTTTTATTTCAAATACATTAAATTTATTGATTTATAATTTTTTCTACTAAGGTCTTAATACATGTTTTATTCCTGGGTATCCTCTATTTTTGTTGCCATTGTAAATGGTACTTTAAAAAGATTTCTCTTTCTTTAATAATGCATTCTCATGATTCAAAATTCAAAGCTACAAAAGGGTGTATGGTGAAAACCTTCCTCCCTACCTTGGCCAGGTTCTCTCTTTTGCCAATTTTGTATATATCCATCTGAAAAATACTCTACACAATCAGATGTGTATGTCTATATATTTTCTCCTCTGTTTTACAAGTATAATTTAGAATTGTTTTTTATTTAAGAAAAGAACTGTATACTCTATACCCTGCTGTTTTCACTTAAAAAGTATCTTGGAGATCGTTCCGTATCAATCAGCTTGGTAAACAGCCAGTTCCTTCTTTCCGCATGTAGTGTCTATTATAGGATGTACCATATACTACATTGATGAATGTTTAAGTGTTCCAATCTTTTTTTTTTTTTTTTTTTGCTTTTGAATAGCACTTAAATGAGTAACTGTGTACAGGTGCACTACATGATATAGTTTAAAGCCTTTTATTTTCTGATGCTAGTGCTGGTGTATGGAAATGGTAGTTGATATTTTTATATTAATCTTACACTGTGCTGTTGCTGTATTTTCTTAGTAAATCTAATTAGATTCTTTCAAACATTTATGTCTGGAAACAGATTTGGCTCTTCCTTTCTGAATATAATTTATTTTCTGGTCAATAGTCTGTTGAGCATCTCTTCAGTATCCTGTTGACTACAAGTGATGTAATGGGCTTCTTTGTTTTGTTTCAGATTTTAAAGAGTTATTGCTGGCATTTCACCATTGAACATGGTGTTTGTAGATTTTTAGCAGATGCTTTTTATTATGTTAAGGATGTCTTTTAATTTTCCAAACTTAGCTGACAGCTTCTATCATGCCTGTTTGTCTGTATCTTGAGAAGATCATATAGTCATCTAGTCAGTCTCTTTTACTTTGCTACTTAAGTTAAAATACTTTTTAAAATTTAGAACTATCCTTGCATTTCTAAGATAAATGCACCTTTTAAGTTCTAGAATAGGTTTGTTAAAATTTAATTTTGAATTA
Source organism: Camelus bactrianus (assembly GCF_048773025.1). Taxonomy (NCBI): domain Eukaryota; kingdom Metazoa; phylum Chordata; class Mammalia; order Artiodactyla; family Camelidae; genus Camelus; species Camelus bactrianus. The sequence continues at coordinate 17,577,939 of NC_133552.1, forward strand.
AGCATTTGTTTTTAAGTGTAATTGGCATATAATCAGTGGTATGATGGTAGATATTTAACAACTACCTCTTCAGAGGGTAAAAAAAAAAAAAAAAAGCCCCGGCTTGTAGCTAATACCAGTTTCCATGGTATAAATTCCTCCTGCCATAACAGATTTTGAGCTACTAAACAACATCACTCAGTGTGGAGATGGGAGAGATGGGCACAGTTGGCTCTTTGGAGCCAGTGTGAGTCAGTCCAGCATACCACTGCGTAGCTTTTATTGTTTTATATTGTCTTTGTTTGGTTTGGGGACCTAAGTTATACTAGCCATATAAAATGTGTTGGAAAGTGTTGCTTCTTTTTTCCTCTTCTCTGGAACAATTTATGTATATATGATTAGTTATCTGTTCTTTGACAATTTGATAATATTTGTCTGTTCTAAACACTTTCTGAATTTTAATATGATTTCTTCTTTGATTCATGAGTTGTATAGAAATAGGATTTTAATTTTCCAATCATGCTTTTTAAAATAACTCCCCTCCCCCAATTTTAATTGTTGTCAGAGAAGACTGAGGTCAGTTTTTTGGCATTTGTATTTGTTAAGACTTATTTTGTGGTTCATCAGTCAGTTTTCATGTGTTCTCCCTATGCTTTTTATGGTTGCAACATGTATATAGTATGTCTAAGGTCAAGTCTGTTAGCCATGCTTTCAAATCTACATTTAATTTTTTTTCTGGTCTGCTTTTTCTATCATAACAGAGATGCGAGTTAAATCTTCCACTGTCATCTTGAATTTATTGATTTTTGTGTAATTTGATCAAATTTTTACTTTGAATATTTTGAGGCTCTACTAGTAGATACATATAAGACAAATTACTCCTTTTGTCATTACAGAATGAGCCTCTTTACCTCCAAATGGTGTCTTTTTGACTAAAAAAATGATCCCACTCACAGATTTCTTTTGGTTAGTATTGTACAATGTATCTTTTTCCATCCTTTCAACCTTTCTACATCTTTTTGTTTTAAACGTGACTCTAAAGAGCATATAGTTAGACATATGTAGACATATGTTGAATCTTCTCATTGAATCTTCCTTGATTTTTAACTTTCCTTTCAGATTTTCCTCTCTTTATCTCTTTCATTTCCTGAGTTGTAGCCTTAGATGTAATTTTTTACTGATTTTCTCTTGGCAGCATCTATCTGACATTTAAGCTTTTCATTCAGATTTTCCTCTCTTCATCTCTTTCATTTCCTGAGTTGTAGCCTTAGATGTAATTTTTTACTAATTTTCTCTTGGCAGCATCTATTCTGACATTTACACTTTTCATTCCTAGATGTAATATGTTGCCCATTTGTGGTCTTTTTAAAAGAGTTTTAAATTTCTTCTTTTTGATCTTTAATTATTAAAATAATTCTTTACAGGCATTTTGATTATTAAAATGCCCCTGTTAAAGTTTAGAATTATGCTATAATTCTTTCAGGGCTTAGTCTAGTATGTGTAAGGCACATTTATGTGTATATGTATGTGTGTAGCTCTGTGCATTTTTTAAACCACTTTATTGAGGTATGGTTGACACACAAAACTGCACACAGTTGATGTATTTAACTTGAGCTGAGAGATTAGTATACACCCTTGAAACTACCACCACAGTCTATGCCATTAACATGCAAAAGTTTCCTCTCACTCTCTTTATTATTTATCCGTGTGTATGTGATAAGAATGCTTTTTTTTTTAACTTTTTCATTGATTTATAATCATTTTACAATGTTGTGTCAAATTCCAGTGTTCAGCACAATTTTTCAGTTATTCATGGACATATACACACTCATTGTCACATTTTTTTCTCTGTGAGTTATCATAACATTTTGTGTATATTTCCCTGTGCTATACAGTGTAGTCTATTCTACAATTTTGCAATCCCGGTCTATCCCTTCCCACCCTCCACCCACCTGGTAACCACAAGTCTGTATTCTCTGTCTGTGAGTCTATTTCTGTCCTTTATTTACGCTTTGTTTTTGTTTGTTTGTTTTTGTTTTTGTTTTTTAGATTCCACATATGAGCGATCTCACATTGTATTTTTCTTTCTCTTTCTGGCTTACTTCACTTAGAATGACATTCTCCAGGAGCATCCATGTTGCTGCAAATGGCATTATGTTGTCGGTGATAAGAATGCTTTTAACATAAGATCTACCCTCTTACCAAATTTTTTAGTTTCCAATACAGTATTTTTAAGTATAGACACTGTGTTGTACAGTAGATCTCTAGGACTGAACTCATCTTGTGCAACTGAAACTGTGTACTCTTTGACTAACACCTCCCTGTTTCCCTCTTTCCTTGACCCCTTGGCAGCACCATTCTACTCTCTGCTTCTATAAGTTTGACTATTTTAGATTGCACGTGTAAGTGGTATCCTGTAGTATTTGTCTTCTGTGTCTGCCTTTTCTCATTCATTTAGCATAGTGTCTTCCAGTTTCACACATGTTGTTGAAAATGGCAGGATTTCCTTCTTTTTAAAGGCTGAATAATCCATTACACACACACACACACACACACACATTTTTTAATCACGCTTTTCCCCCACTCATCTATCATTGGGCAGTATGTTGCTTCTGTGTCTTAGCTATTATGAATAATGCTGCAGTGAACATAGGAGTGCAGATATCTCTTTCAGATCTTGATTTCAATTCCTCTGGCTATATACCCAGAAGTAAGATTGCTGGATCATACAGTAGTTCTAATTTTAATTTTTTGAGGAACCTCCGTGCTGTTTTCCATAGTGGCTGTGTAGTCTTGTGTTACCATCACCACAATCAGGATACTCAGTTCTACCATCACAGGACTCCCTGTGTAAAGTTACGGCCACTCCTAAATCCTCTCCCCATTTTTTTTTTCCCTCTAAATCCTCTCCCCATTCTTGATCCCTGGCGACCACTAATATGTCCTTCATCTTATAATTGTTATCTCATAAATGTTACATAAATGGAATCTTGCTATATGTATCCTGTTGAGATTCACTCAGCATAATTTCCTTGAGATTCATCCAAGTTGTCGCATCTCAGTGCTTTGTTCCTTGTGCTATTCTGTGGGCAAGATAAACTGTTTAGCCATTCACCCACTGAAGAACATTTGGGCACTTTCCAGTTTTCAGCTATAACAAATAAAGCTACTATAAACATTCATTTCCCAATTTTCTAATGAAAATTTTCAGGTACCACCTCATGTAAACACAGTACCTTAGTCCAGTTTTGGAATGTTTTTACTATAGACTGAAGTCAATGCAATATATCCATATACATATGTTATATTATTTTTATATTTCTTTGGTTTAGATAAGAATCAATAGTTTTAATTTTTTTGTTTTTTTGTTTTTTGTATTAATTAAAATGAGTCTGTTTGCTTTGTGATCCCATTATATGTCCTTTTTTATAGATAGGGAAACTGGGACTTAGCTTACTTACCTGAGTCAGTCATCAAACACTGGGTGTTTGGATCCAGTACTTACTCTTTTCAACAGTGATTACTGCACTTTCAAATACCAAAAAAACCAAAACAAAAACCCAAAACCAAAGAAACCCCACACATCTTTATATATTTTTTGGGAGGAAAGATTGTGACTGACAAAACTTGTTGAATAAAGTGTATGTGTTAAATATTTGTGTGAATATCCTTTGTTTAGGAAGTCGAGGCACAAGAGGTTCTCAAATTGATAGTCACGGTAGTAGTGGCAACTATCATGACAGCTGGGAAACTCGAAGTAGCTATCCTGAAAGAGACAGATATCCTGAAAGAGACAACAGAGATCAAGCAAGAGATTCTTCTTTTGAGAGAAGACATGGAGAGAGAGACCGTCGTGACAACAGAGAGAGAGGTTTGTCAAATGGAGTATTATTAAATAATGACCAACATTGATTGGGAGTGGTTTTTTTTTTTTTAAACCAGTATCGATTTACTTTTTAATATAAAATATCTTTTAAGATATTTTACTTTCTGATCCATTTAAAATATTATGTTTATTCATATAATCTTCCTATTCAACTTAGCTTAGGAGAGATTATGTAAATAGCTAGCTACCGGTATCTACTTAGCAACAGAGCAGGTGCTGATTTAGTAGGTACTTGCATACTCCAAGAATTGAGGTGCCTGCGGTATGTCTCTCACCTTAACCAAGTAGCTGACAACCTTTCAAAGAATATAGATGCTTGGGTGACATTTCAAGTACTTCTGATTCAGGAGATACTTAAAGTTTCTCATTTGAGTGTCCTGGCCACTGGCTCGCTAGCTGTGATAAAGTCTTGTAAGGACTGCCAGGGTAGAACAAGAAAAAACTGATGATGATAGGGCTGGGGGTTGTTTGGTGAAATATTTTATTCATGCTTCTTCCTGAGAATATGTAACACTTGGTTTTGCTAGTTTTATATTCTTGAATATCTTAAGCTAAAAATTTTGTTACTCTACTAGATGATCTCTTAAAGCAGTTTTGAAGCAGGATTACTAGAAGGCATTTAAGAAGGGTTATAAGCTTTCTTTAACAAGCTTATGTGTCTGTACATATTCATGACCTTATAAAAGTCTTACTTACTTTTGCTAGTTACTAAAGTAAGGTTTGCTATAATGCTGAGGTTAATACAGTATGAAACTTAAATGGAGTAAGGAATTGAATATTGATGCTTCACAGTAGGCTGAATTGAATCAAAGAGGTAAAATTTACCTTAATACGGGTAGTAATGAGAGGAGAACAAAATCTCTAAGACATGATGTGCTTTTGGGCATGTAGATGGGATCAGAGACATAGATAAGAGTTGGCTGAGTTCAGTTTGTTAGGGTAAGTGTAATGCATTTGAGTTGGAAGATGTGTATGGTTTCCTTAGTTACAAATGACGCTGGAGTTGATGTGTTCTGTGATGATATCTGAAATTATTCTTCCCTAACCCTGATTCACCAATCTTTACTCTCTCTAATCTAACACTGTCCTGGTAATGCATTTTTTAATTTATTTTTTTCCCCTTAGTTTCTTAGTTTCATATCCTAGCTCAGGTTTTTCTCATCTCATGCCTGAATTCAGTGTAACATTTGGTTTCAGTTTTACTTAAGTTCAACCAGGTATTGAGTTACTAAGAAGAACTTTGATAGTTGCTTTGTATTCTTGGACTTAATATTGTAAAGAATATTAAGAATATTAAGTCAGAAGATACGTATTTTTTAAATCTTTTTATCTTTCAATATCCCTGTGAGTATAGATATGATAAAAGAATCCATGTTTCATATTTTAAGAGATTTGGGCTAAGAGAAGAGTAATGATTTTTCCAATATTACAGAGAATTAAGTTCTAAAGCTAAAATTCAAGCTCAGTTCCTCTGACTACAAGTCCTATTCTCTTTCTATTTTATTTTACTATAACTACTTAAGTAAACATCAGTTGTATGATTGAAATAGAAAAACATTTTTGATAATGATGTATTCTAAAAATGTTTATCGAGTACCCATGCACTTTGTAAGTTTTTTTGGAGTATGACTGTTCTTGTGCTTGTAGAACTTTATAAAGGGGGAGATATACCCCCTCAAAAACGAAATGGTTATTGGGTGCTATCAAGTAAACATACAAGGGATCCAACTAGAAATAAAGGACAAGAAAAGGACCTACCTCATCTATGCAGAGGCATAAATGCAGGGGAAGAAGTTTGCAAGTATTGAGGGTAAAAATATTCCATGCAGAAGAAAGAGTATGTGCCAATTCCACGAGATGGGAAATAGCCTAGAGTTTGAAAGAAGATCAGGATGACTAGAGTATGCTGAGCATAGGGAAATAGAGACTGAAGGTGGAGATGTGCTTAGGACCTTGTTTTTGCACTCAAGAATTTAAATCTTCCCTTTGGTTCTTACAGGCTAATTAGGGTACAAATAGGCAATTGAGGTATAAATACTACTAATAGGTAAAGTTCTGTGAGAAGATAAAGAGCAAACAGAATTCTGAGGTAGTCAACAAAAGCTTCTTAAAGAAGAGACATCTGAATTAGGGTCTGAAGGATAAATAGGGGTTGGCTAGAAAGAACCATGGAAGAAACACTTTGCAGGGAGAGGGTGCAGCATGTGCAGACACACAGGACTGAAAGAAACATGTTTTGGAGTAGTAAAGAATTACGAGGTTGGAATAGAGTATGCTATAATTGGTAGGGAAGGAAAGAAGCTAGGGAAAAGCATGGGCAAGAGACTGAAGGCCAGGTTGTAAATGGCCTAAGAAGTCAGGCTAAAATTTTTGGATTTAATTGCCTTTTCACTTCCCATAAGATAACTGCTTTTAATGAGCTTTTTTTAAGCAGCTGGATAAAAATAGAGTTTCCATCAAAAAAAAAAAAAAAAAAAAAAAGCAGAGAGTCTGGGTAAAGATTGAAGACAAGGATACCAACCAGTCAGACTGTTGATTTGGGCATTTAAGAAGAGCTCATCAAAGTCTGAGTTAATCATGTTAACAGTAGGGATTGAGAGAAGAAATGGAATAATGAAATACTTTGAGAGTGAAATTGATGGTACTTGAATATGATGAGACTTAGATAACTCAGATTTCCAGCTTTCATGAATGGGTATGTCATTCATTAAAACAAGGAAATACATGAAAAGAAGCGTATCTTTGAAGAACACATTTTAGGGGAAAGAAAGGGAAGATATTTTAGATGTATTAAGGTAGTATTCTTATATCCTTTCCATTTTCTTTAAAGTAGGAACCCAGTCCCAACCTTGACATTGGGAAAGTAGTTTTTATTTGTCACACACAAAGAAAGAGTGCCTCAGTAGTCTCTTCCCGGACATTGCTGTAATCAGAAATTTCAAGTATAAATTGCTATGGTTGCAGTATTGAATTTGCTTCAGGTTGTTTTGTAATTGTTATGACATTAGTATGACCCCCAAGCCAGGAATTCAGACAGTGTAAGACATGAGTTTATAGCATTCCAGGAATCCAAAGAATAGTACCATAGAACCATTTTAAACTTAGGTTGGTTTCAGCAAAAGTAAAATAGAGTTTACAAGAACTGACTTCTAGTCCTGATGTCCTGATGTGTCTACCAACTCTGTGACTTTGACAAGTCAGCTTCTGGACCATAAATTCTGTGTTTTTAAGAAGAAAAGGGGACATGGGGCTTGCAATGTTTAGTTTTATTTTAGCTTTAAAATTCTATGAACTTTTGTATCTTGATCTATAACCTCTACAGAGTAAATGTGGATAATTATCTTTTTCTTCTGTGATAAGAAAGGTAATTCAAATTGCTGTATTGAATCCTTCCCTGGAAATATCCTTAAAATTATTCTGCTGAATAAGTTAATGTTAGAGATTCCACTTACAAACCTGTTGGCCATATTGTAGTCTGACTTTTATGACTAACCAATAAACATTACTATGTAGTATGAAAATAAAAAGATCATAGTAGCCTAGATCCTAGCACTATGAGCTACTTTTAGAAATGGCTATGTCTGTGGAAAAGTTCATGCCATTTTCTTAGACATTTTTTGATCCCAGGCTAATTTCTTGCTCAACTGGGCATATTGGGCAGCATGCAGTTTCTGTTTATATGATTCATGTATTTAAAAAAATATATACATATATATGATGAGATTATCATTTAACATTTTAAGAAAACAGCTCTTCTTCTGATAATCAGCTATATATAATTACATAAAAATTTTAATTTATTAGTTAGTTATAAATACATACCACTAATAGGAAACACTTTACATTTGATTATTTCAAGATTGCTAATCATCAGTACCCTCAGTATTCTAGTTTATGATACATTGATATTGCAGCAACAAATATTAATAGATGTTTTGTTCTACTATATATTCCTCACATAGTAGCTGCACTTTGATGTGTATATATTGCGGCCTGAAACTAGAGGTGTGACTTACGAGGGAAATTTTTTTTTTCCTTCAGCTCCTATGTTCTACACCTCCTGCTGCCCCTATCCTTTGCCACCAGTGTTCTCAGGTCCTGCTGGGGGGACAGAGAAGATCAGAGGTGAAGGGTAGAGATGGCAGAAAGTGGGGTTGGAGCAGTGGGCTGGAGGTAGGGTAGGGAGCATGCAGAGAAAGATCAAAGGTGGATCAGCGGGAGGTGGGAGGTGGGGTTGATGGGAAGCAGAAAACATAGTAGTTAGAGGGCAAATCAAAATTACCTTTAAGAAAAAAATACTATTAAACATCTAGTGGTGATTATTTGGATGATTATAAAGTAAAAGTAAATACAGTACCTGATTTATATTTGTTGCTAGTGTGACCCTATACACAGATAACATTTAAGATTTGCCATACTGTCTTACCAATAGGTTATCTATCAAATTAATCACTGACAAAACTTGATTTTCATTGTAGATCAAAGACCAAGCTCACCAATTCGACATCAGGGGAGGAATGACGAGCTTGAGCGTGATGAAAGAAGAGAGGAACGAAGAGTAGACAGAGTGGAGGACAGGAGAGACGAAAGGGCGCGGGAGAGAGATCGGGAGCGGGAACGGGAGCGAGAGCGAGAGAGGGAACGCGAGCGGGAGAGAGAGAAGGAGAGAGAGCTGGAGAGAGAGCGCGCCAGGGAGCGGGAGAGAGAGCGGGAGAGAGAGAAAGAGAGAGACCGGGAGAGGGAGAGAGATCGCGACCACGATCGAGAGAGGGAAAGAGAGAGGGAGCGAGACAGGGAAAAAGAGCGGGAGCGAGAGCGAGAAGAGCGGGAGCGGGAGCGGGAGCGAGAGCGGGAACGAGAAAGGGCAAGAGAAAGGGATAAAGAACGCGAGCGCCAGAGGGACTGGGAAGACAAAGACAAGGGACGAGATGACCGCAGAGAAAAGCGGGAAGATATCCGAGAAGACCGGAATCCAAGAGATGGACACGAGGAGAGGAAGTCAAAGTAAGAGTGATGCTGAACCAGGTTTTTACAGATACTTCAGTGAGGAATTCAGACAGTTCCATTTAATGCTTCTCAGCGTGCCCCTGATAGCCTGCTAATTCTTGTTCCTCTGTAGTTTCCTGTGTTTCAGTCTTATGTGTTTAAACTCTTTTGAATTGTCTAGGAAAAAAAAATAAGTTTTCTCATTCTACTTTCTGTATCCAAGGGATAAAGTTAATAATTCTTGTTCACTGTTTGATTACAGTCATTTTTGATGGCACACTGGTTCATTTGCCTACTATAGACTTCTTTTTAACAAGAGTCCAACCTAAAAGTGGTGGAATCATTGGATTTATATCCCATCATATCCATTTTATAACTAGTTAATAGAGTTGGCTTATCACCAGGAGATAATGCTTGTGCTATTCTTGATAATCCTTCATGAGTTTTGTGTACTTAGAAGTCTGAGGTGACTACCCCCAGGCTGCAGAAGCATTCACAGTGTCTTAGAACTGAGGAAATTCCTGTAACCACTGCCTAGCCAGAAGAAGATGAGAGAGAGAGGAAGCATCTCTTGGGCGGTAGAGTTGTAGTAGGTTACTGGAATCAAAAGATGTGTTTTTACTATCCGATATATATAAGGGTGTTTTCTCTTTTCTTTTCTCTCTCACCTCCCCTTTTTTAAAATACCCCCCAAAATATATTTGTTCAGGTATCTGTGAAGTCTAGGGTTAGTTTTTTGTTTGTTTGTTTTATTGAAGTATAGTCAGTTACAATGTGTCAACTTCTGGTGTACAGCTTAATGTCGCAGTCATGATTAGTTTTTATTTGTTCTGATGCGACTGTATCCAGCTTCTCAAACAAAGCATCAAGAATGATATCTCTCCACTATTTTCTTCTGTATTAGTTTTAGACTCAGGAAGGTTTTCTCCAAATGATGGCTAAGATGGCCCCAGAGTTAAACGTATCAGCTCAGCATCCCTCCTTGTGCTGGCACTCTTGTTAGTTGAGAAATAGACAAGGGAGCAAAGCCAATCACCTTAGCCATGAGAATTCTGGGCTCTGACTGGTCATCTTGAGGTTTTATAGACACAAACCCAAACTTATTGGAATTAAGTGCTTTTTTTTAAAAAAAAAACCAACTGGAATAAAGTGTATAGTTAAGTTTATTAAAACAAACTGGAAATAATTTATTTATCTTTTAATTTCTTTGCCCTTACCTCCAGCTCATTTGCCTCATGATGAATACAGCTCTCTGCTTTAGGCTTTTTTCATCATTTCTATTATGGATTATGGTTATAGACAAACAACCTAGCATAGAAGTAGAGGCTTCTTTCATCAGGTCTTGCCTTCCCGTCAGTCTGAAGCCAAGGTTTTCTGTAGTTCACTCTCTGGCTTCCCTCTCCCCACGTTTAAAAAAAAAAAATCTTACATTAACATAAAATTCAGATATTACCTTTAACACATATAGGCACATAATACATACTATTTCTCTTTCCTTGTGTGACCTCTTTAGCTGTCTTCTAAGATTAAAAGTCTTAAATCTTTGTTATTTATTTACTATTCAGTCCTGTGCTTTTATATTTTCTGTGCATCTGATCTCAGTTTACCATAGCCAAAGTTTTTTTGGTTTTTTCACAGCTAGACATTCTAAGCATTGACAAGGGCCCAAGAAACTTAAAAGTCAACAGTTCTATAAAATAACCAGTTGTTTGAGATTAATTATATGAGATTAATATCTTGATGTTTTTATCAATCGTATTGTCATCTTAGTAGCCGGATTTATACAGTACTTTTGTTTTTAACCACTGTTACGTAGAAGGTTTGCTGAATTGCCATAGTATTTATTTTACTGTAATTTTGTTTCTGAAGATACTTCCTTGAAATTAAATTTCTTCTTTGCATGTTTTAAATTTTTTTGTGTTATCAGTTATCTCTTGCTGTGTATCAAACCGCACAAGAAGTTAGAAATTTAAAACCACCACCATTTATTTGATCATGATTCTGTGGGTTAGCATTTTGGCTGGGCTCAGCAGAGTGGGTCTTCTCCTGGTCTCACTTGGCATCACTTTTGCTCCTCCAGTCAATCTGGCAGTTCAGCTGGGTCTGAATGACCCAAAATAGCCTCACTCACATGTCAGGCAATTGGTGCTGGCTGTTGCTTAGGACTTCTTATTTTCTCTTCCACTTGACTTCACATCCTCCAGTAGTATAAATTCTGCTTTTGTGTATAATAGTAGAAACACACCAAGAAGGCAAAAGCAGAAACTTTAAGGCTTCTTGAGTCCTAAATCTCTAGACTTAGACAGTGTCATTTTCACCACATCCTCTTGTCAAGTCACTGGGCCAACCCAGATTCAGAGAGTGGGGAAACATATGGCCTAATGATGGCAGGAGCTTTGGATAAGGAATTGCACAAGCTTGGGCCTGTGAGTTGTCATACTACACCTGGGGCCTCCTTCTTTTCCACCTGGTTGCTCATCTACATAAAAGAGTGGTCAAAGAAATTCTTGTGCTCCTGTGCTGCAGTGTTTCTCAGCTTTTGGCCGTAGTATTCAACAAACAACGTGAGTTTAAAAAAAAAAAAAGTGGTCAAGATTTAATGAAAATATGTAAGTAAACACTAGAATAACTTAACTACCTAGAGATATACGTTAGTCATTTAAAGTTTAACTGAAGAACAAGAAATAAAGTGAACGTATGAATTATTTTGTCACCAAACAGGTGTGTTAGTTCTAAGAGGTAAGAAGGAACCAGTTTTTACAGTGTACCCACAGCGTGACTGGCCCTGGGCTTATGGCATAACTAGTTTATTCCTCACTGCAGTTTTATGTGATGGACTCTCATTTTTTCCCTTATTTTCAGATGGAAAAGGTAAGGTTCAGTGACTTCTAGGAACTTACCTAAGATTGCATAATAAGTAACATGACTATAAATTCAGCTCAAGTCTTTTTTTGACTCCAGAGCCAGTACTAGATTTTCTCATTTGGCTTTCCAGCATAAGGTATTTCTGCACCATAAAAAGGTAAAACTAATGAGTGAGTTTCGGTAGAGGGTGCATTGATTCCTCAGCTGTATGTTACCACTTTGCAGTAATTAAATCTGGCAAATCTCAGTTGAGTATTTCTACATGTATAATGAAAAAAAGAACTATTGCCATGTATTTTAAGTCCACAGCTGTTAGTCTTAACAAATGAAGAATTTTATTAAAGATGCTGAATACCCTTTGTATGATATAAATAGTGCTGACAGTATTGCTATCCTACAATTATATATTCTAGTTACTATAAGTAAAGAAGTAATAGTAAAAATGTAGTAAAGAAATCTATTTTTCATCCCCTGGAATTTTATAAACTACGTTTGTCTGATTTAGGAAGCGCTATAGAAATGAAGGGAGTCCTAGCCCTCGTCAGTCACCTAAGCGCCGGCGGGAACATTCCCCTGACAGTGACACTTACAACAGTGGAGATGACAAAAGTAAGCAGAATCTGTTTTCTGTGTTTCCATAGTCATACTCATTTGTAGCCATGACACCATTCTTTGACATCAGTAGGAAATGATGAGTTAAGGTTTAAAATTTTTTCTTGCTCCACTGCCTTTGAATACTTCCCATTGTCACTAAAGTGTATATTGAAAATACAGCCATTTTATCATAATGGCACTATTTCCTGCTATTTGTAGTAAAGCCATATTTTAATTTTTACTGAAATTACTGTTACTTTTAAAGTTTTAAAATGAAAAGTGAGAGACTGGTTTATTATTATTTATATGTAACATGCAATATGTTAGCATGGTGAAAGTGTGATTACTTTTATCTTTTTGAATAGATGAAAAACACAGACTCTTGAGCCAGGTTGTTCGACCTCACGAATCTCGTTCTCTTAGTCCATCACACCTTACAGAAGACAGGCAGGGAAGATGGAAAGAAGAAGATCGTAAACCAGAAAGAAAAGAAAGTTCAAGGCGCTATGAGGAGCAGGAGTTCAAAGAGAAAGTTTCTTCTGTAGACAAGCAGAGAGACCAGGCAGAAATCCCAGAGAGCTCAAGATCTCGTGTACAAGACATGATCGGACACCACCTGTCTGAAGACCGAGACACATCTGATCGAGCCCACGATGAAAACAAGAAAAAAGCAAAAATTCAAAAGAAACCTATTAAGAAAAAGAAAGAGGATGATATTGGAATAGAGAGGGGTAACACAGAGACAGCATCTGAAGATGGTCAAGTATTTTCACCAAAAAAAGGACAAAAGAAGAAAAGTGTTGAAAAAAAGCGTAAGAGATCCAGAGGGGATTCTGATATTTCTGATGAAGAAGCAGTCCAGCAGAGTAAGAAGAAAAGAGGCCCACGGACTCCCCCTATAACAACCAAAGAGGAACTGGTTGAAATTTCCAATGATAAGGATGGCACGCTAGAGGATCTTCAGAAAAAGGAAGACACAGCATTCAGTGACTGGTCTGATGAGGACGTGCCCGACCGTGCAGAGGTGACAGAACCAGAGCATGCTGCCACAACTGCTACTCCTGGAAGGACTCCTTCTCCATCTTCGCTTCCTCCTCCTCCTCCTCCAGCTTCTGCTTTGACTTCTGCTGCTATTGCTTCCACCAGCTTCACCTCTGCCACCACCATTTCCAGCTCTGCCACCTCTACCAACACCACCAATCCAACCAGTGAAGATTCACATAGGAAATGCCACAGAACACGAGTAGAAAAAGTAGAGGCACCTCATGTTACTATAGACGATGCGCCACATCGCAAGCCAGTGGATCAAAAGAGGAGTAGCAGCCTTGGCAGCAATCGGAGTAATCGTAGCCATACATCCGGCCGCCTACGCTCCCCATCCAATGATTCTGCACATCGGAGTGGAGATGACCAAAGCGGTCGAAAGCGAGTACTGCATAGTGGCTCAAGAGACAGAGAAAAAACGAAAAGTCTGGAAGTCACAGGAGAGAGGAAATCTAGGATTGACCAGCTAAAGCGTGGAGAACCCAGTCGAAGTACTTCTTCAGGTAATAAAATGAATTATAATCTAACCAGTGTTTCCTATGTTAGTGTATTTTATAGTTTACTGTTTTATATAAATTATAATTTTAAAGTAAATGCTAAATTGGTTACTTTATACACTGCCTTAAATTTCAAGGAACTTGAAGTAAAAGCTTAACCATCCCACCAAAGTGTTACGTGTTACATTAATATCAGTGTTATAGTAGAAGTACATTCAATGATGTCAGTCAGTTTAATATTAGGATTTTAGTAGAAACGCTGATTTTAGTAGAAACCCTGATGTCAATTGGTTTAATATCAAGATTTTAGTAGAAACACTTGGAATGCTTGGTGGAAACATTTATGTATTCAAGTCCTCTATTGATGCCTGAAATTTTAACCTTCCAGCTGTTCTTCCTGCAGCTGATGCTTTGTCTTTTGACCACAGAAAATAAGGTAGGGGGACAGGAAGAGATCAGATAATGAAATGATCAATTTTCTGTTACTGCTTAACCATTTTATGTACTTATTTCTTTGAAGATATTTTGTGGTTATAGTGGAAATAAACAAGGAAACATGCTTTTTACATGTTTTAATTAGCACTTTAATTGAGAAAGGGATGGATAAATTGTAAGTTTTAAAGGACCTTAAAATGAAGCATTTTATTTATTTTATCACATGTTAACTCTTTAGTATAAATATGGTATATTTATTTTAGATCGCCAGGATTCAAGAAGCCATAGTTCAAGAAGAAGTTCTCCTGAGTCAGATCGACAGGTCCATTCAAGGTCAGGGTCGTTTGATAGCAGAGATAGGCTTCAGGAGCGTGAACGTTATGAGCATGATAGAGAGCGGGAGAGAGAGAGGAGAGATGCAAGGCAGAGGGAGTGGGAGCGAGATGCCGATAAAGACTGGCCACGGAACAGGGACCGAGACCGACTACGGGAACGCGAGAGAGAACGAGACAAAAGAAGAGACTTGGACAGGGAAAGAGAGAGACTGATCTCTGACTCCATGGAAAGGGACAGGGACAGAGACCGAACTTTTGAGAGTTCTCAAATTGAGTCTGTAAAACGCAGTGAAGCAAAACTGGAGAATGAACATGAAAGAGACCTAGAAGGCACTTCCCGAGACTCTGTAGCTTTGGACAAGGAGAGAATGGATAAAGATTTAGGATCTGTGCAGGGATTTGAAGATACCAATAAAGCTGAAAGAACTGAGAGTGTGGAAGGTGAGTATCATGCTTTTTGTCTGTTACACTACTCCGTTCCTTTTCAGGTTTCACAGGTAACAAGTATTTCTGTTTGAAAGGTCATCTGATACGCGTATTGACTCTATTGTTTTTTAGGGAAACTAGATTTTATAAGGAAAAGCCCTATGATACTTTAGAAGTGTGCTCCCCTCATTGGTACTATTAAGATAGACTTGGTTCAAATGTGCCTAAGTGGAATAAAAGATTACAGTCATCCCTCGGTCCCTCAGTATCTGTGGGGAATGGATTCCAGAGCCCTCCACAGATACTAAAACCTGAGGGTGCCAGGTCCCTTATTAAATGACTCCCTGCTCCTAGAAGGGGATCCTGAGAATTCCACATCAACCCTTTTGCCCGCTCAGAGCCAGCCTCAGCTGTGTGGAACATCTGCTCTCCACTCTTCACCCCGATATGCTCTGCAGACTGACTCGTGCCCCTGCATTCTCTGAATGGGCTACGTTCTCCAGCCTTCTCCGTGCCCTCTCTTCCCATTGCCTGATAGACCTTTTCCCTTTGTCTTCTCTTACTCAAACTGCGAGTGCCGTTATTATTTCCTCTATGAGCTGCCTTTGCTAAAGGTGCTTACTCTCAGATTGCCATAGCGGCTTGTTTATACATCTTTAATAGCATCCTTGCACTGTATTGTAATTATTTTCCCATGGTTTTCTCCCCACTGTACTGTACTTCTTTGTTAGGCATCATAGCTTTTCATTTCTTTACCATGGAGACTATAGCAGGGGCACAGTAATGGCTGATGGAAGGAGGTATGTTCTGCCTGTCCATACGTGCACCATACCTTATTCTTTGGTGAATTATAGCCCAGGTTAACAATAGTAATGGCCCCCCTGAGAATTCTCCTGGAAATTCTGCCTCCATGAACTGTCCAATTCTGATACCACTGTTGTTCTGACATAACCCCCAAGAAACTTCTGGGATATTACGTACATAAGCGGTAATATTTAATTATTCTTTTCATTTGATATATTATAGCTCTGGTCCCAGAATAAAATTCACATTCTTTTAAAACTATAAGCATCTTTGTATCTTTTGGTTATTTGATTAGATATATTCTAGTATGCCAATTGTTACATATTTTTTCTACTTGACAAAAACATTTCTACCCAAACATTTCTTCACATTCATTTTAATCTCAATTTTGAATTTAAATAGCATCAATTTGTGAGCCATAGTACTAATGGCAGTACAGTCTTGGGGTATAGTTGAATATAATGGAACTGATCATTATAATGATTCTCTCATGATTAGAGTCTGTGCCCTTCATCCCTAAAACATACTGTTCATTGGTTGTGATCACAGATAACATAGGGTAGAAATTTATGGGTGAATTTACCTATTGTGAAGTGAAAAATCTTATTCATAAAAGTAGGAAAATTAGTTTGATAAGGTTGAAAAATTAAAAATCCTATTGTTTGTATTTATGTTTAGATGTATATTTATATAATGAAGTTATTAAAATTGTTTACCTTAGAGGTGAATTGGTGGTATGAGATTATTACAGAATTTAATAGAGTAGAAAATTATTTGAATGACTAAAAATATCTCATAGTTTATTGTATTTTATTTGCTACAATTTATATGTATAGAGCATATGTTGCATTTTGAAAACTAGTGTTACAAACTCAGAAAAGTGTGTGGATAACACCTGATTAGAAATAGTGTAGTATGTGGTTTTATGATAGTTCAGATTCAAAACTAATTCACAAGGAAACAAAGCTTTAGCCGAGGTAGTTGAGAAAAACCAGTAAAGTAAGAAATGGAAGGTACACTAGTGGTTACTAACAGAAATACTTTAAAATTGTATGACAACTTTTTTTTTTGACAACATTCTTTTAAAACTTCCATTCATTAATTAAAAGAAAACATTGGAATAGGAAAGATAAATTGGGAGATGGGGGAAATAAATGGCATTTCTACATTTTTACTTCATTATGGAGTTCTTCATATCATGAATGAAGTATTAATGAACTAAGATTTAAAAGTTTCAAATAAATTTTACTAATTCGCTTATAAGTTCTTTAATGAGTTTATTTCAGTAAAGAAATTGATGCATCCTTTTGAAATAAGTAGATTTCTCTGGATTTACTTGAAGATTTATTATAAAAAATTAATACAACATAATCAACATTAACATGTTAGTGGTAGATTTTATTTCTCATATTTTAATTGTAATCTTATAACCTAGTTTGATATTGCTGTTCATATTGTGTTCTTGCCATTAAAACTAAACTAATCTTTAAGTTTTCTTTTGTAATTAGCAAGTGTTTTGAATAATTAGGAAATACAGTTTTCAAATAAAAAAATGCTTTTCAAATTTTTTTTAGTGTGCACAGCCTCTCCTCTTTGGATTCACTTAGCTGTGCCTTTTCCTTAACACTCTCTTTGAGCTGAAATTAATTTTTCTATTTAGTAGGAGATGATGAATCCAAGTTAGATGATGTGCATTCATTAGGATCTGGTGCTGGAGAAGGATATGAGCCAATCAGTGATGATGAACTAGATGAAATTCTGGCAGGTGATGCTGAAAAGAGGGAGGACCAACAGGATGAAGAGAAGATGCCAGGTAATCATTTGTAGAGGTAGCTGAACATAAGAATTAATTATGGTACTGATGTATTCTTTGTTTCCTTTCAGTTAGAATTTTCCCATTTATGTTTTAATTAACTTTGAAAGGCCAATAAAATGAAAATTAA
Organism: Camelus bactrianus; assembly: GCF_048773025.1. NCBI lineage: Eukaryota > Metazoa > Chordata > Mammalia > Artiodactyla > Camelidae > Camelus > Camelus bactrianus. The sequence goes on from NC_133552.1 coordinate 17,595,733, forward strand.
TATGCTCTGCTCATTTTTAAGTAGACATTGCCTGTAGATTTGAAAGGGCATTATTTAAAATATTAAAATTGTAAGATTTCCTTTCCAGAGTTTAAGATTCATTTTATATGACCTGGAATCTAACCAAACCCTGCTTGTCTAGCAGTGTTCTAGATGATCGGTGTATGATACAGAGCTTCACAACTGTGCTGCCACAAACCAACTTTTGAAACAACCATTCAGAAATTTACAAAGGTTGAAATTATATTTGAACACTGTTTATATACTTCTTTCTATCAATATTCTGAATCCAGTCATTATTTTGACTTATAGTATTTTATTTATTCCCAGAATGTACTCCAGTGACTACACTAAGAAGCAACAATCTTTAATGTTCTTTTGGGGGTTTTTTCGTTTTTATCACAGTGAGGGTCTTTGCTTTCTTTGGGTATGTAGAATATTAAATTTTTATTTTGACTTAAATTTGTTCTTATATTCTATAATTTTTCTACTAATGTATAACATATGTGAGTGTTATTTTTATTATCATCAGCTATTGGGTATTTCTAAATAGAATATTGTTTTATTAATTTCCTAAACTGTTCCTTATCAATGGATAGGCCATTTGCTCTGTTTTAATCATAGCCACTGCATGTTTCTTAAAGTAATTTCATAATGAATTATTTGTATGCCTGTGTGTGTTTGTGTATGCATGCACACATACAAAGTAAATATATTCCTAGATTTAAACCTTGAAAGAATTCTAGTACCAAGTTGCAAAATGTCAGACCTTATCTTAGTGAAATAATGGAGTTCTTTCATTGAGGATCTCTCAAGCAGTTTATTTGTAGCAGTGGGTTTGCTTAGGCTTTTGTTTGCTTGCCCGTTTTTTTGGTTTTGGGGATCTTTATTGAAGTATAATTGACATACATTATATTAATTTTAGGTATGCAGTGTAATGATTCAACATTTGTATACATTGCAGAATGATCACATTAAGTCTAGTTACCATCTGCCACCATGCAGTCACAAAATTTTTTTTCGTGTGATGAGAACTTTCCACTTTTACTCTCTAGGAACTTTTAATGTTGAAATACAGTGTTATTGACTATAGTTACCATGTTGTACTTTACACCCCCGTGATTTATTTACTTTATAGAAGTTTGTTTATTTTATTTTATGGAAGTTTCCACCTCTTGATACCCTTCACCTATTTTATCTAACCTTCAAATCCATTCCCCTCTGGAAACCACCAGTCTATTCTCTGTATCTGTGAGTTTGGTTTTCTTTTTGTTTTGTTTGATTCTTTTGGGTTTTTTTTAGATTCCACATATGAGTGAAATCATACTTACCTTTCTCTGACTTATTTCAGTTAGTGGGATGAGGTCCATCCATGTGCCTCAAATGGCAAGATTTCATTCTTATGGCTGAGTAGCATTCCATCGTGTGTGTGTGTGTGTGTGTGTGTGTGTGTACCTTCTTTACCCATTCATCTGTTGATGGACACTTAGGTTGTTTCTGTACTTTGGCTATTGTAAATAATGCTACAGTGAACAGACGGGTGCATATGTCTCTTCAAATTAGTGTTCGTATTTTCCTTAGATAAATACCCAGAAGTGGAATTGTTGAATCATATGGTAGTTCTATTTTTAGTTTTTTAAGGAACCTCCATATTGTTTTCCATACTGGTTGTACCAATTCACATTTCCATCAGCAGTGCACAAGAGTATCCTTTTCTCCTCATCCTTGTCATCCTTATTATTTCTGGTCTTCTTGATAATAGCTGTTCTGACAGGTGTGAGATGATAATATTGTGGTTTCAGTTTGTATTTTCCTGATGATTAGTGATGTTGAGCCTCTTTTCATATGCCTATTGGCCATCTATATACCTTCTTTGGGAAAATGTCTATTCAGATCCTCTGCCCATTTTTTACGAGATTGCTTGTTTTTTTTTTTTGGGTATTGAGCTGTATGAGTTCTTAATATATTTTAGATATTAACCCCTTAATGGATATTTTAGTTGCAGATATCTTCTCCCATTCAGTATGTTGCCTTTTTATTTTGTTGATGGTTTCATTTGCTGTGCAGAAGCTTTTTTGATGTAGTCCCACTTCTTTATTTTTGCTTTGGTTGCTGTTGTATTTGGAGTCAGTTCCAAAATAATATCAGCAAGAGTGATATCAAAGAGCTTAATGCTTCTTTTTTCTTGTAGGAGTTTTGTGGATTCAGGTCTTGCATTCAAATCTTGAATCCATTTTGAGTTAATTTGTATGGTATAAGATAATGGTCCAGTTTTATTATTTTGCATATGGCTATCTGCTTTTCCCAAGACCAGTTATTGAAGAGACTGTGCTTTCTTTCCTCAATGTATATTCTTGGCTTCTTTATCATAAATTAATTGACCATATATGTATGGATTTATTTCTGGGCTCTCTATTCTGTTCCATTGATCTATGTGTCTGTTTTGTTTTTGTTTTTTAAATTATTTTTATTTATTTATTTTTTAGGGGGGAGAGGTCATTAGGTTTATTCATTTTAATGGAGGTGCTGGGGATTGAACCCAGGACCTTGTGCACGCCAAGTGGGCACTCTACCACTGAGCTATACCCTCCCCACTAAGGAAATCTTAAAATAAGCATCTTAAATTTCATTTTTTTTTCACTCTTTTTGTGGGTGTAAACAAACATGTAACAGAGTTGGAGTGTGTGAGCCAGTTTCAGTTAGCCTTTTTGTGGAGTTCGCTGAGTAGATACAACTTAGTTTGTCTTGTTGCTCTATTCTTTTGTCACCACACATTCTGGAGTTTTCTGATCAGTTTTAGTTTAAAATATTCTATCCCACGAGTAAATTTTTATCTGTCAGATCATGTGTTCTGATTTTTGGTTCATAAAATATGGTCAAGGTGTCAACTAGCTTCTGCCCCTGTTCACCTGGCTGCCCGAGATAGCACGCCCTAAATGGTATCCCAAAATGACACAGCCAATGTGACTTTTGTCCACCTTAGTTTCCTCTTTTTGTTTCCATCCAACTGGTGGTTTTGCCATTTAGCTGTGTTTCAGAAGGCATGCCATGGCAGGATTCCCTAATCCTGAATCCACTGTGCTTTCTGCCCTTCACGTCTCTAAAGAATGCCAGCATTTCTTTTTTTTTATTTAACATTTTTTGTGGAGTTATAGTCATTTTATGTGTCTGTTTTTATGCCAGTATTATACTGCTTTGATTATTATAGCTTTGTAGTATAGTTTGAATCAGGGAGCATGATCCTAATATTAAGTGTTCCAATTCATGAACATGAAATATCTTTCCATTTATTAGTCCTCTTCAGTTTCTTTTGTCAATGTCTTACAGTTTTCAGTGTATAGATCTTTCACTTCCTTGGTTAAATTTATTTCTAGGTATTTTATATTCTTTTTGATATGATTGTAAATGAGAATTTCTTAATTTCTCTTTCTGATAGTTTGTTGTTTGTGTATAGAAATACAGTCAATTTCTGTATATTAATTTTACACCCTGCAACTTTACTGAATTCATTTATTAGTTCTAATAGTTTTTGGTGGAGTCTTTAGGATTTTCTATATATATAATCATTTTGTCCACAAGTAATGATAGTTAAATTTCTTTCTTTCCAATTTGGATGCCTTTTATTTCTTTTTCTTGTCTGATTCCTGTGGTTTGACCTTCCAATACTGTGTTGAATAAAAGTGGCAGGAGTGGGCATCCTTGTCCTGTTCCTAATCTTAGAGGAAATGCTCTCAGTTTTTCACCATTGAGTGTGATGTTAGCTGTGGATTTGTCATATATGGTCTCTAATTATGTTGATATATGCCCCCTATATATTGACTTTCTGTAGAGTTTTCATTATAAATGGATATTGAATTTTGGCAAAAGCTTTTTCTGGTATTGAGACGATCATATGATTTTATTCTTCAGTTTGTTGACATAGTATATCACATTGATTGATTTGTGGCTATTGAACTGTCCTTGCATCCCTAGAGTAAATACATTTGATCATAGTGTTTGATCCTTTTAGTGTATAGTTGAATGCAGTTTACTGATATTTTCTTAAGGATTTCTGCATCTATGTTCATCAGTGATAATGGCCTATAGTTTTTTTGTGGTATCTTTGTTGGTTTTTGGTATCAATGTGATCCTGGCCTCATAGAATGAATTTGGAGAGGTATTCCTTCCTCTGCAATTTTTTCAAATAGTTTGAGAATGATAGGCATTAACTCTTCTCTAAATGTTTGGTAGAATTTACCTGTGAAGCTATCTGGTCCTGGACTTCTGTTGCAGAGTCTTTATTACTGATGATGTTTCATTACTGGTAATTGGTCTGTTGATATTCTTGATTTTTTTCCTGTTTCAGTCTTGGGAGATTATACATTTCTAGGAATTTGTCCATTTCTTCTAGGTTTTCCATTTTATTGGTATATAGTTATTCATAGTAATCTCTTATGATTCTTTGTATTTCTGCAGTATAAATATCAGGTTTTTTTTACATCTCCGTTGATTTCTCTTTTGACTCATTGGTTGTTCTGTAGCATGTTGTTTAATCTCCACATATTTGTGATTTTTCCAGTTTTATTTTTGTAATTGATTGCTAATTTCATACCACTGCTGTCAGAAAAGATGCTTAGTGATTTCAGTCTTAAATTTATTGGAACTTGTTTTACAGCCTAGCATATGATCTGTATTGGAGAATGTTCCTTGGGCCCTTGAGAAGAATGTGTATTTTGCTCCTTTTGAATAGAATGTTATGTGGATAGACAGATATCTTTTAAGTCTATCTGGTGTTATGTGTCATTCAAGGCTTGTTGATTTTCTCTCTGGATGATCTAGCCATTGATTTGAGTTGGGTATTACAGTCCCCTACTATTACTGTACTATTGTCAATTTCTCACTTTAGTTTGTTAATATTTGCTTTATATATTTAGGTGCTATGTTGAGTGCAAATTTACAAATATTATCTCTTGTTGGATTGACCCCTTTATGTAATGCCTATCTTTGTGTTCTATAACATTCTTTAAGTCTATTTTGTGTGATACAAGTGTAAGTATAGCTACCCTAGCTTTTTTTTTTTTTTTTTTTTTTTGGTTTCTGTTTGCATGAAATGTCTTTTTTCATCGCTTCACTTTCTATGTATGTATGTCTTTCCATCTGAGGTAAGTCTCTTGTAAGCAGCATATAATTGGGTCTTATTAGTGTATCCATTCAGCCACTCTGTCTTTGGTGAATTTAGCTCATTTACATTTACAGTAATTATTGATAGGTATGGAGTTACTATTGCCATTTTGTTAATTGTTTTCTGGCTGGTTTGTGGTTGCTCTGTGTTTCTTCTCTTGCTTTCTTCCCTTGTGGTTTGATGACTTCTACAGTATTATGCTTGGATTCTTTTCTCATTATCTTTTGTGTATCTGTTTAGGTTTTTGCTTTATGGTTACCAGGATGCTCATATAGAGCAGCCTGTATCTATTTACATTGATAAAAGGTTAAGTTTGAACATAGTCTAAAACTGCCTTTTTACTTTCCCCTTACACTCACATTTTATGTTCTGATGTCACATTTTGCATCTTTTTATTTTGTGTATCCCTCAACTAATTATTGTAGTTATAGTTATTCTACTTACGTCTTTTAACCTTCATATTAGCTTTATAAGTGATTAATCTACTTTTACTGTATATTCACCTTTACCAATGAGATTTTTAAGTTCATATGTTTTCTTGTTACTAATTGTTGCTCTTTCTTTTCAGCTTAAAGATGTCCCTTTAACAAGTCTTGTAGAGCCAGTTTTGTGCTGATGAACTCCTTTAGCTTTTGCTTGTCTGGAGAACCCTTTATCTCTCCTTCAATTCTCAGTGATAACCTTGCTGGGTAGAGTATTCTTGGTTAGTGGTTTTTTTCTTTTCAGCACTTTGAATATATCATGCCACTCCTTTCTGGCTTGTAAATTTCCACGAGAAATTAGTCTTATTGGGGATTCCCTTGCACATATTAAGTTGTTTTTCTCATGCTGCTTTTAAGATTCTCTTATTCTTTACATTTTTATTATATTATGCCTTGTTATTGGTCTTTTTGGATTCATCTTATTTTGAACAGTCTGGGTCTGAATGTCTCCTTGCTTCCCCAGTTTAGGGAAGTTTTCAGCCATTATTTCTTCAGATAATTTTTCTGTCCCTTTCTCCTTCTCTCTTTCTCCTCTTGGACCCCTGTAATGTGCATGTTATTTTGCTTGATGATGCCCCATGGTCCTATAGGCTGTCTTCAGTTTTTTAAATTCTTATTTCTTTTTGCTGCTCTTTGTGGGTAAGTTCTACTGCCCTATCTTCCTGATCACTAATTCTTCTCTTTTGCTTTATCTAGTCTGCTATTGAATTCCTCTGTTGTATTTTTCAGATCAATTATTGTATTCCTTAGCTCTGTGGCTTCTGTTTGGTACTGTTATATATTTTCTACCTCTTTGTTGAAGTTCTTTCTCTATTTATCCATCTTCTGAGTTTGGTGAGCATCTTTAAGACCATTACTTTGAATTCTTTATCAGATAAATTATCTCCATTTCATTAAGCTTTTTGGAGGGGAGGAAGATCTTTGTGTTATTCTTTTATTAAGAACATACTCCTCTTTCTTCATTTTGCTTGACTTGTTTGTTTGTTTCTATGTGTTAGGCGAAACAGGTATTGCTCTCAGTCTTGAAGAGACTGTAGATGATGTAACTTATTGTTTAACCATGCCCAAGTTCTTGCTTGCCTCTTGACTATCTCTGATTGTTTTAGACCCATTGGGCCCAGAAACACAATCACCCCTGGCAACTGGAGCCCAGTTTCAAGGGGCATCCCCTGTGTGGGCTGGCCATGGGAGCTCGCAGGTGGTCAGGAAAACAGCAGCAGTATGGTGGGGAGTAGGGGGTGGCAGGGGCATGGCTTACCTGCCACCTCTTTGTCTATTTTCTTTTGGTGAGGTTTTTAAATATTAGTTTTTATAGAAAAGCTTTTAAGAATATGCTTTTTTAATTTAAATTACTTGTTACTTAACGCTTTTGGTGTCTTGCAATCTATATATTTGTCCATAGATAACAAGAATGGTATTTCTTGGTGTAATAAAACTCTGTTCTTTAACTTTTTATAGATCCGTTAGATGTGATAGATGTGGATTGGTCTGGTCTTATGCCAAAGCATCCAAAAGAACCACGAGAGCCTGGGGCTGCACTCCTAAAATTCACACCTGGAGCTGTTATGCTGAGAGTTGGGATTTCTAAAAAGTTGGCTGGTTCTGAACTCTTTACCAAAGTCAAAGAAACGTGTCAGAGACTTTTGGAAAAACCCAAAGGTAATTCTATCCCACTTTAACTATATAATGTCTCACATAACTATTAAGGATTTTGAAAAGGATTCTATTCTGTCCTCACATAGCGGTTATACTATAGGAACTTTTTAAAAATTTTGTTTGTTTTTGAGGAATCGCTTATATTCATTATTTAATTCTCATGGTCAGAGTTTAATTTGAGAAAAATTTAAGCCTGCAGAAAAGTTATAAAAACAGCAGAATGATCTTTCTGTATCAGAATTACTTTTTAACAGGTTAGGTCTAATGTCAGAATGCTCAGTAGTTTAGCCAGGGCTAAATGAAGCAGAGCCTGGGAAAGTGAACTAGGTATTTTTCATATCTAAGCAAATTGGGTATCTTGGCAACCCTTTCCCCTGGGAACTGGGGGATTCTACTCAAATGCAGGTGTTTAGGTTGAGCCTTTAACAAAGTAGTTAAGAGCTTAGTCTCTGGGCCAGATGGCCTGGATTCCAGTAGGCATACCACTAGCTATTTAATCTACGTGATACTGTCATCACCTACAAGCTAAGAATCATTGCATCACTAAATTCATATGATTGTTAGAAGGAGCAAATGAGTTATTACAAGTAGAACACTTTACTTTCTGACATATAATGATGCTCATTAAATATTAACTGCTACTATTTAGTTTGAAAATATTTTATCACATGGGTTTTATACCTCACTACTACGGCTTTTCATTATTCCAGAACACTATTTAATTTATAGATTGTTTTTTTCTGTTTTGGAAGCCTATTAATGCTTTATTAATGGAGAGGAGGAGTGTAAAAAGAAGGAAAGGAGGTAAAAAGGTGAAAGCAATAAGATTATTTCATATTATGTCATGGGAATAAAAAAGTTTAGTTAAATGAATTGACTTTTTACTAATATAAAGTTGAAAAAAATTGAAAGAAATTTTGTTTCATAAATTCATGTTCTTACTTTAACTGTTAGCATAAGCAGTAAGACTCTTGATCTTAAGATGGCCCAATATACATAGAATGTACGTGTAAGAAACTTAAAGTATAATAGTGAGTGTGTGTTAGCCTGACAAATGACCAATGTCTTGAGTTCTTGCCCTACTCTTTTTACCTTGTTTGCCTGTGATCTTAACTCCTGTGGGCATAAAATGATGTAATGAAACCCGTAAGATCTTATCTACCCCTAAAGCTATTTGCTCCTCTGGCTTTTGCTAATGGCATTTCAAGTTAAAATCTATTGCATAGTTAGCAGAATCAGACTATAGTGTGTCCCTAATGATCACTTTAATCTAAATGAAAATAAACACTTTAAGGAGGGATTTGATTGTTCCTTATCAAGTAGTCCTGTGTTTTGGTGCTATGATAGTTTCATTAGAGAATTAATATATGATATTGAATGTAAGTTCCCTAAAGAATAAGACATTTTTTGTTTAGACATTGGATACAGCAGTAACAAAACAATCTATTCTTACTAATTATGCTTCTGCCTAGAACAGTACCTGACACATAGTAGGCATTCAATAAACATTTGTGAAATAACTGGTAATTTTTTTTCTAATCCAGCTGGTCTATTACTGTGCCACAGTGCTGAAGTATATCCCCACTCCATATGTAGTTTTTTAATTCTAAGGTTTAAAAACAGAAAAGTTGCATGTGTACTGAAATTTTAAGTGCTTTTGTCTGGGTTTTCATGAGTGTAGTATGATTAAGTTCTTTTGAGCTAAACTTTCCCAGTTACTTGAGTTCCTTTGGTTTACTTGTACTTACATATGTGTTTAACCTGTCTGTTGAGTAACTTAGTACTGGTCAGTTCAAAACCATAGAGAGACTGTAGGTTTAGCCACGTTACGCTTTATAGGGAGGTTTGCCAAGTGTGTGTTTCATATTCTACTGTTATGAAGGCAGCAGATAATGATTTAAATAAAAAATTTGTCCTGTCGAGCAATTTTCAAGGAAGTACATGGACTCAGTGCAGACTTATTTGTATCTGTAGTAAACTGGTAATGTTGGGGATTGTTTTCCGTTTTAATAGTGTGCATTATATGACTGTGTCATTGGTTGGCTCGAATGCCGTTATGTGTGAATCACCTGAGGAACAGCCTTCTCCCGCCTCAGGTGTACTGGTTCCAGCTGTGGGAAGTCTGTGGCTCTGGTGCGAGAGCCCTGCTGTACTGTATTTTAAAAAGCTCCTCAGATGATTCTTAGACATCAGTTTACTAATTTTGAGTTTTTATTTACATTTATGCTTTTATGTTATAAACCTATTCACTAGGTATCTATTACATGAGACAAGTTTCTTGTTAATTGTCTAATCTCATTATTTATGCTTTGCAAGTTTAGGAAATGAAATATGTAGTGTAATGCCACTAATTCTCAGTCAAAGTGTCTGTTTTGCTTCTACCTAGGTGTTAGTTACTAGAGCTCACAAAGGAAAGGAGTAACAATCTGCTTAATACAGAAACAGTACCCTGGTACCATTGGTACTGGACCAGCTCTTAAAATGTTAGCTTTGAAGTTACTACTCTTTCTGTTATTTGGCCCTGTTCTGTTATTGTGACTTCCTTTTTGTCTATTTTTAACTCAGTCTCTTTATTTTTAATCAAACGTTTCCTTAATTCTATTTTCATAAAGTTGTAAGTGTTTTCTCCCTACCTTGAATGTTGTAACTTAACTGGATTTTAATTTCATACATTGTCCCAGGTTTTTACAGTGACCAAATATTGGATAAAATTTGCAGATTAGGTAATTAATACCTAATCACTTTCCTAAGTTCTTTAGAGGTCACAGAATATAGTCCCACTTGAATCTTGCTATAATAAAATTCTGAATCTAGAATTTAGTAGTGAATGGTAAGTAGTGTACTGAATTTGACTTAATTCTTAGCTTGAACTTTTCTTCCCAGTTAGCAGTCAGTGTCTGTCTTCAAGTGGTTATCAGAGTATTTCTTTTTGAGACTAGCAGCAAAACTACATGTTGAAGTTTCATTGCAGAGAGTATATTGACTTTAATTTCCACCAATACTGGTTAACTTTGATAAAGTATTCTTTGAGGAATATTCATGTAAGCAATCGGTTAACACTTCTATTTTACAGAAAATTAATGCATGCTTGTTTTTTATTGAAGATGCAGACAGTCTTTTTGAACATGAATTGGGAGCTCTCAACATGGCTGCATTACTACGAAAAGAGGAAAGAGCGAGTCTTCTTAGTGATCTTGGCCCATGTTGTAAAGCATTATGCTTCAGAAGGGATTCTGCAATCCGAAAGCAGCTTGTTAAAAATGAGAAGGTACTGTCGTTTGCTGAGAAGAGTTGCTAAGTGTTTGTTGCATAGTATGGATGACACATTTTTCATTTGCTTGAAGTGAGATTAAGTAAGGTCTTAACTGTTTTTGAGATTGGTTTTTCAGTCTTTTACATGCAAAAGAAGGAATTCTATCAGAATTTATAATACTTTACTTTTAATAGTAATTGAAGGACATTTAATGTTGAATAACAAATTGTTAGTCAAAATTTTGTACATAAAGAAAATTTAAAATCCTCTATTGAGAAATATTTTTAATTTAGAAAATTTCTTTAGATAATATGCTAGAAATTTATTTAAAATGAAAATCAATGGGAAAAAATTCCCAGAGTGTTGAGGAGAAATATATATATATCTACACACACACGGAGAAAAACTGATGGATAGCCAGACATACAGCTAGATAAGAGGAGAGAGAAATATATGAGGGGGAAGAGAGATGTCTATGAGGACAGAGAGGGTTATCTATCTCCTTATGTTATATATCTATATACATATATATAAGGAGAGGAGAAAGGTCTATCTTTCTGTTTGTGTCTGTCTATCTTTGAGGGGAGAGACAGGTCTATCTCTCTGTGTATGAGGAGAGAGAAAGGTCTGTATTTTTCTGTCCGTCCCTATCTCTCTAGGAGCAAAGAGAAGTCTGTCTATCGCTCTATCCTATCTATGAGGAGAGAGAGAGATCTGTCTATATCATCTCTCTTTGAGGAGAGTTCTACCTATCCATCTATGAGGAGAGAGAAAGTTCTATCTTTTTGTCTGTCTAAAAGTATGAAGAAAGAGAGAAGTCTATCTTTCTATCATCTCTCTTTGAGGAGAGTTCTTTCTGTCTGTGTGTCTATGAGAAAGGTCTCTCTATCTGTCTGCATAACAGGTAGGTAGGTAGACACAGACAGAGAGAGAGATCTATCTGTGAGGAGAGAGAAAGGTCTGTCTATACTTCTGTCTGTCTCTGTTTCTTTCTGTCATCTCTGAGGAGAGGGGTCAGCCTCTCTGAGAGCAGAGAGAGATGTCTGCCTATCGATCTGTCTATCTTTGTCTGTCTCTGAGGAGAGAGAGGTCTGTCTACTTACCTATCTATGAGGAGAGATAAACCTCTCTCTCCTCATACATAGACAGATCTCTGACTCTCCTCATAGACAGACAGACCTCTAGCTACCTTCTATCTCTGAGGAGGTGTGTGTGTGCATATAAATTTTATATATATGCAAGAACAGTGTTTATGTGAATAGAGCAAATCAAAGAAAGGAAAAGCCAGTGATTATTTATGTAAGTATTTACTTAAGAATAAAGGAAACTGAAACTCAGATTAACTTCTGTTTAACTCAGGTAAGGAACCCCAGTTGGCAAAGACTGTGGTTTGCAGTGGTATGAGAATCATGCCCCCTTTTTATAAAAAATATTTTGTAGGATTTCCTGGTTAGTGTTCTGATACGCCATTTAGTACCGTTCAAAAATTGTGACACCCTAATATACCCCTCGTTGAGAACCCTTGTTTGCAACCTTATAATCCTAATTCACGGCACAGACCATTAGCATAGCACATTATAAAAGTTATCATTGTTTACAAGGGGTTAGAGTTGGGAAGAAGTATGAATATGAAGGGATAATAAATGAAGTTTTTAAAATGATGAATCTTCTCTATCCTGATTGTGGACTTGGTTACTTAAATGTATACATCAGTAAAAACTCACAGAACTACACATAAGTCAATTTTACTGTGTCACAACTTATAAAATATTTTTTGTAGTGCAGATGTGATCAAGGAATTACTGCTCCTTTTAAGGAGTCTAGAAGAGAAACAACGGAATGCCGGAAATAATCCAATCTTACCTTATTTCATCATACACATGGTTGGAGAACATTTAACAAAATTTCCTGACAATACCTTTTAAAAATGCTAATGTAGCTTTGAGTTCCAGTAGAGAGAGACATACATCTTAGAACAAAGGAGATAGTAAGGTGTGGAATGTTTGGTGCTTCTTTTCAGAGAACTGAAAGGTTGTCATGTGAAACTAAAATCAAATTAGTGTGTAGCTCCTGGGAAGAGATTTTATTTCATCCCAAAGAGCTGGACTCTTTGAAAAGAAATAAAGTACCATTCAACAGTAGGATGTGTAGTGTGTTTTTTGTCATTTTGTTTTATCATTAGCAATGATGAAGTAAAAACGTGATGACCTATGAGGGATTGTTGAGAAGATTCCTACTTTAAGCAAGAAGTTAGACTGGGTACCCTTTAAAGATTGCTTTCTTTTCTAAGATTCCTTGAGTCTTAAAACTTTTCCTAATTTTGCTTTTAAATATCTAATACAGCTAATTTAATATCCATCCCAAATTAATTTTTCTTATAACGGATACTTTTGTTAGCAGGTAACCTGTCTTTTCTACTGCTGTTATCTACTGTTCAGCTAACATGTACACTGTTTTTTTCCTTTGTTTTTGTTTTCTCCAAACAGGGCACCATAAAACAAGCTTATACGAATGCTCCTGTGGTGGACAATGAATTGTTACGATTGAGCCTTCGATTATTTAAGCGGAAGACTAATTGCCAAGCCCCAGGACAGGAAAAGACTGAAGACAATAAACTCTCACAGCCCGGTATCCAGCAGGAGCTGTGTGTGTCTTAGGACGGCGTCCAGTGGCATTTTTGGTACTGTTTTCCTTCAGCCGTGCACATTCTTTCTCAAAGTTCCTTGCTTTGACAAGCATTATTAGTGACAGAGGCAGAAAAGATTGATCAGCCATGCTGACAGAGTGAAGAGCTTTGATCTAAAGCTTAAAGAGACTAGTTTTGTCTAACTTAAGATTTTACAGGAATTTTTACACAGTACTTGATACTCGGGCAAAATAATGTGAAAGCCTCTAGATTTAGTAGTTTATTCTGTACCTTCTGTTAAAGCTGAAGATTTTGAAAACGGTCGTCCCTGCTCTTCCAGCCTCTGCAGATTTTTTATGAAATGGAGCCACTGACTTACGTACCGGATCAGCCCTCCAGAACTGCCGTCTCCACCTGCAGCGGCGCGTTCACCCAATGACCCTCCGCGCCGACTGGACACGGGGAGGGGCGCTGGGCCCGCTGTTTGCGGGCCGGCCTCCCGCAGGCGCCGGCCCCAGCTCTTTTTTGCTTCTAAAATTCTAAAAACGAAACAAACAAACAAACAAAAAAACTACTTAACGGCTCTGTGGGTTTTTTAAATACATGTGCATTCTTAAGTGCACGTTGGAGATGTTTGGATTCTAAATGGTTTTGTTATCAGAGATTCTATTTTTATTTTTAATAAATGTAACTTCCCTTTCCTTGTTCTAGATTTACTTTGCTCTTTTGTTAATCTAATTCCTGATGCTCTGAAACATTTGTCTTCAACATCACACATTTCATAGTGGAAATATTTTTACCGCTCAAGTGCTTATTATTGGACAACTGTAAATAAATGTGACAGGAGTGAGGACGTCCTTCAGACATAGCTCAGTGATACTTGACATAAACCAAGAGTTAACCTGTGTAACCTGAGCTGTAAAATCCTACCATCATACTTTTCAGAGCGATAACCTTCGATTACATTAACCTGCCTCCAGCCTAGAATATGTAAAATAATTTACTTTTTAAAAATGACAGTATATCTGCTTTATTTTGTATGTACATATTTAACTCATGAAGTGGACTCTTAGAAGGATTTGAAATGGACTCCAAGCTGCAGGATTTATGGACAGACAATAATAATAATGAAGGAACCCCATCAAAATTGTAATTGGATGATTGCCTCTGACAGGTTTTTGTTAAAAACTGTAATCCTTTGTTACCTGTCACAATAGTTTGGTATCCTCTTTGCTACAGGTGACATCTTACTGATTGAAAGTTTATGTTCATTTGAAGAAACATTCATTGTGCATTTAATTTGTACATAATACCCAAAGGAAATGATCTTATTTTCAAATGACTATGAAAGCATGTAAAAGAAAATTGCAAGTAGCAAAAAAAAAAAAAAAAAACCCCACAAAAAAGTAGATTTTTCAGGTCTCTTTCTTCTTCTAATTGGTAAATGTTTTGAATAAAGAAAAAAAGATAAAATTATTTAATGGCCTGGAGAATGAATACCCCTTTAGGAAACCATTTCCTGATACAGTGGAGAATGCCCACTGTATATGCTATATAGCATAAAGATTCAAAGTCCAGGAACCTCTAGTCTTAGTTCTAAGAATTGTGGGATGTAACAAAAAATAACGGTTTTCTGTTTTGTCCACTGACTTTAGAGTATTTCACAAGTTATTTATTTATAGAATGAAAACTAGGTAAATTTGCTGTACAGTCAAAATATGTTGCCTTTTTAATTTTGAATATCTTTTTGTTCTTTAGTGAAAGAAATTTTAAAAACTGTTCCTTTGCTTAGTCACAGTATTCAGAGCTTTATGATGGAATGTACTGTTAAATCATAATTTTTTTAAATTCAAACATTCTATATACTGCTAATCATATACCCATAAAGTTCTTCTAAAGCAAATTTTTGTGTTGAATTTTCCATAAAAGCTCTTAAAAGTCTCAATGAAACCAGCATTCCTGAAAACACCTTCCAAATCTATAAATTATTTGTTGGTAAAGTTAAAGGTCATCATAATTGATGAATCACATTTGTCCACTGCCTTCACTGCACAGCTGGACTCCAGCTGCTAGTGGTAAGGAGTGGTCTAGATGGAAGGGAGGCAGGAGGATGTCTGCAGTGCAAGATAAGTAGCAGGAGAGTTAACAGATACTTATTTTGTTGAGTTAGTTTGATTTTGGGGGGACAGATATCCTCACTATTCAGTAAAGTCTTGTAGTAACTTACAATAGCTGGTAACTGTCACAAAAATTTGTAACTATACTCAGCTAGTGACTTAATACATGCTGAAGAATCTGACCTGTTACTTCTCTTTATTCTGATCAGTAACAGCAGGTTGTCTTCCCCATCCTTCCCCGTGACTACTTAGGACTTACCTTTATTAACTTGACAGCTTGTGGCATCAGAATACCCCACCTTATTCTTTACTCTTTAATTGGGTAAAGATAAAAGTATATAGTTTCTATACTGTTAATAATGCTTTTAAATCTCAGAAAGAAGAGCCAGCATCTGAACCTCAACTTATTTTAAAAGGCGTATGGGTTCCAGTTCAAGATGGCAGCACAGGAGGAGCACCTCCCCCCACAGACACACTGAACCTATAGCTACATGCAGAACAGTGTCCTCTGGGAAAAAAATCCAAACTAGCTGAACAACTCCTGGAAGTAAAAACCCACACTGAAGCTGGTAGCAGAGGCTGAGACACAATCTCACCATAAGTTCTGCTCTCAGTGTGGAAACCCACAATCAGGAGGGAACTCACAACCCTGAGGTTCTCCCTAAGGAGCAAAGGGTTGGAACCCCACATCTTGCACGCCTGTTTTTAAGACCTGCCCCTGAGACAAGCTCCCCAAAACAACTAGCTTTGCAAGTCAAGGGAGCTTTTGTCCATGAGACCCAGAGCTGAGAAACAGATCTTAAAGGGTGCTTGTGTATCCACCTACCCCAGGGCCCAGCACGAGTCCTGTGAAAGCAGCTTATTTGCTTAGCACATGAGCCTGAGGGGCAGTCTCTAATGTAAAACACGTCTAGCAGCGTCCTGACACTGCAGAGATCGAGACCAGCAGGCACCAGCCTCGCACTTGCCCTCCGCCTTGCTCCAGCTCACTGGTATCCCTCTAGACGGATCCTGTACACTTAACTATGCCCCAATTTTTGCAGCTGCTGCCCAGTTAACACCTCTACATTGCCTGGGTGTGATGGCCAGTAGGGCCTGTGCCTGTGGGTCCCACAGGACTGTAACAAATGGGGAAAGTTCTCAGCCAGGAACCACCGCCAGGGCACCACAGAGAGGCAACAGACTGAGAGCCCAGTCTTTTTGCAAAAGAGGCCTAGTAGCTTATCTTCATAGCTGTGGCTTGAGGGACAGGCTTCTAATTAAACACACACTAAGGGCCAACTGGAATCCTCTCCAGAGACATTGGAGGGCAGGCCCCGTCTTCACATACTCCCTTCTGCTGTGCTCAGACCACCAGTATCTCCCAGAGGGAAGCTTGTACATGTGTCTGGTGCCACAGTTTTGGCTGCTGCCCTGGAGACACCCCTTGACTGACTGGCTCTGGTGGCCTGTGGGGCTTGCATTCATGGACCCAATGGGTCTGTAACACACAGACTAGTTCTTGGCTGGCTGTCACCTTCAGGGCACAGCACAGAGACAGCAGACTGAAACAATCTCCAAGTCTTTCTGTGAAAAAGGCTTATTTGCTTGTCTTGGAGTTTCAGCCTGAAGGGCAGGCTTCTGGTTTGGCTCACCTCTAGGGGCTGATTCTAGGGATGGAGACTGGTGTAGGTGCCATCTATGCGCTCTCCCTCTGCCTAGCTCCAGGTTGTTGGTGTCCCTGAGAAAGAAACTGTGTGTATGTCTGGCACCCCAACTTTTGTGGCTGCCACCCAGAGGACACATCCCCTTATGGCAGGGTTTGTGTCCACAGATTCAGTGGGACAGTAGCAAAGAAAGAAATGGTTCTCTTTGAGGGCTCAGTGGAGAAGGAGCAGACAGCAACATCCATTTCCCAATCTTGCCCGGATAAAGGTATATTTACATACTTTAAAAGCTGCTGCCTGAGGGCCTGTCTTGCAATCACTGAGTCTAGGTTGCTGAAAGAGATCCTATTTGGGACACTGACAGGTTTTGGAACACCCACCCATAACTATTGGGAACCACTAGAAAGAAAGTAGGCTACTTGGACAATCACAGAGGTTTGACAGGCAAATAAGAATTAGGGCAGGGTTTGAACATTAAAGTTCATCTCCTACACAAAGCCGCTCCGTCAACTGTAGGAGGGATTGCTGTTGTTTCTAATGGAAACCAAGACAGAGTCAAGAAAAATGAAGAAACAGAGGGATATGTTCCAAGTGAAAGAAGTAGATAAAACCTCAAAAAAAAAAAAAAAAAAAAAAGACTTAAATGAAATGGAGATAAGTGATTTATCTGATAAAGAGTTAAAAATGGTGGTCAAAGTGCTCTCTGAGGTCAGGGGAATAATCCATGAACAAAGTGAGAATCTCAACAAAGAAATGAATAATGTAAAAGAGTACCATACAGAAATCACAACGCTGAAGAATAGAATAGGAACTGAAAAATCCAATAGAAGGGTTTAACAGCAGAATAGATGAAGCGAAAGGAAGCATTAGTGAACTTGGAAGTTGGAGCAATGGAACTCCCCCAATAGAGCAGCAAAAAGAAAAAAGAATGAAAGAGTGAAGATAGCTTTAGGGACTAATGAGACAACATCAAGTAGACCAACACTCACATTATACGGATCCCAGAAGGAGAAGAGAGAGAAAAATGAGTAGGAAACTAATTTGAAGAAATGGCTGAACTTCCCTAACTTGGAGAAGGAAACAGACATCCAAATCCAGAAAGCCTAGAGAGTTCCAAACAACATGAACATAAAGAGACCCACACGGAGGCACACTACAAAGTTCAAGTTAAAGACCAGGAGAGTATCTTAAAAGCAGCAAGAAAAAACATAACTTGATACTATAAGGGAACCCTCCTATGAATATCAGATTTTGTCAACAGAAACTTTGCAGGCCAGAAGAGAGTGACATAAATATACTCAAAGTGCTGAAAAGAAAAAACAAAAAACAAAAAAACTGCCAACCAAGAATTCTCTGCCTGACAAAGTTGTCCCTCTTAATTAAAGGAGAGATAAAGCATTTCCTCAACAAGAAAAGTTAATGTTGTTAATCACCACTGGACTGGCCTTACAAGAAATGTTAAAAGGACTTCTTTAAACTGAAATGAAAGGGTGTTAATTACTAACAGGAAAACATATGAGAGTGTACATCTCCCTGGTAAAGGTAACTGTACAGTAAAATTCAGAACAATCTAATGTAACAGTGATGGGTTACTTACTTATAAAGCTAGTATAAAGGTTAAAAGACAAAATTAGTAAAAATAGTATAACCATAATGATTTGTTAATAGATATACAAGATAGAGAGATACACACTATAACACTAAAATGGTGGGGATTAAAATGTAGAGCTTTAGGTTGAGTTCATACTTAAGTTGTTATCAACTGAAAATGGCCTGTGGTACGTGGTGTGCCCCCAAAGCAGAGCTGTCAATCAACTGTATTTGCTGTGCTTCTAGTTCACATCCCATTCACAGCCTTGAGCAGGGCGGCCAGGCTCTACCACATGGACCTCCTTCCTGCTGCAGCAGATTTGACCTGCCAGCTGCCAATCATACTGTCTCTTGAGGATTTGAACTAAGACACACAGAGACTGATTTCAAATTTATTTGCAAATAACTAACAAATATTCCTGAAGGTAAAATCCAAGATTTGATAAATTCAATAAAATTAATCTCCCTTTAAAACAAACAAACAAAGGCCTGTGATAAGTAAGTTGTTTTATATAAGCCTTATGGTAACCACAAAGCAAAAACCTGTAATAGAGTCACAAAAGATAATGAGAAATCTAAGCATACCACTACAGAAAATCATCAAATCACAAAGGAAGAGAGCAAGGGAAGAGGGGGGAAAAAAAAAAAAACAAAGGAATTACAAAACAGTCAGATAACAATTAAAATGGTAATAAGTACATACCTATCAATAATTAGTTTAAATGTAAATAGGTTAAATTCTCAAATCCAAAGACATTGAGGAGCTAAATGGATTAAAACAACAACAACAACAACAAAAACAAGACCTATCTATATTCTGCCTAGAAGAGATTCACTTCAGATGTATGGACACACACATTGAAAATGAAGGAACAGCAAAAGGTATTCCATGCAAATGGAAACCAAAAGAAAGTTGGAATAGTTATACTTATCTCAAACAAAATAGATTTTAAGATAAAAACTGTAGTAAGAAACAAAGAAGGTCATTATATAATGATAAAAGGGTCAATCCAACAAGAAAATATAACACTTTATAATATTTGTGTACCTGACATAGGAGCACCTAATAAAGCAAATATTAACAAACCTACAAGAGAGAACTGACATTAGTACAATAATAGAAGGGGACTTTACTACCCCACTTTCATCAGTGGATAGATCATCCAGACAAGAAGAAAGAAAAATCATAGCAGAAATAAATGAATTTAAATAAATTTAAAAGTCAACAGAAAAGATAAGTAAAACTAAGAGCTGTTTATTTTGAAAAGATAAACAAAATTAACAAATCTTTAGCTAGACACACCAAGAAAAAAGAGAAGACTCTAATAAATATTATAAAAAATGAAAAAGGAGATCTTACAACTGATACCACAGAAATACCAAGGATCATAAGAGACTACTGTGTTTATTCACCAACAAATTGGAGAACCTACAGGAAATGGATAGAGTTCTAGAAACATACAATTTTCCAAGACTGAATCATTAAGAAACAGAAAATCTGTACAGAATGATTACCAGTAAGGAGACTGAATCATTGATCAAACCCCTCCCAATGAACAAAAGTCCAGGACCAGATGTCTTCACTGATAAATTCTACCAAACATTTAAAGAATTACTACCAATCTTTCTCAAACTCTTCCAAAAAAATATAAGAGGACGTAACACATTCAAATGCATTTTATGAGTCCAGCATTACCCTGATACCAAAACCACACTAGGACATTACAAGAAAAGAAAACTACAAGCCAATATCCCTGATGAAGATAGACGCAAAAGTCCTCAGCAAAATATTAGGAAACCAAATTCAACAATACATCAAAAGGATCATGCATCTTGACCAAGTCAGATTTATTCTATGGATGCAAGGGTGGTTCAACATCAGCAAATTAATCAATGTGATACATCTCACTAACCAAATGAAGGATAAAAAATTACATGATTCTATCAATAGATGCAGAAAAAGCATTTGACAAAATGAAACATCCATTCACGATAAAAAAAAACTGTTAAAGTTGGTATAGAAGGAACATACCTTAACATACTAAAGACCATATATGACAAGCCCACAGTTACCATCCTCAATGGTGAAAAGCTGAAAGCTTTTCCTCTAAGATCAGGAACAAGACAATTAGATCAATTAGTCAAAAAAAAGAAAGAAAACTCACCCAAATTGTAAAGAAGTAAAACTCACTATTTGCAGATGGCATGATATTATATAGAGAAAATCCTAAATTCCATCAAAAACTATTAGAACTAATAAATGAATTCAGTAAAGTTACAAGATACAAAATCTATATGCAATAATCTGCTGTTTATATACACTAACAACAGACTATCAGAAAGAGAAATTAAGAAAGCTATCTCATTTATAATTGCATCAAAAAGAATAAAACACTTAGGAATAAATTTAATCACGGAGGTGAAAATTCTGTACACTGAAAACTATAAAGATAGAAAAAGAAACTGAAGATAAAAATAAATAGAAAAATAATCCATGAATTGGACAAATTAATGTTGTAAAAATGTCCATACTACCCAAACCAATAAAACAGATTCGATGCAATCCCTACCAAATTCCAATGGCACTTTTCACAGAAATAGAACAAACAATCCTAAAGTATGTATGGAACCACAAATGACCCTGAATAACCAAAGCAATATTGAGAAAAAGAATTAAGCTATAGATATCACACTCCCTGATTTCAAACTATATTACAAAGCTGGAGTAATTAAAACAGTATGGTATTGGTATAAAAACAGATCAATGGACCCATGCATATATGGTCAATTAATTTATGACAAAGGAGTCAAGAATCTACAATGGGGAAAGGACAATCTCCTCAATAAACGGGGCTGAGAAAACCAGACAGCCCCATGCAAAAGAATAAAACTGGACCACTATCTTACATCATAAAGAAATCTAACTCAAAATGGATTAAAGACTTCAAAGCGAAACATGAAACCATAAAACTCAGAGGAAAACATAGGCACTAAGCTCCTTGACATGAGTTGGCAGTGATTTTCTGGAACTGACTTCAAAAGCAAAGACAAAAAAAGCAAAAATAAACAAGTGGAACTATATCAAACCAAAAAGTTTCTGCACAGCAAAGAAAACCATCAACAACATGAAAAGGAAACCTACCAAACTGAGAAAATATTTGCAAATCATATATCTGAAAAGGGATTAACATTCAAACATATTTTTTTAAAAACTCACACAACTCAATTGTAGAATAGACTACACTGTATAGCACAGGGAAATATACACAAAATGTTATGATAACTCACAGAGAAAAAAATGTGACAATGAGTGTGTATATGTCCATGAATAACTGAAAAATTGTGCTGAACACTGGAATTTGACACAACATTGTAAAATGATTATAAATCAATAAAAAATGTTAAAAAAAAAAAAAAACTCACACAACTCAATAGACCACCCCCCAATAAAAACCCCAAACAACCCCATTAAAAAATGGGCAGAGGATTTGAATAGACATTTTTCTAAAGATGATCCACAGATGGCCAACAGGTACATGAAAAGGTGTTCAACATGACTAATTATAAGGGAAATGGAAGTCAAAACCACAATATCACCTCACATTTGTTTGAATGGCTATTTTCAAAAAGACAAGAAACAACGAGTGTTGGTGAAGATGTGGAGAAAAGGGAGCCTTTTTGCACTGCTGTGGCAGTGTGACCTTGAGCAAGCCACTGTCCCCATTGTCCTTGGCTTCCTCATCTATCAAACAAGCAGGTGGCAGAGAATTATAAGAGTTAGACAGAAACGTACTATATGATGACTCAGAGATATGCCAAAGGTATGTCAGTCTGCTTGTCAGAAGCAGAGAGCTCAGGATAGGAAAGGGCTCACTGCTCAGCCGTCAGTGAGCAACAGGACAGGATTTTGTTTACAAAAATCTTTCAGCGCTTCTCAGTCTTCTTCCTACATCACAAACTTTAATTCAGATGGCTTCTGGGTCAGATTTTTCTCCTGCCATTAATATAGATTAAATCTAACTGTCTATCTATCTCCCCACCTACTTATTTACCTACCTACCTACCTCTCCAAGTAGTAATGAAGGGACCTCTCCTTGAATGTGGGCTGGACTTGATGACTCACTTCTAACGAATGGGGAAGTGTGAATGCAGGAAGGGTGAAGGTGAGTGACTCCAAGCCTACGTCCATAAGAGGCTTCGTGTTTTGTTCTCCTGGATGACTTGCTTTGGGGAAGCCAGCTGCCATGTCATGAGAACATTTCAAACCACTCTACGAAATGTGGTGAAAAACCAACGTTTTCTGTCAATAGCCATTTGAGTGCACCATCTTGGAAACAGATCTTCCAGCCCCAGCAAAGCCTTCAAGTCTTCTAACTCTTTAGGCTAATTTAGTTTAGTTTAAACTGGATTTGTTCCTTTATCAGAAGAGGTAAAAGACATAGCATTCAAATCACACTTTTTACATTTGTCTGTTTACATATTATCTTCAGAATAAGCTGTACCTAGAGAGAGCTAGGATTTAAAGATTACTGGAATATAATTTGCACATCTTTCAACCTGCATCCATTAATCATTCTGGATAAACTCTAATCAGCAGCAAGAATTCTTCTGTAGGTGCAACTAGAGCCAGGAAAACTTTGGACCAAATAACAAATGCCTATTCAAATTAAATGAGATAAGCATGTAAAATTGCTATGTAAACTGTAATTTACTACACAAATACAAGATGCCTACAGCTATCTAATTTTCACCTAACCAGTTTTTTCCAGTGATGTTATGAGCTAAACTGTGTCCCCACCACCAAATTCATATATTGAAATCCCAACCCCTAATACGTCAGAATGCAACATATATGGAGATGAGGTCTTCAAAGAGCTGATTAAGTTATAATGAAACAGGATGGGATCCTAATGCAATATGATTGGTGTCCTTATAAGAAGAGGAAGAGACACCAGGGGTGTGATGTACCGACGAACGACCGTGTGAAGAGGCAGCAAGGAGGACAACCATCTGCACAGCAAGGAGAGAGGAAGTCAACCCTGCTGGCACCTTGATCTTGATCTTCCAGCCTCCAGAACTATGAGAAAGTAAATCTCTGTTTTTAAGCCACTCAGTCTGTGGTGTCTCATTACGGCAGCCTTAGCAAATGGATACAGCTGGTGTTCAGTGCTTCATTTTTCCATCCTGCACACGTTTCCAGCCACAGTTCAAGCATAGGTTTGCTATTTTTATAATACTCAAAGAATAAACTTTCTTATTAAGCACTGCAAATTGCATTCAATAACCTTTAAATATACCACACAGCAAACTATCTACAATTAAGCCCAACAGTAGTTCATTGTTGCAGAACAAACAGGTTAAAGCAAAACACTAATTTATACAAGATGCCGCCTAGCACATGCAGGCAGGGAATGGGGAATTACACCTTGTTTCTGATCTGTAACAAGTGATAAAAACATCAGGAGAATTACGTGAAAATGAATACGAAGAATGATTCTGATTTTATAGCACATTAAGTTTAAAAACTAAACAAAAATATCAGAACACCAAAAAAAAAAAAAATTAATACTAAATCCTAGATCCCATTTCTGGATTTGGACCATGCTGCTTATTATTCAGACACCCTACCTCCACCCCATCTTCCTAATCCATTCTCCACACTGCCACCAGAATAATCTATGTTATCCTAAAATACAGATGTGATCGACCTGTTTCCAGCTGGGGTCCTGCCACAGCCAAGTAATAAGCTTAAGGAAACCACTTAATCTCTCTGAGTGTTACTTTCTTAATCTATAAAGTAAGCGAGTTGGGTTGTAGGCAATTTTAAGTTTCCAGAACTTTCTCTGTCACTCCGCTTAAAAATCCATGAGCACTGCCTGTTCTCCATGGAACAAAGTCCAAACACATGGCTTGGTCTGTGAAGGCTCTTCACAATCTCGCCCCAGTCTTCCTTCTAGCTGCAGCTCCCTCCCATCACGATTCATCTTTTACACCCAATAGACCTCCACTGCTCCATGTGCTTGTTCTTCCTCTGTGAGACTCTGAGCATCCTGGATAATGTGTCTTGTCCACCTTTGTGCGGCCAGTATAGGACACTGACAGGGTTCAGAACATGCTACCCCCAAATGTGGCACTGTGGTGTACTGACTATGTTAAGCTGAAGGAATCTGAGAAACAACAGACGCAAGAAGATCTCTGACCTCCCCCAACCCTTTTCCCTTGAAAGAGGTCACAAGACCCTCAGATGGGAGAGGCACCCTCCTTTATCTCCAAGACGTTGGGATGCCAAGAAGCATCCAAACAAGCAGGTCTTGCAAAGTTTCCCCCAGTTTATTACAGTTATCTCCTCCCCACTTCTTCCTCTCTTATTTCTCCACAACTTTCCACTCTTCATCAAAGCCAGCATAAAAACGCTCAAGTTTAACTACTGCTTCAAGTCTTCATTTTCTTATGAAAGCTCCTGTGTCACATAAAATTTATATTAAATAACTGGAATACTTTTCTCTCCTGTTAATCTATCAGTTTAATTTTCAGACCCAGCCAGGGAGCCAAAGAGGGTTGAGGAAAACTTTTTCCTCCCCTACAGCACAGTGCCAGACACATAAGTAGTTTGTTTGTTTTTTTTTTAAAGGATCCGAAAAATTGTTTTAATGTATTAGGTAACAGCTGTTTGGTGCTTAACAATAGTAGTTTCTTAATAAATGTTGGAAGTTACTTGTTCTGCCCAGAATACCACCTGCCCTTCATCACTCCCGTGCCACCTTTATTATTTATTAAACTTGTATTTATCCTTCAAACACAGTTCAAATGCCACGTTTTCAGTGAATTTTTTTCTTTTTCTCTTCCAAGTTAAACAGTCCCGCCTCTGTGCACTTTGTTTTTGTTTATCATAGTGAAACTGAGCAGGATCCTTAATCGAGTGGGGCCCTCCTGGGCACAAAACCTTTCTGTGTCCCCACTTTTTATTTGCAGGATAAAGGCTTCACTCACCTCCTTGACCTCCCCAAGTTCCCAAGAGCAGATTCAAACAGTTGCTAATCAGGGAAGTGAGGGAATGCAGAAACAAAGGAGGAGCAATCAAGAAACAATACTGCAGCTATTAAAGCAAGGTCCTGGTTCTTGCTCAAGGGATGTACGTAACAATTTCTTTGAATTCTTCCGCAGGAACTAAGGCCCCCACCCAGGTGGAGGACGGTAACTGCAGGCTGATCACAAGAGTCCTGGAGCACCGCCCTGCGACCTCCCCACCAACAGAAGAAAGTCACACACCCAGCAGCCCACATGCCAAATTTTACCTATTAAAAACCCCCAGAAAACCACTGGGGAGCTTGGGTTTTGGGGCAGTAGCCACCCGTTCTTGCTTGGCCCCGCAGTAAACCTTCCTCTGCTCCAAACTCCAACGTTTTGGTTTGTTTGGCCTCACTGTGTGTTCGGCGCATGAACTTGTGTTTAGTGACAACAGTACGTCTCTACTGCAATTATTAGTGTCCCTATTATGTCACTTCTCCAACAGTTACATTCTATTTGGTCAGACAGGTGTCCAGTGGTTTTCCAGATTATGAACAACTTGGACTGAGCGACTGTTTTTAACTGAACTTCTTAGTCCCCGTTCCCACTTGGTTCCTGTGCTGCGAACGCTTTTTCACTTGAACATAGTGTTAAATCAAACAAGGCGGCTGTTAGGCGGAGCAAACCCGCACCTAAACCGGAAGTGCCCCAAAGAGGTCAAAACCTAAGGACAACCAATCACAAACAGCCAACCAAGCTTTCCCAAACGAGGCTACAGCCAATCAAAGCATCTCCTTGCTGCGCCTCCGCCTTCCCCATAGAAGTCACGTCCCAGCTCCTGCTGGCAGAGCCCTCTGGGGCCCCTAACCACCGCCCGTTTAGCGCCGCCTCACATGAAACTTTTTTTTTTTTTTTGGTCAATCTCTCAAGATTTTTAACATGCTTCCATTTATCCTTTAACAGTGTGAACCTCCAAACATTTACTGAATCCAGTGGTGTAGTAGGTAAAACTAGTCTGTTATACAATGTGTGGATATTTTTTCTTGTTTTCTTTTTTAAATTGAAGTATAGTCTGATCATTTTTTCCTTTGGATTTATCCCTTTAAGGAAGGACAAGAGTTCTGTGATAGAACCACTATAATTGGCCAGGTTCTAGTTGAGTCCACTTAAATTTTCATCCTTTGAGTATAGCTTTTTTTTTTTTCATATTAACATGCAAATATGGGTCATGGAGATTTCTCAGGCCTCATTAATTTTTACTCTTTAGTTCCCAGATTTCAGTTCTCTGCATTATATTTCCAAGTCAATTAAGTTTCATTGGTGAGTGATGGGGTGGGGTGGGGGGAACAAAATGATTAAAAATAACAATAAGATTATTTTAAGTGTTTTTTAAGTTGTTTTTTTTTTTTTAGTGGAGGTACTGGGGACTGAACCCAGGACTTTGTGCATGCTAAGCATATGCTCTACCACTGAGCTCTACCCCACCCAATAAAATTATTTTAAAATGAAAACTAGAATACAGTTTTTACATTTGTGGCAGTACTCCTGTCAGTTATTATCTTCATTCTTGCTCTGTCTCAGGCCTCCCATGGATAAATGCCAATTCCTTCCATCTGCACTGCTGTCTCATGTGTAATATTTATAAATTCATTACAACGGCTTCAAACCATCAAGAGCAATTGAAGGCAGCAATAAGCTTTGTCAAAACTGTTACTGTGGTTAGCCAGCTGCCTAGAACGTTCACCACCATGGATTTAACTTCCAGAAGTTAACTAGCAAACCTGGTAACAACCACTGGTGAGCAGCCATGAAGAGATTCTTGCTTAATTAATCTTTGTATTGTGCTAATGAAAAAGTTAAATAGGTTCATCCTTGAATTTGATGGTTCACAGAGAATGTGAATTCCCTAAAGGGCAAATGTGGACAGGTTTCCTATTAAAGTTAGCCATCCAACCAAGAAGCTCTTTTAGTCATTTAGAATTAAAAGAGCTAGTAGATAATTTCATAGTAAGTCGATGACATTTCTAGTGGCTACATGAGAGATGTTATTACCATCCCTCCTGAAGATCTTGGCCTGTTCCTTTGGAAAAGAATCTCATATTACAATTCTTAAATGAATAGTGGTTTTATTTTCAATCAGACTCCACAGGATACGGCATAAATTAAACCTGGAGCACTTATCTTTAACGAGCAGACTTTGGCAGGGATGGGAAGCTGTACACACCAGTGGTGTCATTGTTCAATCAAGGATCCATTAGGTTGGAAAAAATTCTTTCCAAAACTTTATGTAATTAAACCAGAGGAAGATCATATTGGATAGGTTTTTTTAATTGGGGGAGTCCTGTTTGCACTGGCCTGTCACATGGGGTTCACATGTGGACAGGAGCCACCACGTGGGTCACGGCTTGTACCGGCACTCCATGCACACTGGTAACAAGTTACTCCCTAGCGTGTGTCCCAGGACCTCAGCGTTGGCTTCCTTTCCCAGGGAAATGTGAAATAGAATTATCCATGGAAACATGGAAGGACCCTTCATACTAGGGTCAGATATATGCAGGGAAGTGAGGCCAACTGGCGCCCCTCAAAGTCCAATGACCCCCACTCCTGGCCTCCCAAATGTCTGCCTACAATCTCTCAAAAGATAAAGTACATTCTTTGCTGACGTGCGTTTGCCTTAGCAGAACTAACAGCCTTAGGAGATGGCTACTCTCGCAACAGCTCAGGCTGGTTTGTTTCAACCCATGTCTCCTCCTTATTGGAGTCATAAATTCCACCGCCCCTTCACGGACCCTAACTTCCTCACTGGCCCCCAACCAATTAAAAACTTGTGCACGAGCTGATCACACAGACCCCAACCCACTGTGTTCACAAACCCCTTCCCCACAAAAGACTCTTAAGCTTTCACCATCGGTGCTCACACAGGCACCTCGCATCCGTGTGGCCCGCTGGTGTCTGTGATAGCGTACCTAATAAACTCCTTTTCTATTTTCACCCTTTGTCTTTGGTAAATTCTTTTACCTCGCACTGGCCCGCCGGATCCCACGACAGGAAGGAGATTTATAAGCACAGGTAAGGTAGAGATGCCTGTTTTTGAAGTGGCCGATAACTGCTGGCCATTGACACCGTTCTCATTTTTCCCCGCCCACACTCCAAAAACCATCTGTGTGGAAATTTCTTTCCTCTTTATGTGAGAAGAGAAAATTCCTGTTCATGACACATAGGATGGGTGGGAGGCACTTCCTTGACCTTGAACGTGTTTTGTATACATAAATTGAAAGTTACTTCAATTATGAAAATGTTTTTTTTCCTGCTGTTGGTACATAATGTAGAGTAAGACTTTTTGGTATTTTTAACTGTGAGAACAGCTTAAAATACTGAGAATTGAAATGAACTTGCTGAGCATAAGTAATAACTGACTTTAATGACTAACAGTGAGTTCATAAAGTACAATTCAAGTTTAGATAATGAACTCTCTGAAATCTAAGTACATGCAGACTTTAAGCTGTAAATAACTTAAGCTGGGTTTAAGACATTCAGTTGGAAACAGTTTTAAAACATTGAAAATTGGGAACTATAAACATCTATATTGAATCAAAAAGACTTCAACCTAATCTTAACCACAAGTAGGCTGAAATTCTATTTTTATTTAAGTGAAAATCCCAAATGCCAGGGGCTCTGTGGATAACCTTGAGATGTAACTCAGTATTATTTCATAGCTCAGCTTTTATTTTCCTAAACACGATGCAGTTTGTCTTGGATGCACACCCTTTCTTGTACTTGGCTTTATGATGTATTAAAATAGATCAGAGAAGTGAATGTTGACTACCAGTGTCAACTGTTACTCTTTCTCACATTCCTATTATTATAGTCATTTTAGATAATTCTTGGTATTCAGTTGACAATGTTGGACTTTACTGGAGCCTCACCCTGTTATGTCCCAGAAATGGCGTTACTGCAAAGACCCACCTTCCCCACAGGGAGGACCCCCTGGATATCTATGACTAGTCTAGAGCTGGACCCTCCAAATCCCCATTCTTCATTTCATAAATGATTAGCTGAACTGTTGGCTCCCACTGGCCAATCTGCACTACGTACCCACTAATTTAACTTGATTGAATCCGGCCAGGCTTCTTCTCCCCTTTCCACAAACCCCTGGATCTTGACCCACCCTTCATCTTCAAGAGCAAGGAGCCATCACTCCTTACATGCCTCCTGAGGCTCAGCCCGCTGGAGGGAAAAACATTCCCTAATTAACTCTCCAGTCACACCCTTGTTCATCCCAAGTGCCCACTCTTGTCCTTTCCAGCCCTGTTTGTTCCTCCCTATAAAAGAGAAGCCCTCTTCTGCCTAACCATTGAGATGTTTGCTGATCTTACGGTTGAGCAGTTCTCCCCACTGCAATAGCCCCTCTCCTCTTATTGCAATAGTCCTGTTACAGTTTATACAGCCCCTTTGCCTACATTATCACATTTCCCATCCACCTGATGGACTGGAGTGACCAATGAGGGAGGCATTCTGGCTCTGAGAAAAGGGATGCTCACTTGCCCAAGGTCAACGGTGGAAGAAGCCACATTCTCTTGGGCACACAGCTCTCCTACTTTATCCAACCATCTTACCAGGCAGAAGCGATGGATGTCACTGTCACTTGGATGGACCTAGAACCTACAAACTCCCATGAGAGCCTCTACTCTGTTTGCTCAGCAGCTGTCTAGACCCAACAGAGAATCCAGCAGGAGATCCTGAGAACTACAGAGCCACGGCATCACAAGCAAGGAAGAGCCTAGGTCCCCAAGTCATTGTTTGGAGGAGAGACACCAGTGTGTCAGTCTGCTGAGATGTGGGTTGTTACAGCAGTGGACCCATCTTGACTAATACAGAAGGTCTATATATGGGTCAACATACTACTCTTTCCAGTTTAAGCTAAAAAGAATTTATGAAAGGCTGTGAAGGGTCAACAAACAAGCTTGAAGTTTATACAACCAATAGTCAAGCCCAAATCACACTGCAGGGCCACTCCCATGCAGCTGTCACGCCTGTGTCTCTGGGTGTGGAACCCATGGCTTGCCCTGCACATACGGAGCCCAGGGCACTCCCAGAAGGAGAATGCAGACTGTGTGGCAGCTGCTTCTTCCTTCTCTGGCTTCTGAACGAGTCTCATGTTGGAGCCTCGTCAGGAGCCTGGCACCAGCCACAGCAGGAGGCTGGGGAAGAGTTTCTTTCCTCTACTTTGGGGGGAAACAGAGATTAACTGGGCAGAGAATTCCCCAGACACAGGACAGACGTTCAAAGATGCTGAGCCAAAAGAATGACAAGTGTCCACAACAGTCAAGATTCAATTTCACTAACTGCGAACTGCTCTCTAAAGCACTCCATGAACTGCGTGTGGCGTTGTCCTCAGTGAGCACCGACTACCCTCCTCCCCCAGAGCAATGGGCACAGAAACTAACACGGGCTGAGTGACTGCTATGTGGTAGGCCCTTCCCCATTCTGCGTCTCATCGAATTCTTATAAACCTGAAAGAAAGATATTATCAACACCAGTTTTCTTATGAAGAATGGGAGGTTCAAAAAAATTAGGTGATGGCTCAAGGTCAAACAGCTACAACTACCAGACTTCAAAGCATAGTTTCCACCAGTGCACCAAGAAGCTTTCATGCAAGAAACATGCTCCCATCAAAGCAAAACCAGGGTTGCAAAGAGGAATCCACATTTTAAAAGGATTCGTTGTTGTGAAGTTGTCGTTCAAATTCTGAAGTTAGCCTTGTCTTCCTTCTCTTTCCCCCGCAAACCTCCATTTTTCCTCACCCACCCTCTACAGGTTCTCTACTTGACTCCAAACTTCCAGCTGTGTTCCCTTTTCCACACTTGCAGAATTTTACCCTCAACTGCTTACCACTAATCATCAATAAGGTATTAGCTGATGACAGACTGATCCTTTGGGAGTCATGGAGTCATTGATCCAAATATTTACTTAGTGCCTATTAAGTATCAAGCTGTATTCAAGATGCTGAGAACAGAATGTTGAAGGAGAAAGACGAACTCCCCGTCCCTGAAAGCTTATAATCCAGTAGTGTCAACTGACAATGAACAAGTCAATCCAATAATCATCAAATACATTTTTACATAATAAGTACTATGATGGTAACTGAAGCTGGGTATAGAGCAAGAGTGCCATTCTTAGATAAAGTGGGAACCTCTCTGAGGAACAGAGGCTTGAATACAATGAGACTGCGTTACTGTGGCAAAAATATTTCATGGGTAGTGGAGTGTACTTCCAATAGGAAGCATGTGCTATCTGGCTGTCTCTCTTTTTGTGATGATACCAGCCAAAGACAATTATCGCCTCAATCCATGACTTCATTATATGTTGCAAAATGGTAATAGTCTGATTCTATCCTTCTTTCTCCATTTATAAACTGGAAGCCTTTTATAAGGAGAGACTTTCCTCATCAATTATTTGGTTACTGTAAGGTACAATTCATGCAGGAAGAAACACGATAAGCACTTACTCTTCCCCTCTATTTACCAGACACCCCCACAAAGGTAACTGAGGGCTTTTCAAATATAATCAAATACTCATGCATTTACACATATTTGATCTGCTTCAATCCAATGCATTTATTATTCTTATTGATGCTGAAGTTAAATCATCTCTGGCCAACAGGAACCTTTTTGAATTGGCTCTTAAACTCTTTTTGATACAACTCTTTTTTTTTTTTTTTTTAAAGTTTCCCTCTTTTCTTGTATGTTTCTCAATTATTTTGTACATTTCTTGTCAAGACTTGGAATCAGCCATTTCTCCAAATATCCCTGTTTCTTTTAGTAGGGGATGGTATTTAACGACCAAGATCCTCTCTCTGAGCCCTTTCAATGGACAGATCTAGGAAATATGTATCTTTGTTTAGAAAGATAAAACAAATTATGAGTTCATACTGATACAACTGATGCTTACAATTCAATTCAGAACTATAAAGTTTTCACTTAATCTTTTCTGTTATATCAGTATCGTCTTCCTTTTTTCACATTAAAAATTCTGCTTCCTCCCATTATAGCCACTTTTATTCAACACAGTATTTTAAGTTCTAAGAACAATTAGGAAAGAAAAGAAATAGAAGGCATCCAAATCAGAATGGAAAAAGTAAAACTGTCGCTATTTGCAGATGACATGAAATTGTATCTAGAAAACACTAAAGATGCCACACAAGACCTACTACAACCAATAGATTCAATAAAATTTCAGGATACAAAATCAATGCACAGAAGTCAGCTGCATTTTTATACACTAATAATAAACTATCAAAGAGATTTTTGAAAAACAATCCCACTTATAAATGCATCAAAAAGAATAAGATACATACAAATAAATTTGACCAAGGAAGTAAGAGGCATATACACTGAAAACTGTAAGATATCGATGAAAGAAACTGAAGATACAAATAAATGGAAGGATATTCAATGCTCATGGATTGGAAGAGTATTGTTAAACTGTCCATGCTACCCAAAGTGATCTACATATTCAATGCAATTCCTATGAAAATACCAATTGCATTTTTTGCAGAAATGGAAGAAACAATCCTAAAATTTGTATGACATTACAAGAGACCCTGAATAAAAAGCAATCTTGAGAAAGAAGAACAAAGCTGGAGGCATCACATTCTCTGATTTTAAACCATACACAAAGCTATAGTAATCACAACAGTATGGTTTTAGCATAAAAACAGACCCATAGATCAATGGGACAGAACAGAGAGCCCAGAAATAAACATATGGTCTTATATGCAATATATATGTCATGCATTAATTTTTGTCAGATATATTGTGCAAATATATTTCAATTACAGAAAATGAGCCAAGATTATGCAAGGAAAAAAGGGTAATTTCAATAAATGGTGTTGGAAAAACTGGATAGCCACCCTTAAAAGAATGAAACTGGACCACTATCCTACACCATGCACAATTAATCAACTCAAAATGGATTAAAGACTTGAATGTGAAACCCGAAACCATAAAACTCACAGAAGAAAATATAGAGACTAACCTGCTTGACGTCAGTCTTGGCAATGACCTTCTGGATTTGACACCAAAAACAAAGGCAACAAAAGCAAAATTAAAGAAGTGGGGCTACATCAAACCAAAAAGCTTCTGTGCAGCAAAGGAAACCATCGACAAAACAAAAAGGCAACCCACCAATTGGGAGAAAATATTTGCAAATCGCATATCTGATAAGAGATTCAGATCCGAAAAAATATAACCTAATAGCAAGAGAGCTAAATAATCAGATTTTAAAATGGGCAGAAGATCTGAATAGACTTTTTTTTTCCAAAGAAGGTATGCAAATAGCCAACAGATACATGAAAAGGTGCTCAACATCAGTAATAATCAGAAAAATGCAAACCAAAATCATGAGCTAAACCTCACACCTGTTAGGATCGCTATGATCAGAAAAACCAGAAATAACAAGTGTGGGCAAGGATGTGGTGAAAAGGGAACTCTTTTGCACTGTTGGTGGGAATGTAAGTTGGTGCAGCCACTATAGAAAACAGGGTGGAGGTTCCTCAGAATATTAAATATAAATATCACATGATCCAGCAATGTTCTGGGTATTTATACCAAGGAAATGTAATCACAATCTTGGAAAGATATCTGCCCCTCCATGTTCACTGCAGCATTATTTACCACAGCCAAGACATGGAAACCACCAAAGTGTCCATCAGTGGAAAAATGGACAAAGAAGGTGTGGTATATACAACTGAATGTTATTCAACCATAAAAAGAAGGAAATCCTGTCATTTGCAAAAACATGGATGCACACTGAGGACCATTATACTACTGAGTTAAGTCAGACAAAGACAATACTATATGATCTCACTTATATGTGGAATCAAAAAACCCCAAATAACTCATTAAAACAAACAAAAATTCATAGATACAGAGAACAGACTGGTGGTTTGCCAGAGGCAAATTGGGTGAAGGTGGTTGAAAAGCACAAACTTTCAGTTTTAAGATGAGTAAGTCCTGAGGACCTAATGCACAGCATGGTGACTAACAGTACTGTTGTGTGTATTTGAAAGTTGCTATAGAGTAGATCTTGAAAGTTCTCATCACACATGCAAAAAATAACTATGTGTGATGAGGAATGTTAACTAAACTTAGTGTGGTAATCATTTTACAATAGATACATATATCAAATCATGGTGTTGAACACCTGAAACTAATGCAATGTTAAACGTCAATTATATCTCAATTAAAAAAAGTTCTGCTTCCCAACAGCAGCATAACGACTCACATCAGCATAATTAGTTATTTTCTGACCCCAACAGCTCACGTAATAACCTCAGAATAATGATGCGAACATTACTACCAACAACATAACTAAAATAGCTTTGCCATGTTTTCTAGTTTTCACCCTTTTATTTTTAACCTATCTGAATCTGTTTTAAATGGGTTTTTTTTTAATACAGCGTATTTTTTATTTTGCTTTATTAGTCAATCTGAAGATCTTTTTATTTTTATAGGTAAATTAAGCTCATTCACTTTTACTGGTATGATTAATATACTTTGCCTCGTATTCTGTGGTTATACGGCCACTCTCTCTGATGTATCTTTGTGTTTAGGAAGGTTTTGTATGTTTGCTCATTAAGTGAACACTTCCTTTTAATACTCTTATTCCACTTTTTGGATACCATCTATTCTATACATTAAGCAATCTTGCCAGTAGCAAGGGACCTCTTCTCTTGCCTCCTTTCTGTGTCATCCAGCATTTAACTTGAATTAATATTACTTTTACTCACAGTAAACATTATAAAGCTGCCAATTAGCTTTTCTACTTTCCACATACCTTCCATCTTGTCTGTTTATACTTCGATGGTTGTGCTACATAAATATTGTCACATCACAGTTCTTCCTATATTACCTCCCCGATTTCCATCACTTAACATTATTAGCTCTAAACAAATATTTAATACTAACCATCAGTCCTTATGCCTGGGTCTCACCCATCATTTTGGTTGGTTCAAGCTGGTTCTCCAAAAGATTCCTCCTGGGTATAATATTCCTTAAATTTTATTGTGTTCATAACAATCTGTCTGTGGATGTTATTATACTTGAAGGTCAGTTTGTTTCAATATATGGTCCTTGGCTTACATATTCTTTCCTTGGATGTTTTAAATTTCCTACCCCTTACCTTCTGGTATAAAAAATTATAGTTCAAAAATCTGATATTAGTGTTATGTTCTGTCCTTTAAAAGTGACCTGACTGCCAGTCTCTGGTCAATGTATAATTTTGAAAATAACCCTTTGTCTTGGCAAGCTTGAGAACTGGGTTAAGTCCTTCTTGCTCTGAATTACAGCCTTGTGACCTCAGCTAAGACACTGAGTCTTTTTATGTCTCAGCTGCAAAGTGGGGAGAGAAATGGCAATAAGATGATTCTAAGGACTGGATTAGGTAATGTTTGTAAAGGACCCCAGTCTTTCCAGGAAGCCAGCTGTATCAACAGGTTTCCTTTGAATAGTGTTTTTTTTTTTTTTTTTCTGAAGTTTAAAAAGTTAAGGCTGAAATTTTCAGAGCCACAGATAAATGACAGTCAATGGTGACTCACATCAGTAACTTTATAAAATGATTTTGTGACTGGAAACTCAAGAGCAGCTAGTTTAATACTGAGGAACAATGACAAAAAATTTTTTTTAATAGTCCCTGTTTTTCACTAGGATTTCTTTTTTCTTTTCTTTTTTGGCATTGCTGTTTTCAGTTCTTGCTCTTCCCCATACTCAGGAAAGACATCTCAATTAGTGCAGTCCCTTGAGTTCTCTAAATAATGCTGATCAAATGATCAATATTCAACCAGATTTATCAGTTCTTTGGACTGACCCATTAACTAATGAAAACATCCTGTTAGCATGAAGAGTAGCCCGGCAGCCACAAGAAATTCGTTTGCTAGATTCTATCTCTCCCCCACCATTTCTTAGCAGTTATCTAAATTTCCAATCAACAAAGCGCTCTGCTGCCTGGTCCCTAAGGATGGAGTGCTATCATTCCAAACAAGCATAATCTCAAAATGTGTTTCTGGCATTGCTTGGGATGACACAAAATGACAAGCATCTTGGAACTGATAGTGTCACTGACGGCTTGACATAGCTTTGGAGCTTCTGCATGAAACAGCCTGGCGAACAGTTTTGGTCTTTCCTGAGGCCAAAGCAGGAAAAGGAGAAAGGGAAATCATTAATCCCGGACGGATGAGGCAGTCTCTCCCTTGCTCCGTTTTTCTTGCTCGCCCCAGATGACCCTTTAGAAGTTCTCACTGGACCTAATCCTTCAAACAAGCAGGGCACTGACTGGGCACAGGGGTTTCGGACTCTGCCAATTGCCTTTTTCATACAGGAATAAATAAACCCACATCTGCCCTGCTCGTATGTATGTGAGTCCAGTATACATGGGGGCGGACCTGGTTATCATGAACGAAAACTTTGCTTCCTCTTTATCCAAGGAGCACCACTGGGTTTACTGCTCCTTCTTCAAACACCTGTTGCCCTGTGTTTTACATGCACACCTAAAAGTTAGAGATGTTCTATGTGTGGTTTCTTTGCTGGTCACTTGGGGTCTCTGACGTCAAGTGACCCCAGTAAAGGAACTTTGTCATGAATGGGATGCACCTGAGGACGCAACATCTGTCAGCATCACTCTCTCCCTCCGGGTTAGCCCTTAGGCTCCTTCACCTCCAGAAAGGCCAGGATATGTGATTTTGGCATTCTCCTTCATCTCTCGCGTTTGCCTAATTCTTCGTGGAATTCTTTAGCATTGACCCTCAGGCTGATGGACTGCCTCATATTTGCGACATTCCTGAACATTGTCAGTGTCAACAGAACAGAACCCTGCTCCTGATTGGCCGTGCGGCAGACCTGGGACACCTCGTCTCCTCCGACTTCCCAGGCCCGGCCCTTCCCCCAGCACCACTGGCAGACTCAGGAGAGCTGGTCTTTCATTGCCGTTTGCATTGTCTTTGTACCCAAGGGAGATAGGTCTGTGAAAACCCTGGGTGCTTGACTTTTCCTAAGATGAAAAATGAGAGAAGAAAATGGAGTGGGTGTGGGCTTCTGGGGGGAACTGGGAAGAGAAGAAACTGAAGAGACTGGCTAGGAGGTGAGGAGACTACGAGTAACAAAGAATCAAAAGTAAGGAAGACAGGAAGGCGGAGACACCATGTGGGCTGAGGGCAAAAAGAGGTGAGACAAGGTAGCCTTTGGAAAGCAATGCGTCCTGCCTGATCTAAGTCAGCAGAGCTATTTAATTCCATTGCAGAGTGAAAACCAAGCCCGAATTGTAAGTTAATGTATTAAATTGTGTTTGAAGAAGGGACTCTGGAATCCAGGCTTCCTATCTGTGGTGGGGTCAGGAGGGGCTCTCTAACCCAAGACTGCCAAAGCTGCTCAAAAGTCTCCTGGGGCGCCTGCTAGGGTAGAAATTTTCAGATAAACTGGCTTCTCTTTATGTCTGGAGGTGGAGACAGTGAGTCACCTTTTGTGACCCTAATTAATAAGCCTAAAAAACACAATGGAAGCTTCTGGGTTTTTAAGGTTTTGCTTCTGGTGCAGTGGAGGCTGTCCTTTCTTAGCATGCAGGCCTGGCACCCTCCGAGTCAGGCAATGCCATCCACAGAGCATGGTCAGGATTGCTGTGGTTACGCCCGCAGGGCTTCCTAACTTCAAGCCTCAGAAAGAGGAGGTTGGGGACTGACTGTCACTTGAATCTGAGGAGGCCCCTGGTTTTCCTATGCAACTACGCAGTCGACGCCACCGCAGAGGTCTGTGTATACTGCAAATACGGGGAGGCAGTGGCCCCCCTGCCCCCGTCTGGGCTCCAGGTGGCTGTAAAACAGGGGTGCAAACACTATAAGCAAGGTCCCAATTTGGGGAGTTTGGTAACTACTGCTCCTCTGGCTCCTGTTCAATAGAGGAAAGTGATCGCACCAACACTGGAGAAAGCTGGGAAGCTGGCCCAGGCCCACCTGATGGGGTCGTCCCACCAGCAGGCCCTGCGCCCGGAGGGCACAGCGACCACCAGGGAGCTGCTGGAAGTCAGCCCACCCGCTCCCCGCCTGCGCGCAGAAGGGACTCTCAGGGCGCTAGGGAGGCCCCGTCAGGGTCTGTATCCTTTCCCCACCATCGTCCCCCCAGGGAGTGGGCTGAATTACAAGGGTGAAGACGACATGGAAGTGAAAGTTGGGGCGTTCTTCGGTTGCCGAGGGCTTCTCCCCTCTTTTCTTACAGAAGGGACGTTAAAAGCCCTAGAGGCCTTTCTTTTGTGAAGGAAATTGTATTTTCTCCAAAGTACTGACAAAGTGTAATCACTTTCCTTCACAAAAATTGGCTGAAAACTCAAGGCAAAGCTAGGGCACTGCAGAGAAATGTTTAAAGAAAGCCCAGGAGGCCTTCGATGAGGAGATTTCATGGGGGAAGGGAGAGCTCACGACCAAGGATCTTGGAAGAACGGGCGTGGTCAAGGTCACCGCTCCCCCCAGGGCCCATCCTAAGGTGTGGCCGTGTCCGATCCCGAACACACTGGTCAGGCAGACGCGATGAGGTGGCCCAGGGAGGTCTCGTGGGGTCTTCCCGTTGGCAATGATGGGGTGCGCTCTCATTCTCTGTCGACCATCCTCCCCTCACTCTGAGGAAGTGTGGGGTCTGCGTCAGGTCAGCCAAGGGCTTAGGGGCTTATCATGTGGACACACTGGGTAACGGTCAGGTGCTTCAGCCACAGCGCTTTTCTAGGGCCTCTGGTCTGAGCAGGAAGCCGCCTTGGTTCTTCTCCCAGAGGTTCTGGCTCAAAACACCTTCATGTCCCAGAGCACGGCACCAGGAGACGCCCTGGATGGTTAAGACTTCAGCTCTCCGAAGGCATCGTCACGCCACTGTAAATGCCATCAGTGCCCCAACCAAGGCTCTGAGACTAGGAGATGCACAGGGGAAGGAGTGGACACTTGCTAAGCCCTCACTGTGTGCCAGGCACCAGGCCAGGTGCTGTATCTCTTATAGCGTGAAATTCTCAAAGCTGTGTTGACAAAAAAAATTAACCAGTCGATCGAAGACAAGAATGGAAAATTTTTACTTGAGCCAAATTGAGAATTACAACCTGGGAACAGCCCCTCAGAAATTTCCAAGAACTGTTCCAGCTGTTCAAGGTCAAAGCACAGTTACATAAGGTTTTGAAGATAAAGGGCTGGACATTAAATGATGTATTATTGACAGTTTATACAATCTGGCCAGCAGTGGGTTGTGGGTCATCGTGGCCCATTACAAGATGAAGAAGAAAGCTTATCTTTTAAGGTGTTGTCTTGTTGGTGCTAAGAGACTGCTGCTTTTTATGTCTGAGCAGGTATTTCCGCCGATGGGGAGGTTTGGTCGATGCATAACGCAGATACACGATGCACGGTCGGGGAGAGAGGAGGCCGAAGGGTGGAGAAATGTTTAAATTTTTCTTGTCTTGCCATAAAATGTGAATTTTATTTCACAGCTGCAGTGCGGGCTCTTACTCTCATTTTCTGCCAAGCAAATGGAGGTGAAGGTATGTGCCCAAGATCTCCCAGCTAGAAAGCAAAGGAAACAGAACTTGAACCTGGGTTGGCCTGACTCCAGGTCTGCCTGCTGTCCACTGCTGGGACACAGCTCCTGCGAAGCCACTTTAGGTCATCAGATGGGAGAGGCCGGCGTCAGGCACAGGGAGGGAATGAGGCTCATGTACGTTCCTCCCTGAAGCCCTTCTTGCTGTGTGCCCAGGCCAAGGGCAGGCAGCTAGCGTTTAGATCTTCTGCTTGGGCCACGATTCCAGCCAGAGAAGCCTCCTCTCAACCTTGCTCTGTGTCCCCTCAATGCCCTGTCCCTTCTCTCTCAGTCCTCTCCTCCAAGTGTCCGGATTTCCAGCAACCTTCAGATTTGATATATTGAACGTCTCCCAAGGAGATTGCATTGACATTGAGCATGCCGCTGTGTGGAATTCAGCAATAAAAAGGGGAAATTAACAGGCATTTAAATTATGAAATTAACGATGAGAGGTCAGAGATTTCTGAACATCTGTTTCCAGCATTTTCAAGGGGGCCTTTAATTTGCAGGCAGCACTGAGCCATGTGGTTAGCAGTTGCCTGTGACTTCACACCGCTCTGTGTCTAGGAGCTGGGAGTGGACGGTGTGGCTGGCCCCGAGCAGCATGTCCACTGCAGTTCAGGTCCCAGCCTGCTGTAAGGATTCTACACATCCGTCTGAAAAACTCGAGCCTGTATTTCCTCAAGTGTCAGAATTCTGCAAACAGAGGATTCAAAATAGAAGTCCTTCCCACCAAAGAGGGGAACTTTACGTTTTCCAGGCTGCACTAGCCAATCAGACAGCCACTAGTCCCACGAGGCTGTTAAGCATGTACAATGCGACCAGTCTGAACTGAGATGTGCTGTAAGTGTAAAAGACATACTGGATTTCAAAGACTTAGTATGAAAAAACCTAATTTTTAATGTTTATGTTGGTGAAATATTGTGGCTAAATGAGGTTAAAGAAAGTATTAAAGTCAATTTCAATTGTTTCATTCAACTTCTTTCAATATAGTCACAACAATTACATATGTGGCTTACACACTTCTGTAAGTCACTACTGCTCTGGAGTTTCTGTAGCTTGGTGTTTTTTGGGTGGTGGGGGGCTGTCATCATCCCCAGGAGGCCTTTTAGAAACTTGGGAGGGCTCTTTGGTGTCATACTGGGGATGCGCGACTGACATAAGTATTGGGATGAGGGGTGTGGTAAGTCCCAGTTATCATAGCAGTTTGATGCAAAAAAAATGAGTTATCCATGACCCGCATCATTTTGAATGTCCCACCAGACAGGAGATAGATGAAACACTGGTTATAATGATCTGAGCCTAGACCAAACTCCATTTTACATATAAACACAGTGGGGTGTTTCTTTTTTGCACAAAATTTCCAAGGACGCAGCTACTATGTAAATCAAAGAAAGACTGTACTTTGTTTTATCTGGAACATTACCAAACGCCGTTCATCATTTTAGAAATTCCCAGCGCTGTTGGCAGTGCTGCTCACGGTGTTTGAGTTGCCAGCCTAACACCACCGGGCATCTCCACACACTGTCACGCCTTCAAGAGGTGTAATTTTGTGCCTACTTCACTCC
This sequence comes from Camelus bactrianus, assembly GCF_048773025.1. Taxonomy (NCBI): domain Eukaryota; kingdom Metazoa; phylum Chordata; class Mammalia; order Artiodactyla; family Camelidae; genus Camelus; species Camelus bactrianus. Next base: position 17,637,431 of record NC_133552.1, read on the forward strand.
GTCTTCCAGTGTCGTTGTGCTTGGGTATTTAGAAATGGAAATGCATTTCATTTTATTTAAACTGCTTTCCCTTGGTTTCTTCTGTTACAATTAGGACTTCATATTGATTTTTAAAAATTATGTGTATAGGTAAATTATACTACTAAAAGGGGTCTCAAAAAATATTTTCTTCAAATAGAAAATGTCATGTTGTATCTGATAGTATTACAAACCAGCACTCAAACCTATTCATGCCCTCAGCTGACTCAGGAGAGTTTAGTCTTGGCCTCTTAAACACCTTCTCATCCTTTGGGTTTCAGATGCAGTGGTCCTTCCTCCAAATAGCCAAGATGTCACCCACTCTGGCCTCCCTGCGCTATTCTTCCCATCACTCCATCCTTCATCACATGGACAGTACCTCCTGTGCAATTATCTTCCTCCCTGGACCGTGGGCTCCAAGAGGGCTTTGGATTTGAGTCCCAGTTCTGCCTTACTACCTTGGTCATCTTAGGAAGGTTTGGTGACCTTCCTGAGGTAGTAAAAGGGGTACGTTCCTCATTTGTTGGGGGACTTAACTGAAAAGCACTTATCACTATCCGACAAATAGTAAGAACTCAATAAATGTTATTAAAACTCTTTCACAGAGGCTGGATGTGGCTCTAACAGAAGTCCTGATTGTCCCAGTGTCACTGCCCACCCCCTGTAAGGGATGCCTATAATTCAACAGCAAAAAGCCAAAAGAACAAATGATCTGATTTTAAGGTGGGCAAGGGAACTGAACTGATATTTCTCCAAAGAGGACATACAAATGACCAACAAGTACATGAAAAGGTGCTCAACATCACTAGGGAAATGTAAATCAAAATCACACTGAGATTTTCTCAACAAGTTAGGATGAAGATTCTATACATAAACACACATATATAAACATATATGATAACAAGTTTGTTGGGGATGTGGAAAATAGAGGATTCTTGTACGATGTTGGTGGTAATGTAAACTGAGAGAGCCTTTATGTAGAACAGAATGAGGTTCCTCAAAAAATGAGAAATACAGGGATACCTTGGAAATACTGCAAGTTCAGTTCCAGACTACCTTAATAAAGCAGATATTGCAATAAAGCGGGTCAGATTTTTTTTGTTTCCCAGTAAGTATAAAAGTTATGTTATACTATACTGTAGTCTATTAAGTGTACAACAGCATTATGTCTAAAAATACAGTATACCTTAATTTAAAAATACTTTGTTGCTAAAACAAGCTAACCATCATCTGAGTCTTCAGCAAGTCATAATCTTTTTGGAATGATAACAAAGATCACTGATCACCATACAAATATAATAGAAAAGTTTGAAATATTGCGAGGATTACCAAAATGTGACACAGAGAGAGGAAGTGAGCAAATGATGTTGGGAAAATGGTGCTGATAAGACTTGCTCCATGCAGGGTTACCACAAACCTTCAATTTGGGAAAAATGCAGTATCTGCAAAGTGCGATAAAGGAAAACCCAATAAAACGAGGTCTGTCTGTATAACTACCGTATGACCCAGCAATCCCGTTTCTGGGTATACACTCAAAGGAATTGAAATCAAGATCTTAAAGAGATACCTGCACTCCCATATTCACTGCAGCATTATTCACAATACTTGAGACACATAAGCAAATTAAATGTCTACTGATGGATGACTGGATAAAGAAAACATGGTCTATACATACAATGGAATATTATTCAGCCATGAATAAGAAAATTCCGCCACTTGCAACAACATAGATGAGCCTGGAGGATAATATGCTAAGTGAAATAAATCAGACACAAAGGATAAATATTACATGATACCACTAGTATAAAGAATCTAAATAGTTAAAACTCACAGAAGTAGAGAAAAATGGTGGTTGCTAGGGGCTGGAGGGAGGGGGAAATGGAGCGGTATTAGTCAAAGGGTACCAAATTTCACTTATGCCAGATGAACAAGTCTTAGAGATCTACTCTACCTACAGTGCTTATAGCTAACGATGTACTGTATATTCAAATATTTGGTAAGAGGGTGGTCTTAGGTGTTCTTATCACACATAATCATGACCATAATAATAGTAATAATAATCATGGGATGGGAGGAAAGTTTTGGGAGTGATAGATGTAGTTATGGCATAGATTGTGTGACAGCTTCATGGGTACACACTCATCTCCAAACTCATCAAGTTGTATACGTTAAATTTGTGCAGCTTTGGGGATATCAAAACCATACCTCAATAACATGGTTTTAGGAAAAAAATAATAATGATCAGTTGACTAAAAAATGGTCACCCCATCCAAAAACACCCTCGCAGGAACCACCCAGAATAACATTTGACAAGTACCTGGGCACTCTGAGGCCCAGGCAAGTTGACACAGAGAACCAACCATCACAATTTCCATGTGTCCCCACTAAACTGAGTGCTTTGAGAACCAGGGCTAGGGCTCAGGGTGCAGCCCAGGCAGTGCCGTTCACTGACTACATGGACAGTGGTTCTGGCCCTGATCACAGGACTCACATTTCTAGGTGCGAAAATGCTACCTCCCCACTGATACCCAATTTCACATTCTTCCTTCATCCGAAAGTCACTAATTCTTAGGTCTGACAGGTACCCTTGAACCATTCATGCTGAAATGTAAGCGCATTAAATCATGTATAATCCTTAGTGGAGGTGAGAGAGCAGTTCCCTAGGATTAATTATAACAAAATCACCTCAAGCAAAGTAGGACCACCTTCCCCATTCAGCCTCCCCTGGTGCAGCCAAAATCACTGCCCCTTCCTCGTAGTGGAAAGTCATCTGATGAACGCATTTACTCCAAGAAGGGCACAAAGATTTCCTGAAGGATAACTATGTGCCACACATATAATTACCTAATTTAATCACCATGACAGCCATAAGTAGTACTCTTTACTCTGACAGATGAAGAGTTTCAGAGAAGTTACTTACAGTTAAGTGGCACCAAATGCTGACTGTCTATTATATGGTGGGGATGGGACTTGAATCCAGTTTTACGTGGTTCTGTGGCTCCTAGTCTCTCCAGGACTCCACGCTGCCCCCCCTGGAGGTGGCACAATTGTCCTCGTCATCTGTAGAAACAAGCAGGGTCTGAGCACGCTCCCCATGTGGCCTGCAATGAGCCAGCAGGTACTAGACGCTCCTCTGCCCCCAGCAGATGGACGGAGCCAAGCTCCCCCAAGGTCTCTAGATGTGGGCAACTGACTTTCCCAACCAGGGCTGTCAAGAGCTGGTCAGATCATTTGGTGCCCAGATTGTTTCTGTCCTGAGCTTCCCAAAGTCCACTCTCAGGCTTAGTCCTTGGAAAGGGAGTGTGTTCATGGGGGCAGTTTCTCTGTTGGCCAGGAAGCCTGCTCACCGCGGCCCCGGCAACCCTTCCACTGGCGGTTCCAGTCGGTACTAGTGAGGCCTCCTGGTGTGCACTGAGCCCACAGTGTGGCCTCTATACCTCACCATCCCTTACTTTTCAGTGGCACTTTACAGTTTACTTTCACATCCCTTTCTTGCCTCATCTGCTAAATCAGGAGTTGGCAAAGTATGGCCAGTGTGCCGAATCCTGCTCGCTGTGTTTTTGTTACTGGGAACACACCCAGCCCTGTTCCTTCGTGTGTTGTCTCTGGCGGCTTTCCCCAAAATGACACAGTTGAGAAGTTGCAGCAGAGACCATGATGGCCTGCAAAGCTTGGAGTACTTACTGCGGGGCCCTTTGCAGAAAATGTCTGCCAGCCCTGCTCTAAACAGCCCCAGAAGGCAAATGCAACAACTACCATTTCCAAGTGACAGGTGAAAAAAACCTGCAATGAAACCAACTGGCTCAGAAATGTGTTCTTAAGGACACAGGACTGGTTGGCAGAGCTGAACCGAAAGCCAAATGCTTTTCCTCGATGTGAGGATTCACCCTGAAGAGAGCCGGACGTGGGCAAGGCTTGGTGCCAGAGGGAGAGTCTTTGAGGATGCCTTTCAGGCCAAGTGACTTTGTTGTCTTGGAGGGAAAAAAGAGAGAGAGGGAGGCAAGTTTCTGCTCTTTATAACACATCGGACAGTCAAAACCCAGCCTATGGCTGTTTAGAACCAGCCTTGAGTCTGAGGTTGCAGGGATCTGCAATATTCAGAGCTGATATTTTACTAACTTTTATCTTCCAATTCAAAAAGCAAACAAAGCCCTTACAAACAGACGTATGCAAGACGCACACGTGAAAAAGCAACACACGGGGAAGGAAGTCATCAGGAACTCTTCCGGTGTTGCCAGGGAGGAAAACTTCCAGCAAATGGCTTTTCTCGTGTAAGAGTCTCTCCCACCGCGCACTGTGCGCAGAATCAGAGGCGCAGAGGCAGCCACGATCAGAGTCATCACTTCCCCGCGCTGTCTAGGACCAGGGATGCTTCTTATGGGCTCTTCTTGTACTGATTCATGCCTAAAGCACAGAGACTTGGAGGCTTTGGTTTCTAATAACTCAGCATTTCCTGGCAGTACTTAGTAGCAGCCAAATGCCATCTCCTTGTGGCTTTACCTAGGACAGTGTCACTCTCCCTGGTCACCCTGGGGAGTTCAGAATAGTTTGGGAATAGACAGTGAAAGACAGGAGAGCCCAGGGAGACTTTGTTCTCAGTCCTAGAAACCAAGGATCTGGTGGAACTCTGAGTAGGCAAACCCAACACTGTGTATATGGACGGATCTTGGAAGAGAAGGCAGCCCCCACGGCTGGTGCAAACATTTAACAGGAATGCCTCAGAAGAAAAAAAGGAAAGCAAGACCTAGGCTAAAGGGTGAGGCCAACCAGGAAGGGAGGAGAGGAGGCAGCCAGCCAACAGGAGTCAACCCTCCTAGGACAGGTAAGTGGTGGCATCTATAAATGACACCTCCTAAATTGTGCAGTGCACAGCCTGTGCTACCATACACGGCAGCTCTGAGAAGAACCAGCTTGGCTCAAAAACTTCTAGAAATAGATTTTGGAAATGTAAGGAGAGAAAGAGAGACTGTGTGTGTGTGTCTGTGTGTGTGTGTATACCTGCATACACATACATACACGTGGATCTTTTATGTGTAAGTAAGCATGAAAGAAACAATTAAAACATGAGTACCTCCAGGCTCTTTGTACTGAGCTGCATTACTAATGATCAAGGTCTTGCCTGGGAGACAGCAAACTAAAAGAGATTGGAAGGCATCATTTTGCATGAGCAGGTCAAAGGTGAGGAGCCAGAAAAGGCTAATTTGAGAGCCAGGGTTCTTCCTGGCACTGGTGGTTCCTCTTCTCTCAACCAGAACCTGGACACAAGCCTGTGTTTCTCCAGCCAGCCCTACTCTTACCTCCACATCAATAATTTCCATCAATTTCCTTCCAAACCCTTAAAAACAAGATGTTATCAGCTGTAGCCAAGTTAAGGAAATTAAACACTGGGCTTGCTGGAAGTTATGAGGGCAGTGGTTCTCGAACTTTTGTGTGCTCAGGATGCCCTGGAGAGACTGGTAACACACTGAAGATGGGCCCCAAACTCTGAGTTTCAGTAGTTCTGTGAGTGGGGCCCAAGAATTTGCATATCTATTGAAGTCCCAGGCCGATGCTCCAGGAACCACACTTTGGGAACTACTGGATGACAGACTAGTCAGTTTAACAGCATAGACTTTGGAGCCAGACTGCCCATGTGCATGTCCCAGTCCCGCCCTCACTGCCTCTGTGATCTGGAGCAAGGTATTCAAACTCTGCATCTGTTTCATCAGCTACAAAACTGTGTTTGGACATGGATTAAATTAGTTAATAATACATATAGATCTCAACCCCTAGAATGCAGTAAGCAACTCCTTGCCTACGTCTACCTCATTTAAAAATGGAGAAGGAACAAAAGACTAGGAATGGACTTACCATATGACCCAGCAACCCGCCCCTGGGCATATATCCAGAAGGAACCCTAATTCAAAGACATCTGCACCCCAACATTCATAGCAGCACTATTTACAATAGCCAAGACATGGAAACAACCTAAATGTCTATCAACAGATGACTGGATAAAGAAGCTGTGGTATATTTATACAATGGAATACTATTCAGCCATAAAAATGACAACATAATGCCATTGCAGCAACACCGATGTCCCTGGAGAATACCATTCTAAGTGAAGTTAGCCAGAAAAAGAAAGATACCATATGATATTACTCATATGTGGACTCTAAAACACACACACACACACACACACACACACACACACACAATAGAAGACAAAGGAACTTAAATATAAAACAGAAACAGACTCAGAGACATAGAATACAAACTTGTGGTTGCCAAGGGGGAGCGGGGTGGGTAGGGACAGACTGGGAGTTTGAGATTTATAGATACTGACAGGTATATATAGAATAGAGAAACAAGTTTATACTGTATAGCACAGGGAAATATATTCAAGATCTTGTAGTAGCTCATGGTGAAAAAGAATATGAAAACGAATATATGTATATTCATGTATGACTGAAAAACTGTGCTCTACACCAGAAATTGACACAACATTGTAAACTGACTATAACTCAAAAAAAAAAAAAAAAAAAAAGGAGAAGGAAGAAGAGGCAGGGAGGAGAGCAGACAGGCAGGGCCAAGGGGGTGGGCAGGGACTCTTTGGGCTTGCCTGCACGGTGGCTTGGGCTGCCCCGGCCACCACTCTCCTTCCTACTCATCAACTGCCCACTGACGGTTAAGTTGCTGCCTTCCCACCCCCAGGGAACGGGAAGAAGAGGGAAGTGGCTGCAATCATGACAGGGCATCCCTAGGCGCCGCCACACCTGCTGACTGGCGTGGTCTTCCCCCACCCCTCCGCGTCAGGCCTCTCAGATGCAGAAACCTGAGGTTCAGAAAGGTCTGGTGACCCCCCAGTATCAGGAAGCCAAGGCACCCTCTGCGGCCCCACCCCAGCTTGGACCCCCCCCCCCTTCCCTTTCTCTCTTTTTCCAGAGCCAAGAGTCAAGGTTGACGTTCAAGGGCTCTTCCTGGGAAGGGGCCTGGCAGAAGGCTGGCTGAGGGTCACCCTCCATTAGAGAGGGTGTTGGGACTTCCCAAGACAACACTTCTTCAGGATCACTCCAAAGAGGCAAAGGGGACAAGTACAGGGTGGGCCTGTCCCTGAGCTGGCCCGTCCCTGAGCTGGCCCTGCATGGCAGGCCGAGTTCAAAAAGAGGTCGTGGAACAGAGGGCACAGGGCTGGCCTGAGGGCACTGACTCGGCCCAGGAAGCCTTGCAGAGGCCCACCCTCTGCATTAGGAGACAGGGGTCGGGTGGTAACTGTGGGGCCAGGGAGGCCAGAGTGGCTTTCTCAGGCGAGTTCCACTGCCTCAGCTATGGAAGCCAGCCCCATTAAGGGGTGGGTGGGTGTGTGATGGGCAGGGAGGTGGCAGCAGCATATAGCACCTTCCTACATCCAGGCCAGCCTACTCCATCAAGGACTCTTCCGGACCCTCCTGGTTTGCCCCCCTCCCCAGCTTCAGTCCTCACCTCCACCTGTCTCACAACTACTTGGCCCCAGGACGACCTGGCATTTGACCTCTCCTCCTGGGAAGTGGCCCAAGGGCAGCTCCGGTGCACAGTGGGCTGGAGGTCAGACAGGCCAGGTCCCTCTGCTCCCAGGCCCCCTCTCCATTCCCCATCTTTGCTTGGTGCACCTAGAGGGGGTAGACAGTTGGAATATTGAGGAGATCCTGATAAAGTTTCCAAGTTCCCGAGGATATGTCCTGCCCGTATGTCCTGACCAACTGCCTTTCTGTTTGGGGCAAGGTGTGTCATTCTCTTTCCAATCTGATTTCAAACCAAGTGTCATCATCATCAGTGGAACCTGAAGTGCCCAAAGCCACACAGGCTGCCACTGCGAACCTCTCTTTGTCCCAACAACCCAAAGTGTGATTTCAAGGAACATTGTAAATTACAGCTGGGTGACAGCTAAATAAAACACAAACATGTCACAAAACTTACAAGCTCAGCGAGAATGATAAAAACAGGCTGAAAAATTAGTATGTCACACGCACACATCTCTGCCTTGTCTGTTTTCTGATTTATCCACATTGATGTTCTTATCAGCACTAGATAATCTTCAGCCACTAAATGGTGCTTTTGGGATTATAAATGCTTTTGAAGTGAATATTTCCACATAGAATTCCCCTCCTGTAACAGAAGAGTTTAAAGGTGCTTCAAGATGTGATTTGAAAGGTGTTAAAGGCACCCCCTGTCCTAGACCATCTTCCTCGCCACAGTGCTTGAAATTCCCACAATTTAAGGCACTGATTTGGGACATGACATTGAATTCTGAAGGCATCTGCTGAAAGTCAATTCCATTACACAAAACAGGTAGACCTATTAGCACACAGCCCTCTCTCCAGCTCTCCTTCCCCTTCTTTCTTAAATATTTTTGGGTGACCATCATTACCTTAAGGACTAAGGTTCCAGGCCTGCCCTTCAGTGGTTGCCTGACATGGTCTGTCACTTTAGTGCACGTGTTATGTGCACACAGACCTCTAGAGAGGTCTCCAGCTCCCATTGTATTTTCAAGGAGGTCCTTGATTCTCCAAAGGGTAAGACTTAATAAGTTTGTGGTATTCATTTGACCATTTGAGAAGGCTAGCCCAGAATCCTAAAAAAGAGGGACAATGGCCAGGTAACCTGGAAAGAAGGGACTGCCTGGAAGGGCAGACCAGTTGGAGGACCACACACGGCAGACCCTGGGGAAAGGGGGTCATGGTGACATTTGAACTTCTTTGTGATTATGTCCAAAGATGACCTCTTACATCCACGTCTCTCTTCTCCTCACCTTCCCTCCAACAAACACATGGACACTCGCCGCAGAATAATAATATATCACACGGCAGGCACTATGCTTAGCACTACGTACCTCATCTCACTGAGTTCACACAACAAACTTTTGAGATCTGTTCTATTACTCCACCATTTTACAGATGGCGAAACTGAGGCTTAGAGTGACTGAGTACCTTGGCGAGGTCACCCAGACAATGAACAGCCAAATTGGGCTCAGGTAGCCTTATCCCAGAATCCAAGCTTTTAATCACCATGTCAGTGGTTCTCAAACATGAGTGGGCATTAAAATCACCTGGAAGGCTTGCGAAGTGCTCATCTAGGTATCTGGGCCCCACCCTAGGGTTTCTGATTAAGTAGTTTTGGAGTGGGGCCCAAGAACTGGCATTTCTAACAAGGTCCCAGATGCTGCTGGTCTGGGGCCCCTGTGCTACATGAAGCTCCCTCACTCACACAGGCTCCTTAAAGTGTTCAGAAGGTCATATTTTTGTCTATTTTAAGAATACAAGAAATTTGTGTTTTTTTTTTTAATGCAGATCCTTGAAATTGTGTAAGTTTTGGGCCCCTCAAAGCCAGGATTTGCCACTGACCCTGGTGTCTTCCTTCAGTCACTTTTCTCCTGATTTTATCTCAGACCTGCCTCGTGTTACCGTCCACACCCAGGAACAGCTGCTACCCTCAGCCCAGTGGGTGAGGATTTCATGAAGATCTCCAGTCTGACAGAGTATATCTGTGAACACGATCTGTCTGCAGGTTTCAGATAAAGATGGGATGAAAGTAGATTAATGTATTAAAGTGGCCGCCTCCGCCATCAAGACACCCTGGCGGGAGTCAGACTTGAGATCTTAAGGATGTCACACGTGCCCCTAGAGGAAGGGAGGGGAGATGGGGAGGCCACTTCTGGTGCCTGGACCAGGGACAGAAGTGAGAGAAGCCCTTTAGTACTGGATGGTGATAGAGGAAGCGGGTGTTCTTCATACTGGTTGTTTCAGACCCTCCCTGGCAAGAACTCAACAATCCCCCTGCCCCCACCACCACCAGCCCTTCAGCGAGCATGGCATTTGGGAAGCAGGAAAAAGAGGAAGTTTGAGAAATGGAAGCTTGACCCGACTTTCTACAGCAACTTCGGCCTGGAAGATCCCACATGGGGTAGTTTGGCTACCCCCCGACCCTACTCCCACCACTCAGCTCTCCAACAGAAGCACAATTGGAGCCACAGATACAGTTTTGTATTTTCTAGTGGCCCCATGAAAAAGGCCAGAAACAGGCAAAATCTATTTAAATAATATATTTAATCCAACATTCAAAAATCTGATCACATCTACATCTAATCAACATGAAATTAATGAGAACTTTTATGTTCTGTTCTTTTTTTTTTTTCATAGTAAGTGTTAGAAATCTGGTATGTTTTTATATCCACAGCACATCGGTTCAGATGCAAGATTTTCAGTGGATAAAGTGATACACGGTTCTAACAAAATAGTAATGTTGTGTTCCATGGAAAAATATTTTATGCTGCTCCAGTTTTTCAATTTGTATTTAAATAAATTAAATTAAAGCTTCAGATCCTCTAGACCTAGAGATTATCACAAGAAGCGAAGTTAGTCAGAAAGAGAAAGAAATATTGTATGATTACTTACATGCCAATCTAAAATATACAAATGGATTTATTTTCAAACCAGAAATAGACTCACAGACACAGAAAACAAACTATGGTTACCAAAGAGGAAAGTGTCGGGGCTGGGGAGAAGGCTAAATTAGGAGTTTGGGATTACCATATATACACTACATGTAAAATAGATAAACAACTATTTCGCACTGGTTCCTGCAAATTAAGTGGCCAATCCGGATGGCGGTTCACTCTCTACTGGGACCCTACCCAGGTAGTGGATTTGCTGGTCTGTCCCTGTCCCACAAACAGGAGAGAGATGGCAGGGTAAAGAGAGGGTGGCACTGGGGCATCCAGGATTCCCTTCCATTTTGGGTGCATGTGGGTTTTTATTGGTCAAGGAGACTGTGAAGGAGAGCTGACTAACCCATCCTGCTGATACCCTAACAAAAAACCATCCTCATACCAAGGGACCCTGGCAGCAAGAAAACTGGGGCCTCCTTCTGCCAGTGGAGGCTGACATGGAATAGGGAATGATGCTGGGCTTAGCAGGCCCTCCCACACAAGGGAACTGGGCCAGGAGGCCCTATAGGCTCTTCAAGAAACTCAAAAGTCTTCACATGCCTTGGCAAGGGCCGTTTACGGGACACCTGCCTCCCCGAGGGCATCCACAGAAGTAGTGGTGGACCCCAACGAGGAGACGCCTGCAACTGAGTCCCAGTACAGAGCAGTTTGCCTCCCCCGCTGCTCCATCCTCCCTTCACTTCCCCAGTTCCCGAGAAGAGATGGAGGTGGCATCTCCAGGGCAGGTCACGGTGACTTTCCTACTTTCTTACTGCAGGTCCTGGCACTTTGGGGAGAGGACAAGGTAAGCTAGAAAATGCCCATGAGACTGAAGCTTCAAACGGGGCTGGAATGAACTTTAAAAAATCTACAGTCACCTGAAAGTTATGGCACCTGGCCTAGCTGCTCTGAAGGGATCCTCTACCCAACAGGGGTACGGAACCCAGCTGGGACAGAGAGTGGAGGAAAAAAACACAGCTGCTTTGTGTCTGCAGACAGCCGAGTTGAGATCATCACCCTGACGCACCATGGCGCCTGTAACGAAGGGCCCCTGGCAGATGTGCCCAGACCAGGAGAGGGTGTGATTCAAGCCCAGGTCCCACACTTGGGCTCACAGCCACTCATGCCCTCTGATGCCCTCGGGGTCCTAGCATCACATAGGACTAGTACTGCTCCCTGAGATGGCCTGCTTCGTGTCCCCCGTGGTACCCAGGCTGGGGCTGTGCACTCAGGAGGCGTTCACTAAGCACACTGAGTTACTGCCCAGAAGAGCATCCAGCTCTTTTTGCATCGGTTGAGGACAGGGGTTCTCCAACTGTAGCTCCAACAGCAGAATCTCCCACAAGCTGACTTGTTAAAACACACAAGGCTGGGCCCTATATCTGGTGTTTTGGCTCAGGGTGGGGCCTGAGAATGTGCATTTATAACACGTTCCCAGGGGACCACATCTTGAGACCCACCAGGTTCAGTGCTGATCTCCTCTGCCTGAGAGCCACACCAGCACCAGAAGAGGTAGGCAGTGCTGATAGGGGTTGCAGGTGGGCGAGTGGTTCTTGGTCTGCAGGGCCGGCACGCGGGTGTGTAGGGGACTGGGCACAAGCCTCCTCTCCCTGCCCCTGTCCCAGCCCAGGTTGAGGGCCCCTGCCCTTCCCTGCTCTGATGGGGGCTGCAAGGCCTGTCCTGGCGGTGCCAGGGGTGTGGAACAGAGGCTACCTGAGAGGCACTGCAGAGACCCGGTGCGCTTCCCCTTGACCGCCACAACCCTCCATCTATTCTAAATAATCTAAGAGCAAGGTTGCCACTACATGACCAGTCTCCCCTCAGCCTCCCATAGGCTTTTTTTTTTAAGGTGGTAAAATATACATAACACAAAACTTACCATTTCAACAATTTTAAAGTGTAGGACTCAGTGACACTAAGTATATTCACGTTGTTGTGCAATTCACATTGTTGTGCAACCATCGCCACAACCTATTTCCAGAACTTTATCAGCTCTAACGAATTCTGTACTTATTAACAAATAACTCCTCACTCCACTCCCCTGTGTTCTACTTTGTCTCGATGAATTTACCTGTCCTAGGAACCTCACATAAATGAAATCATACTGTATTTGTTCTTCTGTGTTTATGGCTTATTTCACTTAACATAACATTCTGAAGGCCCATCCATGTTGCCATAAGTGTCAGAACTTCATTCTTTATTTTATTTTGTTCATTTAGTTTTTTGTGGGGGGGAAGGTAATTAGGTTTATTTAATTTTTTTTTTAATGGAGGTACTGGGGATTGAACCTAAGACCTCATGCATGCTAAGCACACACTCTACCACTGAGCTATATCCTCCCGCAGAACTTTATTCTTTAAGGTTGAATAATATTTCCATTGGACATATGCTCTATATTTTTTGTGTCCATTCATCTGCTGGGCATCTGGGTTGTTTCCCCTTTTGGCTACCATGAATAATGCTGCTATGAACATTGTTGTGCAAATATGTTTGAGTCCCTACTTTCACGTCCTTGGGATATATACCCAGAAGTGCAGCTGCTCGAGCATGTGGAAATTCAATGTTTAATTTTTTGAGGAACCATAATACTGTTTTCCACAGACTTTGAATTTAATCTTCCACCTAAGAATTGTTCACCAGGAACAGGGATCTGAAAACCTCATCACCATCCTCTACAGTGGATTTGAGGCTGGCCTCTGCTGAGGGGCTTATGGCCCCTGAACCTCTTAAGTGCTTAACTAATGTCCTTATTTATACATGTGGAAACCTAACACCCCAGCGCCCCCACTGTATGAGATGAACAGGTTATAGCCAAGAGAGGTGAGGCTGCCAGACTGCTCTGCTGGCTCCTCACTCCCCAGGGCTTAGCCCAAACATCACCTCCGCAAAGACCCTGGTCACCACTCTTCCTAATCATTCCCTAGCCTTGTTTTACTTTCTGCACATTATAAGCTGGCATTATCTTACTTATCTGTCTCCTTGTTTATTCTCCTTCTCTGTCAAATAGACAGAAGTGAGGGCAGGTACCTTGTCTGTCTTAATCACAGCACACCCTTAGCATCCAGAACTATGCCTGGCACATTGTACGCACTGGGTTGTAGGCACTCGGGTATTTGGACTCAATAAAATATAAACACCTTATGAAAATGTATATATAACTGATATTTGCAAGAAATATTCTGTGACCTTCACAATTCTCCCAAGCATGTAATCTTCCTCATAAAACCAACCAGTTTTTTTTTTTTAAAAGACAAAGCCACACTGAAATGCTTGCTAAGTCACTGACTCCAGGTCACCAGTTCTTGCAAAGAGTCTAAGGCTCAAATGTTAACTCTGCAAATGCCAGGTCTCCACTCTTTCCACAGGCCTGGGATGGGGAGGGAAGAATTACTATTCCATTAAGCAAGGTCTTTGATTGTGATCACACTGATAATTTTCTTTCCATTAAAATGTTAAAGTCTCATGTTTTTCTAAGTAGTGGTTTCCCCTGGTGTAAAACTGATGTAGATAATGGGAAGAAAGGGAAAAAAGAGCCTGGCCTTTCAGCCCAGCTATATAGTCAATCAGTGTTGCTGTCCTTGGTCCTGATGTTTTCATAGGAACACACCATGGATTGGGACAGCATTTCCAGGAATGCGACATGTGGTTTTACTATTTTCATGTCTACTGGTTGACAACTGAACAGAGAAAGGCGACACTCTGTCCTGAGCATGCAGCAGAGCTAACTGGGGTGCAGGAAAGCACGACCATGAGCCATATGACACAGACTCTCAGGTTCATGGTGCTTGACCCAGGGAAGTGGCGATTTCCAGTTGTGGCTTGGAGCTCCCCTCTGCTTCCCCTGTGGCCCGCACATGACACACAGACTATGCCCTGGGCTCTGAGTTTCCTGTGCTTTACTGTGGCCAGACTCAGCTGTCCACCTTCCCTGCAGCAGAAGTGGGATTAAATAGAAAGAAAGGGCAAGAGATCCAGCCTAGAGGAGATAAGTCAGCAGGACCAAGGAGTGGCCTTGCAGGGGGTCCACCTAGTGCCACTAGGATGGGACCTGCCTGTCACACTTCCTTTCTCAATGTGGTCTGTCCTCCCCTCTCTTCACCAAGTCACACGCCTTCTCCAAAGTAGCCTCCTTCTAATGAATCTGTTTGACTTAGGTCACCACACTCCCCCTGTGATTTTATTTTTCAGGTTTTTAAGATCCCACATATTTCTTTAAGATGGGCCTGACTCCTTTGAGGATAGTATCTGCCTCTTCTGCTTCTTCATAAGCCCTTCCTGTATTCAGTAAAGTACCAGAGGGGTCACGGGGAATTGGAGCAGTGGAGAGTTAGATACTGAGAAAGGAGAGGGTTTCAAGGGGAAATGAGGCAATCAAACACAACAGACATTCAGACAGAGAGAGAGACAGACAGACAGACAGACACACACACACACACACAGAGGGAGAGAGAGACAGACAGACACAGAGAGACACACACAGAGAGAGACACACACAGAGACACACACACACAGACAGAGAGAGAGACACACAAAGACACAGACACACACAGAGACACACACACAGAGAGACACAGAGAGAGAGAGACACAGAGACATCAGAGAGACAGACAGACAGAGAGACAGAGACACACACAGAAAGAGAGACACACACAGAAAGAGAGAGACACAGAGAGAGACACACACAGAAAGAGACACACACACAGAGAGAGAGAGACACACACACAGAGAGAGAGACACACACACACAGAGAGACACACACACACAGAGAGAGAGACACACACACACAGAGACACACAGAGAGACACACACACAGAGAGAGACACACACACAGAGAGAGACACACACAGAGAGAGACACACACACAGAGAGAGACACACACACAGAGACACACACAGAAAGAGACACACACACAGAGAGACACACACACAGAGAGAGAGACACACACACAGAGAGAGAGACACACACACAGAGAGAGAGAGAGACACACACACAGAGAGAGACACACACAGAGAGAGAGAGACACACACACAGAGAGAGAGAGACACACACACAGAGAGAGAGAGACACACACACAGAGAGAGAGACACACACACAGAGAGAGAGACACACACACACAGAGACACACACACACACAGAGAGACACACACACACAGAGACACACACACACAGAGAGAGACACACACACAGAGAGAGAGACACACACACAGAGAGAGACACACACACACAGAGACACACACACACAGAGAGAGACACACACACACAGAGAGAGAGACACAGAAAGAGAGACACACACACATACACACACAGAGACACAGGGAGCTCATGCACCAAAAGGGGAATTTTGGATTCAAAACTTAGAAACTCACCAGAGAACTTGGAGAGGACCAATTTTGGCATAGTTGCAAGAAAAACAAAGATTAAAAGGCATTAAGAAGTGAATAAAGGGTGTACCCAGTGTCGGCACGTTGCCCTTTCAAGCACAGCTCAAGCAAAGCTCTCCTGAGTATAAATTTACGTGACCATGTATTGCGAGCTTTAAAAATATTCATACCCTGTGGCTTAGGATTTCATTTCTAAGCACAGCTACAGACAAAGATGTAGGCATACGAATGCCCATCAACACTACTTACAATCATGAGAAAATGAAAACCACCTGAACATCCAAGAAACATTATTTGGTCATTACCACATTAGGTTTACAAAGAATACTTCATCACCTGGGATTACAATATCATGTTTCATCAAGCTTCAGAATATAAAAACACTATTCAGTACGAGTCTAATTTTGTGTATCTTATTGAGCTACTTACTTACCTACCATTTATGTATCTAGTCTCATAGATAAAAAGGCTGAAAAGGAAACCCCCTAGGACGTTAGTCAGTGGTTATAGCTGCATTGTGAGCTTTTGAGTGATTTTCATTCTTTTTTATATTTTCTGTATTTTCCAGATTTCTGTAGTAATTGAGTCATGCTTACACTTAGGGATACAAAAGGTTGCTTTAAAAATAGAATGGGCTGTGATGAGGAAGCAGAAGGAAGGAAGGAAGGAAGGAAGATTATCTTTTAAAAAGTTCAGAAGAGGCAGGCTTTCAATTCAAGATGCCAACAGAGGAGGCTCCTGAATTTACTTCCTTGCAAGGAACACCATATCTACAGCTACATATGGAACAATTTCCTCTGAAATAAATCTGGAAACTAGTTTAGTAGTGTCTCCTATACATAGGGAAAATGAGGAAAAACCCACAATAGGGTTTAGGTAGGAGAAGCTGAGAAACAATATCACCATAAATTCCATCCCCAGTGCGGTGACCCCACAACTAGGAGGGAACTCACAACTCCCTGCTCCTTGCTGGAGAGTGAAGGGTATGGACCTCATATCTGGTGCCCAACCTTTTAAGACATCCACCTGAGAGGTGGGCTCCCAAAATACGTAGCTTTGAAAGTCAATGGGGCTGCATCCATAAATCACACAAAGCTCCAGGGAACTAAGATACTGTCCTTAAAGGGCTCAAGTGAACTCACTGTGGCCAAACCCCTAGGGGTTGGTTAACAAGGATCAGAGCAGAACTTACATGAAATACAAACTAGAGAGCCAATAGAAAACATCAGTGAATCTAAGAGCTGACTTATTGAAAAGATAAACAAAATTGATAAATCATTAGCCCAATTCACCAAAAAAAAGTGAACTCAAATTCAGAAATGAAAGGCGTGGTATTAGAACTGATACTACAAAAAAACAAAGAATCAGAGAGATTACTGTGAACAATTATATCCCAACAAATCAGGTAATCTAGAAGAAACAGGTAATTTCCTAGAAGCATACAACCTAACAAGACTGAATCATGGAGAAACACAAAATCTAAACAGATTGATTACCAGAAAGGAGAATGAATCAATAACCAAAAACCTCCTGAAAAACAAAAGTCCAGCATCAGATGGCTTCACTGGTAAATTCTAGCAAAAACATTTCAAGAAGAACACCAATCCTTTTCAAACTCTTCCAAAAAAGAAAAGGGAACATTTCCAAACTTATTTTATGAGGCCAGCCGTACCCTGAATCCAAAACCAGACCAGGACACTACAAGAAAAGAAAATTATTGGCTAATATCCTTGATGAACATAGATCAAAAAGTCCTCAGAATATTAGCAAACTGAATTTAACAATACATAAAAGGATCATACACCATGATAAGGTGGAATTTACTCTAGGGTGCAGTGACGGTTCAATATCATTCAATCAGCATGGCATATCACATTTACAAAACAAAGGATAAAAATCATATGATCATTCTCAACAGATGCAGAAAAAGCACCAAATTCAATATTCATTCATGATGGAAAAAAAACTCTAAACAAAGTTGGTATAGAGGGAAAGAACTTCGACATATTAGAGGCCATATATGATAAGTCAACAGCTAACATCGTACTTGATGGTGAAAAACTGGAATCTTTTCCTCTAAGATGAAGAACAAGAATGCCACTCTTTCTGCTCGTACTCAACATTGTACTCAAAGTCCTAGCCAGAGCAATTAGGTAAGATAAATAAATAAAAGCATCCAAATCAGAAGAAGTAAAACTGTCTCTATTTGTAGATGGCATGATATTATATATAGAAAACTCTAAAAACTTCCCCCAGAAATTATTAGAACTAACCAATAAATTCAATAAAGTTGCAGGATACAGAAATCAACATACAAAAATTCGTTGTTTCTATATGCTAATAACAAACTCTTGGAAGGAGTAATTAAGAGAACAATTCCATTTATAACTGCATCAAAAGGAATAAAATACCTACAAATAAATTTAACTAACGAGGTGAAAGGCTATGAAACTATAGAATACTGAAGAAATCTAAGATACAAATTAATGGAAAGATATTCTATGCTCGTGGATTGGAAGAATATTATAAAAATGTCCATACTACAAAGCAATCTACAGATTCAATGCAATCCCTATCACAATTTCACAGCATTTTTCACAGAAATGGAACAAACAATTCGAATTCTATATGGAACCACAGAAGACTCAGAATAGCCAAAGCAATCTTAAGAAAAACAAAGCTGGAAGCATCACGCACCCTGATTTCAAACTGTACTACAAAGCTATAGTAATCAAAATAGTATGGAATTGGCATACCAATAGACACACAGATCAATGGAACAGAATAGACAGCCCAGAAACAAACAGATGCATATATGGCCATTTAATTTACAACAAAGGAACCAATAGGGAAAGGACAGTTTCTTCAACAGATGTTGTGGGGAAAACTGGACAGCCACATGCAAAAGAGTGAAACTAGACCACTGTCTTATATCATAAACAAAAATCAACTCAAAATGGATTAAAGACTTGAATTTAAGACCTGAATCCATAAAATTCCTAGAGGAAAACACAGGCAGTAAGCTCCTTGACATTCGTTGGTGATGATTTTTTGGATCTGACACAAAAAGTAAAGGGAAAAAAGCAAAAATAAGTGGGACTTTATCAAACCAAGAAGCTTCTGCACAGCAAAGGAAAGCATCAGTAACATGGAAAGGAAATCTACTGAATAGGAAAAAATATTTGCAAATCATATCTAATAAGGGGTTAATATTAAAAAAAATATAAAGAACTGACAACTCAATAGCAAAAAAACAATCCCATTAAAAAATGGGCAGAGGATCTGAACAGATATTTTTCCAAAGACGATACACAGGTGGCCAGTACATACATGAAAAGATGCTCAACATAATCAGGAAAATGCAAATCAAATCCACGATAAGATATCACGTCAGACCTGTTAGAAAGGTTATTACCAAAAAGACAAGAAATAATAAACGTTTGTGAGAATGTACAGAAAAGAAAACCCTTGTACACTGTTAGTGGGAATGTAAATTGGTGCAGCCACTATTGGAAATAGTATCGAGGTTCCTAGAAAATTAAAAATAGATCTACCATGTGATCCAGTAATTCCACTTCTGGGTATTCATCCAAAGAAAATGAAATCACCGTCATAATAAGATACCTGCACCCCCCTGTTCAACGCAGCATTATTTACAATAGCCAAGACATGGAAACAATGTGGGAACAACAGTGAATGGATAAAGAAAATGTGGCATATTTATACAATGAATATTGTTCCGCCATGAAAACGAAGGACTCCTACCATTTACAACCATATGGATGGACAATGAGGGCATTAAGTTTCGTGAAATAAGTCAGACAGAAAAAGACAAATACTGTAAGGTATTACCAATATATGGACTCTTAAAACAAACCTGAACTCAGACACAGAGAATAAATTAGTGGTTGGCAGACACAGGGGATTGGAGGGGGGTGGCTGAAATGGGTAAAGGTGGTCAAAAGGTTCAACTTCCAGCTATGAGTGAGTCCGAGTGGTATAATATACGGCAAGGTGACTTTTTGTTTTAATTTTTAAAAAAGTTCCGTTGAAGGGATGGGGAGAGAGCAAATTCAAGGGGTAGCAATGTTCAGGAAGGCTTCTTTTGGGGTTACTTTTAAAGATGGCACAATAAACCGTCCTTTTAGAGAAGAATGCAATAGGGAAGGTGAAACTGAAGACCCACAGGGGAGGGTAATAAGAATGACCAGGGCCACAGGTGCAGATCAGTAGCGCGGGGAGGGGTGGTCTTACAGAGAAGAGGGACCGTTCCTTCCCTTTCCAAGGCAGAGAGGAGGGAGGGGAGAAGGGCCTGGAGTGACCTCATTAATGGCCTTGCTCTGCTCTGGTGCAGAGCCTAGGGCCCAGGGGGTGGGCTTGGGCTCTAGGAGGAAGGTAGGCACCTGGCTTTGCACATCCACACCTGGGACCCAAATCCTCCCCCATTTTCTTGTTAAAATACGCGCCCACAGCTCTGTGCTCCCACTTGTCTCCCTTCCACAGACTCTTGCCCAAGCCAGCTCCCTGCACAGAGCGCCAGCCCTGCTAAAGGCATTGATGTCCAGACACAGTGCTGAAGACCAGCGCCATCCCTATAGCTTCCTCCTCAAGGATCCTTCCACCTCCTTCCTTGCAGGGTCTCCTGTGCCCACCTCGGGAATATCCTCACTCCCCTGTTAGCCTCAGGTCCTAATCACCTCTCAGAGCGGTGACAAAAATACCTACCAGCTGACCTCCCTGCCGCCAGCCTGTTCCCACTGCCCTCCCGACCCCCACAGTGCCTTGTTCTCCTCGGCTCAGGTGCTCTGGCAATGCCCTTCCCTCCTGGTGCAGTGCCCTTCCTGCCTTCTTCTCCAGACTCAGCGCTGGCTCTCCCACTCGGGTCCGGCTCTCCCTGGCATCCCGCAGACTGTGCTGTGCCATCTGTAGGACGGTGTGCGGACAGG
Organism: Camelus bactrianus; assembly: GCF_048773025.1. Taxonomy (NCBI): domain Eukaryota; kingdom Metazoa; phylum Chordata; class Mammalia; order Artiodactyla; family Camelidae; genus Camelus; species Camelus bactrianus. The sequence goes on from NC_133552.1 coordinate 17,658,217, forward strand.
AACATGGTTCTATTTGACTCACAGTCATGTTATCCCAATATCTAACCCAGTCTCTGGCACTTAGTGAGTACTTGGTAAGTGTTTGATGAAGGAAGAGCTAAACAAAAGAGTGATGCTCACAGTTTATTCTGCTCAAGTTAGAGGACTAGGGAACTGACACCTGGTTGTGTCTACTCCAGGCACCATATCAGTGTCCTAAGTGCTTTGAATAGACTATTCTGATCAGTCTCCGATGAACACAGAGGTAGAAGTTATTACTCATTTACAGGTGAGGAAACAGACAGGGAGAGTTTACTCAAAGGCACCCGGGAAGCGCCCACCACTAACTCCAAATTCCCTATAATCATGGTCTGTATATCATTATACTCTACCCCCTCCCCCAGTTAAACACCGTAGTGATTGCAAAGCTTAAGGCACTAGGAAGTTACTCCTTTGCATAGAAGTTTAGGGCTCCTACCAGATAACTTTATGCCATCCATACATCTTTAAATGTCTATTTCTTATCTTTACATCAGGGTGAGAGGTCCCCGGAGACCGCAACTATGGCTTATTCATCTTTGTACAACCTACAGTTCTCAGCAAGTTGTAGGTATTTTGTAAATACTGACTTGATAATCATATTATTCTTTGATTTATTAAGTGAAGTTATGATGGCGAATTTTCTGGAGTCGGGGCGGGAAGTATTTCTGAGCAGATGGCCCATTCCGGCACCCATCAAATTATACTAGATTGGTCATTTTCTAAGCACAGGGCCAGCCCTGGGGCTGTGGATAGAACAAATTTAAATTCATGATGAATTCATTAAAAAAAATTCCAGGGCAAGAAATCTTTCAGGAGCACTAATGACATCCCCATTTAAAACTAAATTAATTCTGTATGGTTTAAATGTTATTACAGTGAAATGCAAACGAACAGTCACGACAAGGCACTGCTGCTGAAAAAGAATCCGTTAAGTGAGTCAATCATCATAGCTTAGCTGTTCATTAATACTGCTTGACATCTTCTAGTGCACGTCTCTTCCCTCAGTGCACTTATTCCATACTTATTAATAGAGCGCCTGTTTAAACAATGCAGGGGACTGGGAGCTTGGGAAGTGGCAGCAGAAATGGAAGGCACGGTCCTTGCTCTGTAGGTCTGTGCTGCTCCAGGTGGGGTCTGAGGTCTGACATCCAGCATGTGGACAGTTCTGCTAAACTACTCCATGACATTGCTGCTTCAGATCCATCGTGTGGGGCCAAGTGACCCACAGGGGCCTTACATTGACATTAGCCCCTCATACAAGTGCATGCCCCAGGTAACAGCCCATAGCATCACAAGGAAATGTAAGTTCCATATGACTTCCATCACCCTGTGATAAAAGTGTCTCTGCCTCCCACGGCCTTCCCCTTGTGCGCCCCTTAAATACGGCCCCCAAGAAGCTTTCCAAACTCCTGCTCTTTGGTTTGAACTCACCAATCTGGCCTTAGCCCTGGAACCCCAAAACACCCCACCCATCAACCCTAAAGAGGCCTATGCCCCACATCCTGCCCCTCTCTCTGTCTGCATCCTGCCTTGAATGCTCTGCTTGGCCCTGCAAGGCAGGCCGTGTACCTCCTCCAGGACCTCTGGGTAATAAATCTCTCCATTTCAACAGCCTTTGTGGTCTTTTGTTGAACCTCACCATCCCACACCCTGGGGCGCTCCTGAACACACGTTAATCCAATAAAGACACAACCCAGCAGCAGCATCTGTATCACCTGGGAGCTTGTTAGAAAGGCAGGATCTCAGACCCCACTCCAGACCCACTGGATCAGAATCTCCAGTTTAACAAGATCCCAGGTGATCAGATGGCCATTAAAGTTTGAGACGCACCAGAGAAATCACCAGCATCCTGTTGGCCATATAAGACTGTCAAATGAGATCGTTTCTTAATGACATAAAACCTTTCCATCAGGTCTACCCTATACATAGATCAAATCATTTTGTTGTGCACCTTAAACTTACACATTGTGATACGTCAATTATATCTCAGAAAAGCTGGAATGGGGGAAAGGCCTACCCTGCCTGCCTTATTTACTCCTATAATCTCAATTCCCACACCCCATCACCCTCATAATCTCCTTACCAGCTCTGGTTTTTCTTTTTTTCTCCATATTTATCACCTTCTAACATCTAATACAAATCTACTGTATATATAGTTTGCCCTCTGTCTCTTCCTGCTAGAATTTAAGTCCACAGGAGGAGGGATCCCTGTCTGCTTTGCCCCCCAGTACACCTCAAGCATTATGGATTTGAGCTCCCCAAGGGCAGGGACGCTTCCCATGTTCCTCCAGCACCTGGCTCAGCCTGAGGCTTTCTAAGGTGCAAAACAAATGTTCCTTAATAATCAGACGAAGAACAGCTGGCTGCTTCCAGGGCCCAAAGGCCCTTCCCTAGTACAGGACTTCTAGCCTGTCTCCTTGTTCTGAATCAGCAAAGAGCAGCCCGAATTCCGCATGCCTTGTGGGTAGCATGGCCATGTCATTTAAACTGGGATGCTTTTGAGATGGGGGGAGGAGGGACTATTAATAATTCTGCAGATACAACAGGTATACATACAACTGTGACCTCACTTACGGGGCCCTCTCCGTCACAGCTACAGTCCAGTTCCAGGGAAGGGATCGTGTCACACATTTTTCTTTTAGTCTGGAATCACTGAGTCGCAAGAAACAGAATCCAGTTCAAACGAGGTCAGGTTAAAAAGTCCCTTACTGAATGGTTGTAGGAACAGCTCATGGAACCAAGTACAGGAGTTCCAGCCAGGCCTCAGTGCAACGGGAAAGGGGCAAGGCTTGGCCACCCCGCCACCCCACTGAGGCCAGGTTCCCCTCATCATCGTTCCTGTCGCCTTTCTCTGCTGCAGCTTTCTCTCCATGTCTGTGCCCCCAACAATGGGGACACCCTGGAAGCCTGGGTAGGACGATTCTTTACTGAGCTGACTGTCCTGTGTGTAGCTGGACATTTAGCATCTCCGGCCCATAAAATGCCATAATATCTCCTTACCTACTCATTGTTACAACCTAAACTACCCCCATGAATTTCCAAATGACCCCAACTATGTGATAATATAGGCGCAGCATCCACTTCCAACAGCGTTAGTATCTTAGTTCAAACTCCCAGGATAGAAACTGATCAACCACTCTGCAGCCATCAAACCGGACCCTGGTTCATTCAGCCATGACTGACAGTGTGAATTGTCAATCACAATCACAGGATACACTCGAGGCGACCAAACTTGCCCCTTCCATGGAAGCTAAGGACAAGGATAATTCTCAGAGGGGAATGTGACAAATCAGTAAAGACTGACTAAGGATGGGGCCAATGGAAGGCGTTCTCAGGGGTAATTACATCTGCTCAGGAGGCCCCAATTACAGCGTTCAGTATCTTGCCACGTTTTTGGAATCAGCGACCCAAGGTCATCTATTTTCTCTTTTCTCCTTTGAATGCAAGCCCCGCCCCCCCTTTTCTCTTTCCACTCTCTCTCATCTTGTAGCTGTCTATGCCTCCTCCAACCTTTTATGTCCATAAACATGTGAACTTAGCAGGTCTGCCTCCTCTTGCATACCAGATAACGTAACATTAATTTACTGAAACTTGAACGATTTCATAGCCGTAAGAACACAGGAAAATGCTCTAGTTTACCCCCAATTAATATTCTTTTTGCTTGTGTGCTTGCCTGGCACAGCTGTTCACTATTTGAAGAGACCATCACAGGCTCAGAAGATAATCAAAGACGCTACTTAAGAATAACACGCTGCCTTTTAAAAAAAAACCAATGCCCAAGCTGAACCCAGAATAGTAATGAGTTGAGGCAGGAACCCAACTGAGACCTCCGCGGCCAGCCCACCCAGCTGGGACATTTGCATTTTATACAAACCATTTTATGATGCTATAAATTTCACATTTTTACAGTTACAGGTCTTAATCATCATGAATACCATTTCTGCACGTATCTTTGGTAAACGGAATTCAAATTTCCACATGATCTCGAAACGCTAAACCATTAATAGCTTCTCTAGGGCCCTGTGGCTTGTTCTGACCTCTTTGATGATTTCGCCATTGTTTATGCATGTAAAAATCACAATTCAGGCTCATGAGCCTAACTTAAGTTTCCCAGGCATTTTTCAGTCCATTTTTGCTTTTTGATATTCTTCAAGATTGAGGACCAGGGGTTTGAAAAGCAGTGAGTACACTGGTTAAGGCTTATAAATCTCTTTCTTATACCAAGTTATTTTATAAACAATACAAAAATAGTACAAAATAATAATACCAATTTGTAAACCCAACATATATTACGAACACCACTGTATCCACTGTCACTCTAAAGCATTCATTTGTAACAGGCAATCACAAGGTCTGACCCATAATTTTTAGTTGTTTCATTCCATACTTGGCTCTTAAATCTGCTTTTCTATTTAGAATCTTTTTCTTATAGATTGCTTTAACCTCATTCATTTGAAATTTTGAAACTGCTCTTTCTGTATTGGCTTACTTTTAGGTCACAAAGCTTTCTGGAGCAGGCTCAAACAAATTTCTTGGATCTAAGCAAGTATTTGATTTAAAAGTTATCTTTGAGCCATTTCGTAACGACTTAGGAGCATTGTATGCTACTCTACGGGAATGCGAACTTCTGAGTATTTCAGTACTTGTATTTTCTTTCTCAGTTCAGGAATATTTGGGGAAAAGAACACAGTAGGGGACGTGGTCACAGGACAGTAAACAAGCTGTTTTTGATTTAACCATGAAGCAAAAGCTTTTGCTTCCTCGAAAACCTCCTTTGCATGAAATAAAGGCATTGATTCTATCGTTATTACCTGCCAGAGTTGATCAACAAACGCGTGGCAAATACTGAGCAGACTGGCTCAGCGTCTGCGCCTCCATGCGTGCAGCCATCTTGAGGACCGCGGGCTTGAAAAGCAGTGATTGGCTGAGGTTTTTAAACCCCTTTCTGACACCAGGTGTGTGTAGTTGATGGCCCAATGGGGCTATAGAAAAAAAAAAAGCACTAAGTTTCCATGGGAACACATGGAAACAGATGAACTTGGATACATCTGTAAAGGGTCTGAAGCGTCCTGCCTGGGTGTCTGATAAAGCCGTCTTATCCTCACAGTCTTGGGTCATAAGAAATGCTGGGTCTATCTTTTAAATTCATTTAAGAACTCCCTAGCTGAACTTGCCCGCTTCAGCCTCACAACGAGGCCCCTGGTTTATCCTTCTCAAATGTAAACGTGATTCTATTATATCTTCTTTGAAACTCTTTTCCTAGTTTTCCTATGGCTTGCAGGGAAAACACAGAAATGAATTGGCAAGACCTCTAAAGCTAGCATCCTTTGGCCCCGGCTATCCCCCTGGCCCTGCCTCAAAGCACTTCCCATTAGTCCACTCCATCCCAGCCATGTGGAGCTGCACGGAGCCCCTGCAATGAGCCATTTTTCCTTTCACATGTACATATCAACCTAAAAGGACTCTCACACCCCATCCTGCCTTCGCCTAGCAAACTCCTATTTATCCTTCAAGACCCAGTTCAAGCATTACCTCTGTGAAGTTTTCTCTAACCACCAATCCCCTTCCAACAACTGAATTAGTAGTTCCCTTCTTGCTGGCACAACTCCGTGTTCATGCATCACATAGTGTTGTAACTATTTTTCTCCAATGGCCCAGCGGTTGTCTCCTTGATTACACAACAAAGTCACATGGGAAGATTATTTTCATAATACCTATTCTTAGGCTGCACCTTTGAAGATCCTAGTTTAGTAGGTCTGGGCTGCGGCCCAGGCTTCTTTTTTTAAGTGCTCCAGGTGATTCTGATGCGCATGAAGAGAACACTCATTGTTGAGGCTGCTGAGAATCATGCTACTGAACTGTGAGCTCCGGGCAGGCTGGGACTGGGCTTTGTTCATTTTTTACCCCCTGTCCATAGCAGAATGGCACTTAGTAGGCTGTCAGTTGATATGGAAGGAGAGAAAGAGAGAAGGAAGGGAAGGGAGGGAGGGAGAAAGGAAGGAAGGAAGGATGGGCGGACGGGGGGAAGGCTGAAGAGGGGAAGAGAGGGACGGAAGAAAGAAAGAAGGAAAGAAAAAAGAGAGGAAGAATGGGGAGAGAAAGAAATAGAGAGGGGAGGGGGCAAGAGAATGGAAAAAGCAGAGGAATTCTATGCTTATGGGAAGCACCTTACCCTCTGGGGGAAAATACCGCAAATTAATACAGGTTGTTTTATAAAAAGAAACCTCCTGATTTAGCCATGAGGACCAGATCTATCTCTCAAGAAGGTATGAGCCAGAAGATATACACACATAGAAAGGCTACATGTGGGCACAGACAAACCCTGGGAGTTCTTGTAAGCACCTTATAAGCACCAATCTGAACCGTCCATAGAAAACACATCAATCAGCCTCTTGAATTTGGTCTGCAGTACATCACTCTGGTAGCCTGACATCCAGCTTAAAATGATCTTCCGCTTCTGTGACTCACAAATTATTCCCAAGGCCAGCCAAGTGTTTCCATTCTCAAACCAATATTCTGACAATCAGGTGGTCCTCATACCATTCTGCTGAACGCAGGATCAGCCTCCTGGTTCCCTTGGTCAGCCCCGCCCCAGCCCAGAACCACGGCCAGCCTGCTCTGTTCTGATGGCAAGATCTGCACTCAGCTGGCATCTTGTACAAGAGGACTGGACAGACAAGAGAAGTGGGGTTGGAAAGAAATCTTTCCCAACTCCCGAGGGGTTTTCCAGCCACAAGATGAGTGCATCAGTTTCCTCCATACTGAGTTCCAGGATTGGGGCTGAGCACCATGCAAAATCAGCAACCCCACCAGGGTTGCCAGACTGGTACAAAAGCAGATCTTTCCCAACTTCTGAGATAGCTCTTTCACACTCCTGGTTTGTTATTTTTTTCCAATTATTGCAAAACAGGCCTCAGGATTTTACCATCCAGATGCCCAGTGCAATAAGCCTGGTCAAGCTGAAGACTCGCTAATGACTGCGGGGTTTTGTTTTTAAATATATGCCCCGGTTAGGGAAGGAAAACTCATTGTGCAGGGTGAGGCATTTCGAGCACAGACATGATATGGGAAAGAGTTATGATTGCAGCAACCACCGCACGACTTCTTGGGGTTCTGCCAGAGTTCCCATAAAACCCTCCTTTTTCTGGCATCTACACCATGTGCTCTTATGTAATCAATTTAAGAAGCCTTTATGAGATGCCAGAGGACGTTACTTAAAGCATTCCCATTTATTTTGCCTTACTTTATGTATTTATTACATAGAATTTAAATTAAATCCATTTGGCCGTGTTTTACAGTGGAGGGAGGCGAGGTCCGTCAGGAAGAGAAAAGGAATTTGTCATGAGGGGAAAGCTCTTGTGGTCGGGCTGCCCAGACTCTGGTGGAGAAAAGAGAAAAGGTGCCTCCCCACTACTTGGTGAGATACAGACAGTTCTTTCAGCTTCCGGCTTAAGGCTTCCCTCTCTCCTATAGTCGGTGGTGATTTTTCCAAAGGCTAGCTCTGCCCACCGTTGTCCTGTTCAAAACCTTCCAGTGACATCATATTACCTTCAGAATCAAGCCCATATTCCACAGTGTGATGTTTTTCATCATCTGTGATCTGCCGTCAACCTGCTTCTACCATTCGGTTTGCGTTCTTTCCTTTTCTTGCTTCTCACTCTCCTGCTAAACATGTACTACTTCCTGTAGGTGCCTCCCACTCACCAGCCTTCAAATCCCACCTGACAGTCAAGGCCCAGACAGAACACTATCTCAGCCTCAGCATTTCACCTAATCCTTCGGGGAGGAAGTAGTTAGTTCCCGTAATCAGGCCAAGCTCCTTGTGAACGCACCTGGAGTCTGGATCTGGGGACCTTCCTCCTGCTGTCCCACCTCCCTCCTGCTGTCCCACCTCAGTCAGACACGGCCAGACACCTCACGCCTGATTCTCTCTGCTCAGCCACTGGCAGGCCCTCCACCTGGGCGAGGTCTCCGCATGTCCGACTCCACAGCGTGACCTTTCAGCTGGAGCTCTTGCAACCAGCTGGTGATGCACTGTCTCCATCTTTTTTAGTTTGAATTTCTGAGTAAAGGCATTTGACTGGTCTAGCGCATCTCTGTGAGACAGATGACTATGGCCCTAAGGTCAGGTGCCGTCCTGGGGTCCAGTCAGCAGAGACCCGGGCCCAGGGGCCTGCGTGCACCCGTGGGTGTGTGCAGTGGATGCTGTAAGGCAGGCAGGCACCACAACACACCTGTGCAGGATCGATGCCCACCCTCCACCATGACTTTGAGGCTAGGGGAACGCGAGGAAGGAAGGCCTCTGCTCCCCGTCTGAGCAGCAAGAGAAACACAGCGATCAGAAGATGTGACAGCTAATTTACCCAGATGTCCTGGCTTTGATGCACTGAAATGAGAGTTGGGAGTGGTGGTGTGGGAAGAATGAAATCACAAGTGATCCCAGACTTGCTGGGAAATAAAAACCCAAAGTCACACAGGGGAGAAAGAAAAAATTAAGTCAACACTATAATTGGCATCTGAAGCCACAGGACAATCTTCAGAACTGAGTGATAAACTCAACGCCTTATTTAGAACCTTAAATAGAGCTCATTTGGTCTCCTGTATTTTAGATTCATATTCTATCCCAGGTCCTCGTTTTTAAGACATTTGAGGATGGCTGTTGGATATTTAAAAAGAAAAAAAAATCATAAAAAACCCATTGCTTGATTAATTCCTAAGACACAGCCGTTTCTGATGCTCATTGCAAGTTTTGCCTCTAGAAGTGGCTGATGCTTGTTCAGTTTTTACCCAACAAGCTCTCCGTTCTCAGGTCTCTGTACTTCATAATCAGGGATGGAGAGCCATGATTAGCTGTTCAATCAGGTGACCACGAGCATGAGTTATTTCTTGTAGCAGATTCAGGCAATCGCCCTGATGTATCTCTCAGAAGAGTCTAAGATCTGATTACAGTTGGTCATGGGTGGCCTAATGGGACCTGTGTTTAATCAATGTGCTCCCCCACCTCCATATGGGTTTTTTTTTTTTTTAAATCAAGCAGACCTGCCACCTCCTGCTCCCAATCCTGGCACATCCACAGGAGCTGGGAAGCCCCCACCTCCCTGCCCACGGGCATCCCTCCTGCATGGCTGGGCTCCATTTCTTACCCTCCATCATCACTCCTACATCACACCCAGGAACAAAACAGGGGACAGACAGACACCCTTTGTGTGGCTTGGAAGACAGATTTAGGAGTTAATCCAGCTTCAGCACCAAGACAACAGAAATACAGAATGATGATGGGGTACTTACTTGGTCAATTGACTTTTAACTTCATGTTACTTTTTACTTACTTTCTTGGGGACAGTTCTACATTCTCCTCTACCGCCCGGCACATGGATGCCTTGAGATCTCTCTCATATCCCTCTTATTATTTTCACGTCTATGTTTTTTTTCCCTTTTTTTAGATTGAAACATTGTATGCTTTTCTAAAAACCATTTTTCTCATTTTGTCACTCCCTGGGGGTGGCATTAAGTCCTACAGCCTCAATGATCACCTCAGCAGCATTAAAATGGACACCTGAGTCCCACCCCTCACCTGACCTCTGCCGTGGGGTTTCCCATCTCCTTGCAGCCAGGGCTGGAAATGCCTCCTGGCTCTTCTCTTTCCCCAGCTCTGCTCACGGGAAGGCAAAAGCAGGGAGCCTGAGCCTCTCGAGTCTGGCTGCAGTCCGTGCACAGAGCGCAGCTTGGCTGGGATGAGTTCAACGATTGTGACTTTTAGACAGTTGAGCGCTCTTTAAACAAACACCTGAACAGTTATTTCCATCCCCACAAAAGAATTAAACTTTATCAAATTCACACTGTTTTTATTCTTCCAATAGAAAGATCCATAGGGGTTTAGCCCTGGGCATTTCAAGCTGAGGCTTGTTATGTTTTATACACAATCTCCTCAAAGATAGGAGACCCTCAGCCAATCAAATCTGGGGCTTCCTCTGACCCCACCCCCTAGCACATTTACTATGTGAGCCATGACAGTGGGTGTGCTTTGCATTTTTTCTATAGTTAGGAAGGAAAAGCAGCAGCCTCCCACCCCAGAATCTTTGACTAATTCATTATACAACAGATAGTGAGTACCTACTCTGTGTCAGGCAGTGTGCTAGGCACCAGGCTAGAAAAGGGACCCTACGATGGTTCTGGGAAAGAAAGAAATCACACTCCCGTTTCCATCCTCTGAGCTCATAACCAATGGAGAAATACATTCAAGAATCTGACAGGTGGTGTGCACACACACACACACACACACACACACACACACACACACACAATGGAATACTACACAGCCATAAAAAGGAGTGAAATAAAAATAATATGAAAACTAATAATAGGTATATATATGTATGACTGAAACATTATGCTGTACACCAGAAATTGACACAATATTGTAAACTGACTATACTTCAGTTAAAAAGAATGCAAAAAATAAGAGTGAAATAATGCCATTTGCAGCAACATGGACAGACCTAGGGATTATACTAAGTGAAGTAAGTCAATGACGAACATCACGATATCACTTCTACATGGAATCTAAAAAATGATACAAATGAACTGATTTATGAAACAGAAACAGACTTACAGACATAGAAGACAAACTTATGGTTACCAAAGGGGAAAGGAGGTGGAGGGTTAAATTAGGAGTCTGGGATTTGCAGATACTGACTACTACATATGAAACAGATAACCAACAAGGACCTACTGTATAGCACAGGGAACTATATTCAATAGCTTGTAATAACCTATAATGGAAAAGAATATGAAAAAGAATATATATAGTAACTGAATCACTATGCTGTACACCAGAAACTAACACAACATCGTAAATCAACTATACTTCAATTAAAAAAAAAAGAACCTGACAGGCAAAGATTAAAATGTTAGCTCTATCACTGGAAAAAGCTGGATTGGAGGATGTGGCTTAGCTGTGCAACCTTTTCCTATTTCCCACACCTGCCCAACCCATTCCTGGAGAGCTGCCTCCCCAAAAGGGCAGAGCGTGCCCGGGACCTTGCCCCAGGCTAAGAGCAGACAAACTGGTTCCTCCACGGGGTCAGATCGAGAAGCGAAAGGAAGGTACCAGTACCAGGACCTTCTCTAGGTTCATGGGTTTTAAGCAGCAGTTACTCCTCTGAAAAGAAGGAATGGCGAGGGCAGGAGGAGGGCCAGGAATGTTCTGGCTGGAGCCCCTGCACCGGGAATTAGAGACACCCCCTAGCAAACCCACTCCCTCCTCTCAGAGGAGAGGACAGCCCAGCAGGGGAAAAGGGACAGAATTATACAATGATGTGGTCATTGCTTTACAGAGTTGGGGGTGGGAGGGTTCTGGGCTAAGGCCAGAAGATTGGGCAGGGCCCTTGACAGCCGGGCAGGTTGCAGGACTTGGATGTGCCAAGCCTCAGAGCCTGATGGAAAGGGGGTAGGTGCAAGACAAGGGTGAATGTGCAGGAAGCAACTAAAGTGGATGTCCCCCTCCTGGCTCGCTGAGGACCAGTTTCCTCTGCCTCGATCTCTTTTGCACTCAAGAAATAAAGAATTGAGCACAGGACCCAGGAGGTAGCTGTTCCACAGGGCAAAGGCGGGCCTGCTCGTGTGCCTGCTTGGTGCCTGGTACATGTGGGTGTTCTGCAAATATTTGCTCTTTGAACTCACGTCACATCCCTCCGGCCCATCTTTGCCCTGTCTGGAACAGGCCACTTTTCCTTTAGCCTGCTTCTTTTTACTGCAGAGACCCCATTCTGAGTCACCTTCTTACTTCCTAAGCCTCTCCTGTGAACATTCCAGAAGTGATGTTTGCACAAGCCTGATGCTCTCAGAAGCATGGCTTTCTGTAAATACAGTTTTATTATTAGAAGATGATGAATTTTTAAAACGCCAATTCTGGCCTTTTCATCGTGACAGAGTGTAACTCAAGTCTGCATAAGCTTTGTTCATCAGAAACCTTGCAGGTCTCAGCTCTGGGCTGAGGACGCAGCTTTGGGCAGCGGTCAAGGCCACAGATGCCCAGGGGAGCTAGGGAGGTCCTGTGAGTGATGGAGCCTGCCCAGCCAGAGCACGGTCGCCCATCCTGAGAATGTTCAGGAATACAGGTCTGGCAATTGCTTGTCAAAGAAAGCAAAAATCTGTGGCTTATGTGAAATCACCTAAACTTTAAATTGGACCTCAAATTCTAAAATTAAAAAAGAACACCGTGAGGGCTTAACGTGACACACCTCTTCTCACTTCCCCTGCCAGCTAGCTTCTGGTCTCTGCAGCTTCACGCCAATGCTGGGTTTAGTAGGGAGCCCGCGGTGTCACCAGTCTTGGTTCAAATCCTGATTCCACTGCTTATTGGCTATGTGATTTGGGCAACCTACAGGAGCTCGTTGCCAATGCGGGGATGCGATTTGGTCTTTAAAATTTACCAGGATGGGCAAGGGCTGGGGAGGGGAAGGCAAGGGACTGAAAACCAAACTTTGAGGAAGATGAAAAAATAGGTCCCAGGGACAAGGCTTTTTAAAGTTTAGATGATGCAATTATCAATTTGAAAATATTTGGGATGATCTATCACCGGGAAACACCTGAAGAAAGTGATTCTGGAGTAAAATATCTTCTTTACTTTTAATTTATTAGACAATGGTTACCGTCCAACATTCAAAAAGGAACTGATTTACAATAAAAATTCCTTATTCTCAATGGGAGAGAAAGCCCGTTAATCTGAGGTTGTAGCGGATGATGTGGGCAGTGACCCCGGCCCTCAGGATTCCTGCCAAGCAGACATCTCCACCTGCCACGGCTACAGCTTAGCTGGAGGGTGGGCTCAGCCTGCTGGAAAGGCTGGAAGGTATTGCCCCAGCCACCCTGGGCCACTGACAGGAGAGAGTTGGAGGATACATACCCCAACTCAGGTGGGACATTCTATGTGGCTTCCAGAGCCCCAACAGCCCACAGGAGCATCGCGCCCATCAACGCCCTCCTGCACTGGCTTCCTTACTTCCCTTTCTCACTTCTCCACCTGTGCACCAGTGCTTCCTGGGATCACCTCCCAAATAAACTATTTGCATTCAAAACTCGATTCAGTCTGTTTCAGGAAGAACCCAGCTGTTGCAGGTTGAACTGTGTCTCCCCAGAAGACATTGTGAAGTTCTAACCTTCCCTCCCCCACCTGTGCACGTGACCTCATTTGGAAATAGAATCTTTGCAGATGAAATCAAGTTAGGATGAAGTCATCCTGGATGAGGGTGGGCTCTAATCCATTATGACTGAAGTCACTGTAAGAAGAGGAGAAGCGTTATAGACACAGGCAGGGAGAGCCATGCGAAGAAGGGGGCAGAGACTGAGGGTCTCCAGCAACCGCCAGAAGCCAAGAGAGATGCATGGAAAGGATTCTCTCTCTCAGAACCTCCAGAAGGGACCGATCCTGTGGACACCTGGATTTGGGACTTCTGACCTCAAGAACTGTGAGAGAATACACTCCTATCCCTTCAAGCCACCCAGTGTGGGGTCATTTTTTAGGGCTTCCCTAGGAAATGAATACACCAACCTATGACAAAAGTCAATGTTTCATTCTTCTGAATTTCCCAAGAGTCTAGGGCTCTTAGGCTGTGTGCTTCTGAGACCCTTACTGCAGGGGTCCACATCGTGCCTGCAGAGGGGTCAGACCGGGATGACGGGAGGGATCAGGCCGAAAGGATGAGAGGAGGCAAATGGACTCTCCTGGAGTCCTCCTGGGTGGTGAAAATAACAGTGTGGCCAGATTTAACAAACAGGAGGGAATGGAAATGCCTGACGCTTCGGTAACATTTACAGATCTTTTCTACACACACCCGCAAAACCCGGCACTTACGTGAAACTGAGCTTGCACAGCTTTTAAATGCTAAGGTGTGCTGTTCGCCATCTTTAGATGAATCATGGCACGAATTAAATAGTGACGGGGAGTTCATAGAACTTTAAAATCTGTTTATGTCAAACTATACATTCCAAATCTCTTGACTGTTTACATTTCTATTCTATTTCCAAGAAACAGAAGGAAGGAAGGAAGGAAGGAAGGAAGGGGAAAAGGAGAAAAATCATTGAGCTCTCTTGGAAATTATCTTAATCCCTTATCAAAACCCAATTCCAGTTTTCAAACCTTCAACTGTTTCTGTCTCCTTTTATCCACCTTTATTGAGCAGTTGCCTCTTCTCTAACTTGGGTTCAGTCTTTTTCTGTAAGAAATAAATCTGTTTTTAAGTGTTTGACCTTGAGCCCAGAAGACGGAGGAAGGACGGAGGGAAGTCAGCACAGCCTGATAAAGACGCTGCAAACTCACTCCTGTGGCTGGAGGGAGGCTTCATTCCTGTCTTGCCACCTCGGAGTTTCCCTCCTGGCTTTTCATCCCTTAGCCCAGAGTTGGCGGATAGGTACCCAAGACAAAAACCCATTGTGGGCCTGTGGCTGGAAGTGGCCACAGCAATTTGGAGTCTCTTTTAAGGATTCCCTCCCGCCATTCTGCAGACAAGCGTTGCCATGGTAACTCTCCAGGGGCATTTTCAACCCAACAGAGGCATTCCAACGCACCCACCGAGAAGGTTGGTTAAGAAAATCTATCTTGACAAATAGTTGGCGTTTTAATTTGAGGCAGAGTCAGAAACTCTGCCCACAGCGCTGAGTGACCCTTTGAGCAGGAGAATGAAAGTGATCAAAGTAATCTGAAATGTCTGTAATCAGACTTCCAACTGGGGTGAGCAGGGCCCAGAAGCCCTTTTTTGGGAGGTCTCTCCATAAAAAAGAGGCCCAGTTAGCAAAAGACCCTGTGAGTGCGGTTAAGAGCAGAAGTCAATGGTGCTGATTCCTTCTGGAAAGGGAGACTAGCACTCTTTTCTTTTACTCTCTTACTCACGCATTGACCCTCCCCAAGTCCCTCCTAGAAGCTTCCTGCCTTTCCAGGTTCCATTTCCCTTAGGCCACACACCATATTGGATTTTGGATTCATTTGAACATGGAGTTCAATCCCTGCTGTGTGACCTTGTTCCTTAACCTCTCTGGGCCCCAGTTTCCTCATCTGTTAAATGGAGATAGTAGGGTGGAGGATAGCTGGGAACAGTAAACGGGAGGACGTCCATCCCTGTCTCAGCACAAAAGGCGCACAGAGCTATCCAATAAACGTCGGTTCCTTCCCTTCTTATAACTTTCCTTTTTCTTTGTGGTCTTTGTGTGAAGAAGAATGACCACAAACTAGAAAGAGAGATGTCATCCCTCAGTTCTGTGGATGTTTGGCTGAAGTGAAAGCACTTGATGGGAGTTACTGTTTAAATGAGGGGAAGAGATCACAGGATAAAGGCACGATATCCCAAGAGAGTCAGAACAGGATGAACAGAAATCAACAAAATCTAGCTCAGCCACTTCTAGCGAGTCCAGACTGCTGAGGGTGGGGGCAGGAGGAAGTACAAAACTGTCCCCAGGAGCCCAATGTGAATGTACTTAATGCCACTAAACTGCACACTTAAAAAATATTTCATGTTATTGGATTTTACCATAATTAAAAAAAAAGTCATTAGTGATTTCCTGAGGATTTTATTCCAGATGGGAAAAAATTAATAATGCAATGAATGCATTAAACGAAGAAATAAATCCGTTTAGGTTTTTCGTTAATAATATGCATGGCACCCGTAACCAGGATGAACTCTGCAAAGAGAAAAGGCACTATACATTTTCAAGGGCCAGGGATAGAATGAAGAGTTGTTACATCCGAAAGATCACAAACCACCTCTCAGATCCCCTTGAACTAGGATCTGAGGCACATAAAACACTGGGAAGTCTTTAGGCTACCTTTAAAACACACATTTAGTTTTCTCTCCAAACAGCCCCATAGTCTACCCCTGAAGGTACACTGATCTGCGGAATTGCAGTCGTTAAACAGCTGTGTCTGTGATGTAGTTGGTTTTTGTCAGGGCTGGAAAACCTGAGGGCATCCGCTTCTTCTGCTACCCAGGCACCCAGTCCAGGGAACTCCCCCGCCGCCCCCCCGCCCCAGAAGGCTGCTTCTTACCTACCGGATGGGCTCCAGTGAGGGGCTGGGAAAAGTTCTGCCGTAAAGGTGGCTTGAAGGATTGTATTAAATCACCACTTAGAAAGGCAAGTGCAGTCAATTATTTAATGAATCTTCCACGGCATGGTTTGGGCTTTAGTTTTCTTCAAATTAAAAATGAAAAAAAAAAAAAGCAATTTCAGGGAGACTCCGCTTGACAGTTTTTCAAGTCTGTGGAGTTTCATTTCCAGCTCTACCCCTAGAAAAAAGCCTGTCAATCATGGAACTCTGAGCTGAAAGGAAGAAAAGCTTTCCAGGGGAGCTCTGATCCGAGGTACCGTGACAGGCACCGCAATCACTGCCATCACGAAGGGGCTTCTGCTGTTCTGGGAGTGACCGTGGCTAGAGATGTGAGACCACTCATACCATAGAAAGGGACAGTGAACACTGGCCTTGCGGGGCAAGGACGAGCCTGCTCCGGCCTCAGACTCAAGGGCTCCTTTGAAGGGGGAAGGAAATGGTATCTCTCAAAGTCCTTATACATGACAAGTGCTTTATATACCTTATCTGAGTTCCTCACATCAAACCTGCAAGGTAGGTACAACCCTGGGCATCTCACACAAGTGGAAAAAGGCTCAGATGGAGTAAATAACTCACCAAAGTTAACCCAGATGGTAAATGGGGCTCCAGAAGGACTCCAGGGCCCTCCCTGCCTCCACCAAACCATGAGCTCCTCTCAGCACCCTCGGAGGAGAGACCACAGCTGCCCGGGAGGGAGGAGGTTTTCAGTTTGAGTGGAGTAAAGAGGGGCTGGAAAGAAGCTACAAAATGCTGTGCTGCTAAACAAACAAAAACAAAAACAAAAACAAAACACCAGCAAAAACCCAGTCATAGCCGAGTCCTAGGGGTGAGGCTCACTGCCTATGTTGAGTCTTTAAAAGGGAGCCATTGAGGATCTGTGAGGAAGGGCATGCCAACACCAGACCTTTAATAAGGTTCCTCCAGCTGCACTCGGGGGGAC
The DNA here is from genome assembly GCF_048773025.1 of Camelus bactrianus. Taxonomy (NCBI): domain Eukaryota; kingdom Metazoa; phylum Chordata; class Mammalia; order Artiodactyla; family Camelidae; genus Camelus; species Camelus bactrianus. The sequence goes on from NC_133552.1 coordinate 17,675,277, forward strand.
ATGGGCAGTGATGCCGGCTTCAGGGTTAGACTTTCTCCCTTTCTGCGTACAACTCCACGTGGGAGGCGGCAGCAGAGCGAGCTGGTCAAGAGCTCTGCCAAGCTTTGCCTCTTTGTAGCTGTGTGTTTGGGGCAAAATACTTTCCCTCTCTGAGTTTCTATAAAATGGGTTAAGTATATGTACCTCAGAGGGTTATTGTGAAAGATACAGGAGAAAAAGGGTACTCACCACTCAGCAGAGTATTACATACCTGTAAGTGACAGCCATTATTACCAAGATTAGGAATTCATTCAAGTGCTGTACTTCCTCAGGACACATTGGCAAGCAGGTCTGACCAGAATCAAAGCTGTAAAGAAAGGGAAATTAATCTCTGGTCTCCTTTCACCTCTACCCACCATTCTTAGCTCCCAAACTCATGTGGCAGCAAAGCCTGCCTTGAAGTCAAGGGAGCCTAGTGATAGACTGTATCTTACTTAGTGTGAGACACACACGTTTTAGGGCTGCCGTGTCCGTGTGTTGGACGATGTGGGGGTTGGCCATGGTGCTCACTTGTTTGGGCAAACAGTAGTCTAGCACTTGCTGTGAGGGTATTTTTAAGATCTGCTATCAGCGGACTTTAAATAAAGAAGATTACCCTCAACTGTGGGTGGGTCTCCCTGTTAGTTTGTCCAGGATGCCATACAAAATACTGCAGACTGGGGGACTTAGACATTTATTTCTCATAGTTCTGGAGGCTGGAAGTCCAAGCTCAAGGGGCTATTAGGCTTGGGTTTTTTGGTGGTTTTTTTTTTTTTTTTTTTTTTTTGAGCTCTCTCTCCTTGGCTTGCAGACAGCTGCCTTCTCTCTGTGTCCTCACATGACTTCTCTGTGTGCCCCTCCCCGGTGTCACTTCCTCTTCTTATAAGGACCAGTCTTCTTGGATTAGGGCCCCACTCTGTGACCTCATTTAACCTTTGTGACCTCATTTGACCTCTTTAGAGACCCTATCTCCAAATATAATCTCATTGGAGATTAGGATTTTAACATATGCATTTGGGGAGGACATTATTCAGTCCATAACCATCTCATCCAATGAAATGAAGGCCTTAGGAGCCAAAACTGAGGTTTCCTGGGGGAGAAGAAATTTTGCCTCAAGACTGACACAGGAATCCTGCCTGAGTTCCCAGCCTTCTGTCCTGCCCTATTGATTTGGGGCTTGCCAGTCCTACAATCATGTAAAACAATCCCTTGAATCAAATCTCTTTTTTAAAAATGTTTTTAAATTTAATTAATTAATTATTTTTTGTGAGTGGGGGTTAATTAGTTTTTTTTTAAACAGAGAAAGTGCAGATTGAACCAGGACCAGGACCCTGTGCATGCCAAGCACCCACTCTACCACTAAGCTATACCCTCCCCCCAAATCAAATCTCTTTATACAGAGCATATATATGTGGTATGTAATATGTGGTCTGTAATAGGACACACAGATCATAGATGGTATATAAAGGATCAGCGCTGTGCTCTCCTGACTTCTGGCCTCTCCATCAGGGTTCTTCGGGCCATGCTGTCCAGCAGCTGAAGGTTCAGGACCTGAGGACTCAGGACACACTTCTGGAATGGAGTGGGATTGAAGAGAATATGGGGACAATGCCAGTTCTCCAGAGCAGTTCGCTGAATAGAAGGCCTTATTCAGTGGGGACTGGCCCTCTGAAAGTGAGTTCCATTTGATTAAGTGGAAACTCTTTCATTTTATTTCCCTAGATAACATGTTTTCTCAGTCTTTAGTGATGGCTCCCTCCTGCCACCTCATCTTGTCCATTTTCCTTATAAATGATCTCAGTTGTGACCCAGAGCTACTAATTAAGTCAGTTAAACACTGTGAGGTTTCTGCCTCCAGCAGTGCTATAGAAATCGAGGGTTTTGCTGGCAAGTGACTCAACCGTCTGAATATATTAATTACTGCATGAACTGTTAGAGCTTTGAGAACATCCTAAGAACATTCTAAGAATACCTTGATAATGAACCGTCTCCACCATGATTCACCTCTTCATGGTCAGGAGAACGTCTCATTCCAAAAGAAGCCTCCATTTGTGTTAAGTCACTCAACTAAGCTCTCAGAACAAGCACTCAAAAACAGACCACGTAAATGTGCTCACACATCCGTACCGGTGAGGACTGGCTAGGTTCCACTGCAGTGGAACAGCTCCCCAAACTCTGCAGCTTGAAACAACAAAAGTTTCTCTCTTGTTCACACTCTGTATCCCCAGGGGCTCTGTTCTGGGTCATCTGCAGATTGGGAGGAATTCACTGGACTGAATGGTGCTACCTCACAGTGGCATCAGGGTAGCTATAGGTCAAGGTCACATGCCAGTGAGGCAGGGGGGCCGGGACACCTGGAAGAGCAGCTAAGGTGGGGAAAGTGGTCGGGCTTTGGGGACAGACAGGCCTGGTTCAAGTTCCAGCTCCAGCACGTCCCTTGCATGTGACCTTGGATATATTCTTTATTTTCTCTGAACCTTAGCCCTTCTATCCAGTGTGATTAACCACATCTCCTAAAGCTGATGTGAAGATTTGGGACACGATACTTGGAAAGCGGAAAAGCATTGAGCTCTGGGCATGATAGGGAACAAGTGCTCAATAAATGTGAACAGTCTTTTATCCTCTCTGCTGCTCCAGTGTCCTCCAATCCCACACACACAGACACACACACACAGGGCAATGAGAAAATCCTGAGTTTTATAAAAGTACCATTCTTTTCTTAGGAGTCTTTAGACTTGTGTTTCCAACTTTTTGGGTCACAACCCACAGTCAAGAAAAACATTTGAATAAAACCATGTGTGTGCTGGAGGGGACAATGGGTACAAGCACTGAACTGCACCTCACCAGGCAGAACGTGCAGGGATCACAAACCCAACATCCCTCTCCTGTGTGTCCAGAGAAACTCCTTTGCAGATGTGCCAAGGAGATGACCGAGAAGGTTTGTAGCAGCACTGTTTGCAAACACCCAGTCTGGAACCATCACCATGTCCGCCAGTCCTGGGGCAGAACATGTATCATGATGCAGTCATAGGAAGAAACATGTGCAGCAGTGAAAATGAATGAACTACGCCAACAGGAATAAATCTCACAAATATAACATTGAGTGGAAGAAGCAAATCCCAGAAGAACTGTCATGAGGACCTCAAAGACAGGTCACACTAAAATCTATTTTTTCCTGATGACAAATGGGTGGTGAAGTTATAGTGAATGCAAGGGAGTGAGTATCATAAATGTCAGGATAGTGGCTGCCCCGGGGCGGTGGGGGGTGGGGGAGGAAAAAAAGCGAGGGAGGTCATTCGGATGGTTTCTAAGAAGTACCAGCTCGGCCTTAGTTCTTAACCATGGTGACGGGGATTCAGGATTTTGCTTTATTAGTCTTTAAAATACATCAGTTATATACACTGCTGGGAGTTTAATATATTTCACAATAAAAATAAAGGTTAAAAAAAAAACCAGAAATACATTTTAGGTCCTACCCCAGTGCACACATTTATAGATCCATGTGTGTGTATTTATACTGAAACAAAAATTTCACAAAGAAATCTGCCTTCATTATAAGAGGTGTATTCATATGTTTATTTTATTTTATTTGGTTCAGTTCTATTTTTTAATGCTAGTTGTAAACTACTCAACTGATTTCAGAACCCCCTAGTGGATCATGACCTATAGTTTAAGAACACTGCCTTAGACTAAAGATAAATACCAACATCCCGCCTTGCTTAGATCAGAAAGGCTATTTGAAATACTTGAAAAAGCCCAATGTGGCAAAACCAGATCTTGTTCTTGCAAGGGATTTACTGCTTTTCATCAGCAATTTGCATTTCAACAGCAAGGCTTTTCCTCCAGGGAGCCAGTCCAGTAAGTGGTTGCTGCTTACTGTACTGCACAACCAGGCACCCTCATCATCTGATTCAAACAGCTGAGAAAAAAAGAAGGCTAGAAGCAACAGTTTGGGGGCTGTATTTCTAGGGTGGAACAACAATGTTTCCAAGAGACAAACCAAAGTGTATCATCAGGGAATAGGCAATGGAAGCAACTGACGGCTGCAGCAGGAGTGGGAATGGCAGCAGGCACATCTAAAGGATGAGGGGTGCTGAGATGAAAATGGCGCTCTGACACAGCCTCCCACGGAAGAGCGTTTTGTTCAGGCGCTGTCCTGTTGTGGTTGGCACATTATGTGGAGGGAGCGGCTTGGGGTGAAAGACTGCTGGCTGGCCAGGTAACAGAGCAACAGGAGGAAATCAATAGACAGCCAGCCAACACTCCTTTAGTGTCTAAATTACTCAGAACGTTCGTCTCCAGCGCTTCCAAGTTAGCACTGCTTTTACTGGTTGAACAGGACCCCAGGCAGAACAAGCCAATCCCACAACTCAGATCCATGTGAACTGCACATTCGCTCTAAGGCGCCCAGGTACCTGCTTGAGTGGTCTCCTGCCTTTCGGGATCCTGCCTTTCGGGATCCCTGTTGCCCTCTGGCTTTCCTGTAACTCCAAGTTCAGAAGTGGTGACTCCATCAAAGGCCAGAGGGGGAGCTTACGAAATGCTATCTCCAGGGACCCCAGCCCATCTAGCAAAACCCCATATGAACTATTTCAGATGGTCTCTCCCTCGAGCTGGTCCCTGGTCCTCCTCCAGAGAGTGACCAGAGGACAGCTGGCTATGGCTGCTTGTAAGTACTTCGGGACACGTTCTCTTCAAGCCATGAGAAGGTAAGTGGATGAAGCATCCAGGAGTCCCTGCCAGGAGAGGTCAGAGCTACCTGCTGCCCTGTTCCCACACGAAACCACAAGAAGATGGAGCACAGATTCTGATAGGTCAGGACCTTTGACATGAGGGGGCAAAAAACCCATCTGAGCTCCAGACAGTCCTGTAGTGATGCCAGGGCACCTGACCATAGAGGTGCCCCTCCTAATCGTTGGGGTGGGTTGGGCTAAGACAACAGCAGGAATGAGAGAAAATGAGAAAGAAGAAATGACAGAACTCTCACGTTCCCCTGTGTTCTTGATAATCACTGAAACTTCATAGCCAGCATAATAAAACTTGGGTTCCCAGATCCCTTTCATTCCAGCATTCCTCTTCCTAAGCAGGAAGGAGAAATGTTTGGCATTATTGGCACTCTACGAATCCGTTATCTTACGTGTAGAGGAGCAGACCCGCCACAGGTGCAGTCAGTCTATATTCTCAGGGTGTTCCTTTTGCACCAGAGTTTACAGCAAGGCAGAATACTAGGAACCTTCTGTCCTTGGAAAGAATCCACAAGGGAGGTCTGCTGCAATGACATGTTCCCTTCATCTCCAGGAACCTGTTAATGCTTCTTGTGTTGTGGACAGGAGGCTGCAATATTGCAGCGATGTGTGCGTGTGTCTGTGTGTGTGCTTGCGTGCATATGTGTTTGTCCACATACTGAAGACAGAGAACAAACTTCCAAGAAAGACCAGAAAGGTATGGAAACACAGTCTGTGACGCAAATGTGCACATGGTCAGGAGCCGGGTACCACTTTCGGGGGCAGGTTTGAACTCACGAGGTCCTCTACCCTACAGCTGGGGCCCTTGGCTCTGAGTCCAGCCTCTTGCTCAGTAACGCCTACTTCTAACCTACTTTGTGTAAAAGATACATTGATACGTTTTAGGTAGCCCCTAAAAGGAAAATCAAAATTTGAGAAGATAAAGATGCCATAAAAGCTTTATGAAACAAAGACGATGTTTCACAGTGAATACACACTTCTTGGTAATAACAGAAATTAAGCTGCTGTGGGTTTTTCCTATCCTACTTGTAAATGTGCCCAGAGGGTAACAAGCCACGAGCACATCCAATCACTCTGATAATTGAATAATAAATAAGCATCGAGTCAAGACAGACTGTGCGAGGCAGCAATGCCAACAGGCTGGAGCAGCACCTCCCCAAGTGGCCCAAAGGCAGCCTGAGACAGATCAAAGAGGAAATACGAGGACAGCTCTCTATACATCTCCCGACCTTGGTGTTTGTCCAAGACATGTGGTGCAAACAAACTCCTGAATGCACACCTCCGCCCTCCCTGAAGCGCTAAGTGAGCTGCTGAAAACATGCTTGTCTCAGTGTGGGCTTCAGAGAGGCAGCAGCGGGCAACTGCCTGGATGGAGTACTCAGACCATTGGAAAATTGGATGGATTCTGACTTCAGCATCAATCAGCTGCTTCCCCAAGGGAAAAAAAAAATGTGTGTGTGGTGGGGGGCAGGGAATTAGGTTACTGAGTTCGAAGAATTAACATAATGGAAGGAAATAAGGAGCTACAGAAAGTGTATGAATTCACTGCCATCTATAACTCACTCCTAGAAAATTTTTTTTTTGCTTTCTGATTCCTGGAGGATTTGGCCCAATGATTCAGGGCACTTGTGAGGCTCCATTTAAATCTGGGGTAAGGAGAGTGGAGCTCTTTCACTGAAGCCAGACCCAGAGTTGACATGTGAGTAAGGAAGTAATGGCTGGTACATGTTATCAAATTCATGGCTTTCACTTTTTGGGGGAGCTCAAGTAGGAGACGCTGCCTAATTACAGGGGCAGCCTCCCTCTCCCAAGGGCTCCTATCAGGGAGGCCACGACCACCTTTAACAGAAACGCCCAGAGCTCACCTGTCATCATGCTCCTTTGGACCCTGGGAGACAGGGAGGGGCTTGGGGCCAGCAAACTGATGTACGTTCTACTAATGTTATTAGCATGTCCTTCAAAGAAGTGGCAAAGTGCTAGGATATCACTAGAAATAGAAGACATAGTCTCTGTTTCAGCCCACAATGTAAAACTACACCGTGAACAACAGTTCTGTGAATACTCACAGATTGATCCAATGGTTCTCGTACCCATTTTACGCATTTAGCACTGTACTCTGTACACGGAGCCTTCAGTAAAGGTTGTGGCTGATGAATGGAGGAGGAGAAGGAGGAGGAGGAGAAGATGATGATGATGACGCTTTGGAATGACTTGGTGCAATCTTTTCTGTAAAAGGGATGGATTAAGTGATCAATACTACTCCTTGTAATCTATAAAAAACCACTTTACTTTCCTATTCAACCAAAAATTCTATAAATGTGACTATCGTACCTTTCAAGGTTGTGCATGTAATAGCTGAATAATAAATACCTATGGACTTGTAAATCAACTGTAAGTCAAAAAAAATAAAAATAAAATTTAAAAAAGCAAATACCTATGGACTGATTTTATGAATCCACTTGCAGAGATAGAGAAAACTATCCTCTCCGTGGCTGCATGGGGACGGGGAGAGGCAAGAGGCCTGTTAGAACGCTGCTCGCCTGGGCTCCTGGCGCCCATGTGACACTGTGTATACGGGCAGTGTGTTGGCCTTCCTACTGGCAAACCCCTCTCCCTCCAGCGTGACTCACTATTTGCTGCCTCTTTAAGAAACAGAATGACTTTTGGCCTTTCTGCTTGGTGTTTCAGGCTTTTAGATCACAAGTGGTCACAACGTACATGCAGTCAGGAGGCTAAATCTCTGATTACGGGTCAACGGTGCAAAAGGAGAACAGGGTGGCATGATTATATGCTGCATGTCTGCAGTGTCTAACCTGGAAAGTGCTGGTTCTTTTCTAGGTCATCTCCTTTGAACACTCAGGGTGAAATGTCCCAGTGATATCAAGAAACAGCATCATTTCAAGCCCTGCCATTACACATGCTGAAAGTATCAGCTATCACGTTGGCCAAGAGCAAGAAAAACATCAGCCCTCCTCACAGAAACACACACGCATACAGACCTGGCGAGGTTTCTCAGTGTCACACCTTTGTGTACATTCCTGACTTCTGGTTTTTGCCATTAACCCCAGAACCTTCTTGATGAAATTTTGTTAACAAACCTCAAAGAACTGCCTTCTTTACAGCAGTATGGGTGCCAGGGTCTCTTCCGGAATTAAACGGCTGCTTTACCTGACAATGGTTCATCACCTAGACTTGTTAGAAGGAGCTATCTGGTGTTGGATTTTCTTTTTTATAGGAGAGAGAAAATCAACCTGAAAGGTTACTATCACCATTGATGTTAAAATGCCAGTGGAGGGTGAAAAATAACAAACAATGCCAAGAACAATTTTCCTCCCCAGATGTCCTGAATGAACCCCAAGAATACAGAGCACTCACCCTTCTAGTCAAGGATGGGCAGATCATATGGCGATAAATAATATCTAGGAGAGGCATTTTCTCCTTTATTTTCTTAATTATGTAAGTAATTAGATACTCAACGTAGAAAAATAGAAAATACAGATAGTGAAGAGTTAATCAACCAACCAAAAGTCAGACCCAGAGAAGATCACTGTAAATATTCTGGTGTATATCCATCTCTATGGACTGAATGTTTGTGTCCCCCCCAACCCCCACCAGTCATATGTTGAAACCCTAACCTCCAATGCGATGGTAATAAGACGTGGGGCCTTTGGGAAGTGATTAGGTTTTGAGGGCAGAGCCCTCAGATTAGTGCCCTTAGGAAAGAGAGAATCAGGAAGTGGGTTCTCACCAGATACCACACCTTGACCTTGGACTTTCCGGCCCCCAGAACAATGAGAAAGAAATTTCTATAATTATAAGTCACCATGTCTATGTTATTCTGTTACAGCAGCCCAAACGAACTGAGACATCATCAAAACTTTTTCACATATCTGTGTTTATTTTTAATGGAATTAAATCTATATTTAATATTGTGTGACTGCTCTTCCCCATAACATACCATGAATATCTTTATATATTTATATATGTGCATGCACACACATGCACATCATCATTTTGTTATTTTTAATGGTTAAATAATATTCCATTCTCAAGATGGATTGCACTTCATCTATTCAGCCCTGGATATCACTGGACATTTAGGCTGCTTACAGCTTTTCCCTATTGAAAAAAGACCCTAATGAGTATCCCTGTACATATAGTTGCATATTTGTCTGTTAATTTCTTAAAGATAAAGTCCTTAGAATGGAACTGCTAGGTACATGCACATTTTTGAGGCATTTGCTAAATATTTCCAAACTGTACTCCAGGATTTGTACTGATTTACACTTTTAGCAAGTGTCTAAGAGAGTCTTTTTCCCTAGATGCACAAGAGGTACCTTTTAAAATCCTGTGTATCATCTTTGCCCTTGAACTCCCAACCAGGACACACTCCTCTTCTGGCAGCAGCTTACAGAAAGAGCTCTGTACCACTTGTGGGCACCAAACAAAGAAAGATGGGCGGGCAGCCATAAGCTAGAGAACAGCTGAAATTGGCTGTCAGGACATAGTGAAATTTTGCTCAAGAGAAAGAGAGAAAAGAGGGAGCTGTCAGCCTCAGAGATATTTGGCTTGGTTCTTTTTCCTTCCTTTCTGCTTTAAAAGCAGCAATACTTCTGTTTATAAAGCAAGGTTTCAGCTTCCAACCTTTCTCCAGATTCAAAGATAATTGATATCTGTGCGTTTTCACATAGATAATCGGAGCAAGTCCTCCTCCCTACCTGATTTTGTGCAGATGTGATTATCCGCCTGGCTACGGATTAGGACACTTTCCTCAACAGCAAGGTAGAGTGTTGGACCTCTGATCCTCAGTCTCAAGCTCCCTTTAAATATTTCCCTCTTTCACTTAATATTTAAGAGATTGTATTAACCCCAGGACCTTTGGTAGAAATTGCCTTTTTGACATAATTCCTCCTATCAACTTTCGCTGTGCCTTGTTTGGTTTTCTCCTAAAGGAGGATGCAGCACAAATGAAAAAAAACTGAAATGTGGTCCCAGCTATTCTGCAGATGCCATGAAATTAGCTGCATTAACGGAACCATGTTTATTGTGTGAGTGACTCTGGGGTCACAGTTGCTGACTCGTGAGGAGGTACCGACGTTTGGATGGTACTCTACAGGGCTCTGTCATGGTCAATTTGATCTGTCAACTTGGCTAGGCCACGGTACTCAGATACTAGGTCAAACATAACTCTAGATATTTCTGTGAAAGTTTTTTTTTAAATAAGTTTACCATTTAAATCAGCAGACTTTGAGTAAAGCAAATTACCCTCTGTAATGCAGGCAGGACTCATCCAATTAGTTGAAGGCCTTAATAGAAAAACTGATCCCTGAAGAGGAAATTCTGCCTCCAGACTGCCTGCGGACTGCAGCATCGGCTCTTCCCTGAGTCTCCAGTCGGCTGGCCTGCTCTGCAGATTTTGAACTTGCCAACGTCCACAAATTGTGTGAGCCAATTCCTTAAAATAGCCCCCATCCAAAAATATACAGAGAGAAAGAGAGAATATAGAACACATAGAAGATTTTATACATATAAAACTTCCTGTTGGTTCTGTTTCTCTAGTGAACCCTCATGCAGGTCCATTGCCAGCTTGTGACAGACCTTTCTGGTCAGGGTTTCCACCTCTTCTGACATCACTCTCAGAGCCAAGAAGCAAGCACAGCTGAACACCATTCTCTCCCACTTGTCAAAGACATATTCAAAGACAAATGAGAATGCTAATAGCAGCAATGCCCCAGGTACTGTGCCAAGCTCACCGCCCAACACTAGGAGCTTGGCCTAAGGGCCCTCGTCGACAGAGAGGAGGCCGCGGCCCGGGGAGGCTGGGCCACCTGCCTCTCACCTGGTAAATGGGACTCCAACGAGCAGCTGTAAGTGGCAGGCCTGGGGGTGGGAGCCAGGCTCCCCTGACTTGCCTGATTCTCAAGTTCAGGAGGTCATCTTGCCTTGTTGTAAAAGCAGTTTGGCATCTGAAAAAACATTGAGTCCCAACTGGGCATGAGCAGAGCTCTAAATTCTCTTTATTTCCGAGCAAGTGAAAACTACCCAGAGACCAAACACGCGGAATGAGATTCAGGTGGGAAAGAGAATCTTCCTGAGCCAGGGCATCAGAGCTGTGAGTTCCTCCAGTTCGAGGACAATTTTGATGCTCAACATCTCCCACAGATTGTCTCTGCAGCTGTCTTTATCTCCAGCTCCGATCCCTCTCTAAGGCCATTACTTGCCGAGCTGGGCTCCCGTCCTGCTTAAATAGGCCCAGACTCAGCTCTTCCCAGGCTCCCAGTGTCCCTGTAGGGGTTGCACTGTGGCTGGGGAACCTGTTGTCTGTTCTGCCCCTTGGCTAAAGATATCTCTATTCTCCCCACTCCTGCTGCTCCCTTTCCCTCCTCACTGTCACAGTCTCCTGGCTTCATCCTCTCCTTTCCAGGTAAAAAGATGTGGAGACAGGAGCCAAGGTGAGGAGATTAGGAGGAGGAAGACCAAAGCTACTCCTTTCCTCTCTCCTTCCCTCGCAAGTCCAGACACAGTCAAAACATAACAGCATCTTTCAGCCACGTGAACAGATGCTGCAGTAACTGTCACAAGAAAGCATCAATGTGTTTTAACACTCATGGGGGAAGAGCTGTAATAAAGCCCTGTCCGCCGCTGTTCGGAGTCACAGAAGGGAAAATGACAATATGACAAGAGGCCCTGGGCTCCTACTGGATTTGAGGCAGATTATAATATGAAAAACACCATTGGCCTTTCACAGATGACACTCTAAGTGTTATGGAAGCATGTTCACCCAGAAAAATGGTCAATATTTTACAACATTCTTTCCTATTTTCCTAGGAGAGATGTACAGAATTATTCCGCCTCTTTTATTTCTACTGTTTCCCCCTCCCCCTACCTCCTGCGATGCCAGAAGCAGCTGCTGTTGCCTTGGCAACATTACAGAATAAACTTGTTGCTTTTGAACCATCTGTATCAACCTGGGCTATGGTGAGGCTGTTTGTTTCCTTTTCCTACTTGTCATTTACCGAAAGCCAGACTTTATCATTCAGACTCTGACCTTCCTGAACAGTTACATGAGGGCCAACTTTCATACTCATCTCAAAGTTAGGAGGGCTGACGCATTCTTTGGGAGTCAGGTCTTTCCCAAAGAACCCTTAATAAAATATACACCTGTTATTAGGGAGACGGGACCCACCAGCACACTACAATCCAACGGGATTAATCAGCGTTCTTGGAGAAAACAGAATCCCACGAAAAAACAAGTGTATTAAAGTAATATGCTTTTTCCCCTCACTATAGACATATTTTTATTATCTATTTGTCCTTATTCCAAAAGGGATACAATACAGTGATTATAAAAATAATATTTGCATCTTAAAACAGATTTGGCAAATACAAAGCAATATTTAAAAATTACCAATAACCCTGCTACCCACACACCGTTACTATTTTTGTACGTTTTTTTGTGTGTGTGCTATGTTATTTTAAAAAATAAGATGGATTTGTTTTGTAAATACAATTCTACATTCTGATTTTCCTAATTTAATATACATTGGGCATTTTTGCATGTTACATAAATTATTTGAAATATGACCTCTCTCTCTCCCTCTTTCTCTCTCTCTCTTGCCTCTCCCCAATCACTCTCTCTCTAAGCACTGTTTTATTTCTTTGTTAAAGAACCTGGTCATATTTCCTGTAGAGTTTCCTACAACCTGGATTTTGCTAATTGGTTCCTCAGGTTGTCATTTATCACATTCCTCTGGCCCCTATGTTTCCTAAGAATGGGTAGCTAAATCTCAAAGATTCTTGTTTGTTACTTTGATAAAGATGCTTTGTAAGCAGCGCTGTGACCTCCCAGGAGGCACCCAATACCTGGCTGTCTTTCTGTGATGTCAGCAGCCATTGATGATCACTGCCCAGATCCATTATTTCATTAGGAATTTCCAAGAGGTGATATTCTCATTTGACCATTATTTCTTCATTTGCTAATTGGAGTACTTCTCCAAAGAGAAACTTCTCCCCCTTGACTACTTAATTATACTGAGATATAGTTCATAGAAGAAAGGCAGGATAAATGCCTAATTTATTCCCTTTATTTGCCAGTTATCAAAATTATGAATTAAGTGCCAAACATCATCCAAAGGGAACTAATTAGTTTCTCTAGTATCATTATGAATGGACAGATTTAAACATATTTGATGTGTTTCAACCCACTGCAGTTATTATTCTTAATCATGCTCCAAGTGCCCCATCTTCAGCCAAAGGGCGCGTCTTCACACTGCTTTCTGAATCCTTATGAAGATCCTAGCATTTGTTTCTAGCACTTTTTTTTAAAATGCATCCTTACTTTCTGTTGTGATGAGATGTTCCAGGTTCACGTTAAACATGTTCTGCTCCAGCTCTAGAACCAGTCATTTCTTCAAAGAGATCTACTTTCTTTGCTTTTAAGTGGGGAAATTTATATAGAAACTACAATCTAGGTTTTAAGTTATTCAGTTTTCAGCGTCTTTTCTGTGGATAGAAATAAGAAACTGCTTTTGCTCTCCCCCTACCTTCCCATTCTGCTCCACCCACTCCTTAACATAATACCATTGCAATTGCTGCCATTTGAATTCAAGATTACAGTATTTTTATTTAACCTCATCAATCTTATACCTGTGGCTCCTTTCTCTTACACCAGTGACACCAATGTAGTTACTCATTTGCTTCATCAACAATATATACACATCGATGGCCAAAAAGCACATGAAAAGATGCTGAACATCACTAATTGTCAGAGAAATGCAAATCAAAACTACAATGAGATATCACCTCACACCAGTCAGAATGGTCATCATTAAAAAGTCTTCAAACAATAAATGATGAAGACGGCATAGAAAAAATGGAACCCTGCTACATTGTTGGTGGGAATGTAAACTGGTGTAGCCACTATGGACAACAGTATAGAGGTTCCTTAAAAAACTAAAAATAGACTTACCATATGATCCAACAATTCCACTCCTGAGCATATATCCAGATTAAAATATAATTAAAAAGACACATGCACCCCAATGTTCACAGCGGCACTATTTACAATACCCAAGACATGGAAACAAACCAAATGTCCATTGACAGATGACTGGACAAAGAAGATGTGGTATATATACACAATGGAATACTACTCAGCCATAAAAAAGAATAAAATAATGCCATTTGCAGCAACATGGATGGACCTGGAGATTGTAATTCTAAGTGAAGTAAGCCAGAAAGAAAAAAAAATGCCGTATGATATCACTTATATGTGGAATCTAAAAAAAGGACACAAATGAACTTACCTACAGAACAGAAACAGACTCACAGACATAGAGATCAAACTTACAGTTACCAAGGGTTAAATGGGGTGGGAAGGGATAAATTGGGAATTTGAAAATTGCACCTTTTGGGAAGTGATGGAAATGTTAGCTATCTTGATTGTGGTAGTGGTTTCATTGGTATATACATCTATCAAAATTCATCACATTGTACAATTTGAAATATGTGTAGTTTACTGTATAGGGAACATATCACGATAAAGGTGTTTGAAAAAATACACACATCAAATTACCCCAAAATTTAACAGTTCAAAGCAACCATAAACACTAATTATTTCACAGTTTCTATGGATCAGCAAATCAGAAGCAGCTTAGCTGCACAATCTGGGTCTGAGTCTCTCATGAGTCTACAGACAGAACATTAGCCAGAGCTGCAGTCATCTGAAGGTATGAGTGGGGCTGGGAGATCTGCTTCTAAGGGGGCCTACTTACATGACTACCAAAGAGATGCTGGATTTGACAAGAGACTTCAGTGGCTCTCAGAGGGCTGCTGGAGGGTCCTGACAGCATGATTTCTGGCTTCCCCCAAAGTGAGTTATTCAAGAATGCAAGGTGTAAATGGCAATGCCTTTGGTAGTCTAGCCTCAAAAATCACACTTTGTTTTGTCTATCTCTGTTGTTGTAAGTGAATCACGGTTGTTATAAGTGAATCACTATGTCTGGTTCATATTCAAAGGGAGAAGACTTACTCTCTAGCCACTGAGAGGGGAATATCAAAGAATTTGCAGGCATATTTCTTTCCGCTCTCTGGTTGCAACTTACTTACATCATAAATGTAAAACATACTCACCCCTTCCAAAGACTCCTCAGATGTCTTATTCTTTTACAGCATCAGCTTGAAGTCCAGGATCCTGTTACTAAACCAAGTACAGGGGTGGGGGAGACATCTATGGTGTCCTAGAGTATAGCTCCTTGAGTACAGTTCTGCACAATCTGAAGATCTATGATCTAAAAAGAAACGTTAATTGCCATCTACACACACACACACACACACACACACACACACACACACACACACATATACACAGAGACACAGCTCAGCTAGGCAGTTCTGTTGGGGAGTTTCTCATAAAGTTGCAGTAAAGAATTTGACCAGGTGGCAGTTATCTGAAGGCTAGACTAAGGCTGAGGGATCTGCTTCCAAGGTGTCTCATTGCATGGTTGGCAAGTTGGTACCAGCTGTTAGCAGGAGATGTTAGTTCCTTCCCATATGGGCCTTTCCAGAGGGCTAATGGAATGTCATCACGGCATGAAGTCTGGTCCCAGAGCAACTGATCCAAGAGAACAATGGGGGAACTGCAATTCCTTTGATGATCGAGCTTCAGAAATCCCATATCTTTATTTCCACGCTTTTCATCATGAGAAAGTCATCAAATCTCGCTCACATTCAAGGGGAGAGAGTTTGGGTTTCACCTTCTGAAAGTAGTGATATATTTTTAAACCACAACAAACGCTACCACCAGCAATAAAATTGCTAAAAGGGCTTAAATATTTTGAACTTCTTTCTGCCTTTAGAGCATATTTAGTAATGATATATGGTCATTTTACTATGTTCCAAAGTCAGTTAAAATTGTCCTCTCTGTGTGCATATGCCACCAACTTGAAAAAGTTGATTTGTTTTTTGTTTTTTTACTTTGGGGGATTTTTTTTTTTATTTCTGTTTTATAATTTTATAAAATAATTTCAAACTTTCAAAGTCCAACTACAGAACAAGGTATATTCAGAGAAGTCTAGCTTCATTTCTGTCCCCACCACCCTCTTCCCTTCTGTCCCCTATAAGTAACTTATAGTTTTAAATTTATTCTTCCATTATTAAAACATAAACAAATAAATACATATCCCTCATTCTAAGATAAATATTTATATATTATACATGTGATTCTACATATTTCATTTTTTATCTACCAATATAACCTGAATTCATTTCTTAGCAGTTTTTGGAGATAACTGTCATTTCTTTTTATGGCTAATGGCCACCATTATATAAATATAGTTTATTCAATCAGTACCCTATGGAGAAATAATCTGGAAGTTTCTAGTCTTCTATTACTACAAATAGGCCTGCAATGAATAGCTTTATGCCTATGTCTTCCTATATTTTTTCCAGAAACATTTTTTTTACATTTTTCTCCAATTTTATTTATGAAACTAAAATTGGTGGTTTAAAATTTTAACTTTATTGAAGTGTGGTTTCTAAAACATGCTTTTTAAAATTGAAGTATAGTCAGTTTACAATGTTGTATCAATTTCTGATGTACAGCATAATGTTTCAGTCATACATATACATACATATATTCATTTTCTAGGAACGTATTTTTATACCTATAATTTATTCCATGTTGTGGATAGATGTACCTTAAATTATTTAAGGCTACTTCTACTGTGGACACATAGATTCTTTCTATTTTTCAGGTAGTGTATGTGATACAACAATGAACATCCTCACACTTAAATCTTTGATGACATTTCTGGTTATAAGATCTATATTCCTAGAAATTTAGTTAGTAGGTCAAAGTTTATGAATCTTTTTGGCAGTTGATGCGTATTGTCAAATTGTTTTCAAGAAAAGGGTACAACAATATAACTCTCAGAGGCAGGAAATCCCAGTATCTGGCACTGGAGATATCTGGGTCAAATCCTACCTTTACTATTTACTAGTTGAGTGACCCTAGACAACTTAATTTTCCTGAGCCACAGCTTCTTTGTCTGGAAATGAGAACGAATATCTGATGAGGCTGCTGTATAGAGGAAAATAAGATCTTTGATTACAGATGAACTGGACTGCATAGGCCAAGTATTTAGCACAATGCCTGACATCCACCAAGCATTCACATGTGTGTTATTCTTCTTCTTATCACCAGCAGATGAGAATGTCAGTCTCAGTGAAGATTCAAGAGCCCTGGATAGTATCGTTCAAAAATAAAAATGTGCCAATTTGACATGTAAAAGATGCTGTCTTGTTTTAATGCCTGTCTTTGATTTCCAGTTCTGTTGAACATTTATCATTCATTTTTGAATTTTTAAATTCCTTCTTCTGTGTACTCTGTTTATATTCTTTGTCTATTTTTTCCTATATATCTTTAGTTTTTTAAAATGCATATCCAAAAGTTCTTTATTAGGAATACAAATCTTTTGTTGTCGTAATTCCTGCAAATATATCCATTAATATTTTGGGTTTTTCCAATGTCAGTTCTTAGACATTACTTTGACATAGAGTTTAACACTTTACGTAATCAAGTATTTTCCTTTTGAGATTACTTCAGTAGAGTTTTTAAATCTTTATGAATACTTCACTATTTCAAAATTCAATTGTGTGCTCATCCATGTCATTTTAGTATACTGGGGGCATATATCTTACAGATAGAAAAGTGCACTGATTGTAAGTTCACAGCTCGAAGAATTTCCACAAAATGGATATATGCACTGTATTGTTTGCTAGGGCTTCCATAACAAAGTACCACGAACTACACAGAAACCTATTGTCTGACATTCTAGAGATTTTTGAGAAGCCTAGTGTCAAAGCGTCAGCAGGGCTGGCTCCTGCTGGAGGCTGTGAGGGGGAATCCGTCTCCCTGGCTTCTGGTGGTTGCTGGTCATCTTTGGTCTTCCTGAGCCTGCAGATGTATTGCCTCATCTCTGCCTTCGTGTTCACATGGCATTCTCCCTGTGTGTATGTCTATATCAAAACTCTCCCTTTGTAAATGAACACTAGCCATGTTGGACTAGAGCTCACACTAATGACCTTGTTTTAACTTGATGACCTCTGTAATGACCCTATTTCCAAATAAGGTCACATTCAGAGGCACTGGCAGTTAGGGCTTCAACGTAACTGCTTCTAGGGAAACAATTCAACCAGCAACATTCATGAAACTAGAACACAGATCAGGAAACAATCCATCTACCTGACGTCCCCATTCGGCTATAACCCCTTGGCAAGGTTACCGCTCTTCTGATCTCACACACCATCGATAACCTTTTCTGTGTTCTTGAACTTCATGTAGATGGAATCACACAAGATGTATTCTCTTGTGTCTGGCTGCTCTACCTCAAAGCTGTATCAGTGAGATCCATCCACGGTCTTGCATTGTTGTACGTAGCATTAGTTCATTCTTTTTTATTTTCATGTAATATTTAACAAGAGGAAAAATCATGTAATTTTTCCATTTTATTGTTGATGGATACTCAGGTTGTTTCCAGTTTTTACCTATTGTGAGTACAGTTGCTATGAAACTATACTCTGAATATGTTGCAATGAACATCCTGGTGGGCACATGCACACCACCTCCTTTGAGCATATGGAGTGGACTTTCTGGGTCATAGGGTAGCCACATGTTTGGCTTTAGTAGATGCTTCCAAACAGTTTTCCAAAGCGGTTTCCAGCAGTGTATGAAAATTTTGGTTGTTCCATGTCCTCATCAGCACTTTGGGTTGACTTGGACAAAATTTTTGTTGATGAGATGATAATGATGATGATAACAGTTTCTCATTAAAGTCATTATGAAAAGCACTCATTGGGCTGGTTATTTTACTTATATTATCTCACTTAATCTTTAAACTACTTTTCTAGGGAGCTATTAGCTTCATTTGACAGACAAACACAATTAAGCATCAGTGAGAGTACATAATTTGCCCAGAGTAACTCTAAGTAGCAATATAAGCTTTGAATCCAAATTGGTCTGATCACCCATGTTGGAGACTTTGTAGTCCAGATAAAACGTAAATCTGGTGGCTATGGAGGTGAAGGGAAGCCCTGGGCATCACATGCAGCAGGAGGGGATTGGCATGGCTACTGCAGAGGGGCACACTTAGCAGCAAGAGGCAAACACAGCCCTAAATCTCTACCTGAAGGTTAGTTGGTGCCACCCTATTTTGGGGACATTAAACTTGAGCATCTGTTACTAGGGTCAGCTTCAGACATTTTCCAATGGATGATTATTTTGAGGACTGATTCTGAGAAGAGATGGGTATGCTTAATATTTTTAAATAGAGTGATGTAAACCAGTTTTAGAATAGACAGTTAGAGCAAGAGATCAGGTCTGGGATTAAGGAAAAGCATCCCTAATAGCAGGTCTGTGGCACTGCTCTCACCACTGGTGACTCCTAAACCCTTCAGCCCTCATTCCCAGCCCAGTGTCCAGGTAATACCAGGGATACCTACCCTCAAGAACACAGTAGTCCACTATTATCTTGCTCTGCTTTGAGTCAAGCACTGTGCTGGTTTCTTCCAGATGTATCAGGTAGTCTTCACAGTTACCTTGAGAGAGAAATAAATTTCTATTATCCCCAAGTTACAGGTGTGGGAACTGAGCTCAGTGGGGTTTTAAGAAACCTGTCTGAGGTTACTCAAAGGGAGAAACAAACAGCACAGAAGTCCCATTCTAACAGAGGATGGAGAAAGGGGAAGTCTGGTCCCTCCTGAATTATGAATTGTGTCTTTAAGGAATCTATGGAAGTATATGCTCACTTGAAAAGAAAATAAAGATGGCAATAAAAGAACACTGAATGTTTTCCTGCTGAACTGGTGAAAGCATGTTCTGGAAAATGAAAACTTTAGAAAGAAAACTCTGGTATTGTGGGCCAGCAATTCTTATCAATGAACCATACAATGAGTGGGTCCAGGGACTCATCTCCTATAAAAGTATCACATTTGTAAGGTTCTAATCAATTCCAATATTGCCATCTTCAAGTTTTGTGACTGTGCAATTATTTTAGAAAGTACAAAGTTTCCACTTTAATTGGCACTTGGCTTATCTGTTTCTTATTGGTTTGGTTTTAAACTCAAGTTAAAATAAACAGCTGGTTTAAATTCAAGGTAAAACTCTGTCCTGGTTTCAGGAAACCTGTGCATTTTTTCCCTCTATATTTTAATCAGTAGTTGGTTTAACTGACTGAGCAGGTACAGACACAGGTGTCCCAGGTGTGTGTATGCTTTGCCTACATTACAACCTAAGCACTGTAGCCAGAGCGGAGCGGGAGCCAATTAGGAAAGAGCAATGGGCTCACACTCTGGGCGTAATTCACACCCAAGGCTGATGCTCACCCAGATTCACTGGGTCTGGGCTGACTTCCCATCGGAGAAACAACCAAAGAGGACGGGAAACATAACACATGCAACTCCCTGCTTCCATTACAAGGACTCACTAAGCAATCAGAGCTCGTCCCCCAACACCCTAAGGCTCTTCAAGTACTACTACGCAGGGGCCAGTCTTCCAGAACCGGTGGGCGTGCTCAGCACCCACACCAGCCCATTCTGGAGAGAGAGGGAGTGCAGTCTGAGGACTGGAATGCCCTCTGCCTGCTCCAGCACAGAAATGTGCTGCTGGCATTCGCAGAGACAAGCAAATGATGTGGTATGTGTGTTCTTAATCTCTATTTTAATGTCTCCAACAATCTAGTGGTTAATTAGCAATTTGCTGCCCACCAATATGCAAATGAATGACAAGCATAAGCCCTCCGCATCTGTAATTATTTTGCTGATTTACAAGCCACTCTCCTCTCTGTGTAGGTTTTTCTGTGTGTGCATTCATGCATCAGGGATTTCATTATTTTTAGAAGCATACTCTGTACATTTTTATGCTTTAATATTTTCAGGCTTCAGTAATTACAGTATTATGGATATAGATACATGTTTTCTCCCCTCAGCTCCAAATGCATTTATTTGTCAGGAATTCTTTTTCTTTGATAAAGAGTGGAGAGTAAGATTTATCAAGGGGCTGAAATCCAAATTGCAAAGAGAGAGCACAAGATTGAAAGATGCATGTTTCTGCTGCTGCCAAATCCTTATCTGGAATCGGAGGAGTCTTGTAATATTTGATTTTCTCCCAAGCAGCTCTGATGAATCGAGCCACGATCTGCGTTATCCATCTGCCTACTTTGGAGCAGGGTATTTTACTATTTGGCAGTTTAAATGCTTTACGTTTTTGCCAGCGCATTAAGAAAGGCTCTCATGTTAAATTAAGTCAATTAATAAATGGAGACACATTAAGCAATCAATTTTGTCAGCCTATCTCCCCAGCATTATGTATGGTTGGCTGTAATCACAAGATAAATGCAATGTGCTGATCTATGGTAATGTTCAATAATACATTCTCCGCCAGGCTCAATTCATCAGGGAGTTTCGGTAGGGGAGGTATTTGTTATTGGCTGTCTCTGCACCTCAAGGATAACATTTCTGTCCTTTTGATTGGCCGCCTCACTGCTGCAAGATTCTAACCGTCTTATTTTGATGATGAATATGAAGGCACGCTAAGCCGGGCTGGAGCATAGTGTCTCAGATTCTGCGCTCCTTCCAGAGCCCAAGGACTTACAGCTTCCTCTGCTGCCTTCCTGTGCCAACAACCCCCCAAAAAGTTGTGATGCTTTTCTTCACCCAGTGCTTTGGGGCTGTGTTAGATCTCATTCACCTCCGCTTTCAGCACTACAAGGCTAAACGGGTGTTCTCCGCCGCTGGGCAACTGGTCTGCGTTGTAAACCCCACACACAACCTAAAGGTGAGTCGCTCTCTATCCTTTGATGTGCACGCGGCTGGGGATCAAGTCCTTCCTCCAGGGGCGTCAGTGACCCTGACCCTCCTGCAAGCCAATGGAGCTCAGGGCAAAGGCTTGCTGGCAGGTGCCAGGACAGTAGGATACCCAGAGCCAGTGCCTTGCTCATTCTCTTGGTGGCTGGACTCTCTCGGTGACAGTGTGATGTTTCCCTGCCTGGCAACTAGAGTGAGAGTGTTGTTTCTTTTCCCTAAGCTGTCAGCCTAGCAGTGGGGTGGGGGTCAGAAGCGAGGGTGGTGGAGGGAGTAGGGATGTCCCCCTCTCTCTCCCAAATATTTGTGAGCAAGTGTTTAGGAGACAGGATTTGAAAAGTTACCCAAACTGCAGTCTGTCCATGTGCTGGAAAGGCAGGCAAGCACATGGATTTAGGACGCCCCTCTGGCTGCACTGAAGCAGCTGCGGTCGGTCGGGGGTGGGGGGCCAGAAACCCCGAGGCAGGGATCTGGGAGGTGGGGAGGGGGCTTCTTCTGCAAAGTGTTTTTCCTTGTGCTCAGACTCCCAGTGAGTGTGGGGGTTGGGGATGGGTGAGGAGGAGTTTGTCATCTTTCCTTCCTGCGAGCTAGATGCGCCCGGTGCTCTGAGGACGGGAGGAGGCAGAGCTGCTTCTATGGTATCATAATGAAACTGGCTCGGAGCGGCTGCTGCCTGAAACACTCACCGCGGGCGCTGCGGGTGCCTTGCTGCTGGGGCCACTGGGCTACGCGTCTGGCACCGCTGCCTCTGCGTTTGTGCCTTCAGGTCAATGCCCTTTCAGAGAACAGCCAAAACAGGGGATGGGGGACCACTGTACATCACAGCCAGGACTGAAGGGGAAGTGAATGAAGAGTCACTGGCTTGGGGTGGTGGAGAAGACGGGAAGGCAGGGTGGTAGAGGGAGGTGGGAAGGTGCAGCTGAAATCCCCCAATGTGAAAGTCTGAGCCGACTGGCTCTGTCCCAAAATAAAGGATGGACTCCTTGAGAGTTGCATTCCTGTCCTCATTATCCCCAAGGCTGAGTGACGGGGGAAGGGCACGTCTGCTGCTGAGCAACGGAACAGCCTCTGCAAGAATAGATTTTTCATTCTGACCACTGCTGTTGGGCAGGAAGTGTTGCTTGTTGGTCATCACTTTATAAACTCCTAGAGTCAGACTCTCTTCAGCTGGAGCCCTGCAGGCCAGTGCTGATGGGTGACTCCACCACCCCCTCAATTCCTGGAAGTCCCCAGGGGGGACAGCTGCCTGGAGCCCCTGGGGCCATTCACCAAGGCCAGTCCTGAGTGGAGGGCTGAGGGACGACCCGGGGATCACTATGGTGCTCCTGATCTAGGACCTGGCTTTCTGTGGTACCCAAGCTGTGATAACACCATCTCACTCAACCCCCCTCTCCCCCCCTCTCTTTCTCCCCTCATTCCCTCATTTCTTTTTCCTTTCATGGCTTAGTTTTATAAATGAGAATTCCCCTCCCCGCCCCAGTCATCCTTGGTAAAGCAAGTGTATGATGTACATATTAAAATACGATTCTGAATTCCATTTTATGGCCACTTTTGAAACCACATTCAAACTCCCATTATTTTGTCACTTTACATTAGTTAGTTCCCTGTGGCAAGAAATTTTGTTTATTCCTGTTTTGCATTTTAAAACCTTTCCATGTTGTTTGTGAGGCTTAGCATTTTCAAAGTTTGAAAGTATATGGTTCATGGGCTGCAGCTGATGATGGCAGCGGAGACCGGGTGCTAAGATCTAGCTGTGGGGGGGAGTGAAAAGCATCTATCTGTGTGCATGTTTCAGTGATGTCAGCCTGGATGCTGATAGGCAGTCCTGCCACCCAGACCCAGGAGTCCAAAGTCAGTGTTGGAGTCTTTGGGTCGGCACTGACCAGCTGCGTGACCTTGAATGACTCAGCCTCTCTGAGCCCTCCCTTCCTGACCTTCCAAATGGAAGTATGAATCTCTATCCTGCCTCCTCCATGGCTCTGTGAGGCTGAAAAGAGATACTCGAGGTAGCTGTGCCTTTTAACAGCCTCCTTCAAAACAAATTATGTTATGCACAGAATTTGTAGGGTTCCAGTAGGAACTTCAAAAGTTATCACTTAAAGCCTTCAGCCAACTGAGAAACCATATAAGAAGTAACACAAAAATAAGTGACATATGTTCAAAGGGGCTATTTTCCATGGCTCACTTTTTCACACACATCCTCATTTGACTTTCCATTTCCCATAAAAAGCCACTTAGAGATTTTGCTCAGATGAGTGTCACTGCAGGTAAACAAATCAAATCGAGTGCTGCTATTATTACCAGCAGGACACTCAGGATTTACAGAGGCTGTGCCAGGCAGGGAGAGACCTCTGCAGCCCAGGTTGCCTCTGGAGGGCTCATCCAGGCTCCAAGTGGCCCATCAGGTGAGTCTGACCTGCTTCTCAAACCTGAGGGCCAACAGCCACTTGCAGAACTCTTAAAGGAACCATCCTATAGAGGCACTGCTGCCCCATTACTTACATGAAAAAGGGCATAAAACCTCAAAAGAAAAGCGCTCCTTCTAAGCATTTCTTTCCATAGACAGATCACGGAAATATGCCTTGGATGTAATGAGCTGTGATCCACACAGGGAGAAAATGTCTTTTTTTAAAGGAAAAAAAAAAAAGAAAAGCCACGGCAATGTTAACCCAGAATAGCTATTGATCTGCGGTGCTTCCCCGCATCTTGTATGACAGGCTAGTACATGAAATGGTGACTGAGGACAGAGCGACTGCAACCTTACTTTCAATTTCCCAGGTTGCATGTAGCTACAAAGAAGGCTGGGAAGCCTGTGTTTTCCTTTGTGGAAGCGTTTTTGCACTTCGTCCTTTCCTGGGCTTTCCTGAGAATGCTAGCAGTACTTCAGGACCTGAGGCAAGTGCTGAGTTATAATCAAAATTCACTTACTGAGCAGAGAAAACCATGTATTTACCATGCTTCTGGAGGTCACCTTCATTCTCAATCTTATTATGGCGATTACCCAGTAACCTGGGATTCCTTCAAGCAAGCTGATGCCTGTCCTTCTAAATGGCAGGCAGGGGCTTTCCCGGGAATGCAGACACCCTGGGTAAAGCTGCCGCACTCCTTGAGCCCACCCTAATTAAACGGGGCATTTAGACTAGCTGGCCTGGAACAGGAGAGACTTCTGCTTCCCAGAGAGGAAGAATCTGTATCGGAGCCATCTCTGTGGATGTCAAGTGGCATGCTGTGTTGTCCTGTGTGTGTCTGTCTCTACCTGTAGGATGGCTCCTTGAAGGGATTAGGGTTCTGCCCCCCTAATCTTCTGATGCCCCCCACTTCTTCTTCCCACCCTGCAAAAAGGGACCAGAAAGGAGCTGGTGATCTTGGCTGGCTGCCCTCTGCTTCCTCGTTCATGGAGGTCACTGAAGTGGGGCCCGTGGGTTTCAGGCTGGCACCAGGAGGGCTCCGGCTCCTGGTCCTGATTTAGCACTGCTTTCTCCCTCGTGTCTTTTGCTTGGTTCCAAACCAAGAAAGACTTTCTCTCCTGGCTTCTCTCCCATCGACATTAGCTACTTGTCCAATGCCCTGCCCCGGGCAGCCCTCTTTTCTTCTGCCCCATCTTTGAGGGTGGACTAGCCAGTCTCTGCACCCAGGCCTCTTGGGGAAAGGGTCTGCAGTGACAGCCAGAGCCCACATGGGGCCAGTCCTCAGCGCTTCCCAAGCAGACATCACTAAGATGAAATTGGCTGGGACACTTCCTCCCTTAACCATAGCACTTGATAAACCAGTTTTTGAAAGAAGTCTAGCAAAACGCTTTCTGGCAAACTTCTGAAAGGCCCTTAGCAAGGCCAGCATCATTGCTGAGACTCCCAGTGCCCTCCCTCGCATCCAGACCTGAGAATGTAACCTCCCCACCTCTCCTGGGAGGCTATCCATGCCTCCATCCAGCCGGACCAATCCCCGGAGCTCTTTTCTATTGTAACCCATTAACCTTGAGTTGACAAACAGACAGACATGCGCATACACATCATGCACATACACACAGTGGGAGGGGCATATGGGACAAACATGGCTTTAAGTGACTGACAGATCCTAAATCTAAAATTAGTGCATTTTAGTACCATTACTTGAAGCATCCACATGCCTGTCATTCTAAGACCAACCTGTGCGGATGAATGTGTTGAGTGATGGTGGGGGTGGGGGTGGAACTGCATGGGGGAGGACGGAGATTATCAAAGGAAGGAACCCAGGAGAGACGGGTGGCAAAGGCAAACATCGCCTCTAGGTTCATGGGGTGATCTTTGGAAATCCTGTGCCCGCCCCAGGGCTTTCCTAACTCTGCTGGACACAGCGCAGCAGGCAGCTGAAGACCTGAAGGTTGTTCTTAGAGATTTAGAAGTGGCCTTGGAGTGTTCAGCCTGAATACCTATTTTAAGGCAGTTAAAGTCTTCAAGATTGTTGAATAGGTCAGGTGTGGGTTACTCAGCTCTTCTCAGCACCGCCACCTCGGAGGGTCCCATCCCCAGTCCTCTGGACATTTCACCATCTTCCTTCGCTGCACAGGCTGAAGGCTCCTCACAGCTAAATTAGCACCTCAGATGGAGCCAGGGAAAGAATGAGGGAGGGGCCGGAGCTGGTGGTGCTCCCTCTCCGAGTTCTAGTCTACAGGCTTCCCCTTGCCGCCTCCTTCAGCCCTTTGGTTTCCGTGAATACTGAATGATGCTTGACTCTGCAGGCACAGAGCAGTCATGCGGCTTTTCTGGTTAATGGTGATTGCAAATGAGGCTCCCGAGTCACATAACTCGGGGCAGAGTCCCAAGCAGTCATTTGGTGAGCGGTGTGCTGGTGATGGAATCACAGAGGAGGCTGAAGCTGGCGCGGAGACGAGGCGAGTCCATTACCTCCTGAATCCAGCGGCCCCAGAGCACATTTTGTGGAACTCCCTTCACCACTGTCCCTCCAGCTGAAGGGACTGATCCGAAGAAATGAGAAAACCGGGACTCAAAGCTTTCGTTGAAACCCACAGAGAGATCTGAGTTACTTGGACGGCTTCCCCGGGGGGAAGGCAGAATATTTTTCTAGCAATTAACAATAAGAAAAAAATTAACCGTCTGGGGTGGTATTTTACCCCTAGCAATTGATCTTGACTCACCCAGCTCTGTTCCCCAGAGGGGAACGCTAACCTGTTGAAACACTAAGAGTCACGTGGAAGGGGTCAGCCTGGAGAATGGAGCCCACCCTTCCTGGGGGTCGGCGACTCAGAGCGTGATGGGGAGAATGTCAGAGCTGGGGGGCTGAACCTTCTAAGTTCACAGTCGAGGAAACTGAGGCCAGAGATGGGGAGCAACTTGAACTCCTTTCCCGTGGCTGCTGTAACAGATTACCATAAAAGGGGTAGCTTAAAATCAGAGAACTCTATTCTGTCACAGTTCAAGAGGCTGGAAGTCCATAGTCAAGGTGTTAGCAGGGCCAGGCTCCCTCCAAGGCTCCAGTCAAGAATCTGTTCCTTGCCTCATCTGGCTTCTGAGGGCTCCATGTGTTCTTTGGCTTGTGGCCCCATCCCTCCAATCTCTGCCTCTGTGGTCACGCTGCCACCTTCTTTTCTCTGTGTGTCTATCTTGTAAGGTGACTGCATTCAAGCCCTGCCTGGATAATCCAGGATAAGCTTCTCATTGCAAGATGCTTACTTTAATCACATCTTTAGTCATATAACATTCACTCCTTTGCTATTTAAGGTAATATTCACAGGTTCCAGGCATTACGATGTGAATGTATCTTTTCAACCCACTACTTGACTTTTGCAGAGTCAACCTACTTAGTGACAGAACTGGAACAAGAAGGTAGGTCTCCTAATGTCAGACCTACAGCCCCTGCACCGCCCCAGGCTGCCTGTCAATTTGCCCAAACTAAATATCCGTTGCTTGGGTGCAAGCTAGGAGTGTGAAAATTGCAGGGGCCCCCTTCCTGGGCCAGCAGCATGACCCCAAGGGCTGCACCACACACCCTACCATCTCCCCCTCACCAGACCCACAGTCCCCTAGATGGAGCCTCTTCATCCTCCTCCTCCCTTATTCTGCTATCCTCTCCATAAATCTTCTTTCCTCTTCCTTTTTGAATTCTTTTAAAATAACATAATTAACACAGAGGCATATGCATCATATTTAAAAAAATCAAACGATAGAGATACATCATCGAAGGCATTGAGCGTTATATTTTGCCCTTGATGCTGATTTTGTAAACCCACCAGATCGACATGGGGAGAGACCATGGGTGTAGGGAAAAATCACGGGCTTTGGCGGAGACGGGCCCGAATGCAAATCCTGGCGGTGCCATTTGCTGATGCGTGACTTTGAAGAAATGACTTAGCCTCTCAGAGGCTCCGTTTTCTCCTCTATAAAAAGGGGAGAAAAACACCCACCTTCCATGGTGGCTGTGAGGAGTGAAGGAGCTCACAGAAGGAAACTGTCTGCCCCGGAGGAGACGGTCGGTAGTCGGTAAACAGCGGCAGTCATTGTCCACAAGGTCATTACGATAAAACCTAAAAGCAGCTCCTTCGAAGCTGGAGTCCACTCCCCACAAGCCCGCCTTCTGTCTTTCTCCACCGTCCCTCCCTCCCTGCAGGCCTTGCTGTTCCTTAGTATTCAGCAATTGCCCTTGGCCTTGAAGAGAATTTTGAATAGAACAAAATTCTTGCCTTCTGTAAAACTCAGATTTGTCCTGAATGCCTAACTTCAAAGAAAGCCTTGAACCCCGCTTGGGTTCTGAGCCCCAAAGTCCAGTGGGAGAGGGGCCAGGTCTCGGGAGGACATGGGCCCTTGGTGGGACAGGGGCTGAAGAGCTGGTGCCCCTCATTGGTGGAGCCGTGTGGATAAGGCCCCTTCCCCACCCACCCGAGGCTGCCCCTCATGACTTATGCGTGCCTTCTTTTCATGAGCAGCAGCTGAGTAAGCTATCTGTGAGGGACACCTGATGCAGAAGAGGGGGTGGGTCTGAGGTGAGTGACAGCACCGAGAGATGCAGCGGGGCAGGCAGAGGTAGGGGGCAGAGACTGCACGCTCCCTGGGAGATCGGACACTTTCTCTCTGCCCTTCGGTTCATCCTACCTTGAGGAAGCGGCTTCCCCCTGAGCGGGGCGTGGATGAAGCGGTCTGATGCTGAAGGGAGGCTGCAGCCCCTGGAATTAAGGGAGGGCCAGGGACGCTCTGATCTTTCTGAGCCAAGAAAGAATGTCTGGATCCCACTGTCATCAGACAATTTAAAAAAAAACACCAAGCTAGGCCATGGGGCTAAGCCCCCTTTACTCCAATCTACACACACACACACGCACACACACACACACAAAAGAGATGGCAATTCTGAGATGCCAACCTGTTTGGACTCTGAGTGGTCTCTGAATATCCACGCAAGATCACAGGATGCAAAGCCCGGTGGATGGGTGAAACCTGGTCCCCAGCACTGGTGGTGAAAGAATGGAGATGAACAAGATCTTTCTCCCCATCCAACCAGCCTCAGGAAAGAGGTAAAGGGAGAAAGTAGTGATGGGAAAGAAAAGAGTAACATTCCAGTTGAGGTTCTAGAGTATGGGCTTTGGAGTCAGATTAATCTGGGTATGAATCCAATGCTGTCACTTTCCTTGAGTAATCTCCCTGACCTCCCTGAGACTGCATTTCCTCAACTACAAAATGACTATAAAATATTATGATGTACACAGCACCCAGCACCTAACACACATTCCACAAATCACTGCAAATAAATGGAGTCCCTTAGAGATGTTACCTGATGAGCAGATTCTTTTGCTCAACTTGTAAGAGTGATCAAACTTCTCCTACTCAAACTGGATGCTGGGGGAAAGATGGGGAAGGGTCAACAGTAAAAGGACCTGTCTGCTGAGTGACCAAGATTTTGAAGCATGGTAGGTTCAAGCTAAGAGAACCAGAGCGGTGCTCCAGTTCCAGGTCCTGTTCTAAAAGATGAGGCCCAAATGGGTGATACCCAAGGTAACAGCCGATGAGGGGCACAGTCCACTGTTCTATCTGTGCCACCACACTACTGGGGGACCAGGGCGTTGGATAAGGACACTGCCTCTGTAATATGACTGGCCGCCAACACACACACACACACACACACACACACACACACACACACACACACACACACACTAGGCATCTTCCCAGGGAGCCCTTATCCTCAGGACCTTGCCAGGGTGTAAACCAGCCAGGCAACAGTGGGGCATTAAAAAGGCAATGATCCTCATATCGCTAGTGCTGGCACAAATACACAGCGAGGGACCCGAGTGAAATCACCTAAGCCAAGAAGCCATAAACCCAGACTTTCAAATAGCAGGGTGGATCAAGTTCTGCACAAAGGGCTACATTTTCATCTTGACCGTGGGCCCAGGATAAAAGCACCATCAGAAAACAGATCTGACACCAACGTAATATTTTTAGCAGAAGAACAGGGTCCTTATGGATACTTTAGAATTGAGGTCTAACAGGAAATGTCAGTTTACTTGCAAGATGCTGTGTCTCTTAATAATTTCTTGGTCTTTTAATGTATTTTTAATCATGAACCGGTGATCACGAGGGAGCTGTGGTTGCATGGCTGTCTCCACGCAGCACCGGGAATTCCAGCCAGGAGAGAGGCCTGCAGAAGGGGCAGAGCCAGGCCCCCCACCCCCTCCAGGACAAAACTGGAGAGGGTCCTCTACGGAGGGGAAAGGCCATTACAGACCACGTTGGGAGTGGGAAGACAGGGTTAGCTTGGCACTAGGAAGGCTCCACAGAGATGGAACCAAATCCAGATCAATACCAGATTTGACAAAAGACTAGCCAGCAAGTCTAGCCATCTACTCAGCTTTGTAGCCAGACGCCATGGTCCCTCAGATCTAACTTCTACAACTTGGCCAAGGATGTGCCAGGAAGTCTGAGGCAAGTAGCCACTCAGAACCTCAGGTTCCTTTTCTATAAATTAGAGGTATATTGTGACTTAGGCTAAGTTGGCTACATATCCTGAAACCCTCAGACGGTAGTTTTTTTCCCTGTCTCAGTGATCCACAATAATAACAGTAATGATAAGAACAAGCACAAAATAGCTACCATTTACTGACAGCACACTCCGCCCAGGAACTGTGTTAAATTAAATGCCATGCATTTAATTCTCCCTAGGAAGTACTAGACTATTATCAGCCTCCATTATACAGAATATCAAAGCAGAGGAAAATGAAAGAGTTTGCTCAACATTACACGACTCTCTGTGGTGGAACCCTTTAAAATTAAAATCCTGTGCTTTTAAGTGCTTCTTGATATGTCATCCCTCAGTGTTCTCTTTTCACAACAAACAACTGGCCATAGGACTAATGTTGAGTATATTATGTTTCTTTTTTGTTTGTTTTTTGTTTTTTTAATAGAGGTACTGGGGATTGAACCCAGGACCTTGTGCTTGCTAAGCACACACTCTACCACTGAGCTATTACCCCCCCACCCAAGTATATTATATTTCATTTAAAAATACTGAGCTGGGATCCTGCCTCATTCACCCTGTGTGTGCATACATCAAACACACACAGATGCTCCAGCTCTTGGTGGATGATCCTGTGAAGTATGTTCTAGGCTTCTCTGTGCTGCCCAGAGTCACCTCATCCAGCAGCCCTGACATCTGGGGAAAGTCCCAGAGGCTGCAGAGGGCTCACAGGGGACACTGAAGTGAAGGAACTAAAGGAATTCTGTGAGGAAAGTGCCTTAGACTTGAGGAATGTGTCATCACCACCATTTCCAGCCCCCAGGACTCCTGATGCTCCCAGGGCCCCTCAGGGTGTTGGCGTGGAGGACCAGGGAAGGGGCGCTGACATTGCAGGTACCTCTACCACCCCCAGCCCTGCTTGGTCTCCCCGTAAGCAGGAGGGCTGACGAGTACGTTAAGAAGCTGCCTCATTGAAAAGACAGTCTCTTCAGCAAGTAGTGTTGGGAAAGCTGAACAGCTGCATGTAAATTACTGCATGTAAATTACTCCCTCACATCATGCACAAAATACACAAAAATAAACTCAAAATGGCTTAAAGGATTAAATATAAGACAGGACACCATAAAACTCCTGGAAGAGAACATAGGCAAAACTTTCTTTGATATAAATCATGGCAATATTTTCTTAGATCAGTCTCCCAAGGCAAAAGAAATAAAAGCAAAAATAAACAAATGGGACCTAATCAAACTTAAAAGCTTTTGCACAGCAAAGGAAACCAAGAAACAAAATGAAAAGACATGATGGACTAGGATAAAATATTTGCATACTATGTAACCAACAAGAGGTTAATTTCCAAAATATACAAATAGTGTATATAACTCAATAGCAAAAAACAACCCAATCAAAAAATGGACAGAAGACCTAAATAGACATTTCTCAAAGAAGACATACAGATGGCCAACAGGCACATGAAAAGATGCTCAGCACCACTAGTCATTAGAGAAATGCAAATCAAAACTAAAATGAGGTACCACCTCACACCAGTCAGAATGGCCATCATCAAAAAGTCAACAAATAATAAATGCTGGAGAGAATGTGGAGAAAAGGGAACCCCCTTACACTGTTGGTGGGAATGTGAATTGGTGCAGCCACTGTGGAAAACAGTATAGAGGTTCCTTAAAAAACTAAAAATAGAACTAACTACCTTATGATCCAGCAATCCCACTCCTGAGCATACATTCAGAAAAGATGAAAACTCGAATTTGAAAAGATACGTGCACCTCAATGTTCATAGCAGCATGATTTACAATAGCCAAGACATGAGAACAACCTAAGTGTCCATTAACTGATGAACAGATAAAGAAGATGTGGTATATACAGACAATGGACTATTACTCAGCCATAAAAAAGAGTGAGATACTATCATTGGCAGCAACATGGATGGACTTCACTTCATACTAAGTGAAGTAAGTCAGACAAAGACAAATATTATATGATATCACATATACGTGGAACCTAAAAAATAATACAAATGAACTTATTTATAAAACAAAAACAGACTCACAGACATAGAAAACAAACTATGGTTACCAAAGGGGAAAACAGGAAGAGGAGGGAAAAATTAGGAGTATGGGATTAACAGATACACACCTCTTTGTATAAAATAGAAAAACAACAAGGTCCTACTGTACAGCACAGGGAATTATAGTCAATATCTTGTAATAACCTATAATGGAAAAGAATCTAAAAAAGAATATATGTATATAACTGAATCACTTTGCTGTGCATCAGAAACTAACACAATATTGTAAATCAACTATAGTTCAATTAAATTAATATGTAAAAAACAAAAGACCAAAAAAACAAGAAAAAAAGTGGCCTCATTGAAGCCCAAGTAATATATCTGTTTGTCGTAATTAAATAAATGCCAGTTGGACCCTTCTCAGCGTGCTTACTGAAGCAAGTGCCAGACACATGAGGCTCTCCAAGAACCTGAGAGAAATTAGAGCGGAAAGGTGAGCTCCCAGGCACTTATCACCGCTCCAGGAAAACACCCAGCGGAGGTTTCCTTAGAACCAAGAGGCTGAGCTTCTATCTGCAGTCTGGCTCCGTTCCCGTGGGGCCTTGAGCAAGTCATTTAACCTTGGCTTCTCCATCTGTCAGGTGAGAGGTGACACTTGCTCTGTGCCTCCCTCCAAGGTGACCTTGGTGTGCACAGACGGCTCTTCATTGCTGACCTCATCCACATGCAGCCTCTTTTCAAAAGGGGTTTGAGACAATTCCCGCCAAATGGTGGAATGAACAGGTGAATAAAATGGAAGTAAATGCACATAGTTAATTGTACAAGCTTAACCCACTTATCCTGGGTGACAGAAACTTCGTAGAAAAGTGAAATTCTACAGATGTATTTTAAACACTTCTTGGTGTACTGGAAAGATCGTGGCCTTTGGACTCAGACGTGACTTCAAGTTTAGTTCCCATATTCATAGCTGTATGACCCTTGGCAAATGACTTAACCCCTCTGAGCTTCATTTTCCTTGTCTATAATGAGATAAACAGTGTGAAGCTGGTGGAGGAATAAATATGACAAATACATGCAAAAGCACCTAGATTGGTGCCCAGCAAAAAGCAGTGCCCTCATAAATGTTGATTTCTTTTTGCCTTCCTTCCTTCCTTCTTCTTTTCATTTTTTCCACGTTAAATGAGGAAGTCTCCAGGAAACACTTCTGACATTATTTGATTAGTGGGTTAGAGGGGGCTCTCTGGGAATGAGAAAGAGCTTGATATTTTGAGAGGAAGAGAGCCTCGTCAGGCAGGGAAGGGGCAAATTTTCAAGATGAGTGACTCAGTTAACTTATCCAAAGTTACCAGATGAGTCTTTTGCATTCTCTGTGTCCTGTTTTTGTTATCTGGGTGTGGAATCAATAAGAGGGGTTCTCTCTCTACCTCAGATCCCCCGAGGGCATCTGGGAGTAGAACAGAGAATGCTAGGAGGATGTTTTCTCCACGTGAAGCTGGGAAGAGCAGGGGCAGCGCCAGGGGCACAACTCCGGACAGCCACGACGCTTCGCAACACTAGGATCAGGGGACGCTAGGACCTGCCGTTCCCCTGTTCCCAGAGCAGGTGCTGGGACAGCAGATGTCTTAGAAAATAAAGATGACAAATGCAATTCCTTCTTACTCTCTGAGCTCATGTGAGTGTGTCCAGGCCAGCAAAGAGACAGCCAGCAAAATTCCAGGTAACTGGTTGGCACCAGCATCAGGGACATGTGGCAGCAGGAAGCAGCCCGTACCGCCTCCTCTGTGAAGCCTTTCCTGATAACCCCTCTCCCCAGGGCCAATCAATTCTGCCTTTCCGCCTCACTGATCTCTGAATTGATGCCATCACAGCTCTCAGACTTTTTCAGTCTACGCAACCATTTGCACATCTGTTTCCCTGTCACACAGTGAGTCCCCCAAGGGCTCTGTATCCCCAGGTCTAGCGTAAATGACCGGCACGCGGTAGGTGCTAGTGAATGTTGGTCTAATTAATAAACAAAAGGCTCGGAACTATAAGAACATGGCAAAGCAGAACTGAGCAGGTTAGCAAGACGGAGCCTCAAGAGCAGGGGAAGAGACAGAGTCTCTCTCCCGAAGCCTACACTAAGCTCGAAACTCATATGAGTGGCACAGCCAGGTTATAAGGCCACAGCTAGACCAGCAGTGACACTTGGCTGAGTCCCCCAGATCCCTCCCACCTCAGGACAGTGTTGGGTTTCTGAGCCCGGATGGGGCCTGGGTTCATAGTTGGGGTCAAAGATACAAGCAAATGTAGTATGATGCTGAGTGACAGACTTTGGGGCCACGCTGCCTGGGTTCAGCTACTGCTTCTGCAGCTATAAGCCATGCAACTTCGGACTTGCAACTTAGCTTTTTTATGCCTCAGTTTCTCCATCTGTAAAATGGGAATACTAATAGTAGTACTTGCATCCTAGGGTTGTTGTAAGGACTAAATGAGTTAATATAGCAAAGTGCTTGCCACAGAGTAAATGCTGCATGGGTGTTAACTACTACTACTGCTGCTGCTTGCTATTGTCATCACTCCCAGATGTTAGTCCATGGGTCCTGACGGTGATGCAGTGTAAGGAGAAAGAGGAACCCGGTGGGCTCTGGCTTCCATCCACACTATTATAACTGCTCTAACTTCAACTGGCTGGTTGATCGTCTGAAGGTCAGGGCCCTACATGCCGTAGAGAAGTGTTTTAAGTTCCACTTCATGAGAGCCGAGGACTCACTATTATGAATGTGCCACAGGTGCTTTTAAAAGAACATGGACTTGGGGTTGGTTTGCTGGTATACGCAAATGAACCAGAGGCCTTTGAGGTTTAGGCTTTCTGTCTTTATAGTCTATCTAAAGGTAACAAAAGAACATTAAAGTGCTCCTTTAGATGTTAAAGGGAAGTTCCTTTTTGTTTTTAAATACACCCTGAAAAATCATTTACTATGAGCCAGGCACACTTCTGATTATAAATATTAACTCACTTAATCCTCAAAATAACCCTATGAAATAGGGCGATAATTATCACTACCTTATAGATGAGGAATGAGGCACAGAGATGGTAAGCAATGTGCCCACAGCCACACAGCAGTGAGGGGTGGAGCCAGGATCATGAACTCAGGAGCCTGGCCCCTAAGCTGTTTCTGTGTCTCCTGTTACACCACTCTTCAGAAGACCTAAGTTTGCGTAAATGCACACGAAGGTAAGCGGGCCTCTCCCAGCCCAGGGTGGGCTGAGCCACCTGCTGGTCCCAGAGTCTCTCATCCAGAGAGTCCTGGCTTCCCTGCTGGAAGGAAAGACCCAGACTCCATCAGACTCCCTGGGCTGACTCCGGACTGCCCAGCTTGGGAAGGGAGGTTTCATGGTCCCCAGAAAATGAGCTGAGAACCCAAGGGACAGACCCCACAAGGTCAAGGACACTGTCTACCAGCTACGGGCTCTCGGCTCCCAGGGACCACAGCCCTGGAACCTGAGACTGCAGAGGTGGATCGCCTCTTCCCCTTGGTTTTCTGTTACCTCTCAGATGGTCCCAACTCAGACACAGGGCTTGGGGCCTGGGGGAACGTCCTCCCTCTTCTCAGCAAGTGGAGGAGCCCCAGGGAGCCCCACAGATGCCAGATACCAGTAAACAGGTCTATGTGATCACCAGGCCTTCACAACTGGACAGCCTTTCCCTTCCCCAGATAGAGATAAATGTTGATAACTCAATGATGATGAAAACATTGTAAAGCGCCAAGCACAGCATGTTTAGTTACAAACGCCAGGACTAATTGCTTCAGCCTTGCTGCTAAGAGAACCAGTTGTTGAGTCCAGGATAATTCTAGACAGAAATTGGCATTCGGGGATTAATCGTTTAGAATGTAATGACCGCTACAACCCAAACTAATGAGAACAGAAGGCCGTTTCTAATTTGAATCTCAGGAATGAAGCAGGCTTTGCCAGGCTGGCTGGTGCAGAAAAAGAGAATGGAGGGGCTTTTTTTTTTTTTTTTAAGCACCTCACTACTGATTGGGCGAAAAATCAGAAAGCATTTTGCAATAACAGCTTCTGAGAAGACTAGCCAGAAGTCTGTACAGATGCCTCAGGAAAACTCTTGATTGATGATTAAAAGCCTGGCTGAGCTCTTCCTAGAAGCCCTGAGCAAGTCTGGGGGCAGCAAGGTGGCAGGTGGTGGGGGGTGGGGGAGGTCATCACCACGCCGAGGGGAGGGGAGGCGGTGAGGCATGGAGTCAGACCCGCCCCTGACACTCCAGCTTGACCTTCAGCAGATCACCTCTCCTTTCTCAATCTGTCCCTTCCTGCAAAACTGGGATGGACTGCAGCACATACCCTGACAACCTCAATGGCTTGTTGTGGGGATCAAACGAGAAAACATCTGGCAAAGTGCTTTGTGATCTTTAAATCGCACTGTGAGGGGAGAGTGTTATTTGGATAAATTACCCCCTGTCTCATGCTTTTATTTGTTTGCTTAGCCCTCCTTGTTCTAAAAGGGACTCAAGGCAACCTGCCTATTATTTTCTATTTTCTTGCAGAGCTCTAAGCACCCTGTAGAATGACTGCCATGGTGAGCAGTGTTTAGTACCAGAAAAGACCTAGGATGGTTTGCTGGGTCCACTGGACAGGAGCCTGAGGGCCCCGGTGGGAGCTGAACTTTTGTCTGGTCTTCAGAGCATGAAACTATAGATAATGGGTGAGGGGGAAAGAGATGGGGTAACCCATTTGTTCATGTGTCTGTTTACTGAGCTAATGCTATGAGCGTAGGTTTTTATTAAGCATCTCTATGGGAAGCAGCTCTATCATGGAGAGAGTAAAAAGACTCTTATAAGATACCCTACTTCACAAATACCTCTTGGGAGAAGTCCCAAATTCTTCCCCATTTCCCAATTCTTATCCATTTTCCCCCCATCTCCATCCCGGCTTTTAACTGACATTAGTAATAGAGATGATGGACAGAATTCCTCCGAATTCTTTCAACTCCCTGGAAGACACGCTCAAAGGCCCACCACACATGAGGACTCCCCAGATTGCCTGCCAGACTTGAGTGGTCAGAGTAGGTTCTAGGAGAGGGTGTAGACCTGACGTTCTTAGGATAAAGACAAAGTCAACAGAAAATCACAAGTGCCAGTCGAGGACGTGGAGAAACTGGAAACCTTGTGCACAATGGTGAGCATATGAAATGGTACAGCTGCTGTAAAAAAACAGTATGGAGGGTTCTCAAAAATTTTAGCATAGAATTACCATCTGACCCAGCAATCGCACTCCTGGGTATATACCACTAAGAACTGGAAATGGACTCAGGTATTTTTTGTACACCAATGTTCATGGCAGCATTTCACAACAGCCAAGAGGTAGAAACAACCCAAGTGTCCATCAACAGATGAATGGATTAGCAAAATGTGGTCTATCCATGTAGCAGAATATTGTTTAGCCATAAAAAGGAATGAAATTCTGATACATGCCGCAATATGGATGAAGCTTGAAAATGTGAGGCTCAGTGAAATAAGCCAGTCACAGAAGGACAGATACTGTATGATTCTACTTATATGAAATATCTCAAATAGGCAAGCTCACAGAGACAAGTAGATTGGAGGTTACCAGGGGCTGAGGGGAAGGGGAAAGGGAGACATTGCTTAATGGCCACAGTTTCTGCTTGGGGTGGTTTTTTAAAAGTTCTGCAAAGAGACAGTGGTGGCGGTTGCACAACAGTGTGGGTGTAATTAATGTCACTGGATTGCACACTTAGAAATACTAAACATGGCAAATTCTGTGCTATATATTTTTAACCATATCAAAAGATATACTTCACTTAAAAAAAAAAAAAAAAAGGACAAGTCCCTGAACTTGCTGGTCATGGTCATGGTCATGGCCATGGCAGGCCCCTTACCTGGGTAGCTTCACTCCCTGCCTCTCATCCCCTCACTCTCCAGCCTCCTGGGGCTGGTTCAGGCTTCCTGTTCATCTCACTCCCTCCCACCACTGGGCCACCGGTGCAAAACACGACATTTCAGACACCAGGCTAGGTCAGGCTCCTTGGTTAGATGCTCTCAGCGCCCATGCTCCTTCTCTTCAAGGTACCACCTCCAGCGGTGGGATATCTGAATAATGTCTGACTCCCTCTGACTCCTCCGGGGACTGTTTAGTGTTTGTTTAGTCTCTGAACCGTAGCACCATTGCCCATAGCAGGCCCTCGGTAAATAAATACATGCTGGATGAAGAAGCACATGAACAAGTGAGATATTCCACCTTGTTCTCCCCACCTCCTCCATCATTGCTGTCCCATTCGTCATTATCCATATCACCTATGTCTGTCTCATATCATCTGAAAAATTTATTTATGTGCCTATGGTGTCCCTGCCTTCTCATCAGAATGTAAACCCCTCGAGAGCCTTGTCCACTGCAGTACCCCCAATATGGAACCATGCCTGCCATCCTGTAGGGCTCAATAGACATCAATTCAGTCAAGGAATAAGCAGACTTTTCATTACCTCCTGCCTGGATTATCTTCTATTCATTTCATGGCCTCTGTACCAGTGCCAGAGTCACACAT
This sequence comes from Camelus bactrianus, assembly GCF_048773025.1. NCBI lineage: Eukaryota > Metazoa > Chordata > Mammalia > Artiodactyla > Camelidae > Camelus > Camelus bactrianus. The sequence continues at coordinate 17,714,422 of NC_133552.1, forward strand.
CTACAGACATTGATTTGTCCCTGTCCCACTTCTGCTTTAAGCCTTCAGTATGTGCCCAGGGCCCGGAGGTAAGGTCCCCATTCCTGTTAGGCCAGACAGTGGCCTCTCCCGACAGTCCCCATGTCACTGCTCAAATCCTCCCATGCTGGACAGCTCTGAGCTCACTGCCTAGACGGTTCTTAACTCATGCTGTGCTCTCTCCCCAGAATACCCTTCCCTGCTTCTTTGTCTGGTTAGTACTTTATCATCCATCAAGATTGCTCAGATGTCATCTCCTTCCAGGAGCCCTCCCTCAGACCTCCTGTGTGTATTCCTAACATGATACAAAATTATTACCCTTTGGGCTCTCCCACTAGACTTGAGGCCTGGAGAGCTGGGAGCAAGTTGCGTTCATCTGGGTCCATGGCTCACTACCTGGCATCTGGTGAGCCCTCAGCAAAGAAGGGCTTCACCAAACCCTATTCTTCAGAGTGAACTTGAGAATGATAAGAACTGTCTCTTGATTGAGATAGATGACCTCCATTCTGTCGAACCACCTTTGGACCAGGTAAAAGGACATCTGAAGCCCTGAGTTCTGCAGGTCCCCCCGGCCCTCCTCAGGCTGTGCCCCAACATGTGGAGTGAGAAACCTGCAGCCCCAAGTGCATGTTCCTGCCTGGAGCTCGCACCTTCTTGTCCAGGCCTCTCTCTGGATATCCAGAGCTTGTCTTTTGCACCTTCCAAGGGGGCCCCGTGCCACCAGCGAGCATGGTTCTAGGCCAGGTGGTTGGCCAAAGCTTCCTTTTCATGGAGACTGTGGATGTACTTAGATGTACAGGTTGGGGGGGGCCACAAACATACATTGGGAATGGGATGGACCCCAAAACGGGAACAAAAGTGGGGGCAGGCTGCCCAGTCTAGAGCCAACTCTCTCTCTGTCACCATGTTCCAGAATTCCAAGGAGTCTGAGAGCTCTCAGTTTCAGCTTTGTCTTCTAATGTGTTATGAAGACAGGAGAAAAACAGAAGTACTTCATTTAACAGTCTATTGGCTCAGTTGTAACCCTGAAACATCTAGGCAAATGGTCGGTGGGCCTCTATCTGACCCTTGGCGGGGGTCTCTCTAGTGTTAAGGACAGGCCTGCACCTCAGCCAGACAGGAGGGAAGTCCTCACCACCAGGAGGGGGACATCATGGGGTATAGGTCCCGTGTCTTAAACACAGAAGCCTCAAGAAATGCAAGGTAATTTTTACTCGAAATAGAAATCTGATACACAAATGAATACATACGATGCACCTAGGATTTACTAGCAGGCCTGAACGAGAGAAGCAGCTCTTGGTCGTCTCTGAGGAAAAAGCATGCAGGAAGGGAAACAAGCAAGATTGTTCTGCCTCAAACTGACTGATGTCAGAAGAGGAATTACCTGGGGGAGGCAGGAGGGAAGGGAGCGGGGGGCTGCCCGGAAAGGGCCTGAGAGAAGCTTCTAGAATGCTGGAAGTGTTCCACATTTTGACCTGAGTGGCAGTTACTGGGTCACACGCATGTTAAAATTCACCAAGCTGCACACTTGAGATTAATGCGCTTTACAAACCAGCAGTTTTTGGAGTCAGTCAGCTGGGGCTGGCCAGCTCCATGCCCTCAAGCAAGTTACTTCTCTTGTTAAAGCTCAGTTTACTCCCGGCCCCGCAGTGGGTGAGACCAGCTCCCCACCTCACAGAGCTGCGGGAGAGGCAGAAGGAGCAAGAGCTTCATCACCCTGGCTCTGCACTCTGTTCTATCAGCTACATGAACTCCTAGTGTATTCACTCTGCAAGCTGGTGCTTACTAACACGCTCGAAACTTTGAAAGGTATGGATTTGTTTAAGGGACAGTTTTTCTGAACACAACAAAATGAGTTAGTTCTGGCCAGAACTCCCCTCCATCTAACTATTTTGTCAGTACCACTCATTTTCACTGACTGATTTCTTTGAAACCACACTTGGGTCTAGATGTCTTTTCTGCACAGTAAGCAGGTTTCCCTTCGGCCATCAGGCGTTGCCACGTGACTGGAATTCAATCCAGGGAAAGTCAAGCACGCCGTGCACACTGGCTTATTGAAAAAGACCTTTATTGCTCTTGGGGTGGACTTCACCTTGGGCCCCCCAAAGAGGCCTGGTCCTGGCTGCTTTTGACTCCCTACGGTAATGTCTCAGCTCTAATCTAATTCATCAGGAAGCTCAGAGGAGGTGGAGAGATTTTTGTGACAGTCTCAGGTAAGCTGGGTTAGTGGTTTTCGGGTCTCACAAAATAGTGACCATGCCTTCTTTGTTACACTGCTGCTAAATTATGCTGTCCTCTGACTTCAACTTCTAAAGGAGAAGTGGGCTTCTCCTAGAGTCCAGAAGACTCAAGAGCAGCATCCATATACACCAACTTTACGTGACGCCGCCAATTACAAGGGACCATCCCAGGTACCAGGCGAGGACATAAAGAGGGTATCGGCCCTCGAAGGGCTTTACCAGCAATCGACGCCCTAAGTGAAGTATCAGGAGTGTGAGTTTCAGCCACGGAGATGGACTTGCTGCACCTAACTGCAGCAGGAGTCAGGCTGGACACTTACTCAAGAGAAGGGAGGGGGAAGGAACCCGAGCAGGGCACACCCTCGGCCCAGGCATGGGGGCACTGCTTCGCTTTACGTCTCGTTCAGTGCCCCCTACAGTTGAGCAAAGCTGTTAGGATTAGTCTCATTTTACAGATGAAGAAGCTGAGGTTCAGAGAAACTAAGACATGGACAAAAGTCAAAGTCTGTTAAGCAGAGGCACGACCGACTACATCATTTGTGAGACACAAAGTGAAAATATAGGGCCCTCTCTTTAAAAATTAAGAATGTTACAGCAGTGGCAGTGGCGCACAGGAGCATTCTAAGTGCAGCGTCCTGCACAGCGTGTGCCCATGAAGCCAGCCTTGAGTGGAGCCACTAGAAAGAATTACGGAAGGAAGGAGGGACTAATCTTGGTTGGAAAGATTGATAAAATGAAAAGCTTTATTGGTAGAGATGGCAATGAACTGGAAGGGGAATGTCACTTTGGTTTCATACAGTCAGACACAAGTCTACCCTGGTGGTGCTTTTTAACCAGAGCAAGATGTAGCCAGGAGCTTAAGTAACTCCTGGAGGCAATGAGACTTATGAGTCTGTCCTGGGAGCAAGCTGCCAGTTTTTGGTTTCATTCTTTGCTGTCTGGAACATTCCCAATTCCTCTGAGAATTCTGTGACCTTCTAGACCAGCTCCAGGTTTGGACAGGACATGTCTGCCTAGTTCCCTATTAGTTAAAAATAAGATAAGTTGCAAATAACAGAATAATCAAGCATCAATGGCTTGAACAAGTGAAGTTTTATTTTTCTCACAAAACAAAGTCTAAGAGTAGACAGTTTCCAAAATTAGTTCAGGTTCTCAAAATGTCAGTATTGGCCTCTCTGTGAGTCTCTTGCCCTTTTTCTTCAGGGCATCACCTCATAGTTGCAATATGTTTGCTGTAGCTCCAGCCATCCTGACTGCATTCAAGATAAATAGAAGGGGAAATGGTGACTATATGCCCAGAAGGGAAAGCAAAACCTTTCTCAGAATTCCACCTCCAAACTGTGGCCCTTGAGTTTCACTGATCAAAGCTGGGTCACACAGCCACCCAGAATTTCCAAGAAGGGCAGGGAAACAAAGAACAGAGATGGAAATGGCCACTAAGCTGCCATGAACAAAACCAAAGTATTATTAACCATGAAAAAAGAGAGCTGGTGTTGAGCAGGACTGAAGACGACCGGTTACTCTATGGACTAATCTAGTGCCCTGAGTTCATCCCAGTCCACACGCATGTCTCCCAGAAACAGCCCAAAGGAATCCAGAAGTTGTGATTGGCCTGGGTATCAATCTAGGGGTGCCTGTTACCCCAGAACTGTGGGGAGCTAGGCAGCCTTCGCAACCTGGGCCTGCGGCCCCATGTCACCTCACCTCTCATCTTTACAACTCACATAGAGGGTTTCAGTCTTCCTGAGCATGCCCTGCCTTTCCTGTGGGACAGTGAACTCCTAGAGGGCAAGTCCATGTTCAGTTTGAAGAAATGTATTTAAGGATGTCAACTGTCAGAAGCAGTGATTTTGCTGCAATCTACTAATGCTTACTAAAGGCTGCAACACAGACATGAGGAAAGTGATAAGAAAAAGCACAGCATTCCTGTAATAAGGTAACTTGGAGAGTCAGGGGCTTGCAGAGAAGGCTGTTGATTGATTCATCCATCCATCCATCCATCCATCCATCCATCCATCCATTTCTGCCAAGCACTGTCCTAGGCTCTGGGAATATATTAATAAAATAAACAGGTCCCTGATCTCATGGGGCTGATCTCAATCTAGTGCAGGGATGAAGAAAAAAAAAAAACTTAAGCAAATACACAAATATACAGGTAATATTAAATGGTTTACAGAGTGTTACAACAGGCTTCTATGGATTGGGTCATTCAGAAGTCTTCTCTTAACAAATGGCACCTGAGCTCAAATCTGAATGGAGGGGATGTTTCCAGAACCAGCCCTGCAAGGCGCAGGGGAAAAAAACATTTCAGGCAGAGCCTAAGGAGAAATCAAGAAACAAAGCTTCAGGGCTGGGGTGTTGGGGGCCAGAGGGAGGAAGACAGGGACCTTTGAGTGCTGAGGGGCCCTGGCTCTGTCTGTGTGTGTGTGTGGGAGGGAGCCTCTGGAGGAAAGCTGAGTCTCAGAGGATGAGTACAGAGAGCGAGGAGGGAGCAGGGGGAAGGGCCATCCTATGGACAAAGCAGGATAAGGACAAAGCCCAGAGACTGTGGGTGGCTAAAGCGGTGTGATGCGGGAGGAGGGGAAGGTCCTCTGAGACACAAGGGGTCTTTGACAAGGGTCCCTACCCTATACCCTTGGGAACTCCCTGGCTGGGGAGTGAGTGGGGAGAGGTGTCTTCCACCTGGGGGAGAGACTGCCAGCCAGAGACCCTCTAGAGGCGTCAAAATACCCAGAAATGACAAGGACACACATCACGGAGGGGTCTGGGTGGCGGGAAACACAGAGTCAATCTGGGAAGTAGAAACATGGCCAGGCTTTCGTCTCTGGTACTTTACCTATTACAGGTGTGCACTGACGGCAGTGGAATGAATGAACAGATGGTGAGAGGCTCTGAAGCTCAGGAAAAGTAGCAAGAGGGAATTTCGTTGCAGTCACTTTTTGTTCACCAAGATGTTTCATAAAAAGACACTGACTTTTTAATTTTCCCCTACCATGACCTTCAGCAGGAGAAGTTGTCTGGAGCACTAATTTACAAAGGTGTGAAAAGGTCAATTCAGATTTGACACCCTCCACCACGAGGTGATGCTGAGCACATTACCCTGACTTGGCTGGGAGTGGGGCTCCTGGCTTTGGTGAAATCTATTTCCCTTCCCGGGTTTTACAGTGAGCAGTGTTGGGGGAAGCTCTAGAGCGGAGGCTGCAATCCCTTCTCTGCCTTTTCTCCATCGTCTCCCTTCCCATTTATTAATGCAATACTCTCGGAGTCGAGATAATGATTTAAAAGCTCTAATTTTGTTGTTCTGCAGCCTGTCTGCCATCAAGGCTGATTGTAATGAGATTTGGGAAGGAGCTGGGCTCTTAGCTGGGGTCAATTCATCTCTGGGAGAAAGTGCTACCATCAAAACACCCAGGAATTATTAGCACTTAGAGGACAGCTGAAGAGCCCTATTAATGCGAGATGCCTGGGGAGTCCTGAAGTGTGAGGTGCAATTATATTTCTTATTTATTTCTCCTGGCTTCATATTTAAGGGTGAAGAAAAGATGGGTAGGTAAAATCGCATGAAAATCACTAAATATTTAGTAAGCCCCTGCGATGCTGTCCCAGTGCCTTGCCCGGGCACCTCAAGCTGGCACTTGGGGACTCGTGCCCATCAGCACACGCTGGGTCTCACGTTCACTTCTCAGCCCAGCCCTGCAGACAGGAGAGGACAGCCTGTTTTAATAAGGAATCTGAAGTTCTGAGAAAATCAGTCCCTTTCTCTAATAAGTGGCAGCAGGGGGTTGAAAGCTGGATCTTCCAATTCTGTTTTTGCTGTTTTTACAAGGCTATCACACCACTTTCTTTATAAGCCAGGCTCTGGGTGACGCAGTCTGGGGGTCTGGAGAGATTTTAGCACACGGTCTCTTTCCTAGCAGTGCTTCCCAACCCTGCCTGCACGTTAGACTGAGCTAGGAAGCTTTAAAGGAAGAAAAAATGCCAAAACCTGGGTGTCACCCTGAGAGATTCTGCTTTAATAAGATGAGGTCAAGCCCAGACCCTTTGAGTTTATGGGGATGAGAGAGAAGGAAGACTATGGGAGAGGCAGTGAGTGGTACGAGGGCCGTGGTTACTGTTACTGTTTTTATTAATAACAATGCTTTAGTGACAGCAATAACAGGCAGATGCCCTGCCGGCCACCAGGCCTTACCACACGCAATCCCACTACACGAGGTAGAGAACACTACTGACACTTTTAGGGAACTTAATACGGCAGAGTGAGACGAATTAAGGGCTTGGAACTAATAGGAATTGACTTCAAAACCAGGTTCTGCTGGTTTCTATTTGTGTGATTTTGAACAAGTCACTTAAACCTCTTGAAATCAAATTTGCCTGGTGTGTAAAAGGGGATGTAAAAATTGCCCTAAGTTATAGGGTGTGTAGATCAAACGGAAGAAAGCGGGTCTTTGAACTTTGTAGGATTGACTATGTAGCCATCAAAACAACATCCTGATGATGCTACAGAGACAAAAACTGAGGCTCAGAGCAGGAAGGAATTTGCCCAAGGTCACAGGTGGGACAGACACACGCCTGCTACAAATCAGCGTCACCCCCTCTACTGTGGGCCTAGAGGATTAAACCACCAGATGAATATTTTCACGGCACCTGCTTGCCCTGAAAGCATTTGCATCTTTGGACCTCTGTCTTAAAGGAGGGGTAAGATAATGTGTGTGGAGAGGAGTAGGAAGGGGTTCCTAATGCCTTTGGATAGTGAAGGTCCGAGACCAAAATGTTCCCAGTGCTGGGGGAAATCACAGAATAGACCACGCTCTCTAGGGCTGAGAGTTTACATTCAGATAATTGGAGAAGTTTAAAGCTGGAAGGCATAGCAACTGCAGGTTTCACGAGAGAAAAGAAAATTGGAAAACCTCCAGAGGTAGAATGAGACTTAAGGTTTCTAAAATAGTGGCTATAAAAAGACTTTGCTCAGAATCTGGGGCAGACTCGCCTTGCCTGTAGCGGTTCTGAGGATCAGCTGAAACAGTGGACGAGTGCTTTAAAAACTCGGAAGCAGCGGCTCTCAGCGCTGGCTGCATATCAGAATCGCCTGGGGAGCTTTCAGAAGACTGGAGAAGTGGGGGCCCCACCCCCAACCAATTAAGTCAGCAAGCTGGGGTGGGCCGTGCAGTAAAAGCTCCCCAGGCAAATCAATTGTGCAGTTAGACCTGAGAAACCAAGACTCTGAAGCATCATGCAAATATGAGTTGTAATTATGTTTAGAGCTGGGACTATTATGGAATATGGTGCCCACCTTCTACTGAGGTTCACATAGCAGCTAACAGCTTTAATCTACAACAGAAGGGACCAGTTACACCTAAGGAGAGGCTGTCAGTCCTGAGGGGGGATTAAAAGCATCCCTCGTGCTTCTCTCTCTAGAGTGACACAAGCAGAGCTGTCCATGGAAGACCACATGGCCTCCAGCCTTCATTTGCTCTTTAATAAAGGAAGTAAACAGAAACACATATAATATTTAAGGCTGGGCTGGACCATAGGGGAGCAGGAGGTGGAGCTCAAGAACACAGGAGCTTTAAAACCAGCTCCTCCTGTTTCAGAATGAGGATGAGTTTCTATCTCCCAGGTCTGCACACATCTAGCTCTCCCACAATAAATATTTGTCATCTGTACTGAGGATATTGACACTTTTAAAAGTAACATTTTTCTGATTGTATAAAAAAATACATGTTTATTTTCAAAATTTGGAAATTAATATAAAAAAATTGAAGTCGCCCATAAATCCCACAGCCCAGAGGCAACTCTTATTAACATTAATTAATACTATTTTTGCCTTTTTTCCCATTCTCTGTCTGTCTATCTGTGTCTCTCTCTATATATATATACACACATACTTAGTAATGAAAACTTCAGCTCACTTTTTCATGGCATTGGTCACTCTTCAGTAATAATTCAGACCTGAAGCTCAGATCAGAAAAGATTCAAATTCAAATGCAGTTTCATTTAATTACAAAATAAATCCTTTTAGCGCAGTGTGTTTTCACATGATCCAATATGCTGCCTACTCTACAGGCATACCTCGTTTTATTGTGTTTCACAAATATCGCATTGTTTACAAATTGAAGGTTTGAAGGCTTGTGGCAACCCTGCGTTGTCAGATGATGGTTAGCATTTTTTTTAGCAATAAATTATTTTTAAATTAAGATATGTACATTGTTTTTTAGGACATAAAGATATTGCATACTTAATAGGCTATATTATAGTGTAAAGATAACTTTTATATGTACTGGGAAACCAAAAAATTCATGTGACTTGCTTTATTGCAGTGGTCTGGAACCGACACTGCAATCTCTCTGAGGTCTGCCTGTACTTTGAAAAAATGAGTGATTACTGAGGAAATATATTCACCTCTAAGAAATCAATACTAGAGTTGAAGGACAAACTCTCAAATCACATTCCAGAAAGAATGCATTTTTTCTGCTCATTTTCTCAAATTATAGGAGCAGGATAGCAGACAGGTCTGAGTTGAGACCCCAGTGTCTTCAGAAAGGGCCCTGTGAGTAGCTGAACTGGTCTCAGGGCTAACCCTGGGAGCTTGGACCGGGAGCTTCTTGGGTCCCACATGTCATTTGCAGTGGGAGACACATGCCCCAAGAGCAAAAGCATGTAATCCAAGCTAGGAACACACAGGTATGATGCATTCCCTGTCCCTGCTGCTGGTGGCCCTCATAAATCACTCCCAGCTCTTCCCCAGCCCTCCGCCCTGCTTCCCGGAAGGAGTGCTGAAAGATAAGAACCAGAAATCAATTTGGTACCTGAAGAAGACCTTCCATGTATCTCCTAGGGCACATGTGTTCTGTTGTCTCTTCCTACCCAGCTAGCTGAGCTGCAAATGCCCCCTTCACTGCCTTTCTGCCCCACTTCATTGATGATCAGCCCAGTAATTGAGAAGAGGTATTTCCTGGGGCCCTATCTAGGTGATGATATAATGAAGAGGGCCCGAGAGCCCTGTAAATAATGCTTGTTTGTAATCTGCATCTCTGTAAAGTTAATTAGGACAACAGTTAAAATTCTCTCTAGCAGTTCTCCACCTTGAAGTCTAATTATTCTTAGAGCACCGACCTTTTCTGACTGCCTACTAGGTGTCAGGCACTATGCTAGGCCCTGGAGGGAATATGGTCTGGGCCCTCAAGGAGCTGAGGTTTAGCTGGGGACACAAGAAGTCAAAAGGAACAGGCTGTGATTGGGCTATTAGTACCTGTGTTAGTTTCCAAAGGCTGCTATGACGACTTAGGGGGCTCCAACAACAGAAATTGTCTCCCAGTTCTGGAAGCTTGAAGTTCAAAATCAAGGTAACAAGCAGGCTGGGAGGGAGAATTTGTCCCACACCTCACTCTGGGGCCTCAGGAGTTCTTTGGCCGGTAGATGGCGCTCTCCCTGTGCCTCCACGTCCTCCTTCCTCTGTATGTGTCTCTGTGCCTAAAAGTCCCTTTTGATAAGGACGCCAGTCATACTAGGTTAGGGCCCACCCTAACAACCTCATTTTAAGTCCCTAATCATCTACAAAGACCCTGTTTCCAAATAAGGTCACATTGACAGGTACTGGGGGTTAGGACCTCCACATTTTTGGGGGGGACACAATTCAACCCATAATGGTCCCCATATCTATGTACGAAGCACACAGGGGAGCACAGAGGAGGACCAACAGAGCCTGGTGAGGTCTGGGGATGAGAGGACTTTCCAGGGAGGCAGGTTATTATGTGCCAAGGCCCAGGGGCAGGGATAAGCCTCCTACAAAACAGTACCTGCGGTAGCAGGACAGGAACAACTCCCACAGCTGAGCTGTTCCCTGGTGAGGCAGCTCCAAGGACCCCAGGGTCTGGGGGAGGAAGGGAAAGAGAAGCCCCAGGAACTCAGAGACTCTCACAGCAGCAGCCCTGTGGGAGAGTCCATTCTCCCCAGGAGATGACTCAGGATGTCAAGGAAGGGAAGTTGCTGAGAAGAGGGGCAGTGGCTGCCCAGAAAGACCCTGGAATCCCAGGCACCGTCACCTTGAGTAGACCCACCCCTGATATTTGTGCGGCCTGGGGCAAGTGGAAGCCCCCATCGCATACGTCTGTACACTTTGAAGAGAACACCCCCACGAGCCTTCAGCATCTCGGTGAGGCGAGGCAGGCAAGTCAGCAGTGTGCCCCGTTACTGCCTCAAGCAAGTGTAATTATGGGGTGCGCCCAAGGGGGATGTTTCCTACGGGTTCTGTTGACATTTACATCCGGAGGAATGCCGTTCCTAAAGGGTTTTATAACTCAACTCTTCTAATCTATAACAACACTTTTAAAAATAGATGCAGACACGTAATTTTCCACTCTACATGTTAGTGGAAATAAATGGCTGTAAACACCTCTCTTCTTTTGCTGGGTTGTGAACACTAGATAAGCCTCACTTCGTCATCCTTATTCCAGTCTGGTCACCAGGATCCTAAGTTGAAGAAGCCAGCAAAGGCAGACAGGGCCAGCAGGTTGCCAGACCATGGTGCACCATTCCCGTGGCCTTTCCCCTGGAGACGTGGGATGTGACAGAACAGAACACAAATCAGAGGAAGCTTCGACCTCCGCTCCTCTGTCTCAATCCATGTCTAGTGGGGCAGCTGCCTGGGCTTCGTTCCTGCCTGCAACCACCTGTGTGAACCTGGGTGATGCAACAAAGTTTCTCTGCGCCTCAGTTTCCTCATCTCCACAGCGGGGTTGGTGATGATTCCTAACGCATGGCTTTGCTGTGAGAATGAATTAGATGATGCATCTATGTGCATGATGTGAGGCCTGGCTCCTGCAGAACGTGGCATCAGTAGTATCTGTTGTCATTTCTATGATGAGGATCCCTAAACTGCCTTAACAGCTGCTGTTGGTTGCATGACAGAGGAAGAAACTGACTCCCAGGAAGTTAACTGACTCGTCTAAACTCTAGAGACTCATCAGCCTGGGGCACGAATGGAATTCGGGGTTGCTTTTTTTCTACCAATCCCTCTGAGATCATAGAGTGAACACCTGTAATCAGCAGGAAAAGGCCAGAAAGCATGGTCTTTCCTGGTGGAAAAGATGTAACACCTTCAAATGAATCAGGCAACCAACCTAAAGGTGTAAGGGTGTATCCAGTGTATTGGTCAAGGTTCTCCAGAGAAAAGGACCAACAGGATCTATCAATCTATTGATCTATCCATCTATGTATCTATCCATCCATCTATCAAAAGAGATTCATTTTAAGCAACTGGCTCACACAATTGTAGGGGCTGGCAAGTGCAGAACCTGCAGGGCAGGTGGCAGGTAGAGACCCAGGGGAGGGTGGATGTTGCAGCTTGAGTCTGAGGGCAGACTGCAGGCAGAATTCCTGCTTCCTCAGGGGATGTCAGTCTGTTCTCTCTCAAGGCCTTCAACTGATCAGATGAGGCCCACCCACACTGTGGAGACTCTACTCAGAGTCTACTAGTTTAAATGTTAATCTAAACCCCAAAATAGCTTCATAGCAACATCTGGATTGGTGTTTGACCAGATATCTGGGTACCGTAGCCTAGCTAAGCTGACACATAAAATTAACTACCACATCCAGAAAAATGAAATACAGCAGTACAGCCCCTCTCCAGAAAGCTCCCAGAGTGACTGATTTTTATTTCTGCCGGATCTTCACAGGCAAACAAACTTATGACTTCCCCCAGAGGTCCAGAAGGATCTGAGCAGCATGGGGTTGTGGTGAGGAGCCGAGATGAGAATGAAGCCTATAGACTGCATGTGCTGCTCTGTGCCAGCAAGCCTGCTCCCGTTTCTCTTTGCTTGCCTAGTTCTTACTCATTCCCTGAGAGGTCCTTTCTTCTGAGGAGCCTTCCCTGATACCCCGAGATGGTGCTGGTTTTCCTCTTAAATATCCCCCGACACCCAGTGACCACACCATGTCAGGGCACTTCTCCCGTGTAATGTCATGGCTGGTTACTTGTCAGTTTCTCCCACTCAACTGTCAGTGCCTTGGGGACAAGGCTTCAAAAACACTTCTTGAGTGGATGGATGAGTGCTATGGACTTCATGTGCATGTTCCCCCCCCAAATTCCTATATGGAAACCTTAGCCTCCAATGGGAAGATACTAAGAGGTGGAGCCTTTGGGGTAATTAGGTTTAGATGAGGGTATGAGGGTGGATCCCCCATGATGGGATTAATGTCTTCCTTCTAAGAAGAGGAAGAGCTAGAGCTCCGGCAAGAAGACGGTCATCTGCAAACCAGGAAGACGGCTCTCACCAGACACTGGAGCTGCCTGCACCTCCATCTTGGATTCCCAGCCTCCAGAACTGTGAGAAAGAAAGTGTCCCGTAAGCCACCCCATCCATAATATTCTGCTACAGCCTCCTGAACCTTTAGTTCAGACAGATGAGAGAATGAAGGAGTGACTGCAAGGCTGGGCAGAGGGCTTGTCATCACCAAGCTGGCTAAAGAGGCCTTGGACACAGGACCCCAAGAACAACCATCTCTGGTGTCTTAGTCCATTTGGGCTGCGGACACGAAGTACCACACACCAGGCATTTTCTAAACAACAGGAGTGTATGGCTCATGCCTGTGGAGGCTGGAAGCCTGAGATCAGGGTGACAGCATGATCATGTGAGGGCCCTCTTCTGGGTCACGTGTCCTCACATGGCTGAAGGAGCAAGGGAGCTCTTTGGAGCCTCTTTTTTTTTTTTTTTTTTAACATTTTTTATTGATTTATAATCATTTTACAATGTTGTGTCAAATTCCAGTGTTCAGCACAATTTTTCAGTCATTCATGGACATATACACACTCATTGTCACATTTTTTTCTCTCTGAGCTACCATAACATTTTGTGTATATTTCCCTGTGCTATACAGTGTAATCTTGTTTATCTATTCTACAATTTTGAAATCCCAGTCTATCCCTTCCCACCCTCCACCCACCTGGTAACCATAAGTCTGTATTCTCTGTCTGTGAGTCTATTTCTGTCCTTTATTTACGCTTTGTTTTTGTTTGTTTGTTTGTTTTTGTTTTTGTTTTTTAGATTCCACATATGAGCGATCTCATATGGTATTTTTCTTTCTCTTTCTGGCTTACTTCACTTAGAATGACATTCTCCAGGAGCATCCATGTTGCTGCAAATGGCATTATGTTGTCGGTTTTTATGGCTGAGTAGTATTCCATTGTATAAATATACCACCTCTTCTTTATCCAGTCACCTGTTGATGGACATTTAGGCTGTTTCCATGTTTTGGCTATTGTAAATAGTGCTGCTATGAACATTGGGGTGCAGGTGTCATCCTGAAGTAGATTTCCTTCTGGATACAAGCCCAGGAGTGGGATTCCTGGGTCATATGGTAAGTCTATTCCTAGTCTTTTGAGGAATCTCCACACTGTTTTCCATAGTGGCTGCACCAAACTGCATTCCCACCAGCAGTGTAGGAGGGTTCCCCTTTCTCCACAGCCTCTCCAGCATTTGTCATTTGTGGATTTTTGAATGACGGCCATTCTGACTGGTGTGAGGTGATACCTCATTGTAGTTTTGATTTGCATTTCTCTGATAATTAGTGATATTGAGCATTTTTTTCATGTGCTTTTTGATCATTTGTATGTCTTCCTTGGAGAATTGCTTGTTTAGGTCTTCTGCCCATTTTTGGATTGGGTTGTTTATTTTTTTCTTATTGAGTCGTATGAGCTGCTTATATATTCTGGAGATCAAGCCTTTGTCGGTTTCACTTGCAAAAATTTTCTCCCATTCCGTAGGTTTTCTTCTTGTTTTACTTCTGGTTTCCTTTGCTGTGCAGAAGCTTGTAAGTTTCATTAGGTCCCATTTGTTTATTCTTGCTTTTATTTCTTCTAGGAGAAAATTTTTTAAATGTATGTCAGATAATGTTTTGCCTATGTTTTCCTCTAGGAGGTTTATTGTATCTTGTCTTATGTTTAAGTCTTTAATCCATTTTGAGTTGATTTTTGTATATGGTGTAAGGGAGTGTTCTAGCTTCATTGTTTTACATGCTGCTGTCCAGTTTTCCCAACACCATTTTGGAGCCTCTTTTAGAAGAGCACTAATCCCACTCATGTCGGTTCCATTCTTATGAGCACCTCCCAAAGGCCCCACCTACTAGTATCATCACACTGGGCTTTAGGATTCTGACATATGAATTTGAGGGGGACACAAACATTCAGATCATAGCATCCAGGTTCCCCAGCACTGGGGTTTTCTTCTTGTTCCTTCCGCTGTGGAAGCCAAACAGCTTCCTTCCCACCCTCGGCCTCTCCCCTTCTCAGCTGCATGAGAGCCTCACATAGTAAAGAGCTGAGGCCAGCAGTGAACCAGGAGCTGGTCCTGGGGCAGACTCACCACCCTCCTGCTCAGTCTGGCCAACCTGCTTCCGGTCGTGGACGGTGCCAAGAGCAAGGGCTGGGTACCCCCTCACTTCCCAGCTGCCCCCGTGGGAGCCTGGAAGGCCTGGGTGGGCCTCGGCATGCTGGCTGCCTGCCTTCTGCTCCCGAAGCAGCCTGGCCTCATATCTCTGGCCAAAAGGGGCCCAGCACCCTTATTTGCGCCTGTAATTGAGCCCGTGAAGACACCCACAGCTTTCTCTAATTGTCTTAACTCCCTGTGCAGGTCATCCACAAAGGCTTTTGTGCCTCTAGATCATCAGAAAATCGTAGGGAATTCTGCTTACAAGTGCGGGGACTTCCGGCCACAGTCTCAGCTCTCAGCGAAAGCTGCCTCACCTGGACACTCGTGGGTATGGGGAGGTCTGATCTATCTATCAATCTACACACCCACACGTGTCACAGAAAAGCATGGCTTAAAGGAAGCTGTGCCTCAGGCTTCCGGTGACTCTATGTCATGATAACGATCATCATAATCATTATAATATTAGCCACCCGCTGCTCCAGAATGACTGTGAGGATTAATGGGAGGCTGTTAAAAAAAAGTCTTTGGGGAAGGCTCTTTAGCAGGCATTGTTTTTAACCTCTTTCAGGTGGAAAAGAAAAAAAGGCTGAACTAGGAGCAGGACTACATCTTATTCCTACATCCTGGCCATCACCCGGCCACATCCTAGCTGTGAGGATTTTGTCCAGTTGTGTCCCCTCTCTGACTCTGTTTCCTCATGCATCAAATGGGCTCATAGGGCTGGTCCATTCTCTCTCCTGGGGTTTGGGCGAGGACAAAAAGAGAACGCCCTGGGAGATTAACGCCCTGCGTTATCAACCCTCAGGCCACGTTTCTGCATCAAACAGCGTGGGCAGCCACTGGCACTCCTCCTCAGAAGTCCCTGGTCTGCTGGAGCCTAACTCATTTGTTTCCTCTCCATCTCCACCTGTGCTGGGAGGTGTCCTTTGGATGAATGGCTCTAGGCTAAAAGGAGGGCACAGGGAGGGCCTGGCTCCTGTGCTCTGAGTCCAGGCCTGGGCGATCCACCCCTCCTCAGTCGACAGCTGAGGAATCTGGAAGTTTGAGTGGAGGTTTCCCACAGGATTCCAGTGCGGAGTCCCTGAGCCCTCCTCACGTCACGACAGGACCAGGCTGAAAGCTCTCTGGTTCCCCCGTGACACCTGGCACCTCTCCTCTGGGGACTCCTTCCCCAAAACGACCTCTGAGGCCTAGGTCAGCAGAGGCTGCTGCACTCGAGGAGAACAAGGTAAATCAAGAGAAGCAAACTCCAGGATAGGACAGCCCTGGGCACCCTTGGAAGAAGCAACCGGAGCAGGTGACAACAAAATTGGTTGTCTCCTGTCTGCAAGAAACTTCAGGACAGGAAGTGTGCCAGGACCACAGTTTCATAGCCCTAAGACCCTAAAGTGGTTTCCTGAAATTAAAAAAAAAAAAAAAAAAGTCACCCATAAGAGGTGGCATTTAGAGGGCATTAAAAGTGCTTTTCAAGAACATCTATTTGTCCTATCAACAAAGCCTAATTACAGAATTTTCAAAATCTAGTTAGGCTGAAGACATCCATTTCCCTTAGGAAATGTTCATTTCCTCCCTCATGGGCAGAGTACCAACTACCACCACCCTTCACCCCCTCTGACTAG
The DNA here is from genome assembly GCF_048773025.1 of Camelus bactrianus. Classification (NCBI taxonomy): domain Eukaryota; kingdom Metazoa; phylum Chordata; class Mammalia; order Artiodactyla; family Camelidae; genus Camelus; species Camelus bactrianus. Next base: position 17,730,724 of record NC_133552.1, read on the forward strand.
TCCTGCCCCGAAAATCATCATCATCATCATCATCATCATCATCATCATCATCATCATCATCACTGTCATCACTACCACCAACAGCGATTAGCAGTTCCTCTGTCCCAGACAATGGGCTAAGGTGTGTGAATCTCTCTTTTAATTCTTAAAATTATCCTAGGACAGAACTTTTCTTATTGTCCTAATTTTACATATGAAGCTCAGAGAGGTTAAGTTACTTTCCCCAGGTTGCACAGTGAATGAACAGCTGAATCAGGACTCAAATCCAGGTCTCCAAAATTCATGCTCTTAACTTCTTCCCTATTTTACCCCTCCTGGACATAACAGAATATTTCCTCCACCATACTCCCATAGAAGCCAGCCAGAAAGATATGTGCATGCAAGCTATGCAGTTTCTTTCTTTCTGACTCTATGCCTGATTTCTGGAAAGTCTGTCCCAGGCCCTTTCAGGCACTGTACATGCAGACCCTCATTCTAATTAAAGACAATGAACCAGAGGACCCAGGGGAAGTTGTACAGTTTGTTGCTTTGTATCTCCGGAGCTGCTTGTAACTGAATCGGAAGTGACAATGCATAGTTAAATTTTAGCAGCAGAATTTGTTCGAAATAATCGTTTTGGTAGAGTATCAATTTCAAACTCCTGTCAGTCACATGACTATAGCAGCACATTGTTTCTCAAAGGGTTTGAAGTGGAGAAACTGACTAGCTCCAGACAAACACTGAGCTAAAATTCCAGTCCTACATCGGTCCCTGTAGCAGCATTTTTCTATTTCCTGCGAGTGATTTGCTCCAATTCCAGGACACATCACTACCCCATGTCTAAGCCACCAAATACCAGCCACTGGTAGCAGAGTTTGAAAAATGCCTCCTGGATTTTAAGTATACAGAGTGGTTTGCAGCAGCACTACATCAGCCTGACAACATGTGCAAAAGTTGAGATATATGTGAGCTCCTGGTGAAAGCCATTCCTCACCCAGTACCCTGTGTGCAAGCTGACCCCATGGCGAAGCAGAAAAGCATCCATCCATTGAGCCAGCTAGCCACTGCGGAGCATCCCCCGTGCACTCGGGACAGGGCTGGACCTGCTTGTCTGAGTTTGGGTTGAGCAGCGGGAGGACCCTGGCACCTGCTAGGGGAGGACTGTGATCTAAGCTGACAGCTTTCAGTAACCCTTGCTGGACTGTGCCTTCAGCTCACTGCCCCAGGACTTTGTACTGGTTTAGGAACTTCACGCACTGTGGGTCAGGACTAGCTCAAATGGGGGCCGTTGGCTGAGCGACAGCCCTGGGCTTGGGCTGCTGACAGGAGGAAGTGTCTTTTTTTCTGTTTTTGCTTTGTTTGTTCCTCTCCTTCCCTTCGTCTTTCTTTCTCTCCTCTCCCCTCTACACACATTATTTTTAAAATAACATTTATTTTTCTAATGACCAAACCAGCACATGCTCTGTAAGGATGCTTATAAAATATAGAAAGCCACTAAGAAAAAATTGCCTATAATCAATCCCACCCAGAGATAATCACAACTAATATTCTGGTGTTTGCACTTCTAGTAGATTTTTAACACGATATGTTTGATTGTATTTTTTGTAAGAAGAGCATTAAATGGCATTATGCATATACAGTCTTCTCTTGCCTTTTAAAAAGCAATTTTACATTTTAACATTTTAAAAGGTCAGTATGAAGCTAGGACCTTCTTGGGTAAGCACTCTGGACACTTTTGAGCCCAGTGTTCCCTGACTTGAGTCTCAGCCCGACTAGAGGAAGACAGTCCAAATTACTGATACTCTTGGCTGAAACTTTCCTTGCAGTCACAAAGCAGCTGATTCTGCCCACGATCAGGAGTCAAGCCTAACAATTTCTCCATGAGACACAGCTCTCCATCTCCAGTGGGCACATGTGATTTATCTGGGGCATTCGTTATGACATCCAGAGATTCTCATTCCAATGATCTGCAGGCAAAAAAACATGTCTAGTACTTGTAATGATTTCCAAACCACAGTCTATAAATTTCCAGTGTAGCCTTAAGTGTGGAATGGAAATTATGGAGTCCATTTAAAGGGCTCAGTTCTATGGAGTCCCCAACATCCCCAATTCCCTCCACCCTAACTCCTTACAACTCAGCCAATTACCTGAAGGCAGAGGCTGCTGAAAGGTCAAAGGTGATGCAGGGCAGCCTTAGGATTTATGCCCGCTTCAGGACTCATTGACCCTCATCGACTTCTTTTATGTATCAGGACCGGGAAGGGACCATCAATATTGTTACAACAGGGTTGGAAGCCCAGTCATTCACCATGTGGGACATGATGCTGAAGGTGTAAACAGGGGGCACTCTGGTTTCAGAAGCTTCTTACTCAACTAAGCTCCTTCAGATGAGAAATTTTAAACATGTTCATAATCTGAGGAATGCAATAAATGCAACAATCTTTTCCCTATAACTGAATTTAATATATATTTTGGATTCCCTTTCCATCAAGAGTGGAAACTTAATCTTAGCCAAGCGGAAGATTCCCCACTTTTGCTCAGAGTTGTGTCCAAGCTTTGAGGGATCTGTGAAGTCATGTTCTGGTAGATGTTTAACAATCAGCTCTCTGGGGAGGTGGGTAGTATGTACATTCATGCGCACAAAAGTTTATTATAAATTTTACTGCTATAAGGGATGTGCAACACAATTTTTTCAAATAATAAAATATACAGTATTCTTAATTTTAAATTCCATATAGCTACACAGAATGCCTTCATTGGTTTTGCTGAATTCTTGTACCCAGAGTCAACCTACAGGTGCAATTCAAAATCATTTAACAAAATCAGATTGCAATGAGAAGTCACCACAACATTGATGAATGTGTGGGATTTCCCAGCTTGATTGTTTTAGGTTAACAAGATAAAAGTGAAACAGCAAAGGTAAATGTCAGAATATCACTCCTCAGTGATGTCAATGTCCCCTTGGCTGAATCAGGTAATAATTTTAGAATACTAAAAAAAAATGTCCTCAGTTTTTTGCACTATTTAACACAAAGTTACAGCTATATCCATTACACACTTTTAAATTTAATTTGCCTTATTAACATTTTCTCCATTACTTTCCTCAATCTACTCTATATAAAAAAAAAAAAACCAAACCCAGGAAATTAAGCCCTGATTTCCAGCATTTGCCAATTCCCTCAATACTCTCACCATGGCTAATTTCAAGCTACCTACATGACACTGTACATAAAGTCGGGAAGAGATGTTTACCATTATTTAGTATCTCTAACCACATACAGAAAGTTATAAACACAGATTTATAGATATATAAATAACCTTAAGAACACATATAATAGTAAAATGATTAGGAAGTGATGAATTTTGAGTATTTACTACCTTTGTTTTGAATGTAATTTATCTGTCAGTTTACATGATTTACTTTTAGTAATGGCTGGGTTTAACAATCAGTTCAAAAAATTCCTAAAACTTTTGACACTTAGCACGTGAGCTGATAGACACTGTCCTATGTGCTCTCAGTGGTTGAATTTGGTCATTCTTCCTAACCACTATCTGACTTTTCCATTTTAGCCATCCTAGTGGGTGTGAAGTGGTATCTCATTATGGTTTTGAATTGAATTTCCCTAAAAGCTGATGACATTGAACATGTTTTTCGTGTGCTTATTGGCTATGTATCTTCTTCTGAGAATTGCACATTCAAATCCTTAACCCATTTCTTAATTGGGTTATTTGTCTTTTTGTTGTTGAGTTGTAAGAGTTCTTTATATATTCTGGATACAAGCCGCTGATTGGATACATGATCTGCAGATAGTTTCTCTCATTTTTGCGCTTTATCAAACATCTTTTCAACATCTAAGAAGATGATTATGTAATTCTTTTTGATCTATTGATATGATAAGTCATATTAATAGCTTTCTAAATAGTGAATCATAATTGCATTCCTAATATGAACCCTTCTTAGCCAAGGCATACTATTCTCTCAACATGCTGCTGCCACACTCTGTACCATTTTATTTAGAATTTTACATCAGGATTCATAAGTGAGATCAGTCTAACTTCTCTTTTTATGTTATTTCCATTAAATTTTATTGTTAATATTTTGATGATTTTCTAAAAATCAGACTTCCTTTTGGTCTGCTTAACAATTTAAATAAGATAAGGATCATCTGTTTGGTAAAGATGGAATTCCTCTGTGGAACCATCTGGGCCTGGTGGTTGCATCCTGGGAGGGTGTGAGTGAGGAGCAATAGCTATTGCTTCTTAGCAGTGAATCTGTTTAGATTTTCCATCTCTTCTGAGATGACTTTTGATAACTTATCTCTTCTAGGGAAAGTGTACATATATTTGCATAGGCTGACGTAAAAGAGTGTTTTATAATTTCTACGAATTTCCTCTCTGAGCTTATTCTCATTTCATACTTGTACACTGTCCTTTAATAATGACTCAAGTTGTTCTCTGGGGGAAAGGAGAACCCTCTGTGTGTTCCACCTTGGCACACTAGCCCCGGTGGATCAATTCAAATGTGAAACAAGAAGTTAGATTCTGCTCACTCAACCCAGGTTCTGCATACAGGACACTTGGTGTACGTTCCACCAAGGCAATGGCCATTTTCTTCTTAGTCTTGTCATGTTCCAGCTGAGTGATTCCCTGAATGAACATACAGTAATCAAGAATCAAGCTACTCAGGAAGTAGCTTATTTCTAAATTTGAAGAAGATCTGTAATTAGTTAAGAGCATTGTACCAATTTTATTTTCCTGATTTTGATCATTGCAAGATGGTTGTATAAGATGTTAGCATTAGATGAAGTGAGATTCACAGTACATGGGAAATCTCTGTATGTACTCTTTTTTGCAATTTTTCTCTAACATGAGTTCAAAAATATAATTTTTAAAAAATCTGATATTGTACACAAAACTTGAATGTATGAGTTTACAGTAAAAGATAAGAGTATTTGCAATGTAAAAGGACTCTTTGCTTTTTAAAAATAGATTTGTTTTAATTCATATGTATTTATATCTATGTATTAACAATAGGAACAGTAATAATGAACTCACCTAAATAACATATAAAATGATTATGATTCTGTTTTTTTAATGTAATGTGTAAAAGCATTCTATTTGTAAAACTTCCAACCACAATTTATTTTTTAGCAATCAGTCTGTTTTCAGCATACAACATAACGCATCTCTAAAAAGGGGTAAATGTAATTGAGTAAAAATATACATTTTAACTGCTACTAATTTTACATCCCACCACAGTTACCTGGCAAATGTTTAGTAAGAAATTTGTTTACATCAACCTCTTTCCCCTCCCACCTAAAATCCTTTAGTGGCCCCACCAGAGCCTCCACGACAAGACCCAAACTCCTTATCTAGGGCATCCTTAGCTCAGTGGCCTCCTCTGTGTCACTTCTCATCATTCTCACTTCGACCTTGACCAACTTGACCTCCCAGGCTGGCTGAACCATTTGTAGCTTTCAACTCTGTTGACATGTCCTTGCTTTTTGTCTACCTAAATGTCCTTTCCTTCTCCCCACAACCTGCCCTTTGCCAAAATAGTCCCCCCTAGTTCTTCAAGGCTCAGCTCAGCTATCACCTCCATCCTGAGCCTTTCCTGTGGCAGGTTTATCTCTTTGTCTCTCCTCTGCTCCCACCGCACCCTGGGCTAATTTCTACCATAGCACTGACCACACCTGTATGACAGTTGTCTGTTTTTCAGCGTGTCCCACCATCAGACTGTCCTCTCTTTAGGGGGCAGATCCTAGGTCTTATTTATCATTTTATCATCAGAATATATCACAGTTTCTGGCACAAGGAAGATCACTGATAAAATGTGATAAGTGAATGAAAGAATGAATGAATGGGGGGAGGGTATAGCTCAAGTGGTAGAGCATATGCCTAGCATGCACGAGGCCCTGGGTTCAATCCCCAGTACCTCCTCCAAAAATAAATAAACCTAATTAATAAAAATTTAAAAATAAAAAAGAATGAATGAATGAATAAAACGAAACTCATGCATCCCAGCTTTAGGCAAATCAACAGACACTACTCAATCACCTCTACACACCCACCACTGACCAGAGCAGGTCAGAGTTGGATACAGTGCAGCTCCCACTTTCAAACTACTTAGACAGTAAGTCACTCCTGCCCGCACTCTACTGAGCAGGCTTTATGGTCCATGGTGGCTTCAACCCAGAACCCCTGGTTCTGCCTTCTTTAGCTCACCTAGTGCATATTAATTAGGGATGGCAACCTGCTGAATGCAGAACTGGAGCTAGCTGGGCACTTTCACAAAGCTCACCCAGGCCTCTGATCTCTGCTTTAAAATTCTGCATCACCCCAGAGCATCCCCAGTCCCTACACATGAACTGTGGCTCATAGTGACAGCAAGTGTGACTCCCCCGTCTAGTGGATGAGTATCTTGGTGGACAATTATGCTCATCATCCAGAAGCTCTTCCCACTCTCCCTTCTGCTCAGGACCTTCCTCCAAGATGCAAAAGACGGATTAACTCAACAGTTCCTTCCCTGGCTCACCCTCCTTCACGCTAGAACCTCGCCAACCTGATCATCAGGTCAGGGCTCAGTGGTTGGGAAAAAACTGGATTCCTGTCATTCTGCCACTTTATTGAATTTTAAACTCTTTTTACCAATTTTCTGGTTGATTCTATTACATAATGTCCCAGTCTCCATGAAAAGCATTTTCCCCTCCTGCTACCCATGTCTTCCAGAGTCAGCATGGACAGGTGAAACCACCACAAAAACTCAGCCTCCCTGCCACTCAGTGTCTTTTTCTCCAGGCCTCGACCAATGCCTGGATTGGGGCTATCAGCAAATGTCATCGACTGGGTGACAAGGGCACCTGACCTTCCCTATATTTGGGATTACATGAGACACTGGGTAGGAAAACACTTTTAAAAATGCTAAAGTGATGGTTCAGGGACTGAAAAGATGGCAAAATAATGAATAATGTAACATGTTATTCAATATCGGTTGAGCCCCAGGCTGTGCGAAAAGCTCTACAGACATTTATTTCCATTACAATTTTTAGTCACTAGTATTAGAAGGTATGTCATATTCAATACATCCTGTGTATCATGATCATATAGCTAGTATATGGAGCAATCCAAAGTGAACCCCCGTGCCATCCCCCCCACCCCTCATCTTCCTTTCAAAGCTCTTGGGCACACGGTCGCACCTTTCCAACCCGGAGCCATGCGCAACCTGTCCCCCATCCTCTGGGAGCACTCTCTTCGCCCTTCCACCACCCAGCTTTCATCCACTGTTTCTGGCCTGTTTCAAGGGTTACCTCCTGTACAAGCCTTTTCCTACAACTCAAGACATTTGATACTGAATAGAACGCAGCCTGAATCACTCCACACACCCTTACACCACAGAAGCATATGGCTTCACATATGGCCTGTGTTGGCGAAACCTCTGATGGCCAAAATAGCAATGCCTATGACCACACTCCCTCCAACGCATCACGAAGAGGCCAGCATATTTTAGTTGCTCCTCAGGCATATGCTGGTTGATAAGAACCCTGGGGGGAAATGGCCCTGAGCCTACAGTCAAAAGCGGACACAGGCAGAGCCGGCCCTTCTCGTGGGATAGTCGTGGCAGTGCGGCCCCCTCCCCCTCCCCGCTGTGAACATGGTACCAGCAGAGGTCACCCACAAAGACAATGTTCTACCTCATTACCAATTCAGTCCCTGTGGAAACCCTTCCCAGGGCCCTTAATTTCTTGTGTTAAAACAACAAACGAGGTGACCCCAGCACAATCTCTAATAGGTAGCATGGGTCAACAATTATTCATTTGTACTAGAGCTTTTCGCATGACGGGCTGAGATGAAAATTTGTCCTCTTCCTGGCAAGAGCTATAAATTAGTTTTATGCTACTGTTAAACCCAGAGGCAAAAAAAAAAGGAAGGGATTGGAAGTGGGGGAGGGTCTGTGAATAAGGCCTGGCTGCTTCCAGTGACAAAGCTACGTCTTGGACGATGAGGATGAGGGAGGAGGGGGCCACGGAGGACAATGAGATTGTGCCACAAAAGAAATTGATGCAGAGTCTCTGAAACAAGACACAGAACTCTTTGAAGATCTGAACTGAATCTTAGTTTTCTTTTTATGCCCAATATCTGGCAGGTCTGCTGAAGGAAGGAACTAATAAATGATCGGATGCATGTGGTGACAGTGTCTCTCCTAGTCAGATCTGAATGAAACCAATTATGTCAGTTCCATATGAGTTCTCCCTGAGTTCTCTGAGGCCAATGGAGCCAATAAAAATGATGGTGTTAATCAACATTTTTTACATGTATTGTTCCATAAGCTATTAAACGGAAAAAACAGCTTAAAAGACAATGTATATAATATTTAGATATTCATCTGTAAAAGGCATTGAAGAAAGTATACATCAAAACATCACTAGTTGGTATGGACAGGACAGTGGCCTTCTGAGTTTTCTGTTTCTTTCTTTAGGATATGCAGAATTTCTGAAATTTCTTTGACCAGAATACATTCCCTTCTAGTCAGAAAAAAAAAAAAATGTTTAAAACAAACTCCTCCATCAACCCACAGTTATCTGTGCTAGAAAAAGAGAACAGTCGTGCAGATCATCTCAAAGACGGGAAAAATCACCCATGCTTGACTTTGGAATATGTTACATATGTTTTTCCCCCAGAAGATTTATCTTCCTAATTATGCTTTGCTCTTTACTTAATATTAGGATTAGTTCTAAGTCCCTGAGCTCCCCTTGCAACTAATGAGCTGAACTGGATGGCAGGAAAAAGTCAGCTCGGAATGAAATGAAAAATGAGGTGCAGATAATCCACAGGCAGATAACTGAGCTTTGGCGGCACACAGAGAGGGGGCAGGGAGTCCTGGGGGCCTCGGTTCCTGTGCTTAGAAGCCAGACTCCTGAGGATGGAAACCGAGCTTCACTACTGCTAACCCTGGAGTCTTGGGAAATACCCTCTCCTTTCTGTGCTCTAGTTTCCCTGGATGCAAATTGCTAGAGATAATGGTCCCCACCTCCTGCAGCCCAGAGGAGGATTAGATGAGATGATGCATGTAATGCACTTAGCACAGGTCCTCAGCAGGCGTCAGCCATGAACGACAAGGATGTTGGGGGCACACCCTTCCATGATTTGCATCTATATAATACTTTCTTCCAAATACATTTCACCATTTAAAACACATTTTAACATCTCCTTCATATCCTCTGGTTGAGGGGTGGGCACTATCGTTCTCATCTTACAGCCATGGAAATAAAGGCCTAGAAAAGTGAAAAGAGCTGCTTTTGGTTTTGTAAGGAGCGGAAGAATTGGGACCACATCTCATCTCCTCATGAGCCTTCACTGCCAGGTGCCCTGGCCCACTCCCCATCACACACGGTGGTGGGGAAGGGGGTTTGACTCAACGCCTCAGTTTCTTTCTTAGCCAACACAAGGAAATTTAAGTTTCACCCTGTGGCCGGTCCATAAAGACGTGAGAAGATTAGTCAGGAAATTACCGTTAAAGTGCTTGGCCGAGATCAAATGCTGTAGAAATGCCGAGTTACAGTAACATTAGGGGAGAAACTAAGAGACTTCTGTTCTCTGACTCTGTCGTGTGCCTGGCACTTTAGCAGGGCCAGGATCGAGGACTTGCCATTTCTGTGTTTTACAGAGGAAGGCTTTTGTGCCATTATCAACTTATCTTCCTTTCGAAATATCCCTCAATATTAGGTTCGCGGAAGAATTTTTTGGCCGCGGTGGAATGGGGGATGGGACCTGGGCAGGGGTGGTAGAGGATAAGGTCCTTACAAACTCTACTTCTTGGAAAGTAGTTCACACAGAGATCAGACCCTTAGATTCTAGAGTGGTTTCCAGCTCTTTCCTCACCTCCCATCCAAGGCACTTTCTCCTCCCTCTTAACTTCCCTCCCCTCCTGTTGGGTTCAACATTAAGAGAGAAGAAAGCAGAAAAGGACAGGATAGTTTGCACCCAGACCTCTCTCTGCAAGACCTTGACAAGGCACAGCCTTGATCATTCTCCTACAAAGCCCTCCCTGACCCCTGCGAGCATCTGCCTCCCCTGCTAGGAAGGTCGGCTCCATGAAGACAGAGACCACATTTGTCCTGTTCACCATTTTATCCCCGGCATCTCTCATGGCACATGGTAACTGAACAAATGAGTGAGTGAGTGAATGAATGAATGAATGAATGGATCACTATGTGGCAGCAAAAGGGCATGGAAGTCAATGGACACTGCTAAAGCGGGTGATGTTTATTTATGTTTTACTACTGAAAACTCAGAGAAGGAAGCTGCTTCTAAATTCCAAACATGAAAACCCAATTAGACTAAATAGTAGGAAATTGTAGGCAACCGTAATAAAATGAAGAATTTATTAATTAAAGCTAAGTTCTGTCCTTAAAAAATGATTTTAAATACTATGAAAAGAAAGACAATAAACCAACTTTCACCCTGTGTGTAAAAATTCCCTCAGAGCTGTGCTTTTCCCCTGCCCCTCCTGTGAAACGGATCTGTGTTTCCAGGCACTGCCTGGGCACCGGGGACCCTGTATGACTGAAAAATCAAGCTGTGAGTCTGTGAATAGGGTAGACCTGTTGCCTCCATCATGAAAATACCCTTGAATGTTGTCAAAGAATCAGAGTTGAGAGGACTATCTGAGGTCATTAAGAATCATCTATTTCATTCCAAAAGGGATGCCCAGCAGGATACAAGCAGGCGAGGAAGAGTGGGTCTAGCCCCTTGCTCCTCTCCAAGTGTGCTCTGTGACCCAGCAGCTCTGGCACCCGGGAGCTGGTTAGGAACGCAGAACCTCAGCCCGGCGCACACCTGCTGATTCAGAGTCTGTTTTCACAAGGGGCCCAGTGATTCGCACGCACACCATGGTGTCTGAGGATGAGGGGCTATCCCACTTGGAGCAGAGTAGTGAGAGTTTCGCTGCTTGTGAAACTGCAATGGATGCTGTGGGAGATCCACACAAGTGTAGGTCCTGTGACTTCCCCTCTACATCTCCTGAGAGCAAGGGAATAGCAGCGAGAGAGGAAGCCAGCCTCCCCCCACCCCCAAAGTGACCCTAGAGGCAGCTGAGCTAGAGCCTGGGGACCTGCCCTCCTTCCTCTGGGGCCAGCTGGAGAGTTAGGGGCTCTTGTAGAAAGTGAAATGGGGGAAATGGGAACAAAACAGGACCAATGCTGAAACGCAGCCATGGTGAATCCTGGAAATAAATACACTGACGGGGACAATTTCAATTGCCTTGAAGTATGTTGGACTAATTATCTTAGCGGACACTAATAAACGTGTACCTTAGAGACACTCAGTGACTGTAATAACTCAAAGATGAATATTGGATGAATGCGTTATTAGGGACTGGCCAGACTGCTAACCTCCCAAGCCCAGGGGGCAGCAATTCTCCATTCTGCCTCCCTGTGTCTTCCCCCTTAAGCCTAAGATTTTTATTAGATATGTACCCAGCTACTGGGAAATCTTTCAAGTCAATAAAACACCTGCCCCCACCTCGCTTATGGGGATTTACTTGGAGCCGTTAGCAGCTTTCCCTAGCGGTCATCTCCCCGCCTGGGGTGTGCACAGCCTCGCTGTGCTGCCGAGAGGAGATGTCGATTCGGCCAGGCCTTGACCCAAAGCCGGGGATTAGTCTCCTCTAATCCTTGCTCACACTGTGGTACCAGCTTCAGTCCTTACCCCTAATCCAGTCTGAGGGAGAAGCCTTCTGCCCCCAGGACCAAAGGGCTGGGCCTGCCCCACTCCAGGCACAGCTGCGCGTAATTTCAGCCCTTCCCTCGGGTTTCCAGTCTCCCTGAGAGTGTTGGCCACAACCCCACCTTCTAAGTCCAAGAGATGCTCACTCTCCCTGGATACCCAGGGCTGGTCCCAGCTGTGACTCCCATCCTCATCCTCCAGTCCCCCTAGTTATTAGCATCACAGGCAGCCAGAGCAACAGAGGGTCAAATGAACACATGGGAAGATGAAAGAAAAGGTTTTCTGGCTTCTGCCGTAAGCCCTGTACAATATGCCCTTTAACAGTGACCTGGAGACAATGGCCACCCACACCCATCTCTCCCCACCCCCTGCTACCCCATGCTCTCTTCCTTTCTTCTTTTTTGTTTGTTGTTTGTTTTTGTTTTCATGTATAGCATGCAGTGAATTACACAAATCTTTCGTATATAGCCCAACGGATGTTTATCTATATATGCAATCATCTAACCATCACCTACATCATGAGTTAAAGTATTTCCAGCCCCCCCAGAGGTGCCCTCATGTCCCTTCCCAGTCAATGTGCCCCCACACAAGGTAACTGGTGTTCAAGCTTCTGTCATCATAGGTTAGTGTTGCATGTTTTTGAACTTTACACGCGTAGAATCATCAAGTATGTCCTCTTCTCTGTCTAGCTTCTCTTTATTCAACAAGTTTCTGAAATGCATCCATATGTGTAGCAGTCTTTCATCGTCTTGTGATAGCTGGGTAGCGTTCCATTTGGGAATACACCACAGTGCATCCATTGAAAGGACATTCCAGTGGATTTTAGATTTGGGGCTATTACGAATCAATCCTTCTATAAATACCCATGCGTCTGTTTTTCTGATCACATAATGTTCATTTCTGTCAGGTGTTGAATGTAACCATAAAGGATCTGAGATTTTACTCAACTTGCAGGCTCACAAAGTAGCCTGCCCATTTCATGGATGCTGGTGGAAGACACAACACTCCTGGGTCAGAGATAAAGGGAGTGTTGTCTCACCCTTTGCAATAGCAGTAGCCAGAGTGCATTTTTGCACCAGTTCCTTGAGACCTAATTCCCACAGGGTAATTAAAGTAGAGAGGGGCAGAGGATGCCTACACACACAGTAGGACACATTGTAAATGCTTGGGGAAACCAGGTTTTTTTAATAAGAGATGGTCAGCATGCCTGCCCTTAGCTCTGGAGGGAGATACAAGCTCTATGTCCCCAGGCTGTAAACAAATCTGCTTTTTGCTCCAGAGGGAGACACTATCTCTGTATCTCAAGGCTGTTCAGTACACAGACATCCTTGAGAACATAGACTGGAAAAAAGGACAGTCAATGCCTTGCTTGCAAGATGTACAGAAATGCAAAGGGCCAACGGAGAATTGTTTCCTAACAGGTAAATGCCCAGGAGTGGAACTGCTGAGTCAAAGGGGCTGATCTATCTTTAGCTTTAGCAGATGCTGCCAAAAATGTGTCCCAAAGTGATTGTACCAGTTTATACTCCCATTAGCAGTGTCTGAGGTTTCAACTGTTCCACATCCTTGCCAAGACTTGGTATTTTTGATCTGTTTCATTTAAGCCATCCTGGTATGACCAATACCTTTGTTTTTGTTTTTTTTTTTTCAGGAATCCTTCCACATGGCAGAGTATTTAGATGTTATTTATCATGATGGCTCAGAGCCACATGAATATTATTGCCTTTACCAAATTTTCATTTGTCAACTATGTTTTAAGAGCCATATGCCAACTGAGCAGGGGGCAGTGCAGATGTGAGGCTCTGGGGAAGCAGAAGGACACACAGGGCAACTTTCTCTCAGGGGACACATTTTAAAGACACAGAAAGTAGGAGGTGGTTCCCAAGCAACGAGAGCTGATCTTAAGGGTAGGCATTGCCCGGGCAATGCCGTTCAGGCCCAGCCACCGTGTGTGAGGGGCCTGAGGAGGGATGCTCGCTCAGTGGAAGAGAAAGGGGTGCACTGGGGGGAGGGCAGGAGGACCAGTGACCAGATCTGCTTTCAGGATCACCTGAACTTTCTAGCAGGGCTGCACTGACCAAAACGCCAGTAGTGATGATGACAATGATGATGACGAAGATGATAGTGATCAGTTACTGAGTATCTCCTATGTTCCAGGCACTACGCTAGGCCCTTTACATGTATTAAATTACCCTCTACACTGCAGCCATTGGCCAATGATGAGACGAAAATATTTAGTAAAAGGCTTGTTGCTGGTGAGAACATTGGTCTTGGGTGAGAGCTGTCAGAGAGGTTTAAGGGAGATTTGGAAGGGCTTTGATGTTTTTGTGATTCCATCCAATTCAGTTATGAGTCTAGAAATTATGGAGGGTGAATTTCCTTAGCTTACATCTCAAGCAGCTAGCTCTTCAATAACAACAATAATAGTAGTGCTGGTGGGGATAATGACAACAATAGTATCTTCTTACTCTGGGCCGTGCACTATACAATGTACTTTGTATCTCATTCAATCCTCACTTCCACCCAATGAGATATTACAATTCCCACTGTATAGAGGGAGAAACTGAAGTATGGAGAGGGTAATTAATGAGCCCATGGTCTCGCAGCTTTTAGTAGCCAAGCCAGGATTCATCCCCCAGTGGGTCTGACTTCAATAATGTTTTCTTTCTACTCTGTAGCACTGTCTTTCCATCTTCTCTTGGTCAAATGACACACTTCCTATCTTAGGGATGGGCTTATAAGAAGGCCTAATTTGCTAAAGATGATTGTTGGGAATTAAGCCTGCTGTTGGAAGTGTTTGTGTGTGTGTAGTGACCTGGTTCTCTGCTCTGGATTTGTGCAGCTCTGGTATTAGCACATGGGTACTGAGTTGACATCGTCCTGGGTGTAGACCGGGTGTTTCCTGACCATGAGGCCGTTCCCCGTCCCAATCCTCCAGGCCAGAGGCAAGTCCTCAGGAAGGAAACCAGAATTCTGAGCAGAAGTCCTAGGCAGACAGAGAGGGACCCCCTGCTTCTTCCACAGCCTTGCTGTCTTGGGCCTAGAAGATTTAGAGGAATACAGGTGTGTAGGCAGGAATTCATCAGTGCAGGGAGATTTGAAGACAGCCAGGAAGGGGAAGGACTGAAAGTCCTAGACGGCAGGCCTGATATTTACCCAGTAAGCCAGGCCTGAACCTAAGCACTGGCCCCGGGTTCAAGTCTGGCCAGGATTGCTTCTGCTGCGTCTTACTCTGAATCTGCAAATGATAAGGTCAAAGATACACCCAGGATCAGGGACACACATGAGTGAACACTGTTCTCCAGTGCCGCCCTGGTTCCCCACGGACACCAGAAGTTCCTGGTCTCAGCAACCACAGGCCATGAGAAATCAGCCAGGTCAGAATTGGACAAAACTCTGATGGGAAGACATAGGGGCAGGTGGTGGAGGAAGGGGGAATGGGAAGACTCATAGTCACATCAACATCCAACATGGCATGTGCACTTTATCCAGGTCCTCTAAGATGGAAAAGTTTAAGACCCTAAAGGAATTTATCCACTCACTCAAAAAAACCGAACCAAAAAGACAGCCTCTTCAGTAAGTGGTGCTGGCAAAACTGGACAGCTACCTGTAAAAGACTGAAACTGGAACATTCGCTAACACCATATACAAAAATAAACTCAAAGTGAATTAAAGACTTAAATGTAAAACCAGATACCATAAAACTCCTCGAGGAAAACATAGGCAGAACGCTCTTGGACATAAATCACAGCAATATATTTTTTGAACCAGCTCCTGGAGTAATGGAAATAAAAGCAAAAATAAACAAATGGGATCTAATTAAACTTAAGAGCTTTTGCACAGCTAAGGATATCATCAACAAAACAAAAAGACAACCTACAGAATAGGAGAAAATATTTGCAAATGATGTGACTGACAAGGGATTAATTTCCAAAATATACAAACAGCTCATACATCTTAATATAAAAAAAAAAAACAAGCAACCCAATTAAAAAATGGGCAGAAGACCTAAACAGATATCTCTCCAAAGAAGACATACAGGTGGCCAACAAGCACATGAAAAGATGCTCAGCATCACTAACTGTTAGAAAAATGCAAATCAAAACTACAATGAGGTATCACCTCACACCAGTCAGAATGGCCATCATTAAAAAGTCTTCAAACAATAAATGCTAGCGAGGGTGTGGAGAAAGGGGAACCCTCCTACACTGTTGGTGGGAATGTAAATGTCAGTGCAGCCACTATGGAGGACAGTATGGAGGTTCCTTTAAAAACTAAAGATAGACTTACCATAGGATCCAGCAATCCCACTCCTGAGCATATATCCAGAGAAAAATATAATTAAAAAAGATACATGCACCCCAATGATCACAGCAGCACTATTTACAATAGCCAAGACATAGAAACAACCCAAACATCCATCAACAGACAGAGATGTAGCTAGGGACCAGAGTATGTTGGTTGTTGAAGTTTGTGTTTCATTCTGTTATCAATGGAAACCATGAAAATATTTTTTGAAAAAAGTTATAGTCCGTATGAGGCCAAGAATGGATGCAGAAGGACTTGTGTATTCATTTCCTAGGGCCACCATACAAATGACCACAAAGTTAATGGCTCCAAATAACAGAAATCTATTTTCATGCAGTTCTGGAGGCCGAAATTCTAAAATCAAGTTGTTGGCAGGGCCATGCTCCTCTGAAGGCTCTAGGAGAGAAAACTTCCTTACTTCTGGTTCTGGTGGTTCCAGGCACTCCTTGACTTGGGGCTGTATCATTCCAATCTCCACCTCCATCTTCACATGGCCTCCTCTCCTGTGTCTGTGTCTTCTCCTCTGGCTCTTCTAAGAACACTTGTCATTGGACTGAGGGCCTATCTGGATAATCCAGGGTGATCTCATCTTGAAATCCTTAGTTTATTTATATCTGTAAAGAGCCTTTCCTCAAAGTGACAGTCACAGTTCCAAGGGTTGGGATGTGGACATACCTTTTGGAAGCCACCTTTCAACCCACCACAACTAGTTGGAAGGCTATCGCACTAGTCCTGAAAGGCAGTGAGGGTGTCTTGCCCTAGAATGGTGGCAGCCAGATGGTGAGAAGTGGTTGGACTGTGTTAGGGCAGCAGCTCAGTGGGAAGGAGCCATCCACTCACCATTTCCACAAACATTTCCTGGGTACCTACCATGTTCCAAGCACTGCTGGAGCTGGGGATACAGCAGGGAAGAAACAGATGCAACACTCACCCACCTAAGCTCACATCACAGTCCAACAGCAAAACTGGACATTCAATAAGTATTTGTGTATTTTAAAGGAACATGCAACAGACAGACCTGCCCTAGTCAGTACGAAATACCAGAAGGAAGAATACAATTAGCCCAGGCAAAGGGTGCCCTGAGGGGGAGGGGATGGGGAAGGTGAAGAGTTCTGGTAGAGAGAGCTGAATTTATGGAGTTCCCGGTCATGATGTCTTTAAAGAACCAGACAGACAACGGTGCTGTGTGGCCTTGGGACAGCCTGGCCATCAGGATGTCTCAGACCACCCAGGACACACCTCTGCCAACTCATAGCTGGCAGCCAGAAGCCCATCTGCTTCTGAAGTTTGCCTTTGCACGTGTAACCAGTTTTAGCAATCCACCCCCTGCCCAAGGTTACGACACTCGATCCTACCGTAGCAACACTAGGTACAGGAGCAAAACTGTTGCCCACAAACTGAGGTTCCAGATTGGCTGAGACTGTGCTCCCTGCAAGCCAGACACACCGCCCTGCAGCCACCCCCACCCACTGTGGCCCTGAAGTCATCCTATGGAGATGTTTGTAGTTAAGGGGTCTTGAGGTAATTAAATTTTAACCTTTAAACTGCTCACACAGGCCCTGGGTTTCCCTTGCCCATTGCAGACAGAAGAATCTGACTATACAAAAGGTTGCTTTTTAAGGAAAGGCCTTTCATCTACAGGATTCATAAAACTCATTAGCCTGCTCCAAACCTTGCAGATGAAAGGCGGAGCCAAAGAATAAATGGGTTGGAGGAATCCTCTGACTGTGTGGTTGGACTGCAGGCCCACCCCTAACGTTTGCGGGGCTCAAGGCAAAAGTGCAGATGGAGGCCCACACACTGTAAGTCTGAATACTCAAAAGTAAAGATCAAGGCAAGGGACTCTTAAAACATGTTCTGCCCTCCGACTTTAATCGTTATTCCTTCATAATGATCTGAATGGCCAGAGCCCCCAGCTGGCAACCTGTCTCACTTTCTTTCTAATGAGGCTTAATCCTGCACCATAATGAGTCCCAGGCAAAGGCAAGGAGACACCCAGCCCACACATCCAAGATCCAAATAGTCCCACACTGGCCACACCTCACGTCTAATGGTCCACTTTCTGGATAATGGATCCCAGAAATAGCACAGGCTCCTGGAAGCTGACCCAGAGCCATGGGGAGGGAATTCCAGGGTCCCAGATATCCAAGTGGGGTCTAGAAGGGCCAGTCCGGGGCTCTGGGTGGGCACAACCCAGCAGCACCTCATCTTATGGGGAAGTGTAAAGCTGGGGGAGGGCCAATAATCTCTGGCTAGACTGAAGTTACTTCCTGGTGACAGTTAACAGAAACTGGAAGTATGGGGACATCCAGGCTTTTGTTAGGTCACTGTTCCTGCTGACGTGCTGGAGGGGAAAGTGGGTCTAGATTTATCTAGGAGGTGGGCTGCTCTCCTGGGTTGACAGGAGACCATCCCTCCCAAACAGACTGTAAGAAACAGTCTGCTATAGATAAAGGGAATGACTGAGGCTCTGAGGAATCTCTGTAAAAAGTAAAAGCAAGGAAAGTACCTCACTGGCATGAGAAGTTTCTCCTTCACAGTTGTTATTTTACTTCCCATGATAGCAGCTGGGCACATCTCAGTGCTCTGCTCCTGGTCAGGTCCCATTGCAGATTCTGTGTCCCATCACCATCCAGTTCTGGGTGAGGAGCCACCAGGAGGCCTACCTGATGAGCCCACAGCTATGGACTCATGTGGACACACACACACACACACACACACACACACACACACTACATATTGCTACAGCAAGGAAGGGTAGAGGACAGAGCCTCTGACTGAAGACAAACAGCATTCCCATGGACATGGTCCAGTACAGGATTCCATTTATGAATCATTCATTCGTTCATTCATTCAAGCAACAAATACTGTGAGTCCCCTAGATGCCACACACTGCAAAGTGCTCGCTTTGCCCATCACTGGACTAGGCATCAGGCAAACTAAACACAGTCCCTGCTCTCTCTGCCGTCCAACCTAGCTGAGGAGAGAAAGACAAGCACTAATGATTTTCAAAACAAGTTGAAATGAGCAGTGAATTGTATAGACAGATCTTAACCACTGTTTGACTTCACAGGTCAGGGAGAGAAGCAGCACCCCCATCTTATGGGGGCTGATGATTTCAAACAGACAACACCAGTTAGGACCCTGATTGACACACCTGAACGATATGAGGGACTAGAACCAGTGAGATCCTCACATATGAAGCTGTCACTAACGCATCAATGATGCTACAGCCCTGTGTCAAGCATCCATCACATGCTGGCACCGTGCTAGCAGTGAGGACCTGTGAACATGAGTCCCCATCCTGCAGGCAGGAAACCATTCACGTATAAATCAGCTAACACTGGGCGGCCACGGGCCAGGATCTGGGAACTAAAGAAGGGCCCTAAGAGCTTGAGGACTGAATCACATTTTTTTGTTTTCACAATGTTGGCTGTGTGAGAGGCTGCGAAGAAATATATGGATGATGTGAAAACAAAAAACTTGACATATATAGCTCAGGACTGAAGGCTTCTGAGTGTTTGCTACTCAACGTCTCCTTTCTCAATCTGCATAATTTTATCACCAGTGAAGAAAGTTTGTACGCAGTGATATATCAGAAGCAAGATTCTGATAGTCCTAGAGATGGCATCAGACCTCTGTAAGTCCGTGACTCAGTGGCCAGATACAGAAATAGTTAGGGAACAAGCTTCCGGGCTCAAACCGAAAGTGAAGAATCTCTCTGAAATATCCTAAACAATCTTCATAGATTGAAAATGACAAATTTCATCAAGGAGAGTCCGTTTCTAGCATCTATTACGCTGATGAACAAATTACTAATTTCACCAATGAAAACCTCTGTGGAAATGTTAATTAGCAGCATCTGGTGTGGATCACAAATACAGATACTAATTGAGGCAACTGCAGTCCTTATCTCTGGAGTGTGGCCTTTCCGATAAAATGCTAGATGATCACCTCGAAGTGTGAATTCCTGATTAGGGAACTGACAGCCCCTAGAGTGTAGGTTAAAAACGGACACATATCTATCACATTCTCTCTACTAAAGCATTTTAAAGAAAATTACAGACATTATCATGCTGCCCACATGAAGATCTCGTTCATCTGTGTTCTAAGTATAGCTAAGCCGGGGGGAAAAGGAACATGAAATACATTTTCTAAGGAAGACATTCTATCCCAGGCGGTAAAAACCCCGTTGTTGTTTTCTATCTCGGTGTAACTTATTTTGTAACTGTTTTGGTGGCAGCTTTCCAGAGTCCTCCCGGGTTTTGTGTGCATAGCACAGTCATGCTAGGTTTTGAGGAAGAAGGGTGGAGAGCCAGGGTGCCCCAGGAAAACAGAACAGGTGACACTAAATCTTCAGCCTTGACCATCCTTCCCAGAAACAGAGGGGATTTTTTTAAACACCACAGAGTGGGACTTGGGAGCGGGTCCAGTTACTCTCCCTTCTTTGCAGACCTGATTCCCAACTAGGTTCCGGCCTTAACTTTATCCCACTGCTCTGCAACCTGCCCTGAAATGTTAACCCCCGCCCCTGCTCCTCTCTCCAGTGTGTGAAATACATTGATAGCATAACTGCCTTTCCTCCTCCACCCAGTACTGAAAACTTCACTTCATTAATCTCACAAATAAAGGTATAAGCAAACTCAAAGCACATGCCTATCATTTGAAATTGGGTGCAAAACCCTCCTTCAGATGAAATGCATTAATTAGCTGGGCACTGTTCCTGGAATCAAGCAGAAACACAAAGCAGTCCCCCAAGGGAGCTTGCCGACCACGGGAAGCAGACGTTGGAGAAGGGGTCACATGATTTTTCCAGGGGGAGGGTTCCTCTTTGAAGGCCAGGATTTGGAGAGATAGCCATTACCAACCAGGGGAGTGTGGCTGATGAAATTAAGGAAGGCGGTTTTTAAATTCAATTACACCCTCAGTGGAAATGGTCTCACTAATGCTTGGGGAAAGAATTATACCCAGTCCATAAAGCCTAACATTTCTAAACCCAATTTTGAGAATTATTCTAAAGGTTAATTCAAGATCCTTCTTCCAAATGAGAAGTCAAATATAGCCAATGGAAGGAAGGCATCTGCTGACTGACTGAGGGGTTTATCAGTTTGTAAGAGTTCATTAGTTTTAATTAGTGTAATCACTAATGTTGCATTAACAGTTTAGTGAAGGAAAGTAATTACTCACACATCCACTGTATCAGATGGGAAGATTAGAATTCATTTTCCAAAACGATTAGCATTTTGCCAATTAAAAGAATCCCTTCTCCCTGCCAGCAGCCCTGTGACCTCGCTCACCCGAAGATTGTTTAAATGAAAGGTATTTTGCATCAGTAGATGGAGCAGGAAGAAATGAAGAATTAAGGCTGTGTTTATTCTTGGCGCCTTCTTGGGGCACAGCAAGTGCAGGAGTCTCGAGGAGTTTATAATGTCTCGCTTTATTTGAATATCATTCACTTGTCACTTGGGATTAAACTGCTGGCTGCTCTGTTACCCTGTAGCAATTAAAAAACAGAAAGACCAGTGGAAGATGAGGCCAAAAGGAAGCAAGGAGGAGAGTCTGGGTGGAATGACCATGAAGAGGGTCCAGAGTGCCACAACTTTCGACAAGTGCCAGGACTCACTGTGGCCCCATCCTGAGTGCCAGCTGGTATCAGCTC
The DNA here is from genome assembly GCF_048773025.1 of Camelus bactrianus. NCBI lineage: Eukaryota > Metazoa > Chordata > Mammalia > Artiodactyla > Camelidae > Camelus > Camelus bactrianus. The sequence goes on from NC_133552.1 coordinate 17,752,394, forward strand.
CCCTGGTGGGCTTGGGGCATCGCGCTGCCCACAGGAGCCCCTAAAGTATGAAGCTGTGTCTCTTAGGCCCTCTTACTGATTGCCCCTGGTCGCTGGGGTCACCTCCCTGCCTCAGCTGGGCTTCCGAGACTGGCAATAGGGTCCGACTGCTCTCCAGCACCACGGCCAGCTCCTGCCACCTCTGCCAGGTTCTTTAGCAACAGCCACTTGGAACGTCTCATTTCTTAAGCATCTCATGTTCTTCCAGACCCAGCTCCTTTGAACCCTAAATTCACCCCACTGGCAAGCCTTTCGCCTATTTCGTTAGAGCACTGACCCTTCCTGCTTCACCCAGTGTAAATGTCACTTCACGCTGACTAGAATAACTCCCGCCCCCACTGGATTCACAAAGCCCCTACTGCATACTGCGTGCTTGCATCGTGTTATATCATCCACAATCATGGCGAGGTACTGAGACAGGAACAGGGATCGTACGTACGTACTCTGTTCACGCTGAGGCAGTGCACGTGTCAGGTTGTGTATACATTTTTCTCGAATGGCTTAATGATCGTGGGCATAGATCAGCCCTCCCTGCCTCTCCATCAGCCTCATCAGAGCTCAGGCTAGGAGGCCCAGCCTGGTCAGATCGGTGAACATCACAAAGGAGGAAACAGATGTCTCCACACAGGTGCATCTCCTGGGCTTCCTTCTAGTACATCTCTGATTGGGTTTAGCCTGGTGGTGAGCGCCTGGCAAGGGGTTCTGGAACAGTGAGCCTAAAACAGGACAGACGTGTGCCTGGTGGGGCAAAGTCCTAGGAGTCACAGGTGCGGCTCCCTCCCTGGGGACTGTGGTCCAGCTGCACACAATCAGCTCTGTGTCCCATGGTGCCAGGAGAAGGGCACCCCAGAGAGCACAGCCCCTGGCAGGGCTGAGAGGACAAATGGGGATTTCCCGAAATTATATTTGTTCTAAAAATAATAGAAATGATAACATAGGGGGGAAATCCATTGACCTCCAGTGCCTGCACAAAAATATCAACGTTATCAAAAAAGCAAAAAAATTGATTTTTTTGTTCTTTATGACTAATGGCCATCATAATGCATGTTATTAGAAGAGGAAAATTGCCTATTTGTTTATCTCATTAAAGAATCAGAAAGGCATAAAAAGTGCATTTTCGTGGACTGTTTTCAGAATCTCAACCACCCAAGGATCCACTATGTCCTTTATTTTTTATTTTGGTACTAATATATTTGGAAAATCTCTTCTTTCAGGATGAATCTTTTGAAGGAGCTTCTATTTTTAATTGGGTAAATTTAGATCCTACACTAAAATGAAATGACATGGAGAAGACAGAATGTTTCAGCATCTAAATTTGGCAAAACATTCAAAACAAGGAATTCTGTCTCATAAAAATATTTGTCAAAACAGATAATAGCAAGTGTTGGCAAGGATGTGGAGAAATCGGAACTCTCTTACGTGGCTGATGGGAATGTAAAATGGTGCTGCCATTTTGGAAAACAGTCTGGAAGTTCTAATTTTTTTTTTTTAAGAAATAAAGCTTTCTCTGCCTATAGTGGAGAGTCTGCTTCCCACACTCTGAACACTGGAGGAGTCTCAGCCAGGCTGATCGCAGGGCCACTAACATTCTTCTCTTTCTCCTACAGTATGTGTCCAGCCGACGCGCCATCACTCAGAGCGCCCCAGAGCCGGGCAGCTTTCCCCCTCACCACGGCCCCCACCACCACTGCCATCACCGCCCCCACCACCACCTCCGCCACCACGCCCGCCCCCACCACCTCCACCACCAGGAGGCAGGGCTGCATGCCGCCCGGGTGATGCCCTGCATGTGCCCCTTGTTCTCCTGCCAGTGGGAAGGCCACCTGGAGGTGGTGGTGCCCCATCTGCGGCAGATGCACAGAGTGGACATACTTCAGGGAGCCGAGATCGTCTTCCTGGCCACAGACATGCACCTCCCGGCACCAGCCGACTGGATCATCATGCACTCCTGCCTTGGCCACCACTTTCTGCTGGTGCTTAGGAAACAGGAGAGGCATGCAGGGCACCCCCAGTTCTTTGCCACCATGATGCTGATTGGGACACCCACCCAGGCCGACTGCTTCACCTATCGCTTGGAGCTCAACAGAAATCATAGGCGTCTCAAATGGGAGGCCACCCCCCGGTCTGTCCTGGAGTGCGTGGACTCGGTGATCACCGACGGGGACTGCCTGGTCCTCAACACCTCACTGGCCCAGCTCTTCTCCGACAACGGCAGCCTTGCCATCGGAATCGCTATCACTGCGGCAACCGAGGTCTGCTCCTCGGAAGCTGAGATGTGAAGCAAGGGGCCACCGGACACTCACATGCAGCCACTCCTCCACCAAGAGACTGCCTGTGCCCCTCGGATCTCCAAATGCCAGGACTACAGGCTCCTTTTTATTCTCCTCCCACCTCCCCTCCTTTCTTCCTTTCCTTTTTGTCTCAGGTACTTTGTGGTATTTAGTATTTGTCTGCCATGGGCATTATATTATGTAAACATCCTGTGATTCAAGATCTTGGTGTGGTGTTTGTCCTGATCTGTTGGTACAGTTTTTTAGAACATTTTAAATCAGACTCAATCGGAATGGTTCTTTCTGGCCACCCCCAATTCCCTCCTCCGCTGCTTTTAAATTGAACAAAAGTCACCAAGGTCACGAAGCAGACTCTTAGGGTTGAAAGGAGACTTAGTGTCCAAATCATTTTTTCCTTCCCTTTTCAACCTGTTTCAGAGTTCGCTAATTCTGAAATACATGCAGATAGCAGATCAGGGCAGGGGACCCCACCAACTCAGAGATAAATATTTCAGACCAACTAGACACAACTCTGCCACCTTCCTAGGAACCTCAGGGGGCCACACCGCTTGGACAGGAGGAGATGGCATCTCCTTCGAAGGCCAGGGCACTGGGCTGGAGGCGCGATGCATCCTCTGGGTTGATCCCGGGGGCTCCGGGGAGCGGGCAGATGTTGAACCCTCCTTTGGTGGACTGCCGTGAGCTGGTGCTCAGCCAGGGCCATCTTTTCCTGCTCTGAAATCAAAGACTTCAAGGGTTTGGTGCTTCCCTGAAAAACTCCTTGCCCTCCACTGAGCAAGTCATAGAAACGGATGAGCAAGAGGCAGGGGACGAGAAGCAGCTGAAAACGCAACAGGTAAAATTCATCTCCCGCCCCTGGGAGGGCGTTCTCTCCTGAGACAGTTTTATTATCAAGTTATAAAATCCATCAATCCTTTCTCTAGGGTGGAGCACTTGTGTATCATGCAAAGAACCCTCTGTGCTCTTGATAGTTCATAAACCAGAACCAGGATTCAGCAGCATCAAACACAAGCAACTCGGAGGGTGCGCCCAGGTCCTCTGACCAGGAGGGCGTGGCCCCATCCCTCATACACCTGGGGGGGTCCTCTCGCCTTTCCTTGCTTCTAAAATGCTCCGTGGGCCTCATTCAGCACACAAACACTGTCACTGCTCAAGTAGGCATCCAGCACCCTGCTGCAGCAGGAATGAAAAGTCCACGAAAATCCATCTTGCCTTTAGGTAGACAGCTCTCTTCTCCTCAGCTGTCAGAACAATCCGCCAACCTCTTCTTGTGGAAGTCTCTTGTGGTTTTGAATCAAGGAAGCACGTTTAGTCAACTTTATCTCTTCTGATGGGAGCTGAGTACATGGAAGACTCCCCAGGAGGCCCTCTCCTCCCTTCTTTTTGTCGTTTTTGTTATCCCCTGGCCTCTCTCCAGTCGCAGCACAAGCACAGCACCTAGACCCCACACAATGCTCGCTGGCGGGCTTCTCGCCAAGCAGACATCACTCACAGCCCCGTCCCCTCACCTCAGCCATCTTGGTCGGATCCTGGCAGGCCTCCCGATGAGTACTTAGTTTCAGGCAGCTTGCCCTGGCTGGCCATTAGCAATCTTTTCTCTGCCAAAAATAATTCATCCTGGAATGCAACACCCCTCCCCCCGCAACCAACCAGATAATCCTGTAGCCGCCTGTGTGGTCAACCTCCAGCTCAGGCTCCAGAAGGGCGATGCCTGGCAATAGATTTCATACCACAGTCCCCTCAAGTTCCACAGTAATTGCTGGGACCCTGGGGCTGAGGTTTTGTTTTGTTAGAGCCTTAAGCAGGCCGATAACCATCCTATCACTGATTGAGGTTAATGCCAGGTTCGTGGTCCCAAGAAAAGAACTGTAACCTCCTTTCTCTTAGCACTGTCAGAACATCTTACCAGGGCACCAACTCCCCTTGCCTTGAACCACACGGACAGTCCAGGAAGAAGCTGAGGCTGGCTGGCAAGTTTAGGGAGAGACTGGCTCACGGGGCTCCTTACTTTCCCCACAGGCCCTTCCCCAGAACCTAAGACTCCCCTTGGCTGCAAGTCTGATACCTCCGGATGCCGCATCCTTCCCCTGATTCCTGACACTTAATCACTTTGAAAACGTTTGTGTAGCATCACAGGTGCCCAGATAAACAAACAAAACCTCAGTAAGAATACAGTTACTGTCCTCCGGGCCTCAGTGCCTCCGCAAACATCACCCCTGCCTTCTTGTCGTGCCAAGTTATGTAAGCCAAACTGAGAATAACTTCAGGTTATTATTAGTGCCCATGAGGCTGCATTATGTATGTGATCTCAGATAGGAAATGACATCTCTGGTTCCTAAAACCCTTCAGAGAAAAGAGTAAAGACGCGTTATTTTCATCCATCTCTGATGCTCCCAAGAAGGCCTTCCTCTCTATAGCCGCATGTGAGGAAGAAAGAGCAAACTAAAATCAATGAACAGAGACTAGAAAATGGTACCAACCAAGCGTGCTGTGTTGAGCTCTATGGCCACAAAAGTCTCCCTCATTTGAGCCTTGGGGGAATCCTCAGCATCCTCAATATTCTAAAAAAAGAGAAGTTCAGAGACATGAAATGACCTTCCCAACATCACAGCCAAGGGGCTGCAACCACGACATGGACCTGGCCCACCGACTGCAAACGTGCTGTTCTTGCCATGGGAAGACGGACCCAAGCATGTTCCCACTTCATCAGAAGGCCTCAGGGTCCACTGGCCTCAGGGTCCACTGGGTCTTGGTTCGGAGACATCACAGGAGCAGGGAGAGAGTCTGAGGTGGCTTTGCTTTTAAAGGCATCTCGGCTTGAAGAACTGATCAAACTGGAAGCAGGGGTTGGGCTGTGGGGGAACGACGGAGCTGGGTCTTCAGTGGCCCACGGCCAGTTTCTCATTCTCAGATTCCCAGGAGCCCACTCAATGCAGAGTCCTGGGATCCGACTGCCTCATGCATACCCAGGTGCTGATTTAATGCTCTCCTCTAAGGAGCACAGTCAGCCCTCAGTAGCAGCAGGGGGTTGGGTCCAGGATACCACCACCTGCTCACTAAGGATACCAAAATCTGAAGGTGCTCAAAGTCCTTATATAAAATAGCATAGTACAGTCAGAACCCAAGGATGTGAAAGGTCAACTGTATTTGCATTTTAAAAGCAGGCCAGGGGAGACAGCAGCCCTTCACAGCAAGAAATGAGTTACCAGCATGGGAACTTCAGGCAGGAGAGAAGGCACAAACTAAAAACAATTAACAATGGAGAGAAGGGCATTCCTGCCCCTGAGGCTGAGCCTGCAGAAATGGTCAAGGCGGAAGTGGAGGACGGCCATACAGAGAAGACTGCCGTTAATAATCCTTCTCTCTGCAGGAACTTGCATCTGGGATAGATTCCATCACTGCCTGTGGCTATTGCAGATGCTTTAGAAGTGGACCAGGTTAATAATAATAATAGTACTCATGGCTTCCACTTACTGAGTTGACTATGTGACCCAGTGGGCTAAGTGCTTTGAGTATATCATCTCTTTTAATCCCCATAACAACCTTATGAAAAGGTACCATTATTTCACCCATGAGAAACTGAAGCTAAGAGGGGTTAGACACCGTTCAAAGTCACACAGCTAGCGAATGGTAGAGCTGGGTCTGGAATTCAGTGTGTCTTGCTCCAAAGTCCAGGCTTACAACCAAAATCAACTATGTCACTTCTAGGAATTCATGGACCCAAGGCTTAGAAGGACCCGTCAATAAGTCTGAATGACATAGAGGCCTTTTAGTGCTTCAGTATTAAATGTGCCCTTTCATTTCTCCTTTTTTCTCCCTCTTTTCCCAGCCCAAGACAGAGTGGTGTGCTAGAGCTAGCTTGTGTAACGGCTGTTTAATTTTTTAGGAATTTTACAAAGTGATTGTTAAGCACGGCCACTATCAAAAATTAAATTATATAAATTTTACAATCAAATGTTATATTAAAAACAAAGGTAATAAATACTCAAAACTCGTCATTTCCTAATTATTTCACTGCTCTTTCATTTTCTATGCTCTTGAGATTATTCACCTCTCTCTAACCTATGTGTGTGGTGAACATACTGTATAATGATGTGCTACCAACTCCGTGTTTGGTGACTTCATGGTGATAGTTTAGAACTGGTCACGGAGGCAGTGTTCACACCATGGAAACTGGTAGTGCTCTAAGCCAGGGTGTTTCCCACTTGGAGAACTAGTTGTTCACCATTTACCAGTACACCACTGCCTGGACAGTTCAGATGCACACAGTAGGGTGGGGAGAGGGGACTTTGGAAGGAGAAACAAGCTCCTGGTGGCCACACTGATAGAGATAGAGATGACAGCCAAGCCAGACAAACAGCAAATTACTGGGGAAATGCAAACTGTTCTGGAGAAGGAAGTCTGAGGCTTCTAAGCATCTTCAAGGACATTCCCTGTCCTGATTCAGATCCTTCCCTATTGCTGTTAGTGTGGGAAATTCTATCTGACAACTTTCATAGAAAAATTATGGCTCCCCAAAACCAGCCTCTTGGTAATCCCAACCCAAAAAGTAAGACCAAACTCTACAAAATGAGACTCTCCTATTGCTTGTTCCTTAGGTCATCTTTCTTTCCTCTACCTGTAGACCAAAACCTAACCTAAAGAAATATTTTACTTTGAAATTAGAGATTGGAAATATCCAACATCTGAGAGTGACACAATGGGCAGTGTCATCAAATTAAATAAATAACAAAAATAAGACCCTTACATAGCACGAAGTTGAGGGACAGAAAAGGGAATAAGTCGGGGGACATTGTGTGAAGAATGGAGTCCAGTGCCTTCCTTTCCTAATCTGGTTACTTCACTGCATCTCAACAAGGACCCTGTTCATAATCCATAGCCTACCCAGACCAATACTCTCTCTAAATTAAGGGCATGGTTCCCACTCGGATAAAAGTCACAGGAAACTCCACGCTGAGTGCCTCGAAGGAGGCAGAACCACCAAGGTCATGAGTGAATCGGTTACTCAAGGTCAAGAGTGAAATCAGTGGCTTCAATGTAAGGGAAAGAGGTGAGGCTTATTGAAACTTCTGCTTGGATGCAATTTCTGGTAGAAGGGAAAGGAATTGTGGACTGGACATCAAAGAATTATGCTTTGATTAAAGTTTGGCTACAAACAGCATCAAGAGTAGAGTCCCCTAGTAGACTGTTGAACCTTCAGGTTATTTGTTCTGGAGATATCCTTTCAGAGTTGGTGAGATCTCCATTGCGTTAACCTGGAGAATGCTTAGCCAAGAAAAACTTCACTGAAAAGAGGTCCAAGAAATCTGTTGTAGATAAGCATTGATTTCCTTATCCCCCAAATTGGATTATCACATGGGTTACCTACATGGGTTAGAGTTTGTTTCTCCCAATAGTGTATGAAAATATTTTACCTTGAGTACTACACTATAAACACTCTTACCCCTTTTTAATCTTTTTTTTAGGGTATTGAGACCAGACAGAAAGGAAATCAAGAATCATTTCACTTAACCTGAATTGATGTATTTACAATTTTCTAGGTTTTCTTATGCTATTAAAGACCACGAGAAGACGCAGACTTAGAATGCTACTTTATCTCTACCTTGTCTCCCATGAAAAATGTCATTAAATTGCATTTGATATTGTTTCCTTGAACCCTTCGGAATTGTTTGTTCTTGTTGTTCTTGGGTTTTTTTTTCTCCCCACAGGCTACTATGCAACATGAGGGAAAAGAAATGAAACGCTATAAGGGAAAGTGCAATTATCAGAAACTCACCAGCTGCCACATGTGACTTATGTTTCCTTATCTTCCTCCCCTTTTCGTTTTTGCCACCATTTTAAAGTCATAATTGGATGTAAGGAGGAAAGTACTGCTGAAGGAGAACAGAAGCCCTGGCAACTAATTTGCCCCTAGTCCTATTTCAGCATCCGGTGCTGTCCCGAGCAAAAGGACCAAAGCCTCCTGCACTGAATTGCAAAGAGACGGGCTTTGACTGCCCCCCCCTTCCCCCAGTGCCCCCATCTCAGCCCTCCCCTGCCTCTGCCTGACAACAGTGTCCCTGAAATTTACTTCTGGGCCTATCAGATCAGTTGTCAAGGGAGCCTTCACGGTTTAATTCTCTAATTTCAGGCCACCGTTAGTTACTCGAAAGATCAGGATTGACCAAGAGTTTTAATCCTATTGCCTGTCAATTCATTTTAACCTCTATCTTCTTCCCTACCTCCTTATTCCCAGAACCTGCTTCCTGCTCTCACAAAGGCCTAAAGAGAGTGCCTTGAACTGATCTGAGTGATTAAAACTGACCACAGGGCCAGCATGAATATTCATGAGCCAGTTTACTTTTCAGGCCACAGCCTCTCTTGGGAAAGCCGTGCACTCTGTGGTGTCCCAGATATTTGCCCTTTCCCTCAAAATACGCCCAAAGATGTGCTGTATGGCTGCTGAGTGCTGGAGAGAGACTTCACTAGAAGGGAGAAACCGACCCACCTGAAATTCAGCGGGGAGGGACCTCCAGCCCTGGGCCCACTTGTCATGCCGGGCTCCAGTTCCCAGACTTTAGTGCGCGTAAGAATGATCAACAGAACTTGATTTCTGGGCCCCAGAAACCATAGACGCTGATTCGGGAGGGCCAGAGTGGAGCCAAGGATTCTGATTTTGGACACCCGCCCCCTTCCACACACACACACAGGGTTCTCCTGGGGGCAGGTGGCTGATGACTGCATTCTCAAATCCAGAGCTGAGCACACTGGTGGTCACAGGCCACAGAAAACAAGAAGAGCAGGGCCTTCTGCAAGAGGAGGAAGGTGGGAAAGGAGGTGATGGGAAGTGACCAGTTACATTCAGATGGAGAAGCAGGAAACACTTAAATGGAGCCCAAAAAGGAGAGCAGAGGGGCATTAGGTAGGAGTTCACTGCAAGTAAGTGGTAGAGGGAACACTAGTCTCCTGTCACTTAGGGGAGGAGGTGGAGGGTGGAGGGGACAGAGGGGTGAGAGAAGGCTGGGCAGGCAGGAGGCCGGAGCCACGAAGCACGACCCACGACCAGGGCTGGCAGACAAAAGCCAGTGTGGAAGGGTCCCCGGTGCTGAGTGTCACGCAGTGACAGCCCTGGCAGACTGGTGCTGATGAAAGGACTGTGTAAATCTTCCCTGTGAGCACAGAAGGGGCTCATCTTGTAAATCCCTGCCAAGTTGGGATGGTAATTCATATTTAAATCTCTACCCCCAGCCCTGACAGGGAGTTACCTCGCAAATCCCCAGGGAGGATTTATTTATCCTGCAAATCTCCCCAGGATGCCTGAACAGGGGTCACCATCTCAGGGCCCTCCGTGGGGGATGTGAATTATCAGGCTGCTTTCTGCAGCAGCTCAGAGCTAAGCCCCATGTAAGCCTTGCCTATGGGGCGAGAGAAAAGGAAATCACTGAACTAGTTTCTTACTAGCCTGGAGGTAGACAAGATATATTCTGTACACCCTGTGTAAGGGGGCCAGTGGGAAAAACATCTATTAAGGATCAAAGTTGGGGGCATGAATTACCACCCATCCAGGGGGTAACTGAATCTTCCTTTTGCCTCTTCCTAGATTCCAAATCAACTTTCGTTAATACACAGAGATAGACATTTCTTGATGTTTATATCTGACTTGACACATAATCCTGCGCAATGACAGATTTAAAAACAAAACACAAACAGGAAATCAAGCACCCCAGTATGTCAAAATGCTTCCAGATCATTCAAAAGGCGAGCCCGCCACCTACCTTACAGTCCTGCTTCCTGCAAACAATGACAGAAGGTTGAGGCCAGCCAGCAAAACTCAAGGAAGGTCTCCTGAAAGTCTGGGTCCATCCCCTAAACATTCAGATCTGCATCTTCATCAACCCAGCAAAGGTGCCCTATAAAAAATGAGAATTAGGAAAACCATGATCACCAGGCTGGTTTAGTGCTGCGGCTACGCCCTGAGTGTGGAGAATGGGCTCTAGAAAGCAGAGGGCAGAGAACAGGCCTGCTTAGTAAAATTAAGACAATTTTTATTTGCTAAATCTGGCAAACCCAGGAGGAAAGAGTTCATAACGTCTATTTGTTTTACTGTGAGTGCAAGTTACTATTCGCAGCAAGCCTTCAAGGAGAGTGTGTCCCCTTCTTGCTAATTTGGCCCCTAATCTGAGGAGCCAAGAGTGTGGCCAGTTTCCTCTGGCCACAGGACAGGTGGGGCTGTTTTCCTGAGGCCCTGCTGCCACGTCCACAGTGGGCCTGTTCTCTGGGTGGGCACTGGGGGGCTGGAACTTGCCTCTGCTTCTTAACAAGGCCAGGATGGCTCAGATCCCAGAGTCTCAGGAGCACCTGGGCAGAGGGTAGCCATGGCAATTTAGAAGTAGTCCCATGTCTTCATGTGCCGTTGAGAAGAGCAGTTCAGAGTGGGATGTATGAGTGCCTTTAGCCTGAGCAACAAACTATTACTGAATGCCTGCTGTATGTTGGGCTTGCTGGAGGAGACAAAGGGAAGAGGTCTGGTCCCTGCCCTCAGGAATTTGGTAGTGTACTCAATGAGGCAAAATAAATGCATTTAAATGTGCATCAAGCAACTGTCAAATGGTCCAGCCGTTCCTTAGCAGCAGCTAAGCAGCAGTGGTTGGGCTGGACTACACGCATCCACAGACTTGGCCAGTAGGAGATGGAGAGCCCAAATGGATTTAGACAACTTATTATTTACAGCAATAAGAACACTTTAGCCCAGGTTCCTTGAGCCCCAGTAGGATGATGAACAGGTGTCCCCTGTGCACAGAGTGGAGGTACACTAGGGAGAGGAACCCTGAGATTAGGAGACTCTGATTTCATACGGGGTTGCTACCAAACCTGTCGATCCTCCTTTCTGGGGAGAAAGATTATTTTTATTAGTGTGGAATATAAGCAAATCTCTCTGCAGAGGGAACAGCTCTATTTTGACTACCCAGGAATGTAAATAAATTTGTTCTAGCACAGTCGCTGTCTCCATGCTCACATTAACATTCTTAAAAAGATGGTTCTAGAGCAGATTGGCTCTTCATGTCTAGACGTGTAGAAACATGAGCGACTCACGGACAACTGTTTCTCAACAGCAACACACAGCCTTATATAATAAAGAGTTAATGAAATGATCAAGATTTTAACTGGCATGGTTTGAGGAGGAACATGACAGAAGCTAATATGATTTTAAAATGTTTCATGAAGGAAGAACTTGAGGTTGTCCCTCAAGAACTTGTAAATAATGTCCAAGACTCCAGCCCATTCTATCTGCTAGGATAGGAGCTGGCCAGATAATAAATATTTTAGGTTTTGCAGACCACATGCCCTCCATGGCAACCATGTAATTCTGCTGCTGGGGCATGAGAGCAGTCACAGACAACCCATGAGTGGATGAGCATGGCTGTGCTCCAAAAAAACTTTATTTACAAAAGCAGGCAGCAGACTGGATTTGTCCAGTGGACTATAGTTCATCAACTCCCACACTAGCACACAACAATTGACTTTCACACAGATGCAACAGGATGGCCATGGGACGATCAAGTGTTGGAAATGGCAGAAGGGATGCATTCAACAAGAAGGGAGTTGGATGAAGAAGCAGTGAACAATGAAGAGAGTAATAGAGGAAATATCTAGACTAGTTAATTCCTAGGGTCCTCTGTCACTCTGAAATTTGTAATTATTTAGAGACTTGGTAGAGCAACTATAAACTATACAGGTATTTTGAGCTTTCTTCCAGATATAAGAAAGAAGAGAGTCCTGTTAGAATCTTAATCTATGTATTTGCCTTCAAAATTCTAGAAGGGTGAGGAGGGTATAGCTCCAATGGTAGAGTGCATGCTCAGCATATATGAGGTCCTGGGTTCAATTCCTAGTACCTCCTCTAAGAATAAATAAATAAACCTAATTACCTCCCCCTACCAAAAAAAAAAAAAAAAAAAAAAAAAACAACTAGAAGAGCAGGGGATTCTAGAAGGCTACAGAGACCCATACTCATCATAGCTCCTAGGTTCTCTGAAATAAATGCTGTAGGGGACTTTGAGTCTAATGGTCAGTGACCTGTCCATAACACCAGGGTCATGGCTTCATTATAACAATGAGGGGCAGTGCATTGATGGGGAATTCTCCCAGTAACTTCCCTGAGGCAGAAGACAGTCAAACACAAAGAGTTCTGTCTTGGGAAATATAGTTCATCATAAGAGATAAAGGCTTTGGAATATGATACCATGTGGTGCTGCTCAAATACCTTCTTTCCCACCGTTTAAAGATACATCCAGGATTTGTTTTAATCAGATATGGTAAGATGACAGATTCAGAGACAACTATCTTTGAAAGAAAAGTTTATTATTTATAATTCCCAAGAGGAGGGGGTCCACCATGCCACACAGAGCCACACAAGGAAGCACCGGGGCTGATGAGGAGGCAGAAGGTGGGGAAAGCATCATGGGCAAAAGCCCTTATTGTAGTGTTCATGGAAAGGAATGGGTGAGGCAGAGTAAACAGCTGAGCAGGCTTAGGACTGGGTATTCGAATCATCTCAGCAGCCTCTTGTGTTCAAGGATGGTCTCTTAATTGTTGGACACTTGGCCCTGGGTGACTTGGGGCAGGGGGTAGGGTTCCGGACTACAGGAGCCTGATAAAAGGAGGAGGGTAGGGGTGTGGATTCAGGGTTGGTTGGTCTGCATATCAAAGGTGTGCTCTGAGGCAAGTTGTTTGCTATCTCTGAGAATGGCCTGTGAAACAAGAGCCTAAAAGAGTTTTAATCCCTCGGAGAAGGTCACGTGGGCTGAAAGAGTTGTCAATTTCGTAGAAAATTCTCCCTTCACACTTGAGTGGCTATTGTACTAGCTGTGGAATGAGGCCCAAACTAAGGCAGTAGGAGCAGCAGAGCTTAGAAACCAACAACAGCCTTGCAAGCAGGCAGCAGTTCAAAAGGAAGAGCTGTTCAGCCCATGTGAACGGTGTCCCCTGGCATTGTGCAGTGCACCACCTGCACAGCTGTACACTGTAGCCCTGAGTGTGAACCATCCAGGGAACATGGGAATGGGTGAGTATGTCAGTCAAAATTTTTAGTTGTGGACAATAAAATCTACTGTAGCTAGTTTAAACAGAAAATATATGAGGTAGTTCATAGGAGGACCACAGAGTCACACAGCCAGGGACAGAACCAGCAGAGAAAATACTCAGCTACAGCACAAAATTCTTCTAGCAGAAATACCACTGTATGGACTTCTGCTCCTTGCCACCTTGATGCTAGGGGACGTGATACCAGGGTCAGAAATTCTGCCATAACTGCTTCAGAAGAGTAAAGGATAGCAGAATATGGCACCCCAAAATGTTACTGTAGGACTTCAGGACGTGCCACCCCCAAAATATGCCCTAAGCACTTGGGAAATAGCAAATACAAGGAGAGACTTTCTCTGAACCCCCCTTATCTGCCTAAAGACAGATCCTGCAGAAGGAACTCAATTGTCATAAATCCCTTCCTGGGGGTTTCATCAACCAGGGAAGATGGACTCAGCACACGAGAGGAGATTAGAAGTCGGCACCACATTCAGACAAATTATGTCACAAACTGTCATACCTCCCATCTGTTCTTCTCAGGGCCCATTCATCTTTCCTAAAGGTCAATTTCTCCCCTCTAAGAGGCCTACATCCTCCACCCCTTTTCCTATAAAGACGGTACATAAGCCTGAATTCTTAGCCACCTCTTTGAGTTACTCATTTTTCCTGGGTATCTCCTGGGTATACATGAAGTGTACATGTTAATAAACTCCTGTTTGTGCTTCTCTTGTCAATCTGAGTTTTGTCACAGGGCTCTCAGTAAGAACTCAGAAGGGTGGAGGGAAGGTATTTTTCCTCCCCTATGAGAGTCAGATATCCCTGCCACTGTGCTTGTCTGAAGATCAAATCCTTAAATCACATGAAGAGTCCTAAATGCTAGGGACACTGGGCAGAATAGGTCTTAGCTTTCAGCCTCTATAGCTCCGGAAAGCAAACTGGAAAGCATTGGACTCTGTACCATATGAGCCAGCTTAGACTCTCTGTCACAATAAAGAATGAGAGACTTAGAGTTCCAGGAACAAAACTGGGGATCAGAAGCAGCTACCACTGGGATTGTCACCTGACTTCTGGATTGTCCCTGTGCTGGTGTGGACTGGGAAACAAGGGGTGAATAATCCCAAGTGAGAAGCCCTCAGATCCTCTAAGTAAATTGCATTTTGCCAAAGGACCTATTCCTGAAACAATGAACTAAATCACATGCTAAGTGCCACAGATAGTATTTATTACTTAAAGAATCCCACTGTGAATCCTTTTGCAAAGTGAATAACCGTCCTTCTTTATTTCTTTCACGTGAAGCTGGATTTAATATATTGAGCTTTCTTGAATCAAGGTATACTATTCCCTTGGAGCCTTTAAAAGAACGAAACGTCACAAATCTCATGAAAGGAGGCCATAAAAAGTCACAGTTTTGACATATAACGGGCATGACAGAACTGCAAATGGAAACCAGCAACTGGCGATGCCGTCGTTAAGCTCCCTGCCTTCCAAATTAAGAGCAGGAACTCATCAGCTTGGACATGGAGGGAAAGATCTGTGCGATCCTCATACCTGGCTGTGTCCACTTAGTAGCTAAAGTCCTCAGAGTATCAACTTGAACGTGGATCCCAGGTTCCACGTTCACATGCGTGCTATAAATACTCAGGTGCTGGGTGAGAGGCACAGGTACTTAACACTCTCATAAAAAGCAGCACGCAGATGGTAATTAACGCCTCACGTGCAAAGCAGATATGCTACAGTGGTGACAACTCTGATTTCTGATTTCTTTTTCTTTTTAAATTTTTGCCCAGAGAGCCAGAGGCCAAAAGCTGTACATTATGAAAGATTTCTCTGCCAGTTCACTCAAATATCAACGTATAATGGAGATTGGTTCTCCTTAATAGATTCATGTACTCTTTCCCTGGTGCCTTGTCAAATAACAGCACAGTCAAAGCAATAAGAGGAGTCCACACTCACACCCAGCTCACCAGTCCAACAGTGGGGAGGGGGTTTGTTTATTACCCCGTCTGGAGCAGAATCAAATTATTTATGGACCATTTAGATGCAAATGTATCATTCATTTAGCAAACACGCTGCATATGCAGACAATTTAGCCAAACAATGGATCTATAAGACATCCCCACTAATCTTTGAATATCAACTGTGCCTTTTCAAAGGGGATTTGGATTTTCTCTGAATTGATCAAACTTGACAAGTAATTTCTGTCTAATGTTCTGGCTAGCCTCTTCTCTCTTCTACCATCTGTAGGTGAGAAATCCTATTTTCTGCTAGTGATGAGCTAATGCAAAAGGCTACAGATGCAGGTTAAAGAAGAGGGGGAGATTTTGTGCCCAGGACTAAGTCGTTGCAGAAAGTAAAACCATTCTGAAGGATTTATTTTGTTTGAAAGTACAAAACGTTTCCATTCGACACCTGCCCCATCCCCCAATCCATTTTTGCTTCCTGAGCTGTTGCAGGAGAAGAAGCCGTGAAGAAATCTCAGCCATCTTAGTACAAAGAGAGAGAATATTCCCGCACACCGGCTCCCAAGAACTTCCCAGTCCCTTTCCCGGGGACTGTCAAACAGCGACCACTGTTCCAACAACTCTAGGAATCAATGAAAACCATATGAGGGAAAAAGATGCTAAATTTGAAAACTTGCCTTGTCCTGGAGTTTATTACCAAAATGTCAGCTTGATTCAGTTGTAGCAAAGAATTGGGTGAATAGGAGAAAAGTAAGGTAATAAACCCAGCAGGTCAGAGATGCAAAAAGGAATTAGACGAATTTTTCTATCCAGGGCTCAAAGGGCGGGGCGGAGGGTCTGTGTTGCCTTTGAGTGACTGCAAAGATCAGCCCCTGCATATTCTAATCCCATGACTAAATTCTACATGACACAACATTATACACTGATTATACTTCAATCTAAAAACAAAAACAAACCAAAACAAAAAAGAAAACCTACATGGGTTTCTGTCCCAGTACCAGACAGGTGATCTTTAAAAGAAAATTGCATTTTTCTTTGTCCATGTCCACATGGAAAAAGTACCTGGGATCTGCCCACTGCCTCCTCAAGGAGCCTTAGCCAAACAGAATCTTCTACCAATTCCAGGAGATCCTTTGGCCTGGTCATTAGAAAACAATAGTTAAATTGCCAAGTTGCCCTTTAACTAGATTACCCCCCTTTACTGGAAGGCCAGTCAACACCTAGATGCCTTTTAAATTTATTAAGAAAAAAAAACTTTTTTTTAATTAATTCAACAAATTTCATAAAATGTTGGTTAAGGTA
This sequence comes from Camelus bactrianus, assembly GCF_048773025.1. Classification (NCBI taxonomy): domain Eukaryota; kingdom Metazoa; phylum Chordata; class Mammalia; order Artiodactyla; family Camelidae; genus Camelus; species Camelus bactrianus. Next base: position 17,769,048 of record NC_133552.1, read on the forward strand.
TAAATCTCCAAGTTCTGAATAGAATCCATGCCCAGTGAATTGTAATTCACCTTACTTATGCCTACCTCCATGTCCCTATCCACCTGTAGACTACACACACAGACACACACACAAACACACACACTCTGTATCCACACTCGTTTCCCACTCCCCACTCCTTATAACAATCTAGACTCCTGAAACCTGTGGCTTCTACTTCCATAACCTCTAATGTTTTCCTTTATCTATGTTCCAGCTTCATCCCTCACAGCTGTACTATATAATTGGCTCTCTCATGTCACAAACTACTGCTTTACTGCCAAATTCAGTGGCCTCTTGTTTTACTCAAACTCTCTGCCACATTTGGCATCGTGATGCTCAGAGATTTCTGGGAAATTCCTGAGCCCTACACTGAGAGGTCCACTCTGCCTCTCAAACCCAGTTTTAGACACAATCAATGCTGACCTGCTTCCTCTACCTGCACGGGAGCATCCCCACTGAACCTTCCATCCCGAGTTCCCAGCCTCTGGCAAGGCAGCACTCTCCTCTCCATCTCCAGGACTAGACACCTAGAGGCATCTGAACACCTTCCCTTATCCTCCCCTGGCTTTTTTGGTCCACCATGGCATCCTCTTGTTTCTCCCCTACATCACTGGCTTTCCAAGAATCGTCCTGCATTTCAGAAAATCATATCACAAAAGGCAGTATCACTCAAGGTATTCAAATTGCCAGCCTGCTTTCCCTTCCATCTCAGTCAGCTTTGTTCCCCTGGCCCCTCTGCTTTCTCCATCACCCTCATTTCACCCATCCCCTCCTCATTCTGTTCCCCTGTGGTTCTGACCGTCTTTCAGGCTCTGGGACTTGCACGGTGCCACCTCTCTTCAAGAATTCACACTGTTGCCTCTGCCTGGAATGCTCTATCTCCTGCCCACTAGTCTCCATTTATCTGGATAATTCTCCCTCCTCCTTGAGCCACAGGGAGGCCTTTCCTGACACCTCCGATTTGACAGAAGGCCCACATTATGTAAAATTCCTCAGCTAGAGATCCCTGCATCCTGTGCTCCGTAACGCTCATCACGCTTGTAGTATTTTGTTTTGTATTTGTCTTCCCAGATCTGTATCTGTTCACCATAATGTCCGCAGGGCCCAAAACAGGGTCTGGCACACAACAGAAAGTCAATAACTGTTTGCTGAATTCAAGTGCGTTGCCTGACTGTGTGAGTCTGCAGATTTCACGTGGATGTCTACCACGTGCCAGACATTGTTCTCGAAGTGTTGGAGAACAGCCCTGCACAAGGCAGGCAGAATCTCTGCTGTCAAGGGTCTTACACTGCAATGGAAGAAGACAGATTCTTAAAAGACATAAACAAATGAAAAAGAGGTAAGATGATTTCCAACAGTGTTGTTTTTGAAAAACTAAAATCCTCCCTTTCTCTACTCACTTGTTCAGGTTGCCAAAGTTACATAAGTTCCAACTCCCTTGAAGGCCTGAACAATATTAGGGTGATGTTACTGGGGAAGAAGTAAGACTGATGGTCATGGGGTTGACAGCCAGGCTGTGGGCCACCTTCCCCCATGCTGGCCTCATTCCCTTCTGTCCTCTCTGTGTCTGTATCACAGGCTCCATCTCAGGTCCAGTTATTCACAAACGTCTCTGTCTCCATTTGTGAACAGGAAGGCAGGAACCATCACTTCTCCAGCCCTGCACACGGCCCAGTATATAGTAAGAGTTCAATTCAACATTTGCTACTTTTGATAAAGCTGAATTTGAAGGCTAGCATGCAAAAGGTTAAGTATGAAGAAATAGAGCAAAGAGCAACCTGACTTTTGCAAACTCTGAAAAAAATAACTCTACACAATTCACCTCTTGGCCTTGCTGATACTATCTCCTGGGTCCCTGTCTGCAGATTTGAGGATCGGCTGGTGCAGTCTGGCTGTCACTTAGTTTTCCTAGCTGTTTTGGTTCACCATGCTCCCTCTCCACGCATATCCCTAGACCCACCACCTGTGTCGACAGTATGTCCCCCAGGGCTCACCAGGAACACGTTCCCTACCCCGTGCGGGTTTGGGAATGCTGCCGTCACTGCAGACGCTGGAGACTGCTTCCACACAACCTGTCACCATTCCTATACGAGTCAGAGCCAAGTCTGGTGGACTGGGGACCTCGAGAATGTGAGGCAAGGAAGGAGCATCTCGAGAGCCTAGATTAGCAGGCAAGCAACTTATTAAGCATGTGGCATCAAGCCATCATGTTTCTCTGCCCCATGTGGGAGGAGGGCATTGGAGGGAAAGGAAAGGGAGAAAGTGTCCCCACGGTTAACCCCCAAAGCAGATAGGGGTGTGATGGAGAGATGGGAGAAGTGGGGGGTGGGGGAGGGAGAGGCAGAGCTGAGAATTAGACTAGATCTGGGCTTCTCAAGCTTTAGGATCCCCGGAATCACCCCGGGGAACTTGTGAAAATGCAGGTTCTGATTCCACAGAATCTCAGATTTTGACAAGCCTGTGGGTAATGGCTGCACTGCTGGGCTTCAGACCACGTACTGTGTAATACAGACTGAGATGATTCTTCAGGCCCCGTCTGTGCTGGGATTGAGCTTATAATTCTCTGAAAGGTTGGAATTAGGGTGACCACACTCTCTCAGGGGTGCTGGGAAGAGGAATCTCTATTTGGTACAGCCATATATGCCCAGTAAAAATGGGAGGTTCTGATCTAGTACTATACAAAAAGAGGGGAACAGACTTTGGGGAATCACCCTGCCTCTGCCACACTGACACTGAGTCATCACGTACCATGTGCCAAGCACTGGCTGTGGTACTTCATTGACAAGCATGATCTGTAAGACGGACACTTGTTATTCCCATTTAATAGCTGAGGAAACTGAGACTTACTTAAGGAGGCTTAAGTTATTTACCAAAAGTCACGCAGCTTGAAAATGGCCAAATTAGATTTTGAACCCCTTAGGGCTGAGTCCAGAGCCATAGTCAGTAATCACTTTGCCATGGCCAGGTGACTTGCATTTAAATGAGGACTCCTTCTCCTCCTGGCTGTGTTCTCTTGAGCATGCAGTAAGTGCTTGACAAATTATTAGCATTATTAAATTATTGAGACCATGGGGAAGGATGCCTGTGGGATTTAGAAGGCTGGGGGAGGAAGGGAGGATCACTGGGAGGCTTCTGAACCTCCAACCAGAACTAAACCTCTGCTCATGGAAAGCCCTGAACCAAGAAGTATGGCCCCGTTCTCTTGCCCTGAATTAGTCATTCCCTTTCCTGAAGCAGAAGACACCAGTAGGGAAGCAACACATCGGGCAAAGATGACCTCAACCCTGAGCCATCATTTTCATCACTTGCATCTACAAGGAATAGGACACACATACAGTTGTAGAAAGAGGACCAGAGAGACAGCTGACTGCTCTGCTGCTGGTCACTCAGGCAGGACAACACATTCCAGTCCCTACACTGCAGCTGGCAGTCGACTGGAGAAGACCTTGAAACCTGGCACAGGGTAGGAATAGAGTGGGGAAAATGAGGCATTCACTTCAGGAGTAAAATTTAAGGGGGTGCCAGAAATCAGTAATCAAGATAAATACTATTTTAATGAAGTATTTTTTAAAATAGAAATTGATGCCCAAAAATCCATGATAAGAAAAAAATCAGTATTATAAATAAAGGCCAGATCTGACTCTATACTTTGCTCAACCCTGAGAATAAGTTCTTCACCTGGTCCAGCTTGATTAGCTGAACATGGACAGGAGACCTAGTCCCTGATATTTGGTGGAGGGACAAAAGGAGGAGGTGTGGTCCCCACCCTTCAGGAACTTACAGGTTTATCCTGGTGAACCTAGGGAGCCGTCATAATAATACAACTGCTTGCTGAGCCAAAGGAAGTCGGAGCAATATTTATGGAGGATAAAAATGTCAGTATTGGTCAAAACCCTTCAAAATACACATGCACTTTAACTCAGCAATCCTGCTTCTAAGAATTTATCTTAAGGAAATAACAACAGATTCATGCAGACATTCATCACAGCACAGTTTATATGAGGAAATCTTAGAGGCTTCTTAAGTGGTCCAAAATAAAAAGATGGACTTTAAAACAATAACAAGATATCCATATAATAAAATACCGCTCTGCCATTTAAAACAATGCTATAGAAAAATTGTTAATGACATGAGAAAAAGCTCCTGGCCCACTGTCAGGTGAAGAAAATAACTGAATATGTATATATGAAAATCATCATTAAAGAGCCAAAATGATTACCTCTGGGGGCAGCAGGATATGTGGTGGTTTATATGATACTCTGTATTATCAACATTTTTCTAAAATGAATTGCTTTTATAATCAGAGCTCAGCATACTTTTTTTTTTTTTTAAAGAAGCAAGTATCTGTTTACAGATTAGTAGAAAGGACGGAGACGCATCATTCCAGGGAAGTCAACGGGCACAGGGGCTGGCGGTAGCCAGGCTGGCTGGAGCAGGGGAGGTACCTGGCTGAGTTTGCTATCCTCAGCCACACCCATGGAGGGACAGTGGGGCACAGAGCCTGGAGCAGAGAAAAGGTTCACTGGACTCAGAGCAGGAAACAGCTGACCACACAGCTGCCAATACCAGAAAGCCCTGATAATCCTAGATCTTGTGCACAAAGGATCCAGAGACCTATTTCATCAGAGAAGGAAGGAGGCATAATTCAGAGACCATGATGAAAGTTTCAGAAGCGTCTCTGATTAAAAGTGCAAATCCACAACTCTCCACCTAATCCCTTGGTGAAAAGAGAAGATTAGCACAAGTCGCAGCCCTGATAACTCCTTCTATCCCTTTAAATTGCACGTAAAATTTCAGGCATGTCCTTGGAGACCCCAAGCTGGGCTATTGCCATTGCTTTCACACTAATTGGAAAACTATAATAAGAAAGTAAACATTGCTGATTCCATAATAACCTGATATAATAGAGCAGCCTGCCTTGTGCTCCCTGATTACTCTATTCGTTTACTAAACAGACTTGCAGGGCTTGAAAGGATGAATGATGGGGGCTATTGTAAGCCCTTGATGTCCCTGCATTTTTCATTATATTAAAACAATAACATCTATACTGGGGGAGATGTTTGGTCCAGAAAATCTTCGGACTCCTGCAGGCTGGGATGAAGAATTTGCAAATTTGAATGACTCCCTTTGGGGACATAAAGACATGCAGCTTTCTTTGCCCACAACTGAATCATTAAACCCCAGTGGGAGGAGGAGGCAGCGTGAGCACAGGTGCCTCGGTGAGGCTGTCGCTACTTCTTCTCTTTTTGTTCCAAACAACTTCACAGCTGGTGTCTGCAGTGTCTTAAGAGGCTGTAACTATGAGCAGAGAAGGCCGGGGGAGTCCATAGGGCAGGCAGGGGTTGCAGTAGACAATGCCACCATGGCTCCCAACTTGGTCACAAGGTCCAGAGAGCCGTGCGGGGGCTGTAGCCCACCTGCTCTTGAGGAAGACCCAGCCACCACCACCATGTCATCAAAGAAACTGCATTCCCAGCACTGGGTGGCTCTTATCAGTCAAAAGCCAACTCAGGGGCCCAAGGACCGCCAATGCAGAATCTGCCAACTAAATTCCCAGCATTATCTCTAAGGCTGCCCTGCTTTTATTATTGAGTTCTATAGAGTTAGAGTTGGAGTGGGACAGAGCACTGCAAAATACAAGGATGTTTACTCTTGTTCAGTTATTCGACATTGCTTCTTCTTGCCTTCACTGCACAAAGACATTAAAACATTCCAGGGCTATTAAAATAGTGGACAAAATTAATGGAAATATAATAGTGATATGCTTTTTAAAGTATCCAACTTAACACACTCAGGAAAGGCATTAATGTAGTTTTAATGAGAAGTCAGCTTGCAGCAATTTCACAAGTAATGATCACCTTCATTCCAAAAAACAGTATGAATGAACCGTCTCCACAGTGATGCAGGGAACTGGAGAGGTATGTATTACTAAAAGAACCAGTCCACAAACAGGCCACAATTGTTATTTTCGCATAAGAGTAGCAGAGGTGTTAACTGTCAGGCTGTCTAAGGCTTTACACCAAGGAGTACATTTTTTAATGGGTTGCTGGCTCGAGATAAAAGTACAGATGCACTTACAGTTGTAACAAAGGAAGATGCCTCTGACAAACGTAATGTAAGTTTCCACGGAATAGGATACCGCAGACGATACCATTTCCCTTTACCTGGAACACGTACTGGACAATGAACCATACCTGACCTGCAGAAAGAGATCAGGCCCAGGAATAAACCAGGAGCCACGTGGCAAGGCGTGTGTTAGCCTGAAAGCGAGAAGAGACGAAAGGCTGGAGAAGCATGGAGGATAGCGGGACAGGAGCAAGGGGGCGGGCAGGAAGACGATGCTGCAGGACAAGTGTGTGGCGGCCAATAGCACTGTCCTTCATTTGGCCTAATCTCCAAGGGCCATCTCATTTTGTAAAACCCTGCACAAAATTTTTAGGAAGATGTTTTCCCCGTGCAGGACAATTCTCTTCCACACCGTAATAACAGCTAAGGTTTATCAAAGCAGTCTTTCTCAAGTTTTAATCAGCTTATGAATCACCTGGGGATCTTGTTAAAAGGCAGATTCTGATTTGATCAGTTTGGGTTGGAACCCAAAATTCCTGCATTTCTAACAGGTTCATAGGTTGTGGTCCACAGACCACACGCTGAGAAGCAACATCACCGTGTTAATGTGAACCAGGCACTGTTACAGGTGGTTTATGCACAGTGTGTGCTCATCACAACAAACCTCTTAGGCAGGTACCGTTGATGGTCTCCCCTTTTGTAGACGGAGAAATGTCAGCACAGAGAGGCTACACACAACTTGGCTAAGGTCACACAGCCCACAGGGGACAGAGCCACGATTTGATCCCGGGCAGTCCAGTGATTGACTTTTAAATACCAGTTTTAATTCTTAGAGCTGTAATTCCCACACATTCCCTATCCCACAATGAAGCCATATATACAGGTTCTGCTTTCTGCCTGTAAACAGTCCTTCAACACATTTATCTGGCAATGTTTATCAAGTGAGTATTTTGAGACAGGCCCTGGGCTAAGCTCTAAGTTTGAAGGCAGTGGGTCCTGCCTAAAGGAGCTGGGGGAGGTAGGCGGGGCAGTGGGACCAGCGAGCCGACGGCTCTGGTGCAGAGTGACCCACCTGCGATGACAACACGCATTGGGCGTACTCGCATCCAACACGGGCACAGCTAGGTTACGTTGTTTTCTTCTTCCCAGGTAGAAGGGAAGGGAAGAAAAGGGAAACAAAGATTTTTTTTTTCAAAAGCCTAATAATACATGATAGGCCTGGTACATGTTATTACCTCATTTCATCCTCTCATCAACCTGAAACATATTTGATATTTTCCCCACTTTAAATCTGTATCAGACCCTGTCCAAGGTCCAGCCAAGAGCTAGCCAAGCAGGAGTTGGCACTTGAACTTATCTATAACTCACTCCAAAGTCGCTATTTCCCCACATGCCATCATTCCTGTTACGTGTGTATTAACAAAAAACTATCCCCAAAACCTAGCAGCATGAAAGAACATCCATGTGATTGTGCTCAAGGATTCTGTAGGATAAGAATTCAGAAAGGGCACAGCAGGGAAGGTTCTCTGCACCCTGGTGTCTTGAGGACCCACCTCCAAGGGGGTTTCTCAGCTCACAGGTCTGCTGCCAGGGACCGGAAGGCTTAAGGATGTTCAGCTGGGACTGTCGCTGGGAGTGCTTCCATGTGACTTCTCCAGCACGACAGTCTCAAGATAGTCAGACTCTACACAGTGGCTGGGGGCTCCAAAAGTGAGTGTGTCCACAAACAAGGTGGACGCTGCATGACATTTAATGACCTAACCTTAATGCAACCCACGTGGCATCACTTCACCTTTCTCCACTGGAACACCGTGGTCATAGAGCCCACCCAGATTCAAGAGCGGGGACATAGACCCCACCTCTTGATGGAGGAAGGTGTCAAAGAACTTGTGACCATGGATTAAAACCACTACCATCACTTTCAGCCAGGAGAATCACCCTCATTGGTAGCCCTTGCCTTTTTGAACCACATAGAAGATTTTTAATAACTTAACCCAACAGGTCTACTTGGACCCTACCCAAAAGAGTGAGTTACCGATGGCTGGAAGATATCAATGGGAGGAGCTCACCTTTCATGCTCCCTGTGGGAGTGCTCTAAGGACAGTATTTATGGGGAATCGTGGACCTGGCAATGGCCACAGACTGTCCCCCGTTAACACCCAGCACCACTGTTGGAAGCTAATACAGAGGGTACCACTGATGAGCAGTAATAGCTTCCCACCCATCCGCATCTTTTTTGGACCAGCCTCCCCACCACAGGCAGCAGAGGCTCCCAGGTCAGGTGTGATGGGACAAAAGCTCCCACATCAGGTTCACATAATCCACTAACCCCAAGAAGGCCTTGGCTTCCAGGGGACACTTACAGTGCAGACCCTTGGCCACCAATAAGGAGATTTTCTCTCAACCTCTCTTAGGGTATGGTCTCCTTCCACCCTCCTTGGAACTTCACAAAGCCCACAGCTCTGCAAGCCAGACAAGGAGCCAGACGGAGCTATTCACCATTCAACACAGCTGACAGGTGAGACCATAGCAAGTAACTGATGGGGAGCTGATTAGGCAGGAAGCCATTTAGTCAATCTCAGCAGGCACTGCAGACCACTCATACAGAGTTCAATCAGAAATAATCGGTGCGTGAGAAATACCTCCGTTACTAATAATTCGGTCCTTTTCTCCTATGCAACATGGACTTATATTGATTTTGGCGTAACAACCTCGATCTAATATTTAGGGCTTCTAACAAGATAGAGTCCTTTCCTTCCTTCCTCCCTCTCTTCTTTCCTTCCTTCCTTATTTCCTCCCCTCCTTCCTCCCCTCCTTCCTTAACAATTGACTGGATAATCCAGGCACTAGGAAAAGATTAGTGACCAAAACAGACAAAATTCCCTGCCCAGCTTTCAGTCTGGCTGGGAAAAGATAAGACCAGTAAGTAAAGTAAACAATTTATCCGTTATGCTAAAATGTGGTAAATGCTAGGGGGAAATTAAGATTACAGTACTGGTGGGATGAAGTGTTAGATTGAGAGGCGAGGGAGGGGATCACTGTGAAGACGGTGTCTGAGCAAGAATGTGAAGGAAGCAGGGGAGTGATCCATGGGGCACACTAAGGAAAAAGCATTCCAGGCAGAGAGAATGGCCACAACTTGGGGGCGGAGGGTGCCTGGCTTGACTGTGGAACAAGGGAGCCAGTGTCACTGGGGCAGATACAGAGAGAAGTAGTCGAAAATGAGGTCACAGAGGTATAGAAGGACCCAACTATGGATTTGGACTTTTATTTTGGGAGATATAGGAAAAGAAGGAATTGTACGGTTTTAGCAGCAGAGTCACATAATCTAACCTAAGTTTTCAGAGGATTGTATTGAGAATGGACTAGAGGGGTATGAGGGTGGAATCGAGGAGACCACGGATGAGGCCATTACAGAAATGCAGGAGAGAGGTGATGGCAGCCAAGACCAGAGTGGTATCCCTGCAGGAGCCGAGATGTGGGCAGATTCGGGATGCATTCTGTTGCATGAACAGAATTTACTGCAGATGGAGATGGGACACAAGAAGAAGAATGGTACAGAAGATGACGCTGAAGTTTTGGATCTGAGCATCTAGAAACATGTGGTTTTCATAACCCATGATGGGAAGAATGGGAACGGAGCAGAATGGAGAGGAGAAAATGAGGAGGTCTGTTAGGGGCATGTTGAGTTAGAGATGTCCACTGGACATCCAAGAGGAGATGTTGGGTAGGCAGTTAGATGGTAGTAGCATTCACTTTTGGAAGAACCACCCAGGAAACAGACGTTTCTAAAGTAATGCCTGAATGTTTACAGGTGGATGCCAGCAAGAGCAGCTTTTCTTAAAGATATGAAGGCATTGCCCAAAATAAGATAGCAAGTCTAAAGTCAATCAGTCAATCAGCATGCACTTTGTGGGCACCTGCCACATGGCAGCACTGTTCCAGGCACACGAGGGATGGAGCAGGAGACTCAGACATGGATATCTCCATCAAGGTATCTTTAACCCCTTCACTGAACTGACACTTGAGTTGCACCCATATCAACGCATTCATAGATCTCCATAGAGTGCAGATTGTATGTTGGGCACTGGAGGAAACACAAAGTGTCAAGACACAGCCAAGAGAGTCATCTCTAATTAGAAAGGAAAGACATAAGCTTACAAAAATGTAAGAAGAAACAGATGAAAAGTCACAAGTCAATGAACTAATGTAAAATAAAGGTAGAAAATCCCCAGCAAATGACCTCTTATTCTGGATGCTTATTGGGGGCTGAAGTATACAAATGGGAGATGCGGGTACCTGCTTGAATTTCAGGAAGCTCTCTGCCCATGGTCAAGCTCCACAACACTCCACCTCCTGTTTTCATAAGCCTTCAAAAGTGTGATGCTTCTCCCTGCTGATAATGGAGTTTAGGAATGATTTCACATGTGGACTCTGAGTCAATGGTTTTCAAACATCAGTGCTTGGGGAACTTACAAAAATTCAGAGTCCTGGACCACATCGCCAGGGATTTTGATTCATTAAGTTATCTTCAGTCAGGTGATCCCAGGCTCTAATAACCCACCACTGTAGCCATAGATGGAAATGATCAGGAAGACTGCCAGGTTCCCCAGTTTTCCCTGGGGAGGGAGCAGTCAACAGATTTTACAGGACCTTTGCCTTGATATCAGTCTGTGATTCCAGTAATTTATTGATTTACTCAGAACTCCTCAGAACTCATGAGTCTATTTCAACCATGTATTGTTATACTTTTCACTCTAATGAAACAGAAAATAAGAAATACGGTTTAAATCCATTTTCGGAAAAATGCAATGGAGTATATTCATCCAGCACTGCTGTGTGTTTCTTTTCAATAATGAAATAAAAGCAGCCACTTTGGTTGGACTTTTCTTCTTTTGATGCATTTGGCTGTTGTAGTTTTTCAAATCAGTCTGCTTACACTCAATAACATGAGGATATCATGCCCCCGAACCTCGGACTATTTTTACATCTCTCTCCTTGAAAGGCCTTTTCTCTAGTGATCTCTATTTTTTTGACCCCTAAATATGAACCACACATTGAAATATTTTAACTATAGTTCTTTGAAGGGGCGGGGGTGACAGGTTCATGTAAACTTGTGTCTCCTGGGCTCCATGTATTGGACCTAGGCAGAACCCAGTGGGTTCATTGCTGTGATAAGCCTGCTACAGTTCCTAACGCATCCGAATCAAAGACAAGGGCATGGCTACCTAGTGCTTTCCTTATCTTATGTCCGTTTAAAGAGATCAGTTGAATCTGAGGCTTTTAAGGATGAAGAAACAGATCTGCCCAAGATCACGGACTAAATAGGTGGCACCACTACTATTTCAACGCAGGTCCAAAATCAGCTCCCTTTCCTCTTTTTCCTTGTGTAGAACACACCCAGATCAACCACGTCTGCATTTCGGCCGTTCCCCACAATCATTAACTGAGACGTAGTGGCAGGTCTCTCACCTCCTCTGCTCTAGGTCAATCCAGAATCAAATTTGATGGCAAGTTTCTGTGTGCTGAAGAGCTGTTATCTCACAGACACCAAAAATAGTACAGACGAAATTAAATGACTGTCCCATGAGGGGTAGGGAAAGAGTCCCACAGAGCCCCCTCTGGTGAACACATAATCAGTGGATGGTACAAAAAATGTTTACAACTACGTTCTTGTTCTTCACCCTTCGTAATCAAAGTTTCATTCAACCTTTTAAATCACTATGAATAAAATTTGCCCCCCTCCCCAAAGCCTTACCTTGGGCCAACTTAACGGCATCACTAGTACAATCTTAGAACCTGACAGGTGGATGGGGGAGGAGGGAAGGAGGGAGGCAGAGGAAAATGGATGGAGCAGACACTGAAATTAGGAAAGCAACCAGCTAAACTGAGTGCTTTCTAATCTAATGTACTTAAGTCAGACTCAATAAAGCTTGGCACTGATCCCTGTTCACTATGCTACCAAGATCTCAGCAGTTTCTGATCAGAATACTGGGTGCTTTCTGAAATCCCCTTTCCCCTGGCGGTTCAGACTGAGCCACGTGTGGAGGTCGTTAATACTATCTGCCAACAACTGTTTGTTCTCCCCTTTGGGCACCTGTAGGGATTGCACTTCCTGATCTCCTGTGGTTGAGGTCGGGGCGGGAGGCCATGAGCCTAGTTTTGGCCCATAAATTGTGTTTCTTCTAGGCAGAACCTTTAACTGCAGGTGCAAGAACTTCCAGAGCATTCTTTTTCTCTGGTGTGGCAACTGCCAGCTCCAAGATGGTGGCTGCTCTGTCATCCTGGGTTCTTGAATAATTGGCAACTTGGGTTAGGCATGTAACATTCGGGTATCTGGCTCCACGCCCATGACCTGTGGGCATGCATCATGCATAAAAAATACACCCTTATTGTTTCAAGCCACTGAGACTTGGGAGTTTTGTTACTGCAGCATACTCTAGCTTATCTTGATTAACTCAGCAACCAAGCTTTTGAACCAGGAACAAGCAAGCAAACTGGAAACTCTGAGATTGTAGGAAGTCTTTGTTGGCATCACCTTCGAGGAATTATGGACCCTTAAGATGTCTGGTGTTCCAGGAAAACCTCTATTTCTGGAGAGCAGAAATATGATGATCTTAAAGCCCTACTGAAGCCTGCTGGAGTTACAAACCCTCTCATGATACTAGAGGGTAGGGCTTTCAATATGTGACATATACCACAGCCCTCAGTAGAGATTACTCAATAGACATGAATATGGACTGAAAAGGAAGTAACTAGCTGGGGCAAAGAGAGGCCTGCCCTCCAGTCTGTGCTCCCCACTTTAACACAGCGTCGGGATTGTAGAAATGCACTCAGGCTGAAATCCCAGCCCCATCATTTACTAGCTGCATAACCTGTGGGCAAATTGCTTAATCTCAGTTGTTGTCTTCTGCCAAGAGAAAATATTACGACTACCTACTTCATAGGGTTGTCGTAAGTAATTCATGCATCAGTGTAAGGGCTTGGAAGAACGCCTGGCACACAGTTAGCACTATATAAGTACCAGTTATTAATACTGTCAATTTATTATTATCCTTAGTCCATTTTTTCCAGCCAAATAGTCAGTGATTTTTTATTAGACAGGTAAATCTGAAAAGCACATAAAATTTTTCCTGGCTGTAAAAAAAATATTTTAAAGTGAAAATACAGATTTGAAGAATCTTTTTTTCAGTCCCAAAGAATTTGCTAGCCATCAGCTGAAATCATTCAGATGGCCATGCCTTGGCAGGCCTCACTGTAAGCACTGTGCCACCATCAGTGGTGCACAAGCATCAGCTCGGGGGTTTCTACAATTCACAATGCCAACGTTCACTTATTGGCTTTTGGCCATAAGAGGCTATTCTTCTTGGCTCCGGATACCATCATTTTAAGAGTTCTCCTTGCTATACAGTATCCGCAGGTCCCCATGAATATTGGGACATATTGAAACATTCAGACCTTTTGAGATGGAGGCTTAATGTTTAACTTCTGATTGGACCAGTGTTCCATTTCGTTGAATGGCCATGGGTTTAAGAGGTGTAGGGAAGGAAGCTCAAGGGATAGCCAAATGGGGCACTGACATTTTTCAGGTAACATTCAGTCCCACCTGACTTTCTGAGTATCTGTCACCAAAGCATATAATACACTTGGAGGAACTCCCAGAGCTCAGCGAGCTCACAAACACGGGCACTCAGAGAACATCAAGCTTCCCTTGCTGGCCTCCAGCAGCTCTCCGAGGTGCTAGGGACCAAGCACATGGCGATCAGAACACGGAGACCTGGCAGCCCATTCCCGCCGAGGAAATTTTGGCAGATAATCATGACTGCATCCTTAGTCCCACTCAACTCCTCCAGTTCTGGTCTCTCACTCAAATGTGAGTCTGCTCAGTGGGTTATAGTCAAAAAGAAGAAAATAAATTAACCCTTATTTTGTCCCTGAAAAGTCTAGGAGAGCTCTGTTTACTTATTTACTTTTTAAAGTCAGATGGATTGAGGTAAAACTCATATCCAGTACCCTTTACCCTATCCAGGGGTACACAGTTCTGTTGTTTTTAATCCAAAGATTCAGAATCTTCTCCTCCAGGCTCCTCCTGGGGATGCCAGGGAATCCGCTGCAGTAGCTCAGATACACAAATACAGTTTGGGATTCTCACTTCTAGACTTGCATTCTCACCCTTCAATCCCCCAGTCAAGTGATAAAAACCACTTCTGAAGACTTCCAAGCAAAGGGCATAGAAGCTCCAGTGTTCTATTAGGCCCTGGGAGACCTTTCAACTCCACAGAGTTATTTATCTGTGTATTAATCATGCCTTTTTATTTTCTGTATCTCTGATGCTTTGACATCTGGGGTCTTGCTAACCCTGGAAGAACTGCCCTTTCCAGGGCTGGCGGTTCCTAGAGACAGTGAATGACTTGCCTGCAAGTGTGCCTTTTATATGCAAACTCGTCAATCCAAAGCCCACACCCCCACCATCTCCTCTGCTGGGCTCTCACACACTGAGCCAAATCCCCTAGGACCAGGTACCAGACAACTAAAGACAGAACCTGCACCCCAGAATGCAATGAAATCATCCAAACTAGCCAACCCTAACCTGCTTACCCTGCCTTGCATTTCCTGCAAAAACCCCAATAAAGGCTTCTTGCCCACATTTTCCCCTCACACGTTCTGCTCCTAACCTACCACCTACCAGGTGCTCTCCCCCATGGCCCTGCATGGCAGGGCTTGCCCCGTCCTCCTGAGAGCTGTGGGTAGCAAGCTATCTTTTCAATGGTAATTACCCCCTGATCTGCTAGCCTCACCATATCTGAATAATAATAAAATCTACATTTAAAACAATATACATCTACATATTGCAGACATTTTACAAAGTACATATCTGACTACTGGAGGGGCTCTGACAAGAGGCAAGTCAATGACTATCTGGATGCTCTTCGATAATACCTGCACAGCTGGCACATGGGCCAATTCTAAGTCTCAGTTACAGCGGCATTAAAAATATAAGCAGCTCAGGAAATGGTTTTGTAAAAGTTAATGTAAAATGCATTCATTCAGATATGCACCAAGCATCTATAATGTACCAGGTAGTTCCAGAGATTCAGTAAGTTGTTGTCTAGACTGCCAAGAGCCTAGTATAAAAAAATTGGTACCCATAGGTCATCTTATACTCTACAGAGTACAGGAGACAGTCAATGTGCTCCTGGCCTCCTAGCTGTGGTGTCATGATTGGTGGGGGAGGGCTGCTCCAGGGCACCAGCAACAAGGCAGCCAGAAAGCAAGCTAAAGGTATTGGTAAATGGAAAGCATGAATAAAATCCATGAAACCTTCCCTTGCTTCCTGAAACTCTGGCCTTTGACCTGTCCAGTTACATCAATCTTTAATATTTGCCTCAAACTTCCAAGAATCTCTTTTTTTTTTTTAATGTGAGCCTAGTAATGTCTTCTGGGTTACAGATGAAGATATGGCATATCTGCCTTCCACTCCTTAGCCAAGCAAGAAAGGAAGTCAAGCCAAAACAGACTGCTGGCCCAGAAGACTTTCATACCAGAGGAGGTACCACCGGATGGGATATCCCAACAAAGGGCAGTGATGGCCAAGGAGGGCTTGTTGGTCATAACCGCTGTGTATCAAACATTCCCACCTCTCTGTGTTAAGGCATAGGGAAGGATTGCCCTTGCTGGCTCCCTGTGGTTGGATGGAGCCATGGGACAAGTTTTACCCAATGAGTTGTAAGCAGAAGAGGTATGTGTTAATCACTTCTAGACTGAGTAATTATTGCAGGGAGGCCCTGGAGCTGCACTGCCCAATATGGCAGCGACTAGTCACGTGTGGTTACTGCACACTTGAAATGAGGCTGCTCCAAACTGAGATGTGCTACAAGCATAAAGTACACTCACATGAAAATTATAACACTGGGCTAAATAAAATACATTATCAGAATTAATTTCACTTCAATCACCTTCATTTTGCCTTTTTCATGTGGCTACTAGAAAATCTGAACTTGTATATGTAGCTTGTATTGTATTTCTATTGGACAGCGCTGCCCTAGAGCTTTTCTCCCCTATTCTACAGTGATTGGGAATGTGCCAGATAAGGTTATTTCTGATGACCAGGGACCTGGGGTGGGAATGACAGTGATGTGGAGAGAGCCCTCCAGCTACCCTCAAAGGGCATGCAGCATAAGCAAGAAATAAACCTGTTATTGGTCTAAGCAACAAAGACTGGGTTTGTTTGTTACCCCATCATGACCCAGGCTATTGTAACCGATACAAGAAGGATGAAGATAATCAGAGCCAGTCTGGGTGGAGGTAGGGCAAGACATACAGTAGGAAAGGGACACAGAGGAGATGCTTCTCATGTCATAGTCTTGCCTATAATCATCTCTGCACTTGCATGAACACACACATACACACACACACACACACACACACACAGACACACACACACACCTGTTTGTTTCCTATGGAAGAAGAGCCAGTGACACTTCAGACTCACCAGTGTCAGACAAGGCTCATGGGTCTGATAAAGAAGTTGGCTCGTAGGGATGGTTGACACTGGGGTTTTTAGCTTGGCTGTGTAGCACCTACCTGTGCTGACATGTTTTTACCTCATTCCTGCCCATGGAACCACTTCTGATATTTTACTCCTAGGGCTAACGAACACCATAATACCTCATTCAACCTGCCTCCTTGATTCATTCAGGACCCACAGTGATAGTGTAGAAAAAAAAATAATACTGGGATGAACAACTCAAGAGAATTCTGAAAAGGGCACCATACCAAGGGCAGACTTAGACATGTGGCCTTCAGTGACCACTGAGGAAAAGGGATCATAAAGTCCTGTTGTAAAGGAGGTGTGAGTGGTGTTTCTGAAGATGAGCTTGCCAAGAATCAGAAATCCAGATTCCTCTACCATTCACCTATCTGCTACCTCCCTCATTCTCTGCATCCATTCCAGGTATTTTGGCTATAATGGAATATTTAATTAACAGTGGTTCAAAACAGGAAATTTCTTTCTCACATAACAAGAAGTTCAAGGATAGTCAGTCCAGAAGTCAAGGGATAGTCAGTCCAGGGCTCGTGTAGCAATTCAACAATAGCATTTAGGACCCAGACTCCACCCATCTTTCCTTTTGCCTTCCTAAGCTGGTTGGCACATTGCCTCATGGTTGTGAGATGGCTGCTTTAAGCTCCAGCATCACATCTATCTTCAAGACAGGAAGAAGAAAAGAGGAGGAACTAGCTTCAGTCCCATCCCTGTGGTATAAAAGGTGGGGCAGATGCCCAGGCCTCACACTTGGGGAAGGGGCATACTTTAGAGAGGTGGATACAGGGGATATGTACCTTCTCCTGAATCTATGGGCCTTAAGGGCACTTTTTGGAAATTTTTCTGCTCATATGGGCCTCCTTTTTGCAATATGCACAAAAGCACTATTTATGCTGGTGAACTTGAACCTAGTAGCCTTGTTTGAAGAGCCTCTGTTTCACACCCTCCAAGGATGCCCCTAACCAGCTGTCACGGTCACTTTTCCTATAAAAGTGACCAACAGTTTGGCAACAGTTCCTTGGGGTTGGGTCATCCCTGAAATATCTCCAGTCTCATGCCAGTCCTAACCCCCACCTCTTTCCTGTACCATCACCACCACCACCACCAGCAGCAGCATCCAGACACAAAACAGGTTCTTACCTGTCCTTATGGCAATTCATTCTCACCAAAATCTTAGCAGGTAATCACCAGGCATTATGTCTCTGGGAGCCCCTGATACTAACAGGCTATCATGGAAGTAGCAAAGCTTTTCCTAGAGCTCGAGGGCCAAGGGCAATTATGGGGCTGGGAGAAGAGGGCAGCTCTCTGGAGGCAGGCTGTCTCACTCCCTGCAATCCTACTGCTGGCTCCAGGTCCAGTTGTAGTTCCCGTTCCGGTTCCAAAGACGGGGAGGATTTTCCTCCACCCCTGGCTCTGAGAGGGAAGCTGCACCCATTCTGCAAAGACAACTCTTAGAAGTAGCATTTCTGGCTGGGAAAATTGCCCTGCAGCAAAAAGAGCTGCTGCTAATTTAGTGCTTCACTTCTCACCAGCTGAAATGTTTTTATTTTTGGAGAGAATTGGCGAGCCATAATTATTATTGATCTCTGGGACAGCAATCAGAGAAAGCTTTCGTGTACCCTCAAAAGAGCAGGACCAGAAATAGATGCAATGTTTCTCTCGGCCAATCAGAGCTGCTTCTTGCTCTAAATTGATTTTATAGCTGACTTGCCATTTAAAGAAAAATAATCATAATAAAGTTCTACACAGTGAATCTGGATGTCGTAATCCCTCCCCTGTCAGTATTTATGGAGCATTCACTGAGGTCCTAGCCATACAGTCGTGGAACTGTCTTACCTGACTTTCAACAGATGGATGTTAATGGGATATTTATTTACAGAGTAAAATTAAATTGGAGCTGCATCTTAATGCACAATTTACATAATCGGCTTTGTTCTGAACTGATGAACTGTTTTCAATAGCACTTGGGACCCTTCAGTCACAGCTGCCTCAAAGCCACAGCCATGGAGGACGGAGATTAAACAATTTCCTAAAGCCAGAAGTCTTGATGAGGATCTCTTATCCCATCCTGGAGACCTCATAGTTTCTCCAGACACTGGCAAAGGATCAAAGATCCACATTCACTCCTTGCCACCGTTCAGGATCAAAAGAAAGACGTTCAATTTGCATTTGGAAACCATTACAGTCATGGATAATCTCCATGCTCACCCTCACTTTGATAAAGTTTATGGCATTTCCATTCCTTAATGCCTCACACTCCAAACAACACACATAATTACCAACATGCTACACCATGTGCCTGGGGAGCCTGAAGGGAATCTTTCTAATGATGAATTTCATTGTAATACCTGTGTACATAAAGCTGGTTTCCAGGGAAAGTTGATCATAGGGAAGACAGGTTCAGAGCCTGGAGGGGTACAGGGAGTAAATACTCAAGGGGAGAGCCAGGTTGGCAAAACTGAGTCCTTAATAAAGAACAGTTATCTCCTTAACCTAACCCCAGCCCAGAGGGCAGTGCACTGACCAAATACTTCCTGCCCTTCCAGCCCATCTGATCTTGGACAGCTCCCTGGTGAACAGCATTGCTCCTTAGAGAAGTCACAATAAGGAACACTTCCTGAAAACTCAAGCTCTTTAAGTTTGCTTTGTTTGATCTTCCCGACAGCCTTAAAAGATAACAACTGTCACTGGCCCCCACCACCCTTTATAGATGAGAAAACTGGGTCCTACAGGAGTCAAGTAATTAGCCCCAAATCCCCCAGCATATTAAATGGAGTAAGCAGAATTTGAACCCATTCTGCCTGGCTCCAGAACACAGAGTGCCCACCCACTCTGCTCTACACGGTCTCACGGTGCAAACAGCACCAAGAGTTCTATTAGCAGACCTGAGGTTCCCATGTATTAATAGAAATAAGAAGAGGCTTAAAATGAGACTTCCATTACCCAGGGCTATATTTGCTAACCTTGGTTCTTACAGTGGGCAAATATAAAATCATGAAAGGGAAGGTTGACTTAAATTATTTATTCACCATTCATTCATTTATTCATTACAATGTGGCTTGTAAGCTATAGTTAAGATATCAGAGAAAGGTCAAAGCCATACCCCCTGGGGAGTAAGCAGCGGACACCTCTGGGATCTCTACAAATTTGGAATTTTGTAATGTCAACTGATTATCTAAATAAACGCCAATTCTACCAGAAAGGTTTGTATATATGAAACATACTCCTAAAATCCACTGAGCTCATTAGAGACAACCAAATTTTGTAGGGGAAGCACTCACCTGAAGTGGGGGTATCTACTGATTCCTTCACTCACTAGGCATGTGACCCTCAGTTCGTGGACCTGTATTTCATGACGGGGTAAGGGGTTATCGACATTCTGTTCATGCTTGAACAGCTAACTCATTCCCACTGCAGACGCCACACTTGCTCTGGGATGATCCAGGAACAAACAGATGAGAGCAGGAAGGTGGCCAGTTTCCCTATGACGTCCAGAAAGGTGAGCCCAGCATATATAAGAAGCAAAATGAGGAATGGTCAAACTCTGACTTCTCACTCGGGGTGACCTGTCATGGGTTCAGTCGGCCAGGGGTCCAAGGTCTTCAACTAAACATAATCCAGTCCTCCCCCTGTAGTGCTCCATGTACCAGATCATTCCTGCCTTTTATTGCTTTACTAAAAGTGGCCTCATCTGTCCCCTTCCCCCAGGATCCCGCTCTCTCTCCCTTGCTAATGAGCACTAAGCGTTCAGGTGGCCTTTTACTTTTGAATCAGAGCCCTCTAGAGGTACAGTACTTAGATTTCAGTTGTGTTTCTAAATGGTGGTGATTTCAGGCCAAGGCAGCAAGGTGAGACAGAGAGAGAGAGAGAAAGAGAGAGAGAGGTGACCACTGTAGTAGGTTGAATGGTGGCCCCAAAATATATGTCCATGTTCTAACCCTGAGAAACTGTGAAAGTGGCATTATTTGGAAAAAGGGTCTTTGTAAATGTAATTAAGTTAGCATCCCAGGGTAAGATCGTCCTGGATGACCCAGTTGGGCTTTACATCCAATAAGTCCTTATAAGAAACAGAAGAGGAGACACAGACACAGAGAAGAACACCACGTGAAGATGAAGGCAGAGATAGGAGTGATAAAGCCACAAGCCAAGAAGCACTCAGAGCCACTAGAAGCTGGAAGAGGCAAGGAAGGATGCTCCCTCTTAAGCCTTCAGAGTTTAGACATGCTCTCGGAGAGCTGTCTCCCAGGTTGCAGCCAGTAATCTTCGTGGCATGCTGCCCCATCAACCCTACATGCCTACACTGGGGAGAAGGCGGCGAGCAAACGCCAGCATTCTTGAGACCCCAGGTTGGGAGGGTAGACGAGGAGGAATAAAATCTACAGCACCAGAACATGCTTAAGAGAGAATTTTATGATTTCCTAAAATTTTGGAGAAAGCTTCAACATAAAAAAGGGGAGTGATGGAATAAAGAAAATAATGGAATTAAAATGAGAAAAGAAATACTTAGACAAGCTCATGACTGCAAGAACTAAAATTAGACTGCAAAGTGATTTCTATAGGTAGATGATGGAAGACTTGTCACTCAGAACACTTAAAACTAAATCAGTCTGCAGGAGACAAAGAGGAGAAGTGAGATGCATCACCCCCGCCACTATTCAAACGATTCAGAAAGAAAAAGAAAACTGCTCTTCAGGAGTAAAACTGTTCTCTCATCTGAAAAAAATCTGCATTTGATCTTCATGCAGATCAAAATTACCTGGAAACTGCTTGTCTCCTTGTTTGTATAAGCCCAGATTTTTAAATCCATTTGACTTTCTTAGGAGTACCTACTTGAGGTTAGGAAAACATCGTCAGCCAGCAAGACAATCAAGTTACTGTAAAGACAATTTCAACAGATTCCAAGATCTCACTACCAGAGACCAAAGGTCTCCATCTAGGTGCTCTGAGAGGTGAAACGCAAGGGGAGTTTGTGGGCAGGTCCTGTGGCTCCCCTGCAGCCCCATTGCTAGCCTGAAGCTTCCTCTCCCTCCATGCTCCTCACCCACACAACAGGGCACATTATTCTGAGGGCGGTGATGTCATTGCTTGATGGAGCCCATCCCTGTGCAGTCACCTAAGCAACCTCTTGGGGCCACAGCGGGCTCCTCTGTATGGTTGGGGAGAGGCAGGAGAGGGTGCTCTCTGTGCTCCCAGAACTCAATCCCAGTTACCCTGGCAGATAATGCTTACTTAGCCAGGGAACACACTTTGCCTTCCTCAAAAACTAGATTTTACCCAAGCTTTGTGTAAGCTCCTTTACTAGAGTGAGAGATTCCCATCAGCAATGAGTCCTCTTCCATTCTGCTTGTTCAGGTCATATGTTAGCATGCCAGGAGACCATGCAAAAATGAAATGACGTGGGAATTTCTACTGTAAATTTTATATCTCTATAGTGTGTGTAGAAGCAATCAGGAGTGTGCCATTTCATCTTTTTTTGCTTATATTCCCAAGACAAATAAGTTTCCATTTACAAAGTAAGACCTTCCAGTCTTCCCACGTGGCCTTGCAGCTCCCCCATGATCTACCCCTGCCTCCATCCTGAACCCGCTTCCTCTCACCTTCTGCCTTGATGCTCAGTTCAGCCATACTGGCCTCCACACCAGGTTGGTCCTGCCTCAGGGCCTTTGAATGTGCCATTCCCCCTTCCTGGAAAAGTTCCTCCACCCCCATTCCTCACTCAGCAGCTCCTTCTCTCCATTCAGATCTTAGCTGAGACGTCTCAAAGGGGCCTTTCACCTCTGATGGCCCTCCAGCATGCCAGGACATTGGAAGTCATTCCTGTCCATCCTCACAAGAAAAACTTTACAAACTGAAAATCAGAAATTCCTCTTAGATCTGTCAGAGAACTGAGGTCACAGGGAAAACCACTGCCCCCGAAACTGGAGAGACAACAAAAGGATACCAGAGAATCACAACTTACTGGAGCAGAAGCTTCCGTAAGAACGAGCGCTGAGTTAGGAAAATCTGAACTGTAACTGATGAATCGCTGGAGGCTCTGAGTGGACAACTCTGAGAAGGACCCCGCCACGGGGGAACACTCATGCTCTTGTGAGTTTCAAGAGCCCAGCAGATTCTCCTAGGGAAGATCAGAGACAAATCCCCTCATGCCTCCAGCAGGGGGAGGGGAAAGCAGCCACTGTGAAATACACCAGAGCACCAGGTTCTTCCTGACAAAGCCCACCCGCAGGAGAAGCTGTCTCACCAGAACCTAACCTGCTGGGATTGCATCAGAGCCCAGCCTACCTTGGGGAAGGGAGATACCCAACTCCAGCCCCCTCTAACCATCCTGTCCCACCAAAAGAGGGGGAAGACTGAGAAGCACCTGTAAATCACCAAAAGGCTGGCACTATAGGACAATTGAATGCTTCCCTTCCCCTATACCTTCACATCATATCATAGCTTCACCCATCACATCACATCACATATCACATCACATCTTCACCCATCACATCACACATCACATCACACATCACATCACATCTTCCCAACACATCAGTACACATTCCGTATAATAACAGTGGAATACAATAAAGAACTTCACATCTCAGACCTTATTTAAGAAGTCTCAAAGAGGCCTTTCTGACAATGCTGTCTCAAACCATACATACCTTCCAGTCCAGTAGCTCATTTCCCATGTCTGTCTTCACAGCATTTAGCATTACCTAAGATCATCTTGCTTATATGATTACTTGTTTATTATTTGCTTCTCCTACTGGAATATAAAATCCATGTCTGCCCTCCTCCTCAATGAAACTCCAGTTCCTTTAACAAAGCTGGAACAGAGTTAGGTGTTCAGAAAATATCTGATAAATTACTGAATTAACTGAATAAACACAAGCTTATTGGTATATGTCTCATTAGCATGCCTTTCTCACTCATAATAAATATTTTGCTCCATTCCTCTTCTTTGTTTTGGATATTCTTTTTTTTAAACATTTTTTATTGATTTATAATCATTTTACAATGTTGTGTCAAATTCCAGTGTTCAGCACAATTTTTCAGTCATTCATGGACATATACACACTCATTGTCACATTTTTTTCTCTCTGAGCTACCATAACATTTTGTGTATATTTCCCTGTGCTATACAGTGTAATCTTGTTTATCTATTCTACAATTTTGAAATCCCAGTCTATCCCTTCCCACCCTCCACCCCCCTGGTAACCACAAGTCTGTATTCTCTGTCTGTGAGTCTATTTCTGTCCTGTATTTATGCTTTGTTTTTGTTTGTTTGTTTGTTTTTGTTTTTGTTTTTTAGATTCCACATATGAGCGATCTCATATGGTATTTTTCTTTCTCTTTCTGGCTTACTTCACTTAGAATGACATTCTCCAGGAGCATCCATGTTGCTGCAAATGGCATTATGTTGTCAGTTTTTATGGCTGAGTAGTATTCCATTGTATAAATATACCACCTCTTCTTTATCCAGTCACCTGTTGACAGACATTTAGGCTGTTTCCATGTTTTGGCTATTGTAAATAGTGCTGCTATGAACATTGGGGTGCAGGTGTCATCCTGAAGTAGATTTCCTTCTGGATACAAGCCCAGGAGTGGGATTCCTGGGTCATATGGTAAGTCTATTCCTAGTCTTTTGAGGAATCTTCACACTGTTTTCCATAGTGGCTGCACCAAACTGCATTCCCACCAGCAGTGTAGGAGAGTTCCCCTTTCTCCACAGCCTCTCCAGCATTTGTCATTTGTGGATTTTTGAATGACGGCCATTCTGACTGGTGTGAGGTGATACCTCATTGTAGTTTTGATTTGCATTTCTCTGATAATTAGTGATATTGAGCATTTTTTTCATGTGCTTTTTGATCATTTGTATGTCTTCCTTGGAGAATTGCTTGTTTAGGTCTTCTGCCCATTTTTGGATTGGGTTGTTTATTTTTTTCTTATTGAGTCGTATGAGCTGCTTATATATTCTGGAGATCAAGCCTTTGTCGGTTTCACTTGCAAAAATTTTCTCCCATTCCGTAGGTTTTCTTCTTGTTTTATTTCTGGTTTCCTTTGCTGTGCAGAAGCTTGTAAGTTTCATTAGGTCCCATATGTTTATTCTTGCTTTTATTTCTTCTAGGAGAAAATTTTTTAAATGTATGTCAGATAATGTTTTGCCTATGTTTTCCTCTAGGAGGTTTATTGTATCTTGTCTTATGTTTAAGTCTTTAATCCATTTTGAGTTGATTTTTGCATATGGTGTAAGGGAGTGTTCTAGCTTCATTGTTTTACATGCTGCTGTCCAGTTTTCCCAACACCATTTGCTGAAGAGACTGTCTTTATTCCAATGTATATTCTTGCCTCCTTTGTCAAAGATGAGTTGACCAAAAGTTTGTGGGTTCATTTCTGGGCTCTCTATTCTGTTCCATTGGTCTATATGTCTGTTTTGGTACCAATACCATGCTGTCTTGATGACTGTAGCTCTATAGTATTGTCTGAAGTCTGGGAGCCTCTTTCTTTCTCTTCAGTAATGCTTTGGCAATTCTAGGTCTTTGATGGTTCCATATGAATTTTATTATGATTTTTTCTAGTTCTGTGAAATATGTCCTGGGTAATTGGATAGGGATTGCATGTTTTGGATATTCTTAAGATGCTTTTTATTTGCCTTGAAAAAATACATATACACACCTACATATATATATGTATATTTATATACATATAATGTGTGCATATATGTATATATTTTATGTATACACTGTAGTCCAGCTCTTTATGATGAATGATAACTTAATACAACTATGAGTACACATATCATCAAAACTGTCTCCATATTGAAAGATGTAAGCCAGGGCCATTGAGCAGTCTCTGTCTGTTTCACAGACATGTAGAAAGCAGAATGTTGGCAGCTTGGGGTAAGATTTAGGGTTAGAATGGGATTTCAGGTCATTTCCCCCCTCAAATCCATAATAATATTTTCTGTCACAGTGCCACTTGCTCTATTTAAGACAGTTTTTTCTTCACTACATTATAGTATATTAGTTCTTGGATAATAAAATTTGTTAATGTTGGAGAATGCCTAGCTAGTTTAAACATTAGCAAACCCCTAGGGCCCCCAAGATGAAGAAAATGAGTTAGGCTGTGACGATCACGTCTTCCCTTGCTGACACTGTAAGGATCTGCTGAACCTAGCAGACGGTGTAGACATGCCCCCTGATTATACCCTTGCCTAGTATGTAACACTCATCGAGGCACAGCTAATTCCTCCATACCAAGAGGGCCCTTTTATCAAAAATTATTGCTGTACCATCTCTGTCCTCTTTCTTACTCAAAGATGCAGAAACATCACTGCCTCCCTCCCTGACCGTTGCTCCACCAAGAATGATCAGGGAGGTGAAGAGGCCACTGTGACCTAACCATGGTGTTCTATTAAGGACATCAATGGAGGACACCGCCATTTTGAAGACCTCGGGACATAGAGCCCTGGGTGAACACTTCTGCAGCTCTCCAGCTCCACACATCAGATCTCTAGAGGGAGCACATCCTCCAAACTCATGTGTGTGTTTGTGTGTGTGTGTTTTCATGATCAAGATGTGATATTTTTACAAACTTTCGGCCTCTCCAGCTAGCAGCATCATTCTCTAATCTTGACTCTGTACCAGGAAGTGCTTATTTTCTATCAACCAATAGTCTACAAACCCTAGCAACTAAAATGACACTAAATCCTCAGGGCTGCAGAGGTGATGACATACACCACGGTGCATCTCAGTATGGGCCAATTTCCTTCTAACATAGCAGTTCTCACTTCTCTGTCTCCCCACTTGGGGTGACTTGTTTCTCCTCATCTGCTGCTGTTAAAACACATACGACTGCTAGGATTAGAGAGCAGTGTTCAAATATATGTTTTCGATGACACTGACTTCAGCATTACGATATTTTTGACTTAACTCCCCATAATCCAGGGCTGGTGGACAATTTAAATCAGACTTCATTATCAAAGGACAGGAAAGCATTGTTTTTTTAGCTAAACTGTCAGCAGATGAATGAGTGTTGTAGCTCTCCTCCACATTTTTTGTTGACTTTCTTATTTACTGAGCACCTACTACATGCCACGCACTGAGCCAGGCAGTAGGAATTTCTAGATGATTAACTGTGTCTTGAAGGAACTCTCAGGCTGGGAGGAGGGAGAGATACAAAACCAAACTACTTCTGGGTAGTATGAGGGTGACCTAGTAAACAGACACCCATGGTCAGGGGTTGGTGGAAAAGAAACAAAAGAGGGGAACTTGGCCTAACCTTGAGTTTCCGGGAAGCCTTCCTGAAACAGATGATTCTTGAACTGAGTCTTGGAGGATGAATAAGAATCTCAAGACACAAAAGGGTTCAAAGAATGTTTCAGACACAGAGAACTGCATGGGCAAAGAATGATACCACGAGGGCTGAAGACAGTTCCGTATTGTAAATGCACGAGGCGGGGAGTAGCAGGAGGTAGAGCCTGGAAGCAGAGGGTGGTCTGAAAGCTTGGATTTTATTCTATAAGCCTTTTTGCATCATGGTATATGTAGTAAATGATACCTGCGTGGACAGAATACAGGGGTAAATAAATGAGGCTACTCACAACTGGGCTACTCTTTGAGCCAAAGGCATCACTACTTCTGCACACCTGTAATGCAACTCAGCACACTGGGGGAAGGCCCACTAAAAGAAATAAGGACCCATTAAAAGCTCTGAAGGAGGGATATGATATAGTCAGAATTGTATTTTAAATGGCTCCCTCTGGCTGCAGCACAGAAACTGGATTTACTTAGGATTTGACCCCAATAGACTAGGCAAAGGCTGATGAGGACTGGAACTGGGTTAGTGGTTGTGTGGATAAAGAGAAAGGGACAAGTTCAAGAAACCCTGAGGAAGAAAAATTGGCCCAATTTGGTGATTTATTACATGGAGGAAGTAAGGGAGGAAACATAGTCTAGAGCAGCTTTTCTGGTTTCTAGCCTGGATATTGAATGAATGTGTAAACACATAAATCTATTTTGTCCAAAAGATTAAGATCTTTCCCCATTAATCACACCATACACAGAGAACTAGAGGGTTTGCTTATTTGTTTTTTAAGACTTCCTACTTCAGACAAGCAAAGAAAACACTGAGGGCTTTTGACATCCTCTCTTCTTTCCCCAAGTCCTATCTGACTACGGGAGCCAAAACCCCTAAAGGGATACAATCTTTTTTTAATTTTTAAAGAAATCCAGTTTCCTGTGTGACAGCCTGATATTAAATTCTCTTTAGCTTGGGGCCACCTTGTCATCTGTCAGATCTTAGAACACTGCAGAGGGCCTTCCTCAATATAAACAGCACTTTTGCTTCCGTTCTTCCCAAGACTTCAGGTCTCAGGATAATGGTGTGGGTCTCAAATCTTTCAGATGACCTGGAGATTAATAAAACTAGCCATTGGGCATTACTGGTTCATCACATTATAGCTCTAGGGAGCACATTTCTTAAGAGTTCTAAAGCAGTGTGACTTTAAACACACCAAACAGCAACAACGTTTCCTGGGAGATTCAGAAGAAAGTTCAGAAAATCACGTTGGTACCTCTACCCTGAGCCTCAGGCCTGTCTCTTGTCCCTGGCAGGCTGGACCTCAAATAACACTAGCCAATTCTGGATGCCCTGAGAACTGCACAAAATTCTCCTCCTATAAAACAAATTTGTTTCTTACATAACAATAAATGCAATGTATGGATCTTGTTTGGATCAGACAGACAATGGGAGAAATTTTATTATGGACTGGGTATTAGTTGATGTTCAGTTAATTTGGGTAGGTGTGACAATACGGTGGTTATATTTAAAAACAATTCTATCAGTGATACACCCTGAAACATTTGTGTGATATCTGGAATTTGCTTTAAAAACTCTACCCACAGCCCACCAAAACTGAATCAAGAAGAAAGAGATCATTTCTATTAAAATTTAAAAACTGATCATTAGAAGTGAAATCGAATCTGCAATTTAAAAAAACCCCTGCAAAGAAAAGTCCAGGACCAGAAGGCTTTACTGGGGAATTCTACCAAACATACAAAGAAGAACTCATATCAGTTCTTCTCAAACTCTTCCAAAAAACTGAAGAAGGAACACTCCCAAAGTCATTCTATGAAGCCATCATCACCCTGATACCAAAACCAGACAAAGACACCACCAACAAAAAAAACTACAGGTCAGTATCTTTGACGAATATAGATGCAAAATTTCTCAACAAAATATTAGCAAACTGAATCCAATAACACATAAGAAAAGATCATACACCACGATCAAGCTGGATTCATCCCAGGGTCACAAGGATGGTTCAACATATACAAATCAATCAACATGATACACCCCATCAACAAAAGAAAAGACAAAAACCATGATCATCTCAATAGATGCAGTAAAAGCATTTGATAAAATTCAATATCCATTCATGATTTAAAAAAAAAAAAAACTCATACCAAAGAGGGTATAGAGGAGTGGGGGGAGGGTATAGTTCAGTGGTAGAACACGTGCTTAGCATGCACAAGGTCCTGGGTTCAATTTCCAATACCACCAATAAATAAATAAATACCTAATTACCTACAAAAAAACCAAGTGGATATAGAGGGAACACATCTCTACGTAATAAAGGCTATTTATGACAAACCCACAGCCAACGTAACACTCAACAGTGAAAGGCTGAAAGCCTTCCTGGCTAAAAGCTGGCATAAGACAAGGATGCCCACTCTCACCACTTCTGCTTGACATAGTATTGGAAGGCCCAGCCACAGCAATCAGAAAAGAAAAAGAAATAAAAGGGATTCACATTGGAAGAGAAGAGATAAAATTATCATTATACGCAGATGACATACTACATATACAAAACCCTAAAGACTCCACACAAAAGCTACTAGAACTGATAAATGAATTCAGTAAGGTAGCAGGATACAAGATTAACATACAGAAATCTGTTGCATTTCTTTACACTAACAATGAAATATCAGAAAGGGAAAGTTTTAAAAATCCCTTTTTAAATTGCATTAAAAAATAAAATACTTAGGAATAAACTTGACCAAGGAGGTGAAAGAATTATTTGCTGAGAACTATGAGACACTGATAAAGGAAACTGAAAATTATTCAAAGAAATGGAAAGATGTCTCATGCTCTTGGATTGAAAGAATTAATATCATTTAAAATGGACATACTACCTAAAGCAATCTACATATTTAATGTGATCCCTATCAAGTTACCTCTAACATTTGTCACAGAACTAGAAAAATCCTAAAATTTACATGGAACCATAAGAGACCCAGAATTGCCAAAGCAATTTCCTATCCATTGAATCTGGGCTGGCCTTGTGACTTGCTTTCGTCTACAATATGTGGTCGCATAAGTAAGGGTGGACCAGTTCCAAGCTTAGATCTCAAGAGGTCTTGCACAAGGCTGCTTTCTCTCTCTTGGGCCTCTGCTGTGAGACGATGCTTGGGGTAACGCTGGAGGATGAGGGACCACATGGAGGAGAGCCAGAGGACCCTAACTGACCATCGGAAGCAGAACTACCTAGCAACCTGCCAGCCGACCATGGGTGCATGAGTGGGCCCAGCTGCAGCCAGAAATGCCTAGCTGAAGCCAGACTACTAAGCAGTTCAGAAGCCACTACATTTTGGAATGGGTTTATGATGCAACAAGAGTTAACTCATATAGCGGGTGTCACTGTTTTCTCTAGAAGAAGAAACTACAGAGAGGTTAAGTGGTTTGCCCAAAATCACACACTACGTGGGGGAGCTGAGACAGATACCCAGACGTCTGACTCTGAAGTCCTTGGTGCACAGCTGTTCAGAGCAGATGATCTTCACTAAAGACAAGGAGCAAAGTGAAGGGGTGACTGTGCTTTGACACCCACTGGCCCAATCATGACCAGGAAAGATTCATTAAAACCACCTAGCAACACAGTGTCTCCATCCTTCCTCAATACTCCAAGTACATCTTCCCTACAGCTCTGCCTGCTTTTCCCAGAAGAAGGCATCTCTCCTTTCTGTATGTAACCTCCCAAAGACAAGGAGGACATTTGATTAAATTATGTTGAATTCTGAAGGAGCCCAGTGGGGATCCTGAGAAGCAGTGATGTGTTCACTGAATTCAGAATATTCAGAAGAATATAAAGTAGCATCCACACTGAAGCTAGGGACCCAAGGTAAAGTTTATCGTATCCTAGAGACCATGGAAAGCTAGTGATGAATGTTAAATAAGGAAATATGATGACATTCACATACATAAGAAAATCAGTAGCTGCAACATGGAG
This sequence comes from Camelus bactrianus, assembly GCF_048773025.1. Lineage (NCBI taxonomy): Eukaryota > Metazoa > Chordata > Mammalia > Artiodactyla > Camelidae > Camelus > Camelus bactrianus. The sequence continues at coordinate 17,799,953 of NC_133552.1, forward strand.
GATGGGCTGAAAGTAACCTTGGCGTTATGGAGACCAACTCAAGAGCTGGAGCAGTCACCCAGGAGATGACAACGACCAGGACTAGGGTTACACCCCTGGGAACAGAGAGAAGTAGGATTCCAAGGGCTATTTAGGAGACAGCATCAAGAGGACCTGGTGATTGGCTGGATGAGTGAAGGAAAGGGACAAGGTGAAGGCAACCCAAACATAGGTCCATGAAATGTAACTGACAACCAGGAAGTTCTATTCCATCCCACACAGTGACAACTGACCGACTTCTTAAAAGTTTAGGACTTAGTGTTCCCATGGCTCAAGCATTTCTGATGGAGAGCTCTGAGTCACTCTATCTGCAAAGAATAAAGGCAGGCTCGGAGAGAAAGAACAGTCATAAATTAAACAGCCATTTTTCTTGACAGCGTTAAAAATAATCCGTCACCTGCTCCTAACTTTGTTCTTGGTTACAAAGGCCATTATTGGAATGAACAAAGAGGGTAAGGGATCTGGGAAGAACTGTTTACCCAGAGAAACTTTTAAGAGCTCAAGCTGGAGAAGACTGGCATGTGTATGAGGAGGGCGGTGGGCAGCTCCCAGCACACACATTCTGTCTGCTGCAAACTCCCCAGGGGCTCAAAATTATGAATGGAAAGAATGCAGTTTCCAGCAGCTGCTCTTGGAATAGCCAGAATATTCTAAACTTGATCTGGTTTCTCAGTGGAAGCCATTTCCCATCTAATGAATCAGAAATTCAACTCAGAGGACAGTATAATGATGGTTATTGATAAGGGTCTCCAACTTCCTCCATCAGACACCTTGTCCCAACATACCCAGCTCCCGGCTGCTTCCCCTGCTACCCAGCCAACACGGGACTCCCGCAAGCAGTCCCAACATGTGGGTGGAGGGCACTCCATTTTAGGAAAAGTCTTTAGAAAAGGGAAGAGTTCAGGAACAGAATCTGAGCCTACAAAAGCCTACCAGATTTTCATCAGAATTGTTTGGGTTCTGGTTCCTATTGTTGGCACTCTGCTCAACTCAAGATGACTATTCTTCCATAGATGATTTTCCTATTGCAAAAATTAGTTCTAATTCTTTAGTTTCCATTAACTAATTAGTGGTTTTAGGTTGAGTGTTCTCTAGTTGACCTGACCCTCAACTAATGGGCACCAGATAGGCCTATGGCCAGGATTTGGGCAATTCAGTAGGAGGATTACAGTTGACTCCAGCAACCCAGAGTGCCAGCCAGTGAGCCAAGGACCACATGGGAAAGGCTAGGAAAGGTAGACCACTTGACTCTCTAAAGGCAAACCCTAGAGGCTTGGAGCCAAGACTTGACCTGCAAAGAGAAAACAGCCTTGGCCATTAGAGAAAGACGTAAGGTTGGACCAGGAGGCAGACACAGAAAAACAGAAAAAGTTGAATAAGGAGCAGAGATGCTTCAAGGAAGCTCTCCACAAAGACTGAAATTTCACTTTGTTCTACAAGATGCTGGCTGCCACTGAACGTTAGCTAACCTATGACAGATTGCACTACACAATGAAACATTGTTTTGATGTAAATCTCCCGGCCCCATAAAATCGACATTTTATGGTTTGTCTTGCTAATTTTTCACCCATTTAGAGTCTGTATGACATGGGAATGTTGACAGTGTTAAATAGCATTAAGTCCTCCGAGCTTCCTCAGCTTATAAGAAAGCTTCCAACTGCCGTTACGTAGCTTAATCCAAGTTAAATATTTGTAACACAGATATGGCGAGCGTGTGCCTTTTGCCTTCCAGTTGTCCAGAATCACAGAAAACAATTTGGTTTAATCAGAAAAGCGAAACTGAAAAAGGCCCCACACCCTGGGGTTAGTACATTGACGTAAACAAAGTACGGTATTTCATGATGTCCTGCATGATGCATTTACCAAATTCAGAAGGAAAAAACTGCAAAGGGCCAGAGGCCCATTAGCAACAACTTCCTATTTATCAGATTTTAGTGGCAACAGGTAATAAATTACTCAGCCTCTGCATGCCCATCAGTCACCTTCCACCCTTGTGTACAGATCAGACGTGTTGTCACCACCCAGAGAGAGGAAGTAATCTCAGTGTTCTTCCTCATTTGGAATTTCTGATGCTATTTTGGATAAGACTTAAGTTCCTAAATCTGGAAAACAGGCATCAAAACCATTTTTAACCTCCTTTTTTGGAGACCAGGTTGGCAATGTAATCTAATAGGAATTAGAGATCCACCATCGTTAGGTCTGTGTTGAAGTCCCAGGTTGGCTCCTCCTAACTGGCTAACCTCTGGCAAATTACTTAACATGTTAGTTTCCAGAGCTGTAGAAGGAACGATGATGCCTACCTTTCAGGTGCGAGGATCACGGGAGTCACAAGTGAAAAGAGATGGGAAAAGAACTCTGCAGGTGTGGGCTGCTGTCTTTGGCTCACCTTCTGGATCTTGCTCAGAGCTCAGAAATCGGGCCAGTATGAACCAAGGGTTAGGAATCAGGGTATTCCAGTCTCAAACTCACATCTGTTATGATTAGTTTTCCATCAACAAAGTAAGTAAACTCCTTTCCCCCACCTATCTACTCACTCACAGCCATGACCAGTGAGTGGAGCATTATATTGAGGATCAGGTGGCTTAACACACCTCACCACGGTGATTCCTCAGCTTGGCTGCATACTGGAACCACCTGGAGAGCTTTTAACCTTCCAACGTCCAGTCCTACCTAAGACCAATTAAGTCAGAACGCCTGGGGGTGGAGTCCAGGCATGAGAATTTTTCAAAGACCTTGAGGGTACTCTACTATACAGCAAAGTTTGGGAACCTCTGTCCAACTCCCTCCTGTAGTCCCCTGAGGGTACCTTTCAACCTCTTGCTTCTAAAGTATGTCTAACTTTGAAATGGGAATCAAAGCCCAGGACATCAAATCTTGAGCCTCTATACTTCCTGCCAGTGAGCACATTAGCCACCTGCCCCACCTCTTACATCCAATGGGAACTGTGAATTATGAGTAAGCAGAGGGCACCTGGAGGTAGGGAGGTGAGCCTAGGGTCAGTAGAGCACAGAGTACCCCTTCCCAAACTGGGTGATCAGCAGGGTCACATAAGATATTTCAAGATCAGATAAAACTGGGCAATCTTTGGTTCACCAAAGATAAGGAGATTTCTTCACTGCAGGAGTTCTCAGACCCTTTAAGTTGGGGTGAGATTATGAATCTGCCTGAGAGGACTGTTAACAGGATTTCCCCCCATGGAAATCCTAATTTTCTCTGAGCATTTCAAGGACTAGTGTTTCAAGGAATATATTCTGAGAAACCTAGAGCAATGTTAGGGGTGGAGCAGGGGTTTTGTCCTCTGGGAGACATGTGACAAATGTCTGGAGACACTTGGTTGTCACAGCTGGGGGTCAGGTGGCTGTTACTGGCATCCAGTGGGCTGCTAAGCATCCTACAACACACAAGACAGCCCCGGACAGAGGGCTGTCCAGCCCAGTGTCACTAGCAGTGCAGGTGAAAAGCCCTGACTTTGAATGAGCTCTTCTCCCACAGAACATCCACACACAATGGCCTCAGAAATTGAAGATGGTAAGACAGCAAGAAAGATGGGAGAAAGAAAAGAAGAAGAGGGGGAAAGGAAGAAAAAAAGAGAGGAAATGAATGAGAAATACAGACAATAATGAAGGTTGAGGTAAGGAAGAGGCTGGAGAAAAAAGAAAAAGCAGCCAGATTCATAATTACCAAAACGTGGAAGGAGCCAAGATGTCCTTCAGTAGGTGAATGAATAAACAAACTCATACATCCAGACAATGGAACAGCATTCAGCACTAAAAAGTGAGCTCTCAAGCCACAAAAAGACATGGAGGAAACTTAAATGAATGCTGCTACGTGAAAGAAGTCAATCTGAAAAGCCTGCCTACTATTTGACATTCCAGAAAAAACAAAACTATCGTGATAGTAAAAAGTGAAAAGATCAGCGGCTGCCAGGGGTGGAAGGTCGGGAAGGGTAAATAGGCAGAGCACAGGGGATTTTTAGGGCATTGACTACACTATGGATGATACCATCGTGGTGGATACATGTCCTTATACATTTGTCCAAACCCACAGAATGTACAGCACCAAGAGTGAACTGTGATGTAAACCATGGCCTTAGGGTGGTCTTCTGTATCAATGTAGGTTCATCAATTGTAACAAATGTATCCTCTGGTTGGGGGTGTCCATAGCCGGGGAGGCTCTGGGTGGATGTGTAGGGCCAGGGGTATATGGGGAATCTGTACTTTCTGCTCCATTTTGCTGTGAACCTACAAGTGCTCAAAAAAAAAAGAAAAAAGAGAAAGAAGGCAGAGCAGCACACAGGGGTCAGCGGCCCCAGCCTCCTCACACCTTTATTACTTCTGTGAGTTCTGCAGGCCGCTCATTCTGCTCTTGCGCGGGCGCGAACTGGTGGCCGCAGGAGAGGCGACCACAGGAAGGCGGGCGATGTTGTTTGGCACCTTGAACTCGGTGCCCCTGTGCGCCTCGTTGGGGGGGGGGGGGTGCTCAGACCCTGCTGGGCTTCTTGGGGTCCTTGTTCTTGGCCGGCATGAAGGCATACAGCTCTTCGATGAGCATCTCCATCCGGGCAGTGACCTCAGTCACCGTGTCGATGACCAGCTTCTGCTGCAGCTTCAGCTTGTTGTTCTCCCACAGCGCCTTGTTCTCCTCCTGGAAGATCCGATGCTCCTCGCGCAGCACGTGCAGGGCCCGGTTCTCCTCCTGCAGCAGCCGGTTCTCCTCGCGGAGGACCTGCAGGTTCTGGTTCTCCTCCCGCAGGGCCTGCAGCGCCTGGTTCATCTCCCTCAGCAGCTCCAGGGACTGGCTGCCGTCGGGCAGGCCCGGGCCCGCCTTGCCCGCCTCCTCCCCGGGCGGCCCCGACAGATTGCTGACCATCTCGCGCAGGGCCCGGAGCGTCTTGGAGTCCTCCTGCGGGGCCAGGGGGCCCTTGGGCTCCTCGAAGGGGGAGGAGAGGCCTGCACCCTGGTCCGGCAGCAGCCCATGGGGCTCCTCGTGGGGCGAGGGGACCTGCTTGATCTCCTCGGCCGAGGCCGCCTTCTCGTCCGGCTGCGCCCAGTAGGCCTTTCTCTGCTCCAGCAGCTGCTGCAGGGCGCGGTTCTCCTCCCGCAGGAGCTGGAGGGTGCTGCTCTCCCGGCCGCGGTGCACCTGCAGGGCCAGGTCCTTCTTCACCGCCTCCAGAGAAGAGGCGTTGTCCTTGCGCAGCAGCGGGGAGGAGGCCCTGCTGTCCTCGCGGCCCAGCGCCGCCTGGTGCTCCTCCCAGAAGACCTGCAGGATCTTGTTCTCCTTGCGGAGGGTTCGGTTCTCCTCGCGCAGCGCCCTGTTCTCCTCCCGCAGGGACTTGTTCTCCTCCTGCAGCAGGCACTCCTTGGCCAGCCTCTTGTGGTGCAGCTTGTGGTGGAAGGACGAGGAAGGGGAGAAGTAGGGGGACTGCAGGCGGCAGTTCTCGCTCACCCACCGCCCGTCCTGAAAGACGAACATCTCGTCACTGAGTTGCACCCGGGGAGGGTTGTAGTCCAGCTCCAGGTCCGCCTGGGAGGTGGGGCGCTCCATGGGGTCCAAGGGCACAGAGGAGAAGCGGTTCAGCGGGTAGGAGTGCTGGCTGACCACCCGGCGGCTCAGCCTGGGCAGGGCGGCCTGCCTGGCGCAGCGTGGGGTGGGGTACAAGTTGTGGAGCCTCAGGAAGGGCTCGGCTGTGCCCCTCTGCGGGAGAGAACAGGAAAGCCCAGAGTTAGAGAAGGAGCTGATGCACCGGGGCCAGCTGACCAGATGAGAGCCCACGAGAAGCCCAGTCTGGGAGTCTGGACAACACCACGGGCAGTTGTGCACTTGGCCTCTTGGATTCCTCACAAGGAAATACACTGATACTCATTATTCACGGCAGTTCTATTCCATAAAGTCCCATGAACACAGAATTAGCGAATACTGAACCATTGCTCCAAGGAGAGACACACTGTTAGGTTCCTGCCAGCCTCTGGTCACACTGTCAACCAATCAATACATAACTTTGTTTTCTGTTGAAAGAGCTTATTTAAAATGTATTGTTGATTCTTTACCATTGAACTCGGCCAACAGCACTGTAACTCATCCCTGAAGAAAGCTTACCTAACACAAGTGTTTCCTCTGTAAGGCACACCACAGCCTTCTTGCACTAGGCGACACTAGACAGCACTTCAGCACTGTGCTTGAGAGCCATATGAGACAGTGAAGTCACCAACAAAAGCACAAAAGTGTGAAAACAGTGACACTACATAAACTGTGAAAAGGACACACTATTTTACAGTCTGAGAGCTGAAACAAGAAGGCACCGCGATTGGAAACGTGTATCTGGTAACTCAAATTCTTCATCATTCTGTGCATGTCGGTGAATGATGACAAAAGTGCCACCAGTATTGATTTTGGGATTGCAAACCAATTTCAGTGAAAAAAATTTAGGCAAATTCACAAATATGGAATCCATGAATATGAGAGTCAACAATATACCATGGAAGTTAAAGGCATTGACATTGGAGTCAACCAACTATTTTGAGTCCTGGCCCCATTATTTGGTCAGTTACAAGAACATGGACAAATTATGTGAGCTTTAGTTACCACATATTCAAATTGGGATCATTGCACCTACTGCCTTTGCCTCATAGAAATATTTTAGGGTTAAAAGTAATGGATGAAAGCACTGAGCATGGGCTCGGGCACACTTCTGTCACCCTAGAGGAAGAATAAACACTGTCCTCCAGCTACCCAAACTGTAGATGTGAACCCACAATTGACGTCACCTATACAGCCACTCAAATTGTCCAAAATGGCAGTGCTATTAATGTCCCACCTTCTTCCTTGCCCCATTCTGGCTCATCCTCCACTCTTAGCCACCCTGAGTTTGTCCTGACAGCAGCCCCTTTAACAACCACCGACATCATTCTCAAAACAGTCCAGCTGATAATTTTGGAAAGGAAGGGCACCATCACAGACATATCACTGAGCAATGAGAGTTAACATGTGGATAAGGAAGACATCAAAGGATAGTAAGGAATTCGTAAAGAAGAATTCATGATGGTGGCCATGCACCTCAAGACCAGCACATAAAAGGGGGAACAGAGCTTAAATCCAACAAGCCAGTAGCTCTCACACTTCAGTACAGAAGAATCATCTGAGTGAGTTTTCAGTGCAGATTTTAGAGCCTCCTACTTGCAAGAGTGATTCACTCATTCATTCATCCTTCTGCATTTTTAACCAGCTCCCTCAGGTGATTCTGGCTTTGGGTGGTCAGAACTGCTCTAAGCCAAGTAGAATGCAGTTTTTCCAGTCACCTGGGCTTATACCAGGGCTAAAGTCCGAGGGGTCAAGAGCGGGGTCACACAGATTCTCATCCTGGTTCAATTGCTGATGGGCAGTGTGAAACCAGAGAGCTCTCTCAAACTCTCTGAGACCCAGATATTCACTAGTAAAAAGAAGGAGTCAGACTCTGTGATCCTAAAAGTGCCTTCCAATATTGAAAGTCAGCGAATTGTACCTGTAAAATGGAAATAATAACATGTGCCCTGCTTAGTTCATAACACTGTTGTCAGGACTGAATGAGATTAACGAATGCAAAAGTGTATTTAAAACTGCCAGGTGCCATAGAAATGTAAGGTATTGTTATCAAGAAAAGGAGATTTCACTAATAGAGGAATTCTGAGATGAATTCAAAAAGCGTTGAACAGGTGGACTGAGTCCTGAAGAAGAGGCAACAATTGCAGAATGAATTTAAATAAAAATAAGATAGTGAGAGCTACTTTTAAATACACCAAAGGCATTTCATCCAAGTACATCACAATGCTCTCCAAATAGTAATTCCTCAACTATATTCAATATCTTGTAATAAACTTTAATGAAAAAGAATATGAAAACAAACATATGTATGTATATGCATGACTGGGATATTGTGCTGTACACCAGAAATTGACATATTGTAACTGACTGTACTTCAATGTAAAAAAAATATTAATTCCTCATTTCTTAGGGTTTTTTTCACAATTTTACAGACAGAGAAGACAGAAAACAAGTCAAGTTATCCACATGTTATATATATATATGTCATATATGTATGCATATGTAGATATAATTTGCATGGTATATAAATTGGTTAGACTTCTTTAAGACCCAAAGAGCTAGATAAATAGAAGACACAGTTCTATGCTGTTAACTTTGCAATAAGCACATGTCATTAACTTTGCAAAGATGTGCTTAATCTTCCAGAGAGTGAGGGTGCAGGGACATTCTGCAATCAAAACCTTATTTACTTTAAATAAATCCAGCCTCTGTGGTTTTCATCTTTCTCAAACTGGGAAAGCACATTGGCTCTTAGGGCTGAAACTGTGATCAGAATGAAACCCAGTGGGAAGGACCCAGACCGTTTCCTAGTAAATTTAAGGGGCCTTGATCCCAGACTGGGAGGATTAGCTAAGGTCAATAAGGAGTGACTCTTGAGAGGTCCTCTTCATCCTCAAAGGATGAAGCAAGGCAGGTCTTCATTGCAGCAGTAACATCATGCTCTAGAAGATATTACTATGGAAAATGTAGTTTTAGTCAGTGATGTGTATTTCTATCATGAGAAGGAAAGGAAAGAAGAAAAGTATTGAACCCCAGTTCTGTGCATTCCACCCACTGAATCCATTTAATCCTCACAACACTGACTTAATAAGGTGTTGTTATTATTCCCATTTTAGAAATGGAAACTCAGAGAAGTTTAATAACCAGTCCTAGTTCACTCACTAAATCACAAACCCACTTCTGGCTCCTTGAACTTATACGTGTGAAGCACACACGTGGAAAATGATTGAGCAAAGAACTTTCAGTACTTGGGGGATCAAGTTAACTTTTTATTATGGAAAATTCCAAACATATGAAAAGAGAGGGGACAGTCTAGTCAATTTCCATGTACCCATCACCCAGCTTCAGCAGTTATCAAATCAAGACCACACTTGCTTCATCTATAGCTTCTCCCAATTCTAAAACCACTCCCCTGTCACTGGCTTATTTCAAATCAAGTGTAGACATCATGTTATTCTATTTGTAAATACATCAATGTGTATTTTTTTAACAAAACCACAATACTGTTATCATCCCTTTAAAATTTAACAATGATCCCTTATTATCAACAAACACCGGTTCAAATTTCCCTGGCTGTCTCATTTCTTTTTTATGATTGGTTCCTATCAGAAAGATACTCTTCCTGATCCAACTGAACATGCGAAGAGGAATCACTAGCACTTTATACCTGTTCAGAGTACCTTTGATGGCCTTTAAATCATCCTCCTCAGTCAGTTGCCTTTAATTCTATATATCCACATTCTGAACTGGGTACCCAAGGAATTTTCAACTGTCCCATCAACATAAAGTCCCCAAATAAAAACTTAACATGTGGGTGGCAGATCCCTAGCTATGGACAATATGGGTATTTGGGCCTTTGCCCTTATGCAGTCCACTGGTGACCTCTGCACGTCTTCTCACCCCCTGACCTTGGTGTCTGCTTCTGTATAATGAAAGATTGGTGGCATTATCTCTGCATGCCCTCTTGTCTAACCTTCTCTGGTCCAAGGGATCCATGTTTGTAAACAGGCACCACTATGGCCCCAGCAGCTCTCTTTTATCAACCTAGTTGACATTGTGTTCCCTCCCTTAAATGGTCAACATGTCCCAAGCAAACTCTGTACCTTCTCTGTTCCATGACTGTAGCACCTAATCCAGAAAGTATTGATGGATCAATAATTCTCCTTCACCTCCTTAACCAAGAGACCAAATCCTCCTCTTATGACAAAGTCTTTCCATCCTTCCTCCTACCCTCAGACAGGACACATATGGTGGCCAAGTCCAGCATGGCCTCATGGCCTAATATTTTAGAACACTTAAATATTTTTAAAATTTTAATAGTCATGTATTTATTTTAATGGATAATAGGAAAATACACCTATTTTATCAAACCCTCAATCCTATGGATAGTATTTAGATGAGGCAAAAGAGCAGCACCTTTTCTCCTTCTGAAAAGGAGATTTAAGGAAAGAATAATATATACACGGCACTTCAGATATGCCAAGAATCATGCTTAAACTTTGGGAAGATGTTGAGTTACAACAAATTTTTTCCTTCCCATATTTTCCCAATTCCAATCAGACCTAGCTGGACTTAGTGCCCAAAGGAAAGCTCTTTCTTGGCCTTGTGAACACTCCTCACCCTAATCCAGTCCCACTTTAAACGTTCTTGCACCAATTTTCCACATTCACATCAATGAATCAACTAACATTCATTTGGTATCTGTTCTCAGATCACTGTCCTCAGGGAGCGTCCAGTCAATCTGAAAATCAGTGAATAGTGCCAATTATTTCTTAGTGCAAATGAGAGAGGTTGAAGGGCAGCAAGCATTAATTCTGGCAGTAAAGTATGGAGAACAAGAGACCAGACATCATAAAACTGAAGAGAGTCCTGGCTCTGTACTGTATGAGTGCACAGCCTTTACAAAATCACCTATTCTCTACCTCAGTTCCTATAGCTAGAAAATGTGGATGCTAGCATGATTCAGAGCCATGCCATATATTTGTGCAGGCTGTACAATGCCCAACTCTAGGGAGTGCCAGTCACAATTGCTGTTGCAGTGCATAACCTATACAACCATCCACAGCAGTTTTACTAATATCTGCCCTATTTATCTCAGAATCTGTTGTAGAGTTCAAAAATAAAAGGAGAAGATGTGACATCTTTGTTTATAGAGAGCTACATACATGCAAAAATGGTGACTGTGGATTCAGAAAAGAAGTTGCTAAGCATTTCCTTAGATTGTATAGAACAAGGGAAATGAAGTGACATTGAATGATTATTATGTGATGATAAGCTAACTGACTTCCATTTTCAGATGTAATATCTTACTGAAAAGAGCTACCATGGTTCTAATATCACATAGCCAGCGAGGGTTTAAAACCAGGATATCTGACTGCTCTTCACAATGCCCAGATATTTGATTTTGTATATGCGTTGATATCATTACTTTGTGGTGGTTCACTTATGTCCTGTCCCCTCTTCTCCCCAGAAGAATAAATTGCAATTCTCTAATGGCAGTGACCCATCCTTACTTTTTTGACATCCCTAATCCTGGAAATCAGAACAACACATTTCACAGACAGTGGAAGTATAATGAGTCCCTGCCAATGAATTTATCAACCAAAGTACACTGAAAGGTAAGGAGGAGACTTTAGGTTGAACTACATGAAACGGTTAACATCATACTATTTTTGGCATACAAAACTAGTGATTTCATTTGTCTTAATATATTTATTTAGTCTATTTGATAAAGCTATCTTTGCATTTCAATTCATATTTTAAAACTGCAGACCTGTTACATCATGGGGTTTTCCCCATGTCCATCTATGTAGCCTCTAAAGGAAGCTGCTGTCTGCACACAAGCACGTTGGCTGTCCACATCACCATCCAGAACCTATAGTCCAATGAGTGTAGAGGCCTCAAATTCCCAGTAGCTTTAGGCTACAAAGTCCCATCTTTGCTCTCAAGAAAGTCACTTAGCTTCTCTGAATGTTGCCTCTAAAAGGAACCTAAATGTAGCTGCTCTGCCTACTCCCTGGGGTTACTGTGAGAGGCCAAGAAAGTAGTAGGCAAGCTGTCATAAAGACCAAACAGTTGGCCAGTTCTACTGGTAAAGCTTAAACATTCCTGGTGTAAAACACTATAGCAAATGCTGAATATAGTTCTTTTCAAAAGGGCTTTCCAAAAAGTGAGCATCTGAGCTAAGCAAACACTTGAGGTACTCGAGGTACAAAATCCCAGGCCCCCTTAGCCTCTGTTTGAAGCCAGCTCCTCAGTAGGGCTCCTCATCCAGTGGTATCACTGGTTTGGTTTCATGGGCTAAAGTAATCTGCACTTGGTGTCCCTGAATGCTGACAAGAGGTCTGGGCCAATAAAAAGCCCCTGGAAAATCACCTACACTTCAGTAAAAAAAATAATAATAAGGGGGAAGGGTATAGCTCAGTGGTAGAGAGAACGCTCAGCATGCATGAGGTCCTGGGTTCAATCCCCAGTACCTCCATTAAAAAAAAATTGTTAAAACCCTTGGGACACCCCAGAAAGTTCTCCTAAGTCTAGGAGGTGGAACCTATTGCAGCATGATCCAAGCCCCCAGAGCAGCCTGGCCCAAGTTTCCCAGGAGGGAAAGGATGGTCTCTTCCCTGATCGATGGGAAACGCCCTCACATGGGGATGCAGACCCAGTAAGTGGGAGGGGAAAAGGTGGGCTTCTTCATAAAGCATGGGTTATGAGGAAGGACGCAGGAGGGGAATACAGTTGGCGCTGGGGCTCATCATACCTTTCCACAGGATTTATTAGAAGACTGCCCTTGGGAGCAATGTGCTCCCAGGTGTGACCTAAATAAGATGCTTTGGTACCGAGCATCCAGGAAGGGCCCTGGGCACCAGCACTCCCTCAGGTGCTTGAACCCCACCTATCGCTGGGAATCCATCCTTAGCATGAGGCTTGGCCTTCTCCCTGGCATCTCCTTTTTAAATGCATGTGGTCCTGAAAGGAAAATGCTTGAAATCATCAATTATATGCCTTTGGCAGATCACCGGCCTCATGCATGCCAAGTGGAAACCAGGGAGAAGAAGTGGCCAATGGAAGGGGGATGGGGCAAGGGGCAAAGGGCAAAGGGCAAAGGGGAGGTGATAAGGCCAAAGTCTCTTTCTGATGCTAAGGAGTGTCTAAGGAACAGGAGTGGGACCTTCTGGGGTGGAGTTCTGGGATTGCTAGCCTCCCATCTAGAGTTCGGGAAGAGGACTGGGCAGTCATGAGCCAGGTTAAGCTGACATGCACTGAAGTTCTGTCCACTCCTGGAGAAGTATGGCTACCACAGAGCAGAAGAAGACGTCCAAGTACCCCAAATGTCCAAGCCTGTTGATCAAGTTTTTTAAAGCCCTACTTTAACAGCATCACTGAGGGTTACGATCAAAGAATATTCAGCTATCTGGGGTTACTTTCCAGACATGTGAAGCTGAGAGGCCCAGAATGCTGGAAGGAAAAGACAGATAGACCACCAATTTTCAGACCAGGTGACAAGGCTGGGTCTCATTATATTTTTAAATTAACTCGGCTCCTGTGTGCCATGAGAAAGTCAAAGTTGGTTTTAATAAAATGCCAACAGATAAGAGAATTCACAGGTCAATGTGATTGATTTTGATAGAATCATAACATTTACAGCAAAGAGGATAAAGATGTCATCTGTCATCATACGTGGTAGCTTTAGCTAATTGTTTAATGCTGAATCTTCTGAAATCCTCCTAACAGTTACTCAAATTCAAATTCAGACACAGGCATTTGCATTGTCAGTGGATTCCATAGCTTCTGAAGAACAAAACCAAACAAAGGGGATCGAGAAAAGGTAACAGAGAGGGATGAGGGGGGCACTGGAGGGTGCTGTCGGAGCTCATTCTGACCTGGTGTAGATCCTTCATTAATGACCTTGCAGTAAACAGTGTCTTTATGAAATTCACAGACAGCGCTCACTGGGGAAGTGGGAATGCTGGTGAGAACTGAATCATTATGTACAAAAGGAACCAGGAGGGCAGAAAGCTTGGGCAGGAAGTAACACTGATGGCTGGCAAGTTAATACGCTGGAGGGAAACAGATCAGAAAACATGAATATTTAATGTGAGAAAGAAAAACTGGAAATCAATAAGACCTGAAAAGACCTAAGGGTGATAACAAATAGTGAGTCATAAGCACGTGCAATAATTGAGAAGCGCTGGCATGACTGGGAGCCGGGAGGCCAGAAGCACTTTCTGAAGACACAGAGCTGCTGCTGCAATTCCCTCCTAAAATGAATGGACTCAGTCTCAGAAGGAGACAGGACATAGCAGATACATGCAGGGAGCTCAGGGGTAGGCAGTTAAGATGGGGGGAGAGGAGACACCATCTCCTAAAAGAAGGGAAGAGGCAGAGAGCTAAAACGTGACCTGGCCCGGCCAGGTGGCAGACACCTAGCCTGTGGCCTAGCAGAGAAAGTGGGCACTGACCTGGCTTCAAGCTTTTAACTCTAGCTCTGCCATCACCAGTGGGCATCCTAGGGTTCCCAGTTCCTGCTCCTCTCTTTCACACTTGCATGGCCCAGTGCCCTCCATGGGATCAAATCAGTGCTCAGCCAACCTCTCTTCTTCCCCCTGTTCACCATATCAGTCCTTCCCCCACTGCCAGCAGTGCACCACCTCATTTGGGGATGTCTGGTAAGCACACTGGTCCCTCTCACAGCCCTAGTGGTGGCACAGTTCAGATCATCCAAACTTACAGACGTACCCCTCCCCTAGAGTGCCAGCCTAGAGCATCCTGGCGGTCTGGAACCTGGTGCATGACTTGTGCCCCTTTGGCAGGTATACCCATGAGGCCACATCTGCCCACATGGGGCACACGTGCCCAGGCAGCAGTGCTCCATGCCCTCCAAGACCCCAGGCTGCCTGCTGGTGATCAATCCTGTTCCTACACATTCCTGGAGAGAGCTTTCAGGTAAGTTACCTCTGCGTTGGACTCTTCCACCCTACATTTCAGCCCCTCTGGTTGCACCGCCATGATCTTCCAACAGGGCCTTAGGTGACTGTGGAGAAGCAATGCTGCCCCCTTTGTGACACAGCACTGGAAACAATCCAATCAGGAGGACACCTCCAAGGAAACGGCTGCTGAGCAGCAGAACTGAGAATTTCAAGCCTGTCATCCATTCACTGGCTCCATTCTGAATCTGTCCTGCCCATCCCCCTTAGACTTAATCTTTGGTTTATAGCAAGACTTAATTCTCTTGACACCTCCAGATGACCTTGTACCCCTTGGTCCACATACCAGGTTTTCTGCTTGTGGATTCAGTCATATGCTCTTGATTCCAAGACTTAGTTCTAACTCTCCCCTAGAAATCCAGAATAGTTACACAATACAAGCACCAAAAGATCTAATTTTGAAAAGAGGGGCTTATTTCAGAGAGCCACAGAAACTTCAAGTGGTAGGGCAAGAAGGTCTTCCCAGACCACCTAACCCACCCCCTAATTAGAAATCCTTCAAGACTCAGAGTGACCAGGCGGCACCACCCAAGGCACACAGCTGGTTGGCAGCTGACTTATAACTGCAATTTGTGCCCCTGACCGCTCTGCTCCTTCCACAACATCGTGCTTGAGTTCTGAAAGAGGAGGGTCATTCTGGTTAAAACTGAGAGGTTACATTCTTCTGTGAGCATCCCTACCTGAGGCAGAACCACATTGATCGGAATTTCTAGGCTTTCAGATCTGGTATCTCTTTTTCTTGTAAAATTTGGCCTCGAGTGCTGTGGAAGAGAGGACATAACTAGATTTCTGCTTCCCAGCCCACCCCCTGGGCCTCAGTGGCTCACCTGAAAAACAGAGGACTTTCTACTACTCACTTATCCCCTCATTAATTAGATATGAAAATCTGAAAGAATGTAAAGATGATATCTGATAAAATGCTTTATCAATCTCCTAACAGAAATTCAGACAGGTACTGTAGCTGATGGAAAAGCCTTTTGAAAGTCTTTGGAGCAGAGATAACTGTATCTACTACCTTTTCTAAGACTATTATTTCTATCTCAAGTAAAAAGCCATACCAATGTTAGGTGCCAGGTATAGGTTCTATGCAGAAGCTGGTCACCAAAACACTCAGAACATTCCAGAGGTGACATCACAAAGCAATATGGTGTTTTTCAAGGCTCATGGTCTGTCTCTGAGCATCACAGGTGGGAATGAGGCATCTGATAGTCAGGAAGAGCTCGCCCTGGTGGTGTCCACGTGGCTGGTCAGGGTCAGTGTGACACACAATAGCCCCAAAACTGGCCCCTTGTGTGGTCATCCTGCTGACATTCACATCCCCACTGCCATGCTGGGCTGAGACCCCATCTTCTCTCCAGAGTGGATACTCAAGAAGGAAGAAATCCAAACTGAACTCTTTCCAGACCAAGAGGAATAAATGTAGCCTGAAATGTTTTCTGACACCAACCAATTCTTCAATTCTCTGCCACCAACTGGATGTCCTACAACTCAATTCAATTCTGACACACTCTACCTGGAGTTGGTGGCAGGTCCCGTAAGTTTAAGGGCTCAGTCCCACAAAACTGCCCCCACTTCAGATGCCAAGAGCAAGTCTTGGGCCACCAGTACTTCTAACTAACCAGTTATAAGTTGGGAGTCCACACAACCCACTCCACAGATCCGATAATTTGCTAAAATAGCTCACAGAACTCAGGAACTCAGGAAAACACTTTACTTACAAGTACAGTGGTTTTTTGTTTTTTTGTTTTTGTTTTTTAATGTAAGATATAGCTCAGGAGCAGCCAAACAGAAGAGCTGCTTAAGGCAAGGTACGGGGGGAGAAGGACGTAGTTTCCATGCTCTAGCAGAGCATGTCACCCTCCCAGCATCTCCATGTGTTCACCAATTCGTAAGATCTCCAACCCTGTTGTTTAGAGGTTTTTATGGGGGTTTCATTATGCAGTCATAAACATGAGTGTACAAATATCTCTTTGAGATCCTGCTTTTAATTCTTTTGGAAATATACACAGAAGTAGGATTCCTGGATCATATGCAGTTTTATTTTTAGTTTTTTGAGGAATCTCCATATTGTACCATCATTTCCACCAACAGTGCACAAGGGTTCCCATTTTTCCACATCCTTATCAACACTTGTTTTCTGTTTCTCCAAGTGTTTCTTTTAGTGATTAACTATCACACTGCATGAAAACACAATTCAGTTTCTCCTTACACACACATCTCCAGGGAGCACCTGCCCACCCACCTTTCAGGCTGAGCTGGGAAGACCAAACAGAAAGAGAAGTAGCTGTATTCATTTCTTGAGGCTGCCCAAGCAGAGGAACACAAACTGAATGCTTAAAACAACAGAAATGTATCGTCTCCCAGAGCTGGAGGCTGGAAGTCCAAAGTCAAGATATTGGCAGGACCAGGCTGCCCTGAAACCCTCAGGGGAGAACCCTTCCTTGCCTCTCTCCTGGCTTCTGAAGGCTGTTGGCAATCCTCGGCCTTCCTTGACTTGCGTGGCAGGACTTCCGTCTCCACATCCGTCATCTGGTGTTTTCCCCTCTGTCTGGATCTGCTCTCTTCTTATAAGGGCACCAATGATACAGGATTCAGGCCCACCCTACAATCCTATAACCTCATCTTAACCAACTACATCTGCAATGATCCTGTTTCCAAATGAGGTCACATTCTGAGGTCTTGGGGGTCAACATACCATTGGTATGTCCTTGACATACCATTTTGGGGGGACATAACACAATTCAACCCATAACATAAGCCAATATTAACCAGACACATAATGTACACCGGCCCTGTGCTATGTACTTTACATCTGCTGTTTCACTTAATCAGAGTCACTGGCACATATGCAGGTCCTACTACTCTTGGGATACAGCCCACCCTTGGGGTCCCTAAGCCCATCACTCTGGCTCATCTCCAGCAAGTTCAGTTGAACCCCTCTCTCCCACTCTTACTGCCAAGGAGCACAAGCTCTGCCCTGCAAGGCTCCCTGTGGACAAAGGAATCTGCTAGGAAGCCTGATGTATTTTATGACTATTATGTATATTAAATATTACTCATATTTAGTATTATTTCCACTATATTATTTTGCCTGCTCTTAGTCCCCCTGACTTCTCCATGCTTTTGGCCATCTGGCCCCTGGTTCCCTCCAGGGTGGTAAAATCCTTACCCTGACCCTGCCCTGGAGGAAGAACCATACCATCCATAGTCTTTTGCCTTTTCTCCTCAGAGGCCTGGCTCCAGGGGAAGGGGCAGCCACCAGATCTGTGGCAGACAGTGACTAGAGACTCATTATCCACCGTGATCGGACCAAAGACCCCCCCCCCCCGACCTGGTCCTCGGAGGGGGAGTGCTGAGGGAAGGAAAGAAAGCATGGGCACATGGACTGTCCTGCTATATCAGCATGGAAAGAACTTCTTTTACTGAACCCAAAGGAAGGGCACGGATAAGAATAAAGGGGGCTGCAGAAAGCAAGGTCATGGAGCAACAGCCGACCTGTGTGCAAGTCTGGAAGCCCAGAAATAGTTCTTTACTATGTGTCTTAGTCAGCTCTGTCTGCTGTAGCAAAATACCACAGGCCGGATGGCTTAACAACTGGCATTTATTCCCACAGTTCTGGAGGCTGGAAAGGCCAAGATCAAGATGCTGGCAAATTTGGTTCCTGATGAGACTGCTTCCAGGTGCAGATGGTCACCTTCTCACTGTGTCCCCCATGGGAGAGAAAAGGAGAGACAGAGAGACAGAGACAGAGAGAGAGAGAGAGAGAGAGAGAGAGAGAGAGAGAGAGAGAGAGAGAGAGAGAGAGAGAGAGGGAGAGTGTGTGTGTGTGTGTGTGTGTGTGTGTGTATGTGTGTGTGTGTGTGTGTGTGTGTTCTGGTCTCTCTTCCTCTTTTGTAAAGACACCAGCCCCATCCTTAAGACTTCATCCAAACCTAATTAACTCCCAAAGGCCAAACTTCCAAATATCATCACACTGTGGGTTAGGACTTCAAAATATGAATTTTGGAAGGACACAAACATTCAGTCCACAACCTGGCTAAGTTAGCCCACCTGTCAGAAGTGTGGTTTCCTCATCTCCAAAATAAGGAAATTACATCTAATTTGAGATAACATATGTAAAGAAGCTGACAGTTTGTAAGCACTCAATAATCACTGTTTTGCCGCCCTCACACAAAATTGCCTTGCTCCCTTTGACTTAAAATCTCAAGCAGCTGACACACTACTGGTGCTGCTGCCGAAACGGCTAGGTACTGCCGCTTGGGTGACGGCTTGTTTGCTTGATTGATTGATTGATTGATTTGCCTTTTGTTTTTAAGGGTAGAGTATTTCGAGCTGGGAATCCTAGCATCAGCTTCTGCAATTGCCCATTACCTGGGTCCTTTTCTCCTCAGCAGGACACGTGCATCCGTAACCCAGGACTGAAAAGCTTCCTTGAGATTGTGCTGCAAACGCCTGTTATTACTCAGATTAACACCATCATCAATCATCCACGTTCCATGAGCATCCACAATTGGTGGGAGCTACAGAGCACGGAGGTAGACATGCCTCGTGGGTTTCTAATCTAAACAGACAGGTAGAGCAGAGACAAAGGAACAGGCAAGCACGCATCGGCGACTCTCCCGGCTCTCTTCGCCTGCAACGTGTCTGGTGATGAGTCTCAGGGGAAAATTCAGCAAGCAGCGAGGTCCGTTAGAGAGCACAGGCCCCCCGCCCTTCCCCAGAGAGCCACAGACACGGCAGCTCTTGGTGAGAAGTCAGAGATGAGCACGGGGCCAGGATGTTCTGACCTTTCTCTCCTTCTCATTTGTGGAGAAGGGGATGAGGAGTTGCGTGGGTGTAGTAAATTACCACGATGCTTGTCATTTCCAAACTGCATGACGTTTTGGGGAAGATTTGTTAGTTTTGCTACGTGGGGTAGAGGGTAGCTTTACTCTGGAGCCAGAGGAGCAGCCGGAGCCCAGCCAGGCTTTGAGCTAAGCTGCTCTTCGGATAGGCTCTCACTTTCTGAGGAAGCAGAAGGCAGCAGCCAGGAGGAGCAAGAGAGGCTGCAAGATGAGTCTATCATGCAACAAATACAGGTCAACCGTTGGAAAAGTCTGGGCGGGAAGGAAGTAGAAAAGTAGAACGTCAGCTTTCGAGGGCGGCTGGTTGAAGTGAACAGTTGCTATTGATAGAAGAATCACTCACATTTGTGGGACCATTGAAGGAACCCACGGAAGTGGCCGGTGCTGGGAAGCAGGGCAACTGACACTCCCAGGCTCCCAACATAACAGGATAGCAGGCCCTTCTTGGAGAAGTCAGAAAGGAGACCATGGGCAGGACTGGTCCCCATAAATAACCCTGAAACTTGTGGGGTCTCAAGAGCTGTGTACCGTCCTTACAAAATTCTCTTCCAAATCCAGGAGCCACTAGAAATTCCCGCAAAGTTCTGACTTTTCCCAGTACTCGTTAATTTGTTCACCTGATCTAAGAGCAAGGCTACATCAAAAGACATCCAACGGAAAAGACTTTCAGTCTCTTAAGAAATTCTCTTTTATTCTGGAAGAGGTCAAAAGAGGTGACTGCCTGGTCTCTGGCCCCATTCTGAGACAAAAAATTGACCTTGTCATCACAGGCAAGCAGCAGCCACGGGAGGGGATGTTTCCGACCAGCAGGGGCAAAACTGAAGGCTTTGTTTATTAGTGCTACTCTTATTGTGATTTATGCGATTGTGTACATTTCCACCTGAGCAAAAGTTTAAAATCATCAAATTAGTTAAGTGTGTAATCCCTTCAATTAATTATCCATTAGTTGCTCCTTAGTGATAATGGAATGCTTACAAAATAGCATGTGATCTCCAAATAGTGCCAAATAAATTGATTGAAGTACTTCTTCAAGAAGTAACCAGGGTTTGACACAACATTGTAAAATGACTATCACTCAATAACAAAATGTAAAAATTAATTAATTAATTAAATTGAGAGGAGGAGGAGAAGCAGGAGAAGCAGAAGGAGAAGCAGAAGAAGCAGAAGAAGCAGAAGCAGAAGAAGCAGCAGAAGCAGAAGAAGTAACCAGGGTTCTGCATGCTTGGCTTCCTCAGTGAGTCTTAATGAGTTTAGGTCCTGAAAAGGGGTCCGAGATTAGGCTTACATCACCACGGGGAAGGACAACCTCTAAAGCTGACCGTGTCAGAGAAACATCTGCCTACACACTGGGTGGTTGAAAAGGAGAAGTCAGAGCACCTACGTGGGACCCCTTTTCCACCCCCACCTGGTGGTGTGATCTCCACCACTTACTTTTGCTGAGCCTCAGTTTCTTTGATAATGGAATGGGCATGCCAGTCCTTAAAATTTAGAGCTGTGATGAGGATTAAATTAGATAATGTAGGAGATGAAAGACTTCAAAACAGTGGTGGGCAGGCTTAGCCTGTCATGGTGATCAATAAATACGTACTGACTGAAAAGTTCAAGTGAACAGAAATCATTATTAGTAAACACTTGAGCCTCACCTCTGAGCAAGACACTGTGGTTGGTAGTGGAGATAAAGAAAGGAAAGGAGGAAAAGAAAGGAGAAGAAGTCAGATGCCATTCTTTGCTCTCAAAAGGATGGTAATCTAATTAGAGGGCAGAATTTGGGGAAATAGGAGATATGAGGATAATAATAGCCAATTCTGACTGAATGTTCATTTGTGTCAGGCACTATCATGAGCACTTTGAGCAACATTTAATCTCAATGATTCAATAAAGTAGGTACTATAACTTTTAGCCCCATTTCACAGATGAGGAAACTGAGGCACCAAGTTAAGTAACTTGCCTAGGATCACTCAGTGAGCACCAGAGCTAGGATATGATCTCCAATTCTGCACCCTTAATAGTGCCTGTAGTGTTGGGGCCAGGGGGAAGTCCTAGACTTGGAGTTGGAGGTCTTGGATTTGAATCATCCACACCATCTGTGTAGCTCTAACTACTTCAGACTTTAAAAGAGTGGAGTCTCAAAAAACAGAGTTACCATATGATCTGCAATCCCACTCCTGGGCATATATCTGGAGAAAACTCTAATTCAAAAAGATACATGCACCCCAACGTTCATAGCAGCACTATTTACAACAGCCAAGACATGGAAGCAACCTAAATGTCCATCGACAGATGACTGGATAAGAAGCTGTTGGGGGTGTGTGTGTGTGTGTGTGTGTGTGTGTGTGTGTGTGTGTGTGTATGTGTATATATATATATATACTACTCAGCCATAAAAAAGAATGAAATAATGCCATTTGCAGCAACATGGGTGGACCAAGAGATTATCATACTAAGTGAAGTCAGAAAGAGAAAGACAAATATCATATGGCATCACTTATATGTGAAATCTTTAAAAAATGACACACAAATGAACTTATTTACAAAACAGAAACAGACTCACAGACATAGAAAATAAACTTACAGTTACCAAAAGAGGGATAAATTAGGAGTTGGGGATTAACGCATACACACTACTATATATAAAATAAACAACAAGGACCTACTGTACAGCACAGGGAACTAGACTCATATCTTGTAATAACCTATAATGAAAAAGAATATGAAAAGGAATATATATATATGAATAACTGAATCACTATGCTGTACACCAGAAACTAACACATTATAAATCAACTATACTTCAATAGAAAAAATTAAAAAAAAAAAAAGAATGGAGTTTCAGAACCAGAGTCCCCTCATCTGTAAAACGAATTAACAGTCCCCACAGAATGGTTTGTTGTGATCATGAAACAAGGTGAATAGGAGCACTCTGTGCAGTGCCTGGCATGTAGCACGTGTCTAATAAAATTCAGATGCATCTGATCACTATTCATAAACCAGAGTTTTTATCAGCTAAAAATGCCCTGAGTCCCCTAGATAAAACCTAGACACAAAATATGCTTCAGACCATCCCATAAAGTTGATCCAGACTATTTCGAACATTGTATCAAGGAATTACATATGAACATTGCTAATCTACTGTCAGTGGGCTATGAAATCTTTTCACAGTAAATCTCACCAATAAAATACTTTGAGTACAAACCCCTAAAGGTACATTTCTTAATTTATAAATCTGATACTTTTTCTAATGTATTATTATGGTATGCATGTTATAAAACATACCAAAAACTGAAATTTTACAGGATAAACAAAGAAAAAATAACTGCTTAATAATAATGTCATTTTATCTTTTTAAAAATATGAAACATTTTTTGCTTCCACAAAAATAATTATCTATAGCAATATTTTTAGTGAGCACAATGTAATTTTTTTTTAAATGTGGTTCCCTCTTTCTTAAAAATCTTAGTTTAACACAGTGAGCCAAAAGTCAAGCTCTAAGTTCAGTACGCTTATGTTTTTGGATTTAATGACCGTCCTATCTGAAAAGGGTACCTCAAAATGATCTGTAGATCCAAGTAGAAAAATATATTATTGACTGCAATTTCTAAACAGCAATATTCAGTATTCTGTCCTATCCCCAAATAATGCAAAGGTTATTGCTAAAATTTGCATCCAAAATGTTCTCTTCATTGAATGAGGTTTTAAAAACCACAAAACTCTATAAACTCTCTCGCTTATTGTTCAAACACCATCACTTCCATGAAGGCAAAAAATAATATTTTATCTTTTAAAAAAAAATTTCTCCTATAGAGCATACTGTTAAAAAAACACTTGTCACTACAAGAAAAGATTAGCAAATTTAGAACACTGTTCTTCTGTAAAAAGAGACACTGCAAAATGTCTGTGACACAAGAGATTTCTATGGTCATTCTCCATCTAGGTCCAAGTACTGCAAAGATCCTTCCTCACTTGTTAAAATCAGATCAGTTGCATCCATGATATCATCTAGTTCATTGTGCACTTCTTGGCTTCAATTGCTTTGCAGAGATGAGGAGTTTGACTGTGAATTACTACACAGTGAATAAATTCACGAGTGATGCTATCCCTATATCCTCACCACCCACATCCTCTTTGTATTCCAAAGCAGCCACTCCATCAAATGTTATTTTAAACAATTGTTCCATCAGAACATTATTTGTAGTAAAGTTATTTACAGTGGAGATCCCATCTCTTCTGACATGTCTTTCTATAATTGGCTCACAGAAGAATAGCACTTTGTATGTTCTATTATTGAAGAGGAAGCTCTATCTGTACTTCACTCAGCTGTATAGAAAACACTACTTGATTTGTTTCAACACTTGTTTCTTCAAAGTTTTCTCTGCATCCATCAGCCGTGTTGCTGGCTAAGGAATGCATATTTATTTCGTTCAATCATTCAGAAAGGATTTATTGAGCACTTGGTCTGAGCCAGTCACTGTCCTAGGTGCTGAGGCAGTAATGAACAAAATTAAGTTCTCACAGAGCTGTGTGCCTGTGAAGGAAGACAAATGGTAAGCACATTTTAAAAAATAAATTTTATATTTCTATATATAATATATATATACCAGGGTAAATACTCTAGTTCAACAGGATATTGGGATAGAGAATGATATAATGAGCCATTTCCAGTGATCAGGAAGACCTCTGAGGAGATAACACTTGAGAAGAGGTGTTGAGGGTGTGAGCCATGGAGCATCCAGGAGAAGAGCACAGCAGCAGGGGGGCAACAGGGGCAAAGGCCCTGAGGCAGGAGCTTGCTTGGTGCGGCTGAATCACAAGGAGGCCAGTGTGGCTGGAACCAGGGAGGGTGAGGGTGTGGTAGGACCAGAAAGGGATTTTTTTCTGACTGAGCTGGGAAGTATCTGGAGGGTGCTCAGCAGAGCGTGTCATGATCTGACTTAGTTTTAAAAGATTTCTGTGGCCACACTGTGGAGAACAGACTGCAATGTGGCAAGGCAGGAATGGCAGTGGGAGGTGGGGAGGTGGGGGTGTGTGTGTGACTAATTTTAATTGTCCAGACAAGAGATGGACTCAAATGGTCATGGTAAGATGGTGAGAAATCATAAGATTCTAGATATATTTTGATGCAGAACCAGAGAACTACTGATAGATCTGGATATAGGGTAAGAGAGAAAGGAGCTAGGGTACTATAGGTTTTAACTTAAGCACGTGGAAAATGTAGTGGTCAAAGTAACTCTTGTTAAATTTTAAAGGCTTGCCTACAGACTATTAAAATGTAAAAACTGCTGACTTTCTTGCCTGGGGTAATTGGTTTAGGTTATTTTTGTAAGCTGGTCAGAAAAAAATTATTTGTGCACATTTTCGTGGCCTCCTGAGTCAAACTGGCTATTCAAAGCAGATTAAGAATCTGAACTTCTTTCCTGAGGAAGGTTTTAAATCTAACGTATAGTCAGAAATTAAGTGAATGTTTTTTACGCTCTATCTGAAATTGAAAACTCCAGTGTTCTCCTCTCAAAGGAAACTAAGAAGTCAATATAAGATGAGACACCTTTATTTCTACAGTAAGACTGAGATCTGAAGTGGTCACAAGTATGTAAATGCCCCCTCTCAACTACCTGATTCCAAATGACCTTGGATGCTAACCCACAGGCAGGTCCCTAAGTCCAAGGTCACATTTCCCAGGCCTCCCCTTCTCTTCATAGAAACCCACACCCGCAAACATGGCAGCCATCTGCTGGGCGTTCTCTTGCGCTGTGGTCAAAGCAGCGAGGGTGAGACCCTTTGAAAGGCATTATCCAGCACTCACACTGAATCAAGATAACACCAGTCACGCGTCTCTGGGTGACTTTTCCCTGTAAAGTGAAATTTGCTGATTAAACCCCTAGGAAAAACCCTGCACTGCATGGCCAGAGTTTACCCCTGACCTCGACTCCGCAGGGAGGAGGCTGCCAATCACTGAGGCTTCCATGGGATGATGGGAAACCTACAACAGACCCAAGTGTGGAGCCCATAAAGGTGAGGGAGAAGGAGGAGGAGAAATGTCTGGCTATTTGTCTAAGAAGCAAAGACACTGTTCACTCAGATGAGTTTCCCTAAGGGTAAAGGAACCATCTGGAACCCACTAAAAGGAAGGGATGTCTTCACACCTTCCCTTCTCATTGTAGCTCCACCTCCCGCAAGGGAATCAGACTTCCTCCTGGTCCTGTCACTTTCCCCCTGCCTGGGTTGGGTGGGGGAGCTTCCCCGCCCCCAGTGGGCTTGGCAGGTCAAGTAAGAGCCTCCAACTCTGGAGACGATGAGTAGAAGACCCATTTGGTCTCATTCGGTTACTCACTGAGCTGTGGCTCTTAAAAAATTTTTAAAAAGGAATTAAAGCAGCTTTTTACAAATCTGCTCTCCATGCCCTTCTCGACCGCAGGAGGCTGACCTGTGTGTCTGGACTGTATTAACAGACTCCATTGCCCTCTGGCTTCCAGAATGGTTCAGCCAGCAGGCAGCCCTGCAAGGAGATGGGAGAAAGCAAGGAAAATAGACAAGGGTACCAACAAAGATGCTCTCCCTGACCAAGCTCTCGTCGGGCTCCTCTGAACCCTCTTCTTAACTAGGCACCGACCTTTGGGCTATGAGATTCTTTGCATCACCCAGTCTTGGCAAGAATCCCACCAAGTCAGTTTAGCAGAATCCCCACTGTCAATATCCAATCATCCTCCACACCTGATCAAATTCCTCACCCTCCACCAACCCGCAGGTAATAGCTGATCACTCAGGTCTGCCATCTGCAAGAAGCCTGTCTGGTCAGTTTAACCAGAATCCCCTCCACTCCTGATGTTTCCCTCTTAGTAATTTTCCATCCACTGACCACCGCCCCACCCTGCTCCTTGGCTGTGAATCCCCACTTGTCTGTGACATCTTTGGAATTGAGCCCAGTTCTATACTGAGTTCTCTTTTCCCCTATTGCAATTGTTTCTGAGTAAAATCTGTTTTTTACCACTTTAACTGATTTTCTTTGATGGTATTTATTCCACTGCTCTCTCCCTGTGGGGTCACCTTGGCCTGGCTGTGTCCTCATTCAAAGTCATTGCTGCTCTCCAGGTGACTGACTACGTGACTTACTCTCACAGGTTTCAATAACTGCGCCCCACCCTACCTCCTCCCTCTGATTCCTGGGGTGGTAAAGATTCTGCCACCTCGAGCTCCAGGTTACTGCACCGACCTGGTGATTCCTAGACCCACAGTTTTATAAAGAGTCTCTTTATAAATGAACTCTCCTCAAATAATTCTATTTCAGCATTCATTGTGTTTCCTGTTATTCTGATAAATAAATGCACTGTTTTAAGGAGATGCTGTGGAATAAACAGTCTAACCTCTACCAGGCACCTTTAAAGAAGCAGTATTTCTCTTGGAATAAGAAGGCTAACTTAGAAAGTCAAGTTTTCTAGTGATTCCTATGCCATTCAGGGTCCCAGCAGAAAGCAAGTGGCCACTCAAATTAAGAGAAGACCAGAATGACTTAATATTTACAAAATAGTGGGCAGGGTGCAGGAAAACCCTAGGGCACAGTGCAGCCCCTCTGGGCTACTCACAGGCCAGTGTTCCCATCCCAAGGCCCAAGGAGGCGAGGAAAGGGAGCATTATGGGAATGTGGAGAAGAGAGTAAGGAAGAGGCCACTGGGTGAGGAGCAGGGTCTTTAGCACAGGCCACAGCCAACTCAAGGAGATGCCACAGGGGAGTCAGGAGAAAGTATGCCCTGCATGCACCACCTTCCTGCCCTCTTGTCTCTTGCCCAGGGTTCCCACTGATCAAATCCAAGAAACCAGAGAGCAAGAGAGCTCCTCCATGGAGTCAGCATCCTGGAGCAAAGAGAGGGCAGAGACTGGACCCAAGAATAACCAACACGATTCCCAGATGGAAGGAACTGGCTACATCAGTCTACTTGAGGCACCTTTTAAAAATACATGAATTCCCCAGAGCCACCCCCCCCCAAAATTAATTCAGAGTTAGTAGGAGCCTAAATAATCTGTGCTTTCTTAAAAAAAAAATTCCTTAAATGATTCCAATGCACATCCAAGACTGGAATCCCTGACTTAATAGGACACACAAATGACCCTGAAGATTTCAAAACAGGTCACAAAATCCTTTCTCACCACAAATCCAAGCCATCAAGACCAAATCACCGTAAGAATTTTTCAATAAAGGGACAACATTTGTACTATTACAGGGGCCAGTCTGGGGCAGCACTTATCCGTCCAAGAGAAAATTGTGTCACTTTCTCTCCTGAAGTACTAATCCTTAGGATGGCTGAGCCTAAGCGTAAGTTTTATACACTTACTGTCCCTTTACCCCCTGAGTAGGAACCACAAGCAATAGCTCCAAAAGAAAGACCTGATTCCTTGAGAACTTGTTATACAGATCTGGACCCTCAACTTTAAATGGCAGCAGCCTCTACTGGCTAAAAGGGATTGTATTTCCACGAGGACCATCCATTGGCAAGGCATGTTGTTCAGAAGTTTCATTTAAAGATCATTCTTTCTATGATGATCATTGAAGTGAAGCCAAGAGGGAAAAAAAATTGACAGTCTGAACTCTAGACTCTTGGCTTCAGAAATGCCTATTAATTCAATACAATAAAACTTACAAACTCCCAGTAATCCTCAAGGTGCTCTTAAAATTGAAATTGATTCTGTGAAACTGCTTTCACCTACTATCATTAAAGAAAATTCCCTTTTAACTCAGCTCTTAATAGGGAGGGCATGAAGAAAAGTCTGATGTCCAGGAATGCAGAATGTTATTTATGAACACCAGATCTGGAGGAAGGAGAAACAGAGGGTGTATACCCAGCCCAGCCCATGTGTATGCTACGACTGTGGGTTCCGGCTCTAGCAGCTGTACATTTTCCTAGGGAATTACATGGAGGAAGTGGCTTATAATTTCCAATCACACAGCACAGTTAAATGGCCAGTTGTTTTCCACAAAAGTAATGCAACCCAATATTAAAAGAAGCCGGTGGGGCGGTGCACAATGGGAGGTCAGAGGGAGCAGAAGACATTTATTTACTTATGTGGCTAGAATAACAAAAGGACTCCTTTGACTTAGACTTGGAGTTGGAAAGTGGAGCTTAGGTCTATCCATGCGGTGAATGGGTCCCAAGAGCTGTGGCTGGCATTGCTGGACTCCTGGGTCCGGCTCCCTGACAGTCTATTAATCTGCCCTGTAACCTTGATCCCACGCTCTTAAATATCTTCTATCAATTTCCCAAAATGATAAATAGGAATAAAAATACGCCTACCTTACAAATCCTATCAGAGTCAAAATGCATTTTTCTACAGGTATGTCCCAATGTACCCAGCAGGTATGTCCCAAACTGCACTGAAATGCCTGCCATGAATAAAAAATCAAATGGTTGCCAGGTGCTTTTTAACTACTCTGAGAGAGATGATTTTAAAAGCACTTATTTATGAGAGTGGCTAAGAGGCCAGTTTCTAGAAACAGACAGCTCTGTTTACTTACTGTGGCAAGATGTTTTTGGTAGATTAACCAATGTTTTTTCCTTTACTCTTAACTCCTCTTATCCCACAATCCTTTTCCTCCACACACCAGTACCTTCTGCACTTACTACTGTGTCAATGACAGCTTACAGATCACCAAAGGGGTGTGTTCCTACCCCTCCGTGGAGCGAAGATGTCGCTGGGAAGTGAATGTCCAGCCAGTGAGCTAGGCTGAGGCCATGTGACTGAGTTCTACCTGACTCTGAGGATAGAAATAACGCAAACTACTTCAGGACCATCTCTGCCTGGTCACTGGAAAGACAAGGAGCAAAATAGGATGCTTCATTCAGCAGGGAGATTCTTTAAGTCAGTTCTTAAACTTACTTCTTTAAGTAAGTTCAGTTCATGGACCTCTTCTCCTGTAAGTCCTTCAGCATCATGTACTTCCCTGAGAATCGATGTAGCTGACTCCTCAGCCAGGACGCAGCACGTGCCTCTTTAAAAATCAGACTAAGCACCTACTGCATGCCTGTATGCCGAGATCTTTCACACACACACACAAAATCTCATCTTTTGGAGCGGATAATTATCCCCATGCAACAGAGTGGGAGAAACTCAGGTGAGAGAGATGGAGTAACTTGTCCAAGGTCACGCAACTAAAGTGCAGCAGTGCTGAGATTTGAAGCCGGGTTTTCTGGCTTTGAAGGCAGTGATGATGGCACTACTCAACAGTTTCCTCTTTCGGACAGTGTGCCCGAAGGGATCCCTGTCGCTCATGTCACCCTCAGAGACCCAGGCATCCAACACAGAATCTGAGAATGACTAGTTGAACCCACTTGTCTCTAAGAGACAGCTTACTTGAGATTCTGAGCAAAAAAAAAAAAAGTTTTTTCCAAACTTTGATCCACATGGATGCATGGGCCACAGGGCCTGACCATCTGTCCACCATTATCTTTGTATGACTGACCACTGCCAGGTGTCACGCCAGCCGGCATGGATTAATTAGTTAACATAAACCAAGTTCAATGTAATTAATCATGCACATCTAAGCCCTTAATGTCCAATATTACTAAAAGCATACCATAAACTTTGGACACTATAAAGGATGAATGACCAAAGTGGAGATATGAATAAGGCCTTGACACACCTGACTCATGTTTGAGTAAGTCTGATCCTCACTTGCCCAGTAGGGACTCTCCCAGCTCACTTTTGTTATCACTAAAAAATTCATGTAGCCTGAGCACATATGGATTTCTGTTCACATGACCCACCGTAAAAAAACCTCAGACGGTAACTCAGTGAACTCTTCCCTTTGCTTGTTCCAACCAATTAGGCCAAAACATTCCACGCCCACCTGCAGGTCACAAGACGCACACTGCCAAGGTTGCCATGGAAGCCTCCCAATGTCCCCCTGGAGAAGGGACTCCATTTGCAGACCCCACCCCCTCCATTATGGGACGAGAACACATTTATCACCTTCACCTCCCAAGGGGGCTTCCAAACTGTCTCTGCCATTGATTGTTTCAGCAATTTACCCGGTAGGGAATAAAGAGTTATGGGTTAGTAATTTCCCATGTACTTCTTCCTTCACTTCTTAAAAGTTTGGTGCTAATTTAATCCGTGCTGCTTGGATTCCCTGATGGTGATCAGAGAGCTGATTATTTATCTGCAAAGACTTACCAAAACTCACTGACTGCTAATAGATCCCTGGCTGATGACAGACACAAGATCGGGTACCAAAAAGTTTGTTCGGCTAAAAGAAAGGATCAAGAACAAATTAAGGATCCAGCTGGACAGAAGATGCCAAAGGCAGGGAAGGGAAGCTCCGCACTGTTCTCTGAAGGCTCACAGAGCTGGACTCTGCCAGGCAGTGCGAAGGATGGGCTGGAGCTCCAGGGAGGGAGAACACAGGAGGCCAGCGCTTACCTCCTGCAACCCTGTTCCCAAGGCAGTGTTCCAGGTTAATGCAAAGCACTATCAGTCATCAAATGTGTTCCATCAAGGAAAGCCAAGAAAGAGGGATACGTGATCCTTGCAGGAAAGCTAATTCCAGAAAAGCCACAGCTGCTGCTGCTGCTTTTCTTCTTTGTCTTCTTTCTCTTTTCCTCCTCCTTTTCTTTCTCCTCATCCTCCTTCTTTTCTTCCTAATGACTCTTGGATGATTCTGAAATTTTTCATTTTCTGGGCTGGAATGACTCACTGCACAATGAATTCTAATTTTAACTCTATCCTCCCCCGTAGGTGACTGAAGCAAGGCAATGATTCTCAATAAATATCTTCAACCTCCTTACCCCCCAAAGAAGGACTGGCAAAGAGTCTTGCCAAAGAATTGGCCTTCTGGGAAATGGCCTCTTACTTTGACTTAGGCCAAAGCCCTTCAACCTGTGGAGATGTTTTCCCATCTTATTTTCATGATCGCACCCCCTCCCAACCCAGAGCCTTAAACACTTTTTTCCTAATTGCTCCGCCATCTATGGAGTTTTAATGCCACAGATATACAGACACCATGAATCTGTTTGCACATTGTATATCTAGCTGCACTTTATACATGAAAAGAATAGGGTTTGGGTTTTTGTTTTGTTTTGTTTTGTTTTTTGCCTCCCAAGAATAAATTTTGTCCCTCTTGGGAGCATTCTTGCCCTCTTTGGGAAGGAAAAGACAGGCTTAAATTCACACTAAAGGTGTGCTGGTTTACCATCAAGGCATGTCCTGTTGAGTGGGGAAAATGGGGAGCCCAGTAATGTCAAGGGGGTCAATTAGGAGGAAAAGGGTAGAGAGGAAGCAGGGGACCAATTTACATCCTTTATAATATTGTCCAGGGCCAGGCTTGAAACTTGACCTTTACCGACACAGTGTCCGCTCATTTATGAAAGGCATAAATATCACCTCCAGTTCTACAATTACTGCCTTTCCCTACACTTGGGCAGGCTCAGTCTTTAAAGAAAATGTTACGCCAGGACTGATTCTGGGTAATAAGAAAGATTTCGTCGGAGGAGACAGAGCCCTTTCCTCGGCCTCTGTCCTCTGCCCCTGCTCTCATCCCTGCTGTGTGACCCAGCTCCCAGCATCCCTCCACACCAGCCTCGGCCCCTCTCCATGGTGCTCTGGGCCACTCTGAGTTTATTACAGCATTTTGTAATTAGCCAGGAGTACTTTAGACCCATATTTTTATTCCTCATCTCCCTGATTGATTTTCTAAATTATGTGTCAGCACAAAGGTGTTTAAAAAAAAAAAAAAAACACTTAACTCAGCAGCAATTAACTGCAAAGCTTTTAAAGCTTAGTTTTCATTTCATAGGTCTTCAAGAGCCAGAAATAATATCAATAATACTAAAATCAAGTTTTTTTTTACCCCTGGTTAAAAAGGCAGCAAGCGGCTTGAGAAGCACTATTATCTAAGGCGACATTTGCTAATCTTTTCCTTTTGTGCCCCATTTCTAGCTGTCAGAATTTCTTACACACACACACACACCCCCCACAGGCAAGATTTAGTGAAGGCAGTATTGCTCATGAAGATGACGTTTGAGAATGTTCGAGATCTCTGAACACTTTGGGAATGCCAACGTTTTGTTTGCGCCATACATCCTCATCCATTTTCTAAAACTGAAAAAGCTAAACCTCTAAAAGCAGAACCTTCAAGGTTATTCCAAGGAAGTCTGGAGTAAAGAGCATAAACAAGAAAGACAGAACTGCCCGGCCACATATTTCTCCAACACTGTTTAAACAGTCCCCAATTTACAGGGAGTTTGGAAACCTGGTTACTTTGCAACAACGGTGAGCAAAGAGCCCTTCCTGGAGTTTGGTATTCATTTGGAGATCACAGCCTGCCCCTAGGGTATATGTTGATATAACTGCCCCCAAGGGTCACTCACAGTTGAAGATTCTATATAAGCAAACAATACTGCAAGTCACAGAGAAGGAAACTAAAAGAGCTGCTGTCAGACTCTATGGGTTCATCACAGAATTTTGCAAAAAGATGGAGGCTGATGTCTGGCAAAAATGTTTTCTCTACTGTCTTCCACCTGTCAGTCACTAAAAGTGGCCCATTGCTCCTTTCAAGTTTACCCTTGATGCTAATTTTAACCACATTTCACCTTCAACTTTTAAGTACAGGAACATGAGGGGGTGTGTGTGTGTGTGCACTCACATGAGTGTGGTGTTTTGGGGTGAGCAGCCACTTTGTGATTTGGCTTTAAGGTGCTCTTTCATAAGATGCAAAAGTAAACCTTTATTCCTAGGCTAACTTGTCTGCTTGAGATCACACACCTAAACTTCTCTTGTCTCACAGCATACTTAATTTTATTAGATAGAGGCCTTCATACATCATCTAGTTTTCCTTTTCACCTTCGTGGCCAGGAATCTCAAAGCTAAATGCTATGCTCAATTGCACTATCTGGCTTCAGCACACATTTTCCACCACCATTATCTTACCCCTGCCCCACTGCTGCCCATCCCCCTCCATGCCTGTTACATGATGTTTTGGCCTTTGTTCTTTTCTCCTTACTTGGATGTGACTTTTACAACAAGCTATGCTACAGCTTGTTTGGTGAAAATTCAAATAGAAGAAAAAGAACTAAATTATCTTTAAATGACTTTCCATTATGGAGCAGTCTTTGCAGTATGCCCGTGTTGATATTCTTATTGAGAAAAGCGGATCCAGGGGTGGTGCATTTTAGTGAGACTATTAGCCTGCACATCAGAATTCATAAAATATCGTGACCATGACCTGCTCCGCATGAACAGAAAGTCATTTCTGCCTCCCTCAGCGAAGTTTCCCCATCTATAAAATGATGACAATGCTCGCTTCTTCTCCCTGTTACTCTTATGTGATGAGGATCAATGCCGCAGAGTCTAGAAAGTGCTTGGAGATCCTCAGGGGACAGTGTTCTATAACGGTAATTACCATTATTGACAGTGGCAAGGAACTGCTGTAGGCTTTTGAAGGAACAGTCAAGGCTCAGGCACCTGCCTGGCCTTCGACTGGAGCTGTAGATAGGCTCACAAGTCTATCTTCTGCTAGGGGCATGCTCACCATTAGCGCCAATAACCCATATAAAAAAAGAGTTCTCAAAATGCACAAAGAGTCCAGGAAGGCTGAAAACAACACATCATCACCACTGCCATTAAAAGGAGGCTTGAAACACCCAACAGTACAGCAGGGTAAATAGGCATATGGTGGGACAGCCAGCAGCAAGCGGCATGGGGCCCGGAGGCAGTCAGTGAGTCCACACAAAGATCATCCCTTCCCTAGTTAGGAAATGCTTTTATAGGATCCCGTTCTTCATGTCAGAAAAATATATATATGATGTCCACATCCATCAAGCTGTCATGGCTTTTTATGACCCTTTTAAGACTACATCTCCTGGAAGCCTGCATTATCTATCTCAAGGAGACGCCGGGCTCCAGCCCATAACTTTGTCACCCCTCCTCCCGACTGTGACTGTTCTCCTTTCTTGGATCTGACTGCTTTCACCCTACATCGTTTCCAGCTCAGTCAGGATTCCACAGGCAAATTCCTCCTTGGGACAGCTCTGAGTCCTCCTCTGATCTGAAACACTGCCCTTTCCAGCCAGTGGCATCTTAAGACCAGATTTCTAAAAGATACCTTCTGATTTCCTCTTGAGGCCCTTTCTTTTGAATATTTTCTTTGAAGTTTTTTCTGACCCTAAAGAATGCCAGGACAAATCCTAAAATCAGACACGATTTACTTGACTTCACAGAAGTACATCTGCCTCCTCTTTTAAAAGTCTGGGTACCACACACGTGGTGGTGGTGGTGTGGTAGCAACGGCAGCAAAGAAACCTCAGGAACTATATGAGATGGAGATGGTGTCTGGGTCAGGAGACTGTAAGGCCAAAGCAAAGAAAATAATTGAAAAAATATGTATACAACATGTCTGCAGTCCCAAGATTCACTTTGAGTGCGAAAGATATACTGTACTTAGCATTCTGCTTTCAGTGTAGCATCAATGAAAGCCAAGAAACGATTTCAGAATATCTGAAATTCAACTGCAAACTTGCATTAACACTTAGCAAAGAGGAGGGGAACATAAAGTGACAAATTTACTTGGAGTCTTGTGGGCTCTTTTTTAGCCAAATTGCTGGTTTGAGACAGCTCATCATCTCTGTAAGAACACGGAGTGCAGGCTTGTCACTTCCCCACTCTGTGCTAATCCGAGCTGAGTGATTATATGTCTGCCCTCCCCAATCAGCAGCACAGTTCCCGTTCTCTGCAACGAAGAAGAGCCCTCTCGGGACTAATGAACGACTGTCATCAGCGCTCTGTGACTGGGTAACGGTGGAATAAACGTGATGGACGAGTGGCGCCTTAGCGTGGGAAGTACAGTCTCACTAACAAAGAGAACCGGCTGGGGGACTGAAGGTCCCTGGAGCACAGCGTTCAGGTAACAACATCCATCCCCCGGCCTGTCCTCAGGGACGGCCACTTCGTTGTCCCACGTGATCAGGCTTATGATGATTCAGCCAATCACTTAAACTGCAAGCACACCTCCAGTGAATGCTCCTAACGGTTTCGAGAAAAAACTGGGACCACCAGCCATGAATTCTGGGGGTTAGGAGTTAGCCCTGACCTGACTGTCAAGTGCACTGAAGGAGCTCAATAAATGCTTGGTGAGAATCAGTGAATTGTGAAGTGGTTTATTAAATACTTAGATTGTGATGTGCCTGTAATACCCTGTTTCATATGAAGATGTAATTGAATTGTCACACTAATCCTATGAACCTGTCACTGTCCTTATTTTAATGGATGAAGGAACAGAAACAGAGTGACTTGCCCAGGGTCATGCTCCAGTAAGGGTCTGGCTCCGGACCCCACCTTCTTAACTTCCACACTTCGCTTCTCCTGCATGAGAGTAAAGGCCTCCCCTCCCAGCACTGAATCCCTGAAACCAGTGATACAAGCCGACAGCTACACTGAGGTTCTTTCTGTAGGAGATGAATGCAAAAGGCAGCTTGACGGGCTCATTAAAACCTCCTTTCTTCCCTCCCACACCCAAGGACACATGAAGTACCCTTGAAAACCTGTTCTCTTGTCCCAGATGGGCACCTTTCTCCCTCCCTTCCCACCACCCCCTCTACAACACAATGGTACATATGTTCCCACGCCAAGGACTACGTTCCTTCCCAGCTTTGGCTACTGTTTTTGTCACCCATCCTAGCAAAACAATGAGAAGGATAGATGCCCCCTAATGCAGATAGGACAAAGTAAATTCTAAGTCCCTCTCATGTCCCAAATTCCCAGAACTGAAGTCCTCTTAACTTACTAAGGAAATGCATAAGCCAGTTATATAGCCAAGATATAGCTCAGCTGACCTGTGACACCAAGGCCATCCTGCTCGAGGACAGGGGATTCTGAGGCTTGGCTGACATCAGGTATGTGGTACCTTGATGACATAGTAGTATGGAAACCCATCATCAAAGAAACCCTGGACATGGGGCTGAGAGAGGCTTCAAGACCATTTATGCCAAACCCCTGCCACGTGGTAGGAGAACTTTGTCCAAACCAACTCTGGGAACTTGGTTTTGTTGTGTCAAATCTGATTTACTCATGGTGGCATTTTTTTTCTTTAAAAATAAACATTGAAACAAAACACTACAAATAAATCTCAAAGAGATTACTATTCCATGTCCTTAAAATGTGGCTGGGTTTGAAATCTCCAACTCCCTTTGTATGTATTTTTCCTGATTCTTGCCTTCAGTTCATAGAGGGCAGAAGGAGGGAGGGCACTGACCAACCTGGGCTGCCAGGCTGGCATTTGCAAAACTAGGGCCTCTGTTTCACATCTACAGCCTGGAGCCTGGGGACATATGCCCCCACTGTCCCTTCTCCAAAATGTATTATTACATCAGCATTATGGCATCATTAATTGATGAAATCATTTTCACCTACAGATAAACTAAAACTGAACCAATGTTTCACTTAAGTAGTTATCTATGTGCTGATTTGAATGAGATAATAGACATTAAATTGCTTCAAAAAAGCTAAAACACAGTGCTTAAGTATAAGCTGTGCACGTATGTGTTGTGAGATTACATATAAATGTCTATTTATAATATATATTTAGGTGAAATACTATTAGAATTGATCAAACTTGGGGAGTGGGTATAGCTCAGTGGTAGAATGCATGCTTAGCATGCATGAGGTCCTGGGTTCAATCCGCAGTACTGTCATTAAAAAAAAAGGAATTGATCAAACTTAAGTCCCCCTATCAAAAAAACTCTACTACCCGTTTGTATTGCTCATGATTTCCCTGTATGTTCAAGTTCTCAGTCGTCTGGGGCTGAGAGCAATTCCCCTCAGACTGGCTCTGTCTGCTTTTTCGTAAGGTGATGACTGAGTGTCAAAGAGCCAGAGGCTTCACCAGGACATTCCACTTGAGCTCATCTCACATTCTCCGCCCCCACTCACGGGATGGGCAGGGAAATGTTGGTGGATGCTACTAAGGACTTTTTTTTTTAATTGCTATTGCTATTCAGTGACCCTTCTTGTAAATGATTTCCTTCTTACAACAACTGGAATGATCAATCAAGAGAGGCTTTCTGCGGAGAAAAGAAGAAATTTCACATCCCAGTGAGGGCCAGTTCTCACAAATTGTAGCAGAGGCTCCCACAGCTCACGGACAGAGGCTGCAAGAGCTGGTCAGGCTGCTCTGGGTGCTCTGCGGTGAGGCCCGAAAGACAGCAGCTGGCCAAGAGCAGCGACTCGGCCCAAAGTGGTTTGGTCAGAGGAATCCAGGTTTACGGCCCCTGTGAACTCCTAGGTGTCCAAGCCACCAGGCAAAGACCATGACTTCCAGGCTTCTGTTCTGCCTTCAGAAAATCCAAGCCTAGAAAAGTGACTCAAACAGAAAATCCACCTGTCTTTCTCAACATGCACTTTCCTCCTGCCACCACCAACCATCTCACTCCCGCCATGAGGCAAGTGCCCAGCCCCATCTGCCTGCATGTTCGTCCTCTTGGCCAAAGTGAGTCACATGGCCAGGCCCAGGGTCAAAGTAAGAGAGAGGCCTGATTCATTGGCGACCATTTCAATGGTAACTTTTCCCACCCTCCAAATTGGTACACGTAGATATAATCATGAGATGTAGAGGAAGACAATGACGGGTGTTCATTCAGCAGCTCAGCAAAGTTGGGAATGGAATAGTTGCAGCTAGTCTGACCCGCCCCTCATGCTTGTTGCCTCATGGTTGCAGAATGGCTGTCGCAGCTACAGACATCACAGCCATGTTCAAGGCTGAAAGCTAAGGGGAAGGGACAGCACCAACTGTACTAATTGCTTTTTATCAGATTAGCAAAAGCTTTACCAGAAAACTTTTACTGGACTTCAGATAACATGAAGTAGATGGCGATTTCTAACTGCAAGAAAAGAGTTATCTAATTTATCCAGCCTCAATAATGGAAGCAGTCAAGAACAAAGGAGGCTGGGAATGGGTTGGGATTCACCAACCTCAGAATCTGCCAGATATTCTAAGCCAATTATACATCATTTCTATCCAGAATGGCTGCTAAATTCCATCGAAAGGCTTTTCAACAGAAATGAATATGATCATTGTTCCCTTCATTGCTGTAATGAGTGAAGCTGATAGATTTCCTTATATTTCATTATCCTTGCGCTCTTTAGCTAAACCCTACTTGATCATGGTTATTGTTTTTTTCATTGCTGGGTTCCATTTGCTAATGTTTTTATTCAGAATTTTTGCATACATATAATAAATAAAATTAGTCTATAGTTTTCTTTATACAATCACTGTCATTTCTCTATACTAGCTATACTATCATTATCAGTTTTTGACATTAAAATTATGCTGGGTTCACAAAATGGAGAAGTTTTCCATCTTTCCCCTTGATGTGGAATTGCTTATATAATACTAAGTTATCTGGTCTTTAAGGATTAGAAAGAATTCAACAAATAGTTGAATTCATCTGGTCCTGGTGCTGTTTCCATTCTCTTACATGCAAACTGTTCAATTCCAGTTTCCAGCTTCTTTGGTGAATTTGGGTAAATTAAATTTTTATTTCTGCTGGGTCAGTAGCTTTTCTTTCACAATTCTAATCTAGGATTCATTCTCTTCGAAGTATCACAGAACTGAGTGGTCCATGCAAAGCTATTCCTTCTCACCATCCCAATTCTAGGTGTTTTTAAGATAATTTAGTACTTTATTTTCCAGAATATTACTAGAATTTTCTCCGCAGGAGGTCTCTTCTGTTTCAAGAGTATTCATTCATCATTCATAGTACACATCATTCATAGTACATAGTACATTCTTCAGAAACTTGTATTAGCTAAGGTAATGCCAACTGCTCTAACAGATAAACCTTGTGACCTCAGAGGCCTAAAATAATGTCAGTTTATTTTTCACTTACGTAAAGTCAAATCAGTTGCAGAAGGTCCTGCTCGCTCAGGAACCTAGACGGACAAAAGCCTTTCCATTTTCACCTCTCATCTTCTGAGGGCTCCCTGAGTGTCAATGTCTGACTGGCAGGTAGAGGAGGCCAGGGTGGGCCAGGCCTCAGAGTGGCTTACATCCCTTCCACCACCTTCCATGGGCCAAAACTCAGCACACAGCTACGCCAAACTGCGAAAAAGAAAGATTGAGAAATGCAGCTTTGCTGTGTCCCTTGAAAGAAATGGAAGTGGATTTTGGTGAACAACTTATGATCATTAAATATGCATTTCATCCAGAAACCCTCAGTATCTCTTCAAGAAACCCAGCCCAAAGTCATCTAGTTGCTGCATCCAGCTCAGAGCCCCAGAAGCTCCCCAGGGACACTCAGTTCTCCTCCTCAGGAGCATCTGGGCTCAGATGGGCAGTGACCTAAGAAACAGAAAGACAAGTTAACCTCCGCACCACACAGATCCAATCTGAAATGGAAGAGCAGGGACAGAATAATCCTGCAAAAGACTCCTTTTTGAGAAAAGTAATTCTTGAAAGATGCTCAGTGGTCACTGGTCCACGGAGGTTGTGAAGGCCTGCTTGTCAGGAATGCTGAAGGCCCTGCCCTGGGGTTGGAAGAGTTCCTTTCTGAGATCCTAATCCTGCTTTCAGGATGAACACCCTGCTCTTGTTCCCCACAGCCCTCTGGCCTCTCTCTCAACTTCTCCCAAACAGGAGGTGGAAAAACCATTCCCTTAATCTGCTCTTTTCCACATGTCTGAATTTTAATGGAATATTAGTTGCTCAAAATATTTCTCAGGTTAATCTAGAAGTCTAGAAGCAGATGACTTTTCCAAACTTGTAAAGTCCCCAATTTCTGGACACTCTCTCTTCCCCCATCTGACACCCTGGGCAATCTCAGGAGGGACAGACTGAAGACATAAGAGTCTCCACAGGCCAGGCCCGGAGTGGAGCAGAGCGCCCACCCCCCACCACAGTGATGGTGTTTTATGAGAGCAAGAAATGAGCCTCCACTGCCAGCCTCTGAGGTTCACCTGTTACAACAGGTAGCATTTCCTCAACTACGTAATGAAGGTTTCACTGCTATTTTTCTCTCTCTTCATTTCTTCTGTCTTGCTCTTCTGATTTTTCATTTGTTTTGTTGTTTTTCAGAGCTTTTCTTCAGATGCAGATTATATATTCCTTGAATTACTGCATACTTGTAAATATCTTTCTTTCCATGTGGGGAATAAACCATATTTTCCTGGATCCAAAATTCCATCGATGTAAGATGTACCATTATTTTATGCACCATTTAGAACAACAACAACAACAAAACCCAGTTCTAATTAATTATAACATAATGCTTTCTTATAACTTAGAATTTTATTTTATACTTACTGAAAGAGCTCTTTCAGGCTTGTAGACATAGATTTTTTTTAAATCATTTTTTACTCTTGTGCATTAATAAAAAGGAAAACATAAGCAAAATAAACTGGGTAGGCACTTCAAAAGCTTCTTCACACAGAGTTCAGAAGCCACTCATCAACTGAGAGCTGTCAACGTCCATGGTTTTCCACGTGGTATTATCCCCTCTACCATCAAGAAAGTTCTTGAAAGAGCACTCCATGGTCATCTCCAAGATTTTCATCCAGACTCTCAACTCCCATTCTGCAAGATTTCTTGCAGCATTTTCTTGATCTTTTCAGAAAACGTCAACCCATCTTCACACAAAAGTCCCAGTACTCGTGTTCCCTCCCAGTCATTTAATGACTGGTTCTGAGATGCTCCCCCAAGTATACGAGGGCTGTGAAGGGTCTGCAGGCCCCAACCGAGGCCTCACACACTCGGAGCTACAGACCGGCCTCATCAGAAAGGGAAGAAGAGGCGGAGCTGGAAACGGAAGCAGGTGAGATGCAACCCAGCCACCACTTTCCCAGAAAGCTCTTTACTTTGATGGTGGTTAGAAAAGATAGGGAATATCTGAACGGAATATAAAAACATACTCGGGCTACACACACCATTCCATTCATTCCACCATTTGAATGAACCAATGAATGATAACGGTGGGGACCATTATTTCAAACCACAAGAAGTAGTTCTGCATTTTAACAATTTTCTGCCTATGAGGACCCATGGCAGGGCAGGAACAGATGACATGAAACAAGAGGATTAGGAGTGAAAGCCTAGGAATGGTTTCGGTACAAACACACTCCACCTCCCCAGAGCTGAAATTCACACAAGACTGGCAAAAAGACAATCTCAGCTTCTCAGAGAATTCATTCACCCAGAATGAGGACCGGCCAGCCTGGCTCAGATGATGGCGTCAGTGTCCTCAGTTCAAATGGGGTCACAGCTTAGCCGTCGGCAAGTTACTTAACCTTAGTTTCAGATTTCTCATTAGCCACACTTTTGTGCTGTGAAGATTCAGCGAGATCATGTCAAGAGACTACATCTCACCTAGGCATAGAGGGGATTCTCTACAAATGTGCACACCTTTCCTACGACTGCTCAAGATAGTCTTGTGTACACAAGGGTCGCTGTGGTCCGATCTGGCTGGGCTCCCCAGGCTGACACCAGGTCATTCTTGGCCAAGCTTGAACCAATTCACTCTCCAGTGGGTTACCCTCAAAGGATTCCAAGTTCCCTGTTGAATGCAAGGATGGCGGTCACTTCTGCTCATCAAATTTTAGTGGCAAAACATCTAAAGTGTTTATCACGGTGCCCTGCACTTAGAAGCACCCAGTAGATGGGAGCTGTTATTCTCTGTCCATCCCTCCCTCTGGCTATCCCACACCTTGCCCATTTCTACTGTCTAGAAGAGGGAGGCTCAAGTGCCCAGAAGAGTCATGGAGCAGTGAAGGAGAGCAAAGGCACAAGAAAACGAAAGCGGTGGGGTGAAGGTGGGTTACAAAGAAGAAATAGACTCCTCTGATGCAGAGGAGAAAAATCCTGCAGAGGTTCCTGGAAGACAACCACACAATTTTGACTTAAAAGCTTTCGATCACACTGAAACTGCAGATCTCAACAGCAGACTCTGAAAATCACAAGTCCACCCTGCTACTAGGCAATTGTGCCCTCGTGTACGCTGGTCCACTCTGGGACTCCTAAGGACTAAATCTTACATTTCGGGAACAAATGGACAAAACTGGTGGGCACTGCCGCTCAGAGACCGGAAAGGAAGGTTCTCTAAAATGCTACAGGCCTGGAGCAGAAAGCAAGTGTTGACTGAGTCCTGTGCGGTGGCTTCTCTCTAATGGGATGTGGAGAAATGGGCTCCAGGGCTTCAAAATTAAGTCTCAGCTTTCCCAGGAGCCCAACACTCAGCGTATTTATGTTTAGCATCAAACACACAATGCAAAAGTAACAACCTTGGCTCCTAGGACTTCCGCAGGTGTTTCAGAAACAACTCAAACAAAAGCTTCAGGACAGCCATGCTATCATCAGAAAGGGCTGCCGCTTAGTAAACCAGCAGGTGAATTATTTCTGGCAGCTACATAGCTTGAATCAAATGAATCAAAGTTTTCCTTCATTTGATTAGCCTGGCTGGGTAAAGGCGGAGTTGCTTAGAATTCTTTTTTACCCTCTGCTGGAAAAGTAAACCAATTCTATCCAAAATATTCGGAAAACAAAAGCATCACCCAGGAGTCTCAAAGTTAAATCTTGGATTGAAATAAAACACACGATATGACTGGTCTTAGAAAAATCAGCTTCCCAGCTGCAACTTGAACAAGCTCCAATTTTAATGGTGCCAAAAAAGTGCTTCATACTGGACTCAGAGACGAGATCTCATAATTCCTTTGTGAACAATGAAAGAAATCTATCACTGAGACCCTGTGGGCAGGAATACAGATTTAGGGGGTCAAAACACCAAGCATTCCCATTTATGACCTCCCCACATGAACCCCTAATTAATTATGGGTGTCCTAATGTGAAAAATACTTTCATAACTGGAAGGTGACCTACCCCCATTCATAAGCAGACCACAAATCAGTCATAACTCTCCAAACACCATGAAAGAGCTGCTCAATTTGTATCTGTGTTGAACTTCAAGTGTTGCATAATTTATATCCAAAACCCACTCTCATACATCTAGTAAAAGACCCATTCTGACCTTCGCTCCCAATCCCAACTGCATTAAAAGGGACTATAAATCACTGGAACATGGGCACCCAATCACAGCTCAGCTCTCCCAAAGCCAGGCAACTTTCTTCCCTTGATGAGTTCATCATCCCCTAGAACAGGTTATAAAAATTGTTCCCATTTTGAGATAATAATTCAAAGGCTCTTTCTTTTACACTGAGATCACTGTTCACCCAGGTGGACCAATTTAATTGAGCAAGTAGACAGATGGAGTGACCAGGTTCCACAGAGCATTTGGTTTATCCCTGCCTTGCGAAGACCACCATCAGATCCACGCTCGCTGCTGCAATGGACTGTCCTCAACACAACAGAGCTCTGCTTTCATCTCAACACACCTTAAATCCAAGGACAGTACAAGATATCAGGCTATGATCCTTATAGCTATGAATTCCCTTGACTGGGGATCGAAAGTGAGAT
The DNA here is from genome assembly GCF_048773025.1 of Camelus bactrianus. Classification (NCBI taxonomy): domain Eukaryota; kingdom Metazoa; phylum Chordata; class Mammalia; order Artiodactyla; family Camelidae; genus Camelus; species Camelus bactrianus. The sequence goes on from NC_133552.1 coordinate 17,843,827, forward strand.
TTTTTTACAGGAAGCCCCACACTGTCCTTTCATTACAGTGAAACTTCACTTTGAAATACAAACATTTCTTAATTCCTAAGAGACAATATTTTCTTTTCTCAGTTTTTCCAGGGAAGGGCATCTTTGTAAGTTTCTCTCAATCCCCGGATGCAGTGAAACCAGTTGGGCTGATAAAGCAGATGATGTGAGGTCCCCCTTCTCCCCAAATCACTACAGAAAACCAGCAGCCCTGCAGCGAACAGGTGAAGCCAAAAGCCAAAAGGTTCCCTTGATCTGTAATATCTGGAGGGATGTTAAAATGCATTCTCCAAGAGTCCCTCTGCAGTCACCTGCCACCAGTATGATTTTGTGAAAAGCAAATTGCTAGCCTACCTTCTCTTGGCTCCCTGGTAGAGATAGGCAGATGCTAGGAAGCAATAAATGTTATCTCCAAAAATTTCACTGAGGCTCTGGGGGCTTTTATTGCCCCCAGCAACCTAAGGAATTGGCCTTAATGAGTGATTCTGGGGGCTGGTGGCTGGAGAGAACAGAAAGCCGGGTTTGAGGAATGAAAATGGGACAGAAGGCAGGAGTCACCCCATCAGGTGGAAGAGAGGTCAGTGCAGCTCCATCCCACCACTTCGGGGTGGACAAACAGCAGACCCAGCTTTGAGTGCACCCAGGAATCCGGGGCTGCTGCCTGCGGACAGCCGCAGAATGTCTCCGGGTCCAGGGAGTTACTCTATTATGGGATCCCCCGGCATCTCCCTTTATCTTATTGTCTCCATTGCTTCCTCTTTCCCAGGTTTTAAAACCGCTTCGCCCAAGTCAATGTTGAGGAGAGAAGTAACAAGAGAAGTCAACCTGTTTATGTAATAACTCTTTTCTAACATAGAGGAACATGTCTTCATTCGGTGCTGGTGGTGCCTTGCGGTGGCTTTTGGTGATCCTGGCAAAGGAATCCATTTTCCTTATGCTTACGTTTCTGAGCCTGAGCCTCTATTAAATATTTACTATTTAATAAATATTAACCATTGCTAAAGCGATCATTTGTCCTCATTTGCCAGGACAGTCCCAGTTTATGCCTGCTGTCCCAGGAAAGTTATTCATCTTTCCACACCCCTCCTGTCCCAGTCTGGATGATAAATCCCATGCCGACCGCAGCCGTAGGACACAGGCAGGGCTTCTTTCTTCACCAACCGGTCCTCCCCTGATAACCACTTGCTTCTTTCCAGCCCATTACTGTTTAGTCACACCAGAGGCCATTAATAATTTACTATTCGTATCCCACTTACTTACAAAAAGGATTAAAATGGTGCACAATGCCGTTAAATATTTACCACTTGGCAAATACTTACTGGAAGCCTAAAAGTTCCACGAATACTACCTGAGCATACAGACATGCGCAAAGTTGTTCAAATAAAAGTTAAAAGTGAAGACAATGAAAAAGCATACAGAGGAAGAAGATTCATGAGGTAGAGACCATAGGTGAGACAGTAATTATAATCCCTTCTCTATTTGACTTTTAACTACCTAGGAGTAAAACCAAAAAGTAACGTACAATGAATAACGTCAATCACACTGCCTAAGGAAATACAACTTTGACACAAAAGATACTTTTTCTCCTGACATTAATTTTCATAGGAATTAATTATTCATTCAATAAACAGAATACTTCCTATGTCCCAGGCAGTGTTCTAGGGGTGAGTTACAGAAGTGAACAAAACAGAACAAACAGGTAAAAATCCCTGCCCTCAGGGAGCTTGCATTTCAGTAGGGTGAGACAGACAATATGTAACAAATACAGTGTGTCCGATAGTGATAAGTGCCATGGGGAAAACGAAGCCGGAACAGAGACTGGAGAGGCTCAGACAGTGCCCTGAAGTCTCAATAGGCTGGTTAGAAAACCCCTCACTGAGAGGGTGACATTTGATGAAAGACACAAAGGGGAAGAGAGAGGGGTCATGTGGATATCCTGGGAAGAGTCTTCCAGATGGACACCCTGAGGTGGGAGTACCTGAGACCAGTGTGCGTCCCATGATGTGAGTCAGGAAGTTACAAGCACATCAAGTCAGAGCCTGGAGGGGAGGGGCAGGAAGTGGAGATCTTGGGTTTTTTCCTTCCGATAAAACCGGAAGTCATAGGAAGATTTTGAGCAGAGAAGTACCACGACCTGACTAGTATTTTAAAGAATCACTCTGGATGCTATGTTGAAGATAGATGGAGGGGAACAAAATCCAAGAAGCTTGTGAAATTTTTCAGACAAGAGAGGATGGTGAGAAATGATCAGATTGTGGTTATGTGTTAAAGGTAGAGGCAACAGAATTTGATAATAGGTTACATGCGAGTGAGACAGAAAGAAAGTGGCCAAGATGGTTCCGAGATGCTTGGCTGAACAGTGGAGCTGCTGTCTGCAGAGACAACAAAGACTGAGGATAAGCACATCGTGGAGGGAGGACAGGGTTCGATTTTAGCCATGTTAAATGGGATACACTGGCTGGACCGCCATGGAGAAAGGTCAAGTCAAGCAGGTGGTCATGAGTCTGGGATTCTCATGAATCCTTACAAACAGGACATGGATTGGGAAAGTGAGTGAGGTCTTTGACAGTCATTTTTGCCAAAAGAACAAAAACATTTGTTTTATGACCATTTTTATATCAGTCTGCAATAAAAATCAAGATCTTCAATCACAGCTAAGTGAAGGCATTTCCGGAAGCAGCCAAGTTAATGTCATAAATGTCTTAAAAAATATTGCTTTGGGAAGCTGACTTAGACCAAGGATAGAATTTACTGAAGCAGCAGGGATGGGCAGCTCACGCCTGCCTCTGCCCACCTCTCTCAACTGTGATTTCAGATTTGCCTTTGGCAAGAGTGGGCCCTTTGATTGTACTTATTCTCTGGGGTAGATGGTGAGGTGGCAGAGTTGGCATTTCGCGATGAAAAGAAAAAGAGTCTGATAAATTCTACCCAGATCAAGGCCCATCTCGCTTTACTTGGGGGCAGGTCATAGGATATCTGAAAGAACTACCAGAATTTTTCTTTAAAAGGAGGTGTGTCTTTACTCAAATGGGCAGACCAAATGGAGACCAAAAGTCGCAAGCTGAGGCCTCAGAATGATAAACTGGTGTTTAATAACTTTGAAATTTTCCAACTTAAAAAACCTAGTGCTTTCCGGGCAAAAAGATGGATTTCAGATAGGATACACAGACAGATACAAGTCAATCCTGTCCCCAGACAAATGATAAAGGTGTCTATAGTTCCTCCAGGCCATACCAGTTTGGAGGGGGAAAAAAATGTGTGCAATTGTCAGAAATGAAGCAGAACCATCAAGAGTATATACCAGCAACTTTAGCAGGGAAACTTACGTCACAGTTGAATTTTGCCTCTAAAAATGTAAAAATCATAACCTTTTAAAATTCTTTGAAACTAGGGACTTTGCCTTGTTCAGTCTGTACCCCTATCACCTCCTAGAACAATACTAGCACATAGTAGGCATTTAATAACATACTGACAAAGGAATGAATCAAGCAACATTAAAAAATAAAACAAAAACGAAACCCATCAGCGCCATCTTGTGGCAGGCCTTACATGAGGCATCCAAGGTTCCAGTCACCAGGCTGGGGAACAGACTGAAATTTCTGTGACAGGGCCGTAGGAGCCAAGGACTGTTGGGGGTGGCAGGCTAGGAAACCTGTCTCAGAGCTGTGTTTGCAAATCAAGTACACTTCTGACTTACATTCAGGTGAGGTTGATGAAGACTATGGGAGGCTACAGAAGTTCCCCGGAGCCACCCCTCGACACTGCCAGAGTACAATGGAGAGATATAGATCTCAGTAGCCTTTGACAAGTCCCCCCACCCCACAACACACACACCAAAAAAATGTTATAATAACCTAACCTCAAATTTTCCCTTTGTATTTCAAAAGACCCTTGGGAACACAAAGATCCCAAGAGCTCTTTGGACACCTGGTAGCATCCTCTGCCTTCCTGTTTCCTTCCTACACTTCTCCCCAACTCCCTGAGGCTCCTGCTATCACCCCTTGGTACTGATAGAGGCTTGACCTGCTTTTCTTCATTTCTCTCCACATCTGGGGAAATAGGGGGAGAGGCAGAAATTGTTACCTGGTCATCTTCCACTTGCTTACCTCCTCTGGGACCACCAAACAGAGGCGGAACCACCAAGAACCACCAAGGTTCCCTGTGTCCCATGCCTCTCCCCCTAGAGCCCCTTTTCTGTCATCCTCACTCCTTTACCAAGAGCCTGGCAGAGGCCTCCAAGAGATAATATGAAGAAATCTAGTAACATACACACCTGGTATGCATGGGGTACTCAGGATTCTTCAGGTTTTGTGGATACCTGCAGCTTATACAATTTGGTGGACCCTCTTTGAGAAAAAGAATAAAAAATTATAAACACAAATTTAGGTGCAAAAGTGAATATTCATTTTAAATAGAGAAAGATATCAGAAAAAATTACTGGCATCTCAAAAATCCAGGTTCTTTTCTTCTGACTCTCTGTGACAACTGACTAGAAATGTCTACACAGAAATGGATTTCAACCTGGTCTCGTGGCTCACCTTCTGCAACTCCCAGTGAGAGAGCGACCAGAGCATGTGAACATCACTGGCTTCCTCTTACCCCTGACCCCAGACCGAGCCTCTGCACCTTGACTCTGCCCCCTCAGGGCAGCACCCCCGCCCTTGCCCCCACCCAACAGTATTCCAAAGAGCAAAGAGGCCCTCTAGGGTACTTAGGGGTCTTTGTCCTGGGGGCCAGCCCAAGTGAGTCCACTTAGGATGTGCCACGCGCTACCATCCGGCCAGCCCACCCTGCAGTCTCAGAGACCTGACCCGTTAAAGGGCCTCAGCTCTGGGAGCTTCAGAGCCTGTCTCTGCATCTGAGCAGACACCCACCCACAAGCTCAGCGCTGGGCCCAGGATTCAGGAAAGGCGATGCTGTGTGACTTTGTATTTAGAAAAAGAAAGTTATACAAATTACATATCATTAATTAAATAATAAAACAATAAAACTCCGCCCAGTCTTTGCAGCTCCTCCTCTGCGGGGAGCCCAACTGTGGACTGGCAGTTTGGCCTGGCAGGTGCCAGCCGCCTCCAGGTACTGACGGCCTGTGGTCCACAGTCCCCTTTTGGGGGAACACCTGACGCGGGTGGCTGGGACGCCAATAATGAGAAAACTTTCTGGCCAGCCACCCTGGCCCCAACCAGGAGAGAAAGTGGGAGAGGGAAGCCGAGAGCAGGTCTGGGCGCGGCGGAGGGTGGGGGCGCCGTTCCCATGGTAACCGAGCTAAACAACGCCGGCGCCAGGACACTGCGCGGGATCCGTGCGGGCCCCCGGGCTTGGGTAAGAGCTGCGGGCTCAGCCGTCTGCGTGCGCGGGGAGACTCGACTCCTCCCGCCCCGCCGGGGAGTGGGGAGCAGCGTTGAGGGTCCGGGGAACAAAGAAGTGACACCACGCAGACATCTTTGTTTCCGCTCCCTTTCTCTGCCCTCCCTGCTCTGGCCTTCCTGTTCCTGACTGTGCCGCGCTTCTCCCCTTTGTGAAGCTCGGTGTTGGGTCGATACTTCTGCAAATAAAGGCGGACTGGGTCCTTTCCACTCCAGACAGTCCTGGCCCTGAGTTCAAGGGAAAATTATGGGTGTGACAATATGAATTCTTCCTTTTAAGACCAGTCAAATAAGCAGGAGATGAATTCCCCACATCCAAAATTCTAAAATTCCAGCCTTGAGCACAAACCGGCTCCTGTGACCCAAAGCAAATGACTCAGTCTCCTTCCCCCACGCCCTCTCCTCTAAAACGGGAGAGAAACAGCGGCCCTAGCCTTCCAGGGAGACGGTGCTCCGCAGGTGCTCCGTGCCAAGAGCTGGCTCAAGGTCATCCTCCTTGAAAGTTCAATCCTGAATACATTTGAGATTCTATTTCTCAAAAAGGCCTTAGGAAATGATGTTTCAATAAGTGCGCCAGGGTGTCCCTACTGCTAGAAACTGCACTGATTGGTCTGAGAACTTTCTGATTCAGCGTTTGCCCCCTGTCATTTTCTCATGTGGACACCCATCAGCACCAGCACGGCACCACAGGACTCAGGAAGTAGGCCATCCATCGTTCCCCACAAGACGGAAGGCAGCTGCCTTCAGCCAAGGATCCTGCCAGGTAGAGAGGTTGTAAACAGCTACCGAGGACAGTAACAGCAGCCAGAAGTCCTGGTGTTTGCAGAGCACAAGAGACCATTCCTTTACAGAAGTGGGACTTCTCCTCACACTCCAGCTAGGGTTTCCAAGCTACAACCAAAGATCCTGTGGCCCACCCCAACCTCCTCGTCAGCTGCATCTTTGCTGTTTGAGCACACCCACAACCCATGTCTTGGGTTTTTCCTTCAGAAAATGAAAGAAAGTTAAGTGGATGGCGGCCTGAAAGGTCCAAACCAGAAACTCAATGTATCTTTCTTCCTATGGACCATCCATTCTGTCCACAAACTCCAGTTGAAATTCTACCATGCGAGGTGTCGTGCTAGGTCCTATGGGTGAGACAGACTTGCAAACAAACAGGTGCAACGCAGTAAAGGAGGGACTGAGAGAGCTGAGGGGAAGAGGACAGGCTCTTTCCAGAAGAGTCTGCATGTCCTCACCGAGGAGGTAACTTCGAGTTGGTTTTTTTAAATGACTAGACTTGCTTTCAAGTCATAAGGAAATTCAGAAGCAAGGCTGGAATCCCAAAAAGAAATCTTACTCTGGAAGAGCTGGCACAAACGTATGTGGCCTTCTCCAGAAAATACAGCAGGACTGTGACTAGGAAACCAAGAGGAGACTGGGAAACAGGTCAGGAGGAAGCCCAGGCAGGAGGGCTGTTCAGTGGACAGAGCCCTGGTCCTAGCTCTGAAACAGGCTTGCAATGCCCAATCTGATCAGCTAATCCACGACTAGCCCAAAGGCCTGGCCTCTTCCTAAACTGACTTTTAATGTTAAATAACATAACGGTGTTAACAGTGCCTCCTTCTGGGCACATCAAGGATTGACAGGAAAGACTGAGACCTACAGGTAGGGTTTTGAATACACTGGCCTGTTCTAGAACCAGACTTATCTCCAGTCTCCGAATGGTAGGAGACTAGGTCCCATCTACCAAATCTCCAGGCTTCTCTTGGAGCCCTGCTGTCTCATCTTTGCCAACGCAGTTGGGGCTAATATATATTGTAGGTAGGACCTCAGCAGCAAACTCCTCACCCTTCCCACTCCTCAGCCAGTGACTGCATCCACTGGTCTTGAGCCCAGCACTTGCTGGTTTCCTCCTGGACCTTAGGGGTTTACCCAGCCTCTTTACTTTTGGCTGATGTAGCTCACAATCTAGAAGTGTTTGCCTCTGCTCTTCCTGTCCTGCCAAAAATCGGAGATGCTGATTTAATAAGAGAGTTTATTCGTTGGTCATATTTAATCCCTCCAAAGTCCAAATGCAGAGCCAGGTATCTGTGCCCTTTTAGATTGATGTCTTAGCCTTTTAGAAGAAAGGGGTGTTTGGGAAGCACACCCCAAGTCCTGAGCCTGCCCGCCAGCTCCAAACCATGGAAGATCCCTAGTCGTGCTTTCACCAGTGGTTGGGATAAACTTCAGCTTTATGCTGGTTCCCAGCTATGAGCCATGCTTTAGCAGCTCAGCTATCTGTGTGTGATTTGCGCCGACTCATGGCCATGCACTCAGGGCCCAGGGGCTACAGCTGACCATGTTCATGGACACACTCTGTAAGGAAATAAACACTCTCAGCACTCCTCACCCAGATCATAATTTCCTGAACTCCCAGCAACAGGTGGAGCCCAGCAGCCGGAATCAGATCAGTCTGTGCAAGAGGCTTTCTACAGGCTTCCAGGGATTCTGGGAAGCACTGAGGAGAGACTCAGGGACAGCTCCCAGATGGCACCTGGCACCGTCCCAGAACCCACTAATTCCCAGGACTCTGTTGCCTCTTGACTACAGAGGTTTCCTTCCTTAGGAGGGGCTCACTGCCTCAGGAGTATCCCTTTTTGATCAAGGACATGGGTCCAATGTGGGATGGATGACCTAGCAAGGTCACCTATTCTCTGTCCTACAAAACTTCTAACACTTGGGAACCGCAGTCTCCCAGCACCACCCTGGGGTCTGCAGCGTGAGCAGATGAGCCATTCTGTCTGGAATCCTGAGGACTCCAGGCTTCACATCAAGGTCAGACTGGGGAATTACTCTTGGAAGAACCCAACGAGCAGTCATAACAAAAAGTCCCTTTGCTCCTGGTCATACCAGCCTTCCCAGTGCCTAATGGGGTATTTCCAGGTCACAAGTGACCCCCTTCCACTCTCATCCTGTCCCTCTCTGGTCTCTAATTGAAATCTAGAATGCTCCCCATTTCTCCAGTCCACCATGTGAAAACAGCCCCCCTGGCCAAGGCAATTGAACGTCATTCCTTAGGGAAGTTCACCAGTGGGGAGGGAGGAGCCCTGCTGGTCAGGCAGGTAACAGGAGAAAAGGCTGCAAGACTGGGCAGTAATAGCCTAGCCCCTTCCATGAGTAGGCTCCCCTCCCCTCCATCCTTTTCCCATTCCTTTCCTGTTCAATTCTCCTTCCATTTCCTTATGGTGGCTAAAGCCTCCTCCCTCCCCCAGCCATAGGACATCCTCTGGCCAGCTTTTAGTTAAGTGGGGACAGCCCACGTCCCTGACAGGCCCCACACCCCAGAAGCCACAGGTAGCGCTGGCATTCTCCCAGCTCCCTATTTTCTCCTCTCACAGATAATTGCTCTTCCGACTCATGCTAAAATTCCCCTCCCCCTCTTTCATTCATGACATGATCACACTACCCTTTAGTTTATTTTTTTCTCCCTCTGCTTAAGCAAGAAGCTTTTTTACGGCCTACAGATATGCCGCATGCAACGTTGAAGCCCCAGTGCCCGACAGTGTCCGACACATAGAAAGTCCTCAATAAATGTCTCCAGAAAGATAGAGGAAAAGAAGAAAGGGAAAAGGATGGGGGGGAGACTTGGAAGCTTATCCTTTGCAGTAGCAAATTTTCTAAGGTCTGGTTATGCACAGAATGATAGAATCAGATTCACAAATATTTGAGCAGCATGTAAGGGTGAGGCAAAGCCAAGAAAATGAAATTTAATACTGATCTATATAAATTCCTGAATCAGGTTTAAAAAAAACTTACGCTTAGCACCAAAAAAAAAAAAAAAAAAAGGTAAATAACATAAAAGCTACCTTCAAATATTTGCAGCCGCTGTGGAGCAAATCTATCATGTGTAGCTCCAGACAGCAGACCTGGGGAGGCTGGTTGAAAGCCCAAGGGAGGAAGATTTAGCAGCAGAATTCTGTGTAATTTGTTACGTGCTAAATACAGTGCCTGGCACGTAGAAATAGTGGCTGAATAATTCCACACTTACTGAGATCTTTCTGATCTTTATTATTACCAGCATCATTGTCATTATTTATTATTTATAAGAGCTGTCCAACAATCTGCCTCAAGAAGCACTGAGCCCCGTTCCCCAGAAATCCAAGGTTATCACTGGGTAGCCACCTGTCTGGGGAGCTGGTTGACCTGATGCCTACCTAACCCCTCACCTCCCCTTCTCCATAATCCTGTGATTTGAAGAACAATGCTCTGTGTGTCCTGGGTAGCAAAAGCTGCAGATACAATTCCTGGCTGAGCAAACTGTCTTTTATATAAAGAAGCTTTTGCACTCCCTGCATTTGTTGCAGTGTGCCTCCTTCAAGCAACCCCTCCAAAGCATCTCTTTGATGTTGAAAAATAAAATTGCTTTGTGTGAAAGCTCCTTTAATCTTATATAGATACAAATGCCTTGTATCTTTGGGGAGATGCCAAACCACTCTTTCTGTTTCAGAATTAATCTTATTAAAGAAAGCTCTATTTAATCCCCACTGCTTTTGCCAGAGATGCTGAATAATTCCACATCTATTGCCGCTTTACTAGGCAACCTTCCAGGATTTAGTGTTGTCCAGGAAAACATACTGGCGAGTTTAGGCTGGATGATGGCATTCCCACTTTGGGTCTAACGCTGTGGTTGTAGAAATGTTCCTTTACACATCTTTTTTTTTTTTTTTAAATTTTTATTTTGGAGAGGGGTAATTAGGTTTGTTTGTTTGTTTGTTTGTTTGTATGGAGGTACTGCTGATTGAACCCAGGACCTCATGCATGCTAAGCATGCACTCTCCACTGAGCTATACCTTCCCCCGCTTCCTTTATACATCTTTATCTCAATTTCTTAGTTAAAGAAAAGGAAAGACTTCTTCAACAATATAATTTGATTCTACAGCCAGCCAACATTTTATTCTAAATTCCTGCATATGGATGAATTCCTCATTTAAAATATTATGGGGGAAAACAGAAAATATAAATTATATCTAATAAAAATAATGAACTCAGATTAAGTCTGATAGTTTTCTTATAAATTAGCAAACATAATGCATCAGATAAAATTTTTGATTTTATAATGAAAACCCTTTAATACTGTTTAATTCAGTTAAACCCTATATCCAAATATTTGGCCATGAGCACACTTTATTTATATTTTATGTCTCCCTGAAGATCAATCTGTAATTCATTACAGTTTTTCTACATTTTTTCTGTATCATATACCCCTATATTTATAACTTTGCAGATTAGGATTCTGAAATAATTCTTTGTAAATTTAGAGGAGAATTCCACATATTAATAAAACCTGCTGTCATATCTTACAAGTAATGATGCACTGATGTCAGTTCACAAATAAATTCCCCAAAATTCCTAAAGCAAAAAAAAAGAGAGAGAGAGAGAGAGAAGGAAAAGGTAGGCGGAGCTTGCCTGTTGTGAATAATGAGTTGCTTCACTGACCATCTCAATATAATCCCATTTGATAAGCCAGTGCTGCTAGTATGGCCAAGGAAAATAGAGTTCTTATGAGGTTATTACCTGTTTTCTCTTTCCAAAGAATATAGGAAACCATTGATTAGACTATCTGGCTTGTACAATGTATTTTATATATAAATGTATATTTCATTTATGTACGTATCAGTATGTATATAGAGACATACAGTTGTATCAGTCAAATGACATTACAACTTCCTCCCTCCGAACACACTTCTCGATTTCCTTCACGAAGAGCCATCCATAAGTGATCTAACCATGCAACCGATGAAATAATCAGACGTTTGTCAATTTCAACACATATTTATGACCTCCTACTTTATGCCAGGCATTATTCTATGGCAGGAATACAGTGGCAAATAAGAGATAGTCTCAGATATGCAGATCAATGAACATGATACAAATACTATGAAAAAAATAAAACGACATAACAAGATATATAGTGACAGAGGCAGAGGGTGGAGGGGGGTTATTTTAGATCCATTGCTCAGGGAGGGCCTCACAGGGGAGATGACATCTGGGCTGATGCTTTAGGAGGAGTAGGGCATCTGAAGAGAACTTTCCAGACAATGGGAAGGACCAATGGAAGAGCCCTGAGGTGGGAACAGGCTGCAGCATGGTGAGCAAGGGGAGGAGTGGGATTCCAGGAGGACCAGGAAGGAAGCAGGGGCCAACATGGCAGATTCTGGAGGCCTTTCAAAGCGAAGTGGAAATCACTGGAGTGTTTTAAGCAAGGTCACTAAGACATGATCTGTGTTAAAAAAGATCACCTCTGAAGAATGGATTGTTGGAAAGCCAGAGGAGGGAGGCTGTTGTAGAAGATGGTGGATTAGACAAGAGTGATCACAGGAGTGATGGAGAGAAAGGATTCAGGACATTTTTTTGGAAGACATCACTAAGAGGATTTACTGATTGATTAGCAGGCTTGGGAGGATGAAAGAGAGCAGAACCAAGAATGACTCTGAGCTTCTATGTCTGAGCAACAGCATGAATTATACCAGAGGTTCGCAAACTTTCTCAGTTCACGGCACCCTCAGTATCTCAGTGAATTCTTCACAGTGCCTCCTAAGCCAGGAGAAATCTACAATGGTTTTCACTTATTAGTTATATGCAAATAATTTAATAAATACTTGTGTTGCATCCCTGTCATAGATTTATGTCCCAATGTAAAACACAAAAATTGAAAGAAAAAATAATATTCTTACTTCATTCTTAACAATGACTTGCTAATGGAATGTGTATGTCTGTTGGGCATTGCACAACTTGGAATCAGATAGCATACAGCCACCCTTATTTCCTGTTCCACGCTGATGTTTTTTTTTACTTGCTTATCTCAACAACTGCCAAAAATCCAGCTTTGCAAAATATGCCATCATTGAAAGGAATGCAGTGTAATCTAAATTACAAGTTTATACAATACCCAACAGATGTTGAGTATAGCTGTTTTTCTCAAACATTTTAAATCCACTGCAATATCCCTGTGAGTTCCTCGCAGTGCCCAGTGAACCTCAGCACTCAGATTGGTCAGACCATTCAGTGATGGGCTGGGGGCAGGGAACAGCAGGGGAGGTACTATAAGTGAGGGCTGCTTGGGTTGGATTCTCATGTTGGACGTTGAAGGAGAGCTAATGACCAAGGAAGGTTAAGGAAGAAACATGTACTACAAAACCAAATTCCATTTCATCTGAGCATAGGAAAAAAATATCCATTATCCAGTACTGGAAGTGAGGTGCTCTCTGGCTAACTTTCTGGGTAACTAACAGCTAACCAGAAAACTTTATTTTTTCAGCTGTTATTGTTGAAGAATCCCTTGGCGGACTCAGCTCACTCCCTGCGCTGTAAGTACTGAATGTGAGCACAGCTGGGCGTGGCTGCTGCTGCACCTGCCAGGTCTCAAAGGCCACACAGTCATGATCGCAAATCATCCTCATTGTCCCCCCTGTGAGCCACACTGTGATCCCAGAAACAGCAATGTCAAAATACATCTCCATAAAATGGATTTTGTTTTAAATGTATTTTAAATTCACTGGAAGTGGGAGGAATGTTATCTCAGTGGTGGAGTGCATGCTCAGCATGCATGAGGTCCTGGGTTCAATCTCCAGAACTTCCATCAAATAAATAAATCAGTAAATCTAATTACCTCCCCTCCCCAAAAAACAAAGAAAAAACCCCAGAACAACAAAAAGATAAGGGGAGAGGGCATAGCTCACTGGTAAGCGCATGCTTGGTGTGCATGAAGTCTTGGGTTCAATCCCCATTGCCTCTGTTAAGGAAAAGAAAGAGAGAAAGGAAGGAAAGAAGGAAGAAAAGAAAGAAAGAAAATAAATGCACCCTATTTCCCATCAAGGGCATAACATTAGATAAATGCTAGATGTGACCACCCGAAGAAACATAGACATAGGATTCAAATCCCTTATGCTCAAAATCTGTAATCCAGAAAGTTCTAAAACCTGAAAGTCTTCATGATTAAGTTTGTGGCAAACTGATTTGGACACAAAATCTGACCTGCTAGAACAGCGGGAAGCAAAATCCAGCCTCAACTGATACGGGGCTATTTAAAGTTTCTCTTTATTCCACTTATTGTGAAAATGCACGTGTTTTGCTGTGGAAGTACTAGTAAGATCCACTACAGGGTGCTGCCCCCAGGCCACTCTAGGGTTGTTATATATCTGTGATGTATAAGGCCAGTCTAAATCAGAAAAAAAATCTGAATTCCACAGCACACTGGCCCCAAGTGTTTTGAATAAGGGATAATTAGTCTTTAGAAACAGATGGCAGGAAGGAACCTAGATCTCTTACAGGTCAATCCATTAACACCACAATTGAGAAAAGAAGCCTGGACACATGTGTGGGAGGAGCAGGGAGCATGTCCAAGATCACATATTCCGTTTGGAGCTTAGCCAAGACAGTGCTATTTCTCCTGCCACCTGCTGCCCACGGCCCCAAAAGGCGGCCCATACATGTGCTCGTTTGTGTTGAGAACACAGGTGCTTCAGCCAAACAGGGCACACCCAAAGTACACGCTCCTACTGAGATGCTAAGTTGAGCTAACTGAACATGAATATGTCATTGATTATAACAGTTAACCATACTCCTGCTTTGTTTCAGACAATATTGAAGGTTTGAGGGAGGTTAGTTCAAAGTCATTCCAAGTGACTCTTGAAAATCAGTCCAGTAAACTTCTAACTAAAAATGCCTCTTCATCTGAATGAATTTCTTTTTAGCAAGTAGAAACTCTAAATACTATTTGTTTGTTCTTTGAAATAATTTCTTTGTTCTCGAAATATTTGGAGGAATCACTAAGAACTCGAGTGGTAAACACTGGAAAGATAACATCTCTTGCTCATTCCCACATTTAATTGTTTCGTAACTCAAAGACTGCTTCCCAGGCGGGCAGAGGAGGGCCCGGGAGAAGGCCTGGGGGAGGAAGAGGCTTGCTGACCAAGCGGCCAGATCAGAGCCTTAGCTTCCACCCCACCTCTGCCAGGGCCATCACACAGGGCCTCACGAGTTGTACAGCGCTCCATCCTTAGGGCACAGCTGGTTCCCAACTGTAAGTCCCTTTCCCTGCATTTGGTTTCCAAAGCTCGAAGCCTTTCAGCACGTCTGACCGGCCATGGCCACAGGAAGAGAGTCAAAGAACAACTCGGAATCAGCAGACTTCTCCGATCGTGGAAACAGAGGAGACATCCTGCTGACTCCTTTACCTAAAAACCACAGCCAGAACACGGAGCCCGTCTCAGGTCACTCAGCCCGGAAGCAGAGGCTATTACCAGTCTTCCTCTTTTCAGTCTAGTCTAATCAGCCATTTACAGAGGGAGTGTTCTGTTCTGTTCTGTTTGTCTGTTTGAGTTACTTATCTCCCTCTTTATTTCAACTAAGAATGTTTCAGGGAACCTGGCCTTAACCCTTCAAGAATGACAAATGGAATTCAAAGAAAACCTCACTATAGGGAACTCAGTCGGCCTCTTACTGACAGCACAATGTGGAAGGGGTTATGCAGATAGAAATCTACCAGATTGTGGCAGTATGCTGACCTCTGGCATTAAAGCCTTATGCCTCTTCACTAAATAATCCCAAGCACATCATCAGTAAATACACTTGGCAAAGCACTTAGCACTTTATTGATGCTTTCCTTTGCTTGTCCATGTATTCATTCAGTGGGTACTACTGAGAGCCTACCACCTGCCCAACCCCATGCTAGGTGCAGGCGTGCAGTAGTCAACTGTGCTAACACGGTACCTACCGGCCACCACCAAACAGCCTCCGCTGAAGGCCCCATCTCTCTCCAGGAGCTGGAAACATCAGGCCGAGGCACCAGGAGGCAAAGTGTGAGAAAGAGCAGACCTCTTAGGGTATCTTTCGTCTTCCCGCTTTTGATAGAGATGTGGCTCTACCTTCTGATAGAGACAGAACACTATGGTTTTCCTACCAAAAAAACCCCCAACAAGACATGTGCGCTGATAAGCCTGCCTGGGAATCAAGCAGGTCCAGGCAGTGGTGTGGACAGAAGCAGAAACAGGGAGCGCGGTTCCATTCAAAGAGGGCAGTCTCCAGTCAACATCACTGTCCCCATGTGGGGAAGCCAGCCCGGGGTCCCCGAGACGCCTATGTCCAAGAGGTACCAGAACTCTTAACTTTTTGTGAACTCTGCCCATTCTAAACATTCACTCTAATTTTTTAAAAACTATTTGAGTTGAAAAGAGTATGTCTGGCAGCCTGCTTTGATTGTGGCAGCCACTTTGTGAAGCTAGTCTAGGGATTGCTGAGCTAATCAGCTGATTATATCAGCTATTATAAAGTTGATGTTTCCTGTTGTGACCACAGAAATTAACCTGCAATCTGGCAGAAACCAGGGTCAAAATGAGTCAAGATCTAAATCACAAGTCAAAACCAAGACGTTTGCCTCGGACACTGGGGACCAGGTTGCCATTACCATTTATTTCTGCCTGACAGCTTTTCCTTTACATTTCTTGGCGAATTAAAGGGAAAGTGTTGAGAATGTGGTTTCTTCTTTGATCTGTAGAATGAGAATGCAGCTGACTGGAGCCTTTTTAGAAGGCCTGATGGGAAAACAGAGAGAAAAGACTCTTAACCCTGAGCGACAGCATGCCATTGATAAATGCATTCTGGGCTATCCAGGGGATCCACTGATTTTGATCTTTTATCTTAAGCAGATAAAAAATATGAAAGCTGGTCCCAAGTGCAAGCACACCTTTGATGGAGCACCTAGTGCCTGCATGTGCTCCTTTACTGCTTCCAGGGCACGGCCAGACAGACCCCTTCTCCTAGGGCTCTTGACATCCCCGGTCCCTTCTGTCTCCCTCTAGCTTACAGGTATCAGGAGCAAGCGGGGATTAGGACTGAACAGCTATAGTAGGTGGTGTGTTTAGGTTTTAAATAAAAATAAGGCTGGAAGGGCTCCTTTAAAACAGAAGAAGCACCTGTAGACACAGAAGCCCCAAAGCTTTCCCAAAGCTTTGCACCATCTGCCGCAAAGGCAGCAACCTCCACCCTCATCTCATGTATGATCTAAACTTCACCTCCTCCATGAAAAGACACAGGTCCATCACAGAGCTGTAAAGTGATGGAGAAAGAGCAAGTCAATGACAGGCCGAGCTCCCAGGCTCTACTTCCTAACTGCCTGGTGAGTGGCCACAGGAATCCTCTTGTGCCGGAGTCACTAATCATATCACCACCCAACACAAGATGCTTATTCATGGGTGTTTAAGCTCTTCAGCCACCCTGCATGCCC
Organism: Camelus bactrianus; assembly: GCF_048773025.1. NCBI lineage: Eukaryota > Metazoa > Chordata > Mammalia > Artiodactyla > Camelidae > Camelus > Camelus bactrianus. The sequence goes on from NC_133552.1 coordinate 17,860,459, forward strand.
ACCCGGCTCTGCCTTTACTTTACTGCCTTGTCATCCCTCTGCCAGGTCAGTTTTCCCTGCCCGAGCAGGTCTGTGTTATTCCCCACTCACCCAGCCCTCTAAACTGTCAAGCTATCCACGAGGACTTTCCCCTTCTCTTTACCGGATCTTACAATCAGTTCTTTTCCACATTTACATTTCGTGAAGCTGCCTGTCACAGGCTGGGTTCTCTAGAGATAGACTCCAAGGTGCATGCTGTTGAGAGGCAATCTGTTGAGATGTAAAATGTTTCTTAGGGACCAACCCCTGAGACAGGAAGGACAAGGAAGCAGGACCCGCAGGAGAGGCCACAGTGGAGCAGGCTTGGCAAGACCGGCCTTGGAGGAGAGCTGGTGGGTGAATATGACCTCTCAGAGGTGCCCCGCCTGGACTCAGATGGACTTTTATACCCCCACCTTCCTTTGCCACCAGATGCGGGCGCCCCGAGAAGGGCGTGGCTTCTGGAAGTTAGCTCCCTGCAGCTGAGGCAGATCCTGAAGGGGCTGGGGGCTGGCGGCTGACCATGCTCCCACAGCTGGGCAGCAAGTCCTTCCTGGAAAAGAGGTCTGGGCAGCGCACCCACATGCACCACACTGCCCTAGGCTAACCCTACAGGAATCCAATAATCCAAGGGCTCTAGCAACCCTGTGGGTGGACAAATATGGTCCATTACTGATACTGACCCAGGCTCCTGGACCCCTTTAATCAATAAAAATTGGTATGAGGCCAGATGAGGAATTCAGGCAAGGCTTTGTTGGGACGCGGGCTGCAGCACAAAGGAACAAAAACAAGTAACTGGTGCCCTTGCTCACTCCCTGAGCGGGGGTGAGCTGGCCCCTTAAATGGGGTGAGGGGAGGGGCGGACCCAGGGGTCAGGCTGGGGGGGGGGGTCTGCCCACCCCCTTGGTGGTGCTGTGTGTGGGGATCCTACCCAGTACCCAGTTTTTGCTCCCAGCACCTCGGGAGTGGCAGTTGGGTTTTGGCTTTTTTGTATCTTACTTGTTCATAATTTGCCCCCATGACATGTGTGCAATTATTTTTAGTCCCTACAGTTTCTTTGTACTCTGTTGCTGGAGGAGACAAGGAGACATTTGTCCCAGTGCAAGCACTGCAGTAAAGGGTCCCAGGTCCCAGCCGTCTCATGTGAATGTCTTCACACATCACACCCCTCATCTAAGGCACCATGTCCCACGTATGCTAGACAGTGATCCTCATGCTTTCATCTGGCTGATTCCCCAGAACAGAGCTTCCCAATCAGAGATCTGGAAAAAGGCAGACCAAAATATTTATCTCTCAAGTCCTCAGAGCAAACAGGAGGATTCTGGGCCAGTTGCCTCCACAATGAGCAGCTTATCCCATTGAGCAGAATAACTATTATCCTTTTTAAAACTTTGGGATGCCCTGCTCCAGAGCATCTACTCTTGGTCCTTCATTCAGTTGCTGATCATTTACTCTGGGGACATCTATTATGCATCAGGCACTGAGCTAACCACTGCAGACAGAGTGTGGAACAGGTCACACAAATTCGGTCCCTGTCATGGAGACACTTAAGGTCTAGTGGAAAAGAAAGATTGAACAAGTGAACACAGAAACAGAACCATAATTAGAAATAGCGGTAAGTGCTAGAGGAGAGGATAAAGGGGTGGGAGAGTAGAGGAGGAGGGTAAGAGAGGAAGTCACAGAGACCGGCAGGTACCAGATCTTGAAGGACCCTGGGAGCCACAGAATGGTGTTCGCGTTTTAGTCTCAGTGCCAGAGAAAGCCATCGGGGGATTTGTAAGCAATGGATATCATGATGTGATTTGTCTTTTGACAAGAACACTCCTTGTAGAGAATGACTATAGGGCAGCAGCAGGGGTGACAAGAAGGCCAGTTAAGAGCGTGTGGCGGTCAGTAATCCAGACTAGAGGTGACGCAGTTCACTGCAGGCAGTCACAGTGGAGCGGGGAAGAGAGGAAAGACTCGAAATATATAACAAGAATCAGTTCTTGCCCTCAAGAAGTTCATGCACTGTTGGAAAGACGGACATGTAAACAAACTATTTAATATGGCAAAATCGTTACTTAATGAAAATATAGAAGGGACAGATGGAGCATCGGGTGGAGAGTGGAAGACTTCGTTGGGGGATGTAGGTGCTGACAATTGTGTTGAAACAAAAATAAGTAAGCGTTTGTCAAGTGAACTAACAGTGAGTGATGCTTCTAGCAGCTGTGGCAGCCGTGATAATGTGCCTCGCAGGAGCCCGACTACAGGGGCCCCCACTGACCAAGACCCGGAACGTTGTGTTCTTCCCCGCCTGCCTGGGCCTCTTCCACTGTGCTGCTCGCTTTGTGTATGGAGTTTTATTTGAATGTCTGCTTTTCTCCCCAGTCTCAAGCTCCTGGAAGACAGTCTCTGTCATGGTTATTGTTGCAATAACTATTTCTTGGTGACTAAATGAAAGTCTTCTCTAATGATTGTACCACTAAATACCAATCATGCCTTCATTTTCCAGCCAGCCTTCCTCATTTACTTCTTACTGTGCAGTCATTTAATATGATATTTTTCTTTCTCTCTCTGGCTTACTTCACTTAGAATGACGATCTCCAGGTCCATCCATGCAAATGGCATTATTTTATTCTTTTTTATGGCTGAGTAGTATTCCATTGTATACATATACCACAACTTCTTTATCCAGTCACCTGTTGATGGACATTAAGGTTGCTTCCATGTCTTGGCTATTGTATATAGTGCTGCATTTCAAAGGCACTGTCTTCAGGTGTGGTCTCTCCAACCAGCTCCTCGGGGGTAAAACCTCAGGCTCCTTTTTTTGTGCCTTTTCATGGACCACCAGGTACTGATCTGCACACTCAAAGGGCCATCCAAAGAGCACTGGATGAAATGAGGGGACAATATGCAGTAGGCAATTCCTGACTAATGGGGTTTTACTCCTTTCTTGGTTCCCAGGATAACAAAGTGAGCTGCCTGCTGCAGAAGGCTTTCAGCTGCTTAATGCCTCCCCAGCATGTCTGCTGAAAATCACAGCCCATCGGAAACATCACCTCCTCACTCTCCCACAGTTTTCCACCATCCCACCCAGACCTTAGCTTCAGAGGAAGAGGATACTGAGGGAAATGAGAAGAGTTCATCTGAAGAATCTTTATTTCCTAAAGACAAAAAGTCTCTGGAGGAAGACCAGCACCTGGAGGAGGAGGAGGAGGAAAAGTATCTGAAAGGAAAGAAATATCTGCATGAACAGGAGCATCTGAAGGAGGAAAAGTATCTACAGAAGGAAAAGCATCTGGAAGGGAGAGAGGATCTGTATGAAAACTTTCTGGTAGACGGTGAGTATCTGGGAAGGATGTCCCCTAGATGCTAGCTAGAGCATCACAATGCCTAGGAAAAAAGAACAGATTTGAGATACAGCCAAAGCTCAAATGATCAGTCCTACCCACCACGCTGACTGCCTCGTTAACCACCGCTGACCAAGTTTCATGCCCTACCTCACAGCTGTGCCCCAGAGCACTGTGCCAGCAGAGCAGACAGGGAGCCCTGAAGAAGGAGACGTGCTTGTTCATAAAAAACCAAAACAAGGCAAACAAAAAACACCCCCTCCTTTGTATCTTTTCCTATCCTTATTGCACAAGTAATACGAGTGCATGGTGGACGTTTGAGAAACTGTATAGATGGAAAAAGAAGAAAGCAAAAATCACTCTCATCCAGAGATGATGTTTTCGCACTTTGGTAGTAATATCCCCAGACTCTACCTAGTGCTTGTAACTTGCCTTTTAAGATACATTATTTGTATAATACATAAATATAAAATTATTTCTATATTTATATATTATAATTATAAATACTACACACTTACATGAGTATCATTCATGCTGTAAAATCTTCTACAAATCATTTGAGTGGCTGCATCACACTGTATTTTCAAACCATAATATTTTTAATTGATTTCCTATGATTGATCATTTATTGCTTGATATTTGTGTTACTTTTTTAAACAGCTCTTTGATAAACATCCTTACAGCTAAATTTTTTAATGACCTCTAATTATTTCCTCAAATACATTCCCGTGATCTGTTGCTATGTCAACAGAGACTAGAATGCTTCCCAGAGTGCCCGCTCATCCCACGCTGCTGATGGGTACTTAACTTTGGAGTGATTTCTCTCATCCTAGGGCTGACATTTTTTCAATACTGTTTCTGCAATTGGCAACTTTTCTTTAAGTTGGGTTTTATTATTTGACAGTGGCCTCCCTGCCTGTGCTGTTGCTCCAAGTGGCATTAGCCATATGCATTTATTCACAGGCCCACACAGTGTCTTCCCTTAATGTTATGACTGCATGGCTATATCCAACCAGAAACAGAAAGTTAATCCAGGTCATCTGCATCATTGTAATGGTGACCTAGAAATAGAACTATTTTTCTGGACCCTGTTCTGTTACCAACTGCAAGCATCTCAGGCAGCTTGAATTTTTAAATCCCAAAGTGATTGCACACAACGAACATCCTAAAAGGTGGGGGGTGGGGGTAGGGGTAGTTCAACAGCCACAGGCATTTTACCTTTACGTCCTGTCCATCAATTCAGTTTTATCATCCTAGATTCCTTCTACCCTCACGAAATTTCAGTTAGTACATGGGGAAGGTAATTCCTCCACTGCTGGGAGATTCTCTTTTCTGTGTGCCTCTACCATGAAGCTCCCTCTCAGAATTGTTAATGTCCCTGCTGTTCGAGTACCAAGTGTAATTTTAATACTGGAAAATAGCATTCAAGCCATTTCTTTTGCACAGTATGAATCAAGCATTCTTAACATGTCCCTGCTATGCGTCAGATCTTCGTAAATATATTACCCACTAGAGTAGGACAAATACAATGCTGTCAAGTGAATGGAAATGTGTATAAAGCAAAAGCTTTGAAAATAAATGCCCTGCTAGCCAAAATTGGAGAAGCACTGAAAAAACTGGAAGGGAATACTAAAATACCTTTAAAGGCACATGGAAGCACGTCTCGGTCTACAAAAACCCAAGGTACCAAGCCAGACTATACAAAACAGGTTAAGAAGGGGTTTACAAGAGGATCTTAAATTTTCAAAAGAGTGTACATCAAGATTTCTTTATGTAGAATTTCCTCCCAATCCCTTTAAGATATAATTTTGTTTATCTCTTGTTTTGAACCTCAGAGCCTAACAAAAGTGCATTCCTGACTCATAACAGATGCTCAGTAAATGCAAATTGAATCAAGTTCAATTTCATTCATTTCACAAAGCCAGGCATGTATATACACACACATGCATGCACACACCCGCATGTATTTTTAAAAACAGCTTTATGAATGAATTGGTACCTATAAAATGAGCCCTAGAAATGACAAATGGGCTTCCCTCTCTTATGCTGAAGGATTAATTGTTAGAGGCTAGTGGTGAGGCACTGTAGTGAGAAGGATTCTGAGCCCCACTTTGGGCTCAGCAGGAAAGAGTGCCATGATCCACTAGTGATGTCTGCCACAGGATCAGGAGAGGAGGAAGGAGCATGCATGCCATTTAGTTGTCTATTTTGTGGCAGATATGAATCTGCCACAAAGAGCATTTTTTTCTTCCTCTCTCAAGAGCTCAACTGCGCAGGTTTGAATGCCACTCTCTCCCACTTATTAGTTACATGAGCTTAGGCAAGTCACTTTACCTCTCTGTGTCTTAGTTTTCTTGGCTGTAAATTAGGGATGACAGTAGACCTACCTTACTGTATGTTTGTGAGGACTGAAGGGGTTAAACTATGCAAAGTATTATGCGGTATGCCAGGCATACAGCATTTTAAGCCTATGTAAGTGTCAGCTACTATTACTATTATTATTATTGTCATTATATTTTATTATTCCCTTACCATTGACTTGTGAAGGGTGGATTACATTCCCCTGGCCACATTTCCATCCTTTGTGAAACGGACATAACAAAAAGACAAGAGAAGATGCAATGAACTAGGGTGTGGGAGGAATCTATGCTCCCACCCAGCTACTCTGCAGGCAGGTCAGTTTCAGAGCCTCCCACTGTCCTGGACAAACCAAAGTAGCGTCAGACTGACACCCTCCATCCCCTCTCTTCTTTAAAGGGATGATTTTCTCCATGGTTTGTGAGGAAATCCAGTAATATTAGAGGAGCAACTTGAATATAAACACAGCTTTGATTGCTACTGAATAATCACTAATTACATATGACGGGTCTTCCCGGACTTGAACCCAGGAGGTCCCAAATCATTTTTGTGAAACATGGGTATAAACCCTCTGGTGTCAGAGTCAGAAGATCCAGCACGGGGTGGGGGGGGGGGGAGGGTTGACCTCAGGCATGTCACTTACTTTCTCCAAGTTTCACTTCCCCATGTGAAAAAATACCTGGTGGTTGTGACAATGAAATGAAAGAACATTCTGAAGACACTTTGAAAGCTCTCCCAGACCATGCAATGGTAAGGTGTGAAAATGCTCTTCTGATCTTACAAGGTCCAGGAAGGCTCTAGAAAGAAGACGTCCTAGCTATATTTCTGTCCTGCTGTCACAGAAGCGGAAACCACCCCATAAGGTCTTTTTTGTTTTCTCAGAATCCAAGACCTTCCTAAAGATGAATTCTGCTCTGTGGCAAATAATGCCAGAGAGGTGTCACAGTATATTACTTCTGATTCATAATATTTTTACTAAATGGTACTTTGAGCCACATAATTGGCTGGATTTGATTTTCTTTACCCTTGCTAGCTCCTCTTTGGTGGCTCCAAATGCTGTTTGGCCTAAATGCTATAATTTGGATGCCATTTCCAGTTGAGAAGTGGTGTACCAAGGATCATTTCCAAACAGGGAACCTGGCAGTTCTGTGTCTTTAAAAAGATAGTTTTGAGACATGCTGATAAGGCAGAGATGGGTGAGCCAGACAACTCATCAAGCAGGAAAGCTCACAGACTGTGGGAGAGCTTCCCATCAGGGTGCCTTGAGTTGGCCACTATCGGGGGAAGATGTTGAGCCCCAAGACCGATCGCCCCCAGCCTCCACTCTGCTCCTGTACAGACAGCATCATTTTCTGTGCACGTCTTGTCCTGAAGGTCAGGAGCACAGGCCAGTGGCACAGGGTGTGTATGGTGGATGTTTCACAATCTTTGTCTCCTTTAATCCTCCAGCCACTCTTTACCCCTCACTTCACAAATGAAGATCCTGGAGTTTGAGAGCCAGTATGTGACTTGTCCAAGGTCACGGAAAATAATTAGAGGAGCCAGGACAGGCTTCCAAGCCTTGTCATCTTTCTATTCTAATCACTTCTTTCTTTGTCCTTTCCTTCCTCTTTTATCTTTTGTTTCTGGTATTTGCTAAATTATATGCATATTTCAATTGTAGAAGAGTAACATAAAAAGAAACAACATCTACTTTTGTTCATTTTTAATGGGAAATTTGAAAAGCAGAAAATAGAAAAATATCTCCCAACCTGTTAATACCCAGATACAAAGCTGATTCACATTTTAGCAACTTTTACTGTGTCCCTCCTGCCTTTATTTTTTGCATGTCTGGTGGTGGGTGGTCCTTGTTTTGCTGGATCATTTTAAACATGCTGTATATACAAGTTTGGGTTTTACTTTTGTAACTTAGTATTATGACTTCAATATTTGCCTGTGTTGCTTAATTTTTGTAGGCATCATTTTAACAGCCAACTAATAGTCCTCAATAATAGTATGTCTCATGGGTTAACTATGGATAAGTGTAAGTGTTGAACATTTAAGTTTCAAACTCAAATTTTCTTTTTTTTTTCAAATTCAAATTTTCTGATTCTCATTTCTTTACTGCTTTTACTATGCCATTCTCTAGTACTAGAAGTGATAGTATATTTTATTTCAATTATACATGAAATTCTTGATGTCATATCATTCAAGGTCAACAGTCAGGTGATTAAATGACACAAGTAGTCTTTAAAATTAAAAATAATTTTAAAAATATTTATATTCTCTGAACCTCAGCCACCTCTCCTATACAGATAGATATCTTTCATCCTGTGACAGGCAGGCCTCTGTGATAACACAAAATAGTAACACAGCAAATTTGAGTGTCCAAAATCCACGATTTCATGAAAATTATCTTCTCAAGTTTTTTCTGATTTTATAAAATTTCAGCCTCATAATTTCTAAAGGATACCATTAAGAGAGACAACACTAAAGAAAAGCAAAAATAGAAAAATTCTGTAAATCAGGGCCACCCCAATCCCAGCATCACATATTTAACAACAGATTTTCTAATAGAAAGAATGATTCTTTCCCTTTTTACCCCAACATTGTCTTTCTGTTCTTTCTTCCAACAGAATTCAAGGCTCATTCATCGCAAACCCCGCCTGATCTTAAAGCAAGGTAATAGTTTTTGATTTTTTTTTTGATAAATCAGGTGAAAATCCATGCTTAGGGATGATGTTTCAGGAGGCTTTGCAACATCAAAGATGGAGAGTGGGAGTGAGGGTGGGGTAGGGGCTGTGGGGAGCAGGTCCCCTGAGAAAGGAGGGGTTCGGGTAGGGGGTCTCCTGGAAGTCACACCCAAGGACCTCCCAATACTGCTCCCTCTGCCACTCAGCCACTCACAGGGTGAGGGACAAGTCCCAGGATCAGAGCCCTGGGCACCCAGAGAGGAAAAGGCAGGGGCCAGCTGACTCTGGAGAGAAGGCTGACCTGGGGAAAGATGGCAAAGTGCCCTCCCTGGGCAGCACCTGTGGTGAAGAGATGAATGAATGCCCACAATGAAGCTGCCATCTTCCGTCCATCAGGCAGACTTCTGAGCTCTAAACGATCATTCAGGGAGTGTTCACGAAACTCCTGCCACACGGCTTAGCACATGCTAGATGGTCAATGACACAGCTGCAGACAGAAGCCTCTATGCGCTCAGCTCTGTAGAGACCCATGGGCTCAGCGACAGGCACCTGCCAGGATCACCCCCACTAAGGCAATCCGTAAGAGGAACTAGTTTTCCTGAGGTCCCCCTCACCTCCACACCGACACTCACGGAGAAGTAAGCCACTTGGCACTGAAGGGGCCCAACGGTGAAGTGACCCCCAGGAAGGTCATGAAGGAGAGCAGGGACCTGGGGGCCAGGCTGCCTGGGTCTGAATCTCAGCTGCTCCACCTGGCCAACTGTGTGCCACAGGGCAGCCATTGAACCTTCTGCCTCGGTTTCCTCATCTGTTACGTGGGGAAAGTAAGTTTCCGCCTCCCAGGCTGTGGTGAGAATTAAATGAGTACCAACTCGAGGGGGCACGTGTGGAGCAGCATCCAGTGCACAGGACACACCCCATAAGGGCTGTGGGTCACTGTTATCCTCCGTTCTGCACCCCATGAGCCACCATGTGTAAAACTTAGCACATGGAGAATGAAAATCATGATTCCTAGTCACCTTTATTCCAAACACACGCACCTGGCCAATTTTTTATTCGTATTTCAGCTGAGGGAGTTTCCTGTTCCCCAGGCTCTGCAGGGAGCGTGGCGATCACAGAGTCCCTGGAGCCTTACCCACTCTGTCCCTAGGCAGTTTGGCTTGACTCCCGAGAGTCCAGGTCTGGGCCTCGGGATGTTCAGAGAAGCCCTGGACTGTCCTCACACAAGGTTGCTGAGAGCCCGAACCCTCCACAAACCCCTTTGGGCAAGAAGTGTTACACTCGTATTTGTTTGCTGGTGGGGTGGGGGGAGCAGATTCTGGGCAAGGGTTTTGTGGGTCCCTTGGAAACAGGAAGGCCCCCTCTCCCACTTGTGCACACGGGCCATGAAGGTCCCAGGCACACGCCAGGCCCCTTCCCTACTCTAAAGCAGCTGCAGAAGCAGGCCCGGGACCAAGGGCCAGGGGCTCCCCGCTGCATCACTCCCGCCACTGCCAACAGGGCACTGGACCGCTGTTTGGCCCTGATGAGCCAGAAGCCTGGTCCCGCTTCTCGGGTGCTGAGGTCACAGCCACATCCCAGTCTGGGGCAGGCGTGACAGGGAGGGTGCTGGACAAGTGGACGTCCGTGAAGACAGAAGTGACTAGACCAGCCCACCAGGACCTTAAGTATAATCCCTGTGTTGGTCAGCAGCTTTGACTTTCCAAGTCCTTTCATGGGGACTGGAGTGCGACAGCTACAATTTCAGCTCTGATCACCTGCCACCAAAGTCCATGCTCTTTCTACCAACCATCGTCACTGCCGGCTTATCTGCTGGGAATTTTCTCTTACACTTGTTTGAGAATTAGGCCAGTTTACGTGAGATGACTTCAGGGTCAAAGCCCCCACCCCTCTCGTTTCTCTAAATTACAGTTTCCCGCCCCAGTTAGAAGTCAGAGATCCCTGAGGAAGGACTCGGTAGGTTGGTGTGTTGGCTCTTCCCTTTGGATCCTGAGCTCCCAGACAGCTGGCCCTGCACCTGACCCCCAACGCCCTGTCATCAGACCCCCAGGAACCTTTCTCGAAGATGGTGGTGTTTGCAGTGAGCAGGCAAGAGGGGACAGAACCCAGAGCTCAATTTTAAGCTGCTGCTTATTTCTTCTGCGCAGCCTGAGGCAGCTGTGAGGCAGGAAGTGCACCTGGAATGAGCAGGGTCATGAGCCTGCAAGGACAGAGAGTGGTCTGGAAGGTTAGGCTGACCATTATAGAGGCCTGGCCCACTGGCCTCTGAAGGGCCCCAGATCCTTTCACTCCAAGTGAAGAAGTGGCTGGCAATCAGAATGGCACACAGACCTACTTTCCATGGTCCACCAGCTGGTCCCCTCTAACCTAGTGACAGCACCACCTGGGATGGGTGGAAGTCCTCGGGAGCTGGGGAGCAGCTGCCGCCACCCCCACCTCCTTGTGGCCATAGCCCTGGGGTCCTAACCTGGCCCCTGTCTGGAGGTGGACTGACCCCTGCGCTCCCCTCTGCTGCTGGCATGCCTAGGGTGCCCACCTTCTTTGCGGTCCCCGCTCCCATCTCTGAACCCACCAGCAGCAGGCCTCCTCGTGGTGATTCGATACCATCTACATCTTCCATGAAGTACGATTGGGAGTTTCTGGACTGGCAGGACCAGAGCACCCAGACGGAATGGATCTATGAGAGCAAGCTCGGTAAGGGGCACGGCACCCTACGTCCGCCGCACGGGTGGGCTCGCAGGCGCTCCGTGTATGTGGAACGCAGGGGCTGGAGTCTTGTCCGTCACCTGATGATGTATACTGCTTCCCAGGCCATTTAAAGTCGTTTCTGGGTAAGAATTTAAGCTCCTCTCTGACCCTCTGACCCCCTTCCTCCGTCCCAGAGCCCTCTCAGAGAAAGAGCGTCAGCAAAGTGCTAAAACAAATACCTTCCTCAACCTCCCCCTGTCCTTTCCTTAGTCTTTCTGTTCTTGTTCTACGTGAACACAGGCCCCTTTTCTCTCAGGGACACAGGCCATTTCTTCCCAGATTACGGACTGGTCCCCTGGGGAGAGGCCATATCCAAATAATCAGGTGGACGGCGGTGAAGGGGACTCAGGCCCACCCCAGACCCTGTCTCAGTCAAAGCCAGCCCTGGTTCAGAATGAGCCCAGACCATCCATAGCGGGGAATTTTGTGGCCACAACTAGAAGTGACTCAGGAGACAGTTCGGCAAGATTGCACTGAGGCTCTTAATCCTCTACCCAATTAAGCCCAAAGGCCCCCCGCTCTAGGATCCCGGGAATGGAACACTGAACAGCCTTTCTCGCCATGATTAATAATTTAAATCCAGCCTTAGTGAGATTGATCCATCACAGATTCACACATTCGTTTCACATCTGTAGTCATGGCAGCGGTAAATCAGATTTCCCCCCGGTACTTCACGCCCCTGTCCCCATCCCAGCCTGTTAAATTTTGTAGCTCAAATGTGGCTAAATGAAATCAGAAGCCAGAAACCCTGTGAGGGAGGATGCAGCGGCAGAGGCAGCCCTGCACCTGCCAGGAGTTCCGGGGTGCAGGCTGCCTGGCATGGGATGAGAAGTATTTTACAGGCTAAATTGGTTCATGTGGGGTTTTTGTCAGCGTGTGTTCTCCAAAAGAGTCCGGAAAACTGGAAGCATTTCAGAGTCAGTGAGCATGACAGCTGGAAAAAATCTGAGCATTTATCTAAACATTCATAAACAGGATTCTGAAAGTCATTTACCGGGTAATCGTCTGTGAAGTGCTAAGGTTAAGCTTGAAAGGATGTGGGAGAGAAGGGAGTTGGAAGGAGGCTGGGGTGTGGGAAGGAGGGCCCAAGAGCCTGTTCATACCCCTGGGGGCCCCCCTCCAGTGAGAGGCCCCCAGAAATCATTGTTTCATTTGCCCCGTTCATTCATGATCCTTTTGGTCTCTGAGTTTAATTTATAAAGCCAGGCAAGTCTGTATCTAATTTATAGGGCTCTCTATATTTGGTCTGTAAGGGCATGTTTTGTCACTAAGTCTCTTTCCAGCACTGAGTTCCTTAAAAGCCAACATATGTTCAGTGTTTAGCAGAAGTCTAGTCACCCATAGTAACACCTACTGATAAAATCCTGTGATGTTGGTGGCCTGGACCATAGGTCTGGACAGTGTTGGAGCCTCTAAGCCAGGGCCAATGAGACGCCCCAGGCTCCCACAGTGACATGAGGGGATGGTGGTTACAGCAGAGACTGAAACACAAGGAAAAGTAAGCAATTTCCTAAAATTCATGAAGGTTTTTCTTTTCCCTTCTGCCTCTGGTTTACAATCAATCTTTTGGAGAGTGTTGGCAGTAACTGGGCAAAATCTGCTGGCAGAACATACATGATCGTTTCTGGCCAATGGAATGGAGCAAAGAGACTCGTGAAGAGACTTCTCTGAAAGAGTAAAGAGTTGTAAGAGGAAGTGATGGGAGGGAAGGTGCAGGGGGAATCCACGAAATGTGGGGCTCCAGGAAGGCAGAAGGGCTCAAAACACAAGAAGAGGAGGCAGAGGACAGTGACCCTGGGAAAACGATCTGGGCGTGATGGGATGGGCCCTGGCCACAAAGGAAAGCAGTTGGGACAGAACACTCGGGGTTCCCAAGAATGACGGGTGCAAAAAAGCGTCTGCTTTCAGCCCATGGCAGAAGCCACATATCCACTTGTTGGAGAAACAAAATCAATCAAGGTAAAAGCAATTCAAGTGCTGGCTGTGTGGGGCTGAGGGCCCCCAGGCGTGAGCAGAGGTGAGAGCAGGTGTTGGCGGTGTGGCTCCTTGGGGTCCAGGACCCTGCGTCCTCATCACCCAGTGCCTGTAAAGATGCAGATTCCCAGGCTGTCTTTATCAGGGTCCCTGCCTGCATCCTTAACAAGATCCCCAGGGGATCATTAGGCACAGGAATGTTGAAACATCAGAGTAGCTCTAGGGTAGAACAGATTTCATGGCTACCAGGTTCCTATTTCTAATGCTCTTTTTTATTATGGGACTGTTCAACCCCAGTGCACCAGAAACAGCATTTTACATGGATTCTACAAACAGCACTTTGAACTGAATATGGAGGAAAAACACCCAGATAAATCCCTGAAACCTATTACTACAGAGAGTGGCAGGTCTGACACCGAAGGAATGTTAAAGGCCCTGAGAATGCTCGGGGCTCATGGCAGGCAGCATTCTGCAGGGGGACCAGAAAGACTATTTATGGCCTCAGGTGTGGACCCATCCAGGCACAGAGCAGGGTCATAAACAAAGTATCCGGGAAATTCTAACACAGCGCGTTACAACCATGCTTGTAGAGATCCTCAAGACTTGGTGCCTGGCGCACAGTAAGCACCTATAAATGTCTGTTATTTACTTGTGAAACTGCTGTCAAATCCTCCTCAGACTCAAGATCAGATACAGTGGTGAGAGGGTATATCTTACTCCCAAGAGACAGCCTTGATCAGAAGGGAGCTGGTGTAGAAATGTGTACACATGGAGACACAGCGTGTAGAAATGTGGGTGAGGATAAACAGAGGGAGGGCAAGTGCTAGCTGTGGAGTAGTTTACTTCAGGCCAGCTGGCCACATGGAGAAGGTTGGAAAGCTCCCCAAAGTACAAACTAGTTCTCAATTAAAAAAAAAACAAACCCACTGTAGCCTCCTGTGGTGTAACTCAGTGGATCCATGCCCAGCCAGCTCCCGGTATGCACCCCTCTGGGAACCCCTGACAACAGAACACCATCTCCTACAGGGACAGACATGCCCCATCATGTGTCTACACAGCCTTGAAGCCCTTGACGCTATGCTTCCTATAGCTACTCCCTCTACAGAAGGAGGAATATCTCCAAGGTCACCCCTCATCCCCAGCCATCCTGCTATCCTGGGGACCCAACTGACCAGAGAAGAAGGCCACAGAGGGGCCACATTTCCCCAGCATTGTTGATTGCAGTCCCAGAGTAAGTTAGCAAAGTTAAGGAGGAGGAGGCAGGCAGAGGGAGCAGCCAGCATATGTCAGCAGTGCCCGCCAGCCCACACGTTCCCCCTCTACTGATCAGCCTTGGGTGCCAGGAAAGAACCTCAGACCCTAAATGTCCAATAAGAACACACTGTAAAGTGTAAGGTTAAAACTGTTAATAGCCACCCTCTTCTGTCTTTTAACAGCACCTTTAAAATCAAAAACACAGAAAGGAGGCTCAACAATGATGCTAACCACCTTGAAGCCTGACTCGCCAGGTAACACTTTAATTTCGTAATTGATGATGCTTTTAAATGACTGGCAGAAGCTACAAATCCCCCTACGAGAAGATAAGCAGCACAGAACTAGCCCACCCTGGGCCAAAGAGAGCCCTCTTTTGACTATCTTAGATGAGCGTGGCCTCAGTTAAGGCCAGAGGCCAAGGCATTATTTCTATAACCCTGTCAAGGTTCAAGGTTCAGGTAGGAAACTGGGCCAAAGAGTAAAATGCTTTTAATTTTGAATCAAAATTGAATTTTCAAAGGAGAGGAAATAATATTTACCACTGGAATTAGGAAGGAAGATAATGGATTATCCACACTCAGTTTATTCCATGATGTTTACTGTACACCTACTAATATTTATTGTATACCTACTGTATACTGGGCAGGATATAACCATGGACAAACCCATCACACCCTCTCAGAACTTAAACCCTGAAATATGAACAAAACAGGGGAATCGGGCATGTGCTGACCATAGGCTACAGGCGTCTAACTGCTGAAAATCAGAGGAGCCTCTTCCTCTAAAATACGCGATCTCCACCCAGGTCTCCCCAGACGTTTAGGAGGTGATTTCTGAACGGATTCCCTCAGGGATCCAGGTCTGGACTCGCTCACCACACAACATTCTATTAATCATTCTTCCAATTCATTTTCTGTATATATTCCCACTGAAGAACAGCAAAAGGCAGGAAATGGTGAGAGTCCCACATAGTCTATTCAAAGGTATCTCCTCCCTGCAGAGTGTCCTGCTGCCCTGGGTGGGCGGGTGCCTTGCTGGTCCAGCTGGTGCCAAGTCCTAGAGAGGACCTAGAGACATGCCGGGCACACAGTCCCTGAATCTGGATGTGCTTCCCTGTCCTTAACTGAAGACGAGAGACAGGATAAGAAACAGAGGATCTCTGCAGCGGGACAAAATGACCTGGGAACAAACCAGAAGTCCATCTTTCTACTCAAGCTCTGTACAGGGATGCCCACTTTTAAAGAGGATCCCGTCGGTCGGTTGCTGGGTTCTCTGAAGTCTGGGCAGCAGGGCTTGACTGGGATGCATGGGCCCCTCCAAACTCGGTCGATGGCACCTTAGTAGGGAATAAATTGGAGTCCCCTGAAAGCCTGCTTAAATTTGTATTTAGGAAGGGTTAGTTGAACTCTGTTAGGGGGAAGGACAGGGGAGAGTCCTTTTGGTGGCAGAATCTCAACCTGCACAAATCACTCCACAAAAGTTCGGCGATTAGCCAGACCCATCCTATGAGAAACAATGCATGGGGAGCAGGAGCGGGGAGGATCAGGGTTACCCACACAGGTGGCTTAGCAAACAAACTCTTTCAAACTCTGGACTATAGAATCTTCTTCAGCTTATTCGATTTCCGGGGGTGGAATGGTTTGGGGTGGTGCTGCTCAGACTCAATGTACAGAGCATCACCCAGGAATCTTGTGAAAGTGCAGATTCTGACTCAGTTGGTCTGAGATTCCGCATTTCTCACAAGCTCCGGGCAGCAGCTTCTGGACCACACTTTGAGTGGCTCTGGGACAGATTATAGGCTGGTGCCCATAGCAACTGCCAGAGCAGCCCACTCTGGACCCACCTGTGGCGGACAATGAGGAATCCACACCATGAGGGTGGAGGAGGTGACAGACGGCTGAGTTTCATCAGTGTGCTCTCTTCTCAGAGCTGGCGCCAGGCTAGCGCCTATGGCCTCTCCCCCTTCCCTCCTTGATAACGCGGGTCCTGCCCTGCGGGGCAAACACACAAGGCTCAGACATCTAGCCCGAACTCAGGAACTGCTTCCGCCAAGAAAAATATTAGAGCAGAGGCATTGGTTAGATGGGGAAGAATTAAGATTTTTCCTTAATCAGTCCAGGAGAGAGACCCTCCACTTCAGGGGGTGCTGGGCGCCCGGCACTCACCTACATCAGCACCGGTCCTCTGAGCCATCTGAAGATGAGTCTTATGTCCCCGTCACACAGATGAGGGGACGGGGGCAAGGCGCAGGTCCTGGACAACAGGGCCAGCACTCAGGAACCTGGCCTGACACCTCCCCTGCCTCCCACAGACCGAGTTCAGGGGAGGATGACGATCTCACTAGAACAAAGGTAGAGGTTGACAGAAATCCCCAAAGGAAAAGTTAATTAGGAATAACGCTTTTGCTCCTCATTCTGCCCCAGTTATGGCTGTTACTGCCTATTTACTGCCCTTGTCCTGACATGCAGACAGTGCCCATTGATGTTAATAAGGTTAATTATCACGTTGAAGTGAATGCTTCTGAACACAGCTGTTCTCGATTCAGGACTCCTGAGTCTCCTTCTTCTCCTGAGAAACACCTACTTCTTTTTTTCCCCTCAAACTCACTGTATATTATTCAATAACGCCTATTAAAACATGGCAATCACAAATGATGGGGCTTTGCTAAGCTATCAGGGCCAGAGCCGGACTCTTCTTGTCCACGGAGGTAGGCTCGTACTCCGAGCATCTTACACGGAGGCTCTGCCACCCGGTCCCTCTAGACCCCTGTTCTATCAGGTCCTACATTCCCCTTCAGTGACAACCAAAAGGAGTTTCCTGAGGGTGTGCCTGAATTCCCAAGGATTCCTGTTGGGCTTTCGCAGATGGCTTTTCAAAACTTATCTAGGCTGTGTCCCTGGCGGAGAGTCTGGGGACACACAGTGTGTTGGAATCAAGCTGAAAGGGCCCCTTTGCCAGTCGTGAGCACCCCGGTGGGGTGGCGTGTGCCCGGCGTGTGGACCTGCCTTGGGGACTCCTGTAGCGCAGGGTCCACAGCAACAGGGCCGGTTTGGGTCAGCAACAAACCACAGCAGGGCAGGCGGTCTGCAGGTAGAAAGGCCCGGGGCTGGGGTCGGTACGGCAGGTGCAGCTGAGGGGTGCTCTCCATCCCACCAGGAGCCCAAGGCAGGCAACGTGTGTATTACTGAACCAAAGTTGGGAAGAAGGGCAAAAACAACGTGTTGGGCGATCACAAAGAATGCCCCTTCTCCACCCTCAAGAGCCCAACAGGGACACAAAATCAGACTGAATAAGTCAGCCCAGCGCCAACCCGGTGGATTTTCAGGGCTCTCTGGATGGCCCAGAATAAGGGGGCTAGTGTCATCCTGAAGCTGAGACAAAGGCCACCATGATTTCCCCAGGGGCCCAATTATCGTGTGTGAGCCCTACCCCCCAGCTCAGCCTCAGGATCCACACCTTCCCTGGAGCAGGGGATCCAGGTTCAGGTAGTAATTGTCAATTCCTCCGTTCAACTTGTACCCTGTTGACACTGGAGGTTCCCAGCCGCTCTGCTGGCCCAGACAGTTACTAGGCTGTAGCTGACCTTAAGAACAAAGGCATCTACGGTCTCCGAGAGACTTTTTAAAAATCTCACTGGCTTGGAGATTCATCTCGTACACTTCAATGAGCAATTACAAACCATGCACATTTCTGGAAATGTGCAATTTTTGACAAAACTGACAGGAAGGAGGGATATTACTCATAATTTCTGAGACAAAATCACACTCAGAATACATCTCTCTCAGAATAAGATCTAAAATCCCACCCACAGCCTACATGGTCCTCCGTGAGCTGCCCCTGTCCCTCCTCACCTCCCCTCCTGCCACCTGGCATCATGTGATCTCGCTCCTCTCCAGGCATACTGTTCCTCTTGCAATTTGTCAAGTATGTCAGCCACGCTCCCATTCACTCTCACCTCAGGGCCTTTGCACCTCCTTTGCCCCCTGCCAGGAATGCTCTTCCCCAGCCATCTGCCTGCTGGCTCCTCTGCTTCATTCAGGACTCACTCCAGTGTCACTTTGTCAGATGAACCTTCACAAGAAACACTCACTTTCTCAAGTCTGCAGATGAAGCTGACCTTTTTATTCTTATTTTATTAATATTCCCAAGTTGAATTTTAAGTTAACTTGATGAATCTATTTAAAGGCTTATTGATGACATATGCATTTTTATTTAAAAGAGTAAGTGCAATGCCATAAATCTATTTCCCTTTTTGTTTTTGTTTGTTTTTTATTTTGGTTCCTTTTCCAAATGTCCTTCCTTTTGCTGTGCCTTCCAAAATTGAAAGCCATGGAGTCTGCCTCTAAAAGGAACTTTTGGGATCAAGTATTAATTGATCCCATTGGCACGCTGGAAGGCGAAGTCGACTCTGAAGACAATGTAAGTTGGATAAAAATTGGAGCCCACCTTCCTCTGAACGGCAAAGCAGGGTGGCCTGGGGGCAGCTGGGAACTGCCTCGTGAGCCCCAGGATTTGTAGTTTCATTCTGTTGTTAACACAACCCAAGTGAGCTTTTCTTAAAACAGACATGAGTTTAAATAACACACATTAAATCAAAGACGGTCAGAAGAAAGCCAGATGTGGCACTGCAAGGCCCTGCTTTCAGTAATATGAACAACACACCCTCAAGATTGCTTCTGAAGGCAGCAAAGCCAAAAACAAAACATGTAACTTACCTAGATGTCATAGATATCTAGATATCAGGGCAAATTGATCTTTGTAGAAACCCTATGTAAAAATGAAGTTAGATTCCGGAAAGATGGACTAGATCTACTCTTCCCACTAAGTACAGCTTAAAACCCTAGACGTTATATACAAACAAACACAAGAAGCTTCTGAATGCTGGAGAGAAGAAGGCAGACCGGCTAGGGACCTTGGGACTCAAGGAATGATAATGGCAGTGAGTTTCCTGAGTTTTTGCTTCATATATCCCTGACTGGGTGCTAGAAAAGACAGCAACCAGAAACCCCGACAAGCACAAACACACACCCCAAGGAAGTCTTAACTGTATAAATTTTTTGCCTGCTACAGCCTGAGTGGCTCTAATTTCCTGTGTCAACTTATCTCTAAGACTTACAACACACTTCGTTTTGCTTTATTTTTTATTGACTTATAGTTGATTTACAATGTTGTGTTAGTTTCTGGTATACAGCACAGTGATTCAGTTATATATATGTGTTCTTTTTCAGATTCTTTTCCATTGTAGGTTATTACAAGATACTGAATATAGTTCCCTGTGCTGTACAGCAGATCCTTGTTGCATATCTATTTTATAGTAAGACTTACAACACATGTTGATTCAGGTTTTACATCCTTTTAACTATGACTAAGAAACTTCCTCAGGATTGTAGGTACTAACTACATCACAAGAGTGAAATCTTGCATTCCTGGAACTCAAAATTAAGCAGATTTTTTTTTAAAGAACAAAGTTAAGCAGGTATGTTCTTTCTAAACTTGCAAAGGAAAAGGGAAAAAACCTAGGCATTTAGGGGTCTTTTTGTAATTTGAATTGGTAAATTTTCTGGTCTCAGTTCCTATTTAGCCCTAAATTCCTTATTTTCTAGACTTGCTTCTATACACACTATATTAATAAGAATTGCTTTTCGAATACTGAAATACCATGTCAAAGGGAGGAAAAAAGATGACTTGAACCTGGATTCACCGCACTGTATTTACTAAGACAGGAAAGTAAACTCAGACATTTTAGAAAGATTTCTCAGAAAGAGTTGAAAACAAAAGGAATTGTTTTCATTAGAAACTTAAATTACTCAGAACCCTCCAGCAGGCCTGTCGCCTGAGGCTCTGCTGTGCCTGGCGGGGCTGCGGTCCGATGGGGCTGCGCAAGGTCGGAGATGAACCCAGACACCGGGAGGGCTCCAGGTGCCAGGGGGGCCTGCGCAGGAGCGCTCCAGTCACAAACACCTGGCCTCAGCATCTCAGGGGCTCTGCCCAGGTGATAGAGCATGGCTCACAGAGTTGGGGGATACTTTCCCCTGCTGCCTATCCCACTTAAGGGATTATGAGGCAGCTTCCACGGCCCAGACCCTGGCGTGCTCATGATGGGCAGCCACGTAGCTCCAAGCTCTACAAATCTCATGACAGGAAGCAGTGCTCCTCCAAGCAATGCCACAGGTGGCAGATGTGCACAAGTCGGGCCAGAGCGGGACAGAAAGCGTGACATAAATGCCACCAGGTTCCTGCAGCTGAAAGACTTGTCTATATGGGCTTCTGAGGCCTTTTCAGGGGGCCACCAGAAGCCACTCAGGTACACACCAGGGAGAGAACGCTGAGGTCCTCGTATCTGAATGGGGGGCTTTCAATCTACACTTTGGTTATGCCGACAGTTCAGCCCCTTGACCGGTTTTAGTTCACTACACATGCTTGTTTTATTTCTGTGACACACTCATGTGTCACACACCCTGCTGTGCAAATCCTTTTGGTTGCAAGAACCAGAGATTTACCCAGGAGGAATCCCAAGGCGTGGAAGGACTCAACACTCGGGCCCAATACATCTACTTGACCAGGAAGATTATTCCTCTCCGTAGGTTGGGGAAGCAGATGGGACAAGCCTCCCTCGATGGCCTACGTGCTGGAGAAGTTGAGTGGGGTGATGCTGCCTAGTTGGGACGAGAACTTCAACCAGGCCCAGCAAGCGGGTCTGTTGTCTGGTGGACCACAGCGGGCACCCTATTTTCTGGTGAACAAAACATGGAATCCAAAGGGGCTGGTGAGCGACCACTGGCCTGGGCAAGTAAGCCGTCGCTGCATCCCAAGGGAGGGATTGTCAACAAAAAGGAATTTAGAGGCAGGAATGTTGGCACCATAAGCCTCAACCTCCACCTGCCCTGGAGCACTGATTCATTCCAGTAAGAAAAAATAAACTAAGGCCTATTAAAATCTGAAGAGTTTATTTGAGCCTCTGTGGATTCGAATTGGGCATCGCCAAACTGGAAGTGGCGAACCGCCTTCTACCAACAGGCGCCACGTCCAACTTAGAGCCTCCTCCATCTAATGGCCTCGGTGTTTAATTAACAAACAGCAGCAATGAGGAGAGGAGTGTGCAGAGGCTGGGAATCAGGCAAGGTGGGCCTGAGACACCTCAGCTTTTCCTCAGCCTAGAAAAACCAGCCAAACAAAAGCTACCTTCTTCTATCTGTCCCAGGTCACATGCACTTTCTATAGGAGGCTTGTAAGTCAGTGCCTACCGTACATTCTCAGATGCTGAACAACCTCGACCTGCAGGTGGGCAGGGCAACGTGAGAGACCCATGGTTTTCCTGGACAGCAAGCCAAACTAGCAAAAGACATCCAAAAAAGAAACTCTTGTGACCAAGCCCCCGTGGGTCAGTTCTGGTTAACATCACGGACTTGGGATAGAATGATCAAATTCACAAAATAAAAAAGTAGCTTACAACGTCATTACTTTGGAAGAATCTTTAAGTACAGATCCGTCCCCTAAAAGAATGTGCTACGCTGGAATTTGACACAACATTGTAAAATGAATATAACTCAATAAAAAAAAGTTTAATAAATAAATAAATAAATAACAAAGTAATTAATAATAATAATAATAAAAAGACATGTGCTAGGTGCTCCCTGCTTTCCTGAAGAACCTTATCCTTCACGTTGAGTAAGTAACCACTGAGAGCTTGGCCATTCCTGAAACTCCAAACACCTGTTATAATACTCTTAAGGCACAGAAGCATTTTTATGTTCTACAGACATCTCCACACTTGGAAAAAGAGGATAATTTTATGCTCTCAAAAGATTTCTTGGTATGCTGCTATTAAAAAAAATCCTTGAGGGAACTGGGGAATGAGGAGAGAGTATGGTCTTATTGGAAATAGTATTTAAAACAAATCCTCCCAGCTACCCTACTGTTCCCACTGATTGTCTTTTTCGAATGACATGTTGAAATCTCATCTGGCAACTTAGGGAATCAGAAAAGTGATCATTCATAAACCATTAATTTCCACTTTCTGGATATATCATCTGTGGTCCTTCTGTAGGTTTTTACCAGCTCCTATCAGATGGTGTTTAGGACCATGGTCAAAGAAATGGCTGTTCGCGACGAAATGGAAGAGGATTTTTACATTCCCCTCACTGGTCATCTGGAGAGTGAAACCAGAAGGAAACTTGGAATTCTGTAAGTGACTGGAGAGATCAAGCAATTGGTCAGTGAGTTCGGAGAGGCCAGAGGTAGCGGCAGGGAAAGTGTAGACTGGGTCACCAGAGAAGAGAGCAAGACCAAAGTCAAGCAGGTCCCGAGTCAAAGGGCAGGCACAGGCCAGGCACAAGGGCAAGGGTAAGACTTGGGGTCAGGGGGACAGAATGATCTGGCTACTGAAACTTAAGAGCAAAGAAACCCACGAGCATGGAATGTGCAGGACAGATCAAAGGCAGGCAGTGACAGAGGTTGGAAATCCAGGACAGGAATGAACTTGAACAGAAGTCTGGGAAGCAAGACTCAGACCCCTGGGACAATGGGGGATCAAGATCCTGAGCATCTGCCCAGGAAATTTCTTAGCTGTCTCCTAGGCTAGCCAGTGCTTTCCCATGCTCCCTGGGCGGGGAGAACCCTGAGCGTCACTGACCTGGGATTCAGGCTAGAGCCCCTATTTGGAGTGCGAAATGATAAGGTTATCCCAGACTGTTGCTAGCACCAAATCTTTCCAGTTGGCATGACCCCGGGTCACAAAATGTTCCAGAACCGTATTTGTACATCCAGCCTGTGGTACACGAAAGTCTGGTTTTTCACTTCTCCAGCTGTCAGAAACCTTGGCGAACAAGGTGCACGCTCAGGTGTCCAGCGGGTCTGTGCAGACCCTCCCTCAGTGGCACCAAGGATCAGGCTGGGGGGATGGGGTGTCCTGCATAACCTCCTCGGTGAGTGGATTTTCCCAAAATTCAGGATGAGAGATTGACTGCCAGCAGCTTCTGCTTTGGGCTCAATAGTCATGGGGTGAGAGACCCTCGAGGCTTCTCTAGGAAAGGGGAAGGCAAAATACACAATGTAAAACCCAAAGAACATCAAAGCTTTCAGATCCTTATACAGCAGCAAAAACAAATGCCAAATAATATCTGGGTAAGTCATCCTGCGCTGTATGCAAGATTTTCTCCCCTTCTGTCCCATTTAAGCCTATAAGCAAGATTCCTTCTAACCTAATTGCACTCAGTGGATATTTCCTGAGCACCTACTGTGTGCTGAGGTATGCAGTAGTGTATACCCAGTCTCTACCACTGAGGAGGTAGCTAGTGAGGATTCCACTAGCTTGCAGAGGTGGGCCAAGAGCCAAAGGAGAAACCTTCCTGAGAGGGCCAGGGGTGCCTCTGGCTGGATTCCCCTACTAGAATTTAACTCTTGCATGCACGAGGCATCCTGCTCTAACCCCATGAGGTAGGCTTTACCCCACCAACTCCTCAGCCTTACTCGTTCACAGGTGATGGTGGGCTTAGGTGACTGCTGCAATTCTATTTAAAATGCTTGCAAATAAAACAAACAATACTTGGTTAAAAAAAATGGACTGTGTGGAGCTTATTCTCAAGTTCCACTATTGCTTTTAGAGTACAAATAGGAAATCTCTGTTCTCTGCCAGGCAAAACACCAGCCCTTCCCTGCAAAGGGTATTTGCTTCCTGAAGTTGCTTAGGGTTAAATTATTACACTCTCTTCAAGGAATCTGAACTGAGAACTTAAAATCTGTCATGTCAAAGGCCTTCTTCTCAGATCCAATTAAGCCTGGGAAGCTCACTCCTTCCGGCAGATTCCCCTTCAAAAGGGCTCTGATCTGAGAACCGGGAGAGGCAGCTGCCCCTGGAGACCACCCTTATTTGGAAGAAAAACAGTCCAAGTCGTTGAAATGCCTGGATGACTTGCTTTGTATACTGACACGAGAGGAACTGAGGGCTTGATCATTTTGAACAGTTGTGCCTTAGTGTGGCTTTCATGGTAAGCCATTTTTGAGTGAGTTTGAAATTTTCCTACCAAATGCAAAGGGGTTTCAGGTGGCTCTGTCCGATTCATAGACAGTGTTGTTTCTCTAAGCTATTTCCAAAGGCAGCCTTCACTGAAATATGCACAAGCCGTAGAAAAATCAAGCCACACGAGCTTAACTCATAGAGCCAGCCTTGTATTTGGACCTCCTAGCCCTTCCTGGCTCCCAAGAGGACCCCCTACTGGATTCATTTTGAAAAGTCTGGAGGCTAGCCCAGGCGCCCAGGCTGAAGGCCAGTGAGAGGCCGGGAGGGAAGCACAGCATCGTGCGCTGTCCTGTTATTCCTGAGAACAGACTGGAAGAAAGCTAGGTCCAAAAGTGGAGCAATCAGTCCAGCTTCCCACCTATGGATCAGTACTGTGTGAGCTGTGTAGCATGATATGTAAACAGGAACTTCGTCTCAGCTTTTAAAGATGATTCACATTCCTTTCAGGTTGAAGAAAAATTTTGAAAAATACAAGGAAATAATCCTCTGGATCATCAAGAAACGTGAAAGTAAGAACCCCTCTCCCATTTTCCATCCTGTGACCTTGCTCTGCTGGGGTGCCTCTCCCTGCCTCCCACCTTCTGCTGTGTCCATAAAGGAGGCAGAAATGCTTGTTCCCTCACTTGAGCTGGGCTGTGAAGGTCTTAGCTGCTGGAGATAAAATACTAAGCAAGTGAGACCCAGTCTGGGACCTCGACAGGCTTATCCTTTGGTGGTAATGGTGAGTGGGTAAGGATAGACAAGAAAGCAGAGAATTTGTATATAAAATGGTTAATACTGGGGTGGGAAGCAGATATCACAGGACCACACAGGAAGAGAGCTAAGCTAGACAGGGGCCGGCAGGGTGCGAGGGTGCTCCAAGAAGTCATTATAAACACAAAGTTTAAGAAATAGCCCCTTTATCAGATAATGAAGGCACCTGAGGTCCAGCTGTTAAGATTTGCCAAACATGGACGATGCCTTTTTTTAGGCCTAATCATGGAAAGCTTCAGTCAAGAGCCTAAGCTGTCAGGCTGCTGAATTCAGAAACTCAAAACCACCATGTGGAACATCTTTCAGATCACTAGGTCCAACATAACGTAGAAACGGCAAGAATACTCATGGCAGACGGAGCTAATCAATCGTGGTGTTTCTTGCTGCTGAGCCAGGACACAGCCCCAGATTCCCTCTCCAGGAAATGCTCTTGCTCCCCAGAAACAAGGCAGCCCCTGACCTAACTCCTGCAGAGTAACTGCTAGAGGCCAGGTATTTTCACATACACGATCTGATTCCAATTAACCTTCATGACCAGGTGAAGCAGGATAAACAAACTTAGGCTGAGAGAGTAAGTGACTTCCCTGGGATCCCCAGCCACTGTGCAGGTGTAAACCACACTCCCACCAAAGACCTCTCAGGTCAGACCCAGAGCTCATCCCGGTGACCTGTTCAAAGAACAACAAAAGAAGAAAAAGGTCTTCTAAACCTAAGCCTCGTGCCCAATTGGAGCTGGGAGGCTGGAAAAAGAAGGAATCATCACCTTCAGTTTCTATAGCGGGCGAGTCCCGCCTCCTACCAAGACTCTCACAACAGGGTACCCCCCAAAACAAAGATGCTCTGCAGCCAAAAACACAACAACAGTCTATTACACGGGTTATGTTATACTCATCTGTTGTTTCTATTTCTGTTCCCTCCAAGCTATAGAAGCCAGTGTCTGTCATTCTTTAGCACCATAGCAAAGCACACAGTAGACGCTAAATAAGTGGTTTTTGAATAGATGCAGGCAGGCATGATTTTTTTTTTTTTTTTTTGCTCGTTTTGGGAGATTAAGGCCTTTTAAGACACTCTACTGTCACATACTCAGGGTAGGACTTCCAACTGGAGAATGAAATATGACACGGCTGGATTCTTCCCAGTGCCTCACCACCCCCACCACCCCACACCCACTCCCTGTTCCTCTGGAAAACTGAAGCCTGGAACATTGGAGCTTTTAACACAGAAAAGCCACAATTTCCAACTGATAAGAGGCAGCCCTTCCATATGCAGGCTATAGCCAGTCCCAAAGGAATCTCCCAGCCTCCTTTGAGATACAAACTCACTTCCGGTATCCAGACCACTGTCTGATATCGCAGGCACACAGCCCCGTCTCTGAACCCTCTGATTTCTAAGCCAAGGCTGGCTTCACGGGCATGTGCCCTGTGCTTGCTTAATAATCCGCTGGCACTGTCTTGAAATTCTTAATAAATTTAGAACAAGGATCTTTGCATTTTCATTTTGCACGGAGCCCCTCAAATTAGGTCGCCTCTCCTATTCAGAGCCATCTAGTTGGGGGAAAAGAAGTGGGAGAATACGACACAGCTCATGTCTCGGGCCATCGGAATTCAAAGCTCCCCAGGTGAGGGAACACAGGTTTATCGCCTGCCCTTCTCCGAGGCTGCCAGCTCTAGGCAGCCCCAGCTCAGAGTAACCTGATGGTCTCTGCAGGCAGCATGATCCCACTTGAAGGAAACGGAGGCTCAGAAAGGCAGCCTAAAGTCCCCCCTAATAAAGGCAGAGCCAGAGGTACAGCACAAACCAGAAAATCCATGATTTTAGCATTATGACAGGGATAAAAATGAGCATCTAATGTCCTCTTTTATCATGACCGTTTCAGAAAGGCTTTCTATTAATTTCTACTTGATACTCAGAAACAGCAGCTGGGCTCACGTCAGCCATCATTTCCACCTGGTCAGCCAGTCCCTCAGTCTCGGAGGGAGACAGAGACCGAGACCGAGACGGGCTTCCTGACTTTTTACAAGGGACTTTAAATGGCTCTGCCCCTGCCCACCTCTCTCCTTCTCATTTTCCTAAGGAAACACTCCCTGTGTGAGCTCTAATGAGCAGCCTCTCTAGTTCCCCAGGTGGTTCTCCTTCCCCATCCCCCATCCCGTCTCTCCATCCTCACTGACACCACTTAGACATCGTCTCTCCCCACACCCGAAGATCTCACCAGCCCCCTCGACTTCCATCTTCTCTCTCAGTCCTTTCTTCACATTGTTTACAGCATTATCTTTTTATAATCTCCACTGGCCCGCCATTGCCTCCAGGAAAATCCCACATTCCCCATGTGGCTCCCTTTTTCCTCTCCAGACACACTGGCATTTTTTGTTATCCATCGAATGGGCCAGGCACCCTTGCCCCTGGGCCTTTGGACTTGCTGTCCCCTGCCTAGAGCGCTCTTCGCTCCAGTATCTCTGTGGCTAGCTCCTTCACTTTATCCAAGTCACGGTTTCAGAAACAGTTTCTTTGGCTACCCTTTACAAGCCAGCGCACATGCACGCGCGCGCGCGCGCGCGCACACACACACACCCCACACACACACACACCCCACACACACACCATTTTCCATCCTTTGCACCCTGCTTAATGTTTCTTCAGAGCACTCCTAGGCATTGGCATATGAAGTGTTATCCGGTCACTTATTTAGCATCCGTCTTCCCTACTAGAACACGTAGCAAGGACTATGGCATCCCAGACAACCTAGGACAGTTTTCCGCACACGGGTACACAACAGGTATTCAATGAGTGTATAAAGAAATGTTCTAGCCCTGCCGGCCTCTCCCGAGTCATCTGCCATCACCAAGCCGGTCCCACACTAGCCTTCAACCACTCAGGGCATAATCTAGGAATTCCACCTTGCACAGAAGAGGCAGCTTCCACTGGGAATGCCCTCAACCTCCAGGGCTGGTTACGTTCCCTGCGAGCTCTGAGGCACCCTCTGTGTTGGTTCGAAACTTCAGAGTTCCTCGGGTGAAATCTGAAATTAGCCCCCGGGGGAAGCAGGCCTAAGAAAGAGGCAGCCCGCTCCAGGCTGGTAGGTGGCGTTTTAATAAGCGAGGTAACATATCCGAGGCTTGTCTTGGTCGAAGCAAGATTAGATTTCCGCCGGTGCCCACCAGGACTTTAAAATTTAGACACAGGCCTTACCTGGCTTCAGGCACGTGTTCATGCAGATGGGCTCAACAACACACACTGCTCCCCTGGCTCTCCTTTCAAGGCTGCGTCCTTGAAAAGGGCTCCCGCTGCCGGAACCGTGGGAGCAACGTGCCTTCCAGGGCCAGGCGAGGGGGTGGGGAGCCCTCCATCGCCCCGTCCAGCTTGCAGGTCCAAAGGCGGCCACGTCCTCCCCGTGACCTCCTCCAGCACTGTGTTGGCCCCAGTGGTGGGGCCACCAAGCTGTCTGAACTAACCCCCCCAAACCTCACTGCCGAGGGAGCCGGGCCCCTTCCGGCGGCGGGCAGCCGGCCGACGCCGACCTCGCCGGAAGCCCCGCCTCCCGCTGCGCCCCCCGAGGGTCCCTGGGAGCCGGGGTTGTTCCTCCGGTGTCCTTCCTAGCGTAGTTCCAAAGTTCACTTGTTATAAAAAACGGACCAAAATGAAGATGAAAAGAAAAGCATTGTTGCTGTGAAAATTAAGTGGAATGCTTTGAGAAGACTCATTAAGAGAAGATTTTTTTTAGAAAACTGTCTTGAACTAGATGTGGACTAAACATACGTAAAAGAATGAGGAATATACAGAAAGATTTTTAAAGTCTAATTTTGCACTCAGGCTATTTAGCAATTGCCACAACGGAAAGTTAGACATCATAAACTATGAATGGGGTTTGAGCGAAAATGATCACAGAGCTCTGCATTTAAAAATGGTGTGTTAAACAGAAACAGACTAGCAGACATAGTGAATAATCTTATGGTTACCGGGGAAAGGGGGTGGGAAGGGATAAATTTGAGAGTTTGAGATTTGCAAATGTTAGCCACGATACATAAAACAGATTTAAAAAAAAAAAAAACAATTTTCTTCTGCGTAGCACAGTGAACTATATTCAATATCTTATAATAATCTTTAATGAAAAAATATGAAAATGAATATATGTATATACATGACTGGGACATTGTGCTGTACAGAAAAAAATGGTGTGTTAATACACATTTGCTTGTTAAGTTAAAATAACATGTTTAAGGTAGGTTTCATTTTTTTCTAATGACTCCCCACTTTAGCTTATTTTTTTCAATTAACAGAATCAGCAGCCACGCTTATTTTGGGAATATGGCTGGTGTGTCCCCCCTCACATTTCCAAGTCTGGACTGAGTGGTCTTCACCATGGCATCTGGGATCTGGCACTGGGCTGCTACATTGTAGGCTCTTAAGAAATACGTGTTGAATGAATGACAAAAATGAGAGAGCTGGAAATTCAGCCTCAACATCTCTCCCTTCAAAGGCTTGCTCTTCCTACTGCTTGGCAGCCTTCCTTGCTTGGGAGAACATGCCCGATGTCCCAAATCCTCAAACTCTCTTTGGTGCGTTGAGAGAAATGGATGTAAGTTTTCTTTCTGTTTTCCACCAAAGACTTGCTTAACCAAAGGACTACAGAGACCACTATCTCGTTTACTTTGTGTCATCAACCACCAAAAGTCGAGGAGCCTGAGAAAGAAGAAGTAAAAAAACCTCGTATTGTTCGCCGTGAGAAGACACTAGAAATAGATACGGACTGGATAAAGAGCAAGACTAAGGTAGACCCTTCCTAATCCACTATTCACGCAGGCTGCCCAGAAGGCTCATGAGGATGGGGACATTTGGTCATTTTTTGTTTTTATAAATGGGCAATGAATTCCAAGTAATTTCCTGAGTCAGGCAGGACTGTTGATAAGTGTGTGCCAGTGTTCAGGCAAAATCCAGCCTGGCCAACCCAGGAGCCAGCATCCCCACCATAGTTAGGGAGAGACTGCAGACAGACAAGAGCCAGGGAGGACTCACAGGCAGGCAGACAGACAGCAATAGGGAGAGCTCATGGACAGACGGCAGCTGGGTCCTACCTTCGAGGCGCTGTTTTCTCTCTACTAGAACTGAAGAAGGGGCCAGAGATGTAATCCCTTCTCTCTTAACTTTCAGCTCAGCCTCATACTCTGTCCCCAGGCAAATGGTGGTGAGATTTTGGCTTTTAGATATGCCATTTGTGATATATTTCCCAGTGAGAAAAAAATGTGATGACTCTACCTCTGCACCAGAGATTTTTCTTTGCCCGTGGGGTCCTTGTCATCAGGAAAATGTCATTACATGACAAGTGAATTTGACAAGAAGAAAGCATCTAGAGAAAGTCTGGCTTTCAGGTGGCTTTTGAAAATAAGACGTAAAATACAAAATCGTCTCCCATGAACCATATCTAGAAGCTTCCTATGGGCTATTAGGAATAAACTAACCACAGATGTCCTTATAAAGCACTTCTCTAGGTTAAGAAAAAAGAGCAGTGATTTGTAGACTAAGCGTGCCAGGTGGCTGGGAGCTGACTGGTTGGAGACAGCGTGGGTTCTGAAGACGAGCCCACAGGCTGGGCGCCAGATTGTGGGAGTCCAGCTCCCCTCTCACTGGATAACCTTGTGTAGGTCACTTAGCTTCTCTTAAATGGGGCTGATACTGCCTACCCTGCAGGGTCACTGCATTGTGGAAGTGAGGTGTTGAGCACAGTGCTGGGTGTGGGGACAGAGTCAGAGGGTCATTGTCATCATCTCATGCCGTGGTTCCTGGGCATTTAAAGGCTGTGCCCTGGGGCGCCCCCAGCACCTCCTCCTCAAACCACCGTATCTCTTTTTACTTACTTAGATTTTGGCATTCTGACTTAAGCTCTCTTGAACACAGGATTCTATAACTGTTAAAAACAATAGCTTGAAAACCACTGATCTGACATCTAGTTAGAATCACGCAGGATATGAGAGGACCTGAAAAGGCTTCCTGCTACAAACACCTGGGAAACTTAGTGGAAATGTAAAAAGCATCCTTTTAAATGCAGAGCAGAGTGTATAAGAAAGCAAGGGAGTTATTACTGGAAATCGAAACTGGGAAATGAGAAGAGTGAGAGTAAGTGAGGAGTGAGTGTCCTGGGAGAGGGGAGGGGTGGGAAGGAGGAGACAGCCGTCCTGATCACTCAGGGGCTTGGGTTTTAACACCTGATGGGGACACCAGGCAGCTGGAGGACTTGCGTACTTTTCAAGCACACATGAAATAGCTACAATAATTGATGGCACACTGGGCCACAGACACTAAAGAGCGGCTATCATATAGACTCTGCCCTCCTACCCTTGTGTATTTTGATTGGGAATAGTAATAACATAGCCAAAAACAACTGGTACATGTGCAGATTTAAAAGCATGGTAAACAACTTGTGTGTCAAAGAAGAAATCATATTGGAAATTTGAAAATATTCAGAATGAAAATGTAGGTATCTACAGTTGGGGGAACAGCTAAAACAGTATTTTGAGAGAAATATTATAGCTTTAAATGCTTGTATTAGGGAGGATGGTATAGTTCAAATGGTAGAGCGCGTGCTTAGCCTGCACGAAGTCCTAGGTTTAATCCCCAGTGTCTCCCTTAAGAAAATCACTAAATAAATAAACCTAATTACCTCCCCACCAAAAAAAAACCTAAAAAAAAAAAAAACTCAGAAATATACATGCCTATATTAAAGAAGAGGAGGAGGAGGGTCAGGAAGAAGAAGAGAGATGGAAATCAATGAGCTCAACATTCAAATCAAAGAATTAGAAAAAATAGAAAAAATTTGCTAATATAGAAAACCCACAGAAAGGAACATATATAAATGATAATAAAAGGAGCAGAAACTGATACAATAGAAAACAAAGAAGTAATAGAATAAGCAAACCAAAAAGTTGGCTCTTTGAGAAGACTAGTAGGCAAATCTCCAGGCAAGGTTGATCCAGAAAAACAAAAAAGAAAAGGAAGAAAATCTATAAAGAATGAAGACAAGGACATCACAGAGAGACAGTAGAGGGTTTTTTTTTAACATTATATCACAAATTTTTATGACAATAAATTTTAAAATTTACATAAACAATTTCCTAGAAAAATATGATTCACTAAACTGATTCAAGAAGAAATAAAATCCATGAATATACCAATATTATGGGTGGAACATTGTCCCCCCCAAAAAATATGTTTAAGTCCTAACCCCGAGTGCCTCAGAATATGACCTTATTTGGAAAATTGGTCTCTGAGGATGTAATCCATTAAGATGAGGTCATACTGGAGTGGGGTGGGCCCCTTATCCAATATGACTGGTATCCTTACAAGAAGACGGAGACACAGGGAGAACACCATGTGAAGATGGAGGTGTTGAAGCCATATGTGTCCCAACCAAGGTACAGTAAGGATTGCAGCCAAAAGCCAAGGAAGAGTAAGGATCATCACCAAAAACTAGAGAAAGGCATGGAAGAGATTCTTCCTCAGAGTCTCCAGAAAGAACCAACCCCACTGACACCTTGATTTCAGACTTCTGGCCTCCACAACAGTGAGAAAATTAATTCCATAGTTTTCAACTGCCCAGTTTGTGGTACTTTGTTATGGCAGCCCTAGGAAACTAATACAACCAGTAACATGAGAGTGAATGAGATAACAGTTTAAAATCTGCACACACAAACACACAGACACACAGTGATCCATTTCAGCCTCCTCGTCACATAGACAAGTAAACTGAAGCCCTGAGAAGTTTCCTGTCCCCAGCAAGCTGGTGGTAGTGATGGGAAGGGTAGTGATGGGTGGGGGGCATGTGGGCATCAGAGAGTAAGTAGACCCACCCCAACCCTTCTAGTAACAATACCATGCTCTGAATTTGGTCCATCAGCCCCCGTGCACCTTTCACAGGCTTGTCTCTTCTTCCTAGGTTCATCAAGATGATGGAGAATTAATTCTCTACCCCAGTGAGACTGTCTTCCAAATTCTCTTTTCTGATGGATCAGGCCAGATACAGTATCCACTAGACCACGGGGACATTCATGCTGACACATGTGATGCCTAAAAAGTCTGTGATTCGGGACTGGGTCATGGGTTTTACTGAGGCCTTGGTCCTCTGCAGGGCTCTGCCTTCCCCATGGGATCCCAAGGGACTACTTGTGCCTTAACCATCTCCCAGTTATCCATCAGGACACCTGGCCATGCTCATCCTCAGTATAAAAGAAGGAAAGTTCACGTGCATCATTCTGGAAGACAGTGAACATTTGTGTATCCGGGCCCTTATCAACAATTCTGGCCATGCCACCTTCTACGATGAAAATGGAGACATCTGGTAAGCTTGGGTCATGAGTCCCAGACACCCCGCCCCATGGAGAAGCAGTGTGATTAAGGTTTTGATTCCCAGTCTGCACAGCTTCTCACTGGGTAAGCCTCTCTCTTTCTCTCTCTCTCATCCACTTATGAATTCATTCATCTGGCTCATACTTTGGGAGGTTGGTATCATGAGGGACCAGTAAGACAGGTCCCTGACCTCAGATGGCGGGCTGTCCTTTTTGCACCATTGTTTCCCCACTGATGAAATAGCATCACAGACTCAAAAGCTGGAGTAAGAACCCCTGTTGGTTTCGTCTCCTCGGCACCACTTAAGAATCAAACCAAAGAGAATAACCTTAGAAAGACACGGGGTCCCTCTGTTCCAGGTGCCTCGGAGAGGACGGTGTGGTGAGGGCTTTGGAGGTACATGTATTTTAAAAACATAACTGCTGAATGTTTCATTGTAACTAAACTGAGTTGTTAAGTTCCCATTTCTGGTGACAGTGGGAAACTTCATCTTACCAATTCAAGGTAATTCAGTCACTTCAGAACTTTTCTCCATCTCTTTGGCGTTAGAACTCTGTTTTTGCAGGATTTCTCCCTCCTTTTTCTGTTCTAAGTGGTCGTGGAGTAGGAAATGCAGATTGTCTTGAGCCAATTTTATACTTTCTTCTTGATAGTCAAAGCCAAACTTTTTTTTAATTCCAAAAAAAGATTTTCACTCTCCAGACCTTGGTTTTTAAGAACATTTTCTCTGCTATTCAGTTTTTATCTACACCGTTTCCTAGTTTACTACTTTGTTCTTAGAGGTATCTGCCCTTCCTGGAGGGCGCTTTGTATAAAAATTGATGTCTGCAATACTACAAAGCTACAGTAATCAAAACAGCATGGTATTGGCACAAAAATAGACACAGATCAGTGGAACAGAATAGAGAGCCCCAAAATAAACCCACAGACCTATGGTCAATTACTCTTTGACAAAGGAGGCAGAATATACACTGGAGAAAAGTCAGTCTTTTCAGCAAGTGGTTTTTGGAAAACTGGACAGCTACATGTAAATCAGTGAAGAACACTCCCTCCCACCATACACAAAAATAAACTCAAAATGGTTTGGAGACCTAAATAAAAGACATAACACCACAAAGTTCCTAGAATAGAACATAGGTAAACATTCGCTGACATCAATTATAGTAATATTTTGTTAGATCAGTCTCCAAAGGCAAAAGGAATAAAACCAAAAATAAACAAATGGGACCTAATCAAACTCAAAGCTTTTACACAGCAAAGGAAACCATAAATTAAACAAAAAGACAGCCTACAGACTGGGAGAAAATATTTGCAAATGATGTGACCAACAAGGGCTTAATTTCCAAAATATGCAAACAGCTCATACAACTCAATATCAAAAACAACAACCCAATCAAAAAATGGGCAGAAGACCTAACTAGACATTTCTCCAAAGAAGACATCCTGATGGCCAACAGGCAGATGAAAAAATGCTCAACATCACTACATCACTAGTTATTAGAGAAATGCAAATCAAAATTACATTGAATTATCACCTCACATCAGTCAGAATGGCCATCACCAAAAGTCTATAAATAATGCTGGAGAGGGTGTGGAGAAAGGGGGACCCTCTTACACTGTTGGTAGGAATGTAAATTGGTACAGCCACTATGGAAAACAGTATGGAGTTTCCTTAAAAAAGTAAAAATAGACATACCATATGATCCATCAATCCCACTCCTGGGCATATATCTGGAAAAGACGAAAACTCTTAACTCAAAAATAGGCACCATAGTGTTCATAGCAGCGCTATTTCCAATTGGCAAGACATGGAAGCAACCCAAGTGCCCATCAACAGATGAATGGATAAAGAAGTTGTGGCATATATATGCAATGGAATATTGCTCAGCCATAAAAAAAGAATGAAATAATACCATTTGAAGCAACACGGATGGAGATTATCACTAAATGAAGTAAGTCAGACAGAGAAAGACAAATGTTATATGATATCACTTATATCTAAAAAATCATACAAATGAATTTATTTATTAAACAAACAGACTCACAGACATAGAAAACAAACTATGGTTACCAAAGGGGAAAGGGCTGGGGAGGGATAAATTAGGAGTTTGGGATTAGTACAAATAAACTACTATAAATAAAATAGATAAGCAACAAGGACCAACTGTATAGCACAGGGAACTATATTCAATATCTTATAATAACCTATAACGGAAAATAATCTGAAGCACTTTGCTATGCATCTGAAACACACTATTGTAAATCAACTATATGTCAATTAAAAATTGTTTTAATAAATAAATTGATATCTGAAAGGGGGAAGAAAGTACTGAACACAGGAAGCACTAGGGAGATGGGGCAAGAAATTCAGTTAATTATCTCAGATAGCATTTGCTACATACAAGAGAGCCTCTTCTCTTAATGACACTTAAATTTTAGGGCCAGAAGTGACCCTGGGAAAATCCACCTTCATTTTCTTGACCAGGAAACTTAGGCTCAGAGAAAATGGTAAGTCGTTTGCCCTCAGCCATACATAAAATCACAGGCAAGAAATTTTAGGAAATTTTGACTCAGTCAGAAATAAAGCTTTATTTTAAATGATCAAATCATGTTTGCAAGAGAAACCACATCTTATCCCAGCCCATCAAAACCCAAGAGGAAGAGGAGGGGAAAGACACTCCCTCACACTGTAGACAAAAATAAACTCAAAATGGATCAAAGACTTAAACATAAGAAAAGATACAATAAATCTCCTA
Source organism: Camelus bactrianus (assembly GCF_048773025.1). Lineage (NCBI taxonomy): Eukaryota > Metazoa > Chordata > Mammalia > Artiodactyla > Camelidae > Camelus > Camelus bactrianus. The sequence goes on from NC_133552.1 coordinate 17,896,679, forward strand.
GAAGAAAATGTAGGCAAAACATTATCTGACATACATCTCAAAAATGTTCTCCTAGAACAGTCTACGCAAGCAATAGAAATAAAAGCAAGAATAAACAAATGGGACCTAATGAAAACTACAAGCTTCTGCACAGCAAAGGAAACCGTAAGTAAAACAAAAAGACAACCTACAGAATGGGAGAAAATTTTTGCAAATAAAACTGACAAAACTTGATCTCCAGAATATATAAGCAACTCACACCATTTAATAAGAAAAAAACAAACAACCCAATCCAAAAATGGGCAGAAGACCTAAACAAGCAATTCTCCAAGGAAGACATACAAATGATCAATAGGCACATGAAAAAATGCTCAATATCACTAATTATCAGAGAAATGCAAATCAGAACTACAATGAGGTATCACCTCACACCAGTCAGAATGACCATCATTCAAAAGTCCACAAATGACAAATGCTGGAGAGGCTGTGGAGAAAAGGGAACCCTCCTACACTGCTGGTGGGAATGCAGTTTGGTGCAGCCACTGTGGAAAACAGTATGGAGATTCCTCAAAAGACTAGGAATAGACTTACCATATGACCCAGGAATCCCGCTCCTGGGCATATATCTAGAAGGGACCCTACTTCAAAATGACACCTGCACCCTAATATTCATAGCAGCACTATTTACAATAGCCAAAACATGGAAACAGCCTAAATGTCCATCAACAGATGACTGGATAAAGAAGAAGTGGTATATTTATACAATGGAATACTATTCAGCCATAAAAACCGACAACATAACGCCATTTGCAGCAACATGGATGTTCCTGGAGAATGTCATTCTAAGTGAAGTAAGCCAGAAAGAGAAAGAAAACTACCACATGAGATCGCTCATATGTGGAATCCAAAAACAAAAAAAAACAAAAAAAACAAAAAATACAAAACAGAAACAGACTCATAGACATAGAGTACAAAGTTGTGGTTGCCAGGGGGATGGTGGGTGGGACGGGACTGGGATTTCAAAATGTAGAATAGATAAACAAGATTGTACTGTGTAGCACAGGGAAATATATACAGGATCTTGTGGTGGATCACAGCGAAAGAGAATGTGACTATGAATGTATGTATGTTCATGTATAACTGAAAAATTGTGCTCTACACTGGAATTTGACACAACATTGTAAAATGACTATTTAAACTCAATAAAAAAGTTTATATTAAAAAAAAAGATAAGAGAAAAATCAATGAACTAGAAAGCACACAAACAATAAAGCTAATCAATGAAACCAAAAAAAACCCCAAGAGGAAGGATGGTGCTCAGAGCTGGGATGAGCTGACCATCAGAACACCCCTGCCCCCAAAGAGTCTGAGTCTGTACATCTGGGGTGGGGCCTGGAGATCTGCATTCTTTAAAAGCTTCCCAGATGGTTGTATGGGTCAGCGAGGTGCTGGAGCCCAGGCCAGCGCACCCACTCCTGGCCTGACTTTCCCTGGCTCCAGTCTTCTGAAAGGTCCTGTCCTGGAGGAGAGCAACGACCATCAACCTCTCTGCCCACCGGCAGCCTGGCTTCCAGGCCGTAGTCCCCAGGCCCAGCCTGGTAGCCCCCTCGTGGCCTAGGAGCCCCTAACTTCTCATCTCCCATCTCTTTCCTCGGGACCTATTGTCCTTTTGCCTTGGAAGTTTTTCTGAAACCATGTTGACCACTTCATGGCTTGTGGATTCCCAAGATCGGGAGACACAATTTCCCTCCTAACCCTGGGCTCCCGGTCCACAGGGAAAGTGAAGCAGCTTAGAATAGAAGTCTGTCTCATGTTGAAAGCTAATCAGTTCGGCTCAGAGTGAGCCTCGAAAACCCCAGCAAAGGGCCCAGACACATCCTGCCCACAGAGGCACAGGCCAAGGCCCAGGGCACCCCAAGGGCCTCCCCTCTCACCCCCAGGCCTGGCCCCTCCCCGCCCGCCAGGCAGGCCTGCCTTTACCTGCCTGCTCCCCAGTGGCCCCGCAGTAAGAGAGCCCCTGCGATGGTGTCACTGTCGTTTTTTCTTGCCCTTCCAAGAAGATGCTGGACGAGCAGGGAGAAGGGATGAGCTTCCAGCCACCGCTCCTCTCGGCAGGGCCGGCCCTCTGCACACAGGCCTGGGGCCGCGTGCTCGCCTGCTCTCGGCGGCGCCTCCACACTCAGCTGTGAGCAGGTTCTAGTTGCCAAACCTTTCTGCCCTGCCTCCTCCAAGGGCAACTGCATCTTACCTGGGTCATGCTCTCATCTCACTTGGCTTAAATCAAAGGCAGGTGGCACCACTGATGGCATTTCAGCACTGGAGACCTGGATGAGAGAGGGACTGTCCCTGTGTACCCTCCACACACACACCCATCACACCTGAAAGTTTATACCATCAGGCAGAGTGCGCTCCCCCGCCCCAGGCGGCACCGGAGAGAACTGTGCTCCCACAGCAGAAGGACTTGGTCCCACATGGGCTTCACCATCAGAGCTGCAGTCTCGCTGTCACTGGGAGAAAGATTCTGCAGAAAAGGCCCTCCAAGTCACTTAGGAGCGTACAGCTGCTGCACCAGGGCCAGCGACCCTCATCCCTGCTGGGATTGAGGCAGCGGCCCCTGCTCCCAGCCCCACCTCCGCTCCTCCATGGCACCACAGGCCCTGGGAAAGAGTGAGCATCAAGCTGATTCGAGGACTGAATATTTCTTAGGTTATTTTTTGATCACCAATTTTTTCAGGGAAGGCAGAAGGCATGGTTGAAGTTTGCAGGGTGTGTGGAAACTCAACCCCAGCATCGTCCCCGCCCTCCAGGCTCAGACTTGAGAAACTGCAGACCAGGCCTCCCTGCAGGGTTCAGGGTCCCACCCAGCAAGGGCCCCAGACCTGCCTGAACTCGGGATCCCTGTCGGTGGGGTCCCCTGGCTCCACAGTCCAGGGTCTTCACACTTTCTGAGGAGAATCCTTCCATTCAGACCATTTCTGGGTGTTTTAGACCCCATTTTCCTGAGGGAGCCTTAGCCCAGGACCAGGTGCCCACAGACTGGGGTGGACCCTAGCCCTGGGAAGTAGGGAGAGCCTAGCGTGAGAACTCCGATGGGAGCCCTTTAAAAGGTCAGAAGCTAGCAGGGATCTGCCCCACTGCAGAGTGAAAGAAGATTCCCCTCTGCTCTCCTCAAGGACAATAAGGAAATTCTAATGTTTGCCGAGTTATTGCTTTGTACAGGCACCTAATCTTCACAACAACCCTAGGAGTAAAGTACTGTTATTATTTGCATTTTACCATTGAAACTGAGGCACAGAGAGGTTAAGTAACTGGCCCAAGGTCACAAAGCTTGCAAGTTGCAGAGCCAGCTATGAACCTAGAGAGTCTGGCTCCAGAGCCCAGGTTTTTCACTCATCACATACATACAGCCTCCTGTCTAAGAAAAGAGGGATGAGGTTGGACACGCCGGGGCCCGACAGTGAAGGGACTCAGCTGTTTGCACTTGGTTTGATGGGCAGTGGGAAGCAACAGGAGGACCTAGGGTTGGGAGTGACCAGGGGACATTCTGCTTATTGGAGGTGAACAAGGCTGCTGTTAGCAGGCCTGAGCTGGCCTCTCCCTCCCAGCAGAACTTCAAGGCCCCTGGACATCCCAGCCGAGGTCTAGCAAGTAGTCTGAGTAATCCAGGCTCCCTGAAAACCCCACTTCTCCTGACGAACCCCGGGTCAGATTCTCTTCCCTTCTGCTTTTGGTTCCTGAGAGAAGTTGCTGCCCCAGCAGCACTGATTCTCAGGACAGCCCTGGTGGAATCAAAAAACAGAGGCTTGAAATGGTTTGAAATGCTGGGAAAGGACAGCTCGAAGGAGAGCAGGGCCTGGCCTGGAAGAAGAATGAACCCACCACCCCTCACTCACCCACACTCGGGCGTCAGGCAGTGTGGGGCCAGAGTTCACCCAGGAGCCAGACAGGTGTAGCCCCTGCCCTCCGGATCACACGTTATGTTGACATTTAATGGGAGGACAGGTAATAAGCAAGTAGGGTCGGTTCTCATTATTCAAAATAGCTCTGTTCTATAAAGTATCCAGAACACTGAACTAGCAAACCCTGAACCATTGCTCCCAGGGGGAAGGCGTATATGTACATATTTCACGTAGAGTCACAAATGCGCACAGAGCAGTGAAAAATTCAAGTCTTCTGATGTGCATGTTCCCAGCTGCTTTGCCTTCTCGATTCGGCTCCTGCCATGGTGACCAGAGGTTGGAGCCAGGAGGGGCATGTGGTGCTGGAAGCCCCAGCTCTGGGGCCCACTGAACTCTACCGGGATGGGCTGTTTCTAATATGTAAGTTTATCTCTGTGAGATACACACACACACACACACACACACACACCCCCCTATTTCCCTTGGGAGCAATGGGTCCGTATTCTCTAATTCCATGTTTGAGGCAACTTTATAGAACCCAACTACCGCAAAGAATGAGACTCAGTGTATATTAGCTAATTATATGAAGGAAACTAACAGGAGACGGAGATGCACTGTCATATAGGGACACACCGGGGCTGCAGGAAGGGCGTCTCTGAGGAGGTGACATTTAAGCTGAGACTTAGAGTAGAAGCAGGTGCTGGCCACACCAAGCAGGGTGGGGAAGAGCTTTCTAGGCAGAGGAAAGAACACGGCAAAGGGGTGAGGAGGTCAAGGATACGAGTGACCCAGGAACTGAAAGAAGTGAGTGGGAGTGGGGGGCCAGGGGCACGGGAGGAGCCTGAACACAGACGGGCTGGGGCTGAAGGGCCGTACCTGGTCTTGGGTTGGCCTCCTTGTTCCCACCTGCCAAGGCCCCGTGGGTGGGCTAAGGAGGAAAAAGCAAGGCAGGAGGGTAGGGAGGAGGGGCAGGCCTGCATCGGCCAGAGAGGCTGTGCCCGTCGACCCCAGGCCCAGCACAGTGACTGCCTGATTCCTTCTTGGTCTAGGTTGAGCCTGAGCCCAAACCTAGGCTACTACTTCGCCAAAGGCAAGCACCAGAAGGCCTGGAACTGGTGGGATCTGAACCTGCACGTCCACGCACCCCCTGTCCAGTCCATCTCCTTGAATATCAACCGCTACATCAAGGTACATATAAGGAGCCAGGATAAGATCATCTTCCACTTCACCCACCAAAAGAAACGCATCTGCTTAAACCTGGGCACCAGGTACAAGGTAAGGTCTCAACTCCCCACACCCTCTGCCAGTTGGAGAACCACCTGCACATAGTCACTGCTGGCTTGGACTGGTCCACACTGGGCCTGCCGCCACATTCTCCATCACTCCAGCCCCTAGGAAAACAAAGCCTCCTTCCCTGACCTGATGCTTGACCATATACAAAGGCAAACACTTAACTTTTGGGCACCATGAGATTCAGAGCTGAGGAAACTGATATCTTCATCCCAGCAAGACCCAGACACGCTCCAGTGGGAGCTCAACATGGATGTGGGGCTCGTAGCAGACACAGTGACCCGCCTCCTGGCTGCGGCAGGGCCTCAGTCTCCTGCCATGCTAGGGAATCCCTGGGGAGAAGCCTGACGTCCCTAGATGGCACAGCCTTTGGAAGGCAGGGTGCACCAGGGCCCAGCAGCTGGCCTCCCTTTGGTTTGGAGTCAGGCTGTGGTGTGGCCTGAACCCAGTCGCTGCAGCCCATGTAGCCACAGGCTTAAGCCAAGCGAGTATCTCGGGGAAGTGGCAGAAATGTTGCCGGTGGCAGCGCCAGGTGCACAGCTTTGCCCTGGAGAGTGACGTCTCCAGGGGAGACTTGATCCTGGCATGAGGGGAGCATGGTGCCCAGGCAGCATTAATCCTCACTGAGCCTTCTATGCACTCCTGCAGTTCATCAGCCCAGAGGTACTGAGTGAAATGAAGAAGAAAGCAATCCTGGAAATGGAAATCAGTCCAACAGCTCAGAAGATCCAGATCCTCCTGGGAAAAATGAGTAGGACCCTGAATATACTGACCATCTTTGATCTCAAAAACTTCATAGAGGGCTCCAAGATCTTCCCAATGAGACAATCTGAGCTGGAGGAGAAAACCTCATCTTCCGGTCTCAGGCAGTCACCAGATTACCCCACAGCCTCTTCAGCCTGAGCTGAATGTTTCAGGGAGGTGGAGTTGTCAGAATCCTAGAGGAAAAGCCCAAAGCCCTAGTTTATGTCTTTGAGAGTTGGTTTGTAATTTGAGATCTATGACAGATCCTTGGTTTGGGGGGGAAAAAAAGGGAGGTATTTTTGGTGGGGAAGGGGCTGACAGACTCTGTAGCTGGCCACAGGAAAGACTTAATCAGCCCTGCCCCACTCTGACAGCATTAGAAATAAATTGTTTCAATAGACAATACACATCAACACCTGTCTCGCTTGATTCTGCTGGTCACTTGAATGCAGAAGTTCTGTGGCTTTCCTGTACTTGGTTTGACTCAAGACACAGGCTATCTCAAAGCCTAACTCTGCCCCTGGTTGGCTGTGTGACCTTGGGCAAGTAGCTTTCTGCCTCAGTTTCCTCATCTGTAAAATGGGTCTAGAAATAGCCTCACAAACCACCCCCTCATTCACCCCTGCCAAGACAGAGGGAAGCCCAGTTAGAAAAGCAGCCCCAGCCTGCAGCCAGTGTCCCAAACCAGGAGCCGACTGGGAGCCCGGAAGGACCCACATTTAAACCCCTTTCAATAGCTGGACCGCTTTTGGTCATGGGTAACAGTCACTCAAATAGGTAAAGCAAGATGGGAAACATCATCAGGATGGAAGATGCAATGCATCTCCCTCCTAGTGGAGGGAGGCCTCCAGGAGCCAGGGGGGGACTTTCGTTCTTGTGTCTGCAACACTCATGTTCTTCCAAAGGGGTGTTTTCTGTGCATCTCGGTTCACACGGCTTTGTCTCCTGACCTTTCTCAGAAGAACCCCCGTAGTCCCCAACTGACCTGGCTTGATCCGGAGGCCACTCTTGGCGCGATCATGTGGTAAGGGAGGTGGGGTTATGTCTTGTAAATACAGCTCCTAGCTGATGCCAAGCATGGTCGGGGGTAGTCTCTAGAAAAGGGAGACTCGGGAGCTGGTTGGCCTCCTCTAGCGTGACTTACAGATTCCTGAGACACTGCAGGATTCCCAGGATGGCTTCCACTGCAACCTGAACAGAAAGAGTGTAGAAAACTCCTTCTTCTTAACTCAGCGCAGCAAACCAGCCATTCCCTGCAGTGAGCAGACATCCGAGCCCCATGTCGCGGCCCTACTCTCCTAATCTCACACCGCCTGCCACCAACCCTCACCAAAGTCCTGCCATCACCCCAACCCCAAATGCTGCGCAGCTGCAGTGGTACCAGGCTGTAAGGCCGGTGGTGGAGGGGCGTTACACGGTCACTTCCCCTACGGGACTGTCACACGTTGGCAAACAGCATCATCAGCTAAGACAACAGTTACTTTGTTGCCAGACAGTGAGCCACAGATGACCACTGCAAGAGCAAATCCTCACAAGCCAACCTTGACATTTTAGAGAGCAGGTTAGTTTCCGCCTCTGCTCAGTGTGCGCGGGGCCCCCTCCCTTACCAGTTGCTAGAGACAGAAGCTCCGGAGTCTGGTCTGGGCTACAAACAAATCCTCCCAAGCTTGCAGCGTGTCTCAGAGAATTGAGCCCGCTGGGGAATTGAAAGCACGTGTGTCCTTGAAGCAGACAAGCCTGGTCTGCTTCTTGGATGGTCTTGGAACCATCACCACCACCTGCTGGCTGTGCGGCCCTGGCCAAGGCAGTAAGCCCCTCTGGGACTCCAGTTTCCTTGTCTGTAACAGGAGGACAAGCAAGGAACACACCTCACGGAGTTACGGTGAGGAGGAATGGGGGTGGCCACGGTGGGCTCTCAGCTTACAGGGGGCTTAACCCACGTGGGCTCTGAGGTTCACCAGCCAGTTCCTCTCCCTGGTCTTTCTCCTTCCATAAAACCTAAACACGTGACTCCATTAATGCAGAGGTTGTCCACAGGTGGCCTCAAAGAGGCATTGTGTTTGGTCAGCCCCATTTTCAAATATTTTGTTGCCAACACTTATAAGGCACGCTCTTTCCAACCTCTCTTGTGGTTGCTGCTCTGTACAAATGTTATCAAAGACGGGACAGAAAACCCAGTGCCCAGGGGCTATTTCGTAAGGAAAAATGAGTCACCTCACAGGCTGCAGAGTAAGTAGTGAAAGCAGCCATCCGGGGACTATAAAACCTCAGCACCCCCTGGCCTGCATTCGTTTGCCAGAGCTGCCGTAACAAAGGACCACACCCTGGGTGGCTTGCACAACAGCAATTTATTGACTCACAGTCCTAGAGGCCGGAAGCCCACGACCAAGGGCCAGAGAAGGATGTGGTCAAGGCCCCTCTGCCAGCTTCTACCAGTACCTTTGTCTCGTGGCAGCATTAATTCAGTCTTCATGTGGCGTTTTCCCTGTGCATGTCTCTGCATCAAATTATCGTTCAACTAATGAAGCATTAAGAAGCTTCAAAAAATGTCTTTCTACAATAATCACCTTGCCAAAAGAATCCACAGAGTACAAGGAAAACGGGGGAAGGTGGGGTAACGCTGATGGAGTGTAATGAACTCAATAACCTGCTTGTGATACAACCTGTTAACGTTCTGCAAGATGACATCGCTGGGAGAAATCTGGTAACGGAACACGGGATCTCTCTGTATTACTGCTTACAACCGCATGTGAATCTACAGGTTGTCTCAATAAAAACTTCAGTTAAAAAAATTTTTTTTAAAGAACCCACACACATAATGGACCCATGAGGACAAGGTAGGAAGCAAAAATCTTTATTTAAAAAAAAATTCACATTTATTAAAAACAGCAATTTCTAGCCAAATAATATAAGGCATTTTAAGTTAATTATTTGAAAGTATGTACACTCTGTATAAGTAAATACTTGAAACTGTACAGATTTAAACAAACAGTCATTTAGCAAACAAACGGGATCACTATCACCTACTCAGCACTTTTGTCAGGTATTTGAGTGTTTCAGACATAAAAGATTCAAAACACAAGAATGAGTGCCGTCAAATATTTTTATCCTTAACAGACTCGCTCTGTACACCAAATCAGTCACAGTACTGTACAATAATCATGCCCTCATTTCTTTGGAAAGGCGATTAAAAATCAAATGTACATATAATATACAAAACTGGATATTTTACAGTTTATTTCATTAAACACATATTTAAAATAGTAAAAGTACATATAATCTTTCTAATTCACTCATTTCCTGTCAGAGAATGAATATGGACCCTCTTTACCTTTTAGTTTCCCAAGATCCAGAGTATTAAGCTCTGTCAAGCAACATCCATCACCAAGTTAAACCGAGCTGAAAAACAAGTGACCTGTTTAAAATGACAGGCGTCACGAGATGTACACACGGCGGGAGGAGAAATGCTAGTCGCACAGAACGAGGCCTGCTGGCTACCTTCCAGAACCCTTGTTAGCGTTCTATCTCTAAACTAGTGTCTGAATAACTCAAAATCCCTTGTGAACCAAAAAGCAGGTTACATTTACTGTAATATCAGAGGCAAAACCAAACCAATCCAAACAGGAAACAGGTATTTGTAGGAAAACTCATAGACGTGCATCATTTATCTGATAATCGCTGACACCCTGTGGTGGGCGGGTCTGAAGGGACGGGCGGTCTTCATCGCCCTCTCTGTTAGTAAAACACGTTCCGCAGTAGCAGGGCTGGCGCGGCACAGCCACTGTGAAGTACAGGACATGAAAGTGTTCACTTTTCAAAGAACCATGGAAACAGAAGGCAGTGTGCAGAAGGCAGGCAGCCCAACCTCCGTGCCAGGTGCACCATTCATCAGGCTTCCTTCTCTCCTTCCTGCGCCAGACTGAAGATGCCTTAATTGGTATTTCCCACTCACAAACACTGCCTATTGTACCGTGAAGATTCTCATTAAAGATACGACACATTTCTATCATGAGGAGGCTGCTGCTCCCTGCCTGCTTCTCAACGCCCTGCCCCTAAGCAATTCACGGAGTACAGATCCCGGGACTTTACGCCAGGTCCCTGCATCTTGAAACTCCCTCACATCAAACACACAGAAAGATAACACCCTGAATTCCCAGAAAAGCAGAGCGTGTTCTCAGAAGCATCCAATCTACTCCAAACTAAACTTCAAAGTGATAGGAGAAACATTACATTAAATAGAGTGCAAAGATAACATTTCTGGAAATAAAAAAATTAGTCACCATGGAATGCTCAGTGGTTAAAAAGATTGCAGTGTTTCACGCTTTAACAGACCTTTCTCTTAGCTTTCTAATTAGCTGTATTTCCATAAAGTTCTTCTTTGCACTATTTATTGTCACCTATTTTCATTGCACACTTTTTCTTAGAACCATTTCACTGAGTGCACACCATAACTTCCTCTTAACTTACACTGCTCGTGACCATTTAAATGAGGCAGTTATCAGCGCTCATAGGTTAATCTTTGGCATTTTGATATTTTTCAAAGGGAAACATCAATCATTTCACTCTTTGCTTCTATGTCATTCTGCGGTCAGCACTGAGCAGCACGCCGTGTGGTTCTCGGGACATCCTTCGTACAGTTCCCCGGGGGGTGCAGGCCGAGGGACACCTCAGCCCGCTCCCACCAGACAGGCCTTTTACACACAGCCCGACAGGCCTGGTTACTTGGAAACTGACAGCAGGAGGTTCAGCTGAAAAGCAAAGAGAAGGCTATGTTAGTTCTGCTGCAGAATACCATACTCAAGAAAACTATTTAGATTCTCAAAAACAGAATGAGAGGGAAAGTCCAAGATTTGTAAGAGACCAGTAAACATGGCTGCAAGGTGTAAACTGGACCTGCAATGCTGGTCTGATTTCTGAAGCAGCCTCTGGGCGCGGCACATCGTGGAGGCCCGTGGGGAGTCACACCCCATCACAAACCTAGGCCCTCGACTCACTTAGAATCCAGTGAGGAAGACAGAAAAAAAAAACCACACACCAACAATGACAAATTAAATAATCAATCTCACCTTTTCCTACGCAGAGTGTGTTTTGGGGAGAATCGTACATAAGCTGAATTCTTTAAATGAATTCCCCTCCTACCCGGCTGCCCCCAAGGACGAGCCTCCCCTGCAGCCTCCTCAAGTGATAGGAGTTTCTCTTCCACACGCCTGGAGGTGGGATCAGAGGCCCCCCCCGTTCCTCACTGGCATTTCCAGCCCATTCTCCTTCCCTGTCGCAGCACCTTCCGCAGCTTTCCTGGTCCTGGTATCAGACCATGCCAGGCTTCACTCCTCTATCTGTGACCCCTTGGCCATCAGCCTGCCCCGCATTTCGGGCAGATCTCAGAGCATGATCACTCTTTTCTGCAACTACTCCTGCAGGAATTCTTGATGATTTCAACATCCAGACAGATAACACTTCCAGTGTGGAGGTCTCTCAGTCCTGCGGCTCCTTTCCTCCCACAATCTCATCTTCCATCACCCACGTCAGCCAGCCATGCATGGAGACACCCTCACCCTCGTGACCCTGACTGCAGCCCCTCCGTCAAGCATCTCACTCTTTGATCACAACGTCTTCCCAGCTCATCCTCTCCTCCTCCAACTCCAGTGACACTCTGACTCCGCCAGGCCTAGAACCCACGGTTCCTCCTACCTCTTCACACTCTTCCCTCAGCTCCCTCTTGCTCCTCGTCCGCTCAAGTTCTGTGGCAATGATTTAAATCACTCCCTTCTTTAAACACTTATCTGTCCTGCCCCCACGCCCCTCCCCCTGGTCCCTACTGGCAAAACCACAGTCCTGATGACTACAACCCTCCAGCCACCCTGCATCGACCTTCACACAACCGTGACTGGAGAAAACAAATGAGACAACTATGTTGAATGGTCTCTCTTGGGCTCATAACCACGGAACTCAACAGAACCCTCCTTCCAAATCTCTAGCACCTTTCACTCTCAGTAATAACCATGCTTCCTGGTTCAAATAAGAGCGCCCGGGAGCTCCCACCACACCCATCAGCTCCCTGCATGTGCGCCCACATACCTTGCCTTCTCCCCTCTTCCCACGCTGAACCCCGCAGGCATCCAGCAAAGGCCCCACCCTCCAATTGCCCCTGAGATCCCACCCCCACTTCTCTTCTCAGGAACATTTTCCCAGCAGCAATTTTCCCCTCAATTTAGATCTTCCCCATGAATACACAAACATGCATTCCCTCAACTTAAAAAAAAAAAAAAAAGGAAGGGTAATCCAATAACAAATACAAGTAACTATCTAAGGAGGAGAGAGGGGAAGGCTGGAGGGACTAGAAAAGGAAGCAAGACTCCTTCAAATTCACCTTGTTCCATAATTCTGACTCGGGAACCATGTGAATATCTTATATAATTAAAAACAAAATTAAATCAAAACAAGAGGGGAAAATCTCTAACTACTGAAAACAAACCCAACTATGTATCAAGTTAATGGCATAATTACATAGAATATAATCACTGCAAATGACTTAGAAAAAAGGATCTTGACCGTACATCCCTAGAACTACAGAGACAGTTTATCTTTTTAAAATATGACCCCCAGAGCCATCCAAAGACACACGCACAGCCAAGAGGGAGAATGAAGCCCTGATACACACTGCAACACAGATAAGCCTTGAAAACATTATGCTGCTAGAAAGAAGCCAGTCATGAAGGCCATGTACAGTACAATCGCACCTGATGAGCTGCCCAGGACAGGCAAATCCAGAGGCCACAGCAGATGAGCAGAAGGCAGGTGTGTGCGCGCGTGTGCGCGTGTGTGGAATCTGCTAATAACAGGTAGGGATTTCTTTTGGGGGATGAAAATGTTCTGGAATTAGACAGTGGTGATGGCTGAACAATGCGGTGAATGTACTAAAAACCACTGAATTGTCCACTTTAAAAGGGGGAATTTTATGGCATATGAATTATATCTCAATTTAAAAATGACCCTATTTCTCCTCCAGCTACCACCCCACTTCCCCTCTCCCCATGTAGTAAAACTCCTCCGAAGACTCACCACAGTCCCTGCCTCCGGGTTCCCTCTCCGCAGGCTGCACCCACTCCACTAGCTCTCACCACCCTGACCACACGCTAACCTCCAGCACTAAACCAAACTTAAAACCGGAAATAAAACACCCTCCACGGCACCAGCCTACTCCTACTCAATAAAACACTTGCCGACTGAACTGAATAAATGAGTAACAGTAAACACAGACCGAGCTCTCTATTTAGTTTCTTTTAATTTAAGAAGAGAGAAAACAAAAACACTGCTCTCTGGGATCTATCTGAATCCCTCAAATAACTTCCATTTTTTTTTTTTTTCATTTGAAACATGTTCCACTACCATGCACGTTGCAAACAAATTATTCAGCAATCTAAGGATCACTATTTGAATCTTTCACAAATGGCTTATTCATCTTAAACACAGCAACCTTCAATGTCAGAAAACATTAAAAAGCAATTAAAAATTCTAAAGACATCAACAAATATTTGAGAGAGCAATTCAAAGCTTGAACTCTTGCTCTTCAAAATAAAACAATGTACAATTTTTAAAATTACATCCAAAAACATGGTTACTCAGAGACATGATCTATTCAAGTACAATAACTAAGAGGTTATAAAAGTAACAGAATCTTCAGACTATGGATTACCTGTTCCATAGAAGGACAAGCAATGATCTGGATATCTTCAGGGCTGAACTCTTCCTTTAACAAAACATGGAACTTCTGGAAAATCTGCTGAATGTTATTCTTAGAAAGAAGAGGCAATCATGTTACACGAGTCACAGAAAACATATGCAGTCGCCTCAGACACGAAGCACTAATAATGTTAAATCTTACTATTTGCCAAAACAAGTAGAGGAAATGTATCTTCCGTGGAGTTACCAAACACTTGTAATTTACACTAAATATTTCACAGGCTAGCACAACCTAAGACTTATCAGATAGTACTTCCTAAAAAAACTAAACTCTAGCAAGCTCTGTCCCCAACAGAGAATAATACGAGTCTTCAGCAGCAATTCCTTACACAAAAGATAATAAAGTTCCAGACACATAAAATGTACTTTAAAAATCAACCAACACCGTGTGAGCTCAACACAGCACTGGAAGCTATGAGCACTAAATTGGCCTTGACATTTAATTCCTCGGTGGCCACTGCTAGCCATTTATTTCCACTGCTCACCAGTAAAATGGGGCATAATTCTTGAAATGCTGTTCTCTCAAGTGTTGGGCCACATCTAATGTGAAAGTCTGATTACTTATTTATTTATTATTAATTTCTACTTGTAGGTAGAAATTACCTTTGTGCCAAAGGTAATGGAAATTAAGGAAAAGGAAATTAAGATAAAGTGAGGGTAGGGGAAAAAAAAGATACAATCAGATGGATGTAAGCTTTGTAAGTCTTTCAAGAATCACGGTGATTTTTAATCAACTGCACTAGAAGAGCACACCAACATTTCAAAATGTTTACAGGAAGAGAAAGATGGTAGACAAGGCAAGAACACGTGAAGAGACTGCCCAACCCTCACGCAGATTATCACAATACTCACCCTAACAGGTTTAAAAAGGATGAACTCAGTATCTTTGTTGGATAGGTACAATGACATACTTCTCAATGTCAGGGGCAGCTTTGCTTTTATTGTCTTGTAGGCACTTGCCACAAGGTCACCAACCTTTGCTGGAAAGAAATTAACCTCGTTAGTGTCACAAAGAAAAAGAGAAGAAACATTTCCATTTTAATTCAGAGGGGAATAAAAGGAGAAGAAAATAGCAAAATAAAACACTCTTTATTTCCCCAAAGAATTTCTTTCACTTGTTTATTTATCAAGTTTAATCATAAGCCCTATAAACATTTATTAAATTTCTACTATATACAAAATTCTAATCCTAAGGGATAGGGCAACAAAAGAATTCCCCTAGCATGGCTCAGGACACTCAGGGGCTGTAATACGGTACCTTTGGAATCTGGAGAAAGAGGTAAGGTAAAATAAAAAGTCATTTGCAGTGAGACACTGGTAAGAATTACTTTATAATGAATGAGCTTATTCATTTGCAGAACCAACTCACAGTAAGAGATGCTGTCTTATGAGATCATTCAGAAAATACCCACACATACTTAATGGGAACTAAAAATCCATTTGTACATTCTTATACTGTATTATCAGAAAGGGAATAGAATTCCAGAAAATTGGAATTGAAATAATTAGTAGCCCAGGTGTGCATCTGAAAAGACGTGCAAATGGAAAAGAAGAGCAGTAATCTGTATGAAGTATTTAAAAGAAGAAATTACCTAGAAAGCTATAAAGGAAAAGACTGATAATTTCAAAGATGCTCAAACTCACTCATAATTAAAGAAATGCATATTAAAACAACTGAGATATTTCAGATTGGTAAAAATTACTAAGACTGTGAATATCCTTATTTGGCAGGGGTGTAGGGAACAGGTACCCTCATCCACTGTTGATGGGAGTATAAACTGGTTCAACCTCTTTGAAGGGATATTAGGCAATGTCTAGCAAAACTGAAAATACATGTACTCTTTCACTTAACACTTCTACTGCTCGGTAGAGCTGAATATTCTGGCACAGAAAGGGCTCCTAGATGTGGAATTAAAAAAAAAAAGCAAGGGATATAGTATAATTGTATTTGTATAACATGCCTCAAGTCCATATATGCTAGTACATCCATAAATAATTTGGGGAAAGCAACCATTAATAGTGGTTACCTTTGAGACGACTAGTTAGTTCTGAGGTGGAGAATAGAATTACTCCTCATTTTATACTTTTCTACAGTTCAAATTTAATATCATGTTAAAAAAACATTCGTTTTAATTGAGGAGGGTTGTGGTAGAGCAGGGTAAGAAGGTGCAGATGCTCTCAAGAAGAAAGAAACAATCTAAGAATTGCTTCCTTTTCATAAACAAAAGAAAACTCCTTTTGAGACAATGAATTCCACAGGCTGTGGTCCTATCATCACTGACACTTCAGGGATCAGTAGGTCAGTCTTCAGAGCCCTTCATGTTTAAAAGTTACGTGTGGAGACTGCTAGTAAAATATCCTAATTCTTAAAAGGTACACTTCTCAGAGTAAATTAAACTGGCGTTCTAACTTATAACTCCATCTCCTGTGAGTTTATCATGAAATGGCCCTGAATGTAATCAAGTCTGCATGAACCAGTAACCCTGCTTTTCCAGGGGCCCAAGACAAGTTCCTAGATTGTTCCCGGTGCTCCCACCCCAAAGGCCCAAAAACTTTTGACATTTAAGTGTGGGCTTCTCATATTACAGATCAAGAAAAAGCAACTCCATAGCTCCCTGTGGCTAAATGGCTCAACGGGACAGAAGATACAACAACGAGGTAAACTGAAGTGTCACTGCTACAATCACCAGGATCTCCTTGCTTAGAAAGAAATGAAATGGGTTACATGACAAACAGCAAGCCCTACTTCATCCAGGCCTTGTGTCAGCCTGCTTTCATCTACTCCTACTTTCTAACAACAACTCTAGCAATGCTTAAGAGCACAACACACCCACCAGCGGGAGTTCTACTAGGGTTCCACTTGAGAAGATGACAGCCCCTGTTTTGAGTGAAAGAGGATCTTTCCAAAGGGGAAAGAAAATACATTAATTATGCATCAAGCCCCTGGGCTTTGCTGTGCTAACTACGCCTATGCCAATTCGGTGGTTTCTACCTATTTTAAGAAAGATTTATTGCACCCAAGAGTTTCATTTACACGAACACTTGAAATAAAATCAGTTATGTCCAAGCTCTATAAGTGGCTGAAACCTTGAGCCAAAAGCCCAATTAATCCAAAGATGATCAGAATTCCTTCTAGAATCAATGCTGAGTTACGGACCAACAAGCCTGCTCCTGACCCTGAGGGGTCAGAATAAGTGGTCACCACCAGGCTGTGGTTAGAATTTCTAATATACGTCCAGTACTGTCTGTCCTTTAGTAAAATGGTGGAGATTTCAATCTCATACATGTACAAAGGCTTAAACTAATAAAGATAGTGTAACATTTACTGTCTCCACCACAGTAAACAGAAGGCCTATTAAGCATGTCACAGATTTTATTTACAAAGAAGCAAATCAATGCAAACCTATACTGACACCATCAAAGTTCACATGACAAACTTTTGCGTAAAATTCTCCCTTCCATTCAAATACAAGTGGTAATTCTCCACATTTATCTATCTTCCTAAGAGACACATAGCTATTCTTACAATTTCTTTGCTCTACTTAATCTTCAAATTAACCTGAGGCATCAATAATAATAACTGAAAATTTTAGAATGGCCCCAATTCTTTTTCCCAAAAGAAATAAATACCTGGCAGACATATATTCTTCCACTATGGAAAATCAGTCAAGTTAAAAACCTAATTCCAGTTTAGGTGCCTGTAGACAATTTTCTATGACTAAGCCAGAATCATTCTTTGGATCTCTCTATGAGCAAAAAGCTTCCCTATCAACTTGGACACAATTTAACCATAATTAAAACACTAATTCTTTTGCCATCTTGCCTTTCCAGTTTCAAAAAATCTCTGTCACAATATGGGCCAGGGAATGGCCAGAAATACTAACAAAATGATTTATTCTGGCTTAATGGCAACTTAAAATGTCACAAAATGTACCAAAAATAACCCACAAAACTAGTCGTGATTTTCAGTGTCTAATGTCTAATGCCAAAGAAGGAAAGAAAAAAAAAAAAAAGAACCTAGCACAAAAAAATTTACATTTAGGAAAGAGTTAGGACTGGAAACATCTCAAGCCTTTCTGCCAATTACATGATGATATTACCTGCCAACTGCCAACTGATATCATAATTTTTCTGATAGCACATTTTTTATATAATTTTTTCCAAACACTCTAAAACATTAAAGAGGATGTAACTTGCATAAAATGTAATGTGTCCAATATTTCTTCATATAATATTTGAAAACAGTAGCATCCCCTATAATTTCAGACTATCAAACACAGTTTTCACCACAGTTCTCAGACGATGAAAAGCAGGTATACAGAAACCAGCAGACTCGAAAGTGTTTCCACCTAAGCCACATTTTATTTTTAACCCTATGTGTGTGTGTATGTATATATGTATGTATGTATACACACACACACACACACACACACACACACACACACACACACACATATGTAGTTTTTATTTCTTCTTCCTTGGAATGCTTGTTGAAACGCAGGTAGTGTTGACAAATTAAGACCTGTCAGCTCCAAACTGAATCATGCATTAACCTAAACCACAGCAGGGGTAGGAAACCAACGCTAAGCTATTAAAGCAGGACTATATAAATGCAAATTAACTGGCATCCTAAAGAAAAAAATCCCAAATAGTAAAATGTGGATACCTGGTTGTGCCCAAGGCTGCTGAGAGAGAGTATACTTGGGTCCTCCCTGACTGGCCATTGTTTTTAATGCGGAAACCTAGCAGAGGAAATAAAAAGTTTCATTTCACTGATGACAAATTAAACTAGTACTGCTCTCATAGGATACACCATTTAAACCTGTGAAAACATAATGATAATCAAATGTGCAGCCCTGAAAGAAATCCATCATATCTCTCAGTCCTTTACAACTAATAAAATATTTCAGCAAAACTTCTTTTGTGATTTCAAGGCAGATGTTGTTTTGCAAAACAAATGAAAAACAAAACAAAACAAAACAAAGCATACCAATATCCCAAGGCATTCTGCCTGAAACATTTCAGTGTAGGAAGACAAGAACGAAGACAGAGAAACATCAACACAAAACAGCCCTCTAAGTAGACGTTGAGGTTAACATTAAATTATTACTGTATAGTATTATAAAAATGTCACAGCAGCAGGACAAAATCTCCTTTATATGCCTAGAGGGTTCTTTTCTTCATTATAAGCAGAGAGAATGTTATTTAAGGGAAAAAAAAACAACAGACTTTCAGATAGCATCAAAGTGCACATTTGCCCAACCAGTGCTACAGGTACAGAACCGGATGCCCACCCTCTATTCACCTTTCTCTTCATCCCTCAGCATCAGTACAGGGAAGTAAAATCAAGAAAGTACATTTTGTTTCTTGGACAAGAATGTTCTTAATATGGCAAATTACAGTGGGGCTAAGGTGTAGCCAGGGAGAGTGAAGGACAGAAACAATATAAAACATTAAAAAAAAAAAAGATTGCTAGGTGCCAAAAGTCCAGGCCATGACCTTGGCCTCACTAGATAGTCTCATTAGGAAAACTTGAGCACCAACTCTTTAGATTTCTCATAAAGAAGGCCACACTAATATTTAGGCAGAGGATGGGCACAGACAGGATATAATGTTAACTCAGCCCTCTTCAGCCCTCTCTCTGTTTCTACCAAGTTCATATTCCTGGACCACCCTAGACTTTTGCTCATGTTGCCATGTGTATAAAATCAGCCCTTTTCTACTGTCACTCAGTTCCTCTCTTTGTCTATTTTTTATTGTGAGATGCAGCTTTTAAAAGTGAGTCAAACATACAAGTACAGATAATGCTAAAAAAAAAATCATGTTTAGTATGTACTATCCCATATATTTCCCAGTGTAAATATATAAACACACTAATGTGTCTACATTTACAAAAATAGGAACACAGTGCCCTGAAAACTTTTTTCTAAATCTAAATCCTGGCCATTTTTCTGTATCCAGCAGTTATGTTTTAATAGTAATGGCTGCCTGTTAGTCCACTGATTGCTCCAGAATTTAACCAATTTCATAGTAACATATACTGTATATGGTATTTTTATATCAAAAGCAAATACAGACTTGTATGTTCATCTCAATTTACTATCTAGATAATTTCCTTATCTTTAAGTTAAGCCTCAAGGAGCATTTTCTTCGAAAGGTTTAGCCCCACCTTTTTAAAAAAAAAAACCCTACAGGATAAAGACAGATCATTGTCTATAATGACACTGCTGTACACATCTTAATGTCTACATAATTTTCTATCTTGATTTCCCATTAGGTTATAACTCCTTGAGAACAGAAATTAAATTTATAGGTCAAATTCTATTACACAAACTATGTCTCAAGAAAAAAAAATTAAATTTATAGTGTTGCTGAGGAAATTAGTAACTTCAGAGGGAACATTAAAAATAAACTTGCAATACTTTAGCAAATTGCTTGAGAGGAAGTGATATTGCTAAATACAAGTCTGCATAAACTTGTCCCACCTGGGGAAACACTTTGAGCTTAGCTATAAACTTGAAATCATACTTCCTTTAAAATGTTTTCATTTAGACTTTTTGCTAATGCAAAATCTTCACTTCAAACTTATATTTTACTATAAAATAACATTTCTGTTGCACTTACATATGAGATTGTCTTTTGGTCCTCATGATAACCTTAAGTGGGGAGGAAGGGTGTGATGGCTATCTCCACTGCAGAGCTTAGAAAACCGAGGCTTGGAGAAACTAAGAGACTGCCTACCATTCTAGGCAGGAGGTGCGGAAGGCGGTCCAGAGCTCAGCTTTCGTGGCTCAAAATGCTATGCTCCTTCAACTACACCCATGACTATTCCAAGCCCTACTTGTGAGATTATTTCAAGCAATATTGTATGATGAAATTCTAAAACAATAAAAAAAAACAACAGCTTTATAAATATCTGACTGAAATGTTTTAATATGAACCTCTGCTCCTAACACTTAGAGAACAGTATTACACTCCCTAGGGCTGTTCAAATACTGAGAGAAAAGGTTATTTTTCAAGGAGCAGAAAATAAGGCAATAGTTCTTCTTATATTGTTCTCAAGAAATTTCATTAACTGTGCCAAAAAATCAGGAAGGGTATTTACACCAGGCAGATTAAGCTGTGGTAGAAATGTTTACCTCGTGTATAATGGGTCACTCTGCAAAACTTGAGCTTCTAACTTTAGCTTTAGTCTGTGAAATGAAGATGTTCTACTTACTCCAGGTAACAGGAATGTCATGAGAACTAATGAAAACAAAGTATCTCAACAGAGAAAGCCCGAGGAAGGAGCTACGTAAATCAAAGAAGGCGATTCACAACAAGTGAAAGGGCACCAGAATCACATCTGGAGTCTTAGGGCTCAAACACAAGTCTTCTGACAACCTAAGAGTGTCCTCTACACACTCTGACACTTCGTTTTATTATGCAAACCATGTATACTTTAAAAATCAGTCCAAACTTAGAAACAAGCTGAGGACATTTTGTTGGTAAGGCTTACACCCAAAGAGTAAGTACTAAGACCTACAAGCACACACCCAAATGGAAGGTAAAAACTGTTTCCTTCCAGCACCTATGGATGCTGGTTTTCCTGCAATCATTTATCAAGGTACAAGAACCGGCTGCCTTAAAATGCCAACTATAATAAAAGGGGTATACGATTCTGCACTTGCAGAATTACCTTTAAAGAAAATCATTTTAAACTTTTAAAATCATTTATTCTGTTTCTGCTGTGCAGAATACTAGTAATATTGACCAGGTGAAAAGTGAAAAACGTTTGGAGAAAAACGTTTGTTCAGAGTCTTCCAAATGCACAATTACAGAGTCATACCAAATTTACCAAGCTTATGCTAAGGTCAATTTGGACAACTGCATCAGTGAATTTTCATTCTCTTGGCTTCTAGAAGAACTGTGCTTTTCTAGAAAACCCCTTTAATCCTAGATTCCTTTATAACCAACTTGCTTCTATCAGAAGATTTGTTCTGCTGCTGTTATTGGAGAAAATTCATCTAAGATATTTCCCACCAGTACTAATGTGGATGCCCTCCCAAAAATACATACTACAATCTACACACTGGTTTTCCATGAGGATAATTTCAGTAAAAACTATAATGACTTATTTGTAACTTATAAACTATCAATATTTGTACCCTTTTTAAGAAAATCAAAACCTAGTAGAAAATATTTCCACCACCCTCCTTTTAAATTTATGTAGTAGGGAAAAAACACACATACACATATTCCAAATACCTCATGAATGGACTAAAATCCAGTAAACAAGTAATGTACCCCAATGATAAACAAAGGAACAGTTTGTTCTAACATTTCTATATTTACTTTTTTGGGGGTATCATTTATAATTTTTAAAAGCTAGTATCTATCATCTGTCTGTATGACAGGACCTAGCAACAAGTTACTGATGGACAATTTCCTTTGCTGCCTCTTGTCATTCCATGGATATGGTACACTTTGTCTCCCCAGCTAAGACTTAGATAAGTAAATCTGAGAAGAAAGACTGTCAAATTCTTATTCTTTTTTAATGTCCTTTAACACAAATCTGGACAGACAGTAGAGGCTTAATAAATGAAAGTTTATTTCAAGACTTTCTAAACATCTTTATGAGGTAATCCTTAGTAACACCACTTATTTTTTTTAAATGGTTATGTTGAAACAGGAAAGTCAAAACCACCATGATCTGATTTTTTCATTGCTGGTATTTGACAGTTGATGGCTTTTAGATAGGAGACAGAAAGACAGACTATTATAAATCCATGTATCTGGTGATTAACAATGCCATGATGTAAAACCTTCAATTCTCAATTATCTATACAAAATGAAAGGATGGGATAGTACGTAAAACTAAGAGGAAAAATAAATCACCCATTTAAGTAACAGGAGAAACCCTAACAGATAGGACTATGATTACCACCATGCAGGTCCTGATCCAGGGAAAGTTGGAGTCCCAGACCACATGCAGATACCTACTATGTGGATAAAGAGAGCAGAGCTAACTGGAGGTCTGCTGTAACTAGCTTTGCAACATCTGCACACTTTCTCTTTAAAACTGAAAAACTCTGCAAGCATATCTAAAAGTCCAAACCAGAAAGCTTCCATAATCAGAAACAAGGTGATTTCTTAGACAGAATCATTAAGATGTGTGTTTTCCTATCTCCTTCTGCCAGAGTTTTCACAAAAGCGTAATTCAAAATGAAATCTAGAGAAGAATTCAAAATCACTTTACCAGACATCACCAGGGTCTATACCTTTGTCATGAATTCCTCCAGCTGCTCTATAAACAGCGTGGTCTGCTGCTGAATAAACTGCTCACAGGCTGATTTCAGATGACGATCTACATCTTTCTTAGAATCAAGATAATGTTCTCTGATCTCAGGAGTACCCTTAAAAAGAAGATAACAATTTCCTCCTGTTTTTATGTGCCTAGAAATTACCAGACATGTAAAGAATGTCGTTTATCTCCCACCACCAAGGAAACAGACTCCGTCTCACCTCCAACAAGAACTCTATCAAGGCATTGTTGCTATTCAGCCTAAAAAATCTTGGAACAGTCATAGGATTCAGGATTTTAAATGCTGCATCTGTGAAACAAAATTACTCATCCAGTGAACATGTACAGTTTCAACAGAAAAGCTGAGTTACTATTTCAGTGTGTGAACATACGCTAGTTCTCTACAGCGCGAAGCAAGAGCGCTTTTATTTTCACCAGCTCACCTCCATGAGTGGGTGAGGTTAGTGCCAGTGATGGCTACAGAACTCACACATGATTATTTGCTAGTAGTCAGAAATGCAAAATGACTATTAATCTCAACTGTTCATTCAGAAAAAAAGGAAAAAGGATAAATGGTAATCAATACCTTAAAATTTCATTGCTTTACTTTCATGATGACAAATAGGTTTAAAAAAAGTAATTCATATACTTACCCAGCTGCTTTTGTTTAAGATCCAGCTGGCACAGAAATTTACTCACATTTGAAGCAGAGTAAGTAAACTAATGTGTCAGCCAGAAAGAAAACACCAAAAGGACATATTTACCCCTTAACCTCCAGACTAACTAGAATCTATGCAAAGTACTAACAGGTCTCATTGATGTTCAAATGCAATAAGATATAACATTAGTCATGAGAGGTTAGAGGCTTAAAAGTAAAGATAGCAAATATTATTAAGGGATAGAAAAGACCATTTCTTTGCTTTGCCTTGCCAGGCTGGAGAAAGCAAAGCATGAAATGCTTCCAACCTTGGTTTTACAAGTACACACCATGTCGTACTTACTGGCTTGACCCTGATCTTGCTGGAAAAAAACTCTCTATTAGATTCAGGGTATTCAGAGTAAAGCTTTAGTAAATGGCTCTTTGTTTCTGTTGTCTTTTCTACAAGACGCATGAAAAACTGTAGGTGACTGAATGGTAGGGTTACATAAGCTTCATAATGTTTTAGGGAAAACAATACTTCCAACCAAAATTTGCCGAAAGTTTAGAGTATTTCA
The DNA here is from genome assembly GCF_048773025.1 of Camelus bactrianus. NCBI lineage: Eukaryota > Metazoa > Chordata > Mammalia > Artiodactyla > Camelidae > Camelus > Camelus bactrianus. Next base: position 17,920,832 of record NC_133552.1, read on the forward strand.
TTTTCTCACTCCTCAGGGGCTCTGTAGTAGAATGAAGCAGCAACAAATTATGAATTAGAAAAAACATGAAAGAAAATAGATCAGCCGTGCTTTATTCCATCACTTAAATAAAGGACGGACGACAGTGCCTGGCATTCTTCAAGGCAGAGCACCATCCCACTGAACACTGAAAGGAAAGCGGGAAACCAACGAGAATGGCTGGGCGATGGAAGCCTCTGATAAGAATAAGCTCTAAAAACATGACACATTCTATAAAGGCAAAGGCCAGGAAATCTGGCTGCTGTAAAAAAGAAAAAAAGAAAAAAAAGATTACAAAGCATGTGAATAGCACACAGGCTTACTATCCAAATTCCACCAGAACCAAAAGGTATTCTCTGCAGTGAAAAGGAAAGCGTGTTAGAAAGAGAAAAAGAATAAGCTGTTTTAATATGACTCATGATGAGACCACTCTGGCTCTCAGGTGAGTTAAATCGAGCCTACTATTTTGTAAGCACAGTCATTAGGAAAGTAACAATCCAGCCCCCTTGGAAATCCCACTTTTGGAGTTCCTCTAAACCACAGAATACAGAAAATAACCTGAGTGACTATGAATTTTCTTAATTCCCCCAATTCATAAGAGAGAAATTCATTCATTTTAAATGGATGGTTTAAGGCGTGAGAGCTTAATTCTCTTGGGAATGGTTAAGAAAAATTAAAGTTAAGATACATTTCTAAGTAATGAAGGGAGACGGACAGTTATGGTGTATCCTTAACTGCTTAAGATCAACATCTTAGAAAATGACTACTTTGATCTTTTAGAAGTCAGATTCAGAAACTTACTTCAGTCAGAAACAAATCATTAGGATGGATGAAGCATCCTTCTCAAGACGATTCAATGCCTGTTACCCACTCAAAGATCCTGTCTACAGGATTACTTAACCACCAGCTGATTTAATAATACAATTTAAGCTTATTTAAGCACGTTAATAATATATATTCTTGTTCATTTTCATTCTTAATGATCTTGATAATCTGGTGAAAGCATCATGACAAGTTGATTCTGCTCATCTGACCAGGGGTAGGAAAGCTAAAACATGTATCTAAGATCATAAGAGCCAGGAAATGATGGGCCAGGAATAGACCCTGACTCTTTCAGACTCTTAGATTAGTACTCTTCCTGTTTTACATAGCTGGCTTCCTGAGTTTCTACAAACTGACAAACTCAACTCAGTGTTTAGAATCACTCCAGTTAGCTGACACTCTGAGTAGTTATTATACTGATTTTTTATTTTTTAACTGGTTATGGTAATAGATGGCAGAGTCTAAAAGAGGTAATACTGTGTTACAAGTTGAAATGCTCAGATACAGTTCCCTTCATAAAGAAATACAGCAAGTTAGATGTAATAAGGATGTTGCCCAGCTTAGTATGAACAAGAAACATGCTTAGCAAGCACAGCATGCAAAAAAAAATTGCAGATGAACATAAAATAAACCTATAACCTGTGCTGACACATTTGGACAGGTCAAACACACCCAACTGTGTCAGTCAGGACATTAAAGTACCTCTAGTTTTCTTGAGGTCCAGGGAAATTTCCTTAATGGTGAATTCAGTGTGAAATGGAGCAATTTGTTCACGAAGAATCAAAAGGTGCTTTATTAAGAAAAGTTGTCCATCAATCGGAGTCTAAATTATAAGATAAGAAAAATGGGTATTATCACAGATTAAATAAAAACAGGAGCACATAAAACATACACATTATCAATCAACATTTATCTCTCTGGGTCAATGGCCCTTAACCTAACTATACAGTACCAATACTCTCTTGCTATGCAAGGAACTCTCCCCATATTTCCATGTTAGAATTACCTGGAAAAATCTTGCTTCAGATCCTTACTAACTCTATCACATGCTCTACTTAGTAAATCCAAGGAAGTAAATCAAACGGTTGCAAAGCAACATATTTAGAAGGAGAAGTCAAATCTATCCTAAGTTGGTGCAGGGACAGAAGAGATGCTGTGGCCCAACGCCAGCAGAGAGCAGGAAGTGAAAGCTCCAAGTGCGAGCACGGTTCTGCCCTCCCACGGCTTTCTGGTTTCTCTCAGTAACTTGGCTTTCACTCTTTGGTCAAAGTAGTTTCAATATCCAGAATATCAGAAACATTCGTATTTATACAAAAGTACAAAAGGAGTCAACAAATATAAAATGATTTGGGGTTACTATTTTGGATTTTCCAGCCAGTAACAGAGCACTGACTACCCAGAGCCTCTGGGAGTCACTGCATTTCCCTCTGTCCTCTCAGGACGCATCCACAAGAGTCCTGTGACTCAAGCTTAGTTCTCAAAGCTCTGACCCAGTCCCGAAACTGTGAATAATCATAGCTCTCATTTCAGAAAAGAGACTGTATATTAAGAGAGCAAAGCTGTGTTTGCTGTGCTAATCAAGACAGAATCTTACTTGGAAAATATTTTCAATGAAATTATACTGCATTAGGAAAAAAATAAAGCTGTCCTTGTAAGCAATACAGGCATACCTCAGAGATATTTTGGGTTCAGTTTCAGACCACTGCAATCAAATGATTACTGCAACATAGCAATTCACAGGAATCTTTTGGTTTCCCAGTGCACACAAGTTACATTTACACCATTCTGCAGTCTATTAAGTGTAATAATCTTTTTGCAATAGTAACATCAAAGATCTGATCAGCGATCACCATACCAAATATAGTAATAATGAAAAAGTTTGAAATATTAAGAGAATTACCAAAATGTGACACAGAGACACTAAGTGAACAAATGCTTTTGGAAAAATGGCGCCAATAGACTTGTTCCGTGCAGGGTTGCCACAACCTTCAATTTGTTATTAAAAAAAAAAAAAAAAAAAAAAAAAGCAGTATGTACAGAGCGCAATAAAGTGAAGCATATAAAATGAGGTGTGCCTGTATAAACTTTAACGAGGTTATTAAGATGATTCCCTTCTGGTCTCTCTTCCTCCCTCTAAATATACACACAATCAATGTACGTAAGTATGACTTATATGATGGAAACTCACTTGGCACTCTGGAACACAGAGCATTAGATAAGCAGAAATGCTACACATTTTGAGTGCTTGCTCTATTTTTAAAAGAACAACTCCAATGGGGTAAAATAGTATAAGACAGATTTAATTTACTTTACTGAAGCTGTTGTAATCCAGCAGATAGTATCATGCTAGTTGACTGATACACTAGGTGCTCAACTTAAGTATGTAAGAACAATTTCTTGCCTTAAGAAATTCTAAGACATTAAACCATTTTCACTGATCACTGTTTAAAAAGTCTGAAAGTCAAAAAGCACACGAGCTCAGCCATGAAAATAAATTTGCTAATTCTTAACAAATTGAGGGCTTCTTCATACATACTTAAACCTCTTATAATATGTAGGAAACAATTAGGTAAAAAAAGAGTGGCCTTATAGGCAATGAGGACAAAAGACTAATCAAAAGGCTTTTCACTCCTCCCTTTAAAAAGAGGACAGTGGTACAAAAGGACATAAGTATATGAAATTTTTCTCTTAATTAGGTCATTTTTTCCCACTAATAATCTAAGAAATACACGCTCACTGTAGAAAATCTGGAAAATATAGGAAAGTGTAAGGAAAAGAAAGAAAAATCACCCATAGTCATGTAAAAGCTTTCCCCATTACTTTTTTTTAATGCGTATGTTCACTACATAAAGTCACAGTGTAGTGATTTGTATCCCTCTTTTTTCTTTTTTTTTTTTTTGCCTTAACATATTTTAGTTAAATTTTATCGTTTCATTTTTAAAAAATTTAATGACTGGGTAATATATTAGGCACATGTTTCCTAAATTCACCTCTCATAAAAAAATGTGAAAGCTCAGACTTGGAAATACTCTTTAAAGTTCAATCTGCCTGTCTGTATCTTAGCCTTCCATCCTCTTCTAGTCCCCATATCAAAATTTCATTTCAACTCTCGATTCCACAAATGAGAGAATACAGTGGTCACAGACAAAGGTAGAGCCTTTCTAGCAAGAGGATCTCAGCTAAATTCTTTTATGAGGTTTTTGTTTTGTTTCGTTTTTCAGTTTATCTAAAGCCTAGAAATTAGAAACCAACTTTGTAAATATGGAAGTCCAGAAAGGTTCACAAGGTTTGAAAACTCCCAGTAGCTATGGAATTCTGGCTGGAAACAGACCCCAATGCTTCCTTCCTATAGGCAACAGGTATTTTTAAGCCGAGAGTTAAGCAGAGCAACAGTCTGAATCATGCTGTACTTCTTGAGGAAGAAAACCTCAGCGGTCATGGAAGAACAAGGGCCAGCAACTTTTAGGCCCAGATCCCTTCTTGATTAAAAACTTTAAGTCCCAAAATCATGGCCACTACTTCTAATCACACAATCCACAGGCCACAACTGCCTGTCTTCCAAACTGACTGGCTGACTGCCTCCAAGTGAGGCTATTCGACTATTTAAAACGTCATTGTAGGGATGATTATAAATTGCTACGTCTCCTTGAAAACAACATTTTGGTATTCCAAGGGAACAGTGGTTCACTACCTCCCCAGCTGCTAAGGCTATAACAAGAAACCTTTACCCTACAGATTTCATAACCTAAGTATCATTTTTGGTACTTCAGCAAAGCTGGCACTCTCTTATACAACATAGTCTTTATTTAGCACTAAAATGAAATACTAGCTTCTCTCAAAGGACCTCAAAATTAAATCATATTACATAAACAAATCCTACTGCCCGAATAGCTTTAAATTTCTGTGCCTATAAATTAATGATCAAGTCCACAATATTACTGTAGGTGACAAGACTTCACCTAACACTTCATCAAACCTTGTTTTTGCTGATAGACTCTGAAGCTCCAAGTAACGACTGAATGCAGGCAGACAAGGCTTCCTGTGACAATCCTTGGAACACTGCCCTCTGGTGAAATAAAAGAGAAACATCACCTTGTGGCACTTCACAAAATAGAAAAAAGGAAATTGTAGGCTACAAGTACAGTGAACAATGCTTGCTCGCCCTCATCTGATGAATTAATTTATTACTGGCAATATTACTCCTGAGTTTCTTATTCCCATGTAACCTTTCTAGGCCAGCACGTAGTTTCCTAATTTGCATCCTTCTAAACACTCATGTGAACTCTTCAACAGTATTTCCTGAGAACCTGTTTCATGCCAGGCTCTGTGTTAGATGCTGGAAGTACAGTGCACAGGAGACGCAGTTCTGACTTCACGGAGCGCTCACTTTGGCACAATCTCACATTATAGGCCGTTTTTTAAATATACAAAACCAACTTTAAAACAAAGCCTCAGCAAATTCACTTCTAAGAATGTATCCCAAGTAATTAATCAGTATTGTATTCTAAGACTCATGCACATGGCTCTTCATCACAGTATATTTAAAGCATCAGAAAACTGTAAATAACTTAAATGTTCAATGATGGGGGTGCTAACAAAAATACTAGTAATCTAAATTACAGAACACTGCATGAAATCAAAGAATGCTAAACAGGCACGATGAAGTTCTTACAAAATATAACTAAGTAAAAGCAAAATCATGTTACAAAATAGTATGTGAAGTATGACTCCTCATTTAACTCTGCCATTTCTATATCTTCCTAGAGGTGCAGCCTATTGGTCTAGGCAGGGACTCCTGTCAGTTCCCCTGCAGAATTCCTTTCTGCCTCCATTCCACCCAAAATGGAACTGATATGGATGGGTGTGAGCAAAATATTTACTATTAGGCCACAGTCCTAAGCCCTAGTCTCCTACTTGATATTATTCTCTTTCTGTACTGTTTCTTCTCTTTTGTTTTCCATGAGGTCACTGTATAGTAAGAAGAGATCAGAGCTGCCTCTTACTAGGTCACTGACCATTGCCTTAGGAAGACCAAAGGTGGGCCGCTCAGACTGAGGCCCTCTCTTTCTCCTGCTCAGCCGTAATAGGGTTTTCATTGGATTTGTCTTTCCTTACCTTTGGTAAGACAGAGAGGGATAAGAGTTGGATGTAAGCTAGGTGAAAATGGAATAGGCAGGTCTAGGGCATAAAATAAAAACAGGTAGAGTGATGTCCTTAGGCCTACCCTGTTTGGCTAAAATCCCTGTTAAGCACCTAAGAGAATTCACCAGGGTCTGTGATGACAATGGGTTCTACGTGGAATACGGCCCCTGCATACTTCCCTTGGGATCCTGCTCCACTGTAGGAAGTTTCTGAATCCCAACCTAATTCCTAAGAAATAGTGGCATCTGGACAATTAATTACATGACTATTACAATTAATCACTTCTCTCTTTATATGCTGTTTCAGCTGTAACAATCAAATTAATTTTTTAAAAGTGAATTAAAATCACTGAATTTTATAAACTATTTTGGTTTAGCAGCAAACCACTGACAATAAATAAACATAGACAAATCTGACCATTCAGGGATTGATATTCATAACATTAAACTGGAATGCTTAAAATAACTGTTACCTAAAACCAATGCACAGTATAGTTGGGACTAAAAGATAAAATAAAATAAAAGGGTATGGCTAATTTCAGGAAATTAAAATTAGTCCATGGGTAGAAACTCGTGTAACCTCACTACTACTTCTTAATAAGGAAGCTAATTTAAATTGAGTGCAAAACTGAATTAAGGTAGCCATATTTAGTACTAAATGAATATTATACCCATGTGGCACTGGACATATTACTTAACCTTTCTGCACCTTTTTCTTCATCTACAAACTAAGACAGATGAATTAATTAGTAGTTTCAAGGGTACCTGTAGTCATAGACCCTGTGAGAAGCAATAAAAGCTATAGCTCTTTCCCTCAGAAAGACACAAATACAAACATACATATAAAATTTTACCCACAACTTCAAAGTGTTCATAGATTATTCAAAGCCCATTAGAGGATTCTAAGAGTCTATAGAATGCTCAGGTTCAGAATCTCTAAATTAGGTTGATCTTAAAGTTATTTCTGTATCTAAAAATACTATGATTCTAATCAAATACCAAACTATATTGTATCAAGATCTTAAAATAAAATTAAAATTTTAAAAATATTTTAAGTGAAAGAGCAAGCGATTTACAATAAAGACACAAGACTTTACACACGTACATCTATGCATCTGTACAATTTGGAGAGACAGACGAGAGTTCGTCGAACTGTAGGATACCACATCCCATGAAGATCTGCTGGGGAAATTGTGGTCTGTGATCTAGCATTGAAAGATTCTGTTGAACCTAAAAACCCAAATGGAAAAGAACACATTTTACACACATGGAGGTCTGTCTTATTTGCATGACAAATTTGCTTAGTGCGTAACATGCACCCTATTCCAAGCTATCCCATACAGTTCTGTCAATTTTTTGCCCCAGACCCAGGCGCTCAGCACATTTACAAACTGCAAATCTGATGATACAATTAGCTAGACATTCAAACTCCATGAGATTATTACCTGACACCTATCACAATCTGGCCTGATTTACCTGCTTCTTCCGTACAAATAACCTGTGCCCAAACATACCAAACCACTTGACTTTCCCAAAGCAACCATGATCTTCCATTCTTGTATGCCTTCCTCCATGCTATTCTATCTTAAACAACCTCATTTCACCTGGCTTTCTCATATTCATAAACATTACAGCTTTCAGGTGCCACACCTCTCACTGAATCTGCCTTCTTGTACTCAAAGTTCATCTCCCTTCATAATTTTGATGCCCTTCTTCCATAGTCAAGAGTGCCCTGTGCATACTTTACCCTGTCACCACTGAATTATGCCTTGGCTTGCCAATCTCCCCTACTAAAAGTGTAGGCTCTTCAAATGTACAAGCTGTTTTTCAAGCCTGAGACATGAAACGTCCACAATAAAAGTTTATTAAATGAAAGAGCAAAAGTTAGAAGTTAAAACATCATAACATACCAGATTTTGTTAAATTATTAGGAGATTCTGCTTCTTCTAACCGAACATCTGAAAACGAAGATTCTGAAGGTACCTTCTTCTGTTCATCTTTTAAACTCTGTGCAATTTGCTATATAAAGAAATCAGAAGTAACATTAGAGTGTAGTTTTCAGCAGTGTTTAGCAACATGATCCTTTTTTATCTTCCTTTAAGGTAAAAAATATATATACTACTTAATAAATAAATGGACTAACCAAGAGAACTATGCCAAAACAACACATAAAAATGAAAAAGTTAAATTGGTATAGAGTATTTCTATTCTCGTAAACACATACATAGCTTTTTCTGAACCTCTAATTTTGGAACCATTATAAGGTATCTGCTGAAGGGTCAAACATAACAAGGCTCAGATAAGAAGTTTAATTTTCGACTTTACATTTAGAAACAAAGATTCAGTAGGGAAGGGTACAGCTCAGTGGTAGAGTGCATGCCTAGCAAGCACAAGGTCCTGGGTTCAATCCCCAGTACCTCCATTTAATAAATAAATAAATAAAACCTAATTACCCCCCCACCCCTAAAAAAGTACACAGTGCTATAGGTCAACTATGTCTCAATAAAACTTGTAGGGAAAAGAAAGAAAAGAAAAGAAACAAAGATTCAGATTTAAGACTGAATGCATTCTGAATGTCAGAAATGCTCTTATCAAGTTGCTGGCCAACCTGAACTATAAATTTTCTCTTTATATGAGAACAGCTACCATTTGTCATTTTTTAAATAGATTCTTTAAAATTATCTTATGGACTGAAAAAAAATTTTTTTAAATTACCTTATGGCCTGAAACTATTTAACCCTTCTTCACTGCCCAAAGAATATCATCAAATATACACAGGTCACTAACTACTAAGTTAGTAATGAAAGTCCCACTAATTCATGTTGGTTATGAAGGTGGAAATATACAGAAATGAAGGCCTAACAGATTCCGAGCTACTGCCCAAAGAATGGCCCAAGAACTGTATAAGAGACAAAGTCTATATGAATCAGGCTGGTCCTTTCATTCTGCGTGCAGAAACCAGAAAGTATAGCTAATCCCTAAATGGAATACAGATGTCATATTCAGCTCACATCTCTCACTAAAAGAAAAACAAAGCAAGCATATTTACTGAAAGCAGTACCGTTAAATCAAGAGGTCTACACAAGAAAGCATTCAAGATACTGGCCATGTGATGACTAAATGTACCACTAAATTAAATTGCGGAGGGGGTGTACAGTAAACTTGATCACCTAGCATCCTATCAGACAGAAATATTAAATCAGGTATTCTATCCAGAATATAAAAAACTGATATTTACAAAGACAAGGCAAGGAGCGGAGGAAGAGGAGAGAGCACAATTGCCTAGATCAGGCCGAGAAACAGACCTAGTTTTCATCATATCCACTTTGTGGCCTTCAAAGTCAAAGTAACTCCTGTAAACAGACTATCTATCTGCTCTCTGAAATTATTAGCAATACCCAGACACCAAAAGAATTCCTACCATGAGCCTGCAGAATAATAAAAGTTGAACAATAAACAAACAGCCCCAATACTACATGTCCTTCCTACCATATACCTGATCCCTAAAGGGTGATTTTACATATTATTTTTAAAGCATTAGGCAAATAATTAATACAACTATCCAAAAAATAATAAATTTAAATAGAAGTGAGGAGAAAGGATTAAAGATGAGGAAAACATTCTTAAAACAAAAGGTAAGGACATCAATTAAACAGGGTGGTGTATTTCAAGCCTATTAGCTTTAAAACAAGCATATCTATTACTACGTATTTATTAGTCTAAGCACTGAAATAGGTTAAAATGCTGGTGAGGGTGTGGAGCAATAGGAATGAGCTAGTATACACACATGTATTTCTTTGCTCTGTCAGCTGAGAGGACCCAGAAGCACCAATACCCCATAGCAACAAGCATACCTAGAACCCAGATCTTGGTTTCTAATACCATTCTCCAATAAAAGAGGCCAGGACTCCTTGAAAAAAATGGCTAATTCTAGGGCTGACGCAGGAAACAGACAAGGTAGGTCTGGAGCATCCTGTAGTGCCAGGAAATGGGAAGTGCTCAAAACAAACAAACCAATCTATATAGAGGGAATTATACAAAGGGACATAGGAATCTACTGGAAAAGCGCCCACTGGCCAAGCCTGGAGGTATTTGATCAATAAAATAAAGTAGCAAAGGACTATAACCCAAAGTATAAAATAAACATCCATGAGTTCACAGTGATATCAATAAGTGATTAAATAAAAAAATACATAAATAAATGGAAAAAGGGCAAATCTCCCTTGCAGAAAAAATAATTTATGTAGATACTCTGCTCTCAAGAAGTAGCATAACTCCCATTCTTTACATATGGGTTACACACAGTACAGAAAAGGGGAGGAAAAAGTAACTTTTCCATGGAGAAACCTGATAGTACTACCTCAATTAGGTGACCAAGGTCAATAGCAATGTTGATAAGTCATGTTCAAAGTAGGCACTTTTGATATGATGTGATAAAAATGGTACTTTACCACTACCGTTTTCCTTTCCAAAACACGTAACGTCAATCTAATCGTGAGGAAAATACAAGACAAATTCCAAGAGAGAGGCATCCTACAAAATACTCAACCAGTTCTTCTCAAAACTATTAAAAATCATCAAAAATAAGGAAGTCTGAGAAACTGTCCCAGCCAAGAGAAACCAAAGAAGACACGAAAAACAAATGTAACATGGTATTGTGAATAAGATCCTGGAACAGAAAAAGACACCAGATAAAAACTAAGGAAATCTGAATGAAGTCTGGACTTCAGTTAACACTAAAGTATCATTACTGGGCCACTAACAGTGGCAAATGTACTACACTAATATAAGATGTTAATTAACAGAAGAAACTAGGTGTGAGATATATAGGAACTCTCTGTACTAAATTCTCAATTTTTCTGTAAATCAGAAGCTGTTCTAAAAAATAAAATCTATTAAAAAAAAAAACAAAAAAACTTCTATTCAACACTGCACCAGAGGTTCTAGCCAGGGCAATTTAGGCAAGAGAAAGGAATAAAAGGCATCGAGATTAGAAAGGAAGTAAAACTATCTCTATTTGCAGACAACGTGATCTTGTAAAGAGAGAAATCCTACAGAATCGACAAAAAAACCATCAGAACTAATAAGCTAATTTGCAAGGCTGAAGGATACAAGATCAACATAGAAAAATCAAATATATTTCTATACACTTGCAATGATTCAAAATCCAGAAGTGGAATTAAGAAAACAATTCCATTTACTATTTAGCATCAAAAAGAATAAAATAATTAGGAATACATTAGACAAAAGAAGTGTAAAATTTATACTCTGAAAACTACAAAACATTATTGAAAGAAATTAAAGAATATCTAAATAACTGAAAAATATTCCAAGCTCATGAATCAGATTTAACACTGTTAAGATAGCACTGCTGTCCAAATTGATCTACAGATGCAATGCAGTCTCTAACAAATCCTAGATGTCTTCTTCATAGAAACTGATAAGCTGATTCTAAAATTCATATGGAATTTCAAGGAACCAAGAACAGACAAAGCAATCTTGAAAAAGAAGAACAAAATACGAGAACTCACACTTTCTGATTTCAAAATTTATTTACAAAACAATAATCAAGGCAGTCTGGTACTGACACAAAAACAGACATAAACATCAATGGAATAGAATTGAGAATTCAGAAGAAAACCCATTAATCTGTGATCAACTGATTCTCAACAAGGGTGCTAAGATTATCTAACAGAAAAAGAATAACCTTTTCAATAAATGATGCTGGGACAACTGAACAGAATGATGGGACAACAAGCAAATCAAAACTACAATTAGACATCACTTTACACCCACTAAGATGCCTAGAATCAAAAAGTCAAATACTAATCAGGGTCGGCTGAAATGAGAACCTTCATACACCTCTGATGGGGATGTAAAGTAGTGCAGCCACTTTCACTAACAGTCTGGCAGTTCCTCAAATGATTAAACAGTTACTATATGCCCAGCAATTCCACTTCTAGGCACACACACACAAAACATAGGTACACACAAAAGTGCGTGCATGAATGTTTATAGCAGTATTGTTTACAATAGCCAACAGCTGGAAGCAACCCAAGAGTCCCTCAATGGACAAATGGATAAACAAAATGTGATATGTCCATACAATGGAATATTATCTAGCCATGAAAAGAAATGAAGTACTAATATATGCCACAGCATGGATGAATGGTGAAAACACTACGCGAAGTGAAAGACATCACAAAAGACCACATATTGTTATTATTACATTCATATGAAATTTCCAGAACAGGGCAATCAGTAAGAGACAGAAATTAGTGTTTGCCCTGGGCTGGGGTAGAGGGGGATAGTTAAAGGGTACAGGGTTTCCTTCTGAGATGATGAAAACAGTCTAAAATTGACTGCAGTGATGGTTGCACATACCTATGAATGTACTAAAAACCAATGAGTTATAAACTCTAAATGGATAAACTGTATGGTTTGTAAACTATATCTCAAGAATTAAGAAAAAAAAAAAGAAGTACTCTAAGATTATGGGGACATGCCAAAAGGACAAAGAAGGCAATCTAAAGGGGCTTCCACTAGACAAATATTTTGAGCACCAAAAAAAAAAATAATGACGGCAATGGATTATAATAACTTAAAAAAAAAATCTGCTAGTCTACAAGAGACAGGAGCAGGGAAAAGAGGGGTTAAAAAGGGAAATTAATTCCTTACAGCAAAATGCCAATTAATCACTGAAGAAGAAATGGCAGATGGGAAAATCACCACTTGCTACCCTCAACATAATAACTGGTTTAGGCAAGGATCATTAATGTTTACCATTGGGTGAGATAATGTTGGGGAACCACAAAATTTCTAAGTGTCGTTCATCATTACTTATTAATTACAAAGCAGGGAGTAGATTTTCATAATGAACAGAGTTAGCAATCACTATCTTAACCAACAGTGGAACAACCTGCCATGTGCCTTTGATGTGATGAAGTAAGAAGTACACACATCAAAAAAAAAAAAGTACACACTTGCAAAATAAAAGTTTAACCTGAATCTAAACATACTGAAAACAATCAGACAAATCGAGAATGTGACACATCCTACAAAACTGGCTTGGTCTCTTCAAAAAAATCAGTATCATAAAAAAAGGAGGGGAAAGACAGCAACCTTGACTGGATCCCACTTTTTAAATTTTTTGATCTGGTTATAAAAGACATTTGAAGGAAAACCAGGGAAATTTGAATATGAACGGTATATAAATAATACTGCTGAATTAATGTTCTTTTTCACATATGTAAAAATGGCATTATGGTTATGTGAAGAATAAGAACTGAAGTCCTTAGGAATGAAGTATCATGTTTGTAACTTACTTTCAAATAGTTCACCAACAGAGCAGACACAGACACATACACAAAGAAAAAGTAAATGCAACAAAACATTAGTGAATCTGAAGAAATTTTAAATTCAACTGAATATTTGGTGATATTAAGGAAGTAAAATAATGTTTATAGGTGTAACTATATTGTGGTTGTGTTCAAGATAAAAGTGCCCTTATCAAAATAAACAACTGGGACTACATCACACTAAAAAGCTTCTGTACAGCAAAAGAAACCATCAACAAAGTAAGAAGACAACCTATGGAGTAAGAAAATGTATTTGTAAACTACATATATAATGGGTTAAAATCCAAAAATATATAAAGAACTCATACAACTCAAAAGCAAAAAAACAAATAATCCAACTAAAAACTGGGCAAAGGGCTGGAACAGACATCTCCAAAGACAATACATGAATAGCCAACAGGTACATAAAGAGATGCTCAGTATCTCTGGCCATCAGGAAAATGCAAATTAAAACCAAAATGAGATATCACCTTACACCTATTAGAATAGCCATCATCAAAAAGACAAAAGATAACAAATGTTGCCATGGATGTGGAGAAAGGGGAACCCTTGTGCACTGTTGGTGAGATTGTAAACTGGTGCAGACACTGTGGAAAACAGTATGAAGGCTCCTCAAAAAATTAAAAATTGAACTATCATATGATCCAGCAATTTCACTCCTGGGAATATATTCAAAGGACACAAAACACTAACTCAAAAAGATATCTGCCCCTCCATGTTCACTGCAGCATTATTTACAATAGCCAAGACATGGAAACAACCTAAGTGTCCATCAATGGATGAATGGATATATACACAATAGAATATTATTTAGCCATTAAAAAAAAAAAAGGAAATCCTACCATTTTCACAACATGACTATAATTAAACTGCTATATGATATACAGGAAAGTTGTTAAGAGAGTAGATCCTGTTTGAGTTCTCATCACAAGGAGAAATTTTTCTTTTCTTTTCATTATATCTATATGAATGATGAATATTCACTAAACCTAGTGTGGTAATCACTGTACAATGTATGTAAGTCAAGTCATCATACTGTATACCTTAAACTTATACAGTGATGTGTATCATTTCTCAATGAAACGTGGGGGAAAAATGCCTTTACCTTTTAAAGTTACCTACTAAAGTATTTACTGATGAAAGGATATTTGGAATTTGCTCCAAAATAACTAATGGTAGGGAGAGGGAGTAAGGGAGGTCTAAGCGAAACAAGACTAGCCATGCTGAATCTGGGGCGGCGATATATGAGAGTTCATTACATTATTCTCTCTACTTCTGCTCCTATTTGAAATGTTCACTTTAAAAGTTCTAGGTTTTAGGGGAGCGGGGGTATAGCTCAATGGTAAAGCGCCTGTGTAGCTAGCATGCATAAGGTTCTGGATTCAATACCCAGTACCTCCATTTAAAAAAAATTAAAATAAAAAAATAAAATGTATTAAAAACATTAAAGTTCTAGGTTCTAATTCTGTTCGAGCACTAATATCCCAGGCATTATTTAAACTCTTCAGCAATCAAAGAAAATGAAGACACATATCTAAGTGAAAGAGCAGACCGATAAATCTAACTCTTCAAACTATTAATTGGACATCAATGTAATTTTGAGGAGACAGCTTCTAGTGTTTTTATGACAGAGCATGACACATGGTTATGAGACCATCATATGGTAGCTCATATGTTATCAGTCCTCTTCTATGCCACTTATATAAAAAAGAAATCATAGAAAGCACTAATTCAAATTAAAATCTGGGAATGCATATTTCCTGGAAAAGGGGAGAGAATTGAATAAAATGTTTATAAAATATAACTTGAAGGAAAGACAACCTAACAAATTATTTCTGTTCAATATTTTAAAAATTTTATTTCCTACACCTTTATAGCAAGTTTATATTGATTTTACATCTTGAATGAGAATTAAAAAGAAAAATCCTATTTTCACCAGTATAAAACATCCAAAAGCTGTGTGGGGGTGGGGGAAGATCAAGTAGGAAGACCCTACCTCCATCATTACTAACTTATCGGGGTACGCCAGGTCTCCAGGAGCTGGTTTATAGCCCGTGATGTCTGTCTGAATGTAGATGTGGGTTCGGTAAACAAGCCGCTCTTGTACATCTTCCAACATCTGCTTTACTCCAGCTGCAAATGCCCCCAGTTGCTCAGCTGATAAAAAAGGAAAGTACAATCATCCACTCCTTTAGATTTAGAAAATACTTTAAACAAGCAAAAAGATTACAAAACTGTCTAGGAATAGTATAAACCACTTCAGCTATATTCCATGTTGGTATGACTCAATAACCTTAGAAAAACTTATGTCTTTCAATTTCCTCAAATTCAAAACTGGGAAATGAATTTGCCCTTACATCTTCTTCCTGGGACTCTCTGAAGTAACTTCTATTATGAATATGAATAACAAAATATGAATTTTAAAGTGCTTTACGTTTTTTAAAAGCTCTCATATAGCTTCGGACGAAACTGAAGACACAGCTAAAGCAACTTATTAATTGGGTTATCATCTCCATTTTACAAATAAATTGAGTCTCAGATATTAAGTGACAACAGTCTCACGAAGAAGAATGAGTTAAAAAAAAGAGGTATGTTTACATAGAACTTCTTCATATCTGAGATGCCCTCAATGTTAAGACACCCCAGTAATTCAATAACAGCTTTCCAAGAGCTAGGGAGTTGAAGACACCACATACTCATATAATATTTACATTAATTTGAAAAATCATCTTTAATTCACAAGCATTAAATGTGAGAAAATGTGCATCTTAGAATGAACTAAATGCTGGGTGGGAAGGGTATATATAGCTCAAGTGGTAGAGCTCATGCTTAGCATACACAGGGTCCTGGGTTCAATCCTCAGTACCTCCTCTAAAAATAAAATACATAAGTAAACCTAATTACCTCCTCCCCTCCAAAAAAAAATTTTTTTTTAATTTTAAAAATAATAATAAAAAAAAGAACTAAATGCAATAGAGTAAGAAACTCTGGGAAAAGTAACAAAACTATAGTGTCTCTTGAGGAAACTCAAAGTAAGGATAATAATTTCTTTTGCCAGTGAAATGATCACCAGAAGAGTATTTTTTAAAGGTACTTAAGTATCACCAGGAAAATCATGTTTTTTATGATAATCAAATCAAATACAGAAGAACATATTGGATGAATAAAGTAGAGCTATTTCAGAGAACTGTTTTTCTTAACTTGTAATTTCAAAAAAGATGAATTATTACTAGGGTTGTATACTAAAATAATTTCTGGTTTTTTAATTAAGACTATGCAATATAGTCAATTACTTTATGTATTCTGGTAACAGTGTACTATAAATGCCCAACCCAAAACTGATGTTAATTCTCTCTGGATTTCAGATGCTAGAAATAAAAGTAACTAACATTATTTTTTACTAAAAAAATTCTCCATTATTACTTAGTCACAGAATAAGGTGCATCTTGATTCAAAAAGAGACAGGACATCAACCCAGGTTTCAAAACTATTAAATTTACATAGGGATGTGGGGGCTAATAGTTTTCAAATTCATTGGACCACAGATATAATTGAAAAGACCTTTAAATTATCATTTCTGCTTGTCACTTACCATTGTTCTGTACATGATCTTCAAGCACCTCATTTTTAAGAATCCCACAAAGTTCCGATAGCGTCTCTAAGTGAATAACATGAATGATCAGTGGCCTGAAGACATCATACAATGACACACACAGTTTCTCCAAAAGTTCACTAAAATGAAAGAATAAAATGTGGTTGTCAGTAATAATCTTCTTAGGATTTTCTAATAGTTTAAAAGGCAGCCTTGATTACTTCCAGTCAATAAAAATAATAAAAATCTACTGGAAAATAGTATGTGGGAACATTATATAATGAGAAGTGAAAGGTAGAAAGTAATTTTGTAAACTGTTTTTTCTAGAATCAATAATCCAGCTCAGAATCAATAAGCAATCCTCAACTCAAACTAGCTGGCTGCAGTCAAATGTCAATTTATTACTTTTACTTATGTCAGCAGTAATTCTGTATATGTCCTTTCAAAAATAATAAAAAATATTTCATTAGACTTAATTTTCCTTTTTTAACCTACATCACTGTGAATCAAATGATGACATTCTCCCCAAGAAAAACAGGTTCAAAATTCTTGCTTACAGATTTGGATAAACAAAACTCATAGTATTCTGAGCATACAGCAAGTATTTTGACAATTTTAAACTCTTCTAAAATTTGAAAAGAAAAAACTAGGTGGTCTATATTCTTCATATTGTCAGTAGTACTCTTCTATATATAGTATTTCATCAAAACCATAAGATAAATTTATTTCTTCCCCATTGCAAGAGTTATAATCTTGGAACTTTTATGAGTCAAAATCGTCAATATGAAAAAAACCAACAGTGACTAACAGTGGGTGTGAAAAACACTTTGAGAAAAATAAGGAAAAGGATATTAAATAGTGTCTATATTTTTAAATATCTTTCATTAGTTAGAATCATAGAATTTTTTAACCAGAAGGAGTTATCATACTTAGTGGAGATAAAGGGATCTAGATCTCAAGACAGTTCTCTACACAGGATTCTTACTATCTTATTGCCACCATAATTATATTATAAACAGTATGACAGCATGTTGACCTTTAAACTGCACATTTATTTCAAAATAAATAACCACTGACTCATCCAACAATATTCTATTCACACACCCACAAAAGTTAAAATACTCCACAGTTAATTTTAGAATACTCCTATAACATAATAAGCCATATGTCATTAGCAAATTAAATCTTTTAAAAATCTTAATTAAATCTTAAAAAAAAAAAAAAGAGTTAGATTCCATGTACCACCTACTCTAATTTTGATGTTGGTTTTGTGAAAAATTCATTATAAAGTTGGTGCTCATCCTGGCATACATGGACCATAAAGGCACAGCCACTGCGAATCTGCAGGAAAAAACACACACCACCTATAGTTAAAGACACACGGTGACTCCAGTGTTTATGAGATAAATATTTTCTTTACAAAGACACGATGCGCATATAATTCATAAAACAACTTCCTGACAAACAGAAAATGGTTTTCAATGGTTTATTGCACAATAGGAATATGGGTGATCTTTATTTTCTTCTTTATGCTCTCTAAGCTGTTGATAATGAAAATTAGTTACTCTTCTAGTTGAAAAGGGGGTGTTTAAAAAAAGAATCTATGTATTTTTTTTACAGTCTGAATTAAAATCGCACTTAACAAAAAAGCACTTCTGCAGCAAAAACTAAGATTAAATTGTCAATATAAATCCACAAACTTTGAAAATTCATCTTTCAAAAAAATAATTTGTGAATCTTTGTACCTCAAAAAATAGATCAAAATGAGACTATTTTGAAAGCTGAATGCTAATTACTAAGCCAGATTTGTCATAACTGAAAGAAAAATTCTGAAGTTTGTTGATATGGGGACGAAAACGTATTTACTCAAGTATAGCATCCAAGGTATCAAAAGAGCTCAGAGAAAGGTTTAACACTAAACCAAAATAATCAGAAACTTACCAAGGCACAGTGATCTCTGTTATTCTGGCTGGTTAACTCTGTTACAGTACAAGTAATACTAGGGCCCAAAAGAAGCTCCCGCTGATCAAGATAACACTGGTGGATGTCATTTAGCAGTTGTTGATATCTGATGAAAAGCAATGAGAGTGAAGCACAAACTTTTGATTTCAGATATATAAATGAAATCTGATCTTAAATCCCAAAATAAGCTGCCACTCCTTTAAAGCTGTATGGTCACCACTCATCTGCCAACATTAAATACTAGAAATATTTATGTATATATAAATATTCCTTTATCTTTTAAAGAAGGACTTATCTTCCAAGAGTAGCGATCTTACATCTACCCAAATGAGAAGGAAATACTGCTTATATGGGAAAAAGATGCCTTGCAAACTCGCCAAGTCGGGTCTATGACTTTGCTTCCCAAAATAAGTTTTTTGCTACAAAAAAAAATCTTGTATAACATGCAAGGTAACTGCTCAGAAAAATACCAGGGACATACAGACTTGGAAAAATAGCACCTCAAGGTAAAATAATTTGGAAATTGAAGAACTTATGGGTACTCACTCTGGTATTCTTTCAGATCGTTGTTCTATTTGTTCAATGAGAGTCTGGAATAAAAAAAAAATCCATTAACCCCATCGGTTTTAATTATACTTCTAATTAATTTCTGATGATAATAACACAAGCTCATGCTAGGATACCTCTTAATACAAAAAAGATGAAACATAAAAATCACCTATAATACTGAAAAGTAATCACAGGTAATATTTTAGAATATTTTCTTTCAGTTTTTATATGTACACACAGTTACTATATTTTTCTTTCTAAACAAAATCAAAATTATACTATAAATTTAGCTTTATAATCTGCTTCTGAAAAATTAACATTTCAAAACATTTTCCTATTATTAAATAATTCTCATTATCAGATGGAAGTATATAGAAAGCCTTAGCCTAGTGCCTGGCACCTAGTAAACACTCAATGAATCATCATTATAAATACTATTTACAACATTACTTTAAATGGCTACATAATATCCTACTGGGTAAATGTCGGTAAGCCAACCATTCTTCTACTGTTAGACATCTAGGTTGTTTCTTAAGAGTAACAGCCTGATGGTTAAGAGCTCTAGGCCTGGAGCAAAATTAGAGGGTTTGAGAGCCAACCCCCAGTAGCTGTTTGAACCCAGGAGAGATAGTTCACTTCGCTGAGATTCCACGTCCTACCCTGTAAAGCTGGTATAATAATAGTACCCACTTCCCAGTCAGGGGCCCCAAAGCTGTTTCAAAAGAGAGAAATATTTTTAGAGACTTTTGATCCATTCTCCTAAAATGTTGAGAAAGGGATTTATTTACATCCCTATCAGCAGTATTGCCTGTCTCACCAAATCCTCAAAAGCACTGATTATGAAAACTTAATCTGTCAATTTCTAACAGACAAAAAAATGTCTCCTAACGCTAAACTGAATGTACTCTCTACTGAGGCTAAATAAACATGCATTCATATTTATTAACCATTTGTATTTTCTGTGAGTAATCTGGTCATTTTTATATGAGATAGTCATCTTTCTTACTGGCTTATAAACTCTTTTTAATATATTAAAAATATTAACCTTCTTACTTATTAGCTGCAAATATTCTCTCCAATTTCTGCTTTTTCTTTTGCTGTGTAAAATTCTGAAAATTTAATTTTTACATCCTTAAAATTCTGTAATTTTTTTCCAAAAATTTCCTCTAGTTTTTTTGCGGTTGTTCTTGTTGTTTTTGGCCTGCCTATTATTTTTACATTTAATTCTTTAGTTCACTTAAAATGTATTCTGGTAATGTCATAAAGTGAGGAGCTTACTTTTCCCCCCCAAACACTTAGCAAATCTTCCCAATACAATGTAGAAAACTTCAGCCCTTCCTTTTAGATTTGAGAAGCTTCTTTATATACAAAGTTATAGAATTTTCCATTCCAATGATCCATCAGAATTCTTAAATCAGTATCAATTTATTTTTCAAATTTTTCTTGTTTAGTCTTGCTTATTTAAACTACCAAAGGAATTTTAAGATCAACCAAAAGGAAATTCCATTGGAATTTTTGACAGGATTACATTTAACCAATAAATTACACTAGGAGGAACTGACATTTTAAAAACTGTTTTAATACAACATTGTAAATCACTATATTTCAATAAAAATTTTTTAATTAAAAATAAGTAAAAATTAAGTCTCCCCAACCAGGAACACAACAGGCTTACCATTTATTCAATCTTTTATGGTTTTCTTTCTAGTTTTGTTATTTTCTTCATACTTCTATTTCCATTAAGGTTATTTCTAGGTAAGTATTTTATGCTTTCTGTCACTTATATAAATGGGACCTCATCATATGTGCTAACTGGTTACTAATGGTATGCAGGAAAGCCCCTGATAACTACATAATCGTTTTACATTCACCTACCACTGAGCCCTCTTATCTACATCATTTCTTTTCTAATCAAATCTTTATCACTGCTACCTGACTAATAAGCAAAAGCAACCAATCTGGCATACTCTAAACCTCAAACCATCAACTGTATCTTTTCTAAACATGACCCAGTTCCTACTTCAAAAAACAAAAACTCCTTTCCACTGACTTTCAAGAAGGAAATAAGGAAAGAGTGAGGTCAGAGTCAGCCAAAGTAGACTACTCATGCTAGTAACTTCACAATGATAAAAAAAAAAAAAAAAAAAAAAAAAACATGTACCAGCTCCAGGCAGCTGTTATCTGGGGTATGTCATTAACTATTCCAACATATAACACATATATCAAAACTCCATTTCCAATCACTTAATCAAGTTAAACACTTTGTGCATTCCTTTATGTACCAGACACTGTGCTCAGGAGGGTGAATAAGGTACACAAGCTCTACCTGGACCACTGAAAAATCTTCTTGTTAATCAGGCCTCTATTTGTCAAATCCCTCTTCACCATAATCCATTCTTCATTCTGCATCCTTAGTCTTATTAAATGGCACGCCTGACCAAATCACTCTCCCGTGTAAAATACTGCACTGGTTCTCCACTTTTCCTGAATTGGCATGACCAGTAACACCCCTTGTGAGATGGTCTTTGTGGTCTTTCCTTTCTTCTTTCCCGTCATGTCCTAGTTAAGTCTCATGTTCCAGTCATGCCAAATTACATGAGGTTCTCCCAAACTACATGTCTTTTATGTCCCTACAATCTTCCCTATAAATGCTGTTCTGTGTAAAATATCCTTCTCAATTCCCTCAAGTCCACTACAAACCAAGCCTTTTAAGCTCAAATATCACCTTCATCTGGAAACCTTCCCCGAGCATCACAGGAAGAACTAGGTGTTTCCTGCTTTGTGGTCCCAAGCACCACAACATACACTGCTGTAATGTGGAAGGACAAAGCCTACCTTTCATGCATATTCATTTTCCTGGTATAGGCAAAGGATCTAACACACAGTAGTACTTCAAAACGGTTGGCTAAATAAATTTCATAGAATACCCTATTTACATCAATAGACTTACTCTGACTTTGGGGGCAGCAGCTCGAAATCTCACATAAAATAGTGTGAAAGCATTATCTGCATTAGGTACAGATGAAGGATCCTGAAGAAACATGGGGAAGAATAGAGAAGGAAGATAATTAACAAACAAATAACTATTCAGAAGATATGACACAAACCATTTCATATGTCTACTGCTTGGCCTATATAGCAACCAAAAATTTATGGAGAAAAATCTCAAAGAAAGACCAAACACTATTATTGCTATAAATGAGAAATAATTATGTGGAACTGTCATCTCTCTCCTCTTTATAATTAAAATTTATCCTAAATTACATGAATTTTAGTGGTAAAAAGACTTCAGTTTCCTACTCAGCCACTTGTTGAGTGTAGGACATTGGTCAAATTAACCTCCCTGAGATTCAGTACATCTATTGAATGGCAATATTATATACTTACAAAGGTTTTAAAGCACTAACACATATTAAGTACAAGTATTTATTAGGTATTAATTTCCCAAACTTATTCAAAATTTTACAAAATAGAAAAATTACAGTCTGTCTTTACATCAGCTAAGAAAAATGTGAAAGGTAAATGCAATCCAAAAACCAGTGGCTTTGAACTGAAAGCTCAAAAAGATATTCCATGTTCTTTAGAAAGTAAGCTTAAAAAACAAAATACATTATTTTTACGGATTTATTTTCTTAGGAAAGAAATGTGCTCAATGACCATCCTAGCTAGCTCCACTCTTATTTTCTGAAACTCTGCTAATTTTCCACCTAGTATCTACTACAATCTGTAATTGATTAATTCATCTGTTTCCTTCGTTACTGATTATTTCTCCTGCGTATAAGCTCCACGAGGGCAGGGACCTTGCTAGCTCCTTTCATTATCATACACTTTCTAGTACAATACCAAGCATTTAGGAGGCACCCAGTAAGAATATATTTACTAAATACAGAAAATTAAATTATCCATCATTTGTAAAGAAAAAATTCAAATTATCCACCATATGTAATCCTACCACGCAAACAGAACCACTTTTATTATTTTGGTGTGTTTCCTTCCAGTATTTTCTTGAAAAGATAGGCAAAGAAAATTTTTAAGTGACAAACAGTTTGTATCTTATTTTATCATTTACCATATAGTCCTGAACATTTCTCACACTGTTAAATACTCTTTGAAAATAAGACTGTGATGGGCATATACAATATAGCCTTTTTTCCTATTATAAATAAAATTAGAATGCATATTCTTTTTTTTTTTTTTTAAAGGCAGAGGAAATTAAAAAGGATTGGAGAATCCGTCCCATCTGAGAATGCACATTCTTATTTAACAAAATGTTAAAAAAAAATTGGAGTTACTAGGTACTAATCTCAGACTAAGATTATGGAAGATAAATGAATCCAAAAAAAACTCGACACCTCACCAGTTAACTCACCCTTTTTAATAACTGATTTGTGAGGTTCTGTAGTGTGTTCACAGTGTATGCCTTCATGAGGTGCAAAGCTTTAGAAAGACATTGCTTAAACTTCAGTAAATATACAGGATAATCCTTAAAATTTGGCTGTAAAGGAAAGGGATAAAATTACAAAGACAAAACAAACATTAACAAAGCAAACTTTTGATGAAAACCAACTTGTTCTTTATGTAAAGTTATCTATAAAGTTCAAAAGAAGGTCCTATGTAGATCTTAAGCTCCTTGAAGACAAAAACTCTGACTGTCTTGGTCACAGCCAAATCCCCTGTGCCTGGCATGTATATTTTCAGTACCCCGTAGACTTCAAGGCTAATACATGAGGCCCAACTAGGAAAAGTATAGGAGTTCGGTGAAATAAATACAGCTATAAATCCTTGGAGGAAAGAGAGAGAGATGGCGATTAAATCAATGGACATGTCCCTTCCTCCCACCCCAAGCAATATTTTTGTTTCCAAAGAAGTATCTAGCAAAACAGGAAGTCAACAGTCTGAAAATCACATGTCGTTTTAGATAGAATAAACCTGTGTCATCCAGGCCCTTTCTCTATTCCAGGAGCTGCCTCAGTAGCTCAAAGTACTTTTTACATTGTTACTGACAATGACTATGAGTTCACTACAATCTTTCTTCAAGTATATTACAGATATCTATTTCCCTTTGGAAGAAATAATTACTCTATATAATAGAGATGTTAAGATTTCTTAAAAACATACAGAAATACCATGACTTACATGAGATGATATATACATTATACAATCATCTAACTTGGCCAGCATAGGTATAAATCCTTCACTATTCACAGACAACGTGGGAGAATTCAGTTTCTTTAAGGAAAAGAAAAATTTTTTTTTACATTTTAAGAGTCACCAAATATCCTCAAAAATAGCAACACAAAGAAGAAAGCACAAATTAAAAAGAATATGGATTTAACTCAGTTTATTCCTAATGAGCTTTAATGGGGCCCTTCATGAATTAGCAAACATTTTATACTCTACTATACAATGTTATATTAAAATAATACATCAAGGACCTAGATTTCCCATTTTCTAGTCTTTACAACATAAATTTTCCACTTGCAAATGCTGGCAATTTTCTCAAGGGTAAAAGATTAACTAGCAGTCATGTTTAGTAGTTGCTATTAAAGTAAAAATATAATATATACAGGTAAAATGCAAGTAAACTTATATAAGTAATAATAAGCACAAATATAGGTAATATATAATATAAATATAGTTAATAACTTAACATAATAGGTAAATTATATATAAAATATTAAAATATACAAAACTATACAATATATATAAGTAAAATCAAATATTTCTTATTTTGATATACAAATAGTTTGGGAATGAACTATTTCCCACTGCATTCCATTGTTAACTGGCTACTGATTTTATTTCTATCTCTTTAGTAAACATAATAATTAAGATTAATAAATTTAATAACAATTCATATGTAGTTATGATGATTAATTTATGAGCCAGAAACACATAAAAAACCATTAAGTTAAAATATCACTCAAACCAATTTATAAATTTAAAGATTATACTCAGAAAGGGAAATAAATATAAAGTCACTAATTTAAAAAAAAAAAACAATGCTTACTGTGTTAATAGTCTCCAATTCATTAAAATAGGAAAGCTTTTGTTGAATATTTTCAGCCAGATCAACAAGTTCCGACTTGCATTTTTTAAAAGAGAAAAATCAATTATTATGAGAACATAAGAATCAACACTTCAGTCTCAAAATTACATTGAAGAGATTTATATTAGACATACAGGTTTATATTAGATACACAGTTTCAGAATAATGCTCCAACACTTCTGCAATCATGGACTAAAAATAAAGCAATGATTATTACAGTAAATTACCTATGATCTCTTTATAAAATAACAGATGATTATCTTTAAAAAACACACACAAAATAACACATAGAGAAAACTCTGACATATAGTATCTTAAATATTGTATCTTTAAGTCACACATTTAAGTGCAACCTAGATCAGTTCATCTTTTCATAAATCCCACCATTACTATAACCACTATGCCTTGTTTGAAAAGTGTCAGTAATTAAGAGCAGACAGAGCAAATATATCCTCTTCACTATGAAATTGTTTTGAGATGTTAACAGCTCAGAACACAGGAAAGCTTGCCCTTGCCCCTGCTCACATAAGCTTAAAAGGCTGTCAAAGTAATCATTTGCATGCTTAGCACAGGGCTTCATACAGAGCAATGTTCAAAATATACTTGGAGAAATTTTTTAAATTACAATTAAATCATTTATCTACTTTAAAATAAAATATTAAATATAATCACTGACTTTCCTATTTCAAATTACCTGTTCTTTCAGGAGCTGTTCACAGGCTTCATGTAGGGTTCCTGTCTTATTGGACACAAAAAGATACTGTTTCTGCAATGATTCCAGATGCTGAAGAGCACTGTTTACATCATTCAATATAGCATCACACTGCTCCTGAAACCCAGACAAGTAATCCCTCATCTGTCTAGAAAACAGAACCAAAAGGGGATTGGCAATAATATTTTCCCCCAATAAGCATACACAAAAAAACAGCAAAGTCTTATTTTCCCCCAAATGCCTGAATTTCAGAAGGAAAGTCTGACATATTCACAAAGTTTATTACATTCAGAAATGTACCAAAAAACTATGTCACAAACTGTTTCTTAAGAAGAAAAATTACATAAGAAGGAAAATGACTGAAACAAGACTGGAACACCAGGGCCAGCCCAAGGTATCAAGTAGGTCCATCCTTCTGCCTTTGAAAGATGGTGTGATGTCATGAAAGAATTTTGGATTTGGAACTGGAAAACCTGAGTCCAAGTCCTAGCTCTGTCCAAGTGTCCATGACATTAGGCAAGTACTGAATATTTCCAGGCCTCAGTTTGCTCATTTGCAAAATGGACATAGAATACCTTTCCTCATAGGGCTGCTATAAAGATGAAATGGAATCACACATCAGAGAGCCCAACACAATGCCTAGCGATAGTAGTCACTTAATTAACGTTAATTAATGCAAATATTCAACCCACAGTCCCCAAATCAGCTAGAAACCATGGTTACTTCCTCCATGCCGGCAATACACACAAAGAGAACAACAGTTAACACCCAGCCTAGCTGGCCATCGCTTAAATCTCTCTCCCTCCAAAGAAAGACAACAAACACCTCTTAAAAGTTCCTGCAAAACTCCCACTTGATCCCAAGCATTTTTAGAGTTATCTAAAAATCAATGTCTGCCCCCTTAACCTATTAATTACGATGTAACTTTTTTAATCACACAACTTCCAATACCAGTTGTAATGACCCAAATCCTCTCTAGCTATTCTTAAAGAAAACGTTCAAGCTTTCTCTGTCCCTTAATTTTATTTAAAGACACAGATTACAAAATGCTTCAGAGGATCTAAAACAGAGGATAGCCGACAAATGCAAGAGCCACATACCTATATTTAGTTTCTTCATCCTGATCCATCTGAGTTTGCAGCTTTGCAAACCATGAGAAGAACTGGAAAAAGAGAGTATTATGTTGTCAAAAAACTAGAACAGACAAAATGAAAAGTGGCTACATGCTAAACAGCAAGTCAAAAGGGTAGACACTAAGTCTTATTGTTTCAGGCTCAGACATTAATAGTTTTAAGCCCGGAGTTGATAATTTAATTGCACAGTCAGTATCTACATGCTAGGAAAGGCAAAGGATATTAAAAACACTGGCCATTTTCAGAGTCAAATAAGGAAAAGTATTAACAAGATAATATGCAGAAATAAATATTTCTTCCTAAGAGGCTAATGCCTACTTGCTAGTTTGCCAAATTTGAGTAGGTGACACAGGGCTTTGGGTAAATATTAATATTAATGTTATCTAATAATAATTGCAAAGATAAACACTCAAAAATAATACAAAAGAGTGGTTTAAGAACACGGACCTTTGCATCAGCTAAACCTGGGTTTGAATTCTGGGCCTACCAACAAGTCGTATACTTAAAATGAGTACATTTTATTGTATGTAAATTATAACTCAACATATTGGATTTTTTTTAATTTAAAGAGAGATATGCAAGTGCAAATTTAATCCAGAAGATTTTTTTTCAAATAGTTCAAATAAATTCAGAGACATAGTGCAAGAGTATCTTTTATAATTCTCAAGTGCGATTCGAAGTTAAAGGTATGCTTCATTCTCTCAAGATGTTAGGCGTGCCAAGTATCTGGGCTTCCGTTTACTGAAAGCTGATTGTCTGCCTGCTACATACTGCATTTACATGCATTACCTAATTTAATTCTCACAAAAGTCCTATGAACTAAGTATATAATTATCCTTGGTTTACACATTAGGAAACTAAAGACCTGAGAAGTAATCTGCCTAGGCTCACAAATATGGGAAGTGATGGAGGTGACTTTCAGATCCAGGCCTAACTCAAGAGCTGACGCTCTCCATCACTTGGCAGCACTGCCCCTCTCGACTTACTGTATATGCAATTCAGCACAGTTGCTTTGTGGTTCACTTGACAAATGTCTCAGCTCTGATTCTTAACAGGACAGAAAGAGGAGACAGAGGAAGTGGCAGAAGAAATTACTGCATATTTAAATTTATAGTTAGGAATAAGCAAAAACCAAGAGAAGATTACACATTATAAATGACTGAAAAATAACTCTAAATGTTCAGCTAAAGAGAATACTGAGGTTTTAAAGAAAGAAATCACCTAGCAGAGAGGCATGTGCATGGGGGTCCACATGTGTGCAAGTGCACATACATATGTATGCTGGGAGGACATGTTCACACAGACACACACTGGGAGGAGGTCAAAAGGATGTAAGATATCAAAACCTTAATAAGTATAACAAGTCTACCAACATCCAAACTGGAATATTGTATTTTCATCTGCATTGCAAATAAAATTGGGCAATAGGTTCATTTTAAACACTTCAGAAACAGTGTATATTGATTATACTTCAATTTAAAAAAAGTGGCTCACAACTCAAAAAAAAAAAAAAACAACCAAAAACTCACTTATGAAACAGCCACAACACAAAATCAAGAATGTTCTGTAAAGATTTTATTTTAACTATAATTTCAAATGTTCAGAACTTTTGATTAGGACCTTTTTTACTAGCCTTATTTTACTGAGACATTTAAAACAATCAAGCATCTTTAGAAATAACACTGCCATTCACCTGTTGTGCAGTTTCGATTCTTTCTTCTTTCATTTCTAAGGAGGTGAAACCCTTCAAGAGAATGTCTTCCGTGGATTCGGGCACTATTGAAGAATGTGCAATGGGCAGCGACCGGGATGTTAAACTGCACAAGTCTTCAATTGGGAGCTTGAAAAAAAAGAAAAGAGAGCCACAAAGATTAAAATAACTTGAAAATTCTCTGAACTTAACAAGACTGGTATTTCATCTCAGGTGTTCTGAAAAGAGAAAGGAATGCTTTCTATTAAATCATTTAATAAGTGTCATATAACAGCTACAACTAAGCTCTCTCTGTATTAAATGCTAGTCTCAAAGTGTACCCATGACACAAATATCCCATCATTAATAAAGTATGGGGGCTTGTTTTGTTTCTTTTGTGCTTTCGGTTCTTTCTTTTTAAGTAAAGCATGGTTTTTGAGTTACTTTTCTAAAACTGGTGGTGAGTCTGTACTAATTCACACACATTTTCTTACTGGACCCTCTTGCAAACCAGAAAAAGGCAAAACCTGCATGCTAATGCAAGAAGCTTGCCCTTTCTAGTATCAAACACAAATACATAACCTTATTAATACCAACCGGAGAACAAATTGCACCCAAGAATTAACTACCAACAACTGTTACCTCCTTCTACTATTTCCACTGCTGGCACACTTCACCCACATCTTCTTGCTGACAGATTGTGAAATTACAACTGAAAAGAATATCAGAGTTTCCCATCAGATTCAGAAGAGCCTGACTTTGACACCATCAGACCTGCAATATTTTCTAGATGTCCACTACTAAAGATAGTCCAGCTGTTCATTTACCTAGAGTCATACAGACAAGCTATTTTCAGACCTAAAAGAAAGGAAGCATAGATGCTGGGGAAGGTACAAGGGCCAGACTGTTTCATTTCAATTCCAGTTTCCAGCCCTTATGGCATGACATCTAAGGTCCAGCAATATCAGACCTTGATTCAAGGCCTTAGGAAATTGCCCCCTGTCTATTTTTCTAGATATAGGCATTTCATCCAAAGATTTCATCAGTATTTTCTCTTCAAAGCTAAAATAAAATAAGCTAGATGCAACATGCACCATCATTGATTTAGAAACACAACCCTTCAAATATAGGGGTTTTGTACCTGGGTTCAAGCTGTACCTTCAGGCACAGTAAAGCACATCACAACACAGCCTGGATTGAACCCTGCTCCTGCTCACTTACGAGCTGGGGGACAATAAGCAAATCACTTAATGCTTCTAAATCTCAATTTCTTCTATGTAAAATAGGAAGTACATTATCTGTATCATGAGGCCATTGTGAAAAGAAGAAAACACAAGTGTGGGAAGAGAACAGGCTTCTTGGACCACTGGGAAGTTGCAGGCAGGAAAAAAAACATGTTCAGGAAGGTCCTTGATCTGCTTTCTCCCCACAAATGAGTCTGACTCAAGAGCCAGGAGGGTCCTGGAAGTACATAATTATGTCTTATTAAAGGTATCACTTGTTCATGTAAACTCTTCCTGAATAGTGACATAATTCCTGAGTACTAAAGGACTGTTGGGCAGTAAGAATGAGGTTTCTCAAATCTAGTGAGAATCTCTTTTTTTTTTTAGTTAAAGTTTTTTTTTTAATTGTTTTATTTTATTTTTAGGTTTTTTTTTTTTTTTGGTGGGGGGAGGTAATTAGGTTTATTTACTTATTTATTTTTAATAGAGGTACTGGGGATTGAACCCAGGACCTTGTGCATACTAAGCACACACTCTACCACTGAGCTATACCTTCCCCACTCTGAGAATCTATCTTGAGTCTACAGTGTCACCAGCAACTGTGCTGCCACCAGAGGTTCTGGAGGACAGAGGAAGCTAAGTCCACCTGCTCATGCTCTGTGCAACCACCCCAGTTACCAAAAACAAGCTGTCTCCTTGGAGAGGGCAGGTAACCCACCAGACAGAATATTACATGTACTCAGCCTAATGCCTACCAAATAGGAAATACGATAAATGTGAGCTACTGCTATTTATCACATTACTACCATTATTCCTATTTATTAGCAGCAACAGAATAAGTAAATTTATGAATCAGAATCTATACTGCTTCTTGGGAACAGAATAGTCTGAAAGCTATCTTTATACAATTTTATTTTATTAGTAGTAAAATTTAGTTATATATGAACAGATTATGAAAAAACTCAAACACATAGTTCTATCAGCACTGCTTATATGATACCTAAGGAGGAAAAGGGAAGGAGACATGGATTAGGCACAGATTTGAAAAATATACTAGAAAGGGCCTGGATGCTAGGCTAAAATAAAGAACGGTAGACAGGGTGTTGCTTGCACCCTAATAATAAGAAAAAGACAAATAATGTACGAAATCATATTCCTGAATGTATCAGAGAGCTAAAGTTCCTCTAATCAAGTAGATTACTAGATTAAAACCTAGAGAAAGATGGGCACCTTCAGGCAGAGACAGTGTGAGCAACTGGTTCATCACAGCAGATGATGGGAAAAGAAATGACAAACGCCACATGAACTGGTAAGAACTGGGCTAAAATTTCTTACAAACTGCTAAATGCTGGAGGGTGGATGAGTACAAAATGCTCCGGAGCCACAGACACGGGAAGTTTGCACCCACTCAGACGGTCTTCATGGAACTCCACCAGGTGCTCACAAGAAAGAATGAGGATGGTGAGGTGCAGGCCTAGAGGAGGGAGCTGTAGAAAGTGGGGCACAAGGCGCCATCCAGACCCTTCTCCCCAGTGGAACAAAAGACACTCTAAAAAGGGCAGCAAACCCTATCTACCCTAGGGCACAGAAGACATACTACAGCTGGGGAAAGGGAGAACAAACGACCACAACCCCTGGAGGAGAGGCGAGAAACCACCCAAGCCCCAGAGCATTAGAGGTCTCTTACTGCCGGAGGAAGGCCGAATCAGGAAGAAATTCCACCCCCAAGCCCAGGAGCAAAGGGGCCTGCCTAAGACTGAGACTGGACTTGGATGACAGAAAACTCCCACCTACCACGCCCCAGCTACCCGGCAGCAGCAATCCACCGCCATGGGAGAGGCAGAAGCACAGACACCCTGAGACACAGGCACGAAGCACACCAAAAGCTGAGGGTCGAGGAGGAGGGTTAAGAACACCCTGCAGCAACCCAGCCCCAACCCAGACAAAAGGTAACAAGAGAGAAGTTTGAAGCCACTGGTAAACTAAAAACAACCAGAACAACATCAAAACCCTAGCTCAACTCCTAACTAGGCTGATTCAACCCCCCACACTAATAACTAAACAGAAGTGTACTCACTTCCAGCCATTCATACTATTTTTCTCATTCTCAGATGTCCTGCATAATGTCCAGTATTCAACCAAAAGGCACATTAAAAAGGGGGAAGAAAATTCACTGTCAAAAGATAAAGCACTCAACAGACCCACATCTATCTTTAATTCAATTTATTTTGAGAAAAAAAGGTTATAAACATATCTTAAAAAGTAATGTAGGTCATGTAAGGTACTATTACTCATTCTCAAATAAAGGAAATCCTGCACGTGCTACAACACAGATGAACCTTGGAGTCATTATGCTCAGTGAAATAAGCTAGTCTCAAAAGGACAAATACTGTATTTTACCTGTTATATGAGGTACCTAGAGTAGTGAAATTCATAGAGAAAGAATGCAGAATGGTGGTTTCCAGGAGCTGGGAGAATCAGGAGTTACTGTTTAATGGGTACGGAGTTTCAGTTTAGGAAGATGAAAAAGATCTGGAGACTGACAGTGGTGATGGTTACACAACAATGTGAACGTACCTTGTGCCACTAAATTGTACACTTAAAAGTGGTTAAAATGACAAGTTTTACTTCTGTATTTTTTACTACAATTAATAAAAGTAGAAAAAAAGTAATACAGATCAATGTCAAAATCCTGATTGTGATACCACGTACTATAGTTTTGCAAAATGAAAAAGTAATGTAATAATCATATTCTCCTAAGTTCATGAGGCCTTACAACGCATTAATTCTGGTACTACTTCATAATATATAACAAATTCCAGATAAAAAATTAATTCCCAGAATCGTTTGTAATATATATGGCAGTCTTTTAAAACATATTTATTTGAACAGGTAAAAAATTCATGTGGCACAAGATACAAAGGATATTCAATGAAAAGTCTTCTTCCCATGGACCCATTCATTCCCCAACGATCCGGTTCCCTCCTCAGAGGCTCTTAATGTTAACTAGCACCTCAGGAAGCTTTCTTAAGGCAGTCTATCCATATACAAAGGAAGTACACCTTTTTTTTAATCCAAATAACAGCATATTATACACACTTTGCCTTTTTCATTTGATATGCAGCATTTTCAACAGAGCATAAGGAAAAGATGGAATTTACTTTCTTCCTTTAAATTCATAACTCTCTGTCATTAACCTATAACGAGCCTTTTACTCTAATAAAAGTCCAGGAGCATAGGATGATTAAGTGAAAACCCAGTCTCCCTCTTTCCATCTTCTCTGAAGCAATACCAACGTTTATTATAGTTTGAGAAATATTTCTAAGGAATTCAAAGGCAAAATAAAGAACTTTAAAAGAAGAAGGAACCAAAGAAATAATCTGGAATTTTTATCAATCTTCTTTTATAGATATTATTCAAAACACACGAACGTATTTTTCTCCAAATCATCAGAAGAGTTAAATGAAAAGTAAACTCCTCCCCTACCTCCACTTTCAACTAATTTTTTGCAAAATTTTTTTAAAGTACATTTATTTATTTGGGGGGATTATTTATTTGTTTGTTTGTTTATTTAAATGGAGGTACTGGAGACTGAATCCAGGACCTCCTCCATGCTAAGAATGCACTCTACCACTGAGCTACCTTCCCTATCCCGTTTTAACTAATTTAACTGTTTTCAGTATTTTTGTTGGTTACTCCATAACTCATAACACAGATTCAAAGCATTGTGTTTTATCAATTGATGGTCTTATCTACTGACTCCCCGTGACATAAAATGAAGAAATGAGTACCCCTAACATGTCCTTTTATATTTACTCTCAAGTTTTGTCACCTATACCATCTCTTTTTCAGACTGTCAAAATCTGTAATATTTACACTTTGTTCTGTAATTAAGTCTTTAGATTCATTTTTTTAATGATACTACATGCTTCCTAACTCCTATTAATTTACCAAAATTACAGATTTACTGATACCATCTGCGTTTTGGATGTGCCTCACATTTATTACTGTCATGTAAAAAGGATCCCAGGGTGTCACACATGTGCTTAGTCTGTCATTCTGAACCAAAAAAAATCTTCCAGTATACTTCAGAAAATGAAATCATATGAAAACTCTGGCTACTTGAGAAGGTACTACAGATATTCCAGATATAATCTGCAATCTAGACATTGTGAGTAAACATGATAATTTGAATATATGAAAGAGCATTCTGTTTGATTGGTTCATGCATAAATGACTACTTCCCAGTCATACAGACTTTCAAATATCAGAAGCAGAAGGCCTCCTGTTCACTTGCTTTAATAAAAAACCATTTTCTCTCAAGCCAAGCAAGAGAGAAGCCACACTGCAACCACTTCTAAGAAACAAATTTATAAAGTAACAAAACAAGTTGCTTTTTAAGAGTTTATGAGAAGATGTCCCCCAGTAGGGGCATTTGCCCAGCTGTCTTCTCAAAGCACCTGGGATAGAATGGCAAGTCAAGAAGGGTGTGGTGGTGGGGGAGGATACAGCTCAGTGGTAGAGTGCGTGCTTAGCATGCACAAGGTCCTGGGTTCAATCACTAGTACCTCCATTAAAAATAAATTAAATAAAAATATAAAAAACTAATTACCTCCCCCCCAAAAAAAATTTTAAAAAATAAAAAAGAAGGGTGCAGTGGTGTCACAAACTTCCCTGTTCTGACCTGTCATTCACTCCTGACTAGGAGATGACAATGCCCCTGGCTCACTCACACTGTCCTGGCTCCCAGATGGAGCAGACATTCACCACCCGAAAGAGAGGAGCATAGACCTCGGTTGCTGGTTGCTAGTCCCAGAGAGCTACTGTACAGTTTATACAAAAGGGGACAAGCAACATTCTAAATACTAATTACAATAAATTATCAAGCCTTGCTTGACCAGCTGAGCAACTCCAGGAAAAAAACAATATACCTTTCTCTCCCAAACTTTATTTCTTACCTGATTCTGGGCTGGAGAAAATCACTTTTGTTATCAATCTAATTAATTCATTCCCTGAAAGAAACCTCAGGTTACCTTCTCTGTTTGGAGCAAATCACTGAGGAGGTAGAGACGGAGTCTCAGAACCTTTCACAAGGCAATTAACCTCTTCTTTCTTACCTTTGGTCTGTGTGACACCAATACCAGCTCAGGATCATGATTCTAATCTATTCTTTTAAGGTACTATTCATATGAGAGGGGAAAACATATGAATAATAAAATACTAGCAGGTAGCTTGCTGTGTGTACCTCACATACATTATTTAATTCTCTCTACTTCTGTGAGGCAAGTACTATTATAATCTTCATTTTATAAAGAAGAAAAGAGGCTCAGAGAATTTAAGAATCATGTCTAAGGCCACAAAGCCCTTAGAAAAACAAAAACTTTAACAGTAAATTACAGGTAAATTTCAGTGTAAATTACCTCAGCATTTTATTGAGAATTACTAAATGCAGTAGAAAGAAAAAGGCCCTCACTACTAAAAGGTTTGCCCTGGCTACAAGAAACCAGACTACCTAATATTCTACATCAAATTCTCTTATCTAACATCAAATAAAAAGGTATAACTTCTTTCCAAGATATGATTAGTTCTTCAGAAAAAAGAAAGCTATTAACAGCTTCATCATGTTTGCTGAGAGCTAGCTGGCTTCCTGCTATTTAACTAACGTGTTCTGTTCCAGTTGTTCAGGAAGTAATTTATCTCCTGAAAATTGTGAAACTTCACAGAAAACCCTTCACAGATACACTGGTTGGGCAAAATAAAAATTAAGACATGCTTCCTCACTGTCGGTGTTAAAAGAGTGGTAACAGCAATAAAAAATTCAATTCCAGAGTCTTCCTACCAGACATATAAAGGGAAATGAGGGCTGCAGAAAAGTTGAAAAGCAACGAGAACCTCCCTCTCAAAGATTCCAGGATGGGTAAATAACAGGCTGGTACTTCATTCTCACAGGAATCCCATACCAAGGCTGCATGTACTGGAAGACCTTCACTGAACCCTTGAACTGGTGAAGTTCATCCCCTACCCATGACTCTGCATTGTTTTTTCCCTCCAGCTGGAAGCTTATTTTTCTCATTTTCCATCACAAGGTCTCACCTTAGACCGTTACTATCTCAGAAAGGCCTTCCCTCTTTATCTAAAAGGGCACACCTCATCCCCTGTTGTCATACCCTGTTGTCATACCATACTGTTTTATTTTCCTTAGATCATAAACCACCTTCTGAACTTACCTTCTCTGCTCTTTTTAACCTGCTCATGATCACTATAATTATGTCAGCTCCACGAGGCAAGAGATCCTGTGTTTCTTATCATTCTATCCTCAATTCCCAGCCCAGGATAGGCACATAATTCATGGTAAGTGACTGAATGAGACTAATGGTAGATATTATATTGCATAAACATCAAATAATGGGGTGAAAATGAAGAGATTCCACTAACTACACTCCAAATCCTTTCCTTTGTGCTCAATGAGAATAATAATATTGTATGATTCAAGACAATAAAAAACAAATTGGGTTACTTTTCTTGTGGAATATGTTTGCCACAGATGCTGTGATGCCCAAGCATTCTGCTTTGGTAATAGGCCAAATCAATTATAAACAGACTCAAACATTTATAGAGCAAACAGTTTCTATCATCCAGAGCCTAAAAGACTTTGACAGCCACGCCAAAGCAAATTTCCACCTGCTTCCTCATTTATTTCAAACCCACTTCCAGCACAGAATCCTAGAGGTGGACAGAGAAACCCAAGAAAAAACACCTGTACTTTACGGCAGAACGTGCAACAGTGAAAGTGGAGAGAACTTTCAAAGAGTTCTTAACCTCTGAAGTGTGAAGGCAAGGGGAAAAAAAAAAAAAGCTTAAGTCTGTAAACTCAATCTGCCTTTGAACACAACTCCAAACCGTAAAAAGAATGCTTCCAACATCAAAAAATAACCATCCTTATTAGTAAAACAATCTTCCTAAACCTGGCCCTCAAAACAAGAAAAAGTTTGTAAAACATTTGACAATTGATAAAACGTACTTCTGGCTATTATAAGTAACTGAATTGAATCACACAAGCAGTAACATGCATGATGTCTCAATGGAAATTAGGATTTAAAACGTTGACACTAAAACCGAACACTAGCATTATTTAATAATGTACTGATCCAGCTTCTAAAGAAAACCCATTTTTATTGCTTTGCTACAGCAAATATGAATCGGATCTCCACAACCTGCACTTGATCCAGAGCTCACTGCTCAATGTGCGATGAATGAAACTATCACTCAGTATCAAGTTTGGTCTCCCCAAGTGCCCCTATGGAAAAAGGAAGCTGAGTTATTCATTAAACTGATGAACGAATACTAGTAAGAGGCTGTCCTGAAGCAAAGCACTTCGGGTTCAGTGCCCTCTCCTTCGGGGAGAAGGTGGGCAACAGGACTGTGCCTCGCTGACACCAGGGACACCCGGGGCAGGACGCCCAGAACCAGGATCCGGGCCAACCGTCCCAAGCCGCAGGGGGAGGGCTGGGTGCCGGCGGCCTCCAGCCACTGGACGCCCCCGCAGCCTTCCCCACGCGGGAGGGGAGAGTCGGCGGGGAGAGTCGGCGGTCGCGGGCAGCGTGAGGCCTGACAGCCGGGGAAGGTGAGGGACCTCTCCAACCGACCCGCCACCGTGACCGGGGAGGAGAGAAGAGAGACCCTGGACAGGGGTCTGCAAGGCCGGGGTTCGTCAGCGCTGCCGTACAGCATGCCAGCCCAGCTCCCGCCCGTCACCTTACCTCGGCCGGCACCGGCAGGTCCTCGGCCGCCGCTTTCAGCTCCAGCACCGAGTCCGCCTGCCGGTCGGTCAGCGGCGCCGTCGTGTCCGGTCTCCTATCCCAGAGAGCCAGCTTCTCCCGAGCGTCCCGCTCCCCCGCAGCCTCGGGCAGCAGCAGCAGCGCCGCCTCCGCCATCGCCGACGCCCCCGCTGCCCGCAGCAGCAGCTGGGAGGTCGGGACCCCGACAGAGAGAGGCCCGGGCCACTTCCGGGACAGTCGCGGCTTCCAACACGGCACCGGCGGAGGGGCGGGCCGGGCTGGAATACCCTGACCCCGGAAGTGCTTCCCCCCTGCGTGGGCGGGACTGAGACCAGGACCGACGTGGCTTTTAAAGGGGTAAAAGTA
The DNA here is from genome assembly GCF_048773025.1 of Camelus bactrianus. Taxonomy (NCBI): domain Eukaryota; kingdom Metazoa; phylum Chordata; class Mammalia; order Artiodactyla; family Camelidae; genus Camelus; species Camelus bactrianus. The sequence continues at coordinate 17,959,225 of NC_133552.1, forward strand.
TTTCCGGTCGGGGTGTAGATGGAGAGGGCGAAGGATATAGGCCCTAACGGAAATAGAGATACCCCTACCGGAACTCTCTTCCTCAACATCAATAACTTTATTGTTACGTGTTGTTGACAACTATGCACAGCTACCCCGCCGACAGGGGTCTTCGTGAGCTCCAGGATATACTGCCTCTCTCTGCTCGCAGCTGGGCAGTCTGGGTGGAGTGTATGGACTGTGATTTCCTTGTTACATGTTGACATTTTCCACAGCCTAGATAGAAACTTTATAGAGTGTGAACTTTTCCAACATCCAATAATTGCGGTTAGAAACCTCAGCATTTTTAATCTACCACAGGTCCAACATTTTGTTACCATTAGAAGGAATGAAATATTTTATCAATTCTGCTTCTAAGTAATCCATGGATTACCTAGGGGCATGAGGAGCTTTTGAAAACAATGGAAATGTTACCTTCACTGTGGCGATGGTCTTACCAGTGTACACATATGTCAAAACCGATCAAACAGGGGGGACGGTATAGCTCAGTGGTAGAGTGTGTGCTTAGCATGCACAGAGTCCTGGGTTCAATCCCTGGTACCGCCGTGAAAAATAAATAAATAAACTTAATTCCACCCACCCCCCCTCCTCAAAAAGTAAAGAAGGAATTCTTCCCAGACCTTTCCCTAAAACAAAAAACAAAAAACACCTGATCAAACTACATGTTAAATATGTGAAGTATATGTATGCACACACGATGTACTCAGTGATACCGCAATAAAACTGGGGGAAAGGGAGAATGAGGCAGATCTGTAAGTAATGACACGGAAGAAGGTACATCATATATTGTTGAATGAAGAAAGTAAGCTGCTGAACAATATGGATATAGACCTGTATTTAGTTAAAAAAAAAAAAAAATGAAACACACACAGGGGGAAAAAAAAAGGCTGAAAAGATAACATAGCAAATTTTGCTACTAGTAGTCATTCCACAGAGTAGGATTGGCAGAGCAGGTAAAGAGTAGGACAAGGTCTTCATTATTTTAAGACAGTTTATTGAAAAAGAATGAATATTGGATTGGGGATCAAAGTGAATTCTAGTTCCAGCTCTGCTGCTAACTAGCTCTGAGCCCATACCTTAAATTTGCTAAAACAAACTACTTGTATATGGCAACACTCCAACAAGTACACTGTTCATACCCACCCGAATGACACAAATACTCCTCGTGTCCTGAGTCCCGTGCCTGGTGAGGACTAGGGCAGCTCTGGGCCAGTGGGCACAAGCAGTCACCTGCCGCAGGCAAGCTCTCTGCCGCTCCATCCTTAGCCCTGAGTGCATTCAGCAATGTGTGTTTTCCACTCTGCTGGGGCCTCTCTTTACGCCACCTAATTAGTGTGTTCATTCACAATGTTCTACAAAATATGTGCAACTATTATTGCGTACTTGTCAAACAGAGAAAAGTTTGTAGGAAAGATTAAGACATCTGTTTTGCAATGGTTTGAGCAGCCTTTCAGAAAAGGGTGCAGGGAAGGAGGTATCCTAACAGGGATGTGTGATTGTCTTCTGACGTTAAGGACACCGGCGTAAACATCACAGCAGCCGGGGAACCGAGCCACAGCTGTGCCAACTGCAGAGGAAAGAACAGCTGGAGGCAGGTTAGGACTTCAGGAGATTGACCAAGTGCTGGAAACCATCTCCATAGCCCTTTGCTGGTATTAATGCCGCATATGGTGCTCATTCAGCTTGCGATCTCACTGCCAGGGACCAGAGGGTACTGCTTGTAAAACACGTAAATATGTACCAGCAGTAAATCTACGATAAACGAGCTCTGTCACAAGGTCTGAAGTGGTTCCCCGCTCCCCCAACACATCAACAACCAAAAGTAGATCCCTTTCTTTCCCCTCTGCGCAGGTATGAGGGGAGGGAAGGTAACTGTGATCTCAGAAGGACTCCTGTGGGTAGGGATAGGGTTTCCAGCCTTCTGTCCTAAAACGAACAGCCTGGTAAGTGAGCTTTTTGGTGAATTACAAACAAAACAATCAAAAAGCAGAAAAACATCTCTTCTTTTTTAAATTAAATAGCTTTCATGATGATGTCATGGCATAAAATACAGATATTCACCCAGAATGATCCTGTGTTTTAAAATTTTCATCTGCATATTTTATCAAGAGTGGCTGGCATTGTTTTTGAATCCAACTGGCAACTTTAAACAGGAGAAGGAATAGAAAACACTTAAAATTTTTTTTTTTTACTTCTTCACTTTTTCACCCCCTTACTGGGATGTGAGCGTGCTAAAGAACACCCGTGAGTGGCCCTCAGGGCCACAGTTGCAGCGGTTTCTGTGGTCTTGGGTTCCCTGCCCTCTTCTGCCCCAAGCGTGGGAACTTGCGGTTCTGGCCGCTACGCTTAGGGGCGCCCCCAGGTGGCGGCCGCTGATGGTGCTAGTGCGCTTCTGGCCAGCTCTCCTGGACACCGCGACAGCCCTGCAGAGACCTGGTTCTTTCCTGGTTAGAGCTACAAATCGGCCTCACACAAGAGTAATGGGCTGCTTGGGGACATTCCTGTTCCTGCCGCAGAAGGCGGATCCCTGGCAGGCATGACCCAGCTCCCCGCTGGAGAACACAGAGGAGCAGTCAGCACCCCAGCCTAGGATCTCTTTCCTTTACTCGGTCCACAATTGATTGTTGAGCTGTATCATTCAGACCCATAAGGCCTGCCCAAGGGTCGGTGGTCCACGGTGCTCAATAGCACCTTTGCCTGTCCTTGTGTCTGTGCTGGCAATGCAGAAAGATGTTTAAGAGCCCGACTCCAGAGCCCAACCACCCAAGGGTGTACCCTGGAGATCTTCCCCACATGAATGTGGGCAACTTGAACTTCTGTGCCTCAGAGTCCTGATGTGAAAAGGTGTACCGAATAAAATAATAAAAGTATTTGCCCTTAGAGGAACTCTAATTCAAAAAGATACATGCACCTCAATGTTCATAGCAGCACTATTTGCAATAGCCAAGACATGGAAACAACCTCAATGTCCATCAACAGATGACAAGATAAAGAAGCTGTGTTGTATTTATACAATGGAATACTACTCAGCCATAAAAAAGAATAAAATAATGCCATTTGCAGCAACATGGATGGACCTGGAGAATCATCATTCTAAGTGGTCAGCCAGAAAAAGAAAGAAAAATACCATATAACTCATATATGGAATCTAAAAAAAGAAAGAAGACATTAATAAACTTATCTACAAAACAGAAACAGACTCATACACATAGTAAGCAATCTTATGGCTACTGGTGGGAAAGGGGATGGGAAGGGATAAATTGGGAGTTCAAGACCTGCAAATATTAACTAGTATATGTAAAACAGATAAACAAGTTTCTTCTGTATAGCACAGGGAACTATATTCAGTATCTTGTAGTAACCTATAATGAAAAAGAATATGAAAACAAATATATGTATGTATATGTATGACTGAAACATGCTGTACACCAGAAATTGACACATTGTAAACTGACTATACTTCAATTAAAAAAAAAAAGGATTTTCCCTTAGGATGTGTGGTGAGGATAAAATGAGAAAATATATGTGAAAAATCTTAGAATCACACACGGTGGGTTCCAGTAAGGTTTAGGTATTGGAGCAGAAGGGAGTGGGGATAAGGCAGAGGACGAGGAAGAGGAGAAGAGGGAGAAAGAGGAAGGAGGGGAGACTTTTTTAGCCCCTCTAGAATTCGCCAGGCTGATTTTCCAAAGCCTCTAGGTCTTGGTTGCAGCTGGACCTCTGCCTGTGGGAATCTTCCAGAAACACCATCCAGCACAATCCAAAGACAGCTTTCTAAACTGCCTCCCAACCATTTTTCTATGCCACACCCCAGAGGATCTGATCCAGTGCCAGCAGCAACACGGTCTAATTCAACCTGGTTCTCAAGTGGGGTGGAGCTCCAGACAGGGAAGTTCACTGGATTGAGAAGCCCTGATTCTGATGACACCCTACCCTCCCCAGGCCGCGTGACGAATCACTGCCACATACCAGGGACATCCAAAGTGTGTACCTTGCATCTGAGCCAACAAGAGTTAAGGAGGCCCCTTCCTGCTCCTCCATAGGGTCAGAGCAGCTAGAAGCAGCTTCGTGCTGATCTTGACAGTCTCTGGCTAAAATTACAATGACGTCAGGCTTCAGTCTCAGAGAACAAATAGCACAAACCAGTGCCTGGCTGTGTTTCCAAATAAGGGCTCCTGACCTTTGAAGAACAGAATTGAGAGCTAGAGGAGAATCTAAAGATCATACAGTCAAACCCTTTCATTCTACAGATGAGCAAACTTGAGGGATACAGAGGTGAGACGACCAGTCCAAAGCCCTACAGATGGTTACTGTCAAAGCTACACTTAGAACTTAGATAACCTGACTTCTGGAGCTGATGCTCTTTGTACTACCCCCGAGTTTCTCCAGTGATGTACAAAGTCTCTTAAAAAAAAATTGCAGATCCCAAACATTGACGTAAATAACTGTATTACGTTGCTTAAGAAAAAAAGGAAAATTGACCTAAGCTTTGTATGTTTACATCAAAATAGATTTATAAGTTACATACCAATAAAAGTATAAAACCACTAACATTCAAATTAACAACAATAATGAGATGGATGATACTGTCTTGCTGGAAAACTGCTGCTGGCAACATGAAGATGGTGCTGACAGCTGCCATACAGCTGCTTTGAGGTTCACGGTGCTTATGTTACACCAACAACATGCTCAGTTCCCCTGCCATTTGAATCACCAGGAAACCAACACTCAGGCTGGAATCCAAACATCATTTTGCCTTTAACTGCCTTGTACATACCATTTGCATCTTAAATCAATCCTTGTTCTTTTATAGTAGCTTAATTAGAATAGTCTGCATACACAAATAAGGAGCGTGGTGAGTAGAAGCTGAAATCACATGGCAATCCTATTTTTTTCTTACTTTCTCTTCTGGGGTTCTTTCAAAAATTAATGATCTTCACTATTACTTTAAAAAACTCTGTGGAGAGATGTTCATCACAGGATACTAATAAACATTTGGAAACAATTTAAGTATAGAACTATGGTGAATTTAAAGTCTTTTTATAAGTCTTTATTATTATTATTTGTTTATTTTTAGGGGGGGGAGAGAATTAGATTTATTTTTAATGGAGGTACTGGGGAGTGAACCCAGGACCTTGTGCATGCTTAGGAACTATACCCTCCCCCACTAACGTCATTTTAAATTGTTTAAATTTTACTTGTATTTTGTTTTTATATTTTTAAATGAGTTAAGTTATTTATAATGATGTACATATATTAATTATTCCTATATGTTTTTATTTGTGGTTGGTGTATGTGTTTTGTATAGAATTAGGGTTCTCAAAACATACCCAATTACCCATTTACTCATTAACTCATCCACTTATTAAAAATTTAGTGTGTACCTATTATGTGCCATGTTGTGTGCTGGTCTGAGCAATCAATACTAAACAAGAAAATTTCCTGCCTTCAGAAAGCTTACGATCTAGTAAGACAGGCAAATACTGGAAAGTGCAATACAATATAAGATGCAATTATCACTGGAGTAGCATAAGATGATACTACAGAAAGCACAGAAGCAAAGCATCTAATTCATTCTTGGAAGATCAGGGAGGTATCCTGGAGGAAGGGACCGCTAAGCTGTGTTTGGCATGCATTAGATGCTCAATAAATGTATTCTGAATGAACTGGCATCTGAAGGGAAACAAAGAGAGGAGGAGAAATCATTTCAAGCCAGAGGGAAATAGCATGAGCTAAGGCTTAGACGCGAACATTTTTAGGAAGTCAAAAACTTTACAATGTGGCTGGAATTCAGAACTGAAGGTAGAAAGGTGATGGGAGATGAAGCCAATGAATGAGTAGGGACGAGACCATGAACTCCCCGGGTGCCATGCCAGGGAGTCTGGGCTCTGTGCTGAAAATGGTAGTAAGGACATTGCCAGACTGGCTGTAGAAAGGTCCTGGGCAGATGGACATATGTACTGACGGGTCAGCCTGGAGGTGGGGGCAGAGTGGAGGCTGTTTCAGCATCTAGAAAACCTGAACTCAGGAGTGTCAGGGCAGATGGAGAAAGCATGAAGGAAAGAGGTATCAAGAGATAAAACCCACAGGGCTTGAGGTTTACTTAAAATAAAATGGACAGAGAGGAGTCAGGGGTCCAGCACAAACAGAAGTGGTGTGGTACAGACAGACAGCATCAAGCATGAGCAGGTGGCTCAGACTCCCCCGCAGGTGGTTCTACTGCATTCCTACCTTTCCCTCAACCACACCTATGGCATCACTGGGATTTCCCTCTGGTCAGCTGGCAGAGGAAGAAAAAACTTAGCCTGGTTTGGAGATGGTTCTGAACAATATACAGACACCAGCTAGAAGTGGACTGCTGCAGTGTGACAGCCCCACTCAGGGGTGTCACCAGAAAATAAGGTAAAACACTCTGACTGCTCAGCCTTCCAATGGTACCTTTGTACTGCCAGGGCTGGAAATCTTGAATCCATGACCACGGTCCAGGTAGTAAGGCTCCATCAGGCCCCCAGAGCTATTACACCTGTGTTCTACTCTATGCTTTTGGGTGATGGCTTCTTGGATGTGGACTCCATTACTTAGGTCCTTTTACTCTCTAGGCTATAGCTGGGCTTAGTCAGTGAAAACATCAGCAGGAAATTGGAGGTGGAGAGGGAACAGGGTATTTTCTTCACTCTCCCCATTTCACAGCAGTTTCCCTCTATGGTCACAGGTCCTGCCCGCTGGCCCCTCTGTCACAGCTTCAACTTTCACCAGACTCTGACCACACGATTTCCTAGCCTCGCCTCTTCAAGCCTAGGGGTGGTCATGGTGTCTGTCACTAGTCTCTAGCTGTCCCAACATCCATCGTTTGTCTCCTTAACTCTGCCCACACCTATGTAATTACTTCCTTCATTGAAGTCTCTTCATTTGAATCATCCCAGGTAAATTCCACTTCCTGATGGGACCTTGGCCAGATACAACCTTTTCATTCTATCTTCTGTGTCTCTCGTCTTTTCTATCTCCTGGTCTCAAGCTGTATTTGGAGAAATTTCTTAAGATCTATTTTCCAGTTTACTAATTCTCCCTTCAACGATTTGCCTATTTAATTCCAACAATATTTCAATTTTAAAGATTGTATTTTTAAAGTATCATTTTCTAAATATTTTGGTTATAATTTTCCTGAATATTTTTTATAGACGTCTTTCCTTGTTTGGTTTATTCGTTCCATTTCATTAATCTATAATCACAAGTATCATGCTTTTACCTTTTTCTGAAAATTACCCCTTAACAAGGGGAAGTATAGGGTGCCACAGGAGCCTATGAGGGGGACTGGATCTCATCCGGGGTGCAGAGAAGACCTCCCTGGGAAAGACATTATAGCTGAGAACTGAGGAGCACCCAGCCATTTGTAGCTGTATCCAAATTGCCAGACTCTCTCCAGGCCCAACTTGAACTTGTCTCTTCTACCACTCTGGGATGGAGAACAAAGTCAAGGGGCTCCCTGCACCAGGCTGGAGTCTCTGAAGGGTCTCTGTGAAGCTGCCTCCAGGATTTCTCAGGTATTTCTATGCCACTGTTTACGCATGACTAGGACTTGGGAGTTCTCTGGGATTTTTCCTTTTTCTCTCATCAGTTAGGAAGCAAGGGATAAGCTTTCTCTGTTCTCAGATCTCTCATGAGCCACTCTTATCCCCTACCAGCAGTTCACGGTGCACCTCAAGTTGCGTGACCAAATGCTCAGTTTCTATCAGGGATCAGTAACAAGTGAAGAGCTGTTTTTTCTCAAAGGGAAAATAATTAGTTGCAAAAGAGGATACAGCTTTGTTCCCAAACCCCAGGGATCTGCACTGTGATCCTATCAGGGATTCCTAAAGGCACCATACAGCATCCCTGTTTGCCCGAAGACACCAAAGACACTTCAGCCACATACCCTGTGTGACAGAGCATCGCACACTCCAGCCCGGACTTGCCATAGAACTTCTCTTGCTCTGGGCTCACTTCAAAATGGCAACCTTCCAAGTTTCTTCATAAATAGGTCAGAGCAGCGGACTCAGTCTGCTATATCTTACCACCAAAGGAGCCCAAGATAATGGCCATGGGTTTCTTAGGGCTTGAGGGATGATTTTTAATACATACTTAGAGCAATGTCAAAGGGCTTTCCGATCTGTGAACTAGCTCAGACCTTGGAAGTGGGTGAGAGGCCATGACTCTACTACAGTGACCCAAATTAGATTTCTGTTTACCTAATAATTCCCAGCTATGTAGATCAATTTATGTTCTAGTAGGCTGACCAGCTACTTCATTCCCAGGGACATCACCAAAGATCTTAACTGTTGGTTTTTGGCTTTCTTCTTTATATAAAAGGGAACAGGATGCATGAAAACATTTGGTTGACATATTGACATGTTATTAACATGACACGTTAACCCCAAATCCTACGCAAAACTGTCCTTCAAAAGTGAGAGAGAAATTTAAGACATTCCCAGATAAACAAAAGCTATGGGAATACATGACCACGAGCCCTTCCCTGTAGGAAATACTCAAAAGGAGCCCTGCAAGGTAAAACCAAAGGACACTAGACAGCAACTCAAAGCCATGTGGAAAAATAAAGATCTCAATAAAGGTAAATACACGGGCAGTTATAAAAGCTAGTGCTATTGCAACGATGGTCTATTAACTGCAATTTTTGTTTTCTACATGATTTAAGAGATAATACATTTAAAGAAAATAAAAACAATTATTAGTGTAAAAGCAGTATGACTGTAACTTTGGTTTGTAACTCCAAAGCTTGTTTTCCACATAATTTAAGAGACTAACGCATTTAAAAGAATTGTTAGTTTATGTTTTGGGGCACATGATGTATAAATTTGTACTTTTGTGACATCAACCACCAAAAAGGGCTGAGGACAGAGCTGTAAAGGAGCAGAGTTTTGTACATTATTGAAGTCAAGCTGATATAAACTCAAGTCAGAGCGCTATAATTTTAGGATGTTAAACGTAATCCCCATGGTAACCACAAAGGAAATTGCTATAGGACATACACAAAAGGAAATGAGAAAAGAATTTAAACATATTAAGACCGAAAAAATGAACCAAACACAAAAGATAGCATTGCAATGGATGAGAGACAGAAAAGCTACAAGGCACACAGAAAACAAACAGCACAATGACAGAAGTCCCTCCTGTCAGTAATTTTAGTACAGAGGAATTAAACTCGCCACTCAAAAGACAGAGTTTTAAAAAGGCAGAATGGATAAAAACAGAAGATCCAAATATATGCTGTCTGTAAGAGACTCACCTGAAATCCAAAGACACGAACAGACTGAAAGTGAAAGGACGGGAAAAGACATTTCATGCAAATAGTAACCAAAAGAAAGCAGGGTGGCTACACTATTAGATAAAATTGACTTTAAATGAAAAAAGGTTATAAGAGGCCAAAAGGACCATACATAATATTAACAAAAGGTTCTGTACAGCAAGAAGATGTAACAATTATAAACTTTTATACATCTAATAGGACCATCAAAATACACAAAGCAAAAACTGACAGAATTGAAGGGAGAAACAGACAGTTCAACAGTAAGAGCTGGAAACTTCAAGACATCGTTACATATAAAATAGATAAACAAGGTCCTACTGAATAGTGCAGGGAACTATATTCAATGTCTTCTAATAGCCTATAATAAAAAATATGAAAAGCAATACACACACACACACACACATATATATATTTATCAAACTGGATAAATAACTAGGAAAAAATGATTATACTCCACAGTATGGGTGGGCTTCATTCAATCAGTTAAAGGCCTTAAGAGGGAAAAACTGAAGTTTCAGGGAGGGGGTGATAAACTAGGAGTTTGGAATTAACAGACACACACTACTATATATAAAATAGATAAACAAGGACCTACTGTATAGCACAGGGAACTATATTCAGTCTTGTAATGACCTATAATGGAAAAAGAACATATGTATTTATATATAACTGAATCACTTCCTGAACCACTGCATATCTGAAACACAACATTGTAAGTTAACTATACTTCAATTTAAAAACTGACTATAGAAAAAAAAATTTTTAAACACACACACACACACACACACAATAAAAAACTGAAGTTTCCCAGAGAAGGAATTCTGGCTTAGACTAACAGAAATCCTGCCTGGGGTCCATCTGCTGGCCTCCCCTACTGTGCCACAGATTTAGGACTTGCCAGCCTCCCACAAATCACATGGGCCTATTCCTTAAAATAAATCATGTATGTGGGCACACACACACACACACACGTCCCATTGGTCTGTTTCTCTGCAGAACTCTTAATACACACCCTTTAAATCCATTCCCTACTTATATATATGTTTATGTTTTTTTTCCCTAAGAAATGAGTCATAATATACCTAAGAGTGTGCATCTTAACTTTTTCCTACAACATATTGTGGACATCCTTCCACATCAGCAGGCTGAGACATAACTCCTTCTCATAAGCCACATGATAAGCCACTGTATGATTATTTTAGCAAGGGACTTACAGACATAGGTAGTTTCCAGTGTTTTGCTCTTGGTTCCATTATTTGCATCCAGCTTTCAAGAAACATATTTACCCCCTGCCTTTGTCTTACATTCTCATGCTTTACTTCGAGGATAGATCTATTTGTAATCCACCAGAAATTTACCCTGTCAGATTTTCTCAGCTGCTCATTTAAAAATAAATAGCCTGCATTTCATGCCAAATATGTCTAACAGGTGCCCTGATCCAAGGGAGAGGACAGTTCCAGGCATTTAAGGTCCACCAGCAGCCAGCTGCTCTGACCTTCACATGAACTCAATCATGCATGGCTGTCATTTGATCTCTTTGGTAGGAGGACTGAGACTTTTTCCTCAGTTCTGTTTTCTCAATAAACCACTGTATTTAATTCAAATGTTAAGACAGGCTCCTACAAAGTATTTTTAAGTTAAAAAAAAAAATGAACGAGGTTTGTGTATTGTCCACTGGTTGTTTTATACCCAACCTGAGGCATCTCTGCCTGGCCCACAGTGAACCCCGGATCCCAGCTCCTGCCTCTAACCAACGCCAAACACTGGAAGGAGGAGCTTCAAAAGCAGTGATGTCATCACACTGGTGTTCCAGTCTCCAAGGTGCCTTGCCAAGCGAGCCCACAAACCGAATTCACTGGCCTCTACTGAGCTGCAGTGTTTCACCGAATGGGAGTCCACACAGACATTCAGGTAATTAGTAAGACAACCCCAACAACCTCTCTAAGCAGAGAGAAATGTCTGCAGCCACTTTCACGAATGCTATTTCTGCTCCAGCCTTCTGGACGCTTTGGAGCTTGTCTCTGTTTAAACGTTTCTATTTATCTGAAATAACCACACATCATTTTTATTATTATATATTACTCCAGTTTATTAAATAATGAAACCAGATTTATGCCACATATTCCAACAATGTTTAAAGAGCTCAAAATATAAAAGCTTATGAAAACTTTCAGTCTTTATATAATATACATTATTTCTAGCGCATGAATAAATATGGCGAACAGGAGCCATTTTTTATACCACAATCAGCAAAACTTAGCATCAGTGATTACACAAATCCACAAGCAAACAAACAAAATATATACTTTCTTCATTTTGGTTATAAAAGCTAAAACTCCCTTTGCCACATGTAACCAATAACCAGTGTGGGGGGGATGGAGGACTTAGTTCCTCAAGTTCTTTCTTGGTTAGAAGCTTCATCAACTGCATTACTCTTTCAGGAAGTAGAAAAACCGAAACAGGTTAAGACCTTGTTCTATTTAATAAATCTACACTGAAGAAATACTACATTTTTGTCTTAAAAGCGTACTTACGTTTAACAGTGAGGTTTGATTTTCTTTTCATCCCGGTATGAACATGTACATATTTGTTATTGTATTATTTGTTTTTTTTTTAAATTTTGATGGGGGGACATAATTAGGTTTATTTATTTTTAGAGGCGGTACAGGGGACTGAACCCAGGACCTCATGCATGCCAAGCATGCACTCTATCACTTGAGCTATACCCCTCCCCCAGAACATGTACATATTTGAATAAATTGATATAATAAATATTGCATGACAAGATTTACATGGTTTTCATAATGAACTTGCTTCTACCATCTTAGGAATTATACATATACTTAAACTGTTTTCTACATTAAAAAAAAAGAGTGGTTCATAAAACATAATCCTTTGAACTCAAAGAAACTCAAAGATGAAAGCCTTTCTATGGAAAGCCCTTATCATATCAATGGAATGTTCTGGTAAGAAGAAACTCTCTAAAGACAGGGTTCAGTACGAGGGGCAAGGTCTGAATAGGGTCATCTCTCCGGCATCACTTCCAGAGGAGGTCAGGGAGAACTGGACTCCCACCTGACTCTTGAAGTAATCGATACCTCCATGCCCCCTTCAGTCCCCTCCTTTCTTATCTTAGCTCTTACCTTTGCAACTAAAATTCTGCTTCACAAAATCTTTTGTCAAAGTCAACATAAACAAAGAGCGGAAGGTGAAGTGGGAGGAAAACTGCCCAATCCCCAAGAAAGACTCACGAGCCTTCTATTCTACTTCGAGGGAGGAAGCAGCCCGGGGGCTGGACCGACTGGGAATCGCACACACTGTGGAAGCATCTGTCACGGAGCCCCAGTTAGGATGTATCTGATGTCACTCTCAAAGGGCAGAACTGAAGGTACCCAAGTAGATATTTTAACCTATTCATATTCCCTTTCCTGGGGCTGTCTTCTAGAAGTGAAAAGGTCGTGGGGCTCTCAGAGTCACCTTCTATTTTGAAAAAGAATAAGATGATGAGCACGAAGGATATCCTGTCTTTAGAAGAAAAGAAGGAAGATGTTATATGCCTCTGATCAGACTCGAGAAACAGGCACGTGAAAGAAATTGCTCTTCAAATTTCAAGCAAGTACTTTCCATCCAAACTGATTAGGAAGTCCAAGACAGGAAATGTTTCAACAAACATGACCAGAGCTAAAGCAAAAACTGGGAAATCTGGAAAAATCAACTCTGATTCACTTGCAACATTTTGCTAAGGAAAACGCTGTAAAACCTTAACCTCTTTCTTTCACCAGGCTTTTAACAAAGGGCCTCACTCAGGAGAAGCCCATGATAGAACAACCTCTTCTGTACACACGGACATCGTCTTCTGGGATGACGGCTGTATGACAGCATGACGTAAGCACACCTACCCTACAAGTCAAGTGGTACCAACTACTGTTTTCTTTACTTGACCCTCAGCATCAACAGATGTTATTATCCTCATTTGACAGACTGGGAAATAGAAACTTTGTTAAAATCATAGAGCAAATTACTGACATTACCTAAGACAGAACCCAAGTTGCTTAAAAACACCACCCACCAACACCGATTTGCCAACTTCAAAGCCAACCTATCTCACCATCACGAGTTTAGATATTAAAATACTTCATAACAATTCCTCACAAAGGTTGAGTTGTCAAAGGCTTAAAAATCACTTATTATAAGTGAGAGATCCTGCCCAAATAGGAAATTATCAAGCAGTGCAATATTCCAGGGATCTATTTCCTGCACTGTTTTTACCCGGAGTTGAAAAGCCAGGTCTCCACGTGTGACGGTTCTTCAGCTGACACGAAGTCACAGACCCCCAGTGTTTCCCGAACAGTAACACCCTCTTGGGGGGTCTCCTCCGCGGCTCTGGAGAGCCTCTTTCGAACACTCTGATGGTCTCAGCAGCGCGCTGAGATGCATCAGGAGTTACTCCCCCCTGAAGAAAATAGCACACAGTTCCTGATCTTCATATAAGTTTTCTTCAGCAAGAAACATGCATTTCATGTTATCCTTGAGGTCGAAGGGCACTTGAATGGTAAGGACTAGTGTTTGGATGTTACTGTTTATGCCATTAAACGTTTGATACAGAGTATCTGATGCCAAGACACCGCAATCCGAGCTAACCCAGTCTTCACCTGTTGCTCACGCCTCAGAACCTGTGAGGAGCTAAGCAGTGAGAAGCGGTGGGAAAACAAGGAAGCTTTGCTATTTCAGAAGTGAGCATTGTCAGAGGGATGTCTCTCATGCAGTCATGACTTGTCACAAATCCAATTTCTTCAACTGCTCGTATGTCACGAAGAACTGCAGGCATTGGTTAAGGCTGACAAAGACAATACCATCTTAACCCTGATGCATCAAAACAGACCCACAGATGGCTCACCTATGAACAAATAGGTCTGGACAGACCACACACCGTGGACATGATTAAACAGGAGAGGCTCCACCTTCAACCACCCCAAAAGACCTCCCCATTAGCCTTCCCAAGGTTGGCTTAGAAGAGACAGACCACAGCCAAGATACATAAATCCCCTGCATCAACTCTGAAAGCTTCTTCTAAGATTACATCCACACTGCTAGCTCTTCTGACTTCTGGGAATACTTTACAGAACAGGGAATTCTGTGAGAGAGAGAAACAAAGCAAGTCTGAGAAGCTCTCCTCCAGGGTTTCCACTAGGCAAGCGTCCACGGGAGGGAGGCGCAGATAAATAAGGATGGTGCAAACCAACATCCCCTACTTTATAATTCTGCCCTTTTTTTTTTTTTAATTTTTTAAACTAGGAATTGAACCCAGGACCTCGTGCATGCTAAGCATGCGCTCTACCACTGAGCTATATCCACCCCTCTGGCCTTTTCATTTCTAATAAACTGCTACTTCCTTCCTGCCTCCCACTTTGGCTCATCAGCCAAAAGGTTCTGGAGCTGATTCCCGTCTATCCTTAGGCACTGTCTAAAATAAGCATTCTACAACACTGCTGCCAAACTACATCCTTCTCAAGGGTGGCTAGGGATTAAACAAAACAAAACAAACTTTGTCTCTGAAATCAGCTTCTAGAGCAGAGTCTAAAAGGTTTTATTGATATCACTGCCTTTCAATAATACCATCACTAAACCAAGATTCACAATGCCTAGCAGAGACATTTTACCTCCTAAAAAAGAAACTGAGAAGTTATTTCTTGAATCAGAGGAACTCAAAAGAGTAAGAGCCTACGTCTAAATTATAACATGATAGTTTATACAAACAACATTCTTTAGGTCTATCTTTTTTCAGATCCACTGCAACAGAAAAGGATACAATAATATTCCAAGGACCGAGTCTCAACCAATTTGGCCAAAACCCTTTATATAGAGCAAAAAAACCTTCATTCTTCCACGTCTGTTATAAGGGAGAGGGGGAAAAAAAGTTAACTTCCAACTTTCCAATTACGTCAAATATGCACTAATAATCAGCAGCCATACTGGAATGATCTATTTTTCTTAAAAACAAAATTCTGTTTGGAAAGACTCTGTAAGAAATCATTGCCCTCTGCCTCTTTTTGTTCTTTAAAACCTTCTGCATAGGTAAAGACTAAGGCTCTGTGTCAAACCACCCCGCACCCAAAGCAAACAGCAGTTAAATGAATAAGAAATGAGATGTAATTCCAACCTAGAGTCTCCTGCCTCCTGCCATGTGGGCTCACAAACAGGTTGGAAATAAAAAAGGGAGGCAATGGTGGTAAACACACATAGTTCAGAGCACCACGATTTCATGTTACTGGATGGACAAAATCAAGTATCTTTGCTTCATTAAAGCAATATTTAAATTCTAAGGATGTGCCAGAATTATGCCGAAAAACAGCAACCACAAAAGTGGTCCCTCGTCTTTGACTGCCAGCAATCCAAGAGGGGAGACGGTCACAAACTTTCACCTGCTCACAAACAGTGGGGCCCAGTTATTTAAACTGAGAATTATGGTTGAGATTCGTGTGTTCCTTTGAGAGACGTCTGAATGAAGGAGATGCCTTCCAGTCTGACTCGATAGGAAGGTGATATATTGAACTTTCACTTCCAAATATTCATCTAAATTTTGTATTTATAAAAATTAGCCCCAGTGTGGCAAAAACTCTGTACCATCTCAGGGCTTTAAAGCATCACTCAGTTATATTAGCCCTCAAAATTTAGTTACTTCTTCAGTTAAGTACACATAAATAAAATATATTAACAATATATATATATGGGGGGATAGTTTCATTGATTGAAGCAATCCACTAGAATGTTGAAGATGAAAATAAATGTGCTTATTTTGCCAAAGTGTCCCTTATTATTATACTAACAAGGCTTTAGCATTGTTATAAAAGTTTATACTTATTACTATAAATGTACAAAATGTTTTTACTTAACATTATTCCAGGTGCTATGCTAACTATTTTGTTGTATTATCTCAATTATTTTTACAATAATTCTGTGATATAGCTGCTATTATTGTCCCATTTCACTTACGAGGAAATTTCAGTGTAGAGTCCATACCTTGACCAAAGCCACACAATTTCTAGTGACAGAGCTGTGGGTTTGTTTTGCTCTGAACCCTTGTGTTTTTAAGTCATGCTAAGAAACACTTCTGAGGGCAGCAGGGAAGCTAATGAGCCCCGAAAGGAATTCACAGCCAGGTACAGATGGATGTGCACACTCACCTGTAACAAGCAATCCAGGGTACCTGTGTAGCCAGGGCACCTGCTGTCGCGAAGGACTCTCTGATTCATCATACGTGTTCTCACAACATCCACAGGGTTTGAGGCCAGGGCCCCGGCCAGCCCACAGGTGAAGCTCGAGCTATGAAGAAAAGACCATTAGGAAAACAACTTCTGTATCACAATTTCTCAAACCTGAGAATACTTTTATAATGAACTTCCTTTAAAATGTCTATAAACTAGTAGCTTATTTCCACCTGAACTCGTGCATACCTATATTAACTTTTTAAAAAACCATGAACATACAGGAAATGGGTATACACGGTGTCTCCCATCAGGCCCGAGAGAATGAGGTGTTTCTTGGTGAGGTCGTAGACTGGCAGCTCCACGCCAACGACGATAGCAGCCCTCTGAGCTGTCAGGGACACACCCTGGGCGAAAATATGAAAAGCAAAGATTCAGATCTCTCTCCTCCACAGACTAAGGCCAATTTGTATGTTTTCCCGTTGGTAGGTAGAAGTGCAGAGGGGCAGAGCAGAAAAACCCGGGGACTAAGAAGTCAGAAGCTCCAAAGTCTAATTCTGATTCTGGCACTAACTGTACGACCTTGACCGGGACGAGTCCCCTCTCAGAGCCTTGGGTTTCCTTGTACCAGAGGACTGTACTGGGTGACCTTCAGGCTCTGGTCCATGAACTGACAGTCACCGGAATACTAGGAAATAGCATTCCATCCCAGGGCTTGCCTAGTAACACAGCCTTCACCTGAGAGCCATGAGGTTTCCTACCACACAGACCAAAAAATCCAACATAACACTGACCTAGAAACCCCTTCTCCATAAGAACTAAAAAGAAAAAAGTACTCAACCTTCACAGAATTTCTTACATGTGAATTATTCAAAAGGCACTTTAAAATCATGACATATTCCTTATATTTCCATTTTACAGATTAAGGAAATGAAGGAAAAAGCTATCTTTCAGGGCAGATGTCACGCTTCTTCCCTTACTCCATCATGTCATTTGGATTAAATAAAATAGTGGAAATAGAAAAATAAATTCAAAAAAAGGGGGAAGAACTAAGTCCATTTTTCAAGCTTACCTTCCATAGCCCTCTTGTTCCCTCTTGCTGGTAAATGTTAATGAAGTTGCCGATCATTCCTCCTTGAAGGGTGCTGTTTTGTGCTTGCATCCGTATCTAGAGAGTATTTTAAATACTAACGTGAGAAACTAGAACATTTCTCCCCAAATGCAGACTTTTAAAGAGCGCTCAATCTACTGTTTAATAACCATTAAAAGAAAAAAAGTACAATATAAGTATCACTATAATGTTAGCTAGTTTAAAATGTCCTCAGTAGACTAAAAATGTATAAGGATTGGTTCTTAGGCACTTTGGAATCAACAAAAAGCATCTAGGAGCATCCAGAGTCTTGCATATAGTAGCTTCTTAAGAATCAAAAAGAAATTATTATTTTTTAAAATACTCTCTTAAAAAGGAAAGAATATGGCATATTTCCCTCCAGGTTACTAAGTAGGAGAGAGAGAATATGATGGTAATTCTAGAGATTTAATGGAGTTAGTGAGTATCCAGTGTACCTGGCAACACTAAACATGGGCAAGCACATTTCTTAAATTAGTTACTTCAAGCCACTATTATTTCCGACCAGCCAAATCAAAAGGTATGCAGCTGCGCTGGCCACAGGATGGCCACGTGATGCCCGTCACTCTTGAACTTACAAATAAACTTTAAAACAGCCATGGAATTCACATGACCAAGATCCCAACATAAAAATAACGTTTGATGTAGCACTCTGCATTTTTAAGAATGAAAAGGGACATCCCACTAAAAAACTGGTGCTCTATTTTGGTTTCGGGAGCACATGCATTACCCCCAATTCTAAAGGGCACTGTTGTTGCCACGTTAATGTGGGAAAATAAAACAAAATGCAGGAGCTGCCTTTCCGTAGCCTTGATGTACATTTAAGAGATTCATAGGAGTGTGGATATTTTCTCTAGCAATCTTACCCCAACACAGGGTAAACTCGTGGCAAAAGGACCTGTTGTTTCTCATCGCACATGCAGTACCTTCACCGTGTGTGACTGTAGTGCGCCCAACACCCTGCTGCAGACAATTCTGATGCTTGTCCGAATCTCCTACTAGACTGAAGGCTGCAGGCAGGGTCCTTGCTTTACTCATTTTTGGATTCTAAGTATTTAGCACATTAGTCCAAAGTAGAAGCACATGTTCAAACAGTTACTCACACCTAATTTTGATTTTCTTTAATTAGTTAGTCCCTTGCTGTATTGCAAAAAGGATTTAAGGAGGCTGTATCCCTGGTACTGTTGACAAGATCATCTAATGTGTTATGTCTAATTGTGCTTAAGTATTTTCATTACTATTTCCTGAAATCAAATGAATGGGTAACATAATGCCTGCAGAAACAGTCGGCAATGAGCTGCCTAGCCTTGTGTAGAACTTGCAGCCCATCTATTTTAATGAACCCATAAAACGAGAGATTTTCAATGAAAAATGAAAATCAAATGCATCTAAGCCTCAATTTTTTTTTTCTGGTTAATCACCAAAACCTCCAGCATCACCAAAGTCTCCAAAAATGGGCTCTACTTGGGAGCTTATCTGTCTCAGTGGGAAATCCATCTAGCGCGTGACTCTAAGTTAGAGTCTTCATGGCACTTAAATCATAAACAGATTCACACATACATAGCAGTTATATTCACAGGTTTTCATTATCTGAACGTTGGTCTCAATAAGAAAATGCAGAATGTGTCTATAAGATACAGACAGCACGCTTACTTTCAAAACATCAGTTGGATTAGCAATGCTTGAGGATATGACTCCGGAGAGAATTCCACATAACACATTTATCAGAAGGGTTTCATCTGTAATCAAAGACATTATTATTTGACTTTTCATACATACAGAGCTCTTCTTCATGTGGGTAACTCAGATACTGGTGCAATTCATTTACATACCACTTGTTCATTTAAGAGAATACAGAAATGTGATTCTTTCTGAATCAAGTAATTTTAAAAGGATTAGGAAGTTTGCTCAGCAAAACTTCTTGATATTTAAGAAGGCATGTGATATCATGCAAAGTGAGTGACCATCTACGAATTCACTTTTGGGCATAAATGCGACCACTGTTGTGACTATGATGAGGCAGTACACCGACTGGTGGGAGAATAAAAGATACCCTCTTATGAGACAATGTGGAGATAACATTTTAAAGCACATCATGTATATTTAATTCGAAATACAGCAAAGCACTTCCACGGCATCTTTGCTCCTATTCATCACTCTCATGGAGTAGTGACTGGTGCTCACCACATTGAAAAAAAAAAAAAAAGATAGAAACTTCTATAAATTAAAGCAAAGTCAAAGAATCAACCAGCAATAGAATAGTAGAACTCAGGGTTCTTAATACTAAGAAATGCATTTGCTGCTTTCCTAAAAAATACATGATCATTCTCATGACTTTAGAAATTTTTCAGTGGGCTACAACTCTAAGAACATACACTCGAGTCTGGACATTGTGGAGATTAAGGACAACTCATTAAGATGTAAGATTGCTCCGTTTAACTGTTATTCCCCTAAATTCAGCTGATAAATAACTGACTTGCTGCAAGCATAATTCATTTAGACTTTATACCTAGAGTTCTCCTCCAAAGTGGTAAAGTCACAAATAAGAAGATCAATCCAGGAGGTGGGGGATAGCTCAAAGGTAGAGCACATGCTTAGAATCGCACGAGGTCCTGGGTCCAATCTCCAGTACCTCTATTTAAAAAAAGAAAACTTGCTCCAAAACCACTTGAATGAAAAGATAAGCAACCCGCCTCCTGTCCACAAGTGGAAGAAAGATTCCCCGCTCACCTTCCGGGTGCTCAACAAATAGCCGCTTCAGGCTCTGGTAAGTGCCTATCTTGATGGTGCCATAGGAAGCCTGGCGTAACATCGCGGGGGCAATCCTGCCAAACCAATGTACAATGAGACAGAGACGTTCTAGAAAATCACTTAAAATCCTCCAGAAGACCCACGCAGGAGATGCAATCACGTATCTGCCTTCCACAATCAAGCTACACTAAAACAGACTTCTTAGATTTCAAAATCCAACAAAAATACAGGAGATTATCAGTTCACTAAGTGAAAGCTCAGCCCCTCCTATTTATCCTCAGTGAACACGTCAGTGAACAAGTTCATCCATAACCAGACAGCTTTCCTTTCTCAGCACAAAGCGCCTGGTGAAGTCTGGCCTCTGTAAGCATCAGTCACTCCTCCAGGGTTGCTCTGGAGCTCATCTCCTATCTCCTGGGGGCCCTGTTCCAGTTATTTCCTCTCCCTCTGGGCCCCTCTCTGACCCCAGGGCCACCCTGTGCACTCACACTCCCCAGCTCTCCTGCTGCACCCCCACCTCCTTCTTGACGGCAATCTGGTTTCCCTCCGCCCCTTCCATCAAAACTCCCCTCACCACAAGGGGCCCAAGTGACATCTCTGTTGCTAAATTAGATGAGTTTTCCATCAGCATCTCTGCAGTACTTGCTGTCATTCTTTGTCCTGCTTGCAGCCTTCTCCTCCTTGAGCTACTTCCCCCGTCACTTCCCCGTCCAACTCCTCTCTCTGCAGCATCCAACCTCTGCCCTCAGGGGTGCCCTGGAATTCTATCCTTCCTCTCTTCTCTCCTCGCTCCACACGCTCCCAGAGGAGCTCATCTACTCCCACGGCTTCAACTGTCTAATGACTGACGGTTCCTAAATTCAAGTTGCCAATACTGACTGATCCAAAGATGCATTTCCAGCTGCTTCCCAGATTTCTCAACTCACACGTCCACCAGATAGATCAAGTGCTCCACATTGAACTAATTATCTTCCCTCTCCAGACAATCCCCTCTTCTCTTCTGTGTCCTGGACCAGAGGATGGAACCTCAATCAGCACACTGGCCAGAACCAGAAAATGAGACATTAGCTTTAGCCTGTCTCCTCCTTCCCCAGCCACCTCCACTTCGCACATAAGGTTACATATGATGTCGATTCTCTGCCCTAAAGAGCCTTCCAGCCTGTCTTCTTTTTCTCCATCCCCCAGACAAACCTCAGGTTGGA
Source organism: Camelus bactrianus (assembly GCF_048773025.1). Taxonomy (NCBI): domain Eukaryota; kingdom Metazoa; phylum Chordata; class Mammalia; order Artiodactyla; family Camelidae; genus Camelus; species Camelus bactrianus. The sequence goes on from NC_133552.1 coordinate 17,980,852, forward strand.
TCCTTGTCTCTATGTCCTCCGTGTCGGCCTGCTTCCACTGTCACCGTCTCTAACTCTTTCCCCCCACGGCAGGCAGGCACCTTTTACAGTGGAAACCTGGTTGTGTCAGTCCCTCTCCTCATAACCCTTTAAGGGGCTTTTGTCTGCCACAGTCACGTGCTGACAGGTACCAGGCAGATGCTGCGAGTCCATGAAGGAGGCTGGGTCTAACTGCACACCTACGCTACGTGAGCACCAAGGGTTTGGATAAGCCAAAGAAAGCATCCTTAACACTGGTTACTATTGCCATAAGTGAACAAATGTGAGCCTAGATGGTGGGTTTTCCTGAGAAGATGGAATTCCAGGTTTTCATGTTCAACTTCTCATATTTAAAACACTGGCTCTGTTGAAAGACAAAAACCTTTGGGATCCGTAGTTGGGAGGGCTGTGAGGCCTGGTTTGGGACCTGCAGTGTCCCGGACAAAATCAAGATGCTTAGCATGGCCTGAGGCCGTCTGGGTCCTGACCCCTTGTTACCACTCCAACTCCATCTCCTGCTACACAGTAACTCCTATGCTACAGACACGCTGAATCACTTGCAGTTCCTAGAATGGACCATGTTCTCTTGCACATACTACTTGCTCTTAATGAACAGAGTTCCCCTTTTAACTTCACCTGGCTAATTCGTCTTGGTCCTTTCAAGATCAGATCCACCACCTTTCCAGCAAACCGGTCCCCTCCCGTCCCCACAGCTTGGGACTGGCACCTTGTCTCTACCAGACTCTGGTACTCAGCAGACTCCACTGGAATCCCCGTTTGCACATCCGCAGCCCCACTAAACAACAGTTCCTTCAGGACAGGGTGCTGCTGCTGATTCCCATGTGTGCTCCCAGATCCATCCTCGCCCTTCTCTGTCCTGCTGTATGCCCGGCAAGGCTGGTGCCATGGACCACATCACCCGGTTCCCCTGCCAGCTGACTTCCTGGTGGATTTGGCCAGTAGAAGATGGGAAGGAGGTGGGGGAGGGAGGAGAAAGAAGCACAGGTATTTCTTCCTCTCCCTGGGCACTGGCAAAGCATCCTCGACAACTACCGTTGGCTCCTTCAAGGCTCCAGCCCAAGTAGGTTCTGCTAACACCATTCTTGCCCCTGTCCCTGTGGTCCTAGCATTGGTAACAAGTTCTCACTTTGCTAGTTTCTAGGGACCTCAAAATCCTTCATTTATTCCCTTAACCCTTGAGTAGCCCTTCATTAATCTCTCATTTAAAATTCTGTTTCCTGCAGGGACTCTGACTGACAATAGGCAAGCCCTGCCTTATTCACTTTCCTAACCAGTGCTTGCAGCACACTGTTCTTTGAATGTTGGGTTAAAAAGTTGTTCACTGAAACTCTTACCCATGGAGAATACAATATCATTTTCATTACGGCAAAAACTTCAGTAATTCAGAATAACCAACGAAAACTTCAGTAATTCAGAATAACCAAGGGGAAGGGCTACTTTCGGAGTGAAAAACCAGTATTACAGAATGTTTTAAAACAAATGTAAATTTTGTATTATTCTATTTGAATATAATAAAAAGTCTCACCACAACATTCACTACGTAAAACATATATATAGAAAATAATCAGTATCTTGTAGTAACCTATAATACAAAGAATATGAAAACAAATATACGTATGTTTATGTATGACTAAACTATTACCCTGTGCACCAGAAATTGACAGAACATTGTAAACTGACTATACTTCAATTAAAAACAAAAGAAGTTGAAGAGAAAACTCAACCATGGTACTTGCTCTTTTAAAATACCCCCCAAACCTGTACTTTTTCTCTATGAAGTCTCAGTGTGAAGTCTGTTCATTTGAAAGGTCAACAGTGAAATACAAACACACGAAGGTCTACTCACCCCGAATACAGTGCTTTCAGGCCTTCTTCTCTGCCTATCCTCACCAGCGCATGCAGCATTCCTCGATATCTGATCTCTTTAAAGTTTGCATCGTTCTTCTGGCCTTGAATCTGGAGCCGTGTCTTGGTCAGATCAATTGGAAATGTACCTTAAAATTTTAAAGAAGGAAATGTTTCACTTAATAAAAAGAAATTCCACTCAATAAAGGATACATAGCAATATATTATTAAGGAAACATTCAGCCTATAATGTAAACTAAGAAATAGAACTAAGAAATGGCTGATAATTTGCAATCTTTTTTCTATTAAAAGAGGAACCAAATGATTTAAAAAAAAAAAAAAAACCCTTTTTTAAAAGAGTGTATTTTCTTTTCTGTACATTTTTACTAATGTCCCATCTTAATTTTACATAGGACTTGAGGAGGCTGTACTGCTGTCAAAAGTAGGGACGTGGAATGATTTACACAAACAGGAAATCTATTTAAAAACGTTAAGTTCCTATTTTTAATGTATGCGACGGCTAATACTTGGTTCAATATGAATGAAGAGAGATAAATGTATTTTCTAAAGGAGTTTCTCACTCTGTGGGTTACAGCCTGAAAGTGAATCTGTTAATGCAGGTAAAAATGTTTAATACAGTACCTGAGATAGTCCATCCACATATATATAAACCCCTACTCAGTAACCTGTGTGGGTGGGAAAGCCCACCCAAGGCGGGAGCCTAAGCGGGCGGGCAGGGATGGGTGTTAATGTACCCCAACCTCTTGCCCGGTCGGTCCTCAGGGGCAGCCTCTGCCCCAGAACAGCAGTGGCCCAGACCAGCACCTGACATGATCTCAATCAATATCTGTCCAATAAGTGATTCTGAGAGTAAACAAGGAACAAACAGGATCTGCTGTGGCCCGGAGCAGACGAGGAAGTCACAAATAGGATATGGACAATGAGCTGAGCTAGAACACGATGACAGTCCCTGGACTCGAGCAGGGAGGCCTTGGAGCTCCTCAAACCTCTTCAGCAGCGGGATGAGTTAATCGTGGCAGGGGGGACGAGGAAAACGGGGACAGATCGATCCATAAAACCTCCGTTTGAACACCAGGTTCAACTTTCTCCCCAGTGAACTCTGAACCCTCAGCTGCTGATAAACAGCCCAAATGACTCTTTTTGTCTTACAATTTGACTTCTGAGACTAAGTGTTTCATAATCTCGCTTTCGGTGCTTGTACTGCACTCCCATCAAACACCACATCGCGACCGAAAGTTTGAAGCCTCCCGACGCGCGGCGGCCGGGCGGCGGGCTGCTTACCGCACTCGGCCGTGACCGAGGCCAGGCCCCCGTACACGAAGGGCTTCCAGTTCAGCGCTGACATGCTCACCGCCGTCCCTCCTCCTCTGCTTCAGAGACGCATAGCCCCCCGCACGATTCTTCTGGACACAAAAGCAAGAGGTTTCAAGGTTGTCATTTCTCACACGGGCACTTTCTTCTTTCACGGTGTGTTTTATTTGGAGACTGCAACCAGATGCTATGGCTGAATCCCCCACAATACCCAAGGTGAGCCTCACCTTATAAAGCCCAGCACCCCATCCCCTAAACCCCAAATCAGCAACTATTATTCTCACTTTATCAACTGCCTTAATTCTCACCCAGGCCTCAAATTAATCCAATACACTTATGTCTTGATATACATGTAAGTGTTTAGTGTATGTAGTCCAATGCAGGCCATGTTCTCAGGGTCTACGTTATCTGAGATCTGTCCTTCCTCACTCCATAAATATTTCCTGTTTGTCACTGTCTTAGTGAGTCCCTCTCAGGAGACACTGGAGTCCTTCAGATTCACAGGAGCAGAAAAATAATGCAACCCAGTGTCACAAGTTAAAATGATAATTACTTACAATGACCAAAATATATCTCTAGTTTCTAAGTGTTAGCTCTCTTCTCTTAGCCATGTTAACAGCTGTGAGGCAGTTTTGGATGAAGAGGCAGACCCTGGGGTCAGAGCCACACCTCCTCCTTCCTAGTAGAATTCCTGTTAACCTCCAGGTTTTTTCCATCATCATCATCATCACCATCATCAAAGAGGCGGATACAGCCAATTAGAGGTAGAGTCTATACTCACTAAGTTAAATAAAATGCTTAGCTTTTAGGCCTATTGTGGAGATTAAATATATATATATTTTAAACTAGCACTAAAAAAGACACTCCCAAATGTTGCCTTCCATCCCCCCCTTCCCTTTTTAGGTCCTCATTCACTGTGACATATATTCACACACCTGCCACAGCCAGGTCCCCACATTCATTATGTTCTGCAGTTTTATGTGATTTGTTGGCAAATCGGGCCTTGCGCTCATTAACAGGAGACTCATGGAAATTAGCACACTTTTGTATAATATACTAACAACTCTAATTCTTGTCGGTTTAAAATTCTAAATTATGATAGTCATTATTGGCCAGCAACACGCCCAATGTTTTTGATCTGCATGTTTGGGGAGTATTCCCAAGTCTGTATTTCCCAGGACAGACCTACCACAAATCACTACTGCCAAGAATGTCGCATCTCAACAAGGCCAATGGGTTTGTTTAAACCAAGAGAAAACACAGGAACCCAAAGAGGACCCTCATAGACATACTGTTATCTGTTCCTCACTTATGGACATTAACCAAATTCAGAGCGGCTACAGATGAGTGAGGCAGCAGGCTACCTACGCATGGAAGTTGAACATCAGCATATGTTTTATGTACTTCAGTACCAAAGAACAAGCCCTCCTCCGCAAAACGCACCTATTATCCTTGCAAAAGTTTAATATCTGTACTTAACTCTTTGTCTTATTAAATCCATAACCAAGATAATGATTAACACTGTAAGTTAGACTGTAAGAACACATTAATAATAAATCCAATAATTCATTTACTGGCCTCAACGCATACTTGGATGAGTCCAAGTTAAAAAACAAAATAAGAACTACATAACACGGCACGTGGAAGTACTGTAACTTGCCACTGCAAAAGTGTTGAATAGAAATGTTTTCAGTGGATCCCCCCCAACTAGTTTGGATAGGAGTATAGAGAAATAAATTAGGAAACCCAGTTTCAGGAAGTGCCTTGTCCAAGGCCACATGGCTGATGGGGGCAGAACTGGGCCCCAACTTCCAAATGTTTTGATTCCAAGTGCAGTGTTCTTTCTACCACCTGAGGCTGTACATGATCAAAAAGGAGTAATGGAAGGGGGAGGGTAGAGCTCTGTGGTAGAGTGCATGCCTAGTGTGCAGGACGTCCTCGGTTCAATCCCCAGTACCTCCATATAAGTAAACAAACAAACAAACCTAATTACCCTCCCCACCAAAAAAACCCACCACCAACAACAAAGAGGTGTGATGGCATTTTAATTAAGGAGAAAATATTTCTAAGCAGCTACTAAGGTACTACTGATAAGATGTACCTTGTGAACAATAAAGATGTCCTTGAAAGTCTTGAGAAAAATACATATTCAGAAGGTAGTCAACCTAAACAATAATTACATTTTCCAACACATAGCATAGAAGATGGTGTTCCTGTTTTTCCTCCCCCAGAGTTTTTTTACTAAGGTGAAATTCACATACTATAAAATAAACCATTTGAGCAAACATTTCAGCGGCACTGAGTACATTCACAAGGTTATACAAACACCACCTCTATCTAGCTCCAAAATATTTCACCACCCAAAAGGAAACCATTAAGTAGTTGCCTCCATTCCCCGGTGACCCCCTCTCCCTCAGCCTCTATATGATTCTTATTTTCTGGCTGCGATACTATATATGCATCAAGCTTCTGTGTGGAATACAGGACTCCGTATTAGTGCTTCCTAGCTTAGCTAAGGAGCTTCTTAAAAGTACAGACACCAGGGCCCCCACCCACTGAGAGGATCTCAGGAACATCCCAAGCATGTATATTGTTACTGAAAATCAATGAGTCAAATAATTGATGGCCAGCTCACATCTTGGTGTATTTATCACTTAAATTCCTATTTTAGGTAGTTGATTAGGCAGTGATGACATTATAGTTGGTTCTTCTTTTAATTCATCTTATTTAGTAATGATTTGTTTTCTACGGTGTCTATGTGTACATACACATACACATATATGCAAAAGATACCCTTCAAAATGTCAGCAAAAATGTATGGGGAATGGGAGTATAACTTCTGATTTCTAATTTGAAAAGAAAACATTTTTTAAAGACTGTATTGTCACAAGACCTCATGCCAACTCACTAATTAACTTTCTGGTTTCCTGCCACTACTTTTGTTTTGCTAGTTTAGTTTTAGTGAGATTTAGTTACTGTTTATTCTGCTGGTTTTGATATTAGATTTTTAGATTAAAACCCAGAGGTTCTGAGTTACACTCACGTGCAAACACTAAAGAGCTCACAGGGGCTGTGGAATTGCCTCCCCAGGGTTTTGAATCACGTGGGATGGAGCACACACCCATTAGTTCCCATTCAGATGGACCCCATACCCCCACCATAACTTATCTTCCACAAGTGAGTGTCCACTCCTCAATCCCTGGGTAAACTGTAAGGAAGTACTTTCTATTCAACCACACTGCCTAGGAGGAAGGCAAAAGGAACTCTAGGATTCTTTTTCTTTCCAGTTATAAGACTAGATCCCTGAGCAGTTAAGACTAATGTGCCTTCCCAGGTTAATGTTTGCTGAATCAAATAAAGAATGATTTAGTTTAAATAACAATCAGAGAGCATCAATAACTGGTCAAACATTCAAACAAGAAAAGGTTCTGGTTAATACTGGAATGGGAGACCATATGTCCAGTAAGCTGTACTGGCAACAAGCTTGACAGGGCTTCAGTTACCTCAGGCTGAAATCTGTTCAGTAAACCAAGCCGTTTCTTTTTTTTTTTTTTTGAGCTCTCTTTGGAGGGATTCTCCTCGCATACATTCCTTAACTTCCAAGCTCAATTTTTTGGAAAAATCCCAACTCTACTCAAGTGCCAAGACTGATAGGCCAACACAGTAAGGGGTACTGATGTGTCCCTTAGCAATCATTAGTGATCCCGCAGCAGCTCAGCCTGAGATTCAGGGAAGGGCTTAAAACTTGCAAAAATTCCAGCGTCCGGCATAGAAGTGGCTGTTGATTCCTTACCACTCTGCTCTCCTCTTTGGGGCCTACCCTCTACCAGACTCAAACCCAATGACTACTCCTCTGCACCGCCTTCTGAACACAATACTAACAACGGTTGTCATTACTGAATCCCTGACAGGTCAGGCATTGCTACATGGTTCTCACATCTTTACAACCCTATGAAATAGGTATCATCCCATTTCACAATCGATGAAAGACAGCTTCACAGAGGAAAGGTGACCCCACCTCGTCACACAGCAGGAAAGTACTCAACTGAGGTCTCCTTGAGGGAAGGCTAATCCTTCCTCCACGTGCTACCAAGCCAAATGCAATTTCCCAAAGGCTGTTAAAAATACTGGCACACACACAAAAACAATAATTATAAAAGAAAAAAAAGTCGTGGTGGCACAGAGGAAATCTACACATTCAGAATACAAGCAGGATTTTCCTGCATGGGAAATGCAAAAATTTTTATCTATTAAAAAAATGTGTTTCCTGCGTGGAAATGTCTCTACAAATCAAGAATTCCGAAGGATTCTGCCTACACTTAGGATATATGCTAAGTTACATATCCTCTCTCACTACATTTTCTCTTAACATTAATTTTCTCCTTACCTCATTTGTACAGCTGCAAAAAGAGGCACAAATACAGTAACTGCTGCTGGAACTTCTGAAAGCTTTCCAAGTTTCTCATATAATTAATTCTGAGTAAGTTCTTTCAGTTTGACTGTGCAATCTTAAACTGCAATCTAGTCTCTAAATTTCTGTGCGCTCATAAATCTGTTCCCTGCAGGGCTGCACTGCCTGGATTTTTCCCCTATTTTCCATTCTTTTTAAAGGTACGCGGGGTGGGGGCGGGGCGGGGTGGTGATAGGGTATAGCTCAGTAGCAGAGTGCATTCCTAGCATGCTCGAGGTCCTGGGTTCAAGCCCCAATACCTCCATTAAAAATAAATAAATAAAACCTAATTACCCCCCGAAAGGGGAAAAAAAAAGTGCGGGAGGAAAAATAAGCTCATCAGGCTTATGAAACGTAGGATTTAAAAGGAATCTTAGAAACCCATTTTATTTCACATGAATTAACTGAGTCCATGGTCACAAAGCTTGGCAGCAACAAAGCCAAAAACAGAATTCATGCCTTTCAACTCTTCTCGCTGCAGGAGGACAAATTTAGACTTGCAAGACAGTCGACACGTTTTGTTATTCTTGCGCAGTAACAATAGTGATAATGCTTTACATGAAGTTACTTAAACCTAGAATTACGCTAAAACCCAGAGCTACATTAACTTTCCGAGCAAGGGAATTCGACCCGTCCTCGCAAACATGAGCCAACCTGGCGTGTTCAGGAGTACTTCAAAGTACAGAGTGCCCTTTCCCACAGTATGCAGCTCACAGGTGCCCGGGCTGCACACTGAATGAACCGCAAGAGGGAGCGATGCGGAGGCTGGGGAAACGCACAGCGGCCGCAAGGGCGCACACGCAGAGATGCCAGACGGGCCTCACACTTGATCTCAGTGGCGCTGGAACAGAAATCAGCCCCCAACGGCGCCGAGTGTTAAGGGCCGGGAGCTGGCGCTCCACCGGAACCGGCCCGACCGCAGGCAGCGGCAGCCGGAGGATCGGGGCCCACCCTGGAACCTCGAACCCCACGAGCCGGGCCCCGCACGCGAACCGGCGAGCACTGGTAGCCTCTGGGCACGCCCGGCCACGCCGCGGTTCTCCGGGACCGCAGCCCCAACCCCTGCCCCTGCCCCAGACTGCGGCCGACTAGAGGGGCAACGCCGCCGCGTAGAGACCCGGAGTCCCGCGCCAATGGTTCTAGGCGCCGTGAGGCAAGGAGGCGGGCCGGAGGAGGGAGGACCCGGAGCAGGCATGGAGCGCCCAGCACGGCCGCGGTCGGGGGAGCAGGCACTTACCAGGTGGCGGCAGCTGCCCTGCACCTCCTCCTGCTCAGTCCCAGCAGCAGCCGGAGGCGGCAGCCCAGCGGAAACTGGAGAAAAGGCTGCGGAGCGGCGGGGGCGGCCCAAGAGCCTGCGCGCAGCCCCGCCCCGGCCCGGCACAGCGCGGCCCCGCCCACTTCCTCGGCTCCCATTGGCCGTTTCCGGCACAGGCCACGCCCAGGCCGCGCCCCACGCAGCTGGCGGCTGGCTGGTCCCAGAGGGACGGGACTCCCGGACCCCACGCCCCCCCGGCAGGGGTGGGAGCTTTCCCGACTCGGTGACGCCTCCTACGGCCTCGGGGTCGACCCCGCGGTGAAAGAGAAACTTAAGAGCCACACAAGAGCCTTCTCAGGGTCCTGATTATTTTTTGTCCACGTGAACCTCTGCAGTCGGAGGGAAGTAAACCTAACACTTTTTTTTTTAAACCCAGCTTTCTAGTTTGAAAATTTATAAACCGACTGAAAACTTGAACAGTATACCCTGCACTAAACTGAATGCTAACATTTCCCAATATTTGCGTTCTCTCTCACTATATAGGTTTTTTTAACCCCTGGACTATCATTGGAAAGTTGCAAACAACTCTGATTCATCCCTAAACACCTCACTATTATGGCATGCAAGAAATTTAATACTATTTCAGTCAAAATATCCAATATGCGGTCCATATTTACATTTCCTTTGTTGGTCCTAAAGGTCTCCCCCCCACACACACACAAACACTTTTTTTTTCAGTTCGAGATCCACCCAGGGTTCGTTGCCTTTGAATTCATACCTCTCTATACAAAATTCTTTAGTCTACTATCCTCGTACTAGAACTCTCACTTTAAAAATCTTTTATTACTTTGACATATTTAAAAAGTCCTGGACAATTGTAGATTGTATCAGTATGGATTTATGGAATTGTTTCCTCGTGATTAGATTCAAGTTAAACTTTTTAATAAGAAAAGTAGTCGGTGATGTTGTGTAGTTCCATTGGGAGGCATGGTGTTGTTTTGGCCTATTATCCACTATGCCAAGTTTGATCGCCTGGTCAAGGGTGGTCTGGCAGATCTCTCCTCAAAGATCCTCTCTCCCTGTGCCACTGATAATAACTGTAGTGATATGTTAAAACCTGGTGAGTGTTTTCACCCAATGAGGGTAGCACACACTTATCGCACAGGTTATAAAACGGAGATTTTCTAACATTCCTTCTATGTTTATTAACTGACATTCTTTCCCACAGAAGAGTAACCCACCCTTTCTCCTTTTCTTTTTTGCTTCCTCTCCCCCTCTTCCTTCTTTTGAACAGTGTGAACTCTGGCGTTCTTTTAAAATTCAATATAATTCAGTTATTACAATCAAATACTATTATTATTTATGGTGCTCAAATTGCCCTTTTGTGGCCAGCAGAAGACCCCCTCCCTGGCTCCTTTTTTCTTGCATATATCTTATCAATCTTTGTGCACTTTCTCGCTTTCTGACACAGGACCTGCTAGCCCTCCCGGCATTTTCTCTCCTTTAGGCAAAGAAACCTTAGTTTCTTTTAGTAGGAAGTAGCACTCAGAAAATTAGGTCTAAGTGTTTGGTGTGCTCATTGCTACTGGAATGTCACTTCTTTTAAGCCCTTTCAGTGGGCAAAGTGTTTATAGATTCATATACATATAGATATAAAACAGTAAACAGCGTACTCTTTACCCAGATATAGTTTTAAATCATGAGTTCATACTGATACCTCCAATTAAAAATTCAACAATGTGAAGTTCATTCTAGCCTTCTTCTTTCCATATTTATATCTTTCTTCACAGAAAACCACAGTGAAAACCCTGGTTCCTAACAAAAACATGTAAAATATGCTGTCAAAACTAGTAAACATGGTGGTAAAGGTGCAGGAAAACCCTGGTTCCCCTCAGCATCAATATATTCACTCATTTGTTCAATCCTACAATATACACAAAAGAGTTGAGACTTCAGTACTAACACCAAAGCAAACCTAAGTTCAAGATTTCTTTGCAGTTCTTACTATCTTTATAAACACATCCCTTCTCAATGACGTGCCGTTAGAGGACTGTAACCAAAAGTTGCTTGAATTAATTTGCTTTGCAATACGGTTATGCTGTCAACTCACTATCTTGTTAGGTTTGTTATTTTTATTTGCATAACTTAGTTTGCCTTTTTCATCTCTCTTATTTCATTTTAGTTTTTGAATGAATAAAGCATTCACATGGTTCCAAGTCAAATCTTACAAATGTTATGTTCAGGGGAGTAGCACTCTCTTCCTACTCGCTGCACTCTGTTCCCTTTCACCTCCTATCGCTAAGCATTGTCCTTGTTTCTATTCTCTGCCCCCCACCCAAATGAAGAATATTTGTTTGTTTGTTTGTTTGTTTGTTTGTTTGTTTGTTTGTTTGTTTTAGTATTGCTGTATAATTATGCTTTGCAGCTTAAAACAGCAAACATTTATTACCTCCCGGTTTCTGTGGGTAGAAATCCTGGAGGGTCTTAGGTACCTCTGGCTCCAGGTGTTTTACAAGAATGCAGTCAGGGTCGCATTTGGGGCTATAATCCTCTCAAGGCCCCACGGGGAGTCGGGTGGAGGGGAGGATCTGCCTCCAAGCTCACACAACCTGGCTGTTGGTTGGCCTCAGAAGATCCTCTTTCAAGCTCCCTTATGTGGAGGTTGGCTGACCTCAGGTCGATGCTGGCCATCAGTCAGTGTATTAGTTCCTTGGGTTTAGTCTCTCACACGTTTGAATGCTGGAAGTCCAAAATCAAGGTATCAGCGGGGCCACGTTTTCCGAAGTCTCTGGGGAAGAATCCTTTCTTGTCTCTCTGAAGGCTTCTAGCCGCTGCCAGCTATCCTCGGTGTTCCTGGGCTTGTAACTGCATAACTTCACTTTCTGCCTCTGCCTTCACATCCTGCACGTGTGTGACTGTGCCCAAATTTCCTTCTGCTCAGGACACCAGTCACTGTATTTGGGCCCACCCTAATACAGAATGACCTCATCTTAACTTGACTATACCTGCAAAGACCCTATTTCCAAATAAGGCCACTTCACAGATACCAGGTGGATTAAAACTTCAGTGTGTCTTTTTTGGGAGACACAATTCAACCACTGGAAATATGAGTTCTTGCATCATGGTCTCGCCATAAAACTACTCACAATGGGGCAGAAAGGAAAAAAGAGAGAGAGAGATTCCAGGATGGAAGCCCCGGTCCTTTTGTAACCTAATTTAATAGTGACACTACCTCTGCTATATTCTACTTGCTAGAAGTGAGTCAGTAAGTCCAGCCCACACTCAAGGGGAAAGAATTACACAAGAGGCAATGATCACTGGGGACCAACTCAGAGGCTGCGCACCATAACGTATATATTTTTTCTTACTTTTCTTTCTTACATAAAAGGTAGCACATTTTATTCTTCTTTGCTTTTTTCACTTAGCAATAGATAATGTATCCTGGAAATTATTCCAGAGACTAACTGAGCAGGGCTCTTTGGGTCCTCCGGGACAGACTCTTCCCCCATATCCCCTGCTTCAGCTACTCTCTGAAGCACCTAAATAAACCATATCTGATGCAAATTACTGAGTTGTTTTGTGGATGCTAAAACCCCCACTAAATAGAAGAGTTAACTGCTTCATGATCGGAAGCACACAGCCCCCAGGCCCTGCAGGAGCCTAAGGATTGATAATGTTAAGCTCTGTGACTCCGCCCCATTGCCTCACCATCAACCAATCAGAGAATAGTGCAGGAGCTGCGCTGAGCACATCCCCTGCAGCCCACCACCCTCACCTGGCCTTTAAAAATGCTTTCCTGAAACCCATCCGGGAGTTCAGTTCGGATGGCTTGATCACTAGCCGCCCTGGTCTCCTTGCTTGGCGCTCTGCAGACAACGTTGCACTTTCCTTCCCCACAACCTGGTGTTGGTAGATTGGCTTTACTGCCCTGGGGCTAGTGGACCCACGTTTGGTCCAGTAACAAGAGCAGTCCCCTGAGGCCTTCCTCATCTTTTATCACTCCAGCATGGTTCTCCCTCATGTGGATGGACCCATGTTATTTAACAGGAAACTTCCTGTAGGGCGACAGGCAGAATTTGGAGGTGGCCCCTAAGACTCTTGACCCCTGATGGGCACACACCTTCTCCTAGTCATTCAATCAAAAACGGATCTAGGTAGATTGTGAAAGGATTGTGCATGTATATTAAAGTCTCAAATCATTTGACCCTATGATAGGGAGATTATTCGATGGACTTGACCCAGTCCCATGAGCCTTTTAAAAGGAAGAATTTTCTCTAGCTGGTCACAGAAGGAAAGTCAGAGCTTCAAACCACAAGAAGGATGTGATGCTGTGGCTTTGAAGATGGAGGCTTCACATGGCAAGGAATACAGGTGCCTCTCGGAGCTGGGAGTGACCCCCAGCTGACCCCCAGTGAGGAACAGCATTCTCAGTGTGGCCACCACAGGAAACAATCCTGCCGGTGATGAGGATGACTCCGAAGCAAGTTCATCCTCCTTAGTTCTGCACATGAAAACTAAGCCACGCCAACGCCTTGATTTCAGCCTTGCGAAACCCTGAGCAGAGAACCCAGCCACACCAGGCCACACTTATGATCAGCAGAGCTGTGAGCTAATCAGCGAGTCTCCCTTTAAGCAAATGTGTGATTTTATATTATGCAGCAATAAGAAACTAATACACGAGGGGAGGGCATAGCTCAGTGATAGAGTGTGTGCTTAGCATGCATGAGGCCCCGGGTTCAATCTCCAGTACTTCCATTAAAAAATAAATAAGTAAACCTAATTACCTTTCCCCCACCCCAAAAAACAAAACAAAAAAAACCAATATGTAATAAAGAACAATGTAATCACAATATTAACACAATGAAAAAAATTTAAAAATGGAATAAAAATTAAAAAGAAAAAAACTAATACATGTGGCCTACAGTTGGTTTGCAGACTTTGGCTATGACAAAAAGCAGATAATGAATAAACTTTTGTGTATATTGCTTTTATTGGAGGAGATATAGCTTCAGAGTAAGTTCACAGACGTGGGCTTGCTGGGTCAGAAAGCAAATGTATGTGTATAAAACCTGCATCTGTTGATGCAAAGTGCTCCTCCAGGAATTTTTATATTCAATGGTTCCTTCAAGCCAAAAAGTGTTATTTCCATTTCATAAATGAAGAAATTGAGCTTCCAGGTGGTAACTGGTCTTTGCCAGAGCCAGGGCCCAGAATCATCTCTCTCTCCCTCATTCCTTTTTCTTGTTTCTATAGCTCAGGCCCCAGGCTGGGCTTAAACAAGCCCATTTCTACTCTCCAACTTGAGCTCTTGGGGAGACCCTGGAGTTTTATCTGCTCACCGTTTTGATGTTGATACAGTTTGGACTGGTTTGAGGTATCACATGAATCCAGCCATAAAGACAAATATAATCCCCAGCCTGTGGGGAAAGTCATCGGAATGCTTTTCTGTTTTAGGGCAGGGAAATAAGAACAAAGCTCTTTCTACCCTCGACTGTCATCACACCAAGTCCTTTCCAGACGCATGACTGTGTGACATGTACAAGGTACTTTGCTGTTTCCTACAGATTTGTAGACTCTCAAACTCCACTGTTTCCCTATGCCCCACAGCCTCTGCTAATATACACATAATCCTTGGTAATACACACATAATATTTAAGAATTTATATTTTGCGTGAAGATCCCTTTCAAGTATGAAGATCCCTTTGTAATGTAAGCTAAATTTTTAAAAATTTTGGAGTCCCTATAAAATGGATGGTAGTACTTTCAGCATCCATCAAAAAAATGCACGCTGGTGGGGGGAGGGGGCTATAGCTCAGTGGTACAGCACATGCTTAGTGTGCACAAGGTCCTGGGTTCAATCCCCGGTACCTCCGTTAAAATAAAAATAAATAAATAAATAAACCTAATTACCCCCAAAAAACAAACAAAGAACTTTTTTTTAAAATAGAAGAAACAAAGAAAATACACACTGAACTTGAGGACCCAACGAATAACCTTGGGTTCTCCCAAGGGTCTTAATCCACGCACTGGAAATCACTGCTCTAGGGAACAGTATCATGGTTACATCATCATAACCAGTTTAGAAACAACAGGAAAAACAAAAAAGAAATGGTAAGCCTAGAAACAAATCTACTAACTACTCAGTGCCAGTTCCTGCTAAACACAACTAATTTTTCATCTCTTCTTTGCTCTATACCAACCCTTTCTGTGTGTTTTTTAATCTGACTACAGTGAAAATATCCAGATGGTAATAAGGAAATGAAGACCTAGGTTCTATTCAATCTTGGCCACAACTGTATGACCTTAATTAATTAATTAAACCTGACCACAACCCTCTAACCTTGATTAATTAATTTCTCTAAGTCCTCAGTTGCAAAATGCAAACAATACCTATCTTATAGACTGTTAAATAGGTGATGTGTGCAAAAACACACTCTGTAAAACCTAAGTGCTATAGAAATAGCTTCCAAATTCATCTGGCTACGTCACTCATAAGCTTCAAGTTCTTCCTTGGCCTCCCAGTGTCTTCAGGATCAAGGGTAAGTCCTTAGCCCAGAACAGAAGCCCCTCCCCATGTGGTCCTTAGAACTTCCAGTCACAGGAATCCAGTTCTGCATCCTCCTCACCTGTTCATCTGCATCCCAGCCCTAAATTTTCAAGTCTGGCCATCTCAAGTAGCTGGACTCATAGCCTTATTTCCATTAAGGCCCATTATTAGCAGCACACTGTGTTTGCCACTGCAAGAACCATTCCTCCCCCACATCTTGGTTTTCATCATCTTGGCAGCTGCATTTGCATTGTGTAGTCATCATGAAGAACAAATGCTTTCCAGTCAGCTAGAATTTAATAAATGTGTGTGCAACTACATAAAGTACAGGAACAATTTTGGTACATTGTAATATGGTCCTACATCTTGTCAGGAAGGAGTCTCTTGGGTTTTTCTGAATGCTTGATGCCATGTAGAATGAAAATCCTGAATCAGGCCACTTTTAGGATAGCCATCGGTGATTGCAGGGAGGATGAGGAGGAAGAGGAGGAAGAGGAGGTCACTTCTGAGACATCTGGTCTCCTTCCCCTTCCCATGACAAAGAGGAGCAGTTAAGAGCCCTAGCTACTCCTAACAAGAATACCTGCATAGGCAGTGTTCCCAGCTGGTATGCTGGGAATGAGCCAGTGAAATTCTTTATCCTTCTATCTTGTATCTAAGGAGTATAGTTTCTATTTTTATTATAAGCACTGCACATAAATAACAGACACATGCAGATTGTCTTACACTTTAAGGTTAGTACTAAAAATATTAATACTGTGGGTTTGATTTAGTTCACCACTGCTATATTTAATTCTAAACCTTCTCGGGGTTATATAATCGAATAATAATGTACCCAACTAACAACAGATTTACTAGCTCAGGTCAGCTGAGTAATTGGATAATGAAAAAAAATCAGGACGTTGATGAGATTATCTTGAAGTGATGTGAGACTGAGACCCAGGTCTTCGGAGCTACACTCCAGTTGCGTGTCCCCTTTTCAAGGAGCAGTTGTGTCTGATATGTAGCAGGGACCTCAAGTGTAAGCCTTTCATTTGGAATTTAGTTTCTCTACCTTCTTCCCTGATCATTTTCCCCCAACAAACCCAATTTGTTTTTGTCCTGTTTTAACTTTTAGAGCCTGATTTAAGTGGAGAAAGAGAGGTGGAGAAGCAGGTCACATTTAAAGGACTGAGAATAATAATAACTTCAAACTTCTCAATGGCAATATTGGAATCTAGAAAACAATGAAGCAATGCCTTAAATCTGAGGGAAAATTATTGCCAAACTATCATACCATAACAAGCCAAAATTTTTTAAAAGTTACAGACATGCAAGGTCTCAAAGAATTGGCCTCTCATGTAAGTGTCCTCAGGAAAGCTAATAGATGATGTTTCCTCAAAACTACAGAATGAACTTTTTAAAAAGGAAGACATGGGGTCCAGAAAATAAGAACTCCTATGCAGGAGAATGGGGAAAGGACTTCCCGAGATGAAAATGAGAATAAATCTCAGGATAACAGCATCCAGCCAACATTGGAGCAAGAGTACAAAAGGATCCTGGAAACATATGGCAGAGAAAAAATGGAAACTGACAATCACCTGATGTTTGCGAAAGTAGTGATAGAAGGCTTTAACTTCTAATTGAGAGTTTGGGGATACGTTAGAAATAGGCACCCAGAAAAGTAAGCCAAAAAACTTAAATGAAGATAATTGTTAACTCCAGGGAAAACCAGAGGTCATATAAAAAAGAAAACATCATCATCGTATACTACATGGCTCAGCTATGACTAATATTTACAAACTCAGAGTAATTAATACACTGTACACTGATTTAACCAAAAATTGTGATGTCATTGTAATTAGAGCATAGCGAAGAGGTCTGTGTGTCTGTGTGAGTACATATGTGTGAGTACGTGCAAGGTGAGTGTGGGTGATGTAAAGAGTAAATCTTTGTCTATCCATACACTAGAAATTGACACAACGTTGTAGACTGACTATACTTCGATTGAAAAAAAGAATTACAAGAGTCTTTGTCTTCAGTAGAAGGAAGCCTATAGATGTCAAAGGAGAAAAAGCTAGCAATGACAGACAAGTCAGCTATTTAGAAGTTAAGGAGGTAAATGCCAGAAGAAACAGCTGAAAGAGTTGAAAGTATTTGCTTCCGAGAATGAGGGATCAGTAATGGGGAAGGATGGGGCAGATCACTGTTATTTTTCATGGTCAGCCCTGTGGAACAATTTGCCTTTTAAAATCATTAAAGTGTATAACTTTGATTTTAAAAATTAAAAAAAAATTTAATGAAAGAAGGCAATATACTGCTAGTGTTCATCTGTCCTCATTGGTGGCCAGCCCTTCTCAGGCTCCGTAAGTGGCTCCTCCTCTCTACCTGATCTCTAAGTATTAGAAATCTTCAGGGCTCTATCTTGAGTCTCTTCTGTTCTCAAACCCGACCCTTTCCCTAGTGGTCTCACTTAGGCCAGTGGCTCTAAATATCCCCTGATGATTGCAATATCTCTATATCTCTAGTCCTGCTCAGTCTGCTACTCCAGACTCACATATTCAGCTACCTATGTGACACCTTCTCTTAGATGTTAGTAGCCATCTCAGACCTACCAAATCTGTATTAGTTAGTGTTCTCCAGAGAACAGAACCAACAGAATAGAGAGATAGGGAGATACAGATACATAGATAGCTAAAGAAATGCGTTATAAGGAATTGGTTCACACAGTTGTGAAGGCTGAGAAGTTCCCAAGATCTGCAATTAGCAAGCGTTTGACCCAAGAAGTGGTGATGTTTCAGTTTGAGTACAAAGGCAGGAAAAGACAGCACTGCAGTCAGGCAGGAGGAGTTCCCTCTTACTCAGCCTTTTTGTTCTATTCACATCTTCAGCTGCCTCGGTGAAGGCCACCCACACTGGGGAGGGCAATTCGCTCCACTCAGTCTACTGCATCTTAGTAAAGGTCAGCCTCATCGACTCAAGATCAAGTCAAAAGCTCAGGCATCATCCTTGATTTTTCTCTCACCTTCGATATCCACTTTGTAAGTCCTACCATCTCTGTCTTTAAAATGCATCTCGGGGAGGAGGGTACAACTCAAGTTATAGAACGCATGCTTAGTATGCACAAGGCCCTGGGTTCAATCCCCAGTACCTCCTCTAAAAAATAAATAAACCTAATTACCTCCCCCTACCCACAAAAAAATAAAATGCATCTCAAATCTGGTCACTTCTCTCTATCAGCACAGCCACCAACCTAGTCCAAGTCACCAGAATCTCTTGTCTAGACTTTTGCATTAACTGGCCTCCCTGATTCCACCCTTGCCAACCTTATTTATGCTCCATCCAGTGGCAAAAGCTAGGAAGAAAGCAGGGGAAAGCAGTGTTTCCTCTGAGTACATTGTCCAGAAGAGAAATCCTTCCAGAACTTTGACACCTGTAGGAGAAGCACCAAGGCTGGAATCTTTTTATGAATCTTCCCCCAGTGGGACTTTCTGACCATGCGTCTGGCTCTAGCCACAGTGGCCACTTTTCCCCTCCTACCAACATGGTCAGTGTTTCCCCACTCAGGGTTGTCATATTTATTAATTTCTTTGTCCAGAAATCTCTTCCCTCCCTTCTCTGAGCTGTTGCTGCTCGTCTGTCAGTCCTCAAATCAAATGCCACTTCACCAGACCATCCTTTCTGAGGGAGCAACCCTAATTATCCCCCACCACCTTATCCATTCATTTCCTTCATAGCCCTTGTTAGAGCCCCAAATTATTTTGTTTAATTAATTAATTTGTCTGTCTGTCTGGTTGTATATTAGCCAGGATTAGCAAACTACTGCAAAAGATGATTCCAAAATCTCAACGCTTTAACAGAGTGAAGTGTTTTGCTTCCTCTCACATACACCAGTCGTAATAATACTGGGGCTCTGCTCCACAGTGTCATTCAGGAACCCAGGACCCTTTCTTCTCATAATGCGGCCATCTTCATACATGATGTCCAAGACCTCTGTAGAAAAGGCAGAGACATAGCGAAGAGAAGGCCCACCTGCTCTTTACTGCCTCTGGTCACAATCCGTCAGCAAGAACTAGTCCCAGAGCTCCACTAAAATACCAGGATGCTGGGAAATGTGCTGTAACTGTATATCTAGGGAAAGGAAATGGATTTTGGTGAATCTCTGTCCAACTCTGGTGGAACGTATTTCCAGGAGGGCAGGTATATGATAATAACTGGTCTCTCATATCCCTCTTGCCTCCTTCATCCATCTCCACAGAGCGGAGTGATCTGGATCAAGTCTTCCTGATGCCTGAAAGCCTTTAAAAGCTTTCCACTGTACTTAGCATAAGCTCTCAAATTCTTACCCTGGCCTTGGGAGCCAGCATGGTGTGGGCTCCTCGGACGTGCTAAGCTCTTCTTCATCTGCACAGATTGTAACCTCCGCTTGGGATGCTACCTGTTGTGCTCCCTCACAATCTGACATTTACTGGTTTTCTCAGGTCAAATGTTGCTTCATCGAAGAGGCCACTGCGATAGTCAGAATCACGGCCCCAAAGCATTATGTCCCAATCCCTGTAATCTGTGACTACGTTAGGTTACATGGCAAAGGAGAATTATGATTACAGATGGAATGAAAGTTGCTGGTCAGCTGAGTTTTAGGTGGGGAGGTTATCATAGATTATCTAAGATAATGAGTGGGTCCAAAGGAGTCACATGCGTCCTTATAAGTGGAAGAGGGAGTCAGAAAAGTCAGAGATACAATAAGACTGTGGACTTAGGTTGGAGGGATTTGATGTGAGAACTCAACCTGCCCTTGTTGGCTTTGAAGATGGAAAAGAATCATAAACCCAGGAGTGTGGACAGGTTTTTGAAGCCGGAAAAGTTAAAGAAACTCATTCTCCCCTGGAGTCACCAGAAGGAATACAGCCCTGCCAACACCTTGATTTTTGTCTAATAAGTCCCATTTCAGACTTCTAACTTCTGGAACAAAAGATAATACGTGTTTATTGTTTTATGGCACCAAGTTTTTGGTAATTTGTTATAGCAGCAACAGGATACCAATCCACACTCACCGACTCCCTGACCAGCCCGTCTCCCCGCTGTGTTAACTGGATCTGGATCTAATCTCCCTGCACAACAAGCCCTCTGTTCTCCCCCTGCAGGCCTGGGTCTCAGACAGGTCCATGCTTGGGCATCCTGGGGTCTGCTCCTGGGAACTGACCTTCACTTCTCCCATTCAGGAATGTGTTGAGTCCTCCCCTGACATCCCCCTAGTTATTTGCACCTGGTGAGTTGACAGGCCCAACAGTCAAGCAGGAGAGGGAAGGAAGACGTATCCATCCCTCCATGAAAATGACTGATAGGGCTCCACACGTGGCACTAAATCCTTTCCCTCCGTGAAGGTTCAGCTTGAGAATCTGGCATCCTACCAGGGAGAACTTTCAAAGTTATTTATCTTCTTTATAATTCTGTTTCCTTGAAAGTAAAATTATGGTCATACTTTCTTCAGAGGGTTTTTGTAAGAATTAAAGGAAATAAATGAAATCATGAATACAGCGCCCTGAGTATAATAAACATCACATTATTATCATTACCATCATTGTGATTGTCAGTATTCCAAATGTCTTTCATATTACGTACAAAAGACCCACTACATTTAAGTTAAACTACTGTTGCTAAATAGTGAAGAGTCTAAAATTAAACCTTTTATATTTCTTAGTAGCCTTGTCCCGAGGTTTATAATCAGTTTTTTCAATTAATTTTTATTGAGTGATACAGCTTCAAAAATGCAATAGGGACAGAAACCAAATGGCTATGCACTTCCTATCACAGCAAGTTCTGTCTAGGGAACACTATGAAAACTAGCCAATTCAACATGCCAGGAAAAAACAAAAGTCAATCTGGGCTTTAATTGGAAAAGTCAATCACTAGGCTAAATATTTTACCCTCTAATTTTCTGGGTGCCTTCCTGTAGATAGACACTGCCTAAGAAAACGATCAGACTTAAGTTTATCAGAAGCAAAATAAAGGGGCAAATTGCAACAGATGAAATAAATGTTTTTTTCCACAAAAAGAGAATCTGGGGAACTATAAGTGATATGGGATGTCTGGTGCGGAGAAGCACAGGTACAAAAGGAAGTTAACAGGTGGCCTCCGCGGGGTGATTTTGGCCAGAGCTCTCTGCAGCCTGCTTCTCAGGGGTAGGGGGCAGGTCAGTGTCCTGGCCCGAGGCTGTGGAAATGCCCTAGGATGTTCAAATATGTTCACAAAATAAGTGGGGGTAGCAAAGCCAGGACTGGCACTGTTTTTGCCACTGGAAAGTTGATAAGTTGTACAACCTGTGAGAGTCCTATTCTTGATTCTTGGAACTTGCCTTCGGGGCAGCTGGTCACACTCAGTTTTTGCCTGTGATAAAGAGCACAGGACTCTGAACACATGCATGGCATTACCAGCCCGGTGATATCTGGATAGTCAGGGCAGCAGGCGAGGCCTGAGGCTGGCAATGTTCAGATCCCAGCAGTGCCCAAGGCCCACAGCCTTTTCTGCCCACAGCTTTCAAACCTGTTAAACTGTAACTCACATTAAGAAAAACATTTACACCATGACCCAGTAAACACACACACACACACACACACACACACACACACACACACAACTGAAGCAAACATTTCAGGCAAGAATACTTACAATGACTGCAGTGCACTCTGATGTGCATTTATTATTATTCTATTTTCTTTCATTGTTTGTTCATACTGTTCAGAACCCACTAAATGGAAAACCCACCATTTGTAGAATACCGTTTATAAAAGTCAAATCAGGGAAGGGTATAGCTCAAGTAGCAGAGCACATGCTTAGCATGCACATGGTCCCGGGTTCAACCCCCAGTATCTCCTCCAAAAAATAAATAAATAAGTAAACCTAATTATCTCCCCCCATCCAAAAAAAAAAAAAAAAAAGGCAATTCAAATCAAACTCTCTGAGATATTCTGTAATGTGAGGGGCCTCGTGGCCCTCCTTTTCTGTCTCCACAGTTACAGGAGGTGAGTGGTTACAAGGGAGGCAGCCACTGCCTGACTGTGGGCAGTGTTCCCAGAAGACAAGCTCCTTTCTGTAAGATGGAAACACCTGCTCGGCCTCCTTTGTGGGACTGTTGTGAGGCTGGTTCTGTGACAGTGCCAAGGAGGGGAAAGGGCTCTGCAAATAAAAGTTGTTGATAAGGTTGAATAATATGTATATATATGTCTGACCGAAACATTCTGCCGTACACCAGAAATTGACACAACACTGTAAACTGACCATACTTCAATTAAAAAAAAAAGGTTAAATAGTGACCAGGCCTTCTGATGATTCACATGACCTAAGGACTTAACCTGGAAATTCCTCTCCCAGTGGGTGACTCAAAGGAGAGATTCTATTCCCATGTCACACCAAGTCCACTCATGGCCTTGTACCTGACTCAGTTTGATCATCATTTGTTTGTTTTTGTGTGAACTGAACTGCTACCTAAGCCACTGTAGAGAGGTCAAACAACAGATCCTCAGCGTACAGACAGCTTCTCACCGCAACTTTTGCAGCTGAGGGACGTTTGAGAGGGGGAGAGCAGGAGGTTTCTGAGAATAGTGATAGTTGTCCAGTAACAGTGAGTCAGAAAGATATCTTTCTCTTATGTAAAGTCAATAATGAAGTGGGGAGGGTGTAGCTCAGTGGTATAGTATGTGCCTAGCATGCATAAGGTCCTGGGTTCAAGCCCCATTACCTTCATGAAATAAATAGATGAATAAACCTAACTACCCCCGCCAAAAAAGATAAAATAAATAAATACGAATTTTAAAAAATATAAAAATAAAGTTCAATAATGAAGTTTAGGTTCATAAATCCACAGCTCCTGGGGTGAGTCCAGCAGGCAGTGTTGACAGTCTTTTCAACACAGGTGACCAGACCATCCCCAGCATTTGTGATCACTTGTTCAAAAACATATCTTTAGGTCTGGACAGAGGTGATGGTTGTACAACATTGTAAACATATTAAATGCCACTTAAAGACACTTTTTAAATGGTTAAGTCTATCTTATGTAGATTTCACCTCAATTTTGTAATGGAAAAAGTACAGAAATACATACCACCAGAGCAATGAAAATGTAAGTCTTTTTGGTTGCTGTTTTATTTATCAATTCTAGATTTCTGACACTCTGGATAGTCAAAGCAGAAAACTTTTAGGGCTTTAATTTTGAGGAAATGAAGATAGAAAGGCAGATAACTCATCATAAATAGTAAAACAGCAGCAATCAAAAAAAAAAAAAGAAAAGAAAAAAAAAGGCCAGTTTGACAAACGAGGCAACCACTGCATCCAGGACTGTCCTCCTCAGCCTGACAGCTTCTTCCTAACCAGCCTCTGCTTTACCAGCCTCCACTACAGAAGCTGGAAAATGTAATCCTTCTTTCCTAGTCCCTCTGTAGCTAACCATGGCCAAGTGACAAGTTCTGGCCAATGAGACAAAGGTGGTGCTCTTGTGGGGAAGAGAGGGTGTCTGAGGAAGCTTTTACTTCTGTGTAAAACGGCCAGGCCAGGAGCAATGGCCACAGGCACTGCCTTTCTCCATCCTCCTGCCCTGGAATACAGACATGGTACCCGGAGCCATGGCAGCCATCTTATGATCACAAAGTGACAAGCATGGTAACAAAAGACTACACATTAAGAGGGGCAGGACCAAAAGACAAAGAGTCAGGGTCCTTATTTGCATCGTTGGGCAGCTAAACCAATGCTGCAGCTTCCTACCTCCAGACTTCTTGTTCTTTGAGAAAAATATCACTTTAACCAGATACTGTTACTTGCAGTTTTCCTAGCTGATTACACTGTGTACATAAAACTAATAACAAGCTATGTCTTATAGATTTACAATTTCCCTAAGTATACTTTAAAATATCACACATTATTCACTCCACAGGTGGATCCAGTTGTTCCAACAACTTCTCATACAATCTCCAGTTTTAAGCATCATTTTGGGTTTTGTTACAGAGACACATGAAGAGGACCCTGCCTCCGCACAGGTCAGTGCCCAGGCTCTACAGAGGCAACTGAAAGGGAATAATTTATACCTGAATGTGCCTCTTCCACAGACACTGCTCACGTCGGCTGCTATACGTGGTTTCATGCAGTAAGAACATGAAGACCAAAATATCAACGTAGTTAAGCACACTTTATCATCACTTCTGTGAAAGAGAACTATCACAGAGTTGATGCAGCCCTCCATAAAATCATTAGGGGATGGTTCATAGAGAAATACATAGCCACACACATAGTTAACGTCTTTCCAATATATTTATGAGCTGAAGAGCACATACTTAGCCAGTCCACACGACCCAAGCTCTAAATCGAGCAGACACTTGGCAAATGCTGGTTTAACAAATTTCTCTGCAGAAGGCAGAACAAGCAGCAGCCACCTCTCGACCCCATGATTCTGTTGAAACTGACAACAAGGTCATGTTGGGTTTCTCTCATCACCACCGTCCTTCCCCACAGGTCAAGGCCAGTTCTTAGTTGATGGTTTGAGTCACAAGTACACGCATTCCTCTTACAGTGGATGAATGCCAGACTGGTTCTACTAACACCAAAGAAGAGTTTTGAACTGATAGTTGTCTCTAAATATATGACCAGGAACCCCTGTCCTTAATTTGGACTTTGCAGCAGCATGGGGCAAATTCTACAGCCAGAGCTACAAGGATCCACATTGCCACCATCACCCTTTCACCTACTTACCTAAAAAGAACTAGACCTTGGCTGGGGCATATTGATCCATTCAGGAGAATGCCCTCCACTCTTTGACTTGGCTTCTCTTTCCCAAATTTTGAAAAGGTCCTACATAAACAAACAGAATGACCCTTTCCCCAGATTTGTTTCCTTTCATCAGAATTCACAGAAAAAGAAACACCAAGGATGACCTGACAAACTGGTGTGTGTGTGATGTTCACTGTCCTCTTCCCATTTATGCTATTAAAAAAAAAAGTTGGTGGGATGGCCAGGTGGCTTTCCCAGTTGTGACTATATGACTCACAGCATGATGTGAGTAATTAGTAAGTGTTAGGTAAATTCTAATCAGTGATGCCAATCTGGAAATTTACAGAATTAGGCTGACAACTGTTTTCTGGTCTCCATTTCTGTGAAAGTGCCATGGGAGTAGCCTCAAGACTGGCCAGGATGGAAGTCTCCACGTTCGTGTTTTATGATCTGCTCTCACCCACAAACAATGAACGCTATACCTTGAAATGAGCCATAACTGCCAACTCTCCCGCGAGAACAGGAGGGAGGTATAATGTCTAACAGTGGTGCTTCCACAGCCAGCCACGGGAGGGACGTGGAGACTCTGTTGTGGAACAGTGGGATTTCTGATCACTACTTCCATCTACCCGCGGTTTGCAAATTCACCTTCCTTTGAGTATTGATATTCCCTTAATTCTCTGGTCCAGGAAACTAGAATTGACTTTCCAGCCACTAGGGTGTATCCTGAGCCTTGAGTCTTATTTCCCTTTGTAGTTAGTAAAGCAGAGAATGAAATAGAACGACAGAAAATATGCCTAGGGGAAAAAAAAGTGATAAAACCTCTGGCGAGTGGCAGGTATAAATGGAAACACCCACGTTTGACCATGAATCCTTCCTGCAGCTACGGGAAAAAAGTATTATTTCCTCACTTTGTTCGTTTATATCCTCACACATTCATACATTGAACAATCACTGATAAAATGTCATGCTGGGTACATGAAGGAAAAAAAATGCCTTGGCCTTTAAAGATTTATGGTCTAATGAAAGAGGAAAAAAAACCCCAACAATTACATAATAGTTGGAACAGGCTTTTGGAAAGCTTCCTGGGGGCGATGACAATTGAGCTGCTCAAGTCATAGAGCATGAATGCAGGTTTCCCAGCTGAAGAACTAAATTAAGGGGAACAGGAGAGATGAAGGGGCAGAGCACACAGAAGCTGGCCCACCCGCCACGGAGGTGGAGGAGGAGTGGAAGCAAACACTTGGGTTCCCGGCTTGTGTCCTGAGGTGTCTGGTGGTGCCACTCAGAGTGGGGACTGTGGGGGAGGGGGCAGGTTAGAGGTAAAGGTGATGTTTCTGTTTGAGATTTGCTGGCTTAAGGTGTCCAAGAGACTTTACGTGGAAATGTCTGAGTCAATTTGCTACATGGTTTTAGAGCTCAGGAAATAAGTAGGAGCTGGAGACAAATGTAGAAAAATTAAAGTTATACAAGCAGCAGGTGAGATGACCAATGGTTAAAGACGCACCTCCTGAGAGGCCAACACGGAGGCATGGGCAGACAGCCGGCGAGGGAGCAGTGCTGCTGGGAGGGAGAGGCTGATGCATCAGTTGCTGAAAGGACACATGAGATAAACTTTGGGGTGGAGGATACCACCGTTTTTTCTGAGAAAGAAGTGAAGGAACAAAGGAGGATAAAAAGATGATTTGTTGAGGAAGGAAAGGCAAGTTTCAGTGTCAGGGATACGTGGAAGTTGAGGTTACCTAGAACAGCTGGTGGCACACGTTAGCCCAGGAGCTGGACCACGTCATGTTTCCACAAAAGGCAGGAAGCGTGGTAGCGATCAGGGTCGGCTCTGTCACTAACAAGCTGGGTGATCTTGTGCATTTGACCATCTTTTAGCAAAGAGGCGAGCCTGGGTGACCTCTCAGTTTCCTTCATCCTTTAAGATGGACTCCATTAACACAAACGGCATCCCTGCCTTCACTCTAATTCCTCCTCAAAGGGTCCTACTGTGCCCAGGGACAGGAATCAGACCAGACGCCAGGGCAGGGGTCTCTGGCCCGAGAAAACCCTGGCTCTTGCTTCCCTTGTTAGACAGGAAGAGCCGCCCCAGCTCAGCAGGACCATCGATGCCTGTAGTGTGAACCCAGGGGGTTTGGGAGTGTGACATGGCGCTGGCGCAGGTCCCAGGCCTGTGCGTCCGCAAAGCTGCAGAGGGACTGGGTTCAAACACAGGTGAGTCAGCTCTCACTTCCCTCCAGCTTTTCAGAACCGTGCCCCAAGCCTGCCCTAGAACTTTATCCTGCCCGGCGTGCCAGGTTCCAGCACAGCAGGGCCTTTTCCATCCAGAAAATAAAAGCAACTGACCTAATTTTGGGACAGCTCAGAGCTGCTAAATCAAAAATTAAGCCTCCTAACAATTCCCTCTCGTTTCATCTATTGAAGGGATCCAGGCCCAGCTGACGGCTTTGGAAGAAAAAGTGCAAATGATTTCCTCACGACCGTGGATTTTCATGCCTCTGTTCACATCATCATTTCCCCCGCTCCTCCCCTGAGTTAGAATTGAAGGCCAGTCCCCCAGGGAGCTTCACCAGGTGGCTTGTTCACCATTGTATCCCAGTGGCTAGGACCAAGTACCTTGTGAAAGGATGACATCAAGAAGTGTCTGTTGGGGGCAGGAGAGGGTATAGCTCAAATGGTAGACTGCATGCTTGATGTGCATAGGGTGCTGGGTTCAATCCCCGGTACCTTCTCTTAAAATGAAGAAATAAGTAAACCTAATTACCTCCCCCCTCAAAAAAAAGGGGGGATCTGTTGAGACTATTAATTCAGTAACTAATGGCATCAGCCATTAACCCATCTTGGTCTTTCTCTTGTCTTCTTTAACTTTTCATAAGTTGAAAGCGTATCTCTCAAATACTGTGTTGATAACACGACTTTGTGCGTCCCTTTACCAACAATGAGCATAGTATTCTGTACATAACAGCTGCTCCGTGGTACTTGTTGTTTGACAGAGAATCTAGAATTTTACCAAAGGGCTTCCCTTCCTTCAACGTCCTCCAGACTCATCCTTACTCGGCACCAGTTTATCCTCTGATGTTAAACTCTTTCCTCTACTAAAACTTCTCATCATCAGAAAAACCCAGAGAAGTCAAGAGAAAACAGCAAGATTCAGGGAGGGCAATTAAGTGGAATTAAGATTCCCTAGGCTAACATTCTGTTGGGCTGAAGAAAACCTGCTGAGAATCATTCTCCCAAACTGAAAAAGTCCTGAAGCCAAATAACTGCTTCGGCAGTAAACTGAATCACAAGACACTATTCCCTGGGAGGTGACCTTGACAAAGGACATAAAATGCAAAAGCTACCGTGAAATTCATCTAACGAAGCTATATTTTTCAAGATTTCCGGGGAATTACCAAAAAAACCAAAATGAGAGCATACAGTTTTAAAGGCTTGATACCAGGAATACAAACATTACGCCAAGCAAAATGTTGCCTCGAAGGGTATATTATAGGATAGTTTTGGTTGACAGCACTTAGCGCCCTGAATTTTAAGTGTGGCCTTTGTTAGACATTTCAGAATTAACCTGAATACCTGTCTTCATCAGTTTGGGCTGCTCTAACAGAATACCATGGACTGGATGGCTTGTAAACAACAAATATTTACTTTGCTCAGTTCTGGCGGTGGGAAGTCTGGAATCAGGATGCTAGTGAAGCTGTAGTCAGGGTTGCAGACTGCCATCTTCTCCCCGTGTCCTCACATGGCAGAAAGAGGGCAAGACAGCCTGAAGGGTCCCTTTTATAGGGGCACCTCATCCCATTCATGAGGGCTCCACCCTCACGACCTAGTCACTTCCCAAAGGCCCCACCTCCTAACACCTTCGCATTGGGGGTTAGCATTTCAACGTGAATTTTGAGGGGACACAAACATTCAGTCCACTGCCGTAAGGGTCCAGTTTTTCTGACTTCTGAACTGAACAGGTCTGTCAAGAATTCAGTTACCTAATAGGATGTGGCTATTCACATAGTTATTAATGATAAAATTATAACTAGTTTTAAATTTTATTTCAGCAATTGACTCTTGGGCTCCAGCCATATACAATGTCTATGTGCCACGCGTGAGACATACATTATTTTGTTTAATCATTGTAACAACCCAAAGAAGATAAGAATTATTACTCCCAGGCTCAGGAGATGGATTTATCAAGCACCCTGATGATCACTTAACTTCCTATATAGCTTTGCTTTGGGGGAGAGAATGCTCTGGGCAGTGAATACAGGTTTCCCAACTATTCTGTATTTTTCACTGAATTTGTATGAAGTGATATTCTGAATTTTGATATATCAGATGCCTATGAGTTTGTTTTCAAGCCTACAAAGCAGGAAATGGTGACCACATCAAAGGCCCCTGCTCCAGCCCCCATCCCAACCCTTCTTCAAAGGCCTGTGAGAACTGCACAGATCCACTTGGACCCTGAACTGTGCTCAAGAGCGTCAAGAACACAAAATAGTGGTCTCCCAGGGCTCCTGTCCTGCAGTAATTACTCCCATCCCCTTTCCTGGATGATACAGGATAATGAAATTCTGATGATCAGCCTGGTATTAAGCCGAACAAGGAAGGGCATCTTTCCAGACCAGTGTGGGGCTCTTTCGCGTGTCCAGATACACTACTCATTACCTCTTTCCCTTAACTACTGGCCCTGGTACCCCATCTTCCCCTAAGTCCTGTTCCTTTCTGACCAGGTCAGACCTCCATCCTCTCCCTCAACACGTCGCAGTGCATCTCCCTCCTCAATATCTCCTGGATGCCTCCACCATGTCCCCTGCACACGTCCCTCCAACCGGCCACCTTCATCTCCTACCTGTGCTGCTGGCCCCCGGCCTCTGGGCCTGCCGGAGTTGCGATCAGAAGGGCTTTCAAACCAGAAAGCTGCCCGCTCCCTCCTCCGTATTTCCCTACTGCCTGCAAAACAAAATCCACATGCCCCAGCTTGGCACCCAAGGACTTTGGTCATGTGGGTACTGGCTCAGCCCACAGTCCTCCGCGCCGGGCCCGGCCACTGGGATCGGCTCAGTTTGTGGGCGAGCAGCTGGTCTGCGTGCCTCCCCGTCCACCTGCTCTGTGCTCTTCCTGCCCAGCCCCCTCCAGGCCTCTCTTCTGCTAACTCCCTGCCGTACATTATTGGTCCAAACTGCTCCCAACCTTCCCTCTAGGTATCAGGTGCTTTGCCAGGTGCCTTAGCAGCTGCTCCCATCAAGAGACGGAGTCCATTTCCACATCTGCCGAGTCTGGACGGGCCTGTGGCTTACTCTGCCAGTTAGAAAGTTCTGGAAGTGCACTGTGCGGGTTCTGAGCCTGGCCTTCAAGAGGCCTCCAGCTTTTGTTCACCTTTGCATCCTTACCCAACCAAAGAGTGAACTTGATCTTCATTTCTGAACGTAAATGAAACAACGTAGGTGGAGGCCTAGGGGGTGATTTCCCAGCCTCTGAGGGCTGGATGGAATCTACTCCAAGTTCCAGGGCATGAACCCCCCACAAGGGTGAACCCTGATCAGCTGTGGAGAAGAAACAGGAAGGAGCCGGACAGACTCATTTTCTTCTCTCTCTCTCTCTCTGTCTACTTGGAGGTATAGTTCCTCTTTGCAGCCCTCCTTCTGAGCGGATGTGTCATTGCACAACCTGCTATGTCTCTTCTGGAAGAGACACACTGGAAACAGCTCACTGGAAAGCACAGGCCGGGCAGTGACATATCTCAGAGCGAGTCTCGGCCTCTTTCCTTGCTTCGCTTCCCTCACTGCCCCGGGGCTTGCTCTGCTAGAAACCTCAGGTTCTGTTTTTTGCTAAGGCAGTGGCCAGTGTGCACATGCCACACCTAGGAAGCTCATTTCTCATTCAGATGCTCTGATATCCACTCCCTAGAAGCCAAGAATTCCCAGAAAGCACATGTGTGTGTTTTCTATCACCACTGTAACAAGCTGTCTCAAACTCCGTGGTGTAAAACAAGGCAAACTTACTCTCTCACAGTTCTGGATGTCAGAAGTGTGAAATCAGTTTCATGGGGCTGAAATCAAGGTATTAGCAGGGCTGGTTCCTTCTGGAGGCTGTGGGAGGGGAATCTGTTTCATTGCCTTCTTCAGCTCTTAGTGGTGGCCTCTATTTCTTGGCTTGTTGCCCCTTCCTCCATCTTCGAAGCACATCATTCCAATTTCTGCCTCCACGGTCATTGCCTTCTCCTTTTCTGTGGTCTAATCTCCCTCTGCCTCCTTCTTACAGGGACCCTTGTGGTCACATTTAGGTTCCATCCAGATAGTCCAGGGTGGTTGTGCATCTCAAGATCGTTAACATAATCACACCTGCAAAATCTCTTTTGTCATAAAAGTTAAAGTCACAATTCTGGGAATTAGGACCTGGATATCTATGGGCCATTATTCAGCTGACCACAGCACACATGGGCCTTTTGCATCCAATGGTTATTCACCTCCAAGTGTGACAAACCAGTTACCTCTCAGAGAGTTTTCAGCAGTAAGTTTCTACCAGAGTAGCAGGCCCCTGTTTCCTTTTTAAATGAAAAGTCAAGT
Source organism: Camelus bactrianus (assembly GCF_048773025.1). Taxonomy (NCBI): domain Eukaryota; kingdom Metazoa; phylum Chordata; class Mammalia; order Artiodactyla; family Camelidae; genus Camelus; species Camelus bactrianus. Next base: position 18,012,615 of record NC_133552.1, read on the forward strand.
TGATAACAATTCATCATGAATTTGGACAGATGTTCTACCCCATCCTCTCACTGTTTAAATAAATGAGGCCTTTGAGGGGTCAGTTGTCTTTGGCTGTCACAACATGAAATAGACATCTGGCAATTAACTAAATAATCTGACCAATGTGGACGTCACATGCCCTGATTTTATCTAGGTAGGACGCTTATTTTATCCAACGTCTACTTCCTTTTGTGCTGGCTAGGCCCGTCTGGTTCTGAAGCAGTAACTTCCCATGGTTTTTAATTAGAAATTGGAGTTTAATGCACACAGCGATACCATATGTAATCTCCTTTATGACCTGTTCGGATGACGTGCAGGAAATTCACTAGGCACCAAGAAGAGGAGTAGAATGCAGATGAGACTACCCAACTGTCCACCTCTCATTTTCTCAGTGCTTCATCCTCGCAAAATCTTACTCTTATCTAAACCAATTTAAACATGTAGAATGGGACAAAACTTGTGCTGACAGCCTAGTTTTGAGGCATCCACTTGGTTGTATTTTCAAAAAATATATTCTTTCAGACAGATGATGTGTGCTCTTCCATTCTGTTGACATATATTCACTTTATTGCTATGCCAGGCACTACACGAGGCACCGTGCGTACAGCAGTGAGCAAATCAGAATCCTTACCTGTGCAGCAGATGGTCAAGGACATTTCTGACTACCTACATGTCACCATTCTGGATGCTGTCTGTTTCCTTCTGAAGGCCCAAGCTCCCGTCTGGCACTGTCTCCTTTCAGCCTGAGAACTTCCATTAGCATTTCTTGCACTACAGGTCTGCTGGTGAGAGATACTCTTCGTTTCCTTTTATCTGAAAATGTCTTCATCTTCATTCTGGAACATTCATTTCTCTGGATACAGAATTCTGGGTTGACAGAGGTTTTTTTTCCTTTTTTTTTTTCTCTTTCGGCACTTTGAAGATGTTGTTCCACTGTTTCCTGGCCTCCGTTGTTTCTAATGAGAAGTCAGAAGTTTTGAATTATTACTCTGAAGTGTGTTAAGTGACACCTGGCTCTGGCTGCTTTCAAAATGTTTATTTTGGGGAGGTTTTTTTTTTTGCAGTTTGACTATGATGTGCCTAGGCATGGTTTACTTTGTATTTATTCTGCTGTTTCACAGATCCTGTATCTGTAGATGTCTTTCACCAAATTTGGGAAAATGTCAACCATAAATTCTCCAAACATTTTTCCTGTCCCATTTCCCCTCCTCTCCTTCTGGGATTCCCACTGCCATAGGTTAGCTGTATGTTCTCGGGAGAAAACCCTAGAAACAGGAAACGTACTCAGTGCCAGTCCCGTCTTCTGAGTGTTGCTTCCCCTCCAGAATCTTCTTGCTTTTGTGCATGCTCAGTGCCATCAGGTAGTTTTTCTACCTCCCAGGGTTTATGGCTATCACCTCTGGGAGAGTCAGCCTGATAGAGGTTACCTGGCTATTACCTGAACTCTGTTCAGGATGCTTGGAGGCCTTTTGGCAACGCAGGTTCACTTCCCCTCACTCTCTGCCCGTCTCCCAGGAAGTTCTCCCAGGTGGTATGAAAACAGGACTCCTCTACCTGAAGAGTCCCAATCCTAGCAGTGGTCATGCAGAAAAGGATTCCTTCCGTCATTCTCATGTAAACATGATGTAATAAATTAATGAAACAGTTTGTAAAATAGCCCTGTTCTGAATTCACCCATTCTAAAGTCAAAAGGATTAAGATTCCAGAAGAATAAAAACGGAGTTGAGAGGCCTGGGTTGGCCCAGTTCTTCCAGGAACCAGCTGTGTGACCTTGGACAACACACAGAAGGAGACCATGGTACCCACACACCCCACCTGCCTCCAAGGGTGATTGTGAAGACTGAATGAGGGAACCCATGGAAACATTGGTGCAGACTGTGCCTGACATTATTATTCGGCTGTGGCTCCCTGAAGTTCAAAACTGAATTTGAGTCCCCAGACTTGGCATGTTGTAGGGCTTGTGTAAATGTATGATTGAATGAGTGAGTTCTTTCCCAGGCTCTGCATAGGGAGCTATGAGGGGAAAATGACCTCTCAACCAAGTCCCAGAGTTAAGTGTCAGCTTTTCTTTCCTTTAGAAACCCAAAGCTGAAGGCATTTACCTGTAAATCCAGAGTGAAATACAATCCTAATTGGCGAATGACACTGGATATACTTCTCAGGACGCCCGCTTTCCCCCCATCCCCAGGGGAAGCCTTCAAAGAGAAGCGTAAACCCAGAGAAAACCCGGAAGCCAGATGGGGTCACTTAATAAACAGGAGAAAAGGGCTCAGCACAGACTAGTGATGGACAGTTACACAAAAGGAAGTGGGTTTAATTCTAAGAGGAACAGGGGCCTGAGAACGCACTACAAGAGTCGCCTTGAGAGCGCAGCCCTGAGCTCAGAGAGACTTGGAGAGGAGTGGGGCCCGGCGACACCTGGGGAGGGCAGGACCAGGGTTAACTGGAAGGTAAGCCGCATGTACACATACAGGAATGGATGCAGGAAAACGAGAGGCCTGGTTTGGAAGGAGACAGAGATAGAATCCGCCATTCCACCTGCCCTGGCTCAGGGCCTCGGGTGTGAAGTGAGTTAAATAACACTCACCCCTTAAAGTCATGCAACTATTTTCCAAGAGCCTCCCCCTTGCCCCTCCCCCAAAGCCCTCCCTGCCGCACTGACATTTTTTCCAAGGGAGGGGAAATAGCTACCTTCAGGATAAGTCCTGGGGCAGGAGCTGGACCGGCAGGCTGGACAAGCCTGGGACCGTCCTCCCCGCCTTCTCCAGGTGCATCTCCCCTCCTGCTGTTTTTGGCCTTTGTTCCTGCTCATCAGCCTCCTCCCACTTCTTTGAAAACACCAAACCCACTGGTGGGCTCCTGATGACTTGCTTAGTTCACTGCCTGGAAAGCTCTATTCCCAGGTTAAGACCTCTTTCTCCATGTCCAGGCCTCTGCTCAGATGTCACCTCCTTGGAGAGGACTTTCTGGATCCACAAGCCTTTGGTTCTGTAATCAAACCCAAGTCCCTGTGCGTGACACATAGTGAGGCCAGACAAACCGAAACGTCGGAGTTGGGAGCAGAGAAAGGTTTAGTGCAGGGCCGAGCAAGGAGAAGGGCACCTACACTCCTCAGTGGGCTTCAGGGGAAAGTTTGTAAGGCAAAATTGGGGTGAGGGCTGCAGGATGTCTGACTTTCTTCTGATCGGTTGGTGAAGGTAACTGGGTGGTGTTCTAGGAATCAAAATTAACCTTCCGGTTCCGACCAGGTTGGGGGTCTCCAGTTAGAGTTACCATCTCCACCTCGGGAGTGGGGGCTTTAGAACAACTCAAAGATAAGTATCAAATTGTTATGTACATCCCTTGAGGAAGAACTAGGGTTGGTTTCATTGCTGAACTATTGTTTCTTGACTGCTTTCCCTTTGTTTCCGCATTCCTCACTTCCCTGAGTTAGTAACTGCTTCAGTCTGCTCTTTGGAACTCAGGGAAGGCCTAGGAGACTAAAGCCTTTTTCTACAAACAAAAAAGTGGAGGGAAAGGGGGCCCCAGAGGGGCTTGGTACCTGGGAGAGCCCCACAGGGTCCTGCTCAGTTTCAGTTCCCTTGTTCCCAATCACCTTCCATCTCACCACTGCGTTCTGTTTTTCTCAAAGCTCTTAACACTCTCTGAATTCATTTTATTTGTGTGATTGTCAGTCTCTCTCAGTTCTCAGCAGAATGCAGGCTGCATGAGAGCAGGGAGCTGGCTGGCTTCACTGCTGTATCCCCAGTGGATGCCTGGAACGCTTTGAAGACTTAATGTTTGATGCATGCATCAACAGGGTAAGGTTAGAATTACATGGGACAATGTGCCTAAACTTTTGGAGAGTGCCAGGCAACTTAACAATGTCATTTGTTATTATTACTATTACTATCATCCCTCTGATCTGTTGGATAAGGCAGTAATAATGACCCCTTATTGTTATTCCTGAAATAGAAATGTAGGAAGCATTGAGTTCTCTTCTCTGGAGGACAAGGTCAAGACCCAAAAAGATTCACCACAAACCTTCCAGAGGCAGCACTGAGTGCTGGTGAGAGCACTGGCCCAGGCTTTGTGCTAACCAGCTGTGTGATCTCGGATAAGTCTCTTAACTTCTCTGAACAATGTTTTCCCCCGTCTGAGAAATAAAAGTGTTCACTAAATGCTGCATAAGATCCCTTCTAACTTATGGAAATTCAGTCCTTTACCTCCTTTTATGGTTTTTCTTGCTTGCCTCCTGTCCTAAAGACAGGACAAGACAGAGGCAGCCTGGAGGTTCCAGGACTAAATACTGTAGTCAGTTTCCAAATGATTAGATTGGACAGTGCTTCTCCCTATGGATGGAGAGAGCCAGGAGAGGTACCAGAATGCCTCTTCTGCCTTGATTCAGAGCAGAGACTACCTCACTTTGAACACATATAATTAGCAGCTTTACACCTGGATATCCTTTCGTCCTTAAAATAACCTTACAAGGTAGGCATTTTACCTCTATCTTTACTATCTTCATTTTACAAGGGGGTTGGAGTGCTCAGAAAGGTCACAGCTAAAAAGCTGAGCGTGGAAACAGGGTTTGTCTCCTCCTCACCCCTTCTACTCCTGGAGTTGGCCCTCGGGAATTCCCACCAATGGGTCCCAAACCTCTTCACCATCGAAATCAGAAGAAACATCTTCAAGAGAGTCCAGAGCCCACCCAGCTCCTGCTGAACCAGAATCTTTGGGGTCCACCCAGAAATTAGTATTTTTCAAAAGCTCTTCGGATGCCAAGGTTACTCAGCCGGATTCGGAAACCGCCTAGAAGTTGCAAAGCCTCCCGAGAACTTGCAAACACTTCTCGCTGTCGTCACTTAGAAAGTCATTCTCCTCTCGCCCCGCCTCTCCCTGAGGGGCTGCGCCTGCACCCTCGGCAGCCGTGTCTCCGCAACGCCCTCTGCTGGACACGCAGTAAAACCCAAGGGGCAACCAATTCCCTTCAGGGGGATGTGTACAGGGGCGTCAAGCACTGCACCCCAGTCCTTTTGCAATGTCACAAAATGTCACGTAGTTCCCCACCGTGATGTGGATGTGAGTACACTAATACCTGCTGACTGATAAAATGCTTAATGATCGTGTTCTAGTCTTAAACAAATAAATGAATTAAGAATTTGCTTTTAGTTACAACTGTACTAGCCACACACATTTTGCGGGGTTGGGGGAAGGCGGGTACACAAATGGTTTATTCAGTAGTTTTGGGCACCACTGGGTAAAGAGTTGCTTCCCTAGTAGTGGCCCAAACTTGATTCATTTACTCAGTTCATTTTCTTTCAAGTATTGTATTGAATGTCTAGTAAATACCAAGCACTCTCCTAGCACAGAATAAGACCAAAAACCTCTCTCCTCGTGGAGTTTATAATCTAGTGATGGAGACAGGTGTTAAGCAAGTAAACAAACATAAATACCCATTTACAAATGGTGTGGGTGTTCTGAGGGAAAGAACTGAGCCTTGAGAGCCTTATTCTAGGAAGGCCGGTCAAGGAAGGCCTCCCTCTGGAGTCGACTTGAAGCTAAGACTTGAAATTTGAGAAGGAACGAGCCACGAGAGGCAGGGAGGGGATTCCAGGTGGCTTAAGGAGTTCTAACCTGAGGCACTCAAGGAAGGCAGGAGCTTCCTGAGTAAAGGGGTGGGGGGGGTGTGTGAATTGAGATGAGGTGGCTACTTCTGGAGATCGTAGGTAGCCAACCTAGGATTTAAACTCCAGAGTACAGCCCAGTCTCAGTACTGTACACTGTGTTCTGGGCATTGATAAGTTGCTAGAGTTTTATTCTACCTTCATAAGCTTTTAAGCAGGGGTTTTGAGCATCTCTCTTGTTTTACCAAGATCGTGCTAAATGGATAATAGATGATGGGGAGGGGAGAGTGGGAGGAGGACGAGATGGAAGACACGTTCAGTTGTTCAGGCAGGAATGAAGGTGGCTCAGACAAGGGGGCAGCCGTGCAGAAGGAGGAAGAGGATTTAATACAGAAGGGACAGGACTGGGGACAGACTAGGTGTGGGGTGCTGGAGGGGAAGCTGTGAAAGATGGTGACCAAGCCCAGGAAACTGGCTTATGGACCATTGACTGAGATGGAAGCAGGGGTACGTTTAGGAGAGAGGAGAGTTCAGTTTTGACATGCCAGTGATATAGTGAGTGAAAAATCAAGCAGGCTCTTGGAATAAAACCACAGGCATCTCAAACTTAAGGTGTGTAAAAGTGAATTCTTCATTTACCTCATTCTGAAATTCAGAGGAGACCTCTAGACTAGAAATGGAAGCGTGTTGTTTTTAGCATAATTAGTGCTATTTAGAAATGAATGCTACTCCCTAAGGAGAGAAGAGTTCCAAGGACCAAACCTTTCAGAAACTCAAACATTTGGAGGTTAGATCTGAGAAAAGAAGTGGGTGGCTGAAAAGAGAGAGGAGAGAATACTTGAGAAGAGGCAATAGGAAGGCAGAAATTACAAGACCCAAGCAGCCTAGGACTCACTGTCCTCTGAAAAAGGAAAAGACACCTCCTTCCTGTTTCCTTACACATTTCCTTACACTTGACGAGTCAGTGTCAAGTCTAGGCTAGCCTGTAGGGAGCTCATAGTTTTGTCTAAGTCCATCCATCACTCTACACTAGGAAGTAGTGAGTACACCCTGAAACAGAAAGACGTCCCAACACTTTCCCATAACTCCTTGGGACCACAGGGATACACGGAGGAATGGACAGGGTGCCAGCTCAGGTGCAGGTGCCCATGAACCTTTGGGAGAGGCATTCTACTCAGAATGGGAGGGGCTAAGGCATTATTAGTCATAGTCTTGTGGCCATTTCCTACAGCGGTTTTTCCTTTTTGTATCGTTTCCTGCCACTCTCCCTGATTTCACCCACTTATCTTTCTTTTATTCTCTCCCCTCAGAAAGCATGATGATTTTAGCAATCATTTCAGCCCCATAATCTCATGATAATAATAATTTCATCATTAATAATAGGCTGATTAAGGTTTTCTCTTTCACATACCTTTCGTATGCTTGAGAGTTGCTGCCTTAAATGTTCTGGAAGTTTTTGTCTCCATTGCAGGAAAAAAGACAAGATAAATTTTCACCCTGACACCCAACAATCATACAGGGAGGGACAATTCTATGCAGAGAGGTCTCCAGCTTCTAGCCCAACAGCTCAGAAGTAGGGTAAATAAGTCATTGGGGAAGTCTACTGTTTTTAAAAAAATCTATCATTTTCTTAATTATAAACATATATTTTACTGTAGAATTGGTTTCTCAAAGTTTAACGAGCATACGAATCACCTGGGGACCTTGAAAATGCAGCTTCTGATTTGGGAGGTCTCCAGTGGGCTCAAAGATTCTACTTTTCTAACAAGCTCCCAGGCGATGCTCAGATGGCTGAAAAACAAGCCACACTTTGAATATTAAGGAAGTAGCAAAAAACAAAAAATAACTAGTGTAACACAAATCAACTGTGAATTTGTCTCCTCAAGTGGGACATTCTGCTTCCCACTTGTCCCTCTGTGCTGGAAGAGCTCAGGACTCCTGACTCCCCCCCCCCAACATCACCCAGAGAAGGGAGAGAGGGAACAGCGGGGAGAGGGTGGCGGTGGGAGGAGTCTGGTCCTACTGCTGCTTGAGGCAGCTGATGCTTTGCCTCCTCACCAGGTGAGTCAGATGCAGGGCTCCTCAGATTCCGGAGGAAAACTGGTGCAGGGCAAGAGGCATGTGTGGGTGAAACACTGCAAACAGGTGGGGCTGACCAGACCCAGGGGTTCACTTCCCCACCCTCCCCTTCAGGGAGAGGACTGGGGATTCTATTCTTTTGTTGTTGTTCTTTTTTGTGGGTTTTTTTGTTTTTGTTTATTTTCTTAATTTTTTTTTTGTTATTTATCTATTTTTGGTTTGTTTATTTTTATTTTTTTCTCTTTTTGGGGGGATTCTATTCTAAGGGACGCTTTCCCCTAAAACTCCCAGCACTCTACCTGAGAGAATTAAGGGAATGCCCTGATCTTGATTCTGTAGTCCCCCTCCCTCCAACCCCCAACAAAAACCAGAAACCACGCAGTTCACTTCAAGTGAAGAAACCAGAGTGAAAAGTATGGTATTGAAATGAAGGACAGAATTAATGGGATAAATGGTAAAGTTGATACAGCCAAGAACAGAATTCACGAGAATGAAAGATCAACTTGAGAACTGATTATAGAAGGAAAAAAGGTCAAATGATCTGAATTCTCATCAGATGAATTAGAGGGAAAAAAAGGAATGGAGGGGAACCTACAGACTAAAAAGAAACTTAGAAAACCCATCAAATTTTTTTTAAAAAAGGCAAGACTAAATTATTATGTCTGAGGATGCCATTTAGCTGATAAAGCTATTAAAAAATGTAAGGAAGTGATCAATATAAAATCAGGACAGTGGTTACTTTGAAGAAAGGGCAGGGCTGAGATGGGATAAGATTAATCTGAGGGCTGCAAAATGGTAATATTTTAATTCTGTTATTTCTTTTTTTATGATGCTAAAAACAGTCATAGATGAAGTTGATCATTTTAACCACTTTTAAGTGTGCAACTCAGTGGCATTAAGCATACTCACAGTGTTGTACAACCAAAACCACTCTCTATTTCTAGAACTTTTGTATCATCCCAAACAGAAATATTTCTTTTTCAAAATGTATTCATTGGAACTCTTTGATAAAAAGATGCTTTCCTGCATCGGTTCTGCGGTTACCCAGGGGTAGGGGTTCATACAGAAAGGCAGGACAAATGTTTGATGGGGATGAGGCACAAAGAGCAACTTCTGGGGTGGCTCAAAACTGTTCTAATTCTTGTCTGGGAAAGTAATTAGGAGGCTGTGTGCAGGGTGGGGAGATGACCATAACCACAGGGAGGAGGGGAAGGGAGGGGAGAGCCAAGCAAGAGAAGAAACTTTCTGCTACCATGAAAAGGCACATAGGATATGATAACATTTATGCATTTTCTAAAATGAATTAGGTGTGGTTCTATATACATAGAAAAAAATTAAAAAGGAGCGCACCTGCCTGTTAGTGTAGGTGGATTTAGACAGGGACCTACTTACAGGCAGACCAATGTACAAAATAACTTCTCAGAGGCCCTTCTGGGAACACAAAGGGGACTTTGGGGGCCAGTAACAACTTGTTTCTAGATCTGGGTGCTGGCTGTATGAGTCTCCTCCATCTGTAAAAAATTTTGCGCCACACACTTATACAATGTGCATTTTTCTGTATGTATATTATACTTTAACAAAAATGTTTCTAAAAAACTAGAAGTCCCTTCTACTCTTAAGACTGTATATTATGAAAATTCCCAATCCTTATTTCAGTTGTTAAAATGAAAAGGATGTGCACCGACGTGGAGAACTGGAATCGTAATCCTTTCCCTTCATTAATTATCCATGAAAGGAAATTCCACCTGACTCACCAGCCTGCTTGCTCCTGATGGGTGGAGGGAGGCCACAGTGACTACGCCTCTGACGCCTCGGGCCTGGGAGCACCCACATCCTGGTCCACTGCCAGGGACCCAAGAATGGCCATGGTTGCTGGCCGCTGAGGCGGATTCCAAGCAATGGGCCCAAGATGGGAGTTGAAGGAAATCTCTTCAATGGCACATTCTGAGAAGAAATGATGGGAAGAAGAAGAGGGGAGAATAAAGAGAATCTCAATAAATAAAAGAGCATCTACCTCCTGCCTGTTGTAATAATGATCTTTAAGCTACAGGCTCCAGCATTCCCACAAAGCACACATCACTCTATTTTTTATTTACCTAATGGAAATGCAAACTAGCACTTAAATGGAATTCCCCCTTAAATGTCTGAGCCTATTAACTCTGTTTTTTACTTACTTACTTACTTATTTATTTATTTATAAACATTTTTTATTGAGTTACAGTCATTTTACAATGTTGTGTCAAATTCCAGTGTGGAGCACAATTTTTCAGTTATACATGAACATACATATATTCATTGTCACATTTTTTTTCTGTGAGCCACCACAAGATCTTGTATATATTTCCCTGTGCTATACAGTATAATCTTGTTTATCTATTCTACATATGTCTGTCAGTATCTACAAATTTTGAACTCCCAGTTTATCTCTTCCCCCGCCCCCCCGACCCTTGGCAACCACAAGTTTGTATTCTATGTCTATGAGTCTGTTTCTGTTTTATCTTTTTTTTTTTTTTTTTAGATTCCACATATGAGCGATCTCATATGGTATTTTTCTTTTTCTTTCTGGCTTACTTCACTTAGAATGACATTCTCCAGGAACATCCATTGTGCAGCAAATGGCGTTATGTTGTTGGTTTTTATGGCTGAATAGTATTCCACTGTATAAATATACCATCTCTTCTTTACTCAGTCATCTGTTGACGGACATTTAGGCTGTTTCCATGTCTCGGCTATTGTAAATAGTGCTGCTATGAACATTGGGGTGCAGGTGTCATTTTGAAGGAGGGTTCCTTCTGGATATATGCCCAGGAGCGGGATTCCTGGGTCATATGGTAAGTCTATTCCTAGTCTTTTGAGGAATCTCCATACTATTTTCCACAGTGGCTGCACCAAACTGCATTCCTACCAGCAGTGAAGGAGGGTTCTCTTTTCTCCACAGCCTCTCCAGCATTTGTCATTTGTGGACTTTTGAATGATCTGAGCCTATTAACTCTGAATTCCAGATTTTCTGGAAGAAATATTGAACTAATGGGATTTGTCATAATTACCATCCTCGACTCCTAAAGCCTAAGAAGGCTGCTTGGAAAGGAAGAGGTGACTCCTCTTCCCTGGGGACACTGGTGCAGTCACTTGAGCTCCTTGGCCAGAAAGAACTTTGGAAATACCAAGTCTCTCAAAGTTCATCTCTCAGTCAAACAAGTAACTTGTAAGAAGATGATGTCCTTTCCCTGTGAAAAATTGCCTGCTGTTTCCCTATAATTATGAAGCATTATTCTACCATAAAGCTCTAGATGTGATGTTCTGGAAAACTGTTCTACTGAGGAGAGGACAGAATTAGCAACTTAAAGGGAGAAAGACATGAAAATGTACAGGACTCAAGGCACCCCAGGGTTTGTCACTTTACAAGTGAGCTTTACAGAAGCTCCTTCTGGATGCTGTACACTGTTCCACATGTGTGTTATTCAATGAAACAAAACAGTGGATGATCCAAAGATGCAAATTCACTCACAAAAACCGGGAGGGAACTACAATTTGATGAATGCATAGAACAAGTCAGGCACTGTGTAGCTGGGTTTGTGTGTGTGTGTGTGTGGGGTGTAAAATATACATAACAGAAAATTGACCCTTTAACCATTTTTAAGTGTACAATACAGTAGCATTAAGTACATTCACACTGCTATGCAACCAGCACCCCTGTCCATCTCCAGACCTTCTTCATCACCCCAAATTGAAACTCCATGCCCATTAAACAATAACTACTCATTCTCTCCTATCCCCAGTACCTGGTAACCTCTATTCTACTTTCTGTCTCTGTGAATTTGCTGGGTTCCTAGTCAAAGTGGAATCATGTAGTATTTGCCCTTTCGCAACTGACTTATCTCACTTGGCATAATGTTTTCAAGGGTCATTCCATGTTGTGGCATGTGTCAGAATTTCCCTCCTCTTTAAAGCTAAATAATATTCTGTGATATGGATGTAACACATTTTTGTTTATCCACTCATCTGTCAGTGGGCACTTGGGTTGTTTCCATTTTTTGGTTACTATGAATAATGCTGCAGTGTTATATTGATGTACAAAATCTGTTCGAGTCCTTGCTTTCAATTCTTTTGGAAATATACCCAGAAATGGAATTGCTGAATTATATGGTAATTCCATGCTTCATTTTTAAAGGACCTGCCATACTATTTTCTACAGAGGCTGCAGCGTTTTGCTTTCTCACTAGCAATGTACAAGAGTTGTAATTTCTCCACATGTTCGCCAACACATTTTCAGTTTTGTTGGTAATAGCATAGCTATCTAATTGGGTGTGAGCTAACTGCTCTCATCTCACATGCTTGACTGCATTCATTTCCTACTACTACCCTAAAAATCACACTCCATTTTACAGGGAAGGAAGATTCAGTAGGTCAGTGACTAGTAAGTGGCTGAGCCAAGATCTGAAAAGTTACCTGGCTGGTTCCAAAATCCATCTTCTTTCCACTAGATTATGCTGCCTGCCCCAGGAGGTATTTGCTAACCCCATGGGGAGCTGATCCTGTAGGAAGATGTTCAGGAGAAGGAGTGCCCACCACAGGTCCCATGACTGCTAGTAAAGGTAGCCCTGGATGCTAGCTGACAACAGTGGGGGAAGAAACTAAGACATGCTTCCAAGGAGGAGCCAACCTCGAGGGCACGTTTGTTTTGTTCAGGCTAATGAATGAGACACAGGAAAAGTGGTCATGGGTGAAAATGGGAATTTCAGAAGTGTTTTTTTTTTTTTTTGGTGGGGAAGGTAATTAGGTTTGTTTGTTTATTTACTTAATGGAGGTACTGGGGATCAAACCCAGGATCTCATGTATGCTTTACCATGGAGCTATACCCTCCCCTAGACAGTATCTCCTTTCTTATTTTGGATTAATACTAGTTTTCATCATCAGTCATAAGCACCATTATTTAATGTATCACTTAGATAGAAAAAAAATGCTGCCAAGTACCATTACATATATCCCAAGATCAGTAATGTTAAAGGCTCACCCCCAAAAAAGATTAAAATAAAAAAATAAATTAAATGAAAAAGCAAGCAAAAAACCCCCCACCCCAATACCAATCAACCAATCAAACAAAAAAAGCCACAAAAAAAGAAAAATAAAAAATTAGAAAAAACACAAAAATATGCACCTTAGAATTGGTAATACTAAGTTTTCAAGCCAATCTCCAGTTACAGTGTTTTCTACTCAAGTTTGCCAGAAAATTAGAGACACAGTTTCCTCCGAGACAAAGTTAAAATTCATTGACATACCCATTTAACATTTTGACAGGTTACTAAGTAACCATGGATAAACTAGGAATAGTCTCCAAAGGGAGATAAAAGTCCAGATATACAATGGTGCAAAGAACAAAATGAGATAGTCACAGTTCAGTTCATTTTAAAGTAAATGAAAATATCAAAAAGTCTAGTAAACTATGTTCCAATTGTGCCTTATCTGCCACCATATATGTGTATATATTTGAGTATTTAAATTCTATATATATGGGGGGAGGGTATATTTCAGTGGCAGAGTGCATGCCTAGCATGCACGAGGTCCTGGGTTCAATCCCCAGTACTCCCATTAAAGATAAACAAATAAAAGCCTAATTACCCCCCCCCAAAAGAAGCAAATACTATACATGTATAGACACTGTACAAGTGTGTCTCCTCTATACATGCCCACTATTCCTACTTTTTCAAAGCCCACCCATGCCTCAAGGACTAATGGGGCTGCAACTTTCCCATAAAGACAGGAATGGGCCTCTTCTCCTGAATCCCTACTTTGCCTGCCCTGCTGTATTACCTTTGTAACCTATCAAATCCTGTTTCTAGTAGTTGTTTGCAGGTATGGCAATAGATTGTAATCTCATCAAAGGCAGAGATGGTGTCTTACACATTCTCAAGAGTTTAATATACATTTTAAAAAAGATTTGAAATGCCATGAACTCTAATCCTAAGTATTTATTTTTAGTGTCCTGCCTTGTTTCAAAAGAGATTTGATGTGGCTTACAAAGGTGCCTACGGTATCAACTAAAATACACATGAAAAAGATCCTCAAAATACAAAATGAGGAAATCAGGATAAGGGAAAATGAAAGTAGGGAAATTAGATTTAACCAGGAATAAGTTAGAACATAAAAGCATTCTAAAAGATCCTTGCCAGCAATAAGCCCAAATTTGCCTCTTGAGATTCCTAGCAGTCAAAGTGAAGAGGGAAGCATGAACAGTTGTAAGACAATGTCCATACACAAAAAACTAGTTGCTCCCCAGAGTCAGCGAGTATTAAACCCTGCTTGTGTGCACACAGTTAGTTAGTGAATAGTCATTAACCTATTTAGTTTTATATTTCCAGATCCCAACACAGGACGTGGCATATGGTAAGTCAGTGGTTCTCAAACTTTTTGGTCTTTGGATCCTTTTGCACTCTTTAAAAAAACACTTTTTACTTTAAAATAATTCTAGATTTACAGGAGAATAGAAAGATAGTACGAAGAGTTCCCATATACCCTTCACCCAACTTTCCCTAATGTTAACATCTCATGTAACCACAACACATTTACCAAAGCTAAGAAATTAAATTGATATAATACTATTAACTAAACTATGGACTTCATCTGCATTTCACCAGTTTTTCTGCTAAAGTGCTTTTCTGTTCCAAGATCCAATCCACACTGAATTTAGTTCTTTATACTTTTAATAATTATTGAGGAAAACAAATTTTTTGGTTACCAAAGGAGAGAGGGAAGTGGGGGGGGGGTGCAAATTAGGGGTATGGGATTAACAGATACAAACTAATATGTATAAAATAAATAAGCAACAAGGTTATACTGTATACCTTGGGAATTACAGCCATTACCTTGTAAAAACCTATAATGGATTATAATCTGCAAAAATACTGAATCACTATGCTGTACACCTGAAACTAATAAAATATTATAAATCAACTAGACTTCAATGAAAAAAAATTACTGAGGACCCTGAGCACTTTTGCTTATGGGGATTATATCTTTGGATATTTACCATATTAGATGTTGAAAATTTTAAGCACTTATTTATTTAAAATAATAATAATCCCATTACATGTTAAGATGAACAACATTTTATGAAAAATAACTGTATTTTCCAAAACAAGTTAGTGAGAAGAGAGGCATTATTTTATCTTTTTTTCAAATATCTTTAATAGCTGAGTTCATACCTGCTTTTGCATTAAATCTATTGCAATATCATACATCATGTAGCCTCTGGAAAACTCTATGGAACATTCTGAGAATATAAGAAGGAAAGAGGCAAATAACAGCTTGGCATTATTATAACAATAGTTTTAGATGGGGCTGGGATAGCTCAAATTGTAGAGCACATACTTAGCATGCATGAGGTCCTGGGTTCAATCCCAGTACCTCCTCCAAAAGTAAATAAATAAACCTGATTACCTACCCCCTAAACAAAAACCCTGTAAATAAATAAATAAGTCACCCTACAAAATTTTTTTTTTAAATTAAAAAAAGAAGTTTTCGTGTGGTAGGCTCCTGAAAAGGTCTTGGGGACCTCACTTTGAGAACCACTGAGGTAGACACAGCACAAAGCCTTGTTTTAGTCTGCCTAATTTCTTTCAGACTCTGGGCCTACAGGGCAAGGATTAAGTGTGAATTTGTATGAGAGCTCATGGCCGACGCTCCGATAACCATGTTACAACTTCCTCCCGCACACCAAGGAAGGTATCTACATCCTCTGCATTCCTTCTTTAGCCAAGCAAGGTGTCTGAGCAACTGAAAACACAAGCAGGTGTCTGAAAGGAAAAACAGTAAGCATCGTAGATCTGGCCTCAATCACCCATGTCCACTCCCAAAAGCTGAGCCCTTACCTGTTCTCAGCCTCTGTCACCCTAGGCTCACACTTAGCAGGTTCATGGCCACCTAGAGCAGATTTGGCCCCAAGAACAAAAATACCCATCCCCCAACCACTCCCAGCATATGCAGCACAGTCACCCTAGGCCTCCTTCCTGAGCACAGGCCCAGGGATGGGTGCCAGCTACCTCCCCTCTCATGCCACATGCATTCTCGTTTGAGATGTGGCCCCAGCTACTCTAACTTCACAGACATTCTGTCAAGGATCAAAGGGCATCTGTTTGCCTTGGGAATCGCCTCCCCCCAGTCTCTCCTTCTTCTCACCCACTTGGTGAGTTTGGAAGGACAAATTGGACATACGTAGTCTTCCCTCTTGGGACATGGTCTGCCCCTCTCTCCTCTATGCAGTGTGATTTATAGGCAAGTTGGCCTCATTTTGGAGTTAAGTATTAGGAAGTCTCTCACAGATAAAATCTCTAACCTCCAACTGGGTCTTTGTCAGCAATAAAGGTGATATTTTGGTCTCCATTTGCTGACTTTTTGCTTTTATTTCCTAATCGATGTAGACCCCCAGTGAGGCAGAAGGACATCATTACTGTGCCCCCTCAAAGACCCCAAGAGTTATCAGTGCCCCTAAAGACAGTTATCAAAGGTAGTCTAAACGTCATAAATTTTGCTTTGAGTGTTGTCTTCAGACACTTGCGATATTCTTTAAAGAAATGAATTGGTATTTTGATTGACTTTTATCTGAATTAGGTGCTCAGACAGGCAGCATTCTGACCTTCCCCTACAGTGAGGCTTCTGACACGATGGTCATTTGCATGTTCAGCCTCCCGTCTGCTCCACTTCTCCTTCAGGGCAAGACTCTGTCCTGTTCGAGCAGTACATCTAGCAGTCTGCTGCCTGCTGCACATGGAGTAATTGCTCCATAAACATGTGCTGCACGAACAAATAAAAAATTAATACTACTCGAGTCTCCCCTGAAACTCAGGGGCTGATAAATTTTTTTCCCTCTTGGAAACCAACGGCCTTTGGGAAAACACTTTAACAAATCATCTTATAATAGAAGTGAGAGATCGTGAATACAGGAGAAAGATGGTTAAGCTGCCTCTGCCTGAGAAAACAAAATGGATTTGTCTTTTTTTCCCTTCCTGATAGGGAAGGTGGGGGGCAGGGTTGAGAAGAGAAAACAGCCAGCGGGCTAGTCTAAGTTGGGGGACAAGAGAAGTCACAGTGGTTAGCTAAGGGCAATTTAAGAATAGGAATACCACCAGGGGAGTGTATAGCTCAGTGGTAGAGCACATGCTTAGCATGCCTGAGGTCCTGGGTTCAATCCCCAGTACCTCCATTAAAATAAGTTTTAAAAAGCCTAATTACCTCCCCCCCAACCAAAAAACACAGGCACACCCAGTGTCAGTGAAGTGTCAGTGCCTAGATGTAATGCACTCTCTTCCTTCCCATACTTTGTCAGTGACTCTGAGAATGTACACATGGGGAGAAATCTTGGGGAGGGCTCTGGATTTCCTCTGAGGGTATGTGCCAATCTTACTTGGGTTTTATGTAAACAGGACCCCAGCAGACATCTGTGTTACAGAAACAATATGTGTGGTGGATTGCTTGAAGAATATTCTGTCTATTCCAGATCATAAAATAATTTTACCTTCGAATCAATTCAGATCTCAGAAAGCTGTGAGCCAGGATCCCTTTATTCTGCCGGCTAGTAGAATTGCTTCTACCGAGCAGAGTTTGAAGACGAGGCCTGCGTGGAAGGAGGCTATGAGAAACAACCCATGTTAATACCCACTACTAAATTTACCGGAGTAGTATTTACTGAGGAGAGCTCATGGGAGAACTGCTTTGTGTGTCTCATTAGTGGGATGCTAAAAAAAAAGGGGGGATTTCCTAGGATAAAAGATTTTTTAATACAAAAATGATGGCGGATCTTATAACTAATTACATTCTCTCCCCTCCCTTTTTTGGTTGCTAAAAGCTCATGGTCAAATGTGCAGCCCACCTCTGACGACTGCGGAGCTCGATGACACTCAGGTTGATCCCATCCTCACCCCTGGCTTCATCTTATTGTCTTACTCTCATTTTCAGTTTGCACCAACTGCCTCATTCATTTTTGAAGGTGCTTTGTTCTACACAAAACTCTATAAGCCGCTATGAGTAATTTTTCAAGTAAGGAAAAGAAATGAATCTACTCTCCAAGGTGTATTATCTCTAATTCCCATGCCGGTGTGCTCTTCCCTTGAAAGAATGAAAAGCCGAAGATAAGCTATCTTCCTCCAGCAGCGTGTTGACAAGCCTTCAGCCACCCCTCCTTCACTGCTCCCTAATAAATACTTGCTGCTGTTTTTAGGAAAACAATGTATGGGTCGGTTTTTTGGATGAAAATCACGGTGGCGCATGCGCACGCGCACACACACGCACGCACACACACACGCACACACACACACACACACACACGCACCCCTCCTATGCTTGTTAAGTCATCTGAAAACCCATTGCCTCTCGCTGCACAATTTGGAAACAGAAAACCCTTAGCTCTTCTCGGGCGTATATGCTTATTTCTGTAGCGCATTTTCAAGTCGTCACGGTGGGATATTGGGAAAAGTTTTCAATTAGCAGTTATCGTGCCTTGGATAAACCTCATTGGCTACCATACTGCCATTGCGCTAAGCTCTGAGGTACATTTTCATTATAAATCGACCATATATAATACAAATACTTCCCCCATACTTTATTTGTATTCTTATATTTGGTTTCAGAAATTAAATGTGAAATTATACGTGAAAACATTTTGTGCTATATATCATCACCACGAACACTAAAGATCCCCTTGACCAGGCTTTTCCTCAGCCCCACTGCCTCCCAGAATTAGCCAGTTATCAGTTTGCTGCATATCCTAGACTGCTGTTGATGCTTTTGCAAATATACGCATGGATCTGTAGCGATAACTGGTTATATTATGTGCGTCTGGGTGTTAAATGTACGGTATGCTGTACACGTCCTGCTCTTCTGCTGCTTGCATTTTCCCGTGAACAATACATCTTACGGCACTTTTTCCACTTCAAGGGAAGAGCTCTTTTCTACGTTAACTTATCCAAACAGCCTTCTCCAGCCTCTAGCTGCTGCTGTTCCATTTTTATCTTTCAGTCAACTGGCACTGCCAAAAACCTCAACTGCAGGTCATAAAGGGATTCAGAAAAGCTGATTCCACAAGCGTGACTATTTCAGGGTTGCTGCGCTGGAATATGGGGCCAAACCTATATTAGCTCATATTATTAGTCTTGATCTGAAGTCCATTCTTTGAACAATTATCGACTGGCTGTCTACTAGGCACTGGGGATACATTCACAAGCAAAAAAGGCAATCTCTACCTCTATGGTGCTCACATTGTCTTGAGATGAGATAGAAGATGAAAAATAAATAAAAGAAATAGTCTGATGCTTGTCGATAAGTGCTACAGAGAAAAATTAGAGAGAGAAAAAGAATGAGGATTCCCAAGAGGAGATTAGCAATGACCATTTTAAACATGGTGGCCATGGAAGTCCTGTGGAGAGGGTGACAATATGACCCCTTAATTTGTATAGACAGTCAGGAGCTTCTCTTTTGCAAGAGAGAAAAGAGTTAAGTTAGACATTTTCAGCAATCTCTTTCTCATCACTCAGCCCTTCAAAGTTTGGCTCATCCTCCAAAACTTGACTGTTGAGCAATTCTCTTCTGAAGGGTCAGGATGGTCACACTGTCAGCTTGCAGACAACACGCCCCCAAACAACTGAGCTGTTTTCTCTTTCTGGCTTCCTTTATGAGGCACTTGCACTTTTAAAAGGTATCAAATTGCTTCTCTTGACTATTATTTTGAAAAATCCTCTTATTAAAATCCCTTAAGACAGAGATTCTCAAACTTGACTGCATTCTGGCATACCTGAAGAGCTTGAAAAAGTCCTGATGCCTGTGTTCAACCCACAGAAATCCTTATTTCATTATCTGGAGAATGGCCTGGGTATCAGGAATTTTTTAAAAAGTTTTCCAAGTGATTCTAATGCACAGCCAGGGTGAGAACCACTGTTTTACAGGCCACTGGCTCTAGTAATGGTATGTTAAACAGATAAGAATAGGTTTCCAACTGAAGGCCAATTCAGCCAGACACTAAGACTGGGATGAATTACGATTAACCAGTTGCTACTACTACTAATTATTCCTTAATTCCTTGCACATAACATTTGCAATACATTATCTGTTTTTGAAAATATCTACCAATTGTCCTCCATAATGTCCTTAAAAAGACACAGGAGTACTGCACTGGTAATGGTCAGTGTGGAGGCTGCTTGGCTGAAATGCCAATTCATCCCAAAAGATTTTTTTTTAAATTCCAGTTTTACTGAGATATAATTGGCATACAGCACTATGTAAGTTTGAGGTATACAGTGTAATGATTTGACTTAACATATATCATGAAATGATTGCCCGTCAGTCTAGTAAATATCCATCATCTCATATAGATACAAAATAAAAGAAAAAGATATTTTTCCTTGTGATGAGAACTCATGATTTACTCTGAATAGCTTTCACACATAACACATAGTAGTGATAACTGTATTCATCATGCTGTACATTACATCCCTAGTACTTATTTATCTTATAACTAGAAGTTTGTACCTTTTGACTACCTTTATCAAGTTCCCTCCCAACCTTCACCTCTGGTAACCACAAATGTGATCTCTTTTTCTATGAGTTTGTTTGTTTGTCTGTCTGTTTGTTGAGGGACAATTGACCCACAACACTATGTGAGTTCCTGGTGCACAATATAGTGATTCAATATTTCTATACATTTCAAAATGATCACCACCCAAAAGAATTTCTTGAGCAGCTCCTATGTGCCTCATTGCACTCTAGATTCATAAAGGTGACAATTAGGTCTCATATGTTTCTTGACATTAAATTTGGAGAGTCTGAATTAGTCAAATAACTTAAAATCGTCTCAAACTACAAATAATAGCTAGAAGAAGGAAAATGTATCATTAAATGCCTATCACATTCATATACATTACAGCATTTTCTTATTTAGTACTCACAACTCTCAGTTTAGAGTTATTCTGTCAACAAGCTCAGGCTCAGAGAGGTTAAGTGACTTGTCTAAAGTTATGCAGCTGTAAGCTGCAAAACCAGAATGTTCTTCTAACTTTGAAACTAGTGTTCTTACCAGTGTGGATGGGAACTGCTGGCTACAGTTGTCTTCACATGTCTATGTTACGTCTGGGTTCCTCAGAAGGCATCATGTGTCTCAGGAAAATCCATTCATTGAGCTCAGAGTCCATAATGGGTCCTGAAGCCAGGCTCTTTCATCTTTAGCTGTGTGATCTTGGGAGGTCACTTAACCTCTCTGTGCCTCATTCTCTCATATACAAAATGAAGAAAACAATTAACTGGTCTGTCTCGTTCACATGGCTGTTTTGAAGAGTCAAAGGCAATAA
This sequence comes from Camelus bactrianus, assembly GCF_048773025.1. NCBI lineage: Eukaryota > Metazoa > Chordata > Mammalia > Artiodactyla > Camelidae > Camelus > Camelus bactrianus. The sequence goes on from NC_133552.1 coordinate 18,033,649, forward strand.
TGTACACAAAAGCCCACTGTAAATTATAAAGTACCATCTAAGATAAAGATGATGATGAATTTTTGAATGTGAAATTATTTTATCCTTTTGTGAGTTAAAAAAAAATATATATATATGTATGTATGTACCTATGTATGTATCTACCTCTGGTTCCTGACACAGAGCTCCTAAATTCTTGTAAACAGGGGATGTTAGGAAAATATTTTGTTTTAATATTTAGTCTTTGACTTGGATCTGACACAGAGCTTCCAAGATCTTTGTAATTTTCTGAGTGATAGGAGGGTCTTCTGTGCTAATAAGATGACTTTTGGTGGGCTCCTGGATGGGGAATATGGCCTTCAGAAAGACCAAGCCATGATTAGAAACTTGGCACTTTAAGCCCCACTCCACATCCTCCAGGAAGAGGCTGGAGATTGAGTCAATGATCCATCACACCTATGTGATGAAGCCTTCATAAAAATCCCCAAACTACAGGGTTTGGAGAGCTTCTGGGTGGGTGAACGCATCTATGTGCTAGGAGGCTGGCACACCCCAACTCCACAGGGACAGAAGCTCCTACATTTGGGGCCCTTTCAGACCTTACCCTAAGGATCTCTTAATCAGTGTGTTCATTTGTACCCTTTAAAATATCTTTTAAAATAAGTCAGCAAGAGTAAGTAAATTGTTCCCCTGGGTTCCGTGAGCTGTTCTAGCAAGTGACTGAACCCAAGGAGTGGGGTCATGGGAACCTCCGATTTGTAGCCAAATTGGATAGAAGCTGTGGGCAACCTGGGGACCTACTACCTGCAATTGGCACTTGAAGAGGGAGTGCATCTGAGTCTTGTGCACTGAGCTTTTAACTTGTGGGATCTAGGTAGTTAGTGTCAGAATTGAACTGAAGTGTAGGACATCCATCTGGTGTTGGAGAACTGGTCGGCATGAGAAAAAAAATCGACACATCTGGTGTCAAAAGTGTTGTGTGTGAGGGTAAAGGAAAACACAGTTGTGTATGTCCCTAGACACCTTCACAGAATTGTGATGAGAAAGACTACTTGGAGCTCCACACAAAAACTACCAGGGCTGATGAAAGAATTCAGCAAGGTAGCAGGATACAAGATTAACATACAGAAATCAGTTGCATTTCTTTACACTAACAATGAAATAGAAGGAAAAGAAAGTAAATTAACAGTCTCTTTTAAGATCACATCCAAAACATAAAATACTTGGGAATAAATCTGACCAAGGAGGTGAAAGACTTATACATGGAGAACTATAAAAACATTGCTTAAGGAAATTAAAGATGACTTTAAGGAATGGAAAGATATTCCATGCTCTTGGATTGGAAGACTCAATATTGTTAAAATGGCCATACTGCCCAAGGCAATCTGCAGATTTAATGTGATCCCTCTCAAATTACCCATGACATTTTTCACAGAACTAGAACAAATAATCCTACAATTTATATGGAATCACAAAAGACCCAGAATTGCCAAAGCTGTACTGAAGGAAAAGAATGAAGCTGGAGGAATAACCCTCCCAGACTTCAGACAATACTATAGAACTATAGTAATCAAAACAGCATGGTACTGGCACAAAAACAGACATATGGATCAATGGAACAGAATAGAGAGCCCAGAAATAAACCCACGCACTTACAGTCAACCAGTCTTTGACAAAGGAGGCAAGAATATACAATGGAGAAAAGACAGTCTCTTCAGCAAGTGGTGTTGGGAAAACTGTAAATCAAGGAAGTTAGAACACTCCCTCATACCATACAAAAAAATAAACTCAAAAAGGCTTAAAGACTTATAAGACAAGACACAATAAACCTCCTAGAAGAAAACATAGGCAAAACATTCTCTGACATAAACCTTACCAATGTTTTTCTAGGGAAGTCTACTCAAGCAATAGAAATAAAAGCAAAAATAAACAAATGGGACCTAATTAAACTTATAAGTTTTTGCATAGCGAAGGAAACCATAAGTAAAACAAAATGACAACATACAGAATGGGAGAAAATACTTGCAAATGATGCGACTGACAAAGGTTTAATTTCTAGAATATATAGACATCTCATACAACTTAATAACAACAACAAAAAAAGAAATACCCTAATCCAAAAATGGGCAGAAGACCTAAACAAGCAATTCTCCAATGAAGACATACAAATGGCCAACAGATACATGAAAAAATTCTCAATATCGCTAATTATCAGAGAAATGTAAATCAAAACTACAATGAGGTATCACCTCACACCACTCAGAATGGCCATCATTAAAAAGTCCACAAATGATAAATGCTGGAGAGGATGTGGCGAAAAGGGAACCCTCCTACGGTGTTGGTGGGAATGTAGTTTGGTGCAGCCATTATGGAAAACAGTATGGAGATTCCTCAAAAAATTAAAAATAGACTTACCATATGATCCAGCAATCCCACTCCTGGGCATATATCTGCAGGAAGCTCTAATTCAAAAAGACACATGCACCCCAATGTTCCTAGCAGCACCATTTACAATAGCCAAGACATGGAAGCAACCTAAATGTCCATCGACAGATGACTGGATAAAGAAGCTGTGGTATAGTTACACAATGGAATACTACTCAGCCATAGAAAAGAATAAAATAACGCCATGTACAGCAACATGGATGGACCTGGAGATTGTCATTTATGTGAAGTAAGCCAGAAAGAGAAAGAAAATACCATGTATCACTCACATGTGGAATCCCCCCCCCCAAAAAAAAAGAAAAAGAAAAAGAAATAAGAAAACAGAGGACACTAATGAACTTATCTACAAAACAGACTTGCAGACATAGTAAACAATTTTATGATTACCTGGGGAAAGGGAGTGGGAAGGGATAAATTGAGGAGTTTGATATCTGCAAAGGTTAATCACTATATATAAAAATAGATAAAAAACAAATTTCTTCTGTATAGCACAGGGAACTATATTCAATATCTTGTAATAACCTTTAATGAAAAAGAATATATGTATATAGATATGCATGACTGGGACATTATGCTGTACACCAGAAATGGACACATTGTAACTGTATACTCCAATTTTTAAAAAAGGAAAAAAAAGACTACTTGGAAGTATATTTCCTCATCAACAAAGAACTATTTGTTTCAAATCTAATTCTCATCATTTTGAGACAGTTTTGAGGATGGTATTAACCTCCATAATTATACTAAAGGATTTACAATATAGGGTTGGACAAAAATGGGCCAGTAAAAAGTTACATACTCATGTTCATATGTATTTCTATAAACATATTTATATTATATATGTATAGGAATACCATTTTTATTTTTATTTTTATAGTTATATTTCAATTTTATATTATATATATTTATATTTTATATAATATGTATTTCAGGTTACACATTTTAAATACATATATAGTTATGTTTATTATTTATATTATAGTACATCATATATATTCCTATATACATTTCTATAATTTTAGTTCCTAGGCTTTTGAATATATTTTTACACATCTGATATTTCAAATAGAACTAAAACTTCACTCAAAAAGCAGCTCTAAATTACTATGCCTTACTGTGCCCTATGGGATCTAAAGAAAAAATTACTTCCTTTTCATAATTAACATTCCAGTGACCCCAGCTAAGGCAGCCTTGAAAAATAATTGTTGCCATGCCAACAGCCTAATGAAAGGTCTACCATTATTTTCTTCCGTTTGCTCAACTATGTGATAAATTTCAAAGATGAATTAGACCAATTAAGTACAGCCTCCAAAACATCCTGTTTTGAATTTTCACTTTTTATTCATTGCTGCCCATATCCTAAATATAAGTGTTGGTTTAATTCATTCCACAAAGCTTGAATTCTGGTGTCAGTATTCAAAGCATCTAGCTATATTCAAGCATTTATTCATTTGCTTGTTCAACCAAAAGTACTCAGTTGGGAGCCAGAAGCCCATAAAGCTGGATCCCTCCCCTCTGCTATCCACTGGCTGTGTGTCCTTAGGCAAACCACTCACCCTATCTGTGTCAAGTATGAAAATACAGGCAGAAACCCAAACTAAAAAGTTTTTTAAAAGATCCAAAGCAAAAATGAGAAAAATAAGGACAATGTAATGAATTTTTCACAAAATTAAATGTATTAAATTAGAGGGCTACTCAATTATTTAGAGATTATGTTCTTTCGTTCATGAAATGGCAATGGTAGACCATAGTTGTGGTTGTATTTTTAATGTCTTCAATGGCAAAATTATACCGAGATTCAAATTTTTTGGCAATGTTATTGGTGCATAAAATCCCAACATTTGGAAGCACTGAACTATAATATTTTAGTTTAATTATAAAAGTAATGCATACATATATTAAAGATTCAAAGAATACTACTGGGTATATAATTAAAAATAAAATTCTCACTTTTTTCTCCTCATTAACCTCCATCACAATTCCCATAGTAATCACTACTAATAATACACTAGAAAACATATGAAAAATTTTTATACATATGCAAACAGATTATTTACTTTTCCTAAAAAGGATACTTATATTATTTATACTCCTCTGTACCTTGCTTTGTTCTCATAGTGAGATTTAATTACCTTCAGGCCCTTTATTTCAAAATCTTAAATTTACTTTGATATCCTAAAATTGTATTGGGTTCCTATTATGTGCTGAATTCCACGACTGTTATGGGGAGGGGTGGGAAGACACACAGGATGCACCAGGAAAGGAGAGGTCATGTAGAAAAGAAGAGTAAGCCAGCCAACAAGTCAGCAATCTGGAAGGGAGACAAAATGAGTATCGAAATAATGCTAATATTTATTCATTCATTGACTCATTCATTCACGATGACAAAGTGCTAATACATCCAACGGTAATTCTGTGAGGCAAGATGCAGAAACGGAGGGAAAAGCCAGCCACTATTTCAGTCATTAAATTTTCCTCAGACTCAATTCTGTACTCTTTCTCCCTCCAGGTGTCGCAGAACACAGAAGTGCCAATACAGCTGTGACTGAGACTGCTCATTCTTCTAACTCCCTAGCCATTTTCTACCCAGAATCAAGACTATTTCCTAGCCACCCTTGGCACTGATAGCTCTGTGATGAGGTTCTGGAAAAAAAAGAAGTGATGGGGTAGGGTATAGCTCAGTGGTGGAGCATGTGCTTAGCATGTACGAAGTCCTGGGTTCAAGCCCCAGTACCTACATTGACAAATAAATAAATAAACCTAATCACCTGCCCCCACTCCCCCAAACAGTGATATGTGCAACTGCTGGGTTGGGCCCCAAAGGGAGTAGGCCCTCCAATTTCTGCCTTCCCCCACCCCCCTCCAATTTCTGCTTATCCCTTTCTTACTGGAAAATAGATATGGTTGTGGTTACCTGGGTGGGTGTTGGTGGGGAGGGTGGAAGGACCTCTGGAAGAAGATAAAGGAGGATAAAGTAGACTTCAATTTTATCTGTAATGTTTTTTCATTAAAAAAACTTGAAGTAAATATGATAAATGTTAGCACTTATACATTGCAATTAGTGGGTACCTGAACATTAAAAAAAATTTTTTTTTGTGCACGTGTCTTCCGATTTTTGGATGTATAATTTAAAAATAAATTATAGTGTATTATCAGTTGCAATCTATAATAATTTTAGATGGCATTTTAGATGAATAGCTACTGATATGGGAAAATATTCATAATAAATGAAAAACACCTGAACAATCTTCCTTCCCCTCTTCCAGCTGCCTGCATGATGGATGTGATGATTGGAATTCTAGCATATACTGTAGACAACATGGATGATGGAGAAGAAAGGAAGATACTGGGCCTGCAATTCCCATGAATCCACAGTTTCATAGCTTCAGTCTGGACTGCATCCCCTTGAATTTCTTTTTATAAGAGAGAATAAACCCTTATGTGCTTAAGCCATGTAGTCAATCCCTAACTGATGAAATGGTGAGCCCTCCTGAGCTGCTGTTCTCTTGTGAGGACTTAGGTGAAGAGATTAGAAGACATTGAGAAGACATTGTCTTTGAAATCTCTTTAATTGCAAGAGACACCAAGTCATATTTAGCTGTAAAATTTAGGACAATCTGAGATTTTGTTAGAAATCACTGCTTTGTAAGGAATGAAGTGTAATAAAAACATTCAAATAACGCCTAAGTAAAAGCCAACCAGCTTGGATAAAAGCCAAATCCTTGCAATTTTGTTGGTGGCTTGCAACTAGTGACTAATTTTCTCTCAATTATTTGTATTACTGATGTTCTAAGTAGCTATTTTCAAGGTACAGCACAGACTTTCTAGATCACAGGATGGAGTTTACAAAACATCCTGAAATTCAAATCAGATTTCCCTAAGATTTTACTTTTTAGGATGTCTAGTCACAGAATTGACATGATCTAGAAAATATGAACCTGAGATAGAAATCTTTTAAGGGCATAAATAGACTTCTTTCAGGGATCCACTATTTGTGCTGTGATTAAATTAGAAGTACAATACGTATTAACTAAATCCCTCAAATATTTCCAAATAAGAGAGGGTTAATGAAACAATTCCAGGAGCATTTTGTAATGTAATAAAATTTGGGAAAAATCATGAATACAAATTCAACTAATTACTGATAACCTATTGAGCATCCTAGGCATTTTTTGTTGTTGCTGTTATCTTATTTAACTCCCTAAAACTCCTTTAACTTACCAAAATTCTATTTTATACTTAGGCTTAGGGAGGCTGACTTTCTCAAGGTCACAGGACTACTCCCAGATAAAGCCAAGATTTCAACCTAAGGTGCTTTGATTCTAATTTCTGTACTCTTTTACACTGTGGCTGTTTTACAAAACTTGAAAAAAGTTTTTAATTGAACCTAAAACTGGTGTAGAGGGAGTCATGTTTAACAGCACTGTTTGGGTGATGGGAGTATATCTGAATAATCCGAAAGTGTTAAAACTAAGGAAAATAATTAATTGTGACATACTGGGGTAATTTGTTTCACTCACACATCCCAGAACTATTCAAGAGGTTTAAGTTATCCTTCACAGACCATCTGTCAGAAGATGTCCATTTATCTTCAGAGCCCCTTCATCCTAGCGTTCTCCAGTTACCCAACGTCCTCCGGGATGCCCAGTGCAGCCCCAGATCCCACCTTCCCAGAAGGGTCCTATTTCCTAGATCTTTTCCATTTTGACTCCATCATCTCAACTCACTGTCTTGTGCCCTATGGTACTCTGCAGAATGGTATATTGTTGGATTTGGGGGAAACTGTTAACGTGTTATAATTGCCTGATTCTTTGATTTACTATAACGAAATTTTCTGTGAGGGTAGGACAGGATTTAACTTGTTCACACTTAGGACCTCTGCAAAACCCGGTGCTAGGGACACAGCAGAGCACAAATCTATTTGTGGAAGAGAACAAGCTCTCTGGTTTCACACTGGCGTATGTCTACCTTAAACCAAAGATTTGACTAAATAGAGAAACTGGGCTTTTTGTAGAACCTAGTAATTGAGTCCAAAGTCCAAATAAAACTTGGGCAGGTGGGAAGCTCCCTTTTTTTTTTTTACGTTTAACCCTCTAGCACCTGGGATAGAATTTCGACTTCATCTTAAGTGACACCATATTGTTTTATTTCAAAGGATCTAATTCAAGACCAAGTGCAAAACAGAAAGGGGAAGATTCTTCAGCTGTCTCAGGAACCGCAAGCTTTCAAACACAGGACCAAAGTGACAGGTGGAAAAGCTCTGCAAGGTCCCGCGATACCGTCCTTCCTCAATTCCCTTCCCACAGGCTCTACGACCCCCACGATTATTCCCAGGGGGGCGGCGGGGCGACCCGGATCCCACAGTCCGGACTCAGCTCTGCCCCACAAAGGCGTCCGAAAACTCGAGGTGGGGCCGTCCTGGGGCAAATGCTGCAAAGTTCTACGAGACCCTCGGAGATCACAGAGGCTGGTCACAAGCCCAGTCCCCTGCCCTCTTCCTCTTGGACAGCCTCGCGGTTTCCCAAGGCCTCAATGGCTAGACCCTCGGTTAACGCAAAGCCCTTCAAAACAGCTAACACCTTTGCTCCCAGAAATGGGTGGGAGCCGCGCGGGGAGAGGCCTGGGGCGGAAACTTGAAGAGATTTCATCTAAGCCCCACCCAGGCCCAGCACCTGGGCGGCCCTGCAGCGTAGGGAGGGGCAGAGCCCCTGGCGCCGCTTCCACCACTCCTGGCCCCAGAGAACCCCCCTACTCCCTCCCTCTAGCGCTCCTCCCCACCATTCCCTCCCCCAAGTTCTCTGGTATTTCCCTGTGCCCCAGCCCCCGCCCCCACGGTCATTTTCCCTCTCCTCCTCTCCCTACCTCTCTCCCAGCCCCTCGCTCCGCCGCCCCCGCGAGCCCTGCGGAACGCGCGGCAGTGTGTCCCGGGGCCAAGTGCCCGGATGCTCACCTCCCCTCCCCCTGGCCCGCGCTATGGCCCCGCCCCCCGCGCTGCTCTGCGTGCCACGTCACCGCTTACGGCACTTCCGGAGGCGCAGCGGGCGATGACGTAGAGGGACGTGCCCTCTATATGAGGTTGGGGAGCGGCAGAGTCGGCCTTTTCCGCCCGCTCCCCCCTCCCCCCGAGCGCCGCTCCGGCCGCACCGCGCTCGCTCCGAGCTCCAGCTAAGCTAGAGCCGCTGTCGTCTCCCTCCAGCCACCATCATGATCATCTACCGGGACCTCATCAGCCGTGAGTCGGGACTGCACTCCCCTTACTGCCGCGCGCAAGGGATTGAGGTGCGGGTGGGGCGGGGAGACCGCCGACGCCGCTGTCTTGGGCCTGGAAGATGCCAGCGCCTTTCCGGGAGCGAGGAGGGTCTGTGCCTGGGGCGCGCGCCGGGGTCTCGAGCACCCGGGAAGGGGCGGGGGCCGCGTGCGGCTGGCCGGGCGGCACGGGGAATGGCGCCGGCTCGGGCCTCTGGCGCACGGTGACGGCCGGGTCTGTGTCTCCGAGCAGATGATGAGATGTTCTCCGACATCTACAAGATCCGGGAGGTCGCGGACGGGCTGTGTCTGGAGGTGGAGGGGAAGGTGAGTTCGCCGGGCCGCGGCGCGGGGGAGGCAAGGCCTGGCAGGCTCGGGTTTCCGCCGCTCCCCCGCCCGAGCTTGTGCAATCCTCCCCGTTGCCTCCTGGCGGAGGACACGCTCTTTCCGGGCTCGGGTTTTTCTAGAAAAGTGGAGGCGGAGCTGAGCCTGGAAATAGGTCTGCCGCTTCGGCGCCCATCCTCCTCCCAGGCGCTCCCGGACATGTCTTCTGTTTGGGAGCCCCAAGTCCTTCAACGTTAGCCCTATTCCTACTTATTCATCCACTCTACAGCCCACATAACTTGGACTGGGTTGTAAATGATCCTCATTCTTTTTGGTCAATAAAGAATTCCTGTTCAGTTACGGTGTTGCATGAAATCGAGGGGTCATACATTTTTGCCTCATAGTGATGTGTTCCTCGTTTTCAACAAGAACCAGGAATGTTTGGTGGAAGGATGATGGGCATGAGCTGCCGGCGTAGACTTTTTGGATGCGTTTACGGTGAGGTCAAGGATGTGTTTGTAGCTAAACTTTTTCTTAATGCAGATGGTCAGTAGGACAGAGGGTAACATTGATGACTCGCTCATTGGTGGAAATGCCTCCGCTGAAGGCCCCGAGGGCGAAGGTACCGAAAGCACAGTAATCACTGGTGTCGATATTGTCATGAACCATCACTTGCAGGAAACCAGCTTCACAAAAGAAGCCTACAAGAAGTACATCAAAGATTACATGAAGTCGTAAGTTACTGGCACACCCAGTTGATGTCTGGAATCCTATAGGATTTTAGGAATTGGCTAATTTTTAGATTTTAGGAGCAGGCATGCTTGTCAAAGGCCTTTAGGTAACATAAGGTGAGCATACTGGAGCATGCGCTCTGCTTTTACTGTTTTAGACTAGTACTTTGGAAATGTGAAATTCAAAACTGAAACAGTCTTGAAACATCTCTGTGACCTAGTAGTTTCTTGATTGTGCCATGTTATTTTGCTCAGTGACAGCTAGTTGCCCATTTCAGTTTGGAGTTTTTACTAATGAGAATTCATTTTGCTCAGAATTCAACAATTTAACCTATCGATGAAATATTGTTTTAGAATCAAAGGGAAACTTGAAGAACAGAGACCAGAAAGAGTAAAACCTTTTATGACAGGGGCTGCAGAACAAATCAAGCACATCCTTGCTAATTTCAAAAACTATCAGGTAAATATTTGGATCAAAGGATTGTACAGTTTTAACTGAGAACAAAAAGGAGTTACTTGATGAATCTATGATGTATTTAAATTGTGGTTAATTTCTCAGGCTTTTGAGCAGTTTAAATACTTGTTTAACTGTTTCCAGATCTTGTCTTCTGAGTGCAGCATCTTAACCTTACTCACTTCCCGGATGACATTTCTCAGTTCTTTTTCTTGAATTGCTTGTTAAACCTCTAAGTCGTCTTCAGTTTTCTTTTTACAACTCAGTGTGTCTCATTGCCACTGGAGTTTTCTGATCTGATTTTGTCCTATTGAGAAACCTAAATGACTTTCCTTCACAACCTGGCTCTTTAATTTTTCAGTGTTCACATTCTCTGGCCATAAGATGACTTTCCTCATGATGTGCTCTCGCTCATTGCTAGCCTTTTGTTCCCTGTGCTTGACTATGTAAACAGGCTTGTTTGTAGGGTTTGGAATTGGATATGTGGGGTTGAGAGTTTGTTTCCAGAAAGCCTAAAGTGTTCCTGGATTGCTCTTTACTCATATTTTGGTTTTTAGTACTTTGAACTTTTTTTCTCTTAGTTATCAGCCTTTAGTTGCTGAAAAGTCTCTTGATTAGTGAGTGGTGTTCTGAATCATCATTTGATCTATTGTTTTGATATGACATATCTGTGTATAATCTAATTCTGGATATTTGTTTGCTTCCTAAGTTCTTTATTGGTGAAAACATGAATCCAGATGGCATGGTGGCTTTGCTGGACTACCGTGAGGATGGTGTGACCCCATATATGATTTTCTTTAAGGATGGTTTAGAAATGGAAAAATGTGTAAGTATAAAGTGGGTTGAAACCAGTAATGTAAAAATAGAGATATCCTAGGCATAATTCTCCTTGTGTCATGCCACGGGGATATAGAATGTATGCTACAGCAGTCCTCTCAAACTGAGGGTCTGTGTCTTGTTTCTCTCCTGGGATCTAAGGAGGGTTTAACATGTAAAAGATATTTGTGGTACAGAAAGGCTTAGAGGCTTTATCTACAGAAAACTTCCTACAGATGACATTAAGAAGCATTGCTTAAATACTGAGCTAGAGATCAGAGAGAACACCCTATGTTGATCTTCCCCATAAATGGCCAGTTGAAATCAGACTGGCTTTCCCTATTTTGCCAAACATACATGAGTATTAAAACCTTTTACTAAGGAAACTTCTCATTTATTGATAATTGGCAGCTGGTCATTAAAAACCTTGATGTTACTTTTAGTGAGTACAGAGCAGGCTGCCGAACCTGTATGAAAATTGTTTTAGAGAAATTACATGCAAGGGGTTGCTGGAGGCAGTACTGAAATGAAAGCATTCATTATTGTAGCTTTCAGAGAATTCCATGTAAATTAGAGGAATAAATAAGATAAATTTAAGGCTACACTAAACAGGATTGGGCAGCAATGAAAATGTTCAGTACAGTACAGATTATTTGCTGTAGGGATTATTAAAAGGGTATGAGATTTTGTTAGTGGACCAAAGTGTATGAGTATCTGATTTGGTCAGGATGGTTCTGCATCCACTGATAGACCTTGAACAGTCTGCTGTTGTTCTTTTGGTTTGCACTAGGATGCGAAAGAAAAGTCCCTGCGCTTTCTGTCTGTCTGTGTGGCAGCCCAGATTGAATAGGGGAATACACCTGTAGCCTAAAAATGTTAAATACTTTCTTTCATATTGGAAAAAGATATTAATAGAATCTTCCTTGTTTTTACAGTAACAAATTTGGCTGTTTGGATCTATCACCTGTCGTCATAACTGGCTGGCCACTGCTTTCATCCACACAACACCAGGACTTAAAAGACAAATGGAACTGATGCCATCTTGAGCTTCATTTATTTTGATGTTGATTTATTTGGAGCGGAGGCATTGTTTTTGAGAAAAAAACATGTGTAGGTTGTCTAAAAATAAAATGCATTTAAATTCATCTGAGAGAATGCCTCTTAGTTTAATACATATCTAACTCCATCCTGTGTAGTGTTCCTGGAGAAGCTAGACCCGGGTGTTAGACCACTACTAGAAAGCATAAGACTGTCTTCAGATAACTTCTGCAGTGAAAACTACTTCGGGACTTGGAAATACAAACAAGAGTCAAAAGTAATTGAGTTGAAGTAAAGGGAAAGACCATGCTCATAGCAGTGCCAACACCTGAAGTGGATTCCTTACACATTTCATCACCTACAAATGGAAGTAGTTAACTCTGGAAGAGATTACTGAAAGAATAAAAAGAGACTAATACAGTTGGAAGCAAACTATTGTCTGAGCTTATTTATAAAGCAAGTAGAGAAAGCAAGTCCTAGAGAAATCTAGGTATCTCCTGGAAGTGCTTGTGTCAAACTCCATGGGAAAGGGATGGCAAACTGGCTTGCCCTACCACCTGTTTCTATATGATACTAAGGTGGTACTTAAAATTTTCAGTGGTTGGGGGGAAGAAGATCAAAACAGCTTATGGGACATGAAAAAGATTGAAACTGAATTTGTGTCTAGTTTTAGTGGAACACTGCCATGCCCATTTGTTTATTTCTGGGCTGACACTGGGAGAGCAGAGGAGTGACAGGCCTTAGGGCCTGCAAACCCTAAAATAGCCATGTGGCCCTCCCTTCACGGGGAAGGTCTGCTGGCCCCTGTTTTAATTACAAATGGGATGTGGGATAGCTTGTGAGCAGAGGACAAAGCATCTGTGTTCTCATACTGTATCTGAAAAGACTGGGTATCGGAACGAGAACATGAAAGTGCATCTACTTGACAGGCCTGGAGCAGTTACCGTCTGCTGCTGAGGTTTCCACTACAGATGCAAGAAAAAAGTATCCTCGCGCTTTCTGTCTTTCTGATTGTGGCAGACAAGATTGAATAGGGGAATACAGGGGAATTCTGTAATTCAGATGTCAGTTAGTTAACGGTAAAAGCCTGCTTTACTCCCAAAAGTGAGTTTACAAGGAAAGTATTAGAAATAGTCCCCCCCTATACCCTTGCCGTCTGATTGATTCCACTTCTAAAAGCGTAAGGGTTAAGTCTTAGTTATGAGGCAAGCCAATGGTACTGTTACCTGGTTCTATAGCATGTGAAACCAGGGTGAATCCAGTGATTTGGCAATCTGGAATTTGCCCTAGGAACTAGGGTCCAGTGTAGTTCAGAGCCTAAGAGGAATCAGGTTGGTAGTGTCCCCTAGTGACTGGTGAAAGCAAACCCAAATACTGGGAACTGCAGTCATGCTGAGGCAATTTTAAGCATTCTGGTTTCTGAATGTAGAGAATGCAGAGAAAGTGTCAGTGATTGAGGTGGCCCCCTGCTGGCCTCTGAGATGGGGGTGGGGGGGATGATTTTCAGGCAGTGGTCAGTGCTGTGAGGGTGAGGATAATCTGATAGGGGGAGAAGGCTGCAGCCTGATTTAGTGAGCTGGCCTTGGAAGAGTCTGGAAGGACAGGAACAGCAATGTGGAGGCTTTACGTAGGAAGGGAAGAGTCCAGGCAGTGGCCTAAGGATGCTTACTTCGGATCTGTTTTCAGTTACTCCCAGTTGGGTTAAGATAGTTTATGCAAGAATAAGAAGGTGCTGTGTGTCCGGTGTCACTGCCGCCTAGTTTGATACTAGCATGTTCCCACTCTCAGGGCTACAGGTATGTAGAACAAACAATAAGGTGCAGAAAGGACAGCTGTTTTCTAGGAAAGCCTTTGTGATATGATTAAATAGGCTAAAAGCAAGGAGCTTAAGTGGCTTTCTGGGGGCAGAGCATTCTAGGCAAGAGTAGCAGAAGCAGAGTGTGCCTGACGTGTTCTGGGGCCAAGCTGGCCGGTCTGCTGGACGCGGGATGGCAAGAGAAAGCTGAGGTAGAGAAGCAAGTGCATAGGAAAAGAAACCAGATCACGCAGGAAAGCCACAGGAGAGCTCTGAGCAGAAGGGTGACCTGATCTGACCTACAAGGTCTTTTTGGCTGCTGGGTAGCATGATAAAAGCCAAGAGACAATGTGTGATATTTTTAGGTGAGACGATAGTGGCGTATTCTAGGATGACACTTGTGGAAGTAGTTGGAAATGAAAGGATTTGCTGATGTGTTGAATGAGGTGAAAGAATGGATTTAAGGAGGATGCCAAGTGATTTATCCTGAGCACCTGGAAAAAAGTCACCACTGAGATGGGGAAGACTATGAAGGCGGGAAATCTGGGTTTGCACAGGCTAAATTTGAGATGCTGATTCATCTGTTTTTTCCGATTTTCCATTGTAGGTTATAAGGTAACGTGCTGTACGTTACAAACTTGTTTATCTGTTTTATATATAGTAGTATGTATGTTAATCCCAAACTCCTACTTTATCCTACTCTGCTTGCTCTTCCCCTTTGGTAACCGTAAGCTTGTTTTCTATGTCTCGAGTCTATTTCTGCTTTATAAATAAGTTCATCTGTATCATTTTTAAAGATCTCACATATAAGTGATATCATATATTTGTCTTTCTCTTTCTGACTTCACTTAGTATGATAATCCCTAGGTCCATCCATGTTGCTGCAAATGGCATTATTTCATTCTTTTCCATGGCTAATATTCCACTATACAAGGGAGTATTGTGGTAGAGTGCATGCTTAGCGTGCATGAGGTCCTGGGTTCAATCCCCAGTACCTCCATAAACAAAAAACACACCAAAAAACACCTTATGGTTACCAAAGGGGAAGGGGCGAGGAATAAACTGGGAATTTGGGATTAACATATACACACTAGTACATATAAAGTAGATAAGCAAGGACCTACTCTATAACACAAGAAACTATTATTAAGTAGCTTGTAATAACCTATAATGGAAAAGAATCTGAAAGAGAATAGAAGTTTATGTAAAACTGAATCACTTTGCTGTACACCTGAAATAAAACTATTCAAAGTCATGATACAAGTACATGTTTTTCATTACATTGTATCTGCTTAAGCAACAGGTGTGTAAATGACTCATTTGAATTACACATTCTTCTCAAAATTTAGTTAAATCTCTAGGAAATACTGTGTTGATGTAAATTCCATCTGAACTGCAGGGTTTAACCAATAACTCTGCAAACTATGCTGGTAAAATTCCAAGGAGAACAGCAAAAACCTTAAGCAACTTGAAAAAACCCTGATAACAAGGCTGCCTTGTAAAGTTCTGAGCATCTGTGTGAGCATGTGCCTGGAGCTGAGAGACCTCGGCTAGCAGCCAGAATCCTCTCAGTAAAATGGAATTTCAACCAGGGGGACTTGAATTAATAGAGACCACATCTTAATGACTGGTAACTTGCACTTAGTAGGTTACTGCTACGCACCTCTTAGTTCTGTGTAAAAGTCTGGCTAACGGCCACCTCGTGGGCCACAAACCTCTTCCTGCAAAAGCTCGTTTTCCGGCAATTGGTGTGTGTTTTCAGGGACTTTGGCCATGAGAACTGAGAGCCCAACTTGTTTTGAGATAGATTTATGATCGCCTGGGGCTGTGAACCATACTTGAAAGTCACTGCACTGAAAAAGTTTTCTTTTGATACTGCATAGAAGTGTGAGCTACTTTGGGTATTTGGCTCTTTTGGTAACATTTAATAGTGCATTATTCCAAAGGAAAAGTCCTTGACTAAAGTGTTTCACATACACAACTAAAGAATGCAGTGCTATACATCTTTCATTGAATTAAAGTCAACTGTTATGACAGCCTATTGAATAGGACAGATTCTTGGAGTTTGCAGATAAAGTTACAAATAATGCGAGTAGTTAATATTTATCCCACTGAAGTCCTCCAAGCCCATCCCTCAGTACAACGGTGCTATGTCAGACTGCACGCTTGCTGGCTGCCCGGAGCAGACGTCCACCACTGTGGGGCGTATTTTTAACTACCAGCACGTTCCAGTTTATCTCCTGAGATCTTGTACGTTGTGGATTTGTGCTGCCATACACAGCTTCACACATTTAAGATTCTGTCTTACGCTGAGACCTGAGAGCCTCTTTAAGTGGATGTGGTTTTAGCAGGAGTCCATACAATTAAGTGTCTAGAAACAGCTGAGGGGAGGAGTCCTCCCGGAGTATTGCTTGTTCAGTGATGTTTCCCTCAGTTACTGACATCTCCCCTCCTGCGCCAGGATACACCTGACATCTGCCTTGGTGTATATATACACAGCGTTCTTTTCTGAGCTTTGAGGTGGAGCAGGGAGCACAGAACAGGGGAGACCAGCGCAGGCAGTGCTTCTGCACGTGAGTCCCCATTTAAGAGAAGGGAGAATTCGCGTATCAGGTGACTCATTGGGTCCTCTGGGAGAGGACAGACCACACCGGCCACCCAAGAGGACAGTATTTTTCCCAGTATCATATGGCTACTAGACATCATTCAGTCCAAGTTTCTAACCTGTGATTTGACACTAAAAATCCAGCCCTGCACTTGGTGATTTTCCTCAAGCATAGAGACAGCAGGAAGCCCTAGTTTATTATCCAACGCAGCTTGTTGGTGGCCTCATCCACAGTGCAGGGTTATACAGTTACTCCACCTCGTGTATAATCTACCATTCCCTAAGCAGCTGGTAGGAATTTGGCAAGTCACAGGGAAAGCTGGCATTTTGTTGGACATCTATGCAAAGCAGAGCTGTGTGTAATTTCCTCTTCCTTGAGGACATTCATTTGGAAGTCTCCCTCAAGAACTGCCAATTTGTAGTTAAATGCCCGAACTAATATTCAGCCGGGGAGTGGGGTGGGAACTGGCGACTGAAAGGGGGAAAATTACTGCACATGAAATTAAAACAATAATACCTCTTTTGACTGCCTCACGGAGGTGGGATAATGCAGATCAACAGATGGCAAGGATAAAATTGGAAGCAAAGTCAACTTAGCTCTTGGGATGCATTCATTGTCTTCTC
This sequence comes from Camelus bactrianus, assembly GCF_048773025.1. NCBI lineage: Eukaryota > Metazoa > Chordata > Mammalia > Artiodactyla > Camelidae > Camelus > Camelus bactrianus. Next base: position 18,050,706 of record NC_133552.1, read on the forward strand.
CATCACCCTCCTAGCACCCCATCGTGCCGAAGCCTCCTCCAGTGTCTTAACTTGAAGGGAGTCCACACGGATGGATTTTATAAAGTGGAACAAGGGCCGGGTGGCAGTACCCTTGGTGGCTGCCGTAATAGCAGGATGGTAAATACCAACTGCTGGCATCTATTAAAAGCAAAAGTGACTAAGCTTCTGAAAATTGGTTAAGTAATGTGCCACCTGTTCTCTGCTCCACAGACAAGGGAGGAGGAGGACTGGGTGTGAATGTGAGAGCAGCAGACATTTTAGCATCCCAAGAGCAACGTGGAGGCTTGTAATTTCGAGAGTTACCAAACCCCACGGTTTATGGGTATGAGGGTTGTGCAAACCCCCCCTCCAGCTACTCTCAATGTCATGTGGTCATCTTGCTGAATATTTTCTGAACCTTCAGGTTGCCTCTGTCTGAAGCCCCTTCCTACTCCACCTCCCTGATCTGCCTGTATTCATCTGGTCTTCTCCACACACCACACAACTCACGCCTCCCCTTGGTTTTGCAGTGCACACAGGGCTGGCCGCCCGTGCCCTTGGCCTGCATTGAGCAGTGCTGGGTTTAATGCTCTGCTCTCACTGTCTTACAATTCCTAATAAAAGAGAGGGCCCCCCAGTTTCATTTTGCACCAGGGTGCACAAATTAGGAAGCCAGTCCCAAATGCTTGCAGGGGAGGCAGGAAGGGGGCGTATGTTCTGTTAGATGCTGGTAATGGGTGGCGGGTGGAGCCAGGTGGAGCTGGGTGAGATGCTCAAGAGACATGGAGGTGGCTTGACGGCCCCAGTGAATTTTGTTCTCTTGTACAGATAATAGGTCACTGACCGGTGTATAATCAGATTCGCCCAAGAATACCAAAAGCGCACATTGTAAGTTTTGAACAGATGGATTTGACATTTGGCTCTTCTCCAAGGGAGAAAGGTGAGAATAGCTGTGGCCTCTCAAAGGAAACAGGAGGGTTTTAGGGGTTGAGTGCACCTCACCAGCCTTCACCATCCCAGACACGGATTTTTGTTTTTTCTTAATCATAGCTAAGGCCTGCGAGCACATAACCCAGGAATGGCCCATTTGATGGAATGACCAATAGGGCTTTTCAATAGGGTTATTTGTCATTTATCAGGAGGGTGTGGGGGGAAGAGCGCAGTGTCAGTAGTAGAGTGTGTGCATGAGGTCCTGGGTTCAATCCCCAGTACCTCCATTTGAAAGAAGTGAATAATTAAGTCAACCTAATTACCTCCCTCTCCAAAAAAGAGGGTGTATCTAAGTTGCCAGCTGGGCACTGCGCATGTAGTCTTCCTACTTTGTATCTGGGTGTAGAACTTGGGAAGGTGCAAATAGAAAATTATTTTTTTAAGTAAGAAACTCACCCTTTCTCTCAGTATAAACATAGAATGAAATTCTTCACAAAGCCTTTCATTGCTGGGCCACTTGCTTACCTGTTCAAGCTCAGCTGCCTCTGCTTTGCATCTGCCCTCAGCTCCAGGGGACGCGCAGGGGGCACGGTTCTGACCCTTCGCACGAATTCTCTCTCCCAAAAGGCCCTCCTCGTTCATTCCTACAAGACTGCATTTCGTTTTATCTTGGAAGAGTTCACTGATTCCGCCAACCATTCCATCCACCTTCACCCTCGAGTGAGGTGACCCTCTTCTGCTTTCCTGAAGTCACTGAATTCCTTGTCTTTGCGCCATTGTTATCCCTGAAAGCAAGGATAGAGTTTATCAGTGTTTCTTTGCAGGTGGCATTCCATAGGGATTTGCTGATGGAGTAAATGATGAGCTTTCACCAGTCCCTGAAGTGCTTTGAATGCCGTTTTCCCCTGTGTTGCTCCTGTTTCCAAATGCAGACATTCAGTTTGGGAAAGTGGGTATTGAGACAAGAATGTGTGGTTTGAAGAAGGGCAGGATCTTCTACCTGAAGTGCCTTCTGCAGAAGCCATCAGTCCTGGCCATCGCTAATGGAGCTGGAGATTAAGGTACTTAATCTTAATTAAGAATGCTTTCCTTCTGCCTCAGTGGTGAAATCATTCTTTTGCAGAGCACTTACTGTCGTAGCTTAGCTTAGCTTTCCCTATTGTCTCAAGCTAACTGTCATTCTCTTTGCGTGTGATACTGCATATTGGACTTTTTCTTACCCTACTCTAGATTCCAAAGTTACATCCACTGTGCGATTCCGGAGTGGGACATGTGGCATTTTGTTGAATCTTGAAGAATGTAACACCCTTGTTTCGGTCATGCTTCAGAATTACCTGGTATGATTTTAATCATCAAATTCTTTGTGCTCCACGATACAGAGGAGTTTCTATGTATTAAAGTTAGAAACTGTAAGGAATCTGAGATTTTACCCTATTTGCAAGCTAACAAGTTAGCCTACCACAGTTTCATGTCCATTTTATGAGAAGACACAAGACCTCCAGGTCTGAGATAATAGGGTTTATTATAGCAAAACCAGCAGCCAGAGCAGCATCTTGCATTGGGTTCCACCCTCAGCCCCCACAGGGTGATGTGATGAGGGTCACGTGCTCTCTGCACTTGCGGTCGGGGGGAGCCTACAGCAGAGGAACCCTGAGGTCAAGAGAATGAGCTTACAAAGCTGCCAACACATCTGCCCATCTTTCCCTCTGGATATACACATTCTTCCCAGACCTGGAATGCGGGCACATCCCTGGGGAAAATGGGAAGGTATCTCTAGTCTATTGCCCTCAGATGTCTTTGGGGAGGTACATCTCTTAATATCTTCAGAGGGATACCCCATCTCTAGCTTCCAAGGGTGTGTGTTATTCAAATATATCCTTCGCTCAGAAGACCCAGACCATACAAGAACATGAGAGCTTCATGGAGAATTGTTTTCAGACACAGCAAACCAGTAAGAAAAAGGAGAGAAGGCCTACAGCAAAATGGGCAAGGGGAATAATCAGAGAGTCCTCAGAAAAGGAACTATAAACATATGAAAAGAGATCCCGCCTCACTCAGAATACAAGAAACACAAGTTAAAATTGCACTGTGATATTACTTCTGACCTATCGAATTGCAAAAACATTTTGCTACCCCTCTGTTGTGGAGGCTGCAGGGAAATGAGCCCCCAGACACCACATCACAAATGCATGTAACAGCTGACCAAGTCCTTCCATTTCTAGGAAGTTATCCTACACATAAAATCACTGCAAACGAACTAACGTGTACCCAAAGTTGTTCTTTGAAGTATCATTTGTGATAGCGCTGGAGGACTGCTTGAATACATTGTGGTATTGCCTCAGTCCATTTGGGCTGCTAAGACAAAGTACCATAACGTGGGTGGCTTAAACAACACACCGTTGTTTCTCAGAGTTCTGGAGGCTGGAGCACAGCTGGGTCCTGATGGGCGCCCACTTCCCGGCTTGTCGACAGCTACCTTCTCACTGCGTCCTCACATGATGGGAGGGGTGAGAGAGCTCCCAGCAGCTCTTCTAAGGGCACTAATCACATCACAAGGGCTCCACCCTTATGGCCTAATCACCTCCCAAAGGCCGCACTCCTAATACCATCACACTGAGTGTTAGGATTTCACCATATGAATTTTGGGAACCCACAAACATTCACGCCATAACAGGTGTTGTGTAGACTGAAATATTCTGTATATTGAAACACTAAGCAGCCATAAGAATGAAGACCTCTTTATGTACTGCTATGAAACAATCACCAAAAAATATTTTTATGTGAAGAAGCAAAGTGCAGAATAGTGTGTTTAGAGAGAAAAAAAAAAAAAAAAGCTTACCTGCGGGTATAGGCATAGAAAGTTTCTAAAGGATACATCAAGGTAGAAAATCTCTGGAAGGAAACTGGAAACACTCCACTTGCTTTCCGTAATTTTTCAATCATTTGGATGTATCACCTACTCATTAAATGAATTTGAATTTTTACAAAGCCAAGCCCCACACTACACCTACTGAATCAGAATGTCAAGCGTTTTAAAAGTCCCTCTGGAGATTCTGCCACCTGCTGGGAGCTGCGGAACCACCCCTGCAGCAGGAACAACCGGCAGGGAACAACTTCATTAGATAACCGAATGGAAGATGGCCAACACTGCCCTCTTGTGGGAACAAAATATAAAGCGCCAGAATGGAAAGGAGTCTTAAAAGTCAACAAACGCTCCCACCCAAAGCTCAGGACCCTCAACCTACAGCCCTCTTCACCCAGGTGCCCTGATTGCCTTGCATTTCTGCAGGTATCTTGGCTCATTTTCCACATGCTACATTATGTGATAATATTTTGATGCAGCCTAAACTTACTTATTTTTTTGTGGTGGGGAGGTTAATAATATCACTCAGGTGATCATGTTGCGCTTTCCACCAGCTGAAACTCCTGGTTGTTCTTTGTGACTGCTGCTGCTGCAAGCCAGATGTGCCCCACACAGACACGGGTGCAGCTGGGTTTCAGACTCATGTAGGAACTTACACTGTGACGCTGTTTTCTCCCTTTGCACACCAGATGTTTCAGCATCTGATTTGTGCTATACAAGGTTTCCTTCCTAATTTTTTTAAAATTCCATTTTGGATTTGCTAAAATAAACGAACGATGATACCGTTTTGCATCCATGTGGCAAACGTATAAGAAAAACTCATTATTTCTATTTCTGGAAGGGATCACGTGGGATGAGCACAGTGCGGTGGTGACAGTTTTGAAATCTGGGTCCTACTTAAAGCCCCACCGCTTACTAATTGTTAGAACCGCAACATCTCAACTTCTCTAAGCCTTAGCATCTCCAACTAGAAAACGGAGACATACTTTGCTGGCTGGTTCAGTAAATGGAGACTATCACAGAAGTCTCTTTATCTGAGAAATTTCTAAGTACTGGCCGCTACTGTGAGTCAGGTATAAAATACAGGATGCCTGTCCATATTCTCTCGTATGTAGCCCTGAGAAAATGTTCCAAGAATATGTTTTAGAAAATAGAGGCACACTCTTGGTCAAGTGTAGCTGTGTTATAACCATAATTTCAGAATAAATGTGTTTTAAAATAATTTAAAATAATTAAAGGCCAACCTGCAATAACAACACAACAACAAAAAATACGTTTTAGCCCATGTGCATTACCTCCTGCCTGGCTGCTGTCCTCCAACCCTGTTTTCACTGAAAATCTTGCCGTCACACAGTTAGTGTTTCGAGAGACGGCTGGCAACATGGCCTGTAGAGTAAACCCTGGATGGGGAGCCACGGGGCCTCGCTCTGGTGCTGGCCCAGACCCCCACGGCCACAGAGCCATCATCCGAAGTGAGACGGTTAAGCTGGACGACCCTTGGTTTAAATCTAGGTCCTTTCCATCCTCTGTGAACTTATACTTCCTAAGCCTTTAGGGCCTTTGCTTTACTAAAACTCATTTGGCGGGGGAGGATATAGCTTAAGCGCTAGAGCACATGCTTAGCATGCACAAGGTCCTGGATTTGATTCCCCAGTGCCTCCTCTAAAAATAAATAAACCTAATTACCACCCCCCTCCCCCCCAAAAAACAAAACTCGTCTGATTTGCAGCTTCATGAATGGACCTAGAGATTATCATACTAAGTGAAGTAAGTCAGACAGAGAATGACAAATATCATGGTATTTCTTATATGTGGAATCTAAAAAAAAAATGATACAAATGAACTTATTTACAAAACAAATAGACTCACAGAAAACAAATTTACGGTTACCAAAGTGGGGAGGGGGGATAAATTAGGAGTTTGGGATTAACCTATACACAGTACTATATGTAAAATAGACAAACAAGGACCTACTGGATAGCACAGGGAACTATACTCAATACCTTGTAATAAGCTACGATGGAAAAGAATCTGAAAAAGAATATATATATATATTCTTTTACATTATATATATATTCTATACATTATATATATTCTATAATGTATAACTGAGTCACTTCGCTGTACGCTTGAAACTAACACAATATTGTAAATCAACTATCCTTCAATTTTTTAAAAAAGATAACAATTAAAAAAAAAAAGAAGAAAGTGAAACAAAAAATCCTCATCTGAGCCACTTTGAGATTTTCATTCAGGGCTAACAAGTAGTTAGATGTTACTTTATAGGTGAGCCTAACCCCTTCCCGTGCTGTGTGAATCTTTTCTCTGTATGCTCAGGTTCCTTTTGTTTCCAAAACAGAACATTGAAAATGCAAAGCTGATCCCTTTCTTGAAAGCTGGTGCCTTCGCTCTTGGCCTGCTTCTGGAAGAGGTGCATGAAAGGCCCACACGTGCTGTTGCGCTGGGGCCGGAGACGCCAGATCACAGCACCTTCCGCAGGCACCCGGTCTGGGAAGAGGATGGAAAATACGTGCCCAGAGACTGATGAAATACAATCCATATTTTATGGCAAGATGAGGAAAAATTTAAAATTTTAAACATAAAATTGTTCTGTGCCTGTTTGGGTCTCTCCCTCCCTTTCAATGTGTGTTGTGCATCTGCATTAACCAGACCTCCTCAGGAGGTAACATTCCTTCTTAATCCCAAGGGTCCTAACTCCTTAGGAGATAACTTCCTTCTTAATCCTGTAAGGGGCCACGGTGACCCTGCTCCGTGACTCGCTTTGTACCTGTGGATCTGGACTGTGTACACTGTCAACAACATGTCATTCAATGTGCAGCCCTCTCTGTCTCAAAACCTTCCACAACCGTGCTTTGACCTCTAACGGGCGGAACAGTTCTTAAAGCTTTCTGAGAAGCCGCTGCCAGGTTATAATCCTCAGTTTGGTTTGAATAACATTTTCCACTTCTTTCTTAGACTGACTGGTTAATTTTTTCGACAGGACATTATGGAGAATGAACACCTAGTTGGAGGATGCGCAAGACATCCAAGGCAGCAAACACTGGGGGCCTCTCCCTTCCGAGAATCTGAGATCTGAGACGATCCAGGCTTAGAGTGCTGCCGGAACAGGCATTTACAATACGACAAAGGAAGAATTTCCTAACTCCCACCAGGCTATCAGCCACTGGCACGACTTGCTAACATGGTTTTATGGAATGATTAATGTGGCAAAGCTGGATATCATTTTGGAATGTTTTTCACGTATCCCTTCATAAAGGCAAGGCAGGACCACAGGTGGGGCCTTTCAGCCCGTGGCTTGATGGCTTCTCTAGGCCTCATGAGATGGTTGCAATAAATTGTTTCCCTCCTCTTCATGCTTGGGTCCTCAAAATAGCTGTTCTCACTTCACTGTGTCCTGGTATTCTTGGACCCAACCTCCCTCCCACTGAGGTTCTAACTGAAGCCCAAAACTGGACCAGCCTCACTTCATATCTATCACAGGTGGATTTTTTTTTTAAATAGTCCTTCTTAGAAAAGATGACTCCAAACTTCAGTGTGGCAGAGTTGAAAATGTTTCAGAGTTGGGATATGCGATAAATGATTGAATAATGGCCCCAGTGACTCATCTGGATCCCCGCCCTTTGCAAGTGACTTTGTCGCTCCTCCCATCAAGCCTTCTCACTTCCTTTGTGGTGAGGATGTGGCAGAAGTGTCAGTGTGACAGTTCCAAGTTTAAGCTTCCAGAGGCCATGAGCACTTTGACTCTCTCGGGAGCATTGGCTCTCCCAGAACAATCCTGGGCTAGCTGCTGGAAGATGAGAGACCAGCACAGTAGAAGTGAGTCATTCCAGTTGAGATCATGCTAAACAGCCAGGTGACCTGCCAGCTGACGCAAATGCCTAAGAAAGCCTGGCCAAGACGAAACAAGACCAGAGCTGCCCAGCTAAGCTCAGCCTAAATTGCTAATCTGCAGAATCTTTGTGTACACGCCTGTGAGTGGAATATGTTTCATGTCTCTTGGGTAAACACCTCAGAGCAGAATGGCTGGGCTGTTATGACAGGAGAAGGTTTAACTCCAAACCCATTTGTTCAATACTATTTCCGACTATTCCTCTTATCCACGTTTAAGCCAAACTGAACTCTTTACTTTTTCTCAGACATGTCCCAGGATCTCCTGCCTCCTTGCTTGCCTTCATGTTAACCCTTTGGCCTGGAACATCCCTTTTCCGATCACCCCATCTACCTTAGCTCCGTTCCAGTACCACCTCCACAAAGGCTCTTTCTTCTTCTCAGAAGTGATGGTTCCTCCTTGGGAAGCCCACAGAGCTTTAGCTGTAGCATCCTTTTCATCTTTGAGCTCTTGTCTCCTCTGCTAGATTCTAAGAATTCTTGATGGCAGGAGCCCCCTCCGCCCACCCCTCTACTTCAGTTCTTTGCATAGGGTAAGCACTCAGCAAATCTTTGTTGAATTAAGGGATATAATTTATAAAGCATGGAAAGGGTTAGCATATAGGGTGTTTGAGAAAAGGGAATGGGTAAATTACTTGAAGAGAAGAAAGCAAAAAATGGTTACAGTAGCTCCTTCAGGACAATCTTATTTGCAAAAAGATTAAGAACTTGCCTGCCTTGTGTGATGTGAAGTGTTATTTAAAGGGCGCCAAGGTATCCTGGTTCTCTGTATCCCAGAATAACCCTCCTGCAATTGACCTGCTTGCACATCTGACATTCTGTCATCAAATATCCATTCCTGTGCAGAAATTGAGTATCAGCAGTCACTAGTATCACAAAAAAGAGACCACTAGGCATTAAGTGCGGCCGATGGAGGACCACACCACCTATGAAATGGTCTTGTCAAAAAGATCACACCTGAATCTAACCGACAAGCAACTACCGAAGTACAGCGGCACCTGGGGCAGAGGACACAGTAAACCACGTTACAGGGACGCCATTACCAGAGTCTTGACTGTGGGGGATTCTAAAGGACAAATAGCCTGTTTTGTTTTTTTAAGCAAATAAGCTGAAAGAAAAAAGAGAGGGGAAACTATAGATTAAGAGATTAAAAAAATACAGATCGGGGGAGGGTGTAGCTCAGTGGTAGAGTGCATGCCTAGCATGCATGAGGTCCTGGGTTCCAACTCCAGGGTCTCCATTAAAAAATAAAAAATAAAAAATAAATCTTATTACTCCTCACCACCCAAAAAAAGGTCCTGGGTTCAATCTCCAGTACCTCTGTTAAAAATACAGATCAACTAATTGCAATTTGTAGACCTTTTTTGGGTCTTGTGTGAAACCAACTGTAAAAAAAAAAATTATGATATTGATGATATTATGGGTTTTTTCAGTCTTAATCTTTTAAAGACTATTATAGCTGAGATCTATTTCAAAACAATATAGAAAGAAAGAAGTGGATGGTGATATAGATGAAACTAGACTGGTAATGAGTTGACAATCATTGAAACTGGATGATGGGCACCTGAAGGTTCATTATATTGTTGAAATTTTCCAAAATCAAAAATTAAAAAAACAAAAAAGACTGCTTTGAGGTTAACATTTGAGGGGCTCCAAAAGGCCTTTTATAAAGTGTAAGCACTCCCAGTAGGGTAACACGTGAACAAATGATAAATCATTAACATTTCAGCCCTTGATGGTTTCCAGTAGCTGACACAAAACATCTACCTTCCTCAGCCCAGCCTATCACCACCTCAGCCCCAACACCCTCTCCAGCTACTCCCTGAGTGAGCCCCGCACCCCCCAACACACCCTCCACTTTCCTGCCTCCATCTCCTTGCTGCTCAGGCCATTTCACCTCTTGGAACCTTCCCTCTTCCTCCCCCTACCTGGCTGAACCCACTGCTCTTCAAAGACGCAGGTAATGTCGCTTTGTCCGTGACTCCCCCACCCTCCTCAGTCAGAATAAATCACTTCACCCTCCATGCGTGCCCTAGAGCTGTTTCCATATGCTCAGCACATTGTGGCAACTTATAATGGAGAAGTCTGGGTTCTTCTCCAACCGAAATCAAGAGACATTTTTGGTAGATTCCCCATTTGAGTTAATATATTCTATTTATTCTAATCTTAGGCAAGGCTGGACAACCTTCATTTAGAGGCACCATGAAAGTCTATCTTCTGGCCAGAGTTAAGCAGGCTGCACTCAGACTTGATGTGCTGCAAATTCAAACAGCTACACGTGCTGATGGGTCGAGCATCTGAGGGAAGCAGGCTGAAGACAGACTGGCAAAATGGAGAGCATGTTCCTGGTCCAAAGGTGTGTTTATCAGTCACCTCCCATGGGCTGTGGTCCTGAGGGCATGAGGGCCCAGCTCTGGCAGGTTTTCTAAGAAAGCTAGGAAGTTCTCTTGCATAGGCCCCTTCCAAGGCCCAAATGTTTTTGTAAAATTTGCAAAACATAAGATATCTGTAATCAGTTAAGACAGCTCCCTCTATTTTAATTTCCATCACTCTCGTGCTAAGATTTGGTAGCACTGAAGTGGCTGCAGATAAGGTTTGCAGTCATTAAACGTGGATACGTCAGTTACTGCCAGCCATGCTGGCAAAGGAATGGTTTCCAGAAATTCTTCTATCACCCACTGTGACAATTTACCTAGAACTGTGATATATGCCTTAAAGATAAAAGGTTCAGAGGTCATATCATGATATAATCTTCCAGCGCCCAACATTGTAGGCAGTGGAGGAGAAAGTATAAAATATAGGGAGCTAGAAGCTAGTCTATGGAGTTGTCCACTCCTTAGATGTGTAAAACTCTGTATAAAATATGTAACAAAGTTATTTTGTATGCTTGTGAGATGAGAGTCCAGCATTGCCAGATCTTTTGATTTTTCAGGAGAAACTAGAACCCCTTCTTGCATGGCCCGCATGTTTTTGTATATATCTGCAGAATGAAGATGTGGCCAAAGAGTTCACAATAAAAAAAAAAATAAATAAAATAGGGAATACAGTGAAGTGACAGGCAATTAATAAAAATATTATGTTATTTTCCTAAATATCTGTCAGCTTTTTAAAATGAGAATTTATTGTGATTTAAAAAAATTCTAAATTATGGGTTTTCAACCCTCTTTTTGCTATGAACTTCTGTGGCAGTCTGGTGAAGCCTAGGAAAACAATGTTTTTAAATATATAAAATAAACTATGTATAATTACAAAAGACAATGCTGAGACAGTTATCCAAATATATTTTTTTAAATTTATGATACAGTCATATATTTGCTTTTTAGTGCTTTAAGAAGACCCAATGGCAGGCCTAATAACTACTGAAATGTTAAATGAGCAGACAGAATATTCTCAGCTATCTGCACAACTGTATTGTCATGTGACTTACATTGTGACAAAGTGACAAAGTGAAGGTATCCCTCTTACTACTGTGGAGTGTTGCTTACATCCATAATTGAAGAAAATGCTAAATTTCAGCTAGAGGTTAATGAAAATAAAGATTTTTTTTTCTACCCAGATGCACACCTCCTGGACTTTTACCCATAGGAGATGGGAACAGGTGTCCGTGGACCTCAGGTTAAAAATGCTTTTAAATGTTCGGTTTCATATCTAACTTTGGATTCATCATTTTATGTTCATTTCCTTAAACAGAGCTGCCCCAATTATATCAGATTTAGGTCGTATAAAACTTGATCTTCAGAATATATCTAGGCGATGACCACTTCTCCCTCATCATCTTTCACCTAAAACCATCCACGCTGTCTAACTGCTTTGCCCTGTGCCCTGTCTATTCACTGCTCTGCAGGCAGAGCAGGCCTTTAACACCCTGAGTCACATCATAGTTACTCCTCTCTCACCCTCCAACGGTTCCTGTCTCACTGAGAAGAGAATCCGAGGTCTTACTCCCTCCTGGAGGTCCGTGTGATAGGGGCCCCTCCCTGCTCACTCAGCTCCCCTGTCTCCTCAGACTTCCTATACACACTCCCGGCTTTCGGCTCGCTCTTTCCCCGGATTTCCACTGGGCTCATAGTCTCATTTAAGGTCTCTGCTTTCCTATCAGAAGGGCCTTTCCTGACCAGTCATCTAACCCGGCAACCCCTCTCACTATCCCTTATTCTGTTTGATATGGTATTACTACTTCCTGATAGGTCACATACTCACATGCTACCGTTTACACCCTTCCCTCCACCCAGTAGAGTGTAAGTTTCACGAAAGCAGGGACATGCGCTTTGTTTTAGTGTAGAATACTGTAAGAGGCCTCAAATCCTCATTTCTGTAGAGATGTTCTTAAGCTCCCGCCACCCCCCACTTTTTAGAGGAAAGGCCCCAGGATCATTGCCTGTCACTGCGGCTGGCCCCTAGGGGCACCCACTTCGAAACGCTTTACTGTGCTGATATTGAAAGGTGTTTACCTGTCTGCTTTTTGGTGTAGGGTCAGATCCTCTGGGAAACATTCAATAAACACACAAGCTTTTTGGAGTGACTTGTGGTTTGGAACCCCTTTCCTCAACCCGGGCAGATACCTTAGAGAAAATGCTAAGATCGATGTTCAGAACCACACCCGCGCTGGGAGCGGACACATTCTGTCTGCCGAAATGCCTTAGCCACACACCCACCGCCTGCGCCCCACGGCCTCTGCCTCCTCCCCGGGCGTCCGGGAGTCCTCGGTGCGCAGCCACCTCCCTGCCCCTGGATCCCACGCCAGTTGCAGAGAGGGGCTGGGACCCGAAGACATCGAGCAACCTCCTCGAAGAGAGCCCACTTCCGGGCTGAGAGCGCGAGGATGTCAGGGGAAAGGGCTGGCGGTGGTGGGGGGCGCGGCAGGGGCCCCCGGGGACCGCCGCTGGCTCCGCCCCACTGCTTTTAAGCAGAAGACAAATGCTGCTCGGGAGACGCCCTCACCTCTTATCCTCTTCTATACTGCCTGTTCCCTAGCAGAATGTACTCCAACTTGCCAAATGAAGAAGAAAGGCAACTCATCAGCATTATCTCTCCTCCTCCTCTATCTCGTTTTCCCGGGACTGATTACAGAGTGTGGGCCACTACAGTTGCAGCGACTGTATGAGCCAAACGGCTGCTCGCTGTGGCTTGGGAGAATGGAAATGAACTAACAGACAATCGGGTTTGTCGCACCAGCAGTTTCATGGCCCTGCCTCTCGCCTCTCCACCCCGACCCGACTCCGCGGATGGGAGATGTCACCTAGAGGCGGCGCGTGCTCCGCGGCTGAGGCTCTGAGATGGGAAGCGTCTGTATGTTCTTGTTGGTTCAGGGAAAGAAGCAGAAAAAAGGTCAAGAGGAAAACATCCATAAAGACCATCTTTTTGATATAGTCAAGTTCCTTCAGAACGAGGACTAAGCAGACATTTTTATAGCCTGGTAGAGAAGAGCCCGGACTTGGCTCGTTGCTTAGCAACATAAAGTTAAAGTGTTAATGAAAACCATTAAGGTGAACGTTTACAAGAGGCAGGTGGCACAGAGTAAATGGATGTCGCTGCACCTCATAATTGAAATGCTTGAAGGCTAAGTGGAGAGAGAGTAGTTTTTGCTTCCAAATATGTCTTTGCAGAAAGCTACCAGTCCCTTGGGAATGAATGGAAATGGAGCTGTTGGCGCATTAAGCACAGTCTAATTCTGTTGTTAATTTATGGTGTGGGCATTCCAAGATGTTCAAAGTGGTTAGCATGTTTATTAGGAATTTGTTCTTTCCAAAGGTGTTAAGTACTCACCGTGCAAAGCGTGTGTGCATCATCACTGCGTTGTCTTTATATGCAAAGCTCTTTATGCTCACATCTGCTATCACCCTTTAGTATCTTATGACTATCTTTTGCCCTCCCTATTCCTGTCCTTTCCTATCCTCTCAAAAAAGGCAAAGGCAGGGAAGGTGATGACTTGGTAGTGGTGCAGGGTGGGGAGGGTAAACAAATTGATAGTTAATACCTGAAATCTTGTGCCAGGGGCTTCAGAAACCAGCAAACATGAAAATACGAGAAGCTGAGTCAACCACTGCTATTGTAGCTCTCAAGCAAAATTTAATAAACTTTGCAACCACTTCTCCAAGCTGTCCCAGGAGAATCAGACTGGGTGATGGGATTGTTACGGTTTTATTAAAATTTGTACAGCCAATAACCCTAACCCATTAGTTGCACCACTAAGGTATAGCTAAATGTGGGAGGGAATGAAAAAAAAAAAGGGAATTAAAAAAAAAGGTATCTAGGTAAAATTTTTCTTTTTAAAAATCACACTCCCAGGTGCTGCATCCAAAGTATATGTATAGAAAATGGACTTCATTAAATCCACTCCCATGCGGCCAATGTACTTTAAAGGCCCAGTTTGGGTGGTGTAGTTTGTTAAAAGGCCAGCAGAGGGCGCACAAGTTTGCTTCCTACAAAACTGCAAGTTGCAGTTCAAAAGACTGAGACTCATACCATGACGGTTTCAACACTTAAGAGGTCTCCTTCCTGGAAAGTGGCGGGGAGAAGCAGGACTGATGGTGAGGTTTCAGCACCATCGGTGTGAACTGGAACATGGCTGGGCTCATGCTCCCTGGTGGATCAGAAAGTCTGGACCTTGTTTTCAGGTGTGGTTTGCTGCTGCTTAAAACGAAGTTCCTTCTCTCCTCCCTCTCAACTTGTCCACCTTGTCCAAGGGTTCTGACATCAAGGTGGTGGACAAGGACAATGCCCGGAAAGGTGCAATTACAGCCTAACGAACAGACAGGTATGAATGGGGGGGTGCACCTCCACAGAGGAGAACAATGAGTGAAATCAGCTCAACCTCATCAAGAGAACTTTGTCATATGTTCTCAAAGTTCTGAATAAATACTGGGATTCCTTTTATTTTCAAATAATATCAGAATCTCTTTTGTCTTGTTTACTGTGACTCCCTGTATTAACTGTCTATTGCTGTGCTACAAATAACCCCCACATTCAGTGTTTCAAAACAACAATAAACATTGGGTAGGGAAGTGGCCCCAGGTCACACAGCTATAGTAAGAAGCAGAACTCAGAATCAAACAGATACCAAATGTTAACCTATATGAAACAACTTAAGTACTATCTACTTATTCCATAGATATTTTTCTCCCTCTCTTTCATGTTTCTGTATGCTCCCAACTTTCTACAAGGGACATGCATTAAAAAAAATTAAAGTACAGTTCATTACAATATTATACTAGTTTCAGGTGTACACATAGTAATTCAGTATTTTTATAGATTATACTCCATTTCAAATTATTATAAAATATTGGCTATATTCCCTATATTAATCCCCTACCCCTATCTTGCCTCTCCGGGACATGCGTTCTTTGATTGGCAGGGATAGGAATCCATTTAAAAATTAAGTTATTTCTAGTAACTTCCAATCAGGGGAGGTTGTGAGTGGGAAGTTTCTCCAGGCAGCTGGGCACAGTGACTAATGTCATGCTGAGGAGGGGGGCCTGTGGGAGAGTGAGGGCTGTGAGGAGGGACACTGGGGGCAGGGGAAACATGGAAGTTGGGGACAGACACTGAAGAAGAAAGCTCTGATGAGACAGATACAGACACAGAGACGAGGAAGTGAGCAGAAGGGAGCGAGGAAGGGGCTCTATCCAGGCCCTGGGCACAGCCTGATGCTGGATCACAGCCAGTGGCTGCCCATGGATGCCTCGCTCGGCACCTCTGCCCCAGGCTGCCCACTGGCTGCTGGCTGGATTCCTTCCGACCACAGACTGATGGGGAGGCAGCTGGGAAGGACTCATCTCCCTTTGGAGGGCCTGTTTCCTCCAACAGAGGGAAGAGTTAACCTTCTACAGAGCTTCTGGGCATGAGGACAATGACTCCCAGTACCCTCTCACCCAGGAAACACAGCAAGCCCCAGCTTCTCAAATTGAATTAAGGGAGACAAAGGGTTGCTCATCCCAGAAACCCATCTGGGATGCTCTGGAGCTGAAGTGGATACAAGTGTGCCCGGCACTCGTGGGCAGAGTTTTGGGATGTGGTGTGAAGCAGGGGGCCATTTTGGAGGGCCGATGGGGGCATGTTTCCACTCCATTTCCACCAGGCCCAGGCTTCCCGCATCTCTAAATAAAAACATCATTACCATCATCATCGTCACCCACCGCCACCTGACTGAAGGTGTTGGGTTACGGCCAAACTCCTCCAGTCTCTCTGCTCTGCTCATCATCTCCACCTCCAGCAGCAGGCACCTCCACATGACTGCCTCTAGACCTCCAGTCTCTAGTTTCACATCTTCAACTTTAGTGCCCTGACTGCACTTCGGAGTCATCAAGTCCAAATGGGACCTGCCATTGCTTTTCTCTATCAATCCGTAGTAAGTAAAGAGAAAACCCATCACCCTCATTTCATGTTGGATCTTTCTTCTCCCTCATTCCTCATATAAGTTACTACCTCTAGTTCTTTCTTTCTTCAGAACTTCTCTGTTCTACCCTTCTTGTCCATTTCCATCTTAGTTCTCAACTTTACTTATCAGTTTATTCATTTAACAAGTATTTGTTAAATGGGGGTAGGCTATAGCTCAAAGTGGTAGACAGCATGCCTAGCATGCAGAAGCTCCTGGATTCAATCCCCAGTATCTCCTCTAAAAAAAGGTAAATAAATAAATAAACCTAATTACCTCCCTCTCCCCACCGCCACCAAAAAAAAAGAAAAAAAAAAAAAAAAAAAGAAAACAAGAAAACCAAGTATCTGTTAAATGTTTCTCGGTTGCCAAGCACTGGGCCAGATGAGGCTCAAACGCTAATCCCAAATGCCAGCTTGGAAGGAGGTGCAATCCCCACGTGGCCGCCTCACGTGGCAGCCTGGCGTCTCCCCCTCTACCGATCTCCCCACTGACCCGCCCACCAGGCAGACTGAGCTCTGAGAGCAGTTCCCATCACACCAATTCTTCCCCAGAGCCTGGGAGTTTTAGCAGTGCCACTGCTTCACAATTCTCACATCTCCCTATAACCTGCTACTCTAGCACCATTTATTGAAGAAGGAAAATTCAAATACCGGCAAGAAGGGTTCTCCTGAGTCCCACTGAGCACGTCTGCCAGCAGAGTGACACCACGGGGGAGGAGGAGGTGGTCAGGGCTCTAAAAGCATGGAAATTTGAGAAAGACGACACAGGGGATGTGCTAACCACCAGTCCTGTTGGTTTTGTAAGCTCAGACGAGTGTTGAATCAGTCTCAGAATGTGGTGATCTGGAGAGCAAGAGCTTAGTTCCTTATTGATAAGCCTCTAAAACACTGTAACATTGTGGGATGAGCATTCAAGAAATGGCCCTATAAACATCATTACACCACTGCTTTTTTTATCCCTTAAATTCAGGTCTCTGGGGCAGATTCATTCTATTTTTTGCTTAAGCCAGTTGAGTTTCTGTTATTTGCAACTCAAAGGGCCTACACTAATAAAATAATTAACATTTGCATATTATTTGATTAAAATAATTAATATATTGCATATTAGATAGATTATAAAGTAACCTTTCAAGAAACAAGGTAAGGTAGGCACTCTGCTGTGCCCTTTATAAGGAAGAAGAAATGAGGCTGCAGAGGGGATGGGAGGGTATAGCTCAGTGGTAGAGCACAGTCTTGGCGTGCACAAGGTCCTGGGTTCGATCCCTAGTGCCCCCGTCAAGGGGAAAAACTGCAAAGAGGTAGTGGCTGTCCCCAGACAGCTGAAATTGGAGCCAGAGTTGCTGCCGAGAGCCTCTGCTCTTTCCTTTCCAACCCCCTCCACCTGTACAGGAAGTTTTAAGTGATCTCAAACGTTTTCTGAGAATGGGTGTGGTTTACATTGTTTGTACATGATAATCTGAAGCAGTGCGATTAGCAGTTACGTTTTCATTAATCACTAATTTGAATATTTCCACAGTCTGATTTCTCTAGCTTCTTTGAAGTTCTTTCAAATTCTGGACAATGGGGCCTGAGCTAAACTGTAATTTTGCAAGACTCCAGATTTCCCTTTACACAAGTTAGTCAAAAAGCCTTAAGGGAACTGCTAACTTCTAATCCAGCACATCCCTCCCTCCCTCCTTTCCCTTCTCCTTCCCCACTCTAGAGGAAGGAGCTGTTTCTTCCCCCATTATCAAGTCTCTCCTCAGCCAAGTCAGGGGACGGTGCCAATGCCAGGAAAACTAGAGGAAGCTCCTGCAGGCCTGACTGATGGAGCTTCTAAATTTCCTGTCAGGTCCTTGAGACAGATGCTTCGACAGGCAGCCCCCAGGCGGACCCCGCTGCTGCTCTCAACTGCGTGATGAACGCCATTTCCCACCATCGCAGGTTCTGAGGTCAGCCTGAGTGTTTTCAGCCCTCCTGCTAGCACTGCTATTCAAGCCGATTTAGATTAGCTTGGCCAGTCAGTCCTCGTGAGCTGTGGCATCACCGCCCTCTCCAAATCCAAAGTAGATCGTGTAGGTGTAGCCTCCACTTTGATAAACAGCAGAGCTGTGCACTCAGTTCACGAGGATGGAAGGCAGCAAATCGTTTTCAAAATAAGGTCTGTTCATCATTAAAAAAAAATGATCTGGAACAAGTTTTCATATCAAACTCATCCAAGGTGTGAAAAACCAACTGTTGCACCAAAATAAAGATGTGTCCAGACTCCTCACCACCCAACAAGGTTCAGAGGTGTCTACGCCTCCTTGTGTGTCACAAAAGCGCGCGTGAAGGTACAAACCCAGCGAAATCTCTGACATCACACGCCTATTTTTCACCCCTGTGTTCCCTAGAACGTGTGGGACTGGTGGGTCTGACTGAAAGTGCCTGCCTTCCAAGGAGTGACCATGAAGAGGCGTTTTCTCCGTCTATTCTTAGTGCTCTTATCTCCTGAGATGTGCACATGAGACTGCAAAGGGGAAGGAAATCAGAGCAGACACTGAAGGAACCAAGGGACCTAAAATCCCAAATGACTGGCCTGGCATTTTGGAGGGCAAGTTTATGCACAGCACACGGGGCTGGGGGTGGGGTGGGGAGTGCTTTGTCCTCCCACTGTTTACACTGGGACACTCACCCCAAAGACGGACCCGATAGGAAAACCGTCAGGAGGCGGAGGATCCAGGGCTGGCTGTGCGGGGCTGGACGGAACTGGTTCGCTCACCCTGGTGGTCCTGTGGGGGGGAGTGGGGGGGAGGGGGGACCTGGCCTTGGGGCACCTGAGCCCACAGGGTTCCACACCAGTTAGCCAGGCTGGAGAGCCAGTCAGTATTTACCTTCGTTTTATCCCCAACTGAGGTGTGCGATAAAAACAACTGTCATTATCCCATATTGGATTTCCAAGGTCCTCTACTTTTCATCCCTGTTAATGGTTTTGGCCATTTCCTGTGAAATGGCTAGAAATGCAAGTGCGGAGCAGGTTACCTTCATCATGCAGTGACAGCAGCTCTGGAAACAGACTCAACCATAAACATTTCTAGAACATATACCATGTGGCAGGCACTACACACTCTTCTCGCCTAACCCTCTTGTCCCGGTTGGGAAGAGGTATTCTCACCTCCGAGCTTCAGGGAAGGTGCCCACGTCACATGGGCCACGTGGGCTCATTCTCGAGTTCTCAGGGTGGGCCGCGTGGGGTGTGACGCACACAGAACACGTAGATGCCACTATGCTTTTTCAGGAAAGCCGGAAACTGCCCCACAAGCTGTTCAGGGCCAGGAAAACACAACCACCTTTTTTGTTTGGGGTTGAAAGTTTTGACGAGTGAAGTTGTTTCCAGACCTGCCTGATAATCAGAAATAACTACGGAACTTTATTAAAATATGGAGCGAGGGCCCCCTTCTAAGGGATGTTTCAGCCCTCAGGTAGTGCCCAGCAGTCTGCATTCTGCACCCCCCACCCCCACGATTCTGATGACCAGGTGGGTTGGAGAATCCTGGGGCCACAGCGCTGGGAGTGAGTGCGCACTGGCCCCAGCTCTGCCCCTAACAGCGGTGTGGTGGGAGTGGCTCATCTCTCTCTGCCTTTGTTTCTGTGGCTGTAGACTGGGGACAGAAAGGCCTGTTAAACTGAGATGTTAAAAGCGCCTTCTCACTGCACACTAGCACTGTGTAAATATGAGTATCACCTCAACTTCCTCAGAACTGGGAATCAAATATTTCCAAACTGTGGCTAATAGTATGTGTTAAATGGTCCTTTATTAGCTGAATTTGCATGTAAGCATGTCACCTTTCTTGAGTAGTCTCTGTTCTTTTATCTTTACTTGGGCATCACAGGAATTTCTAAACTGGAAGGCCCTTTTCTCATAATTTTCACCATTACCTGAGATTCACTGGTGAACCTTTCCCCAGGGTCTATCTCTTAGTTGTGGAACTCCAGGCATAGATCCCACAGGAGAGGAATGCTGGAGCGAGGGTGCCAGGCAGGATTCTTCTCTCCCTAGATGTGCACTCCTGACCGAGTGACTCCGTGGAGGGTACTGTGGTCATTTCAAAGGCGATCTGCTAGACAGAACTGCTTCCTAGGGTTCTGAACCTTGGATTCTGATGGGCAGCCCAGAACCCTGCCCCTGAGGCTACAGCCATCACTGGAGGGGGCTGTGGCCACACCTGCTTCCCTCCACTGGCCAGATTATTAGGGGTGGACACCTATACCTGACGAAGCCCTGCTGGTATTTTGGAGGGCAGCAATCAGATTCTTGCAGGACATCTGCAGATGGGGACCCAGCATTAGAATCAGTCAGCTGTGTGAAGCTGAGCTAAAAAGCCGTGTAAAAGTGAGGCCAGAGAGGAAGACAAAGCCAAGTGTGGCTGAAGTTCTAGGGACACAGACCTTTGGAGCCAGTAAAGCCCGTGGAGAACAGGATTGAGGCAGACCAACGGCAAAGACCACATGGCCCCTGAGAAGCAGGAAAGAAGGGCCAGTCCCTGGGAGGGCCTTTTTACGGATTTCTCTTTTTACGACTGAAAGAGCCTGGAGGAGGACGGGGCCGAGGAAGGACTGGGTGACAGACAAGTATTTCTGGGTGCAGTGAGAGTGTGCAGAAGCAGGTGTACCCGCAGCGGGGGCAGGGGATGCTGTGAACCAAGCAGTGAACGGTCTTTTCCCGGAATACACGCCCGTCTAGTGCATGCCATCTGTCCACAGCAGGATGGCGACGTGCACAGCTCAGTGTGTGTTGTAGCTGGGCCTGTGCCACATGCAGAAGCTCCGAGCGAGAATGATAAAGCCTGCTCCAGTCTCGGGGTGGGCAAGACTGACAGGCCAGCCTGGCCAGGCCCATGGTTTAGAATGAGAGCATCTTAAAACTGCAAATGACGTCAGAGATCATCTTCAGCAACCTCTCAACAAGCACAGACACCCTTTTCTGCTGACCAGTCTGTCTCCAGCCACTTCCCCTAATCCACAAGTTTCTCCATCACACAATACCGGTGACAGCAACTGCCTTAAAACACCTGGCAAAAACAGGTATTAGATATGATAGAGAAGGTGAAACCCCAGTTCTAACTCTCTGGTCTCTCTCCTTGTTCTTTCCTAGCACATGTGATGTGCTAGCCTTGACTGACATACTCAGTTTTTTCACCAGGCAATCAACCAATTGGGCCCAGTAGAAACTGTTTTTTTAAAATGTTATTTGAAATAATGCTGTTTTTCTTTCTGGTCATTTCCCAGTTGATAACCTGGCATCCATCTGCAACAGCATTTAACTCGAGACATCCACACGCAGGGTGTTCTCGTTTCAGTGTACTGGGCTTGCGGCAAAGGTTCAGGGGCTTTGCGATGACTTTCTGTAGGCGGTTAACAGAATGTAATCTCAGAGCTGCTTGTTTGACGCTGCTAAGGTTTCATGTGCCAATGCTGTCTGAACGTGATTAAGTTTTATTTTCTAAGAAGATGTAAAAAGCTTGGTAAGGACTCACTTCCTCTAGAAGCTGTACCTGAACAGGACCGTTTGCCTGGCCAAGTTCACTGCCAAGCGGGCCGGCCCAGCAGAGCACACAGCAAGGGCGGGGCCCCCGCTTCCCTCAGACCCTTAGCTCCAGGCAGGGGTCAGGCTTCCCATCCGACGGCACGAGATGTGAGAACGTGGATGCGGTGACGCCGGCAACATTAGCAACAGCTTCAGCTCAAGATGACTGGATTCTAGCCTCAGCTGTTCCCCAGTCCCACCGTGATACGGTGGAGAGCTCACCTTGGTTTCCTTTGCTTTAAACAGCAGCTCTCTTACCTCCCC
Source organism: Camelus bactrianus (assembly GCF_048773025.1). NCBI lineage: Eukaryota > Metazoa > Chordata > Mammalia > Artiodactyla > Camelidae > Camelus > Camelus bactrianus. Next base: position 18,072,593 of record NC_133552.1, read on the forward strand.
TACTACAGTAGGAAATAATTATTCAGAATTGCCTTCTTATACATTCAGCAAATTAAAGAAGCAATGGGTTTCTTTCCTCAGTGACACTCATCTTCCAATTTATGGTAGGTGTGAAAATGGCGCACCCCACTACTGACTTGCTATGGACCCTCTCCAGTGGACTTAATTCACAGCCTTCCTCATTGTATGTACCAGGCACTGTCTTCCCTTTCAGAGGTGGGATTTCCCTGTTAATCTGAGAACTTGTCAGGGGACAGAGCAGGCCTCTCACACCGTAAAAGGGCCCTGAGCCGCCCCTCAGTTCTTTTTCCAACACAGACTCCCCAGCTTGCGGACCCTCCCCGGCTCTCCTGGTCCCCGACCCCAGCACCCGGGGGGGCATCCAGGAAGCAGCAAGTGAAATTCAAGAAATGTCTGACGAAGCACAGTCTAGCCCCTTCCCCCACATGCAGTCCTCTCAGGAAAGGATCTTCCTTGATGGCAGGACTTAAGGTATTCATTCTCCAACCCTAGTGCTGAGGGGGCAGAAATGGAGTATTGTACATCTGCAGAGTAGCCTTAGGTTAGTTTACTTCATAAAAGGCAAGCTTTCCTTTCTTCCTCCCCCCTTTAATTTAATCAAATACTCAAATCATTAATATACTTTCATTACAAAAATCTAGCTGTCCCTTGGTATCCTCAGAGGATTGGTTCCAAGAGCCTCCTCAGATAGCAAAATCCGCAGGTGCTGGAGTCCCTTACGTAAAGTGGCAGCGCGGTGACTACGGGGGCGGAGGGCTGGCTGTGTGCATGTAAAGAGCAATGTGTTCTTCTCCCTATTCTAGTCTCCCACGCACCGAGAGGTGGCTCTGTTAAGAGTTTGGTATGTTTCCCAATTTTTCCCTGTGTGTTTACATACATGTGTGCTCACGTCGAAACACGTATTTTATTGTTTACTATTCACTGTTTTGAAACTTGCTCTTTACGCTCGAAAATACCGAGCTTTTTCCAAGGCAGTATACTTTCATCTATCTCATTTTTTTAACTGCTGCAGCACTTCCGTAATATAGGTGTGTCATAGTTCATTTAACCTTTCCCTGTTGATGGATATTTGTTTCTGGTTTTCGTCCTGTTTAATTTTCTAAAGCTGGGTGTAGTAAGGTATACTTTACATGCAGTAAAACTCATCCTTTTAAATGTGCAGATTAAATTTTAACAGTCATGTCACCACCACCATAATCAGGATTTCCATTACTGCAAAAGTTCCCTTGTGTCTCTCTGTAGTAAACTCGTCCACACACCATCAACCCCGGCAAATACTGATCTGTGTTCTTATCCCCACGGCTTTGCTGTTTCTGGAATGTCACACAATCGGAAGCATACAGGATGTAGCCCCACGAGGCTGGCTTCTTTCACTTGGCGCAAGTCATGGGGGTTCCTCCGAATGGCTACGCATCAGGTCCTGCATTTTCACTGCTGAGCTGCATTCCGCTGCATGCCTACACCGCAGTTTATCTATAGTCACAAGCTGGTGCACATTTGGGTTGTTTCCAATTTTGGGCAATTAGGATTAAAGCTGCCCACGCATCTGTTAATGGGTTTTTGTTTGCACATATTATTTCCACGTCTCCTGGGAAAATACCTAGGGAGGGGTGGGACTGCTGGGTTGTATGGTGGTATGCTTAACTTTACAGAAACAAAAAACAAAGAACAAAAAACCCACCAAGCTGTTTTTCAACATACCTGCATAATTCTGCATTCCCATCAGCAGGGTGAAAAGAGTTCCAGTTGCTCTGTATGTTCGTCAGCACTTGGTAGTATCAGGTTTCTAAAATTTTAGCCACTCTAAATACTAATAACATTATCTTGTTGTGGTTCTACTTTGTATTTCCTTAATGACCAATGGTGTTGAGCAGCTTTTCATGTGCTTATTTGACCATCCATATCTTCTTAAGTGAGGTGTACACATAGATCTACTGCCCATTTTTAAACTGAGCTGTTTTATTATTGAATTTTGAGAGGTCTTTACACAGTCTAGATACAAGTCTTCTTGTATGTTTTATAAATATTTTCTTCTCTATAGAGTTTTTAAAGTCTCCCTTTCAACATCGCTGATGTGAGATGGTTACTTATTTCTGAAGTGCTATCGGTAGTTTCAGGCTATACTGGTCTCTTTGGAGATCCACATATGACAAATGTTTACTGAACATATGGCTGAGTGAATGCTCACTAATGTCTCAGCTGTATCTCGGGGGTGGGGAGAAGGTCATCGGTGGTCTGGAGGGGAACTGGGCAGTGGGCTGACTTAAGGAAGGGTCTCATCTGAGAACTCTTCTGGCAGCCTACCATTCCATCACATGTGACTTTTCCAAAGCTCAAATTTTCTATTTTCTCTGAATTAATAAAGATTCCTTAATGGGGTATCCAACAGCTCTGACACAGCTCTGTGCATCCTGTTCCTGTCCGATGTTCTTGAATCCCTATGTTCACTCCTCATGGGGTGAGCATGCTAGGCTGTGCCTGCCTCTGGGAAGCCCAGCTGCTCCAGATTTTTTTTTTGATTTTATTATTTTTAATTGAAATATATCTGACAAAAACATTGTGTTAAGGAATGCTACATGATTTGATAACATATACTGTGACATGACTGCCACCATAATGATAGTTAGCACCTCTATTATCAGATAATCATTTTTTGTGCTTTGAATAATTAAGATCTAGTCTCTTATCAAGTTTGATGATTATTAATACAGTATTATTGTCTTTACTTATCACATTAGCTCTTTAGGACTTTACTACTAGGTGCAAGTTTGTATCCTTAAACACCATCTCTCCTAGCCCACCCTCACAGCCCCTGGTAACCACCATTTTCCCGTTTTTATGAGTTTAGTTTTAGATTCCACAAATACATGACACCATACCCTACTTGTCTTTCTCTGTCTGACTTACCTCACTCAGCATAATGCCCTCAAGGTCCATCCATGTTGCTGCAAATGGCAGAATTTTCTTTTTCTCACAGCTGCGTAATATTCCATTGTATATATACCACATCTCCTTTATCCATTCTTCCACTGAATGGCACGTAGGTTGTTTCCATATTTTAGCTATTATGAATAATGCTGCAGTAAACATGGGAGTGCATGTATCTTTCCGATATCCTGTTTTCATTTTCTTTGGGTATAGACACCCAGAAGTGGAACAGCTGGATTGTATGGTAGATCTATTTTTAATTTTTTGAGAAAACTTGGTATTTTCCACAGTGGCTGAACCAATGTACATTCCTACCAACAGTGCACAAGGCTTCCCCTTTCTGCACATTCTTGCCAACACTTGTTATCTCTTGTCCTTCCTGAGGATGGCCATTCTAACAAGTGTGAGGTGACAGCTCATTGGGCTTCTGATTTGCATTTCCCTGATGATTAGTGATACTGAGTAGCTTTCCATGTACCTGTTGGCTCTTTGGATGTCTTCTTCCAGCTGCTCCACATTTTCCACCAGCCAGTCATCACTAACTGAGGACAAGGGTAAGTAGAGAAAGCTCTACCTCAGCCTCAGCTCTTAGCTAGGGCCCCTAGCCCAGCCAGGAGTCACTGGGCCTCTGAAACAGAATCGTTTGACCCCATTTAGCTCTTATTCCCTACTTACCTTTATTGATTAGAGTTTGCTTGGTGAGGGGCAAATGACCCGGACCTCAAACCTCTAACACATAACTTACTAAGGTTGGTTTTGACTGCTGCTTTAGTTGGACTGTATTAAAGAAATGTGTTCAGGGAGGAATCAGTGAAAAGCACGATACAAATAAGGAGCAACTGGGTTGTTTCATCATTTGGAGCTTGTGTGTACAACTGAAGGAGGTGAGCCCTGCTGAGCTCCTCGTCCATTCCACCTGGGCCCAGGTGAGATGACCTGACCTCCGAGCTCTGCCATCAGACTGAGGCCGGACTCACCTTGCCCAGCCATACCCCTTTAACTACCATGTGGGATCCGGAAGAACACCGAAGGTGTGGGTGGGTTCTCACTCCAACCACCTTGTGAAGGAAGGCTGCTCCCAAGTGTCCTTGCACTTGTTCTTCCTGTATTTCCTGCTCCTTGACTTTTACTAAACTCCTAGACCCTTCAAAACCTACTTCAGATATCAACTCCTCTAAGAAGGCTTTCCTGATTCCCCAAGGATGTAATTAATCACTTCATTCTCTGTGCTACTTCCACATGTTACGTATTTTGTATATGATAAAGCTAATACTGATAAAGTACTTTCAATGTGTCATGCAGTATTCTAAGTGCTTTACATAGATTGACTCATTTAATTTTCACCACAATTCTATGCAGTAGATACTCTTAATATTCCTATCTTGTAGATGAGGAAACTGAGGCACAGAAGGTAAACAACTTGCCCTAAATCAAAGGCTTTGAATCCAGGTAGCTCTTAAAATATCCTGCCATGTATTTCTACTGCCTCACTTACTACACTACGTTGCCATGTATTTGTTTCCAAGTCCTCTTCCACACTGTGAGTTCCTGGAAGCAAGGACCTGTCTCACTTTGCTCAGCTCTGTCCCCGCAGTCTTATGCTGATGGACATCCTCTGTGCTCCCTAGGCCATGGAAGAGCCCCTCAACTGTGACCAGTCAAGCCAGCATCTTTGTCACCAGCCTGGGACCGAACACTCACTGGGTGGTCTAGGATGTAAGCAAATCAAGTGCACTGGCCATTTGCATTCATTCCTGAGAATTACCTCATTGGAATCTACTGCAAAAAGGAACATCATTCCATAAGTTAGGAACCCCAGAACCCGAACATGCACTGGAAACAAATCTCTAAAGGTGGAACAACTCAGGTAGAATCCAGAAGAGGCTTTGCTACCCATTAGTCGGTGAGAAATCAAACACTAGAGAGTTGTGTGTCAATGATACCTCAGTAATAAAAATAAAAACATAACAAACAGAAACCCTTAAACCCGAGAGCCTGGGTGGGGGAACTACAGCTCTGGGTCAGCAGCAGTGCAACACCCATCACCTCCACACAGCAGTAACGAAGTGCCTGCGCTGCAGAGTGCTGTTCTGGGATTTGCATCTGGCTCTGCCTCTGACCACTGTGTGACCTTGGTCAGGCTCTTTAACCTCTCAGTGCCTGGGATGCCACGTCTATAAGACGGTGATAAGAGAACCCATGTTGCAGAGCAGTTGTGAGGATTAAATGAGTTACGGGAATCAAATGCTTAGCACAGTGCCTGGCACACAGTAAAAGTCCAATAAACATAGCCATTCTTCTTCCTGCTTATTTAGTAACGTAGGCAGAAGACCAGTGGCAAAGAAGGCACATGATCACACACACTCATCATCCTGACCCCTGGTGCCTGGCACACAATGGACATTCAGTGGGTTTTCGCTGAATGAATGAATGAGTGAATGACTAAAGTGGTTCATAGGCTTTTGTTCGAGGAGAAAGTAGAAACGGCAAAAAGAAGTAAGACTTAAATGTCACGAGGACTAGCCCAGTAAATGCTGTAATTTCACATTCTAGTAACGAGATCAATGTATTATAGACATCCACTGTATGTGTTCATAACAATGATTCTGAGGCAATGTATAAATCCTTTTGTGTTTTAGGAATTATTAATGGTTAAATTATTTTCAAATAAGTTTTAAAGTTAAGTATATATTACCGCATTCAAATGGTTTAAAAATTGGAAATCCACATAGAGTATAAATGGCAATAATGAATTAACTGGAATATTCTGACTGAGTGCAACACTTAGTTCTCACTTCTGTGCCTACACAGTATTGTTATCCGTCTACATTCTCTTTTCCAACTAGACTGTGAATGCTTCTAATTCCTAGCACTTATGGGTCCATGGTGCCTGGGGTATATTCATGGTCAATGAATACTTGCCACATACACAGCCACCGTGTTTCCTGAATACATCAGATTAAAGTTTTTAGGCCAGCAACATATTCTTTTCCACAAAACAATAAAAACTCGTATCTTCTTAAGACCTTTCAAATATAAATTTCAACATTTAAAATGTGGTATACTTTAAGAAAATCATTCTTTAACACCCTAACATTTAAGACTAAATGACTTGACAGAATCTAGTTTAAACTGGAAGCTAAAGCATCAAAAAAGTCCTTTTTAACTTAGATGATTTCTAACCAAATCAGATACCAGCTGTTAATTAAACAAGCTGAAAGCAGACTCTGGTACTCACTTTGCCCCGAGGGTAGAATTTCCCTAGAGGGATCAGAACTCATGATGATATGTTGAGCAGGAAATGGTTCTATAAAACTATCTACCTTTCAGCACTAATTCTGAGAATTAAATGAGATAATATAGAGCATTTAACACATTGCCAGGCACTACTTACTATTATTTCACTAATATATACCAACAATGATAAAATAGCTTCAAAGAAAATTTGTTCATAGACCATTAGGGACAACTGCAGCTCTGCTGAAATCAACGAGAGCTGCTTCTGATACAACAGAGCAAAACCTGTTTAGTTTTTTTTCAGACATTACTGTGGCAACATGCGATTTCAAATCTTTCCAACGCCCATAATCTAACTATATTTTGTCAGTTAAAATATCCCCTACATGTGTGCACTAGTTGAGTTGAACAATCTCAGTTATTGCATATGGCCTTCCTGTCCTCTTATGATGCGACATCTTACCAGATGTGTATCTCCCTCATCAGCCTTCTTCTCTCTCCATCTCACAGTGGTTATAAGGGTTTAGGATTCTGGCTGTCAAAAACCATGTCTATCAGAGCAAGAGGCCTGAAATGAAAGAAAAGGGAGCCCAGGTCGAAGGGAGAGTCTCCTCCATGACCAATAGCTCTATTTTTGTACTAAGAAAGCAATTTCAAAAAATTAATCAGGAATGGTGCCAGTCTACCACCTAGATTAGCTCTAATACTGAACAGATAACACGTGTTCAGGACACAAGCAGATACTGTCAGGTGTGATGAGGTAAAAGGTAAACAAAATAAGCAGAAGAAACCAGGTTTGCAGAAATACCAAAGCAGAGCTTTGAATGAGACACACAGCTCTGCCCTGGGAACCCTATTAGCAGCCAGCAAGTTCAATCTAGCAGGTGCTGTCATCACAAAAACAAAAGGCAGGGGACACAGGTCTGTTTCAGGGCAATATCATACATCCACAAGGACAACATTTGGGAGAAGAGATATACCATGAACAAAGCGCAGGACAGGTATCCAGAATTCTCAGCTCTGTACAGATTTATCACACCATTATCCATCTGCTTTCTGACATCGAGCCATAGGAACTAGGAACTGAAAGGTAATGGGGATATAACATTTGGTTCCTGCACCAGAACAAAGCAGGGTAAGACAACTGTAGGAAGGGTAGGGAATGGGACCGCCCTCCTCAATCAGAATTTTATTCCACAGCGGGAATACAAGGATAAAAATTTTCTTAATGCAGTGGTGTTCAGCCTCAGCAATTTGGTGTTTTGCTGCTAAAAGTCAAATGATACAGAAGAATATTTACCTCAATGGATAGATATTTCCTTGATTTGTTTTAATTACATAACATTTAAATTTTTTTGGCATTTGCTACTTCTTGGTTGCAAGCGTACAGAAGCAGCTGACAAAATGAGCAAGTAAGAAGAAATTTTTCATTGTGTTTAGTTTGCTAAAGCTTCTTTTGTTTTGATGGTCTTGTTTGTGAGTATGTCTAATATATAACATTTTGTGCTAAGAAAAACTTTGACCATGGACAGGTATTGCTTTTATTTAAAATTAATTAAAAAGACAGATAAAAGAAAACACTTTCATTCCCCAGGAACTGGTTCCCCTACAACCCTCCTTTAGTCTGTGAACAGCATCTGTCATACAATAGTCAATACGCGCCTGCTGAGTGTGCAGTAAAATTCAGGGGCAAAGTCAGTCTCTGGGAAGCTTATAATATGGATGGGAGATATATACCTTGACCTGTCGGAAAAGTATTTAATTTCTAATTATTTTAAAAGAAAAAAAAAAAGGACAGGAAGAAAGACCAATTCATCATGACTTTCTCCATTTCTCATGTCACCGTCACTAGGGTAAAATAAGCTAATGATGAAAACTGCTGTCTTAGTACAAACATAAATGCTATCCTTTTATTAATGTGTGTTAATATGAAACACAATCACTTGTTTAAAAAAAATAAAGACAGCCTTGTTCTTCGACAATTTCGGAATAAGGAACTTTGGCTTTCTTTCCCTTTTGAGAGTGTCTGTAGTTGACGACCTTTTTCTTGTTATGCCGTTCACTTTGGGTCTGTATTACCTTAGCAACTTAGAGAGAAACAAGGACAGGGAGTCCTCATTTAGAAAACGTTTCCTAGTTTTACACTTTAAAAGTTAATATTTAAAAAGAAAAACCTTCTTCAACCTCTAACTCCATCATGAATGATCTGGTTTACTACAAGTTAAGTCTATAAATAAATGTGTTCTTTTTCCTCAAAATTACTTAAGCAACTTTACAAGAATTATTGTTTAAAAAATTTACCTAGAGAAATTAAAGTTACCAGTCACTTTCCCCCCTGTGACAGATGGTGTTCAAGGAGTCACATATCAATGCCGGCTGCTTAGTGCATCACCCCTGTTGTTCCGTTAGCAGGTGGGCTTTGAGTTTTCTCAATCACTCTTTTCTTCTCCTTGATAATGTCTGTACTCTGGCTTCAGCTCCCATGTGTTTTTGTGGATCCCTTTTACATTCTGAATACCAATTTCTCTTAAGATTTCCTTCAGGTACAACTAAAAAGACAGAAACAAAAACACCTTGACAGGTGAGTTTATGAAGGCAGGAAACAAAATTTAAAATAAAATATGTTAAACCACATCTACAAAGAAATAAAAATTATGATCCTGAAAGTTCAACAATATTTCTTTACAAAGAAGTTCAATAAACTGCCTTTTTGATTCTATGCATGCAATACATAACTGCATTAAAGATATCAGTTGCATTAAAGGGGATGGAAGTCCTTAGTGCTAGCAACTTTGAAAGCTAAAAAAACCCCAAAACCAAAAAACAAAAAACCCCACAAACCCCAAAAAAGCCTAGATGAAAATACAAAGATTACTAGCACTTAATATTTATTAAGATGACATAGTATACCAAGTGTAATTTGCCCTTGAGTTCAGGGGCATCAGTGAGTTCACAGTCAGATGGGGTTATTCTTAGATTGGAAACAGTCAATTCAGAAGCAGTAGCATATATTAAAAAAGGCCATGTATCTCTGGGACATTAAATTCTGTGAACAAACACATGACAGGTATCCAGAATCCTAAGCTGTGAGTTCCCAAACTTGCTATCGGGCCACTTATTTTTCTTGGGTAACAAGGAAGTTATTACTTATGCTTACTATTATTTGTATCTTGCCCAAGCTTGCCAAGGTGAGGGATGAGAAGTGATAACAGGACATGTGAAAAATCTGGGGGCTGCAGCTTTCCTTTTTTTACCAAAGGAAAGAGATGAGTGATGATGCAGGGGAGAACTCTGTGCCATGGTATCTCAGGTTCCTGAAAGTTCAGTATTACCCAAATGATTACTGCATTTATGGAAATGATGGTTATGATAAATGCAACATCAAACCCCACCTCCACCTGCCAATGCCTAAGGCCAAAAACATTCCACTAAACACTGACCAATACAAATTACAGAACTTCCTTCTCAGGGAAGAGAGAAGAGTTAATCATTTAAAAGTGACTTTTTTCCTTCTTCTTCTGCAGAACAAACCAACTCAACAATAATTTTTGTGTGTATGCTCCAAAGAATCAGTTACAGGTATATTGCAGTGACTCATCCCATTGATAGAGGATGTAATTTTTTTTTTTATTTATTGAAATGAGGCACTAGAAAATGGTTGAGAAGCTGACATCTCCCCTAATACTTGATAGTGTTTAAGGCAGTGCCTTACTGAAATGTGTGCTAGACTATCTGCATCAGGACCGCAGGGGAAGCCTGGGAAATAAGTCCCATTTTAGGCCTAGTGAATCCAAATCTCTGGGGCCAGGCCAAGGAATCTGCATTTCACGAGCCCCCAGGAGCCTCTGATTTAACTACACTAACCGCAGCACCTGCTTAAAGGGTTCTTCTCGCTCTAATACTCTGTAATCCTTGGGTCCTTGAAGTATTACTTAGCTTCCCAAGCCGCTCCCCTGCTGGAGACCATGCGTTAACCCACATAATCCGACATGACCTTACACTGACTGGTGTAATGCTCTACAGTTTATAAAGTCCTTTTATTCAGGGCTATCTGTTCAGCACTGGAACTACATACGGGCCCCTCAGTCGGCCTGATGGCTTAGCTCCCACTTGAGCAGCTTCCCCAGCCTGGCAGCCAGGCCCCAGCAGGTGGCAGCAGCGAATCGAATGAAGCCTGGATTTCCCCAGGAGGAGGCCTGCCCGCCTCCCACACCTGTAGCTGGCTTTGCTGACGGACCCGGGTAAGGCAGTAAGTTTATCACTCAAGCAAGCCTGAGACAACTGGGTAATACGTAGCACACCTGCCGCCTGCTACTTAAGATTGCATCAAAAAAATGGGACACTGTTCATAAACTACTTTCTAACCAAACAAGATTCATAAGTGGAAAACGACAGGTTGGGCTTTGATGTTTAGTTTAGGTGCCACGAGTGACTGCTTTATAAAATTCCAAAGAATGGCTTACTGTGAGATGGCTAGACCCCACGCACAATCATACAACTGTGGATGCACTGCAATGGGTCACATGTGAAGAGAGCAACTGCCAGGAGCCCTGTGAGTGCCTGACAGATGCTCCCTTCACTTCAAGTCTAGCACACCCGTTCATAATCTAGATACGGAAGATGAAAAGCCTAGAAAGGGTTAAACACAAAATATTAAGACAGTCTTAAGTGTACAAACTCAGTTGCTTACGTGTATAGCCCACCCCCGTTTCGTTAAACTAGTATAATAAGGTTATGGAGTACTTGTTTCTCATGAAGATGTCACCCTTTTTTCCTTTTTAACAATAAGGGACATTCTCGGTCTGTCAATTTGTCGAGTAACAAGATGGGATTAGTGTCACAATATCCAGCCATGGTAACGGAACTCCTTTTTTGGGGGGGAAGGGGCAAACTTCCTAACTCCGAGAATGTTCGAAATTGCAACCTGAGACCATTTTACTATAACTAAATGAATTAACTTGGTACAAAACATTAGCGGAGAAAGTAGTAGTAATAATAGAGAAAAACAAGGTCAGACAATCCTTGAAGGAAAGACACAGGCAGAGAACGGTGAGATCATGTCATTTCTCTGTTTAAAAATTCTCAATGACTTCCTCTTTGGCCTACACATGAAATTCCAAAGTCTTTCACAAGCATCCACTCAGGTCTGTCTTTTCCCTTTGGCCTCATCCTCTAACACTTCCTTTTTCACACAATTGCCATGTGTCTGCATGCTTCTAGTTTTCTTCCATATGCTCTTCCCTTTCCTTGTAATGTTTATCCCCTTTCCTCAAATCTGAACTCCACATCCTTTAAGACTCGGCACAAATGTCATTTTCTGAGAAACTTTCCCTAACAGTCCCACTTCTCAGATTTACATTTCACACTGTATGTACTTCAGGGAGAGCCCTCAGCTCTATTATAACCTTTATGTACACGGCTATCTCTTCCATCAAACCATGTGCTCCCATTCCAGAGCCTGCCTGCACATCACAGAGGCACCGTGCATGTGTGCTGAATGACCTGGGAAGAGTAAACAAGAGAGCTAAGAGCACTGGGTGGGGGAGGAGGTGGTGACTGGGGGGAGATCATTTAGAAGGCCCATAGGAATAAACTGCTAACTCTAGTTGTTTTCATTTTTCATCTAATTAACGTATAGGGCAATGACCCAGTTTGAGATATAAAAATTGATTCAACTGTATTACCTGAATCTGAATGACATTTACCACCAAAATCTGTATTATAGTGCTAAAATATCTGAGACAAAGCCAAGTGAGGTGGAAAGTTTAAGAGTTCCAGCAGGATTGAGGATTAATTGGTAATCTACCTTTCCTTTTAAATAATTTACATATCCACACAAATATTTATTTTAGCACCAGGTAGAGTGGCACATAGTCTGTTTTAATCCTCATAGAGTTCACAGTTTAAGATTAGGGTGTGTTTAGGGGAGACAAAGGCATATAAGCAGGCAATTATAAAATAAAAGACACACAGTAATAAGGACACATACACAGGATCTTCCAGGAGCACTAGGAAGAGACACCCTGCCCAGCCTGAGTCAAGATGTTCGGTCCGACTTTGAGGATGTACATTTGATTATTTGAATTGAAAGACAATTGTGTGCAGGGATCAAGAGAAACTAGTTCTCCATCTCCTATTTATTCTACACACTGACTCTGCAGTTTAATCTTTTGTCTGACCACTTAATTTTAAACAGAGATTCCAGAACTGAGTAGATCACCTTTATGTCACATAGAACTGGAAAGATTTCTCATTACTGACTAATGGGTAGTTCTGCAGAACAAGATCTGAAACAATACACTGGTTCAGGTCCAGCAATTCTAAATCAAAGGGCTGTGTGGGAGAGTACTGACAGCAAGTCTGAATGCAGAGAAAGAAGAGACAGAACATTACAGCTTCCTTGCAAGGAAAAGCAAAGCACATACTGGAGTAAAAAAGTAAAGTGAGTAGGATATGCTTTGCGTTTGTGGATCAAGGTAAAACTGTGGCCAAAACCCCAGAAACCCACAGACCAAGTTCCTAACCCCCTTTCTCCCCCAACCAAGACCAAGACAAATCTATGTAGGTAGAGCCACGAGGCCCAGGAGCCGACCAGCCTAGCCTCTCTTCTCTTCCCTCCCCTGCCATTTCTCATATCAACTTTTCCTCCACTGCTCTGCCAACCAAATGGAGGATTTATCTGCATTTCATTTTATCAGGAATTTTACTGTTAATATACATAATAATAAATGAACTATATCTAAATTCCTAGAAGTTGATAAAAAAAAACATGCCTTTGACAGAGTTGACCACCAAATAATACTGCTTTGGGTAAGCGAATGATACATCCCTACTAGACTTCTGGTCACAAAATCTTCTCCAAAACGTTGGACTGAAGATGCATTATGCAAATCTATACCAAAGATGGCACTGGTTAATACAGTCACCAAAGGGAAAATGCTATATGCTTTTTATAAAGTGACCCAACGGCAAGGGCATTCATGGTCAGTTCTGTGATAATTTCAAAATATCACTTCATGTTTATGTGATTTTTGTGTGACTGACTGTGACTCCTTTAAGCAAGGTCAACAGAACAGAGACTTCCTAATGAAGATGTTAGTGGCTCCAAGGCACAAAATTCTTTCATTAAAAAAATAAACAAACCACACATTAATATGCATAAGCTGTGAACAAAGGCAACCTATGTTTTCACCCCTTTAGACAGAGAGAACTGTGAATGGGAGAGGGAAGATGATGCTGAGGACCTGGAACATGGGCCAACACAGCAGTTTTCTCCTCTTTCCTTCTTCTGGTTTCACCTCTGCTTTTCTACTAGTCCCTGCCCTGTCATCCTCTTAGGGTCCCACATGCTGCATTCCTCCCTTCGTCAAACTCTTAAGAAGCAGAGAGATGATGAATAACGAAATGGTCAGGCACAAACCCTACGCACACTGCACCCCTACCTTATGGATGAAGCATTATTCACTTTTAAAGTATTTGTAATGGAAAGTTAAGTTTTACTTTAGGGCAACAGTAGATAAAAGTGTTTGCTGGATAAGGATTTAAAAAGGATTGATGATAATCAGGCAGTTCCTTAGGTTAAACACAGTTACCAGTGACCCAACAATTTTACTCCCAAGAGAAATAAAAATATATGTTCACACAAAAACTTGGACAAAAATGTTCCTAGCAGCTTTACTCATAGTAACCAAAAAGTGGAAACAACTAATGTTCACCTGTGGGTGAATGGATAAACAAAACGTTGCGTATCCATATAATGGTATACTATTTGGCAACAGAAAAGAAATACATGTCATAACATGGATGAAACCTGAAAACATCATGTCTAAATAAAAGAAGTCAGTCATAAAAGACCACATATTAAATGATTCCATTTATATGAAATGTCCAGAATAGGCAAATCTTTAGAGACAGAAAGTAGATCCGTACATTAGGTTCGCTAGGGTTGTGGGGGAGGGGTGATGGAGTGATTGCTAATAGCTATGAAGTTTCTTTGTAGGCTGAAGTAAATGTTCTAAAATTGACTGTGGCAATGACTGTACAACTATGTGAATATGCTGAAATCCACTGAACTGTAACTTTAAAAAAAAGTATAACTTGTACTGAAAGTAAGGTTTTAAAGTAATGGGGGAATAACAGCTCGTAACAAATTGAGGTAACATCATTTTTTAATTACCAAATTACCACGGGTAAAGTAACATTTCCAATTAACAGTGGCTAGCTAGCTCTGTGGATCCGTCCATATGTACTGGAAAATATGATGGAATTAGAATATCTGTCTTGGGACATTTCAGATGGCAGAAATGGCTCTCTAATGCTGCAATACAGAACTGAAGTGGCCAGCCAGGCTGGCACTACAAGGTTTTCTGCCAACAGGCTTATCCTCTGGTATCTCAATTCCCCTGCTGAGTTAGAGAAACCAGGAGGCTTCAAACACTTAAATCCACAGAGTAATGTGTTCTCTAATGCAGAGACCAACGCAAAGAAAATGACTTCTTTCTCATTATGAGATAATTCTCGTAAGGATGGCAAGTTTAAAACAAACCCTTTCTTCCAGCTTGCTCAGGGACAAAATAAAGAAACCAGAAGGCAGTTAATGAGCTTAAACATTGACTTTTACCTCTTTTTATAATCAAATAGGACTGGAAGTGTGGGGAAGGAGAGTTTCTGGCTAATGACATTTTTCAGATTAAATATAAATTTTTTTCAGATTAAATATAAATTTTCAGATTAAATATGAATTTTAAATATAAACTTAAATATAAATTTTGACATTTTTCAGATTAAATATAAATTTTGTGGCCTACTGCTTAATTAAAAACTCTATGTAAATTTTGTATGTAAATAGCACCCAATTTTGTTTTTTGGGAGCCTATGTCAGATACTGCTTTTACCTACATAATATCTCATGTAAAATCTGGACTCAATTTGTTATGTTAGTAAAATCACTCCCAATTTTACCTCATTCAGAAATAAGGTAAAAAAGAAAAAAAGTAAAAAGGCTAAAACAAATCATATAAGTTGAAAGAGAAAATGTTACTATTTCATAATAAGCTTGGTAGTATATCTTAGTTATTAGACCTTCTATTCATACAGAAAGCATTAACATTTCATAAATATATTTAAATTTTATCCATTTATATTCAATAGTCAATAATTTATTTTAGAATGACATTTAATATTCTTAAACTTTTAATTAAGGCTCAAATTCATAAGCTAGCAAATAAGTATTTTTTAGTACCACACTCTGACCGAGTTAATTGGTCACTGCAATTATTTTATTTTTTAAAATGGAAGTCTCATAAAGGGCTGTCATTAATTAATATGCTTTGCTGGGAAATTGGTGGTCTTTTTAGTTTTAGTAGTACCATTCAAAAATAAAAACTTACAGTTACAGGAAAAGTGAAGAGAGAACTGAAGGGGAATATGTCATCAAAAAGGAAATAATGAAGATTCAGGGGAAAAAAAGCAAAAAGGAACCAAGTAAAACAGTGAAATTATATGTCAGAGGAAAACATTATGATAAAATCAGCACTTACTTAGTAGTAAATTTGGGAGTGAGCTTCAAACATTAAAAACACCTATTTTACTTTGGATTAGGAACTGAATGAATCAAGATAAAGCTTAGATTCCATTCTCTATGTACCTGGCTTAGATTTAACAATGATGATTCTTAATAGTAAAGAAATCTGCAAGCAGTCTACCTGAGAAATTAGCTTTTTCCCCCTCATTAAAAAGGGGTTCCTTGTGTCAGAAAAATATCTTCCTTGCTTGTCTACAGGTGTATACATGTGTCTGAAAGAAGAGGCAATGTGGTAAGAGGTGGGTTCAAACCACTAGGCAACTCCCTTCCCTGGGACCGTAATTTAGACTAGATTATCTCTAAGATTGCTTTTACCTCTCAGATCCCGAGTCAGAGATCTGTAATAGATAAATATGCTACACATGTATCATAATGTGTAATATATGTAAATACCATGAAGAGAAAACAGGAGCACAGGTGTCTGGCTTGAGCAGCCTAGGGCATGGTGGTGTCACTTACTGAAATGGAGAAATCTCAGGGAGGTTTTGGAGGGGCGTAGAAATCAAGAGTTCTGTTGTCAATAGGCTAAATTTGTGATAACAGTAAAATGGTTAACACTGAGCAGGTGCTATTTCTGTACCAGGCAGTGTGGCACATGTATGGGAGAGGCAGTGGGCCTGGCTGGTAGACTGCCCTTACCCTGTCTTCTTGGCTCAGAAATGGGCATACCACCCCACCAGTCTTCCCTGGGCTTTTACTGGAAAAACCAAGACAGATATTCTCTTTTTGCTTCGAAGTTGCTAGCTGAGAGGTGCTTTGGGAGGCCACTCTGACTGCTACACAACAAGATATTCTTTAAGACAATACACAAGAAAGACAGAATGATGAGGGAAGGAAGGGACATTTCTAACAAAATAATACTAGTAGCATGTCTAAAGCAAGGTGCATTCCTGAACTTCCCAACTACAAGAGCCAATAAACACTATTTTTGTTTAAGAACAGAGTTTCTATTTCTTGCACCTGAAAGACTTCCACCCAATTCACAGATCTGTAAGAGCAAACACTTGTAAATAAAATTTTACCTTCTGTCAGGAGAAATGCTCAGTGTATCAAGTTCTCTAGCCATTTTCTCCTTTAAAAAAGCCTATCTTCTTATAGCTTACTGATGCCAAGTTTCACTTAAATTATTTCTATCAAGCCTTTATTTAGGCCTGTCTAGAAACAAACCCTTAGGATCAGGCTAAGATTACTTTATTGCTGCATCAGCTTTATTTGCAAAGCCTAAGCCTACTTTGCAAATAAGCAATGGCTGGCTGAGCATTATCTAGTGCTGGGGAACTTGAAGTATGGACATCAAGCTGCTTCAAAATCAAAGCCATGTAAATCTTTGCCTAGTTTTTCCTGTTGATGTGAACTTACTCTATAAAAGCATGCAAACTGTTCAATTATATATTCTGAATTAAAAAGTAAATGATCCACTAGATTGACATGATTGGGGACTGCTGATTTAGAAGGAGTCATCAGTAATCAAAGATACATTTCCTTGAATCTTGACCTGAAATTAAGTGGATTTAGAGCACAAGGAAATGAAGAGAAGAGGTTCAGTTATAATCAGAGCCGATTTTTGATAACACTTTTAACAGAAATGTATGTTTGAGGAAGCACTGGTAAATGGGTGCTGGGTTAGAAAACAGTGTGCTAGGGCTCAAAGTCCAAGTCTTGGCAGTTTGGTGTTTCAAAGGAGCAATTACATAAAGTTTCTAATGGTCTGTATTTCTGAAGGAAATGCTGTTATGTTTTTATTTTACAGATATTAAAAAAAATACGAAGAAAGTCTAGACATAACACGTTCAAGGTGAAAGAGCAAAGGCTGTCAGGAGAGAAATAATAGGCTTCCTCTGATATTTCACTTTAGAGGGAAAAAAACCAAAATTTAAACTCCATAAAAACACTCCTTTAAATGGACACCATGTTTCTGACTTTATATCAGTTACCAGATCTTGGCCTTTTAAAATTGGCTTATTTGCCCTTAATGAGTAACTTTAACTCTGACTGCTTATGCAAGTCACATACTGGAGAATGACAGAAAAGGCTGGCCCTAAGAGCATTTTCTCTAATCAATAATTTTGCTTGTAGATGTGAAGGTTTTTAGGAAGGAGAACATAGGAGGGAAGGGACTGGAAAAACAAGAAAATACTTCAGATACATTCACAATGTCAAGAATGACATTCTAAAGGTCAGAAAGCAGATGGCAACTTAAGAATACAGTAGTAGTGTTAATAACAAAGAGGATGTGTTAAAGTGACACACTTCATGGTTAGAAACTTGTTATCAAAAGTGGTACTGGGGGCCATCAGAAGACAAGAGAATGTCATTAAATTCATATACTAAAGAACTGATTAAAGTCTCTTTTCTCCCATCTACACAGGGCTCAAGCATTTGTTTACTAATACTAACAATAAATATAAAATACTTTGCAGTTGACAATGTATCTTTCATAAACATTAGCTATTACAAGGATCCTATAAACTAGGTATTATTTTAAACATATTTACAAAGTATATTATTATGAACATTTAATTTGAACATATAGGTAAATTTTATATCATGTGTCATATGTTAAGTACATTAAATATTAAATAAATAACGTATTAAACATTAAATGTATTTAAGTACCCTGTCTAGGACTATTTGGCTAAATGGCAGGGTTGGGACTTGAACTGAGATCCTATTACTCCTAATCTCATGCTTTTTCTATCACACCAGGAGGCATCTTTCCTGGATCACTCATCTTCACACTACAGTGGGTCCCTTCATTCTCTTGGTATTGCTTAGACTAAGATCAAATTAGTAAGAATATAATGATGACCATTAGTACAGACTGGCTTATAAACTGTGAACCTTTTAAAAGGGATAATAGTTTCCTACATGGAGAAGAGCTGGGCTCTAGACACTTTCTTTCTAGGTCAATGGGCTTTGCCAGTTCAATTCAAATGTGAGTGGGAAGTGGAGAGGAGGAGGTGAAATAGAAGACGGGGAGGATCACAGATTAAGAGCTGGAAGGGATCACAACAATTATCCAGTGCAACTCCTTCAATTTTAGGGATGGAAGCGACTTCTCTGGATCCCACTGAGATAAATGGCAACATGGGGATCCATGCTGACCCCTTCCTGCCCTCTTTTCTAGGCAAGGATAACTGTGGCTCTGGTATTTCATGCTTCTTTGAGGCCAGCTCTTTGTACCCGACTCCTGCCACAAACGACATGAGGCCTATCAAAATCCATCTGAGGAAAATATGGTCGTCCTTAAATACGGAGGATGTGACCATTTCCTTTTTCTCAAATCAGTTCATTTAATATTTACTGACTTCCTACTATGTTTGTGCTGTGGAATGTATGACTATTTAGGGATGTAAGTAATATACAAACCTGCCTTCAAAAGCCTTATGCTTGCTGAGGCAATTTAGTCCCTAAATAATAAAGCTATTATAAAATAATTTAGTTTCTGTATCAGTGGTTCTCAAGCTCTTTGAGGCTCCCAGGCTTCTCTATGAGAATCTGAAATAAACTATAAATCTGTTCCCTGGAAAAATCCACACAATTTTGCACATCTTCAGGAGACCACTGTATCTCCTAAAGCCCATCTACTGACCATGAATTAAGAAGCCCTGTAAGAGATTCATTGAGTTCCACCACATACAACTTACCTGAAGAATCCAGTTTGAGAGAATTACTAGTTATCCCTTTTCTTTGATGCAAAATGAATAAACTTTAAAAACAATGCCATTTCATGTTAAGGCAAAGGAACTGCTTTCTCCAGTATTATCTGAATATCTCTCTACAAACATTTAT
Organism: Camelus bactrianus; assembly: GCF_048773025.1. Lineage (NCBI taxonomy): Eukaryota > Metazoa > Chordata > Mammalia > Artiodactyla > Camelidae > Camelus > Camelus bactrianus. The sequence goes on from NC_133552.1 coordinate 18,092,154, forward strand.
TTTCCCCTATCTAATTTTGTGTGTTTGTTATTCTATGAGGATATATTGTTTGTATTCAGAATTTCTGGAATGGCCTTTTCATGTATATATAAAATAAAAAGATAAACTTCATTAAAACCAGAAGAAACAGAGCTTAGCTTATAAATTATTCCATTTCAAATTTCTTATCTAGACTGGAATGCTGTTTCTAAGGCTTTGATGCTGAATGGAGTGAAGTCATTAAGATGAGTTGATAATACTGCCACATGGGCACTTTCCTCTTCTCTGGTAAAAAAATAAAAAGTATTTAGATCTTTTGGAATTCAAATTTCTTTCTTAATGAAAAAGTGAAAGATGAAGTTTAACAGCAAAGAAATCTCTACAGAAAACGGGAACCTGTACCATCAATACTGAAGTTTCAGAAATCATTTCCTAAAGCTTTGAATAAATCAGAAGGAAATACAGCAAGTCCTTTAATAAAGAGTAATTTAATTATGTTAAAATATTTTACAAAACTGGTTATCTTGACACATAGTCTGAAGCAAGTAGATTAGGAGGAGCTGGAATGAATGTATTTTGAGTATCTTGGCAAAGTGGACAAAGTGATTAAGGAAACTGGGCAAGAGGACAGAAAATAAAGGGGTTTCCATTTAATTTTTAAAAATCTGTAAGTAAAATACTGTTATAATTCCATTGGATACTTGCTAACCTTAGGTGTGAGAAAGTTAAGTGTAAGGAAATGGGACTCAAAGGCTGGAGAAACCATTTAGATCCCTTACTTGTCACCAGCAGTTAAAATGGATTAGAAACACAACTTATTAGCAAACAGGCACCAAAGTCTGGAGAAGTGATAAAAAATAATCACTGATAGAACAAAAAAACTCTCTAAGATATCAATTTATTAAATTTTTCCTTAAAAATGGAGACTAGGCCAACCCAAACACAATCTCAACAAGCACTGTGAGGTAGTAACAAGTTGAAAAGGATCTAATGTTAGTGCTGGACAGAATCTTTAAAAAAACAAAACAAAACAAAAAAAAACCCAATAGAGAATAGTTCACAAGAAAAGCACTCATCACGAGAAGACCAGTATGACTCTTAAAAGAATGTGATTCTATGAAGCAGTTTCAAAAAAAAAAAAAAAAAAAGTTGAGTTTTTTTGGAGGGGGTAGGGGAACAAAAGAAAGACTAGAAATGATACAAACAAAGAGACTTCACGTTTAGTGTGAAGGATCAGTCAAAAGGGGGATAAATCCACTTTTTCTTCATATGGGACTATTGACATTAAAAGTATTTAAAATTTAAACAATGAAGCCAAGGTTACAAAAAAAAAAGAAAGAAAGAAAGAAAGAAAGAAAAGAAAGAAAGAAAGAAAGAAAGAAAGAAAGAAGAAAGAAAGAAAGAAAGAAAGAAAGAAAGAAAGAAAGAAAGAAAGAGAAAGAAAGAAAGAAAGAAAGAAAGAAAGAAAGAAAGAAAGAAAGAAAGAGAAAAAAGAAAATTAAGACATCTTTTCTGTGCTGACATAAAACCTGACATCAGCATAGGTGCAAGTGAACGTAATCATTTACGACATACTTCTCTTCAGTAAAGCCGTGTTAATTAAGCAGGACACTTAAAGGATCGATGTGAGCATATACATACCACAGGCTGTTTTGTGATGTCCACCAAGTCCTTAAGATTGTAATACTGATGTTTCTCAAAAGCCGAAAAGAGCATGTCTAAAACATGTTGTTTATCGGCTCGAGCTCGTTTTCCATCTTCTTTCTTTTTCCTTTCATATTCAATCTATGTGCAAACAGCAAAAAAAAGAAGGAATCAATTTAACATGATCACTCTGAAACATAGGCAGTCTCTTTTCTGTCCTCCACATGACTATCAGATTTTAAGTTGCAAGACAATAGGTCAAAGAACAGTTGTTCAGAACCTGGGGTCCTCACCGCTCCCAGGGCTCCTCAGACCTTTAAGGCTCCAAGTAGGTATTAATGCCAATCTGTAAACCATTTTCATTTCTTCCTAAAGCTGTATGTAATGTGTCCATTTCCCCCTAAAAAACATTTCCTTTCTGAAATTGCATCAATTCAGCCTGGCTACTGGTTAGTTCGTGTTGATCAGAAAGCCTAACTTGCAGTTCTCTGTTTTTTTGGGTCTTTTTTTAAAATTAAAGTTCAGTCAGTTACAATGTGTCAGTTTCTGGTATACAGCACAATGTACTAGTCATGCATATATGTACATGTATTCATTTTCATATTCTTTTTCACTAAAGGTTATTACAATAAATTGAATATATAGTTCCCTGTGCTATACAGAAGAAACTTTTTATTACCTATTTTTATAGATAGTGGCTAAAATTCGCAAATTTCAAACTTCTAAATACCCAAAATACAGTTTGGTAGGTAACATCTTTTAAAACTAGAGTTTTCCAGGGCAGGAAGAGGCCTAAGGGCAGGCAGATATGAAAAGTTTGGGAAGCATTCGTAAAAAGTTAAGAACATTGGCAGTGACAGGAGGCCTTTTCTCTTCAGGTGACCTCCTTGAACTTGTTTCTTCCATAAAATGAAGAAAGCAGTGGCACGAAGAGAATGTATAAACTCTCCTAGTGTTAGCATCCAGAGACGTGTACATTTGCCAAGTTACCTTCTTTCCTGAAAACATGCAACTTATATGCATTCATGTCACTTGATTAAGCTTTCAATTTTTTTTTTTACAAACACTTTATTTTGACAAAACTAAGGTCCCTGAAGTAACTTTTCTTTTTCAAGCCAAACAGTGTAGAAATGGTAATCTTAATATTGTATTTACAACTCTGTATTACAAGTAAAATTAATTCTACAAATAAAGTACAAAAGATAAGAACTAGCCTGTTGGGGAGAAGACTATTGTTCTGAGATAATTATTTCTTCTCATTTTAGCTCTTTTCCCTTCGGGCATTTTGTTTTGCACTGGCATTATAAGGAAATGACACTCAAAGCAGTCAGGTACCTCACTTGTTAGCAGCCACCACAAAATATTAGAGGGATAGCTATTAGACTAGAAATAGCTTTTACATTATACACATTTTAATTACTGCTCTTATATTTGCCCCCAATGACCACAGACTGCTGCATAACCAGCTGCATAGAAATAAATGTCAATTCAGAAAGAACTTTAAATTTAGTCTCCATTTACAAACTTTTACAATCCAAAAAAATCTGTCATATACAATTTTACTTTCAAAACAGAAAACAAATTATTCTAGACTAAAATGCAATTAAATGTTGAAAATCCATTGTGGATGTGGTATAGACACGGTATTCAACTGTCATTACTGAAATACTAATCACCGACTAAAATTATAAATGCCACCCACTGCCAATTAAAATATTATAATACAGATGTCTGTAAATTTCTAGATTGTTGTTTGCAGAAATACTTTGATTGCTCTGTCAAGGCAGTCTTTGTGGAGGCTTTTATTTTAACGTTAGAAGTGAGCACGACAGCCTTGAATATCATGGTTTGCATTTTAAATCCTTATGAAAGATTCCCCTACCCCCAATGCCTCTATATCTGCCTCATGTGTCCTTATCTTTTGGGAGGAGATTAATTCTTTAGAGTTGATCAGTCCTTAGTGTATAAATTCAAATGGACAAAGCATGTTGTATTCTTATACTATATAATACAGTAGGCAAATATTGCCCAAAAGCCTTTAGATACAGTCCTGCAGGCAACCATTTTAATCAGCAAAATGCCAGATTTATACATACACCTAAAAAAAATAATACCACACCAAACACCGCCCAAAAAACAAACAAAAAACCCCACAACAATAACAACAACAAAAAACCCCCAACAACTTTAAGAAGAATAACACAGTTGCCACACAGAAGGAAAGAGTATATACATAGAGAAAATTTTCTTTTTAGTTTCTGGGAGTTTACCTCAAGCTTTTATGTAGCACTTCTATTCCTGCCAAGAATTATTTTCTAGTTCAGTTCTTCTAGTTCTCTATCACTTTCAGACCAAGAGCTCTTGCCAGGAAGAAAGGGAAAGAGAAAATTTTTTCCAAGCTGGTGGAGCAGAGGATGATAACAAAGACAAGAAGATACTAATTCTTTTTAATAATTTTAGGTTTAGTGGAAAGAGACTTCCTGGTCTCCTCCCAGGGATCATTTTTGCTCCCAATTCCAATAGAGATGGCAGGCAGAGCTATAAAAAATTCCTGTCTCCTTGGATCAGTGACTGAATGTTAGAATTACTTAGGGAACTTAAAAAACCTTTACTTGGCTTCTACATTAGATCAATACAATTAATCTCTGGAGCTATTTTTCTTCCCAGGTGATTCTAGTGTACAGCCAGTGTTGAGAACCACTATCTAGAAAACAGAGGACACAATTCCTTATAAGAAAAGGGACTCCTTATGAGAAAGGCCATTTGACTGGGGACTATGTATAAGAATGCTGTGACATTTATTCAGGCTCGATGATGCTGTCCACAAAGCCAACCAGAACATACATACAGAAGCACCCTTACTTGCAATCTGAGATAGAGGGAGTTGAAAGGAATCTTATATGTCAGCTGACTCTATATTTTGATTATACAGCTCTACCAGCAAAAAATTTAAAGCATGAACTCTATGAGTATCTATTGTACATTATAAAAATGTAAGAGTGCATTAATATGCATGGAGATTTTTATAAAGCATACACAAAAAAATTTAAGGAGATGAAATAAAAATAAAACATTATTTTAAGAGTAAGTTTTAATTTAATTTTGTCTTCATGTTCTGAATGCTTCGGTTTTAACTGAATTGCAAACTGTGATAGCTTTGAATCAGCAAAAGCTAATACAACATAAGGTACAACACAAAGGTCAAGGGTTATTGTGTCAACTGATTTTCAACAAGCCTTCAGCTCCTGGCCTTGGCTGTGGTGGTGGCAGCAGGGGGCCTGTAGGCCACGCTTCCCAGATGCACCTGCCAGCCTGTTTCCAGCTGGGGCTCTGCCAATGGGAGAAGGGAAGCAGGAGGAAGGGAGAGTTTTTCTGTTGTGCTGTGGAAGCCCCCAGGCAGCACCAGCTTCCTCATCTCTGGTAACCAACCCTCTTCTTGCTTTTGCAACCCCAGCCCTTCCATTTTGTATTTGTCCACGATCTGTAACCAATTCCCTACTTTAAGTCCCTTTCTGCTTGAAATATCTGGCATTGTTTCTGATTCCATGATAGATTCTAAGTATCATCATGAAAGACAGGGTATCACAAGCCATATTTAAAATGATAGTGATAATTTCCTTTCTGGAAGGGTCAAGTTCTCGCCAGGTCTGAGCACATCATCACTGTTTCTACCTCACAAAGGGACTGATAAACAGATGATTTTAGAAGTTTCAGTGTTCCCCCTTCCTTGTTCACTTGTTTGCTTTATTGTAGTATTATCTCGAATCTACAGTTTCTTTGCAGGAATCTTTTAAGGCCATTTATTCATTTTTTGAGATTGAGTTAACAACAGATACTATAATCTGTAAATCCTTGAATCTAGCACCAAACCTAAAAAAGCTGAAAACAAATGAAAGCGTGCGGTGCTGAAAGCACCACTGCCAACCTCTCTGTGTTGTACAGTTCCTACTCTTCTAATGAAAAACGACTGACCAGCACAGGGACTGCATAAGGGTGCCAGGTTCAATCCCCATAGTAAATATTTCTAAAGCTCAATATTTTTGTTAGGCAAAACCCAAGAAAAATATGAGTTCCAATATCATTTCCCCCCTCAATGGGCCCTACTGTGACAACCATTACTTTCCATAATTTGTTTTTACTACCTCAAGGGATGGGGAAGGGGAATTTGATGCTCAAATGTTTGCAAAATGCAGGATTAAACAAATTCCAAGAGGTTCCCAACTTAAGTATATTAAATGCAGTGTCAATTCTGAAGGGGATATAATCAGAATTTACATGTTCTTTTAACACACAATTCTTCTTAAATAACTTTTTTTCAAGGAGATTCTCACAAAATTCATGTTTCAAAAAACCTTCTCTGGAAGATGTTAACCTACACGAACTGGTTCATGTTTCACAAACTTAATGATGATCTAAGGCAGAGGAAAAGCCACGAAGGGAGAAACCTGACAGGTCACAGCCTAGACCGGGGAGAGTTTTCATGGCCAAGCTTTCAAGGAAGGAGTATTCTAAGAGATGATGCTAATCATATGTTTCTTTTTGTCCCCAAAAATGCTTTCTGAATGGCAAGAATGGTAGGTATTATATCCCAGTTTGTGAACCAAAGAGGTAAATTTGAATTTAATGTTTAGAAAAGCTCCATGTACAATGTGGGAGTTCAAATATTTGGAGATGATCATATATACTATATGCCAATTTATCTAGGTGCCATAGGTGAGTGAAAACGTTTCTGGGGGTAAACACAGTTTGTTTTTTTTTAAGTGGTTTCTTTTTGATCAAATGTATGGATATTGTTTTACAAATACAGACACTATTTTCCAACTCCCCTTTTATGTTTCGTACAAAATATTTTTCCTTATTTTTATCCTGAAAATTGCATACAAAGAATTTCAATTGTTAAAAAATGAAATACAGGGCTTCATGCTTATATAGCTCCACCTGGCGAAACTTTGAAAATATTTCAACATTATATTGAGTTTAAAATTTTTTATTGAGCATCTTGATTACAAAACCTCTAAATCATTCTTGTTGAATGAACTATGTTGATGTTTCTCAATCTTTTAAAAATAAATGTCCCTGTCTGACAACAATAACAAAAGTTTTATACTCTTCCTACAGTTGGTATTATAATACTAAATATACTTTTAAAAGCTATGCAGGTGACTCCACCCATTTTGATATACTCCCATGGGGGGAAAAATCATTAAACCTTCAAGTAATGTGATGTGGTAGATTACAGTCAACCTTTGTTAATCAAAGATTACTGTATGACTCATCACTGTAATTACATTAATATTAATGACTCATTCACGCTATGACAAACTTAACAAAGGTTGAAACCATGAACTGAAATGTCACTTAATGTTAAAAAGAGTCTTGAAAGTGGATATGATAGCTTTATGTCCTAACAAGGAGTTCAGAATACAATATATTTGTATTTATTTTAGTAGTAAAAAGAGAACAAAGAAAGCTATTCTAAAAATACGACATTTAGAATCTATCTTCTATACCTGCCAGGTCGATGTAGTGTCAATGTCACTCTGAATATGAATTAGATAGAGGTCAGAGCTTTGATACCGGCAAAAGTGCTAGCTTTGACTGACCAAAGAGAGATTTTTCTTTTGACTCAGAAATGATGGTTTGTGGCAGTTTAACAAGAGTGACCCTTGTAGTGGAATTTAGGAAAAAACAATTATAATATACAAATATAGACCCACTAGGTCAAAGGAAACAGTGATAGATTATATCCCAATGGGGGGTCTGAAAAGGCATGACCAGAGACATAGAAAGAAGTGACAGCTTATTGAAGACAAACATTTTATCTATTTGGTTCACCAAGAGTAGGTATCTCAGGCACAAAGAAGGCATTAAAAAAATATTTTTTGTTGAGAGAAGACACATCTTAGATAACTGTGGTAGGACACTGTTGTGGCTAAGCACTAACATTCTTCCCTAGCTTTGTCCCCTTCCCATTCCAACAGGAAAGCTTTACTGCCCACTGTAACAGTTCAGACAATACATGCTCATGGTGACAATTCCAGCAATTGAAAACGATTTCATAAAGAAAAAAATTAGGTTCTTGCACATACCATCAAAAAAAAAAAAAAAACAACTGTTTAAGTACTGAACTAAACTAATTTTTGGATATTTTGTTTCTGATCTTTTCCTATCTTAAACAATAGAGAGAAACACTACTGTGTATCATCTTGGGCATTTGTCTTACTATGATAAACTCTTAGATATAAGACTGCTAGACCAAAGGATATAGCTGTTTATAGGGCTTTTGACACAAGTTACCAAACTTCTTTCCAAAAAGGTTATATCTTTTTATAGCCTATAGAAAGTGTGGTCTGTCTTACCCTCACTGCAATAAAAACGTACACAAGAGTAGAAACTGTATACAGAAGCCTGGCCCATAAGTGGAGAAAAAAGCATACTCAGGGGCTACAGGAGAAGCATATTGATGATAAGAAAGGCCAAGACATTTAAGATGTATCCCATTTTACTTCTTTATCTCCATCTGGCTCCAGAAAGTTCTATGCATGCTCATCTAAGAGAAGAAAAGACTAGAACAGAAGAGGACAAAGAAGTAGACTTCCATCTACTTGTCTCAATCAACGGACAACACAAAAATGTCTCTCTTGGATTATCTGATACTTAAATTTGCCCCACTTAGATCTTGCCTGTCCTCTTCTTTAGTTTACTTTTGCCTAACCAGAGGCTATAAAATGGAAGCCTGGGCAGATAAGCTGAATTTTGACTTGTTTGACTTAATCCACACAGTGTAGGAATTTTAAAATTTGAATGTCTTTAGAAGGGGCACGTGGACTCCAGTTCATCAAAGTCCCTACCTTTTATCTTCTTAAATTTCAATATTCTGCTCAGGAAGATGCCTGCTTGGCCCTGCAGGTATTTGCATTTGCTACCTCTCACATAAAATAACCACAAGAAACTCAAATATCATAAAGCAGTTTGTTTGGCAGATACTATTCTGTGTCATGGATCATTGAGAGTAAGGCTCCTACTCACAGAAGTAAAAAACAAATTTATGGTTACTGAAGGGGAAGCGGGTGGAGGAGGGATAAATCAGGAGTATGGGATTAACAGATGCACATTACCACACATAAAATAGAAAAACAATAAGGATTTACTCTATAGCACAGGAAACTACATCTGATACCTTAAAATGACCTAATATGGAAAAGAACTGAAAAAAAAATCCAAATCATTTTGCTGTACATCTGAAACACAATACTGTAAATCAACTATACTTCAATTAAAAAAAAAAAAGTAAGGCTCCTAAATCAGACTGCGTGGTTCAACAACTATACTGGTTAATTACTGGCTATGTGACCTCAAGTAAGCTAACCTCTCTGTGCCTCAGTGACTGTATCTGTAAAATAAGGGTAACAGTAGTAGTTACAGTAGTTACAACAGTGCCTGGCACAAAGTACACATAATATGTATGTAATACATGCATGCACTGTAAATCTGTGTATATATACATATCTATATATACATACATACACACACAGAATATACTCTTACAGTATATATAAGATATAATTCAATAAAAAAGATTTAAATATATATATAAACAGGTAGTTCTCACTTGGCATGGTAGTGTGAGGCTGTAAAAATGCCTGTGAAAGCTGAAACTATGCAAAGCAACCTTAATAACTGATAGGAAAATTCCCATTGTTTCATGACCTTTACATTTTTTTGTTAAAACAATAAAAACCCTCAGTTACACAAGAATAGAAAAAATAATAAAGCTAATATTTACTAATTTAAAACACTAGAAATATTGAAAAATGGTTTTATTTCTTTGAAAAGCTTATCAAGAATTATTTGATGGTTGCTGCCTTCTCACTGTATTACTTAGGACTCAGAGTGAACACCATCTATATACTTGGCAAACTGTTATATTCCTTACTAAGTCTGGATAATTCAAGCACCTCAAGCAAGATGTGTGACTACTGAGGTCCTTTCAAAACCTAAGAGCCTATGATGTTAAAGACAGGACAGAATGAAGAAAGACATGAAGACTTACATTGTATTGATGATTAGCAACAGGTTTGTAATTGGTTGTTACAACTTTGTCCAGTTGTTGTGATAGCCTTACAGGCTTGGAAGATTCTTCTATTTGTAATCTGAAAAACAGAGGCATTATTAACAAACTTACTTGTGTATTAGAGTGATACCTGAAGAGCTGTTCCTCTAATTCGTCTTACTCAGGAACTAATACTTAATATACAAAAAAGTAACCTCAGAAGATATACCAGCCTTAATACTTCAAAAACACACTCTCTGTATATGACTATAATGTAGAAACCAGACCATAAGTTAAACATACAAACTATCTCATTATAGTTCTACAACTTCCTTCTAATCCTATACTGTACAGTCAAACCTTAACTTTTAAAACAAAGTTACTAATTAGCTTTACATTTCCGGAAAAGATCTGCATGTAAAATGAAACATCTTAAATTATATGGTCTAAAACTAACCAATTAATTCAGGTATTAATTCAAAACCTCTCTTCATCTGATAAGAGATAAAAGTAGATAAAAAGACACATCAATGGACTTAGAGATGATTGTACTAAGTGAAGTAAGTCAGACAGAGAAAGAGAATATATATCACTTATCCGTGGAATCTAAAAAATACAATACAAATGAACTTATTTACAAAACAGAAAGAGATTCGCAGACATATAAAACGATCTTATGGTTCCCAAAGGGGAAGGGGGAAGGGATAAATTGGGCAATGGGATTAACAGAGGCACACCATCATATATAAAACAGGTTAACAACAAGGATTTCCTATATAGCACAGGGAACTATATTCACTATCTTGTAATAAACTATACTGAAAAAGAATAAAAAAAGAATACATACACACACACACATATATATAACTAAATCAGTTTGCTGTACACCTGAAAGTAACACAATATTGTACAATATTGTAAATCAACTATACTTCAATTAAAAAAAAAAAGATGACATATCAGCATGTAGGATCTAGTGGTCAGTAGCTGCTTTACTGGGCAGGGCAGATTAACAACATTTCCACCATTACAGAAATTTCTTTTGGACAGCACTGGTCTGGAACTATTGTAGGACTCCACCCATCTAAATTAAAATATAACTAAAACTATCACTTTTAGAAAAAGAGCCATAAAATAAATATATGATACTATGTATATAGTGTATCATAAAACATAATATTTAACTAGTACCTATATATTCAAAGAGCAATCTTAGGAGATTTTGTTTAGGACTAAATATTACCATATTTAGTGACTCACATTCAACCATTTACTTCTTATTTTAAAAATTAGATTAATTCTTTTGGTATATGAGCAGAATAAATCTAAAAAATATTTTAATGGGGAAAAAGGTGTAGCTTTCCAAAGTGAGTACTTTTAAATGACAAAAGGTATCATTGTACCTTTAGACTTCTCATCAGCAAGATATCAGAATACAAGAATATATTTAAAGCACTACAGGAAAAAAATTGCCAACCATGTCTAGCTAAATTATAACTAAAGAGTAAGAGTGAAATAAAAGTATTTTTGTACAAAAACAAAGTTTTCACAGATCCTCACTGAGAGAACTACTCAAGGATTTATTACAGCAAGAAGTAAAATGAACCCAAAAGGAACTAGTGGGATGCAATGGTCACAGCAAAGAAATTGAGAACCATGTTAGAAAATTGCCTAATTGATACATACAGGTTTTTTTAAAAAAAAGAAATTGGAACTAACATGAAAGATGGGAAGAAAGAGATCAGAATGAATGCATTTAAAATTCATTTAAAAAATTTTCTGCAATAAGCACTTTCATAATCAGAAAGGAATTATTCTTAAAGGAAAATGCAATATTGTTTCCTGAAAGGTTGGTTTGAAAGCCTTAAACATGTTGGTCATTTACAAGTAATACATGCTGAACATCACATATTACTTTAAATTCTTTGGTTCAACAGAATAGGAACTAAAAATAATTTTCATTTAAAATTTCTTCAAAGGCAACAACTTGCAATATAAAAAGTATCTATTTTCATAACATTATTACTTAATTCCTTGGATGAAGTTATTTCTCTGTTTATTTCTGCCTAATTTCAGGTATATAATACCAAATTCCTCAGAAGACATCTACCAACTGCTTTTTTAATTTGAAAGCTATAAACACTATGTTTTGTTTTTACTATGATCCCCAAATTCAATATAGTCATTTCTGTATTGAAACATATTTATTTTAATTCTTCTATTTATAAATCCATATGTATCCTTTTAATACATAAAATCATTATTTTATGAGGTGTAAAAAAAGTACTCTAGAAATATCTTTAGAAACCTATTGCATATGTAACCATCAATCATAAGTACTTTGTTGCATTGTTTTTCATGTGCCAAATATACTTTCTATGAACCACAAAGAAAGCACTAGCTAGAGGTCTAGATAGAGGAGATTTCACCTAAAGATGGACTTGTACTAAGACTCCTTCAATGGCCTCTTAGCTGTTCTCGGGTGACCCACAAGTTCCTTCTCATGATTGCATGTCCCTTGGGTCTAGGCCCTGCTTATCTCTCAGCTTATTCCACTGTCCTTCCACGGCGGCACTGAGCTGCAGCTAGGCTATGACCAGGCTTTAGAAGAAGTCTCCTACTGGCAATCATCTAGCAAGTGTTTACTGGGTGCCTATGTCTGACTCAGTGAAGAAAAAGACTTGCTTTAACCAAATGCTCATCTATAATTATCTTCAGGACTGAAGAGGGACAGGGGGTTGGTATGACAACTGACTGCATGCTGCTATGAAGTAAAGATTAACTCCAAGGTGTTAATCTTGACGGTTAACTGCAACAGGACAGTTCATGCTTGTAAGAGGTGAGGCAAAAAAGACTGGATGGAAATGACTCCTCCAGGCTGAGAGGGTGTCTCAATAAAACTTTAGAGAGAAAAAAGTGATTGAAGACAGATAGAGGAATGTTTACAAAGAGTTAGAACAAAGCATGTTTAACTCCTTGAGAAAAAACAAAACCAAACCATAATTAAGTGGCAGCCTGTTTCTGAACAGCTGTCTGTGTTCTAACCTTAGTCCCATCCCCTTAATACAATCAGTTCTTAGGGGTTTGGCCTCTAAACGGTAATGTATCTGTTATGCTGCCAATAAATTACCTTTCCTGTTTTAATCATCTCGCTCCATAATTTGATCTTATGAGACTTTCAGGGAGGGAGGTATGTGCTAGCTTCTTCCTTCCACGTTACATGATTGTTCCCGTTATTTCACAATTTGAAAATTCCTCAGAGTTTCAGTTTGTTTAGGTAAGTGCGTTTTTATAAACGGTAGCTTATTTTTGTCACATTCTTATACTAGAGTTTATTTTCAGCCACTGCATCTTGATTCAGGTTCATGTGGAATACTTTCCTTTCAAGTCTAACACAACTTCATCATCCGTAGAGTGTCGTGCCATTTTTACCGTCAAAGTATTTAATCTTTTAAATATATAAAGGAAAACACTGAATTAACTTCTTAAAAATAAAGCGCTCACATAAAAATTTAACCTTCTTATTGTACATTTAAAAAGTCAACTCCAAGGGTTTGGTTTTAATTAAAAGAGGATATATTATGATTCAAAACTCAAAAGGTTAATCTATGGACTGAAAATATAACATATTTTAAAAGAGCTTAATGTTAAAATACTTTAACCTGAATAGTTTAAAATAATTTAGCAGAGTTCTTTACTTAACACTAAATAATTCATTTAACATCTCATGAAGTGTCAGAACAATTTGCAACTCCATTTCACCAGTGAACAATGCACCAAATTAAACATCACTGACCTCAACATGCCTTCAAAGTCAAAATAAGGTTTAGCTGGCCTTGTACAAAGTAATATAATTTGGAAATATTTGGTTTGTAAAGGTGAACAGCAAACCACATACAGATACTTTAGGCTGAACTAGGAGGAAGCTACAAGTTTTACTGTTTCAACCACTTAAAAAAATGGATCTTAATTTTTGCAGACAATTTTAGAAGATGGTGTTTTTTTCAAGACATAATAATAGAAAAATATTATTCTGTGATCATCTAGATGCAGCCAGGCCCTGTTTTACAAACCATTGAAAAAAAAAATGGTGCTAATTACTACCACTATTTCAGGACAACTTAGAATATATGTCCACATTCTTGGAAGACAAGGACTCACTGAATTACCAGTCTTTCTAGAACTATTATTTAAAGAGTCAGCTTTATCTCCTGTTTCTTACCATCAAAGAAAAAGCTCAAGGGCTACATGACCAAGGAGCTGAAACCCTAATAAAAAGACTATAACAAATAATAGACATTTAAAGAGCACTTACCATGTGCTAGAAACAGTGTTAAAAGCTTTACCTACATCATCTCAATCTCATTTTTTCCTTTAGGAAAGCAAAAACAGAACTGGAACTTAAAAATTTTTTTTTCTTACTCCAAGTTTCAAGCAATTAACCTACGCAGTCCCTAAAACAATAAAGTCCCCTTATACAGTCTCCAAAAAGGCCATATGAACAGAATAACACCTCATTAAAAGCTCATTGAGTTTAGTTCAAAGTAAGTGATTCTCTTATAATAACTATAAATAGAACATAACCTTTAAAAATTGAGTCACTTTGTTACACACATGAAACTTGCATAACATTGTACATCAACTATACCTCAAAAAAAAAAGTATTTCTTCTCAATATTCATCAAGCTGCCTTCAACTAGTCCAATTCTATAACACACACATGGAAAGAACATATTCTCCTTTACAACACTGAAAAAAAAATCCTACTAAGTCAATATCATTAGCCACTAGGCTATAATCATGGTCCATAATCACTCTTACTAAAATTAAAGACCTTCATTATACTTTATTAAGATTTACGTATTATAGTGGGAATTCAATTCTCAAAGCATTTAGTATAGTCTGAAAATATAAAATTCATTAAAAAAAAAACCACATAGCATAAACATCCCCCAAATATTCTAAAGGATGAACACTAGTAAGATTTAACAAAATGGAAAAAAGCCAAATTCTATTGCTCTAAGCTGCTGGCAGATTGCTGACAAGAGGTCTACAAATTCTAGTCAACAGACCCCTCATTTACCTCACTAAGTACAGTGCTTCTTATGCAAAAGTAACTCAATAAATATTGGTTAAGCAAATGAACAAATGACACCTTTACTGGACAATTAGATCACAAAGGAAAAGGCCAAATCCCATATTAACAAACCACAATAATGCCTGATTTTATACATGAAGACTATTTTCATGCCTAAGCAGAAAACCCTAAGTAATACTGCTTTGCTAATCTGGTTATCAACTATAAAATTAAGCAACTACAAAAACACTGAACAACAAATGTTTTCACCAGGAACTGCCAAAGTAGGAGTCATTTTATAACATAAATATCATTATTTTAGCATTCATCTGTCCTTTGTGTTCTAGCGACATTTGATTGCAATTTATGCTATTCTTAAAATGACAGGTCTTACAAAAGAAGGTGTATTTTGTTAAGATGTTGACTTCATTTTTGAAAGGGAAAGAGTAAAGCAGTGAAGGAGGTAAACCGTGCCTCCCAAGGGGGAGGAGGAGGCTGACATTAGCAGGGTAAGAGAAAGAGAGAGAGAGAGAGAAGTCTCCCAGCAAGAAGCAGCAAGAGCCAGAAGTGCTTGGTCCAAAGTCAGATTAAAAAGGAAGAAGGCCAGATGAGCAGGTGGACAGAGGCTGGGAGAAAGGCCACGTGAGCTAATAACCAGGTGTCTGCTGAGCTGATCACAACTAACACAAAAAAGTTCTGATGATGCCTAGTTTTAAGACAGTACATTTACAGGAAGTTTCAATAGGACAAAAAGAGCTTCTCAGAGGAATAGTCACAGTGGTACATGTTAGTCTATTAGAATGTGAATTTGAAAAAACGTTAGCTCTTGCAACTGACAAGTAATCAAATTATATCCTTATCTGGCAGGACTACTAGGTTTATAGACAGTAACTATTAAAATTAAGTAATTTAAGGGGCTTTTACAAATATTTGTTAATTATTTGTAGTTTTGTGAAAGCAGGGATCTTGCTCATATCCCTAAGCCTGAGAATGGGCATGCAATATAAACGTGTTGAATAAATAAGTGAGGAACAAAAAAGGATGAAAAGAAGCAAAGTTTTAGGCTGCATTTAATCAGAGCTGACATTCTGGTTGTCAAATCGCAAGATTTACAGTAATGTTGGCTAACATTTAGATTTGGCATTTAAGAGAAGAGACTGTAATATGTATTAAGGTTTAATTTTCACTCTGTAGGAAATATCCAATAAAGGAAAAACCTCCATTATTTACTTACAATGTTCAATATAGCAGGCATTAGCAATATGCAACTATTTAAATCAATTTAAATTAAAAACTCAGTTCCTTAGGCACAGCAGCCACATTTTAAGTGCTCAGTAGTCACCTGCGGCTACCATATTGGGCAATTCAGATACAGAACACTTTCATCACTGCAGAAAAGCTGTACTGGACAGCACAAGAGAATCACAAACGCAAGTGTCTAAAAAGGTCCATCAAGTAAACTAGAATGTAATAGGGAGATATGGGGGCCGTGGGGAACTGGAAACAGAGAACAGGCTCGATCCCAAGTGGGCAACAAGGAAGGCCTTGGCACTAGCTGACTGTTAATCTGTAGGAAAAATGCAGAGTCAGATTTTTATGTGAAATCATTTATTAAACACTGCCAACAAATACAGTTTTTCCAAAAGGACAACCCTCCTCCACCTCGAAACAAAAAAATCCCTCTAAACCAAAAAACATGAACATTAGCTAGACCAGGCCACTATATCCCAGAGGTTTTTGTGTTTTGTTTTAAGCAAAACAGCAGCAAAGATTTAAGAGTTGTAAGTAGAAATGGGAAAGCCATGGCACAAGTGCGTCATAACCACTGGCGTCAAGACTAGACAGTTCTGTTGAAGGACCAGCAATTCCCTCCAGATCCAGTCCCACGCTGCCCTCCTGAGATCCATGACTGGCTGCTGGACTCCCCCAGATTGCTCTTAAGGGAGTGCATTTCAGCTGGTGCATCAGACTAAGAGTCAAAAAATATCTCCTACATAATACAGAAATTTGATTGTTTTGGGCTTTTATTAAACTAGCAATTTCATATGATCCTAACAGCTCCCTCTCTTTTATTTTATTTTTATTTTTTTTAATGGAGGTACTGGGGATTGAACCCAGGATGCATGCATTCTACCACTGAGCTATATACCCACCCTCTCCTAACAGCTCTTAGTGGAAGACTTAACACAGTAGAATTCTACGAGAATAATATAATTCAAACACAAATTAAGTCCCAGTGTAAGGGTGACTTGCCTATGACCACATAGCTTGTCAAAGGCAGAAGGGGATGGAAAAATCAAGATTCCTTGTCCAGTGCTCTTCACTTATATCAAAATTGCATCTTAAATATAATGAAGCAATCCAGATGTCTTTTCAAGTCAGTAAACATATACTATCCCAATTTAAAATATTTACAGCTATTTAAGAAAATATGTCCATTCTATTAGCTAGCAAGTTGTCCAGAAGGGGCCCACACCTGGTGAGAGAATGATGACTCACACTGGGCTTTCTTTTCTGCTAGACTTTTGTTAGAAACAATAGCCATCAACACTGGTTTTTGGTATGTGCTGAGTAAGGTAAAATAAACGACTGTAATGAAAACACTTTACACGTGTCTTGATTTTTTTTTTTAATTACTGCCTAATTTTTGTTTTTCACTGAAACACTGTAAGACTGTCAATCCCTTGTCAAATTTTCACTTCTCCAGGAAGAACATATATCATCAACATTCCAGAGAGTATCTATTTACCTGTTAGCTAGACAACACAGAATCTCCATTCGACAGTCCAAAAGATAAGTATCTTACCTGATGGCCAGAACATTTCTACTACATTACACAATTTCCTTTTCTCTTATATTCTTTCCTTATGTAGTCTATTTATTATCTTGAACTTGAAGGCATGCTCATTTAGCCTAAGCAGCCGCATCACTTCCCAGTCCCCAGCGCTCTGGCTGCATTCAAGTTCTACAGATGCCCCAACTGAAGGAAGGGGGTCAGGAAGACAGCACCTGCAACTCGTTCTTATATGAGTCTGGGAAGGAAAAGGATATCTAAAGTTTGCACTGCCTGAAGTTTTTGTTCAAATAACTATAAATTTTGGTCACTTACAACTTATCCATTGCAATGTGTTTTTTCTTTAGTATAAGGCAGGCATGATTTCTTATACCACCTTATGAGAGCAAACAGTTTTTCACCTTGGAAAGTTTGGATTCCAATATAGGTGTGTATATGATGGGGAAACGGAAGAAGAGGAACAGGCAAGGAGGAAGGGGTGGGGGGGCAGAAGGAAGCAACAGTATTTGATATAAGAAACCAACCTTTTACTGCTTATGCTTTTCCTGTTAAATACTCTAGTCAATATTTTAGTGCAGGCATAAAGTAGAAACACATGAGGAAAAAAGTTTAATTCATCAAGGACAATTTATTACTGCTCAATTCATGACCAAGTAGCTACTCTTCTATGCTAGAAATGAAACTACCTTAACCTCCAATGGATGATGAATGACAAAAATACTTAAGTTTTATTTTTAAGAACTTTTCTTTTTATTTCCCTTCTCCATACTCCAAGAGAAGCAAAAAGCCTAAACAATTTGGTATGATTCCAAGAGGTGAGGGTGAAAGCTTACCTATCGAAAGGACTAGAAACAATATTTATCACTCAGTACAGCCGGCCTTCTGTACCTGAGGATACAAAACCCATGGATAACAAGGTCCAACTGTACTACACCATTTTACGTAAGGGACTTGCACATCTGTGAATCTGGTGTCCACAATGGGTCCTGAAGCCAATGTCAGGTGGATACCCAGGGATAACTGCATTCAAAAAACCAACAAAAGACTTATCTTTTGTATTCAGATTCATGCTGATAATTTTGCATTAAAAAAAAATCAGTAACTAAAGCAACCCTATGGTATTTAGTATGACTCCGAATAATGCTTATTAGTTTAGAAAGAATGTACCATACCATGGTATGGCAGGGTCTGAAACCAGACTCTGGTTTTAAGGTCCAGTTCTATTACTATGTGTTACTTTGGTCAAGTTAGTCAATCTCCTCAACACCTTGGTGTTCTCATGGGGGAGGAAAAAAGGATTATAAAAGCAGAAATAAGTGAGGTAATCTTTATGAGACAATCTTTAGTAAATGGCCTGTCCCACAGTATACATTCAGTACATTTTAGCTATTATTGTACTTACTGCAATCATTCAAGTAGCCATACTACACAGAAATGTATGGAAGTCATTTTATTTAAATAAACACAACTTTTAATAATTAACAGCTTCACTGATTAGATTTTAAAAGGAAGACTTATGAAATCTGTGTTCATCCTTCATTCTGATGGAAGATATTTGGCTACATCAGATTAAAAGCTTTTTCTTTGATCTCCTCTGACGTTTTCAAGGATAAGAAATTTTCTTTCTAAATGCCATTCAACTGCAGGTAAAATGTGTAAAGCTCATGGAAGTGCTAATTAGAACTAATACTAATTTAACCATAGCATGAAAAGACACATTAAAAGTATGGTAACTTACAGAGTTTGGGGTAACTATATCAGATTTTTAAAACTCACCAAATTTTAGATGTAGTCAAAATATTCTGGGGTTTAATCTTAGGGCACTCAAATCAATCTCTCATATATGACTTTCAACTAGTAGTAACTAGAACATGTGACTGAGTTTAACGAAAGTAGAAAAACGCAGTTGAACAGAACGTCTCTTTGTTACGCAGATAATTCATGACCATTTTAAAACTAAACAGTCTCAAAAATTATCCTTCCCCATCTTTCTCGTCATAATAAAACATGATTCAAGCAGGTTAAATATTTTTCTTCCCAGGAGAAAGGGAGGGTTACCTCCAGACAAACTGCATAGTGGGTGCAAGTGAAGGAAGAAACTGCCTTATTCCTCTTCTTCCCTTTGCTGTGAACATCTATTTTACTTAGGCTAGTGTCCTATTTTTCACCTCTTTGATCTTTTTAGTCGATTTTCTCTAGATTTTCCATATAGCTCTAGACTATCTCATATGCTTTTTTTTACCTCACTGGCCAAATAGGCTAATGCCTTCAGGCATTACGAAATAACACTTGGGTCCCTTTCTGCCCATAATCTCTAAGGATTAGTTTAGATTTTTATATCCTTTAAATAGTTTGCCTAACACTTATCTACACTGATCCCCATAAACTTTTGTGTGAGATGGATCCATTTAGACAGCATTTAGAGATCTTCTTGGCATCACCATTTCATTCATGCAGCCCAGATTCCACCATGCAGATTATTTCCGTAAACAGAAGGGGGTTGTTTAAGTACTAATTCTAGGGGCTCCTGCTGCTTAAACTCTCCCATTCAGCTAAGTAACTGACTGCTGCTTCCTTATGGAGTCTTCATGCACAACAGGAGTCCACAGAATCCCACAGTGATGTGTGTGACTCAGAGGATGACTGGAAGACAGAACTGTGGGCCTAGCAGTCACTGTGGTAGCTCTGTGTGATGTACTGGCGACTGTCAAGTCCTTGAATATTATCGAATCACATCATATACATCTTGATTAAAAATACTTTAATCATAAAGTACTTAATAAACAGAATGCAAAAGCCTTTTCTTTTCATTAAGAATTGGAATGTATTCATTATTTTAAAGCTGAATTTGGTTTTGAGAGCTTAAAGTCACACAGGTTTTACCTTTGTGGATAAAATTCTTTAAAAATTAGAAAAAACTGCTAGGAATTACCATTAATATAATAAAATTAACTCACTTTCATAATAGAAACACTAATGCTCATATGTCCACCATACTGACTTAAAGTGGTGAGAGTAATGATTACATTAAGGTTTTCTATTTTCACAATTTTGTCTGTTCATGTTGCCTCTCAAGAGACATTCAATCCCCACTTTTGTAAGCTCCCAAAACTTCTTAACCACTGATGGGTAAGTAGGCTTCTGGTTTGGTATCATTTGGTGGGGAATTATGAACACTGACATGAAGTTACCTGGCCAATATGCAAATTTTCTCTTACATAGAGCCTATGGGTAGATTTATTAAGAACTGAATATATGATTTTATAAGGTTATTAAAATAATGTTTTCTTTCTATTAGAGGGAAGAAGGCATGATAGAAATGTTTCAGTCTGGTTTTCTAAATATATAAAATGCTACCTTGTTCTATTCAAATCTAGGTGTTTTTTTTTAATAGCTGGTTTTAGTACAAAGATAAGGAACTTAGCATATAGGAAAATGGTTTCTAAGAACAAGACGTGGGCAAAAACAGTCCTGATGCTTTATGGATTTAGACTCTATGTGCCATTTTACTTGCACTGCTAGCTTTATTTAAAAGCAGCTTTACCTTTTAGTCACTTATTTTATAGCCTGTAACTGCTACAAAATATTAGGGGTATCAGGCTCTTCTTCATGTAGCTCTCATTAGTCATAGAATGACTACTATAATGGGCCCAAAGCAAGTGTATAAAAACATTTTCTGCACCATCAACATGCATGGATGATACAAATTATTATACAGGCTACTTATGGTCATGATTCATATTCAAGAAGGATGGACAAAATCCATTTTACTGTGCTAAACTGTTGATATGATTTGGGTCATTTATCTTTGTAAATGTTGCTTTTTTCCAGTTGTGGTAACGCTTTTATACCAAGCTTTCCCCCAGTTCCCTCCAGTGTTGTTAGCTGAAGGCGAGGGCAAAGTCTGCATCCACAGGACAATCCAAAGTAATATGCTCAAATAGCAACTGACCCTACAGCCTTGGTCTCCTAGCACAATTCATTCAGCAACTGAGTTAGGCAGGAAAAAGTGTAAAAAAAAAAAAAAAAAGTATGTATATGTGTGTGTGTGTATATATATATTTGAATGAACACATTCTAAAATCTGTCCATGTTTCTCCAGGCTCAAAATTTAGAGCCAAGGAAGAAATCAGTAAGGATCTGAGCTTGCTGTATTTTTATGCAGATCAAAACAAGAATACAGATGATTAAAGGGAAGTGGGCTTTTGTGGGTTTCACGCACATACAAGGAAGGGGTTAAAGTATGGAGTGTGACTGGTGAAAGCAGTTTAGGTGTGAAATGAACTTGGTGGTTAAAGTGAGCCTTTGCGTATTTTATAGCAGATGGTACAGCAATAATTTTTGTATCGTTTAAGATGAGATCAGATTCTTGAAACTGTGAATTCTATCACAACAAACAGGCTATGCTGTCTTGTCCAAATAATGTATATTAGAGAACGTGTATTTTCTGCAAGGTATATGTTTATACTATGTGAAATCTGAAGAAAACACATTTTAAAAATGAAAATAGATTTATGTAACTGTCAGCTTCAGTAGTGACTGAGAAAACTGAGGGTGGATGTGTAGGCGGGGAAATGAATGAGGTAATGTGGTTCAAAGAGGCTGACCTAACAGAAATCGGGTAACAGAAGGCTGGAAAAATTACCGTGATGAGAAATACTTTCCAATTTTCGTATTTATTATACTGTAACTTGAAGGCTTATAACCGGAATTACTTAAAATGGTTTAAATAAGCTAAGCACCCAAGATTATCAAGCAGCCCCAAATGCTAACCTCTGATCACTTTCTTTTACTCCTAAAAATATTTAGGTTAGGGATTAAATAAGCTGCTTATGATGATAGATTCAATGTTTCTCTAGCCAGTCACTGTGATATATAATGCAAGTATGAATCATTTTTCCAAATTAAAATGTCTATGATCCTGTGACTACGTGATGGGTGCCAAGACAACAGTGGAATCAAACAACTTCTATTCAGCAAATTTAAAAATACCACTCTGCAAAATTCCAGTTGTCTGAGTAGAAATCAGAAATATTAGCTGCGTATCATGTCAAACTGTAAGAAGCTACCCAGGCATACACCAACCAAGACACTGTTGCTATGGTGACTAAGCAAATGGCTACTTCATTAGTGACTCCATGAAACTATAAACGTTGAAGTAATAGATGCGAAATATCTGGCAGTAAAAGGCCATAAACGTGGGCTGAGATTCAGAGAGAATTCTGGAAAAGATGAGGTAAATTTTAATATGCTGTTTTAGCAACCTTTGAAAAATTAAGAAGAGAGATTTTACTGCTAACTAGAACCAAATGAAGCCAGGGGGGGAACATCAGAGGAGCGGTTAGGCTCAAGAGAGAGTGCTCCATTTAGGACCAGCTGCTGTGGTACTGATAGTGATGTTAGAGTGAGAGTCACTTAGACTATCATTTAGGATGGCAAAGGGAGGAAGGAGGACTCCCTATCGATTCACTGCTTAAGACTTCCCACTGTGAAGGGGGTTTCAGGCCATATGGTATCACTTTCTCTCTATCAAAACATGAATAAAGGGGTGCGAAAATATTTCTGCATATGTTTCAAGAATTTAAACTTCACATTCAAGAATGAAAATAAAAGCTGGCTGTGAACTTCTGTAACACAGTGCAATAGATTAATGCTAGAATCAGGCTTATCTCAAAGAGCTTAAATTCTCCAGCATTCCACATACTCTTACTCCAATCTCATAAAAACAAAGGCTGTGAACTAAAAAACCCCAAACCTATATTATGACTTTTTAAATTAAAAAAATTAAATTAAGTATAGTTGATGTATAATATTACATGTTACAAGTGTACAATATAGTGATTCACAGTTTTTGAAGGTTAACTCCATTTATAGTTATTATAAAATATTGGGTATATTACCCATGTTGTGCAATATATCCTTATAGCTTGTTTTATACCTAATAGTTTGTACCTCTTATTCTCCTACCCCTATATTGCCCCCTCCTCCCCTCCGCAACCCCTAGTTTGTTTTCCATCTGAGAGTCTGCTTTTTTGTTATATTTACTAGTTTGTTGTATTTTTCAGATTCTACAAAAAAGTGATATCATACAGTATTTGTCTTTGTCTGACATTTCACTTAGCATAATACTCTCCAAGTCTATTCAACTTGCTGTAAATGGCAAAATTCTTTTTTTTAATGGCTGAGTAAACTTTCTGACTTCTAGTAAATACCAGGCAATGCTTTGCTTGTTTTTGTCCTTGTTTTGATTGGTGTAAACATCAAAGTGTAACAGCCACACTTACTAAACACCTCAATTGATCCTCCCAGCTTTCGATTAGGACCTTCTAATCCTGTCCTATTTACCTCACTGGACTTGTGCACTCCACACCACAGCAGACTCTGCCTTTCACTTTCTATTTTTATGGCTTTTTCAACAGCATTGCTCAAGACACACAAATTAGATTGGAATCACATTGTCATGCCAAACTAAGCTATTAGGAGTCAATCCTTAAGATGGGAACTAGGGGAAATGGTCCACTGTCAAATGAAGACTAATTGTGTCAGTAATAAGGAGAATGAAGCAGGGTAAGGAGACCTCTGTCAGGGAGAACAATAAACAAGGGATGAAGAGAAGCTACGCAGCCAGTGACTGGAAGAGTGGAGAGCGTGTGAGAGAAGAGACAGTTAAGTGTACAGAGGACACTGAATTCAAGAGCGTTTTGGAGACCTAATACAAGCCAGGCCCAGAACCAAGTACTGGAGGAAAAGCCACTACAGAAAAGCTATCAGCTGTTGGATCAGTGGGCAAGAAAGACTGCTGCAAACAAAAAAGCTTTAGAAGTTCTGAGGATTCCCTGGCATTTGCCATTTTCTTTTCTATCCTCACTCCTCCTTTTCTGCCTGGCAAACTCCTCCCTGGGCCATCACCTCCCCAGCAAAGCCAGCCCTTCCTCCCAAGGGGGCTGCTCCATTTCCCACATTCTTTACTCTTGGCTCACAGCTCTGCCTGGATCACGATGGTATTCCCACAGGCACCTGCAAGGCAGTGCTGTGGGCACTGTACTAAAGAAGGAAAAGCAATCCAGTACGTCACTCCGTTACTTTCCACCTCATACACTCCGTTTCTGTTACCCACCAGGGACCATCGTAACTACGGATCTGCACTCCTTTTAAAGTTCATTAGCAAAAACTGTAATAGAAATCTTCAGTGAAAGCAAATGAAGGCAAGACTATCAGAGAAGAAATCTGACTCAAGCAAAGGTTTTGTGATACTAGCTTTTAAAGACAGTGCTATTGAGGTATAACTGACATACAATAAACTGCAGGTACTTAAAGTGCACACATGTTTGCACATACGTACATACCTGTGAAACCATATGACAGTTGTTTTGGAAAAATTGCCCAGCCTTATAATCTAGGTTCCTCGGTGCTGAATTGTTTTCCCTGTGGAGCAATCAATAAACTCAAATTGAACATTTTTTGGTGGGGGGAGGTAATTAGGTTTATTTATTTATTTTTAATGGAGGTACTGGAGATTGAACCCAGGACCTTGTGTAAGCTAGGCATGCACTCTACAACTGAGCTATCACACCCCCTGAATTTTTAACATTTGTATCTATCTCTGATTAATAATCTCAGGAACTTAAGGACACAAGTTTTATTTTGTATTTTTAATGAAATGATAACCATGGATACACATATTTATGTAAGACTTCTAAATTTCATATGCTAATGAAATATTTTTATTTGTCAGTATACATTTGCAGGCAATATAATTATATACTTTAAAAAAAGAGAAGCAACTACTCAATGATAGACTAAAAATAGTGCAAATATATAAAAGTAGCTTTCTTATATTCCAGCTATTATATTTTTTAAGGCAAAAGCAGTTACAATAGCAACAAAAATATAAATACACAGGGCAACCCTTACCAAAAATGTTCAACTTACATGAAGAAAACTACACTGTTACTGAAAATACAAAGAAGGCTTGAATAAATGGAGAGGACAACTATATTTTTGAAGGGGAAGATTAAATATGCTAAGAAGCTGATTCTTCCAAAATAACTGTATAGGTTTAAAACAGAAAAATTTTTTGAATTTGGGGGAAAAAAACTGTTCTAAAATTGACATGGAAGACTGAACAGGTAAGAAAAATATTTTTAGAAGTACAATAATGGGGACCATTATATTCTAGGCATTAAAATATATTAAGCCACAATAATTTGAATGGTACATGTCTGATACAAAACTAGAATGATGAAGCAGAAATGTCTCCTTAGAAACAAACTCTATGATGTGTAAGAATGAAATTTATGACAAAGAAGTGTCACAAACCTCTTAATAAGGCAAGAGATATTCAAATAAAGTGCTTATAAGAGGAAAAGCTCCACACTGCAGGATATGCTGACAGGGAAAGAAGTCAACAAGAAAGGCCGACTTATATTTGGGAGGTGGGTGAGTAGAAGGGATGCTCCCCTCTCCCATCCCAAGTCCGTGACTTTAATATTCTGACTCCAAGGTATTGTTCAGACCTCAGCTCCAAGGGGCCTGGCCCCTGTAATCCCCTTCCCTGGTAGCCTCTGACCAGCATTTCCAGACATCTGAGGCAGTGAGCAGGGGGTCCAGGGGACCAGCACCATTCCAGAGACACAGGCAGTGCACATGCAAACTGAGGGAATGTCCCCTCCTTTCTCTCCCCAGCTGTGGCCCTGGCCAGGCCATGCTACACTAACCTCCCCTCCCCTCCTCACTCTTTCTCCTCCTTCCTGCTTCTGCCTCCCTCCCCTCTCTGCCTCCTTCTCCCTTTCCCTGGCTGTTTCACCCAGGAGGAGGAAACTACACATAGCTCAGTTTTTCATTTTAAGTGAATTTGGCTGGGGAGCTGAATAGGGCTCCCTCTGATCTGAAGAAAGCTTTTGGTGCTTGTCCTCATTACCATCTTGACCTTTCCTTCCTGTCCTGCCCTGTTTCCTTTCCTCCTCCTGAGTTCATGTTGTAATAAAAGATTGTTGGTGTATTAAAAAGAGGGAGGACAGGACAGGCTTAAGAAACATCTGCAGTGAAACAGCAACCAACGATACACTTTTAGAGCTAAGGTTACAACGTGTCACGTTATCAAATTTATTTCTGATTAGGTAATACAGTTACATGGTATAGAATCTATAAGGTACAAAAGGATACATGATTAACAATAAGCCTCCCCTGGGCATCCAGATCCTCTCCCTGGAGGCAACCACTGACGATCTCTCCTGTAAACTTCCAGATGCAGTCAACGACACTTCACTTCTGAAGGAGTTGTTGGGCGGAAATGTGCCTGTGCTCTACGCTCTAATAACTGCAGTCTTTGGGAGACCGCTTGTCACAGGCCAATGTTATTCTTATGGAAAAGATTAACTGTTGGCGGGTATTTAAAAAATAAGAAATTGCCACACTTAATCATAGTTTCCAGTAATTTTATCTTAATATAGGGGTAATAAGTAGAAACACAAGCCAGTGATTTAAAAAAAAAAAGACTTCTGAGATAGTTTAGATTATAGATGAATCACTGATCAGGTTAAATACAGCACTTTCTATACACTATCTGAAAACTGTACCTCCTTGTTAAGAATTCCTTCTCAGCCAGACTAGTACTTCTCAAAATGTGCTCTCAGGACCACTCACCTCAGAATCATTGGGCTGCCTGTTAACAACGCATATTTCTAGTCCCAACTCAAGACCTTCTGAGTCAAAAACTCTAGGGGCTAGGCTCTAGAATCGACACTTTTAATAAAGTTCTAAGGTGATCTGCATACACAGGTAGAAGTCTGAGAACAACTGGGTACTACATAAGCCCCAGAAACCCTGTTTTTGTCACTCATTTTAGGCGCAGGACCTAGGACGATGCCTGACAAAGAAGGTGTCCCATAATATATGTTGAAGATTTAATAAATGTACATTGGGATTAACTGTAGAGTATCTTAATATGTTGTCAACACTCAACTGATTTTGAGACTGCACGCTTCATCCATGATAGAAATTTGAATAAAGAGTAATGAAACAAGCTTTGGAAATCAACAGCTTTTAGAGCTGAAATCAAGTTGTATGTCTCAGTTTCATGGCAAAGCACTTGGAAAGATGTCAGGGAATTTAATTGGCAATATTTTATTATATATCCGAGTTTCAGATAGATAGTACAGTGTATCATGTGACCCAAAGGAAGGGTTCCAAAAATGAGACATTCTACATATTTTCTATTTTGTGATTTATTAAAACACATGACATCTGCCCTAACCAGTACCAGAAAAGAAGCAAAACAGAGCATCTCAGCAACCAAAACAGATGTTACAAGGCCAAGTATGACAGCTCTGGGCACCTGACTCACAGGCGAGCCCATTAGACCTTCACTCATAGTCTACTCAGTCTTCTTTTACACACATTATTCATTCTAATAGAATTTTAAAACTGGTTTCCTAGCTCACAGAAAATTAAAAACACTAAATCAGAACGAAGAGAGGGGCTGCAACAGACAGTAACACAATCAACTTGACAAAATGATAGCTGCTAAGAGAGGAGTGAAGAACTATATAAAACAATCAGAAGAACTCACAAGGCACAATACTACGTGGCCATCTTGTGAAAGGGAACCCACTCTCCTGACAGTATCTGAGGCAGCCACTGCATGATTCAAAAACAGGCGTTCATAAGAAAAAGGTTAAAGAGAAGTAAGTTACAGTCCCAATAAATTTTATATGTGAAGTATGGATATAGGTATAATATGCAATATTTTTGAGAAAATATATGTAATATATTTGAGAAAGATTTTCATTCATTAAAGCTAATTAAACATTTTTTAAAGTTGCGAACTTTTAAAAATACAGTAATGGCTATTTGGAAAACTATTAAGAAACAAGTCATTCCCCTAGAGTTTCAGGAAGAAAAAAGGTATCAATGTACCAAACCAAAAGAAGTAATTTTCAAAACAAAATGTCCTTGAAAAAAAATAATTTGTTATCTCTTTGTTGACATGGTCAGCAATAGTTTTTCCTATTTTCTACATCTGAAGGACAGTACAGCATATATCCTGCCATTTAGTTACCATTTAGAATCCACATGGAAATTATTTCTAGAAAAGTCAAGGTTCTGTATTCTGTGAATTATTTTCATCTTGAAGAATAATATTTTATGAAAAAGGAATATTTTAAATTTACTTTATAAAAAGTGCTACTGGAATGATAAACAGACAAACAGATGTATAAAATCCTAGTAATTTAATGAGCTACAATAAAATGCCATATGGCATTCAATGTAATTTTGTAATAAGTACTGAAAATCCTGTGAACAATAGCATTTGGCCACCACCACACCAACCCCCTGCAAAACTGATGTGTGTACCAGATAGTGCTGGTAAACAACAGATCCGTAAATTAACTTTAAATATTCCACATTCATGTTCGCTTCATAAAGTGTGTGTGTGTGTTTCTATACAACACCATCATTTTGGACCATGCAGTAAAGGCCTTTTAAAAGCCAGAAGATCAAGTGTAGTTCACAAAGCAGATTTAGTATTTTTGTTTTGAAACTACACAGAATGTTGCACATCAAAGTGCAAACTTTCTAAAGTGAGCTACTAAAGAGCAGGTAAAGCATCTTACCTTTTTGTTCCTGAGTGTCTGGTACATACATAATAGGTACTCAGTGTTCACTGAATAAATGGTTTTACATAAACCTGTGAAGCTTGGGCTGTAAACCCTTTGGTATTATGATTTAATATATTGATTCTGAGAGGAAAACTCTGCTCATTCTATAATATTAACTTCAGTTTCAACAGGTAATACCACTTTCCCCTGTCCAAGCTATAGTATATATAGTATGTGTCACACCAAAGACATGCTATTTTAAAGGAAAAATGATTTCCTTGAGATTTTAAATGTAAGCTCATTCAATTTTGAGAATTCAACAAAAAAGTATTAGAATTTAAGAAAGAAAAAAACCCTGTTAATCTTAAGATAAATTCCCAAAATGTAGGAGGCTAAATAGATTATGAAAAACATTCATTCAAGCAACAAATATTTATTGAATATTATCACGTGGCAGGCACTTAAAGCTGGGTGACAGGGATACCGTCAGTAAGTCACAACTGTGCTAAGAACACGACAAAACTGGGTCATGGTGTAGCAAGTAACGGGGGAAGGGAGGCGGCTATACTACTTCACCTAGGAGTGGTCAGGAAAGGCTATCTGAGGATGTGACGTATGACCTGAGAACTGCATGATGGAAAGGAGGCTGATTCTTTAAGATCTGGTGAAACACTTGTGCTTACGTTGAAAGAGCCTTGAGATGGAACTGTTCTTGTTCTGAGGGGAAAAAAAAGGGCAGCTATTTTGGCTGCTGCCTAGGGAATGGGAGAGGAGTGTGATGGAAGAAGATGGTGAAGAAGGTTCAGGATCAGATCACAGTTTGGAAGGCCAGCTCATGCAAGATTCCTGTAAATTCTAAGCAGGGAAATGGTATGATCTGACCTGCTCTAATGACTGACTGCTATGTGAAGAATGGCCTACAGGGGGAATCAGGGAGCTAGTTAGGAGGAGACTGCTACAGTAGAGGTGCCCTGTGCAGTCACACTGGGCGCGCACTGAGAAGGGCTGTGCACTTGATTTAATGCAATGCTGTCACCACTTTGAAATTCTTAATAATTTATGAAAAAGGGGCTCTTATTTCCATTTTGCAATAGGCCCTGCAAATTACGCAGTTGTTCCTAAATATAGGTGACGAAGGCAGCTTAGAACAGTGTAGCAGCAGAGGTGATAAGTAGCAGGTCAGGGTGTATAGTGTTGGTACAGCCGACAGAACTTGAAGATGGATTGCATCTGTCTTGTCAAGAAAAGAGGACTCAAGGACAGCTCCTACGGTTTTTTTTTTTTTTAAACCTGAATACCTGGGTAGGAACGGTAAAGGCTGGGGGAAGAACTGCATTAGAGGTGTGAGGGTGGGTAAAAACCAAGAATTCAATTTCTGGCATGTGAAGCTATGATGCCTGTAAGACATTCAAGTGGCGCTATCAATGGGAATGTTGTATACGTATGAGTATAAAGGTCATGAGAGAGGTCTGGGCTGGAGATACAAACTCTGGAGTTACCATGTATATATTTTTAAAGGGGAGAGGATCACTTAGCAAGACCACATAGAGGGGAAAGAGTTGAAGAGAGAAGCAGGAGCTATAGAGGTTACTAAGGCAAGAGGAAAACTAAAGGTCACAGGAACCAAGGGAGGACAGTGTGCCAAGGACAGAGCCTTGAAGGAGACCTAGAAACTCCCTCAGAGTGAAATAACGCTCAGTCAGTGATTCACTGGATCGTCTGCCTGCTCAGTCTAACACTGAAACACCCTATACTCAGCCCTCTGTCCACCCTATCTGCCAGGCTGATCTGCCGTTTCCTGAAACACTCTTATTGATTTATCCCAAATTACGCTGTGCTGTTCTACCTAGAATCCCTCCCTCCTCCTCTCTATTCAAATTCTAGGACTCCTTTCTCTGACTTCACCAAATTAATATTTTCTGAAACCTGATATTTACTGCCTGTGCCAACCTCTCATACTATATATAATGATATAATAATCTAAATTATTTAATACCCATCTATGATCCATTTTCTAAAATGAATAAGCTCTGGCTGCTTTATGTTACACTGCTTAGTACACACTAGATGCTCAATAAATATCTGTCGAGCAAATGAGTAATAAATGACACTTTGAAGCTATGAAATATAGGGAAGTGACAGAAGTAGATAAATTAACTTGGCATGCAACAGCTTAAAAGGCATGACTCATCATGATCTAAGCACTAGGCAGCCTGTGAGACAAAACCTAAGTCTCATTCCTTCCTTTTTTCATTCAACAAATACTCACTGTGTACCTACTACGTGCCAGGCACTCTTCCAGTCACTGAAGTATACCAGTGAATAAAGCAGACAAAAAGTCTTGCCCTTATGGAACTGCACAGTGGGAATACCACTCGCTGGCATTACTCTGTTATTGTGTAAGCTTATTACTAAGCCCACATCTTTCTCTCCTGTTTTTCCCATGTGTCTATTATTTTTCAGTCTGAAAAGCTTCTGCTTGAACATTAATTCCATCTTCTCAGTTTTCCTCTTATATATGACACATTACACGAAAAGGGTTTTAGATATTCTGAGGCCTTGAAAGTCACACACGTACAAATCAGTACACAGTATATGATAACCGTGATACCAGGGTATACTGAAGAGAAGCAGACCTTCAAAATGGCACAGCTACTAGCGCATCAAAACTACTCAAAGCATTACAGATTTCACAGAAACTTCGCAAAAGTAAAATAATAAACTCCATAGACATAAAATCATCTAATAGTCTACCTCTCTCCAGTAGATACACGGAGCTTTGAAGTTCAATTAAGTTATGCTATCAAAGTTCATTTTTAAGTTGTGGGATCTGAAATTAGATAAAAATTCTAAACTGAAACAATGAAGCCATTATATATCTTATACATAAACCCATAAATGTTACCCTATTTTATAATTAATAGAACCACGGTACTAACAATATTACTTTAAGTTGCGGGGCATTAGGGATCTAGTACCAATTTCTCCCTGCTTATACGTTTTTTTCCATAAGCACATCAGATTAGGAAAGTTACTATAATTACTGTTGTATAACAGAACAGGCTAGCTTGGTAAGGACATACAGTTTTCAGGTCACCTTTTTAAAAACTTGTACAAAGGCATCATATGGATTAGGTAGTGATGGCCCTGATCCTGCCTAAGGACATGAGGCCACTTCTGTGGGTCACATTTAGCAGCAAGTTGCAAATACTTAGAACAGATCTCCAACAAATGCAGTTACCCCAGATCTACCCACTTGGCCCAGGGAGCAGAGATGATTATCCTGGTGATAAGCCCTCCCGACAAACGAAAAGGACTACTCAATTCTGTGTTTGGGCCAATTTATAAATGGTCTAATTTCAATGACTTTTCTTCCTTTCCCATGAAAAAAAAATCTACCTACTCAAATACCCTGAACAGGTAATCTGATGGCTATTATTTCACATTTAGTAATAAAAGGCTTAATATCAAATGCCCAGTTTGACTTACGCCCATGTACCCTCGAAATGTATTCAGAATTGATAGAACAAAAAGGATCAGCACAGGATAACAAGTAGATGCCTAAAGATAGGGATTACTAAAGGGAAAAGAAATGAAAAAAGGAGACACTGGGATAATAAAGATAAACTTTCCATACTTCACAGTTTTGCTTAAGGTTAATGCCCTGTTGATTTTCAACTGTGAGTGAACAAAGAGAAATTGTGTACCAAGGTATTTTTATCCTGCAAAGCTGTGAGGCTTTGTAGAAACACCACCACATGCCAATACTGTTTCTCAGGACCTGTAATTTGAATCTTAAATACAGCTAAATGCATTTTAAAGGAGAATTAATCTTGGAGAGATTCATTAATCAAGGTATACTGTAAATTCCTAGCTTAAAAATGCTGATTTTTTTTGGTCAATGACTCTACTAGCATTTATTGAACATAAAGCTATTGGAACAAAGGTGAATGAGATTATAGTCTCTTACCTCAAGAAGCTCACCATCTAGTCCGGACATCAACTACAGGAATAGAAGTAAAGTAAAAAGCAAAATGCGACGAGTGGTTTATTAGAAAAAGCACTGTAGGAGCTCGGGGGAGATGGTGCTTATCCTGTGTGGAGAGAAATGGTTGGGGGAGGTTTACACTTGAGCTGAATCTTAAAGGATGAATAGGTGTCTCGCAGGCAGAAAAGCAAGAAAAGAGCACTGCAGACAGAGTGACGTGGAAGTACACGATGCACACAGGGAAGAGTGAAAATGACTGGTTTTGCTACAGTGCACACTTGCGTTGGAATGGCAGCAGAATCAGAAGGGGTCAGAAGCCCAAGGAAGACAAGATGGTGGGCAGAAGAGATGGGGGAATTTCAAAGACAAGAGATGTTTAGGGTGAGACAATAGTACCCAGATACTGACAAAATCCCTCTCCTCCTCCTATCTTAAGGTAAAAATACCTGAAGACTTCTAAGAAGAAAATGATATAATACCTTTATTGTTTAGTTATGCCAGTGGTTTAACTCTTTATATATATTCCCAGTACCTTCTTTACAATCATTTGGAAATCCTTATTTCATCAGAATAGTAAATCTTCAAGGGCAGCCCAAGGGCTGTGGGGACAGCTGTTAAGGCTCTTCCGAGGAAAACGAGCCATCTTTACTGTCAATCTTCCTAAGAAGTCTTCCCTGCACCAAACAGCATTCCCCATAAGGATCTGTGGTAGTCTTTTAAAAAATTCTGGGTAAAACACCTTGACTAGTTTCTTAGGGTAGTTTTATCGCACTGGTATTTTTACATGTTTACTACAGCTATCTATTTATAACACATTTTAAAATTATTGTTCTTTAATGAAGACACCCAACTTCTCTCACATAATCCTTCACTATTAAGTGGTAATTAAAAGAGAAGCAGTTCAAGGGAAAGGACGTGAGAACAGCGCACGCTATGACAACGATAGCTAGCTGCCTTCTTGGGTTAGCTCTTTAGGACTTTCCGGTCCCTGGTCTTTGAAAAAATCCTTGATGAAAAAGATTTATGGTCCTACATTTGAAAAATCATACATTTGAGTATCTCGGGGGAGTCATAAGCCAAAGTATTACTGCAGGAGGGGACTGTTAAGACCGTTTCCAAAGACAACTTGGGAAAATTTCAGGATTAGTAAATAACCTTTCTAACACTTTCCAGAAAGATTCTGAACATCCAAGGAAGATTTACAAACTAAAAACCCATGGGTTTCTGATCTACACATGATGATGGCTACATTAAAGAGTTCTTGGAGATAGAAAACAGCAGATGAAAAGATTGTGGAGAGTTAACTGAGTTCCCTGGGTCTGAATCTCGATAATAGCCAGGTACTTCCACACCACCACTTTACAATTTTTGTTTTGAAAAGAGGATTATCATCATGGACGCTATTAAAAAATTCTTCAGATTCTTTTTCTCAACTCCAGTTATCTTTTCTGCTCTATTTCTAATTTAAGTTTGATTAAACTAATTTATCTACTTCAGGGCAGGGATTCAAAAAGAATCCTGTGTGCATGCCTTTTTTATCATGAGAACTAAGAGCTAAGACAAACTGGATGGAGTTAGGAATACCCCCAGCAGAGTTTTAGGGCAGGAGTACTTACTCAGGTAACTGTCAGGTTAAGTTAATATTTATTGAGTACTTACTGTGTGTCAGACACATCAAGTATTATATAGCATTATTTAATCTTTTTATCATAACACTGAGATAAATGCCACTATCACATTTTACAGATGAGGAAACAAAGGCACAAAAAGAGCATGTACTTTGCCTAAGATCATACAGCCAATAAATGGGGAAGCTAGTCTTTGAAACGACGCAATCTGAACGCCAGAGCCCAACCTCTTAGCCATCTCACTCTGTTATTAAGGCATCTTCATAGGTCCAGAGTTGCTTTCTAATAGAAGTCTTGATCCCCTTTTGAGCGGTAAGATGGTTACTCCTCAAGGAAAGCAATGAGGGTGTGAATGTCCTTGATGAGTTTTTCTCACCTGTAAGATGTTTTCCTAGTAAAGAGTTTTGCTATTGATCTTATGGTTGCCTCCCCAGCATTCACTCTGCCCCTTTCCTACGGAGCAGCAGCCACATGTTTCGGATGGGATTGACCCCATCTCTTACACATTTCCACAGGTGGGTCCTAACCATTAGCCTACCCTTCTCATCTTCACTGACACATTTATTGGTTCTGGGATAAATTCAGAACCCATGTTGGCCCAGAGAAGGAAGTGATGGTTCTGGGAGATGTAAGTAGCCATCTTGCTACCAGGAGAAAAGCCAGTTTGAAAATAGGCAAACTGGAGAAAGACAGACTTAACAAAATTAGGAACAGAATTAGAGAACTGATGACACTGAGAACTAGACAAAGCCATGGCTAAAGCCTACAAACCACTGGATTCAATTTATGTGTGCCAATGAATTCTTTTATTTTTAAGCCAGTTGGCATTGGGTTTTCTGATACATGCGAAGGAAAGCATCCTAATTAATACAAGTAGATTAACCATTAACCTCTACATTTACCAGAAACTGTTCAATAAAATCACCACAAAGCTAAAATATACTACACTTCCCTGGTCATAAAATTATCTTTATTGAACTCTGAGTTACTTCTATGATCTCAACTTTTATTGAGGATTAACAGAAAACTGTTTTTCTATAAAGCTATTTTTAGTTTATTATTCATTTTGCTGTTTAATAAACTTTATATACAAATTTACATTTAAACATTAACACAGCACTATCATATGCCCAACTCTGTATGGCTACTGGGAAGCAAACAACAGTGTATGTTCAGCTATAGTAGTTTCTATTCTAGACTTTTTAGTATGTGTTTCCTAATTGCCAGAACTTTTATTATTTGACTCTTATCCTTTAGTTTTCATTTTAAGGTTAGCATTTTAATATACCCAGACTATTCACAATGAGGGTAATCTGACCTCCCAGTTTACCCGGGACAGTTTACTCTGTTGTCTCAGTGTGGCTTTCTCTGTGGTTAGGCCTACTTTCATTCTTAAAAGTATCCTGTTTTGAGTAATAAGTTATGTAATTACCCTATTTATAAATTCATCTGGTACTTTTTTAAAATATAAAGGGACATGGCTATAAGAATATCACCCTAATTTTTGAGAAAAATCACTTAAAATTATTTTTATGAAATTCATATCTAGAGAAGAGTCAAAATTACAAGGACTAAATATATTCAAAAACTAGTTTAAATGTGGTGAAAAGAAAATGTTTCACTGTTATTGTGTTAAGCAAAAACTTTATTTGCAGAAACTTCTTTGGGCATGAATCTAGTTCACTTACATGAATCACACTGCCCACAAATTAAGATCTACTGAATGAGAGGCTCCTTTCCACTTCCCTTATAATAAGACATTCTAAGACATCTTTCACTGTAACATGAAACATCAACAACCTAGGCAGGTACAGCACAACTTCTCCCCAGGAAAGAATGTGAATCACAACTTGCTTCCCATTGTCTCGTGTCTTAGCATAGAAAAGAGACTCTGACTTTTCTCTTCTCCAACCCTCTATAGCTAATGTGCTGTTCCCAAACTGAAAGGTTTTTTTGAAGAAAACCCAAACACTGAAGGAATTAAAAAAATTTTTGTGGTTAAGTATTTTTAGATGACTTAGTGGCATAAACATGCAGAAGTTAAAAAGCCACACCTTCCTATTACTAGGATTTTCCTACAAGAAAACACACATTAGGATGATTGTCTTGTGCTCGCTTCAGCAGCACATATACTAAAATAGGATGATGGTCTTATATTTATGCCCCTTTACATTTAAAAAAGTACAACATGAATTATAAATAAGGTGACTACATAATTTATCATTTGGCTATTAAAGAAAAACTCAAGAAGCTTAATGAAAGTACACTTCATAAAAGAGAAATTAAATTCTAATTAGTACATCAAATATAAGCTATTATTAAATATATTTACATTTACCAATTCAAGATAAATTTCTTCCTAATAAAGTATCATTCAGACCTATCCAAATATATGTCAGATAAAGAGAAAGTAATAGAAACATTGGGAAATTTTGTTTCCCTTCTTTTGTTTTCAGGTTTTCTTGGTGGCTAAATGGATTCTTGCAGAATTTTGTACTATGTTGTAAGATTGGACAGAAGAAAATTGCAGCACAGGATTCATTTCTTTCTTGGCTTAAATTTCATTGATTTAAAGGTTTACTCATTTCTTGGGTTTACTGCAATACTAATTTCCACCTTAACCTAAATGAAAGACAGAATCTTACAAACCAAGAGAATCTTACTTACATTTGATTAATATGGGAATTATAATTCTCATAATATTTGGTTAATTTATCAGTTAAAATTTAATAACAGAGAGTTACAGCAAGAATTTATTACTAAAATTAAATTCTACTATAGTAATACATCATTCTTATAGAGCATTATTTATAAATATAAAATGCACTTTGTATATAAACATTTATGTTACTAAGAGAATAGTTTAGCTGCTACCTGCTAAAATGTAATACAGTTAAAAACTCACTGATTAAAGAAAATAACCTCATGGACTTAAGTCAAGGAAAGATAGGTTTTCTTTGATAAAAAGGCTGTCTCTTCTAGTCCTCCATAAATAGAAGATTATTCAATTCTTTTTATTCTGAAAAACATTTTTTGGTGATGAAATGTTTCTGTATGTGTTTTATAATCAGTCACTTTCTTCTCAAAGCAAGATAGGACTGTGTGTGTGTGCGTGCACACAAGTACACATATGCATGTGTATATGAACTGAAAAATCCCTCAAGTCCAGGTTTCAAGTGTAGTTCTGAGTAAAAAAAATTTTTTTC
The DNA here is from genome assembly GCF_048773025.1 of Camelus bactrianus. Taxonomy (NCBI): domain Eukaryota; kingdom Metazoa; phylum Chordata; class Mammalia; order Artiodactyla; family Camelidae; genus Camelus; species Camelus bactrianus. Next base: position 18,130,123 of record NC_133552.1, read on the forward strand.
AAAAAAAAAATTAAAAAAGCTGAATGCTGTTGATGCCCATGTTTTGCCACTCCTTTCTATTTCAGTCCATTTCAACCCAACAGATACCTTTGGGTATTTATTATTTGCAATGTTCTATGCTAAGTGCTGAGAATACAAAAAGAAAAGAGGGGAGGGAAAATGGAAAGGAAAGAAGGAAGAAAAATAAAGCTCACAGTCCCTATTCTTATGAAGTTCATGATCTTGTAGGAGATGCAACTACGTATATTAAATAGTAGAAAACATAGACATTGACATATACCGTTAAAGAAGAACCTAGTATGTGGGAACATAGGAAAAGAGGGGTGGCGGATCTTAACTGGAGTTGGGATTGGAAGATACAAGAAGGTTTCACAGAGTGACACCTGGTTAGCTTTAAAGAATCTTGGCAGAAGGTAGACAAGGCGTTCTAGGTATAGGATGTAGCACATTACAAAGGCATAAGATGTTCAAGTGTCTAGTACATTTGGGAAAACAACCTGTAGTGAGATTTAACTATGAGACATCTATATAAAGGAGAAAAGATGAAAATGAAGCCAGGCAGTGAAATAAAAGCCAGACTATCCAAAAAGCTGAATGTCAGAAGGAGGCCCTGAAAAATTTTGAGCCTATGTGTGAAATATCTGGGCACAGCATATTTCAAATACTGAATCGTCAGTTCTGTTCTCAAACACTTCTACTCTGATGTCATCGACATTTGGAAATCCCTCTCTGTTTTACATCAACAGCACCACGTTTCTATTTCTCCCTCACTATACTGTCAGTAAACAGATTTTTTAGATAACCCTGTGTGGGTGTGTGTTTTCTTCAGGTTCAAATACTGAAAGCTCTCTAGGTCAAGAACAGCATCTAGTGATTTTAAAAAAATTGAGTCCTACCTTAGTGGTCACAGTAGACATTGGAAAATGTTGAATAATGAGGAACAAAATACAGGAGATATAACTTATGACTTAATTACTTTTCTACTTAGATAATTTACCCATCAGTACTCTTCCAATTTAAGTATCTTCTGCTTCTTTAAGTTTTTATGTAAACTGTCAACCAGGATTTAAACTGAAATGGACACAGGAACTGTAAGAACTTCCTGTTCCTCTGCCCTCATCAGTGCATCGCAAAGGACGGTGTGGAGCCAGTCTCAGGACTCACAGTAGGACATGCACCCAGGCTGCAGTGCCAGAGCCACCACTGGTCCTAGAGAAAATCTCTGTCCCAGAACCACTGATGTTTGAGATGAGTTTATCAAGTCCTACAAACACTACCTCCAAATATCCTCAAAACCTAGCCTCTCATCTCCTTTTGTCCTAGAATCCCTTTGTTTAGTCATTCAGACATTTTGTACCTGGGTTATTACATAAGCCTCTAGCTTACCTCCCTGATTCCAGTCTTAAAATAAACCAGAATGACCCTTGTAAACAAAATCCCTTCGCTTTCCATCCAGCTTAAAATTCTTCAGTGCCTCCCTGATTGCAATAGCACATGAAGTCCTAATTTATTACTATAGCATGTAAAACTCTTCAACAAGTAATTTAACAAGCATATAAGACTTTAACATTTCAAACCTTTTCTCCATTCACTCAACAAATATTTAGTGACTATCCACTAGATGTCATGAACTATTCTAGATGCTCGGTATGTATATGTGTGTATGTATGTGTGTGAGTGAACAAAATAGGTATACACAAAACAAAACAAAAAAACCCATGAGAGAGTAAACTGCACTAGGCAAAAATTGCAAAGCTGGCAAAAAATACAGTAAGTCAATCATATAATACAGTCTGACAACAGACTACAGAGGGCAAGGATGGGAGCAAGAACTCTGCTAGGAAGTCACTGCAGTGATCCAGGTGAGAAACATGGCAGATCATGTGGGTGGTGAGAAATGGTGAGGCTGCAGATGTGTAATATTCCAAAGGTACAGTCAGTAAGATTTCTCTGACACATTGGATGTGAGGTGTGAGAGAGGGATCAAGAATGTAGCCAAGGTTTTTGGACTGAGAAAATGGGAGGACAGAGTAGGCATTAACTCAGATAAGAAAGGCTGCTGGTGGAGCAAGTCTGGGGGGAAAGACCGGGAATTCAGTTTTGACATATGTGAAATGTCTACTGGGCATCCAATCGGGCTTTTGGATATAGAATTTCAGAGTTCACAAAAGGGCTAGAGCTTCTGTTTGTTCTGCCTCAAATAAATCCTGCATTCCAGGCTTGCAGAACAACACACAGATCCCTGATGTCTTTCCCAAGTCTTTGTGCCTGAATGAATCTCTGTTTAGAAAGTGTTCTTAACTCTGTCCTTTCCCACTTGGTCAAAAAAAAAATGTCTCAGCCTTCAAGACTTATGTCATGTAGCATCTGTTTTATGAAACTCACATGATTATCATCTCCTGAATTATCCTGTTTCCTTAAGTCACTTAAGTATTTATAATATGTAATGACTGGTCTTTTAGCATACTCTGAAAGGCTAAAAATTTGTAATGTCTTTTCAGGTAAGGAATAAGCAGCCATTTCATAAACACAGCCGGTGACTTTCCCAATCTGATCATCAGAAATCTTTAGAAACCTTAAAAGAAAAGACGACAAGCAGCTCAGTAACCAGATTTCACATTTCCTCCATTTCAGCAGTTATTTGAAGAAGATCAATTCTCAAAAAGGCTTGCATTATATAATAAATTTCACAGGCTGAAAACAAAGAGAGAAAGACCTGCCTGTGTTCCAAAGTTATTTACGTTAGAAAAAAATTTTCATTTTGATTGTCATCCTTTCACTTGCCCTGGGGAGGCATTTAAATTAGAGGAGTTATTGGACAAGAAAACCGGTCTTTGTTTCATTCCCAAGAGACAGACTTCCAATCTAATTGAGAAAAGGGGAAAAAATTTAAAAGATGTGAAATTTAGAGCTGATCCAGCTCAGCCAGCTGGGATATCCAGAGGCTGCTGCTACAACTTGAACAGTGAGTGTGCTCCCAACTATCAGTTCTGTGCAGCTACAATCTTCTAAAATGTAAGCTCCATGAAGGCAGAGATCTTTGTTTGTTCTGTTCACTGCTATTTCACATAGTAAGTGTTGAGTAAATGAAAAAAAAAAGTGCAATTCTAAACTACATGGGGTTGGAATACATTCAATACAAACTATAAAACAAGTATAGTAACGTTTCTTCAGGGTTTAAAAAGCTGCTGACTCTTTGAAAATCAATTTGAAATTTGAAGTATAAAGAATTTGCAATCATAATCTTTAAATATTAATTACAAAGGGTCAACCACATTCAAAAGTGGGGGAGGGACCCTGAAGCAAAATCTCTAATAAAGTAGCAAGTTCATAAAAATTTCTTTGTAGATCAAGAGAAAACGATGGTATTCTAGCAACTAACTATATTTGTTTTTTTACAGAGTAGTATTTTAGATAATATATTCATCATGGGAGAACTATAGCCTTTGAAAATAAAACAGTACACGTATCTTATTATATGTCTTTAGAAAATCAAGATTATAAGGACAACTAGAAAAAGAAGTTTAAAAAGTTTGATTCTAGGTTATATTAACACAGTAACCTGAAATACCCCAAATTAAGTCTGAGTTCTCAAAGTTCCCTTGCCAAAGAAACTCTTACTTGGTATTTCAAATAACTGCAGTATAACTAATAGATCATATTATATTAGTTTCAGGTATATAAGATATTGATTCAATAACTAGACATTAGGAAATGATCAATAAGTCTAGCTAACTTCCATCAGCATACATAGTTAAAAAAATTTCTGTTTTTGTGATGAGAGTTTTTAGGATCTATTCTCTCAACTACTTTCAAAAGTGCAATACTGTATTATTAACTACAGTCACCATGTTGCACATTATATCCCCATGACTTATTTTATAACTGGAAATTTGTTCTCAGTTGGTTTTAAAACTAAGCAACCTTTGAAGAAAACACTTTCAACAATAAGCATAGTTTTCATGCAGTCAATAGGCAATCTAACATATGTATTTCAATCCCTAGAAAGAAATATCAGGCATTATTTTAAAGTTAAAAAACACCAACCTCTTTAATCTCATGTAGTTTTCACTGGCAGCAGGTCGGCATTCTGCTCTTTGCACCACTATTCCTTCCAGTGAAAGCTTATCTTGAATGGAAAGAAAAAAATTAACAGATGTATTCGGAGATAACACATCATTCTCAAGACTGTATTCCGAAACACTGGTAACCACAGTAAGAATCAAATATAATTAATAATAAAAATCAAGGAAAGAAAAGGAATATTTTAAAGTTTATAGAAGTATCATTGGTTGGAATAAAGAAAAACCTTATTCTTGGCTGGTAAAAACCTGGGCATCTGTCAGGTTTATTTACTGGGCTGCTGCAGCCCCTTGCCAATAAACAGCTTTTATACACTCTGCTCTTTCTAAAGAGGGTGGCATAAAAGCATATAAAATCAAACTAAAAAAACTGAAGGGTATGGAGGCCATATCACCTTTGGCAGAGAAGTAACTTCTGAAAACACAGCTAGTATAAAAGCACTAAATCAAAGACATATAAACACATGTATTCACATGCGTGTGCACACACACATGTGCTAAAAAAAAAATCTAGAATACACTGTGACTAGAACAGCTAGCCTAGAAAATACTGTGAAACCAGGCAGGTTATACCGTGTTCCAGTTCTGCCTGAGAGTTGCTCTGACTTCTATTTTCTGGCAAAATGATTAATATGGGTATGTCCCAATGAGAGCTTTAGCTGCTATGAATATTTGTCCAAACAGAAGGGCAATTTCATACTATTAGTAAGAATTCTTAGGGTGACCCTAACACAAAATTCAAGAGAAACAGAAAAAAGGAAAACAAACAAACAAACAAAAAAAAACCAGGCAACAAGCACAGTGGGAAGATCACTTTAAGATCTCATCTTACTTGATACATATATGACCATCCCATGGGGGCACCAGCTTTACCACAGTCTAGAAATGCAAGGCTATGGTTAGGAACAGTTATGGTTCAGTCGTATTTCTGTGAGAATTCACCCAGGTTTTGAGAAGAGATTCAGGAAACCCTCTGGTTCATCAGCAATGCAGTTATGATTCATCTCTTCAGGATGAATGACTTTGGGCATTCCACTAACTACAACTAAATGCCTACTATGTGATGGGTACCATCCAGGCATTGTGAAACGGAAGATGATGAAGCTACAGAACTGTCTTCAAGAAGCACACAGTTCCCTGGGGGAGACAGATAAATTGACCAAAATGTAGAATGCAGACAGAACCACGCCAACATGATTTATACTAGAAAATCTTTTTTATGGTGACCTTTCTTGATTTTTGTCTCCAAAATCTAGAAACTCCTTATTGTAGCCCCTAAGTACTAACTGCAAACACACTGTAACCCAATGGTTTAATGCAAACGTGCAACAAACCTCCAGGACAGGCTGACAGATGACTGGGAAGACCCACGGTGAGAAGCATGTCTACCTCACACCAAAATATGCCAGGAAGGAAACAGTACAAAGGCTGTAATTATTTTATATTACATTTCAGTTTAAATATCCAAAACTAATTTCCTCTCATTAATGAATTTAGTAAGATTAAGATTAAAATTTGAATTTTCTTAAAGCAAAAGTAAATCTTATATTCAAGTGTGCCTCTCCCAGGAAGCTGAAAGTTCTATCTAGAAACAAGATTTGAGAAAGATTTCAATGTATATAGTGTCTTAGATTTCAATGCATGAGAAAAGTCCACTATTAAAATATAAATTAATCCTTAGAAAACTGAAATAAATGTAGACTACTGTTCCCGAAGATAATATGGTTATATATCCATGTGCCTATTACTGTTGGCTACTACAGAGCTGCCTTTCCATACCACCTGTGAATGCGCCCCACTTATTCAGCAGTACCTACTCCTGGTGGACAGATGACTTCAATTCCTGGTTAAAGGTTTCTGCCATCAACGTTCTGCACTTAATACCTGAAAGGGTAAGAAGCATCCACAGCACCTGCCCATTTCAATTTGGCCACCATTCTCATCACTATTCTTCAACCAAGGTCACTCACACAAAGCAGTAAAATTCACTTCCCCCAAACCATAATTTCCTGTCCATCACATCCCCTTTTCAAATCTAAAATAGCTTTCAAATGCTTCTCAAGTGAAAAGAAAAGTCTTCATCATCAGCAATGAATTCTTCCACCAACTGGCTGCTCTTAAATAACCCCACATCTCAGTTCACTCTTTCCCCTTCCCTGTCTCTTTCTAAATAAATCAAAATCAAAAACAAAAACAAAAACAAAAACAAAAACAAATTGACTTATAATACAGCCCTCTAAACAAGTTTTAAAGCCTTCACACATTTTTTAAAGCCTCACAGGAATGTGTTTTCATATTCTTTCCACTAAATCATGTTGCTTTTCTTCTTCAGGACATTACTTAAGATTTCAGGGGAAAGCTATTAAGTATTATATTTTATCGCATTTGAAAGTACCCACCTGCATACCACTGCTGTTAATTGGAGATCATATTCATTAATACAAAAACCCTGATAAGACTACTTTGTTGGCCCAGTCAGAAAGAGCATAAATAATTGAAAAAAAATCTCTTTTTTTGCTCATATATTTATCTAATATTCACTGAATGCCTTTTATGTAAAAGATAACTCAAAAACAGATCAGGAATAACAAAATTAAATGAAACTTAGCTCCTGTTCTCAAGCAAGGAGTAGAGCCCAGGGCAACCATTCACAAAGAGACTGAGGCATGTACGCCTAAAAAAAACTGAGGACCCTCAAAGAGCTTTTTATATGGGTTTCGTCTGCTGATATTGACCGTATTAGAAACTAAAACTGAACAATGTTTAGAAAATCAGAGTGAGAAAAGCAAAAAGGCTCAGTATTGTTATGAAAATAGTTTAGATTTCACAGGGCCTTGAAAGTGTCTCAGGGACCCCTCTACACAGTGGCTTCCAGATCACATTTTGAGAGCTGCTGGTCCAGCAGAAGGATAAGACAAGTACAGAAATCACTTTAACACACTAACAGCACTTTTGATGGCCCTCCACATACCCACTTCTAGATTACCAAGCCTCTCATTGCCCCTCTTAACTATAATGACAGATGCCCAAAGCTCGCTATAGACTGGTGGGTAGCAGGTTAAACTCTAGTACTCCCACACACTTCTGCTCAAAACATGCTAGAACTTGTTTATGCTAGTTTTACTGCTAGTAATTATGCAATCTGATTATACATTGCATAATCCCATTAATTATGAGTATGGGGGAGGGAGATGTTTCTATGAAAACTAGGTTTCGTGCTTTGGTAAATGTGATATAAAGGTAAGCGGCTAAAAATCTGCTGTCAAATTAGGTACTGGAAAGACAACTAGAGACTAGAAGAGACATACAGAAGTCTAGAAGAATTCTGTATTAGTATTGTTTCACAGTGTCTAAGTTCTTGCCCCTTTTTAAAGAAAGCAAAACTGAAAATCTAAGTTATGGGTTTACTTTTCACAAGAAAGAGAAATCAGATGCTCAGTCAGCATCCTATACCTAAAGCAAAGGCCTTGCCCTACATGTACACTGGTAATTAAATGAGCATTTATAAGTTTTAAGATAGAATGTTTAAGGCAGTAGGAATACATACTAATATCATTTTATGATTCCCTACCTTTGACTTTAACTGACTACTGTTCCCTCCATAAAGGCTGTGGGATTCTACTGTACTAAGCAGAATTTGTTATGGTTTATAAGGGTTATAATCTGCCGACAGAGACAGAGTATTGGGATTAAAACCACAGAGAGAGAAAGAAAGAGAGAGAGAGAGAATAAGAATAAGAATGAGTATGTCTAGCTGGGAATTAAGAAGAGCTTTGAAAGGGAAAGCAATGCTTGTGCTGGACCTTGAAAAATGAGTAGGATTTAGACTGGGAGGAGAGGCAGAAGGGCACCGAAGGTGGTGAAACAGTGGGAGCTATGGCTTTTGTCTCTTCTCTGTTTCTCTCTCTGTCTGTCTCTCCCTCTCAGAATTTTAAACTAAGGAACCCATACCAGAGTCACTCCACCTCAGGAATCACTGGAAGGACACGGTCACAACAGCACTCTGAAGAGAAGCCACGTAAACTCGTCCTGCTGAAAGCCCCAGAATGGCTTAGTTCCTGTCTCTTCCTGGGCTTGGCCATTTGTTCAACTCTTCTTTAGATTCTGGGAAATATTCCCAGATCCTTTCTATATTTTCTCACCTCCTCTGCTTTTTTGGCTAGACTGGTTTACTTAATGGTTTATGCTACTTGTAACCCAAAGAACCTTCATAAGTATGAACACACATCTTTGGTGACAGTAGTTTATTATCTATATCCTGCCACTTAGTTTCAGAAAAAAATGGAGAGTTTTAAAGGGTGTGTACACAAAGGGCATCCTATAACTAGAATGGAAGTGTCCTAGTTCTGATTCTGCCACTAAATAGCGGTGTGACTTTTGAGAAGTTACTTCACATCTCTGGGCCTCAGCATCCATATGTACAATGAAGCCACAAGATCTCTGGAATCTCCTTCAGTTCTCTCACTAAAATAAATAAAACTGCCCTTCCCTTCCAATTGGGGATGTTTTGTTACTTCATTAGTATTTATTTTGTTGGCTCTAACACTTTCTAAAAGACCTAGCTATAATCACATTTTCTTTGAGTAGAAATTAAAGAAAACTGTCTCTGAACAATAATAAGAAAATGTTGAAAAGCTGCTCAAGACTTGAAAACATACAAACTTCTGATCTAAGCTGGACCTTCCTACTCTTTATCTCAATTTGAGACACATGCAATGTTGAAGAACCCAAGAGAAACAACTGACTGGCACTTTTTACAAAGTTAAGGGCATGGCTAGTTTGAACAAGTTAAAGTAATAAGCAAGCAGGAAGTGTGCCTATTAGCACTGGCATGTAAGTAATGAGAGCAGGTATGTTACGAGGATGCTAGGCATCAGGAAGTGACAGGCATTCATTTCCACAAGACCACTCTGGATCCAGTTCAACATGGAGGCCTTAAAGAGCACTTCCAACTCAACTTAAAACACAGACAAGGTTAGAACCAAGATTCCGGATTGATCCTTGAGACTTTGAAGCTATTTTCCTGATTCTGACTTACATCACACCTGTGTCTATCCTTTCCGCAAAAGGACTAAAGAAGTAATATTCCACAGAGAATGAGCATTTAAAAGGTAAATCATTTTCAATATTCCTACTAGTCTCCAATTGTTTTCATTTAAAATCTTTTCTTACAAGCCTTTGCCTGTGGTTCACAGGGTAAGGCCTATTAACACAAGCTACCTGGCATCTTAATAAACCAGTTGGGCAAAGCTGCAATCCCTATATTATTAAGAAAGTGTTCCTTACTGTATTCAAATTGGTGAACCGATGTTCTGATCTCTATTTACTATTCAGAAATTTTAGGAATAAAAGAGCGTGCTCAGACTTCAGTAAACCTACAGAGTTAGCATTTGATTATTTACCTCAAAAGCTAACAAAATGAGCAGCAGCCATATAAGTATTACCTTGAATTATCTATTTATGTAATATGTTTTCTTACAATGATATTCAAATTATAAATATGCCTAATATGCTGGGAATTCCTAGTTTTAAACCAAATACTGAAACCATAGTTTGAGGACTAAAAAATAGTAACTTGAAGACTGGACTTAGGATTAGAAAAGACCTCAGTTTCCTCACTCATGGTTCTGCTCTTCAACTCTTCCCCTATGGACTGGGACAAAGAAGGTTTATGTACATTCCCATACAAGGGATGCTGCAGTTCTCCTCAAAGATTCTCTGTAAATGAGAAGACTGGTTGCCCAGGGGTAGAAAGAAGAGTGGTTACTTAGGTTCAAAATCAAAGAGGGAGGCCTTAAATGTGCAAAGGAGTTTAGAATGTTCTATGAGTCTACAGAAGCCATAACAAGTTTTTGATCAAAGAAATAACTTAGTGAACGAATTTTAAAAACCAACATCTGTAAGTTTTAATATTTACAAAAGGAGTTCACAAGTTATCATTCTATACTTCACATTACAGTCCCCTTTTTGCTTGTTATACTATATATATACTCATCAACATAAATTCTCAAATCCAGATGTGGGCATGATGTTGTAATGTTGTATAAACAGACATAATCCCTAGCCTCAAAGTTGCTTTCAAGAATAAGAGATTGAATAAAACCCAGAAATAAAATACAGTTTTATAAAGAACATGAAGTAATGCTGTGCTGTAATAATAAATGAAAAGGGTCAGGAAAATCATACTACCGTAATAGTTTGTTTTAGTTATACCTTCATCAAAGGGTGCTATCCAACTTTGGCTGTTGCACTTGAAATTCGAGAGAATTCAAAAACAATAGCAAACATGATATTTAACAGATTTATAGATAAATATTTAAAGATAGAAAAACAAATCTTTCCAGGAAAGACTAAGTCTCCCAGAGAAAAAACTTTTACTACAGTGTTATATTACAATTAAATAGTGCCAAAAACTGTGCTAGATGAGATGAGGGGTACCAAGAAAGAAAACGCAGACCCCTGCACTTAGAAACTAGCCTGCAAATATACTTGAGGAATACAATATTAATGAAATACTTATAGACAATCTGGTGACACATTTTTAAATTAACTGAATATGATTCTAGTTTCATTAATTTTATCCTTAATAACTCTTATTCTCTTCGCCATGTTGAGTAATAGTAGTAATACCACAAATTAGTTTAGTTCTTTACAATTTTCAAGATACTTTCATAGTAAGTGATCCTCACAACTAGAGTAGAAACTATGCCCCCATCATTAAGAACTCCTTTGAGGAAAGTTCCCCCTTCCTGAGCTCATCAATTTCCTGAACATTCTTCATCTCTGCTTGATCATAAGTATCACCTGGGGAGCTTTTTAAGAACTATTGAGCCCACTCCCAGAGATTCTTTATTTGTACTATGTGGGCAACAGGTATTTTTTTTACAACCTCGCTAGATAATTCTAATTTGCAGCAGCCAGCGTTGAGACTGCCATTCTGATATTTCCCTCCTCCTCCTCCCCCTTTTTCCTCTTGCCTGCATCTCTGTTAATTTTATTTTCTGGTGGTACGGAGGCAACAGCTTACAGAACTACTCAAATATTCCATTAAATCTAAGATACCATCAACTGTAATATTCGCCATTACTTTATGTGCCACCAAGGAAAACAAAATACCACCATGAAACTTTTACAAGCCAATGATTTGAAGACATACTCTGATTTCAGAAATGTTAAATGTGAAAAAGTGTACAATAAGACAGAGTTTTCCACCCCTGATTTACAATCACTCTACTCTCTCTCCTATGAACCATCCTTATCCTGTCCTGCTAGTTCAGGCCCCTCCTCCCTCTCCTTCACACCATCTCATCACCAAAGACACAAAAGGATCTAAAGAGAAGGTAACAGGAGGAACAGTGGTAGGGGACACCATTTGGGAGCAGAAACCCTTTTGGTCACTGATTTAATGTTAATAATAATATTAACTTTACAAATTTTCAAAGTCAAGTCTCTCATTTTGAGATTGTAGACAATGGTTATTAACTTAAAACATCTCCTTCCATCAAAAAAAATCTTCTGAAAAGGCAAAATTCCATTTTGCCAAATAGCACTATAAAAATGAGTTCTATATAATAATATAATTTCGGTGTTCATTTGATGGCTCATAGAAGTGCTTTGCTCATCTGGTTACAATAAAATTTTCCAGTGAATAATAATGCATAGCTTGCACTTCGGGAAAAAAAAAAAAAAGAGCAAACTCATTTTTAAAAACTCAAATGATTTCTGCTTATGGAATTATAAAACATAGGTCCCAAAGTACATTTAAAATATGAATTAATATTTGACACAACATTGTAAAATGACTATAACTCAATAAAAAATGTTTAAAATAAACAAATAAATAAAATTTCTTTAAAAAAATATGAATTAATGTGATATGTAAATTGTTTTCAAGATTACCTCTGTAATGAAAATCAAAGAAATATGGAATGGAATTTTGCCAGAACTTCTCATTTCATCTCTGCCATTTTTATTTGTGCTCCTTTTGATACAAACTGCTTTAATCATTTCTACACTCCCAAAGTGAGGCTTAAAACTTTGCCAATGTAGCAATGTTTCCTGGGCTTCTTTGAAGACTTAGTTCAACACTGCAAAACATTTACAAGCTTATTCATCTGACTGGAATTACACATCCACATCTTCTTACTGCCAGAACTTATAGCCAATGAATCCCAGGAGGATTTAAGCACGCTGCATAGTTGGTGAGATACGTGGTCAACCAACTCCATAAGGCAGGTGAGGCAGAACTTGAGTTGATGCAATCCCAGTGCTAGACAACATCTCACGAAGAAAAATTTTATATTTCAAAATGAAACTAAAGTTTTGACATTCAAATAGAATTAGATTAACACAGAAAAATCCCTGATTCTTAAAATATGTTAATACATCACATTGTATAATTTATTTTTATTTTTCAACACAAAAAAGTCTAGAGTAACATGATTACAGCTGAATATCAAAATGAATGTTTCTCACATTCAATGCATTAACAGGAGGCTATGAAGCAAAAGAAAGCCACACATTAAAAAAGAGAAGCTCAGCTTGTGAAAGGCAGAAGGTCAAGGCAAAAAGCAATCAGAAGACATGAAAGTCAGATGGTCAAAGGTCAGTCAGATTTTGAAAAATGAGCAGATAAAGATATCATAGAAATCAAGTAGATGGGCATCAAATTCAAGTGAAGAAGACAGACACAGATCAGGAAGCTTAAAAAAAATCCAGGGCAGAGACATAGTGCCAGGTTTAAGTAAAAATTGACAGCTGTTGCTCTTCTGTAGTTGGTTTTACTTTCTTCCTAAGGTAATGGGAAGTAATCTTTTTAAAAAAAACAGGCATACATGCATACAGGTGAAAATAACCAAAAAGATTTGGTAGAGGTGGAGAATGTGGAAATAGAAGCCGAGTGTTCTGAGACCACTCCCTTTCTTGAAAAGGAAATTTCATAGAGGAGTTATCTGTTGAGTCTAGGGGTATTATCAAGTCTTGTATCTTCCAACCAAGAGAGATACTTTCTTGGTAAAGTTCCACTTCTTTCCGCGGCAGGGGAATACCTCTGGCATATAAATGGAGCAAGCGTATATTATGATGATGTCCTGTGTCAATCACGGTGATGACAATGACCTCATTTCCCGTCAAGAGTTGAAAGATAAGATGCGAATTCCCACTGGCCTGGAACAAGTTCTGCCTAATACTAGTGGAAGATAAACATCACCATAAAGTGGAAAGGTTTTGCTAAAATTTGATTAGGCATTGGGTCTAACCAATGAATACACTCATATCAAGAACCCGACAATGGCATTGTTTAAATCCTCAAAGTTGGCTATCATCAACAAGAACATAAATAACAAATGTTGGCCAGGATGTGGAGAAAAGGGAGCCCTCCCCTTGCACACTGTTGATGGGACTGTAAACTGGTGCAGCCACTGTGGAAAACAGTATGGAGGTTTCTCAAAAATTAAAAATAGAGCTACCTGTATGACTCAGCAACTCTGCTCCCAGGTATACATCTGAAAAAAATGAAAACACTAACTTGAAAAGATACATGCCCCTCAATGTTCATAGCACCATTATTACAACTCCCAAGATATGGAAGCAACCTAAGTGTCCATCAACAGATAAATGGATAAAGAAATGTAAAATATATATTTTATATATATGTATATATATATATATATATATATACACACACACACACAATGGAATGCTACTCAGCCATAAAAAATAATGAAAATTTTGCCATTTGCAACAACATGGATGGACTTTGAGGGTATTATGCTAAGTGAAATAAGTCAGAAAAAGACAAAATACTGTATGAGATCACTTACAAGTGAAATCTAAAAAATAGAGCAAAACAGAAAAAGAAAGCCAGATAACACCAAGTGTTGGAAAAGCTGTGAGAAAACAGGAGCCCACAGGTACTGCAGGTGGGAGAGTGCATAGATAGCGCTGATCTCGAGAGTCATCTGGCAGTTCTAAGTAAAACTGAGCGTGGTTAGCAGGCCTTCCCCTGGGTATGTACTGCACAAACTTTCACAAACACCTATAAGAGGACATGAAACTGTTCATCACAGCAAGGAATTGAAGCAGTCTGGGTGTTCTTCACTAGGGAATCAAAACCAACATTTATTGGGTGCTTAAGTGTGAAATACTATGCACCATCCAGAAGAAATGGAACAGATATACAGCAGCATGAACTAATGCAAAAAGCAGAGTTGAATGAAAAAAGTAAGAAACATAGATACATACACACATATACAAATGAAAAAATAAATGTCTTCAAAGTTGGCTAAAGGGCTCTTTTATATATGTGATAACAGGTGTCTATGACAGACCATTTTTTTTCAAAAAATATTTCTGCCTGCAAAGCAGATGAAATCTTCAAGTCTAGTGGTCAAGTGGATCTGAGCTAATCTTTGATGTGTAGGTTAAGCCCTCTTGCTGAAACCACTGAACTGATTAATTCCAGTTTGTATCTGCAGTGAGGCAGAGAAATGTAGTCACATACCATGGGTGTTTGCCTTGGCACAGTTATTGAAGCACCATTTGTACAGTTTTAGGGTTGTGTAGACTTGACTGACACTACGCTTCTTACCCTCCAGCCCCTAAAGCAGGTAAATATAAGCTCAGAATTGGCTAAAAAGATGACAACCTGGCTTTCTCCTAAGGGGCATGGGTACCACAACAGCAGCGATGATCAACAAAGCCCTGAGATCTCTGTAAACTGCAATCATCTTGTTTTAACGGGGATGGAGTGCAGTAACAGGGAGAAAGTGGGGCCTACTGGATACCGTTTTTCTTTCTTAAGACTGCAAGCTGGAAGCAAGAGGACATAAAAGAAAAGTCCTATGGATTCTCATCAGCTCCAGGCAGGCACTAAGACAAGGCTTCTGTTACACTATTGATGCCAGGCCACAGGTGGCAAATGAAACATACATGTCAGGTTTGCAGAAGCCAAGGATACCACAGTGAAGTCTCGAGTGAGACAATGCAGTCAAGGGTTAGATGCACCTGATGGGGTGGTTCAGAGTCTGTCAAGGCAAGTCAGCAGAAACAAAGAACACACATCAGTAGTTTTAAAAACCAGAAAGCAGAAGTGAACAAGTTAGCAAGTGTAAGGTGGTCCTGGGGTGATGGCTGAAGAGGTCAGTGGTCCAACTTCCTGTAGTCCTGCCCCCCCCCTCCCACAGAAGCCCATCCTCCAGCAGCTCTAGCTTTACCGCTTCCCCATGAAGCCATCTATAAATGGGCCAAACAGGGTCTAAGGAAGCAGACCAAACATTATATAGACTTCAACTACACCATTTTATTTAAACATGAAAGAAAATTCTAGCATAGCCTCCATATTACAGCTATGCTTTATTGATTCTGATGTCATGTAAAACTCATTAACAGAGCCTATACCTATGAATTGGTATGCTGTTGTTGGCTTTGCTACTACATAATGCTAGCTCATGTGCATGGACTATTAACATAAGAATTCCATGAATACCTTTCCAAAACTGCACGCCTCAAAAACTCTATTCAGTAATTCAGAAGAAGTCATCCATAGATAAGGCTTGATTCCAAAAACACAGGATCAACACATGAAATTGTTAGACTATAAGAGCAAATTCTTCTTAAATGATGCAGTACTGAGGGGAAGCTTTAGTCTAAGTGTCGGCTTACTATTAACAAGCTGTAAAGTTCTAGATAAAACACTAAAAACTCTCTAGAATGCAATCCTACCTCTGGTAAAATTTTAACTTTGGTTCAATTTCATAGTCTCTAAGCAAAAAACTCAGCCTTAAAAATGTTATGCCTTAGACTTCTAGTTTAATTTCAATGGACTTTTGTTAAACTCAATGCTACATAAACATTAAATTCAAAGTGTGCTATAATTAAAAATAAAAATTTCTCTATCCAAAGAAAATCTAACGTTTAAAGAAAACAGAAGGCAAGCATTTTTAGAAGAATCTACACCAATATTTCTAACAACACAAAGTTGAAAAAATTTTAAATACCTTTAATGTAATAAAAAATATATAAATCAATTTAACAAAATCTGAAGTCTACTTCTGAGAACCATATAGTTCCTCAGAATAATTTAGCAGATAGGTCAAATAATAGTGTAATGGGAACAATGTTCACATTTCTTACCACTGGGCCTTTAAATTCTACAAATGAAAACTCAGATTCCCTAAAATGCTTTGGAAGGCAAGTCACAGGGGAAGGAGGGAAAAAAAAAAGGAGAGAGAAACATCACACTCACATTGTTTCAGCTTAAAAAAAAAAAGCTAGGCTTTGGTCTTTTCTTTCCCTCTTTGAGAATACTAAAAAGCAACAACAAAAAAAACCCAACTAACTTGGCCCATGACACTATTTTATAGGAGGTATTTTGAATCTGTCTGTTATCTTCCTGCAGGAGCAAGCACACAAACACACAGTTTTAGTACTTTCCACAGCAGTCTGGGTCTTTGTTCAGCAGTGAAGCAGATTTCGGGTGAAAACAAGCCTATGAATTTTCCGTAGGAAATCTTAACCAAAGAGGAGGGAAAAAAATACTGCAAAGCCTGTATACTTAATTTTTCACCTTTAGGGTAAAAAACCAAAATAACAACCTTTTGTTAAAGGACAGTCAGAAAATTTCTTCTCACTTGCTAAAGACTCCCAAATCAGAATTATATGCAAATCCAATTAAATTTAAGTGCGATGTCACAAATAACAGGTTCAAATATTCTCACTTGTGTCTCCATAATGACTACACCACTGTGAAATGTGTGACTTTCTATAGAAAAGAAAATTCTATACACCAAGGTTCCTTTCTCTTTAGGTTTCCTATTTATGATTTACTTAAAAAAAGGTACTAATTCAACATACATTAATCTCCAAAAGAAGACAGCATTATAAAATATTAAGCCTGCCTGATTAATAACTTACAAGACATTTAGAAGTACATAAAAATTCACACTTAGCTGGAGAATTAAATATTTGTAACTGCTTAACTGCTAAAAGGAAATTCAATTTACTGAGTAACTTTTATTACTTCAAAGAATATGCATGAAAACCTTTTCACAACAAGTTCCTTCCCTGATACAGTTAAATGCAAATTATCTTTTTTCCGTCTTACTCCAGAAAGCTCCTGCATACATAGCTGAGACGCCACCTACTGCAAAACCGAGCTGACAGCGCAGGCGATGCTGCCAGCGTTTCCATTCCATCACCAGGCTGGGGCTGAATAAAGGCGTGTGTGTGTGGTAGTGTTTCTTTTTTAAAAATCTCAAAGCCAAGAAGAACAAGCTGAAATAGCATTTGCAAAAATGGAGCGTAAAATAAACCGAAGAGAAAAAGAAAAGGAGTATGAAGGGAAACACAACAGCCTGGAAGATGCTGACCAGGGCAAGAACTGCAAATCCACCCTGATGACCCTCAACGTTGGTGGATACTTATACATTACTCAAAAACAAACACTGACCAAGTACCCAGACACATTCCTTGAAGGTATAGTAAATGGAAAAATCCTCTGTCCATTTGATGCCGATGGTCATTATTTCATAGACAGGGATGGGCTCCTCTTCAGGCATGTTCTAAACTTCCTACGAAATGGAGAACTTCTACTGCCTGAAGGGTTTCGAGAAAATCAACTTCTTGCACAAGAAGCAGAATTCTTTCAGCTCAAGGGACTGGCGGATGAAGTGAAATCCAGGTGGGAAAAAGAACAGCTAACACCCAGGGAAACTACTTTCTTGGAAATAACAGATAACCATGATCGCTCACAAGGACTGAGAATCTTCTGTAATGCTCCTGATTTCATATCAAAAATAAAGTCTCGCATTGTTCTGGTGTCCAAAAGCAGGCTGGATGGATTTCCAGAGGAGTTTTCAGTATCGTCAAATATCATTCAATTTAAATACTTCATAAAGTCTGAAAATGGCACTCGACTTGTACTGAAGGAAGACAACACCTTTGTCTGTACCTTGGAAACTCTTAAGTTTGAGGCCATAATGATGGCCTTAAAGTGTGGTTTCAGACTGCTGACCAGCCTGGATTGTTCCAAAGGGTCAATTGTTCACAGCGATGCACTTCATTTTATCAAGTAATTACCTGTGCCACGAACAAAGACAACAAGCATGCAGCCAGCAAGCTTCGGAAAACCACAGCATCAAAGGCATCCCAAATAACGTGCCCGGCCAGCTCTGTACTCAGAGCCCTGCTGCTAATCAATTACTGTGAGCTAACGGTATGTAAATTCTATCGCTAAAGATGTCCTTCTCTAGGGTGTTCCTGCTGATCAGACTCAAACACTTAAAGTGAAAACAGTGATCTTCTATATATTGTAAATAAAGACTGAATGCTTTTGCCATTTGTTTATTTTTCCTTAAGCTGTCTTTCAATCAGAATGTCTTGGGTACTTGCAAAATGAATAAGCATGTACATTACCTATCGTTCTTTTAAGTAAATGGTAATGAAATGTTTTAAAGGACTGTAAGATTTAAAATCCTTTCTCCTTATGGCAAAAACCTACAAAGAAATTGAACTGGCAAAATTAACCATTGAGAGCAAGATAGACGTACAGATCTACTAACACAGAGCTGTGGTGAAACTAAATGAGACTGTAAGAAGGTATTAAAGCTATGGATTTAATTTTTAATAGTAGGCACTAAAAGCTTATTTCTAGTTCCTGTATTTCATACTAGAATTACAGCTGAATTGATACACTGCTGAAAATTCCTAGAAAACTGCTTGATGACAATAAAAAAATAAAAGCACTACTAACTTCCTTGCTTGTATTAATTATAATAAAAAGTTACATGTGTCACTTTTCAAACAAATAGTACCTCTTGATGATTTCATACAATATTATGCTTTGACATGGTCAACTGACAGGCTACAGCAACCCCAGCTGGACTTGCAAGTGACAAAACCCAGCAAATTCATTTCTTTGCAGGATGAGCTTTAACACAGCATGGATAACTTAGGCTCAACAGAGGACGTGGTATTAGAATAATAAAGGAGTTAATTTTCAGAATCACCCTAAATATTCATTTTTCAAGCTCAAAAATATTAAATGAGCATTACTAAACATTATTATTATGAAAGAACTTTATCAATTCTTTTTTGTACATCTTCTGATCATAATCTCAGACTCAGTGAGTTGTGTTAATTTACTTCGTGCTAAACAAGAAGTTATTTTAAAAAATTAAGTTTTATACATAGCTGTCTCAATAATCTAGAAACCTAGGTTTAAATGTGTGTGCACTGTTTTCCTCCCAAAGAACAGATAAATCATTTATTTCTATGCCACTTATTTTCTTTGGCTTCTAAATTCACTCCTGTAAAGTTAACCATTTAAACTGGTAATTAAATCTTAATTTTAATAAACTTCAACAAAATATTCCTGAAAGTCTTGACTGAAGTTACTAAGTTAGCATATATGCCCAAAGTTTGTTTTATGCTTTACATAAAAACTTAGGATAAATTAGCAGTAAAGCTAATATTCATTCTCAGAACTATACCTGACTTCCAGTTGTAACAGCCAAGGTAATACAAAAGTTGTCTGTACATACTAAAAGAAATATTTTAAAACCTTTTGTACAAAAAAGTCCTTTAAAAATCCACATTAAAAAGAAAAACCTCCACATTATCCAAACTTCTTTTTGTGTAACAAGAAAAAAAATTTGTATTAAAATATCAAATTATCTCTTATATACTTAAAAATGGCTTAATTAGGATTTAAAGAAACTATGAAAACAGAAAAAAAAAAAAAGTGAAATCCATTTTACCAGCCACTATAACTGAACTGTTTATATACCTCTCCAGCTTATGAGCTGAATTTTCCTTGGCATTTCAACTTTGTAATGCAAAAAACGGTAGTGATTTAATGTCAAAGCAAGACTTTCTCTAACAGGATGTCATTACAGATAATAAAAATAGCCTTGACATATCTTTTCACAGGAGATATGGCAGAACAAATCTCCTTAGACGTATTATAAGTAAGGTTTTTGCATCAATTCACAAAAAGAAACTTTAACTGCTATAACAAAATTATTACTGATGGAAATTATTAAAAATTTGTCATTCATTTTAATGTAAATCTCTTAAAAATCATATCTGGAATGCATTTAATTCATCCTCAAGCTCTTGACAGATCATAGTATCTGAGAACAATTTAGTAATCTAGAAGAAAATATGACTAGATTGATTACTCTTGTGTAAATTTTCATAAATGTACCTTTTTAAATTCAAAGTCACTTCACCTTCACACTTGAATATTTACATATTCAAGTACCTAAATTCTATAAGTATGTAGAAAATATCTAGTTTTTAATTTTACTATTTTAAAAAATACTTAGAAATGCTTTCCATTCAAAAACTCAAGAAATTATACAAAATGCCAATTATAAGCCAGAGTGAAGTTGTCATAACATTTTTGTTTGTAAAGTCAATGAAGAATTTCTTCCTCAAATCCTTCCTCATGATACTGTTCCAAAGGATAAATCACAAAGTGACTCTATACCTTCTTTTTCAGAAGAAAAGTAATAAGAAAATAGGTTATTATACCTGCCATGAGGCAAACACATACACTTACGTATTTGGAATTATACCACACACAGTGATTCTAGCATTGTCCTTAAAATATGAAAAATAAATACATAGCTTATGGTATATTATATTTCTAAAATGTATACAGCAGTGTGCAGAACATATGAAAGGAAACAAGAGACTTTCCAAATAATACAAAAAAGATGATGGTACCAATTAAGCTTGTTCAGTTATTTTTTTTTTTAAAGAAAATTACTTATACTTCAAGTGCTATTTTTAAGATGATAAAAGGTAACATTTATTGTTTTACTACACACCAGATACCATGCTACGAAATACATTACATGCTATGAAATATATTATCTCAATTAATCCCCACAATGACCCTAAGAAAGGTGCTATTATTCTTCCCTTTTCACAGATGAAGAAAGAGACTTAGAGGGCTAAGGCACCTGCTAAGATAATAGTTATTAAGAGGTGAAGGTGGAACCAACATCTGAAGCCCAGGTATATTAGTTCCAGAGCCAGCAAGAACCAGGTAGAGCCAGTAAGAGACATGTCTGCCTTTGCAGGTCACTTACATCTCTAACACCTAGAACCTGGCACACAACAAGTATTCATGAAGTACATGCAAAATAAAGAATACCAGAATACAGACTTGCCTCACTTGATAAAATCTCACGATGCAGGTATTCTTAAAATGTTGAGTAAAAAAGTGAATTTTGGGAAAGCAAATAATACTTTAAATGTCATGTCGTGTCATTTAAATAACATGAGATGAATCATCTCACAAGAATAAGAATATCCCAAATTCGTATATTGGCAAATCTAGATTTTCACGTCAGGTTCGCTGAAAAGTGGGGTTACTTTTTACGACTTGTACAGTCCACAGAACTGACATATTATGACAAAAGAATATGACCTAGTGAAACACACATGGGCTCTGGAGTCAGACTTGGGTTCAAATTCAGTTAGCTTCCACTAACTTGCTTACATGACCATAAGCAAGATTCTTAACTTCTTTGAACTTCAACATCCTCACAATAAAATGGAAGTAGTTATGATTAGTTGAGAACTTTTAAGGCTTAAATTACATGTAAAAGGCCTCACCCATCACAGGCTTCCCAACCCATAAGCACTGGTTATTATCTTATCCAGTGTAAAGGTACCTTCATGACATAACCATGAATAACAAGCATAAAAATGCACATTTACATTAATCAGGTTTTCAACTTGGACATGAAAAGAACAGAGAATAAATCCATGCTTAATACTGTGATGAATACTATAAGACACAAGAATCTACTTTAAGTTGCCACAGGAAAATGCAGTTTTCAATTGTATTAGTTTAAAAATACATATGATGAGTTTCTTGGGACTTTTACCTTCTAGCTTTGTGTACTAACTCTACAAGAGCAAAATAAATCACTGTAGCTGTTTCATCAGCAATTCAAAATTAGTCAGCAGTAACACATATAATATCACACTCTTAAATATACCCCTATCTAATAAATTATGATTAAGAGTAAATGCCTTAAACTGCAGTGATGTCAGTCAAGGTTAAAATCAGGGCATGTGAACCATAATTATCCTTGTGAGCAAAGCAGAGATGTAATATGGACTATCCAAAACAGCATGTAACTTAGAAATTATTTGTATTTAGCTTTGAAATATATAATGGCTACTTCTGTAGCAGACTTGTCTTCCTAATCATATTTTGCTTAAGCTAATATTAAAATTAATTTGCTTCTGTGAACAAACACCAAGGGGACGGCGATAAAGGAAGGTGTACTGGGCAGAGGAAAATATCTAAGATGAAATTTTAAATTTGCCTAACATAACTTATAAAGAGGTGACTGTATTCCTACTTCTCTTTGCAAAGATACACAATAGTTCGAGTTTCTATCAAACAAAAATCATTGATATAAATCTTATAAGCTATTCAAATGACATATTTAATTACATTTTTCCAATAATGCAAAAACTGTACAATGTTAAGCATTTGTACATAAAATATGGCAACTCTAGATTTATTTAAATCACTTATTTTAGGAAAAATATTGAACTAGATATTAAAGAGTTAGACAATTATACTTCTTTATTATGTCTTAAAAAATTGTTTCCTAGCATAAAATATAACACAGTTAACCTGACAGTACAATAGGTTTTTCCAAACCCAGGATTCCAGAGTATTCAGCTACATTTAAAAGCAAATTTTAGTAGTTTTTTTTTTTTTTTAAAGATCTAGTTAATTTTACAAATTTCTTTTTGAAGACAGGCTCGGCTTTTCAAAAGTAATTCTGATTATGGCCCTCTAGGATCTTTAGTACATATTTTTCTACATCATTAAAGTGTAAAACTGAGCAAGTCTACTGATTTTTTTTCTTAATTCCACTCTACTGATTTTGCCTTGCTATAAAAGAGGTTTATTAACTAATTTTTAAGGTTCTTAAAATTGTTGAATGATACTAACTTTAATTTCAATGGTTGCTTGAGTTCGATAACTTTTTATAACAATGTGGTTTAATTATACCATTTACCATTTACTTTAGGTACCACACCATTTGATGAATTTTTATTTATATTTATTTTTTAAAAAACATTAAAAATAAGTATGATTGTAGACATCCATGACCCTACATCCTAAAAAAAAAACTGCTTTGATTTTTGCATATTTTTTCTATCCACGTGTATTTTTAAAGAAACCACTACAAAAAGAAAAAAGACTATATATAGCTGTGTGCAGAAATAATAAAGGTTGATGATTACTGGACAGAAACACTGAACAAAAGATTCTAAAACAGAAGATTCATAGGTAACTGATATATAAAACAACAAAACCACAAAATGCAACCACAGGCATTTATGATACATATAAGTTTACTTGTTACTATACAGCCAGAAAGTAACACATTGGTATTCAATATATAAATATTCAGCTACCTTGAAAACTGGAGGTAGGCTTTATTAAAAAAGTCATTTTGCTTCCCAGTTATACATCCCTCCCCTCTTTTTTTTTCTTATCAAAATTTAGATTATTTGGATATAAGGCAAGAAAAGAAGGCTCAGCTCTTTTTCTATTATAGAACAAAAACTGTGTATTACAAAACTCACTAAATGATGAATATATAGAAAAATAACAAAGCCTGATATAAAAATTTGGTAGTTAACACAGAGGTGTTTAATGAAGCAAGGCTTTTCATTAAGTAAAATCATTCCTAATTTTCATTATGTATCATCCTAAGACTTTCTTTTTAACTAAAGGATGTAATAAAAACATTTTTAAGTAGAATTGATTCCCTTTATTAAAAAAAAAAGAATATGTACCAAAAAGTGGTCTTTTTGGTTTAAGGTGGTAGGAAGGAATAGCAGTTGAGGATTTAAAAATCAAAGTAAAAAAAATCATATCAACTCTACCAATGTTAAGAATTGCAAATGAAGCAAAAAAGATGAAACCTCTTCTACAGAAACTAATGGTTTTCCTCCAAGGGAACAACTACTACTTACCTTCCTCTTCCCTTCAAAGAAATCATCTCTGCTTGTTTCTGTAAGTTTCACTACAGTTGTTTCTGTAAGTTTCAGGTATCATTATAAAAGATCACTACCCTGGAAAAGTATATGAAATGGGTGGAAAGATGTAAGAAAAAGTGGGACATGATAGTAATCTGACCTTTTAGCAAAGATCATAAAAATGTCTGGCATTCACTGGGGTGTTACGACGTATCAGTCGGTACTTAGTATTTTATATGCATTAACTCCTTTATAGCTAGGTGCACAATTGCTAGTTACTTCCCCAACACGTATTCTTCCCCCTGTTAGTAACTGAACCCTAATTCTACTGAGGTGGCAACTGTACCCAGATAAAAACCTGTATTTCCCAATGTTCTGTGGCTGTAATGATCAATGGAATATAAGCAAAACTTGCAGGGTGTGACTTTTGGATATGGTCCTGTGGGAGGGTTACAGAGCTGGGTAAGCCCTTCTGCCTTGCCCTACTGCCTTCGTTTTGCTGCCTGGACTGTAGATATGATGGTTATAACCACAGCAGACATTTTGGATCACCCCGAGAATGGAAGCCACAAACTAATGATGGCAGACGGTTGCTGACAACCATGGAACTGCCATACCAGACCTGGACTTCCTACTTCAGAACCTTCCATTACAAAGAAGAAAAATGCATTTAAGTCACTGATATTTTAGGATGTCTCTTGACCCTAACAGATAGAGGTGGGCAGTATTACAGCCCGTTTTACAGATGAGAAGAGACCTATAGAGTTAAGCAACTTGCGGCAGGCACACAGCTAGCAAGCAACCCCTAAAGCGCCAAGCTCTTTAACCACTGCATAATACCACTTTCAGACCAGACACCAGGAACTCACTAAGAAACCTGGAAAAGGCACGAGCCTTGAAAATGAGCAAGACCATGTTAAAGGAAGGCTGTATCTCCACTCATTAGACTAGGCCAAAACCTGGCTTAAAATACTGAAAGACGCCAAAGTTAACCAAAAGGGAATCTAGTTAGTCTGGTGAGTTTGCCGCCCAAAAAAAAACCCCAACAGAATAGAGGAGAATCCATTGATGAGAAACGTGGGGCCACAACCACAGAAAGGAAAAGGGGTAACAGTAGGTCAGAGAGTAAGTCTAACCAGGAGAGAAACGTCTGTAAGCCAGAAAGATTTTCCTCATTCAGGTACAGAATCATTACTGGATTAAATCCAGAAAAGCTACCTAGGAATAACCCCAAACTAATATCTAAAACTGAACTAAAAATTCTTCCATGGAAACATCTAAGAAAAAGTAGAATATCTTTATGCAAATACGGGGAAGGGGAAAGGGTGTTTATATATGAAGAAAGCAAAGAAACAACTTTACAGATTTCTGAGATATAGTCAACTTTTGTACTACCACCCCCTCCCTTGCTCTGAGAGCGGAAGGGGAGTATGAGGGTGGATGGAGAAGAGCATAACCCTCCTGTTTCCCTGCATGATTGAGCAATTAAAATACTAAGGATGAAAAAGCATCTTGTATGGTCTGTTTTAGAGTCTTCGGGGAGGCAGTGAAGTAAGAAAACTGGGAAAGAGAAGCACAGTCTGAAAAACTGAACCTGAGGAAGCTAGGAGACAGATATGGCCAGTTTCTTAGAAACAGTAAGGGATGAATGAAGAGTTACAGAAGGCCTACCTCCAGACACAGAGAGGGGCCCGAGGCTTTAACCAGCAGGGCAGCCATTTGTTCCCTAAGTAGCTAATATTATCTTCAATTTTCCAAATTAATGTTTGTGGTAAACTACGCAAATAATTAGACATTTTCCCCAAGAACATGTTAACAGAAGGATCAAGAAAAGCTACTGCTAGCTTTTTTACGATGAAGTTAAAATACTGGAGCACAGATGCTAAAGCTCACATACTTTTTAAAATAAAGTGACCCAAAAGACAATAATAGGTCAATTTTTCTGGTTATACAATCCAAATTTGATGGTCCCTTAAGAGGTACCATGCACTCAATCACATATTAATATTTATTTTATATTTACTTCTAAATATATACTAATTGTTTTTGCACTGCACAGCTTTAAAAGATAAACTATAAAGTTATTGTTGTTTAGTATCTTATTTTACACAGCCACCTGGGAGGCAAATTATTTATAAATCATTAGAAGACAAACACAAGAACACAGTATAAAAGAGTTTATTGGGGGAAAAAAGTATTTTGAAAACTAGTAAACTAATAAATGAAGGATGTCAACTAAGACCAACACAGTTAAAAAGCCCCAAAATGTGGCTTTGGAACTCAGGCATCTTTCAGCTTCTAGTCACTTACAGTGTATTAAATAAATAAACAGATGAGGACAAATAGAGAAATGTTCTTATTCAGAAACACTTAAGGAAGATGCCTGCCACCCCAGTTCCTACCAATTTCTTATAAAATCAAATAGAGATGGATAGGACGAACGTCAGTGGTTGGTCAATCTTTTTGAATGGAACACACACCAAACTAAAGTTGTTAATAATATCTTCTGTTTGGCTTCACATTATTAACAGACTTCCTTTAAATTTTACTGTAAGCTGATATAGGCCAAAGCAATTAGTTTTCTTAGACCCATATTTTAAAAACATGTTTATACTGGACATTTTAAAAACTGCCTTTGTAGCCTAAGACCCTTGTACTTTTAAGGCTATTGCTCATCTCTGCTCAAAATCCTAGCCTGCACAATTATGGGCTCATATTATATGTGTATAATAATAATAATATAAAAATAAAAGCAAAAAGAAGATGAATAAAATGATAAAAATGTTTACTGAGCATTAACTCACGTCAGGCACTTTGCTAAAAACATTTTGTTACTGCTACATCTAAATTACAAATGGAGAACTGAAGTTCGGCAAAGAAGTGTGACAAAAGTCTCAGAGCTCCTAATGAGAGACTGAAGAGGGTTTTAATTCAGCAGTCAGGTTCTAGAACCCATTCTCAATTACTACCACATATATATTCTGCCAACCTAAATTCTTCTAGCTTTGAAAAGTAGAAAACTGATTTTTTTCCTCCATCTATGAAAAATAGTTTTCTTCAAACAACTTCATAATGCAAATGTGACTCAGAGGTAAGATGCTTATTAGCTCACTGGAAAACTGTTTTGAAGAACATCAGAAGTGGGGAGGGTACAGCTCAGTGGTAGAGTGCATACTTAGCATACACAGGGTCTTGGGTTCAATTCCCAGTACCTCTGTTTAAAAAAAGAAACAGATAAATAAATCTAAAATTAAACCCCCATTAAAAAAGCAAAAAAAAAAAAAAAAAAAGAAAAAGAACGGGGGGAGGGTATAGTTCAAGTGGTAGAGTGCATGCTTAGCATGCATGAACTCTTGGGTTCAATCCCCAGTACCTCTTCTAAGAATAAATAAATAAATAAACCTAATTACTTCCTCCCACCACCACCCCCCAAAAAAGAAAGAAGTTCAAAAAGAAATGTTTATATACATAATGAAACATTTAAAATAGTCTTATAGCTATTCATTCAAAGATTCACCCCAAACCTCTCTGGGCCAAGCTTTTTTACTCTGATTTATTATTTTGAAATAATAACAATGACTTTCCTTAAAACTACCATGAACAAATAAACCCCAAGCTGCCATTAGGTGAAATGTGTGACCATTTCTTTTTTGAGGCAGCCAGCAAAAAAGGAGGGAGGTGTATGAAGAGAACTGATGCCGTGCTATCTGAATATCACTTTTGTTTTTTTGATGACTATACATAGCAAATACCACATAAGAGACTGGCGATTTACCAGTACAAAAATATACCTCTTTTAAAGAAAAAGTCATGCCTTCTGTATGTCACTATACTATTGGGGGAGGGCAAGATATACATGAAAAATTAATTAATTTTTATTGAATAAAAATTTATTAAAGCAATACTTTAAGGTAATTAACAGGCCTCAATTATATAAGCCCGCAGAAATAACAGTTCAATCCATTTCCCTACAAACACATAAAATTAGAGAAAATAAAAAAGGCCAATCATTTGTACATGATATAAGCAATACTGACCAAATTCAATCAGAGATTATAATTAGGACAAAATATACTTATTAAAATTAGATTTGGACAGCAAAGGAAATAAAGACAGGAAGTATGGAGAGAAGAGAAAAGGAAAGTATGGTTCAATAAGTAAATCAATTCTTCCACAAAAGCATTTAGTGCACATTCAGCTTAAAAATAAACATTAACTGCCTAGAACTCTTTGTGAAATAAAAGGTATTTATATCTTATATATGGTATATCACCTATTTTCTACATATATAAAATTATAACTATATATCCAAAATAGACACAAAATATGGGTTTAAAATGGAGACTAAAATTCTACAATGAAGTTGAAAGAAAATTATGCATACCTTGTTAAAGTCACCTGTTAAGCCCTTTTTGAAAAAAAGGGGGGAATCTAATGTTGAAATCTAGATAATGATGTAATAAATAAAAATAATTCAGGAATAAGATGGTATGATCAAAAGACTAGATAAAAGTACAAAACTATTTACACAATTAATACTAAGTTTAAATAGCAAAAGACTTAGTTGCAGAACAGAATATTAATCTTAACAAAGCCTTAATAAAGTAAAAATACAACCAACAAAACTGAAGAAATTGTGTTTTGAGGAAAATAACTTCCTAATTTTTTATAACTGAGAATCAACAGATTGTCAAAAAGTGAAACCTGGGGCTAAAAAAGTTAAACAAAATGACTCCAATCCCTTAATTGCTTCCCCCTCACACCCACACCCCAACTCCCCAACTTCAGAAGGAGCTCTTCAGAACTCATATTTCTTGTGGAAAAGAAGCATTTATTTGACATTTAGCAATTCCTTCTGTTCTTTTTCTTCTGTTAATTCAAGTAAGTTAACTATACTTGTTCCTATTTCCTATAATCGTAGGCTGTTATTCAGATCAAATCTCCCACTAAAAACAACTATGAAAGCTGAATAAAACCTTGTAAGTGTCAAAAAGACTACAAGATAATAAGTAATCACCAAGCTCCAAAGGAAGAGAAAACAAGAATCCCTGAGGTCGTGAGCCAATCTGGTGAAACACTAGACCCTTTGTTTAGACAGATTCCCAAACCAAGTGTAGGGGGACAGAAGTTCAAGTCCAGAGTCAGCACAAGATGGAAAGCCTAAGTTCCTTATCATAAAAAATTAAAATCCCAAAAGATTATACCTACAGAGTGAGAGTAAACAGGATTTGGAAACAGCTCTTTAATATTCTATAATTAAAAACTTGCCCACTCAGACTAATCAGCAAATTCTGCTAAATACTTAAGGAAGAAATAAGCCCAGTCTCACATCAACTCTTCCTGGTAAAAAAAAAAAGGGGGGGGGAGGGGTGTCAGTCCCCAATTCATTTATGAGGTCAGTATAACTTCAATACCAAAACCTAATAAAGATATTAGAAGAAAGGAAAATTATGGGCCAGTTTTACTCATGAACATAAATGTAAGCAAACTGAATCTAGCAATATTTAAAAGTATTATAAATCAAAGCTAAGTGGGGCTTACTCCAATAGAAGTTTGAATAGCAATAAAAAATCAACATAATTTTTCACAGTAATAAGATAAAGCTTTTAATCATCTCAATAGCAATAGAAAAGGTATCTGATAAAATTCATCATCCAGTCACTGACACACTTAACCAGGAAGAAAAGGGAATTTCCTTAATCTGATGAGGACAACCCACAAAAACAAACTAACTGTAAGTTATAGCAAACATACTTAAAGGTGAAATGTTAAGCAGAGATGATCCTATCACTACCCCAACTATTATAATAGAGCAAGAAAAAGAAATAACAGGTATAAAATCTGGAAAGAAAGACACAAAACTGTGGTTATAGTCACAGATCTTATAATCATGTAGTTATAAATTTTTTTTAAATTTACAGATAAGCTAGTAAAATGAATAAAGGCAGTTTGGAAAAGTTGTTGGATATAAGGTCAATATTAAAATTAAATATGCCAGTAACAAAGAGATGATAATCTTTTTAAAGAGATACTTCATACAGTAATGTCAAAAAATGCCAAATATCTACGAATTATAATAAAATATACAAGAAACCTACAGAGAAAACTATCAACATTGAGAAAAATTAAAGTAAGAATTCACAAATGTTCCTGTATTGCAAGAGTCAATAAAAAATGTTAATTTTTTCTAAGCAGTTATATAGATTCAATACAGTTAACACCCCCTACCCTGGGGAAAAAATCCAATCAAATGTTCTGTGGAAAATTTCAAGCTGATTTTGCTTTATATAGAAATGGAAAGGGGCTAAGAATAACCAAGACACTCCTGAAGAACAACAAGGTGGGATGGCTTGATGTCCTGGATACCATGACTTATTATTGAGCCAAAGTAAGAAAGACAGTGTGGTATTGCACAAGAATACATGAATCAACTAATGGAACAGATAGCCAAAAACAGACCTGTGCTTCAGTAGATATTTATGGCAAAGACGGCACTAACAGAGAGGAAAAAATGATCTTTTTAAGAAGTATGTGATATTCCTATCATGGGGAGGCAAAATAAAATTTGACGCCTGTCACATCATACAGAAAACCAATTCCAGGTAGACTATAGATCTAAATGTGAAAGACAAAACGAAATCTTCTGGAAAATGTTATAAGAATACCTTTATGATCTTGGAAGCTGGAAGATTTCTTAAATGGGACATAAAAAGCACCAACCATTAAAAAAAAAAAAGACTAAAATTGGACTGCACTATTTATCAAAAGACAGCGTTAAGAGAGTGAAAAGGCAAATCACAAAATAAAAGACATTTGTAACACATGTAACTAAGGGCTATACCCAGAATAGATAAAGAATGACAACTCAAAAGGAAAAAGTCAACCCAATAAAAAATGGGTAAGAGATCTGAACAAGGATTTCACAAAATAGAAAATGCAAGCGGACAATAAATACATGAAAGGGGCTTGACTTTACTAGAAATCAGGGAAATGTCAGATCAAACCACAAAGACGTAACACTACACATCCAAGATACCAGTTAACTTAAAAAAATAGAAAGAAAAGAACAATACCATTGGAGAGGAGTCAAAACAAAAAGAACTCATATACACTACTGATGGGACTACAGACCGGTGTAACTTCTCTGGAAAACAGTTTGGCATTATCAACCAGAATTGACCCTAAACCCTGTGACCAAAGTCTACACTTAGGAACATAACTTTAAAAATTTATGTGCCAGGGCCCAAGTATAAAAATGTGACAGCAGCACTGTTAGTAAGTCACAAATATCCAGTAACAGTAGAAACGGATAAACTGAGTTAAATACACACAGTGGAATACAGCAAAGAAAATGAATCAACTACCACCATACACAACATGGATTAGTCTTAGAAAACAATGTTCAGTGAAAAAGCCATGCCAAAAAGTAATGCATTCTCTACGATTCTACTTAACATTCAGAAACAGGCAATGTAAAATATATTGCAGAGACATGAAGGCTTAAATGTTAAAATTACAGGGAAAAAAGTGATTATCATAAATGTCAATGATAATGGCTATCTCTGCAGAGAAAGGAATGAGTTATGATGGAGGAAAAGACATCCAGAGGCTTGAGGGGCTTCTATTTTAACTGCTTCTGTTAATGCATTTTTTTTTTCTGTATTTGTTGCTGTTCACATTTTTTAATGTTTTTAAAATTATCTATATTTTTATTTTTAAAAATAGCCATTCTGAAAAACAGCTTGGCAATTTCTCACACAATTTAACATGCATTACCATACAACCCAGCAAATGTACTCTGAGGCATTTATCCCAGAGAAATAAAAACTTATGTTCAGACAGAAATATTCATGGCAGCTTTATTTATAATAGCAAAAGACTGGAAACAACCCAGATGCCCTTCAAAGGGTGACTAGTTAGACAAATGGTGATACATCCATACTATGAAATATTCAGCGATAGAAAGGAATAAACTATTGACACATGCCAAAACCCTGTATGAATCTCCAGGGGATTTATGCCAAGTGAAAAAAGCACTTATATTACATTTATTATGTAACATTTACATGATACTTTTTAAGTGACAAAATTTTAGAAATGGAGAACAGATCAGTGGTTGCCAGAGGTCAAAGATGGGGCTGGGGTAAATGGGGCTTGGGGAGTGGGAGGAAGGTGGTGTGGGTACAAAAGGGTAATAAAAGGGATCTCTGTGGGGATGGGACTGTCTGTATCTTGATTATGGTAGTGAATACATAAAACTGCACATGTGATAAAATTGCACGGAATTAGACACACAAAAAGTACAAGTAAAACTGGGGGTACGTGAGTATCAATGTCAATAGATTGTACTACAGTTTGGCAATATACTTCAATGGGGGAAACTGGGTAAAGAGTAAACAGGATAAATGTATTAGTTCTTACAACACATGAATCTACAATTATCTCAAAATAAAAAGCTTAATTAAAGTAATTTAAAGAACAGAACAAATACAACAACCTCTCTTTCTTCATCTTTCTGTCTCTATATATCTTTATGATGCATAGCTGGAATGATGTTCACTAAATGATAATACTTACTTCTTGATGGTGGAACTCTGGGTAATGTGAATGTTTCTATATTGTTATAATATTTTTAAAATAAGCATCTCCCTTTTTATAAAATAAGTCATTACTTACTTTATAAAAGGGCGACAGAGTACAAAATTTATACCCTTAAAATTATAAGACACTATTAAAATTTAAAGAAGGAACAAATTAATGGAAAGACATCTATGTTCATGGACTGGAAGACTTAATATTGTTAAGATGACAGTACTCTCAAAACTGATCCACAGATTCAATACAATCCCTACCAAAATCCTAGCTGGTCTTTTTGCAGAAATTAACAAACTGATCCTAAAAAACACATGGAAATTCAAGCACCCAGAAGAGTCAAACAATCATGAAAAAGAAAATGAATGAGGAGTTTACAATTTCAAAACTTCTACAAAACTCAGTAATCAAGACTGTGGTACTGACATAAGGATAGACACACAGAGTGATGGAACAAAACAGAGATTCCATAAAAGATTTTTTTTTTAACTTTTATTGAGTTATAGTCATTTCAAAAAGTTGTGTCAAATTCCAGTGTAGAGCACAATTTTTCAGTTATACATGAATATGTATACATGAACATACATATTCATTGTCACATTTTTTTCACTGTGAGCTACCACAAGATCTTGTATATATTTCCCTGTGCTATACAGTATAATCTTATTTTTCTGTTCTATATTTTGAAATCCCAGTCTGTCCCTTCCCACTCCCCGTCCCCCTGGCAACCACAAGTTTGTATTCTATGTCTATGAGTCTGTTTCTGTTTTGTATTTATGTTTTTTGGTTTTTGGGTTTTTTTTTTTTTTAGATTCTGCATATGAGCGATCTCATATGGTATTTTTCTTTCTCTTTCTGGCTTACTTCACTTAGAATGACATTCTCCAGGAACATCCATGTTGCTGCAAATGGCATTATGTTGTCGGTTTTTATGACTGAATAGTATTCCATTGTATAAATATACCACTTCTTTTTTATCCAGTCATCTGCTGATGGACATTTAGGCTGTTTCCCTATCTTGGCTATTGTAAATAGTGCTGCTATGAACATTGGGGTGCAGGTGTCATTTTGAAGTAGGGTCCCTTCTGGATATATTATGCCCAGAAGCAGGATTCCTGGGTCATATGGTAAGTCTATTCCTAGTCTTTTGAGGAATCTCCATACTGTTTTCCACAGTGGCTGCACCAAACTGCATTCCCACCAGCAGTGGAGGAGGGTTCCCTTTTCTCCACAGCCTCTCCAGCATTTGTCATTTGTGGACTTTTGAATGATGGCCATTCTGACTGCTGTGAGGTGATACCTCATTGTAGTTCTGATTTGCATTTCTCTGATAATTAATGACACTGAGCATTTTTTCATGTGCCTATTGATCATTTGTATGTCTTCCTTGGAGAATTGTTTGTTTAGGTCTTTTGCCCACTTTTGGATTGGGTTGTTTGTTTTTTTCTTATTAAGTCGTATGAGCTGCTTATATATTTTGGAGATGGAGCCTTTGTCGGTTTCATTTGCAAAAAATTTCTCCCATTCCATAGGCTGTCGTTTTGTTTTACTTACGGTTTCCTTTGCTGTGCAGAAGCTTGTAAGTTTCATTAGGTCCCATCTGTTTATTCTTGCTTTTATTTCTATTGCTTGGGTAGACTGTCCTAGGAGAACATTTTTGAGATGTATGTCAGATAGTGTTTTGCCTACATTTTCTTTTAGGAGGTTTATTGTATCTTATCTTGTATTTAAGTCTTTGATCCATTTTGAGTTTATTTTTGTGTGTGGTGTAAGGGAGTGTTCTAGCTTCACTGCTTTACATGCTGCTGTCCAGTTTTCCCAACACCATTTGCTGAAGAGACTGTCTTTATCCCATTGTATATTCTTGCCTCCTTTGTCGAAGATTAGTTAACCAAAAGTTTGTGGGTTCATTTCTGGGCTCTCTATTCTATGCCACTGGTCTATATGTCTGTTTTTGTACCAATACCATGCTGTCTTGATGACTGTAGCTCTGTAGTATTGTCTGAAGTCTGAGAGAGTTATTCCTCCAGCCTTTCTTTTTCTTCAGTAATGCTTTGGTAATTCTAGGTCTTTTGTGGTCCTATATAAATTTTATTATGATTTGTTCTAGTTCTGTGAAATATGTCCTGGTAATTCGATAGAGATTGCATTAAATCTGTAGATTGCCTTGGGCAGTGTGACCATTTTAACAATATTGATTCTTCCAATCCAGGAGCATGGGATATCTTTCCATTTTTTAAAGTCTTCTTTAATTTCCTTCATCAGTGTTTTATAGTTTTCTGTGTATAATTCTTTCACCTCCTTGGTTAGATTTATTCCTAGTTATTTTATTACTTTGGGTGCTATTTTAAAGGGGATTGTTTCTTTATTTACTTTATCTGTTGATTCATCGTTAGTGTAAAGAAATGCGAACTGATTTTTGAACGTTAATCTTGTAACCTGCTACCTTGCTGAATTCTTCGATCAGCTCTATTAGTTTTTGTGTGGCCATAAAAGATTTCTTATCAACTGATTTTCCTCAATGGTGCCAAGACAATTCAATGGGGAAAAGACGGTCTTTTCAAAAAACAGTGCTTGGACAACTGGATGTCCACATGCAAAAGAATGAAGTTGGATTCCTACTTCATACCAAATACAAGATTAACTCAAATTGGATCATAATTTAAATGTAAGAGATAAGACTATAAAACTCCTAGAACAAAATGAAGGAGTAAACCTTTTATGACTGTGAGTTAGGTAAGCCTTCTTAAATATGACACCAAAAACAGAAGCAACAACAAAAATAGACAAGTTGGATTTCATCAAAACTAAAAGTTTTGTGTTTTAAAAAACACCATCAAGAAAGTGAAAAGACAATCTACAGAATGGGAGAAAATGTTTATAAATAATTTATCATACATAGCAGCACTATTCATAATAGCCAAAAAGTGGAAACAATCCTAATGTCCATCAATTGATGAATGGATAAGCAAAAAATATGGAATATCTGAGCAATGGAATATTATTCAGCAATAAAAAGGAATAAAGCACTGATTAAAGGTAAAACATGGACGAACCTTGGAAACGTTATGCTAAGTGAAAAATGCCAGTCACAAAAGATCAAATATTGTATGATTCCATTTATATGAACTGCCCAGAACAGATAAATCTACAGAAACAGAAAGTAGATTAGTGGTTGCCTATGAGTTGGAGGTCTAGTGTGAAAATAACAGGTGACTGCAAATAGGTATGGGATTTCTTTTTGAAATGATAAAAATATTCTAAAATTGACTGTGGTGATCTCTGCAAATATACTAAAAACATTGAGTTGTACATTTTAAGTGGGTAAATTGTATTATAAGTAGATTATATATTAGTAAAGCTATTCTAGTAAAAAGGCAACATAATGCAAATACTTTTTTATTTACAAGACCACTATATAACATCACATTTACTTACAGATGAAATAGGGAGTTATGAAAAATTCAGAAATTCAATACAATGTTTAAGTAGAAAACAGACAAGTTTTCATTTTGGAGCTATTTATTATTTTATATTAATTTTTTAATGGGAGGGATAAGAGCAATCCTTTAAGTAGTAGCATCTGAGAAGCAAACTAACGTATGCACAGATAAAGTGATAAACCCGGATTTGCTTTGAAGTAATCTAGCAGTGGATAGTGAGGTGGGAAAGGGAGATAAAATGTCACACAACTGGTTGGTTGTATCAAGTTTTGAAGCTAAGTAATAAGTATATGGGGATTCATTTATTATTCTCTCTACTATGTTTGAAATTTTCCATTAAAAATAAAAAGTATTTTCCTAAAAATAAATCAATAACTGTATTACATCATAATTTACTGCAACAGTTACTTGTTTTTGGACATCAGATTTGTCCGATTCCATAATTACTAAGAATGCTGTGTAAACAGCCCCCAAATCCACACTTAGTTGGACCACATACCTTGGGAAAGAAGAGATCAAAGGATGTAGTCAAGGATACAATTAAGGTACAAATTTTAGTTTCTGCCCCACCCTCCACCTGGTATTGATGGATATCCAATCACCCCATGGTTAGTTCTGGAGGTTTTTAGATAGAATCTTATGATGAAAATATATTAATCCTCTCAGAAAAATAAATAAAATTTAAAAATATAACGTTAAGCACCAAACTTCCAAAGAATTATTTAAAATATTACAAAATCAGTTTTCCAAAGATATCTATGGTTCTGGAGAAATGATACAATTGATTTTCAAATAAATTTGATTTCCTGAACAGTTTACACAGCACTAGAATATCCTCAAAATTAAGGCAGAGTGCTTTAAAATAAAAATTCTTATCAACTTGTATCAAATATGTATCACCTGATTATATCTAGAGCAGATTAAACATGTTTCTTACTACTTGTAAAACATCTCTATACCCAGACAACAATCTGTATAGTCAATTAGACAATATATCAACAAAGACAATTAAAAATTGGCTCCAAAGGAGGGCTAATGATTAACATAACTGGAAGGACATTAAGCAGAATTATAAATACTAGTAAAGCTAATTCTTTTCACTGAAGGGTAATTGCATGGAACAAATTATGATAAAATGTGAAATCCTTCACAAAAGTACTCAAAGCAAATTAAATTTCAGAATGACAAATACTCAAGTCCTACAGTATGAGAAGTACTGTGTATTGTCTGAGTAAAAGAAATGAGACTGAAAAATAGTCACTATTAATGAGTGAGGCACTTGAAGAAAGTTAATAGTTATCTTTTGAAAAATACTATACCCCAAAATGATTAAAACATTCTTCATTCTTCAGGGTGAGCAATAAAAAGATGAAACAGAAATGTATAATAAAATATTTATAGCTACATGACAATTAAATGATACTGAGTTAGTTTCTCATAAGAACATGGTAGCTCCAAAAAGGATGAGCCCTTTGGAATTTACATAACAATGTCTGACAAATTCCAGGCATTAAATATGACTTCTCTTCTCCCATCCTTTCTTCAAGCCTTTATTCTAGTGGCACTGTTCAGTCTGAAATGCTCTGCACCACAGCCCCCACCTCCTGGACTGGGGAGATGCTACTGATCTTTTACACTCCCAAAGCATTTTCACCAAGATTCACATACTTCCAGGAGCTACCATTTTCCTTTACCAAAGTAGGGGAAAGCAGTCATCATCTTCTTTCTGGCTCCCAGTGAACCATCTCCCCTACTACCCATTTTTCTGATGCTAACTCTTTGAGGACAACAACTGTGTGTCTTTTCAAAACATTTCGTTCTCAGGGCTTGGTATAATAAAGATCTCATAGTAGGTGGTCAAATTAAATCTGCTTAACCCATCTCAGGTTATTTATTTTTTTTTTTTACCACAATTCTTGAGGATCATGTGATAGCACTGCAAAAGTATTCTGTAAAGCACTATATGAATGACAGATTTTTACAGGCTATACTTACCTTTTAGATAGTGAATCACAGTGCTTTTCATCTTAAACTATAGTTGGGAAATATAAACATCCCGTTAGTTTCTACTGTTGAATTTCTTAATTCCCTAACCATATAAACTGTATGATCCTATCCCTAAGTTGGGTCTGGTAACCTTCAGGAATATTAAGATTCCCACTCCAGGGATTTTTTCTTTTAATTTTCCCTAACTTCAGATAGAAAGGAAAAATTATGGTTCCTTATTATTTGCTTCAGAGGTACAAAATGAAGAGTCACACAGGACCCTCCAAATCACTTAATCTGTTTCTTTCAACGTTTTGTCCAGACTCCTAAAGCAAAAACTACAGAGCACATTATCATTCTGTCCTGTGTCCAAAGAGATATAACCTGGCTTTTCACTCATCTCTTCTTTCCCATTCTTTCAACAGCAGGAAGGACATGGACACAGAATAAAGAAACTAGTCTCTAGTTCTATTTCTCAAAAACATTCAAAACAACTTTGCTCCCTCAGAAAGACACTAGACTAAAATTAGGCAGTCTCAAATCCAAATGTTTTCTGGGATGGGGCAGGTAAAATATGTAGAACAACTGAACAGGAAGTAAGGAACAATGTTTACTATCCTGGCCCTCTGGAGAAGAAACACCCTGCCTAAAACCTCAACATCTACTGAAAACAAAATGTAAGCCAAATAAAATAGGCCTGCATGCTGGATTCAGTTTATTAGACCAGAAGGATTTTAGTAGCCGTAACACACAAAAATTTGTGGTTTGTATTTGTGAGTTCTTTGCTGAACCTGACAATCTTTAAGCACCTTCTCTTCTACTTTTGAAATTTAACTCAAAGAGAAGGACCATAAAAGCCATGCTTTCTGAATTAAAGATACTTCAGCTGGGAGATATCAGTTC
The DNA here is from genome assembly GCF_048773025.1 of Camelus bactrianus. Classification (NCBI taxonomy): domain Eukaryota; kingdom Metazoa; phylum Chordata; class Mammalia; order Artiodactyla; family Camelidae; genus Camelus; species Camelus bactrianus. The sequence continues at coordinate 18,169,154 of NC_133552.1, forward strand.
CAACAGGCCACAATTTGCTGGCTCCTACTTTAATAATGAACCATTCTAATGTCTTGTCCTAAAACATCTTTGGTCTAGAATTTAAACCTCTTCTTTCAGTCTATGACTTTTAATTCTTCTAATATACTCTTTAAACTGTGCAGCAAAGCCACTATCTTTGAATGTCAGAATTACCTTTATTAATAAAATGATGTCTCTTCCAACCAATATTCTAATACCACCACAATCACCACCCCTACGCACTGCAACTCTTATTCAGAAATGGTCTGGGTCAATGGGCATCTACTTCTCTACTATACTGTAAGAAAATTACTGTTTAAATAGCACTCCTTCCAATTCTATAAATTTAGCCAATATGATTCTACTGGCTGAAGCAGCCATGTATATACTACCCTCCAATGACACATAAACTATGGGACAATCCTGTGCTGCAGTCACTCAGGTTCCCAATTAAATGTCATAATATCATAACCCACAGGGTGAGCTTCTGGAGAAAATCAAACCAAGACAAAGAAGGAAACTGTAACTCCACAGTTAGGGTAGGCCCTAATCCAGTACCACTGGTGTCCTTAGAAGACCCTTGGTCACAAAGACACACAGCCGGGGTGCACATGCACAGAGGGATAGCCACGTGAGGAGACAGCAAGTGGGCAGCCAGCTGAGAGAGGCCTCAGAAGAAACCAAACCTGCAGGCACCTTAATCTTGGTCTTGTAGCCTCCAGAACTGTGAGAAAATAAATTTGTTGGTTAAGCTACTCAGTCTATGGTATTTTGTTAGGCAGCCTAGCAAACTAATACAATCTGATTTAATACCTGTGATTTAATTTTTTGAACCAATTAAGAGATCTGGTTGCCGGAGTTTTAGAAAAATGTGTTTTCTTCTTATGCTTTGCTTTCTTTGCTAATAAAACTTTTATTGAAATATAACCTACATTTAAGAGAAGTACACAAATCCTAAGTTTACAGCTCTGATAAATTTTCACAAAGTGAAAACATCTACGTCACCACCACTCAGATCGAAAAACAAAACACTGGTAGCTGTGCTTTCTTAATTCATGGATTCAATACTGAATTTTCTATACTAGTCTCTTACATATCTTGAGTAACTTTGTTTCCTACCTAATATAGATTATTTTTTAACTTTCAAGTGTAAGTCTTCCATGGACATAACAAGTACTGTTTAGGAATGCTGCAATATTACACTTCTTAAGGAGTAACATATAAAAAACAAATTAGAGGTCATGGCTCCAGCATTCTTTTATTTATTTTTCTTTTATTCTTTTTTAACAGGACACTGCGGTTATCTTTGTGAGACACACAGTCTGGTAAACTTATCACATAGGCTCCAATTAATTTTTCTTTCTCCCATTTAACATCTTTTAATATTTTTTTCTGACAGGACTTTGAAGCAAGTAAAGGCTTTTGTAGAAAGTGAATGTCAGCTGAATCACTGATGCAGTTAATTTATTTGAATTACTTTTCATGAATTTTATAGTCTTGAGATAAAATTGTTTCCAACAAATGATAGTTTTTTGAGCTAATGAGGTACTGTGTATTGTTTTCCCTTACCACTGTCTTTCTGAGTAAATTGTATCCTAATGGAAAAGTTCTGTGGCTTTGAAGTAGTTATTCTAAAAGGCTGAAGAATACAGAGAAACTACATAAATGAAAAACTAGGTGCTGAAATCCAAAAAAGATGAGAGGCAGTTTCTGAGAGAACTTCACTGGAATCATAAGAACAGTTCATGGAGGAATTGGAGAAGTCCAAATGAAGAGAAAGGTAGGGATGCAAAGGATGTGATCACCCAGGGGACTGAGGGGAGATGGCAGTGAAAGTCCAGTGCAGGCAAGAGCAGGGTGATCAGTCATCCTGGTGTTACCTCACCTGTGGGTTAAGGGGGCTGAGTATTAACTCACCAACTCCCATCAGATACTGGTTTAGAGGCACTCTCAAAGTGAGCTTTAATACCTGGCATTTCTGACCCACCCTCCAGGCAAGGAGAGTAGCTGGCAGCAGAGAAAGCGCTCAGGCAGAGCCACAGATCTGAGATTTAGAAGTTGGCCAATGTGCACAGAAATGGCAAGTGCTGAGGAATCATGGGTCGAGAGCATCTAGGCATTTATGTCACAGTCCCTAAACCATGGGAGTCTGTCCCTAACTTGGGAATGTAAGAGACATTAACCTTCACCTAGAAGCTGCAGAAAAAGGATTAAGAACCACTCTGAATCACCCGTTTTCCTTGGCTAACAGTATATGTGCTCCTCTCAAAAAACTGTTTAACTATGATACATAACAAGCTACACAGTAAACAAACAAACAAACAAAAAACTGCCAAATTCTCACTGTCATTAAGTTTGACATAGTGACATAAAAGAAACCGAAGCTGTAAACAACCCTGGGTGGGTGCTTCTTTCTCTAGGAGCAGAGAAGGCCACAATTTCCAACCGTAAAATATTTTCCAGAAAGGCCCTTTTAGAGGGTTAGGGTTAGGAAAAAATGTGAAAACAGTATGCGTCTGTAGGGTGTTCCCCACTTCTTTCGGAAAAGCTAATGATACAGTAATAAGCAAGAAATTGAGGACTGATACACATACACAGAGTCCTTAGAACAATTTTTTTTAAAAAAAAACTTCAACTGAATTTCTTTTCAGACACAGCAGTCTTTCAGAGCACGCTGGCTCTCCAGCAGTATTTCACCCCTGGCCAGGCCACAATTGTCTACTTCTAACAGTTGGTAAGAATATGTAAGAACGAACCTTTATTTCATAACTTCAAATGTTTACTAAGTCATTTGGCATTAAAGACATATAAATTGATCTAATTTTTAAGAGATTTATTAAATTTAACTTGGATGAGATTGGTTTCTCTATTCTTCTTGATCAATTTCTTTAATTTTTCCAAAAAACTGACATTCTAAATTGAGGTTTGTATGCAAATTGAATACATCCCTATTGTTTATACTGACATATAATTAAATAACATTTTTTAGTCCATTCATCATACAAATTCTTATCCTGCTTCTATTTTATTGTTAATTTTTATTTTAAAAGCCCACTATTCCTTAGAGTTTGGTCATATTGTATTGACAAGATTTCCTTCTTTCTAAATGTATTTACTTGTTAACTGTAACTTTATGAAATTGGAAAATAACCCATTACATTTGGTAAACACAGCTTAAGTATTTCCCTTCTAACACTGCTACAAATCTGACATCAGTGCTTTGGTACAGCTCTAAAAATGATTCTCTATTCTGTCACTTCTTTGTCAGCCAAATTCCTCAAACAGTTCTGCAGAAAGATTGCTTCATGCTTTCACAGTAATACAAATGACTTGATGAATTGTATTTTCTCCAGGGGTACCTTTACAAGTGGATACTGTAAGCTGTAAAATTCCAAACCACTGTGATTTCAGATAGAGGTGAACCATAAATCAGAAAACAGAACATAAAGAGGGGAAAAAAAATCAAGGAACACTGGAGTCTGAGCATTAAATAGTTCCCACTGACTACATCTATGATGATATTTCAAAATCACTGTTCATTTTTTCAGGTACCATAATGGTATTGTGGTTATGTATTTTTAAAAAAGGAATCCTCATCGAGACATGTACTAAAAATTTAAAGACAGAATGATATGCTGTGTGAGATTTTCTTCAAAATAACCCTGTGAGGTACAAAGGGCAGTGGCTGGGGTATAGCTGAAACAAGACTGACCACATGTTGACAGTTTGAAGTTGGATGGTATGTACATGGAGTTTTACCATACTGTTTCTCTACTTTTGTATATGCTTAGAATGTTTTCCAGAATGGCAAGTTAAGCAAAAACCTCAAGAGCAATCTCCTAAAAGCACAGAAATTTCTTCTGATATAATAAAAGAGAAGAAAAAAGGCAGAAGGAAGAAGGGCCGGGGAGGAACAGGAGGAGAACAACAACAAAAACAACTACTGGGGAGATGAACAGGTTCCCATCACTCCTGCTGGCTTCGTCAAAAAAAAAAAAAAAAAGAAACCATTTTATAACTTTAATCCCATCAGTAGTTATACCAAATAGTTTGCCCACTAAAAACAACAGCTTCTCTTACACTAAACCAGGGTTTCTCATCCTTGGTACTACTGACATGTTGGGCTGGATAACTCTGTGTTGCAAGGGCCTGTCCTGTGCACAGTAGGATGTTTGGTGGCACCTCCAGTCATGAGATGCCAGCAACATGCACCCAGCTGTGACAGTCAAAATGTCTCCAGATACTGCCAAAGCTGCCCCAAGGTGGAAACCTCTGCACTAGATAATACATAAATATAAATACACATCTAGAAAAGTGCCAGGTTAAAAACATATTCATAATCTGCAGACAGTAATTGAACAGATTATTTTTGTTTCTGCAGGGCAAACCGAATGGGAATTTATGAAGGAACTGAGGTTTATAATAAGTGAAGCTATTTTTCACTGTGATAATCACAGAGAAGCTATAAATCACAGTGATATACAGCCTTATAGAGCCCTAGGAGATTAAGTGCAGCAGGGCAATGAGGGGTGCAAATACATATGAATAAAGTGAATCATACCTTTTTATAAAAGTAATTTGTTCTTAATCACTGACAGCATGTTAGAAAAGCTGGGTGGGGGATATACAGATTTGTTATATTATTCTATTTAGGAGTATGTTTGAAATGTCCCAAAATAAAAAAGTTAATTTTTTTACACTCTACTTCTCTCTTTCTTTTTTTAATGCTGCCAATTACTCACAAAATTGATTTTGCATCTACACTCTGAAAACCACTAGTATGATGATTAAGGGCACAGGTTTACAACCTGCATAATGCTGGTCAAATTACATCCTATGTAAACCCCATTTCTCTCATAATAAAGTAACAATGGCGCCTACCTCACAGGCTTAATGTATGAAATAAATAATTCCTGTAAAGTGCTCACCACAGTGAACAAAGTAAGTGCTCGATAGGTTACCTATCACTGCTTAATGACAAGAAAGATGTAAGCCTTGACAAAAAGTTCCTTCAATTCTTCCAAACCAATACTTATGAGAATATAAATGATATAAGGCACTTTGTATCACAGCAAATATAATTAAGAATATAGTTCAAGTGTCGCTTTCGATTCACTGTTGTGATGTAGCTTTTCATCTCATCATCTTTTTGTCAGCACTGGGTACCCTGAAAGTGGGACTAGTGAAGCTGGGGGGAAGCGGCTACTACTTTTTCACATGAAAGCCTTCTGTACTCTATGTGTGGTTTTTTTTTTAATAAAGAGTAGGTATTGCTCCTTAAAGTAATAAGCCAATTTCAAAGTCTTAGCTTCTTCTTTCTATAAAGAATTACTGTATTAGTATTACCACCATATTAACAGAATACAGTTTCAAACAGTAAAAGTATAAAGGCAGCCAAAGAATGTGTCCCCTATTTCTATAACGAGAAGTTACACAGCAGAGAAAGAAAAACCAGCTACACGTATTTTCTCCATGTTAAATTTGGATATAAGAACTATATAGTTAGGCTCAAAGAGCAAAAGAGACCATGCCCGCATGCAATCAAAAACTGGAATCAGGTTTAAAATAATAATAGCAATAAAATTACTTGAAAAAGCCAAATAAAATAAGTTTTTAGAAATTAAAATATTTTAATTAAAATTGTTTCAATGACTTAGTTTTAATACTTCAAGTAAACAATTTACACTGTAAAACTGATTTTACTATGCTGTGTTAGGTTTGTAAAGAACCCAGGTTCTTCCTAAAATCTTAAGTATACATGAATCAAAACAAAGAACCAACTTTATAACCTGGAAGCTACAGAAAAATCAAAAGGCAAAAAGAGAGACATGTTTGCACAGCCTGTCATTACCTTCAGGTATGATAAAAACTTTCTAAGTTCTTCCTGACTGCTTTACAAAACAAGAAATGGACAAGTATGATATAAGCTGAGCATCACAGAATTTCAGGAAGCGGCAGATACAACATACAATAAAGGTAAAAACTGACACTTTCTGACATTCTCCATAGATATCAAAACAAAGATACACAGAAAACAGAGGTCCAAAATAGTTATTTATGTAAAAGAAATCACAACCCAAACTTCATTAAAATTTAGGCAATGAAATTCATGTGGAATTCATGAGTACTAGAACTGAAAGTTTAGGTTACATTAATGAATTTATAGCAATAATAAATTTACAGCAGTGACTAAAACTGAAAAAAACCCCAATAAATGTGCCAATATTCCTTGTATTTTAAATCAATTCTTCTGAGGAACAATACTTTAAATATTATCGAAGTCATACACTGTCAGTGTGGTTATTACAACACAAATATAGAAGAGGAGACTACATTACCAAATTAAAAATGCATGGGTGGCAAAGCTAAAAGAGAATTCTAATGTCTTCTTTCATCATTGTACTTTTTACTCATCTATTGGTTATTTCTCCCCAGAAAACAGGGGACTAAATTTTTAAGTTTCTCACTAATAATTACTTTGGTCACATGATTTATTTTAAAATTCCAGGAAATTTTTAGAAATTCATGTACTAAAGAAACAAAAAAAAGGCTTGTCAAGATATACCCCACACCATAAAATCTCCATTCAATCTTAGCACTGAACTTGTGTAATTGCTAGAAATTTGGATGACACTGCTTAAACCATCTCTAAGAACGTTGTTGGTTTTCTGCAGTTAAACTGTAAAGATTATGTTATGGGCGATTACGGACTCATCACAGTGAGTCACAGTAATACACGCCACCTCCAGGATAGTGGTTACCTCTCTGGAAAGGGAGGTTAGGGGTAAGACCAGGAAAAAGAAAAACAGAATGTCAACTGTATCTAAAATGTTTTATTTCCTTAAAAATACTTATGGCAAGTGTTAAGAGCTATGAAATAGAGCTGCTGGGCACAGGGTACACTATTCTCTACACTTTCCCATAGGCTTGAAATATTTTATTAGAAAAAAATGAATAGTTAATTATAAGTTTTAATGCATTTAATTTGTGATTCCAAACTTTAATATTACTCTTATACTCCAGTTTTTTTCCTCCTCCTCACCCACATCCCAGATTATTAAAGCTACAGTATACACCAACCACATATTTATCCATGCATACCTGAATATGAAAAGAGTATAACCATGCTTTTCACTTTCTTTCCAGCCACTGAATAAAGGAACATTTTCTGCTATTAGGCTTACTTTTTCAGAGAATAGACATGGTTCAGAGAGTTGGCAATAAAATTCAAAGCTGAATCTCTGCAGTCAGCCACAAACTTCAGGGACAGTTCAGGAAACAAAGAGAACACTCAAGTCATACATTTTTGTTTCAGTTTAGTTCTTGCTCAGAGTATAAGATTATCAGAAACTGATCTGATTCCAAATGTTCAGCAGCACAGCTGCTGCTCAGAATAAGCAAAAACTAGAGCTCCCTTACTCCTTCCCGCGGGATGCTTGCACATAATTCACTGGGAGAGCTGTGGGAAGCCCTGGCTGGGGTTTAGAGACGGCTGCCCCGTGAAGTGCAGGGAGGCAAGAAGCAACCTGGAGTTGCCAAAGAATTCCTCAGAGCTCGGTGCACAGGCATCTACCCAGGTAGACCTGGCAGCACTTCTGTTACCTTTTAAAAAGAGACTGTTTTAAAAGTGTATTTCTAAATGTGAGGAAATAGAAGAGGGGGCTAGTCACACATTCTGTTAGAGCTTCTGCTCTCTCATCTACATAATACAAATTTAATTTAAAAGTCCCTCCTTCTTGGAATTGTAGGGAGAATTAAATAAGATAGTATAAGTAAAAGCAGGTTATACATCCACATATAAGTGTAATAAATAAATACTTGCAGGTAATAGTTTACCTGAGGTTCAAATCCAATAACTATATATATATATTATATATATATGCACACTGTACTCTTAATACCAACAACAAACACTGAAACAGGCATGGAATCTACTGCTACGAATGATGCTGCCCTAGAAAGCACTGGAGGAAGGAGGTGTCTCTATTAGGCTTCAGCCAATAAAAAGGGTTCAACACATCACAAGGTATCTCAGAATGGAACCTGCAGTCTTTTCCCATCACAGCACACTAAATCAGCACTCCTCAAAATGCTGGTCTATGGTCTAAGGATCCCTGGGGTGAGGGGTCCTCAAGATCATGTGAGTGTCCCCCGATGTCAAAACTGTTTATTAAAATATTCAATTGCCTTTTTCACTGTTATCTGCACTAATGATGCAAAAGCAACGGTGGGTAAAACTTCTGGGGCCAATACAAATCAAGGCAGTGGTACCAAACTATACCACTGTATTCTTTACCACTTGCACTCCCAGTTTAAACAAACAAACAAACAAAAAGGTCAGTTTCAGTTAAAAATGTCCTTGATAAACAGTAAAAATTACATTTTATTCAACTTTGACCCTTGACATATATATCCTTTAATATTCTGTGACACCAAACAGGAAGTACACATAAATCACTTCTTCTCAATACCAACAAAGGATGCCTGTCTCCAGGAAAAGGATTTATGCTGTTGCTTGAGTTGGGAGCTGAACCAGTGACTCTTCTCATGGAAGATCATTTTTACTTGAAAAAACAACTGACAAACCATGGTTATTCACACTCAGGTATCTGAAAGATATTTCCTCAAAAATTAATGGAATAAGCCCATCCTTTCAAAGAAAACAACTGATAGTACATGTTGCCATTAATAAAATTCAACATTTGAAGTAAAAATTAGAAGTTTTTAAACTTGTACCCACTGCCATAAGCTTGACAGCTCTCCATTACTTACAGGCTTTCTGCCTATATCAGTGACATTAATAAAGAAAAAATTTGATATTGTATAAGCAAATGTGTCAATATGTGGAAAACCTATATAACTCAGTGAACCAACAGTCCCCAAATGATGGATGTGTGATGTTATAATGTCATCCATAGGGAAAAGAACACAACCAAAAGGTAAAAGATAAAACCAGTGGATTTCAACTTAACAGAGTATAAAAAGTTCACTGAAAATCAGGTTTCAGACTCTAAATTGCCACCACAAACCTTTAAGAAACTACCACTTGTAAAGTTTTGGTGTGGCATCAAAAGGAGAATATCCAAAATTATCTGAAAATGCTGTTAATTATTCTTCCCTTTCCTTACTACATATTTATAAGACGCCAGATTTTCTTCAGATATTCTACCAAAATAATATATCGCTAAAAATTGAATGCAGGAGTGGATGTGAGAATCCAGCTTGTCTTTTAAGCCAGACATTAATGAGATTTGCAAAAGGTCACTCTAATTTTTTTTTGAAAATAGGAGTATTTTTCATTAAAATATTTTATGTTAATGTAATATATAAAAGGGCCCTGACACCAAAAAGTTTGAGAACCACTGTACTACACTGATACAAAATAAATTATGATAAGGCTAAATAAAATTTTAGGGAGTCCCACTGCATGGCAATTAGTAATATGCAGATGGTGATAATTTATGCAACAGTATAATTCATGTAAAAGCAGTGCTAAGAAAAAAATTCAACAAAAAAACTAGCTGGAGTTTGAATGCTATTAAACACACATAAAAATACATACAGCTTAATTCAAACCTCTGAAAATTATATAACTGATATCCGATTCTCAACCAAGCATTATTATATGTCCAGTAGTTAACCAAGTGTCACATCATACAGCATTGAACTAATGTGATTAGCAAAGAGAAAGTAAAAGAATTATCTGTACCAAAATAAAAATGTAGTGAGCAAGAAATAAAGTGGGAAACAAAGGAATTCAATATTCAACTCTGAACCTCAAATGTCCTAAGAAAAAGACTTTGAAGGAAGAAAACCCATCCTTCAGTTACTAATAAACCATCTCACTTAAAACCACTCTAAAGAGCACCTTTTGAGTACTAGTAATTCTTAGGAGAAAACAGAGAAAAGAAACTACTTCAACATATATTTGCTTTAACAAGCCCATGTGTTATGTGCTCAATCCTATACTAGACACTATGGAGGTAAGCAGGAGACATAGTTCCCTGCCCATAAGGTTTAATTCAGGCAAAACGTGTTCCCTCTGCCTTAAACACTCCTAGCTGGCTAACTCCACAGGCTACCTTCTGCCTCTTTCAAGATTTATTTTAAATCCCACCTTCTCAGTGAGCCCACATTTGACCATGCTAATTAAAATTTCAAGCCCCATCCTCAACATGATACTTCTGATCCCACTTTCTGCTTTTTCTCCCCAGAGAACTCACCACCTTTCTGGCTGCGATATACTTTACTTACTATGTTTACTATTTGTTGCTGTCTCCTCTTACTAAAATGTAAGCACCATGAAAGCTGAGATTTTGCTAACTAAAGCATTCCAGGCCTAAGTAAAAGAGGGCCTGCTAAAAGCAGGCACAAATATCAATTTTTTTGAATTGATGAGTTTCTAGAAAGGGGTCAAAGACAATGAAAACTTAAAGCAAAAAAGTCACCTTCTCTCCATCAGCTCCAGCCCAGATGCTCAAGCCAAAAAAGCTTGAAAACCATTCTAGACTTCTCTTTTTTCCAGTCACCCCCTACCCAAGTCAATTAACTGCCACAAGCTGTCAAAATTACCTCTAATATCTCCAGAACAGGAATCCTCTTTCCTACTACCACTGTACCAGTACAAAGGTTTTCATCTCTAGACTATGAAATCCACAGCTGAGCTTTTCCACTTTGATCTAACCAGGACCATTAAATGGATTTTAGATAGGTATGACAGAGTATGAGAGGTAGGAGAAAGCTACGTGAGGAAGAACAGGATACTTGAAAGTGAGAGAAATAAATTTTACATTCCTTTCTTTCCTCCTATTGTTGCACATTTATTTATATACTTCAAGGTGCAGCTCAAATATTTTCTCCACTTTTGATGCCTTTCCCAGTTCCTCAAGCGAAAGTACATACTCTTTTTTTTTTTCCCCTGGTACATATTTCTAATACAGAACTTTCTGTAGCAATTATTTTTTCATATCCCAGTTGCCCAATGGTACAGGAGTCTAGTCTTATTCTAGCACAGAGCCTAGCATCAAAAATAACTGAATAGATGAACAACTTTTAGTCTAGAACTGGCAATTGTAAAGAAGAAAACCTAAGTCTGAACAAAGGTAGGGGTGCAAAGGACAAAAGAAATAGAAGTTATCTGGTTACCAGCAAATGGCAGATAAAAACACTGAACTGAAGACCCAAGGGGAAAAAATAAAGGCCACATATATGAGGCATTTCCACATAGATGAAGGTAGAGAGGTAAGCTAATAGAGATAGCCATGAAAATATTTAATAGAGAAATAGCTTTTTTAGAATTTCACGGAGAAATCTGGAGGTGGAAGGGCCAATCCAAACAGTCCTTAAAAATGAAACACATTCACTCAGATAGGAATACTCAACTAGAAATAATGTTCATAAAATGCAGACTGTTTTAATTAAGGGGAAAGCATTTTAAAATACAGCATCAGACCCCTCTAATCCCATCAACCCAAAGACACTCATTAGAAAACATGGCTCAAAAGAGGTCTCTCAAAAACCAGCAAAAGTATGTTAACTGAGGAAATAAAGTTATTAAAATTAAACTCAACACACTGAACTCAAGTGAAGGTGTAATTTTTCTTACAAAATTCTGTTGTATAGACCTGTGCACTATTGAAAAAGAAATAAAGAGCCTAGAAAAGCAATTTTTTATAGGAAGGTACAGTTCTAGACTTGGGGGGAAATGTAAAAATATTCAGGATAATGTCTACCTCATGTTTATTTCAATGTAAAATAAACGGCTTGCTTGTTGTAAAATGACTCAGTGACTTATACTTCGGCAGGTTCACGACAAACCAAGCTAACATTAGAGTGGTGGCTCCTCAGTTTTTTGGGGCCTCAGTTCCCTCTGAGACTCCAATGAAAGCTATGATCCTGTCCTACAGAAAAACATGAAGACATCCACACATAGCTAGCATTTTAAATACGTCATGGCAGTCTGCTGCCATGCTGTCTATTTATGACTTCCTAGAGAGCCAAGGAACCGAGATGTAGAACTATTACCTTAAGGAGCAGAAACAGCAAATGACACAAGGCTCCTCAGAAAAGGAAATGAACTATTAATAATTCTAGAGCCTTTTCCTTGGTTATCCATGCAATCAAAAAGACTGAACACAAAAATCTCTACTGGCAGAATTTTATCAAGTGATAAACGCCCAGATGTAGCTAAAATGCATGCACACACCTTAAAATAAATTTGAAACCTAAAGTGTTGAAAATTAAGACCTAATATTAATAATAGTAATAACAGCTAATAGTTACTGAGTATATACATGTACCAAGTATTTTCCAAAGTGTTTAAAATGTATTCATATTATATATTAATGTAAAGAATTATTATCTGCATTTCATACATAAGGAAATCAGAGCACAGAAAGGTGATAAGAGAGTTAAGGAGCACTGACATGAAATAGAAATGCCTGAGATTAAGACGCAAAGACTACTTGGAGCTCCACGCAAAAACTAACAGAGCTGATTAAAGAATTTGGCAAGGTAGCAGCATACAAGATTACCATACTGAAATCAGTTGCATTTCTTTATACTAAAAGTGAAGTATCAGTAAAGGAGAGTAAACAATTCCTTTTAAAATCACATCCAAACAATAAAATACTTAGGGGGATAAATCTGACCAAGGAGGTAAAAGACCTATACATGGTGAACTACAGAACATTGATTAAGGAAATTAAAGATGACTTAAAAGAAATGGAAAGATATCCATGCTCTTGGATTGGAAGAATCAATATTGTTAAAACGGCTATACTGCCCAAGGCACTATATGAATTTAATGTGATCTCTATCAAACTACCCATGACATTTTTCACAGAACTAGAACAAATAATCCTATAATTTAAATGGAATCACAGAAGATCCAGAATTGCCAAATCAATACTGAAGAAAAAGAATGAAGTTTGAGAAATAACCCTCCCAGAACTCAGACAATAGTACAGAGCTACAGTAATTAAAACAGTATGGTATTGACACAAAAACAGACATACAGATCAATGGAACAGAATAAAGAGCCCACAAATAAACCCATACACCTACAGTTAACTAATCTTTGACAAAGGAGGCAAGAATATACAATGGAGAAAAGACAGTCTCTTCAGCAAGTGGTGCTGGGAAAACTGGACAGTTGCACGTAAATAAATGAAGTTAGAACATTCCCTCACTCTATACACAAAAATAAACTCAAAATGGCTTAAAGATTTAAACATAAGACAAGACACTATAAACCTAGAAGAAAACATAGACAAAACATTCTGACATAAACCTTAGCAATGTTCTCCTAGGGCAGGCTACCCACACAATAGAAATAAAAGCAAAAATAAATGGGACCTAATTAAACTTATAAACTTTTGCATAGAGAAGGAAACCATGAGTACAAGAAAACAACAACCTTTGGAATGGGAGAAACTATTTGTAAATGACGCAGCTGAAAAAGATTTAACTTCCAGAATATATAAACAGCTCATACAACTTAATAACAACAAAAACCCAAACCAAAAATGGGAAGAAGACCTAAACAAGCAATTCTCCAAAGAAGACATACAAATAGCCAATAGACACACATGAAAAAATGCTCAATATCACTAATTACCAGAGAAATGCAAATCAAACCTACAATGAGGTATCACCTCACACCAGTCAGAATGACCATCATTAAAAAAGTTCACAAATGATAAATGCTGGAGAGGATGTGGAGAAAAGGGAACCCTCTTTCACTGCTGAAGGGAATGTAATTTGGTGCAGCCATTATGGAAAACAGGATGGAGATTCCTCAAAAAAACTAAAAATAGACTAACCACATGATCCAGCAATCCCACTCCTGGGCATATATCCAGAGGGAACTCTAATTCAAAAAGATACATGCACCTCAAATTCATAGCAGCACTATATACAATAGCCAAGACATGGAAACAACCTAAATGTCCATCAACAGATGACTGGATAAAGAAGCTGTGGTATATTTATACAATGGAATACTACTCAGCCATAAAAAGAATAAAATAATGCTATTTACAGCAACATGGACAGACCCTGAGATCATCATTCTAGGTGAAGTAAGCCAGAATGAGAAAGAAAAATACCATGATATCATTCATATGTGGAATCCAAAAAAAAAAAGGACACTAATGAACTCATCTTCAAAACATAAACAGACTCAGAGGCATAATAAACAATCTTATGGTTATCAGGGAGGGGAAGGGAGTGGGAAGGGATAAATTTGGGAGTTTTGAGATGTGCAAATGTTAACCACTATATATAAAAATAGATTTAAAAAACAAATTTCTTCTGTATAGCACAGGGGACTATATTAAATATCTTGTAATAACTTTTAATGTTATGAAAACAAATATACACGTGTGACTGGGACATTATGCTGTACACCAGGAATTGACACAGTGTAATTGACTATACTTCAATAAAAAATAAATAAATAAAAATTAAAAGAAAAAAAAGAAGCAAAGACTTCCCTTATAGTGTGCGCCATCTAATGGCAACTTAGATCTGTATTTGTATTATTACAGTTCTACAAACCAAGAACACATTGTCCAAACTCCAGAAGATGACAATCTTGATTCTTTTCCATATGCCTGCCAAGATAATCTTTATAATACCATATTCACTTTGGAGTTCACTGTAACCAGAAATGTGAATACAAAATGTTCAAAAAGAGCACAACACTAACTAAACAATTTACAAGATCAAAAATGAAAGATTAATTTTGAGGACAAGAAACCTTGGCTTTCTAAATCACTGTCTTTTGTAGAAGTACCTGCAATGAGCCATGCTTTGGAAAGATTAGCAACTTAATAAGATGTAAAAAAAATCTGAAATAGGGTAACTTTTTCTACAAAGGAAGTTCAAGTCTCCCTACCTCAAACTTTTTTCCAGGCCCTGCTTCCTTCTTATCATCTTGGTGCCATGCCTCTTCCACTCCAGAGGCAACCACAAAAGCAGAGAAAACCTCACAGGTTCAACAGGTCTTATCACATTCCATTAATTGCAAGACAAATTTCAGATTCCTTGAATGTGCCTACGCTATGCCCTACACAATGGAGCATACAGTAAGTATTTGTTGAATGGTTGAATCTTCTCCAGGAGAAAATGCGTATGTTTAGCATTTTCTACCTCCCATAATACTACACTACAAATTATTATGGCATCAGAATAATGTAATAAAACAAATTTTTCACCTTAAACCACATGATGGAAAAGTTATAATTTACAATTTTTAAAATTCTACCTCCAAGAGGGGAAAAAAGAAAGACATGTATTTTTTTTGTATTTTTTCAACATCTAAGATTTTTTTTAAACGTTTTTTATTGAGTTATAATCATTTTACAACGTTGTGTCAAATTCCAGTGTAGAGGACAATTTTTCAGTTATACATGAACATATATATATTCATTGTCACATTTTTTTCTCTGTGAGCTACCACAAGATCTTGTATATATTTCCCTGTGCTATACAGTATAATCTTGTTTATCTACTCTACATTTTGAAATCCCAATCTGTCCCTTCCCATCCCCCGCCCCCTTGGCAACCACAAGTTTGTCTTCTATGTCTATAAGTCTATTTCTAATCTGTATTTATGTTTTATTTTTGTTTTTGTTTTTGTTATTAGATTCCACATATGAGCAATCTCATATGGTATTTTTCTTCCTCCTTCTGGCTTACTTCACTTAGAATGACATTCTCCAGGAGCATCCATGTTGCTGCAAATGGTGTTATGTTGTCAATTTTTATGGCTAAATAGTATTCCATTGTATAAATATGCCAAATCTTCTTTATCCAGTCATCTGTTGATGGACATTTAGGCTGTTTCCATGTCTTGGCTACTGTAAATAGTGCTGCTATGAACACTGGGGTGCAGGGGTCATTTTGAAGTAGGGTTCCTTCTGGATATACGTCCAGGAGTGGGATTCCTCGGTCATATGGTAAGGAAAGACATGTATTTTTGACACCAGTTTATGTAGCTATTGGCATTCCAAGAGATACCACAAAAAATTTATCTGAGTACAGCTGACTCCTGAACAACACAGGTTTGAACTATGTGGGTCCACTTATACCGGATCTCTTTCAATGGTAAATACCACAGTACTTCACCATCTACAGCTGTTGAATCTTAAGCACAGAGAAATGCGAATATGGAGGAATCTTGGCTATGGAGAGCTGACTGTAAATTATACCCACACTTTTAACTGTGCGAGGGTCGGTGCCCTTAACCTTCCCATCATTCAAGGATCAACTGTATGCTCCTTTAAAGCAATGATTTTTTTTTTAAATGATGTTCTTAACACACTATAATTTCTTACAGTTTTCTTTGTAATGTTTAATGAAAATTTCACAAAACCATAGATCTTTTTCTTTATACAACAAATAAACTTTCTGAATTAGATATGAGAAATTAGTTCTGTTCAAATGAGGTGGCCTGTTGCTTTAATAGTAGTATTCTCAAGTCAGTGAAGGTTAAAAACCAAGAAACAACGAAAATAAACATATATTCTTACATATGCCACAAAAAGTTCCCTCTATATCTAATTTACAAACTGAAATGTTTGCTCCTAATTAACTGAACTGTTAAAATATCTGAGAGCAAATACAAAATTAAACACTACACTACACAGAGCTTCCTGGAAGCAGAAACCAATCAAAAGAAGTTAATCCCTATGCATTAAAAACTAATCCCTATGCATTAAAAACTACAGAAAGCCTACAAGAGTCAAAATTCTGACAAAAATATTCCCTAATATGAAGCAGTATTTTTTAAAACACAACTTATAGTTGCTAAGTATCAATTTACCAAAACAGGCAAGGATAACCTTATCTTGACAAAATTCAGAATACTGTTTCTTCAACATCCTAGAAGACAGCTTGATGCACCATACTCTTCCATCTGCTTTGTTCTATTTCCTCATGCCCCAAATGGAAATTAAACCCTTCCAGTAACAGCCAAAATTTCATCAACCACAGGAAAGTACTCAGAGCAGAGAAGTAGAATGACAGGAATAAGAGGGAGACTGGATAGATGGAATAGCCCTGGCAACGACCTTAGAGTACATGTTGAGAGAGAAAATCTATACAACATGTATAGAAATTGCGTTAAATAATTCTATTCCCACTTACCTGATGAGCTCTCAGTAAACACTGTTAATGTCTGTCCTCCAACACTTTGTAAGACAAATGGATGTTCTCTAGGAGCGCTGACTGAAGCTGGTTTTCCGCCAATATCATGAATATTCGCAAGATCCTCATTCAAAGTAAATGACACCTAACACACAAAACCCAGAGCTTATTACAACAGACTTTTTTATTTAAAGTATCTGTACAGAAATTCTGATTATAAATCAAATACTTTTCTAATGTGAATCTTTTCCATCTTATTAAGCATTTTTTAAAAACTTTATCAATCTTTAATCATTAGTCATAAAAAGAGAATCTAGTCCCATTTGTCAGAATAACGGAGCTAATCTACCACTATAAAGATACACATTATTTAGACAAATGTTTCCTCTGGTCTATGGCTGAAAAAATTCTATTTCTAAAATAGAAATAAATTTTTTTCCTAAGGTGTGTGAAGTCAAAGGACCATGTCTTGTTATATTTATATCTTTAAATAAACTAAATAATTTGTCTATCTATCCATCCATCCATCTGCTAGCCAAGTGCCTGGCACAAAGTAGGAAAACAGTATTTGCTGAATGAATGAACATTTTAACAATATTAAGAAAGCAGCTGTACTTCTTGAAGCAGGGGGAGGTGACCTTATTTATTCTAAAGCTTAAACACTCCCATAAGCAGAGGATATCTTTCCTTTTTAGGTCCAATGACTCCTGTATGAGTACACAGTACTGTTTTATTTTTGAATATTTAAATAAATACAACTAAATATTTATAAGGATAATTCAATATTGAGGTTTAGAATAAAAAAGACACAGTAGGTGATCTTTCAAAATGATTTTCACCATATGCCAGATCTCCCCAGATTTTATATTAAAAAGATTTATAAACTTAAAATATTCATCTCCCAACCATGTAGAAAGATTATGAAATATTATTTAAATATCTCTATTATGTGTCAGGTACAGAAATTACATTCTGGACTTAATGAGTTAAAATCTACAGTCTTTAAAAATCCAAATCAAATGCATTTGCTACACTGAAACATTGTTAAAGTATTACTGAAGCAACACTAATTGTCATAGTTCCAAGAGAGGGGATATTTAGGTCAAAGTAGAAAAATGCTAAGCATGAACAACCAGAAAAGAGCCCATTCACTCATACAAGAGTGGCATTTATAATACTACGGGCTCCTGACCATCAGCCACCAGTTTGATGTGGAGTTTCCCAGAATGCAAACACTACCGTCTCTTTACTACTACTAACGCATAGTAAAATCTCAAGTTTTAAATAAAATTTTCATAAAAATAATCTTACCTCCGTTCGTCCTTGATTCCTGAAAGAGATGAAAGAAAAGTTTAATTATTTAATTTCATGTTTCTTTCAACTGAAAGCTAAGAACTAAAAGAACACTACTTCATATTTACTAAAATAGTACATTTACAAAGATTACCCTTGGCTGTCCTAACTACTCCAATTTGTACTCCTTTAGGAAAAACAAATTCCCATTACTCCCACACGAGTATTTTAAATATTGTGAGTTTGTGTCTCTTAACATTATTATAACCTGTCCTAATAATACTTTATCCAAATGATGATCTTATTACAATTCTTATCTTTATTTCTGAGCATTTTTAGCACTCAGCAACACGTGAATGGCATATTTAATACCAGATATACAGTACTTCAGCAAATTTTGCTATTTTGTCCAGCTGAAGAAGTTTCATTTACCTAACAGTTATACCTACAGTATAGAGGTCCTTACAAAACTGAAAAATAGAGTTACCATGTGATCCAGCAATCCCACTCCTGGGCATATATCCAGAAAAGACAAAAACTCTAATTCAAAGACTGTAAGATTTGGCAACAATGTGCCCCCAATTCATCATGACAACAATCCCCTCAACACGCACAGGCAGGCACTGAATTCACCACAGCCTCTTCCCAATCAGTCCTAGCTCTGCCCGCTGAGACGGTCTGGGAGCAAGGTGGTATCCAGATCTTAGCTTCTAAATCCCATTTTATCTAGAAGGAACCAGAGCTCCATGGAGAAATGACTGCCTCCAGGGCTCAGACAGAAATGGACAAGATGAGTCTAAAACATCTCTCTGTAACAAAAAGTAAGTCCTCAAAAGAATGATGAGGACATGTCACAAGGATATGGAACTTACACTACTGAACTGTACACTTAAAAATGGTTAAGATGGTAAATGGTTAAGATGGATTACATGCGTTCTTTACCACAATAAAGAAAAGAAAGATCATGGGTGCCAGCTAGAAGCAGCTTCCACCAGCTAAACTTTGGACAATTTGAACATCAGAATAAATGATGGTAGCAAACTGTGATCCACTGAACAAAACTGGAATCCGTGAGTTCATACTAACATAAATAAATAAATTAATATGGAAAATTTGATGAGGAATGGAGTATTTTTATAGTGTCAAAGTACCACCACACAGAATTCTTAATTACAAAGGGGAAGAGTAAATTTACTGTGAAAAACCTTAGAAGATACTCCTTAATCAAGTCATCAAAGTTACCACTACCACAATGAAACAAATGAAAACATGCAAATCTTGTTAGAATACAAGAAGAACCCAGCTTCACTTCTGTAATATACTTGCCAAAGATACATAACCAGAATCTAACCATGAAGAAATATCAAACTCAAATTTTATAAAATAACTACCTTGAAAACACACACAGTGTTGATGTTGATACAGTATATCACAGTCAAGGAAAGACTTCCAAATGTTCCAGATTTAAGGACACTAAAGAGGTCTGACAACAGAAGGCAAAGTGAGATTGTGGACCAGATACTTTTGCTATAAAATATCATTCAGACAACTGGCAAACCTTGAGTGAAGTCTGAAGATTAGGTAGTAGTACTACTTGATGTTAATTTACTGATTTGGAAGAGTGAACTGTGATTACACAGGAGAAAGTCCATGTTTGTAATAGTTTTTTTTTTTTTTTCCAATGAGGCATATACTTGAATACATTCTGAGTTTAGGAGATATCCCTAAGGGAAACTTCCACTGCTTTCTTTAGAGATTTAAATATTATTTATTATAATAATAACAGTGAAATAGTTAATGTGGCTTTCAATATTTCTAACTTTATAAAGATCTCTTGTTAATATCAATGTACTATACATTAGAAGATATGGACTTACTCAAATTACATTCTTGAAGTCACAGGAGAATGCTGCATTACATGAGTGTACATGGTGAAAAAGTTCTTTCTATTGTTCTCCAACTTTTCTGTTGCTTGAGATTGTTTTAAAATAAAAATATTAAATAATTTTTAAATGTGCCCAGTTTACTTAACTAATCCCTTACCAAAAAATTTGAGAATGTTACTAATTTTTCTCTATAACAAACAATACTGAAATGAATATCCATGTACATCAATCTTTGCATCACTAACTTGTTACTTCCACAGGATAAGTTCCTAGATATTGATGGAACAGCTGGGTCAAAGGCATCAACATTTTATTATTAATATTTCTAGCCTTCTCATTATCCTAGTCTCACTCTGCTGGATGAGTCTGTCGGTGTCTTTCCATAAGGGTAGCACCAAGAACTGAACATAATGCTTGCACTGTGAGTTAACTGGCAGAGAAAACAGTAGGATTATTATTCTACTTTGTTTTGAGCAGCAGTGTGTATGTGTGCATGTGAATGTGTATGACGTGTATATACACCTGTGTCTGTATATTATGTATGTATGTGTTGCCAGACTGCCCTTCAAAGTTTGGACTGATTTAAAGTCCTTAAACAGTATAATATTGTTCTAAATGTAGTCAATTTTATAACAAAAAATTACCTCATTGATTTTTATTTGCATATTTTCTATTATTAGCAGGCCCCCCTATGAACCTGAGTGTTAAATGTGTTTAGAAATAAAGTCAGAAATTAAATGTCTCTGAGAGAAACTGTATTAGAACAGATAACATGATTGTCAGTAAAATACAATGTATATTAAACATTTTGAAAACTGAAGTTTTTTGAGGCAGCTGATGTGGAAAGGCTGGTTTTAAAATTAAACAGGCTAAAGCAAAACTATGAACCAACTAAAATGCAGTACACATCAGATGTCCAAAGGTATAAAAATAATCCAAGTACAATGGTTTGGGAACATCACATAAATTGTCCAAATGTTACCAACTGTTCAAATAAGTCTGTTACTCTCATCTTCATAACTTCAGAACTTCTCAACTTCATTCATAACTTGACTCTTACTTTTTTCAGGTATAAACAGAACCACATTTGCGAAGAGCTGCATTCCCAGCTGCATGTTTTCTCCCTCCCCTCTGCTTCTCCCAATTCCTTTACCCCACAGCTCTGGGTCTGCTGGAACAAACATCCACACCATGGATTTCTTCCTAGCTTCTGGCCTATTGCAAAGCAAGCCGCTGCTGCTTAACTCAAGGATATCAGATGGGGAGGGGAGGTCCATACCCACATGACATCTGACATAATGCAGGGTCTACTGTCTGTACGGTGCAGTATGTGGCATGACAATAGGTGAACACTAAGTATTTTACATGCATTGAACCTATGAGGTATTAATACCATTTCTTTGTAACAGATAAGGAAATAGACAGGGTAATAAGCAAAAAAAAAAGTCGCACAGCATCACACAGCTAGTAAATGACAAGCTCTGGACGAAGCCCAGAGCTGACCTGAGTCCATACTCACAACCAGTATGCTACACTGCCTTTTTAAAACCTTAGCTGTTTCTCATTTTTCACCCTAATATACTCTTTTTTTAACCACACATATAATCCACAAACTAGTTAATCTGCCTCTAAGAATCAACAGCTGGTTATACATCTTCTAGTCTTAAAAATATCTGAAGACAGTTTCACCTGGTTTGCCCTAAATCTTCTCTTTACAGCCATAGTACCTTCAAACATTCCTCACAGGAAACTGATTTTAGTTTTCTTATTGGCCTAGTCTCACTCCACTGAATGAACTTATTTGTCCATGTCTCCAACAGCAGCTCTAAAAACCGAAAACAATGTTTGCGCTGTAAGCTAACTGGCAAAGAAAACAGTGGGGTTATCATCCCACTTCATTCTAAACAACACTCATCTATTAGTGGAGCCTTTTGTCTATAGCCACGAAACCTTGATGACTCACATTTAACTGAAATTAACTGAAGTCTTGATAACCTAGTCACATGCACTGCTAAGCCATTCCTCACTCCTCCTACACTTAATAGTGAATCTAGTAATTCAGTAAGAGGAATGAAAACTAAGCAAATGAGAAACATAAACAAGATAGCTAGGAGACCTACTCCAGAGCAAGCTGTTTTCAAGCTTTTCCATAGCAATCTTAGGGTACTAATTACTATAAATCTCTTCTCATCTTTAAAAGGATCTAGATCTTCTATAAGGCAAGACTGGTATTTCTTGTTAGGTAGAAAACCTGCTAGATCTTTTATCTACATATAAAATACACATACACACATCTGTTTTTATTAAGGGCAAACATATAGTTTATTACCAAAAACAGGACACTCTGGAAAGTGAAAGGGGGAATATTATTAATAATTGCACAGGAAAAACAGGTAAACCGGGGACTGTAAAACATGAAACTGGCCGTAACCTGGAGGCATGGCCACCCTATGCATTTCAGATGTGACTGTAAAATATCTGCTTTAAACTAAGGAAGAGATTGAAATTTCCCCCAAAGGATGATCAAGAAAAATCACAGCACACCCATTACTGCTTATTTAGCATGCTATCTTTAATATTTACTTCAGGGACCAAAGTAGTACTTAGCGCTTGCGAAGTTTTCCCTAAAGCCTGGCTCCTTTTACTCTATGTCCCATACTAGCCCGCTCCTCCCACACCAAAAGAAGGATTTTACATTCCTCAGCTACGTATTTTTCTTTACACAGAGGTTTCCAGGAGCTGATAGTAGGGAAAAGAAGAGAGTCTAAACTTCGAAGATTAAGTACCTGTCCAAAGTCTCATTAACAGTAGGTGACAGAGCTGGAACTGGTACTAGCTGGAATTTTCTAACTACTCAAAGGCCTGAATTCCAGTCCAGTTCTGCTACTGAATGTGTAGTCATTTCTTTTTTCTTCTTTTTTTTTTTCCTCCTTAATGGAGGCACCGGGCATTGAACCCGGGATCTCATGCAAGCCAAGTACACGCTCTACCAGCTCTACCACCAAACCATACCCTCCCACCCCCAAATGTGTAGTCATTTCTTTAAGAAAATACTGTCTCTACCTAACTTCAGAACTTTGCATATGAAAGCATGCCTGTTTCCAATAAAAATCTTGTTAAAACAAATGGAAGAACTAAAAGATTTACCCAGAACAAATGCAAGTAAGATACAGAACAAAATATTTAGGGCACAAACACATGAAGGTATCAAAGTTTTTCACTCTAAAGACACGACATCATCCAAGAACACAGCATTGTTCCTTCAAAGAACAAAACCCACAGGGTGTCCACCAAATCCAAACTCCACAGCTGGCTGGCTTTAATGAGGAAACTTTAAAATCATCTCCCCCAAAGTATAAGCTTTGCATAGAGTGGGTATGTCAGGCAAAAAGAGGTCTAGGCTCTGTACTACGGGAGAGCAAGCAGGAAAAAGGTAAGCAACTCTCACATTTAGAACTACAGCTTAAGGAAATAAAAGAATAAAACAGCTATTATTACTGGTTTGTCATAGCAGTTTTCATTTACTGAGTCAACAAAAATTCACTGCCAGGCACTGCTCTACACCCTGGAGAAACAGCAGTCAACAAAACAAACATCCTGACCTGTGGCGCTTCTAATCTAAGAGGAGAGATGGACAATACACAAACAAGCAAATACACAGTATGTCAGATGGGCACAGCAGAAGCTGAATAAATATTTATTAACTACATGAAAGAATGACGGTAAGTGGTACAGGGGGGAAAAAAGAGTACAGGAGATGGCACAGGGCGGTCAGGAAAGGCCTCGCTGAGCTGATATTTAAACAGGGACCTTAAGTATGGAGCAAGGTGTAGAGATTTCTAAAGGAAGAGTGTTCCAGAGAGAAGGAACAGAGGAATAGTAATGATTCAGTCTGAGATGCTTCTGAGACATCCAAGTGGAAACGTGACGGAGGCAGTCAGATATGGGTCTGAAGATCAGGGTAGAGGTCAGGCTTGAGATATAGCTTTAAGTACACTGGTAGGTCATGAAGCCAGATGAGACCTCCCAGGAAGTCACTCAAAAGAGACAGAAGGAAAGAACCAAAGACTGAGCCTTGGGATCCAGTAACACTTAGAGATTGAGGCCATGAGAAAGAGCCAGCAATAGAGACTGAGAAGGAACAGCCAGTGAGAGACGAGAATCAAGAGACTGTTGTCCCGGAAGTGAAGTGAAAAAAAAAAAGCATTTGAGGGTAGAAGTGATCAACTATGTCAAATTCTGTTGAAGGTCAATTAAGAAGAGCCGCTAGCTGACTCTTAGATTTAAGAATGTGGCCATGGTAGATTGTTCTAAGAAAGGAAAAAAAAGGACTCCAAACTCTTTGCTGCGATTCCCACCAAGAGGTGGAGGGAGGGTGGAGTATATTACAAGTTACATTTACATTTGGCAAATATGATGCAAGCATAGGCTTGCAACGTGCTTATGTACTGGGGCTTCCGTCTCTTTCGCTAGGAACTGTTTCACCATGATGTGACTCAGCATGTGGAGATGAAACATACGTGGCCGCTCCCCCAGCTGACAGCAAGCCAACTACCGGACACACGAGTAAGGCCATTCTAGCCAGGAAGACCAGCCAGGTCAGCCCCAACCAGAACTGTCCAGAACTGCCCTACAGAATTATAAGCAAATAAAACGGTTTTTGTTCCAAGCCACTGAATTTTGGGGTGGTCTGTTATGAAACAAAAGCTAAATGATAAAGAGGATACTGGTGGCAGACCAGAGCTATTTCAATGGAGTAGTGGGTGTGGAAATTGGATTAGAGCTGGATTAAGAATGAATGAACAGAAAGAAGGGAACACAAGGCCTCTGGCTGACACGAGCTCAGCTATGGCGGCTTCCCTTTCAAATAAGGCCATTTCCTCAACCAGGAAACACTCTTACATTGTTTACTAGGTGCTCCCTACCCTCTTCCAAAGCCTCTATAAATAGGTCAGTGGCACAACGGCAAAATCCTCCTACAGAAGCACTTCACTTGGTGCATCTAGCTATGCCCAACTCAAGCATACCTCCTCACAAGACGTGGAGAGGATGGAGGGATAAGGGACCACACACTCTGCTACTGCTCAGCCAGCAGCTTTCACCAATAAATTTTACTTGATATTTACAACTATCACTGGAGGCGTGCGTGTGTGTGTATGTGTGCACACACGAATCCTTACAGGGCACCTAACCATCTCTTGATAAGCCTTGGCATGCTCATTACTTCTTATTTTCCAGATAAATTCCCTGCCTGAAAAGGAATTCTAATTACATTTAAAAGTACTTGTAAAAAATACAAAAAAGTTTTATAAAATGTCAAAAATACATAAATAACTTACTTGGCAATCCGCAGTTTTCCGACTTCACCTCTTCCAGGGGCTTTAGCCCATTGCTGTGACAAATACTTAGGAACCTAAAACAAAATAAAACATTATTAGACTATATTTTGGATGCTAACAAATCTTTTTAAACATAAAGTGATATAAGGCTTCAATTTTACCTTCTGCCTGTAATAACTGATCAAGTTCCAAGCTCTGGTGACACAAAACTAAAACTGGTCAAATAACTTAACAATAATGAATTTATGTTCCCAAATAAGTCCAATAAAAGTTCAGAGTTGAGAAAGACTACCAGAAGAGGAAGGAGAAGGGAGCCAGCAGTGTCAGGTATCATGCTATCCATTTTACATCTGCTATCCCATTAATCCTTCCAATCACCCCACAAAATTGCTACCACTCTCCTCATTCCATAGATAAGAAAACCAAGGCTCAGAAAGGGGAAATAACATGGTTAGTTAGTGTCAGACACAGGTTAGCTAGTATCAGACATAAGAGACTCCAGATTGGTCTGATGTTCTCTTTGCTACACCACAAACTAATAAAAGCATGTAAAAGACCCTAAGGGAAAGGGGGTTTTGAAGATTTCCCCTACACTGCACTCCACTTATTCACACAAGCTTACAAGATTTGGCAAACTCCTTACGATAATTGTAGCTATCACCTATCAGGTCTCCTTCGATTATCAGTGAGAAGAAAACCCACTTACCCATACAGTGGATTTACTGACAAAAGTAACTAAGAATTCCAGACGTAGTTTTAAGTGGCTTGATAAAAGGCTCAAATAATGTCACCAGGACTCTTCCATCATCTATTTCTTCTCCTCACAACACTGACTCACTTTGACAGCCTTCCCCCTTAGGCAGCAAGATGGCTAAAGCTACTTCTGAAGAACAAGAGTTCTCTTTCCCAGAAGCCCCAGCAAAAACGTGATTGTCTCTTGTGGCTCTGACCAGTCATGTGTCCTTCCTTGGGCCTGTAACTGAACCCAGAAGTGAGATCCTTTCACTGTTCAGACTGAGTCAATGACACCTTTGGAGAGGGAGAGTCAGCACCATTAGAACCACACAGAACGGACAGGGGAGCAGTGGTTTCCACAAAGCAAACTCAGGGTGCTGTTACAGTGTCAGAGCAAGAGGAACCAGTTAGTCAAAGAAGCAAATGTCCACAACACTACCTGTCAGAACTAAATAAAGATCTAAAATTCATCTGGACAAATCCTGTTACAACACCAAATAAAACCTTGAATCCAAATAAATTATTACCTCATGGCCTCAATCCTGAAACACTGCCTAAGTTGGCCTTTGCTTCTTGCTTTGTCTTTGATTTTTAGCCCCAGGGAATCTTCTTGTCCATTACACTAATCAAAGAGAAAATTGTGTTCTACAGATCGACTATTCTACCAATCAATCTCAAGCTGTATTCCCTAATAAAGTCCTTAGAGAAGAGATACTCTCTTCATCTTATTTCAAGTTACTGATTCAAATGAGGCCTATATTTAGATACTGTAAGACTTTCTCATTATCAATAACAGTACCCTTTCCATAATCTGTATTTCAAGGAACCATCTGACCACTGTCTCATAACTTCCTGGCCCTCTCCTCAGTATTTTGACTCCAACTATTCTTCCATCCCTCAAATCACTGACTCCAGCATCTTTACTCTGTCCTCCATCTGCTTATGTCCTCATGTCTCTCTCTAATGGAACTACATTTCATAGCCCATCATTACAACCGTTCCCTTGGCCCTAACTCTCTCCGTCATACTGGCCTGGCTGAACCTAATCCTGATTACAGCCACTTATTTTATTAATTTATCTATTTATTGTTTCATTTGATTGTGTGTTGATGGCGGTGGTGGCGACAGCTATCACTCATAGCGCTTAATAAATATGGCAGAAGACTCTAAGATGGACCCCAGGGATCCCCACCTCCTTATACTCACACCCTTGTGTAATCGCCTCTCCCTGAGTGAGGACAGGACCTGTAGCTTGCTTCGGATCAATAACAACATGGCAAAGGTGATGGATGGGATGGTCCTTCTGTGATTAGGTTACATAAGATTGTGACCTCTGTCTTGCTTCTCTCATTGTTTTCTCAGTTTGCAGCTCCAATGAAGTAAGCTGCCATTTTGGAGAAGCCCATGTGGCAAGAAACACAAAGCAGGCTCCAGCCAGCAGTCAGCTAGGAAGTTAGGCCCTCGGTCCAACAACCCTGGAGGAACTGAATTCTGCCAACCACAGAACCCTGGAAACAGTTTTTCCCCAGTCACAACTTCAGCTGAGAATCCAGCCCTGGCTGACACCTTGATTGCAATCTGTGGGAGACTGTGAAGCAACCGACCCAACTAAGCCATGCCAGGCCCCCTGATTCAAAGAAACTATGGAATAATACATGTGCACTATCTTAAGCTACTAAGTCTGTGGTGATATATTATACAGCTTTAGGTAATGATACATCGAGTAACACTCTTTTAAATGTTTTAACCATTTAATGCTCACACAATCCTATTATTTTCTCCATTTCACAAACGAGGAAACTGAGGCACAGGGAGGTCAGCAAACTGACTCATGATCACACACCTAGTAAGGGCAGACCCTATGATTCTTTCCACCCACTGTTGCATTTCTCTGCCTCCCTGAAGGAGTTGTCTGCTGGCTAACTACAGTTCCTCCTCTGCCATTTCGTTCTATTCTAGACAGGCTGTCCCCACTCCACTGAAATTGGTGACCAAGGTTAAAAAAGTTCTCCATATTGCCAAGCCAATGTTTAGTACTCACCTTACAGACCTATCAACGATATTTGAGAACTTACTGTTTCCTCCTTCAAACACTTTCTTTACATGGCTTCAAATCACTACAGCCTCTCTTGATTTTCCTCCTACTTCTCTGGACTCTTCTTTTTGGTCTCTGCACATCTAGATTCCCATCTTCCTGGCTTCCTGACCTTAGAGGGCCCTGATTTCAGTCCTCAGACCCCTCCTCTTCTCTATCCACACTCAATCTCATGCAATCTCATCCAGTCTCTTGACTTCAAACACCATCTATAGAATGACAACTCCCAAATTTATAGCTCTCCCCTCAAGTCCCAACTGATATATCCAACTGCCTACTCAAACTCTCC
The DNA here is from genome assembly GCF_048773025.1 of Camelus bactrianus. NCBI lineage: Eukaryota > Metazoa > Chordata > Mammalia > Artiodactyla > Camelidae > Camelus > Camelus bactrianus. The sequence continues at coordinate 18,197,942 of NC_133552.1, forward strand.
ATCTGAATATTCAGTAGACATTTCAAACTCAAAACCTCCTACCAGAACTTTTATTTCTCCCTCATAAACTTGTTCTTCCTGCAAGTAAAAGTCAACTCCATTCTTCCAGGCACTCAGTTTGAAACCTTGGAGTTACCCTGAATAGCTCTTTTTCTTACATTCCACATCCAATCAACTGATATAGCTTGTCAGCAACACCTTCAACTTACATCCGGACTCCATCTCCGTCTCACCAATTTCAGGGTTACCATCCTAATCCAAGCCACCATCATCTCACGTATAAGTATTTTATTAGCCTCCTGATTTCCTTGCTTCTACTCCTGTCCATGTCCACTTTATTCTCAGTATAGCAGAGACAGCGACTACGTTAATACATAGGTCAGATGATACTGTTCTTCTCAAAGCCTTTCAACTTATTTAATAGACATCTACATAGTTCTTACTATGCACCAGGTACTCTTCAAAGCACTAAGTTCCCAGGTAAGCCTACCAGCTTCTTTAATTCAAAAGGTTGCCGATATAGTATATGCCCTTGTAATGAAAAATAGAATACAAGGAGTAAGATAGTATGTCAATCATGCATAACTTTCTACACCAAGAGCTTATGCAAATGGGCTTCCCAGAAGTTTCAGTCCATTTACATTAAGTTGGGGAAAAAAAGAGAAGGAAAAGAAAAAATAATGATATATATGGTTCCAAGGCTCCAAAAAAGATCAGCTGTCCAAAAAACAAGTATTTAATTAAAACATTTTATTTTTAAATAAAACTGTATATATTAAGGTGTACAACAGGGTGATTTGATATACACAGTGAAATGATTACAGTCAAGCGAATGAACATGTTGTCTCCTCACATAATTACCTTTTTTGGATAAGAACACCTGAAATCTAGTTAGTAAATTTCCCCAAAACACTCTTGTCAACATGTCAGTTGTGAGATATCTGTGTTGTTTCTACTGTCTCCACATTTATTAATGAAAATCAGATGGAGACAAGATACTATGTACAACAGGGGATGTCTTTCCAGATTTCCCAAGACTAGGGACAGTGAAAGACAATGACTCACTTAAGCATTATTTCCTCAGGGCAAAAACCTCCCTTGACCTCCTAGACTAGGTCAAGTTCCTTTGTTATTCACACTCACAAAACAACATTCCTTGCTTCAGTGTCCTTATCTGTTTGTAACTGTTTTCATTAGGACCAGTATTTGATGTCTGTCTCCTGCAGTAGACGATGGATCCTAGTTTACAGAGCATGGGCCATGTCTATTCCTGCTCAGAGAGCCTAGCACAATGACTGGCAATCACTGAAAGCAGGCTGGATGAATCAACCCGCCCACCCATTCACTCAAGCTACACAGTAGTAAGGTCAACTGTGCCTCTGAAGTCAAGGTGCTAAGGTGATATATACAGACATCACTCCCTTAAGCTTGTTTGCCAACTTTGCTTCATCAAGTATCTTGTTTCCCAACTACTAGTATCCAAAGCCCTGTTTCTCCCAGAGTACAAGCAAATTAAGGGCGCTGTATTACACACACTTGTGACACCCATTTCCTTATTAAGACTGAAGGCCTTATTCCCCCAGCTGCTAGGGGTGTGGCCACAGATAGCTCTCAGCTGTTAGCTTTGTTTGGAATTGCCACTACTGAAGAGAGGCCCTTTGGCCACGATCACACACTCTTCCTGGGGCAAACCACTGCTATGACTGGCAAAAAGGGTATACCTCGCCGACTCAGGACAGAAGGAGGGCTCCCTGTGGAATCATCCTTAGCCTTCACCAAGACTGCCTCACATCCTCTGCCCAATCCCACTTAACTTCTTCTCCTTCCACAGGTGATGATCCCAAGAGCACACAACAAACCCCTGCAGACTGAGAACCAGCTTCACAGGGACCCCAATCTCTGACGGGTGGCTTTTACTTACATGTTTTCTTTAAGGTCAACATACGGAGCTGACAAAACCCAAGGTAACAGAAACAAAGTTCCTCACCTCACCCTTGTTCTCCAGGAAGATAACTCATTAATGAGACCTAAGGGGGGAAAAGACATATCCTATTCCTGGCATAAGCTTTGTAGCCAAACAGATCTAAACTTGAATCACTGCTCCATGCTTAGGCAAGATAATTACCTCCCTAAGCCTCAATTTTATCACCTGAAAAATGTAGGTAACTAGTACCTATGTCACAAGTTCGCTTTGTAAAATACTTGGTACATTAAAAAACCTACATTTCTTTTTCTCCTGCAAGGCTTTGAGGGTATGACCCATTCCAGGTCATCTCTCCCTGGTATAGAGCTTTCTCTTTGGCCACAAATGTCCAACTGCTTACCTGTCTGTAAAAAGCGAAAAGTTGAGCTTGGTGGCATATGAGCTGTTGAATGGAAGACACAGTATTCACATGGGCTGATGTCCATCCCTCCTGTCCTGATCCTCTCCTCCAACAAACATTAATCAAAATGCTCGTAAGAGAAAGGTTGACTGGGCTTGAAATACAACTTTTTTTCCTGGCTAGAAAGCTACTGGTTGGACCTAATGCAGTGCTCATCAATACCTCCACCTGTCCATTCCCCTCCAAAAGACAGCGTTTCTTTTAATTCAGGTTCCAATATACCCATTGCTTACAAAAATCCCACTACTCCTAAAAACCTTGCCAGCTTTATCTCTACTTCAGAGAATTTGACAGGAAGGGCCTCTCACATTTAACTCATGAGAATTCAGCCATGCAATGAAAGTTTTTAAGAAATTTAACAAACCAAAGGTCCCTTTACTTGAGTTTCAAAGACTGTCAAAATCATACTTTGAACATACGTATGTCTTATGAAACCCTTCTAAGTAAGAGACAACACTTCCCAATATGAAAAAACCCAAATACTGTGCTCACTAAAGGCTAATCAAAACTGCTGTCTTTACAAAAAAAAAAAAATTATTGATGGTCAGTTTTACGAGACCAAGTCATGCTCTAAAAGAACACTCCAGTCCATGGCCTTTCTTTCCGTGAGTTCAGAGCTCTCTCAGCTCTCCCGCGAGCTCCCTAAGAGCTATCAACCTACAAGAACACTTTAAAGGTACGCAGGGGCCAGTTCTACTTTGAGAAAACTGTACAGGAAGCAGCCACTCAACTTCCTCATACAGACTCATAACTAAAATCAGTTTCACCAAGAGGAAATACAGAAATTCTTCAGTCTAGGGTAAAATACACCGCTCAAGTTGGGGGACACCAAGACAGGGCCCCAGAAAAACCAGGTCGCGTGGAAAGGAGATCCACTCCAGGTAGGTTCGGGCTCTTAACTGGCTGAAAGATACTGGGGCGTCCCTCAACTAATTTCTCCATCTGCAAACGAGCCTAACAATGAGTCCAGCCTCTGAAGATAAGTGAAGCTCTAACGAGATGGTCGTAAGAACTTTAAAAGGCGCACAGGGTGGGACGGTCTCAAGTCACTTAAACTGCTTTAAGGAGGAGCGCAAACGCGAGCGGCGCAAACCTTACCTTGACCAGCCACACACCGGTGTTCTGTTTGGCGCCGGTCAGGTCGAGTTCCCCGCGCTCGGCCATGGGTCCGTCGCTGGCGGAGGCGTGTGGGCCAGAGCAGCTACTCCGGGAGCTGGGAGACTGTGGGGCGAGGGACTGGAACACAGGGCAAGCCGCTGCCGGAAGCTGACTGCAATGAGCCGGGATCCACCTGCCGGGATGCCGGAAACCCAGGGAAAGAGGAACACGCCGCCGGGAGCCCGGAACTGCGCCTGCGCGCGGCTACCGTCAGTACGGCGCGCTGCTGCGGACAAACTTCCTGGCTGGGCAACTTCTTGAGTGGGCGCGGCAACTGCTGCTGGCTGTGCCTGAGTGATTGAAACACAGGGTGGGATGGGCCAAAACGACAGCGATACATCTAAAGACCAGGTCAGCATAGCTGAAGAAAAAAAGTGTCAAAACAGAAAAATGGGGTTTAAAGAGACAAAGGCTGTTAGTGTATGTCCAACCCTGGCCAAGAAGAGATAGACAGCATTTGGAAGACAGGGTAGGAATCATAAACAGAGAAAGTGAATTAGCACAAGTGTTCTCTATTGAAAGCCTACCCAGAGCACCTCCAGTTAAACAAGCAGAGCAGACCCCTTTCAGATTCCAAAACCCAGAGCCATATAATGAGGTCAATGACAACAGACAAATCTGATTGTTAAACTCCCCCTGCTTAAAGAATTTCCTCTCTCTCTTCTTGCCTCTAAAATAAAATCCAATCCCCTCAACACAGACCCTCTCAGTTTGATCCGTGCTACTCAATCCACCACACATCCAACGACACCTAACCCATCAGACCTTCCTGAGCACATCAGCATGTTCCTCAATTATTTGTTTTCTGATTGTCAGACTCCTACTTAGGTTTCAAGACTAATAAAATGTCACTTTCTATGAGACCTTCTAGCAGGCAGATAGCTAGATAGCTAGATATGAGGAGAGAGAAGGGGACACAGACCAAATGGCAGGAATTGGGCAGAAAGGAGGGGCAGAGGCCAAATGCAGGAAACCATACATTATGTAAGAGCAAGAGGTCCCTGGGCAGAGAAAGAGAGACAGGAAACTTTGGGCTGATAAGGGGTCACACCTTTTGGGGTGATAAGTGGCCTGGAGACCGACAAAGAAAGGTGAGAAAAGGCAGGAATTTCCAGTGTCCAGTTGTAACCTTTTGCTCATCATGCCCTCATTTCAATAAAATCAGCCTTGCAGATTAGAAGTACCCATCGTGCACTGCCATGACACTTCTGATCCAGACTAAATAAGGACAAAAATCCTTCCTCTCTTTGGAAAGGTGGAGTTGGGATGATAATCAGGGAATACAACACCAAACCCTTCCCTCCCCAATGAATATTCCGCCCATTTATTTTTACACCCAATGTAACCAATTTGCCAAAGAAACACAGGGCATCTGTTCACCTGAGCCCACCTGCTCTCCCCTTGAGAGTGCCTATCCATCCTTTAATAAATTCTAACTTTACTTTTTTAACCACTACATCTTGCCTCTGAATTCTTTCTGGGAGTGGAAAAGAACCTGGTACACCGGTTGCATCCACTGGCAACACTTCTATCAACTCCTCCAGAGGAAGATCGTTTCTTTTCACACCACTGTGTGTAATACTTAGCACAATGTGCTATAATATACATGTTTACATGCTGCCTCTGCTTTCTAGACTATGAGCTCCTCCTAGGCAGAAATAATGTTTTATTCATTTTTTATTCACAATGTCTATCACAGTGTTGATGCCTTGTCAGATCTCAGTAGGCTTTGACTGAATGAACATTTGCTGGAAGAGAAACAAACAGTAAGATACTGTAAGAATGACAAGTAATGTGTTGAATCCCGCCTGAGAACCATGCACACAATTGAAGAAGAAATTCCGTGTCTGTGCAGCATAGGACTAGGAAAAACAGTCAGGTCTCAGAGATCTGCTGGGAAAACTAATAGGGAAAATGCGAGACCAGGCATGTGTTGAAAAGGAAGATTGCATTCTGTGTCACAGCTTGGGACATATAAAGGACAAGTGGGTAAAAGAGCTGCTTTAAGCTTTGATCAAACAGAAGGAATAAACTGAAATATGAGACCATGAGAGGAGAGAATTAACATAGCCTGGATAACCCTAGTAATGAACTTTAAAGGATTATGACCTTGGCCTTGATCTATGGTTTATGGAAAGCCTTAAAGTGTGTGTGTGTGTGTGTGTGTGTGTGTGTGTGTGTGTGTGTGTGTGTGTGTGTGTTTACAGGGGTTGGGGGAAGAGAACAAATGGCCCAAGAAGAAATGCCTAGAGAAGGAAGAAAAAAGGGAAGATTTTTAAATGATTATATAAGGAAGAAGTAGTAAGCAATTTATTGAGCACCTCATCCTCACACACTTTTGAACAAAGAACTTCTCCTATCTGTCCTTTCCAAATTTCCTTCCAGCTTCAAGAGGTTGCTTATGAGCTGTGAGAGAAAAGGAGGACATGGGCTGTGTGAACCAGCATCACAGATTTACTCTAGAGACTAGCAGGGTAACAGATACTGCAGCCAGATCCTTCACCCTCCTAAAGGCCTATTGTATGCCAGACATCAATAATTTTGGCCCAATCCAGCTTTAGGTTCCTTCCACCATGATCCCATGCCCTTCTCACACAGTTTCCCTGGATCTCTGCTTGTGGTCAGTTTGGCATATCCAATGCAGATATCCCAGTCATGCCAGGGACTATTAGTGCTCTCATTACTACTGGAAGTAGAGTCATTGGCATATTTAAATCTTATCAGATTAGACAGCCAGTTCCAGGAACCTAGAACCAATTTAGAAAACTCATCCTTAACTTTCTGTTCCTCTAGAACCACTCTTGGTACCAAAGTCTGAATTATTCAGGGTTCTCCAGAGAAACACACACATACATATAGATAGTTGGATAGATAGATAGATAGATAGATAGATAGATAGATAGGTAGGTAGATAGACATTTACTATATAGGAATTAGCTCACATGATTATGGAGGCTGAGAAGTCCTAAGATCTGCAAGCTGGAGACCAGGAGAGCTGATGGTGTGTTTCCAGTCTGAGTCCAAAGACCTGAGAGGCAGGAGAGACGATGGTGTAAGTTCCAGTCCGAATCTGAAGGCAGGAGAGGATTAATTTCCCAGCTTGAAGACATGCAGAAAGAGTGAATTCTCCCTTACTGAACCCTTTTTCCTATTTAGGCCTTCAACTGATTGGACGAGGCTCACCCATACTAGGGAGGACGATCTACTTTACTCAGTCTACCAATTCAAATGTTAACTCATCCAGAAGTGTCCTCAAAGACACACTCAGAATAATGTTTGACCAAATACCTGAGCAACCTGAGGCCCGGTCAGGTTGGCACATGAAATTAAACATCCCAGACAGATACAGAGGTCAGCGCCCAAAAAGGTAACTCCAAAATTCTTTACTCTCCCAGATGATTGACTAGTCAAGTTCTTATTAAATCTCTTAAGGCACAAATGTAAACCAAGGAGGGAAGGCGCAAGAACTCACTGTTGGCTGAAAACTTTCCAAAAAATCCAGTAAGGATTCCCCCATGTCTTGTAAACTGAGAACATGACAGTTCTATCAAGAAGCCATTAGAGTCTAGGCAGCAGTCATTAGAGGAGAGGCTACAGGTGAACTGAAGGAATTAGGATGATATTAACAGTAACTGAATCCACTCTCAGATTTTTGTCCTTGGCTGTCCCATACCGGCCCAGTGTCCCTCTAGGCCAGAGATTCTCTTAGTTCATACTTACTCAGAAACATTCCAGCAAGAAGTATTACTACCTCCAGGGGCATTTACACTGGCAAAAAAAACAAAAACCAAAAAAACCACCAAAAAATCCTTCTTTTTTTTATTTTTATTTTTTATTCCAGTTTTATTGAGATACGGTCGACATACAGCACTGTGTAAGTTTAAGGTGTACAGCATAATGATTTGACTTAACATACATCATGAAATGATTATCACAATAAGTTTAGTGACCATCCATCATCTCATATATATACCAAATTAAAGAAATAGAAAAAAAATTTTTTCCTTATGATGAGAATTCTTAGGACTTATTCTCAACAACTTTCATATATAACATACAGCAGTGTTAAGTATATTTATCATGTTGTACATTACTTCCCTAGTGCTGATTTATCAAATAACTGGAAGTTTGTGACTTTTGCAAAATCCTTCTCAGTAAGCCACATTTAGTATTTATTGGTTATTAACATAAAGATTTTCATTCAAAAATTGCAAATGAATGTGGCATAGTGATAATTGATTAGATTTCCTTTACATTAGTGATGGTATAAATAGATAATTTTTCTTCAATATCACACCAAGGCCGTAAGACCTCATCTCTGAATTCTCCCTGCCTCTCCCTTCACCCCCTCAGTTATTTCACAGAATACATGCCTTCCCTTGAAGAGGCTTTGCTTCCCCAGTCACGCGCAAACAACAAGAAATATTCCCTAAAATAATTTCCGTATTGTTAGCATGTGCACATGGTTGAACATGAGCTGTGGAATCAAACATAGTTTCAAGTCATAGCTCTGTAGCCTACCAGCCTAATTATTTTATCATCTCTGCATCTATTTCCTAGCTAATAAAATGGGATTATTATTCCTACCTCATAGAGCTCTTACATGGTTAAATGAGAAAACAAGTCAAAATGACAACACTACAATATGAAAACTGTTTGGTAACTACATTAATTATATTGGGTCAAATAATTGAAAGGAAGCACAAAAGATTTATCATAGGCAGTAATGTGCTGGTAAATGGTTAACAACTGGCTTTTTTTAACCCCTAGAAAAAGCCCTGGTTTGTAACATTTGCCTGATTTGCAGTATAGGTTGGATGAGGTGCATACTAGCATGCCTTCAGGCTTCACTCTAGGGATATATTAGATGTAAATAACTTCAAGAGCATAAATTATTGTAAGATACAGTAAAATAATTGGGAAGTGATGAGTTTTTGGTGTTTATTAACCTTGTGTTCAATGCAATTTATTTAATTATTAGTGTTCTGGAAAAAAGGGAGTAGCATCTGCAAACCCCAAAGGAACCGACCTGTGTGTTGGTGTCTGTGGAACAGAGGGGATGCCAGGGGGCAGGGTGCAGTGAATGTGGGGGAAGCAGTGACAGTGCCACCAGCCTGAGATGGAATGGGAGGCCAGCCCATGCAAGGCCTCAGAGGCCTGCTGCAGATCAAATAGAAACCAGAAGAAGATTTTTAAGCTTGAGTATAAAATAACCAGATTTACATTTAAAAAAAAGATCTCTAGCTGCTGTGGGGAAAAAAATGGATGAGAAGTAGCCAGAATGGAAACTAGGAGACTAGTTCAGAAATTATCACACTAATTTAAGTCGGAGAGGGCAATGGTTTGGATTAGGAAGGTGGCAGTGGAGATGAAGAGAAGTAGATAAACTGGAAACATATAGAGTTAGGAGGTCAAATTGACACGGCTTTGTGATTTCTTGCTGTGCAGCAAAATAGAACCATTTACTGGGCAGAAGACCAGAATAGACATTTTTCCAAAGAAGACATACAAATGGCCAACAGGCACATGAAAAGATGCTCAACATCACTAATCAGAGAAATGCAAATCAAAACCACAGTGAGATATCACCTCACACCTGTCAGAATGGTTATCATCAAAAAGCCTACAAATTACAAATGTTGTGGCGGATATGGACGAAAGGGACTATACATCGTTGGTGAGGATATAAACTGGTGCAGCCACTATGGAAAACAGTATGGAGGTTTTTCAAAAAACTGAAAATAGAACTACCATGTGATCCAACAGTTCCCCTCCTGGGTCTATACCTGAAGAAAACAAAAACACTAATTCAAAAAGATACATGCACCCCAATGTTCATACCAGCATTATTTACAACAGTCAAGATATAGAAGCAACCTAAGTGTCCATCAACAGATGAATATATAAAGAAGATGTGATGTGGAATACTACTCAGCCATAAAAAAGAATGAAATTCTGCCATTTGCAACAATGTGGATGGACCTAGAGGGTATTATGTTTAGTGAAATAGATCAGAGAGAGAAAGACAAATACTGTATGTTATCACTTACATGTGGAATCTAAAAAATAAAACAAGCAAATGAATATAACAAAACAGAGACAGACTCACAGGTACAGAGAACAAACTAGTGGTTACTAGTGGGAAGGGAGGAAGGGGAGAGATGGAAGAGAGGATTGAGAGATACAAACAATTATGTATAAAATAAACAAGGATATGTTGTAGAGCACAGGGAAATACAGCCATTATTTTGTAATGACTTTAAATGGAGTATAATCTATAAAAATATTGAAACATCATGTTTTATACCTGAAGCTAATAAAATTTTATAAATCAACTATAGTACAATTTAAAAAATAGGATAATTTACCAAGTGATAACTCAGTACAAGAAAACAGGACAAAACATACACACATAAACACACATAGTATTGCTCCTTCTGGGAGATTAGACCAGACTCTACATGTATTTTGCTTGATGGATGACATAATTCAGTTGAATTGCTTTTGTTAAGTGTTTTAGGTCTGATGTAACATATGGCTGCCGTGGCCTGCTAGAAGCCCTCACTCTCAGTAAGTCAGTTTAATTGCCCATTAGCGATTACCCTGGGAATAAAATGTTAAATAAAGAGTGAGAAAATTCAATTTGTCATTGCTGTAATGAATCCAATTTGTTTTCATATATAATTTACCAAAACATTAGGTCATACTTTGTATATTTTAAAATATTTAAAATTTTAGAAAAGAATTAAAAATTGTAGTTAGGAAACAGCATTGAAATAGTTGATCAAAATGCCCAGATAAAAATCACAAATAACACTTAAGTCTTAAAATACCATATTAAACAGATGGATCCTCACTAGTGTTCAGATTTCAAAGCAGAGAAGCCAGGTGTGCTGAATATCAGTGAAGAATCATGTCCATATTTCTGCTAAGAGCAAAAGCTAGGGGCTTCCTTATTGATGGATCAGACTTCCTACCCAAATATACAAACATCAGGGGCAGGGTAGTTTTTACATGTAAGGTGAAGTGAAAATATTAGCTAAAGCAAGGATGTGTCACCCCCATCAATGGGTGGAGTCAAGAAAAGTTCAGTTTCAGGCTCTTTTCTGTAAGTGGAACTCTTACAATATCTTTATCAATGCTGTTTTTACTTCTCTCTCATGTAACGACTAAGCTGATGATGGTTCTGCTTTATATATTTGTTGGGGACCTAGGGTTCTTCTATCTTATTATTTCACCATCACCATGTCTACATGATGGACCACAAAGTCTGCATTTTCCAACCAGCAGGAAAAGGGAAAGGGGGAAAAATTATACATCACTTTAGCCAGAGCTTTAAAATATTTTTTTTTCATGGCAGCATCATTCACAAGAGCCAAGATGTGGGAGCAACTCAAGTGTCTAAGAACAGATAAATGGATAAACAAATGTGGTCTTTATATACAACAGGGTATTATTCAGCCTTAAAAAAGGAATGAAATCCTGACACATATTACAACACGGATGAACTTTGATGACATTATGCTAAGTGAAATAAGCTAGTTAAAAAAGGATAAGTATGTGTGCTTCCACTTATATGTGGTACCTAGAGTAGTCAAATTCATAAAAACACGGTTGCAAAAGGATAGAATGATGATTGTCAGGGGCTAGGATGATGCAGGAATAGGAGTTATTGTTTAATGAGTCCACAGCTTCAGTTTTGCAAGATGAAAGAATTTTGGAGATGGATGATAGTGATGGCTGCACAAAAATGTGAGTGTACCTAATGCCACTGAACTGTACACTTAAAAATGGTTAAGAAGGTAAATGTTATGCGTTTTTTTTACCACAATTTTAAAAACCACCTAAAATTGAAAAAAATTGTTTTTGTATTCTGAATTGGGATCCAAATAAGGGACATACAATGTGATTGGTTGACATGTCTCAGTTCATATCCTTTCTCTGTCTCTGTCTCTGTCTCTTTTACATTGCTAAAGAGTCTCCCCTCAACAACAAAAAAAAAAAGCAAAAAAATGATAATAATAATACATTGTTAAAGAAATTAGATTAGTTTTCCTGCACACTTTTCTACATTCTGCATTTGGCTCATTGCATCTCCAGGGTATTATTTAAGATGTTTCTCTTTCCTTTTTATTTCCTACAAACCACTAGTTAGACCTCGAGTCATGCTCAGACTCGGGTTTGATTTTGGTGGAGGCGAAGACGATTTCCTTCGTATGCATTCTTGTGCACTTCCAGCACGAGATACATCACATCTGGTTTCCATCCTTTTTGTGATATTGGCAGCCATTGATGAGTACTGCATAGACCCAGTAATTCATTAGGGATTGCAAAACTGTTATATTTAAATTCTATCATTCCTTCTTTGGAAAAGCTTCCCTGACATCATTCCCATGAGACAGAATATTAAAACTTGATTCTGGCACAGGCCTGAGTGAAGGCAATGTAAGGTTCTCATCACGTGAATGCGGCAAGTGGCCAATGAATCCTTGGATTCCAAAATGCACTCCAATTCGCTGGAGGGGTATTTCAGGGAGTTCAGCTCTCAATTCACCTGCAGGACTCTGACTCACAGGCTGGCATCCTCTTTATTGCTCCCCCCAAAGCCATAGCCTTTTTTTGTTTTATTTTCCCCACAACATCCTTTGATCACCCATCAAGAAGAGCCTCCATGGCCCCTAAATTTGCTACTGGCTGATCGCCTAGTTTTTGTTTCTACATGTAATGGGTTTCTACAGCATTTGCCTCTCCAGCATCCAGAAAGAAAGGCACTGTCTTTGCTAAACTAAGAGAATCAAGTGCCAAGTAACTCCTTCCAATTTGTACAAATGTCTGGCTCTGTGTCGGGATGAGTTAGGCTGGGTCACAAATGTGCTCTGAAGTAGCTGCCCCATGTGGACACATCTCTGCAAAGCTTTAGGATCGGTAAACAAGCTTTATTTTTTTTTTTAACTGTCCTTTGGGAGGGGAGGACTGATCAAGATAGAATGACTCCGAAGAGGAATCAGTACTTAGTGATATTTCTGCTCCATTGCTATTTTATTTTCTTGGCTTCAAGGCTCAGATTCAACTCTAGCAGGAGAGAAAGTCCTTAGCAATTAATTATTATTTTATATCCTTCTGTTCTTATGTATCCTTCATTAATAAGGAGAATTTGCCTATTTCCTAAATCCAAAGAGCATTATGTAAATCACACTTTTAAATTGATTTCATTATATCGATTCTTTTACAATTACTTCCAGCTGGCAGAGAGACCTTGAGCCATGAATGCTCTGTTGTGAAATGGATGTTAATTGCTTTCCCTGGGGTCAAACATGCTCTTTGTAAACTATGAATCCAGTAGCCACTAAGAACCCAGATGAAGAATTGGGTCTTTAGTCTTACAAGAGTTTGAAGTGACTGTTTTTTATTTAACTCTAATGCAGATTTGTTTTCGATAGATTTTTTTTCTCTTCTCCTAATATCTTCTAAATGAAATAATTGCTGTGAATTTTTACTCAGCTTATTCATTAACTGTATGAGGTTTCTTTCCAAGAATCTCTTCCCTCAATGACTAAAACATCTCTCTCTCTCTCTTTTCAGCATAAAGCTTGAGTCACTGATGATTTGTACTTAACAGTCCTGATTTTCTGTGTTGGTTGTAGTGGTGGGGTTGGCAGGTGGTAGAGAGACAAATGCCAGGATAAAAATTCCTCTCCATATCCAGACAGATTTAACCAATATCCTCTTGTGTGAAGTGGCAGATTAGAGCAAGTATGTTGCACCTGCTATGGTACTATTTGAATTTAGATGAAATTTCTATGTACTATTTAAATTCCACCAGGCAAGAAAGAGGAAAAATATGATACTTCTATCCAGAAAATGCCAGAACCAGCTACTGTTGGACATGAGATATGCCCATTGTCTTGGGCAACTCCTGTTGTTGCCACTGGCTATTACTCTGTAGTGGTTTTAAAATAGATCCCAATTCTTTGATACTCTTTCCTTTAAAATGTGAAACCTGCTATCCCTCCCCCTTGATAGGGGCAACTATAGTGACTTCAAACAAAAAGAACATGATGAAAGTCAAGTTATATGATTTCCATGGCTAGGATGACAAGGATGGCTTTCCACCTGTTCCTCTCTTAGCAACTAGATGAGTCAGTTTATTTAGTATACATACAGTCCCCACATACTCACTTCTAATGCAACGGGGCCAATTAGAACACAGTCCGATTTTAAAGTCTCTAATGAATAAAACAAAGTAGCTGCTACCATAGGAAAATTCCGTTGTGTATGTTTTAAGATGAAAATACTAATGAGAAGTTTAACATTTATGCTTTGGAACCTTGATATTCCAAGTGTGGTCCCCAGACTAACAATATCACATCACTTCAAAGCTTCGTGAGACATGCAGACTTTAAAGCCCCCCTCCCAGCCCTGCTGAATCAGAATCTGCATTTTAACAACATCCCCAGGTGATTCACACATCCTTGAAGCTTTGAGAATGGGGGCGGGTGGGGGTGGTTAATTCATACATTCATTTATTCAATAACTATTCCTTGAATATTCATCACATGGGGGATAGAGCAGTGAACAAGGCAAGTCAGAAACTTTCAATTCTCTTCTAGCTCTAAAGTTTTACATTTTTAATATCTAAGTCTTTGACAGGTGAAATTATTTTTCTCTGGCTTTTCTCCTACTATCACATGAAGATGCTACCATGAAACTCTGCCTAGAAAGACAGGTGCCAGAGAAAATGGGATGTGTGTGAGCGTGTGTAAACTCCTTCAAGATCAGAACTCTACTCACCGAAAATTGGAGTTATGTGCACATGTATTGAAACACCCAATACTGACATTGACAGCTTGCTACAAATTGCTTCCTTAAGGATTCCAAGGTTCTCTGAGTCAACTTTCAAAACTGCTCCACAAATCACTGGGAAATTTCACAGGATTTTGGAAACAGTGAGATTCTGACAGCGTGTCAGGCATCCACTGTTGAGTCTTGCAAAATTGCATCTCTGACAATAAGCCATGGGACATACTAGAGAAAGAGGCAGAGACTTATCTATAAGAACAAGCCCCAAACTGCACTTTACCACCAGCCATGGGTCTAGAAACCTTTTTATCTTCTAAATCTCACTAATAAGACTTTGGGCAGTAAAAAAAGAAAATGGAGAGGAGAATAAAAGGACAGGAAAAAGGAAAAGAAAGTAAGACGAAGGAGACAAGGGCAATATATCAAGACAAACCTGCGTTCCTATTCAGTGGTCCCGGGTGCCTCAGGCTGCCTGCCTTTGGTCTAACTCTTTCATTTAGCAGCCAGTAAAGAAAAAGCTAAAGCTATTATTTTTAAATGTCATTTCCTTTCCCTCAGAGGTCAGATTTCCAAAACGACTCTTTTTAAAGGCTGGAGGAAAAAAATGATTTTTAAGACGAAATACTCTGTCAATTTTATAAGATAGCCCCCTTTTTTTTCTTTAAAACTCTTTAATGTTACATTCAACAGAAGAAAACATAAAGTTAGGTGAGTTTAAAATTAAAAGTTACCTGAATTACAACTGCACAAAATTTAAATTCTAAATGAGCTCAATTATTGCTAAAATCCTGAATTTCGGGAATGGAGGATGGCTCAGCAGTCAGTAAAAGTCACTCCTTTTTTAACCCTTGCACATATTATTCCTGTTTTTACGTATATGAGAAGCAGGGTGCTTTTCTGTTGTAACATCTCTGGTCCTATAAATCTACACGAATGTGATTAAACAACGTGGTTCAAATTACTTGTTGGGGGAAAATTTTTGTTAAACCAATTATACCACTGTGTATCAGTCCTTTTAAGTCTTAATGAGTGCCTGACACATATTAATATCAAGAACACATCAATAAATATTTGTTAAAAAAGTAAATGAAATAGAGTTCAGAAAGACAACAGAAAATGTAATTTAGACCCCCATCTGTCAAGGACTCAGCAGTTGGTCACCACCTGCTACCTCAGCAAGGCGATTTTAATGAAAAGGGATAACAATTGATTTATATTCTTTGGTTTCAGTTTGACTCCAGGATTGCTTAATATTATGGTCTTTGGTGGCGGGAGGGGCAAGATTGTTAAAAGCAGTGCTAGATGAGGCAAACATATAATGTTTGAAAAGGCTATATAATTGAAAAATCCTCACAAACCAAACATTTATATAATGAGCCTGGTTTGTGAGTTTAGAATTATAATGAAGAGATGGCAGTGTTTGAAGCCCTAAAGACTGTGTGTGTGTGTGTGTGTGTGTGTGTGTGTGTGTAAGCGATGGCTTCTGAAGCACTTTACAAAAGGGCATGCTTCAAAGAAGCTAGCTGAATGTTTTATGTTCACTACATGCTTGTTAGTAACTGTCTCATTTCTCCTGTTTACTTCCCTTTTTTATTTAAAATAATTTTTTATTGAAGTATAGTCGATTTACAATGTTCTATTGATTTCTGGTGTACAGCATAGTGATTCAGTTATATATATATATATATATATATATATATTCCTTTTCATATTCTTTTTCATTATAGGCTATCACAAGGTATTGAATATAGTGCCCTGTGCTATCCAGTAGGACCTTGTTCATCTGTTTTATATATAATAGTTCGCATCTGCAAATCCGGAACTCCCAGTTTATTCCTCCCCACCCCTTCTCCTGTTTACTTCTTTTCTTACTGATCTGAAGGATGCAATTAAAATCCCAGTGACTTGTGGTTTCTGCTAGAGAGATAAACAGTACCTGACCCCATGTGATCTGCTGCACGGATAGAGATCAGGATTTCATCTTCTAAGCAACTCGATTTTGGGTGGTTGCTAAGGAGACTATTGGCATCTCTGTGTCCTAGGTGCCATATTGCTTGGAAAGAATTACAGCAGCTTTGACTGTTACTTTCCCAGAGAGAAAACCTGAAAACTCATTAGAGCAGCCAACATTTAAAAATACTGCCAATTTCTTTAATGTTTTGAGTGCCTCTGGCCTTGGAGTATAACTTGTGAACATGTTGGTATCTAAATGAGTATATTCTCAGAAATGACAGTGCTGCCTTGCTATAGAAAATAGAAACATGAGTAGTCTGGCTACGGGTACCAAATTCTCTGACCCAGCCCAAAGCACAGGCCTGGTTTATTTTTTGCTTCTTTGGGATTTTTGTTTTTTGTTTTCAGAGCTACTCACCCACCTAAAGGTCAGAGACCACGATTAAATTCCAACCTTGTTTCTAACAAGCCATATGGCCCTTTGTAAGTCTCACACTGACCTTCAGTTTTCTTATCCTTAAAGTAGAAAATTAGGGATCCCTTACAACGTTGTTCATGGGGATTAAAGAAGGTAATGAGAACACATGGTCAAAAGGTACTTAAATTGCAAAGCAGGTGTAAGTTAATGTTCCCAGGGGACAGTAACTTTTGCACAAATCCATATTAGCTCTGAAGCTAGAATGAACCTTCAGGATTGTCCCAAATAGGATAACATGGCCAGGCCTTTATTTCCTCTCTGTTATAAACTGAATGTTTGTGTCCTTTCCAAATTCACTGTCAAAGCCCTAACCCCTACATGATGGCATTTGGAGGTGAGGCCTTTGGAGGATATTAGATTGAGATGTGGTTCCGAGGGTGCACCCCCATGATGGGATTAGTGTATCCTTGTAAGAAGAAGAAAAGACCAGCGCTCTTTCTCTCCCCATCGTGGGCGGACACAACAAGAAGGCGGCCATCTGCAAGTCAGGAAGAGAGCGCTCACCAAGAACCTGGCCATGTTGGCACCCTGATCTTGGACTTCCAGCTTCCATAACAGTAAGAAAATAAATGTCTGTTGTTCAAGCCACCCTGTTTGTGGTATTTGTTTCAATAGCTGAGCTGACTCAGACACCCTCCATCAAGCAGTCACTGGACGTAGACTGCCCCAGGAAGGGGCATGACTTTTATCTCTGCAGCTCAGGTAATCCTGGAAGAGACTGACTAGCTGAAGGCCATCTGTGGGCACACATCACAGCGGACACACGGTCACTATTATTATTTCACTCCTCCCTAACAAGAAACTTCCCTCTGTCCAGCTAGTTTATGTCAGGTAGAAATAACCAGCTCATTACTGACTCCATGTTTCGCTTATTCATCTCTGGCTCCACCCTTCTCCTTTTTGGTACAAATCTTTTTAAACAGTGGTTCTTAATTACCTTTTCATTTGCACTACATCCAGGGTTACAATATGCATCTATCAGCAACGGTGGCTTTTGCACCTGTGATTTTCCCCAGGTGGGAATGGCAGGATGTGGGCGCATTCTTCCTCTCAGGGGAGTATATTAGGATCTTGGAGCAAACAACTAATCACATCCATTCCGTGAGGAGTTTGACTCTTACTTTCAAGTCTCAGGACAATTCATAGTTACTCTTATGTAACAAACACAAATGGATTTAAGCAGAAGAATACCATGGTAAAACTTGCAATTTAGAAAGATGACTCAAATGAGAACATGGACCAGGTGGGGAAGACTAGGAGCAGGGACGTTGTAGAAAGACTTCTAGTCAAACACTGGAACTGTTAACTGCAGGTTTATTTCCCATTTCTTCTTCCCTCGAATTCCCACTAAAATGATGCTAACCTGTGTAGGTGTATATATATATATAATAGAATAACAACAAATGAGGCCATTTTGGAAGCTAGAAGATGGATGGAAGAGTGGAGACTAAATCAGCAGCATGGAGGAAGGTAGACTCTAAGTGCCTGAGGAAAGAGACATCAGTTAGGGATGTGCTGAGCTGCGTGTAATGGAATACATAACAAGCAGAGGCTTCAATATACAGGGTTTATTTTTCTCATATCACAAGAGATCCAGAGGAGAGTGGTTTCCAGCTATTCACCTATGCCAGGCTCTATCTTTCTGCTCAGCAATACTTAGGTTGCTGACTTTTATTGGCCTCATGGTCACAGGTTGATTGCGGCAGCTCCAGATATCACATATGCATCAAAGAAAAAAATGGGTAAAGGAGAAGCCTCATGGCAGGCATATCCATCCCATTTTCATTGGGAAAACACACACTTTTCTAAGTCTCTCCAGCAGACTGCTGCCTAAAACAAAATTGGTTATATTTGGTCTCTGAAGCTACAAGGGAGGCTGAGAAAGTAAGGAGGCTGAGGTTGGGCACTTGGTTATCTTAACGGTAACTAACGTCCTATTAACGAAGAACAAGGGGGTACCAGATAGCGAGTAGGTATCTGACAGGGCTGGCCACATACACCAACAAAAGGTGAGTGATTTTCCTAAATGGCATCAGGTCCTAAGAAAGAGATGATAAGCAGGCTGAAACTTTGGAAATTTAGGAAAAACGTATAGCTGATCCAAGAGGACACCTCTGCAGATTACCCCCTATGCCCATCCTGCCAGCACTCAACCTTGCCTCCTCTCTTCTTATTTCCCATCCAGGCAGGAGTCTAAAGGTTCCCTTTCTGGAAAAAGGGAAGATTCTCAGAGAACAGACCTCCTGATACTTCTTGTCACTCTCAATTTTATGTCTTGAGTATCAATGAGAAAGTTTTGGCTTTATTTATTTTTTAAATTTCATTTATTTATTAGAATTTTAATTCACTTGGTTCCATTCTGGAGCTTATTCTCTTTCTCTGTCTATTTTTCTTTTGGTGGTGGGAGGTAATTAGGTTTGTTTATTTATTTTTAGAGGAGGTACTGGGGATTGAACCCAGGACCTCGTGCATGCTAAACAAGTGCTCTGCCACTTGAGCTATACCCTCCCCCCTGAATTTTTTTTTAATTGTGGTGAAAAGCACATGCTCTTTAAACAAGTTTTTAAATCTACCTTCTTAACAAATTGTTAAGTGTACAGTACAGCACTGTTAACTATATGCACATTGCTATACAGCAGATCTCTAGAACTTTCTCATCATGCACGACTGAAATTTGCTCTCTGTTAGACAACAACTCTCCTTGTCTCCTTCCCCCGAGTCCCAGGAAACCACCATTCATTCTACTTTTTGCTTCTAGGAGTTTTGGTGAAACAGGCAGACCAAAGGCTTCAGATTGAGGCAAACCGAATTAGGCCACATTTCAAAACAAGAAGTTGTGAAATAGGCTGTTTAGACTGTGTTCTAGAGAAGATGTTAAGAACAAGCACTTTCAAAAAAAAAAAAAAAAAGAAGAAGAAGAAGAAAGGAAAAGAAACCGCAAAACAAAAAACTAAGATTAAAGAAATCCAACCCTTTCTGTTTGGTCAGGACCAATCATTGTGAAATTCCTGATGGAATGGCCTATAATGGAAATAGCTGACTGGCTGATGGACTGAGAGAGAATCATCCCAGGAGAGCCTCCCAGGTATCTTGTTTTCAGTCCCAAAATCTCAGTGATCAACCTGAATCCACAAGTTTGGTCTGTCTGAGAATAAACATATCCTCTCTGGGTTAAGTAATAAAAAAAAGTAATAAAAACTGTGCCCCTGGGAAGAAATAGAAATAAGAAGTAGGTTATAGGTATGAAAAAGGATAAATAAACACCAATATAATAAAAAAATTTTAAATCAATAGTCTTAATACTTCTTATGATGTGATTTCTTTTGTGTTATGATTCCTACTCATCTTGTGTGAAATTTATAGCATATAAGCTGTGTTAAGCCATGTAAAGCAGTTCAAAATGGAGTCACAGAGACCAATGCGAACTTCCATATTAGGTGTTTTGAAACGTCTGTGGGAGGACTTTGAGTGTCTTAGAGTGCTAAACTATAAGAATACTACTTTAGATTAGAAGTACATTATTGGAACAGAAGGAGCAACTGTTAAGAGTCAAGATCCCCTCCCCCAGGGTATCTGTTATTCCTTAAAAAGAGACCACTAAACCTAGTAATTTGCTGGAGGAACTGACTCCACGCTCCTGAGAACTGTGCCAGAGGTCCTGTTGGAGTAGAAGGTGACTTCCCAGCCATGCGTGCCCAGAAACCCTTGGCCAGACTGGAGACCACTGAGCTTCTCCCTGGAGTGGTTCGTTAGCCGCTTTTCCCTACTTTGACTAACCTGTCTAATTGTGTCCAATAATCTGAGTGATTCGTGAATGGAAGGTTGGCTACTCTTTCGTGTATCTCCAATCACTTACCACTGGACCCACCGTGTGACAAATAGTACTCCTTCATCCTGTTTAATTATGAGTATTCTGATCAGGTTTGTAATCATTGAACTATTATACAAATATTGTCCTTGCCTTTAAAGTAATTACTGCATTTAAAGGAATCTAAGGCATTAGACTTGAAAGGAATTTAATTGACCAAATTTGTAACTGGTGTTTGAATGCTTAGAGACAATCCGTTTGCAAAATCACAACTTCCATTTATCAGTTGTGTAAGTAGTTTGTGAATACTTTAAAAAGAACATAAATTATTGAAACATTAATAAATTTGGGATTAGACAGAGCACAGGTAACAGTAAGTATTCCTTTTCAGGAGGAAAAACCCTAGAGACAGTTCAACATAGTGAGCCTTTGAAACAACCTGCACACACAAAGAAGCCATTCAACTTTTTTTTTTCCCAAGTTTTATTGAAGTATAACACACAATATGTTGCACATATTTAAATGTACAATTAAATTTTTTCATATGTATACACTTGTAAAATAGAGACCACTATCAAGATAATAAACATTTTGATCATCCTAAAATGTTTCCGCTTATTCCTTTGTGGTCTGGTTCTCCCTACCCCCCTACCCCCCACCTCTTCCAGTGCCCAGGCAAAATTAGCTTGCTTTCGATTCCTACAGATTAATTTGTACTTTCTAGAATTTTATATACATACAATCACACAGTATGTACTTTTTTGTCTCACTTTTTTTATCCACCATAATTATTTTCAAATTCGTCCATGTTGTTGCATATATTAATAATTTATTTTAATATTGCTGAGTAGTGTTCCATTATATGGATGTACCACAATTTGCTTAGCCATTCACTGATTGATGGACATTTGGGATATTAGAAATAAAGTGTTATGAACATTTGTGTGCAAGTCTTTCTGTGAACATATGCATTCATGTCTCAGGTAAATATCAGGATTGGAATGGCTGGATCATTTTTAAGAAACTGTCAAACTGTTTTTCAAAGTGGTTGTTTCGTTTTATATTCGTACCAAAATTGTTTGAGAATTCCAGTTGATCTACATCCTTGCAACATTTGGTATGACAGTCTTTATACCTTAAGACATTCTAGTGGATGTGTAATGGAATCTCATTGTGGTTTTAACTTACATTTTCCTAATGAATAATAATTTTGAGCATCTTTTCATATACTTATTTGGCATCTATATATCTTCTTTTGTGAAGTGTCTGTTCAAATACTTTGCCTATTTTTTAATTGAGTTGTTTGTCTTGTGTTACTGAGTTTTGAGAGTTCTTGGTATATTCTAGATACAAATCATTTGTCAGATATATGTTTTCTGAATATTATCTTTTATTCTGTAGCTTGCTTTTTCATTTTCCTAAGTGTCTTTTGAAGAGTAAAAGTCATCAATTTAGATGAGCCCAATTTAACAAATTTTTCTCTTATACTTTTTGCCACTTAAGAAATCTTCACATATGCAAGGTTATTATGCCTTCTTTTTTTAAAATTTATTTTTATTTTTTATTTTTTTTACTTTTTGGAGGGGGAGGTAATTAGGCTTACTTATTTATTTACTTTTAGAGGAGGTACTGGGGATTGAACCTAGGGCCTCATGTATGTTAAGCATGTACTCTACCATTTGAGCTATAGTCTCTTCCTCTTTTCCTTTGCCTTACTTTAGAAACTTTATAGTTTTAACTTTACATTAGATATATAATTAATTTTTAGCCAATTTTAATTTATGGTATTAGTTAACTGTAAAAGTTCATCTTCTTTTTTTTTTTTGCATATAACAATCCAATTGTTCCAGGATAATTAACTGAGATTATCTATTCATCATTGAATTGCCTTGACACATTAGTCAATAATCAATTGACCATATATATATGTCACATATGACCATTTCTCTATTTTGAGCCATTGATGTATGTATATGTTTATCTTTAATAGCTCACTGTCTTGATGACTGTAGTTTATTACAAGGCTTGAGATCAGGTACTGTAAGACCTCCAACTTTGTTCTTCTTTTACAGAATTGCTTTGGCTATTCCAGGCCCTTTGCATTTTCATCTGAACTTTAGAGACAGCTTGCCAATTTTTTCCAGCAAAACTTGCTAGGGTTTTGATTGAGATTTCATTGACTCTATAAATCAATTTGAAAAGAATTGCCTTCTTGATAATATTGTGTCTTCTGCTCAAGGAACACAGTATATTTCTCCATTTATTTATGTCTCTCATTTCTCTCACCAGTGTTCTGAGTTTTCAATATACAGGTCTTGCGCATCTATCGACAGTTTTATTTCTAAGTATTGCATATTTGTGACATGACCATAAATTGTATTGTTTTAAAATTTTAACTTCTGCATACAGCTAGTATATAAAAATACAACTGTTTTTGTTTGTTTGTTTTGTTTTGCTTTTGGTATTGAACTTGTATTCTGCAGCTTTGCTAAATCCAGTAAACTGGGATATTTGTAGAGCTTATGTCATGTATTTTTCCTGTTCTCAGGAATCATTGTCCAGTGCTGCCTGATGCTGAATGTCTGAAAACCATCATTTTGTACATCTTTCTGTTTTGTTTTGTTTCAAGTGGAAGAATAAATCTGGTCACTGTTATCCCACTGTGGCCAGAAGCAGAGGAAGCCAATTAGATTTTCAGTGCCTCACTTTTCATCATGAATGGACAGCCTGGGATCACTAAGTATTTTACTAAGATCTCCAACATGAAAGACAGAGACCTAAACAATTTTTTTAAAGAGGAGTTTAAGAGAAGGCTTTAAACATTTTCATTAATTATTGTCAGAACACCCAGCAAAACAAATATAGAAAGGTATATACCAAGAGTAAATTATTAAAAAACAAATTCTAAGAGATTGGGGGACAGGGCAGGGAGTAGGTAACAGGACACAACAAAACATAAGAAATAAAAATGTTCTCTGGCTTCTCAAAAACCATATTGGAAACAAGACAAAGCAGCACTGCCTTCAACATTCTGTAAGGACATAATTTTCAATGCATAGTTCTATTCCCAGCCAAATTACAGTAAGATTTGATGATGAGATAAAAAAAAAAAAAACATTTCAGCCATATAAAGTCTCAGAAAGTAACCTCCCATGCACCTTTTCCCAGGAAGCTACTGGAGGAGACTCTCCCAAACTGTCTAGTAATGTACTAATAAGAAGAAACACATGAGATCAGGTAGAAGGGGACCCAACACAGTAGAGAGGGTGTTGAAAGTCACACAATGACAACTCTACATGTGGCTTGACACTGGTCCATATTGGAGCAGGAGGATGGAGAGCTGCTAGAGGGAAGAATTCAAGGGGGGAAACAAAAGCTCCTAGGAGCATTGACTCAATCTTCGCTTCCCATTCCCTGAATCTCTGTCTTTTGTTCCACTCCCTTTCCCAGTAATATATCCACAGCCTCTGCTCTAGATGCAGAGCCCCACTGCAACAAGACCCAGAGAAGACCACTGTCTCACAACTTATGTACTTGCTTCATGCATTCTATTGGAAACTCAGAAGCACCAACTTAGAGTGAGAGAAGCAAGGTACTCAGGGCTCAAAACTGAAGGATGCATTTACTCTCAAGGGCAAGCTCAGCACCTCAGTGCCTCCTCAAATCGAGTTCCCCAGGGAGGGAAGTCTGATCATCTGCCACTCCCGGGTCTGCCTCACTGTCTTCTGTCTTCCTGCTGTCTTTCCTCCCTCTTTCTCGTGTTCCCCTTCTACAATGGGCTGAAGCATAATGGCAGGCAAATGTGTTTATTTAAGGATTTATACTCTAACTGAGCAGGACCCTAAGGGGCCTTCCCAGGACAGACCCCACCTCCCTCCAGTTCCTCCGCCAACCTCTTGTTTGTGGAGAGGCTTTAGTCTCCCAGGTCTCCCATGAGTCACAAAAGGCTAGCTCAAGAGTTAAGGATTGGAAGAATGTGAACATAGCAGTAAGAAAAAACAGCAGTAAGAAAGACCAGGAGAACTGGTAACAAATTAAACGACAGATTAGCCATATAGCACTCATATAATCTTAAGTTCCTCCCTGAAGGGCACAGATAACACATTCCTGAGCTGTTTTGCAGATACTAAAACCACCACCAGAGGAAAAAAGCTAAATGCATTGTGACCAGACTGCAGCCATAACATAAGCTGCTCCATCTTGAGCAGTACTAAATCTGTGGCTTGCTAAATTCCAGGAACTGGCCTCAAGGAAATGGGAGCAAACTGACCTTGGAGTAGAAGATTAATTGTATGTAAAACCATCGAGATGATGCTAACCAGACCAGATCCGTTTTGAGGTGATCATCGGAGCTAGCTGTGCTGTTCTACCTGTAGCCCCCCTTCCTGTACGTCCCTGAATCTCCCCTTAAAAACCTTTGTCTACTAACTGGCCACTTGGAGATGATTTTGGGGACACTAGGCAACCATCTTCCCAGGTTGCCAGCTTCCTGAATAAAGCAACTTTTCCCTTTTTACCAACATTTGTCTCTCGAGTATTGGCCTTTTGAGTGGTGGTGAGCAGCCAAAATTGAGTTTGGTTCTGGCTCTGTCAGAAAATAGTATAATATTTTTTGCATTTAATTAATTTTTTAAAGTTCTGTTAGAGATATCTTCACATTTTGTGAGGCTGAATTTTAATTCTAAAGTAGAAGATCAATTCTGCTACCTCAAAATTTCAAAGGCAAAAACCCCTCCAAAATCATGTAGATTGTGACAATCATTTGTGATCCACATATAATAAAGAATAGAAAAGAAGAGAAGAAAGTGGGTGGAGAAAACAGAAGTTTCCAAAAACACATTTTGTTCTCACTGGTCAAATGAATTATACTGTCCTTGGAAAAATTTCTACTCCAAAGATTTGAGGACACAATTTTCTTAAGTGACTGTTTGAAGCCGAAAGCCATGCTGAAATATCAGAAATGGAAGAGCACAAATCACTACTACAATCTTAAGTCTACCTCTGAAAAATACACAAAAAGCACTTCCAAGCAGTGCACAGGGCTTCAGTGTGCTAGACTGCTTCAGAGAAACTGCATTATCATGATTTACTGATGTTCAAGACCAGGAGTTGAAAATAAGTCTTTAGTCAATTATGACTAGAGAACAAGGAAAGGTTTCTACTGCAGTGGCAACATCCCCAGCAGCCAAAGACTGTTGGCAGAACTAGAAAAAAAAAGTCTTGCTACCCTTCCAACCTCAGTTGAAAGCAAATGATGATTTAGTATTCTTAATGTGCAGTATGGTGACCACGAGAGTAAGCCCAGGGGCTGAGAATGTTGTTCTGCACTATAGTAACTTTTAAGTAGGCCACTACAATTTATAATACTAATTTATACATTTTTATAACATTTGAGATTTATTCTTAAACCGCAGAAGTCCGTTCTATGATGGTAATATTTAGCTTTGGTCTGGCCTTTGTCACAATGTTTATTTTATTTTTAGGGGGGTGGGGGAGGTAATTAGGTTTGTTTGTTTGTTTATTTATTTATTAATTAATGGAGGTACTGGGGATTGAACCCAGGACCTTGTGCATGCTAAGCATGTGCTCTGCCACGGAGCTATACCCTCCCCTCCAAGCCCAAAGTACTTATTTTAATGTTTGGCCACTAAGCATTCAGCCAGTTTGTGTATCTGTTAACTCTATTAGGTTTATATTTTAATATGTATTAACACGGCTTCTTCCCCCTACCCACCCCTGGCCCTGCCCCACTTCCTCTCCCCCAGTCTATTTTCCTTATTACTTTTTATGTGTTTTGGTTCTGGTTAGATTTTAATTTAGTCCATAGGTTACAAGATATCAAGACAGAATGTGATTTTACAGCAAAATGGATGGACCTGGAGAACGTCATTCTAAGTGAAATAAGCCAGAAAGATTAAGACAAATACCATTTGATATCACTTATATGTGGAATCTAAAAAAAAAAAAAAAGAGAGAGAGAGAAATGAACTTATTTACAAAACAGACTCACAGACATAGAAAACAAATTTATGGTTACGGGGGAAGAGGGTGGGAAGGGATAAATTGGGAGCTTGAGATTTGCAGATACTAATATATAGAAAATAGATAAACAAGTTTATACTGTATAGCATGGGGGACTATATTCAATATCTTGTAGTAACTTATGATGAAAAAGAATATGAAAACAAATATATGTGTGTTCATATATGACTGAAGCATTGTGCTGTACTCCAGAAATTGACACAACATTATAAACTGATTATACTTCAATTAAAATAAAAAAGACAGAATGTGATTAATCTAGAAAAAGAATAAAAACACCCTAGAAACAGATGCAGGGACTCATGTGGCTTTGGGCTTCCCATTTTAGGGAGAAGGGGAGAGATTTAGGTTAGGCAGGTGTTCTGTTGTTCAGAAATTTAAACATAACACGGTTCAGAGGTTGAGTTGCTACAATTGTTGACTCTTGCAGATACTGACTCTCCACACCCATTCCAAACACCTGCTGGCGCTGGCTGTCTGCATCGCAATGCCTGAGAAACCAAAAGCTACATTCCCAGACTCCTTTGTAGCTAGGATCCAGACATATTTTAGGCTTCCTTGATTACATGCACAAATGAAATGTTGACTTGCAATGAAGACTGTGGAGACAAAAGGAGGCTATGAATCATCTCTTGGCTGTTTTGGATGGTGATAGAAGTTGTACGGTCAGGCAACAGCTGTGCTTGTGGCTTCCCCAGTGGGCAGCTTCCTAGTAGCGGCAGAGGCAGCAGCCATCTCGGCAGACTTGGCAGTTCTTTGGTTAGTGTGGTTTTGATTTGTGAGTCTAGGTTTTTGAGCTTTTTGACTTTTGTCTTGTTTTCTCAACAGTTTTGTGGACTCTTTATACCCCTCAATAAATCTGGTTGTACTTAAATTAGCCAGAAAGGATTCTGTTCTCAACTCTTTTGGAAGCTGATAGTTCAATTTTTGTCTTGTAACATGCTAAGTCTTTTACCTACGTTATCTGATTTAGCTATGACAAGATCAAGAGATAAATACTATTACTTCTATTAGCTGAGGAAGCAAATTTTTCATTCTCTTCTGAAGGCAGAGAAGGGATATTGGGGTAACTGTTAATTACAAAAAATTGCAAGAATTGTACAAAGAACTTTTGTGTACTTTTCACCCAGATTCCCCAGTTGTTAACACTTTACCACATTTGCTTTATCTTTTCTTTCTCTCTCTCTCTCTATGTATATGCATACACACACACAGTATGTTTTTTTCTTCTGAACATTTAAGAGTAAGTTGCAGACATGTTACCCCTTGGTGTATATTTTCAAAAAACAAAGGCATTCACTTACATAACTACAGTACAATAATCAAAATCAGGAACTTAGCAGTGATACCATACTATCCTCTAATTTCCAGGCTTTATACTTTACTTATTGTTCCAATAATGTCCTTTATAGAAAAATTTTAAATAATGTCTTTTTTTCTGGTCCAAGACGGAATTCAGACACAAATTGCATTTAGTTCCCAAGCCAATTTAGTCTCTCTTAGCTGGAACGGTTCTTCAGCCTGGCTTTGTCTTAACCTTAACATTTTTGAAGTATATAAGCCAGTTATTTTTTAAATGCCTCTCAATGTTGGATTTATCTGGGCATATCTTGAGGGAATAGTTTACACATCCATTGCAAAGAACTGAAACAGAGAAGTCTACCAGGTAGAAATGGAAATGACCTCTTTTCCAACTCCTGCACCATAAATAACTATTAACACTTTGATTTTTAGAACTTTTTAGAACCTCAAAAAGTTGCTTAAAAATAACTTCTTTATTTCAGTATGTATTGCTAAAAGTTTAAGAACATTTTCTATTTCCCAAGGTGGGTGAAATAACATCAGCACCTTAAAATTAATAATAATTCTTTAGAATCATCTGACACCCAGTCTTCATTCAGTTTCCCCTATTTGTTCCTGAAATGTCCTTTAATTTGTTCACACCAAGATTCAATTCAGACTCAGATGTTTGTAACTGTTTACTATGTCCTCTCTCTTTTCATCCTGAAGCATCCCATAAGGTAGAGTGGTAAGAAACAATATGGTAAGAAAGCACCAATCTTATTTTTTTAATTGAAGTATAGCCAATTTACAATGTTGTGTAAATTTCTGGTGTACAGCATAGTGATTCAGATATATATATATATCTATATACATTCCTTTATAAGTCATTACAAAGTATTGAATATAGTTCCCTGTGCTATACAGTAGGACCTTGTTATTTATCTATTTTATATATAATAGTTAGTATCTGCAAATCTCAAACTCCTAATTTATCCCTCTCCACCCCCGTACCCACCTCATAACCATGTTTGTTTTCTATGTTGAAGAAAGCACCAATTTTTGATGTTGACCTTGGGAGTCTGTCAAGAAGAAATTTTTGGCTGAGGTTGCAAGGACCAGAGGTCATTCTTATGCCAGCAGTGAGAACTCTCAGCACTGTAGCACTGTAGACCAGGATGGGTGACTCAGAACCTGGCTGTTCAGGCAGATCACCTCTCTATGCTTTGATGTTCTTTCTTTCTTTTTTTTTTAATTGATGTATAGTCAGTTTACAATATTGTGTCTATTTCTGGTGTATAACATAATAGTTCAGTCATACATATATACACATATATTCGTTTTCATTTTCTTTTTCATTAAAGGTTACTACTGACTTTCTCTTTTGAAATGTAAATAAGTACCTACACCAGGGTTTTGTAAATAGAAAAAAAAGCTCATTATTGATCAAATATAAAGTATTAAATACAAATATACTTGCCATAAAAAATTACATCTAAACCAAACACGAGGAAAACTCAAGGCACGAAGAATTAGATAATGAATACTCAGCTCACACAAAGGAAGAGAAGTCTGTGGTCTGAAGGTGTTTTTTCTTTTGATTTATTTCTCAATTTTTTTCTTTGTGTGTTTTCTTTTTCATACCACAGTGGCAGTAGGTGAGGATTTGTTAGATCAGAGAGTTAATAGGTCACAATGGAATAATATTGTATTTACAGCCCTGAGTGTAGTGGGAGTGAACTGACACAAGAGAACAAACACTAAACAATGTTTCATAAACCTTCTTCTTTCATGTCAGTAAAATGCTATGTCTACTAATTCGAAAGGAGACTTCAGTTTGTTTTGAGATTTATTCTATGACTTTGCTATCTCCAATTATCTCACATGTTCTGGGCCTAGAGAAAGGAATCCTTTGTTTATCATTCTTTTGGTTACAAGCATTTTTAAAAGCCTAAAAAATGAGACATAGTTAATGATGACTTCTGGACATTTGTACTAAGTTGAACAGTGTCTCCTCAAATTCATATTCACCCAGAACCTCAGAACGTGACTTTATTTGGAAGTCAGGTGTTTGCAGACGTAATTAGTCAAATTAAAGTGAGGTAATTCTGGATTAGGGTGGGCCTGGTCCAATGACTGATGTCCTAACAAGAAGAGGGAACTCTGGACACAAGCACGTGGAGAGGACGCTGTGTGAGGATGGAGGCAAAGATTGTACTGCTGCGTCTTCAAGCCAAGAGAACCAAGGATCGCTGGCAGATCCACCAGAAGTTAGGAAGAAGGAAGGAAGATCCTCCCTTAGAGCCTGGAGAGAGCCCATGCCCTGCACACACCTTGATTTTAGACTTCGGCCCCCAGAGCTGTGAGAGAATAAAATTCTGTTGTTCTAAGCCACCTAAGTTTGTAGTAATTTGCTTCAGTGGCCCCAGGAAACTAACCCAGCATGGCGGCGTCATGTGCAACTGCGCTTTAGGGAGCTGACGTTTTCTAACCAAATTTCACCAACTGTTTTATAAATTCAAATTTCAACTTATTAATAATCTGTGGTGGGAAACAGCTGGCAGGATATCAAGCATTCCCTCAGGGAGCACCCATGTGGCACACAGGCCTAAATGATAAATCAGGAAGCAGAAGGAGAAATGGATACTCACCCAGCATCTGATGTGTTCCAGGCACTTTGTGTGTCACAAATAAATCTAAAGGTACAACTGTGATAAAGGCTTCGAAGAGAGATATACTGTGGCATGTAAGGGGAGGACTGAAGACGTGAAGGAGATCAAGGAAAGGATCTGGAGGGAAAACAGGAATTAACAAAAGGAAGGGAATACCAGAGGGTGGCAGATACAGAAGCCTTACACAGTTGAGGAACTGAAAGAAGGGTTCAGGGTGGTGGTTGGCTTGTACACGCGGAGGCAGGAGGGAAGCTAAGTCGTGACACACACAAGGGCTCCCAGATGGTGTTCAGATCTGTGTCTCTCTCCTAAGGGCAAAGAGGAAGTGTTAAGATTTGCTATACAAAGGAGCTACTTGATGAGATTTGCATTTTTGAAAGTTGACTCTGGCTGCCATTGGAGTACAGATTGGAGGGAAGGGGAGAGCCTGAAGCTAGCAAAGGGTCCAGGGATTAGAACTGGACACACCACACTTAGCAGACACGCTGTGAGACCCCCCAAGAGCGAGCAGGAGGCCAGGCCCCTTTTCTCCCAGTGCCAGGAGTTCCCCCAAACCACACTCGTCTCCATAGAGCCAGACTTTCCCTTGGAGGGAACTAGTCCCCAGCATTTGCCTGAATCATCCAAGCATAGAGAAAGTTACCAAAGTGGTTATTGAGATGATGGGATTGGATTAAGACTGTGGTTTTGGACTACATTTTTAGCCTTGCTACCCCAAATGCTGAGAGTTCATAAAGAGAGTTCATAAGATCGGATCTGGAATGGGATATGATGGTATAACATTTCATTTCTACACTTGAGTGTAGTGTGAGTGAATTCACAACCCTGACACAGGTGAAGAATAAACAGTCAACAGTTACCAGAGACATCCTTTCAGGTCAAAATATATACATCTAAGGCATTCTTGTGTACTGCCATGTATTTTTCTTATTTATTGGTAAATCACCTCTCTGGTCTTTTGCTATTACACCAGCACCTTGAATGTATATCCAGATACACTTCTGAGAGATTTTTCTATAGCATAGAGACTTAGTGGGAAGGTTTTCCAGGTCTAAGAGAAAACATATTCAAACACGTGTAGATCCCAGCAAACTTCTTGAAAGCTTGTTCTGATACCATAATTTTATCATCAGTCAGGTCACGCCTTGACACTTATTTCAGCCTGGGTATGGCAAACATGACACTTTCACACATCTTTTCTAATTCTTTGTAAAGTTTTTTTTTCTGATTATAAAAGTTATATATGTTTCAAAGACGGAGAAAATTTCTTTCACTCTACCTATCGAGAAAAGCTCTGCGCATGTTTGAATGAGAAGCAGGGATAAGCTGCTTGGAGTGAGGGATAAATATCCCCCCGGGATGTTCAGGTCAGAGACTCCCCGGGAAGGATGGGCTTCTGGCTTGGCTGAGCCTCCATTTCAGAATCAGCCCTTCTGCATTCCAGAGGGAAGAACTGGAAGTTGGCAGGTGGGATGGGGGCTCTGCAAAGAAGGTTCCAGAAGCTAGAGATAGTGAGCCTGGGCTGGGGAAGGACAGGGAGGTAAACCCCAGATGGAGTACAAAGTAGAAAGGGATTTGGGAAGGGAATGGCTCTTTTCCTAGAGTTCATAAATCCCACCCTTTTGTGTCAGTTGTGCCTCGAAATACATATTTAACCTCTTATTAAAGAGTCTGTGAGTTGATTCGTCCTGGCCTTTCTCCCAGGAAGGCAGCTGTACAGCTTCCATGCGTTGTTCCCACACAGCGAAGAGAGGCCGGGAGAGCCAATTTCTGATGGCAGGGGTGGAAGAAGGCGAGGAGAGGTTGGCACTGAAGAGTCAGAAACCAGAGCTGAAGGTTTGCTCTGGGTACCACCTCAGGGAACACATCCAGATCTGCTTTGCCTGCACTCCAAAACCCACATGAGCAGGTGAAGA
Organism: Camelus bactrianus; assembly: GCF_048773025.1. NCBI lineage: Eukaryota > Metazoa > Chordata > Mammalia > Artiodactyla > Camelidae > Camelus > Camelus bactrianus. Next base: position 18,230,434 of record NC_133552.1, read on the forward strand.
GGCGGAGGGATCACTAAATGTGAGGCTGAACCCAGGGTTTTAGTCTCACCTTTGGAAAGGGTTCTGGGAATCCAGGCAGACAATCCTGGAGCAGTTTAGACATTGTGCACCTGAGCAGAAGAGATGACCAAGGACAGCGGGGGTGTTGCCGGAAAATGAAACAAGTGCAATGGGGAAAACGACATGGGAAGGTGAGAGGCTGCCTCTACCCGGGGCCAGTCCAGAAGGTCTTTACAGGGAGCGCCACACCTGAGCTAAGTATGAAAGCTGAATGGTAGATCTCCACGAAGGCCAGGATGGGGAAAGGGGAATCTGCTTCCTAGAGCCACAGTAACAAATGATCACCAACTGGATGGCTTATAACAACACAAATGTACTCTCCCACGGTTCTGGAGGCCAGAAGACTGAAATCAAAGCATCACTGGGGTGCACTTCCTCTCAAGATTTTGGGGGAGACTCCCTTCCTTGCCTTTCCTACCTTCTGGTGGTTGCTGGTGTTTTTGGCTTGTGGTCACATCACTCCCGTCTCTACTTCCATCTTCACGTGGTCTTCTCCTCTTTTGTCATCTTTAAGCACACCTGTCACTGAATTTAGGGCCCATCTGGATAACCCAGCATGCTCTCATCTTGAGATACTTAAGTCAATTATGTCAGCCCATCAGGTAACATTTGCAGATTCCAGGGGTTAGGATGTGGTCATAGCTGTTTTGTCCATTTGTCCACCATTCGACTAATCACAGAGGGCACTCCATTCAGAGGATCTGTGGGAAGAACACAAACTCCTTAACAGAAGATCCTTCATGATCATGTCTCCACTATGTCCCCTAACCTCAAGGTGTGATTACTTTTTTCTCCCCACAAATGCAAGCTTTTCCCAGGCCTCCATGCTTCTGTACATGCAGTTCCCTCCTCCTGTTTTAATGAATCACATTGGATACTGGAAGGAAAATCAATAGGTTGGAATGATCATAGGGAGCAGGTTTCCGGGGTGAGGCGAAGAGGCTCTATGGTTCCAAATGTTCCTATTTCATCAGTGAAAATTTCTGGACAATCTAGCTGCATTCTGGAGGTCCGTTTACCATTTGTCTGGCTTTATGTAAGTAGCAATTAGAAGGTTGATTTGCATGAAATATGGAAGCTCCTCTCTGAAATTTGATCTTGTGTTTACTCACGAATAGCAGCTGCTCTTGAAAGCGGTTCACTTTTGAGTAAATTAGAAGCTTGTCTTCTGCTGTAAACCTGAAACTGCTCTAAAAAAATAAAGTGTATAAAAAAAAAAAGAAGTTTGTCTCTTAAGCACGTAAATATCCTAAAGGTTTATTTTGTTTTGTTTCTCAGAAGTAAGTGGAGCAGAATGAGCTGGATATTCATAAGGCTGCAGATAACTTGTTTTGAACACTCTCAGTGGCTGAGGAACAGCAGCTCAAGTGGAGAGATGCTTGAATTTCAATGGGAATTGTCAACATGCAGTGAATGACAAAGCTGCCAGCCAGCCACAAGATCGATGTATTCATATCTTTCTTTTATTGCCTCATTGTAATTAAAGCCTAAAGTGAATTATGAAAATATACAAACAAACATCTCCTGCCTTGGATTTATGCCTGGAGTGCTGTGAAACTGTGGGGGGATGATTGCTTATGTATTATGCATGTTATACCATGAAGGAGGGACTTTCATATGTAATATGGAGTTTCCATGTGATAAAAATGTCCATCAACACAAAGGCAGACGAAAAAGATACCGCTCACAAAAGATCATAAATAGACGAGGAGAAATTAAGAGGCAGGGAGGAAAAAGAAACCACTGTGGGCCAGAGACAGAAAAGGTGTAGACTGTCTGGTGCATAATCAAAGGCACATATTTTGGAGGGTTATGGTAGGCAAAATTCTAAGATGAACCCCATCACCAATGACCTTGAATAATCCCTCCCTTTGAAGGTGGGCAGGATCTGTGGATATGATGAGTGTCTCTCCTGCGATGAGGTTGTTTATCATGGCAAAGTTTAAGGGATTTTGCCCATCAGTTGGTTTTGAGTTCATCAACAGGGACATTACCTGGTTGGATCTGAATCAGATGAAACTCTTTGATTGACTGATTAATCAATTAATTAATAATTAATTAATGGAAGCACTGGGATTGAACTCAGGACCTCATGTGTGCTAGGCATGTGCTCTACCACTGAGCTATACCCTCCCCCAAGATGAAACTCTTGAAAGTGTCAGATTCTCTTGCTGGCCTTGAAGCAAGCCATCATGAGTTCTCTAACTGCCAAAAAAAAAAAAAAAAAAGAATTCTACCAGCAGCCACGTAAGGCTGGAAGAGCACCTGGAACCCCAAGTGAGACTCCACTGCGTGGCACTGACACCTGATTGCAGCTTTGGGAGACCCAGCTAGACCATGCCAGGGCTCCCCATCCATGGAAATCATGAGATAATAAATATCTGTTATTTATGATGCTACATCCCAGGTGATTTGTTACACAGCGTCATGCTAAGTGCTGGGGATACAGTGATCCCCGAGGCAAACACAACCCTGCCCTGTAGGGGACACAAACAAGGACAGAGATGACTATTGTCTGATGTGTGAGTAAAGGGTAGTACTTTTAAAGGAACTCCTGCTGCTCCTTCATCAGTGAGTGTGATTCTTTCTACAGCCCCTCTGCCATTATGCCTGCAGGGAAGGGGAACAGAGAATTCAGGAAGGAAGAGAATACGACATGGGGGAAATCCCTTCAGGGCAGGTAGGGAGCGAAAAGGAAACGCTGGTGGTTCTGAGAGGAGTGGTACAGGAGGAAGAAGGCAGGCGGAGGCAACCACAAGCGCTTGTCTCCCCAAAGTTAGGGGAGGGGGACAGGCTTTAAATAATCAGAAGAGTTTGCGGGAGATTTCAGAGAAGGGGATATTTTTCCTCTCTTTTGGGGGTAAATATTGGGAAATTTTCAAGTGCTCTTTAAAAATGCTGAATCCATCTTGACCCTGCTGAGGTGGTCAGCGGTAAAAGGACCCAGGCAGGGGGATGGCCAGAAATCGGTCCCCTGCCCTCCTTTCCTGACACTGCTCCGCCCTGTTGCCTGCAACCTTATCAACAGTCAGCTTTTTCGGTCCCACTTAAGACACAAGACAAAATAAACCTTTAGGACATTTATGTCCTCAGCGGCAAACTTCTAATTTACTCAAAAGGGAACAACTTTGATGAGCGGCTGCTATTCATGAGTAAACATGAAATCAAATTTCAGAGAAGAACTTTCTACCTTTCATACAAGAAAGAGATAATTTTCAACCAGAACAGGGTACCTTTCATGAGCAAGAGCAAGTGTTTTCTCTCACGAGTGTGATGGGTACCTTGAAGGTCAGATCAGACCACTATTAGCAAATAAAGAAACCTTTTTTTCTTAGCATCTGAATGTATTTGGGGTGTAACTGGCCCCAATATAAGCAGTACGTTAGAGTGGTGGTTTTCATCTGGTGCAGCTTTGCCCTCCCACAGACGCTTGGTAGTGTCTGGAGACATTCTGGTTGGTGGGGGGCGGGGAGGTGCATCTGGCTGACAGAGGCCATTGGTGCTCCTGATCAACCTACGATGCACAGAACAGCCCTTCCACAGTAAAAACTACACAGTCAGTGGAGCTGTTGAGAAATGCTGCCCTGGGGAAAGCACAGGTTGCTAACGGAGCATTTAGGAGGGCCTGCTGCCCAAATGAGGGTGAAAGGGAGGAGCAGGGAAGGCAGGGAACAGACAGGGACCAGCCTGAGCAAAGCCCCATGGGGTACCTAGCGTGGGAGGCAGCTGAGAGGCAGGCAATGTCTGCAGAGATGAGCTCTGCACAGACTCTGGATTTCATTCCAAGGTCCCGGGGGAGACATTGGAGGGTTTCAGGCACAGAGCAGGTTTGCCCTTTATAGCTTTCAAAGGAGTTTCAACTACTTCTCATAGGGTCTTTATAATAACTCAGTGAGGGAGGAACTGAGGATGCTTTCCTTCCTATTTAAAAATAAATCTATACTTCTTGTCTTTCCCCACACAAACTGCCCTCCTGCCATAACAGGAGGAAATGCCAGGGGAAGAAAAAGGAAGAGATGCTCTCCTGCCTTCACATGTGGAAGTGGCAAAGCTGTGCAGCAAGCGGTCATAACTGCGCGATTCGCCCACTGACCGCCAGTGTGGTCATGCATCTTGCTCTGTTTATTGTCTCTTTGGGGAACCACGACTTGGCAACAGCTACTCAGAACCGCACGATTAAATCAAGTTCTGCTCTGGCAGCTGTCTGCACAAGAACTGTTGTGGTGTGAGTGGAAATAAAGATGGACTATAAGAAGAGTGCACATGGACATAAGTAGCATGATCACTCCAGGAGGATGATTAGCTAGTCAAAAGCCAATGGGCTGCGAAACATCGAACCAGATGTCCACTACCTAATTAGCGTGAAAAGAGCAGCACAGAGAGGACAGGTTGCCTTATACATGGTACGAAAGACTGGTATTCAGATAGAAGCAGGGCAGCACATTTAGAGCATCCTGCCTGAAGGATGGCTCATTCATATCCTCCTGTTCATTGTCCACAATTGGACTGCCTTGAATTTGCAACATGCTGACCTTTCCTGGGATGGTACAATGAAACTTCTCCATGGACTCTATTTATAAAGTCCTCCACCATGCAGTGGGTGAAGGTGCAGCGTTTTGCCTTCTGTTCCGCAGGTGGTGAAGAGGAGGATTCTGTGAATAAACTATATTATTTACTGCCCAGGGCAACGATTGCTTAACAACTTCTCTGATGTATCTGAGAAATATCTGCCAATAAATAGAAGTTAAGTGAAGACCAGAATAAATTCAAGAAATAATTTCCATCAGGAACCATGATTGTTTTTCATTGTTTAACATCAGGGACTGTACTAATCCCTCCGAATTTATTTTCCTTAATTGTAGGTGACACGTGACATTCCTGTGCTCTAGAACCTCCCTTCATTGTCAAAGTTAAATTAATTAATTAATTAATTTTTTGGTAGGGGCAGGTGATTAGGTTTACTTATTTATTTATTCTTAGAGGAAGTACTGGGGATTGAACTCAGGACCTCATGCCTGCTAAGCATGTCCTCTATCACTTGAGCTATACCCTCCCACCTCAAAGTTAAATTTAAGTATCAGGCATACAAAGTCTTTCACAATCTGACCTCACCTGCTCTGCCTGCTTTTCTACTCCCGCCCTACTTGGGACCCCAGTATGATGCAGTAGCCACATCAGGGGCCCTGCCGCTCCCCACTTGGGTTGCCCATTTAATGCCCCCTTGTTTTTAACAATATTATTTCCTCTGTCTAGACTGCCTTACCACTCCACCCGGAATACACCTTTGGATCACTTCAAATGCTGAGTTGGTTGGGGGTGTATGCAAAATGACCAAGGTTGGAAATCCAGATTTTGGGCATCAGAGCTAAACTCCTTGTCCTTTGACCTGGACATGAATGTCAGTTTGATTCTTACATTGGTCATTTGCAAACAGATACCCACTCAGCTCACAAGGGTCCCCAACTTTTGGGAACTGCCACCCCACCCCCGGACTCTGGAGTGGACCTCTGGCAGCTGTACTTGTTATCAGAATAGCCTCACTTTTTAGAGCTAGTACTTGACACCCTGGAAAGGAATTGCTTTTCTGAAAACTTTTAATTGGGATCCAGGAAGAATTAGGTCATACACATTAGGTGACTGGAGCTGCAACTTAGATTTAACAACTGTGAAGCAGCCATCTTCACTGTGACACTGCAGAGGATGCAGAGGAAATAAGACCTCGGAGAGAGAACTGTAACAAACCTATATGGAAAAGAGATGAGAGATGGAGAGAGAGACCTGGCAGCTTCATAGGCCTTAATTTCAGTTGCTTTCTGAAGCCCAGTGCAGCCACATTTCTGTTCTTATGGTCCACAAAGTAACACCGCATCCTTACAACAAATCCTTGCCTTTTCATTTCTTTCCTGCTCAGTTGCAGATTACAGCACAGTAGGCTCATTTGATGGTGCAAATCCCCTCTCTTGGTTTTAATTACATTTCCTCTTTCATCTTCAACTTCCATTTTCTGACTTTAACCCCACTGCTGAATACAATCCATTGTGTGATTATAACACAAGTTGTTTATCCATTTTCCTATGGATAGACATTTAGATTGCTTCCTTTTTAAGAAACTTTCAAAATGTCCTTTTCTGCTATTTCAAAGAAAGCTAACAATATTCTTGCATGTGTCTACAATTATACATAATTAAGAATCTTTAGAGTATATTCCTAGGAGTGGAATTGTACAGCCGTAAGTTACGCACATGTTTAACTTTACAAGATAATGTCAAGTTGTTTTCTAAAGTCATTGTACTAGCTTATGCTCCCAGCATCATTAGTAACAATACATAACCAGTATTTACTGAGCATTTATCATACACCAGGCAGTCACCAACTGATAGAGGTTTAATGTTGCCCTTTCTTGCATTCCTACGATAAACACTACTTGATCATGATGTATCTTATTTGTAATATACTGTTGGATTAGGATGGTTAGTATTTTATTTATTAACCACATTCAGAAGTACAAAGGACCGCCAAATTGTCTTTATTTGCCTTGACACTGCCTGGGTTTAAAATCGAAGTCATACTAACCTCTAGAAAAGAGGTTATCTTTGTTCTGTTTTCTGCAATGATTTATATAAATGGTTATTTTCTGTTCCTCAAAAACCATCAAAACTCAGCAGTTAAACCAGAGTAGGTCTCTTTTTTGGGGGTGAAGCTGGGGATCTCCTTGATAATAATGTCAATTTCTTTAAATATAATTAGCCTCTTTAAATATATTTTCCCTCATATCAATTTTGATATTTTGTTTTTTTTTTCCAGAATGTTACCTTTTTTATCTAGATTGCCAAATAGTTACTCATTTTATTATTTTAAACTGCTGTGTTTGCAGTTATTTTTCTTTTCTATTCTGTGATTTAGTTGCTTCTTGTCTACTGTTTTCTTGATCGGTTTTAAAAAACATTTTTTACTTTAATGAAAAAGAAGATGAAAATGAATATATGTATGTATATGAATGACTGGGACACCTGCTGTACACCAGAAACTAACACATTGTAACTGACTGTACTTCAATAAAAACAAATTAAAAATTTAAAAAAAAAAACCAGTTTTTAATTTGGTTGATGTTCTCGGTTTAATTTCTGCTTTCATTTTTATTGATTTCTTTCTTCTGTGTTTCTTTGGGTGTGACTTGTTGCTTGTTTCCTGATTTCTTAAGCTCTTTTGTTTTCAGTATTTTGGTTTTTGATTATTTGTTTTCTTATTTTTCTGGTTGGAACTTCTTCCCCCAGAATGCTCCACAAAGCTCCCTCCCCTCTTTCCAAATGTTGTTTTTCAACTTGCAACTCCTCCTCCCTTTCCGTCCCTTCTCTTGCTTTATTTTTCTCGACAGTATTTACTGCCATCAAAGTAGATATTTTCCTCCTTTTTTATTTATTGTCTATTTCCTCACATTACAATGTGAGTTCTTTTAATTTTGATAAATTTATAGAATTGTTCAATCATCATCATATCTAGAACATTTTCTTCACCCCAGAAAGTTTCACTGTGTTCTTTACAGTTAATTTCCCCTCCATCCCAACCACTGATTTGCTTCCGTCTTTCTAAATTTAGAAGAAAGGGTTTTTTGACTGTTTTACTCAGTGCTAGAGCCCCAGTACCTAAAGCACCTGGCATATAATAGGTGATCAACAAGTATCTGTTAAGTAAGATTTTCAAATAATCTTATATTTTTCTTTTCACCTGTATGATTTGTTTCTAGAGATATGTTTAAAACTTCCAAAAAACTTCATTAAAATATTTTTTATTTTAGCTTTATTGAAATATAATTGACAAATAAATCCAAAAATACTTGTTGATACATCTGTTTCTTTCTGGGATTCTGTCCATCAATGCTTTATATATTTTGGAGTTATTGTTGCCATATGATTATTATCTTACTGGTCTATTGTTCCTTTTTTAAAAATGTTAACATTCCTCTTTATTGTCTATGATATTTTAACTTTGAATCCTATTTTTTCCAATATTAAAATTACTATCTTGATTATCTTTTAGCTCTCATGCCTTAATCTTATCCCATCTCTTTATGTTTTACTGGTCCAGATCATTATTGTGTCTCTTACTGTACTTAAAACATTATTAGATCTTATTATTTTAAGACTCTGAGAGTCTCTATCTTCTTTTTTTTTTTTAACATTTTTTATTGATCTATAATTATTTTACAATGTTGTGTCAAGTTCCAGTGTAGAGCACAATTTTTCAGTTACACATGAACATATTGAGAGTCTCTATCTTCTGAATGATGAGTTCAACACTCACATTTCTTTCTCTCTGGCTTTTTTCTTTAGCCATTTTCTCTTATATTTTTTATACTTTAATTCTGTGGACTCATCTCTCCTTTCTAGTCTTCTATTAGGTAAATTAAGACCTTTAATTATATTTATTTTTCTCTATTACTTTCTTGCACAAATAAAATCTCTATCTCTTCCCCGTGTAAGATAAGTATGATGCCACATTCTAACTTTCACCTGGTTGGTCTCCAGCCAACCCTGCTTCCCTCCCCAACACTCTGGGTATCACCTGGCTTTGGTTCTAGATTGCAATCATCAGAAGAAAGAAAACAACCCTCCAGCTTTTTGAGTGTGTCGCCCAGGACCAGACCACAATCCCCTTTTCTCTCTCCTGCAGAGAGAGATGAGAAGAGCTCTCAGTCTTTGTAGGTCTCCAGGTCCATACACTTTTTCTCCATAGCATTTACTAGCATCAAAATTCTATATATTTTACTTATTATTGATTTTCTGTCTCCTCCTATTAGAATGCCCTTTTAATTTTAGTAGCTTTACAGAATAGTTTCATCATTATTTTAATCCACTAATCAGGGCAAGTAAACATGCAATTATAATACAATGCAATTGACTTCTGTAATAAAGTATCACAAGGTAGTATGTGTGTGGGCAAGGGTCACTCAACCCAGCCTGGAGTACCAGGGAAGACGACGATGTTGGGGGATGGTACTCTGCCTAGGGTCGAAATGAAATACAACTCTTTTGGCTTCCATGATGATGAGACCCAGGTGTACCTCCACCTACTGCTGCTCCTACTGGCCTCTGTTTAAATTATTCTTTTTTTTGTCCTCCAAAACTATTATTCAGTTGAAAAGACAGACTTTTAGTCTGTACCCTCTGCACCTCCTCATTTTAATAGATGCCAGACTTTCTCTGAAGATACTGCCTCCCCTGTGGTCCTCCCCCACACAGGATCCTTTGGGCTGAGGGCAGGCAGGGTGTTGGCTCCTACTTTGGATACTAGCCCCACCCCCAGCCCATATCTGGCTTCCTCAAGCCCCCTGCTCCTCTTCCTCTTCTTACATCCTCAACCTCTCCTCTCCACTGGTTCTTTATTGTACAAATGTGTTTAAGTTACTTGCATTCTAAAAACAGAACCAAAAGAAAAAAAAAAAAGACCCCCACCCTCCTCCACTAACCACTCCTCTCCTCCCCTTCACAGCCAGTCTTAAGAAGAGTGTATGTGTATCTGCATCTCCTTGCCTCCCAAGTACCCATTAGGCTTTTAGCTTCTGATTCTTCTTCAGTCAGTTTTGATAGTTTCTGTTTCTAGGAATTTGTCCATTTTCTCCGACTTATCTAATTTGTTGCTAATGCATTTGCTCATGGCATTTCCTTATAATCCTTTCATTTCTGGAAGGCCAGTAGCAAGGTAGCAATGTGACTCTTCTTTTCTTGGTCAGTCCAGCTTAAAGGTTTGTCAATTTCATTGATCTTTTCAAAGGACCAGCTTTGGGTTCATTGACTTTTCTTTATTGTTTTTCTATTCTCTCTTTCATTTATTTCTGCCCCAATCCTTAATATTTCCTTTCTCTGCTTGCTTTGGGTTTAGTTTGCTCTTCTTTTTCCAATGTCTTAAGGTGAAAGCTTATGTTACTAGATTTCTTCTTTTTAAAAGGTGTTATAACTAGAAATTTCCCTCTAAGCAAAGTTGCAAGCTCAAAGATTTTTCATTTTCATTCATTTCAAAGAATTTTCTAATTTCCTTGTGACTTCTTCTTACTAAAAGCACTGCTGCAGTTTCCGAAGGCAGTGAACACATATTTTGCTTCTACTCAGTGCAGCATTTGACACTGTGATCAGGCCCTCCTTAAATTTCCCTTCTCCCAAAGGTTTGAAGATTTTTTTTAACTGCTTTCCCTCTAGCTGTTTATTCTTACTCAGTGATTTTCATGGACTCATCTTCTTCCACTTACCCACTAAATGTTAATGTTTTCACAAATCTTCTGCAGGGAAGTAATAGAGCAGAGTCCCTAAGGATCAAGACAAAACTGAAGATGCCCATCTTGGGCTGCTGTGAAAGGAAGGGAAAATGGTCCAAAGATAACATGGGGCCTGATACAAGGCAATGTCCAATAGAGCTGGGAGTTGGGAAACGTATTCTGGGCCCAGCTGGACCTTCAGCCTTAGTGGGAAAGCATCACGGGCTTCTGGAGCTGCTTCTGTGAAGGAGGTAGAACTAGGTCAAGTGCAAAGGAAACGTAGAGGAGACCCAGGCAATGTGAGGAGCGGAGGTAGAAATAGGCCATCTGGTTCAACACGGACACTGAGCTTCCAGAGCACTAGGCAGCTACCATAGATGTAATCACACCAGTTATAAAATCTTCAGGGTCCCTTTTGGCCCTTCTCACCTCCTTCTCTGTCCCTATCTGCCCTAGTTGTTTTAGCTTTATCACAATTGAAAACTGTATATGTCCATGAATGACTGAAAAATTGTGCTGAACACTGGAATTTTACACAACATTGTAAAATGATTATAAATCAATAAAAAAAATGTTAAAAAAAAAAGAAAAGAAAAGAAAACTGTTCTTGTTGTGGCTTCATGCCTCCGTTTCCTCTTGTAACTTCTGCAGTGAAGAGCAGAACATGGCTGGGCATGGCTGGCAGCCACAAGTTGCAAGTATGAAAAATTGGCAGTCTCCCTGCAGAATCTCTTAGCTTGCTAAGTTTTGAAAACTTTATTATCAGATTGTCTTTTGTTTCAGCTTCCCCAAACTCAGTTGGAAGGTCATTGTCAGGTAGTGATGGTCCAATACGTGCCAAATAGGGATGCTGTTATTGACACCTCCTCTTTTCATAAAAAGGGTCCTCTTGAGAAAAGAGAGAGCCACCAGGTCACAACGGAGCAGCATCTATCAATTTGCATAGCACAGGATTCAGTTGTAGGTGCCAGGTTTTTGTGGACAGAAAGTCATCATGGAAGTACATAATGCACTCTTCTTTCTAATTAGCACACGTTTATGGATTTAGGAAATTTGTAATGAAAGTATCCAAGGTTATTAGCACACCCCATCTCTGACATTTGTACTCTAAAATAGCCAAGGGAAGAAATTAAGGAATTTTCTAGATCTTGGTCCACAGCGCTGTCCTGAAAGACAAGTTTTGTTAATCAAGTTTTGAAACTCTCTTCCTCATTTCCTAGAGTATTGACATCAAAATTCCAAGTAATTACTGAAAAGAGCTGACTTTGGATCTTTTCCAAATTCTTGCATTCAACTTTTCTAGACATCATTTTGAAAAATATCACTTATAGCAAAATGAATGAAAACATAAGAGAAAAAAATTCACAAGGAGGATCCTATGCATAATGGTGACAGGATGGTAATAACTACGCATCAAGAAGTATCAAGTGAGCACCTTCTTTCTCTATGCTAAGCACTGACATGCAAGATACAGAGAGAACAAAATATAGTCCCTGCCTTTGGATGGCTTACAATCCAGCGAAGAAAGCCTGCATGCATTGTGGTAGGCAGAAATCTCAGAGAGCCCCCAAGACGCGAGTCCCCAGTGTGCACAGTTAGTAAATCAAATAATACTCTAGGTACTGCTGTGAAGAGATTTTGAAGATGCAATGAACATCCTAAATCAGTCAACCTTAAAAAAGGGAGATTTTAATCAGATGGGCCTGACCTCATCACATGAGCCCTTTAAGTCATGTGGCAAGGGATGTGGGTGGCCTCTAGGAGATAAGAGGGACCCCCGGCTGACAGCCAAGAGGAAAGAGAGACCTCAGTCCTACAACCACAAAGAACTAAATTTGACCAACAACCTGAATGAGCTTGGAAGTGAATTTTTTTTGTCAGAGACCCCAGCAAGGAACACTGCAAGGCCAGCACCTTGATATCAGCTGTATAAGGGGGCAGAGAATCCCATTAAGCCTGTCTAGACATCTGATCTGTAGAACTATGAGCTCACAAATGATGGCTGTTTTAAGCTGTTAAATTTGTGATGATTTGAAAACATCTACATGCACGGAAAGAGAATAATGACAATACAAGAAAGCTTTTGTGCCAGACATGCTGCTGCATTGCATGTAGAGCTGCACCTGTCTCCATGTCAGGAGATGATGTGTGCAGATAACGTGAAGGGTCCAGAGGATATTTTGAGAATGTGTGGTTGCATAGTTAAGAGCTCAGGCTTTGCAGCCTGAGTAACCAGATTTAAATCCTGACTCCACGTTTTACAAACTGTCTATTGTTCTATAAAGTACATAACATCCAGGGATATTCTGAAAAGTAAATGACATACAAACACCTATTAGAATAGCCAAAATCTGGAACGATGGCAACACCCAATGCTGGTGAGGATGTGGAGCAACAGGAACACTCATTCCTTGCTGAAGGGAATGCAAAATGGTGCAGCCACTTGGGAAGATAGTTTGACAGTTTTTGACAAAACTAAACATACTTTTAGCATATGATCTGGCAATTGCATTTCTTACTAGGCACCCAAAGGAGTTGAAAAAATATGTCCAGACAAAACCCTCCCACATGGATGTTTACAGCAGCTTTGTTTGTAATTGCTAAAACTTGGGAACAATCGAGATGTCCTTCAGCAGGCGAATTGGTAAATAAACTGTAGTACTTCCAGACAATGGAATACTATTTAGTACTAAAAAGAAATGAGCTGTCAAATCAGGCAAAGACATGGAGGAACCTCAAATGCATGTATGCCATAACACATTTGTCCAAACCTGTAGAGTGTACAACACTGAGAGTGAACAATAAAGTAAGCTAAGGACTACTCTGATGTATCAGTGTAGGTTCGTCTTTGGTAAAAAATATACTATTCTACTGAGTCATATGGATAATGAGGGGCACTGTGGACGTGTGAGGATAGGGGTATGTGGGCAATCTCTGTGCCTTCCTTTCAACTTTGTTGTAAACCTAAAACTGTTCTAAAACAATAAAGTCTTAAAAAATTGATGAAATAATGCTTACAGAAGGCTTAGATAATGAATGACCTCAGAATGGAGATATTATATATACATACATATTTTTACAAAGAGTGTTTATTAAATTAAATGCTCAATAATTACTATTTGCTAGAATTTCCCAATTGAAAAAAAAAAAAAAAACCTCATCTTCAAAGACACTCTGTGATATAAAGGTCTTACAATTCATTTCCCTTCTCAAGTGCTGTATTGAGAATGTTCCCCAACAAACTATAGGCCCTGAGAAGTCTTGCAGTATTGAAACCTGTTTGACTTTGTTTAACTCAGTTACTCTTCAAACTTACTTGACCACAGAACCCTTCTGTCAGCAAACATATATCACCATCCATGAGAACAACTTCTGTGGCGCTTACTCTAAGAGACAGATACAGACAATTCACTCATCATCCAACACACACTGAGCACCCAGTATGCAGCCGGTGCTCTGCTGGGGTCTCAAGAGAGTCAGGTCTCCTGTTTCTTCACACTTAACACACCAGCAGGGGAGCCAGACGCTACTCAAATAGTCATCAAACACATTATTAAAAAACTGTGCTATGTGCTAAGTGCTATGAAGGAGAAATGTAGGAAACACAAGAGAATAGCATTTAGACCAGGAGATGTTCAGGGAAGATCTCTGTGACAAAGTGACATTTAAGCTGAAGTCTGAAACATGGGTAGACGCCAATCAAGTGTCGAGTGGGCAGAATTCTAGGTATAAATGCCTTTCAGAGTCCAGAAACAGCACAATGGGGGATAGCAACAATATTTATTAATTTGGGAGAAAAGATCAAGATTTCATTACCTTGAGATGCAGCGACATCATAAGAAACACATTTGGTCTCTGCTTCCAGTTCCTGGCAGAGTATCTAAAACCCTGGTAACTTCTGGAGCAATAGGGCTAACCTTTTTTTACTCACAGTTAAGTCCTTTTCAGCCACACCTGAATTTATGCTGGTGCAGTGACTCTTGGAGGATGCGGTGGTTGCCAGAAGAACCAGCTTGAGACTAGAGGGTGGGAACTTTCAGCTCCACACCCCTCCCTCTGGCAAGGGGTGTGGAGCTGGAGATGGACTTAATCACCACTGGCCAATTAATTAATCAATCAGGCATCTGGAATGAAGCCTTAATAAAAACCCTAAACAACACGGTTTACAGAGCTTCTGAGTTGGAGAATACAGGGAGGTGCTGGGCAGGGGCACACCCAGAGAGGGTGGGGAAGCAGTACATGTACACCCCTCCCCTCATACCTTGCCCTATGCAGCTCTTCCATTTGGTTGTTCCTGAGTTGTATCCTTTCCAAAAACAACGGTAATAGTAAGTAAACCTTTCTCTGAGTTCTGTGAGCCATTGTATCAAGTTATGCATCCCAGAAGGGAGTTGTGAGAAGCCCTAACTTACAGCTCGTTGGTCAGAACAGGTGGCACCCTGGGGCTTTGTGACTGGTGTCTGAAGTCGGGGCTTTTGTGGAACTGATTCCTTAACTCCTGGCATCTGATGCCAACTCCAAGTACAGTGTCAGAATTGAAATGAATTGTAGGACACCTAGTTGGTGTCCAAAGAGAATTGGAAAACTGTTCTGGGAAAATCCCCACACATTTGGGGTCAGAAACCCCGAGGCCACTTTCCAACTTCTGCCGCTATGACCAGCACCTGGAAGACGGTGGCCCGAGGGGGAACCAGGGACCAGCTCTTCATGCAGGAGAAAGCCCGGCAGCTCCTGGGCTACTTGAAGCCCAGCCACACGTCTCGAGCCCTCATCTTGTTCTAGGGGCTCGGCCAAGGAGAACCGGAAAACTGTTTGGTATGGGGAAAATCCCCACAAATTTGGGGTCACATACATTGTGAGTCTAGAAAAAAAATTTTTTTCCCTTTAGATGCTGTTGGGCTGCAGGCCGCAGGGCCAAAGGCCTGTACGCGCCCAGCTTCAAGACGGAAGAAAGAGCCCGGAGGCTCCAACAGAGAACTGAATGGCTTAATGGACAGGAGGGGGGGGTCTTACGTGTCTGAAGCAAGGTCCGGCAGCGACTCCCCACGGTGGGTGGCAGTCAGCGAGTAGGATGTGGCGGCCGGCTTCCCGCCCCAGGAGAGGGGGAGGATATGACGTCACTTCCCCGTTGACGTCAGGTTGGCTCATCGGTTACCAGGGAAACCAGCAGAAGGGCACGCCCCTCACCAATCCTTTGATAAGAACAATCACTAGCTGGGCCTCCAGCAAGTGTGTAGGAAGGTCAGTCAGGTGAGTGGGTGTAGGTGGTCCAGCAGGCGGTATGCAGAGCGCAAGAGAATAGCCTTTTTTTTTTTTTTTTTTTTTTGGTGGGGGGAGGTAACTAGGTTTATTTATTTATTTATTCTTAGATGAGGTACTGGGGATTGAACCCAGAGCCTCATGCATGCTATGCGCTCTATACCACTGAGCTATACCCTCCCCAAAGAATAGCCATCTTGAGCAGCCTGGCCATCCAGATGCCCATGAAATATTTAAAGGGAGATATAGTAGGTAATCGTAAACATTTTTGAAGCTCAGAAAATAGGCCAGTTAGATTATAATTTGCTTATATTTCAGCAAAAATTTACCAAAATTATAGTTACTGAAAAATAAAATTACTGGTGGGTATATGAGAAATTAATCACCAAATTTTGTGCCTATTCTAACCAGGGGGAAAACATTGGAGTGTGCCTTTACTTTAGCCTTATTTTCCTTAAAAAGAACAAAGCTTATTCTGGTGATTAATGCTTTTAAAGCCCCCTGGAGTCTCAGCTGGCAGCCATAGTTGCTGTTCCAAAGCCAAAGAGGAAAAATGTGTCTGCTTAAAAATGGAGTAATTAACAATGTGGGAAAAATCTTTTTCCTTTATTTGCTTTTCAACATGATGCTTTTGCATGGTGAAGGATGGAGTGTTAAGATTGACTATGAGTACCACAAGGGAAAAAATATGTGCACTGATATGACTATGTTGTATGAAAAATGCTCAGATGTTTAGCAGATACGCTGCAAAGACCAAGATGGCATCTTAAAACTTCTAGAGAATTCTCAAAACTTCTAGAAAATGATAACGTCCACAAGGAGACTGGCATCTTAACAATAAGAATTGGGAAACCAGGGCTATTGCCAGAGAATGTGCTGGACAAATTTTCGTGGTAGCAAAGCAATGGTGGGAATCTGCCCCCTCCCCAACCTGGGAGAGAACACGCGAATGTTGGGGGCTAGCGGCATTAGAGATAAAATGTGCTTGCCTAGATTCTCTTTGAGTGCTTCATGGTCATCCTGGAGCTCTCAGCTAAAATCCAAGGAAACCTAACCTCATCATCGCCTGCCATACCATTCCCCTCATCCAGATGAGACCCCTGTCTTTCTTTCACAGCTTGTACTACCATTGTAATTAAATCATTCATTGTATGTAGCTGTAGAGATCTTAGTCCTCAGCTCAAGTGAGCTAGAAATATAACTTACTTCATATTTCAAGATCCCATTCAACCATGGTGGTAGAAATATAGTTTCAATCAATTTGGGGTCCCAAAGGGTTCTGTAGTTCTGAAGGACTCAGGGTCTATAGTTGGAGAGAGGAAGAGGAGGAAAGGAAGTATAGAGGATGACCACTTTGTCTTTAGCGTCATCTGCCGCTGAAGCTGTCTGCTAACATGCCTATAGTCCTGTCTGGTTCTCCTTCCTTAAGCATTACAACAACAGCCTAGAGAGAGATCCTTGGAAATCTTTCTGCTCTGCCTGCCTCACCTCCTCTGGGGCAATGAACACAGCCTCGCTATTTCAGAAAGGAGAAAGCAAGGAGAGGAAAGGAAATAGCTAGAGAGAGAGAAAACATTGCTGAATATTTTAAAAATAGTAGTTCAAACATGTATTTATTTACTCTCTCTGGAAATGTGTGGGAAAAGTTATGTGGGAGATATAATTTGCCAGTCTTTACCTGCTCTGTAAGTCTAGTGTGGAAACTTAAACTCCTTAAACATAAAAAGTCAAGGAAAGCAAGTTTTAAAATATTACCCAAAAGGTGGAAGTAACCCAAGTGTCCACTGATGAATAGATAAACAAAATATCTATACATACAACAATATATCGTTCAGTCTTCAAAGGGAAGGAAATCCAGTCACAGACGACAACATGGATGAACCTTGAGGATGTCAAGATCTGTGGAATAAGCCAGTCGTAGAAAGACCTACTATATGATTTCACTTACCTGAGTGTGTAGTCAAATTCATAGAAACAGAAAGTAGAGGCGGGGAGGGTATAGATCAGTGGTAGAGTGTGTGTGCTTAGCATGCACGAGGTCCTGGGGACTAAATAAAAAAATGAATAAACTTAATTACCTCTGCCACCCTTCCCCCCAAAAAGCCACAAACAAACAAATGAAAAAGAAACAGAAAGTAGAATGGTGGTTGCCAGGGGCTGGGGGAGAAGGGAGTAGGGAGTTGTTTAGTGGGTGCAGAGTTTCGGTTTTGCAAGGTGAGTCATGGAGATAGATGTTGTTGACAGTTGCACAACAACGTGGATGTACTTAATACCACTGAACTGTACACTTAAAAGTGGTTAATCCACTTTCCCGGATATAGGCTGCTTTAATAAGAGACACAATCCAGTGGCTTAAATGAGTTTTGTGTTACATGTATTTTATCGCCATAAAATGTCCAAACACACATGTAATTGGTTGTTTCATGTCTTTCCCTAGTACAGTGCCCAGCTCATAGGAGTAACTCATAGGAGTATTTGTCAGGTGAATAAATGGACCTGGGAGTGGGATCTGGGGGCAGAGCACGCCTCAGAAAAGCAGTACCCCATGTAATGAACGATCTAGGAGACAATGGCAGGTATTCGCAAAATTTGCTGCTGATAATATTCAGTTGCCATAGTGCTCGGGTGTTTGTGAACACAGCTCTTGATTAAATATAGAAAGAGGAAAAAGAAGTATCATGTTACATACTTATAGTCACATTCTGAGTCACTTGGTCCCCTGCAGATGAAGGCTTCTTCCTGGTGAGCCTTTTAAAATGCTGATGATTTTAAAAAATTTCATAGTACTTACTGGATTTTCACAGGTTCGTACAACTAGCTTACATTTTAGCCTGTACGATAAGACCTAAAAGGAACATGTTTGCCTTTTAATGATAGAAAATAAAAGAGAAAGGATGTAGCAGTGAAGTGGGGAAAGAGGAGAGTTGTAGTTAAGGAAAAAAGCCTGGCTGTAGGGGAGCTACCAACTGCAGTTGAAGATAACATTTATTAAAATTAAAAATTCATATGCCTTTGACCCAGCAAGCCCACATCTGGGATTCTCTCCTACAGAGTTCATAAAAACACATGTATGTGGATAGTATTGCAGCATTATTTGTAGTGACAAAAAGCTGGAAACAAAGACAGTGGCTGAATAATTCATGGCATACCAACACCATAAATTTTTTCTTTTTTTCTTAACGGAGGTACTAAGGATGGAACCTAGGACCTCATGCATGCTAAGCACACACTCTGCTACTGAACTATATCCCTCCCCACAACACTATGAATTTTTATTCAGCCACTTAAAAGACTGAATTAAACCTAAACCAATTGACCTAGATTTGTATGAGGTACTGTTGAATGAGAAGAAAAAAAATGCAGAAAAATATATATAATAAAGATCTCACTTTTGTAAAGCCAAAAAAAAAAGACAAAAACCCTCCAAATCTCTGTATGCAATTTTGTGACCATGGAGAAAAACATGGGAGAACGCATACTTGGTTGGTGATCTGGCTTGTGTGTGTGTGTGTGTGTGTGTGTGTGTGTGTGTGTGTTGATGGGGGAATGACTGGTGTTGCAGGGGAATAAAAAGAAGAGGAAAAGGAGGAAACCTAGTAGAAAAAAAAAGAAAAAGCATTGCACCAAAACAATAATAGCACACGATACATATTTATGTAACATTATATGTGATATGGAAAAAATTAAGTTAAAAAAGCGATGCAGGTCTTTCCTCAGATCAAGGGGCTGCTCTTCAGCTTTGATTCCATCATCTCTGAAATATTCATGTTAATGGCAGAGGGACAACCTTACGCGACAGTGACCTCTAGGAGAGATCCAGACTCTTGACGGTGGCTGGCCTTCCTCTCTCCTGACATGATCGAGGAAGGGCCTGCTGCCTGGCATGTGGGGAGCCAAATTACTTACTTACTTATTTACTTATTTATATACTTTTTTTTAATGAGGGAGAGGTATTAGGTTTATTCATTTATGTATGTTTGGAGGAGGTAATGGAGATTGAACCCAGGACCTCGTGCATGCTAAGCATGTGCTCCACCACCTGAGCTATACCCTCCAGCCACTACTTATTTATAATCATAGAAATTAAGGTGGCCCTGAGGACCTTACAAGAAGTTCCTAGAGGTGAAAACATGAAAATTGAGCAAGAAAGTATGGGAAAAACCCTTGGAGGATGTCATGTTTTATTCACTCTGAGACCTACTATAGATCCAGGGAGTGAGAACCACTTTCGTCAAAGTGTTCTACTATATGACGTAAGGTGTATGATAGAGAAGAGGTGGGTGATGTGCAAAAACATTGTGGTGGCGGTTCAGGACTTGCCATCTTGGGTCAAGTGGCTCTGGGTTCAAATCTGCATTTGCTGGATAGAGGCTGCTTTCCTAAGAGACAGGATACAGTGGCTTAAACAATAGTTTAAATCTTTCTCAAGCAATAATCCTGACCATTAGCTGAGGGTTGGTCTGGTGGTTCCCTGGTGCTCGGCACTTTATTCATGCTGTTCTTTCATCCCTTCATGCCTGCAAGGTAAAAGCCATTTATCATTTTATTTGCCTTCCAGGCTGCTAGAGGGAGATAAAGGAAAGGGGAGGGTGTGGGTCTTTCCTTTTAACAGCTACCTCAGAAGTTGAACACATCCCTTTGGCCAGGGTCTACACCCACGGTCACACCTAGCTGCAAGGGAGGCTGGGAAATGTGGTCTCTGGCAGGCATGCACACAACTAAAACTTCCGTTACTAAAGAAGACAGGGAGGCAGACATTAAGCCAAGAAGCACACAGCTGTAGCCTTACAAAACCTAGGAAGGAAGGGCAGAGTGGACTCTGAAAGCATCAGAAGGAGGCCTGATCTAGTCTGGGAGGCTCAAGGAATTGACTTTGTTCAGCAGAGAGCTAAAGGACTTCACTAGATGAAGTAAGGAAACGGGGTTCCAGGAGGAGAGAACACCATGTACAATGGGGAGGCACAAGGCACGTTTGAGGAACTGAAAAAAGGTTTAATTTAAGCAAATACATAATTCAGTTCTCTTCCCAGGGACCTGAAGCTGGCTAGTGAAATCTACTCTAATGTGCACACCGAATGGACTAAACGACACCATTTATTTTCCATAGCTTGGAAGTATCCTACTGTGGTTTGTCTGGCAGCCCAGAGAAAGCTGACATTGACTTGGGAAGGTCTCATTATTCCTCATAGAAGAGCTGGGTCAGTGAGTGAAGTCTTTGTGTGTTTCCTTAGAAGAATTTGATAAAGTTGTGTGCCTGGTTTGTGTTACTTATGATTTTAAATAACATTAGGACGTGGTACTATAATTTTTGTCTGCAATGTATTGAAATTCGGTGCTTTGAAAATCATTTGCCTCTTTGCATTAAAGGAACAAATTGGCAGTTGGGTAATGAATCCACCTTGCCACGTGGGAGGCGAGAGCAACAATAATCATTGACTCACAGAGACTCATTTCCATACACTGCACACGAAAATCAGTTTCATTTACTTTATAATTTCACCTTCTATTAAATCCTTGTTAAGTGTGAGTCATAGTAAACTTGAGGTCTTAGAATTTGAAAGGGCCCAGGATAAAAAATTCATGAAATCTTTCTGCACTGTTTACTCCATTTTTCCTTATTGCAACTGGGTAATCATTTCTTTTTCAGCTTTAATGTGCTTCTCTCCTTTGCTTTCCCAAGGACATAACCTTCACCTCAGTGAAGGTATGTATCTGACTTGGAGAAGATGAAAATCTATTATGGGAGGAAAGCAGAGTGGACAGTGTAGGTTCCAATTTTTGGCATTCAAACCCAGGATTTGGCAGTTAGGCTCTCGTCTTGAATATGGATTTTGTATGTCAGTACTTTTAGCAAGCCCAGGAAGAAGGGCTTGGTATAGTGCAGGGAACTGTAGTCTGTAATATAGAAGAGATACCCCTAGGGAGGGTTGCCAGATAAAATACAGGACTCCCCATTAAATTTGAATTTCAGATAAGCAATGAATACTTTGTTTTTGTACAAGTATGTTCCAAATGTTGCATGGGATATACTTACACTAAAAAAAATTCACTGTTAATCTGAAATTCAAATTTAACTGGGCATCTTGTATTTTTATTTGGTAAACCTGGCAATCCTACCCCTAAGGTCTAGGACAGTGAGTCATGGACTACTATACAGTAATAGGAAAAGAAGATGTGATAGAAATCTAGGGCATGTTAATCACACTGACCATCCAAACTTTAAAGCCCTTATCTCTCTTTGAGCAGAGTCTGTACTCAGTGTAGAATCAGGAAGTACTGGATACTTGCTTTCCCAGCCTTCCTTAAATACACATGAGGGCTTATGCCAGGCAGGTACATCTACCCAGATTTGACTCGAAAGCTCGTATTTGGAAGAAGCAGGTGCAGTGTGGAGCCCATTCTGGTGATAGGTGATGACAGTGACCTTGGCAGCATCCAGTGTCCAGTGTGGTTATCAGTGGAGAAAGCTGTGGGGTCCAGTGTCCATGGCAACAGCAGTCTTTCTAAGGCCTTTTTCTGAGCATCGATCCTGGCTGCAGAGCCTCAATGCCTGGTTCTGGCACTCCCGGGGCCCTGAAGTTACCGATATCATTCTGATGGGTTCCTTTGCTCCTAACTACATCAGAGTCAGTTCTGTTCCTTGCACGGACAAACCGTGAATGATAAATGAAATATAAGCCTTCTCAGGCTTGAGGAATTGTGGAGAGAGGAACAAGAAAAGAGAGGCGAGAACAGAGTGGGCAGAACTGTGCCCAGAGAGGAGATGGAATTAGAAAAGTTGAGGAGGGCAGAGGCCTTCTTACAGGACACCCCTGTGCCTGTCTGCACCCACGGAGCCAGTGTGGGAGTCTGCAGCTGGTTCTGACTGCCCGGTGGAGATTGTAAGGACCAGTGTCCATTTGGACTGCATGGTGCTTGTGCCCTCTGGGCTTTTAAATATTATCAATTTTTAGTTTTCTAAAATTGTGGTTAAAAAAACACATAACGTAAAAGTTACCATCTTAGCCATTATTTTTAAGAAAATTATTTTTAGCTTTATTTTTCTTAGAAGAATACTCTTTTTATTTATTTTTACTTTTTAAATGGAGGTACTGGGGGTTGAACCCAGGACCTTGTGCAGGCTAAGCATGCAGTCTACCACTGAGCTCTACCCACCCCCTATCTTAGCCATTATTAAATTGAGTTCAGTAGCATTCAGTACATTCACGTTGTTGGAGCAGATCTCTAGAACTTACTAGCCTTGGAAATCTGAAACTCTGTACCCATTGAACAAATCTCCCCTTTTCCTCCCTCCCTCCAGCCCCTTCCTGTTTCTATGAATTTGACTCCTCCAGGTGCTTCATATAAGTGGCTTCTTGCAGTATTGGTCCTTTTGCATGTGGCTAATTTTACTCAGCATAATCTCCTCAAGATTCATCCATGTTGTAGCATGTGACAGGATTTCCTTCCTTTTGAAGGCTGAATAATATTCCAGTGGATGTATTTATTCTTTATTCATTCACCCATCAACGGACACTTGGGTTGCTTCCATGTCTTGGCTATTGTGAAAAACACTGCTATGAACATGGGAATGCAGTTGCCTCTTCCAGAGATTTTCAATATTTTGGAGTATTTTGGGTAGGACCATTTCATCTTGGCGAGGCAGAGGGAGTCTCTGAGGTTTAGTGGTCCAAAGCCTCCCTGGACACCAGTGTGGCACAGGTAAAACCTAGGGTGTAGCTGAGGAGTTTGATGTGGTGGAGAAGAGGCAGTTCTGCAACCAAGACCCATGCAGTGAAAGGTTGATCAGGAGTCACAGGACACCTCAGAGCACTATGAGGGCTCATAGACCAGGGAGTGCTGCTGGGCTGGGTCCATCTAAGTGAGACCAGAGTAACTGTGGATCTTCAGCCTCAAATGCCAGCAGGGAAGGCAGCACCCCAGGGGAAAGAGATGCCGTCTCAGTGAGACAGGAGGCAAGGGGGCACAACCATACAAAGAATGACACAGCAATTGAGGGCAGGACAAAACCCCGACTTGGCCCAAGATGGTGGAAGAATCAACTCCCAGTGGACATTGAGGCCCAAGATGGTAGAAGATTTGATTTCCAATAGACCTTGAGCTTCATTATATGCTCATTGTAATATATTAGCATGTTAAGTGGCACTCCCACAGGCACCCCAACAGTTCCGAAGCTAACCATAAAAGGTCAAAAAGTGAGCGGTGGCCCAGTTCCTGGGCATCCCCGCCTCTTCCTGAAAGTAGTTGGAATAATCCTCCCACTTGTTAAGACATGAAGTTACTGGGCCCATAAAAATTAGCCACCCCCACGCCTCGTGGCCCATCTCACTTTCTCAGACAACTCTGTGCTCTGGGGCCACCTCTTGCCTGCTGCCCTTTGAGACAGTCCGCACTCTGTGCAGTATGTGTCTACTTTTACTTTTAACTAAACACCCACCCCCACACCTCGTGGCCTCTCTGGCCTTCTGAGAAGCCTGTACTCTGGAGTATGTATCTCTGAATAAATCTACCTTCATTCTACTATGGCTCGCTCTTGAGTTCTTTCCTGTGGGAAGCCAAGCACCCTCACTTGATGGAGCACGTCTCAGGGACTCACCTGAGACCTGGGACATGACCATTCTTTCACACCCCATTTTCCTGCAACATCAGGTTCTTGAAGTCCCACGTGGCCATCATAAGGTTGTAAAAACCATGGAACTCAACACTCCCTCAGGAAGAGACACAGAGGGCAAGACGACTTATCTGAAGGGCACAAGGTTACCCATACGGACTGTCAAATTATTGTGCTAGATATGTAGTTACTTCTGTTCCTGGCAGAGGTGTGGACAAGGCAGAGAAGGAAGGCTAGATCAGTGAGAGATTAAACAATTATTTTTCCTTCTGCGTAGCCCAGAAATTGAGTTAACTTCTTGTGACCCTGCTCTATTTCCCCACCTTCCAACTAACTCCGTGTGCTTCAGCCACACCAGGCTGCTCGCGCACATCACCACTTGGCCCTGGAATACCCTATGGAGTTCTGAGCAAGTAGCTCAGCTGTTGCTGTCTGTGTCCTGGAGAAAAATCAATGGTTTCCTAGGTGCCTCAGCCTTGAACACGATGGGTTTCTGTTCATCCAGTTCCCGTGCTGTGGAGCTCTCCTTTCTCCACTTGAAAAAACTCATTTGCCCCTCAAGAGCCAGAGCAAATGCCATGACTGGGAAATTTATTGAGACCTGTGCTCCCTTCTGTGTTCCCTCCCCAGGCAGAATTAATCACAGCAGTCTCTCCCCGCCTTTTGTATCTGATGGTTATGTGTCGGTCCGCTTTGCTGGGCCACGAGCACATGAAGGCAGAGAGAACATGGTTGTCGTTGTTATGTGCTGGCTCCTGACATGAAACTGAGCTTCCTGGGGACAGACCCCTCTACGTCTCCCATCTCCTGTTTGTAGAAAAGCTTTAGCCTAGACCTTTCCTGAGTTCCAAAGAGGAAATTTAATCAGAGAAGTGAGAAAATGCAGAAGCAAGGGAAAATAATTGAGCAAGACAAAATAATAATAGTTTAGCCATAAAACAAAGTCAGGGACCTTTAATTCCTCCTCAAGGGCTAGAGATAACACCCTGAGCCATATCCTTGAGTTGTTCTGTGGATACTAAAACCCCCACCAGGCGGAAGAAGTTAACTACATGCTGACCACCAGCACGTAGACCCCACACCGGTTGGAATCAGAAGGTTGATGATGTTAACTCCTGAAATACCACCTCGTCACCTCACCACCAACCAATCAGGAGAATGACCACGAGCTAATCACATACCCTGCAACCCTCTCCCTCACCTTGCCTTTAAAAACCCTTCACTGAAAGCCATCGGGGAGTTTGGGTCTTTTAAGCATGAGTTGCCCACTCTCCTTGCTTGTCATTGCAATAAATGCTATACTTTCCTTCATCACAACCCAGTGTCTGTAGACAGGCTTTGCTGCAGGTCAGGAGAGCAGACTCAAGTTTGGTTCAGTAACAGACACAGAGCCTGGCAAAGAGCTGGGCACTAGGAAATGTGAGCTGGACAAATGGGATGAGTGCTCTCCTTTGTCTACCCCTGTTTAACTACTCCAGTTTCACATCAAAATGGCCTTTAATTATATTTATCTTTGATTTAAATGCTCGTGAGATTCCATTCCATTCTATTCAGTATAGCCATTTAGTGAAGTAGTTTGCCCGCAATGGCACACTATGGTGGTTAATTGATTAGATGTCTTGGTTTGATATTTTCATTCACAGAACATCAGAGTTCGAAGAGATCTTAGAAGTCATCTGGTGTGTGACTCTATGATGTCTGTATGCCAATGATTTTATGTCATACCTGCGGGTCTCTATACTAATACCTTCCTCTGGTTCCACGCTACTGCTCGGTCAACCTCCTTGTTCAGTAATCAACAGTGCTTGCTGTGTGCTTTCTGATGGGGATGATTGCGATCGTGATGGAAAGTGTTAGCTGCCAAGGGAATTGCTCTGCCGTCCTCTTGATAACAATAGTAACATCTAATATTTAGTAAATGTCTACTGCTGTGAAGACATTTTGCTGGTCACTGGAAGGACAAAAATGCCAGGACAAAAAAATAAATAGTACTTTTTTTTAAGGAACTAGTAAGTTTAGAAAAAGAGCTAGACCAGTCGAGCAATTCTAGTACAGTCAGATGATTGTTGGGTGGGAGTGTGTAGAAAGCCAAGGAAGGCCAGGCCTGTGAGGGGTGGTGAGGGGATGGGTGGTGGCAAAGAGGGAGCAGAGAATACAGATGAGGGGTTTGCCTGCTGGGCAAACTGGGGAAGCAGTTCCAGAAAGAAGGGATGGGATGTGCCAAGTGAGGAAGTGTGAGCGAAACGCTTGTGGTCATTGCCTCCAATCCTGTGTTGCAGCCAGAGAGGCAGTGGTTAGGGAGGTGGAGAGGCAACTGATGGGGCTGGAGACAGAGGCAGGAGTCAGGTCATGAAGGGCTTTTCTTGTTTCGCAAAGGAATTCATTCTCATTATGTTGGCACTGAGATCTTTGTGAATCTTGAGCAATGGATTGATATGCATATTAAGAGACCTTGCTGGTATCACTATGGTAGATAGAGGCTGAGACAAGGTTGAGGGAGACTGGTGAAGAGGTAATTTTATAAAAGACAAAGGATGAGAGTCTGGTGGTGGGGATGGGATGAGGAACATAAAGAAGAGATACTTAAGATGTAAATGTAAGAGGTCTTGGTGACATGGGTGAGAGGGAAGGACGGGAGGATGAATTCTGGTTTGGTGACTAGGGGTCTTGGGTGGATGGCGGTGGTGAGTTGAGGATGAGAATCCCACGATCCTCCAGGTCAGGATGGTTAATGTCATTTTTATCTACTGCTCTGATGCTCAGAAGACAGTTCTGGCTAAAGATACAAACATGACACTGACAGTTCCCAGAGAGAGGACCGCAGGTTACAGGATCTCCAGGGACGCCTAGATGTAGGAATAGCTAGCAAAGGAGATGAAGGAGGAAAAGCCAGGGAGAGGAAGAATAGGAGAAGGTCATGGCCAGGTGAGAGTGTTAAGGGGGAGAAAGCGATAGAGTTCAATGCTGCAGAGGGGAGCAGGACCTCAAAGAGGTCATGTATTTTAGCCACTCTGGGGGCCACTGGAAGAGCAACTGCTGTGGAGTGGGAGTCAGGAGGCCTAAAGACAAAGGTAGAAAACTTTTTCTAGAAATTGGGTTGTGAAAAGGAAAGAGAAGATGATGAACAGAGAGAGAGTCAAAAAAATTTTTTTAAATAAAAGAGAACAGACTTGGACCTACTTACACACAGAGGGGAAAGAACCAAATGAGAAGCAGGATGGAGGATCAGGGAGGAAGGGGATAGTTGGGGCAGGGAGGAATTGGAAGGGATCGGGGGTTTGGAGGAAGACTGATCTTTGAAACGTCGAGGAAGGCCATGGAGACAGCTGCTACTGAGGTTGTTGGTCAGCAGAGCCGAGGGTAGGGGTAGGACAAGAGGTTTTTGAGGGGATCTGTGCCCCTGGACTCTGTACTCAGGGAGCTGGGAAACACGGTCACTTGAGAGAGGGTGACTGTCTCACACTGCTGGGCTGCATACTCTTTCTGCCATTCACTAGCTTATGACCCTGGAGAAACTTACCCAAACACCACGTGCCTCAGTTTCCTCATCTGTACAATGGAGATGATAATAATCCTTAATGGATGGTTGTAAGAATAAAATGAGTTAAAATATGTGAAGGGCTTAGAACAGGGGTGGGCATATAATAAGTGTTGTATAACATCTATTGTTATTAGCTTTTTCTCCATCATCATTATCTGCAGAGCCAGTGGGTTTTGGGTGTAAGCTGGAGGCTATAAAGATTTGGACCAGTTGTTGAGTAAAATAGGAGAAGGGAGTAAGAACGTGAAAGATTGCTGAGCAATACTGGAGGTACAGATAAGACCTGAAGATAAAACTTGCTAACGTTGTAAATCTTCACAGCTGTGTGACGTTATCACTGAATCCCCAAAAGACATGGGTTTTATTTCCCTTATATAGATGAGGAAACTTGAGGTGTAGAGATGTCCAGTCACCTGCCTATGGTCACACACTGGTGAGGGGCAGACACAGTGATCTGACTCCAGTGCTCTGATTTTTAACCACTCTGGTGCACAAAACACACCACAAGGCAGCTCACAAACCAAACTGTCATCAGCCCTTTGGAGCTGTGGTTGCAGGGGTGGTGGAGGGACTGTGACACGCACGGGGAGAGAACAAAACAAACAGGGTGATCTGATTGTGAGGCACTGCTATGACACTGGTTAGTGCAAGTTTCCCTCGACACGAAAAAACACTAGTTTGCATCTCAGTGCAAACACAAAGCCAAACTGCGATGGGGTTTGGTAAAGAAGCTTTTGAATAAATGGACCCTTTATTCAAGGACTCGCCGGCACATTAAAGTTTATGGGACAGATAATGTGTATTATCTGGGATACACACCTGGCACAGCAAAGTGATTAGCGTGTCTTTGCTGAATAAACGACTGATAAAGTGATGGCTCTGGAAGGTGAAGGAGAAAGATTGGGGGATCTTTTAGAAATTAATCTACCAGAGGACATCCTATCAAAATGCTTTCTCTCCTACATTTTACAGTATTGGCAGTCCCCAGAAATTACTTAAACATCTGTAAAGCACTCACCTAAACAACTGAAATCACTCAACCATATTAACTGTCCTTTTAACAGCCACAGTCCTACCAGCTTCTAGCGGGTAATGGCCCAGCTGGTTTAAATGGGTCTCCATGGTTACAGGCATGCTCTGGTTTCCATGGTTACACTTCCCAGTCCCTCACAGGAGTGAGAAATATATATTTGAAATTTAAAAGGATTTTTTTTTCTTTCTTGCTAGCCTACACAGCAATCCAAGGTTCCAAGGTCTGGGATAAAAGTTCGAGTGACCTCTGGGGAAGAAAAGGGAGAAATGGTAATAGTATTTGTAATACTTGTGATTCAGCGGGGAAACATTGTGGCAGTAGGAAGAAATTGCTGTATTATGAGCCCGAGTATTTAGCTTAATTAGTGGAGGAGGAAGAAGGGAGAGGGAACAGCATATGAATGTTCAGATATGGCTTCCTGGGGCAAAGGCAGGATGTTCTCCAAAGGTGGAGGGGATTCTTCTATGTTAGAGTTCCTTTAAAATGCTCATTCCTCTTTGCCAGAGCAACGCTGTGGTCTCCTAGCATTAATTGCCCTCCAAGTGCTCATTTCAGACCATCCCTTTTGACCCATTTTTTCTTAACCAGGCATCTGTCACAAGACATCAGCCCAGGTCCAGACACTTCGTTGGATCTGGCATTTCTTGGCAGAGGGAACCCACGTGGAATTCTAGTGCCTCCTCGTGGTACCTCTAACATTTCCAGCTCTACGTTTTCCTGGGAGCAAAAATAGTCTTTCTTCATGTGTTAAGGTATCCATTCTTTCACCCACCCACCCATCCATCCATCCATCTATACATGCATACACCAATCCATCTACCCACCCATCCACCCGACCCTCTCTCTCTCCCACAAGTTTTACTGTGTATCTATTATATTTCAGTGAGGCCCTAGAAATAATTCTAATAAAAAATATAGGCTATTGCTGTCACACAGTTCACAATCCACGTATAGGGAGAGGACAAAATACATGAACAGCTCCTAAAAGCACAAAGAGCTACGAGAGAGTGACAGAGGCACATACCCACTGGCTGGGGAAGCTGTGTACGCTTTTAAGCTAGAAGACATTTTTGAGCTCGATGTTCAAGGATCCTGTCCCTCAAGGTTGCAAGATGAAAACAAAAGGGCAATATTTTATCAAACAGGAATTTCTGTCATCAAAATAAACTGGAGTATAAAATATAGTAATACCTGTCTTTATCTGAGTTCATATGTTTGCTACCTTCAAAGCAGCTCTGCAGTCAGGAGCAGGTACATAGACTTTGTGCTGTTGAAAGAAACCAGAGAAGAATGTGTCAGTATTAAACTAACTGCAACACAGCATCATCGGCTGACCGTTAACGGGGCATCTGGAGCAGAGATGACAGGCATTCCCTGGAAGGACTAGGCTGATCACTGGACAGAGGGGGTGTGTGTGTGTGTGTGTCGCGCGCGCGCGCTCTTATTATGTAGAGTGGCACAGATACAGGCGAGGAGGAAGGCACAGACACCACTTGCCCTCCCCCAGCAGCAAGGGCTTTGTGAGCAATCAGAAGAGATTGTGCCTTATTCCAAAGGCTACGGAGTCACTGAAGGATTTTAAGTAAGGGAGTGATATAATCGAATTTGTGTATTACAAAGGTCATTTTTATAGCATTATATTCATAAACAAAGTCAAGAGTGACTCCTGGGCTCTGGATTGAGTGACTTCATAGACAGTGGTGCCCATTCATGGAAAGAGATAACAGTACAGGAAGAGAGGTTGGGACATGGTAGCTATACCTACTGGTTTCTCACGTGTCCTCCCAGAGATATTCTTTTCTTCCACAAGCATATTTCATTTAAAGCAAATGATAAATTCTGTGTTGGTCAAGTGTTTGAAGCACCTGTGGAGCCTCCAAGTGATGCTACCAAATGCAAGTCTGTGTGCCCAACATGCAATGAGGCCAAACACCACCAAAATGTCAGAGCTTGGAGCAGAGAAAGGTTTACTGCAGGGCTGAGCAAGGACAGGTGACTCAAGCCCCAAAACCTTGAAATCTGCAACAGGTTTCAGCTGAGCCTTTTTAAAAGGCCAGCTGAGGGAGGGGTGTTACAGGGTATGTGATTAGCTGTGCACAATTCTCTTGATCAATCCCTAGGCACTAGAAGTCCTGGGGGCTATGCGCTCACGATCATCAAGTAGTTAATTTCTTCCATTTGATGGTTGTTTTTAGCATCTGAAAAACTCAGGAAATATACACGAGATACTATTACCTGGGGACTTCAATGAAGTGCTGCAGCAGAGGATATGGGAGAGGTCTGTCCTGGGAAGGCCCCGTAGGGTCCTGCTCAGTCATAGAGGTGGCAGGCCAGCAGGGCATCGGGGGTTAAAGAAAGCAAGCTGTATAGAGATTTAGCTGCGGGGGTCTTGGGTACCTCGAGGAAAAGGAAAGTTATAGGTGAAACAGCAAAATGGGAAGAGAAGACACTTCGAAGAACATCTGTATTTAAAGGGTGGGTAGACATATATCCAGAAGGAACCCTACTTCAAAATGACCCCTGCACCCCAGTGTTCATAGCAGCACTATTTACAATAGCCAAGACATGGAAACAGCTTAAATGTCCATCAACAGATGATTGGATAAGGAAGATGTGGTACATTTATACAATGGAATACTATTCAGCCACAAAAACCAACAACATAATGCCAGTTGCAGCAACATGGATGCTCCTGGAGAATGTCATTCTAAGTGAAGTAAGCCAGAAAGAAAAAGAAAAATACCATATGAGATCGCTCATATGTGGACTCTAAAAAAAACCACCAAAAACCAAGAAACATAAATACAAAACAGAAACAGACTCATAGACATAGAATACAAACTTGCGGTTGCCAAGGGGGCGGGGGGTGGGAAGAGACAGAATAGGATTTCAAAATGTAGAATAGATAAACAAGATTATACTGTATAGCACAGGGAAATATATACAAGATTTTATGGTAGCTCACAGCAAAAAAAAAAATATGACAATGAATGTATGTATGTTCATGTATAACTGAAAAATTGTGCTCTACACTGGAATTTGACACAACATTGTAAAATAACTATAACTCAATAAAGAAGTTTAGAAAAAAAAAAGGGTGGGTAGACAAATGACACTTCTGAAGGCCTGTGGTGGACATATGGGCTTGTGGTTCAACACTGCCACCCACACCGTGTTCACTGAAGGAACTGCCATGTTATTCTGAATTGACACCCCCAACCCCATCCAGCGTAGGGGGCCCCTAACAAAACCTAGAACAAGAGTGCTTCATCCACTCCATTCTGGCCAGGGGCAGGTAACTGTGCTGACCCAAGCCCAGCTTGAGTCCTCCTAAGGAATTACTATTATTTTTTTTAAAGATAAAACACTTTCAATCCTCAGCTGCAGCATTCACATACCTTAGCCTGGGGACAGAGTGGGTGTACTTAGTTTTCTCTGTCCGCAAGGAGGCAGGAAGAGCTGAGTCACCCTTCACTCCCAGCACAGACTCTCAGAAGGCCCAGATGCTGTGTTTCAGGTATCAGGATCCAGATACCAGGGCTCACTCTGTTCCAAAGATGCTCAAAAGACCTACTCCCAGGAGGTCAAGCCTTCTGCTCCTTTGTATCCTGTCCACCCTTAAGACATGAAGCCCTCTCGCCAGGCAGGCAGGTCCCAGGAGAACGTGATCATCTTTCCACGTGGAGTAACAATACTAGGTCTCTGACACCCCATTTGGAGCACTCTTGAGGTCAGTCTCTGGAAGTGGTGTTGATGTACAGGAGACATCTGGGGACAAGCTCTAGGCCCTTTGGGAGAGTGGAGTTGGGAAGCTGAGAGTGGAGGAGAAGCTGCCTGAGATCCCTCCCTGCCGGCAGCCCAGCGTCCTGCAGCTCGCTGCCCTGGGCTGCCTCCTTTCTGTCTCAGATCTTTGGGTCCTGGGAGATGACGAGGTTGACATTAGCCACAGGCACAGCACAGAGCTCGAGGCACCAGCCTGGACAGAGTGCACAGTGACCAGGGCCTGGGGGAGGGCAGAAGGAGGGTCAGGTTGTCCTCCCTGGGAATTTTCATGCCAAAATGAGAAAAAGAGCCAGTGTCCTTGGTGTGACTGAAGCTGTAAAATGTCAGGTTCAAAGTCATTAATGGCCATGGTCTCTATCACGAGGAAAAGATCAGCCTGTGGGGACCAAGACTGATGACAGACA
This sequence comes from Camelus bactrianus, assembly GCF_048773025.1. NCBI lineage: Eukaryota > Metazoa > Chordata > Mammalia > Artiodactyla > Camelidae > Camelus > Camelus bactrianus. The sequence goes on from NC_133552.1 coordinate 18,263,374, forward strand.
AACTCGGGGTGGCGGGTGGTGGCGGAGAAGATTTAGAACAGGACCAGCCCCAGGCCTGGAGATGCGGATTCCAGCAGCCACTGAAACCCAGAGCATCCTCGCCCTTCCTGAGCTCTGAGAGTACTTCCCTCCAGCCTCTGAATGACCTGGGATTTCTCCAACAAACACTCCTAGTCCAACTTGGATTTCTGTCCTTCGCTAACAGTACTGACTAATACTATTGACTTAGACCACGCAGAACCAGTAGGAGGCGAAGCTGGACAGTGGGATCACAGAAGGGAAAGAATTTTAAGAAGGCTGTCATCAATCCAAAACTGCAGAAAAGTTGAAGAAGACTGTTAAACTGAGCCTCAAAAAGGTCACTGAAAATCTTAATGACAGCACTTTTAGTGGACTAATTCGGAATGCCGAATTGAAGCAGGTTTGTTTTTACTTTAACATTATGAAAGTCTCATGAAAGTATGGGGCTCATCCACTAAGGATACATGAGTTTCTTTTTTAAAATTATAATTTAAAAGTCTAGCTCACGTAGCCCCCACCCTGTTTGTCAGTCTCCCCTCGGCCTCTCTTCCTCTGCCCGCCAAGTCTGGAGTATGAGTTAATCGCTGTGTTCCCTCATGGGATTCCACTTGACAAATATCCCAACCTGGATCAGTGCTCCCATGACTCATCTTGCCTTCTGCTGGTCTCTCTGTAGGACCCTCTCACCTGCATTCAGTGTTTATACCAAATCTTCCAGCCTCTGACCCCTTCCTCTCAGCAAACGGTCTGTCTCCTCTGGGTGGAATGCAGGTTGTCTACCTGTAGTCCACTGTTGGGATTCACAAGGTTGAGAAACTGAAATTATGTGTAAAAATTTACATAATGTGCACTTTTTTTGGGGGGGGTAATTAGGTTTATTTGTATATATGCACATTTTTAAATGGAGGTACTGGGGATCGAACCCAGGATCACCTGCGTGATAAGCCCTCATTCTACCGCTGAGCTGTATCCTCCCCCACCTTGTAATGTGCATTTTTAAGAGATAAAAACATCCAGAGTGTTCATCACGTTCTCAACACACCCAAAGGTTAAAAAAACCCTCGATTTCAGCAAATTGAGTATGCCAGGAGTAACCTTCCTCAGCTTTTTGAACTTTACCTAAAACCTTTCAATAACCATAACCACCTTCATTTCCTTTTCGCTACTTTTGGAAGATGTGGGATGTTGTTTACTCAAGGCCAACTTCTATTTATCATCCTTTAGCTCAGCCTTTTGAGGATATTATTCTCTCTTAGTTCCCCAGCTCTCCCCTCCACTGTCCTGCCTCTCGAGCTGGTCCCTCTCAGCCCTGAACACACACGTTACAGCAGCCCCTCCCCAGCCCGAGCCGGCGCTGCTCTTGGTCTGTGCTGTTCTCAGCTCACCTCTAGGGGGCCTGGAGCCTCCTGTGTGATCTCCTGGTGTCCTGCGTGTACCTTGGTCCTGCTCTTGCCACGATGCATTATTACAGCTACTTCTCTGCATCTGTCTCTCCCTTTAGGCTGTGAAGTTAGAAGACTACCTTTCAATCATTTTTGCATTCCTAGACCAGGGTCTTTAAAATTAAAGAAATTTTTTTTTGGGGTGGGAGGGAAGTAATTAGGTTTATTTATTTATTTGCTTTTAGAGGAGGTACTGGGGATTAAACCCTGGACCTCATGCATGCTAAACATGCACTCTAACCCTGAGCTAAACCCTCCCCGCATCCCTTAGACCAGGGTCTTGAACATTGTGGGAGCTCGAAAAATATTTGTAGACGAGACAATAAATTTAGTTCTTGTGTAGACTTCCTCCTTCTCTATTACGTCTTTTCTTGAGGTATAGAAACTAGAACAGGAAGTAGTTTTCTAGGTAGACACTCCATAGGTTTGTACAAAGGAAGCACGTCTTTTTTTTTTTTTCTTCCTCTTGTATCTCTTTTCTCACTTAGTATCCAATAATCTGTTAGCTTTTTGGGGCTATAACTGTGCACTGAGTTGGTCTGAATGACTCCCGAACCCTTTTCTGCCTTATAACTGAGAACTCAAAGCTCATAAGTATAATTCATATTATTATTGCCTTAATTAATGTCATTACTGCCAACACGGAAGCTTAATTGCTTGTAAGGCAGTGCAAAGCTCATTTAGAAATAGTTACCTATGTAAGGAAAAATACGCTACCTTTTTTCTCTTTAGCATGCTATATTTACACATGATCTAATTGTCATGAATAGGAGGCCAGGAGCACTATGGCAACGTATTTGGTTGCTAATTTTAAACAACTATTTGTTAAAGAACAACCTCCACTTGACAACACTTACTCAAAAAAAGAAATCATTTCTAACTACTCCCTAACAGGCTTACTGATTGTAGTTCTTTTTTTTTCCCCCTATTTTTTGCCTGCCTAGAATGTATTTTCTTTTGGTACCAATCCCTCCAGTTTCCATTATGCACAGAGATCAGAACCCTCAGAGCATCTGATGCATCTGGTGGTCCACGTGGACCCTCAATCAACAGTGATGGTTAACGAGAAAGTTGCTAACACCAGGCCTCATCTTGGGCTTGATGAAGTGAAGGTGGATTTGGTTCCTATCTTGTTATGTTAGTTTCCTAGGGTTGCTGAAAACAAAACAAAACAAAACAAAACAAAACCCAAAACCAACCACAAACTTGGTAGCTTAAAACAACAGAATTTATCTTTCAGTTGTGCAGGCCAGAAATCTGAAATCAAGATGTCAGAAGGCTCTAGGGGAGACTCCTTTTTTGCCTCTTCCAGCTTCTAGCAGCTTGTAGAGTTCTTTGACTCTTGGCATCGTAACTTCAATCTCTGCCTCCATCTGCATGTGGCCTTCTCCTCGGTGTGTCTTTGTGTCTTACATCTGTCTTTCCTTTCTCTTATACCAGTCACTGGATGTAAGGCCTGCCCCAAATCCTGGATGGTCTCATCTTGAGATCCTTAATTGAATTATATCTGTAAAGATCCTTATTCCAAATAAGCTCACATTCTGAGGCTCTGGGTGGATGTCTTTTGGAGGCCACCATCCAGCCCACTACACTTGCCTCTGACACTCACTCCTCCAGACCCCAATCTCCAGGTGCTCAGGAGATGAATCTGAGAATCTCCTATTCCCCTCCCTGCTTCCACTTAGTTTTGTGACTTCGTGGGTTTATGGCCCCAACTTTGGCTAACCTCTCTCAAGGGCCATCTCAGACACTAGACACATATCAAGATCCATAATAAATTTGCAACATCAGGCAAGCCTCCTTACTATTGATTGGGTTGAAGCTTGCAATTTGTTATCTCTTATTTCCCTCTTCTTTTTTCTTGTCTTGTTTGTAAGTGGAAAGGCTAAATAAATCATTTTCAATGGTATTGTGATTTATCCACTGCAGCAGAATGTGGTGAATAAACTGTGACAGCCTCATTTCTCATCCATTTTGTGCTAAATGTACTTCTTGATGTCAGAGGAGTTCATGGAAGCAGAGAAGGAGGGGACAAGCAGTGCTATCTTATTGGGCAGAACCCACCCTAAGTTGTCTCTAAAGCAGGCCAGCATGTGATTGCTCCCTCCCACACACCCCTACATGCAGATTCATAACCACGAGAACTGGAATGGTAGACACCCAATGCAAAGGGGATTAACAATGGCTGGACACTATCATTGGTTAACTGGGGGTGAACAGACAGGTAGATGGGTGATATCCCATTTCAGTAGACAAAATACTGGGATTCTCATCAGCAAATTGGTGGGCATATAAAGTGAGAGGAGGGCTATTGCCATTATCAGATGTTTTGTCCTTTGCAGTGTGTTACCTTGTTTCCAATTACAGCACTTCCACTTTCTTCTAGGGAACCAGCCTCCCAAGTTCTCAGTCTCTGTGGTTTAGACAGGGTTTAATCTACCCTTTGGCTCCATAGGTGGAGATGTGAACCAGGCTGGGCTATCGGGTGACCTCCTGCCCATGCGATTGATTCAGGGGTAAACAAGTGACCAAAGCTAGTCCCTAGAGTCAATCAGCATCAGTCCTTGGGCATTACTGGCTGGAACTAGCGGGAGAGCAGCTTTCTTTTCATTGGTTGCTGAGCTGGTAGGGGGTCACTGTAGAAGGGCTATCTCCACCTGTCACCACCTGGGAAGCCCACCTAAAGATGAAGTCCACACAAAGGAAAGCAGGCAGGGGTCCAGGGGCAGAATCCCAGTGACATGATCTGGGCATCCTGATTCGGTTGTACCCCAGCCAAGGCAAACTTCTGCGCTTTTCATTACATGAATAAATTATCCTTTTCTGAAGCCAGTTTGGGTTAGGTTTCTATCACTAGCTGCCAAGAGTCCTGATCAATATGGGAATTATCTGAGGTCTTAAGAAATGAGTGGACCTATTATCCACGGGTCTACAATAACGATAACCATCATTTATGGCCAGATTTTGTGCCAATTGCTTAAATGTGTCATCTCACGTCTTCCTCATAAAACCCTGTGAAGTCTATCATTGCCTCCCATTTTAAGACAAATTATAGCTGAGCTAGGTTAAGAAACTCTCTTGAGTTTACACAGCTAGTGGCCGGGCCAGGATTTTACTCCAGGCTACTGTTTCCAAAGTTTATGCTCTTAACTGGCATAGTATAACTCCCTTATGTTACTCAGGGCTCTTAGTTGCAAACAAAATAATATATCTGGCCAGTTTAAGCAGGTCTGGAAGCTATATAACCAGGGATATGTCCTGTGATGTTCCAGTGTCACCACCACTCCATCCCACATCACAGGTCTCCAACATGGTGGTTCACACTAGTGATGCTTGGGACTGAGTACCAGAAGTGCCACCTCATTGCTGTTGAAAATTCAGCCACCTCCACCACCATGATTCTGGAAATGTCTGCTTCTCCACTTTTCTACCCTTGGAATCCCCATCCTATGTGGGTACATCTATTGGCAGAACCCAGATGACATACTTGTGCTCCAGCAGCAAGGGAGGCTGGGAAATGAGTTTTGCCTTCTATCCTTTGACTCAAGAGGCTCAGTGACCACAGCGTGACAGCATTTTGTTGTTGTTGTTCTAGAAATCTTAATATGCCATATTTGAACCAAACCAAGTTTGGTTCTTATACTTCGGAATGTCTTAGAATTACCTGGGGATCTTACCAAAAATAGATGCCTGAACCCAAATGAAAACCTATAGACTCAAAAAACGTCTGATAATGAGGCTAGGGCATCTCTAGTTTTTAATAAGCTCCCAGAGGATTCTGATGAACATCAAAGTTTCAAAAACACTGACCTCAAGGTTTTTGTTGTCTAAATTGGTCCACATCATGTTTGTTCTCTCATCCCTCTAAACCTAGGTATTAGTCAGTGCTGGTAAATGTGGAAGTAAAGGTGCAGTCCTTTTGGGACCTACTAGAAGGACTATAAATATGATTTTTAAAAAGCTCTTTATGATTAGCTGGTAAAAGAAAATACTCTGAATCCATCTTTTCATGTTATTTTCTTAGAAGTATCACAGTATCAACTAACATCTTATAAATTAATAGGGTGAGTTCTAGTCTTATTGACAAACCAGTCTGACTGGCAAACATTTTTAACTCTAAGAGTCTCAGTTTCCAAGTATGACAATTTTATAAGCCAGTGTACAAGCTGATAAGGAAAATTAAGCTAATTTAAAAGAGCATAAGATATCCAGTTAAAATGATGACTGAAGAATGGTCATAATTTCTAGTTCATTTTGTGGCCAATGTCAAATTAACTATGTCTGTATTTATTGTCAAAGGTAGCAACCTTAGGTTAATAAATTGCTTTCTTTATGTGTGTAGTGTGGACGAGGTATTATATACAGTATTATGTTTTCTTAAGTGAGCAAAATGTGTTGCTTTCAGCCATTACCCAAAAAGATAGAAACTGTCATAAGTTACATACTTAGGCAATTCCATTTCATCTTTCATGCCCAGTGATACAAGGAGCAAGTTTATTTTCATCTCAGATCACTGACTGTATGAGAAAACTTCAGGACCACGTACCTTATCACAAGGCCTGCTCAGCTGACATTACCCCATCCCAAGGAAACCAAGAGGAAGTTCTCTAAAGGGCTGCAAAGTGGAAAGGCGGTGACCAGACAGACTTGAAAGTGAGCTTTGAAATGCTTTTCAATGTTCTAGCGTAGGTCCTTGACATTTTTCAGTCTTCATTAACACAATCACTGTATGTACCCTTGCTTTTTGCCATTCTTTTATCTATAGCTATCTTAGCAAATGCAGAAACTGGTACCTAAAAGTAAACTTGCTAGCTTTTGAAAGTTCTTTAGTTAAAATAATACCTTAGCTGCTAAAGCACAGTTACCTAAGACCTCAAAGTACTTCAGTAACAATAGCTGGTTAATCCCCCCTAGAGAATATTCAGAAGCTGAGACCAACCCTGGAGTTCGTCTTTAGCACCCCACCGAGCCCCTCACCTGTTCAATGTTCTGTATTTCCAGGGCCTTCAGTGATCTCATGGGGCCCCGACAAGCCAGGGACAAGGATCTTAGAGCCTAACTATTCCTCCCAGGGATTTTGCCTTCTCTTAGGCACCTTTTAAAATGGAGAAGTCTAAATGAAACTGAATTACTATTGACAGCATCATCTTGAGCCCTGTAGCAGCTGGCTGGTAAAAATGTTTGAAGAGTGGAAACTTTTAGGCATCAATTCACTCAGTGGAAAGTAATCCACTCCTCACAATGCAAGTACTGTCGGTACTAGTGATTATACCCATGTGGCATAAAATGACTATGCATGTAAGAATATTTAATAAAGGAAAGTGGAACGTATAACAAGGGAGAGGGGAATGTTTATAGGAACATAAGTGCAGTGATTCTCAAACTTGAGACAAAAGTAATCACTGGGAATAATTGTTAAAAATGCAGATTTCCTGATTCTGACTTCAAAGATTTTCATTCTCTAGAGGTGGTTTTGGGTGTCTGTAGTTCTACAAGCTCCCCAGGTGATTCTGATAGAGTGGCTTGAGAATTACACATTAAGAAATAGTTCTGTATTCTCCAGTCCCCAAATGAAAAAGTTCTGCCATGTCCTGGAATTCTCAAGATTAAATGATATCAATTAGTATCTGTTGAATTCATCTGATGCTATTTGGCTCTTAAAAAGAATGCATGTAATCCTCAATAATTAGGCCTAAGAGGAGGAAATGAACAATAATTCATCACAAATTCTGAAAAAAACCAAAAAATAAAAAAACATCCCAAATAGTTCTACTTAACTAATTGCAGTTTTGGTGATCAAGTAAGGCAGAAGTTCAATGTACTAGTATTCTGATAACTGATGACTGTTCTTAGTGGGGTTACACACAGGTTTTCAGAGCAAGGGCCTAAGCCATGAATTCAGATATGAGTAGGAAATTCTGGAAGACCAGTAAGGTAGACCTTTGGTATTAGGCTCCATCAGGCCAACTCCTATGTGATGTTTATGACTTGACTAAGAGCCACGGGCCTCTGGGAGGCTCCTTTCACCTTCTAAAACTGGGTTAAATGCAGTTACAAGGGCTTCCTAGTATCCACTAATACAGGGATCAACCCCAAGCATATCTCACTGTACACCACCCACACTGGTGTGATTCTTCAGGGCCTTCGCATAGATGGTCAGTCATTTTTCAAACTGCTAGCTTTTTTCACTTTTTTCAGGCTTCTCCTTAAAAAACATCTCTTCAGAGAGACTTTTCTTATCACCTTATTTAACTAGGCTTCCCATCCTCAACCACCTGTCACGGTGTCCCGTGACTCTGCTCTCTTTAGAGCACCCACTACAATTTGTGAATTGTTCCCCCAGTTTTATTGAGAAGCAGTTGACATCTATCACTGTATGAGTTTACAGCATGATGGTTTGATTTACAGAGATTGTGAAATGATTACCGCCACAGGTTCAGCTAACAATCATTTTCTCTTATAGATACAATAAAAAGGAAAAAAATGAAAAAAAAATTTCTCCTTGTGATGAGAACTCTTAGGATTTACTCTCTTGACGTCCCTATACATCTTGTACAGCAGTCTTGGCTATAGTCATCGTGTTGTGCTCTTATCTGACCCTTTTTACTGACATGTTCTGCTCTCCCACTCATATAAAACCATGAGGCAGGGAATCTGTGTTACTCACCTGTGGACACTCTGTAGTGACTAGCACAGAACCTCCTCTCAAGGAGAAGGGATACGAATGCCTGGTTCACCACTGTGTTCTCAGCACTTCGTAGCACCAAGGACACACCTGTGTTTAATAAATGTTTACTGAATGAACAAACACCTTCTTTCCTCAAGAAATACTTTTTACAGGGAAATGATCTGAAAACTCAAAGGCTCTCTTTCCTTGACCCTATAGGTCTCGATTGCTATCATTTCAATGCTTAGCTTTTGTACTGCAAAATATCTCTTTCAGTCACTTTCCCCGTTAAGGAAGAGAGGAATCCGCAGTCCTGTCTCTCTAGTAGTTCAGGTTCTAACTCTGACCCTATATAATACAAAATCAGGACTTAAGAAAATAAAAGAAGTTAATTTCCCCCTGGAATTATAAAAGAATACATACTTTCTGAAAGAATAGAAATAGAAAAAGACAAAAAACCAAAAGAATACAAAACCTCATAAACAACCAATCCAGGGAAAAACCCACCAGCTGTCATGTCACCCTGTGACATGTAAAACAATGGAGTCTTGGTGAGAAACTGAGTGCCAGCCCCTCTTGTGCCGCGGTGCTCTTAAAAGCATCTCCAATTTGTCTGTCTTGTGTTTCTAAACAGTTAATATTTGTAGTTACACTGGGATAATAAAAATCTGGCAAGTGATCTGGGGTGCAAGACTTGTTTTCCATGATAGCCCCCACCATGATCTGATTGGTTAGAACAAATCTTTACAGGCTATTCTCTTTACAAACATTGCCTGCTCCAGGTCAGTTAATAACATTACAACAAACAAAAGAAAGATAAAGACCACAACTTCCTCAGATAGAGATGCCATTTTATTTATACATAAAAAAAGTACACCTCAGGAATTCTTCTTTTCTAAAAACAGTCTTTTAATTGTACAGTTTGAAATGAAAAGACTGAAAGGGGCAGTGTATAGCTTTAAAATTTTGTACATACTATAGTCACAGTTAATTTTTTAAGCTGCAAAAAATATACCTCTCCTATAATAGGAAATGCATGACCTTTTGTTAACTGTAGGCTAAAATCACATGATGGCACGAAAAGCCAAAGTAGAAAAATTAATATTATGAAACAGGAGACTTGGTATTGATGTTACATGGGTTACATGCACCTACCTCTTAAGTATATAACCAACCGAGAATTTTATTTTTCCCAAACAATACCTATCATTGCCATGGAAAAAGTGAAGAGAAGTGATAAGGGCTCTTGTAAACAGTCTAAAAACCCTCTCCCATGATCATACATTTCTGAGTAATAATGTTAACATTATCCATCTTATATAAGGAACAAAAAGTGTCATGATGTTTTGGGAGCAAATGATTTTTATAATAACTGTTCATCTATTCTGAAGCATGTAGGCCTCAGTATGATGTAAATCTCAACATTACTTTCAAAAAAAATCATTAATTCCAAGAACCATTAAATATTCAACTGATAAATTGTCAAGTAGCTGCTACATCTGAACAAGATTAAAAAAAACTCTTAGTAAAACCGTAGCTTTTCTTTTCTTTTTTAGCACAGGGCTTAATTTATGATATTCTTCCCAATACAAAAAAATTTATCTGATGATACAGTCTTATTACAGGTGTAGCTACCTTCTCTCACCTTTTGTCTCCCCTCCCAATTCCCCCACTAGCTAAAGCCATTTATGTACCAGTAATGTGGTTAATATTCAAAGCATCAAAATCTACCTGAGACAATTTAGAGAGTTGAACAAAATCATATAATTTCAGGTACAATGAACTTAAATGTCACCTTCACCAAACAGCAAAGAATGTGAAAGTATCTGCTCAACTTTTTGAGGCAAATGTTGTTCTTTTTTCTTCTTCATTTTTAAGTTTCAAGAGGTTGCAGTTGTATAAAATTTGGCCAAGAAGTATAGGAAATTAAAAAGTTCCTAGTAAAAAATGTCAACAATCCCAATTTTCTGCCAGATGGAGGAGACTTGATTTAACCTGGACTTTCACAGCTTTGGACGAGGGGAGGGGACAAAATGAAGACCAACTTCCCATTCTGTGCAAAGAGCTACTCTGTTCTTCATTGTCAATGTTGTTATATTGGGTTTAGTCTCTCCATGGGGCAAAAAACCTCTGGCCTGGCCTTGCATTTTGTTAAAACTGCCCTGGGGTTGTAGGAAAGAGCACTAGACCTGAGGTACCAGTAAGGCGGCTCTCATGGAAAGTGTTAGGCAGAAGAGACTTTTCTTCCTTTGAGGTCACAGATATTCCAAAGGTGAGGGAAGAAATGGTAAATATCCTTTATAGACACATCCTTATTTTCCCCTTAAGATGAGAAAAGCAAAGCAAAAATAAGCATCCAAAGATGACATTTTTACTTTAGAAACTACCAAAACTTCCCCCTAAAAACATGTTAGGAATGTACATAAGGATGAGGGACTAGAAAACATTTCTTCCTTTCATCAGGGAAAAAAAATTATAACAAAATTAATGAAAGTAATAGATGCTCTGGTACAAAGTTTTGTGTTTGGACAATATCACTCACTAAAAATGACATCTTTAGTCAGAAGGCAGCTCTGTTCAATTCTGCTTGGACTAGAAGCTCTTTCAATTTGCTCAGGAGAAGAATTCATCTTTTAAATAGCAACACTCCTTGAGCAGATTACTGTTATGGAAATTATCATTGTCCTTCTATGATCAGAAGAAAAAGCTGTCCCATAACTTGACTGAACAGTTTACTCAATTTTCATAAAGTCTAAATGAACTAGAACTCAGAATCTTTTCCCATTAAAATTGTGTGCTTCATCAAAATTAGAACACAGAACTAGCAGATCAATCAGAATTAATTAGTAAGAAAATATAACTTACAGAATTTAAATTTAGGCTTTAACTAGTCAGAATTCAGAATTTTCTGTTTAACATCTTAAGAGGCAGTGCTTAAAGCATCAAAAACTTATAATAATCCATCAGTGTGGTTTTGATTATAGTTTCCATTTCCATTTTTGTATTCGGGGATTATGAGTTTGATTTTTCTAAAAAGCTATTCATGATAGATATAAAAGATCTGTTCCCAATCAATTAGCTAAAATCTGTTAAAGATAAATGGGCAAAGCCAGATCATCCCAGAGCAGTTTAATGACTTAGAAAGCTTTGGCTGAGATCAAGAGACTGAGTCTTAAGACTTCACACTGCTAATGGTTAAGGGCATATCTTGTCCCTCAGGTTGCCTCCATAGAAATACTTCATAAAGTTGGAAAAATGCAAATAGTTTTTCCTTAGCACATGGAATAATGCAGAGGTCCCTCTTTCTGACTTAAAAACAAACAAACCAAAAATCCCAGACCACAAATAAAAAGCCCTGATTGCCCAAACAAGCAAACTGATAACAAAATGGACAAAACCTCCATACTCTCTATTTTCAAGTAAACTTTGTATATTCATTGGCTGTGGGTTAGAGGGAAAACGCAAACGATTTCAAATTCATGGATTTTCTGCAAGGACCCCAACGCACTCACTCTGGGTAGGTTTGTAAAATCTGACAAGGGGATCTGAGCTGTAGGAGAGACTCAGCGGATGGTCCAGATCAGATCTCAGAGACACCACAAAAATTAGGGAGTTGGGGGGAGGGACGATGCTCAAAATAATTATTTGAAGAAAAGCCCACACTTTGTCAGAAGCCGAAGACACACAGATTCTATTCCACACAAGACACGCTGATTTTACATTTCCATGTGACTTTAAAGGATGCACAGAACAAAGGAAGTCTGTGTGGTTTTTAAGACTAAAGTAATCCACTAATCTTAAGAACTTTAAAACCAAGGAATAAAGGTGGACAGACAGAAAAAAAGAGTATTCTTCAACTCTTCTTCACTGCACAGGGAAATCCCCCTGAAGTAAGAATAAGAAAATTCAGTAAGTTGGAAAATATTTCTAACTCTGTATTTTCCCTTAAAGTCACATTTTAATATTGATGTAGGTTTCATACAATTAAAAATCACAAAGATTTTAGGAAGTAACTTTTTTTAGGAAGTAGCTTTTATGTAATCAACATCACAAACCCTTGTCAATTCGGGCTATAGACGAGTGATGTAATGGTTTTGAACCTTAACTTACAGAGAACCTTTCAAAAGCAATGAACATCTTCAAACTGTGATCTTGTTTAACATAAAAAGACTGCTAGCAAATCTCATTTTTAAATAAAGCATGCATATTTATCCAAGCTTCAAACCACACTTTCCTTTGCCGTTTCTCATAAATGAAAAAACTTTCATTTTAGCATTTTGAATAGTAATGTCCTGTTAAGTTATTATGAGGACAAGGCTACTTTTCCTGGTGTACATTTTTTATTCCACAGGTTTGAATTTTCAAAAAAATCATAGTTTACATAGGAAAAAAAAGATCTGCAGGTTTATAATCTACTTTATTATAAAAGGGAAATGAATTTTTATACACAATTATTTATAGACAGCAGAGTATTTAGTAAAGCTCAAATTCATCAATATGAAAATATACCTGTAATATACTTACTTATAAAAACATATTGCCTTTGCCATGTGAAAACCTGGTGTTTAGTTCTCTAGATTTCTTTATCAGGGCTTTTTTCTGAGCTTCATCAAACCGATGAACTTTGAGATCCTTATCACGGTCAAATGGTATTCTTTCTTGGGGCTTGTTTTTATCTTCAGCAGCCTTATTCTTTAATTTTTTATGATGAATGTCCATAAGAGATTCTGACCTTTTTGATTCCTGGGGAGAGCAAGAGAATAAAAATAAAAATCTTTAATGTGTATAGATAACTGGCAGAATGTAATCAGGAAACAAAATAATGAAGCAGCAGTGGCGAACATGAAGGAGGGCTATTTACAACCCCCCAGGTTTTTCTAAATCCAAGATAGCATCTCTGAAGAAAATATGTATCAGAGGCAAATTCAATTCAACCAAAATGTGGGTATCTACAAACTACATGCCACACAATAAAAAAAGGGCAAGACAGAGAGGAAACAAATGTTTAAATAACCATAAGGAAAAGCATGGTGTGATGAATCAAAATTAGAGTCTGAACCAAGGACACAGTGAGAAGGAAGAGCAATTATTTTTTCACTTGGGAGACCAGTTAAAGCTCCATGGATGCCCTGGTCTGTGAAGCCTGAACAGCTGGAACAGAAGAGACAGGCACTGCCAGGCTGAAGCGAAAGCAAAACAACGGGCCACCACTGACAAAGTCCGGGGCCTGTGCAGGATACACTGGCACACTCTGTGTGCCTAGAGAATTTGTGTTTCTTTCTGATTGCTTTCTCATTTCGTTTTCAGCTGGGGCAGGTGCTCGGTGGGGTAAGCGCTCACATTTTCTTCTTCCTTTTTTTAAACTGAAGTATGGTTGATTTCCACTATTATATTAGTTTCACATTTTCCAATATATCTAGTAGGATGAGGTCTGAACACAGACAATTGGTTTCATAAACTGGAAGTTCATTACAGACCACTCAGTACTGATTAAAGTAAAAGGCAGATGGCCCTGGACTGGGGAAGCCGGGGGTGCGGTGCAGGAGTAAGTGCAGCTAGTACAGACCAGCAGCCTTCAAAGTGGAGTCTATGTATTCCTGGGGGCCACATGGAGTGCATTCCATGGGGTGCGAAGGCACAGAGAAGTTTAATCCACCTACAATTCTCAACTTTTTCACGTAGTCTTACTTAAAACTGACTTGTCTGATACTGTATCTCATGAGGATGTTTCCCTTTCATGACAGCCCTTTCCCATTTAACAAAGGAGAGGCCCTTCAGAATCTTATTGTAGAATATTGTCTTGAAGAGCAAGTCTCCAGAGCATCAAGTAAAAAAATCTGAAATACTGGTACAAATGAAACTGCTAATCAAGGAACTGTAAACCCAGGAGGCTTTGTATCCTTCTGTGTCTTAAACTTATTTCTCTTTAGAGTGTGATGTCCTTTTGGAATGGGTATTTTGGCTTTTGTTGGAATGTTGTGAATTCAGATTCGCTGCTAGATGGGGCAAAGAAAGAAAGGGCAATTCCTGCTTAACAATCACCTCTCTTCCAGGCCCAGCCTCCTGGCAAAGACTATAGTAAAGAGCAAAGATGTGAAGGAGCTCAGTGAAAGCAATACAACTGGTAAGAAATGTTGAAGGTGAACTAAATGTCCATTGACAGATGACTGAATAAAGAAGTTGTGGTATATTTATACAATGGAATACTACCCAGCCATAAAAAACAATAAAATAACGACACTTGCAGCAACATGGATGGCCCTGGAGAATGTCATTCTAAGTGAAGACAGAAAAAGAAAAAATATCATATGATATCACTCACATGTGGAATCTGAAAAAAAAAAAAAAGGACAAACGAACTTATTTACAAAACAAACAGACTCACAGACATAGAAAACTAATTATGGTTACTGGGGAAAAGGATGGGAAGGGATAAATTGGGAGTTCGAGATTTGCAGATACTGACTGGTATATATAAGACAGATAAACAAGTTTATACTGTATAGCACAGGGAACTATATTCGATATCTTATAGTAGCTTACAGTGAAAAATACGAAAATGAATGTATGTATATTCATGTATGACTGAAGCATTGTGCTGTACACCAGAAATTGACACAATGTTGTAAACTGACTATATTTCAATTAAAAAAAAAAAAGAAATATTCAAGGTGGCAGTGTCTTCTTTCTAGACGACAACTCGGTACCTGCCCACCTACTTCACAATTCAGAAGTGTCATAGGAATGGTCATAATCACATCTGTTTGAAGGGAAAAATGAAGTCAGATTTTCTGACAGAAAGGAGGTCAGAAATATGCCCAATATGACAATCAGATCTGACTTTGTCAACTAGGTTATGTGGTAGTTATTTCCTATAAATTGAGCTCAATCTGGATGCTGTATTAGTAAATATTTATTTAAATTAGCACTCTTTCCATTTTCCTAATCCCTCTCATTTAATTTATAAATTGGTCATTTCATAAATTTTGATAAAGTCTTTAGGAAATGAATTGATTTGCACATCAAGTGCTTTCTAATTCTTTATTTTTAATGAAATTTGAGGTAAGAAATCAAACATTGAAAGAAAAAAAATAGGCTATCAATATATACAGCATGGAGAAACAGTTAAGAACTTAAGTTCTAATTCAGAAAAATCTGTGTAGCAATGGTGGTTCTGCTATTTTCAACACTGGTGATCTTATTAGGCAAGTAATTTAAGCCTCAATTTCTCAGATGTAAAATAATAAATCATAACAGTAATAATGTCCAAATATTTGGGTGAGATAGGAGTTAATGATCTAATATCTAATGAATACAAAGGATTTAGTACAGTGTTGGGATATATAATAATTATTCAATAAATGCTAAGTGTTCAATTTACCATGGAGGGTATAGCTCAGTGGTAGAGGGCACGCCTAGCATGCATGAGGTCCTGGGTTCAATCCCCAGTACCTCCATTAAAAATAAGTAAATATATAAACCTAATTACCACTGCCCTCACACACCACACACACAAAACCTCCTCAGCTCTCAATTTACTGAGCATTTACTATACTGTAATCCTCACAACACATCTGTAAATTAAATGTTATTATTCCTATTACACAGATTTGGAAAAGTACAAGTGAGTAAATAAGCCCTGTTCAGGGGCTGAAGAGTCAGGGCACTATGTCCCTTCTTCACCCTGTTCACCCCCGGCCCTCAGTACCCAGTGGGCTGGCGATGCTGCCAGCTTGAGCCCCAGTTGAGAGATCACTTATAATAATTTTTGTTAATAGAGCATTATGAGGTTTAAGAAAATAACTCAGAAATTGTCTAAAGAATTGAATGACAGCACTATAGCAAACTCTGTTCAATTCTCATCCACTTCTTTATGTGAACATGGTTTCTTAACTCTTAATTATAAAACTTTTTCTTAGATTTATCATTTTTTACTTGACTATTTGTGTATTTTTGTTTTTTGTTTTTTTTTTGTTTTTTATTGCTTTATAATCATTTTACAATGTTGTGTCAAATTCCAGTGTTCAGCACAATTTTTCAGTCATATATGGACATATACACACTCACTGTCACATTTTTTTCTCTGTGAGCTACCATAACATTTTGTGTATATTTCTGTGTATTTTTGTTTAAATTTTTTTTTAGGTTTTTTTTTTTTTTTTGGTTGGGGAGGTAATTAGGTTTATTTATTTTTAGAGGAGGTACTGGGGATTGAACCCAGGACCTACTGCATGCTAAGCGTGCGCTCTAACACTTTGAGCTATACCCTCCTCTCTTAATTATAAAACTCTTAACTATAGAGACAAACAAACAAAAGAACACATTTAATGTTGAAACCTCTCTTATTCTAGCATTAAGTAAGCAACATTCATTCAAAGACCAGGAACTAACTGGAAAAAAGTCTTTCATTAAGTTAAGTTCACATTTTACTTTCTATGTTTAATAACTGTTTATCAAAATTTGTAATACATTTAAATTATTTTGATCAAGTGAAATTACACCTTCATCCAAAAGTAAAGAAAAGTATAGACATTTAAAGAGTTAGGCACAGGAAATTGAAAAAAAAAACTTTTCATTTCAATTTATGTGCATATTTTTGTTGAAGTGAAATATGGCTTATCAATATAATCATATAAGACTTTCAAGCGTAAAAATGAAGCCCATTAAGATAAAATACTGTGGCAGAAGAGAAATGAAATTATGTATTCAAGGAGAAAAAGAATGAAATAAAATTTCCAGCTGTTAAGGAAGTACTTGTTCATATTTTTTTAATGGATAATAGTAGATATTAAATTGCTATGGCATTTTGATTCCATTTGAAACATTTAAGAGAGCAATTCAATATGCTATAAATTTCATCGCTGGTAACTACTGAAACTTATAATGAACATTTTTCAAGGTCAAGTAGAAGGTTTCTTTGAGGGAATACTGAGTAAAAGTACTGGTCTCTTGACCAGTTGACCAGTTGAAACAAAAAACAGATTCCTGAGCCCCATGATAGATTTTAGTGAATCAAAATTGCCAACCGTGGGTCTCAGAAACCTATGCTTTTAAAAACCACCCAGGTCCTCATACAGGTGACCTGTAAGATAGAGCATTCTTTCTGGTAGTTAGGTGACAACACAAAGAAGTGGAGTAGGGTTAATTTTAGGATGGAGAAGTATAAATACAAGTATTTGTGAATGAATAAATGTAAATCTATGCTATGAAAACTTGAACTTTTAACATCATTTCTCCACATTCTTCCTCTCTTTTTCCACAAATGAGATAATAACTCATGAGTGAGATGATAAGGATGAAGGCAGACAGACTATCAAGCATTGCAAGGGGAAGGACTGAGGATATAGGAAAGAGCTGGAGGAAACAGCAAAGTTTGGAGGGGCTGCGTGCAGACATGAGAAAGAGGGAAGCTGTAGAAGCCCTGCTTTATTTACCCAGAGCCGCTGCTGAGGAAAATGACCTGCACTGATGAGCAAAACTGTGCAGAAGGTAACAAAAAGCAAACACAAACGGAGAAATAAAGATGGCAGGTTTCAACGGACTGATCCTCTATGTTAGTAAATTAAACATCAATAAAAACAGAGGAATAAATTAAACCACTGGACTATTATAGGCAATTCAAATAATTCAAGTGCTCAAATTTATTATGATAAAAGAAATGAGCTGTTATACTAGCTTGTTTCAGGTTTTCTGTCTGTCTGGCTTAGCATAATTTGCACATTGTAACCCAGAAGACCGAACTAATGCTTGACTATAAATAAGTAATAAAACACCTAGAAGCAGTCAGTTCAGTAAAAATCGCACCAAACTCCAGTTCAGGTAGAGATCAATTTACCAAATGACCAATGTGCTGATTTACCAAATTGAATCATTTAACAAAAATGTGTGTGTTTTATACCAATTTGTAAAAGCCAGAGCAATTTATTTTGAATGGGATAGTTTTTCAAAAGCTTTTGAAAATTCATACTGATCCTAGTTGTTTGGTTTTTTAATATTTTTACATATTTTTATATTTTCTCCCATATTTAAATCTTTACATCAAACATTCCAAATCAGCTTACAATTTTAAAATGTATGTACTGAGGCTCTCTAAGAGTTAGTAGGGCTCTTACTTTCTGATCATATGCTACCCATCTCTAGGAATTAGATTTCTGATATATGACTGAAGTGAAAAACGAACTGAAAATATTACATGAGATACATTAAAAAGCCCTACACAAAAGGATTTTATACACACACACATAATACAGTTGAGAATTTTTCATAACAGATGTATAGAAAAAGACTGAGATGAAAAGGAAGACATTCAAAAAAAAAAAAAAGAAACAAGAAAAGAAGAAAAAATTAGAAGAGCATTAACAGATAGAAAAAAAAAAAGGAAGGTCATATATTTTATTCTCTGACTTACATTGTATGAGGACACCTGCTCGGCCAATCTCTTTTCCCTTCCTGACAATACATGTTCTTCATCCTTCTTAGTGAATGATTTTTTTGCTTCTTGTGTCTCCTGAGGAATGAACACAGATAACACATTACTGAACCATATAATTAAGAGCAAATAAAAAAGACATACAATTATTTTTATTCAGATTGAGTAATAACAGACTAAACTAAGCCAGGCCTGTTGAATCTCTTCTCACTAGAAATGTTAAGTTAATATACTTGATAAAGGATCTGTTAGTGTCCTACTCTAAGATTTTCCTGAAAACAAGAAAAAACCCACCCCTATCCAACAACCAATTGGAGTTTTATCAAATTCAGAGATGAGTCTGACAAACAAGATGAAACGTAGAAGAAAAATAAGGCTTAAGACGGGGAGGGTATAGCTCACTGGTAGAGCGCATGCTCTGCATGCATGAGGTCCTGGGTTCCATCCCCAGTACCTCCACTAAAATAAATAAGTGAATAAATAAACCTAATTACCTTCATCCCCAAAATAAAAAACAAAACAAAAACCAAAAAAAGAAAAAAAGAAAACAAGAAGAAAAATAAGGCTTAAGAAATTTTATGTTATCTGTTTTCAAAAACTAGGAGAAGCACTCTAAAAGGAAAAAAAAGAAAACAAAAAGAAATAAAGGGGGTACAGAAAAAATAAAAAATAAAAATAAAACTATCTTTATTCATAGATGACATGACTGTCTATGTAGAACACTCCAAAGAATCTATTAAAAACCCTTATGGACATTAGTAAGCAAGTATGGCACAGATGCAGGATACCAGGTTAACATACAAAATATACCAGCAATGAACAACTAGAATCTGAAATTTAAAAAGAAACACCATGTACCATAGCACACACACACAAATGAAATACTAAGGTAAATTTCCAATAAATTTTAATTAGGAAAAAAAAATTCTGGAGAATACAGTACCAACCAGGAATGAAGCAGGCCTGCATAAAAACAATTGAAAACCATTTTTCTCAAAGCATTTAATAGTATTTATACTTACTGTCCTCAAAACAGTATTATTACTGTTGCTATTTGCTCAAGAAAGCCAAGGAGGCCGCCATATAATTTTTATCTTAATAATGGGCTGAAACAACACTGTATTTAATAAAGTATGTTAAAAACATAGGAATAGCTAATTTCTTATTTTTCCCTAAATTTTTTCTCAGAAACAGATTCTTTTACTTGTAAATATTAAGAGATAAATGATGCTCTGCTAAGATGGAGGTGAAAACCTGACCAGTTAAGAATTAGTCCATCTACTCAAGACGGGGAGGTGAGAACATAACAGGTCTTATTCAGTTAATCTGTGCATAACACTTCCACTTCTTCCTAAAGAGCAATCTTACTTCACTTAGGCCATGTTGCAAAGGAAAGAAGTTGTCTTTTTGGAGACGATCTTAAAGGCTAAATGATAAAAACGCCAATATGTTACCTTTATAAAAGACCAGTTAAGAAAGAGTAGACAGGCATTTCAACGCTAGTCATTCAAGGTGTGTGGCTCACTTCTATACCACATCTTTTGTTACCTATTTGCCCTCAGGTGTGTTGGTTCACCTTACCTTTCTATTACAACTCTTGGATTTCCTTGAATCCTCAGGGCAAAAGAGAATTTATGATTTTGCCATCTATTCAAGGTACGGTGCTAAAATGTGGAGATTTACACATACCCTCCGTGTTTTAAGAACAACATTGTCTATTTCACAATCAATTCTTCACTAAAATGAAAGTATCCTTCAGGGCTTTTTCTATTACCTGTAACCAAATGGAATGCCTGGCAGAGGAGATATTCAATTTTGCGTCACAGAATGAAAATAGAACTCCTCATGATTCTAGGTACTGATGAACAAGATAAATAGAATTAGAGGAATGAATTAAGTGTGAAACTGTTTAAATCAGAACTGACAGAGCTATAATCATAAGGTGCCAATTAGTCAAGCATTTAAGATTTCAAAGGGACAGTTTAAGGAAATTGAAACCTTCGAATGGAGTAAATTTAAGGAGCGGTGCTGAGGACACTGGTTGGATTCGTAATTTACAATGGAATATTTTATAATAAATGGAAAGATGCAAAAAAAAAAAAGAAAATCTAACAATAATGTATTTTATGCATACTTTCGGGGGCATTTTTTGGGTAAATTATTCAATGTATTAATGAAAGTGCTTTTTGTCTGTCTTGGAGGGACCATGGAGTTTACTGCTCTCGAGCTACTGTCATTTTCAGAGAGAGTCCCTATGTATCACTTAACTTGCTACGTTAATCATGGCTTTGGCTTTTTTCAAAATATTTTAAAAAATTAACTTTCATGGAGATAGTACGCTGTATAAAGGAGGGGATTTGGAGTCAGAAAAGTCTATAATGGGATTACTGTTCACCACTTACCACATTTAATTCCAGAAAAGTTGACCTCATAGAGGACAGTTTCCTTGATAAAATGAGGTCAATAAACCTATGTCTCCAGGTTCTTCTCAGATTTAAATGGGATAATTTATTGGGAAATAGTAAGCAAATACTCTGGAAGTAACTGGTATCACTTCCTTTTCTTAGAACTTTCCTTCAGGGGAAATCTTTTCCCTTTGAAATTATAATTTAAAAAACAGTACACTTACCTAATTCTGCCTTATATTTTTTTCAAAATAGAGCCAACCTGGACAGAAATACAGGAACAAACAGACACTCTCACCTTAGCTTTTCTTTCCCTTTCGGCTGGAGTATCTGTCCAGACTGATCGATCTCCAGACTTGTCATCTGCTCTTCTCTTGAAAGTTCTGGGCCCAAGACCAAAGTCTTTCATTTCTGGAGGAAGCTCTGTCATCCAAGACTCTCTGGTAATTGGTTTAGATGAATCCTTTAAGAGAAATAAAAAATTAAATTAAAAAAAAGCAGCCTGGAAAGTGTTGTATGTGTGTAGAATACTGTATAAGTGACTGTTTCTCAATTGAGGCTTGAAAATTAACAGACTTTAAGAGAAAGAATTTAATAGATGATTGATGTTTGTGGTAATGTACGTTATAAATACTTCCATCTAATTTACTATTCCCTAGACTTCATGTTATCTTTTGCCATACAGAAATTTTTAAGTAGGCAAATTTGCCAGTTTTTTCCTTTTATAGCTTCTGAGTTACCTAGATCCTAAATTTTTATACACATACATATACCTACAAATGTACAAACACATTTTTTTTAAAGTCCATTTTTCGAATTTAGATTTTTAATCTATTTAGCTGATTTCTCAGAGTAAAGAGTATTGTGTATTTAAGACTTACATCATCTCCTTTAGCCAGTTTTTCTTTCATTCTCTGGGCTCTTTTTTCAAACTCTGTGGTTACACTATAGTTAACCGGTCCTTTGGCAGGCATCGGTCCAATGATGTCCTCCTCTTCACTGCTATCTGTTTCCTTCTGAAATAAGACGTTACTTTTAAACCAAGAGTGGAGCTACAGGTTATAGAAAATGATCCTAAAATTACAAAACAAAAAAGTGAACACTGTGTTGCTGGCTAATTACTGAGCAGTGAGCACCTTTTCTGGGCTTTCCTCAAGTGCAGGTACAGAGATGACAAATCCAGGGCATGTGGATTGTCCCACCTCCTCTCCTATGTCTATGGCAGACCTCGGTGACTTATTTCAGCTCTCTTCCTGATGGACACAGATGTGGCCTCACAATTCCTCTCAATGTTAATATTCCAGGGAATTAGTAACAAGTGATCAGAAATGACACAAGTTGAAACCATTTTCATTCCTGCTGTAAGATGCACACAAGTAAGACATTCTGGGAAGCTGTGTCAGCCTTCATGGTTTAGTATAGTCCACTGAAATGGAAATGCTGTGCAATACCTCACAAAATGCTGGGCCGAATGAGTTAATTTGGTTCCCAAAGTACCCCTCTTCTTCCCCCAAAGATATACTAGTATTCCAATAATTGAATTCAATTAGTTCATAGTAAATTATTTTAATAAAGGGTTTTCATGTAAGACTCTGTTAGATGCTATACACAGTAGGGATTAAAATAGTCCTTGTCCTCAAGCAGGAGAGAGAGAAAGATAAAGAACAATAAGACGTTTGTTCTCCAGCTCTGACAGGCAGCTTCCTCCTCTTATTTTTTCAAACTACCAGGATTAGGTGTTCATTTATGTTGTTTGTTTTCCCTGCTAACCACTCAGTGGTAACTTTCTACCCGTAGTTTCTTCTCCAAACCCTGACAGCAACTGCTTTTGGTGCAAATAACTAGATAATTACACAGTCTCGTGGCTTACCCTGACTCTCTCACACACCCCTTAGTAACTATGGATTTTGGTATACAGTGTTTCATTTGAACTTCATAACAAAACTGTGAAATGGCATTATTATTCCTGTTTTCTTTTTGGGGAAACCTAGGTTTAGAGAAGTATATTTTGAAAGGTTAAACAGATTGTTTGAGGTTATAAAACTAGTATCCGAGACTCATATTCTAAGATCAAGGCCAGTATTTTTTCTACTTGTACTACAGCAGTCCCTCTATTTTCTTTATTTCAACTGCTAATGATTTAACTTTAAATGTTTATAGCTTACCTTTGCAACAGTAAGCTCTCAGCAAAGACATTATCTCAAACATATTTACAGTCCCCTACAAATATAATACTTGGTGATATAAAACAAACAGCTACAAAAGATACACTAAAACAACAGGGTCCTGCTGTATAGCACAGAGAACTGTATTTGATACCTTGTGAGCAGGAGGGTATAGCTCAGTGGTAGAGTACGTGCCTAGCAAGCACAAGGTCCTGGGTTCAATTCCCACTACCTCCATAAATAAATAAATAAATAAATGAATAAGTAAATAAGTAAAACCTAACTACCCCCCACCCCCAATGAAAAAAAAGTGTACACAGTATTGTATGTCAATTATATCACAATAAAACTTGAAGGAAAAAAAAACAGTCTGTAATAGCCTATAAGGAAAAAGAATATGAAAAGGAATATGTATGTGTGTAAATGAATCACTATGCTGTACACCAGAAATATTAACACATTATAAATCGACTATACTTCAATTAAAAAAAAAAGATACACTGGGGGAGGGTATAGCTCAAGTGGTAGAGCACACGCTTAGCATGCACAAGGTTCTGGGTTCAATCCCTAGTACGTCCTCCAAAAATAAATAAACCAACCCAATTACCTCCCTCTCAAAAAAAATACACTAAACTTTTAATACTATAAGAGACATGACATCAATATAGTATTGAAGTTTAGGATGATGGGTAATAAGCTAATGATATTCACACTTCCATCTAATAAGAGATGGTTTTATAAAGGCAGATGCCCGAAATTTTTGAAATAAAAATCACTTAGAATGGTGGGAGACATAAATTCAATGGGTAGATGAAGGAACAGATAAAATCAAGCCCAACACAGTAAACTGAAAACGAGAACTTGGAATCATAAACCCAAATCTAATCTAGGTATCAAATCATTTTGGTGTCCTGGATGAGTATTTATTTTTTTTAAAAGGTGAGGATTTTGTTTCTTTTTTTTAAAAGTGAGTTATTTTATCCAGAAATAAAGAGAAATCATGTACCTTACTGGTTTACAGTTTGGACTGGAGAGTTAGACAGATGTACTTTCAAGGCTGCAATTTGCGGTTGTTATCAGCCCTGTGACCTCAACCACGTTATTCAACCTTTCTAGGCTTGGTTTTGTCTTTCAGTTGGGGATTATAATAGCTCCAACCAATAAGCACTCTACTAAGGTAACCCTGTGTTTTGCACATTCTTTTCAGAATCATGCTCTTCTGAGGAAACTGGGACCTTCTCTAATTCTGGGGGAAATGCTGATAATTCTAAGTCAATCACTTTGGTCTCATTCCTCCTGCCCAACTGACTGACTTGGTGTGGGCCTATGATTCAATTTTGGCCAAAGAAATATGAGGAGAGGTCTAGAGGAAACCTGGAAATGTTTTCCTCTCTCTAAAAAGGATGCACAGGACCATTCCCCTTCTACGCTTGGACACTGCCACCTGCATGTGAATCTCAATGCTGGTAGGCTTTTGTATAATGAAGGGGTCAGCCTAAGAGGAATAAACATATTGTGGATGTCAGAGAAGGTGTGAAAACCTGGGGCCTGGGTGCTCTCACTGGACTGCTGAATTGGCCAAGCCTGGAATGACCCTACCTCTAGACCTCTTCTTATGTATGAAACATATTTTCCTTATTTTGGAAATACAGATTATAGGCCACCCAGAAAGTTCTATAAACAACCCATTTGCTAACTAAGAAGGTTAAGACAAAGTTTCATTGTGAATTGGATTTTCTGTCATTAGCAGCTAAAAGCACTCTAGCTGGTGGGAAGCAAGCCACATAAATATCTAGGGGAGGGCCATTTTGGAGAGACTTGGAGCACAGATATGAAGGCTTGGGGTGGAAGCCTGCCAGGCATATTTAAGGAGGTGCAGCAAGGAGCCCAGTGTAGTTACATCAAAATAAGAGAGGAAATCAGGGAGTTAATGGAGGCCAGATTGTAGAAGGCCCTGTAAGGATGTTGGCTCTTACGCAGAGAGAGGAGGAACAAGACAGTTCTGAGTGTGAGTGACATGATCTGACTGTTTCATCTGGGCCACTCTAGCTGCTGTGTTGAGAAGAGGTAACAGAAAAACAAAGACAAATGCAAATCTCAGCTATTGTTAAGGACCAGGCCTCTAAAAAGACAGCAGACTTCCTTCTTGACTCCAAAATCATGCCATCTTTCTTTTCCAAAAATTATGTATCCAGCAGTGCCTTTCTTATACACAGGTACCAAAGCCGGGTAGGAGATAAAGATCATTATTAAAAAATTCCTCAGCTTTCTCTCTTCTGAGTCAAATCACAAAAATTCCTTAAACTTTTCATTATGCTCTATTTTCTAGCATTTTAAAGCTTCTCTTCAAGGATGAGAACCATGCATAGGTAATGCCCTGTCAACACTGAGTTGGTATTTTTCTAACAGAATCTCAGGTCTATGACACCTTTTGATTTCACCTACCTATGCTACAATCTGAAATTAATCTGAATATGACGTATCTCTCATTACATTTGAGTCAAATGATTATAGTCACTACTATGTAAAGTCTTGAGTTCGCTACAACTCATTCTTTAATAGAAAAATTTCCAAACCTCAGAGTTGAAATATGATGACACGTGTCCTGGATCACCTCTGCCTTTGTCACTTTTCTGTGTAGATTTAATAAAACCAGGCGGTAATGCAGGACCTATTATGGGCCTGAAAAATAAAATGAACCTTTATCACTCTCCCCGACTAAAAAGTCAGCTTTCAGAATAAAACCTCACACAAACAATAAAAATCCAGAAAATACAAATGTTGAAAATGAGAATTTTATTCAATAATATTATTATTACTCTATAACCTAATATTTTTTCACTTAGTATCATAAAAAATCTAATTTTTGCATTTTAGCTTTCTACTTGTTAGTCAATGATTGGATACTAAACCTATAATTCTCAATCTCTGTGGCAGTGGTGTGTTCCCACTTTTTAAAAGAATTATCTTAAATAAAAATCATTAAAAAGTCCTTATTATGGACTAAAGCTTGTGAAGGTCTTTTTTTATTTTGTGCCATGGCTTTCAGTGTTGCTACTTACTGTCCACTGACACTTAAGGGCATTATAATTACAGTCAGAACTGCTTAAGTATAAATTGAGCCCTACGGACATACATAGCACATGCATACAACAGATGTTTATGGTTACATGTGCCAAGGCAGTAAAAAAATCTAAACACTGTCCTCACAAAGAATCCAGCAATGAGGTGGAAATGTGTAAGAACGAAAATAGCTAATTTGAGATCCACAGATAAGGAAAAGGTAGTATGTGAAGGATATTTCAATCAGTGTACTTTTCTCTTTCCTTAAAAAAGCCTGGTTGGTAAGTCACTCCATTTTCTGTGGGAGCAAAATAATGCCCAAGCATAACACAAACCAGTAAGTGACAGAGCTGGAGTTTGAATCCTGGTCTATCTGATGCCAAAGTTCACTTTCTTTCAAGCTGCCCCACTGCCACATTCTGAGGGAACTGACATCTATTCAAAAGGGAAAACTGCCTAAATTCTGGGTCTGAAAAAGAGAAAGCTTTACTTTATGTATGGAAAAAATAAAAGAGGAATGATACTTTCTACTCTCTTTCATAAAGTTTCTCCTGTCTTCCTTGGTTTTTTTTCTCTAGAGATGTCCCTGGGCCAGTATTACCAACTAAGACGGCACTGAAGTCTTAAGCTGAATTTTCCAGATTGTGCTGTGTTCATTTAGAGTCTTACAGACATGCTTCCTGGTAGGGCGAAAACAGTACTAAGAGTCACAGGGTCTGATTCTGGCCAATTACTTCTTGCCTTTGCTCATAAAACTTCTTTGAACCAAAACAATTTTGCAAATGAAAAATGCAGAAATGTGGCATTGTTAGAAAGAGCAAATTAGTTATCATTTATTAAGTATAAGGAAGTGCTGTATGAGTTTTTCTGAGTACAGTTTCTAGCAGATCTACAAATGCAATTACAGCTCCATTTTCTGGCCTCAGGGAATCTGTGAGGATAAAATTAGTAATACATACAATCTGAAAATATAGTACAGGAACATAACCGTGGCATGCTATGGAGATATGTAAGATTTTCCCTCCAATATATTCTACCACCTGTTTATTTCAAACATATATTTTATTGCTGCCAAAATATAATTCTCAAGAAAGAAACTGCTATGCATTTAATAATGTATTTTCTTGGAAGGAATGTTATATCCCAGCAGTCAGCAAATTTCCTATAAGAAACCAGATAGGAAATTTTAGTCTCTGAGGGCCACATTTGGGTCTCTGTCGCAGAGCTGTCTTTGTATTTTAATGACCCCTTCAAGATCACTCTTAGCTAGTGGGCCACGCAAAACAGGTAGTGGATTGTCCATCCCTCTTATTTCTAAGAGAGCAAAGTTATATGAAATTAGAAGCTGACTAGCGTGACTATAACCTCTGAATATAAAATGTGCAACAGCCTTTTCCACTTGTTCTTGCATATTGGGATACAGTGTTATGACCTATAAAACAATCTGGTGTGCAATATCGTGTTCAGCATTTAAAAATTTTATAATTCCCAGAAGATAGGAATCAATATTTACTGTATGTTTACTCTGTGCCAGGCACCATATAAGAATCACACATGTATATACATGTGTATAAATATGAATTCTCAATTACCACAATTCTGTAAGGTACGTGTTGCTATCCTGGTTTAAGATGACAAACTGGAGGTTCAGTGAAGTTAACTATCTAATCTGGCACATAGCTATCTGTCTAATCTTTCAATAAATAATTAAGAAAACATCTGAATTAGAAGTCAGATACCAGAATTCTAGCACCAGGTCTGACACTTACTACGTGCACAACCTTATCTGTTTAAAAAAAGGGGTAAGAAGGATAATGTTTTGCCCAGCCTACCACAGAACACTCTTGTGAGTATCAAATAAGAGATAGGGAAGTTTTTTTTAATAAATTATAAAAGTGCCATAAACATGTAAATAATTATTTTCCTTATAGAAATTAAAAACTTATAAATATTTTTATATCAAATTTATTTCAAACATTCTATAAATATATAAGTTAAAAACAATTTCAGATAACTCTTTAATGAATTAACAGACACTAGTTGACATATTTAGAAAACAACTGGCCTGAAATATTACACATTATCACCTTGGAGGAGAATCATCCTGCTTTTTAAATCCAGGAGGCAGGGCTGGTCCAAAAAACCCTTCATCATCATCATCATCATCGTCATCTTGATTTCTTCTCTGTTTTCTGAAAACACAGTATAATTTTATGCATGTATGTCAGAATTGTTTTCATAGAGAAATTTTAATTTTTAAAGGAACAGTAACTCAACTAGTTGTATAAACAATGAAACAATAAATTAATCTTGCCAAGTAAGAAAAAAAATCTACCACAGGTCTTATACTAATCTTTTCCTGGAATTTATCTGTGGCCTAAAATAGAGGATGGTTACTTCTTTACAGAAGTAATATATCAGTTTTATACATTTTCTGTGGTGTTAAAGATTCTACTCAATGAAGTTTCAAATAGTCTATTTGCTATATACTTCCCAGCAAAACGTTTATGACTTTGGCTTTTAATTTCATTTAAAGAAGGGTTTTCAGTTGCTATTTCTGTATCATAATTATTAAAATACATTTAAAAAACCTTGCTACCCAATAATAAACAAAGATTCAACTTCTTATTTACATGGACCTGCGCTGAGTATGGCTAGGTCAGAGCGAAATCATTCATTTGCTTAAACAAAAACATACACTGCATGCATAATTTTTAAAAGAAATCATCTGGTTTATTTAGAATAATTTAATCACTTCACTAATACCTTAAGGAAAAATCCTTTATGTTAGAGTTTTATTGAAATTCTAGATATCTGGGGAGCTAGCTATACACTACTAGAACAAATTTCATTGTAATAGGTGTAGTTCATGAGGAAATGTCATATGAAGTGACTTCTTCCTGTGCTACACAAATGCAGATACGATATCCCCTTTGTAGCTGTCTGTTCCAGCCAATGTATACCTGGTTTGAGGCTTGATCTATCATTTGATGTAATAAGTGACTGACCTTGCAGTGGGACCACTGTCATCTTCTTCAGATTCTTGATTTCCTTCATCATACAAAGAACTGCTGTCCTCATCGCTGTCTGACGACTCTGAACTACTGCTTTTATAATTAGGAGGCAGAGCTGGTCCTGCAACTACAGAAGACGTCTTGTGTATGTCATAAGTAGTCACAACTGTTTCAGTGAACCTCAGCCGACACTTCACACTTTCTTTTCTGAAATTCACAGCACTGGCAGGCTATCATTTATTAGGACTTGAATCTCATTTGCTCCTGTTTTGTGTATAGTGGTTTTTGTCTTTCCAACTCCAAGAAGGCAGAAATCATGTCTTACACAATATTAATTTTGAGATTTACAAAAACTTTAACACTCAAACTTATAAATATAGCAATAGTGTGTAATTGTTTACATCTTCCAGTTTTTGCATTGGTTGTAATTTCGGTTGGTCCATCTGCCAAAATGTTTCATGATTTTTTTTTCTTACAGACAACATATGGTAGACAATATTTACATCACAGAGCTAACCAAACAACAAACTTGCCATTCCATACTCCAACATATTAAAAATCAAAATTACCCCATCTGGTTTCTAAGAATTTTCACTGAAGAAGATATCTTTACTGGCATTATTATACTTCTCGGTTAGTTTTCTGTTGCCAATGATTTTCCACACAGAAACAAAAGTAGAGGCACTTGAAGTTTTAGTGCTCACTAGTCGAGATTCAGAGAAAAGAATGAGGCTGTACTGAGTTGGGGATGCCTGGGAAATGGGTAAGGGTCTTCAGGGCCCACAAGAAGAGAACTGCTCTCTCTTTAAGGCTCAGAAAAGTTACAGATTATTGCATGATGTCATGATGTGACACAGACACAAGTGTCTATGTCGATCCTGAGCAGTGATACTAAACCTCTACTGCCAGAGTTCCCAAGCCTGGATGTTTATCAGAATCACCAAAATATATATAAAAAAAGAGAGGGTTTCCTGGGGACTTCCATAGAGTCTGACTTGGATGGCCTGGAAATATGATTTTCCAAAGAGCTTCCCAGGTAGACTATTAATTCAATATTAAAAACCACACATACAAATAGAGATTTACACACATTAACCTATTTTATTTTGACAGCAACCTTATTAGGGAGGTATTTATTTCTGTCTTATAGATGAGGAAACTGAGGCAGAAGTAACTTGCCCAATTTCACACAACTGAACAGCAGACCTGGGACGTGAACCCAGAAGTCTGATTTCAGTCTACACCTTTAACCACTGTACTAAACAACATCCAACAAAGAGTCAGCATCCATCATCCAACAAATATTACTTAAGTAACTACTTCTAGAGAAACAACTTTAAAAAGAAACAAATAAAAAAGGTGACTGTGAATATGTTGGAGCGTAATTTTAAAGCCAGAGGTCAGGGAAGGTCCCCTAGAAGTCCTCTGAATGGAGACTTAAATGATGAGATGACAGTGGCCACACAACAATATAAGGAAAGAACATTCTAGATGGAGGAGTTGCTGGTGCAAAAGTCCTAAGGAAAGAACAAGCTTGATGTGCTTGAGGGACAAAAAGGCCTGTGCAGCTAAAGCAAAGAAAGGAAAGTGACAAGACACTGTTGGATGGTTACAAAGGGGTCACACTGTATGCTTTGGGGCCAGACTCTCTGGCTTTGAATTCCAGCTCAGCCACTTACTAGCTGAGCAATTTGGATGTTATTTAACCTTCCTGTGTTACATGCTTAATCTGTAAGATGAGGTGAATAGTAGTTCCAATCTCAAAGGGCTGTTGTGACGATTACATAGTTAATACATTCAAAGCACCTAACACAGTATCTGGTATACAGTAAGCACTCCATAAATGTGAGCGCAAGATGTGGTAAGGAGTTTGGATTTTGATTATAACAGGCAGTCACTGCAACGTTTTAAGTCTGCAAAGACATAATCTGAGTTACCTTTTTTTTTTTTTTTTTAAATAATTGTCTGCTGTAGAGTTAACAGAGGGGTCAGGAGTAGGAAGATGAGTTAGAAAACTGGTAAGAAATGGTTTGATTTGCAATGCGCTTTGAAGGAAGGGCAAAGAGGACTTGCCAATGGTTTGCATGTAAGAAATGAGAACCAAAAAAAAAGGAACTGAGGATGAGCCGTAGGTTTCTGGCCTGACTGGTTAGCTGGGAGGACAGTAATGCTATTCTCTAACATGGGCAAGACTAGAAGGGAAGCAGGTTTGGGGGAAGAGCCAAGACCTTGTTTTTTGCATCTTACTTTAACACGTCTGTTAAAAATTTCATTGGTACCCAGGTTATACTAGCAGAAAGCTCAAGGAAGAAGTCAAGGTCAGTTTTAGAACCATTTATCTACTTCCGAAAAATTTTTCCTATCACCTCTTGGTGTATTACTATAGATCAAGTGCTCAATACACAATAAACTGACTTTAAAAAAATCTAAACTTTTATCTTAAAAAATTGGATGCATTTTTTCCTACATTCTTCTACACATCATTAAACAAAGGAAGGAATTTAGAAAATAAATGCTAAGCTTGTAATACAGCATGCATAGAAAGAACAATCAAGCAGCAAAAAAGGGAAAACATTAAGACTTAAGGGATGAAGGGAGGGTATAGCTCAAGTGGTAGAGTGTATGCTTAGCATGCACAAGGTCCCAGGTTCAATTCCCCAGTACTTTTCTAAATAAATAAGTAAATAATTAAACCTAATTATCACCCCCCAGAAAAAACAAAAACAGAAAAAAATTAAGGGATAGGATTCATACCTCCAACTGCTGTGTAAGACTGAAGAATAGTTAATGTCTTAGCATGTAAATGTTCCCCAGCTATCAATGCAGATTATATCTGCCCTCTGGCTGCATGCAATGAACAATGCCTTTACTGATTTCTGGTTTATCTTTGTATGCACTACTAACTCCCAAAGAAGGGGAAGACACTGCCTTCCATGAATACCCTTTTCTTCAAAATTCTAGGGGGTCACAGTTTAACATGAAACAGACTGGAGGATTACATTGCTCCTTTCTTTTCTTAGACGTGGGTGTTATCAATGCAATTTGTCGATATGACACTACTGGCTAATTTTGGGTTGGTTCAGATCATTAAGAGATTTTATTCTTTTAAATAGTTCAAATGATTAAAATGTTAAATGGGCTAAATGTGTGCTGTCCTTGGGATTATAACTAACAGATAAGTTTGCCTTGATTTTTTTTTTTTAATGGAGGTAATGAGAATTGAATCCAGGACTTTTTGCATGCTCAGCATGTGCTCTACCACTGAGCTATGCCCACTCCCCTGCCTTGCATTTTTAAAGAAGGGAATGAACAGATGAATATAATCTCATCTGAGAAGAATATATGGCCTTATTTTTTAAATGATCATAGGAAAAATAATGTATAAAGTAACATTCAAAATATAGAATTATTTATTTTCCATTTGGGTTGTGTCAAAAGAAATCATTTACATAATAACGTAATACCAAGAAATGATAATATTAAAAAAGAAGAATATTGAAAGCATAAGTTACTATAAGCCACACTACAGACTTACTAATAAAACTGAGGATGTGCCTGGCTTCACATTTTTATAGGTATCATTCTTCAGAACTATATACAATGTCTCAAAAATTATTTTAGGCACTTAAAATGATCTATTCCATCTCTCTCCTAAAGCGGTGATGTTCATTATTAAGGTAACTCTCCCTCTGCAATGGTAGTTTTACAAATAGATTATAACTGCCATGTGAATAGAGAGAACGTGCCTTATATATTCCATTATGTTTCCCTTGTAGCATCTATCACACAGAATTATGCATACAAAAAGATGTACTCAGTATAACACATCAAATCTCATTATAGATCAGCGATCAATTAATGGTAATAGGAAACGCTAACTCTGAACCTAAATTAAACAAAATGTTATTGCCCCCAAAGCAATTCCATTCTTCTCATTAGTAGACTTATACTACAAAAAACTGTACTCCATCAAGTTTTGAATTTCAACAATAAAAATTTGTTTTCTCTCTTGTTATATACATACTTTCATAATAATCCTGATTTTGCCTGTTGACTGGCAAAGCCTAAAATATTTACTATCTGGTCCAGGAAAAGCTTGCTGGTCACCCCCCAGACAGGGTTAAGTCATGGAAATATAAATAAAGAGCATCCAACTGTCTTTTGATGGGAATAGATAGTGATGTCAGAGAAAAGTTTCCTAGAAAAAGTGTTGGTTGGAGATCTAGTCAGAGAGAAAAAGGAGAAGCGACAGGGGGATGTGGAGTAGTCTTCAAGAAGATGGAAACAATTGGAATGTTCTGGTTCAATGCCAAGGGCAAAGAGCCCTGCAGACAAGGGAAGGGATTCCACGTAAAAGCAGAAGGATTAGCCTTGGGAGGAAGTAATATCCCTCTTCCATTATGATCAAAGGGAAGATGAAAGAACCTGGCAGAGTCAGGGAAGTTTTTAGGCAAAGTGCCAGAAAAGTGAGGAATTTTTCTTAAGGTGGCCCCTACTTTTTCTGTGAAGCAGAATGAGAGTGAGTCTAAGAAAGAGAAGGTTTTAAAAAGCCAAGGCTGATGATGGGGAGAAGCTGTGTGGGGACCCTCTGGGCAGCGCTGGGGACCCAGCCAGGGAGGAGACTACAGTTTTCGGCAGCATTAGCCTGAGGAAATGTGAGGATTCTTCGAACAACAGTTGGAAGCCTGGGTGTGGGCTCACAAAGGCTGCATGTTTGGACTGATCCACAGCTGGGTTTTTGCCAGATGGGTTTAACAGAATACTGAAGGGGAGAAGGCAGTTGAAAACACTGGCAAGAGAAAGAATGAATGGATAGACTACACGGAGGCTAAGTTGAACAGGGACAGAAATAATTAAAGGAGGCCAATAATGACAGGCAGAGATCACATGGCTCAATGAGGCTAAAAACAAAAATAAAAGATTAAAAAAAAAGTGTAATGAGAGAAACTGAGTAAGGACAATGGATGACTAAGGGGTTCTGGCTTAGAACAAGATCTGAATTTAGGTTTTCAGGATGGCACAGGGCCAGAGTGTGAGTGCAGATGTGGCTGAGATGAGTGGAGTGGAGATCACCACAGGTGAGGAGAATGGACTTAGAGCCACAAGAGCCAAGGCTGCACTCGGCTTTCACAGAGCAGCATCTGGAGTATGGCTGGTCTCAAGAAAACACTTGCACCCCAGTGGTTTTTTAACATGACCTTTAAATGGGGACATTTCCCAGCATTCAATTTTCCAGAGTATTCGAATAAAGTTAATTTGGTCCATCTCAGACCTGTGTGCTCCCCTCTCCTCTGAACCCTGGTCATGCGAGTCAGTGATCTCTCCCAGGGGTAGCTGAGCATGAGGAACACAGGATAGATATCAGATGGGGCTCAAGAATCGCCACCTGAGGAAATCCTGACACAGCCCACAACATGGATGAACCCTGGGGGCATCATACTGAGGGAAACACGCCAGTCACAAAAAAGACAAATACTGTATGATCCCACTTACAGAAAGGAGAATGGTGGTTGCTAGGGGCCAGGAAGGGGGAAAAGTGGGAATGGGGAGTTGTTGTTTAATGGGTAGAGAGTTTCAGTTTTGCAAGATGAAAAGAGTTCTGGAGAAGGATGGTGGTGATGACTGCACAATGTGAATATACTTGAGGCCACTGTATAGTACACTTAAAAATGGTTACAATGGAAATAGATAAAAAAACAAATTTCTTTTGTGTAGCACAGGGAACTACATTCAATACCTTGTAGTAACGTATAATGAAAAAGAATATAAAAATGAATATATGTATGTATATGTATGACTGAAACATGCTGTACACCAGAAATTGACACTCTGTAACTGACTATATTTCAATAAATTTAAAAAGAAAAGAAAGGAAAAAATGATTACAATGATATATTTTTATGTTATGTGCATTCTATCACATACACACGCACAAATTTGCACTCCTAGCCAGCCATAAAATTCCTTCCAGCTCCTACATAAAGACTTCTGGTTAACTACATTTATACTGGTCCTGGCTGGCCCTCTGCCCTGAATCCTGGGCTTCTCTTAAGGAATTTCTACTGTCTCCTCTACTTGCCCAAAAGGAAGCTACTGAGCAGTACTAGTGTCCAGAATTACACAAGGCCTAGGGCATGGTCCCTTTCCTTGGGGAACTCCCAGTTCAGCAGGGGAACCAGCAAATAAGACATTACAACCAATGTGAGAACTACAGAGCAAGCACAGGACGCACCCATCCCTCCCTACACAGTGTCCTGGCACCTGCAGGAGCAGCAGCAGCATCTGGGAACTTGTTAGAAATGCTGAACCTCTGGCCTTATCCAGATCTATGAATTCAACAAGATCTCCAGGTGATCTGAGTGCCTGTTCAAGTTTGAGGTGCATTATTACAGAAGACAGAAATGAGGGGGACTGACTGTGCTGGTTTGCCTGGAACTTGGGGGCTTCCTGGGAGGTGGGACTTTCAGTGCTCAAACTGGGACAGCCCCAGGCACTGAGAGGTTAATCCAGTCTTTTTCACCTGGTGGATGTCTGTGCAATAGATTCAAATCCTGAAAGGGGAGGGAAGAGGAGGATGGAGAGTGGGTGGGACATTGAAGGATCTCATCTTTTTATCACGCAAATCTGATGTCAGACCTTTGTTGTAAGCTCTTAAAATTGTTTCTTACAGAAAAAACTGCATACTGTATGATTTATTCAGAAAGTATAAAAACAGGCAAAACCAATCTATGCTGTTAGAAATCATGAAAGTAGTTACTCTTGGAGGGAGCAGTGATTAAAAGGGGGCATAAAGGGTCCTTCTGCACACTGGTCACACTGTTGTGTGTAGCTTTGAACATTCATCAAGCTGTGCACTTTAAGTATATTTTCTGTATATATTACACTTCAGTAAAAATATTAAAAAACCCACAACTCTCCAAAGACATCTGTTGCTCCTGGAATAGAGACCAAAATTCCCTAACTTGGTCTCTGAGGTTCTGCTTATTTGCTTTCCTGCTAGAATGTGAGCATCCAGGTGGGCAGGGGCAATCTCATCTCCTCACCTTCTCTGCTTCAGTCACCTGGTCCTCTCTGTTCACGGAGCCTACCTTGTTCCATCTTGCCTTAAAGTCTTCATACATGTCATTTCCTCAGTCCGAATGCTCCCTCACACCTCTTGGTCTCAATGATTCTACTAACCATTTACAGCTCAGCTCAAAACTCATTCTTTACACTGAAGTGTTATGGGCCTCCTGATGTGATAAAATACGAAGTTCATAGCTTTCTAAAAGACCATATTTTCTTCCAAAACAAAGTAGTCTTAAAATAATTTTTCTTTTTTGTTGATTTAGGGTCAGAGTATCACATAATGTGTATCTTTAGACAATTACAAATTTGACACATTGGGGATAGCACTGTTATTTAGATTTTTTTCCTTTGGAAAGGAGACTTCAAGTTTCTTAAAACTAGATGCACAGGCCAATGAGCACATGAAAAGTGGCTCAAAATCACTCATCGTTAGGGAAATACAAATGGGAACCTCAGTGAGCTACTACTTCACATCCATTAGAATGGCTATTATAAAAAAGAAGACAAAAAGCAACATGTGCTGGTAAGGATGGTGAGAAACTGGAACCTTTGTGCATTGCTGGTGGGGATGTAAAATGCAGCCAACGTGGAAAACACTATGGTGGTTCTTCAAAAAAATTAAACAGACTATTTACATGATCTAGCAAATCCACTTCTGGATGTATTTTCAAAAGAACTGACAGTAGGGACTTAAACAGATGTGTACACCCCTGTTCACACCAGCATTTTTCACAATTTCCAAAATGCGGAAGCAAACCAAGTGCTCACTAACAGATGAATGGATAAACAAAATGTGGTCTATGTGGTATGTACACATGTGGAATATTATTCAGCCTTACAAAGGAAATTCTGACACATGCTACAATGTGCATGAACCTTGAAGACATTATGTTAAGTGAAATAAATCAAACACACAAAAAATATTGTATGATTCCATTTACGTGGGTGTACCTAGAGTAGTCAAATTCATACAGTCAGAAAGTAGAAGAGTGGTTGCCAGGGCTAGGGGAATGGGGGTAATGAGGACTTAGTGTTCAATGGTTATAGAGTTAAGGTTATGCAAGAGGAAAAGAGTTCTATGGATAGTGGTGATGATTGCAAAACAATGTGAATGTACTTCAACAATAAATTGTACACTTAAAAATGGTTAAGATGATAAATGTTACATTATGCATATTTTACCAGAATGAAAAAGAAAAAAAAAACTAGATGCACATACACTATTCACCTGATTTTTAAGGAAGATGACATTGTAGTACAGTGGGGAAGGGAGGGTGGTGGGTTAACTGGACACCCACATGTGAAAAAAAAACTTCACCCTCACCTTACACCATACACAAAAATCAATTCCAGATGGACTGCAAATGTAAATATGAAAGCTGAAGCCATAATGCTTTTAAAGGAAAACACAGGAGAACAGTTCTGTAACCTTGGAGTACATAAAGATTACTTAATGAAAAGCTCTAACCATAAAAAAAGAAAAATTAGAAATTAGAATATATTAACATTTTAAACTTCTGTTCATCAAAATACACTCATAAGAGACTGAAAAGGCTACCCACAGAATCAGAGAAGATATCTGCAATACATATAACTGAAAAATGACTTCTGTCCTCAGTATATAAAGAATTCTACAAAGCAGTAAGAAAAGACAGGTAACTCAGTGGAAAATTAGCAAATGACTTGGATGTGACACACACCCAAATGGCCAAAAAATATATGAAAAGGCAGTCAACTTCATTTGTCACCAGGGAAATGCAAATTAAAACTACTAATCAGATACTGCTACAAATCACCAGATTAAAAAGACAGAAAAAACCAAGTATTAGTGAGAACATGGAACGACAAGAATTCTCATTCATGCTGGTGGGAATGTGAATTGGTATGACTTTGGGAACTGTTTCCCAGTATCTGCCGAATATATGCATATCCAATGACCCAACAATTTCATAAGACATGCAACATGTGCTCACCAAAAGACATGTACTGGAATGTACAACAGCACTTTTTTAACTGCCAAAAAAGAAGAAGCTATTCAAACGTTCCTTAATAGTAGAATAGAGAAAGAAACTGCAGGCATTCACACAATGGACTATTATAGCAATGACAGTAAACAATCTATAATAACATCAACAATAATTCATTAACATGGAGACTCTCTCAAAACACCGTGCCAAAATATGAAGCCGGTTACAAAAGTGTTCATACTGTATTTTCCCATTTACATAAAAAGCAAAAGCATGCAAAACTCAGCTCTGATGTTATAGGTCAGGAGAGTGGTGACCCTTTGGTTGAAAGAGGACTGGAGAGGCAGGCAGAATGGAAGATGGCACCAGGGGAACTTCTATGAAGTCATACAGTGAATTTCAAGGATATTGGTACTAATAAACTTCTATTATTCTGGAAGAATAATGAGATAAAAAGTGCTATCTCATAATGAAGAAGAATATGAAAACAAACATATGTATGTAAATGTATGGCTGAAATATTGTGCTGTACACCAGAAACTGACACACTGTAAATTGACTATACTTCAATTAAAAAAAAATCATATTTCAAGATTTTTTTGGCAACTGTTTTAGCATCGGCCATCTAGGAGGTTATGAAGGGAATGATATTATAGTAAGGGGAACTGCGTGTTAAAAAAGTGACATGCTATGTGCAAGATATTGTGCTTGATGGAGAAGTGAACTCATTCAGCAGATAACGACCAAGGACCTTTTATGTGCCAGGCAGACTGGGGTAAGATTCAGTCAAGGTAGAGGGCGATACACACACAGACACGATGTTAAACGCTGAGGGTAGGGGTGGGGAGAGAATGACTGTACAAAAGAAACAAGCAGAAAAGAGTAGACAGAAAGTGTCTGAAGTAAAAGCTGGCAGAATGATGGAAGCAAATCGTAGTACAAGTATCTATTGGATGGTGGTTGCTTACCAGCAAATCCTGCCTTGGTTTAAAATCAGGCAATATGGTGAACCAAAACCAACGTAAGCATAGGAACCCAACTAAAAATTTTGGTTAACCCTACTTTTCTTCAACTTCAGTTGAATGGAATCTTCCTTGCTAAAATAAAAGCTTAACTTTTTAAAGGCTATAGCAGAAATGAGACCTGGAAAGAAAGTTCAAGGTAGAAACATGGCCTTTAAGTAGTCAAAGAATGCAACTTAGATTCAGAAATGGGATGGTTACTTTTTCAGCTTCACCAACTGCAGTCAGTCCCCGGCTACAAATTAGAACAAACATTAAGGGAGCTAGACTCTCATCATGGAGGAATCTGAGAAGCATTTATTTGGCAAATCGAGGGTGCCTGCTATGTGTTAAGGCTAGAAGACCATAGTGCAATGGTGGAGACAGATATGCCAAAAAGTTATTCAAAAACAGTGTATCAAATATGTGATGTAACTAAGTAGGAAAAAACCCGAGGGTAAAGAGGAGGGTGTGACAATGCCTGGGAGAGTTTGGAAAGGCTTCACTGAAGTGACATTTAGTCTGTGTCTTGAAGGATAGGGTAGAGGATTGTCAGGGATGCCAAGAAGCGCAAGATGAGGCTTGAAGAAGCCTAGAGAACTGAAGAAGTGCGCGGAAACTTGGATTGGTTTGAGCAGGGCTGTGT
Organism: Camelus bactrianus; assembly: GCF_048773025.1. Lineage (NCBI taxonomy): Eukaryota > Metazoa > Chordata > Mammalia > Artiodactyla > Camelidae > Camelus > Camelus bactrianus. Next base: position 18,303,262 of record NC_133552.1, read on the forward strand.
CTGTCTGATGCAATGACAGGGTAAGAGGCTACAAAGGCAGGTCGGGGGCTAGAGGAGAAAGTATCTTCTGCAAGAGCCAACTGCATTCATTGTAAGTCAGAAAGCAAGATGGCACAAAGGTTAGGAGCACGGGCTTTGTTCTAATCCGCTTAGTAGCTGTGTGGTTCTGGGCAACAGCCTGGGCCTCAACTGTCTCTATGTGTAACACGACATAAAGTCTTTACCTTATACAGTTTCCAGGAAGATTAAATGACTGAATCTGTATCGGTCATTCAGCACCGCGTCCAGCGCATTAAGCATTACATGGGAATACCTCATCAGGATAATGATTACCAGCCAAAGCTCGTTTCTGCAGCCCCCATGGCTGTCTCCCCACGGCCACAGCCTGGGAAGGAAAGTTAGCTCCGGTCGGGCTGAGCACATTCGCCACTTCTCTGCCCTCCTAGGCCTCGGACCGGTACTCAGTAAGCTGGGCCGGGCCAGAGACGAGGGGGGCGGGTCTGGCGGGCAGGGGACACGCCGCTTACCCGGGCTGGGGTCCCGCTCCTCGTCCTCTGCTGACCCGCGGGCCTTGAAGCCGGGCGGTAGCGCCGGCCCGATCAGATCCCTCGCCATCCGCGGTGGCAGACACTGATCCCGCATACAAGTGTACCCAGGCCGAGTCAAATCTCTCCCCAAAGCAGCCCGCGATTCGCCGCAAATACGGGAAGCCTTTTCCGGCGCCGACTAATGACGCAGAGGCCCGTGATTGGCTGTTCCGTATCATCAACGCTAAAGGAAGTGACGCCTAACGCTTGCGCCACATTCGCACGCTGGGTTAGTTACCTGGCGGGTGGCATGGCTGAACCGGCAAGTGGTTTCGTGACTCCCACCGGGTGGTTTCCAGCTCCCGAGCTGACTCCCACGTCGGGGCCTCTGAGCGACAGTGCCTCTCTGCCGAACAACTGGATGCTCTGGGCCATGCTGCCGCCGCCACCGCCGCCTTCGTCGCCTCTCGCAGCAGGGTCCGAGCCTTCCGCAGAGGCGCAGCCCACTGTAGAGGCCCAGGCTCTCCCCAAGGCGCCTCCCAACTTGGACGCCCAGATTCTTCCCGGGGCGCAGCCCTCCTTCGTCGCTCAGTTGCCTCTTAATTCTCAGCCTCAACTCAATGGCCAGCCTTCCTGGAATTTCCAAGCTTCGACATCATGGTACTGGACTCAGTCTCCGGGTGTCTTTCCTCAGCATCAGAAGTCCCACAACACTCCAGGTAGGTCGTTACTCCTCTCTGTACCACTCCTTACCTTACTTCTTCCCTTTTTCCCGCTCCTATTTCATCCACCTTCCTTTCCTCCCTTTCTGATACTGGCCTGCACTCTTGGAGGCTGGGTATTAATGTATCCCAATTTGTCCCATACCTAGTTAAGTTTTCCCATCCTGTTCATTAAGTTTAGTAATTATTTATAGAATTCTACCTATGGACCAGGAACAGGGGATATAACAGGAAAGAAAACATACAAAAAACCTTATCTTTAAGGAGCTTAACATCCCCTGGTGGAGGAAGACAGGCAATAAAACAAAATAAAACATTGTGTGTTAGAAGGCAGCGAGTGCTCTGGAGAGGGAAAGCAGAGAAGAGTGACAGGCAGTGCAGTTTTAAATGTCAGTGTCAGCCATCAGTAAGGTGACATTTGAGCAAAAACTTCAGGGAGGTGAGGGATGGAGCAGTGCATACATCTGGAGGTTGGTGATACAGGCAGAAGGACCTGCAAGTGCAAAGGCCTGGAGGCAGGACCTATAGATCAGAATGGAAGCCGGTGTGTCTAGAGAGGACTGAGCCTGGGGCAGATTTGCAGGCGGTTGGGGAAGACGTCTTTGTAGATCATGGGACTTTGACTTTTACTGTTGTGATATGCTTAGTGCAGAGAGATGGTGTGGTTTGATTTGTGTTTTAAAAGGATTAATGTGGCTGTTGATGGGAATTGACTGAAAGGGAGACAGGAAGTTAATGGAGTTAACTAAGTGAGAGCTGTTAAAAGGGGACTTGGAGCAGGGTGGAGCTCCGCAGTTGATGAGAAGTAGTTGGATTCTAGATTTATTTTGCAGGTAGGGTAAGGCCAACCCAACTTGGTGAAGGACCGGATATGGGTGTGAGGTAAAGGGGAGACAAGAATAGCTTAACGTTTTTCTGCTAAATAAGTGGAAAGGTGTGGATGGAGCAACTTTGTAAAGAAGACCAGGAGGTGTCAAGTAGAGGTACTGAACTGACTTTCAGCTATTAGTTAGTATTTTCAGGGGAGAGTTGAGGCTAGAGCTGTAAATTTGGGTGTCATCAGCATGTAGATTATGTTTAAAGCTACGAGATTGTTCACTTTAAACCATTCTCCAACTTTCTACAAGATTCAAGTTGCATTAAATTGAATCCAGATCATTGCTTACTGTGTGCCAAATGCTGGGGATTGAATGTACCTAAGATGATACTAAGTTGGGTGAGATGGGTTCATAAATATAAATCTCAATACAGTGTGACTGGTATTAGAGGCATGTAGGAGAAGATTTCAGAGTGTGGGGGGGAGCTGGGAAAAGCTCTTGGAAGAAGCGTTTTGGGGGATGTTTAGGATTTAGGAAAAGATACTTTTTAGATACAGGTAAAGAGGTGTCAGTACAAGGTGAGTTCTGAAGGGTGCAGTGTTCTGGGATGACTGAAGCAGAGTATGTGGAGGTTATGGGGGAAGAGCAGGGTGAGAAGATAAAGTGGGATCTCATTGACGGACTCTGGAAAGCCATTTGCTTCCAGAGTTGTGAGCAGGGTTGTGGTGACTGGGGGATGATTTTTGTAGTGTCAGTATGCAGGGTCTGCTGGAAGAGAGGGTTTAGGAACTGGAGGACAGTCTGGGAGGCTGTCACAGTAATCTGGGTGAAAGATCAAAGTTTCAGAGTAGGGTCATGACAATAAGAAAGGAAAAGAATTTGAAAGAAAAAATATTTCACAAGTTCTCTTTTCCTTGTGTAAAATAGAATCTGAAAGAGCTGTATCAGGGATTTTAAAGGTTTGCATTTCTAGTGGTCAAACATTAGAAATAGCTACATCAGAAATAACTACAAGGAGTTTTACCAGGTTATATAGAAATTTTACCAGGTTAGCCTGTCCATTCCTTTACTTAAATGCCTGAAGCATCTATGGACATATAATCTTACCAATATGTATTGATTTGAAAAATATTTGGTAAACTATTTTTAATCTTTGTTAATTTGTTTGAGCTACTAGTCTTCCTAGGAGAGGTAGTTTACCACTGTTTTTACTCAAGTACTTGTGACATGCTATAATAAATAACATTTTCAATAATTTTATTGTTGCAAACATTTATGGGTCTTTGTTTTTCAGTTAAACATTCTTATTTTCCACGAAGACATGATGCAGATGCCAATAACTTCAACAACTTCTCTCCCAGGAGAAAACAGAAAAAAAAGGTATTTTTAAAGATGTTCTTGAATGTGACACTTTGGTTGCTATATCACTGTTTTATATCTTGAGTTTCTGTCATAACTGTCTTAGTGTTTTGCATCCATTATTGACACTGCAGAGCCTTGCTATAAAAGGATCTTTAAGGATCTTAGCTTAAGTAAACCAAAATAGTTTTGAGAAATAAATGGAGAAATTATTGAAAAAGAAAACATTAAATCCATTTTAATGTAGTATCAGGAGTAAATATAATTGGAAATTATGATTATAGATAAATGTAAATGTTATTTAACTTCAATTAAATAAAAAATATAAATTATACATAATGTATTATACTTATATTACTAGCAAATTGGGAGGGGAAGGATGGCATTAAAAGTTTTTTTTTTTCCATTGAGGATCAACTCTTGCTTATGTTCAGTAACCAAGTCTTAAAATAGGTTTCCTTTATTCTGATGTAGCATACAATTTGGTCTTTCAACTTATAAGATGTATAAATAATGTCATTAGTTTAGAATAAGTTGAGTAAGGTCTACAGCAATTACATGCAATTAGTGCCCTTTGTGTGGCATGAAAACTATGTAGCTAATATATAAAATATAGCGAAAGTGTGATACATTTATTATAATCTCAACATTAAACATTTGGAGACCATTTCCTATATATCTCTCATTGCAATAATCTTTTTTGTTTTTGTTTAAATGTAAAAACAGCAAATTGAGAATTAAAAAAATGAATATTTACCTAAATAATTCTTTTTTCCCCCTTCCATACTTTTAAAAATTTACTTTTATTTTATTTTATTTTTTTATTGAAGTACATTCATTTACAATGTGTCAATTTCTGGTGTACAGCACAATGTCCCAGTCATGCATATACATACATATATTCATTTTCCGATTCTTTTTCATTAAAGTTTATAACAAGATACTGAGTATAGTTCCCTGTGCTATACAGAAGAAACTTGTATTTTTTTCCTCTTCTGTACTTTAAAAAAATATATAGTGTACTTGTTTTTCCTAAAAGAAGAAATGCTGTTTTTACCCTGAATATTTATTCTTAGGTCATTTTGACGTTTGCTATACTAAGTCTTAATTGGATTACCAATTTGAAATCTACTCACAGTTTATATTAGCACTACTCAGATTTTAACATTTTTATCATGCTGACCCTTTTGTGATTGTTAAAATTTGAAAGAAGCAGAATCATCCCTTCATTAGAAATGTGTTCAGAAGTTTCTCCCACATGTAAGATTTATGTGAAAAATCAAAATATGTACTATTAGAGGAATAGTTATATTTTTACTGTTGATTAAAGATTTCTCACCAGAAGCCTAATGCCTCTTCATTTTTGTTTACAGAAAAGAAAGGAACCAGTTTTTCACTATTTTTGTGATACCTGTGATCGTGGTTTTAAAAATCAAGAGAAGTATGATAAACACATGTCTGAACATACAAAAGTAGGTTTTTTTGTTTGTCCTGAAACTTATTTAGCAAAATGGGTATATTCGGTAGAAATTCTGAGCTTTTTTTCCATGCAAGTTCATATTTTTCACAGACATGTTGTTTGATGACTTGGCAAATGGGGACATTGACCCTGGGATTTGCAGTTTGAGGGTGGGGAGCCCACTGCTTCAGAAAGAGGTAAAGTGGCAGCAAAGGAGAAGGTGGGGTCTGGCAGCTGTCTGTACGTGTGCACTCCCTCTGCTCGATAAGAGAGCTGGGCCTCTCCTCCAGTTGCTCCATGCACCTTTGTGAGTTCTTTGACCTTTAAGGCTGCCCTTGATCATTTAACCACACTGTATAATTTGCCATGGTCTGGCATCCTCTAAGGATGGTCTGGACCTTATTAAGTACTTTAAAAGGATTTTTAACCAGAATATTTGAGAAGTAAAAAAGGTTAAAAAGGAAGCTCTTAGTTTGGAAAAGTTGTCTTTCAGTTTATAGAAGTGCCCTCAACTTAATTAAATTAAAAACGTTAGGGCGGTGGGTGGGTATAACTCATTGGTAGAGCCTGCTTAGCATGCATGAGGTCCTGGGTTCAATTCCCAGTACCACCAGTTAAAAAGAAAAAAGAGTCAAAGAAAGAAAAAGAACGTTTTACAACATTGCTGATATCATGCATTCACTGAAGTGGAGAAGCAAATTATATGTATTACTGTATTGTATACTTTGAGAATGCAACTCTGTTTTGGAGTGATTTTTGTTTTGCTATTGACATAAGTATGCAGTGATAACATCACAGTTGTAATTTGACCAGAATATGTCTGTAGTAGGATAAATTTAATATGGAAAACATTGAATAGTCTTTTTTAAAATTCTTACAGTGTCCTGAAGTAGATTGCTCTTTTACTGCACATGAGAAGATTGTCCAATTCCATTGGAAAAATGTAAGTTTTTATGTCTCATTTTTTTAATGTGCTTTTTAAAATTTCATTGGTCTATAATCTTCACAGCTCTTCATTTACATAGTCTAATAAATAGTAAGTAACATTCATGGAGAACTTTGTACAGCGTTTTTACATCTGTTATTCTGTTTTTCAGAAACCACTGTGTAAAGTAGATAAACCTTGGCCCTATTTAAGAGATTTATAAAATGATTTGCCCTAATGCCTCTGAACTGATTCTTGAACTTGGGTCTCTTGACTCCAAATTCTATGCTTTTTTTTTTTTTTTTTTTTTTTGGTGTGGGAAGATATGTAGGTTTATTCATTGATTTATTCATAGAGGAGGTACTGGAGTTTGAATCCAGGACCTCATGCATGCTAAGCATGCGCTCTACCGCTTAAGCTATACCCTCCCCCTCTATGCTTGTTTTGATACACCGCATTGCCCCAGATCGTTTTGTGTTTTCATTATTTCTTTGGCTGTCTCCCTCAATTGTGGCTGGAAGGTCATTCATTTGGGTATTTAATGTCAGTTGAGAAACGGGTGACATATTTACTTTGTAAACCAAATTATGTTACTCCTTTTTTTATCAATAGGACTAATCTAAATACATGAGAAATTTCTTTTTCCTTTAAAGGAAAAGTCATAATAAGGATAGATAAAACCTGCTTACTTGATTTTAAAATTGTCTCTGCTAGTAAATTTAATGTTGGCTGCAGAGTGTCTATTGGCCCCCATAATATTTGGCATTTAGTCAAAAGCGTACAGTGTGCTTCCTGATATTCAGCAGGCATTTTCCCCTTAGATGCATGCTCCTGGTATGAAGAAAATCAAGTTAGACACTCCAGAGGAGATTGCAAGATGGAGGGAAGAAAGAAGAAAGTGAGTAAAGAGTTCAGAACTAGTGAAACAACTTTCTTTTACTGTGGCAAGGCTGAGTGCTTCGAAATAATGACTGACCTGGCCCTAATGAATAATTTGAAAAAGGAAATTTGGTCTTTTATAACGTTGCAAATACTCAACTGAAAATGACCAGTCCTAATTTTGTTATTCTGCAGAATTGGCATATAGTGATTTTGAGAATATTGTTACTTGATGTATGATAAACACACAGTTTTAATTTAATTTATATTTATATTTATTTTGATTCATCGCATTCCCTTATAATGTTGGTACTAGGGCATAGGACTGTAAACTGTATTGTATGAGGCTATTATTGAATGTAGTTTTTGGTAGACCTAATAGGAACTCTTCGTAAATAACTGATGTCATAATGGGACTTTACTCTTTGAGGGGAGCTACTACATACCTGCCACCTGTGTTAGATATTCAGTGCTGAGGCCGTGATGGGTGGATGCTATGTAAAAAAAAAGGATGATACTTTGCTATGTTTATTGTTTTGATCATTTTAAAATTATTGAATGATTGCAGTATGCGAGGCAGAAGGAGCACAGCAGTGACAAGCTACTCACATGCTTGTCCTTCACTATAAAAAACCGGAAATGTTTTCCTGTAATTAAAATTTGAGCCTCACCATGTGAGTCGTAGCTTTCTACTTACTAGGGAAGAAAGCTTAGTAGATGTCTAGCTAGAATCTAATGAAAAATCCCACAAGGATACTATTTTATTATTATCTTCTCAGAAAGGACCAGGATACCTCATCCCAAAGCAGAAGACTAAGTCAGAACTGTTAGGATGGTCAGCTGCACTTTCAAGTCAGTAGCTACTTTTCTGGAATTAAAAAAATGAGGAGAGCCTGAGATAGGAAGGGTTATCCTCAAAAGTCAAGAAAGATACTTAATACTTCTGGCCAGCAGGTTAAACTTGTACTTCATTGAGCTTAGTTAAAGTTTTCACTTTAAATCCACTGTATGTCTGTATGCATAGTGCTTTGCCAAACCTTACACTGTATGTGAAAAAGTGAGTCACTGCCTTTTAAAGCTTTAGAGGTAACTCTGAGAAAAACCAGCATAAACATAAAAGATTTAGGACCAACTGAGAACAAATAGAATTCAGTAAATGTGTATAGATACTAGTTATTAATACTGTGTGCAGAGTTGGATGAGGGTGAAGAGATGATCAGAGGAATTTAATTTTTAAGCAGGTAAGCCTGGGTCCAGCCTGTCAACATGGACTCAATGGATTTATCAAAATTTCAAGTGCATCTTTGTCTAACATCTGTAAGAATCTAGGCCAGCAGGAGTAGGGTATACTAGAATGCCTCTTCCTCTTTACCTCCTGGCAGAATCTTACTTATCTTGTACGATTTGTCTTAAATGTCACCTGATTTGTCGTTCTCTTCTTACCCTTCATTTCCTCTGTCTCAGTGCTGCCAGAGCTCCATCTGTAACCAGATAAGGAACTTGAGCCAGAATGTAAATCTATACCTTACTTCCTTCATTGAGAAAGTCTTGGTAAGAAGAAAGTATCAGCTGAACTGAATATTTTGCTGAGGGACGCAGTTGATTTACACCCAGGCATAAGTGTGTGGATTGGCTGCCAGTTTGTGGACCAACCTACCGCAATGCATCATTCACTGTGTCCTTTTGCCAGTACATAGCTTAATACAAACACAGTAGCATTTGTTGCATTATATTATAGGTGGCCTGGTCTTAGACAGCTTTGATTCTGCTGCACTTTGCATGGTGCCTGGGATTTAGTATGCGGAGAATAAGTATTTTCCGACTGAATTACTGTTCAGTGGTGTAGTGTGAGTAGACCTGGTCTTGGCACTTACTAGGGAGCCTTAGCCATTGCACTGTCAAACTTAGAAGTCAAAGAGTTGGGTCCGTTAGCTCTGCTTCCTGGTACTTGGTTTTTGAAGAGCTGATGATAATGGTATTGAAGATCATATCCTGCTAGATGAGATGGAAATGGCCTAACTGCTAAGGTTGTCTCTCTGCTACTTTGCCCTGACTTGGTCAGTTGGAAGTTGTTTCAGCTCAGTGGTGCCGGCCCCTGCTGTATGTGTTTAAATCTCTTGAGGAGAATGACAATGGTTATTAGTCAGCAATGATTATAAAGTAACTAAGACGTTAACTAAAGTGTTGAATTTCTCAAATTTTGAGTTCATTTAGGTCAATAGGGAGATCTGAAGAGAGTTCCTGATTTGCCGACTTTGGTTCTTTTATCTCTAGCACGTGTTTAAATTAAATCATTATATAAACCCTGGGAAGATTGGAGCCACTGTTAAATTAGTGGTAGCCAACTTCAATGGTTCTGTTCCGCTATGTCTGTAGCTGTTTTCCTTTGCCACATCCTCCACACTGCCCTCCTCAGCACATCAGTGAAAGGACCTCACCTAGTCTGGAGGAGTGGGGTGGGGGTGTTCCCTGACAAAGAAAGGTTGAGCTAACTTAGACCTAACTATGAAGAAATAAAGGGAGGCAGTGCTCAGACAGTTTGGCCTGAGTGTAGGAACTTGAGTTTAGGTTAGATAGGGTAGAAGCTTTTGGAAGATGGCAGTTGCGGGGACAGAGAGAAGTAGGTGGATATAAACCGTTTGGGAGATGAAAATGGGCAGTATTTGCTGATTGAACAACTGTGGGGTCAAGGAAAGAGGTTTTGAGGAGACGTCCAAGTTCCTGGTATGAGTACCTCTGGGAAAGGTGGCGCCTGTTACTGATCCAGGGGACCAGATTTGTAGGTGTTGATTTTGGGCATTGCTGAGTATGAGGCACTTCTGAGACATCGGGACTCAGAGCAGACTGGCTGGAGATAGGTGTTTTAAAATCATGAAACCGTGAATGCAGATTTTCCCGACAGAGAGAGGGTAAAGTGGGGACAGAAGATAGCCTGACAGGGAGTAAAGCCAACAAGACTGCTGAGCAAGAGCTGGGGAAGTGAAGACTAAGAATGTGACATGTCATGGAAGCCAGTAGAGGGGAGGATTTCAAGAAGGAAGGTATGGTTATCGGTGCATGTTGCTGTTGGGAAGGTCAGATAAACCAAGAACAAAAAGTGACTGATTTTGCTACCTGTAGGGCCTCCTTGATGCGGATTCTAGATATTGCTCCTTTGCCCTTCTCTTTGAGTTTCCTGCCGTCTGTCTGGACAGCTCTCTGTAGCTCTAACATCCTCCCCCAAGATTCTCAATGAGGCGGATTGCTGTAATAAAGAGCTCATCTTTTTTACCTTCCTATTTCCAGTGTCCTTTACCTCCGTGCAGTTTTAGTCTCTTACTTTCATGGCCACACCATGGATCTTATCTTCTGAACTTTCTGCCCCAGAAATCTTAAAGTTGGGCTTACTCCTCTTTGGGCATAACTTCCACGGCATCCAGCTCTCTCAGTCACCTCTGCCTGGTCCTGTACTGGTTGAGGCTGCCCACCCCTTACCCTCTTCACCTTCTCTGTCTCTCATCTCTCTGCTCTGTTTGCTTCCCTGCCAGGTTTAAATCACTTCCACCACTCTCAGCATCTCAGCTCCCTGATGCCAACGCCCTCCATTGCACCCACCTGGCAAAATCTCAGCCCTGGCTCAGTTGCTGAGTGTTGTTTAAGAGAACCACAGGTTGACGTGTGGTCTGCGAGTGAATATCAGCAGTGTTATCACACTTAAGGGATGGACTTGACCACTGGGGTTAGGCTATTCTCTTTGTGTTTGTTCTTTTACTGTGCAACATTCGATGTTAGTATGCAAATATTTCGTATATAAGTGGCTATGTAGAATAAGGTTTAAATATAAATTTGTTAAACTGATTTTATTTTAGCCAGCTAAAATGCCAGTGAAAACAGAGTGCCTTAGAACTGGCAGTCAAGGTACTGTAATGTAGGCTTAATACATCTTTTCAGATTATTCCCCAGATTACTTGGTTATAGGAGCTTTGTCCCAGCCCACACTTGTTTTTTAATCATATCCCAAACAGGTTTTTTGAGTCTTCAGGCTCAGTTTTGATCATGCTGCTGCTTCTCAAAAATCTTAACCTTCTCCATCCTTCAAGTTTTGCTCACTGCTTTTAGTCCAGCTGAAATCCTGCCAGATTAAATTTGGGGAATAGTTTTCCTCATCTGCCTAGAGGAGTATCTTGTCCTTTGAATGTGGTATCCCCTCTGCCTCTTTAGCGTAGATGCCTCTTATTATGGTCCTACTGATGAAGTTTTTTGAGCATGTGTTTTTTAAAAAGAATAAATTACAAGCTTTAGAAGTATAAGAACCATGTACCAAGTGACAGTTTGTATCCCAAACTGTTGGTAGATACGAGATGCTTACAAATTTTGATATATGTAAATGGGGTTTGAAAAAAATTTTTATGGGTGTATTTTGAGTGCATACAAGTAAGTGGTTGGAAAAATCTTGCTAAGATTCTTGTTTTTAAATTATGTTTTAAACTGTACCTTTGCCATTTTTAAAGAAGTTGGGCAGAAATGTGTTCATCCGATTAATAACTATGGCTGGAATTCAGTAATATAACAAATAGTACTTAAACCGCTGTAGTTTTGAATAATTAATTCTCACCACATAGGACAGATCATCACTGAGACAAACCAAATTGATCTGTATTTGGATGACTTCCTCTCTACAGTAGCTTTCCCCATATGAAGGTGAACTGTGCCACCTTGTGGTTTTGTGCAACAAGTGCTTTAAAGGAAAAAATTCCACTGGCTAGAGAAATGTAAGGAATATTAAACTTGAAGATGCAAACTAGCTTAGGTAGCATGTGTTTATATAAAGTCTTTGGTAGAAGACTGGTTAGGTTTTCTAATGTTACTGAGAAATCTCAGTCACCTTTGAATTTATGTTCATGTATATTATATCTTTGAAAATCTTGGCAAGATTTAGCTTGAAATTTGAGGTAAACATTCAGTATTTGAAAAGGCAAAGATTTTATTATATATGGCCAGGGTAACTGAGAGCAGATGTAGTGGGAGACGTAGGAAGAATACCGTGAGGTGGCCGCGAGACCACAGGCACTGAAGCATTAACCTTCGCCACGTGGGGATGACAGTGTCCTGTCAAGGGTTACTTGGAGTCTTTGGAAGGCAGGGTAGTCAGTTTGTTGTGTAAGAGGGGTAGTGTCAGATCTCCCCCCAACCCCCACCACTTATTTAAGGTAAATTATAATTACGGTGAAATTCATTCTTTTTTAGTGCATAGTTCTGACAAACACACATAGTTGTGAAATCACCACCACAGTCAAGATATAAAATCAAGATTCTGTCACCCCCCATATTGCCTCATGCCCTTTGCGATCAACCTCTTCTGCTACCTCCAGCCCCTGACAGCCACTGATCTGTTTTCTGTTCCCATATTTGTGTGTTTGCAGAACATTGTATAAATGGACTCATGCAGTGTGTGGCTTTTTGAGTCTCTTTGACCCCGTATAGTGCATTTGAGATTCATTTATGTTGCTTTCTGCAGCAGTAGCTTGTTCTTTCATTAAATGGATGTACCGCAGTTTGTTTATCCATTTCCCAGTTAAGGGACATTTGGAATATTTCCAGTATTTGGTGATAACAAATAAAGCTTTCATAAACATTTACATGCAGGTTTTGTTTGGAATGTGGAGTTTTATTTGACTTGGGTCAATAATTGGGAATGGGATTGGCTGGTCATATGATAAGCATATGTTTAACTTTATAGGAAGCTGCCACTCCTTTCAGGAGGTGAGTTTTTAAATCAAGATATGCCTAGTTAGGCATGGAAAGCATTCAGATTAGGGAGGATAGCGAGGGTGCGGTGATGCTTGCCTCTGTTAGGATCATGTTCCAGAAGTGGAACAGCAACCTGATTCCTGTGGCTTAGCACAAAAGGGTCTATTTTTCCCAAGAAGAAAAAGGTCCAGGCTGCAGTTGCTGCTTGACAGTACCATTGGGTGCAGGCACTCTCTTTTTGCACCCCAGTAGGTGATTTTCACCTTCATATCTGCCAGAAGGTTCCTGCAGTTTAAATGTTAAGTCCACAGACTAGGCAGGAAGAGGAAAAGACAAAAGGCACTTGTGGCTGAGTTTATCCCCTTTTCATTGGAAAAACAATTGCTTTGTTTTTAACCCCAACCAGGAGACTTCCACGTAGCTCTTACTGGCTACCAGTGGGTTGCTTGGCCACCTTTAGTGGCAGCAGAGCCAATGGGATGTCCCCAAACAAAATTATTAAGGAAGAGGGGAGAATGAACAGTTGGGTGTGTTTGCCTCAGTGCTTGATGAGCTTGAACTTTAAAGTTTGAATTTCAAAACTAAATAATACTTGGAAGCAGCTCTATCCTGAAGGAAGGAGAGACTTGAGCAAGCGTTGAATATGCTTATTGGTAATTCTTTTCACGTAGCATTGGTGGCAGCAGAGCGGATAGAACTGAATTCTAGTTTTCAGAATGTAGGCTAAAAGTATGTGACGGCGGAAAGAAATGACTTGGAAGAGGAATGGGTAAAATCTATGGAGTGAATAAGAGGTTAGAGATGCTTAAAAAGAATGAGGAGTTTGGGCGAGGATGACAGTTTTGGATGAAGTTTATTTGTATCTGTGATGTCACCTTGTTAATAAAGGGTTCCGAAATTATCTTTCGGCAGTTGATGATTTCATCTGAGGTTCTTCCGTTTCTTGATTCTCACATTCTTGCACTTTACATACACATGTGTTATTTCTATGTATGTGTATGAGTGTACTTTTAATAAAACTTTTAATAAAAAGTATGGGAAACATTTCTGTTGGCATATTTAAGTTTTTATCATTCTCAATTTTTAAAAGTTATTTGAACTCCTAAAAAGAGGAAGTTTGACATTGACACGTCAGAGTAGCCCTTATGTCTTGAATTTTACCTTTCTTATGAGAGCTACATTCTTTCTGAGGAAGTCACTATGTTCTTTGACAGGCTAGGAGGGTAATCTTTGTGTAATTGCTCTGTTCGAAAACCTTGTAAAAGCTTTTCACAGAGTAAGAATTTCTGAGCTGAAAGAAAACTATAAAGATTTGCTTGGTGTATTACTCTTTAAAGAAAATACTTCTTTGTATTCATTCATCTTTATTTTTTTCAGATTAGCCAAACTTGGAGGTACCCACTGTGTTTAATTAAAAACTTTAATGCTTTTCCACTAATAACCTGCAAAAAAAAAAAAAAAAAACCCCAGCGAAAAACCCCAAAGTGATTCTTTCTTAATTCCTGGAGTACAAATGCTGTATTTGATTTGGCATTAGGGGAAATGAGTGATAGAGGTTTGTTTCCACAACCTGGATTTTAGAGGCATTGAGACATGCTTCCAGCAGATTGGGAGTCCACTAGGTGGAGTAGTTTTGTGATGTTTAGTTCAGTCGTCACCGTGGCTCTAAGGAAATCCTGTATAATTATGTCCCCAGTTCTGCAGAATTCCAACAGAGGGGGTGTGCTCCTAGGAATGCTCCATCTTTGTGAAGTTCTAAAAGACTGAAATAAAAATGCAGTACTATAGCTTGTGTTGAAGCAGCTGTGGTTCAGTGAGAGTGAAGAGGGATTGTGTTTTTCTAGAGAACAGGCTTGGGGGAAAAGCCAATGAATGGGTAGTGATTTGGGGATCAGGAAAGGGTTAAAGAGTAAGATGTCACCAGGATGAGACATGCTAAAATAATAGCATTTATTGACTCTGGGGCTAAAGGATTGTCCCTGGAGGCATAAGGGTTAGGCAAAGGGAAGCCAAAGAGGGGATAAGGAACGAAAGAAGGAAAAGAGAGGAATAAGAGCATACGGTGTCAGGGCCAGTTCCTTTTGGGGTTTTGGGGAAAGATGGAACTAGGGAGAAAAGTGATCTTAGTAGATTAAAACAGTCAGTCTTTATCGCTTCATAACATCCATTCTCTGACAGAAGATATTGTATTAAGTTTTATCAGTATGCGATTGTGCAGTGTAAGACAATTTGATTTTTGTCAACAGTTTTCTTTAGGTTTGTATACTTTAAAAACCTGAGCTGAGTCCTTCATCAAAGATCTAGACTTTTCTTTATTCTTGAATCTCAGTAGTATGTTGCTGGAAGCGGTTCCTAATTATAATTGTATGTATAACTAGGTCTTGTGTTTCTGGTTTCCCTTTTTGGGGGATAATTTGCTTTCTAGTACCCTTGTTTTTCCTAGTTTTTAGTCTCTAGGTTCTGTGTAAATAAGAATGGTATAACCTTTGGAAGACGATTTTATTAACTTAAACACTGAAAAATAGAATCTTACAACTTTTCCCTTACCTTTAGGAAAGTGATACTTAATCGACCAGAAAGAAAAAGTGAGTAGTTTTAAAAGACTTCCAGCAAAGGAGTTTCCATAACATTCCTGATGTCTCGTTTAAGGAATTCTTTCTTACATCTCACCTAAAATCTGCTTGCTGTAACCCACCTTTACATTCTTTCCCATTGAGAAGCATTTTTAACATTGCATCTGATTGCTTATGCATGAAACACTGTAGGACCAAGTCTTTATTTTTAGCATATGGCCCAGTGTGTTAAGGGTTGGTCCGCAATGCTCAGAAGAAAATGTTAATGAAACACATGCAGTAAGAATAAGTAAATTCAGAGATGTGAAGAGTGTCGAGTAGCTGTGAGTCACATGTCTAGACACTGTGGGGCCTGTGAAAGTCATCACCTTTTCCCTCAGCAGTTCTGCCTCTGTATAGTCTGTCTTCAGATTGAGAACAGATGGCTGCCACCTTCTCCATAAGATCGATTATTGTCACTTCTCTTTCTCTTTTAAAGGCTGCAAATAGTTCCAGTTCCTTTCATCTTTCTTCAGAGGTTTTATTTTTCATCCTGTTAATCATCTGTGAGTCTCTTCTGAATCCCTCCCAAGTGTTATTTTTCCTCAGCATTCCTTTTCAGTTTAGAAATACAAAACTGGACGCAGTGCCCCGCGAGTTTCTGATCACTTTTGAGTATTGCAAGGGGATGATTTCACACGGGTACCTGTGCCAGAGTCCATTTTGTATAACCTTAGATTGTGTTTGCTTTCCAAAAGTGTAGTCATGTGGTGCTGACTGACTGTCAGATTTTTATCTCTTATGACCTTGATCTTTTCCTCTTATGTTTATTTATAGCTTGTACATTAATCATCTTTTATTTATGGAGTTTATTTTTCTTGGCTGGGTAGATTACTTTGCACTGTCCTCATTGAAATTCATTGCCTTTTTCCCCTGATTACTTCACCACGTACTCAATGTCATTTCCATTCTTATCTGCCAGTGTACCTGACCCATGGGCTTCAAACTGTCTGTGCTATCCAAATCAGTGAGGCAGATGTTAAAAAAAGAAGGGGATGGAAACTGTCCTAGAAATAATGGCAGAACACGATTTGTTGATGTTTCTCAACATTTACTCTGATGAGCAGCCAGGCTGAGTGGTAGAGGGCTGTCTGTATTCCCCTCCTTCGTGCTTCCCATGCTTCTAGGATCTATTGCTCTCACCACTAAAGTCTGATGCCTGTCTCCACACAGCCCTGCTGAGGAACAAAGAAAGCTTTGTCAGAGCAGTTCATCTTGCCGTCAGATTTAATCTTATTTCCTTGCTCATCTCTCTCCCTGTTCGTAACTTTCAGTGGCTCCCCATCGCCATGGAATTAAATATAAACTTTCTAGTCTGGCATTCAAGGCACATTTTGGCCCCACCCTCCCTGTCTGGTCTGATCGCCTATAACTATGTTTCTTCCAAAATGAACCACTTGTAAGACTGATTCGCAGTTTTTAGAGACAGAGCTTGCTAAGAATGCATATTTCTCTTTAAGAAATGTCTCAACAGTATTCGTTAATAAATGCTAATAGCTTTTCAAAAAACAAATAAAAAACCCCAAAAGAAAACAAAACCAAAATGAACCGCTTGCCATTCCCTGGATATCCCTTACACTTGCTGAGGCCTTGGTTTGTCTGCGTTGTTTGCTTTGCTTAGAACAATCTGAAGCTTTTCCATCTGATTTCTGTCTGTCAACATCATTTAAGACCAATGTCTTTCATGTTCCTTTCTTTGTGGATTTCTCCATCTAGATATGATCTTTCCCTCCTACTCTCCAATCTTTATACTCCTTGGGGTGCTTATTATATTTGCCCTTTGTTATATTCTTTAGAAATAAACTGTGATTTTCTTATCCTTCCTGATAGACTGTATCTTTTGAGAACTGTCTCTTCCTGATCTTGGTAACTTTGGATGTACCTACTAGTATGTATTTGTGTAAAGAAATGCATAAGAAATACATTTTTCCTTAGATTATTTATGGGTACATGCTAGATAAATGAATTACATCAGTTTCAGTGCATTATATGATATATCTGATTTAAATTCTGTTGTAAATTCCTTACCTGGTAACACATTGGTAGCAAAGTTTGTGGACTGGCAGCTGGCCTACACTTGGAGTAGTATTGTTATAGTCTACTTTTTCACCCTTAAAAAAATTCTGGAAGGAATGAAAAGTTTATATAGAGTTACTGTATTAGTTGTTAAACAAAAATTGTTAAATTCAGCAATTGCTTGATTGCATAATTAAAGTTGTGCTCTAAAAGCCCTTTTATAATTGACTTTTATTGTTTTCTAGAAACTATCCAACTCTGGCTAATATTGAAAGGAAGAAAAAGTTAAAACTTGAAAAGGAAAAGAGAGGAGCAGTGTTGACAACGATGCAGTATGGGTAAGTTCCTTGGAATGGCTGGTGCTGTCAGTGCTTTTAAATGAACGTATGTACTTACAAATAATAAAAAAGTGCATACACCCAAATCTGAAAACCTCCATACTTCCAACTCTGAAATCTTTGTTTTTGTAGCTTTTCTACTTAAAAAATTTTAAATTATATTTTAAAATAAATAATACCCTATATTCATGTAGTTTTCAAAAAGATTTACAGTAGCAAGTTTTTTTCTGTCTTTGTCTGCTAGCTAAACAGTTCTCCTTCCCAGAGGCAACCCATTTTATCCTTCTAGAGATATTTCATTTGTATACAGCGTGTAGATAATAGTCTTTTTTTCATGTGTGTGACACTGCTCTACACCTTGCTTTTTGAACCAAATAATGTACTTGGAGATCGTCCCATGTTAATATATAATAAGCCGCCTTACTCTCTGAGGGTGTGTAGGAAGTCTAGGGATAGCCCACAGGGTCTTTTTTATTTTTATTGTTTAAACCAGTTCTCTTATTGACAAGCATGTAAGTTCTCACCAATCTTTTACTAATAAAAAGTTGTACATACATTTTACACATATCCAGGTATTTCAGATGATGGCTTCCTAGAAGTGGATTTTGCTGGGTCAAAAGACATATGACCCAGCAGACTGTAATATTGATAGCTAACTGCCAAACATGTATCATAGAAGTTGTCCTAGTTTACTCTCCCACCAGCAATGTATGAGACATCCTATTATCCCCAATCCCTCACTTTCATAGAATTTTTTCCATTTTATATTTTATTGAGATATATTTTTAATGTAAGTAAAATATACACATTTTAAATGTACAACTCAATAAATTTATACACTTAAACACATACACATACCTACTTACCCACGCAACCTCCACGTAGATTAATAATATACAGAACATCTTCACTTTACAAAGTTCTCTCTCTTAAGCCCTCCCTAGTTCAGTGCCTCCCCACAAAGGTAACCTCTTTTCTGATTTCTGTCATCACAGATTTATTTTACCTGTTCCTGGAACCTTGTGTAAGTGGAAACATACAGTATGTCTCCTTTGGTGTGTAATTTCTATGGCTCAAAATTTTTTTGTGAGATTCATCCATATGTAGCTGTAAATTCATTCTTAATTGCCATATAGAACTCAATTGTGAGAATATATATTCATTCTACTTTTGGACATTTGAGTTGTTTCCAATTTGGGCTACTATGAGTAAATCTGCTAAGAAAATTCTTTTAAGTGTGTTCTGTGGACATTAGTACTTGTTTTCATTGGTCATGGATGTGTATATATCTATATATATCTATGCTGGGTCATCCCATATGTTTAGTTATAACAGATACAACCAAACATTTTTCCAAACTGGTTGTACTGATTTACACTCCTGCTGACTCTGCATCTAATTGCTTTGTGTTCTGGTCAGTGCATGATATTGTTACACCTTTTCCTCATGTCATACCATTTCCCTCATGACTAATGATGTTGGACATCTTCTTATATGCTTCTTGGCAATTTTGATATTCTCTTGTGAAGTACCAGTTCAAATCTTTGACCAGTTTTTAATTGGGTTGCTTTTCTTGATTTTAGGAGTTATTTACTTAGATATAAATTCTTTATTTTTATTTTTTTAATTTGAAATACAGTCAGTTACAGTGTTTCAATCTCTGGTGTACAGCACAATGTCCCAGTCATGCATATATATACATACATTCATTTTCTTTTTTTTTTCCGTTAAAGGTTATTACAAGATATTGAGCATAGTTCCCTGTGCTATACAAAAGACTTTTTTTTTCAAATTTTTTTTGCACAGAGTATATGTAGTACAGATGTAGTCTTGCAATTTGTGACTTGCCTTTTTACTCTTAATAGGGTTTTTTTTTTTTTTTTTCATATGATAGTGTTAATTGCTCAGATGTCTGAGGTCTACTGGGAGCTATCTGCTGATCTCGACAAAGCTCAGTGACAGCTGGGGGTTGGTTAGCTGATGGCTGGGATGCCTATATAGTTACCATTTCTGGTGCTCTCCATTCTTTAGTGTTGATCCACTAAAAGACTTCCTTTAACATTTCTTGTAGTGAGGGTCTCCTGGAGATGACTTCTTTCAGCTTTGTGTGTCTGAAAAGGTCTTTATTTTACTTTCCTTTTTGAAAGATATTTTTGCTAGATATGCAATTCTAGGTATACAGTTTTTAAAAAATTTAATTTGAAATACAGTCAGTTACAATGTACTTTAAAGATGTTGCCCCATTGTTTTCTCATTTGCATTGTTTCCAGTGAGAAATCTACTGTCATGATTACCTTGTTCCTCTGTCTCTAGCTACTTGTAAGATTTTCTCTTTTATCACTTTGAGCAATTTGATTATTATGTGCCTTAGTATTTCTTACCCTTGTATTATTGTCTATTGAGAATACATGTAATGAACCTTTTTCCCCCCTACATGTAGCTTACATTAGTATATGCTCACTTAAATATCTGTTTTCCTCCTAAGAGTGATAATTGCAGTGGTTGAGAGGGCACTTGACTGTGAAACTGTGCTTGGTCTATGATCTTTAAGTTTATCCTCCTATAATACGAAGAGAAGGGTACCAGTCTAATCAAGAAACAAAGTGACATATTTGCAAGTGCTTGATTAAATACAAAACAAGGTAGCATATCTGCAAATACTTCAGAAACTTTAAGGCTCTTTAAAATTAAGTAGACAAGAGTTAACACACTTTTAAAGTCTAAGAAACACTTTATCTTACGTATAACAGGAGTGAAAGAATACTGCCAATTAAATTCACCTGCTGTTGATT
The DNA here is from genome assembly GCF_048773025.1 of Camelus bactrianus. Lineage (NCBI taxonomy): Eukaryota > Metazoa > Chordata > Mammalia > Artiodactyla > Camelidae > Camelus > Camelus bactrianus. The sequence goes on from NC_133552.1 coordinate 18,323,439, forward strand.
GTACCACATTGCCCAATTTCAAAGGATTAAAGAATGGGAGGAAGTGTGCATCTCAGAATTGATAAAGTATGATATATTGTGGTGTGTTATCTTTTAAAGTTCTGCTGTAGAGTTTTCTGTCTTTGGAAGCCATTAAATTTATTTTATTCTGGTCTCTTTAATGTACGAGTCTACAAGTGATTGATTTGACAGCAAAGTTTCTTTTGCATTCAGTGGTCTTTTTAAAATTTTTCCTGAAAGGTCAGTGCCTTTTATATTGAGAATTGCATTTTTCTTACTCCAGCAAGATGAAGGGGATGTCCAGACATTCACAGATGGCAAAAATCAGAAGTCCTGGCAAACATCACAAATGGAAAAATGGCCATGCTGGACAGAGAGCAGCCAACGGGTCAGGCAATCCCTTGTGTGATTCAAACCTTGAAGGTCCACCTGAAGCAAATTCAGACCCTCTGGGTGTTTTGGTAAACACTGATTCTGGTAAGCTAATCAGGAAAATAACGTGTTTATAAGACCATAGACAATGATGCAGAAGTTGATTCTTCACATCCTTGTTTGTGGAGAGTTTAATGGCAAATATGTAAAAAGGTAAAATGATCCTTTTTGTTTTTAATAGGAATATTTTGTCAAAAATCTCATCTTAAGAAACCTTTTCTGAATCTTGGAGTTGAATGCATGAGGCAGGCAGAATGTAGGGAGAAAGATTTTATTTATTGGATAATTTCCATAGTATCATATAAACTTGAGAATTTTCTTAAGATTGTTTTGAATGTATTGATGCTGTGGATTCAAATTTGCACAATTATGTGAATTTTCCCCACACCTAGAAAGCAGTAGTTCCAATAGAAGCCAGTGTTATTTATGCTACTCAGTATGAACATGGTCTCTTTGGGTAAATAATATTAATTCAATATATTTGAATAATATTATTCTTCCTCAGAGTATAGAATATATATGCTAGTAGATTATTCTTGAATTCCCTTTAGGACTTAAGAGATAAGTTTACTCCTTCCTGTAAGTTGAAAAATTAAAGGACCAAAATGTTGCTATCATAGAAAGATACCATTCAGCCTCTAAGGCTTCATTTCCTTCTGAAAAGTGAAAATGTTAATGCAAATATTTTACCACCTTCCCTTCCAGTAACAATGTGAGGCTTTATCCAATTGCTTTGTGCTTCCTCTTCTGCAAAGGGATATTAGCGAGTGGACTAATGTTACGTTGTAGGTTTGCTAACAGGCTCTGCTCAGCTTGGAAGATAGCGGCTTCTATGATAATCACATGGCAAGTTATTGAACTCGTGGGTGGGAAGAAACAGGGGGAATGACTGATTCATTGACAGAATCAGGATAGAAAAAGATCTTGGCATAAAGGAATGTTGGGCTAAGGATGGTAAGGTAAAATTTAGGAGGAAAAATAATAAAGTATTTTAACACCAACTGACACTTCTGAGTAAGGTACTTACTGTGCTCTAAATGCTTTGTACATATCAACTCTTTTCCTCATGACAACCTTTTACATATGTACGATTGCTACTCGTTTTAGAACTGAGGAACTTAGAGTAATTTACTGTAGTCATGCTGCTAGTTGGTGGCAGAGCCTGAATTTGAACTTAGGAGTCTTGCTTCTAGTATACTGCACATCCTCTAAATGTGAAATTTGAATCTGGCCAAAAAAGAGTATTGTATGAGTCTAGGATAGTCTTGAGATGTTTAGTTTAGAAAAGGCATCTTCTTATTCTTGCTGATAGGGAGGAAAATGCAGAAGATATTCTGGGCCAGGGCTGAGTTTATTCTTGGGCACTGATTTTTTTTCCCCTTCGAAAAAATGTTGGAGAGAGCCCACATACTTCTTTAGACTTGTTCTTCAATCTCAGCACCTCCATTAAAGTAAATAAATAAATAAATAAATAAATAAATAAGCCTAATTACCTCCCCCCCCAAAACAAACAAACCAAAAACAACCCCACCAAAATACCAGTGATCAAATTATGGTCGCTTAATTTTGTAGGAAAGATTCCATTTAAATTCATGTTACTGGTTACTTGGGATCTCTTCTGGACTTTTATATTTTCCAAATCAATATTTTAGAGTATTGGTTCTTCAGCATTCCACTCCCAGTATAGCTACAGAAAACTGTATGTACCATTTTTCACGTGCCCTAGATACTCTGAGCATCTCCACTCTCCAGTGTCTCAGTTGTACCTTGTTTGGAAGCAGCTTCCTTCACCATAGGCCACAGCCAGACAGCCTTCACTAAGATTTAGTTGTGCTTGTTATTCAAGTTGTTAGTGCAGTTTTAGACAAGCCAGTACTTCTTGAGGATTTCTATAAACCTCACATCATGCTTAGAAAATCATTGCCTGAGCCCACCTTTTTTTGGTGATAGTTGGTAGTATGTGAACTCTCATTAATTGTGCAGATACTTTAAACTGGGAATTGACATTGTTTCAAAAGGAAAGCCTGTCATTTGGAGTCTCCCAGCTTAAAGAGTGTTGCACATGGCCTGGTGTTACTAGATTTCTTTGGTGGTACTATGCTTTTTATTTCCTTGTATATTTTACTAACTAGTCTACTCTTCAGGGTTTTTTTTTTTTTTTATAATTTTTTTTGGAGATCTCATTAGTTACGACCATGTTTATTTTGATGCTGTTGTTTAACTATATGCACAATATGTTCTATGGCTTTCCTGGCCTATGGTTTTAACAAGTTTTGCCTGAGCTAGATAGACAGGGGGCTGGTCAGTAATGTGGCCTTGAGCACCACTGACAAGTGCCTTCGCATCCACAAAACAGAGAGGATCCAATTTGTTAATTATTCCTTACAACATAAATATAGCTACTGTCATAGCACACTGGGACATCAGTCTCATTGTGCGTCGACATGAGCTAGGTGGGCTTCTGTTGTTATAAAGATAGATATTAAAGAAAGAAAAGAAGCCGGCCCAGCACGTCAGATATTATGACTACTAACTTGTGTATAGAGTTGGGCAAGACATTCAAAGCACAGTTTGTTTTTTGGTTTTGGCTCTTTTTGTTGTTGTTTTTATTTTCAAGTCAAGTTCATAAAAGGCAAGGAAATACTGAGAAATTGTCATAGATTTGGACAAGACACAGATTAAGAAGTCATGGTGACTGAATGTGGTGTGTTATAGTGGATTGTGTCCTAGAAGAGAAAAAGGACATTAGTGGAAAAACTGGTGAAGTTACAATGCAGTCTGTAGTTTAGGTGGTAGTACCTTTCCAATGTCAATTTCTTAGCTATGGTAAATGTACTGTGGTTATGTAAGATGTTAATATTGGGGAAAGCTGGGTGAAGGGTATATGGAAGTTCTTGGTACTATCTTTGCAACACTTGTGTAAATATAAAATACAAAGTTTAGGGAGAAGGGAGGCAGGAACAGGGGTGATACGTAGGCCAATTAAAGCCTTGCACTCCACTACTTGAATTGAATTGTGAGGAAACGCTTCCTTCCAGGTTTTATTTTCCTGTGTTTGCTTTTTCTGTTATTTTCTGATTACAAAAGTAATGCAGAAAATATGAGGAAAAAACTGAAAAGCATAAAATAAAAGAAACAACATACTTTCTTAAGTTACAGAGACAGCCACTGCTCACATTTTGTTGTATATCCTTCGGTATTTTTCTTATGCATGTGCATGTGATTTTTAAAATAAAAATGGAATCATGTTATTAAAAAGAAAAGGAAAAGAATGAGCTTTGAGTCAGACAAAACTAGGTTTGTGTTGTGGTGCCGCCTCTGCACAGCTTTGTCATTCTGCACCAGTGAGCCTTTTTGAACTTGTCCTTAACTCATTCATGCAACAGTTTGTTCTTCAAATATTTGTTGAGCACTTATGTACTGTTCTAGGCTCTGAGGATACAGTACTGAACAAAGCCAAACCCCTTCTCTCTTGTACCTTGTGTTCTACTTGGAGCTACAATAAATAAAATGTGGATTGATTTCCATCATGAAGATGAGTAAAGCTAAGTAAAAGGATAGAGAATGGCCACTGGAGAAAGAGGTGTGCTATTTTATATGATCAGGGAAGGCATCTCTGATAAGGTGATGTGAAATCTGAATGAGGTTAGGACCTGATACCTGAGAGGAGAGTTCTCCAAGCAGAGAAAGCAACAAGTGCTAACACCTCAAGTGGAGGCCATGTTTCCTGTACTCAGGAAAGAGCAAGATTGGAGTGGGGTAAGCAGGGAGGAAAGTGATAAAGGACCAGATCACTAGGGCCTTGTAGGCAGGAAAGGACTTGAAACTTTACTCTGAGATTGAGCAGAGAGATGATGTGATGTGTTAAGGTACAGAATGGACTGCAGAGGTAGGCAGGCTCATGTCAGGGATATTTTTAGGAGGGGGTGGTGCTAGGTAGTATGGACTGGTGGAGGAGAGAGGAGAAAGGATTTAACTTCATCCACCAGAAGGTGGTGGTTTCATATTCACATAAAAGAAGACTCCCGTTTTCTACTGGCATGCTTTGGTTTCCCTTAGACTGACTTGGTGGACATTAAATCCTGTTTTGAATCATTTCATATTGGTTGTGGGTTGAGTTACTTCATTACACAGACAAGTTACTTATTGTCTTCATTCTTCAGTCAAGCATTACTTTTATTGGTTGTTTAGAATAGATGTAATACGTTTTTAGAGCTGCCAAAAATAAATGTAATATTTGGTGTCCTGGGGCTATAACTAGGTTTGCTGGGCTCTGATCAAACACTTTACCTTTTGGCAGGCTCTTAGTTCTTGCTAAATTCTCATGCTTGCCTTATTTACTTAAGTTCTTAGAAGTTCTAAATAATAAAAATTTGGGACAGATTCATTTCAGCATACTCTTTGTTCCTTGAGCTATATAGAATGGTTTAAAAGTTATTTGTACCTCTAAACCAGTCTTAAAAACTATAAAAATGGGGAATATTTTATTTATTCTACATCTAATTTTCAGTCCATGTCCTAACCCAGTGAAGTTAAATAAATTTCTGGCCTTCCTACTACCTTAATAAAATTAACTAATAGCATAAATAAAATAAAATAATTAGTAGTGAAGACTGAGTAATTAGAGAAGGCCCAGATGCTGTAACTCTTGGAGTACGGAAAGAAACTGAGTAGTGTATAGCTTCCGTTTGCCCCTCTGTCTTCCCTTTGGGGCAAATAGCTTCTCAGACCATAAAGATTTAAACGAAGGGGAAATTTCTCAAGTCTCCTGGATTTCTTTTTTTGGGAAGGTTGAAGAAATGATCAAAAATTACTTTTCACTAACACATGATGGAGTAGGGGGCGCCAGCTTTATTTTTTATGGTGGTAGGTGTTTTTAGTATACAGTTTTACTCTTAGCTCTTTCTATTTCAGAGTCTGATAAAGAGGAGAAACCACAAAGTACTGTCATACCCAAGGAAGTGACGCCAGCCCTGTGCTCCCTAATGAGCAGCTACGGCAGCCTCTCAGGGTCAGAGAGTGAGCCAGAAGGTAAGTCGTGGCCTCAGTCTTTACAGTGAGGTTTGTTTTGTTCCCTTGTTTTTTGCCTTTGATATGCACTGTGCATCAGTAGCATCCTTTCATGTGTATGTATCTGAGGACAGGATGTGTCATGCACATTCTTTATATGATCCTCAAATTCCTTTTTCATTTGATTCAGAAGTCAAGTTAACATGGAATGAAGGGAAGTGAGAGAAATGGGGAAATGTGATGCTACTCTAGGAGAAGAGGGCAAAAATAATATAATGAAAGAATAGGAAGGGGAAGAGATAATATCCACTAATGAAATGAGAGAAAATTCTAAAAGGTATAGAAAGAAGGGTTAATTACTTCTCTCTACTCTCAAGATCTCAAGAACCCTTGTCTTCACATGTTTTGCACCTTTGGTAGGTGAAGAGAGGTCCTTCATGACAAAGAGGATAATAAAATTCCTTACATGTATATGGGGCTTTGGTCTTTATAGAGTACATTTACATAAATTACCCCTCATTTGGTGAACACAGCAACCCTATACTGTGTGTGCACTAGCCTGTATGTTTTAAAGGTTGGAAGATGTGAATGAAATCCTATCAGGAGTCTTTCTGAGAAGTTAATAGTTAGGATATATGCCTCACCTTTAAAGGTAATGATAAACCAGCTCAATCTTTAGGTTGCCTTAAAAGAGATGCAAGTAGGTTGGGGGGGGGCAATTTTTAACCCAAGGTTGTTAGCGATAATCCAGCATCTGTTTAGTGAATCAGCCTGTGTCCTGTTGTGCCTATATATCCCGCTCTGCATAGTCGTTTTACTAGGCTTCACCAACCATGGAAGAATTCATGTGTGTGTATTTCAGATACGTAAACACAATAGGGGCTGTACTGAGGATAAGAATACAGGGTCTTAAACGTGAGTGTGTAGGATGAAGGCTAGAGATAATCTGTGTGTGTAGTTGGAAGATGTCGAAAAAGGAAGACTTGGACATTAATATGAAAGTTAAGGTTTAGATCTATCTGTAACATAGGAATTTTTTTTTTTTTAATGGGCTGTGGTTTAACTATGGTTTCTGGTTAAAAGCTACTAGAATTTTGAAATACGAACTACTTTGGCTTTATCAAAGTACTCCTTAACAGATGGTTGCCTCTTAATTTTGTTTTAATTTTAAGAGGAACAGTGTTTCTTTACTCTTGTTTCTAATAACACTGATATGAAGATGGAAGTTATTCTTTAAACGCATATTACGTTTCCTGCTTATCAGTTGTGTTTATGACAGGTGATAGCAAAGAAAGCTATTCCCAGATTACTGACTCCCATAAAAAACAAGCTGTACTAATACTTTCTTCTCTCTCTTCTAAGGTAAAACATTTAATACTTTTATACTCATGCTTTCATGTTGAGGCTGCCACTATTTTTAAATTAGAAGGAAGAAAAGAAACTAGAAGGGATCTTTGGGGTCCCAACCCTCCAACTTATAGAGCTAAAGTTTGCAAAGCTAGTTAAGTATATGATTAGAGCTGATGTAAAGCTTACGTTTAGGGACTTAAAAGTCTAAAGAAGCCAACTGTATTACCTTCCATTACAGTTTTTCTGTGTGGCATTTGCTGTGTTCCTGCACAGTAATGCATAGCTTTTCTTTTTAAATAGGTAACAGAGGGTGTTATCTATTAAAAGATGTATTTGATTTTGTATGAATTCATTTTAACTAATTGTCTAAAATGTTCTGCCTTAAGGAAAAAAGTCCTTGCATCACATTCCTAAGCCTTAAGAGTTATTTTATGTAGTTTGAATTTAGCTTTATTAAGCTATCCTGTTCATTAGCAGATTTCTAGCTTTCAGTGTTAATTCTGGGCTATAGGGTAGGATATTGACACAGAGGGACTTGGAATAAACAAACTAAGGAAATAAAGTGAGCCTTCTCTGAACCATGAAATAGCATTTAGAAGGCTTCTTATTTAAGTGGATTCTAAATGGAGAGAAGCAGTCTGATTCTTTCTCACAGATTTTAACAATTGTATCTTCAAATTTAAGATATGTTTCAACTTAGGAATTAACATGGAAGTGTATAGAGGATCTTAAACATGAATAGTGCTTTTCCAGAATTAATTTTAAACAAGGATCCCTCAAGAAAGACTGAACTAAAGACGAGGCTATACGTGGTTCTGGGGCTGTCAGAATCATTAAGATATAGATAGGAAAGAAAGTGTCAACAAGCAGTATTTACAAATAGTTTATCTGTCCTGGGTTTTGCACGTTAGTTTTTTGTTTTTTGTTTTTGCCGTATGCGAAGTTAAGCCCAGTTTCGCAACTTCCCAAAGTTGTTATGTTTTTTCAAACTAGTTTGGCTATGATGAAGGTACTTCTGAATTGAAAACTGATTAAAAAGGCCACAAACCACAAAAATTGATTTAGGTTTGAAAAAACTCAGTGACTGTATTTTAAATTTATTTGGATTGATAATTATTACATTAAAATATGATACCAAACTGGGAAATGCTGTGAACCTTAAAAAATATATAAATGGTCCCAGTTTCTCATGCCTTAGCATAAAATTGACTACTCTGATTCATTTCTCTTTTGTATTCCTGGATTGGGAGATCAATACTTGAAGGGAAAGGGAAAAACAGAAAGCAGTGCCCTCGTTTTTCTTTTTGCCTTTAATTATTATTCTCATGGTTTTGAACTCTGTAAACCATTTTGTAAATTCTTAGCTTCATTCTTTCATGCTTATATTTATCTTCTTTTTCTCTTTTTCCCATTACTTTGAAGGCACATCAAAACCACTATCATCAGGGCAAATTCTTACATAGTACCTACTGTATGTCAGGCACTGTTTAATGTGCTTTACTCATTTAATTATTACAATAACCTCATGAAGGAGGGGCCATTATTTATGAGGAAGTTTAGGCAGAGATAAGTAGCTTGCCCCAAGATCACACTTAATTAATCTTTTTATCTGAGCAGTAGGTCTCCACAGTGGGCTTAAAATATTCAGTAAACCATGTCATGAACAGATATGCTGTGTCATCCAGGCTTTGTTGTCCCATTTATGGAGCACTGGCAAAGTAGATGTAGCATAATTCTTAAGGGCCCTAGGATTTTCAGAATGGTAAATGAACATTGGCTTCAACTTCAAGTCACCAGCTGCACTAGCCCCTAACAAGAGTCAGCCTGTCCTTTAAAGCGTTAAAGCCAGACATTGACATCTCCTCTCTACCTATGAGAGTCCTAGATGGCATCTTCTTCCAATAGAAGGCTGTTTCATCTATGTTGAAATCTGTGTTTAGTGTAGCCACCGTCATTAACTATCTTAGCTAGATCTGGATAACTTGCTGTAGCTTCCGCATTAGCATTGCTACCTCCCCTTGCACTTTCATGTTACAGGGATGGCTTCCTTCCTTAAACCTCATGAACCAACCTCTGCTTGTTTCAGACTTTTCTTCTGCAGCTTCCTCACCTCTCTGAACCTTCCTGAATTGAAGAGAGTTAGAGCCTTGCTTTGGATTAGACTTTGGCTTAAGGAAATGTTGTGGCTGATTCTAACTTCTATTCTGGCCACTAAAACTTTTCCCCTATTGGTAGTAAGGCTGTTTTGCTTTCTTATCATTTGTGTGTTCACTAGAGTAGCCCTTTTAATTTCCTTCAAAAACTTTTCCTTTGCTTTCACAACTTGGCTAGCTGGTACAAGAGGCCTAGCTTTCGGCCTGTCTCAGCCTTTGACTGGCCTTCCTGACAAAGCTTAATTATTTCTAGCTTTTGATTTAAAGTGAAAGACGTGTGACCCTTTCTTTCACTTGAACACTTAGAGGCCATTGAAGAGTGGTTATTAATTGGCCTAATTTCAGTATTGTGTCTCAGGGAACAGGGAGGCCAAAGGAGGATGAGAGAGATGGGGGAATGGCAGCTTGGTAGAGCAGTCAGAACACACACAACATTTATCTGTTATGTTTAATATCTTATATGGGCATGGTTCGTGGCAACCCCCAAAATTTACAATACTAGCATCAAAGATCACTGAGTAAAGATGACCATAACAAATATAACAATAATGAAAAAGCTTGAAATATTGAGAGAATCACCAGAATGTAACAGAGAGACACAAAGTGAGTTGGAAAAATGATGCCAATAGACTTCCTCAACGCAGTGTTGCCAGAGACCTTCAATTTGTAAAAAATGCTGTATCTGTGAAGTGCATTAAATTGAAGTGCAATAAAACGAGGTATTCTTGTAATTTAAGAATTTATAGCAGTACACTTATATTTTCCTCTACCCTTCCTTTGTGCTGTTATCTTAGAGTTTAGTTCGACAGGTATTATAAACCCCACATACATTGTTATTATTATTTTGCTTTCAATAGTCAGTTATCTTTTTAGTTTTTTCTTTTTTTTTTGAAGTATAGTTAGTTTATAATGTGTCAGTTTCTGGTCAGTTTCTACACACACACATATATATATTCCTTTTTATATTCTTTTTCATATAGGTTACTACGAGATATTGAAATAGTTGCCTGTGCTATACAGTATAAACTTATTGTTTAATATAGTCAGTTATCTTTAAAGAAATTTTTCGAGTGAAAAGAAAATAGCTTCTGTATTTATCCACATATTGGCTGTTTCTGGCACTCTTCATTCCTTTGTGTAGATCCAAGTTTCCATCTGGTATTACTTCTTTCATAGGGATCACTTCCTGTAGCTCTTTGTGGTAGTCTTCTCAATTCTTGGCAGTTACAGCTTCCAATTTGAAAAATTTTGTAATACATTGTAAATGCTCAGCTTTAATTAATAAGTAGCCAGTATTACGGCTAGGGATGGGGATTATTATGGGGGTTTTGGGGTTATTTTGGAAGTTCTGCCTGTTTCTTTTTTGTTTGTTTTTTATTTTTGTGTTTGTTTTTCATCACATTTAGAAGCTCCCATCAAGACTGAGGCAGACGTTCTGGCAGAAGACCAGGTTCTTCATAGCAATAATACTCCTAAGAAACCAAGTCAAGATGTTAAAGCAACTGTTAGAAATTTCTCAGAAGCCAAGTATGAGAGCCAAAAGAAAAGTTTTAAAAAGACAAATCCTAAGAGGAAAAACAAGTATCACAACTATCAAACACTATTTGAACCAAGAACACACCATCCATATCTCCTGGAAATGGTAAGTGATTTTTCTTTATGTTCTGATCTTTGTGTTCTCATGTCATGAAGGTAGAGCCACTGGGCTTGTGTGTGTGCGTCCGTGTGTGTTTTAAGGTTACAAGAGACATAACGTTCCTTAAACAGTCGTCTATGTGTTTTAATTCTGAAGCTGTATTTGGTATATAGCTGATTATAAGTAAATGTGGAATAATTACGATTTTTATAACTGATTAAAATAAAAGAATCCAGGTTCAACTGATTGGTAAAGAAATATGTATTGAGGTGTACTGACCTTTTTTAAAGTTTTCATTGAAAGCACAGCTAAATATAATGCAGGCTGAAGGGGGAAGAGGGTTTTTAATGTGTTTATTTTATGCATTATTGGCTTTGCTCTCATAGTGATGTGCTCGAAAGTTTATGATGTTTCTTCAAATTATAAAGAAGAAGCAGTGTGTCTTTTGATTCTAAGTGATGGACATGAAGCTGTTCAGAGATTCAAGATTCTCATGTCTGAGAGTGATAGAAGTACTCTGAAATTTTCAGTGAAATTGTAAAACTATCTATTGACATTCTGTTCATAGTCTTTTCTCCTGGTCAAGTAAGTGCTTCTGCTGTAGCTGGAGTGTTCTGTGGCCACACTCTATGTCTATGTCATGTTACATATAGACACAGTTGCTTCTTACTAAGCTTCATCTGAAGTGTGCTCTCTATTTTATAAATTTTAGTTCTATGTAAAGTAAATTGCATTTTTAAAATATTTACCTTGTTTAAGTGGTAAATTATATCATCTTTCCACTTTCCAAAGTTCCTGTGTGGATGTTTCTGAACTACATTAGTGACACTAGAAAATACAATGAGTGGTTATATTCTCCTTTTTGGCAAATCACATAGGATTCCTTGGTTATGTATTCTAGATTTCAGCTTTCTTTTACTTAGAGTAAGCCCCCAAATGGGAAGTTATGAAAGTGAATTGTAAACTTTTAAACTCATTTTTCCTGTCTCCTGCTAGATACTCCTAGAGAGGACCCCAAATATAAACATTTGTGCTTAAAGTTAGATAGTTTTGGTGTGAGTTAAAAGGAAATGCTTTTTGCATTGTTTTTTTTTCCCACTAAAATAATTAGTAAATATAATAACATCTTTATAGTTCCGTGTTCTTTATATAGAGAAGGCATGCATACTATTTTAGATGGTGTTTCTTTGATGTATTTTATTTACCAGCTAATCTTTTTTTTAATTTATCATTTTTTAGCTTTTAGCTCCGGACATTCGACATGAAAGAAATGTGATTTTGCAGTGTGTTCGGTACATCATCAAAAAAGACTTTTTTGGACTTAATTCTAATTCTGTGAAAACTGAAGATGTATAGGTGTCTGATGTTTTAGCACATATAACCGAAGCATGTAAAATAGTAACACCCTCAAGTTTGTAGAGGAAAACCTTTTTTTAAAAAAAATGGATTAGTAATTAATCGTAAGCCTCACGGGATACTATGTTGAATTTTCAAGTCTTCTCTTTGATGCTATGCAAATAAATATGTAACTGATTTTTAAGGCTGTGTCTGTATTGTTGGGATCATACAGAATATTTGCTGGCAGTGTTCTACTTTTTATTTGTATTTATTACTGTCATGTAAGGAAGTCTGCTCTTGGGTCAGTTAAGAATTGAAGATACTGGTTTACTAGTAAAGAAAAAAGCTTTAAAAAATTTTAATTCAGCTGAGCAAAGCTGTAGGTTGGGGAGAGAAATACAATCATTTTGTTTTTAATGTAGAGGAGAAAGAGTCATTCTTTAATAAGGGGAATATTTTTTAAATAAACTGGATCAAATTAATATAATCAGGAGTTCTTGAAATTTGAATTTTCATCATTTATTTCAAAGGACACATTCACGAAGTGGCACATTCTTAAGTAGCTCAAATATTGATTGTTTGAAATATTAGAGATATGGCCTCTATATATTTTGATTTAGTTGAAGTGCTTCTTTTTGTTATGGTTCAGTATTGGACCTTTTAGAAAATTTTTTTGTGAGAAAAGTATGTATAGTATTTGATGAGGTTCAATTAATTTTTTGATAGCGTAAACAGTAGTTTATGAAACGCTACTTGGGTTTTAAGTAATTAAAATTTGTCCTATAAAAATAGTAATTGAACCTTTTAAAAATGTCTTAAATAAATAACAGCTCCTGAGATCTTTTTATCTCCTGTAATACCAGAGATTCTGATCTTACGTTCTGGTCATTTGTGCTAGAGCTCTCTGCTCTTTGACATACAGCCAAAGGGGCTAGGTTTTTTAAAGTTAGTCTGTTATTGTAGCTGGAAATTAATTTTATCTGCATCATGATTATTGAAATCCATGAAATCTTACCTTCATGAAGAAGGGCAAGCAAGCTGATAGCAGCTCTCAGCCCTCTGGCTTCTCCACGTAGACCTGTCAGATCCCATCGAGAACCCTGGAACCCCTGGCATGTGGCACTGTGACATCACAGACCTGAGATAAAATTCACGTTGAGGTCAGTGTTTCCCAGCCTTGTAGCCACCATGTGGACCTTTTTATACTGTTTTACTCTATTCCTCTATTCCATATTTTGGGAAATTATCTATCCAGTTCATTAATTAATTCAGTTCATATAATACTTTAATGGAATAAAGATATAAAAATGAATAAGGCAGAGGGGAGGATATAGCTCAAAGTGGTAGAGCACTTGCCTAGCATGCACGAGGTCCTGGGTTCAGTCCCTAGTACTTCCTTTAAAAAGTAAATAAATAAACCTAAGTACCTCCCTCCCCCCCAAAACAAAACAAAATAAATAAACCTAATTTTTAAAAAATGAATAAGGCCTTCCATTATTCAAAGATGTGATTTCCAACCCAGTTAATCTCATCAGGATGGATGAATTAACCAATGTTACAAACTGACTTAATATTCAAAATTTGACCAGTCTTCAGTTTTGTCACAGGTAAGCATGCAAATTCCATAGATTTTAAATACATAAATTAACTCACAGATTCCTAGGCTACTTTCAAAGAACCATCATATCTCCAGGGATGTTGACAATCACTGCTTAAAGGTGTATTGTGCAAAGTTTTATTTTCAATCTTTCTTGCTTTCTAATAAATGTATATAAGACTACAAATGCACCTCTGAGTACTGCCTTGGCTGTGTCTGACAGTCTTAAGCAGTGGTGACTTTATTTTTAGTGGATAATTTCAGATTCAGTAGCCTTTATATGTAATTCAGTAATTATTTAAGTGTGTCTAAAATTTCCAAGCAGATAGGATGTAACCTGTGTGGTTTCTACTTACAGAATACATGGTCAATATTTGAAATATTCTATGAGCTGGTCGGGAGGGGTCCTTTGCCTGTTCTTTTCTGGATTTACCTTGTTAATTGTTCAACCTTCTACATTCTTATCTTCTTGTGCATTTAATGAATTGATTTCTGAGATGGGAAAGCATTATGACTGTTGATGAGTTGTGCCTTTTATAACTGAAATATTCTTTTTTGTCCTTAATACTTCCTGCATTGACTTCTGTTTTTCCCCAGTTAATGTCATCAAAACAACTTTGGGGGAGTTCAGTCTAAGAGTCCCTGGGAAATTTATTCCATTCATATTGAAATTGTTGAAATGTTTGGAATATTCCTGCCATCGTATTTTATATTTTCTGTATATTGTGCTTTCTTGTTTTTATTTCAGCATTTTATTGGCTTGATTGATTGTTGTTTTTTCCTCCTTGTTTTTCCTCCTAGTCCTTTGAAAATAATTAAACCTATTGCTGTTCCTTTAGGGGTTACCGTTTTCCTCTATATTTAGAGTTAATCAGTAGCCATATCTTCCTTCCATCTCCCAATTAAGTCAATTACCCTAGCATTCTTTCACTTCCCCACCCAGACCTCTTCTGATATAATCATGTGATTTGTTTTAGATTAATCTCAATTATCTTGGTATGTGTGTTTGGGTGTGTTTTGACGCTATGCATTATTCTTTAGACAACTGTTAAGTTTTACTGTTTCCTTCTCACTGCTTTTTCTTTCATCCCAGGGTTAGTTGTTTGGTTTACTGCAGTGTATCATCAAGTAGTTAAGTGTTGAATCCTCATTTCGGTTTAAAAAAAATTGGTTTAGGGCATTAGGTTCAGAATGATTTCCTTTAAGAATTTTGAAGCTGTAACATGATTGCTGGCATCTGGTATTGCTGATTAATCAGACATCAATCTGATTGTCTCTCTTTCTCTATTTATTGGTAAAAACCTATTTTTTCCCCCTCATGGAAAAGAAAACTTTAAGGGTTTTCTTTTTATGCTTGGAATCCTAAAATTTTACCAATAATATGTCTAGGTACATGGGATATATGTCATTCATTCTGCCTACCTCATGTTCCTTTCACTTTGACAAATTGTACCATTCTTGGACCAAGGGCAATTTCTAAAATGATTTCTTTATTTATTTTCTTTACATTTTATCTCTTTTGTTTTTCTGGACCTTTTATCAAGTGACCGTGGGACCTCCTGACTTTATGCTCTCACTGGACCTAGTATTTTTTGTCTTGGTCTTTTTGCTCTCTTCTGAAAGATTTTTTCAAATGTTTTCTTCCATATAACTAATTTCCTTTTCAAGCATGTCCATTACATCATTATTTAGCTTTTCTATTTACTTTTTAAGTTTAGTAATTTGTTTTTAAATATTCAAGATTGCTTTTTTTTAACATTTTTTAATTGTGTTATAGTCATTTTACAATGTGTCAAATTCCAGTGTAGAGCACAGTTTTTCAGTTATACATGAACACATATATATTCATTGTCACATTTTTTTTCACTGTGAGCTACCACAAGATCTTGTATATATTCCCCTGTGCTATACAGTATAATCTTGTTTATCTATTCTACATTTTGAAATCCCAGTCTGTCCCTTCCCACTCCCCGCCCCCTTGGCAACCATAAGTTTGTATTCTATGTCTATGAGTCTGTTTCTGTTTTGTATTTATGTTTTTTTTTTTTATATTCCACATATGAGCGATCTTGTATGGTATTTTTCTTTCTCTTTCTGGCTTACTTCACTTAGAATGACACTCTCCAGGAACATCCATGTTGCTGCAAATGGCATTATGTTGTCGGTTTTTATGGCTGAATAGTATTCCATTGTATAAATATACCAAATCTTCTTTATCCAGTCATCTGTTGATGGACATTTAGGCTGTTTCCATGTCTTGGCTATTGTAAATAGTGCTGCTATGAACATTGGGGTGCAGGTGTCATCCTGAAGTAGGGTTCCTTCTGGATATATGCCCAGGACCAGGATTCCTGGGTCATATGGTAAGTCTATTCCGAGTCTTTTGAGGAATCTCCTCAAGATTGCTTTCTTATTCTAATTGCTTTTTTCCTAGATCTGGTGCCCTTGCATTTCTAAGGATACCAGTTAGAATTTTCATGTTATTTTCTATTCCTTGAATTATTTCTGTTTTCCCTACCAATTGTCATTTGTTCTGTTTATTCATTTTACTAATTATCTTTACCACTACTTCTTGTCCGTAAAGGCTCACTCGTACATATGAAAGATTCACTTGATTAATGGTTTGGTAGTTGGTGTGGATTTTTCCTACTTTTGTATAAGCCTTTGCTTCAGAAGATGTTTACCTTGGCTGAGAAAAGGGAGCTTGTTCACACAGACTTCTTAGAATTCACGGATGGAGAGTGGGCAGAAGATCTAGGCTCTTGTTCCAGCCTCACTCCCACATCTGCCAGACTACAAAGGGCTTTAATCAGAGAATGGAGCTCTTCCCCCCCAACCCCCCAACCGGACAGAACTATCTCCGACCCACAACAACCACTTGGTGTTTGAGGTGGGCAAGGTAAGACTTGACTATTGTAGCCAGAGGTCTCCAGCTTTCTGTCACTTGTTGACAGTACCCCTGAAGTTGCTTTTACATTTCCAATTGTTGTCTCTGGGGCAGGTTTGGGCTGAGGCCTTCCTCTCTTGTTTCTTGTCAGCCTGATCAGCTTTACTGTGGTTCTCAAACTTGAGTGTGCATCAGAATCACTTAGGTGGCTTGTTAAAACCAGGTTGCAGGGCCCCAAAGCTTATACTTACGGAGGGTTGGGGTGTGGCCTGAGAATTTGCCTTTCTAACAAATTTCCAGGTGATGCAGATGTGGTTTGTCTGGGGGACCACATCTTGAGAACCATGTTGAGGAATTAGGAGTTTCTCAAAACCACTCATGTCCTGTCATCACTCATTATCCTGTATTTCTTACCTGTTGTAAATCTTCGGTCATTTTTTAAAAATATCATTTCAAGGAATTTAGAGCATAAGGAGAGAGTGGTTGTTTTAATCTAGAATTTTAACTGAATCTCTTTGTTCACCGTATTCCTCAGTTTTTTGGGTAAGCATCTTTGTTTAAAATTTCGTTCTCCTTTTTATGGCTTTTTAAAAAAGCATTTTATTTTGGAAAATTTCAAACACATGTAAAAGTATATGAGGTATAAAAAGAGAATAATGTAATGATAACCTTTTCCCCAACCGTTGTGCAGTTTCAACACTTTGTGGCCAATCTTGTTTTCATCTCCGTCTCATCCATTCCAGCCCACACTACCCCACCCCACCCAACTTGAGATTATTTTGAAGCAAATGCCCAGGCATCTTATTTTATCTCTCTGTATTTTGGTATATACCTCTAGAAGTTAGAGACTTAAAAAAAGAAACACGTATCATTACAAATTAATTCCTTAAGACCATCAACTGTCCAATATAACAGATTGAGTTTCTATAACTTTTTATCTAAGATAGTTGAGGTCATTCTGTGTACTTCATTTTGTGCTTTGTTTCGTATATCAAAAGTGCCATATTGGAAAACACTATTTTAGACATATTTAAAATCTGAACCTATTTCTTGAATTTACTAACACCTTCCTCTCTTCCACTAAAAAACAGACATTTAAATTCTGAAGTGGACACTATTTTAATTTAAATGTAAGAATGATGGTGCTGTGTGCAGTAGGGCTGTCGCTGCTGCTAGGTGCTAGGTGGCCAGCGAGTCCTCAGGGAGAGGGGAGGAGAGAGCTCCGCTGATGGAAGCGCCCGGGCAGCTTTTGTAACCTCCACTGCCCACACTTTGAATTAGCGTTTGAAGGTTGCCTTGTTTACTTCCATTGTCCAGTGACTATTTGCTTGATACACAAGGCTGACAGGGACCGAATGGTCATCAGGAGAGGAGAAGCCACTTCATCTCTGGTGGTCGAAGGGCAGACTTGCTCTAGAAGAGTCTCCTGTTAGCACACCTGGAGGCAGCTTGGGAGTGGCTTAGGGAACGAGTAATTATTTCTTTCTCAAAATGGGAAGAGGAGAAAAATTGGTAAATGTGAATAAATGGAGTAATAAAGAAGACACTCAGAATGCACAGAGGAAAGACCCCCAAGATGAAATTCTGTTCTTTATAGCTGTTACCGTAGAGGATCCTAAGAGGAGCTTAAACTGTAAGCTTTATTTGGATTTCACTGGTTGGCCACAAATGTTCTCTTTGATTCAGTCTAGGATACCATGTTGCATTTAGCTATATCTCTTAGTTATCTTGGTTTTAGTTGTTGCTTTTTTTTTTTTTAGTGACAAAAGTAATATGCTCAAAAAAAAAGTAATATACTCATTGTAAAAATTCAAATCATCTGGTAGAATATAAAATAAAGTGAAGTTTGTTCCTTTCTCATATTCCCCAGAGATACCACTGTTAACGATTTGGCACATTATTTCCAGACTTGTACAGTTTTAATAAGCTGCGAACGATTTTTATTTGGTGGAGTGACAAGTTATTTTTCTCTAGTAGAAAGGGAATTACTGTTGTTTAGCCTTGTAGGACATTAACCACTTTAGCATCGAAATTTGTGATGTTATTCCTACATTCTTCTCTGGTATCCTCTTTTGTCATCCTTCAGGGTCCTTTGGTAAGAAGTTAAACACATCTTTTGACCTGTGCTTACTATGTTCCCAACTTTTAAAAAAATTATTCTTTGATAAGTATATAGGAACTTCTTTTTCTCCATGTTCTTACCAGTATATTACAAACCCTTTTGCTGGTTTTGCTGTTACATGCAATGTGCCAGGATATAAGACTTAAAGACGAAAGTGAAGAAAAAAATAAAAGTAAACATTTCCTCAGAGTTCATTACGTTTCAGGTGCCTGAGGAGAATGGGAAGCTGTAAGAAGGACTAGGTGGTGCCCAGGCTTCCTTTTCCATAGCCCACGTGGTGCTGGCTGGGCAGGTGTGCCTTTCCTTAGAGCATTCCTGCCCTGAAGGTGGTCCTGTCAGAGCAGTAGCAGAGTGGTCCCCAGTGATGGACCTTTCACATGTAACACAGGTTACATTTAGATGACCTTTTTGAGGGACAAGGACATCTGAAAACAGAAAATACAGTAATTTTTTACTCTGTCAGGTGAGAGACCAGTTTTTTTCTTTTCTTTTTTTGCGTTTCCCTGATTTTAGTGAAGCTGAGCATTGTTTCATATATGTATTTTTTTGGCCACTGTATCCTGTGAATTGCCTGCTCTAATCCTTTATTTCCCTGTTAGTTTATTGTACATTTTCTTTTTGATTTGTACAGACATTTTGTTACGGATCTCAATCTTTTGTTAGTATTTCAATCTCTTGTTAGTATTTTAATTTGGGGGAAGTTTGATCTGTTACTTTTTCTTTGATGGCTTTGGGGCTTTGCGTCAAA
This sequence comes from Camelus bactrianus, assembly GCF_048773025.1. Taxonomy (NCBI): domain Eukaryota; kingdom Metazoa; phylum Chordata; class Mammalia; order Artiodactyla; family Camelidae; genus Camelus; species Camelus bactrianus. Next base: position 18,342,712 of record NC_133552.1, read on the forward strand.
CATATTTTTTTCTTCTAATACTTTTGTGATATTTTGTTCTTTAATCTATTTTGCATGTAGTATAAGATAGGAAGTTGCTAATTTTTTTTTTAATTCCCTATTCTGTAGAACTATAGAAGAGGAACTTCTATTTTCTTTTTGCTCTAAGCTCTTTATTTTTACAGGTAAAATGGTTTACCTTCTTGGTACTGCCTTCTAGATTTTGTGCTCTACAGAAGGGTTTCTGTTTTTCTTTAAGATGATTCTGTATAATAGGAAACAATCCATTATTATTATGTAATTTTACAGTTAGTGATTTCTTTTTAACATCTTCAAAGGCAGAGTTACTTAATCAAGCCTACATTTTCTTCTTTCCTGTGCTCTTTTCCATTTTCTTAAGAGTATTTAAATTGCTTCCTTGTTTTATTGGAATTGTAGCAGCAGCCACTTCACAAATTTCTGGTTTTACACAAAGATGACTGACCCTAACCACTAAACTGTATGAAGATAACCAATAATTGGGCCTTTTTTTAAATGTTACCATGACCACTCATTTTTTTATCCTTTCTTACTAGACTGCAGCCTTCTTATATCTTGATATATAAGATATAAGACAATATATCATTTCTTGCTTAAGAGTTTATGAGATATGTAAACTTACCTACTGTAGACCAGTCAATATTATTTGCAGATGAACTGCATAAATCTCAGGATATGGAAGAATTCTAATATGGGAAAATTCTTGAGAATCCTGTTGCTTGACAATTAATCTAGGATGATATTTATGCTTTCAGCTCTTGAGATATTTTCTAGTTTTTGTTTTTATATATAATACTGTCTCAATTCTTCCCATATATATTTGTATGTTTACTTAAAACAATGCTGAAATCCATTATGATAGGAAATCCATTTCCTTACAGAAACAGGAAAAAGAAAAGCTCTGAATTAGATGCATATTTGTGTTACAAGGCTGGGCAGTTTTCTTTTGAATATTTTGAAGCTTGGGGACATTTTCAAGACCAGATTTTTAGACCACAACGATAATAACAAGGTCTGAATTTGGTAAGCACTTAATAGATCTCATATGATTTTTGGTGGATATGATACGAGACTGAGACAAGGAGACATTCATCAAAAAACATCAAAATAAGAAATCTCTGAAAGATACTCTTTTAAAATTGAAGAGCTGAGACGATAGAAGATACCAATCAAATTATGTGCTGATTCTGGCTTGTAGAGCTTGTGAGACTTAGTGCCCTTAACTACCTAGCAACAAAAAATGGCATCTGAAAATTAAGTACTCACTGTATCAGATACAGTGTTACTTTGATGTAGGCCAGTGGCTCCCACACCCTGGCTGATCATCTGAGCGTAGGTTCCTACCCTGAGATTCTGATTTTTGTAGAAATGGGGGGTGTAGCCCATGAATATTTTAACAAGTTCCTGAGGTGATTAGGACAGTCTGAAGGGTTTGGAAATCATTGATGTAGACGATCATGTGTGCATTAGAAGCCCCTTCAGGACATCTTGCTTGTTAAAATACAGATTGCTGATATAAACTACTATATATATAAAACAGATAAACAACAAGGTTCCACTGTATAGCACAGGGAACTATATTCAATATCCTATAATAAATCATAATGGAAAAGACTCTGAATATATATGTGTGTGTGTGTGTATATTTATATATAAAACTGAACCACTTTACTGTACACTGGAAACTAACACAACATTGTAAATCAACTATACTTCAGTTCAAAAATTTAAGTAAATAAATAAATAGCTGCAGATTGCTGAGTCCATCTCCCAAGATTCCGACTCATAGGTCTTTGATGGGGCCTGTGGATGTGCAATTTTATTAAGTTCCCAGGAGCTGCTGCTGCTGCTGGCCCGGGGCCCAACTTTGAGTGTTACTGACATAGACTGTCCCCAGGACTCCCCAGTCCCCGGCAGGTCACACTCAACAGGGAAACAAAAAACGGAATTTTGTGGCAAGATTCTCAGTTTCTGTGGCTCAAGCCTTGTATTTCTTTTTCGTGTTCTCCTTGGTCGTTTTTATCCTTTGGAGTGAGCGTTAATTGGTGAACCTCTGTCCTTGTGGAAAGTTGCGAGTGGAAAGAAGATGTTTGCTGGCTAGGGTGGCTTAGCAGTGCAGTGAAAAGAGCCGAAGAGTTGTGTAGACCTGTGCTATAGTCCCTGTCCTTTGACCCGGGTTTTACTGTGACCTTGGGCAGGTCGCCTGGTGTCTTTGCTGTCCAGCCACAGAGCTCCAGTAATGGTTCCTTGCCATCTTCTTCCTGCTATGAGGCCTCTACTCTCCATGCCTGGAAAACTTTCCAGGGTGGGGAGTGTAGCTCAAGTAGTAGAGTGCAGGCACAACATGCACAAGGTCCTGGGTTCAATCCCCAGTACCTCCATTAGAAACAAGCAAAAACTCTTCCTTTTCCTCTAACATCTTATTATTGCTGGCTCCAACTTGGATCTCTGCTCAATTCTCTCTTCCTCAGGAAAGCCTTTCCTGACCTCCCCAAGTAGGTCAGGTCCTTTCCTTCTTTTTTATACACTCACACCGTGTACCTTCCTTTCTCAGCATTGTCGAAGCTGCAGTTTTATATTTACTTGTGTGATAATTTCATTTGTCTCTCCCCACTAGACTGTAAGCTCTGGAACTTACACTGTAAAAAAAATTAACAGTTTGTCTTTGCTATTGTTTTCCAGCTGCAAACACTGTGCCTCGCACATAGGAGTTGCGTGAATGGTAATGAATGGGTCACATTGTACAAACAGAGAAGCAAGGGCAGGGTGGGCATTCCAGAATTGGCTGCCTTCCTGCCCGTGGGCTTCTAGAAGACACCCTGTTATTCTTATAATAAATCCCCTATTTTGCACAAATGTACTCAGTTTCTGTTACTTGCCAGAGCCCTGACAATACAACTACTATTTACTGAGTGCTTCCTATATGTGTCAGGCATCAGCTATGATCTCACATTTGACATTGATCTAGGTCAAGAATCTTAGTCGACTAATATCTAGGGCATTACATTCTCCTAAGAGTCTAAAAACCAATGTGTACTGTAAAGATATCTATAGATAAAAGATAAATTTCCTTTACTCAATATTAAGGAAAAACTGCAGGAAGCAATGTTATGCTCAAACTGGATCTCTAAGGTGGTCTTTGGGATTGAGGATGGGTGGTACCAAGGAAGAGTAAGTTAAGTTCCAGCTACAGTGGTCCCCACTTTTCCACTGTTTCACTTTCTGCGTTTTCAGTTACCTGTGGTCAACCGCAGTCCAAAAATATTAAATGGAAAGTTCCAGAAATAAAGAATTCATAAGGTTTAAATTGTGTGCTGCTCTGAGTAGCATGAAGAAATCTCACACTGTCCCACTTTGTCCTGCCCTGGACAAGAATCTCACATGATCACAAGACGAAGGGTGAGTACAGTACAATAAGATAGCAAATTCACATAAGTTTTATTACATTATATTGTTACAATTGTTACATTTTATTATTAGTTATTGTTAACCTCTTACTGTGCCCAATTTATAAATTAAACTTCATCACAGGTATGTGTGCATAAGGAAAAACATTGTATTTATAGAGTTTGGTACTATCCACAGTTTCAGACATCTGTTGGGGATCTTGAACGTATCCCCCATGGGTAAGGGAGGACTGCTTTCCTTGCAAATATGACTGTCCTCTCTACATAAATTTCATAATGAGGAACATTGGATAGTGTGTGCACTTTATAGGGACAGGATGGTTTAGTTACTGGCCAGAACAAGACTTGACAACAATATTTGTGTATCTAAATTACATCTATGTTCATGAGAAAAGGGGTCAATATCCTATAATATAGAAAAATCTAGATTCAGAGAGACGTAAGGGCACTAAATAAGAAAGGGGGACCCTGGCCCAAAGACTCAACCCTGGGTCCTGTAGATAGATCCCTAGTGTGGAAATGTGAACAATTCAATTATCCAACTAATTGTCCTCGCTCTAAGTCTATGTTTACATGCAAAGCTTCAGATCAATACAGTTCTCTTAGGGTCTCTTGTGTTTCTTTTTTTTTTCTGGACTGTCTTTTCAAAGATCTTTGTATGGCAACCAGCCTTGAAAAGAGCTGTTGTCTCTCTAGAGCATAAGGCAGACATGCTTGCTGCATGTTATAAAAAGATTCAGGTTCCGTAAACTCAGGGTTCCTGTCCTATAACTCAATCCACTGCATGTGCAGGTGTCACGCAGCCCTCTTCTCAGTGTCATGTGGAAATTGGAGCTTGAGGAAATGTTGGAAATGCTGACACTTGGCTGTACTATTGCCACAAGTAGAAAGCCCTTTGTCTCTGATCCAGGAATTTGGGGTCTTCCAGCATCCATGAAACCGGTCAGGCTAACTTGTGGTTACTGCTGACTCAGATGTCTCTTTCCTCATGGCGGTGACATGAGGGACTGATTTGCTTTTATTTGCTGACATAGTCAATTCTGATTCTATCAGATTGAGGACTGATCCCTGACCTTGGAGCATGAATTAGAGATAAATAGAGACCTCTTGGAAGATAGTAACCAGCACTTGTGTTCTTAAAGAATTGTTAATATGAAATCAGATGGAAAGAGTTCCTTTATTGGACTTGAATCAATCAGAGTCCAATCAGGAGACAGAAATCACAGGAGATATTTTAATAGGAAACTTAATAGAAAGGATTGCTAGCCAAGTATTAGGGAAGAAAAAAGGCAAAGAGGGGACACTGAGGTGTCACAAAGGTAAGGATTATAGAAAACAGTAATCACCCCTTGGGCTGGGTTAGGACAAGTCAGAGGCTTGGATTTTTTTGAAACTTAGACACTTGGAGCAGGCCCTGCTTCAGCCCTCTGGGCTGGAGGAAATCCTGCTTTGTTGGTCCCGGTTCCTCAGAAGTTTAAAAGGAAGACTGTGGAGCTGGCACTCAGACCTTTGATGAAGGGATGCTGGCCAGTTAATGCTGGTGTCTCTGAGCAGAGAGGGGAGGTGGTGATCAGGCTGGTTCTAGTAGTGTTGGAAGCAATTGCCGCTACCGGAACCAACAGTTGCTACTCAGATGAGCAAGTGTGGTGGTTATGGTCACACTTGGGCAACTGGAAACAGTTTCCCAGTCTCCCTTTAGTGCTCCCTAGTGGTAGAGCCAAACGTACGCCCTGGCAAAGGGAGCAGGGCTGCAGAGTGATGTCCCAGCCAGCATCTCAGAGGAGAGGGGAGAAATAACCAGCACAGAATTTTAAAAAGCCTATTAGACTAGAGGTTCGAAGGAGGGAAGAGGAGGGAACGATTCATTTCCTGAGGCAGTTGGAGGAGTCCTGAGGAGTCTTCAGCACTAACTTGAACTTAGTATCTTTCTTTAGGTCAGGGAAGGAAGTAGCCAAGGACAGCTGACTTGGAAATCCTGTATTGTTACTCAGTAGCTTGGGCAGTTACCTGAACCATTTTATGGGGTACGTCGGGTGGAGGCAGGAAGGAACACACTCATGTGATCCAGGGAGACGGGCCCACTGGCAACTTTATTAGATTGCATACAAGTTTATGGGCTTGTCCTAGAGCTTGTGCAAATTCCCATGTCTGTCCCACACCCTGATAATGACTAATATCTGTTAAGGGATAGGACACTGCAGATGTTTGATTGTATCTCACCCATAACGTGTGGTCCACATGACTTCATTATGTCTGACCTGACTTATAAACTGCAAAGCATGATGCAAATGAGAAGTGGTATTTATTATATATCTCCTTTCTGGTCCGTAACTGAGTTTCTAGGGAAGTAATGGGTTTCTGTATCCAAGGGAGGATTTCAGAGGAGATAAAGAGAACAGAGAGCAAAGGCTCAGAACTTACAAAATTGACAGAGTGGTTTTACACTTTTAAGATTTGATGTTTACAAATAATGGCCCTCCTGACTATTCTTTTCAAAGCCAGAATTTGGACCCAGGTAAATTGGACAAATATCTCAATAGACAACACTAGTCCATGAATTGTTGCTATTTTAAAATAGCATGACTTGAGGAAGGGTGTAGCTCAGTGGTAGAGTGTGTGTTTAGCATGCACAAGGTCCTGAGTTCCATCCCCAGTACCTCCATTAAAATAAATAAATAAAAAGCTAATTACCCCCCCAAAAAAGAGAAAAAAAATTTAAAAAATAGCACTTGACTGACTTTGAAAGAGCTTGAATGTTTCATAATAGACATTTATTTTTAGAGTTCACTTATTTTAATTGAATGGAATTTACTTATGGTCTGATACCAGGAATTGGACAAATCTCATGCCACACCAGGCTTTCATGGTGGATAATTGTAAGTCTGGAGGTGTTCCAGGAGTTGATCTGGATCTAGGTAAGGAGCGCTGTCGTATGAGATGCTGTTACGTCAGCCTTTATTATACTTAACCAGTGTATTTTTTTTTGTAGTCCGAATAGATTTTTAATTTTAAGGGGACATTGTTAAGGGGATGTTCAGCTCCTCTTGGATCAGTAATCAGTAGTTGACTTATCCTGTACTCATATTACATCCTAGTCCTCTTTATAAAAGTTTTACTATCCTGAGAGTGGCTCCAAAGAAAGATATTATTGCTCCACAGCGTCTGATAGTGGGAACTATCAGCTGCTTGGAAGTTAATGTTCTACTGAATGCCCCCTCCAAAAATCACATCTGCTTAAAAGTTTGGGACAATACTTAATTCAGTTGCTTTCTAATTTGCTGCATCTCAGAAAGATACACTTAATGGTAATACGAGGGAAAACATAACATACTGACTGGAAGATGAATTCCAATTTGTTTTTGAATTTCCTTTTTACAACTCTGATATGTGCATTGCTAAAAGTCATGGTCCCAGCCTCCGGATATTTGGGTCAAAGCTGCCCTTCTGTTCTTGGGAACAATAAGTTAACTGGCAACACAGGTTCTGTGACTAGCGAGTGGTCGGTAAATATTCCTCTCTGACTGATGAGAAATCCTTTTGGCCTTCCTTGTGCCCTAGCGTCACAGAGGTGTCAGATACGCTGTGATGGTGGAGCCAGCTATGATTATGGCCTGGACAAATGAAGTGGTAAGTTAAGACTGATGTGAAATCCTGATCCACGACATCCAAGTTCTTGGGTTGCACATGAAGCCTTCTCATTCACCCAGCCTCACTCTTCGGCACTCTCTTCCTCTAGGAACCTCCATTCAGGTACGCTGGTCTGGACACTACCCCCCACCACACCCTGTGTGTACCTGCTCCTGTTCCACTCTCACAATGGGGCTCTCCCCTCCACCTACACTTACCCAAAGTTTCCTCATTTCTAAAAGCTCAGCTCAGACATTTGTGATTGCCCTTATCAGAAGGGCTCTTCTCCCTCTTAATTCTTACAGTGGTTGTTGTCCACATCACTCAAGAGTGCCCTTCAATGCAGTCATCTTTGTGACTGTCTTCATTCGTTCACCTCGCCAACAAATGCTTACTGAATGCCCACGAAATTCTGAGTTTTGTTCAAGGCAGGGGATACAGCAGTGAACAAAACAGCAGAAATGTTAACACTCTGGCAGGAAAGACAATGAAAAAGATAAATACATAAAGGACACGGTATATCAAATGTCAGTAAGTGCTAATGAGAAAACATAAAGCAGGAAAAGGCAGGTTCCTGAATCTGGATAGGGTGGCCAGGGATGGTCCTATTAGGAAAATTTCTAAAGGACTGGAGGGAAGTGAAGGAGCAAGCCATGAACATGTTTCCTCTACCTGGGAAGAAAGCTCTTCCTTCCCCATATCATGCAAAGGCCCTAGGATGAGAGCATACCTAGGGGATTCGAAGAATGATCAGGAGAGCCGTGTGGCTGGAGGCCAGTGCACAGGGGGACAATGAATGGGAGGGTGGTCTTGTAGATCATAGTTGGGATTTGGGCTTCTATTCTTTGTGAGATGGGAAGCCGTTGGAGGGTTTTGAGAAGTGACATGATCTGATTTGTCTTAAAAGTCTCTAGCTGTGGTGTTGAGAATAGGCTGTGGGAGGTGGGGGGCTTTGGGCAGAAGCAGGAGTGAGACTATTTCAGGTAAGAGAGGATGGTGAGTTGGGCCAGAGGAAGACGTGGGGAGATGTGATCAAATTCTTTATACAGTTCCATGATAGAGCCAATTGGATCTCCTGAGGTCTGGGGTGCGGAATGTGAGAGAGAATGGAATCAAGGGTGATTCCAGGGTTTTGAGTTGGAGCAACTGGAGAATGTGGCAGCCATGAATGGAAATGGAGAAGATGGCAGAAGTTGCTGGTATGGGGCAATGGGAGTGATAGACTCTCAGGAGCTCAGATTTAAACATGTTAAGTTTCAGATGCTCAGCAGTCATCCACATGCAGCTGTCTAGTAGGCTGTGGCTTTGGAAAGGCATGAACCTTTGTGCCTCTCTGGATTGTGTGAATCATTTAATCAACAGTGAGCAATAATTCTGAAAAGAGATTAGGGGGAAAAGTTATGAGATTTCTCTTCTTTTTTTGAGGGGGAGATATTAAGGTTTTTAAATTTATTTTTAGAGGAGGTACTGGAGATTGAACCCAGGACCTTGTGTATGCTAAGCACATGCTCTCCCCCTGAGCTATACTTCCACCTCCCACCTGCCCAGATTTCTAATCCTAGACTTCGAGAGAAGGAAAATACTATTTTTGGGATAATAATGAAGGTGGCATTTCTGAAAATGACTAGATGATGAGGAAGGGACCACAGGTATCATCTCTGGGTCAACGTCAGCATCTGTGAGGTCTTAGATTATGAAATGTTTATTTTCATTGGTTTAGAAAGAGCCCATAACATCTTCGCTCTTCCCTGCATGTTGTCATTGTTGCTGATGGCATTATATTATTATTATTATTATCAATGACAGTCCCCTGTTTTATGCAATACGTATAACAGAAGAGGCAGTTTGATATTAAGAGTTAAGATTCTGGGGGCAAAATGCCTGGATCTAAATCCTGCTTCTATTATTTATAAGTTGTAAGACTTTTAGCAAGTTATAAACCTTCTTATGCTTCAGTTTTCTAATCTTTAAAATGGGAATAATATTAGTACCTATCCCACTGAGTCATTGTGAGAATTAAAATGTTAATATATTTAAGTGTTTAGAATTATATGGCACAGAGTGACTCTTACACATGTGATAACTATTTTTTTTTATACCAAGCACTGTCTCATATTCTGGGTGCCATGATGAACACTGAACTGGACATAATCCCTGGCTGTGGATCTACTGAAGATAATTGAGACAGATTATCTCATAGGTAAAGAAGAAAATGAGGTTAGAAAGCTCACTCAACTCAGAACTGCTAATGGGAAGTCCAGAAATGAATCAGAAGTAGTTTTAACCTTCCATACAAGGTCCACCTTGATTTGTACCTAGCAGTTAAGTGGTAAAGCAACAGATTTGAGGGCCTCAGAGGGCCATAATTTCAATATGTGGGCAATTGCCATGTGGAATAGGAAACCACAATGCTGGGCAAGTTTTCTAGATGCCAGGCTGTGGAGCATCTGAACCTCACAACTCCAGAGTGCAGTCCTCCAGAAAAACGAGAAAAGCTCTTGTCTGCCCCAGGGCTGAGCCTTGGTAGGAGCAGACAATGGGGGTAGTATAAATAGGGCCTCCCTGTCTTTTGCGATCAGAGCAGAGAAAGGGAAGGTGGAGTGGTGGGGGAAGAGTGTGTCTATGAGGTGGGGAAGGACACTGGGAGACAGAGATGTGGTTTCATGTTCGATGTTGTAGGTGCTCAGATACTGAAATTGTGGCCCCCTGAAACTCTTAGCGACTTGCTTTGCCACTTAGGTGCTAGGTGGAAACCAAGACTATTCCCCTGCGATTGACAGACTGACTGATTATTAAGTGAATGAATGAATGGAGTAAGCAACCAGTCGAACATTTACTGAGTGTGGCTGATGTGTCAGGAAATACACCACACCGTGGAGATATTTTTACCTGGCTGAGGAACAGTTTCTTCCTGCCAAGCACCGTGCTGGAAGCTGGGGATGCAGCAGAATGAGACCCAGACTCTGCTGTCAGGAGCTTACAGTCGACCACGGAGAGGGAAGCAGGGAAATTCATCCAGCCCAGTGACTAAGGGGGTGGGCCCGCAGAGCGAGTACCTAACCCAGTTTCGAGAGTTCAAGGGTACTTGTCCTGAGTCATAGGACGAGTAGGAGTTGCTAGATTTGGGGTAGAGGTGAAGGGCAGAGTTCTGTAACAGAAGCAAGCCCTGAGGAAGCTCTGTTATCCCAGTGGCCGCCTGAGCCCAGATCCAATTTTAGAAGTTGAACCTAGTGTTAGGCCATGAAGATTAACTCACCCCAACTGGTCAGCAGGGGCAGATGCTGTTACCCAAAAGAGCTTTGAGGTTAACTTCATGCCGTAGGCTGGGTCTGCGCTGGCCAGAGCTCTCCTTGGGAGAGTGGAATTTAATTGGCCCTTATTTTCAATGCCCTTATAAAGGGTGACTTCTGGGCCCACTGAAATGGAAACCATCTGTACTCCTAAGTGACCGGCAGGCAGGGGACCTGAATTGCACCCGCTGCTTTGGCTAATGTAGATGCCCGGCAAGTATAATGTATTTGGGGCTTTTTTCCAGAATCAAATGTATCAAATGGTGGATGAAATGGGAGAGCTGCCCAGGGAGAGTCAACCTCAGATGCATGGGAACAGGAATAGCAGTGGTTCCTGTGTCAACAAGGAGGCTTTTTTTAAAGAAATGCAGCTAAAGAACTAAAGAAATGCAGCTCACTTACTGGTCTGGCTAAACTTCAAAAATTTGTGGTTTTTTTCCCTCCTCCCAGGAACATTTTGTTCACGCTGGTGGTTAAAAGGGGGCAGCTTTCACATAGAAGTACAGCAGGAAGTATTTAAGTTAGATAAAAGGAAGGACTACTTGGCAGAATGATTGAGTACAGGACTGGGTTCCCAGGGGGATTATGGAATCTGATTTTTATTCATGGACTTTCCTATTAAATAACTTAGATAATAAGGGTGACAAGGTATAAGCCTACTTCACCATTCTTAAAGGCCTGTGCTTTGGGATTCAGAGGAAATGAATCCAGTAGACCTGAAGCAGTTTTATGGGGCTGAGCAGGCCTTGGAGTTGGGGGTCAGATGGGGGGAGAAGAGGAGGGAGGGCAGCACAGAGATGTGGAACAAAGGGGTCAGGGCAGGAAAGCATGAGGGGCAATGGGACAGAGAAAGTAGGGTAATTGGCAGCATTAGGGAGCATGATATTAGTGGTTCTATGAAGGCTGGATTAGGGAAAGCTGGGAAGACTTGGCCAGGGAATTTAGATTTTACTCAATAGGCAACCAGAAGCCATTTCTTCAGGTTTTTGAGCAGGAAAGGGAAATGATGGAAATGGTGCTTCAGGGCTCATGGGCTTTTGGAGGTTGAAAGGAACCTACAGTCTTATAGTTCAGTGTTTCTCAAACTGGAGTGGCATCAGAATCATTTGGGGTGGGGAAGCATGTTTGTTAAAATTCAGACTTCCAGGCCCTGCTCCTAGAAGCTCCCATTCAGAAGTTCTGGGTGGGGTTGGGAATCTGCAGTTAAACAAAGGCACTGGTGATCCTGGTGTCACTGGTGTAAGACCCACACTGGGAGACCACTGCTGGCCTTCTGGGAGACACTTTCTAAGGGGTCCAAGCAGGGAAGCCCCTGATGAACTCACAGAGAACCGCAGAGAAAAAAAGTCAGGCCTGAAACACATTCAGGCCCAGACAGCAGGAAGCGGACTTTCGACAGTACCAGTCCAGTGGGAAGTTTCAGTCCCCCTTTTTCCTGCCCTCCCTACACTCCATTCTTGGAGGGCCTTTTAAGTCCCAAAGGGAGGAAGGCCAAAGAAAGAAATGAGAAGTAGATCACACCCTCCTTCCTGGACAGCAGACCCTGGCCCCCTGTCTGCTGGTAAATATTTAACTAGCACAACACTAGTCTTTGACCAGCACACTGCCCTCCAAGGTAAACAGCCGTGCCTTGGAGTATCTGCCTATTTCCGTGGTGTAAATACTCTCGCAGCATGGCCATCTGGGGCTACCAATGTGATGTTACTGGATGCAGGGTTAGAAAGAGATGCCTACAATTAGATCTTGTGAGCTGGTAGAAGCCAGACCCAGCTCACCACTGTTCATAGCCCGAAGTCATGCCCAAGATGGGGCGGTGGGGGAGAACTATCTAGAATGAAGACTGAGTTGCTGAATAGAACATTGTCCTGGACCTTGCTATAGAGTATAGAGTTAAAGTGACTACAGAGCTTTCTGTCACTGCTCAAGTTCTCATCCAGTGACAAGGGAAAAACCGAACAAATTTCAGTCTGGGGCTAGTAAGAGACCAAAGAAAAGTTTCATTTTGGTTATATCCTAAGGATGGTGCTGTCCAATGTATAGGTTACATCGGGAACTTTTATCTTTAAAACTGGTAGGATATTTTTAAAAAAGAATTATCGTTAAGTGGAAATACAAAATTCTGAAAGGTATAGGTGAAATCTCTGGCCCCAGAGTGAGAACCACAGACGTAGGATATTCTGTAGTTGATGAGGTCTGTTTTGGAGAGTTTTCTTTACTCTTCCAAAACAGATGTCCCTCAAAGGAAGGCAGCTGTCTCACTGATAAACAAACAAACAAACAAACAAACAACCCACAAACTGTTAGAAGATAGTACAGGAAGAACCCTCAAAGATGTGGGTAAGACCTACCTCGGGGGTACACTGTGAGGGTTAAAAGAGCAAACACTTGAACGTGTCTAATACACATACTAGGTCTGCAGTCAGTAGGTTGTGATTTTCCTTCAGAACGTCATTAAGGTTCAGTGTTGGCGGATTATGTTGATTTCCTCTCAGGGAGCTTCATTCGTGTTCATAAATGTAAGAATCGTTTCTATTTTAGGTCTCTTTCCACCCCTCCTCTCTTGCTGATGAATGTCACAATGGAAGCCTTAGAGCGAGCACCTTCTAAGACCCTTTGACAGGTGGGAAGAGAGGAGGCGAGAGAGGAGAACCAAAACTAGCTTTTAAACGGGCTCCAAAGTGCCCGGCGCAAGTGGAAACAACTTCTATGTAGTTTAAGCCGCCACGAGGACCCCAAGACCGCAGCTCTCCCACACCCGCTGCCCGAATAACTGGCCCTTTGTGCTTCCCTAATCCATGCAGCAGATTGTAAAGCAGAAAAACTGCTCCCAGCGAAATGCTGCTTCCAGTCCAGACCAGGCTGGGAAACCACCGGGACCTTCCATCAATCACGCCCGCTTGCAGTGAGGGACACTCTCCAGATTTTTAAACTACCTTCACAACCCACCATCCCCCAACTTTTCAGTGACACAAGCCCTGCCTTTTGCCGTTGAGTCAACAGAACCTCGAATGTTCCAGGCTTCCAGGCGGCCCTCGCTCCTGTTTCTTGAGGGGAAAGAGAAACTTCCCGGGGACGAGATACGGCCTGCGGCCGGCCCTGCACAGAGCGGAGGGGAGAGACACAAGCCTGGACGCTAGGGACCCCCGGGCTCTGCAGCCCCATCGGCCCGGGGCCCACGGCGCGTGCGTTGCGCGTGCGTTTGCGGGAGGTTGTGCCTGGCGTAGGGCGAGCCGGGCGGGCTGCACAGAGGCCGTGTCCGCTGCGCTCCGAGCGGCTGCCCCGGGGCTGGTCAGCGGCCACCAGGGACCGAGCGCCGAGCCCACTCGGGCCTCTGCGGTGGCTCTTTTACGGCTCCACACGACACGTGTTTTTCTTTTTTTCATTTGAAAGGTTTTTTTAAAAATTGTGATAAAATATACATAACCTAAAAGTTTTGACCATTTTAAGTGAACAATTACACTCACAACGTCTGAAAAACTTTTACATCCCCCCAAACAGAAACTGCCCCCATGAAACACTAAATCCCCATTCCCACCTCCCTTCGGCCCCTGGTAACCTCTCATGGACTCTGTCGCTATAAACTTGCCTATGCTAGGTGCCTCATGTAAGTGGAATCATACAACAGCTGTTCTTTTGTATCTGACTTATTTCACTTAACAGACACTTGTTTCTTATTAATGAGTCTACAGTCCAAACACTACTACCATGCTACTTGGCTGGATTTCTCGTAAGGAATTCTGAATAATGGTGTCCAGAATCAGGAGACAGAACAAGATCACAAAGACGCGAGCGTGGAGAGAAACTAGATTCGAGCTTCCTCTGCAAGGCGCGGAAGGATAGCGCTCGGCCGGAAGGGGTCCCCGCATGCGCAGAAGCAAGTCTGACAGCGGAGGGCGGGTGCGGCGGGGCGAGAGGAAGCCGGTGGAGAAGACTCAATTTGCCTAGGCTTGCAGTGAGTGTTGTCGTCTCCCACATGGTCTAGCGGTTAGGATTCCTGGTTTTCACCCAGGCGGCCCGGGTTCGACTCCCGGTGTGGGAACGCTAAGCCTTTTGAGGGGGGGAAGTTAACTTAAGTCCCCTCTTAATTTAGGAGAAGACTAGTGTTTTTTAGAAAACCCTGTAACTGCATTTCAGTAGCAGCTGGGAGAGGTCGAGGCCGGAGAGAGTCAAGTCTGCCCTGGAACCAGCTTGAGAACACAGCCAACACAAACCCGGTCGGCTGGCTGGAGCAGGCGGTAAGGAGGTAACTCGAAAGAGTGCGAAGTTAGCTTTTGAAATAAGCCTTTAAACCTGAGGAGCAGGGAGCCAACCGGTCCCGTGCTAAGATACATGTTTCAGCTGGTTTTTCTGCGTAATTTCTCCTTGTACTGTGAATATGGAGCAAATGACCAAAAAGTGCTCTTTGAAAAAAAAGAAGACACATTGTAGGACATTATAGGGCTTTTAAGCTGCCTAAAGCTATTCCTTTGAGAAGGACAGCAAGATTTCCAGAAAACAACATATCATTAAAGGGCAGAGTGGTTCAGTGTGCAATCTACTGTGTTTGCGATCCAAAGGACTCACTAAACCAGTTATTGCGGGGTGGGGGTGGGGCAGAAGAAAAAGAAAATTAGGTTATTACAAATACCGAGGAGTGAGGCAATGGCAAAAGCAACACTTTCTTCTCACGCCCTAACATATTTATTTGACACATTCTGTTTAAAAAATTTCAAGAATTCATGATATGCTCAATAAGATCTCTAGAGTTAGAAATCTTAGTACTGATGTGTGACAAGACAGTTTACAACTGTTACCCAAATAAGTGCCTCCTCTGCTGTGCTCATTTGTCTTGCTTACCTCTCCAAACATTTGCCATTAGGAAAAACCTCCAGGCATTTAGAAGTCACACTTCTTTCCCACTGGTGTTGAACTCAGAAGCGTCCCCGATTGTTCCCAGACTGCCTTTTACACTGAGAAATGTCTGTGAAAAAGACTTGGCATCCATGTGACTTTGAAATGTGCTCCCTTTTTAAAGTCCTTTGGGATTTTTCAGGGGCACGAAAATGTCATCCTTCATGGGAAAAACACTAGGATAAATCTATGCTTATTCAAAATTCCTAATAAGGAGCTTAGGGGAGCAATTGATCATCAGCAGGTAATCTGCATTTCTTGAATCCAGTAGGACAGAAATGATAAGAAAATAAAAAGTCTAATAATAATAGGCAGTATTTATTGAGCACATACAGGATGAATGCTTTAAGCACCGTTTAAAATGTTATGTCTCTATCCGCCAGAGGCCCAGTAGGAAACTGATGATTCTTAATGAGTTTAATCAAGGTACATTTAGGTTTTACTTAGGGTCTAGGAAAACAACAAGGAATAATGCTAGTCCTCAGGGCTCCTGGGCCTAAAATGAGTAAGGGAGTTGGGGTGGCTGATGGAGAGGGCTGCCACTGAGGAGCTGTGGGTTTTGTTTGTCTTAACACTTGTTTTCATAGGGCAGGTGAATTCATAAACATGAAGGCTGTTAAATCTATGCATCCTATGAATTGCTCATTTCCATAAAACAGATTTGTGGCCTCACAAAGTTGACAAAAGCTTCCTTCGGGTACATACGATACTTAAGAGACCCAGAGCAGAGTAGATACTTCTACAGACAAGTACTTAATAAAATGAGAGTGTGATTTTATGGAAACATGGTTCCTTGAGGTCTATTTGGCATTTCTTAAAGCCTTGTATTTTCACAAAACATTTTGCCATAACTTTCATTAATCATCGTCATAATCAGTCTTTAGATGCATAGACTATTTGAGTTGCAGATGCCCTTTGCAGTCATTTAATCGAGCCCTTCACTTTACCCTTGAAGCATGGGTCCGGGACTGTTTGCCTCTGATTCCCTAGTATTGGACTTTAGACTCTATCCCTCAAAATGGAATTTTGCATAGTGTCCTGGACAGATACCAGTCCTTCCAAAACCCGGCTTCAGGAAAGGGGATAGGGTGCAGAGAAGGTGAATTTGAAAAATTCTGTTGTATCTCACTTTCGATTAGTGTTCACAGGATAGCTACATGAACACAGTTGTAACAATTTTTCTATTTGAAATGTTGAGGTTTTTAAAAATTTTTATTTTATTTTATTTGGTCTTTTTTGTTTGTTTGTTTTTGGAAGGGAAGGTAATTAGGTTTCTTTATTTTAATGGCAGTACTGGGATTGAACCCATGACCTGAGGCATGCGAAGCATGCACTCTACCATTGAGCTATACCCAACCCCACCCTTTTGTAAAATTCAAATATTTTCTAGAGAGTGATGATCTTCATTTGGGTTATTTGAACTAGTCATAGGTTTTCAACATGCTTCCATTTTTGCATATGGTCATAAACTCTGAGCGAGCGAGTCTGCATAGAGATCCCTTGGTGCCCACCTACATGTGTATATAGAGTAACATAGATTTGCATGTGTGTTCCCTCAGAGGTACGTGCTACATGCAAAAAATTTCCTAAATAATCACAACATTAAAACTTCGTATTATGACAAGAAAGGGAAGGCAAATGTGAATTTTAACTCACCTACGTTGTAAAACTGAAGAACTTGGAAAAACACTGAATACTTGGAAAATCACTGGAACAAATAATCAAAAAATCAATTTGCAAACCTCTAGAAGACCACAGGGTACTGGGTAATCATCCTACATAGCTTTGTGAAAAACAAAGCTTACCAGGTGAATCTAATTTCCTTTTGTCACAGAGTGACAGGCTTGGTAGATGTAGGGAGCAGTCAAGATAATCCATCCTGACTGAAGAAACCTTGAAATTTTGTTCTGTGTTGGGTACTCCTGAAGAAAGTGTAGGTAAGGCTATTGCTGTCTGGCAGTGACACATTCAAACCCAAGTTCAGAGCTCAGTTTCACCCAGATAGGCAACCCACCCTCATTCTAGGCAGAAATGACCTTGTCCTTCCCAAGTCTCTACTGCCTGGGTTCCTTTTTTTTTTTTTTTAATGTTATTCAGATTTTCTTTGTGCATATTACTTCATCTCTCTGTTCCTCAGTTTCCTAGACCCTAAGATGGGGATACCAATTGGACCTACCTTATAAAGTTGTGAAGATTAGATAAGATAATGGATATAAGCTGCTTGGCTCAGTTTAGGGCCAATGACCATTGGGTGCCGTCATTACCACCATCATCATTGTCATCATTATCATGTTGAATTCCTCTTTCTCTACCTCTCATTGCAACGTTAAACCTGATCATTTCTACCTCTTCAGTGCTGCCCAGGTATGTTCTTACCTATTTCTCCTGCCCCTGTTCTGGTTCAGATCATCTTGGTCCCTGGATTATTGCACCAGACACCAAACTGGTTTCTCTGACCCCCATCTCACCCATCTTCTCTATCTCACATCATACTGCCCGTCCTAGCACAGAGCTGAGGGTGCTGCCCCCGCACCTGTACCTTCAGGGCTTTGGCCTGCCATGTGCTCCCAACCTACCTTTGCAACCTACTCCTACCTCTTCCCTCCATGCACCCCAGATGCCAGGTAATTTCTCACTGTGCCCTGTATCTGGCCTCTGCTCAATTTTCCCTCTACTGAAATGCTCTTGTGCCCTTTCTCTAAATGTCTGCATCTTATCCACCCTTTAAGGCTTAATTCAAATGTCTGGTTCTTCACGTAGCATCCCTTACCTCTCCTGCTGGGAGATGCCTGATGGGAATTTCTTCTAATTCCCCTTAGCATCTTGTGTACGTGTCTTCTGATGCTAACCTCTAACTTCAGGTCTTAGCTTAGATGTTACTTCCTCCAGAAGCCTCTCCTGCCTCACTGACACGGGGGGAGATGCTTGCTCTGCACAATTCCCTCTCGTTGTATTTACCACACTTGCCACGGCCCTCCCTAGACCGCATGCTCCAAGGCCAGTTCCCTGCCCACAGTAAATACTTAATAAACATGCATTGAGGGAATGTGTGAGCCGGACAAGGACTGTATTGTCCCCAGGAACATCTTAGGTTCCAAGTTACAGAAAGCCACTGGATCTAGTTCAGGCCTGAGAGAGAATGCTTGGCTTATATAACCAAACTGTGGAAAGTGGAGTGGTGTGGCTGGCCTCGGGGACAACCAGAACCAGTGTTCCCTCTCTGTCTGTCCGTGTGTCAGATTTATTCTCACCTACTATGGACCAGCTGTTTCCACATGGCAGGGATCCGGATACCACCAGCTCCGTACTCATTGCTCACAGCTCCCCCAACCAAGAGGGAAGGTCTTTCTTTTTGTAGTTTCTGTGGGAAAGTGCTGGGGAGGAACATGGCCTTCCTCGGGCCCCGTGCCCTCCCGATGGTTGATGCATGTGGGGTATTATGATTGGCAGCCTTCATTAGAACCACGTGGTGGAGAGGAAGGAGGAACAGGTTTTAAAATTAAGCCAAGGAAATTAAATATTGGTGATGGTTTCACAACTTTGTGAATATACTAAAACCCCCCTGAATGTAAAAGGCTGAATTTTATAGTATATGAATTATATCTCAATTTAAGAAAGAAAAAAAATTAAGCCAGAAATAAAATATCACTGGCAAAATAATCATTTTTATATTCCTTTTATTTGAGCTGCTCATTTATCCAGCACATATTTATAGGCAGCTGGTATGCGCCAGCACCATTTAGATTTACATTTTAGTTGGGGAATCTTCCACACACACAAAAACACATGAATAAGGTAAGAAGTCTGGGTTTCATTCTAAATGTGATGGGAAAACTCTGGAGGTTTAAGCAGAGGCTGGGTTCTACTTCCAAGATGAGACTCCCTGGATTTGAGGGGCTTTGAGAGTCTTCTGGCCAGGTTCTCTGTTTGTGGTCAGCACCGACTGCACTTTTATAGGAAGATGAGAATGTTTAACAGGTCTTTGAGATGGCTTCCATAACCTCTTTTCAGAATTTGGCAACTTTGTCATAAAATAAAGCTTCCTTATAGACTAAACCAAATCACATTATACTTTGCTTTCAGCCCGTATTTCTGGAGTTAGCCAAACTGCAATATTTGGAGACACAGTCCCCAGGACTGCCCTCACTTTGGACATGGTCTGCAAGTTTGGGGGGTTGCCAAAACCATGCTCGGGGTTGGTAATGTGCTGGAAGAACCCACAGAACTCACTGAAAGCTGAGGTATCCACAATTAGGGTTTATAACAGGAAAAGGACACAGATTGAAATCAGCCAATGGAAGAGGCATATGGCAGAGTCTGGGAGGGTCCCAAGTGCTAGTTTTCTGTTGTTCTCTCTCCCCGTGGAGCCAGGATGTGTTACCCTCCCAGGATTGATGGGTGACAACATGCATGGAATACTGCCAACCAGGGACACCCACCTGAGTTTTTATTGGGGCTTCATTATGTAGGCATGATTAATTCATTGATTGCCCATGTGGTTGAACTCTTCCTGTAGGCTGCCTGATAACATGTGAGCCAAAGCCCCTACCCTAAGTCACATAGTTGGTCTTTCTGGCTTGGCCAGCTCCACCCTAAAGCTATCAAGTATGGCCAGCGCCTGCCCTAAACAAAGACACTCCTCTCAGGTATGACATCGATTACTTCCCAGAAGCCAAGGGTAAGGCCAGACCTCTCTTTGGGCAAGGCCGCATTCTTCACTACACAGCATTTTTTTCTAGTTTTCTTCTCAATGGAAAAGGAGAAGAGATGGGATTGGTTATTGCCACAAACTGTTTACCAAAACGTTAAGTAAGTGCTCAGGGCACCAGCTCATGATGGCTCTGACCTCTCCTCCATCTTTTTCCCTAAGGGGAAGTTCCAGAAGGAGGGATCAGGAGAGGCTGTGGGGTACCCCACATCACAGTCTGACCTTTAAATGGAAACAGTGGGCCTTTGGGGGAGTGTCTGGTGCTGGGGGTTTCTGTCTCATCAGAACTGCAGTTAGCTTGATGGATGTCACCTGCATTAGGATTTTCACTGGAAGCGCCAAAGCAAAAATTGCAGAATTGCGTGCAGAAAATGGAGGGCTGTCAGGATTTTGTCCGGATCTTGCAGCATCTGACAGAGGACTTGGGGAGTCCACCTTGTTCTTATCAGGGAACCCCTATCTCCACCCTCAGTGGGTTTTAGCTATGTTGGCCCAACACCTGCAGCAGTCTGTATGCGTCACCTTTGACCCTGACTCTTTCATTATGTATAAACTTAGCAAGTCCATTTGCCAAATGCAGAGAGACCCACCATTTATTTTTTGCCTCTGGGTGACTCTGTTCAGTCAGTGCTGTTTTCCATTCTAAGCTCTAATACAGGAGATGCCAGGGAGTAGGGTGAGGTGTGCAGAGGAAGGCAGGAGATTTTGTAAGCATCAAATGTGTTCATTGAGTCTGAGGTGGGAACAGTGAATCTGACAGTTATCAGAAGCTAAAGTAATTTTCCATGACCTGTGCTTGTTAATGTCCTGATTGGGGTTAATAGATTCAAGGGAGGCAGAGAGAGCGCTGCACTAAGGGAAGTGAAGGAGGAATAATCAGAATTTGGCAACAGCTCAGCGGTGGGGTGTGAAAGGAAGGGATGATTCTTTGACAACCCCAAGATGATAAGCATCCCCAGAGAGACAGAGAAGTGGGGCAGAGAGAATGAAATGTGTCTCCTCTGACAAATTTGAGGCACTGCTGGGACATCTAAATGGAGCAAATGAAGAGTGCAGGCAATTCAGGCTGGAACACCTGCGAAAGCAGACCCCTCGGGGGGGCAATTGTCATTTTCAGGCAAATAAGAGTCTTCGGGGTTTGGGGTTTTCGGTTTTCTCACTGAATGGTGCCTGGCAGTTGCCAGCAGTGGGGTCTTGCAGAGAGGGTGTGCGCTTGGGAGGATGTGACAGATTCTGTCGTGTACCTGGCCAGTAGTGACAGACACAAACTTTGGTACATAGACCTCTAGCCCAGCAGTGACACTTCTCAAGGGCATCGAATGTGCACTGCGCAGCTCAGAGGGCCTCTGGTCCTCTGTGGTCATCATGGATTTGATATTTACCATGATAATTTTCTGGCAGATGGCTGTAAAATGTCTTGAGGAAGGTGTGACTTTTTCCAAGTTGAGCAAAGGTATATATAAGCTGGCAGAGGCTCTAGGCTGCTTGTTAGGCTGTCTTTCAAAAAAAAAAAAAAAAAAGTCTTGGTTAATAAAGCCTGCAAATTTTCCAGTCCCTTCTGATCTTGTTACATTATGGGGGAAGAATCAGTCAAAGACTTTGAGCTGCAAATTATTTTATAAACTGGGTACCTTCATGTTTGCTGCATTTGTTGCACATGCTTTGTGTGTGATTGTGGGACCCACTGAAAAGCTGACTTGATACAAATTTCATGGAAAACTGTTTAGCGTGTAATACATATCGAGAGCCATAAAGATGCTTCTTCCTTTTATCTGGTAATTTTACTTTTAGAAATTGACATCAAGGGAAGAATCAGAGAAGAGCAAAGATACAGATTGATGAACAAGGCAGTTTTTTCCCTTACAGCATCATCTATCATTAAAAAATACTCAAAATGATAACAAGATCCTATAACAGGAGAATGAACGAACACATGGTACATCCATATGGTGGAATATTGTACAGCTGATTATTTGCAGCCAAGATGATCTAATGACACAGGAAAAAGCAGAATTGTAAACTCTGTCCAACTTTGTATGGAAAGAAATATACACACATACATAAACACAGGAAGGAAATACACCAAAAAGTTAACAGTGGCTATTTCTGAATGGTACGGTTACATTTAATTTTTTTCCTTATACTTATTTCAGTTTTCCAAATTATGTTTGAAAGTGGTATATAATTACTTTCCTAGTCAGGAACTTTTCCCCCAAAATAAATCCATATGGCTTGGGAGTCTGTGTTGAGTGGCATGAGATGTTCTATAATGTGTTCCCAGTTTCAGAGCTGTCCAACCTTTTGAAAGCTTCTGTTTGGCGCTTTCACACTTTAAATGTAGGTTCTGGGCTGATCCCTGCAGTGGGCTGGGCTGAAGGGACAAGGGTCCGGGCCCACAAACTGCCCCTTCGTGCCCTCACCCAGGGTGCCCTGGGTAGTCCCCCTTCTCACTGGAGAACAAAACCTGGATGCCCTCGGTCTTGCACAGGAAATGCTGTTTTATCTGTTAAGTGACGTTCTCTTAGTTAACCAAGATTGTCCATTAGCCATTCACTGTGAGCTCTTTTCTAGCATCTAAAGACTTTTTAAGTGCTTAACCCAGATCCCATTAGCCTTCCCCATCTGGTAATTTCTCTCTCGTCGGAGTGCTGCTTTTCTTTACTGCTCTTTTACAAATGAAAATCTGAGTGTTTAAAAAAATTTTTTTATTATAGTTGATTTACAATGTTGTGTTAGTTTTTGGTGTACAGCATAGTGATTCAGTTATACGTAAAAATTGTTTTTCATATTCCTTTTCACTATAGGTTATTTCAAACTATTGAATATAGTTCCCTGTGCTATACAGTAGGACCTTGTTATTTATCTATTTTATATGTAGTAGTTTGTATCTGCTAATCCCAAACTCCTAATTTACCCCTCTGCCTCTTCCCTTTCAGTAACCATGTTTTTTTCTATGGCTGTGAGCTAGTTTCTGTTTTGTAAATAAGTTCATTTGTGTCATTTTTTTAGATTCCACA
The DNA here is from genome assembly GCF_048773025.1 of Camelus bactrianus. Lineage (NCBI taxonomy): Eukaryota > Metazoa > Chordata > Mammalia > Artiodactyla > Camelidae > Camelus > Camelus bactrianus. The sequence goes on from NC_133552.1 coordinate 18,365,669, forward strand.
TATAAGTGACATCATTTGACATTTGTCTTTCTCTGACTTACTTCACTCAGTAGATAATCTCTAGGTCCACGGAGTGTTGTTTTTTTTTTTTTTAATTGTTTTCAGGTGGATTTCTGATCTGCTGGGTATGGAAACCCCTGGGAGATTTATCAAAATGAAATTTCATATCAAGAATCACAATAATTTGAATTCTTAGCTGAGGGTTAGCCGAAATAATGGCTACTTTCATAAGCTGGGAAGAGGTCAATGTCAGGTATGACAAATAAAACAGTAAAAAGAGATAATAGAATTCATTCCATGTTAGACTTAGCAGTAATAAAAGCATAATAACTTGGATATTTAGAGAGAGCACTCTATTTTTCAAACATGATCTTCTGAGGATGTGATATAAATATACATAGACATGTATATATGTAGAAAACCATTCTGCTTCCAAGAAGGTTAGACCCCTCCCCACCAAGAGTTCATAAATCTCCAGTCTCCAATGACTCTTTTCCTCAGATTGAGTCCTCCAAGGGGCAAAGAGACCTATGGGGAAGAGGGTGTGACTACAGCTCTCCTCTCACATAAATGAGTATTAACATTTAAATATTTAGCGGCTTCTTATGAATCTACAATTATTTCAAAATAAAAAGTTAAAAGAAATTAAGTGAGAACAAGAAACATTAGGAGCCTAAGGACTAAAGATTCGTTATAATGACTTTGGCCACCATCCCTAGGTGCACGACACAGAGGTAGTTAGATGCTGGTGAAGGGAGGGTAACTGGCTTGGGAGTAGTGGGTAGAGGGGATGCAGAGAGACCAGAAGAGACAGCCTAGGGTTTTATTGTTCTGCCAGCAGACAGAGGAAGCAATAGTAGTATTTCTGTGAATACTTGGGGTGGGGCGGGGGGGAGTGGTATGACAAGGGGAAGGATAATGTTGGTTGGTTGTATGGGTTTTTTGTTTTGTTTTGGCTGTTTATTTTTAATTTTTTTAAAATTTCATTTACTTCCTTATTATTTTTTTTGAAGGAGGGAGGTAATTAGGTTTATTTATTTTTTTAATGGAGGTACTAGGGATTGAACCCAGGACCCCATGCATGTTGAGCATGTGCCTTACCACTGAGCTATCCCCTCCCCTCTGGGCTGTTTAGTTTTAGATGACTAGGTATAGACACAGGGGTAGATGCATTGCTGTTGAACTCCAGTGTAGACACACGAGGTCCTCTGTCTTTTGCTCACCACCAACTGCTTGCTTGTTCCACCCAGGGCTGAGTTAGGTCAAACAAGGTCAACAGTTCCTGGGGATGTTCTGGGGTCAAGTGTGCAGCTAATGGAAGAGTCTTTTTTAAGTTGGTGTCATGGATTCATTCTCCACCTTCTGCGTGGGCCACAAGCCACTGATGAATGAAATGATCTCAGCGACCAGATGCAGTGCACCTGGGGGCGATGTTACCTCAACAACTCTGTTCGCCCTGGATGCTGAAGCTAGACCCAGCCTTCTCTGGCGAGATTCCCAATTGGTCAAAATTTTTTAAAAGCTAGCAGTTCTGGTCAAAGAACTGTGGCTGCTTCCATGAGCCTTTTTGAGCACAAAAGCTGGTTCTGTGCAGGAAGGGGTTGCCCAGCGCACAGCTCTGAACAGAGCTTCTCCAAAATCCTTTCCACTTTGCCTCGTAACTGGAGCCCATGTTCCCTTTCTGGGAAGAACACTGTGGACAATTCCCTGTACATAGAGAGCTGGCTCCATTTCCCAGCAATTCCACGAAGTTCTCGCTATGTGATGGTAAAAACGGAGCAACCTAAACATCTCCGAAGCACTGGGATCTGAAACAGAGAGCAGCTGGGGCACTGGTGACAAGAAACAGAGTCCCACTTTTCAGCAGAGAGTTTTTAGAATTTAGAGTAAATATGGCACCGAGGGTTTGATCACAGTGATTGCTTCAGCGTAGGACCTGTGGGGATATTAGCAGGTCCCCAAACATTCTGAATTTCTCATCAAAGCTTGGCAGACTGCGTAAGCTTTCTTTATTTTGTCATCTGTAATCATGTGCAAACAGCTACTAGTTTTACAGAGAAATAAAGCTGGGAGGTGAATCAAATAGCTTGGGTTACAGCTTCAACTTGACACAGGGCTTAGAATTGATTCTACTGCCAATATGTGACTTTGGGGGGAAATTCTGTATTTTCTTCAAATACTAGTTCTTCAAGTAAAAACCAGTAGAAAATGCAATGCCCATGTGATCAGGTCAATGGAAGTGTGAACAAACCAATATAAAGGTGCCCAGTAGGCACTCTAAGACCCTTCCTCTTCGGTCCCTCCTCCTCCTCCTCCTGCTGTTCATCCCCTTTTCTTGTCTCTAGAGCTGTGACTTTCAAACTTTTTATGGCTGAAACTTCTAAAACATTCAAATAAATATGTATGTAGATGCCAGGCAAAGAAAACTGATAAAACCCCGAAGCTGCTTACAAAGGAAGTGCTTGCTTTGTCCCACCTTCTTTTCTTTGGAAGAAGTTTCCAGCAATTTTAAGTGCCTTGGGGATGGCCTTTCTCCTTTACTGGGAGACCCTGGGGGGAGTGCAGGCGCATGATCGGAATGGATCGCTGGCCACTTCCATCCTCCCCATCTTTCACTACCCCTTCTCCTTCCCAGATCTAGGTAACTGAAATCCTCCCAGGGAGGGCTCCAGTGTGTTTTGGGTTGAAATTAATGCATCTTGGGCAGGAGTTCTTTTCATTTTGGCATTTTCTCGGATGAACTCACTTTCTGGAGGGAAGGCAGGGCTAGGTATGTGAGGGCGCTTCCTAAGCCCGAGACTTGACTGGCTTGTATCGGAAAGTGGGGAGGTGCTTCGTGCGCACAACCCTTTACTTGGGTTTGTGTGTTTGCCAGATTTTTACCCACACCTGGAAAAGATGCATGGAATTAGGTCTGCTGGTGCAAGAAGGGGGTCAACGGGTAAATCACAGCTTGGCTGTGACCGCGGCTCTAGTAGGGCTCCTGCTAGGGGTGCCTCTACCTCCGGAGGTTAGGTGGCCTGGGCACGAGGCTGTCCTCAGAGGGCTCGCAGATGGGCAGGAACGCCAGCCCCCACCTCGGGCTCCCATGAGGTTCCAGCTGGTGTGCTCCCCTCCATGTGACTTGCCCTGTCCCTGCCCCTGCCCCCTTCTCCTGTTGGCTCACAGTTTCCTCTTCAGCAGGACTATCGGGAGCCTTGCGAGAAGTGGCACATTCCTCCCTCCCAGGGAGGAGGAACATCCAAGGGCTGGGAAAAGGGCTTCTCTCCCTTTCTGTGGCTCTGATTATAGACTCCTGGGTCTGGAGGGTGAGGACATCCTGGAGTCCTGCCCTGAGCCGGGAGTCGGCATGTACAGTAGTGCTTTCAAGATCTTAGTCATCAGTAAACAGAGCTATTATGTTCTGGGTCTGGTGTGTTCTCTCTTCTGCTGGGCGGCCTGTGGTTGCCATGGATATGGCTTTGTCTTTGGAGGCCTATAACCAAGGAGGATTTAAGTAAATCCTCATGGGTCAATATTTCCATAAAACCAAAAAGAAAAAGAAAAAAAAAAAAAAGAAAAGAAAAGGAGAAAATAAAGAAGAAAAACTTTCTTAAACAACTCCAAGAAACTCTTAAAACAGTTCTGAAATCATCACCAAAGCAACAACAAAGCCCTCAGTCTTGCCAGAACCTATAGGTTCACACATTGTTAAGAAGTACTCAGAATTAGAAAGATGAGACCCCTTTAATGGCTCTGACTGCAGCCAAAGGAAAATGAAGCTATTTCCCAGTTGAGTGTTTTGGACACTATACAGTTACATTCTCTTTTTCTTGCGAGTGCTTATTTTTCAGAATGCTTCTTGATTTGGCATTTCTAAGATGTGTCATATTCCAGCACATAAACGAACCTGGGTTTCAGGCAAACAGTAGTTATTTCCATCTGACACGGGGGATTCAGTGACATTTGGTAATGACTATGGAAGATGGGTAAATTGAATTAAGAAGGCTAAAAAAAGGAAAGAAAGAAAGAGAGAGAGAAAGTCTCAGTCCTGCGCAGCAACCAAAGAGCTCCTGTGTCTTTGTTTGAAAACACATGCACCCTCTCCTGGGATTCCTCACAAGTCACTCGGGAGAAAGCTACTGTCGCCTGGTAAAGCAGAGGTCAGGGAGCTGGGGAGCAGCCACAGCCCCACCATGCTTTGGTTCTTTACTCAAGAGCTTCATCCTTTTTAATGGGCTGCTCTTTGTGGGTGTTTCTTTGTGTTTCCAGGGACCACACTGCCTTGGCCAGGGAAGCAAGCTGTGAATTCTGAGCTGGGGACTGCAGCCGAGGTGTCCACAGCTGGGAAAGGCTGCTTCCATAGCGGAGTCCTTCCAGTATCATGCGAGGCCCCTCCCCTCACAGTAACAACCCGGGGTTTTGTCATCCATCCCACTTGCTTCTCTGTCTATTGTCGTTGGCGGCAAGACACTTGCAATAAAGAAATTGTGCCTGAGCTGCAGTTACACAGGAGGGATCTCTTTCACTGAAGTGGGACAAAAAGTGATGTTAATTTCCTTTCTGTGTGCTTGAGTTTTCATGTGTTTGTACTTAATACCAGCTTAATCCACAGTCTCTCCATGCTTGCCTGCCTCAGGAGTTCTCCCCAATCCTGCCTGTGAAGTCACCTGGCAATCGCTGAACTCCCTGAGTGGAAGATTAGGAGACACTTGCTCTGGCTCTAAGTGCTCGGATGTAAAGCCCTTTGTGATGGTCAGGAACAGAGAGGGCAGGAACGCGGCTGGCTGGGTGACATCAGGGTCAGTAGGCTTGCCTGGATGAGGAAGGGAAGCTCACGCGTGAACTGTCTCTGGCAGGTCCTGGGAGAAATGCCCTGCCCCCAGGCCAGCCTGCCCTCATCACCAACCACCAGCTGCCCAGGAGGCCAAGGTGGTGTTCTGTGGTGGTGGGCCAGTGAGGGGAGACCCAGCTTCTCCATTTGAAGAGGCCAGTTATAGGGTGAGTCTGGGAGCCCTAAGAAAACTCTGGGGTGTGAGAAGGAGTCCCTAGATAGATAGCTGCTGGGTTCTCTGAACCACCTCCTTAGATTCTCAAGGGAATTTTGACTCCCAGAGCTTCCATATAGTTCCTCCACGACCACCACCAGATGGGAGTGATTTCACGGAAAAGCCAGGGCTACCCCGATTCTTACTTGACCCCAGGCTGTGAGAGATCATTTTGATTTGGATTAAAAGGAGTTTGCTGATTTTCCAAGTTAGTAAACGGAATAGAGGGATGTCTGCAATTTGGAGTTGAGGATGACTCTGAAATGACCCCAGGAAGGTTATAAGGTTCACCGTATCTGTACGAGGACAAAAAAAAAAAAAAAAAAAAAAAAAAAAAAATCACAAGGAAGAAAAGGAAGAGGCAGCTAAAAGAGCCAACGTGGCGGTGGGGGAAGGCTGCTGTAGCTCTGATTTTAAATGAACACCAACAAAAGATGGAAGGAGGGGCATGTAATGAAGGGTGCCACAAAAGAATAGCAGGAATCTGTATATTAGTGTCAGGAAAAGCTGAAGTCCAGAATATGCTAAGACTTGTGAAATAGCAGCTGACATGAGAATAATACTCCATGGTTTGTGAAGCATTTTCATGTAAATGATCACGTGGATCCTCACAATAATCCTTGTGGGGTGGGAGGGGGAGGAGTTATTGTCCTCAGCGTGTGGGGGTACTTCTCAGAGGCAGAGCTGGGATTTGAGCCCAGAGCATCTCAGGCCAAATGCTGGGTCTTTCCATCACCCCACATCACTTTTTCTGTTACACTGCTCAGAAGTATATTTAGAGAAAGATGGGGCTGGGCCATGCTTAGGGAGATAGGTGACAGGAAGCAAAACAATCCTTAAAGGCTAGAACCAATTTCCCAAGATGAATGAGACCTTCAAGGAGAGTTGAATTCTCTAAGCCTAGGGGTGGGCATTGTAGTTGGCTGTTTCCAAAAGGACCTGAATTTCTCCTGCATGGCACTTACTCTAGAAATTACTTGCTGAGTATCTGTGTTCTCCACTAGACTTAGTTTCTTGAAGGCAGGGACCATGGCCATCCTGTCCATCCTGGTCTGGCCATTGACTGCCCAGTCAATGAATGAATAACTGATCACAGATCTGTCAGGAATTTCTGGAAAATTATGGGAAGTATGCCACAGAGAGAGGCATGATTTACAAAAATGAGAACAGGTAGACTCTAGAGGCTACTTACCAATTAGCTGATATTAGTCTCCAAGGCATTTAGATTCATTTCAAAGATAAAATCGAGGCCCAAAGCCATAAAATGAGTCACATGAGCCCATCTCAGTCATCCCAGAGACCTGATCAGAACCTTTGTTTTGGGTCACTCAAGGCTAAGTTGAGGCCATCTGGGCTACAACATCCTAAATGTGGAAAGAAATGGCATCAAGGCAAGAATCTTCCTTTTTAGACTCTTGGTTCTGCTTTAGGATGAGCTGTTCTATTAAGTAGTGAGTCTTAGAAAAGGAAGTTTTATTTATTTATTTTTCCTGTGGAGATACTGGGGATTGAACCCAGGACCTCGTACATGCTGAGCTATACCCTACCCCCTCCCCAGAAGAGGAAGTTTTACTTTCTGCTTGTGCTAGAAGGTACATATTTTAGAGAATTTAGAAGAGGATACGTTTAACACTAAAGTTTAGCGAAGCTTTCAATTGTCAATGCCTATCGTCATCACCATAATCACCACACATCCAAGTGTAAACAGAGGCAGAGCCCTCTCTAAAGGACCCTGAGATCATGAGGGCCTGGGTGCAGTTGAAACAGATGTTCAGAGAATTCTTAAGCTCCTCTCTCCTTGGGAAAGACATTGGTTAAGGGTAGGCCTCTCGTTTCCTCTTTTCCTGACCCTCAGGCCCGCCTTTCCAACTTCATGTGTGGACTTTTGAGGGCTGGGAGGAGGCTGAGCAGATGCATCTCATGCGTTTCCTCCTTAGTCGTGTCACTGTAGCCAACAAGGGTTGTCCATTTGCCCCTCAGCACACTCAGCATGTTCCCATCCCCAGGCATTGGCATCTGTTGTTCCCTCTTCTGGAATTCTTCCCCAGATCTTTATCCCCACAACTGGCATGGTGTCCTTCAAGCCTCTGCTCAATCAGTCTCTCCTGGGAGAGGCCTGCCTGGCCCACCTCCTGTTGTGTTTTCTTCATAGCGCGTTCATCACAATGTGAGCCAACTTATTCTTCTCCCTGTCCTAGCTCCCCTTCTCCTTCTCTCTCCTTCCTAGGTCTTCCTGGTTTTCTTCGGCGCCTGTCTCCCCCACTAAAACGGGAGCTCTGGGAGGCAGGGACCTCGTCTGTCTTACTCTCCGATGCATCCTCAGTGCCTATGCTGGCACCTAAGCAGGGGCTCTACCTACACTTGTCACATGAACAAGTCGACTCTCCCATCTTTTTTCTTGGCTGCTTCCATTGAGAAAGCTGAGGGACACTAAGGTCATCTATTTTCAACAAATGGTAAATGGAGACCACTGCAAAGCACTTTGATGCTGGTAAAGAGTATTCATGCTTGAGGGGGGTCTCTGATAACCTGAAAACAATCCACAGAGACAGACTCAGATCACAAGTTCTGGAGGCATCCTTAAAACCTGAAGGAACCACGCTCGGTGTTGGTGCAGGTAAATGAAACCTCAGGGAAAGCTGAGAAAAAGGAATGGGGTGAATTCCACCTGGGAATGTAAAAAAGCACTGCTGGCTGGAGATAAGCCTGCTCAGGATCCCTTAAAATAATCCTTTACTCATACTGTGTTGTGCTACCTGATCAGTGCCCGTGGTTAAGAGCGAGGTTGGAAGGAGCTACGAGCAGCCAAGGAGAGGCAGCAGAGAGAGGCGGGAAGTCCTGCCTCAGTGCTCCCATTTCTGCCAATTTTACTGGATGATGGGGATGAGGGGTGGAGAGGGGTTGGGGGGGAAAGCAGCATAACCCCTCTTTATTGCAGCTTGGCAAAACTGGGACGGTACTGCTGACTTTCTTAGTGGGGAAGGTAGGAAAGGGTAAGGCTATCAGGTCATCTGATAGACCCCAAATAACAGTCAATTAAACAAGATAGAAAGTGTTTTCTCCCACAGAATCTTCTGAGCCTAAGGAATCCAGGCCAGCACGGCAGCCATGGAGTCATTGACCTGATTGCCTTCAACTTTGTTGTTCTGCCATTGTTGGAATATTGCCCTCATCTGCAGGGTGGACACTGCCTCATCCACATTTAAGCCAGAAAAGAGAAAGAAGAGGAAAGCATTCACCTTTCAAGCTCACCATCAGGAAGCCGCACACATACCATACATATTCTGGTGGCTAGAACTTTGTCTCATGGCCGTACCTCAGCGCAAAGGAGTCTGGGAAATGTGGGCTTCAACCAGGGTGGCTGTGTCCCAACTAAACAGTCTACAACCATGAGGAAAAGGAGTATCAGGAGATAGTTAGCATCTCTGCCGTAGGTGACTGGAGGAAATATGGCACAATGCCTCATAAGAACACTGTCAGATCTCCTTTGCAACTGCCCCAGGGGAGGAAAATCAAAGAATTGAGAGCCTCTCTGCAGAGCAAGGAACTGCATAGATTTAGATAAACAGATTAATGGAAATTTATTCCTGGAAAGAGTATGAAGACTAGCGATAATAAACAAGGCATGATAGTGCCATAAAACAGAATTGGAGCAATTCTGAAATCCTCATCAGAATGTAGTGGCTACCAGGTAATTTACCTAATCAGTCAGAGTATTGCCTCCTGCTCCCACACCCACCACTTAGAATGAACAATAAAACAGGTCCACTGTGGGGTCTAGATCTAGAAATACTGGAATGTAAGCTCTACAGATAATAAATTTGTGGCGGGCACTTACTCATCCAGTGCACAATTACTAGAAACTTACCCAGAGCATCATGCTGTACTATGGGGGTGGGGCAGTTCTGCTCTTGAGAATGAGAGGTATGTTCCTCAAGAGTTCAATGGTGGGGGTAGGTATAGCTCAGTGGGAAAGCACATGAATTGCATGCACAAGGTTCTGGGTTTAATCCGCAGTACCTCCATTAAAAAACAATTTCTACAATATCTGCCTATGAGTTCATTCATTTATTCACTTAATAAATATTTATTGAACATCTTATTATGAGTCAGACTAATTGTGAAAGGGCTGAGACATATTGATAAAAAGCTAAACAAGTTTCCTGCCCTCAGAGTGCTCATCCTAGTGTGAGAAAAAAGACAGGAAAGAAGCAAGCAGGTGAATAAACAGGACACTGTGCAGAGATAAATATTAGGAAGGAACCAGATAGAGTGATGACAGAGCACTTGGGCAGTGAATAGGAGGCTCAAGGAGGGCCTTTTTGAGTTGATGACATTTAAGCTGAAAATCTAAAGAATAAGCTGCCAGTCATAAAAGGAGCCAGATGAGGAGAGGGGAACAGAGCTTGGTGTGTTAGTGGCACAGCAAGGAGGACCAGTGTGGCTGGAGTGTCCTGAGTGAGGGGAGAGGAAGGCAAGATGAGACTGAGAGGAGAAGACTGGTCCCAGAGACTTTCTGGAAGGTGAGGAGCTTGAGCTGGTCCTTGGAGGACAGATGAGCTCTAAGGGTGAGAGAGGAGGAAACATTTTCAAAGTAGGGTGAGCAGGGTAACTGCAGGCTCAGGGTAGTAGATAAGAAGAGTTCATATTGGGAGTAGTGAGAGAGAAGGCTGGAAAGGGAACCTGGGGAAAGTTTTGGAAGGTCTTAAAGGCCAAGGAGCTTGAATTTTCAAAGATAACGTGCAGCCATTTGAGCAGGAGTGAAATGTGATCCAAATGTGGTTGTAGATTTTCTTCGTGTTACACCAAGACTTCTCTGTCTTGGTACTATTGATGCTTGGGGCTGGATCATTCTTTGTGGTGAAGGGCTTTCCTGTGCTTTGTAGGATGTTTAGCAGCATCCCTGGTCTCTAGTTGCCAGTAGCACCCCTCTAAGCATGACAACCAAAAATATCCCCTATATTGCCAAATGCTCCCCAGGGAGCAAAATTCCTCCTGGTTGAGAACCAGTGTTTTTTTTTTTTTAAATTGGTTTATTTTTATGTTTTTTTTTTTTTTAAACAGAATTTTGGATCTGAAGTATCCTGGTCATTGACTTTGCTCCTTTCACTATAATTGTGTGGACATAGGAACTGGAAATTTAAGTAGTAGAAAGGCCACCTTAGTTCTAGTTACTGAATATTATTTGGCTCCATTTTAAGAAAAGCTTATGCAAAGTTTGTACAAATAAGGTTTAATTCACTCTAAAGCGAGGCTTTGAAAGCCCTAAGGGATCTTTCTTCCACACTTCACATTAACATTTCTGCTGTTCGTACAGTATGTACCTGTCTTTGCAGGTAAGTACTTTAAGGCAGCACCTGAATTTGGGAGGTGGGAGAGGTGAGGCACAGAGGAAAGGGCCTCTTCCCAAAGAGGAGATGAGTATATTGAGCTGAAAAATAAACACTAAGGAGGATTGTGATTTTTTTTTTTCTTGATGCTCCTAAGTTTATTTTTTTAATTTTTAATTTTGTTATTTTAATCTTTATTGGGATATAGTTGATTTACAATGTGTTAGTTTCTGCACATTGTACAGCAAAGTGATTCAGTTATACACATATATGTATTATTTTTCATATTCTATTCCATTCCTGGTTTATTACAAGATATTGAAAATAATTCCCTGTGCTATACAGTAGGGCTTTATTGTTTATCTATTTTACATATAGTAGTTTGTACCTGCTAATCCCAAACTTCTAATTTATCCCTCCCCCTACCTTCCCCTTTGGGAACCGTAAGTTTGTTTTCTATGTCTGTGAGTCTCTTTATGTTTTGTAAATAATTTCATTTGTATCATATTTTAGATTCCATATCTACGTGATATCATATAATATTTGTCTTTCTCGGTCTGACTTACTTCACTTAGTATGATAATCTCTAGGTCCATCCATGTGCTGCCAATGGCATTATTTCATTCTTATGGCTGAGTAGTATTCCATTGTATAAATATACCACGGCTTCTTTATCCAATCATTTGTCAATGGACATTTAGGTTGCTTCCATATCTTGGCTATTGTAAACAGTGCTGCTATGAACAATGGAGAGCATGTATCTTTTTTTTTTTTTTAATGGAACTAATTTTATTTAGAGCACAGAGCACAGGCACACAAATGATCTGGTGTTCCCAATCTCTCCTGTCTGTCTTTTTGAATTAGAGTTTTCTCCAGATAGGTGCCCAGGAGTGGGATTGCTGGGTCATATAGAGGTCCCTACATTTAAATTAGCTTTGTGGGAACACTTTGGGATTAAAAAAATCCCCTAATTAACATACTATATTCTTTCATTGCTTCCCTTCTCCTCTAGATGATACTTGAGAGATATGCCAGAGAATATGAAGAAATTCAGAAATGTTTTAAAAAAATCTATCTTCCTAAGTCTTTAAAGTAATGCATTGGGTTGAATAGTGTCCCAAAGTTCGTGTCCACTTGGAATCTCAGATCTGGAACTAGTCTTTGCAGGTGCATTTAGTTACTATGAGAGCATGCTGGATTAAAGTGGATCCCAAACCCAATGAATGATGTCCTTTGAGGAGAGCAGAGGACACAGAGATGCACGCACTGAGAAGAAGGCCACGTGGAGATGGAGGCGGAGGTTGGAGGGACGAATCTACAAGACCTGGGATGGCCGGAGCCGCCAGAAGCTAAGAGGAGCAAGGAAATATCCCCCGAAAGCTTTGGACAGAGCTCCTTGATTTTAAGCTTCTAGCCTCCAGAACTGTGAGGGAATAAACTTCTGTTGTTTTAAGCCATCCAGTTTGTGGCAATTTGTAGTAATTGCAGCCCTAGGAAACTAATACAAATGGTAATATTATAATTGCTTTTAGTTTTTTATTAACCCAAGCTTTAGTGCCTGAAACACCCTGCTTTTCAGAACTGGCATTGACTTGTAGCAAAAGGTTGGCTTTGCCCCGTGCTTGGCCACCACTGGATTGGCTTCAAACAAAAGGCCACTCAGTTCAGTTCCCACTGCACCAAAAACAACCACCAAAAATTCAGTGCCAGGAACAGGTTTCCCACCAGAAGCCTGCACGTGGCAGTAATGCCGCCTTCAGACCAAATTCCAAGGCGGGAGGGTTGGGCAGCCTCTGTGGTGGTGGGTAATGGCTCCCGGTCTCCTAAATAAAGGTTAGTGACCTCGCCAGGCAAGATGTCACAACCCTAAATTAAAAGGGAAAGGGGGAGGCTACTGGTCAGATCCCTGAGGAAAACATGGGGAGGTGAGTCAGTGGCTGATGGGTGTGGGAACAGGAGGGAGAGCTGAAGAGAGAGGGGCCGGGGGGCTGGGGTGGGAGTTGGAGGGGAGACGCTGTGTATCTGAGGTGGGGGAGAGAATGAGAAACAGGACAGCTGAATCTTTTCAAGAGGAGAGGGAAATGATCTTAATTTACCATAGGCCAAAACAAAAAAGGAAGATTACACAACATCGTTAATGACAGTGTTTCTGTCACTCACCCTGATGGTAGTAATTATGTCTATTATGCAGATTTGGTGGTTGAGGTGCTGTCCTGCCAGCCTGCTCCTGCGGGGATTCATGGTGGTGGTGGGGCGGCGGTTAGCATCACCAAATAGAGCCTGTGGGTCTGGAAGCTGTCATTTATAATCCAGCAAACACACAGAGTCTCTTATAAAATCAGCTCTTCAAATAACCTAAAACAGGTAGACGTTTTCTCCTCCTTTAAGCCATGTCTTTCCTGTGTCCTGTGTTTATTTGCTAGCTGTTAGGGAGGATAGAGGTTTGCCAGGCTTGATTTTTAGCCAAAAAAAAAAAAAAAAGTTTGCATATACATTTTTATTTTTCTTTATTTCTTTTGCATATACATTTTTAGAGGAGAAAGAAGTGAATGTATTGCTTGTCTAGAGAACAACTCAGAAATGTATCCAAATTTTAGGTGAGGGATGAGGGGGTGGTGTGGTGGGTGTTGGGTTGGGAGTAAATGATTCCTGGGGCAGCCAGGGAGCAAACATTGCTGCTGTTGGTATCTGGAAACATTTGCCTCATTCAAAAACGTTTATTCAGCACCTACTGTGTATCAAGCACTGGTTTAGAGGCTTTGGATATAGAAATGATTTTTTGAAAGGTCTACTATTCAGTCTAAAGATTGATGATTAAATGATTCATTCATTCATCATACAGTTATTAAGTCTCTTCCGTGTGATCGAGATTGTTCTAGCACTTAGGGTACACCAAGCAGATGAAGGTATTGCCTTCTCTGGGTGAAACAGAGGAGTCACTGTCTAGTGGATGGCGGAGGCATCCCTTCCTGGAAGAGTCAGGAAGCTTTCTCAGCGCGATTACCTGTAAAAACTTGGAAGACGCTCAGGAGGGACTGCTGACTGTTCTTTCAATCATGACTTTAAACTTCTGTGAAGTTTCTGTGTGGTGATCATCACCATTACATTTCCTAGTAACTCAAAAGTGACCTGGCCCAGTAAACACAGCCTCTCTACAGAGGACACTTTAAAACGACGTGTTTTGTTTTTTTGTTTTTTGTTACCCATCTTCTCAGCCTATGTGCTTCCACTGTGCAAACTGGTCCACCCTCCATGTGTCAACTTCTTCCTGCTCCCTGATGACCCCAGATGACCCCTGAGCTCCAAGCCCTCTGTCTACCTCTGGCTGGACGTGTCTGCTTCCCAGACACGGTGACCGGTGTCTCGCAAACACCTTGCCCAGCTTGGAGCCCTCTGACATCCCACCCCACCCTCCCTTCACACTCAGTCCTCTGAACTGTGTCCTCGTCTCCACTGCCCGGGGCTGACTTTCCCTGTCCACAAGACCGAGCTAGGCAGCGCCTGTCCTCACCTGCTTGGCCTCTGTATCCGCCCAGGACTCACGGAGCCGGGGGAGGCCCTGGGCGGTTTCCCAGAAGCCTCCGGGCCGCCCCCCACCCCCACCGCCGACTCGGCACCTGGAAAATGGCGCGCGGCGTGGGCAGGGAGAGGAAGGGGCCCCTTTCTTTGGCCACTCCCTGGAGGTTTTCCTCTCAAGCTCTCAGACCACCTTTACTACAAAGCTCAGGTGGGTTCCCCGCACCTCAGTGGGCTTCTAATTCTTCGGCTGTGAGGAGCCATTAGAGACTCCCCCTGAGGCCTCAGAACAGAAAATACAGTGTGACGGCAGCCGAGTTAGGGATGGGAGAGCGAGGCCGAGGGAGGGAGGGCGCTCCCGCACTACAAGCTCCCTCCTGGCCTCAGCGGACTCAGCTCCGGCTCCGGGCAGGGGTTCAGGCCACCCCGTCATCTCTGCAGGGAGCCCTTCCTGCTGCGGGGCTCCCCGTTTTTGACCACAGGGTCGCTGTTTTCTGGGCAGCCAGTGCCTGTGAGACGGAAGGCGGGAGGGTTGGCGCGCGTGTGTCTCTGGGTGTGACAGGCGCCGGGCTCGCCCGGCTTCTTCTAAATGAATCATGTTCACCTAATACTTGGAGGCGGCCTCCTTCTGCGCCAGGGCTACACCCACAACCAGGCGCGCAGGGGCTCCAAGCAGGGCGCTCTGTTCACACCAGTCTTCTGCTGGGCCTTACCAGGTGCCCCACCTCCTGCCTCGCTGTCACCAGGCAACAGACATCTGAGGGCCATCACTAATTCACTCGGTGTCCTCCTTCAGCCTGGGCATGCATTTTTAATCACCTTTTATATCCAGACTCAGGTGACACAGGCCTGTCCCTTTCTCTGTCCTCATGGAACACAGCGGAAGTCAGCTTCGAGCTGTTACTCCACACAGTGGGGCTCTTCTCCAGCCATCTCCCTGAGAAGCAGGCCTTGTTTACTTATTTCAAACCTCTTCTAAGTATTTTAGACTTTTTAAATGGCTGTGAAATTAATTTTACATTTAGTACCAAATTGCTAGGACAGTCCTTGTAGATGAATAAATCTAGGCTTCCAATTTCAGACTCAGAGACGTTGAATCATTTTCCCAATGTCACACAGCAAGTTTGTATTAGGGCCAAAATTAAAACCCAGTTCTTTTGAATCCCAAACATATGCCCTTTCATCATACTATGAGGTCTCTGAAATGATAAATTTAAACTCAGATTTAAGTTGGGAAACCAATCTCTAAAATGACCAAATAGCCAAGAGAAGAGTGAGGTGTGGTTCTTCATCTGAAGGTGAGCAATTGTTACTGTTGTTTCCTTCCTTTGTTATGTTAGACCTGTGGAGATGAAGCAATTAAAGCAGATGAAGCAGAAACGGAGAGCACAGGGAGAAGAACAAGAAAAGATATAAAATAAGATCTCAAAGGAAAGAGAAACTGGACTAGAAATGGAAAGTCATGGGAGCTTGGCCATCAGAGTGGACATGCAGGCCACAGGGTGTGTTAGGAGAGGTGAGGACCCTGGAATCTGACAGCTGGTTTTGAATCTCAGCTTTACCATTTACGAAGTGCGAAATTGGGGCAACTAATTTCTCAGAGCTTCAGTTTCCTCCTCAGTGAAATGCAGCTAACATCTGCATTGGAATGTTGATGTGTGATTAAGTGAGAAGTTGCATGTAAGCACCCGGCGGTGCCTTACATGCCATAGGTACTCAATAAGTGGTAAGATTTGTGACCACGTGAAACTTGAATTAGAGGGGAGATCCTGGCATCTCTGAGGCCAGCCCCAAGCAAAGTTTTCAAGCAGAACTGGAAGATCTCTGGCTCTGGCTCCTAGTGTCCAGTAGTGTCCATTTCTTCTGCCCAGAATTCCAACCATGCAGGCCCCAGGGTTTCAGAGGGACCAGCTGGACCAGGTGACTTGGATTTGTCCCTCCTGGTTAGTGAATAAAGCCCTTCTTTTCTGTTCTCTTGTCTTCTAATTGTTGATTTTTATTGAAGTATAGCCTGCTTACAATGTTGTGTTAATTTCTGGTGTATAATATAGTGATTCAGTTGTGCATATATATGTATATTCCTTTTCATATTCTTTTTCATTGTGGGCTGTTACAAGATATAGAATATAGTTCTCTATGCTATACCTTATTGTTTATCTATTTTATATATAGTAGTTTGTATTTGCAAATCCCAAACTCCTAATTTATCCCTCCCCACCCTCTTTCCCCCTGGGAACCATATTTGTTTTCTACATGAGTCTGTTTCTGTTTTGTAAATAAGTTCATTTGTGTCATTTTTGAAGATCCCACATATAAGTGATGTCATATGGTATTTTCCTTTATCTTTCTGGCTTACTTCACTTAGGATGGCAATCTCCAGATCCTTCCACATTGCTGTAAATGGCATTATTTTACTCTTTTTTATGGCTAAGTAGTATTCCATTGTATATAGATCGTTCTCATGTCTTATAATATGGTGGTTTTTAATTGGGGGCCAATTTTGCCCCCCAGAGAACATTTGGCAATGTCTGGAGACATTTTCAGTTTCATAACTGGGGGTGGGTTGGACTAGTATCTAGGGGGTGGAGGCGAGGGATGCTGCTAAACGTTCTGCAGTGCCCAGAACAGATCTCCCATAACAAAGCATTATTCAGCCCCAAATGCTAATAGTGTGGAAGTTGAGAAACCCTGTTCTATAACAAACTATGTCTTTATTTTTTCAGATGAATGTTCAGGTCTGTGTGGTAGATGCAAAGCCAAACTTCACAGAAGACGGGAGATAGGGCTCTGATTCTGGGAGCTTCTTTACTTAGTTTGTATTGTTTGATGACTTTTTTTAACCTCTGTTGCAACCTTTGGCAGCTTAAGCTAGGCTGCAGTTTGACTCTTTAATAGACATCTCTTGTTTCCTTTCCTCCCCCCTCTAGTAGTCAGTAGCATCCTGATTTTCCTTGAGAAACTCGCTATCCTGCAGTTACTGTCCTTGTGGGTTGGGTGGAGCTGACTGCAGGTGTGGGAATGTGACCACTGTGCTACCTGCCCATGGTGGTTGGAGGCCACAGGCCTCCAGTGGCTGTGGCCACTGGACACAGGCCAGTTAGAGGCAGGGGAGACAATTCCAGAACCTCTGGGAACTGTGGGGAGAGAGACTTTCTTCTGGATGCACTGAGAGGAGAGGATTCATGCCTCAGGTGCAGAAATGCATCTTTCCACCAGGATCACATATGTGAAGACTCACCAAGAGATAGTAAACATTACTGTTTTTAATAAATATGAGAATAAAGTGGATGGTTTGTTTTGTGCCTTTAAAAACAAATTTGCTAGAAACACTGACATGGAAACAGGATCTTTCCCCTCCATCTACTACTTATTCCTCAACCAGAATTATAATCCTTTCTTTGTGATGCCACGATTAGTCGCTACTGGAGAGAATTATAACATTGCAAATAGAAGATTAGGACTTCAGGTGAGATGTAAATGAAATTGAGTGATCATTTTAAAATTTTTTGGTTTTTCGCATCTGTTAGGGTTATTTCCCCTTGTCCTGACATTCTAAAGTGACCGCCAGTTAAAGAAAGATGGTGGTATGAAGGTCTTGCAGTAAGAGTATAAGATTTGAGTCTGGAGAAATTCCCAGCCTCAGGTCTTCACAAATATTATTCCATAATGGGTGTTTAAGAGGAAATCTTGGGTCCAGTGCAAGGACTGAAGGCCTGGGAGTCTGGGAACTCAGTTCTAATACCAGCTCTGCCATTAGTTGGCTGTGTCTTTGGATACTTTTTGGAAATTCTCTTGATTTGCTCCCTTGCTTTGTAAACAAAGGGGCTGGATTAGACTCATGTCATCACTAGATAGTCCCATAGGTCCCTTAGTCTCAGTTCTGTGCTGCTCTGGCTGCTTTTTCGGATCTCAGCAGACCTGGTTTGCTTGGGGCGTGGTTAGGTTAAGTGCCCTGCTTATTAACCTTGGAAACCTTGATTCCAACACTGGAATAAAAACAGTTCTGTGAGAACACATTGTGCAAAGGAACAACAGAGCACAGAGAACAAATTGTTTCTCTACAGGTAGTACATTCATGCTCAGAGATCATTCAGGAATGCTTAGCCTCTAGAACAAGAGAGAAAGTTCAGTTCAATACATACAGATTGAGTGACTTAATATGTTGGAGACTGAATGGGAAATCTGATGACACAGAACCCAAGTCCCTATCCAGCCCCTGTCCTCAGACACTTGGCCAGCTTGATCCAGTTAGAGAGATCAGACAGGGATCATACGCGCGCGCGCGTGCGCGCGCGCGCACACACACACACACACACACACACACACACACACATGAACAGTAATTAATAGACATGATACTTTCACAGACACTGACTATGGTATAAGACACAGATCAGGCTACTCAGGGGTACCAGGGTACAAAATGTCTCCACCCTTAAGAAACTTAGGTAAGTACCTAAAAATAATCTTAGAAAAAGCAGAGAGAGATGAGAGCCAAGAATGATGATGATAATAAAACATATTTACATTGTACTGACTGAGTACTTTCCTATACGCTCCACATCCTCTCTCCTGGATGGCTTTTAGAATATCCCTCTGGTTCTCCTCCCACCTCTCTGGCCATTCTCACTCTCCTTTGTAGGACTCTCTCCTCTGTTTGCCTAAGACAAGGTGCTTGGGTGATGTGCACATCCATGGCCTCAAGTGTCATGTACTTGCCGATAACTTGCTGGAATGTCAGCTCTATGAGGACAGAAATCTTGCCTATTGTGCTCATCCGTTTATCTCCAGTAATTAGCACAGTTCCATGCCCATAATTAGAATCTTAAAAAATATTTTATTGCTAACTGATTCTGTGTCTCTTGTTCAGAGCTACTCCTCATTTGCTACCTTAGAAAACCAGTTGCCGGGGGAGGGTATAGCTCGGTGGTGTGTGCTTAGCATGCACGAGATCCTGGGTTCAATCCCCCAGTACTTCCTTTAAAAAAATAAATAAATAACCTAATTATCTGCCCCCCCCAAAAAGTAAAAAAAAAATATAAAAATAAAAATAAAAAACCCAATTGCCCATTTGCATTTCTGTTTGCATGATCATAGTACCACATTTTCAAAATGTCCAGAAAGAGCACCTTACCTCCAAGTAATCCCCCTGAACTTGGTATTCACTGAGATATCCCTATCTTCATGAGTTGTACTTCTGCCTACCCCAGTCACCTAAGCCAGAAGCACAGGAATCCTTGTGAAACTTCCATGTACCCTACTCTTTCTTCACATTTAGTCAGTCAACAAATCCTATTGAATCTATCCACTCATCTCCCTTCTCACCCTTACCTGGATTATCTCAACAATTTCTTAGTTGATTTATCCTATTTCCATTAAGTGTTCATGATCTTCCAGCATGAATTATGAGTTCTTACCCCAGTCTTAGTTTAATTAAATTTTTTTCCTATTGTTGTATTCTCTTGGTTCTAATTTCCTCAGTTTTTAAAAAAACATTTTTATCTTGCTGCGTGGTACATGTATATTTTCATAAGCAGCCTAAAATACCACCTAATAAGGTGGTAAATGATATATACACACTATGTTACTTTGAAATCTTTTGATTACAAATGAAAGAAAATCAAACCAGCTTCACTTTAAAAAGGGGGGACATTATTGGCTCATGCAATTGGGCAGTGCAAGAATGATTTTGACTTCAAATGTAGCCAAATATAGAGCACAAACATGGTCATCATGGCTCTTGGCTCTGATTTCTTCTGTCAAATCAGAGCTCTTGCCTTTGCTAGTAATCTTTACTCGTAATTTCAAAAATATAGGTAATCAAACAACATAGGCAAAGCAGTATAAGGCAGATTGCATTTTCAAAATGATCACAAGATCTCCCATCCCACGTGCTCCTTTTATAATATGACATTGTCACACCTCCTCTCAAGAGGTGGGGTCTACGTTTCCTTCCACTGTGACTGGGTGGGCATGTGGATCTGGCTGTGATGCTATATGGCTTTTGAGTCTAGGTCATTAAAGGTGATAGTGCTTTTGCTTGTTCCTTTTAAGATACTCTTTTGGATACAAGCTACCATGCAGTGAGGAAGCCAAACAAGCTATGGAGAGGCCATGTGGAAGGGGACCCCATCCTTGGTGCTAGCTGAGTCTCCAGGCAGCAGTGATCTCCCTTCACTGTTAGTGAATGAGGCCTCAGGCATTCCAGCCCCAGCCTCTGAATCACCTCCAATTTTGGAGTCCTCCCAGCTGCCCCACCTACCCCCACACCCCTGCAAGACATTACAGAGCAGACATTTTGACTCTGCTACACCCTGCCCAGATTCCTGACTTATGATAAAATGATTTTGTTTGAAACTGCTGAATTTTGAGGGAATTTATTACACAGCAATAGATAACTGAATACAGAGAGATGTGGAACAGCCCATGTGGTTCCCCAGGCCCTTCCTTCATAAGACATGCTTTTTGGCTCAGAGTAATGAGATGTGGTCTCTAAGTAATGTTTGTGCTCATATTATACAGCAGGGAGTATTTATGTTATGAGCATCTCCATTTTATAGCAAGATTGTTACTGAGCTTAAGTGACATTTTTTAGGGAGCCATGGCTCACATATCTATTCTAGAGTTGTTTACCATAAGCAATCCAAAACCAGGAGCATCCTGCTAAGAACATTCCACAGATAAGGACTTTCCTTCTTGAACTATTGCTAATTATTTATCAGGAGGTCAGTTATCAGCCCATTTAGAGAGAGATTCAACTAGGTCACTTGCCTTCTCTCTCCAAGGAAGTCTCTCTAATAATTGGGAGAGAATGGATTACAGTCCAGGTATTTTAACTCCTTCTTCCTCATCCATTCCACTCTCAGCAATTTCTCCCCTGATGGAGGCAAGATGGGAGCCTTGAGCTTTGGTTTGATAATCTCTCCTCTCCATAACCCAATCAAGAGAGAGAATACCTCTCTCACCCTTCTAGAAAAAGTCCTAGTGTAGCTCTAATTGGTTCTGATCTTTTTGCACCAATCTTTAGAACTTTGATGAATTGGTCCAATTTAAACTACATGGATGAAGAAAAATTAGGGTGTTGTTATAAGAAGAAGGGAGAATAAATGGTGGGCCTGCAAAAATAAAAATAATAGCTGAGATATATTATTATTATTATATACCAATCTTCTCTCTGAAGTGGCCCCCTTCTGTCTATTCTTCATCCCAGGGCTGGAAAGAAGCTTCTAAAATGCAAGTCTGGTATTAGCATCTCAGGGATAAAGATTATATATTGTTCACTGATGAAAGTTAGAGTAATGCTAGCTGTGGTAAGAAATAATCCCCCATGTTTCAGTAGCTTAATACAGCATAAATGTATTTCTCAATCAGATAATTAGCTAATGCAGGTATCTCTGGTTGATGGGTGGTTTTCCTTTAATGGTGATTAGGGACTCTGGCTCCTTTCATTTTGTGGCTTTTCGATGCCTTAATTCTTGGGAAACCTCTATATCTAGCCAGTAGGTAAGGGAAGAGAAGGTAGAGAATCCATACTTCTTAACACTTTGGCTCAGAAATGACACATACTACTTCTGCTCACCTTCCGTCATTGAGAAATAGTCATATGGCTCTATTTAAATGCAAGGGGGACTGGGAGACGTAGTTCCTGATTGGGAAGCCAGTTCTTAGTGATGACTGTTTGAAGGTGGGGACACAATATTTGGTGGTCAGTTAGCTGTCCCAGGAAGATTTATCTTTGTATTCCTAGTGCCTGTCCTTGGCCACGTGCTGGGGAGAAGCATCCTTCTTTCAGAGCTCTCTGAGGGAAAGTGGAAATTAATGGTAGTTCTTTGAAACCTTTTTGAGATGGAGAAAAGAGCATTTCAGTGCCGTTTTCAATCCCTCAAGAGGTACAGTCTTGAATATGCCTTTGATGGAAACCATTCCTTTTTTTAGGGAAATCCACCTGAATGGGCTGTTAAGTTGAGAAGCAAGAGCTGTCAGCGGTTAGTTGCTGCTCTGTATTACAATATAAAGGCTATCTTTGTGGTGAGCAGAGGTGTGTCTCTGCAGCCCACGTTTTCTGTGGGAGAAGCCCACGTTGGCCTCTCTTCCACCAGTGGGCCCACACTGTGCAGTGCCTGCAGATTGTTGTTCTGTGGGGCTGTGTGTGTTGTGTGTGCTCACAGAGCACAAGGAGCTGAGACCCCAAGACCACAGGAAGAGCACGCTGGCATCACCTTGGCCTCATGCTGGAGAAGGGGCCATAACAAAGACTTGGACTATGTTCGGGGAACTTGCACTGGTTCTTCTCTGAATCTGGGAATAATCTAGACTCTAAAACATATTAAAATGAAAAACATAGCTGTTGACCTATGTAGTTGTTATAGGAGGGTATTGTTCCTTTGAGATAATTCACCATAGCCTTGTGATTTGCACAATTTTCTATATGTATATTATATAACAAAAAATGTATAAAATTAAAGGAAGAAGAGCTGTCCATTCTTCTGGTAATTTTTGGTAGTTTAAGGAGATAGAGATACACCCTTCATTCCAACCATTGCATGAGTATTAGACTGATACAGCCCTGGGAAGGAAGGGGGATGTTCTTCACTGAAGGAGTGGGCTTTCCCACTGTTACCACCTGGGAAGAGGCAGTTTGGGGACTAGAAATAGGAAATTTGCTAGGCAGGCCTTTCTTGGGGTGAGAGAAACTCACTCCTTTCTCTAGACCTATGGCCCTGGGCTCTTGAGACATTTTGGTAGTTCAGGTTGGTGGCTTTTAGATAGACAGGGGAGAATCTTGTAGAGGAATGCTGTTAGTCCTTAAAAAATACCATGCCCTATTTGATAAACATAAAAACCTCATTGACGTGAGAGGAGTGGTCTGAATGTTACCCAGAGACAGGAAGATTGAGGTGTGTCTGGGAATTGAGAGTAGAGTGGCTTCAGCTGTAGTGCAGCTTGGTGTGGACTCCAGGAATAATCTAGAAAAGGCATATTGGCATGTTTTCCCATTTGCACTGTCAGTCTCCTTGTATTGTAATCTTCTGCTATTTGTCATTCTATCCCTCCAGATCCCAAGCTCCCAGAGGGCAGGCACCAAGTCTATAGCTTTTAGCACATCACTTGGGCTTGATAAGTGCTCAGTAGTATCTGTTGAACAAATGTCTGAACCTCTTGCTCTCCTGCCTTGTGATGTGTTTCCCTGTCTAAGCAGTTTTTCCCCTAAAGACTCACTTCTGTATCCCCAAGGCTGGTGCAGGGCCTGGCACAAAGTTGAGGCCCTGTAGACACTTGGAGGACTAATGAAGTCATCTCATCAGTGATGAGTGATAGTGATCACCCATCTATCACTGATGAAAGGAAAAGGCTATAAGAAGAGTCCCAAGCACTCAGAGAGCGAAGCAGAGTGGGACCATTTAGTGTGGAGTCGAGTACACCTGCTGATGGAAACTTAAGCACGCAGGACTATTTTCATAAGCCTAGGTAGTCATTCACAAGCATCCTCCTTGAGGCTGAAACACCAAGTCTGAAAGAGAAGGATTAGTGGGGAAAAGAATAACAGACTCTCTTTTAGGATCGGCTCCTTTATTTCTCCTCTGCCAGAATTGATTCGCCCTTGGGGGATTGAGGAACACTTGTGCCCTGTAATGAAGATGGGAAAATGTGATGCTAAATGTTACTACTTGATTTTATTTCTGTTTTAGGCCATTTTGCTGTGGCCAAGTTCTCTGTTTGGTCCTAAGGGTGTTAAATATAGAAGCAGTTGATGACATATTGAAGGCTTTAGAACCCTTTCAGAGTGTCACACCATCCTAATGTCCCCCAGAGAAACATGATACTCCTGGAAGCACACAGAGTTTGGTGGCATCATAACCACAGTACCTTCTATTTATGGAGAATTTATCGTGTGCCAGGCAATGGGCTAAACATTATGTTGAATTATCTCATTTGATATCACAATATCCCCTTTTACGGATGAAGAAACTGAGGTGGAATGAGTTTTGGAATCTTGCAGGAGGTCACAAAGCCAGCAGGTGGCAGACCTGGGACTTGAACACCGGCTGCAAACTTGTAAGTCTTCTCTGTTGACTGCCTCCTGGGGAGGAGAGCTGGTGGTGATTTTGCTGGGTTCCGAAACGGTGGAGGATGTGGGTTGTTAATCAGAGCATAGAATGTTTTGCTCTGTAAGACTTGCTGTAAGCTTGCTGTCGCTTCTGTCTCTTTTGGACAGTCTGG
Source organism: Camelus bactrianus (assembly GCF_048773025.1). Lineage (NCBI taxonomy): Eukaryota > Metazoa > Chordata > Mammalia > Artiodactyla > Camelidae > Camelus > Camelus bactrianus. Next base: position 18,389,763 of record NC_133552.1, read on the forward strand.
CTCTTTGACATTGCACTGGCTGTGACCGAGACACAGAGCTCTAGAAGTCCCCGTGTGGAGTTGCAAACAGTTGCTACAACCCCGTCCTTCTCACTCTTCCCATGGCTGGTGTTTCACGTCCTCTTGGCCTTCCCTCTCTTGTCCCAGTGCCGTGGCACACAGGCTCCAGTTGACTTCATGTGGGTCCAACGTGCTTTGCCTGTGTGCACACCTGTCACCTCTCCCCTCCCCACTCAGGGCACCCCTGCTGATGCCTCCCAAAAGACCTGCCTGGTGTCCACACACGTGCAAGCCGGAAGTGTGGGGGAATCCGTGCTCTGTAGGGCGCACCTTCCAGCAATGGGAGACAAGAGCTGATGCATAAACTCTCCCTCTCCCCACACTAACATGGGCAGACTTCAGATGCTGTCGGCATGATTGCTCTGTGAGGGCAGGGACCAACTCTGTAGCTTTCTGCAGAATACCTAGGGTTTAATGTGTGTTAGAGAAATATATTTGAATTAATGCCACATAGGTAGCCATCATTTGTACTTAGTGGAGGTAGGCAGCTCAGTGACTGGTATCCTTGAATTGATTCTCCTTCCTTCTGTGCCTCTCTTTCCTCTTCCCTCGCTCCTGCTGCTTATAATCCTTAGGGGATTATATTCCCTTACAAAGTTTTGAAGTCCTCTGCCTCAGAGTCTACATTCTGGGGAATCCTGGCTAAAACAGGTGGCGAGGTCTGAATAATCTCATATTTATTCATGGTCTTTGGAGACAGGCAATATACCTGGTGTGCACATGTGCTTTGTGGCTTTGAGTGAAGGACAAGACACACTGAGATGGGGTGGAAAGTTGCGGGTCTGTGACCTAGGCTGGGAGGTAACTTGTAGAGCGTTATCTACATCTTACTTCAAATAGCTTTCCATTTCCTTCTCCCCACATCAAACTCACCTGTAAGTGACCTCCCTGTGTGACTAAGAAGTGTAAGAATACCGAAGGTGAGCCCTGCCCACTCGGCCTCTTCTTAGGGCATTTTGTGCCACTTTAGGGAAGAAAGGTGTGTGACATTTGTCTTCATGCTTGAATGATTGAAACCTGATTCCTGGTCCCTGGGTGAACCAGGAGCAGCATCCCTCTCTTTGCATCAGGAGCACAGACACACCACATACACGTGAGACACAGGAAACTACAATGACATCTGTGGCCCCCCTGAGACCCAGTGGAAAGAAAGATGGGAACTTCCAGCTGAAGAGCAGATTTAGGGATCACAGTTCCTTACCACCTTGGGCCATGTGGGTGACCATGGGCTGAAGAGAAGGGGCTCAGTATTATTCTAGCAGCCTGTGGGTTCCAGGGCGAAGGTGCCATCCAGCCAGGGGAGGAAGTGTGCTTTTCCAGCAGCGTGTGTCCTGTGCTGCTGGCTGCCCCAGAGAGACTGCTGTGGACCTTCTCAAAAATGGGGTCGTTTAAGGGTGGCCTTGATCCTTATTGAGAGGCGAGAAATTCAGTACCAGTAACCCCTAAATAGGTACAGCTAGAAGCCATCCACATGCTCACACACAAAGCAACTGTGAAAAAAATGGAAATGAATGTAAGTAGTATGAGCTGCTGCATAAGCTTGGGGCACGGGGTAAATGATCCTAGCACCTTATTTACTTATTTATAATGAATTTTAACATTATGTAAATTTTATGTGTATAATATATTTCAGCTTCTGCATACATTGCAGCACACTCGCCATCAAAGGTTTAATTTCTATCATCATACAGTTGACCCCTTTACCCACTTTGACCTCCCCTCACCCACTTCCTCTACGGGTTTGTTTTTGTTTGGTTTGATTTGTTCACTTATTTTGTTTTTTTGCTTGTTTGTTTTGTTTTTTAAATTCCACATATGAGTAAAATCAGACAGTATTTGTCTTTGTCTGGCTTATTCTACTTAACATAATACCTCAAGGTCCATCCATATTGCTGCAAATGGCAAGATTTCATCTTTTTAAGAGCTGTGTAGTATTCTGTTGTGTATATACATCTCATCTTCTTTCCATTCATCTGTTGATGGGCACTTAGGTTGTTTCCATATCTCAGCTATTGTAAGTAATGCTGCAATGAACATAGGGGTGTGTATATATTTTTGAATTCATATTTTTGTATTCTTTAGATAAATAACCAGAAGTGGAACAGTTGGATTATATGGTAGGTCTGTTTTTAATTTCTTGAGGAATCTCATACTGTCCTCCACAGTGGCTGCCAATTTACAATCCTACCAACAGTGTATGAGAGTTCTTTTTCTCCACATCCTCTCCAACACTTGTTATTTCTTGTCTTTTTGATAATAGCCATTCTAATGGACATGAAGTGATATCTCACCGTGGTTTTGATTTACATTTCCCTAACGATTAGTGACATTTAACATCTTTTCATGTGTCTGTCAGCCATCTGTATGTCTTCTTTGGAAAAATGTCTATTTAGCTCCTCTGCCCATTTTTTAATTGGGTTGTTTAATTTTTTATTGTTGAGTTTTATGAGTTCTTTATATATTTTGAATATTAACCCTTTATCAAATATATGATTTACAAATATTTTCTCCCATTTGGTAAGTTGTCTTTTTGTTTCGTTGATGGTTTCCTTTGCTATGCAAAAGCTTTTCAGTTTGATGTAGTTTATTTTTGTGTCTGGTATGAAGTAGTGGTCTAGTTTCATTCTTTTGCATGTGGCTGTAAAGTTTTCTCAACACCATTTATTGAAGAGACTATCCTTTCTCCATTGTATGTTCTTTGCTTCTTTGTCATAAGTCAATTATCCATATATATATATGGTATTTTTCTGGGCTTGCAGTTCTATTCCATCAATTGTATTTCTGTTTTTCTGCCATACCATGCTGTTTTGATTACTGTAGTTTTATAATATAATTCATATCAGGGAATGTGATACCTCCAGCTTTATTCTTTTTCCTCAGGTTTGTTTTGGTTATTTGGTCTTTTGTGGTTCCATATAAATTTTAGGATTTTCTTGTTCTACTTCTGTGAAAAATGTCATTGGGATTTTGATAGGGGTTGTATTTGAATCTGTAGATTGCTTTAGGTAATATGGACATTTTAACAATGTTAATTCTTCCAACCCCTGAACCCAGAATATCTTTCCATTTCTTTGTGTAAGCAATTTATTTCAACAATGTTTTATATTTTTCAGTGTACATGTCTTTCATCTCCTTGGTTAAATTTATTCCTAGCTATTTGTTGTTGTTGTTGTTGTTGTTGTAATTATAAAAAGCATTCTTTTTAAAATTTTTCTTTCTCTTAGTTCATTGTTAGTGTATAGAAATGCAACAGATTTTTGTATATTGACTTTGTATGCTGCAACTTTACTATACTCATTTACTATTTTTAATAGTTTTTTGGTGGAGTCTTTAGGGGTTTTCCACATTTAAAATCATGTCATCAGCAAAAAGCGACAGTTTTACTTCTTATTCTCCAGTTTGGAGTCTTTTATTTCTTTTTCTTGCCTAATTGCTCTGGCCAGGGTCCCAGGGTCTTATTTAAAAAGGCCAAAGGGATTCAGTCCTGCTTCTGCAGGTTTAGCAGGAAGTGAACCTGATCAGACCATGCCACAGCTGCTCATCGCTGCCACACAGTGTCACTGCTGGAGACAGTTCTTGCAGAGTTTTATCCTCTGCTCAGATGGTTCCCTAGCTGGTCCTTGCCCAGGCTTTGGTGGTTATTTGAAATATGACAGCCCCACTCCTCATACAGTGGTGCTGTGCTCAGTCAAGGTGTGCCATGTGGACTGCCTACCTTCTTCAGTGCTCACTTGTAATCCCCAAGCAAGGCAGCTGTGCTGGTGTGGCTGGGTCCTGGGGGGGTTAGCTCCAGACGCTTGCTATGCCAACACTGGCCTGACTGCCACCTTTCCACTCTTGGGTTGAGCCCTTGTCCTCACCCAGACTTCCTGGCTTTCCTGCTGAACACCATTTTGAAGTATGCTGTCATACTTTCCATTCTGCATGCTGTTTTGAAACATGAAATTTGGTCTATTGTGTCCCTAGAGAAGTGCTGACCATACTCTGTGGTATTTGTTGCTCAGAGTTCTGTGTCTGACTGGCCACAGATGGTTGCACTGTCCCTTTTCCTCTGGACAGCAGATGCCTTCTGGTTCTATAAAATTTATGTGTAACTTGTGTGAGTAAGAAGACATGTGAGGGTATAGCTCAGTGGTAGAGCACATGTTTAGCATGCACGAGGTCCTGGGTTCAATCCCCAGTATCTCCTTTAAAACAAACAAACATAATTTCCCTCTCCTCCAAAAAAAAAAAAAAAAAAAAACCTTAAAGAAAAGAAGACACTCCAGATACAATTCTTGGGGGGATGATGATTCCTCTTAGAATGCCCGGGGCCCTCCCCAGGCATGGAATGGCTGCCATAGCTTATAAATATCCCTCTCAGCAGGTGCCTACGTAATCTCTGCCTCAAAATGTACCATGTTGCATTAAGAAGAGCCACATGCAGCAGCAAAGTAGACATAAAACTCCTACTGAAATGACACCAAGTTGGAAAATAAAGTCCCTGTGTCTTATCACCTGTATCAAACATTTAAGACCATTATGACAAAAGTCAGTGAAGTGTCTGTTCATAACATTTCTTTGTTGTTGGTAGTTGCAAGGACGCCTTGCTAACCCAGTTATGGGGAGTAATGTCACGGTCCTGGGATTCTTGAAAATGTGCAATGAAGAAGGAATTGTTGTTCCCAAGTGGCAAGGAAAGACTGAGGTCTCATTTCTTCTTCTCTAGTTTCTCTTACTGAGCTTTTCTGCCTCGAAGCATCTCTTCCTAAGCACTAGCAATGTGACAAGGGTGAGTTTAGTTTGGAGTTGGTAACATTCTTATGGATAGAGGCTTTTTAGGAGTTATTTTCAAGGCTGTGCTGAAGACCCACAAAACTGAAGATATCTGAGGATGCCAGCTCTGGTCCTCATTAGAGATTTTAGAGATTCCTGGCTAGTACATATTTATTCTTGAGGCCACAACTATCCAGCTATAAATCAAAAGAATCTCTCTTGTCTTATTTCCCAGGCTGGCAGTGATAAGGCTTTGCACTGAGCTCCTGGTAGAAAAGGCATTGACTTCTCCCAAAGCCCCCTCTGCTCCCCTGAGTCTGAGAAATCCCCCTAAGGAAGTGGTAGAAAAGCAAGGAGCGGTCTTGAATTGATTATGTGCTACGTGGCTATTTCAAGGCTGGCTTCTCTAGCAAAATACCTCCACCCAGCTGGGCTCCACATGTAGAAAAGAAGGGCCCTTTTATAAAATACCCGATACAAGATGTTGACCTCTTGAAATCCTTTGGCCAGACTATTTCAAAGAGTGGGTCTCATCAAAGGTCACCTAAAAATAGGAAATGGTAAATAGAAGTTAATCAAAAAGAGCTGGAAGGACCTCCTCAAGCCAAATTGAGATGACAGACAAGCCAGGATTGTGGGAGGTGGAATGTCCTGCCCGCACCTCTGACTCAACTCATCCTGAGAAGCAACTGTTCGTTTGAATCCTGGGTCTGGGGGTCGGGGTACCTTACACTCACCCACTCTGCTCAAGCTCTGACATTTTGAACACCAGCCCAGGCTCTTGTCAGCTGCTGCACTCTCACTGTGAACCACACACCACTGGTTTGGGTTTTTTTTTTTTTATGAAGTAAGTTGCTCACAGGCTGCCCCTATTTCTGTGGCTGCTCTGACAGCCCCTCCTCCAGCACCCGCAGAACCGCAGAAGCAGGCATCGAGCTACAGCTACAGAGTGCTCTGCAATTTACTTTAGATTCAATTTAACAATTGTTTGTCACACACCTCTGATGTGTCACAGACTAGAGCCTAAGAATATAGATATTCCTTGGACGGGGAAGCCGAGATACAGTTCAGCCTCAGAGCCATGTTAGAAACAAACAAAATGAAACAAAGCACAGCAACAAAAGCTAGAGTTCAGTCACCAAAAATGCCATTTCAACGAATATGTACATGAGATTCACAAACATCCCGAAGAGGGATCCTGGCCCTTCTCTGAAAACATCCGTCTTCTCTCTTCTCTACTTTTTTCACTCTCCAAAGTTGTCCCCTGCCTCACCCCAACTCCCTGGAAGCCTCGTCCCCTAACTCTTGTCCTGCTCTCAGTTCTCTGTCACAAAAACCCAAAGGGCCAGCTGGGCAGAGGTAAAGTACGATCTTAAGGGCTCTGAGCTCTCTTCAGTGGAGACGGGACAGGCTTGAGCTGAAAACAGGATGCTCTAAGTTTTGGTCCTGACCCACAAAAAAGAAAGCCGTCCAGCTCTTGTCCCGAAGAAGAAGATCACTGTAACTGGGGACATCAGCACCAAAACAATTACAGTTCAGCACTAGAAGCGAGTTGCTGTGGGATCCTGGAGAGGTTAAAGATGGCCCAGGGAGGCGATCTCTCTCTCAGGCTTGAAGGATGAATCTGGGTTTGAAGCCAACCTCTGTGACTTCTGGACAAGTTACTTAATTTCTCTGTGCCTCAGTTTCCTCCTCAGTAACATGGGGACAACACAGGAGGTGGTGGCTGTGAGCATTACGTGCATAAACGTGAAGCGCTTGGAATAGGGCTTGCCACCGCACTCAGCGGAGCTCCACAGACATCTGACTAGTACATCAATACGTTGAATAAGCACATTCCTGGGGTGTCATCCCAGAGCAGCTTTGTTTTTTCTCGCATTGCCCGCAGCATCTGGACGAAAGGTCTCAAGACTTTTCTGGTCACTCCGAGGAAATGCAAAGTTGTAGAGTCACATTACACTCAGAAATCAGAGTGTGCTCTCTCAGATACTGGCCAACATTTTAATTTTCCATCTCTGGTCAGGGGGGCTAGTCGGGCAGGGATGAGGTCAGCTTGTTCTCTCTTTCTTGCTCACCTCCTCCCACACTCGCCAGGTCATTCCTGACCTCGCTGGGACTGGGATGCAGGGACGGGGAGAGAGGGCAGCGGGACAGTCAGGATGGGTTTGGCCCTCACTGCCAGGAACAGGCTCTGTGCCCTTGTGGCTGGCAGATGCCTGGAGCTGACTTATTCTCTCCCAGTGCCTCTGGGGGATCCTCAGAAAGCCCCCTCCCCACATTCATTCATCACTAGGCAGTTCTGCCTGCAGTTGCCTCGATTTGGGCAGAAGCAGCTCTGGTCTGCCCTTCCCAGACCCTGGGATTCCAGCAGCCTGCCTCCCCACCCGGGACCTCCGCTTGGCAAGACACCAGTCACGTCTTAGCAACCCACCTCTTGTGCTTTTCTCATTGCACCATGATACCTTGGGTCAGGGAAGGGGGTGGGAGGAGGGATCCCCGTCTGAAAGCTGGCGTTGGGCAGAGTGTCGTCCCTGGGAAGAGAGAGTTGTGGGAGCCACCTGCACCTGGCCCGCCTGGCTGTGCTTATAGCTGCGGTGGACGTTCCTTCCTCCACACCCATCTTCCAAACAGAATTGACTGAGCTGGGCAAACACAGACTGTGACTTCACTCTCCCTGCTTCACACCTGACACCTGCAAGACCCAGCTAGTCCTGCCCAACAGCCTCCCCACCCTGTGGTCAAATCTCCTGGGTCACCCATCCCTCTGAACCTCTTCATCTAGCAAAGGATCCTGGATGAGCGCCCTCTATCTTCCAGAGAGAGAAGAGCAGGTTCTCAGCAGAGTGGTGACCCTATCCATCCAAGACCCCGAGGTTGGGCCAGCATCACCAGCTGCACTAACCTTTGGGTTACCAGTGTCCCTGGGAGTTCACCCAAGAATTATTATCCCTTCTAATCTCTTCTGCATATTTTTAATTCATTAGAAGACAGGATCATATGCCAAAGGAGTGGGTGATAGAGGGAATTTAGACTTTGTTCTTTCTGGAAAGAGGCTTACATGACATTTTGTTTTTAATAAACCTTTATTTTTAGGATAGTAAAATCAATATATATTGATTGTGGAAAAATTGGAAAATATAAAAGAGTAGAGGCAAACAAATTAAAAGATCACTCGTGAGCATGCTAAGATTGTTGTGTATTTCCTTCTAACGTCATACTCACGTATATAAAGCCTGCATGTAACAAGATTAGAATTACATAGTATAGACTGTGTTATAAGCTGCTTTTTTCCACTTAGCAGTATGTCATGGGCATATCCTCACAGTATTAAGCTCAGTGGACTTTTAAACAGTCCAGTGTGATGAATTCCACATTGCATCAGAAAGACACTAGACAGAACAAAATAGTAAAGAGGATAAATTGTGAGCACCACCCCCACTGGGGACCTCCCCTTGGCAAGACACCAGTTACATCTTAGCAACTCAGTCTGGAGAAGCTGACCCCACCATGCTGTTAAGGCTCAGAAATCTCCTTTCTTTCCTTCCTTCAAAATAAAATTGAACTGAGTGTCCCCAAGTTCTCTCACATCCTCTGGCCTGGGATGTGTGACCCATCACGAATAGTTCCTCCAAAGGAAAGCTGTGTGTACATCCTTACATTCTTTCCCTTCTGTCTGCAAGTTCTGGCCCTTAGCACTCCAAGACTCCTCCTTTATTGTGTCTTTTAAGTAGAGGCCATAGTACCAAATGCCATCACAGTTCTCCCATAATTAAAACATGCACAACTCTGCTGAAAGCCCTTTTACATAAGAAGATCATTTGGCCCATTGAATGATGAGACTTTGAATTGGATTTTTAATAATAGACGAAACCCTACTACCTCACACAATGTCTCAAAGGAAAGCTCTCTCACTTTTAAATTCAAGTACGCAGGACATTCAGCCAAATGAATTCAGAAACTTAATGATTCGGCAGTGGGTTGTGTTGGGTTTTTTTTTGACGATCTGTAAGTGTCAACAAGAGGCCTCAGAGTTTCCAACACTCTCTCAGGAACTGTTCTCACAGCTCTAACTGAAAGCACCCCTGCTCCACTGGCCCCATGTCTGTGGCCTATTGTGAGAAACACGTGATGGACGGTTCGTAGAGGAGTTTCTCTTTTCATTTCAGGACTTTGCTAGAAACTGCTTCAACCACTTTTCTGTTTGGGCTCTAGCTCAGTCCTCCTTTCCTACCCGCTTAGTTCACACATATTTCTATGTGAGAAAAATTGGAGTACTCTTTAGAAATAGTTTCAACTGTGCTTTCATTGCCTGTCAGTCTTGTTACCCTGGGGGTGCAGAACTCAGTGAGGCAGTGGGTTTGGGGGGCTTCAGGTGGAGGGTGGATAGCCATTCCAACAACCAGGTTTTTTTTCTTTTTAATGCTAGGCATTTTGTTTTCATTATTAATTAATTAATTTGAAGTACAGTTGATTTACAATGTTGTAATTGGTTAGTTTTGATTGTTAAAATGTAGTTTTGATTTTGTCCCCAGCCAGAGGAGGGAAAGAAGAAGGGAGGGAATGTAAAAGGAAGAATCTCCAGATTAATTTAGTGTATCAAGAACTATGCCTGGAGACATAAATTATTCGGATTTCTTCAGAAAATTACAGAGCAGCTTCCCCTGCCTGTGATGTCTGTCACCAGCCCTGAGGGGGAGGAGGTGTGAGGGCAATGACCTTGAACCTCCTGTGGAGGTTGTGGGAGGTACAAGTTAAGGTAGAGGGAAAGGTCACAGGAGGTCAGCTGGACTCTTGTTTCTTCACTTGCCTCAGGCTGAATCTGGGGGCAGAGAGAGAAGAGGCTTTTAGAAACAGCAGGGAGTTAGGGAGCCTAGGGATTCAGGGAAGTAATGAAGCAGAGGCTGAGGCTTCTAGGAGAGGCCCAGCTCAGCACCTTGACCAGAGCATGGTGTGTAGGTGGTGGCGAGGGCCGGTAGAGACAGCATTCTTGGCCCCTGACACCTCAGCAGGGTAGGCTGGGATCCAGATCTTTCCAGCTGTCTTGAGTAAAGGATTTGGGAGCTATGTTGGGCAGAATTATGGCCTCCCAAAGATGTCCATGTCCTAATCCCTGGAAACTGTGTATATTACATGGTAAAGGAGAATTAAGATTGCAAATCAGTTGACCTTAAAATAGGGAGATTATCCTGGATTACCCGAGTGGGTCCAGTGTAATCTCAGGGGCCCTTAAAAGTAGAAGAAGGAAGTAGGAGACAGAGAGACTAGAGAGACTGAGTCATGAGAAGGACTCAGCCCACCATTACTGGCTTTGAAGATGGAGAATAAGGCCATCAGCCAAGGACTGTGTGCAGCCTCTAGACCCTGGAAAAGACAAGAAAAAGTTTCTCCCCTGGGGCATCCAGAAGGAATGCAGCTCTGCTTACACCCTAATTGTAGCCGAGAGGGACCCGTTTTGGACTTGTGACCTCTAGAACTGTACAATGATGAATTTGTGTTATGCCGCTGTATTTGTAGTGACACGTTACAGTAGTGACAGGACTCCTCTTTAATTCTGTTTCCTACTGGTTTTAGCATTCATTGATGTTTGTTGCCTAGATACATGATTTCTTTAGGGATTTCAAAAGGCAACTGGTAATTACCTAACTTGCATAGTCTAACTGGGGAGAACCCCTTTAGACTGCCAGGGCCATGAAAGTAGTGATGATGTCTACTTAGTTTACCACTAAACATTGAAGGCCTGGTATAGAGTAGATTCTCCATAAATACTTGTTAAATGAATAAGTACTGAAATTCTTTATAAAGTACTAAAATCTCATAGATTATACATTATTATTCTTTTTCTACATTGTCCAGATGAACAGCTCAATAGGTGAGGAGTAGAGCTTAGTTGATCCCTGAGAAGAAATTCTCCTGATTAGCCTCATTTCACCCAAATGATCCACCCTGAGAAAATGACCTCAAAAAGGCAAAGTGATTGGTCCACTGCCTGAGGGAAGATCCGGAAGAATATGATAGCTGGACGGTGAGGTCTTTCCCTGTGAACTTCTGGGGATGTGCCATGGCGGGAGTGGGAGGTTGATTAGAAAAAAGGAGTAACCGTGGCAGGGAGAGATGGAAGCATTGCTAACTCAACCCAGCTATGAGAAGTGGTCAATGGCATCATATTACTTACATGGTTACTTTATGCTGTCTCATCCTGAAGAATGGGGAGGACCCTGGGGCCCCTCTAAAGACACTGGGAGCCTTAAGAATCAGGCGTTATCCCTCCAGATTGAGCTGGAGTCAGTGGGGTTGCGGAAGCAGAAGGGGTCCTGGGAGAGGAGAGGAAGGAGGGAGAGCAGAGAAATAAGAACTCCCTGGATGCTCCCTGCAGGTGGAGTCCAAGTGGTTGAGGAGCCTGGAAGACCTGTTTGTCCAGTCTTCCAGGCTCCTTGTGTGCACAGGTGGGTTGGCTCTTAGAAGGTCCATCACCTCCTGGGAGTGGACTGAATGGGGACCTCACCCTGGTCTTAGGGACAAAGATAAGAGACTAAAATCTGTCCTAAGGGTCCTATGCATGGTTGGATGGGGTCTTTTCTTCAGTCTCAAAGTCAGGTAATTTAGTTTGTAAAATAAATTTGGGGCAAGGGTTATGATCTTGGCTGTCTCAGGTTGTGGTCTCTGAAGGGCAGAGGTGCAACGGCACTGGGGACTAGGCAGCTCTGGAGGACCAAGACTTCCAGTGGGGAAGGAGCAAGGGCTGGCTCAGAGGACATTCTTTCTTTTTCCTCTTTCCTTCTTTTACTCACCTCCACCCATAGCTAACCCTTATTTCCACAGATCCAGATGCACCCAGGGTGGTGGTGGTTTGTTAAGGAATTGTGAATGAAGTATATGTCTAACTGCTGGGAGTACTATCTCCTAGTAGGGGAGCCAGGGAGTGAGATGCAGTAAACAGGAAGTGATCTCTAAGCCACCTCTATGCCAGTCCTCTGGGGTCCTCTCTTCTCCCCTTAAATTGTAAAATTTGCATTGTTCAGTAGCAGAGAAGCTCTAGATCATTCATTCACCTTCCTTCCTCTCCCTTCTTGGGCTTGCATTTTTAGCAGGTTGTGGTGTGCTGCAGAACATCTGCCTTCCCCCTAAGATGACCATGTTCTAATACTCAGAACCTAAGAATGTTACCTGACAGAGCAAGACAGACCTTGCAGTTGTGCTTAAATGAATGATCTGGAGATGGGGAGATTATCCTGGATGATCCAGGCGAGACTGATGCAATCTCCAGGGCTTTTATGAGGGGGGTGTGTGTGCAGAGCAGAGAGAGCACCAGGAAATGTGATGACAGAAGAAAGAGGTTAGAATGATGTGAGGAAGGAGACAAAAGCCAAGAAACGCAGGTGGCTTCTAGCAATGGAAAAAGCTTCTGAAGCCTCCGGAGGGAATGCAGTGCTGCTAACACCTTGCTTTTAGACTTCTGGCCTCCAGAACTGTAGGAGAATAAATCTGTGTTGGTAATTTGATATAGCAGCAATAAGACACTTATACTGAATTGTTGCACCCTCTTTGGACTTAGAAGAGATCTGTTGCTGGAGGAAGGAATGTAGCTTTTTTCATAGATTAATAATGTTTTAAAATCCCGGTTAGATGCTCTGTAATGAAGAGGACCTCCTGAATAGTGCCCTGTTCCTTATCCAGAATTGAGCCGGAGTTGATATAAAACCAGATACGGAAGCCCTTCTTGATAATTATCAGGATTTAATTTGATTAAAGTAACTTGATTTTACTAAATTACCAGAGTAATGGAGATTGGGGGTTCTAGGATTTCCATTGAGCCAAGGTCTTTATCAGTTTCAAAAGGGGCTAAGAGATTTCCTTTGACCAGGGTTTGTATAGAATAACTGCTATTACTTGGATTGTATCTTTCTTCAAGGTGATTTAGGGATGACTTGCTGATGAGGGATACAGACATACACACACAGACATGTACATTTTAGCTTTTGCTGAATCATTTGAGAATTAGTTGCAGGCATCATGACCCTTTAGTTCTAAATACTTTGATACTTAGTACTCTAAATACTTAGATCCTTAAGAGTAAGGATATTCTCCCACATCTATAAAATATACTCCAGAAATTTAACAGCAATGCAGTACTCAGCTAATGCATACTCCACATTTAAATTTCCCCAATTATCTCTAAAATGTGCTCTGAAGTTTTTTTTTTTAAATCCATGATTCCCATCAAGGGTCACACTTTGCATTTAGCTGTTATGATTTTTTAATCTTGACAAAGACTATTGTAGTAGAGTATGAATTGTGTGAGAGCAGACATTTCAATCTGTTTGTTCACTACCTAGCATGAAGTAGATGTTTTAGTAAACACATTTAAAATAAAAACTTGGGGAAGTAATTGCCACTCCTCCAAGTCATTCCTCAGTGCAACCACTGGGGTATTTATTCCCCATTCCCCTTCTGACAAATGACTCTCCTCACCCCTCTCCCATCACAGGTTTGCATCTTTGAGCCATTTCAGCTCAAAATGAGTATAATTGATACTTGAGTAATGCAGGAGTTAGGGAGCCCCAATCCTCCGCTCAGTCCATAATCCATGAATAACTTTGCAGTTGGCTCTCTGTGTCTGTGGTTCATTCAAGTATTCAACTAACCATGTATCAAGCAGTACTGTAGTAGGTATCTACTGAAAAAAAGAATCCACATATAAGTGGACCTGCACAGTTCAAACTCGTGCTGTTCAAGGATCAACTGTATTGCAGAGGAGGGCATGTGACAAAATCAGGGCAAATGAAAATTTGTCTGAGAGATTGATTTATTTACATACTAGGAAAGAGATATTCTCTTCCACTAGGATTTCTGAACCAGAAGCATGTAATCTAGAAGAGCCAATTGCCATTCCCACTAGCTGTTAAAGGAAATAAGAAAGAATAAAAATTATAAAAAATAAAGAGCAAAGCTAGGTCAAAAAATGAAGATCATGAGTGTCAGAGTCCAGAAAACCTTATTCTGGTATCTGGATCCAGCCCTGCCTGAAGTCCATATCCACTCATAAATAACACAGATACATAATGCAATACACAGCCATTGTGCTGAATTAGTTTGAGCTGGCTTTCTGTCATTTGTATCCTAGAGAGTTTTAATTAATCCAGCCACTTAACCTTGCCCTACAGAAAGTTAGTCTTATACTATCCTTCATCTGGTGATAAAGTTTACCTCTGAATCACATCTGTTGTTCCACGGATGTAATTCTCTTAATGTGAGTATTCATTTAGTCATGCAATGTTTTAAAATAAAATCTCTATTGTCTAGGAATTCTGGCAACCACTACTAAATATAAAATCAATTGGGAATCATGCAGCTATAAGGGAAAATATTCAAGGGAGGAAACTTGACAGGAAATTCCAATTTGGGTGGAACATTTTGGACTTAAAAGTGAGGTCCCATTTATAATTGCTGCCTTGGATATTTTGTATTTTAAATTTTTTCAAAGCAAAAATTTTAATAGCCCCTAATAATAACAACAAAAGACAAAAAAAAAAAAAAAAAGCCCACCAACAATAACAACAACAAAGAAGGAAGGTCTGAGTGAACCTCTGCCCCAGTCATCTTGGAATCATTGTAAACCCAGTTCAAGTGGGTACCTGTACTGTGCTGTTTCCTCTGAGCAGGTCTTTCTTTTCTCTCTTATTCAGATGTCAGGTACTGTTGTGTAAATAGAATTGTGGAGAGGCACTGGGCTAGAGCAGTGACAAATGGCATGTGTCGTAGGAGGATTTCAATTGGCATCCTGATATCTGTCACAAGGACTTAATGAGGATAAATGGCAGGGAAGACGCTGAGTGCAAGGCCAACCCACTCACCCGCGGCATATGGAGGGTTTGCAGGGGGAGATAAATAGGATATGAAAAAAAAATCACATTCATTCCATTTTGTTGCAAAGAAAGAGAGAGAGAGCGGGCACTCTGACATCTTTTTCTTGGGGTCCAAGAGGACAGTGAAAGCTTATTGTGGGATTTATAATCTCTTAGGTTCCTAATGCCAGGACTCTTCAGGAATCTTCAGAACGATGTCCTGAGAGCCCTGGCACTCCTGTCCCACGCTGAAGGTCAGGGACTCTGCCTTTGCATGGCTGTCACCTTCATTGCCCTCACCTTGCCTGATCGTGTACTTTTCCATGAAGCAATGAGACGGACTCCATGTTGTGATGAGAATGTTTGCTAAGCATCAGGCTTATTCTTTTATAGCCATACCTCTGTCATGGAAACAAGGCTTGCCTCTCAAGGTACTGATCTCCTGATAAGGCTCCAGAGATACTGGAAGTGGGTGTAATCACCCTGCACCTGGCTGGCCCCACCCTGCCTGGGTAGACGGCTTCCCCAGGTGGGGTTACTACCAGCTGGTCTTTGTCCTCTGCCCTCTTTTCCTTCTGAGTCTCTTTTCTCTCTTTTTCCATCCCATTTAAAGGTTTTTATAGAATGCCTGTATTTTTTTTAGAAATCAAGTGTTCAGTTTAGCGAGTAATGAACACATGAGTGTGAGAGGGAGGGAGAGAGAAGCGCATCTGTCAGAAATCCCTGCTGAGAAGGCTGCTTAGGAAGAAAATATGCCTGCACTCACTTCACAGCGTGGTCCTAACACATCTGGTGGTTGAATTAGTAGATTTTAACACTAAAAGGAATTCTAAAGAGTTTAACCCTAAGAGATATTCTTATGTATGATACATGCATATGATACATATGTACTTGTATGTGTGAGAGTACAGTAATATGAAAAACAGAATGTGGTCACAGCATCCTGAATTCATGAAAGTGAGGAAGAAATGCCCATTGACTAGTAAGGGCAAGCCCCTGCGTTAGCACAACAGAAAACATGAAGGATGAAATATACACTCGAATAGTTAATAACCTAATGAGGAGAAGAGAGCACTTACTTGTTCGCTCTTTTTACAAAGTATCCATAAAGTACTTGTGCAGAGCTAGTATGTGTGGGGCTCAACTTGAGCTAGGCATGAGGATGGAACAGTGAGGGAGAAAGACACAGTTCTGTGCTCTGGGGTTTTGGGATCCAGCTGAGGTTATACGCAGACGAAACTTTCCCAGAGACAAATGGATAGATGCGTCTGGGGAGGCCCACCCGTGCGTGACTGCCCTGTCCACACGGTCCCGCTTGTGGCCACCAAACACATGTAGCCACTGAACACTGGAAATGTAGGTAGTACAACTGAAGAGCTGAAAATTGAATGTTTTTTCCTTTTATTAATTTAAATTTAGTTTTAAAAAACCAATACTGGTTTCAGTTACTGGCAGACTTTTTAGTATGTTTGGAACAACTCAGGCACATGAATCTACTTTTTCAGGTTTAAACTTTGTGAGCTCTAAATACAGATCAATGTTTCCTATGAAAATTTAGGCTCCTAAGTGAGAGGTGCTGTAAGTATCGAATGCATCCTGGACTTAGAAGATCTGGTACAAAAAAAAAGGAATATAAAATAACTCATTGATAATTTTTTTATGCTAGTTACATGTGAAAGTAATAATATTTTGAGTATATTGATTTAAATAAGTTAAATTATTAAAATGGATATATATATATTTTTTCTTTTTTAATACGACTACTAGAAAAATCTAGATTGCATATGTGACTTACATTTGTTTCTCTTGGGCAGCACTGGTCTATGGGATTTTGAAGGAGAGAGAAATCTTATCATGAAAGAGGTTGTTTTTTGACATTAATTTTAGAGAACTGGTCGAATGGGTCAGGTGGAGAGGGTAGAGGGCATCCTGGGAGAGAAGACACTGAACAGTGATACCATGGGGGATCATGCCAGGGATGCCAGGTGTGGGGGAGCCCTGAGCTTTGTGTTTAGGGAGCAGCAGTGGGAAAGGCTGGTTAGGATGATGGAGGCCATGACGTGGGAGCCGTGACCTGCCAGGCGGAGCAGGTTATGCATAAGCAGGTTGGCCAAGGGGGAGCCAGGAGCCTTTTGAGCAGGGGCAGAGAGGTAAGAGCAGCTTTAATGATATTTATCTGGCTGCAGTGTGTAAACTGGGATGAAGTGGGGAGAACTGGAAACAGGGAGACACATTGAAAGACCCTAGCAGTAATTCTGGAAGTACCCTAGGGGTAGAAGGATTGTTTCCTTTCAGTCAAGAATCCAGAAGCAAGCAAACAAAGGAACAACTAAATAAATGACAAAAACTTCACATGGTTCTGCTTCAAATAAACGTAGGCTTTATTCATACTCCATTTCCTACAAATTGCCCTTTTGTGAGTTAGTTTTTTCCCCTTTAAATTTTTTAAAATGTTTTTTTTTTTAAAAACTCCTGTGCAGCTACAATGTAGTTTGGGCCTCATCTGGGAGTCAGTGGGTAGAGTTATCTTAATCACCTTGGAAGGAGACCTGTCATTTTGCTGATCACAGGGCAACCACAAATCTCCAAGGAAGGTGAACCCCTTGGAGTCAAGAGTTGCAGGAAATAAATTTTAAGAAATGGATACTAGTGACTAGAAATGAGCTATAAAGTTCAAGATTCATAGAATCGTAGAGCAGAAAGGGCTTCTAGGTATCATCCAATTCAACCTTTCACTTTACTGAAGAATAGGCTCAGAGTGGTTCAATGACAAGTCCAAAGTCACACAGCTAGTTAGCAGCAGAACAGTGGCTAGAACCTGAGACTCCAGATGCATACACCTTCTGCCAGGCCACGTGGAATGCTGTGTACAAGACACATCAAACACTATTTGAGTCAAGAGAGATAAGCTTTAACAATGAAGAAATGTGAAAGGTAATAGCTGTGTCTGTCTATATATAGAGGGGTTATAGGAGCACACAGATCTATGAATAAAACACATGGGGCCTCTGGTCTGCCCACTGCTGCCCTCAGGAGTGTTGCTGGTTGATCCTGAACAGCCCAGGGACAGCTGCCCAGTGTGGGGACATGTGGGAGGAACACTTAATCCCCACTAAGGGAGGGGCTGCAGTAGAGGGCCAGTCCTACCATCTCCCCTGGAAGGTTTTCAGTGTCACAGCCTCTTCTTTTACATGCTTGCAAGGAAGGAAGCAGAATTAGAGGCCTGAAGAGGGAGAGAGATGTTGAGTAGAAGTAGGAGAGGGGTGTGTTGAAATGTGGGGCTGAGGGCTGGGCTCAGATGTAGATGTTCAGGACATGATGTAGGCTCTTTAAATAGAGCCCTCACAGGTGAAGGCAGGGACAGAGAAAAGCCGCCCTGGGCTCCAGGAAACTAAGTAAATAAGCACAGACGTCAAATGTCCAGAGCTGGATAGGGGCTGGGCTGGACTGAGAGCTCAGCAGAAAGTACAAGAACGTCTTGGGTTTTAACTGTGCCAAGTCCTGTTCTATTACACAGCACCTGTGTCGATGCACACATTTCAGGAAATTTATTCTGTATTGGGACCTTTCAGAAAAATATGGGAATTCAGCCTCAGCTCTGAACCAGTCTAGCACCTGAACTGTGATTAGAGTTTATGAATAGTTGGGCTTTTTTTTTTTTCCTTTTTAAATTTCTTTATTTTTTAATGGCGGTCCCAGGGATTGCACCCAGGATGTCCTGCATGCTAAGCATGCATTCTACCACTGGGCTATGTCCTTCCCCTGCTTGCTTGGGCTTTCTTAAGGGGTCCTTAGGCCATTCAATGAATTTGCTTACGAGCATGTGTTTTATACATTTTCCTTGAAAATGAAAACCCAGGGGTGTTCATTAAATAACTGAAGTATTGATCCTATAAAAACCAACCCATGATCCCCAGTCAAAAGCCACACACAATGGCGTCCTCCTCCACCTTGCTGTGTTCTTCTTTCCATGCATAGCACAAGTGGATATAAAGCAAAAGTGCAAACACAGGCGAAGGTCGTGTTTGGCTTTTGATTAGACATTAAACCTCAGACAGTCATTAAACTTCTTGAACTCTGTGGCTTCAGTCCAGGTTGGAAAGCAGGTCAAGCAAGTCAAGCTGAGGGTAGAGTCTGCAATCTTTTGTTCTCGGCAGGCTTTGAAGATTGTTTTGGGGTTAACGTTTGACTTTGGGCCTTAAGTATTTCCTACCTTGGTTTCCTCACCTATCAACAAAACACACTGCTTGCCATGAAAGAAGATCATGCCTTTTCATTCATGCAAATGGTATAAACTTGTTCTTTGGGAGGGTAATGCATATGGTGAAGAATCCAGGCTCTAGGGCAGTGTGGTCCAACAGAGGTATAAGGTGAGCCCCATGTGCAGGCACATGGAGTGTTAACTTTTCTAGTAGCCACAGTAACCTGAAGTAAAAACAAATGGGTGAAAAGCATTTTAACAGCATTTTATTTTATTCAATATAGCCAAAATATTATTTCAACATATAATCAATGTGAAAAAATTTATTGAGATATTTTACATTATTTTCTTCATACTAAGTCATCAAAATGTAGTGTGTATTTTACACCATACATCTCAATTCAAATGAGCCACATTTCAGGTGGTCAATACCTATATGTGGTTAGAGGCTACCGCATTGAGCAGGACAGCTCTAAAGGCAAATTGAATTGACTTAGAAGCTGCCTGATCTAGAGCAAGTTACTTAAGCATCATGTCCCTCCATTTCTACATCGGGAAAATGAGGATGATAATAGGGTCTACACTACTTGGGTTGTCATGATGATGATGTGTGACAATATACCTCAAGCCCTTAGTGAAGTGACTGGCATTTAGTTGATCAATCTGTGTAAACTATCATCATTAGTTCTGGCAAAAGTACACAGGATGAAAGTGTTAGTTTTTCTCCAAAGTATGGTAATTCAAAACCAAATGAAATTGAGTTGAATTTAAAGCTTAGATTTTTTTCTTTTTTGGGCGGGCGAGAGATGGTGGGAGAAGGCAATTATTTAGCTGCCCAAATCAGGAAAACATACTTGAAAAACGGCATTCTTTGATTTCATCAAACCAGCAATTTTTAAAATATAAAATGGCCTTTCCCCTATGCCCGTGGCAAGGGAAAACAAGGATAGCTCTAACTGGTTATCTGTCAATTGTTACTCCACCTTGTCAGAAGGATTTAAGGCAGCTGAGTGGTATGATGATGCTGTAAAAGTGCATACACTGAGATCTTGAGGGGCAGAATTTAGATTTTGGAGCATTTAAAATAATAAAACATTCAGTGTTGAACTGGAGGTCCTTGCTTTGTTTTCTAATGTAGTTTTGCCTTTGGGTGACAGCGACATCTGGAGACTTCTGCACTGTTCCCAGTCTCGGGGTCTCATTGAGGTGTTTCAGATGTACACCAAAGCTGTAGAGCATTTGCTTTGGAGTCCCAGGGGCCAATTTGTTCTATGAATTTTTTTTCTTAATCTCTTCTTTGGCACCTATGAATGAGCATAAGAGAGGTAAAAGATTTGATAGGGTCAAGTTATCAGGGCTTATCCACACGTGGACAAGACCAAGCAGTGTTAACGTCACTTGCTGCACTGTATTAGGAAGACCCACAGGGAGTCAGGAAACTGGCATTTGGGGACCCCTTCTCAGCCTTAGTGGTGGCACCAAACATTTCTGTGACATTTGCTCAAAGTATATTTTCATCCTTTGTAGGAGGTTTGAGGGGTTTGGGGCTGATCAAGGGAAAAAATATGGCCATGAGAGGCAGCAACACACAGCAAGTGTTACTGGGCTGTGCTGGGACAGGGTTGCATGAGGGGAGAATGTCTCACAGCCTGAATCTGTTCAGAGACTCCAGGAGGCCACATCCAGAAAGTGGGGAGGGTAAGGGGACTCCTGGGACAGAGAGGCTCAGAGGAGTCACACGGTAGGCGGTCTCTGGGTCTGAGAGCTCTGAAGGGTGATGGCAGCTGAGGGTCTTGTAATCACAAGGTTCTACCTTGTCAGTGGCCAACAGATGCTGTGTGAGGTTTTGAGGGGGTATGCAAAACAGGTGGCTCTAAACAGTTAATCATATGGCTGAGCTATTTTTTGAATACCTGAATGTGTAAAAGTTTAAGTTCAGGGCCAGCAGCCTTTTGAGGGACTCTCAGCCTGCAGGGGGGGAAATAAACAATCTAGGGATCTATATACAGAAGCTATCTTTGATCACTTACTTAATGATCTTTCATTCCACGTGTGAAGAGTACGGCACATTGGAGGGCGCACAGGAGAAAATCTCGGGCTCCAGGTGTGGCTGTACCAGTGTCTAGCTGCACCTCCCACAGTCACTCAGCCTGTCAGCCCTTGTCGTCCTCATCCTTAAAGTGAGGGGTAGGACAGATGACCTCTAAGTTTCCAGCTCTAAATATTTATGATTCTTAAAACATCCTTGTGATGAAGACAGATATGTCTTATTATTTCCATTTGTTGGGTGGGGGACCTATAGCACAATGTGGATTAGTACTGAGCTTTGGATCAAAACTCATCCAGTTCTTGGCAGAGCACTGGATTAGAACTCATGTTTGTGGATGTCTAGATCCTTTGTGTTTTCTATTATCCTGATAGGCAAATACAGGGCATCTTTATCAAATGTTCTGGAAATGAAATGAAATTCTGCTACTGCACGTACCTCCCAAGCAAGAGATAACCCAGATTTAAGACTTAGAGGAATGCCATATTAATAATTATTATATTAATTAATGATACCATTATTAATATTATTCTTTTTTATGTGTTTATGTTTATAAACACTGAGTAAAAAACTACAGCACGACTATTTGATATATATAGTTATTATGTAATAACTATTGTTACTGCTCCTTGTTACCACCTTACATTTGTACATTATGGTTTTAAGCATATTCCTACCTGTTATATCCTTTATTCTTTCAGTGGCAGCATGTGCTGATTTGGCTTAATAACCAGCTCTCCAGAGGAGGAGATTTGCTGATTTGCATGGTGGAAATACTCTCACCAGAGCCCGTTTTGAGCTACTAACACAGTCACTGACTGTAGAGTTGGGAAGAGATATGTCTCTTTGGTGGTTTCGAGCTGTGCCACCTGCTCTGGTGATGCTGAGTGAGGTGGAACTGGTGCTCCAACTCTTGCTTTTCCACCCACAGATGCTAAACTTCTTTCACATCATTGATCACACATGCAAAAACGTGCTTAGTACTTGTCCCCACTGGATCATTACCCTCTAGGGGTAGAAACTGTATTCTCTTGTTTCGCAGTGTTCCCAGGGCTTACTGTCATTCATCCACTGCTTCCTATAAAACTGCATAGTAAGTGGGATGTTGTTCCCGAAGACCCCATGCCCGGTGGTGTTGTGCAAAGGTACCAGAATTTCCTCTTCATTGTAGGGCTCTGTCTTTTCACCCTGCATTAATCTCTCACATACATGCTCTGAGCTCTTACCTTTAACAAAGGTCTTCTCTGTCATGGTAATTTACTATAAAGATTCATTACTATTTTGAATAAAACGTATCCATTACATACCTGAATCAATCCTGGAGCCTGGGCTTCAGAAATACACTGTTTTCCTCACCATTGCTGGGACTTGACAGAGACTTTGACTTCCTCTTACGGTCACTAGCTAGAGAGCGTTTATTTCTGAAAGGAGGGAGGTTTACCTAAAAATAAATAAGTTTTAAAATTCTTTACCCTAAAACTTGCCTAAATTGTGAAATAAATCATTCGGGAGATTTGGTGAAGTTTTGGGCTCTGGAAGCTTCTATATTTGACTCCCCTGGAACACTGTGTTCTCTGGTTGTTAAGCCACGTTCATTTGTTTCTGGCTCCGACATTTCAGAGGACTTTGTGGCCCTGTTGTCCAGACCTGAGTTTAATTGGAGAGTTAATTATTTGAGCACGAACACGTAGGCCTAGTTGAATCTGAGGGTGAAGGCTGTGATCTCTGTTCCTCTTCAGTAGACAAAGTCTCTGTGAGTCGTCGCTGACGACGTTTTTACATAAGCAGATGCTCCGTGTGGCAGAAGGAAGTACCCGGGCAGAGGAGCCTGTAACCAGATCGTGTGAGGCTAAGAGGAGGACAATAGCTCCTTTATCTCTTTGCAGTCACTTAGCCTAGAAGGACCTGTGGCCTGAGCCGTGAGGTCCTCTCTTCAGTTCTAGCCGGCGTTTGAGCTAAACAGGAAGGAATAGGATTCATCCGCTGGCCTCAGCCTTCAGTTTTGATTTCTGATTAGCATGTGCTTCTCAGATGGAATTCATAAGTACCTTGAGTAATTTATCCTTCTTCTCATTCCAGAAATTCTTTAGTTAGGTATTTTCAAAAGTTTCTTTCTTTTAAAGTCATGCGACCCAGGCTACTAGACAGACTTTACTAGTTCACGGTTTCCTTGGCAACCAACTGAAGCATCTATTCAAGTCCATCTACAATAACCCTAATGAAAATGAAGTAACATCACTTAAAGTAGGTGTCCCTTCTCTGTGCCAGAGTTAGGCTCCCTATACTTCCGTTGACTGTCTCTTGAAGAATTCTTTCCTCTATATCACAAATGTTGCACAATTCAATGTACCCCCATTTCCTACATCTCATTAAATTGTCTTACTAGTGGGGGAGGGTATAGCTCAGTGGTAGAGTGCATGCTTAGCCTGCACGAGGTCCTGGGTTCAATCCTCGTACCTCCATTAAAAGGAAAAAAAAATTTTTTTAATTGTCTTACCACGGGGGGACCGCATGTAGCAACCTTAGTCTCCTCATGTGGAAAACATGGATAATAACAGTCCTACTGATCTTAAAGGAGTGGTTCAAGAATAAGATGGTGATATTATGAAGATGCTTGGGATGTTGTAAAGTAGCACATGGCGTGCAACATACAGATACCTGCTGAGACCAGGCAGGTACCAGGAATGAGAGTGGGACACCAGGTGTAAGAAAAGTAACAGTAAAATCAAATGAAAAATGGCAGCTGACGCTCGGAGACATTACCCAGTTGTTGCTGTTTGGGAATACGAGGCCAGTATTACCAATTCTTCTGATTTTATTTTTAAAGAAGAATCAGAAATCCAGATCTTAAAAAAAATGCCTGATTAAAAAATTCTGGCCATGAATTCATATTAAACATACACACAGGTATGCTTGTGTGTATATGAGGACTGAGTGGAACAAACAATACATATGTATTATCTGGATGCAACCCGCAGGTCACTGGCTCGAGTCCTTTGCTATAGGACATTCTTAGAATCATATGTGAGTCTGGAATGAGCTAGGTACTGACCTCTGTTTTTTAAATCTTGTCACAGAAAACAGACCTCAGATTTGAAGATAGGGTGTTAGAAATTTATTGAGAACCACTGGAGAATCCAAGAGATGAAATGTACAAGGAGGCTATGTTGAATCAATGTTGGAAGGAATTTACCGGAGAATCAGAGGTGCTGAAAATCGGATGGAGATATATCAACCTAATGCAATACTTGAACCTTGATCCTAGATTTAGGGAGAAAAAGAAACAAGAAGAGAAATTATTTTCAGGGCAATTGCAGAAATTTCAGTAGAGGCTGTATATTAGATAGTATTTAATTAATGTTAATTTCTTAGATATGTGTGCTAAATAGAGCTGTGGTTATATAGGAGAACATCTATTCATTGTACTCTTCTTTCAACTTTTCTGTAGGTTACTTTTTTTTTTTAACAAAGAGAAAAATAAGATAGGCTTTCAGTTGAGGTAAGTTGTGAGCTTACTGTTTCAAGAAACGTTCAAGTTAATTCATTCAAGTGGCTTTGGTTTGGGGTGTTGGTTTGGTGTTTGGCTGGCTACCTGGACCTTGATAGATGACTTTCAAGTCCCTTATTAAGAATCTGCTAAGAACAGGATCCAAAAATGAAAATCAAGAGTGCTTTTAACTGCTCAATTCCTCAAGCCATCTTTTTGTCTCCTTACTTAAATGAGAATAATTTATATAAGCCAATGCTAGTAGAGTTCTAGACACATGATAGGCATGCATCAAATGTTATTTTTCTTTTCATCTTTAAAAAACTTATTTATGGTCATATTTTGGACAAAATATTGCATCTCAAAGTATCAGCACCTCATTAAAAAACATACTGGGAATACATTTCAGGGTGGGGGAAATATTTTCAGTTCCTATCCAATTAACACCTATCCAGGTGAGTTTTCATGTTTAAACCCAGGAAATAATTTCACACTGATGCTTGAAGAAATGGTTTGAGGTCCTCAGATCTTGCTTAAGAAAAACTTAGAAAGGTCCGTTTTGTCTGGCTGCCTCTGGTTCCTATTCAGGATACCCATTCCTGGACTTATCCTTCCCAGGGAATATTTGTTTTAGAGTCTTTTACCCTTTTAGACTTTATCTGTTGTTTTTTGGATTGACTTTCTCCCCCTTTTATTTTCCCCCTACTTTTTCCTGTTGTCTTTAACGCCTTCAACCGATGGTCACTCTTAAGTTTCATCACTTCATTTAATTCCTTCTGTCTTGTCAGTAACATTGACTTTAAAATTTGTTTAATCTCCAAAGTGATCTTGGAAGTCTAGTATTTTCTTTCACCCTGATCACCCTTGCTACATGATGCTTTTATTAGGATTTAGACCATTTTTAAGGTGCTGGTGGCCAAGATACCAACACTGATGTTACAATAAAAATGTCATGTGCTTTTGAATAACATGCTTTGCTGAAGCCTAAATAAATAATTTCTACTGGCTATTTCAATGGAGTCCAAGATACTCAGACACTCAAAATCAGCAATCAAAATGTGCCCAGAGGTCTTAGTGACTGGCTCAAAACTGAATATGTTAGGTATCTTAGAAAATCATCACTTTCTAAAAATTGAAGTATAGTTATGCTAGTTTCTGATGTACAGCAAAATGATTCAGATATATATCCATATATGTATGTGCATATATATGTGTATATGTGTATATATATGTGTGTGTGTGTGTGTGTATCTCCTTTTTCAGATCCTTTTTCGTTATACTTTATTACAAGATATTGAATATAATTCCCTGTGCTATACAGTAAGGCCTTGTTGTTTTTCTATTTTATATATAGTAGTGTGTATCTGCTAATGCCAAAGTCCTAATTTATCCCTCCACCCCCCTTTTCCCCTTTGTTAACCATAAGTTTGTTTTCCTAATCTTCCTCCAAATTTTCCCTTCTTAGTGTCCTCAATTTTCTAACACATTATTTTCTTTACAAATAGATTTTGTGCAGTTAATCATGACGGGACTTTGGTGCTTTTTTTTCTACAGGAATCCTTTTCCAGAAGGATTGGAGTGTTCCAAATTTTAGGAAAATATTGATTCTTTTTCTCTATTATGAAACTTGAGAGAATATGGTGTTTCTTCCCTCTGAGACAGACTTATATGAAGACAGTCTTATTTAAATAGAGCTCAGGTTTGAATGATAGTCTCACCTATGTATTTGTGCTTTTATTCATTAGTTTGTCAATGAAAAGTTATTAAATACCTACACATACTGAGTAAAGAAAAAGTTGCTATCTTGAGTACAAATATTTTAGAAGGATTTCATAAAATATTTTTTAAAAATTGTGTTTGAACTGAAACTGGATTTGAAGCCACAGCCAACATTGGCTGAATTATATTCTTTAGAGATCATGAAGTTTAGATTTCTTTTGACATAGTATGCAACCAAAAGCATGATTAGGAGGAGAGGATTTATTTGTTCATTTATTCTATCAAACAAAATTTACTGAGGACCTAGTATGTGTGCAATATTCTTCCAAGATCTATGGATACTTTGCTGAACAGATGAAATTCTCTGCCCTCTGGTAGTTTATATTCCAATGGAGGAGACAGATAATAAATAAAATAAGCAAGTTCATACCTGATGTATCAGCCAGTAATAAGTGAGCAGAAACAAAGTAGGGAAGGAGGGAGGCAGTGTGGGCTGCAATGTTGAAAGGCCTCCCTGAGACGTGGCTTTTGAGTGAGGAATTGAGAGAGTAAGGGGCTTCCCTGGGGGCTGCCTGGGCCAGAGCAGGCCAGGTACAGGACTGATGCAGGAGCTGCCTGGCTGGTGTCAGAACAGCAATCCAGAACTTAACACAGCATCGGAAATCAACTATACCTGAACTTAAAAAAAAAAAAAAAAAAAATTGAATTCCTGGGGGGCAAAAGAATAGCAATCCATACAATTAAAAAAAAATAACAAAAAACATTTAATCAAGAGAAAAATAAACACTTGAACAATAAACAAATACCCAAAACAAAGTTTCTTCCATTGGAAACATGTTAAGATGAGCATGGGGTTTCATTCCCATCTTGAGGCAATTTTCTTATGTGTTACTGGCCTACATACAGCAAGTTTTCCGTAATCACGCAGATGTGAATGGAAGTTCACGACAGCAAAATGGCTGGGGCAGAGTGATGGGAGGAGAAAGGTAGGAGGTGGGCTGGAGGGACCAGAGCTCAGGGTCTTGGAGCAGTAGTAAGGAGAGGATTTGGCTTCTCGGCAGAGTAAGGTGGAGAAATTAGCCAAAGTTCAACAAAATCAATCTGGCTGCTGTGTTAAGGTGATAGTAGGAAAGCAAAGGCAAGGTTAAGGACTCCAAAAGTATAATTCAGGTGAGAGGAGGATGGTGGCAGTGGGGGTGGTGAGAAGTGGCTGGACTCTGGATGCATTTGGGAAGTAGGGCTGACATGGTTTGCTCTTAGGCAGGATGTGGGGAGGGAACCAGAGAGGAGTGAGGGATGCCAGCAGGATGTATGTTGCAAGCAGCTGGAAGCTGGGGGTACCATTCACTGAGCCAAGAAGCCTGTGGGAACAGTGGCTTTGAGGATGATCAGGAGACAGGTTTGCACATGTTCAGTTTGGGTGATCTATCAGACACCCAAGTGGAGATGTCAAATCAGATCTATGATTTGAAGTTCAGGGGAGAAAATTGGACGGGATAAAAACCTGGGAGTCTGTTTTTCCATCAGTGGCTTCCTAAATGTTTATAAAATTAAATAAGCACCACCCTGCCAGGTAAAAATCTCCAAAACATCCTTCATAGCCTCTGTTCATTGCCCCCAATCCCACTGCTGTTTATAATTGGTAAAGACTGGAAAGAAAGTGGAAAGAAAAAATACCTCTGACCTCAGGCAGACTTGTTGGAATCCTGCTCTACCACGTAGTAGCTGGGTGACCTTAGCAAGTTACTCAAATTCTTTGAGCCTCTCCTTGAGAAAAAATGGCAAAATTAAGCCAGTGTTGTGTGAGGCTAAAATATGATAATGGATAAACACTTGTGCAGAGCTGGGAAGTGCTGAATGATGTTAGCTCTCTCCCCTCCCCCTACAAGAGACTGCTTGAATGGTATTTATAGCAAAGCAGCTCGGTAATGAGAATGTCATCTCCAGGGAAGAGGGAAGTGGCAGGTGCGAGGAGGGAGCACCAGGAGAGGTGGGGGGCAGGGGGAGGGCAGAAACTGTCTCTCACCTCATTCACTCTTTCAAGGGTGATACTAGGCTCTACCACGTAGGTGGTAAGTTGGGTTCTTTCCCATTTTGTGCAAGTTGGCTGTTTAAGGACTGTTTTTAGCATTTAAATATTTACAATTATACATGGCTTCTGAGGAAATCCCTAAGGCATTAAAGGTTTTGCCTACAGAGATGAGTCCTGAATATTGATGTGTCTTTCTTCAGAAACTGTGATAATGGCAGAGTCTAGTCAGTGTTGTTAAAGGATTATATATAGTTAGAACCCTAGAACCAGAATATTCTATTACATTAACTTAATGAGGGGAGATCTTGACTGGCCACCAGTAAAATCTCACATTAATGTGAACACACTGCATTTTGTTTTTCTTACATGAGCTTGAATGTTGGCAGTCCTGAATCTAATTGGCTTGACTCCTGACTAAGGAGTCCACACAGCCGAGGCAGAGAAAGACGGGGTGGGCTGTGTTTCCCCTAGCCCCTAGAGTAGGTCTTTCTCAGTGATGGTGGCCCTCTCTTGGTAAAATTGTATGTGTCTTGTCACTCTGTCTCCTTCTCAGCATCTTTCTAGAGATCTAGGAACAGCCTGTACCCCAAGTCTGGAAGAGCTCCCCACTGTCTACCCTGCCCTTCTGAACGGGTTCTCCAGTTGGTGGTATTCTGACTCAGCATAAAAACATCCTGCCCTCAGACCCACACCAGCTCCCAAGTAAAAGACGGGTTTACCATGGACCTTTTCTCCCCAGATGCCTCTTGTTTGCCTCTGTACTTCAAACTTTGTTAGTAGGAGGTTCAAAAGTCTCACTCCTGGGAACCTGAGGTCTAAGGATTCCCAGATGCAGGAGAGGAGGAGGCGCTAGATATCCCATCACAGGTGTGCTAGAGGCTTGGAACCATTTTTTTCTTAAATATTAAAGGAAAGGGTGACTCTTCTCAATTAGAGTCAAGATACCGATTTTAAACAATAAATAAATTGTTAGAAAAAATATCTCGAGATGCTCCTGAGCAGTTTTCTTGTGGAATTTCTCCTGGAGGGCCAGTGTCCTAAAGTCACAGCCAGCATGGACAGGACTGTGTGCCCAGAGGAACCTTTACTTATTCCTCCTGAGCCTGCGATTGAATTTATTGTGAAGTCGCATGACTATCTCATATAGGTTGCGGTGAGAAGAGCTCTCCGGAGATTTAATGGCTGTTTCCTTGGGGCTCCAGCACTGCAGAAAGGGAGACACATTAAAGATTAAAAAATGTATTTTTAAAAATTGTGGTTACTTCTTTACTTTATATATTAAAAAAAAGTTTTATTGAAGTACAGTCAGTTACAATGTGTCAATTTCTGATGTACAGCATAATGTCCCAGTCATGCATACACATATATAATCATGGTTGCTTCTTTTCTGATTATAAAAGTAATGTGTTCATTAGGCAGGTCCAGGTTTTGTGAGCTATAAAGCTTACACAATTTCAGGGTACTTTTTTAATTGAAGTATAGTGGGTTGGGAGTATTTCTTTAAGGAAAAGAATAATAAACCAGGAACACAAAATAAGCAATGATTTGATGATTGATTTTGGAGGGGCCCTTGCAAGTGAGGGGCCTGAAGTTCATGCTTCATTAGTTTTACATTCAATCTGCCCCTGAGATTCGATAGAGACAATTAAGAAGCCAAACCACTTTTAACCCCACTTTCTCAGAGGGCGTGTTAACTAGTTTTTTTTGTTTTGTTTTAAATAACATTTTTATCAAGATAAAACTCACATACCATTTGGCTCACCTACTTAAAGTGTACAATTTAGTGGTTTTTAGTATATTCACAGAGTTGTTCAACCATCACCACAATCCATTTCAGAACATTTCCATCACCCCGAAAAGAAACCCTGTACTCATTTGCAGTCGCTGCCATTTCCTCCCACTCACCTCGCCCCAGGCAAAAACTAATCTACTTTCTGTCTCTACAGATTTGCCTATTCTGGACATTTGCTGTGAATGGAATCATGCAAAATAAAGTCTTTTGTGACTGGCCTCTTTCAGTTAGCATCACATTTTTGAGGTTCATCCATGTCCTAGCACGTGTTAGTACTTCACTTTTTATTGTTTAATAATATTCCATTGTATGGATATACCACGTTAAAAAATATATTCATCAGTTGATGTGTTAGCTCTTTAAATCCCCTGGAGACACAACTGATAGAGTCCTTAAGGAAGGGGAAAATCCAGCCTCCTCCCTATCATCCTTAGCCCTCCCTCTCCTGTTTCTTCATGTCCTCCCCTCTCCCCCAGTTCTGGTATACCCAAAATTAAGAAAGAGGCATTGCTGCTGGACAGTAAGTTATTATTATCACTGTGATGAATGTTACTGAGAGTTCATAGTTCATGGGCTCAAAACAGGCCCTTCTGTCCTGCAGTGGGATTTGGCCCAAGGGCATGGGCCACCCTCGGGCGTTGCTTGTGGACACTCCTTTCCTGGGAGTGCTAGATGATAAGTTCAAGGAAGATGGAGAAGCCTGAGGTGCTCTGGACAGGCAGGCAGTTTGGAGTTGGGTTGCCTCTTTGGCTCCATCTCTGAACCTGGGTGTTTATGCCCGTGGCCTGGGGGGTAGACAGGAAACCAAGCCTAGCCTGGAGCTCAGGGCTTGCTGGAGGAGGCTGGCACTATTACAAAGACCGAGGACCCGAGGATGCTGACCTTTGGACTATTTGCCTCCTGGTCTGGAAGACATTGGGGTGCTTCTGAGTAGCTGACTTCTTATTGTAACAGGAAAGATTTTTCCTCTACCCTCTTAGGTCTGGCTGGGCCTGAGGATTAGATTGACAAAGGACAGAATAACAGGAGACAAGCAGACAGATACTGGATGTTGATATTTTTACATGGCATGGGAACCTTTGGAGAAAAGAAATGGAGACCCAGAGAAGGGGACAGGGCTGAGAGCTTATATAGCATTGCAACAATGGATGATCAATTTTGGAGCTGTGACAAGACAAAGGAAAAAGGGCTTGGGTAGGGGGCAATAAATTGTGGGAAAGTGACTAGGAACTAAAATGGGGGAGGCCAACGGAAGATAAAGGTTATGTTTATTTGTACAGATCTATTTCAGCATTGACTCCAAGCCTCCAGTGGTAAGAATGTTCTTTGTCCTGGTACAGGAAGGCATACAATTTCATGGGAGATTTTAGGTCCTGATTTTAGCTATAAAGGAGGAAATTAGAGAGCCTTTCCTGCATCTGCCATTTTCCAAGTGTCTGTGGCTTGAAATAACCAATCTACAAAGCAGCCTATTTTGGGGTTGCATATTCTGACCCCTTACATTACTGAGGAAGGATGTGGGCACTGCAGAGAGGTGGGTTGGGCAGCCATTCGTTCAGCAAATAATCATTGAGCACCTACTATGTGCCAGGCATAACCTGAGGCTCTGGGGATAAAATAGTGTGATGGTTAATTTTAAGCATCAACTTGACTGAGCTAAGGGATACCCAGACAGCTGGTAAAACATATCTCGGTGTGTATGTAACAGTGTTCCCAGAAGAATCGGGAGACAATAAAGAGGACACCCTCACTAGTTGGGTGGGCATCATCCAAACTGTTGAGGACCTGAGTAGAACAAAAAGGCAAGGGAAGGGTAAATTTGCTCTCTTGCTTGAGCTGGGACATCTTTCTTCTCCTGCTCTTAGATGTCAGCACTCCTGGTTCTTTATTCTCTGTGTGTGGACTGGAACCACACCACTGGCTTTGCAGGGCCTCCGAATTGCAGATGACTGATCATGGGACTGCTAGGCCCCTATGATCACATGAACCAAGCCCTTATAACAAATCTCTTTTTATAGATCTGTACATATCTTACTGGTTTTGTTTCTCTGGAGAACCCTGACTAAGGCAAGCAGTAAACAAACCAGTCAAAAATCCTTGCCCTCAAGAAGCTTACCTCCTAATGGGGGAGACAGACCACAAAATCAAAAGTTTAGTCTATTGAAGATGATAAGTGCTATGGAGACAAATGAAACACACAGAAAAAGAGAGTTTGGAAATATGAGGTGTTATCATTCCAAACAGGATTCTTAGGAAAGGCTTCACTGAGAAAACATTATCATGCAAAAACTGGAAGGACTGAGCTATATCATAGCTGTAGGAGGTGCTCCTATGCAGAGAGACAGCAAGTGCAAAGGTCCTGAGGTGGGAATATGCCTGGTATGTTCAAGGAACAGAAGAGGGCCAGTGCGGCAGAAAGAGTAAGGGGTAACAGGCCAAAGCACACAGGCATCCCTGGTTATTTAAAGGACGTTGGCCTTTACCACTTTAGACATTGGAGGATTTTCAGCAGAGGAGTGCCATCTACCTGATTTGAATTTTTAAATGTTCACTGTGGTTGTTGTGTTGTGAATAGACTGCTGGGAGCACAGGCAGAGGCAGAGTAACTAGTCCAAAGTCTGTGGCAAAGATCTGGGAGAGAGATGATAATGGTTCACAGCAGGATGGTAGCATGGAGCTGCTTGGGAATAGTCAAATTCTGGATATATTTTAAAGGACAAGAAGGCAGGATTCATTGAACTGGATGTAGGGTTTGAGAAGAAAATATAAGACTAGTGTGACAGCAGGTTTGGGGGCTGAACAACTGAACAAGAAATGGCCAGTAATGGGGATGGAGAAGACTCACGGTGCAGCAGGTTTGCAGGGGGTGGGGATGACATGGGTGAAGTTCGGGTTTGGACATACCACCTTTGAGATATCTGTTAGACAGGAATAGGAAGATGCTGAGTGAGCAGATATATCTGTCACCCTGGAGCTCAGGGGAGAAATGTCTGGGCTGATGTACTGTCAGGGCAGAGATGTAAATTTGAAGCTTGTGGCATTTGGACGTTTTCAAAGCTACTGGACTGATTTAGCTCACAGGGGAGTGATAGTCAATTAAAAAGAGAAGACAAAGGATATCGCTGGGGAACTTCAGCATTAGGAGGTCC
The DNA here is from genome assembly GCF_048773025.1 of Camelus bactrianus. NCBI lineage: Eukaryota > Metazoa > Chordata > Mammalia > Artiodactyla > Camelidae > Camelus > Camelus bactrianus. Next base: position 18,422,847 of record NC_133552.1, read on the forward strand.
GGGAAATAAGGAGGAACCAGAAGAAGAGACTGAGGTAGAGCGGCAGGTGAGCTCCGGGAAAACCTAGAGAGTGTGAAGTCCTTCCAGCCAAGAGAAGGGGGGGTTTTGAAAGGGAGGGAAGGATCAGCTGACAGGCCAGGGAAGAAAAGGACTGAGCGCTGAGCACTGGATTGGAAGTGAGCTCGCTGGTGACAAGACTGGTTTTAGTGAAAAGCGGGGGCAAAGGTCTTATTAGTGTGGGTCTATAAGGGAAAGAGAAGGGAGTAGGGGTATCAAAGATTGTGAACAGCTCTTTTGAGAAGTTAAACGGAATAAGGAAGGAGAGAGGTTGAGTGGTAGCTACGAAAAACAAAGTCAAGAGGGTTTTTAAGAGGAACGAGACAACAGTGGGTTGAATGCTGATAGGAATGGTTCAGTAGGGAGAGACATTGATGATGCAGAAGACAAGAATGAAGGATGGCTGGAGCCAGGTGCGTGGGTGGGGCAGGGGGCATGGCTGTGTTCTCAGTGTGTCCCCCTCCCTCACTTTCGTGCCCAGTGTCATGATATGGGGAGGTGAAGAGATCATGAAGGTAGAGCTCTCATGAATGGGATTAATGCTCTTTTAAAAGAGACCCTGTGGGGCTCCCCATCCCCTTCCGCCATGTGAGGTTACAAAGAGATGTCAACCCAGAAGTGGGCTCTCCGACCATGGAGACCTCTGGCTTCCAGAGCTGTTAGCAGTACACTCCTGCTATTTTTAAGTTACCCAGTCTATGTATTTTGTTATAGCAGCCCGAACGGACTCAGGCAGGCATAGAAGGCACTTCTCAGGGAGCAGCAGGACGGTTCTGCAATAATAAAAGGGAGGTGGATGCAGCCAGGGAGACCAGGGAGCTCTCGTTGGAGAAGTAGGAAGCATGGGCACGAGCCCGGAGTGAGGCGTAGGGGTGAGTGTGAGGTTGGAGGCGAGGGCACGCAGCGGGAGGGGAGGACCAGGGGAGCCTGTGGGACGCTGGGTCCCACTGAGGGTGGCCCGTTGGAGTGTGTGCTCATCCCAGGTGTGTGCTTTTCTCCAGCTACAGTCAGCTGTCTGGCTGCAGTTTTCAGGTAGGTGGAGATTGGGTTTTACCAGGATGGGAGACTTGCCAAGTGAGACAAGTGAGTTCAGGGAGAGGAGAAAGTGTGTATAGTATATGTGATGGAGTGATCTTGATTGACCATAGAATTTAATGATTGGCCTTGTGATTTAGTAAAGGTAAAGAAGGATAAGAGGATGTGAGGGGGTGAATGAAAAAGTGGTAAAATAAAAGGATTTTAAACTTAAATGTGGATCCTGAAATATAGTAGCGTTCTTTTGTTTGTTTTGGGCTATCAGTGTAGTTGAAAAAGCATGGACTTTGGAGCCACACAGATAAGAGTTTAGTTTTTCAGCTCAACCCCTTAAGAGAGGCTGAACCAAGTCTCATTTCTTCATCTGTAAAACAGAGTCCCCATTCTTCCCAGCAGGGTCATGTGAGGTGTGATTTGGAAGACCCACGCGCAGGGCTGCAGTAAGTGGCACTTACCTGGGGGTTCTTAGTATCCCTTTCAGGCTGGTGATCCCCGGGTCCTTCTGAAGCCAGCTCCCCTGTCCTCACCGACCTGTCGTGAAAATCTTCAAATGATTGTTTAAAGCCTTTAATAAGTTCTACTGTTATTCACATACATCATGATTCGTTGTTGATTGATTACTCATTTAAATCACATTCTGAAGAGAGTGACTGATGAGAAGCTAAGTTTTCAAAAATGAAAAGAATTATAAACAGAAGGAATGGATAGAAGAAAAAAAAAGAACAGAAAAAATAGAAGATCAAAGGCGATGAAAATGAATGAAGAGAAGAAGAAGACAGGTGTTGAGGAATCAGATGTGGCTTTGCTCAAAGAGGCAAGCAGCTTTGTAGAGTCCTGCCATTAATTTCCGTGACTCAGTTTTCCCTCCCCTTTCACCTTTGGGGCTGCCCTGAACGGATAAGAGGCAGGGATTAGGCAACAGGGTTATTCATCAGGTGTTGGACTTCATTCCAATGTCCAGGATAATGGATTTAGCTTCAAGATAAGGCCTGGCTTAAATAAAGGGGGAAAGAAAGTGCTTTCCCAGCAGGGACTTGTTTGCTTTGGAGGCTTTTGTGGTTTGAATATTATCAGTAGGCAGGTGGCGATTAGATTCACACCTGGGCGCGCACAGTCCAGAGTGGGGAGGTGGAGATGGCCCGGGTGCGGGGGTGCAGAGTCTGCTATGGGGCAATAACAGGCAGGAGGAGGGGGAATTGCTTGTCATTTGATGTGTTTGGGGTGTGTTGTTTCTGCCATTCTGTTTCTTCTTATTTTTTTCACCTTTATTCCTGATTTTCTTCAGGGACTGGGCAGAGTGTCCCTCCTAAAGCATGGTTCATCTGGAAAGGGCCTGAGAATGAGTCTTCAGGAAAGATTAAGCATACAGAGGCACATGGTAAGAATGTTGGTGACCCTACAGGGATCATCCTATAGGGAGGGAGAGGAAACCGTGTTCTGTAACAGTGGGAAGATGAGCAAGTGTCACCCCTTCTCCAATCCACCTCCCAGATCTTCTCCATCACCTCCTCCCACCCAGCTGGAATTAGATTCCTGGGTGCTGCAGCTTGATGTTTCTATATCTAGCACATATGGTCCTGTTCTGCAACCCCAGGTTTCTGTCCCCCCACCTTCTGCCCCTGCAGATAGTAGCCTCCCTAAGGATTTAACTCTGTGTCTTTGGAACTTAGCACAGTGCCTGTTACTTGGTTCAAGTCCGTTTCAAATTTGTCAGTCTGCACCAAATTCATGAAGTGTCCCCATTTATAGAAATACTGACCTTTTAAATGAGATTAACAGATACAAACTGCTATATGTGAAATAGATAAGCAACAAGGATACACTGTTTAGCATGGGGAATTATATACACTAGCTTGTAATAACATAATGGAGTATAATCTGCAAAAACACTGAGTTACAATGCTGTGCACCTGAAATTAACATAATATTGTAAATCAACTCTACTTCAATTAAAAAAAAACTGTATTCCAGGGCCTCTCAATTTGTAGACAACTAGAATGTTTCCCATTAACCAGGGATAATGTAACAACATGAAGTTATATCCATAGGGCAGATGCGAGTGTCCTGGTCGCATTCCTTTGTCTCAGCCCAGAAGTCACCTACAGCTTTGGTGGGCAATTCTCATCCACTCCTGAGGACACCCTCTAAATGGCTCCCTGGGGGTCTCCTAGTTACATGCCTAGTGTAACCCCCACCTATTGAACATGGGATGGACTGAGCAACTCATTTCTAATGACTAGACTCCAACAAAAGTGATGGGATGTTACTTCTGAGATTAGGTTACCAAAACTGTGACTTTGATCCTGTTTGCCCTCTCTTAAGGCACTCTTTGCCATGTTGTGAGCACCCAGTCGAGGTTCTGTGTGGCAAGGAGACTTTTGACCAACAAGGAACTGAGACCCTCAGCCCACCAGCCTGTGAGGAACTAGATCCTGCCAACAGCCACCTGAGCGAGCCTGGAGTTGGATCCTCCCCAGCCAAACCTTGAGATGCTTGCAGCTCAGCTGTAACCTTGATTGCACCCTATGGGAGACCCCAAGCAGAATCCCTCAGCTCAGCTGTACCTGGACTCCCAGCTCACAGAAACTGGGATATTACAAATGTATGTTGTTTGAAGCCAGTCAGTTTTGGGATAATTTGTTATACAGCCATCAGTAACTGATGCGACTCACCTGCCTGTTTCTCTCTGACTGAGGGCTTTCTCTGTCCCCAGGAGTATGGCATGTCCAGAGGTGCCCTGGGGCTCATGCCCCCAGGAGATGTCCACCAATGAGGGATGAGAGTTGGTAGATAGATATTCCAGCTTCCTAATCCTGGTGTCACAGTCCTAAGGTGTGTCATACACAGTCTCCCAGAGGAGCCCAGGGGGGCAGAGGCATAGTTGCTCACAGAGTTAACCCATTTGTTAAAGTACCCTTTGATGGCTTTCTTCCCTTCCCTGCCTTGCTTCCCCTACTTACCATGCTTCCTGGGATCACCTCTCAAACAAACCACTAGCATGTAAATCCTCTTTCAGGGTCTATTTTTTGAAAGAACCTACACCCAGATAAAGCCTCTATAGGGTAGTTTCCAAAAGTTCTCCTAAGGAATAGCAGGACGCATCCCCTATTCATTCAACCTCCAAAAGTTGTATTCAGTCCCACTATATAAGGCGATGACAAATCTCTAGATTAGGGTGAATAGTAGCAGGATTAGCCTAAGCACTTTTGCAATACTTTATATCTCTTCTGTCATGTCATAAATCGAAACATCCTCTCCACAGTCCTAAGAGTCCTGGGACTTGTGACAATGACAACAACACACAACACACCTTTTAGAGTCTAGAATCTATGTACTCCCAAGCAGTCAAATAGTGAAGCCGTGTCCTGTGTCAGCTACTCCACTGGCCGTCTTGGTGCTGGTCACAGACCTGTTTCCCAGCTGTCCTGCCCACCAAAATCATAGATGTTTTCCTCCTTAGTCTTTGGGCTCCTTTCTTGGGGGTTAGTTGAATGTGCCCTTACTTCTGGGATACTCTAACATAAGGGAAGGTGGAAAATACTTTCTGGAGTAAGTGGATGGGGACTGTGAAAAAGGAGGAGTTGAAATCCATTGCCCTTTTTAAATAACTTTTGGGTCTAACACTCAACTAGGGGTGATTTTGCCTCCACTCTGGAACATTTGGCCCTATCTGGAGACATTTTTGATTGTCACAGCTTGGGAGGAGGGGTGCTACTCTGCTGGCACGTAGTAGGTAGAGGCCAGGGATGTGGCTGAATATCTTGTAATACACCAGAGAGCCCTCCAACAAAGGATTATCTAGCTCCAAATGTCAGTAGTGCTGAGGCTGAGAAACCCTGACTACTACAGCAATCATTTTAAAAATAAAAGTGGGGGGATATGTGTTTCTATAGCATGCTGTTTACAAATGCAATCAATTTAGAAGTTAAAGAGCAACTTTTTTGTTTTTTAAAGAAGCCAGGAAGCAGTGGTCTCTTGGGGAGGCAGTGAAACTCAGTGGTCCACGGCAGGGCGCTAAAGTCAGACGGACTCCAGGGTCTGTATTCACTCTATGACCTTGAGCAAATGACTTGACCTCTCTCAGTATCAGTTTCCCTGTTTGTAAAATAGGCACAGGAATGGTGCCTGCCTCATTGGATTGTGATCATTAGATGAGGGGTGTATGTAAAGTGCCTGATGCAAACAGAGCATCCAGGAAGCCCCCAGTAACTGGAAGCAAGATAGAGCTGCAGCAGGAAAGAACAGGGGTCCGGAATCCAAACACTGAGGGAACCACACGGGTGCTGAGAAAAGGGAGCGTCCATTCTCAAAAACATTTCGTATTCAGATGGAATCCTCTCTAAATCCTGCCTGTGAAATCATCACAGAATCTGCCTTACCACCCAGAACTTTGCCGTCTAAATTCCTGCTGGTTTTGGTTTGCATTTTGCAATATCTGTTCCTTGAATGTAAATAAACAATCCATGGTTGGGGCCTGTGGAGGCCTTTACACAAATGAGGGCATTCTCCCTGGGAGCCGGGGCTCAGACAAGGAGGGCCAGAGCTCGCCCCCACCCCGCCTTCTCCCTGAACTCCTTCAGAGACGCTTTGGGTTACCTCAGGAAAACAGCCTGCACAAATAAAGCAGCCCAAGACAAATAAACGCTGACCCTTCTCGGTCTAATATCCAGGGCATGAGGCCTCAGGAGAAGAATGAGTCCTCACAGGCTGGGAGGTCTGCTGAACGTGTCTGGTAGCTGGCTCCCGAGAGACGGGGGGAGAGAGGACGAGAGACAGACAGACAGACAGAGACAGAGAGAGGTATTTGTTGGGTCAGAAGCCTCTACAATTTTAGAGTTTGTGCTGTGTATCCTATAGGAATTCGTCAGATGTGTTAATTAATCAAAAGAATGTTGGAATTCTAATTATGGGCATGACTCTCACTACTATTCTTTGTTAGATAAGAGAATGTCATCAGTTTTTAATTTTACCCTCACTAGTTATTTCTACTCAAGGCGAGAAACCCAAGTCTTACGATATCAAATGATAAAACTTCTCTCTAGACTTTCAGTCTGATTAATGTACATAATCAGAGTCTCAATTTCCCAATCAAAACAATATCTCTACCTCACAGCACATCATTTAAAGAGCAGAATGAAAGAAAAAAGCATGATGAAAATGTAAGCTATTTCTGTCTTCATCATCAGGAGTGAAGAGGTTGGGACAGCCTAGTTTCCTTGTCCGTTGGTAGTTAATCCAATAAATTCGCAGCCTGACAAAGCCATGTGCTCATCACCTTGTGGGACAAGAGGCAGCGATGACCCAACAGGCAGGCGTCTGATCAATTTTTTCCGTGTGTGTGAGCAGGGAAATGACTCGCAGCGAAGAAACTTGACCCGTCACAGGTGTAACACAGCCCAGCTACCTAAACCAGACCAGGACACTGTCGAAGGGGTACATCATGGCCCGGGTAGTGTCTTTACCGATCAAGTGTCCTGGGCCAGTCAAGCACCTCGATGGAGCCTGGGGACTGTTCTTCTCTTCATGCTTGGTTGCCTGGTGCAATTACAGGTCTTCTCAGTGTCAATTATCCACGTTCATCAAGAGCCAGACAGACTCAGGGCTGTCCTCCTCCCTCCCCTGCTAGTACCATTGGCCAGAAAGTGGTCTTCCTGATTCCTGAAGGTGGGTGTGGTCAGCACCCTTAGCACCAAAAACAGGGCTACCAGGCACAAGGGGCTTCCAGGACATATTGAGAATCTGTCCTCTTGTTGCAAGCTGCCTTATTCAAACAAAAAGTGGCCGCTCCATTCTGCAGCATCCTTCCTGCAACCTTCTTCAAGACCAAAGCTTTCCCAAGGGGTGACAGCTTTTTTGCTCACCCTAGACCTGCCCTTCTGAGAAATACTGCACCCCGAGATGCACAGCCTTTGAATTGCTGGAGAAGTTTCCTCCTAATACTCTTGCTTGCAGATCTGCTTTTGAAGAGCAGCTTTTCTAAGCCAGGAATTCGATCGTCTGGGAGTGGGATGTGGAGGGGGAAGGAGGGTGGTGGGTGACTGCCGCTGGCATGCTCAACCTCCTCCTTTAAATGGAGGCAGCCTGGCCATTTCCTGTTCCACCTTCACGTGGCCACAGATGGCGATGTTCAGGAACCTTACTGTTACCTCCCAGTGGCTGTTTACATCCTAAATTGGAGCCCCAGCAAGTCACATGCAAGTGACTGGTGATATGTGTAGGACCAAGAGCTTCTGAACCAGAAGCAAAAGGAAAAGAAGGGTCATTTATTACGAGATTAAAAAATCCAAATAAAAATATTATGAACTGTATGCTAAAGTGTATTAAGTAAAAGGAGAACATGGCTGAATCCACCATGAAGCTATGCCACGGGTACCCACGGTCAGTGCATTTCATACCGAATGCTGACGGTCACTGGGACTCTTTCTTCCGCCACTGGGAAGCTCTCCATGACTATATTCACGCTACTAGTTCAGCATCTCCGTGCTGGGTATCACCAGGTCTGAGTTAGTATGTTTCCCCACTAGATTGGAAGCCCACGGAAGGAAGGAACCATACTTTCTTAATCTGTATCCTCAGAGTGCAAACAACCTAGGCTCACTGCAAGTTAAATAAATGACTCCCTGAAATAGCATCAGAGCTTAGGAACAAAAATTCCTACAGGTCAGGTGGTCAGAATGAGCCCCAAAGATGAGACTTGGCCTGAAATTTTAAGAAGAATCAAAGGAGAGGGGCCTGGGGAAAGAGTGATAACAGCAGCCCCCTCCCCACTGACCCTACACAGTCCCGAGCATGAAGAAGAGGACATTTTAGTTCTGGGGAGAAGCAGGAGCAAAGGCGCAGGGGACACAACATTAAATTCAGAGCTGGTGGCAACATGAAAGGAGAAACAAAGGATTATGGTAAATATGCTGGAAAAGTGGATCAGAGCCTTGGACTTGGGGAATCTTAAAATAATATTCATGGGGCCTTTTAACTTGATTCTTACCATTTTTTTCCACCAGTGATGGCCCAAACCTGGGGTTGAGAAGAGTGAAGCAGCTGTCTGCTTGACCCCCCCACCCCCCACCACCCCAGAGACTGTGGAGATGAACGGAACATGCACAGGCTCCAAGCTCCGGGGCCAGAAACAGGCATCCTGATCTGCTCTGGCTGCAGGAAGTCTCCAAGGGGTGGTCCCATGTGGCCACCTTGCCTCTCTATCCCTGTGGCTCCAACAAAGGCTGCTTCTGACTCCACTGCCCTCCCCACTCCACCCACACCTCCTCCTGGCCTCCATCATGGCTTCAGTGGGCCTGGAGGGGATTGCAGTTCTGTGACTTCAGGACGGGGGCGGGCAGAGGAAGGGAAGGGATCCTGTCAGCAGGAGGTGGCGAGATCAGACAGGGCCCCCACCAAGGCTGCTGCGGGGATGGATGGGTGAATCCAGAAGCTAACAGCCCCCTGGGAAAGGTGTTGGGCCTGGGTCAGAACTCTCACACACACATTCAAAAAACGCTTTTACTTGGGTTTGCAGCATAGACATCCCTTAATGTTGTGCAAGTTCAGCGAATTACTGGGGATCTAGATGCCTCTTTTATTCCAGTTAATCAGATTATATTGACTGATTAAATAGGATTTGTTAATAACATTCACTTATGAGCAGTGGAGAGCTTTATTAATAAGTCATTATGCTGGAGACTTTAAATACCTGGCCTTCAAAAGCAATTCCAAATGTTTTCGTCCTGCAAAACTTTTGGACTTTCTAATAGCTTATATTTGATATGTTACATTCCTGCAAATCTCAAAGACTTCATTGAAAAAAAAAAACCAGGAACACATCCTAAACCTTTACAAAGTAAGCTACTTCTTTGCTCTGAAAGATATGCTTTTTTTTTTTTAACTTTTTTTATTGAGTTATAGTCATTTTACAATGTTGCATCAAATTCCAGTGTAAAACACAATTTTTCAGTTATACATGAACATACATACATTCATTGTCACATTCTCTTTTGCTGTGAGCCACCACAATATCCTGTATGTATTTCCCTGTGCTACACAGTACAATCTTGTTTATCTATTCTACATTTTGAAATCCCAGTCCCTTCCCACCCCCTGTCCCCCTGGCAACCACAAGTTTGTATTCTATGTCTGAGTCTGTTTCTGTTTTGTATTTTTTTGTTTGTTTTTTTGTTTTGTTTTGTTTTTTAGATTCCGCATATGAGCGATCTCATATGGTATTTTTCTTTCTCTTTCTGGCTTACTTCACTTAGAATGACATTCTCCAGGAACATCCATGCTGCTGCAAATGGCGTTATGTTGTCGGTTTTTATGGCTGAACAGTATTTCATTTTATAAATATACCACATCTTCTTTATCCAGTCATCTATTGATGGACATTTAGGCTGTTTCCATGTCTTGGCTATTGTAAATAGTGCTGCTATGAACATTGGGGTGCAGGTGTCATTTTGAAGTAGGGTTCCTTCTGGATATATGCCCAGGAGCGGGATTCCTGGGTCATATGGCAAGTCTATTCCTGTTCCTAGTCTTTTGAGGAATCTCCATACTGTTTTGCACCAAATTGCATTCCCACCAGCAGTGGAGGAGGGTTCCCTTTTCTCCACAGCCTCTCCAGCATTTGTCATTTGTGGGCTTTTGAATGATGACCATTCTGAGTGGTGTGAGGTGATACCTCATTGTAGTTTTGATTTGCATTTCTCTGATAATTAGTGATATTGAGCATTTTTTCATGTTCCTATCGATCATTTGTATGTCTTCCTTGTAGAATTGCTTGTTTAGGTCTTCTGCCCATTTTTAGATTGGGTTGTTTGTTTTTTCGTTATTAAATCACGTGAGCTGCTTATATATTCTGGAGATCAAGCCTTTGTCGGTTTCATTTGCAAAAATTTTCTCCCATTCCATAGGTTGTCGTTTTGTTTTACTTATGGTTTCCTTTGCTGTGCAGAAGCTTGTAAGTTTCATTAGGTCCCATTTGTTTATTCTTGCTTTTATTTCTATTGCTTGCATAGACTGTTCTAGGAGAACATTTTTGAGATGTATGTCAGATAATGTTTTGCCTATATTTTCTTCTAGGAGGTTTATTGTATCTTGTCTTATGTTTAAGTCTTTGATCCATTTTGAGTTTATTTTTGTGTATGGTGTAAGGGAGTGTTCTAGCTTCATTGATTTACATGCTGCTGTCCAGTTTTCCCAACACCACTTGCTGAAGAGACTGTCTTTATTCCATTGTATATTCTTGCAATGAAGATTTGTCGAAGATTAGTTGACCAAAAGTTTGTGGGTTCATTTCTGGGCTCTCTGTTCTGTTCTATTGGTCCACATGTCTGTTTTTGTACCAATACCATGCTGTCTTGATGACTGTAGCTCTATAGTATTGTCTGAAGTCTGGGAGAGTTATTCCTCCAGCCTCTTTCTTTTTCTTCAGTAATGGTTTGGCAATTCTAGGTCTTTTGTGATTCCATATAAATTTTATTATGATTTGTTCTAGTTCTGTGAAATATGTCCCGGGTAATTTGATAGAGATTGCATTAAATCTGTAGATTGCCTTAGGCAGTATGACCATTTTAACAATATTGATTCTTCCAACAGGAGCATGGGATATCTTTCCATTTTTTAAAGTCTTCTTTAATTTCCTTCATCAGTGTTTTATAGTTTTCTGTGTATAAGTCTTTCACCTCCTTGGTTAGATTTACTCCTAGGTATTTTATTACTTTGGGTGCTATTTGAAAGGGGATTGTTTCTTTATTTTCTTTTTCTGTTGATTCACCATTAGTGTAAAGAAATGCAACTGACTTTTGAACGTTAATCTTGTAACCTGCTACCTTGCTGAATTCTCCAATTATTTCTAGTAGTTTTTGTGTGGACCTGAAATGTATGCCTTTTGATTTTGCCAAGTGTTTTTTCCTGACCTTTTTTTTTTGAAGAGTGGCAATCCTGACAGGTTGTTAGTGAAGAGATGCATAGAAAACACGAGGCTCCCCTGGGTGATAGATGGATATGCATGATCTGTTCTTCTTATTTTAGAGATAGGATACCAAAAAATTATTTGTCTCAAATGCCCCTTGTTCGGAGAGGAATTGAGTTAAGGAACTGAGTGAATAGAGATTAGAATCTAGAGACCTCAACTCTCCATCTTCCCTATGACTTTCCCAATTTAATTAACTCTGGAGACATCCACGGCCAATGGCAGCAAGTGACCTTGGCCGTGATGATTGAGCACAGAGGCTGTGACATCAGAAGGGATTGGAGTCCTGGGTTTTCCACGTGGTAAATTTGGCCAAGCTGACTACTCTGCGCCTCAGTTTCCTCATCTGTCCCCATCTCGCTGTGTTTCAGGATGAAATGACATCACATGGGCAGTGTTCAGGACAGAGCCTGGCACATATTAGGATCTCAATAAATGACAGCTAATATAATACACACATGGTTTCTGTTACAGTGCTGATGAGGCAGAACAGCAGGGAGGCACCTTTACTGAGAGCTCCTGCCTTCAACAAAATCACTATGTGGTGGGAGATGAAGAATACGGGCACATGAATCAATACTCAGGAGGACACACCAGGTATGAGGCAAGTGTCACATACTCACAGGCATTCAAAAGCCAAGCAGGCCACTGAAGCTCTAAGAGAAGTGGAGGATGTAACCAGGCACGGGGAGGCTGGGGCATTAAGAGCAGACCTGTCTAAAGGCATTCGAATGCCATGTTAAATATGCTCTGTGGGCTGTACCAATCACATCTAAGGGCTACATCCCGCCCAGACACTGCTTGGCTCTCTGTATCCATGTATGGGAAACTATTGACTGTATTAATTGTCTGATGGCATTTGATGCTACAGGGGACTTGAGCATCTGTGGATTTTGGTATCCGAAGGAGTCCTGGAACCAATCCCCCGCGGATACCAAGAGACAACTGTACTGAGTTTTGAAGTGGAAAGGCAGGTAGGATGGGTTAAAATCAATGAGAGAAGAACTGAGGAAACCATATTGTGGCCAAAATGAAAGGTGAAGACTCCTGTCCTTTGAACCTGGAATGGCCTGCCCAGTCCCCAGGAGGAACCCAGATGTGGAGCCAGAGACACACTGTGAGCCTCTCCCCAGGCTAGGTTAGCCCCACTCACCCAGGGGCAGCTTTGTTTCGTTCCGTTTCCTCTTCCTTCCTCCATCTCTTCTTGCCTTCCCTTCTTCTATCTCTCTTTATCTTTTCTTCTTATGTTTGTGTTCTTCCTTCTCCCTTCCCTAGGCCTGGCATGGTACCCAAGGGTGCCTAGGGCCATTGTGAAGAGTCAGTGGTGACCCTCTGAATTGGGGGAGGGGGTGACATTGGTTCATCAACCTTATACTAGATCACACCCACTGCAGAGTATTACCATCTTAAAGTGTTAATTCTGGGAAGATGTGTTAACCTAGCAAGATGGCCTGAGTTGCAAAATCCAAAACCCTAAGGAAGAGTTGAAGAAAAGGTATAAAACCAGAGTACCAGTGAACATAATTTCTGGTTCATCCTAGCAGGGACCAGAAACTGCTCAGAGACAAAACCTTTTTCATTTTCTGTGTTGGAAATAATACACAAAAGAAATCATTTCTTGTCCTGTAGCTATTATTCTCTTATATTTGGGAAAGATAAAGTCAAGTTTTTTTTCTTTCTAACCTGCTAAAAATTTCTCAAAGTAAACTATAAAGTAATATTTGGATCGAGTTATATTATCCACAAACATTGGTAAGAACCACACCCGGATCACCCTGTGTGAGAAATGGATCTGGGCTAATTGAAGAACAAGAAGTTAAAGGAAACAAAGCCGCCTCCCAACAAAGGAGAGAAAGCAAATAGTCCAACAAGGAAAATAAGAAATATGAAGCACATGACTCTAAGTGTTAATGGGAGTGAGGTGGTGAGGAACTGTGGGGAAAAATACAGATGTCTGGTCAATTTTAAGAATAATATTAGAAATATAGCCTATGAGTGTCACGTTCTGAATATGGCCCAGGGATGTAAGTTTAGCGTCAGAACGACTGGAGCTCAAATCCTCTCTCCTTAGTGCTATAATCTTAGCTATGTTAATTTACCTTCTCCAATTCTCGTTGGGAGAATGAGGATGGTAGCTTCACGAAGATCGTGTGAGTTAATATGGGTGAGTCATCTATACCAATACTAGGACAGAAGCAATCTGAAAATAGTAGCTGTTTTTATTGGTTGGGACAGATAAAAACACACAGTATAATAAAGTTTCCTCCATATCTAATTTCCTATCGTCAGGTGTTCCCTCTTCCTCCATGACTCACTCTTTAGGAGAAAGCTAAGCTTAAAGCATCTCTCTTCATATCCTTACCTGACCCTAACTTTATTGCCCTTTGAATTTTCATGATAAGAGTTGTTCCTATTATGATTTCTCTTCCTTAAAAGGATTCTCTGCTTCTAGGAGTATATGCACCTCTGTTTCTACCTTTGAAGCCCCAATAAGATGATGGTATTTTTACATGACATAACCCCAACAGGAATGAAAAGAAAACAGCAACACATTTTGGAAGCTGGTAAGCACTTGGATGAATGCTGACCAACTTAGCTGACCCAAGGGGGCAGAATCCCAGGCCAATGGTGGGGAGAGCAGAAAGGCAGCCCAATTTTTCCGAGGACAGGAATCTGTGATATAGGTATTTATGGAATTGGATTTGAAGGTGAGACTAGACACATATTGGTCAAAAGTCCATTTAAGAGATCGTTTGATTTCTAGATATCTTCCCTTGCCCTATGTAGCGCAGGGAATATTCACCCATTCCAGAGGAAGATAAATGTTATTTTCTAGAGAGGATAAAAGAGGCAGAAATACCAGGCACAGTTGACAGTTAGGATCCTATAGAAAAAGGGGACTGACTCCCAGATCTCTTCCCTAACTAGGCTTCTGGATTATTGACAGCCAGACCTATAATCTCGAGGCAGGAGAGCAGATAATCCTTTTCAGGGAAATTTGATCAACTCAAGAGAAAAGACCTAAAGATATGAATATCAGAGTTTCCGTAAGGTAATGGCCCAGCCACACCTTGTTACGTTGAAGCCCATATCTAATAAGCCCCATCCATGTGCTCAGAAGTTCCAAGCAGAGCTTAATGCTTTGCTCTTAAATATGAGCAGACAAGCAATGAGCACTAGATGATTGAGGTAAGCCTTTAAAAATAAAGATGGAGACCAAAACAAACAAATAGCAAACAAAACAAAACAAAACAAAACAAAAAAACCCCACAAACAAACAAACTTGGAGAAATAGAGATCATATGAGAAAACATATAAAAATATAATTGATATTCTCAGAGAAAGTATCAATGAAGCAAGAAGAGGATGCTATCAAAAAGATCAAGGAAATAAAAGAGAGTTTTAAGATACTAAAAACATTTGCTGAAATGGAAAACTCACTAGATGGTTTGGAAGATCAAGTTGCAAAATAGCTCAGAAAGTGGAACAACAAGGCAGGAGTGAGGGAAAAGTGAGAAAAGAGAAGACTAGAAAAATAGAGGGAATGAAATCATCCTTAATTCGAGAAAATTTCACAGAATGAAGTGCATAGAACAATGGGTGAAAATAACTCCACATTAAGGTACACCATCATTCATTTTCAGACTACTTAAAGCCAAGGGAGGAGACCATCGGCTTCTAGGGAGGAAAAATAAACTACAAAGGGTTGGAAATCTGAACGGCTTTGTTTCACAAGAGGAATTCTGAAATCTGAGCAGTATTGGGTTGATGCTGTCAAAATTCTGAGGTAAGTTATTTCTAGACTAGGACTCTATATCTAGTCAAATATCAAATGAGAGGGTAGCATGATAATATTTTCTGGCTCACAAAATGTTTAATTTCCAAGCACACTTGGTTGAAAATCTCTTGGAAGAATTAATTAAGGAAAAGGACAACGTGCGTTTTAGGGAACAGAAGCTCTAACATGAAGGGACTCTTGGACTAGGGCAAGGCACCTGTGTGAGGCTTGAGACAAACCAGATCGATTGGAACAGTCAGGTTTCCAGGAGAGAGAACTTCCAGATAGATATGACAGTGGAGTCGATGTATCTGAATGTCTTGATTCAGACAATTGAATGTCTGTAAACAGTTCTTGACTAAATTGGTGGACAGGTTGAGACTGACTCAACAGTGAGTACTTACAAAACTAAACAAACCAAGAGAATAATGATTAACTCTTGGGAAAACAAAATTGTGCAGAAAATAATCATGGAATAATGGAATCAACGAGTATTGATCTAACCAAAGTTACACACACAGGCACAGATAGACTGATAGGTAATATACTGAGAGCATGTGTGAATGTACTGATGTAGTGAAAGAGAGCTAAGTTCTCATCTTCCATGGTGGAAAGACAAAGTATAATGATTTTATCTAACAAAAAGAAAAATTGAGGAAGTAAACTCAATAATCTAATTTAATAAAAAGCCAGAAAAATATTAGGATGAAAGATATATAAATAAGCTATTAGGAATACAGAAGTTAATGGAAAAATAAGAAAGTGGTTGCCTCTGGCAAGGAAATAATAAGAGAGAATGGTTGTGACCACTGCTGTTTTCTGTAATAAGTCTTGAAAACCTCTTGCACTCTAAATGTATGCGTGCTTAACTTGGATAGGAAGAAACAAACACACAGATATGCCTTTCATATCATTAACATTTTTATCTTTGACAATTTAATCTACACATATTGCTGCAATTTTCTGTCTTACTCACTGGAAATAATGCATTGTTTTTGCACAGTGTACCTGTGACTTCTAACTGCGTTACCATCCTCAATAGCATCTGCTTTCGGCTGTGTTGGAAATTCAGTCTGAAATTGTGTTTTGGTGACTTCTCTTGAACCTCCCCATTAACATCAGCAGATAGCTCCTTTTCTCCATTGGCTTCTTAGGAAATAGCTCATCTCTAGTCTGGCCTTGACAGCTTTCCTTAACAAACAACCTTAATTTTTGATATATTTCTGGGTCTGTGGGAGGCATATTTGTTCTTTTTGTTTTGAATCTACATTTGTGTTGTTGTTTGGTGGTGAAATTACTCTTAAATAAACACAATCAAGGGAAGAACTTGAAGATTGCCTGAGATTAGAAGTATGCGCATATGTTCATGATTGGAAGCAACCTTCCAGGAGGTTGTCCTAAGAACAGTCAGAGATGAGGTTAAAGATATTCATATAACGATGTCCATCAAAGCCTTGTTTATGACAGAAAACATGGTAATGCCCTCTAACTAGAGGGTAATACAGTACATTCAAATGATGGAACTGGGTGTAGCCACTAGGTAACATACTAAGGAGAGTTTATCTATTGGTATGGAAATATATTTATGACATGTTGTAAATGAAATGAACAGATCAGGAGACCAAAAGACCTTTTGTATCAGGGCATAATTTTTGTAAAAAATTATCTATCTATGTAAATGTAAAAGAAAGACATCTATTAAAACACTTAAAGTGGCTGTTGCTGACAAGTGAGATCTTAAGTAACCTTTACTTTGTCATCTTGTTTCTCAAGCTTTTTCCATGAAACATGAATGTACCTTGTGATTAGGGGAAAAGTGCTAGTTTAAAAACAAAATTAAACAAAACATACAGCCTTAAGACTTATCTTGCTTGCCAGTGAGAAGAACTGGCTTTGCTGGAATGAAGATTATTGGAGGAAAGAGAGTAGAAATCCTTTTGGTTGATGCTATTGTTTCCATGGTTGGGGTTTGGAAGGTTAACATATTTGGGAACAGTTGTATTATTTGTTCTGGCCGTGTAAGTAGACTTGTTTCTTATCTTACCCTGGATTCTTCAGATTACTGCCGTTTTAAGTAGTTTATAACAGTATGGCTACTCAAACCCTTCTAAGGTATCAGATGTAATAGATTTGCTATTTGACTTAAATCAAAGGCTCTCTAATTGGAGAGCTAGGTAACCTGCTGGTTCCTAGGCAATTAGAAGATTAGACTCCCTATATGTTTTTCCCCTACCTGCTTAGACAAGAGGCTTTTTGTTACCATATAAATCTTTAATGCTACACTTGAAGCAGCGATTATAAGGATACTGAAATTTAGTAAAATGCTCACACCCGGCCCCAGAGGGGAGGGGGCAGAAGTGGTATCTGTAACAGCAGTTGAAATGGTGCCAGTGGAAGTGGGCTTGAAATGACAGCTAACACTTGGATAACTGCTGACAAGATGCCCATGGCCTGGGCTGGCTGGAGAATGGTCTGGGGTGGCAGGCAGGCTGGAGACTGATGGTTTCTTGCATTGTCCCCTCAGGCTTCATTTTTAGACAGATAACTGTGTGTGGGAGAGGATGATGGCTGGATTTTAGAGCTATCTGAGCCCCTGAAAGCAAATCCCCTTGAAACACAAGGCCATGTTTGTCCACGCCATGCCAAACGTCCACAGAGACACACATGGAGTGAGTGACATGAAATCAGTTGAGAACCTGATGGGACAGTGGTGTATCTGAAAGTTTAAAACATTGCAAGAGTGATTTTTCCTTTGTAGTCTCATCAAAAGAATTGTGTTTGTGGGGCCCTGGGAGAGGCACTCAACAGCAGACCGGCCCTCCAAAGCATGCAACATGAGGAAGAATGCATAAAGGTTGGGCCAGCGAGGGAATCAACCAGCCAGGAGACAAACACCAAGAGGTACTTACACTGTGTCGCTATGGAGAGGATAAGCGCTTTCAAAGGGTGGTGAGTGAAAGAGAAATGTTAAGGCTGGCGAACCACTTGCAGTACAATGAAAAGGAAGTGCTGAGTCCCTGCGAGATTTCTGAATGTCTGGGAATGCATGTTCCTGACTGGATCCACCTGACTCAGCCCTCGCTCTTAGTGTCTCTTAAGCACTGAACAGCGCTAAGCTGCTTTTTACTTCTTCATGCTGTGCAAAACGTCATCTGTTCTGTGAATGCTTTCTCTTCTGCTGTCTGAATTCCAGGTCCCTGATCTTGTGCCTGAAGTCCATGGGTGGGCAGCACAAGATACAAGAATCCCCGGAAATTCAATATCAAATTGTGTATTCATGGATGTGACTCTCAAGGGGGCCCCTCACAAAAAAGTTCAAGAGCGCCTGATGTCTCTGGGTTCTCTGCTGGGAGAAATCTGCTGGGAGGGGAGAAATCTCATCTTTAATTTGCTTTGTATTAATATTTAATTTTGCCCTTTTGTTGAAAACTGATCCAGCACCATGCTTGATGCTTTAGTATATAGTCTTTCATTTAATTCCCTCCCAGCCTGAGGAGAGTTCATTAATATCATCTCCATCTTCTCCCAGAGATGCCATATCACAGTGGTAAAGTGACTCATCAAGGGTCTTACTACTAATAAATGTGAGAACTGTGCTGTGGTCGGGCCTTCTCTCCCTGGGAAAGCGAGAACTCAGTATAGAAGGCCAGGCATGACCCAAGGCTCTCTACACCGTCAGTGATCACGATGCACTGATTGCCTGACCAGCAGCATGGGACTGCAGATATTAAATATGGATGCTGGTAACATATCCAGAAAAAGATTCAATCTCTGTAGACTTTATGAAAACCTCAAAAACCCTAAAGGGTCTTCCCCACCCAACCTTGCTCTCCTTCATATTCAAAGGATCCCTAACAGAACTGCAATTAAAAAAGACAACTTGTCATATTATTCAGCCTTAAAAAGGAAGGAAATTCAGACACAGGCTACAACCTGGGTGAACCTTGAGGACATTAAGCTAAGTGAAATAAATTGCTCACAAAAAGACAAACAGTATGATTCTACATTTTATATGAGGTCCCTAGAGTAGTCAAATTCATAGAGACAGCAGAATGGTGGTTGCCAGGGGCTGAGGATGAGGGGAATGGGTACAGTTTCAGTTTTGCAAGATGAAAAGCGTCTGGAAATCAGCTTCACAACAACGCGGATGTACCAAAGGCTACTGAATTGTTCACTTAAAAATGGTCAAGATGGTAAATTTGATGTTATATGTGTTTTACCACAATTGAAAATAAAAATCAAAATTAAAAAAAGTGTTTAAAAACACAGCTCATGAATTCACTTGCAGTAAAGGTCTGTAGTTTCCTGGTTATGTTCCTGCTGATCATTCACCCTTCTCCAAGCAGGAGAGTAGAAGTGGTGATTCCTTGGGAGATGTGGGTGTGGTGGCGAGGCCCCCCGAGATGGAGTTCTGGGCAGCCCCATCCCCACAATCCACACTGGTCCCTGGTATGTGCTGACAGGTTGGATGGTCTGCTGGAGAAGTTAATTTCCAGATGTCCTCGACTGAGCAGAATGAGGAACTGTTCAGAATGAATTCCTCTATCAAACTGTGAAAAGTTCCCCTTTTTTCTCTTCAACAACTTACAGAGCAAAAGCAGCAACTTCCACCCCAGCCAAGAGTGGCCACTGAGAAGGAATCCTGCCAGGTCCCTCACTTCCAACCCTGGTAACGATTGCTCCTGGAACCCAGGAAGTCTCTCCAGAAGTCATCTAACCCACTGGCAGATCAGGGCCTCTGGGCCACCTCGACCCAGAGAGGAGCGAGGTCATCAAAATGAACTGCTGATTCTCAGAATTTAAAGCCCGTGGGGACCGAAGCCCCGTGGGCAGGGCCACTCTGAATGAATTCACAGCTGCGCCTGGGCAGCCCAGGAGCTTGGACGCATCACAGCAGTGAACTGGGGGAGCTCCAACCCAAGCAGATTTGTAACAGTGGCACAGGCACCCAGGACTGCCAGAGCAGCATTTGTGTCCGACAAATGAGGCCTCTGTTGGGACAAAGGGGGCTCTTAGGACTCACTCTGTTTTGGCTGCTTTATACCCAGCAAGAGCCAGGGGACTTCCCTTGTCAGGACAGGGAAAACAAAAGTGATTTATTTCATCCTGCACCCTCGCCATGGTCTTCGTGGTCAACTAATGCCAGGATGCTTGGCAGTCAGCGATCCTTACAGATGCCACTTACTGAGGGCCGGGGACTATTCTAGGTACTGGCCAGTGCTGCCAAACTTAATCCTCCCAACAATGCTGTGATGTAGGGATTATCCCACTGGAGTCATGTGGGAACCGAGATGTGGAGAGGCGAATGTCACACGGTGAGATAACAGTGGCAGAGTCAGAATTCATACTCGGGCTTGGCCCCCTCCCAGCTGACTGCTGTCCCCAGCATGGACCTGCTCCAGATGTCTGATAAGCCAAAGGTAGTCCTCTCCTCCAACCTGTCATCTCCAGGGATGCTGACCTATCAGATGGGCAGTACTGCTAATTTATCAGAATGTTCTTGATGTTCAACAAATACTTAGAGCAAATGGAACACAAACAACAAGATACCAGGGGATTGTAATTCACAGAGATTTTCTTCTAAAAGCCACAGAAAATGTCCCTGCTTTAAGATAAGGAGGTTGATATAGGCTTTTGTAAAAAATGTTAGGATAAAGAGGAATAGAGGTCAAAACTTCTATTACAATTGAGCCAGCAGCCCCTGTTTCCCACGTATAGATCCTATAAGGACCAGAAGCTCCAGATAAATGTGGTCCTCCTGGTTTTTTTGTTTTGTTTTGTTTTGTTTACTGCCGATTAGTTCCAATCCCTGGTAACAAACTTCATATGTCCTAATGTTTAGTCACCTTTCCTCATCCAGATGTTCCAATTCAGCATTTAAGGCCTCTCCCAAAGAAGGGCCCAGGGCAGCTGACCTCTCGTTTATCATTTCATTATGGGACCAGAAAATGAGACGGCCTTTCAGCACAGCTTGTCAGCATGTTAAAATGCCAAATGAGAAACTCTCCAGCACAGTGTGTATGAGTCCAGAATTCCCCTCCATAAGCCCGCTTTATTCACTGCCATGGCCCTTTGGTGCCAGATGGGATGTACTGCTAATTTATCAGTTCGTTGACTTCCGTGCACAGACATTTCCCTTCTTACCAACCACTCAGGTCACATTTTTCCCCTGATATTTTAGGCAGAATCCAGACACTGGCTTAGGGAACTAGATATGTGGATGTCCGTAGTTTCCAGTTCTAGTTCTTTTCAGGGTGAGTAGGGGTAGCTGTGGCCAAGCCATTGTCCTCTTGGTTCTCTGTGCCTGGGGAACAACTGGGCGCAAGGTCATAAACCAAAGGCTGAAGAGTCAAAAATTTAAGAAAGGACTGGAGGGAAAGAGTTTTTTCCCCCCTTTTTATTGAACTTTTTACTGAATTTTCCGAAGTGTTAGATTCTGGAGATACTAGATTTCCATCAGGGTCCCAGCAGGAAAGCGATGGTACACTTGAGAATTCATGAAGGGACTATTTGCAATGGAGCAGGCAGAGCTACAGGAACTGGAAGCAGGTGAGGAAGGGCGCAGGACAGCAACAACAGGAAGCTATGACCGCTGCTGAGCCTGGAGATGCCAGGGGAGGCAGCGACTAAAGGAACCAGGCCAGGCGTGTAGCTGTGGGAATGGGGCTTCCAGAAAGCAACTCTGGCCTTTGATAGAGGAATGCATTTACTTCCAAACTTGGCCCAGTGTTGAGGAATCTGGGGTGAGAAATACCCCAAAGGTCGATGAGCTCAAATGGAAACCAGAAGGTAAGAGTCTAAAGATGCAGTTCTTAGAGTTCTAAGAACTGGGGCCTAGAGCAGGTGGATAATGGATCTGGTTGGGGGTGGGGGTGGGAGTGAGGGGGGCCAAGCAGGGAACATCTAGCATGAAGTGGTGAACCAGACCAAGATGTTCAGGGTCAAGAACTACATATAGGAACCTGGGGTCAAACCTACCAAAAGATCAAGTCAAGGGCGCTTTAACAACAGAGTCTCCACTAAGTCAGGGGTTCTTCTCTGAAGTCCTCCTGGCAAGAGGGCCCACAACCGAGCCTCTGTGGATCCAAGGATATCAGGTCATCTGACTCTCTGGGTTTGGGGCTCTCCCTGGGCTGGACCTGGCAGCATCAACCTCTGCCCTCTGACCTTGGCTCTGACTGATGGATTCTGCATCAATGGCCTTCCCTGAACCAAAGTTCTCTATAAGCACCATCCTCCCAACAGAGTAAGCAAAACAATAGAGGGAAATTCTTTTCATGAATAAGAAAGCAACTACTTTCAAGCTCACAGGGGGGATGTATATAGACAATGGAAAGCTAATTTCAAAACATACTTACTCATTAAGGCAGATCCCCCAAGGGTTCTCTCCCAAGCAGTATTTACTTGGCATATTTTGTATTTCATTTACACTTGAAAGTCATAAAATTGCAATTTTAGAGACATCCTGTAAATCCTAGGGTTTTTGTATTTTTTTCCCCAATTTCTTCCTGACATTTTCTTCATCCAGTCTAATTGGCTGAGATTTCCTTGACTATTTCTACAAGGTAGAGAAGTGTACTGGGTCTGGGTACCAGAAGGTAGGGGTTGAGCCTCATTAAATGAATACCCTGCCTCTCAGTTTCTTCTTGCAACTCTGAGGGTCTCCTTTAGGAGACAAAAAGCAAATGAGAAACGTCAGAGGACAGGAAGGTTTGAAAGGTTGAAGTATCTGTTTTTTGTTTGTTTGTTTGTTTTGTTTTGCGGGGGGGTGTAATTAGGTTTACTTATTTATTTATTTTTGGAGGAAGTACTGGGGATTGAACCCAGGACCTTTTGTATGCTAAACATGCGCCCTACCACTTGCACTGTACTGAATTATCTGATTTTTAATGGAAAGGGAGGCAGGAGGAAATAGTGGGAAGAGCTTTGGTTTTGGAGTTAGACTTGGGTTTGACTCTCCCCTCCATCACTTACCCTAGGCAAGTATTTAATGTTTCTATGTCTCCACGTGCTCATTTCTAAAATGGGGATAATAGAAATAGCTCCTGGGGGCTGTCTGCGGGTTACCTGGGATGATTAATGCCAAGTATCACATAATGGAGTCCGGTGCCTTCAGAAATGGTCAGTTCTTTTTCTTTTCCAAAAGTCTGCAGCACAGGGTCCTGGGAGAGCACTAGCAATATGGAGGGGCCCCTGGGTGGGAAAGATGACTTGTGGGGGGCAGTGGTTGTATTAGTTTCCTGGGGCTTCTGTGACAAAGTGTCACAGACTGGGTGGCTTAAACAACATGAATGTATGGTCTCAGAGTTCTGAAGGCTGGAAGTTCACAATCAAGGTGTCTGTGGGGTTGACTCCTGAGAGCTGTGAGGGAGAAGCTGTTCCTAGCCTCTCTCTCCTAGCTGCTGGTGGCCTTGGCCAACTGTAGGAGCTAGTGAAGCGGTCTGTGCAAGGCTGTTGCATCTCGCGAGGTTGGGCCTGAAACCCCCATGGGTCTGAGGCTGGCAGTCCGGAGGAAAAGCTGGATGGGATATAGGAAAGGGCAAGAGCGAATGGGAACCCACGAGGAAAAAAGAGAAACCCTCAGGAACAAACTTGGCCCCCATCTGTCTCTCGTCATCTCTCACCCAGTGACATTTGTTGGCCCGCAGAGCCAGGGCCCTTTGCCTCAGAGCTGCACGTATACTTGGCCCTGCACTTGGTTTTAATGGAGGCATCTATCAGATGAAATTGATATTTCAAGGAAGATTAATCTTATATTGTATATTATAGGTTGGAGGAAGATGAAAATGGAAACAGTGTAGTTAAATTTATTGTGATAGTCTGGGTGTGTGATTAGAGAGGCCTGAACAAGAGCCACAGGGGGAGAGCTGGCAATGAATGCTAGATTCTAGAAACATCTTAAAGAAAGAATTAACGGAGCTTGCCGAGCAGCTGAATTAGAGAGAGTCCAGGCTGCTTCTGAGGTATTGAGACTGGGTGACGAGGAAGATTGTGGTCTTTGAAAGGCAATTATTTGCTCAAATGCTATTTTATTCTAATAGACCAGATCTTATACTCTACTGAAATGCATTACAGGATTCACAGAATTTTAAAAGTTTGGAACCACTGGACAGTTAAAATTGCAGGACAGCAAAGAAATGAATGACTGTCTCGGTGTATTGATAAACGGGGCGGCAGGGGAGGAATTCCACTGAGTTATTAGTGAATTTGGTTGCCAAGGACTATTCTTCTAGAAGGTAATTGAGTCCCAGGTCCCCTGCAGAAAGATGCCCCCTTTCCTCCACGTTTTCTACTCTACCCAAAAGATAAAGGAAGGAAGAAATATTTATGAAGCCTTTTTTCTCTCTCTTAACCTGAAAGTATAAGTTCTTGATCTGGGTTTCTTAAATATCTTTGAGTTTCAGGAAGCTTATAAAGTTTCTAACATTTTTGGTGTTTAGTGAAGACTTGCAATTTTCTGGAGAAAAGATTGTAGCTTTCATCAGACTTCCAAAAAGGATCTAGTTTCCAAATAGGTGAAGAATCTTTCCCATAGAGAGAGAGGCCTTGGAGTGTAGTTACTGGCTACATCCGTGCTCAGCTTATTCTATGTCGAAGTGTTGATCCAGGGCCTGGGACCTATGGGCACAGGGAGAGAGAAAGCCCAGACGGTATAAGAGATAACGAAAAACACACTCCAGACAGATCAAGGAGCCAGCTTCTGGCAGTTTCTTCCTTTTTCTCTCCTGCTAAGTGAAAATAGTGTGTAAGTAGTTCCCTCCACTTGAAGGAGTAGAGACTAAGGTTTCCTTATTTTGCAAGGGTTGGTCCATTGTACACACCACACCAGGGGCATAACCAATGTGCATTAAGTACTTTTCAGGGGGCTAATTGATTAAGGGACTCCTTCCAAAATTTCTGCTTGAGACGCAAACACTAAGGCCATCTACAAGCTAGCAAACTGCCTTTTCTCAGATGTTGTTTCCTGCTTCCGATTACTAATTCTGATTACTTCCATGCCAAGCTTACTAATTGGCTTGTTTGCCTTGGGTCTACTTTATACTAATGCTGACCAATCATGTGACTAGCAGATAAATTCTAGCAGGGCTGCAATGCACAGTTGCTACTTTTTGGCTTCCCAGCATCTGAATTAATGTCCAAGATGGGGGGAATCCCTCATGGTGGTAGTACAGATGGAAGGCAGGCCCCCATCTCCCACTTAGGAAGCCAGGATGGAAAGATGCTTCCTTTCCCATCTGTGTGGCATCAGGATGAAGGCATGTGACCTGCTTGGGCTAATCAGATACCTCCCCTGTCCTCCCCCTATCCCACCACCAAGGACTTCAGCCTTGAATGAGTGACAGAGAGACAGATACATGATGAGACTGAATTCACAGCCATGGCAGTAGTGGTTTAACAACAGCAGCTGTGGGACTTCAGTGTCCAGTGGTGGGGGTATGGGTATCATTTGGCAGTGGCAGAGCCCTGGCAAGCTCGTTCCTCCTGCCCAGCCTCCTTGGATGCTCACTATTTTAAAATCATGTTTCACCAGCCCTCCTATCCATGTTATCAGTGACTTGATATCCTTCCAACAGATGCCTTTCTGCATGAGTTAACCATATTTGCTCTCTGTTGCTTGCAATTTAGGACCTTGAGCAATAGAGGGAAAGAGGAAAGATGGTGGCTCAAGCCCTTTGAATTGCCTTTCTCACACAGCATAGGTTGAAATGGAGGCCCCAGTCCTTGGAAAGACTCTCATCATGGTTAGTTTTATGTGTCAACATGACCATGCTACAAGGTGCTCAGATATTTGGTGAAAAATTATTCTGGGTGTCTGTGAGGGTGTTTTTGGATGTGATTAACTTTTAAATTAATCAGAGTAAAGCAGATTGCCCTCCATAATGTGGGTGGGCCCCGCTCAATCAGTTGAAGGCCTGAATAGAAGAAAAAGGCTATTCTTCCCAAGATTAAAAGGGAATCTTTCCTGCCTGACTGCCTTCAGATTGGGACATTGACTTTTTTTTTTTTTTTTCCTGCCTTTGGACTCAAACAACACCACCAGTGATCCTGGGTCTTAGGGTTTTGGACTTGGACTGGAACTTAACGATTGGCTCTTCTGGGTCTCTAACTTGTTAACTCACCATGCAGATCTTGGGACTTGCCAGCCTCCATAATCCTGTGAGCCAGTTCCTTACAATAAATCTCTTTATACACATACATCCTCCTGGTTCTGTTTCTTTGGAGAACACTGACTAATGCAGTTCCCCACTGGGCTAGCAGGATGACCTAACAGTGCACTCTAGGGGGTCTCCTAGTGGATAGGATATAAAATTCCCGATTGGGATCTCCTCTCTAATAAGGGATGGGCCTCTTGAAATAAAGGTAGGGTTATGGTCCTGTCCTTCTAGCTAAGTGGTGTCTCTCTCTCTCTCTTTTTTTTTTTTTTTCAGAGATACTATGTGGTAGAAGATCTTTGTGTAAATGGCTCCCTGAGAGTAAGGACTGCTTGACATGAAATATTTTGTTCCTTGGGCTCAAAGTATCATATGCATTTTTATCTCTTTTTTATGAAATCAGTCTTTTAATTAGCTTTAGAAAATGACGAATACTTATTATAAAAAGAAAAACTCAAAGAATCATAAAGAAAATAAAAGTTACCTGGATGATTTAATTATGTATGTCTTTCTAGACACATTTATCATTCATTCATTCAATTCACTCATTCAATGATGGGGGTTTACTACATATGTGGGGACCGCTGTCTAACACCGTCAAGGGTCCATGGCCCTGTTCCTTGGGGTTCACAGTCTGTTGGAGAAGACTGACACTGATCAAGATGTGTCTGTCTCCTACATGTGTGGACACACACACAGTACTAATTTCTTAGCAGCTCCTAAAATGAGTTTCTTCTTTCTAACACAGCAAAATCTTCCTTCTTGAATGTTTATTAGGTCTTAAGAAACTGGGCAGCAGACCAAAAATTAGTATTTTCTATGATTTTCTGCTAATTGTTGTTTTAGTATTCCAAATCTGTCCAAGAGGTTGAGAAAAATAATAAAAACTCTCCAAACCATCTCTGTTACCTTTATGACCTGAATTATCAGAATCTCAGCAATGTGATCCCTAATTTCTGTATTCTGGTTCACCTCATTCTCTCTGTAGGTTCTATACTTGTGTTCAGTTTTATTGTCTCTTGTTTGCTCTTCTGTTGCGATGGTCTGATCTAGCCATTTCAATATTGAGTGATGTGATCTGGGCCCCTGGGGGCTCCCAGCCATTGCTCTGAGTAGGTGCTCTGCACATGTCCTGAACTTCACTTTTAGAGAATGCCTACCAACCACTGTTGTGTATTGCATCAGGTCTCCCTCCCGCCCAAAGCCCCACATCCAGAATTCTCTGTTGGAAGAAACTATATAAAGTAAACAGGGACATAAAAATTAGGAGGCAGAGTACTAGAGCAAATAAAGCCGCATTTAAATAGGACAATGGAGTTCCAGTACAGACAATCCCAATCCTAAAAACTTTGAATGTTAGCAGTACCATTCTCATCCAAGATAGTAAATAATAATTTTTTTGAGAAAATGATTAAACTTTATGGCAAGTTACATTCACAAAACAGGAAGTCCCTATATTACAATTTGTGCCCAAAAAAATGATCTAGAAAGAGACTACACTGTCAAAAAGAAAGTGTAGGGGACCAAGAATTGGAAAATTTGGATTCCAGTGCCAGTCTACTTTTCAATCATTTATTTTTTACCTGTAGCCAACTCATATTTTTGGTAACTCATTTGTTTCCCCCTACACTTCTAGAATAAGAGTACCCATTCTAGATATCACCAGGATACTTTAGAAGAAACTCTTAAAAGAAAATTTTAATTGATTAATTAATTAATTTTAAATGGAAGTACTGAGGATTGAACCCAGGATCTCATGCATGCTAAGCATGCAGTCTACCACTGAGCTATACCCACCCCACTCATCAGGTACTTTTATCCGAGGTGATGATAATATATACAAATTTGGAAATGTCACTTATGATAGTGCTTGAGAAGTAAAAATTCTTATGCTAAACAGTATTATTCACTATCAACATTTCTAGATAGTTATCAAAACCTAGCCCTTACCCAGCATGTGACAGAATTCAAAATTGTTTTCTGCAAGAGTTCCAATCTGTTTCTGGGTTCTCTATGGAAAAGAGCCAACTCCTCAGAGAGCTTATATATTTACTTGAACTTTAGACATAAAGAGGTTCATTGTGTCTACACGTTCCCTTCTCTGGGAGACTATGAAAGTGAAAAATTTGGCCTACTATATACATTTTTAAAAAGCAGCGTAGACTTTGGAATTAGAGAATGCTTGGCTCAAACTCTAATTCCCATCATCATATTGATGGTATTAGCATGAGTAAGTTATTATTTAACTTTTCTGAGCCCCAATCTTTATATGTATATATAATAAGACTAAAAATACCTTCCTTATATCTATCAGGGAGGAGTCACTGAAGTCATGTTTATGTGTGTCTAGTTAGCTGGTACATACTGGTGCCCAATGTCTATTGGTTCTGTTTTCTTTACCTGTATGATGAATTTGAAAACAACACCCAAGACTTAAGCAAGGATAATGGAACTATTGGTCTCTGGGTAGAATTAGGTACAAAGTAAGAATTTATGTCTGGAAAAAATGTGATCTCAAGTAAAGGACTAATCAGAGAAACATAGCTAATACTGACCATTAAAAAGTAAAATTTAGATCACAGTCCATATTTTCAGAAATTTCAGAAGCTTATTAAAATGTTTAAAAAGCTAACTTTTCATTACTGAGAACTGAAAGTTAGGAACTACATTTATTTATTTATTTTTAGTTTATTCACAGTAGGTCTCACTGAACTGGCTGAGTAACCAAATTTCTTCACTTTCCTGAACTTAGCTTCCCAAATAGGGGAATGAAGGATTTATTTTATTTTGCTGGGCAGTCAGTGCCATGTGCTTGGGGATTCTTGGATGGGAGACTGAGTATATCTGAAATACTGTTGTTGACAGAAGTAAATCAAACATCAAAACCTCCAATGCTCTGCTCATCACTTACCCCCCAAAAAGCTGTGTAGGGCATTTCTGGTGAACTATAACTCATAACCTCATGCAAATTTCTTGCGAATTATTTTCATAGGGTAAAATATTATTTCGTTGTGACTGTCACTCTTAACATTTTACTTGGAAGACAGCCCTCAAACCTACCAACCAAAATATAAATCAGTTGCTCTCTTTGGGTAGTTAAAAAATAGAAGAAGCAGAAATAAAGACAAAAAATGGCCCAGGGAGAAAAACCACTGACCACCTTCCCAGATCGCACTTGAAATCCCCAAGCGACGAACAGCAAAGTTTCCCAGAAATGCTTGGTTTTGATGGCACTTGTGAGGCGTCAGATAAAATGACATGGTTCTCTTTTCTGGAATTGGTTACTTCAAACGTATGACTTCAGACTCTTTTCACTAAAAGGCAGAGAAAATGAAAAAAGGAAGCTGTAGCTTCTCTCTCCATACCAGCCCCCACCTCCCATCCCACCGCAACAGAGTAAAGGCCTTGAAAGCCAAGAAGGCCATACCACAAGTGTCTACACGCACAGGAGCATGATACAGAGACCAGCCCAGCAGCCCAGACCCCAGGCATTTCAGGGCCAAGGTACACTTGGCAAGGCATCCCTCAGAGAAACCCGCCTAATCGCCAGGGCAGCACCATGCTTCTCCTCCCACGGAGCCTGCCGTGAAGAAGATGAAAGACAAAGCCCACTGATCAAGGCCAGCAAACAGGGTAGGAAGAAGCTGACAGTCCAGGCAATGAGAAGACCTAAGACCGGCGCTGACTGCATCATACTGGGTGTCATCAACAAAGGTACTACAACACTCCTGTCTGGTCCTAGACACATGGCATTTTTCCCACTGGGGAAGTGGGAGAGAGAACGCCAACATAGACTGCCCTAGTGAGATAAAGCTCAACAGGCCTAACAGACCAGAAATTTCCCATCGCTGGTCAAAGCGAGAGGCCAGAAATTTCAGGAGGAAACAGGAGGAAACTGGCTTGCGGCTCTCTTGCATGGATTCACTGCTATTTCCTTAACTGTACACAGACTGTAACTTTCAAAGCCAAGGCTATTTGTCCAGAGCTGATTGAATGATAAGAGAGCTAGAAAGTCAGTGGGAAAAGCAGTCAATGCGATCTAGGGGCCAGAGTAGGGAAGGCAAGAGTGCCTGAAACTTTCTGGTCAAGTACTGCTAGTGACAAAGTCACCCAGAGTCACCCGACCAGCTTTTCCATGGTGAATTTCACCCCCTGTGTAGACAGGGAACCCTGTGGAATCTGGACATCCATCACTTCTCTCTCCCATCCTTTTTTCTTTCAGGGCTAACCTTTCAAAGCTACCTTATTAAGTTTCAGGCCCCATGAGATGTACTTTCTATGCATTATCTCATTTAATCATCATAGCTGCCCTGAAGTATGTATTATAATTAACTTCATTTTAAAGACAAAGAAACCTGGACTTAGATGAAATAAGGCTCTCAAAGTGGCCAAGGTAAAGGGAACAGAGCAGGGACCCCAACCTGGATCTATTTTCTTTTTTTTCCCAAGACTAGTACTTTCAACCTTAACATTGTATTCCCTCCCACTCACTGCTTCTTAATTCTAAAGTGAAATAGATATCTGACCCAAAGTCAATGAAAATAGAACAAAACAGCTGTGAACACTGCGTGTGAAGTGTAGGGCTATAAGTGGGCTGAGAGGAGCAAGGGAAGAGGCTGGAGGTCTGTGCACGATTATGCCAGAGCAATTTTCCAAGACGATCCAAGAGGAATCACTGTCACGGTCATTATAGCAGCTACTCCCCCCCCAGAGAGCTGCTAGCAACTGCAGAGTGAACTATGCAAACCAGGGTCAGGACCTCAGATGCCAGGTACCCTGAGAAGTAGTCCTTTTATTCCCACTGGGAGAACTCTCTCTTCCCTTGGCTACTTTCTTCTCCAGTTTGAGCTTGGCCATTTGGGCTGGCACTCAGACACGGATGACAGCATCCAAACTCTGTGATCTTACGCGTGACACGAAAGTGGCCTAGGACTTGCAGGCAGATAGTCCAAGACAGCCGCCCATCTCTGCTACTTAACTAGCTGTGCGTCCTGGGGTTCGTGTCTAAGTTTCTCTGAATCAGTCTCGTTATCTATAAACGGCAACAATAACACCTACCCTGCTGGGCTGTTGTGAGGATCGAGTAATATAATGAATGTAAGGTGTTTAGCATAGTGCCTGGCATAAAATTTGTTCTGAAATTGTAGCCATTCTTATTGTGTAGATTTTTAAAAACAAATTACTGTTTGTAATATGTTTTTTTTCTCTCCACTACAGAATTCCCTCCTCAAGAATGGGTTATGTACCTTTGATAAAAGGGCATAATACCATCCAAGTATTAGTTTTCTAGGAGGGTCATATCACAGTGCCACAAGCTGGGTGGCTTAAAAAACAGTTTATTTTCTCACTGTTCTGAAGACTAGAAGTCCAAGGTCAAGATGTTGGCCGAGTTTGTTTCTTCTGAGACCTCTTTCCTAGGCTTAGATGGCCCTCTTCTGCTGTGTCTTCACATGGTCTTCCCTCTGGACTGAGTCTGAGTCCAAATCTCCTCTTCCTATCAATCATTTTGGATCAGGGCCCATCCTAATGACCTCATTTTAACTTAAACCTTTTTGAAGACCCAATTTCTAAATACAGTCACATTCTGAGGTACTGGGGGTTAGGACTTCAACATATATATTTTGGGTGGGTGGGGAACAATTTAGCCCATAACAATTTATAAAGAATTTTTTTTGTATATATATATATTTATATTTATATTTATATTTATATTTATATTTATTGAAGTATAGTCAGTTTACAATGTTGTGTCAATTTCTGGTGTAGAGCATAATGCGTCAGTCATACACAAACATACATATATTTGTTTTCATATTCTTTTTTACCATAAGTTACTGTAAGATATTCAATATAGTTCCCTGTGCTATACAGCGTGAATTTGTTGTTTATCTATTTTATATATATTAGTTACTATCTGCAAACCTTGGACTCCCAATTTATCCCTTTCCATCCTCTTCCCCACCCTGGTAACCATAAGTTTGTTTCCTATGTCTCTGAGTCTGTTTCTGTTTTATAAATAAGTTCATTTGTCTTTTTTTTTTTTAATTTTAGATTCCACATAATAAGTGATATATGGTATTTTTCTTTCTCTTTCTGGCTTACTTCACTTAGAATGACAATCTCCAGGTCCATCCATGTTGCTGCAAATGGCATTATTTTATTCTTTTTTTATGGCTGAGTAGTAGTCTTTTTTATGACTGAGTAGCAGAAACATTTTGAGACAATCAAAGAAATTTAAACACTCTCTAGATAGTTAATGATATTAAGGCATTATTGTCAATTTTTTAGTGTGTTAATAGTGTTGTGGTTTTGTCTTTTAAAAGAGCCTGATCTTTTAGAGAGAGATGCTGAAATATTTATAAGAGCTCTGGGACTTGCTTTGGTCTCATGGAGGGAAGCAGGAGGCGGGAAATACATGTGATTAGTTGAAAAAAGATTGTCCATGAGTGGATAATTGTTGAAGCCGGATGGTAGCTTTGTTATAATAGTCTTGCTACATAGTACATGCTTGAAACATTTTATGATAATACAGATTAAAATATATGGTAAACATTTTTCTATATCATTAAATACTTTTCTATGACATGAAGTTCTCAGTGAAGTAGTCCATCATATAGATGTATCATAATTCACAGACACAATTTCCATTGTCAAGCCATTGTCAAGATTTCCATTAAGTTGTTCACTTTTTTGCTATTAACGATATGTAAATCACTATCCACAATTCTTTAGAATAGATCCCTTGAAATGAAACCACTGGGTCCAAAGGTAGGGTTATAAAGCATTGGTTCCATGTTGCCAAAATAGCCTCCATCAGCGACAACCCTCTCTCTCTCCTTTGGTGACATGGTCCTTGGTCATTCCCCCAGTTAGATATGAAGGGCATACACACCAGGCTACAGAATTTTTCCTGCTGGAGAGCAGTCTCAAGGCATCTCCAGGGGGTCCACATTTGCTCAATTTTTTCCCCCTAAAATATGTTATAAATGTTACTGATCATGCTTTGGCTTTGATCTAAAACCCTCATCAGGAGAATGGCAAATCAAACAACAAACTTTCAAGCCTGTCTTGTCTGATGTGATAAGAGGGTAGGGAAAAAATACGGAAACTGAAAGAAAGGCACATGCTTATATTAAATGTAAAGAGACAAGCGGACCAGACAAGAAACTGTTAAACAAGATCAGCAAGCACAAACACTGGTGTCAGCCTAACGAACAATAGGGATTACAAACCCTAGCTGAGGAAAAAAAAAAAGTGAGAAGCAAAATATCGAAATAATCTATTCCCCAAGTCAGACAATGACTCAGCCACATGACCCTGCTGGTTCACGGAGCTGGCTGGAATTACCTTAAAGAGACAGATCTCAACCTCCCATTACACACCCTGCTCTCCTTGGTGCTTTTTGACAGTGCCGAGAACCAGAAGAAAACCTCGTTAATAAAAGTATGGGAAGCTGGAATAAATATGGACCTGGGCTTCTTGCAGACCTGAGCCTGAATCCCTGCTGCACCACTTATTAGCTGTTGACCTTGGCCAAACCACTTTCCAACTTCAGGCTTCGATTTACATATTTGCAAATATGGATAATGAAACCTTCTTCATGAGGTAGTTATGAGAGTTAAACAAAGAAAACATCTGTAAATTGCTTAGCACAAAGCTGGGCACATAGCAGGAATTCTAAAGATGCTGACTATATACGGTGAACTATTTTGAAATAAGTTTGTCTCCTGAATTTCCTTTAGCGTTATTCCAAACAGTCATTAAAGCCCTCTTGCATTGTTTTGTAATTATTTGTTTCAGTGGCATTGTCTCATTCATCTGTCCTTGGGGGCACATGCCTAGCAAAATTTTCTGCTGACTGAATAAATCTCAGATTCCAACATCCACAATAGTAAATATCTAGTTATTGCCAAGTGACCTAGATATTACAAGTGAGCTTAAAGGGTTCATTCATGTCCAGCTATTCAGCATCTAATTAATCAAGAAATGTTTACTGTTTTTTTTTTTTTAATTTGGCAACAATATACAAAAGTGGTAAAAAGCAGAGTCTCTGGGATCAGACAGACCAGGGTTTCAGTGTTGGTTTTGCCTTTTACCAGCTGTGTGATTTTAGGCAAGTTTCATAACCTTTGTAACTTTCAGTTTCCACATCTAACAGATAGGTCTAATAATAGTGCCTGCCTCATTTGGTTGATATAAAGATTAAATGGGATAAATGCAGCAAAGCATTTAGCATGTATTATACCGGCGTATCATAAGTGCTCAATGAATGCAGCGTAGTGTTATTTGAAAATGTGTTTACTGCAATGTTACTATGGGAAGGAACTGAACTAGGTTTTCTGAGAAGTTTTCTAAAAATGTATGTGACATAATTCTTGTCTGCAAGAAGATTGCAGGTTTCTTTGGAAGATGAAAAACACAAATAACTAGATAGTAATATTAGTCAGTCTATGGTTAAGTTCTTAATGAGTAGAACAGTCAGAAATTCTTAAGTCTGGGGCACTGAACAGTGAAGCAAATTTTTACCATCTTCTGACCGCTCTCTCCCCTGTTCGCTTTCTTTTTTTCTTTCTTTCTCTTTCTTTCTTTCCTTCTTTCTTTCTTTTGTTTTTGTTGAAGTATAGTTGTTTTACAATGTTGTGTTAGTTTCAGGTGTATAGCCAAGTGATTCAGCTATACACATATGTATTTTCAGATTCTTTTCCATTACAGGTTATTGCAAGATATTGAATATAGTTCCTTGTGCTATATAGTAGGTCCTTGTTGTTTACCTATTTTATATATACTACTGTTAATCCCAAACTCCTACTTTATCTCTCCACCCTGTTTCCCCTTTGGTAACCATAAGTTTATTTGTGTCATAGACACATATATGTCTATGTGTCTATTTCTGTTTTGCTAATAAGTTCAGGTGTATTATTTATTCATCTCCACATTTAAGTGATATCACACGATATTTGTCTTTCTCTGTCTGACTTACTTACCAATCTTTCTTTCTCTTCTTTTGAACTCTTAGGATACAAGATCAAAAGTTTAGATTAGTCATCACAAACTCAGATGCCTTTGAGGGCCAGGCAAGCACTGCAAATGTGTGAAGCAACAAGCAGTAAAAACAGGGAGTGGGAACCAAATAAGGAATAAATGCCAGGCGATGTTAAAAACCTGATATTGGCCAAACACAATTTGACAAATAATACAATTTGACAGATCACTGTTTGCAATCCTTCATATGGAGTGTTTCCAGTTTATAATATACTTTAAACAGGCTGAAAAATTATGGTATAAAATACTACTACTAATAAATGTCTAACATGTATTGAATGCTTACTGTGTGTCAGAGCTTGTGCTAAGTACTTTACTTTTATTTCTCAAAGCAAAGAACTGATTCTTATTATTCATTATTATGGATTAGGAAACTGAGGTTCAGAGAGGTGCCATTACTTGTCCAGGGTTATAGAAATATCAGTGGTAGAGGTAGGACTTGACTCACACAGGTATTTTTGATGGCGACTTCCGCATCCTTGGCTATATTCCACAAGAAACTGATTTTGGTCAGAGCTTTCAAGAAGGTAGTAGGATATGAGATCCTTGTTAAAGGAAGGATAAGCTTGGTAAAGAAAGGCTTAACTTCTCTTTGCCACATTGTTCTTATCTATTTATGAGTTTTTTTTTTTTTTCGGTCTTGGTGAGAAATAATCATTGCAATGTCCTTTAAAATGACAATCAATTGGATAGCTAATATTCTGGTTTCTTTTTCTGGCTGACTTCACCTCAATGAAATTTAAAAATGTAGTCCAATAATAATGTCCTGAAAAAGAACAAAGGTAAGACGGATGTGGCCTTGCTTAAACCTCGCCATTTGCATCCCAGGAGGATCCCAGGATAATGAACAAGCAGTGGGTTATTTTCCGATCTTTTGCTTCATTCATCTTCAGGACACATTTGCCAGGAGTCCTGTAGGACACTGCCACTGTCTTGGATGGAACTTGGAACTAACGATCTAGCTACCTATCTTCTTAGCTGCCTCTATAAAACTTACCACTGTAGCAGCTAGGTGCTTTTCTTCTCTTTTTTTTTTTAAATTGAAGTACAGTCAATGTGTCAATTTCTGGTGTACAGCACAATGTCCCAGTCATGCATATGCATACATATATTCCATATATTGGTTTTCATATTCTTTTTCATTAAAGGTTATTACAAGGTATCAAACATAGTTCCTCATGCTATACAGATCTAGGTGCTTTTATAATGTTTACAAGAATATTTTGCTATGGCTTGTTACATTCAGAGTAGTATTAGCAATTGTTTGATTTGTTTTGAGTTTTCCGGGAGCAGATGTCTACATGGAGACATGCAGCTTGGCTTAGCCAGTGGGCATTCTGGTAGAGAGCGATAAACAGATAATCAACCAGCCTAACCAACCAACAGGCATTTACTGGGCACATGCTAAGGGCATGCAGGGACACGGTGAGTTTAACAGAAACTTCTGAGACTATAGCCCATTCTCCCAGGGGGTTTTAGTCTAGTGGGGAAGACTACTCAGATCTATCTAACCAGCCAACCATCTACTTCTCTTTCTATGTATCCACACTTATAGAATAAACAACTGAAGAACAAGAGTGTATCTAAGAAGGACAATATGTGATTAAGATCCTAAATCTTCAGTCTTGATAATCACCCTAACCAATACTTTTTAATAAGATAAATTTCTAAGACCATTAAAAAAAACCACTTTGAAAACCCTTTCTTCGGGAATCTACACAAAAAATTACTGCCAGGAGTATACTTGAACAAGAATCCAAAGTCTTAAAAGTAAAATCTACTTACATGAAGAATTTATTATATACATGTGATAAAATTGCATAGAACTATCTACAAACACACAAATGAGTATACATAAAATGAATGAAATGCAACTTAAGATGTGACCATTAGGGGAGGCTGGGTGAAGGGTGCACTAGATTCTCCCTGAACTTTTTTTTTTAATTATAATTTCTTGTGAATCTACAGTTTTTCCAAAAAAGTTAAAAAGAGAAAAAAAATCATACAAGAAAAAAAAAATGAAGTTAATCTCTACACGCCAGTAAGGAAAAATCCTTAAGACATTTGACAAGTTAAAAAAAATCAAATTATAGAAAAATATATACAATATAATAACATTTAACAAAGTATAACACATCTATATATTCATATTTATGCAAATGTATATTTTGTAAGCAAATTAGAAAAAAAGCTTAGATGAAACACATCATATTGGTAATAATGGAAGGGGTTCAGAAATAGAGGATGAGGGTTGGTTAAATCAGATAACTTCTGACTCACCTGGGTAGCTTACCTAAGTCTTGTATTTGAGTCAAAAAGTCTTGGGACATAAAACATTGATCTTTGTCTCTAGCTCTTTGGAACTCTAAGGCAGTTAAAGCTTTTGACCCCTTCACATCAAGTTAAAAACTTTGACTCATGATTTGGAACTTGTTGGAGAAAGTGAATTTATTGATCTTCTGAATGTTCCTACTTACTTTTGGTGTGTTGATATTTACTCCCCCTGTAACTTCTTATAGGAAAAACTAGTCTACTGTTCCATCCTGCTTGGCTTAGCTTGAAAGAGATCATCTGGTCATCTCTTCTCTGTGCCAAACCTCCTGACAGTGGTAATTTCTAATTGGCTGTCTCTGATGACACCTCTTTCCAATTTTCTTCTCACTTTCCTTCTCCAATATATATACATTTGGTTAGGACTACCAACTTAGGATTGTTTTAGTAATCCATGTAAGCTTCCAGATGTTTTAGGAGAGATCTCAAATGGGATAGGACTTCTTACCATCCGAAAATTTTAAGGTACCTTTAAATGAACAGTTTCTAAATAGAACACTACAAGTGGTTTTCTTGTTACTTTCCTGAC
The DNA here is from genome assembly GCF_048773025.1 of Camelus bactrianus. Lineage (NCBI taxonomy): Eukaryota > Metazoa > Chordata > Mammalia > Artiodactyla > Camelidae > Camelus > Camelus bactrianus. The sequence goes on from NC_133552.1 coordinate 18,460,733, forward strand.
AATCAGTGTGTGCAGATGTATTTGTATGTAAAACTAACATAGATATACCTATGAAGTATGTCATAGTCTGATGTAGCCAGACAGAAAATAAACAAAATGAGAAGCCTGTAGAAACTTCTTTGATTTGGAAAATCTTGGCCTTTTTGGACTTATTTCTCATGGTTTTTCCATTGGCAGTGGTTAGAACTGCGATGGTATTAAGAGTTGCCTGCCCTGAATTTCTTATTTTTTCTTTTCTCTTTCCATGTTCTACATTCACAGTATTTATCAAACCATAGTCTGCTTTATACTGGGAGGACAGTTCGATTTTTATATTCTGATGACAAAACCACTTCAGGCATTCCTGGGACTCCTGACACAGGAAGTGAGCTTCACCTCATTACATCAGGATTTTTTTTTTAATACATGAATGAGGTACAAACCGAAAAGTAAAATAAGAGTTTCTGAAATCTCTGCTCAAGCTCCCCAAATCAAGATGGAGTAATAGCTACTTCTGTAATTTCTGCCAATTAATCCTCCCCCACACCACAAACCAAAGATCCTAAAATAAGTTAAAGAGCAGCGTTAGTGACTCAGACAGAATGACTTCACCCACATGGCCCCGATGCAGTGGTTTCTCAGTGACCACTGGTATTTCCCTTTGTACTAACAGTGACATTTACCTGGGGAGATTGATGGGAGAACAGATGACATTACTTTCCCAGCAGCCCCTGCAGTCAGAGTCCTGGGACTTAGAAGTGAAGGAAGCAAACCATGCCTCAGGGGGTTTGGGTGCATGACGTCATGCTGTTCCCTGTTCAAGCCTTTCTCTGCTCCCCACTTGTATAGAACAGATCCCACAATAAAGCATGACAGTCGAGGCTCTCCCTGGTGATCTGCCCTGGTCTGCCTTTCCTGCTGCCCCATCAAACTGAATTATTCTAGTTCCCCCCAAAATGTCACATGCTTTTTTTTTTTTTTTTTTTTGCTTCCATCTCTGGCGCATGTTTTTACCCCTCCCCAGATGTCTTTCTCTCTCCTGGCTGAAAACCAAATTATGTTCATCTTTTAAGGCCTCTGAACTGTCTCTTAATTTCCCACAAATACGCGCATTCCTTAAAGCATTGCCTGCCACCTCTGCCTTATAATCAGATTATTTGTTTATATTTGTTTTAAGCTCCTTGAAGCATAGATCTCCTGCTATGTCTTTGTGTGTGGGACTCTGCTTAACATCGTTTTTTGCAGGGACTCAGTGATGACTTATTGACTTGAATCTCAAACTCAACATGTCTAGGGGGAGGGTATAGCTCAGTGGTAGAGTGTGTGCTTAGCATGCAACAGGTCCTGGGTTCAATCCCCAGTACTTCCATTAAAAAACAAACAAATAAGTAAATAAACCTAATTAACTCCCTCCACAAAAAGAAAACACCCATACAAACCCACAGCAAAACAAATCAAACTCAGTGTGTCTGAACTCAGCATTTCTTTTCTCTGCACCCACCCCACCTTCTTCCTCCTGAATTTCCCAGCCCGATGGTGGAAACCTCATTCATTGCACTGCCCAGGGCAGAGGATTTAGTGTCTTTCTTTCTCCTCTGTCCCACAATCCTGCAGTCTCCATTTAATCAATGACTGGGTCACTGGGTCCTGTCAACTCTGCCTTCTGAATAACTTTTTTTTTTTTTTTTTGGTGGGTGAAGTAATTAGGTTTTTAATTTTGCTTTTTTCAATAGAGGTACTTGGGATTGAATCCGGGACCTCCTGCCTGCTCAGCTTTACCACTGAGCTATACCCTCGCCCTCTGAATAACTCTTACATTTACACCCCTGTTCTTTCCTGCCACAGTGCTATGACTTTCTTTCTGGCCACCATCAACCCTCACCTGGATGACCACAGTCCTTCCTCCCTGGTCTGTTCTCTCTCTTCTTGCCCTCCCCTTCACCTCCACCCAAGTCCATTTTCCACACTGCAGCCAGTGTGATTTCTCCAAAATGCAGACCTGATTATGTCACTCCCTTGTCCACGAGTCTCAGAATCTAGTTCAGACTCTTTAACACGGTACAGAAAGTCTTTTAGAATCTGACACTTTCTCTCCCTTACCATTCACATCTCTCTTCCCATCCAGAATCCAAACTCTACCCCATAATGAACACACTGACTTCTTGGAAGGCTCTTTAGGAGTTCTGCAAGTCTGATTCAAATTTATGTTTTAATCATTTAAAATACTATAATGAACAGTATTCATTTCTATGTTTATATACCAGATTTCCATACATTCAGGACCATCGATGCATTCATTTGGACTATCAAATTAATTCTTCAGTAGGAACTTCTACCTTTTTTTGTAAATTTACATGAAATTCTTGTAAATGTGTCACTGATTTGAAGAGTTGATAGTGTTTTGTTTTGTTTTTTAACTAGGCCAGTGCTGTCCTGCTCAAGTACTAGTTGTGCGCCATTACTACAGACTCAATTAATGGAACAAGGCTAAGGCCCAGAGCTTCGGCGCCTGCGTCACTACATGGCAAAGCACCATCTTTTACGAGAGATATTTTAGCACTGACTTGAAGGTTAGGGTGTTTGCTGCTGACTTTTATATTGTGAGGAGAAAGGCAAACCATTGTTAACTATTGTTGTGATTAAATTTTGAAACTGAAATCTCTTCAACTTCTTGCCCAAGTTTTCGGATTAGTTCATTTGAAGGGTATACTTGGAAAAGAGCTGTTAAAAAAAACAGAGTTTCCATTTGTATCTACTTCTCTGTGTGAATTCACATTTTCTAGTTACTTGGAAATACAACAGTTTTCAAACCAGAGACAACTGAAATCATTTGGATGCAGAGACTGATACGAAGCAAAGCGTAACACCTCACTTCAGATATTTCTTTTCATCAGCATTATCTTGCTGTTCTTAGTGATTGATAAGTACATGTTAAAAATAGAAATGTTCCAAATAAATTTATATTAGTAAAATATCATTGATCTGTTTTATAGAATTAAGCACTAAGAAAAATTTCATTTAAAAAGGTAGGTTCCAGGGCTTAAGAAAAGAAAACAAGTGAGAAGCATTGAGATCTTAGCACAGCCTCTTTCTCTTAATCTGAGTAAGGCATTCACAATATGTCCTCCTTATGAGGAAGAGAAAGAACCAGCAGGTGCCCACAGCCACATTTTCGGTCCCAACCAGGATCAGCTCTGATTCAAATGGAGAACTGTCCCTATCCTGTTGGCACGTCTGTCTCAGGGGAACATGTGAAGGCATGCTGACTTTCCCATGGGATGTCCCCCATCTCTGCCCCATTTTCCCCAACTTCTCGTGGGGTTATACCTTTGAGAAATTTCTGGGGGCTGAGAACATGGACATACATATTCTTTCCTTTTGCTTTGACCGCACATCTCAAAACATGCACACATTACTGCACCATTTCCAAATACTCCAAAGAACAGAACTTGCTCTGTAGAACCAATAAACTGCAACAAAGTCAGACACTTACCGTATGTATTTTTTTTTCAATAAAGAAGATACCACACCTTAATGTGGGATTATATATTTCTAGAATTTTTGACCCTTCCATGACCAGTAAGAAAATGTGTCAGTGTTGATTTTTGCTGAATCTTGCCTCCCTAAGAAGCACGAAATTAGTGGCATGTTTGGTGCTTATGATCGGCCAGTTAGATACTAGCTAGACTGCTCATGGGCTGATATGGTCTAACTGAATCCACCCAAGGCATGGATGATAGTAATGCTAATTTCACTGGGTCAAATTCTAACAAGAGGACAGGTGCTCACAGCTGCCCAGAGTGGCACTGAGAAATACGAGTTTGTCCTTGTCCTTTTGACCACCGTATTGGCTGGATTCCTGAGAGCTTTAATTATCGTCCTGTGAACAGAGCCAGTCGTTGCCTGGGTGTTTATCAGCTCCAGAGCTGAGGAAATTGGGCCTTATCTCTTTCAGATTAGATCACTACAAGCCTCATTGGGTAAGGGGAAGGAACGATGGGGGATGGGATGGTAAAGCCCTTACTCCTTTTACTCAGAATGCTCTGCAAAGCCCATACCCTTTGTAGACAGAGCCCTAGAACTCCCCCCACGCCCACCTCCACCCCCCAACCCAACCAGGACAGCTAGCTGGGGGGGCGGGGGAGGTGTTATTTCTTTGTTTCTTTCATGGGCCTTTTAATCGGTAAACCTTTCCTTTAACTAAAATGCTGATCTCTTTCACGATAAGGCACTTTTGGCCTCAGGTCTCTACATCTCTCTTTTCCATTTCCTTCAGGTCTTATTAACTCTGTTGCCAGGTTGGGGGTGGCAGCTGCAGAGTTGGGGCATCTGCCCACTAAGCAGTTTGGTACTTACCCCTGCCTGCTAAGAGATTCCGCTCCACCCTCCACTCCATCCCCTTCTTGAAAAGAAGAGAAGAGAAAAGAAAAGAAAAAAAAGAAAAGAAAAGAAAAGAAAAGAAAAAAGAAAAGAAAAGAAAAGAAAAGAAAAGAAAAGAAAAGAAAAGAAAAGAAAAGAAAAGAAAAGAAAAGAAAAGAAAAGAAAAAAGAAAAGAAAAGAAAAACAACCCCCCTCCCCGAGAAAAACAAACAAACAACCCCACCCTGCAGTTTTTCTATTTGATTCTGAGGTTAAAAGGAAACCTTTCCTCTGGCTCCCGGTTTGGCTGGGTGCTGACAGTATTCCATGGCTTTAGATCGTCTTAGGATGGAGAGGTGCGGGCCCCAGGTATGCTGTTCCGGGGGGGCGGGGCCTGCATCCTGCATAAGTGACAAGACTGTGGCTGCCTGGCCTCCACAGAGCATCTGTCTGTGGCTCAGCCCCTTCTGAACAGCTCTGACTCCCGCCCGCCATTTACTGTCTCTCTGCACTGCACCTCGGTTCTTTGACCTCTGGTGATAGAACGACTACCAGGTTACCAAAACCCGGCCCCACCCACTTTCTCTGCCAGAAGCCAACCAAGAATTGCACGGGCTTCCATCGAAATTCATGGTTCGACTGTGAAGTTACCTCCTTGGGCGCTTTTATCCTGGGGACAATTGGGCTGCACTGAAGCTCCTGGTTATGAATCATCTCTTCTTTTGCTTTTTTTTTTTTTTAAATACCCACACAAAGGTTGGGAAAGGAAAATTCAATCCTTGACATTTTTATAGTGTCCAGTGGCAGGGTGGGCTGCATGTCTGTCTACAATACATCAGAGAAATTGGGGGTCCCCAAAGAGAGGTGGGCAGTAGCTAGACTGAGAGAAAAAAAAAGATCACAAACTCTCTGAAACTCAATTCAGCTGCATTCATGAGCAAATCAGTCCTCTCCTGGTTCTTGACCTCCTTTGGGCATTGTGAGGGCTGATGAGCTCATGCTTGTAAAGAGTGCAAGCCTTTAATTGAAGTATAATTAATAATCATCTGATAAGTGAATAACAATAATAATGATGATGTAATCCCCTTCCCCCACAGCCCCACTCCTGCTTCCTTGGGTAGTAGTAACCTTATGAGACGATGTCCCAGTGGACTCAATTAGATGAACGACCGTACATGCAGACGAATCACCACTGCCTTGTGCTTGCTGGCACGGCCCAGGGTTGGCTGCCACTGGGAACCTGAGGGCACAGAACAATGCAGCAATGTTCTCTAAGTGTTGGGCTGTTCAGGTAATGGGAAAGTTCATGCTGTTTCATGACTCAGGCACTGGGACAGCCCATCTGCTTCTTGCCAATCTCGTGGCCTCCCAGTCGGGAGAGCTGAGTCTGGAAGCCTTGAGGTTGACAGATACTTATTTCCCTTGCTCCTCTGTCTCCTTGACATTCCACAGAGACCTCTACCCAGTTGGATGAGTGAGTGAGCCTCCCAAGGAGGGGGATAGAAATGGATCCAGCCACAGCCCTTATACAGTTGATTGTTGGAGGGACATTTGGATCAGTCACCGTGGTCAAAAGTCAAGTACCTAATGAGATGAATGAAGAAGCAATAGGTTTTAGAAAAAAGACAGAATCTTTTGAGTTCTTAGGCTTCTCATAGTTTAATGGAGAAAACAGAGTCCTCAAAGTAGAACCAAGCTTAAAAGAAGTGCCTAGAATGGGAACAGGAAAAAAAAATTATGCAGGAGACAGTTCATCACTTACTTTTGCCCTAAAGGGCTTCTCAGGCCAACAGGGTGAGGTAGGCAGAATGGAATCCCCAGCTCGAAAAGATAATAACAGCTTTCATTTGTGAACAATTTACAGTTTACAAAGCACTTTCATATAGCATGACCTCATTTGAGCCTCTTTGTAAGATTGGCTGAGTTTACTGTCCCCAGTTTACAGATGAGGAAACTGAGGTCCAAAGAGGTTAAGTGACTCACTTGCACAGAAAGAAAATGGCAGTCAGAGCCAAACCCACATTTCTAGTAAGACGCTAAGACTTGTTCTGTGATGGGCAGATTCTGCAATCTTCTCTCCATTGGGAAGATTAATATTCCATTTAGTCAACAAACAGGTAAGGAACTCTGTGTTGGGCACTGTGCTAGGTGTTGGGGAGACAGCAGTGAGCTTGACTTCCAAGTTCGTTCCAGAGCATTCTCATCATTATACTAGCTTTGTGCTTGTGCTGCTGATATCTCTAGGCCGTGGGATCCTTCTAGAGAGAGTTTTAGTAAAGTTCTATTGGCCGCAAGAGTGAAAGTCAGGTTCTGGCTAGCTAATGTGCAAAAACAGGATTTATTAGAAAGATTATGGGTGTTTCATGGAATCTAAGCACTTATTAGTCCATCCCAAGCTTTGGGAAGGCCAAGAACCTTCCCAAGTTTCCCAGGGTTTGGGAAGGGCAGCTTCTGGGCTCTCTGCAGAAAAATTAAGGAGACCTTTTCTTTCAGTCTAGAGTTTTGCCTAATTCTGTCTTTCTGCTTCCAAGTTCAAATTCCCAGCAGCGAGAATCTCATTGGCCCACTTTGGCCCAAAGTCTCTACCTTGAAGCAACCCAGGCTACCTCTAGGGGTCTATGCATGGGTCCTGGGGTAGTTCTCAGGGAAAAGAAATCACTTTAAGCTGAGGAAGTGAAGACTGAATGGCCTCACAGTAGAGCAGGTAGGCAGAATGAATGTCCCAAATTCTCAGTTATTGCCTCCCTCAGGCCCTTTTCTCCTAATTTTTCTCTTTAAATTCTCAATACTTCAGATAGAAATTTCTGTAACAAATGCAAATGAAAGAATCTTTATCAATATATTCTGAGATATTTATGGGTTAAATAGCAAAAGATCTGGGATTTTTCTTTAAAGTATTCCAAGGGAAAAAAAGGGATAGGACCAGATAAAGTAAGAAGGTCATATTTTGATATTGCTTGAAGCTGAGTGATGAATATTCGGAGGAGGGAGGTTCCATTTTATTATTCTCTCTACTTTTCTATATATTTGCAAATGTCTATCAACAAGTTAGAAAAATACAAAGGGATTGTTCTGTGTCACTATGCTCTTTCCTTGGACCCTTTTGAAATTAATATATTTTTCTGTATAGATTTTTTTCCCAGTGATTCCCTATATGCTGGGTCTCCATTATTTGTTGTTTCTTGAAGGGCAGAATTATTTAATCAATTTTACAAGTTCAGTGTAGGTATTGAGGGCTTCCTATGGCTTAAGCAGTGTCTCTTGCTTCCAGGGCTAACAGCCCTGGCAATTTGGGATGTTTGTGTATTTCCTTCACATGACATCAGCCTTTTGTGCATGTTCTGTAAAATGTCCTGGGGACTCCCATTTCTGTGGTGGCTGGGCTGTCCCTTCTATGTTGACCCTTCTGCGACAGGACAGCACCAACCTGAGGAATGATTGAAATGAGGGCTTATGATGCCTCAGGGCATTTGCACCTGCAAGTGGCATTTCCTCCCCTGGCATCAGATGCCCAGCACACCTTCACATGGCGGTCAATGGCTCTGGGGTCAGGCCAGGTTCTGAAAAACATTTAGGAGCAACCTTTATTTTGACCCAACAGGAAAGAAGAAAATTGAGAGAGATGGCTCGCTTGGCCACAGCTCAGATGGGGTGGGGCCAGGTCAGGTGGCTCGAGGCAGGTGCCCAGTTTTCTCCGTTTCCAGCAGTTCCATTAACACTTGGCAAGTTTCACTCACCTTCAGCGTTTGCAACATGCAATCGTTGACATGACTAATATTACCTCATGCTCTTGGGTCTTTCTGTGTTTCTTTGGCCCTGTTGTCAGAACTCGAGATCTGAAGGGTTCATTTTCTGTGTGTGCATATTTGTTCATGGCAGGGAGACAGTTTAGACCCCCTTCCTCAGCCTTCCCATCCCAAACATGGTGCCGTCATTTTTCCTTTTGGGATTGATGTTAAGCACTTAACGTAATTGCCTTGCAGAAAAAATACCCAAAGATGTACAGTCAGCCACACCATGGCCTCATATTTCAAAACCAGCCAGGCTTCCTTGTAAATACTCCTTCTCGGGGTGTGAAGTCAATCATGTCGTGGCCAGGTCTCCCATGGCACAGGGGAGGCATCCGTCTCGGCTGACTTCAGAAACCCAGCCAATGACTTGATTCCTTTTGCCACCCACCACCCATCCCTAGCCATTCACCCCACAACTTCCCCACTGGCTCCTCTCCAGGGAGCTTCCTCTTTCAATTGGGCTGCTTGCTCTGTGATTCTCGTTCACTGTGTATAAAGAAACCATGACCAAACTGTTAACAGTCCACTCTCATCCCTGGTGTTGACCTGTCCCTTGGCCTTGGCTTCGGCTTCAGATAAAGCCAGTGTCATTCACACCGGCTAATTTCTCAGTGTGAGTCAGTCCCTGAACCCCGGCCATCCTCTTTACCGTCTCCTTCAATTCTTCATCCTTGGAATGCCTTCTTCCTTAGGATGTCCCCGGCTTCAAGCAGACCTGTCTCTTCCCCCAGCAACACTCTCCTCCACCTCTGGAAAGTCCAATTGTAGACATGGAAAAGGAGAAGGCTTTGGACAATCTGTTTTTGCTCATCTGTTGTCTCAAAGGGTGGGGCCAGGAGTAAAGTAAAAATAGCTTGGAAAAGTGAAACCTGCATCGAATTAACTCAATAAACCAACAGCTAAGCAAATGACATTCCATCTTTTGCTGGGAGTAATGGTTGGCAACTAAAGATAATAGCTGACTTCTACTCACTGCTTATCTACTAATGGAGACCGATCAAGGCTTATATTTAGAAAATGTAGGCAGAGAATGGTGTGGGGCGGCAAAGAGGGTGGATAATCTGTAAACCAGATAGACAGCTCCTAGCTGTAACTAAGTTTCATGCATTTCTTGGCCCTGCTAAATTGTTTCACTGCTGCTTGGGCAGAGCCAGACCATGTTCTGAAAGTCATTCCCTGCCTCTGTCCTGTTTGGTGGCAGCTCTCTTCATCTTATCACTTCTGTGATGTGTGTGTTGAGAGATCCCAGGAGGTGACGATAGGGTTATTATTGCTCCCTAGTAACCCTGCTTTGTAGAAAAAAAATCAAAACACACAAGTTTTGCTCCTTGATCTGACCTATTCAGATCAGCTTGAATATTTGTCCCGAGCCCTGTCCTAGGTGTGCACGTGCACCCTCACACACTCACCATCTCTGTGTGTCTTACAGTTACTAACTTAAGATCTGGATGGGATGATACCTTTTCTCCATAAGTCATGAATTAAGAGTTTGTAATGGTTTGTCTTGTCAAGATGCTTATGGCTATTTCAGAATAATTTGCGAGTGATATAAAGGATTCGGTTGGTTATAAGAAGCCTTGTGCCAACTCAGGGAACTCGCATCCCAGGTAAGGTAAGAAAGTCCTGAGTCATAAAACACTTTCAGATCCTGTAATATAATCTGTAGCCAGTGTTCCCGGAATATTCCTTAACGTTGACATCTTCATAACTCCATCTGGTTACTTAGGATATGAAATGTGGAAACATGATTTACTCTTAACTTGTTCAGTTGAATTAAAAACTTAAAATTTGTTGTTGTGTGTTTAAAAAATGAAGAGCTTAGAGTACAGAAAATAAAAACCCCTCTACTCCATAAGTCCATATGTTAGACAATAAATTCAGTCTCAAATGCCTCTCACCGTATCTCCTTGTCAATCTGGGCAGGTATTATTTCAGCCTCTAGGATGTAAGACTTGCTCCTGAGGCCATTCTGATGGTTGATTCCTCCTGACCTATTATTTTTCAGGACTGTAGCTGTCAATAGTTCGCTTTTTCCTTGATGAGAATGGTTTTTATCTTTGTGTGTATATACAAGGTTGTCAAAGGAAGGAACTTGCTTTTGATCTCAGAAACTTAACCTTTTCCTTTCTGCCCACACATCCCTGAATCACTCAGAAATCCTTAGTTTCTTTTTCTGAGAAATCTATTTAGGTGGCTTGGCATTTATTTTGTCATTTCTTTGACCACTTACCCTGTCAGAATTGGTGAGCAATTCCGGTCCCTTTCACACGTCTGTCTGTATGCTGTCTTTCCAGGTTTCTCTCTTTGTGCTCGTCCCTTTTCTTTTCTGTCTCCAAGACATACTGTAGTCTCTCACATACATGCACAGATTTAAACTTACAAGAAATTATGTATTTACAAAGACTATGTACAAGAACCCAAACTCATCAAACTGAACACTGAAAATCTCTACATTTTGTTATATGTAAATTTTCCCTTAATAAGAAAAAGGAGCTTGGTGTTTACAAATTTGCAGTAAATTTAAAGAGAGTTTAAGCATCTCTTGAGTGGACTTATGAATTGATCACTGTTCCCAACAATATCCCAGGTAATATTACTGTGCAAAGATAATGCTTGTTGCTATGAGAAATGTCATAAACAATCATCATTTTTCAAAGGTCACATGTGCTCAAGTTTAACTTTAGTAATTTCTGCATATATGATCAGAGCCATTGGAAGCCCATTACCACCGGGAACTTGAAAACCCCAGAGCAGTTTCATTGCAACGAGACGCCATGTAATAAAGACTACATGAGGAATCTAGCAAACACCTTCTCCCAGTATGCCCAAGACAAGTAATTTTTTTCTCTCATCCTCAGGTTCCTTATCTGCAAAAGAGGACAGCATTTAATTCCCAACATCATTATGAGGATAATTAAATGTAAGTCAATTAAGCATATATTTAGTGTCCCCTAAACCACAACAAATTCTGTGGGCACAAAAGAAGGAAAAAGGATGCTTCCTGCCTTCCTGGAACTTCCCGATCTGTAGAGGAGGGAAGACCAGTACATAGTGTGTTCACAGTGGAACGTATCACGCAATCTACGTAATAAGGGTGCAGGATGATCTAGACACAAGTAAAAGAAACATCATTGGGGAAGGCTTCATGGATGCAGAAGCATTTGGAAAATACCTTGAAGGAGACGCTTTGGAAGAAAGTCTTTCCACGTAGAATGAGAGCAAAGCACGGAGATAGGTCATCAAGAGAATCAGATGAGTCTGTAAACTGTAAAGCACTATTTAGTTGTGAAGTATTACTTGTTTATGTCTACTGGGTACTGGAGCCGCTACTCAGCCTTCCCAGTTGTCATGGCTTCCTCTAGGTAATGGGATAGCATGGTGATTTAGAGAGAAATGTTCCCCACCAAAAAGGAAATCAGAAATGATCTTCTCTGTGCTGAAAACCTTGTCATTATATAAAGTGAGGAGTGTGACATTTACAGCAGACCCCCCTATCCCCGGATTCTGCAGAGGGCCGTTTGTACTATGTGTCCTTGGATTTTGGTATCCATGGGGTGGGGGTGTTCTGGAACCAACTCCCCTCTTCTCCCTGCTCCACCTACAGATACCAAGGGGTGACCGTTTATTATTATAAAGGCACAACCACTCAAAATATCCATGCTAAGTGCAGAATTCAGAGCAGAAGCATTGTGGGTAGAGGGGGCCTGGAGGTGCTTTAAGGTACCTAAGTGAAGAGTTTGCCTCAAGAAGAATCTAACTTGAAAGTTGTAGAAGAGCCCTATGAGGAGGTCTGTCCTAGAAAGTTCTAACATCTTAAGCCCCTTGTTTGACAGGGGCCACCGTCCAAAGAAGAAAAAGGAACATATTCTTTAATGAAGGTTCAACTTGCTGTTGCATGGCCAAGAAGACTCAATAATTTAAATAATATTCTCCAGCTTTAATAGTATTTGAGTGTGAAAAGTAGCCATTCAATTTGGGTACCTGCTGGGTTACAGTAGGTTGCAGACATTTCTGTGTAGTTGTAGAATTTTATATGCAATGTTAAACACTCAGGACTATGATAAAAGCAGGAGAACTTAGTTCAAGTAAATGCACTATTGGAGTTGACAATAGAAGTGTGAACTCCTTCCTAAGCAGTGTGCTCATTGCCCCTTCCTGGTAGGGAACTAGGAATGCATCTGGAGATAGAACCGCTTGTGAACTTGTCTCTGTTCTTGGCATAGATGCCGATTTGGTACAGGCTAGGCTCTTTCAAGAAGCCCTCTACTTGATGGATTAACTACAAATCTCTGAAACTTTTCTTCAGTTGTGGGAAGTGTTTGGAACACTCACCTACAGATACACGAGCATGGTGATATAGCCACCTTAATAAACCACAGAAACCAGCGTGTTTTAAATATGCACAAGTTGTATTTTTGCCTGACATCCCGTTACCGGTATAAACATATCATCTGCTATTTTGGTTATTTGCATAAAAAATTAATTAGGTGACTTTAAAATTCCCATTCCCCTCAAAGCTACTTTTTATAAGTGCTCAGTTTTTTTCTCTCAATTTCGTGAGAGAGTGATCCGTGTTTTACCAAATAAGTATTCTCCTGTGTAACTGATAAATGCACACAGACATAAAAAGTATTAACAGTTAAGAGCTAGTAAAATACTCCCATTATTTTTTAAATCAGATTTTATTTTTTTTTAATTTAAGTTGTTTTTTTTTTTTAATAGCGGTACTAGGGATTGAACCCAGGACCTTGTGCATGCTAAGCATGCACTTTACCACTGAACTATTTCCCTCCCCACTCTAAGCAGCTTTTAAACAGACTTAACGTCATACATACACACATCCACGTGGTTATCTTGATCAGTGAGGTTATCCTTGAACTATTCTTTCAAGGATACTGTCTTATTAGATGACAGTCCCTATCAGCTCACATGGAGAGAGTCAAAACCTCCTGCAACATTTGGAAATATATTTTCCCCAGATGCAATTGTAATGGAGTAAAATTAATGGATATGGAGGCTGGATTTTTGCTGCAAGTCTGTCAACAACCCAGATTACCTGTTACTAAGAGGGCCTTCTGTTTAAGCCATCAGAGCCTCAATTTTGCCGTCCTTGTAATGGAGAAGATAATAAATTTTTCCTTTTATATAGCTCATTGAATTAAATAATATTTAATTACATAATATTTGAGAAAAGCACTTGGTGAAAACTCTTAACATTAAACAGATATAAGACCTGCTGTTACATTTTATTTACCACACCACAACTTTGTAGCCCTTGTCTATTTTAACATACCCTAGCATTAATAACCACTAGCCACCTGCAGGTGCAGCTCTGCCCAAAACAAGGCCAGAGAGACTCTGTTTGATAGAATGTTAATCACTCACTGCAGTGAAAATCTTTCGGTTTTGCCTATCCTCCATCCAGGGCTCTTCTTCTGATAATAGTATGCCAGTTTTCCCTGGAGAACCACTTCTCTCCTACTACTTAATCCATGTGAATGGCTAGAGATTGTCTGATGTGATGTGTGTGGCCAGTCAGAGTAAGAGAATCCTCTGGACACAGTGACTGGTTCAGGAATGAATCTAAGATCAAACGAGGAAATAAAAACTGGATTCTGGAATTTATTGGGGACTCTGATTCCACTAGAAGAGGAAGTAATAAAGGTAAGAAGTAAGTCTGGAGGTACTAACACTCGTCTTATCACCACGTGGACTGAACTATTTAAGCTTATGATAAACTAACTACTGAAAGTAACACAGAGCAAAGCAGGAGATGAAGAAGGACATATCCTGGATTATATCATTTGAGTCCCTGGATCCAGCCATTCCTGAAGTTTTACCCATGCACTTTTTAGTTATCTACCCCATGGATTTCTTTCTCCACCTTAGTGTTTGGAGTTTAGTTTCTGTCCTTTGCCATGACTAATATACTTAATTCTTACTATGAAAGAGATGCTCTATAAAGAATTCATGGCTAAGCTATGACTCATACTTGCACTGATAGATACAGACCTAGATACTAGTGATAGTGTTGTGTGGTGGCTTTCATCCGACCTTTCTGTGTGTGGCTAGCCTGACTAACAGACCTTGAGCCTGGATCAAGCCTACTTCAACCCAGCCAACAGGTGAGTCTGTCCTTTTGTCAGGTTAATACCAGATTTATTTATTTATTTATTTTTTAGTGTTTCTAAAGAAAGATCTACATCAAAACATGCAGATATCAGCTTTTAACCCTAGGGTTAGGATAAGCTTCTAATAAATCCTCGTAGAATCTTTTCTGATGTGTCAGTGCCTCCTTGATCTAGTCAAGATTTCTGATTGGCCACAGTAGCTTAAATATTGCCCAGACTTGCCACTCCCTACCTGCTTGGCTCTCTTGGATTTGGTACCTGCCAGGACTGGATTTGAGCTTGTTCTGAATTACTCCTGAATATAGCACTGAATTTGAGCTCCTCACCATCCTCCTCTTCCACCCTGAACAGGACCAGCCTTTCTTTCTCAGTTTTCCCTGGTTCCTACTTAGACAATTCTTGTTTACCTTTCTACCTTTCTTTGGGAGTGCTGAAAACAATTTCATTTATAAACTCCTACACTTAGAAACTGGTATCCTGAGTCTGTATCAGGACTTTGTATCCCCTTTGTGAAACTAAATGAGATTTTCAATTTTCTATGTATCCTGTATGCCTCCCCCTACATCTCTGAAACCACTCTGGAGTTCTCTGATCAGACTCTACTTTGGAAACCAGTCAAAGGAAATCTCTGCCTCCGATTGGTCCAGTCTCATTTATGGCAGGGCAGTTGGAGAACACGTGACTCCAACAAGACAAAGTCTGCCTAGAATCCTTCAACACATCCTCATCCTGGCCCTGCAAAAGCAGAAAAAGTGGAGAATGCCCACTGAACCCAGGAGTGACTTGATGTTCCACTCTTGGAATTGCCTCTGAACTTGTCCTCAAAGTGGGTGTTGGGTGCTGACTAAGAGGTCTTTGATGATAGTTGGTACAGCTGCGGCATCTAGGTCCCTTGGTGGGACCCTCCTCTCGTTCTCAGGTTGGTGCATGAATCTCCCTGTCATCTGAAGGGATGAGTGCTGGGTTCCCTGCTTGGATGTGGGAAGCTGAGCACAGAGGTCTCAGACCTCGTCTGTCTTACTTATCCTGAGGAACCCTGGCAAACCTCCTGCCCAGACCACTGACCCAGCTGAGGTTTTCCTCTCTCCTGAAGGGCTGGCATCATCTCTGATCCCTATCAGGACCAGCCTGTGGAGCTCTGGGACTTCTGAGGGCCAATGGAGAGGATGTGGGTCCAAGAGAAGAGCCCAGAAGGCCCAACTCAACCTGCAACAGGAGAAGCTGAGTCTTAAAGCTGAAATCACATGTGGGCCCAAACTCAAAGGGGGCCAGCTCTCTCCTTAAGAACTGACAGAGTGGCTGAGCACCCAAGGAGCCAAGTTCAGAGGAAGAGACCCCAGAAACCAAAGCAATGATCTGGCCCCTCCCACCGCAGTCCTGGGTTCTTTCCAGGGCTTGGGGAAGGGAGCCGGGTGGTGAGTCCCAGCCACTGAGCTATACACTGAAACGTGGGTAATACTTCCCATATAAACAATATGCTGGCTACGCGCTAAGCCAGCCCACAAAAGTCTATTTAACACATAATATAGGAAACAAAGATGTATGCCTACAAGAAATCTGTTCTGAAATGTTTCTGTTTTTCTTTTGTTTTTTGTTTTTAGAAACAACCTACTAATGAACTTGGGCACACCTTCTGTGCAGCGCCAGAGATGGCCTGTACTATACTTGGGTAAATGCAGAGTGGTTCTGAACACATGGTAAGTGCTTGATGACTTCTTTATGCTTGATATGTTTTTATTCTGTAAAAGTTTACCCATGTTGTTTCATTTGTTTTCTTTTTTTTGTAACTCGCTTTCAATTAGCTTTAGCATATGACACTCAGAATCCTACTAACAGGGACATCTTTAAAGGTGTACAATCCATATGTCAGTGCATCTCAAGCCTTCTTTTTCTTGGAATATACTTGCGGCTACATGTATATTACAAGGCAAACATGTGGGGTTTCTTTTGAGAGTTAACTGAAGGCTTGACTCTTACCATTCTTATAATAAAGTGCAAATTTTTCCTTAAAGGTAAATTCTCCATTTCAAAAAGGCTGGTGACAAGGGCAGCAGATAATAAAGAATTTCAAAAGTTTAAATTTAAGGTCCTAGAAAGAGTCTTAATGGAAGATATTTTCTGATCATGGGAAGATAGCATTTTTATTTGATTGTTTTTTGCAAAAGCAGAAAAAAAAATCCGGAGTGCAGTCAGTGGGGCTGAGAGACAGCAAGTCCTTCTGGTGTTTTTCCCCCACTGTACCAAGACTAAAGGGCACCACGTGACCAGCCAAGCTCACTGGGTGGAGGGGGTTCAGCTTTGGGAGCCACACAGATATAGTCATTCAGGCCCAGTTCTTGAATTTCAGCTTATTTTGTTTCTGAAAAGATAATAAACAATTATCGATAGCTATGCCGACCTCAGATATGCAGCGTATCATAGTGAAATTATCTTTTCCCACCATATTATTGCCAGTTAAAGGTGACCCTGAACTTGTTGACATAAGAGCAGTGAAAAAAAAAATACCCCACACACAACCACCAAAAAACATATTTTCTTTGCGTTTTGTGTGTTCAGTCAGCAACATGGTTTTGATCCCCTTCCAAAGGGTCCCCTTCGCCCTCTTTGCCAGCCCTGCTGTCTCTTACGAGGCATCCTTTGTAAGGCCATCCCCACCTCCACTGGTATCCCTAGTAGAGGGTTATTACACCATAGAGTTAGCTGTGTCCCACCTCTGTCTCCTCCGAAACAACGTGTCCTGAAGGGTGTGAGCCACAGCCGGCTCAGCGCTCTCCTCCTCTGGGGGCAGCAAGTGCTTTGAACATAGTGGATGTCGTAGATGCTCAGTAGAGGTGCTCTGGAATTTTGAAATCGAAGGGAACTCGTCTTTGCCAACATCAATTTATGACTAAAACAAGATTCAGATTAGGAGTTTCTCCTTCCTAAGCTCAGCCCCCACAACGCGACTCTCAGCTTCCTGTGGACTCCCCGGGAGCCCCACCCTGATGGTTCCCCCGCTCCACACCCTCCTGAGCTGCCCGCTCGCTGGACCCCTCAGCTCCTCCCCTAGGCAAGCAGCAGCCACCATCCCAGGGCTTTCCTCAGCCCCTCCACCTGTGTTGCCTGCTCAGCCTCTACCGCCCTGGGCTCTGGGCCCTGCTCTTAAGAAGGGTTGGAAGCCTTGAAGTCAGGGCTTCTGACATTTCATGACATCTATAAATAATAGTCATTATAAAGCTACCGTTTATTAAGGATCTGCTGTGCTGGACATGTTTGAGACATGTTATTTATTTACCTAGCCTTAAGCCAGAAGAGTCATTCTTTCTGCTTATTCATTTGTTTAAAAAATCTCTAATGAAGAGGACAGTGAAGATGCCTGCTCTAACAGAGCTTATACGCCTATGGAAAGAGAGAGACAATAGACAAGTGAGCAAGGTAATTCAGGGAGTGACTACACTGTGAAAGAATGACAACGGGTGATGATGTAGTGAGTGCTGCTTTAAATCTCAGGATCAGGGGAAACCTCTCTAAGGGCTGACGTTAGTGTTGAGGCCTGAACGTAGTAAAGGAGACTGATGATGTAGAAGCATTCCTGTGCAGGGACCAGCATGGGCAAAGGCCCCGTGGAGGGAGTGAGCTTATCACATTACTGTGTTATCCTGTGGCTCTGTCTGCTTTCTCTGCTGGAATTTGAGCAATACCCTAGTGCCTTTGCACACGGACTGCAGGAAGGACTATGTTTTCCTTGCTCACCAGCCTTGTCTTGGCTCAGCTGGGCACCCTATTATACCCATCAGCATTTCCTCTCCCCTTTGTAATAAGTCAAATCCCTACCTCTGCTTGACCCAACTTGGTGTCCAGCACATTCACTTTGTATTTATTTTCTCCTGGCTTATTTATTTCACCATGAGAAACGTGGGTCATCGCATCTCCCCTGGCAGCTCTTGGCACTTATGATGCTCAATGGGGATCATTCATTCAATAGGTTCCCCAATTTCCTGTCTTCATTGAGTTCTTATCCTTTGCACTTGTAACTCTGTCTTCAGTGACAGATGGACATTAGCCTAAATATGGAACTCAGCCATTTTTCTTGATTCACATATACACATGCATACAATATGAAGTCAAGTCACCCTTGCATGGTGGCTTTACTGAAAGCAAACAGAGGCAGATGGAACCTACGTCTGCCATCCTTTCTCTGCCCACTCAGAACACCCTCAAATGTCTACCATTTTTCTTATGCAAAGCAAGACTACGCTACCCCAGAGCTGCTTCCAGGCCTGTATTTACACGTCCAAGGATTTAGCAGATGCTTTGTGGTTTCACTTTAGGATCTGATTAAGTTCCTAGACAAGGGCTGTCTTCTTCCCTACTCTCTACCCAGAGAGGGGGTGGTTTTACTCAGATATAGATAGACTATGGGGATAAATACAAAAATGTTTACATAAAAACTTAAATATACATACATTGTTAGTAAAAAAATGACATCATTCTCTACATATTTTTTATTGCCTGCTCTTTTCCATCATAAGCATATTTTAATTATTTTCAGTGCTAATAAGTCTGATCTGGAACATGATTTTTAATGGCTACGTGTAATTCCAGCTTATGGCTATAGTGTAATTTTCATATGTAATTTTGACGGTTAGGTTGTTTTCAGTGTTTCCCCAACATAAATAATTTACTGGAGAACGTCTTAGGGTCGATACACTGTTGTATCCCTGCCACTTAGTAAATGCTCATTAAAATATTTGTTGAGTGATTGAGTAAATACGTCAATTCAATTTCTATTCTAAGCACTAGCCTTTCTTTTCATACTCTGTATTATTCAAGTGCAAAGGGTTTTTTTGTTGTTGTTTCTTTGTTTTTTGGTTTTTTTTTTTTTTTTAAATAACTACAGTTAACACAGAACTGTGCAAATCAAGGTCACCGTTCCAATGTGCAGAGTTTCAGTTAACATGACACTGTGCAAAGCAAGGACTGCCTGTATATACTTGTTTCCTTAGTTCAAAAGCAGTCCATGTTTTTGAAGAAAGGAAGAAAGGTAAAAATCACTTGTAATTACAACACAGTTCAGAGTTGACATTTTGATATATATCCTGTTAGTCTTTTTTTCTGAGCAAATACATGCTTTTATTATTTGTTTTAACAAAAAAGGGGTGATAATACTGAACATAATAGTAACTAGGTTTATTTATTTAATTTTCTAAAAAATAAAGGTACTAGGGGTTGAACCCAGGACCTCCTGTGCACTAAGCATGTGCTCTGTCACTGAGCTACACCCCACCTGAGTGACCTTTTCTATGAAAGACCTGACCAGCCCTCCACAGAACTATTAAGGTTATCAGAAATAAGGAAAATCTGAGACACAGTCACAGACTGGAAGAGACTAAAGAGATGTGATGACTAAATGCGGTGTGGAAACCTGAATCCGATCCAAAGAAGAAAAAGGACATTCGTGGAAAAACTGGGGAAGTCTGAATAAAGTCTGGAGTTCAGTTAACCTCACTGAACCAACATTGGTTTCTTACTTTTCGTAAGTGTAGCACAGTTTTATAAGAATGATATTAAGGGTAACTAGGTGAGGAGTCTACACGAACCCTCTGTACATGTCTTTGTAATTTTTCTGTAAATATAAATCTATCATAAAATAAAAGTTTATTTTGAAAAATAAAAAATGTTTGCACCAATAAAAATGCCTATCCAATTATAAATAATGTTGCTGCTAATAGCGGGGTATATGTATCTTTTTGCATTCGTTCTTATTTTGTGGTTGGTTTTATTCCTTTGCTAACTATGTAAGTTTAAAAAGCTAAAGCTCTAAATGTTCTCAGAAACAATGAACAGTACATATATGTAAATTTTTAAAAATATGCAGTATATTGTGTATGTGTATTTATATGTAATATATTGTATATGTGCAGTCAATTTGTAACAATTCTACCTAATAAAACTGAAAAATGAAAAAAACCCTATCAGCAAGCATATTTATATATTAAAATGAAAGTGTTACTTTCCACCCTTTAAATGATATTTAATCATGTTATTATAAATACTATGAATTAGAATCATTTCTTTAGGCCCACATAGTCCAAAGCCTACATTTTTAATACTGTATTTTTCTCCTTTTTCAATAGTGTGGCCTCAGGCATGCCTGTGAGGTCATGGCTTTGTAAACATCCAGCTGGGACTTCTGATGGAGCCGAGGTCCCATCCTCTGTGCTGTATCTTAGCTGCCTGGACTCCCAATGGCTAGAATTCAGCCTGGGTGGATTTCTGCCTAACAGCCGAGAAGACTCTGGACCGCTTACATTTTAATCTACCTTCTCTCAGTCAATCGGGTCTTGGTAAGGATAAGAGCTAGTCTTGTTAAGGATCTTAAACTGTATTCTAAGAGCAACAGGAAGCTTTTGAAGGTTTTAAGTGAGAGAGATGAATAACCAGCAGAGTATGAGACAGAAGGGGAGGGAGGGAAGAGTATCTTTAGCAGCAAGTATTGGAGTCATCCAGGCAAGAGACATGGGCGCTTAGACTGGGGTGCTGGCATGTTGGACGGGGGGGTGGGGGTGCTTGTGATAACATGACAGTGAGTAATGGTAATAATAAACATGTATGTAATCCTGTAGAGTTTACATGGCAAATGCTTTGACATTCTTTGTCCATTAATGTTTACAACTTTGGGTAGAATTTTCATTTTGCAAATGAGGAAAACTGGAACCATAGGAAGTTAAGTGAATTGCTCAAGGCCAAGTAACCATTATTTTTTTAACTGAAGGCAATCTTTTTATTTTTACATATATGTAAATCTATTCTTTTTCAGATTCTCTTCCATTATAGGTCATTACAAGAAATTGAATGTAGTTCCCTGTGCCACACAGTAGGCCCTTGTTGGTTATCTATTTTTATGTATATTAATCCTAAACTCCTAATTTATCCCTCCTCCTCCTCTTCCCCTTTGGTAACCATAAGTTTGTTTTCTAAGTCTGTGAGACTATTTCTGTTTTGTAAATAAGTTCATTTGTATCTTTTTTTTTAAAGATTCCACACAGTGATATCATATGATACTTGTCTTTCTCTGTTTGACTTTAAGTAGCATAATTTTAACCCAAGCATTTTGATTCCAAGTCCAACGTGCTTTCTGGTGCCTGACTGTAAAACTGCCGTGGGTGGAGGGTGGGAGGCAGAATGTGTATTAACAATTTGTTTTTTCACCCTTTGGGTTAATGGTTTTCAAAATCACCCTACTTAATAAGCCTAAAAAAATACAGATTCCTGGGCCCCGCCCTCAGAGATTCTGACTCAATAGTTCTGCAGGGGGGCCTGGAAGTCTGTGGCACCCTTGAGTGATGCAAGGAAATAGGCTTGTGGACCAGGCTTTGAAGATTGGTACCACTGTGGGTCTCTTGTTTTCCCAGTTCCCATGCACAGGTGACCCTGAACCTGGGCAGTCGTTCTCCGTGTACACATTGTGATGATTTAAAATGAATATAGATTTTTAAAAACTATTGTTGGAGCAATCATCTCTTCTAGTCTGGATAGCATTAGCAAACTTTTCTTTGAAACTATCTTTGCTGTTTAATAACTACCTTGTCTCTTTGCTCCTGTCCCCTGGTCACTGTCCACATGTCCCTGGTCCTTCTCTCTGTGTGGCAGCAGGTCTCTAAGCCGCAGGACTGGCCGTGACTACCCCCCGCCCCAGGCCTCCCTGAACTCAGCCTGGCATTACCTGCCACATAGTCACTTTTTCACCGCAGAAGCCTCAGCCTGTAAGAATTAGTGCATGAGGTTTTTTTGTAGCCACAGGGAAAAGGGAATGGCAGAGGCTGGTTTGGGTATTTTCCCATCTTAAAGCTCTCCAGCCCAACTGCAGGTTATGACTTCAGTGTATTTGTCATTCTTCCTTTAAGAAAAGAACTAAGTTGCCGAAATCACTCCTTGTCTTATTTGGCCTGAAAAATGGATTTTCTTTGTATTTTGTTTAGCTTTTTGGCATGTCTAAAATCAGATGGAGTTCTTTCTGTAATTGCTTTTTGTTACTACTCCATGAGAAGGTCACTTAAGGCATGCAGCTCACTGTTTATGAATTTTATCTACTTTTCCATCACTACAGGAAAATAAATACCTGTGTGCTTGTACCTCAAGTTACAAAAGACAGCCAGCTCACATGGTTTAGGTGCTTTGAAGAGCAAGACTGCAGGGATCTGTCAATGGTTTATTCTCACACGGTTCCCTCGGTCTCCATGGGCCCACCCTCCCCTCACCGTCCACAGAAATGTTCTCCTGGAAGGCAGAGTCAGGGGGAGAGGTAGGGAACCTGGAGAGAACTATTCTTTCCACGTGGTGTTGACTTTTCAGTCTCTCCCAGAGGCACGGCCTGAGTAGGAGGGGTGGAGGGGCATGTTTCCACTTCACCCAGAGGAGCCCTGGCTGCCGCATGGGGCACCTGCCAACCTCAGGGGATGTGACCCTCTCTCCACCTTGGCTGCTTGGTCTCTGAGGGGTTGAAGCTGTAAATGTTGATTGAGAACCTATGAACCAGGCACCGCAGAATTGGCTTTGATCAGTTACAAGCATCACTTCCTTTCAAGCAGGTGGATCTATGGTGGTGGCTGTCTTGGGGGTTGGTCTCTGGGATGCTTCAGCCCTAGGGAGCACACACCACACCACTTGGGCTTGGCTGGTTGTGATCCTAGAGGTCACAACTCCTGGCCGTGCCCATTGCAGGGACACCTGTAAACCCCATCTCAGCAGGACACAACTGGCTGTTACAGCCCCACAGTTCCCCTGGCTCCCAGCCTTGGATTTATCTGAGAACCCATTGCAAAGGGTTTTCCTCTCGCAGCAAGCCCCTCAGGGTCTGGAAATATCTCAGCTCTTGCTCAGACACTCCTTACCTCACAGGGGGAGCCTGGAGGGGGTCTTCTCCCAGAATTTCCCCCCAAGGAGCACGTATTCTTAGACCCTTTACAGTAGCATGGCCAGGTGAAGGCAGCAAACCTTGTTCCCTCAAATGCAGTGTGTAATTCTGGACCCTTTTGAGTCAGTCCTGTCTGCTGGTGGGGTTGAAGCACAGCCCTGTCCACAGTCACGGTCCCACAAACATGCCCCTGAAGTTGGGGGGCTGGACGCAGCCTCCACGTGGGCTACTCTAGGAAAGATGAGACCGCCATCTGTTTTTATAGCCTTTTTAAACAGTGGTTCAGCAGGTAAAGGGGAGGATCCAGGATTAATCTGAGCTGCCTTCTAAGGAGGACAGCCAGGAATTGACATCATGACTCTCCAGGGGTCTGGTTGGACGTGGGTCTAACTTTCCAGGGTATTTAATCAGAGAGGTGGAAGCATGGGATTGTTAGGGTTTCTGGGCAGAGGAGCATGCATGACAGGCAAGTGGTCTGATGGGGGTGGAATGTCTGGAGCATCGGGGTGGAAGCAGGACCCCTCCAAGCAGCTGAGGGAAGAGTGAGAAGACAAGTTCCAGGCCTTTAGAGGGAGAGAGTACTTGGGCAGGGAACGGGCAGATTTTCAGGCCCCCAGCCAGGCAGCTGCGGTTTGGGGCAGGCTTCCAGGGCCAGCAGGGAGCCGGAGTGCCAAATGGGAGCTGAGCAGGTGCCCAGTCACATGCCAGGCTTGGCCCACACGGTGGGTTTAGACACAAATACTCTGGCTGTAGGGCACCTGGGTGCCAAAGAGCTTTCCTCAGGCACCTGGATCCTGGGCCCAGGGCAGCAAGACTGACCAACTCCCCTCCCACCACTCGTGGCCAAAGGTCCCAGATTATGAAATAACGGATTTGTGTAGGATCAGCTCAGGTAGCTAGCAGGACATAATCAGGGTACAGACGTCCCTGGGATGTGGGGTTACCTTTGCCCCCATCCTTCCACCAGGTCCTTTCTCACAAGAGGCAGTCATTTCTATAAACTGAAACAGATCAGGTCTTGCAAAGGCTTCTGGTATTTTTTTTAAATCTATGAAAAACACTAAGAGACTAGAGATGATAGATTGATATGTACATCCATACATACACAGAGACATACTCACACATATTTAGGTCTTACACACATTGTAGCTGAATTCCTAAAAAGCTGCATTTAAATTTGGTTTTTGCAAATAATCCCTACTTGAAATTTATCAAGACAACGTCACCTAATGAATCTGTCTGTTCTCTTTAATTAAATAATGGAACATATGCAGCATAACTTTTTTTTTTCCTTTCTATTTTCTTGCCAGGAAGCTCAGAGCTAAACTTCATACTTCATTTCATTACTTCCTTAGTGTAAATCTCCTAATATAATTGTTTTCTTCTTTCAACCCATTTTATTACTTTACTTCTGTCAATAGGTCCTTGATATAGCAATTTTACGGATATCTATCAAAGGCAATTTTCAATGATTTTAGAAGTGATTAATGAATACGTAATAGATAAATGACTTGAATAGTCTAGAATCTGAAAAATAACTACCAATGAAAACACAACCGTACAAAATCTATGGGATGAAAAATGTGTACCAAGGAAGTTTGTCCATTGATGGATTGCTATGTTCTGGCAAAGCAGAGTTCTGTTGTAATGAACAGCATGCTATTATACAACCCACCCGGGTAGAGTTTGGAGTGTAGGATTCCCCTCTGCGGTTGAGTGTGAAAGTGCACGTACCACTGAGTTGTAAGGATTAATCAGTAGTACCTTTGGCAGGAGAGAACCTCTGGTCTCTGGATATGGGTGTGCTTTGCCAGCATCGCTCACTTTGCACCTACTCTCTCTGCCGTATTTGCAAACACACCTAGGAATGTTGGCCACATCCTCCCTGGGCAACTCGGACAATGTTTTTGCAGTCCTGTATCTGACCCACTTGGTCAGCACGGCGCCTTGACTCAAAGATAGCGGGGAAGAGAAAGGCCTGCAGTGTCACTGAGCCCATTCCTCTGGGTGAAGCAAGAGTGGAAAGCAATATGATCTGTCCCCTCCACCTCTGGGGAGCAGTGTGCGGTGAATCTCCTCTTTCTCCCCGGAGGCAGCCCTTGGCACCAGCCATCTTAGGAGGAACCAATTTAGTTTCCGACTCTGGCATCTCTCCTTCACCTCTCTGTATCCTCACTGCATTCTTGGAGATAATTTGCTGAAGCAGGAATGTGTGTTCAGAGATCTTCCAGAAGTCTTTCATGGGGCTAGTGGCTGATGGACCTCTGGCCTTGTTAACACTAGTTGAGGGTACAAGCTGAACCTACGCTTGGCTCGGGGAGTGGTGGGGCTGGATCTAGGAGGTTCCGCTGACACTCTGGGCTCTGGGGTGAGTGTGGTGAGCAGTACCGCCCCCTGGACAGCGAAGGTAAGCCATCGCCTTCAGCAGCTCTCCAGGGGGAGGGCGGCTGGGAGGCATCATGGTGTAATGAGAGGCACTGTGATGTTGAAGAGAGATTCTTCCCAGACATTCTAGGTTCTAGTTTTGTAGTTATTCAACCTCTCGGAGCATCACTTTCTGTGCCTGTAAAATCGGAAGGGTACTTTTTTTTTTTTTTGCATAAATATAAAAGTAGTCTCTGAAAGTATCAACCACATAGTGATTTCCCGTTATTTCCAATAACAGTGATGTTCACACAATATTCATTTTTTCAAAAAGTTTTACATTTAAAAATTTTTACCACGACTTGTCTGTCAGTGATGAGGTTCTTGCCAAATTCATCAACCAGGAAATGAAGTCGATGCTGCCAAATATATTATCCTTGTTCTGTACTGACACGTCGTTGTCACCCTGCATTATTTGGGACACTCAGGAGTGTTTACAAAGGGAAGGTGATTTCATCTTGTTTGGGTTTCACTGAGACTCCCCCTAGGGTCCATCAGCAGCAGAGCTGAGACTTAGTCTCTTGACCCAGGAGACCCTTGGCACCACCGCATGGCTAACCACAGGGTCCTCCAGCTCTCGCCTAATTGCCTTAATTAGAGACTCTTCTGGTAGTGGTCCAAGAGGTCCCACATGAGCATTCAGCATCCCTGCCAAAGGACAAGTGGGAAAGGGAGGCCAAAGCCAACCAGGGGAAGTGAAGGCAGCAATACTTTATCCTAACTAACCCATCAGCATTTTGATGCTGTGGGGATCTCCTCCCTCTTAGCCAATCCCTGTGTGTACCTGCTTGCTGTTACCCAGGGCTTGAATTGATAAACTGCTAGAACACAGTGAAACCTCCACAAGGATTCGAGGGATAGAAAACTGTGAAATGTGAAGCCACTGTTCTAACTTGTCAATAGCACCTTGGGGCCGTGGGGGTACCTGCCACCAAGGCACAGAAAAGGAGATTTTGGGTTGTGTTCAAGCCAGCATGAAGTCCTCCACCCATTTCCCCACTTCCACTGAGGTGTATTTGACAGCACCTCGAAGTGATGACAGGCCGTAGGTAGGGCTGTCCAGCATTATCCACCAGTGGCCCAGGCTTGGATTTTGCCTGGTCCCCACCATCTAAGGCTCAGATACTTGCTGCCTCTCAGATGAGGGTAGCAGCAGGTTTTTGGGAGAGGGGCTCTACTCTATAAATCACCAGTTGTTTTGCCATGTACCTGACCATTTCTCTATACTTCACCCCCTTCTTGGTGTTTGATATAAAAGATTGCTTAGACCTACTGGTGACAGAAACCCAATTCAAACTAATTTAGGCAAATATGGGAACTGTCAGGCTCTTGGGAAATCTAAGGGTCAATCTAGGTAGCTGAATCCAGGAGCCCAAATCATGTCATCGTAATAATATTTTGTACTCCCTTTTTTCTCCACATTTCCTGTGTTGCCTTCATTCTTACATCTTTCTTACAAAGATGACCACCAAGATCTCCAGCTTTTTAAGCAGAAAGAGAGCTTCTTTTTTAATCATTCCATTGTCAGGTGATTTTCTAGAGGTTGATCAAACACCAAAAATAACATTCAGTTCCTGTTTTCAAGCTTCTTACAGTGAATGGGTTAAGCCTATGAGATAATTGGAGCTTGACTGGTTTGTAAGAAGGAAGAAAAGATAATTTTGAAAGAGGATGTGCTTGTATGTGGAGCCTCTAGAAGGGCTTTTGGAGAACCGGGGAGCATAAAGTCAAGGAATAGGGGCTCCAGGACAAGGGAGGAGAAGAAAAAGAGAAGGGCCCTCAAGAGAATTCTTGCTTTCTCACAACTCTGATTAGGGTTCTGAGGGTAACCACCATTTATATATCATTTCCAACAACTATCGTCAGTTCCTGGGCTCTAGATAATTGTGATGTATGGCAATCTAAACATGAAAACACTGGTCACTGCATAAAGTGTATGTGAATGAGTTGGTGAGACTCAGACCTCAAGGATCTGGCAAGGTGTCAGGAAGGAAATAGGAAAGAGAACCTGCTACTAGTATGACCAAAATAAAGGTTCCAGCATGATTAGTTATTATTAAAACACCTTCAGACTTGGAAAGGAACTCTAGAGTCACTAGGGAAGATTGTAAAAAAAAAGCATTCTTAACCACAAACATTCATTGAAGGGGATCAAAAGACTTGCTCCTGGCCAAGATAAAATAACAGAAAGTGGATTCACCCTGTTGCCTTCAGTAACTAGAAAACTGGACAAAATATGTATAACAATACTTTTTAGATATTGAACAACAGGCAGCATAGACTAGGGCCTGAGAGGAGGGGGAAAAAGAGGTGACTCCTACAACTGTTTCAAGTTGCTGCCTGGAGACAGTTTCCAGACTGCAGTGCAAGGAGGGAGAAACAGCTCAACAGTCTCACTGCAGTGAGGAGCTAGATAGAGATTTAGGCAAAGGAGGTGGAAGCCACTGGAACTTAGGGATCAGGGTACTGGAAAGTGGGGAGCTGCAGAGTGAAAGCAAGATCCAGAGGTTTGCAGAGGGGTCACTTTGAAACTCTGGCTGAGCACTGCTCTATGTACACACGAGACTAGCGTATCCGAGAGGAAAGAACTACCCCAAAGCAGCAGGCTGAACGTTTCTTGGGGCTCACACAAGGCTGGGAATAGTTTGTGTTCCCACCAGCCAGAGTAGAAAGACCTCCTAGTCGAGGTCTGAATACACCCCAGGACTGATAACCATTATTAGTTATTAGCCATGCTCTAGACCCGTGATAATGAAAGTCAAAATCAAACTTGAAAAGATCCAATTGATCTCAGGTAACTTAACCCTCTGCCATAATATAGCTCAACGCTGTTTAAAGGAATATAACAAAATTCAGAAAACAATGATGTAGAATTACAGTTACCAGGTGTCTAGGCAAAAATGACCAAATATGCAAAAAAGCAGGAAAATATTATTCATAACCAGGAGGAAAACTGATCAAGAGACAGACCCAGGAAATTGTAGAAATAATGGGCCAGCAGAAAAGAACATTAAAACAGCTATTTTAAATATGTATAAGTAGAAGAAAACATAAACATGATGAGAAGATAAATTGATGATATAAATGGATGATGGGATACACCGAGATGAAGAATACAATATCTGAAATGAAAAATACTGGATGGGATTAATAGTTAATCAGACACTGCAGAAGAAAAGATAGTGAAGTTGAAGGCAGAGCAATATAAACATCCACATAGAGATATAAACTCTCCAAGCATAGAGGGGCAAAAGACTGAAAAAATTAACAGAGCACTAGGAATTGTAAATGATATAGGTATAATCGAAGTCGACTACACATGTATAATTAAGATGCCAAGAGAATAGTGTGAGGGGTGGGCGTGAAATTATTTGACAAAATAATGAATAAAAATGTTCTAACTGATGAAAACTCAAAGCTGACAGAGTCAAGGAGTTCAGCAAACACCAAGCAGAATAAACAAGAAAATCATGTCAAGACACCTCATAATCAAACTGTTGAAAATCAGAGATAAGAAAATCTTAAAAATAGTTGGAGGATAAAGAACACATTTTATATATACACACCTGGGAATAAAAAATGACAATGACAGCAGATTTCATGTCAGAAACTACATAATCCAGAAGACAATGGAGCAACATCTTTAAAGTGATGAAAGAAAAACTGTCAATTTTGAATTTAATACCCAGTGAGCCTGTTTTAAAAATAAAAGTGAAATAAAAACTTTTCAAACAAAAATGAAAAAGCTCATCACTAGAAGTTCTTCACTGCAATAAATGTTAAAGGAAATTTGGGGGGGCAAGATATCATACAAGAAAAGGATCTAAATAAATGATTGAAGAGTGCCAGAAATAGTAAGTATATGTGTAATTTCTTTAAAAGATGATTGGCTATTTAGAGCAAAAATAATCACAGTGTATTATGGGATTCATAACACATGTTGAAGCAAAATGTATGAAAATAGCACAAAGATAGTAACAGAGAAATAGAAACATTCCACTGTAAGATTCTCATACTATACTTAACGTGGAATGGTATTATTTGAAGTTAGACTGTTATAAGTTAAAAAGTAGAATATGTACCTTGTGGGGACTAAAATATATTACACAGATCAAATCCTGTTAAACTCTAAAGTGCTATTTCAATGATTGTGTCATTCTCAAATCCGTGTCTTTCGTTTTGGCTTTAATTAGATATAATGACATTTGCAATTTTAAAATTTAACCTGTCTCTGTAGATCAACATCTGCTCCTCCTTTGTTAAACATTGTCAAGTAACAGCAGAGGAAGTATTTTCAGCATCACACTGGTCTCACCAAGCTAAATTTGGTACTGTGGAATTTGTTGGTGAGGATAAACTATGTGAGAATTCCTATGCTTAAAGTAATGCTGGCTTTGGGCCATTTCTATTTAAATAATGGGCTTGGAAAAAATCGTGTTTTCAAACAGATTCTGCCATTTACAAACCGCACTACCTTCTGTTGGGGAAAATATGTAAGATGTCTGTGCCTTGGAGGTCTCATGTCTTGCAAAGAAAACATACACTTCTCTGGTGCCTTTCCTTACTCATTTCACAATGAATAAGGCTTTCGGAAAACTTGATTACTTAGTAAGTAACCATTCTTGTCAGATGAGTAGTAAGTGATACTGACCTCATTGATTTTTTCCACCAATGTGTCTCCCTATTCAGGGCTACAAGTGGGTCATATTTGGAATGACGAGCTTTAAACAAAGCCTGCCACTTAGGGCTGGATAATTTGATAGTGGTACAACACGGTAAGTGGTAATGGATGGCTTAGAGAATTAAGATATATAGTTAGTAAGTATATCTTGATAGAAGTCCAGGCAGCCTGGCTTAAGTGGTAAGAACAGGTAAGGGATTCAGGAGGTCCAAAGAATTTCCTGGTTCTGCCATGTGTTAGACCTAAAGCATGTAACCTCCCTGGACCTTAGTTTCCACGTTAGACCAGAATAATGTTTCCATAGGTGGAGTGCATGCCACTGGTGATGTAACAGATTTTCTTCTTTTTAATATATATTAATGTCTTCTAGAATGTAACTATTTTAGAAAGTCTATGCAATCATAATTTTATGAATATCATCAAATAGGATGAGTTAAAACACAAAAATCAAGTCAATATAAAGAAAAATATTATGTAAATGGTAGCCTAAACAATTTCCACAGGAAAAAACTGAAAAAACTTATAATGATGTGTGTTAAAAAGATTGGTTTTAAAGCATACACAATTGTAGGGGAGAGGGTATAGCTCAGTGGTAGAGTGCATGCCTAACATTCACGAGGTCCTGAGTTCAATCCCCAGTACTCCCAATAAAAAATAGATAAATAGTTTATACTGTATAGCACAGGGACCTATGCTGAATATCTTGTAGTAACTTACGGTGAAAAAGAATATGAAAACGAATATATGTATGTTCCTATATGACTGAAGTTTTGTGCTGTATACCAGAAATTGACAAAACATTGTAAAGATTATATTTCAATAAAAATACATAGAAGAAAATAAATAAAAAAATAAAAACCTAATCACCTCCCCTAAAAAAATTAAATTAAAAAAATAAAATAAAGCATACACAATTGCACATAATTGGCACCTAGTAGGACGAATAAATGAGAGAAAGATGATGGCAATAAAATCTTCAAAACTAGACATCAGATGGACATGGGGTAATTGATGAGCAGACCTAGGAAAGATGAATCCTAAGCCAGCAGTGGGCGAAGTTGAGAGGCAACCTGATCTCAGAATTTCTGAAAGGCCTAAAAATTTGTAGCATCAATTATCTCTGGGAGCAGAGATGGGAAAGTAAGATTAAAAACAGAACAAGTGTGGTTAAAAATCTGCTTAGGATCGAGTAGGACTCCAAACAGCCAGAAATCTGCCACTCCTCGCCCAGCTGGTCAGAAGACTCCAGAAAAGAATTCTTCAAGAAGATGAAACCATTGGGATACCAAAAGCATGAATGCAGAGAGAAGATTTATGCAACTAAGGGAAAGTTTGGAGGTATATTAGTGAAAAGTGTATAAAAATTCTTGTCCGACTTTAGTACTGTTATTTACTCTGCAGAATGTTTTCCAAGGAAAACAAAAAGCTGTGCAGAAAAGGAAAAGGAATCACACTTTACTACATGGCTCAGATGTCAATAGTTCATCCTTAAAGTAGTGTCAACTGAATATTGATTTTATCCAAATGTCTCTATTGAAAGAATGGAGAAAGATGGGAAGTAGGGGTGAAAGCTGGGTAAGCAATATTGAAATTAAGCTTTATCTGAATCTTCCACAAAAGAAAATCAATAAATAATGCTAAAATGAAAAATCAAGTAGAAATATCAGGACTTGTTTTTTAAAAAATAAAGAATTGGAGGTAAATATAAAAATAATAATTTAGAAGTTTTAAAAGTGGTAACTTCAAGGGCTATAAGACAACTTTACTTCTTGTAATAATTATAGAACTTTTTAACTGCTGTTTGCAATAAAATTTTGATACAACTTTTAAAATTCCATTTAAAATATTATGAAGATGTTATGCAAATGGCTGAACGTTGGAAAAAACAAGCTGGAAGATTTTTAAGCTCTAACAGTCTGTGATTGATCTAAAGAAACAGTGAATTATCACTCTCCATTGCCACTTGTCCATTGTCATAATACCCAGACAGCATAAGTCACACACGTTTATTATTTAAATTATTTTGGGGATGGTGAATTGTTTTGGGGATTGTGTTATAGAGGAGTATAACAGTTATAACATGGAAACGTTATAAGGGTTCATAAATCAAGGCTGCAAGATCCCTGGGACACTTGAAAAACCTTAAGTGCTCATTTATAAAGGTGTATTTATACATTTTTGCCTGGTGAATACTATTTCCCACCCCACTCCTCCCCCACTTTTTAAGGTTAATAATGACTTCTAGAATGGCAGGGACCAGGATGCATACACCACAGCTGCATGTCTTTACCAGCTCCTCTGTGTGACTGTTGTTAAACTGAAAATATAAGAGGGGTGGGTAGGGGTGGGTGGGCAACTATTATAAAATGAGATAAAACATCTAAGATAGCAGGTACTGAATGAACATTTGCTACTTTCTCTCTCACCCACCTCCTCGGGAAAGGAGGTTAACTGGCAACCAATCACTCACATTATGATGAATCATTTCTTGGGTTTCTGGAATCTGGGACCAGAGTGATGGTTAGGATGGGAGGTGCTTCTTCCATAAAGCAGAGTCTGAAGAATCTAAAATTATATCAGAAGGAAGGAAAAATTAATGGGAAATAACTAGACTTTACACCCGATGGTTTGGAACATTCCAGAGCCAAGGAAAGTTCTTCTTGTCACACAAGATTTTGTAAAAATTAGGGCCAGCTGTAACTGGGCAATTCAGGTCAAGCCAGATGCCAAACCCCAACTCAAATGCTTACAGGAAGATCTTCATCATCCAAAGCTCCAAACATCCTGGAGAAAATCAAAAGAAGGTAAATTATGTTATCTCTTCCATTCTGCCAGAATGTTTCTCTCTTGAGTACTGATAACTTCTATGGTATTCCTTTGTACTTTGTATAAGACGATAATACAACTGATGTTGTTATATTGTGAATACATGGAAGAATTCTTTTTTTTTAAAAGTCTTCATTAACAACTTTTCCTTTCTGCTGGGATTTGTTCTTGGATTACTGCCCTAACACATAAGCCAGACCAACTCAGCCATAAGTCATGTATTTGTTGGCCAGTAAAGATGAACTGTCTCGGTATCTCTCTGACTTGGAGACGAACTGAATGTCTGGGAGGATGGGTTGTTAAGAGGGAGATTTTTATTATGCTCTGTTGTCAGTTTTGGATTTAAATGAAAAGATGTACAAGAATTTCCCATTCCAAATAGTAAGTACTATTTAAAAAAATTTTTTTTTCAGTAGAACATATGTATTTGTTTGCTGACTGACTCACTTCACGTAGAAGTTCGAGTGGACGTGAACTCTACTTAGAGACTGGAAACTTCTTTTCCTCCAAGTCGTTTATGTTCTTTCCATTGAATTCTGGATTTCTTGGAGTATTTTAAATGGCAGGTCCTTTCATCAGCTGTTTCTTTTACTTCTTCTACTGCAGGAGTATTTTTTTAAAGCTACAGCTGACAGAGACTCCCAGTGAAGCCGCACAGCGATTTGCTTCAGTAGAACAAAAGTAGACCAAGGCTTAAGGCAGTGCTGGGAGGTTGCTTGGTCCCAGGGCGCCCTGCTTAACTCAAGCTGGTCTGCTCCTTCTCCTGTTTCCACTGGTCACTTTGTTGCAGCTGAAAAGGAAGTAGCACAAAAGCTACGGCTCTACTGCTATTTGCCATGGTGACTAAGTTGGGGCTAAATGTAGAATTCACTGCATTCCTGAAGTTGACTCACTTCCATCCAGACCCCTTGGGTTGGGGTTGGAACTCAGCTCAGGCTCTCTAAGGGGCTGCTCCTATGAGCCGGCCTTTGAGGATCTTTTCTGGACCAGCCTGGGGTGGTTCTCCACCTTGAGGACCTGAATCCAGCTTGTTCTAGAGCAAGTTGACTTAAAAAAAAAAAAAAGGCTTAGATATTCTGAGATGGGAAAGAGAATTCAGACAAGAAGATTTCGAATGGATCTTACACTCATCTGGGTTCCTTGACCGTAGAAGCTTCAGCAAAGCAGCCTCCTCCATCTGTCCTAGGACCCACTGCAGTGTCAAAGGTACAGCAGGAAACAGGCCATCTTCAGAAGTGTAGGGCACTCACATTTAATTTGCTCCCTAGCTTTGGTTGCCATCAGCCACAATCCTAGATTCCCTCAATTCCTGCAGCAAGACTAGTTTGAGAGATGCAATAATATTTTTCTTAAAGGCTTTTTAGTCTTTTTCCTGAATAATTCAACAATGAATAATAGAGCTCATACCATTGACCCCCAGATTTCCTCTGTTTAGAAGAAACATATACTCATTTTATAGATCAGTGGTCTCTAAAACGAAGTATTTATATCTGGTGGACATGCAAGACATTCTTTTGGAGCAGAGTAATTAACTATTTCAACTAAGATTTATTTTACCCAAGACAAAACAGAAATTAAGCTTTACTAGTACTTAATACATGGATTAAAACTGGTCCCCTCTCTACCCTACTTGGCAGAAGGTCAAGTGTTCTGGACAGTAGAGGAGAAAGCCTGAGGGAATCCTGTAATTCAGGGATGTTACAAGCATCACCATAACATGTTTGTTTTCAGTGTAGGACATACTGCAGTTTTGTGCAGCAGGTTGCGTGGATTTGCAGGATTTCTAAACTGGTTTTGATAAAACTAACCCTGATAAGAAATAGGCTAATGGCATACAATTATTTCTGTAGTGGAATTAGAGAGTAAAGCTAATAACAAATGCAAGCATAAGGAAACAGCATAAACACGGCAGCACAGACACCTCTCTTTAATTCATGTTACAGGAGATAAAAATAAGGACAATCTAACTCATCACATGGTCCCAACTAAAAATACTAATGAAAGCAGAGTTATAGTTCTTTTATCTTCATCTCATCCTTTTGAAATTTTGATTTAAGCAAAAATTTTTTGAAATACAGTCAATTACAGTTTGTCAATTTCTAGTGTACAGCACAATGTCCCAGTTATGCATATACATATATACATTGCTTTTCAAATTTTTTCATTAAAGGTAATTACAAGATATTGAATATAGTTCCCTGTACTATACAGAAAAAACTTGTTTAAAGTCTATTTTTATATATAGTGGCTAACATTTGTAAATCTCAAACTCCCAAATTTATCCCTTCCCCCCACTTTCCCCAGTAACCCTAAGATTGTTTATACTATGTTTGCGAGTCTGTTTCTGCTTTGTAGATGAGTTCATAGTGTCCTTCTTCCTTTCTTTTTATTTTTAGATTCCATATATGAGTGATATCATATGATATTTTTCTTTCTCTTTCTGGCTTACTTCACTTAGAATGACAATCTCCAGGTCCATCCATGTTGCTGCAAATGAAATTATTTTATTCTTGTTATGGCTGAGTAGTATTCCATTGTATAAATATACCACAACTTCTTTATCCAGTCATCTGTCAATGGACATTAGTAAATATTTTTAACATACATAAATGTTAGTGGATCTTTATATATATACATATTTAATTTTACAAATAGATAAACATTTTGTGAATAAGTGTGCTGAAACATTTTTTTACTGATGGGATATACAGTCAAAGCAGTTTGGAGACCACTGTTAGTTAGAGAGAGGCAAATTAAAGCAAGAGAACATTGAATTACTTCTCCAAATTCACAAGGCAATTAGTAGGAGCCAGAAATAAGTTCTGTCCTCATGTCCCAATCCCAGCAGGCCCCCACCTCTCAGGGTTTCTCTGATTCTCTAAACTGCCTTCTTCCTAAAACATTATTGCAAATCTTATGCATGACTTAGATCCCTGAGGCAGTAAGATAAAGCTGTGGAAAGAATGAAAGTTCTAGAGTCTGAGCCCTGGGACACAACCCAGATCCTGCAATGTCAGTTTTCTCATCTGTCAAATGGGGTCAATGAGCTCTCAGAGTTGTGAGGATTAAATAAGTGAATAAATACAAAGTCTCTGGCACATGTTAGCCTTCCCTTCCCTCCCCAACTCATTATATTTTAATTATAATTCATGAAATTTAACTCTATGTATTTGTCAAAATCCATTGAACTGTATAATCCGAAGAATGAATTTTACTGTATGCAAGTTAAAAAAAAAAAATCAACCAGGTTGTCAGAGGCCTAAAGATTCAATGCAGACTGTGGTAAGTAAATCTAACAGTATTACATATGAGTGATATCTCCATGCTTAAGGCGGTGAGGGAGAAAGGAGGCCATCTGAGTGGTTTTGGAAAATAGTGTTTTGAGTGGATACGGTAAGGCTAGAGACACAAAATTAGAGAGAAAGTTTATTTCTCACAACACAGAGTTTAGCAATGTTGAAGCTATTTTGCCTGTATATCAGGGTTGAGCAAATAAGTAAATATATTGTAGATGATGAGTCAGGGTCCTCCCTCTTGGAGAAGGAAGTTATACAAAAGCAAAGGAAGAACGCTAGAACAAAGCCAGTGGTGCTGGGTTGGATCAGAGGAATCAGTATGCACTCATGTTCTTGTGCGTTTTTGATACATAGACAGAACAGAGCTTCTCAGCTTTGTCACTACTGACATTTTGGGCTGCATAACTCTGCTTTGGGGGCCTGCACTGTGTATTATAAGATGTCCAGTAGCATCCGTAGCCTTTACCCAGCAGATCCCAGTAGCACCCTCCCCTTGAGTTGCGACACACCAAAATGCCTTTGGATGTTGCCAAATATCCCTTGAAGTGGGGCAAAGTTGCCCCAGATTAAGAACTACTGAGTTAGATCTATACAGAAGTAAATACAGATGTGTGTATACGTGTGGGTTAGTACACATTATTTCCTAGCTCTGTTCACTAAGGGCCTAGAAAACTGACACCACAGTAAAATTCAGCTCCCCTAACACCCAGATCTTGATTTCGAAATACCATCCTCCAACAAAAAGAATGAGGGCTCCTTAGAGAAGCAGTTGATTCTGGGACTGGGGCAGGAAGAGACAAAATGAGCCAGAAACATCCGCTGCTGTAAAATGAAGACGTGTTTAAAAATAAGGTGGGGAGCTTGTTGAAACCTGAAAGCACTTCCAATAGCCAAAGAGGGCACAATTCGAACAATGAAATAAATAACAGTAACGTGGGATTATAATGCAAAGAACAAAATAAGTATCCATGAGTTTATAGTGTTATAAATGAATAAATGAAAGAGAAAGGACAACTCTTCCTTCCCGAATTCAAATTGATAAATAGGAGGGACTAAAGAAAACAGAGAATCATTTGAATGCTGTAGAGTAATTGCAGCAGGCAAGAACCACTTATGGATGCTAAAATTAGTGAGTGAAAGTTTAAGGAGAGACAGATAGTAGAGAAACCTGGCAGACAAATGATAAGGGGTAACATCACTGGTAATTGACATACCAGTATTATCTACTCCCTGATACGATGCAATGAGGACTCCTCTCATGGTGTGGTGTTCTTCCCCAAAATTCATAACCTCAGGCTACCAGGAGACAACATCAGACAAACGCCAACTGAAAAACATTTTACAACACACTTGACCAGTACTCTTTAAAACTGTCAAGATCACAGACGATAAGGAAAGGCCAAGAAATTGTAATAGATTGGAAGAGACTAAGAAGCCGTGACAACTAAATATATAATATAATATAAAACATATAGTTTTCCCTATAAGTTGAGAGTTTGCTGTAACATTAAAAAAAGGATGTGACTCCTAAGGAGTTGTTAGAATCATTGTGAATGAAAATAAAAAGAGATGGGCAACTTGACTCTTTTCCCTGGTAAAACTGCTTCTTTTCCTCCTGTACGTAGTTTTCACCAGGTCTTCACGTGGTCAACCAGAAGTGTGCAGCACTGCAAGAGGACTAGCCGGAGAGGGGATCTGGAACCACCAGGGGCAGAGGGCAAGACCCTACTTCAGAGACAGAGGCATGTAAGACCTTCGAGAAGGACAACCCTTCCTCCCTTCTGCTGAGCACTCACCGCAGACTAGACCCTGCACAGACGGTTCTATGACCATTTCACCTTCGTTCCTCACAACACCCCGGGAGGTACCGTTGATGTGGTCCTTGTTTGGTAGACAAGAAACTGAAGCCGAGGGCAGCAAAGTGATTTGCCCGAGGCCACACAGCCACAAGGAGCAGAGCCAGGTCTTGAAACCCAGCAGGCTCATGCCATAGCCAACACCATCACCACTTTCCCTCAAGTTCTGGAAGTGGCTGTGGAGGTAAGACAATCTAAGGCTGAGAAACCAGAAAGTCATTCCAGAAGCTAGCCATCTGGCCTTTGTGGTCAGAAGTAAGACAAGGGTCTGGAATTCAGACCAGATGGGCAGGGTCAAGGCTGGGAGAGGTCCTAGAGTTCAGTGGTGAAGAGAATGACTCCAGGAGCAGGGCGCAGGAATGGGTCTTCTCTTCAGGCAGGGAATTGAAGAGAACTTTCTCTCCCGTGGACTTTTTCTCCCACTAGGAATGTGAGCTATGCTGACTTGCGGTTGTGTGAGGAAGGAGGCAGGAAAGCTGAATGGTCAGGAGCCTGAGGTTGGACTCAACACTGACATGACTTGAGCCCAAGCTCTGAGACTTATCTGCTGTGTGACATGTGGCAACTTTCTTACCTTTCTGAGCCTCAGATTCCCCATCTGTGCAATGGGGATCATAATTGTGAACCAGATCATGTCACTCCTCTACTCAGAACCCTCCAGTGATGTCTAATCCTACCCAGAACAAAATCCCCAAACCTACAAGGCCTCATGTAGTCTGGCCCCTGGGTCCTACCTGCCCTCTTATCCTGCTTCTTGCTCATGTTGTTCCAGCCACACCAGCCTCCTGGCTTTTCCTCCTACCCTTGCTCCCTCACTCAGTAGACAGTTTTGAAGACTAGTATTCAGGTGGTCTTGTAATAGGTGTTGCTTCTGCCTGGAATGCATGGTTCATTTCTTCATTCATCCGATCTCAGTTCAGAGGGTCCTTCCCTGCCCACCCTCCCTCTCCCCCATCATCCTTCTCTGTCCCCTTCCTCCCTTTCCTCTGCATTGGAGTCATCCCTTCACTTGGCATAGCAGTTACTTAACTAGAACAGGATTGACATGTAATCATTTCCAACAGGATCGAGATGTGGAAGTGAATTTATATAACTGAGCTCAAAACGGGATGGGGGAGAGAAGAATTAAGAAAGTTACCTAATGCTAGTGAACATTATTTATAAAGGTAAAGAACTGAAAACAACCTAAATATTCACCAACCAGGCACTCATTAAATAAATTGGAATAGATCCATGCTTTGTAACACGTGGTACCATCCTGAGAAAATATGTAAGATGTGTAGTTTAGTGAAAAGGGCAAGTTGCGAAACAAAACATATGGTACGATAGAACTTATGTTAGAAGAAACTTTCTATATAAGTGCATTAAAAATATACATTGTTGGGGGTGGGGGCTATAGCTTAGTGGTAGAGTGCATGCTTAGCATGCACGAGGTCCTGGGTTCAATTCCCAATGCCTCCATTAACAGAAATAAATAAATAAATTTTAAAAGAAAAACAAAATGTGTATACACATGCCCATACACACATACACACACATATATAATGTATTTTTCTTCCTGGAAGAATATGTATATTAAATGGTTAACAGCAGTTACCTCTAAGGAAAGAACCTGGAGAGGAAGGATGAATGGGGGAAGTAAGGGCTAATGTTCGGTTCTTATTCTTTATATTTATGTGTGATTTGAATTTATTATAATAAATGCATGTTATGTGTGCAATTAAAAACAACAACAGCAGCAAATCATTAAAAGAGAGGACGTGTCCCAGGAGAGGTGTGTCAGAGTTGCAGTAAACACACCAAGGACTTAGAAACCTGGAGAGAGGAGGGTCAGCGGGCCACACAGAGAACTGAAGCTACTGTCCTCTGTTAGAATCTCTCCTGACTGCCGGGGGAACATGAGCTTGTCACCAGCTACCCCACCGTAACATAATCCTAGGGAGGAACCTGAGCATTCACCTGCCTGGTCGCCTTTGTTCTGAAATGGGGGGCAAATGGTTTTCTCTCTTGTTGGAAACATTTTCAGGAAAGGATTCAAGGATCCACCTTGGGAGTGCAGGCTGGAATTTACTCACCATTTCTCCCCATGTCTAATCTGGGCCACTCTGGTGGTATTTAAGTGTGTTCAAGTCACACTGGAGCCTCCAGAAGGTACACCTAATCAATCTAATCAATTCTTTCTTTCTTTCTTTCTTTCTTTCTTTCTTTCTTTCTTTCTTTCTTTCTTTCTTTCTTTCTTTCTTTCTTTCTTTCTTTCTTTCTTTCTTTCTCTCTTTCTCTCTTTCTCTCTTTCTCTCTTTCTCTCTTTCTCTCTTTCTTTCTTTCTTTCTTTCTTTCTCTCTTTCTTTCTCTCTTTCTTTCTCTCTTTCTCTCTCTTTCTTTCTTTCTTTCTTTTTCTCTTTCTCTTTCTTTCTTTCTTTTTCTTTCTTTCCTTCCTTCCTTCTTTCCTTCTCTCTTTCTTCCTTTTTCTTTCTTCCTTCACTCCTTCCTTCCTTCCTCCCTCCCTCCCTTCCTTCCTTCCTTTCTTAATGGAGGTACTACGGATTGAACCCAGGACCTTGTGCATACTAAGCACACACTCTACCACTGAGCTATACCCTCCCCTCAAAACTTTTTAAAATAAGAGTTCATACACAATTCTGAAGGATATCTTTAAGTTACTCTTTGGTGTTCTGTTTTTTAGGTAAATTTGTCTTAATTCATCTTTCCTTCTTATACAAATCTATTGACTCTCAAACTGTTTCTGCTCCAAGCAAGATTTTGTTGGTTGTTTTTGTGCAAAGTCGGTGCAGGAGACAGAGCCCTGGATGCTGACTGTGCCCCAAGCCTTCTGGACAATCTGGTACAGAGCTGTTTTCTTCTCTGTGCTTCAGTGTCCTCTGCAGTTAAATGAAAAAGTTGTACTAGGTGACCTTCAGAGTCTAAGCACTAAGATTTATATTTCCTTTAAATGAACATAGACCCACTTCCCAGAGCTGTGTGGGGCACCATAAGGCCCAGTAACTTATATTTAAACAAATTTTAAATCCTTTCTCTTTTGATTGCTCTGTTGTGCTTCCAAAGCAAAAAACTAACACCTTCTATAACCTGCTGTGAAATCTGGCCATGAGGCACCCACAGAAAGCAGCAAAAAGCTACCTGAGGACACCCACTCTGCTGTGATCACAGATGGAGGCCCATGGTCCAGCACCACATCCAGCACCAAGAAGGTCTCAATACAAGTTCTTTGAACAAATAAATTAATGAAAAAATGATGTCACCAACAGAGAGAAAGGCCAGCCTGATGAGAGGAAAAATAATGCTGCCTGATGGACCTGGAGGACTAGCTTGAAGTCTCAGAGCCCACAGCCCTCTGACAGCCTGGAATTGCCTCCTCTTCCTGGAAGATCTCCCGGATTGACTGAAAGTTTCTGGGGCAGCAAATGAGAAAAAGAACACTTGTCATCCTCTGAGACTGGCTATATACCTCCACAGAATGTTCTCTGAGAAAGGTACTTTTAATCCATGCCTGAATAGAGCCTTTTATTTTTCAATTACCGTTACGAGGTGAATGAACACTATTGAAAAGATGCAAATGAAGGTTTTTTGGAGTCTGTTTTAGCAAATAGATGTTCCTCATTTAAAGACGGTCACTTGGATTTTTAAAAAAAAGCTTGAACAGGGTTTGAAAGTTATTTTACTATCTTTAATTAAGCTTTTTTTTGTCTATACTTTTATCCTTTATTTGGCTTAATAAGTTCTTTCTTCAAAGACAACACAAATATAAACTTCAGCCAACTTTAAGTTTTTTAAATTAGAGTTGTTTTACAATGTTTCAGTAAAGTGATTAAGTTATATGTATGTGTGTGTGTGTGTGTGTGTGTATTCTTTTTCGGATTCTTTTCCATTATAGGTTATTATAAGATACCGAATATAGTTCCCTGTGCTATACAGTAGGTCCTTGTTGTTTATCTATTTTGTATATAGTAGTGTATATCTGCTAATCTCAAATTCCCAATCTATCCCTCCTACTTTCCACTTTGGTAACCATAAGTTTGTTTTCTATGTCTGTGAGTCTATTTCTAGTTTGTAAATAAGTTCATTTATATCATTTTTTTAGATTTCACATATAAGTGATATCATATGACATTTGTCTTTCTCTGTCTGACTTACTTTACTCAGTATGATCATCTCTAGGTCCATCCACGTTGCTGCAAATGACATTATTTCATTCTATTTTATGGCTGAGTAGTATCCCATTGTATATATATATATATGCCACATCTTCTTTACTCATTCATCTGTCAAAGGACATTTAGGTTGTTTCCATGTCTTGGCTATTGTAAATAGTTCAGCCAACTTTAATTATCACAAACTCCT
Source organism: Camelus bactrianus (assembly GCF_048773025.1). Classification (NCBI taxonomy): domain Eukaryota; kingdom Metazoa; phylum Chordata; class Mammalia; order Artiodactyla; family Camelidae; genus Camelus; species Camelus bactrianus. The sequence goes on from NC_133552.1 coordinate 18,503,331, forward strand.
AAATTCAATCATTCAAATAAATTTATTAGAGCAATTATTTATTAACTTTTACGTGAATCTGACTCTTTCAGAGGCTCCTACCTTCTGATTTGTGGTGTCAGTCTTTGTCAACTCATGTTTTACTGTAATCTCTCTGATTTCAAATTCTTTTCTTTTTCTGCTGATCCTTGTTCCTGCCAGATTTTCTAGTTCTAACTCCTCATAACATCTCATGGCCGAGTGGTACCAAGCTTCACCCTCCTGGTGTTTCTGAAATGTTGAGTTTCTCCCCTAAACTTGTGTGCTCCCAGCAAATCAACAGACACGAAGAAGGATCCAAATGTAGGATGGTCTCTTTGAATGCCTCTTCAAGTCATGGACAAGGTGAAAAAGAAGCGAGCACCAGGGCAGCGCAGCCCAGGATGGGAAAAAAGCTTGTCCAGGGGTCACCAAGCCAGGCCTATGATCTCAGGGATGTGGTTTCACCTTGCTAAGCCTCAGTTTCCCATCGGCAGAAAGAGGCTGTTGAAGCCAAATGGCTTCTGTGTTTTCAGTTCTGACTTTCCACTGCATTGGCAGAGACAGCATTTGGAAGTAGCTGGTACGATTTATAAGCCATTTTTTGTTAATCAGAAAGGGATAATGTAAACTTTGAGAAATACAGCTGCTGGGGTGCCCATGAGACTTGTGTAATCACCTCTCTTCCTGGAGAGATTGGGAAATTGTGGCTGAAAAACAAAAAGCCCTAAGTTGCAGTCTTGCACTCATTGATTTAAATGAGAGAGAGAGAGAAAAGCTAAGTCAGTATTTTTGTTAAAACAAGAGTATAAACAGCACATTTTGAAGTGAAAGGAAAGTAAACAGGAATGAAAAAATGTTTATTAACATTAAAAAATTTTCAGTCCCACGATTGTTCCAGAACACAAAAGCCTTCTCTGTTTTTGTTATTAAGCGGCCTGTGATTTAAAGCTGCTGACAGCACCAGCCGCTCACAAAGCCACCGTCCCCCGTTCTTCCCCATGCAGACCTAGCAGACACTCATCTGTATGTATGGTTTCAGCCCGTCTGCAGTGTCTGGCCAAAGGGACAGATACGAATGGCATATGTTAATTACCATCCAACAACGTCCTTTCATTAGAGTGTTTATTAACATTCTCACTTCTGCCCATTGAACCAGCTGGCACGAGGCTACCCTGACAGCCCTGAGTTCACGGGCTGGTTTCACTCGGGGCTCACAAGACAGAATAGATTTTTTCCTTCTGGATTATGAAACCTGTTCTGTTTCTATCTCAGCCGAGAGCTTTCTGAGATGACACCAAAATAGCAACTTGGGGGAAAAAAAGTCTTGCTGTTGGGCCCATCTTCAGAGTTGTTCTGGATATATTTTGGTGCTATATAACCTGACAGACATCCATCCAGCTGTTTAGACTTCGCTTATTAGCACCAAAATAAGGGACCAAATAACCCTTATCCTAACCATATATACTCTGAAGATATGAAATAATTTGTGTACTGATGAGAGTATAAACTATTTTAGGAGGAACACCAAACTTCCCTAAATACATCTCTAGACTAGATTTCTCAACAGCACGACTGGACACAGTTCACCAAGATTTAGGGGGGTGGGGGTTACATAAGGAGTGGGGGCAAAGTAAGACAGCTGGGGAGAAGGTCTGAAAAGCCAAAACTTTGGCTAGCATAATGAACCCTGAACAAGCATGTTTTTATTTTTAACAATAGCAGCACAATGAACCGTAAAGAACTTCATTGGTTGCACGTGCCCGTTTAAGGTGCCCTGAGGTGGGAAATGGACAAGTCACCACCAGAATGACAAAGCAGGAATGACACGGTGACCAGCGTTCTCACCCAGTGACATCCCCCAGCGATCACTTGTCACAGGATATCAAATGTAGGAAAGAGAGCAGAATGCCAAAGAGGCACTTCTTAGTCGCTTTGTTGGGAAGTCACAGTAGGTCCTGCTTTCAAGGGGATCAGAATTTGTGTTCACGTCCGATGAGGCCACACATAGTAGACTAACGGGTTTTTTGCTTTTGTATTAGAGCAGAACTTTTGGTTTTTGTTGATTTTTTTCGGTGGTGGGAGGATGAGGGAAGTAATTAGGTTTATTTATGTATTTTTAAATTACTATTGTTTTTAGTGGAGGTCCTGGGGATTGAACCCAGGATCATGTGCATGCTAAGCACGCACTCTCTACCACTTGAGCTATACCCTCTCCCAAAACAGAGCTTTCGGGTACCATGCAAACAGCAGTGATTTTGCCCGGAGTGTCACAGCTGCCAACGACATTGGGGTTCTGTAACTTCATTTTAAAATAACGCTAGAGCAGGCCTGTGCTTTGTTCTGTGAATCCTGTGAAAAGGCCACATTCCTCCCTCTTCTCATCCCTCATATCCCCGCCACTGGGCCCAACCAGCTCCTGAGGTTATGGGACCTAAGGTTAAGACCGTGTTTAGAGACACTCTTTCCAGAGATCTGAGTCAAGGAGCTCTGGGAAGGAAGGTCTTTGGCATTTGCGGGGGGAGGGCAGATAATGGAGTACCAGCAACCATGGGAAGGATGCCTTAGAGAGAGGCTCTCATTTCATCAGCGAATAGTTGTTATACACAAACAAAGCTGATACTTAGCTATTCTGCACAAGTATGGCTGTAGCTACCAGTTTTCAAAATACCAAAATATTTCCATACTGATCGGTAAAATGTCACTACCCTGAACCAGCCCAGTGTTCCCTCTGCCCTAGATACACCAAGCCCCCCGTTCCTCCTGGATTCCCTAAGATCAAGTACCTACAAGACTCACACCTAGCGCCACAGGGGCGTCCAGGAGTCTGCTCCAGCACCAAGGCTCATGTTGTGTATAAAGGACAGTACTGCTAATATGGGTGTAAATATTTAGACTATCACCCTTGCTTATAATGTCCCAGCACTGAGCTGGGTATCAGTGATATACAGAATAAAACATTGACCCCTGTCTTCCAGGACCTCCCAACATGGCAGTGAACTATCATGACAAAGGCTCTGTGCTAAGCCCGCAGGAATTTTGAGATGGTGTCACTTTGGTGAAATTGATTTGCGGACGTCTCATCTCGCTACAGCGGGCGAGGTTCTCAGGGACAGATTCACATCAGTCAAGCTCTCGAGAGACTGCTGTATAAACCCAAATCACAATTTATTAATTTGCCATGAGCAAGGAGAACTTTTAAGCAGAGTGGACATTTGTGTCACCTTGACTAACACGTTCTCTCCCAGTAGGAAACTAGATAGGAAGACAAATGGTAATGAGAACGCAGCTTGAGTACACAGCCTGAGCAGGGGATATTAGAGGGATGGTTTTAATGTCAAAGGGTGTCAAATTATCTGAAGCTCAAGCTTTCACCCCCTCTTTGGAAATGGACTTGCCAAACAGGACTGGATGTTCCCGTCAGCTCACCCATGCCCTCTCCCCTTGGCAAGACCTTTCCCTCTTACTCCCGCTTTCTCTTTCCATGCAGACAGTCCCCTTTGGTTGACACGTTCTATCTTTAGATTTGTTAATACCACTAAGAAAGCTCCAGCCAAACTCTGTTAGTTTCCTGTCCCTGGTGGAGAAGGCATTCTATCTTTTGAGTGCCCAACAGAGATCCTTGGTGTTTGGGTTGTATTGTTATTATTTAACTCATTCGTTCTCAGATTTGGTGAAACTTTAGAAACACCTGAGAAATCTGAAAAAAAAATACCAGTGCCTAGTTCCCACTCCCAGAAATTCTGATTTAATTGATACAGGGTGCAATCCAAGCATTGGGCTTTGTTAAACCTCCCCAAGACATGCAACCAGAATCTGGGGTTCATGAAGCGTTGAAATTTAAAAAAAAAAAAAAGATTTGCATTTGAGACAAGTTTGAGAATGACTGATTTAACTCAGAATTGGAGGACGCTTGACCAGCACGAGTGTTCTGCTTCCAGCCCAAGATGATGATTTATTTGGTTTGGAGTGGGAGTTAGGCACAGGCACTTTTACAAAGCTCCCCAGATGATTCCATTGTGCAGCCAGGGTTGATTTTAAATGGTCTAAACGTTAATTTTAATTTTACTGAGTTTTTGGTATTAATTTCTCCTTGGACCTGGCACTGTACAGAATTGGGAACACAGAAGATGAACTGAGGGAAAGGTCTGTAGAGGTGAGTTTTCCCAGAGGGACAGCAGGGGGGTCTGTGTGTGTAAGTGCAGTGACTTCAGCAGGAAGAATGTGTGGGCAGGATGGATTGGGATACATAATCTTAGGGCCATTTTCTGCTGTGTCTTTTTTTTTTAATGGACCACTGAGCTATACCTCACCCCACCAGTCTCTGCCATATCTTAGAGAAACTTCAACAGAAACCAATTAAGTCAATGGATGGACTTGAGGAAAGTTTATTCTCCTGCATACTTTTCTACGAGGAATCTGACTCCTTGTCTTCTTTGAGTGCTCTTTTGGCCTGTTCTCCTGAGAACCTCCACCTGATCCCCCTGCTTTCCAAAGGTCACACCTTGAAGGAGGCTGAGCTGTATTTTGGTCCATATTGTCTTTAGCAGTAGCTATGTTTAGCAGAGAAGTAAGAGACTGGAGAAACTCAGCCTGTCATCTTCCTAAATAAGCTAAGGATTTTCCATTTTCTTCATAATTCCCTAATTTCCTGTTGTCATTTCTAACCTTTCCAGCATGCATTAAAATTCATTTGAGCTTTCTGGGTGTTTGCAAACTTGTCTGATCACAGGGCATCTGGGAAAGCCATCAATTCCACTTTGTAAGCAACTTAAAAAAAATGCATTCCTAGGAGAGGAAAAGGCAGTGGGAAGGGCAGAGGTCCACTCCAGTGCCTCCACCCTTCCTTCCCCTGGGACTGCTAGTCATAGGACTTGGAACTAAACGATTCCGAATAATGAAAAGGGGTATCCTTACTATACTAGTAATTTTCTTCTTCTAAGTACAGGGTGATAATTGAGTCTTAAAGGATCCACTTGGCTTGAAGTGAAGGGCTGTGAGCAGACCTTTGGGATGAATGTGGTCTGAAATAAGACTCTTGCCCTCTGTGCCTTGATTTCTCCATCCACAGTAGTTTTCCCCCATTTGCTCTGCTGGTAGGCAGGGATGGATCTAGGCTTTGTGGGCTCTGAAGCTAGTATGAGTTTTGGCTTCATCTTTAATAAAGAGAGCACAAAATACAAGCACTAAATCAAGTGTACACGAATGAACAGTTGTTTAGAATGAGAAAAGAAATCACAGCAAATTTTAAAGTTTAAAAAGCAGAGCAATAACAAAACACTACAAAACCCAGCAAAATGTAAAAATTTTTATTACTCATTTGTATTGGTACTCCCCTCTAATGCCTTTTTCACTACCTTTTTATTTGGCTGCACACTTATTAATTGCTTCTTTGTATTACTGAGATGTTATAGTATTATTTTCAATATTTCCTTTAGCATGACTGATGATTTATTTTTGACTATTAACAATTAGGAAAGTTTATTTTGGCTTCACAACATGTTATTGGTCATGTCATATAAACTCTTAGGATTGGGAGGACCTCTCTCAAATTTCTTTCATATATGAGCTGTAAGATTTCAGGACAGTTCAAGTTTCTCAGTACCTAATCTTCAATACTCATTGGATTGGTGATGATCATTCATTGCGGTCATGGGAGATTTCCATGGAAGTAAACGGTCCTGAAGCTTAAGCCCCCTTTCCCTCCTACCATGGCTTCTCTGGAAAATGAGTAGAAAAATGCTCACCATGTCCTTTCTTCCCTGCCCACTCCCACCACGATGCGGGTTGGCCATGCGACCGTTGCTCAGACCAACTTAGAGCATAGAGTGTGTGTGTATCAGTGGCAGCTGCGCAGAGATTAAAAAAACTGAAATCAGTGTCCCTGATGCTTAAAGCGTTTCCAGTTAACACATGGATACATTTACATTGGATCAAGTCACTAAGCAAATGTTAGGAATGAATGAAAGAGCTTGTGGTGTCACGCTCATCACATCTTTCTCCTTCAATCCAGTAGTTTTCAAACCGTACTATACAGACCTCTCAGTTTCCGCAGAGTTCCCTGGGGGCCGCCTAGAGGGACGGTGGGGGAAGTGGTGGGGTGCCTGGGGAGGGTGGGGCTTCTCAGTGGGTAGGGCTCTGTCCTCTCCCCTCCCCCCAACCAGATTCAATCAGCTTCAACTGTTTTATATATTGAGGCTCTGTGAAAGATTTCCATTAAGTGAAAGTGTTTTGCTTAAAAGAAAAGTTTGACCATTTTTTCCCCATCAGTTTATTTTCATCAGGAACAAGTATTATGCATCCCAGACTTGGACTCTGTCATTTGGAAATACAAGCCATTTATTTGCCAATGATGACTAGTCAAACCATTGCATAAAGGCAATTAAATGATTTTTCCTGTCCTGTTTCACTACGACAGGTTTGTATGATACGTATGTCAGTTCCATTCAGGATTGCATTATTTCTGCTTTGCTTTGTGTTCAGTTTTCTATTTGAAATGCAACTGTTTGAACAAAAAAATATTTTGTTTCAGTTGCTTCACACAGATACTCTGGGAACACCAACAATTTCTTAGTACAGCAGGAACACATCCACTGATGTGTTGGCACTTAATAGGTTTTTTTTTTTTAATTTTCCTTTTTAGCTCTCAGAGTTATTCCTGTATTCACTTGAGGTTTGTCCTAATATTTTTCTCTGGATTTCTTTATCAAGCTCTACATTTTGCCAACTCTTCCATTTAAGTGTTTGCTTTTGTAAGATAATTTGCTAATGAGATATGATTAGCATTTTTCAGATGTTGTTTACTTTTGGGCTATATCTTGTTCTCTTTTTTATAAAGGTCATAGGACGTTCTATTATCTTTCCTTCTTTCTTCTTCCTTATCTTCAAGAACTAGTCAGGAATTACATACCTTAGGCAATTAGTAAGTCAGTTTATACTTGAATGAGTAGATACTTGAACAACTTGGTATTTCTGATTCCAAGTTTTTCTTTTAGATCTTTTTCTCTTCCATGAATTTCTTGGGATCTAAGTCGGGTTCTTCTCTTATTCTAGTCTTTCTACCTGGGAAATCCCCCCCACAACCATGCCTTCAGCGCCACAGGTGCAAGAATGACATCCGTTTATCTCTGAGGCTGTGTTTATTTTCCTGAGTTCAAGACTCATATTTTTAATGGCTACTGAGTTATCACCAGGAAATCCTCCAGTGTCTCAAACAGGTGTCCAGTATTAAACCACTTTTTGTGAGGAAGGATTCATTTGCCTCCACATTATGTGATAAACCACTGCGTTTGCTCTGTAACGTTACTTTCTTTTTGAGTGAAGCATAATACCAGTTCAAGGAAGCTCCCTTTTCAGGGTCAGCCAAATTCAAAATGGTAAGAGTAAGTTTAAAAGAAAATAGCTGTAATTAGAAGTAATCTGTTACACTTTAATTAAGGTAGTCAAACCAAGTAATTGCTCATTGTGGTAAAAGTTTGCCAACCTTCTGGGAGTCTAACAGTTAACCCTCTGGTTAGGGATCCAGGCACATGCCCAAGCTGTGTCATGAACCATATTTATAAGACTATAAAATATGGAACGTAATTTTCTCTGTTAGAAATCTGATTTTTGAAATCAAATTGAAAACCAGTAGAAATATGTTCTTTTTTGATTGGAATTTGGAAAAAACGTCTCTTTCCGAGAGTCATACTTTTATGTGTCTGAAAGTCTAGATCGTGTTCATCCCTTTAAAGCTTTTTACTCAGCTCACAGATATTTGCTAAGTGCTCTCTTGTCGCAGGCACAGTTCTAGATGCTGGGAGACCCTGGAGGACGGGGCACATATTACCTTCAAGAAGCCACTGAACAAGCAAACACACAAGTGACATATAACTTCAAAGAGTGGTAGGTAAAGTGGGGAGATGGCACAGAACAGGGTGAAGGAGGGTGATGGGTGAGCTGGGGGTGCTGTCTTCCCTAAGCGGGTGAGGGCGGGACTCTCCGAGAAAGCAACCTTTGGAAGTGAGAGTGAGCTGTGCAGAGATCTGGGGGAAGAGCATTCCAGGTGAGGGAACAGCAAGTGTAAAGTCCCAGAGGCAGGAATGGGTGCAGCGTGTTCAGCAGGAGTTTTGAACTGGGGGTCCATGGACAGAATCAGGGGGAAAATTACGTCTCTATTTTCACTGACTTCTAACTGAAATGTAATGATTTCCTCCACTCATGAATATAAGCAAGCAAACTGCAGTAGAAGTGGCAGCCTCCGTGACTCTGTCGGATGAATCACAGACACTTTCATGTCACGTTACAGTTGTTACAGATATCTGCAAATGTCATTGGCCCTCGTCATGACTTCAAAAGTGTAACAGCTTTCAGAGCTGTGGCTAGATTCTGTTATTTAGCACGTCCATGAAGAAGCACAAATTTGATCTTTAGTATTCTGTATCACAAATTTGATCTTTAATATTCTGATAATTGTATTTCAATGTAATGGTATCTTTTGTAACCTTATGCATCTTCTTTTATGCATTTAAAATTTTTCTTCTGGGAGGCGATCCGTAGGCTTTGCCAGGCTGCCAAGGGGATTCACAGCATGGAAAAGGTTAGAACTCATGTGTTACTTTTTTAGATTCCACATCAGAAATAGACTCATAGACATAGAGAAACCTACCGTTACCAAAGGGAGAGAGGGATAAATTAGGAGTTTGGGGTTAGCAGATACAAACTACTATACACAAAATAGATAAACAACAAGGTCCCACTGTATAGCACAGGGAACTGCATTCAATAGCTTGTAATAACCTGTAATGGAAAAGAATATGAAAACGAATATATATATGTGTGTGTGTGTGTGTGTGTGTGTGTGTGTGTATAACTGAATCACTGTGCTGTATACCAGAAACTAACACAACATTATGAGTCAATTATACTTCAATAATAACAAAGCAAAACAAAACAAAACAAAAAAAACCTTAGTGTTAGGACAGCAAGATGGCCAGCATGACTGGAGTGAAGTTCAAATTTAGTAGTTGAGCTGGACGGGGGTGGGGGGGGAGGTGTCAGGTCACGAGGGCTGGAGAAGCCACAATAGAGAGCTGAGGGTTTATGTTAAGGCCAATGGGAAGTTATTGGAGGCTTTTGAGTCACAAGGCAACATGACCAATTTAAGTTTCAGGCCACTCTGGCTGCTGTGGGGAAAAAAGATGGTTGAGTTAAGAGTAGTGTCCTGGAGACCCTAAAAAGGCCAGCCCAATTGGGAGATGATGGTGGAGGCAGAGGTGACGAAAGAGGTCATGATTACCAATGTATTTTGACAGAATTTGACAGGATGTGGGCGTTTGAGGAGAAAGACTTTCAGGTTTAGAACAAATAAAGAGCAGTGACACTTACCAGGATGGACAAGCCTGGGAGGAGTACTTTTGGGAGTGGGGAGTGAAGTGGCTGTGGAACCAAGAGTTCCTTTTTGAACATATTAAATTTGAAATGCCTTCTAGTCATCCACATGAGGCTGCTGAGGGGGGAGCTGGGTATGAGTGTGGGGCTTGGGGACGGGGTTAGGGCTGGAGAACTACATTTGGCGGTCCCGGGGGCACAGCAGATCTGTAAGGTTGTGGGACAGGATAAGATTATCCAGGGAGAGAATAAATCCAGTGCTCTGGGGGCAGCGTTTCCACGTCTGAAGAGAAGGAAGGAGCTGGTAAAGCCAACTGAAAAGTAGCAGCTCATGAGGCAAGAAGATAGTACAAATGTTTAAAGAAATACTGAGAAAAAAGAAAGAAATTATTAAAGGTTATTATAAGATATTGAATATAGTATATATGTATGTATATGCACGACTGGGGCATGTGCTGTACACCAGAAACTGACACATTGTAACTGACTGTACTTCAATTAAAAAATAACAAATAAAGTTTATATAAATGATTATAAATGAACAAACAAAAAAATCACTTTAATTAGAAAATATGTCGTATTATTGTACTCAAAAAATCTAATTTTGTAACCCAAACCATAACAGAGGAGCAGAACCTACTGCACCTCCTGGAACTTCACTTGAAACTCTGGTTTTAGCTGTGGACAAGGTTCTGGATTGAAGGACTTGAATTACAGACCGTGGGTGGCCTTTAGCATTTTATGTTCTTGGGTAAGTTGTTTGGCCATTTTGTTCTTTTTTTTTTTTTTTTTTTTTTTTTGTCTATAAATTGAGATCCATACTGCTGACCTATCTCATGGGAAGACTGTGTGAAAAATCTCACTGAAGAGCAAATGGACCGCAATTTGCTTTACAATACCTGGGTGTTAAACATCAGGGTGGGGTTTTACTCAGTTCAGTATGGCTCTTACTGGGACCCTGAGAGCACCAGTCTGAGTCTATTGTGTGACTCTAATGGGTCCCATTCTAGACAACAGTGATTAGTTTTTAGCTGTTTCCCGTCTTTTCAAGGCACTTCTAGCCTCACTGTTTCAGACCTCAAATGGGCCTCCTGAGCCTGACTTCTCCAAGGGTCTCACATGTGGACCATCTTTCCCAAATCTCATCCCCCCCAAGATATGGAAAGTCTTCCAGTTCCCTCGGGGCTGTGCCTCAGAAATGTCTGTGTCCCGTGCCCTGCCCTACACCCTCACCGATAGGCACCGAGCCCGTGGAGTCGTGGGAACAACTCAGTCCTTTACAGGTGATGGGTGGCTCCCACTTCGTTTCCCACTCTTCCATTGTCTGGAGCTCAGTGTGTCCCCCCAGTGCTGCCTCTTCCCTGTTGATGGCTAATTCCAGTCTCTTCCAGGTGTGCCAAGCTTTCCCAAGTTCCAAGATACAGATGTGGAAAGATCTTTAGTCTAATTTTGTAACCCAAACCATAACAGAGGAGCAGATTCTACTGCACCTCCTGGAACTCCACTTGAAACTCAGAGTTCCAAGTGAGAAGAGTAAGAGCCCTGGATTCTGATTCTGTGCCACGACAAGCCTTGAGCAGGTCACCTCAATGTGGAGTCTCTCTTTCCACTTGTAAAAAACACGTAGTTTAGGTAAATACTAACGTCCTCATCACTCAGCCAAACCAGTCTAATGGGAGGGACCAAACCTTGTTAAAATGTTAATGGATAGTAAGTGTTTCCTCTTCCAGGCCATATTTTTGTTTTTATTTTTGTTTTAGGGAAGTATAGTCAGTTATAAAAAAAAAGTGTAGTCAGTTATAATGTATCAATTTCTGGTGTACAGCATTATGCTTCAGTCATACATATGCATACATATATTCATTTTCATATTCTTTTTCATTATAGGCTACTACAAGATATTGAATATAGTCCCCTGTGCTATAGTGAAAAAACTTATTGTGTACCTATTATATGTATAGTAGTTAATATTTGCAAATCTTGAACTCCCAATTTATCCTTTACCACCCCATTCCCCTCTGGTAACCATAAATTTGTTTACTATGTCTGTGAGTCTGTTTCTGTTTTGTAGATAAGTTCATTAGTGTCTTTTTTCTTTTCTTTTTTAGATTCCACATATGAGTGATAGCATATGCTATTTTTCTTTTTCTTTCTCTTTCTGGCTTACTTCACTTAGCATGACGATTTCCAGGTCCGTCCATGTTGCTGCAGATGGCATTATTTTATTCTTTTTTATGGTTGAGTAGTGTTCCACTGTATATAAGTACCACAGCTTCTTTACTCAGTCCTCTAGCGATGAATATTTAAGTTGGTTCCGTGTCTTGGCTGTTGTAAACCGTGCTGCTGTGAACACTGGGGTGCATGTGTCTTTGAATTAGAGTTCCCTCCAGATATATGCCCAGGAGTGGGATTGCTGGATCATACAGGTCACATTTTTGAACTTTACCTTGAGTGCCCTGAGGAATTTTGTCTTCCTTTATTCCAAAGGGTTTATTTCGATATTGATTATACATAAATAGCGGGGCAGGCCCATAGGAGTATTATTACTTCAGGTAGTTCAGCCTTTAGGAGCCCTCAAACCACCTTCTCACTTATATCCATGGACAGTCCTGACTGTGAGGACCAGTTGTTTAAATGGAAGGGACTTGGGGTGTAGGTCAGTGAGAATGATCTAATACAATGGCATTATGCTTCAGGCCCATAGAGTACGTCTCATGCCAGAGGGGAATCATTTGACGAGAAAATGAAAGACTGCAGTTCACCGATTGTGAGCTCCTCTCCCCCCTCTCCACTGGCCTAAGAATAACCATATGAGGGTTTCCCATGGACAAAGGTGGAGAGTCAAGATAATTGGAAAGTCATCACCAGACATCACACCCAGCACATCTGTGTTCTGGCTCCCAGACTGCAGAAAGGACCCTCAGGTCTCTGCTAAATCCAGAGGGACAGCCTCGCTCTTCAGAGGCTGCCTGCCTCAGTGTCAGCATGGTTAAGAGGAAACCTATCAAAAACAAGGATTTGTGAGTCCCACCATTACCCCTCCCTCTGCTTCTCCAGAATCATCTTGGCACAGGATGACTCCTGTGGCCTTTTAAAGGCTGGATTGTGATGCCTTTGTCAGCTGTGCAAAAGGTCTAGAGAGGCACCCCATCGAGGAGAACAGGGAGGAAGATGTCCACTTCCACTCTTCAAGACCTGAAAGAGAACAAGCAGGTGGAATTGTGCAGCACTGAGCAGCGTCCCTGGGGAGAAGCAAGACATCTGCCATCTAACCGGCTTTGGGCTTTGTGGGGGAGCATCCAAGATCAGACAAAGGGTGCCTGGGAAAATAAGGTAGATCACTTGAATATTCAGTTTTCCAAAATGTCTACAATCTAATTAAACAACACAGTTGATCTTGGAGCTCTTGAAAAGGTCTTTTTAATTAAACTTTGTATTTCTTCTCTCTGCTCTGCTGAGACATTCCAGGATAGCATTTGGCTTTCAGTGAGCATTCATTCTGGCCACTCGCGATGGTCTGGAAAAGCCCCACTGCTGAGTTAACAGAATTCTTAAATGTGAATATCGTTGACTCTTCATTTTCACCCATACTCAGAAACGTTCATTTTTAAATGAAACTTGCATGTGATTATATTTATTCTTTTGTGAGCTGTCTGCAAAATATCTGACTCTACAGAGAACTCAGTTGTTTAAGTTTCAGGTCATATTTCAGTCCTTTCATCTCTAAAATGGTGTCACCGTTCTCACTCTTAATACAAAATTATTCTACACTTTGGGTTAGGACATGACAAAGAGAAAAAAAAGAAAAAGTTCATGACAATGTGTGTGGTATAACCTACAGCACAGTAGCCAGAATTCATCAGAAGCTGGATATCAATCATCCTGCATTAAAGTGAGGAAGCTAATACAGTGTAGAGATTGCTTGAGTCTAAAGCATCAATTTTAAAGCTTAGAGCAGAGAGAACCCCATCTTGGATGAAAAGGACATCAAATTATTATGTAGACATTATTCTTATAAACTACTCATGTTCTAACTGGGAGAGGGTTCTGTACACACTGGAGACAACTGATTGATTGACAGGTAAGAAAGAGAGGATGGGATTAGGAAAGATGGGTGAATGGAGATGGATGATGAATTGCCTTCCTGTAATACTGTTTGTAATAATTTGAAACTGTGCGACCATTTTCTTCCCTGTAGAAACACACTTTACCAAAAGAACCCTGTTTCAGCCGAATGCTCTATACATATCTACATAGTCCACATGCCTCCATCTAAACTCTTGGGAAAAAAATGAGTCAGGTCAGCATAGATTTCAAATTGGAAACAAAATACATCAAAGTAATTTGGATGATTAAAATCCAAGATCCACCATGATGGACTGGTGTTAAAAATATTACTGTAACCTTCCCAACAAATTTTGTTATAGAATATTATTTTAGAGTGCAGCAAAACAAACTCCTAAAACTGACCACCAGAATTTTTAAAAATAATTTGTAATATGAGAAGTCTGGCAGACTCTTTTCTGCTTTCCTATAAGCATTAGTATATTGTACTTCGGGAAACTTAATTTATTTTACAGCAAATGCTAAGTAAGTCAGAAGTAATTGCATTTTAATGTGTGTATAAGAAACAGGAAAGTTTAAGTTGGGAAGGAACCAAGAGGGTTTTCAAAGCTTGACTTTCTTCTTTTTGAGTACAATCACATGATGCATTTGTCTTTTTTCTTCTCCATATGAAAGTAGAGTAACTCTGCTTGCTCTGTGTTGCTGCCTTGGAGGGCTTTGCTTCTAATAACTCATCACAAACAATTTGAAAGTTATTCTTTTTAAAAAAATTCCTATGGGAGAGCGATGGCCTCTCTAGAGCATGCTTTGCTTCAAAAACGACTAATGTCCAGACTGTCCACATCATTAATGAACACAAGTGGCTTGAAATGTTATACAGGGAAATCTGTTCCTCTTAAGAACAAGATCAGGAAAATAGCAACGGAGAAGATAAGCCCATTTATAATAACATATGAGCAACCATGGGAGTAAAGAGCTGAGATCTCTTTCCAGCGCTAAACAAGGAACCAAACTATTAAAGGCAAAGAACTACTGTTAGTCCTATAACCCAAAATGTAAACTGGATCCTGAACCTCACCTTCACTGTAATTTTCTAAACTTCTGGAAAATGAACTCTGTAAGCTGGGCATGCTGAAGGCACAGACATAATGGACTTCATTAGGTAGATGCAATCAATGTTATGGTTACTCACCAACACTTTTAGCTAGTGGAGGATTTGGGTAGCATTATTTTATACAGGTCAAAGCTTGTTAAAAATAAACTCCAAGGTCAAATGATAAAATAACATGTGAAAAATCTTTTGAATGTTTAAAATGCAATGCTAATGTAAGAAAGTATTACGTTAATGTCAAATACAGGTAGAATGGATGACAGGGGCTGGGGACTCATTTTTAGATGGAAATTCCATGATATTTATTCTAAATGAAAGTAACCAGTACATTTATCCTTTGCCATTGAACTTGAAGAAAGAGAAAGAAATTGAAATTTGTATTAGTCAGGACTCTATTTTCAGATAACAGAAACTCAACTCGAACTAACTTAAGCAAAATGGGAATTTATTGGCTCACGTAAAACCGAAAGCCCAGAAAGAGAGTTGAATCCAGGGACTCAAATATCGTTTGGCCTCTCTCTCTCTCTCTCTCTCTCTGTTGGCCTTATCCTTTCTACTACTGATGCTCTTTTGTCAAGAGATAGAAAAGATGGTGTATTAGTCAAGGTTCTCCAGAGAAATAGAACCAATAGGATGTGTATTCAAAATCTGAAGCGGGGGCTGGGAGGCTGGAGACCCAGGGAGGAGCCAATGTTGAAGTTCAAGCTCCTCTTTCTTAGGGGAACTCCATCTTTTTTTGAAATTCAGGTCTTCAACTAATTGGGTGAGTCCCACCTGCATTATGGAGGGGAACCTGCTTTACTCAAGTCCACCTACTTAAATGTTAGTATCATCCAGAAATACCCTTACAGAAACTTCCAGAACACGGTGGGAGGACTGAACTAACCTCACGCAGGCTCCCTCTCACTCTCACACCCTTATTTTCTTTCCCTTTTTTCATCTATTGTACTTTTCTTTTATCTTGCAATGTTTTACTTATATCTGAAAACGACCTAAATCCTTTTTGGAAGAAGGCAGCATATAAATGAACAAACAATTCTTATTTTACAACGTGACTTCAGGTATTTTAATCAATGCATTTTGTTATCTTAATAAAATGCCCCTTAAAGACCCCTTTCAAGGAAACTTTCTGGTAGATACACGCATTAGAGAGAACTTCCCTGACCCGTCAGTCTAGACTCTAGATCCCGGAGTGGGCAAAATCAGATGAGCAGCCCTCTTACAGGGATGTGCCTCAAATATACATAACAGACACCTCCCTTTTAAAAGAAAATAATTATCATAAGCCTTCATTACTGATATTTTTACTATAGGACCTAAATATGTGGTTATAAATGAGATAAAAGCTCCTTATATATATGGTCAGTATACAACTACATAAAGCCAGAACAAGTTTATTAATTGAATTTTTCATAGCAAAGCTACAAACTAAAATATTAGCAATTTTATTGTGATGAAGAATGCCATTTTGCAGAAATTAAATTTCAAGTGCAGCTTTCTGTCTAATTTATATATATTTTCGGTTTCCCTTCTGTGACTTCTGTAATACTGATGTGGCTTCAATGTTACTAGTAGTAATACTTAATCACCTAAGTATATTTTCTGAGCCAGCAGTAACATTTTCAAGACTTTGTTTTTCACTTCAATAAAATCTTACCTCATACATAAGTAAAACTCTCAATGAGAAATCCAGGGATGTCTAGGTTAAAAGTAGCTCTGTAAAACTGCCCTGCTCTCTTGAAGATAAAATTCACATCACAATGTAATTGGAATATGTATTAAACGGGTACCAAAGCCAATTACCGCTTGAATAAGGACCAGGAAAATGCTTCACTGTATATTTAGTATTATGCTGGCTGCTAATGAATTTTTGCAAGTTGGTATATAAAATGGTGGGATCTGCTTACAAGAGGAATACATACTGACTGCAGTAGAGCGGATTCTTTTGAATGTAAAACTTTGACTATGGGATTAGTGAATCAACTCTCTCAGCACTTTCCTCTTTTCAAACTCCTGCACAATTTCTGTCCGCATAGCATCCTCATTGGAAGTACACGTATTGCATGGATATACTCAGAGTCCCACGTGATTCTGAAAGTAGTCATTCTTTTTAAAGATTATCGTTGAAATTCAAATGTAATATTACCAAAAAAAAAAAAAAAAAAAAGACCCCAGACCCCGAGGAAACACAGGCAGCCCACAGCTTGAGAAGTATTGCCTTATGGATGCTTCTGTACCAGGCAGACCCCTGGGAGGAAGAACAGCCGTGTCACTGGGTTGGGAGAGATGGGAAAGGAAGGCCGCCCTAAGCCCCAAGCCCAAGCCCTTCTTTTCTTTTCCTCCTCACCACTTGTCACCGTTTGTCCCTGGTGTGGATGGACCAACCCAAGGCTGCTCCTTCCCTGGTTGCAGAGGGGTCACTGTCCACGTTCACCAGATGGTCTGACAAAAGGAAGGCTGAGGAGCCCTCAGGCAGTGCTTCTCACACTTTAACGTGCACACAGCCCCCTGTAGACCTTGCCCAAATGCAGATTCTGGCTCAGTACGGGGGGCCTGAAATTCTATTTCTGACAAGCTCCTCGGAACCATCGCCGCCCTTGGCTGTGGCCCTCACTTGGAGGGTGAGTCTGAGGCTGCTGGCTCCCTTTGAGGATGCATCCTTGAGGAGGTGAATGTTCCATCTTTTGCCCTAAGTTGCTGGAAAGTTGCCTTAACCCTGTGTTTTGCTTGGGACTGCGGCATTTTGGCTTCTATGAAATGGAGCAGAGGCTTATTAAGCAGAATAAACAGATGACAACAGTGGTGTTTCAATCTGAGAGAAAGCAAGGTTTCACTCATGCCACTAGCTGCTATGAAGTTTCTATAAGATTAATAGCCAAAGACTCAGTATAAATAACTCTAGAAACTCTGAATTAATGATACTTCTACTTGGTGGTAAGTCAATAATTCGAATGATTTAGAAGTGAATTGAGTGATTTTATTTCCCTTCTGTGTTGAATTTCAGTGACTGCAGGGTAGCTTTAACACACCATTATATCAGTCTGGTCCCAGATTGATATTCGTGGTTAGGAAATAATTTTATTTTTAATTAAATGCTATGTATTATTAGAAGGCACTCATGACAAAGTTATCTCCCTTCTGTGAAGCCTATGGAAATATCCTTGTATCAGTTATAAATGCTGTTAGCTGTGAGCGACAGAAAAGCCAACTCACTGTGGTTCTAGCAGATGGTGAATTACTTTCCTCACATAGCAAGAAGCCTGATGTAGGTGGCCTGGTATCAGTTCAGCCGCTCAGTGATGTCAGGGTCACTATCTTGGCAATTCTTCTGGTCCTCCCCTCGTCCTCACAAGGTGGCTGCCTCTGTTTTAGACGTCAAATCTGCATTTATGGTAGGAAGAAGGTGGATAAGGACAGCATCAGACTTATCCATTGACTTGACCAGGAAAGTCAAACATTTCCCAGAAGCCCCCAGCAGAGTTTTGCTGGCGCATCACCAGCCAAAACTAGGTCACATGACCACTCCCTCCCCAACCCCCAGTGATGGAGGCAAGGGAGAAGTTTGGAAAAAGATGATGGATTAGTCATTCTTCTTCTTTTTTTTTTTTAATTTCAGACTTCTCTTCTGCTTAACTGTAAAGCAGAATATTTTTTATCTCTTTTTTATGCTACTTCTCTGTTGGCAGAAATTGAGGTAGTTTAAAAAGTACCTCAGAAATTCCTCAAAGGAACCTCAGAGTCCAAAGATTTCTGATTAATATGAAAAGTGGAACATAAAAGAATTCCATTACCTGACACTCCTAAGAAAATGGGGTGCGGTCCTAAGGCCAGCGGTCTCAGGGTCATTAACAAAGTCAAAGCATTCTTATGCTTTCATCCCCCTAAGTCTTTCACCGAGACTACAGAATTAAGCAGAGAAGATTCTCCTTTTCTTAGTTAGAGCAGAGTTGGGGCTTTTTGAATGAGAGTTTCCAGAAATAAAATGTAAGGTAATGATACAAATCTCCTGTCACTTGGCTCCTCTGTCCTTCCCTGTCTTATCTCAGCAGGTCGCTGCTCCCAGGGGTCCACCTACTGCTGGAGACCTCAGCCCAGTGGCTTTCTTGTTTCCTGCTTGCGCATCTTCATTAAGGAACCAAGAAATAACTCTGCAAAGACGCCAGTCCTTGCACAGTCTTTGATTCCTTGACCTCTTTGTTTTGACGCTTTGCTATGATGCAATAGTTCTTAGCACTAAACTTTGCATATTTGATAGATTTGTTTTGAGCTGGCCAGGGATTCTTGGCTTTTAGATCCTAAATTTCAAATTCTGTTTGTAAACACCACGGTTCTTAGTTACTATTTCTAAGGAAGGATTAATTTGGCTGCTCTGCATCTGTCTGTTGGGAGAGTCTTCTGTTTTCCTGGTTTTACTAGGAATTCTGCATTTCTTATCTTTTGTGCTGAACTGAGATATTGGATGGCTGCCGTTACGATGCTGGGCTAACTTATAAGTGGATTTCTTAGTTTACTTGTACTTAAGTCAATGCCATGCGGGAGGCTGGTGTTCCAGATCCTAATTCTTGGCCTGGTCCCCATCACTCCCAGATGTCAGCCTCCAACAGGATAGGAAATGTTTAACCATCTTTTCGGCCTTGCTTTCATTGTGTCTCGGACCACCATTACTGAAGAAGTACTGGATTATAATCACACAAGATTGTAACTGCAATAGAATGAGAAAGTCTATTAATATATATTTAAATATATAGCATCTTTTTGAGATTTATTTTAAGGAGTTATTTTTTTTAGTGGTATCTGTGTTTCAAAGAAGATATGGGGAAAGAACTCAGAGATAGGACTCTGCAGGCAAAGGGTTCAGCTCTTGAGCATCTGGATGAAAGCATTTTAAGCAGGGGGTCTTATCCAGGCCACTTAAATCATATGGTGTGGATGGAGCCGAGTCCACCCACTTCACCAGTCTTCACAGACTTGGCCCCCCCCCCCCCGGAATGAGCAAAAAGATGTTGCATGAGGGAACCCAGCATGGAGCAGGTTGAAATACCACGAGTCTCTGGGGTAGGAGTGGTAGGGATGTAAGGAAATAGCGCAGGAGAAGGAGGAGATTCTGTTTTTCTCCATTTTTCTCCACCTGCCTTGGAGGGAACCCCGATCATTTCTCTAACTAAATACTTTCAGGAGATAAAGACTATAATTACTGTGGAAAGAAAAAAAATCATGAATTAAAAATCAGATTTTGTCTCAACTCCCTGACATAATACATTTTTAAAAAGAGCAGATTTGGGGCGACTCCACTTTTCTGCTTTACTTGGACAACACAAAAGATCCCCATTTAGTAAATGCTCAAGATGGTGATAGTGGTGAAACTAGGAGTGCTTTTTGCTAAACAAAAAGCATTTCACCAGCAAACCGATGGAAAAGAATCGGAGCCAGAGATTTAAAGATGGAAAGAAACTTAGGAAGGTTAGTGTCAGGATTTTTGGAAATGACCAAAATGGGATGACTGCCTAAATACATACAGTGGCAAAAATATAGCCTGGCTCTTTGGAGCAGCAAACTAAGATGTGTCAGCTTATGGAACAAGGAAATGATGGGTCTGTACACACACTTTTTGATGAGCCACAGCTGGTGACTGTTTGACGTGTGGCATGGCAGAGTGTTTTTTTGTGTGTCCTAAAGTGCTGGAAGTTGGAGGTAACCACCAGCCAGGGCTTGGGGACATCTTTACCCCCTCAATCCAATCGTGGCCCTCAGAATTCCTAGGAGTCGTGAAGTCATACTCTTTTTGCATTGGAGAGGACTTGAAAGTTCTCTAGCAAAGTATTTCCTGATCTTTTTTGAGAATCCAGACCCCTTTTAACCTTAAAAAAAAAAAAGCTTCAAGGCCCTCCATATGCTAGTATTGTATTTTTAATATCTGTTCTTTGAGAAAATGCCAAAATAGCAAAAGACTTTTACAAATTCAGTGATGCTCATAATTTATTTTTACTGTATTAATCACAATAGCACCTACAAAATTTGAAATAGTATATAGAGTTGCCAGACATATTTTTAATTCTGTCTAAAGCAATATTCATGCCTATGGATTCACAGACCTCTTATAATGACTCCAGTGCTCACCACCCCATCCCTGGAGGTCTTTCATTCACAAATTGGGAAATATTACTCCAAGCACATTACCCTTTTGATACTCTACAACTGTCTTGTCAAGTTATTGTCCAGCCTGTACTGGAAGCCCTTCAGTGACGGGGAACTCACTATTTGTAAAGGTGTCTCATCCTGTCTTTGAATCATTCTCATTACTAGAGGATTAGACTTCATTATCTTGATACTCAAGTTCTTGTTACTTACATTACTTGCTTCTAACTATTTCCTTAGGTCATGCACACAAATCTGGCCCCTCGTCCACACACAGCCCTTCAAAAACTGTACACAGTGCAGCTACCTTCCCTGCTAAACTTCTCCAGGCTAAACTTACCTGGGTGCAGGGAGTATTTCTGAGTTAGTGTTTTCTTGAACTCGTTACATTTTAACATGTGAAATTGATATTATGATGATATTACCTCTGAACCAAGTCCTTGTCCCTTTTCCATCATCTTTAATTTCACCTGTTGTAATGGCCCATTTGTTCTCTGGGCTGTTGGGTATCACACCCAAAATGGAACAATTCAAATCTTGCCACATGAAGATATAAAATCGATACGGTTTTGTTTTTCTGTCACCCAGAACAAGAACTAAAAGGGAGAAGAGAAGGGTTTCTGCTTCTTTGTTTTTGTTTTTCTTCACCTTACCACTTCCGTTTCCAGTTTCATTTATTTAATGTTGCGTTGTGCAGAGGGGTGTGTGGTGGGAGCGCAGGGGCTGGGGTCAGAAGGTCTGTGTTCAAGTTCAGCTGCTCCCTCAAGGACCTTGGGAAAAGCCCTTAACTGCTCAGGATCTGTTTCATCTTCTGTAAAATCGACAGAGTAATTCGTATACCATTAATCTGCATAACGCTTTAGTATTATAGCCTATTTCCCCACATGTCCTTTTCCTAGTGTTCAGCTATGTCCCTGTGTCTCTCCTGAGTCTCTGTGAGATGCAGGGAGATACTGGAACTCTGCTGCCTGACCCTCTTCCCAGTGACTGCTTTCCCACCCTCGCTGGCTCCACAGTGTGTGTTCTCCCGCCACCCAGCTTGTTCTCGTGTTCCCCAAGGAAGCTTTGGTTTGCATTTTTATAATTTTCCTTAAGTGGTCTTCATCTCACCGTCTACCCTCCGGAAATGGTATACCCTTCTTTGTCAGTAAGAAAACAGAGGCTGTTTGGTCTAAACTTTATCAGCTGCCTTTCCCTCCATCATCAAAATGAATGATGTCTTTACTCATCCTTCCCTCCCTCTTGTCTCAGAGGAAGCTTCAGCCTTAATTCTTTCCAGGGCTAATGCATCTCCCTGTGGTCTGGGTCCTTGATATATCATTCGTCTCTTCTCTCTCCCTCTCTCTTCACAGCATTTCTCTAATCCGCAGACATGCTGAATTTCCACCAACCCTAAATAAAGCACATCACCTTTTCATGGCGACCCCCACTCGCTCCCTGCCTGTCACTGCTGCTGATCAGACCTGGGTCCCCACGTCACTGGGAAACAGTTGTTGCCCTAGCCTCACCTCCTCTCTGTTTGTCACCATCCTGGAGGCTCCTTGGTTCTGACAAGACCCCCTTCCTCATGCCACAATCTCCCTCTGAACACCAACTCCTCCCTGCTCTGGGGCTGGGTGCCCTCTGACCTCACTTGTCATCACCTTGACTTTCTCCCAAAACCTGGGGTCTGCTTTGGTTTAATTCCATTGGCAAAGACCTGCTGCCTGAGGACAGACCTCTGACAAAGGTAGAATGTGATGGAAGAAAGAACTAGGGCTTTGAGGTTCCACAAACGTGGGTTCAAATTCTGCTTTGTCATCTTGCTGGCTCCGGGCGGTCACGTGGCCTCTCTGAACCTCACTTTCCTCATTGTTGGACTGTACCTTGCAAAGCTGTTCTAAAGATTAAACGAGATAATGATGTGAAACCACATAAAAAGCACTTAAGAAACAGCAGCTCCAGTTAGAGCTAACTTCTCTGGACTGCAGAAAACTGACTCCAACACCGTGCACCTGGCCCCCACCCCTCTCTCCATCAGTCAGCCTCCCAGAACGGAGAGGGTGCTCATTCAACATGGCTGCCCTGTGCAGCTGGGCTTCAGGCACCAGCTGCCTCTCTGCCCTGCACCCACCCTGTTCCCACAGAACTTGAGTCCCCTGGCAGCCTGTATTTCCAGTTTCTGTTTTGTGCGAATAAGCGGACCACCCTACCCTCAACTCCACGAGACACATAATGCCTCAAACCCTGCACATAGGGTGGGACTTGCTAACTCGTTCCTCAACATCTAACCTCCTCTCTCCAAGTGCAGCCTCCCAGGGGCTGAGTCTGTTTCCCATCTCTCTGCACCTTCTGCAGACCAGCTCTTGAAAGCTCTCCTCCTATGACTGATGGCCCTCAAACTCCTTTCTCTCTCTGCCTTTTCTCATACCCACGACCCTGAGAGCCTCCCTGTCTTTTTACACCACTTTCTCATTTGAGCAATCGCATGCATTTAACAACTTTAGCCGTTGTCTACAAGCTGATAACCCCCGAACCACTGTAACATGAGTCCAAGTCCTCCCTAAGTCCAGATCCAGACGGCCTTCAAACTGTACGTGCCCCACAGTATCTTATTATTTATTTATGTATTATTGAAGTATGGTTGATTTACAATCTTGTGTTTCTGGTGTACAACAGTGATTCAGTTATATATATATATATATATATATATATATATATATATATATATATATATATATATATATATATACATATATATATATTCCTTTTCATATTTTTTCATTAGAGGTTATTATAAGATACTGAATATAGTTCCCTGTGCTATATAGCATCTTATTACCTTCCTTGCTCCCATGTTCCCCAGCTCTGTGAATGGAACCCCCACCCAAAGCAGGAAAGTTAGTTATCACCTTCTGCCCCCAACTCCTATTTCATCTGTCTCTACTTTTGATCACTTTTCTTTCCCATCTTTTCGTTCTGCTTTGTTCAAATTTTTAGTGTTTCACCCCATTTCTATAACCTCCACACTAGTCTCCCTCACAGCCACCCTGTTTCCTGAGTCAGAGATATCTTTTTTAAAACAGAGAATTCACATTGCCACCTTGCTGAAGTCTCTGACAGATCTCCTTTGCCAAAATCATCAGTGAAGCAGTCCATATCCTTCACAATTTGTCCTTTGAAGCTCACCCCTTGCCAGAAGTCCCCTGGACCCAGGCTGAGTGCCATGTGGCTTCTGTTTGGTTTGTAATTCAGTTCATCAACCAATCACTTCCACTCACAGGGCCTCTCTTCTGCCAAAGAGCCCAGCTCTGCTTGAATTGTTTAGCATATGTAGGTGATTCAGTCCCAGAACATTTCTTTCGGTGGATATTTTTAGTCATCAAATGATATAAATACTCCACACGTTAATCACAGAGTTTATAAAATTTGAGAGGAAACCTATAACCATCTGATGACATCTCAGAGATGTTTGAAAGAACCATGGCACAATGATACTAGCAGAGTGATTCTCAAAACTTTTTCCGGTTAATTGAACTCTGTTCAAGCTAACGGAAGGAAGTATCACAAATAACACAGTATTAAGTACAGAAGTCCACATATTTTGGTGTATAATACACTATGTATTTTTTCCATCTTGCAGTGTAACTTTTCTAAAGAAACTTTCATTAGATTGACAAAAAAATAATTCTTAATCCCAGATATCAAGCAGCTAATGCTAAATTGAGGAGTGACTCAAAAGTATGGGAATTTCAAGTATCAGACTAACTGGGAGACCACATTTGTTGCGATATATAAATTTACAACTATAATTTGGACTGAGAAGATGTTTTTCTGTCTTCACTTGACTGTTGATTTGCTTATGTTCTATACGGTCATGTCTTAAGTCTTAGCTAAAGATTGTCATTAAGGCTACCCCAGCAACCTGCTTCCTGATACATACTCTGTACAGCGAGGCTCATGGAAAGCTGGCGATTTTTGGTTTCTTTGTCATTATGTGTGGGTCAGCTGTAAAGCCCGTTCATTCACCAGAATCTACAAAATATAGTCATTGTTGAAATGAGAGGTCGTTCTATTTTTACTCACTTTCTCTTTAATTGCAAATTGTTAATGCAGGAATTTCCACAAAAGGGTTATGCGAGCATGCCCAAATCGCTTGAAATATTTTCCACTCCTCTGACTTCCCATGGGAAAAGCCACTAGGTTGCATTTGTGGCATCTCAGTTGGTTCAAGCAGCCTAATTGGGATTTAGAAGCTTTAAACAGTACGGGTTTACAAAGGGACATCCAGGATTGGAACTCCCGTCTCCATTCCCTCCCTGGAATCTGGAAATGTGTAAATTACATATGTAAAAGACTATCTGAATGATGGCCGCTCACATCCAACTTTTGTTGATTTGTTCACAATCTCATTTTTATATTTATTCCTTACAGTGATTTTTTGAAAAGATTTGAACTGTGTGCCAGGAACTTCATCAGGAAGCAAAGTACACTGTTGTGTGTTTTTGTTTTTTTGTTTTTTTGTTTTTTTGTTTTTAGAGGGGTTCACATCTCATCTGGGAGAAATATACTCTTGGGCACAGGTAACTCTCCTGCCTCTTGAGCAGAAGCACCTAATCATTCTGGCCCATCTGTCAGAGACGCCTCATTATAAACACAGGCCCTTTCGCAATGTAGTGAACCAATGCAAAACAATTAATTAAAGCTCAGAGGGAAAGAATTGCTTAAAGGTATATACTCCACTCAGGAAGGAAAATGCTTACTGTGATGCTGCTTTGACCCTCTCTTGTGCTTTTTCATACAGCCCTAGCCATGCACCCATGCAAATTTCATTTGCCCTACTTTTCAATTTCTGCTGTCTACTTTTCCGCATAATTTAAATGAGTCGGGGAAAAGAGCCAAAGTAAGCAATTCATCATTTGCCCCTCAAACTTCAGCGTGCCTACACTTCGCCGGGGGATCTTGTTAGAGTGCAGATTCTGGTTCAGTGGGTCAGAGGAGGTGCCTGGGAAGTTGCATTTCCAGGGAGCTCCCAGATGTTCTAATGCTGCTGGTCCCAGACCACAATTTGAGTAAGAAGGATCTAGAATCTAGGACAATATTTCTGATGCAATTTAGACTTCACCTCTTCAGGACTGCTGTGCAAACTCATCTCCATCTTACTTGCTTGGTATGATGGGGACATCCCAGATTTATCTTGCCTGCTTCACCTCTGCTTAAACCCCTGTTTCTCCTTGGCCTTGTGGCTGTTTCCTCTGGAATCCTTAAGGAAGCGCATCAGTGTCCAGGACTTTGATAGATCACATAAGGAATATGTTCACGATGTGGTCCCTCCTGACAGTTTTAGAAACAAAACGATGCACATTTTTTTCTTTCCTTTTATAACTGAACTATTGTGCAGCAGTGCACTGTTTGGAAAAATGCATTGGGCCGGTAGGAATCTGTCAAAAACTCCCTGTGGGTCTTAAGATCATATGCCTCAGTTTTCTTCTCAATGAGAAATGACAAGGTTGAATTCAATGATCTCTAAAGCCCCTTTCTGCTATAATCTTTTATGATTCTGAGAGTTGGTCATTTAATCATCTGGATGAATTCTTATTGATTTAAACCAACGGATGCTCCTCTAGGAAAGTAGTTCTGTTAATGTGGAACCCTGTTGCATTTATCAGGTTCCACTCTCCCCTCTGTGCTACCAAGAGCATATTATTTGACCCGTAAGAACAGTGCGTTTTGGGGGTTGGGGGGGTCTAGCTTAGTGGTAGAGCATGTGCTTAGCATGAGAAAGGTCCTGAGTTCAATCCCCAGTACCTCCATTAACAACAACAACAAAAGAATAGTGCGATGACACTATTCTTTGTTAGTTTGTACCCACCTGTCTTTATGGCTAGACTCTGAGTGTCTGGGTGGGTTTGGGCTCCTTGTGGAGAAGGGAGGCAGCCATGAGGACTGTGCCTAGTTGCCAAGACCACAGGGCTTGGCTGGACTAGGCAAGAATTTACCCAAAGTTCATGAAATTAGCCTAATCCCAAACCAGAAGTAGGAAGCAAATCTAAGAAGTGAAGCCAGAAGATGAAGGCTAGGGTACTGCCACGGGAGTGATGTGGAACCACAGTCAGGAAAATAAGATGTGGTCAGAAACTTGGAGGTTTGGGAGCAGGCTAGGAAACAATTTGGAAGGATGTAGGGTGAATGGTTCTGGACGGAGGATGTGGACACTCTTAGAGGGTGGGACTAATTTTTGAGTTGCTAGATTAAAGGAGCTCCTCAGGGCTGGTCAGAGAGCTTTGTGAGGGCAGAAACTCTACATCACTCGTTTTTTGCTAAATATCTCTAACAAATGCCAGATACAATAAAAAAGATGAATTAAAGTAAGAATGAACAAACGAATTAATGAATGAATGAAACAAATCTATTTCTAGATCACATAATTTATCTTCGTACCTCTGAATGATATAAGTTCATATCCTCATTATTTCTCAGGCAAACCAAAGGGACTCCCTAATTCTCCAGTCTCTTCCAATTTCAATTCCTATTACGGACTGCAGCAGGATTAGTTCTCTTGTTTGTGCCTTAGTTATTTGCATATTCTGTTCCATCGAAGAAGGTAAGTTCCTTGAGGTCAGAGATAGTGCCCTATCATGTTTTCTATGTCCAGCATAGGTAGTATTCAGTAAATATAAGTTGAAGTGAATCACCTGTATCCATATGTTAAGTAATTATAAGGATCCAATATCCTGAACATTTAAAGCAATATCTTTCCTTCTATATTATTCTTTAATAATCAGATACTCGAGAGTTATATTTGACTAAAATGTTCTTATAAAATCTACCTCATTTAACCCCTCACATTAATTATTACTTTAGACTTATGACTTTAGGGTTAAATTCATTTTTTTTATAGTAAGAAATTTTTTTATGAAGCAGTGGTTCTTCGATTTTTTTCTTTAAGTAGCAGACTCTGTGAGCGCTACGGAGCCTCTTTCCACCCAATGCTGTGCAAAATCTCACATACAATTTCAAGGGAAGTCAATCCTGGAGCTTCTGCTGGAAAAGAAGAAAGGTCTTCTGCAGCTAAAAGGCTCTCTCTTATTTCCCCACTTCGCGCTTCAGCCCTGGGCCCTGCCCACCTAGCATTTAGGAGCGCAGAGGACCAGTACATCAATACCGATTTCGAGACTGAAAGCAGAAGTCATGCATGAGGCAGGGCACAGTATATTTTGTGCTCTTGTCAGCAATGGTCTTTATCGTGGGATAATGGAAAACAAGAATGGATTGGCTGGTGTGACCACTTCTGAAGCCTAGAAAAATAGGCAGGTGCTTTCAAAATTGCCAGCTGATGAAAGAAAGTACACAGGCCAATCCTGGTGGCCCCTGGGAGCTTCTAACTGTCCTCAGAGGATCTGCTGACAGCAAGGACTGATTCTCAACCTGAGGATGCCCCTTTCTTTCTTCTTTCTTTCATTCTTTCTTTCTCGACTCCTTTCCCTACCCTTTCAGCTTCAGACTTGCGCGTGGATCTGACATATAGGAAAGGTTGCTAGGAGAAGGGGGCTGATTCTGTCCTCAAAAATTAAAAAAATGAAACTAACCTGTCAAATGTTGACTTTAGTTTAATTTCCTGGCAGTTTTATCACAGAAATAAGGGCTTCCAAGTTTCTGTTTCGAGATATTTCAATATCCTTTGCAATTTTGAAATAATACATAATACGGTGCAAGTTGTCATGGTATGATGGAAGAGAACAGAAAAATCTGTCGAGATCTCAGAATTCACTCACCCTTTTTCTTCCACCCTTCTTCTTTCAGAATTCATTCCAGCATTTTCTTTTTACTCTTTTCATGGGTAATCTGCCACTTTAGTGTGGTAGTTTCACTGAGATCCATCCAGCACTTGAAACAGGATCCTCGACCTCTCTCTAGGGTAAAGTAACCTTCCCCGGGCTCCACCTGCTCAGCTCATGATTGATTTCTCAACCTGTTGAGAGACGGACAGTTGGATAAGCAGCATATTGATGCATAAAAGGCACAATTGTTGGTGACCAATTATATAAGAAAACCATGGTTTAACAGACATCATGAATTTTGACTTAATGTCACCAGAATAAGCATGATTATGGGGCAGGAATAGCGTGCTTTTCATCTCATAAACCTGGGAGGAAACCAATCATTCTGCCACAGGATTCACACGCAGTTATTTTAAAAGGAGAGGGAAGCAAGTTGCAACCCGAATGGAAGGTATCAAGACACGTACCTCAGGTGAGGAGCCTGAATTTGGGAGGAGTATGAACTTAAAATTAATCCAAGGATCAGCTGAGAACAGCGTACAGAGAATATATGTGCATACAAAGCAGGGCTGTTCTAGGAGCCTATTCCTATAAATTCTGTTTGTTAATTAGTGCTCTTAATTATAATCTCTTACACAAATAAGTGGTGTGATTCATACCATTCTTAAGTAAAGATATTTACTTTTGTACCAAAAAAGGATGGTTTGCTTTAAGATATGACTTAGTTACCTGTGGATGGAGAAAAACCACAGAGGTTCAACTCTTCAAATTCAAAGGCCCCACCTGTAGAACAACAGTGAGCAAAAACGACACATAAAAGGCCGCTGAATTAATGCCACCACACTAATTGTTCTCTTTGACAATGACAAGCAAGACACTGTATACACAGGCGTTGAAGTGAATCTATTCGGAGTCTTGGGGGCAAGCTTGCTGCTGCTTCATTGTGTGGGTTTATGTGTCTGGGGCCCTGTTTCCCCATTTGTAAAGGACAGGATTATGATTGTAGGACCTGGCGCTTATTGAGCACTCTGTCAACCCCCGTGCCTGGCGTTTTAATGTATTATCTTTAATTCTTTAAGCAACTTCCCAAAGTAGATATTATCAACTCCACATTACAGAGGAGAAAGCTGAGGCTCAGAAAAGTAAATCAACTTGCCAGAAATGATGGAAGTATCTAGTGATGAATCTGCGATTGGAACCCTGCTCTCTATGGGGCTCCAAAATGGGGTTCTTGTCCCTAATGTGTTTGATTCATTTATTTATGGCTGCCATAGCAAAGTGTCACAGACCGACTGGCTTGAGAAACAGAAATTGATTGTCTCACAGTTCTGGAAGCCAGATGTCTGAGATCGATCAAGATGCTGGCAGGGTTGGTTTCTTCCGAGCCTGTGAGGGAGGATCCATGCCTCTCTCCTAGAGTCTGGTGGTTTCTGTCAATCTTTGGCACTCCTTGGCTTATGGCAGGATAACTCCAGTCTTCACATGGCATTCTCCCTGCGTGCATGTCTGTGTCTAAACTCCCCCCTTTTATCAGGATGCTAGCCATACTGGATTAGGGGCTCACTCTCACTCCAGTGTGACTCATCTTCATTAATTTCATCAGCAACAACCTTGTTTCCAAATAAGGTCACCTTCAAGGGTTCTGGGGATTAGGACTTCAACATATGAACTTGGTGAGGGGGATCCATCACAGTGCTTACAAACTTGGTAAAGCTCCAAGGGAGAAGTACACAAAGGGTTAATTAATAATAGGACATAAGCAATAGCTCCAGATGACACATGTCAGAGTGCATGCGTGTTTTCTTTGGTGGATAATTAGTGCTGGCCCTTCAGAAGCCTAAGAAAATCCCCTTTGGCTGGGATGACCAGGGACTATTGTATACTGGGATGGAATCTGAGCTGAGTGTGAAAAAATGGCAGAGCCCTGGGGTCAGCAGAGACAAGGAGGAGAACATTCCGGTGTGTGAAGGGACATTGTTCTTGTGGTCAAGGAGCTCACAATCTAGCTCCAGAGACAGAAATCAGACTTGAGAAAAGTTAACTATCAAGGCAAAGGTTTAAAACAGGACCTTCACAAATACATATGTGGAGTAATATGGCGAACTGCAGCGTCCACACGAATGACAAAGGCCATGGTGAGCTCCAGACTTTGGGGAATGTTCGTGGGTAAATAGTGATGTGAGATGAGTGTTTTTTTTTTCAGTTGAAGTATAGTCAGTTTACAGCGATGTGTTAGATTCTGGTGTACAACATCATGATTATATTCCTTTTTATATTTTTTTTCATTATCAGTCATTACAGGATATTGAATATAGTTCTCTGTGCTATACAGTAGGACCTTATTGTTTACCTATTTTATATATAGTCGTGTGTATCTGAAAATCTCCATACTATAAGCGATATGGAGATTCCTCAAAAAACTAAAAATAGACTTACCACATGATCCAGCAATCTCACTCCTGGGCATTCATCTGGAGGAAACTAACTCGAAAGGATACATGCAGCCCAATGTTCACAGCAGCACTATGAACAATAGCCAAGATATGGAAGCAACCTAAATGTCCATCAACAGATGATTGGATAAAGAAGATGTGGTGTACAAATACAATGAAATACTACTCAGCCATAGAAAAGAATAAAATAATGCCATTTGCGGGAACATGGATGGGCATTTTTTTTTTAAGGATGCACTTTGGATAGAATAAGAGTAGGGAGAGAGGTTCCCAGGGAGTGAAGGTGCTCTGCACAAAGCCTGAGACCTAACTAAAAACCATCAGATGTGCCAGTTGGGTGGAAACACCAGATTCTTGCAGGGGGATACTCTGGGGTGAGAGTGGAAAAGCTGTCAGCCTACCATCATCTTCCCAGAATCCTGCATTAAAGCCACTGCCTAGGAAAAGACATTTACCAAAGTAAAAGGTCAAAATCTTTCTCTGTCAGACATTGGTAGGTGTTCCTCAATTTAAAAAAAAAAAAGTTATGAGTTTAATAAAATTGGAAATAATGAATCATTAACAGCAAGATTTCAGTTAGGTCATCTGGTGGGTAACAGATGGCACAAATTGAAGGAAGGTTTAGTAAATGGCAGGGCAGAGTTTGAGGAAACCAGAAAGGAGAGGAGAGTGGCCCAGGGCTGGTACCAGCGAGGAGACATTAACTATCCCTAGGCATGAAGGGTGGGGGAGAGGTAGGTAACTGCACCTGGAGAGGGATGCTCAACAAGACCTTGAAATGTGTCCTTGAATTGAGGGATACAGCCAGCCCATGGCGACCTGGCCAGGCAGAGACAGGGGAATAAGTACTCCTATCACATCTTCCTCCCTCCCCTGATCTCCTGTTCAAACCTAGCTGAGGCCAAAGGCACTGACGACCATTAATAGAGAACATCAAGTCAGCCTCCCTGGGCACAGAGCAGGGTTGGGACACTGCACAGGGGAGGGGGGAACATGGTGAGACAAATGGGAAGTTTCCCGCACAAACAGTTACTTCACGGGAGGACTTCCTAGAGTATTTAATATGTCAAAGTGCTAATTTCCTTACAAAGCAAGCTATGGAAGGCACTATTCCTAAACTAACCTTATCACAAAATTCCTTTTTTTTTTTTTGAAGGATCTCTAACACCAGTGATCAAAGGAAACCAAACTGGGAAGCTTTGATCTGTGGGATGAAATCCAAGCCTCTTCTACGAGTCAAGCTTGTTTCAAATGCAAGTGTCAGAAACCAACCTCAAGTTAGTTTAAACAAGAGGAGAATTTTTTTTGGTTTTCACATCACTGGTGAGTCAGAAAGGGACTACTGATTCAGGCATGGTGGACCCAGGAGCTCTAAGGATGGTGAGAGCTGTCTGTCCATTTAGCATTCCACTCTGTCTGTCTTCTTTATTCTGCTTTATTCTGCATCCTGGCTCTTACCATGAGGTGGGCAGTACCACTCCTGACTGCCCCATACCACATCTTCCCAGCTCAGCAATCCTAGTGAAGAAGGGACTTTCCTCTCTCCATGTCTATATACAAATCTCATGCCAATTCTGATTGCTTCTGCCTAAGATAAAGTGTTTATCCCCAACCAATGTCTGTGGTCAGACATTGGAGTCCTTTGATTGACACTGCTCAGCCCTTTGGAGGTGGGGAGGGTGACTGACCCCATTTTCACAAACTCACCAGGACCATATCACCCCACAGAGTGGGGAAGAAGTAGTCCAAAGAAACAAGAAAGCAGGTCACAAAAAGCATGCAAACTTACTGCAAACTAAAACTATAGCTACCATGATCTACCATATTTCTTTACAGGGTATTCATGGCTGCCCCCAAATTTGGCCTCAAACAAGGAGCTCCAATACCCACTGTTCTCCTATATAACCTCCCTGGTTCAGTCAGACTGATTCATCTACTGTTTCTTGAACACACCAGAAGTTCCCGTATTTGTTCCTCAGCCCTTCTGATCTGAATCTTTCTTCATCTGCATCAAGTCTCAAGATGCAATAGTCTGTCCACCGTGACCCAATTTCCTTATTCCAAACTGTAGCTCTTGTTCCCCATCCTCTTAACTCCTATTGCATTAAAATGTCTGCACCATCCATTTGATCTTTGTGACCCACTGTGCTTTCTTGGTTGTGCGTGCGTGTGTGTGTGTGTATGTATACGTGTGCATCCTGTATCCCTATAGACATAACTAGGTAGTGGGCTCCTTGAGCCCCATGACATCATCGCCATATCTTCACATGCTCTGTGTCTACCTTGCTGGCACACTGTAGATGTTAATCAAATGTGTTTGGCTTGCTATTTCAAAAGTTCAAGATTAGCATCCCACCTTTTCTTGCTTGCCTGCATTTTCATCAATCCTTTACATCCTCTAGGCCAACTTGTAGAGTGGTCTTGAAAAATGTTCTTACCTTAGTCAGGTCCCAGTTTCCCATCAAGTGAGTTAGCAATGCTGATATCATGGAAAAGAATAACCCATTAATTCATTTATTCATTCATTTACTCATTTGGCACTTACTGAACAACACACTATGTTAGGGATTGTGGAGCATACAAGGATATATAAAAAGTAGATTGTGCCTTGAGGATATTCAAAAATTTATACGAAATATAAAATAAGAATAAAATTTCTAAAAGACAAGTGTGTGTCAAAACATTTTACCAACCCCTGTAGAGGGGAATTTGGCAACATCTAACAAAACTATGTGTACATTCAGCCCTTGATCCAGCGACGCCAATTCTAGGAATTTACCCTAAAAATAGACTCCCATCTATATGAAACAACATATGTACAAGGTGTTTCATTGTAGCAATTTTGTAATACAAAAATTAGGAAACAATCTGAATATCTATCCTTAGAAGACTGATTGAATAAATTAGGGAACATCTACATAACGGAATACATGTAACCCTAAAAAAGACTGAGGAAGCTTGTTATAGGTTGAGTGAAGTGATTTCCAATATAATATAGTTAAGAGAAAAAAGAAGCAAGGTACAAAAGTGCATATAATGTGCTAGCTTTTGCCAATAAAATAAAGAAAAATTTAAATATGTATTTTTTTCCTTTTTTTTTTACATGATGAAACAGAAGAAATGTATCAGAAATTAATAAAATCCCAACTAACAGGATATGGAGAAAACAGGTGGAAGGAATAGGGGAGGGAGCAAGGCTTCTAAAAGTTTTAACTTTTGAACCATATAAGTGTTTTACATATTCAAAAATGAAATTAATTTAAAAGAACGGAAGAAACCAAACATTCAAACTGAATGCAAACACAAACAAATAAACATAACTGTATATCAAAGTGATAACCTAACCACACAGAGGAAAGAAAGCATTCAGGTAGCTTTGAAAGCCAGTACTCTGACTACATAGTTAGTGAAGGATGTTCTAAGGTCAAAAAGAAGCAAAGAAATCTTGAAGTTTAGTAAGTTTGTTGTCAGCCATTATATTGATGTTGCAATTCTGACACTATTTTGTGTGTGTGCATTGCAGGAGAGTGTAAATAAATAAGTACACTGATACTGGGGAGCAGAGAGTTCACGTTGCAAAGGAAGTGAAACACAACTAGGAAATGAGGGAAAGTGAAGGCAAATCCTGTGGCATTGGACTTAGAATTAAAAATATCAGTATCAACTCCCTGTCTCTCTTTAGAAAGAGATTTCCTAATTTGTCCTGTCCACTGAAAAGGCCTACAAACAATGACATTCCAGGGGAAATGAGCATATCAAGCACTCAGACTTTGTTTTCTAATTACCATTCTCCTCTAAAAGGAACCAGGGCCCCTCGAGAAATGACTCATTTCAGGTCTGGTACAATAAAAGCTTAAGGTAGACATGGTACATCTTGTCACTCCATAAAGCAAAGAAATAGTCAAACCTGAATGGGATTAACGTCAAAATACCATAGGAATGAACCTCAGGGTTTGCTGAACACATCAATTAGTTATAAAACACGCAAGTTGAGTATAAAAAAAAGAATATGGAATATAACATGTTGAATGAAAAAATTAATGAGACTACGTAGACTTAAATGAGAGAGATAAACAGAGTACCATTGAACAATAATAAGGAATGGACTGTTGAAACGCACAAACAATATGGATGAATCTCAAAATCAAGCAGAGTGAAAAAAAATTCAGACAAAAAGGGGTATATACTATAGGATCCCACTTACATAAAACCTAGAAAATGAAAACTAATCTATAGTGAGAGAAAGCAGCTCAGTAGTTGCCTGTGGACGGGGTTAGAGGAAAGAGGATAAAAAGAAATTTCGGAGGGGGGTGTTAGAAATTCTCGTCTTAATCATGGTAATGGGTTCAAAAAAATATACCAAAATGCATCAAATTCTACATTTTAAACATATAAATTCATTGTGTGTTAATTTTACTTCAATAAAATTACAAGGAGAGAGACAAAGTATGTGAATGCATGTGAATGCTGGGGATTTTTCTTCCATTGCTAGGTAATAAATATGGAAGGAATGAAAGAAGTGGAAAATTGTCATTTTGCAACCTTCAGTGTAATAATTGATTCAGGCAGGAATCATCAGTAGAGGCTATCAACACTCAGGGGAAGGTTCCAAGTAACAGGATAGTCACATGATCTCAAAGTATCACCCCACAGATCAGTTATCAGTCCTAAAGGGGAAAATGTACCTACCTCTATGTTGGAGAGATATGGTGGTACCAACTTAGTCACAGCAGAAGACACATTCTTTTCAAGTGCACATGGAACATTCTCCAAGATAGATCACATGCTAGGTCACAAAAGAAGTCTCAACAAATTTAAGAGGATAGAAATTACCTCACATAGTAATTTGAAGGAGCTCTTCCCTGCACCTGTATCTGAAGCTAAGACTTCCTCTGCGGTAGATCTTGAGATATGAATGACATAAAGACCTCAATTATATTGCTACTTATGAGATCTCTACCATATTGGTAGGGGACCCCTGAAGACATCCTAGTCCCATTGCTTGGTACAAATCAATTGGAATATTTTGTTTCTGGTGAGACTGGGTTGTTCTTTTAAATAGTATATTGTTGTTTTTAAAAAGACTCATTAGCAGTTCCATTTCCCCCTCTACACACTGAGAAATAGTTTCTATTCTATCCATGTGCAAGTCATTACTTCCAATTCCAGTGTTTTGTCATATTGAATCATGGAGCTTGTAAATACTGTCAGAAGAAAACAAATTTATAAACTACTGTTACCACAATTCCTGGAGTGCTCTGCTGTGTGGAGAACTCATCTCATCAGTCACTCTTAAAAGATTTACCACCCTGGCAAATGGAGCTTCAGAGGTTTTCATGTGTGATTGAAGTGTGCATCCATTACAGCTGTTACTCAGTAGGTGCACAGATGGTTGCTGTGTGCTGAGAAGCAAGGTAAGCGGGGACCCAAAGGCACTCTCCTGGTGCCTGCAGAGGTCAATATGTGGGCTTGCAACAGAGTAAGAGAAGTGGATGCAGCCAAATTCGAGGTCTGACACCCTCAATCAGCATGGGCCCCTGTTCTCGAGGGGAGTTTGGTAATGCAGTGTCGTCAAGGTTTTGGATCAGCCTGTGCCCCTAGGAGAACTTTACGTGCACCGTGACCATGGCCACAGCAACTGAGCCCCCACTTTGGGTGAAGTGCTCTAAGTTCTGTAGCAGAGGTAAGTCATCCACCCCTGGCCCTTCTAGATCTTTCCTACGGGGATTTGTGCTTTCACCTCAGTGCATCTGTTTCCTCCCTGGGAAATGTCGGAGAGCGCCTGCAGCCTTGGGAAGGAAATCTTAGCTGCTTCTTCGGCTTCACTTCATAACCCATCACCCTCTTTGCCAACATGCACATTCCTCTTTCTTTCAGATTGCTACTGAAGTGCAGTGCATAAATCTAATCTTTAAAGTTTATCTTATTTCAAGTCTCTGAGGAGTGCTGAGTATTTAAAGAGAGCAATTGCAAATGCTGGAAAAATGTGAATAATTACAACATTATTGATTTATTCTGTAAACTTGCATCCTATTTCACTTAACTTGAGGCTGAGTGGGCAGCTGTCTTTTTCATTTATTTTTCGAAAGCAGAGGCAAGTTAATTCCTTTCCAGGATAGCAAGTCGTTGATCAAGAGATTGCAGTCTCCCTGACTAGTGAGCTGAGCTTTCTTCTTGCTGCCCTCTGTTGCCAGGGTATCTTCTTTAGATTTGGGGCAACCATCCCCAGCTTCCTTGTCTTCCCTCGCTTCCTCCACTGTACAGTGACTGAACAACCTCCAAAGGCTAATTTGGAAGGAGTTGAGGGCGTTCGAATGGGGCTTTGTATCTGTGATTCATTTCTGTTAGCCTTACAGAGATGATGGATGGCATTGAATAACACATCCAATTTTTGAGGCTTGATATTTGCTAACTACGTAGCCAGGCCCCTTTGGCTCTCACTGAAGGGGAAACTTAAGCCATTAACCGAGATTAAGTGACTCATTTTGAGGTCAAACAGTAAATCAGGGATAGAATGGGAATTAGAATCACAGCTCCAAAGAGCTACAAAAACAAGGACTTGAAGACAAGGAAAAAAAGATACAATTTAGGAAGATTACTCTTTCTCCTCTGGTTACAGTGACAGACGACCCTGGCTATGGATTCTTCTCAGGGATTAATAATTCATTTTGAACCTCAGTAATGAATTAGAGTGTTCAGGCACACAGCAGCTTGGTGTGACAGTTCTATGCTCTGCTCTAGAAGAAAACAGAAACAGATTTAAATGGTTCACCGATCTCCGCCCACCCTGATGCCTGCGGTGTGTTGACGCAGTTCAACTTATTTCAGTGAGAATTTATTCAGTACACACTGTGTGCCAAGCATTGTGTTAATTCTCTGAAATGAACATTGGAGAATTTAAACAAGACCCAGTCGTTTCCCACAGGAACTTGGAGTCAAGTGATCTACTCATTTATTCCCTGAAATGATTATGTGTGCCGTTCTCTTTCCAACTAGTATAATTACAAGAACACAAATTAGACTTTGACTTGAAAGTATCAAGAATACACAGTGTTCTTGAAGACACAAGTGGTTATTTTTCATTCAGCCAGATGAAGCGGCGAATGCCAATACAGTGACATCGGTGGCTGCCCTTCCGCTGTAGACTTGGAAAGCAGATTCTCAATCCTCCAGTGAAATGTTTTGACAAGCATTTTCATCCCAATATTATTAACAACAAAACTAAAACAATCCACTCATCAGTTCTGACTCCCAGGGAGGTCCTTGATGGAAATGGTAGCAGCAGCAATGTCAAGTGGTCTTGTCCAACTAAATCTCATTTCCCAATCAGTCATAAGCTTTTAAGGATCTTTTCTGTTTGGGGGTTAATAAAGCATCAGTGTGTCTTTGTCCAGCCACTTATTGCATTTTTCATTATTGTGACATTTTTGGAGGTTGACTGATCCATGGATTAACTACATAAGGATACGCTCAATAGCAAAAAGGCTGCTGGCAAAAACATCACACAAGTGTACAAACCACTGGGGATGGGAAAGAGTATGATCTGTGCAGTCCAATCATTCATCAAATATGTACTGAGTACTCTGCTGGACCTTGGACATCTTACACCCATGACTCCATCTCTTTGAGCCTCAGCTTTTCTCATCTGTGAAATGGGAATAATGATACCTACCTATCTTCAGCCTTAAGTAGCTATGTGGAAGTTCCCAGCCCAGGACCCACATAGGGGAGGTACTCAAAATATGGATTTTCTTCTCTGCTAGGGGAAAAGGGAAAAATGCATTTTCCCCCCTTTCTTCAAGTTGCCTTCCTCAATTCTGCCATCTTTACCTTTAACAGCTGCAACCTTGGAGAGTTCCTTAGACAGAAAATAGAGGTCACTGCTTGGGAATGCCTTCCTATTCCTGCCCTCTGACCTCTCCTCACTCCGTCCTCATCCTTACTTACATGGCTTCAGTGCAGCGCCATCCTTCCTGTTGATTAACTCACCCTTCTGCACTCTGGAATCCATTCCTCCCCAATTCCTAAGGACCTTTTGCCATCCAAAACATCTTTCTCTTCCTGTCCTTGGGTACTTGACTTTCTGCATATAAATAAGCTTGACTCTCCTTCTGGGCTCTTGAGCTCCCCCTGCCCACGGCTTTCTCTCTCTCCTTGACTTCAAAGCCAAGCTTCCAGAAGGAAGAAGGATGGGAGATGGCTCACTCCCTCCACTTTCTCACCCACCATTCATGCCTCAAGCCCTCACCCTCTGGCTTCCGGCTTCCTCCCACCACTGAGACAACTCTTGCCAAAGTCATTGTTCATTCCCAAGCCTACTGGATATTTTTTCCCCTGATTCTCCGTGGCTCTTTTGCAATGGTTTTCCTTCCTGAAATTGCTGCTCCCTTGGCTTTGTGGTACGTGATTCTGGTCCTCCCTTTTCCTTTCGTGGCCACCCCCGTCTACTCTAGGGGTTCCTCATTCATTATGTCTGATGATAATACCCAACTTTTACAGAGACCTCAATATACGCAGGTAGTTTTCTAAGTACTTTAGATAAATGATCCCATTCAAATCTTCACAATGAACCTCTAATGAGTACTAATATTGCCCCCTTTAATACACAAGGAAAGTAAGGCTTAGAAGGACTAAGCCTTCTGCCCAGAGGGACACACTTATAAGAAGTGGAGCCTGTGAATAACAAGTTTCTTCTGTACAACACAGGGAACTACAGTCAGTATCTTGCAGTATCCTATAAGGAAAATGAGTATGAAAACAAATATATGTATGTTCATGTATGACTGAAACATTACACTGTACCTCAGAAATTAACACACTG
Source organism: Camelus bactrianus (assembly GCF_048773025.1). Taxonomy (NCBI): domain Eukaryota; kingdom Metazoa; phylum Chordata; class Mammalia; order Artiodactyla; family Camelidae; genus Camelus; species Camelus bactrianus. The sequence goes on from NC_133552.1 coordinate 18,543,042, forward strand.
TAACTGACTATACTTCAATAAAAGTTCTTTAAAAAGAAAAGAAAAGAAAAGAAAAGAAGAAGTGGGGCCTGACTCAAACCCAGGCAGCCTCTCAAAAACAAGAATGAAAAAAAAAAAAAAAAAAAAGGAAAAAAACACTTGAAAAACCCACCCAGGCAGCCTGGCCCCAGAAGCCCCTCTTATCACTACCTAAATGTTAGTTTTCTCTCTACCCCTTCAATTAATTTTAAGATTTCAATCCTTTTTCTTTTCCCTCCTTCTATAGGTCCTCCCAGATATATCTAATTTACTTCCATTCTTTTAATGATTACTGATGACTCCTGGGTCAGAGAGGGATCTCCAAGAAGCAGACACCAAAATGGAACTGAATGTCCAAGAGATTTACTGGGAGAAATGCCTGTAAGGGATAAAGGAGGAAGGGAGAGCCTGAGACATTTGTGCTGATCAACACCAATGAAAGGAGACCAGCAAGGAAGGAGGTTGGGCAGGGAGAGCCTCAGATGCCAGCAGAGCCCAAAGGAAGCCTGTGTTAGAGGACTCCTGAGAGGCGTGGCCACGCTCGGCCACTGGGTGGGAGCAGACCAGGGACTGAAGGTGAAGGGGCAGAAAGCTGTCTGCCGGCCTGCTTCCTTGCCCCAGGTTCTCTTGACGGATCACCACCAAACCCGTCTCTATTTTCAGTCCCAACCCGTCTTTGGACTCCACTTTTATCCCCCAGTTGCTTGTCTCCCACATCTATCCCACTCCCACGGAACCTCAAACTCAGCACATCCAACACCGAACTCTTTTAAGGCCCCCACCCCTTTCATATTCTCCACATCCCTACCCATTCATCACCCACATCACCCCCTTCCCTTCCCTCCTGTCTGCGCATACAACCAGTAACCAAGTCCTGTGGATTTTAGGTCCTATGCGTCTGTTACGTTGATTGGTCATTTCATCTCCGTATCTACTACTGCTGCCTTTTTCAGACCCTCATCACTTCCTTTGGTTATAAGAGATTTTTATCTGGTCTCTGCTGTCTTCCCATTGTGCCGCCGACAGAATGACCTCTCCCTCTCAAACCTGACCTCATGAACTGATCATCACGCACCAGTGCAGCGTGGAGGTGAGCGCTGAGCGCTACAAGAATCCAGGGAGGGATGTTTGGCTTCTGACAGAAGCACAAGGAAGGCTCCCTAGAGGAAAGCCCCTGAAAAATCACAAAGTAGATGACCAGCCCCTGCTTCAACAGGTAATTATTCACTCTGCCATGGCTGCTCACAGCCAAGAAAAGTTTAGTCCTGAGAAAGCTTCATGCTGCTGTGAAAACAGTGATCTGCTGAAGGCAAATAAGGAAGGTACTTCATTTTCCCTGAAATGTGAGGACCTCTGGGTTTGGGATTTCTGTCTTTTAAGCACAGTCAACGTTGACACGTATTGGTAGGCTGGGTTTCAAGTTCAGCAGCAGCCTTTGCCTTTGTGCTCCCTGACCCCCCTCACACCTCCCGTCTCCTTTCAACTCGAGAGGCAGACTCATTCTCACTTCCCTTCAGGGAAGGATTGTCTATTGTCTCTTCAAAGAGAAACTTGAGAAGGCCAACGGTATGGGCCTCTCCTGCAGGTACAATGAACTCTTGATGGGTCTGAGAAACAACAGGGTCTATTTTGGTTTCCAAGGGTATCAAAGAACTTGAGGAAATCACCCAAGTTTTGAGTGTATTAATTTCTGGCCAGGTCAATGGAGACATGACTATCATATGCTCTGGAGGACACCAGATATTTTGCTCAGTGAACTGACTTGTGAAAGTTTGATTGGCTAAATTATCCTTCCCCCGTCTCCACCCACCCAGGATACAGAAACGAACACTTTCCTCCTTTCAGAGGAAATTTACTCTGCCTTCTCCATGAGACAAGGTACTAGAAACTACAGTAGGTCAGATAAACTGACACACGTGAAGATGCTGTCAACCAGCAATAATACCAAATAGTGACCTTTCAGTTTTGATATTGAAATATAATTTCCCTAGAGGATGTCATTTTAATAACAAATAGTTAGAAACTTGCTTTATACTAGTGCTTATTTTATAAAGGCAATGACCCCATTATCATCCTTTTGCCTACAGGAGGGGAGGAGGGACCACAGGAGAAAGACAACGGAAGGAAAAGGTCATGGAAATCGATTTGATTTTTCAGGCAGATGATTTACTACCTCTGCAGACGCAGCCCCAAGAGCCACACAAGCCATTGCTCAATTTAAGACTTTCCCAAGTTTCCCTCTTTATTATTGAAATCTGATCTTTGTTTCATAGGCCGACATCAGTAACTTGATAAGTTTATTTTGTTGCCGAATTTCTCCTCCATGTTCAAGACTAGCAAAGCAGGTAACAGCTCAATGCAAGTGATACATCTTCACGCTGGGGTTTGTCTTCGCATGTTAAGGTGGCAAGGAACACGAGCTGGGAGAAGATGCCCAGAGAGGTCAGAGCACAGGGTGGGAGAGGAGGGGAGGTGTAACTGCCGCCTTTGGTGGCCGTTCATTCTCTTTTGGATTACTGGATTAACCCCGGTGTAAGCTATTTCCTGGTCAATCAAACTACTGGTTTTCTATAATCCATGTGGTTGAGACATCCTGGGGTATCAGGACCAGTTGTGAAATCTGTGTCACACACATTGCTAATAATAAAGCTGGAGAGATTTTATTAGTAGTGACCATTGTTATTACTAAATACATGTGAGTAGATTAAGGGTTATTCTTTTAAAAAATGACTCTCGCTCAGGTCCATTCTAATAAGCTTTCCTGGGGGAAAGGACTGGGGAGGCAGGTGGTTACTAAGGAGTCATGGAAATCACTCTATGGCAACTCCAGTGTTTTGTTCCCGAGAAGCTCATCTGTGTTGGGTGTCATGAGACGTGTCATAAAGCTGAGAATCGCTGGTCCAAGAACCATCCCCCAGGGAGACTGGGCCTCTAAGCTGGTGCATGACCTTGCTTATATGTGGCACCTTTCTTCCCTCTTCTTTCTCTCCTTGCATACTGACCACGGGTACTAACACAACACAGTGTTCAGTTGGCTCTTATATGTCACCTGAGTTTCCTCTGAAACCTTCTTTCACTGAGTTGTCTTGGACCAGACTGCTGCCTCCAACTGGGTGCAGCAGCTCTGTCATCACGGCCCCAAGCATCCAAGGAGAAGAGGGAAACAGAACCCATCACCTGGCTGTTCCAAGACACCAGCATAGTGTACGTAACATGCCAGGAAAATTGGCCGTGTTTTTCGTTTTTTCAAGTAATCAGCATTCAAACTCCATCTGCCATTTAACTATGGTGTGACCTTGGGAAACTTTCTTAACCTTTCCAAGGCTCAGTTTTCTCACCTGGGAAATGGGAATACAGGAGGGTTGTTGCAAGGGATAAGTGAGAGAATGCTGTTGGGAGGAAAAATGTCCTCTTCCAACTTGAGTTCAGCTTATCAGGAGAAAAGACAAGGTTCATTTACTTTCACCAGAGCCTTTAGATGCAATGGTTCCCAGAGCAGTGAGAGATAAGGGTTTATATACCAACTAAATAGGGGAGAGTAAGGGAGGAGAGAGAGCATCTGTGGAAGAACAAAGGGAAGGTCTGGCAGTTTCAGATAAAATTTGTTAAGCAGTTACCCATCCCAGTGATAGTGCTTAGCCTTCTCTCCAGCTGTAAATCTCCTGGACAGGGGATTTATGATGGCTGTATTTTTTGGGAGTTTCGGCTTAAGTCCCCAAAAGAAGTTTCCTTCTGTAAAGGTTTCTTTCTGTGGCTGCTGTTTGTTCAGATGTCTTTAGTTTAAAATAACCTTTATACCACTGAGGTGCATGTTGGTTTCCTTCATGGGAAATACATGGTGGTGCCATCTAGATGTTAGCAGTGGTGTTGTTACAGGAGAGGTAAATCTCTCAGAGTTCAGAGACATTTCCCCAAAGTGGCATCATCACCCTTGGGGCCAGTGGCTCCCTTCTGGGCACTGAGCAGTAGGAGGTGGCCATGAGGAGAAGGGCTCTTCTTGTCCTGAGAGGAGAAAAGAAATCCCCACTCTCCACTTGTCTACCATAAACACAAATGAAGGGTTCTTGTCCCTCCCCGACCCTCCCCTAAACAGTCTCTTATTTGACCCACATTACAGAAAAAATCAAGCTGAATAAAAATAATTTTCCTTATGAAGTTTTTACTCTAGGTGTCTGTAGAGATGTTTAAAATGAGGCAAAGCACATGGCAGAGGGATGTTGGAGTGGAGGCACGAATTACCATCACCTAACAAGGACCAGATGAAAATCCCCATGGAGGTTTGTGTATTTCTAAGTCCCAGGACACAGGCTGTATCAAAGTGTATAGCTTTATGCAAAGGTGTGATTTGGTTTCAAGGTATTTTAAGCCCTGATAAGAAAAATCTTTAACAATAAGAGAGAAATCTCTATTTTGCTTATTAGATAAAAGAACAGTGATTCATATTGCACAGATTTTCATGTTTTAATTCCATTTTTTTCCCCAGGAAATCTACTTCTCTTCTATTTGTGGTACAGCGTGGATACCTGGAAGTGAAGACATATTTGAAAAAATTCATGTAAGACATAATTGCATTGAAGATAGTTATCATACCAAAACAGATTAACTCCCAGTGAGAAATTTGCTTTATTATTTCTATTATTAAGGCTTTATTAATTGCATGCAGTGCAAAGGTCATTGCACCAAGCCTACAAATGTTATTCTTATATAATAATTATGCAAGTTTTGCAAATGACTTATGCAACTCAGAATGGCTAAATCTGACATTTTAACTAGCCATACATGACAAATATTTTCTTCAGTAAATAGATTCTCCCCTTCCCCATGTCAACTAATAATTAAATAAGAAGTAAGGAGAGTAAGGTACTGTCGGCAGCCTTAAGTGAATAGGCCGTGGGCCCCAGACCAAAGTTCACAATAGCTTTCACTTGGTAAGGGGTAAATGTACGCATGCGCCAGTAGCGTGACTACCACGCATGCGCCAGTAGCGTGACTCCATATTATGAACAATAAGCATGCGCGGGCAGAATACATATAAAAAGGACAAGTGCACCACGCTGGGGGCGCACCATCTTGTTGAACTAGAAGAAAGTGCCACTGCCACCTGCCTGCTGCGGGCGCGCCACCTGCTTGCACTGCAGTAAAGTGCTGTTTTGCTCCATGTCGGCTCCTTGCGCCTTCTTCCAGTTGGGCAGCTCACCTTCTCAAATCCCTCTTCAGCCTCCCTCGGCTGACAGGTACATTGGTGGTTAGAAAAAGCAGTTTGTGTTTTAACGTAAACCCATCACTCAACATTTATTTGAGTGGCTCAGTTACTAATGCCAAATGTTATCAATCAGCCTAGTTGTAGATGCTAAGAACATGGAGTATATATTAACAAATAGGCATTTCTGGAATTATTTGATGAGATGTGGTATTTTTCTTATTCCAAGAGGAACCCTATGTTTACCTACTATTTCTTCCCCATGGGCACTTGCTTATGACCAGTAAATAACAGAATTGCCTGACAGGTCTGTTCACTTAAAAAAAATTGTTCTCTGCTTGTTGACAGCATTTTTACCTGTATTATTAATTCCTTTAGACTGTAAATCCTAAAGCAGTAGATTTCAGCCCTGATGTCATGAGCCATTGGTGTGTGATCATCTGTGCAAGAGAAAAGGAAAAAACCACAACTCATGGGGTGGGATGTGGGTGGGATTGAGCATAGCTTACAGCCCGCCCTATAGGTGCCTGGAGCCATAAAGCATCTTGGATGTCCAGGGGAGCGGGTCCCTCACGCAGGTGTCCTCTGTGTCCCTTCAGAACAAAGGTTGAGGCCCACCCAGAGCCCATATGGCTGGAGGTCATGTTGATCCAGGTGATTCTTCCCAGCTGGAGCAGTGACACTACAAGTGGGATTCTCAAACCCTGCCCCCACCCGTGATGATAAGGACAGTAATAACGACAATGAAGCTGCTGGTGGTGATGTAATGTGCCGTTGTTCTCAAGTGGTTCCCAGTTTCCTCTATTTCATCTCTTCTCAGCCTAGACCCAGAAATGTTGGAAATTTGGAAAGCCAAGGACCCCTTCCTCCCAGGAAGCGTAATGAAAGGTAAGAAGTAAGATGTGCCAACTCCTCTCCTCTGCCTGATACACCTGCAGACCTGGAAGAAGGTAAGAGCTGCTTTCCCATCTATGACACCCCTCTGGAGCCCCAGCAGAGTAAGGTCCGAGTTCAGCATCGCTCGGAAAGGATAACAGGTGTTGTTCGTGTGGCAGAGGGCTCAGGGAAGGTAGCCCCCCTGGGGAAAGCTTTTCCTCACTAATTAAAATAAAAAGATACACAGGAGGACACACTATTTTCCATTGGCTGGACATCTTTATGCTCGCAGGTGATAGATACCCGGAACTGCTGTAAACCCTGGGGGCCACGAGAGGAGCCACTGGCCACACAATGGGATGTTGAGCTTCTTGTTTAAACTGCTTTAAGGAAGGTAGATCTTCTACTGCTCCTGGGCAAAGGCGTTTCTAACAGACACACACTTTAGAGGCTCATCCAGCCTTGTGATCAGCCAATCAGGCATAGAGGAGGTTAGTAAGGAACCACAGGACCACATCCATAAGTTGTCTCAGCCACCTCGATTCAGTTGCTGGTTTTAAAAAAATCATTGAAAACTATAATGTTTCAGTTTTCTATATCCATTCATTCACTCACTCAATGATTATTCGGTTAGCTCTTACTATGGTCTTGCCATGAAGGACACAAAGAAACAGAGAATCTAGGAGTGACTGAGTACTCTAGCATTCACCAAGAGCTTCACTCGCACTGTTTGATGCCTGCAAGAACTCGGTGAACTCAGTATTATCATTCCCATTTTACCAATGACAAATCTGAGGCTCAGAAAAAATTGTTGAAATTTCCATAACCTGACGCGAAGGCCGGGGTTCTTTTCACCAGAACCTGAATTGTATCTTGCCCTTGTATCTTGCCTTTAGATCTAAAATCGGGGAGATGAGGTATCCATACATTTAAAATGAAAAAACAAACAAGATTTCGATGGCAACGCAAAACAGCTATTTGGGAAATTTCACAGGGTTGTAAGTGGTTAAATGCCTAATGTATAGGGCAAAGAGCAAACAAGCATCGCACAGGAGGAACTTACCACTCTTGATAGAGAAGCAGAATATGTGTTTATTGCAAATGGAAAATTATCTTTCTCACACAGGGACTAAGAGCCTGTATCTGGAATCTGGTTGAATCATAAAAAAAACTATTGTCAACTTCAAACAAGCAAAAATGCATAAACCAAATCCCTATTTCTTACCAGATCTGTGGTACCTACTTTTGGCACCTGTAAATAATTAATTCTAAGCTTGAAAAGACTTGATAAAAGAACTTCATTTAAAAAGCAACAATGTGTAGATGTTGAGACTACTGGAGGAAAAAAATTTAAGGTGATCTCAACTTGCTCCAATATTAACTGAAGTGTAGGGAATGGATTAACAATAGATTCTTATCTTTACTAATTTACATTATTAATAATACTTAAGCCTTTTAAAACTGTGCTGATTCAGATGTGAGTTAGGTGTGACTATTTAAATTTTAAGGCATTAAAAATTAAATAAAGTTTAAGAATTCAGCTTCTCAGTTGCACTAGCCACATCTGACATGCTCAATAGCCACATACGGTGACTGGCAATCATATTGAACGGTGCAAATATAGAACACATCCATCTCTGCAGGAAGTCCTGCTGGACACTGCTGCTTTAGGTTATGGTAAAGGATAGGCTGTGAAGGAGAATGTAAAATTGTACTTTAAGACAGTAAAGGGGAGAATATGGAGTCCTTATTTTAACACGTTTGCCTTGTTTGTATAATTATAGCATCAGCGTTGCTTCGTTCATTCATTATAAAACAAATATTTGCACTTTGCTAGGCACTGGGAGGTGCACTATTTCAGTTCTGCTAGGAACTGGCAGTTGTTTCTTCCAGAACCTAGCACCTCATGCTGTGCAGGAAAACAGTCCCACTCAATAATTGTTTATTGATGGAATGACTCTGAGGAACAATGCAGACCTTCAGACTTCTTCCTCTGCCCTGGTGCAGGTCAGGAATGAGACTAGCAACTCCACTGCTGAGGACAAGGCAAATTCTTGGTTGCCTACCCAATATCTCTTTCCTTCTTCCTTGGGAACAGAATTCCAGTTTCATTCAAGGTAGTAATGTCCCCAGCTGGGGTGATGGATCAAGATTGTTCTATGCCCACAAGACAATTTTATCCCAACTTTCCCATCTTTTCTTTCATCCAGTATGGCCATGTAATCCAGAGTTGGCCAATGAGATCGAGGCAGAACTGTGTGTGGTGTTGCTATAAAATCTTAAAAGGAAATTGACTTAGCCACACCACCTGCCTGGGTTCCCCTTCTTTCTGCTTTGAATGTGGATGTGATATCTGGAGATGCCATGGGTACCTTGCAACCATGAGGAGAGAAGTATAAGGGAAAAACCAAGAGAAATACAGAGAGCGACTTTGTCATTGTTGAACTGCTGAGCCAAGGCCTAAGCTGTCTATTACCAGTCTTCTTATGTAGAAAAAAAGATGCTCATTCTTTTGAGTTACTTTTTTTTAAGTTGAAGTATAGTTGATTTACAATGTTGTGTAAGTTTCTGGTGTATGACATAATTATTCAGTTATATATATATATATATATATTCTCATAGGTTATTACAAGATTTTGACTGTAGTTCCCAGTGCTATACAGTAGGGCCTCGTTGTTTACCTATTTTATACAATCTGTTAATCCCAAACTCCTAATATATCCCTCCTCCCCTTCATTTGAGCCAGTTTTACCTAAGAGTTCTGTTACTTGCAGCTAAAAGCAATCCTAATGTATACAGAGCATTATATCACATGGTGTTGTGCAGAGAGACCAATCCTTCCTCATGAGGCAACTTTTTACCAGGTAAGATTCCACATTTGAAGTGGCCAATATATGGTTCTGTTCTCCTAATCTAGGGAGCATAATTGACTGATGGCTCCAGGGGCTGCCATTCTCGACCTACCTCTGAGCTCATGCCAAGACCATCCTTCCCATGGGATACTCTGAGTCTGTGACTGAGGATGGCAGGGAAACTAATGCAGAACCATTCCTGCAAGACGGGGGCCTCTTCAATGGGCATCTGTGGCCTGAGGACTCCCCATTAGCTGGCTGAAACTTTCTTACAATCATCCAGCATCTGAGAGTCTTCCTCTTGAAGCCTTCTTCCTTGCCCCTCCTCTTCATGAGCACCAGATTCGTCTGAAAATTCTCCTTGTCTTCTCTTTCTTCCTCCCCTTTATCCTTCAGAGACATTTCTCCTAATAAATCTCTTGTGTATCTAATTCTCTCTTGGTGTCTCCTTAAAGGACCCAATCTAAACAATACTCTTGGCTAAATATTAGGAACCTAGTCTAACCTGGGAAACCAGAAGAGGTTCAGCCTGATTGAAGCATGGAAGGCTGGAAATGTAAGAAGACTTGAAAGCTACTTTCAAACCACTGGTTTCTCAACCTCTCTCTGCTTTCCTACTTTTTAATTCTTGCCATTTAAAATTCTTGCCACTTTTTTTTTTTTTTTAGATTGTAAACCACTCCCTAAGGATCATTTCCCAGAATCCACTCCTTCTGGATGATTCCTTTTAGCACCAGTTTGGTAGCTTGTCTCCAAGAGGGCCACTATCAGCTCTTTCCCTCCATATAAGCTCATGCCATTTCCTCATCAAGAGATGGAATCTGTTCCTACTCTCCCCCTTGAATCTTGGATGGCTTTAGTGATTTGCTGGACCAGCAAAATATGGCAGGAGTGACACCCTGTGACTTTCAAGACTCAGTCATGAGAAGGGGAGGGTATAGCTCAGTGGCAGAGCACATGTTTAGCATGCACGAGGTCCTGGGTCTAATCCCTAGTACCTCCATTAAAAAATAAAGAAAAATAAGAGGTAAAAAAAATTTTTTTTAAGTTATTTTAAATAAAAGACTCAGTCATAAGAAGTCTTACAGCTTCTGCCTATAAAACAGGCATGTTCTATCTTGGAACTCTCTCTCCTTAGAGGAAACCAGTGACCACGTAAGAAGTGGAGCTAACCATGAGACTACCTGTGGAAAGAGAGAGAGTGATGCCGGCCAGCCCTCAACTATTCTAGCCATCCCAGCCCAGGACTGAACCTGAGTCAAGGAGCCATCTTGGACTTCCCATTCCCATCAGATGCTCCAAAGAGAGGAAAGGAAGTTCCAGACATTTGGCCCCAGTAGAGATATCCTTGCCATCTCCAATTATTTATGCCACTCCAGCTGAGGTCTCAAATTTCAAGGAGCAGAGATGAGCCATTGTCACTGTGCTCCACTCAAATTCCTGATGCATCAAATCATAAGCATAGTAAAATGTTTGTTGTTTTATGCCACTAGCTGTCAAGATGGTTTGTTATGCAACAAAAGATAACCGTAATATCCTTGGGATCTCTCACATCCATAAGAATAAATCATTTTAAACACTGGCTTCTCAGAATTTTATTTTAGTTCTTGGAACTACATCATCATATTGAGCTAATTCTTCTCCACAGTCTTTATCATCCTCCTGCCAGAATTCCTGTCTTCCTCACTGGATCTGGTACAGTTGTGGAGGTCGTGCACTGCACAGAGGTATCAAAGGGTTGAGTGGTGTTTTTCTTTAAGTTTACATAAATGTGTTATATAGCCTAGTGTCTGTCCTGACTGGGACAGCCAGTCCCTCAACTTTTTCAGTCTATCAGTTCTCTTTCCTGGTATTTGATTGCCTGTCCAGTGTAATCCAATCTTACCTTTACCCTTTTATTTTCCTTTTTCTTTTCTTTTTTTCTTTCCCCTTCCTTCCTTCCTTCCTTTTCTTTCTTTCTTTCATCTTTGATGCCTTGAAGTACTCATTGTATTTATCCCGAGTCTTGGGCAACTTTTTTCTCCTATTGAAAAACTTTTTTTTCTCTCTCTCACCAGAAATAGCCTATTTCCCTAATTACACACATTATTTGCCTATTTAGAAAATTTACATACATAAAAGCATAAAGAAAGCAAAAAACCTGAAATCCCACCCATGAGATAACTGTCATTAACATTTTGGTGACTTTTTTCACATGTTTATATATATCTGGGATTTTCTGGATCACTCTGCTTCCTCCAGTCCTTTCCCCAGATGATAAATGAAGAACCATCTCCTTAGAGCCCACTACAGATTTAGTTGTCAGCCTTCGCCTGGATGCTTACACTGCTTGGCAATGTTTTAAAATCCGTCTCATTTCCTTTCTACTGCATTTGGTTAGCTGATGTCTTCCCAGTTCTCCTCAGGCTCTGCCCACTTTGCTGAAAATAGTAAGTCCCTCCTCTACTCCCCTTCGCCTCAGCTAGACTTGTGTCACGGCCCACGCATCAAGAAGGGTGAAGAGGGACAAAGAGAAAGGAGGCAAGTCAGGGCTACCCTGGGAAGGACAGTTGGCAAGCTTAGGAGACAGAACCTAGGAAAGGGAAGTGTATCCAACCAGGATGGCATGTTCACTGAGCAACGCCAAGTCCAGATGCAAGAGCCAAAAAGTAAGATTTCAGTGGAAGTAAAAGAAGGGCCGTATAGAAATTCCGTTAGACACCCGAGTACGGCTCCAGCAGGGCTTTGTGACAATCAACTCCAGGTGCTAAAGTGCTTAAAGATTTAAATTTGACTCCCGCCAGGCTGGAGTTCTGGCTCTTGAGAACCAACCCATATGCATCCTTGGCCAGTGGCTCCACTCACTCCACTTGCCTGACTGTGAGCCTTGGAATCAGCTCCTGCCTGCGTGCAGGTGAAGCTTGGACCATTTTTTATACTACAGCTTGTCCATGGAACTTCTCTTCCAGGCTCGAGTTGGCCCAGGCCCTGATGTGCCCTGGGGAGTTGTCCTCTCAAAGCATTCTTCCTGATAGTCCTAAAACCCTTGCCAAGCTCTGGCAAAAGATAATACATTTATTACCACATGTCATGTTCTAAAGTGGGAAAACATCCTACATTTTGATGCTGCTGTGCAGAAAAGAGAGGAAAAAGTCCTTCAGTGTCCCGGTAAGACAGAATGGCTGCTGGAATGAATGAAGGAAGAGCTGTCTGCTGTGTTGAGTAGTGGAGAGGATTTGAGGGTCTTTTAGCTTCTTACGCAGACTTTCAGATAATCCACTCCTTAGCTGCGCACTCATCGTCAGTGCCCCAGGTGCCTGTGATTCCAGTTCTTAAGCACTTCAGAGATTTTTATGGCATAAATCAGGTCACTTCTAGACTTTCCTCGCTGCTGGTTTCGGATTCCGTTTTCACAAGTCTACTGAGTCAGTTGTCGCTTGTCCATCTGCTTTACAGCTTTTGAAATGTTGATGATGTTTGTCTTCATGGGTGTAAGCCCATCTTTTACATTTATTTATTTTTAACCTTTTCCTGTCATTTTCAGAGTTTGGGGAAGAAACTGGTTTGGGAAGTAAATGTGTGTTCAATCCATTGTCTTAAACCAGAAGTTAATAGGAGAGTATTTGCCAAGGGGAGCAATATGGTGAAAACATTATTTTAGGAAGCTCAGATCATCTGTAAAATACAGGATAAATTAGACAGAAACTTAAGTCCCGGAGTCAGGAGGGCACACAAAAATCCAAAAGGGAGAAAGTTAAAGTTCTAAAATATGATTGTAGAAAAGAGAAGGAAAAGAAAGAGAAAAACCTTTGAGAAAAGAAAAAGGAAGGAATCTGTTGATCAATTGACTAAAAGGAAGAAAGAAGAGTCCATGTGCTTGAGACAGAATGACTGAAAGAATCCTAGGAATTTATGAGAAGTAATAAAGAAGAGGAAGGGAACAGGTTTTGGGGACAGCTCATGGCTTCTGTTTTTAAAATGGTAAGTACTGAGAACGAGGGAAGGGGGAAGGTAGAGCTCAGTGGTAGAGCATGCGCTTAGCATGACCAAGGTCCTGGGTTCAGTCCCCAGTACCTCCATTAAAAAAAAAGAGAGAGAGTGGCACAGAGTTCTGAAATAGACTTACACAAATACTGTTGATTTCTCTTTACAAAGATATGAAATCAATTCAAATGTGGAAAACTGCATTTTCAACAAATGGCATTAAAATTACTGGATACATTTAAAGAGCTAAAAAAGGAAAAATGTGGAGTTCTTGAACTTTTTTATTGAAGTATAGTCAGTTGCAATGTGTCAGTTTCTGGTGTACAGCATAATGTTTCAGTCATACATATATATATACACACATATTCATTTTCATATTCTTTTTCATTATAGGTTACTACAGGACGTTGGGTATAGTTCCCTGTGCTATACAGAAGAAAACTACTGTTTATCTATTTTTAAAAGAATCACATTTGTGCCTGTGTTCACAATTGACTGTAAAGGGTACGGACAGGAGCCAGAAAACCAATTCCTAGGCTATTTCAACAATTCAGACAAGAGACCATGCTTAGTCCGGGTGATGGCACTGGAGGGGTAAACAGAGAGAGCCAACAAGATTTCCTGGCACATGGGATATGGGGTAGGAACAAAAGAAGGGGGTTAAAGATAACTCCTAGATTTCTGTCCTCTAGAAGAATGGAATTGTTGTCATCTAAAATGTGCAGGCAGATTGCGGGGGTCGGGGCCAGGGACAGCTTCCCTTTTGGAGATGTACTTTATCTACTTCATTTCCCAATTCTTACTCTTCAGTTCCTTTTTGTGTTTAAAATATAGTCTGTTTCAATGTTTAGTATCTAGATTTGTTACTTTTATATGATGTCTGTTTTTTTAAATAAGACTTTATGTTTTTAGAGTAATTTTAGGTTTACAGAAAAATTGAGATGAAGGTACAGAGAATTCCCATATATGCCCTGCATCCATTCAAGCATAGCCTCCCTCCTGCATTTTCAACATCCCTCACCAGAGCGGTACACTTGTTATAAGTGATGAACATACACTGACATATCATAATCACCCAAAGCCCACAGTTTACATTATGGCTTCCTCTTGGTGTTGTATATTCTGTAGGTTTAGACAAATGTGTAATAACATAAACCCATCATTATGGTATCATATAGTATATTTTCACTGCCCTAAAAATCCTCTGTGCTTTATGTACTCATTCCGCCACCTACTCCCTATCTGCAACCCTAGAAACCTCTGTTTTTTTTACTGTCATCATCGTTTTGCCTTTCCCAGAATGTCATACAGTCGGAATCATACAGTTTATAGTCTTTTCAGATTGGCTTCTTTCACTTAGTCACATGCGTTTAAGGTTCCTCCATGTCTTCATGATTTGATGGTAGCCCGTTTCTTTTTAGCACTGAATGACAGCCCATCGTCTGAATGTATCACAGCTTGCTTATCCTTTCACCTCCTGGAGTGCATCCTGGTTGCTTCCAGGTTTTGGCGATTATGAGTAAAGTTATAAGCATCTGCATTCAAGTTTTTGTGTGGACTTGTGTTTTTAACATAATTGCTGGATCTCTGACAAGAAAATGTATTGGAAGAAACATTTTTCTCATTTTATAAGAAACCACCAAACTGTCTTCCACACTGGCTGTGACATTTTGCCTACTTACTAGCAATGAATGGGAGTTTCTGCTAGGATTGGGGGTTATCCGTGTTCCAGATTTTGGCCTTTTTAATTTGTGTGTGTGGTATCTCATTGTTTAAACTTACATTTCCCTGATGACATGTAATGTGTAGAATATTTTCAAATGCTTATTTGCCAGTTATAGATCTTCTTTGATGAGATGTGTGTTTAGGGGCTTTGGCCTATTTTTTAATCAGGTTGCTTTCTTATTGTTGAGCTTTAAGAATTTTTGTACGTTTTGAACAGTTCTTTATCAGATGTGTCTTTTGAAAAGAAAAAGAGAGAGAGAATGAGGGGAAAGTAGGCTATTTTCATAGGGCAACTGAAATATAACAAAAATTCTGCCAAAACTCTTAAAACTTTTTAAATTAATTTATAGAGAAATAGATTTTTAAAAGAACTATTCAAGAACTTCTAAGTGAATGGACTCAGAGGTTCAGGAGGTAATGTCCTAAAGTCCTCTATTCCTCCATGTGAATGAAGGTCACAATTTTTCACGAAATGGGTTTTTACTCTCTGGAGAGAGGAAACCAGAGGATTTCTGATTTGGAAGTTTCCAGGCACAGTTTAAGTTTTGAGGTACCACAATGAAATCAAAGGATTAAGAAAAATCCTGCAGCCTTATCCTACTAGTAGCCAGGCTTACTTCTTAGTTAAGAGACTATGAGAGCCTTTAAAAAAAAAAATCTGACTAGGTCAAGAGGAAAAGCCTAAATATACAGACAACAGAGGCTCCCTGTGCCAGTCAAGGATCTCCATAGAAACACAGAATCAATAGGTTATGTGTATATTTACACTAAGAGATTTATTTTAAGGAACTGACTCAAGCAATCATAAGGGCCAGAAAGCCCAAAATCTATAGGGCAGGCCAACAGGCTGGAAAGTGAGGCAGGATTTCTTTGTTATGGTCTTAAGGAAGAATTACTTTTTTCTGGGACATAGTGTTTAGCTCTTCAGGTCTTTAACTGATTGGATGAGGCCCATCCACATGATTGCGGGTAAACACCTTTAAAGCAGACGTTAATCACGTCCACAAAATACTTTCACAACAATGTCTAGAGTAGTGTTCAATCAAGCAACTGGGCACCATAGCCTAGCCAAGTCGACACATAAAATTCAGCCCTCACACTCCCCATAGAAACTGCCCAACCAGACCACCCCAAAACCAAAGCCTGCCATCAACAAGGCCTACTTACGGAACACACCTCCCTTTTGGAATGCCCCATGCTAAAGAAAGAATAGTCAATCAAGAATCAGTACACATCTGAGGAAAGTCACATAGGAAAAATAAAAACAATTCAGGCAGACAGAAAAAAAAAACCCCAGAAACAAAAACAAAACACTATCGTTAGTATCTTCGGGGAGATAAGAGAAGACAATTCAATCATGAAACAAAGAAAGTACTGGGGAAAAAAAAGACTTCAGAGAACAAAAAGGAACTCTTGGAAATTATAAAAATTATAAACGTAAGTGAAAACTCGGTAGGAGAGTTATAAGATAAAGATGAGGAAATTTCCAAAAGAGTAAAACCAAGTAACAAAGAGATGGAAAGTAGGCAAGAAAAAAAAAAAAAGAGAGAGAGAGACAGGGGACTGACATCTGAATGAGGTTTCCAGAAAGAGAGAACAGAGAAAATGGAGGCGGGGAAATTATCAGAGAAATAACTCAAAACATTTCTGAGCTTTAAATGTCATAACTTTCCAGATTCTTTAAGGTTTATCAAGTTCCCAGCCCAGTGGTTAAATCTATATCCACACCAAGCCACCTCATCATGAAATTTAAGAAAATAAAGACAGGAAAGTAAAGTCTACATAAGGCGGGGCAGAGGGGACAGATTACATACAAATGATCAAGAGTCAGACTTGCCGGGCCTCTCAACAGCAGCAGCAGAGGGCAATGGAACAACGCCTTCAAAAGTCTAATGAAAAATGGTATTTTAACTCAATTCTATTCCCAACCAAACCTAGCCAATTTAAGGGTGGAAGAATGATATTTTCAGAAATGAAATTTCTCCAAAAAGTCACTTCTCATCAACTTTTCTCAGCAAGGAATTAAGGATGTATTCCTCCAAAAAAGGAAGTAAAAAGAGAATGAGGAGGACATGGAATTCAAGAATCAAGGGATCTAAGAAAAGAGAGGGGCAAAAAGAACAGTCAGCAGAATGGTGAGGGGAGATCCCAGGACACAGCTGCCCTGGACAGAGGTGGTAGTCAGGCCAAGCTGAGTCAGGTCAGAGGGTTCTGGGAGAGGACTCTCCACGCATAAGAAATTAATAGGGCATCTGGCACGTTTGAACTGATTAAGAGGAGAGTTACACCTCTTGGGAATGGTTTGGAGGTTGAAAACTAAGCAATTTAAAAAAAAAAAAGAAAAGAAAAATATTAAATCCAGGAAAAACAAAAGCTTACTTGAGAAAGGAAAAGTCACAATGTCAGTTAGAACTAGTTGGCTCAGTTATAAATAGTATTTATCTAGTCGAAATAACGTAAATAGTGAATATTGTTTAACGAAATTACATACTTGTTTGGAGGATATCTGTGGTGCAGGCAGAGAAATGGAGAAAGAGCTAAATTTTTATTTTGTATAACAAATAGAAATAGGTAATATGTAATACTGAAAAATCAAGAAGCTGTAGTTATTTCAGTAGCAGTCCAGTAATATTATTTAAGGATTTAGAGGTAAATAAAAAAACAATAATAATGAAGAGTTAAAAGAACTTGTCTCTGGGAGGAAAAAATTAATGGTGGGACAGAGAGAGAAGATTATTGTTTTTCACAATAAGCTTTGAAGAACTGTTTGATCCTTCTTGCATATATAATTTTGACAAAAATAAAAACTTAAAGAAAATTTTCCAAACCTGTAGCATAAAATCCAAGCTCCTGGCAGTGTAAGAACCCAGTTTATGGAGTCAGAGTGATCTGGGTTTCAAGACCAGCTTTTGCCACTCAGCAGCTATGTAACCTTGGGCAAGTTAACGAAGTTCTCCAAACTCTGTGAAAAGGAGATAAGAAATAGTAGTTCTCATGGTAACGGGTGCATGCTGACTGATTCACAGCCCTGCTTGTGAAGGATGAATGAAATAACCCATGTGAAGTCTAAGCATTATGCTTGATACACTTAGCGTCGTATAAACTCGCGTTAATGTTTTTTGCCATTATCAGTCTGAAGTTCAAAGGCTCTTTGTCATCTCTTCAATCTGCTTTTCCAACCTCAAGTTCCATCACTCTTCTAGACAAACTCTTAAGTTTGGCCAGGAGGTTTTCATTCTTTCTGAAATACACCACGCTCCTTCCTGCCTCCCCACTGTTGCTCAAGCCATTGTTTGTTTTCCTACTCCTCAACCTATTTTCATTGAAATAACAATGAAAATGAAATGTGTTACACCCTGTAAATAACTGGACAAGATTTGCATTCATAGGATTGAAATCCAAGATGTAAATATTTCCTCTCGGGGCCAAGAGCTGAAAGGAGGGGTTCCATTTTTGTTTAAGACGTGTTAATCTTGTCATTGCTCAAGGTTGCCATGGTTCCTGCTTGGTGCTTCCAGGACTTAAGCTTGTGCCTCTACATCTGAACAAGTGGAAATAACCCTATTTGACTGAGACAGGGAGACAGGCAGGGTGAGATTCTTGTGGGATAGGTCAATGCTGGAATTAGAAATATAAGCCAGGATTTTTGTGTCTCAGTTACAAACTGATCCTGGCTGCACCCAACATGGCATATTTCCAGCTTCGTTTTTCCTGGGGAGAGGGAGCAATTTATTTTGTAAACCAGAGAGATACTCTTTTCCCTTTCCTGTGGTACAATTTAAATTAAAAAAAAAACAAAAACAAAAACCAGTAACAATTTGCTTGCGGTGTTTTAAAATAAGGACTTCAATTGTCTAAGTAATTGGTTACAGCCAATTACATTATTAGAGAGACTTCATTACAATATAAAAATAAGTTCTAGCCTAAAAAAATAAAGATTAAACCAATAAAAATGAAGCTTTAATTAACTTTGGTAAATCATACTCTTCTGTCAACTTCACAGTCATTTTCAAACTCACAGTCATAGAACAGTTTCTTGAACAGAAATGAAAATAATTAAAAAAAATTAAAACTCACTAACCTGTGTCTGATGACATTTATGTACTTCCTTAGAGACTTTTGGTCTCTGGTGTATACAGAAAGTAAATAGTAATATGGGAATAGTGTTAATTGCTCTTGATTCCTTTAAAGGGTCACAAGATTTCACATTTTATGACCGCATAAATCATTTTATGAAATTTTCTTTTGCATATTGAAAGTGAGAAGAGGCATCATGTTATCTTCCTTCTAATGAACGTTCTAAGTTGAATTTAGGTAGACTATCCAGAATCTAATGCAAATTCACCAGCATTTCTTTGCCAACAGTATCTTGTTGATATGTGCCGACACTTTATGGATGTCCCTAAGGTATATGATGATAAATCAGTTGCTTTAAGGTGTACATTTGTGTGGACTATGGATATTCTCTTTCCTCAGAGGGTAAATAATTTGTGAGGGATTGTTTTATGAGAGCTGTATTAGTTTTTTAGGTAACAAAGTGAGAGATGAGAACATTTTCATGCAAAAATAGAAAATTTGAAACCCTCAGGTTAGGTTTTGAAAACTCTTATTCCCTCAGCTTTAAGGGGGATAAAACAGAAGACATTCAAGTGAGTGAAGGTCCTCTAAAACATACACTTTAGTTTCAACTTCTCAGTCCTATTCCTGTGTTCTTCCTACTAAACCAAATACTATTTTTTAGGATACTTCGGGAACAATTAGAGCACCGTTCAATTTCCATAGATAATTTCTTATAAACTGAGTATTAACCCATGATTTTCTTTTATTTCTAATTATTTTCTTGCTTATTCACATCTTTGTTAATGTAAACATATGTGCCTGCTTAAATCTCATGGAAACAGTCTTGAGAGTAGACAGGGATATTTTGCCAATGCGAAGTTGCCAACTACAGGTTGGGACTGTTCTTGAAACAAGAAAGTCAAATCCAAAAAAGGACCCATAAACCAAGTTTCCAGAACCCTTCATTATCTACTGGATACCAGTGAGTACACATGAAAGTGATACGAAATACCAACCTCTTCTGGTTCAAAAATTTCATTGGATAACAGCATCTTCCTTTGGTTCAATACTACCATGACTTCAAATACTACGGCTGCCAATTCCTCAATTAACAGATTGACAGATAAATTGAAAAATTGGGCTGTTCTCAAGTAGTGATCCCGCTAATGGATGTTATGTTTGATAAATTAATTCTGAGGCTTCACTTCAGTGTAGAGTGGAAAACAACTAGAAAATCAAGGAGAAAACAAAAATAAAATGATGATAGTACAAGATACAGATTTCAAACAAATGGCTTTTAGCCTCTCCTATAGAAGAGAACAGGAAGAAACAGACATTGCCAGAAATATGGCATGTGACATAAGAGGATGACCTCATCAGTTTGCCCCTGGTGGCTGGCTGGCATGGAGTGTCACTTCACACATGCACATGACTTGAGTACACAAGCTTTTTGTTCATGATTTTTCTGCTGTCCATGCAAGACTCACTCAGTTACATGTGATGACCACGTGCTTTTTCCACAGCAGTGTCTACAGGAATATTTCATTTGGATCTTCCAGAACAGTCTAATGGCCGACGGGGCCTCACATCCCATCCCATCAAGTGGTGCCCAGGGAACCCTATTCCTGATTGCAGTTGATAACTGAAAATTAGGTTTCAAATTCCCCTGATTTCTTTACTTTTCTTATTCTACTTTTTCCCCTCTTCTTTCAACTACATGTAATACACAGATTGGGGTAAAACACTTCACAAATTATTTCTAGTTTAATATTCCTCATTTTCAAATGTGCTTTTTCAGACCTTAATTAAACCTAGTCTCCCTAAGGGCTTCTAGGAAGCACTGTTTTTTCTGCTTTCCAGAAGGGGACAATGAAAAAGGAATAATGACTTCAGATAGTAAAACGGGACAGATAGAATAAAAAAGAAACTCTCCTCACTGATTCTGAATTTAGAAGATTTTCTGCCTTTCCTCAGGCCTCAATTCACACTATTAAGCATTTTGGGGAAATCTGTTTCCTTGAAGAGGTTGATAGGCATTATATTCTATTTCATAATATGAGAAAAAAACCTCATTAACTAATTTCTTATATGTGTAGCATCGCTTATAAATTAAAATATAAAATATAAGAACAATGTCTACTTAGACAAAAATTATTTTATTATTCATTATTAGGTAATAAATTTTTTCACTTTTAGGCAAAATTCATTCATAATTAGGCCAAAAATAATTATAATTTGACCCTAGCCTTTAAGCCATATAATTTGATAATCCCATATAACTAGAATTTATTGAGATAGTTTAAAATATAACCATTTTATCTTTAAAATCCACATATTAAGTGGACATAAAACAGTTAAACAACAAAACCTCAATGAGGCAGCCACTGGTTAGCTTTGGTTGTATTTACTGAGGCCAAAGAGTACATTTGCAAGCAGTATATTAAAAAAACAGAAAAATTTTGGGGAGGATAATAAAGTAGATCCTTGAGGAAGCACTAATCCTTTCCTCCAAATTCCACAGCAAGGCAAAGATAATTTTACTTTTAAAGGCAGATGCTGTAGGTCTTTTTTTTTTTTGGCAGAGAAGGGAAAAAGACTTCCCCTCCTTGAGGTACAGTGCTGCATGAATCTTTTTAACTGCTAATAGGAACAGAAGCAACTAGGTACAGAAATCAAATTGATGAAGACACTCTCACCTAAAATTTGTACTTTAATCACTGCAGACGATGAAATGAAAACAATGAGACGGTTCCACAGGTTTCATATCAGAAAGAAAACATTTTAGCATGGGCTGGTTTGGAATGGAGGAGCAGAAATGACAGAATCAAGTGGCATGCACGAGGTCCTGGGGTCAATCCGCGGCACCTTCTCTGAAAATAAATACCTAATTACCTCCCCTCACCAAAAAAAAAAAAAAAAAAAAAAAAGAAAAAAAGAACAAGAAAAAGAGAAATTACAGGTCTTTCAGAAGGAGTATCTTTGGGTTAAAATTTGATCTTTTACAGTAGCATGGCAAAAGCACCACTACAATGGTGGGTCTGTGGAGGGTATGAATAGTAAAATGAAGTGGAACTGTCTCTAACCTAGGAATTCTTGCACCCTACAGTAGGGCCCCTTTGTATGAGTCTCAGGAGTCCTCTGTCTTTTTGCCAGGACTCTCTTGTCCTTAGTTTGACTCTGGTAATAGCACACAGGTAGCAAAGGGGGAAATTTGGTAGAGGAGATATTAATTCTTGCACCTAGTATTCTTTGGAATACATCCTTTGCTTTTATATTTATAGTCTTTCTAGTGCTTTAGTGCACTCAAGCACACCTCACAGTGCATCCAAGCTATTGCATCCTCTTGATCTTAAGTTACTTCCCACTTAAAATAAATCTCATGCTTCTGTCTAAATTGCCTTTCTTGCTCATAGTTCTATAATCCTCACGACAGCAAGAATGATTCTTTAAAAATATTAATTGGTATTTTTACCCTGTTACCACACAAGAGACTTGGAACCTTTTAACTTCATTTATCCTCCTCCTGACTTAAATGCTATTGTTGTATTTTAATTTCATATTCCAGAAGAAATTATTATTTTATAGAATCAATATTTATATTTATCCACATATTTACCTTTCTTATTGCTCTTTTTTCAGTCCTACATCTCTGGGCTTCCATCTGGAATCATTTTCTTTCTGCCAAAAAAAAAAAAAAAACCTTTATATTTTCTTTACTGTGAATCTGCTAATTTGAATTTTATCAATTTTTGCTTGTCTGGATATTCATTTCAGCTTCATTCTTGAAGGATATTTTCATTGAATATATAATTCTAGGTTGAAGGTTATTTTCTTCCAGAATTTTTGAATTAATTATTTCATTTTCTTCTGGCTTCCATGAGACCATGAAGAAGTTAGCTGTAAGTCTAATCTTTTTTGTTTTGAAATTTTTTGCTCCTTTTTTTCCAGATGATGTTAAGATTTTTCTCTTTGTCTTTTATTTAATGAGGATGAATCTAGGTGTGGAATTCTTTTATTTGTCCTGCTTGGGTTCATAGGGATCTTTGAATCTGTCACTGTCTTTCATAGATTTGGAAAATTATTAGCCCTTGTTTCTTCAACTATAGCTTCTGTCCCATTCTCTCTCTCTCTGCTTCCTGTTGGGTTCCAATCACATGTATCTTGGACAGTGTCACTGTATGCTCTATGTCTCCTACCCTCTGCTCTGTATTTTCCATCCTTTTTTTCTCTCCACTCGGGGTATTTTCTTCTGCTCCATCTTCCAGTTCACTAATTCTCTTTTTAGCTTTATTTACTCTGTTGTTAATCTCTCCATTGAATCCTTCATTTTAGTTATTGTATTTTTCAGTTATAAATTTTCTATTTGGCTTATTTTTAGGTTTTCAGTTTGCTTCCAAATTTTCCATCTTGATTTTTATAATATTGACATATTAAATATAGCTATTTTAAAAGTCTGTGCTGGATGGAGGCCCAGTGTGCCTGTTCCTATTTTCTCTGGCTTATCTAGGTTTCTTTCATGTCCCTTCTTGTGTACTTGGCTATTTTGGGTGCCAGATGTTTTTAGAGAAATTTGCTTCCATAGGCAGCAATCTATCAATCCAATATCATAATTATAATGATGTGAAGCTGGAACTATCCCTGTGAAGGTCGGTTGACTCCCAGTTCACCCTTACTACTATAGTGTAGCCTGGAGTATCAGTCCAAAGCCTGAATGGTTTACCAGGTGTATTAGCCACCTCTTTGTGATTTCAGTTTTTTCTCCAGCTTATCAAGAACAGTACTTGGTTTCTCAGCCTCAGCCACTTCTTCCAGAACTGGTGAATGGCTCTATAGGGGAAAAGTTCCCCTAATTGCTAGGCTTATGTTTTCTATTTCTCCTGGAACTTGACCTTATAGTTCTTAATTGACTTATTTATTCTCTAATGCCTTCAAGAAATTTTTTAAGAAAACATTTTGTCCAGGGTTTTTGTTGTTGTTGTTGTTGTTGTTGTTCTCAGTGGAAGTATTTGTTCAAATTACGCAGTCTACCATGCCAGAACTGAGAAATCTGATGTTTTTTAAAATATAAGTCAAATTATGCCACTGAAACTCTCCATGAATAGAATAAAAGTGCAATGTCTTTACAATGGTCCAGAAGATCTTGTGTAATCTAGCTCCAGACTACTTCTCCAACTTTATTTCCTATGAGTCTTAAGTAACTTTGCATGAATCTTATGTAATGTAAACTTCTAAACTAAAAGGACGATATGTTTATTTTGTAATCCCCATAGCATTTAGCATATTATCAAAGCAATATATCAATTTATTAAAATCTGAATAGGTACTAAAAAAATAAAGGTCCCTTAAATAGTGGCTTAAACTAAATAGTTAATTTCCCATTTAGAGGGAAGAAGTCTAGAGACAGGCAGTCTAAAACCCCTAGCATCTAGCCTAGTGTATAGGGCATAGTAGGTGTTCATTAAATAATTGTTCAAAGGAGGAGTAATTTAACCTTTACTGAACACCTATTATATGCCAGGCAGTGTGGTAAGCGCTTTGTAAATATCACTGACTTTTCATATCATCCAAATGTGGTAAGACTTCTACCTCCATTTCACAGATGAGGTAAATGAAGCTTGAAGAAGATAAATACTTTCACCAAGTTCACACAGTCAGAAAGAGGTGGATCTGAAGTGTGACCTATAACCTCTACATCCATAGTAAATGCCCAGTTTACTCTGCCACATTTATGTTGGCCAGGTGGGCTGTTCCCTAGCTTCCTGTGATAACAGGTTGACTGAGTTCATGAAAATATGGAAATAGTAAATAATAGATTAATATCCTTTCAATGGCAAATTCCTAAAGCCTCGTGGCTTTAGTTACAGAAATTAATTTATAGTCACTAAATTCTAGGCATAACGTAGGCAGCTGAATGAGCTGGTAGTTTAGAAAGGATACATTCAGGAATATGTCTTCAAAAGTCATACCATGTAGACATTTTCCTACTCAGCTAACACCAATTACCCACAGGGGTCAGTTGTTCAGGTGATGCAATTTTGATAGTAGGGTCTCTAGTAAAGAAGCAAGGACAATGACAAAAATTCCAGCCAAGATAACAAATAACTTTTAAAGGGCAAGGAAAAGGAAGTGGCAAGAAAGATAGAAAAGATAAAGGAGAAAAGAAGAGAGGAAAATGTATACAAAAGTAGAAGAAACAGTAAAGTGGAAAGGGGAGGGAATAGTAAGTACCCAGTGGCTTTTTTGTTATTTTGCATTTATTTCTTTTAGCTTTAAGTCCATGTCCTTTCAGTAATAGCATCCCCCATTTACTTTTTTGCGATGACATCCTTTCTTTTGGATACCATCTGGTGGGACTATTGCTCAGAAGAGGGCTGCCTTTCCCCAGCCAAGGACAGAAGAGTTGACCCTAGCTAAATCAGTCAAACGCTCTCTTCCTGGAATCTGAATCATTCCTTCTAGATGCAGCTGTTGAGATGTTCATGCTGTGGAGATTCATGTGAGCTGGCTGGTTCAGTCCTTTCCAACACTGGTTCTTTAGCCTTCTCTCCTTAATCCTTTGAGCTTTCCCAATTTGCCCAATAAATTACTTTCTTGCTTAAGTTTACCAGAGGTAGTTACTGTTGCTTGCAACCAAAGAGCTCTACCTAATATAGTCGAGGAAGAAGATAAGTGAAAATAAACGGAAATTAAGATCTGGAATGAGAGCCACCAAGAATATATTTTCAGATCCTAAAACAGTGAGTACTGGGGACAAAAAATTCTAGTTTAAATGTGAAGAAATGTGCAAATTAGCATTCAATCATCTCAGCTCTCTAGGAGCAAATATAATCATGCTGTAAAGTAGTGGAGGGTTTCCAAAAGGTGAGAGTAATATTCAAGGATAAGCTACTGTGGGATTGACATCACAATTTTGAATAATGAAAAGAGAATGTGTTTCCTGCAAGGCAGAGGTTTACCTCTGATTTTACTGTGCAAGATTTTTGTGTCTTTGATGATTTCACATCTTTGGCAT
The DNA here is from genome assembly GCF_048773025.1 of Camelus bactrianus. Classification (NCBI taxonomy): domain Eukaryota; kingdom Metazoa; phylum Chordata; class Mammalia; order Artiodactyla; family Camelidae; genus Camelus; species Camelus bactrianus. The sequence continues at coordinate 18,568,747 of NC_133552.1, forward strand.
GACTAAAGGATTTTTCAATTCAAATCAAACTCTTTCAATTTGGCTAGTCCCTCCTACCTGGCCCCCCTGACTTGCCCCCTGGGAGTCTTTCTTTTCACTGCCAAGGATTAAATTCTCTGTTGAGGGGAAAAAAAAAAAACCTTGAAGGCAATAGACATCTGTACTGGAAATGAGATACAAAACTGTCCAAAAAGAGAGAAGCAATCCCAAAGCTTAAGTGAGAAAATAACTGAACTCTTACTCATATTGGAAAAAAGGTCTGTTTCCAACTGAGTTTTTTATTGACTTTTTTTTTGGTCATAAAAGGATCATCATTTATGAATAAGAAACTCTTATTATTCTCCCGCTTTACCAAAGATACTAAGTCTTGCGTGCTTTAAGCACCAAACAAACATCTCCATAGAGAATGGCTGGCTGCCAGTATCTGGTGAGCACGCCAGACTTTCAAAACAGCCCAGTTGCACCAGCTCTGGGGTGGTGGGCGAGTGATTCAAGACAGAAAGCTGAATTAGAATTCAGTCCTGATCCTGCATGAGATGCTGGTTTTACTGGTTCATGGTTTGGTGGTTAGAAGACAACCCCACATGCCTACAGTAGCACAGATCCATTGCTCCCTCCTGAAGCCACACACGTGAAAGGCACAATGCTGTTAGCAATGTGACAACATCAGATGTGGTAAGTACAATTAAAAAGGATCCACAGTACATACTGTAGACCTTAACTATTACCTTGTTATGATATCAGTCCTTACTCTCTCCATCTCAAGTATGACATATCTTAATTTTATATTCCAGCAATTGATGTGCAGAGTCATAAGTTGTGCCAAACTAAATTGACTGCCAGTTTAGACTTGATGATAAGGGAGTTCATATAAGAACAATATATTATCAGAACTGTATTGTCTCAATTTCAGTCGGCTATTTGGTCTGTTAATCTGAAAGCTTGTGAGAAGCCTGAGGCTGGACGTAATGGAATATGATTCAATGGACAAGAATTGAGCTCTAGATATTAACTCTTATAAAATAGTCCCTTGAAAATGTCTTTTCTTTAAGTTTATTTGTCATGGGACATTTTTGTTTATTTTATTTTTGCTCACACATTTTTGCTCTCCGTGACAAAATTTAGCTTGGGGGAAGAATCACATAGGTTAATATGTCTGGACTCCCCAAATGGTTAGACAACACTTCTATAAAAAAAAAAAACCTGAGGGTCCTTTGCTTTTCTTATCATTGGTCAGGCTTTAATTCCATTGAAAAGTGACTGGAAAAGCCATTCTATGAAACAACTCTTTAATATTTGATAAATGAATCAGTCTGATGGGCCCATATGGTCCCATCTGTCATGCTTCTCAGCTAAGACTGCGTATCTTCACATGGGATGGTCATTAAGCAAAACTTTCAAGATGACAGGGGTTCAGTTCTTCTTTCCCATTTCCCAGAAAGAATAATAATGGAATAAAGTCTGGAAAGTGAAATGGAAAATGAAAGCGAATGTGCATGCACACACATTGTCTTTCTAACCTGTGTCTCTGCAACATAATTCGAGGCAAAGAGCTGCATTTGAAGCAGCAAAGTGAATAGGACACATTTATTCCTAAATCCTCATGACACTTTAATGAGATAGCAGGAGAGTATTATTATTTGGCCCTTAATGATTGGGAAAATTGAGGCAAAGGATGCTGAAAAGTATACTGAATATTATACTATTAATCTGAATTAAAAGACTAGAACTTCCTGAAATACCTTAGTTGAGGGAAATGAGCCTTAAGCTGGAGAGTGAATTGGACGTCACAGATACCAGACAGCTTCCATCTGGATCCAGATGTTATTTCCATTCTACTCCAAGTGAGATAGCACTGCTTTTAACTACAGACTAAGAGAGCTCTGGTCCCTCCCTAGAGAAATCAGACTGTCAGCCCTCTCCCTGGGATTTCTCCTCCCCATCACCCACTCCCACACCCATGCTCTCTACACAAACCTACCAGCAGCCCACCAGAAACAGCTGCCTCAAGTACACGGCTGTCAGGAGAAGTCTTCCTATGAATGGACAGTCCTTGGCAGCAGCAGGAACCCTTCAGCAAAGCTGTCCTTTGGCCTCAGTTCCAACTTTTGGCTCTGACCCAGGTCTGGCAAAAGATAACATATACCCACTGTAGAAAACATAAAAATACACAGAAATCTTTTTTAAAAAATAAATCATAATCTCATTACCCAGAGTCATGTCTGTCCATATTCTGGTACAGTAAAAAAAAAAAAAAAAAGTTCAATCTAAATAAAACATGTAAATATTCATTCAGTTGGGCTCACACTGTACTTACAATTTTGAGTCCTGTTTTACTTTTTTTCAATTTAACTTTATATTGTGAGCATTTCTCTATGTCACAAAACCACTCTTTGTAATCACCACACACATCTAGTCCATAAAAAATAAAGATTATAGAGATCAAGGAGAAACTACAAAACCGAAGGGGGAAAAGTACACAATCTAAAAACTTGAAAAGGATAGAAGGATGATCGTTTCAATTAGCAGTCTGCAAATCCTAAAGGTTATAGGGGATAATGTTCAAGAAAAAATTAGAAGCTAGTAAAAGAGGAATTAAGCTACTCTGATAAATGTATAAAATAATAAAAAGATAGTTACTGGGTGGCAGGGTACAGCTCAGTGTTAGAGCATGTGCTTAGCATGCACGAGGTCCTGGGTTCAATCCCCAGTACCTCTACTGAAATAAATAAACCAATAAAATAAATAAATAAAAATCTAAAAAAAAAAGATAGCTGCTAACAAAGGCATAATATATAAATACCAAGAAAATACTGGTATTTTGCAGCACCAAATTATATTGGTAAGATCAATTAATATGGTTTCATTAAATAAAAGGGGAATGCCTACATTTTTAAAAGATGCCTAGAAAAATATACATAAAGGAGCTCATTAAGTGTGAGTATGATATTCTTAATATGGCACTGCAGGTTCTAACATTAGATTCCCTATGTGAGCTTTAGTGAGGACTTAGAAAAAGAGGTGGGCAGTATGTTAACGGAAGAACTACCCAGTTCCTCCCCACTTCTGCCACCAAAGGTTATTATCAAGGACAAGAAAAAAATGTGGTGACATTTAACGTCTAGCAAAGTATTTCATGTTCACTGGAGATTGATCCTGATACTTCCAGCCCCTCCCTTTGCTTCAGAGCTTTCTCTCACTTCTCAGTTACAGCCAGTGGGGTGGCCTGGACCTGGGCTAGAGCTGGGAGGAAAGGCTCAGATAAGGGCCTTGGAGAAGACTGCTAAGATGATGTGCTGTGGAGTCAGAAGCTGCATTCCAATCCCAGCTTGTCACTTCTAGCTGTGTCACCTGGGCAAGTGACCCAAACTGTCTGCAGTTCCTTTTCCTCATTTATATGGCAGAGATCATGAAAATCTATTTCTGACAGATGTTTCCTGAAAGCTGGTAATTGTCATTTATATTTCATTTTCATTTTATCACATCTTTATACTTCCCCTTTTTTCTGAACATGGAATTGTAGTTCATTTCAACAGTGGTTCTGGTTTCTTGCTGTTTGTTTCATCTTCATTATTAATCCACTGGAGTTGTGTCATGGTAAGCCAGCAAGATTCTGTCCCTCCCAGGACTTGTCATTTGATATTTAGTAAAGCTCATAGGTGGCACTAATACTACTCTTTAAATATTCATTAAACAAAAAATTTCCTAAATAAACTCTTTATTGTGAGCCTAATATGTGCTCAGCATTATGCCAAATGGCATGGCTAGAAGTTAATAAATATTGGCCGGATAAGAAAAGTTAAAAAAATTGTCTAACTATATTTAGAAAAAGGCTCAGACAACTATTTTTTAAATGTATAATAGATAAAGCTAACAAAAAAGTAAAATTCTAGCTGTAATATGAGTTAAAGACAATGTTGATTTAATTTCAAGACACTTCTGATAGGATAAAGAACATCAATTAAGAAACTGGAAAGACAAAGTGGAGTAGGAATCAGGAAACTTTTTTCACTCATGCATTTGCTATACAATTTTGAGCAAGACATTTAATTTTTCTGGACTTACTTTATCTATAAAAGAGAATTCAGGGATCACAAACTAAAATCTAAAAAAAAAAACTCTCCTAAAGAACTCATGGATTCAAGAGGAAATCACAATGGAAATTATAAAATATTTTTATATGGGTAACAGCATAATAAAACTTCTGGGTAATCAGAAAAGTAATGGTAATTAATGTTAATTAGAATGAAATGAATACATGGCAATGAATTTATTTAAAATACAAGACAGATTGAAAATAATTGAGCTACATATGTAATTCGAAAAGCTAGGAAAAAACAAAGGAGAAAAGGAAAATAATGAAGTTAACCATGGAGATTAAGGAATAGAAAAAATAATTAAAATATTGATTATCAACAAAACCCAAATCTGGTTTTTTGAAACAACCTAGACAAGGCAATTTGTGGAAAGAAAATAATAGGCCAATCTCACTTATGAATTTAGATGTAAAATTTCTAAATTAAATACTAACAAAGCATATGCAAAAATGTATAAAAAATACACTGTGATCAGTGGTGCAGCCATTATGGGAAACAATATGAGATTCCACAAAAAGTTAAAAATAGGATTGCCATATGATCCAGCAACCCCATTTCTGGGCATGTATCCAAAAGAATTCAAAGCAGCATCTCAAAGATATATTTGTACACCCATATTCACTGCAGAACTATTCACAATAGCCAAGAGGTAGAAGCAACTCAAATGTCCATAAACAGAAGAATAGACAAAGGAAATGTGTATATACAGTGGAATATTATGCAGACTTAAAAAAGAAGGAAATCCTATCACACACTACAACATGTGTGAACCTTGAGAACACTATAGTAAGCAAACTAAGCCAGTCACAAAAGGATAAACACCATATGAGTTAACTCATATGAAGAAGCTAAAGTAGTCAAAACCATAAACACAGAAAAGAGAAAAGCGGTTACCAAGAGCTGAGGGGAGAGGGTAGCAGAATTAGTGGTGGATATAGAGCTTCAAGCAAGATGAAAAAGTTCTAGCGGTCTCTTTCACAACAACGTGAATATAATTAACACTGCTGAACTGTACAGTTAAAAATGATTAAGATGGTAAATTTAGTGTTATGTGTTTTTCGCCACAATTAAAAAAAAAAGTGATTACAGCAAAGTGGATAATACTCAGACTCTGGACTGAGACGGTCTGGTTTCCAGTCCTAGCCCTACCATTTATCGCTGTAACCTTGGGTCCATTACTTTTCTTTAGTTTCTTATTAAAACTAGGATAAGGAAAGATCCTTAAAAACAAACAAACAGACCAACAAGAAACACTGTGACCAAGTAAGGTCTATCCTAATAGTTGTCAGTCTAAAATCCATCTCATTAACAGATATAAGGATTGAAAGGTACACGAAAATTTTGCTAAAATTCAAAACTTGAAATGTTCTTCTCTATGATTTACGTGGCTTTTCTTTCTCTTCTGTTAGGTCCCTGCTCGAATGTTTTATCAGTGAGGCGTTTTGGGACCACCCACATATAATATCACTCTACCCCATCTCCTTATTCTCTAACCCACTTTCTATTTTTTCATAGCAGTATTCCCAGGCATTACGATAACTGAAGAAATGACAAAGATAAAAACAGACAAGTTTGACTACTTAAACATGTAAAACTTCTTGATGCCAAAAAACCACAATAAGCAAAATTAAAAGGCAAGTTTAAAAACTGGGGAAAATATTTATCATCAATATAACTGGACAAGGGGAATGAGTTCATACATAATAAGAAAGTTTTTAGAGAAAAAGTGGGCCAGGGACATAAACAGATTAATTCATTTGCAGAACATGAGTTGATGTATTAAATTTTTGGAAAAAAATTCAACCTCACAAGTAGTCTAAGAAATGCAAAATTTAAATAAGCAGATGCTTTAAAAAAAAAAAAAAAGCTTTGAAATTAAGACTGATTTTAAAAAGGAATACAGCTCCCTGTGGTAAAATAGGCCCCCATGCCCTGCTGGTGAGACTATAAAATGATGCACACTTTCTTATGTTAATTATGTATTGTCGTGTAACAAGTTACTACTAAACTTCGGAGTTCAAAGCAACCAAGGTACACCCAGCATTTCGCAGTTTCTGTGGGTCAGGGGTCCAGAAACTGCTTACCCTGCTACTCAGGAAGGGCAGTCTGTAGCTGGGGATGGTCACTACAGGCTCACGTGGGGCAGGAGAACCTACTTTTATGCTCACTCATGTGGCTGCTGGCGGGCCTCAGTGCCTCATGGCTGTTGGTCAGCAACCTCTGTCCCCACCACGTGGACTTCCCCATAGGCTTCAGACATATCCCCTCAACGTGGCAGCTGGCTTCTCTCAGGACTAGTGACCCGAAAGAGTGACCAAGACAGAAGTCAGTGTCTTCTATAACCTAACCTTGCAGGTGACCTATCGTCACTCTGCTGTATTCTCCTGGTCACACAGTTCAACCCTGGTAAAATGTGGATCGGGACTACATGAAGGTATGAAGACCAGGAGGCAGGGACCATCGGGGGCCCTCTTGAAAGTTGGTTGCCACATATTTTAAAGCAAATTGTCAATATTTGTAAGTTTATACTTATCCCTTGATCTACTATTAGTTACATTTGCAGCAATTTATTCTAAGAAAATAACCATATATGTGGACAAATATTCTGCCCAGACATGTTTACTATAGCATTTTTATAATAGTAAAATATGGAAATAATTTAGATGTGTAATAATAGAGGATTTATTTATCAGACAAATGGTAATATCATATGATGGACTCTTAGTATCATATGATGGATTTTGAAGAATTTTCATATCATGGGAAAATGATGATATAATGCTTTTTTAAAAAATAAAGGCAGGGTATAAACACTTATATATAACATACCAACTATGTAAACATTAAAATGCATACATAATTATGTTTAAAAAAAAGATTGGGCATCCTCTAATGCAGTGACAAGATAAAATAACACATGTAGTATTCCTAGCACTCCTCCCTCCCACCCCACCAGAAAAGCTTAATCTGTATCAGATTATGAAGAAATGATCAAACAAATCTAGCTTGTGGGTCATATTGCAAAACGACTGGTCTGCAATCTTTTAAAATGTCAGGAAAGACAGAAAAAGAGTAGGTAATTGTCCCAGATTAAAAGACGGTGCAATGGGTTTTCCTCAATTGACTTCTGGATTTTTTAAAAAAGGTATAAAAGACACTATTACAGCAATGCCTGAGGAAAGTCGAACATGGATTTTATATTAGATAATAGCATTTTATCAATGTTATATTTGCTGAGTGTCATCATAGTACCATGACTATGGAGAAGAATGCTATTTTGGTTAGGAGACCCATGTTAAGTCTTTAGGGTTGAAGTGTCATGCAATGAGATTTCGTGTGTGTGTGTGTGTGTGTGTTAATAATAGGTGAATTCAGGTAAAGGGTATAAGGTATTCATCTTACTATTCTTGCAACTTTGCAAGTGGTTTGAAAGTTGAAGAAAATAATCTTTTACAAGTAAATGTGGCTTTAGAAAGGACTGAGACAGTAAGAGTGGCTTTATTTTATAGTAAAATTAAGACAAAAATTTCTACTTCACTGTAGTTACATATTTCAGTATTTTAACATGTTGAGCCTGTTGTTTCTTTAATTGGCAAATAATAAATGTATAAAAAGAGATTTTTCCATGTTGCAATGTCCATTTAAGTTTTTGTACCTGATGCTACAATTCTTTACCTGGCTTTATTTAACAAGGCAGACATTTTGCCTTGAAACTGCAAAGAAGATGACAACATACAGAACAACTATATATGTTGGTTGTAAAAGATCTAAGTTAACCACATGGATGACCCTCAGAAAAGCATTATGCTCATTATATAAAATATCTTTAAAAAGGGCAAATATATAGAGACAGAAAGTAGATTAAATGGACTGGGACTGGGAACAATGACTATAAATGAGCATGAGGTTTCTTTTTGGGGTGATGGAGTTGTTCTAAAATTAGATGGTGGTGATGTTTGTACAATCTTGTAAATATACTAAAATTCATTGAATGCTGTACTTAAAACAGGTGAATTTTATGGTATATAAGTTATATGTCATTTGTTAAAAAAATACAGATGAAATACTTTAGCCAGATGAAACATACAATCCCAACTTGAAGAAATATAAAAGGTATGAGAAATCTATTGGGATTACTTGAGAAAGAGCCAATAGAATCTTATTGTTCTATCCTTAGATTTTCCTTATTTTTTTCAAGAGAAGCATCATTAATTCAGACTTCCTGGAGGCATTTAGATGTAAAGGAACATCTGACTTATAGACTAACTGTCTAAAACATATTTTTATAAATTAAAAACACACAAGCTAATTGTGGATCATAGAAGACTCATTGCTTAAGTCATGGATTAAGCTGCTTTGGAACTTCAGTTTAAAATTTTAACTCTTTCAGCAATTGATTATTGAATGTTTACTATGGCCAGTTTTAGAGGGAACCGCCAACATACAATTGTCTGTATAGAGGTGATGGTACAGGTAAAGATTTAAGAATGCTCTTTGGAGTCAGGTTTATATGCTTAATTTCTAAGCATATCCTTTCTTCAAGAAATAGATAATACCAATGTAAATTTACTCTCAGTTCATGAATCATAATGGTTAATGTAGTCTGAATTAGTGACATATCACTGTGTTCTCAAAAGTGTTAATGAGGTTATTCTTGGTAAATTTAAATGACTCTATAAAATATTAATTAAAAGAGATTTGATCAGAATTAGAAAATCCTATTCTAATTCCAATTGTGGCAGTCAGTTCTGAAGTCCTGTGATGACTGGACACCTCTGGTGATTCCTCTTGGACCTGTCTCTTTCTCGACCACTTACTGACTCCACAAGGCCTTGAATAACTTTACATAAATGTGACAGAATGAGGCTGGGGGTGGCATAAAGCTCAGTGGTAAAGTGTGTGCTTAGCACGCACAAGGTCCTAGGTTCAAGCCCCAGTACCTCTGCCGAGAATAAATAAATAAATAAATAAATAAATAAATAAGTAAGTAAGTAAGTAAGTAAATAAACAAACCTAGTTACTACAACCCTCCTCAAAAAAGACAAACAAAAGGTCTCTCTACCCACAAACATTTATTAAGGACTTGCCTAAATTATAGCTCATTTTTATGTGGAACAGAAAACTTTGTTTTTGTTTGTGGGCAGAGAGGCCCCACTGACACAACAGTGATCAACTCTTCATTTTCTTTGCTATTAGAAGAAAGCAATGATGGAGCAATACTTTCACAATAGTGGATAACGTACAGCAGACTTAGACTGCTCCCTGAATGGGTCCACCCGCCTAGGCCTTTTTCTCTTTTGGTCTAGAACAAATTCTAAATGATTCCCCATCCCTTGTGCACACATCGTAGCGTGAGGATGGGGGACTGAACTGGTGTTGACTGGGAGGTACAAGATGGCCTGGGAAAGCAAACCGTCCACGGGAAATTCACATGAGGTGGTGGCTGTACCTGAAATACTGATTAAAATGCAGTTCAGTCTGTGCAATAGACTCTGGGCTCTGCCATTCTGGCCCTGGGACTGCCACAGCCTGGACAGTAGAACAGGGGCCTTTCCTGAACAGGACAAGCAAGTTTAAGCTTTTAAAATGGTCCCTAGTTTCCTTGTTGAAAATGGAGCTCAAGGGGGTAGGTGCAGATAGTGCAGTGGTAGAACGTGTGCTTAGCATGCAGGAAGTTCTGGGTTCAATCCCCAGTACCTCCATTAGGAAAAAAAAAAAAGAAAGAAAAGAATAGAGAGCTTAAGCTTACGTTTTTAAAACTTCATTTCAGTGCTTAAAAGGTGATAACTTATTATTGTTATTTATTTTTAAATACAAACCCCCCTGTCTAGTTTTTCTCCTTATGGAATAGTCTGTCTGTCCCTATATAGATAATGGGCTGTTATGGAATAAAATTACTGAATGTTAAACGTATGAGGTAGGGAAATAATTTTATTCTAGTGCTGATTTATCAGGAAATAAGTATCCTCAAAGAATCCTTTTGGGTGTTGTTATTGTCCCTACTTTCTGCTAAGTTTGGTGTATTTTCCTGGTCTTATTAGTAATATTGCTATATTTAGTTACAACAGGAAAACAGAAGTCTTCTCCTCCCCAACGTCTGCCATTAAAAAAATGAACAAAAGCAAAAACCCAAAAACAAAAAATTAAGACAAGAAACAAAACTTATACACTGACTCAGAATCAATTATCATGCTAAGGAGCCATAATTGCAGTTTTTACATCTGTACCAGGAATCACCATATGCTCATTCCCCAGCTGATGTATGCATCAATGAGGCATCACAATTTCTAAACTATACTGTTGCTATTACTTCACATTAAAATTATTCTTATCTAATTTCCAAAGAGCTGCGTTGTGCCTGTATGTAACTGGTGGATTAAGAGGTGCTTGCAGTGACTTGGAAGTCTCTGGTTACCTTCAACCTGGAGGAAAAATGTCTTTGGTGAAACATGAACCAAATTGTTCTCCTGCTGCTTTCTATTTGTCCTTTGTTTAGAATAAAGTTATGTAAATACACCTTTGAGCTGAGGGTGAGGGTCCAGGGTAAGGCTGCCTCCTTTTGTGCCCTCATGGGTATATAAGAGACCATTGCACATGCAATTTTGCCTCCTAAAGAACAGGCAGTATATATTCAATTTATGACATTGAACTTGGATCAGTCTTCTCTTTCCTATTCTAGTTCTTCTAAGGAGAACTGCCCATTTTCTAGTCCTTACCAATAGAGCAGACCACAGATTACTGTATACTTTCAGTTAATTCTACTTAAAATACTTTTCAGGGAAAAATGTTTTAACCTAATAAGGTGAAACATATCTGCAGTAACTCAGATGACATTAGCCATGGTTGTTAATATGTATTTGTGGAATGTTGAATTTTTTTAATAAATTAGTCAATGTCCTTTTATTTACTCTTATCCTCTATGTTTTTGCAGTGGTCCTATTCATGAACTACAACTCATCATGTACTTAGGATGAAAAGCATTGCAAGTGGTGTTATTAGTGGACTACTGCTGCACAATTATCACTGAGAAGAAAAGGAAATATTACTATTTTGGGATTTCATTAAAGTGAAGACGGTTGTCATGTCAAGTTCTGAGATACGGTGAGGGAAATGGGAGTTGGGGGAGGGGCAGGTTGGAGCACTGACTGTGAAGGGAAGAGAAAGAGGGATGGGGAGTGACGTCCATTAGAAAATCTATTCAGCATCCAAAACATTTTTGACTTGTGGATCAAAGCCATCTGAAAATATTAAGGCCTGAGTCTTAAATGAGTGACTCATCTGGGAATAAGATGAATGTTAATGTCTTATTAGAACAGAGTCACTGGAAACAGTGCCAAAGACTGTTCTCTTTTAATATTAATTGATATTAAAATGATATTTTAATAATGCTGAGCTGGGTGGAAAAGGTGACTGGCCTCCTCTGAAGATCCTACAGATCTGAGAGGCTCTGGGGCCAAAATCTCCGTGTTCTTCCAAAAGAAGGAATGACATAAAGAAGTCCTACTTTCAGTCAATTGCTATGGGTTCACGGAGAGTATATTCAGCTACAGAATCATTATTATTAAAAAAGAAGGTATTGAACACTTGAGTACTGGACTGAATACTATGTACTTAATTTAAAAAACATATCCATAGTAATAAACAAGGTAGCTTTGTCTTAACCTTAGTTATAGAAAGAAGGTGGTTTTATTACAATGACAATTGTAGGGGAGGAAAAATAATCCTCCCTCTACCCGTCTGAGTTTTTAGCTGAGTCCCTTGTAAGAAAAGATAGGTTAACATTGAGAATTACAAATAAGAACCACAAATTAAGAGAAAAAAGTCTAGAAGTTTATTAACTAACATATATACCTTATGCATACATGGGAGATACCCAGGAAAAATGTGTAACTCTCCAAGGTGGTTTAAAATTTAGGATTAAATATTATCTTAATAGAAAAAGGTAGAGAGGATATAGGCCTCTTAGGGGAGAGTAAGTGACTTTTAGGAAAGATGAATGGACCCCAAGAAGAACAGATGGGAAGCATGACAGTTTGTGACAGTTTGTCTGAGTGTGGTGCCGACTTCTAGTCTCCTCTCCTGTGCTGAGTCCATCTTTCCTGGTTGATGAAACTCCCCGGGAGCGGATTTATGACAACTGAGTTCCTTCTGGAGGATCTGTCTTTAGGCAGATAAGGGAGCTCAGAGAAAGCCTCTCCCTGCATTTGTTGGGTTTTTAAAGTGCCTACAGATCAAAATATTAATACACCAAAGCAGTGTATTTTGAGGGGGCATGCCTTGCTACCCTTTACAATTATAAATAAAAGGAAAAAGTGTTTCAGGCGGGGAGAAATCAAAAATAATAGCAGAGTCCTTATTTAACATTAATACTTCAAAATGGAAGTTTTGACCAATAAACGGATAGTAAATATTTTAGATGTACTGACTAAATCAAAGTTTAAAAATCAATCATTTTATCTGAAATTATGCATTGTAGTCTTTGTATGAGCTCTGTGACTAGTCATACCAAGTAAGCTTCTTAGAAAATAGCTCATTTGAGTGGAAGCAGCACATGAATTCTCCATATCTTAAAGGGAGGATGTGAGGAATGCATTTGCAAAATCCACAATGGTTAAGGACTCCAGTTCTTAACAGTATTTGACATAATGCACTGTCCCTAAACAAATGCAAAGCTATCAGAAAAGGAGATACAGTTCAATTCCTATCTTCTTACCATTTTCACTGAACTTCCCTTCTTACAAAAAAAAAAAAAAGCTTTGGGCATGATGTTCTGTGAAAAAGAGTAGTCAGCAAGTTGTTTTAAGCTTAGGTTGGGCAAGGAGAATTTTACAGAGAACAAGTAAAGAGCCGCGAAGGAAATTTAATACTGTTGGATGTCCTTGACCAAAATTTTAATAGTGAGCTTGAGCTTGTTACCTAATGTTCTTCAGAAACATCTTGTGAAAAGCTCAGTAGTGAAAGTTCATGTGATAACTTATGTTGAAAGTATTATTGCAAAATGTGGGATTTAAGAAATTCTTTACAAGTATTTATTGAGTTCCTATCATATGTTTGACAGAATAAAGAGAATATAGCTCCTTTCTCAAGATGCTTTTCACTGAAGTATTTCTTTCAAAACTCTTGCTTTTATTTATCAAATAATTTAGGATCAACACTTGTGTAACACAGAGTATTACCCCATTTTATTCAAAATACATTATTGATGGAGGTATGACAACCATTTTTGGGTGTCAGTTATGACTCGGATTAAAAGGGCATTTAGAAACTCTTTCAAAACATCAAAGTTAAACCACTGAGTTGGCATTATGGTATGATCCCATTCCTGTCTATAAATAACCAGGGCAAGAAAAGCACCTGGACCTTTGCTTCCAGTTTTTGATGGAAAGCTCTGTTGGCATCTTTGCAATTAACTTTATATTTAACTCAGTGAAGGGACTGAGTCAGTTATATATTTAATTTTCTTGAGTTTGACAAGTGTATAAATACATTGCATGTAATAAATCAGTTTTGTTAGGCTTTTTCTCCAAAATCCCATCTCATGCTTTTCTCTGAATTTCCAATGTTTCCCCTTTAACTGATCCAGTTTTATCAAATAGAAGGGTTCTGTAAACACTTTCTGTATGTAAGCAGTACTGTTGTCTTTAATATTCTGTGGTCATACTATTAACAGGATTTTATCTTGTGCTTCTGACTCTAATTTAGCTGGCATGTATCTAAGATTTTCTTCTCTTTTTCTACTACGGTATTATAATCAGGAAAGATTTTGGCCTTTATGACTACTGATTTCCTGTTTTAATTCTACAATGAAATCAACTGGAATTGTCAATTTAAGTAAAAGTTACTAAAAACTATTTTATCAATTTTCTTCTCCTAAAAGATAGCTCAGGGTAGAGGGAGAAAATGAATGAACAAAGGAAAATTCTGCACTAAGGAATGACTTCAACAGCCATTCTTTTTCTCTTGAGCTTTGAGACTTGAGATATAGCTAAGTGTTTGTGAACTTGATCTTTAAATACAAATAAATTCTGGCTGCCATGATTTGTTTGTACTTCACCTGGTTTTGTTTCACATATGGTGGAAGGACAGAGATCTTTTTTGAATTATGATACAAAGAAAAATAATAAATGTGTTTATTTCTATAACTTTAAGTATTCGAAAACATGTACAAATACAAATTGGTCCTTAGAACATGTGGGAAAGACTAGGTTATTATTGTCTTTATTCTACAGGCCCTCATGTTCAATAAACGCTAATTGCTAAAGTGGGAAAACATTTATCTTGTCCTATATAGACAGTATTCCTCAATTATGTGTGATTAATGCCTTTTTTCAAGCATTTGACATCTGTTTTTGATCAGTGAAGGATCATCCAACTTATCAAGCCATTGTTCTGTTCATTTATGTCCAATTCTACTCAGTCATGGTAGACTCTAAAATGCACATTCTTTCTTATAATGTCTCTGCATTAGGAGAAAATGGTGCTCCTAGGTTCTCTGGAAAAATTAAAACATGAGTATTCTGTAGAAATTTAACTTGAAAGCTAGAATTGGCAGAAGGCTGATTTAACAATGTGTCTCCAAGTCAGCCATGAAGGAAGAGGCGGTTACACTGCAGGGACTGGTATCTCAGCCCTACTACTTGCCAAGTTGTGAGACCTCAAACTCTGTACCTCATTTTCCTCATTTGCAAATGGGGTAATTATAGCTCCTATGTTATACAGTTATGAGGATTAAGTGATAAAAAACAGTTAAAGCATTTAGAGCAACATATGGTATAGAGTAGGCATTAAATAAATAATAGCTATTATCTGGGGAGATTTGGAAGGTTATTTGATGATAAACTTAAACAAACTAAATTAACAAATTATTTCTTTTTTCAACATTACTTTGCAGTTTTATAACAGAAGTTAGAAGTCATTTTTTTTTAAGTTGTGAGGAAATTCTCCAAATTAACACATTCATAAGTCAGAAAAGATGGACTGTGCAAGAATTGGTAACCAATGTAAATTTACATTGGTTCAAACAGGGAAGAAGTCTTTTATCTTCTTCATGTAGAAGAAATGCTGTGTGCAATTAGTGTGTGTGCAGCATTATCTTCCTTGGCATCCAAAAGAATTAAAAGAATACTCATCAATTTCCCAAAGAGCTTTGAAAAATACTAGTCTCTAGAGGTCAGACTGCTTTTTCAGAAAAATACCTCAGCATAGAGGCATGGAATCTGAAATTAAGAGGACCTGAGCATCCAGTTTTTGGCAGAAACTTTGGACAAGTTATTTGACTTCGTTGTGATCACTTACTTCTAAAATGAGAATGACAATGCCTCCTACCTCAAAGGGTAGACTGTAATGAGCTAATACATATCAGTGTGCCCCTGAACCATAAACTCAAATTTCTGTTCTTTATGATATTCATGAATTGTTGTTTCATACGCGTATCTCTTGAAGCATATAAAATGGTTTAGCTGACCAGAAACATATTTATATTGAAAATTTAACAAATCCTGCAAAATTTAATCAGTTATAAGCTAGGCTGTAATCATTGAAATTTCAATGAAAAGTTTCAAAATAAGTATTTTGTGCAATCTACAAAAGCCAAACAGCACATACTGCTCCTGGTCTCATTTAAAGAATTTTCTAGAGAGCAAATTGATTTGTAAAGCTGTAATATCCCTGTGCAAAAACATATAAAAATGTTTTTGTCATACTTACAACAGTATTTTTAAAAATTGACTTTTTTTTTCAGATGACATTCAGAAATTACAGAAAAGTACTACTGCATGACTGAAGCGCTGGTTAGCCATTACTGGAGTGGATCAGTGGCATATTTTCTGCCCACATTTCTCGTTAGTATTTATCTTTGCACTCACAGCCATTCTGAGTGCAAGTATTCCTTTCCTGTTCTTCTAGGGCGTTCCTTTTGGAGAATTACTTAGTTTTAAATACAACCTATTTCACAGTTCTCACAAATAAGTAAATTGAGACATAATATTCACTAAGTTTTCTATTTTATGGTAGGAAAAAAGCTCTAAACATAGCCAAATATACATGCTGACGTGCAATGTAACAATAGTGAGATTTACGTGAACACTGCACTACAGACTAAACTTTACATCAATAGAGAGTAATTCAGAACTACAACTTCAGAATGTAAACAGGTGAAATGCAGTATTTCAAAAGGCAAAGGATAACTAAGTACTGGATTCAAAGGAGTTAATGACTTCATTGCACATAGCAGTAGGCATTTGATATTAGTGTAAAAAAAAATCCATACTTTTTTTTTATTAAAAGGTGGTGGTATAACAATACCTGGTTGCTCAAGTGCTTCTGCTTGTTTTTATGTACTTGTATTCTTGTATTGCAGGTCACGGAAGTTGGCAACTGGAGAACAGAGAGAGAGAGAGATGTTTTCAAACTCAGGTTTCCAAAATTGTAGAGTTGCTCTTCTTATCTTAGTGGGACTTGATGCAGCCCAACCAGGAATTTGAAGGTGATATGGCAGACAAAAGTGAAACACATTTCAAAAGACTGTATTTTCTTATGTCTTACTTTATCCTGGAAAAGTTAAAACAAGAAAAACTTTTTTCTAAAAGAAATAGAATAGCCCCATCAAAACAGCCCCAAACAACAATACCCATTACTGCTGGTTATTAGAAGTACCTGCTTTTACAGGGTTATCTCACCAACTCATTCGGTCAACTTCGGAAGACTTCATTTTATGTGTTTCTTCTGCTTCAAATCCTGTCAGCACAATCATGCAGGGTATTTAGGTGGCCCGAGGGGTGCTGAGCTGCTGTTTGGGGTAATTTAAAACTTTGACCTAAGGCAACATTTTGAGAGATCCAGAGCATTTTCTTTCACACTGTAGCCCAGAGAAACACATTTTGCCCTTCTACATTCCATTGCAGTTTCAATTCGTTAGGACAGTTTCCATTTTCCATTCAAAAACTGTTGAAAAAGCATGCCAGAGTTGCATTTCAACAATGAATGGCGGCCATGAACCAGGCATTATCACTTGCAACAAAAGCCCTTGAGGTATTAAGAAATGATTATTTTTGTAAAATACACAAATGGCCATGGTTATGTTAAAAACCGATCATTCACATATTAATTCACGAATGTCATAAAACAAGTCTGATCTTTTCAAATGTATTTGATTTTTATTGCCATATCACTTTCAATATTTCTGAGCACCTACTCTGTACCTATCACAGAGCTCCATATTAAAAACAATGTCCTGCCTCTTAGCTTTAGTAAGGGAGACTACAGAAAAAACAATATATCATAGTTCTGATACAGGCTATACAGGGATGTTGAGGGTGCGTTTCTATTCAGTGATAGAATGGTGACATTCTCAACCTTTTGGAGGATGGAATGAGGGGAAAGTTTAGAGAAACCTAGAAGTAACATGTTGAATTGACAACTAGGTACCTATCAAAACATTGCTATTTATGTTTTAACAAGCTCCTGAAATACGATTGTAGATCTGTAATTCTGTGAGATTTACTGAATCAGAGGTCTAACTATAAACGTTTAGATCCTCAACAACTTAGTCTGAAAAAACAAACATTCCTCTCTAGGGTCTTCTATATTACTTTGCTTTTTAATTCCTGGCGAGAAGTACATTCTCACTTAATAGTAAAAAATGCTTGGAGCTAGAATGTTTTGACGTGTAATGCCAGGGAAGCTACTTCCAATAAACTGCCTTCAATCAAACCTAACATTGCTTCTGTAGAACTAAGCTCAGACCCCCCACCCCCACCTTTTTTTAAAAACTGTAATTGCAGATGGTTCTTTTCCTTTTCTAACCCTAACAGGTAGTCTTCGTTTATCAATGCACTCTGGTTGCCACCATGGCTGAGCCACTTTGTCTTTTGAGTCAAACTCATGGGGGCTACGGTCTGGACAAGTAAACCAAAAGATATCCCTGCTGGGGAAAAGTTCCACCTGTTGAGGTCGGTTATTTATTGGGCCAGGCTACAGCTTCCCTCCAGGTAAGAATGGATTGCAAGCGCTCCCACTCTAGAGGCGAGCTTAGGCAGTTAACTGCAAACAGCTGCAACATCTGCCCGGCTGGCTCGCCCCTGCCCGTGGAAGGGCGAGGGGACCGCATGGCAGCGGCAAGTGCACTGCGTAAAAGGGGGCGCCTATCATGAGGAGCCACCGGCCTTCCGCGGACCCCGCAGCTCCCGGCGATGGGGCATCCTCCGAGGGGGCGCGGGGTGCGCGGCTGCGCGGGCAGGGGGCGAGCCCAGGTGCGGCGAGGGGGAGGAGAGCTCCGCCACGCGCCGAAGAAGAAAGCCTGACTCATGTCGTGGCGGCGGCGACGGACTCCAGGGAACTGAAACTCGTGATGCTGTTGCTGCGGAGAAAAGCCTCATTACCCATTCCGCAGGCGGGTGGAACACCACCCAGGGCGCGTACACCCGAGACCCGGGGCTCCAGCGGCCTCCGCGGGTCCCTCCCCGCCGCGCCCCCTCCCCTGCCGCGTGACCCCGCGCGCGCTCACGCGCGCGCCCTAGCCGCGCGTGAGAAAAGAGCGGACACACCTAACCTGCGCGCGCCCCGCACCCTGCCCCACCCCCATCAGGCAGATTCTGGCCGACCCGGATTCGCTCCCCCGGCCGAAATTCCCCACCCCCACCCCCACCACGGCCGTCGGCGCCTCCAACAGCCTTCGGCAATTTCCGCCGGGAGACCCGGCGCTCGGCGAGGCCCGAACACCCGCCGCCTCCTTCTCCGCCCGAGCCGGCTTTATGTCTGCGGCGCCGGAGCGCATGCGCAGACGCCATCTTCCCTCCTTCTCCCCGGCCTGCCCCTCCCCCCGTCACCGCCGCCGCCACCGCCTCCTCTCGCCGGCGGTCGCCCCTCCTCCTCCTGCGCTCGGGCGCTGGTCCCTCCTCTCCCGATGCCGCGAGAGACCGGGGGATACGGTGGAGCCGGAGAAGAGCACTAGTAACAACCACCACAGCCCCCTCCCCGCCCGCCGTCCTCCCTCGGCACCCACCCACTCACCCGCCCCGTTTGCCGACACCGACCAACCCCACCTCTCGTTCCTTTGAACGGCGTCGGCTGCAGTCGCTGCACCAGCCCGTCTGGCCACCAACGCCGCCGAGAAAGAAGTCGCCGCCGCCGCCTGCGGGCCCCCTCCCGCCCGGGCCGCGGGAGCAGCGGGGTGAGGACTAGCGGGCTGCGGAGGAAGAGGACGAGAGCCGCTCTCACCGTCGGCGCTAGCGCACGTCCCGCCGCCCTCCGGGGAGGCTCGGGCGCCGGCCCCTTCCTCCCCGAGGACGTGTGCCGAGCCGAGGCGCCTGCCCGGAGGGAGGAAAATGCTCGGGCTCCATGGCTGCCAGTGATGGAGCGGTCCCTGGGCTCCCGCTGCCACCGCCGCCGCCGCGCCCCGGCCGTGTTCCGCGAGGACCCGGCGTCTCTGCGCGCCCGCCCGCGCCTCGTTGCTGGGCTCACCGTACCGGGCGCCCCGCCGCCGCCCCGCTCCAAGCCTCGCCGCGCCGGCCTCAGCCGCGGCCAGCGTTTCCTCACGGAGCAGACGCCGCGAGCCCAGGGGGTTTGAAAGGGTCCGCGGGGCGTGGGGGGAGGGCCGAGCGGGGCCGGCGGGGCCGGGAGGGGAGGTTTGAGCGACACTGAGCTCGGGGCTTGCCGGCGGCGGCGGGTGGCGAGGGGAAGGCGACACTCGCTCGGCGCTGCCTTCGTGCAGAGCGACCGGGAGGGTTTTGCAGCGGCGGCGGCCGCCGCCGCGGCGGGAAGAGGGGTGGAGGTGGCTTCGGAGTCGTCGGGAGAAGGTGGGCATTTCTCGGCTTTCCCACCCCCTCCTCTTGCCTCCCCCTCCCCTGCTGTCCTCCCTCCCTCCCTCCCGCCCCGCACCCCACGTGAAGCGGAATATAAAGGGGGGTGTGAAGCTAGAGGGGGAAAGTGAATGGCGAAGGACTGAAGGGGTCCCCCCTTCGGGTCCCCGGCTGCCCCGTTCACCCTCGTTCATCCTCCCTTCCTGAAGCTCGCCCTCGAAGGCAGGAGCGGCCAGCGCTTGCGGCTGAGGAGGAGGACAAGGAGGAATTGCGCCGGGCGGAGCGTCAGGTCCCGTTTTCCTCCTCGGCGTCTTGAATACAAAGATTACCGTGCAGAAGGAAATTGCACTTGCCTCCTCCGCCCCCCGGTACCCAACACAATGCACCAGCCGCCCGAGTCCACAGCCGCCGCGGCCGCGGCCGCTGCAGACATTAGTGCTAGGAAGATGGCGCACCCGGCAATGTTCCCTCGAAGGGGCAGTGGTAGTGGCAGCGCCTCTGCTCTCAGTGCAGCAGGTACCGGCGTTGCTAGTAGTGCCCCATCTTCCGAGGATTTTCCGCCGCCGCCGTCGCTCCTCCAGCCACCACCTCCCGCAGCATCTTCTCTGTCGGGACCACAGCCTCCGCCTCCACAAAGCCTGAACCTCCTTTCGCAGGCTCAGCTGCAGGCACAGCCTCTTGCGCCAGGCGGAACTCAGATGAAAAAGAAAAGTGGCTTCCAGATAACCAGCGTGACCCCCGCTCAGATCTCCGCCAGCATCAGCTCTAACAACAGCATCGCAGAGGACACCGAGAGCTATGATGATCTGGATGAATCTCACACGGAAGATCTGTCTTCTTCCGAGATCCTTGATGTGTCACTTTCCAGGGCGACTGACTTAGGGGAGCCCGAACGCAGCTCCTCAGAAGAGACTCTCAATAACTTCCAGGAAGCAGAGACACCTGGGGCAGTCTCTCCCAACCAGCCCCATCTTCCTCAGCCTCATCTGCCTCACCTTCCACAAGCGAATGTTGTGATCAATGGAAATGCTCATCCACACCACCTCCATCACCACCATCACATTCATCATGGGCACCACCTCCACCATGGGCACCACCATCCATCCCATGCCGCTGTGGCCAGTACATCCATTCCTGGAGGGCCACCTTCAAGCCCAGTATCCAGAAAACTCTCTACAACTGGAAGCTCTGACAGTGTTCAGCCAGCTGCACCAACTTCTGCTGTATCATCGGGTGGCACACCTGCATCTGTAATGACTAATATCCGTGCTCCGAGTACCGCCGGCAGTATAGGTATAAGTTCTGTCACTGGCACTAATACGATGAATAATGCTAACATTACTGCTGTGGGTAGTTTTAGTCCTAATGTGACAAGCAGCATGCTTGGTAGTGCTAATATAAGTGCAAGCAGTATCCCCAGTGCTGCTAGTGTGAGCGTTGGGCCTGGAGTGAGCAGCGGTGTTAATGTGAATGTCTTGAGTGGCATGGGCAATGGTACTATTTCTTCCACCGCTGTCGTTACCAGTGCACCCAGTGCAGCTGCAGGGATGACTGTGGGATCAGTTCCAAGTCAGCAGCCACAACCAACAGTTAACACGTCAAGGTTCAGAGTTGTGAAGTTAGATTCTAGTTCTGAGCCCTTTAAAAAAGGTAGATGGACTTGCACTGAGTTTTATGAAAAAGAAAATGCTGTACCTGCTGCTGAAGGTGTGGTGATAAATAAAGTGGTGGAAACTGTAAAACACAACCCGACAGAAGTGACTTCCGAGAGGGAGAGCACTAGTGGTAGTTCAGTGAGCAGTAGTGTCAGCACACTGAGTCACTACACGGAGAGTGTGGGAAGTGGAGAGATGGGAGCCCCTGCTGTGGTGGTGCAGCAGCAGCAGCCACCAGCTCTGCAAGGTGTGGCCCTTCCGCAGATGGACTTCAGTGGCCCTGGTCCACAGAGCATCTCAGCAGTCAGTGTACCACAGAGTATTTCTCAGTCGCAGATCTCGCAAGTACAGTTACAGTCTCAAGAACTGAGCTATAAGCAAAAGCAAGGTCTGCAACCAGTACCTCTGCAAGCTGCTGTCAATGCTGCAACTGGTATCCAGCCATCACCTGTCAGCGCGGTTGGTGTAACTTCAGCTTTAGGTCAGCCGCCTTCCATTTCCAGTTTGGCTCAGCCCCAGCTGCCGTATTCTCAGCCGGCCCCTCCAGTGCAGGCTCCCCTTCCAGGCACACCACCCCAACAGTTACAGTATGGACAACAGCAGCCGACCGTGTCGACACAGATGGCCCCAAGCCATGGTACATTGGTGACTCCGAAAGTGACCTCAGAGTATGTACAGCAGCCACCGATTCTTCAAACAGCCGTGTCCTCTGGACAGCCCCCTTCTGCCGGAGCGGGAGCAGGAGCAGCGGTGATTCCTATGGCCCAGCCACAGAGTATCCAGCTGCCGGTGCCGCCCGCAGCAGTCCAAGCACAGCCTGCAGGGCCGTCTGGCCAACCTGTTGGTCAGGCTCAGACCTCAGTATCTGCTGTACCTCCTGGCAGTCAAATTGCAAATATTAGTCAACAAACAAACATACCCACAGCAGTGCCGCAGCCCTCTCCCCAGGTCACACCTTCAGTTATTCCGCAAGGTGCTCCTCCATCTTCACAGATAGTTCCACCTGCTCAAACTGCGATTCTTCATCAGGGAGTTCAAACTAGTGCTTCAAGCCTTCCTCAGCAATTGGTCATTGCACCCCAAAGTACCCTGTTAACTGTGCCTCCCCAGCCGCAGGGAGCAGAGCCAGTTGCTCAAGGAGTTATTCCTCAGCAGTTGCCTGCAATTAGTCCTTTGCCCTCTGCTAGTAGTATTTCTGTTACAAATCAGGTTACTTCAGCTGGTCCTTCTGGAATGCCTTCTGCCCCAACAAACTTGGTTCCATCACAGAGTATAGCACAAGCCCCTGCCACTCAAAATGGTAATTTGGTTCAAAGTGTTAGTCAACCTCCTTTGATAGTATCTAATATAAATTTGCCTTTGGCACAGCAGATACCACTAAGTTCCACTCAGTTCTCTGCACAATCGTTAGCTCAGGCAATTGGAAGCCAAATTGAAGATGCCAGGCGCCCAGCGGAACCGTCCGTAGTTGGCTTACCTCAGACCGTCAGTGGTGACAGTGGGGGCATGTCAGCAGTTTCAGATGGGAGTAGCAGCAGCCTAGCAGCCTCTGCTTCTCTTTTCCCGTTGAAGGTGCTACCTCTGACGACACCCCTGGTGGATGGCGAGGATGAGAGGTAAGATCATGCCATGTTTCTGCAGACAGTAAACAGAGTTAATCTGTTCAGTAGCTATGTACATGCACAAGATTAGTCTAAAGCATTATATATATTTATGTACGTGAAAATGCATTTTTCTGGTAAGTTTTCTAGAGCAGGAGTGTTATGGAATGGTTTCAGACTGGATAGGAAGTGGTATAAATACGTAAACAGTATTGGACAGAAGAGTTTTTGAGCGCTAAGAATAGGTTTGGGAGCACCAAGTGGTCTTGTTACCATAAAATGGTTTTTAGAATTTATTACTTATGAACAGAAGCTTAATTTTTGCTAACCCATAGAGTAGTTAATCTATTCTCTTGAATTACTAAAATCAACAATCATCTCTTTGTTGGGGGGTAGATTGTGATTCCCACATTTGTTTCTCCTTCACTGGACTGGACAATCCTTTTCAGTTCCACTGTGTTTGAGCTTAGGCTGTGAAAGATAATGTTACCTGCTTTTCCTAGTCAGATATTATAGGAAAGATGACCTAAGCTGGGTTATACAGGTTGCCCTTAGACTGTAATTGACCAGTTTTTGTGTACGTATTTAATGGTCGTTTTATTTGAAAAGTAAAGGAATGGAATCTTAAAGAGTGTTTTGTTGGGGAGGAGGGCATACACTGTCAAAATAACCAGATTTATCTTTGATAGTATGCTGTACATTTTCCCTTTTGCATAGTAGATCAAGGTGGTAGCCATTTTAAAGAGTAAAGAAAAAGTCTTGGAGGGTTGGATTTATAGGACATGAAACTGACTTTGTTCTCCTGCTAATTTACTCCACCTGTTCCCTCTTCCCTTACTGAAAAAATGCATAAAGCCTAGAATACATTATTAAGCCAGTGTTTTCTTAGTTGGATTGGAAATGTGGTCATCACACTTACTGGATCAAATCACGTCTTTGAAGCTGGTTAGCTAGAAAAGTTGTGAAATCTCTCAAGATACTACATGGCTTTAAACTAAGTTGATTTTTAAAGGAATGTTTTTTTCACAAATTTGACAGTCTGTGACTAAACTTGGTCAAAATAATATGGGAGTTATGATAAAGGCTATTCATTTTCACTATGGAATTTTGAATAGTCTTGAAAGATATTTAATTAGTATTAGTTAGAGATTTTTGTGATTGAACTTTTATCACGCTAATTGGAACATTTACATTCTAAATATTTATCTGTGGTTTTCACTTTGGAAAAATTGAGCATATTTGAAAAGAATTGCAGTTTTAGAAAAACAAAGACCAAATGTTTCAGTGAGGTTTTCATGATTTTTTTTTTAATTTTTTAGTTACTTAAAAGATACAAAGTAAAAGCATGGTTAATTGAAATAATTTAAAATCTTGTCTTTAAGGATTTTTATTATTTTTCTAATAGTCAGTTAAAATCTTGTTACTAGCCAAATGTATTTTGCATCATGTGTCCAAAACTGTGTTAAAAGACCTTTTCTAGGAGGTGGTTTCCTTAATACTCCTATTATAATTATTAAGCCTTTAAATTTATGAGTTTATGCTAATACCTGTCATTTTAAACAATTATTTACCCCAAATATTAATGTTTTCTAAATCTAAAAGTTGTGATCTGAGTAAATCCTCTATAAAAACAGGTACATTATGTTGGTTGCCAAATTTAGAGAAATAAAAGATGGATCAGATACACAAATGAAAACCACATATTTTGAATTCAAACCGGCCATGGTTTTTGCTAATTACCATTTGTGGTCTCCTGGCATGACTCTCTCTCTCTTTTTTTTTTTTTTCCCTCCTGGTGGTAGGGCATGATAGAGCTTTCCACAACTTACTGTTCCAGACGATTAAAGTCAGATGTTGCTACTTACAACTAGGTTCTTAACTGTAGAGATAGTCCCAATTTAAAGTAATAGTATAAAATTAATTTTTCCATATAGTAACTGAGATGATTAATTAGGGGCAGATTACCTAGAAATGTTTGAAATTAAAGGGACAAAAAGAGATCTTGAGCTACTGAGAAATATGATTAAATATTGTTGTAAAGTAATTTGAGTTGACTTTACCTGTTTTGAATTAACTATGTATCTAAGCCTTTGTCAACATCAAAGTTAAGTCATTAGAACCAGGAAAAAGTTTTTTCAGAGGTATCCTTTAAATTCTGAAAAATCAAAATGATTCAAATTGTCTGTAAAGGTCAGATAGGATAAATTTGTGTATTTATTGTGTTTTACTGCAGATTATTTCTTGTATCACTGTAGTTAGAAAGAAATGTTCATTTAACTTTGTTCTTGGAAGGGAAATTTGAGAATATGAGAGAAAAAAGTGATAATGATTAAAAACTTTTTTTTAACTTTTCTTTCCCATGTTAGTTTCTGTGTCACTTACATCTTCTGGGCTTGGGCACCTGTTGGTCTCTTATGGGAGAAAGAACATTATAGTTTCAATATTATGACTTAGAAAACATGTTAATGGTAGAACTTTGGGTGGTAGGACACATGAAAATTGGTTATTCTTAATCATCTGGTGGAATAATATTCTCACACTTAAAATTTTAAAGCGTTTATTACACATGTGGAAAATGCTTTCAGATGAGATCAGACGCGTTCAGGGTGGTATGGCCGTAGACTGGAAAATGCTTTCAGTTGACTATAAAGATTAGGAACATGGATCAGGCATTAAGATTTATTTTTAAAAAGTCATTCTCATTGAAAAAGGTCTTGATGTCTTATTTTAGCCTTTAATGTGAACTTATTTTTACAACTCAAGGAAGATGTAGGTATTTCACACTGGATAATGCTTTCAATGTCTTGTGACTTTTAATATAGTCTCTTCTGTGAAATTGATCAAACTTCTATTCGTCCTTCAGATGTTCCCTCTGACACGTTCTCTTCACCAGGGAATGTTGTCTCCTTAGCGCTTTTTAGTGTTCCTCTATCCATGGCACTGCACACATTCAGTGATAATTATGTTTACCCGTTTTCCCCATAAGACTATGAGTTCCTCAAGGGCAAGAGCTACATATTTTTTAACAGATCTTTCTCTGCTTTTTCTATCATGATTTAAAATTTATATAGTCTCTCGCCTTAAGAACAGCAGTTCAAGATGCAGGATCACATCATTTAATGCAACACATTGAAAAGAAATGAATAAAAAGACTTACTTTTTGAACGTCTATTACCTTATCATTCCTTGAGGTAAATTGATATCAATCTTCTAAATACAGTGCCTGTTATAGTGGACCCTCAAATATTTATTAAAGAGGAATGAGAGTTTTCTTATCAAATAGGAGTAATACTCATTTTACCTACTTCTTAGAATGGTAGCATCAGATTGAATACTTCAATTGTAAAATACTAAATGATAAGTTGTAAGTTTTGTTTAGGTTGTACCTGTAAAGAGCCAAATCGTTTACATGGTTATCAGAACAAGCAAAATTTCCTGCCCTCTTCATTTTCATTTTCTTTTTCCCAGCAGCAATCACTTTCTCCTCTTTTAGATGATGATTGTAATATTTACCTCCTAGTCTTTAAATAACTTCTTGTATTGCTCCTGAATGTGCAGCATAGCCAGGTAGTTAACAGCATCGACTCTGGAATTAGACTACTTAGGTCTGATCCATCCTGTATTATTTACTAGTCTTTTTGGGTTGCTTAACCTCTCTGTGTCTCAGTTTGCTCATTTTAAAAAGTGAGGATAATGGTACCTACCTCATAGGGTTGTTAAAAGAATTAAGTGAATTTGGAAAACCCTGAGAACTATGTCTAACTCACATGCCCTATTTAAATATGTGTTAAATAAAACACTCCTTGCTTTTGTTTTTGGCTTTATTGACTTCCTGGATAGAAAATGAAGATTTACTTTGTCATCACCTACTCAGCTTGTTCCCCCATCCTCCTGATCCCACTTCCTCTTAATAGTTATGATTGCATCACCACTGATTATTCAGTGTTCTTGTAAAATACAATTACTTGTCCCTTCCTGTACAGTGTCCTGCACTCGCCGCCCTCCTCCCACCCCAGGTATCTAGTGTATATTGTATACTTGTATATATACTTCTGTATACTGTTTAGCATATAGAAATGTTAGTGGGTAACCCCCCCAAGTTTTCATCTGTTATCATAGTCTGTTTCCTCCAAGTTGCCTTTCTCCCCATTTTTGTATGTTTTGGGCTTTACCTTTTGTGATAGCGCCTTTCCTCAGGCTTCTGGCAATCCTTGGTCTTCTGCTTGTACCTAGCTGTAGGAGACTAAAGAGCTGATAAGAAGTTCTTAATGTGACTTATTGACTGTTAGCTTTACCATAGGATGATCTGGCTGGAATTCCTTGTCCCCCACCCCCTATGCCTTGTTTAGTTTTTTTCTGCAATAATCACTAATTCAACTTTATATCAGGTATCTCCTGAGATATTTGGACATAACAGGTATGGTTATCAATTTTATCTTCTTGAGGAAGTCTCTCATATTTCTCCGACCTCCATTCTGGACTGATTGTCCTCTAGACTTGGTATGCAGCTAGTAATGTTGTGGGATTCCTTGCACTGTCTCCTGTGGTTGGATCTCCATTTTCCAGTGACCTATGGCATGTTCATTCTTGGTTCACGCGATGTTTTAAAATGGCTTTAGCTTACTGTGACACTTGTTTGATTCTTTGGTTAGGTGTAGAATATTGGATTGGAAATTGTATCATTTTATAATTTTGTTCCATTGCTTTCTAGCTTCCATATTGTTTTTGAGAAGTCTGAAGCCATTCTGATTCCTTATGTATTACATGTGACCTATGTCTATGTGTTTTGCTTTTCATTTACCCTTATTTATTCTTCCTTTCCTTCCCATTTGTCATTCTTTAAATCTCTGAAAACTTTTAAGATTGTATTTTTAGTATTCTAAAATTTCACAATGATGGGTCCTTGTGTGGGTTTCTTTTCATCCAGGGTGCTGAGTACTTGGTGTGCCCCTTCAGTTTGGAAACATCTTTTAATTCTAGGGCTTTTCCTTGAATGAGGTTGTTGATTATTTCTTTCCAATTTCTTTTTTTTCTTTCTCAAACTCCTATATTGGGATAATGGACTTTCTTGACCAGTCTTCTAATTTTCCTCACATTTCCCCCCCTATTTTCCATCTCTTTTTCTTTTTGCTCTACTTCTGTTGAATTTTCATCAATTATCATATACTTAATTTCCAAGAGCTTTTGTTTTGTCTCTGGTCCTTTTAAATAGTAATAATATCCTTTTCTAATGATAACAGTACTTTCTCTTAGCTGTCTGAGTACATGTTCGATTTTTTTTTTAAGGTTTCTTCCCCCTGTGTGATCTGTGTCCTCCAGTTTTTGCTTTCTTAGTTTTTATTTGTTTGGTCTTTATCTTTCATGTTGCAGCCTTTCCCTAGATGGCAGTTATGCGAGAGAGTAGGGGAATAAATGCTGATTAGAACCTCTCATCGTTTTGTTAGCTTCAACTTTATGGTAACGTGGCTGGGCATCCTCATGTGTTCTTCCCTCAGTCGGCCTGTGTTCAGTATGTTCTGCGTAGTGCTGTGCCTCTTCCTCAGTCCTGGGATCTTGTGTTTTATATTCACCAGACAATATAGTTTCAGTTTTTTGTTGGGATTGGGGAGGGGCAGTTGGGATCCGTGGGGCTGGTTGCTTCTTAAACAGACTTTTAAACAATCTTCCTTATTTTAGCATTCTCTCTCCCCCACATCCCACTTCAGATATATGTGGTACTGCCAATTCCTGAGTCTTTTGGGGATTTTACAGTTTAAATTGGTTTTGTTCTTGGCTTTCCCCGCTGTTTGCTAAGGATTTGATTTCCTAGTGTTTGCTAAGTCATTTGTCACTCAACCATCTGCTTTCTAGCTTCCAAATTTTTGTTGCTATTGTCTTTTCAACTGTTCTCTCAATTTTTTGTGGGTTTATGTCTTTATATCTTAAAAACCTATTCTGTCATTTTAGTGGAGTTTTTAGGAAAGTGTAAAATAGATGTGTGTTTAACATTACAGACCTATTTCAGTTGTAGAATACTGTACTGTTAAATGTAAAGAATCATGCTAATTTTGACAATTCATGTCCAAGAGCTAATCTATAATTAGCAGATAAATTTTAAGAGTGGAATTACTTGGCTTATATCCAGCAGAAATAAGAATGGTGTATAACTCAGTATTTTAGTTCACAGAAGTGATTAAAAATGTTAGGATTAGATTCAGTTAATATTCATCAGCACATTTAACCACTCAACATCCTTGCGTATTAAGTTTTTTTTCTCATTTACTTGTGAATAAACTGAAACTTAGTTTATTAGGCCAAATGAGTTGTGTAAGGTTACATACATAATAGTAAAGCAGAGCTAGGATTAAAAGCCATTTTAACAACTAAAAATCTAGTGCCGTTTCTACTACTTAAAAAGCTAACAAGAGGTAAGACTGATGCCTATAAGTAATATTAATTAGAGTGGCTGAAAACTTGAAAAAAGGCAGGCTTCGTTGATTTGTATATTAGTACAAATGATAGAATTGTTATAGGACATACTGACATTTACCTCTGAGCCCCTGTTGAGAAAAAAGTGTGTGAAGTCATCACAGTGGTATATGTGGAATGCAGTAGACAGTCGAATTAATTTTAACATTTTTTTCAAATTGTATGAAAATGATCTTTTTGGGAAAACCACTTTAATTTTCGAATAATTTAAATTCAGGCTTTGTAACATTCACCTCAGAATTGCAAAACATTTTAGGTTTTATTTCTTTGTTTAGAAAGTTTTAATTTTAAAACATGAAACTGTCCAAAGCATGACCCGTTCTGGTGCGGCAGTGTCAAAACCCTGGTGGTAGGTTACTGTTGCATCACTGTGTTGTCAGGGTTGAATATGTCATGGTAGTAAGAATATGCTTTAATGGCTCATTAAAAGAAATTACATGAAGGAAAAAATGATAAAGGATGTTTACATTATTTTAAAAGAACTATTTATAATGAATTTTGGATTCCGAGTTGACTTTTCTTCTAGTCTCACATATGTTCAGACGTCCCCCTCTCTCCCACCCTCCATTTCTTCCTGACCAGGTAGCTTGACTTGAAAATCTTACTGGACCTTTCAGCCTCATTAGGCCTGGCTGACCTTTGTTTTCCTTCCTTGAAACACTCACTCTCTTGTGCTTTCAGTGATACCCTGTGTGGTTTCTTCCCACCTTTCTAGCCACTCCTTTTCAGTCTCCTTCAGATTCACCTCCTCTGTCAGACTCTTAGTGTTGGAGTTTCTTTGGATTTGAGTCCTCTTCCCAACTACTACCTTTTCCCTAGGTAGTCGGCTGTTCTTTGGCTTTAAATACACTCCGTGCTATCAACTCCTGAATACCTATCACTGGCCCACGCTTCTCTTCTTTAGACTGACCTGCCTTCATATTAGCTCTGCTTGCGTTCTCATAGGCCTCTCAGTCTCCACAAATCAGAGCTTAAACTCTTAATCTCTTAACCTCACATTTCTTTCTCCTTTAGTCATCCTCATTTTAATAAATGCCACTTCTTCTCTAGTTCTTCACTTTAGAAACCTGAGTCGTTCTCCATAGCTCCCTTTTCCTCACCCTCTACATCTGACCATTATATTCAAAGTATATCTTGAATTTATCTTTTCTTTCCTCCTCTCTGTTGCCACAATTCTAGTCTAAGATAACATATTCAACTCTTAAAGTACTGCAGTAGCTTCCTCTCCAACTTCTGCTGACATCCTTGCCTTTCTCTGATTTTGTATCTTGTAGTTGAATGATTTTCTTAAAATAGAAATCTGTTCAGGTCATTTACTTGCCCAAAACCCCTTAAAGCCTTCCTGTTTCTTTTTAAGGAACTTACGTTTTGCTTTTGCTTACTCCTGGTCTCATATGCTGCTTTCCCCCTCACTTTCTGTGTCCCTGCTGTCTTCTTTCAGTTCTTCACTTCCATCCTGTCTTACTCTCTCCTCCAGGCTGTGGCATGTGCTGTTCCTTTAAAAGCCTGAACATTTCCTGTGTCACCTTCCTTCCATTCCTCCTTCAAGCCTCTCTGTCACTTTTTAAGAGACCTTCGTTAATACTGTTTAGGATCACCTTGTTCTTTTATAGTGCTTATTACGGTTTGTAGTTAGTTGTGTGTGTGTGTGTGTGTGTGTGTGTGTGCACGCGCGCACACGTGAGAGATAATCTGTTTAATGATTTTAAGCTTCATGAACAAGAGATGTTTGGTATGCTACTGTATATTCAAAGTATATCTCAGTGCCTAACAGATAGTAGGTACTCAGTAAAAATCTGCTTAATGAATAAGTGAAGAAAAAATAATGGCATAAGGACAACTTTTTTTTAAAAAACACTATCATGACATATTTGAAAGGTAAAAAGTTCTTTATAGGTCATGGGCTATCACTATTTTCACCTTAATAGAGATTCTTGAGAATTAATTACTTTTTGCTATGTTTATGAGCAAAACGAATAAACAAGAAATCCGTTTATTTCTAAATTAGAATGTCAGTGTTCTTTACCTCCCTTTGACTGGTTCAGCTCTTTAGCATATAATGATTCTCAAATATCTAAGTATTACCTTGGAAGTCCTTTGGTGCAGTGTCAGCTGTTTAAAATATAAACATTTAATTTGTAAAATGACACTTGTTTGTATTAAGAGTTTTCTTTATTAGACAGTTTAGTAAACATTGAGTTAATTACTTGTTTAAAATCCCTAACTGATCTATTTTACTTATGGTATTGTAGTTACATGTTATTAAACTAGTAAGTTATGGATTATATAAAGGGAAAAGAACAATGAGAAAGGTTTGGCAGTGATTAGAATTAGTAATAAATTTAATTGAGTATATATGAGTATTAAATGGGAGTAAGAAAGTATTAAGAGGTGAGACCTTTACTTTTAAGGTTGAGGTGATTAAAAACAAGGGAAAACAGAATCTGATATGGTAGTTGATGATCATCAGAGGCTAGTTCTGAGAATCCTTAAAGGTTTTCATATCCTTTTTGTGGACATACCAGTGTTAAACCTGGCTGCCTGGCTTAAACCCATATTTGTGTTGACTGAGAAGATTTACTGTGGCTTGATTTTATTAAGGATAAACTTTAGACCATGGTGAATAGTACTGCCTTTTCTTATCCACAGAGCCATAAAGAGAACTCTGAGCTTCGGGTGGATAGGACAGATGAGGTAGCATCTTACTTTTCCAGGCATCCCAGATTATCTTTGTAGTATCAGTTCACTACTTAGGTCGGAACTTCTGATACCCTGTGCACATTCCTCAGTATTCTTTTTTTGAGTGAATTGTAGATGGATGGATTGATTATAAAGTTGCTCATTGTTGATGAGACTTCATTCTCTCCCAGCTCACCTAATTATCTAATTTCTATGGTTATTAGGCTTTCTTAGTGTATATTCACATGGTAACAAACAGCATATTGACTATTTAGGAACATATAAATGTTCAATAGGAATAAAACCTAATATTAAATTTTTGCTGTCATATAGCTATGATATATTTCTAGTGGTGATAGTAATAAAAACCTTATTCTTGTATGATTTTGGGGGGAGTTTTAACATAAGTTTGAAATAGATTATATCCTCTTGAGTCATAGCAGTCTTAAAGTTGATAGGATCCTTTAGTTCAGTTTTCACAGAGGAACAAACTGAGTCTTGGGTTCATTTATTCAGTCAGTAATTAAATATTGACTTCCTACCATTTGTTATATATTGTTTTTATCTTGTTCATGGACAGACTATACAATGTAGTAGCAATAGTAGTAGGAATAGTTGTAGTAGTAGTTGAAAACTGTAGTACTTGTTATATGCAAGACTGTTCTAAGCACTTTATATATATCAACTTATTTAATTCTCAGAACAACCTTATGAAGGGGGGATGGTATAGCTCAAGTGGTAGAGTGCATGCCTGGCATGCACAAGGTCCTGGGTTCAATCCCCAGTACCTCCTCCTAAATAAATAAATAAACAAACAAACAAACAAACCTAATTACCTGCCTCCCCCCACCAAAAAAACCAAAAAAACAAAAAAACAGCCTTATGAGATGTAACTACCATTATTACCTCCATTTTGCAGGTAGGGAAATTGAGGTATAGATTGATTAGATAATTTATTCAAGGTCAGATAGCTAGTAAGTGGGAGCTGGGATTTAAATCCAGGCAGTCTGGGTCTGGAGCCTGTGCCCTGAATGACTTCTGTGCTCTGCTGGCTCTGTCGCATAAGATCAGAACCAAGATGTTCTAAATGTTGTTTCCTCAGTTAGTTTAAGTACATTGGAAGGCACTGGGAACTGCAGGTGCTACTCCTCTTCTTGTCCAGCAGGATATAAGCTCCTTAAGAGCAAGGATGTTACCTATCTGTTTTACCTCTATGCCCGCTGCATGCCGTCAAACCTGACTGAGTGTGTACTGAAATATTTGTTCAGTAAGTGAATTCAGATTTAGGGCAGAAAAAACCTCCGCAAACATCCAAGATATGAATATAATTACTGCCAAGTACTTTGCCATCCTGTTACCATTATTGCATAGCTGTTTTGATAGACAAGAGTAAGGTTCAATTCTTTTCAGCTATGTTACTGTACCTATTACATTAAATTCTGTCTCTACCTCACTGGTCTATCAAATGGGTGTATTTATTGAGTAGACTGTAGGTATAAATCATTATATCTAGTAATGGTGTAGGCAAAGATGTAATCTAACATGGTTCTTGTTTTCAAGCAGTGTATGCGATCTATACACAGGGAAATTACAAGAGCTAGAAACCCATTTCAAACAACAAGAAATATGAAATCAAGGAATCAGAAATTTAGAGCTGGAAATCTTGGTAATGCTCAACGTTTGGCTTACAGATGGAGGAACAAGTTAAGAAAGGCTACATGAATTCCTGACATAGTCTGAAGATTGCTTTGGGGAGTGATTTTTGCCCTCAACGGTTGTTGACTAACTGATGTTCAAGGAAGATTAGTATAAAAGGAATCTGTAATTTGGATTGGAGTGGGGTGTACCTGGAAGCAGAAAGGTCAAGTTAGAAAGTTATGTTTTTCTGTTACTTGTTAATGAAGAAAATAAGTTAGGGGCAGAGTGATTTCCATTGTAAAATGATTCAGTACAGGAGTCCTTTGGTTAGCAGACTTCTCAATTTATAAAAATACTGTGTTCACTTTCTTCCTCCCTCAAAGCAACATTTCTCATTTTGAAAAAGAAAAAAAAACCAAAACCTAATTTCCCAGAAAAGCTATTATCTATAGCTGCAGTTTTAAAGGTCTGAAGGATAAGTGGTTATAACCTTCAGGTAGGATTTTTGGCAATAGAATGTTTTCATAGGGTTTATCTGTGTCTGTAATCCAAAGCAGATGTGTCCCAAATGTATTAGTGAAAAGAAATCCAAGTGAATGTGAACTAAATATTTAGGATTGGTTCTTCACATTAGTGATTGTGGCTGCTTTCTTTTCATACTAACCAGATTCCGTTGCCAGTCTCTTCCAGGCACTGGAAAGAGGTGGAATTATTTCTTGCTATCCCCTGAGCACTCCTAGGTCTCTACTAAAAGGGAAATGATACAGATTTATTTAAAATGTGAAAAGCATTAATGCTCCCATTGCCAATAAATGTGAGTAATTTGATTATTTTATTGACATTAAAAGTACCACAAAATATATTCTTTTATATATTAGCGACTTTTTTCATTTTGCTTGCCATTTAAAAAGTTTGAGACTATATACACATATATGGGTATTCATATAAAGGAATATAATCTTTTAGAAGACATTTTGAAATTGTCCTTAGATTACAAAGCCCCCGAGTATTTGAAAGGATGTAATTTATACAATATGTATATGCACAGCACTATCTATATCCTTAAAGAGAGCCTGCAGTTGAAATTTGTACATGTACATATATGTGTATGTATACATGGAAGAAAAAGATAACACATAACAGATCAAAAGTATATTACTCTTCTAGTTTTGGTCCTTTGCTTCAGTTTTTTTTTTTTTTACCTGTTTATAATTTACTTTATCTTGTAATATTTGTATCTATCATTGTAAGCTTTTTGAAACATTTTAGGGAATGACTTGGGATAGAAATCCAATAAATGGGAAAAGTACGACAAGGTTGGTTATGATGTGTCATGAGAGATACTGATAAAGCAGTATTGGGGGACGGAAGGTAAAGATCACATGCTTCTGAGGAGGTGGCATTTGAGAGAAGTTTGATAGCCATGGGATTAGTATGTCATTTTAGTAGAGAAAACATACCAGAAATGTTCAAGGTGCAGGGAGTATTTATAGAAAAGAACATAGGACATAGTTGGTAGGAGGTAGTGTCTATATACAGGACACAGAAGACAGGCTAACTTCGAAGAGCCTTTAAGGTGGGATTGAGAAGTTTGGACTTAATTGGACATAGAATGGAGGGCCCTTTTTGTTTTTGTGTAGTGGCCTGATCAGTGCTGTGTTTTAGGAAAGTGCTGACTTCATGCAATGTCTAGTTGCTTCCTTCCTTTAATGGGGTATGAGAAATTCAGTAACTCCTTTTCTGTCAGTGGTGGAAATGGAGGCACATTCTCTTTGTGGTTGCAATCTGAGATAATGGTTTGAATCAGTGACCTTGGCCTCTTTAGGAAAGCTAAGAAGGTAAGGAAGGACCCAGCCTACACATGGTAACATTCCACTTACCCAGTGTGGGTAACCTGATCCTTTGGAACACAGCTCTGGCTTCCAGAACTGCTTGAATTGCTATCACAAAATAAAGCCATGTGGGTTTTTTTTTTTTTTCCTTGACTATTTTTGTATAGCATTTCTGGCCCCTTTTTAGACTTTTTTTTTTTTTTTTAAAAGTCTTAACTTTTACAAGCTTTATCATCTTAAAGCAGATGAAGGGAGGGGAAAGAAAAAGGGATTCTGAGGCATGTAAGATGACATTGGGAAAGCAGCAGTTTATAGCCTGACAGCAAGGAAGGAGTTAGAAATTTTAAGAAAACCCTAAAGAAATGTGATATGATATTGAATGTTCACCAGTTGAAAGGTAGATTATGTTTTGTATATTATTTTAAGGAAACATGGACTTAAATAAATTCTAAATGGTGTTAATTAC
Source organism: Camelus bactrianus (assembly GCF_048773025.1). Classification (NCBI taxonomy): domain Eukaryota; kingdom Metazoa; phylum Chordata; class Mammalia; order Artiodactyla; family Camelidae; genus Camelus; species Camelus bactrianus. The sequence goes on from NC_133552.1 coordinate 18,604,980, forward strand.
TGAGCTATGGATAAGTATAAAGAGACCATAGTTTTAGTTATATCTGCCTCCTTTGTATCATTTAACCATCGACAAATCACTATACTGCTCCATGTTGCTTTTTTTCTTGTTTTATTTTAAAATAAGGCAAGTGCTTCACATTTTCCTAGCTTTCAGGCTGGTAAGATTATTCTGTAAGAAATTCATAATGTGTTATAAATAAAAGACTTTTACAGATAGAAATTACAGAGAATATTTTCAGTAGTAAAACTAAAATTCCCTACTAGATGCTAAGATTTAAGTAATCATTATTAGTGACTTTTTTTTTGTGAAATAACTGATGAATAAGCTACCTACGTGGCATAAGGTATTTTGTAGATACCTACGTATTTGGATATTTTGCTGTAATAAAGATGATTCTCCGCTTAGTTTTTCTTTTAAATATTTTTATAAATTACCTTTTTCAACACAGTAAATCAAACAATTGTATCTAAGAAAGCAGCTTTCTCTCATTTCACATGTTTTTAATCCCTTTTTTTTTTAGAAATGGATAACCCAACCCACTTAACTTTCATTCATAAGGAAATTTTTGTTTACGCTTAATATTAATTTTGTTTTTTCTGTTGTGTCCTTTTAGACAGTTTTGTGGCATTTTCAACAATGATAAGAATTCTCTTTCTGTTGAGGGAAATAACTCATGTTTTAAAAATTACTTTTTAAAGATGGTATTCAGTGAAACATAGTAGCACATTGATTTTGGAAAAATGCTACTTTGTAGTTACCTTTTTTGCTTGATTTTTGTTTCATCAAATGCATTGTTTTAGGTGCAAGGCAGTGAGGTCAACTGGTAAACCCCTGCTTTTGGCTGTAGTGCTGTCCACTGATCAGGTGCTAATAAGCTGTCACATGTCTGGATCTTTCCTTTTCTTCCTATTTTAAAGCACTTTATCACTGTAGGATTTGTCTTACTTTCCCTTTTAGAGTCAAGCATGGAGCCACATCTTTGATGTTCCATGACACTGCAGAATCTTGGAATAAGGGATCTGACTGATTCCTAAGCTGTTCATCTTCATTGTGTAATTCTTGTCTTTGGGGATCTACCAAACACTATTTATCAGTTATTCTCTGAAATGACATCAGGATTTATATGTTTGTACAACTGGCTGTATTATTAGGAATTTTATCTGTTTTGAGGTTCCAGGGAGGAGGGCTGGATCCAGAATAAGGAGGATGGGCTAAGTCCAAACTAGGTATCTATCTTACTAATTTCCTGCCTCCATTTTTGAATCCTATAATAATAAGCCACAAAACTGCATCCCAATCCTTTTAGAAACAAGTCTCTTTAATGCTTATTGAAGGTGAATGATATTTGGATTAGCAACCTCTTTAACTCCTCTTTTTTGTAAATTTATGTAAGATTGATGTTAAATTCATGGGGGACCTGAAGATTGTGTGACAGATGAGTCTAAAATTTCTTTTGCTGTATTATTGGCTGATATATTACTGTAGGTAAAATATTATCAAGTACCTTGGTCACATGACGACTTAGTGATGGAGCTAGTGTTCCACAGATGATTTGATTCCAAAGCTTGTACCGTTCGGCCCTCCGTATCTGTGGATTCTGCATCCATGGATTCAACCATTCTCCACTTGGTTGAATCTGAGGATGTAGAACCTGCCAATGGGGAGGGCCAACAGCACTACTTTGGATTTGATATCCCCACGTGGACCTGGAACCAATTCCCCGCAGATACCAAGGGATTACTGTATTCTTAAGCACTTTGGAGAGTGCCGTGGCCCACTGGTAAGCAGCAAGAGGCGACAGCTGACAGCTATAGAAAGCAGTCCTTCGCCTACGAGTGTGAAGTCATTTGGCCCTGTACACTTCATTGGTTCCTCGTTATAGAGTGGTACAGTGACTGCTGTTCCTCATGATGATCCTTTCAATCTTCATTTACTTTTTCTTAATACATTTTGAAAGTATTTTCTACTCAAAATGATTACATTTTCCAAGTTTTTGCTAAAGAGTAAACTTTCAATTTGGAAAATTTGCTTAAGTGGAATCTAATTTCTGAATAATAAACTGATAGTTTTATGACACAAACATTTCAGTAGTCAGATTGGTGGCCTTCCATTGATCTCAGTGAGCTTTACATAAAAGCTGTCGATACTTAGGGTATTTTTGTTTCATATGATCAAACTGCATTACAGTACTTTTTAAAGTAGATAACTCACTTTAATCAATTGAATCATAATAGCACATTCTGACTCAGATCTTTAATTTTGAACAGCTTCTGTTCACATCGCATGCTTATTACTGGAACAAGAAAATGCTAATTTACATGAACATTTTTATATTAAGTTGGAAAGCAGGATTTACCTTGTCTTTTTTGCTCATGAACCTAGAAGGGGGAGTGTATTTTTTTTTATGTAAGACAATTGTATTAGTTATTCTTTTAATTCAGAGCTTTTGTATGAAACCTGCTTTCCTTCATTTTTATTATATTTTTCTTGATTCATTTATAAACATTAGAACTACAGGAAGAAGCAATTGGGATTTTTTTTGAATTGTAGTTAACAGTAAAGATTTATCTTAAAGAATATAGTAACTTAATTTATCAATTAATAGTAATGTAGTATAAATCTTATTCACATGTTCCATAATTTCACTTTCCACTGATATGAAATAGCCAAGAGCTCCCAAAAGCCAGTAATTTTCACATCTTGTACAGTTTTTGCATTTTTAGAAATTTTACTTACTGATACGCTTTCAACAACCAAAATTTGCCGTTCTCCCTAGTCCATGAGGCAATTACATTGAAGAGAGAATGTTTTAGAAGTGAAGTTAGGGTCTTTTGTGAAATGGACAGTCTAAAAGACCTACTTTGTTTTTTCTTTGTATAAAGGTTTAGTGATGTTTCCAGTTATTTTCAGATTCTTAACCAATTAGAATCTACCAGTAGCTTAAGTTAGTTTATTAAGAGATCGATCCCCGCCCCCCCCAAATCGATATAATATGCAAAAACAACAGCTTTTATGAAGTGGACCCATTGGCCTAACAAAAATCAAGTATTTGAGCTTATGAATATGTGACCTAAATGCCATTAATACCAATGTTCTGAGTTGAGAGGCTCAAAGCATGAACAGGGAGAAGAAACAGAGAAATAGAAAAGTAGTAGAAGACCATTAAAAGGAATGAAAGGGAAAAAGGAAGATCTGGTGATAACTGCTAATTTATTAAACAATTTTGTGACCTACATCTGTGAATCTAGTTATGTAAAGTATTTTAGAAAAATTAACTAGTTAAGCAGTTATCTGTTAGCCTAGAAGGCTTTTTACAGTATTTCTGTCCTTTCCTGTTATTGTGATGATTTATTTATTTGTTTAAGAAATATTTATTAAATGCTGGTTATGTTTATTAACACTGAGCGAAGTTACTAAGGATGCAAAGAAAAAAAGTCGTGGTTTTTGTCTTCAAGAGTTTTGTCTAGTACCCTGTGGAAATATCATGTAAGATCTTGATATATCTTCTGCACTATCCAAATTAAGTTATATTATGCTTAGTTATTCTGTGTGTGGTATGCATGACAGCCTTTTTATTCACATAAGTTGATTAATCTAGGCTGTAGATTAATGAGCATAGAGCGTAATGAGGTAGAGTTTAATGGGCATTAGTCTTGGCATCAGATCAGGTATCTAATCTTGTTTATGCTATCTCTTCATTGTATGACCTTTGTAAATGTATGTGTCAGTCCAATTTCCTTACCTGTTAAATGGGAGTAATAGCTACCCTTGCACTGTTGTTTGGAGGATTAAAGGAGATAAAATATATAGTGCACCCAGCTCAGTTCTTAATTTTATAAACGGTAGCTGCTCTTACTGTGCCAAATAAGAGTGATTCCTTTCTTAAGCACTGTAAATTAAAATTAAAAGCTTGCCTACGTATTCACAGACTTTCTCCATACTATAGCCTTCAAAACCTATGATTCTAAACTACGTTTTTGGTATAGCCTTTCTCACTTGGGGTTCCATAAGAGAATTAATCCTTATAGGAAGAGTGACTACTCTCTCAATTCTCCTAATAGTGTGTATCTAGTATCACCATTGTAGATGCAGTAAAGTAATTCATTACATATAATGGAAGCATCGGGGATGAATTCTTTTGCTGAATTTCAGGATGCTAGTATTATATCTGATTAGTTGAGAATGCTTCAAAATTCTGAATGTTACAGAAATAAAAGTTGTTACAAAGCACACTTTCCTCTTTCTTAATGGGGGCAGGGAACATGTAGAAGGAAGGTAGTGTCATGTGGCAGTCTGTTGATACTCCAAAATAGAATCATTACCCTAATCAAATGATTCTTAAACTTTTTTCGTGGTTAAGATTGCTTTAGACAGGCATAATGCCCTGAAGACCATCTGTTCCATGCTCAGTCCCATATGGGACTGAAGACTTATCGCCTTAGAATGAATGGAATTAATCAGTTTATTTTTAATGAGTCAGTACCTGGTTTTTAAGTTTCAAAGATCCATTGAACTGGATTTTGAAATCTAATCTAAAAGTTTCAAAACTAGTGTTTTGAAATACTAATTCTAGTGAAAAAAAAATAGTTCTTGAGCCCAGGAATTTGGGGGAGTGCTTTTTGTTATATACACCTTGGAGATTAACATTGCATTTTAGTTTATTGAAGACTGAGAAGTTCTGCAGAAGGGAGACAATTTGAGATAATTTGATTTACTGATTCCAACTCTTTTGATCATATAGCACCTATATTAGTCCTGTACTCTGGGTCGTATAGTCAAGTGATGGCAGGTTTCAACTGGAGCCACCTCTGCCTTTATTATTCTATCCTAACGGTTCTTTTTCTGCTATACCACCCTGTTTTCTGTAAGTATTTGATTTATATTAGAAATAAAAGCGTAATTGTTGTCATGTGAGAGTATATACCAACTGAACCATCTGGCAGAAGTTTAAGAACATATTTTAAGAAGTACAGCACTGATATATTTGCAGCCTCATTTAATTGGCCCTGTCATTGGAAATGGTTTGCAGACCTTAGGGATGGACTTCATATGAGTTAGTATACTCCTGGGGGAAAGCTGTAAACAGGATAGAAAGAACTTGTTAACTCCATAATCATTCAAAGATAGGGAAGCCAATCAGAATTTGGTGTATGCTTGGATTACCATTAATATAGAACATTTTACTAACTTTACTTTATTTTTCTTGTGTTTTAGAGTTAAAGCTTGACATTGCTAACAAAGTAAAGGAGCCAATTGAACATTCTCACCTCCCATTTGTCCATGTCCTGTATTAAACTTATTTGAGCAATGGAATAAGGAAGGCGTACAAAACGAGATGTCAGATTCTGAGGAGAAAAACTGAAGTCTTTTGGGAACTAAAAGATTTATCAAAGGGGTGAAAAGAATGGTTATTGGAGATGTTCCTGAAGGTATATTGGTAGATTAAGGTATTTTTGCTCTTTTGGGAATATCTTTGAAGATAGACCACCATAAAACTGCAGGAAGTCAGAATTTTTAAAGTATTAGCTGCATTTGGCAGTATCAGAGATTTGATTCAAGTTTTGAAGGAATAATGGGAAAAGGGTTTTTTTTCCCTACTTAGAAATAGTATAATCTGTTGTTCTGAATAAAATCTAAAGGAGTGACTTATTGACTGGCTCTGTTGCGCAATGGATAGTGCACTGGACTTCTAAAGGAGTGACTTATTAAAAACATCTGAAGGAATATACATGAGTTTCATTTCTTAATGGAAGTATATCCACATTTGTTGTTTTCTCACTTACTAAATTGAAAACTTGAGTTCAGGTAGTATCGGCACTTTCAAGGGCTTAATCCAAGATCTGTTGAGGCTTTTACAGTTTTATTGCTAGCCCGTACAGTGTTAACTAAACTTAGTGTATCTCTACATATATTATATCAAATCATATTTCTTAAATTGTTGATTTGATGATAGTGATGTTCTTTTCCCGTCGGACCTTTTCACCATTTTCTTTTTGACAATATTTTCCTTTTCAAAACCTGGATTGTGACTATAAAAATCTTACTTGCAAAAGGTTGGGAAAGTGAGATCAGCTGTGAAAGCAGTGAAAGGCCAGTAAAATACCAGGATTAAAGTTTTTTTCCAGGATTTAAATTTAGTATAGCATATCAGGTTGGGCATTTTTATTTTTCTGGTTTGTAGTCTCATTACTGTGTAGAAATTAACTGCCTGGTGAGTACTTGACAAATACAGGCAATATCTGGTGTGTTTTCTTGCTAATTTTAAGTCTGGAAAATAACATTAGAAAATCTAAAATGGGTGTTGTAATTTAGCTAAAGTTTGTATCATCTCAGTATAATGCCTTTGAAGTTTCTGCTGACCGTACTTAGAAATTAATCCTAGAAGCTGATAACCCCCCCAAAAGAAAATCCATGAAACTAACACTTTCAGTAGTTTTTATTTCCTTTAATATTAGCTACTTGACAAAATTCTCCTTTTCTGACTTTTTGTTTTTTGACCGGTAGACTTCATTCATTTGTAAAAACATTTACTGAATTTATTTAACTCAGTGTGTCAGGCATTCCTCCAGGGGCTGGAGATACAAAGACTCGCTGCTTCTCTTGAGAAGATTCTTTCATTTTCTTCTTAATGCCAGCTGGGACTGATCTGGACACTTGGAGGGATTTGTAAGAAATTCTTTTTCTTTTTAGAAGTGCCTTAGAACTAGCGAGAGCGAGTGATAAAAGAGGAATAGAAAAAGGTATTACTGTATCGTGCTTCCAATTTAGAGTAGAATGTCTTGTTTTATGAATAATCTGTAAATCTATAAATTAGTTTGACTTCAGGTCAGTCATCTATAACACAAGTGAATAGAAATCATAGTCTTTGTAAAAATACGTTACCTTCTATTTCATTGCTTGAAAATGATGAGGTGTAGCTTTCCCTCTTGTTGGTGTTAGAAATGCTTCAAACTAATAAATAGTATATGCTCACTTAATAGTTTAGTATTGAGAACAAATACTGCAAATAGTCTAGTTGATACATTTCAGGAGAATTTTTCAGTGGTATTTATATATAAAATACTTAAATTGTTTCTGATTTGAGTATAAGTAGATTTTCAGTAAGAATCTTCGAACATTTAAGTATTTATGGAAAATGTTAAAATGGTAGGTTAATAGACCTTCTTATACCTTGTTTGAGTTCCTTTGTGGCATTGCAGCATTGCTGATATTGTTAGCTTTGGTTTGGAATTTATTCTTTAGTGGTTGAAATGCAAGTCCTGAAGTGGAGTAGTTTCTTTTTCCCTTTTGAAACATCACATGGAAGAATGCTGTCTGTTAAAACAGAATTAAGTTAGGTCCTACTGTGTCATTCTTATGAGCCTCCATCAGTAGTATTCTTGCAAAAACTGTTCCTTTCCTGTTTGAATAATGATCTCAATTTGAAAACACCTTTACATTTTTCTATGTAAGTGATACGTTATCAAATCCACAGTCTTCATAAATTATTAACTCCTGAAGCAAGAGAGATACAGTTCTCCTCAATGATTCAAAATAATTTCTTTTTAGGGAAATCTGTTTGTTAATTCATTTTTGAGTATGAATATGTTGGATATACAAGTTTGGGAATACTTCAGGCAAAATAAAAAAATTATAACCTGAAAGTAATCTGACTTGGGAGAAATTTTTAAGTGGATCTGTTTCTCCAGGCAACTCTCATATTTAACTTATTCTATAACGTAACCTAAGGACATGTGTTCTTTTAATCTAAGTTTGTTGCATTTTAAATTTATATATTCTATCGGGTCTGGTAAATAAATCAAGGGTTTGGAGCTCTTACTGAAGGATAAATTGTACATTTAGACTTATTAATCTGAGCAAGCTACAATTCCTTGGGAGTTGTTTTTCATTTTCAAAGTGAAATGGGCTTATAAACTTAAATTACCAGGTATTTTCTGTTCCAAAATAGAATGCCCCCATTTTGCCTATGTTTTCAACCAGATATATTGTTACTACTGATTGGTATTTAATAAATGAAGGAAAAGTTGGAAAATCATATTTATAGTTTCTGAATATATTTTTAACTGTATCTTAAAGTAGTTTCTAAATATATATTTTAACTGTGTCTCAAAGTACTTAATCAAACCAAAGTAGGTAGTCAAAGTTTTATTTAGGTCTCATTAATTTGGAAATCCTTAATAATTTTCATGGTTTATACTGAAATATCATTAGACATGAAAAAGAATGATTTGTCAAGGAAATTGATTAGGAAAGGCTAGAGGATGATTGTTTTATAATTTTAGAAGTACTTTTGTAGCACCTGTTTCCACTGTATAGGTACAATGAAAACAAACAAAATAGCTCTGATGTATTAATTTTAAGCCTTTTTCATATGTTAAAGACCCACCCCTTAAGGACTCCAGCTGCGGATTACTTTGCTAATCTATTTGGGATTTTTGGACTCTTGAAAATACTTAGATTGCGTTTCTTGAGATATTCAGTACTCAGACTCTTTTTTTGTGCTCCTTTCTTCTTGTCATCCCTCATATACCTCCTCAATGTGATTATACTGGAGAATACTGTTTTAAGCTCAAAAAATATAGTTTCTTCAAAACTGAAACACTTTAGGACTTAAAGTCTGTTGGAAATGTATAATGAAAAAATAGCTTCCACAGAGGCTCTTTGAATACTTTTGTGGTTATTTGATACTTCTTGTTAGCTGGCAGTTTCACCCCCTTGACTTCCTTCAGATTTCTTTTTTCATTTTCTTTAAATTTGGGAAGTTACAGTTTTGGTGCTTAAATTTACAGGTTTTCTTTTCTTAGTCCAAACTGTTTTCATTTCTCACTTGTACAGAATTGAACATATTCCTAAAGTACAGAAGGATTATTAGCTTATTCTTTCATCTTCAGGCTTTAAAAAAATTTTGGTCTAACTGTTGCTAGGTAATGGAATAACCATTCCTTTTCAGCTGTTGGTATATTTCCAAACTGGCTGGCAGAGCCAGGGGGAAGCGAAAGCATTAAAACACTAACTTTGGTTGGTTGCTACCTTCTTAGTGCTGAGCCTATAACCTTTGTTGGTTGGTTGATAGAGAACAAGAGAGCACAGTCCTCGTTCCACTAACAGGTAAGGAGCCCTTGTGATAACCAGTTGGTGTGAGAGAAAGATTACTTGGCAGCAGTTTTTCCTTAATTTATCCCAATATATAACAAATCCCTGAAATAGGACACTGTCACTGCCTGTGTTCCATACAGCAGGAATATGCAGCACCTTTCTATTTAGAGTAAGATCTGAAATTTAGTGAGGATGTATCACTCTGTACAACAAAGTATAATTGACCTGTTTTCCCCTGTTAAAATTTATCCTGCAGTCCCTGTAACTTTAAATACATATCTGCCTATCTTATTCTCCTTTCAGCTTTTCCTTGATCAGGTGCTATGTGCTTTGAACTTCCTTCTCTTATTTACCTTATTTCTATAGTAAAGCATACTATTTTCCAGTATCTTTATCATCATCTGTTATTTGGGTATATCTTACTGCTTTAATTTCTGCATTGTAGCCATTAATGATTATTTCCTGGTCCTTCTTGACCCAAAACCAAATGATCATACATTTGAAAAAGATTTTTTAAGTCTGTATTGCCTATGTCCACTATTCTGCCCTCCCACTTTTAAATATGAGTGCTTGAAGAATAGATCTTTTTCAGTGACAGTAGTCATAGCTTGATAAAATTCAGGTTTAACTTTGTATTGCTACAATATGGGACTGTAGTCTGATTAATTCTTTAAATTATTGAAGACTTAAGAACCAAGAAAATATTCAGCTTCTTAGACAATTCCCAAAGTTCAGTAGTATTCCTGTTAATATGCTCGATTATTCTATTTCTACTTTTCAATCCGTCTTCCTCTCTTTGACAGAAGAATTAACTGGGACTCCTCCTTTGGTATATCTGAAGTCGAGTGCCTTTCCCTGTCCCATTAAGACAACTATGATCTTGTTTCTAGTCCTAATTTACCATTTTTCGATTTGGTCTTCCACTTGAAGTTGAGTGGTTTGTCACAGAATGTGTTATGGCTTAGACCAGGATAGGTCCCTTCTTAATAGTTACTGAGGAATTAGTCATTTGTGGTGACAGACTTCCACAATTCGAATTAAGAAGGCACTAAAGAAAGTGCCCAAAGGTAGCTCTTTTTTATCCTGAGGATAAGTCATTACAAGCTCAAATGACTGGAGAATGTAATTTCTTAATAAGAATTTTTTCTTAAATCTATATTCAGCTCTCTATTTCAGTGCTTCTCTCCTACCAGAGGTGCAAGGAGTGATCCTAGAACCACAGATACAGCCAAGACCACGGAGAGCTTTTGACGTCAGGGGTCCACTTTCTCCACTGAACCCTTGGAGGCAGAATATCCAGCTTCTGGAGAGAGTGGGAAAGGATAATAAACAAGTGGGTGCTTTCCATTATTTACTTGGGTTTATTTATAGATTGGAGTGTCCTTCCATTGCCCGTTTAATTCTCATGTTAAACTCCTTGGGTTCATATAAGAACCAAGTGGGGCTGCAATCTGTTTGTTTTTCTAAGACTAACTAGTGCCCATTCAGAAAAGAGACCTAAAATTTATTTAATTTTCTCTCCAGATAATTAAAGCAGTGGATGATTTGGGGGCACTCTTGATTTGGTGAATGCCTGTGTAGTCCACAGGAATTTTAAAAAGGGTGCATTTGCCCATTTTAGTCTTTACTGGTATTCATGGACTTCTGAGTGCTTTTTTAGAGTCCAGTATTTAAGAAGTTCCTTTATTTTGTCTTTGGGCAAGCTGGACATCTGAACTCTACTAATTTACACAGTCTGATGTCCAGATGTTATCCTGCCCTGTTAGTGAGAACTTTTGGGTCTTTTTCCTACCTCAAACTTTAGGACTTCATATTAAGTAGATCTCTAACAAGATGCAATGATAGTACCATTATGGTTTTACTGTCAAATCTAGGCTTCAATCTTTAATAAGGTAAATATGAATGAATTTAAGTTTCAGGATATAATATCCCTGAAAGCTATGTTAAATATACTCACAAGTAGTTTTCCAGTCCCTAGGAATAATGTTACTTGTGTTAAAAGAGCCTTGTCCTAGATTTTCCCCATGGCATTAAGATGGTTTTCTCTTAGTTTCTTTGATGCCAAGGGTAGGATTTGATTCCAGGAAGTTCTTATCATCTGCAGTGGATGGAACAGTGGGTAGAACGTGAACTTGGTGCCTTTGGCAAGTTTTCATTTTTCCTTGGTGGATTCCTTCTGTGACTCCAGGTATCTTGATAATGGGAGACCGGTTTATTTGTTCTCTAATTGCCCAGATTTCTTTCAACTGGTAAACATCATACTTCAGCAAAAGGAACTCTTCTAGCAGAGCCTTCATGGATGATATCTGTCACACATGCAGCACCTGCAGTTTGGAAGGCAGTGGTGAACGGAGCCATGCAATGTATCTAGAAGACACAAGGATGAGAGAGCCTCCTGATCTTGTCATTTATAAACTTTAAGATTTACTCTGGTGTACTCTTGGTCTGGAAATGGAAAGGCTCAAATAACGAAATAATTTTTTCAAATTGGAATTTTACATGGTCATGAAAATACTCCTTTCTATTCAGAAGACCGAAATAGAGGAAGCATGAGAGACTTCTTTCAAAAGCAGCTCTCTGTACCTTAAAAGATTTGTGGGATTGAAAAATCACCTTAATGAAGCAGGCAAACTTTTTATTTTTTAGTAGTACAGGAGATCCAAAAAGCTTAAACTATTGTTGCCTGACACTGAAAGGAACTAGTAAATAAGCGTGAACTGCTTAATTATTCCCAGATTATTTTTAATATTAGGATGTACTATTTTAGCTTAATCTTTTTCTAGTCTTGAGCCTTATTCTTATTTGTCAAATCAAGGATTCCAGGATAGTAGAGAGATAACTTTTGAGTTCAGTCTTCTAAAAATAGTAAATACCTGCTGAACTTAAGGTATTGTTCTGCATTGCAGGCATACTAAAGGTGAATGATACTGAAACAAAGAGGTATTTATAAAGGCAATTAGTAGTATTAGAATGTGCCTCTGTGTGTGAATAAGTGTTGCAAGATAGTCATCCATCCATACTGTCGATTAATTGATGAAAGTAGTGATCAGAATGTTTTCTCTTTTTGGTATCTATTTATTGACCGGGCAGTCAAAAGCTATTAAAGAAGATTTTAGAAGTTACCCTATACTGCCAGTTTGTTTTATTTGATATAAATTTAATAGAAATTCTCGAGTTAATAATATGGAAGCATCTAAATTTTTTTGGAGTCTTAAATAAGGGTTTTAAGATACCACGTTTGCTAAGTTATAACCTGGCCTTTAGTCTTTCTTGGCTATCTGTGAGACCCGTTTTCCCCTAATTAATTATAAATACATTTTTGTATGTATAGTACTTAGAAGTAAGTTTAAAAGATCAATTTGAACTAAAATTTCCCCAGAGAGCTCTGAATTCCCATAAACAATTAAAGCTTATTTCTGTTAAATGTTACTATGATAGTTGTTACAAACACATATAAATTAAGAAATAACTACTCACTCAACATTTTAGAAAGAACTCAGGGAATGGAAAGTGAAATTTGCTTGGAAATTAAGTTAGTTGAACTCTTTGAACTACAGGGCAACCTGTTTTATGGCCTGTGAGATTATTAGCCTTCTGTTTCAGCTTTGAAGGTGAAAAGTGATTTAATCTCTTAATTCCATTAATCTCATGCTTTGATTAAATTTTAGCTCTGTTCTTTAAAGTGCAAAAGAAATGTAAGTGCATTTCTATTCACCTCATGCCACCAAAAGCTATTTGAAAGTGAAACTTTATGTATATTAATGTGAACTGATTTGTTTATTTAAACTTTTATTTTGATACATTTTCCTTTCAGATTTTTAAGTATTTCGTGTCTCAATATGCAATCCTATATTTTTCACTGTTTATTTTATGAATATTAATATAAGCTGATTTTTTTCTAGAATGACTAATTGTGTAATATTTGTATTATGTGATCATTTGAAAAACTAATAAATATTTTCTCCATGAAAAAAATGCACTTACTGATAAATGGCTTATTTTTGTTTCAGGAGTAGAAAATGAAAACTACAACAGTATTTTTAAATGTATTTTAATTTTATGTGTCTTCCTCTAAGTATTTCTGAATATATATCCTATCCTTGTGTATGTTAACCTTTTCTTGAGAAAAAAATTATTTTAAACTGTTGAATGAAAATGATTCTTCATTGGGTCACCCAGTGCCAAATGTATGAAATAGGTGATCTATTTAGTCTATTTTTGCATTTTTCTGATTAGCTTCATCTTAGCTTTGTTTCCAGAATTGGATTTTTTTAGATGCCATTTTTGTATGTCAATTTTGCAAATCATTAAAACTCTTTGAATTAATATTGTAAATACCAGGAGCAATATGGTCAAATCTCTTAAAGTGAGATTTTGATAAACATAACACCTTAAAAAATAATATACAAAAGATAGTTCCTCTGTGCAGAAAAAAAACATTGAAAATAGTGGCCGATTGGAGAGCTTCCCAATTCATAGGTGCTGTTAATAGAAGAAGAAAATATTTCATATTTTATGTTCTGCTTGAACAAATAATTGGAGAGGGAGAAGTCTTGGCTTAAGAGTCTCTTGCTTTTAACCTTGTCAAAACAACATGGAAAAGGATAAAATTCAGTTTTAATGGCTCTTATCTTTATATCTACTTAAACTAATTAAAGCCACTGGAACAATTTACCTTTTTCTATGCAAAGACTGCTAGAAGCAAGAGGATTTCCCTTTTGATTTGAAGAAAACTCATAGAGAAGTGGACTCCTAAAATTAAAAATAAACTTTATGATGGGGTCCTAGGCAAGAAATAAAAGTTTAGTTAATGATAACTTGTGGATAAAAATGAAATAATTTGGCTCCCTAAAGAAATGATACTCTGGAAAAATGAGAATTATAAAAGGAAATTATGATTTAGAATAGCTACTGTATTTGGGAGGTGGGAAAGCTAAATTTCTTGGCTTTATTAGTCTGGTAAGTTTGGAAAAGATGAGTAAAGATTCTGTGGGTAAAATTCTGTTTTTAGAATTAAAGCTACTAAAAGGTTTACAGACATAATGTATTTCCATGGAAGGTGGAAGGGTATATTTTACTTGAATACAAATAAATATATCAGTCTTACCTATATGTTTATAGAGGGGTGGGGTGAAGGGTTAAATAAAAATCTTGCACCAGATATTTCAAACATAATGTAAAAATAATGGTGAAATGAGAGTTTTAAATTATTTTTATTACATGGATTGTTCCCTACACCGTCAGTAGCTTCAAAATAAAAACATTACAGAATGTTGAATGTGGCTTACCTTTATATCTTCGAGGTGTAAGAACATAGGCTTATTGTTTCACCATGATTCATGGGATTAGCTATAGTATTAAATTTTGTTTTGTTCTTTAGTAAGGAAACAGGTTTTTTTTTAAAAAATAGCTTCAGTTTAAAAAAAAAAGGGTAAATGTCACATAAGCAATGTGACTGCAAAGTACTGACCTTACTGTAAAAATGTGCACAGATCTTATTTTGCTGTATTGAAACAGTTGAGCAAAATGTCACTGCCTAGATGTCCTAAGCGATTTCTTGCTTTCTTTTTATTCAGGTATTTCCCATTAAAAAAAATTCATATTTATTTAGTCCTAAAATGTGAAAGATTCATATTTCCAAAAATAAGCACATAAGTGCTCTCTAAAGTTTTTTCCCACTAAATGTACGTCTAAGGTAATTAGATTATTGCAGTAAAAACGCTAGGGAACTTTGAAGTGTGCGTCGGAGTTTTCAGGAATTATGATCAAAGGGATCTCTACTCAAGAGGTAAGGTATGGCATAGGGAGAAAAATGTTCAAAATGTGTGCAATGTAATGTGTGATGGTAAAGTAAACTATAACAGATATCCTTGGATTTTCAGACAGGTGTAGAATTAGGAAAATATTTTTTCTTAAAAATCTCTCCCAGAGAAGAGAAATAGATAAGCCAAAAATTTATGACTTTGGAGTGCATTTAGAAACCTATATCCACAGACATCGTATTTTTGTACCTGGCCTGCTGTTTTCCCAGGCATCTCCTTCCCTTGCTCTCTTAATGTTTATGATCCATATTTAGTTTAGTATTTCTTAAGCCCTGAGCACTGTTAAAATACTGTACTTTGCATGGAACATTGAGTACATATTCCATGAGGTTATTGCTTGGTTTCATGTTTGCTGTGTGTACCTGTTTTTATTAAATGATACCTAGAATTTAGAAAACAGTAGCTGTACTGAGTAATTTTAACTTTGAGAAATTAATTTGCATTTTATAAACATTCACTTAGACTGTAACTTGGGAATCTGTTACGTTAAGGATTAAGAAATAATATTGTTTGCTAGCATATGAAGTCATTCAGACAAGAAAGTTGTATTGTTATTCTCTAAGGTATATTAAGTAGGTTCAAAGAATCAAGTATTAGCATAATATTTAGTATATGCAGAAACAGGAAAATGCAGTATTGAGTACAGATGAGCTAGACAAATGATTTAGGATTTTTTTTCTAGAATTAAATTACTAGTATAATTTACTCAATAGATGGAAACATAGGATGGAAAATAATTGTGTTTTCTCTCTTAAAGCTCGTGGACACTGGCTTTTTAAAAAATTACTTTGCTGTCTGTTCTACTTTCGCCTTTATGTAGAGCAGATTGTAATGTTGATAGGAACTTGTGATAGCACTCCCTGCTGCGGTGAGGTAGCGGACGCCGTATTCACGGTGCTCTCGTGGTGAGAAGTTGATCCAGAATATGCTTACATGTCATTTTTTTAATTTGAAAATTACTTAAGAAATTACCTAGGTTAGCACCCAGATTTTACATACAAGATAACTGATATCCAGGAATGTCACATACATTTCTAATATCCCACTGTTGATAAACAAAAGGTTTGTTGGGTTCAAGTCTCTTGACTTCAAGCCCAGAGATCTATACCTACGTGTACTTTACTGCCTCCTCATGCTAGTCCTAGTTCTGGGCACACAGAGCAACACACAGAGCAAGTCTAATTCCCTGCAAATATGATTAGCCTTCAGGTATTTAAAGATGGCTATTATACTCCATCAATTCCAAGCACAAGTTTTTTTTTTTTTCCTACAAGTTAAGCACACTTCCATTTTCTTGCTCTTACTCATGTAGTATGACTTTGAAATCCTTAAGGTTTTTGTAGATCTCTGAACATGTTTCAGTTTATTGTTTTTCTTAACGTGTGACATGGAGCCAACACAGTACAGGTGTGCTCAGCCTGTGTTTGGCCCTGTAATACTCACACCACTTTGTTTATCCTTACATGTTTATCCAGGCAGGTGCTTAGTTTTACGAGATTCTCTTGGATGAAAGTTACATAGTGATATGCAAAATATTTTATTTCTAAAAATCAGGCTAGTCTGTGTACAGACTAATGTGCACAGTCCAGTGGAAAAGAAAAAAACTGGCTCAAGGTAGTAGCTAAGACCTTGAGAAAGCAGTCAGAAAAGTACCATCTTCATTTCAATTTTTAATTCTGACTCACGTGACTGTAAGCTCCATATTAAGTGACTTGTGGGGTCTAAAGTGTTACTTTTCAGGCTGTCCTTAGTCATTTAAGGGTAGCCAGGCCCATTGGAACCAACTGTTGACACGGGACTGACATTGAGAAGGAACTGAATTTATGTTTAGTAACATAATTAAAACTAGAAATGAAAGGCAGCGCTTCAGTGGCAAAGTGTGAGATGTATCCCAAACAGCAGAAGACGTTGAGGCAGTAGCCCTGGCAGTCTGAGAACATGGCCTAAATTCTGATGTGAGCACAGTTGCCTTTTGAAATACAGTACAAATACTTCCTACAGCAACACTGTTTTGGTGTAACAGTGTTTTAAGTTACCAGTTAAGTAGCTCCCTTCCCTCCCAAATTTTAAACTGAGCTCCAGGAAGACGCAAGGTGTTTATTTAAAGGTTACATGTACCTTTTAGGGCACAAATACCTTTGAGAAACACTGGTTTGGGATAGAGTATGTTCTATCTACCTGATTTAGAACGAATCTTGAGGCAGATGAGGAAGAAGGGAAACAACCATGTACACGCCCACTCTGTGCAGCTCTTGCTGGGTGCTTCACATCTGTTTATCTAAATTAATCCAGGTGACCTGTGAGAAAGGTAGTTTTTTATTTTACACAAAAAGATGCTGAAACTCAGAGATTAAAACCTGCCCAGGGGCACATGATAAGCAATGAAAATGGCATCTAAAAGATTTGTCAAAATCTAAAGAATTCTGTCATACCATTGATGGTCAAACATCTTTGCCACAAAGAGTGCATATACTCAGGAAAATTTCATATAGAACCACAGTGTTTAAAGTAGCTAAAAGGAATATTTTACTTAATATGCATTTTTAAATGGACTCTTTAAAAGAATTGTTTTAGTTTTACAGAAAAATTGACCAGAAAGTAGAGTTCCTCTTCCCTCCCCATATATCTTGTTACCCTTCCCATAGTTTGCCCTATCATTGACATCTAGCATTACAATTAATGAATTAATAATACTGATACATTATTAGTTGAAGTCCATGGTTTACTGGTTTTGCCACGTACATAGTCATGTTCACAATTATAGTGTCATACGGAATAGTCTTACTGACCTACAAATGATGTTCCACCTGTATTCATCCTTCCCTCCGCTCCCCATCCCTGGCAACTACAGATCTTTTTCTGTATCTGTAGTTTTGCCTTTAGCTTTCTCAGACTGGCTTCTTTCACTTAGCAGTGTAGTGTCTTTTTATGACTCTAGAGTACATTCATTACTGAATGATGTTCCATCATATAGATTTACCACAGTTTGTTTATCCATTCATCTTTGAAGAACATCTTGATTGCATCCAATTTTTGGCACTTGAACAAAGCTGCTATAAACATTTATGTATGGGTTTTTTGAGGACAGAAGTTTTCAACTCATTTGGAAAAATACCTAATAGTGCAATTGCTGGATCTTAAATGGTAAGCCTATGCTTAGTTTTGTAAGAAACCACCAAACTGTCTTCCAAAGTGGCTGTACAATTTTTTTGCCTTCCCACCTGCAATGAACTAGAGTTCCTGTTGCTCTACATCCTTGCCAGCCTTTGTTGTTGTTAGTGTCTTAGATTGTAGTCACTCTGATAGGTGTGTAGTGGCATCTTACTGTTTTATTTTGCAGTTCCCTAGTAATACCATTTTCCATCTGTGTATTCTCTTCAGTGAGGTGTCTGTTTAGATCTTTTCCCATTTTAAAAATTAGTTTTCTTCTTGTTGAGTTGTAAGAGTTCTTTGTATATTTTGGATACCAGTCCTTTACCAGATAAATGTTTTCCAAGTATTTTTCACTCTCTCAACAGTGTCTCTCTTGGGCAGAAGTTTTAAATTTTAATGAAGTCTGCTTCATCAGTTTTTTCTTTAATGGATGGCGCTTTTGGTGTTATATCTAAAAAGTCATTGTCAAACCAATGGTCACCAGAAAGTTTTGCAGTTTTGAGTTTTATGTTTAGGCCTATTTTGTTTTTCTTGCTTTAGGGATTTTCAACACACATAGTCATGTCATCTGCAAACAAAGACAGTGTTATATTTTCCTTCTCAGTCTTTATACCTTTCATTTCTTTTGCTTGCTGCACTGGCTGGGACTTCCCAGTACAGTGTTGAATAGGAATGGAGAGAAGGGGACTTGCTTGTCATGATATTAGGTGGAAATCATCTAGTTTCTCACCAATAAGTATGATGTTAGCTGTAGGTTTTTCATAGATATTTATCACATTAAGGAAGTTCCCCTCGAGTTCTGGTTCATCAGAAGGGGTGTGTGTGTGTGTGGAGGGGGGTTAATCTTGAATTGATGTTGGCTTTTGTCAAATGCTTTTTCTGCATATATTGATATGATCATATGATTTTTCTTTAGCTGTTGATGTTTTTAATTGACTTTTGAATATTAAGTCAGCCTCATATATGTGGAATAAATGGAACTTGGCCATGCTGTATAATTCTTTTAATGTATTGTTGGATTCAATTTGTTAATATTTTGTCAAGGATTCTTAGATCAAGGTTAGTGAGAGATACTGGTCTGTAATTAAAAAAAATTTTTTTTGGAGGGGAGAAGTAATTAGATTTGTTGGTTTGCTTATTTATTTTATTTAATGGAGGTACTGAGGATTGAGCCTAGGACCTCGTACATGCTAAGCACGCACTCTACCACCGAGCTATACTCTCCTCCTGATCTGTAATTTTTTTTTTCTTGTAATGTCTTTGTCTGATTTTGATGTTAGACTTGCCTCATAGAATAAGTAAGGAATTGTTCTCTTTGTTTCTACTTTCTGAAAGGTATTGTAGAGAATTGGTGTCATTTTATTAAATATTTGGTAGAATTTACCAGTGAAACCATGTGGTGCTTTCTGTTGATTCAGTTCCTTTAGCAGATGTAAACCTTTTCAGTTTGTTTCTGTGTAAGTTTTGGTAGATTGTATCGTTTTAAGGAATTGGTTCATTTCATCTAAGTTATCAAATTTGTGGAGAGTTTTTCTTAATATTCCTTACTATCCTTTTACTGTCTGTGGGATCAGTAGTAATGGTTCCTCTTTCCTTTGTGATGTTGGTTGTGTTTTCTTTCATTTTATTTGTTAGCCTAGCTAGTTTATCACTTTTATTGATAAAATAACCAGATCTTGGTTTTGTTGATTTTCTTTGTTTTACTGTTTCAGTTTCATTGACCTCTAATTGTTATTTCTTTTACCTGCCTTAGGTTTATATTGCTCTTCTTTCTAAGCACTGTTTTTGCTGTATCCCAGCATTTTCATAAATTGTATTTTCATTTCCTTTTAGTCTTAAATATTTAAAAATTTCTCCTGAGACTTTTTTTTAGAAGTGTTGTTTAACGTCAAACCATTTTGGGGTTGTCCATCTATCTGTAAATATTTGGTATCTGTTACTAATTTCAGTTTAATTCCATTGTGATCTGAGAGCATACTTAGTGTGCTTTCTATTTTTTAAAATTTTGAGGTGTATTTATGGCCCTTAACCTTGGTGAATTTTCCGTGTGATCTTTAGAAGGTGTATTTTGTTGTTGTTGGATGAAGTAATCTTTAGATGTCAGATCCACTTGATTGATGGTGCTGTTCAGTTCAATTGTCTTTACTGATTTTCTGCCTGCTGGATATGTCAGTTACTGGTAGAGTGGTGTTGAAGTCTTTAAATATAATAGTGGATTCATCAGTTTCTCATTTCAGTTCTGTCAGTTTTTGGCTCACGTATATTGATGCTCTGTTGTTAGGCAAATACATATTAAGAATAGCTGTGTCTTCATGGAGAATTGACCTCTTTATCGTTATGTAATGCCCCCTCTTTATGCCTGATAACTTTTTCTTGTTCTAAAGTCTGATGTTTCTGAAATTATTGTGGTTATTCTTGCTTGCTTTTAATTAGTGTTATCATGTTATGTCTTCCTCATCCCTTTACTTTTAATATACCTATATCTTCATATTTAATGAGGGGTTTTTAATAGATAACATAGAGTTGGGTTCTTTTTAAAGTCCATTTGATAGCCTCTGGCTTTTAATTGATACAGTTCAACCATTTGCATTTAGAGCAATATCTCTATAGTTGGGTTTATATCTGTCTTGTTTGAAATTTTTCCATTCATTGCTCTTGTCCTTTTAAAACTTACTTGCCTTACATTCTATTTCTGTCTTCTCTGATATTAAGTATAATTCCATTTCCTCTCTTCTTAGCATGTCAGTTAATACTTCTAAAACTTTTCTTAGTTGTTGGTCTAGAGTGTGCAGTATACATTTACAACTAATTCACCTTCAAATAACATACCACTTCATGACTGGTGCAGGTGTCTTAGAACACAGTATTCCAACTTCCTCCCTCCCATCCCTTAAACACTGCTGTCCTTTTTGTCACTTTTCCATCAGCTAAGATCATCCAATATACTGTTGCTGTCATTCTGAGCGACCTGTATGTTAGCTCAATTTAGCATTTTTAGAGTAAAAGATTTTGTTTTACCTTGTATTTCTTCTCTGATGCTCTTCTAGAAGGAAATTGTGTAGATCCATAACCTATATAATTTTTCTTTTCTTATTTTTGCATTTATTTCAAGGCAGTGACAAATTCCCTCCAGTCTTGTTTGAGAAAGATTTTTTTTCCTTCTCTTTTGAAGGACAGTTTTGTTGGATACGAAATTCTGGATTAGTAGTTTTTTCTTTCTTTCACACTTTAAATATTCAACTCCACTCTCTTCTTACTCACATGTTTTTTTTTTTGAAGAAATGTCTGATGTAATACTTCCCTTTATTCCTCTATGGGTAAGGTTCCCCTCCCTTACTTCTTCCCTTGGCTTTGCTCAAGATTTTTTTCTTTGTCTTTGATTTGTGATATGTGAATGTGATATGCCTGAAGTGTAGATATTTTGGTATTTATTGTGCTTCATGATCTCTGAGCTTCCTGGATCTGTGGTTTGGTGTCTGTTAAAAATCCTGGAAAATTCTCAGCCATTATTTATTTAAACATTTCTTCTATTCCTTTCTCTCTTTCTTCTGGTATTCCCATTGTTTGTATGTTACATCTTTTTAAATTGTCTCAGCTTTTGGATATTCTGTTCCTTTTATTATTTTTTTCCCGCTTTACAGTTTAGGAAATTTCTTTTGACATAATCTTTTCACTCACTGATTCTTAGGTCATGTCTGATCTACTTATAAAACCATGAAATGCATTTTTCGTTTTTGTTACCGTTTTTGATTTCTGATATTTCCTTTTGATTCTTTCTTAGAGTTTTCATATATCTGTGTATATTATCCATCTGTTCTTGCATGCTACCTACTTTTTTCCCTTGGTACTTTTAGCATATTAGTAAGGTGTTTGAAATTGTTGGTCTAGTAATTCAAAAGTCTCTGCCATACCTGAATCTGGTTCTGATGCTTTCTTAGTATACTCAGATTGCATATTTTGCCTTTTAGAATGCCTTGTAATTTTTTGTTAAATACTAGACATGATGTATTGGGTAAAAAGGAGCTTAGACACAGATAGGCCTCTTGTGTGAGGTTTTATGTTGATCTGGCTAGGTGTTAGTCTGTTTACCCTTTGCTGTACCTGTATGTGTCAGAGGCTAAAATTTCCTCTACTGTCTTTTTTTGGGGGGTCTACTCTGTTACCTTTGGGATTCCTTAGAAATTCCTTTATAAGTAGAATCTGAGTCCTGCCATTCTTTCAGTTGTAATTCCCTTTTCATGTGGTCAGGTGCTGGGGAGGGATGTGCTTTGTGGTCCTTTGTGGTCTTAGTCTTTTTGTGGTTTGTGCTGGAGCTTTTGCCTTCAAAAATTGTCTCCCCCACCCACACGCACATGTACACTTAGATGGGACAGGAATGTCCTGATTTGGGTATTTCCTTTTCTCCATTTGGTTAGGCTTTGCTGTAATCCATGAGGTTTTGCTAAATGTATATTTCATGTATCCACCATTACGCTATCTTACAGAAAAGTTTCACTGCGTTTAAAAATCCTCTGTGCTCTCTACCTTTTCACCCCTCACCATCTCAGTCCCTGGCAACCACTGATCTTTTTACTGTCTCTCTAGTTTTGCCTTTCCCAGAAGGCCATACTGTTGGAATCATACAGTATTTATTCTTTTCTGCTGGTTTCTTTCATGTAGTAATATGCAGTTAAGGTTTGTCCTTGTCTTTTTGTGGCTTGATAGCACATTTCTTTTTATTACTGTATAGATCTACCACTCATCTATTAAAGGATATCTTGGTTGCTTCCATTTTTTGGCACTTATGAATAAAGAAAGCTACTATAAACATTCATGTGCAAGTGTTTTGAAGACATTACATTTTCAACTCTTTGGAAAAATACCACGTAGTGTGACTGACTACTGGATTTTAGACAGTAAGGCTGTGCTTAGATTTGTAAGAAACCACCAAACTGTACTCCAAAGTAGCTGCACCATTTTGCATTCCCACCAGCAGTAAATGAGAGTTCCTGTTGCTCCATAATCTTGCCAGCATTTGATGGTGTCAGTGTTTTGAATTGTAGCCACTTTGATAAATGTGTGGTGGTATCATTGTTTTAATATGCAATCCCCTAATGACATGATATTAAGCATCTTTTCATAAGCTTATTTTCCATTTGCAAATACACTCTTCAGTGTTTAGGTATGGCTAATGTGTTTAGATTGATAGTTTTTTTTTTTTCCCCAATGTGGATGTTTATTTGTTCTAACACCACTTTTGGAGACTGCCCTTTCACCTTTGACTTGCCTTCACTCCTTTTTCAAAGATCAGATTTACCTCCTAAATCTCTCTCAGACCTGTTCAGCTTTTCACCATTTCCATCTACCAACCTCTACTCCAGGCTACCATCATATCTTTCCTGAACTGTTGCAATAGCCCTTACTGGTCTCCTTGTTTTATCTCTTGCCTTCTGTGTTCTTCATAGAATAGGATTATCATTTTAAAGCATACATAAAATCATGTCTGTTTCCTGCTGGGTACTCTGTTGCTTTTCTTTGTAAAGACTGTAAAATCCAACTTCTTTATCATAACCTATGATCTCGCCTCCAGCTTTACCCTTACTTCTGCTTTCCAGCCAACCTTGGGTTTATTTCATTTCATTTCTAAATTGTTTATTTTCTACCTTAGGGGATTCCCAGTGACTGGAATGCCCCTTCCTTTGCCTTTAGGTCTCGGCTGAAATACTTCCTTTTCAGAGATGCCTTCCCTAGTCACTGTGCCTAAACACCCAGTTCTACATCTTGACCTTCATGCTCTGATATTGATTCTTTCCTAGTATTTTTGTCAATTTAAAAGCATGTATTATTAGTCTCTTTATTGACTGACTTCCTGAGACCAGGGGTCTCTTGTTTATATTGTTAGCACCTGGCAGAATAGTTGTCACACAGTAGGCACTGAAATATTTCAATGAGGAAGACATAGGTAGCCTTTGAGATGCCCAGATCTAGCGAGGGAGATCCACACATAAATAGGTGAATTGCAGTGCCACCTTAATGTTGTTGGATAGCTGTTGTAGTCCTGGAAAATAAGTGATAAAAGACTAAAAAAGAAATCTTTGGGATTCTTTTTCAGTAGTGTAAACTAGTGATTACGGAGGTCAGTTTATGAAGTCTTACTGTCCAGGCTTATTTATGAAGCATTATTGCCTAGCCCATAAATTAACATTTTCATTATTTGATAATGTGGAGTCAGCGTAGCTCTCCTAGCAGTACAAGACTTAGGATCTCAGGTGTTCCAGAAATCGTCCGTCTGTAGTGACAACATGGGACCGTCTCAAGCCCGCCGAGAGATCTTAACAGCAATACTGACTGAGCGCTGGCTGTAGAGTCGGTGCTTGGTTTTGAACACCCAGTGCTGCTATTCACCCTGGGCAAGTCATTTACCCTCTGTGTGTGTCAGCTCCCTCATCTGTGAAGGCCCTAATAAACATCCTTACTGCACAGGGTTGTTTTGAGGGTTAAATGGACTAATACATATAAAGCATTTTTCCGTGTGCTATGTATTGAAATAAACATAAAAGTATTTGTCATTCAACTAAAATCTTATTACATTGGAATACGCTTACACTGAGTAATATGCGGCTTTGTTAACAGATGCTGCCCTTCCTGCTTTGAAGAGAAAGACTTCGTTCTAGTGCCTAACATGTCTTACCTTTTCAGCACCCATCCTTTTCTCCTCTACTTGTGGTCTACATCATATCACTGCTGTTTTCTAATATGTCTTAAGATTTTCTTTATTCTTTTTCATATTTATTTCTTTGAACTAGGTCTTTCTCATAAGCATACAAATATGTTAAAGTCTCTCCAATTACAAAAAAAAAAGATAGATCTAACTGTAGACACTGTCCCACCTCTTCCTTTGTACCCAAACTTAACATTCTCTATAACATCCTCTCCATTTCTTTTGGTGCCACTCACTTCTCAGTCTCCTCCAAGCTTGTTTTCTACCTCTTAACTTCACTGAAATAATACTATTGAGGTGATCAGTGACCTTGCTACCAAACCATATGGACTTTTCATACCTTGTCATACGTGTGCTTTCAGCAGCATCAACACAATTGATGGCATTCTCCTCTTTTGACATTTTGGATTCTGTGAGTTTTCATTCTGATTTCCTCATATCTTTCTGGCTGGTTCCTAGTTTGGTTTGCACTGTCGAGGCTTTATTTTACATATTGGAGTTTCTAAGACTGGGTCCTCAATCATTAGCTCCCAGTTCTTTGCGTCTATCCATACTGTAAGGTTAATTACCTTTATGCTGGTTTATACTGACTCAAGTTCAATAATACTGGTCCAACTTTAGAGACCGAACGACCAACTTGGCGTCTCTTTTCCTTTCTTTGTGTCCAAGGGCACTTCAAACACGCTTTATGATTTTATGATCTTTACCCCCTCAAACCTGTGCTTCCTGTAACATTCTTCCTTCTAGTGAGGATCACCCCCATGCATCCATGTATGCATATCTGTGTATTCCTTACACCTCCTTCACCCCATCTGTCATCCAGTCCTGTTGATTTTCCTGTCTTGAAATATCTTAACAACCCATTTCTCTGCTGTCAGTCCCCTGGCTCAATCAATCGTTTCCTAACTTGGACTGTAACAGTTCTAACTGGTCTCCTCGTATACGTCCTTATGCTAATCACATTCATTCTCCACGGTGAGTGCAGCCCGAGTGATGTTTCTGAGGCTTCAGATTCAACGATATTACACCTTTCATTAAAACAGTCAGCTTCCTATTGCTCTTAGGCAGCATCCATGGGTAGGACAGAGACAAAAATCCTTAATATAATTTGTGAAGCCCCGAAAGACCAAGTTCCTGTTGACTTCTCCACCCTCACCTTTGGCCACTTCCTATTGTTTTTCTGTCTCTCCCTCTTCCTTTTTGCCTCAGTTTATTTCCTTACCCCAGGAACGCCTCTGATGTTCTTGAGTCGGTCAGATCACCACCCTGTTTGTTCTCCCGGTGCCACATGCATGCTGTTCCAATGCTCCCAGTTTTACATTCTCATGTGCCTTTTTTTCTCTCTAGCTCAAAGCCCCCAAGAGACCGTGGATCTTGTTTGCTTCTACTTAACCATTTGCCAGTGCTTAACACAGTACCTGGCTTATACGCTTCATTTCTTCAAAGCTTGAGATGCCACCTTTATTTTTCTTTTACTAAAGAAAAAAAAAAAAGGAAAGTAACCAATGAAAGATAAGCTCACAATAAATTATTGAAAGAATTTTCTATAAAAGCTGAATTAACTTAAACTGCTAATTTTCTCCCAGCCCTCTGTCTTTCCTTGATGATAAAAGAATGTTATTTAAGAAAAATACTCTAGAGTTTATTTCTAGACTCTGATACTTCATGAAAATAATTGGCACTTAATCCTGGTTCCATTATTCAAAAAAGATTAAGAAATTAGATTTGTTTCTAACTTTGGAAATGAAATGTTCACGCTAGTTTTGATTTGGCTTTAAGTGCAGGTTTGATGACTCTGAACTCCTGAGCGATGCTGATTTGTTATATCTCTGGTAAGGATATTTAGTGATAATTTGAGTTTAAGAACAAGAATTTTAAAATTTAGGGCAATGTGTAGTGGCTGTTTACTTGTTTGTCTAGCTCTTCATCTCATTAATTTATTGTTTCTTTCTCTCTCATATTTTTGTTTCCTGTAGGAAGATACCCATTGTCAGCACTTCTGTTTCCATTCCTAAGTTCATGAGGTTCTCTGCACCGTCCTTATAGGGGGTCCAAGAGGTCGTTTCCATAACATTTAATTTTTGTCTTGACTCAGTTTATGTTTTGTACTAGAGAAATTTAGAATGGAAAAACTCAGTTTGCCATTTAATATTGTGTTTCTCAAACCTTTAAAAATCTATTTTTTAACCCCCCCCCCTTTTTTTTGTAATTTCAAGGCCTGTTTTGCTAGGTTCTGAATAATAAACACTCCTGGTAGCCTGGCATTTGGTAGCTGGAATAAACTAATCACTTCAGCCTTTTGCAATCACTTAAAATACTCATCAACTCTGAGTCATTGTTTTGAAATAAGGTACATTATAGCTTTTTTGTTTTTCTTGCTTGAATTGCCCAACATTCTTTAGAACAGCTTTGTGGCAGTTGTGAGCTTAGCATACATTCTTATTCCGAAAATTGAGTGGTGCCAAAGCACATTGCTGGACAACAAACTATTCCCATGCAATCAAATTGGTAGTAAGATGTCCTTTTGTAGAGCAAAAAGTACACCCAAGTATAGAACTGTTTTTCTTCTTGCTGAGATTCTGATAAGTTTACTTTGAAAAAAATGTATAGGTTTGAATTAATAGAGAACTAATTACTTCCAGCATCTTAAAAACTTATAAACATGTTTCTTGGCTAAAGATGGAAGTGCATTTCTCTATTTTTGGAATTAAATTTATATAGTCCTTTGAAAGCAGAGAATAATCTTCATATTTATTTGAGTCACTATTATCACATTAATTAAAATATATATAAAATAGCTTATTAAATGCTTGCTAAAATTTCTAGTTTTAATTATAAGGACTCTAATTTTTTCACAAATAATTTTTAACATTTAAAAAATGTAGTCTACTGTTTTTAAGTTGGTGGCAGATACTATACATATTCTAATATAAGCTTTTTCTTCATGGAAATTGTGACTTAATAATGAACTCTTGTGTTTTTCAATACTGTCTTTTAGAAGTGATGAAAAACGATCTTGTAATGGCTATCAGGTTTTTAAAAACAATCAGCTTTGATTCCACTTTTCGTATGAACCAGAGCTTTGATATTTTAGTTGTACAATTCAGTGCATTAAAGACAAAAACAAACCAGTAACCACCCCCTAACAGTCACTTTCTTTGTTCTCTGAACTCTTTGTGTTGGTGGTGAATCAAGACACATTTTATGCATGTTTTCCTATTAAATAGTCTAAATTCTGAAACCTTTGTTTAAATATATTCATCTTCCTGTAATGCAGTTTCTTAATAGGGCTGTAGCATATCGGTATTGGCAGATTTAGATTTCCTTTCTCACTTAGTTTACTAAATATATCAGGTTACCTATAATGAAGAGGAGATGACCCTAAAGGATTTAACACCTTTTGTATATTCTTGGAAACATTTTCAATTGTTGTGACCTCCACCAGGAGTGAAGATATTTATGTGTAAATTCTGTCATGATCACTTTTTGGTGAGAAACTGGATATTATTTATTGGCTATGCTTTGGGCTTCATTTTATTTTCTATTTAAGTGTGACTTCTTGATAGGAAAAGGGGGATCAAATTTATGTAAGTTGGTTTTTTATTTTTCACCTCTGTAAATCAGAAGTTTTTGTAAAGCCCACCCCTAATATAAGGACGTGTTTTGAGTGTGCAGATGTGAGAGATTTTTTTAGATAATTCTCAACATTTCATTGCAAATCACAGAATGGCGAGGATGTTTCTAAACTTTCATCTGTAACATGCTTCATTATTTTTTAAGATCTTGGCTAAACTCTCTGACAACAATGTGAATCCGATTCCATGGCCATTTTATTTTGACATTTATTTTTTATGGCTATCAGAGGTGGTTCATAAAGATACATAGACTCAAATGGCCATGATACTAAGATTGTAATACCATCCAGCAGTTATGCAGAGGTTTTGGTGGTACTTGGCTAGTCCCTAGTAGTCTGTCCTTGCACCTGATGGAAGGATTTTTAATTTCCATCATTTTAAGAAATGGATTAGAAACCTGGTGTACTTCTTCTGGAAGATTTTGAAAACGGGTAAAAAGTTTTGTTTCTAAACTTTGGGTGTACACTTAAACGAGAGGTTTTAAGAAATTACTCCCTCAGCATTTTTAGTCCAAATCACAAAATGATATAGCTGTTTTGAAACACCCATCTTCAAAATTCCCGTAGAAATTACTCTAGAAAAGCAGCTGTTCTCTCGTAAACTGTGAGAACATTCCCTGTACATCGAAAGTACAGGTTCACCGTGTTTATTATTTTGAAGATTCTGCTTGGTGGCTTAACCTCTTGTCATCACAGAAAAGCTTAGCAAAATTTGAATGTTTTTCTTTCCATAAAAAAAAAATCCATAGCCCATCTTTTAAGTTCAACAATTCTTTTAAGTTCTTTACAATAGACAGTTAGCAAGGTGAATAAAGGAATTAGCCATTCCCTCTCATTAAAAATACCCTCATGATCTTTTTACTTTATGGTCTTTTTTTTTTTTTTTTAATAAAATTAACCACATTGATGATATCCTGGAGCATTTAGTTCACACATCTTATTTCAACTTATTTGCTGCAATAACTTGCCTGTGACTGAATGACTCATTGATTTTCACATGAGTTGCTGTCTCTGAATTATCTGAAAATCCTTTTTCTAGTTAAAGCAGCTGCTCCATCAAAAGTTACACATACAATTTATGAAAGAAGAAATTTGCTGTTGAGATTACATCTTCTCCGGTAAAACTTTAATTCTTTATGTACACAAACATACAATATTTTATTTTGAAAACAGAATTTAACACATACCATAGACTGAGACATGTAAGAAGTGTGTCTTCTTTTTTTATCATATACCCAACCTTTGGGACTACATAGTTAGCTCTAATACTTCTTTCTTCAAACATTATGCGATCTTCCCTGTAATTCTTCTGACGGTATTTACTGATTAAGGATTGCATTTTAGTTTTTCACTGTTTTTTTTTTAAATCATTTACCCAATTTTTGCCATACGAGGAAGAGCAAGTATTTTCCCCATATAACTTACACGGTAGTAATATTTATTGAGTGTTGAAAAGTGTTGAACGAACTGGATTGATCATTGCATGGCTTTAACATATCTTTAAAAAATATAGATGTTTGTCTTTATGTTCTGGATGTTTAATTTTTAGATGTCTTGCTAATAGGGATGGCTTCATATTCTCATTGATTATTATAGCACAGTGTATATTTAGGACTATGATTGTTTTTAGTAGTGAACATAAATTTATATTTCAGATGAATTCTTGATAGTTTTGCGGGGGTTCTTTTTTCGTAGATCTGATTAGTAGGTGTGTTTATCAACTGTTGTGGTTAATAGTTGGAACTACCACCAAGGGAACCTTAACTGGAACACAGCTTGAAGACTGTCTCTGACCACGGGATGCACTGAGGGTGCCAGTGTCAGTTTACATATTACATGTCAGCACAGCTCAGTGTCTTTCTTAACTTTTTAAGATGAAAAATTGTTTTAAATATATTTTCTTCCTACACCAAATAGATTGTCTTTTATACCCTGTTTTGGAGTTTACTGGTTTAAATTATGGTTTTAAAAATTGGCGTTTTCTCTCTCATAGTCCCTCAAAATGAGGATAATTTGCGTGTCCATTAAAATGAATTCCAGCCTCATTTAACAGTTCATGATTTTTTCCATAACCTTAATTCCCTCAGATGTTTTTCACTTCCGAGGTTATTGAACTCTTTCTGGATCAAACCATTGTGTAATTTTAGATACATATTAAAGCAAAGTTTGATGAAAGTAATAATACTATGTCCATGATACTTTGATAGCTAGATACTGTAATTAGGACTGTCCATGAATAAAATAAACAATATATATTTAACTTTGCTCTTTTTTAGGGGATGGGACCATTTGTTTAATTGGAAATACTCTTTGTGAATTAACATATAATTTATTTACCTCCACTTTGAAGCAGCATGTTTATTTTCTTACGGGATTTTTAACTTCCTTTTTTTTTTTTTTGTCAAAACTATTTTTGAATATGCTGACATTTTCTTGAGATTGATTTAATTTGTAGACATGTAAAGAAGATAACTACATTAGGCTCAGAAATACTTTAAAACACTCAGGTTTTGAGAGATCCTGCAAGTTTAAAATAGATTTAATGTTCCTGCACATTTTCAGTTTGAATTTTAATGCTTATTTTCTGTTATTGATGTGTCTTAGAACTTATAGGGGATAATAAATTCTTCTGGGGTATTTTCTAATTTATACTTTTTATTTTCTCCAATTTTTACTTAATATTTTAGTGAGTAGGAAAAAAAATTTTTTTTTTTTGCAGTAACAGTGATGTTACCATGGTTTCAGGTTTTTTGGAGGTAATGGTTATAGATAAGTGCACACTGTGTAAGAAAAATAAGTATAAGTTTGTGAAATGGACCGTAGCATGGGATGAATTAAGAAGTTTGAAAAATTAGCTTTCATTTTAGTCGTTACCTCTGATGACTAAAAGTGTGTGTGTATTTTACACACATACAGTCCGGATCTAATTATGTTTATACATATGCATATACGTGTATTGTGTAAGCAACAAACACATGCACACACACATGTATACATGTGCATAAACACTTTGTTGATCCCTGACTAGAAGGGAGCATCGCAGATCGAATGGCTGTCCTTCTGGGTTGCATTTGTAGATGGTGGGCTTGTTAAAGAGCTAAGCAGTCAGGAGGCCACAGGGGTGGTCACAGAGGGGTGACTAAACACAGGGTAGGCCTGGGGAGGAAACTGCTGTCTTTTTCTTCCTTCATCTTAGTGGTCATCCGCCTGCTCTTGCTGAAATGTTTTATTTGCTTCTTTGAGAAGCTTCTGTTAGTAGTATTGCTGTTTCCAGAAAGGAAGGGAATTACAAAGGCAAAGCTTGACTTTTAAAATTCTGTCTTGGAAGGGAGAAATTGCAAGTGCCTTGATCTCATCTGTTCTATCTAGTGGACTTTGAAAAAAAATTGGTTTAGGGCTGATTTATGGTATTTATTTCAGGTCTACAACATGGTGGTTCAGTATTTTTATAGATTATACTCCCTTTATAGTTACTATAAAATATTGGCTATATTCCCTGTACTGTACAGAATATCCTGGTAGCTTATTTGTTTTATACCTAGTAGTTTGTAACTCTTAATCCACTAGTCCTCTCTTGCCCCTCGATTTACTTAGTGGATTTTTGATGGAATGTTTTTAAAGAGTCCCTTTCTGCATTTTGCTACCTTTAACAAACAAATCAAGCAGTATTTCATTTGTAATATTATTATTTTTTCATTATAAGTAAGGGAGAATTTCTTTACTGGTGTAATATAGTCACTGGGTGTGTCTGGAAGATAGCCTGAGAGTGTCTGATGTGTTCGGATGTCCTGGGTTTCTTTTCTGTCATATGGCTACCGTATGGCTAGTTTCTGTTAGCCATTATACCCAGGTACTGTTTTAGAGCCTGAATCCCAAGTCTTCAGGAAATCTTATTTATTGAGATCTTTTCTTTTCTTTTTTTTTTTTTTTTAGAGCAGGGCCATCAGAATTGAGGGAGCTCCTCCATGGTAGAGGGGAAATGGGAAGAGGGGGTGCTTATCATTCAGCATCAATTTCTAGTGCCCCCAAAGATTCCCAAGCACACTAAGAAAACTTTTTTAAAAATAGGGTAGATGCTGAAGTTCACATTACTCTAGGGATAATAAGATCAAGTTACACATTTCTCTAGGGACAATACAGATCAGCTAAAACATTTCAGAAATAATTTTTGGGCATGGGATATGTCTTATTAAAATGAACTTCACTTCCTAGTTCAACCATCCATTTCAAGAAGTATTATAGATGGGCAACATGAAAAGAGTTTATCTACTCTCCAAAATAGCATACATTGAAGTGTGGATTTTGTTTATATGAATATCCTTATTTTTCTGTGAAGTTACTGCTTATTTGAACTGAGATTTCTTTTTAAAAAGTTTTTAATAGGTTTAAAAATGGTACATGTTGTAAAGTATTGCTCTCACCTCTGTTCTGAATTCATCCAGTACTACCTACCTCCTACCTCCCTAACCCTGGCCCTAGGTAGCCACTGTTAAGTTCTTTATTCTTCTTTCAGACATTCTATATGTATATTCAACCAATTCAGAATTAGTATTCTTATTTTTTCCCTTTTAAAAATTTTACCCAAAAGGTAGCACGCTATACACACTGTTCTGTCTCTTGCTTTTTTCCCATAAGGTAGCTAGACTACCTCCTCATT
This sequence comes from Camelus bactrianus, assembly GCF_048773025.1. Lineage (NCBI taxonomy): Eukaryota > Metazoa > Chordata > Mammalia > Artiodactyla > Camelidae > Camelus > Camelus bactrianus. The sequence goes on from NC_133552.1 coordinate 18,638,045, forward strand.
TTTTTTTTTAACGATTGTATAGTACCGCATTACAGACATAAACCGTATTTTACCTACCCAGTTTCTAATTCATGTATATTTAGGTTGTGTCTTATATTTTGCTAATACTGTAATGAGTAACCTTGTGTATATGTCATTTGGTAACTATGTAAGGGTATTCATAAGTTAAATTCCTAGAAGAAGTAGAATTTCAGGATCAAAGGGTATGATTTTGTAATTCTGAGGAATGTTGTCAAATTGCCACCCATAAGGGTTGTACGAATTTACGCTCCCACTAGTAATGGTTGAGAGTGCCTGTTTCCTTACTGCTTTGTCATTAAGAGTATACTATTGAATTTCCAGATTTCTGCCTATCTGTTAGGTGGAAATTGTATCTCAGAGTAGTTCTGATTTGCATATTTCTTTTGAGTGACAGTAAGCTTCTTTTCATATGTTTTTGTTTCCTCGTATTGCTGGCTTATATTTTTTGCCCATTTTCTATTGAGTTGGTTTTTCTTTTTTTGATTAGTCTTTTGTTGGTGATAAGAGGAGTAGCTAGTATTTTTCTTAGTTAGACATTTGTCTTTTGATTTCGCTCCTGGTGGACTGGAGTCGGGGGCAGGCAGAGGTTTTTTATTTTTATATAGTCAAAAAATTCCTCTTACAATTCCTCTTAGGACTAAAATTTTGAATCAGAAAGACCTTTACTCCAAGGGTATAGAGAAATTATGTTTTCTTTAACTGTTAGCTTCCTTGTTCTCTGTATAAATCTTCGCCTCCTTTGTAGTTTATTTTGGATAATCTCTAGGTCCATTTATGTTGCTGCAAATCCACCCCACTTTTAAATTGTGGTAAACTACGCATAACATAAAATTTACCATCTTAACCATTTTTAAGTGTCCAGTTCAGTAGCGTTAAGAACATTCATATTGTTGTGAGTCACTGTCATCCTCCCCTGTTGATCTTTTTGATCACTCCTGTAGCATAATGTTGGCTTTGAAATTCACTGGTGTTGCCTGTAGCATTCTTCTTGTTAGTGAACCATTCTTTTGATTACTATTTTTATAATAATTTTGTGGAGATCTGTTGGCTTGTCTGGTGTGGAAGCATACTGACGAGGTGCAGAAGCTATTTCGAGTTCATACTGGATCTTGGGCTGTTACTGGTAATTTGGAGTCCCTCATTCAATGCATATGGCTTGTTAGCATTAATTTCAGTTCTGCGTAAACTATTTTGTGCTGCCCAGACTGATGCTCATCTGCAAGTCATGCTTATCACTTGAGGCCTCATGACATGGTTCTATGGTTTGATGTTCTTTTTGACTAGACGCTTTGCTAGCCAGGGATCATTACCCATGAGGATGGGGCTGTGAGTTTGTCTCTTTCTCTGTGTCCTGGCAGAGGGCACAGGGTGTACAAAGGCTCTGCTGGGGAAGGAGCTTGATTTGCTCAAGGAACAGAGAGGGGGCCTGGGTGGCTGGGGATGAGGAGCAAGGGGGCGTTAATGTGAGATGAAACTGCACGGGTCAGGTACTGTGGGGGCTGTGTAGGCGTAAGGTTCTGCGCCGTGAATAGAACTCTTAAAAGATTTTAACCAAAGCTGGGAGTGGACGGAGTCTTATATGTGCTTTTTAAAAAGATCACAATGGCTGCTGGATGGAGAAAAACGGATTCTAGAAGAGTATTCGAAGCAGGGAAATATGCTGGGGTGGTTGGTGCACGTGTAATCCAGGCAGCAGTGCGATCCTGACTTATTTCCCCTCTCTCAATCCCTCTCTCAATCCCTCTCTCTCTTTGAAAAACTAAATCCACATTGTGACCATCTGCAGCACAACTGAAGATAACTTGCCAGGTTTACTCCGTGGAAAAGTGATACTTACCAGAATGTATAAACATCAGAACGATGGGTTCATTAATATCATACTTTAACCAAGCTAATTAACCCCAGGCTAAATATAGTTTGCATATGGAACTCAAAAGTTCATTGTCAACTATCTTTAGACATTCCGGTGAGGGTAAATGAACTTTAATTATATAGGATTTAGTGAATTCAGAAAGATATTTATATGCCTGTTTTATACGTGAAGAATAAGATGTGCAGTTGTTAATCATACCAAAATAAAAAGCAGAACGTTTGTCAGTTTCTCCTTACTATGAGCACTGTTTTGTCCACATCATCCTTTTAAAAAGTTTAATTCCTTCCAAATCCAATATAACTTCAGGGTATAGATGAAATCTGAGGGTTGTATGCACATTTTTGGCATGTTATTTTGGTGTCCCAGTTGAAAGGTCGTGTAATTCTTCCTTTGATTGCCTCTGATGCCCCAAGACTGGGAAAAGGCCCCTCTTATGTGCTCTTATAAAACCTTATACCTTCTCCTCTGTTAAGCACTGATCATGCTGAATTATAACACTCTTGGAGGACAAAGATGAAGATTGGGGAGAAAGAAGGCAAATGTAGGGGGGAATTTGGAGAAGCAAACTTGAAGGAACTTGAGGCAAGTGTGAAATTTCTGTGAAGTCTTAAGAATCTTCTGTTTCAGTGCATAAGAGAGTTTTGTTTTCACAGGGAATCGTATTTTAAATGACGAAACACTGAGTAAGATTGACATTACAAGGAGCTGTGCACTGTTTGCACTGCGGCTTCATCTATTTCAAGTGGGAGGAGTTACAGTTCTATAGTATTTTGGGAACTTGAAGGTTTCTATGTTGGCTTTAGGCAGTGGCATCTATACCTACATGATTAGACTGAATTTTAAAAAACAGTTTAATATATTTACTTTCTTTTTTTTTTGAGGTACAGTTGATGTACAATATTACATAAGTTTCAGGTGTACAACATAGTGATTCACAATTTTTTTAAGGTTACATTCCACTTATAAAATATTGGCTATATTCTGTGTGCTGTACAATATAGCCTTGTAGCTTATTTATTTTATACATAGTAGTTTGTACCTCTTAATTCCCTACCCCTATATAAGATATTTACTTTGAGTGTAAAATTTTGAAAGGACTTCAGATCCTTATTTCTTCAGTGTAACATTACCCTGACTCCTTGCCTTGTCAGACTCTCTAAGCTTGGTCTTTTCATCCCTTTTGGAGTCTTCCTTATTCTCACTACTCTGGTTTACTCTTTACTTCTGCTCTTTTTAGCTCATTTCTTGGCTATTTCCCCTTCCTCCCATGAGCTACGTATAAGTATGTAAAAGTTTCCTCCTCAGTTCTGACCCTTTCTGTCAACTTACTCTTGGAACATTTGCCAGTTCTTAAACTCTGAAGTTCTGGATGACTCCACAACCTTCCACCTTGGGCCTCTGTCCCCCGGCCCTGTGCTGTGTAGCTGCCTGACTGCCTCATGTTCTGTGTGGGCTCCTTCTCCTGAGCTTGGAGCTTCTTTTAACGTTTGCCCTGATGTTCCAGCCATGTCAGCCATGTCAGCCATCTCAGCCACATCAGCCATCTCAGCCACGTCAGCCACGTCAGCCATGTCAGCCATCTCTGAAGCTTAGACACTCTGACGCCACGTTCTCATGCCCCCTGGGTCCCACGTGCCTGGTTCATAGCAGACACTCTGGTTTATCCAGTTCTGTAATCTCTGATTCTATAACATGTCTTGCTTTTTTGTTCTCTTCTTTTCCACCCCGATGATCACCACTACAGTGCAGGCTGTTAAGACTTTTTTGGACTATTTGTGGGAGACACCTTCCTGATTACCCGGCCTCCAAGCCTACCTGTCTCCTTCCCAATTGTAGGATCAGTGTCACTAAAACATTCCCTCTCAGTACCCAGTTCAGGAATCTTTTTTGGCTTCCTGTTGTTTTCTTCTAGCTGACTACTTATTCATATGTTTAATGTATTACTTTAACATACCCCCTTGCTTTTTTCTTGTGCATCCCTCTTTACCTAGAATTCTCACTCCATTCTTCCCCTCAAACTTACTGCATTTCAAGTTCTTGATTGGATGTGATCTTTTGAAAATTCAATCCATATACAGTGCATATATATACAGTGTGTGTGTGTGTGTGTGTGTGTGTGTGTGTGTGTGTGTGTGTGTGTGTATAACTTTAAAAAAACTGCCACTCTTCCAACCCCTACCTTAATCATTTTTTCAAGTCATCCTATGCAGACTGGTTAAAAGAATGGACTCTGGAGCTGCATCGCCAGCATTCTCATCCCATTACCACCTCTTCCGAGTTCTGCACCTTGAGCTGATTGCTGACCCTCTCTGAGCCTCATTTTTCTCACCTGTAAATTGGGAGCAGTAGTAGGACCTAGCACACACACCACTTGTGAGGAATAAGCGAGTTAATATATGTTTAAAACACTGCCCAATACCATATAGGTGTTTGCTAATATTACCTGTTTTAAAAACATTTATCCTATTCAGTAAGCTCTTTAAGGGTAGGGAATATCTTATTCTCATTTGGAATGCCCCACAGAATCTTATCATGGTAACTTCTACTTAGTAGGCATTCAGTAATATTTATTGAATGAAATTAAAATTTATTGGAAAAATCCAGTTGATAACAGCTACTTTTGGTTTTGAAATAAGATTGTTTAACCTTGTACAGGGTAGTTCCGGCAGCCATAAAATGAGGTCACAGAGTTTTTCTGGGATAATTTAGTAGCGCAGTATACTGTTTCCTTGTTTAATTACATGCTTTGAAAAGAAAAAACAGCTATGTACTTTAAAAAATACATTTTAAACAAAATCGTATGAAGATGATGAAATAGTGAAACTTTGAACACTAAAACTTTTAAAGCATAAGCTTTTGTGTTTTAAAATTAAAAAGCAATAACTAAGAATCACACTGGACAACAATTTGCATGCAGTAGAGACAGTCTTCTAAGTGAAAGCAACCCAGAGCTGAACTAGCCAGTTATGTATCATTTTCTTTCAAGGACACTAGTTCTAGGCCCCACCCTGTGGTTTTTAACTCATGTATGCATTTGGCTTTTCTAACATACATTTAATAGAGTCTTTAAGTAACTCTTTGAATTGAATAACAGATGTCTAGGACTAACGTTTGCTGTTGATCTTGTATGTTAAACTTTAATACATTGTAAAATGTATTAAATGTGTTAATGACGTTTCAGGCTTAAATATTTAAAGGAATGGGAAACATTGTTAGGGGGATGGACATTTCATCTAAATTACTTGAGACCTTAATAGGAACTTGAAGTAGCTCTAAACTAGATCACAGATAAAATTTGTTTAGTTTTGATGGGAAAAAGGGAATAAATATCCATAAATATAGACTTAATTTTTCTGGCTCCAGGAGAAGAAAAATTGAATTTTCACTGGTAAACAGAAACCTGACTAAATTGCCCCCAGAAAGGAAAGTTTTTTTTCCTCACTTTAAAGTGTTTTATTCCGTTTGATAATATTAGGTAAAGTAGCTTTTTCTTCTGTATGTTTTACAGGGGCTTTGAAATACTGGCCAAAGAACCACTTGAATGTCAATTCACCCAGGAGCTCAAATTCCCATGAACTAATCATTATTTATAATAAAATCTAGGTATATTATCTTGCATATTTGACAGTAAAAAACCATGTTTCCATTTTTTAATGTTACTGTGCTGTAAGATTTATTCAACTAATGTCTCCTAATTTTGTCACGAGTTTATTTAAAATACTTTTTAATATGAAAGTGTTCTAAGTATTCCTAATCAAAATGAAAACATAGATATATTTAAGAATCTATAAAATTAGGCTTTGTAATGGATCAGCGTTTAAGTAAAGGGAGGAAAGGTATCAAGTAATTGTAATGAAATATTCACCAGCTGTAGAGTGACCTGCTCATCCATTTGCCAGGTCTTACCCTCTGTTTCTGTTTCATTTGTCTTTGAACCTTCGTGTTGAAACACTGGAGCTGCTTTAGAGTTGGAAATACTGAAAGATTTTGACATTCAAGATTACGTCTCCTCCCCCTAAAAGCTGATGAAAATTCTTGGGAAAGTAGTTGACTTACAAACTTAGTAGCAATGGCATATGAAAATCCAAAGGATTTTGTGTGGCATTCTGGGGTTTTGATGGATATCACTTATTTTCCTTTCTCTTCTGCCATGTTAGCTTTAGTCTAGATTAATATATTCCAAAATAAAGCCCCGGCCGATTTCCAGAGACTTTCATTTTTTACCATGTCACCTGACTGTCCTCTGTTTTTCCGATGTACTTTTAGAGTGTCTGTGTGGTACACTAGAACCTGTCAGAAGGAACTAGAAGTAAAATTGTTGAAACAGCAACCTTCCTGTTAGTAATTATATGATAACTTGAAATTTTTTCATTCATATGTCTATGTTGTGTGAATCTTTTGCATATTTTTATCTTCAAATTTCATTATGTTCAATATGCACATATGAGCATGTCTCTAATGACTGACAACTATATTTTGGCTCAAGCAAGGCTTAAAGTCAAGTAAGTTAGGTCGACTGCTTGAATTCCCTCTTTGTTTCTTGATTTCTTATGGCTATGCTTAGTTGCAGTGATCAATTAAATAGTCTGAATACTTTTTTGTGGGCCAAGGGTTGTGGGAATAAAAGGGAAATATGTTGTGGTCCTTATATTAAACAGATTTCAGTTCTGTTGTGAAAAAAATGTATGCGTGGGAAATAATTATAAAAATAGTAAATCATTAAAGATTAGGTCATAAAGTATAGCCTATGCGTGAAGGAAGAGCTAAGTGGCTTCAGAGGAACAGGGTTGAACTTATTGAATAAGGACTCTGAACTATTGAATAGGACTGTGCAGCATGAATGCCTGGATTTGAATCCTGGTTCCACCACTTACTTAATAGCAATGTGAGCCTAGTCAAGTAATGCAACTTCTGCCTCAGTTTCCTCATCTGTCAAATGGGGATAATAATATAACTACCTGCTGGGATTGTTAACTTGTGGCCTTTCTGAAAAGGACTTTCTTGAGAAAATTAAGCTGTAAATAACCTTAGGCATATGTTTCTGTAATGACTTAACTTCTCTCCTGCGTATCTGCAATGGCACTAGTTATGAACTATCCTTGGGAGATTTGAGAAAACCACTCAGATCACTTTCCCTGTGTAGTGGTTCCAGTAAGGAACCCTAGTTGAGGATAACGTGAGTAATAAATCATGTGGAACAGGGCTTGAAAGTGTTAGTTATCATTGTTGTTAGACTCTGAAAAAAAGAGGATTTAATTAGAGGTAAAGGGTTTTTCATGCTGAGAGAAGCTAAAGGTTATCTCAGAGTGTTTTCCATCTGAAACAGGGATCCAGTTACTTTGTGTCTCTGGAACCAAGATGGGACTTGGAAAATCAACACTTCGTCATCAGTCAGAAAAGCATGGAGCATTTGAAAGGAAGATTACGCATAGAAAAAAACGCTTCTTAATAAGCATGTTACCTATATCCAAGTCACATACATTTGTAAATATCATATTGAAATTATGAGAGAGAAAAAAGTTTTTAGTGAGCAGGAGAAGGCAAATGGAAATTAACCATGTACCAAAAAGGTGAATTGACACATCTTTTTTTTTTTTTTTGGTGGTTATATATATATATTTTTGGTTGCATATAAAGGCAAGTTAGACATTTGTTTCATTTGATCTACAGTGCCATGGGAGCACAACTTTAGGTAGGTTAAATACTAACAGTTGGCTGTTGAGTATAAAGATATTGGTGACATTGGGAGAGTCATTGCAATGGGGTTCACCCCACAGTGCACGTTAGTACGTGTGTGCGCGCTCTTCCTCTCTCTCTTTCTCTCTCTCTCTCTCACACACACACACACACACACACAGGTTCAGTAAATTTGTAAATTCATCTGGCTTTGACACAGTTAATATGCTTATTAAGAAGTCTGTGGTTTGTTGTTGTTGCTTACTGCAGTAGACCCCTAACTCGTCATCCCGCATTCAGAGTCCCTCCTCCCTGAATTTTACCCTGCATGTCACATCTGTGATCATTTTCTATCACTGTTCCACTTGACCTCCACTAGTGTGCTCACCCCTTCCTCATCCCAGCCTCTGGAACCAAGTCAGACTTTAGGGAAGATTTAGAGTTCCAGTTCAATACTGGCAGATTCAGCAGTCGCGATAGTTGATGCTGTATTGTTTAGTAGTATTTATAATTGGTGTACTGCTTTGTTCCAATGATCAGTTCCCCACCTTACACCCCAGTTTGGGTACCTGGGCTACTTTAATTTCTCTTTGCAGAGTCCTTTGATAACTCTAAGCCTATTCATGACACTCAGGGGCTGACTCTCTCTGATGTGTGACATTTGCAGTGCCCCATCTGTTGATTTATGCTGCAACTCCCTGAGATTAACCTCCTGATTAATTATTACCTGTTGCCTGTCAGGGTTTTATCTGTTTTCTACCTACTAAATTTTCCATCACTGCCTGCTGTTGGCTCATCACCTCCCAGTTTCTAGTTCCAAATCATCCTTTCCAGGTTCTCACTGCAGAGACCTCGGGCACTGCCTGAAAACTGACAGTGGCAGAGGGGGAAATGTTCTTTATAAAACAAAGGAAGAAGCCAGCTGAGGAGATGCTATTAAATGCATGAGGTAAAATAAGGCTATAGGAAAAAACTGAGAAAGTTTTAGCATTAAGAACCCAGATAAAAGCCTTTTCTTTCTTTTGTTTGAGACTATAATGTAGAAATTTTAAGCTGGAATGTGGGGAGGAGAGTGAGGGAATTTGATTGACTCTATCATCTCTAAAGTTTAGGTAGAGATGTTACTTGTTGATAAATAAATTGCAGTGGCTCCAAGAGAATAAAAAAAAAAAAAAAACCAGAATGGTTTAAACGGGGATGGATATAGTCAACCAAGAATGTATACAAGGATTGTTGAACAGCTGTGGAATAAGTCTGATTATGTTTGGCTCCTGTAGCTTTTGGGAGCCCTATTTATTAGCAGACTGGCTAATTAATTCGTCAAGTGTGTACATAAAGTTTTTCTAGGAGGATATTCCAGAAGGAGTTAAAGGAAGCTTACAAAAATATATCTAGCATGGCAAAATAAAATTAAGTATATATTAAAAATATGTATATTAAAAAAGGATAAGATGGAGCTCAGAATATTACTCAGACAATATATTAGGAAGTCTAGAAGTGGGTCATAAATTAGATGTGGGCTTCCTAGCAGCCAGGGTAAAGATGGAAATAGTAATTACTAATTCCAACCCTGTAAGATGTAAAACAAATGAGTTAACTAGGCAAAACACAAGACTTGTTGACACTGAGAAAATATTTGCTCAAGGTCTTTTCTGGGAACTTATGAACTAATGAAAATGGGGGACATGTGTTGGGTCAGCATAAATAGCTCTAGGAAAAATCAGTCTTGATCATAAGAAAGTAAGTTAGTTAATAGCAGTGTTTCATCTTTCAGGTGTTGGAATCTATAGATGTTGTTAAGTGGGCAGAATTAGATTGGATTAGAACAATTAGGGTAAAAATATTCCGGTTACCAGTGAAAACACATAACTATAGTTTGTCATTCAAGCACTGTTTTCTAGGAAGTATTTGTAAATTTTAGATATTTGAAAATATCAGTTTATTCCTAATCATCAAGGCAGTCTAGATGTATATATATCCCTGCTCATCTTGGGTTTACGTGGATACATTCAAATTCAGATTGTTGAAACATTCTTAGATATCAAGTGTTTCCAGCACAAATGAGTAAAAGAAAAAAGTAGAGAATACTTTCTTTTGAAACATATTTTGAAAGAATCTAGTCTAGCATAGTATCTAAAGCCAACTAAATTATTTGGTGAGGCTAAGAACATGGCAGTGTGCCCAGGGAACCGGTGCCTACAGGAGTGAGCAGGACCGGATGTCTAACTCTGCAGGCCAAAACTGAATTGTATTTCCAGTGAGGGAGAAACCGTTAGTTAAATTTTTATATTTAGGTTTTTCATCTCAAAACTAATTAAGGGATTTTACCTTGACTGTAGCCTTATTTAATAAGAAAAAGATTTACATTTCCTTAGATTGACTTAGAGCAGTTTTTTAATAAGAAGGATTAGAAAATATTCCTTCATGTATTAAATGCATTAATCAAGTCAGAAGCTCTTATTTTAATTAGCCTGAGGGTGGATTACTAAGCAGCAAGGTTGTACAAACAAGCTGCTAATTATTCTCTCAGATATTGGCCAGCCATGAAGACCTAATGATCAAGTAGCAGAGGGTGAACAGATCTATGAATTTTTTTATGTTTGACTGACTAAATGACTGAACGGATGAACATTTGCTGAGCGAGGTACCTGGGATAGAAATACGATAAAGTCATGGTCTCTGCCCTCAAAGTCTTCTAGGGGGTTATCTGGTCTATTTGGAATGTAAGCCAGTTATACTACAGTGTGGCAAGTTCTCTGATAAATGCTTGGTATGCTGTGAAAATAAGGAATGAGGGGCTGGGGGATAAACTTTTCTAGAGGATGAGACATTTAGTTGAATTTTTAAAAAAAATTTTATTGAAGTGTGGTTGATTTACAGTGTTAATTTCAGGTGTACAGCAAAGTGATTCAGTTATAAATATACATACATAGATATTTTTTCTTTTCAGATTGTTTTCCATTATGTTATTATAAAAAATTGAATGTAGTTCCCTGTGCTATACAGTAGGTCCTCGTTGTTTATCTATTTTATATGTAGTAACGTGTGTCTGTTAATCCCCAATCCCTAATTTATCCCTCCCTACCCTTTCCCTTTGGTAACCATAGTTTGGTTTCTATGTCCGTGAGTCTGTTTTTGGTTGTCATTTAGTTGAATTTTGAGGGAAGTTACTCACTTGGGAAAGGATTTCCCAGAGAAAGTACAGACCTCTCACTCTTAAGCAGTGTAGGTCTCTGAAGTAGGAAGGTTATCCCCTATGTATGCTGGGGAAAAGGCAAGGAAAGGCAGGAGATGAGGCCAGAGGGGTAAGGAAGGGGCTAGAATAGGAAGGACTTTTGTGCTAGGATAAGGATCTTCACTTTGTCCTAAAAACTATAGGGAAACAGAAGGATTTCTGAGCAGAAAAATTAGATGATTAGATTCACATTTTGGAAAGACGGATCTGGCTGCAATTTAGAGAAGGGATTAGCTGTGGAGAGCAGTGCTGTTGGCAGTGAGACTATGTAGGACACTGTTGTCATTAGTAGGTGAGAAGTGATCGTCCTGAATTAAGGCAGGGACAGCGGCAAGGAAAGGAGGGGGAGAGTGATAGCCTCAAGGGGACGCAGAATCTACTTTGAGTCACTGCCAGATGGGGTGTGAGGGATGATGGAAAAAAGGGATTGAAGATAATTTGTGGTTTTCTGATTCCAGCCACAGGTTTTTGTTTTGTTTTAAGTTGAGGTAAAATTCAATTTAATGTAAACAATATAAAATTAACCATTTTAAAGTGTACAAACCAGTGGTATTAAGTACATTCACAATATTGTGTAATTTGTCAAATTCCAAAACATTTTTATCACCCCAAAGGAAAACCCTGTACCCGTTAAGCAGTGATTCCCATTTTTCCCCTGCCCTCAGGCCCTGGCAACCACCTGCTCTCTGTTTCTGTGGATTTAACCTATTCTGAATATTTTATATGAATGGCATCATACAATATGTGATATCTTTTGTCTGGCTACTTTTACTGAGCATAAAGATTCCCAGCTTCATCCATATCATTCATTTTTTATGGCCGAATAACGTTCCTTGGGTGTATGCACCACATTTTGTTTATACATCTGTTAAGGGACATTTGAGTTGTTTCCACCTTTTGACTATTGTCGGTGCTGATAAGAACATTCATGTATAAGTATTTGTATCTGTTTTCAGTGTTTTTGGATATCCACCTAAGAGTGGAATTGCTGGGCCATAAGGTATTTCTTTAATTTTTTTGAGAAACCACCAAACCTTTTGCCACAGTTGCTATACTATTCTACATTCCCACCAGCAAGGTACAAGGGTTCTAATTTCTCCACATCCTCACCAACACTTATTTTCTGTATTTTTAATTACAGCCATCCTGGTGGGTGTGCAGTGGTATCCTAGTGCAGTTTTGATTTGCATTTCCCTAACGACTAAAGATGTTAAACATCTTTCATGTGCTTGTTAGCCGTTTGTATTACCTTCTTAATTCCGCTGCTACGTATATACCCCAAAGGTCTGTTCAGTATATACCAGACCCTTATCAGATATATGATTCACAAATACTTTCCCCCATTCTGTAAGTTATCTTCTCACTTTCTTTATTACTGTCCTTTGATCCACAAAAGTTTTAATTTTGATGAAATCCAACTCCTCTATTTTTGTTGTTGTTCATTGTGCTTTTGGTGATCTATCCACCTAAGAATCCAGTGTCAAATCCAAGGTCGTGAAATTTTTATTCTGTTTTGCTCTAAGAAGTTTTAAAATTTTTGCTCTTATGTTTTGATCATTGGTCTGTTTTGAGTTTGTATATGATGTGAGCAGGAGTCCAACTTTCTTTTTCTCATGTTGATGTCCAGTTGCCATCAGCACCATTTGTTCAAGAGACTGTTCTTTCCCTATCAAATGGTCTTGGCACCCATTTCTAAAATCAGTTGGCCATAGTTTATAGGTTTATTTCTGTATCTTTGTCGTGGGTGATCTCTGAAATGTCTGTTCCTTTAGCTTATGGTCAGCTAGTGTTTTGACAGATTGCCTTAATACCTGCAGTCCCCCCCGCCCCCCTCCCCCCCCAAGCTTTCCCAGTCTTGCAGACTGGCCCTGCTTTGGGACACTCCTTTAAAGCTGAGCTAAGCTCCTTACAGGTCTCCCTGAGCCTTCACTTCCTGATTGCACTGAACCCAGAGATCAGTAAGGGGTGACATTTTAGGGTCTCCTCACATCCTGCCCTGGACATGCATGTTGGCTTTCTAAATTCCCCAGTATATAAAGGAGCTTTCCAATGTACCAATTTTCCAAACTCTCTCTCCCCAAGCCTTCAGCAGATCTTCTGTGTACCTTACCTGTAATCTATGGCCCAAGTGACAGTGGGCTGGTCATTTGCCTTTCAGTGTTTTCTAGGAATGCCCTCTGCTTAGCCACTTTTCCACCCTGAGTGAGTCTAAGTTAGGTGAAGCAAAGGCAAGTGCCTGTCAGTCCTTCAGGTTGTCCCCAGATAGGTCAAACCAAACACGATTCTTTGGGAACAAGGTCTGCTCTGCTCCCTGTGCAGCCGGGGACCGGCATCCCACCCCGGGAATGTGGGCACCATCATCAAGACCATAGCAGAACCAGGGAGTTGGGTGGGGCTAGGGCATGGAAAAATGCTGCAGCGTTCACCTTACCGTTCTCATGTTTCCTCTTTTTTTGATTCACTATTTGCTTGGTTGCTCATAAACCTTTGACTATTTTCTAGAATTCAGACTAAGTTGATTCTGATAGTTTTGCTCATTTTTGGGGGTGTTTATGTAGAGGGATGGGCCCCTGGGGCTACCTACTTTGCCACTTTTGCTGCTATCACTCCCACGGGTGGCTTTTTGAGGCATACATTTGATGGGAGAAGTGAAGAATGTCTGAGCCAAAGAGAGAGAGAGTTATTGCAGGTAGAGAGCTACCCAGAGAGAGTGTATCTCTCGAGCATTTTTCAAGGGAAATATTAGAACTCAAATTTATATATTTTAAGGTTTTTTTGTCATTTGATGTGGGATTCATGTAAAAGAATTACATAGTATTTAAGTAAATTATGAACCAAAATAAACACCTGTGAGTCTACTACCCAACTTAACAAAACTAAAATATTAGAGCATCTTTGAAACTATTTTGTATTCCACCCTCACCTCCATCCTCCTCCACCTTCCCCCATCTTCTCAGGTCGCCACTATAGTGATTTGTTTGTTTTTTGCTTATATTCCTGTGTTTTAAAACAAAACAAATCCCACAGCAGCTTAACTAGGTAAGTACATATCCCTAAACAATGAGTTGTTGGTTTTGTCTGTTTATGAGCTTTATAAAAATGGAATCCTGAAGGGAGTCTTGTATGTGTTACATTTTTCACTCAGTACTGTTTTAAGAGCATCCACATTCTGTATAGCTGCAGATCCTTCATTTTCATGAATGCATAAAACTTAGATGTGTACATGCCCCAAGGTTTATCTAGTCTCCTCTTGATAGGCATTTAGAGTTGTTCCCAGTTGTTGTTGTTGTCTTTTACCAGCATGAACAGTGCTACTGTGGACATTTTTATGCATGTGCACAAGACGTGTATAGTGTTTGCACTGGAGTGAAATGGCCGAATCATAGAAGAGACACACGTTCCGCTTTCCAAGTTGACGTCACATGGCTTTCCACAAAGATTGTTCCAATCTGCCCTCCCATCAGCAGCACATAAAAAACCTCGCTGGTATTTTCACCATCATTTGATTTTGACAGACTGCTTCAGTTTTGCTAACACAACGCGTGTAAGTGTTAGTGCACTGTGATCTTAATTTGAAGCTGAGTACTTTTCTAATATGTTTAAAGCCACTCGGATCACCTCTTCTGTAAAATTCCTTTTCCCATTTTTCCATTGCATTTTTTGTATCGTACTTATTTGCGGAAGCTTTTTACGTACTCTGCAGACTGCTCTTTTGTTGGCTTTGTATGTTACCAGTATTATTGTCCAGTTAGTGGTATGCCTTTTCACTTTCTTTATGAAGTCCTTTGAGCAGAAGTTCTTAATTTTGATGTATTTAAATTTATGAATATACTTTCTGCAGTTGATGATTTGGGGTTTAAGGAATCTTATAACCTCAAAATCGTCAAGACAGTTTCCTATAATTTCTTTTAAAATATTAAAGTTTGTTTTGCACATTTATGTCTTTAATCACCCAGAATTAATTTTTTAAATGAAGTACAGCATACAGGAAGTGCAAATGTTGTATTACTTGATGAATTACCACAAAATAATGGATATGTCACCTCCACTCAGATTAAAAAAGACCTAGAACATTACTAGCATTCTAGAATCCCATTTCAAATCACCTCCTAAAGACTACCCTCGTTCTTCTCCCTAAAGATACCTAGTCTGTGGATTTCTAACAGTGTCAGTTACGTTTGTCCATTTTGAACTTTATAGAAATGAAATTGTATGCTGTATATGCTTGTATTTCCAGTTTTCCTTGCTCAGTGTTATATTTGTGAGATTCATCTATGTTGAGTTTAATGGGAGTTTGCGTGTTTTCATAGCTGTGTAGTATTTCATTGCATATGTTATACCACATTCTATTTTTCTATTGATAGACACTTAGGTTGTTTCCATTTGGAGATTCTTAGGAATATTCAGCTATGAACATTCTTACGGATATCCTTTTGGTGCGTATATGTTTGCGTTTCTGTTGGGGGTAGTCCTAGGAATAAGAGTTGCTAGTTGGTTTGTGTATGTTTATCTTTGGGAGATATTACCAGGTTTCCAAAGTGGCTGTACCTATTTTCATACCTTCCAGCTGTATATGGGTGTTCCGTTTGCCCCAAACCCCATCCATCACTTACATTTAAATCCACTTGTCAGTCTTTCTAATTTTAGCCATCTTGGTGAGTGTGTAGAGTTACCTCTTGTGGTTTTTAAATGGCATTTCCCTTATTAACAATGATATCGAGGACAGACAGATTGAAAGGGAGACAGACATGCTATTTGGATATACTGTTTTGTAAAATACCTGTTCAAGTCTCTTGCCTGTTTTTCTATTCAGTTGTTGCCTTTTTCTTATTGATTCTTAGAGTTCTTTAAATATACCTGAAATGAGCTCTTTGATGTATTACAAATACCTATCACAATGTGAGGTAGCTTTTCCTTCTTTTATTAGTATCTTTTAATGAACATAAATTGCCAGTTTTGATGTAGTTCAGTTTGTTCATTATTTTCCTTTATTGTTAATGCTTTTGTGTTCTGTTTAAGAAATCTTTGCCTATTCCCAAGATATTCTCCTGTGTTATTTTCTAGAAACTTTTACCTTTTACGTTTAGAGCTACAATCCATCTGATTTGATTTTCTTTTTCACAAGGTATGGCA
This sequence comes from Camelus bactrianus, assembly GCF_048773025.1. NCBI lineage: Eukaryota > Metazoa > Chordata > Mammalia > Artiodactyla > Camelidae > Camelus > Camelus bactrianus. Next base: position 18,653,983 of record NC_133552.1, read on the forward strand.
TAGAGATCAACAGTAATTTTTTCCATATAGGGGCAGCCGATTAGCTGAGCACTAATATTTGAAAAGACCATCCTTCTTCCTCTTTGCAATGCTGTCTTTGTCATAAATCTTTATGTATATATATAGGGTCCATTTCTGCATTCTGTTCTTTTTTGTCATGATTTTTACTAAAAAATTTTGTTGGGATATTATTGGCATTAGTTTCAGGTATATAACATAATGATTTGATATATGTGAAATGATCACAATTAGTCTAGTTAACATCCATCACCATATCTAGTTACAATTTTTCTTTTCTTGTGATGAGGACTTTTAAGAATGTCTCTTTTAGCAACTTTCACAAATACAGTATTATTATTTATAGTCACCATGCTGTACTTGACATCCCAATGACTCTTTTTTTTAAATTCTTTTTGAGGACGGAGGTAATTAGGTTTTTATGTTTTAACGGAGATACTGGGGATTGAACCCAGGACCTTGTGCATGCTAGGCACATGCTCTACCGCTGAGCTATGCCCTCCTTCCAATGACTTATTTTATAACTGGAAGTTTGCACCTTTTGACCTCCTTCACTCATTTTGTCCAACAGATTGACAACCACCAATCTGTTCTCTGTACCTATGATTTTTGTTTTAAGATTCCACATACATAAATGAGATCATACATCTGTCTGCATGACTTACTTCACTTAGTATATGCCCTCAAGGGCTTTCCATGTTGTCAAAGATGGCAAGATTTCCTTTTTTTTCAGGATGGAACAATATTCCATTGTGTATGTATACCACATTTTCTTCATCCATTCATCCATTGATAGATACTTAGGTTGTTTCCCTGTCTCAGCTAATGTAAAAATGATGCAAATAACGTGGGGATGCATGTATCTTTTTGAGTTCGTGTTTTTTGTTTCCTTCAGATAAATACCCAGAAGTAAATTGGCTGACTCATACGGTAGTTCTATCTTTAAGTTTTTGAGTAACCGCTATACTGTTTTTCACAGTGGCTGCACGAATTTCCATTCCCTCCAACAGTGCACAAGGGTCGCCAACACTTATTTCTTCTCTTTTTGATAATAGCCATTCTGACAGGTATGAAGTATATAGGTTTTGTAGTAGTCATATTAAAAAAACATAAAGAACGGGTGCAATTAATTTTAATGGTATGCTTTATTTAACCCAATATTGTCATTTTAGCATATAATCAATATAAAAATTACTAATGAGATAGTTTACTTCTATTTTGGTACTGTACCTTCCAAAGCTTTATGCATTTTACACTTACCAACACATCTCAGTTTGGACTAGCTATATTTTAAGTACTCACAGCCACATGTTGCTTGCTGGTGGCTACTGTATTGGACGATGGAAGACTAGATAATTTCTAGTAGAGTGCTAATACTGGGAGCGCTTAGCTTGTTCCTGATTTTAAAACAAATGCTTCTGACATTTCACCATGAGGAAGCATATGTTCTGTAGGTTTTAGTAGATATCTTTTACGTGGTTAAAGAAATTTTCTTCTATTTTTAGTTTTCTAAGTTTTCTAAGATAAATTATAAGATTAACATCGTAAGATAAATTAATAAGATACTTATATTGAATTTTGTCAGAATTTTTTTTATCTCTTGAGGTCATTTTTTCTTTTTCCTTTAATCGGTTAAAGTGATAAATAAAATTTAAAGATTTTTCCATGGATAAACCAGTCTCCTATTGCTGGGATAAACCCAGTTTGGTCATGATATCTTTTTCAGTCACTACTGGATTTGTTTTATTTTTGTTTGTTTGCTTTGAAGCAAAACACTATTCATAAAAGAGGATGGCCTATAATTTGCTTCTCAGTCGATGCTTTTCTGATTTTGGTTTCAGGAATTTACTAGCTTCTTAAAATAAGCTGGAGAGTAAAGAATTTCATATATATTGTAAAATCTGTAGAGAAGTTTTTATGAGTGTCATCTTCTGTTACTTAGATGTTTGACAGAAATTTACATGCAAAAACTCCGAGGTCTGATGTTTTTAGTGTTCCCTTAAACTTCATCATTCTCTATTCTAATTTTTGCTGTTTGTGTGATTATATCACCCTTTTATTCCTGGTACTGTTTATATTTGCATCCTGTTTTCTTCATTGATGTTTTTAGAGTTCTACCTATTTTATTAGTCTTTTCAAAGAGCCAAATGTAAAAATCTTACTTAAAAAGTTTATTAATTTTTGCTTTATATTCATTCTTCCTTCCCTCTGCATTTTAGGTTTATTCTAGTCCCTATTCTATCATATTAAGTTGAAATTTTAGCTCATTAATTTTCAAGTTTTCTTCTTTAACACTATATAACATTAAAAGCTATAAAATTTCTTCAAAATTATTACTTTGGCAGCATATCTTTCAAGTCTGTATTTTCTTCTCAGTTTAAGTGTTTAAAATGATTTTATTTTTGACCCCAAAATGATTTATAAGTGTGTTCTTGAAATCAGCCAATGTAGATGTTTTTACATTTTTATCATTTTGTTAGTGAATTATATATTAGTGAATTGCATAGTGATCTACAACTTGGTTGCATGATAGTGTTTCTTTAAAATGTGTTTGGTCTTGCCTGATGGTTTAGCACATGAACAGTTTATATACATGTTCCTTGGATGCTTGTAGAGGATGTATATTCTTTAATTGTGAAGTCGGGAATTCTCTTTGTATCCATTAAGTCAAATTTTTTTAATTGCTTTTTTTAGATTTTTAGTATTTTAACTGATTTTATCTGCTTGACCTAACAATAGTGGAGAAAAATGATATCACACTTTCTCCCTTATAATTCTATCAATTTTTGCTTAATATATTTGTGTGTATTCAGCATGTACAAGTTGAGAATTCTTATGTATTCCCAGTGCAGTAAATCTGTTATGTCTTGACTGTCTTTAACCGTAAGGATGCCTTTTGCCTAGATCTATTTTGTCTAATTTTAGAAAGGTTATTCCAGCTTCCTTTAGTTGATATTGCCAATAATATCATCTTTCCACTTTCTATCTTTTAGCACTTCCATGCCCTTATATTTTAGTGTGTGTCTCTTGTAAATACTATAGAGCAGGATTTTGGTGTGTGGGGGCAGACTTTTTGGTTTTTTCCCCTCTACTGTGATTTGAGAGCTATTTATTCTACTTAACGTTCTTTTAGTTTATACCTTTTGTATAATCAACTTAACAAAATCTAAGGTTAATCAATATCTTAAAACCCACTCCTACTAGAAAAAATACAGATCTTACCACATTTTAACACTAACGACTACCTTCCCCATCTCCCACAATTTACATGATATTGTTATCCATAATTTTAACCTCATTTTATAAAAGTTCCACAAATTTAACATTATTATTTTCCATAGACAATGTTTAGTTTTTCCCATGTGTTTGTGAGCTTCTTTGCTTATTATTCCCTCTTGTAACTCAGATCTTTTTAAGGGAACATTTTTCTTCTTCCTAAAAAATGTTTTTTGGGAGTTCCTTCCATGACTGTTAAATGGTGGTAAATTCTGATTTTATATTTACCTGAAATTGTCTTTATTTTACTCTAGCTCTTGAAAGATCTTGGGGACCCGATTCTCAGTTGAGAATTATCCTATTCAGCTGTTCTTTCTGCAATAGCAGGACATTTTTGAAATGTCTTTCTAATGAAAAATGTAATCAGAAGTCTAATATTTATTATGTGTGGGCTTAATAAAAAAGATCTTACTAAAAAGCCTCTTAATAACCTTGTACAAAGTTTGTGTTAGGTTATTGGCAGAATTGCTATACATTAAAAGACTGAAATATTCCATACATATATGTGTGGTGACCGTCCTTAGGTTTGTAACTAGGGTCACTATTTATACTATTATTGTTTATGGCCTTGAGTTTTTATTTACTTATACTAATTAAGCACCTGTTTTTCAGAAACTCGTACTTTATTAGTTCTTTGTGATTGGACGGCAAGCTGTCTGCATTTCAGTCTTTTAAAACCTTATTTTCTAACTATGGCCTTGATTAAATGGATTTTACTTTTCTTTCTATCTGCTCCTTACTACTTCTATAATACGATAAAAGGAAGATGTAGTCCCACATTCTCTGAATCTTTCTCCATCACTCATGCTACATGCTCTCCATATCTTTTATGTTTTAGTTTTCACTATAATCCTACCTTGCTTCTGTTTTGTAAATGAGGAAATTGAGTTTAAAAGGTATTTAAGTGACTTCCCAAGGTATCATTGTGTATAAGTGTTGGGACTAGGGGCTAGGAGTCAAAACACAACCACTCATGTATTTTCTACAATTCTGGTCTCATTTAGGTTAAGATATCCTATGGTAATCAGTTCTCTTTATGCAGATCAGTAGGTAGACAGGATAACCACCTGTGGAGCTTGATATATGCAAAAGCAAAACTCAACTAAAAATACTGCTGTACTGGTATTTTGTGTTGCGTCAAAGGCATATAATTAGATTTACTTCTAGAATTTGAGATCACTGTCTTATGCCACAAGTCATTAAATGTTTATCATGAGTATCATTTGTATTTATTATAATTTCTATCACTCCCTGCCTTCCCCTCCCCCAACTCCCATCCTAGACTAACGTGACAAGTCATAATAAATAACTATGTGTTTTTTTCCTCTTCCAGACCAATTAAAATAACTTTATTGCATACTTATAAGCCCAATATTCAGAGAGTATTTATCTCTGGGTTGGCATTATTATTTACAATATAAAAGTCTGGGAAGTGGGGGGAGGACTGTGTTCTCTTACCTGTCAGGGAAATTGGAATATTCTGTGTAGTCTTAAAGGATTTCATAGAAAGATAGGGAAATCCATTATTGTAAATACTAGAGGTTTTAGGGGGATGTTTGAACGTTCTTACAGTTGACTACAGAAATAATTTCAAACTTTCTGGCAACTCTAACCTCAAAATATTCAGGTACTATTTTTGAGTTTCTTTTATCTGTTCTTGTTTTTCCCCCAGTTTTTCAAATTTTATGACAGTATGTCTATTAAGTTTGTTAACATACTATAAATTTTAATTCTGTAGTTAAGCAATACGTTTTTTAAAGTGGCCCAGATTTGTGTATAAGATGCCTATGTGTTCAGCTTTAAAAGAAACTGGTTAGAAATTAAATTATATAGACTCTTATATAAACAAGATTATACTTAATTTAAGATAGCCCGGGTTGTGTATGTAAAAATGTCTCCTAGAACGGAATAGACAGCTTTTTTTTTTAAATAGCATGTGATGTGTTAGCGCCATCTACTGTTGAGTAAGAATAGTCACCTTGTGTATACTTGGGTTTTTCCCAGCCTCTATTAAGTTCTGCGTATTACTGTGGGTATTCTTACCTAGTTGACAACTCTGTAAAATCTGAGTGTTTGGGGATATTCAGATGATATCCTATCTATGTTCACAGTTGGCCAGTTTTTGGAGATTCTGTTTCATAATTCTTGTCAATAGCAGTGGCAGATTTCCTGTAGGATTTTAAAATCATCATCATCGTCGTCATCATCATCATCTGACTATGCTAGCTTTCCATATAGCATCCTTGTTTTAAAACTTGCTAATTGATTGGCCATTGCTATAAAAAGACTGGTGGATTAAAATTGGGATTTAAATTGAATGTCCCATTTGTAGTTGAAAGACTATCCATGGAAACCCATGTTTCAGTTTGTTGCTTGTTATTTAATTAATTGAATGTCCAAATCTCATAGCAGAGTGTTGAGTGTATTTGTAATTTAGAGGAAAACCTGTGTCTAAATAATATAGCAATTTTCTTGGAGTTTAAGTTGTTAATGGAAAGGACATTGCAAAAATAGGTTCATATAATGCTGTTCATTTTACCACTTGTGATCTTGAGACCAATGACCTTAACTTCTCGGAGCCTCAGTTTTCTCATCTGTAAATGAGAATAACAATTAATAGTACCTACTTCTTGAGATTATTGTAAAGCATACATAAAATAGTCTTTCTAAAAGCACTTAGCATAGCTTCTGGCACGTAATAATAAACACTCAATAAATGTTACCATTATCATCATTATTAATATTTAATCACTTTATATATTCAAAGTGAATAGAATGTTTCAATAAATATATTTTTATCTTAGTTACTAATACCTGTTTAAAAACCTATAATGTTTGAATAAAAGTTATAGCTTAAGTATATAAATGGTCAAAATGTTTCTGCACATCATTTAGAGGAGAGAATATACGGTAGGGTGGAAAGTACTAGCCTTCAGGATCTCTGGTCCTGGATCTGTCAGTTACTAGCAGTGTAACTTGCAGTGAATGATTTAATCTCTCTAAAGCTCAGTTTCCTCATCTGAAAAATGAGGATGTTTTGAACATTAAATGATGTATGTAGAGAGCCATTGGCATTTTGTAGACTAACAGAACATAAATGTTAATTCTCTCTTTCAGTAACAACATACTACAAGTTTACTAACATGCACATATTTCTATAATTTTGATTTATGTTACTCTTCCTAAAATAAAAAGATGTTTAGCATCTTTATGAAAGCATTGGAATTTGAAAGGATGCAAAGAAATTATAACATCTTCAAGGAGTATAATTAAGGAGATAGGATCTAAATACATGAAGGTTTTCTTTTTAATTTGAATAATGCAGTAATATTTGTACGTGACTGTTAGTAAATTATACAGAAAATGTTTTTTAGGAGTTCAAAGGAGAAATACTTTTTACACTGGACCAGCTTGCCTCCCCCCCACCAACATTATTATTATTTTTTAAAAATCATTATTATTATTTAAAAATTATTTTGGTAGTTGTGGCCCCTTGGATATTCTAGGGGGACATAAAGAAGATAAAATCCATTCATGGATTAATAGAAATATTTACCATTTACATGTTATCTACCAGCATCGTGGACCAAAGCTCAAGGTGGGGCAGGAGTTATGTGTGGCGGTAACTGATCAACACTGAGTATTGTTCTGAGCACAGTACGTGCTCAGAAATATACGAACAAACAAATGAAAGCCTCTGCATCCCAGTAGTAATACCAACTGAAACCAGTGTTCTCATCACACAATAAATTTCTCCGTATAATTATAAAGAGCTAATTCCCTCCTGTGTCCTCTGGGTCTTGGCTTTATCAGGATGCATCACTTCTAGTTATCTTTCATCTCCACTTAACTGGCCGTGTGTGTGGACCAGCAAGCCCCCAGCCTCACCCCAGACCTCGTCTTCCTCACTCCGCATTCATCTCTGCGGCTGTGGGGTGGCTGTTCCCACTTCCTCACCACCCTGCAACCCAAGCTTCTGAAATTGTTCTTTTGCAGATATGCCCAGTGACTTCCTAACTGTCCAGCGTCGAGTCCGAGGAGCACCGAGCTCTGCTAGTTCTCTTCCCTTGACCTTGTCCTTTTTAGTCTTATTATCACCCCTTCCCTTTTTTTTCCCCTCCCAGCCCTCTTAACTGCTGGTGTGTCCTTAGGTCCTATCATTGGCCCTCTCTTCTTTTTACTCTACAGGTTTTGTTTGCATGCCAGGGATCCTGCCCCTGTCTGATGATGGGGTGCCTCCACTTGAGTTTTACCTGTGGGATCCAGGTCAACCCCTTGTAGTGCAGGGGGTACAGGTGATGGGCTTTAGCCCCTCAGAACCTCCATCACCTGTCAACACACTAGAGCTTCCCTGAGTAAGCAGACAACCTATGTAAAACAACCGACCAGAAAACACAAACACATGCAGAAGTAATCTGCTTGATATGGAAACTCAGCCTCAGGAAGTGTCTCTAACCCTTTCTGCCTCTGAATTGCTCCTCTGTAGACTTTTCTGGAGCTGCCCTTGAGTGGCCTCAGTTTCCCTGTGAGCATATCTACTGCCCGTCCCATCCAAGCTGGGCTCCTCATTTATCACTCCTTGCAGACAGTCTTGTGCTCCTGTATTCTGCCACAGTTAACAGTCCCAAGATGTGCTCTGTAGCACAGCCAGACGCCCTGATCATCCTGAATTCTGCTACTTCTCTCTTATCTTAAGTACCCAGTCAGTCCTGGGATAACTACTGCCTTAATATCTTTCATCCACGATGGAATTTACTCCACTATGTTAGAATTATTTGATCAACGTCTTGTTCCTTTCACGTGGGATTTTATGTCCCACGTACCTATCATAATTTGTATAGAGTAGTAAATGCTCAATTAATATTTTTATATGCAGAAATAAATTTATTAACAATCCCTATATCCCAAAGAATTAATAGCATCACTCTATTGTCCTAAAAAAACCCCAGAGCACTATGGAACAATAGGTCTTCTAATCTTAATTTTTTTAAAATGTTATATTAATGAATGTTAATGTTATATTAAAGTGAAATACTTTAGATTTTCTTTTATAGTTTCTCAGTTTAAAAGAGAGTGTTTTATGTGCTATCAGTACATCTTGGAACTTGTACACTTCTAATTCCTTCAGTTTTTAAAAATGAAGTCCAAATTCCCTGTCAGTCTTTTTAATCCAGTTTTTCTTATTTAATAATATTTCTCACTATTATTTTTGTTCCTTGGATGTTCTCAAATGGTGGTTTGATAGTGACATTTTTGTTAAATGCATACTGTGCAATTCTCTTATTTGTTGTCATTTTTGAAATGAATTGTTCTCATTATACAGCAGTCCTCTCAGGGCCAGCCTCAGAGGGGTGGATTTTCTCCATTTCAGTCCTAAATAAATAGCCCAAGAGAGGGTGGCGTGTTCCAACTTCTAAATGGTTACAACTTATTTGTGTAGGCTTCCCAGTGTATTTGACATAAGAGAAGCATTCAGATAACTGAAGCAGACTTTCGGACCCCTAACCTCATTTCAACCTTCTAACCTTATTTTATTTACCCTTCTGAGGTGATGATGGTTTGATGACCACTCAGGTTCAGCTCCAGGGTGATGAGTTTTGTCTATAAGGAGTTGTCTACCACGTGGCTCTCAGCCTAACAAGACAGAAAAATGATCTCTTCTTCAGCCTCTGTGTGACTGGTAACAGTCTGCCCTTTTCGTTCCGTTGCTATTAATCTCCTGAGGCCCAGGAAGCCAGATAATCAGGTTTTAAGAATTACGTGATAAACGAGTCAGTAGTTCTGAAGCAAGATCTAAGCAACAGGGTATATGTCTTTGGTGCAGTGGCTTTATACAAGCTTCTTCAACGTTCAGAGTTAGTCTTTGATCTTTGAGTTTCTAGGCTGTGGACTGAAGGTTAGTTAGGGTTGCTGATTCTAGGTTCCTCAATACACTTCCCAGTCATCTGTGGTTCATCCAGTTCTGGTGTTTTCTGGAATCAGCCAGTCTCGTATAATTTATTTCACTGCATCTGCTCAGAGAGCCACTTGGGACAGAGCAAGAGGCCTTAATTTCTTTTCTTTCAGTAATATTCAGGGGGCTTTTATCTTCGGAGATGGAGGGCCTGAGTGATAGTCTCTGCCGCACACGGTACACGTGTGTGTTTGTGTGTATATACACACGTAGCACGCATTCCTGCCTTGTGCTGTTAGTTCACGGCCAGAGTCCCCACCTAGCGCTGTGTATAAAGAACATTAGCGCCATGTGTGCGTCCTGGGCTCTCTTGCTGGGTGGCTGGTGTGCACAGCAGGCAGCAGGAAAGACTTGACTAATAGAATGTGGGAAACTGTCTATGAGTTTTCCGTCAATAGTTTAATGCTGGCTTATGTTTTGGAATGTGATGTAAATTTATTGTCTTTGCCTTATTTTAATTATTATTTATTTAATTATTAGGGCCTGCATTTGCTACATATTAAAAATATGAAGAAATTTCAATATTCCATAATTTACTTCTTTCAAATTTTGAGCTGTCATATTTGTTCTTTGTAGAGGCAATAGAGCTGTACGTTCAGGCATCAGGCTGCCAGATTCTAAGCCTGACTCAAAAAATGATTCACTTATGCCCATGAACTTGGGTATATTTCTTAGTCTTTCTGTGCCTCAGTTCTCCTGCCTATAAAATGGTAAAATAAAGTTATTGTGGGGATTATGTGAGATACTATGTAAGTACTTAGACTAGTGCGTGGATACTAGTCCCTCAGTAGTGGTAATACTACCATCCCCTCTATTTTTCCTATGGCAAACATTTGAAATGTGATTTTTAATGTAAATTTAAATTTTAATATTTCTTTAAACTTAAGACTTCTGGAATCTTCTGGCATCTATGAGAGAATGTTGTGGTTTAACTATTTAAGCACCTTAAAAGTGGTTCAGATTTGAAGTTCTCTCCCAGCTTTCACAAAGCCTCTGGTGAAATTATTTTACCTTTTACATAAGGACTTTATTTAAAAATAGGAGTAGCACTTGCTGTGTTCTCCACGGTACCCCCTTTTCTCTCCTTCACACCCATCTGATCTCCAGATCGGTGTGTTTGGCGCCGGGGGTACAACCTACAGGGTCATCAGAATGTGCCACCTTCTACTATACAGGTGATCTGATTCTGCAAAGCAGTGATTTTCAGATCTCTGAGAGCATCTGACAGGGAGACATTGCCTGGTCTAAGAGTTCAGGAAAGACTCCCTTTGGGAAGGAACTTGAGATGAAGTCTAAAGAATCTTCAGTATCATTAACTAGAAACAGTCAACAGGGCAGGGCCTGTATTTCCGGCAGAGATGGATGTTTGAATGGCTGAGATGGGAGGGAGCCATTATATATGAGGAAATTGTATTTAAAAAAGTAATGAATTCTTATTTTTTGCAGTTACAATATTTTACTATCAAATATATTCTAGGAATGGCCACATAACACTCTTAAAATTTTTAAATTAATTAGTAACTGCAGTAGTCTAATCTTTTGATAAAATCTTTATGTTTAAGAAAATGTAAAAAGAAACTATTTTTAGTGTAAATTGTAATTACTAAATGTAGAAAATCATCATCACAAAATTTGATCCAATTAGCTATGCTTTTAAAATTAAAGATTGACTTCAAGTATAAGACATGATAGTTTAGGGGTCAGATCATGCAGTTAAGGAATCATTTTCATTACTTTTTAAAAAATAGAGCCTATTCTCCATGTTTTTCTATACTGGACTTTATATACTGGCACCACATGTTAGATGAGAACAAAAGGAGGAGAATCAGTTTATTAGTTATTTTAAGCTTTCTTCAAATTACAAATAATTTGTATTTTTTTGACTGATAGAACTAACCATTGTGTGTTATAATAATTCTGATGTATTTTTCTATACTTATATTCCTGGGAATAAATAACACAAGTTGTTCTGTAGTTTGTAGTTTATGTAACTGTTAAAGTAGAAAGTTGAATGGAGTTTGAGTATGATACCTAATTTACATATTTTGTCAGCAATCACATTTCAGCTCCTTTATAGAAACTCTGTATCCCTAACGACTTAAACATTTCTTGTTAGAATGTTAGTTTGCCATGACTGGATAATCTATGTTTCATCGGCTGATGACCCTCCTCCAAGTGTTTCTTGGAGTCAGAGTATCTCACAAGGGCTCATGTAGCTTATCTAGTGTTAACCACATGGCATTCGTTTCAATTTTTCTCCATCTCTTCAGACCACCCACCAAAGTTCTGCCCTGTTCAGTGGGCAGTGCCACTTTGGGTGGTTTTTTGCTGCTGATCCTCCTCTTGGCCATTGCAGGGACCACCTAGGCTGGGTCACTGAATGATTTCTAGGTCTTGCTGATGACGCTGTCTAGTCTGGGAGTTTTATTTGCAAAAATATTTTTCACTAACAAATTAATTTTCTTTAGTGGCATATACAGGACTGTTCCCATGCCATATCTCTTCATCAGTCTGTTTCAGAAAACTGTATTTTTCTATCAACTTGCCCACTTAATCTATATCTTTTAAATTATGGTTATATTCCTTTTTCATTCCTGATACTGCTTATTTCTGCCTTCTCTTCTTTCTTAATTAATCATACTGGGGGTTTAACAGTTTGTTTTACAGTCATTTTCGCAGAGCCCATTTTGGACTCTGTTGATGTAATATATATTTGTTTTTTATTTTAATGGCTTTTGCCATTGTCTTTATTATCTCCTTTTATTTTCTTCAGGTTTATTTTGTTGGGTTTCCCCCCAGTTTTCTTCATAAAGCCTTATTCCACTAATCTTTAGCCTTTATTTTAATATTCAAGAGTGTACATTTCTCCTAAATGTTACTTCAGTTGCATTCTCCAAGTTTTGATATGTACTATATTTGTTGTTATTCATTTTAATCTCATAGTTTAAAAGAAAATCTGTGATGTTGACTCCTTTGCATTATATTTTCCTATCATAAAATTTCCTTAATTTTCTAGACTTTAAGCTCTTTTTTAAAAGCTCCAACTTGGACATTTACTAGTTATTTTCTGTTTTATAATAGACACCACCCTGCTTTTGTAGATGTCAGTTCCTTCCCCTTTGGTTGATTTTATCCATCTTTTCCTACCTTCTGGAGTAGCACTGCAGACTGTGTAGGAGAAAAACAAATGAAGAACTATGTGTTTCTCTTTCTTTCCCACCCCATCCCCACCTCTGCTCCAGTAAGTGGTATATTTATAGGACTCGAGTGGAATATCTTGGGCTCAAACTGCAGGAAGTACTGTGGGGCCTCCTGGGGATGGAAAGGCTGTGGGCAGCTAGTTTCTCCATCTCTCTCTGAGCCCTCCTATCTGCTCGTTCCAGTTTGGCTTTGCTTGTCAGCTTGATTTTTCCTCCCTTCCCTCCTTTGCTCCTTCTCTTCTTGTCTGCCTCTCTCCCTGCCCCTCCCACCCACCTCTCTTCCCTCCCCCTCTCCTTTCCTGCCTTCATTCCTTCCTTCATCTTTTCTCTTCCTCAAGTCTTCCATTCTTGCATCCTCATTGTTCCACTCGCCACCCCAAACATGTTTCAATAGTTGGGAAACCCCCTACTACTCCTGGTTTTTAGATCAAGGACACCCCCAGAAGCCATAAGAGCACTGACTCAGTTACACCCTCAGAAAACCTGAAGAAACTCTCCTGCGCCCTTTAAAATCCTAAACATAGCAAGTCACTGTGTTCACATTTTTTTTGTGTGTCCCCTCGGAGGCCCAGTCATCATCAATAAATTGAGTCCCTGCCCCTTTAAACAGAAACTGCCTTGGGGGAGGGATGGAACCTGGGCTGCTTCCTGGAGCTCTGGGGCCACCAGGGGTGTCAGTTGGGCCTGGATGAAAAGAGCAGCCCAGGGAAGCCACGGTGGCTGGCGCGTGTGTCACGAGAATTTTTCTGTAGCCTAGTGATAGACCAGCTGTGAGTACTTACATGTAATTCATTAACTGGAGAGAATTGCCCCTCTGTGATCCTGAAGTGGTCCTGAACGGTGTTCCTTACCTTGAAAGGCAGTTGGCTTCCACATACCCATCTGGGAAGGTGAAAGAAGGTTCAGTTCAGCCATTTTTGTTTTTGTTTTTGTTTTTTCTAGTTGGGACATTTTAGAAGCTGTTTTTTAAAAACTACTTGGAGGATTATTTGGAGATTATGAAGGAAGGGATTTTTTTTCCTTTCCTTGTTAACTGAGATGAACTGTAGAAAGTCCTATTTTAGTTGAAGATCTTTAAAATTGTAGCTTCATAACAGCTTTTTAATTTGTTTGGTTCCCTGGGGGAAACCATTATGAAGTGACTTAAAACTGCAGATGCTTTAGAATTTTATGTTGAGCTTTTCTATCAGAACATAGTACCTTCATTTAGCCTTACTTGAAAATGATGTTAGTATGTTTATAGTATGTTTTCAAAACAGAGGCCTTTAGATTTATATGTAAGCATCAGGTGCATGGTTCTTTTGAAATGTTCAAAATTTTTGTGAATGCTTCTTAGAGCTGGTGAATTCTAGCTTAATTAAAAACATATATTTTATATACTGTATATATTTTATAACAGTATATATATGTATTGTTTCTGTAACTTAAGCTGACTTGAATGCTAGCAAAAGTACTCATGTGTAGTTCAACATAAATTTAAAATTCTTAAGAGTAGTTGATATTAACTCTTAGGGATTAATTTAGAATTATGATTTTAAAACGGTTTAAGTTTCAAAAACAGTTGTTCACTAGCTTAAAATTAAAGAAAATAATTATAGGAATTTTGCAGTTGGCTTACTATACAAAGACATAGATTTTAATTAGTTTTATTTAAAGAGAGATACACCAAAAAGATAATGGACAAATAAACTTTAAGTCTTTTATAGTTAAATCTGTAGAGTTCATCAGTATTAACAGTTTAAAGAAAAGATACATCATGCCTTAGAGCTGAAAGTACAAAAGGGAAGTTTTTCTGCTTAGCATAAATGAAAATTCTTGAATCTTAAAGGAGAAACAAGCTTTTTGCCTAAATTAACTCTTGCATATGATGGCAAAATTTTCTAATTATTTTTAGTGAAAAATTAATGAATCCATTTTTTAAAATTCTACTTTATTTTTCATTTATGGGCTCCAGAAGTGTTTGTAAACTTTATGATTTTAGGGTAGTGAGGGAACTAAGAGATCTGATTGCTAATGGTCAAATAATGTCTGTTTTCATAATGGTATAGATACAGATGCAAAGATTGATTGTTTTTTTTAAAAGTCACTGAAATAACTTAGATTTTAGTTATTGACAAATAGATGACCAGGAGTTGTGGTTTATGATGTAATTTTTTTAGAACTGGCTTGTGATGATTTAAAAAAAGACGTACTTTGTTAAACCAAATAGAACCTATGATTCACGAATATGCCACTGAGATTAATGGTTAATTGAGAATATTTTGGATATATAAGATAAATTTCATCTCAATTATAGTATTAAGTGATCTTATTTGCCCACCTATTTTGTAATGACCTGCATCTCTGATTACTGGCTTTAGAAGCAACTTAATACTTTATAAGTGCTTTTACATGTGTTGCTTCATCTGGATCCTTAGAATAACTTGTGAGGGAGGGAAGGCAAATAATTCATCCTTATTGCTACTTATGGAAGCATAGCTCGTCAGTCAGACTAAGTCCCAGTCTTTCAGCGCGTGTTTGTCCTTTTTATATATATGCAATACATATAAAGTACGTTTAATAAACATTTGTTGAGTGAATTAGCATAATTTTGATCATAAAGCAATATATACTATTAATGATTTAATTAGAAATTTCTTTAATAAATTAGAAGGGAAAATTCTTCAAATCCATCTACATTGTATTGGATGAAAGATAAAAAAATTATCTCACATATGTCATTTGTATGTGATTGTAATATGTAAAATGTAATTATATATCTGTATGTACATTAAAAATATATAATTATAGTGTATATTATGGTGTATATATACATATACATATGTATATGCACTTGTAAGTATATGTATTAACTAACATTTTATTGGCAATTTAAAATCTGATAGCAGAGCTGGTCTGATTGAAGAAGTGTAGAGAAATTTGTCTAATTTTAAGGACATTTAAGGAGAAAATTAAGAAAAGCAGTTTATCTAAAAAGCTAATGGAAATGGAGTACAGAAAGGGCTGTGATAGAGCTTTAAAAGCTGGTGCTTGGTTAAAACAATGGAATTTAAAGCTAACAAACTTGAAAAATCTTTGTTTCTTTAGTTTTCTTTAATCTTCTATTTTTCTGAGTTTACTTATGGAATTCATAGGTAATACTGATATCCTTGTTTCTCCTGTAGCCATTCAGTGGGTTATTTGGACATTTTAACTTGTCAACAGAAAAGCTAAAAAGATTGTGAAAACATTTACTTGCATAATCATTATCCCTGATAAAACTTTTTGTTTTGTATTTTTTTCTATTAACATAGTACAAGACTTTATGTGGTAAAAGTAAACACTTAGCACAGTTGTACAATTAAATGTGAAGCTTATTTGGAGAATGATTTTGAAGATGGAAGGGACAAAAATAGAGACCTCAAAACACAATTAGCTGCCATTCTTCCCAAATTCCATTACACTCTCTGCATGTGTGTCTTGAAATAATTATCCTTACACTGTCCCATTGTCTCTCCTACTAAAATTTTTCAAGGTAAAGACTCTGCCTTTTCATGTTTTTGTCCTCAGCCCCTGGTACAAATAGCAAGTTCTCAGAGATTTGCTGGCTGGATGGGTGGGTGAGAGGGGAGGGAGAAATCAGATATGCCCATAGTTATAAAGGTCTGAGGCACTGATGCCGGCATGCAAGTGAAAAACTGCTGGTATATATGAAAAAAGAGAAGGCAGAGTCCTGGCACTGTGAGATAAAAGAGATGACCAGTGTTTGTTGAACCAAAGATGTAAGTTCAGATGATGCTGTAGAACAGAAAAATCCAACAGTCTCCTTGGCCTTCTTTCCGGGAAGTTTTAATAGTGAGAAGGCAACATAAATGTAATTTAGAGCCTTCATTAAAAGAAAGACAAGAAACAAACAAAAATTTAGCCAGAAGTTCTAATTTATTACTTTTCAGAAACATTTTAAGCAGATACTCTACTTTTATCTATATGAATACCTATGCTATTGGAAATGGTGCTTGGAAACTGAAAGCAGACAGGCTGTCACTTAGGACAGGCTATTTGACCCCCAAGCCTCAATGACCTTGTTGGTAAGTTGGGGATATGAGTGGTTACCTCCTCCACAAGGTTAACATGAGGATTATTAAATGAGATAGATCAGCTCAATCACAGATTTAGAGGAAGCTCTCAATAAATATTAGGTCTTACAATGAACTATCTAATTATAGCTGAGCAATATTCAACAGTTTTTGACCTTTATAAATAGAATTCCATATGGTCCATCCTAGTATTACTGTCATCATATGTTTGTGTAATCGGTGTTCTTATTTTCACAGAATAAACTTCCACTCCCTTATCTGTCAAGAGACTTAGTCTTCATTGAATAGTTTTCTTAAAAGGAATTAATTGTTACAGATGGCGCTCTGAAAATGTCAATGGTCCTGTATTTTTATCCACTGTTTTAAAACTAGTTTTTTTTATGTCAACATGATATTAAGAAACTCCATAGTATTTTATTTGGGAGTCGGTACAATTTAAGCTATAAAATATATGTAGTCAAGGTGCTATAGAATTTTACCATACTTATCCTACTTCAGAATTTAAAGTTGATCAAGCAAGGCTATCTAGCGGGCAATAAAAAATTTGCAGGTCCATTTATTCACCATGAGGGTTATTTAATTACCAGAAAGGAGAGCGCCATCCATTACTGATGTGAAGAGTTTATTGAGAGTTCCAAGTGCTCACTATTGCATTTCTACATCTTACTTTTGAAGAGCCGGCTTAGTTCTGACCTTAGAAACAACTTCATTAAGCCAAACATTGACAATTTAATAGTTTTTTGTAAATTTCATGACCATTAGTATCAGCATTTAAGATTTTAAAGTACTTCTTATCAGCATTTAAGATTCTAAAGTAATTAAAGTGATTAATGTTTTTCTAAATAAGCACATTTTTAAAAATCAAAATTTGTTTTAAAATATGAGGTGGTGAAGTGCTTTTGAATAAGTACCACAAGGTGGCAGGATTGTATTTTTGTCGATTCTTTTTGCTTTGATGTACTGCAAACTCAGTTATCTAAAATCAAAGTTTTCCGTGTGGTTAACTGTTAAGCATTTCATAAACCAGAACTTTTAAATTTTAACTTTTCTGATGGAAAACTTTCTAAACTACATTCCATGCTTTCCTGAATTCGTAAGCAGAAGAATATAACTTAGCCTTTATCAATAAGCCATTTGAATCCCAGTCATTGGGTTGTGATTAAGATGAAGTGATCGATAAAGGCGGTACAAGGAATGAGGACTGGCCCCAGCAGAGACTCGAGAACTTGTGCTCTTAAGAGCTGTGCTTGGGTCAGCTTGCTTTCTGCTGATCCACATTTTTTCCTGTTGAAGTGAAGTGAATCATGTCAAGTGGAAGACTCTGGTGTAGTCAAACGTAATTGCTTTCTGCAAAATTAAATAGCAAATGAAGCAGACATTGCCTTCTCCTGGGGTGTGGGGGTGGGTGTGACAGGTGGTTTAGGGGAAGGAAAATAAACTATGAGGCTTTAGAAAGTCTTCATCAAAAGCCACTCTGGAAAAGGCAGTCCCAAACCATAAGGAATAGGATTCTATCAATATGAGGGACGTTAGAAACTAATGTAACCATAGTGGAGCAGCTTTAAGAAAAATTATTTCCTGTGATAATATTTTAGACTCCGAATCATACATAATCTGTGTGAAAGAGAGAATATTGATTATAAACGACATATTCAGGGATGGATGTCTTTCCTTGGTGACTCTGTCCTCCTGCTCTGGTCAAGGAAGAGCTGTTTCAAGGCAGTTTGTGCCTTTATTGGTGAGACACAAGCGTTGGGTAGAATCTTCTGTCTCTTGGATGCTGCCTTTTTGCCAGAGCCTGTCTTTCCCCTCCCGCGTGCTTCCAGGTCTACAGTTGCTCTGTGAATCTGTTACAAAAGACTGGACAAAAGACAGGTTTTCTTCTGGATATCGTTCCTTCATTCATTATTTGCATATTTTTCTCACTCTTTAAAAAAGATTGTATATAGAATTCATTGGGTCGAATTTCAGAACGAGTCCACATAAGACCTCCCATCAGCACGAAGAAAGCACTAGCTGAGCTCTGCTGATTCAGGGGAGAGAAGAGGACGAGGTTTCCAGCAGCTGCCCTGTGTTTCTCTGGCTCCCTGCTGTGGTCCTCGACCTGCCTGCCGCTTCCCTGCCCTCCCTAGTGAGCATCGACTCACGGAGGGTTTTGTTTTTTCCCTCATCTTTCATTCGGCTCTTCTGGGGTAATCGGAGAACTTCATCAGAACTCCAGAGAAGCCCCGAGAAGTGACTGCTAAATGAGCTCTGAAATAGATACAGAGCATAGACACTTGAGCCTTTCTTCTTGGTTCTCCTCGGTGGTACAACTTTTTTCTTTTTTTAAACTTATAGTAGACAAGGGAGTAGAAGTTTCATGACTAAAACATACGGATAAATTTCTCTGGCTTGTAATTTAAGGATGTATACATTTTCCTCCTGGCAAGGTATCATATGTTTTTAAGTAAAAGCTGTCTTATTCAAGATTTGAAAACTGGTTTTGTGGATTATATAAAAGATTCATGCTTTAAGAAACAACCTGAACCCTCTTTGTTGTCTTGGGGCAGTTTTTGTGTAACTGCACACGCTGAAACTAAATTCACTCTAGCTCTGAGATGACCTGAGAGATCAGATGTGATAGCTTAGCTGTGTTAAGAACACCCTCCTACACATTCTGCAGAAAACTTAAAAACTATTAGCATAAGCAGCTGGTTTGAATTGGAGCCAAGTTTGAATATTTAACTCCAAGATAGAATCACATTAAAAGTATCTAAAGAATTAGTCCGCAATTTAAGTGTTTTTCTCATTTTAAATGTAGTTTTAAGGTATATTTAATTCTTGTTTTGATGAAGGAATTTTGGATTGAAAATGCATTGTAGTTTAATTTTTTTAAAAAAGAAGTTAGAAATAGGTTACAGACTTTGATTGCCAAGCTAAAGATTGAGATTTTTATCCTATAGGTAGGGTGTAGTCATTAAAGGACTTGTAATTGAACAAGTGACAGATAAGAAATTAAGAAAAAAATTAAGAATATTAGCCTGGAAGCAGTATACAAGATGGATTTGCTTGGATCCAGCTGGATAGAGATTAGAGCCAGACGGACCAGTTGGGATTAAATGGCAATAATCCAGAAGTCTTCTGATATGGGTCTGGATTAGGGTGTTGGCAACAGAAATAAAAAAAGAATTAAAGGCAGAGATATTAGCAGAGAAGAATTGATAAGACAGCAGATTGCTAAGTGAGTAAAGAAAAAAGTATGTGATATAAAATTTCTATTTTTGTCCGAGACAGAAGTCTTAGACACAAGCCCATCTTCTAGAGGAAAACTATTTTGGTACATTTAGCATTTTGCAAATTCTTCATAATGTAGGAGATAATGCTGCTTGATTTAAAGCCCAGTAAAGGGAGACACAGTTGATACTGAGCCCGATTTCACAGGCTGATAAGGCTAAAAGTGACTTTGAAAGATCATAGTGCAGTGGTTCTCAAATACTAGCAGCCTCAAAATCACTTGGTTTATTGGGGATGGGGAGGGTGTTTTAGAAGATGCAGAATGTCATGGTTAAGAGCACAGACTCTATGGAGGTCTGCAGGTTGGAAGCTTGGATCCACCCTTTACTATGGGCCAAGCTACTCTGTTAACTGCTCTGTGTCCCGGTTAACTATTAGGGGAATTACAGGAACAGAATCAGATGATTCATACAAAATGCTTAGAAGATTGCCTGGCACGTTGTAAATGCCGAATAAATGGTAGCAGCTCTTATTGTTATCAATTTATCATTTCCTCCCTCTGGAGAGTAATTCATACCTTTGACATTGGACTCAGGAATCTGTATTTTAAAAATATCCCTTCCTACAGCTCTGATTACTAAATTTGCAAACTTTTGTTGCAACCTGCTTTTCTACCTCCATATGCTAGGACTGTGTTTCAATCTCCCAATCCATTTTCATTCTTTATTTTGACATTCCAAAGACAGCCATGTTTATAAATGGTGTGTGCTACAGTTTCAGTGTGCTCGGTCAGGAACTCCTTTTGAGTAGCTTATCTGAATCCCTCTGGAAATTCCTCTAAGCCTCTCCCCCACATTGCTCTCCCCTTCAAGTCTCCCAGTGGGACTGAGCATCCTGGCCCTTAGGTGCCAGGGCCACGTGCTGCCTCCCCCGAAGCCGAATTATTGCTCCCTGGTCTTGGTCCTCACCCTCCAGCCCTGCTTATTTCCAGCCCTACCTGCGCCCTCAGAAATATCTTTGTAAGTTGGGGGAAATGAATATACAGTCTTACTGACTAATTACAACTGAAACCTTTTTTTAAAATGCATAAATATGATCAGGTTTTGGGTTTTGTTGTTGTTTAAATTCTGCCTAAGACATATTCTCCAGTTCTCTGTTGCTGGTGTCTTGCTCTGGTTAACCCTGGCTTCACTTTGAAATCACCCTGGGGAACTTTTAAAACCTACCAGAGCTCAGGATGGGCCTCAGCACCTATGTTTGTGAAAAACTTCCCACTTGAGTCTAAGGTTCCACCAAGGTTGAGAAGCACTGAATTAGCTTCAGTCTCATCATTGTCCTTTTCTCCACCCACCGCTGCCCCGCTCCAGCCCACCGACACAGTGCTGTTAGACAAGGAATGCCTCAGCCATCTGAAGTGAGCATGGCTCTCCTAGTGCGGCAGAAGAGTTGAGGGGATAAAGAGAAAGCTTACTGAAGCCTGTGTTTTTCCTGGTGGGCGCCCTCTGTACTCCTGACTCTCTGCTTTAGACCTTCGCACATCTTATTCCCGTATGAGGTCAGAGTCTTCTAAAACTGTACAATTTTCCTTAATAGTGCAGGCATTTCTTCTATACCATGATAACGTTGTCTCTAAAAACCTTCTCATTTTCCAAAATTGTATGCAAAAAATAAGACAGTTTATGGAGAAAACAGCTGGGGCCAGCCACCCACACTTAAGTGGCTTTGTAACCAGAGCCCTGAGAAGATAAAAAATGGGTACCAGCTCCACATAGCTGGAAGCTCTTATGGTAGATATTAAAAATACATTCAGAAAAGTAGAGTGAAATGCCAGCAACATGTTAATTAAAGCAGAGGCGGCAGGTGCAAAGATAACGCAGAAGGAAATGAAGCTTGAAGCCAGCAGGGCGGTGAGGCTGGCGGGGGGACTCCTGGGGAAGCGTGTGCTTTTAAGTTTCGTTAAACACACATGAAAGGGTTTCTGCTGCTGCTAAACAGCAACAGAGCCTGGAACTCTTTCCTTTCTTGCTGAAGATTGTAATTCACTGGCTGTTCTGACAACTCTTGGGTAGGAAAACCCCCTGTGAAGCAACACCGCTTCTGTGTTAGACTGACATCATTTTTCCACTTACTAATCACTTACGAATTAATTTGCCTTCCAGAAACACACGTTATAGCAAAAAAGA
Source organism: Camelus bactrianus (assembly GCF_048773025.1). NCBI lineage: Eukaryota > Metazoa > Chordata > Mammalia > Artiodactyla > Camelidae > Camelus > Camelus bactrianus. The sequence continues at coordinate 18,675,905 of NC_133552.1, forward strand.
CTATATATCAAAAAAAAAAAAGACTGTATATCACAGTTTGTACTCCCAGACTAATTTGTGACATGAATCGATTAAGGCCTCTCTTGGCCACTAGAATGTGAGCTCCATGAGGTCAGGGACTGGGACTGTTTGGACTTCCCATCCTAGGAGGCATTTGTGGAATGAATGAATGACTTAGAACTTCTTTAAAGAAAGTGGTGGGAGTCCTTAAAGTTAGAGGCATTCAGCTGAACAGTAAAAATGATAGAACTTTACAGAGGGTTTAGGAAGTAGAAGAAATCATCCCTGATCTTCCTCTACTACAGTCATTCTTTATTCTTATTCTTATTCTTATTCTTATTCTTATTCTTATTCTTATTCTTATTCTTATTCTTATTCTTATTCCTATTCTTATTCTTATTCCATGACCTTTTGAAATATACATTTTATTAGTTCTCTGTTGCTGTAACAAATTACCTTAAAATTTAGTGGCTTAGAACAACAATAAACATTTGTTTTCTTACTCGGTTTCTGGGGGTTAGGAACTCGAGAGTGGCTTAGCTGGATGGTTCTGGCTCAGGGTCTCTCCTGAGGTTATGGTCAAGATGTCAGCCAGGAGGCAGTCATCTAAAGCCTTGACACTGGGCTGGGGGATCCACTTTCAAGAGAGCTCACTCACATGGTTGGCACGTTGTTGCTGCGTGTTGGCAGGGTGCCTTCCATTTCTTGCCACATAGGCTTCTCCGTAGGCTGCATGAGGGTCTTCATGCGTGACAGCTAGCCTCTCCCAGAGAGAGTGATCAAAGAAGTCACACCCCATCATTTGTGCAATATTTTTCACAGGTCAGCACTATTTGTTGTGGAAGGTGGAAGGGGATTACACAAGGATGTGCATACCTAGAGGGGAGGGTCACCGGAGGCCATCTTGGAGGCTGGGTACCACACGTATGCATTCATGGTTCTAGCTGTCATCATAGGATATGCACAGTCTGTATTGCTTTGTCCACTTAACATGTGAAGTGTTTTCATGTTGCTTAGTTTCTGTTATTTTTGGTGTCTGTAACTCCCTAGTTTCTTTTGTTTCTAAACATGAGATTATAACATGTAATAGTTAGACTTAATTTTCCCTAAAATTCAATTCAGCAGGCATCGAAGTCCCCTCTATGTACATAGCTAAGCATTTTAAATTTGCCACTATATCCCTGAATGTTACAAAAATGTAGGCTATGTACATACATGTAAAATAACTCAATTACGGATACAGTAAACAGTATGGAAAGTGACTGACTTTTTTCTTTTTTCTTTCATGATTCAATCTACTTCTGGCATTGTTCTTTAACAATTACTGTAATTGGATTGCAGGTAAGGAGCCTTAAATTTTTTCTCCTTCATCATATCTTAAGAGCAAATGAGTATAAATTGGCAAATAAAATTTTGTAGAAACCATTGAATCAGGTACCACACATTTAAGGATTCAGATACTTCTTTTAAAAGGCCATCTTCATAAACTTCCTTATGAAATTCAGTAGTTAATCTGAATTTATTCCCATTGAGTCATCTCTGAGGTCATGTGCACAGTGATTTACCCATGGGCAGGACAACTACCTTAATTTCTAGTTCAGAGTCAAGAGTACAACCAGTCACTGAGCTGCAGTTAAGCCAAAGCTACTGTTTCTGTTCTTCTGGGTAGACTGAAGACTAACACAGGTGTGTGAGAAGTTTGCGAGCATGTCTAATGAGTTGAATGTGATTTACAGACACAGGTCATTACTATACTTTTCCATTCCATAATTTTAACTGATATTCCGTAATTTTAGGAAATCACATACAGTTTTTATATCCATGTATACTTTCTCTCCTCATAAAGCTTATACACAGATGATGATGTCTGTTTTTGTTACTTTGTCAAGAAAAATTGATCCCTTTGATCAAACGCTTGAGAAACTTACATGCAAAATTTTTTATATGATCAATTTTAGGTCTTTTTTTTTTCAGAATTAGGATTAGTGGGAGTAAGGACTAAAATTATTAAGTGGATCTCGTTTATTGAAAAAAGGGACGTGATTTATTTTTCATATTTCTTAAGCTTTTAATAAGTGTAACATGCATCTAAAGTCTTATTTGTAATTATGTACGTTAACTTGATTTGTATACATTATATGTTTTAATGTAGGCTTTACTTTTCACAGATGGGTAAACAGTTTTTAAGACTCAGAAGGCTTACTAGAAATGTATCATTACTACTTTCTTTTGTTGTACAAAGTCTGCTCTTATTTTCCATAAAAGAGATTGAATGAGGCCACTGTGATGTAGCGTTTACAGAGCCATATTTACTGCTGCGTAGTAGCTTTCTAAAATGTTTGTGTGTGTAAAGTAGATGTTTGATGTTCCATAACCTGAGCAAAACAAGGTGAACTTCATAACTGTTCTTGAGATTTTGCTGAAATAACATTTGTGTGTATGTATTTTGACAATCTAGGAGTCACCAGTCTGGATTACTCTTATTGTATAATGGTTTCTGTCTAATATATATACTTATTTGTTACAGTGATAGGGCCATTTGAATTGATGATTATACTTTGATTACCTGGCTTCCTTTCAAATCATTCTTCCTCCCTCATTAAAGGGCTAAGCCCCTTAAACAGAACTTTTTTCTAGTCTTTGCTTTAGTCCTCCTTTCATGGAGCCTCCATGCTGTATCTGGAACGGTCGCGTCTGTTCTGAAGGAATGCGGTTTCTGAAGTCGAGGGCACTGCGCTGCAGTAATCCGTCCTCTCAGCGGCTGCTCCCGCTTCCTAGAGGCCGGGTTGATTTGGCTGGTGTGCACTAGTTAGGTTCAACTGGCTGTTTGCAGCCAGTCTCTATTCTGATTGGCTAGGCTCATGTGTTGTGGGGTAGATTTCAGATTCCTTAGCAGCATTTTCAAGATTCTTGGGAATTGGAAGGTCTCTGAATACTTCTGCCTTCATCTTTAGCTAGATACCTGTTTCTCATCAACCTGGCAATTTGGTTGGATATAGATAACCACCTTCTTCAATTAACTTGTGTATTATTGCTGGAAATTCTTCAGCAGTTTTCTCATCTGCAATCTCTGCTTCACCTGACAGCTGAAAGCTTTGAAATTATAGACATTTTTGAAACTACTAAACTGGTCATTAGTAGCACTAAAAGAAGCTACTTCTGCAGGACCTGGTGATTTCCACGTAAGGGCTTCGTATAGAGACAGTGCTTTCTCTTTGATTGTGAGAAAGGCTGTTCCTGGATTTTTGTTTGGGTTTGTTATGTTTTGCTATTTGTTCTTCAGTCCGTGTACTCAGCAATCTTTGCGTTTCCCCTCTTTTCTTTAGCGCTTGTTCTTACTGACTTCACAGCACTTGAAGTTCCTCTACTTGTGGGTGTTTCATTTTCATGTGTTATCTTTGGTGATCCAGGTGTGGGCTCCTTTATGCTTGCTGCTCTGGAGATATCCCATGTTCTCTTGTTTCTTTCCAAAGCGTCTCCCTTAATAGTTAAATGTTTTTCTTTTGCATGCACTGCTTGGTATTTTTGAACCAGAGTGGTTAGACTCTGTTTGGGATTTGAGTAAGTGCATTTTTTTACAGACAAAAGTTAACATTTGCAAAAGAAGAGCAAAACAACCTTGTAGGATAACAAACGTGAACCGAGTAGCTGGTATATGTTTGAGATGTGTGTGTGTATGTGTTTTCCCAGGCAGCTTGGTTCAGCTGGGTGCAGTTTCCTGTGTTTAGCTAGTATTTCTTTTTTCTCTCTCTCTTTTTTTTTTTTTAGCTACTATTTCTGAAGGCATAAGCATAAGCAAAATGTGAAATACGAATTTTGTCAAATTGTTCTCTAACGTATAGATTGTGTTGGAACAAATTTGCGTTTTCCGAACAAGTTTTATAGCAGAACAGATTGTGCTTGATAGGCTTTTTAAATTTAAAAAAGCGTGATCTGTAGTTCTAGGAAATTTTCTTGAATTATTTTATGATACTTTCCTCCATATTCTCTGTTCTGCTTCCAAAACTTCTGCCATTGAGATGTTAGTCTTTCTTTCTTTCTTTCTTTTCCTAATGGACGTCCTGGGGATTGAACCCAGGACCTGGTGCATGCTAAGCACACACTCTACCACTGAGCTATACACCCACCTCCAGATGTTAGCCCTTCTAAACTGCTGTTCTTTCCCTTCTTTCCTCTTTTTCCCTCTTTGGTATTTGTTCTAGTTCTGAGATATTTCTTCAACTTCACTTTGCATTTATTCTAGGGAATTTTCGCTTGTGGTCTCGTAATACCAGTTTTCAATTTTCCAAGAGCTTCCGGTGCTGGTTTGGTGTTGCCCACCCCCTCCCCATTATTTTATCCATGTCATCTTTTAGGATCTTTAAAGTTTCTTCATTTCCATACACTGCTTCTGTTTCCTCTAGGTTCCTCTTTTCTGAGTGTTGGTTCTATTAGAGGATGGTTAGCCCTTGCTCTAATATTCAGTTAGTAAGGGTAAGGAAGGGTCTGTGTTTCCTACAGACTCTCATTTTGCCTGAACCTTGTACTTTGAGAAGCCTGTGCTTTGGAAGTATTGGATTCTTCAACGCATATCAGCTATCTTCTGGATTCTCTTTACTGCTTGCTTAGGTTTCAGCTTGATGAATTACCATCTTTCTTCCCCCAGGCTGCTGAAACGGACATCTCTCCCATTTATTCCATTCTTCTATGTTTAGAACTTGATCCTCTGTTTCTTTGGTGGTTTGTAGAAAGCAACAGAGATAATATAAATGAGTGTATTCAATCTACCATATTCACTTAGAAGTAGCTTTAAACAGCTTTGTAGTAGAAGAAAGTAAAACCTGGTGTGAGATTCTCATGGCTTCATGAAACCCCCCAAACCAAGATTCAGAAAAGAGCTATCATTGCATTTCTAGCGCTTGAACGTTGTAGACAGATGATTCTACAAAAGGACGTCACTTGTTTATACTTCCAGACAGGAAAAGATTTTGAGTTTTTATTGGAATTGGAAAGTGAAAAGCACTGCAAAATAATCTCTGAAGAAACCCGTTTGGGAGAATACCAAGTGCTGTGTAATTCCAGGGCCACATTGCTGTAATACACACAGCAGTGCTTCTTAAGTGCACTGTGTAGCATGATGCTGATCTCAGTAAGTGCTCTTCTCCACCAAAGAGGAGAGGAGTCTTTTGGAAAACCAAGAAAGCCAGGGCCGTCTCTGGCATCATGTGTACTGCTCACTGCATGTTCTCGTGATGCTTCGTGATGGCTTGACTTTGCAGGGACTCTTGATTATCAGACAACCATTACTTCTTCTTGTTCTCCTCTTCTCTCTGAGAAGCTCTTTTGTGGCTGATTCCTTTATTTCCTTCAGGTTTTTAGTCCAAATTCACTTTCTCAGGGAGGCCTTCCTTGATGACTTGATCTGAAATTTTCTCCTCTCCGATCTTGCACATCCCTGCTTCCCTTTTCAGTGGTCTCCCCAGTACCGTCCGTATCTCACACACCTTGTATTTGGATGTTTGTCTTGTTTACTTTTTTAATCCCACTTGAATGTAGGTTCCACGAGGGCAGGGATTTTGTTCATGACTGAATCCCCAGTGCCTGGCACAGAACAGGTGCTCTATGTATAGGTGTTGGGTTCTCACCGCTTCCCCAACTATTTCAATGTTCCAGGCATAACCAGTCTTTCAAAGGACTATGTGAAGGCATGTGTTATGTTAAAACTGCAGAAATGTTTTTGGCTTTTCATAGCGGTGACAAGTATGGCCTTGATCATGTCACGTAACTCCTCTGTGCCTTGGTTTCCTCATCTGTATACATGAGGACAATAATGGTACTGAGATGAGCAGACTGTTGAGGTAGTTAAATGAGTAAATGTGTGTAATGAGCTTTATTCCGCTGCCCTCGGAATAAAGTCCAGTCTCTGGGCTGGTCTGGCAAGTAGTTAAGTGCAGTTAAGTGTTTGCCACTGTGACTATTCACTGTGACTATCATGACCGTCCATGTTCCTTCCTACAGCAGCACAATAGCGAGTGTTTACCATAGACCAGGCTCAGATCCAGGTGCTTGGGACACAGTGGTAAATAAACCAGTCAACACCCCCGACCCTAGCCCTTTTCTAGTGGAGGGAGGCAGACAGTAACCATAGAAACTCAATAAACAGGAATGACTTTGAACACTTTCAGGCCAGGGTAGCACACGGCCCTCCCTCGGTGCGAGATGAGGGAGTGGGGAGGAGCAGCCTGGGTTTCAGTGGTGAGGGTCACCTCCTTAGTTAGGTGGTGGGTTTGGGGGTGTCTGTTCTACTGTTATGTTTCCTAATTTACATATATGTTACATGTATTTTGTATGCTTTAAATACTTTGTTAAAACCCTTTTCTGTCTCGAGCACACTTCACTGTTGAAATAGGTTAATTGTTCATTTAACTTAATTATCCTAGTAGGTTAAGATACTTGATTTTTTAAAAATTCTCTCAATATAACCTAATCCCCCCCCCCCCGCATTTATTAAAGGTGGTCAAAGTTGTATTTCATTAGCTCGGTTTTTACTCACAATATGTATCTGAAGCATTCAGTTTTATGTGATTTGTGTAGAATTATCCTAATTTGGGGTAGCAGGTGATGGGATTCATGCTTTGTCACTGACACCATTTTAAGGACGTTAGCAAAACGTCTTGTTTTATTCAAAATATTACGATTGAATTTTAAAATATATGCAGTATTTAATTTGTGTAACGGAGCGAAGGATTTAACTTTTGTACATTGCATAAAAGTAATGAATCATTTTGTATTTTAACTTTACCTTCCAACCACCTACGAAACTTAAAATGAAAGCACATTCAATTAAGAATATCTCTTTATTAGAAATGCATGTCTAATCATGTAATAAATCAGTATATTTAAGGTATAATTTGTCCCAATGTGTCTAACCCTCATAGCTGTCGGTGCCTTTACAGTTTTAAGGACAGACTCCAGTTTTTCACTAAGTGCACTGAATTGGGCGTTTCTGAGGTGTCTGCAAACAGCCTGGCAGCTCTCAGTTCTGTGTGGTGGTTCCAGACGAGACTCGACTGGCTTGAGTTTGGATCTTGGCTCTGCTGTGTTTTTAAGGGTTATGTCACCTTGGGCGGTGTTTGGCTCAGTTTTCTTTACGTGAAGAAAATAATGGTACCTACTACCTTATAGTTGTTGTGAGGATTACATAAGAAAATGCGTGTAGAACCAGTTTATTGAGAAGTCTTAATTGTCAGGGGTATGAATGTGGAGCAGTGTTACTTTTCTAACAATGGCCATCAGATTTGCCCTTTGGAAACACCTCCTTTTTGTTACATAGCGGGGCTGCTTCAGTGTCTCCCTTGAGCTGTGTGACTTTTCAGTTACTTTTGATTACTCAAACCACCTCACTTTGGTTCTCCAGACTTAGTTCTCTTATTTAATAACTGTATCATTTGCTTCAGACCTCTCCTCTTCGGCCAACTCCCGGATATTTTTTGAATTCATCCCCCCTTTTCTCTATCTCGCTTCCCCTTGGTTCTGGCGCTCATTCTTTCCTTCCCTTCACCCCAGGTCTCATCTCCTCTAGTCTTGTACACTGTGGTCAGGGCGACCTTGCTAAGACACAGATCTAAGTGCATCACTTGCCTGTTTAAAACCCTTTTGTGTGAACCCCCGCTGCCCTCAGAATAAAGTCCATGGCCCACGAGGCCCCAGCCTGTGTGCAGCCTTTTTTCCTCCTACGGCTTCTCTTTGCACCCCCAGCACTGCCCCCGCCTTCCTGCTCCGTGGCCACACTCGACCACCGACAGAGCTGTGGGGATGCGGCGTGCTGCTTCCAGACCCAGGCTCTCCCTCTTCGTGGGGTGTCCTCATTCACTTAGTACTGGGTGTCCAACCAGGCAGCTCCGCTTACTTTTCAGAGGGAAGAGGCCCAGGGGCAGTCTTCTGCTTTCAGAAACATCTCCCGGCTTCTTTCTGCCAGCCATCATTCCCAGATGACCCGAAGCGTCAGGTGTCTTCCTCTCCCCATCCCACAACTGTCCCAGGGTCCCTGAAAGCAGGGACTATGTCTTCTTCACCTCCGTCATTTTAGAGCCAACCCTAAAGCTCCAGGCCTTTCGTGGGTGCTCTGTTGGATAAGTATAATAATGAACGAAGGAACACCCAAAGAGCTAATGGGTGGAAATGTGTTATTCTAGTTCGTATCCTTCTGGCTAAGATGTGTTGCAGTGGCCATGTCTTTTACAGCGGTCAGCAGCAAGTTTAAATCCTAAAAAGTGACCCTAATGCTCGTGGTAAGTGTGTGTCTCCCACTCCTTTGGCCTTGGGAGCCCACGCAGCACTTGACTGTTTTCATTATGTTGTTGACTTCTCACATGTACTTACCTGCGAGGAAAGGGGGACATAGCAATGTCAGGGTCACACTGTGGCCGAGACATAGGAAGGGGATCCTAGGTGATGCACGGAGAGTCAAGGCCTGCGGGGCTGTGTTGGGAAGCCAGAGGTTCTCAGGGGACGTGCTGATGAGCCGGGGACGCAGCCCACCTGCCTTCTCCACGAGTGCACGTTGTTGTCCCTGGTCCACTTGGGCTCCCTTTGATCCTTCTCACAGCTCCTGAGAGGTGTGACAGGCTCTCCAGGGAAGCACCATGGCTTATGAAAAGACATCTGAAAATCAACCAGGCATGTTCACAAAGCCACATGCCTGTCAGCAGGGTGTGTCTGTGTGTTGTGGGGGCCCCCTTGCTCCAGGACCTCCTCCCGGTGGTTGGAAAGCACCTCAGACCGTGGGACTCCTGGCACTGGGACTAGGCTGGGTGCCCATCAGCCTCTCCAGCATCATAATCTAATATGAAGCCGGGGGTCGGGGGGTGGCGTTCATCAAAAGCTCAATGTCTGTACTCAGGACAAGGCCTAGAAACCCTGCAGCCAGGCTGCCAGGCCCATACACCACCTGGGCTCTGGCTCTGGTCTCCACAAAGACTCCTGGCCAGTGTCTTCACCTGTGAAGTGGGCAGCTTTACGTGATGAATGAGGTTCCATTGAGCTTGGCAGGAGGGACCTCCACCTGACTCCTCCAGCACGAATATTCCTTAGTTTAGACCTTTACACGTGAATCTGGAATTCCTGGTCTGCATGTCCAGAGGACAGCGTATTGAATCAGAAGATGGCTCTCTGCCCCATCCTGCAATGAATTCCATAAATGCTGCACAAAACACACAATGTCTTTGAGCTTCAATTTCTAAACCTACAGAATAAGGAAATTAGGATGAGGTGATCTCTAAGGTCCATTTCACCTCTAAAAATTCTAAATAGACCATTTAAAGAAAGCGGGAGTCTAAAGAGAGAGGCCGTAACATGGAAACGTGTCCCTTGAACAAAGCAGAGGATATTTATTAAACACTCAGTGTCCCTCGCACACAGAGTTAACCTTTTCCAATTTAATGCTTACCTAAGGCTGTACCACATTAGAAATTCAGTAGCTGTGTCTTCTAGAATTTATCTTTGCCTTTGTCAATAAAACTGTTCAGTCAAGCTTCATCTTACTGTTTTAGGATCAACAAGGACGAGCTCTAATGGCTCTAAGTACTTCCGTGGGCAGAGAATGATGGTTAACCTGGTTCCTATTGGCTCTTCTTTCTCTAGTGCTGTCATCTTAGGGAATTTAACGTGAAAAATTAGCTTAAACTAACAAATCACTTTGAAAAAGTACAAGAGCTTGAAGCATCTATTTTCCATAGCTGTGCAAAAAGTAAAATAGAAATAGTATTCATATCTGATAGGAGACTTGCACGAGGTTCTTGAAACAACAAATCATAATCAGGACAACTTTTCACTTCAAGTGTTTTATATAGAACATCATTTGGTTTCTAAATCTGTGATGCCCTTTTTGCCCGTGGCTTCTGATTTTCATAATCTACCACAATTTAGCAAATGGTGATTTATGAAGAAACTTGGCTTTGAGGAGCTTATTTTCATGAAGGAAAAAAAGAAGAAAAGACAAAGTTAACCCTCTTGAGTCCTCTTGCTTAAAGGCATTTCAGAATATGGGCATTCTTTTGGAATTAGTAGTTATATTAAATAAAACAAAGAAAGAGAGCAGACAGGTATGGAAGAACCAGAGATAGTTTCTAGAATTACAGAATAATTTTAAAGTAATTGTAAATGTTTAGAGAGAAACTACACTGATACAGGAAAATTATATTCATAGAGCCTTATATGCTATACATGTGTGTGTATAAATAAATAGAAAGTTATATTTAAATTTGCTAGTATTTTGTTAGGATTTTTGAAATTCTAAGCAAGTAATTTAAGTCTTTAAATACTCATGTGGGATTTAGGGAACCTGTAGTATCAATATACCTGAGTTAGTTCTCCTGGAGATTAGTCACCAATAAATCTGACAGCTTTAAGACAAAGCAAAACTATACTTTAAAATTCAAACCCAATAATACATTTCATATGGTTATAGAACAGTTAATTAGTTGTAAAATAGACATTTTTAGGTCTTGTCAATGAAAGTATTCAACTCCTTGGATTATAACTTTTCAATCGCTTTTTTTCCTTGTTTTTACTTTAAAATATTTTTTTACCAAATTCCGTTGGATTGGATCCAATTGGGTTTTGTTTTGCTTTGTTCTTAATATGGCTGTCCAGCTGTTTCAGCACTACTGTTGAAAAGACTGTCTTTCTGCACTGAATCACTTTTCCATCTTTGTCAAGTCAATTTGCCATATTTGTGTGGGACTGTTTCTTACCTCTCTGTTCTCTCCCATTGCTCTACACTTGTCTTTTTATCAGTGCCACACTAGCATGATCAGAGTAGCTTTACAGAACGTCTTGAGTGGGAACCCATAAGCTTTATTCTAAATTTGTTTTGCTTATTCCAGTTCCTTTACCTTTACGTATAAATTTTAGAAACACTTTGTCATTTTTTTTGTGAAAAATCTTCATGGAATTTTGATTGGGATTACATTGAATCTATACATTGGTTGGGGGGGAGAGGCAACTGACGTATTAACAATATTGAGTCTTTTAATTAGTGAACACGGTGTATCTCACCACTTATTTGGTTCTCTTTAACGTCTTTCATCCGTGTTTTATAGTTTTCAGCATGCAGATTTTACACATATTTTGTTAGATTTATACCTAGTTCATGTATTTTTATGATATCATAAATGGAACTCTAAAATTTTTCAGCTTTTGTTTTTGCTAATATGTAGGAATACAGTTGATTTTTTCTATCCTGAGCTTTTATCCTCTGACCTTGACCTTGATAAACATGCTTATTGTTAGTTCCTGTAGCTTTTTGTACATTCTTTGGGATTTTCTGTATGGATAATCATTTTATCTGTGAATAGGATAATTTTATTTTTTTCTTTCTAGTCTGGATGTCCATTCGTTCGTTTGTTCGTCCTTCCATCCTTCTTTCCTTCCTTCCTTTCTTCTTCCCTCCCTCCCTTCCTTCCTCTTTATCTTTCATGTTATTGCCCGCCTGCCACTATTACCTCCAGTCTGATATTGAGTAGTATTGCTGAGAGTGGACATTCTTGCCTTTTTTTCCAGCCTTAGGGGGAAAGCATTCATTCTTTTACCATTAAGTGTGATGTCAGCTGAATGTTTTTTGTAGATGCCCTTTATCAAGTTGAAGAACTTCAATTCCTATTTTGCTGAAAGTTTTTATCATGAATGGATGTTGAATTTTGTGACACTGCTTTTTCTGCATCTATTGAGATGACTCTATCATTTTTCTACTTTAGTCTATTGATACAGCGAATCACATTGATATTCCAGTGCTTATACCTTGCATTCACAGGATAAATGCCATTTGGTCCTGATGTATTTATTATCCTTATTATATATAGTTGGATTCAAGTTGCTAAAATTTTTTTAAAGAACTTTTGCATGTGTGTTCATCAGGGCTGTTGGCCTGCAGTTTTCTTTTTCCTTTAAAATGTCTTTGCCTGGTTTTACTATTAGGGTCATGCTGGCCTTGTAGAATGAGTTGGAAAATGTTTTCTCCTTTTCAGTTTTCTGAAAGAGGGTTTGTGTGGAATTAGAATGATTCCTTCCTTAAATGTGCAGTAGAATTCACAAGTGAAACTATCTGGGCCTGAGATTCTTGGTGTTGGAAGACTGTAAACTACAAATTCATTTTAAAAATAGAAATAGAGCTATTTATCTTTTCTCCTCAAATGAGTTTTGGTGGCTCTGTCTTTCTAGGAATTGGTCCATTTCATCTAAATTGTTAAATTTATTAAGTAAATTGGATACACCATGTTTTATTTTTATTCAATTCAAAATACTTCCCAGTTTCCCTTTTATTTGACCCTCATGGATCATTTAGTTATGTGTTAAATATTTGGAGATTTTCCAGATAATTTTCTGTAACTGAATTCTAATTTAATTCCATTGTGCTCATAGGACATGCTTTGCGTAATTTGAATCTTTTAAAATTTATTGAGACTTGTGGCTCAGAATATGGTTGATCATGGTAAAAATTCCATGTGTGCTTGAAATTAATGTGTATTCTGCGGTTATGGGATGGAATGTTCCACAAAAACCAATTAGGTCACGTGGTTGACAGTGTTATTCAAGTGTTCTATACCCTTATTTATCTTCTGCTTCTTTAGTCTTTTTCTTATTGAGAGAGGATTGTTGAAAATTCTAACTTTAATTGTGGATTTTTCTATTTCTCCTTACAATTCTATCTATCCTATTTTGCTTCATAAGCTTTGAAGCTCTGTTATCAACATGTTAACATTTAGGATTTTTATGACCTCTTGGCACATTGACTCTTCCATTCATTATAAAATGATTTTAGCCCTGCACTCCACTTTGTCCAAATAATATAGCCACTTCAGACTTCTTCTGATTATTTTTAACATAGATGACCCTCTTGCAATCTCTTATTTTACCTATTTATGCCTTTATATTTAAAGTATTATTTTAAAGGCAGCAATAGTTTTGTCTTGCTCTTTTTTAATCCAATCTGACCACCTCTACCTTTTACTTAAGGTACTTAATTGAGGATATTTATATTTAATGTGATTATTGCTGCAGTTGGTTTAAATCTGCTATCTTGCTATTTGTTTTTTTATTTCATTCTTTATTCCTTTTCTCCTTTTCTACATCTTTTAGGTTATATTTTTCTCTAATGATTCCATTTTGTCTCCTTTATTAGCTTATTGGCTATAACTCTTTTGTTATTTCAGTTGTTCCTTTAGAGTTCGTAGTACGGTCTATTTGCAGATAATGTAAGGACCTTACAGCAGTGTATGTCCCTTCTCCTCTCCCGGCTTGTGTTCTGTTTCTGTCATACATTTCACTCCAACATATGCTACAGCCCCTCTTCACCCATACATTATTATTATTTTGGTTTTAAACAACCAATTATCTTTTAAAAAGAGATTTAAATAGTTAAGGGAAATATTTTTTGTATTTAACTACATAGTTAACCATCTCTGATGCTCTTCATTCTTTTGTGTACATCTTCAGTTTCCATCTGGTATCATTTTCCTCTTCCTGAAGGACTTACTTTAAAATTTCTTATAGCGCAGGTCGGCCAGTGACTGAATCCTTTCAGCTTCCGTGTGTGTGAAAAAGAATTTCATCTTCATTTTTGACAAGATATTTTCACTGGGCATAGACTTGTAGTTTGACAGGCTTTTCAATATTTCCTTTCAGCACTTTAGAGATATTGCCGCTTCGTCTTCTGTCACCTGGAAGTCTGTTCCCAACCTTTTCCTTGGTGCTCTGTGTGTAATTTAGTTCTTTCCCTGGTCTGCTTTTCAGATGATCTGTTTGTCACTGGTTTGCAGCCACTCGATTACGACGCACCTTGTTGCAGTTTCACTGTTCTCTTGCTTGAGCTTTGTTACGCTTCTTGCATCTGTGGATTTTTTTTTTTAAATAAAATTTGGGGAAAATTGCCATTATTTCTTCAAATACTTTTTTTTCTCTCCTTCCCTCGCCTCTTTTTTAGGGACTTCACTAAAGATTTATTTGGTTGTTTGAAATTGCTCACAGTTTAATGGTGTTTTCTTCTTTTTTTGTTCTTTTTTTCTGTTTGTTTTTTTTCCCCTGTGTGTGTGTGTGGTTTTTGTTTTGTTTTTGGTTTTTTTTGGACAATTTCTGTTGCTAATATATCACTAATATTTCTTCTGCCTTGTCTAATCTGCAGTTAATCCCATGCAGTGTATTTTTCTTCTGAAATTGTATTTTGTATCTTCATATCTAATTTGGGTTTTCTTTATACCTCACATGCCTCTACCTCATATGCTAATATTTACCTCTTCCTTCTTGAACATACGAAATGTGGTTATAATACTTCTTTTCATGTCCTGGTCTACAGAGTACATCATCTTTGTTACATCCGGGTCATCCTGATTGATTGATTTTCCTTCTCATTATGAATCAAATTTCCCTGCTTGTTTGTGCGCCTGGTACTTTTCATTGGGTTCCAGACACTGTGAATTATTGGTTGCTAACTGTATTTTATTTAATATCCTTGAGCCTTACTTGGGGAAAAATTAAGTTACTTGGAAACAGTTTGATCTTTTCAAGGCTTCCTTTTAAACTGTTTCACATAAGACGAAAATACCCTTCATAAAAACATGTCGATGTCATATATTTATACTGGGTTTTTTGCTTTTTCAATTGTAGATATGTTATCATCAGGCTGTAGGAGATTAGGATTTTGCACTTTTAAACCATTCTTACCCCACATTTTTTCTCCCCACCACACGTTTCTTCTTCCCATCACCTTCCCAATAAAGTTAACTTTTGAAAGTGAAACCAATAAAACATTTATTAATAGAATCATGTACATTTTATTTATGTATATATGTATTTATATAGCCTATATTTTTCTTTCTTACTTTTGTTTTCTGTCGGACTGTCTTTGAACTCACCTCCTTGCTCCATTAGATCTGGCCCATCCTCGCTGTCACTCCCCGCCCCCTGCGCGTGCTCAGATGTGTTAGATCATTTTTGTTTATTCCCACCGAAGCCTCCCTCCCACAGGCTCCGCTGCCTCCATGGTTACACGCTAGGTGCTGGTTAGGCTTGCTTAGCACCTGTCATCCCAAGACTTCCTCCCCCATCATCCTATTGACTCCCTTCCAGTCTCCAGCATTTGAGTCCCTGGTTCATGTTTCCCATGCCTTCCTTTTTTTTTTTTTCCTTTTGAAATATACAATATTTCTCATTAAAAAAAATTTTAATTTATGGTGGTAAGAACACTTAACCTGAGATCCATCCTCTTATTAAGCATACAACACAGTGTTGTTTGTACATACATACAACTGTACATACCACCCAGTGTTTGCACTTGCAGGGCTGTACATACAACCCAGTGCTGTTTGACCGTAGGTGCAGGGATGTACATACAACCCAGTGCTGTTTGATTGTAGGTGCAGGGCTGTACATACAACCCAGTGTTGTTTGGCTGTAGGTGCAGGGCTGTACATACAACCCAGTGCTGTTTGACCGTAGGTGCAGGGATGTACATACAACCCAGTGCTGTTTGATTGTAGGTGCAGGGCTGTACATACAACCCAGTGTTGTTTGGCTGTAGGTGCAGGGCTGTACATACAACCCAGTGTTGTTTGGCTGTAGGTGCACGGCTGTACATACAACCCAGTGCTGTTTGATTGTAGGTGCACGGCTGTACATACAACCCAGTGCTGTTTGACTGTAGGTGCAGGGCTGTACGGCAGATCTCTGGAACTCATTCTTCTTGTTTAACCCTGTTTCCTGATTTGCTCCTCCACTGTGGTGTCTAAAATGTCTGAACATGTTTTTATGCTACTTTACACTTCACTGATTTGGCCAAGCGAAAAACCTTTTTACTCTTAGAATTTTATAGATACTTCTCCCATTGTTTTTTGGCAGCCAGCAAAACCATTCTGATACGAGCACCGGTGTTTGTACCTTGTTTTTTCTGTTTGGAGGCTTTTAGGATTTTCTGTCCTACATGATCTTTAATTTCATGATGCTGTGCTCTGCTGTGGGGCTCTTGGCATTGACTGTGTTGGCCGTGTGTTCGTCTCGTTTAATCTGGAGATGTGTGCCCTTCCATTCTGGAAAAATTCTGAAATTATTTCTTTGATAATTTCCTTCCCTCTGTTCTCTGTTTTTGGAATTCGTTCTTTTTTTGGTGTTGGACCTCTTAGATTTATCCTTTTAGTCTCTTGTATCTCTCAATTCTATCTCTTTATTTCGTTCTAATTTGGGGAAGATTTTCTCAACTTTATCTTCCAACTTTTCTCTGGAAATTAAGAAAATTTAAAGTACGGTTGAATTTTCTTTTTCTTCTTCTTTTTTTAAAATATCTTTGGCATTGTTTCTTTTTCCAGCAGCGTATGAGACCCTAACACTAAAACATTATTCGTTGTTTACCTGCAATTCGGCTTTAACTGGGAGTCCTGTGGTTTCATTTGCGAAACCTGGGAACCCTACTCCCAGTGGCCAGTGAGAGTAAATGGGGAAGGGGAGGTGATGTGGTGTGCAGACCCTGGGCAACGATGTGATCAGGCACAAGGTGATGTGCTTTAGCCTCTTCCCTGGCAGTCACTTTAGATTTGCAAGGAGTTTGGACAGAGGGAGAAACAGGTTATCCTATTTCAGTGGTGAGTCCCCAGCAGCACCTATATTGGCCAAGTCAGATCAAGTTTGGAAGAAAAGCACATGTTACTGAACTAGAAACACACAGGCCCTGCCCCTCCTCCCCTTCTCCCATCCTAGCATACGTGCTCCCAGCATGCAAAAGTGACTGAACTGGCATCCAAGCAAAAAGGCTCTTAGGCAAAGCGGAACAGAAAAACAAAAGCAGCAGCAAAGAACCATCTCAATCTCAAGTGTCCAGGCTGTTTCCCAGGCTCCAGATTCCCCACCCAAGTGAGACCTCCTGATCTCTGCACAGTGCCTGGAGTTGCCTAGTAGCATCCGTGCCTCTAGGGGTCTCTCCTGGAGTCACGGGAGTGTTTATCCTGCCTATCAGCTGGTCTTGGTTGAGCTCTGACTGGACACTAGATTCATAGATGCTGTGTTTTGCAAATGGAAGAAACTTTTGTAAATGGCTATAAAGTAAATTTAGCCATCTGTTCAAGGGTGTATGTACAAGGGTATCTCTTGGAAAATTATCTAAAATAGCAAAGTATTGGAGGTGACCATAACATCCAATGGTAGAGATATATGGGTTAGGACAGACTATGGTTCGTATATTGACTTCTGTAGCTTAATACTTGTTTCTTTCCGACTGTTAAAGAACGTCATGAGTAAATAAGATTCTGTTAATTTAGTAATCTTAAACTTCAGTGGGAATTTAAGATTCATTTCCTTATATGACCTTAGAGTTTTGGTTTTTTATGCTCTTTTTACAGCTTAAGATGATGCTTTAATAACTTTTCCTGTGCAGTTGGCATTCCGTCCAAATATGTAAATGATTTAATCATACAGATAGTTTTAGTGATAACTGTAATTTTCAAAATATAGAAACTATCATGTAGTAAATAAGAATTGTATCTAGCACTGGTAGATTATCATAGAGACCACATGCTTGCTTGCTAAATTATGATGATTTTGAGCTTCCACTTGTTTCCTTTTACTAAAAATGGGTGTCTTCCTCAAATAAATTTGTATCATATGAGATAATGTATATTTAATTTTTGCAAACTGTAAGTATGCCAACACATATTTGAGTACTATTTGAATATTATGTTATTCAAAAGCAAAGCCTTAAAATTTATAGAACAATAGGAACCTTACAATAAAAAAAGAATGATACTGCCTTATGGTTAGTCACACTTTAGCTTTTTAACCCCAAAAGAGTAGTGCTCTTTCATCAGCTACCACATTCACCCAGATTTGGTTCCTAATCACTTTGGAGAATTTCTAAAACTAGATGCACTCTACCAGCATTGGGGCAACTTACAAGAATGTCTAAGAGGCCCCAGTGGCAACTAAAATAGGAAATTTTAGTTAAAGGATGCTGCTTGAGGGAGAATGCTTGTTTGAGAAAAAAGAATCCGTGAGTGTGTGTGTGTGTGTGTGTGTAAATCAAATATATACATATAAATGCTCTATGGTCAAATTTTATGTTGTAATTATTTGTGACGATACAACTTGGATTAAGGAAGTCTTCAGTATTTGTAGTTTTTTTTGTTTGTTTCTGTTTTTATAAGATTATGCCGTTAGAGGGCAGTATTGTAGAGGTTTAAATGTACCTTCTAAATGTATTGAATTGCAAACTTTAAATAATCGAGTGAATTTAAGACTTTAGGCTTATAGTATCCTAAATTGTAACCTCATGTGTTATATCCTTGCAAATATTTTTAATTAATAGAGGAAATTATGTAATAGGTTAAGCTATTTTACACCCAGCTCTCTTAATTTTGGTTTGGAGAAGAGAATTACTTGGTCAGTGTGGCTAGGGGGTGACACAAAATACTTTACAATAGTTCAACTCCTCTGATGTAAGAAGGCTCAGAGGATTCAGTCTTGTAAGAATTGCGCTTAACTTCCAAAAATTTGCCTTAGGGACTTACTGAAAATAGATCTATGTAGGTAGGCTTCAACCTGTGGATTTTTTTTTTTAATCTATAAATGGAAAGAGGAGATCCAGTTTTAAGGTTTATGGCTCTAAGGACATTTTAAGAAGATCTGATTTCATCTGGTGGATTCCTTTTGGCCTCTATTTATGTATGTCTAACAAAGAATATGTAGTGTTTTTTGTTTTGTTTCTACACGTAATTGATAAATTCACGAAAAGGTAGAATCTCTCAAAAGGGAAATGTGATTTTTTTTTTCCCTCTAAAATTCACTGGCTTAAAAGAAGTACTACAGTATGGTTGTTATCCTTATAAATAAAAACGCCTATAAAATCCTCCCGTTACTGTTGTCTGTAAGAACCAGATAATTGAAATCGAGACACTCAGGCTCCTGCAAGTCTTTAGTGGTGAGACTGGGCATGCCCAGTAGCACAGACGGTTCTGGTTGCAAATAAGCAGCTTTCGCCGTTCAGCAGCCACGGGGACAAGCAGCTCCGGGGACGGGGGTCTGATTCCCTTAAACGTAAGCACGTGTGGGGTCCCCATCGTATTTCTCAGGGCCCCTTGGCGTTTTTCCGCCGGAGCACTGCTCGGGCCTTCCGAGCCTCGCTGGGCCCTAGAAAGCCCCACGCTCCAGCCCCTCCGAGCGCGGCCTGGGCCAGCCCACCCGAGGAGCAGATAGGGAGGTTGGGGGCGGAGTGGGGGTGCGGAGGAAGGCGGGGAAGCGGGAGGAGGGCGGGGAAGGGAGAAGGGGGCGGCTCCAGTGGCGTGCTGGCCAATCGGCGCGGCTCTTCCCTGCATATATTTTGCACGGAGAGTGGGAGTTCTGGATTAGAGCCTAGTGGAGCCCGGCCGTCGACCTGAGAGGCTTCTCTGCACAGCAGTAGGATCTGCATCTTCCCGGAATCGCCAAGCCCCAGAAGCCGGATTTCTTTAAATCAGGGCTGCTATTTTCTATTTCTCCCTGAGCTGCATAAAGCTAGAAGATTTTTATCTAGCTCAAACAAGGCTGCTACTATTCCCTCTTTTTTTTTTCCGTGAGGGTGTTTTTGGCTGCAATTGCATGAAATCCCAATGGTGTAGACCAGTGGCGATGGATCTAGGAGTTTACCAACTGAGACATTTTTCAATTTCTTTCTTGTCATCCTTGCTTGGGACTGAAAACGCCTCTGTGAGACTTGACAATAGGTAAATGTCGGCTGGGACAGTTTCTTTAAATTTACTCGTGAGATACTTGTAATAATGCAGGTGAAAGATAGCCAGGCGAATTCCTTTGTCCATTGCTGAGAGACTACGGTGACATGGATGGTGCTTTTTGAAATAAGAAGAATAGCCTTTTTTTTTTTTTTACAGGTCTGGCCAGAGAACAGGCTTTTACCACATTATGTAATTTAGCCTTTGTGGCTCACTAAAATAGGGAAATGTCTGAGTATTCGTTAGTAAGAGAGTGGCTGGTGTTTTCTGGAGGGTGATATATTACATAGCATTAAAGAATATTCCAAAAAATGATGCTAGTAATATCACAGAATTGGGAAATCCTCTTTGTCTTGGATATTTAAGATAAATTCCATTTATCGATTTTTTCCCCTTTTCTTTTCCAGCTCTTCTGGTGCGAGTGTGGTAGCTATTGACAACAAAATCGAGCAAGCTATGGTATGTACTGATTAAATATCGTTTGTACCGAATGTGGGCACAGTACAAAAAGCGAGGTGTCTTGGGATGGAACCAGGGCATCCGTGGTTGAGATGATGACTGCTCTTCATACATTTAGAAATGCCAGCACTATCTCCATTTTGCCAGCATGAAGCCACATACCGCGGCTCTAAGGAGAGAGAATGGGGGCCCTGAGGGTATTCCGTGTCCCTTCCAGGACCGATCTCACACAGCCGTCGGGATTTTTGCGGAGGTGTCCCTTTTTGCTGGGGAATTGCTAGGGAGGCGCTGGCCCGGCGTGTCCTTTGGTCGTGGGCACATCTAGCGACATGGCTTTACTGGGAATCCTAAGGTTTACCGGGGAGCCGGGATGGGTGAGGGCCCCAGAAGAAGGGATCTGGGGAAGGGGCCTCCTAGACCAGGCGCAAACAGACCCCCGATGATGTAGGCTACTGCACGATTTAGACAACCGGAGAAAAGTTTCGTCTTCTCAACCTGCGCCTGGATTTCTCCTATTTTTTATTTCCGCCTTGGCTGTTCTTTGTTATTGGAGCAGCGCCTGTGGCTCTTCTCACGGGATTCTCTGCCCACTGTTGCTAGGCAAACTCCGAACCTTTAATTCGGAGCTATAAATAACTCGAGCTCCCATTGGCTGCGACGGCTGCCCAGGTTTCTGTGATGTCAGCTTAATCACGAAAAGGGAGGGGGTTGGGGGTGGAGGGAGGAAAATGCGGCAACACGCTCTGTAGGAACTGGCTGCAGCCGGTGCTGAGGGAGGCGGTCCGGCGGGCGGAGGGAGGGACTTGGGGGCGGGGAAGCGGCTACCGTTGCTCCGGGGCTGGACGGCCCTGGGCCGGGCTTCTGCCCCAGTGCATTTGGCCATCTCAAATAGGAAACCTGACCGTGGGCAGTCCTGGCTAACGGCTGCAGAGAAAGCAGACTTTTGAATAGCTTGATCACTTACACGTTAAACAAGTATTGTACAGTTGAGGTTATATTCCGTAGATTTCCCCAAAGCCAGCTAGATGAACTCTAATTAGGTAGGATATGGAAGTGGTTAGGGAGAGCCGTGCAAAATAATACTTTTGAAATTTTAAGAGTCCAGGAAACAGTAAATAGTAAGTTAATAGGAAGTTAACCTTTTTTTCTCCCCTCTCTCTCCCTTTCAGGATCTGGTGAAAAGCCATTTGATGTATGCGGTTAGAGAGGAGGTGGAGGTCCTCAAAGAGCAAATCAAAGAACTAATAGAGAAAAATTCCCAGCTGGAGCAGGAAAATAATCTGCTGAAGACACTGGCCAGTCCCGAGCAGCTTGCCCAGTTTCAGGCCCAGCTGCAGACTGGCTCCCCGCCTGCCACCACACAGCCACAGGGGACCACGCAGCCCCCTGCCCAACCAGCGTCCCAGGGCTCAGGACCCACCGCGTAGCCTCGTACGCCCCCGCAGAACTGGCTGCTGCTGTCTGAACTGAACAGACCAGAGAAGATGTGCTAGGGGGATCCGCCTCCACCGTCACCCATTTCATTGCTCGCTGCAAAAGAGACGTGAGACTGACATATGCCATTATCTCTTTTTTCCAGCATTAAACACTCACATGCTTTGGGCTTGAAGAAATTTCTTAGTTGGGTGAATTAAAGGTTAATCTGAGAATTAGCATGGAGATACTGGGACATCATGCAGCTTGGCAGATCCGTGAGAAATGGTTCCATTCATGCTGAGGAGCTGTGTGCCTTTCCATCCCTCCTTGCTCCCCATCCCCACTTCCAAGAGTTCTTCCTGCTTGCACACAGTGTGTACTCCATGGGGTTCCGAAGCAGTGGAGTGCCACTGGACTTTCCTCTCTCTCCTCCCCTATGAGGACCTTGAAAGGGAGGTGAAAGTCAAGACTGAAGCTTAGTCTCACCTAAAATGAGGGGAAACGTAGTTCATTGTACAAATTGACGACTGTCACCAAATCCATAAAAAAAAAAAAAAAGTACTGTGCCTCTTTCCGAAACAGTGGATGACACAAAACTATTAGAGTGATTAAACGGTGACAGGTAGCTGGGACCTAGGCTGTCTTTACCATGAAGGTTGTTTTGCTTATTGTATATTTGTGTATGTAGTGTAACTATTTTGTATAATAGAGGACTGTAACTACTATTTAGGTTGTACAGATTGAAATTTAGATGTTTCATTGGCCGTCTGAAGAGGTGTGGATTGTCTTTTATATAGAGATCTACAGAAAAAATTACTCCACGAAGAAAAACACACCTACCTAAAGAGATTTTAAGCATTTGGCACAGTTAGTCACTTGGTGTAATCTGCAACCTACTAGCTGCTGAATATCTTGAAGTAAATCCCTGTTCACTGAAGTCATTTCATTGAGTTGATTGAATACTTTGGCAAATGATCAGTTGTAGCTGATGAGATGGGTTTCCCAGTAGGGGTTTCTGCATATTACCTGTATAGTAGTTATATGCATACGTTTCTGTGCATGTTCTCCACACAGTTGTAAGGTGTCACTGTATTTCATTGTTGCACTTGTCAACTTTCAATAAAGCATATAAAATGTTGATAAACAAGTGTTTCCATGTCACAGTATTAACGTATATAATTGCAGTCATTTCCACAAATATTTCCGGATAATGTTAGAACGATTTGACTAGTAAACTCCTAAAGAGGGGTGAAAGAGTTGGGCAGAGTAGTGGTGCTAGTGGTTTGACCAGAGAAGTAAAAGGAATTAGCCGCTGCATCAGTTCAGCACATAAGGATAGAGAGACATAATGAAGGACACAGGAGCCTCGTTCTGCAGACTAATTGTGTGACCTGGGCAAGTGGCTTACCCCCTCGGGCTGAAGTTCTCCCCTGTGGCTTTAGAATTCTAGGAGTCGGTGAAAAATCTTAATCTTCCAGTGTTTACCAGCTGAGGGGAATGAACCTTATTCTGTGTATAATCCCAACTGGCAGCTCTAAGATCAGAAGATGGGAGTTAGAGAGAGGCTGATTTCCACTTCAAGAACTGTCCCCTTGGGATGGGACATCTTTCCTAGTGTGGGTCGAGTTCTCATTTCCTGGGAATGTCCAAACAAAAAATAGGATAATTCTAGGGGTTTCCTCTTCTGGGTTTGAGGAAGGACCAGATGAGCAAGGGAGTCCCTCCAAATTGATTCTTTAAGGTTGTAAAATAAGTGGAAATTTGAAACATGGAATCCTACAGCAAACCGGCATCTGAGAATTGAGCCTGCGGGGTCCCACTCTGCTGTAGGAGCCGTGTCCGGGGTGGGTTTTCAGCTCTGTAATCTGCTCCAGCATCTCAGCAACTGCCCCTCCACCCGGTGGGGGCATTCCCAGGCTCTAAGTCTTACTCAAGCCTTTGTAGGACAGGAGTTAACTCTGAATCCTTCACTTCTCTAATGTAGAGCTGGTGGCAGGCTGATGGGTGAATGGAGGGAACATCAGAGCTCCTTAAAAAGAAACGGACAGGATGTGTGTGTTATGAAGCTCAAAGCAACTGGTGTGGTGACACTGCCTCCTGCAGAAAGCAGTAGACTGCTGACTGCCGTGGGAGGTTTGGGGAATTTGGAGAGGACTTAAAACAGTCTTTGTCATGTTCCTTTGAAGGTTATGTAACTTTGAAATAAAGGGATACTTATGTAGTAATTACATTTCCTTGAAAAAGAAAACGATAGTGAATAGAAATCTTTAACCATTTCATCTTTTATGTTTTAATGAAGACCCTCAATCGCAAAGGTGGTAATTGTGGAAAATTTGAAATTTTTCGTGTCAATGAATCTTTAAGATAATGGGCAACAATCTTCATTATTTAGTGGGATTTGGGGCCTTTTTATTAAAAATGTGAGAGTCCTACATTTTTGGGAGCTGAATATTGTGTGTGACGTACAACTGAATTATTAACATCAAAAGATGTTTTTCCATACGTGTTCATTTTAGTAATTACTAAACATGTTTTAAGTGATTTGACATATTTTAGGATGTTTCAGGTAATTAAAAAAGGCATTTTACTCTCTGCTTACAGGCCTGATTAGACCTTTGTTGGCCTGTGGGTTGTCGTATCATTGATTATATTGTACTTCTGTTCTGTGGAGCGGGAATGAATTTGAAAGGGGACAGAATGTGATAGCAGCACCGGGTGCCTGTGGCACCAGCACTTACGGCAGGGGAGGCCACCATCCCAAGAAGGAGAAACAGAAGGCATTTTGCAGGATTTTAATGAATGAATGCTTTCTGTTTCAAATTAACGGTACTCGTAACTCAGTAATTCTGTGCTTTTATTTTTGTATACTTTAAAAGCAAAAATTTCTTTTTCATTATGTGATAAATACGCAATGCCAGAATTGATTTTAAATTTACCCAAGAAATGTATAAAAGTTGACCATAACTGAAATTAGAAATGAAAAATTAATTTCCACAGGCACGACTCTGCTGTTGCTTTATGTAAAGTTAAGTAGTCGAAGCTACCAGGACGACAGCTTTTAGTCAACTTCACATCCATTCGGACAGCGATAATGGTCTAAAGATGAGAAATGGAGGCAGAGCACGTGTTGTGTCCTCCCTTTTAGATAAAATCGCCTGAAAATGGAGAAATGTGCCCACCAACGGAACTTGAAGCAGGTTGTGCAGTGAGCTTCCGGCTTGGGTGTTGGGAGAGGAACCGGAGCAGAGGGTGAAGCCTGCAGTAACGAGCTCTTTGACCTTTGAATGCGGAATGGGACCTCTCAGACCTGCTTTCTTACCCGTAAAATAGGAGGTTGGATCAGATCTCGAAGATTCTGTCCTGCCATAAGATGCTACAGTTTTCCCCAATGACTTTCTTCTATTCTAACTTTTTTTTGGGGGGGGGGGGGGAAGGTGCCATTTTATTTGTTTATTAACATCTTGGACTAAAATTAATTTGGTTTTAATCCTAGCTTGCCCAGTTACTAGCTAAGTGACCTCGGGCAGGTTCCTTTACTTGCTGATCTGTTTCTTCATGCTCAAATGGGGACATGCTATCGCCAGGGGTTTTTTGTAAGGGTCATGCTGGAAAGCTGTAAACGCAGAGGTGGGTTCAGAGCAAGGGTTCAAGAAATGTTAGCCTTTCTGTTATTGTTGAGAGTCATTTGTTCTCTTGTTAATGTTTATGTATTTGATTTTGTATTTTTTGTAGGCATAAAGCGGCGGCAGGCTTATTTTCTCATAGCTTTTGATTTTGCATGAGATAATAGTGGTGGCTGTGAAAATTTTATTACAAAAACACATGTTTTAAAAAGCCATTTAGAATATGGACAGAAATGCATCATTTCTTCTGTACCTAAGAAATAATATTGAAGGCAGCTGTTTGATTTATGTGAGTCAGAGAAAGAATTTGTTCAGAATTGTTCATGTTTGAAAGTCACATTGGTAGTAGTAAATACACAATTACAGGTAGAATATCTATATCTTAAATTATTTATTTCCTTATGGGAAAAAGTTCTGGGTAAAACAGCGCTATGGAATGCCACGGGGACCAAGGCCACTGGGATTAGTAATCAGGTTTTATCAACAGCTATTCTGAAAGGTTCTCTGGCCACTTTTAAAGTGTATAAAAATTACTACACTATTACAGTATAAATCTGTGCTTTAATCCAGCTGTTTTAGACACAGATGTCTATAGGATAGGACAGAGAAGTTTCTTGAGACATAATGTTAGGCAGTAGGGAGTGGTCACGACCGTGGCCATTGGAGGGTAGGCTCCATCCACACACGAAGGGCGCCTGTGCTCCTCAGCTCCAGGCACTCATTGCTGTGCAGGAACTCAAGCCCTGTGTTGCCAGATCTTTGCGTTTTTCAAGATCCTGAAATCCAGGCTCTGTGAGAATATTCCTGATTTTTAGACACAGTGCAGACCAGACAAAAGCACAACTATTATGCTGCTCTGGCCCGAGTTTCCACTCTCTACTTTCTAGGTCTGAATCAAGAGCCAAACTCCTGGCAGAAACAGGCAGCTCATCCTTCAGCACGAAACAAAACAGAAAACCTCTTCCTTTTGATGAGAGAAAAGGGGCACAGGCTCTCTGGTGAGCTGTGTGTGAATTTACTCTGAGAATGTTTCCTGAGCATCTTCTACAAGCCAGAGACAGGACAGAGGACAAGGCACCGCCCCTGCCCTCATGCGCAGCCCAAGTATTGCCTGTAAGAGAAGTGTGGTGCTCTGTTTGGCGAAATTTGCCTTCTGTGACATGATACCTGAGTCACTCCTCCTCTGTTCCTTCTCAGATGAATCCTTTGGCAAAAGTATTTCTGGGAGTCCTTTTAGGAGCTGTTGTTAAATTGGTAGCAATTCCTCATGGTGTGATAACCCCCTCTGCTACATTTTATAACTGACTCACTTGAGGACAAAGACGTTGTTTGCTGATGTGTGTGCTACAGGGTCACGTCACACATGCCCCACATTTCCGGGAATAACATTTATTTCAATTAATCTGCCCTATCATGTCAAGTACATTCAGGCATGCCCCGAAAGTGGTTTGTAGTCTGTGCAGACTAGGAGACAAAGAAAAAGGAAGACAGTTTCTCTCCTAAGGAGCAGAGAGAGATGGAGACATTAGGGTGACCAACCGTACTGGTTTCCCCGGGATGGAGGGCATTCCCGGAATTGGGATTCTCAGTGCTAAGACCAGGAGAGTCCTGGGCAAACCGGGACCAGCTGGTCTCCCTAGATCCCATTTCCTCTTCTGCTTGGACACACAGCTGGATTACACCTCCCAGCCCCTTGAAGTTAGGTGTGACATGGGACTCAGTTTTAGTCAATGGATCAGTGGCTGAAGTGATGGAACATTTGGCCAGGAGAAGTCCCACCTGCTGTGCTCCTTCCTCTTCCGCTGACCCGATGGGGAGGGCCTGGTGCCCTTGAATGACTGGTGTGCCCTCCCCCACTAACCTGGAACCGGCCAGCAAGGCCTCCTGAGCTGGAGTGTGTCGGTCATCAGGCATCTTAGAATCCGACCCTAATTAACACGGAAAGGAGGACGCCGACCTGGGGTGCTGCCGTCCAAGCTGAAATGCGTGGCATTGGCTGTGGTTGGGTGATGAAACCACTGGCAGCGGGAGAGGTTGGGACCCTTACTGTTGGCGGTGATACCTTCAAAGCCGCCCAGGTGCCCAGCTGAGCCTGTGGCCCTGAGGAGCCACAAAGTTAGTGACCTGTGGCTCTTCACTGTGTTTGACCAAGGCTTTTCTGAAAAGAAAGTGAGCTCAGGAAAGAGTGAGACCAGTTTATACGCAGAGAGGAAAGGGAATAAAAGATACAGAAATCTGGGGCTGTCTGGTATGGAGAAACCTGTTGCTTCTCCATCCCAAAGAGCTGGAAATAAGACTAACGGGTCAGTAAAGGCCTGTTAAGACCTTTCAGTTAAGCAAGGTGCTCCACCCCTTCAGCAAATATGGAATAAAGGGTCTGGACTCTCCATAGATGCCTTTGGTTCTAGGTGGCTTCCAGGTGCTGACTGTAGGCAAGACCAAGTACTGACTCACAACAATCTTGTCCAGAAAAATATTTTTGGCCGTGTTATTGACACAATGAATCAATCAGATACAAATAGGAGGGAAGCCTACAAATCTTTTGAGGAACTTTCATTGCCAAGGAAAACACAAGCCCAGACTTCAGCAGTAACAACAAAACTTCGTTGAAACCTTCCAATAATCCCCTGGCCTTGGAACAAGCAGGAGCTGGAGGTGGGCGAAGTGAGCCACTAAAGCTGTCCGGCTCCCAAGGAGAGCATTCTCTAATGCCCAGTTCACACGGGGTGGATACCAGGTGCGAAAGCCTCCCAGAGGTGGGAACCTGGAGTCTGGAGAATAACAGGCCAAGGATTTCCTCCCAGAGAGCAAAACCAGGGTCTAATCAGCAATTTAGCCCATTCTCAATGCCTAACCAGCAAGGTCTCATAACTGCTGAGGATGGGGACCTACTGTGTGTCCCCCATGCTTCCAGTGGGAGCTTTTTCCCAGTCGTGGTGCCCCGGGCTCTACCACGTGCACTGTCAGTGGAGGGGGAGGTAAATTTCGTCTTAGTTCTAGAACTTTAAGAGCCATACCCAGACCGGTGCCTCAGCTGGAGATCTTGGACTTTGTGAACTGGATGCAGCGGCTGGATGGGACGCAGGGAGGGCAAGAAGATGAAAAGTACCTTTGGAACCAAAGGGAGTCCTGTGCCAGGGACTGGTAGGTGTTTCTGGAAACACCTTCCCGGGCACACAGACTGTGCTTCCCTGATTCCCTTGCAGCAGGGAGAGCCTGTGATTGAAGCCTAGCCGAAAGAATGTGGGCAGGAAAGCTGTTTGGTTGTTTCCACGCCTGGTTCACAAATACTGCCCACAGACCATGCAACATACTCGTTCCCCTACAGCCAACTGGTTGGGGACAGACAACGACAACTACTTTGTAAACCATGTGTTGGAGATGATACAGCCTTAGCAGCCTGGGCCCCTGCATGACTGAGTGGAGCAGAGGCCCTCTCCTGCCTCCCCATCCCCCAACCTGAAACTATTCAGGATGGTTATAAGATAGCAAGAAACAAATTTCTGTTATGTTTCAGATACACACTTTTTTAGTCTGTTACCTTAACTGGTACACGGACCTGTGGATAATCAGAAGCAACAGTACAAAGCAAAGGGCATAGAGAACCAGGGGGCAGTAAGTAGAGTGAGACGAGTTAGACCCCATCACAGAGGGTTCCAGAAAGAGGGGACTCTTGCAGGTTGACTTGGAAGGAGCTGGGAAATAACACATGAGAAAAAGAACTTTTGCATAGTTATCAAAAAACAACTGGCTTCCCATGTGATAGGAGTGAGTTATCTTCCCAAGTGTTTGGAAAAGCACTTCTCTGCAGTGAGAACTGGCCTGCTGAGCTTGTGAAGTGTGACTCATTTTGAGAAGGAGTCAGCTAAGATCAGAGGTTGCAATCTGGTGACCCTTGGGCTATATCAAGCCTACTGACCAGAGCTGGCTCTCAGATGTGTTTTTTTAATAGTATTTGGAGGGGGAAAAAGTGAATTAGTGACATCCCTTTTGAAACTTGGATATCATTCCAAGTTCTGGCAACCAACCTTGAGTCTGTCTGGTCCTGCACGACTGTCAGCAGCTGCTCCTGAGTTGAGCTGCTGTTCACTTTAAACAGGGCGTGGCCTCCAGCCTGCCAGAGCCCACGCACTGGGATAGCCTCACGGCCACTTGCTGTCATGCCTCGCTCATCTGGCTGCATCCCTGGCTCAGGTAGGCGTTTGAGGTTGTGTTCCAGACCCAGACTGTAACACCTCATTCATAAAATCTGATGGCTTAATTCATTAAAAAAATTTTTTTCTACTTTTTTTTTTTTAATGGAGGTACTGGGGATTGAACCCAGGAACTCATGCATGCTAAGCATGTGCTCTACCACTAAGCTCTACCCCTCCACGCTGGCTTAATTCATTTCAACCCTGTTTTTAAAGTTCACATGATCTGAACCCTTAAAGAAGAAAAGAACTAGAATTTGTTCTATTACCTATTGGGTTTTATTTTGCTCCATAGATTCAGCTCTTGAAAAGGAGTCAAGTTATGCTTTTTCTACCACGGATGTGAAATGATCGAACAGGGCGCCAGCATGAAGACCTGCAGCCTCCTTTTGGGAAAAGGAAAATGGAATCCGTTTGTACTATTATGACGTGTTATTGAGCACTTACTG
Organism: Camelus bactrianus; assembly: GCF_048773025.1. Lineage (NCBI taxonomy): Eukaryota > Metazoa > Chordata > Mammalia > Artiodactyla > Camelidae > Camelus > Camelus bactrianus. Next base: position 18,705,766 of record NC_133552.1, read on the forward strand.
TGTGCTGAGCACTTGAAATGCAGCATCTCATTTCTTCTCTGCACCAGCCCTGTGAAGAAAGTATTGCCCCGTATTATAAAGGCAGAAGTAAATTGCCAACTATAAAGAGCTGATCAGTGTGATGCAAACCAGGTATGTCTGACACCAAGGTTGGTGCTCTTAGCCACCATTTTGGTCCCTTCCAATGCCCGGCAGCCCTGTCCAGGAGAGCATGTCTGGGGCCCGTGGCTGCCCCAGTGTGGACATTCTGTCCGTCCCTCAGTGTGTACCCCCAAAAAGGAGTGCTTGTGGCTGTGCAGGTCAGTGCTGGCCTGTGAATCCTGTTTCTTCCAGAAAACAGTAATAGATAACACCCTGTCCCAAACTCTCCTTGGTCTGTTAAGCTGCTTGGTTAGCAGGGTCCTGTGGAATTCTGGGAATTTTGTAAGGGAATTTTACAGAGGGAGGAGTAGGTGCAGATGGAGTCCGAGAGGGTCCGTAGGTGAATGGAGAGCACAAAGGCAAGTAGACCTCCCGCTTCCTCCTGCCCAGCACGGCACCAGGTGGATCCACAGCACAGATGAGACAGCCACCTTTCCTGCGCCAGTATCGCTGCCACTTGACCCAGAAAAGCCATCACTGGAGGATGAAATGATCCCATGGAGGATGCTAATATTCATTCATTCATTCATAAAACCCACCACATATATTAAGCACCCACAATGTGCCAACCTTAGGGAGCCCCTCTATGCCATGCAGGTACTGTTGTACATTATTATAAAAACACTTCTGCTTTTGAGGCAAAGACAGATCATATTAAGAATTATTATAATGCAAGACTATCTCCCTCAGCGTTATTGGACATGGAAGTGTTGTGGAACAAACTGGCGGGAAGAATTAATTCTGTCTGGGAAGTGGGTAATTGAGGGAGGGAAGAGACAGTTCAGAGAGGGTATTTTTGGTCTCGTTCCATGCTTGTTTGGGTAAGAGGTGTTGGAATACTGTCTGCTGTTGGCTGCCCAACATTCATTCTTGATCCTTCCATTGGGAGACCCCAAGGTGGCTACAGGAACGGCCCTGCTTGACAACTGACCCTCCCCTGGTCACGGTGACCCAACCTGATCCAGTCATGGTGAACTTTAACCCTCAAAGGACTCAGGAGTCTTGCTCTGGCCTCTCTCTTCTGGGATTGGCCATTTGAAAATGAAATGCTTAAAAGTGCCAAAGCCATGAACTAAAAGTTTAGGGCACCTGTAGGACCCATTGTGTGGATCCAGAAGATAGAAGCAGCCTAAAGAAAGCTGGGCTGAGATGTGAATCTTTGTGACAACATTTGAACGCTGCATTCAACTGGATCTGAAGCCAGGTCTACCCCTGGGCACTGCTCTTTCCTCTGAAGCTGGTTTAAGTTAGGTTTCCTGTGGCTGGCAAACCAGAGGACCCCTCACTAATACAGATCCTTTCTGTTCCCTTGTCAACAGATTGGAAGTCTGGTTTTTTTTTTTCCATAAGAATAATTATGATTGCATACTTTGAATTTTGGAAGGAATAATTTTTGCTGTGTACTTTGAATTCCCAAAGCTCTATAGGATGGCTAAGTCTGTCATGAGATGAAAGAAGAAAAGAGAAAGAAAGAAAGAGAGAAAGAAAGAAAGAGAGAAAGAAAGAAAGAAGGAAAGAAAGAAAGAAGGAAAGAAAGAAAGAAAGAAAGAAAGAAAGAAAGAAAGAAAGAAAGAAAGAAAGAAAGGAAGGAAGGAAGGAAGGAAGGAAGGAAGGAAGGAAGGAAGGAAGAAAGAGAAAGAAAGAAAGAAAGAAAGAAAGAAAGAAAGAAAGAAAGAAAGAAAGAAAGAAAGAAAGAAAGAAAGAAAGAAAGAAAACATCTTTCCCATGGTTTCAAATTGAATCAGTTGGCATATGAAAATTTTACTAATACTATAGATGAAGGACACCATATTCAACTGGTCCACGTGGTTGAGACCATTCTGTAAATGACCAACTGTAATCTACATGGAGGTAGTACTCAACTCTGTCTAGGAAGGTCCTCGAAGGCTCCCCGAGAACATGATACCTGAGCTGTGCCTTCTAAGATAAATTGCCAAGAGGGAGGGGGAGGAATGTTGGTGGCGTCTTGTGAACATGCAGAGAGGAATGGAAACTTTGGGATAATTTCCTTTAACTAGAAAACAAGTTGGTGGGATATGAGGCAGGAGAGGGAGGGCTCAGGCCTGGAGGGCCCTGTAATCACACTAAGGAATTGTAGAGAAAGAAAACACTATAAAGTCCATTTTAGGAAGAATTTAGGAGGAGTGTGGGAGTTTCTGGCTTAGGTAACTGGGTGAGTGATAGTGGTCCCCAGGGCAGGAATACGAAGGCAGAGCCAACCTGGGAGACTAACCAAGGTCAGTTTTGAATGTGTAGAGTAGGGAGCCTGTAAGGTATCCTAGGGGAGATTTCCTCCAGCCAGCCCCACCTCCGGCTCCGGGACGGGGGAGGTCCGGACTAGCTGGCCGAGATGCTCGTGCGCATGATGCCTGTGCTTTTCTCTTCTTCCAGGGCACGCCCAGACCACCTTCCCAACCTCCTTGTGGTAATGTGTGCCATGCCTTGCCCATGGACGGTGAGCAGAAGGGAGGTGTGCCACCTGCGGGCATAGCCCCGAGGGACCTTCCCATGCTCTCAGCATCCATCCCCGGGCTGGTTGGGAGGGCTGTGAGCCCACGGGGAGGGCAGAGCTACAGTCTGAAGGAGCCAGGCATCCTGCATGACTGTGTGGCCCAGAGAACCTCCTCCCCACACCCCCTCCCAACTCAGAGGAGAGGGAAGAGTGACCTTGGCCTGTGCTGCGCCTCAGACATTTGGGGATGTTTATTACAGCAGTTCGCCTGCCTTGACTAACGCAGCTGAAGAAAGTGAGTTGAGAGTCATTTTCTTACCAAGTCCAAGCTCATCCTCCTCACCTCACAACAGGCCAATAATTTGACAGACGAGTTGTTGGGGCAAGAAACAGAGACTTTATTCAGAAAGCCAGCAGACCGAGAAGGTGGGAGACTGGTGTCCCAAAAAGATGGTGTCCCATCTTCCCTAAGTTAGAATTCAGGCTTCCTTTATACTAAAAGGGGAGGGGATGGGGTTGGTTGTTGCAAACTTCTTGGTGTCAGAATCCTTTGTTCTTGTAGCTGTCAGGTCACGATGTTCCTATAAACTTCCAAATGTTGTTCTCTGTTCTGCAGCTTTTTATCTCTATATTAACAGACAAGTGTTATGTACGCCTTCAAACGTCAGAGGCTTAAGTATGGGCTACCTTGTATATTTCAGGCAATAGGCAATGTTCTTTTACAAAAGGTGCAGAACCAGCACGACGAAGCCCAGGCAACAGAGCACAGAGGTTAGAGCTAAAGGAATACATTCAATATGGAGTCAGATTTGTTCTTGCCTGTTATAGGACCACAACACAGGTGGAGGAATCAGGTCTTCTCAGAGAACAGGCAGGAAAGTGAAGGTGGTGGCAAATACAGATGGATTTTCCCCCTGTGAATTAGGAAGTCGGGGTCTGTGCAGAAAAATTCAGATGGCAGAGGCTAGAAGTTTGAGAAAAGTGGTGAAGGTAGAATCACACAGATTTTTGGGAGGAAGCCATTGACATTAGGGACTTTTGGTTCCAAGAACAAATCCAGACCTCGTAGGATCCTAGTGGTCTCTGCAGAACCTCTGCCTCCAGGTCAGGTGGCCTGGGGACCAGGCTCCTGGACTGGTGGTCTGGGTCTGAGCAGAAGATGAACTCAGATGAGACAGGAGACACCGGGGCGGTGACCAAGACAATACACATGGGAAAAAATGGGGATCTGGATTTCAGTGGTGGTTTAAGGGAAAAGCAGGGGGCGTAAGGGGTTATTTAAAGACACGAAGGCTGTAGAAATGAGAGGACTGTGTGACTGACTAGATACAAGGGTTAGGACGTTGGTCCTGGAGGGGTGCCTGCAACAGAGAGCGGCCTTGGGAGGTTCTTCTATCCCAGCCGTACTGACACCTACAAAGTTACACAGCTGACTCACATTACACAGGAGTGAGGGGAGGGGCTCTCTAAACAGCCTCTGCTTCTATTCCCTCCCTCCTCTTACAGAGGGGACGCTGAGTGCCAGGGACATGACGTCACATATCCATGACACAGAGTTCGTGGCCAAGATAGCCCTGGAACCGAAAGTGAATAGAAGGGAAAGGGAAAAGTTGGTGACAGATGGGAGGAGACAAGAGGAGGGGACACTCATTCATTCATTCTTCCACTCACTTCTTCATCCACCAAGTGTGTATTGCCTTTTAGGCCAAATATGAATATGACCTGGTAACATCCTTTAAGGAGCTTCTCGGCAAAAAGTGGACACAGACAGCTGCTGGAAAAAGTGTGCAGGAGACAGTGGGTCAGGAAGCAGGAGTCATTTTTGCCGGTATTGTTGGAGTGGGTGGATGATGAGCATCAGAAAAGCTTCCAAAAGGGAAAAACTCAACTGAATCTTAGAAGATGAGGTGGGCCAAATGGGAAAGGATCTCTTAGCGGAGGAAGCAGACAGCAGGCAGAAAGCAAGCTGTGCTCTAAAGCAGCCCTTGGGTTGGAAAAGTGAGTGCTTCTCCTTGGAAATGACGTTGTGATTGGTGGGGAATTTGAAGGAGACTTCAGAGAGAGAGGTCTTGGGGTAGCACGTGTTACAGCTTTGCCCCTCGGAGGTCTGGCCAGTGCACATCAGCCAGTGGAGCGGGGAGTAAGTTGCACCTGTCAACTCAGCTAAGAACCGGAGGAGGCAGTGCTCAGAATCAACCTCTGGGCTCTGGGATCAGCTCCACTGACTGCACCACGAGCTGCCAGACACCACATGGAGGGCTGGGATCCTGCAGGCGAAGCAGACTCATAAATAACGCAAATAAAAAGTGACAGTGCTGAAGTCCCCGAGGGAGGGTTGGGGGGGTGATTCACTCTAGCTTGGGAGGGGCAGCAGAGGTAGGAGCTTGAGGAATGAGCAGGGTTTTGATAGAGTGGATGGGGAGTCATAGAGTGGTAAGAGCTATGCTGGGGAAAGCGTGAAATATTCTGATGGAATTTTTACCTTAGGGAGGAGCCTTCTTGGATTTCAAAGCAATGAATAGCTGGAATCTGCATTTTCTGTGAGCCCGGATTCTTTGGGTCTGCCCAGCCCTTGTCCTCTCACCTGCCAGGTTCAGCAATTCTCTTACCAAGTTTCATTTTTTTCCCAGTTCATCTGGTACTTTGTAGATGCTAAATAAATGTTGAATGAATGAATAAATGGAAAAGGGTGATGAAAAAAGATTTGGAAGGGTCTCTCTCCTTCCACTACTCGGGAAATCTTTTGTAATTCTGAGATTATAAAACAGAAGATTTGGTTTACTCAGAAGACCCAAATCTTAGCTTCCTCCTCCGGTGTTCTTAATCATTTTTTGTGCTTTGCAGCCCTTTGGTGTCTGTTGACCCCTTCTCAGAATAAGGGTTTTGTTGTTGTTTAATAGTCTTTGTCAGGGAACAGATTAGTTCCTTTTGTTTGTTTTGAAACAAGGTTTTAAATATTAAAATTAAATATACAAAATCAGAAAAACTTATATTAAAATTTAGTTATGGGGAGAGGATATAGCTCAGTGGTAGAGCACATGCTTAGCATGCAGGAGGTCCTGGGTTCAATCTCCAGTACCTCCATTAAAAATAAGTAAATAAATAAACATAATTACCAGCCCCCCCCAAAAAAACCCAAACAGTAAATTAATTAAATAAATAAATTTTAAAAAGACTTTAAAAAATAATATGAAAAAATACAGTTATAAGAATTTTTAAAAATAAATTAGTGTCATACTAATAGACAATGCTGATTTATTAATACATTCAGTAACTAGATCGAGTAGCAGGTCTCATAAATGACTGTAATTTCAAAGTAGCGATGAGCTTAATGGCATTTTGCAGTGTCCGCAACACTCCTAATAAAGCGGAAGATATCTATGTTTTCTATTGGTGATAAAGTCACAGGAAGTGCTAACACAACTACTGTCTGTTGCCTGTGTTGGTTACCAAAGGAAACACGTAAGGACAGTTAGAGGTTAGTGAAACAAAGATGCTTGATTTTCCCCCCAGCTAAGGTTGGGCAGCCACTGATTCTCTCCCTGGCTGTGAGCTTCTTCCCGCCACCCCTCAACATCTTCACCTGCTCTGCTACCAAGGCCGTGGGTGCTGGGGCAGGGGCATCCCCAGGACCGGGTGCCTGCTGCCAGAAACCACCACAGGGAGGTCAGTCAAGGAAGCCACCGAGTTGGTACTTTGGAGTAATTTTGGCCCTTTGGATGCAGGAGGAAATGGTTTGTCTCCAGGAAAATTACTGGACTCAAAAGCTGGAATAACAGACTAGAATAAAGCAGGCTGTTGGAATAAAGTGCGCAGGATACCGTGGGGCAAGAAGGAGGCTTCTAACTTGGGAAGTTTTAAGCAGCTCTAATCTCTAAATTTTCTTCTTTTCACCTCACTGGACAAAAACTCAAGGAGACCCCGGGAGCTGCATAAAGGCCTTTGAGTTGCCAGGAGTCAGCTGAAGGGGCTCATTTGTGTATTTATTTGTTTGTTCGTATACTTGTGTGTTTGTTTGATTTGTGTATCAAATTGGAAATGATGAAACAGTTGATGACGGTGTGTGGAAACAGACTTACTCTGGGTGAGGGTCAACATTTCTGCAACAGTACCTGAAACCTTAAATACATGCCTATGCTTTGGTCTGGCGACCTTGCTGTTGACATTTTTTCTTAAGAAAATAACTATATGGCTTCCTATGTGTATAAAATGTTTATTGGTGTTTTAAACAATAGCAAAATTAAAAATTGAGTCAAACAAAACAAAACCCCAAAACGCAGGAGAAGTCATTCACCATATACGCAAAGAGGGCAGAACCACATGCTGCTGGATCCAAAAGTGCATAACAGTTGGAAGAGCTGAGTCACACATTCACGGAAAACGTCAGAAGCCCTCAAAGGCTAACAGCGGTCGTCTTTGCTTGTGGGATTGCGCTGGCCCTGTTTTCTCGCCGTGCCCTCCTGGGGTTTCTCGAGGTCTTGCGGGGAGTATGGAGTTTGGAGCTCAGCTAGAGACACCCATTTCCCAGGACACGTGTGGTGAATTTGTGTCTGAAAGAAGGACCACTGCATTTCTTTCAAAAAGCATTTCTCCAAGAGCTCAACTCAGACTTGCCTAACTGTGTGAATTCAATGAGGATAACTTAAAAAAAAAAGAAAGAAAAAGAAAAAAGAAAAGAAAAGCTGGGATGGGGAAAGATGAGGAAATGCCTGAAGTGTTTGCCTGTTTCATTATCCAAAGCCAGAATCTCTGGTAGAGAGTTGGCATCACCACCCACCCCTTGAATCTCCCCCCACCACGGAGAGTAAACCTGGTGATCAGATGGGGTCCACGTGGGCCTTAGCTGCTTACAAGTGAGCATATAACTATCAAGCTGCCATGCAGGCTGGGAAACGGGCCTGGGAGGGGTGAGTGTCTCGTGGGCTTAGGGGCCACTGGGCTCAGTGGACTCCTCCTCACTCCTGACCCCTCACTGCCTCTTCTCACCTAGATGACACAGAGGTCCAGGTGACATTGAGCAAGGAACTTATATTCCTTTTATGAAATCCTTAGGCTTCTGAATTCGCTAAGTTTAAATGCCTGACCATCCTGATACTTTGCTTTGGCTTTGCAAACTTTTTCTTCCAGAGATTGATTGCATCTCCATTTCAACAAATATTTATAGCCCGTTCATGCCTTCGCTCCACAAATATTTACTGAGTGCTCACGTCAGCAAGAGCAAACTGTCGTGCTCCCTCCAGGACTGCGGGGCCCCTCCATCCACCATCCTGGCAGATTCCAGCCATTCTTCCCAGTTTGGTTAAGGGAGGCCCTTGGGGTGGGGACATGGAGCGCTGAGGGGAGGGACTCACATTCTGGGCAGGTGGGGGCCTCACTGGGGGGCTGCTGGGAGGCGGGAGGGCACCAGGGTGGACGAGGGCAGGACTGCTGAGGTTGTCGCCAGCTCAGCAACAAGGAGCGATGCTGGGCATGCGGGGGGCAGGCAAGGCTGCGGCCCCTCTGGAGTGAGCTGGTTTCTATGTGACACTAATCGGCAATCTTTATGCGGTTCACTCCTTCCTCCACCCATCCACCTACACCTGGAGAGATCTTTGCCTGTACCTCCCCTAGGTTTTGTGCAGCCCTGAGCGCCTAACACAGCCCCTGCTGCCTGGGAGAAGAGTCAGGAAAGTCAGTGGCGGGAATCTAGAAAAGGGCTGGGCGGGCATCAGTGGAAGGGGCAGCCTGGAGCAAAGGAGGAAGTGACCAGCTCCGCTGGAGGGGCGGGGACGAGGGAAGAGGGAATTCCAAGGAAGGAAGAGGGGGTGTTAACAGCAGAGATGTGTGAAGCAAGACTGCCTGGCCCCGAACCAGGTCTTGCCTTCACAGCCAGGCTGCTTGTCCCAGAGGCAGCAGGCTGCATGGCAGGGAGCATCGTGGTCACACCAGGGGCCACTGAGAGCCGAGGCCAGAGTCAATGTACTCAGATTCGCCTTTGGAAATCCTGAGCTGACATCTGGGGGGAGGGCAGGTTAGGGATGAAGGGCTGGGCTGGGATCGTGGCTGATGCTGGGGCACTGAGACCACTTGGGAACCTGCAACCACGGGCAGTGGCGGTGACCCAAGGAAGAGGTGACGGAGCTGAGAAATATCTAGGAATAAAATGGACAGGCAGCGTGTAGGGGGCAGTCAGGAAACCAAGGGAGGGAGGCCAGCAGTTACGAGTGCTGTGTGGGCCACTTGCCTGCTTGGCTGTAGAAAGCTGGGTCCAGTGTTGAGTTGGTTCTGGGACAGCCTGGTAGGGAGCCTGGATGCAGCTGTTTGCTGGAATTTGGAGTTGCGGAGAGAGGAGGACCTTGGGCCAGAGCTGAGCTTTACATAGCACTGTCCTGGTACATGGGACCTGCGACAGAGCCAGGCAGCTGAGGGGCCACCAGAGCTTCCACCTGCGACCTGGGGCCAGTCCTTTCCCCTCTCAGTCCTCGGTGTCCTGCTCTGTACCCTGGGTTGGGCGGTGGTGCGGATGTAATGACCGAACCTAAATAATGTGCTTAGAACAATGCCGCTATACAGATGTGCCCAAAGCGTGGTAGCTACTCTCCTCAGGACTGTTTGGGACCCCTCAGGGTGTACGTGGTGGCCGATTCTTATGAATGGATGAGATGGCTCAGGGAGACGGAGCTGTGGGAGGACGCGAGAGACAGAGGGCAGCTGTGACCCTCAGCACGTAAGGACGTTTTCTCGTTCCGCCCCGAGTCTCTGAGTCAGAATGGTGGCCAGAGCAGATGACGGGGCTGTGGTTTAAAATCTTTTCAAAACAAATTCTCATCAGACCTTCTAAATATATCAAGGGGTTTAGTTTTATGAGCAAGGCAAATTAAGCCTTTACTCTTTGTGTTTTGAAAAGAACAAAGTGGTACTGTAACCACCATATGGGATATTTTTAAGGTACATGGGAAAAACTTGGTGTTAACCAGCTGTGTGACATTCAGGAGTCACCCGCTCTCTCTGAGCCTGAGTTAATTCACCGTAAAATGAGTCACTTGGATCATAGTCATTGCTCGGGTTTCTTCCAGTCCTAAAAATCTAGTTCTGAAGGCAACCAACTGTCTGGCTGGTTTTAGTTACTTGATGTATTTGAAAGTCAAATGGCGGATTGTCTTTAAAAATATGTGTATGGGACGGGTAAGGGGAGGCTTTGTCCATAGCAGGCGGGATACCAAAGCAGGTGGGGAAAGGACGGTGTGAAGGAGGTCAAGGGGTCCCACAGCTCCACAGGGAGGTCAGTCAGTGGGTCAGCGGCCCGGCCTGGGCCCCTGTGTGTGCTAGAAGCAAACACCCTCCCACAACGATGGCAGACACCATCTCTGCCTCCACTGTATTTACAATCTGTTGGGAAAGTGAGAGAACGAACTCATTCCAACAATGAGTGAAACGATGCTAAGACCACAGGCAAGTCTCTGAATCTTTTCAAGCTTCTCTGTGGAATGGGGACACAGATGTTCCCCTCAAGTTATGAGAGTAACTGCCCTAACACGGTTTGTTTCTTTATATTTGATGGGACTTGCAGAGATGCATAGAGTACAACAGAAGTGAATAAGTGAGGACATGGAGATGAAGGGACAAAAAGATAAAGGAAAGGTAAATTAATCTCCAAATTGCGCATAGATGGCCTGTGAGAGTTGCTAGCAGTGGTCTGAAAATTCAGTTCTGAGCTTCTCAGCTATCAAAGAAAGAAGGAAATGTGATCAGTCTGATCATATCACTTCTGGTGACAGTTTTGCAGTGGCCCTACTGCCTTTAGATAAAAGCCAGGCATCTTCTTTGTCTCACAGCTTCCCTGGCTCCCACCAGCCGCCCACAGGCCATGGTGAAGAGCCACCAGCCTTCTCCCTTTCATGGACCGGCCACTTTGCCACTCTCTCATTCTTTCTTTCCAGGCTCAGCTCACCCATCTCTTCCTCTAGGAAGCTTTCCTGACCCCAGAGTGCTGCTCTCTGTTCCCCAAGAATCCTGTCTTTCTTGCCTGTAATTGCAGGTCTGTCTTCTCTCTGGTTACCCACCTCCTTCCCCAGGGCTCCATCCCTCTCAGGGCGCTGGACCACAGTAGGCGCTCCGTAATTATTGGCAGAATGACTGGAAAGTTGCGCAGCTTTTCCGGTCCCGAGATCTCTGGGTCAGGCTACCCCCCACAGATCTTCAGAATGAGGGTTCCCTGTGGAGTGGGGGACACACTGCAGGACCCCACAGCCTGGCTGGTCGGACTGAGTAAATGGTGAGCTAGCAGAAGTGGATAGAGGCTAATGGTGTCCTGGTGACAGCAGGACTTGCTACAGGAAGTAATCTCAGATGATGAGAACTGAGGTGGGAGTTTCCTGCAAGGGAGGGAAGGAGAAGGGGAAAGAGTGAATTTAAGGTAGTTTACAGAAAATCTGCAAAAGTCACATTAGGAACCCCGCTATCTATGACCACCCCTCACACAGTGGAGCTGTAGACGTTAGTGAGATTTTTGAAAATAAACAAAAGATCAACCCCAGAAAAGATAAGGCAGAGGATGATACAAACCCATACACCCAGGGGACATATTCTAGGGCGAAGGTCACAGAGGTGAAGGGCCAGCAACTAATCTGAAATATTCAGGCAATGAGAAATTCACATGGTGAAACCTTTCAGACTTGCTGAGCTGGGAAGATGCGGTGGTGAACTTCATGGAAAAGTCATAGTGAACAGTCCACACTGACATTGTGTGTAGACGTTGGCCCAAAGATCTTTAATCATTTTATATATAGATGCCTTATTTTATGTGTGTGTGTGTATAATTGGATTCTAAGTTACTTACTTAAAAAGAGCAAGAAAATGTCCTTTTCTTGCATTTTCCCACAGTATCTGTCCTAGAATCTTCACATCATATGCGCTTGTTGAGTTAAACTGGATTCAAAGGTTTGAAGAGATACAGTTTTCAGACATAGGGAAGTCTTGCTAAGTGTAATAGTATAGGCTTGTACTTCAGATAGGTTACAAAGGATCACTCACTTGTAAAAATATTCACTCTCCCATTAAAAAAAAAAATGACCCAGACCCTCTGTGCAAAAAGACTCAGGAGTTTTACACAATAAAATACTCCATGTGAGTCATCACTGTGAAATGACTTCCAAGGAGATTCTCAGGACTCCTGGGCTGCATTCATTTTTTAAGTGTGTGATGGTCCTCTCCTCTGCTGATCAAATCAGATCTGCATAAGATGTTCTGTTCTGGGCCCCATATCTCAGAGATGAGATGGGTAAACCCAGAATGCATTCGGGAAATGGTGACCAGGAAGGAGAGGACGCTCAGAGTTAAGAGATGCAGGAGACAACCAAAGGAAGAGGATTCCACTTACACTCTCATTCACCGTCTCACCCAAAACGGAACCTTGGTACCAATCCTAGACTCCTTCGCCTCCCTCAGTCCCTCTTGGACCCCCACATTGCTCCGCATTCCCCACTGTCCCCAGCCAAGTTCTGGTGCCCCTTGTGCCTCCCCCAAGATCTGCAGCCACCCTCTTCCCCCAGGCCTGCTCCCCTCCACCCGTCCTCCCATGATTCTCAAGCTGAGCTTTCTAAAATGCACATCAGTTTGTGCCCCTCCCTGCTGGAACTCCTTAATAAATACTCACACATTCAGCCTCCGACTCAAGCCCACTGTTAACAGCCTTATCCTGTTCCCTCCCCTTCACAAGCATCCTCAGCTCTGGCTGGCCGTAAATCCAGCAGGTCCTCCAATATGCCATGCATTTTCTCACCTCCCACTTTTGCGTATCAGGGTTTCATCTCCATGCTGAGCTGGAACAGAAACTCAACTTCAGGACTATGCTAGGACAGAAACAACTCCAGCTAACAAACGAAAAACGAAAGTATTATCACGAATGTAATATATGCCTGAATACAAGGTAACTTTGAATATAAAACATTTCCCAATAAGAAGGTTCTCTGCCTCGCCTCGATTTTCTTCCCCCTGTGTTGGATATTTACACTTATCGGGGAGGAGGGAGAGATGGCAGCCAGTAGCTGTAACTTTATAACCACCCAACATCCTGAATTAAACAGTTTTCCTCCCCAGCAGAAGATCCCCAGGGAACATTCTGAAGGGCCGAGCTTGGGACCTTTCCTGAGCCAATCACTGTGAGCAGGGCTAGAGGTTCACTCTGATTGGTCCTTATAGTAGAGAGGGGCAGGGCAGAGTCTGGGACCAGGGAGCCCTCTGCAAGGAAGGAAGCAGACAAAGTGGTTCCCGAAGGAAAGGATGCTAGGGAGATGGACCACAGTGTCTTCTCTCTTACAAGCCCTCCCTCACCTTCCCTGAAGAGTTAAGTGCTGCTTCCTAGGTGATTCCAGAAGTCCTCATTAACACCTCTCTCCCAGTGTGGGTTATTTCACCCTGGTTTTGGGGGGTTATATGCCTTCTCACCCATCAGATATAAATTCCTGGAGAGCAAGGATTTTGTTTGTACTGATCACCGTCTGTCTGCCCTCCGTGTTCCCTCCCCACCTTCTTCCCCCTGCTCGCCCATGGGGACTGCATCACTAGGACCCTGGGCCTGGCTTGGCAGGTGGGGCTCATCAGCAGGAGATGAGAGGGAGAGAGGTAATCGAGGCTGAGATATTTGTCTCTCTGGCTCCTTGCTCTGCTGTTCACAGCCCCGGGGTTCTGTGCTATCTCTTTACATTTCCTTGAACCCGTTCCACACCAGATAAATAGCTCCTTTATTAAACTCTCCTCGTATTACCCAATTAGAGCATGCCACCTGGTTCCTGCCAGACCCTGCCTAACACAGTGTTCTATTCATCTTTGTTTCCTCAGGACCCAGCACTGAGCCTTCCGCACCATGGGCACTTAATAAATTCAGGAGTTAAGGAATGAATGAGCGTCGGCTGGATCAAGGAGTGTTGAGCTCTATATGGAAAATGGTCTCAGGGAGTAGGTTTCGAATTTTTTTTGGTCAGAACACATAATAAGAAAGGCGGCTCCAACTGCAGTGCAGTGGACACATACATATTTATATGTAACTAAACAAGAAGTTTTGTGAAGCAATGGTTATTTACCTTTACTATTTGCAATGCATTGCGGTATTTTCTGTTTTATTCTCCTGTCCCAAGTTCAAATTTTGTTATGGTCTGTTAAATTGTTTTATGACCCCTCCCAAATTGTTGCAGCCATGGCTTAAGAAGCACCAGCCCAGTGACCATTAGCCTTCTTTCCATGCTGGAGAGTCTGTGATTCCAGAGGTAGAATTCTGGCACAACGAGTGAGAACATAATAGCGTCACAGTGACGATGCATGTAGTGGGAGTTGGCTTCATTACCTTGAAAAATCAAACAAAATTCCAGCTTCCATTTTTTTTTTAATAGAATTCTTTCTCAAAGTTTTTTTTTTTTTGAAATTTTGGAGGAGATGAGTGGATGAGAGCTCTCAAAACCCACTGGTGTACATGAGCAATTTTAAGTGTCGGGTTCATAAAAGCCAGTGTGGGGACCACAGGCCTGGGCACCCCAGAGAAAACGTGAAGAGGAGAGCTAATCTTGTGTGCCTGTCTATGTAAGAGGGAAGAGCAAATCTGACTCCATATTGGACCTGTTTCTTTTACTTGAACCTTTGATTGTATTGCTTTTGCTACAAGTTAAGAATGTTGCCTATGGCCGGAAATATACAGGACAGCCTATTCTCAAGGCTCTGACCTTTAAGGGCACCACACTTTTCCATTCATATAGAGATAAAAAGTTGCAGAACAGAGAATAACAGTTGTCTTGTCAGGAACATCATGACCTGACCTACAAGGACAGCTACAAGAACAAAGGATTTTGACACCAAGAGGTTTGCAGCGACCAGCGACATCCCCTTCCCTTTTAGTATAAGAGACCGGAATTCTTACTTGGGAAGATGGTTCGTTCGGACACTAGTCACCATCTTCTCAGTCTGCCAGCCTTCTGAATGGTCACTACTTCTTGCCCCAACAACTCGGCTCCTTCTCCTCAGCAAAAGCATGTGTTAGTGCCCTGGTTACATGTAAAGCCTGACCAAGAGGACAATGCCGGCCGGTCCCTGTCACCAGGGGCTGGTAGTCAGCAGGCCATGGCACCTACTTGCAACTGGGTATTGTCTCCCTCTTTAAACCTCAGCCCAAGTCTGTGGTCCTCTCCACCTCAAAAATTGTATGATTCTATTTTAAAAACTGAGTTCTATGTTCTCTGAAATTGACTCTCCCCTCCCAATTCACCATCTGTCATTCTCCTGGTATCTGAACTGTAAAGCCAACTTGGAAGATGGGAATAGTTATTATTTGGTTGTGATTCAGAATCAGATCCTCAAAACCCCATCTTCAACTGGACATCACCTCCCTGCGAGGTTCTTGAGAGTGATAAACACAAAGAAGACAAGCCCAGGTGGGTGGGCACATGACCAGATGGGGCCCCAAAGTGGAGGCTTGGCCCACCAGGCAGGCGAGCTGTCATTTACTTGTTTATTCCTCGTCATTCTTTCGAAAATTCATATCAGCGCCTACGATATGTCAGGCACTGGGGAGAGAACAGTGAACAGAGTCTTTGTCCTGGTGAAGCTTATCTGCTGGTGGGGGAATCAGGAAAGAAACAAGTAAACCAATATACAGATACCAACATATGAGATGGGGGCCAGTGCAGGTGGCAGGTGAACCCAGCTGAGGTGCATGCAGGCCGTGAGTGTGTGTGTGTGTGTGTGTGTGAGTGTATGTGGGTGTGTGATTGCACCGGAGAGCGGTACTTTAGTTAGTAATGTGAGTGAGGTCTCTTTGAGGAAGGGACGTTTGATGAGACAGTCAAGTGGATTCGAGGCAAGGAAATATTTAGAGGAAAAGCATCTGGAGCAAGGAAGAGCACACACAGAGGCCTTGAGGCCATGAAGAAGACTCTTTAACACCCAGTGGGAGAGGCGGGCCCGGGCTCAGTGTCCTCCTCTGTGCTTCTTTACCCTAGCCCATGCCAAACTTGGCCATCTTTTTAACACCTAGACTCAAAGAATTCTAAAGCTATTTTTAATTGTGATAAAATATACATAACATAAAATTTACCATCTTAACCAGTTTTAAGTGCACAGTTCAGCAGCATTAAGCATATTCACACTGCTGTTCAACCATCACCACTGTCCTTCTCTAGAACACTTTTCGTCTTGCAAAACTGAAACTCTATATCCATTAAACAACGGCCTATTTTCATCCACCCCCAGCCCCTGGGAGTCACCATTCCACATTCTGTCTCTAGGAATTTGACCATTCTAGGTACATCATTTAAGTGGAATCATACAATATTTGTCCTTTCATGACTGACTGACTTCACTTAGTACCATGTCCTCAAGGTTCATCTATGTCAGAGCATATAGCAGAATTCCCCTCCTTTTTCAAGGCTGAATAATATTCCATTTACTTGTATACCACATTTTACTTATCTGTTCATCAGTCGATGGACACTAGGTAGCTTCTACCACCTCTTGGCTATGGTAAATAATGCTGCCTTCAACATGGCTGAGCAGATGTCTCTTCCAGTCCCTGCTTTCAATTCTTTTGGGAATATTCCCAGAAGTGGATCAACAATTTTAGAGCATCTTCCCTTGAATTGACCTACTGATCTTTGCACGTGGCCCCTGTTAATTACACGCCTATCAAGTGGCCACATCTCTGTTCACATCCCTCTCCCCTCTGGACTGTAGGTTCCTGGTGAGCTGGTTTCTGTGGAAGGAACACAGTCTGCACTCCAGAAGGATTTACTAAATGTGCAAATCTGGACAGGGCTGCTGCTGAGAGGAGGGTAAAGGGTGGGCCTGCACCCCCACCATGTGTATTTTATATACTGGGCTTCTTGGATTTTGTTTGTAAGGAGGGCATTGCCCCGAAATAAAAGCTGATATTAATCAGTTGCCTGGGGGAGAAGTGGAAACTGACAGAGGGTAAGTCATCTGCCAGGCGTCCAGGTGCACATAGCTGCCCGGCCAGGATCCCAGTCCAGGCCCCTCTGTTCAGAGCTGCTGCCACCATAGCCTTAGCCAGGAAAGGTAATTGTCTGCTGTTCATTTCTCCTTTCCCTCTGCCTGACTCTGTCCCTCACCTCAAAGGTCAGAGCAGAGCCAAGGACAGAGGAGAGGGCAGACCCCTCACCAAATCCAGCCTTGGCCCTGGGCGCCTGCCGGGCTGGGCAGAGCAGCCCCACGTGGAGCGAGCAGGGCCCCCATCTGCAGGGACGTGTGCTTAACTTTCCCATGAGTTTCAGTCCAGGTCAGCGGGTCTGACAGAGAGAAGGAGAGTATGATGCAGAGAAACAGAAACTCCCTAATGGAGTTTAGGGGTTAAATGATCGGAAAAGCTCTTGGAACAGAACTCAGAAGACAGCAAGGGCTCTGTGGGTGATTTTTATTATCCCAGAAGCAGAGAGAAAGAGAGAAGGTGGGTGGGAGAAGGGAAGGTGGGAGGCAGGGATGAAGAACAGGTCCTTGAAATCGAACAAAAGGTAGAATCTGGGCAGCGCTCCCTTGCCTGGTGCTTCTCCGGTAAAGGTGACTATGCTCACCTTCCTCCCCCATTGTATTTCTAATTTTAAATAACAGCCTCCATTGTGTAAAGGAAAACAATATTCTGGATTCCCTGCAGTACCTCGGCACTCTGTGCAGTGAGTCTGCCTGCAACGCCCGTGGAGGTGGTGGGGACAGGGCTTCAGGGTCTAGTCTCCCCTCCCTGCTGGCCTCAGCCCTCGCTGTCTGCCCCCCAACCCCCATAAATCATCTGGGCTTCAACCCACCTTTGACATGAGGAAAATTCTTCCCAGTTGTGTAGGTGAATCCCAGAGCCTCCAGGACCTGGATTGAGATGGTTCCTGGCTCCCTCCAGGCCCCAAAAAGACTTCCCCAGTGTGGCCTCAGCTGAGACCATCCCCTACCTGTGACTTGAAGACACGCCCCCACCCTCACCCGCTTTGTGATGGCTCAGAAGGGACGAGACCTGTGCGGCCCCTACAATATCTATGTTGATTTACAATCCAGGCCATCACAGGGGGATTTTTTTGGTTCACACTTGAAGAATGCTGTCTTGTTTTTCCATGGAGACTGACAAGAGGCTTGCAGGAGGGCTCCCTTCCCAGCGGGGCTGGCTGGCTGGCGGGACTGTGTCCCTGGACCCGTCCTGGTACCTCGTGCTAGTGGTGGTGCACTAACTACACTTCTTCTCCACCTTTGCGCCAAGAAAAAGGCACATAGCCAGGCCCAATAATTGTTCCCTTTTCTCCATATCCTCTCGGGCTGTGGGAAGAGATCACTGAGCCACATCCAGTGGGAAGGAGAGGGGTTGGTTCTCTGGTGAGAGGATGCAAGGGCTGGCGGGGCGTGGGGAAGGAGGACCGTGTGCAGCCCCGTGCAGGACTAAGCGAGGGACGCTGCAGGCATAGCTAAAGAAGCATGAAGAGGCAATGCTATTACACACCCCAAGGCTAGTGCAGAGAATACGTCGTCTTTTCAGAAACAGAGTAGAAATCGCTGCTCCTTAGTGAGAGAGACAGACGGAGACCAAGGCATAAAGAGGCAGCCCCATATCCCCTAGGGATGTGCTGTCATGGGTAGCATCCTAGGGAAAACCTGAGCCCTCCCTGCGAGGACTCAAGGCTATTTTAAAGGCTGGTCCCCCGAGGCCCAGCATTGCTGCGCAGGGAAGCCGCCTTCCTCCAGTCTCTGTTGCCACTGGCAGCAAAAACCCAAGCTGGGTTATTACATCAGTGACTTTCCCCATCTTGGGCCCCTGGGGAGCCCAGCCAGGTTGGAAAGCAGCAGGAGCCTTTTCCAACACAAATAAATGATGATCTCAGATAGCAGCGCTGATATTAGAAAATGGAGAGAGATGTCTTAGGGGTTTCACTCAGATTCAAAGGGATCGAGCCAAGCCCAGTCCCTTTCAGGGTGACAAGCCAGTCTGGGTGACAGAGAGTGCAGAGATGGCCCTTGAAATACAGGGTCAGTGACTTCTGACAGTGAGTGGCCTTAATTCACGGGGGAGCATTCCTGCTCCTTTGCCGATTTGCAGTATTTGCTGTGAAACAGCAGTGATCTCCCAGCCGGCCAGGCTCTCCTGTCCTAAAGCGGGGAACAGAAGTCATGTGTCCCTACTGTGTGACGAGCCCACGTTTTCCCATGTGCAGACCACGGATCAACGTCATCAACCTTTCCTCTTCCTTTTATTTTCCCAAATAACCTTCCAGAACAAATGTCTGTTTTGTGGAAGTTAGTCTAATATACAGATACTTTTTGTGTCACTGTCACAGTGAGTGTCATTGTCTTCCTGCAGCCACCAAGTGCCCATGTGCAAGGAAGGGGTCTGAGGACGCCGAATGTTACTCAGCCCCCACAAGGTGACTTCATGCTCCTGAAGGCTTTAGGAGCCTGGGAGCCCAGGAAGGGGCTGGCAGCCCCCAGCCCACCCTGCTCTCTGCTCTTCCTGGGCTTCTGCGGGACCAAGGATGCTTCTCCTGTGTGTGTCTTGCTCCCTGACAATCCTGTCCTGCCTTGTCACCAGAAATGTACCTAGAGTCTACCTACAGGTGAAAACCTGTCCCTGGTCACCCCCAGCTTATCTAGTCTGAAGATGGTTTATCAAAATAACACTAGTCAGATGAAAAACGGGAAAGAAATAAGCCCTTTTCTCACATAGAAATAATGCAGGTCTTGGAACTGGATACATTTTTCTCATCCCTCCTGAAAACATTCCCTTGTGAGATGTGGTTGTGAGAGTGGAGACAGGGAGTGTGGGAGGTGTCACATGCCGGACCCTGTAACCTGGTCCCGGCACAACAGAGCTGGTGATTTTGAGTGGATGGTAGAGTGAATCACTAGAATGTCAAAGAATCCCTTTCTTCCCTCCATTTTCTCCTTCCTCCCTCCTTCCAACCCTCCTTCCCTCCCTCCCTCCCCCCATTTGTCTCTCCATCTCTCTCACCCCTCCCCCGACTCCCCATCTGTTTGGAATCTCCAGTGCTGTGTCAATTGCCTGCATATCCTGTCTCCATTCTAACATATTCAGAGGTTTGAAGATAATAAACATATAATCAGAATGAAACCAGCAGTAGGTCAGCCTCTTAACAGACACCAGTTGTCATCCAGAGCCCAGATTCATTTTGAAGCTCAGCCGAAAACTCCACCTTCAGGAATGACTATACGTAACAGTTATAATATAGGAAACCATGGCAGTAACATTAGCATATGTCTTTGAATTCTTTCTTCATCAGCCGCCATGGATTATGTTGGTCCACACTTTCCCTTCTGGGCATTCCTGCTGCTGACAGCGTGTTTTTCTAAGATAGAGCCCGGGCAGAAGTAGGATTTTGAACATGTAGCAATGTTCTTCTCTGTGTAGTCTCCACCTGCCCTGAGAAGCAATGATTATTACATTATACTATGATTGCCAACAATGATTATGTATATAACTGTATACATAGATATAATTATATATACAATGTGCATAGCATTCTACAATTTTTTCAGAGCAATGCTGCATACATCAGATCATTTGCTTCCCACAACAACCCTGTGGTGTGGGAGGGCAGTGTATCTTCAAATGTACGAATGAGGAAATCAAACCAGAGGACAAGTGATGGGCAGGAACCTAGGGGCCTGACTTCTGGTCCTGGGCTGTTTCTATGATTCTATCTTTCCTTCCACCCCTCCAGCCTCCATCCTCACCAAGAGGCTATTGTTCACTGACTTATTTATTCCCTCATTTCATCAAAGTGTATAGAGCTTGTAGGTCTTGGACATATAGCAGTAAAAATTAAAAAAAAAAATCAAAACAAAATCAGCCCTTTCTGTGAGTAGGGTCAGGAGCTGGTTAAGGTGAGTGCAGTGGTCAAAAGCACAGATGAGGGGCCAGCCTGCACGGGGCTGCATCCCAGCACATCTGTTTACCTGTGGCCTGAACTCTGGCAAGTGTTTCAAACCTCCTGGTCTGTTTCTTCACTGGTAAGACAGGGATAATTATAGCCCCGTCAGAGGGGCATTTCGTGTGGCTGTAATGAGTTGCTACTCACAGGTACTGTAATAGGATCTGGCCCACAGTAAACTGGCCATGAGAGAGACTTGAGAGTCTACGCAACCTTTTGGGGAGACTGAAAAAAAAAATGTGTGCACAAGATTATAAAATACTTAAGAATGCTTTGCAGCAAATTTTGGGTGATGACTCCATACTCCATGCTTATTTCTTTCTGGCCTTTTCTTTTCCTCAGTAACGCATCTTCTCTCACCCACATCCTGCCTCCATCTTTCCCCCACCAAGAAGTAACAGACTAGTTACAAACATCTCAGGGCCAATGTTTAAAATACTCATTTGGACTTCTCTTCTAGGACCCTAGGCAGCTCTGCTCAGGTCTCTTTGTGTTCCTAATGCAATATTTAAAGTTTGTATCTGTCCCAGTAAGATAAAATAGAAGTCTCTGCATACAGGTTTGTGTATTAGGGACCCTCAAGATGTCACGACAGAATCTGTGCCTCTGTTTTGAACATTCATGGCTGAGACTCTCCAGTTACTTCTCAGAAACATCTTGACTCCCCGCCCAGTCCCCCACCTTAAACTTTGCTTTGCCCTCATGGTCCTGCTCCCACCCCCGCACTCATACCAAGGTACTCATGGAATTAATATCCTTTGTATTCATCTCCAAAGATTTCCTCACAGCTCTGCTAAGGCAGATCAATTACCTGTATGACTTTCACTATTTAAATTCTAAATTCCTTCTTAGGAGAGTCTGTCTCATGTCATGAACATGGTGCCAGGGGGCGTGCAAAACCTTCCAGCTTAATCCAGCATTTCTTGAGATGAGGGCTTGTGCACCATAATTTGAGAACTGCCCCTCAAGAGCAGGGGTTGGCAGTTGGCAGGACCCACTGGTTTGTTAAATAAAGTTTTATTGGTACAGAGCCCGTCCATTCGTGTACATATTATCCATGGCTGCTTCCAAGCTGCAGCAGCATAGCTGAGTAGTCTCGAGACCATATGGCTCACAAAGCCTAAAATATTTACTCTCTGGCCTCTATGGAGGAAATCTGCTGACCCCCAGGCAGGAAGTGAGACCCCCGGCAGGCGGATGGAAGCCTCAGGACTTGATTTTTCAAAGGAAGTGGCCCGTGGCTGAGAGCTATTGATGTGAGTTCACAATTTGCAGCTGAAGCCTGTTAATGACTCATGTAGGATAAAAGATATCATTCAAATGATACTTTGCCTTCAAAGCTTTGGGGCCCAAAGGTGGAATATCCGCAGGAATGCTATGTCAGAACATTCTCATATCTGGATGGGAAGAGAACTGTCTTACGGCAAAGTGCAACCTGCATGCCTGTGTGTGTTTGCTTCCCTTCTGAAGCTGCAAGGACATTCCCCCGGTACCTGCCTTCCCAGAAGCAGTGTTTGGTTTGTAGTTATGCCCTGGGGGCTGAGGACCTGGAAAGAGCCCTCCGCCTTTCCACCGCACAGATGACTTCCCTCTTCCAGAGCTTTTGAGGGTCAAGTATTAAGCACCCTGTGCCTGATCTGCGCTCTTCCTTGGACAAGAAAGACATGCAGGACCCGGAGCAAAACAAGATGCAGTGTGTGATGGTCGCTGAGCTCTGCGGAGCGCCCCAGATGCTTGAAATGTCAGAGGAAGGGCAAACTCGGGTGCATCAGAATTGCTGCAGTGTCAGGTTTGGGGGTATTATCTCTGGATCTCTGCTTTGATTTAATTAAACTAAGTTTGCTGGTGAATTGGTTCCCAAATGCTAATTAGTGGATGGGCAGCATCAGAATTATCTGGGTATTTTCTAAAAATATGCATGAACATCTTCCCCAGGGAGTTTGATTTTCAGCAGGCCCAGGGTGGATTCCTGTTTTTTTTTTTTTTTTTAAACCCATCCCCCAAGGGATTGTGACGCACAGCAAATGAATGCTGACAAATGGAATCTGCTGTTTATTTCACGTTGTTTCAATGGATTCAGGGGATGCTGGCACTTTCTCTGCAGGATCTGCCAACGCACCTTAAATCCCCAAAGAAGCTGCTTATGTGCCTCCGCAGGTGCTGATTGGCTGTGATTGAGAAGTGACATCGGGTTCTCATCAGGATTCAAAGTGGGATTCAGACTTTTTTTTTTTTAACCTCAGGAGCCCTTCTTATCTGTCTTTTACGAAGGGCTTGATCTTCTCCTGAAGAGCAGTGTTTTTCACACTGTGGGGTTGCAATCTACCCAGGGTTATAAAATCCTTTGAGGAGGGTGCAACAGCATTTTTTGAAAAGAGATTAGGAAAAAAAATCATGGTGCATCACATGCATGAAGGATCAATGTTGTCCTGTGAAAGCTGTGTTAGTGGCTATGTTGTGCATGGGGTGGCTGTGTATTTCTTACTACGTAAAAAAAATGTAAGTCTCAGCTGTACAGCATAAATCAGCCATGACTCTAATTTTCTTAAGGACGCTCCCGTCTGTCTCCGCTTGCGGAGAGCTGATGGAAGAAGTCATCAGGGAACAGACTGTAATATAGAAGCACTTCCAGGGAGGCTACCTGGAAACTAACAGAAAACCAATTTGTGGAGGATCGCATAGCCTGGGGAGATAAATCAATGACAGGAAGTTTTATGGGCAGCAGCCGACTCGGCCCGCCCACCACACCTGTCACCTGGGGACAGCTGGGTTTATCTGGAGCTCAGCCTGGCCAAAATTCAGGTTCCCTTTCCTTGAAATGGGAATAATCACCCTACTGATTATTACTGTCGTGGGAAAGGGCACGTTGGGTCGGGGGAGGGGACTCTATCCAATATAGGATGAACCTCAAAGCTCAAGCCCAGCAATGACTTTCCATGATGGTCTGGTGAGTGTGCTTTTTTTTTTTTTTTTTGGCATTAGGGGAGGAAGAGGAAGGCCATTCTTAGATAAAGTCCAGGCCACCTGGGAGTCAGAGAGGGTGTATATGGAAGCACAGACCAGGGGAACCTTATGTTAAGGGGGCTTCCTTCTGTTGGCTTCTTGGCAGGCAGCCTTGGGGGTCTGATCTTAGTCACCAAGAAGAGGATGGCCAGACGGAGCCGAGACAATGAGCTCGCAGAGAATCTGCTGTTTGCAGCCCTCAGTGGCGGGGAATGTCTTCCGCAGGCTCGGGAGGGGTTTGGGGTGGGAAAGGGGAGCACATGGTGGTAGACCATCCCTGGGGTGGCTAATTTTGGAACAGCCCTGCCATCCTCTTCTCAGTGGGAAAGAGGAAGGAGGGGAAATCAGAGGATGGGAGAAAAGAAAGCTTTCAAGAACATCACTAAAAGGTCTGGGGTGAAACACTCTTGTGGACAAAAAGCCCCCACCCTCTATGCTGAAGGGCCATTTACAACAAAGACCTTAAATGTCCGAAAGAGGTCTTGGCCACTTCTGTCACTGCTGTTTTTAAAGCTCTCACAATATTAAGGGATGAAAAAAATTGGCAAGAACGCAAAGACGGAATTAAGAAAACACCAAAACCAGCAAAGGCCTGTTTGAAGTTGCCTGGTGAGCATCTTTAATCCTGCTGGTGATCTGGGTGGTTGTCCGGATGATTTCCTTAGGCGAGGTCAGAAGTTCCCACCAAGGGGCAGGCCGAACGTTGCCCGATCCCTGCCAGGAGAGGCTTTGCTCTTAAGAGCAAGCTCAGCCGCCTGCACTACTTGGAAGGGGACAGAACCTCACTCCCTCTTCAGCTGGGCTTTCTCGGGATCGTGGTGTAGAGGACACGAGCCTCTCCAAGGGAGCTGGTACCAAATATTCTTCTTAGCATCCTCCACCTGCTGCAGCCACCAGCGGTGGGGATTTGGATTTAGCAGGCTTGAGGTGGAACCCAGGAGCCTGCATTTTAAGACACACCCCCTTCACACACGCACAGAGACGGGCCGCAGGCTGCCCACACTTTGAGAGGCTGTGGGGAAGGCTGGCTAGGGAGAGGAGGGTTTCATCCATCAGCCCTGGGCCTCGCCCTGCTGTCCTCCCAGCCGACCACCCAGAGTGAAGCGGGACTCCTGCCTGCCCCATGCTCTACATCAGGGCAGGGCTGGGCCTGAGGTTGGATGGTTTTCCCGAAAAGGCCTCAGACATCAGTGGCTCATCAAGCCCCGAGGCAGCCCACAAAGAAGATAAGGGCTAATCACACTTTAACACACATTGTAGATGCCTTTTCTGGATTGAAAAAAATGACAAAAAACCCCAAAAGACAAAAAAAAAAAAAAAAAAAAAGTCAAGCATGTGGAAAACTCAAGGTCCTGAGAGCCACCCAAGGGCTGCAATTCAGGCGAAGACCCTGAGGGTGTCCAGCCCATCTGGGTAAATCTAGCCCTGGTTCCCTGCCCTTCCCCAGTGACAGAATCTAGTGCCCCCACCCTCCCACCCCCTGGAGCTAGCCTGACATCACCTTCACTTCGCTTTTCTCACTGGAACCCATGCGTGGTACACAGTTGAACAAAGACATTTATTTGTAAAAGCAATTCCCAGTGGAGGAGAGATTGTATCCATAGAAAGTAAAGCAGTGATCATTCAGAGGCCCCCATGCACACATCAGTGAAACCCAAGGCGAAACCACTGCAGACACTCGGGGAGCCACCAACCCTGCCAACTGCAAAGCACAAGGTCCTTTCCGCTCGAGAACATGGATGTACCGAGATGTCCTGTGAGAAGGCAATTTGGTCTGACATCCACGATGAAGTGATCAGGGGACAATTGAGGGAGCCTTTTTTTTCTTTTCTGGGTGGCTTGTTGGCTTCCCACAGATACCCGGCTAAGAGCTGAAGTGGTCCTCCACCCTCCAGCGGGAGGGGGCGGTGTCAAACCTGCTCACATGCCCATCCTTATGCTCTGAATGATCTGGAAGATAGCTGAACAAGGAAAACAAAACAGACGGCTCAGACACCAGACAGCACACAGCTGGAAACCCAATCCCACCACAAGCTCTGCTTCTGCTGCCCCCCGGGCCCCTGGCGTGTTAGCACATAGCTGATTAGATATTTCCTAACAAGGAGTTAAGTTAACAAGAGGTCAGTGAACTTCTTTAAAAAGGCAGCCTTGCCCTGTCTGCTGATGGATGCCTCGGGGATTTATGGATAACTCCTGCTAATTCCACCAGGAGTGAGGGCCAGCAAGCCCTCGGGCGCTGAGAGCATTGGCCCCCTTCCCCAGAACCGTCCGCTGGGGCTGGAGCGTGGGGCGGGGCTTCCATTTAACAGGTCAGTGATGTTGCCTCTTCAGAATGGCTGTGACCTGGAAAAGAAGCTGCCCTTGAACTGGACGGCAGGCCAGGTGCTGGGAGCAGACACGCGGAGCTGGGCCCCCCCGGCTGCCGATGACCTTTGATACGAGTGCATCTTCAGGCGGCCTGGAACTTTCTGAAATGCAGGTTAACATGCACTGAGAGTAACACCGACTTATTCAGGGCTCCATCTTCACTAAGTGGAACTCCTTCCTGATCGGAGAGGTGGGTAGCCTGTAGCCCACAGGTAATTCCTGGGATGCCCGTCCCCCGCCCCCGCTTATTTTGGTGAGACCTGCTTAGATAGCTCCCAGCCTGATTTGATCTTTGGGGTTTCAATGTGTTCCAGCGGAGTAGAGTCCCAGCTCCTTTTCCACATCCTCCCCGGAAGTGAAATATACAAATTGGTCGATCATGATAAAGACAGTCATGATGACAATCACAACGAACATGTACAGAATGATTTTGTTTTTCAGGGGAGGCTGGGTATCATTGCATGTAATCATGTGTAAAAACAACAAACGGAGCATTCGGGGGGTCTTACCCCTTCTCTCTTTCATGAAGTCATCCTGGAATACACCCAGGAACGCTGCTTCCTAAGTGACCATAGTGAAGCAGACTCCCCAGAACCCTCAAAAACCAAACTGTTTGATATTTCATCTAATGTTAGTGAGAACACACTGTGTGCCAGGCACTGTGCTTCGGGGGTACAAAAATAAATCACACAGAGGGTCCCAGGGCATCTTCCTCGAATAGCTAGATTTGAAGGGTAAAGCACTAGTGCATTTTTTTTAACTAAAAAACTCACTGTATGTATCATCACTACTTTCCTAAATTGGACATATACCAAACATGATTTAATATTATGTTTTTATGAATGTCCAGGGTGACTATAATAAAAAATTATAACTGGTGCGGCTCTGTTGTAATGTTACTACTGAGGACGCACAGTGTTTGATCTGATACCAAAATGGCTCTGGTCGGCTCTACTTAGGTTCTCATTCTGCTTCTCACCATTTTGTGTGTGTGTGTGTGTGTCAATCATTCTTATCTCTGGTCACATCTCTGGTGTTACTACACCAATCTGCAGTGAGCCCTCTTCTGTTTTTATGTTTCTGTAGACTCAGTTGAAAACAAAGACTGTTGGAACTACGTGTACAATTAAAGTCAACCAGTTCTGTGTGAGGGTCGGAAGGACTCCTCTCTCGATACAGTAAAGGAGTTAACCCAACATGCTGTGATAGTTAACTCTGGTTGTGCTTAGAGTTTTTCTTGGCTTATTCTGGATTCTGGGCTGGCTGTTGACAGGAGAGTTTGCTAGACAGATGAGAAAGTACCTCACCAAAATGTAGACGCCTGCCGGAAGTTTCTGCCCTCCTCTACCAAAGCTGACAAGGAATAAAAATTAAATAAACATTCTGTGTTCTGGCTCCACAGAAGTGCTGGGAGGCAGCTGTGTATTCAACTACATTAGGAAAAAAATATTTACATCTACCATGCCTCGGGCTTTGTTCTTGGGATCAGGAAAACATCCCTAATCTTGACAAACAAGCTTACTTTAGAGGGGAACGTTGTGGGCCAGAGGGAATTGGGTTTGATTCCCCGCCCCCCATGTTCCCTGAAGGGCTGTGTGACTGCATGAATAATTTAACCTCTTCAAGCCTGTTTCCTCTTCTGTGAACTGAGGACCATGATGCTTGCAGCGTTAATATAGGACTTAAACGAGATGACAATACAGGAGGCTCCTCACTCACAGAAGATCGGATGCCTGGGAGCTATTGCTATGACTACCGTTGCTACCACTACAACAATGGCTGCTGCCTCTCCACGTATGAGGTATGAGCATGATGACAAGAGCTCAAGCTCTAACTGCCACCCTCTAGAGGTGTGAATTTGGAGAATTCACTAAATAGTTCTGAGCCCTGATTCCTTTATTTATAAAACTGTAGGTCATCTGTATCTCAAAGGATTGCAAGGAATAAATATGATAACACAAGTAAAAGATCTGCCCATCACAGATGCTCAAAAATGTCATTTTTCCCTGAGTTTTATTTCTAGACAAGAAATCCTGATCAGCAAGATGCAGGTCAATGAATGGGAAAGAGTCTGTGCTTTGGTCCATCATACCTCATTAAGTTAAGTCATGACTTCAAAAGCGCTGGGTAAGGATAAAGCCACTCAATTCTTTTTAAGGAACTGCTGCAAATTTCTCTTAAGAATCTTAGACACAATTTGCCTGTCTCAGAGTAGCAACACTTCTATTGAAACAACTTACCTATTTGCAAGTCTGCTTAAAAAACTCATTAAAGATCATTCCTGCCCCTAATTGAATCCATGAATTAACACGTAAAAATCTAACGGTCCTTAACAAGTTTGTAGGTGACCCTTTAAAATTGAACCCTCTTGGAGAAATTACTTTGAATATAGCCGATTTTAAGTTCACCATTTGTCTCCACATCTAAGATAATGGAGAGAAGGCTGGGTTTTATTATCCCTTATTCAGTTGTATCAATGTCTTTAAGAAGCCTTCAAATTCCTATACCAATTATATTAACTGTACTTCTGTGTGCCTGCCAGGAATGACGCACAGAGCAACCCGGGCCTCCCCATTGCTGACTTTCCTAGGCGGTGAATGGGGAAGGAGCCAGGAGTGGGTTCAAAGTGGGAAAGAAGGTGGGGAGTCTAGACCCTGACAAGTTAATAGCTTAACAGTGGGTGAACAAAGCAGAGAAAACAGCTGAGCAGCGGCAGGGAAGGGGCTGCGGGCAGGCGAGTCAGCAGGGAAGGGGGATGGGGAGAAAAGAGGGATGGTGGGCATTCAAGATCAGCAGGTCACAGAGGTCCAGAAAAATCCAGGCTCACACACACAGAACCCCAGAGCCTCTGCCCTCTCCCACCTGTGCTGAGGGTGCTAGTCCTCGGTAACCCTGGATAGTCACCTCTCTCTTTTATCCAACCATCCTCCTTCAATGAGATTCTTAGGCTTTTACGTGCAAGAAGCCCTTGCAACTCAAACATCAAACCAGAACAATCCTCTTGACTCCACATCTCCCATCAACAGGTGCCCTCTCTTCCTCTTTACAACCGTTTCCCGGAAGCTGTCTATGGTATTCACTTTCTCCACGTCCTTACCTTCCACTTCCACCTCGCTCCACTGCATTCTAGCTTCTGTTCTCTTCACTCCACTGAAATAGCTCTTGCCAAAGCTACAAATGACCTTCCATGTCACTTAATCCAGCAAGCATCCTCAGCTGCCTCTTACTATACATCCCTACTCACCATCGCCGAGTGCTGCCTCCTTGAAACTCTCTCTTCCCTTGCCCTCTGTGACACACTATCCCCCTGGTTTCTAGTTTTCTTCCTTCTCTTCGGTTCTTTACAGCTCAACTCATTTTATGGGAGTCATCCCAACTCCACCTGCCCAGTAAACAAGAATGTTGAAGTTCCTCAGTGAGCATTCTGATTTTCTTCCCTTCATCACATTCCTTCTCCCAGGTGATCTCATCTGGCCCACAATTTCAGTTGCCACTCAGCTTTTGATGACTCACCAATGCATACTGCCAGGCTTGACCTCTCCCCAGAGCGCTAGACGCACACCTTCCCCCGTGTAACTGATACCTACACACAGGTGGCTCAAAGGTACATCAAACAGAACAGGATCTTCTCACGATCTCTTCCCACTGCCAGACCTGGCATCATCCTCCTCCGTCTCACATGCAAACCAAAATTGCCAGAGTCATCATCGTCACCTCCAATGGATGACCAAGATGTGTGGACATTACCGAATAAGCTTTTGATCATGCATTTTTCTCTCCATCCCTCCAGAAGCTACCTCAGTCCAAGTTATCACCATCTTTCCCCAGCTCCCACGATGACCTCCAACTGGTCTACTTTGCTCCTCTTCAATTCTTTCTCCGTACTGTGGCTAGAATTATTCTTTAAATAAAAGCAAGTGAGATTGCAAAACATCCCTGTGTTTACAGCACACCAGAAGCTTTCTATTGCCCAATCCTTGATGACGCCCCCATGACCTGCATCTCCTGGCCCCAGCAACTGGCCCAGACCCACCTTCTCCACTCTTCTCTCTTCCACGACTCCCTCATGTTTCAAAAGCTCCCTGCTCTTACTACTGGGTTTCCATACATGCCATTCTTTGTATCTAAAATACTTCCCCACCCTACTCTACTGACTAGTTTTTCTCTGTAATTCAGAAGTTATTTCTTCAGAGAAGCCTTCTTTGACCATCTGGAGCAGGCATTCTCAAACCTGTGTATCACAGTCCCCTGAGGATATGTGAAAATGGATGCTGGGCTCCACCCCCAGAGTTTCTAATCCAGTGGATCTGGGCTGGGAACTGACAATGTGTATTTCTAACGAGTTCATAGGTGATGCTGAGGTGCTGGTCACTGACCTGGAGCACGGCAGCCCTTTGTGTTACAGGCACACCTCATTTTATTGCGCTGGGCTTTATTGCGCTTTGCAGATATTGCATTTTTTGTTTGTTTGTTTGTTTGTTTTACAAATTGAGAGTCTGTGGCAACATTGCATTGAGCAAGTCTCTTGGCACCATTTTTCCAACAGCATTTGCTCACTTCGTGCCTTTGTGTCCCATTTTGGTAAGTCTCACAATATTTCAAACTTTATTATTATATTTGTTACGGTGACCTGTGATCAGTGATCGCTGATGTTACTCTTGCAAAGAGATTACGACTTGCTGAAGGCTCAGGTGATGGTTAGCATTTTTTAGCAATAAAGTATTTTCTAATTGAGTATTGCACTTTTTTTAGACATAATGCTATTTCACACTTAATAGACTACAGTACAATCTAAACATAACCGCTGTATGCACTGGGACACTGAAAAATTTATATGACCTGCTTTGTTGTGAAACTGGGTTTATTGCAGTGATCTGGAGCTGAACCAGCAGTATCTCCGAGGTCTGCCTGCACCTGCTCTCACAGCCCTCCGTGCCTCTCCTTCCAACATTTTCATGGCTGAAATTGGACATGTTTTAGCAGAATTACTTGATTGACTCATCTTTCCTCCCCACTAGACCACAAGCTCCAGGAGAGCAGGGACCATGGACGATTCTGCCCGCAGCTCCACCCCTAGGCCTAGCTCAGCATCTGGCACGTAGTAGGTCCTCAGTCAATACTTATTAAAGGACTGGAGGTGAAAAATTGCAAAGAGCATGGAGGAAAATACATTTTAAAAACCTCAATGGATCATTTTTGCAAACCAAAAGATTCAGCAGCAAATGGCAACCTTGAGACTCAGTTGTCCCAAGAGCTCAGTCCTTGAGGAGAAGCAAAGTCATGACAACATAAACTCCTTAAGGTTGTCAGCCCCCTCCACTCTTTCCCTGGGGCCGGACCCACCTCCGCTAACTGGGAGTGCCAGAAGGATGCAGGGATGTCCCAAGTGGGTCCCCTAGGAGACCGTCAGAAAACTGGACTCCAGCCAGACAACGGGGGCTTCTGGAAACAGCATTTATTGAAAGTAGAGGGTTGATGATAAGAGAGCTCAAGGAAGCTGCTGAGAGGAGAGATCAAGACAGAGGCCAGAGGCAGACTCTGTAGGAGAATAAGGCAACTCTAGAAATCACATCCCTTTGATTCTTTTTCATTTAAAAACTTTTTTAAAAAGTGAAAGCACTGGTAAGAAAAGTATGGGCCCTGCAAGAGACAAGCAGAAACATTAGGAGACAAGACATCGCCAAGGCGGGTGGTTAATGTCTCCGTAAGAATCAGCACAAAGAAAGTCAAAGGCAAGATGCCATATCCTGCAGCTTCTGCAGAGATGGAAGGAGAGGAAAGAGCAGGAGCCAGGGTCAGGCGAGGGCAGGAGAACACTGTTAAAAGGAGGGATATTATTCGCAAAGAATGGGATGCTCTCTCTCCACATTAACATGGCAGACAGCAGAAGCACTCTTCCGAGAAAGGAACCATACGCAAACCCGAATGGTCCAAGGGGCACAGGGCAGAGGGAAGCACGTGACAAGGGAGGCTGCTGGTCACCTTGAGGGAGCCAATGGCTGATGAGACATCTTTTCCAGATTGTCCATCTCAGATCCTGAGGCAGGAGTTCCAGAGCAGAGGCATGTCCTCAGTCTTTCCTTCGTGGTGAAACAGAAGGGTTTCTCCAGGAAAGGCCAGTGTTTATGCGGTCGACCTGCAAACACGATGAATTCAAATCTGCCCTGGAGCAAGTGTCCAGGAAAAGAGCAAGGTGACGGAGCACCCCGGTGGCCCAGTCAAGAGGCGGACCATGGCTTTACCCACCTGGGAGCAGGCCCAGGATGGCCGGACCTCTGGAACCTCTGGACAATGCACCTTTCCTGGCAGGGGAAGTAGGAGGGAGATGTTTTAACACGGCTTCTTTTCAATACATAGTCGTATGCTACAGGCCTAAAGTTGGTGGAAACCTTCTGCTCCATAGCATTGTGGGTGAAATGGTAAAAGAAAGGTTGCAGGGTAAGAAAGAGCCTTTTGGGCTTTGGCGTGTAGGTTTTGGTCCTAGCTCTCTTCTCTGATTTCCTCTATAAACCTCCATTTTGTGATCTGGAAAAATGAGCACCGTAACGTGTGATGAGAAGAGAAAATATAATTGTAGGGCCTGGCATTATAATAAGTACTCAGAGGGGGAAGGCACAGCTCAGTGGTAGAGCGTGTGCTTAGCATGCACAAAGTCCTGGGTTCAATCCCCAGTACTTCCACTAAAAATAGATAAATAAAAACCTAATTACCTCCCTCCCCCCCCCAAAAAATAAATAAACAAAAATAATAAGTAGTAAAGAAACGGTAGCCAAAACAGTCAGGTGAATAGACCCTGTTCATCCTCACAGGCTGGTTTTTAGAGTTCTTTCTAGAAGTAGAGAGGAGGTCCCAGCTCCAGATGCCCCTGCAGAGGTGACAAGCTGCCCTCTGGCTGGTAAACCCTGCCCTCTGCCTGTCCAGGTGGGACGGGAGCTCCTGGGTGGGGCTCCAGCAGCTTCCTTGATCTCAGAGCCATGCTCTACGCGTTTTTCTCGCCATCACAAAGGTCAAAGGGTTAGCCTTCTTTCCAGGGAAGCATTCAGAATCTTGGTCAGAACCCTGCCAGGGGGGTTGGGAAATGCTGACTAAGGGCCAGCAACACGATGATGACAACAACAACAATCTGTAAGACCGTTTCCAGGACTCCACTAAGCATGTGGCACGCATCGTCTCGTTTAACCCGCGGATGGATTTCCCTGGGGGTGCTGGAAGTCAGCAGCCAGTATGATCCCTTTTGAGAAGGGAGAGCTGAGACTTAGGGTGGGCGTGGGTCACCTGGACAAGGCGGCACAGCTTGGAGGTGGCACAGCTGTGTTTTGAACCCAAGGGGGCTGGCCCTGGAGCTGGTACACACGTGACTCAGCCCTCTCCCTCCTCCGCACCGTCCTTAACAAAGCAGCCAGGCCCAAGGAGGGCAGGGGCCCGGGCCCTTCCAGAAATGGAGAGGCCTCCAGCGTGGTAAGGAAGGGCGAGGGCTGGATGGACCATCCGAAACAGGAAGCTGGGAGGCGGGGAGGAGTTCGGGCCAGCCACGAACATCTCGGGGAATCGCTTCTTCCTATCTGTGCGGAATAGGTTCTCCTGAAAACCGGTCCTGTCTGGGACACGTCATCTGTCCCGCCCCCACCCCCTCCCCCAGGCAGAGTGCCCATGGGGTACAGAAGAGGACAGATTGTTAACCAACAGACAAAGGGAACATCCTTGCCCAGCAACAGGGCAGCTACTCCCAGCTGATGGTGCTGGACGACCTCGCAGGCTCTTCGGGAAAGGCATTCACTCTAATCACAGAGGCCAGCTCTGGGCCGGACACAATTTCCTATTTGCTGGACAAAGGGGGTTCAGATGTGTATTCCCTTCTGGGGGTGAAAAATATCAGAATATCCGGCAACACAGGAGGAACCCCCTAAACCCACACATACACAAAACACACAACACACGGATACACAAACACACACACAAAGATGTACTCACAGACACACACATATGTACGCACATACAGACACAAGACACACACACACACAAACACAGAGATACACACACACAAGATGCACTCAGACACGCAAACAGATATGCACACACATACAGACAAAAACACACAGGCAGTACACACAAACACAAAACACACACACAAACGTGCACACAGACACATAAACACATGTATGCACACACAGACACAAACACACACACATGGCAGATCCCACTTCAACCAGAACAGCTGCTCTTTCGTTTGTTTCCCTTGGAGATCTGAACAAAGAGTTCTGCTGCTTTAAAAAAAAAAAGGAAAGGGCTAAAACCACTAGTCTAGATGCTTTGTTCTTAAAATATGCTTATTTTTTCTGATTATGCAAGTAAAATATGCTCATTGACAAAACTAGAAAATGTAGAAAACTATGAAGGAAGTAGCAGTCACTGTTGATCCTGTCACCCTGGAGGTTCCCTTTGATGGGGGCTATAAGCTCATCAGTGTCAGGACCACCCAGGCTTCAGGAACCACTAGGACTGGCACCATCTCTAATTAGGACAGGAGTATCCGGCCTGGCCAGAGAGAGAGAAGTCAAACTGAAAGTTGGGGATGGATGAGGGAGAAACAGTCTGAGGGAGGGAAGTGGGGTGTGGCTGGTGTGTCAGTTTCCCTTTGAGAATCAAACATGATGGTGTTAAATGGTGGCTCCACTGATCCCAGCTGGAGCCTCAGTGAGGGATGAAGATGGAGGAGATTCTCTCAGATCACTGCTTCCCTGTCCACGTACGGGATCACACCAGGGCTCGGAAGAGGTCAGCGGTACCACAGGATCAGAAAAACTTGGATGCACGCATTAAACAACCCAACTGTGTGATGCACTAGCATGTGAAGAAAAAGACCTCGTCTCAGAGTCCAGGTGAAAGTTCTAGTCCAAGAGGAAAGCTGAAAATGCTGAAGACAGTCGCCCTAGGAACACTGTGGCACTGACACTGTTAAGAGGGTAGGCCAGGGATGTCCCTGGTGACCCTGCTGTCACTACCATGCTCATGACAGACATTTCTTACTTTTTAAAAATTTTTTATTTTTATTTTTAAAAACACTTTTGATGGAGGTACTGGGAATTGAACCCAGGACCTCACTCATGCTAAGTACGTGCTCTACCACTGAGCTATCCCCTCCCCCCATGGCAGAGAGTCCTGATCAACAGCAGGAGGCTTCCCACGGAGCTTTGGAGTTCTCAGAGTCCTTCCCCACAAGGCTCTTGGAAGAGCTGAGGATGCTTTCATGTCTTGGCTATTGTAAAAAGTGCTTCTGTGAACACTGGGGTACGTGTTTCTTTTCAAATTAGAGTTTCCTCCACATATATGCCCAAGAAGCAACCCAAATGTCTATTGACAGATGATTGGATAGAGAAGATGTGGTATATTTATACAATGGAACACTAAAAAGAATGAAATAATGCCATTTGCAGCAACATGGTTGGACCTGGAGATTATCATACTAAATGAAGTAGGTCAGACAGAAAAAGAAAATACCATATGATATCACTTATATATGGAATCTAAAAAAAATGAGACAAATTTATTTACAAAACAGAAACAGACTCACAGACATAGAAAACAAACTTGTGGTTACCAGAGGGGAATGGAGTGGGTGGGGAGGGATAAATTGGGAGTTCAGGATTTGCAGATACTACAATATATAAAATAGATAAACAACAAGGTCCTACTGTATAGCACAGGGAACTATATTCAATACCTTGTAATAGCCTATAATGAAAAATAATATGAAAAGGAATATATATATATGAAATACTGAATCACTATGCTGTACACCATAAGTTAATACAACACTGTGAACTGACTACTTCAATTTAAAAAGAAAGAAAGAAAAGAAAGAAAGAAAAAGGAAGGAAGGAAGGAAAGAAGAAAGAAAGAGAAAGAAAGAAGGAAAGAAAGAACGAATGAAGTAAGTACGAACGAATGAACATAAGTAAGTACGAACGAACGAACAAACTGAGGACAGAAGGGAGAGGAAAACATCAGGGGCGAGGGCTCCAGGCGCAGTGGGACGGGCTTCCTCCATGGTCTGGGGACACGCACGCAGACAGCAAGTGTCCCGTGCAGATAGCATTTGTCATATCTGTGTCACAGCATCTCTGCCACCTCAGATGGACATTCCAGGTCACGCTTGTCTCTGAGTCTCAAGATAAAAGCAAGTACTCTTCAGAAGCTATCAAAAGCTCTCTAAAGAGGCAGGTTTCAAAACTGGGGACTCAGAGAGCCAGGATGAGCTGCTTATCTGGAAAGAGCCCCACTGCCTGCAGGAACGGAAGATAATGTTTCTATAAAAACAGGAGGGAAAAAAACTGGCCAGGTCTCTAAGAAGGTTGGGGGTGGGGTGCTTAAATCCTTGGGGCTTCAGTGTGAATCTGGGGTCCTAGGAGATCAAATAAAGACAAATAAACGTAACCAGTTAAAAAGGCTCAAGCCAAACAAAGTCCCGGGCCAAGACCTGAACAAGAGAAGTTTCTGGTCTGTTTGGAATAATCATCCAAGGGGACCCAGGACAGGTATTTGACTGAGAAACAGGTTTTTGATTTCTGCCGGAATGTATATAATATTAACGACACAAAGGCTAGCTTCCAAACTAAATCAGACAAAGCAAGATAAGGCCCTGAGAGGTCCTATATGCACAATTCTGTGTCTCAAAAGAACACCCTGTTCCCAAGGCTTTTGTATCTCACAAAGGAAACTTTCTTTTTTTTTTTTTTAATAGCAAAACAGTGGTGCCTTTGGGTTGCTTTAAGGGCATGAAATTGACACTTTATTTCTCACATTCAACTTGAAGTACAAACCCCTATTCACTGATTTTAGTCTGCCTGTGGGTGCTTCCTTTCTCCCGCGTGGGTTGGTCTGCATGATCCCGATGCTTTCTCGTGGGAACATAGTCTCACATGCCTGGAGTGTTATCACTTCATTTGCTCATACTCCTCCCTGGAGTGGAGAGGTGGGGCTTAAACTCTTTGGAAGATCAAGACCACGGTGCGTGGCTGAGCGTGCCCAGTACGGCACAGCCTGGGAGGATGAGAGCCTAAACAGCCCACAGCTCACCAGTCCCATTTTTGGTGCCACTACTTTCCACGAGGGCGATGGGGATCTAGGAGGTGGTGACTGAAGCTGCAGGCTTCAAGCTCGCTGTCGGCCAGCACCTAAGACGTCCCTGGAACCGCTCAGTGCCAGGACAACCTTTGGGGCAGGGGGTGGGGGGTGGGGGTCCTACTCTCCCCGTTTGATCAATAAGGAAATCAGTACAGAGGGAGAGTCATGAACGTGTCCCCAGGTTTTTCCGCTGATCCCGAGCAAATCCAGGCTTTGAACCCACATCTGGCAGAGTCCAAAACTATCCTCCCCTCTGAAGCCTCTTATCCTTTTACTGCCCACTGGTCAGTTTTCAAAGAAGTGTCTTGCCTTAGAGAACTTTTGCAATTCTGGAAAGTGGAAATTGACTTCCTCTGAGGAGGGATGTATTTAGGATTGAGATGACATCCTCTGACTGCCTCTCCATGGGGTCACGTGTGAGAGCTCACACCCATGGACCTGGGCTGGACTGGGACCCTGGGGGCCGCTGGTGACTTCCTGGTGAGGGGTGGCCATTCCCTGGGGTCTCGGGGTGTCTGTGTGCTGCACCTTCACTGCTCCCCTGGGTTCTCTTCCCTCCTTTCCATCATCTGGCTCTCATCAGCACCAGCGCTGCTGGCATGAAAGGCGTGTGGAGAACGAGGGAGGCCACCGGAGAGCAGCCGAGGGGGACGGGGTCAAGAGTTTGCTGAACACGTCACTCCCCATAATAAAGGGGTCCCATAACCTCTTGGAGGCTTATTAACTTGTTTTCCCACATAAAATGGAGTAAGGGTGACCCATAAGTGAGCATATACTTAAAATGTCAACATTTCAGCAGCTTTCATTCTTTTCCAGAAGATCCTAGGACGAGAGATAAAACATGCATTCCTTATGACTTGCCTGACCGGAATAGTTATTTACCCTCGGGACACTGACCCTAGTTCTAAAAAGACCAGCTCGCCCAAGCAGCCGTGAATTACGAGACTGGGTTAACAGAGTGAGGAGAATCAGATCCACGGTCAGCGCCTTTACTAATATTAGAAGACTTCATATTTTTCCTGCCTGTGTAACGATCTACCAAACATAAATAACCAACCACGTGACCGCAGAGAGGGCGAGCGACCGCCGAGGTGTCCCTGGGACTCGGTGACATGGAATGCAAGCCTGGTGTCTGGTAGACCCCAGACAAAGGAAGAGAGACATACTGGACGGGGACAGGAAGGCGTGTGTCTGCAGAGGTGGGAAATCCCAGCAGAAAGTCCGGGGGCTTCTGTGTGAGCCTGGCGGGCAAGAGCAGGAGGGAGGGGCTGCTGTGCCCAGCCCAGGCGGACGGCCGGGTGTGAGGTGAGGGGGTCTCTCCTGCTCTGTGTTAGAGAACCGGAACAGAGCCAGAGGGAGGACAGCGAGAAGGGGCCTCCATCCTCCGGGCACCTGCAAGGCTCATGGCATGAAGCAGAGGAACTGATAAAGAGGATGGCTAGGCTTGAGGGAATCACCTTTTTTTAAACATAGAGAATAGAGAGATAGGAGTTTATGGCCCTAGACTCTGAAAAGGGAGAAACTCGGGAGGAACAGTGGGAGCTGTGAGATAAGCTGATCCCAGAGAGGTGGGAACGGGACGGATCTAAAGGAGCTATTGTGTTTTTCAAGGCATGTTTGGTTTAGAAAAGGACATGTACAAAGACAGAAGGAAGGGCACAGTACCAAGGGCAAACTGAGAAGAGGGACACATTTCTGTAAGAACAGTACTCGACTTGAGCTGAAGATTGGGTGGAAAAATGTCAAAGCTGACAAAAAAAAAAAAAAAGAGAGAGAAAAAAAGAAAACAAAAAGGTGGGGTAGTAGTGGATTATTTTTATTTATGATTAAAAAAGGGATGGGGCCCATTGCTTGGGGATCATGGAGCATGTTAACAGAGGGTAGAGACGGTTAAGATGACCCAACTCCCGTTCGGTGTGTAGCCTCTCCACAGAAGCCAAGTGGTCTTAACTAGAAAGATTTAAAGAAGCATCATCAGAACAACGCTGGACACGAAGGCAGGGGATGTGGTGTGTTCTTTTAGTCAGTTAAAGTCCAAATCCCCAGGCCCTGCAGGCTCCCAGGCCAGGCCCCTGGACAAATCTACAGAGAGGCCAACAGAGACAATGTTCTTGATCCCAGAAAAAACGAATGGAGACTGGGAGGGTTCCCAAAGATTGCTGTCAGCAAATGTCCCAATTTACCCAAGGGAGCGTAGGGGGAAGATACAGTTCCTACTCTGTGAACCAATACGCCTGGCAAAATTTTAATTAAAATGTAATTTAGAGGAGGTTTTTCATCTCTTTGTAAGGGATGGATACTGGGAGCTAGTTTGAGAAGAATAAACCAGACTAAGTAACTCACTGGCTCCCCCCACCCCCCCGCTGATGCTACCTCAGGGCACAGAGCCAGGAGGGCCCCATTACTGTGTATCTTGAAGCCAAAAAAGAAAAAAAAAAATCAGCTCTGTATCTGTTTAGTCCCTGATAACATGGGCTGCATGATGACTGGGTTCACAGATTCCTGTGACTGGGCTTTGGCTATGCTTGAGCCCGGGGTACTATCTCAGGCCTCTGAGTCTTTGTCACACAGTGTCCCTTCATGTGGAATAACCTTCCCTTTGTCTGGCTGTTTGTCCTTCAAACTCAGCTCAACTGGCACCTCCTCTGGGAAACTTTCTCTTCTGCTGAGCATGGTTTTGAAGTCCCCGTGATAGTCTGTGTTCTCCCAGATGCAGACGTTGGACTCCTAACACCCAGTGTGATGGTGGTAGAAGATAGTTCCTTTGGGAGGTGATTAGATCCTAAGGGTGGAGGCCTCATGAATGGGTTGAGTGCTCTTATGCAAGAGACCCCACAGAGCTCCCCAGCCCCTTCTGCCAGGTGGAGACCCAAGGAGAAGTCTGTGATTGGGAAGGGGGCCCTCACCTGACCATGCCTGCACCCTCATCTGACATCCAGCCGCCAGAACAAGGAGGAGTAAATTTCTTCTGTTTAGAAGCCACCCAGTCTGTGGGGTTTTGTTATAGCAGCCCAAACAGACTCAGACCACCCCTTATCCGTGCTTGCCAAGCACTCTGGTGGCTCTGCTATCGTAGCGCTCTTTCCCTGGGTTACAACGGTCAGCTTCCTTATCTGCCTCCCCAGGGCCCGCTGCCCCCGGAGGAGTTAGTATTTCCAAAGCCCACACAGTGCCGGGGTGCACCCGGGACCCTTAAGACATGAGGACTGCTTGCAGGAGTTTAGCTGAGAGGTTCAAAGTCGACCTGAGGGGAGCTGTTGCTAATTGTGTCCTGTGGGCTTCTCCAAGTCTAGACTTTAATCAGTGACTTGGAAAAATAATAAATTTCAAGAAACCATAAAGGAGAAGAGAAAGATAATTAGATAAAAGGCTCAAGGTTCAAGATCTAACAATCTACAGGTTGGCCATAAAGCCTGAAAACATTGATAACTTTTTTTTATATAGATGGCTTTTTCTTGATTTTTCTGTGGCATGATAAAGGCATGGATTTTTTTTTTTTGGTTTGGTTTGTGTTTGGAAGAAAATCAGAGACAGACTGTCCGAGGCTAAGCATCATGGATGAATATGCAGGAGATGCTGCATTAATGTGCTGCAATCATTGCAATTTTTCACAATGCTCTGAACTATGCATCACTAATGCAAGGCAATACACTGAATATACCATGTAATGTCACTAACCATACTGCACATTATAAAGGAATATCGGTAACCATTTATCATGTATGTTCTATGTTTTCCAGACTTTATGGCTGCTCTGCAGAAAAACAGTCGACAACCAACAATGAAATCAATAACAGAAATGTCCATGAAGCTTTATACTAGGTTTAAAAAAAAGTCAACATAATATCTACAGCATGGGAAATATCTGGCTTTATCCATCCATCCATCCATCCATCCAACCAGATTAAGCACTCACCATGTGCTAAATACTGTGCTAGGATCTAAAAATTTAGTGGAAGATAAACACTGCCTTCCTTGAGCTCATATCCTAGTAGAGGGAAATGGATAATAGTAAACATATTAAATCATTTCAAATGTTGATGAGGGCCATGAGTAAAATAAAACCATGTGTGATGCAGCTAAGGGACAACTGTAGATGGCAGGGGCAGGGGCAGGGGCGGGTAGAGGCATCTTTGAAGCTTGCAAGAAGTTTATGTAAAGAAGAGCTTGGTAGGGACTGGCTGACCAATAGCCCGATGTGAGTCTCAGATGTGCCATGACTGTTAAAAACAAACTGCAAGCCTGGGGCGTATTAATAGAAGCCAGGTGATGAGATCAAGGGCAGTGACAGCCCTACTGCCTCTGTGGCAGTCGCACCACTTTTAGACCAACTTCTGCAGTTGCAAATGCTATACCTTAAGAGAGTCATGGCGTGGAATCAGAAGAAGGGTCTAGAAACCACATCTGATGAGGACGAGGTTGAGAGAACTAGGGGAGTTGAGTCTTCAGAAGGAACTGCTAGGCAGTCTTGAAAATATCCAAAGATTCAAGACATTCCGAAGAAAAACAGTCCATGCTGATCTATTAAGAAGACAGCACAATGTTGTAGTTCAAAAGAGAGGAGAGTTTCTAATTGAATCAGAGCTACACAGAAATGGGACAGGCTTTTCAAAGGAGTGAGCACTCCTGAAGTATCCCAGCAGTGGCTGGGTAAATTCTGTTACAGACATGGGAATTCCCATATGGGGCAGAAGATTCCCTTGGAGGGCACATCTTTGGGAATGAGGAACACTCTTATTTCTCTGAGTAGAAGATCTTTTTATCTTGGAATCAAGCAACTGCAGCACCAAGACATTCAGGCCCCTCCTTCCTCCTAAGATCTGTTGCTTCGTCAGAAGAGTGGTCTCCCAAAGGTCAGTGGCACTGATCTACCTTTAGTCACAGGTGTCTCTTGTCACTGGGGCAGAATGACATCTTCCTGGGAGGCCTAGGTCTTTGCAGGAAGATGTGGACTCTTTGCCTTCCCTGCCCTCAGCTACAGTGAAGTGATGGGGGATGGGAGCGGCTGAAGGCCGACCTCGTTACTAGAAGGGACCTCCATCACTGGTCCTTCAGAGACTCAACTCATGGGGACCAGGAATTATGTCAAGGCTCCCAGTTACAAATCAACAAGAAACAACTGCATGATCCGTTTGGTCAAGTCTCCACCGTGTGTGCGTGTGCGTGTGCGTGTGCGTGTGCGTGTGCGTGTTCGAACCTGAGTGTAAGTAAAGCTCTCCAAACCTGCCACCTTCCAGCATCAGGTGACTGAACCTTGAGGCGCAGGTCTCAGGCTCTGTTCTATCGAGCAGCTCTGCACAGCTTCTCTAAAGGCACAAGGCCTCTCCCTCTCTCTGGAACGTGGATTTATCTCAGGCAGACAGGTGCTCCACTTTCTGTTCAAATGCCCTTTTTAGGCCAGGTCTTCAGAGAAAGCTTTAACTCTAAAGTGTCGCTAGCCAATTTAATTGCTCAGCGCAATCATTTTATGATTATGATTTGATAGTATATCAGTACTGTCTGGACTCATATTTGGTTTGCTGGGATGGAAACTAAATCAAAATCCATTACGATGAAGCCTTCGGGCAATGATTGACTTGAATCCCAGATCGGTGTATTTTTTCTCTATTTGCCTTGTGAATAAAACATGCT
Source organism: Camelus bactrianus (assembly GCF_048773025.1). Taxonomy (NCBI): domain Eukaryota; kingdom Metazoa; phylum Chordata; class Mammalia; order Artiodactyla; family Camelidae; genus Camelus; species Camelus bactrianus. The sequence continues at coordinate 18,748,381 of NC_133552.1, forward strand.
TTTACAGGACAGAGGAGACCATGGGATACAAGGTCAGCGAAAAAACCATACCTGAGCCACAGACAACAAAAACAAAGAGGGCCAGCAGCCACGGTCCCACAGGATATTTCTCTTCTTGCGGCCTCTAAAAGGGAATGGGAGGGAGAAAGCAGGATTAGGCTCATTCGTTGAAGGAACTTGTACTAAGCACCACTAGTCACTGTACTGGGGGCTGGGACACCTCTGTGAAGGAGACAGAGCCAGTGTCAATGCCCATGGGCAGATGGAGGCAAATAAAGTCAATTTTAAAGGATCAAGATAGGTTTGGAAAAATTCATCAATAACCTCATTTACACCCTGTAACTCAGTGAACTTGGTGGTCCTTAAACGTTCTAGGGACGGATAATGTATAAATACATAAAGCGATATAGTGATTTTGGAGCCCAAAATGATTATACCATAATACTAGTTAATGACTATACTATAATACTAATAATTGTTTCCACTTGCTGAAAGCACACTTCATGCCTGGTGCGCTAGGAAGCAGCCTGCATCTACTGTTTCCAGCATTCACAACTCCACGCAAGGCAATCTCCATCCTGCAGTTGAGAAACTGAGGCTCAAAGTTTGCTAACTTGATTCAAATTTAGGTCTGCCTCATTACAGGGCCTGGGGATTTTCCTCCAAGAAATTCATCTTGAATTCCTCTATCTGTGGATTCCAAGGTAGGGTCACAGAGTATAGCCATTTTTCTCAAAACCTTCTAAGTGCCCCCAAAATTGGGAAGTCCATGCAATGGAAATCCTGAGAATGGCAGACGGACCACAGCAACTGTGCATGGAAGCGAGAGAAACAGCATTTTGTAATAAAGTTTGGAGAAATCTCCACATCCCTGGGAGGCACCGGGGGTCTGTGGTCCCCACATGGACCAGCCCTGCATCCCTTCTGCCCTTCCCAAACCCAAACAAAACACAGACGTAATAGGAACGTCCCTCTGCAACCCCTCTGGGTCTGTGTGCAGGTAGGGTTTGGTCCTTAAAATCAAAATTAGTCAATGGAGAAGCAGTATTTTCTGAGAGAGGCATCTAAAAAGTGGGGAACTTCTCAAATGAAAAGGAAGCAGGCAGAGTTAAAAAAGTAAAGAACTCACTAAATATTTCCCCATTGGCATGAGCCAAAAATAGGTTGTAGCTAATATAGGTTAAAGAACTCACTTTACCATCGACAAGGCAACAGTTTTTTGGTTCTCAGCTTACCTGTTCTGTTCTTAGAAAACCTTCTCTCTTCTACCTCAAATGAGTTCACTTGGCACCTGTATCACTATGTGCTTCTAGATAGCATTTATCTCCGTTTGTATCTCACTGTTTATCCGTGTGATAATGTGTTTAATATCTGTCTGTCCACTAGACTGTAAGCCCCCCAAGGGCAAGCACTGTCTCTCTTTCATGTATCAATATATAGCAATGCCTGGCCCGGAACTTAAACACACTATATGCTTAATAACTGTTCATCAAAGAATAAATAAGAATACAGGTGTCACTAAAAATGATGGCTTCATTCAGCGAGAGCAAAGACACGACCTAGAAAGGATATTGTCTCTTTTATTAATACTTCCTAATTGGTGATAGGGCCAGTCCTGCATTCTTCTTACTAGAGAAGTATGGATGAAAGTTTCAGCGGCAGGTCGGCTCTGATTCAGGATTAAAACCATTCACTTCTCTGTCCTTGACAAGCTTGCATCCAACACGAATCTTACATGGTGGCAAATCACACTGAAAGGGAAGAGGTGGTTTCTTTTGACTAGACAAGGACAAAATCAGTCTTAAATAATTGCATATGACAACTTTAACCAGTGCCTTTATTGTGTTATTCTTTGGCACTTAAGACCAGGTCAAGGTCAGAGCAAGTAAATAATAGAGGTGTTAAATCAAGTTACCTGAACAGAATGTGACATTTACCCCTCTCCACTCCCCTTCACCAACTTCCTAATAATTTGTCTTAGTTGACCAGAAACCAGTTCTGTTGCTGTCATCTCACCAATGCTACATGAAAAATTCACTTAGTTCTATATCTAGCAAAGTCAACAAGTGAATTCAGGAGTTTGTAAATGGATTATTGGTCTACTGCAAATACCAAATGGTGTCCTTTATTTTCCCTTTGCAGAAAAACACAAATTATCAGGATGCATAGCTTGGAGCATATAACACAAAACCCTTTCTGATGACATTTCACAGTGAACCAGTATTATCTGGGGACTTTCAGCAGTCAAGAACACCTTGGCTGATCATAATACAAATATATCCTCTTTTTTTTTTTTTCTTTGAGAGCTTTGAGTTACTCTTTTTTGGAAGTGGTGCCCAGCACAAATCTGTTGGAACAATTCACCGAAGCCTGCATTTATTGCTGGGAAAGGTAAGAAAAGCAGTAAGATCCTGCAAATGACATGGTTCATTTCTAGTAAGAGTCTGCCACTCCTGGAGGCTCCAAAATGTTAGATAGTTTTCCCTGCGATAAGATACCAACAGGGCAACTCGGAACTCTGAAATTTAAATTGCCCATTCACTCTGGAGAAATTACCACTCTATAATCATGAAATGATTATTCCCTTTCTCTAGGTCTTAGATTTATCTGTTATCTGGGAGAACAGCATTGATTCACTCCACAGCTGTAAGCTAATAATGAAATACCAAAGCATCTGCATACAATTAAGGGAGTTTATTTCTGAACGATTAGTCTGAATCTTCAGTTAAAATCTGTTCACGTGTCTGCATTTCTTGAACTGCATTCTGAACAAGTTATCCCTTGTTAAGTTACTTCTTCCAAAAGATAATCATGTTTGATTTGTAATTAGGAAAATGAGATTTAGGATTTACAGTGTTTCTTTTTGAAAGATAATTTCATTTTTCTTTTTGGATGCTGATCTATTTACAATAAGGTTAACCCCAAAGCCCTTCTAACCAAGGGAAAATAAACAGACATTGTGGTTTGGTTTGAAAAACTTTCATTACAAAGCTGGTAGGACCATTTAAACCCCTGATAGGAGCCAAGCACTTTTGAAGGGCCCAAAGCATGGTATATTAGAATGTATTAAAATCCACTCATTTCATACATTCAACATAATTTGAAAGTTTCTCTGAAAGTTAAGTGGAGTTGAACTGCAGTGGAGTTGACTACATTTTCTAGATATTTGAACAGCTTTTCCTTCCATTTTTCCATTTTCTTTTCTTGTTTTGGAGCCAATAATTATTGTTTCAGGTCCTAAACATTTTCCAGTGGTCTTGAAAAGCTAGAGGTGGCAGACGCTGACTACCACGCCCAGTGGATAAAACAGCTGTGCAAATTAGTTTCTGTTTTGCTGTTACTTTTGCAGTCAGATAAGTTGTCAACTGAGTTCTGAACTCTGTTTTTTTTTTTTTAGTTCATTAAAAAGAATCACATGACTAGAATTTTTCAGTAAGTCAGCTTGTCTGTATGACATCCTGGGAAGAACTGATCTCCTAGAGATATAAACCCTGAATGTTTTAATATCCATTAAAAATTGTTTTTCAATGTCAATTTGGACAGAAAGTTGTTTTTCTGAGTAAAAATAGGGAAAACGCAAATTTATGTGAAAAATGGTTCCAGTTCAATGGCATATTGGCATTTGGCTACCCAAACACAACTAAATGCTCTAACTCCCAAATGAGAGAATGTCAAGCACAACTTAAGCTTGTAGTACATACAAAGTTCCAAACCTGATCCTAAGGTTTCTCTACTTGTACTGCTTGGTTCTGCATGAATTCTGATGTAATCAAAGCAGATACAGCATTTTGCTCAGTTAATCAAACAAGCATCGTGCCTTTAGCTAAGAGCAATTGCCTCATCAATTCTGCAAGCTTTTCCAGCCAAACCCCAAATTTCAGCCGGACTTCCACTGAAGGTCTGGGATAGTAGATTCCAAGTGCCTTTGTTCATATACTTGGAGACCAACACTGCCCAACAACTCATCCGAGGTCTGCCTCTGAATATCCAGAATCACGGGGCCTGGCATTTTCTGTTGAAGATCATTTGCTTTACTAAAAACAAACAAAACACACGAAACCCTGTGCATAAGGTAGATTTTACAAATTGTTATAAAGCTTTGATCTACAGTTTTGGAGGTACAGAATGCCTGGCAATAAATTAAGTCTCTAAAGCTCTGGATCACACCATCAGGATGAGCCTCAATTCACAGGATGAACAAGAGGAATGTTGCTTTTAAACTAGCCCAGTGGTGAGAGGCCTTACTGGAGAAGAGACAAAAATAGGAGGACGGAGGGGCAGACAGGTCTGAATCTCATCCCGCACTTCCAGTTCGTACAAGAAGACCAGTATAAAGGGGCGGGAAAGAAATGCTTATCAAGGTGTTTGTTGGTAATGGAGGGCAGGGGGTGAAGCCTGGGAGGAAGAGATGGCAAATGGCCTCCCATTATTCATTCACTCATTCATTCATTCATTCAACAAACATTCTGGCACCTACTCGGTTCGGTTCCAAGCCCCTGGGCAAGCAGTTGGTTTAACTGTTCCCTTAAGGATGTGACTTTCCGTCTTTACCAGGGGCAAAGGCCCATTTCACTCCTGGGGAGGCCTTTCTGCCCCTCCGTGGGAGCCCCAGCCGCCACTCCCAGAGGGTCCACGGCCAACCAGTGCCCTCTCCACCCACGAGAGCACAAGTCCGCGTCCCCGGGAGCCCGGTCCTCAGCGCCCACCGCGCGGGACCCCGCGGGAGGGGCGGCCCTGGGCCGGGGGGAGGGGAGGCCGGCCCAGCGCCCGCGGCCCTGCGCCCGCCCCGCCCCTCCCCGCCCCGGCCCCTGGCCGCCGGGTCAGCGCGCCGTCCCCGCCTTACCAGGGTTTTGGCTACGTTCCCCCTCTGGGTGATGTTCTTGCTGTGCTTCTCGTTCGCCATCCGGATCCGCTGTTTGGCCACCATGGCTTGGGCGCTAGGAAATGCTCTCGGCTCCCACCTGCAAGGATGCCCCCGCGTGAGCCCCCGACCGGGCCGAGCGCGTCCCGCCCGCCCCGGGCGCTGCAGGTGGCAAGGCGCGGCCCCCGAGCCCCGCACACCCCGCTCCCCAGCCCCCAACGAGCCGGCTCCAGAGAGAGGCCAGAGCCCGGACGGAAGTAATCTTTCATCTCAGGAAACCCTCTCCTACTTCCTCGCCATCCTTCCGGTCCCCCCCAGATGCCTAACCAGCGCGGCCGCGAGGCGGGCGCTGCGGCGCTGCCTCCCCGCAACCGGCGGCCGGAGCGCAGCGCGCCGAGCCGCTCGGGCCCGGGCCCCCCGGGCCCTCGGACCCCCGGAATGTCAGCATCCAGCGACCAAACGCGGTGGGGCCGAGGGTTCGGGCGCCCGCGGGCTTTGCGCGCGCATAGCAGGCGGGGGCTCCTGGGCCCAGGACCCATCGAGGCCCAGTCTCCCCCGCCACGCTGTTCTCTGGCCGAGGACTGGGCTGAAAGCGGTGGCCCAGGATCCTCAAAAGACAAGTCAAATCAGACAGGGCTGGGCCCACGCTTGTTGGGGGACAGTCCGAAGGAGCCTCCCCTTCGAGGGTCTAGGGAAGGGCCTGTGCGAGGAAAGCCCACTCACGGCAGGAGCTGTCTCAGATGCTGCAGGAAGGGCTAGATCTCCCCAGGGATGGAGGTGGGGAGGTGAGGATGGATTGGGGATAGGCCTTCCTGCTTTGCTGATTGTGGGGCTTACAGGGAAGACAGGCTGGCATCACTTGAGAGTGAAAAGAGGAGGAAGGCCTCAGGCCTGCTGCCCAGGTAGGATCTGGTGGTCACTGCCCAGAGGTGGGTAGTTTTGACCAGGTTTGGCTCCCCACCCACCTAGGGCAGCTAGAATCTCCTCCAGCCACCCTTGTCCCCAGGAGTCTGAACTGGGAGTTTCCCTGCAGTACAGGGATAAAAATGGAAGTTTCTCTGACTCACAAGCGTTGGTACTGGGGCCCTACACATTGCCCAGTGAGGGAGCAGGGGAAAGAAGGGTTTAGTCCCTCACGTTTCTGTGTGCTGAATGGACTGGAATCAGCTCTTAGAAGACCAGGAGAGTTGAGAAGAAGAGGGGAAACTTCAGCCTGGAAGATCTGGGACAGTGGGATATGGTGGGGAAAAGAGCTGCGAGTTAGACCAGCTTTGGCTAATGCACTCCAGTCCTCCCCTTGCGGGCATCTGTGGCTGGGTTTCTACAGGGTTTTATGGGGTGAAATTCCCCTGTGTCGGTGGGAGGTTAGGGAGAGCGCCTTCTCTCTTTTGGGGACACTTTGCCAAGCTCATCTTATGCTGCTCCCCATTTCTTGTCATTCAAACTGCAATATAGACTGTTTGGGGGCTGCTTTTGGTTACCCAGGAGAAGTCAGAAGCTACCTGGCATCATTAGGAAAGTCCGGTCATTTCTTTTTCTTTTCTAAAGTTCAGTTGCGTTTCCAAACTAGTTTCCATCCGTTTAAAAATTACCAACACCCCCACCATTATTACAGGACCGCAAACCAGCAGGCCCACCCACCTCTAGGCCGTGCTGTTAGTAACAGCTGACTTCTTGGTGGGGAGGGAAGAGAGGGCTGTCCCTCCCCCAGTGACATTGCTGAGCCTGGCTGTGGTGTGAGACCCAGAAGGTGCCTCTCCGTAACTCCCCTCACTCAGATCTGGTCCAAATACCTGGAGAGGAGGCTGAAGGTAGGTCCAGCCTGAGCTGAGTGCAGACCTGGCTCTGAGGAATATTAGGGAAAAGATACTGAGAAGGGTTTCCCTTCAGGCCTGCAAGCAGAAAAGTGTTACCATGAACAGAAGCCTGCCTTCCCAGAGGTTCAGGTGAGCTGCCTTGTTTAGGAAAAAATTATTTTTTGACCGCTGACTCCTGCTTGATACTGCCTAATTTTTCTCCTTTTTCTTGCCATGCTTCACTTTTACAACATTTTAAGTTAGTTTGTTTTAATTATGGACGGCGTACTCCCAGGAGACATTCAAAGAAATAGGATATAAAGTGAAAAGCAAAGATTCCATTTCCTTGCCCTCCCTCCCTAATTCCCACTGTTTCTCGGTGACCCTTCTGGTATTTTTCACTCATATATAAGCCAACTTGTATATTCCCTTTTTAAAAGCAAGCAGAACTGTACTACACACACTGTTCTGCCACTTGTGTTTCTCATTTATTACAATATAATAGCATCTACTCACTTTTTTTAATAGGTACGTAATATCCCACTGTATGATTTGTGTGTGTGTGGTTGCTGACAATGCTTTAGTGAACATCCTTGTCTGTAGATCTTTACACACTTCTGCAAATGTATATGTCCACCTTTTCATGACTTTGGTGGAATTACTTCTTCCGTTTTGGTGAGGCAATCTGCTGTGACCTCCACTTCATGCGTCCATAGCCCCCTTTGCCCGCTGCAAGTCTCAGGCCTGTTTATTGCCTAGATCATCACCAATATTAAGTACGAAGAGTTTGCCCTTCCAGTGTGGATCTTGTCCCTTCCTTTCCTTAGCCCCCTAGTCCACCCTAAACCAGAAGCTGAGCCGGCTCATCCCAGAAGCCCTTTTGCAGGGGAGCTGGGGCCAAGGTCGGAAGCTGTGTCCCTGGAGTCCTGGAGTAACCGCTGGGCTATAGGGGAGCAAGGCCTGGAGTCATCTTGCTTTTTTGAGGGGGGCAGTATTGAAGAGGGGAATGGGAACTCCATCAAGAGTAGGAAGTTCCTTGGAGTCAACTGTGCTGGCAGTAGGAATTTTATGACCTACCAGTAGCATGCTATTCTCAACCACAACTTCTGAAATTGCCTTGGGTAACCAATCAGGAAACTGCTAACTGATTAAAATTTAATTTGGGCCGGTAATTTTTTCAACTTCAGAGCAAGAATTCATAACAAGCCCATGTACATCAATCATGAGTCTGCCCCATTTAGGGCACTGCCTTTATGACTATAGAGACTAGGTTTTACCCATCTTTATAAATGATGGATGATTGAAGCTCACTGATGTGACACTCTTGAGCTGTGATGTAGTAGACACTGTCATTTTTCTGTGACTGACCAGCCTGCAAACCTGGTTTCTTTCTGGGGGGACTCCCCCACTGTGTGAATCTTAGGACTTCCTTTCCCACTATGGGAGCCCAGTGGGCACTTGGTCTCCCAACCACTGGCAGGTAGGGCGGGAGTGTGTGACCCAGCTTGGCCAATCAAATACTCCTGTTTGGAACTTTGAATCTTGAGCAGGCAGTGCACAGACAGAGGGATGGAGTTAAACTTCACCCCAGGGGTGGGGTCTCCAAGACACAGGCAGGGTCTAACAGTGGTGGTGGTGGTGGTGGTGGTGGTGGTGGTGGTGGTGTTGGAACCAGTGGCAGTATTCCACTTATTTGATAGTATCTGCATTCCTTACAATACATTCTTCTCCTGCTTCCACTGGCCAGAGTTTGTATATGTGGTTCACAGCCAAGAACTCTGATGAATGTCCATGATAAAACCAAAAATCCAGAATGTCCTCCTTGGTCATCCCCCTTTCTAGATCTAGAGTGACAGTCATCTCACTTGAAGTTTTCAGATGTTGTCAGCCAGTGTCCTCTCTTCGACTTAACTCATCAAGAGAGCCTGAGTGTAGAGGCCTTGGTGACAGGTGCTGGGGGTGACCAGTTCTTGATTACGAATGAGAGTGATTGACAGGTACACCATGCATAAATAAAACCAGCGGATCACTGACTTTTCAAATTCATATTTTCAGTTTCTTCCTCATCCAAGCCATTCTGAGCACTGCTCGAGAAGAGGCAAATTTGGCAGATCTCAGCATCATCTCCCTCTGCACATAGGACTTATGTTCCAGTGGAAATGTTCACGATGATGTCTCAACAGTAGGCAGAGACAAGTAAGAGAGCTGACAGCCAGCGTTATCTGCTGCATGCGATAGAATCAACTCAATGCACTCAGTTATGATTTTATAGAATCATGTCACATTGTAACTGGAAGGAAACTCAGTCATTTGTTTGGTGTTTATTGAGTATCTACTATTTGCCAGACACTATTTTCAACCCTGAGAATTCAATGATTGATACAAGAGTTTGTACCTTTAGAAAGCTCTCACTTGTATGGGGGAGACAAGGAAGTAAACATTGGGAGACTGCCTTAGTTTCTCAAATGAGCAGAAGTCTCGGATTTGCAAAGGGAGTTGTAGCAGAGCTGAAAGCAGAATTGAGGCCTCTTGGCTTCCCATTTCCTCAAAAGAAACATTCACTAGGTAAACTTGAATGGGAGCCAGGGTGCAGCTTTGGGAGATCTGGAACAACCTCTACATGCACAAAAAATAAATCACACACACACACAAGCCTGCACACCCGCATGTATCCTGCAGAACAAAGATAAACGATGTTCTAGACCTCTCAGTCTTGAACTTTGGTCCGTAAATGGTGGCACAAGACGGACTTTAACCATTACGATAACTATGTCATTCCCTGACCCTAGAGGTGATCAGATTAAGCTTTAAAATGCAAGATGTGATTACCCATCTCCAGTTTGCAATTGCCTGGCCACAGCTGTTATTAATAGCAGTAAAAACCCTCATATCCCAGGGCGGGGGAAGAATCATCCTCTGCCACAGTACTTTCCTTAATGATGTCCCATGGCAGTCCACTCACGGCTGAATAGAGGTGAGATGCTTCCACATGTTTGAACTCCAGCTGTGGCTGTGTACCACACTCCTGACCCTGCAATTCCAACGGTGCTTTCAGGACAAAGCCACCTTGTTTTCTGTTCAGCCGGGTGTGTGTTTTTAATGGCTGGGAGAGTTTCCTGGTAGGGAAGAAATAACATCAGTAATAATACCTAACATTTCCTAAGCACTTCCTGAGGGCCAGGCGCAGCTAAATACTTCACCTGCACTTTCTCACTTCTTACACAACCCTCTAAACACATGGATTCTGGGAACAGACAAATCCCAGCCCCTCTACTTAATAGTTTGGTGATCTAAGTCTCTCATCTATAAAGTGGGGATATGGCAGTAATGCTTATTAGAGTTGTTTTGGGAGTAGATGAAATTATTCATGTTGAAAACACTGAACACAGAGCATGGACCCATGGTCATCAGTTAGTAAATGTCAGCCCCCAGTGTCATTACTCTGTACACCACTGAGGAAACTGGTTTGCAGAAGTTAAGGAACTTGCCTAAGGATGGTCAAGACAATGAGCCATGGTCATTGCCCTCAAGTTGTTTGGAGTTTACTTGAGGTACCTAAACAAATACTGCTGAACTCTGGAAGCCCAGATGAGCCCAAAGAGCCACTGAATTGACAGACAGAATGTGTGGACCATTTTTCCAGTTCATTTTTGTCTTTTAAATTAGTTAAAACATCTGAAAAAAAATTCAAGCATTACCGTACCAAAGGGATGTAGAGAAAAGTCAGTTCTTTCTCATCCCTGACCCTAAATTCAAAGCAACCACCATGACCTGTCTTTCTATGTATATTCAAGCATGTATGCATAATACATTTTTTAGCATAATAATTTTTATATTTGTACATATATTAAACCTGTTTAATTATGTATAATATATTTAAACAAGCGCTTTAGAAAATCCCTTTTAATTCCTCTTTAAAACTCTCAAACAGTATCCTATTATTCAGTACGATCTGGACCTTATTTTTGTTTTTTTCACTTGATACCATATCATGGAGATTGATCTGTGTCATTACATCTAGATCTATTTCATTCTTTTAAAATGCCTGCATGGTAGGGGGGTGGGTATACCTCACTGGTAGACCACATGCTTAGCATGTAGGAGGTCCTGGGTTCAATTCCCAGTAGCTCCATTAAAAAAAAAAAATGTAATGGCTGCATGGTATTTCGTGTATAGAGATACCATAATTGATTTAACCAATACCCTATTGATGGATATTAAGATTGTTTCCAGTTTATGGCTGCAAAAATCAATGAATATTTGATATGTGTTTTGTAAACACGTATGCTTCTATTTATTGGAGGACTTCCTAGAAGTGTAATTACAGAGCCAAAAGTTTTGTGTGTAAAAGTGTATGAAAATTGCCAAATTATTCCCCAGAGAGGCTGTATCAATTTTTAATACTTCCTCTATAAAGTATATGAGTGGGTTCAGGCTACTGTTTGCTTAGTTATATGGCACTGGACAGGTAGTCCTGGGTCAATAGCATTACTTCTTTTTGTTTCTTTATTTTGTTTCCTTGTGAGGCTGAGTGCTATAATGAGGCCGAGTCATGAATTTATCCTCTAAGTCAATTAGCTTTGCTGTCTCCTTAGTTCTTTCCTTAGTCTGTGAGTCACAATAGGAAGCAGAGGAGAAAATGGACAGATAGGCTATATTTCTGGATTTACTTAGATTACTTTTTAAAATAATAACAAATTATCAAAAAATTTAGATCTTTAAAACTAATATTGTTTTTTCAGCTTCACTGTAGCAAGACATACTCATATCAAGTACAGAGCACTGAACTATTTAAAGAAAGAGGACTTCTATTTGTGAGCAATCCTTATTGTACAGAAATTGCTTTTAGTAGACAAGTTAGCTCCTTCAAGTTATAGTCCTTGAATGTTCTTCAGCCTAACTGATGACATGTATTAGATAAAGTAAATATTGAATGAAAGAATAATGAAAGGATCTGAGGGATTTGTATATTTATAACAAATATCTATTTAGTGTTTTATGTAGTTTGTATTTCATTCATTCAGAGGACACGTCAACGTGTGTTAAGTACGCAGAGCAGGCTCCTACTCCAAGTTGTAAGCCAGGCATCTAAAATCGATAACAGTGTAAGCCCTAACTTAACTGCCTGTTAGTTTCCTTTGCTCTAAATTGAACGTTATATTACCATTTAAAATAACATGCACATTATTTCTGAGCCAATTCACTTATTCCTCATTATGGTTGTTATTTTTATCTCTGTCACGTCAGACTGAAAAAAAAAAAAATTCCAGTCCTTTCCATAACGTCATCACAAAGTTGCTTGCAAGGAGCTTTGTGGATGATCGGGGATGCTATTGGCCTTTCTGAATGTCAGCACATTAAACCGAGGATCCCAGCTTCTGGAAACCTGTCACATCTAATAGACTTTAAAAGGCTTTTGTAAAGCGCTTATTGGCAGTGATATGTATGGATTAGTAAACCATCTGCAGAGAGCCCAGACGTTTGCACGGAACTGTTTCCACCAAAACCACAGCAGCTTTTTAATCATACAACATCCCTGCGTGACTTTGCATGCGGCGAGCCTGGGGCCTCTCTGGTTTTCCAGCTTCCTCTGCGTGGAATTGTGTACTGGGCAGGGGCTGCCCTCAGATTGTTAAATATCAGAATGAAATCTGAACCGGCGTGAGGGAGAACAGGTGAGGGAATAGAAAAAGGAAGCTTTGAAGGGAGTCCCTTCTGGTCACTGAAGAAGCATTAGACCCCCAGCCTCCCTCCCCCACCATGTCACCTTGAAGCATAAGCCTGGGACCAGAGCCACGATCCCTGTCCCACACCCATGTGCACACCCATTTCATCTAGGGGCAGAAATCAGCAAAAAGCCAATCTATGGGAAGCGAGGAAGTGATTCAGTGAGGTTGGTAATCAGTATTCGTTGGCACTGAACTGATTCCCAGGAACTCCTCTGAGCTTGAAATCAGCTGACTGTGTGGTTTAAGCTGCCCTTTTACTCCAGAGCCCTTTGTCCAAGTGTGACAAAGATACCGGACTAGAGTGACAAGCGATGCAGCATGGGCCGAGGCGCAGGCCTGCAGGAATGTTGAGAATTTCTTTGGAGAAGCAGGCAGAGTGTTCTTTTGTCCATTTTCCGAGGCGTTTCACAGGCCTTGGCTCGTTAGCCACCATGCTACTGGGAGATAGGTCAATGCTACTACCCCGGGTTTACAGCTGAGAAAACAGCACACAGATGGGGACCTGGACAGAACTCCCAAAAAGGAGAACCTGAGAGGCAACAATCTGGTTAGAAGAGGGGTGGAGTGGACCTTGAAGTCTTGATGTTTGCCTATCATTCTAGATAAAACTGAGAAAACCACAGACATGTCCAGCCTCTATCCCCGGCGCTGTCTCCTCCGCACCAGCAAGGCCCATAGTGCTGGATGTGGCTTAGCCGGGGGTTATCGCATATATACCAGTAGTGGCATCCGGTGAGGGTTCAGGTTGCTGGTCCCTCAGCTCTTCGTCAGGGTCCCCATGTAACCATCCCTGAGCCTACCTCCTGCACAGACTCAGGGGACTTTGGGGTTGAAAAGGACCTTGGAACTTACTCAGTCCAACTCCTTATTTTAAGGTGATGCAAAACAAATGTCCAGAGAGAAAAATTCATCACGACGGTTGCTTGGTAACCAAGAGTGATAATTTTCATATGCAAAAACCGTACTCGATGAATTTGAGTGTGTGTAAGTGGGGGGGATGTCATTTTTTTTTGCCTTCTCCATCATTTTGGTAATGTCTAGGGCATGTGGTTAAAATACATTTCTTCATTTTAACACAGCTAATTATCATTTGTGAGTAAAAGTCATAAACAGAGTTTGGCAATAAAAGGAACAAAGTCTCAAAGGAAGAAAATATGACAGGTTCGACTGATTTTTGTTTCTTTGCTCTGAAGGAACAGAAATATGTTTCTTTCAGATTCGTCCTGGTTAATGTCAGCATGGCTGTTTTAATAACAAAAGTTCCCCACTGTACTGGCAGCCAGGTTCCCTGGGAAGCTCCCCAGATCAATTCCATCCAGGTGCTGTTTAACCTGGTCTTCTCGTGGCGCAGGGCTCCTTTTCTGCATCAATTCTTTGTCATAATTGCTGTTCCATGAGTGTGTTCATTTGGTTCATGTTTGCATGATCTGTTTTCTCCTTCTCTGGTGACCTCCCCTGTAGTGCTTTCCGCAGTGTTCTACTGCACAGGAGAGCTTCCAGCGGCACTGACGTTAGGCACAGGGACTTGGGGCGGGCAAAATTGTCCTCTATTAAAAATGGTATTGCCCGAATGCACATTCAACGTCTTGATTCCATGTGATAGGGGGGCACCCGAATATTTATACTAGTGCCTCCCAAAAGGGGAGCCTCGACTCACAGACAATTCATTCGGCTCGTTCTGCAGTTCTACGAATCTGACTGAGAAAACAAGGCCTTAAATGAACTCCACCCGCAGCAAACAACTGATTATTTTATTTTATTTATTTATTTTTTTAGGCTCTCTTTGCCTTTGTGCTTAAACAGTTCTGCGAAGAGCTCACGGAAAGACCAGGTTATTCTGGGTCTCTCTCTTCCAACGGCCAAGAAGTGCCAGAGAGGGGCCTGTTCACCTTCCCAGGATCCCTGTCTCCTCCTGCTTCCTTCATCCTTCCTGCGGTGCTCAGACCTGGGCAGCCCGTGGGAACCGGGCGGCTCCGTGGCCTCTGCGCTTCGTTTGGCCCGCCTCTTTCTGTTCTGCTCCTCTTGAGAGACAGGGAGAAGGCGTCATGTCATGATTGGTGTTCTATCCTTTTTCCCCTCCTGCCCAACCCCACAGAGCCTAGTCAGTACCCAACAAGCTTTATTACAGACTTGGCTCTCTCAGTGACAACTGAATGAAAAGGGACCCTTAACTCTCCTTCTTGTTTCTCTCCCTCCATTCCCTTGACTCTGACTGCACCCCGTGTGAACTCACTCCCGTAAATGGTGTGGGCTGCTTTCTCCATCCCAGCCTGCTGAGATCTGGAAACAATTGTGTCGTCTGACACGTCTTTCCAGGGCTGAACTTGTCGCCGTCAGATTGTGGTCTCTCCTGCTTCCTTGGCTATTTGTTTTCTTAACTCTCAAATGTGCTTCCGCCTTGCCAACCCCCTCCATCCTGTGTATTTTGTGTATCCAGTGTGGGAGGTTGCCAACATAAAAGAAAGAAAATGACGGGCTAGGGCTCTGAATAGTTTAGGAGGAGGGGGAGAAAGGGGGCAGGAGGCCAGAGAAAGACGGACCTGGCTATTTGGAAAACTTCTGGCTTAACAGGGCCTTGCCAGCCAAAGACCCAGGATAGATTCTGCAGAGTAGACAGGCTAAATGCTGCTTCGAGACCATAACAGCCTTTTTGGTGACATACAGTTTCCTTCCCCTCCTCCCCCACTTCCAGTATCACCAAGTATTAGTGTATTTACTTAGGATTTTTTTTTTTGGAAACATTCTTTATTATTATTTCAAGTGGCTTTCAACCTTCTGCCTTTTGTATGTGTGTGGTCAAAAACACGTAACATAAAATTTAACCATTTTAAAGTGTATGATTCAGTGGCATTAACCATCACCACTATTTCCAGAATTTTCTCAGCATCCTAAACAGAAACTCTACACCCACTAAGCCACTCCCGCCTTTCCCCCAGCCCTTGGTAACCTCTGTTCTATTTCTGTCTCTATAAATTTGCCTATTCTAGGTACTGAAATACAGTTTTGAAGTCTTAGCTTCCTTAAACGGATAACAGTTGGCTCAAAGCCCCAGTGTGCTTCTAGCAGATTGTTGAATGGCCATCTGGTTGACTGAGTTGTTCCTTAAATAATCCAGAAAACAACCACGGTTCACCTGAATTTCTCATACTATGGTCCCCAGGAGACAGTTTGACTTTTCTTCATTTAATGCTCTCTGAAACCCTTGTTTTCTCCTTTCCCTTCATTTATGGTATTTTTCAAATAGTTTACCAAAAACTGGTTTGTCATTAAAAGATAGCAATTACCCTGGTCACTGCCCCTAGATGGTTCTATTTTTCTGACTTCTTTTGGGGGGAGGGTAGATAATTAGGTTTTATATATATTTAAAATAGAGGTACTGGGGATTGAACCCAGGACCTCGTGCATGCTAAGCACATGCTCTACCCCTGAGCTATATCCTTCCCACCTAGATGATTCTAATCATGGGTTTTGAAACAGGTTCCCTATGTTCCTTTTTTTTTTAATGGCGACAAAATACACATAACATAAAATTTACCGTTTTAACCATTTTTCAGCGCACAGTTCCGTGGCAGTAAGTACGTCCACACTGTTGTGTGACCATCACCACCATCCATCGCCAGGACACTTCTATCATCCCAAATGGAAATCGGTACCCATTAAACACAAACTCCCCATTTGCCCCTCCCTCAGCCTCTGGGAAGCACCAGCCCACTTTCTGTCTTTATAAATTTGCCTACTCAGTGTGCCTCATGTAATCTTTAATCGACTCAGTGTCTATAAATCCCATGCAATGGCTGAAACGGGACGCCACATCAAGAGGAAAGGGACCTGTTAAACTTCTAGAGTTTAGTTCAGGATTCTATTTTGACACGGCTGGACTGGGAGAGATTTACAACTCCGGCTTCCTGGTTATAGATCAGAGTTTTGAAATTCCTTTATGGTGATAAGGAAACGACTTTAACAAGTGCCCGTATTGGGTTGGTTGCTTCTTAGGAAACAGAAATTGCATGGGCCGTGTTTCTTTAACCATAGGTGGGGCGTGCTGATTTCTGAGAATGAGATTGTTTCCTTGAGGCACTGTTGACTTAGTTAACAGGTGGAAGGTGAGCCCTTGGGTGATTCAGAACACTTTCAAACGCCTTTGGGACGGGAGTGTAAATTAGATATATTCTCGAGGCACGGGAAGGCTAGCTCCCGGAACGGAACAGGACACTCAAGTAAACTGTCTCAGTGTTACGGTTAGAGAAGCTGTCACTAGTTTTCATGTTTTTGGAGAGTGAGAGGTAGGAAGGAGGAAAGGATTTGAATTTGTTTTCTCCCATCTTGGTCCAACAGGGTCAAGATAAATGTGCAGAGGTGCTTAACAATAAATAAATAAAAAAAAGAACAAGAACACAACATGATTCCTCGCATGATTCCATCTTCCCTCAGCATTTTCTGACCATTTGACCTGGGACTTTTGCCTCCTCTGCGGTCCTCCTGCTGTTTTCTGAGTCATTCATCTGATGGAGACCATACATTGCCTGTGTTTGAGGCTGGACTTTCTCCCCAGTAAGACTGTAAGCGCATCAAGGACAAGAATCAGGTCTTCCCTGAGGTGTTTGCCATTGCATCTGCCCTTGGGCTAGCTTTTCTTAAACATCAAATTTAACACTTTGCCCCCAGAAGACGGTTAATCATAATTTGGTGAGACTGTTTCTAGAAGGGAAAATATCTGGTTGTGGCTCTCTGGACTTTTTTTGTTTTTGTTTTTCTGACTTCTCATTCTTTACCGTCACCTCCCCCTCTTTTCTTCTCAACACCTATGAGAATTTTCCTTCTTTTGTCTGTGGTCCACTCTACCCTACAGAACAGGGGCTCACGAGCCTTCAGGGGCCAGGGGACAAGGGGTTGAGTCCTGGAACTCCAGGACCTGGGCAGGCCTTCGTGCTCTCATCTGTAACAATAAGCATAACAGTACTTCCTCTGCAGGGTTAATGTGGGGATTAAACATGGGCCAGGATGTCTAAGGGCATTCTGATCGGTAATGCTATGTCAGGAGATGTTAGGATGGTTAGGAATGTGGCCTTAGGGACCAGCTTGCCTGAATTTGAACCTGGTTCAGCATTATCACCTTGGCCACATCACTAAACTCTCTGTCTCAGATTCCTGATCTGATCTGATCCTGATTATAATACCCACCTTCCAGGCTTGTCCTAAGACTTCAACAGTTAATGTGTGTGTAGACACGTGGTAAGCACTGTCTGAATGACGATAATTATCATGTGATATAAAGAGTTGTTATTACTGAATGCAGATAAATTCCAGTCTTAGCCCCAGTTTTGTAGTTTGTTATTATCTTTTTTTTCCCCTGAGTCTTCAAGGTGTTTCTGCTTGGGTATTTTACCATCACTTCAATTTCTGTGCCTAAAATGTGGTATAGAATCACAATCCCAGTATCCCCCAAACATTGGCTGCTATTCAACTCTACCACGGCTGGTGAAGAGCTCTGTTGTTAGTTACCCGTGTCTGCATTCTCACAGTCATCCTCCGCTCTGATCCCCCACCATCCTCTAGGTCCAAGTCATCAGCAGGATGTGCAATTTCAAGTGTACTTAGGTTCAGCCAGAAGAGCTGGAGACAATGTCCTCTACTCTGAGAAAACACTACGATTATTAACCAACTGTTTTGGCTGAAGTTTCCATAGAATACAAATGAATCTTCTTGGGTCACTCCAACACGTGAAAATAGTGGATGACTGACATAACAACAAACTTTTCTGAACATCAAAATCACTGCTTTGAAGAACTCTGGGATCTTGCTTGCCTGGTTTGAGAATAAAAACAAAGATGCATTTTTGACTAAGTATATCCTAATCCTATCTGAAATGAGTTAAGAAAAAAATCTACCATATGATAAACTTCGCATATGTTTATGATTGCATTTGCTAGGAGCAATTTCCTTTTTGCTGTGTTGTTTCACAGATTCTGTTATTAGTGAGTTAGGCAAAGTGGAAAATAAGATATCAAGTTGACATCTTGGATAGATGCAACTACAGATTAATGGCGGAGGGGAGTTCACGCAGGGCTGTGAGGAATTACGCTATAAACTGAGCAGTAATTTCATCAGAATATGCCAGGAGACCCAGGCAAATTGCCAGGCTGGGATATGATGATAGTGAATACATTGGCTTTTGCTGTCATGGCAAACTGTCAAATTAAAAAAAAAAAAGATTGTATGGATTTATAAGTTGGAAAGAAAGAAAATGATAGTAATTCAGTTGCTGTTGTTTATGAAATAGATTGAAAGAGTGATCAAAAGAGCAAGAAATCTAATAAATTATCTGGCATGTGAGCTCATTGTAACAGACCACAGAATAAAATAAAGTGCTTTCTTCCGGGTCGCTCTTAGAGTAACTGAAAAGAAAGTTTGACTGAGAATTTGAATATCTGGGTTCTTCTCTTATCTCTATTAGTTTATGTAATCTTAACACACCACTTAGTTCATGGCCTCATTTGTCTGATTTGTAAAACAAGAATAATATAATATTTATTCTCTTAATGCGTGACATGGTTTTGATGATCACCTTAAATAAATAGGTGAAAAATGTTTGAAAAATATAAGCTATAATATGTGTTATTGTTTTATACATTTTCCCGGGATTTATACCTTATTTCCCTGTCACATTTTTTTTTCATGTTTCAAAATCTCCTTATTTCTCCTTCTCTCTCAAAAATGCTCAGCAAATACTTCTGTTGCTTTTTAAGAAGGTGAGCTTGGAGCTTGTTTATGGCTGTTACTGGGCACTTAACAGTTTCTTCTGAGGCACCCATCTCTCCTCCCAGCAACCCTGCAGGAGAACCATTAAACACATTGAAGGTGCACTGATTGATTTTAGGGATAAATCCTCCTAGGCCCAAGAGGGAACCCCATTTTTTTCTAAGGAGGCCGAGATGATGGATTAGAATGAGGTAAGTTCTTTTGAAAGAAAAAGAATTTTAATTGAACTATAGTTGTTTACAATGTTGAGTTAGTTTCAGATGTACAGCAAAGTGATTCAGCTACATATATAAAGTGTGTGTGTATATATATATATATAGTTTTTCAGATTCTTTTCCATTATAGGTTATTACAAGATATTTAATATAGTTTTCTGTGCTATACAGTAGGTTCTTGTTGTTAATTTTATATATAGTAGTTTGTGTCTGTAAATCTCAAGCTTGTAATATATCCCTCCCCTGCTTTCCCCTTTGGTAATCATAAGATTGTTTTCTATGTGAGTCTATTTCAGTTTTGTAAATAAATTCATTTGTATCATTTTCTTTAGGTTCCACAAATAAGTGATATCATATATTTATCTTTATCTGTTTGACTTACTTCACTTAGTTTGATCATCCTTAGTTCCATCCATGTTGCAGCAAATGGCATTACTTCATTCTTTTTAATGGCTGAGTAATATTCCATTGTGTGTATCTGTATGTGTGTGTGTGTGTGTGTGTGTGTGTGTATTACAACTTCTTTATCCATTCCTCCATCAATGGACACTTAGGTTGTTTCCGTGTCTTGGCTGCTGTAATTAATGCTGCTATGAACATTGGGGTGCATGTATCTTTTCTAATTAGAGTTTTCATCTTTTCTGGATATATGCCCAGGAGTAGTATTGCTGATCATATGGTAAGCTTATTTTTAGTTTTTTAAGGAACCTCCATACTGTTCTCTAAAGTGGCTGCACCAAATTACATTCCCTCTAACATTGTAGGAGGGTTCCCTTTTCTCCACACCTCTTCATCAATGCCATGCCAGAGACATGATGGTGATGAGGCTGGGGTGGAGGCAGACTACTTCCCAGTACAGGGATTTTTCATGATACCCCTTTTATTTTGGATGAAAAGTTTGTAAGTCAGAAACAACAGAGAACATAACAAACACCCCCCACCTACCAGCCAGATGGAACATACGTATACAGTTTATCATTTGTAATAGAATCTTTAGAGAAAGCCAAAGTCCTTTCTGTTCCCCTTACCAATCCCTCCTTCCTTAGATGTCAGTTGCCACCACCATGAATTTAGTGTCTCTTTTCTTTCCCTATATAACATAATATTATATTTTCAGAACATTTGCAGAGACGGAAGCATGTTATATTCATCATCCTATGACTTTCCTTGTTCACTTTATGTTATGTTTTTAAGCTGTTACCATGTTGATTTATGTAAATCCAGTTCATTCATTTCATTTTCTGCGTAATGTCCCAGAGTGTGAATATACTGCAAAATCTATTAATTCCCCTATGTTGGCGATCATACAGAATGTTCTAGCCAAACTTCTTATGCAAAGCTCCTTCTGCACATAAGGGGCATTTCTTCTAGGGGTATTCACTGAGAACGGTACAGCTGCATCACAGGCTGTGTGAACTTCCTGTGCTACCAAATGTTCTCCAATGTCTGAATTGAATTCCACTCCTCCCAGCCATGTATGAGAATTCTCATTCCCCCCACATCTTTGATAACGTTTAATATTGTCAAACTTTCCAAATTTTGTAAATCTGATGGCTGGGAAATGGTTAAGCCTTAATTTACTGGTGATATTTTATTTTGACAAGCATTAAGGCTCACTGGAATGGCCTGTGCCCACAGCACCACAAGTCTCTGCCTCCCAGAAGTTGCAACACGCCATCCACCCTCTATCCTCACCTGAGTGTGGGAAGCAGAGAAGAAGTGGGCCGGCCAGGGTGTGGCCAGCGGTGTGTGTGTAGGAGATGTGTCATGTTCTGAGGCTGATGACTGCCTCTGTTCCCACTTCCTGTTAGTCTGCGGGACTGCAAGTCAATAATAAATATTGACCCCAATTTTCTTAAGTGTAGGTTTCTCTCTGTTTATTGGTTGGGGACATTAAGAGCTGATGAGCTTGCGGAGTAGAAAATGCCTCTGGCCAGAGGCCCCTGGCAGAATATGTCCTGCTTCAGGATGAGCAATGTTTCTTAAGAAACTATGCCAAGTAGACACAATGGTAATAACTTGTTGGTTAAGATGCTCCCCTGGCCTCTAACCCTGAACTCTTCAGGTCCACCTGAGCATTAGACCTAGTGCAGGGTTAAGGAAACTGGGATTTGGAGTCCATGTGAGCTGATCTCAGCTCTACCTCTTAACAAATAGATAATTTTGGGAAAGTGACCTCTAAGCCACATTTTTCTCATCTGCCAAATGGTGAACTTAACACCTACCCTATAGGATTGTTAAGATGGGATGAGGTAACGCCAGTACACAGTAAGGGCTCATTAGATGCCAGTTGTTTGTGGTAATAACTATCTGATTTAGGTCTGAGCTTACAGGTCACAGTACATGATAGGAGAGTCCCAGGATATGCATTGGTCTCCAGGTTCAATGCACCGCAGGATATACTGTGCCATTTGCATTTTTACCTTGTGTAGAGATTGCAGACTGATGGCCCGTGGGAATGTATTTTAGCTGACGTGCAAAATATTATTTTTTATTTTAATTTGACTCAACTTTCAAAAACTGGGAACTCTCAAATAAATATCTTGATTTCTGGCTTCTCTTAAAAAAAATTAAATCTCTGGTAATATAAGCCAGGTGCCCATATATTTAAGATAATCCCAAGAGGCTCTCCCAGTGGGCATGCTTTCTTCTGTTTGTCACAGCCCCCGGCCCACACACTGGGTGTCCGTATTTACGTCTTCTGCCTGGCCCTGGTAGGAATCTGAATCTGCAGCTCCTGCTTCTGTGGTTGCCGGTTTTCACAGCTCCTTCACGATGATTAAGCTATCACTCTCTCAGCAGGCCCTTATAATCTCTGTGTACAGCTTTCAAGGACAGAGGAGGAAGGAGGGGAGGTAAATGTTTGGTGACCGGCCAGTTCTGCACCAGAAATTTGTGCTCTCGACTTTACATCCCCGGTATCATTTAATCTTCACAGTAGCTGTGAGGTAAATACTATTATCCTCAAATACAAATTACAAAACATATGACAAATGGTGAAGCAAGCTTGCAAAGTTGAATAACTCGCTCCAGGTCACACCGCTACAAAAAGGCAGCGCTGGGATGCCACGCTGGCGCCGGAGAACGCCTAACCCACTTCTGCTCGCTGTGCGGCGCCGAAGGATGGAAAATTGGTTTATCAGAGATTTTTGGCTCTCATCACTGTTAAGGCTCCCCACGTAAATGTTGTGGTGGTTGTTTTTGGTTTATAGGTCTGTTCTTGGGGAGAGGTGGGTGGATGTGCTCATGTGTGAACCCGGGGGCATTATTTACTGTGCTCTGATTGGAGCCGCCTCCTCCTTCCGCGTCCATCTCCCTCCAGCATCAAGGGACCTTCCCAGGTGAGGTGTGCGTCTGTCTTCAGAGAAGGCTTTAAGTTCGGCTGTGCCCCAACATGCTGTGAGGCAGGGATAACTTGACAAGTCAAGCCTCCTCTTTACCTGTCTGCCTGAGGCTTCCCAGCCCTGCTCTGGAAAGTCAGAAAATGTCAGTTTGAGCTGGTGGAAACCGGATGTGTGCCTTACTGAAGGTAATTACTGGGCCCAAGTAGTAAATGGTAATGAAGCAGTTGAAGTCACACAACAGAGATGCCTCTGATTGGCTGAGGAATGTTTCTTTTTAGTGGATAAATATTTTGCAGCAATTACCTGGGTGAAAACCAGCTTCTGGTAAAGGGTTGATTAAAACAAAACAAACCAAAACAAATACTCTTGGGAGCTGAGTGCTCTGTAATTATTTCCCAACTAATGATACCATCTCGACTTTATGTAAAGTCAAGTTCAAAAACGATCCTCATTGTCCAAGGACTCTTCCCAAAGGTCTATTGCTCCACAGCCTCAGAGAAGAGAACCACTTGTTCCCTTGTTTTTCAAACAGAATCCACAGTTACAGGAACCTCCTTAAATTAAACAAACAAACAAAAAAGCCATTTAATGTAACATTCACAATTTAGCAGAAAGTCCGGTGTGTGGCCTTACAGGCTGGAAGATCTAACACTGAGATTCCTGGTCAGGGAACTTAAAATTTCTTTAAGCCTGTGTTTTCATCTACATAAATGAGCTAATCATACGTCCATTTCTACTCGGTGTTGTGAAGTTTAAGTGAGATTATGTTCAACTTAGGCAATAAACATTTACTGAGTGTCAGTTATGGGCAAGGCACTATGCCAGATGCTGGGAACAAAAGATGAAAGGGTCCTTGAGCCTCAAGCGCTCCCAGTTTTGAGGGACAGACCCTTAAGGAGTGACCTGTCCCACGCAGTTGCACAAGTCTGTTCTGTGCGACAGGAGCCCGAGGAAGGCCATGGTCCCACTCTGAGATGACAATGAGTGGGAGGTAGCACCACACTGGGTCTTAAAGGTGTGTGGGGTCCCCCAGATACAGAGGGGGATGACAAGGAGGGAAATAGCACCTGCAAGGCCTCTGGTGTCCCTCAGAGTTACATGGGACACTGGACAAGGGTTGGGGGCAGGGAGAGAAAGCTGGGGAGGTGGGCGTGTAGAGCCAGGCAGAGTCAGACCCCCGCTGCCGGTCAGTGGCTTGGGCTTCCTGCTGGAGGCGAAGGGCCAACACTGGCGGAAGAGATACTGGCAAATGTTAGCAGGGAGAGGAAAGGGACAATAGAGGTTGTCACAGTTTGTCATCATCAGGTACTGTGGAGCCAGTCACTGTCTACCCAGCCAACTGTGTAGAGCAAACCTCCTCTGGACCTTGATCACCCTGAAGTCTGCTCTTTTATACAGTCAAGTATCTATTTTAAGTGATTTCTTGCCACCGTCCATCTGTCCTTCACCTCACCTGTCCTCGCCCAGCCATGGACTTGTCCTCAGCCAGGATCCCTGCACGTGCTGGACGTCACGGTCCTCATTTCCAGGGTGCCGTGTGCAAGTTTCCCTCCGCCTCATTCCCGGAGAGTTTCCGGGCTCCAGCTAAGCCCTGCCCCTTGAATCCCAGGACCCAGCTGTCTTTGTCCCTGCAATTCTGGGACCTCCCAATCAGATGCTTGCCTGGTCTGCCTCTTCGGCACGACCGTGAGAGGAGAGGTCTTTGGTCTCCTTAAGGGGCTGGGAGCCAAGCTTCCCCAGCAACAAACTGCGGAAAGAGCCTACTGGTCCTGCTTTCTTTCCTTCAGGGCTAATACCGCATCACCATGTCCACCGCCTCGCCCCCTTGGACATCTGGACTGCTCAGGCAGGAGCGAGAGTTCCGGTGGAGAACCAGGCTCACACACTCGTGTACTGGAAACTCATCAATGGGCTAGTAAACTGCTCGATGAAATACATTAGGTTTGTCTACCAGGCGAAACAGCAGTAAAATTTAAAAATATGTGTAAGGGTATAGTTTTTACTTGACTAACAGTTGACAAAATATTAAAGAAGATTAAATTTAATTGTCATTGTACATGTCTGGATGATCTTTTCATGAGCTGACAATGAATAAATAATAAAGGCCTGAATAATAATAAATTATTATGTAATTATTACATACATTTTATTTCTCTTGTCTTAATTACTAGTAATGTTATAATCAAGATTTCCACATCATCATTTATGCTGACTTGATAATAAGGATATCATGGATTAAAATTGCATAGTAATTACTTGAAGGTAACAAAGTATAAATGTATTTTTATTTATAAAGTGAATTAAATGTGAATATTTATAATTATTTTATATACATTTCCAAATAGTTATTTTGCTCCTAAAATAGTCAAAATTACCTTTTAAACAGACAAATTACAGGTTAAATTAATAAATATAAAGCTTTTAAATCAAAATGATTTAGAGCTGCATTTTTAATTTTTTGAATATTTGTATCTCATTAAATATTCTATAAAAATAAATCTGTTTGTATTTCTAGCATTAAATGTCTCTCTAGTTGCCAACATAATTGTGTGTCACGTGTATTAATATGAGTCATTGAATGTTGCAAAATGCTTCTGTGTCACCGGGTTGTGATGCCTGGCTGTGAGGAAGTACCTCCAGAACCATGCACTGGGCCACAGATTAGTTATCCGGCACTACTGTGAAGCAATGTTTAATTTTGCAAGAGTCTACGTCCTCCATGCTATCTGAAAGGAAGGTCTTGGCAAGTTAATTAATTTGTCTTTTACTTTCATGCTTCTGTCACTCAAAAAATGGCCAGCACTTTATAGCAGTGTTTGCCTCTGACCCTGGCAATGGCCCAACCCACAAACCTTCACAGCATTTGAATGCAGTTGCCTATTGTTTCAAGGAGAGGAGACCAAGAGGAGTGGACAAGTGATTCCCTGGGGCCTGAATGGCGTTTGCTATGAGAATGGTTCAGTTATCAGAGAGAATGTTTATGGTTACAGGTTACACTGTGCCCCCAATGAACACCACGTCTGCTTAACTAGTGGCAGAGATGCCTGTGTGCTTCTTTACTCACACTGTTTTTCTTTGTTTGTGTTAAATGCTTTTATTATGTTACGTAAGGCCCTCCAAAGCCTGGGACAAATAAAATATAGGACCCACAAGTAAATTTGATTTCAGATAAACAAGTACACATACACCAGACTGCATACCATTGCCCAGACCCTTTCACTCAAATGCCACCTCCACTGTGAATATTTCCTTCATTTCATCAAATTCCCACACTCCTCTCAACGCACTTACTAGACACCTGAATCTGTCAGGAGAGGTGGATAACAATCACTCCCTAAATCTTACAAATCTAGAACAACAACGACAATGTATTTTTAGTTGATGCAAAGCTTGCTGTGGGCTTGGGGGGCCTCTCTTGGCTGGCTGACTTCACATGTTTGCTTGGAGTTGCCCTTAATGTCAACTCATATTTCCACAATCACCAAGATATGAGATGAAAACTCTGTCGAGTCTCCCACCGGCAGTTAAATACCTGGCACATAGCAGGTGCTGAATAAATGGTTTTTTCAACAAATATATGGTCTCCATGGAAAGCTCAATTGTGTGGCTCAGAGAAACCGAGAGTGCTGTATTTTTGCCTTTTATTTTCTTTCTAGTAAAAAGCAGCCCAAATCCTCAAGTTTCCATTTGTTATCCTGTAAGTTGAAGGATGATCAGCTGCATTTCTCCCAACTTGGCTGAGTCAAATCATAAGGGACTTTTCTCACAACTTGGCTGGGTCAAATCATGTGGTTTACGATTTAAAAAAAATTATGGAAAAGGACCGTTAGTTTCTTTCTGTGGCTGGAATATTTACAACAGTATGATTTTTGCTCATACCTGCTCTCCAGGGAAGGAACACGATTTGGTTACAGGCATTACCTAATGCAGTCGGGTCTGGGGAGGGGAATGGAGATACAATAACCTCCGTTGTCTGCGATACAAGTCAGCAAGTTCCGGTGGTTTACTCAAGTACATGTGGGAGCCTGTAGACCTTGATTTCCTGACTTCAGTTCAGGCATCTCTCCCTTCCCTCTATTCTGTCTTAATTTTTCAAGTCCAAAAAGATGTATGAAGGTGGCCAGTTTTAATTGGCCTCTTTTAAGGGACTATTTTTCTTCTCCAGTGTCTTTTTCATGTTCAAAACAACTTAGGTTATAATCATTAATGTAGTAACAGATCCACCAAAATAGCAAACAATATTGTTCTGAAGCCAAGGTCACTTCTCAGGTTGGGCTGGAGGAACTCAGAGCATGAAAATTAAATGAGCTCACAAGCCCCATCCTCTTCTAAGATTCCATGACTCCACAGTTGAGAACATCTCCAAATGAAATCTCTCCTGATTTAAACAAATATGTCCAGCCCGCTTTCCAACAGCTGTCTCAGGCTGTTTGCCCAGCGCTCTAATGACCTTGGGTGGTCATTCAGCCACTCTGGCTCCTACTCTTTCAGGAAAAAGTGATTCAGAGGTTAAAAAAAAAAACCCATCATATAATGTTGTGAGTCATCTGGCTTTTATGGCTTTTTCCTTCCACTTCATTTGTTGGTTCATTCATTCATTTCTTCAATCACTTATCAAGCATGTACTGAGTACCTGCTCTGTGCTGGACACTGGGCTTACTGTAGGGCATGGAAAAGCACCCGGCCTCTGCTCTCTAGGATCTCATCATCCAGTGGATGTATGGATAATTGCGATCTAGATGGTAAATGCAATAACATGCACAAAATATTTTAAGAGCCCTGAAAAGAATCACCTCATCCAGCCTGGGGGTGGCTAGGGAAGAGATCAGGAGGACTTCCTGTAAGAGGTGTTGGCTCAAGGCCAGTGTTCAGGTATGAAGCATGCATCCAGGAGAACGAGAGAGTGAATAAAGGGGAATGTGATAGGATTGTGGGGGTAGATGGTGGTGGTGGGAGACTAGTCTGTCTATCACAGGAGAAATGTTAGACACTAGCAGTCATCTAAGCGCTAATATCTTCAAAGAGTGGGGACAGGCCCTGGATGTGTAGGTGACACCCGCCAGGAGCTCTGGTCTGCGAGTATGTGCGTCAGAGTCCCTGGCGGTTTGGAAGAAGAGGTTGGAGGAGGAAGTGAGGAGCCTGGCCTCGGGGCTACTGTAGGGGGAGGTGAGGGAGAGGGCGGCAGAGAGTCAACTTTCTTCCAGTGGAGCAGGTAGTGAGGGCCGGAGGGTGACAAGGACTCTCAGAGAAGAGGTTTAGGAGATTTCAGTGTTTCTTTCCACCATAAGATCAGAGGACACGAGGAAGGATACGGTAGGTTAGGGAGAGGGTGAGATCCAGTTGGCGTAGCGGGAGGCAGAGCTGTTCAGGGGACAGGCACGGTCGGGGGAGGCTTGGTTCCTCTTGGTGACTGAAGTAAACAGAGACACGAGGCATCTTAATTAGTACTCGAACCCCTCCCCCCACCCCACCATCTGCCAGAAGCCTTTCCCAAGGTTGCACTAATCTCATTCCTCTCAATTTCTTCACTGAAGCTATCATTTGGCTTTCTACTTAATTTTTCTTTGTCTGTCCTATTAGACAAGTGCATGGTTTGTCTCTGCAATTTGACTGTAGCCTCTTCTTGGGCAGGGGCCGCCTCTGATACCCCCAATAATGCCCGGGACCTTCCCAGGCAAGTAGTGCAATAAATAATTGATTAAGTTCCCTTTGCATTTTATTTTTAGAAGAGAGAATAGGCAGGGTGCCGCCACCACCTTCCACGCCTCCATTTTCTTTCTTGAATCTACCATTTACCGACTTTCCAGTGACTGGAGAATTTTGCTTGAAGTGTCAAGTGATCTTGTTTCCTTACAGATCCAGAATGACGGCTGACCCCGCCTGAGCACTTTCTTTTTTGGGCTGCTGTGCTCCAAGCATTATTTCATTGGATTTAATCCCCCAGCCGCCCAGTGAGGGAGATACGTTTACTCTCTTGCTTTCACAGAGGAGGAAACTATGGTCTGGGAGGTGAAGCAACTTCTCCTGCAGCCACACAGCAGGAAGGTGGTGGAGCCAGGAATCCAACTCAGCTCCATGTGAACCCAGGGCCAATTCTTTCTCACACTTTGATGGGCAGCCTTCCTTTCTTCTTCAACCGTGAAACAGCACATAGTGCTAAGAAAAGCGTTACTTGCACAAGTAACCGCTTTTAGACTTTACTGTAAAGCTTCATTTTTGTCGTGCAAAATTTAAACCTCCAGAGTCCGTGTTCTTACTATGACTTTAAGATGAGTGTGTGGCCAACGGGCTTCTGGAAGTGTGGAAGTGAAGTCGAGAGCAGGTCTTCTCTGATTTGCCAGGAGCTCCAGCATCCTTTCTTGTTTATAGAACTGTTTCCTGTGTTTTGTGAACATGTCAGTGAGGCTGAGAAATGCTTTTCCGGAGGACTTGAGCCCTGTGGCCAGTTTCTGCTCTGCGGGTCTTTCCAACTGCAGGAAGGATGGCCCATGTTTTCTAAGGGCTTCATTTAAAACCGTAGTTTAGTAAACCTTCTTTTCAAAGCAAAAAAAAAAAAATTTTTTTTTTATCAGTTTGCTCTTTGTGTTGGGGGTGGTAGGGGGAAGATTAACCTGGGAGCAGAAATTCTGTCGAGGTCCCAAGTGTTTTCTGCCTTCGTGGTCTTTCTCCACATTTTCTGTTTCTTTATGCTTGTGTCTGGAGAAGTTGCATTTCAGTTGTATCCAGTGCTCTAGATGGAGAAAATATTCTCAGCCGTTCCAGGAAGCAGCCTGATTCTCTCTGAAGATCATAGAATTTCAAGTCACATAGGGTGCAGCCAAATTCATGCTTTAAACTACTCCAGAGAGAGGGCTGTCCGAATTCCACAAGCCTCCAGGGAAGGAATGCCATGCAGCCCGTTTTGCAGTGGATTTCAATGTCTCACGGCCCCGCGGTTGCTGATTACGACCCAGACATCATCTCTGAGCCCGTCTGCGTGCATAGCACGCCAACACGGGAGCAGATGCAGATTCTAAGAGCCTGTCTGTGCATGGGTTCGCGGTTGTAATTAAGCAGTGGAGAAATCTCCTTAGCACACTCGTGAAAGGTCAGGCATTGATCTGATTTTGATTGGCCCCGGCAGGCGGACACCTAAGACCTGTGGGCTCTGGTTGTTCCACAGCAAGTGGATGTGATTCTCCAACACTGGTGCGTTAGGGAAGAAGAAAGAGCCTCCAACTCTTTGAAATAGGCGGAGGCTTGAACCTCTGCACTTTGAGAACCACTGTTGGAAGCACAACACTAATTATTACACATCTTCCAACCTAGTTGCCTGTTGATGAGATGCTCTGCTTGTAAATGAAGCCGTATTTGTTGTGGGTGACCTTTTACAAAATTGTTTCTCATCACACCTGGAAGGGAAGAACTAGAAGATACCGACGGTGCTCTCTTCTTACCGAGAGGTCAGGAGAAAACCTGCATCGCTGATAAGGAAGCTTACTGAGAAGCCGCTTGCGGCCAGGATGCTAAAGTGCTTTACATGAACGCTTCCAGGATGAAGAAGCGAGAGCTTTAGGCACCAGTCAGAGGACTGCTCTTCACTTTATTTGGTTTCTGTTCTTACTGCCGGTCAACACACCTGAGGGCAGAATCCTCATCGAATACTTAAAGAAATTCTAAATGATATTGCAGAAAAAAGCTACGTCATTTATAGAAGGGAAAAATAGAAGAGTTAAGTCAATGGTTCTGAATGAAGGGGAACTGAGTGAACTTTTGAGTTTAAAAATTGACTAATTGGTACTTGTGCATGAAGTTTTGCTAAAGGACCAGTTTCTCAAAGAAATGGGCAACAGTCTGGCCGTTAAGGTAACTGAACCTTGTAAGGGAGCCCTTTAGTCAGTCGAATGTCCCCAACAGCTAATCCTCATCCACACTGAGGGGGCTGAGCCCTGTCAGCCCTGCTGGGATTTGCACATTTGAACCTGGGTTTCTCAGAGTGTAGAGGGGTTTCCATGCTGCTACTTGGCTCAAAGATACCCTCACTGCCTCTCTTATTCCCATGACAGGTCCCAGCAGGCTGGTATGGGAATTAAAAAAACAAAATGAAACATCAGAACCATGGGGGAAACTGCTACTAAATGTTCCAAGAGACTAACTCTTTTGGAAAATTTCTCCAGGGACCCCGTCACTCCTGGCATTCCTGGGGACTGCATGTGTGTATTTTTAAAAAGGCCTGGGCTTAGCGCTCTGCAAAGAAAGTGACATCCATCCTTAATAAAGGCAAATGTTGGCTTCCTGTTAGAGCCTCAAGGACACACTATGAGGTTCTACAAGGCTCTTTTCAGGCCCCACTGTCAAAGCCAGGACTGACGGGGCCTTGTAACACAGAGGACCTATGTCTGCCCGGCCGCATTTTCTAAATTCAAATTTACAACCCAGGCAAATATTTGTTTGTGGGGCAACTGCATGGAATATTTGAAATCAGGACGGCTGTTAAAAACTGCAGGGCTAGAAATATTTCGTCCAGTTCCAGTGCTGGGGTTCAACCACCATGTTCTCAAACACAAGGCAAGTAGAGAAAAATTGTCTTGGACATAATTTTCTCTCCAGCCCTGTTCCACTTGGAAAGGATTTTGAGGGGCTTATTCAAGGTTTTATTTGCTGTATTTGCTAATGTTTAGACTTTAAACCTGTAAATTAAATGTGAAAGGGAATGCCTTTTTTATTCTTCCTAAGATGCCCTGCTTTCTTTGCATTTAGAAGAGAATACATTTTCTGGATTACAAAAATAAATGTTTGTTTTGGTTTAAATTGTTAGAAATGCTGAAATGGGAAAAGTCTCTTGCCATTTCTTGCTTCTGTTTTTTGCTTTCGCACTGTCAGTTTCCCACGGTCAGCTCTACAGAGCCATGGACCTTGGATGAAGTCCCTTCAGCTTAGGTGCAGAGGCAGCCAGGGGCACGGTGTTTCCAGCAGGCCGCTGGGCTGTGTGTGTCTGGTTGTCACACAGTCCACCTGATTTGGCCCCAGATCTAAGCTCCCAGTCCTCCCCCGCTGCAGAGACACTGATGTGGGCTCAGTCTCCCTCCTGTCGTCGGACAAAGACGCCCACCCCCACCCCCGTGGAGAGGCTCACCGGGGTCCAGGCTGGAGATGTGATGGGTCAGGACACTCAGAACCCTGGGTGGAAGGAGGAAGAAGGAAGAGAGCGTTTGTTGAATTCCTGCTCTGGGCCGTCTGTTTTATGTTCACACTTCCTTAACACTTCTTCAAACTACTTTGTGAGAGACAAAATGTTATCCCATTTAATGGATGAGAAAACTGAGGAACTAGGAGTCCAGCTCTGCAGAGTTGCAGGAAGCCCCCAGAAACCTGAGCATATCTCTCCCCTGCTGCTACCTCCACCCGGGACAGCGTGGTGGGGAGAATTTTCCCCAGAGAGGACAGTGTGCTGAGTGCCAGCTAGTCTCCTGGTGGCAAATGCCCCTGACAGAGGGAGGGGCTGTGAGGGACAGCCTCTGAATTTGAGAGGATGAGCTTCACTGAAAAAACGCTTTTCCCTTCTACCAGATCGGGTGAATTCGAATCTCCCAATTCTGGCATGAGGCAGGGGAGATGCTGTAGAATTTGAATGAGGCAGACTTGACCTCAAGTCTTGGCTTAGCCATTTAACTGGCTGCGAGACCTTAGACAAACGATTCAATAGTCAAGGCCTCAGTTTACCCATTCCCCTGCAGTTGTAAGCTGACAGGGTTGAGGTCCTCAGAGAAGGAGAACCAGGCATGGCTTTCTTAACATAAGAGAAGCCATTTTGTGATCTAAGCCTGGCCACAAGTCTTGCCCTTGAACAGATCTCAGTGATCAGTGATCTTAAGGGAAGTGAGGGAATGCAGGGCCAGAGGAAATGCAGTCAAGAAACAGTAGTTCAGCAATGACACAGTCCTAGTCCCTCCTCGAAGGATATATATACAAATCAATCTGATACTAACTGATATACATAAAATGGATAAACAACAAGTTCATACTGTAGAGCACAGGGAACTGCATTCCATATCGTATAGTAACTTATGGTGAAAAAGAATATGGAAACAAATATGTGTATGTTCATGTATGACTGAACTATTATGCTGTACACCAGAAATTGACACAACATTGTACACTGACTATACTTCAATAAAGAAAATATAGGTATAAAAAAACCCAAATCAATCTGACACTCGTCTTGGAGTTCTGCAGGAACGCAGGCCCCCACCCGGGTAGAGGATGGAATGATCTGCCCTTTCCTGACCCTCGCGACTTCATTCATCTGAAGCTTGGACTCTGTCGACTTTGGCCCCAATTCTATGCTGAATTCTCTGCTCAAGCCCCCTCATGAATATGCATATTCCCTTAGCTTAAAACTTCTCCAGTTTTGCTGTTGCAGAAACACTGCTTTGGGAAAGATCCCCTGTATTCTCCTCACTTGCTGCAAATAATACATCCTTCCTTCTTTCAGTCTTTGGCTTGGTTGTGTCTTTTGGCTGGACAACCACCAAGAGGCGAATCCAGTTTTCAAGTAACACAGTGAGGTTGCCAGAGGAGGGCACGGACGGAGGTAACAGAGGCACGATGGCATCTCCTCCCTCGACGAGGCCACTGATGAGACCCCAGCCTTGTTAAGGATGTTGGGGAAGACTCCAAAAGATTTCCCTTTAAGGCACTATCTTTCACCTGAGGATTTTAAGACTTCTGTTTCAGACTTCCTCTACACCCTGGTGGTGGAAAAGTGATGGAACCACTCTGAACTTCGGTTTCTTTTTCTGACAAACAGGCAAAATAATAACATCTACCTCAAAGATCTGTTTGACAGGGTTCTGTGAGATAATGATGCTCTGGGAAGCATTGAAAAGACAGTAAAGAACTGTTCCCATGCATCTTTCTAATGTGATAATATTTTAATGCTAAAACAAACGAGATGTTCTTTACGATAAGGGAGCTTCCTCTCTATCGCCTCTTTTGAGTGTGTCTACCTCTTTGTAGGTAGCTTTTTGTTTCTTCAGTTCTTCAGAGTGAAAACTGTACTTTTCATATCCTGCTGGGTCTCCTTTTGCCTTCCCCTTGGTGGCAAGAAAGGGGCTGTGCTGCCAGGGAATAAACAATTAGAGGCGAGTGCCCAGGGCTCATGCCTATGGAACTTCAAAAGGAATTTGAAGGGTGTCAGGGGAAGGATGCTGCCTTAAGAGATTTTTTTTTAAACAGGATTTTTTGGGGTCACATACACTCCTGAGTTCCTTGTGGGATTGGCCAGGGTTTTGCTGTGCCTGTGTTGGTTTTGCTTGCTTCTCTCGGGCCAATTCTATCCCCTCCCCTTGTTCTTCATAGTCGCTGATCCCTAATAAGCATCCTGTATGCCAAACTCCACCTCGGAGTCTGCTTCTAGCAAACCTAGAATCACTACAACCTGCAACAGTTGATGCCAGGAGTGGTCCAAGAAAGCAGGCAATAAGATGGGATGCTGAAGCTTTATTGCCTGCCATCTGTCTGGCAAAGAGGACTCCATCATTAGTGGGAGGTGGCGTATAGAGAGCTCCTGACAGAATGTGGGGGTCCAGCTGCTTAAACTCTCATCCATGGTGAATTGGGGGAGTCTATCTGATGCAGGAAAATGGATGTGGGGCGTGAGGAGGGCCGTGTCCCAGGTCTTAATGGAGCCACTGGGAGCTGCCCTGCCAGGTGTGGGTCCTTGGCTTCGCACAGGAAAGAATTCAAGTGCGAGCCACAGTTGAGTAAAGGTAGATTTATTTAGAGAGATGCATACTGCATAGAGTGTAAGGCAAGAGAAAGGCAAGGGAAGAGGTGGGGAATTGGGTGCTCAGGTTAAAGTAAAAGTAGGTACACACTCCAAAGACAGAGTGCGGGCTGTCTCTGAAGAGGAGGGAGCGAAAAAGGGCAGCCAGGTGTTGTGTTGCCAGTGGGACTGTCATGGTGCCTGCAGGCATGTTATTGATCATGCTAATATGTTACAATGAGCATAAAATGAAGCTCAGGGTCTACTAGAAGTCAAACCTCCCACCATCTTAATCCTCAAAGGGGTTGAATCTTCCACCATTTTGGTGTTAATTGCTGTCATTCCTTGAATGGCTGTGCCCTGCCCTCTTCCCTCCTGTCTCATATTGGCTGAAGAAAATGCAACAACCAGGGCAATTATCAGCCTTTTGAGAAGAATGGAGGAAGCAAAATGACTTCGAGCAAAAATCCTCAGCATAATAGTTCAGAGGTATCTATCTCAAGTTAGAAATCATAATACAATCTTTACTGTCAAGTTCAAAAAAAATTCTTGGAGGCTAGAAGAACTTTGATCTGCCAGGAAAATGTCACTGTCATTGAAATGATGCAATGGAAAGTCAAGAACTTCAGTATCCAGGACTCTTCTGGACACCCAAGAAATATAAATTGAGTCACTTTGAATAAGGAATTGCAAAATTGGTGCTAGGGATCAAATTTTTAACTCCTGCAATGACTAGTCGACGCTTGGCTTATTCAAATTTAATTTTCATTGGTGGAGATGACCCATCCTCTCTTTGGTAAATACCAATGCTTGGGTATTAATAAGAGGCTTCATGCAGAAACCCTGATTCCTCATCACTGTCCTCCGTGCTTTGAGCTGGACAGACAACTGCCTTGTGAGGCCTGCATGCACCCACCTCCCCCAACCCAGGCTGGGTGGAGTGTTTTATGAGATGCAGACTATTTGGATCCCTTGATGCTAAAGAGCTTGCTATAGAAAATCCTGCCCATCTGCCTCAGTTTGAAGGCATTCCAGCTTAGATTTCAAGATGCATTCTGTCATCAGCTGCTTGCAAACAGTTCTGCGAAGCTTCAGCTTCGTGAATTGGCAGCTGTGTTTGATGTGGGCTGAGTTTTAGTGCAAAGAACCGAGAGGAGCCCTGAGTAAGCTTGTGTGTGCACATATTTACAGAGATAATGATGCAGCCAGGCAGGTAGGGTTCTGTTGCATGTATTGGAATCCCCAAGGAACACATCTCAGTTCTGACTCATTGCTCTTTACCCGTAAACATAGTCCTGCCAAGAGCCCTGAGTGTGAAGGCTGAGAGGTAGATACTGGGCAGCTGTTTTGTTTTTTGACTTGTGTCTGTTTTATAATAAACACTGTTTTATCTTCTTGATTTCATGTAGCATTTTATGCTTTCCAGATCTCCTCTGTTATCTCATTTCACCCTCTTAAATAGCTCTACAAAATAAACAATAATCATCTCTGTTTGATAAATGAAGAAATAAACCTCAAGTTCATTTAATGAACTTAAATGAACTTCATCGCACAATGAATATCTTTTTTCAAAATTGAAGTATAGTCTGTTTACAATGTTGTGTTAATTTCTGGTGTACGGCATAGTGATTTATTTATACGTGTGTGTGTGTGTGTGTGTGTATATATATATATATATATATTCCTTTTCATATTTTTTTCATTATAGGCTATTACAAGGTATTAAATATAGTTCCCTGTGCTGTACACTAGGACCTTGTTTTTTATTTTATATGCAGTAGTGTCTACATATCCTGAAATCCCAATTTATCTCTCCACCTTTTCTTCACCCCTGGTAACCATAAGTTTGTTTTCTATGTCTGTGAGACTGTTTCTGTTTTGTATATAAGTTCATTTGTGTCCTTTTTTTTTTTTAGATTCCACATATCAATGATATCATATGGTATTTTTCTTTTTCTGTCTGACTTTCTTCACTAAATATGATAACCTCCAGGTCCATCCATGTTGCTGCAAATGGCATTATTTCATTCTTTTTCACAGCTGAGCAGTATTCCATTGTATATATATGCCACATATTCTTTATCCATTCATCTGTCATGTAATGAATGTCTTTAAATAAAAAGATCTCATAGACTCTAAGTGTTAACAAATTATTTTTCTATAGAGCTACATAAAAATGTACAAATATTCTGTGTGTTTCTACATTACACAACCACTAAAAATCTAGTTAAATGTAAACAAGACAAAACTATTAATAGCTTTCAAGTCAATAATATTTGTTTCATATGTTAGGTGATTTG
Source organism: Camelus bactrianus (assembly GCF_048773025.1). NCBI lineage: Eukaryota > Metazoa > Chordata > Mammalia > Artiodactyla > Camelidae > Camelus > Camelus bactrianus. The sequence continues at coordinate 18,785,131 of NC_133552.1, forward strand.
CTGAAACTAAACTGCTAATATTGGGCTTAATTGTAGACCCATGTATCCATATTTTTCATACTTGGCTTGTCAACATGATTCTTTTCATTAGTTTGAATCATTTGTATTTGAGTCATTGTATTTATCACAGTCACTATCCTCCCATTTTAACCTGACCTTATTTTAAACCCTGGATCCATGATTGTGAAGGACTAAACAATTGAAAGGTGGAAACGAAAATGCCACACTCAAAGTTTAAAGAGTCAGTATTTAATGAGAAAGTCCTCATTGCATATTTGCTGTAATATGTTGATGAACCATTGGAGAGAGGTACAAACGGAAACAGAATCCACTGAAAACATTTACTCACAAAGTGATGTTACTCTGAACTGTGTTTCTGGGATGAGGCCTCTGCTTTCCCACCGTATTTCTCCATTTCAGTTACCCTCTGTTCTAACACTCTTCACTGTATATTAAAATCTGTCCAATTCACAGGGCCAATTCAGATGCTTCCTCTTCCACTCAGCTAGCACCTCCTCTCCCCATGATTGCACAGTTTATCTCTCTGCTCTCACGCTGCCTTGGGTTACAGTTAGCCGTTGCATGTCTGGTTTCCACACTGGGTGGAAAACTTTTCAGCCAGGTACATTTTCATAATCATCATGGTCCCCAATAGGAATGAAATGGCCTAACCTAGGCGGAAACCAAAGTGAGGGACCTTCAGAGGATGTCAAGTTGAGCTCCAATGAGAAGCAGAACTCTCTCTAAATCGCTTGCTTTCTGACATAATGGAAACCTCTTCAGCATAGATTGGTTGACACTAAACTTGAAACATTCAAAACCTGAGCAGATTTAGGACTCATCTAACCCAATTTATCTCCTCCAAATCTCTTGCTTTATAGAAGGGGAAACCCAATCTTAGAGAAATTAAATGACTTGCCCAAGGAGAGCTAAATAATTGCAAAGCCAGTAATTAACTCCAGGCTCAATGTGCTCAGACAGCTCCCCTGTCTTCAACTCTTCACTGATCCCCAAGAAAGCCATTCAAAGCAGTCTGACCTCAAAGAAGGGGCTTGGTCCCCTTACTCAAAAGAAGTTCTTGAAAATTGATTTATACAGCCTGCTACTTTCCAGCTTTTTATTTTCTTAACCAATTCTACCTACATCACCAAAATAATGAAGTCATAAGTCATATTTAACAGAGACAAAGCTAATTAAGGGCAGACCCATCATGTATCCAGCATACGGTAAGCACCCCAAAATGTTCTATGTTAGAATGAATGAATCAACTCTCCACGACATTTATCCCATTGACATTATAAATCCAGACACTGATGAAATAAACATACGCACTTGCAAACACAAATTGCAGATGGCGAGAGTACAGAGCTGACAGTGAGGAGATCTTAAAATGTTACTATTCACACACTAGATCAGGAGTTGGCAAACTCTGGCCTTTGGGCCAAATCTAGTACTTCTTTTTACTAATAAAGTTTTATTGAAACATGGTCATGCCCATTTGTTTAAAAATTGTCTACAGCTGCTTTGGTGCTGGTAGAGTTTAATAGTTGTGACAAGGACCATATGCCCCACAAAGCCTAAAATCTTTACTATCTGGCATTTTACAAAAGACAGATTCTAGACCCTTAAACTCAATGTATTTCTTCGTCTGGGCTTTGTGACTCCAATAAGATCCCTTAGACATATTTCCGGAATTCTACCAGGGCTTTTAAATGTCGTGTTTCATGTCATGATAATCTGGAATTAGAAACGGACATAAGCACACTCTGTGTCTTCTGTCTGGCTTCTCTAGAACCTGGCCATAGTGCCTTGTGCTTTAGTGCCTGCATTTAGATTTGGGTTTATGGTTGTTAGAAACACGAGAAGGTGGAAAGACCTCACAGTAGGCTGGACAAAGTCCTTTTTGAAAACATCCAGGGCTGTGCTAACCACTTTGTCTGTGACTTAGTGGCATCTGCCCACAAGTCAGGTAAACTCCGAACTAGAGTAAAATACACAAGATTTCTCTACCCACAACAGACTCATCCTGGCATAGCCAACACGCTTCCCCTGCTCCAAGGGAAAAGGAGGGTGGCTACTTTTGCCATAGGGTTGAGTAAGCAGGGGTCTATGCTAAGCTTTGCATGGGATGCATTTTCTTAGTCACTTTAGCAGTTAATGTCCCAGGTGTTCATGTAGTGGTTGGGGGGTCTCCAAGGACTTGAGCTTCTGCCAGGGGAAACCAGAGTTACTCATCTGGATAGAGTGATTGTACCATTTTGCTCCCAGACTGGAAATGTGCCTCTTGCAGGAAGTATAAAGTTGGGCTTGATCATTCAATTAAAATGGTGTTCTTGAGTCGTTTACACATCCTTGGGGGTCTACGTCAATCCATCAGATTCATGATGAGAGACAGGGAGATGAAAGCAGACAGGCTTTTAAAAGTCCATAGCCTATGAAAGGTAAGACTGACTGGTCTGAGGGGGAGCTTTCAAAGCAAGAAAGCAAAACTTGGCTTTATAAAGCTTGAAACCCATGGCAAAGCAATCAAAATACTGATTTCCCTAAAGTAAAAGATTTTTGTGGTATTTCAAGCCAAGCAACTGTTTAGAGGAACTCAATTTCAGTCTTGACTTGTTAGGATAAAGTTTTCAATTGCAAATGGGAACACTCCTTTGGGAAAGAGTTGTACAGTAGGAGACAGAAAGATAATGCAAACTTCTAGACCAGTAATTCTACACCTAGGAAATTGTTTGAAGGACATAGTGCACAGAAACCAAAACTATATAAGCAAAAAGGTTCACTGTTACATCATGTTTAATATAAGAAATAAAGACAAATTTATGTAAAAAGTATCAATGCTACAAGAATTTTTAGTCAATATCAAGATTGTAAAACTATTAAAATGAATAATTATAAAGAACATGTAGAAATACGAAGGAATGTGCTAAGATTTAAGTAAAAATTAACAGTAGACAAAGTAGAATGTTCTCTGTAGTTTTGGCTATGCAAATAATACATGCAAGAGATAACAGCATGTAATAGTTTAATTAGGTAATGTGACAGTGAGGGTGACATTTACAATAGTTTGTTCAATGATGCTGTGTTTTTTTCAAAAAAGAGTGAGGACAGTGACCGGTTAAGAAGCCAAAAGCTCAGGTAAGGACGAACATGATAGAAACACCATATTTTAGTTTTGACATAGATTTGATACATCAGGAGAAAATGAGATCACTTTATTCAAAACATCATATGAATCCTGAAAAGAATCTAGGAGCTAGAAGTCCTGTGACTGTCTTGTGGGAGCTAAGGGAAACTGAGCACTTACGTGTAGGAATGCCCTTTAGTCCTCAAATAGCCTTTGTGGCCAGCGCTGTTACTATTCCCACTTTTCAGATGAGGTGGTGGGTGTAAAGAAGTGATTTGCCCGAGATCACACTCAGTGGCAGAGCTGGGATTTAACCCAAGTCCAAGTCCAGGGCCCCTGCAGCTGTTGAGGTGGAAACTCTCCCAGACTCTACACCCAGACAGCCTCTCAGACTAGAAAACTCTTGGAATGAGTACATGCTTGATCATCAGACAGCCCTGAGTTTGGATTCCACTTTTTGCATCCGCAGGGATGCTTTTGATGAAAGGGAGATAGACGCTGACTCATGCTGGTGAAGACACTTAGGAAATTTATTATCTCATGTAACGTGGAGTCCAGAGGTTGCGCTGGCTGTGGGGTTGGTGGGGTTGGCAGCTCCGTGTCGCCATCCAGGACCCCTGCTGTCTTCCCGCCTGGCCCCTCTGTCATCCTTGGGGTGATCTTTGCTGGGAAAAGGATGTATCATAGTCTTGTCAGAAAAAGAAGAGAGAGCTCCCCTATCTGGGATGCTGTCTCAGGAGAGGGAAGCTTTCCTCAGAAGAATTCCAGCTGAAGAGAGCCCCAGGATCATTCCAGAACTCGCTCCAGGCTGGGAATGGTGTTGCCTGATTGGTTTAGGCTAGTGCAGTGGCATGGACGTCACGGAGTCAACCCCGAGATTCATCGCACTCTTCTCTTGGTTACCTAACTTGTTTGCATGTCCATTTCTCTGCAAGAGGGCAGAGCTGAGGATTCAGTGGGATGAGGGTTGGATATGCCTGGTCAATGGGGCACTTGGAGTTGAGTTTGTTAGTTTGGGGAGGGAGGGGGGCTGTACTGGTTGTATAAGCTTGAGCTCCTGGAGATGGAGTCTTGGTGAGTGAGCTTAATTCTTTCTCTTTACCATCCTTCACTCCATCAATGGTAGAGTGATGGTCTGGTAAAGAATGAGGTGCTAACAGCCCTAAACGTTAACAAATTTTCATTTTTCCTTTTTTTTTTTAAAGTAGCTTTATTGAGACATCATTGACATGAAATTTAAGGCAATGTTTTGATATATATCATATACAATGGACAGTGATCACTACAATCAAGACAGTTAACATCTATCGCCTGTACATAGTTAACTGTGTGCGTGCGTGTGTGTGTGTGTACGCATGTGTTGAGAAGACTTAATTTAAAATGTATCCTCTTAGCAAATTTCAAGTATACGATACAGTACTGTAAGCTGTCACCACGTGCCGTAAATTAGGACTCCAGAACTTACTCGTCCTGCATAACTGAATTTTCTCCTCTCTTCTTGCTCTGAGCCTTCACCCCACTTTTTAATTGAATTTCTATGATTGATAAGAAACATGCACAAACCCAGAGTTTTAAGATGTTACGAAGTTCTGTTATTTAAAAAGTGGAAATTATATTTCATACAAAATTCACAATTTTCAAGATCCAAGCCAAACTGTATTTTCTGCTGTTCCCCACCCCTGTTGGTCCTTGTTATTAATGTTTCTCTTAGGCTGTTTCACTTTATCTCTTAACAACAGAATTTCTTTCTCTGCGTTATTACTCAGTTTTTATTTATACTAAATAAAAAGACGGTGAGTTTTACAAATTACAAAATTTATAGACCAAAACATTTGTGGCTCTTCCCTTCCTGGTTCCCTCCTGCAAAAACAGAGCATCCATTTTCTCGGTTAAATGTTCCTTGATACCTGAATCCCCTGGAGGAACCATGGCCCTCGTTCTGACTGTCTCACATGTTAATGCACAGGCCAAGCTGCTCTCACCTGCCTTATCTGCTCCCCTAACTCTGGGGACATGCATGTGACAGATAGAATGATACCAGGGGGTCAACACAGAAGTCATAAAAAACAAAAAAAAGAGAACTGGTTTTCAAGGCTTGTTAGCGTGAATACATAATGATTCCTCTCTTTTTTCTGTCCTTCCTTCCTCCCTTCCTTCCTCCTTCTGTCTCAGTGTCACGTGGATTGAGTGTCCCTGGATGTAACTTGCAGTTCCTGTCAAATCCATCAGTGGGTTTCAGGAATCAGAGGCATGTTTCTCTATTTGAGTGTCTGAGTGTCAGCTCCGCTTTGAAGCCCAAGTCCTGGTATAGTTTAACAGTGTATGTGGATTGAAAGACAAACTGATTTTGGCATCTCTAGTTGAACGCCATCAGAAGTATGATATGGTTAGTTCTGTAGTCAGTTTCTGCTTAATCCTCTAGATCTTACCAATTTATTGCAATCCAAAAGCCCTGCAAACATATCAGCAATGATAAAATCAGTGGGCTGGGCTGAAGGCCACTGAGTTCAACCTACAAGAATGTGACTGTCGGGTCATAAATCATTTGTGTGAACTTTGTGTATCATAAAAGGATGTTACAGCACTCAATACATATTTTAGAAGGAAAATATTACTTAGAACTCTGCCACCCAAACACTACTGTCTTCATTTTGTATTTCTAGGTAGTGTTAGCCATATGTTTATATTTTCATGAAGTTGTAATCATAATGCACATGTAACATCATATATAATACATATGTTATATATATGTGATATAATCATATATTGTGAATAATAGTAGACCATTGGCATTCTTGAATTTGACATTCTCATTTTCAGTTATTTGCCTGGGATGTCAAAGATTCCAATAATTTGTGGTTTTGCCAGGGTTTGACTTTGAAATGGCTGGGTTTCAAAGCTGGTGCACAAGACAAAAAGCATCTGCAGTCGGTGAACAAGTCCGCCCACCACTCCTGGGAGTAGCATTTCAATACGGTTTTGTGCTTGCCTAGGGAGCTTGCAAGGAATCCTCATAAAGAGATAAAGATGTTGTTTCTTTGCAATTTAGGTAAATTTGGGTAAGTACACTAACAATGTGATATAATGCAATCTAGAATTTATTTTATGGGCAGAATTTATTTTTATAGCTTTATAAGCAAATCCTGAGCTCATAGATTCATTAAGAGTCTCATGGGGTGACTTAACGTTTTTAATGACTGCATTTAAAGGGGGTACTTGTGTGCTACAGTGGTTTTCACTTATCTGGGAATTTGCAAATAAATTAGGCTCTATTCCTCATGAAAGTCAATAGTGTAGTGTATTCTACCTTTCCACGTGACAGTGTACTTACTATAAATATTTCCCATGGTGTTATGTAATCCTCATAAAGATAACGGTAAATGACTATACAATATTCCACTGAGTTGTTTGTTGCATGACTGTTTACCGAATCATCGTCCTGTCAATCCACATTTGGTTTGTTCTCAGTTTCGCACTGTCAAAGATAATGTTGCAATGATAAACTTTGACTCTATTTTTGAAATATTTTCTTTGGATAAATTATTCCATTGTTTCCCAAAGATCTATATAAACTTACAATATGATTATCTGTGTGTCACTGAGTCCAAGCTTGTACTGCTCGTGGTACAACTGGCCAGTAAATTGAGAGACGAATTGTTGGGGCAAGGAATAGTGACTTTATTGGGAGTGCCAGCAGACCGAGAAAGATGGTGGGCTATTGTCCCAAAGAACCAACTCACACAAGTTAGAATTCAGGCTTTTCAGAAAGAGAAAGAAAAATACCATATGATATCACTTATATGTGGAATCTGAAAAAAAGACAAACGAATGTATTTACAAAACAGAAACAGACCCACAGACATAGAAAATAAACTTATGGTTATGAGGAGGAAGAGGGTGGGAAAGGATAAATTGGGAGTTCGAGATCTGCAGATACTAACTAATATATTAAAATAAACAAGTTCATACTGTAGAGCACAGGGAACTATATTCAATCTCTTGTAGTAGCTTATGGTGAAAAAGAATATGCAAATGAATATATGTATGTTCATGTATGACTGAAGCATTATGCTGTACACCAGAAATTGACACAGCGTTGTAAACTGACTATACTTCAATTAAAAATACATATATTTTAATATATATATTTAATATACATAATATATATGTGTATATATACACCAAAAAAAAAAATAGAATTCAGGCTTTTTTTAATACAAAAGGGGAAGGGGATGTGGCTGGTTGTTGAAAACTTCTTGATGCTGGAATCCTTTCTTGTTGCATTTGTCCAAGTAAGTCTGGTCACAATGTTTCTATAATCCTCCAATGAGACAAATGTTATTCTCTGTTCTGCAATTTTTATCTCTATATGAAGGGAAAAGTGTTATACATTTATAAAGGTCAGAGCCTTAAGATTGACTATAGGCAACGTTCCTGTATATTTCAGGCTATAGGCAACGTTCTTTTACAAAAGGTGCAGAGCTAGCATGACTAAGCACAGGAAACAGAGCACAGGGTTAGAGCTAAAGGACTAGATTCAGTATGAGTCAGGTTTGTTCTTTGTTGTAATGTGCTAATGTCTGTTAAGTGATGCAAAATAGATGGCATTAGGCATGACAATAAATGTTTTCTACTAGTTAAATGGGTACAAAATGGCTTGATATTATTGTTTACCTTTCTGATGCTTTGATTTGCATCCAGGTTGAACATTGTAAGTATGTTTAGAATTCAAAGTTTCCTTTTAAGTGATATATTTGTTCATATCCTTTGTTGGGGATCCCTTTGGGCTTTGGAGTTAAGAGATGTGGAGAGAGAATGTCAATTCCAACCTGGTCACTTACTAGCTGTGTGATCTTGGGTAAGTTACAAAACCTCCCTGATCTTTGTTTCTTCATCTGTAAGGTGAGCACATCACTGTGTCTCTCACAGAGTTGTTAAGAGGATGACCATGTGAAGAAGTACTGAGCACACACATTAAAATCATTTCGTGAATTTTCAGTCACATGATAACGGTTTTGGTTTGCTGGTTGGTTTTTATCCCAGCTTGAGTCCACAGTGGCTTCTCATTGCTGTCCACATGAGCCTTCCTGGGGTTCGCAGTCCCCTGAGTGTCCCTCTCATTGCTGTGTTCCTCTTCCCAATTCTTTCACCGGAAGTGTCTGGAATTTGTCTTCCTGTTTTGCAATTCTACCCATGCCTCCCTACAAGCAGTTCCTCCCCTCGTGCCCTCACCAATCTTCTTCATCTAGCAAATTTCCCATCATCCTTCAAAACAGCCCCAGAAGTTTCTCTGACCCCCCAGTCTAACTTGCCTCCTCTCCCACCCACAGACCCCCTTTGCCTGTCTCCACTACAACATTTATCAACCTATTCTATGTTGCCAATTTACCTGTAATTTTTCTCCATTAGACTCTAAGCCCCATGTGAATAAAAATCAGTTTTATTTGATTTTACAGCCTCACTTGTAGTCTAACACTTGGCGTGTGGAAAGCACTCAACAAATATTTGTTGAATGAATGAATCAATACTTTCCATTGCTCATCAGGTGTGGATTCAAATGTCTCAAAAAGGAAAGGAAATCACTTTCACAGGACAAATATTTGCCATCACTGGGATTGGTTAAATTTAGAGCAGCCTTGTGGGAGAAAGGGTTTCTTCTTCCAAGGGACTGCTTTACATGTGTAAATTATGGAATTACAAACTGTATATGTACTCTCACTAAGCTGCCATCAGTCAGCCGTCATGGTTCTGAATGGTCCCTAAAACTTCAAAAGACAGAGAACTGCTGTAGGCTATTGTGTTCAGTAGTGTATGATACACATTCTAAAGGCAAACCCCAAAAAGGGATCCCCAAATTATGACGGGTGATGGCTGTATTGGGGGAAGTGATTAATCTCCCAAAATGAGTACTTTGAAAGTGACAACATCTATTTGGTTGATTAAGTTTGGATCTAATTGTCTAAAAAATAAAAAATAGGTACCTGCTTTGGCACATCAAACAGGTTTTTAAGTGCTAAAAAGAATACACACATAAGGAATTTAGGTAGAGTCTATTAGGAACCTGCGGAATAAGAAAAACTTGAGCTAGGTCATGAAAAATGGAGAAGTGGGCTGGAAGCTCTCTTAGCAGGGAAAAGAACAGAAGTGAGACGTGCGGTGTGGAGATGGTGAGGTCGCGGTAGCTGTGGATGGAACAGAGGAAGTTAAGGAAGGGGGATGGAACAAGTGGCTCACGGGGAGCTGGAAGGCGACCCCTAGAATCCCTTGCTGGTGCATCAGTCTTTGTTGATGCATCTGTGCAGCCACGTGAGGGAAAACCAGAGGCTTACTTCACATGTGGGGTTCCCTAGAAGCAAAGCCCAAGACAGAGATTTGGATGCCAGTGACTGACTGAAGAGGTGTTCTCAGGAAAAATACCCCAGAGAGTAAGGAAGCAAGATAGGAGAAGGAGCGAACCTAGCAGAGGTTAGTCTCAGCCTGACCCTCCGGGGCATGAGGGGAGAATTTCCCCCATGTCCAGGTGCGGGTAGCGGGTGGAGAGGAGGAGAGCTGGCCATTTGTGTCCCTGTATCTGTCAGTCACTGGCTGTCAGCCAGGCTGAGAGGCAGGGTGTGGCCAGCTCTCTGGTGGGATGCTCTGGTGGGCCAAAGGCAAACCTCAGAGAAGGGGAGCAGGTGGGAGCCGTGGACAACCAAAGCCCCAGCGGCCCCACCCGCCAAGGGGATCTGGGCGAGACCCCAACCCCTCTGGTACATCCGCAGTTGCAGCCTGTGAATTCACTCCCTCCCCAACTCCATGTACCTGAATCCTTCCCTCTTTGTAAGACATAGCTTAACGCCAGTCCTCCACAAAGCCTTGGTCCCTTGGATGTGGGAGAGTAATCTCTCTCATCACACGTCCTGAGGTATTATACTGACCAGCACGGTGGCTGACACATGGGGTTCACAGCAAATACGTGTAAAACAAGTGTCCAGGGGACGCTGCCATTGCCCAAATGGGGAAAGAATTTTGGCTGTGAATTTTTTTTTTCTGGGTTGGCCGCTAAATGCTTTTGGTTTATCATCAGACCATATTTCTGAGAAGTCCTTTATAATCTCACCTCCTCCCTTGAACATTAATATAATCTTTTTAATCTCCTTTTGCCTGTGCACCATGAGCGTGACCAGCATAGTAATGAGATTATAGTAACTTTGGAACTGCAACCTTGGGTGCTTTAGGCGATGCTGTCAGAGACATCTTTTGAGCTACCCAGCATCCAATTTCACAGACACAAGTCAGGCCTATGGACTGACTGTGGAAGAGCTGTATTTGACATGCCTATGAATACAAACGTCTGCCAACCTGCGGCTTGAAGCCAGGCTGCAATTTTTTTTTTAAATTCTATTTTTTAATAGATATAGGACTATTCAGATTATCTTTTTAAAAAAATTCTTTTTATTAAAGTATAGTTGGTTGACAATGTGTTAATTTCTGGTATATGGCATAGTGATTCAGTTGTACACACACACACATATATATATATATATTTTTTTTTTCATTATAGGCTATTACAAGATTCTAAGCTTCCCTTCAGATTTTCTTTCGAGAAGTCCCTATAGGAAGTTCTGCTAACTGCTTGCCAGCAGAACCGAGTAGTGCGATGCTGTGGAAGTTGCCCCATGGAACCCTCTCACCTTCATCCTTCAAAGCCCGTGGGTGTTTGATCTGCACCCGCACTGCAGAGGAACACAGGAGAGCTGGTGTGGGGCGTCCCAAGGCCGCCCAGAGGCCAGTCACAGCTGTCTGCACGCTTCAGCTAGTGGGGCATTTGGACTGAGGGTGGAGAGCACTGAGGGCTGGACAGGAGTCCTTATTCCAGCAGAAGGGCAGCATTTTCTGTGCACATTCTTTTGGAAGAACATCCAGGAAGGTATGTGTTTCATAACACTGTGCAACCAGATACATCCTGGGCAGGCTGGATTCATGACTTACCATGTGTTTTTTAATCAAGCCCAATCTCCTTAAAAATGTTATTGGCAGAGATGGGAAACAGGTCTTCCCTAGAGTCTTTGCTGCCAAGTGTGGTAGCGCTGAACTTTTTATAACCTGCACCAGCCGAAGACCAAACATGTTACACAATTTAAGGGAAATGAAATAATCCAGAGGGGGGAAAACCCCAGCAAATTCTGATTTGTTTTCTAGACTTGGGGACCTGCATGCAGTCAGATTCTTTGTTTGAGCAAAACTACTCACCAGCCAGAGAGATTATTAGCCATAAGCAGCCAGGGTGCCCATTTGGGATGGGTGCTGTTTGTGGTCATGGGGATAATTAACTCTGGAAATGCTGACCAGGTCACGGGTAAGGCCAATAATTCTAAATCATCAGGGCCAGGCTCTTCCCAAGCACCAGGCCCTGTGCCTCCCAGACCTCTCATTCCAGCTACTGCAGGATGCAATCAACCAGTGGCCAGAGGAGCCCAGCTGACACCACCCGGAAGTGATGAAAGCAGACAGCACCCCAGAGGGTGACACCTTCTTGTCCTTCTAAGGGGCCACCACTCCTTTCTATCTTCAGTCTGGCTAAACTAAGAACATTTTTAAATGACTCAATTTTTGAGATTCAAAGTGTCAGTTCTGTCTATGTTTCTTGATAGGCACTTGTTAATTTTGCTACCTTGGCTCCCTTGGACTTCCCTAGACTTGTGATCCCGATGAATAAAACAGTCAAGGGCCAAACGTTTTAGTGTGACAGCTTGATGTGAACATTACTAGGGAGTGTAATGTACCGATCAGATCCTGGAGCTGCATCTCTCCCAGAAGAAGACCCAGAAACAGCTGTGGTGTAGTGGATGGCATGCCCCACCTGGAGTCTGAAGACTTCCTTCACGTACTGAGTCTGCCGCTGACAAGATACCCGATCAGAAAACTGCTTCAGCTCGGTTTCTTTGTGAAAAGATGTGATACACAGAAGCAGTGTTCATAATGTTGCTGTCCCTCTCTGGCGGAGGATTTTGCACCCTAGTCCCACGGTGCCAGGCGTGGCCATGCGATTTTAGGCACCCATCCATCCTATGGAAGATTATGCATCCACGCCCTATTGACGTCAGGCTTGGCTATGGGGTTTGCTTTGGCGGGTAAAAGTCAGCATAAGCAATTGTGTCATTGTTGTGTAGACATGCCTTAAGGACCATCGTGTGGTCTGCCATCCATCTTTCTCTCTGTCATTGGGGCCTAGAATGAAGAAGACATGGAGGCGGGCTATAGCTGACTCCTAGTGTATGTGTGATTGTGACATGGGTGAGAATTAAATCTGTGCCGCAGTAAACACTGAGATTTTTCAGGTTGTATGTTATTGCAGCAGAACTTAGCTTAAGCTGATCAATGATTGAGAATAATATGATCTATCTGATGGGCTCCTTGTGAGAATTAACTCAAGAATATATGTGCACTTACAAGGTACCAGGTACTGTGTTCTAGATAGAAGAGTAACAAAATTGTGTATGGCATGGAGCCTATTCTCCAAAGAGCTAATAGCACAAGGGACAGAGATTTATAAAAAGCATGTTAATAGCAGTGTATAGTAGTAGGCTTATGAGATCTGTAAGGGATTCAGCCTGGGCTGTCACAAATTCCCCAGTTCAAGAAAACCTCTTAACATACGATTTTCCTCTGAAAATATTCGCAGAACAGTGCACTGAGACCAGCAAAACTGCATCACAATGTGGGTGCTGGGCAGTTTTAAGAGATCACTAACAAGTAACTCATTTTTTTGCACCAAAGCCTTAGAGATCAAAGTACTTTATTCAAACCCAAATCTCATGAAAATATTTTATTTCAGCTGCACGCGGTTGCTTGTAAGCCGTCAGAACCATAAAAGTCAATTATCTAAGGACCAAGTGTACACGGTACGTAACATGGCCATACTGGATACCCAACATGGTTTCTCACGTGGCAAATGGCTGATCTAAAGTTAGAGAAGGGGGCTACCTGATAACATCCACAATGGGTTTGTTATAATGAGGGGTGGTTGTCAGAAAGGGAAACCTGCTCAGGCCAGTTCAGTGAAGGAGGGAGATTGGGAGGACGCAGGGGAATCTCATGGGCTCCAGAAGGCCTTCGGGCAGTACCCTCTCCATCCTTCATCTTGATTCTGCTGAGAACATCCACTTTCTTCTCTTGCAACCCTGGTTTCATCATTTGGTCTTGCCTGGGTTCTGGCTCCTCTCTGTGTGATGGTGATGGTTAATTCTATGACTTAAAAAAATGGTTTAATTTTATGAATAATGTTTGACCGAATATCTGGGCACCCTGTAGCCCAACTTGACTGGAGCCCAGATATTTGGTCAAATATTTTTCTAGGTGTTTTTGTTAGGAGGTTTTGGGAGGAGATTAACATTTAAATTGGTAGATTGAGTAAAACAGATCCCTTTCCCCAGTGTGGGTGGGCCTCATCTAATCAGTTGAAGGCCTGAATGGAACCAAAACCCTGACCTTCCTCTGAGGAAGAGAGAATTCCTCCTGCCTGACAGCCCTTGGATTGGGACATTGGCTCTTCCTGGGTCTTGAGACAGCCAGATTCAGTCTGGGTCTAAACCATCAACTCTCTTGTGTCTCTAGTTTGCCTACTCACCCTGCAGATCTTGGACTTGTTGGCCTCTGTAGAGTCAATTCCCTATAATAAATCTTGTTCTGTATCTGTGTACATCCCATTGGTTCTGCTTCCCTGGAGAACCCTGACTAATACAGTGATGGTACAGCTGCAGGCTCACAGATGCTTTAAATGTCCATTCTAGGTGTCAACTCCAGTCCTTTGGGAGGGCATTTCTGACTTACTCTTGGCGGTGACTCTCCCTGGTCCAATCAGCTCTGGATGAGGAGTGTGTGGGCTGTGGAACCACCCCATTCAGAGTAGGGACCTGGCAGGTTCTTGGTTGTGTTATTCTTGAATGCATAACATTTCTCTTACAGTCTTCCTCTGCAGTGAATGCAACTACCCTAACCTCTGTACACCCAAGAGGTTTTTAATACTATTGTGAGGCCATCAGGGGGTTGACATTTCTGAGTATTCCACTTCCGAGAAGGCTGGCATGCTAAATGGTACCCCTCTTACCCTCTCTTGTTTTCCAATACAAAAAAAAAAAAAAAAAAAGGCATAGCAACGCTTTGAACCTGTGACTACAAATGTACTTTTTTCATTTTGGGGACAAGGCTATTGTCCATCATGGCCCTTCTCGAGCATTGGACCAGGAGCTGCTGGATGCAGATTTATGACAGGCTTAGCTGTGTGACATTAGGCAAGCCATCTCCCCTCATGGGGCCTCAGTTTACTCCTCTGTAAAATGGGGTTAACACCAATTGCTGGAGATACAATGAGGAGCCGTTGTGCCAAACCTCTTAACAACTGCATTCTGATGCACAATGTTAAGGCTGTTTGAGAATTCCAGGGAACCCTTGCTAGAAGGTACCATAAAGAACACTTCATGCAGACCCTTAATTGGAAAGAGCATAAAACTGAGGCGTGAAGAGATGTCATTGTTGCTGAGAACATAAATAAGGACCCTCACAATTCTATGGCTTGTTCTGGTCTGACCCTCCATGAGACATCTGTTTCCTTAGCTGGAGGGGTCGGGATCCCCAGTTTGCCTCCCCTTCTTCCCCTTTTAAGGACTTTTTGTATGTCCTCTGGGGCCACTTGTTGGACACCCCTCATGAGGTAAGGCGTGTGACCTTATTCCCTAATCAGGAAGCCTGGGCAGGCCAGCTGTGCATCTGGGGGCTGACTTGCCAAGGGCGGGCATCCAACTCCTATGGCCAGAAGAGTCAAAAGCTAGAGATCTGAGTGAGGATTAAGTCACATGGCAGGGGGGAAAAAAAGCACAGCACACGGGCTCTCAGGCCCTGTGGCTGGGTTTCCAGCAACGGGGTTGTGCAGTTTGGCAGAGCCCAGCCTGGGGTGCCCAGCAAACAGCTTTTGATCTAACGCCATAGTGGTTTTTGAACTCAGGGTGCAAACGCCTTTAATCGCTCTTGGCTCTGATTTCCCAGGTTAATTTCCTGACATCTAAGGAGCTTTGTTTAGTGTATGTAACTTCCTGCCTTTTATGTCAGAGCCTGTGAACTGACGGAATCAGGGAATGAGCCAAGATAACCTGGGGGTGGGGGCCAGCATTTGAGACTCCTTTCCTAGCTTTATTTTCCTTTAGTCACACACTCACCCTTAGTCACTTTTTCCCCTGATATTAGCACAATAGGAGTCTCTTATGTAAGATGGTAGAGGTTGGGGGAGAGGTGCAGGAGGGAGTGTGGAAGGAGGCTGTCATTGTCACAGTGCAGAGCTGGAGAGGTTTTACCCCAACTTTGTGACTTTACACTAATGTCCCGGAGCCCTTGGGGAGCTGTCATCCAGGGCCCTTGCACAGGGTCGCCATTTCAGTTCTCTCAAATCTCCTTTCCCCATCATTCAAAAGACCCTGGCGACCCTGGGCCAGTGAGATACAGCTAGTGACTCCCCCATCCTGTTCCGTGGCCTGTAAGCCCCTCTCCCCTCCATCTCCACCTCCACCAGTTCTGCGTTTGCTTTCCCTTTGTCAGTCTGACAGCATCGTTCTATTAGAGTTTGCTTTGTTTTTTGTTTGCCTTTTCTTTTTTGTTTGGAAAGCTCTAGGGTTTCTAGAAGCTTCTGGGTGGGCAGCGGGGCTGTGCCTCTTTGACTTAGAGCATAGCCTGCCCAGAGCAGACAGGTGCCTAATGAGTGTTTACGAGTGTGGTAGACGTTGCCCCACTCGCCTCTCCCCAGGGGTTGCGGTGAGGCTCTGTGCCCGTTTCGGACGCCCCCACTGCAAGCGCCAAGTGGTTCAGTCTGGGAGCCCAAACATAAACAAACAAGCAAACAAAACATGATTCTTTTGTTTTAGTAGGGGCTGAATTCATTAGCTCAGGAGCTATAAGGAAGCCCTCTTGCCACTAAGAAACTATTTAGAGACCGTTGGGTGGGAATTGGCCCTGGAGAGCATGTCCTATAAACCCACGGAAGCCTGGCTCCTCCTGGGGTGTTTGCTTTTTGTTTCTATAACCCAAGGCAGTCCTTGGCATCTAGAAGGAGTTCAGGAAGTAAGTGATTGTTGAATCAATGACAGCAACTGCTCACCCTTCTGTTTGCATCTGTTTCGCACACACGTACACACACACTCATGCACTTTAGTTCGCCTTTCCTTCAGTTTTCATCACCAGTAACCATGTACACTCTGTCTGGTGGCATAGATAAATCCTGGGTGCATGGAGACGGGACCAGTGTTAACATTATACTGACTTGGACTCCAAAGGACCGATTTGGAATTGTCCAGAGCCTCACGGGGAGGTGCCAAGGAAGGGCAGAGGAGCCACTGGGGTCCCCCATGGGATGAGGCAGCTGGTGCAGAGGGGACGATGGTGTCATTGGCTCAGAGCCTGGGAATGGTCATCACAGCTAGCCAGTCACAGGAGAACCACTCCTGATGCCCGTAGTGACTGCTGCTCCCACGCAGGGCCCTTCGGTGAACTCCCTGGGGTTCTGGAGCCAGGCCAGCCCGGGCTGCAAACTCCAGCCTTGGCCCAAGTTCGAGGTAGGATCAAAATAGCAGGAGAATGAGGACAAGAAAAGGGAGAGAGCGGGAGGTTTCCATGGCCATGCTCATGGAGAAATGCCAGTGACAGGAGCCCAATTCTAGAGCCTTCTTAAAGCAGGATTAACATCCTGAAGTCAGGGTTTCCTCCACTGGGAGAAGAAAGATTGTTTATAGCACTGAGGCTAGGTAATGCCCTGATTTCTAATTTAACAGGTTTTTTTTTTCTTTTTAATTCCTTCCTATGTCCTCTGCCACCTAGCTACCTCCCTAGGGCGTTCATAGGAATAACGAACACACGTGTAATTGCTCTGAGCTCCTTAAAAGGAAAGGGCTATCGACACACAGAGTATTTTTATGTGTGCATATGAAATATATCTTCTCTGGCTAGAAGTTTCTTATTCATGGAGCTAAATGAAACAGGTTTATTTGGAATAGCAGCAATCCCAGAGGAGCTGAGTAGGGCAAAAAGCTCACGTTTGGGGAAAAAGTAGTCAATATGAGAAACTGTGTTTAGCATTCACTTCTCCCCCTCATCTGTGCAGTCTTAGTTTCTACCTTATTCTTTTTGTTTTACCTTAATGAGGCTCCGGACCCTTACTCACACACAGGCTCTTCTGTATAGATCATAACATGGTTTCAGGGAGCGATGTGCTGCTGAATTTTGTACAACTGATCCTTTAAGGGAGGAGGTAGGCCTAATTTGTGGTCCTGGGGAGGTAAATTTTCACAAGGTCAATACTCCTCCCCTTGGCGGATTTCAGCTGTCAACATGGCGGA
Organism: Camelus bactrianus; assembly: GCF_048773025.1. Lineage (NCBI taxonomy): Eukaryota > Metazoa > Chordata > Mammalia > Artiodactyla > Camelidae > Camelus > Camelus bactrianus. Next base: position 18,802,618 of record NC_133552.1, read on the forward strand.
TGTTGACAGGAGTCGGGGACGGATGCACCTGGGACAACTGTATATGACTTTCCCACTGTGCAGATGAAGTAGGTGTAAATCACCTCCAAAGCACAGGTAATAGTAACTGTAATGAAGTAAACAGGAGGTAGAGAGCTTGGAGAATTTACTGCAGTTGTTTTTAAGATCACTTACTTGTAAGTTTTTATGATTCAATTTTTAGTGAAGACTAGTTTGCAAAATTTCACCACTGGTTTGCAAAATTTCAGAAAATTTAGCCGTTGCCTCTCCCACAGTGGGAGGAGTTGGCCTGGCACCCCACTGTGCTAGGATGCTGAGGTGCTGGGCTTGGTGTGGTTTTGACTCTGAAGCCCCCGAAGCCTCTGGCTCACGATACCAAACATCTGTTGGGTGTTTCCACCTGGATGTCGCACCATCAGGGTGAAGTAAAGGACTCTGGAAATAAATTCCTAGTTACCCCCACTGGGCATCCCTTTCTGACTTTATCCAAGTTAAAAATCTCAAGGTCACCTTCTTTCCCCTTCTGGCTCAGTCTTTACATTTGCCTGCCAGTTGTTATCAGTTCTTCCTGTGCAATATCTCTTGTAACAGTGGTTCTCAAACTTGGCTGCACAGTGGACTCACCTGGGAAGCTGTAAACAAATACTGATGGCTGGGTTCCACTCTTGGGGGTCCTGATTCAACGGGTCAGGGTGCAGCCTGGGCATCAGGAGTCTGGAGAGCAGCCTGGGTGAATCGAATGCTCAGCCAGCTGGCCAGCTGAGAACCCCTGTTTTCCAGTCTCATCAGTGCCTCCACTAAGACAGTGTTGGGCGTGGAAATCCAACAGACTGGGGTGTGAACCTTGGCTTTGTCACCTGCCAGGGCAAGTTTCTTAAACCTCTGAGCTTCACTGTTGCCAAACTATAGAGTAGGAATAGGAACTCTGATCACATATAGTTATGTTAAAGTGTTTGTAGCTCAATGCTGGACTTAATGGAAGTCAGACTCCTACTTGGTATTTCAGTGGTCTCCTAACTGATCATCTCCCTTTCCTCCTCATCCTGTGTATCTCAGGCAATACTGCTAAAGTGATCACTCCCCGAAGTCACCCCTGTGTCCAAAAATCTTGACTGGCTCCCCATTGGCTACTCTGCTCCTTACTCAGGACCCTCAAGAATCTCACTCCCTTGTACCTTTCCAGCCTCACCTTCCATCAGGAGGGTGGACCGTCTCCCAGGTCTGCGAATCCACCTTGTGCTTTCACTGTTGGGGTGCCCTCCCTGCTCCTCACTAATCACCAGCTCACAGCTTTCAGGATGCCTGTCTTTTCAGGAAGCCTCTGATGGATGTCTCCCTCTCTCAGCCTCCCTTCGTCCTTGCCCTCCTCACTCTGGTATGAAATGTTTGCGCCCCACCATCATTGAATTTAGACATTTACATTTCATGTCCTTAGACTGAAGCCTCCTGGATGACAGGGACTTCTCTCTACCCACAGCCAAGGCTGTCCCTGGGATGTGCTCAGCGAGGGTGGCTAGTGATAGAGGGTGACAATCAGCCTTATAGCTCAGAGCTGCTGTCTTCCTGAGCTGCTCAGGTTGGAGGGAGAAGGAAGTGGCTGAGTAATGCTGATGTCCCCTGGCCACCACTTCCCCACTTCTGCCCTCCCCAACTGCGCTGCTGCAAATACTGCACTTAATTTGCAACTCAGTTCCTCCTGGGCATTCAGGGTGATGATGCCAGGCCTCAGTTCTCATCTTGGCAGCTCTCTCCAGGTCCTTGCATGCCCCAGGACTCAGCCAAGTATGGAAATGGTGAGGAAGACGAAGGTCTTTCCTGCTCAGCCTGCGGTCTTCACTATCAGCCGCCCCTGAGAGGACCACATAGGACAGGGAATAGTGTGGCATTTTTATCTCCCTAAAGAAGATGTGTCCAGTACCGCCCACATTAAAGGAGACGTTAATTATAGAGCAATTGATTGAAAAATTGTGTCTAAATGAAAGCAACCATCTTTACCTAGGCTGTTGGCTATCCTGTTACTGGATAGTAAACATCTTGGATGAGCAGGACCTAGTTTCTTGTCTCTTGTGTTTTGGCCTCTTGTTTTCAATTTCCCAGCTCAGTTATCACCATCATGGACTCAATTGTCCAAGTTGGAAACCTCAGGATCCCCTTTGACTCCCTTCCTGCCTCACCCCCCAAATCTAATTAGCCACCAAGTGCTGTTGACGCCACTTTCTGAAGGCCACACCCCTGGCTGCCCTCTCCATTTCCACCACCATTAACTTACTTCAGATTTTCATTTTCTCTTTGTTGGTCTACGGTGTGAGCCTCTGACCTTCCCTCTCATGTTTTACTTTACTTGCCGCCTCGTCTGTCTTTCTAACATCTGATCGGTCAGACCTATGCTTAAAATCCTCTCTCATTTTACCCAAAGAATTAAGTCCAGACCTTTCAGTGTGGCACGTAGACCTTCACATTTGACCCCAACCCTCCAAGCCAGCCTCACACCCTCCCTACCCACTCCTCCCACTTAATCTGTGTCCCAGACACGCCACACTTCCAGGGGGCTTTCATGCCTCTGTACTTCCGTGTCTGCTGTTCCCTCTGCCTGGAATGCCTTTCTCCTCCTTTCTCACCTGGCCATTCCAACTCACCTGTTAAAGTACCAGCTCAGAGGTCACTGTCTACACAACCTTCTTAACTCCCTCTGACAAAATTAATTACTCCTTCTTTGTGTTCCCACGGCCTTTGGTACAAAGCTTATTCAGCACTTGGCTGCATTATTTTAATGGTTTGTTTTCCTGTCTGCCCTCATTTGACTGCGACTTCGTCACCGTGGTATTCCCCAGTGGCCGCACACAGAGGGAGGAGCTCTGCAGATGTTTGTGAAATTAACAAGCGCATTTCCTGTCTCATGTTACACATGCTCTCTCTGGTCTTTCTCCTCCAGAGATAAGCCAAGAGACGAGGTGGAGAGATCTTAGATGAGACAACAGTACTCACAAGCATCTCAAAAGCTTTGTCGATGCCCGGAAAAAGCTGCCTCCCAGAACCCACGTAGCAAAACACATTGAACCGAGCTGCAGCAGACGGGCGAGAAGTCCACCCTTCGCCCTCAGAGAGGCTGTGCTTGGAAAACCCGTGTTGATTTTAACTTGAGTATTAGTCACCCATAAAACGCTGCCAGAAATCTCTCTGAGGCTGGCCCCAATCGCAAATCGTGTGCGGATTGTTTTCTAAGCTGTGCTTTGTTAAAATAGCAATTCCCAGTTTGCCTCAGGTGTAGAGTTTAGGTTCATGGTTCACTGGGTATTTTAGGAAAATATGAGCAAACATTCCAATCTCTTCATTCCCCGCCTGACACTATGTGAGGCTTAGGTTGTTTGTTCACATGGCTGAGATTTTTCAGAGAACAGATTGCTGATAATAGCCGTTCCGTCTCCTGACCCCCACCCCCCAACAAGAAGCCTATTTAAGCTCTCGGTGGATTTGAGTGTCCACAGAACATCACTCTCCAGGGTGTAAGCCTGGGGGTGGTGTCGGGGGACTCTGGAGTCCCTGATGGAACCAGAGCCTGAGCCCACATTAGAGATGAGGCCACACTTGGGCTTTTCCTGTAAGATCTAGCCAGATTGAAAGAATGAATAAATGAATAAACAAAGGAATCCTTCCTCACAACTTGAAAAGAAGATTTGAAAACCCAACTCTGCATTTAGTGCTATTTTCCCCTCTCATCAACCTTCCCCCGACTCCTAAGGTGCACCCCTTGCTTTTGAACACTGACTCAGTGACATGACTCACTAATCTTTGCCGAATTAGCCTCCAGTGTCAGACAGTAGAAAAGAACTTCAGTGACCATGTGCAGGACTGGAGGCTGGGTGACTCTCTAAGGAATTCTGGCCAAAACAGAAGGCTTTTTTTCTGGTTTTTTTGTTTTTTTGTTTTTTGGTTTTTTTTGGTTTTGTTTAACAAACCATTTTTTAATCTTTATCCTTTTTTTTTTAAATTTTTTGGTTTGTTTGTTTTGAGGGGAGTGGAGTTAGGTTGATTTATTTATTTCAATGGAGGTACTAGGGATTGAATCCAGGATCTCATGCTTGCTAAGCATGAGCCCTACCACTGAGCTATACTCTCCCCTCCTCCAAAACAGTAGGTTTTTGAAAAAAAAGTCAGAGGAAAAGATCAAGGAATGATGGTAGAGTATAAAATGCCTTCAGTCCCTGCACTCAAGAAAGTGACATCTAGGTCGGCTGTCACTCTTCATCAGACAGGCGTGTGCACCGGAGGTGGTGTTGACAGAATGGAACTGGGTGCTGGGGAGACGCTGGTGAAGCGGGGAGGTGGTGAAAGGGGGAAGTGCTTGGCAGAGTTCCGGAGGATTCTGCTTAGAGCTCCTGCAAAGGTGAAGGAAATAAATCACAGCCATGGGAATTTGCTGCTCCAACTCCATGTCATCAAGAAGATGGCCAAGGGAGCCTCTGAGGTTGAAGGCAACGCCGTCTCATGTTTGCCTGTGCAGGTATCGGTGACATCCACTTGTCAGACTCTTCAGGAATGAAAGAGTGTTTGTTAAACTAAAACGGATGTTCTTAGAAATGTAAATTCAATGAAGTTACATAAATCAATGATCAGTTACTATACGGAATAGCAGAAAATGTAGCAATGAAGAGCTGTGGTTGGAGGTGTGCTGACCCACAGAGGGAGCCCAGCTCCCGCCTGTCAGCTCAGTCAGTCACTGAAGTCAAGCTTTTTTCACTGCTTCTTGAGGAGCTTTGGAGTGCATGCCACCTTGGAAGGTCTGTCAGCCTGATCCCAAGATAGGAGCAGGCAAGTTCTCTTTACTGGCTATACCCTGGGATGGAGGTGGAGGTTCTCAGAAAGCACAACTGTATTATGGGGCCAAATCAAGTGCCCATATAATCGAGTACAGGGAGTCACATCCCACATCTCACTTGATCCTCACTGGGTCCTCCTGAGGGTAGACAGGGCATTGCTCATTCATTTATTCATCCATTCATTCATTCAACATTTACTGAGCAACAAATGCGAAGCTCTGTTGGGGATTAAGAATGTAGTAAGACAGACCCTGGCTTTAAGATGTTTAGAGCGAGATAGACAAGAATATTAGCCATGATATCATAGTGTGAAAACACTGGACTAGAGGTATGCACAGGACACCATGAGAACACATCGGAGAGGTACTGGGTTCAGCCTTGGAGAGACGTTCAGGCAGGCTTGAGTTGATTTTGAAAGATGAATAGGAGTGAGTTAAATTACTAGGTGGCAGGGGGTGGGGTTTAGATTCCAGGAAGTGGGAACAGCATTTATAAAGACATAGAGACGTGAAAAAAAGACACTGACCAGGAAGCAGCAGGTATTCAGGATGACTAGAGCAAAATCAGTGGGATTGCAGCAGGAACTAAAGTTGGAGAAGTAGAAAAGGGTCATATCATCAAACACTTTGTGTATAATACTAATGTTTTTTTACTTTACTCTGTAGTAATGAGCAATTGAATTCTTTTTCTTTTTAAATCATCTCTACTAAGGTATATTTAAAATACAATAAAGTATAGCCATTTCATTTTTTCCAGTTTTATTGAGATGTAATTGACATACCGCACTGTATAAGCTTAAGGTGTATAGCTCGGTGATTTGACTCACATACCTCGTAAAATGATGATCATAATACACTTAGTGAACATATATCATCTCATATCATTATAAAATTAAAGAAATAGTAAAAATTTTTCCTGTGATGAGTACTCTTAGGATTTATTCTGTTAACAATTTTCATATATAAATACAGCAGTGTATGAAAAGCAGATATATGAAATTATCACATTGTACATTACATCCCTTGTAGTTATTTATCTTATAACTGGAAGTTTGTGCCTTTTGACTGCCTTCATCCAATTCTCCTCCCAACCCACCTCTGGTAGCCATAAGTCTGATCTCTTTTTCTATGAGTTCGTTTGTATGTTTGTTTGATTTGAAGTATAACTGACCTACCACACTGTGTTAGTTCCTGTTAAACAACATAGTGATTTGATATTTCTATACATTTTCAAAATGATCACCACAATAAGTCTATTATACATACATACAAACAAAGATAACTACATAGTTACGGACTATTTTCCCCACACTGTACATTTTATACCTATGGCTCATTTGTTTCTCAACTAGAAGTTTGCACCTCTTAATCTCTCTCACCTTTTCTTTTCTTCCCCCAACCCTTTCCCCTCTGGCAACCATCTGTTTGTTCTCTGTGTCCATAACTCTGGTCATTCTGTTTGTTCATTTGCTTTGTTTTTCAGCTTACACATATAAGTGAAATCATACAGTATTTATCTTTCTCTGACTTATTTTACTTGGCATAATACCTTCTAGGTCTATCCTGTGTTGTCACAAATGGCAATATTTCATTTTTTATGGCTGAGTAATATTCCACTTTATCTACCTACCTACCTACCTACCTCACATCTTCTTCATCTATTCATCTATTGATAGGCACTTGGCCTACTATGTGATCTATTCTGGAGAACATTCCATGTATATTTGAAAAGAATGTGTATTTTGCTGGTTTTGGATGGAATGTTCTATATCTATTAAGCTGTTTTGTTTTAATGTGTCATTTAAGGCCCATGTCATTAACTTTCTGTGTGTTTGTTTATTAATTTTCTGTCTGGATGATCTGTCCATTGATGTAAGTAGGGTGTTAAAATTCCCTACTATTATTGCATGACTGTCAATTTCTTCCTTTATGTCTGTTAATATCTGCTTTATATATTTAGGTGCTTCTAGTTGGGTTCATGTATATTTACCATTGCTATACCTTCTTTTTGGATTGACCCCTTCATCATTATGTAAAATGTCCTTTTCTCTTTTTTGAGGAGGAGGGGGTAATTAGGTTTATTTATTTCTTGTTGGAGATACTGGGGATTGAACCCAGGACATCATGCATGCTAAGCAGGCACTTTACCTCTGAGCTATACCCTCCCTCTCTGTAATGTCCTTTTCTGTCTCTTGTTACAGTCCTTGTTTTAAAGTCTATTTTGTCTGACATAAGTATTGCTATCCCAGCTTTCTTTTGATTTCTATTTACATGAAATGCCTTTTTTTATCCCCTCACTTTCAGGCTGTGTGTCTTTAGATCTGAAGGAAGTCTCTTGTAGGCAGCATGTGTATGGGTCTTGTTTGTGTATCCATTCAGCCACTCTATGTCTTATGATTGGAGCATATAATCCATTTATGTTTAAAGTAATTATTGACATTTTGTTAATTGTTTTGGAGTTGTTTTTCTTTTTTTGTTCTCTTCCCTTGTGATTTGAAGACTATCTTTAGTGTTATGTTTAGATTCCTTTCTTTTTCCTGTGTGTATTTCTATTATAGATGTTTGGTTTGTGGTTACTGAAAGGTTTATATATAGCCATATATATAGCTGTGTGTGTGTATATATATATATATATATGATTATTTAAGTTGCTGATCTCTTAAGTTCAGATGCATTTTGATAACACTGCCTCCTTCTTACTCCTCCCATTTAATGTTTTTAACATCGTATTTTCCATCTGTTTGTTCTGTGTCTCCCTTAACTACTTATTGTGGATAACGATGATTTTATTACTTTTGTCTTTTAACATTCCTATGAGATTTATACGTGGCTGATTCAGTACATTTACGTATATTTGCCTTTACCAATGAGCTTTTTCTTTTTGTAATTTTCACATTTCTAGTTGTGGCCTTTTCTTTTTCGCTTAGAGAATTCCCTTTAGCATTTCTTGTAAAGTGGTGGTGCTGAACTCTTTTAGCTTTTGTTTGTCTATAAAGCTTTTGATTTCTCCATCAAATCTAATGAAAGCCTTGCGGGTAGAGTAGTCTTGGTCGGAGGTTTTTCCCTTTCTAAAATACATCCATTTTAAGTGTGCACTTTGATGACTTTTGATAGACATATATACCTGTGAAAGAACTGCCCCAGTAAAGATACAGGACATTTTTCCATCTAGCCCGAAAGTTCCTTGTGCTCTTTTGCAGTCCTCTCCTCCATTCCCACCTCCAAGTAACTACTGATCTCTCTTCTCAGTCACAATAGAGTGATTCTGCCTATGTTAGACTTTCATACTGGTAGAATTATACAGTATATTCTCTTTTATATCTGGCTTCTTTTACTCAGTAGGTCTTTGAGAGTCATCCGTATTCTTGGGTGTATCAGAAGTTCATTCCTTTTTACTGCAGGGTAGTATTCCATCGTATGAGTATGCCACAATTTGTTCATCCATTCATCTGTTGATGGATATCTAGGTTTCCAGTTTTTGACTATTGTAAAGTTGCTATAATCATTTAAGTACAAGTCTTTTTGAAGACAAGAATTTTTATTTCTCCTGCATAAGTAACTACACAAATATGTGATGAGCACATAAAAAAGATGTTTACTGTAATTAATCAGCAAGAGATGTAAATCAAAACCACAACAAGATACCACTGAACACCTATTAGCATGACTAAAATTAAAAAAACTGACCATAACAAGTGCTGGCAAGGACGTGGAGGAACTGGAACTCTCAGACAATGCTGATGTGAAAGTAAACTGGTACAGCCACTTTGAGAAACAGTTTGGCAGTTTATCATATACATAAACATCAACTAAGCAATCCCATTCTTGAGTTTTTGTCCACTGAATAATTTTAAGCAGGGTAGCAATAGGAACAGATTTTATTTTTTAAAAAATATTCTAGTGGCACTAAGGATGAGAGATTCTATGTGGTTAGATAGTCTTCATATATGTTAATTTTTATTGATGAAAAGCCATCTATCATGTTTTAATACTATACATGGGTAATTCTATCCTTAGTGTGAATAGTTAGGTAACATTAAATATTTCATCATAGACTATAAATCCTCATAAACTTCTTCATATACATAAGTGTTGTTTCTGCTGAATTTGTTCCTTAAAATTGAGCTGCTAGGATCACTGCATCAATATTCTTAAAAATCTTTATGCTTTTTGCTGCCAAGTGACATTCTGACTGACACAGGATTATACTGGTCAGCAACAGGATATATATTATCAGTTATTTTTCATAGGTCAGGAAAGAGAAACTCAGATAGATCACGTGAATTAGCTAACACAGGTGGGAAAGGGTACAGCAGTGTTTTGAGGCCATGTCCTTGATCCCTTCCTAGTCTAGGGGTCTCTTATTCTTCTGTTCACACTTGTGCTAACTCAGAACTTTATCCGGAGAACCTCTACTCTGTACTGTAGACGCTTCTAGTGTTAGAGTTACAATAATGAAAATGCATAGTTTCTGTTTTCACAGAGCTCATGGGCTAGTGGCCTTCCCAGATTCCCCCCTGTTTATCTGGAGGAAACCTCAAGTGAAAAGACTGAACTACAAAAGGAAGGAGAGAAAAAGTGTTAAAACCATACAATGGGCCACAGGTTGGATACTAATTTTTGACCCAGCTTCCAAGACCTTGCCGAGAGACACGAGGAAATTGCATCTTCTGTTGCGTCCTTACTTGGTTGGATCAGTCACGTGGGTGGAGGTCTGGAATTAAGAAACAAATCTCAGCGGGGGATAACGACTGAGATTCAGTATGAGCTTAAGAAGGAGAGTATACAGAGGAGCTCGGCGAGGAGAATGACAGGTTGGAGCAATAACGGAGGAGTCTGATGGAGGCATCAGAATTGAGTGCATTTCATTATGAGTGACTCACATTTCTTGAGTTCTTTCTGTGGTTGGCATTGTTCTAGGTGCTGGAAGAAAGAAGATGTAAAACGCTTTGGGGGCTGGAGATCAAGACATTCTAGAAACATCTGGCACATAGCAACGCAGGTGAGGTAGGAGGCGGAGTGTGGAGGTGGTGGCGTTTCCTTTGAGTGTGCTCCAGTTCTCCCTCCCTCCCTCCCTCCCCCTGAGTGCCCCTTTTCTATATCTTCTCCCCAGCTGCACCCCCTGGGCCCCCAAACACCAAGTTAGCACTGTTATATTATCCCAGGCCCTTTCAGAGGCACCTTGCCCAGGCCTTTGGAATCAAACCACAAATGCCTGCAGATGTCACCAGGTCAGCCCAGTGAATAAAGAAAGCTGTCATGGGGAGCCAGTGGTAGGGGCTGCAGAGGACTGGACAGCTTCTTGTCCATCTCGACAGCTGCTGCTACTCTGGGTGACTGATGCTAGTGATACTAATGAAATAGGACATCACGAGATGGCCCAAGGCTCCAGAAGAACAGGAAAAGCAGTTTTCATCTGAAATTTGATTATGTTTACATATTGGAAATCCAGTTAATTTAAACATTTTTGCTACAGTTTACATTGGCCAAAATAAAATAAGAGTTTGGATTAAATTCCACTGGGGCCTCTCATTTGTGCTTCTGTCCTAGGCAATGCTACTTTCCTTTTTCTTTCTCTCTTTAAGCCTCTCAGTCCTGGGAGAAGACTGCTCAACTAATTAATTTCCAAGGATGATAATGGCTTGATAGCGATCAATTTACCTTTGTCTTTTACAGGCATGACCTGGAGGCACTGGAACTGGTGGGAGGTGCAAGGGATCACTGGGTAGGCTTGTCCTTTTTGTCCTAGTTCTCATCAAACCATTTGGGCGGCCTGTGGGCTCTGACCATGTCTACAGTCAGCTCTCTCTTCAAGGATTCTGGGGACACTTAATGATTATTCATGAATAGGTTCACTTGGGTCTGGGGCTTGGAATGGAGAAGGATGGCTCTGGGGCACTGTACCTATGGAAGAATAAGGGTGACTCACCCAGAAGCCCTCTCCGTGTAGCTCAGGTTTAGCACTAAGACCCCATCTGCATTGTCCAATATGATAGCCACTAGTCACAGATAGCTATTTAAATTTAAATTAATTAAAATTAAGTTAAATTTTAAAAAATCTAGGTCTTCAGTTGCGCTAGCCGCATTTCACATGCTCAATAGCTACTTTAGCTGATTACCATATTAGACACTGAGGATATGGAACATTTTCATCATCACAGAAAGCTCTACAGGACAGTGCTGCCGGACCAGCAACCTCAAGAGTAAACAGGCATGGGAGTCAGAACTGAATTTTATCACAACCTCAAAAAGATTCCCTAGGTGCACGTAAGGCGGGGAAGACAAGCAGGAAGGAAGGACTAGGATGCAGTTGCTGCTGCAGGAGTTGTGTAGAGCATGGTCTGTTCCAGGTGGCCAGAGAGTGGGGTTCAGGGATGAGCATATACCTGGGAACAGTGAACAAAGGAGAACCTGAGGGGTCAGGCAGGTCTGGCTAACAATGGACACATTGATAATGCTGGAAAGCAACATGGGACCAGATCCAGTGCTTGGCATGTGAAAGGTGCTCGAGAAATACTTGCTAAATGAATGAATAAGTGAATGAGTGAATGAATGAATGAATCACACAGAGGGTAAAGGCCAACAGGCAGCTTCTGGTGACCCTAGCTTCTGTGATGACTTCCCCAACAGCATAAAGCCTTGAGTTAATGGAAGAGGGAGAGCCATGCAGGATGGGATTAGCTTGCAAATAAGATGCAATAAACACAGGGAAGGATAGCAGCTCTATTTACTGGCCATCTGCTACGTATGCTCCGCATGGTTTCCGCATGGTTATCTCTACTCCTTACAAATACTCTGCAAGAGTCATGTCTTCATTTCCATTTTACAGAAGAGTGAGTTGCCCAGAGTCACCTGGCTTTGTGCAACCATCAGTTACAGATCCAAAATTCAGACTTGAAGTCCACTTCTTTCCTGCGATGCAAAGCTACTTTTCAATAGGCAGCATGTTCTCTCTGAGGAGACCTGTGTTGCCTGAGCTTTAATGCAAGAAGTTGCAATGATCTCTAATCTTCAGGTGGACTTCTGACTTGGCTAACCCTCTTTGGTTTAGCTTGGTTGTTAGGCTAGTACATACCATTCATACAAGGATTTCACAGTCCTTTACCATCCACGCCTTGAACACACAACAGCAATGAAGTTATTTTGCTCAGTTGAAAATGGAGAAACTATAGCACAAGGAATTTACATGACTTGTTAGAGAGTGTAAGGGAGGAAGTCATGGATGGAGTGTATATGAAATGAGGACATTTTGGGGAACTGAGATGGATCTATGACATATAATAGTATGTATCTATTGCGAAGGTATGGAATTGTTTAATGTTTTTCGCTTCTTCAACTTCAGTGCTTATAATTGTGTATTCCAGAATGCAACAAAACGACGCCAAGAGATTGCGGACCACATGGAACACAGGTGTCAGTCGCAGGCCATTCTGCCTGGAGACTGGTTTGTCTTATGTGAAGGGAATGTCCAGTCACCAGACCCAATTTCTTATCCGTGTTTCTACTAACACGTTTGCGGACCTTCTGCTTACAAGAGTTTCTGCATGGTTGAGGGTATGTGGAGGAGTGAACGGTCAGAAAGATGGAGGGGGAGCCTTCCCTACCAAGGTCCTTCCCAGACTTTTCCTTTTACACTTACCACCTAGATGGTGTCTTTCACTTGTGGAGTTCGCCACATTCCCTCATATTCCAGTGAGGACTGACTGGGGGTCTAGTGGTCCTGGGCACGGTCTTCTGGGAATGAGATGCCCAGCTCTGTCCTGGGAGCTGTTGGAAGACATCCTAGAAGAAAGAGAAGAGAAGGACAATGGAAATCTATCAGGGCAACTGATGGCTGCCCTGGGGCAGTGTCCTTCAAAGTGTGTTGCACGAAAGCCCGGTTCCATGAGCTGCTCCGTGATAAAAGGATTCTGGTCCAAAGCTTTCAGGGATGTTGTATATTGTGTCGCCCATGTGGAGGAGCTTCACAGTGCAAAGTGAAATATTTAAAGCTCACAAAAAGCCCTACGGAAAAGAAACCCATTTCTTTCTGTTTAATGCAGTTTTTCTCAAATGTACTGGATTGTGGAACTCCATTTCTCCACTCCCGTGCCCATCACATCTTTTAATATCCCAGGAAAACACTTAGCATTGAAGGAAGATGAAGATGCAGGAGCAGAGTGAAGCTACTGCCTAAAAGAAAGTGGGGGCCCTCTTTCCATTGTCTGTTGCTCTAATTACTAAATCCCAAACTCCGTTTTGTAAACCTTCAAGGCACCAGGAAGGTCACAAAACATTATTTAAAGCCTAGAAAGGTGTACTCACTTTGACTGGAAAAGCCCGCGCTGCCATGTGCTATGTTCAGCAGGAAGAATGGGGTCACAGGAATAGCCTCCCTGAGTTCTGCTCGCTGAGTCACTGCCTCAGAGGACTCCTTCCGAGCACTCGTCTCTTTTACAATTCGGCCTTCACTAGCATTGGTTTATGGTTTCCACTGGCCTGAAAGCAACAAGAGAATGGGGATTGGCATATAATTGGTGTTCAATAAATTTTACATCAAAAATGTTTATTAAACTCATTAGAAGTCATAATAGATCCACATCCTTTGAAACTCATTAAACCAGACACTCCTTTATCCTCTAGGCAAAAATCCGGATTAGTTTCCCGGGGGCTACCATAACAAATGACCACAAACTTGGTGGCTTAAAATAACAGAAACTCTCACAGTTCTGGAAGCTAAAATTCTGAAATCCAGGCAAGGTTGGTTCCCCCACAGGCTCAGAGGGAGAATCTATTCCACATCCCTCTCCTGGCTCCTGGTGGCTCCTGGAAATCCTTGGGGTTCCTTGACTTGCACATGCATCACTCCAATCTTTACCCTCATCGTCACATGAACTTTTTATCTCTGCATCTGATCAGAGATGCCTGTATGAAACTGGAATCCCTTAAACATAACAAAAGCCTAAATAAAACCTATAGTTGCACCACCCTGTCTCACTTTCCTGCTAACAACTATACACTCACATCCTCCTGGTTTCCTCACAGACCTTCAGTGTTTTTTAAAAATTGGGGGCTTCCACATCTTACCATCATTAATTTTGTCAACAGGTATTTGTTGGAGATCCTTGAAGGGGGGTAAGATTCCCCCAGGCGGAGAAGACAGAGAGGCATTTCAGGTGGCGAAACCAAAAGGAATAAAAGTTCAGTCCAGGTGAGGAACAGAGAATTTTCCCTCTCACTTTCTGTTTTGTGTTTTTCACCTTCCTTGTACCAACAACCCACAGAACTCACAAACTGCCCATTCATACACCTTGTGCTCAGCTACAGAAGTGCCAGGGTGTTCTGGCAGGAGCTGTAGACAAGAGACTTGCTGTAGAAAAGGTAGCTAGTAGCCTCTTGAATGAGCTATATGAGGACCATGAAATCTTGGATAGCTGCTGTCCTTGGAAGAAGTAAGGCTGAATGTAAACCTGATCATTGGGAACTTTGGTTCTGCACTAGATCTTGCTTCCTCTGGGGGTAAGATGAGAGCAGACCTTCTTACTGGGCCAACTGCTACTTTGTACAGAACCTGAGGTCCTTGTAAGGGGACCAGATGCCTCAGTGGTCTCTGATCTCCAGAAAGTGGGCCTAGAAAAATGTCCTACACCTTTTAGCAAACTGTAGGGCTCACGGCTTACTTTATGAATTAACATTTTAGGTGAATGTACTGACGAAGGTTGGGATGTGTTCTAGCTCTGAGTGATGAAGCAGAGAACTATTTAGAGCCACGGTCACCTGTTGGGCTAGAATTCCCCATGAAGGCCCACCTCTTTGTGACTCCCTTGTCTATATATACCTTGATCTTTCCCTCTCAAAACCCAAAATAGACACAGTTATAAAGCAACACCATCCGGCAGACATACCCGGTATGTATTCTTATTATCAAATGACTAGAGGTGAGGAATTGAAGGCATAAGGACCTTCCCATCAATATATCAAGAAGGAAAATGAGGGAAGAGGCAGAGTTTGGCCCCTTCCTGGTTATAAAGGAGAGAGGCGGTATGTCTGAAATAATTATTTTTTTCCTATCTACTGACTTTACCAAAAGCAATATAGTAGCCCATAGATAAGGCAGAGCTTTATCTTGATGAATGACAAAAACACACTCCACCTGAAAAAGAAATATTTCCAAGAATTTTGTGGGGAAAGAGGAAGGAGCAATGCAGTGATGTCAATATCTATGTCCGTGGAGGTAGGAAATGTTTTTCTGAAAACTAAATTTCAGACAGATAGTGATGGTATTGATATTGAGACTCCTTGAACAGAAGAAATTCTGGAGAAGTTTAAAATTTTTGTTTTCTGATGTTCATCTCATTTTCTGTTAGGAAACAAAATTCATGAACCTCAGAATTAAATTCAAAGGATATAGTACTTGGTATGCTGGAAATATTCTCTACCAAATATGTCAGACCCTAATAAAGATGGGTCTGACATATTTCCATGGGAAAGACACCTTGTCTTTTTTATTCTTTCAAATCAGGCATATGAAATGCATTTCATTAACCTTGATGCATTAGGGGGCCCTCAGCTCACATATTTTATTTAGCAAAAGGGCACAATATACCTTTCTCTTCTAATGTCTATTTGCTTTGAGAAATCTTTTTGCCCTTCACGCACACCTAAGAAGCACATCTCCAAGGTACATAAATTTCCAAGCTATGCTCTCAACCAGGTGAATTGCAAAAGGGATCACTCAATCCTTCCAACCAAGAAGAGAAACTGTCATTCGAAAGTTCCATTCCCAAGACTGGGACGTGGAGTAGAGGGCTGGGGAAGGAGAGTGGGCTTTTGCTGGGACGAGTGATGGAAGCTCTGGGACCCTTCCGCTCTGTGGTTGATGAAATGCTTTCATCTGAGAGAATACTCTTTTGGCCAGGTGTGCTGAATTCTGGGACTGCGCAGTGTGAGTGCTAATGGACGTCAAGTCAAAGAAAGCAGCCAAGGAGAGACAAGAGAGGAGAGGGGGGCTATTTCCAGATGAGATTTGAAATGAGATCATGAGTTGATGAGGCGAAGACAGACAGGATGGCTGTTCCAGGTGACAGGAGCTGCAGAAGATGTCACTGCTTGTTTGTCTTTAGGAAGAGAGAAAAGCTTAAGGGGGCAGGAACCCCAAATATTAAAAGTGCTACATGCAGCACAAAACATTGTTTTGAAATCTGAAAATGTTACAAGAATATAAATTTTATTTTAAAGAGCTTTGCTGAACATGATTTTCAGGCTGGGTCCCTGCTAACCATATGTCTCCTTTGCCAGTTAGTGATGCTACAGGGAGGTCAGGTGTTGCAAGGAGGGGAGAAGGACTTACCCTTTCTGTCTGCTCGCTTCTAGGGTCTGAGGACCCTCCTCCTCTCTGTGTTCTTAGCTGCTTCCTACAGTCAGTAGCTTTCGTTACCGGAGGGCCCTCTGTTTGCCTTTTCAATTTCACAATACCTGTTTCACCAATTCTCCACACTTAATTCTCTCTGTTAAGAGTTTTGGTTTTCTGACTGTACCTGGGGGATACAGCACCCTGTGTGGGTTTCTTGGTTTGCTATGTGTGTATAGGAAATGGTTGGTTGAGCCGAATGAGCACTGAATTGAATCCAGAAGGACTTGGTTTTGTATCTTGGCTCTTTTACTTTCTCACTGAGAAATCTTGGCCAAAACACTTGGCTTCTTTGTGAGTCCAATTTTCTTATTTGTGAAGTGGGATTAATCATGTTTATCTTATAGGGTTATGTGTCGTTGAATGAGATAACGTCTAAAAAGTGCTTGGCACCCAACAGATATTCAAGAGATGTTACCTATCATTTACATGTGTTAGAAATATATCTTTGTCTCTGTAGGTATCTTACGGGTTCCTTTGCTTTTTACTGTTGAGCATATGAGCTCCTCTGGGCAAGTCTCAGCTTCTTTCTTGGTTCATTTTGGGCATTTGCTTTAGATAAGAAGACTGCAGTTCTGTTGTGTTCATTAGCATGACCCCAGCTGATTAAAGACTGAGGAAGGGATAGTAGTGAGTGCAAAAGGAGATGGCTGTAAATTGCATAACAAATTAGGATGAGAAACAACCCCCCATCTCCCCTCTCCCTCAGCTGTTGGGAAGCACCACTGGGATGCTTTTGACAGCCCGGTGCTCACCATGGTCCCTCAGCACGCTTTCTCACGTGGATGTGCTCATGACTTTTAGAGGCACATCCAGTAAGAGACTGTGACATCCCTCGGGGTGGTGGAATGTGAATTAAAAACTAAATGAATACAATCTGACTGGGACTGTTTGCCAGAGACTTAGTCAAAACTCTTTTAAAGCCACTCCCATGTTGAAAGACTATTTCAAAGTCAAAGAACACGGAGAGTCACCAAACGTTCCCAACATATTCCAAACATTGGTGAGGTAGCGTTCTGCAGGAGCAAATGAAAACTGGGATTTTAGCTGGTTTGGGATTTCCAGTATAATGAAGAGACCAAGCTGACAGGTCCAAACACAAATACAGTATTTTCATATGTGATTCCAGTACATTCTAGAATTTTCTGGAGCTCCCAGGAAAATTCCTGAAGTGGCAGGTGCAGGGCCTGGGACATAGGTGCCACCATTAAAAGGCATTCTGCAGAGTCTAGTGGGAGTTATTGGTCTCATTCTCTCTACACACCCACCCCCAGCTGACCTGGTGCCCGGATACTGCAGCTAGTTCTCATCACCTCAACTCACAGAAGGCTCCATCCATCCACTGGGCTCCCAGTTAATTCCCCTTCTCACCAGCAGTGTATCATCCCTACTCTCTTAGGACCCTGCTTTCTTTATATGCAACCTTCAGTCAGTCAGCTGTATGAACCACGTACAGCACCAGACATTGGGCCAGGCCTGTGGACACGCCTGTGGACACAAAGGTACGTGAAGCACAGAGCCTCAAGGAGTTCGCAGACTCAGTAGGAGGGACAGGTGAACAAAGCGCATATTAACTGCACACTGATTTGGGGTTCTAGGATAATGAAACACAAAGAGGGCGTGGGCCTTCTAACAAAGACGTGGTGAGACAAAGTTTCATAGAGACTTCAAAGCGGGTAGGAGTGCAACACTACTAATTGGGGGGAATATGAATTTGGGGAGTGAGGAACAGGCGACTGCAGGCACTGTGGCAGGACAGAGGACAGGCAAACACGATAGTGACGTCTCCAAATACAGGTGCATGGTAGGTCCTAACGTCAGGACTGAGAGGAAAGAAGCCAGGCTGGTGGTGAAGGGGTTGGCTTGGCAGGGAATGAAGGAAAAAGGGTTCTTGCTTTAGCGACGTTTGTTTCATACCTCACAACTGGGTCCCTGATATTTCAGTCAGACATTTGCACTGCCTCCTCCGTTGTCTGTTTACCATAGGCTTATCAACTGTTGCTTCGTGATCCAGTGCCACATAGAGAGAGGGCTCAGAAGAAGCAACAACCCAGTCTCATACTTCTCTTACCAGCGGGGATTCAGATGAAAAGTCTACTCTCTTCTTCCCTGCCTTCCATGCCAGGAAACAAGTCCTGGAAACATTTGTTGGACATCTATTGCAACCTGGTTTCATACCAGTCACAATGGGGAGGGGCGTGCCTACTGCTTTTAAAAAAATATTTTCTATTTCCCAAGCACCACTAGCTACTTTGGAGGCAGGAAAAATAGGGCACAGTCCGTCCCATTAAGAGCTTGCAAAAAAAGGTAGACTTACACATGCATTTTCATATAATATAGTCATGGCCAACGGGGAAGTATGCAGAGGATGCTTTAGGATTACAGAGGAACAGCACTGTGCCCAGTCTGGAGCTTCTGGGAAGGCTTCAAGAAGTGATGGAGGGTAGGCTGAGTGTTGAAAGGTGAGTAAAGGGTAGTTATGTCACAAAAAGATGGACCAAAATTCCAGGCTGAGGAAGGAGCATGAGCGACAGCACAGAAACTTGAAACAACAGAACACATGTTAGAGCTACAAATGCTTTGGCACAATTAGAGCATGAAGTGTGAGACAGGGAAGGGCAGAGGGGAAGCAGAAGGGTAGAGGCCAATTCATATGAGAGCCAGCAGGCCAAGCAAAGAGCTTAACTGACTTCTGTCATGTTGGGAGGCCCTAGAATGGTTTTACGTGGAGGGGGACATGCTTGGATGTCTAACTGCAGAGTGGAAGATGGATCTGGGCAGGGGTGACAAGACTGGAAGCCAGGAGTCAGTTGGGAGTCTTGTTCAATAGTCCAGGCAAGAGATGCTGAGCTCCTGAGCTAGGAAAGGGGTGGTTAGATGGGGTAGGGAGAAAGGGACAAATTTATGGGCCATTTAGGAAGCAAAAGAAGCAACTGGATTTAGTGACGGGTTGGCTAAAGGAGAGGAGGGGATAAAGGAGGAGGCAGGATGAATTAGCCTGAGGCTTGGCTGCATGAATGCATGAAGTTTTAATGAACTGATACCGGGAATACAAGCGAAACAGAATTTCGAGGAAGTGGGGGAAGGCTGTGGGTTCAGCTTTGGCGGCTTGAATATGAAGGGCTTCGAGGGTCTGAAAGAGGGAGGGAGCAGGGAGTTGGATTTCATATAATCTGAAATCTCCTGGAGTGACTTGTGAGCACCAGCATAGGGGTGGGAAATGCAACTGGGACGGTGCCTGGAATCACCTGTGAAGAGAAAAACAGGAGCTAGAGGGAAGACTAACACATTTTCCTTTCCCCGGAGGGCACCTGTAGTCTACCGGGGGAGAAAGGCTTGTACACAAGTAACTAGAATACAGGAACCCATGGAGTCATTCCTGTCATCACAGAAACCGCATTTTCCCGGCCAAAGTATGAGATCACGTGGTCTCACCAAGGCCTGACCGCAGAGTCGTGTCAGAAATCCTGGTGCCTTAGTTCTGCTAGAGGTACAAATAGAAGAGCTTTTATTTTCTTTTATTTTTGGAATTATTTATATATGTGATTTTAATGCTCAAAAATACATGAATTAAGTTAAAACACAGAAAAATATTTAACATTATTTTATATCAGATTGCTTACTGAAAGCTCTCCTTGGAAAATGATTTATGTGAAATCAATATTTAACACAGTAATAACACAAAATTTATGTGAGTAGGAATAAGAGTCAATAATAAGTTATTGTGCTAAGATCAGTGACCAAGAAATAGATTAGAGAAAGTCTTACCTAATGCTATACATAATTCCAGTAACTGTTTTTTGTTTGTTTGTGTTTTTAGATTTTGATTTAAAAATTTTTTTTTAATTTATTTATAATCTGTTATGGTGGAGGAGGTAATAGGTTTTGTCTTTTAATTGAAGTGTAGTTGATTTACAATGTTAGTTTCAAGTGTACAGCAAAGAGATTAAGTTATACGCATACATACACATATATGTTTTTCAGATTCTTTTCCATTATATGTTATTACAAGAAGTTAAGTGAAGAGTAAGAAGCCATAGGAAAGAACCCCATTTTGCCAGGTGCAACAACGTGGATGGGTTTGGAGGGCATTACGCTAAGTCAGACAGAGAAAGACAAATACCAGATGATACCACGTACATGCGGAACCTAAAAAAATACAACAAACTAGTGAATATAATAAAAAGAAAGAGACTCACAAATATAGAAAACAAACTAGTGGTTACCAAGTGGGGAGGGGGGGAGGGGCATTATTGGGATAGGGGATTAAGAGGTACAAACTATTATGTATAAAATAAGCTATAAGGAAAATGATTATACATCAATAAAAAATGTTAAAAAAAATAAGCTATAAGGATATATGTACTGCACAGAGAATACAGCCAATATTTTACAATAACTATACATGGAGTATAACCTCTAAAAATTGTGAATCACTGTATTGTACGCCTGAAACTTATTTAATATTGTACAGCAACTATACTTCAATAAAAAAAATAATAAAGTGCAGAGTAAGAAGAAATTTATGCAGAAAGAGGAATTTGAGTTAATCCCTGAAACTAGACTTGGAAAATCTCAGCTTTACCTATATTAAGTTGTTTTCATTGAATATTGAATCACCTTGGAGCCACAGAATAGGGTTGGCCATAGTGGGAAAAAAAAACTGAGCCCTGCAGCAAGCGCAGACTAGCCACAGTCTTTACAGAAGGTATGTTTGGGGCTCCTGGTTCTCCTTTGGGCTTCTGGGTCCTAGTGATTTGTATAGTGTCATCTTTTTCCACCCTGTGTCAACCAACCGAGACTCACCTAAATGGAGACAAGGAATGAATTCCATGATTTACCAGTGCAATGCAGTCTCAGATATGTTTGAATTGGAATCCAGAGTATGTTTATCTGCAGAATAAATGGGCTGTTGACCAGGTAGCATCCTCCCCCCCATATCTGTTTCATGAATTGCTTTGTGTGAGGTTTTTTTTTTTCCCTCTGCAAGGTAATGGAGGAAGTTTAGTGCCTGGGCGTCTTAGAGAGAGACAAGAAGCGTGAGTGGTAGAGACGTGCACAATGCCTGTCTCCTCTGCTTGGTGTTATGCACCTCAGTTTTTTATTATGAAAAATTTGAAATCCTCAAAAAGTTTTGAGAATTGTGCACCACATACCCTTCACCTGGATTCACCAATATTAACATTTTTGTGACACTTGCTTCCTCTCTCTCTTTGTAGCATACACAGGGGTTTTATTTTTTGCTAAACCACCTGAGAGTTAGTTGTAGGCATCACGAGCTTCCGTCTCCAAATACTTCATCATTTATATCCTAGGAAAAGGGGTACTAGTCTTCTATGTAACTACAATACGACTTGCACATTTTGAAATTTAAAGTTTACACTACACTATTATCTAATATTCAGCTCACACTCACATTTCCTCAATGTTCCCCAAAAGGCCTTTTATCGTCTACCCCCTCCCCCTTAAAATCCTAGGACCTAATGCAGGACCATCCATTGTCTAGTTGTCATGTCTCTTTGGTCCCCTGTACTGCAGAGAACAGTTCTCCCAACCTTCTGCAGTTTTTCACAACATGGAGATTTTTCAAGGGTCCAGGCGCATTGCTTTACAAATCCTCAACATGGATTTTCCTGTTTCCTGATGGTTAGAGTCATGTTAGGCACTGGGGTAAGATTGTTTTTCGAGCTCCTCAGTGAGGGTCACCTGGCTTGGGCAGGGGAGCTCTTCCTGATCAGGTGCACCTCAGCCTGGCTCAGGCATCTTGAGAATGGAGCAGCCTTGATGTGGCTTCCAGTGTCTAAGCTCTGCAGTCTGGAAATGACTGGGTTCAGTGGCACAGAGCAGACATGGGGACAGTGGCTTGGAACAGCTGTCAGGGACTTACAAGAGCCTGGCAAGATTTAGAAGGAGAGAGCAGAAGCACCATTGAAGAAAATGCATCCGTAAAATGCGTGAGGCTCCACTGGGTTCCAGAAGCTTGGTGTTCTTCAGAGTGGAGGTTACTGAATTGCTGATACTCCTAATTAAGCAGCGGGGTAGAAGCCCAGCTGTCAGGTGAACGCTGGGGTTTACAGTCCTCAGAGGAGGAGAAGGTACTGCTGAGCAGATGGGAAGTAAATGAATAACTGCAAGAAACTATTAAGATTTTCATTTTCCTGAGAGAAGGAGAGACCGCTGTGGAAGGCGTGGGGTGGGGTGGGGAAGGGCTGGAAATGAGTTATAGTCAGAGATCTTAGGCGAACTTATTTTTAGGAGCATTTTTACCGTGAGAGGTTCAGGACAAAACAGGAAAGGCGCACTTGTATTTCCTTCTAGAGGAGAGATTTCCTGTTCCCGAGGTTTCCATTGACGGTTTTGAGAGACGTGTGAGAGCAAAGAGCACTCCCTTCGGTGCTCGCCACCAGGTCATCTGTCTGCCCTCCTCCCTCCCGACTTTGCCCTGAATGTGTTGTGTGCGTTCACTGCTTCCTGGGTTGGGAAGGAAATAATAGTGGAGGCCACGCTCATTTGGGAGCAAGAAGGAATACTTGCTGTTTTGAGGGAGCTGGTCCCTCTAGGAGCTGCAGGGTGAGACAGATCCGGGCTTGGTTTCTGGATGGCGGAGGCTTTTGATCTCAAACCAGCCCTTTGATCCCAGACATAATTCAGGCCAGAGGGAATGTAGCTGGTGGTTTGTGTAATCATTTGCTCATTCCTAAGACCAAATCCTACCTCGCGGCCATGAAAATCGTGAACAGAACGTTTCAAAGCAGGAAATTAATTTTTGTTAAGTGTATTTTTTTAAACAAAGCAACGATGCCTTCTACTTGTAAAGCATTTTACCATTTACAAAATATTTTCACGAATCACATCAGCTTCGCAAAGTAAAGTAAAAGGAGGAAGCAGCCCATCCTGGAATTTGGGACTTCTATTAGGGCTCTCAGTCCAGTGCTCAGTCCTCTGTCCTTTGCTTCCTCCTCTTAGCAGGTGGATACCATCTAAGATGTTTGCTTAGAGACCTAACTTTCACCTGGCCTCCTATGAGTTTTTTTTCTTTCTTTTTTTCTTTTTTTTTGGCTTCCGATCTTTAATTTTTTTAAATTGAACTATAGTCAACTTACAATGTTGTGTTAATTTCTAATTTTTGGTGTAGAGCATAGTGATTCAGATATATATATACACACATACATATTCCTTTTCATATTATTTTTCATTATAGGCTATTACAAGGTATTGAATACAGTTCTCTGTGCTATACAGTAGGACCTTGTTGTTTATCTATTTTATATATAGTAGTATCTGCAAATCCTGAACTCCCAATTTATTCCTTCCCACCCACTCCATTCCCCCCTGGTAACCACAGGTTTGTTTTCTATGTGTGAGTCTGTTTCTGTTTTGTAAATAAGTTCATTTGTGTCATTTTTTTAGATTCTGCATACAAGTGATGTCATATGGTATTTGTCTTTCTCTGTCTGGCTTACTTCACTTAGTATGAGAATCCCCAGGTCCATCCATGTTGCTGCAGATGGCATTGTTTTATTCTTTTTTAAGCCTCCTAAGAGTTCTTTCTTCCACCTGGTACCGGGTCTGCGTGGAGAGACAACCGCTCTGCACCAGGGGAAAAGCCAGGGCCTCCCTGAGCAGCTGTTGACCCAGAGAGAGGAGGACACCTCTGAGGTTTTCCCCTTTTGTGAAAACACACGTCCTCTGGTGGTGTGGGAGAGATGCACCCTGTCTTTTCCTGAGACCCTTGGGGAGGAATAAATATGTCCCATGAGAGTCATTTTCTTTGACCAGTAGAAAATAGATCTGTTTTAAGATAAGTGTCTACATGGCCTCTGAGTCTGCAATGATGTATTTCAGAAGGTCAGCAGAGTTCTGTGGGGGGTGTGTGTGTGTGTGTATGTGTGTGCGTGTACGTGTCCACTCAGGCAGCTGCTGGGGGTGGCACTCTAAATGATCCTCTGTAAGTCATAGCACTTTTCATGGGCCACTCACAGGAAAGACGTCACGATGGGATGACATATCCACCTACAATTCCAGCGAACTTTGGGGTGACTTGATGGCTTATCAGAGGGGCAGTTTCCACAGAAGCACTTGCGAAATCCCTGAGATGGGAGGCCAGTGACGGCAGAGCTACTGCTCTATGGCTGGGTCCTTCTGAAGCCACACCACACTCTTTACACAGTGGGGGGGGGGGGGAAGCCCCATGGCTGGTGGCTGAGAATGAAACTTTAGAAGCCACCCTACCTAATTCTCCTCCTCTGGGAACTGAATCAAACATCACTGTCTACGCACATGTGTACACGTTCCCGCAGGATGTTCTGGAGTCCAACCCATTACAATCTGTCATCCATGAAGCTTTGTGAACCTGCCCCCTGCTTGCAGGCAGAAAGCACATGAAATTGTACCCTGGAGGAAAAAAAGCACCAAATCTCAGAGGCTAGCTCTCCACAGGCATAAAAGGAGATTGGGAAATCTAAACAATTCTACCAATTCTACCAATTCTTTTGGTAGAACCAAAAGAACCAGTAAGGAAACAAAGCAAAGCACATCCATGTTCTCGGCAGCCCTGTTCACAGGAGCCGAAAGGTGGGAGCAACTCAAATGCCCACCTATGGATGAAAGGATAAACACAACGTGGTATATTTATATACAATGGAATATTGTTTGCCCATGAAAAGGAAGGACATTCTGACATGTACCAAAATGCGGATGAACCTTGAAGACATTATTCTAAGTGAAATAAGCCAGTCAAAAAAGGACAGATGGTATGTGAACCCGCTTACGTGAGGTACCTAGTCAAACTCATAGAGACAGAAAGAAGAACGGTGGTTGCTCGAGGCTGGGAGGAGGGGGAAATGTGAAGTTGCTGTCTAATGGGGGCAGGGTTTAAGTTTTGCAAGATGAACAACTGGAGACTGACGGCGTAACGATGCGAAGACACTTAACACTTCTGAATGGTGGACTTAAAACTGTTTGAGATGGTTAATTGTGTTATGCATATTTTGCCACAAATAAACAATGACATAACAAACAAAAATAAGGCCAGATAAGCCAATTGTGTAGCAACAGATCTTTGTTAACTGGTTGCTTGAACTTCCTGGAGACGCAGCCACGTGTGGCTTAGCCAGGGAGTGGGGTCAGAGATGGCGATCTCAGCTGGGAGGGAAGCCACCCTGGGGAGGATCTGTTGAGGAGGGAGTTGGAACAACCTCTACCCTTTGCCTTCCTGGGAGTTTGTCCTTCCATCCGTGAATTTCGGAAGAAAACTCAGGGTGAAAGTATCCATCTCTGATTTCTGTGTTTTACTCTAAATACTGACACTGTCCTGGGCAGGGAACTGCTGTCTCACCGAGATTCCTGGAGGCTGAGCAGGGTTTGTCTTTCCTTGGACACAAAGGGTGATCAGACTGGTCGGACAGATAGGGCTATGCCGCCAGGGCTGGTGGTTGATCTAACAGGATGTTTCTCAAACTGGAATCCACAGGTCCTCTATGCAAGTTTTCTACTTTATAGCAGTTCACTTTTATGATAGAAATTTATTTAAAATTTTACAGTTAATTTAATAATCGGAGCATCCAGATGATCAATTTACCACTGGCATGCTGGTGTAATTCCAGCAGCCACATTTATGATTGTAGTCACTCCAGTGAAGGGCAGATGACATCTCAAAGCTTTGCATGAATGGAGGTGTAGCACCAAACTGAAGTGAGGAAAGCAGTGAGAGAATTGAGTCCCCCCACGGCGCAGGGTGGCACAGGCATGCCACACTGAAAAATGCCACCATCGTAACAAAGCCAGCATCGTATTCGTTTCAGCAAAACATCATTGGTGTCATTAAGGTAACGTGGTTAACTTTAATTCTGTCAACCTTTGAGGTCTTATTTCCATTTAACTTGTAAACTTTTGTTGCTTTTCAGTTATATCTGCACTATAAGCATAGAGAGTTTAAATCTACGCTTATGCTGGTATATTTTTAAGTAGCAGTATACAAAGGTTAATTGATAATAACTTAAACTCAGGGCCTAGGATGCCTTCTATTCAGATATTTTTCAGATGCTCCTTGTATGAGAAGCCCGTTACATGGAGGGTCAACAGGCTCTACCTGTATTTGATCAGACCCAGAGGAAGGTCTTTAACTCAAGACTTTACGGTCGATACAGTGACTTACTGAGAATGGCCGAGCTTCTGTTTAGGAGTTCTATCCATTAGTTCCAACATCAGTACATAAACTCTACAGTATAAATTATAACTTCCGGTTTGTGTTCACTTCGACTTCCTGGCTTCTCCCAGGCTCAGGCAGCCCTCTTCTGTGTTCCACGCCTTTCTTGTCCATCCTTGTCGGAAGCCATGGTTGGCTGCTTCTTTTGTTGAGGATGTTTGTTTTATGTACAGAAACTTGTAGACTTGACACTAACAAAGGCTCAGATTTCACCTTCAACACCATTCTCATCAAGCAGTTTGGCCTCTGAACACACTCTGCAAACTGCTGCTTTCTTGTTGTGATCCTCCAGACGTGCTTTGCGTCCCGCTCGCTTTCACTCTCTCCTCGTCTCTAGCCAGACGCTCTGCCCTGCCTTTGCTCCCTCCCTGAGACACAGACCCTGCCCGACAGGGGGAGGGAGGGGTTCTCCAGACAGGAAGTCACTTCCTGAGCAGGAACCAAGGTGAAAACGGATTCCCCCTTGGGGTAAGACTTGGGCAGCCAGACACTTTCTCTGAGAAATCATTAATGTTTGTGCAGTCGACAGGAGCTAGGGGCTACTTCTGGTTAACGTTCCATGACCCGCATCATGGAGGCCTCACCCCTCCCTGCTCTCCGCTCACTTGGCAGGTGTTTACCAGATACCTTCTGTATGACAGCCACTGTTCCAGGTTTTGTCCATGCCAAGAGGAATAAATAGCATTTGTCTTTCATGAGCTTGTGGTCTCACTGGGGATGCCATGTGCCCCTAAAAAGGTTGCAGTGCATTGTGACAAATGCCCTACCATATAATACAAATGTCATACTGGGTACCAGCCCTTCGGAGGTGAAGAAGAGGAGGCCCCTAACTACTAGGGGAGGTCAGGGGAGACACCCTGAGGGCATGACCTCTTGAAGGATGAATGGGAGTTTTTGGTGGGAAACGGGGGTGGGTAGGCATTCAAGGTAGAGAAGAGGTTGCGCAAAAGCTCAAAGGAATAAAACTTCATGGAGTTGGGGTGGAAATGTAAATTGCTTGGGGTGGCTGGGGTGCATGCTTTGGTGTGTGTACACACACATTATGGGAGGGAGAAGGTGGTGGGTGCTCATAGTAGAAGGAGGCAGGGTGTAGATTCGGAAGAGGGTTAAACTCCAGGCCAAGAAGGGGCAACTGTACACCACTCCTCACTCTATCCCTTCCACAGTGATTCCGCTCCACACCGTGCACCACTCCTGCCCGGGGCTGCTGTTTTCCCCCTTCCTCCCTCCCTGCCCTCCTCTCTGCCTTTCCCTCCTTCCCTCCCTCCCTCTCCCATCCCTCCCTCCTTCCTTCCTTCCTTCTTTCCCTTTAACAGCTTTATACTTCACATACCACACAGTTCAGTGGTTTAAAAGCATACAACTCAGCGGTTTTTAGTATGTTCACAGAGTTGTGTAACCATCACCACAATTCATTCTAGCACATTTTCATCACTTCAGAAAGAAAACCCAGACCCTCTAGCTCTCAACCTCTTACCCCCATCCCTTCTATCTCAGCCCTAATTAATCAATAATCTACTATCTGTCTCAATGGATTTGCCTATCCTGGGCATTTCATGGAGATGGAATTATACAATATGTGACTTTTTGTGACTGGCTTTTTTCACTCAGCATGGCATATTTTCCTTAGCAGCTGCCGAATGGGTAGCAATTTGACTTCCCCTAAACCTGCAAAGGGACAGCAACTTCATGGGAGAGAAAAAGGCAAAAAAGAAAACAGTGATGGAGTATTTGGGGACTCGGAAAGGGCAGAGCTAAAAAAGGCATAAAGTTTCGTTCAAGACATTTCTTTCTGGGACCATGGCTCCTTAGTTGTAAATATTTCTCTTACAAAAGACTTCTTGTTTTGAGTGATGGGTAGTTTGTCTGGAGCCGCGTGGCTTGCAGTTTATCTCTCTGTGGACTGGTTGTAGAAGTGACCCCTCTCTTCCCCACTGCTGCGGTGCCACTGCCTCCAAGAAAACCCCACTGAACTTGGCATCCACGTCGCTTGCTCCATTAGGGGCCCTCTGCCTGATACTGGGTCGACACAAAATTACTTTTTCTCCAAGAACAAACTTGATGAACTGGTAAGAGGCATACGCTGTATCCTGTACCCAGAACTGTTTTCACAAGTGTGGTAAATTTCACATCTGCAAATTCAACAGGACGGCCCTTGTCCATTTCGTACGTCGCTGTGCAGAATTGCTGAGTTCTATAAAGGTCTGGTTTCTTTCTCTGTGAGCCTTGCTGGCATGTTCTCAAAGACCACATCAATCCGTGAAAGCAGCCCTGGGTCCTTTCCATGCAGCTGCTGCCTCAGGGTTTTATAGATCCTGAGATGGAATCTCATAAAGCCTGGCCGCCATTCTGCGTCGCAGTTCACTGAGTCTCCCTCTTTTCCTGCATGAAGATTTGATTTTAAAATCCGTTTGGAAAATGACATGGTTACCCTGAATCATCTCAGGCTTCAATATTAAATAGAACAGAATATGTGGTAGTTGACTCATACCATTGTAGTTAAATTACTTGTCACTTAATACTACACAACTTTAAGGATTGTTTTAATCAATAGTTTTATAAGGTACATAGACTCCAGAGTGCTCCTTCCATCTTGTTCTCTTCTTTGGCAATGTGCGTCATTATTACACAAACAGGAGCCTGTTGTGTACAACTCTGCTTTCTCTTTCTGTTTCTCTCTCTCTCTCTTCCTGCCTATCTCTCTGTCTCTCCATTCATACTTATATTTACCAAATTATGATTACAAACATTCCCCTAATATTTCTGTTGGGAAGATTTGGGCATGTGGCTTGTGGTTGTCCTTGAATTATTTTTAAAGTGTGCTAAATGAGAATAAGGAATAGGAGAGGCAGGTGTGGGGCAGCAGGTGGAGGGAACCCTTCGTGGTCCTAGACATCCACTTAGTGACTTGAAGCTTCTACCTAAGGTTAAAGACCAACTTGCGTCATCATGACCACCGTGACCCAGAATTGGATCTGGGAGTTGACGTCTTCTAAGAGCTGATTCAGCCCCATGAGCCTGGAACCCCAAGTTCAGGCATAGCAGCAGCCCCACACTTATCCTCAGATCTCAGTGAGCTCGCACCTCTGAGCAGCCTGGTGTGGTGGGAAAGCACAGGTGTTAGAGTCAGTGGACGTGGGGTAGAGTTTGAGGCTCAGCCATTTACTGGCTGTGTGACGTTCGGCAAATTGTTCAACATCTCTGATCTTCTACTTATCTTTTTTTGTCAAGCAAATATGATCAGATCAGTAACCATGGAGGTTATTGTGAAGAAGAAAAAGCATTGAACATTACAGGTATGAGGAAGTTCAGAGTCAAGATTTGTCTCTGTCCCTTTATAGGACAGGGTGTTATAGGACCTGCTTGAGAATATCAGACCAGAGATTTAGGTGGAAACACTGCTTTATCCACTTTGTTTCATGAATCAATTCTTTCACTGATTCATTGTCTCAGTTAACCTAACTGGGGAGGGGTCCAGGAAAGCGGAGACGCCGAAGATGAAAAGGAGTTAGGGGAACCTGAGGCAAAGAACACAGAGAGACACACAGTGGGCAAAGAGATGGGGCTAACGTGGTTCCTTGGGTATTTTGGTCTATGAGGAGTGTGGAGTGTTGAGTGTGAAGGGAAATGTAGACATAAATATGGAGATATGGAGAGAACACAAGCTTCCTGTGCCCAGGAGTTTCCTCCTTGCCTCCTGGATGGAGTCCTGTACCTCCGACATTGGTACCATCCATGCATGCTGTCATCACGAAAGGCAGGATGTTGGGCATTCCGCACACTCAGAGTTAGAATTTGAAATACAGTTTCCACAGAAGCAACATGTTAACTGATAGTTCTATGTAGGCAGGACAGTGTTATAAATAATGCCTTCAAGTGGATTTTAATTTAAGCAAATAAAATACTGGGGGAAAAGGGAGAGGACAGGTCCTGTTGCAAGGCAGGGGGGCCTTTGCAAGGCAGAACACTGGGCATCTTGCTCTGGCCATCTGAGCCCTGATGTGGTCCATAGGCTGGCTCTGCTTGGCCCACGGTATTTGGGTTTGAATGTTTGGTCCAGCGATGCTTTCTTCACAGCACTTCTGTGGTCCCATCCCTCCCTGCTGGTTCACAGCTGGCCCACTTCCTCATACTGATGTTTGGTCCCTGGGGCACTGGGCTTGGAAACCCTTTCTCTAGGTGGCAGAGATGAGAGATGGTACCAGCATCTCCATCCATGATGGGATTCATCATCAGCTGGGTGTTTGTCCACATGCAAAGTCAAGCATGATAGTACATCTGGAGGTGCCTTCTCACTTTCCACCAAAATGCTTCTTTTTCTTTTCTTCCTGTCCTCTTTCTTGGCTCCTCTCTTGCTCTGTTGGCACTTTTGTTTTTTAGCTCAATTAAATTCAATTCAGCAAAGGCATATGGGACATCGACCGCGTGCCTGCCACTTAGGCTGCAGGGGTTAACAAAGCACAGTGGTTACCCGCAAGGGGTTCACTGTCTGGAACGAGGCGGTGGAGGACAGACAAGTAAAGAGTACAGTTCTGCGTGGTGGGGGAGGTGCCTCTGGGGCAGAGTCTACAGAGCATCGAGGAAGAGAACTGAGCCATCTTGGGCACGAGGAAGAGGCAGGAAGGATCAGCAGGAATTAGCTAGACAAAGGCAGGTGCATTCCAGCAGGAGAGCAGATACAGCATCGTGCACCCAGGATGATCCAGGATTGGGCCAAAGGCTGGGGGCCAGGGAGGCGGAGGGAGTGGGAGGTGAGGGTGAGGAGGCAGCTCCACCCTTCCTGTCTCTCCCCAGAGGCGCCTCCAGGAAGCCCTCTGAGCTGAGATGGGCACTGCCTCCTGCCCTAGGGAAGCCTATATTTTTCAAAAGTTTCCTTAGAGAAGAGTCCCAGGGGAGTAGAGGGGCTGAGCCTGCCCTGGCAGGAGAAGTGGATTAAAAGCAGGCCAAACCCAAAATAGCTCCAGGGGGTTGACCAGAGAAATTGGATTGCTGGTCTGTGTGGGTGTAACCCTGGGGAGGCCAGTAAAAGGGTTAGAAAAGGGGAATGATCCCTTGTAGAGAGTGGGGGAGAAAATGTTTCTGCCTGGGTCTCAGCTCGGCAAATGTTACAATAGAATATAACCCAAAGAACCTTGTCTTAAAAAAAATTTCAAAATGCAAAAGGGAAGGGGGAGGGATAAATTAGGAGTTTGGGATTAGCAGATACAAACTATTATATATAAATAACAAGGTCCTATGGTATAGCACAGGGAACTATATTTATCCCATAATATCCTATAATGAAAAAGAATACGGAGATATATGTGTGTGCGTGTGTGTGTGTGTGCGTGCGTGTGTGACCGAATCACTGTGCTGTACGCCAGAAATTAACATTGTAAATCAACTATACGTCAATTAAAAAAACCAGACACTGTTAACTCAGCATCCACAAAATAAAAGAGCCTAAAAAAAGAGTTTTGCAAAGGAGTTTTGAGTGCCGTAGGAAAAATATTATTTTATTGGTAAACAAGTACCAGTAAGATTGCTGGTCCTGATGTTTAAAACGTTACTATATGGGTATGTTTGGGGAGTAACGATCTGGAGGCAACTTTCTAATCTGCTTTCTTTCTTTCTGAACTGGGAAGAATTCAGCCATTCTCCTTAGGTTACTGTCTCGAGGCGTGTGGTGTCCTGTTTGGAAGATGTACCTGGACTTAGAAAAGGGCTGCTCTGTGACCTTGTCTGCATCTGTCTCTGGTCCTTACCTGGACCAAGGCCACCTGCTGAAGAAGACCCAGGGCCAGGGTGATGTATAAATATGTAATGTCTATGATATTTTGGTTTTCTTCTCTCATCACTGTGTTGTTTTGGAGGTTGGTTCAGGGAAATGATGCTGCCAGCCTTTCAGACCGCCCTGGGCTGCCCAGCATCCCGGAGGGCATCCTGAGGCAGGCATGTCTGATCTCCTCTCTCAAAGCCCCAGGATGAGCACACACCTCAGCCTTGTGAGAAAGATGGGCTTTGGGAAGGGAGATTTAGATTTAGAGTAAACAGGAGAGAGGATTTCATAAGCTTCTCAGAAACGCCTGGGCCTGATGCCTGTCATCTGCTACTAAATTTGGCCTTTTCATTTTCCTTGCACAGGATACAATGGCAACCGTGGCACAGATTCCGGGATGGATTTAGATAAACAACTTGACGGCTGAGGAGTTTTACCTGTTATGGGACCAAGAAATGCCAAAGGTTACAAGCACGACTCAGGGCGATTTCAATTAAAGTGTTAAGAATAGAAAAAATCAGCAGTCTAGCTGACCACTGTCTTTTTTTTTCCCTACCCTTATAATTTTCATTACTCTCAATAAACTGCTGGAGGCAAAGCTGTTTTTGTCTTTCAGCTTTTATGCTGTGTGTAAGCTGATTCTTGTGTTTGGGTTAATAATATCGTGGAGAGCTTCAGTAGCACCTCCACCCTCTTCCTGAGCAGGTAGAATACATCTCCCCCACCTTGAATATTCAGAGCACCCTTGCAGGCCTCCGTTACAGCATTAGTGTGTTATTGGTTCACGAGTCTGCCTCTCCCGCTGGTTCTGGAAGCCCAGCACGGACCATCTCTCACTGACGTTTGTATTCTCAACGTGAGCACGGTGCCCAGGGATGCTAAGCTGTCATGCTGATTCAGAGAATGAGGCTTTGGGCTGCCAACTGACAAGAGAACAGAGCGAAAGGCTCATGAAAAGACAGCAAGGGAGTAGGGGAAGGAGCAAAGGAATTAAAGACAAAGATGCTTCTTCTGTTTACTGTTTCTGTCACCTTGGGCAAATCACCAACTTGACCTTTTGTTACCCAAGAAGTGATGATACTGCTTTCCCTCTAGGTTTTTGGGAGACGTTTCAATGATGTCATAGATGTGGAACTGCTTTCCCAATTGTGATGAGTTCCATGCAGGAGAAGCATCAGCATTAATGGAAAGAAGCAAGTGTACCTGGGAGCTGAGACAGCCACGTTTCTGGGAAGTTCCTCACTTTCTGAGAGATCTGGGGGCAAGTAAATCACACTGGCTGTCATGGATTCCTTGACATCAGTCAGGAAACTGTCGGTTCTATTTCCCAGGGTCCTTTTGAGGATCAAAAGAGAATACGGCGGGAGAATTATTAAGGGCTGTGAACTGGAGCCATGATATTATTGGATACGGGGGGATGTGGGCATCCACATCTCCATCTGCTTGTGCTCCTGCTGTCCTCCTCCCTGCCCTCGTCTCCCCACTACCGACTCAGACGAATGTACGTGCATGTGTGTAGTGTTGGGGGCAGCAGGCAAGAGCCCCTCCAACTCCGAGGGCCGGCAGAGTGGCCCCCGTCCTTGCTGGGCAGTGACCCAGATCGCTGGCCTCTTGGCAGTCTACTGCGACGACAGGAGTGGGGAGGTCAGCAGAAGCTGCCTCTGCTGAAATCGCACATTTTGGGGCGATGCATTCAGGTGTGCAAACAGAAAGATATATTTCTGGTATATCTGCTCCCAAACTGGACATTGATCATGTTTGTCATCCTGTAATGAACAAGATCAGCTTTTTCTACCAGCCAAAAAATATAAGCGGTTGGTGTTCTTAACTGTGCACTGAAAATAGAGCACTGTAAGGAATGATTAGTAGAATCTTAATAACCAGGACCCTCAATTCACCAGAATTAACGTCGCTGCATTTAGTATTCACGAGGAAGATTAGCAAGCGACACACAAAGCCGGAGTGTCAGGATAATGTATTAAGATATTAATTTGCACTTTGTGCCGTGATGGAAGAATGCAGTTAAATGAAACATTGTGTTTTATTCATTTTACCCCACCTTTCTCTTCCTCAGAAATTAGACAGGTCTTTTAGGGTCACTTGATTGTGAATTTCCAGGGCAGAAGCAAGAGGGGAGGATTTTGGGGGTTTGTGAGTGGAAGTTGAGGGTAGGGGCAGCATCCTGAGCCTGGGGAGCTGGTGGAGATGGGCGGGTCTGCCGCTTCATGCTCCCCTGCTCCTTCTCTGTCTACACCCCAGATTAGCAATGGGACCTTGGACAGAAATGGTTGTGTCGAGCTCCCAGGAGGGCTAAAGACCAGGAAATAGGGCTCCTGGACCAACAGCAACTGGCTTCCTCTGCTCCAGCACCAGTAAGAAAGTACCAGACACTACGACTTCAAGAGAAAATGTTCACTTCTTGTATGACCCTTGTAGATCAGGAAGCCCCAGTAGGTACTGGGATTAAATTTTGGAACTATTGCTCAGCGCTGGATTGAATGAAAATAAATAAACATGATAGTTCTTGGGAAGCTGAATATGGTTACCTGGTTGGCAGAGTTTATTTAGAAATGCAATTTCCAGGGGTCTCTATGAGGTCAGTTGATATCTAGTCCAGTTTTCAGCATCTACATCTTCAGGATCATAGGGGCTTATAGAGTTGGGGGGCGGAGCAGGAGGAAGGCTGACAACCAAGCTTCAGAACTCAGAGTGGAGCGCTGTAGAGGGGAGTGTGATTCACCTGAGCCAAGGGTGGAAGTGCCTCGCATCTTTCTTCCCACGGGGAATCCCTGAAACCCCTAGAGGTCGTGATGTGGTAGACAAGGCAACCAGGTACTGGGCTAAGCATGTCACTTACGTCAACTCATTTAATCCTCGTAACAGCCTTGGGGGGTGGGTAATGTTATTAATCTCCCATTTTGTAGATAAAGAAACCGAGGTACAGAGAAGCTCACGATCACATAGCTAGTGAGGGGCAAAGCCAGGAGTGAACCATCTGGCTTCTTCTGTCAGTCGACCTTGACCAGGTGGGTTGTTGTTAGTGGGCAGAGCTCATAGGTGCTCAGGACGCTTATCCAAGCAAGACTCTAAATCATCAAGGGAAGGTCAAGTGTGCATACTCTTGGTGGTTATTAAGAGATAAGATATTCTAATTTTTGTATTTTTATGTTTTAGGACAAATTTTTTACAAGTACTGAACTGAAAAGGGATTTCTGGGCAACCCTTGTTTGTTTCATTTCAGCAAAACCAAACAGTTCTCTTCCCAGCACGTTTTGGTTAATCTGGATTTTACTTTAACAAACAACTTGCAGCGACTGAGGCAATCTGAAGTGGGTGAGGGCAAATTCTTCCTGTGTTACTCTGTGCCTCTGTAACTAAACCAAATCTCATCCGGTGTGCGGGGCTCTTCTTTGGGAACGCTGAAATACGAGGAGTGCATGAGAATCTCAGGATGAAACCACCCAAACAGTATATTTGCCTCTGGCAAGAATGCTGAAATCTGGCAAAGTGTGTGGAGTAAACACAGAGTGGATGGTTTCATCTGGACCACTCCATTTAAATGAAATTTGACTAAGGACTTGGGGAGTTCCTGTGTGGATGTAAATAGAGCTTAGTATTCGTTTTTAGGTAAAAATACCCAAAAGGTCGTAACAGGTGAGGGTTTGGAGGATACAGCAACAATAGCAATTTTTAAAAATAATTTTCTATGACGTTTGGGGATTTTCCAGGTAACACTACTTTCTGGATTTGAAGATGACATTTCTCACGGCGCTCTCAACCCATGGTTGCATGGCAGATGCGTCATATAAAAACAGGTACATTCACACTCTACACAGGAGTTAATTTTATCCTCACTAAGAGAGAGTAACAGCCAAGTGACTGGAAACTTCCCGTGCTGGATGCCTTGAGACCACCCGTTCCCCACTCCCCTGCCTTCCCCCGGGGAGCTGCCACAGGGCCGTTGGCCTCAGTAACACTAGGTCTCAGCCATGAGCAAATTACTGAATGAAAGTCATCTGATAACCCTTTTATCCTTAGCACATTGCGATGACCTTTCATTTCTGATCCAGCTTTCTCTTTGGACTTGGGCTTTTGACTCTGTTGCAAAGCCAGTCCTCTGTCTGTCCATCCGTCTATCCATCTATCCATTTGTTCATCCACACCTCCATCTGTCCATTCACTCATTTATTCAAGTCTTACCCATTACCTGCCTTCTCTGTGACAGGTTTCCCTTAGTGCCCCAGATGACTGTGCTCTCTCCCAAGGGCTTGGGGGCTCCCAGTGGCCCCTTCTCCCACCATGTATGCAGTGGAGTACAGGGCACTATGAGGCTACTCTCAAGTTCACATTCCTGGACCCCTCCATGGCCAGTATGAGTCCACAGTAGTGCCAGGTTGGCTGGTCTACGGTTTCGGTCCAGCCCTGCCTGACATGGTTCTGAGCCCACAGGTCTGGGGATGGAGGAGGGGAGGTTCTGGGGGAGGGAAGCCATGGTCCCTTCTTGGCTCCTCTTCTTCCTGTGCGGTGGGAATCAGCTTCACATCACACCCTCTCTTCCTTCCTGCCTTGCTATGTGTGGCCAGCTCAGAAAAGTTTTGGTTCTTTGTATGTTAAAAATAGAAAACAAACAAAACCCACTTGAGATCCCTGGAAAAACCTCTTTTTATTAACAGTCTTACAATTCTGTTGCCTTCAGAGTGAAGTACAGTTTGCAATTCACAGCAGAAGCAATGGTGTCTTTTCTCCTGTTGGTGTAGCCCCTTCCTGGGCTGTAGGTCTCAATAGCGTGACCCTGAGGAGCCGATGGCAGATGAGCCATGGAGTAGAGGTCAACAAACTGTCCCTGGGAAAATACAGGGGGAGATAGTTCAAAGAATCCCCAGACACATGAGCCAAGGGTGTGAGTCCCACCCTCAAGCGGCCCCACCTTCCACTGACTTTGCCCTGAACGCTGTGCTTTCATGTGACGTGGAGAAGCAGCCTTCCTCCTCATGTTGGGTCTTGATTTATGTGGCCGTTTTGAAGCTCACACTCCTCTGGGAACCTCCGCCTGTGTGTGCAGAAGGCCTCTGTGCTGGACTCGGCGGTCATACCACATCGTCTCTGTCCAACTGCCTTGAGGTCACTTGGCCCCATGTCCCAAAGTAGCAGCCCCAGGGTGTCGCAATCTGTTAGACCCACAAACTGTGGGAGTTTCTCCAGTGGGCATCGCTCAACTTACACTCCTTGGATGTTGAACTGCAAGGACTGCAAGCACTCTCTCAAAATGTAGGCAGCTGGAAGATTGCTTTCCAGGAGCCTGGACGTCAAGTCTGTCTCAAGGACAATTCTTGCGGCTGTGACCTCTGTCTAACATGGTATCTCCTCCCAGACATCTTAGTGGAAGGTCTAACTGTGACCTTGTGGGCAGCTCTTCCTAAGCCTCTCTTTATGGCTTGAAGATTTAAGCATTCTGTGCTCCATCATGCCTCCGTGCTTTTGTGTATTTTATTCCTTCTTAGAATACTTTCTTCCACGGTCCTCGACGTGATGTATCATTCACTGAACGAAGTGGGCACTTCTCTGGGTACCAAACTGGTCTAAGTCCCATTTGTCCTTTAAACCTTGGCCTGGCACACAGTTCCATCTCTGAGGGGACCACCTGGACTATTCCCGCCCCCTTTTCTATCCCTTCCTCCCTTTCCTCCTAGCCCTGAACTAGGGGCTCCTCCTCTGCTCCCTTGGAACCTGTTGCATATACCTATCGCAGCATTTTTCAGGTATAGCATTGCTTTCTCAGTCAGCCCCTTTTCTTAATCCCTGAAATAGCAAAGAAGGTGCTTTGTCACTCTGCATTCAGTACCCAGCATACCATCCGCAAGTTAAAGGCCCTCAATAGAATTTACTAAATGAATGGATAAATAAATGATCGGTTTTAATGTATTTTCAAAATCGCATCCTCGTGAAGGATTGACTAAGAAGATATTCCTGGAACTGGGAAAACAAACCAGAGCAATTCAGTGTGATTTTAATTTTAACCTGACCTTGAGGCTCTTGGCTGAGGAAACAGAAGATGAAAGACAAAATATTGAATTTAAGAAATGGTCATTTTTCTCAATGTTTAAGGTTTTGAAAAATCTCATGCCATGTTGCCCACAGAAAGGAAAAAAAGGAATGCTGCCACGAGAGAACTGTGAATTTTAACTTGTCTCCAGGGCAACAAAGCGAATAATTTTAGAGAGAGAAGGAGAGACATTGAGACAGTCTCATAGAGTGAATTCACTGTTCCAACAGAAAGTCACTTCAAAAAAAAAAATTTCCCAAAACAGGAGACTAGGAATCCAAATCAAAATAAAAGGAAATCAGGCAGTTTCCCTATTCATCATGTTCTCTTGGAGTCCGAGAAGGAGATGGTGAAACAATGGAAATTTAATGAGTGTTCCACTCTACTGAGACACAGCAGTGTGGTCTTTTTGACGTTTACAGCAGGGAAGAAATGTCAAGTCAGAACTGTAAGTATACATACAGCTCCAAGGCCGACTGTGAAACTCGATCATGCCCACGAGGTGTGTAAAGGAACAGAGCGACAGGATTGCCCCCCATCAGGGCTGGTGGGGAACAGAGCTGCTCTGGAGGATCGCCCCTCCCCTCTCCTTTGCTCTCCTGCCTGGAGCGCTTTCTTTTCTCCTCCATTAGGAACAAATTTCAGGTCTGTTTCTGGTGTGGTTGTTGCCGCCTGACTCTGGGATTCTTCGAGTCAGTCCGTTGTCATGGAGACCACCATTTAGACAATTCATCTCAATGGGGCCTTGTTAAGAGGGCAAATAGGACCCACAGCCGTATCCACTTCGGTGCAGGAAGGCCCCCAGTCAGGAGCGCCGTGTCACTGCTTGGGTCGCGGCCGCAGGATGTCACAAGGCTTCCTAGAGCCTTCTCAGGTCGTCGCTTCATCTCTCCATCTCCTCAGAACACATTTGTGTATTGCTCCTTATGTGCCCTTGATGTGTGACTTCAGAGAGAGGCTTCTGCCTGCTCTGCCTGCCGGGACCACCCCCCCTCTGTCATCCTGGGCTCCCATACGTAGTCAACACACTCCCAACGGTCCACGGCAGTCGTGTCCATTACAGGCATTTCATGTTTAGAATGTGGACCGTGAGCTGCTTCTTACTGTCTGCAGTATCAGCTGTGAGATTTCCGAGTGTCTCAGGCCCTCTTAGAAATCCATCTGCAGTAGTGCCCATAGCCTGCAGCTAGATGGCCAGCACCCCGAGTCATGGTGGGGAAGGGAGCCCCCAGGTGCAAGACTAGAGCCAAGGACAGGCATAAGAGCCACGGGGACAGCCAGCCAGCCCCACAGAGCTTGTGCGTTTTATTCTGTGTAAGTGACGTGAAGCCATTCTGAGGGCCTCTCCCTGAAAACCATGTGAAATAAAGCAATATGCAAAACTCTGGGGGCAATGGGTCACATTCAACACAGAGAGTAACATCTCACAGAACATTAGAAGAAACAGAAGCATCAAATCTGTACCTGTGTTTGGGAAATACCCATAGCTTGGAGTCATTTAGCAACCCCAAATGATACTGGAGGCAAAGAATACTGTTTATCTTGGAAGCCACTGAAGGTCTTGTTCAGAATGACACCAATATATCATCAAGAAAAGCTAAATATATACACATATATACACCCATGTACACATATATATATTTTTAAAGATGTGAAGTATGTAGTGCATTTCAGAAAGATTTCCTACTAAATTGATAAAATAAGAAAGGGAAAAACATCCGTTTTATGGAAAATTGAGTTATGTGGACTACTACCATGTGTATTCTGTGTGGCAGAGCTACTTTCTGTTACCACACCAGTGGCATTAAGAGTTCTTATATGTGGATTTCACAGAAAAACTGCTAGTGTGGGAGGCATATTATGATTATATATTATGGAAATAATTATCAGCCTTGGAACTCTTTGTGCAATAGAATCTTACGCAGGAGCGTCACCTGTATGTAGAAACCCCTCTCTCCGCCAGCCTGTGGGGAAGGAGCTGAGCTGGAAGAACCACTGGCTTCAGGTTCAGGTGGTGTCTTAGTCTGCTCAGCTGCCATAAGGAAATACCACAGACTGTGCACTTAGATAAACAAAACTTACTTTCTCATGGTTCTGGAGGCTCGAAGTCCAAGATCAAGGTGCCAGTATGGTTGGTTTCTGGTGAGACTTCTCTTCCTGGCTTGCAGATGGCTAACTTCTGGCTGTGTCCTTACATGAAAGAGAGAGAGAGAGAGATCTCTGGTGTCAGTTCTTACAAGGGCACTAATCCCATCATGAGGGCCCCACTCTCATGACCTCATCTAGCTCTGATTACCTCCCAAAGGTCTTGTGTCCAAATACCGCCACATTGAGGGTTTTGCCGGGACACAATTCACCCCACACCAGACACGAAGGCAGAGATCTAGGGAGGTACTGTGAGGGGGGACATGTTTCCAGACGATGGTGTCCAATCCAAGGCTCCTTGTCTTCAACTGCACAGCCTCGACTTCCAGAGCAACTGCCCTGGGGTCTTGACTTCCTCAGTCCCTTCTGCCCTTCTAAGAGCTGCATGGATTTATGGAAGGATTTCTGGAGGCTGCCTTTTCCAAAGCACATCAGAAAAAATGTTAACCCTTACATTAGAAATAGCTACCATATATACAGCCTTGACTAACTGGTCTAAGAAATTCACCATGGAGTACCTCATTTAACCTTTTAGGCATCCTTGTCCCTTCTTCATTTCACAGCCAGAGTACAGAGACACTACGTGATCGTGCAAAGTCACACAGCCAGAAGGCAGTGCAGTTGGGTATTGAGCCTGGGCTGTCTGGCTCCAGAGTCTGTGCTCTTAATCAGCACCACCCTTAGGGATGGAATAGACAATACCATAATCAGGAGATGGGTGGGAGTCACCCTCCCCTGGGCTGCGTGTGCTGGAATACATTGTCCCTTGGTCAGGGCTGGGATTGCACATGAGGCTGACTGAGAAAAGCTTTAAGTGTAACTGACATATGGGTGTTTCCCAAACTGAGAATTCAGGCATGGGCTTCAATCTTCTGCTTCTTCCAAAGTCAGATGATGAAGCAGACAGACTTATTCTAGTCATAGTCCCGATTTCTTGTTCTCTAGATGGATCTAGATTAAGGGTTTCTCGATCTAGGACCTCAGGATCAAGGGACTAGGCAAGGACTACGAAGCCACCTGAGACCTTTGGTGCCACTGGACAGGACCACATGGAGCAGGATGCCATTTTAGTATTAAATAGTAACTGCTGGTCTATCCCTTAGGGGTGATAATCTCCCCTTCTTCTGAGTGATAGTCAATAGTCAGCAAGGACGTTCAGTGTGCTGGGTGTCCGCAGCCTAGACTTATGAGCTTGTGCAGCTGACATTTACATTTGGACGTTGATTGACGTCAGTCCCTCCTAGGACTCTTATCACCAGTTGTTGCTTGTGGTTGGTTGGCCTGCAATATGGCAATATGTCAGGTTTGGGAGTTACATTGATGAGGATTCAGTCTTGGCTTGTCACTGGGTTACTTTGGGCAAATGACTTCACCTTCCTGAGCCATAATGAAAAAGAAATTGAATATATATATATAAATACATATTCAGTTATACATATATATGCATATGTATAACTGAATCGCTTTGCTGTACACCTGAAATTAATTGTAACAATTAAATCTGAAACAATTATAAATCGACTACACTTTAATAAAAAATACGAAGAAAAAAAGAAGAAAAAAAAATGACTTAATCTTCCCAAATTCTAGCTTCCTCACTTACAACGTACAATGTCTGCACTGCAGGTTGTTGTCTGGATTAACTTAAGGTGCCTGCCTTGTAGTCAGGGCTCAGCAATGCTAGGTGTTTTTCTTCAGGTGTTGCAAGTCCTTCATTTTTACTTAACAAAATTTTTCTGCTAGAGTTTAATTGGTGTCATATTTCTTCAGTGGGTTGTTTGTTTGCCTTTGACCATGAATTATTTTATAACTGATGCCTCCACGTTTCTGGGTTAAGAAGCAGAAGTGAAGCCAAGGAAGAAGCAAAGCTGGGAGTTAAGGATAGTTGTGGAATGTAAGGACCATTGGCAGAGAAACATCACAATGATTCAAAAAGAAAAAAAGAGAGACTTATCCTGGCGGGGGTGGGGAAACTGCACTGAATTTCATTCCATTGTTTCAAGTCTTGGAGGGCTTTTAACATTATTATTTTATGTCATGTTCTCAAATACAAGTTCAACAAAGAATCACTGTCTCCTAGAAAGATTCAAGCAAGCGAAATCAGGGAATTAGAAGATCAAGACAATAGCACATCATCACCCACCGGAACAAGAACAAGGGGAGAGAAGCATCCCCACAAACCCAGAACAACATTTCAGACCAGATTCTGCCTGAGGGCAAGATTCGGTTAACAGACCTGCCCCAGGTGACAGGGCTGGTTAGCAAGAGATGGATGGTTTGAGTTAAAAAAAAAATTATCTTTTACCCTTCTTCCCTGTAGATCTTAGATTTCAAAGACGATTTCTTGCTAACTCTTTAGTAACAGGGAGAAGCTGATGTGTTACGCTGTTTCTCTCCTGTGGGAACATGGACTTTGCTGGGAGAGAAAAATGGGGAAGAAAAAAAAGCCATGCAAGTGGATAGATGAGGGATCATGACTGGCCAAGAAAGAAGGTTGGGAAGTTACTGGTGGAGATGATGCACGCAGATTTGATTTAATTTAATACTGATTTCAGTTTCAGGAGGAAGAAATTGCCCTTGCAGCTGAGCATGCTGTCATGCAGAAATCTCTGTTTTCTCATTCTGACCAGGACGCCCCCCTCCTCCCAGTAGCCTCCCCACATGCACATGTCTTACACTGAGGGCATTCTGGAGGGCTATTCATTCATCCTAAGGTGATGGATCAGGGCAGATAAAGGGCATTCCATCAAAAACATCTCTGTACAGGGACCAGGAAATAGACGAATTTCCTGAATAAGATGCTTTTTTTCCGACACCATCAGCATCTTCCCTAACAAACTGACAGCCTGTTCTTACAAATGATTGTTAAGAAACAAACAATCCCTTTGGTTTTGCCTCCTCCGCACAAAGGGATTTTAAAATAACCAATGTTAAGAACAAACACTGGGTTAACTATTTCTGGTGCATTTTTCCCTTTCAAGTCTTGAAGAACGTGACATCACTCAGTGCCAGAGCTGCCTCATGTGACATCTTCCTGTATCTCTGTTGGCACAAACACTCACCCATTCATCCCCTCCCTGCCTGACCGTCCGAAA
This sequence comes from Camelus bactrianus, assembly GCF_048773025.1. Lineage (NCBI taxonomy): Eukaryota > Metazoa > Chordata > Mammalia > Artiodactyla > Camelidae > Camelus > Camelus bactrianus. Next base: position 18,846,071 of record NC_133552.1, read on the forward strand.
ACAATGTGACTGACGCATAAATTGTGCCAGGCAGGGGACAGGTGGGTTAGCTGAGCTTGGGGCCCTGCCAGCCCTCCCATCATGTAATAAGAAAGCTCTCAAATAAACACCATGTGATTTAATTGAATCTGAGCTAAGAGATATGGTTTTATAGAAACTAATTATGGCAGGCAGCTTGGCATATTAGTGCAGTAAATCTCACTGATGTCAAGCCCTCGAGCTGCTGCTGTGTTGGTTGATTTTCTCTCTCTCTTCCTCTTCTTTTGCTTCTTAGTTTCTTTCATTTTGTCTCTTTTCACTCGGTCTCATCTCTCCCTCTTTCCAGCATCTTTGGACCAGCACTGGTAGCTCACTGATTCCTCCTTCAGATTAATGAACATATGTGGTTCTGCGCGTGTCTATGTGTGTGTTTTGGTCTTTCTGCCTGCGATGGACATGACAGTTCAGGATAGAGCGGTATGAGGGTGGGAGAAGGGAGCAGTGGATGAAAAAATTATTCAAACTTCTTGCCTTCAAATAGCTTTCTCATGGGTGATACTGGGAGTGGTGGTGGTGTTGGTGGTTATAAAAAGGGGAAGAGGCAAGTGATGTAAACAATTAGCCTTGGAAACATCAGGCAGAATGAGGGAAAGGCCACGTGTCAGCAGAGGGCAGATGGAGGAGTTTTAGTTCTGATCAGGTGAGGCTTTAGTGTCTTTCCTTCAAGGCCACCTTCCGTTTCAGTTAGGAACAGAGCGCTTGATTAAATACTGTGAGTGAGTGAGCTCATAATTACATTTATTACTTACTTAAGAAGAAGTCTGGAGCTGGTCTCAGAGTTTGTTCAGTTACTTGGTTATCCTTCCATGCTTTTCCCATCCTTCTTTGCCATCCTCAGGGTTAATGGCTTGGTGTTCTCGTGTCTTGTGGTCTTAAGATGGCTGCTGCATTTCCAGATGTCACATGAGCATCCCAAGCTTAAAGGAAGTGGCAGGAGCAAAAGACCTTCTCTTTATTAGGCTCCAAGAAACAAAAGTTTTTCCTATAACCCCCAAGAAAACTTTCCTTCTATCCCCACGGTCTGAACTGGGTAGCCAGCTTTAAGGAAGGACAGGAATGCATTTAGCAAAGGAGAATCGTGAGAGGGCCATGATTCATTTTCTAGGGGTGGAAGCACTGTTACTCTGTTAAAATCAAGATTCTGTAAGAAAGGGGAAGGGGACTGAAATGGCAACTGGGTTGGCCAACGTATTGTGCCTGTCACACTTTCCTCTAATATATTTGAGAAAAAGGCGATTTGTTGTACACGAGTTACTGAGCTGCTTCCCCTCATCCCTCAGCCGATGCTCCTCATGTAAGTACCCTTCTCTGCCATTTGCTTTGCTGCTGGTCACCACGGAAGTTCTTCAACTGCAGTCCTCTTGTAAGAATATTGCCTTCTTTACAGGCCTCCACACAGGATTTCGGATCAGACCAGTCCTGGGTTTGAATCCTATCCTAGGGTTACCACTCACTAGCATTGTGGCCTCGGGCAAGTTACCTAAACTCCTCACTCAGTAACAATGCACATAATAATTTGTATCTTGTTGAGTAACTATGAGGATTAAATTAAGAACTTAAAGTGCTTAGCACGGTGCCCAACCCAGAGGGGTGCTCAAAAAAAAAAGATCATTTTTCTCTTTTCTGCACATTTAAAAAATAATAATAGCTGATATCTTTTGAGTGCTTCCCACACACCTGGCGTGGCTCTAAGAGCTTCATGCAAATCAATTTGTCTAACCCTCACAGCAACTCGGTAAGTTCGGGGTTGTCATCCTATGCGTTAACAGCTGAAGGAATGAAAGAAAAGTAAATCTGCCTTAGATTCCAGCGATAGTGAGAGGCAGAACTAAGATCGAATCCAGGCAGTCGGTCTGGAGCCTGGGCACCAACCGCTGGGTCATACTTCCTCCCACTTACGATGTGCCCCTCCTGGAAATGGGTTCACGATCAACTCAGACCGAAACGTCTTATTAGGCAACAGACATTCCACAAGAGGCGGCCTGGATAAGCACAGTTGTGTGGTCGTGGAGGGGAGGGGCTGCGTCCTGTCTGTGAAGGTGGCACAGCCGGAGCGCGAGGTCTCGTGAGGGAGTGGGGCGGGGAGAGTAACGCACAGCGCTACACATCAGGCTATTCCCCACAGAAGGGCTTCTCTCTGCTACTGTGAGCTTAGCCAACCTCGGTGTGGTTGCAGCACCCAGCTCCCTACACAAGGGGCCTGCCCTGGGAGCACAGGGATTCAGGTTTCCAGCCTCTAACCTTAGATTATTTTCCAGGTAAAAAGATCAGTATTAGAACCCAGCAGCATGAGATGATTTTGATATTCTTCCTGGGGCCAGCCTTCCTGATGGAAAGAAGACAGAGCAGTGTTTTGCAGGGAGAAATGGCCATCTTTCCTTTGGCTTCTGAACGACCTACTCAGTTGCATCGAATGATTTCTAACCGCGAACATAGGCTGCAGCATCCAAATTTCAGGTCCCTGTCGGGCTCAGGAACTAAAGCATCCATTGGTCTGAGACCCCAGAAAATCAAGGGAAAGAAAAGATCAGAATGAAACATCAACTCCCTGCTCTGCTGGCTGCCCTAAGGTTTTGTTTTGTTTTGTTTTGTTTTAATGGAGGTACTGGGGATTAAGCCCAGGACCTTGTGCATGCTAAGCATGCTCTCTGTCACTGAGCTATTACCCTCCCCCTCATCTGAAGCTTAAGTAATTTCAATTTGATGTTTGGATGGTGATATTTCTTTCCTAAGGGAACCACGGACCCAAACCATGGACCCATATCAATGCCTGCATTAATATACACTCCATTTAAAGAAACAGATGAATCACCAACCATGCTGGAAAGGTATTTGATGAGGACATAGCATTTTTCATTAAAAAAAAAAAGTGCAATTGTACCAGAGTCCATGAGGTTGGATCGAGGGTGGTGGGTGGGGAGCCTGGAAGTGTTTAAATAACTGCAGTCTGAGGAGGTAAATTCCTCTGCACCTCCCCTGGCCCCTTTGTTGTGGTTTTATTGCCTTTGGATTTTGGTTGCTTGTTTGAGTAAAGGATGAGCACTCACGATAATGGGCCAGAAGGTTTAGATAGCTGAGTGGCCCAGGCCTGCCTGGAAATGAGTCTCTGTACTGCATATGATGAATTGCATGCGAATTTTTTACATGCCAGGCATAGAATCAGTTGCTTACTTAGGCCTATCTGAGCATGGCTGAACCTTAGTGAGAAGTTTACCATTTTAAAAGTGATTTCCTGGTAACTGATCTCATGTAATTTCAGCTACCTTGGCTGAAAGTAGGATAAGGGAGATTTCAGTGTGACCCCCGGTTTACAGGAGGCCTGGGCTCAGAGCAGTGACTTGTGGTCGGGGAGGAACTCGGGCTTTTCATTTCTGGAAAGAAATCCCACCACACCATCGAGCTTTTCCCCTAGTAGTTGGGAGTTCTCCCCAAGTCTCCCTAAGATGTAGGGCCTTGAGTTCCCCATGCACCTGGAAGGTGTAATCCAGCAGAAAGGGGGATGGAGACACGGATGTTTTGGGTCACAGCTTGTTGCCTCCATAGGGTCAGAACTACAGATACATTCAGCAGGGCTTTGGGAATATGGCGGCTTTTCAGAAGGGCAGATGTTTGCCCATAGTCTGGAAGCATAACATTCTGGACACTGGAAGGGACATCAGAGGCTTCCCAGGCTACTTCTCACAAATGAGGCAAATAAGACTCTAATTCTGCACCCAGTTCCCATGAAGGAGATCTTTCCCCACACCAAGCAGCTCTCAGACACCAGCAGGATGTTCTACAGTTCAACTCAGTCCTGGCACTGTCTACCTGGAGACAGCGTCAGATCCCACAGGTTCAGGAATCAGTCCTACAAGACTGCTCCCCCCAAACCCCATTTAGGTTGCCAATCACAAGTCAAGGTTGTCACCTGTGCTTCTGACCAACTAGCTATAGACTGGAGGTCCCAACAATCTCCTTGGGTCCAATTAATTAGCTAGAACAACTCACAGAACTCAGAAAAACATTTATGTAGAGAGTACTGGTTTATTATAAAAGATATAATTCAGGAACAGCCGGATGGAAGAGATGCAGAGGACAAGGTATGTGGGAAGAGGGACTGAATTCAAATGTCATCCCCTCTCCCCTCCCCAGAAGTCTAGGGATGGGGCTGAAAGTTCCAACCAAAGTTAGCCAGGAGGTTGGTTCCCCTGGCAACCAACCCCCCATCCTTAGGTGACCTAGAGGCTTTCCAAAAGTCACCTCATTAACGTAACAAAAGACAACTTTGTAGCTCTCTTCACTTAGGAAATTCTGAGGGTTTTTAATAACTCTGTGCCAGAAATGGGATAAACTAAAATATTTCATATTATAAATCACAACATCAGAGAGACTCAGAGAGGTGGACTGACTGAACTGAAGCCACTTGGCCGGTAGAGAGCAAGCATTTGAGTAAGCTCAGATCTCTCTGCGGGGGCCTGGGCCAGTGCACTTGTTTCTGTCCCTCACTGCCTAGCACTTTGGCTTCTTTCTGCTGGCTGTCATCTGTGGGCCAGAGAAGTGATTAAAAGGAGATGGGAGGTGGTGAGGACCCTGGGTCTAGGGGCGGGTGAGACCCAAACTGTACCCCGACTATCTCAGGTGACTGTGTATCTTCAAGCAGCACGGTCCATCAAGGCAGAAAAAAGGAGGATGGTAGGGTCATGCCAGCCAAGACTTTCCCTTTTGCTCAAGAAAGGAACGTTTCTTCTGGAAACTGCATCCAGGAGTCTTCTGCTTGCATTGTCTGGGCAAGCGTGGGGTGGTGGGGCTCTGTCTCTCAGTCTAGCTGCAAGGGACAGGGAGCATTAAGCCGTGGCCTCTGCAGCGGGAGGAGGCAAGGGAGCAGAGGATGGGACATGGCGCATGGAGGTCAGTTAACAGTGTCGCCTCAGGTCACGCCCTGACTTTCCGGGGGTCAGGGCTGGGGCTCTGTCTATGGCTCAGCCTCACGTGTAATGAGGTTTCCAACTCCTTATCCTTAAACAACAGGTAAAATTGGTTCAAGTATCTGTTTCTCAGTATCCTCAAGCTTGTCCACAGAGTCTCTTCCTCTTAGAAGGAGGTGTGTGTCTCAGGTAACCTCCAGCTGGACCACGTCACTGTCTGGGGCTGCTGTTCCTGTTTCTCCACAGTCTGTTTGACTCAGACCTGGATCTTAGAGACTTTCTTTTCTTCCCACCAACTTCCCCAAGCTCCAGGTGTGTGACTTTTACTGAGAACTGAGTCCATCTGATCCATCGACATCAAAGCCAAGGGAAATTCCAAGGAAGAAAGTGAGCAGGGTGCACCGTTGTTTCTGCAACAGTGTAGTCAGAGTGAGTTCTTCTCATTGTCTTTCCCCTTTTGGGGGAGGCTGAGCCTGTTCTCCAAAGATCTGTCCCTGCCACTATGTGTGTGATGCTGGGTTCCCAGAGCAGGGTGGGTGTTTCATAAATCACTTAAATAAAATCAGGGAGGACAATCTTGAATAAGGAAGCAGCCACTCAAATACTTGGACAAGTTTGGAAAATCAGAATCCGAACAACCTCTTTTGGTTAACCAGGGTTTAACAAGGCATTTTCTCCTTGAACCTTTCATTTTCTCACGTGAAACTCTTTCTTATTGTTATCTTGGTGGAAGGGATAAGTTTCAGTGTGAAACTGGTCACCTCCCATGGTGTCAGTGGGACTTTGATGATCAAAAATATTTCCTGTAACATGTTATCTCTTCCTGCCACCTACCCACTTACCAGGGGTCTTTGCAGACACGTGCTGCATTTCTGAGGTTCCCTTGGAGAAAGAAACTCCAGGATCTCAGGCCATAAACAAGGTCACACACCGTTCTTTTCTGCTGGGGACTGTCTTGTGGGCCTGGAACATGCCAATGTATTTACTGTGGCTCAGTTTCCTCGTGTGAAGAATTGTCATTACAACTCCATGGATTTCTCAATGTCTTGAAGACTCTCTGAAGGGCAATTTTCAGCCAGTTTGTGTAGGAAACATTGCCGGGCTACTACCGGCTTCAGGAAGTCAAGCTGTGTTTTCGGAAGGGGCCGAGATCAGATTGGGCACTGAGCAAATTTCGCTGCTGACAGCTATAGAAACTGGATGGAAAAAAGATGCCACCTGTGTCAGGCCACTCTAGTTGATGGGTCAGATGACATCATAGCTCTGTCAGCTCTTCACTTAAGGCTCTGATAGATTTCAGCTGCTATCTTGGAGTTGTTTTTTTTTTTTTTGGTGGGGTTGGGGAGAGAAGGATGAGGGATGATGGCTGGGAGTGAGATAGGAAGGGGGCAGACCACAGCCATTCAAGGAATGCTACAGCAGTTAACATCAAAATGGTGAAAGATTCAACCTGCTGTAGGCCTTGAGGCTCAAGATGGTGGGAGATTTAACTTCTAGTAGATCTTGAGCTCATTATACGCCTATTGTAATATAGTAGATGGTGGATAACATGCCCACAGGCACCATGACAGTCCCCAGGCTAGCCACAGAAGGTCAAAGAGTGGGAAATGGCCAACTTCCTGGGAATCCCAGCCCCTTCCCCAGGCTAGTTAGACTGGTCCTTCCACTTATTTGCATACAAAACTACCAAAGCCCATAAAAATGGGCAACACTGCCCCACACGCCCTTTCTCTCTCCCTCTCCGTTTGGAGACAGCCTGCACTCTGTCTATGGAGTGTGTACCTACTTTTACTCTAAGCTGCGCACCTAATCCCCACACCTCGTGGCCTTTCTCTTCCCTTTTGATATATCTCTCTAAATAAATCTACCTTTACTCAACTGTGGCTCGCTCTTGAATTCTTTCCTGCACAAAGCCAAGGATCCACACTTGGCAGGGCACATCCCAGGGGCTCAACCGAGACCTGGAACATGGACCTCCTCATGCCCCACATCCGTTTTTCCTTCATCAGGAGGAAGTTAAGTGCTTTTACTCGTGCTAGCATGCCTCCCTTTGCACTGTGATGCGAGATCCCTTTTTGAGAAATCAGCAGTGGAAGCAGTCGTTTAAATGTGAGAGCTCATCACCCTACAGGGGGAACAGAGGGTGACATGGAAAAATTCTGTGGGGCCAATAAGAGAGTGGGAAAAATTCATTCAAGATGTTCATCACCGTGTGTGAAAAGTCAAAATGATTTCTACCAAGTGGCTTTACATGACCTAGAAGGGCAGGTTGAACAGCCGTTTTCTCCCAACAATACCCACAGCTATTTTCATCAGTGAGTGAGGAGAGGCTGAGATTTGCATAAAGCTCTTCTAAAAGGAAGAACAGTCACCACACCCCAATCTCATTTTATAGATGAAGAAACTGAACATAAAGAGAATGTTTACACAGCAGAACCAGGGCTGAGAGAACCATCTACACCGAGTTAAGACTTGACCATTGTCCCCATGACTGTCTTCCTGCCTCTGTGGCTGGGGCTGAGGAGGGCACTGAGGATGGGTGACACACCAGGTGGGTCAGCTCACTGGGGTATCACTAGGTGGTCTAAGCTTAACTGTCACGGCAGCAGAATAGATTAACCTACGTCCTATCTTGCCAGATGAATTCCTCCCCGCTGTGTTCCAGCCACTGACAACTAGTCACACTTCTCCAAACACGGCATTCCTTGGCTATTTTTGTGCTTTTGCATATGCACTCTGTCTTGAATTCCCTTCCTCATTTTCTCCTCTGAGTAAGTCTCTATTCATTCTTCAAGCCCCTTCTCTGCGGTCGCCCTTCTAGGAAAGCTTCACAAATGCCTCACCCACTTTATCTGCCCAAATCCAATCACCTTGAATGTGTCAACTCCTGAACAGGAACCTCCATCTCTCTCTGTCCTGTGTGTGTATCTGGAGGACAGCGACCTGGATCTTTTCATTTCTGAAGATCTAACACCTTAATGATGCCTGACACTGAAGATACAATTTTTAACTGATTAATGATTGGATCCATCTCACCATTCTCAAAGCTGGAAATGTACTCGAGGTGTAACAGCTCCCACAGAAACCCATATTAATTCACTCTGGTTATGCCTGGCCCCCGATGGAGCTGCTGGGAGTTTGCTGAGACAAACCTGAAGGCACCAAGTGTGCGGGGAAGGGGCGCAGTGCCAGCATTTTATGTTCAGATTCTATGCGTCACTATCAATGTGGGTCAGGCCCTTTCCACTCACTATCTCATTTAATTTTCACATCAGTGCTTCAAAATAGGTGTCAATACCCTTGCTTTATACTTGAGGAAACTGGGACAAAGAGAGAGTAGCCATGTGGCTCAAGGTCACAGAGCTCCCCAAGATGGCAAAGCCAGGTTTGGACCTTGTCGGCTGAAGACAAAAGGTGGTTCTCTTGACTACGGAGTTGTATTTATCTCCTTTCAATGTAGCTGCCACAGCACGCATTTAAGGGTTCAGCGATGGCAGGAGGCGGAGAGGGCTGGGAAGGGATTGGCTCAGCTTGGGCTGAACATTTTTTCTTTTCACTTCCAGGATAAGACTTCTAAGTGGATGAGGCCTGGGGCCTTGTGCTGAGTGTTCAGGTCATCTGTTTGGAAAGGTAGCCATGGGCCTCTTGGAACCAGGACATCTGCAGTGTCCACAATCAGACACATCATTATTGAAGACCAAATACAATGGGTTTTGTTCACACGTGTGCATGCACACGCACACATTCAAAGGCAAGTGAGCGCATTCCTCCAAAAAAGTGCTTGTTGGAGGCCAGGCAACAGAGGCTCCAGAGTCTTCCACAGTCAGTATCAAGGGGAAAGGTCCTGTGTGGGGCCTGGCAAGAGGCAGCACAGCCGTCTCCAAAACAACATCAGTAAGAACAAGCCCCAGGGGGCCAAATGCGTGGCTCCTGCCCTGTGTTTGCTCAGAGATCTGGGCAGGAGTTTGGGGTGGGAGGGAAGAGTCTTCTAACGGCTCTGCGTTAGCCCTAGGCAATGGTCAGAGTCCAGGATGTGTCTGGGTTTTGCAACCCCGGAGGGCTTCGCTGCTTGCTGCAGACCCAAGAGCTGCCAGGAAGCCCTAGAAAATGCTTGAAAACAAAGAGGCAATAAACATGCTCTGAACCCTTTTACCAACTGGCTCCATCCCAAACCAAAGTGAGAAATGAATTGCTGGGGTAAGCTTGTGTGTGTGTGTGTGTGTGCGTGCGCGCGCACGTGTGCGTGTGTGTGTGTGTGGTCTTCAGTTGGTGGGAAAGAAAAGCCCTGTGTTAGAAGGGAATCTTCACTTTGGACCATTTAAAGTTATGGTCAATTTAACTTCTAGAAATTGGTCCCCATCGAAAAGCCAATCTGATAAGCTGTAAAATCTTAGCACCTCAAATTTTCTTAAGTGCTGACATTCCCCAGGGAAAGGCAATGTGTCTGCTGAGCTTGAGAATGTGTTTTCTGAATAGAGAAGATCGTCATCATCATCATCTCTGTGTCATCATCATCATCCTTTATTAAGCACAGTTAATAAACAAGCAATCTGCTGGAAGTGTACAGATATCATCTATAATTTTTATAACAACACTGCTGGGTTGTCATCCATGACCCCATTTTACAAAGGACAAAATCGATGTTCAGATTCAAAAAGTAATTTGTTCAAGATCACATTACTGGTATTTAAATTTAAGTCTTTTAGACTCCAAAATCCAAATTTTCTGCTGAACGTCTCTGTGTGCAAATATTTATTATTACTAATAGAATGTCTCAAGACAGATCAATATTCAGCAGTAGGATATGGGGATGACTGTTTTCTCAATATATTGGGTTTTTATAGAAAACTTCATGTGGGCGTGCTGTTACCCAAGACAGGGATCCAAGGGCCAGGATCTGGATTCCATTTCTGGTTTTCAATTACTTTTTCTGTTCTTCTCATTGATAAGATAAATGTGATGCCACTTGCCTTTACCCTTATTTTGTAAGACTTGATGAATTTATGCCTACGAGTTGCTCCAATATCTTAATCACAAGGTATTCACACATTTTGCTAGATGTTTTGCTTGTTTACCTGTTTTTTTTTCTTTGATTAAAGTCAAACCGTATTTACTTTATTTTTGTTTGAGCTGAAGTTTTTGGAGGGGTCTAGGTGAGAGGCCTGATCTACGACCTCAGGAAATTGGCATGGTCAGCTCATCATCTGGGAAGTTCTCTGAGGCCTTCCTTCTACGAAGAACTTGCTTCTAGGGAATCATCACTGTCTAGGAGGTGGCGTGTCCTAGTTTTGTTGGAAGGGGATCAACCCAAGAAAAATGTCCAAATGTAACTTCACTCTTTTCACAGCTGAGTCTGAACACACAAAAAAATCACACTTCATATAAAATAATGGGAATAAAACCAAGCGCCTTGTGCACACAGGACCTTTTAACAAAACAAATCAAGCCAAACAAAAAACAGGCACCAACAACCCCAAATCCTTTTAGAACTTTTCTTATAGGATCAGTGGACTGAAATAATTTTAAAATAAGCCTGTTAAATTGCTGAATATCTGCCAACCCTTTGTGAGAACACAGGAAAAGTACCATTGATGGGAAGGCCTGTTGCTGAAAAATATTTAACATTAATCAGCACTGTTTTCAGGAGATTTACATGATTAAACCAATAATTCTCACAGCAATTCTATATCCTTTTCAAGATGAAGAATCTAGGCACAGAGGAGGCAAGTAACTCACCCAAACTCATTCAACAAATACTTATTCCTTCAATAAATTTGTTCAGTAACTATTCATTGGCTATGAAGTCTGAGTATTATTCTGGGCACTGGAAGTGCAGCAGTGAACAAACCCAACAAAGATCCCTGTGCCCAGGGAGACCCTTAAACTGCAGATCTCATGTTTAGCAGGACATTTGTACCTTCTGAAGCTCCAGGCATGAAAATTCACACCTCTAGAGAGACTTCGAACACTGGGTTTGCATGGTGGGGCTTTGTTTTAGTAAACTGATTTTACACTGTAAGTTCCAGAGTAGCAAACGTTGAAGTCTCTCTTGTTTCACTGCCCAGAAGTATGAGTGAGAGGATGTTTGAGAAATAGTGGCTCTTTTTTAAGGTTATGACACTATTGGTCCGTTTGCTAATTAAGACTGTTTGCCCAGTAAAACTTTGGGTTTTAATCAGAGAGACAGAGGGGGACTCAGAAGGATTGAAGGCCCGAGGCCGAGCTCTCAGCGTGGATGCCCTGGTTCAGCCGTGTGCACGTTGCCGGTTGCTTCTCCAGATTTGTGCTGATTTGATTTGAACTGCATTCAGCGGAAGATGGGGACGCTTTCTCGAAGCATATGGAGGTCGCTCTCGCTTTGGTGTCAGCTCCCCACACTTTGTGCAAAGGCAGCAGCAAAGAGGGCAGAGGCTCCTTTCCTCCTCCTTGCCCAGTTCCTCAAAGAACTGGCTGATTTAAATGTTTTCCAAATGTTGAATGGGTAAGTGAGAAGATCCCAAGTCCAAGAGTCATGATAGCTTGGGGTTTTAGAAACCTAGGCCAGGGGCTCCAGGTCTCTGAGCCCCCATGTCCTCATCTATAAAATGAGGAGGCAAGCCCCCTCAGACGTAGACAGCTGCAGGTGGTTTCTCTTCCAATAATTCTTATTTGCGACAATAGGTATGGCTGGCCTGTAACTTACATCGGCCTCATAGTGAACCCTATGGAAAACCTCAAAAGGGATCACCTCTGACTTTCTGCAGACCGTTGAGGGGCTGAAGTTTCTTTGTCAGGAGAGAGGAGGTCTTTCTTTATTAGTACTAGTATTACTATTATCTATCAATTATTGAGCGCTTAGAATATTCTGGGCATTATGCTAAGTGCTTTATAAATATTACTTCTGTTCATCCTTGCAACAACACTATGATTTGGACCTTTTATTTTTCTCATTTCATAAACAAGAAAGCCAAGGCTCAGAAAGGTTAATTAACTTAAGCAGGCTCATCAGATAATAACTGACAGACAAACTCCTGTGTGTGCGTGTGTGTGCGTGCAAGTGTGCAGGTGTTGATATCTCAGTGTAAGAGCATTTGTTTTTCCTTTTATTTGTCTCAGTTCTGCAGTGGGAAGGTCTGTCCATCCCTGAGAGGATACCAGACTCTAGCAAAGATCCCCAGCTGAAAGAGAGCCCCTTCCTGTCGGACCTGCTGTCTGGGTGGCCATGACAAAATGCCACAGACTGGGTGGCTTATAAACAACAAGCATTTACTGCTTACGGCTCTGGAAGCTGGTGGTCTGAGGTCAGGGTGCCAGCATGGGCAGGCTCTGGGAGGGCTCTCTTCCAGGCCCCAGACTTCTTGTTGCCTCCTCACAAGGTGGATGGGGTGCGGGAGTGCTGTGGGGTCTCTTTTATAAGAACACAAATCCCACTCGTGAGGTCTCCACCCTCGTGACCTAAGCACCTCCCAAAGTCCCCCCTTCCTAATACCATCATCCTTGGGGGTTACGACTTCAACCTGAATTTTGAGGGGACACAGGGAGACCATAGCCCCTGCCTAAGCCAAGCCAAGCCAAGGTGTAGAGTAACTAGATGCTTTACATAAAAGAAGGGCAAATGAGGGGGAAGCCAGAATCCTAACTGACTCCTATCAGCACTAAGCATCTCCATGGTCTGGGGCATTGAAAATGATTCCCAGAGGGGACTCTGGGGTTGTTAAAACTTCTGAAAACTTTTGTGACCTTTAATTCCCGTTGCTAAAAATGCCTTTCCATAAATACTTCAATTTCACTCAACTCCTCAGTCTCAAGGTTTATATTCACTTTCAACTCAGAGAAGAGAGCATATTCAGGCATCTACAAGTCCTTGATTTTAAATGAATTTGTCTTGCTTTCTGTTAATACTAACAAAGCTGCCATTGATGGAAACCAAGGGTATTAAAACCCAGAACACATCTACTGGCCCCAGGAAATTAATCAGATAATGACTGCTTTGAGAAATGAGTTCTGTGTCGGGACTCATTGGCCAGTCTCCTTAAGGCATACACAGGATCTCATTACAAATGACCCACCCCACCTTGTGTAGGCTCCTCTGCACAATTCATACACATAAAAGTGCCTCTGCTGGTGGGATGTCTTTCCCTGGACAATGGATTTGCTGTGCTGTGTCACGAGAAACAGCATAAGCCAAAGAATTGATGTATATGTCATAGTCTGGCAGCTGGGACACCTCAGTGAAGAGCACCCAGTAAGCTCAGCGAGGCTGATCATGCTGTGTTTTGTTGGGCAGGGGCCCAAGGCTGCCTGCCAGCCCACTTGCTGGCCACAATACCTGTATCTAGTGCTGTTGGAGAGGCCCTCCGGGCCTACTTACTAGTTGACATTACTATGCACATTTTACCTAGGTTTTCAACATGCTGTTATTTACTCTTACTGCTGGGTGTGCAAAACAATTGTTGGTGCCTTGCATTTCCACTGAGCTGAGTACAAGCCCCCATCAGCCTCAGCAGGTCTGAGTTTGAGGGGAACTGAGAGCTTGCCTTCTCATTTCACAGATGAGGATCTGGAGGTCCAGAGACCTTGAGCACCCGGCCAAGGTCCCAGCTACATAATCTTAAGAGTCAAGACCAGAATCTAGCTATCATGACTCTTGGTCTTAGGATCTTTCACTTACCCATTCAACACTTGATGAGCACTTAAGCTAGTTCTTTGAGGATCTGAGGATACAGAGACGAAAGGGGGTCTTGTCCCTAGGAACCTGTGGTCTTTGTTGCCCTGATTACAAGAAGTGCTGGGTCCTAACATCAAAGGCTGTGAGATGTCTGGAAGTTCAGTGAGAGAGTCTCCCCACAGTTGCCATCCTCTACTGAATGCCTACCAGCCAAATCCGCATAAATCCGGGATTCACTAAATAAAACCACCGGAAACAAGGTCAAGTGACCGAGGCCAAGAGAACCATACAAGTGCCTTCCTATCCCTCCTGAGAGGCGAGCCAAACAGTGGTCCCAAGTGACAACATGGGACTCACGACTGGGCCGCGCCCCCCACCCCAGCACCGCCTGGGCTGAATCACACAGCAGAGAACAACAGGGCTATTTCTTAAGCGTCATTTGTCAAGTTGACATCCGTGCCTAGAGTTATTTAGGGCTTTCTAAAGACACTTCTTTCCCTCCCTGCCGCAGGAAACACCTGCATGGCTGTGGAGCTGCGGGTTTGCTCAATAGCACTTTGATATCCCTTAAGGCCATCAATTACACTTCTGTCCCTGCCAGCGTGGACTTTGGCGGATACAAAGATAGGGAAGCTTAGAGAGGATGAAGAGGAAGAGGACGGTGAGCTCCCCTGGGATCTGAGGCCAGACACTGTCTGGAGGTAGGCTTCTTGCTGATTTCTGTGGGGAACCCTCCAGGCAGGACAGTCTGAGTCCTTGGCTGGCTGGACTTGGAACTTAACCGTGATACTCCCATGAGGGCAGGTCTCCCTCCTGGAGTGGATCTATGTTCTTTGTCAACTACTTAGAGAAAAAGCAGGCCTGTCAGATGAGGGAGACGTGAGTAAAACTGGTCTTCTGATTCAGGTACCTGACTTGAGGGAGAGGGAAATTGGAGAGGAATCAGAGGAGGAAAATATAAATAATTAGAAGACTTGGTGAATGGACCTCTGAAAGCAGTTAGGGGAATTAGAGTTGTTGAGTCTAGGGAAGGCAAGGGTGAACTAAGAACCAGCTCTGATTACAGGGAGAATAATTGTGCAGAGATTAGTGGTCATTTCCACTGGAAATATGATTTGGGTTAGTTGTGTTTAAATTGCTGCCTGAGGATTCTGTGCAGTGGGCGGTGGCCGGTCTGGGCTGTCGCATTGTTCTTATTCATGAGATGGTGGGTCTCCTTCCTTGGAGATGTGCGTGAATGAAAATGACATCCTCTCAGCTGGAACGGTTTAGGGAAAATCCGAATGGCCGTGGGCTCTTCCTTTCCGTTCACACTGCCCAGCATCCCAGCTCAGCCCTATGTTTGAATCAGTTTGACAGACTCTCAGCTGGTATCCAGGCATTCCATCTCTGCCTCCTCCAACCCATTTTGCATAGTGAGGTCCTACTTATCGTCCTTAAATTCACTTTGAGTGATGTCACTGTCTTGCTCAAAAAATATTGATACTTCATTCATTCATTCATTCAACACATATTGAGCACCTAAGTGTTGTGTCCCTATAATGTGCCTGACACTGTGCTAAGCTTTGTCCACACAGTGGTGCACAAAGTGCAGTAGGGCCTCAAGGAGGTCATTCAGTCTTCATGTCCTAGTCCTGGGATTTTTCAAGGCCCTCCCACAGCCTGGCTTTAACATTCCTGACTCTGTGCCCACTGTAAAACCTTCCCCTTTATCAGCCTAGTCCATCCGCCATGCTCCGCTCACTCTGGGCCTTGCTTCTTGCCATTACCGATGCATAGAATATCCTCATCCACAGCCCATGTTTCCTTCAAGGCTAACACAAGTTTCCCTTCCTGTAGGAGGGCTTCTGAGGCCATTTGGGCTTTGAGAATTCCAGCACCGCAGCCCCCACAGTGCTTGCTTGGTACTGCGTATTTTCTGCCTGAGTGCAGACTGCAGACTGGGCAGCTGCCATGCCTGCTATGACCTCTTCTGCCCTCACACACTGTGGACAAGACCCCAAGAGCTGTGACCACATGGACCTTCTCTCCCTTTCTAAAGCTCTGCTATGAGCAGTGAAGGTGGTTAGGGGGGTGGGGACAGCTCAGGTATTAGCAGATGCTCCCAGAGCATCTTGCATCATTAAGAAAAGGGCAAGTATACCGAACCTCTGAACTTAAAGGGAGAAACGCTTTTGCAATTGCGTAATACGATGACCTCATCTTACAGATGTGGAAACTGAGGACCAGAGAAACTTATTTACCCAAAGCCACAAGGTGAAGTCATAGTGGAGTCAAATCTGTTTTCCTTGTCCACTGAACTATCCTATCTCTATACAGTCCAGCAATTGGAATCCTAAAGAACCTATTATTTCAGGACACACATGAAAGAAACAGGAAATGCATTAGTTACTTATTATGACTGTAAGAAATAACCACAAATTTAGTGGCTTAGACAACACAAATTTATTGTCTTAATAGTTATGTGGGTCAGAAGTCTGACATGGGTCTAATGGGGCTAAAATCCAAGTGTTTGCAGGACTTCATTTCTTTTTGGAGGCTCCAAAGGAGAATCTGTTTTCTTGCCTTTTCCAGTTTTTAGAGGCAGCCTGCATTCTACGGATCATGGCCCCCTTCCTCCATCTTCCAAGCCAGGAATGGTGTGTTGAGTGCTTCTTGACTTGCATCACTCCCACCTCCTCTCTGGCCTCCCTCTTCTACTATTAAGGACCTCTGTGATTACAGTGGGCCCTGGTCATCTTCCTATCTCAAGGTCAGCTTAATAGCAACCTTAATTCCTCGTTGCTGTGTAACAACATATTCACATGTTCCCTGCATTAGGGGGTGAACATCTTTGTGTGTGGGGGGTGGTCCTTATTCTGTCTATCACAGGAAGCGAGTAGAGAAATGAGAACAAAGACCCACTCTCTCTCTTGCTTTCTTAATTTTTCTAATTCGCTGTGACCAGGGAAATATAGTTTGAAGATATTCTAGATCTCTGTATCCAACCTCAGGCTTCTCTTCTGAGCCATGATCTGGTTAATGTGGTCAAGACACAAGGAAAGGAAAATGCCAACATTTATAGAAAACAAGCCTTCCAAATGCTGGCTAAAATAGGATGAGGGTGAAGGGAAGACCTATCTAGTTTCTGAGGGTCTGAGAATTTCCAGACTTCAAGGATGTGGGTTTAATTTACCAGAGGAGGGCATTTACATAAGACATCTATATGGAATCTCCAACTTCAAGGCCTGTTGGTCATTAAAATCAGTAAGTAAGACTAGTGAAAGAGAGGGAATGTCTGGGACAACTTAAGGAAGGAATCAACTAATTTCAGGTTGGGATGTTCTCACAGACTCCTGGTCTCTCAGAGTCTAAATAAAGGGCCTTAAGGGGTTCCTTGTCTGACCTCAACACTTAATGCAAGATCCTCTGTAAGACCTTTGACCATCCATCATCACTGTGCTTTGTGAACTTCTGGCCAGAGATAGAAAATCACCCAGATTCCTTTAGGTATTCTCCAGTTCTCTGAGTCTATGATTTTCTGTGACTCACAAATTTTATGTCTAATTAATTCTTGATGTTGGTGGGAAAGTCAGGCCACCTATCCCTCCTGATCTCTTCTCTGTCAGGACCGTGGGAGGTTGACTGCTGTTCTGTCTTCACATGGGGGGTCTGAGACCCCCTAGACCACATGTAGCATTTCATCTTCACTTATAGGTCTATGAAGATAGGGAGGAAGATCTGACAGTAAAGTCATCTGCCAGCAGACTTGGCTTCACAGAGCTCTCTTTTCCTCAGATCCCGTAGTGACTGCTGTGTGATCTCCTGAGCGCCCCTCCCCCACCCCTTTTGGTAACAGACCCTGTCTCCTGGTCACATGGGACACATGAGCCAAGAGAGCCAATCACAGATCTCACATACTTAAGTCATTGTGGCTGGGGCAATCAGCATCATCCCTCAGGGACTGTTTTCCAGTCCTTTGTTAGGGGACAGGGGTAACTCCCATCTGCTCAGCTCATGAGCTGTGTGGAGGTGAGCTTTGCCCCCCCCATGGCCAAGTCTCCACCTCGTGGTGGAGCTGCTCCGGGAAAAGGGCATCACGCAGGGGGAAAAGGGCATCACGCAGGAGCAAAAAGAAGAGAGAGTGAGTGTTCTGAGGGTGTTTTCAGGTCCCTCCATCCAACCATTCTTTTTATGGTTTTGTTACATGAACAAATAAATTTCTTTTTTAGGTTTATAGTGCTCAAGATGTGTTTCTGCCATCTGTAACCCATTAAGTCCTAAATAATTTAGGACCTTTCTCAGTTTCCCTATTTTCTACAGACTCTGAAAAGTAAACTAAAGATCAGTAAGTATTAGTCTCAGAGTCCAAGTTGTCCATGATGGTTTGGGGAAGAATCAGCAGAAAGAAAGGGTGGAAAATCATGCAGGTGAGAAAGAAAGGTTCTTATGTAGGAGGCCCAGTGAGACAGGACCCATGGGTGATTCACAGGGTCCTACTCTCTGTGCTCCTTTTGGATCTCAACTTGGTTAAAATAAATCATGGCCCCAAACTCACATAGATTCAGGCCAACCTTAGGGTCCCAAAGTGAGTGTTTTTCTACTTTGTGGATACAGTGCTATTTGTTCAGTGTAAATCAGAAACTTAAAGAGGACACAGTAGATTCACTGTTAAGCCCAAGGGGAAGGGGAGGAAAGTAAGAAAAGTAGTAGGAAAAGTAAGGAGAAAGAAACATCACTCCACCAACAAAATGCTGACTGAATATCTCCTATGAATGTAAGGCTGTGCTAGTTTCAACTTGTCATTTCAAAGCACCAAGCAGAAACCTTATTCGTGACAACAGACTCTAAGAGTTAGGTGTGTCTGGTGGAAGAAAAATGCATATCCAGGTAGGAACAGCAAGACAGCAGAGTAAATGGACAATTACTCACGAAGGCTGTTAAGGAAGGAAGGAGCAAGGATGAACAGACCCGTGTTTAAACTAGAAGTTAAGTTAAAACATATGGGAAATTTTTTTTTATATTCATTTGAAGCGTGGAACTGTCTATACAAAAAGGCTGTGGCGTCTCCCTCCAAGGGAGGCTGTTGGGAAGAGTTTAGTCTGCCTTATGGCTGCCTCACCAGCTTGATTACAGGTCTGCAACTCAGCCCATCACATCTGCTTTTCAGTATCACCATGGGGGAGGGCAATTTGTCCCTTTGGACTCTTAAACATAATTTGTCTAAGTCTTTTGCATTTTTTTTCCTGGCAGAGTTACTTTTTCATGTTTGTTTTATGAAGAAAGAGCTTTATATATATGATATGTGTGTGTATATATATATATATATATATTTTTTTTTTTTTTTGCAGGAAACAGTTGAACAAAATGTACACAACGGTGTCCAAACTTCTTAAGTGCTCCCAGATTTGGAAATAATGTTTATTTATGGAGCTTTCAGAAAGTCCAGATGGATCTGAAAGGTCAGGAGATACCTGAACTTTTGACTCTGCCCTTCAGCTCACACACTGTTCTGTGCATTGTTTTACCTCCAACATGGGAAAACGAGGAACCATTCTTTGGCCGTATCTTGCTCACAGAGCCTTTCCCCTCCTGCAGACTGTGCCACCACCCGCAAGCTTGAAAACACCGCAGGAAGCCATCCCGGCATTGTGAGCAGACTAATCGCCACGTACCACTCGGTTTCCTTCCTGGACTGCGTCACAGGCCGTAGCCCTGTGGTTCCCACATTGTTCCTGTCATCATCCCAAGAAGCATAACTCTTGATCCTGAGTCTGGGCGGGACAGCCTGTCTCAGCACGAGCGCTTATGTAAGTGGCTGTGGGGCGAGCTGGCAATAAACAAACATTTTTCCAGCCATTGTTTTCTGTGCTGTCTTGAAACTTTCTTCCCCTCTCTGGGGCTGCTGCTGCTCTCCTGTCCCAGGATGGCAGATTCCCAGCTTAGAAATGTCTTGTGCTGCATTTCTAGATTCTGAAATCAGAACAGAGTGAACCACAGTGTTCAAAGAAATTACTGAGCATGGGGGCATTTAGATGGGGTTCTCTGCAAGGGGATTTGAGGCAGCAGTTCAGAAAGCTTGTCCACTCATCTGTGCGGCTGGTAACTGTTGGTAAATTACACGGTCCTTCAGGGCCACGGATGGGAAACCAGAAGATGACAGGAACTAACCTGGGAGTGGAGAAGTTATTTCATGGCTACCAAGTCCTGTCTTCCAGTGTCAAAGTCAGGGTCACTGCATGAACAGAGTCCACACATATGAGAAAGTGGGACTATTTGCAGGATCCATTTTTCCTTGGACCACTCCATCTTAGAAACTCAAAGGAGGGACAATTTCCAATAGCTTCCTTAAAACACTGTGTCTAACTCCCATTACTGAATTTCCTGGAAATCCTACCCAAGTAGGCAGATTCTGGGAGTATCTTCTTGGGATGTTCCTGGTTCACTGGGGGGCATCACTGGGCTTCCTGTGGTGGACACGATATCACCTGTGGAGCTGCCTGGCTTCAGCTGCCTGTCTGAAGAAGTCACTCCCTTCCCCCTTCTCCCCTGGGAGGCCCCAGGCAAAATGACCATGCTCCCACTTTCCCAGAGGTGGTCAGCTGCTCTGGGGGCACTCCCTGTGCTGAAAGCCAGGCTGAATTCTTTGTCTCTTTGAGTAACTCAAATCATCTCACGATGACTTATTAAGTGCATTTGTTATTCTTTGGGGAGGGGGGGTGGTTGCAGAGGAGGGAGGCATACCTGAAACTGAAAGAGTGTCTTTCAGTTTTCCTTGAGTCTACTGAGACCCTTGCATGAGGACTCACTGCCTGTAGCCCGGACACATCGCTACACACTCGAGGAGCCTCCGCTCTGCTCGTTGGCCAGGCTGGCTCTGTGGCTGTATTCATCCCACCTGCTCACCCCTGTCTCCATAACATGCATAGAACAAGGACAGGGATCCATGGAAAGGAAACGGCTCACCCAACACCACTTGGCTAGTCCTTGGTCACAAAGAGCTAAGATCGTTACATAATTTTGGGGGCCCAGTGCAAAATAAAAACATGGAGCCTCTTTTTGAAAAATGACTGAGAACTTCAGCCAAGCCTTGAACCAAGCAGAGGCTCTATACAATTACACAGGTCACACACCCACAGGGCCTGGGTACCTTTAATTTGAAGTCTCCAGTTTTCCGAGGGTAGTGACTGGAAGAGGTAAGTACTTTCAGGGTCAAGTAAGAAAGTCCATGAGAGAAGTAAGAAAGAGAGACTGCAGCTGGCTGCTTCTCACAGGGTACTCTGAGCGAGGAGAGCCTCCCGGGGACACCATGAATAAGAGGAACCATTCTAAGTACTTCCGCATGTTAAATCATTTCATATACATACATACATATAAATAATTTACATCTATTACCTCATGAACCCTCACAGCAACCATACAAAGCAAGTACTATTATTTTCTCCTGCTTTACAGATGAGGAAACTGAGGCACAACAGAATTTGAGAAAACATCGAGAGTTTGGTTCTCGGCTTTCTGATACACAACCACTGTTTTTCAAGTCTACCTTGGAGTTCACTGGGGGGGGGGGCTGAATCATGCCAAACTCATGGATAATTGATTTCTATGTAGCAAAACATTTATTTCCCTACAGTGATAGGCACTACCATTCCAGTAACTGAAATATTTATATCCATGATCCAAGGCACCCTTTGGGTATTAAGGTACCTGAGGTGACTGAAGTCAGAATCAGAAGGTTTCTCAGTGAGCACAGAATCAAAACAAAGCTAACTGCAAAATCTCAAGGGAGATGGCAAGCAGATTAACGCAGAATCTGGGAAATCATTGTCTTTGCACTTAATGCACTTATTCCTGGTGGATGGGGTGCCCTGTCTTCTGAGCACGGGGCCTCTGTCCCATGCATGGAGTCACCCCCATCGCCTCATGCCAGGCCAGTTACATGACCACCAAGGGGGTTGTCCCTTTCTTTACATTGTTACATTCAGTTCTGGGATTCGACCCCAAACATCATGGTCCCAGCAGTAGCTTATTTACAAACCAACACTGAGGATGCCGAATCCACAGAAGGTCTGTTGACTTCTTCCAGTTTCCATTTCAGAGGACAAACTGAACCTGGGCCTCTCTGTGCTGCCTAAACGTAGCATATAGGTAGTTCCAAAGACACACAGAATGTTAACGTGTTAAAATGAGATTATGTTGGTTTCATCGTGAATGTAGAATAAAGATGCCAGGCTGGCCCCTTGGAAGTAAATTAACTCCCTAAAAGCTCCTATCTGAGTGGCACTGAATAATTAAACATCAAAACTACTCTTGGATAGGTTTCAAGTGGGACTGAGGAAGTAGTTGTAAAGTAAATGACTTGCATCATCAGGGAATTAGTTTTTTGTTTTGTTTTGTTTGTAAACCTCCATTTGAGAGTTGTCTTCTCCCTGCCAAAAGTCAGGGTGATTCATAAAACCATCTTCTGATGTACAAAGAAACTGCTGGAGGTGATTCTGAAGGGCATCTTCTGGGAGCCAATTTTGAGTAGCATGATTGGATTGTAAAGATGATGATGATGATGGTGGTGGTGATGAGAACTTACATTAAAAATATTTTTACTACATAGGTGGCAAGAATTGTGCTAACTGAAGACAAAGAATTATTTTTTTTAACAACCCTGTAAGATTATTCTCATTTTACTGACAGAAAATGGATTCTGGATAAGCAATGGTGATAGAGATAAAGGTGATTATTCTTAAACTCTGAACCAAAAGCATTAAGAATTGGCTACATCTGGAAACTTGTCTTAGATGGGAAGGATGGTTCCAGGCAGATCAGCAGGGGCTGGATACTGATGGGACACATGGGGAAGGTCCTGAGACCACAACTAGCCAAGCGATGAAGCTGGAAGAGGGTCTTAAAAGGACTAGGGCAGAAAAAGAACCAGGGCTTGTATTTCTTCGGGTTAGGGCCACCTGGATGAAGTTCTTCTGAGATCCCTTACTGAGATGTGTTCAAAGAGACCACCAGAACCATTGACTTCCTGGTTAGGTGTGAATATTAACTGTAACTGATTATTTATGTGTTCATTTGTGCTCGATTAACTGTGAATAGACTGGCTGGATGTCATTCCATGGTGTGGATTTTGTCTTTCTTTCCTAAATCTCTTTTGCCCCTTTTGAAACTCCAGTTAACAGAGTCCTTCTAACACTGTGAGAAGCAGAAGCCAGCTGAGGAGTACAGAGTCACTTAGTCTTCTCCTTCTCCTCGGGGGGTGGCTTAATCATACCCATTTGTAAGAGAGGAAATGGTGGCTTGGAGGTACTCAGCAATTTTCACAGCTAGGTAATTCACAGGCAAGTGGTTCAGAACTGGGCCTCCGATCTCTCAGGCTCTTTCCCCTCTGTTGGGGAATCAGGCAAACAGCAATCCTCAGATAAGAGCAATATTCCTGTCTTCGGTGTGGCTCCCACTGCCCTGTCTGCAGCTGCGCCCGGGGTCTAAGCTCAGGTACATGTTCACCTTCAGCTCATTGCTTTGCGAACTCAAAGCTCGTAGGCATGCTGACCGATAAAAGCAAGAATACGACTGTGATTTTCTTACCTACTTATTAATGTTCAAATCAGCTCTTTGAAGGCAAAGTCAAGATATAATAATAATAATTGTTTATAGCTAAAGCAGGGAATCAAATAGCACTTCTATAGCATCTACTATGTGGCAGCTAGTTACTGGTGTGTTCTGTGAATTCAGTTTGCCCTATGTCTTCAAAAACCAGTTTCAGTGTGTGTGTGTGTGTGTGTGTGTGTGTGTGTGTGTGTGTGTGTGTGTGAAAGAAGGTTACAATTTCAGTTTTCTCCTGCTCCAGTCTTTGAACTTCTCAGAATTGATTTTAACAGAGCTGGACCCAAGTAGAATCTGATTCTTACTTGTGGTTCCAAAAATGGTCCCACTCTAAAGGCTGCCTCTTTGGCAAAGGGAGGGGGATACAAAGGTCTGAGGCCCACCCTAGATTTCCCCAGGCCTGACCTCTCTGAGGGTGTTTCTCAGAATCTGTAATTCCTTCTTTCCTTCCTGTTTTTTTTTTTTTCTTCCTCCCCTGCCACCAAAGTCTTTCTTTTCATCCTGAAGAGCCATGTGCTGATTAACTTGTACACCAACACCTGCACCCTCCTCTGGCTCCCAGAGGCAAGGCCCCCAGCCTCTTGGGGTCCTTCTATGCTTTGCTTCCCTGCATGCTGGGAGGGTGGAGACTGCTCCACTTCCTGGTGCCCACACAGCCATGAGAAACACACGTGTGCAGTCAGGGGGAGGATTTGGCTCCCAGGGCCCAAAGACACTCAAAACCAAGCTCTGTGCAGTAATTCCCCTCATAAATCTCGGCTCCAACTACAAATTATTTAGACTATCCAATTTCACTTCCTTCTCCTCTCCCATCAGAGTCAAAGGATTTTAGACTTAAGAGAAACACTGGGTCTGAATTAAGCCGAGTCATTAACTTGATCATTGTCAAGTCTCAGGTTTCACAGGGGAAGACCAGGAATGGGGTGAAGGAGGGGCAGGGGGTCCCCAAGGCAGGGGCTCAGAAGGTTTCTACATATGGAAAGTCATCTGGGAAGCCAAACTTGCTATGGACTGTATAATACTGAAGATGGCACAGCCGAAATGAAACACAGAACAAAAGGCTAGCCCACCTCACTGTGACGTTTTTGCCCCTAATAATGGTCCTGGGTGGTACTGTCCCCCAGCTCCGGAAGTCTGAAACAGGAAATAAACAAGATTCCAGGGGCTCCAGCACGACCATAATGACAGCTTCGGAGAGCAGCTGCAGACCACCACTTTCTGTGATCGGGCCTCTGTCCCTCCCTTGTGTCAAGGGTGCTGTTTGATCCCTACACCCAGTTCAAGTACCTGCTTGCAGGCTTCCCTGGCTCAGCACACAAACAATACATGGCAAAGGAAAACACCGGCAGCACGTTCCAAGGCAGGCCTGAGGCAGGGGTTTCCCAGAATTTGTTATGAGAAGCAACCTGCTCTTCCCACCAGGTCGGGAGGGACCAGGAACCAGGTGGAACAGCCATGAGTCAGGCCTAGAGAATCTCAGTTTCAACACCCACTCTGCAAGAGGCTGTTTAATTATATGTGTTACCTTGGATGGAAAGGTCACCCACTCTGCAGTAAATGATTAATTGCTGGCTGCCTCACATACTCTTCCGAATCGAATTCCTTTACATTCTGGTTAATTTTTGTAAGAAAACCCAGATGTGCTTCGTTTTGTTTAATGGGATGGTAACCACAGTCGATGGTCAGTGGGTGAGCTGGCTCCCTTTGATGAATCGTTTATGAACAGCTCTGGGTAGGACTGAAGGGTACAGGTGGGGCATGGTACTCAATTTGTAGTTCAAATTCTGGTGTAAATTGCCTCCCCCCCCCCCCAGTCAAAGGTTCACTCAATGGGTGGAAACCAGCTGAATAATCACTGTGGTCTAAGCAGGGCAGGAAGGAAGGATGCGGGTTTCTAGAGAGAACATGCACTCACACCAGATCATGACTGCACGCAGGGTCCCCAAGCTCCCAAATTGCTGTCCTCGGCCCTTGGAGTGATGGACCCAGGAAGATCAATGGGTCCCCTCTTCAGACCTGTCAGCACTTTTCTTGGGAAGACGCCGTGGTCAAGTCATGTATAACACCTGTCCTGCTTGCTGACTTTCCTTCTTGTGACAGTGTCAGAGGGGCAAGGAGAGTTATGGAACTGGATCTATAACTCACCATCACAACTCATCCCTTCATTTCCCTCAACAGCATAGCTGTCAAGAGTCTTAATTTGTTAGAGATTATTTTTAGGAGATATGAGGAGAGTGGGGGGGTTGGTAGCTGTAGGGAGTGTCAGATGTGTTCTAATCATTTCTTCACCTCTGTTCCTGCCTTTTTTCTACACTGGACTCATTTAATGTCTACAGCAAGCTCCAGAATAAGCGGAAACGCATCACCCGTACCTGTACCTAGAAGCTGACCTGATATTCTAGGGCCTGAAGCTTAGCAACCGTGGGGACTCATTTAAGAAAATTGAGTATTTACTCAGAATTATGATGGAATTACAAATAAATTAACAAATTTTAAAGTACTGAGAAATACCACAAACATTCACAAAAATCCAGAAAAATCTCACACTGTTTTTATTAACTAACTGCCTGACAGACCTCAATAATTCGCCACACTTTTTTGGCTACATACTCTGATCATCTCTTCACATGACAACAGTTTTATAGAAAAAAAAGAGAAGGATAATTCAGTCTTTCCTTTAACATGTTTGATCCAAAACTCTTTTAATTTTAAACTAAATAGTCGGAATGTGTAAACAATCGACTCACACAGGCACACACTTGCTATTTATAGTACTACTAGAAGTTTGTGCCCTACAGGCACTGCGAGGACTTCCTTGTTGACCAGACGTCCATGAGAATTGGAATCTCTGCTTACAATTTCACATGTGTGATGGTTGGAGGAATTGCCACAGACCAGTTTAGCTTCTGCCTCCATAATCTCAAACCTCAGTGATCTTCTAGTTCCTACGTATTCACAGGCGAGATTCTGCACAACACATTTGTATCACAGTCTGACATCTGGCTACGTGCCCTCATATTGCAATGACAGAGCACTGGCACAATGGTTCTAGGAGTATTTCTAGAAGAAACTCCTACCCCACAATAAATAGCAATACCTTAACGATTATACATGGCAATGATGGAACCATATAAATATATCCCATTAAACCTAAACCAAATGTGTCTACAACTCACCTTTACCTCAGTGGAAGTCGCAAGTGCTGTGGCCACTCCAAGTCAACCCCGACAAGGGCGAGTGTGGTGAAGGGGAAGCCACAGAAGAGCCCTGACTCATTTCAGTTATTTTACTTTTGGCAAATTTGACAGAACTCATGTGACCTTGAGCCCTATAGCTTAATCTTCATTAACAACACAATCTGCCTTTGCTTGTATCCATTTTAAAGCCCAGTTCAGTATTCAATAAATAGCTTTAATTGAAGAAATGGAGAAATTAATCTGGAAAAGACAGTGAAGAATGATGAAAGAGGACATCAAAGGTGGGGCTGCTGCCAGCCATGTTTGTGCCAAGCAGCATCTGAGCTTGACCCGGACCTGTCCAGGGAAGCAGCCAGGTGGCCAGCCTGGGATGCTCCAGGAAACTTCCAGCGATGCTCTAGGCTGGGGATGTGGCTTTTGGACCACAACATTTTCCAAAAGGATAGAGTAGTCCTGGCTGTTAGTGAAGGTGAGAAGACAGCTTGAATATGCCAGAGAAAAAGGGAACAGAGGTTAGGAATGGAATTGGGAGGGAAGGACAAAAAAATAATAATGATAAAAGAATTTTCCTCATTAGGCCTCCAACTTTCCCCCAGCAGTGTCAATCCTCCGGGTAGCCTGGAAGGAGAGTATGTCAGAGGTCACTTATGGGTACATAAAGGCTTCTGAGCTGACCCACCAATGGCAATGGTCTGCTGGCCCTGGGGGGAAATCTGCAAAGTCTGAGGATTTCCCTGTCTGTGTTTCTAGAAGGCTTTTGAGGTTAGCTCCTTTTCTGGATAAGAAAACAGTTTTATGGGGGAGGGAGTGTGATCTGTGAGACTCACTTGTGAAACTAACGAGATCTATGTCAGAGCTGGAGCAAGACCTGACAGTCTCCATCTCCTAGTCTCCTAGGTCCCCAGTACCCTCCTGCTCATTCGCTGGTTCATAGTGTGCAGACTATGGACTGATAGCTCCTACATGCCAGGTACTCTTCTAGAACTGGGGATACAGTGGCGGACAAGACTGGTAAAGCCCTTGCCCACCCTCGTGGGGCTTCCATTCTAGTGGGGGGAAAACCAGTATGTAAGCCAATGAACAGTATCTATCAGGTCCGGCAGTAGTAAGTACTCTGGAGAGAACGGAACAGAGGATGGGATACGGGTTTGGAGAGGAGTGTGGGTGAGGGGGAGGTAACAGCAATTTCAGGACGCTGCTCACTTTTGAAGAGATGACACCTGGGACTGGAACGGTGAGAAGGAGGCAAGCAGGCAAGCATCTGGGAAGAGGGTTCCAAAGGGAAAGGGAACACCAAACGTGAAGGCCCCCGAGACCAAAAGGAGTTGGCACATTAGAGGCACAGAACGTACACCAGTGTGTCTGCAGTGAAGAGGCGGAGGAAGGCAGGGGTGAGATTAGAGAGAAATGGCCTAGATGCTGATGAACTTTGTCCCCTATGGTGAAGATTATGGACTTGGACAAATTAGTCTATCCATTCAGACAAAAAGACTCCCCTTTCACAATACTACCCTATGAACCTAGAGGGTATGTAGAAATAGACTATGGCAAATGTAAAGGCCATCAAACCAGTGCCAGGAACAGGCTCAGGGAACTATGAGAGTGGCGAAAGGGGCCTGCAGACCCCAGAGGAACAATGGTGGGGGAGTAAATGGGTTTCATGTGACCTCACTAGGGCATGCTTCAAGGTACCCAAGAGAGCGAGCTGGCACCAGATGTGCGGAAATTATTTTCTTCATAGTTGAACAAGACCACTTTGAGTACACAGGCTGCAGTGGGATAAGAGAAGTAGCAGAGAGGCCAATTAAAAGAAGATTTCTGTGGTAGTTCAGGCCCACGGTAATGTTACCAAGTCCAAGCTTGTACTGCTTGTGATATGATAGGCCAATAAATCAAGAGATGAGTTGTTGGGGGCAAGGAATGGTGACATTATTTGGAAAGCCAGCAGACTGAGATGGTGAGCCAGTGTCCCAAAGAACCATCTTCCCCAAGTTAGAATTCAGGCTTTTTTTATACTAAAAGGGGAGGAGGTGAGGCTGGGTGTTGCAAACTTCTTGGTGCTGGGATCCTTTGTTCTTGCAGCTGTAGGTCTGCTCACAATGTCCCTATTAACTTCCAACGAGATAAATGTTTTTCTTTCTTCTGCAACTTTTAATCTCTATGTGAATGGAAAAGTGTGATACCTTTAAAGGTCAGAGCCTTGAGAATGGGCTGTCCTGTATACTTCAGGCTATAGGCAACGTTCTTTTATAAAAGGTGCAGAGCGAGCATGACTAAGCACAGGCAACAGAGCTCAGAGTTAGAGCTAAAGGACTAGATTCAACATGGAGTCAAGTTTTGTTCTTCTCCGTTATAGTAATACTTGCAAGCACATGGAGGTACAGCTGAGAAGACTTGCTAAACAATTGGATGAAGGTATAGGAAAGTGAGGAGGAAGGTGTCATCAACTGCTGAAAAAAGGAAAGATGAGAGACAGAGAGAGAGAGAGAGAGAGAATTTTAGTAAGAGAATCGAGTTCTATCTGGCTATGCTGTGTTTGTGATACCTAACGATACATTGATTAGGACATTGAACAGAAGACCTGGAGCCCAAGGAGAAGGTAGGGGCTGGATTTATGTATTATTGGCTTTATTGGCCCCTGTTGATTCTTCAACAATGTTGTGAATAGCCAAGCAAATGTACATTTTAAATCTTGCCATTGCCACCTGTGACAAGTTGACAATTATTCATCAAAAATGAACAAAGAAGAGTTGTTGGATGAAGCTGCCCACCAGGACTCATTTCCTTGCCCCTCTTACATTTAGGTGGAAATTATGTGTCTAATGTTTCCAGGTCAAGGCATTTACAGAGTAGTTGTATCTTACCAATTCTTTCTCTTGCCTATTTAGCTGGCAGGGTACGGAAGATAATGTGTCCCTTGGGAAGTATTTTTCAACCTTGGCACTATTGGCATTTTGTGCCAGAAAATGCTATGCTACAGGAACTGTCCTGTGCACTGTAGGATGTTTAGCAGCATTCCTGGCCTCTACCCGCTGGATGTCAGTAGTATTCCCCCCAGTAGTCAAAAATATCTCCAGGCATTGCCAGGTGTCTTCCAGGGGACAAAATCACTTCTAGTTGAAACCCACTACCCTTGGGGATGGTGAAGCCACAAAAAGAAAGAGGCCTAAGTCTCTGAATCTCGGTATGGAGAATCACCTACTGACTAGGAAAACCCACATTTTACTGTCCCGAGAGTAATAGATAAATGTTTATTGGGTTAAGCCACTGATGTACAGGTAGGGGCTTATTTGGCATAGCAACTGCCACTCTAACCAGTCCAGCACTATAATAATGCCATAGCACCAAATAAAAACAAAAATAGCTAAAAACCACAACCTTTTTGTCTCTTCAATGCCACTAATTAGTGGTATGATTCTACATAAACCATGCAACTTCTCTGAGCCTTAGTTTTTTTCTCATCTGAAAATAAGGTGATGTTGGACTAGACACGTGCCTTTCAAATATTTAAGACAGACTCACAGGCAAAAATACATTGTGATCTAGGACACACATAAGAGTTTCACAGAGCAAAACTTACCGTGAGCAAGTAACTTTAATATCATTCGAGTACTGTACCATCTTTAAAGTTATGGGTATAAAAAATTTATAAGAAAATGGGAAAATGATGATTTTTTTGTGCTGAAAAGTAAGAAGTTTTAACTGAGCTCTTTCCCATGGCCAGTACCCTGAGCGCTATGCATAAAAACCCATTTTTGCATAGAAATGTTGTTTTTCTAATAGAAAGGAAACCTAATACTGCATTTCAAATCCAAAGAAAACCCAGGCTTTGGCCTCCACAGTGCTTCTGACAGACTGTATAACCTATAAAAGTGGTGTGAGGAAAGTATGTTGCTTCCCCCAGGAATTCTGGTGGGAGAGAGAATGACATTATTTGTACTACTTTCCAAGGACCAGTCCTATATAAATATAAGGTGTTATTCTCTCTGCCTTTCATAACTAGAAAGAAAAAATATTATGAAACTTTTTATTTTAAAAAACACAACTTTAAACCCTGAGTAATTGCTACCATAGACATTCGTTAGAGAGTGGAAGTCAAACTTAAACGGCAACAACTTATTTTTCCTGTCTCAAACTCTTTTCCTTGATTGAAAAAATTCTATTCTAAATCTACAGACTACAGCTGCAGCGGAAGTGAAGGAACCAGTCTCCGTTGAGATGTCTGCCTTTCTGGAGACTTCAATGGAAAGCTTTATGAAAAGTATGATACAACAGAGTTCATGAGAAGGTGGAAGTGCAGACTTGAAGACTCCACTTCTTCTTAGAGAGCCTCACCATTCCTTCCTTTGCAACATAGTCTAGTCGGGCTATTCATTACTTTGCCAGTTGGTTCCAGAAGTTGGTCAACTGTTTTGATGTCTCTCCAGGGAGTTCTCTTTTGTTGCTCACAGCACAGATACTTCCTAAGATTGCAGTTTCTTGGACTTCAATTACCTGTGATGTCTCCTTTGGAAAGGTTAAAACAAGTATAAAGGGCACCATTTTCTTGCTTTTTCTACCATGGCACATTAGTGTTTCATGCCTCAGTAGGTAAGGAGAGAAGTTATGGAAGGCGAAAGAGGGAGATTTTAATCAGATTTAAGGCAAAGGTAGGGTTGGATACCAATGGAGAGTTTGCATAGTGAGATGTTTCTTATTTCAGAAAGACGTTAGAATGGAACATTGTCACTATCAACCATCCTAAAACTCTCTAGCCTTCAAATTCCTGGGCACTCTTGTTAGTAATAATAATTATGAAGTTTCTAATGAGAATAGTAACTGTCATAAACATTTAGTGATTTTTATAACTAAGGGCTGGATACTGTACCAAGCACTTTATGTGCATTATTTCATTTAATCCTCACAATAACCCAAGAGGTAAATTCCATTATTATACCAATTTTACTTAAGGAGGGTTAGTAAGTTGCCCAAATACCAAAGCTTGACCCTGTGAGGATCTGAACTTGAATCAGTTAGAATCCAAAGTTCATGCTCTCAGGCTTTAAGCTATATTGCCTTCCTGATGCCCATAACATGTCCCCATTGAAAGTAACTATGAATTTTAGAGTAGATTTCACAGGTACTCAATGCTAATGCACCACTAATTGTGATGGCATCCTCTTCTGTTGACACCATTATCTTCTATAAGAAATAATGCTTTCTCCAAAATCCTAATGTACTAGATCTGAGGCACCGTGAAAACATTGTTTTGCTTCTTTCAAATTTGCTAGTTTATAATATTCCCTAAGTGATCATCTACAATCCCTCTTTCCCTCTTTCTTCTGGAAATAAATCCACTTTCTATAACCATGTGGCACTTGGCTATGTGACCTGGTCAGGTGACTGTGATTGATCCAGACTTGGGCAGGTGATTCAGGTGGGCCAATTGGAGTCCTTCCCTGAGACCTTTCCATTGGAGGTGGTAAGAAGACTATTACATGAACCAACATATCACATTTTGGGGGGTTTTATTTCATGTTGAGTTTCTGAACGAGTCTTGATTAATATAACTTACCCCCAACTCTTTCCAACTCTTTCCAATTTTTGTTTTATTTTAGGCCCCAATACACTTTAGCTATAGAAAAATTCAGTTTTATACCAATAAAAACCAAGAAATTTGTTTGAGGATAAATGAAAAATGAGATGAAGATGGGGAATGTGTACTGACAGGGATACATCCTCATTGGAAGTGTTCGAGGACACAGTGCCAGAGGAAGTTATAATATTTCCTCTCAAAATATTTGTTTAAATATGGTAAGAAATTTTCACAAGGAGGAGGTGCTAGGGAAGATGCTGTCCTGCCTAAATGTAGGAGAGTCCTGAGATTTTCTGGATCTAATCTTTACTGTTTTACGCCAAGTATGAAGACTCATCATACTTTAGGCTTTATAAAATATTTCACTTCTGGCTGCTTCTGTTTGCATATATTTTCTATATTCTATATATGCATGCTTTTTCATTGGAACCTTTCTCCACTGTGTACATCTTTTTTTCCCTCCCCTAGGGACACAGAAGAAAAAAATCAGCTTGTTTTTCTATCTAAATGGAGGTTTGTGCTAAACACAAAAATCTAGCTACAAGTAAATTATGCTCTGATCTTGAAGGATAAAATAAACACAAAGCCATGCAGAGCTAGGTTTTGCCAGAGCCAAATGGAACATGACGTTCAGAAGTTTCCAATTGAGTTCCAAAATTAGAATAAATCTTGGCAAAATGCATACTCATGTTCCATTAGGAATTTTATCATTTGAACTCAGTGCTGGCTACTCCACGCCTTCCTCATTCCAGTAGCTCCCAGGAGGCCTGAGGACCTGACTTCATGTCTTCTAGAGCTGCCCTCGGCCTGCTGGTTTTAACTTTGCCTCAGTTAGGATAGAAATAGAGAATCAAAAAACCCAACCAGTGATCTAAGCCTTGAACACTCATTTCTAGACCCATTTCTCCCAGAAAGCCCAGCTAGTGTGGTTGAGTTTATGCACTGAGTACTCATCTTACTTGGTTTTATAAGGGGTAGCCCTCTCGGAAGCACTTGGCGGTAGGTGCTGGATCTAAGCCTTTTGGCTGTGCAGTAAACTCTGGCTTACTATGAAAGTCTCTCTGCATTATACATTCTGTGAGAGGTGGTTCATCTCTAGAGTGGAAGCCTTTTTGGATAGACAGTCTGGTTCAAGTGTGAGAGTGTGGGAGTTCCCATCAGGAAGTTCTTAATTAAAGACAACCATATGGTTGCCAATTGGTGTCAGGCAAGGTTAAATACTTGCTGAGTTACCTTCCAGGAGCCAGGATGCCAAGCTTCATCACCAAAATGGACTTGAGGCTCCTTCTTCTTTTGTTCATGGAGCCTCTCGGCATAAAACTTCATCTTATCTCTCACTACTAATCAGTCAGTGTAGCACTTTTGTCAGCCAGTGTCCTCTTAGCCCCTTAACGTGTTGTGTACATTGAAAGCTCAAGATTTCGCTCATTCCAGTTTCCCTCTTGGATTGCTTCCCTCCACTTGACTCTACAAATGCCATTCATCCCCCAAGCCCATCTCAAATCTTCTTACATCCTGTGTGAGGCATCCCTGCCACCAATTTTAGCCCACTTTGGTTGTTTGCCTCTCTAGTTTCTCATTGTCAACATCATATAATTACTAATTAATTAATACTCAGCCTTTGATTTTTCTGTAATTGTGTCCCACATTTGTACCAAAGCATTTTGAAATCAGGGCATATATTTCAGACTTTCTTTTATCTCTTGTAACTTGAAAGATAGGTACTTGGGACTTGCACAAAGTTGATTGTACATCTAACAAAAGATAAGCAAAATCTTTAGTTAAAAAACTACAGAACATTACTGAGATATATTAAAGAAGATCTAAATAAATGAAGGTATAGACTATGCTCATAGATTGGAAGGCCGAATATTTATAATGCAGAAGAAGATCTTCATAAGCGTGGGAAAGGCAAAGATTTCATAAATAACATTTATGAATTTTATGATGTACTAAACATAAAACTGACAAGTTAGATGAAATTAAAAATTTCTGTTTGTTCAAAGATACTATTAAAAGAGTAAAATATGAAATCATGGATCAGAAGAAAATATTAGCAAATTACATATCTGACAAAGGACTTGTATCTAAAATATATACAGATTAATTAATTAAATCTCCTACAAATTAATTTAAAAAAAATATAGACATCTCAACCGAATGATGTGCAAAAGACTCAAAGAGATAGTTTACAAAGGAGGAAACTCAAACGGCTAATAAACATGAGAAGACGCCTAAGTTCATTAGTCATCAGAAAAATACAAATTAAAAACATGAGCTTCAAAATCACAGCCACCAGAGTGGCCAAAATGAAAAGGAAATTCAATACCAAGTGTTGGAGAGGATTTGGATTATTTAGAACTCTTGCACACTGTTATTACACAACAGTAATATACAGTTTATATAACCACCTTTCAAATCTATTTATAAGGATCTACTAAACCTGAGCACATATATAGCACATGAACCAGCACTTCCATCCTAGGCGTGTATGAGAACGTACGCTCATCAAAAGATGTGTAGGAAGAAGATTCATAATAAGCACTATGCAAAATCACCCCCAAATGGAAATAACCCAAATGTTCATCAACAGTAGAATGGGTAGATAAATGTGGCATATCCATATAGTGAAATTCTTTCAGCAACGAGAATGAACAAACTATTGCTACATGTAACCATCTGGATGAATCTCACAGACATATTACTGAACAGAGGAAGTCGGACCCAGAGAGTATATATTGTATAATTCCATTTCTTTAAAGTTCAAAAAGAGGCAGAACTAATCTATGGTAACCAGGAGGGCTTTCAGGATACAATAATGTTCTATTTCTTCATCTGGGTGGTAGTTACAAGGGTTTGTTCTTTTTGTGCAAATTCGCTGAACTGCACACTTAAGATTAGTGCTTTTTTTCTGTCTGTAAGAAGTATTTGTGTTTAAAAGCAGACGGTTTTGTCCTAGGAGGATGAATTGTCATTCATCAGGGATTTTTACCCACTGTCCACAAGCTTAGGAGTAGAAAATGAGGAGAGTTTGATTGAATAAACAGACCCATAAATCTGATTTTAAACCTCATCTTGACCTTGAAAAGGATAAAACAATGGTTTGAGCTGCTCAGCTCCTCCTGCTTCAACAAATTTACTCATAAAATCATTTTATAGACGTTGTTGGCTTTCAACAAAGAAAGCATCTTTAGTAATAACATTCACGTCCTCATTATTTTCCCATTGTAACTCATCTCCTGGCTTAGAATTGCTTAAGTCTCTCTCATGACCAAGATCTTGTTGAGTCTTGCATTGTAATTGTGTGTATTGTTTTCTTACTCCACCATTCCTACCACCTCAGGGCAAAGTAGCCAGCCCTGTGCTGCTCAGTTCAATACAGAGGAGAGACTCAAGGCTGGATTTCCAAAAAATTTAATTTAATTGGATTAACTGCAAGACTCAGGGTTACAAGCTAAGTGGGTGGTTTTGACTACACCTAGTTATGCTTCAAATCCTCCTCGTGAATTGGGTAAAAGGACATGATTCCCACTAAAACCCAGGCGGGCACTAAGACATTTTCACTCTACAAGATTACAAGCTTGATTTTCTAAGGTTGTTCTTGGGCACTCAGATTGGTTTAAGATATTCCAACCAGAACATTCTCGAATGTGGGAGGCAAAGTGGGAAATATATTATCCTGTTTTTGTGTAACTTCTATCAATTATACTAAAATGAAATAAGAGAACATTAGATTTGGACTGTAGAAGTCCTAAATTTAAAATGTTTCTACTTTAGCAGTCTGGAACTTTGGTAGTGATGGCAGGGGGACACAGCACCTGTTTCCATATCTTCCCCGAATGGGACAGTATTGCCACCCCACAGGATGACTGGGTGGATTCATTCATGCATCCATGCATTCAGCTTTCAACATCCAGCTTTTATTCAAAACACTCTTATGTGTCAACCACTCCATCAGTTCCAGGGACTCATAAAAGTTTCACAGTCCAGTTGATAAGAAAGATGTATGGCCAAATCAGTTCAGTATTTCTCAACTAATTTTTAATTATTGGCCTCTAAAGGGCCTTCTTAGGCACTTCTTTCCTAAACTCCCTCCCCCTTCCATGAAATTTTAAAACCACATATATTATATATATATATATATGAATGATATGCGTATCTGTGCTTTATAATAAAAAGAATAAGATTTTTCCAACCCCCTCGTAAAAGAACTACTACTGGCCCCCTTAAATGAACATCGCCTCCCTCAATAATGAAGGAAACAAATGATTACAGGGGAGTGTGGTGAGTGCAGCAGAAGGAAGAGGTACCAAGCTGTAGAGTCCCTCCACCGCCCACCCATGGATGAGGGAGACCTCCTGGGACAGGTGTTGTCAGGGAAGACTTCAGGGAGAAAGGGAGGGGTGGAGATCACCAAGGATGAATCAGGACTGCCTGGCAGCCACGAGAGGGGTGGTCTCCATGGCTTTTGTCACAAGGGGGTATGAGGCAGTGTGCCCCCTCTGGGTGGGTACAGGTAGGGAGGCTCAGGAGCAGGAGGTAGGCTGGTGCAGCACAGTAGGGCCTTGGATGCCAAGCCTAAGAGCAAACCTTACCCTGAGGCGCTGGGGACACAAGAAGTCCTTCTGAAGTGGAATGACTTGATCAGATTTACACGTTTACAGGTTCACTCAGGCTTCTGTGGGGAGAAGGCAGGGAAACCAGGTCTGAGACTGTT
Source organism: Camelus bactrianus (assembly GCF_048773025.1). Classification (NCBI taxonomy): domain Eukaryota; kingdom Metazoa; phylum Chordata; class Mammalia; order Artiodactyla; family Camelidae; genus Camelus; species Camelus bactrianus. The sequence continues at coordinate 18,882,732 of NC_133552.1, forward strand.
CTAGAATTTCAAAGCCAGGAATCATGAGGACTTGAATGAGAGCAGTTGCCTGTGAGGAGGGGAGAGGAGGAAGGAGATGTTGGAGACAGGATGGAGTGAAGGAATTTCTGTGATAGCATGGGGCATGCTGTCAGTAACTGATAAAGGGCTAATCACTGAAACTCAGCATTTGGGACCATTTGGTGGCTTGGCATTGCAGACGCTTCCCAGAGGCTGACTGACAAGTGGGTCTCGGTGTTGACCTTGGCTCCAGCATAGAGTGCCTTTAGACACTGCCCTTCGTGGCTTTGCAGTGAAACCCGGGCAGAGGGCCCTGCCCCTGTGCCTGCCCAAGGTCTAGGAATTGGATTCAGCTGGGCTTACAGAACCTTCCAGGTTCCACTTATTTCTTAGGAGAAGGTGGAAGCAACAGTGCTGATGGAGTGGGAGCTGATAATGATTAAGGAGTTTGCTGGGGAGCCCCCAAATGCTCCAAGGAGGCCAGAGCTTCAGCTCCGGCTCAAGTTCCATCTCAGGCAGGGATGGAACTACTGAAAAGACATATTGAAGAGTGCTGAGCTGTGCGTTCTGGTATCTGGAGGGAGGCCTTTGGTGGGGTGCCATAGTTCCTGACACCGTTTAAAAATTAACTGGATTAGGAGTGTTGGGAATATGTTAAGTAAACACAGAGAATGCAAAGCTGGGAGTGGAGACCAGTGCTCTGTGACAAATTTGGATTTAGAGCAACTTTGAGGGGCTGATCAGTGATGTAACATTCAGGGAAAAGTGAGAAATGTTAATGAGAAGTGTGAATGGATTTTCTATTAACTGCACAGTGCAAGAGAGAGGAGAGACGGCATATCGTCATGAATTGGATCCAAAGAGCCTGCAGGAGTTTTAATGAACAGTAAGATCAAGGGAATATAAAATGTAAGCTCCAGCCCCTCAAATTTTATATACCCCAAACTAAGCATGTCAGATTTGTCCCTCCCTTGATGGTTCCAATTTTTGTTATAGAGCTATTAGCCTCCTAGAATTAATGATCTACTATATGATTTGAATTATTTAATATATGATTGTAAACTGTAGCCAGTTGTTTAATATACATATATTTGGTACATAATCCCATAACATGTTTTAATGAATTATTTGATCATTCATTTATTCTTTTTGTATATATGTATTTAGCAAATAGCAAGTACTCTACGCTCTGCTAGGTCCTGGAAATACAGTAGGAAATGAGACAGACACAGTCCCTGCCCTCCTAGAGCTTGTTCTATCACGGGAGACAGACAGAAAACTAGCCAGTACATACGATTATTCACAATGATAATCCTCATTAGCATTATGGAAGCACAGGTTTCTAAAGACCATATAATGGAGAGATAGGCCTATGGGAGGGGGAATCAGGGAATATCTCTTGAGAAAGTGAATTTTGAGTTTACTAAAGGTTGTGAAAGTTATTCTGTCCAATATGGTAGCCTCTAGCCACATGTGGGTATTTACATTTGAATGGATTAAAATTAAATAAAAATTAGAAGTTCAGTTCCTCAGTTGCACTAGCTACATTCCAGTGCTCAACAGCCACCTTCATCATAAAACACGGACATAGAATGTTCCCATTGTTGCAGAAAGTTCTATTGAGCATGTGTTACATAGGATTTAACTAGCTGGGAAGGAGCCCAGGGGAGGGGAAAGGAAATACCTTGAGCCAAAAAATGTACTCCTGAATTTAGAGGAACTTAATTACAGCCTAAGAGAAATCATGTTTTTAGCATGTTCTGTTGATGGTGACATTGGATAATGGGTTTTGGTGAAGGATAAGAGGATATGGGAAATGGTCCCCTCTCCTGTTTTCTGACTCAGCCTTGGACAGATAATATCCAGCCAATCATTCAGTGCTTATTCTCAGATGGGCCCCCTGTTCTGGACACTTGCCTTGGTTCCTGAGTACATGAAATAATTATGACCAAGACTGGAAAAAAGAGAACAATATTGTGCTTGAATCATTCAGCAAAATATACAATGAGTGACATAAAACGAGACAATTGACAATACATTTCGAATTGTATTGTGGAAACCACACATAACTAAATATTGGCAGTCACTGTCCTCTGAGTTGTCTGCCATTTGCCACAGCACCTTGTCCCCAGGCCATAGAGTAAGGATCAGTGCACCCAAGAGTTCTATCCTGGGTCCTAGTCTCTTTTCACTTTACACATTCCTCTGAGTGCGACTGTTCACTCTCTGACCTCACAGATGATCCACATGCTGACAGTTCCCATGTCTATTTCTAGCCCAGCCCTCTGCCCTGTGCTTCAGATCACTAAGTTTAAATGCCCACTAATAATCTCAAAATAGGCCATCCCACAGATACTGCAAACTCATACCACCGGTGCCCGTCCAAATTGCACCTCCTTCTCAGTTCCTGACTTCAACAATGGCAACACTTTCCAAGCCAGAAGCCAGAAGCCTGGGTGTCATCCTTGACTTCTACACTGAAATCCCAGCAGTCACCAAATCTGTTGATTCTGCCTCCCAGATAACTTGTCTGCCTTTCCTTCTGTACTATTCGAGTTTATATTCACTGCCTGAATTATGTATATTATGTATGTACATATGAAATAACCATTTCCTAACCATCTCCTTGGTCCAGTCTTGGCTGCCTCCAAACCACTAGAGCCATCTCAGGCTTTGGAAATCTGATAATTTCCTTCCATTTCTTAAAACCTTTCAGTGCTTCCCCATTACCTTAGTCCAAATGACTTTCTATAGTTACAGGCTCAACTTGATTTGGCCCCATTACTCCCCCAGCTGCTTCTCTTACTCTTTCTCCTTTGCACATTCTCCTGTAAATTCTTCGTTTAGTTCTAGGAATCCAGCTTGCTTAGCTTTGTATGAGAATCTTTGCATGTGCTCTTTCCAGAAACAATTTCACCACTACCACCATCCCTCTTCCCTTCCTTTCCTAGTTTATGCAGTTTAAATGTTATTTTTTTCAAGGAGACTTCCCCCAGTTCCCCAGTGTGAGGTAGGCTGCCCATGTCATGTACCCTCGCCAGTGGGTTGATTGATGCTTCCTTTCAACAGGTAAGTCCACATTCTAATTCCCATAACCTATAGTGTTATACCTTCATCAGAAAAAAGGGTTTTTGCAGATTAATTAAGGACCTTGAGATGAGATCATCCTGGATTAGACCTAAATACAATATCAAATATTTTTATAAGCAACAGAGAAAAGAAAGAAAGGCCACATGAGGAAGGAGACAAAGGTGTAGTGATGCGACCACAAGCCCAGGAATGCCGGGAGCCACCAGGAACTGGAAGAGACAAGAAAGGATTCTCTCTTACAGCCTTCAGAGAGAACATGGTGATGCCTTGACTTCAGACTTCTAGCCTCCAGAACTGTGAGAAAATAAACTTCTCTTGCCATAAATCACCTAGTGTGTGGTCATTTGTTACAGCAGCCACAGGACCCTGATGCATCCTCCCCTCACTTCTATGAGACCTCTTCTCACAGTGCTCCCACGTGGACTTTTTACTTGTTTGCCTTCCTGACTTGCAAAGTTTCATGAAGGTAGGAGTGTGGGTATGCTTACAATGGTATCCCCAAAGCTGGCTCAGAATCTGGTACAGACTAAGTAATCAATAATCATTTGATACATGAATGAAGCACCCTTGACTGATATGCACAGGATAAACTTGTGCAGGAGGTGGACTTGAGTGGGTATGATAAAATGGGCAGGATCTGGGTAACACTGAGAAGATAAGCGATTATTCTCAGCAACAGGAACTACATTCACGAGGGCCTGGAGATGAGAATGTGAGTAAGGGACTCAGAGACATCAACCTGACTGGAGGCTGGGTTCCTACAATAAAGCTGGGTGAGCAGGAAGGTGAACTGATAGAACCATCTCCTGCAGGATAGAACTTTCCCAGCAGATGTGCTCAGCATCCTTGTGTGCTGCAGAAGGGTTCCAGTTTGCCATGGCATCTGCTCTCTCCAGAATGGTTGGCCAGGATCTGGGGCCTCAGAGCAGCCCACTGCAGCATCCATCTATTATCACATTCTTTGTGTACCATGGGCTAAAAAAGATTGGGAAATACTGCTAAGGTTAGGAGTCATTAAAATAAAGCTTCTTGAAATTAAAACATGAATAGGACTAGCTACATAATTGGTGGGCCCCAGTGCACAATAAAAATGTAGGCCTCTGGTTCAAAACTCATGAAGAATTTCAGGGTGGCCATAGTAGAGCATTAAACCAAATGTGGGGCCCTTCTAAACATGGGGTCCCATGTAATTTATAGCATGAAGCTGACCCGGATCAACAAAGAAAGATTTGCTGAGAATGGATGTGAAGTCATTGTGTGATTTCGCTGAATGGGTCGGGGGGGGGGTATGTCAAGGGGACAAGGTAAGGGGCTGCCAAGGGAGGAAAAAGGCAAATCTAAGAGATGATGTGTGCTCAGAGGCAGGAATGCTTCAGGATCTTTCCAGACGTCTCAGAGCAGGGAGGGACATCGGGGAGCCCTGGAGGAATCCGGAACACCTGTGTGTCACTGACATGGTACCAGGAGCAGCAGCAGGCAGGGATGACTAGAGACCAACAGAGACGAGAGTGAACGTGGGCACTTACTCCACAAAGGAGCCACATGCAGCTGTCAGGCTGTAGCCTAGCAACGCAGATGGCTGTAGTGAGGGTGATGGGCAGAAAAGGTGGTGAGAGAGAGGACACACTCTCAAATGCTTCCAGGTGCCTGACTGTGTGAGGATGAGGATTGGTGGGGACATCTCGAGCTTATGACTGCCCCCAGGTGACAGCCACTGCATAGCTTCTGCTGCGGGAACACAGGGGGCAGAATGGCCAGAGCTTCTGAGTTTTAAAGAGAAGCCAGGGATCCAGAATTGTGAAAGCTCCCAATGTTTAAGTGTTGACAACAAAGTTAAATATTTTTCTGTAAATGCTGTAAAAGCCAAACCAAATACGCCCATAAGCCAGATCTGCTCCTGGGACTCAGCTTGCGGCCTCTGTAAAGAATGCGGTGGATACGCGCTGTGGCGGGGCAAGAATCCTGCCTCTGCCATTTGACCAGAGGAGCTTCCTAAGGCTCCATCTTCTATATGATGGGGACAATGTTAGCATCTGCCTCTCAGGGTAGAGATGAGGACTAAATGACGACTTTTAGGTAAAGCACAGATGACAGTGACTGATACGTAAAACTAAATAAACATTGGCTGCTACTGTTCTTAAGCATCTACTACTTGTCCAGTTTTGTGCTGTGCACTTTATAGGTTCCATTTTATTTTATACTCACAACCACATAGTGAAGTAGGCTTTATTACAACATATCCATTTCCCAGAAGTGGGGTAGAAAGAAAGGCTCAGAGATATGAAATCACTTGCTTCAAATCGCACACGCCAAGTCTGAGCAAGCCTTCAAAACTCGTTATTTCTGTCTGCCTCCAAAGGTATTGCTTTTAAAAAAAAGTCTTTCTTACCCTGACTCTTGTATTTTATTTTGGAGGTTTCTAGAATGCTCTAGCCAATGGTGCTTTCCAAAGAAAATTTTAATAACAAAACAAACTCCAAAAGAAAAAAAAAAGCTCTCCCTGCTAACCCCCAAACTCAAACACACACACAGACACACGTTCAAAACAAAAGTAATGAAAGCTGGCAGAGCATTCTCCCTCCCTCAGTCCAATGGACTCTTAAATAACATTATTTGAAGGAATACACTATTCTTTGTATTTTCCCATTTCCTCAGGATAACCACTGCAATCCTATTCTGCCTCAGAGGTGAAGGAGTTGACAATGTAACAAATATGCGACCTATGTACATGCCCTAAGGGAGATTAACAGGTAGGACCCTAAGGCCTTTATTGAGTAGACCAGCTCCATTGGGTCCACTCAGCAGTGGTGACAGGTGTCAGAGCCAAGCACAGGGCCCTGGGGCTTCTGCTTGGAAGGCAATTAGGCATTATGGCTCAGTGGCCTATACTTCATGTATGTCCTCTAGTCCCCTAAACTGCTCATTCCATCTCCCACTTCTTCTCAGGGACTGTACATTCTGTCTACCCAGGATCCTCCAGCAATCAGAATTTTTCTTTTCTTAAAAATAGAGAAGGAAAGAAAAGGTTTGCATTGTTTGTAGGTCTGAAAGTAGCAGGAATTTTAACTTGTTCCTGGAACAAATTCTGGGGCATTCGAATTGGGAGTGGAATTGAGTTAGGGGTGGGGGGAGGTCCCAGCTGGGCAGGTCAGAGTGATGAAATTCATAGCAAACAGCTTTGTTTGATTCTTTTGACTATGGCCAAGCCAGTAGGGCTGAGAGCACGATGTTCTCAATAACAGCCTTGACAATAACATGATTTGTTTCCCTTCCAAAGCCGAAAATGGCATCTCAGCCTGCAAAGGGGAGCTTTCTTCTGAACCTGTGGGATGGGAGAGCTGATTTCATCCTCCAGACTAGGAAATGAAGGCATTAAGCAGAGCAGACTCGAAATGTCATCTGGCCGTAACACTTGCCTAAACAATACATATTTTATTTTGTTTTGGAGGAATGTTTCTTCAGTTGTTTCATGGGTAGGATTTCATAGGTAGACTAAGATGTTCCACTTTCCTAACCACCAGATTGAAACCGAATATTGCCTCGGTCCAAGGGGTACAATACCTGTGTTATTTCTGTAATTCACAGCAGAGACTAAGTCCTGAAGCTTGACCCAAGCCAGCTGACATTTTTAGGCCGTGGGCTGATACCCACCAAATGGTTTTCTTTTCTTCATGCTTTTCTGGATTCTTTCAGAGGATTGGGAGGATGTAAACTGAACCTCAGCACTTTCTCATTAGGGAAAACTGAAAGCTAATAGGCATTCATGCAGTTAAGAAAAATAATGGCTGCAGTTAGCTAGCATTAATGATTATTGTAAGTGATTGCAAATCTCGAGCTGCACGAACGAACACTACAGACAGAAATAAATGAGAGTTCTGATGCTTCCTCCATCGGTAAAAAGCAGGCGTTAAGCTCAATTCCGGCCAAAGCCGTGCTCTAGTGCTGCAGAGGAAAAATGAGTCACCAAAGACATGATCCCTGCCCTCACTGAGGTTACAGGAACATAAGAGTAGGGTGTCCACAGGCACACACAGGTGCATGTGGTAGTAGTACCCACACCCCCGCGGTAGATAGGCACCGTCCCCAGAGTGTGTGTGGGTATGCAAGTTCACTTCTAAATCGATGGCTTCAATTCAGCTTGCATTTGCCAATACAAATTATACCCTAAAGGCTAAGTAAATTCTTGGGCTTGGAAACCACAGGCCATTTGCTTCTTCAGACAACTCTAGGATTTGTCCACCTCTTAACATCTCTATGGACTAATGTAGCAATCCCCTTGGCCCTGATGGTAAAGTCCAAAAGTTCCATGTCACCACCCTGCTGGAGGGAATGTTGCCTCCTCTCTCCTTTTACTGGGATTCTGTTTTCTTAAGGGCGCCATGGGGAAGGGGAGATGGTACCCGACCACTGGTGGGAATAGTGAGTGGTAGGGGGCTTGGGTGAAGATGGAAAACTCAGGAGGCCTCTGGGGCGCTCAGGGAGCCGTTCATCTTTAGGAAGGAGTTTAAATCTCAGTTGTGGCACTTATAAGTCACAGGGCCTTAGGTAACACCTTCTTGATGAGTCCCTCAGCCAACAGAGACTCTTCAAATCTCAGTTTCCACATCTCCTGGGCTACAGTTCTCAGTTTGACTCAAATAAAGCTCTTTTCTATTTCTATCATAGATTGTTTATTGATTATTTCCATCAATACCAGCAACTCAGAAAGGCCAAAAGGAGCAGACAAAAAACCAACCAAACAAACAAAAAAAGCCCAAAGAAAAGCCTGCTTTCTCTAGACAAAGGAAAAGGAAAGGAGCAGTCCAGAAAGACAGAAAATGTTTAGGAAGTAACTTCTCTTTCAGCCAAACAGCACAGAAAAAAATTGTGGCCCCACTCCCACCCCTGTCAGGGATGACCAAGTGGAGAACCTATACTTCTACTTTTGTGAGGCTATATCAAGATATTCCCCAACCCCTCAGTGGGGTACGGTCAGAAAGAGCCAAATAGGGGCCAAGACTTTCACCTCCACTGGCCTGTAAACAATCCTCCATCCCCATCCCACATGCAGTGGAGATTACGTGGGGAGCTGAACCACCCATCCTCATCCAACAGTAACAAGATATGCCCTCTCTCAGGTGTCAATAGAGGCTAAGTGGGAACCTTGATTTCTGCCTCCTCCTGGCAATAACAAGGTGGTCCCTTCTGTTCCCTTACCCAACCTCCTGCCAGAGCAGTATCAGAAAAAGCCACTTAAAAACAGAAGGTTTAAATAAGATACAGGGTTTTATAACATATTTTGATATACAGATTTCTATTGATTTCCTGTGGCTGCTGCAAGCAATGACCACAAACTGTGTGGTTTAAAACAACAGAAATTTATTCTCTCACATTTCTGAAGGCCAGAAGTTAGAAAGAAAGGTGTTGGCAGGACAGCTCTTCCTCTGGGGGCTTTAGGGGAGAATCTGTTCTTTGCCTCTTCCAGCATCTGGTAGTATAGTTGGTATTCTTTGATCTGTAGCCACTTCACTCCAATCTCTTCCTCTGTGGTTACATTTTATCCTCCTTTTCTATCTATCTCTTCTGTTTGTCTCTTATATGATACTCGTCATTAAATTTAGGTTCCACATGGATAATCCAGGATGGTCTTCTCTTCTCAGGATCCTTAACTTCATTATCACTGAAAAGACCCTTTTTTCAAATAAGGGCACATTGACTCATTCCAAGGATCATGGCATGGACATATCTTTTGGGGAAATACCAAATATCACTCTAAGGTTTAGCTCAATTCTATCAAAATACCAGCAAGACTTTCTGTAGACAAAGATAAGATTATTCCAAAATTTATATAGAAAGGAAAATAATTTAGAATAGCTAAAACAATTTTGAAAAAGAAGAATGAAATGAAAGAAATCAGTCTACTGGATATCGAGGCCTTAAATAGCTGTAGTAACTGAGATTGTGTGGTACTGGTGAAAGAACAGACACATGGATCAATAGAACGCAACAGAGAATCTAGAAACAGACTCACACAAATATGCCCTCCTGTTTTTGATAAAAAGTGTCCGCCCCCTGCAAAAAAAAAAAAAAAAAAAAAAGAAAAGGAAGGAATATTGATTCTGGAGCAATTGGACATCCCTAGGCAAATATATGAAACTCAACCTAAGTTTCACATTTTATACAAAATTAACTCAAAATGAATCATGAACATGTAAAGTGTATAACTATAAAACTGCTAGAGAAAGAACCATAGGAGAATATTTTCAGGATCCAAGGAAAAGAGTTATTAGACTTGACACCAAAAGTACAGTCTATAAAAGGAAAAACTGATAAATTAGGAATTTTAAACACTTGATCTGTGAAAGACTCTGTTAAGAGGAAGAAAAGGCAAGCTACAAAATGGGAGAAAATATTTACAAACCACATATCTGACAAAGGACTAGTATTTAGTATATACAAAGAATGCTCAAAAACAAATAGTGAGAAAACAACGAAACAATCCAGTTAGAAAGTGTGCAAAAGATATGAAGAGACATTTCACCAAGGAGGATATACAAATATCAATAAGCACATGAAAAAATGTTTAACATCATTAGCCATAAGCAAAATGAAAATGATCAGCACACCCATTACAATGGCTAAAATAAAAAATAGTGACAACAGCAAATGATGGTAAGGATGTAGAGAAACTGGATGATTCCTGCATTGCTGGTGGGACTGTAAAATGGTACAGCCATGGAAAACAGCTTTGCAACTATCATATGATGCACCAATTACACTCTAGGCATTTATCCTAGAGCAATGAAGACTTATGTTTACACAAAAACCTGTACATGAATGTTTATAGCAGATTTATTTGTAATAGCCAAAAATAGGAAACAACCCAGATGTACCTCAATGGGTGAATGGTTAAACAAACTGTGGTATATCCATACCATGGAACACTCCTCAGCAATAAAAAAGAACATGTGTATAACTATCAACACAAATAGTCTGAATGAATCACCAGAGAATTACACTGAATGAAAATGTCAAGCCCCAAAGCTTATATACTGTATGATTTCATCTATGTAACACTTTTGAAATAACAAAACTATAGAAATGGAGAACAGATTAGCATTTGCCAGGGGTTAAGGGGAAGGTGGGAAGGATGTGGATGTGGCTATAAAAGGGCAACTTGCAGGGTCCTTGTGATGATGGAAATGCTCTGTACCTTGACTGTATCAATGCAAATAGCCTGGTTGTGATATTGTACTATGAGTTTGCAAGATGAGACCATTGGAGGAAACTGGGTACATGATAATGGGGATCTCTCTATACTATTTCTTAGAATTGCATATGAATCTACAATACCCTCAAAAAGTTTAATTAAAAAATCATACTTTAGTTTATCCTAATTTATTGGGAGTTAGGGATTTGTAGATACTAATTACTATATATAAAATAGATAAACAACAAAGTCCTACTGTATAGCACAGGGAACTACATTCAATACCTTGTAATATAGCCTATAATAAAAAATAATATGAAAAGGTATATGTATAAATGAATCACTATGCTGTATGCCAGAAATTAACACATTGTAAATTGACTGTACTTCAATTAAAAAAATAAACTGAAATATATATAACATATAAAAATCATACTTCAATTTAAAAAAACCTGAAACAAACTAAAACAAACTATGTTTATGTATTACCTTTATAATTAAAAATAAAAATAACCTACTGGGAAAATACATTCAACATAAATTACAAAGGGTTAATATTATTATTGTAACATGATCTTTAGGTAATCATTAAGAACAGACAACTTGATGGAAAAATAAGCAAAAGCTACCAGCAAGTAATTCTCAAACTAGGAAATGACAGCCACTAAGTAGTGTGAGCCTAAGTTCCATTTGCTTCCCTCTGGTTACTGCCCCTTTCCACTCTTAAAACACTCTAGATTGCACAGTAAGTTATATAATCATCTCACTAATAAACTAACAAAAAAAGATGTTCACCTTCACAAATAGTGAAAGAAAAGTGGAAAACCAAGTTGTTTTCCCCTATCAGCTTGTTGAAGAATAAAAGTTTGCTAATCCCCACCGTGGGCAGAGGTGTGGGAAAGGTGGCTCTTACGTTCTGTTGGTGAGACTATAAATTGGCTCAGTTTTTCTGGAGGGTAATTTATCTATATGTACTAAAAACTTTTAAAAAGTATATTCTTATGAACAGCAATTCCATTTCTAGAAAATCAGACAAGTAATCGAAGATGGATATTCAAGTGTCATGCACTCACTAAATGCTTAATACATGATATTAAATAAATATAAGGTGTATTTCCCCCCAAACTACCCATTGATAGAAGAGCTTTACCTTATATTCAGGTCCTTACAATGTTTCCTGTACTATGGAATGTTGTCTCAGTTATTTTATTTTTGAACAGTGAAGAACCATTTGAGAAATACTGACTTAGGCCAAAACGACTTAATGGATGCTGGTTTCGGACACAAAGGTCATCTGACATAATCTGTGAAACCAAGAACAACATTCCACGATGATTAACTAGTACATGTCGAGTCGAGCCGTGAGCCAGCATCTGCAGAAGGAGTTGTCTGCACTCACCATATCTTTAGTGGAATCATTTCTTTGGTGCAGTGAATACTGTCAAGACTGGTGACTAGTTAGGAATACTGTACGGCCTTCACCAACCCCTGGCCTTTTTATAAACAAGGCATAAGACAGTGGCAGGTGTAGGCCAGCCATCAGCCCCTTGGTCCTTGGTCCTTGGTCCTCCCCTTCACAGAGGGCCCTGCTGCCTGATCGGACCCAGAACTGCCCAGTGCTCTCCTAAGAACATCACCATGTCTGCCCCAGTACCAGGCTTCCTTGCACAATGCTTACTTAACTGCTGGGCCTACTGAGTAAATGGAATGCCTGTTTTTGTGCTTACTTGCCAAAGCATGTCTGTATGTCTAGTGGGGTTCAGTCCAACATTTCTGAGGTTGTGGGAGGATGGGATTTATAACTCCCCATGTGCCTCTAACTGTAAGAGGTTACCAATAGTTACTAAAAGAAACTGATGTTTTCTGAATGGCAAAATTTGCTTAAGTCAGAAGGCAATGTCATTGTCTGTCTCCCCACCAGTCCATAAACTCCTTTAAAGCAGAAGCCATGCCATTTCTGTTAGCCTCTTTCAGACGCCTTGCATGGTGCTTCATGCAAAAGTGAACTTAGGAAGCAGATACGTTTATTCAGATTAAAACTTTCTATGTTCAAATCCTGGCTCTTGCACACATTGAGAGACTTTGAGGAAGTTACTTACGTTCACTATACCTCAGTTCCCTTGACTGTCAAATGGAAATGGTGACAAGGGCACCCACTTCATAGGGCTCTTGTGCAGATTAAGTTAGTAGCTCAGAACAGTACCTGATTTTCAATAAACATTAGCTCTTCTTATCGAGTAGGTGGAAAATGTTTGTTACGTGAGTTAGAAGTAGTAGTACAGGATTCTGCTAATTGCACAAGAGCTCTGTCCAGGCCAGCTATGATTGTGTAATCAGTTGCCATAGATCTGCTACTGGTTCCAAGAAATATATCCATCAGCAAATCCACCTGCACTGCACATGAAGCCACCCGGCTAGTGCTGGAGGAGGGCCACAAGCCAGCCCCTCCATCTCCCCTTCCTGCTTCTTGGCCTGAGCCAGCACAACACTTTCTGAGAAGGCCCCCCCGGGATCCGGTTCCAACTCATCCCTAATGGTTTTTTTTCTCCCCCTGCACTAAGTGACCTCCCTATCAGGATGTTGATTTTGACAACTGGTAGATATCCTCCTTGGTTCTATTCCATCTGATTACTTCACGCTTCTTCTTTCCCCCAGTGATGCTGAGTGATTCCCAGAGGGTGAACTGGAATGAGAAAAGGGTACTTGTCAACTCTTGGAAAATGATGGCTTTTCCCATCAGAGTTGGGTTTGGCAATTGCTCTGTGGTTAGGCTAACATGTGTAGTGCTTGTACTGTTTGCAGCATCACGTGTTTCCACACGCGTGCCTGGAGGCACCAGCACTTGCTCTAATACGGATCTACGTGGGGTAGTGCATGCGCCCCGTGTTCACGTACATGTGCTCACAAGCCCCTCCTCTTCTTCACAGATTCCAAACTTGTCCTGAAATGACCTGGCGTAGGGAGAGACAGGGGAAAAGTAACCCATTTCAATCCTCTCATCATGTTAGCTGTGAACTTGTTTTGAATACTGGGGCCCCTATACTCACACTGATTTCCTTCCTCTCTGCCCACTGGGCTCCCCTCGCTGCCTCCTTCACCCCAGAAAGGCTCTACACAGTGGTATAAGACCCAGGTGTGTGAGAGTGAGCTGTGCTCAAGGTGATGACTTGCTCTAAGTGCAACCTTGCAGGCTCTTCGTGTCTAATCAGGAGGAAGTCAGGAAATTGTCCTGCCGCCCTGGGACCATCCTCCCCTCTGGCCCTGGGACTGTGGTGGTGTGGTCAGTCACAAGCAAAGGAGCATTCCAGACTTGAGGGCTGAGATTCCACCTTCCCAGGGCTGACTTCTTTATCTCGGTTGCTGCTTCTCTCAGGAGGAGAACCCTGAACCCCCAAGCATTTAGAGGCTGTTGCTGCCCATAGCCTTGAGATGGTCCAACTTGTAAGGCAAATCCCTAGGTTCAGTTCACATCAAACACTCTGGAACTGACGTGGCTTGTCTTGCGTGCCGAGAGAGCAAACAAGAGCTTGGGCTCCATCAGAGGAGGAAGGCCTCTCCTCCCTGTCCAGGATGGTGACATGGCCCTACCCCTCCCACACAAAGGAGGCTATTTATAGTTAGTGTCTATGGCCACCTAGGTATGTCTCTATAAATAGAACTTTCCAGAACAACCTTCCAAGCAAATTTTCTTATCTGTCCCCCAAATAATGTTGACTGACAGGGAGAGGCAAAGCTATATTAGCTTTCCACCAGCAAGTAAAAGACATGGCTGATCCACTGGACAAGTGAGACGTTAATGAGGTTGTGCAGATAAACACTGTCTAAGAGACGAGAACTCTTTCCCCCGGCACCTGTGTTTTTTTTATCCTCCACTAATTATGCCCCGGCTTGGCAAAGACACTAGACAATGCAGGTAAAGCACACTTGTGTCCTGGCTGTCAAGGGGCTGGGGATCTGTTCGCTTAAGTCTACACACAGCAAACTTAGTAAGCATAGCCCAGCATTTCGATTTCTGGATTTTTCTTTATACCAAATCTCTGCATCTTTGCTTCAAAGCTATGTTGAGTTCAGTGATTTTTTTTTCCCACGGTTCTCTTCTCTTTACCACCCTTAGCCTGCGAAAGTGCTGACATAAAATGAAATCCCCTGTGGCAAGGGAGCCTCACCAGGCTATGGGGCTTGATGTCGGCGAGCCCTGGAAGGGCAGATCCAGGCCAGATGACCATCGACAGTGCAACTCCCTGCACTCACTGCTCGGGACTGCGAGGAAAGCAGAGGTTTCCTCAACCCACTGACTGGCTGGTTCAAAGGACAGGTGACTGAAGGGGAGAAGTGTGATTCTGGAAGGCTCAAATGAAAGGGGCTTGGAGCCCAAAAGGAACATGCTGGACCTGAGAGCAGGAAAGCTGAACCGGAGTTGTTGACACGGTGTCTCGGATCCAGGTGCTGGAATGACAGGGTTTGACTGGCAGCAGGGTAGGAAAGCTCGTAGGACCAGCCAGGCCAGGGGGAGCCTTGCTGGCTGTTCTGTTTTTCCTGGGATCATCTCTTGGGGAGCCTGTTTCCCCTGAGTCGACTGGTAAATCATTACAGAGCCACGACTGGAGTAAGTGTGAATGTTTCCTGGGTTCAGCAGCCTAGGACACAAATGAGACTGTTCACCATTATGATCAAATTTTGCTTGCTTGGCTCTGTGCCCCGTGGGGCCTCGGTGTTCCTTTCACAGTCCTCACCCCTCTAGCATCTGAGAGTTCCGAGGCTGTGTTTTCTCTGCTCCGTGGGCAGCCCAGCAGTATGGAAACAGCAGCCTGCCGTCCGTGAGCTGCTCTTTGAGGTGGTCCCCTGCAAGGCTGTAGAGAGAGCTGAGAGCTGGGATCACTGCAGATGCGGAAGGAAGACAGCCTGTGGGCTTCCATAGCAACCTGGCTTCCCTCTGAACTGCCTCCCGCAATTACAGTGCCTTATAATTGCTCTTTCAGCCATCTCTCCACTCATCTGTGAGCTTCAGAGACTGAAGCTTTAATCTCTGTATTCCCAGAACCCAGCTCAGCTCCTGATATGTAACAGGTGTCCAAAACACAGAAGAGGGGCTCCATCAAAGATCTTGGAAGAGAAACAGGCACACTGCAGGCCAGGAAGAGTAAACAAAATTGCTTGGTTTAAAATGATGGATCTGTTGTAAATCAATTATGCTTCGATAAAATTTAATTTAATTTAATTTTTAAAAATAATGGATACATGGAGGGAAATGACTCTTAAAAGGGAGGGCAATATCTTGATAGTGAGCCTTGAGTACCTCAGTTGGTTTTACTTAAAAATGAGTCAGAAACTGAAATCAATCCTCGAGTGTGGATCCAAAACAGGGCTTGAGAATTTGTTTTCAGAAGTTGTGTGCAGAATGGCTGGATTGGGGGAGAGGCACAAGGAGGTGTGGGTTGAGGGGCTCACCAAGGATATGCAGGTGGCCAGAATGAAATGAGAGAGGTAGCAGCTGAAGGTGCATTTGTGTAAAGAAAGAACAGAGCAGAGGGGAGGTTGGTGATGAGCAGGAATTAGGCTGGACCATAGGAGCCACTTATAGGTATGGATTCCTTCATTTGCTCTGGTGGCTACTCATAAACTCATGCATGCTTTATCCAGCCTTGGGTAGTGCCCGTCCTCTTGCTAAGTGCTCTACTCTGTTCAGTGTCAGCCGACAGCTGCAAGTCCCATCCCAGCCAGAGGGCGACCACGTGGTAGAGTGTGGACTCTGGCTTCAGTCTCTGCTGGTTTGTGTCCTGATTCTGCCAGCATGGTTCTGGGCAATTTACTCAATTTCTCTAAACCTCACTTTCCTCATCTGTGAAGTGGGGATAATGACCTACCCCATAGAGTTATCTTGAGGTTTGCTTGAGATAATGCACAGAGCTCACAAATGCACTTATCCATATGATAAGTGGATCTTCCTTTCTTTTAATTGAAGTATAGTCGATTTACAATGTTGTGTTAATCTCTAGTGTACAGTGTAGTGATTCAGTTATACATATATATTCTTTTTCATTATAGGCTATTACAAGGTATTGAATACAGTTCCCTGTGCTATACAGTGGGACCCTGCTGTTTATTTTGTATATAGTAGTTTGTATCTGCTAATCTCAAACTCCTAATTTATCCCTCCCTCTACTTTTCCCCTTTGGTAACCTTAAGTTTGTTTTCTATGTGAGTCTGTTTCTGTTTTGTAAATTAGTTCATTTGTGTCATTTTTTTTTTATATTCCACATATAAGTGATATCATATGCTATTTGCTTTCTCTTTCTGACTTACTTCACCTTCTCCAGGTCTATCTATGTTGCTGCAAATGGCATTATTTAACTCTTTTTCATGGCTGAGTACTATTTAATTATATTCATATATATATATTTATAGAGATATATATCTATCTCACAACTTCTTTATCCAGTCATCTGTTGACGGACATTTAGGTTGCTTCTACGTATTGGCTGTTCTAAATAGTGCTGCTATAAACATTGGGGTGCATCCGTCTTCTCAAATTAGAGTCTCCTCCGGATATATGCCCAGGAGTGGAATTGCTGGATCATATGGTAACTTTATTTTTAGTTTTTTTAAGGAATCTCCATACTGTTTTCCATAATGGCTGCACCAAACTACATTCGCACCAGCAGTGTAGGAGGGTTCCCTTTTCTCCACACCCTCTCTAGCAGATAAATGAATATTTCTTAAGCACCTGCCTATGTGTTGAAAACCATGATATTAGGAGACCGAGACAGATAAAACCCCATCTTGTCCTCTAGTACCCCAAAGACAAATTGTGAGAAGGGAAATCTATAAACTCTGCTGTGTCATATAATGTAGTAACTGATCTGACAGAAGGATAATTTAGTGCCATGGAATTCAGACAAAAAGATTAAAGCGGGCCTGGGGAGTTAAAGAGATGCCACAGAGGAAATGATAATTGAACTGGGTTTTGGAAAGGAGTAGAAATTTGGAAGATGAGAGGAGGGAAGAAGAAAAAGAACTTCATTCTGGAAAAGGCACGGCTATAGAAACAATGAAAAGATTGTGGTTTCCAGGGGTTTGGGGAGACAGAGGGAGGGAGGAATGAATAGATGGAGCACAAGGGATTTTTAGGGCAATGCACTTATTCTGTATGATACTATAGTCATGTCATTATGCATTTGTCAAAACCTATAGAATGTACAACATCAAGAGTGAACCGTAATGTAAACTATGGACTTTGTTTGATAATAATGTGTCCATGTTGGTTCATCGATTATTCCAAATACGCCACACTGATGAGGGTTGTTGAGCGTAGGGGAGTATATGTGTGTGGGTGGGAGGAATATGTGTGAACTCTCTGTATTTTCTGCTCAATTCTGCTGTGAACCTGAGACTGCTCTAAAAAAATAAAGTCTATTAATAAAAAAAAAAGAAAAAAGAAAAAGGACTTCAGGCAAAAGGAAAAAATGCACAAAAGAACAAAAGTTACCGACACACCTCCCTTGCAGGGTTACTGTGGGATGGACTGAGGCACCACGTATGCACAGCACCAGGGCCTGTGAGGTCACAGTAAGCACTCAACACACCAACAAATGCTAGCTTTCTCCGTGCCTTTGCTGAATCCCAGCTGTGTCTTCTCTAGACAACTTGTAGCTCAACCAAGAAAATGGAGAAATGTCTCAGAAAAGAGAGAGAAAGAAGGCAGGGGTTCTAAGGACAAGGCTTATATGACCACGGTTAATGAGTAAATGGAGAGAGTAAAGCACATGTCTGCAAAGGAAGCCAACAGAGGTCACTCAGGGTAAAAGGAGCAGCAACAACAGGGTTCATGTCACATAAGTCAAGGAAGGAGAAGTCTTAAGAATGAGCAGTCAGTTATGTTGCATGTGATGAGAGGTCAAATAAGGAAGAAATGTCACCAGGGCTGCTTCTGGTGACCTTTAGTATCCTCCTCAGAGGTTTCTATGGTAACAGCTGCAGCCACTGTAAAGGGCTGGCTCTCCAGTGTCTGCCCACAGCTCCAGAAATGTTTCTTCTCCCCTTAGAGCCCCCATTTCCCTCTGCAGCCTTCACCTCACCAGGTCCATGGGGCTCACAGATCTCAGTGAGGTGAGAGCAGGAGGACACACAGCTCTACCCGTGGTCACTCCATAGACCAAACCACTTTCCCAGCACAGCCTCACCCACCCAAACCTTCTGGCAGTTATGGTGTCCACACAGGAGAGCCCCACGGTTATGAAGGGCAGTTGCTTGCCAACTCCAAGTCAGCCTCGAGGAGGAATTTGGTAAAATTTAGACAAAGCAAAATAAAATCTTCCTGTGTTACTGTTGCAGCTGGGATTGGTCTACAAACTACCTGGTGGTGCAATTCTCCCAGGAGATGACCTTTAAGGACCCAGACCTCAAATATTTAATGACAAACAATAATGGTTGTCAAGATAAAGACCTATGAGATTGGGTCATTCACTAATGCACTGGTAAGTAACGAGTTCACACTGAACTCTACAAATGTCCATCTAGTCCAGCACCTATACAAAACTCAGGGAATTTACAGTTTCCAAGGACTGAGATTAGTAGACTTGCCTTTGCTTGAATCATATGCGCGTGCACCAGGACATGGGTCCCCTTTGCTTTATTTATAGCTGAAACCTTGGAGGGTGGAATAAAATAGTACTTTCTCCTGAAAGCACAGTAACACAATGGAGAAGACAAATGAACATGGTAGATTTCTCTTTTTTTCTTGCTTCTTCTTTGTCTCATGTTTTCTAAAACCTAGACAGTGAATCGAATCTGAAGAACTACTCTGAGATAGCAGTGTAAACTCTTATGTTAATGTTTAATTCACTTCTGGTTGATCAGTACTTTAAAACTTTGAACAAAATGAACTCCGATAAAGATGAAAGATGAAAGGAGATCTTAATGTAATTTTGGTGAAGAAACAGCAAAAGCAAGTGGTTAAGGAGGAAGCAGTGTGTAAGGAGAAACAAGCCCATAGCTAGGGGATTGGTAAACAGAGCAGGGAGAGCAGGAATCTACGCTTGTATAAGAGAAGCTCTTGCCTCTTCACCAGGGACTGGACTGTGTTCTCACTGTGGTTCTCATCCTGCTGAACCTTCCTCACTCCATGCCCAATAAAAATTTGCCAGTTGGTCACCAGATACTAATCTAGCATCTGCTAATTGCTAAGCAGAATACCTAGCTCATGGGAGCACAGAGAGAAGAATGATATTCTAAAACCCTCTTTAGCTTTATCTCAGAGGTAACTCTGACTCCAGACCAGGTGAGGGGCCCCCATCATGTGCATGGACAACACCCCAACTGTCTTGTTCACTCACTCTTGTGTTTACTTGATGAATATCTGTCTCCTTACAGATTGTAAGCCTCAAGAGAGCAGTGACTCTTGGTGAGTTGATCATATCTGGAGCTGGAGCATCTAATGTAGCGCCTGACACAAAGAGTAGGTCTTCAATACATTATGAATGAGTGAAAGAATGAATGAGCAAGCAATGGAAGAACAAACACCATCTCCGGGCCGTTGAGTTTATTAATTCATCCTCCTTTTGGAACAGCAATGGAAGGATGTCATTCAAATATCAGCTCACTCTCCCCTCCCTTCTCTTTCCTTCTTTCTTTCTGTATCTTTTCTTACTGCTACGCACTTCACTCCCCACCCCTCCTGCCAGCCCCTCAGATATTAAAACAACAACATCACCAACAACCACAAAATGTATTCTGAGTGTCTGCACCCTGGAGGAGGAGGTGGTGGTGCTGGTGTGGGCTGTACGGACACAGCACACGCCCTCTGCTGTGCTGCATGGGGTTTTTATGTAATTGGAACACGTCAATTGAAATGTTCCCAGTTTGGAAAGAGAAGCCATGCCTTGTTGTGGCTTTGAGTTGAGACCAGTTTTTCTTAATCTTTGAAGATGAAGAGCCCTATAAGCAAAGCAAGTCAAAATGAGCCCGAATGCTTCAAGCTCTATGCAAGGCAGGAAGAATGCTGTGCGATAATATTGTTTAGAGAGAGACTTGGTAATTGCTGTACTGGAGAGCCGATATTTGCAGAACTCAATTGTGTGGCGTCCGACTGAGTAAGTTAGCAAAATAAAGACAGATGGCAATGGATTAACTCCAACACACCCACCAGACAATGGCAGCCAACATGGAGAACTGTGGAGTGCTCTAAAAAAGCACTTTCTGGGAGAGTTTGCCAAGTGCCTCCATTAGATGCCACCTAGTGACTCACCCAGACATTGCATCTTGCACAATCGTGTAGACGGAAGAAACAGCTTAAAGAGACTGACCTGTACATAGATTGGCTTTAACAGGAAAAGAGAGAGGAAGAAACACCAGATCGCAAAAGCTTTGAAAATTTGTAGGAGTTTAATGTTCAGTTCACTGAGAAATAATGGTTGGATTCAGTATTCTGCATTGTATGTTTGGGGAAAAAAAGAAAGAGATAAAGAACACAAATCCTGCAAGACAGGTAACTATCTTTCCTCCAGAAATAAATGACACAGACATAGATAAAAGACTCAGGACAATTTATGCATTGGGATCCTGGCTTTATACAACTAAAACTCAGGATCAGGAATTATTCGCTTCAAGTGCCAGTTCCAAATGACTCTCGGGATGGTGTGGGGCTGTGAGGTGGGCTCCAGGCTCCTGGCTGAAACCTTGTGGTCCCTGAGGTTGCTTGTCGTGGCTGCAGGTGAGGGGACTGGTACTACCTGGGTCTGCATTAGACAACCATGTATCAGGCTATCAAATCCCCTAATTAGTTTAAAAAGCTCTTTGTATTCCTACTGTTTGAGGGCAGAAGCTGAAACATGCATAGAACATACAGAAAAGGTGACAGTTCTCCATGTAAAGGAGAGATGAAGAAGTAATATGAGCAGTTTTGTTAGGTTCTACCAAACTAGGGTTTCATTACGTTGGTCCCTCCATTGTGGAAGGTGTTGTGTGATTGGCAATTTACACCCCAGCATATATAATTTAGGGCTTATAGTCCTTGAATAGGTGCCCTGAGGAACTAAGTGAAGAGACACTGATTATTCCTAACTATACATTTGTTTTACAAGAGAAGGTCTAGACAATTTCAGTACAGGCAGACCTCAGAGATACTGCAGGTTCAGTTCCAGACGACCACCATAAAGCAAACATTGCAACAAAGCAACTCACATGAATTTTTTGGCTTCCCGGTGCATATAAAAGCTATGGCTCCCCTATACTATAGTCTGTTAAGTGTGCAATAGCATTATGTTTAAAAAACAATGTACATACTTAAGTTTAAAAATATTTTATTCCTAAAAAATGCTAACCATTATCTGAGGTTTCAGTGAGACGTCATGGTAACATCAAAGATCACTGATCACACACAGATATCCATAACAAATATAATAATAATGAAAAAGTTTGAGATGTTGTGAGAACTACCAAAATGTGACACAGAGCAGGAAGTGAGCAAAGGCTGTTGGAAAAATGGTGCCAGTGGACTTACTTGATACAGGGTTGCCATAAACCTTCAGTTTATAAAAAATGCAATATTTGCGAGATGCAATAAAAATGATGTAGTTTATCCATTGACACATGTGACCAATCCACCTGAAGTGTCTAGATGGGTACCCCAAACAACTTGTGAATACCTTCTGTGTGCCAGGCACTGTTGTAGGCATTTGGGTACACACAGATGAATACGAATCAGTACGTGTGCTGGAGAAGCTTGCATTTTAGTGAAGAGGCAGACATGCAAAGATAAAACCCCAATATTATGGAAGAGATGCTATGACTGACATCATGGCTAAGGGAGATGGGAGCTCAATGGAGAAGGTGATATTCTGGGTAGGTCTTGAAGGATAAGGAGGAATTGAGCAGGCTGAGGATGACCGACTAGAGTTTGCAAGGGCAAGATCCCATGGAAAGGCAACATGTGATGGGGGCATAATGAGCTGAGGTTCAGGTTGACATAAACACAGTACAACAAGAAGCCACTGCCAACAAAACCACAAAGGCTTTTGTGTCTCCTCTGCTTTAACATGGTTTCATGTTTGGACTTGATCCTATAGGCCACTGGTCCCCAATATTCACTTTCTTAAGGACTCCCTTTTTATACTTTCTTTCCAGTGGATCATGTTTTTATAGCTTTCTTTTTAACCTCCCCTAATCCTGCAATTATTAAAAAGTAACATTTATTTCCTATATCAGAAAAGTCATCCAACTTCCATAACTTCCAATGGATAAGCGTGAGCTAAAGCATGTTACCAAACTGAGATGATAAAATACAATTCATGAAAAAAGGCAAGCTCCTATTCAGTGAGCTGTATCATGGGGTATATTGGTCAGATAGAGAACATTTGCTGCTGCCATAGACAAACCCCCCAAATCTCAGTGGTTTAAGACATGAAGGTTTATTCTTGCTCAAGTGAGGTCCACTGTGGGCTGGGAAGCCCCCCTTCATGTTGCAGCAAAGCCACTGAGAACGTTTCTTCCAAGGTCCCTGCATCAGGGCTTCAAAGAGAGAGCATGGAGGAGGAACTCAGTATCACCCTGGAAGTGATCCTGTCACTTTTGCTCGCAGTTCACTGGACAAAACTAGTCACATGGCCCAACCGAACCACAGGGGAGGGTAGAATATGTGGGGATGCATATGGGACATTTCATGAACTGCCTTGGCCATGTGGCATAAATGTGTAATTTTTCTCCTGGTTTCCTGGAGTTCACAGGAGACTCCAGTTGAAAGCCTGGACTATGGCAATAGGAAGCAGGGGAGTGACCGGACTGGTTTCTTTCGCAGAAAGACCACACAGGTGGGAGTTCAGAGAATGGACTCTAGTGAGTAGACTAGAGTCAGGAAGACCAAGTTGGAGGCACTGAGTCAAAACGAGGGAGGATGAGGGCCTGGTCCAAAGCAAGGGAAGGAGCAAGGGAATGGGTTCTAAAAATAGTCTGCGGGTAAAATCCTTCAGTACTGGTGACCAGAGATGATGCCTGGGGGAGTTAGAGGTGTCAGCGTTGATCTTGGGCTTCTAGACTGGGTGAGTCAGAGGTACCACGGCAGCAACAGCCTGACTCAGAGCGGAAGTCGGGGCCAGGCAGGCAGGATCCCCTACTCCAGAGTTGCAATGGTTGCCAGTCATCCCTTTTTTCCCTTCTGACCTCATCATTTGCTCTATCCCCTCCCCACCCAAGAAAACACCAGGTTTGAATCACAGCCTGTGGAAACTCAAAAGCCAAGGCACCAGACTTAGGGCAGGTCTGGCTCGATGTTCCAGACTCCAACCTGGGATTAAAGCCTTCCTGGCGCTACCTGTCTATGCTCAGGTGCTCTGTTAAGCGTCCGGGCCAAACGGCACTTAGAGCTGCCACTGCTGACGCCGCCCAGTGCTCCTTCTGCTCTTCTACTCACTTTCTTTCATCAGGTTTTTTCCCTTCTGGATGCTTCCCAGTTGCTCCTACTGACCTTGCCAATTTTCACCAAGCATTACAGCCGCCTCCTGATCACTCAGTGGAGATTATAATCAAATGTACCAACGCGCTTCTTGTTCAGAAACCCCGTGAGTCCTGTCTCCCACTGGACAGCAACCTCATCTGTGGAGAAGTCTGCGTTTTAGTGAACTTCACCTTCCCAATGGCCGTGAACCGAGCAGAAAGGAGCAAATCCCACCCCTCTCAATAAAGGGGCTGTGCAAGTTTAATGATGAAAAAGAAAGTATTATCTCTGGGGAGAATGTAAAATGAGATTATCAAAAGGCAACATTACTGTATTAGGGTTCTCCAGGTAAACAGAATCTATATATACATTTTTTAAATGCTGAAAAATATATCCATGCTTGTTTTAATATTGGGAAACATTTATACCTACTTGCCCAGTTAGGTTACTTAAATGTGACTTAATAATTAAATATAATTAATGCTCCATGCAGATGCCCCATTTCCTAATTTTAAAATATGACTATTAATTATAAAGATATTGGGCCACAAGATACCTCCAAGAAAGTTCAAAGAGATATTCACTAAATACTGAAAAAGTATGAAACAGAGAGTATTCAGCAATAGCCCCATTACATTTTACCGGAAACTGAGATGAGAAATACCTTCTTGGGGTTTGAGAGACATCAATAGTATATGTAAAATAAATGGAAAAATGTTTAATAAGAAAACTATCCATACAGGCCACATGATAGACTCAACAGTGATGTATCATTGAAACACGCTGACACCCTAAGGCTTCCCACCACGTGGGCAGAAGCAGCAGTGGTGGCTGTGGGACCTCTGCCATCCAGCCAGCACCCACCAAGCCAGTTCCCCACAGCTGGAGGCCCTTCTGGTTGGTTGTTTCTCTGGGCCACGACTCAATGGATAAAACATGTTGATAGCTGTCTTTAGATTGTTGATCAGAAATAGTTCTTGAACAAAAAGGTGTTCTTTTCATGCCAGGTCTAGACTTTGGATGAGATGAACATAAAGAAAAAGGGGAAGAAGAGGTACTCTCTTGGTCAGCTGGACAGTACTTTCTGGGCTGTCCTTCCATGCTCTCTTTACTGAATTCTTTAAGATCCCACTCAAATGTTACCTCCTCTGTGCCTCCATCATGGCCCATTCCCTAACTCAAGGCAGAATGAGTTACTCTCTCCTTGGACCTCTTGTAACACTTGCACATAGAGTTACCATATTTTAGGACAATTAGTTTTTTATGTATATGTGTCCCCTACTATTCTTTACTCTGAAGACAAGGGTTACGTCTTAACTCAGTATCCTTAGATCCTGGCATTATAGCCAATGCTGGCCGGGTAAATGTTAAATTTCATTGGCCCTTACAATACATGGTACGCCACTTGTCACAGTCACACCCAATCAGACTTTGGAGAACCAAGAACTGGCCTGTGCAGATGGAGAGCTCGTCTCCATTTTAATTTGTGTATCAGGCTTCGTGTTTCCTGCCAGTCTGCCAAGCTTTTGACCCAGATTCCTTCTCTGAACCTCTTTCCCTGGTCCAAGTGCAAACATAACTCCTGCTTTGACCCAGATCCACTGCCCATACTTGTTCCAGATCAACAGGGTCTCCGGCATTGGCCTCATCTATGAAACCTGATGTGCGATCAAGGCAACCCTGGTGAAGAGCCAGGTGGGGCAGGCTGGCACTGCAAGGTCCCAGGGTGACATCTGACTCTGCCAGCTGTCTGCGAGACAGCTGGGTGGGCCAAGCAAAATAAGCTTTCACAGACTCAGGTATCCAATGTGCTGTCCACAGAGAATCCTGAGGTAGGAAGAGGTCCTGAGGTGGAGCTCAGGAAGGAGCAGATTGGTCAGTCAGGATGTCTTGCTTGCCCCTCTGGCTGTGAACATCTCATAAAAGAGGTAAGGATGAGACCGGAACAAGGGTGCAGGGAAAACGAAAAGGGGAAAGGAGATATATGGAGGTTCAACCAAGTAAAGGGATGAATTCTACTTAGAATTAACTAGGGCCCTGTTGCCCCTTAAAGTGGGTTGAAGTGGTCCCAAAAGCTATGTTCATGTCTTAATCACTGGTACCTATGAATGTGGACCTGTTTGGAAAAATTGTCTTTACAGATATAATTAAGGCTCTCAAGATGAGGTCTTCTAACTCTAATTTGAAAAGGTACATGCACCCTAATGTTCATAGCAGCACTATTTACAATCCTAAGACATGAAAGCAACCTAAATATCCATCGACAGATGAATGGATAAAGAAGTTGTGATACACACATACAAACACAGATACACAATGGAATACTACTCGGCCATAAAAAAGAATAAAATAATGCCATTTGCAGCAACATGGATGGACCTGGAGACTCTCATACTAAGTGAAGTAAGTCAGAAAGACAAAGAAAAATACCATATAATATCACTTATATGTGGAATCTAAAAAGAATGACACAAATGAACTTATTTACAAAACAGAAACAGACTCACAGACATAGAAAACAAATTTATGGTTACCAGGGTGGAAAGGGCAGGGGGTAGAGCAATAAATTGGGAGTTCAGGATTTGCAGATACTAACTACTATATATATATAAAATAGATAAACAAAAAAGAATTTACTGTATAATACAGGGAACTATATTCAATATCTTGTAATAATCTATAATGAAAAAGAATACAAAAAGGAATATATATGTAATATGTATAATTGAATCACTATGCTGTACACCAGAAATTGACACAACATTGTAAACTGACTCTACTTCAATTAAAAACATTTTTTAAAAAAGATGAGATCTTCCAGAATTTAGAGTGAACCCTAAATCCAATGACAGGTGTCCTTAATACAGACAGGTAGAGGAAGATTTGTGACAGATGCACAGAGGCAGAAGGACATATAACAACAAATACAGAGAATAGGGTGATGCTACCATAAGCCAAGGGATGCCTGGAGCACCAGAAACTGGAAGAGGTAAGGATTCTCCTTCAGAGCTTTCAGAGGGAGGTGGTCCTGCTGACACCTTGGTTTCAGACTTCTGATTCCAGAGCTGGGGGAGAATAAATTTCTATTGTTTCTAGCCACTGAGTTTGTGGTACTTTGTTTGGAAGGCTAAGAAAATGAATACACCCCTCCTTTGCTCATTTACTGGGGACATAGGTATGCATTGGAGTGTTTGGCTCTATGAGGAAGGTTTTCAGAACATTAGGGAAAGAAGACAAGGAATAAGGGAAGAGGTTGGCTTAGAACCACACAGAAATAGCTCTTTTTCTACCCAAATCATCAGCTGAGATCCAAAGTATCCATCAGAAGAAATTTTCCATTATTCAATTAAGTTCTCCCTAAGAAAGAATCTTCCACTTACAAGGGAAGTAATGCTAACAGAAATAATAATAATTACTGGGAGCATGTCATATATCAGGCTCTCTCAAGTGTTCTACATATATCCATTTTTTTCTGATGAGAAAACTGATGCACAGAATGATGAGGTAAATCTTTATATCATACTTACTATATGCCAAGCCTTGTTGTAAGAATTTTACAGTTCTTAACTTATTCAATCCTCATAACAACCCTGTGAAGGAGAAATTTTTATTTGCATTCTACAGATGAGAAAACCAAGGAAAAGAGAGGTGACATAACATGTCTAATGTCACACAGTGAGGAAGTACAGAGGCTGAAATTCAAATCCAGGAAATCTTGTCGCCAAAATTCTGCCCTTATCTAAAGCTATCCCAGAGCCCTAGGTAAAAGAATTGGAATTTGAATGCAGGTGTGTCTGACTCCACATCCCATGTGTATTCATAAGCTACATTGCCTTAGAAAAACAAGAGGTGGAATCACATTGTGAACAGAAGTCCTGCCCACATGACCAACCCTGTCTGCCCTCTCAGTTACCGGCTCTGAGGGTCGTCAGCCAGGAAGGAATTGCTCCCTGTTGCTCACACAATCCTGAGCACAACAGCCAGTGTAGTTGGAAGCTCAGACTTAACCTCCTGGTGGAGACTGGCATGGGCTTTGTGGGCCAGTCCCTGGGAGACTGCAGGAGAACCCTAACCACCTCCCTCCCTTCCCCCTCCCCCATGCTGTCCCATCCATGTTTACCCAGTTATGTAACTGAGCTTTTTATTGTTTCAACAAATATTTATCAGGAATTTATTGTATGCTCTGCAATGTGGCAGATGGTGGAGATAAAGGCTGAGGTCCAGGCAAAGCATGCATGGACTCCAATTCAGAATGACAGATGCTATCAAGGAAGAATAATAATAGCCACTGCCTTCAGAGTGCTTGTTAGGTGCCAGTCATCATATAACCCTCCCAATACATGCTGCTCTGGGAGGGTCACCCACCCAGTCTTGGGAGGTCGAGGAAGGCTCCCTGGAAGAGTCCTGGTGGACACCTGAGGGATGAGTAGGAGTTAGCCAAGTAAAGAAAGAGAGCCAAGGAGAATGGTCTTCTAGGCAGAAGCCTGAACTTGAGAAGGCACATAGTATATGTCGTAGAAAGGGAAAGCAGCTCAGTGTAGCTGGGGGCAGAGCAGGTGTTGGGAGTGGCAATGGATGTGGTAGGAGAAGTATGTCTGCAAGTGAACACCATCATGGCCTTTTCACCCATGATACAAGGGCCTGCTGGACTGCAGTCCTCCCTATCAATGCCTGTCAGCTGGGACACTTAACATCTTCCTGCTCTTGCTGGACTCCTTGTCCCCTGTCTGCTGCCTGGAGTCCTGCTTCTAGGTGGATGGACCGCCTAGAACTACGGCCCTTCCACTATCTGACTGCGGGCACCACTACTGCCCAAAAGCTCCTTGGATACTGAAACTGGCCTTAATGGCGCTCAGGTTCACGGCCCTCTGTGGACATCTCCAAATCGATGGTGGGACACCACCAACCCTGGATAGCAGATCCGAAGGACAGTTATTCCCCTAGCCATGGCCAATCTGCCCCTTGCTCCCCACTTTCTGTGCCTTATGGGGTCCCTGAATGCTTTAGGAAGATGCCTACCCTCTGAGGGTTAAGAAGAGACTCAGAGCTGTGTTTGGTGTAGGCTACACAGCTGGTCAGTGGGGGGACCCTGGCCTCCTGACTCTATATCCGGGGTTTTGGTTAAGCGTAACTGTTTTGGAGACATGTAGCCTGTGTCTGAACACAGGTTGTACTGCTCAGCAAGTTACTTAGCTTTCCTAAGCCTTGGTGTCTCCAACTGTAAAAAGGGGTAATAATTTATCTCCCTCATAGGCCTATAGTGAGAATTAGAAAATGTGTGTAAAGAACTGAGCACATGGCCAGGCACCTCCCCCAGGTCTGAGGCATTCATTTTCCTGACTGCCAATGGCTCCCTAAACCAAAGGAGGCTTTTTGCTCAAGGTCATGTCCCTTTTCTGGGACAGCCCATATTCAATGATGGGCTGATGTGAGAATACAAGTGCTGGCCCCTTTTGCCCTAGAAGGGTCATCAGTATTGACCTGATGCTATTCCCTAGAGCAGTCCTGGGTAATTTTCTACATACAAATCTCAGAGTCTCAGACAACCCGCACTGCAATGATGCTGAGATGAGCTGTGATGATGGCACCTCAGTGCCTTTAAAGATCAAGACTGTGCTGATACTGATAAGAATATGCAGTGGGTGTCAAATTAATTGATTTGGCTTATATTTATTGCCTATTCTCAAATAAGTTATTTATTTATTTATTTAAAGTTTCTATTAGAAAGAGAATACACAAACTTGAATTTCACAAGTATATATGATTTTCAAAAGTGTGATATTTCTTTAGCAAAGACTCAACTTCAGGCTCCTTTCAGACATTGATTCTCAGTATGTCACTAGTCTGAGTTAAGCAATATTTGCCTTTTGTGTTAGAACTGAAAACCAAACAACAACAAATTCATGAATTCAGCTATGACTATTGTTATCTATTTTTGCCCTAAGTCTAAATTATACATATCATAAACTATCATTCGCCTTAGTAAGAGTATAGGATCATTTGGGCAAACCAATATTCTGATAAATAGCATTATCACATTTCCATACATACTTTGCCAATTTTTAATGAATTAGAAAACAGTAAAACATATTTAACACTTAAAGTCTGCTGCACACAATTCTATTTTTCATAATTTCAAAGGCATTTGGCATTTGAATGATTAGCAGTTCATTATAAATGTGTGCAGATAAGCTACTAGAGAATGACAGATAAAGCCAGTTTTAATCTAAGTGTATCTGTGATTATGATAAACATGAATACCCACATTTGCATACCTTCATCTTGTTGAATACAATTATGTGGACTGTTGTTATAAAAATTGGTAATTGTAGTATAGCAGGAAACTCACTGATTCAAATGAGAGGAGACAGATACATGTTTAAAGTAAGATAAAATTTACACACACTGTACATTAGGTGTACACTTTGATGAAAATGATACATACTAGTGTAACCAACAAGATATAGAACATGTCCAAAGCAGGGATTGTGTGGGAAGGTCTTTGGACCAACAGTGTGCTTGGTTTCACGAGACAGCTTGTCAGCGGCTGGATCTTGGTGCCGCTTCACTCCTCTTGTCATCTCCATTGCTTCCAGCAGCTTCCATCAGCATCCACCGCACCTTTCCCCGGCTGATACTCACTGCACACAGTTTTCATCAGACTGAGGGTGACTTCCTCTCACTGTCCCAGGCGGGGCTGTTTCCACTTTCCCTTCTCAATAGTCCATTGTTGTCTTACTGGTTTCAAATGATTTTTCTCACAGTGGACACACATAGCAATCAGATTTCCCTGCTCCTTCCAGGAGCCTTCCAAACCTTGGTTCGTAAATCTTCCCAGTACAGTCCTGGGGAATGAGTAGGGAGCAAGTCATACCATTTGCTTTTATAGATGGACGCCTCGAAGCAAAGTGAAGTGAAATGGCTTCCTAGGCCAATGAGTGACACTAACTCACAATTATATGACCTAGTTTGTGCCGTGTTGGTTTTTGTTTTTGTTTTTGTTTTTGTTTTTGTTTTTGTTTTTGTTTTCCTCCAGGAGGAAGGGGATTATGATGGAGTTCCAGAGACAGTTATCTTATCTCTTTAAGCCTCTCAATTTTTCTCGCCTCTACTTGACAGGCTATTCCACAGTCCAGGTGTGAGGAAACAGAGGCCTGCAGGAGACACAGCAGTAAGGAGAGGCACAGGGGGATCGGGGTGAAAAGCCTCAGGTCTTGGTGATGTTTTTACAGATGAGGAACAAGAAAGAGACAGCAAAGGGTCAAGATGGGCAAAAAAAGTCAAAACAGTAGTTCTTCGCACTGTTTTATCTGCACACTTCCTGCAGTTTCATCTTCAGCAGCTTAACAGTTTAATTTCAATATAGGTAAACATTTTTAATTTGACTCTTTTCAGTATCAAAAAGATGACAACGTAGAAATTGTAAAGAAGACAGTGACTTCTCTGGGAAATCCCCCTTCTCCACCCCAAACGATCCTCCCCACAATGTTCTTCACGTTAACTGATTGGCTGTGTTGAAATAGCCACATTTAGGTATTAAAGGAAATATATATTTAGAGGCTTAGGAAATTATGCCAAAAGATTTTCCATGCTTTGGGCAACGGGAGGCGTAGCCACCCAGCGTGTTAAAAGGAACTGTGCGGCTGGCATCGCCCCTGCCCTACCTCTCCAAACAGAGTCAGGAGACAGGAGCGGTCGGAAATGGTACCACTCTCGCGCTGTTCTTATTGGCTGGGTTGCAGTTCACCTCATGCCCTTGGCGTAATGACTATGCTGTGGGATTTGACAGTTGCAACATCTAATCTGCCTCAAAGGCTCTCTGCACTTCTAGGGAGTTTCACTGGACCTCCCTTGGTCTGGTGTAAGATCTAGCTACAACTTTAATTACTAGTCTCCTTGAGAGAACCATGGAGACTGTCTCCCGCACCATGACTCCGTCCACTCAGCTATGAATGAACAATCCAGCTCTTGACGGCTAACTCCCCAAACAAGCGTCAAACCAAAGTGTGAGTAAAACAACGTGTGTCTT
The DNA here is from genome assembly GCF_048773025.1 of Camelus bactrianus. Taxonomy (NCBI): domain Eukaryota; kingdom Metazoa; phylum Chordata; class Mammalia; order Artiodactyla; family Camelidae; genus Camelus; species Camelus bactrianus. The sequence goes on from NC_133552.1 coordinate 18,914,466, forward strand.
ATACAGCCCAGCCCGGACATGCCACTCCTATGCTGCTTCTTAGGCAGCATTGTACAGTCATCTGCAGCCTGAGTAAAACTTTCTCTGGCACCTTCTTCTGACTCACCAGAGCATCAACTTAATCCACTATAATAATATTCTATGTAGCTGTACTTGTGGAAGAGGCATCATCAGGGTTGCTTAGCAGCAGAAATTGGTTTATTAAAAACAACTTTCAGTGAGGAAATCACCCCCTCATTTTCCTATGGATTGTGTCTTCTGGTTGATTGACTCACTAACTGAACGGCTAAAAAGATTTTCTCCATGTACGTGCCTGGAGAGCAAAACGGCTAGGAAAGACTCAATATTACAAAGTGGATCAGACACCTTGAAGCGACTAGGGGCACCATGTTTCTTCTGTCCAGAAACCTCTAACTAGACAGTCAGAGGACTCAGTGAAGCTGAGTGTCCCTTGCGCAGCTGTCAGGTTTCATATGAGCTCCAGCAGGATGAGGAAGAAGCTCAGAGAGGGAAAAGGGACAATGTGTCAAGCTGGGGATCAGGACAATCAACCCAGGAAAGGATGCAGACTTGAGTTGTTACCTGGTGACTCGAGGCACCACTGTTGCCAAATTCATTTTGTTGAACTATGTGGACTAACAGTTAAGCTCATGGGGCCAGGAAGGTAAGGAAAATAGCAAAACTACCTCTGTAAGAGGGGTGGGAGGGAAAATCATCGACATTTATTGAATGATTATTATGTGCTAGCCATCGTTCTAAGCGCTTTTGGAACGCAGAAAGAATTGTCTTTAAAGATCAGAAACTAAGACTTTGAGAGGTTAAGTTCATGAATTCCGTTACCTGTAAGCACAGGGATGGGATTTGAGCCCTGGCAACCAACATTCCTATCCACCGTACTCTCACTCAGATAATTGTGACCATGAGGGGGATTGTGGCCTTCAGCTATCTGATCTTCCCATTTTTTCAAGAAAGCCAGTTTATCTAAATTTATTAATGAGATTCTTCAGAATTTTTAAATTGTTGGCAGTATCTTTTTTAAAACGTTTTTATAAAACTCACTTCAGGTCAGCGATTGAATGCAGACTGAATGAGATCTAGGATTACTTCCTGCCCAAAGTCATTAATTAGGTCACTGTTCAACCTGCAACCCTGTGTACATGTTGGGTAAACCTGGAAGTGGGAATATAAACAGGAACCCACACCTGTCCCATTGCATAAAATGTCCTTTGGGGAAGCTTTGCTACATTGGGTCATTAGAGTGAGTCTGACCACCTAGACTTGTTAGTTTTACCAGAAAACTGGGGGAAACGTGGATTTCAGATTTGCAATGGAGTAGAGTCTAGACCTGGGTATTTACGCCAGCATGTTATAATCCTATAATTCATAGAGGTCACTGGGTTATAAGTGAGATACTGACCCTCTCAGCCCTAAAGGGACTGGGTCTAGAGATTTCTTATCTTAGTTGATGACCTCTGGCCGTAAGTAGCTCCTCTTTTCAGTTTACCTCATGCTACAAATACTACAATTTTTTAAAAAGTGTGCCATGAAGTTAAAGCAGTTGGGAAGTGCTATTCTGGTCTGTTTCTTATATAATGTGTATTGTCCATCAAGCTTTTTCCTTTTTAATGAATGGTATCTACATCTTTATATCTATATCCTTTAATGAAACGTTTCTCTTCTGCTCCCCTGGATAGCAACAGATCTTATTTCCAGTTCTCCCCTTCCTCATTATTCATGGATCTTTTTATTAAAAACATATCATTTCATTCATTTATTCATTCTAGTTCTCTTTCTGACTTCCAATCTCATATAGCAAGGATGGGGAGTGAAACAATGTGTGATCTTTTCGTGCCCTGATGCTGCCATTTGCAAAATGAAGGGGTGGGCTAAGTGAGCCCCTAAGGTGCCTCATGCATTCCAGAATTCTAGCACTTCTTGGAGGACTGTAAGAGGAGAGAAGTAGTTACAAACACACACAGATACACACACACAAAAATGTTAGAAGTCTTTGGTGTGTGAATTCAAGAGGGTAGGCCAGAGGTCTCTATAAAAAGTTAGGATTATGACTAGGATGGATCAGGCCCTAGGACACTGAGAACCAGGCAGCACCATGAAGGTTTGTGACATAGGAGGTCTCACTCCGCCCACCAGAAGTGAACTTCTCATGATGGACTTTCACAGGTTAGAACATATTTTCACATAGAATAACAGCTTGCAGATTGAGAAGCATTTGAACACAATAGTGTTGTGTCTGATCCTCACACAATCTTGGGGGCAGACAGTAGAATGTCTAATCTCCCATTTTACAGATGAGGAAACTGAGTTCACAAGCAGTTAAGGTCACAGAGCTGAGTCCCCGCTTTGGTTCCCATGAATCTCTGTAACACTTACAGGGAATGGGAGTCAGTGGGGTCCTATCAATGAGCAGCCATCTCAGAAGCAGAAGCCCTGGACATGGAGCTGGGGACCCCTGGGACATAGTGCCCTTGCAGGCTGAGCAGAGGCCTGTGCCTGTGAATGCCATGATCGGTGGGTCACCAAACAGATGCATTAGATTTGGGGGTAGCCTGACCAGTCAGTTTGCATACTCTCCACTGGGGCTATGTCCTTGTGGTAACATCTCCAACCTAGACACTCCCGGAGTCCCTCTTCTGGAATGTTCCAGGACCACAGCTTTGGTGCTCTGGGAGGCTGTGGAATCGAAACAATCTAGGAGTCTGCAGGGACTCATGCTTCTCTGCTGTGTGCTGTCATGTGAGGCCGGATGCTAGTGTGCACTTTTGCTGCTGTTCAGACTGCTTATCCTCTATAGGTTATTATTCCACAAGTAGACCTGGAATGTTTTCTCGTACATCTGAATTTAATTAAGAACCTTTTTCTTGCTGACATGGATGTGGTCTTACTGTTTCTAGCCAGGCCAGACAAAGATGTTTGAAGACAGATTTCTGAATCGTGGGCCAATTTCCCTGATCTTTTAAACCCAAGGCCTCTGCTGTGAAATGGAGATTTATAACTTTGACACGCTATCTTCTGTCGCTCTCTGGTCACTAGGGAGCATGCAGAAGCGACTGCTCCCAAGAGTCAAGGTTGTCCCCTGCACCCTCGCTAAAGTCCTCACGGGATTCAGAGGACTACCTAATTTTCAGTATTTGGAAGACTGTGTCAGGATCATCCCAGCTGTACTTAATCATCTCATGACTTGGGAGGGGTGGTAATGGGATTAAATCTTCCAGACTGTGGTCCATTTCTGATGTGTCTAGCCTGTGGAACCTCCGAGGGCATTATGAGCTCTCCTTTCTGTGTCCCAAAAGGACTAAGAGCAGAAACAAATATTTATTATTTTGGTAGCTTCTCTGTTTAGCAATATTGCACCTTTGGTGCTGATGCTGCTTAAAGAATAAGAGAAGATTCAGTAGCGCTGACAATTGTTATCAAGGGCACATTCCAAACCCTCTGCCCCTGCCCTTGCGTGATGGCCATGCCCCCTGCACCTCTAATTGCTCCCCAGGTGCTCATCCCAGCAGCTGGCTCAAATTTAAACAACCACCCCCAGGGAACACTGCCTCTTTGGTGCATGTTGTAATCAGGAGATTATGTCTCTCTTCAGATTCTGGGGTTCACGCCATTTAGGGTGGAAAGTTTGGGGAGCAGCAATGCTGGGACAGTAGCATCCATGCAGCCATCCAGTCACACCTCCATCTAGTCTTCCTTTACCCAGTGACGAGTGCCCAGTGTGTGCCACGTGCTAAGCTGGGTGCTGCACATTCAGTGGTGAACATAGGAGCCTCAATCTCAAGGGGCAGCTTCTGCTTCTGTATAGCAGTTCAAGGAACTTCATCCGCCATTGTTTCAGGTGTGTTCATTATTGCCAGGAGTCTGTTCAGAGACCTCATTACATTTTGGAAGCTCTGGGTCCTCTCTGCTCCTTGGGACCCTGGCCCCTGGTTGGGCTTGGCCCTCAAAGGGCCACCGCCAGCACCTTCCAGATGAGTACTGCGTATGGAGAGGGGCAGGGCCTGGGGCCCCCACAAGACCGTGTCATCCCTGGCTGCAGCCACAGAGGTTTCATCGTGGAGGGAAGCTGAGCTGTGAGCATGTTGCTAGGCTGTGGCTCTTTATTTTTATAAATGAGCCTTGTGCTTAATTTAGAAACCTGCTTTTGCTTTTTCTTTCTTTTTTTTTTTCCAGCATCATCTGGCTGGCTGGCAGCATCAAACAGTTGTATTTCTGACCCAACAAGCACTCATGGGTGGAAGAGGGCAGGAAGAAGGTTGGGGAGAGGACTGATGCCAGCCAGGCTGCCTCACAGGGAGGTGGAAACACGTGGCCATGCCATTAGCATCCTGTTCTGGATGAGTTTCATCTGTGACACCTACATAGTTCTTACTGGGAACAACAGGATTAAAAGCGGCCCTGGTGCTGGTTCCTCTTCTGATTAACCACACCCGGTACACAGCGGAACAGAAAGCCAAGCTGCACAGAAGAGGACCAAAGTCAGGTGCCAGAAGCAGGTGACGTCCAGAGCCTCAGTTCTTTGGCCATGGCTATTTTAACAGAGTAGCTTTTTTTCTGCAGCTATTATGATGCAAGGATATTTTGATTAGGCCTAAAAATTCAGCCGATAAATGTTTAGTTTTTCAGCACAGGGAATGTAGCTAGTATTTTATAAAGAGTATAATCCATAAAAATAGTAAATCACTATGTTGTACACCTAAAATTAATGTAACATTGTAAATCAATTATACTTCAATAAAAAGTAATTTTAAATAAATGATGAGTAAAATGGGCCTTTTTTACTCCATCTGTGAGTTTCACACCAGCCCCCCAGTTTGCCCAATTGCCAATCCTACCTCTGAACATCAAGGTGTGTGAATCAGGGAAGGTAAGGTAAAGGTGTGGCAGAGATTCAAAATGGGAGAGATATCGGGGATCGGGTAACAGTCAAGGACGCAGTAAATGTCAGGAACGAAGTGCCCATCAGAACTGGCAGCAGATCAGGAATGGCGGGTGGTTGAGAGGCAAAGAGAGGGTCAATAGAACTGAGATGGAGCAAGAATCAGAGATGGAGCGAGGGGTGCGAATTTGGTTATAAACCTAAAATCCAGTGAGCTTACATTTTGGCTCCTCTGCCTGGAGGCTGTTAGAACAGCTGCATGAAATTGCTGGGCAAGAAAATAGTCCACTTAGGATTCAGAACAGCTCATGCTGGCTCTTCCATGGGAAGTGTCTGACTCATCAATGTCTATGCATTTCACTTCAGGGCTGGTTTGAGCCTCAGTTTTCCCACATAAAATGCAGATGATCATGTCTACCCTTCTCTGTCCCCACTCGTGTTCTCCCTCCAAGCGACAGGATGAAGAATGAGCCAGCAGCTCGTAAACTGCTTGGAGCCACTTGAAGAAGGTGCTTGCATACCCAGCGGGCATTAGTCTATATGAGTGCTCGATGAGTCAAGGGTTTCTGAGTTGGGCAAGTGTAGCCGTCTCTGCCTGGTGACTCATGTGGACACAGTGATGCCTTTAGCTGGAATGCACGGTGTTGGTGATGAATTTGTTCTTGCCATGGAAGAGAACTTCTTCTTTACCCAAATGCTATCAACGTGAGGAGTATGCACAGGGGCACCAGGGGATTAGATGGGAAAAAGTTGAATCACTTTGCTGTATACCCGAAACAAACATGGCATTGTAAATCAACGGTACTTCAATTTAAAAAAAAAAAAAAAAAAAAAAGAGTTGAAAGGAATCTGGCGTTTCTGGCTGCCATCCAGAGTTCCACTGTACAAAGAACTATGGTGGCATGTTTGTGCCCAGTCATCGACTTCTCTTTGCCAGCAAAGAAATTCTTCCAAATTCATCTGCCATTTGTCAAACTTGCCAAAGTCCGCAGAGGTAATTCTGGTGTAACTGAAGGTGGAGGAAAGAGAGCGCTTTCTTTACCAGATTTCACTCCTCTCTGTGTTGATCTTTTGCATTTCATGAAGATGCCTCACTGACTTGAGTGTGGAGTGTCCCTCTGGAACTGTTACAAGGAGACAGCAGATGCCAGGGCCTCAGCTTCCAGAAGCCTGACCTGGGGCTGCCAGGTGGCTGGGCAGAGACCTGATTCTGAGCCCTGAGAGTGGAGGCGAAGGGCAGGAAGGGCAGGAAGGGCATGAGTGTGTCTGCCGCTTGCTGACCCAGCTGCGCTTCCGAGAGCTGGCCGCCCCTGATCCCCATTCAACCAGCCAGAGCGCCATCTCCTTTGTTACAGCTAATCTTTGTTCCCGCCACCAACTCATCTTTCTTTGTTATTTCTCATCATGCCCCTGCCTTCAGATTTCTTATGGATTCCTTTCTCAGGCGTCGTGTTTTGATTTCCTCCTCACATTTATTTCCAAGTGCCAAGAACAACTTTGTTCCGGCAGAAGGATATTATTCGGCTTTAAAAAGAGAAGGAGCAGTAGCTTCTCTGCACTAGCATTCGTTACGTGGATTTACATGGGAATTTATTCTGGGAGCTGTTCAGAGTCTCCCTCAAGTCTCCCACCCCCACCCCAACAACAAGCTTCTGTCACAAGGAGTCCTCCGCTTTCATCGTTTTTAACCAGATGACAATAAGAGTTTTCTTTCAGAGCTGGGGTAGAAGTGCTCAGCAACCCCCACATACCATTACTCCCCAAGGACCCTGGCTGGGCCCTCCACTGAACAGTACAATGTGCGCTGTTACCCTTGTTACAGATCTGAACCTTGGCCCCAGTATTTGTGCGATAAACCTTGAGACCTGTTCTGGAATAGTTGATTTTTCCAGCCCTTGGGTGTGGAGTTCATCCCTTGGGGCGGCCCTCCCTAAGCAACTGACAAGCACTCCCAGGTTTAGCTGGAGGGGGGTCGGGTCCTACTGACACTTGCTTCTCTGTTGTCATCGTGTTGGACTTAGTGACACGCACCAAGCACAGTAGCTGGCGTTCTCACCGGTCCCTGTTCATGTTCTGAGGAGGTTGTGTTGCCCCATCTGCAGTGATTCAGGAATTTGCTGTTGGACACAGAACTAAACTCAGGGATAGGAAGGGCCCCCAGGCAGCAAGCAAGCCTGCCAGGCCTGTCCCCAGACAGGGGAGTGACTGAGTCCTGGACTTGATCTGCCTGGGCCTTCTGTAAACTGGACCCTCTAGACCAGTGGACATTCTGTCCTCCAAGAACAAAGAACTGCCCTTGTGGGGGAGGGGAATGGAGGCTTTGAGAGGTCAGCCAGCAAGACTCCTGCCTCAGGGACTAAAGCTAAGTAATCAGGCTTAGCCTGCATCCAAGCAACCTTCGATTGGAAGGTGCTTCCAGGTCCATAAATCGGCTCCTTTGAGTCCCACCACAACTCCTGGAGGAAAACAGGGCAGGTGTTATTATTCTGACTTTACCAATGGGGAAACTAAGTTTCAGAAAGTTTAGTGAACTTCCTTAGAGAGTCAACTAAGTAAATTACTGGTGAATATGCGACAAGAAACCTCCGGCTCCTGACATCTCTCCTGTTTTTCCATTACCCTATGCTGGACTTCAGCACGGAGTAAGCAAAACATCAAACGCCAGTCGTTTTCAGACATCAGACAGGAAGCCTGTGGCTCTGGTAAAAATTATGATAGAGCTCTTTGGATTGGAAGAATCTCTTTTCCTGTATGTCCAGGAGAGCCCCTGTATCAGGGCTGCTTGTAAGAAATAGAGAACTGAGCTCAGTGTCTTCAAAGACGATACCAGGTTGAGGTAGGCTTGTTTTCTTGCTGTTTTATCTTCTGAGTTACCAACGACATGGACCCTGAGCAGGTGTAGCCTCAATTCCTTCACTTCCTTCCAGGCCCAGTGGTGGCGCTACAGATGTTCACTTTCATCGGGCAGACCTGCATCGTCTTGTTCTCCAAATTCCTCTTAATGCAGCCACAGACTCTCGGGAGCACAGGACTCCCCAAAGTGGGAGTGGGTGCCTGGATGTCCCTTTCCCATCAGTCTTCCTGGGTTCCAGCAGACAGCAGACTGGACGTGCAACTCAGTAGACACATGCAAGCAAACGTGTGCTTCTAACGTTTTGTAACCTGCCTCCCACAAAACAGAAGGCACTCTTTCCCTTGCGTTCGTCCCTGCCTTGTTCTTGACATTTTTAATGTGCTGAGTCTACAGCCGACTTTGCATTCCCAACACTTCCCACTTGAATTGGCTGCTGGTCCCTCCAGGCCGGAGGATCCCAGTCACGTGCTACACCCCAGAGAACACTGTCCGCTCCCTTTCTGGGCAGGCTACCCTCCTCCTCATCTTGACATTTACGGCCTGCTGTTTCTTTTCCCCTTCTCTTCCAGTAAATCAGGGCCAGACAAGATTCACAGTACCCTTGGTGGGGTTTGGAGACGCTGACCCTGGGATAAAGGGGCTTTTTTCTGTGTGCGCTGGGTATAAGGCAAGCGTCGCCTTTCTGTTCCTGCGGCCTGGCCTTGCAACAGCGTGAAAGCCCAAGCAGAAAGCCCAGGCTCCATTTCCAGGGCTTTGACTGACCTGTACAAAGCCGAGTGTATCTTTCAAGTTCTTTTGCTTAAACCAGACAGAGCAATACTGTCCCTTTCCTAGTTTGTGGCCCAGGCGGAGCTTCTGGTTGAGCTCGCTCACCTCAGGGGGTCCGGTGTGGAACGGAGTCATCAACAGCCTAAGGAACCGAGCCTGGACCATTCTGTCCCTCTCACCTCATGCCCCACTCCCACCTGGGCCACATTCAGGAGTCTGGGTTTAACCTAGCTTGGGAATGAAGGGAAGTAAGCCTTTCCAGTGCCAAGTGTCAGATGCTAAGCAATGCCTAAAGGTATGTATGTATGGGACGATAAGGTCATCAGATAAGCTACAGGGATGCAATGTACAACACGGGGAATGTATCTAACATCCTGTAATAATGGTAAATGGAAAGTAACATTTAAAATTGCATAAAAAGTAAAAATAAATAAAAGAAAGAAGGAAAGGGGAGAGAAAGTGACAGAGAGCAAATGGGAACGACAAAGAAGGGAAAGGAGGAAAATGAGTCCACAAAGTAATAGTAATGTGTAGGAGTGGCTGTGTGCCACCTACAATCCTCTGAGTGGCACTGACGCCATCTGTCACCTAACTCTGCTTCAAAATGGCATCAGGAGCTGGTGAATGCATGTGCTAGCTCCAGAGAAAACACACAGCTCAGATTTAGAACCATGTTGCCTCCTACGGTCCCCTGGAGTGGGAATGAGTGGGAACCTACATACTCAACCACGAGAAGTCTTGACCAAAGGACTTTAAAAGGCTTAGTAACAAAATTAAATCACTTGTGTCAATATAAGACGGTGTTTTTCCCTCCAACTCACTTCAAGACTTGAGCATACACTATGTGCAAGAGCCCTGAGGTTAGTTAATTTAAGAATACTTCGAAGATTCTTAAAGGAAGAGACCATGACAGTTGGGTTGAACCTAATGCCTGGCACATGGTAGGCACTCAGTAGACATGTGAAATTGAATTAAGGAATGAATGAATATGAGAGAGATACAAAGAAGAGTATTTTAACAAGAATATGCCTGAATACTAAACACTGATTCCTTTTCAGCATGTTTCATGGCTTTCCTTCTGGGTCCTGAGGGTGCAAGGATGAGTGAGTGCTCCCTGTGCACACTCGCTAGTCAATCACACACACCAGAGTGCTGGTGGAAGGAGGATGTGGACAGGGCACAGTGATGAGATGGTAGACACTATCCAGGAGATTCTGGAGAGGTGTCCATGTATGTGGGTTCTGAAGCTACCCAGGACATTTCACCAGGCAGACAAGACCCTGGAAGACTGAACATATGGACAAAGGTATGAAAGAACCTATTGTGTCAGAGAGCTGCAGTATCTGGGTATGGTTGGGGCAAAAGGAAGGGGTGTGTGTGTGTGTGTGTGTGTGTAGAAGGGTGAAAAAGGTGGTGGTTTAGGGAAGGCAGAGGCCTTGTTGAAAGATAACACACACAAGATAGAGAGCCCTGAATGTCTCTGATAACCACCAGCTTTTGCTGGTCACCAAAGGCTTTAGAGTGTCTTCTATACGACCAACCACTGACAAGAGTGGGTTTCACTTAATTAAATCTTCCTGGGAAGATGAAACCCCACATATAAGCTGTTGCTTTTTGGGGAGTGAGTGAGTATCCCCATGCCTACTTAGGGCCTCCTAGCTGATGGGAGAGGGCTATGATCTCTGATTTTCTAAGCACCTCATGGTGCTCATGTGGTTTCTGGTCTGTATTCCTCTCTGCTGTGAGCTACCTCAGGGCAAAATCTCCCTGTTCTTTGAGCAGACTGAGAACAATAGACCTTTTCTGGAAGGTTGGATGGATAGATGGACAGACGGACTAGCAGATGTTCAGCGTCCCATAAAAACTTTTATGCCCTACCACTCTCTCCTAAAAGGACAAAATTCATATTTACCATGACTACTTATTTATTATTAAACTTGCAGGTCTCCCGTAGGCATAGAGCCCAGAAAAAATCAGTTGAAATAAAAGAGACGAGGCTGGAGCCCCCAGAGAACTCAGCAGGAAGCCAGAGCAGGGCTTACCAGAAGGGCGGTGCGCACAGGCTCTGAGGCCTGGGAGGAAGGATGGGCTGGGAGCCTCTGCCGTCGCTCAGGCCCTTGGGCCCCCAGAGGTGCCCACAGAAACGGGCCTGGTGCTGGAACACCACAGCACTTCTGCATGGTGAGTGCCTTGGAGGCCAAGGGATTTGATAGAGCCCAAAGCAGAGCAGATAAAAGGCAATTCTGTTCCCACAGCTGGGCTCTTGCCACCCTGAGGCTCCCTGAGGATGTACTCGTGGCATTTGGATGTTTCTCTCACAAAGGCCTAAAGAGAGAAAAACAGCCACTCAACATCTAATAAATTATCCACCGTGTCACTGCTTCTGCTGGCCTCACTCTGACACTTCTCCCCTTTTGACTGTAGATAAAAACCATCCTCTAATTGCTTAGATCATCTTGCTCATGGAGCTACAGTAATAATAAAAAGCTCTCGTTCATTTGTCGTTGTTTGTTCAAAACGTTGATTTAAGCCAAATTATGCCTCAGTTAGGGCAGGATTCTGTTCTGAAGAGCAGGACCTCCCTGCCCCCCTCCATGAGGCTTCTCTCTTGGCCTGAGGCTGCACCTGACCTCCAGGAGGTCACTTGTCAGCCCCTGTTTATAATCTAAGCCCCAATCAAGGCCCAAAAGTGGGGTCTTTGTGTGTCTGGGGGCCATGAGCCACCAGTGGATGAAGAATAATTTCAGGAAGACAGTGGGTGGATCCAGGTCCCAACCCCATTAACAAGTGGATTTCCCTGGAATTCAGACAGACCTTGGACCCTGTGTGTCATGATCTCTTTTTTCAAGGCACAGAACTGAATGGCAGGAAAATATGATAAATCATGGATGTAATTAAATAGTACCCATTAGCCAACCCCTATTCATTGCTTGGTGCTGGATGTTCTACAGTCTTTGAGAAGCTTATTTCCCACAACAGGAGCACAGATTATAGATGGAAGGTGCCGTGAATACACAGAATATATGGAAATACGAGGCAGTGGTGTGAAGCGGACATAGTAATCAGCACCGATTCTCAGAGCAGCAGTCATGTGCAGAAAGCTGGAGAGAAATACCTGGTGTGAGCTGGACATCAGGCCTGGAGGTCTCAGTTGCTTACATTATTCCTTAATTCATTTGTTCAACTCTACGCACTGAGGACCTACTGAGTAACAAGTACCAAATGAGGCACAGAGAGTGGAAAGGAAAGGATAAACCACTGCCCATGGCTTTGAGGAGTTCGTACTCTGGAGAGAATGAATGAAAGTAGGAATTTACTAGATAAATAATTAGAGTCCGGCGGTACATAGAGGGTAGGAAGTACCGGGGAAGCGTCGAGGAAAGACGGATGGACTTATCTTGAGGAGATGGGACCCAGATTTGCATGGACCTGGAAGGCTTGCTGAGGGCACTTCTGGCCTGGAAGCTGGGAGGGCAAGGGGCAGTGAAAGGAACGTGAAACAGTTCTGTGCTGCCAAACAGTACATGGAGGGAGGCAGAGTGATGGGTGTGGCGGGAGAGAGGCTGGGGCTAGTTCTGGAGGCTTCTGAGTATTCTGTGAAGGATGTGGGCTTTTCCATCAAAGGCTTTACGTGGGGACAGGACATGAAGAGACTCACTCTGGCCAGCGTGTGAGTGTGTGTTGGGGGGGGATGGTGGATGGGAGGAGGAAAGGCAGGAAGCAGAGACCAGTGAGGCAGCAGCAGAATTAGTTGGCCTGGAAGGGCAGCTTTCAGAGACGCATGAGATGGGGTCTCGTCCACCCTCACAGTTCTTTTTTTTTCTCTTTTCAGTGCCTTTGGGGCATGATTACACACAGCTGTTTTATAATTTGATTCTATTAATCTGCTTATTATGGAAGTCATTCCCCACATTTTTCCTGGGCCCCGAAATCTGGCCTCTATTTCTGAATTGTTAGGGTGCATATTTTCTGTCCTTGTTGGGGGACGAGAGATCCCTGGGTACACACTCAGGCTAATGGGAGTTTCATGTCATGGGTTGGCCTCAACTTGAAGCCCTTCCTTTATGATCTAAATAATTAATTTATATTTTCTCCTTTCAAGTTGATAAACTCTCGTCTGAAGTTAAGAGTTATTTATGTGAGGACCTGGCTCTTTCCCTACTTTATCAAGAGTGTTTATAAACCAGGGGTCAAGTCTCAGCCGGCCTATGAACACAAAGCTATTGAACACCTGCTGTTTACACTTCACATCACAATTCCAGGGTGTGTTCCAAGAAAGAGTCTGAATATTATTCAGTGGCCAAAGAAAGGTTCAGGCCAAGTGTTCATAGCGCTACGCAGCTCCTACCTGGTGCTGAACTCGGCCAACCCTGGGCTCAGGGTGAACATCTGTCCTCCGGAGTATTGCCCGTTTGCTTGGAGTAACTCTGATGACTCAACATCATCGGACTGCACACACACAAATACATGCCTCTGGGGTAATTGCCATGGTTGTTCCCAGATCACTTCTGTGAAAGGTGATAAATGAAAGTGCTTTCTAAGTGGCCTTGAAAAGAGCTCTGCTCTGAACCTGGACCTGTCCCCACTTTCTCCACCAAGAGAGTAAATAATCCAGGGGTCAAGAGTCAGCCAACCTATCACCAAAGATTTATTGGATGCCTGCTGTTTACACATCACACAGCTATTCCAGATTGTGTCCAAAAAAAGAGTCTAGACTCTGAGTCTCAGCAAAAGTCCCTTGTAATCCTGCCTACTAGTAACAATGCTTGTTGCTGGCTTGGGGCAGCCTTCTCATGTGCTGCTGTGAAAACCAATCTTCTTAAAGTGCTTGCAAAGCCTGATGCACATCAGTCATCTGGACCCCCAGCTCCCTACCAACTGACAGAGAAACAAGAGAAGGGCTGGTCTCTGGAATGCTTTTCAGATCAGAAACCCCCAACTATACTGAGGAAGTAGTACCTTGGAGATGGTAAATCAGTTTGCCTAAAAACAAACCATCTAACCTACATTTCTCTGAGCCTGTTTCCCATTTCCCAAAGGCAACATATTCTGGAGGGAAAAACAAAAGGAAAATAAATAGATTGATCCAGCACCTCCTGTATACATGATTCTCTGTTAAGCACTATTGGGTCACAAAGAAACCAAGACTTGGCCTCCGACCTCATAGAAGTCATGTATTCTACTTGCAGACATACAGAGCTGGATGAATACCTTTAGAGGTCCTAACATGAAAAGATACGGTCTCTCCCACCCATTTACAGGTCAAAATATAAAAACCAAAGCTATAGTGTAAAACATGTGTATATCCTTACATGTGTGTAAAAATTATAGATTTTTTTAAATTGCAAAATTCTGGACAGATGAATTCAAGATGAACTTTTCTCATGGTTTTGTGCCCTGCCCTGTAGGGAAAGCCCGCAGCCAATGACTAGCCCATAGAGACAAAGAGTTATCCTCCTTGCCTTCAGGTGGGACCAACCCCAAGGCTCATGGTGATGAAATTGCAGCTAGTCTCCAGCTGAGCCCACATCCAGGCGTATTTCCTGCCCTATTCTGCTCCTCTCACTTCCTTTCTACTGATAGCATGCCCTCACTTAAAAAAAAAAAAAATCACTTGGGCGATAGTTCTTGTCTCAGGCTCTACTTCTCAGGAACCCAACTTAAGACATAAATAAATGTTTACTTGGAGAGCACTCACCTTTTCTGCCTGGGCAGTGATGAGCCATTTTGTTCATTTGATTCTGCTATTCAGATCTCTGGGTGGGTCTCTGGCACATGATGTTCCCAGCCAGAAGATGATATGGCCTGGCCCCTGTGGCTGGCACTGGGCTCATCCCTACCCGATCTCTCCAGGCTGCTGCATCGAGTCCTCTTTATCTTACATTTTGCCTCATTCTTCCTGGCCAAGTCTATCCAATTGGCCTTGCCTGTTTGTTAAACCAAATAATCACATTTTCAATCACCAAAGTTTGAATTTCAAGGAAAACAGTCACTCACTTACCCATCCAACAATTATGGACTATTGTCCATTTAGCTACATACTGTGTTAAGTGTTGGGGATGTGGCTACATAGATACAATACAGTAACTACCCTCCAGGAAGTCATAGTCAGGAGGGAGAAACGGACAAACAGGCAATTGCAATGGAGTTTGTGATCCACGCTATAATATGATGCTATGAGAAAACAGAGAAGAGGCTCCTAACTTAGGCTAGAGGTTCACATCTGCTTGGTCCTCCTTGTGATCAACCTAAACAGAAATAAATAGCATGGATATCCGCTAGTATGCTGCAAACCAGAGCAGTTACTCCAGAGAATAAGGTGTTACAATGTAGAAGGATACGTAGTTTTAAGCACAAAGAATGGTTGCCTAGTGATGGACAGAATAAAGAGATATAAATGCAAAGGACTCTGCCTGCTGTGTTTTTACTGCTGTACGATTTCTCCCATTCAAATGCTCACTTCCTGGGGGCCCAAAGAAAGGGCGGCTAATTAGATGGTTTCTGCCTGGGGAATGGCTAGATTAGTGGCCATCAAACAGAGTTCTCCCACTGCCTTTCCACCTGATGGCATGGCTGATCTCCCACAGACACGGTCAGGATGCAGAGGTCTCATGCAAGGCCGCCTTGTCGTTGTTTATCCCTCCTGATCCATTCATCAGTCTACTCCCCCAAGACATGAGGAGGTTATGGCCTAACTGTGAGGTTAGGGATGTTAATTGTTCTGGGCTGATATTAGTGTGGCTGGTGCTAATGGGGAAATAATTACTACTCTGTGCCTTCATGAACATTTTCATTGCCCTCTGGTGATTATGTAGTTACTTGGCTATAGATGGTAATGGCATAATGCATGGCGGGTAGTATTGCTTCAGCTACACAATTAGGGGGAGTCAGGTAGGAGGAGGTGTTTGAGAGATTGGGACTTAATACGTACTGTATTTTTCTTGAGACTGTTTTTTTGTTTTTGCAGAGTTCTCTTTGCAAAATCTCTATGTAAAATCCTAAAGGTACCTAAAATCCTATAAACCAAAAAAAAAATTGGTGATTCAAGAACCCCAATATCTTATTCATAAGTCACCTCTGTTGGTGATTAAGTGCTGGAGGCTGAAAGAGAAGGAGTGTCCTCATCTCTCTGAATGCCTCCTATCACCTAATTCCTGAGTTATAAGCCTTGGAGTGGATCTAGATTCCTCCATCTCTCTTATTCTCCTGCACCCACCTCCAGTCATTCTCAAGGCCCATCAGTTGTATCTCTTGTGCACCCCACTTCTGTTGCCTCCTCTCTGGTCCTGATCACGGCTCTGGTAGAGGGTCTATGCCTTTATCTCTTCCTGGACTCCTGATTGACAACTGCTGCCTTACTGGTCTCCCACCTCTATTCTCAACTATTCCAATCCACCAATGATGTTCATTCCTTATTCAAAAATTTCCCCATTGACTACCAGATAAAATAAAAAGTTCTTTCCAAGATGCTTTAAGACCTAACCCTTGTCCACCTTTCTACCTTCACCTCCTTTTACGTTTCCTTCTCATTCCCAGCAGTCTTGTGTATGACTCATTCCCAGAGCACGTCATGTCTTCTCCTCCCATGCCACTCTTGCCTCCTGGAATGTGCTCATCCTTCAGGATCTACTTCATCTGAAAGCCCTGTCTGATTCGCCTGTGCAAACATGACCACAGTTTTCTGCCCTGCAGTTTCCACCTCTACCTCAGAAACAACCACATTACGTTTTAACGATGTGTTAGCTCATCTGTTCCCTCACAAGACTGAATTTCTAGAGATTCAGGTTTTTCTCTCTTTAATTTCCAGTACCAGGCACATGCCAATTACTTAATATGAGATGAATAAATGAATGAAGTGGTTTTCTTCCTCATGAACTAAGGGTCTTCCAGATTCAAATGGCAGATAAATCAATTACTCTTTAGAAGGATCACATGAGACGTTTTTATCAACTTACAGATACAGTCATGTAGTCACATCTGTTAGAAGGCCAGCCTCCCCTTCTTCATGGTCCTCACATGTGCTGGTCCCTCTGCTTGGAATGCTCTTCCTTCCCCTTCATGTGATTTCAGCTTAAATGTGTGTTCCTTAGAGAAACTCATACTGAGTACCCTTCCAATCCTCATCAGACAAGGCTAGGCCCCTGGTTACATGTCCTCATGGCATCTGTATGTTGTTTTCCCACTTTATTTATCCTAATTATTACTAGAAAATATTTGTTCAATGACTTTTATCTATTAGATATTAAGTTCTTTGAAGGCAGGGGCTATATCTGTCTTATTCATCACTAAGTTCCTGGCCCTGGCATATCACCTTGCCTATAGAGAGTATATAATAAATATTCAAATTAGGAACTGAAAAAGTTTCCAAGGCAAGACATTCTTTTGACATCTACTTATACGCACAGATTAACAGGTTACATAACTACATCTCTTTTCAGAGATAGGCTGAAGTGCGTGTTTTCTCATATAACATTTCAAGCAACACACTGAAATGTCATTAATTTGGAATAAGAAGAATAGGGGAGAAGAAAAGTGCTTTTGAATATGGGCTAAATTTCAATTTCAGGCTTTTTTATTGGTCAGTTTTGTTCAACATCTCCTGAGGACCTACTATATGCTAGGCACTATCCTAGACTCAACATTGGGTATATGAACATGAATATAATGTACTTAACATACTCGCTTACTTTGAGATGCTTTTAAAGCCCTTTGAGAAATGACTTTTAGTAGATTTAATAAATTTTAATTCACTCTAATAACCACTTGTTTCTTTAAATCACGTGGTCCTCCCTCCCCAGTTCTGTCTGGAATGTTCTTTCCTATCTTAACCATTTAGTTAATTATTTATCTCTCCCACACCAAAACCTTTAAGATCACACTGATCCTTCCCTCCTCTGCTCCACTCTTTCCCTCCCCAGCAACCTCACTGCTCCTTCTCTGTGCTCCTCTGCTGTTCTCCCAGGACGCATCCCCATAACACCATCTACTGCACCATCCTTACTCCTTTCCTCCTGTTCTGTGTGCCTGCAGGGCAGAGACTATCATTTCATTCTTTCTTCAGAACAGTGACTGAGATGTAGGAGATGCTCAGTGATTTTTGTTGTTGTTATAATAAACGTGTAAAAGAAAAAAATTAGTGTTTTTAAATAGAGATAGTGCAAGACTATTTTAATGGACTGTTTACAATTAGTGATACTCACTCCTACAAAGACCTAGACACCCCCCTACCAAGTCCCTCAGTTTTTTTCCCCTGCAATCAAGTAAGTTAAATATCCCTTAGCATATCTTGTATTTCTCAGCATTCTGTAAGATTCAGCCATAAGAAGTTATCATTTTTGTGCATTGAAAACAGTTGAATATTGGGACTTCACATGACTCCAAATAATACTTAGCAAATCTGTTCATTAATGATGGTGCCAAGGTGAATATCAAAGTCTATATTTAAAAGTTTCAAATTCCAAAAGAGAGGGCTATTTTCCTTAACCCATTCTGGGTCTTTTCCCTAGGCTATGTCTCCAAAGCTATTCAGGAGTGTCTGCCAAGCCCACTGCCTCTTCCAGTCTCCCTGAGATCATAAATGTTTGCAGTGCTGTGCAGAAGTAACCTTTTTTTAGGATAGTTTATGAAAGGTTAGCATTTATAGCCAATTAGCAAAAGCATAACACAAAGTGGATGTATAATAAATGTCTCTGAATGAATACTAAGCAGCACAGTGGATATTACTCGTATCACAAAGAGAATCTCCAGAGATTGGGATGGAGGGGCTTGAGGGATAATGGTTTGGTGAAGCCCCTTTCTTTCTGGAGTGAGTCACACCTTTCATTTGTCCCTGTGCCTTTAACTTCACTGCCCTGCTCCTGTGCCATGTGGTCAACACCCACAGAACTAAGCTGTCCTCTGAACTGTCTAATCCACAGCCCCTGCCTGAGACTTGACTGCTGGTACTACGCTCTACTCCATTTCCCAAGCAAGTGGTGTCACTGAGTCCAGCCTCTTGCCTCATCTCCTGTCTGTTTGTATGTTCACCACTAGAGTCTCACAACCAATATTTCTCTACCAGAATTGCCCTAGATTTCCCTCTTTGATGGAAGCTGTATCTTCTCTGCACTCAAAATATCATCTTGGGGTGTTCACGGAGCACTTGGGACCTAATCCCCAGCACTATCCCCACTTCCTCCTCACATTACATGTTTCCCAGGCTTACTTGGAAAGGTGGAAGAAGAGAAAGCAGAAGAGAGGGGTGAAACTCAAGCACCTGGGTATTTTACTTAGCCAAGAGTCAGGACTGCTCTGGACAAACAAAAGCTGTGTATGGAAGCGTGCTTGCATAGTTCAAGGCCAGCAGAGCTATAGAGCCAAAGTCCTTTAGCAGGAACTCTGACCTAGCTCCCAGGGGGAACTGCCTCCAGTTTTCCCCTGTAGATATTGTCCCTTTGTGTTTGCCAGGCAAATACATCCCTGCTCCCACATCACAGTGTTTAACCTTCCGTTTGAGTCTGTGCTTCCTTCAGGTCTACCAGCTCCCACCTTCTTCCCCATCTTTCTTTTTCCTTGTTCTGTGACACCTGCTGAATGACACAGACATGATCTGTGGTCACTGCAGTACACCCTGTGATGGTGAGGTAATTGGATAATATCATCACCTTCTCAGAAATTGTCTTCGAAACTATCACGAGGAAGTGAGGCATTCCTCTCTTGGCAGGTATCTGTGTGGTTAGATAAGATGACCAGATGACCGCTCCATTCCATTCTAATCATGTCATTCGGTCATTCTTCCACGTTGGGCACGTCCACGGAGACAGTGAGGGGTGTGACAGCCCACAGCACTCAGCTAAATCGCAATTCCAAACAACACCCACACGTGGGTTTCTTATAATCAGTAATGTAGTCCATCCACAATTTAGAAGTTAAGATTCCTCTCACTGTACTAGTTTTTTTAATCCAACCTGTGACAATTTTAAAAAGTCAAAGGCATCTTGTAGATGGTGATAAAAGTATTCATTATCAAAGAGAGCTCTTGTATACAGCACAAATATTAATGTGTGTGGATTTCTGAGCTGGACTGCCTGGGTATGAATCTCAGCTCCAACAATTTTTACCTCTTTAAACATGGGAAGGTTATTTAACTTCTCTGTGCCTCAACTTCCCCATCTTTAAAATGGGAATTATAATAGGATATGCCTCACAGGTCATTGTGAAAATTAAATAACTTAACTATATAAAGCACTTAGAACAGTGCCTGGCAAAAAGCTGACCAAAAAATTAGTATGTTATTAGTGGTAGTAGTAGTGCCAATAGTAGTGGTAGCAGTGGCAGTGGCAGTAGCACTAGCAGTAGAAGAAGAAATAATTAGTATTTGCCTTAGAGGAGTATTATTTCCCTGCTGTATGTCTCCTACGTAAGGACTCACTGGAGCTCCTGAATATGCCCCTGCAGCATCCTGCGTTCCTTGGACTTGTGAGAATCACAGGTGCTGCAGAAAGAGGCCCAGACGAGTCAGAAGACCTGGGGGGTGGGGGGTTGTAGCTACATACGTACCGTTCATTAGATGCCTACACAGGCCAGTCCTCGTACCAGGTTCTTTTCTTGTTACCTTTTGCATTCTTTACACCAGTTCCACAAAGTGGCTATTATTTGCTTCACTTCGCAGTTGCAGAAAGAAGTTCAGATTGGTATAACGACTGAGTCCATGATATGGAGCCGAAAACACGGGTCTGGAACCACTCTTAAAATTCCGTTTTAAATCTCCGGCACGTGGTTCTATATAAAGTCTCTCAACCTCTGCGACACTTACTTCTCACCTCCTGTAAAACTGGACTATCCCTCCGGGTCTATACCACAGGGTGAGAATCCAAAGAGAAAGTGTTTATGCAAGCCGGCTATAGGCCGCGACAAGGCAGCTGGCACTGGAACTTTTATTCCAAGTAGAGAGAATCACCTGGAAGGACGAGCTGAGGAAACGCTAAGGCTGGGAGGCGCCCAGAGAGCCCGCCTCCCCGCCCTGGGAGCGCTCGCGCCGCTGAGTGGCGGGAGCACTGGCCAATAGGACTGCGGGAGGCGGCGGGGGCGGGGTTGCCCCCTCCGCCACGCTAGGCCTTATGGGAGAGTGAGTAGCCGCCCACCGCGCGGTGGTACCCAGTTCAGTCACAGAGGTTGTTTTCCGAGCCTGGAGACCTGTGGAGATTTATCAAATCTTAAAGCGCTCGCAGCGGGCACCGAGAGGCCTGGCTTTAGTGTAAGGAGCCTGGCGAAGCCTCGTTATTAAGAACAGCAGGCTGCTGGCGAGGTAGTGAAGTGGTGCAAATCTCCTCAGCGGCCGGGGCTGTGGAATCCAGGCATCGGGGCAGTGGATCTCTGTGAAGAAGACTGCGAGGACCCAGGCCTTGTGCTTCCCCTCTCATTCCTGAATGTTGCAGGGGCAGGGACCCATGGGGAACAAGGGGCGGCTGGAGAAGGAGCAGCCTTCTTCTGGAAACACATGTGCAGTCATCCTAGGAGAAATCTTTCAACAGTGGTATTCTGGGAATGAATAGCACCTTGGGCTCACGTTTGGATAGGATCCGTTCACTTTTTGTCTTACGCGGCCGCCACCATGTCTCACGGACTTTGTCGCAGTAGTTCTGACTGGTTTCCTGCTCCAAGATTTGCCCATTCCTGTTGAGCCCCCTGCAGCCCAGAGTGATGCTGCTAAATGCTCAGGAAGTGTTCTGCATAGAACTCTTTAAGGGATTTCCCATTGCTGTCTGGATAAAGGCTTGACATTAAACTTGGCTTTCAAGGTGATGGCGACTCTGGCCTCTGATTACTGTCCATCTCTAGACACTTTCCACTCCCTTTCCTCAGTTAAGGGTTGTGAGATGAACACGTGTACTGGACAGTAGGTTCTTGTATGTCGCAGTTAGAGTTCAGAAAGAGACAGGAGGTCAAGAAAGCAGAGCAAGGATTTATTGAGCAGTATGACACTCTCAAGGGAAGAGCGGGTGGACTGAGGTGAGTAGATGCGCTGAGTTTCTTAGGCAAGCTGGTTATATGAGGTGTAAGAATGAAAGGGCAGACTATTCACTGGGGAGGGAGGGACTTGGGGTCATATATCCTCATTTTCATCCCAGCTCCAGTTTCCTGAGGGGAGGAGGGATTTTTGTCCTTAGCCTGGATGGGAAGTGTCATAACATAGATGCCTGATGGATACTCCTTATCTGTAAGGCTAATTTTATTGTAATGAGCGTATAATGAGGCTCAAGGTCAACTGGAAGTAGAATCTTCTCCCCTCACCATCTTGGACCTGGTTGGTTCTAAGCAGTTTATGTCCTATCCTCAATGGCTGCGTCATTCTTTTAATGGTTGTGCCCTGCCCCCTTCTTGCCTGTCTCATGGATGAATGAGTTATTTCTAGAATTATCAGCAATATTATCAGAATAGAAGAAGCCCTTCATAATCTGATGATGAATGCTCAGTAATTGCCTCCGATGGGAAGTGAGCTCTTCCCTGGAATCCAGGAAACCTGAGGGCTAGTTTTTGCTCAGATGCTAATTGTACTGTGTAATCTGCCACATGTGTGTAATCTATCTCTGTTCCTTTATTTATAAAATAGAGCCAATGAAGTAACGTTTCCTATTCTCTTATACTTTTACCTTTTCAGGATACTTCAAAGATAAATCTAATAGTACAAGTAGAAGCGCTTTACAAATTCAAAATATGATTAATAGATGTCCCTTACATCAAGGTGTACACAATTAGTTACCTTAAAAATCTTTTTCTGGGCCATGTAGAACCTGCACTTTACATACAATATGTAATGCCTAAGGTTTATCTCTTTAGCTGGCATATATTTAAAGCACCCCATGGATATCTTTTCCAATGGCTGGGTCTGAGTGTCCTGCCTGGCTTGTAAGCCTTGCCCACTTCTGTTCACCAGTTACTGTATGTTTTAACAGAAAGGCCTGAGAGAAGGTGAGGTAGAAGATGTTAACTAGAGAGTACTGCCAGGGTGAACTAAAAATGACTCTGTTTTAAGGAATCCTTGAAAAGCAGTTCTTTTTGTGTGTGTGCCACATTCTGTGATTGCCCTCAAAGGAACTGGAATAGCATGTAATATATTAGAATGTGGGGTCATGGGTTGCTATAGATCTCCGCTCACTCTGTGCTCTTAATCACCTCATTTTCTCTGCCTTCAGCGCCCTTTCCCAATCTGGGATGCCTCTTTTCTTCACTCAACTTCCAAACATACATGTACTTTTCACTTAGCTAACAATACATGCTGAATGAATAAATGAATGACTGAAGTAATGGAAGGATGATGGAGGAAGGGAGGGAGGGACAGACAGATAGATGTTTGGACACCATGGACATCAAACCAGTGGATATGGGTTCTTGCTTGGATCTGCACAGCCACCTTGTAAAGGTAGTAGAGCAGCAATTATTGGTTCCCATTTTACAAATGATAAAATCAAGGTTTAGAAAGTTAAGTGACTTGGCTGAAGACATACTGTTACAGAGTGATAGAACTGGCCCTTAACTCTTAGGATTTCTTTTTCCCTACAACATCATAATTCTTAAAGGCAGGAAAGACTTAAATTTCATGTTTTAGGCTGATAACAAGGCATCTTTAGAGAAAAGAACATTTATATCCCTCACCACCACCTCCTCCTCTAAGCAAATTATTTCAAAGGCAAACCAGTACTCAGGCTAATTTTAAAGCAGGTCTGGAAAGTGATGCCTGTTAGGAACATGGTAAAGAAGAACTAGATATCATGAGATTTTAGCCCATTTTTGCATAGATTTCTAATGGAAGACTCAGTCCAGTTCTCTGCTTATGAAAGAAGCCTATTTCCATGGCTCGGGAGGAAGTGAGGGAGGAAAGAGAGAGAGATAGTAGAGCATATTTTCTCAGAGTAATTTCTCCAGATACACTGAACAATTCAAAGGGCAAGGGCAGTTCAACCGTGAGGAGTGTGGCAGTGTGTGAGCTCTGAGAAACAGAATGATTCTTTAGCTCTCATCTAAGCAACAAGATCAATGAGAAGCTTGGGCATAAAAATGCATCCTTGAGCTCATGAGCCTGTTCTGTTTCACCTGCTCTGGCTCACATCTCTCCATATAGGCAGGAGCTAGACTTCCTGGGTTTTAAACCCTGGCTCTACCACTAAGTCTGTAATCATGGGTATTATTCTTAACCTCTTTGTCTACTCTCACCTGTAAAATGGGGATAATAATAATTAACACCTCCTTTGTAGGTTGTTTTGAGAATTAAATGAATTAGTTTATGCTAATACACTTAGATCAATGCCTGGCACATTGTAAATGCTGTTGTCTGTCATCATTACAGCTGCCTTTTAATTGAAGTAGGGCATACACTTCAAGATAGTTATTTTCAATTAGGTCACAAAAAGAAGGAAAGAAAAAAGGGAGGAAAAAGCGGTTAGATCACCTGGGGTGCCTTTACACCTTCTGGTTTTCCTCTCCATCTCTCATCCCTAACCTTCTGGAAATTCAGACTCATTTGGTCTGGGGTAAGACATCGGCTCGCATATTTTGAAAAGGCAGATCTTAAACGCTTTCTTTCATCCTATCCCTCAGCCTAACACCCCATCGGAACCCCACCTTTAAGGGATTTCTCTGGAGGGTAGAAGGTATTTTTACTTCATTTACCAGCACAGTATAAGCTTGGGCAGGGCATGCTTGCATTATTATTACTAAGTCCATCACCCTAGTTAGATTGAAACCAAGCCAATTTAGGATTCAAACTTCTTTTGCATTATGGATAAGCTGATGAGCCTTCCTCAGACTTACAGATGATATTAACATGATGATAGTCTTTCTGTAGACACTGAGCTCTGGCAATCTCTAGTAATTGAAAGTTTGATCATACAGTATTGTGTTCATTATACTGCAGCTGACTTTTTCACTTAATAATCTATATGGACATCCCTCCAGGTTTATGCATATAGCTCTAACTCGTTCTTTTTAATAGCTGCATGATATTTCATAATATAGTTTTTTTCCATGCTTTATTCAGGCATTTTCTATTGCAGGAAATGCAGATTGTCTGCACCCAGATTTTTACCACTAAGCACTGTGCAGCAACAAACACCCTTGCACGTATATCTTACGTACTACGGCATTGTTTCTTCTTTCCTCTTAGGGTAGGATCATGAAAATGTAATGGCTGGATCACAAAGTATGCACATTGATAACTTCAGATGATATTTCCAGCAAGGTTGAAACACTTCACCACTGCCCCTCCCATGTGCTTCTCCTGAGCCTATTATGTGTAGTGTGGGAAGGGGGCAGGCTGACCTAGAATACCTTCAAGAAGATGCAGCTATGAGTATGACAAGACTATGATTCATGGTTTGTGGAGTATTTTGGATTTTATGGGTCAGCTAAAACCTCATTAGATAGATGCCCTTCGCAGAATATAACTGTGTCCCTGATGTGGCTGAACATATGACCCACCCTTGCTTAGCCACCAACATCAATCCACCTTTCATCCCTGCTCCTAGCTTTGTATGATACCTCCTTGAGGGAAAGGGGGAGTGGGTGAGAGTAGATGCAAAAAAAAAAAAAAAAAGTACAGGGGCAGGTAGGAGGAATTGTGGGAGTGGGTATTTAGGTCCGTTCAACCCAGAGACCACAGGAGAGGTGCCAGGCGCAGGATGGAATCTATTTCCTTATTTTCATGCTCTCTCTGTGCTCAGAAACATCTTTAGTGGAATAGCTGCTGACTTCTATAACACCCTCCTGTAATCTCCTGCAAATCCAGTGGACTCTGTGTTGTCACCTTTCATCAGCTGTGTTATAATTCCCAATAACTGGCATACAATTGATGTTCTATCCCTGAAAAGCTGGCCTCAAATAAATGGCTTCGGAGGGCTTAATGATAAATCAGAGGCATTTTGAATGGATTCTGAAAGTATTCTAAGTCAGGACAAATCCTCCCTGGAATCCAATTTGGCTGCTTCATTCCCAGTTCTCTCTCCTGCATGCAGAAAGATGATAAACAACATTGTAAAGATGTAGATGAGATTGGCTTTTGTGACCTAATGTTTCTGATGAAGAGAGAAGTACATGTTGTTAAAATGGGAAAAAGTGCACACAACCCTCTGGCAACAGATTATTACAAGCTTCATTTTGAACAGGAATCATTTGTGATTTTATTACCACGGAAACAAAGGCCTGACTGCTTCTACATCTATAGTGGTTTAATTAACCTTTGTGCACAGAGAACTAGTACACCTATTCGAACTAAAAGGCACTTAAAAAATTGGGAGATGCCAGCTATTTCTTCCAGAGCCAGACCAAAGATTCTGCAGAAGTAGATAGAAGAGTGATGAAGGCAAACATTTCCTGGCCGGGCCCTGGGGGATGAGTTCCAGCGAATGACTTAAATTTCCCTGTGTCTCAGTTTCTTCATTTGGAAAATGGGCTAATAGTAGTGTGTACCTCACTTTTTTAAGTGGCACTGAGAAGAACTAACAAATAACCAGATGTGAGAGGGTGTATGGGCAAAGAGTGAAAGTTTAATAAGAAATCTAGCCTCAGAAAAATCATTAAGAACAGTTAGAGTTTGCCTGTCATTTTTAGTTAATAAATGTCCATGTAAGGTTTTGGAATTGACAGTATAATACATATGTTGTTTCTGTTCCAGGCATTTGGAGTTAGACAGACTTGGGTTTAAATCCTTGCTCCGCCACTTAGTAGCTGTGTGATCTCCATTTCTTCATTTACCTTATGGGTGACAAAGGTCACACAGTGCATACCCACCCATTGTAAGGGTGCAGTGTGTGGCAGCTATGATTATTATTATGCTCAATCTCTTGGCTGCCACGTATTGACCGCTGTGTTGGTTTCCTGTTGCTGCTGTACAAACTACCACAACCTTGATGGCTTAAAACAACACAGATTTCTGGAAGCCAGAAATCTGAAACCAAAGTGTCAGCAGTGTCACGTGCCCTACACAGGCTCCAGGGGACAATCACTTTTTTGCCTCTTCTTGTTTCTGGCCAGCATTCATTGGTGTTCCTTGGTTTGTGGCTACATCACTCTAATCTCTGCCTCTGTCTTCACATGGCTTTCTCCTCTGTGTGTGTCTAATCTCTTATAAAGACACTTTTGATGGTATTTAGTCCTTACCCAGATATTTCAGGATAATCTCATCCCCAAATCCTTAATTTAGTAACATCTGTTAAAACTTTACCATATAAAAGAACATTCATAGGTTCTAAGGATTAGGACTGATATCTCTGGGGGCACCAAGCAGCCCACTGTCATGCTTTACCATGTGTCAGACTAACCTGGGTTTCTAGAAATGGCTCTCGTTTAGGAAGAGGGGAAATTGAAAGTGATGCAAACACAATTTCGTTTAGCCCGAATGCTGGGAGAAATAGGGAGATTTATCAATTAAAAACAGAGTAAGGATTTTGTTTCTTAACATAAACAATGAGTCTACACAGGTAATGTAGCTAAGAAGTGGAGGCTCTAGGTCCTTGACCCAGATGGCCTGGGTCAGCTCCCAGCTGTACCTTGTATATTAGCTGTAACTTTGGGAAATTATGCCTCATTTCTTTATCTACAAAATGAGTACAGTTAGGGTACCCACCTCAGTGGGTGCTTGTGAGGACTGAAAGGGGCCCAGCTCATAGTAAATATTATGTAAATGTTAGCTATTATGCATTTCTGTGCACGTACAGGGAGAAAAGATTTACTACAGTTTTAAGATTAGAAATCCCCACTATCTGCTTTTTTTCTTCCAATTTCATTACTTGCATCTAAGGGCATGATGGAGAGAACATTCTGGTTAGTTAAGAATCATAGTTATCAAGGCACTCATTAATTGAGATTTCCTGTGTAATTATGCACACCAAGATTATTTCCATGCATGAGTAGATGTATGAAGGGGCAGATCCAACTTTGTGGATACTGAAACTTCTATCGTAGGGGGGCCCTCGTGATGAAAAGGAACACAAAATCACAAATGAGAGATTAGGTACGAAAGGGAATAATTACAATGAGAAGAGAGACCACCATAAATCACTGGTTTGAGCTGGTCCTGGAAAGCAAGCAGAATGCAGATTCCAGGGCCTGTGTATATGGCGATGGTCTAGGTGGTTAAGGGCACAGCTCCAGAAGCAGTTTTGGCACAGTAAAGAACAACCCTCTTCCAAACCAGGAGTCAGTAAAACTAAATCCATTAATAAAGAAGATTTATTTTGTTTAAACTAAAGGCAGTTTATTTTCCTTTTTTAAGACTTTACAGAAAAACATTTACATGTATGTCTGAACTGACATTCCAGTTTGGGATTAGGAAATCCAGTCCTGTGGTTCCTTTTACATTCCTGGTCTTCATCTAGAAAAGAATTCTTATTCAGGTTCTAAGTCTTATCAGGATGGAGAAGGGAGCCTGGAAATGTGGGCTGAGGGGCATGTGCCAAGGTTACAGTCTCGAGCAACATTCTTTGTTTTGGTCTTCTTCTTTCTTACTTCTCTCAGGTGCTCAGGTTTTCAGGTGCTGTGTAGCTGGGAGAGAAAGCATGTGTCTACTAAGAATATGTGTTTTGAGTCCTCACCTGTTGAGCTTCTCACTATTATCTGGGCAACTTTGGAAGGGGCAAGGGTATCCTGGAAAGTATTGCCCTGTACTGGGAATCACTAGAAGGGAGACAAATTCTGTCTTTTGGGTTGAAGTTTTGTCCATCTGTCAGGGGTGTGTCCTGGACAGACTCTGAATCCTTTCACCCTTAAGCACTATGGATTTGATGTTTTCGCCTTTACTTCAAACGTGTGATTTGAAGCCATGAAAGTGGCTGTGATGACAGCAGTCTCCAGCTTGGTGTGAATGGTGGCACAAATACATGCATGGCCCTCCCTCACTGGCTGCATCTGTTTGCCACCTCAGCCTGGCCAAGTCACCTGCTCACAGCGCCTCAGGTAATTCAAAATGAGAGCTAATGAGGAGAAAAAAAAAAAAAAAAAACAACTTGCTTTGGTTTCACTGACCTAAGCAATATAAGAAAAAAAATGTAAATTAGACCATCCAGGATGTAAGTCTTCTTAAATGGCTTCTAGGGATTTTTTTCTTCTGCTCTGACAGATCATTGTAGTTCATTCCAAGGGTTATGAGTTTGGCCCCAGCAAGTGCTGCCAGCTGGGCTCCGCAGTCATGCTTGGGCATCTGCCCCTTTGCTTTCTTTACCCCCTCGTGGCAGATCTTTGTGAAGCTTTATTGCTTTATTCCCTAGCACTTGGCAGGGAGGGGTTCTCCTCCAAGGTCAGGCACAGTGGTCCCCTGGCTGCCTGCCTGGCAAGCGTTACTGCCACGACGCAAGGCCTGGGACCACACTGGGTTGGTTGCATGGGGAAGAATGTTTATGGGAGTACTTAGCATCTGGGCCGTAGTTTGCCATCCAAGATAGAAAGATAAAACAAAGCAGCCGTGAGCAGAATTGGGGTGCACATCTGTGGAGACTCAGGATGTAACAAACAGCCTCCAAGGGAAATAGAGCAGGGAGATATTGGAAGCAAGAATGTTATTGCTTATGAGTTTTAAGAATCCAGTGGTAATTCCATGGTGGAGAAATGAGTGCAGTGAAAGAATCCTAAAGTAGCAAGAGGCAATGAACACAAAGACTTATAGGCAGCACCTTCCAACTCACAGCTACCAGTCTTGCCTCACTGATCTCCCCTTTTCCTGAACTCCTATCATGTGTTTCATCTTTATTACATATTTTGACATTTATACCATACTCTGTCTTATGTTGCTTCCCAACTGTGGTTTCATGTATATACGTTAGCTCTTCCCAACTTAAATATAAACTCCTGGAGGGCAAGACCATGCTTGACAACTGGCAAAATGTATGAATAAAACCAGGTTTTAAAACTTGCATATTTACTATAAGAGAGACAATACGATCAAGTCATTGTATTGTGCTTGGAAGGAAATTAAACAGTTACTGTATAGAAACACATCAGCACCATAAAAAAGTATTCTGTACCTACTTTCCTGGTCCAAAAAATTATTTTTAAGGTTTTTAATAATCAAAAATGTTAAACATACTCTAAAGTAGAGAAAATAGTTTAACTAACCCCCATATAACCATCACCCAGAGTCCAGAATTGTTTTCACTGCTCTTACTTAATTCATTCCCTTTTTTACCCAGTGTAATTGAAAAATTTAATCACAAATCCCAGATATGTTACTGACATCTATATACTTAAGTATACATCTCTAAAAATATGGACATTTTCTTTCATAACCATGTGCATTCATTAACCTGATTAGCATCAATTTAAAATTAACAATAATTCCTGGATATCATCTAAACTTTCCTGATTGTTTTCGAAGAGCAAAAACATCATTTAAAAGAAGACTTGTTTCTCATTCTGTCACAGGGAGTCATGCTGGAAACTGATGAGATGGCAGCAATTAAATTCAAGGTCAGTTCTTGTCTGGCCATACTAACAAAGTCTGAGAATCGTAGTCACAAGCTCAAAAGCTGACTACTCTTCGGCCTGACTAGAGGACTGGCTGGAATTCAGATTTCTGGAGAGAGGCTGTTGGGTTCTAGACAGCTAATGCTATTTTGAGTTGTGTGTGTGTGTATATGTCCAGATAAGGGCCATCTTTGAGGCATTGAAGTGGGAATAGATTCCAGGGGATTGTGATGGAATTCAGGGTGGGCTATGAATTTTGATGGAAAAAGGGGATACATCTTTTTATTAACTTTTTATGAAAATTTAAAATTTCTTTCAACTGTAAAAACAGGCAGCAAACCACAGAAGTATTAGTATCTGTGACTCTGTCACCAATAGAAATAAAAATATTTTAATATTACATTACCGTTGTTGCACATACCTTCGAATTTTGTGACTGCTCATTACTGCTTTGAAATTATGTCATTTTCCCACCTATATATCTTGTTATGTGTCAGTAAGCAAGCACATATATTACTACCTCACAAATTTCCTTTTTTTTTTTTACTATTTGAGTAACAGTATTTTTTATATACTTGATTTCCTTTGTAGTCCTGTATGTTTTATTTTACACATTTTAAAAAAGTATTTGAGAAAGAGTCCATAGACTTCACCAGATGCCAAAGGAATCCATGACACAAAGAGAAAGAGCCTCTGGGATCAAGGCAGGCTGTTTGGAGATACCCAGAAAGCTGAGATGCTGTGAGTGATGTTAGGGGAGAAAAGAGAATTACCTCTTGACTAGCTGATCATATTTTTGAACCCTGAACATAATAGCTGGAGATGAGAAATCAACCTGTATAAGGAGCCCGGAAGTCGGTTTAAGAGCCACGTGAAGACCCATCTCCAAAACAACACTCTCCTAGTGCTGGCATATGAGTCACCAGCTTTGGCCAGCTCTTCTGAAAGGATGCTCAAAGTCCTCTAGAGGCAGGGTACTATAAAAATCTAAGGTATTAATAGAATTCCTCCCACCTCGAGGCTGTGGTTCCTCCCACGATCTTCTCAGCAACCAATTGGGCACCTGCCAGGCTGAGTGTGTTGGGGGGACTGCTGGAGACAGCTCTCAGCTCACAGTCTGCAGTTGATATCGACTCACTGTCATGAACAGGATGAGAGGGAGGTGAAGTGATTTGCCTAAACTCTGCTTTCTGGAAAACAGAGCAGTGCCATTGGCCAACTACCTCACAGAGTTTTAAGTTAATCAAGACAATGTATGTGTTAAATCCTAGGAGTGTCACATTATCATATCATGAAAAACCTACCAAGCTTTGCTAAAGGCAGAGGGTAAAAATAACCAGCTGTTGCTGGGCTCACATAGACTCTTATTCTTTACCTGCAGATTCATCAGTCTTGTTTGCTTCTCACTGGCTGATGACTTACTAGCATTATGCAGTGAACTGCATATAACTGCCTTATACAGTAACCATATCTTTACTTTTTCCAAGCAAGGAAAAGTAAAGGAAAAGACATCTTTTACAATTACTTTTGCTTCCTGCAGCCCTTGAGTTTCACGTTCACATTTGGTGTGGCTTTTGGCAGGAGTATGTTAACAACAGTCAAACATGAAAGATGGCTGGCAACCATTCGCAATAGCTCCAAACTGGAAATGACCCAAATGCCCATCAGTAGGAGAATGAATTAAGTGATTTGTGGCACAGTCCTACAAGGGCATACTGTACAACAGTGAGAATGAACGAACTATTGCTAGTGGCAACAACTTGCATCAATCTCACAATATAAGGTTAAAACCAGACAAAAGAGTGACCAACTACTCAGTGACTCCATTTATACAGAGTTCACAAACAGCCAAAGTGAGCCTGGGGCATTAGAAGTTAGAGCAGTGGTTGTCTGTGGATGGTGAGCAGTGATCAGAAGATGTGAAGGGGTTCCTAGGGTGCTATCTGTAATTCTGTTTCTTGACTTGGGTATTGGCTACTTGGATGTATTCATTTTTTGAAAATTTTTTGAGCTGTACACTTATAATTTGCTCACTTTTCTCTGTGTGTTTTATATTTCAACAAAAATTCAGAATTAAAAAAAGGGCATGAACAGGGTCCCCCAATTTTTTAATACACCCTCCTCTAGAATACATTCTTTCTTACAGAATTGGTGATATTTAGAAATAATGTTAAGAAATCTGAAATTCTTAATTAGGGTTTCTGGAAATATACAAATCACCAGAAAATAAGCTATCCTGTCCACTCCCTACCCCCCCCCAATAGAGTTAGAATTCTTTTTATTGATGTATTTGTTCATCTTAAATGACAGATATCACAAAGCCAACTGTGATCTGTTCTAATGACTTGTTAAAGTGACCTTAAGTAAAGTGAGCCATGGTGAGGATGGCCTTACCACGAGCTTCTCCCCAGGAGGCAGAGTGGTGGTGACAGGGTACCGAGCCAAGCTGATGCAGTAGGGGCTGGGATCTAAGCGTGCTCTGTTCCCAGTGTGGTGTATGCAGTAGGAGGAAGGGAAATCTTCTAATTGGCCAGCCCAGAGAGTGCATTTTCCTCTAATTCGTGGGCCCCAGTGAGTACTGTTTTATAGATAAGACTAGCAGGGATACAGCCTTGATTCTGTGCCCCATGGGTTCCCTTCCTCAGGTCATCACTGTTGAAGCAGAACACAGTCCCTCCCTCCTCCAATTGCCTACCTTCCTTTCTCCCTGTTTTTACGTAGGAAGGCTTTGGGAACCATCTTGTTTCTTTTATGTCTTCCCATCCCACCCCACACTCCAGAGCAGAACCTAATCCTAAATCCCTATGTTTTACTGTTTGCTTAGTAGGGATTAAAGGAGGGAACCTTGTTTATGAAATATTGAAACCCACTTCCTATCCCAACATTTGGTGTCTGGGAGGAACTTGCTAAACACTTGCTCAAAGAAGGAATTGCAGATTCTTGGTGTTTCTTTTGGCCCTTATGCATTTTTGTCTTGCCCTTATTCTGCGATATTTGTTCTGATTATCAGTGTGGTACAGTGGAAAGAGAGCAGGTATCAGAGTTAGATAGATCTGGTGCCAGAATCTCGCCAGCCTCTTGTCATTGTTAAACCCTGGGCAAAATTAATTCAGGTTCAGTTTCCTCAGTTGTAAAATAGGAATAGTATCATCTTCTTTTCAAGGGTCTGGGAAGGATCATATAAGTAAAATGTATGTAGCTCCTAGTACAACATATGCACACAGCACTGTACACATTCATTTTCTCACTCATGCACATAATAAACATTTGCTAAGCTTGGGATAGATTCCAGAAACCAGGCTAGCTGTAGTGACACAAAAAATAGGGTCCCATTGTGTGCAGAATCCTGTGGGGGATGTATTTGAAATCAATAAATGCAAAATAAATTTTGTTTTGTGTATTATAATAGAAATATATACATGGTTGTCTATATATTTATCTGTCTATCCTCATTTTACTATCTAGGCATCCATTCTTCTATCTGTATATGTATGTAATTCCTCTACCTATATCTTGGTATAATATTAAGTACTATATGTGTTTGCTATTATTATTAATAATAATACTATAACTAGAAATTTAACTGTATCCGTATATAGAAATGTTTATATTATGATTATTTTTAGGGCTAGGGCTTAAGGTGGATTTTTCAATTTCATCTTTAAACTTTTCTATATTGTTTGAAATCTCCAACAGAAGCTATCATTTAAACAAATTAAAATATTAAAAGATTTATAAGCTAAAAATTGAAAATCTAGACAAAATGGAAAAATATTAAATGCGAACTTTGGCATAAGAAATAGGGAACTTAAATGGACTGACAAATTTTAAAGAGATTGAATTGCAATTGACAACTGCTACTCTCAGAAAACTGGAGGCTTCAATGTTTTTTCAGGTGAGTTTTGTCAAACTCTTGAGGAACAGTAAATTTCCATTTGTATTATAAGTACTCCAGAAAAGACAAAACCAAAAGCTGCCAAGCTCATTTCATAATATTAGTACAATCAGATGAACACAGCATATAAAAAAGAAACACTACCCTTTAAAGAAATATTTTAAAAGATTTTTCATCATTTTCATCAGATGAAAAATCTTTTAAAATATTAGCTAGTTGATTCCAACAGTATGTTTTAAAACAATATAGCTTGATTAATAGATGATTCATCATTAGGCATTCTATCAGCATAGTTAGAACATTAATAGATTACATTTTTTAAAAATCTCATGATAATTTCAATTGATGCACAAAAAGCATTTGATGAATTGTTTACTTATTTATGATAAAAACTCTTAGTAAACCAAGAGTAGAAAAGGATTTCTTTAGTTCCATTAAATGAATGATGGTTATATTACAAAACCCTCTGCAAATATTATACTTAATAGAGAAACTTTAAGTGCATTCTTGTTAAGACTGATAATAAGGCAAATATTCTTATGGTCAGAAACCACTGTGTATTATAACCAATCCTATAATATTGGAAATCCTGGTCAACACTGAAGGAAAGAAAGAGAAATAAGAAGATTGGAAAGAAAGAAACAAACTATTGGTTTTTGCAGGATAATACACATATTTACTCCAAATAACCAACAGACTCAATAGGTAAATTATAAGACTGTGGTGGGTATATGATCAAATTATAAGAGCATTTCTAAGAGCAATCAACTAGAAAATGTTATAAAAAAGCATGATACTATTCACATAGCAACAACAACTGGAAGTTGTCTGATAATTAACTTAACCAAGAATATATAAGGCCTCCTTGAGAAAACTTAAACATTGTAATAAAAGACATAGAAAAAAAATGAGTGATTGATTAAAAGACATTCCATATTCTCAATTTGTAAAGATACCCATTTTCCCCACAATTTTCTAGTAAATACGATGTAATCCCACTAAAATTGTGGTTAGATCTTTGAGATCCTTAATAAATGTATCCTAAAATGTGTCTGATGTAAAGACATTACAAGACCTCTTAAGCAAAAACTTTAAAAAAACCATATGATATAAAATTGATTATTAAATATATCAAAGTTAAGGATTTCTGTTATACAGTAAAGGGCACATGGATAAAGTTAAAAACATGTTTCAAAATGAGTAAAAAGCCTTAAAAATGTTTTAAATGGACAAAGGATTCCTATCTAGAATATAGAAGAGCACAAATCAAACAAGAAACCAAATCAAAGAAATCAACAGGAAATCCAATCACACAAATCAACGAGAAAAAGTAACTTCAATAGAAAAAAATGGGGAAAGTATATCAACAGGCAATTCACAGAACAATAAACTCAAAAAGCTAACACATCACGAGTAACT
The DNA here is from genome assembly GCF_048773025.1 of Camelus bactrianus. Taxonomy (NCBI): domain Eukaryota; kingdom Metazoa; phylum Chordata; class Mammalia; order Artiodactyla; family Camelidae; genus Camelus; species Camelus bactrianus. The sequence continues at coordinate 18,949,725 of NC_133552.1, forward strand.
CACTGAACTAACATGTGAGATATAATTTTATATTTATTTGACTGGAAAAAATTAGAAAGCTGAATTATGCCCTGTGTTGGGCTGAATACTGGGGTAAGTCCTGCTGGTGGGAGTAGGGACAGGCACCGCCACTGGGAAGCACAGTCTGTACTGTTCAGGCAGAGTAAGTAAACCTGTGTCCTACAAAATGGCAAGATTAAAAGTAGGGCAAGGAAATGAGAGGAGTAGAGAAAATAGCAAGGTTTCTGGCTTAATCATTGACTGGGTAGATTCAGGTGGCAGTGCCCAGGATAGAGAATGAAGGAGGGGGAGCTTCTTTGGGGATAAAGATAAAGTTTTCCATTTTGGACCTGCTAAGAATTATGAACTTTTGGGACCCCCCCCCACCATGGAATTAGTAGGTTCTCAATCAATACTAACTTCTCCTCCATCAAATAAATTCCCCATTTCTTTTGCGTTTAGGAAAGATTGAATCTTAATTTGCAATTTTCTTCAACTTAAATTCTGTTAGTTTTTATAGTTGAAGGACCAATGTTTTTATTAATCCCTTCTCAATAATAAAAGAATGAATAGATCATCAAAACTTTTAAGCTGTAGTTAGGAACTTAGTGAGATGATACCCCTGCTTTTTCCAAGTCACCAAATGTCAACATTCTGGGGCATATTTTTTAAAGTGAGGTAAAGAATGCTTAAGAAGCATCATCCCACACTGGAGGGTCATGCATTTTGGTGCCAGAGAACCTAAATTTGAATACTGATCTACCATTAGCAAGCTGTGCAATTTTGAGGAAGATGCTTAAGTTTTCAATAAATGGAAATAATAATAATTACCTTTCAGGAATTATTAAGTTTAAATAAACTCATATAGATTAAGTTTTGGACACAGTAGATATGTCATAAAAGGTTATCTGTTGTTGTTGTTATTACATCATACCGCTGTAGACTCTTGCCTTCCATTTTTATTAATTCTAAATTTCACAGAGTAGTCTACATTGGCACTCTCCAGTTAGAATATAATGCAAGTCACATGTATTATTTAAAAATGTTAAGTAGCCATATTAAGAAAGTAAAAAGGTCAAATTATTTAAATAATAGACTTTAACCCAATATGTACAAAATATGATTTTAGCATGTGACCGATATAAAAGTTATTAATAAGATATTTTACATTCTTTTTTAATTGTTTCAAAATCTGGTGTATATTTTATACTTAGAACACATCTCAGTTCAGATGAGCACATGTAAAGTGCTTAATAACCACACGTGGCTTGTGGCTGCCACACAGGTCTAGATCCAGTGTCTTAAGTCCTGCATTACTTAGACCTTCTCTTTAAAATCAACAAGTTCTTTTCTATCATTCTCAGGTAATAAGAGTTTGTCTAAGAAACAACATGGCATTTTTTCCCCCACATCAGTCGTTAGAAATGGAAGTTTCTTTGGAACAGTCATTATTAGGTCTTTAGTGCTTCTGGCAAGAGGGTCTTTGCAAATGCTCCCTCCTTCCCCTCTAATCTCTGGAGCTAGGCTGAATGGGGCCTTGGAAGAATCTCTTGAACCAGGTGTCCACGCAGAAGTTTTGGCTGTACCTTGAGGGATTTCAGATTTTCTGATTCTTCTCCACAAGGTTCAGAATATGAATTCTTAAACAAGCATAGGGCTTCAATGTGCAATTCCCAGCCTGAAAGATCACAGACATGGGAAGATCCAAACCACACCAGCCATTAAACAAATGGGAAGGAGGGAGGCAACTTTTTCCATCTAAAGCTCACTCATGTTCCAGTGCAATCTAGCAGGTCGTTTGTCCTATTTGGAGTTGATTTGGAATGCAACAGGAAAGAAACACATATTGCATAAGCTTATGATAACCACAAATGGGGTAGGACAAGTGTTAACAATACTTGAAACAAATGAAAAAGTATGAAATTATTGTCTTTGTTTGCAGTGCCTAATGGAGTCCTGCTTTGGTTGGGAGGGTGACAAGAGGACTTCTCTCAAATCCATTTTAGGTCTGTTATTCTCTAGTTTTTGAAATAATTATGTAGGTAACGTGCGCGCGCATGTGTGTGTGTTAAAAACACATATCATGAACTTTATATCTTTACCATTTTAAGTGTACAGTTTAGTAGTTTTGAAACAGATCTCCAGAACTTTTTCATCTTATAAATATGGAACTCTATACACATTAAACAACAACTCCCTCTTCCCCTCTCCTGCCAACCCCTAGTAACCACTATTTTACTTTCTAAGAGTTTGACTGCTTTAGACACCTCATATAAATGGAATCAAGCAGTGTCTGTCTTCTTGTGACTGGCTTATTTCACTTAACATAATGTCCTCCAGGTTCATTCATGTTGTGGGAACATTGTTTATAATAAGATTTTTTTTAAGTTTAATCTCCCAGATTCATCATTTTAAAAAACACATTTGATCTTTTAACCAAAGTTTTACTGAGCAACAACTAGATACTGCACGCCATACGTGTGAAGCCTATTTTCGTGTTAAGGAGATAGAAAGCTAGAATCTTCAGTGTCAGGTTAGCATAGCCATGGTTGAGACTTCCTTGAGACTTACTCGAGGAGGCTCTAAAGAACATGTGAGGGAATATACAGCCTTACGTCCAATTTAAATTCTTCCCATGATCCTCAGCCAGGCACTTCTTTACTCCATTTTTCTCATACTGCTGGATGATGATTCACTCTCCTGGGTGATGATTCAGGTTCGCAAACTATGGGGAATATAGATAAAAGTAAGCATAGAATATGTGTGCGGCCTTGAATGAAGTGGAGATCAATTTAAAAGCTCAATATTTCATGCTCAGTGGTTTGGGTGGGACATGGGCTGGCAATAGAGAGTCTGGCCAGTAGCAAAGAATTCCACATCACCAGACTCTGTCCCCCTCCTTGTCTTTCCCATTCCCATTCCCATTCCACTTTGACTTCTCCAGAGCAGCCGGGAATTTGGCCCTGCCATGTGTATCTTAGGTCAAAGAGCAAAAGCATATAGCTCCAAAGTATGATTCCCAGCCTGAAAGGAACCAAGTGTCTTCTGATAAACAACACTTGAGATTTTTTTTTAATGAAGGCATTATACTGACCTTCTTTTGAAATTGGCTAAAATGGGCTAGACAGGGTAAACAGGAGAGGTCTTGTTTTCTCTTCATCCTAGAAAAATAACATTTCTCCGTTTCCAGCTCATTACAGTTGACTGAATTGGAAAGGAATCTATTTTCTCTGGAAAGATTTACTTGCCCAACAGTCATGTTTTTGTATATGTGTGTGTGTTGGCAAGAGGCGATAGATTTTCCAGAACAAGGGTTGTCTTGTTCACAGTTTAAAGGGGCCCAGAAGTTGACTGAGGAATTTAACGTTAGGGAAAGCTTTTGCAGCTTTCATTAATGCTATGTACAGCCTCCAAAGCATCTCAAGTTGGCCTGGGTGTCAGGGGAAGAGAGTGTGCTACGGCATGACTCTGCCCCCACCCCCCTCATCCAGGAACAGATAAAACATCTCCACTTTCTTTACCTGCATCTCAAGACTTGTGACAATCAGCGTCTGTTAAGAAGCATCTGCCTTTCCATTTTTCAAATACAGAAATTTTTCCAAAAAAGTTTAACAAGTTTTGAACAAAGCTACATGATAAAAACTAAGAGTAGAATTACCTCCTCTACCACCAACCAAACTTCTTTTCCCACCTGGGGACATATACTTTGCATCAAGTAAGATGTAAATTCCTTTCTGGACAAAATAGAAAACTTAAAGGGATTATTAAGGTGCCTCTGTCTCCTCTTGCCTCCTCTACTTAGCTTCACAAAGGACTGACATCACATTGGAAACTTATACCAAATACTTTCTGCTTTATGAAGAATTGTTTTCACTACTTTTAATTTTCTTGAATTGTGTACTAGGCATTAGTACAATAGACAATAAAATTATATAATTGGGATATTTTCTTCAGAACATTTCTTTGAAGGTGAATGACCTACTTGTCAATTCAAAAGAAGTTGAATACGTGTATATCATGTACATAATACATATGATTAAACATATACATATTTTATATATGTGTGTGTGTGTGTGTGTGTGTGTGTTTGTGTAGTCTAACACCAGAACTGCAATATATCTTAAGCTGGAGATTCTTTCCCTTTTTTGTTTCCAAGTCATTGCTTGCTCAGCTCAACTGACAGCTCAGCTGGATTTTGCTCAAGTGACTTTTCACTCAGCTGGTCTTTGCCTTGCCAGGTGTGTCTGGCCAATGTAAAGGAAAGGAAAGGTGTTTTTCCTCTTAGAACAAATATTAAAACTTTTACCATATTTTCCATCACCCAGTGTCTATTTTCAAGGAAGCATGGATGGGCAAAAAACAGAGGGGGCTGAGATTTCTCCTTTGTAGATGTTGGCTCCCAGCCTCTTAGTACATTAAATTTAGCAAAAGCCCACGTAATTAAATGAGGGGGAAATATAATTTTTCTTTGATGGCAAAATAGTTTCCATGAGGAGAAACTGGCTGATGGTGTTGACTGAAGTGTTGCTGGAAGACTTCACAGCAGTCCGGCACCCTCCTTCAGTGCCCAGACTGTCCACACTCCCAGATACTGGCTCTCCTAGGGCTGAACGGCTTTCTACTTAGGAAGTGTATACCTTCTTGAGACATTTTTGACTTTTGTATGTCAAAGTCCATGTATTTGGCATAATTGAAAATTTTACTAACTTCTATTTTGTTCATTATTACCTTGGTTTGGAGATAGTTGGGATTAAATCTGGGCTAGATGGGTTTCCACTTGCTCTAAAGTCAGTGAGCAGCTCTAGAAAACTCAGCTATCATCTCTAGGAAAGACCTCAAAAGTTTTCCAGAGCAGGGTCCAGGCTTTCCTTCTTAGTCTATTCTCCAAATATCTACCCCATGCTTGGTATTAAATAAATATTAATTGGAAATGCTGACCATGAGGTAAAAGACACAGAGGAGAGGAGAGAAAAATGGCAGCTTGCTGCCCATGACCAAAGGACAAAATGGGGGTGATAGTCCAGATGGACTTGATTCTCCTCCTGCAGGGCTCTCCGTCAATGAAGCTTCCAAGTCTTTCTCTGCCATAATCCCTTCTCTGATTCGCTCCCAGTAGTGCCCCCTAAATTCTGCCCATTCTTCCTTCCGTTGGTACCTTCCTTTCCCACTCCCTGGTGCTGAGAGCCCTCCAAGTTACCTGCTTCTCTTTCCTCACTTCCTTCTCTTCCCCTCCAGCCAATGGCCTCGGGAGTTGGGAAAAATTAAAAACAGCTTCTTCACCAAGAAGCAGGCAATCTCTGGGATGGAATATTATGTGAGGCTGGATGAATCACACACTCCGGGTTTCTGCCCGAAGGACAACAGGCAGAAGAAGGAAATTTAAAGTGGGATGTGAGCACTTGCCACCTAATTGTCAAGGTTGGTTGTTCATGTAGATGCATTCCTCGCTCAGGTTGTGTAAGCTTAGTGGAACAGAATGGAGTGAAAACACTATCTGAGCAGCTAGCTTCAGAATTTCTCCTACCTTGTTGAGCCAGCCTGATGTAAAGAGTTGAGCAGGAAAGTTCAGCCCCAGGAAAGTTATGAAAAGAAAAGACAGAACAAAAAGAGGATTGAATTGCTCTGTATATATAAAAAAAGAAAGTATAATACTTTTTGCTAATGAAGGTGAAAGTAGGAGGGAGAGGAGAATGTTGAACTACCTGGTAGTAGGTCTCAGTTGATGGAAAAAAAATATTTGCAACAATTTTAATTGTTTTATTTGTTTGCATGGGTATGCTGTAAACCCCTCTATTTATCTGAGTCTTCAGTAAAGGACATAAACTACTTATAAATTACAATAAAATGCATATAAAAACTGTGTGTGTATGTGTATGTGTGTGTGTGTGCGCACACGCGTGTGTGTGAAAATCAAGGGACCATTCTGGATTTTCTATACCTAGATCCACTTGTTAGAGAAAGTCCCAGTGGATGGACAATCAGGTGATACACATTAATTAATGGGAGGAAATGGAACTTGACCAGCAATAGCAAAAGACACACCTTCCTTATGCATCCAGAATCCAGGAGGCAGAAGGGATGCAAAGCCCCTCAGATGGGAATGTGAGGCAATTCATTTGAGTCTCAAAGGACTGATTTTGTTTTTCTCTGATGCCTTGGTTATATTAAGAGCACATTTAGCAAAGTAGGGGGAGGGGGCTGGACAGCAATTGACTGGCTTGATTTGGGTCTAGGAGTATTACCTGGGAAAAGAGACGAAACCAAAACAAAATTTAAACTTCTATCCAGCATTTTAACTCTATCAAAAGACAGCCTCACCTTCCTTCATGAAAATGTGTGGGTCACAGACACATGAAATAATCCCAAAATGTTAAAGTCATGAACCCAAATGTGGCAAGGGCCATAGAGCATATGAATCCAACCTCTGGTAGCAATGATCTAGACTTGACCCCACTTACTTGTAAGTGACTTTATACAAGTTCCTTATCTTCCCTGTGCCTCAGTTTTCTATTCTGTAAAATGGGGAGAATATAGTTCCTAACTCATAAAGTTCTTGAGAACATTAAGTTAGTCTGCAAAAAGTACTTAGAAGAGTTCTGGCATAGTCAGAACCTGAATTATTATTATCTTGCCTTATCACAGGAGGTTGGGAACAGGATTATGGTAGGAACTTTATGCACATATCTCAATCCTCCCAACAGTTAAGTTTCATAGCAATTGGATATTGCTAAAACTATTTTCTCAGCTGATGAACTTGAGACCAAAGAAGAGTAAGCACATTTTCTAAGGTCACACAACAGGTTAGAAGCAGATGTCTTTGTGAATCATTTGTTATGCAAATTTACACAGCAAAATTATAATGATTGATTATAGCTCACCCTGGGAATAGTGCAATATCTTATATAGTGTTTAAATAGAAGTGGAAAACCTAACAGGAAATAGCTATGTTAAGTGCATTAGGCTAGCCACACACCATTTAAAATGGGAAAGTGTGACATGAAATAAAACCCTTACAGTTAATCTCTGAGCAGGAAGTCCATGGGAGCCGCAGTGGGGCTGAGCTAGCATGTCTGCAGAAGTCTTCATTTCTCAATTTCTGGTCTGCAATTGCTTGAATTTTTAAAAACAGTATTAAAAGTAGATTTAGCTAACATCTCAAATATTAAATAGATTCATATTAGTTGAAAGAGAAACAATTTTTATCCTCAAAGCTGTGTCTAAAGTTAAAGTCCCTTTTTCTCAGTTTGGGCAAGTCTGGTTTCCTGGAGGATGGCTTTCGCGTCCCTCTTGTGGCTTAGAGTCTGACACTCATCCCTGTTCTGGAGGTGGTTGGGGAGGTTGGAGAGAATCCTCCTTTGTCAAGTACTTCCTGCTACAAAGCCATGCTAGACTCCTGGCATCCATCAGCCCTTCCAATCCGACCACTGTCCTCTGAGGGTGGCACTCTCATCCTCTTTGGGGAGAAAACTAAGGCACAGAGAGCCTTAGTTAATTTGCTCGTGTTCTCACAGCTACTAAGAGAGGCTCCAGGCTTCAAATCTAGGACTGTTTGACTCCGAAGCCCATGCTCCTGCTATTCATAGTTTGCACCTGTTAGCTAAAGATGGATCCAGATTAAATCAAATTCCAGGCCAGGGGGAGTTGTTAATAAGACTCAAATCATTCATTTCCATGTGTGTAAGAAAGAGGCATAAGTTCAGGTACTTCCAAGTAATTGCCAGATAGACAAAGAGAACACAAAGGGCCCTTAGATCTGAACAGCTGACTAGGGCCTACACTAAGATCAGATTGTTTTTCACTTGTCTACTCAATACTCTTTGACAGTAGGCAAAAAATTCATAGGCTCTAATCTCTTAAAGCAGTGCTTCTCGCACTTTTTCCTGTGTGAAATAAATGGTGTTTTGTTCTAATGAATGTTACTCTCCCACGGGTAAAGTCAGGGCTATGGTAAATTTGATACATCTACACTCCTTTCTCTTCCAGTTCAGGAGGCCCATCAGAATGCAAGTAGATGCTCTGGTTATTAGAACTGTAGCTTTGAATCCATACTCATTTACCTAATAGAGTACATCATTTGCTAACTTCAGCACTTCCACCATTATTTGTAATAAACTATATGCAACATACCAGAGAACTGCTCCTCAGAGGTGTGTAAAATCTAAATGAAGCAGGCATGGTGGCTATGTATTTCAATACATTTCCAAAGGAACTTCTGTGTTTTTCTTTATTTTTCATCCTTTTCTTTTCTTTTCTTTTCTTCTTCTTCTTCTTCTTCTTTTTTTTTTTTTTTTTTTTTTTTTTGGTGAGGATCCTTTCTGTGTTCTATTTCAATAGAATTAACTTACCCACAGTTCTCCAGACTTAGCAGCTCAGGGCAATTTTAGTGCCTCCCTCACCTTTCACTATTTCTCTCACACCTGTTCCCTTTTCTACATCCTTTGTTCAGGTAGTCATTAACTTACTTCTGGGCCATTGTCTGTTCACTTGTTTCCCTGCCTCTTTTCTCTTTCCTCTTTCCTCTATCATCTTTTTATTTCATTACTGCCAGATGAGTCTTCCCCAAATGCAATTTAAATCCTTTTACATCATTTTATTGTAACAAAACTCTAAATAGCTACCCAGATCCAGTGCAAACTCCTCCCCTTAGCCCATAATAAACTTTGCCATGTGATCCTAACAAGTTTTCCAATCATACCTTCTACTCTCTGTACCCTATGCTCTGGCCAAAGTATAATATATAACTGCTGCTTGTGCTTCTCTGTGCTCATCCATTTCTCACTTTATTAAAATGCTCTCCATCCTTCAAGATCTTGTCCATCTTTCTCCAAAAAAGCCTCTCCCCATTCTCTCAGTCGGATGTAATTGTTATTCCTTTGAACTCTTCTGTCATAAAATGAACAGAAATTGCTGTATCTCACTCTAATTACTATTATTATCTAGTTTGCTGTTCTCTTGACCCTCTCCTTTCCCAACCACACACACACACACACACACACACACACACACACACACACACACACACACACACACAGAGTTGTCGTTTCCTTGGCATTTGGGACTTTGTATCCCCTGTAGTTTCAGTATGGTCTTTCTCATGAAGTGGTAATTGCAATCATGACATTGTTGTTGTTAAGAAGAGAAAGAAGGAGTAGAAAGAGGGAGAGAGTAGGAAGGAGGAGGAGGGAGAGGAGAAAAAAATGGTTAGAGAGTTCTTTTGCTGTCTACACAAAGCACGTTCACTGCTCCAAATATAGCCTATATGCCTGCCCTGCCTATGACCTGCCATCAGGGACCTTCTTCTCACATATTGAGGGGAAAAATTCTGCTTCTGAATCCACCCACCCTTAGCAGCTTCTCCAAGATTCAAGGCCTTGATCTCCAGGTTAATTTCTTGAAAGCATCTTTCTCCACTCATCTCTGAGCTCTAATATATATGGGGGGAGGGGGGTGGTGTATATAGGGTGGCTGAGAGATCTATTGGATTTATTATCATTATGTATAACAAACCCCTGGGGGTCAGAGGCAAAAAGATTTGTTCTTCCATTTACACAGAAAAAAATGCATCTAAGCCTCATGATTAAATCTTAAAATATGTGACTATTGCTATCCTATTTCCCATAAATCTTCCTTGGAAAGATTTATTTACTTTGGAAACTAAGAGTGGAGTGGATGGATAGGTAAAGATTCTTAGTAAAAATACCATGAGATGGGTTTTAAAAGGGTATATTTAGAAAAGAGGAGTCATTTATTTAGGATTTATTTTTACATTACAGGGATGGGGAACGTTCTGTGAGTCGGCTGTCTGATTATATCAGTCTTTGGCGGCTCTCCTACATAGTTGGCAGAAAAACGGATATAACTTTGGTCTCATAGGTTCATTATGTGTTCTTTGTTGTAGGTAGTTGCTAAGCAGTACATTATCTGATTTGACACTTTGATCAAGCAAATTCACCAATATCTTCCTTTCCATCACTGCTGCCATTACTCTTTCTTGGACCACGCAATGGCCTCCGGCCAGGATCCTTTTATCCAGTTGCCCCTCTCTCCAAACCATAGCACAGGACCTAGTGAGGATAATCTCTAATCATGTTTCTGACCCAGCAGTCCTGTTTTCTTAAATCTTAAATCTTAAACTTAGATACCACCTCTCACTTCATCCCTGGAGGTGTTCCTAAGCTCCTACAGAGTTGACCACCCCACTTCTTACTTATATTTCTGATACAGATTTCAATCATAGTATTTATGACACTTTATGTCTTTACATCTCTTTTCTACTTCCAAGACTAATTTACCTTTGCATCCCCAACACCTACCATAGTACCTAGCATGCAGTGAGTGTAAATTCCTCAGGAAGGAATACTAGCATACCTTGTTTTATTGCACTTCACAGATGTTGCATTTTTTACAAACTGAAGGTTTGTGGCAACCTTGCATGGAGCAAATCTATAGGCACCATTTTCCCAATGACATTTTTTCACTCTGTGTCTCTGGGTCCCATTTTGGTAATTCTTGCAATATTTCAAACTTTTTAATTATTATTATATTTGTTATGGTGATCTGTCATCAGTGATGTTTGATGTTACTCTTGCAAAAAGATTAGGACTCGCTGAAGTCTCAGATGGTAGCTAGCATTTTTCAGCAATAAAGTATTTTTGAATTGAAGTATGTATGTTGTTTTTTGAGACATAATGCTATTGCATACTTAACAGACTACACTATAGTGTGAAGATAACTTTTATATGCACTGGGAAACCAAAAAATCTGTAAGACTCACTTTATTGTAGTATTTGCTTTATTGGGGTGGTCTAGAACTGACCTGTATTATCGCCAAGGTGTGCTTACATAGGATAAAGTTCAGTCTCCTTGACAGCACTCCAGGCCTTCCATAATCTTGGCCTGCCCCATCTCTCCAGTATGAATTTTCATGGCCCTTGTTCATTTACAAATCACAAGGCAAACCTTTCCCCTAACAAGACTTGAATCATCTCACTTTAATGAGAAAGTGTCCAGTTGCTTTTACTGGATGACCCCCTTTCCCCTTCTCTGCTTATTGGAGCCCTACTCATTTTTCAGGATAGTCCAATAATCCCTTCTTCATGAAGCCTCCCCCTGCCCTGGTAACACCTGATTGATCTGTGTTTGATAGCATCAATCAGACATTTATTTCCTGACCTCATTCAGTTTCACTTCCTCCACAGCCTTCAGAATGGGGACTTCGCCAAACAGATGCTAAGAATACCCTATGTGGTATGGAGATAATATGGCTCCGTATCCACTGACTTTGCTGAGCACACGCCCTGCCCTGTGTGCATACATCTTGCTACTGAACAGTTGCTAGAAAAATGGTATATCATAAGCACTGAGGGCATAGTTAGAGCACAATCAGGCCAAAGCCTTTCCCTCTCTTAATTTTCTCTGGAGGAGTAGTGAGCCAGGCTGCAGAACCTCGGGCTTTCCAGCCTGTGTTCCCCACAGTGATGGGTCACAGGTATATGGAGAGAGAAAGAGATACTTCTCACTCTTCAGGGTGGCTGTGCCAGGCTTGGGACCTCCAAGCCCCTGGACCAGTGGTCTGGCTATAAGCATAGTGTGCCTCACAGACACTCTATGTGGGTCCTGTTATGGATGAGGTTGGGGGGCATTGATCTTAGTCAAATTAGAGCAAAACCAAGAACTTGTGGACGCATGCACACCGTAATGGGAAATGGCTCTGGATTTGGCATCCTATCTGTGGGCACAGCAGGGAAAGTGGAAACTGGGAATCAGGAGCTGCTTCCCAAACCCATCCCTTACATCTGTGTGATTTTGAGCAAATCATCTGGACTTTCTGGGCTTCTGTTTTTTAACTTAGGGTTTTGTTTTTGTTGTTGTTGTTTTAATCTGGCTTCATTTGGGGTTAGGGGAAACCACGATTTTAGATTTCCAGCCCCTTGCCCCACTTTGGTCCAGCTCCCTTTGATCTGTTTTATATGCTGTAGGGGGGCAGATGGACCTCCCTGGGAGAAGGAATCCCACTGCTTTGCAGCATCTGAAAGCCATTGGACTAAGTGTTGCCCACACACCCTTTCAATGCTCACGTCCTCCCAGTCTATGGAGACCTATTTCCTATCACTCTGTTGAAAGTAAGAAAATTGATACACTTTAGGTCGCAACTTTTTCATTCTTAAAATGTATTGTTTTGCTGATTAGTCACTTTTTATCACTTGGTTTTCTGAGAAGGTAGAACTTTTGGGTGAGGTAAAAGCTTTAATGATACGGCTGTTAAATCCACCAGTTTGAAGGCAAAAACTATGACTTCTCCCAGAAGAGAAATGTGAACATCTAAGGGCATCAAATGCTGTAGATTTCATCGTCAGGCTTTATTCTCCCTTTCCAATTAAATAGTATAAGATTGTGAGCTAATTTTCGAAAAAGACAATCTGCAGGTCTTGTGCTATTCATGTATTAATTCAACAAAAAATTGCTTATGGTAACTATACCACAGTTTGCCCCAAAACAGTCCTGGTTAGGCTTTTTATGCATTAAGTGATCTCCACTAATTATTTTTAACACTCCCTTTCACTTTGCACATCTAATGCCTTCTCTCTGCCTGCAATCTGCCCCTTCTGGGCTGGGTTGGTACAGATTTACAAATAACTCCGCTCATTCAAAAAAGAGAACTGAGTCAAAACAACCTTATGAAATCTGTTTCTGAACCTGGCGAGTAGTCAATAAAGGAAAGTGGAACCTGAATGAATTACAGGACTCAGAATCAAGCCCTGTAGCTAAGCCCTGATTCCTTCTCAGATATGAATTTTTAGATGATTCTAAGTTCATGTTTTCTCTTCCATGTTTTCATGGCTTATAATGGTTTGGTTTTCCATGTCAGGATTTTTGTCATTGGTGTGGACATTCACCCAGATCTTGACCACCACAGAATTTTGCTTGGTGAGTCAGAAATCAGTCCCTGAGGCGAGAATTCACTTGCTGAATGAAGATACCTTTTAGGTACAAGGCATCTCCACCATTCACATGGTGAGGTCCTGTTTAATCACAAGCTTGTCCAAAGCCTTCACTGACCGCCACTGTGGAAATAAGCTCTCCTTCCTCTTAGCTCCTGACATTTCTCCATAACCTTTCTACTTGTGTTTATCACTTTCTAGAGTGACAAGGGATCTTCAAATCCCCATCAGGCTGGGACTATGTAAGATGACTGAGGCATTTGCTTCAGATGTGAAATTTAAGGAGATCCCCCAGATTTAGTCATGATAAAGAATACTATAATGTGACAGTTTAAAAAATAAAAGTTAGTGTAAAAAAATCTGTGATGAACAAAATATCAAATTTTTCAGTGAATACAGGATCAGCATTTTTCCTTTTATTTCCGCCCACTTTTTTTTTTCAGATTTTTTTTTCTTTTACCTCAGGTGCCAATATGGCCCAGCACTGTTACTGATTCTGTCTTTAGTAGAAATTTTGATATTTTTGTTCATCATAGCCTTTTGCATTAATTTTGATTTTAAAAACATTGCATTAATGTGTTATTTATCTTGATTACTGAGTTTTTTGGTGCCCCCTTAAATGTGCTTTAGGCCAGTGCCTCACTTTCTTCTCCCTTGGTCCAAGCTCTGATCACCATAGTAACTAGCACAGGCCTTTGCCCATTGATAGGCACTCAGTTAATATTTCATGAATGAATGAATGAATGAATGAATGAATACTAGAAGAGATATTTTAGGTGATTTTGTCTTTTCTTTTTTTCTAAAGGTAAAATGACACCTTGCCCACAATCTAGCATGTAGCACATTTAGACAGGTAATGATACAGGTAAATTGTAGTGGCCTTAAGTGGCCACCTGTATGTAGTGCCTGTCAGCATTGCTCCTACCAATTAACGTAATTGATCCTGGGTCTTTTTCACTGTCACGGAGCACCCCCTTCCAGTCTTGCTTTATTTCATAAACAGACAATTCTCAAGAAGCTAAATAGCTGTGGAGGTATAGAATCATCTTTTCCTTCTTCTAGCAAATTGTAAACCACTAACAACAAAAATACTCTATCTTTAAAAGACAGAAATGATCATTCACAAAATCCTCTCACAAAATCCTCTCTAGAAAATTGAGCCTGTAATAACAAAATTATTTCTCTGTCCTGGTAGATGGCCCATGATAGCAATGTTTTTGATTTAGTTACAGGAATCCTGTTCAGCAAACAATGCTGTTAAAGTGTTTGCTCTGGGTTCTGTCCACAAAATAGTCACTGTCCCGAAGAGAGAAAAACAGATTTTATTCTGTAATAGTTATTATGATTTACACTTTTTGTCCTGTCATTGAATGGTCATTAGCCTTTATCTCTCCTCACTCTTTCTAACCTTGAGTAGTCCAACTGTCAAAAAGTTAACTAAATAAACTTTATTTTTAAAAATTATTATTTTTATTTAAATTAACTTAAAAAAACCCAAGAATAATCTACCCTCCAAACCCAGGATCCAGAAGAAAGAAAATGATTCTTAGTAACGACCTCTTTGTTTCTCTGATAGTTTCCAAATCACTTATTTTTCCATTTTGTTTTTTGCTGTTTCATTATAAAGTGACTGAAACTTCACTTCTGATCTACCTCTGGATTTCTGGGGATCTGAGACCCAGCAGTGTGCTCATTTTAGCAGATTATCTTACAGGGAGAATGTTTAGACATTTCCTGGAATATTGAGGAGCCTCACTAACACATTAGGTTAAGATTCCACTTTACATGAGCACATACTGTTATCTAGTCACTGCACTGGGCAGCTTTCCTGTATTATCTCACTGAACCATTTGAAGAGTCTAGTGGGAGAATAGGAATTGTCATCCTCATGTCTAAGAAATAAAAAACAAGGCTCCAAAAAGTTGTACTGTGCATAAGTTCACAAGATGAGTAAGGAGCGAGGCTGAGGCTTGGCCCAGGTCTCTTGCTTTTCATGTTGCATCAACTGCCTGGTTATTGTCACAGAAGGAAATTCTGCACTGCTTCTACTCCAAGAGATGCCGAGGATATGTTTTTCCAACTCAATGTGTCATATGGTTAGTTTCCAAGGTGAAATGAAACAAATTCTAAGAGGTTTCAGATGTTATTTCAACCTATTTGAAGAGATACACACCATCTGACCAGCTCTCTGGACCCTGTATATACTGTCCCTGGAATTCTGTATTTTTTAAGGGTAACTTCTTCCTTTTCAGAAAGGACACCGTAACTTCCAAAAAGACTTACAAGTAATAGGTTTTAGGTCACCTTGGAAGAATTGGTAAGGTGACTGTGTATAAGAAAGAGAACAATTTGATTCTTTGAAATGGAAAATGCATCAAAGTTTATATGCCTGAATTTGGGGGGTATATGTGGGCATAGCTGTGTGTGCACTGGGGTTGGGGAGAGGTTTGTAACAGAAATTGAATGATGCTGAAAATGCATCCTAATCACTCAGAACCATATTTTGATGAACAAACAAGTATTAATGGCTACAACTCTAATGGATAAAATGATTTAAATTAAAAGCAGTACAGGGAAGTAAGATAGAATAGCAGAGCACAGTGGTTAAGCAAATAAGCTCTTAAAATCAGTTGCATGAATTTATATCCCAATTGTGCTACTTACTGGTTGTGTGACATTTGATAGGTCACTTAAAAACAAACAAGCAAACCCTGTGTGTTCAGTATTCCCATCTATACAATGGATACAATAACAGTAAGTATGTGTAAGGATGTTGTGAAGATGAAATGAGAAAGTGCCTAGAAAGTATCTAACACATCTTTAAAATGTACTATTATCAAAAGAAGGATGTATGTAACAGTTCTGATTTCCTTGTGGTGGAATAATCTATTTCTCGGCTTCAGGAGATTGAGAAGAGTTAATCACGACAGGAATTGTCACCAGGCTTAGCGATAGAGCAAGTGATCTTATTAGTGGAAATCAGCATGACCCCAATAACTCAGGAGCACAAGGCCAACAAAGCATGGGGAAGAGGACGTCTAACCAATAAATAGTAATAATCACAAGATTATGGCAGCTGAGCCCTTGGAGCACCTACATTCCTTTAACCATTAGGAGGCAAATAACTCTGCTCAGTGACAGTGGGTCTGCACTAGCCGTACAAGAGGTGCCAGCAAAACTAGGAAAAACTAGCACATGCCCCTTGTAGGAAATTTAATTCAAGTGGAAAGACCTGTAATAATGTTTCCATTGCACTCTTGACTTAAATGGGAGGGGAAAGCGTTCTGCAGATTCTCCAGACCAGGAAGCTGTCATGGAAACTGAACAGACACTCTGGGCCTCCTTGGATCCCATCAAGAGGACTTGTTGTGGCTATGTCAGTTGGTAATAACTTCCCCAAAGTCACACAGCACTGACTGATCTGCACAATTCTGGGTCACAAAATAGGTGGGAAGCCACAGAGTTCTGATTCCTTTAAATAAAGTTAAAGATTACACAGATTACAGTCTGTAATGAAACACCTTTATATCTCCTCATGGCCTCAATTCCTTAGTCACTGATAATACAATTATTCATGGAGGTGATAAATGAAGCCTCACCCTTTTCTGTTCTGAGATGTTAGCAATTGTTCTACCTCTTGAAAGGGGGATAGAATCTATTCCACATCTTTAGCCTATGATATTTTCTTGCAAATGTCGGGGACTCTGAAAGGCAGTAGGCAGTTCCACGGGGAGACAGTATAAAGGGTGCCTGCCCTGGAATAGCAGTGTCTGGTTTCCAGTATGGTCTCAGTGTGCCAGCTTTATTGCAGTAGACAAATTACTTCATTCCCTGTGCTACTCGGTTTCCTTATCCACAAAATAGGAGTAATAATAGTGCCTACTTCATAGGTTAGTTGTGCCTGGCACACTGTAGTACTAAATAATTATCCTCTATTATGCCCTTTCTTCTCAGTAATTAACAATGGTCTCACCTCTTGATAGTCTAGTAAAGATTCTTTGAAGACAATTGCAATGACCAATTAAATGCATACTTCATAAAGATAAAATATCTAACATTATTTTGGACATATAACCAGAACTGAAATTGCTAGATCATATAATAGTTCTACTTTAACTTTTTTGAGGACCATCCGCACTGTTTTCCATAGTGACAGCACCATTTTATATTCCCACAAAAAGTGTGCAAGGGTCCCAATTTCTCCACATCCTTGACAGCACTTGTCTTTTTTCCTTGTAATAGTTGTTCTAACTGATGTGAAGTCATATATATCACTGTGATTTTGTGTTTTTTTGTATGTATCGATTATATTTCAATAAAGCTGTTAAAATAGTATCTAACATTGTACCTTAGATGTTATAGGGACCCCACACAATATAGGTAGCTATTGGCTCTTTGATTGCTATGTAAAAAGATAACATGTGTTGCTTCTTCTCTGAATAATATTCTGCTCCTTTGGCATCTCCACCGCTTTGACCTTTCCCGGTGGACCTGTTGAAGGGATCACAAAGATCTGCTTTTGGCAAGTATTTACAGGGTTCCTTCAAAATGCATACACCTACTAGCTGCTGACAGTAGCAGGGGAGGAGGCACCGACAGGAGTGTGGATAGAGTCCCTCCTTCATGGAACTTAAATTCTAGTTAGATGAGTGCTAACAAGAAAGCCTGAGAAGGGTTAGGATCAGAAACTCAGAGTGTGAGGGAGTCATGTGTCAGGAACTCACAGGAGGAGGAAGGAAATCCTTCCGTAAGGAAATGAAGTTTAAGCTGAAAACTGAAGGATTCTAGGCATTAACTGCACTTGAAAAAGTGCTCCAGGACGGTGGAAGAATGTGGTTTCCAAGACCTGGAAGGAAATGAGCCTGTAGCAAGAGGAGATGGAAATGTGAATGGTGGCCAAATTCTGATGTAGGCTTGGAGGCCATGTCAAAGAGTGAGGCTTGATCCTGAGAATGACGGGGAAATCACTGAAGGGTTTCAAGGAGGGAAGTGAAATTCTCCAATCTGAGGTTAGGAAGCATCATATTGACCACTCTGTGAGGCAATGGGGAATGTGGAATCCTAGTAAAAGGCATTAATGCATCATCTCTTGATGACTCTGGCTCCAAATCATCAGGTGGTTTGGAAGCAAAGGAGTGGATAGATTTGAGAGAAATTAAAGCCAAAGCTAGCCCTGCCTCTGCCACCCAGATAGAGATGGGACAGGTAGAAGCCTTAACTTTCAGCCTGCCTTTCTGCTAACAACACCCAGAACGTATTTAATCTGGAGAAAGAAGGAAACTGTTATCCAAAGTGGAGCTAGGGGGTTGTCTGCCCATGTCAGTTGTCTGCAGTAATCTACTTGACCCACTGCTTCAGCTAACGAAAGGCTGCCTGCCCGCCTTTCACCTAATTATACTTATCATCTCGGCCCCATAGAAGCCAGGAATAGCTCAACACCAGTCCCTCTAGCCAAACAATCAGCAAACAAAGATAAGGTTAAAGAGTGTCAAGCCCAACTTTATGACTCCCTCATCGGCACCAGGGGCATTGTCTCAACAGCCTAGGCCACCAGACAGGATGGCTCAAGGCTGTTGTTAGCTGACCTGCTGGAGCCAACTGTGACTCATCTGTTTACCGCAGAGCAAAGGTAGCTTGGGATGCATGACTGGATGGCTGCCTGACACCTGCACCTGGAAATGAGGGCACTGGGCTCTTCAACTGGAAATATTTCCATTGGCACAGATCCAGGCTGGATGAAGCGTGTGGGGTGAAAAGTCACGCCACTGGACGTGCATGAGCACATGTGCACATTTTAAAGACCTGGGGTCTTCACAGCTGCCCCGCTGGACTGTTTCAAGTCACTTTCATTATCTCACTGAACAGCTTAGAGGCACCTGATCACCTGTAAGTGCTCTGTTACTTACAATTGAATATGACCAGACTTCTTTTCTTGGCAGAAGTAAGATTAAGGGCAAGAATAATAGAAGAGTAGTAATAGTAATACTGGTATAATTTATTAATGGCATATTATACTTGGAAGATGCTGCATCGTTCAGGTCATATATGTTACCGCTAATCTGGTGAGCCCAACCTGGGTGCATATGTGAATCACCTGGGGATCCTTAAAATACTGATGCCAGGGCCCACCCTCCGAAGGCTCTGATTTCATTAATTCAGGTGGAGCCAGGCATGGGCATTTAAAGGCTCCCTAGGGAGTTCTAATGTGCAGCCAGGATTGAGAACCACAGCTTTGATTATCACGACAACCTGCATCATAGGGATTTTTAGCTTCATTTGATAGATGAGAAAAAAATAAAAATAATGCCCAGACCTCTTTTGCCAAAGTGCAAGGTCTGACACTTCAATCTTGTGTCTGTCTAGCCACCAACTCTCCCTTTCAATTGCTTTCCATACTGTTTAGTGAATCTTCAGGTAAAAAGTATGCGGATGGAGAAGGAAGCCCAGGGCAGTAGCACTGCATGGGTACCTGGAGCTCTCTGAATAGGAGGCCCTACTTTGCCCTGAGCCAGCTGTGTAGTCTGTGGGTGAAGGTTCATAAAGGAGAGGAGTTGAGTGAGCAAATAACCTGCCTTCATGTTAGCAGCAGCTCCTTGCCTCTGTCCAAGCCTCAAGGATGGCACCCGGGAGACACTTGGCAGAAAGTTAAACAGAGTGCGGCCAGCAGGGAGGCCCACACACACCCATTTACCCTCTGCCTTGTCATACTGCTGCAGGGAGGGGCACTTCCTTCCCCAGCTCTGCCTGCTCACCCTGCGCTATGTCAGTGCAGGGCTGGCCGGTTCCCTCTTGCGTCTAACCTGTGCTTCTGAAACACTGGTGTTAAGTCAAGGAGGTCAGCTGCTTGAGACACTGTTGAGTGGAAAAGGGGCATCCTCTGTCTTGTTTCCCACCCATGAGCACCCTTAGCCATAAATAAATAAATACCATCAATGGGATTCTGCAGCCACACTCTTCTTCCTCCCTGCTAGGAAGACTAGGACTAAATATTTGAGGAATAAATGAAGGCAGAAGAGGCTATATCTGGAGCTAGTTGGACGTATCTCAAACATGGGACCATCATGTTTCTGGGGGAAAAAAAAAGAATGAAACGTGGACACAAATCATGAGTTCAGTTCCTTTGTAACCTCCCACTTCAGAGATGAAGGTGGATCTCTCAAGTTATTTCTGATATCGTCTCTGAGAGTGGTTGGGAAAGGCTCCCACTCTGCGGGATAAAGAAAGGAGGGAAGAAGTTTCTGGAATCTGGGGCAGGAAATATCTGACCATCTCTGTTCCTCACATCTGACACCTACTCTTATACTCCCCACAAAGCCTTGGCCTGGCCACCTGCATTAATGTATTTACTCAACAGTTATTAAGGGCTTATAGTGCTGAGGATTCTTCGAGGAATAAGACCCATCCCTGACCTTAAGTAGCTCACACTTAAGCAGGGGAGAAGTCACAAAAGAGCAAATATAGTAACAGGAGAAAGCACTGATGTAGTGGAAACACAGGGAGAGGCCCTGGGCCCAGCCAGGAGGTGGGGAGGGTGGGCCTGGAGGGCGACCCCTCACTTGGGACCTCCTGACTGCCTAGCAGGGTGGGGGAATGGTGTTCTCGGGGAAGTGGGCAACTTCAGCAGAGGGGCAGAGCTTCCATCCTTTGTCTCAATAGAGGACATTCCTTATTGAAAAGCCACATTGGCTCAGCTGTAGAAACTTCCCTAAGTTTCAGAGACTTGAACTTCCTTCTCTCTGTTTGAGCCAAAAGACTGAGTCCAAAGTGGGACTGAATTCCTCACTCAGATTTTTTTTTCCACAGAAATATGCAGTTCCAAAGTCCCGCCAGCCACACCAAAGAGCTTTTCCTAAGAAGGGATGGGTCGGTCAAGGCAGCTTTGCAAGGGGAGGAGTGTTAGGTTTGGGACCAAAAACCACGACTCAGGTGAGGTTAACAATACACAAAGCACAGGCACTGCATAAAGGAGTGCTTTCCCCCCTTGGTAAGCATGATGTCTCCTAGTATTGAAAATTATAACAGGGCATAACAGAGCAGACAAATAGATCCTTGAAGGGAAGTGTTCCTGGATTTCAATCCTGGCTTAACCAAGTAGGATCGTGGATGACCTACTGCAGATTTCTGAGCTTCACTGCTTTCATGTGTAAGATAAGGGTGAGCATGTCCCCTTATCCCCTCTGGTGGGGAGAAGTAGGTGACATGGCCGCCAAAAAGGACTTGGGTTGGCACAGAAGGGATCTCAGCCAATGGTAGCTGTCCTTACCGCACTCCTGATGTGACCCTCCCATTTCCAGTCCCCCTCACCATACAGCCCCCTTTCAAGTCTCTAGGCTCAGTCACCCAAATGCTTGGTCTCAGAAATGTCTACCTTTTCCCAAAAGTAGGTGATTCTGTGGTCATCTATCTTGGTGAGCAATCATTTTGTGCTCCATTTCCCTTTGCCCCTTGGAGATTAATACGATGTCCCTGGGCAGAATTGTGTCCCTTGTGCCCCACCTTCCCTCTGACCTTTCCCTGGCAGCTCCACTATCCTTCAGCTTCTCTCCTCCAGCTATTTTGCAGTCTTCTTTCTTCACAAACCCAGAAAAGATACTGCTCTCTGCTACCATCTATGTCCAAGCACATTTTTATATAGTTTTATAGTTTTGCCTCTCACATTGTGCATTTATCCTCCAAACACACCTGAGCAGATAAGGAGAAAGAAGGAGCAAGAATACTGATGTTTACTGCGTATCTACTATGTGTCGGGCATGAACACATTTGGATACACTTCAGTTTACCTACAGACTTTTCTGGAAGCATTTTGATACACACTTTCCAGGAGGGAGCTGAAGCTCAAGTTGGATTAATGACTTTCTCAAGGACAGTATGACGCCAAATATGGTGCCAAAGAGAAAGAAGACTTGTAAGGTGGAGCTTGTTAAGACAGGCTTCACAGATGTGGTGGGAGCGGAGCCAGACTTGGTCCAGTGGGCAGGAGGAGAGAGCACTTGTGAGTGTGAGCAGCATCACAGAAATTCCAGACTAACCCTGACAATGTGATCATTTATGGCTTTTAGAGATTGTACCTGATTTCCTTTAAGAAGGCAATATTAAAGTTAATTGCCTGGTTTTGAGCACGCAAACACTGAAATGCACCGGACGGGCCAAAGTTCAGGGGTAAGTGAACTTTACTGTAGCATGTGGAGAACAGAATAAATGCTGACAGACAGAAGATTTTATTTTAACTGCAGGGCAAAAGAGGACTTAATACAAGATGACTGAAACTGGGCAAACACACAAACCCAGATGGTTTCATATAGCAGGATAAAAATGAATGAGCCAACAAGGATTCATCGACAATAACAAATGTACCCTATGTGTGTGTGTGTGTGCGCGCAAGTGTGTAGGAGGTGGGAGGTAGGAATGCTATACTTTCTGCTCAGTTTTGCTTGGAACCTAAAACTACTCTGAAACATAAGGCCTATTTAATAAAATAAAATCACTTAGAAAAATTTAAATGGATGAGCCCAGATCCCAAAGCTGTGTGTTTGAAGGAATGTGAGAGCTACCCAAGCAGCCAGGGCATTAGTAGACAGGATTCCAGAGAGAAGGTAAATAGAAAGAGATAAGATCAAAATGCAGCTCTACTTTCTCCTGGAAGCATTTGCAAGATCATAAGTGGCTAAAGATGGTTTTCAGCAATCTCATGGGACAGAATTGGAGGTCATGGCCTGCTAAGGAGGAGGAGCACTGAGAAATACTGTCAGCTTTCAGCTGTGACCTCTAAAGGGCAACATTCTACAAATAAAGGCAAAGTAGGTACAGACGAGCTCTCACAAAAACTAAAAGCAGCTTCATCCTAGGTTGGATTAAAGTGATTTGCCTAACTTAAGCAGCTGGAAGTTATCCCCGATGAAGAAAGATAGTGTCACCTAGACCCTCAGATGGTCTCCATATTTGCTATAGATTAATGTCCAGCATTCAAATTTTTTTTTTATTTCTATGTTTTTAATTCAGGAGACAAGCCAAGGACCAAACATCATTTGAAGACAGTAGAAACAGATCCATAGTGGCTACAGATACAACACAGACACTGGAGTCATCAGACACACACTTTAAATACCGTTAAACAGATTAAAGAAAATTGATGATGAAGTGGATTTCAACAGACAACTGGAATCTACAAAAAGAATAAGAAGGAAATTAGGAAACTGAAAAATTCAATAAATTAAATTGAAAATTCAGTGAGTGAATCAGGAACACATTAGACATAGCTGAAGAGAGAAATAATGAACCAAAATGTAGGTCAGTAGAAATATCCAGACTGAACCACAAAGAGAAAAAAAGGATGCAAAACAGAGAAAAAGAAGGTAAGAGATGTGTGGGACATTATAAATGATCATACATAAATATATAATTGTAGCACCAGAAAGAGAGAAAGAGGATGGGCAGAAGCAGTATTTGAAGAGAGTTTCCAAAACTGATGAAAATCTCAAGCCATTGATGGAAACAACTCTATGAATTCCACAATGGACAAATACAAATAAACTATGGCAGGGCAAGTTGAAAACTGAAGACAAAGATAAAAATGTTAAAAGCAGCTATAGGAAAACAAAAAGATACATTATCTTCAAGGAGAACATTAAGGCTGACAGCTGAATTCTTTTTTTTTTTTTTTAGCATCTTTATTGTAATTTGATAAAAGCATACTTACTGACTTGCTAATTTTTTTTACCATGTTGTAAACATCTTTATTATGATTTTTTAACATTTTTATTGATTTATAATCATTTTACAATGTTGTGTCAAATTCCAGTGTTCAGCACAATTTTTCAGTTATTCATGGACATATACACACTCATTGTCACATTTTTTTCTCTGTGAGTTATCATAACATTTTGTGTATATTTCCCTGTGCTATACAGTGTAGTCTATTCTACAATTTTGAAATCCCAGTCTATCCCTTCCCACCCTCCACCCCCCTGGTAACCACAAGTCTGTATTCTCTGTCTGTGAGTCTATTTCTGTCCTTTATTTACGCTTTGTTCAAGCAATTCTCCAAGGAAGACATACAAATGATCAAAAAGCACATGAAAAAATGCTCAATGTTACTAATTATCAGAGAAATGCAAATCAAAACTACAATGAGGTATCACCTCACACCAGTCAGAATGGCCGTCATTCAAAAATCCACAAATGACAAATGCTGGAGAGGCTGTGGAGAAAGGGGAACCCTCCTACACTGCTGGTGGGAATGCAGTTTGGTGCAGCCACTATGGAAAACAGTGTGGAGATTCCTCAAAAGACTAGGAATAGACTTACCATAAGACCCAGGAATCCCACTCCTGGGCTTGTATCCAGAAGGAAATCTACTTCAGGATGACACCTGCACCCCAATGTTCATAGCAGCACTA
This sequence comes from Camelus bactrianus, assembly GCF_048773025.1. NCBI lineage: Eukaryota > Metazoa > Chordata > Mammalia > Artiodactyla > Camelidae > Camelus > Camelus bactrianus. The sequence goes on from NC_133552.1 coordinate 18,974,062, forward strand.
TTTACAATAGCCAAAACATGGAAACAGCCTAAATGTCCATCAACAGGTGACTGGATAAAGAAGAGGTGGTATATTTATACAATGGAATACTACTCAGCTATAAAAACCGACAACATAATGCCATTTGCAGCAACATGGATGCTCCTGGAGAATGTCATTCTAAGTGAAGTAAGCCAGAAAGAGAAAGAAAAATACCATATGAGATCGCTCATATGTGGAATCTAAAAAACAAAAACAAAAACAAACAAACAAACAAAAACAAAGCGTAAATAAAGGACAGAAATAGACTCACAGACAGAGAATACAGACTTGTGGTTACCAGGGGGGTGGAGGGTGGGAAGGGATAGACTGGGATTTCAAAATTGTAGAATAGACTACACTGTATAGCACAGGGAAATATACACAAAACGTTATGATAACTCACAGAGAAAAAAATGTGACAATGAGTGTGTATATGTCCATGAATAACTGAAAAATTGTGCTGAACACTGGTAAAAAAAAAAATTCATTGGGGAAAAAAAACCCTGAAAAATAAAAAAAATTTTTAAAAAAGTGCTAAAGCAGGTTTATATTGTTACTGGATTTATGTTTGGAAAAGATTATTCTAGCTGTGGCATGAGAACGAATTGTAGAAGGTAGAGCCAAAGGAGGCTGAAGAACTCAGCAGTTTTTACCAGAGGAGGTATGGTGGTTGAGACAGTAGAGATGGAGAGGAGTCAGACTCAAGAGAGCTTGAAGAGATTAAAATCAATAGTACTTGGAGAAGAATTCTACATGAGGGCAAAGGAGATATCAAGGCTATCTTTCCAGGTTCTTGCTTGTGCAAATGGGTCTGATAGTGATGCCATTCTCTGAGACAAGAAACACAAAAAGAAGGCCAGATTTTGGAGAAAAGATTATAAATTCAGTTTTGGACGTACTGAGATTGAGGATTTTTTCTGTTAGATATTGTTCTATAGGATGTCTTCTCAGGATTCTTAATTGATTATTCTTCGTGGCATTTGCTTTGTTTTATATGCTTTTCTTACTCCCCTCCAGTCTAACATTTCAAAAATGGAATTGCAAGCCCACACTGTGGCTATTTATCATGTCACTGCATCCAAATATTGACGCTTGCCTAATTTGAACCTTCCCGGGGAGTAACGCAAACAAGAGAGAAGATGGAAAATTTGTGGAGATTCCCTAGGAGTGCTTGCAGGATGTTGGACACTGAGCCCAGTTAGAGTCCAAATGTGTCAGGGAACTTTCCTGGCTCCTGCTGTCAAAGGCCATCTAATGTGGCAGGATTGCTTTTCTTGACGATGCTGCACAAGGATGAGCAAGCCAAGTTTAGAAGAATTGGCTCTCAATACACAGGGCCATTTCAGAGAAACACTAATGAGCTTTCCTTTCATTGAAAATTAAATCTGTCAAGGATGTGAATCAGGTGTCATGTGAAAGAGAAACCAATCAACTCTTTCAAAACAATTTCCTGTTAGAGCTCCAGGATGGGAGATGCTATTTCCCTTGCTCCAGGGTGGTTGAGATCCTGCTGGCGAGTTGTATTGACACCCTTTGCATGAGAAAGAACACAGTGAAGATGAGAGCATGTGCAAAGTCAGTTCATATCCTGAAAAAGGGAATATATAGGCATGGCATGTGCGCTTTCTCTCTTGCATTGACCAGTAACCTTATGAGGATGTGATGGGCCCTTTCTTTCCAACAGATTTTTTTTACCTTTCTTCTGCCTATATATATTCTTTAGTTATTTTAGGACTTAACTGAAAAGAAGAAATTGGATTTCTATCTATTGAGAACTGATAAATTTGATTATGGTATCTGATTGGAATGAAGTTCATAGATTATATGAGGTTTAAATTATGTGGTATTCTTTAAAACAGCTTAAGTTTTAAGATTTTTGCCCCAAATTGTTATTATTGAGTTTACCTACAGTTTCAACGGTTGGTGAACTGGAGGGAAGATCCACTTCTTTACTTGCAACAGAACCTTGAGTTTTGTAGCTGTATGAAGAAGATAGTAGACAGATGATTTACAGTTGTTTCGCAAGCTATGAACATAATTCAATTGTCATAGGAGGAAAGAAACGGTAGACATTTAGGAACTTGTGATTTTCTGTATTTGTGATTTGTTTAAAGATTACCATCTTATGGGTTTATAAAATACAAGGCTATATACACGTATCTTGGAACTGGGTCAAAGAGTCATGACGTTGCTTAGTACCAATGCCACCTAACACAAAAGCACCACAGAATTTGGAAGTGCAGAGGCTCTTAAGCCATCAGGTAATCAGGGCTCTCTGGAGGGCCTGTGATTTGGGATCCTGGTTTTGATCCTCCCCACCTTCCATTGCCTGTAAGGAAACGAAGTCCCAGAAGGAATATTATCTGGTAAAAGTTAAGTGATTTGTATCTCAGCATTTATCTTCTTATGAATTTTAATCAAAGAAAAGAACCAAGAGCTTGAGCTAGTCTTTTTTCTAACAGACTGATTTGGCACGTTACAAAGAGAAAGTCTCAAGTGACAGTACTGTGAAGAACTACACTATGTGAAGTTCTCTCCACGGGCTCCGGGCTTTGGGTGTGCATAGGCTATTTTTTATTTCTGTTTTGGATTTCTACAGACTCTGTAATGAGGAGGAGGCCACCAGGTTCTTGTGGCTGAGGGGAACTGAGAGAAATGAGAGCAGGGAAGCATCTCAGCACATTTCTGAATTTGCTCCTTGCTTTGGACCCCTTCTGCACACTAGTATGACGCCCTTGAACTGAAAGACAGGGATCTTGGACTGGAGTGTTTTGCTTTCACATTTTCAAGCTTTGTATTTGTTTCCTTTCCTCTGAAAGAACACTCGTGGCCATGTGGCCCCCAATCACATATTGAGAATTATTGGCCAAGTCTTTTAATAATTTATCATGTTGCTTGTTCTTAAATTTGATGGATAAAATAAATGACCCAGAATTTGTGATTAATGGGACCCCATCTCCACTTCAACCCCAACTCGTTAACCAGTGACTTCTATTTGTGCCTGTCGTATTAACAAATACTCCAAGGCATTAATTTAAATCTAGAGCTAAGCTGGTGATCTTATAGGAACTACTCTGATTCATTCTGAACAATCGTTTGATAGAACAGCCTTGGTTTTCTTATCTGTAAAATGAATTGAACGTTGGTGACACTGGTGTTAAAGTAAAATAAGTTTAAGAAAGTTGCTGAAGGCTGTGTCATATTGACCTAGTGCATTATTATTTTATGACAGAGAGTCTTGTCTACCAAAGAGAAGACCTATCAGTTGCTTATGGCATTGCTGGTAATTTATTATTAATGATTTCTAAAAATTCTAGCATTGCAGGAGGCTTCAAGCATCATTACTGCATTATGTTTTGCTTTTATGTTAATGGACAGCTATTTTTCATTGTCACTTTCACAAGTAGCAAGAGAATGCAGATGAACAATTTTAACAAATATGGACAGTAGAAAACATTCTAGGCTTTGTCACTTGTTAATAATTGAATGATCAAATTCAGCTGTCCCAGAACAAGAATTTCCTGAGAGTAGAACAGAGAGTAACCCATATATCTCCTTACCAGTGCCCTTTTTTACATACACCCACTCAGAAGCAAAGGTCAGGAAACACTGAATTTTGTTAGCACTTTCATGCTTAAAGAGTTAAGAAATCCATATCATCAATTTTTTGCTTTTTCATAATTGAGACAAAAAAGTCATAGTATAATTTTAGGCAGTGGAGAAACTTCAATCCAACTTCTTTATAGATAAGAGTAAGGAAGCCACCTGCCCCCTGCCTTTTTGGCTTTATCTATCTGTATATAGGAGAGAAACTCTCTTTTCTTTAAAATTTTTGTTGTTGTTGAAGTATAGTTAATTTACAATATTGTTTTAGTTTCTGACGTACAGCAAAGTATGTATATATATATATGAATACACACAGATATGTATGTTTATATATATATATTACTTTTCATATTCTTTTCCATTATGGTTTATTACAGGGTATTGAATATAGTTCCCTGTGCTATACAGTAGCACCTTGTTGTTTATTTTATATATAGTAGTTTGTATCTACTAACCCCGAACTCCTAATTTATTCCTTGCCCACCCCGTCCCCTTTGGTAACTATATGTTTGTTTTCTATGTCTGTGAGTCTGTTTCTCTTTTATAAATAAGTTCATTTGTATCACATTTTAATTCCACAACTTCTTTATCCCCTCACCTGTCAATGGACATTTAGGTTGCTTCCATGTCTTGGCTATTGTAAACAGTGCTGCTGTGAATATTGGGTTGCATGTGTCTTTTTGAATTTGAGTTTTCTCTGAATACATGCCCAGGAGTGGAATTGTTGGATCATATAGTAAGTCTGTTTTTAGTTTTTGAGGAATCTCCATACTGTTTTACATAGTGGCTACAAAAATTTACATCCCTACCAACAATGTGGGACAGTTTCCATTTCTCCACACCCTCTCCAACATTTATCTCTTATGAACTTTTTACTGATGGCCATTCTGACCTGTGTGAGGTGATACATCATTGTAGTTTTGATTTTCATTTCTCTAATAATTAGCGAAGTTGAGCATCTTTTTATGTGCCTTTTGGTCATCTGTATGTCTTCTTTGGTGAAATGTCTATTTAGGTCTTCTGCCCATTTTCTGATTAGGTTGTTTCTTTTTTTGTTACTGAGTTGTACGTATGTTTTAGAAATAAACTCCTTGTTGGTTGCATCATTTGCAAATATTTTTGCAACTCTAGTCCATAGGTTATCTTTTCATTTTGTTTATGGTTTCCTTTGCTGTGCAAAAGCTTATTAGTTTAAATCCCATTTGTTTATTTTTGCTTTTATTTCTATTGCTTGGGTAGATTGCCCGAGGAGACCATTGCTGAGATTTGTGTTGGTTAATGTTTTGCTTATGTTTTCTTCTAAGAGATTTATAGTGTCTTATCTTACATTTAAGTCTTTAAGCCATTTTGAGTTTATTTTTGTGTATGGTGTGAGGTAGTGTTCTAACATCATTGATTTATACATGGCTACCCAGCATTTCCAACACCACTTGCTGAAGAGACTGTCTTTTCTCTGTTACATATTCTTGCCTCTTTTGTCAAAAATTAATTGTCTGTAGGTGTGTAGGTTTATTTCTGGACTCTCTATTCTGTTCCATTGATCCATATGTCTGTTTTTGTGCCAATACTTTGTTGTTTTGATTATGGTAGCTTGTAGTATTATATGAAGTCTGGGAAGGTTATGCCTCTTGCTTTGTTCTTTTTGTAAGGAAGCCCTTTTGGTTTAACCAAAGAGATCATCTCCTTCTAGAAGGCTTTTTAAAATACCATGTCTCACAGAGGGTTCTCTGGTTTGCACACATCTCTTGGAGGTAAAGACTCTCTGCTTGCCCACAATCTGGAATAATCTAAGTCAAGCCCAGTTATCATACTATAGGAGCAAAACCAGGCTAACCCCCAATATTACAAATGGAAGCAATTCCTTTGTCTACATCTGTAACTTGTAATCTGTCTTTCTTCAAAATGTTTCTGCCCTGGGGCTGGCTGTATCTGAAGTTGCTAACGGTCAGCAGGGGCAAGGACATCAGGGGTCTCTTTCTGTCTGCTCTTCTCTTCCATGCCTGCTCTTTGATTAATTGGTACTATGAGAACAAATTCACAAGCTGAAGGGCACATTTTCAAAGGGACAAAGAATGCTAAGACAATAGCTCTCTGCAAATATGATATAATTGGCAGATGTAATAGGTAAAGAAAGGAGATACTTAGCATGTTTATACTCATTATTAATAGCTTACAGCTAAGCAATTACATATTTTATTTTGATATCTTCTGACCTCATTCAGTTTTCCTTTATGCAGTCCAAGCATGTGCAACAAATGCTTTCTCATCCAGTTTCAGATGGCAGTGTATTTTTTTTCCCAGTCAGCAGGGTCCTTGGTTGTGTGGTAACAATCAGCAGAAACAAGGACATCAGGGGTCTTGTTCTTCTCTTCTCTTATTTTCCATGCCTGCCCTTTGTTGTTTGGCTTTGGTAATTTGATCCTGAGTAGTGGCCCTAGATGGATCATATTTTCCATCCATTAATCAATGCTAATCCAAAAAAGAACAGGGCATAGACAAGGAAGGTCTCTTGCCTTCTCTTACAAAACAAGTTAATGTTTATTCTTGGAATCTGTTCTAGACAAATTAAAGGATGAAAGAGACTGCACTGTCCATTAAACATCATGACAAACTGGCTGTAAAAACTCACAATTTGTTCAGAGTCAGTAAATGGATATTGTGGTATCTGTTACCTGTGTTATGGTCTAGTGAAGTATTTCCTAAAAGGTATTTCATGAAAAAGAAACCCCTGGAGATGCTTTGGAGAAGGGATTCTGGAGGTCAGGAAGACTGAGAGTGTTTCATACAGGATTTCCCTCTTTGAGATTCACAATAAATAGGATTTTACAGCTCTGATCACTCCTTCTGTTAAAAAAACAAAACAAACAAAACTATTATGCTTTGTATAATCCAGCACTTTTAAAATTCACTTGATCACAAATCATATTTTGAAACACATTTTGGAATAATACATATTAATATCTGAAAGTCATAAGTGAAGCAACTGATCTATAAATTATACTTTGAGAGCAGATCAGTACTTTTATTTAAAAGATAAAGGTTTCAACTCAAGGCTTGCAACTGATTTGTAGTAAATCACAAATTACCATCATATCCTGCTATACCCCATAAATAACTTTTCTTTTAAGTGACGATTTACCAAGTTCTTATGATGTGTCAGGCACTGTACTAAGTGCTTTATATGTCTTATTTAATTTATTCCTTTAAATTTGTGTTTATTTTAAAATAAATCCAAGTAGTGCAAGAATGCATTCTCATTACAAAAAGTGAAAAAATAATACAAAGAAAATCCTTTAATTTTAGTCTGTAAACATCTAAATCTTTTTCTGTATATTTACAGTAAAAAATGTGTCTTTGCAAAGCATGTACCTTTCTAATTATTAAAATAAAACAGAATTATATTATGCATGCTGTTGAGCAACTAGATTTTTTGCTTTAAAGTATATATTAGAGTTCTATGTCAGTATGTGTGCATCTACCACATTCCTTGTAATGGCTTCATGACATTTACAGTGTATTTGCTCCCCACAATTTTTATTAGGAGATATTTAGCTTATTTTAGAATTTTTCACCAATGTAAATAATTATTTGTATTTCTGTTTCTGGTCGTAGGGCAGATAGATAACTCTGAATTTAAAATAACCAGAATTCTGGAGAAAATGTAGACTATCTCAACTGGTGCACAAGGAAGGAATCCTCAGAGGTCAAAAACAAAGTGAAAGCAGGGACTCTGTGGAACAAGAGATTGCCAAAGTTGTCTTTTCTTCAGGTTTTCTAGTGAACTCAGGAAAATTTTAGCTACTTCTTGGTGAGATGCAGGAACTAGAAAGTAAAACTTAATGTCCATACAAGGAGCTGAAGCAAAAAGAAAACAGACAACATAAAACTGGCGTCCAAAGAACTATACTTTCATTGTAACAATAAACAAAAAGTAAAACCACCATCTAGAAGGGACAGTAAATAAATTTACCTGGCTCAGTCTGGGTGCTGGGTAGAGAATGAGGATAATCTCTTTTGAGAATTCAAAACAACAAGACTGACTTCATGTGGGTTTGCAATCTAGTTCATGTGATGTCTTTGTTTTTCAGAAAACATCAAGTAAAGAATAGAAAGTGGACCCAGGTTAGTGATGCCCTTAGGCATATTATGTAAGTAAAACAAATTCAAATTCTCTTAGAGGAATTTCAACTCAGGCATCAAATAATTTCCACTGATAATGTAACAAGAAAAATGATCAGCCTACAGTCAAAATTCACAAAACACATTAAAAAACCAAGACACCATGAGTGAAAACTAGCAGCAATAATAAACAAGAGAATCAGACTTGCAAAGACTTCATATGTTGAAATTATCAGACACTAAAAATAAACTATATTTAGTATTTTGAGAAATAAAGGAAAAGCTTAAGGATATAAATAACAACTAGAAATTTAAAAAATTTTTACATTTGATTCTTTTTTAAAAAGAAGAACCAAATATATTTATAAAAGAATCACTAGAGAATTTTTAGACTCCTAGAAGTAATAAATATACAAATTGAAATTAATAAGGCAATGTAAACAGCACATAAGACAGATAAGAAAGAGGGAATTAGTCAATTGGAAGATATAGCTAAAGAAGTTATGCTAAATACAATCCAGAGAGATCAAGAGATAGAAGGCATGAAGGGGATGTTAGACAAAGAGGATAAAGTGGAATGTCTAACATACATTAAATAAAGTTTCTGAGGACAATAATCACAATAATGGGGAAAAAGGCAGTATTTGAAGAGATGGTGGTTGAGAATTTTCCCTAATTGTTGAAAGACTAATTTTTCTTTTCAAGAAGGTCAGTGAGTCCACAAGTATGATAAACAAGAGAAATTTATACCTAAACATATCACAGTGAAACAAAACACACACACAAAAAGAGATTTTTTAAAAAATAGCCAGCAAGAAGATACAAAAAAAAAAAAAAAGCAATTATTGTGGCTAACCTCAAAAGCAACAATGGCAGCAATAACTTCTTTATGCTGAAAGAATTTAAATGTCAATCTAGAATCTTATAGTAAGAAAGCATGTTTCAAGATTGAGGTGAAATAAAGATATTTTCTATCCTTTTGCTTAGCTGTCTTTACCATGTGCTACTTGCCTTGTCACAGAATGGTTGCTTCACCTCTGAGGATTGCCTCTGCATTCTGGGTAGGAAAAAGGAAAACAGCAAGGGCAAAAAGCCATGCTAGCTCCTTTTGTGCCTGGAAGTCCCATGCAAGCATCCATTTATACTTCATTGGCCAAAACTCCATCACATAGCCTCACATACCTGCAAAGTAGCCTGAGACACATTGTCTCCCCCAACAAAACTTAGTTTCTATTTTCAAAAAGGAGTAGGTTGGAGATTAAAGAAGCCACCAATTAATAATTTCAATCACAATCAAGAGTGAAACATGGTTTCTGTCCTCAAAGAATTCAGAGTCTGGTGAGAAAGATGAGCCTATTAAAAAAGGTAAATGTGTAATTTCAGACACCAATTTCCATAGCTCTTTCTATAAATTAAATGGAGAGGCTTTACTACTATCATTTTGGGTCTTTGTTTATCCATCTTTCCATCAGCAAACCAACCAATCAACTTTAATAAACACTCTCTTGTGCTAAGAATTATACTAGGTCAAGGGTAAAAAAGAGAAATAGCATATGTGGTTCCCACTCTGTAAAGGCTTATGAAATAATGGAAGATGTCAGGCAGAAAAAATACACAAGTGCAAGAAATTATTATAACATAAATAGGATGAAAGGAATAAAAGAGGGTATTATAGATTGAACTGTGCACCCTCAAATATGAATTTTGGTGAAGTCGTAATCTCAGGTACCTCAGAATGTGACCTGATTTGGAGATAGGGTCCTTACAGTGGTAATCAAGTTAAAGTGAGGTTATTAGGGTGGGCCCTAATCCAATATTACTGGTACCTTTATATGCAGAAGAAATTTGGAAAAAGACACTCATGGAGGGAAGGCAGTGTGAAGAGAAAGGAAAAAGACAGCTATTTAGAAACCAAGGAGAAGGATCTGGGACAGCTCCATCCTTTATAGCCCTCAGAGAGAACCAACACTGCCAACACCTTGGTTTTGGACTTCTGGTCTCCAGAACTGTGAAACAATCAATTTATGTAGTTTTAATCACCCAGCCAACTAATATAGAGGGAGTGGTAAATTCTCCTTGAGGCATGGGAAGTAAAGATGTTTTGTAAAAGCCTTTATGGATTATCTGAAAGTTGAGTTGTAGGCTGAGTAGACATTCAACAGGCAGAGTTAGAGAAGGAGGGGCAATAGGAATTTCAGTCCAAAAGGATGTTATGCTTAGAGATACAGAAGTGTGATGAGGCATGGCATGACTAAGAAGGCACTACAGCAGGAACATAGGTTTTAATGTAAGATACCACGAAAGAGAAGACTGGAGTAACAGGATGCTCATATTAAGAAGGATCTTTGATTTCACCAAAAAAAGCGCATCTCTTTGAAAAATAAATATGAAGTTGAGAAATCTTTGTAGCCAGTTTTGTATTGGATTCAGTCCGTTTTTGGCACGTGGAAAAAATACTCAGTATCACTAATTATCAGAGAAATGCAAATCAAAACTACAATGAAGTATCACCTCACATCAGTCAGAATGGCCGTCATTCAAAAGTCCACAAATGATAAATGCTGGAGAGGCTGTGGGGAAAAGGGAGCCCTCCTACACTGCTGGTGCGAATGTAGTTTGGTGCAGCTGTTATGGAAAACAGTATGGAGATTCCTCAAAAAACTAAAAATAGACCTACCATATGATCCAGCAATCCCATTCCTGGGCATGTATCCAGAGGGAATGTTGATTCAAAAAGATACATGTACCCCAATGTTCACAGCAGCACTATTTACAACAGCCAAAGCATAGAAGCAACTTAAATGTTCATCAACAGATGACTGGATGAAGAAATTGTGGTATATTTATACAGTGGAAAACTACTCAGCAATAAAAAATAATAAAATATGCTGCTGTCCAGTTTTCCCAACACCATTTGCTGAAGAGACTGTCTTTACTCCATCGTATATTCTTGCCTCCTTTGTCGAAGATGAGTTGACCAAAAGTTTGTGGGTTCATTTCTGGGCTCTCTATTCTGTTCCATTGGTCTATATGTCTGTTTTTGTACCAATACCATGCTGTCTTGATTACTGCAGCTCTATAGTATTGTCTGAAGTCTGGGAGAGTTATTCCTCCAGCCTCTTTCTTTCTCTTCAGTAATGCTTTGGCAATTCTAGGTCTTTGATGGTTCCATATAAATTTTATTATGATTTGTTCTAGTTCTGTGAAATATGTCCAGGGTTGCCAACGGGGTGGAGGGTGGGAAGGGACAGACAGGATTTCAAAATTGTAGAATAGATAAACAAGATTATACTGTATAGCACAGGGAAATATACACAAGATCTTATGGTAGCTCACAGAGAAAAAAATGTGACAATGAATATATATATGTTCATGTATAACTGAAAAATTGTGCTCTACACTGGAATTTGACACAACATTGTAAAATGATTATAAATCAATAAAAAATGTTTAAAAAATAGAAAGAAAAGAGGAAAAAATAGTAAAATAATGCCATTTGCAGCAACATGGATGGACCTAGAGATTGTCATTCTAAGTGAAATAAGCCAGAAAGAGAAAGAAAAATACCATATGGTATCACTTACATGTGGAATCTAAAAAAAAGTAAAAGACAAATGAATCTATTTCAAAACAGAAACAGACTCATAGACATAGAAAACAAACTTACGGTTACCAGTGGAGGAAGTGGGTGAGAAGGGATAAATTGAGAGTTCAAGATTTGCAGATACAAACTAATATTTATATAATAGATAAACAACAAGTTCAAACTGTATAACATAGGGAACTGTATTCAATATCTTGTAGTAACTTATGGTGAAAAACAATATGAAAACGAATATATGTACATTCATGCATGACTGAAGCATTATGCTATACACCAGAAATTGACACAACATTGTAAACTGACTATACTTCATTAAAAATAAAATAAATGAGCCTTCTTCATCAGTTAAAACTGATGCTCATTTAAAATTAGTCCCTTCTAATCTCCAGCTCATTCTGTACGTTACCCAGTACACTTCCAGGCACAGTGTGTTGAACAAATTAGTTAACTGATGGAAATATGGACCTGTATATTCAGTGTGCAATGAAGCTATATGGCTTGACACACTTTCATGAAGTCGAGATCTTAGTCCTCCTAATACATAGGTGTTCTTTTGATTCCTCTGAGACTCTTTAAGAGCCTTGGCTCAAAGATATGAAATCGCTTAGTATAGAAGATTATATTGTCTGTGGATGTGTTGATATATAACTGCTACAATTATGTCTCCAAATAATTGTGATATTCTTGTACCCTTCAAATTTGAAATTTCTGTTCTGGTTATATGTTTCATTACTCAATTTAATTAAGTGAAGTACATGCAGGAAATATTGGAGGAGCAGCAGATACAGGCCTTTCATGTTCAAAACCAGAGAATAGAAAACTCCAGTGTGTTTTAAAATAGAAACTTTTTCAATTAAACCAACTCCCTCTTGCTCAGTAAAATCCATCTAAATCAAATTTGATGACAGTACTTCCTAACTGTTATAAATGATTGTAAATAAGCAATCTAATTTTCAATGCCTGCAACATGAAATATATTAACCTAGCATAAATTTCATTATAATATTTGTCACATCTTGAATTAAGGTTTTCAAAATGGCCATTATTTATAGAGACAGCAGTTGTTCATTGCTGACTTTTATTAGGCTTGCATTCTAAACCAATAGTCCATCTTCGATAGAGAAGTCAAATTTTAAAAGCAATTAAATAAAGCAATATATTACAAATACTAGTTGCTACAATACAGGATGTAGAAAGTATTATACACGAGAGAAGTCTGAATAACATAGCAACTGGGTTCCATTTGAGAAATCTGTTAGCCATTCATTGTAAGGCTTGGATAAATTCTTCATCAGAGTAATTCTATTTTTCCATCTGTAAAATAAGGATAGGAGAAATAGATGTCCATTCATAAAGATTATATCAGTGGTCCTTGTTTAATTATACATTAAAAATACTATAGCAAAATGTGCATTTTTGCTTGAAAAGACTGGAGCAATTTACAACTAGTTTTGGAAGATGATGCTCAGAGTTTAACAGATAGAAAGATAGAATTAACACCACCTTTGTTTATGCAGAGATTCATTGTTTTTATTCAATGCATTTCTGGGAAAGAAGGGACAGCTAAGTAAACAAAAGTCCTTTAGAAGAATGCTGATGTTAATTGGATATGAAAATTGCTATCACTGAATCTGAATGCTCTTGCTGCTTTGAGGACTGAGTTGAAGGCATTGTCATTCATACCATGAACTTTGTACTAATTCTCACAACAGGTTAGAAACAGTAACAGATTTACAAATGGAAAGACAATGACAGCTGCAAATGTAAGGAGACATTTACAGGTTTAATTTTTATTTATTAATTACAGTTCTGTTTGGCATAAAATAATTGTAGGCCACCCTGAATTATACACACCTTTCTTATTATCTCATATTTAAGAAACAATCTAGGCAATCAGGATGATCAGTAAGAATGAGGGACAGTCTTAAGACCCAAAGAGTAGAAATAATTTCCTGGGTCTCTAGAGTCCCTATCAGCACCACAGGGTGTTCCACCAAGTGTTTATGTTGCCCTTCCCTGGTATCAATCCATTTTCCCCACAATTGGAAGGTACTGCACATTTTATTTTTATTTTTAAATATGTTAAAAACTTCACCAACAATCTTGGTCAGATTTTTAACAAATTAGAAAATTGTCTCCAATTTTTGTAATGGTGCCAATAGATTTAAAAAAAATAATAAGTTGTCTATATTGTTTTTGTGGCATCAAAATCACACTAACTATGGATCATTTTCATTGTTTTCTCAAATTCTCTCTCTATAGCATGTGTTTTTTGAAAAGCAATTAATCATAGCTGTTAAATCCATAATATAAACTAATTACTATGATGTTTTGGTCACATAATAAATTAAGTATATTTGATAAGCTAGGTTCAGAAACTACCCAATATCAGAATTATCCTGATTGTCATGAAAATGTAGCCTGCATGGTAGTCCCTTTACTTCTTTTATACAATGATAAGCATATCCACCTACTTCCCCACCTGGTTCCTGAATGGAGGGCTGGGCGCAGAGTGAGGCATTCAGGGTAACCAAACTTACCTTCCGATTGAGTTGTACCGATAACTGTGGAGGACAGTCCCGAGCCATCTCGTTCCCAAACACTGCTTCATTGCCTTCCCCTGAAATGATAATAAATATGCTAGATTCTGAGAATAACAAAATCCATTCTCTACTCTAGGGTTCATAGGTGTAAGGCAGGGTTTCTCAACCATGATATTGGTGTTTTTCTGGGCCAGTGATTCTTGTTTGTGGAGGGCTATACTGTGTATTGTGGAATGTATTATCCCAGCCTCCACTACCCTAGATGACAGTAGCACTTCTTCCCTCAATTTTGACAACCAGCGACGTTCCCAAACATTGCCAAATGTCCCCTGAGGGGCAAAATTGCCCCAGTTAAGAACTACTATTTTAAAGCTAAAAGAATCAAGGGAGTAATCAGGTGTTTGATACCTCTTTCCTTCGTACCGCACAACGAGGCGTGGATTTTTACAATTTCCCATGTAGAGTCTTCCTCTTTCCTTTCTGAGACCCCAGTCTTCTTTCTTGAAGTCTTCCTCGTATCCCTTTCCTTTCTCAGTATCCTTATTTTCCCAATTCCTCTGGGCATGCTGCTCAACCCACAATGATCAACTCCCAAATCCACTCATACCTTGCCAGTTTCACAGCCTCCATTGCACAGGGAATATCAAGGCTTTTCTCCTTTCTCCTGTCTCTACTGAGTCTGCTGAGTGGAGGAATGAACTCATTTCTCAGTGTTTACAGACCTGAGGTTGGGATGGGGCAGAGGAAGGGCTCGAACCATCTCTCACAACCAAGTCACTACCGCCTTCCTCTCTGGCCTACTTCAAACTCCTCATTGGTCTCCCTGCTTCCACCCTTCCAGGCCACCATCTGTTATCAACTCAGCATCTGGGCTAACCCTTAATAGACGTGAATCAGATCATGCTACTCCTCTGCTCAAAACCATGCCTAAGCCCTTCATTTTAGTCAGAATGAAATAGGTGGTCTTACAATGGCCCAAAGACCCGATGTGATCTGCCCCATATGTTGCCTGTGACCTCAGCTCCTTCCTCTTTCCCCTCCTTTCTCTGCTTCAGCCACACAGAACTCATTGCAGTTCCTCACCCAGTAGGCACACTGCTGCCTTAGATCCTCCACAGAGGCTCTTCCCTCTTCCTGGACTGCTATTCTCTCAGATATCCATCTGAGTGCCTACCTCCCTCACCTACTTAAGGTCTCTGCTCAAGTGTTAGCTTCTCAACGAGTTCTATTCTGTGCATCCTAATTAACATAGCAACATACCCATTCCCAGACAGCCTTGCCTGCTCTCCTTTTATTTCCCATGGCATTATCAGCTTCTAATATCCTCTCTAGATTCTTTTTTTTTTTTTTATGATGTTTGTTACTGTTTCCCTTTGTCTGTTTTGTTCACCAACATATCCGGTGTCTAGAACAGCATCTGGTACATAGCAGGCATTTGGTAGATATTTATTAAATGAACAAGTGAGTAAAGGTTGAATTCTCTTCCTGGTGGAGATGGGGCAGAGAATGCAGAGGGTGTCCCTCGCAGACTTTGATGTAACCTCCTCTTACAATACTGCATACACCCAGGGCACTCTTGGTAGTCTGAGCCAGATAAGGCTCTGTTGCATAATTTCAAGCACACTACCCATTGAAAGCATTCATTTCCTCCTGGAAGCCCTTATCTGGTCTGTATCTCAAATTCATATTCTTCTTACTAGCATATTAATCTTATCTCTTGTAATAATAATAATTAAAAAAAAAAAAACATTGGAAAGCATTTACCCCCTACCTACTCTAGTTCTCTTGAAAAAGCCTCACTCCCTTGACTTCTCTTGGGAAGCTGGTTGGGTATGCATTGTGATGGGTGGTCTCTTTTCACCACCCTGAAAATAAATTTGCAAACTTCTAAATTATTATCCTTAGTAAATTAGATTGTGATTGAACCCAAGCTGTAAATTACAACAGAAAAACAAGTCACTTTGGTTTTGTGAGTTGTATAGTGTCTACGAACAATTTCTCTTTTTTCTTTAGAAGAATTAAAATTAAAGAAATGAAGAATAGAGGAAATTATAGAGGTAAAAAGAGAGACCTTCTCTCTGTGTAAAGATTTTAGTCCTTGGTGTTTGAATTGAGTGCCCCCAATACAAAGTCAATTGGTGTCCTAAAAGATTGGTCAAGGGGCTACTGGCTCTTAATTCAGATTTTAGACATGCACAGTCCATGGAAGTTTAATTTTTGATTGATATATCTATTGTCATTAAATTGACACTGGGTATATCTTAGACTAAATTACAAACTTGTGTACTTTTCATTAACAGCAAAAGTAAGATGTATTAATTTGACTTTACTAATCTGTAATATTTAATAAGCCTATCAGGAGCTAAAATTTACCTAATGATTATTTATATAGAAATAATTTACTAATTTAAAATGCAGTAAGAATTCAAGTAAATATTTAAAATATTTGTAAAAATTGTTTTCAAATATCCCCTACTCCTTTGTAGAGGAACTATTGATTTATATCTCCATCTGAGGGAACAAAAAGAATCTTTTTCTCTTTGTATTCCACATCTAGAATGTTCCTGGTATAGAATGGATGTTTAATAGATAATAGTTGAATGAATAAAATAACTCATATGTTAAAAAATCATTTATTTAATGAAGAAGCAGCCCAAAGAGCATCTTACTTAAAAATACTTGTCAGCCTAGGCTTACTACCATCTGCATCTAAAAGTAATAAAAATACTTGTTTTTAACCATATCCCCTGAATCAAAGTTATTTGGCAACATACTTAACTGCCTAAAATGTTCATAACCTCTGGCATTGGTGTTCAACCCTGAGAATGTATCACTAAAAACTTAATGAATTTAAAATAGTATATTTTATGTAACCTTAAAGCACCAAGTGTAGGAGATAGTTATGTAGCCAGTGACAGCTCTTGACAAACTGTTATGCAGATATTAAAGGTTATATTTATAAAGCATTTTATAACATGAAAAAATCCTAAAATATTAAGTTTTGAAAGTTCTATTCTTAAATCATATACAGTACAAATGCAACCAGGCCAAAACTGATTTGTAGAAAAATTATTGAAAACACATATTACTCAGTGTTATCTGTTATTGTATGTGGGTGCTATAATTATGGGATTTTCTTTTCTTGTCATGTTTTCCCCCAAATTCTTTTATCATAGTGTATAAAGCTGCCATCATCTCTTGCCTGGACCATTGCAACAAGGCTCCTAACCAACCCCCCCCCCCCCAATTGTATGTTTCTTTCATTATCTATATATGAGCCAGACTGATGTTAAATAAATTGGACCTTTTTAAAATAAATTGGCTTTGTACTTCAAATAGACTAAAATCCAAAATCTTTAATGGGTTGACAATAATCTGCTTGATCTGATCGGCTATGTAAGTCATATATTTATTAGGTACAAATTTAAAGGCATTTCCCATTTCTCCTGAAATTCATCATTGTCCTCCTGAAAAAAAAAAAAAAAACTTACACCTTATTTGTGCTCTTCAGCTCACTAAATTCCACCTAAATTGCTGACTGTGGATCATATTCCACACTCACAGCTTACCTAACTTGGTAATTTCAGCAACTTTTACCAATAGAACATATGTGTATTTCACATTCCTCCCATATAAATATAGGCGCAAATAAGGTAAATTGCCTAAAAATGCTGCTAGTAATATCCACTAAAGTAAGGGAATATGAATAAATGATTGACAAGATGAATTCATATTAAGCAGTTTTATCCTTATCGATTATATAGAAGGAGTGTGCTTTATGTGGCAAAAACCATAATTATTTAATAGAGGTTAAATCAATCACTGTAGGGGAGGATAACTTTATTAACATTTATTGAGTTCCTATCCATAGTAGATAATTAATATTTATTATCTCACTTGAGTCTGGAAGTGTTAGTAAACACCTGACCCAAGGAAAACAAAGATTGCCAAATAGCAGCCTGAAATTAAGCTGAATCTTTTGTTTAGTGCCAGTTCAGTGCGTCTCTTTGGGTAGAAATTAAGAGGACTAGTATCAGTATTGTCTAATAGAAAAATAATGCAAGTCACAAACATGATTTTAAATTCCTAGTAGCTACATTAAAAAACTGAAAATGAAAGAAGTTAAATTAATGTTAATTGTATATTTTATTTAACTCACTATGTCTAAAATATCAGTATTTCAATATGTAATCAACATAAAAATTATAAATGAGGTATTTTCTCTTTTTGGGGTACTAAGTCTTCAAATTCCACTATGTGTCTTGTACTTAGAACCATCTCAGTTAGAACTAACCCATTTTAGGTGCTCAAGAGCCATCTGTGATAGTGGCCACCACATCAGACAGCATAGAGCTCTTTAATAAGGCAAATAAGAGAAAGACTGAGTCCAGTCCTATGGATGGTTCATGAGGCAAATTGTAAATGATTCTCTGGAATTAGCTGTCTTCAGTTTTTAAGACACCAAAGCTTGGAAGCTTGGATTCAAACAATCTGAAATGGCTTGTCCAAGATTCCAGCCAGCCAAAGTTCAATCAGCGGATGCACTTGGTTGAACACTGTTGAAACTTGGCAAGATTTCTTTTTGCCATCCAAACAAGTCTTCAATCCACCACAGATGAGAACAGGAGATTTTTTTTTAATTGCTTCATCAGCCACGTTGATCTTTAGTTAGGATGACCATAGAATTCATACTTCAAACAGGGATAGTTTTCAGAGAGAAAGGAAGTGCTCTTAATAATTACCCTGGGACAACAGGCATAATATGAGGCTGTCCCCACTGGGAAATCAGGACACATGGTTACTCTACCTTTAGTCAGCCTTCCCAAAAGAACTTGGGTTACTGCCAGTAGGCACACATACCTCCAGGATATATGTAACTCAATGAAGAGGAACCAGTTCCCACAGGAGCCCTGAACACAAAGCGCTAAACTCCTCCTGTGGAACTCTAGGTCTCATCCCAAGAGCCAGCATCATAAAGGGTCCTTTACTCCCTTGTCTAATAACATTACTTTGATGCAATTTGCAAGCTTCCTGCCTGTTTTGCAATTTTCCACTCTGGGTCATGCTTAAATTGGGGGTTTAATGAGAAATGGCTGTAGTCAGCTAAATGGAGCTTCTTTTTTGGCAAGTTCTCCCAAGAAAACTAGAGGACCAGTAAACAAAGCTGTGCATATGGGTGGCCAGATCTTTTTTTTTTTTTTTTTTTTGGTGGTGGTGGCGGGGAGGGGTCCTTCCCTTTTTAAATTTCTTTTTTTCCCCTCCTATATATTTATATATAAAAAAGAAGTAGAACAATCAACAGTGACAGCCGAGGGAATGTTTCACGGGAAGTAACAGATGGCTCAAAGCCACTTCATTTTTGAGTGAGAGGGAGATTGCCTGTAGGCCTGGAAAATTGAAGGTTTGGAAACTAATTTTGTTTGACTCTTTAAGCCATTTCAAACATAGGCTCCAAAATGGGAGATTAAAGGATTTCACTTTTGCTGCTGAGGACATTCAGCTCAGAAAAGGTGAAAAATATAGAAGTGGATGACTTCAGATGGTACAATAGGAGACTGAACAGGGGGAACTTACCTTTATTAGCCCCAGGGTAGTAGGATAAAATTCTCAAAGGCAGATTTTGCTGTTACTGTTTTTCTTGTTTATGTTAATTTAAGACTGTAGTGTTTTACAAAACTGGAAGATGCTGGGTCATCATACAGGTTATATTATATATAGATCAGATTGCTCAGAGCAAACAAGTCACAAAGTGAGATTTGGAGGTTAGTTAATATGAGCAAAGGTATGTTACAGCAAAGGTAATGAAAAGCACAAAGGACTCAGGCCCATCCAATATTCATCCAGTATTTATTTGTCCAATATTTATTGAGCACCTGCTATGTGGCAGGCAGTGTCCTATTTCAGGTTCTGGGGTCAGCTGTGAACAAGGTGAACAATGTAATGTACATTACAACAGCAAGAAGTTGACAGTAAAGAAATAAACAGATAGTAAGATAATTTCAGAGAAATATGAGCCCATGAAGAAATCTTAAAAGGAGGGAAGAATAAGTAGGATGAAGTTGGAGTACTTTAAATACTGTGGTCAGGGAAGACATCTCTGAGGAGGTGTTTAACCTGAAATGTTGAGTGGTAAGAAGGAGCCTTCCAGATGGCAGGAACGGTGTATGCAAAGGTAGCTTGACCTTCTCACTATGTGCCAGGCATTATTCCAGGTACTAGGAATACAGTGTGAACAAATTAGGAAAAATTCTTGCCTCATTGAGCTTATATTATACTGGGAGTGGAAAAACAAATGAGGGCTAAATAGAAAAACTTAACTGGGAGGTGCTAGGTTGAAAAATTAATCTGGGAAGATGATAGATCATGACTCAGGGAAGATTTCACTGGGAGGATGACATTTGAGCAAGGACCTCTCGGAGGCAAGAGAATGATCCATGCAAATTTATGAGAGAAGACAAGTGTTCTAGAGAGGGAACAGCCAGTGCAAAGGCCTCAGGCGAGGAAATGTTTAGCTTATTTGAGTAACGGCAAGGAGGCCAACATGGCTAGAGTTTACCCAGGAAAAGGGCAAGAATAATTTATACTTAATGTTGGAAGATGGTGGGTGCCTCAAAGGTGGAGAGTCTATTCCAGAAACATCGTACCTCCTGTTCAGAGAAGCTCTTTCTCTGATAGTGGAACACCTATGTTTATTTCTGTGAGATAATGCTCACTTCAGGTAATTTTCTTTTGCTTTTGGATTTTCTCCATCTACCTCAAATTCCACAATTTTTTCCAGGTATTATAAACACCAGAATTTAATATGTATTCAGAGGTAGTTTACTTCAATATTTTCTAACTTGACTCAATCATTTGAAAGGAAAGATTATTAGCCAATAATGTAAGAATTCATGGTTTCATCAATTATTAGTGTGTTGCTCAATGTTCAGTTTTAGGAGGGAACTTCCCAATATCTTTCTGTTATTGATTTCTACTTTAATTTGCTGTAGGCAGAGAACATACTTTGTATGAAAAACTGTTTTACAAATAATGACGTTTGTTTTATGGCACTCAGTGTGGTCTTAGTGATTGTCCTGTGTACACTTGAAAAGAATATGTTTTCTGTTGTTGGTTGGAAGTTCTACAAATGTCAGTTGTATCATTTGGATGATAGTGTTATTCAATCTTGTATATTTTTAAGGATTTTCTATCAAGTTTTTTCTACCAATTAGTGAGAGAAATGAGTTGAAATCTCCAACTCATAGTTGTGGATATGTTTATTTCCCTTTTGACTTCTGTAGGCTATTTCCTTATACATTTGAAATTCTATTACACTGGCATACACATTTATAATTGGTAAGCCATCTTAATCAATTTATTATTATAAAATATACTATTTTACTATTGATAATATTCTTTGAAATAAACTTTACCTTATGTTAATATGATTGGGCTTTGCTTTTTTTGTCCAGTCTAACAATTTCTATCTTTAATCAAAGCATTTAAACAATTTACATTTAACTGTAATTTTTTATATAGTTGAGTTTGAATCTGTCATCTTGATATTTAATTTCTGTTTTTCAATTGCTTCTTTGTTTTCATTTACTCTTTTACTCTTTTCCTGTTATCTTTTGGAATTAATACTTTTTATGATTCCATGTTGTCTCCATTGTTATCTTGTTAACTGTCTTTCTTTCTTTTTTTTTTTTAATTTTTGACTTTTTACTAGTTCTCCTTGGGTACAATACTTATTTCTAAGTTATCACTCTCAACTTTTAACCTAAGGTATATGGTAAAAATCTTATAACAAAGTACTTTCCCTTCCTGTCTTTTATGTTATTGTTGAGATGCATTTTTCTTCTACATAATATAAACACATAATACACTGCTATTAATTTTGCTTTAAATAGTCAGTTATCCCTTAAATAGATTAAACATGAGAAAAATGTTTTATATTTACCCATATAGTATTCATTTCTGATACTCTTCATTCTTTAATGTAGATCCAGATTTTCAAAATAATACCATTTCTTTTTGCATTCCTTTTTTGGGGTGTAGATCTTCTAACAATGAGTTCTCTTAGCTTTTCCTTGTTAAAGACATTTTTATTTCCCCTTAATTCTGAAAGATGTTTTCCCTGGGTATAGAATTCTAGTTAGTTTTTTGTTTTGTTTTGTTTTTTGCTTTGGTGCTTTTGCTTTACTCCATTGTCTACTGGCTTGCATACATTCTGAAAGCAGCCTACTATAATTCTTAAATTTGCTCTTCTGTATTTAATGTGTTTTTTTTTTTCCTGTTTCTGCTTTTAAGATTTTCTTTTATGATTGGTATTCTGAAATTTAGTTACAATATGCCTTTGTGTGATTTTTCTTTGTTTATCTGATGAAGTCATTGAGCTTCTTCTACCATTGTATTACTTGCTTTTATTAACTAGTTGTTTCTTTATTTCTCATCTCTTACTTTTAAAAAGTAATCAAGTATTTTACTATTTCCCTGATGGCTTATTAGTTATCATTTTGGTAATTAATTTAGAGAGTACAATATACACAGTAGACTGAATACTATCTATAATAAAATTAGTACTTTTAACACTTCCCAGACAATGCAGAGATCTCAGAATATTTAACTCCATTTACCTTTACTGCCTTTTGTAATATTGTTGTCATGTATTTTAATTCTGCATAGATTTTAAACCCCAGAAGATATTATATTTATGTTATTATTTATTTTATTAAATTACTGTTTTATAAAGTTCATATATTTACCCTTCCCAGTTTTCTTCCCATCTTTGTGCACTTTTATGATTCCATTTAAAATAACTTTTTTACTACCTGTAGAATTATTTTAAATGTTTATTGTGTAGTTTTGCTGGTACTTAATGCTCCAAGATTTTGTTTGTATGAAATCATACAAGAGGAAATAAAGATTTCCCCTTGATTTTTGAAGACTTTTTATTCAGTATAGAATTTTAGGCTGACAGTTATTTTGTTTCAGCATTTTACAGATGTCACTCCATTGTCTTTTGACCTCTGTTATTTCTGTTGAGGAGCAATTAAGTTACAATTGTTACTTTGAAAGTAATGAGTCTTTTTCTTCTAGTTGCTTTTAAATTGCTTTTGTTTTTAGTTTAAAACAGTTTGACTACATTGTGTCTTGGGTGGATTAGTTTGGTTTTTTTGTTTTGTTTTGTTTTTTGTATTTAATCTTTTTTGGATTCTTAGAGCTTCTTGAATGTAGGTTGGTATGTTTCATCAGGTTTTGGAAATTACCAGTCATTACCTTTTCAAATATTGCTCTTGTCCTTTTTCTCTCTCCTCTGTTTCTGTAGACCCAATCACAAGTATTAGGTCTTTTTTTCTTTTTCACTATATTTTATGTACCCTTACAGTCTCTCTGTATTTTTTATCCTCTTTTCTCTCTGTGATTCAATCTGAATTTTTCTTCATTTGTCTATCTTCTAGTTCACTATTGTGACATTATCTACCTCCATAAAAAACTTATTTTCCTTCTGGCAGGCAGTTAGGGTAGGACCATGTAACCTTGATTTAATGGGGGATTGGGAGAAATCAGGTTGAATTTCCATTTTTGTGGGGGGGCTTGTCTCTTTCCAGTTTGCCTTTACTCTCAGCATGTAGTTATTCATGGATCTCAATTCAGAGAATACAATGTTTACCATTGCTTCTCATCGTTGGTTGGGATTTGAATTCCAATTTGTGTCTTCCCAATACCATGATAGCAACAAAAATTACTAGGCTTTTTAACCTCTTTTGTGTGTCCTCCTGTTTGTCTCCTAATCTTTACTCTGCACAGCATAGCAATGATAAAATGTCTCAAAGGGAAAAGCAAGATAATGTCAGCATGTTTCATTGTATTTTCTTTCTTTCCAGAATATTTATCCCCTAACTCTTTTCTCCCTTGATTTTTCTCTCATGCCTTCAAATTGCTACATTTTAGTATTTGTCCAAATTTCATTGATGTTATCAGAGAGGGAGTTGATTTGATGTATAAGGTACTCTATGATTCTTAAAAATGTAGATGAATTGAACTTCTAAATTTATTTTACTCCTAAAATATCATTTTGATGAAAAAATATTTAAATATCAAAGAAGCATTATGTTTCTTATGGCAACTAAAATAACAACTTGAAGTTAGAACACTAATTATTTGACAACCACATTTTTAATAGGTGACTACAATGTAGTCATGCTGGAAACCAAGTGATAGGAAGAAAGAAATAAACCATGAAATCATATTACGAGCAAGATGTTAGTTGAAACCAAAGGGAAAGGTACTGGAAAACAAGTACTGCAGTGTCAGTGTGGGTGTGTTTAAGAGGAAGAGAACCATTAATAGCTCATTTATTTTTAGAAAATAAGTGGGCTATTATTTCATTCTAAAAATATGATCATTTATCTAGTAGTGCTATGATCTTTCAGTGTAATTTGGTAAAAGGAGATGGATTGGGAGGCAGGTGATATTAATCATTCTCTACTGAAATTTTGAAAATAAGGTGGCAGAATTGAGTAGCCCCTTTTCCTCAGCTATTGAAAAATCACAGGTACATCAATTATATGAGAGATAGTATAACATGGTCACATTGCTGGGAAAGCTATAGTCTGTGCACAATTTATAATAGGAGCAGTTATATAGATGAGTGAATAAGGGAAGAAATCAACAAACACAACCACTGGACTCTTTACTGTCTTATCAATCTATAGCAAACCATGAACTTGCCATCCTACAACAAAGATACTAAACCGCCAGAGAGCAGTGCTATAAGCAGGTGATACCAGAAAGCGTATGGACAAAACAAAGGAAGAGTGAAGGAATGAGAAGGGGTCTTGGAGTTATACTAACTAGAGTGCAAATTCCCAGATTCTGTCACTTCTTAACTATGTGGTCTTAGTCATGTTGCCTGAGTCTCTGCTTCTTCATTTGTAAAATGGGCATAATAATACCTACCTTGCAATGCTGTTGCATAGGTTAGAAATTTCCTAGCAAAATGATAAACTTAAATAAGGTCTCAATAAATAATTGGTATTCTTGTTATCTTTCTCAAAACCTCCAGGATAATAAGGTATATCTGGTTACTTACTGTCATGTAATCATTTAGATGGAAGACGGTTTGCCTCAGAAATTCTTTCAGAATGAACTTTCAGTTTTTATATTAAAAGAGTTATGTGAAATCAGCAAAGGGTGAGAAAATGACTTCATTAAAGGAACTCATAATAATTGTCCCAAGAGCTATTAGTAATTTCCCATGGGGAAATGAAACAATTAAACCTTAGAAGGTTGAGAAAAAAGGAAATCAAATGGAGTGTGGTCTTTGTAATTATGACTTGTATTACATTTATCATTTGACTGCAATGAGACTTAAGTGTAGGCTTCTTTGTCACCCTGATTAGAAACACAAAATTAATTTGTGGCTCAGTGACCTGGACACTGATCAACATGCTCTTTCTGGTACCACAACTTTAATGATTGCTTATAAACAAGAACTTCTACTTGTACTGACCTTACCACCTTGCCACCACTGTCCATCAACTCCTCCATATCCTCCACTGGGTTTAGAATCCACAACTCATACTTAGAATCACTCTGTCTCCCACTTGATGTCTATGCCCCTTCCCCTTCCATTATGAATTTCTGGCAAAAACACCAACCTTCTCATTATTATCCCATTTCTCTTTATAGGAAAACTCTAGTTTTCTGTGCTGGTTCTCCTCACTCCCTGTCCACCCATTTATCAAAGGCACCAACTCCAGTACATAGTCAATTCCACATCCTCATCTTAATGCAGGTGATAATTCCCTACTTTTGAAAAACCTTCTTTAATTGGCTACAGAGATATAATTGCTTAGTTTGTCTCAGACTTCAAAGGCTGTTACTCCTCAGTATTCTCTGGTTGGTCCTTTCCTTTTCTTGATTTCTAAATGTTGGAGTACTTGGAGTACACAGGGGCAAGTCATCAGACACTTCTTTAGCCATATTCACTCCCTTATGATCTCATCCAGACTATGGCTTTAAGTGACAGCTACGTATTTCATCAAGTCTAAGATTCTGTGATAGGCTGAATAACAACCCCCAAAGATGTGCAATTTCTAATCCTTGGAATCTGTAAGTGTTATCTTATTTGGCAAAAAGGACTTTACAAATGTGATTAAGTTTAGAATCTTCATGTGGGATGATTGTTCGGGATATTCAGGTGGGTCCTAAAGGTAATCACAAATGTCCCTGTAAGATAGAGGCAAGGGAGATTTGACTATGGAGATAGAGGGTAATGTGATGACTGAAGTAAGATGCTATGCAGCTGGCTTGGAAGATAGAGAAAGTGGCTACAAGCCAAGGAATGCAAGGATTGCAGCTCTAAGAACTGGAAAAGGCAAGGAAATGAGTTCTCCCCCAAAAGCCTCTGAAGGAATGTGACTTTGATTTCAACCCAGTGAGACCATTTGGACTTCTAGCCTCCAGAAGAGTATAAATTTATAATGTTCAAAGCCACTATTTATTACAGTAGCCCTAGGAAATGGATACAGATACACTTTTTTTCTTTACATTTAACATCTTTGAGATCGGGATGCATCTTATAGCATCTTAGAATTGCTGTCGGCCACATGGAAGGTGTGATCTAGTTGGAATAGTTCAGTGGTATAAGTACATTCACATTGTTGTGCAACCAATCTCCAGAACCCTTTTCATCCTGTAAAACTGAAACTATGTGTCTATATCCATTAAACAACCACTCCCCATTGCCCCCTCCTCCCAGCCCCGGGCAACCACACTTCTACTTTTTATGAATTTGACTACTCTCAGTACCTCATATAAGTGGAATCACAGTTTTTGCCTTTTTGTGGTTGGCTTATTTCACTTAGCCAATGATGATGATAATATCATCAAGGTTTATCCATGTTACAAAATGGATTGCAGAATTCCCTTCCTTTTTTAACCTGAATAATGTTCCCCATATATATATTTTGTATATAATGTATATACCACATTTTATTTAGTCATTCATCTATCTATGGATACTTCGGTTGCTTCTCCCATGGCTTTTCAGCATACTTGGAATAAAATCTGGAGTCCTGATATGGCTCACAAGGCCCTGTATGTCTGGTCCCTAGCCATCACTTTGGCCTCTTTGTCTGTTAAGCTCCTCCTCACTACATCTCAGCCACACAGGACCCCATCACACCCGGGCTGTCTCCGCTTTCTCCAGGACTCCTGTCTGAGTGGTCTATATGGGTCCTTTCTTACTTCCTCACTCAGGGCTGCCCTCTTATGTCCCTTCTGTGAGAGCACTTCCCTAACCACCTCAATTAACAAAGCACTGTTCCCGCCTCCCCAGTTTGCTCATTACACCAATTCATTTCCCCATAGCATTTACTGCCTAACGTTATTGGTGTTTTATGAGTTTATTTATTACCTGTCTCCCAACCAGAATAAAACCCCAAGAAGGCAGGAATTTTGTCTCACTAAATGTTGAGTCCTGAGTACCTAAAGTAGGAAATAGCATGTAGTAGAAATTCAGTAAATGTCCTGGAATACCAAAGGAAGTAACAGAAACCAGATGAAGCAATTAACTTCTGGAGTATCTTAATTTTTTTAAATTTAAAGAATTTATGTCTCATAGCAGTTTTAGGTTTACAGAAAAATTGCATGAAAGTACAAGTTCCCATATAGTCCCTGTCCTCCCTCCAGTGTCCCCTATTAACCCTTTGCATTGGTGTGGTAAATTTGTTACAATTAATGAACCAATATCAATACATTATTATTAACAAAAGTCTGTACATTAGGGTTCAATCTTTGTGTTGTACATTTCTATGGATTTTGCAAATATGCAATGTCATGTATCTGCCATTAGAGTATCATTCCCAATAGATTCACTGCCCTACAAATTCCCTGTGCTCCACCTGTTCACCCCCTCTCCTTTTTCCCAACCGTTGTCAACCACTGGAATGTTTTAATTTTATGTGACTAGGTGACTAGACTCTTCCTAGGACAGACATGAGAAAGCCACCCCTTGAGTTTTCCGCTGCTCCACATTGCCTTCATGTTTAATGTTCTTGCTTTTCAAAGCTATTAAGGAACTGCAGCACATTTCTTGGGTTAAAAAAAAACACATCACATAATAATGTTGCATCTTGTACTCCTTTCAGAATGATTACTTGTTTCCTAATTATCACCCAGCTGTGTTCTCTGAGGCTGACATCTGAAAGCTGTGATTAATATGGGGGCTCATTGGGAAGTAGTTTCTCACATAGATTCATTTCCTCTTTCTAGGATTCTCCCCACTCCCACTTTTTTTTCTCTTCTTGTTTTAATTTTCTATCAAGTCTACGTTATTGAGATTTCTAAATCTATTGTAAATTCAGTGCCAGTTCAATTAAGAAATGGCCACAAGCAAATTGATTTTTCCCATAAGTCATGGGGGAAAATTGTGCTTAAAAGTTTCCAAATGGCAGGTGCTCTAATATTGGTATTGGGTATGGGGAGGGAATATAGAGTATTACCAAAGGACTGGGTGTCTTTCTGTGGGGATGGGGACAGAAAGACTGCTAGGTGAATGACTTGTCTTTCCTGGTAAGGAGACGATTTCTATCATTTTTACTCCCTG
The DNA here is from genome assembly GCF_048773025.1 of Camelus bactrianus. Taxonomy (NCBI): domain Eukaryota; kingdom Metazoa; phylum Chordata; class Mammalia; order Artiodactyla; family Camelidae; genus Camelus; species Camelus bactrianus. The sequence goes on from NC_133552.1 coordinate 19,002,548, forward strand.
ACTACCTGTAAGGTGACTGAAATGTATCAAAGGGGAGTAAAGCTTTGTGGTCTTCAGGTTCGCTCCTGGGAGGCTCCTCCCTCTTTTACTCATTTGACCATGGGATCATTTATTACCTTGGCCTTCAGTACTATCTCTTTGGAGAAACTCACCAGTCACAAAATCACAGCTATTGCTAAATGCACAGAAATCTTCGTAGCACTGGGAAAGAAAATATATTTGAGAGAAAATTATTTTTGTTTACTGTATAAACCAAGTTCATAAGGATGGTTTGTTTCACCAATTGCTTGTTGTTTTCTAAGTGCATAATTCTTTCTTTCATACCTGTTTTCCATGTGCTCATCCTGATGTCAATGCTACTGTTTCTTCTTTCTGCCTCCTTTCCCTCTGTGATGTCTTCTCTGTGGCCTCAGGTTGAGTCAGTCACTCCTTGTTCAATCTTCCCATAGTTCTTTATACATATAGTTTTAATATAATAGTTTTTACTCCTTTACTACATGACAAGTTCTTTCTTAAAGGCAAGAATTCATCTAGAGTTCCATAAATCATAGTTAGGTGCTCAAGAAACTGTGGATTGAAAGCCTGAACTTAGATCTTTTAAACATAATGTAGCAGGAGTCCTGGCTTGAATGTGATCTGTTGCCTCCACAGCCAACATGTCTGGGGGATTGGTGGAAACAGCCCACCACAAGCTGTTTTCATAAAGACTGAGAATCTCTGGGGAAAGAATTAGGACTACAAGACTCGTTCCTGGAAAGACTAATCTCTCCTGCCTTCAGGCTTCTACACATGCTCTGCACATGTTCTGCCTGAAACTCCCCCCACCTCTTTACTAAGCTTATTTTATTTATATTTCAGGGAAGAGTATAAATATAACTTCTTTAAGAAGCCTTTGCTCTAGCCACCCAGACTGTCAGCCCCTCTTGTTCTTCCGTCCCGAAGCACCCTGATTTCTATATCAGTACCTACGTCATGTTAGTTACTTGTTCAATGTCTGTCCTACTTGCTTGTAAATTTCATAAGACCAAGACCATCTCTGTTTTGTTTATGGCTTTATCCCCAGAATCCAACTCAATTCCAATGCACAGTAAATATTAAAAAGTGTTGTTAAATAAACAGACAAGTATATGAAAATACCTACTCAATGCTCCACTTCAGTAACTCATAAACACATCAACTGAACATGTTGCAAACTTTTTGATTGCCCCTCTGAAGTCTGTTCTTCATCTTTCTCATCTTAGTAAACAAATCAACATCCATCCGGTTGCTCAAGCCAGAAACTCGGTAGTTGATCTTGATTATTCTCCTTTACCACACCCCTGTATTGACTCCATAAGCAAAATTTTCCTAATCCAAAATACACCTTCCATCTGCATATAAGTATCTCCAATGTCAATGTCCTTCAAGCCACCATCATCTCTCACTCAGCTGACTGCAATTCACCTCCTGACTGCTCTCCTTACTAGCACTCTTGTTCCCGTCTAATTGCTATTAGACTCTAATTGACTGCTAATTCCCCACGTAGAGTCACGATGATCTTTGCAAAATGTAAAGAAAATTATCCCATTGCTGTACTCTGTAATAGCTATCCCAGTACAACCCACAAACCCAAACATAGCCTGGCTACTCCTTACTGGTCCAGCTCCACCTCCTGTCATTCTGCCTCTCTGTCCCTGTCTTTCTCCTAGCTACACTCACTCCAAGTTTATTTCAGGTCTTCAAATCCACCATGCTTCTTTCTTCCTTCTGGCCTTTGCTATTCCCTTTACCTGGAAAAATCTTCACCCAGCTTCTTAAGAGGTTGTTTTCTTCTCCCCCTTTGGCTCTCAATTTAAATGTCATTTCCTGAATAAGGCCACCTCCTGACAATTCTGTCAGCTTGAGTTCCTCATCATGACACCTTGACTGTTTTCCTTCTCAGCACTTCATGTGAATAATTGTCCATCTATTAACTTCTTCACTTGCTGACTGTCAGTCTACACACAGGAATCTAAACTCCATGTATGTATGATGCTTCTTTCATACATAATTGTGCACCATGAGCCTGTTTTAGTGCTTGGTGAATACAGATGTTCAATAAACATTTGTGAGCTGAAAGAACAAACAGTGATTGAAGAAATCTCAAGGACAATGGGGTGGAGGCAGAGTGGCAGGGTGGCTTTGAGGACAGTGGCTTTGTGTCATAACTAGCTGTAGTGGCCCAGACATTGGTTACCTTGGTCACCATCAGCCTCAGTGTGGGCATCTTGAAAAGTCAGCCTCTCTGGTGGGCACTGAAGGCTGAGCTCTTCCCTCAGGCACAGTGGAGGCAGATACAGCACCACAGAAGTCTGGACACACTGGAGTCTCATGAGGGCCAAGAAAGTTAGTTGTTTGAACCATTAGAAGGTGCTGTATGGGAAGAATTTAGTCCTTACTAAGACCATCATGGGAAGAATTCGAGGAGGCTGAAGAGTCTACAGAATATGTGAGGGTGGAGCTAAAAAAAAAATGCCATTTTGTGAGAATTGTGGCCAAGCAAATGTGAGTTGTGATTGCCTAAGTCTTTTAAGCCTTGTCTCTTGATTGGTAACTTATGTGGGATTTGATTTTTATGTTCAAGACATTCAGAGTAGGCAGTATTAATAATCACTTGCATCAATAGTGGTGGAAGATGGACTCTGGGAGCTAAACAAAACCTCAGTCCCACTGGTGGTAGTGGTTGCAATTTTATGAAGTCACTTTGGAAGTACATTAAAAAGCAGACACAAAAGATCTTTGAGCCATGTTCCAGCTGTTGTAGAAACCTTTCAGGTATTTATGTCAATGAGTACATTAACAGTCTTAATAGGTCACAGGTGGCTGCATTTTATTTTTTTTTAAAGCATTCTTACAAGGCGATCCAGTTTAAGTATACATTTGGGCCAAATTCTCATCCTTTATGGCTCTACAGGGACATGAATTCATTAGTAAAAAAGGCATAGAGTTCTTTAAAAGGAAGAATTGTCTACCAGTTAGCGAGTTGGCCTAAAATATTAGGAACTCCATATCCTGTTTCCACTCTGTTCATTCTCAAATTATTTCCTTCAGTGGTGGCTGGCTTTCCTCAGGGCTGATATTTCTTGTTGTCATCCCCAACAAGAGTTCTGGGTGAGGAAAATGAGATCACAGAAAACCAACATGGACTAGTCTTGCCCAATATCCAGCATTTTTAAGCTTCTTTTCCCTCCACAGCTGAGGCTACTCAAGCCCTTTTTCAGGCTCAACCTTCTCTGGCTTATACAGGAGCAAGATGTTCCAGCACACACCCTGACTGACTGCACAAAGTCACATGTGCCTCCAGTCCAGCTCTGACTTTGTACACAGGCTCCTCTGTCTAGTCCCGAGAACTGGTCTCCACCTCAGGTGCCAGTTCCAAGAGTCTGACTTCTCCCTTGTCCCTGGTGTCTGAGTTCCTGCACTGGAAACCTGATGCTCTCTATTTTAAAAAGTTTTTTTCTTCTTTTAAAAAAATGTTTTATTGTGGTAAAATATACATAATAGAAAATCTACCATTTTAACTTTTTAAACGCACAGTATGTTCACATTGTCGATTCATTCACATTGTTGTGCAACCTACCTACCTCCAGAACTTTGTCATCTCAAACTGAAACTTGGTACCCATGAAACATGAACTCCCCATTCCCCTCTCCCCACAGCCCCTGGCGACCCCTGTTCTACTCGCTGGCTATTGTCCCTTGTACTGAGCCTTGCCTTGCTCTTGCCTGCCCACCTCTTCGTTCCTTAGCTACAAGGATGAGTCAAAGACTAGAGTCTTGTTTTTGAATTTTAACATAGGAGTTGAAGCCTTGCTACTTGCTAACAATTTTTTTAAATATATTTTCTGCCTGTCTGGACATCTGAGTATCACTTCATACTGCAGTCTTCTTGCCTTTTCACTGCCTGTCTCTCATAATTTCCCTACTCCTTTGCTTTGGGGTCCTACTCCACAATAGTTTTCCTACTTCCAGTGTCCCTCCCCCATATCTGTGGCTTATTTCCATACCCTCTGAAACAGCATTCTCTCTGCTAGACTATACTTCTCAGCACCTGTGGCTGGACCCTTCCCCCTGCTCCCTTATTCTGAGTCTGTCCCTCCAATCATTCTCTTCCCCAGCCTATTTGGCAGCCTCTGAAGGCAAGAGAATGTTGCTATTCAGTGCCTGATCACATGGAGACAAAGCCACTGGCTTGGCAGCCTTTAGAAGTATAAGGCTCTCAGTCCCCCTAGGAGCATATAGACTCAAATTTAGAATTATGAGCAAATGGCAATGAGAATTGACAAAGCACCACATGAGGGAAGTAGCAATCTGGAAACACAAGTGAGATGAGTTCCAATGGACTGGAATAACCCAATATGAAATCTCATTTGATACATAGATTTAAAAGACTGACTTCAAAAGTCATCAATTCCATTTCCCGAGGCCCTCCACACCACCACATAACATGTGAATCTCTTCCACAATAACCCCATCAAGGATAGAAACTAAGTACATCTCATGGTGTCCCATTGTACCTGAACATGTTATGTTGTTAAAACCTAAGGTCCCATCCTAAAGAAAAGGTTGCTCTTCTAATGTAACATATTATTTTTCTCTTTTATTAGAGACTGATTCAGCTAAAGAATTAGTTTCTATACTATTTTAACAGTATTTTTAGAGGTCAGTGAAATATTACTGTGAAATTGAAAATAATGACCCAATTTCTCATCTCCTTCAATAGAAGTGACACGTATTAAGACTTATCTCCCTGAGAAGAGAGATGAGATAGAATTAGATATTCATAATAACTCTGAATTCTCAAGTACTTCATTTTTCAGTGAACCTATAAAAATAATACAGAGAGCCTATTTAAAATAGCATTTGGGTCATCTCTAACAGTCTAATGCACTTTGTCATATGTCACTCTTGGTCAGGACCAAGGCGAAACAGGGACAGAGACCAGGGCCTCAGGATCAGGCAAGTGAGGGAGGGTTTAACGCTGAATTTTCAGCTGTAAGATGAGTAAGACCTGAGATTCTATTGTAAAAGAATGACTATAGTTGATAACACTGTTTTGTATAATTGACATTTACCAAGAGAGTAGAACTTAAATGGTGTCTCCAAAAAAGAAAAAAAAAAGAAAGGTAAATTTTAAAAAAGGAAGCTGAATTATAGTGTGAAAGCAGAATCAAGTAAGGTATAGAGTGATAGCTTACCAGCTGAACAGGAATGAGAGACCTAAAGGTCTGATCAGACTTGTAAAACAAGCAGAGACAGTAAAAGGGGGACAAGTTGAAAGAAGGAAATAAATGACTAGAGTTGAGACCCAGTGATGCTCAGAAGAATTTTAAGGATTGTTTGTACCCGAGCCCATTTAGAAGGCCAGAGCCCACCTGTGGTGCTCTCACTCAACAGGTGACACCTTGTTCCAGATGCCTGTTTTCTAACACGCGTCAAAGAACAGGACAAAAGCTTTTTGAAAACACATTTAGTTGTAGAAAGGGTACTAGATGTTAGTTTTCAAGACCTAGGTTTAAATTCCAATTTCACTACTTTTTAGTTGTGTATTTGGTGCAAATCACTTACCCTCCCTGGACCTGTTTCTTTCCCTAAATGATAACAAAATCTACTTCTCAGAGTCCTTTTAGGCATCAAATGAGTTAAGGGGGCTTTGAGCATTGGAAAGCATTCTACAGTTATTAAAGCTGGAGTTTCCTAAAAGAAATATCTTGCAGGCTCTACAAAGAAAAATCCAGCAATTTGTTCCATAGGAGATGTCAGCGGTACACAAAAAACAAAGTTGAGAGAGTTTGTTTCCCAGTTCAGTTCTGTTCAAGGGTTCCATGTCATGTTTTTTCAGCTGTTAATGGAAATATCTGCCAGATATGTAATAATGATAATACTAACTCTAAACCTTTTCTGGCTGCCACTTCAGCACTAAGCCAGCACAAAGCCAAATGGTACACATTTTTCTGGAACTTATCTGGGTGATATTAGTTCATTTATCCCAGTTTTTCTATATAGATCTTCTGTGATCTGTCTTATAATATCACAGATAAGAGTATACTTTTCTTTTTAAAAAATAAACTTTATTTTTTAGAGCAGTTTTAGATTTACCAAAAACTTGTGAAAGTAGCTCAGAGAGTTCTCATATACCCCACACCCAGTTTCCTCTGTTAACATTTCATATTAGCATGGTATAGGTGCTGCAATTAACGAGCCAATGTTGAAACACTATGATTAACTAAAGTCCACAATTTAATTAATTTTCTTAGTTTTTCACCTTATTTCCTTTCTCTGTTACAGAATCCCAACTGGGATTTAGTCATCATGTCTCCTTAGATTCCTCTTAGCTGTGACAGTTTTTTAGACTGTTCTTGTTTTAGATGACTTGACACTTTTGAGGAGAATTGGTCATGTATTGTGTAGAATAACCCTTAGTTGGGATTTGTCTGATTTTTCTCTCACGGTTAAACTGGGATTATAGGTTTTGGAAAGGAAGATCACAGGGGTAAAGTATTACTTTTTCATCTCATTGTATTGAGGGTGCATACTATCAACATGACATCACATTGTTGTTAAACTTGATCACTTGGCTGAGGCAGTGTTTATCAGGTTTCTGCACTGCAAATTACTCTTTTATTCCCTCTTTTCATACTGTACTCTTCTGAAGGAAGGCGCTGTGTGCAGGCTACACAGCCACACTTGAGGTGTGGGCAGTTACGCCCTTCTTCCTGAAGGTGATAGTTATCTACATGAATTATTTGGAATTCTTCTGCATGGGAGATATCTACCTTCCACCCTATTTATATATTTATTCAATTGTTTATATCAATATGTGCTCATAGACAATTTATTTCATGCTTTGAATTATAGTCTAATACAACTTTAATTGATTTTCCCCCCAAATGTCCAGCTTTATACACTGGGAGCTCTTTCTGTTGGCACCTATATCCCTTGGTAATATCTCCCTTATGGTGGGATTTTGTTTATTTTGCTTTTGTTTTTTGTTTTTGTACATTTCCTTGCTTTCTGGCCTGTAAGATGCTCTGAGGTCATCTTGTCTATTCCTGATTCAGCCCTAGAAACGGCCATTTCTTTGAGGAGTCCTGGCTTCTTTCATTGGGGATAATGTTAGAAACCAAGATCTGGATACCAGGTGTGCTTATTGCTACTGAGGTGTTGGTGCTTCTGGGGCCTCTCAGTTTACAGAGCAAGGAAATCTGTATGTGTATACTAGCCTATGTATTTACACATATCTAAAAATATTTTGATATATAACCATCTGCATATATATATTAAACTAAACATGAGTTCATACTGATGTCTCCAAACCTAATCCATTATCACATGGATCATTGTGGCCTCGTCCCCTTGCTGATCTATAAACTTTCACTCTAACAGTGAGAAATCCGGTTCTCATCATCTGCCATCCATTTACTTGATTGTTCATTTCCAATATGTATGTATAGTACTTTCAGAATCATTAGCCCATATCCCTATTGGAAAAAACTACCAACCAGAGCACAGTGCTTATGTGAAGATTCTTTTGCCTTTAAGTCTTACAGACTCTACTCATTTCCTAAATTACTTAGGTTAGCACATTTTCTCCCCCTCCCTTAGTGAGATTTTTTTCACACACTATAATACAGTTAGAGTCTTTTGTTATAGTTTATGTAACTCCCAGGTACCCCTTGACATCTTAAATTATTTATTAAAAATTTATATAAACTGAGTTTCACTCTTTGTGCTTAAAGTTCAGTGTGTTTGGAAAAAATGCACAGTGCTGTGTATCCACACTTCCAGTATCATACAGAATAATTTCATCACTCTAGAACGTCCTTTGTGCTTCATATAGCCAAAACTCCCACCACCACCACCCCTGAACCCTTGGCAACCACTGGTCATTTTACTATCTCTATAAAATTGCCTCTTCCAGGATGTTATACATGTAGTTGGAATCATATAGTATATAGCTTTTTCAGACTGGCTCCTTTTACAGAGATGTAGGCATTTATATTGTATTGTGTCTAACACATTTTTTACTATGGCTGAATTATATTCCACTGTATGACTGTACTGTAGTTTGTTTATTCATTTACTTATTGAAGAATGTCTTGGTTCCTTCCAGTTTTTAATGATTATGAAAAAAGATACTATCAACATTTGGAAACTAGTTTTAGCAGATTTCCATCAATGGAAAAAATTCCCTTGAACAATTTTCAGTTAACCCCTGCTCTCTCCCTAGTCCCAGGAATCTTTGCCTTTTTTAGAAATTATTTAAAATGTAATCATTATTGTCTAATGCATCTGGCTTCTTTCATTTAGCGCTATGTTTATGAGGTTCATCTATGTTGTTGCATATATCAGTAATCCATTCCTTTTAACTGCTGTGTAATATTTCATTATAAGGATTCACTAGATTTTGTTTATGCATTTGTTGGTTGATGGACGTTGCCGTTTTTTGGCTGTTGTGAGTAATGCTGCTACGACAATTCACATTACAAGTTTTTGTGTCGATATATGTTCTCATTTCTCTTTGGTAGATATCTAGGCGTGGACTTGTTGGTCTGTTTGTAAGTTAGCATTTAATTTAAAAGAAAAAAAAAACCTCTCAAACTGTTTCCCAAAGTGGTTGTACCATTTTAATCCTGCCAGCAATGTATGAGGGTTCCACTTCCTCCACATTCTTACCACTGCTTAGAATTTTCAGTCTTTTTAATTAAGCCACCCTAGTGGGTGTGTAGTGATATCTTGTGGTTTTAATTTGCATTCCTTGATGACTAGTGGCATTGAGCATATTTTCATGCATTTATTAGCCATTGATATATCTTCTTTGGAGAAATGTCTATTGAAATAATTTCTCATTTTTAATTAGATAGTTTGTCTTATTGAATTGTAAAAGTTATTATTTATATAAAAGTCTTTTATTAGATATGTTTTATAAATATTTTATCCTGGCCTCTGTCTTGTCTTTTCATTTTCTTAATAATATCTTGTGCAGATCAAAAGTTGTGATATTGATGAAGTCCATTTCATCAAATTTTTAATAGATGTGCTCTTGATGTCATATCTAAGAAATATTTACTAACTCAAAACCATAAAGATTTTTGTCCTGTGTTTTCACCTAGATATCTCAGAGTTTCAGCTCTTACATTCAAGTCTATGATCAATTTAAAGTTTATTTTGTGTGTTTTTGCAAATGGATATCCAATTGTTTCAGCTCCATTTGTTAAAAAGACTGTTTTTCCCCATTGAATTACCCCAGTACATCTGTTGAAAATAAATTGACCATATATATGTGGGCTTATTTCTGGACTGTTCTGCACCATTGCTCTTTATGTCTATCATTATGCTGATATCATACCGTCCTGCCTGCTATTACTTTGTGTTGAGTTTTGAAATCAGGTAGTGTGAGTCCTTCAACTTTGTTGCTCTTTCTCAAAATTGTTTTGACTATCTGATGTCCTTTGCACTGACGTATAGTTCCAAGGATCAACTAATTGAATCTAATAAAAAAGAACCACCTGGAATTTGGCAGGGATTGTTTTGAATCTCTAGATCAATTTATGGAAAATTAACATCTTAATACCTTGAACATATTCTCCTTTATTTTGGTCCTCTTTAATTTCTTTTAGCAATATATTATAAGTTTCAATCTAGAGGTCCTACTTTTTTAATGATACAAAATTTTTTCCCGAGTGTTTTGTCTCTTTTTGATTTTATTGTGAATGGAATTCTTTCATTGATTACATTTTTAGATTGTTAGTTGCTAGTGTACAGGAATATACTACTGTTTGTATATTCATCTAGTATCCTATGACTTTGCTAAACTCTTATCATTTCTATCAGTCTTTTTCTTATATTCTTTAGGATTTTCTACACACAAGATTATTTCATCTGTGAATAAAACACTTACCATCTTCCTTTCTAATCCATATTCCTTTAGGATTTTTCCTCGTCTTCCTTCACTGGCTAGAGCCTCCAATATACAATGAATTTCCCCAGTCTAAGGGAGACAGAATTTAGTCTTTCACCACTAAGTATGATTATCAACTGTAAGGTTTTTAATAGATGCTTTTAATTAAATTAATAAAGTTCTCTTTCCTCCTTGTTTGTTGGGAGTTTTTAACATGAATGAGTATTGTATTTTTCCAATTCTTTTTCTACATTTATCGAGATGATTGTATGGCATTTGTCCTTTATCCTCTTAATATTGTGTATTGCATTGATTGATTTTTAACTTCAAATTACTCTTGCAAATCCCACTTTTTCATCATTTATACTCCTTTTTTTACATTGATGAATTTGATCTGCTGACGTTTTACTAGGGATTTTTGTCATATTTGTGAGCGTTAACATTCCATAGTTTTATTTTTTTATTTTTCTTATGATAGTTATCTTGCTTTGATATCAAGGTAATACTGGCTTCATTACATAAGTATAAAGTATTCATTCCTCTATTTTCTGAGTTTATGTTGAATTGGTGTTATTTCCTCCTTAGGAGATATATCTTGATAGATTTTACCAGTAAAGTCATTTGAGCCTTAGTTGTTCTATGTGGAAAGAAATTTAATTACTAATTCAATTTCTTGACTTGATGTAGGTCTATTCAAATTTATTATTTATCTTTAAGTCAGTTTTAGTAATTTGTGTCTTTCTAGGAATTTGTTCATTTCATTTAAATTTTCTAATTTGTTAGAATAAAGTTGTTCATAATATTTCCTTATAAATATTTTAATTTCTTCATGATCTGTGTTAATGTGTCTCTTTCATTCTTGATTTTGGTAATTTATGTCTCTTTCCAGCTTTCCTTGATCAAGTTAAGTAAAGTTTTATCAATTTTGTTGATGTTTTCAAAGAACCAAATTTTAATGTAATTGAAATTCTCTTTTGTTTTCCTGTTTTCTAATTTACTGATTTCCATTCATATCTTTATTATTTCCTTCTATTCCCTTTGGGTTTGATTTGCTCTTTTCCCCCTAGCTTCTTGTGATAGAAACTTAGATTAGTGATTTTAGATCTTTCTTTTTAATATAAGTGTTTATAACTATAATTTCCCTCTAAGCACTATTTTAGCTGTGTCTCATAAGTTTTGATATGGTTTGTTCTCATTTTTAATTAGTTCACAATAGTTTCTAATTTCTCTTGTGATTTCTTTTTTGACCCACGATTCTTTAGAAGTGTGCTATTGAATTTACAATGTTTGAGGATTTCCCAGATTTCTTTTTGTGATTGGTTTTTCATTTTATCCAGTAAGAACATTATCTCTATTTGTATTGGTGGATGATGAGGAAGAGAAACACAGGTGAAGACTGAGGAATGGGGAGTTATTTTTGTTGTTGCTGTTCGTCGTGTGTGTGTGTGTGTGTGTGTGTGTGTGTGTGTGGTGGTGGTGGTGGTGGTGGTGACCTATGTATTCTCAACTAGGTCTTCTGAATGTATCCAACCCTGTGTGTCCAGGCTAAGGAGCAATATCCCTTTGGGATATAAATTAACATTCATCACATATCACTTCACAAAAATTTCTAAGAGGATAATCAAAACTGATGTTGAAATTAAAGAAAGAATTAGCAAATAGATTGATGCTTGTAAAATCTTTATGAATAATATGGGGAAGGCCAAGAGAAATTTAGTCTGAATGAGAATTTCTATATAGATATAGATATAGCCTCTTTGTTCTATGCCAAAATAGCAATTACCCCTTCAGCATAAAATACATCACTTAGCAATGATCCACATCAGTGAATCCAGATTTTATGGTATCACCAAAGAATTCAGAATATATTTGCCCTTTTGTATTCTGTGACAAGAGAAGGAAACACAAGGAAAAGACTGAACTTTAAATTTAGCAGATTAGAAGTGCTTGAGGAATTTTGTAAATGTTATAAATAATTTTAGATACATATAGTGTTATTCCACTTTAATACTTTCCCAGAGCCACCATCTTTTTTTGATCCTTCAAAGTGATTTAACTTTGATCTTTTAGAAATTTTCCTTTCTCTTGAAAAGAAAAAAATCTGTCATGGAAATAGTAGCAAATGTAAAAATTGTGGGCAGTTACAATTTCCCACACTAGTTACAGTTCTCAAGTTCTGTCCTTATATTTTGTTTTGGTGGGAACACTAGAGCAGAGGGCAGGAAGAAGGGAGTGTTTACACTAAGAGGGACATCTAGAAAAGAGTTCTGCACATTTCAAGTCTCAGTATGTATTTTACTGGGTTTGTGCCTTATGGCGAAAGACGAAGAGTAAGATGTAGAATCAGAGAGGAAACCACTAGTGAGATGAGAACTTCCCTGGGATTCCTATGTAGGATATATGTGTGCATGTGTGTGTGTGTACACATCACTTTTTTTTTAACTGAAAAACTCTCGAAGTGTTGAAAGTCTTGAAAGTTGGACTTGTACAACCACCATTAATGCCTATTCTTCTCCACTCAATATCAAAGAAATCCTGTTTACTTTGGGACCAGAAAGATTTTTTTTTTTCTCTTTCTCTCACCTGCCCCCATCCCCACATTATTTATACACATGTCTGTTTGGTTACTGGCCATCCCAAGTGGTTCACCTGGACAGGTGTGTTTCTAGGGCAGGTCAGGGGCAGAGACAAGGCTGGTATTGACTGTACAGCAGTCAATTCCTCTCCTCATTCCTCTCCTTCCCACCGTAGGGCCATGTTTCTAGCATGTAAGATGTGTTGGCTTTTATTCTGATTTCCCAAACCCAAATGAAAAATTGGAATAAAATAAATCCCTCTCCCCTTTTTTGAGATGTCTAGAGGTTATCTGAGGGAGTCAGAAGTAAAATTGACCTTCCCTGGGACACTAGGCTCTCAATTCCTTAATTAATTCTCTATAGTATAACAAAATATTGGAATAGAAGATCTTCTAGACCAGCATCTTATTTTTGCCAGTGAGAAAACTGGACGCTAGAGAGGCTGAGAGGCTTTGTCAGGTCTCACTGCGGGTCCCCACCCATCTGGGACTTAAATTTGCTTTTCTGGCATCACAGGCCAACATTTTTCCCACGCTGCTATGCCACCTCCCTGATGGATGATGCCAGAACATTCTGATGAAAGGGACCTAAAATTTTTACAACAGCTGCTTAAAATGTTTTCTTTAGCATCACATAATGTTATGAGTTAGATTTTGTGCATAAATTTTATTACTTATTATTGACTTGTATCCTTATTTTAGACATCAGAAAACTGAGGAGCTGAGTTGTAGCAATTCCCATAGAGTCTCAAAAATACACCCAAGATGGCTCTTCTCAGGGCAGGTGCTCAGTACAGGCTTCCAGCAACAGAGTAGGGATGGCTGCTCATTCATAACGAGCCCAAGGGCACGGCATCCCTTCGACAGTCCAATCCGCCCAAATAAACCAAGATCTGGATTGCCAAAGGCATCCACAGGCAATGGTGCTAAGGCTGCCTGACACTAACACCACACTCTGATCACTCAGTCAAATCAAAAAGCATTTATTAATCATCTGTGTGAGGCTCCCTGCAGGGGCTTCTCTTTGTGTCTCTGGCAGTCACACTTTCCTGCTTCTTTTCTTTGGCTTTTCAACCCTGCCCAAGAAAACTCCCCTCACTGCTGGCGTTATACTTGTCACAACCAGAGCAGAATCCCTTCTTGGTTCCTTCCAAGATGTTATTCAAAGTTCAGGATGGAGCTTTGGGCCTGGACCCGGCCTTTATTCCACTGTAGAATCTACACGTTCCGATGGCTCTTATAGGATTCTGTGTGAGAAGCACCCTAGTTAGTAGCCAGAGCTGATAGGGATGAAAATTCAGCATCTGTTTGCTTCTTTCAGAATGCAGAGTGAACACTGAAAAGGGTTTTTAGGAAAGCAATTTACAGCCAGTAATTGGAAGTGCTGAAGTGTTTTTGCAAGACCAGTGTCTCAGATTTGCCTAAAAATAAATCATTTATTTTAGGCTTGGACTTGAGAAAGAAGAAAAATAAAGTCTTAGAACAATTTTCTTCAAGTTTCACGTGACATATTTTACATCAGGAAGGGAGAAGGGGGAAGGCAAGATGGAGTTTCTAGAGAGAGGGGCAATCCAACGCTCTTTTCCCTCGGATCATTTATGAGATTACATTTTCCTAGTCATATACACTATTTCCATTTTATGACTCACTCCGACAGTTTACTTTGTTTAAAATTACTTTAATTTTAGGTCAAGTATATGTACTGTATGTATACTTGGAAATTCCATCCCACTGATCCAGCTCATAGTATGGATGTTGTATTTGTGTCCTCGTTGCCATGGTGACTAGGAAAGGTTAAAGCCAAAGCCTCAGAAATCAGAGTGGCTGTGCAATGAAATATCATAAATATGTGTGTGCTTCTTAAAATATTCTTCTCAAATATGGATGAAAAAAATCTTTGAACCACAGTCTTAAAATTAATTTTCCATTTCTACCATGCAGATTATTACCTGAAAAGCATGTTCTCAAGACAGTCTTCTTTCAATTCACTTCCTTTCTCGCTAAACTGTAATCTAATGGCCATTTATCTCTAAAGACAGACTATGTAAATCATGAGAAATGTTACGGATTTCAGACATGGATGAGAAACGGCAATGAGAATGAAGGTGAATAAAGCTGTTTTCTGACTTAAACACACTTGTCTTTTTCAAATCTCCCCTTTAAATATATTTATACAGGAATAATAAAATATTTTTCCCAGTTTGTTTAAGAACTTGGTAAATAAACTTGGGCAACACTTGACCATGCCAAGATATTAAACATTTACCGGCTGTAAGAATGCAAACTCTTCTTTTTGTTGGCTGATGGCCCTCAGGTCCCTGACTAACCCTTTTTATTTCCTCATACACTTGAACTATCCAATGAGGTGGATTCTAAGGGTTTAGCCTCAAAAGTAACAGTAAATAGGAACAGAGAATGTAATTCCAGCAAGGCCTCTAGAGCCATCGCAGTATTGGATAAAAGAACATTTCTCATATCCATGTGTCTTCCCTATTATGTTTCCAAATGCAAAGGGAGAATGGGTGAAAAATACCCATGGAGTCATTTCCCTGTCCCCATGGCCCATTTCACAAGGATACTAGAAAGAGGATTAATACATCTCCTGGTCTGTAATCCCTGGCTTAATTTGTAACCTCCAACCTAAATTCTAAGGTTCACCTAAATTCTCCACAACCCTTTCTTTATTTCAAGATATTTCCATGTAGGACATGTAATAAGAATAGAATCATACCAATATAGTTCAGAGTTTATTTCCTATCATCTCTTGTTTAATATCTAAGAAGCAATATAATGTCTCAAACTCAAGAACATGGCCCTTCTTCTGCCATCTGGTGGAGAATTGGGGAAGCAGTGATATTAAGTAATGAACAGAGTTTCTTCACTGAATCCATAAATGTATCACCAGTCAACAAATGTTTATGGGGCTATTATTATTATTAGTCATTATTTTTATTCGAATAGTACTCATTGAGGGAGGTACCATTAAGCTCAATACACTTCAGACTAGCCACACTCGGTCCTTGTCCCAGGAAGGGCTATGATATATTACATAATTAAAAGCTCCTCCACAGCTGAGTGTTTTCCAACAATCAGTGCAACACACAGGACAAAGAAAAAGCTCCTTAGGACGATGAGGTTACCACTTAGCCCTTTTTTAGTAGTAACTTACTTTATAATGATATTCTGATCCTAAGATTCACACGCTCGTCTGAACATTTTCTAAAGAGGAAAAAAAAAAAAAAAAGAGGAGAAAGAGGAATGGGGTGGAGAAATTCACTTCTGCTTTACAAAGCAAAAAATAAAGTTTTGGCACCATTTTTCAATAAGTCATTTAAGAGTGCCTGGAAGAGAAAAAAATGAGGAAAAGAACATCTCTGTGAACTGTCTACATTTTTATCCATTCCTAATTTACAGGCTATGGAGAGTAGAGTTGTGATAGCAATCATATTAACTGCCACAGATATGAGGGAAGTGACAGCCTCCTCAAATTAGCTTGAACAAAATGATGCTACAAGCTTGTTGAATTGGCCTATGTATAGTAAAATCTGAATTCCCTTCTTTCTGCCAAAACCCACAGAGAAGAGGCAGCCATTAATCATGTAGGAGATACTGTGGTTTTTATTTAATGTCCTGTACATGTCAAGGAAATGTGGTTCTTTATGCCATGGATTCTGGAGGAAGCCACTTAAAACAGAAGGATCATGCTGCTTTAGGATGAAAGGGATTATTGGCTTGGTCTATTTTCATATGTTCTTTGGTTTTAGGGACATTGAAATCTGAGAAATGCTCTTCATCGTGTTCCAGAGTCATTATTATGGCAGAGAGGAAAAAGTAGTGCTGATGTAACCAACAGACTCAACCCAAATGGCCCTAGTAGGGGATGTGGAGCACAGTAATCTTCAACTCCTGTTTCTCGCCTCCTCCATTTAGCATCCTCTTGGACCCAACCTAGGCTGAGCAGTCCGCCAGAAATAATCCTCATGCTTAAACAGGGGATAGAGGCACCAACTTGAACATCCCTAATTACAGTTATCAATGGATATATTTTAAATAGACATTGGATATGTGATGCTTTTCTAAACAAAATGAGAATTTATCTGATCCAAAAATAGGGTTTAGAAATAGACCCTCTGTGGTTTTGTAGCTGCTTCTCTACTCCAACTTACCCCTACACATCTTGACCTGCTGCAGCAAACTGAAAGGTCAATATAGTTTCCCAGCTGACTCCTAGAAATTCTTTCCCCAGTGTCTACAAGAGGGCTCACGGGACATTCTGCCCACAAAGAGAGAATCTGGAATCTATAGAAGAGGAACTGGCAATCACGGGGAGCCAGTATAGTTTCCTTAATATCAAGTTATGTCAGCCTAAACTCACTGTTCATTGAAATTGTTTTTATAGTATAAGTACAGTGTATCTCAATGACTACAAAATATCCCGAAACCTTCCTTATGATAAAGATGAAGGAGAAAATTGAGCTGAATCCAAACACATCTAGATGAATACACGTTGAGAGATACCAAAAGAAGGATGCTTCTGGAAGAGAGCTAAAATATTCTGTCCTTTTTTTACATTTTAATTAAAACTTGAAAAATATAGAAGGTATGTCTTTCAAGTTTGTCCAAGAAACAGTTAACCGAGTATGCTCTAGACACCAGGCCACGTGCCAGGAATCGGGGAGAGCAACGTGTATGATGCAGAAAATCTGACCTTCGGGAGACTAGAGGCAGCTTCATTGATGATGCTGATGATAGAGAGCCAGGAGAACTAGAGACTGGATGACAGACTCACAAATAAGAAAACATGCAGACATTCATTGGGCTAAATTTAGCAGGGATATATATGAAATTCTGAATTAAATATCAAAAAATATAATAACTTAGCAATGCCATTAAGGAATGGGAAGATATGGCTTAGCAACTGCCTCATGAAAAGGACTTAATAGTTTCAGATGACAGATATACGGTGACAATGTGATGTAGCTCCCCCAAAAGCCAGTGCAATTTGGGGGCACATCACATAGATACATAGATCCAGAAAAAATGGGCAACTACCCCCTTCCATTCTGTGATGGTTCTACTGATATCCTGCACTGGATGCCGCATACTAATTAGGCCATAGACAAATAAGAGATTCACTGAGATGGTGATGGGCTAAACACTAGAAACTATTCACCAGCGAATGTTTATTGAGTGCCTACTTTGTTTCAGTCACTGATGTTGGTGCTGGAGATAAATGATGGATCAACCACACAAGGTGCCTGTTCACATGGAGGTGACTGTTTAATGAAAACAGAAGATAAATAAATAGTTAGGAAAATAAGTTTACATACTGATAAGTACTACTTAAAAACCATGTCCCATGAAGCACACTGGAAGGGAATTAAAGACATGATGTTTAGACTGGAAAGGAGAAGATTAAAGAGATATGCAAATGTCTTATTAAAACGTAGAAGGGATTTTCTATAAGAGAAAGACTAAATACATTCTGTAAGGACCTGATGAGTAGAACCAGGGCCAGTGAAACATGAAGACAGAGTAAACAACATAAAATTAAACTCCTATAAATCTGATCACTGCAAAGGAGATAGAGCCTCCATCAGAAGAAGAAATGCTCTTCAGTAATCCCTTTGCCCAAGCAGAAACTTCACAACCCCTGGTTGTGCAGGATTTGGAGGCTCATGACTGATGGGCCCAACTTCTGTGCTCCCCTGTGCTTTGGAGGTGCCTCTGTTAGCACTTTTCACTCAGCCGACTTATCAGTCTCTGAGTAGCTTCATTAGCGTTACTAAAACCATCCTGTCCAGCCTCAGCTCAGATTCTCATCATTTTTACCTGGTTTCTTATTCAGGAAAGGTTTAGTTGCAAGTGATGAAAAAACTAACTAAAACTTGCTCAAGCAAAGAGGAATTTACTGGTGTGCATAACTGGAAAGTCCACTGGTTTACTGGTTTCAACACAGATGGATCTAGTTCCTAGATTCTGGGGCCTCAAACAATATCAATAAAGCTCTGTTTCCCCATCTTTTAGTGCAGTTTCCTCCAAGTATTGGCTTAATGATCAGAGGGCCCTTTCTATGTAGCAGAGAGATGGCCTCTAGAAACCAAAATCTACATTCTTTCATCTTAAAGAAATAAAGGAAGGTAGAAAGAAAGAAAGAAAGAATCCTATGTCCAGGAGTCCATATGTGAAGTTTCATGGGAGACGTCTGATTGGTGCTGCTTGGATTATGTGCCCACTCCTGGACCAACCACAGTAAATCAGGGATAGGATACTCTAATGGGCTGGGTTTGAGTCTTATGTCCACTCCTGTGAGGGTGGGCCAGGAAGTTGATGACAGGGCAATTCTCTTGCAAAAAGGCAAAAACAAACAACAACAACAAAACCAAAAAACAAAAGAATCACACAACAAATGTCTTCTATAGTCACACTATTTCAATAACTTTTTAATTGCCCCATGTTTTCTTCAGTTCATGCTTTTCTTTGTTAGAAGAATGATCTTCCTAAATGGCAATTATAGTTTTCTGCCTTCCCCCTTGAAACCTTAAGTAGCTCCTATTTGCCTGCAAAATAAAGTCAAAACTTATTAGAATCTGGATGCTACCTGCCTCTGTCTTATTTCTCCCTCAAGGCTGTAGCTCCAGCCATTTTGAATTGCTTACAGTTCCCCAAATGTTCAAGATCATCCTGTGCCTGCAGTCTCTACTCACACTGTCCCCTCTACCACCCTTCCCGAATCCCACTGATTTCCTTTGGAGAGGTAATGCAAGCATCACTTCCTGTCCAAGTCTGTCCTGCAACACATTTGCTTATACACCATGTCCCTGGGACCTGATAACCTGTGGGCTCCTTAGAGCACATGTATTGAGCCTTATTCATCTTTGTGTTCCTGGTAATTGCCTGGCAGATAATGGTACCTAATAAACACTTTTAAGAGAGAACAAAAGTGGGGAAGGGAGAAAGAAATTTAAAAAAGAGAAGGAAAAGAACAGATTCCTCAGGGCCTGTTGTTTTCCTCCCAGATAATAAATACATTTTGAAAATTATATCCTGGGTAAAACATCTTGACTTTGTTGTCTAATTTGAAGTAATGAACCATAGTGAGAATTTCAGGCTTAGGGATGGTGGAAGATAGATGCAGGAAACACGGGAATAGGGGACAAATAGTCTTCATCATGTCCTTTTTGGATGTGAACCAGGGTAGACCCGTGACTTGTCCACCCATGCAAAGGGTGAGCGCAAAGGTATAGAGGCCTCATCCTCAGAGATGCGCTTGGGGCTGCCCCATTTCTGGCTCACTGCCGACCGGGCAGTCATGTGGAGAAATGAAAGTGAATGGAGAATTAAAAAGATGATCTAATTCTCTGCTGGAAGCATTTCCAATCATAAGTCTGAGCGTATTTTAATTATACCTGGACACAGGAGCCCTCATCCAGACATAACTGAAGTCCCGAGTGGACTGTCACTGTGGCTGTAAAGATTTGTCTAAGCTTGTGGTTATCTCAAGGGCCTGACATCACGCTGATCATTAAGCAACAGTGCTGAGGCGCAGCTGGGCGTTACCATAGCAACCTGCACTGGGTTCGCCTGCAGAGCTTGGTAACAAGAGCATTTTATTATGGGTCATTAAGGGCAAAAGGCTTCATTTACATTATTTCCTGTGAAATCCTATTATTTCAGGTGTTACAGTCCATCTGCATCTATGTGGCTTTTGTAGAGGAGATCATAAATGTGGATTACAAGGTAAAGAAAAAAATAACACACATCAGGTAAACTGTAAACCACAGTATTCTGCAAATGAGACAAGCATTTTGCCATAGGAATGCTCGGTAAAGAGGGCATCCAGTGTTCTCTGAAGGCAGAGAATTCTTATTCTGAAAAGCGAAAGGCTTTTCCTTTTATTGTCTGTTCCCTCTGGCCTGAGTCATGCTTTAGACTGTCACTGATACCGATTCTTGGATCCAGTAATCTGCTAAATAAGTATTGACAAATCTGGCTCTGCTGGGTTTTTTTTTTTTTTTCTTCTTCTTCTTTAAATTTTATTTTGTTGTGGTAAGAAAACTTAATGTGAGATTTGCCCTCTTAACAAATATTTAAGTGTACAATACAGTATGGTGACTGCAGGTACAATGTTGTACAGATCTCTAGAACTTAGTCCTCTTACTTAACTGAAATTTTAAACCCTTTAATTAGTAACTCCCCTTTTCCTCCTCCTCCCCTGACCATTGGCAACCATCGTTCATTCCACTCTTTGATTCTATGAATTTGACTATTTTAGGCACATTATATAAGTGGAATCATGCAGTATTTGTCTTTCTGTGATTTGGCCTGTTTCTTATGTTCGTCAGCTGTTGAGTCTCACTATCTTATACCCCAGAGTAACCTTTCATTCCCAGCTGCACCAAATCCAGGAAATGGTAGCTTCTATCAGCACTTAAGCATTCAAAGTTCTAGAAGGCAGTGAGCCTCTCTTTTGTGTATCTGTGTTTGGGAATAGGGAAAATAGGCATTCAACCCTAGGCAGCATCTTTCCGATAGCCCAGGCACTGGCCAGCATCAGAGGCTGACCTGAAGCTGATGGACAGTGATTGCCTCTGAGCTGTGACAGCCCTAAGTCTACTTAGGGAAGGGAGCTTAGAAGGTCATTCATTCACTTACAGCTCCATCTGCTGCCTGTAATCAAGGTTATCAATTCTACAGGGGCACAACCACAAATGCCACAGAATATGCTCTTACTTCCAAATCCCTGTGACCTAACGATAGTCAATTTAGGCTTTTCTGAATGCTCAGAAGTCCTCTTGTGATCAAGAAGACTCTGGGGTCTTGCACACCAGGATGACAGCTGAGAACTAGAGATAAACAGTAAAGGGTCTAATCCTTACTTTTGCTAAGTTAATTTAGTACAGCCAGGAATACATGAAATGCTTCCCTGTTCAGAAAACCACTTGTCTAAATGAGTGGAACAATGAGCATGTCATTGAATTAGTGCACAATTTCACTGGCATTTTCCACCGTCCTCCAAGGACGGCAGTAATCAACTTCAGATGACCCAGGGTGGAGCAGTGGCCAGAGAGTGGGTAACTGTCAATGCTTTGCTTTATAAAGAAGATGCGATAGAATTGCTGGATTATATTAGACAAGAAACAGAAATACTGTTCCTTCTCTTAATGCTCACCAGGACTATTAGTGCTAGAAAAAGTAGATTTTTTTGTGTCAAATTTCAATCTTTTAACTATAGAAGTAAAGTATCTCTACTATGAACAGTGTAATTTCTTCTGTTAGAATTGAGTGACACAAGGCAGGAGGCCTGTGAATTAAGACAATCTGGTGAATGTTCCAGGGTGTATTTCCTGGTGTGACAGAGGAACCAGAGAGGTGAATTCTGTGCAGACTTCCTGCTGAGGTGTGAGCCAACACACAGGACCTCCGGCATGCTTTCAAGCCCAGAAGATACTAGATGGAGGGTTATGATGAAGAGTTTATTTTACAAGTTGTTTTTCTTGCCCCAGAATAGGGGATCAATTTAGAAAATGAGGTTATACCGCAGGTACACAATATCGGGTATGTAAACACATGCTTTACATAGAACAGAGGTGAATGTGAGTTTTAACTGGTGTTTTTATACCAGTGATCACTTACTGCTAAAAGGGCCCCAGCTATTTGACATGTCAAACACCCCTTTAAAAAGATTCAATTCAGGAAATGCCCTATTTAAAGAGATGAATTTTCCAGTTCCGTAAATCAATAAGTATGCAACTAATTAGAGTTAAAAGAGACAAACCTTCGAAGGCAGGAGTTTCACAGGAAACTCCCAACAACTGGGTTAAAAGATTTAATCAGAAACTATTGTCCTAAATTCCCTTCTTCAGCTCTGGTATATTCATAGTGAACTCTCTTGGTTTTACAAATGAAGAACTGTTTGTCTTAGATAAAGATAACTGAGTAAGAATGGTGTTTATACATAAAATTAATTCTTTGTAAACTATATTTTCAATATCCTTTATCTAGAATACATGGGATAATTTTTGTATAGACTACTAATGTAAAATTTCTATGTTTAAATATAAATAGAATGTATACAGATCAGATTTGAGGAATGCAAATTTATTAGACAAATAATGATAACGATAAAAGGAGAGAAAAATTTAAATAAAATTCAATTTCATAAAATGGAAAGGTTTTTAAAATTTAGGAGTGATGTTTACTTCTAAACATGCTTTTCCATTGTGTATTCCTGGTTTCTGAATAGTGATAAGAGTATAGTGACATGCTTTACCAAAAATAGCAATGGATTAATACAATATTTTGAGCAAAATGAACTAACTTAATCAACTTTCTATCACACACTAAACTATTAAAAAGTAAAATAATCCTGCTCTGAATAAAGGACTGAGCTGCCTGTGGACATGTCTCAAAGAAGACTCCTAACTTTCTCATTGTCCCTTATTATTACTTCTGAAGAAAATCATTACAACCCCTTAGTTCCTGAAGAAATAATTACCTTATCCAGCCTTGAAAAGCTGTCATACTGTCATTTGGCATTGGGCCTATGAAAAAACAACAAAGTGCTATCGAAAATTAAAGGTTTAGTTATTTCAATCTTTTGGCATAGACAAAACAGTGACTTGAGTGATCTTTCATTCCTGTTTTTAAGAAGTCATATCCATTTATGAGTGTAAATTTAAATTAACACTTGAACCCTGTTTGACATTTCTTTTTCCACTGCTTACTTCAAAACTCCTGATTCAACACCTCTTGTTAATATATGTGTCTAAATAATATGTGGCCTGAGTGTGAGACCTTCTTCCATTCTTTGATTGGATGAAAGGTCAAACGTGTCAAAACAGTTCACTTATAAGACATCTTTATAGGCTAACTGGGAATCAGCAGTAGTCAGGCTTAAAGAGACCATTTAAGTCAAGGCTTATCTCCAGTGCTGATTAATAAAGACATCTATAATTAGAATTTCAGGAGCTATCTGTGCAAAGTAACATTTTGCATTGTTCCCATAGAGCCAAAGTCTCAAGAGTTTTAAGGACCTCACAGACATCATCTAATGATTTTCTGCAGCATCTTGATAGGGTAAAGGGAGGCTGACATCATGGCTCTGGAACACAGATGGGGATGCTAAGCCATTGTAGTAAGCATGCATTTATATTGTTAATGCAGTAAGTCTTTTTTTTTTTTCAGTTTTAAGGATCTCAGATGCACAGGACTGAGATAATCATACTCACTAGTCCCAAGGCATATTATTAGTATCCATCTGAGGAAGGTCCTTGATTTGTTTTGTTACTTTTCCCTTTATCTCCCATCTCCAATCCCATTCCCCTCCCTGCTCTACTGGAAAATTTGTAAAGTATGTGATGTGCTTCCAGGTGATCATATGTAAGCATATGCATTTATGACCCAGAGATTTTGCCCTTGGAAATATATCCCAGAGAAAATCTTGTAGAATTTTCACAAGAAACAACTTGTGCTATCTGTTTAGCACAGAGTTGTTCAGTAGTGGCAAAGAGATGGAAGCCACCTGTGTCCATCATTAAGTGAATAGATAAATATGTCATATAGACATGACAGGATACTATGGAACAGTCAGAACCAATGAAATAGTATCACAAAAAATGAATGATACAGAATGAAATTAGAGCACAATGTCATTTGTGTAAATTTTTTAAATCATAACACATAAAACAATGCTAAATATTTCTCAGATACATGTTTATATCATTTTTCAAGGGAAAAATTGATGCGGTTTTTTTAAGAATGAGAGGAAGGAAAAGAAAAACATACAAGGGTAAGAGGGAAAAAGAAATTAGACAAAGGGTCTATGGATCTAATTTATTAACTATGTACCAACACAATGCTAAGTTATCTTAGTCAAAATCATAACAACCCTGGGAGGTAGAAACTAATATTTCTTCTACTAAAAACTGAAACAAATGAGCCACAGAAAGGCTAATTATCTCACCTAAGCATTCACTGCAAGAAAGTGGCAGATTCAACTTACAAATGAAGGAAATCTGGCCCAAGAGTCACCAGGCAGTTATAAAATAACTCATATCTGAGAGCTGGGCTTTTGTTGAATTCAAGATTGTTCATTATGAATTTTGACATAGTCAGTTTTCTCTGTTACAAATCTATACTCAGCTTTCAACTGCTGGTTTTTGTTTCCCAGATTCCAGGAAATGGGTATCAAAAGTAAAAGAAACAATTATAACAGACATTGACAGATGTGTTCTGCTTCCCACAAATAAATACACTTGCATCTGATTTCTACTTTAGTGTTTCATTGATTTGGTTAGCATGAGTTGATGTTTAAGAAACTAATAAGTCTAGATACACTGTTAAAATTTGTTTTCTTGACGTGAAAAGGTAAGAAAGTGATTTCACAATGTAGTGCCTCATCGGCTATTATCCTTTTACCTGAAAACCTGACTTGACCCTACATATGATTTCTCTTTAAACTCCATATGCTGTTCTCAGTAGATTATTAAGCTTTTGAGAGTATGTGTTCTGTTTCTTAGTGATATAAACTATTCTAGAGTTGATCTTTCAAGTATTAAATAAAAATATTTCTTAACGAGAATAATCAGTTAAATGTCCTTCCTAGAAGTTTTATGCGATGCTTCTAGGTTGCTAGAGATTAAATGTAACTGTGAAGAAATCTCTAAGATATATATAATAAAAAGTTTCAAAAAGCTAGGCCACACACTTATCATTGAGTTGAATCTTTATTTTCTTTATAATTGCTTAGTGGAAAATGTCTTTTGAGAGCTCTAGCAGAGGTGGCACAAAAGCTGCTTCTGATCAATGAAAGAACAGCGGAAAAGACAAGCAGGGTTACACCACTGGCATCGCTGAATAATATAATGCTTGAGTTTTTCACTCTTCTATTAAGTATGTTCAATATGAAATGCAGAGGAAGAAGTAGGAAATTCAATCAGGAAGCCACAATTAAAACTGTCAATTGATAATCATATGAATCCTCAAAAGCTAGAAAAAAAGAAAATATAGGGGATGGGATGGGATGGGAGGCGAGATGATCTTTGTCTTAGATGAACCTGGAGATTCATGGCTCCAGAAATAGAAAAAGAAATGAATAGTAATGATAGAGGACATACTTAATGCTTTCTATCTCTTGGAAATTTACTAGTACCCATTGTACTAACCCTTATGTTTCCACTAAGAAGAATCTAATTAAAGAACTCCACATAGATTTCATTGCTTTATGTAGAGCAATGATTCTTTATGTTTTGGGGGTTGTGAACCTCTTTTAAAATTTGATGAACGTTATGAACCATCTTTTTTCAAAATGCACATACATGCATCATTTTGCATAAAATTCCGAGGATTCCTAAATCTAAAACCCAAGAACTTGAACTGGAAAGGTCAAATTGATAGGATATGTAGCAATTCAATCTACATTTCCCCTATGCTTCTTTTCATAAAGTTTGCTAAGAAACATCTTGATGTTTATCTTTTTTGCTGATACTCACATATTATATAGAATGAAAACTAATCATCTTACTTCAGGCAAAGTCCAATCTTCACATAATTAGATTTTGTTTATTTTGCTGGAGCTGCCATTGAATTCTGAAAATTTGCAGACATCATAATGACACTTCCAGGAATTAGTGCCAAAGGATGCAGAAAATATCTGGTTACCAAGGAGAAGGCTGGTGATACCTTGTGCTTGTGGAAGGGGGGTGATAGTAATCAGGGGCCATATCAAACTAATAGACAGGAACTGAGAGCTCATCAAAGCTTACAGCTCTTTGAAAAATAAATCTAGAAGCATGCTCCAGTGGTATAGTTGACACTCAATTAAGATATTCTTGTCTAACTCTCAAGTCAGGTCCATCATTAATATTTAATGCAATCATGTCTTGAGAGCAAATAGATATGCTATTTTCCAGGTGCACTTAATCAAATTGAGAAGATTTGTTAAGCAACGAGATCAGTTCCTTGTGTCTTAAGTTGTTCTAACAAGAAGCATTTATCCACTAGGAAAAGCTTTAGACCACAAAGCTGTACCTACTACTTGCCTGAATATTCACCTCTGTACCAAACCAAGGATGCAGTGGTGACCTAAGATGACATAAGATTCTGTTCAATTAGCTCAGACATGACTAATGAAGGAAGTCATTTTGTATATTCACATTTTTTAATATGCTGCTGTGTGGGTGATATTACTTATAGCAACATGACAAATTTAAGGTAAAAGATAATGAGAAGGAGGAAGGTATTGTGAGGAAGCCTGAAATACAAAATTAAAAAAACTGGGTTTGATTGTTGGCTCTCCCATGTAGGAACTGTGTCAACTTGTACAGTTTCTCTGGGCTTCCATTCCTTCCCATGTGAATTGGGCATATAATGCTTATCTGTTAGGGATTTTCTGAGTTTTCCCGTCAGCCATCATAGTGAGGTATGTTTTTCTCTACATTTTGAATGCACTTTAAATATACTTTTTATAATCATTAAAGTAATCAATGACACAATTTCAAAACTCAAATATTACTATAAGACAACAATAGTGAATAAAAGCAGCTGTTTCTGCTCAGATTCCTGCTTCCGAGGGAAAACCACTATCAACTCTTTTTGTTTATGTCCATTTTTATAATATGCTTATATCTATTTCTGGATGGTTTCTGACATTTAGATATTATATATCGAATTTGTAAATTGAAAGATTAGGATTTCCTTCTATTCCACCCTCCAGACACACAATTTCCCCTCATTCATCCTCCCAGTATGGTTTACCACAATTTGTGATTAAATAATTCTTATACAATTATGGCAATAAACATGTTCAGAGAGCTGAGCCATGTAATCCATTATGATTACATTCCCTTCTTAGGTAACTTTCCCCCTCCCACTTGTTATTTTTATGTTTTGTATTTATTTTATTTTCTGTTTGCTTTTCATTAGTTCCTTTGCCAATAATCTATCTGAATTACAAAGAGTCTCTACATGATCAAATGCATCAGGTAATATGAGTTTCAATTCCTTCATCCCACAGCCTTCTCGCAGTCCCTTGCCTTTCTGCTTCAATTGTCACTATTTCTCAGACTCTTAAGGATTTACTCTCAGCAGCAGGCTGGGAATTCCCTTTGCTTCTCTCCTGTGATAAATCCTGTATTTCCTGAATCTCTCTTCCTTCCTTCCTACCTTCCTTCTCTCCTTCCTTCTTTTCTTCCTTCCTTCCTTCTTTTCTTCCTTCCTTCCTTCTCTCCTTCCTTCTTTTCTTCCCTTCTTCCTTTCTTCCTTCTTTTCTTTCTTTCTTCCCTTCTTCCTTTCTTTTTCCTTTCTTCCTTTCTTTCTTATTTTCTTCCTTCCTTCCTTTCTTTCTTATTTTCTTTCTTTCTTCCTTCCTTTCTTTCTTTCTCTCTTTCTTCCCTTCTTCCTTTCTTTTTCCTTTCTTCCTTTCTTTCTTATTTTCTTCCTTCCTTCCTTTCTTTCTTATTTTCTTTCTTTCTTTCCTTCTTTTCTTTCTTTCTTTCTTTCTTCCTTTCTTTCTTTCTCTCTTTCTCTCTTTCTTTCTTTCTTCTTTTTTACATAGAACACATTACTTTGCTGCTCCCTAACAAATTGTGTGTGGAAAGTCAATTTTTGAGACTGACTACATCTGAAAATACTTACTTGGGCATTTGGTCGGGAATAGAAATCTAAGTCAGAAATTAGTTTCTTGGAGAACAGAAGGCATTGTTCTATTGTTGTCCAGATTTTAGTGTTGTCCTTGAGAAGACTGATGCTTCTCTAATTCCTGATCTATATTGTGTGACATTTTTTTATCTTAGAAACTTATAGTATGTTTTATTGTTCATGAATGTCACACAATTTCAGGATTATCGTGAGTTTTTTTGTCTCCTTCATTGTGCTGCTGTGCACTTGAAGGGCTCTTTTATTTCAATTGTTATGTCTTCTACTTCAGGGACATTTTCTTGCATTATTTATGTGATAATTTCCTTTTCTAAGAATGTTTCAAACTTTTGGTCTGATCCTGCACTTACCCCTTGGAGAAACTTGATGTCTCCAAATCCCAGTTCCTGGAAAGGAAGGGTACAGCCATGCTTACTTTATAAGGTTTCCTCATACTGGGCAGCCACAGCCCTGAGCTCTCAGCCAGGTTTCAAGGATCCAACTACTGCTCATCATTTACATAATCAAGCAGAACAGGGATTCCTAGCTAACCTCTCTTTTCTTCTGTCTTTCCACTCTCCTTCCTCCTTCTCCATCTCTTTTCCTCATTTGTCTTCCTCATCTCTTTCCTCTTTGAGCACTTGATTCTCCTCTTCTTTCATCCTCTTTCCCTTTTCTTTTAAACTTCACAATCTGTCTTTATTCTAACCCCATCAACCCCATCCCAATTCAGTTCTATGTCCTCTTACCAGTTCTCTCTATAGGCTCAACTGTCATATTAGTTATAGATACAGACCTAGCATTCTGGGACCAGATGGGTTCCATCCACAGATGAAAAATTAGGCTCAGAGAGGTTGGGCTGATTTGTTAGTGGCAGCACCAGGACTCCACTCCAGATCTGCTAATTCTGGAATCATCACACATCCCATTATGCAACAGCTAAGGGGACCTCAAGGTCAAGAACACAAATCCCTGTGCATCATGCCTACAAATTTACAGTGGAAATCCCCTTGAAAAGGTAGCTAAACATTGTGTTTAGCTAAGTTACTAGAAAGTAGTTTCTGGATATTCCAAAAGCAAAATAAAACAAATGAGAAAAGGGCTTCTAGTAATTGCCAGCATTCATGTTTCACTATTTAAGCCATATACTAACTTTATGTAATAGATACTTTCATAAGCCTTGATTTCGTTATGATGAAATGTAGGGAAATTAATTTCTTTACTCATAGAGACAGGAGGGACTCATTCACAAGTCTGACTGGTTTTCATGTCCTTACTGTTAACTAATCACCTATGATGCTTCCTGATAAACCTTGTTTAATGAGTTAATGTAGCCTGCTAGACAAGCTCTGTAGTTTAAGAGCCTGCATGCTTTTGAAAGTCTTCAACAGGTTCATACTCTCTACCTGTTTAGCAATACCTACCTCTCCCACCTCTTTGCAGATCTCTAGATTCAGAGAAGGATGGCGTCTCTCCAGGCTCCTGTACATTGTTATCCTGAGCCCTCTCATGTCACAGAGAAAAGGTAAACATAGCAAAAGTAGAGTTTTTCAGATTGTTTCCAGTCTATCTCCCTTCTTTTCAGATAAAAACATTTGGTGAAGTGATCTTTAAAAGGCTACTATAACAATTATACCCAGCAAGCTTCTTAAGGTTTATTTAAATTGAGGTGATTTTCATCAATCCAAGTTCCTGGTCTGTTCTCCAGGTTCTTTTGACTGCGGAAAAACAGTCTTTCTTTCAAATGACTTCAATTCCCTGATTCATTTTTGACTTGGAAAAAAATACCAGGTATTTTTTTCTCTGAGAGCTGTGTTTTGGCAAGCACAATAAAATTCAGTATCTTTTTTTTTCTCTTGTCCAAGGAGTTTTTAAAAAGCTAATTCTATCATCTGTTTAACTGATGTGCTTCTGCTTTGACTGCCATACGAGTTTTCTGCCCTATTTTCAATACCTTCAGGGCATTTTTTTCTATTGCTTTGAAGTATAACAAACTATATAACAGATGGTAAAATACATTCTACCATTTAAAGCTAGTTAAGTCTATTACCTGTTTCATAACAAGCATGGAGCCCGGAGAATGTTCTGCTGTAATCTCCACAGTAAGGAACAAAACTTTATATTGATGTGGCTTCCAAGGTCTTTCTGAGCCAGTTTGGAATCCAGGACAAACAATAGTTTGTTGCTCTCAGCACTGTCACCACTGGGCAATTCCATATCGTGGACTTGGGCAGAGGATGAGGGTTAGTAGTTCCCTGAGTATACGACATTGAATCGTGTCTCCCTCTAAGAAAATCATGCCTTCCTGGAACCTCAGAATGTGACCTTTGGAAATAGGGTCTTTGCAGATATAATTAGTTAAGACCAAATCATACTGGGTAAGAGTGGACACTAAATCCAATGACTCATGACCTTATAAGAGGAAAGACTGAGACACAGGGTAGATGCAGGGATTGGAATGATACACCTACAAGCCAAGGATACCAGAAACCACCAGACACTAAGAAGAGAAAAGGAAGTCTCTTCTCTAGCATCTTCAGAGGAAGCTTGGGCCTGTCAATACCAGTTCTGGACTTCTTGCTTGCAGAACTTTGAGAGAACAAGTTTCTGTTGTTTTAAGCCACCTGGGTAGGGGTCATTTGTTACAGCAGCCCTAAGAATGAATACAATGAGGATCTTGTGAATGACATTACTGAAGAGGAGTGATCACAGTTAGGACTGTCCAAACACTCAGGACTCCTGGGTTTTGGATTTTAAAAAGCTCTACTGTGAGCACTGGATAGGGAGAATTACTGGGGAACCAATGCAGTATGACCAGAGATGGAATAATCTCATTTCAAGTAAAAAGACAACTGCTAAGGCAGTGAGGAAAATCCAGGCTTGATGTGAGCCTGAGAATGCAAGGTTAGAGCTGCAAATTAAAGGTGAGGCTTCAGGGGTAAACTGGGAGGGAAGAACCAACTCAACTTCCTAGCTCTACCAGCATACATGAACATAGGACCCCTAAGTCCAGTCTGATAATTTTTCAGAGAGTTCAATGATAATAAATAAGAAGTTTATTACTATGAATCATGGGGAAGTGTTCATTGCTTTGGGAAATCAAAGCCCAGGACTGGAGACCAGTCTTCACTCTGCTTTGAGGGGCTTCATTTTACACTGGGAAGCATGTGGGCTTTGATGTCAATGAGACGTGTGTTCACATCCTGGCCCCAGGACCTTCTGGTTGCTCAGCTGCAGTATTTTAACAAAACGCTACAAGCCATGGTGTCCTCACTTAAAATGGGAATAGAAAATACCTACTTTATAAACTGTCTGTAAAGATTGACTGAGATACCATATGCAAAGCAGCTGACATACAGAAGGAGCTCATTAAAAGTTAGTTATTGGGTCCCTTCCACTCCTGGCATCCAGGGAATTAAACAGTAATTGTTCTTTTCCTCTTTTTCACATTTGTATCCCTATGAAACTAGGTGGTTTCCAAAGAAATGAGGTGGCTGTGTTTGGTCATTTATGCCTATATGATGGTGAAATTCCTATACTATTTCCCTATTTGATGGTCAAGCATAATTTTTTAAACCCACTATTTAATTCACACATCCATCACATCACATATTACTTTCTTTCTTTCTTTTTTTTTTGAGAACATTACAGTCTATTCTCAGTGAACTTCAGTGATACAATACAGTGTTATCAACTATAGTCACCAAGTTTTACATTAGATAAATTATTAAAGGGTAAATAATTTTTTAATGGTCATGCTTAATACTTATAAGAGGACTTCCAGAAGGCATGGGTTTAACTCAGAAGTAGACCCCAAGACAGACCTTGGACTGCTTTGAGCTCCTTTTCTAGAATTTAAGTGCCGGCCAGCAAGGCAAGAACTTATAAATGGCTACTCTTACATACAGCTTGGATTGGTCCAAGACAGATGGAACAAAGATGTTCTACAGTAGGACAAAAAAGGTAACAGTTGAATTTTTTTCCTAGTTCTACAAAATCATAAATTCTTCTCAAACTAATATTTCTTCACATAGACTTTTCTGGGCCCACGTTCTCAAGGCTTTTAGAAAGTCATGATTTTCTAGATTTTCTGGATTTAAATCCAGACTTAATGCCTTGCATGCCTGCAAGGCCCAACCACACGGCACCTCCCAGTATCTCCTCTGCACAAATCTTCTCCATTTCCTCTCTAAAAAACCATGAAACTAGCCTGAAACCTTGTTTCTGAATTTTTTTGGTTTGTTTGTTTAGTGTTTTGTTTTTCCCAGAGAAACAAGTTACATTCAGATCCTACCATAATTCAGTCATGAAGGAACAACTGAGAACGTTTGCTTTGCTGAACTGAATGAAATGAATGGTTATTAAGTCTGGAATTCTGCTTCCCAGAAAGAGAAAGGAAGGCAAAAAAAAAAAAAAAAAGTGGGGTGGGGGAGGGTGGAGGAAGGAAGAAGGAAAGGAGAGACTGGGAGGGGAAGAGAGGAAGGAAGGAAAAGAGAAAAACTATAATGTGAGTGAGAGACTGTGAAATGATTATTCCTTCTGGGTTGTTCCACAAACACGGCTCACCTTTCCTAAGCCTTCCCTGGTCTAAACTCTTTTACCTCATTTCTTCTTTTCTACCAAAGAATGAGATGCTGTAACTGATGACCTCTCAGAGCTTAGACCAGCCCCTGCAGTCAGTTCATCCTGCGCTTGCTGGAGACTTCGCTTAGAAGCCACAACTAGGATAATAGCTGGCTAACATATAAAACACATACTAAGTGATGGTCACTGTCCTCACAACTTCCCCAGAGGAGATGCTATTTTTACCTTTGAGAAAAATGTTTCTAGAGGGGTTAAGAAACTTGCTTAAGGTCTCATAACTAGTAGAATTAGCACTCAGACCCAGGTCAGTGGTTCAGTCCCCCGAACTTTTGACCACCAAGCAACATGGCCATCCCTAGAATGGAGAAAAGAGACTGGGATGGTCTCTCCCGGCACAATCCAGCATCTGCGAGTGTGCCTCAGGCCCTACTGACAGTGTAGTAAGAGGGTTTGACGGAAGAAGCAACAGAATTTTTCCATTCCTGGTGTTTTCTCAGATGAGAGGAGGTTTCAGCCCCTCTTTCTAGGATGGGGAGGAACACCCCTGCTTCCCTCTACCTCCTTCCCTTACCACTCACGTCTCCTCAGAGGGAGAGGGGACACTGTCCAACGTGGGAGCTTGGAAGAACCTGGGGCGCGTGGCTCCACAATTTGATTTCTCTTTCCCCCACCCTTCCCTGCTGCACTCCTTTCCTGTTTGCTTTTATAGCAAACGTTGGTTTGGAGCAATGTTTGTCCCTGGGGAGGGGAGGCCCTGCCGTGGTACTGCTGAGTCAGGAAGCAGGAGGGCAGGGTTTTCTAATTCTCTGTGAACTGTCACAAACCCATTTAGCCACACAGGTAAAGCCATATTTTCCAGTTGTTTTCATAAGTAAGAAAACTGATGCTCTTATCTCCCTCTCACTGTCTCTTCTGCCTCAGTTCTCAACTTCCTCACCTCTCAATTTCCTCAGCTTCAAAGGGGGAATCTTAATACCCATTTCACACGATTATTCCAACAGTTATATGAGATAAAATATATGAATCTCTCTGCACCTTGTAAGCATTTTGTTTCTTTCTGCCTTTTCTCCTTGTTAGTCACAATCCAACTTTTAAGAATTGTTTTTACTAAAGAAATATAAATATATCTTTCACCTTGTAATCTGTCATTGCAAAGACTTAATTGTATGGGTTTTGACAATATCTCATACCTTTCATCAGTAAAACTAAACTTGTGTAAATAAGAAGTCTCACTGAGTTGGTGTCTTCTGTAGATTTGGTCTTCATATCTTAAATCTTCTAATGTATTTATTGCTTTGTGAGCATCTGATATAATTGTTTTTTTCAACATATAATTTTTTAAATTATGTAATTGGATTTTAATAATTAGGCTCTTGAAAGGAGCTGCAAAATACGTGTAAAGTAAGTTAAACATTTCAGACTTCAAAGTTATTATTTTGGCTTCAATTCAGTGTACCATATTATTTAAAGAAGGTGAGAAAAGGATAAAATATCTTTAGATTGGAAGCAACTCAATATCTTCCAAATTTTATTATTCAATTCTTTCATAGTTGTTCTAATGAGAGAGCTAAAATCGCAGGCTTCAAAGATTGCTGTTTGCCCAGTGGATACATGATTAAGTGTCTTCTCATGTAGAAAGACAGCAAGAACAAACATCTGACAGATAAGAGCTGGACAATTCTCATTCATGCGCAACATGACTCTCTTTCCCTTTGGAAGTGAATCTGACCAATGAGCGCGTGACACAGAGTCAGTAAGCAGTCAATCCCAGTGAGCAGATCCTGACAGCTCTGCCTTTAGACTCCTGCTTAAGAGGTTATCTGGGCCAACCCAAAAGACATTCCTTACTGGACCCCTTGAATGCAGAGTTTATAAAGACTGGACCTCAGAATGTGACAAGGCATTGAGTAGAGCTTCATGGAGGCTAAGACTCAATAAGGCAGATTCAGGGAGGGTTCTGCTTCATTCCAGCTCAAAGCTGGAGCTCAGTGATGCTAACAGTGATGGGAAATGATGATGGTCCCTGCTGAGCATCACCCAGGGCATTTAGGTCCCTTCTCTTGGGCATAGACTATGGTCATGCTATCCCTCTCTTACATGGACTTGCTCAGGTTGGAATTCTTTGTCCTTCTTCCACCTTTAATTTCTTTCCTCATTGGCTCCAGAACAAGAAAAAGAGAAATAACAGAAAACAACTGTGTTTCCTTGAATTCTGGGGGATTGTGTACCCTGAGCTGATATTGGAGAAGAGTCTTCTACTTAGAAGATGGACACACCAGCTTGTTTCTTCTGTACCCTTCATCTATCCTCTACCATCCTGTCAGAAGTCCTTTTTTATTTCCCAGACTCAACTCTGTTCTTTAGGAAGAGTCACAAAGGTGTGGCTTTTCCCTCTCTTGCACTGGTTTAGAGGTCAGGAAAAGCAGGATTGAACAGAAACAGGGAGTGGTCATGAAGTCCCAAATTCCACCTCTGTTGTCATACTCCTTGTTTTAAAGGTCACTAACTCAATGTTTATCAGTCCTTCCTGTAATGGCATAAGGCATTATGTCTGCCATCACTTTTGGACTACCACCAGTGTTGGGGGTTTGAAACAAAGTAAAGATGTTATTTCCATTTTTTTTTAAAGAGTGATAAGCTTTAGGAAACTTCAATATGTAGTGTTTGAATTGTGATTTCTTATTTCGTTGTGAAGAAATTTCAAACATCCATTTTTCTTTAGTAATTAAATGAAAATAATGCAAGACTATATGAAGCTTACACATCATCTATTTAATGACTGCCTTTGAGACTGCTAATGGAACAGACTCACTGGAGCAGTAATGCTGGTAAAGGTTGCCTGCCTGGAACATGGCTTAGCTCACCAGAGTCAGACAGAAAGACCTACAAGTCATAAGTAGGTATAAAGCTAGTGACCCTATATTTCTTTTTGAGTAAAATTTATCCTATATTTCAATAGCATAATAGAAAAGTTACACACTTTCAACTGAGACAAAAGTTAATTACTCTAGCGGCAAGTTTGGCTTTTGTGATTCTTACGTTTAGCATGAAAAGGACTTAACCTTTAGGACCTAGCAGCGGGATTAGGGGAAAGGTATGCCAATTGAGGAAGCCTCTGCTGATTTCATCCCTGGTCAGAGTACTGCCCTTCCTGGGAAAGAAAGACATGGTTAAGCCTCTTGGAGGAAAATTTAGGATCTGTGCCAAACCTAATACTGATATGTACTTCTGTCATATTTGTAAGCAAAAATCAAGGCAATCAGTGAAAAACAATCAAATCATATCTCCATGATCATTTGCTAACATTCTCACAATTCCCACTGGAACAGTGGTAACAACTAGACTTCAATGACCTTCCATTTATTCGACTAATCACTTACACTCATCATTTTATTATATGGCTTTCTTTTAACCCTCTCCATCCACTACCAAAAGAGGTAGCCTTTCACCGAGAAAACTCTGAGAGGCATGTTATGAAGATTTCAGTATTATGCAGTAAAATGGATTGTTGCCCAATCCTTTGTCCTAGGCATTCAAATACTTGAAGTCATATATAGTGAGAGGTATTATGAAAATTCCCTGATTTGCTTTGTAAAAGCAACCAGAACCTTTCTGAGGAACTGATTTGTATGGTCACTGAAAGAATTAAAATGGGATTAAGTTGGGAGTCTTCTGGGTGTTTCCATCCAGAGATATCATCTGACCCTACCCACATACTTCCTGCTCTAGACTCAGTCCTGGATACTGACTGTGTGACTTCTTGCAGAAGTAGAGGAGCTGTTAGACTATCAGCTGTATTTTAGTTTGCATAATTCTACTCTCCTTACCCACTGTCCCTCAAAGCTTTAACAGGATGCAACTTCCTTCCTGAGCTGAATGATTGTTCTGGTTACGGTATCTTGTCTTCTGTCTCATTCCTCATTCCTCATGATTAGAACTCAGTGGTGAAATGACAGAGAGTTAGGGGAATGTTAATAATGGGACCATCAGCTATGAAAATATTGACTCACCTGCCAACAGTGGCAGAAAACTCATGTGTCTTAAAGAACTTGAAATTGGCTTGATACATTTCTTCTTTCTATTCTTTGTAAAATGTCTTATTCTGGCATAAGTGACATATCATAGACCAATGTTTCTCAAACATTAACATGCTGCATGAATCGAAAGTCACCTGGAGAACTTATTTAAACCCAGAATGCTGGGCCCCAGCCCCAGAGTTTCTGACCTAGTCAGTCTGGGTTGGGACTCAAGGATTTGATTTCTAACAAGTTTTTTCAGGTAAAGCTGCTGGTCCAAGGACCCCACTTTGAGAATCCCAGTTGGAATTAAAGGGCCCTATATCTCTGAGGTGGGGCTCGAGTGACTAGCTCATCCTGGTTTACCTGGGACTTTCTCAGTTTCTACACTAAAAGTCCCACATTCCAGGGATACCTTCAGTTCAGGGCAAACCATCACAGTTGGTCACCCTCAGTGAGGCCAAAATTATTTCCAGTTTGAATAAAAATGTTGTAGTTCTTAGTATTTCCAAAAAAAACCACTTTCAAGAATGCTATATTATGACTTTGTATTGAGAAGTTCAAAAAGATTTTAAAATCACTAGGTTTAAGATACCCCATCTATAGAGTTTCCATATTTCTAATAATAAAAATGGTCTCACAGTCTCCTATAATAACAGTAATGAGCTCTTACTGAGGCCCTAAAGCTTTGTGGGGCACTGTGTTAGCACTTTGCATATATTATATCTAATTCTTACAATAGTACAGCTTATTAGAAATTGTAGCTAATACAGATGGGAAACTGAGATCGCAGAGGTTACAGGTGACGCAGCTGGTTACTAAGCAGCTGGGGTTGGAGTCCATATCTCTCTGGCTCCAAAGTTTGTATTTTTCCCCTTATGATGATCTGAGTGGGTATTTGTTGTTTCTAGGGTTTACCATTTGCCGTCACTTATTAGGTGTAGATGTTCAAGGCCAGTCATATGGGGCCTGATTATTTGTGCACTAAACCTGAAATTATTATGTACCTTGTGAACAGTGGTGTCTCCTACGGGGACAGAGATCTGCAAATAGCTTTCCTTAATTAGGAAAAACTGGCAGAAATAGGAAAAGAACTAATTAATATTTTTAAATTAAAAATTATGGTATCAAAGCAATTTCATTTTCAAATTATTTTACATATGTAAGGCACAATATGATACAGAATAAAATTTGAAGGAATACACTTAAATATGTGATCTCTTTATCAATCTCTTTATCATATTTCAATGATTGTCAGCCATTGCAAAAAGACCAAGTCTTTCTTTTCCCCTTTCGGGGCACTTTTGATTCATCACATGTACCCACTGATCACAGTCAGGTCCCAGATCCTTATCTCATCTATGGGACCTCCAGTAGCTAGATATGAAATTCTCTTCACTATTTCCCCTCCTGTGCCTCCTCCTGGAAAGCTCCTAAAGTTTCGTTTTTTTCACCTGTTCAGGTTCAGGAACAGCATCTCATTTTTCAAAGAAGAGCTATTTACCCATCTCTTGGGAAGCTTCAAATTTTTTCCCCATTCTATGATCTGTCTTTTCAAGGTCAGACCATAGGGACAGAAAAAAAGAAACCTGGTCAAAATACGACTCTTTTCTCCTGGTTTTTTCACCCTTGATAGTTTCCTTCCAATCAGGAAAAAAATCCTCATCGACTCACTAACTCATTTGGTGAACTCTCTCCACTCCATCTTTAACAATGCCTTACAGTAAACATGGAATTAGTTCTTTTCTTAACCTGTCAAATTAGTGACTGAAATAGGGCACTCTTCGTATTTTCATTACTTTAAATATATTCGGGTTCCTCAGAACGTTTTGGAGGACTTGCTTCTAGTATTTCCTTACACAGAGTGTTCTCAGTTCCTAGCATCCTCTCCAATTTATGTGAATATTAGGGTCCATGCATGGTATGAAACACTTCCTAGTTACCCTTTTTTCTTTCGTGATTTCCATTAACCAGAATCACTTAAATTGTTTGGTTTTGTTTTTAACCATAAGAAAAGAAAAGTTATGAAGGCAAAAACTCACCGAGATTCCTAGCTTCTACTCCAATGAGTGGCAGAGAACACCTCTGGTCCCCCACTCCCAGGAGGCTGGCTCACCTGAGGTGGGCCTAAAGACACCTGCTTATAGTAGAAAATCCAGAAGAGTACGAAGGACCAGCCTTGACCCCAGGGCAGAGTTTATGGGGTGTTGGTGATCATTCACGTCATGACCTCAAGCCTGTGGCCTCTTGTCTCTGAGCCTAGATCTCCACCTATCTTGCTTCTGTGTCTTGGTCTTAGTTATGATCTGTGTCTCTGGGCTTGGCCTGGTTAATCTTTGCTGATAGTTGAATATATGAGCCAGTTACCACATAACTTTTATTTTACCCCAAATGATGGATAAAATAGAAAAATGAAACTGTGCATGCAGTCATGACTACAAGTGAGATACATGTTGGTGAGACATTTAAAGAATGAGAAAGTGGCTGGGGAGGAGAGTGGGTAGCAGGTAAGCAGTAGCACCAATGAGTTCAACTAACACATAGCAAATTCCATTCCTTTGTTCTCAGCAAATAGCAACTGCATTCTCCGTCCTCAGGTTAACATTTAAAAGTTAAATATCTTGAACCAGACAGCAAGTAAAGGGGCAACATTTGTTTCATTTTTTTCATAATCAAACAAGAATTGTTAACAGAAAACAGATTACACATACATGCCTAACATCAGAAAAGATTTTTACTTAATACATGTGTCAGGGACGAAGTAAAAATGTCCTAATGACATCTAGCATTTCAGATTAAGCTAATTGTGGAAACTGTAAGAAACCAGCGACAAACCAGGTTTTGAGGGTTTTTTTCCTTTTTATGCAAAATGCCTTTTACTCTTTGCTCATAAGATCAAATTGCCCCTTTTTGGCAACGACAGGGGATGATATTTTAAACTTGGAACTGAATCAGATAAAAGTTGTTGGTGGTTTCTTCCTCTTCAGGGCATAGACCAGCAGAGCCCCTGCCAGGCCTTGGCCTCCCTTGGATCATTTCCTGACCACAGAGCCAGTACCATGGAGGGAGGGGCATGGGGCTCCTTTGGCATCTTTGTTTTAGAGCATCCAGGGCACAGTCCTCCATTTGTGTTGCTGGTTGGCAAGTTCCAAGAAATATGATGTTTTAGCCAATACCCTATTTTGATACTGTCCCAAAAAGTTGTGATGATAGACACAAGTTAGTCAGTCAGCTTTGCACCAAGTACAAGTTCTCCCCCAGCCGTCCTTTCTGAACCGGAGCTCTTTCCAGGAAGCAAGCAATTGCTGCCGAGAAATTGTTCATTCCTAACCTGTGAGCAGCATGCAGAAACAGGATTTTGATTAAGATGCCAATTTGATGATGTTTGTTCAATCATTAACATATTACATTTTCTGGACTGAATATCTGAAGGTTGCCCAGAAAGTTAGGAAAGGAGAGTTTGAACCAGAAACACAGGTGAGAGAATTAGACTAATTGATCATTTTATTTCCAAACTACATTCAGAAACTTTAGGATTATTTCATCTGGCCTGTGTTCAAGTTTGTATTTCACTGTCTGGAAGAAATGCGCTGCTAAGCAATTAACAGTGTTATCATATAATGCATTATAACCTACTAAAAAGAATAAAGAAAAACTGTTTTCTTTTTTGTGCTTTATTTCTATAAAATTTGAATGGGTGAAGGAGAATATAATATTTTGCTTAATAGCGAAGATTTTATTTATTTACTTATTATTTTGCATAGTGATTCATGTAACTTTCTTATGTGACAGCGTGAGGATGAAACATTGTTTAGAAAGATAAACTGAACATTTAGAAAGACTCAAAAGACTACCAAAAGCTTGTTTCAACATTTCACTTCTCAGTCTAGCTTTTTTATTTTTATATATTAATATTAATTTTTGCCCTATTCAATCAGTATTGATATAAATTATATTATGGTTGTAGGTAATTTGATGAAAAAGGCATCACATCCAATATACTAGTAATGACTATGTTCTTGAATCAGCAGTGCTATATCAAACTACTTTTTCTCTGTATTAAAGACTTTTTTTCTTTTTATAGTCCAACTAATATAATTTCTTTTTTAGAGATTTTATTTTATTTTTTTAGGGGGTAGGTGATTGCATTTACTTTTTATTTTCTTTTATTTAACAGAAGTACTGGGGATCGAACCCATGACCTCATGCATGCTAAGCACACACTCTACCATTGAGCTATACCCTCCCCTAGTTTCTTTTTTGGGAACCAAAAGGCAAAGCAGAGTTGTTTCCCAGGCTAAGCAACAGGGCACTTTGTATTAAAGACGCAAGGTGTGAGGCAAGAGTCAGTTTGGATAAACCAGGAACCTGACAGGAGGTATGATAGCTCAACCACCAGACACCAGGAACCCACTGGTCTCTATTCCTAAGACAAGGGTAAGGGCTTTCTTGTATCTGACTCAGCCAAGAAAATGCAAGGAACAAATATTGGTTAAGCACAAGGTGAACATAATTTATTGTCCAGGTTGGCTCACTTTTGAGAGTGAAAGATGCTATGAATAATTATGCCAAGACAAAAGGTGTAAATTAAGCCTATTCTAGGCAAAATAGGATGTACAGTCACGCAGTTAGAAGCCATATAGAGCTGTACAGTTTTCAGACCATAAAAACTTAGAGCAGAGGTAATCACCCACCAACACTTTCATTTTACAGATAGGGCCACAAAGGTGTAGGGCTGTACAGATGACTTTCTCAAAGCCCAACAGCAAGTTACTGGCAGAATTAGGACTAGAATAGAATTTCCTGCTCCCAGCTTACTGTTTTCCTAGTGAACCACATGTTTGTATAGTGTTTTATTCTCTTCAAAGCATGTTTACAACCTCATGTGGCCCGAAGTCTCCCCAGGCTATACCATTCGGGAATATAAACGAAGGTCATGGCAACAAGAAGAAATAGTATTTTCCTGGTTCTTTCTGTACTTGTGACTTCAGAAATTCCAGTTCTACGTTACAGTCCCATTAAACAATTTCTGGGAGTTTCCTCAGGTCAGCTCATGTTTGTTCATGAGTAAAATCCTCCCTACATTGTGGGGAATCCACCATTTCCCTCAACTGACCTTCACGCCAGGGCAGCACAAGCAACACAGGTGGAGAGCTAGAGTCAGAGCCGGGGTCTGCCTCCTTTCCAGCGTTACAGTTTTAACCACACCGTTTAACCTCTCTCTGCCTGAGACACCTCTGGGCCTAAACTTTAGTAAAATGTGGCCTTTATAGAATTCCTTTCTGGAATATTGCTACTAAGTGAAATAATGTACAGTCTTTTCTCTTTTGTGTTTGTTTTGTTTCATTTGTTTATTTATTTTATTGAAGTATAGTTGATTTACAATGTTGTATTAGTTTCTGCTGTACAGCATAGTGACTCACACATATATATCTATTTTATAGATATATAGATATATATTCCTTTTCATATTCTTTTTCATTTTACGCCATTACAAAGTATTGAATATAGTTCCCTGTGCACTACAGTAGGACCTTTATTCCTGGTAGTTATGGTCCATAGAGCCCCCACAAACACTGAATTAGCAAATACTGAACCATCACTAGAAGGGGAAATACAGAGTTAGGTCCCTCAGAGCCTCTGGTCACATTTTGGTCAACTGGTCAGTACACAATCTTATTTTATATATGTTTCTGTTTAAAGACAACTTCTTTAATTTATAGTGTCAATTCATTAATATTAAACTCATGGCCAACAGCATTGTAATTCATGCTGAAACAAAGCTTATCATAGAGACACACACACACACATATCACACACACATACACACACACACACTTTTTTTTTCTCTAATAAAACAGATCACAGCTTTCTTGTGCTTAGGAACACTAGACAGTACCTTAGCATTGCACTCAGGGGCCGTTTCAAACAGTGAAATCACCAACCAAAAGCACAAAAATGCCCCAAACATGGCACTGCATAGACCACACAAAGGACACTTGTTTACAGGAAGCAAGCTGAAACAAAAAGAGAGCCTGTCACCCAGTTTGACCCCAGCTGGGAACACGCATGCATTTTAGGGAACTCAGATTTTTCTCTGTTCTGCCCTTGTCCCTGAATGACCACAAAAGCTCTGTGAGTATTGACTTTGGAGTCACAAATACATTCTAGCAAATAGGCAAATATGGAATCCACAAATAATGAGGACGGACTATCTATAAAGAGCTTAGCACAGCACGTGGCATGGAACCCGCAATAAATGTTAACCATTGTTGTTCCATTGTCGTGGTTAAGAAAAGCCTTCTGTCACCCCCGAAAATTGCTGGAAACCCCAGGGCTACCTACTGCTGATGTTGATCACAGGGAATATTTTCTAGCCCACTGATCAAAGCTTATATCCCAGATAGGAAGTGTTGTGAGTTTTTCCCAAGTGGCTCCAATGTCCGGCAGGTAATGGGCTCCTAATGAGCCCATCTTCCAGGTTCTTTAGGGTCAAACACTGCTGAATACTTAGGTGAACATCATGTGGCTCTAGCTTAGACACCCTTTTCCCCTCACTTCTCAGCACTGCATTTGACCCTCACAAGGTGTTAATGAGTTCCACGTGCAAATACACGGCTCCGCAGGATGAATTAATGACCCAACATCAAACAAATTCCACACACCCTTGAATGCTTCCCAGTTTCTCGTAC
The DNA here is from genome assembly GCF_048773025.1 of Camelus bactrianus. Taxonomy (NCBI): domain Eukaryota; kingdom Metazoa; phylum Chordata; class Mammalia; order Artiodactyla; family Camelidae; genus Camelus; species Camelus bactrianus. Next base: position 19,045,969 of record NC_133552.1, read on the forward strand.
AGAAGGTACACTCAGATTTTCCATTCCCTTCTTCCTTTTATTTATTTTGTTTTATTTCATTTCTCAAGTTCCTCCTTCAGCTCTCCCTGTGGCCTTGCCCTATTCTCCTCTTCTTGAAATGGATTTAACTCCTCCTTTGGCTGCCCTTGGGGTTTTCTCTTCCCCTCTTCTCTTTGTCTCCTGGATTTCTGGCTTATTCACTGTCTCAAATTCCAATGACTCCCTCCTCCAGCAGATCCTCTTCCTGCGGATCTTTCTATAATTGAGCTTGTTGTTCTCCTCTGGCTGTCTTCTCTTCCGAGAGCAGCCTCCTCCCTGTGCCCTTCCTCCCCTGCGGCCCTTGGACAGGGTTGTTTTCTCTGGGGCAGGCCTGGACTGTCGCCTTTCCTCAGCAGGGGATGTCTTCTCCCGGCAGTCTCTTCCTGTGCTTTTGTGGTGCCCTAGCTGCATTCTCGGGTTTCCCACTTCCCCTTCTTCTCTTATCACCCTCTGAAATCCGTCACCCTTGACTCAGGAGATTTGTAGGTTTGGGTTTTGCAGAAAAGTGGATGATCTCAAAATAGGCGGTGCTTGAATATTCTTTGTACCTCCTTTATAGAACAACTCAATGTCACGTGGATTTGGAGACACAGCGGGTCACATCCCACCCTCTAGATTGCAACACCACACAAGCCAGCTCATTGTGATCGCCAACCAAGTGTGTGCCTTTGATTTGTCCTCTTATACCAACATCGTGAAGAGCTGATACAGTTACTTACAGTTCTGGGGTTTTAAATATTACACCCAAACCTTGATTTGCTCTAAAAGCCCTATGACCCTTGCTGCTTCCACTACCTCTACCCTGCCCCATTTACCCAGCCCCCAGTTACTGTCCCTAAACTACTCTCACTAGGGCTGACAGGAACTTCCCAAAACACCGGTCAAGTGACCTTGCCCATCCTCCTGTGCCAGCCTCCTTACCTTCTTATCCTTGTCCAACACTGCTCATTCTTTCCTTCAACAAATCATCATTCGATATTTCTCTATACCAAGCACTGCTGTGGGCACTCAGGACAGGTTAATAAAATAAAGATCCCTGCCCTCGTGAAGTTTATATTTGATTAGACCGTGGGGGCAGAGATCAAACAATAAATAACAAATTATTGTTATGTAGAAGAATGAGTAAATTATCTAGTATATTAAATGGCCTTAGAGAGAAAAGAAAAGGTAGAGCAGGTAGTCATCACCGAGAAGTTGACGCTGAAGCAGAGACTTGAAGGAGATGAGAGGGGACACCAGGCAGATATCCAAGGGAGGGAGGGTGCTCCAGGCAGAGACAGTGGCCAGTGCTAAGATACTAAGTTGGGGCATATCTGCATGTTCAAGGAATAGCAAGGTGGCCAGTGCACAGGAGAGGAAAGAGTTAAGGGCAGGGTCATAGAAGACAAGTCAGAGCTATTAGACCTCAGGCCATACTGGGCCTCCTGAGCCCTGCTGCATTGTTCCTACTTGGCCTCCATAAATGCTTTGGGCTGGTTCTCTGTTTGGTTTCTTCCTTTGCTTCCTGCGTCAGGAACCTTATTCTTGGCTGATCCCTTCAGAATTGAGTTCTCCACATGCTCTTTTATCTTCTTCCTCTGTTCCCTCACCATCTTTCCCTTTTCGACCACATCTGCTTCCTTGGCTTCTACCATATGACTAATTCTCAACCTTTTCTGCAGGTTTATACCTACTTCCAAGATGCTGTTTTCAACTTGGTGTCTTACCCACATCTCACACTCCCTATATAATACATCTGCTTACTTTCAAGCCAGTAATTTCTGAGGTCTTTTCTATTTCCACTAATGAAAACGCTATTTCCTTGGCCATTTGTGTTTTAAAATCTCTTAATTACCATCCTTCTCCTTATCTAATCAGTATCAAAGTGCTATTAAATCAATCTCCAAAAAAAGAATACTTCTCATAAGGAGCATACATTTTTTTTAAGAGAAACGTAATTTTAACTAGAGTTTGCCAAGTCACTTTCAACCTTTCTAATATTGTTGTATATGCCTACTGGAACTCTAAATACCATCAGAATTTTTGTGATGAGTCTAATAAATCAGAAATGAATTTCATTATATACCAGAATCATTCAAAAGTTCATAATAAAGGGCAATGCCAAGGTGTCAGCTAGACAAGGTAGCCATAGTTTTACTGGTAGAATAATAGGATCTGGGTTGCAAGCCCTTCTTTTGATGCCAGAACACTCAGATCCTGTCCTTTGCTGGGTCTTTCCTCACATTTTTTTTATCATCTTTGGCTGCTTTGCAGCTCTTCCTGGCACTATAATTCAGTAGTTTATCACAGATCCATTCAGAATAGAATTCAAGGAATGGGTGAAATTCCTGGAAGTAACCTGTCCACCCTCCAACCTGTTGAAAGATTGCATGGCTTACAAGCCTGTGTAACTCGCCACCAGTTGCCGCTGGCACTGTTCAGGCTTGACGAGAGAGCCCCCCCCCCCCCGCCCCGCCCCATGCCCTCCTTGAGTCAGAGGGCATGGGCTTCCTTACTTACTTTTCCCCAGGCATTGTTATTTCCTGTGGCTCTTCTTTTGCAAAAACAAGATGAGCGGTTACCCCCTGCTCTGCCTCTCCCTCTCTCCTCCTCCTTCCTTCCCTCCCTTCCATCTCTTTCCTGAGAAGCCATTAGCCAGCCTGCCTTTAGAAGATGGAGAAAGACACAACAGAAACACAGCTGCTCCTTCTCGACCAGTGAGTGCCGTTTCTCCCCCTTAGGGGTATGGACCTTCCTGGAGCACATGATAGACTCTCCACTCCTGTTTGCACAACTGTCCCCTCTTCTTCCTTTGGGGAGGAAGGGGCATCTCAGTTGGGGTGAGGAGGTGCTGTGCTCCGTGCATGTGAAACAAGCTCTGGCTCTGTTGGCAAAGACTCAAAACCATCATTGGAACAAGATGGTGTCAGCAGAGAGGTCTTCGTGTCAGGGCTGGTGAGGGCGGACAGGGGAGAGTGGCCCCGCACGCTACCAGACCCAGCAGAGGACTTGCTTGCAGAGACTGGCCACTCAGCAGATATGCCTGAGGGGTTTCCACAGGTCTTAACATTAAGGTTTAAAAGTCTGATGGCAGTTCTGAGACCCAGTGGAGAAACGAAAGGGATAGGAGCAAGAGGAGAGAAGAGAACAAGGTTTGGAAAGAAAGAAGGCTAACTGTGTGCCCTCCCCTGGTAGAGCTACCGGCCACGACACAGAGGCCCTTTGGACCTCATGCAGGCTTTCATAGCACATGGGCCTGTCCAACCTCAGTCTCACAGTGAGACCAGGATCCAATAGTGTTACTGACATTTCTAGAGTGTTCTTTTTTTTTTTAATTGAAATATAGCTAATTTACAATGGCATGTTAGTTTTAGTGTACAAAATAGTGATTAAGTCATTTGTGTGTGTGTGTGTGTGTGTGTATCCTTTTTCATATTCTTTGTCATTATAGGTCATTACAAGACATTGAATATCATTCCCTGTTCTATATAGTGAGAAAGATCTTGTTGTTTATCTATTTTATACATGGTAGTTTGTATCTGCAAATCCCACTTAGGCTCATGGTCTCTTTGCATATCTGTATAGAGTCAGTTTATTTGGACTGGGGTCTATAGGTCAGAAAGTCTTAGAAAAATTTTGTTAGGGGCTCTGATTCTGAATCTAATGCCTCCAACTGGCTGGGTCTGCTCTGTGTCCACTCACACCCATGTCCAAAGACTAAGAAGCTGCGGTAAAGTTGTTACGAATTCCTGGCTCGGGGAATTCTCTTGAAGCCTCATGATAAACTCTGACCTCATCACCCATGAGTTCCTCTCAGCTTCTACTCTAGCAAATTTCACAGTGTGACAGTCCCTTTCTGTTCTGTCCCATTTGGAATTGGTAATCGGGTTCTGAACATGTACTGTTGGTCTGCAATCCCTGTAGAAAACTGACTTGTGTAATTTTCTCCAGGCTCAATTTTCTGCTCTCATCAATGAGACGTTCCCAAGACACCAATAACCAGAACAGAGTGTGGACAGATTGTATGTTCCCTAGGTATAATGGGATCTGTAATCGGCTTTGTGGTGGGAAAATGTCCGAGGGGAGGACCAGCTTGTACATAGAATAGGAGATCATTTACATTTCAGGGGTATGCATTTCACAGTGGCAAAAATCTTGAGAATGAGTAGCTCAAACATCCTTCAGTGGCTTGACATATAGTGACACTGGTTGAAATTCAGAAAGTCACGTTGACCAATCTGATTAACCAATACTGACAAATTCAATGAAAAAAATATTCCTATCCAATGAAACAAATGTATGTTTTGTTGTAGAATTTATTAAAAAATTATCTGGTCAATTTGGCCAACATATTTAAGATCACTATGTATTTGGGCATATTCTGGAGAGATACATTTGGTTCTTCAATTTATCAGCTTTACCAAAAACTATCCTGGGTTGTTTGGGTTGAGTCATTTATCATTGCTAGTTAGCTTTTTAACAGTTCCCATCTTTTCAAGAAGGAGAATGATGGGACGAGTACAAAGAGAGAAGTTTCTGGAAATGGTGTAAAACTTTGACATAACTTCCTGAACCATCCTCTTGTTCTTGATGACCTGGTCTGGAGGGTCAAGTGCACACATGTGCTTAGGAAGCCAGCAGTGCCAAGTACCCCCAGCTTTGGAGGTGGACGTGTGAGCGCATCCAACTCCTGCAGCGCTGGGTCTGAGCTCACTGACCAGATGGTTGCAATAAAGCCTTCCTTTCACATAAAAGAGAAACATTTTAAAATAGCCCTCCTATGTACAGTATTAACCCAGGCAAGTGTAGACAATCAAATCTGAGTCACCCATTTAAATCCAAAATACTATTTTTAGTTGACAGTGTCAGCTGTTATTTGACACTCTGTCCTGGAGTATGGGCCTCTTGGCCAGAGTTCTAGTCATTTACTGATCATTAATGGAGTAGGTGAGACATGACTTATTAACAAGTTTCGGTTTGAGGCTGTGGATCTGAGGCATAATGGTCTTGCCCCTTCTCCGCCAAATGATCAAAGTTCAGCTTCTTAAGCTGTGACCAAGCATGGCTCCCACCCACATCTTTCTCATCTCCACCCTTCCCCAAATAGGCAGGGTTTTATCAAAGAGCTTTCTTGTTTGATGCCACTATGTAAGTGTAATTTGGAAAAGATAGTATTTTGAAAACAGGGACATTTTTAAACGGGGCTCTTGTTTAAAAATGTAAAGCTGGATTTCCCCTAGTGATGTGTTTATATTCAGGGATCATCCAGGCTTACGTGGCCCAGACTTCTTATGTATTCCCAGAAATTTGGCAAAACCTTCTGAGAGGAAGCTTCCGGAAAGGTCTACTTTTGTTTTTAGAATCAAACTTGTCCTCAGACTACTCAGCAGTTCCTAATACCTGGGGACCAGAGACTGACCAGAAAGGGAGTATGCAACCCATGTTCTCACAGAGGGGTCACGATTCAGGATCCCCTGGGGTGTGAGGCAGGAGGTGGGTCTTCCAGCCTTTCTCCCTGAGGTTAGGTTTATTGTCCTGGGCTTGCCGCCCCTGATGAGTCCGCCATGCCTGTTTGTTTATTCGGTGGGTTAGCTTTCCTCTTGTTGATTCTCATGTTTCTAGATCCCAGCGTAACGTGCCTGCTGACTGCCAGGAAGTGTTTTTCACCCCAGCCTGACCAGTCAGGGCAGTAACCCCAGTCTAGGAACCAGAAAGATCTAAGTACAAGTCTGAAGCAATTTAATTGGTCTTAATAAATTTTCATAATCAGTGGAAAATATAGAGGCCAGTTCTCCATTACTTAGTCAATTCAAAATATGGGCAAAAGCAATCAAATTCAGCTTTTACCCAAATGTGTCAGATGATTACTTCAGATTTTCCGTTTTATTGTGTTATTCAAATGTATCCCACCAAATGCAAATACTTGTGATCTCTCAGTGCTTCATTATCATCAAACATTGGAGCGACTAGGAAAGCAACTTGGTGATATGTGTCAAAGAACAAAACAAAACAAAAAAACAGGCATATCGTTGTGCAAGCAATTGAATTTCTTGAAATTTTTTGATATGTACCTTCAGGAAATCAGCAACTACTATACATAAAAATGTATAATAACCAAACAATCCTCTTGAGACAGACCAAATACTCAACAAGAGATTAGGATAAGTAATGATTAATCCACACTATGAAATACTATGCAGCCATTTAAAATCTCTGTCTTTGAAGAACAGTAATGGCAAGGAAAATATTCCATATCAGAAAAAGAAAAGCAAGGGTGTGGAGAGAAATACAGAGACAGAGGCAGAGGGTTGAGGGAAGGATTGAGATGAGAAGATGAGAAACTTAAGAAGAAGAGAATGTGAAGTCAGTCCTTTTAGTGTGTGGGGTGAAAGAGGAGGGCTGGTGGGGGGCCACCACCTGGAACGCTGAGATGAGCATGTGTGGAATCCTCTGAGGACCTGTGTGCTTGCTCAGTTAGTCCATGTTGGTAAATATCCTAGAGAATTTTCGAGTCCTGAGAAGCAGTTGGGCAAGTTAATGAGCAGATGGAGACAACATGCCCTCTGCTCAGACCAGGAAAATTTCTCTGTCATTACCAGATGCCTTACAGGGCATTCTTAATATGCTTGGCCACACTCTTCTTTAATTAACAAACAGTACTAATGAAGATTCCCTCATCCTGATGCTTCCTCATAACCACAGCACTCTGCCTCTTCGTCCTTCCCAGGCATACTTCTTGAAGGAGGAGAATTAAAATGTCAACTTTCTTGTAGTCCATTCCTTTCTTAGTGCATCAAAGTTAGGCCTTGAGGTTCACCACATCATTGAGACCACATTGAGGGGGCAAAAGTCACCACATGACTTCCTAATTGCCAAATCCAATAGACCCCTTTATATTCTCATTTCCTTGGACCCAGCACATCACTGAACCACCCTTGGTTGAAATGTGCTCTAATACTCTCCCAAGGCATCATTCCCACCTTATTCTCCTTCTTTCACTCTTACCATTCCTTCTTTGTCTCTTTTACTGGCACCTCCTATGAGGCCTGGCCATTCCCACTGACCTGCTGAAGAATGTCTCCTTATCTTGTAAGACTTGGCTCCAAGTTCAATACCACTGGGACATATTTGTTCACTCACTCAGGTTACCTACCTGCCTCCCCACAGGTGGATTTACATGGAGGTTAATAAAACTCAAGCATCAGGGCACTTCATTTACAGAGGTCCTGGACCTCGTGTGTTCATAGGTCTTTGTAAAATTTGCAGATATAATTTATTTTAACTGTAATGAATTAAGTGCACCATCTCTTTCCCACTCTGACTGCCCCCCCCCCCCCACTTTACATATGTCTCTTCATATTGGGTAGCTTGGAAAGACTGAGGGTATTTTGGGGATCCAGTTCAGAGAGAGTTGAGTTAGAGAGATACTTATTTGGATTTAATCAGATGTATTTATGTGGTTCCTAAACACTTCCATCTATAGTTAAGTGACACCAGCTGTTCCGGTATAGGAATGGCTTCCTGGAATCCCCCTCCTGCCCACAGGGCTGACTCATCTTGCACCGTGACACTCAGGAGCGAGGAGGCCAGGGGCTGCACGGTGCTAAGAATAGCCTGCCCTCCTGGGCACTGGGACCACAAGGGCAATGAGGTGAAACAGGGTTTGAGAAGTACTGGACTGGCTTCCAATCTTTACATATATAAAATTGAAAGTGAATGATTCAGCCTTTAATCACACCTAATCAAAGTGAGAAATAATAAATAAAAAAAATTTCACTGAACTGTGTTAGAAGAAAGCCAGAATTACATTTCTGTCTCTCTTTGAAAAATAATCATTAAAAAATCATTGTCATATGAAGAGGTGATCAAAGAGTATATGGTTAAAATATACAGGGAAAAAAGTAATAGAAGTTTATTATGTAGTTGGTTAATAAAAAATACTATGTCTTTTTTGCCACCTGGATTTTATGATGTTTGTGGTATTTGTTTGATTTTTAAAATTTGGAATTTGTTGGGATTTTTTTCTCACTCTAAATAAATAAAATTTCTCTTTTATACTTAAATTTATATTTGGAAGGTGGTATGTTTTTTTTCTTAAAGAGAAAAAAACTGCATGAACTTCAGGCTCCACGAGCCTGGCTGCCTCCTGACCTCCCCTGCGGTTAGAGGTAGCAGCCCCAGGTCTTCATCTGGTAGCTCCACTGTTTATGCTGAGTCCAGATGCCTAGCACAGGCTCAATAAATGTTTGTTGAAAAACATATCATCCGAAATCTTAGGATGCTACACTAAGGGCTTACTGTATCTCAATACGATCAGAGGGTGAGAACTAAGGACATCAGGGCGTCCTAGAAGACCAAGCCAGTTCAGATGGTCACTTTCAGCTTGAATACGCCTACGCTCATGAAGTCTCATTTTATCTTCACAGTGTTCCCACTCCTGACACGGGGGAGACAGAATAAAGGAGATACAGAGATTTCTCTAATTACTATAGGTGACTCAGAGTACAGGTGCAGCAAAATGAAGAAGTGAAGGAGAATAATGAAAAATCTGTGCCTAGGACCCCTTGAAATACTGAGCTCCCCAGATTCCCTTTTCTGCAGAGACTACCCAGGTCTCAGGAACGTACAGGGCTTAAAACTCAGCTTCGCATGTCAACCCCTGCACTTTGTTCTCTGCTTTATCTCCAAGGCCTTGTTATTTCAGGTGATGAACTCTACCTGAGGCATAAATTGTAGCTATTTAGCCAGTTGCTGAGTCTGCAGGACACACACCCAAGTCTGGCTTTTCCCATTTTCGAAAACTTCTTGCCCCTGTTCTGGAGATACTCCTCTTTTTTGGTGGGACACTCTCCTTAGTTTGAGTCTACCATCAGTCCCTTTCTGTATCACTGGTACCAGTTAGCGGCATCTTCTGGATTTTACCATCTCACCCTATGACCTCCCCTCACCCTTGACCTCCACTCCAATGCAAGTTCTTTCTTGCCTTGGTGACTAGTATTTTCCCCTCTAGATTTTCATAGCATAGAGATACACCCCTTTTCTTTTATCCTGTGTAGATGTTCATCTGGCATCTTCATTATTAGGGCCTTAACGTCAGCATCCCCTTTCTATGTAGACAGTACAAGACAATTTCCTGGAAATAATTCACATCTGTCTGACACATAGCTACTCTGGTCTAGTCCAGTTTACCCCACCTTTTCTAATCCTGTCAGTCAACCTTTTAATAGACTTAGAACTGCATCTCCAGCCGCACTTCTACAGCCACTCATCCACTCTACACATCCGTGCTGAGAGAGAGAGCAAACACTGGTCAGGATTCATAAAGGGGGTGGCCTGGCTAGTTGTGTTCCTATTGACTTTAGGAAGTCAATATAAGTAAAAAGAAGACAGTCAGGAAAAATGAAAGAATGAGAAGGACATGGAGAGATGAGCCATGAGGAAGACACAACTCCCATGCCAAGTTCTAGATAAAATAAAAAAGAAGATTTGAAAAACAAAGCTGGGAGTGTCCTCTAGGGGACATTGAAAAACAAACCCAAAGCCTTGAAGCATAGGACAGACATTTGAAATGAAAGCAAAACAAATAAAATGTAGAACTTTATTTCCCAGGGGCAAGAGAAATGTCCCCTCTGTCTGAGCGCCTAAAGTGAAGATGCAACTTCTGGCCTGACCAGTTCACACTGAACACAGAAAAGAAGCAAATCCAATCACCAAGACAGCAGGTGTTGTAGGCAGATTGTATTCTTAGCTTATAAAAAATAATGAACCACATAGCTCTTCTTTATGTGTTGCATTTTGAAATCTGATACTTAAAAGAATAACAGTTAGCAGATTAAAATAGAACTGCATCAGCACAAGAAATGTATAAGGTTGAAAAGAGCCACAATAAATTCATTTATGTGAGATTTCTTTGGAGGTAGATTCAAAGTATATTCAATACAGGGATGATATATTTTGAAGGTAATAAGAGGATTTACTTCTTGTTTTTGAAAAAACTTGGTATGACTCCAAGAACCAGTTGCTTATAATTATAGGCTTTTCAGAATTATTAATTAAAAACCAATTAACAATCATCTCAACCTGGATTGCTTTCCAGTTCCCTTGACAAATTGGCCGTGGGTGTTTCTTGAAAGGGAAATATAACAAAGTTGTGTTCTGCCTGACATTCCTCCGCCATCACACAAGGGATCAAACAGGTTTTTTCCTATTAATGTTGGCATAAACTTGTGCTCGAAGAATAGAACATCCCAGGAGAGTGTTACGCCGTGAGAAAGGGATACAATGGGAAATAAAAATCTGCATTATCAGATCTTGGCCAAATTTAGGGGAATGGCATTTTTCACACAATGAGAGTGCTTTCCTGTGCTTATACATTAGAAAACTTTTCCTACTCAATGTCCAGAATAATATGTACATCTTTGACAAATGAAAGGGTCCTTTTGGGAAAGGAAAGTCTCCAGCATTTTACTCCTCCTAGTTCTTGTAAATCTTGGAGCAGACAAAGGCCAGTGTCAATATCCACACTATTCTTCATCCCTCTTTCTACCTCTCATCAGGAAGGACCACAGTACTTCCAGGGAATCAATGCCATGTACTCACCAAACACAGTGACCAGCACTGCTTTCTGTCATTTCATGAAGAAGCCCCCAGAAGTAGTCTTAGCAGTAGAGAAACAGGAAAAAGAGTAAAATTTAAAGGTACATTTCTTTTTGTTATATCCTAGATCATGCTGAGTCCCCAGAGAGGATTTACCAAATCCACTGTACAGCCTTGCATGATGGATGAATATACACATACAAGAGAGATATGTTTAACTTTTCCAGTTGTTACAGAGAAACCCACACCCCATTCTCTCCTACCCCTATGTCTGTCTCCCCATGTACTCCCAACTTGGCATAATTCCCTGGCAGGGAAACATAGATTGTGTGATCTCTGAAGACTTTTCTCAGGAGGAGATCCAACCTTTCAAAAACAGTTGTGTTTCCTGGGGATGCAGTGAATAGCATCACTGTTTTCTCAGGAAGCTGTTTGTGTTCACTTTGTGTTTAACCAGCCACACCCCCAAATAACTCAAGCAAAGAGGTACTATAAAGAGTTCACATTTGAATTGTTTTGGACAATTTTCTGGCCAAAATTGAAGTGTTCCAAGTTAGTGGCTATTTCTCAAACAAGAAGTGTAGGCATCACTTGGCTGACACATCTTTCAGCAAGCTCACTTCTCACTTCTCTAGCTGCAAGAAAGGGTATTATAGCCAAGAGCCAAATTCCAGCTGAGTACAGTGACCAGGGCCACCTTGACTTACGAGGGTTTGTTAACACAGTTTCCAACGGGAATTTATGCATCTTGGGAATTTTTTCATTGAAGAATTGGAGCCAGATTTCTTGACTCAATGGGAGATGTCTAATATTGTAAGAAGTTGAATTAGTTCTGATAGTTCCACAAAATTGATATTATTACAATTCAGTGTTTCAGTGAAACTCTATTAATATGCGCAAGAGTCAAGACTGAGATGACTGTGGCATGAAACATGGCCACAAAACTCTTTGACACTACTCCTGTGGAAAGATAGGTCGATACTGCCTCTCCATAAATCTGAGCTTAGAGGCTGGAGGAATAACTCTCCCAGACTTCAGACAATACTACAGAGCTACAGTCATCAAGACAGCATGGTATTGGTACAAAAACAGACATATGGACCAATGGAACAGAATAGAGAGCCCAGAAATGAACCCACAAACTTTTGGTCAACTAATCTTCAACAAAGGAGGCAAGAATATACAATGGAATAAAGACAGTCTCTTCAGCAAATGGTGCTGAGAAAACTGGACAGCAGCATGTAAAACAATGAAGCTAGAACACTCCCTTACACTATATACAAAAATCAACTCAAAATGGATCAAAGACTTAAACATAAGACAAGATACAATAAACCTCCTAGAGGGAAAACATAGGCAAAACATTATCTGACATACATTTCAAAAATTTTCTCCTAGAAGAAATAAAAGCAAGAATAAACAAATGGGACCTAATGAAACTTACAAGCTTCTGCACAGCAAAGGAAACCATAAGTAAAACAAGAAGAAAACCTACGGAATGGGAGAAAATTTTTGCAAGTGAAACCGACAAAGGCTTGATCTCCAGAATATATAAGCAGCTCATATGACTCAATAAGAAAAAAATAAACAACCCAATCCAAAAATGGGCAGAAGACCTAAACAAGCAATTCTCCAAGGAAGAGATACAAATGATCAAAAGGCACATGAAAAAATGCTCAATGTTACTAATTATCAGAGAAATGCAAATCAAAACTACATTGAGGTATCACCTCACACCAGTCAGAATGGCCATCATTCAAAAATCCACAAATGACAAATGCTGGAGAGGCTGTGGAGAAAGGGCAACCCTCCTACACTGCTGGTGGGAATGCAGTTTAGTGCAGCCACTATGGAAAACAGTGTGAAGATTCCTCAAAAGACTAGAAATAGACTTACCGTATGACCCAGGAATCCTGCTCCTGGGCATAATATATCCAGAAGGAACCCTACTTCAGGATGACACCTGCACCCCAATGTTCACAGCAGCACTATTTACAATAGCCAAGACATGGAAACAGCCTAAATGTCCATCAACAGGTGACTGGATAAAGAAGAAGTGGTATATTTATACAATGGAATACTACTCAGCCATAAAAACCAACAACATAATGCCATTTGCAGCAACATGGATGCTCCTGGAGAATGTCACTCTAAGTGAAGTAAGCCAGAAAGAGAAAGAAAAATACCATATGAGATCGCTCATATGTGGAATCTAAAAAACAAAAACAAAAACAAACAAACAAGCAAAAACAAAGCATAAATACAGGACAGAAATAGACTCATAGACAGAGAATACAGACTTGTGGTTGCCAGGGGGGCGGAGAGTGGGAAGGGATAGACTGGGATTTCAAAATTGTAGACTAGATAAACAAGATTATACTGTATAGCACAGGGAAAAATACACAAAATGTTATGGTAGCTCACAGAGAAAAAAATGTGACAATGAGTGTGTATATGTCCATGTATGACTGAAAAATTGTGCTGAACAGTGGAATTTGACACAACATTGTAAAGTGATTATAAATCAATAAAAAATGTTAAAAAAAAATCTGAGCTTTATGGCTGCTTGACTAATAAAACTCAGAGGAAAAGACACTATGCTAGTTTTAATACCCTGGCCTTAAAGACACTGGGCTTTCACTTTCTCTCTCTTGGGACACTCACGTTAGAGTCCCAGCCACCATGCTGTCAGGAAGCCCAAGTGGTGCATGAACCTTGTCAGGCTACCCCAGCTGATTCTGATTGAAGATGCGTTGTCCCTGCTGAGCCCTGACAAATTGCAGACTCACAGTCAAAATAAATTGTTGTTGTTTTAAGCGACTGAATTTTAGAGTGGAATATTAAGCAGCAATATATAAGAGGTATCGTCAACTTGCCACAGGTTATAGTTAGGCAATCTGAGAATTAAAAGTAATTTTTCCCTAGTTCAATATCAGTTTTGAAATCTAAGAAAGCAGATTCAGGTTAAGAGATGTAGTACTTTGCAGCAAATGTAAATTTGATGTTGGTGTTTTGCACCAAGCTGTGTTAAATCAATATTCTGCATGTTTAAAGTTGAAAACAGTAATATTGTAGTATTAATAACAAAAACATAGCCCTATTGGCCAATGAAAATGATAATATTATTCCTACATAGGGGCCTAATCATTGTTACCTTTGACATTTTGCCTTCAATTTTATGTCACTCTGTGATGGACTATTTTAATGCTTTGATTTTTCTGGAACATTAGATTACATGGAGAGGATTGTGATTATATAACCATAAAGATGTTCAGCATGGGACAGAATACATCAACACAAAACCGTACGAAATTTAAAGTAAATGAAACACTAGAGGACCAAATGAATTTACTACGATACATTTCAAGTGCTTACTACAGACATACTCACTTATTTATCCATTCACTCAACACACACATAATGAGCTTTAACCATGTACCGAGCATCTGCTTGTGGCTAGACATAAGATGGATAAGGAGGCATAGTGAATAACAATGAGAAACAGTGATTATCGTTTGAAATCTTGTTCCTTCTTCAACTCATTTGGGTTCAAACACCTTCCCCTCTTGTCTGCATTTCTACCTGTACACCTGGGGAAACTGGAGCTCATGGATTACAAAGCCAAATTAAATTCTGTCAATTTGGTTAAAGATGTGAAGCCCTTTGCTTTGAGTCACGCAGACAAATGAGCAGTAAGGGTGACTATACTCCACATATCACTTCAGGCCCTGGGTTGGTTTGGGGATGAGCAGTGCCAGCCAGAGCAAAGCTAATGATACAGGTTCTCTGGTGAAGCAAAGGAGGCCCTTTCTCAGCCCCAGATGTGAGTGGGAAAGCATGCATTACAGTATACTGGGGGTATTAATCATCATATTTGGAGGCATTTTAAACAGCAAAATCTGCAGCACTAACCCACAGAGGGAATGTGGTGGGTTAAAGAAAAAGGGAATAGTTGAGAATGTTGCTCAAGTTTCTAATTTGACACAGGCCAGATGAAAACATTATTAGCCAAGCTGGACCATACGGGGTAAGGGTCAGGCAGAGGGACACCTGTGCACGGATGAAGTGGTCAGTTCAGACCCAGTCTGTTTGAAATTTTTAAAATATAGATCATGGGCAAAATAGGTGAAGGAGATCAAAAGGTACAAACTTCCAATCACAAAATAAGTAAGTCATGGGAATGTAACGTACAGCATGGTGACTATAGTTAATAATAGTGCATTACTCATTTGAAAATTACCAAGAGAGTAGATCTTGAAAGTTCTCATCACAAGAAAAAAAGCATAACTTTGTATAGTGATGGATCTTAACTAGATTTATTGTGGTGATCATTTTGCAATTATACAAATATCCAATCATCATGTTGTATACCTGAAACTAACATAAAGTTATATGTCAATTATATTCAATAAAAAATTATATCAGGAAAAGAATCCAGAAAAAAAAGTGTTTTAAATATGTTTGGGTAGCTCAAATTATTAAATAAAGTATTTTGATGTCTAAGGACCAAGGGAAAAAAATACTTCAAAGAAACAACAACAAATAGATAACCTACAAAAACCCACTTTGATTACCTCACTCAAGGAGAGTAATTTTGACAAAATGATGCTAATAGCATGCTATTCTGCTAGAGCTATTTAATATATTAGGTGCTACTTTTATTGATTGATTTAGTTTCTGAGGGGATGAAGTAATTAGATTGATTGATTTATTTATTTTTAGAGGCAGTCCTGGGGACTGAAACCAGGACCTTGTGCATGCTAAGCGTACACTCTAGCGCTTGAGCCATACCCTCCCCCAGTTAAGTGCTCCGTTTAATTGCGATTGCAAATAAGGAGGAACAGATGATCCTACTATCTGGTTATTTATTTGTAATAAAACACCAGGTCAGCATAACTAGAATTAAGCGTAGTGCTGACCAAGAGGAGTATGAGAGAATTCTGAAGATAACAAAGGATAAAAATAGAGAAGATCAATGATAGGTAGATAGACAATAGAAGATTGATAGATGGATAAATAGATGATAAATAGGTTGATAGATAGATAGATAGATAGATAGATAGATAGATAGATAGATAGATAGATAGATAGATTATGTAGGAGAAACACCTCTAGAAGAGCTACCAGTCAGAGCTGGGATCTTAAGCTCTAACCTCAAGGAGGGAACAGAGCAAGATGAATACAGATTGGAGAACAAGAGCTTCAAAAATAAGATGAAAATAGGATAGAAGCTCAGTTTGCAACACCCTTAAACAGCTACCAACTGATACATCATTTTATCCCATGCTTCCTTGAGTTTTGATGTTGCAATTATTGTGTTGTGTTGTATTAGTTTTTGCCTAGCAGAAGACTCTCTGGGAAGGGATAGGGTGCCAGTGGGCTAGAGGACAGCAATACCAGCCCTGCATTCTTGGCTCAGGATGGGGCAGGGACAGGGGACAAATCAGTGGGAAATAATGAACAGCGAAGCTAATTACTACAACCCACAAGTCAGCTGAGGGGCCATGGGAGCTGGTCCAACCTGCAGTACACTTTAATTCTTGAAAAGACTGTTAATCCAGGCCTCTGTGGATTTCACATGTTAAGTCCCTGCCCCAGAATAAGGCACAAAAACAAACTGTGAGCATGCCATGGATTTGCCACTGAGCACATAAACTGCTTTGGAGGAAAATAGCAGCATTTTGTACAAGAAACTTGGCAAGCCCATGGTGTTGACAGTGTGCTGAGAGAGTCAGTTGATGTTTGACCTCACCAGGACGCAACCTATTTGAGTTCTCAGCCCCTCTGAACCTTGATAATGAACACATCTCACTAAGGCTTCTGATAATGGAAACCTTTTCTCTGCTGAGTTCCCCAGCTGTCACTTGAACTTACTGGTAAAATTTCAGTGGACAATAGTGAGACTGTCAAGTCAAACAGTAACTCTTTTAGTGATTCCAGCCAGGTCTCTGTATTTACTTGGTTGTCAGGAGTCCAGCACTGCTGGAGAGGACGCAGAGGAAGAACAGCGATGACTGGGGCAAGACATGTCATCAGAAAGAAATTCTCACTTCTAGAAGGGTGAGTGCCTTCCTGCTAAAGACATAATTCAGTCATGGAGTTAAATCTGTAAGAGTCAATTACTTCACTACCTTTGTCAATCAGACATCCAAGAATTTGAAGCCTAGAGCAGGATCCTGACTGCACAAGAAAGAGGAAGAAATGCAGAAATGTTGAAAATAGCAGAATAATGGAAAATTATGAGGATGAGAAACACTCTCAGGGAAAAGGACACAACAGGTTTTCTGTGCTGACAGAGCACCAACTCCAGATGACAGCCTCAACCCTGGAAGAGTAACCAAGTTGAGAAGAGTTGGGCCGAGCCCTGTTCAAGTGGGTTTGATTCTCTCCCTCACCATCTCTGGCAACCTCAAGCTTTCACCTGTAGTTAATGAGACAGGCTGTGGACGTACTTAAATTATTTAATAAGCAAGACAGCAAGGTCTGACCAACCAGAATGGGGGCCAGAGCATTGGAGCAAGTCCTGGAGACCTCCTGCCCAGCTGGATCCTGGGGAGATCAGAGCAACTACTTAACAAGCAGGACAGAACAATTTCAGTGATTTACGCATTGGCACACATGCACTATACAAGCCAGCTGAACATCTGCCCTCTTTGGAGCTCTTCTCTTGTTGCTTCCTCTTACCAAACAGAGATCAGATGTTCTTACACAGCACCCAGAGTGCTAATTTCATATCACCCCAGATTTGGTTGTCTGTTTTTCTGACTCCTCACTGTTGTGAGAAACCTTGAGCAAAAGGTCTTTTTCCCCCTCCTCTGTATTTTTGGCACATAGCACTTTACCTCTCCCTGGGGTGGGAAGGCTAGAATCCTGGCAAAAATGACATCTGAGAGCGGCTTTTCTGGGACAAAATTCAGACAGACAGAGAGGGGGAAACTGGTTAGGCAAGCTGTGGAAAGAGAATAAAAGAAGGCAGGGATGGGAGAGGTAAAACTGTAGAAAGAGGAAATACTGAAGTCTGGCTGTATGAAGGAAGGGCAGTAGCAGGGACCAAGTCTGAAAAGGTATTCCGAGACCAAGCTGTCAAGTGACATCAGTGACCAGCTAAGGAAACTGAAATTTATCTTGCAAATGAGAGAGAAAAGTGGAAAATTTTAGCACACAGGCAAATTGTGACTACAGGTGTGTGATGTATTAAGTGGGAAAGATTCTAAGCATCAGGGCCAGTTGTAGGGTTGTTTCAGTCTAGGCAGGGGGCAGCATCAGAACTTGACCTTGGCAGGTAATGACAGTGGGAATGGAGAGGACAGTTTGGACATGAAAGACGTGATGGAGTATAATTAACAGCCATTGGTAACTGATTGGAAGCACAAATAATGGGGGATCAAAGGTGATGGCAAAGTTGTGAGCCTTGATTCCAAGGAGAATGGTGTTGCCCTTAACAGCACAAATAACTCAGAGAAGCCCTGGGTGGGGATCGGATTGGGAGTGGGAAAGAAGGGCTACAAGAAGAGCATTTGAATCTAAGGGACTAGATGGAAAACCAAGGACAGGGTTGAAAAAACCCCACAAAAGTGGAATTGGAGCTTAGGAGAGACCTCAGAGATGGAGTTAGGGGATCAGCTCAAGCAGTCTTAAATTTTACTGAGCATAAAAAGACAAAGCTTAGTAGCTGTTCCTGATGCTTCCAGAGCTGAACTGGGATCCTGGCTGTGGCACTCACTTCTTTTTCTGAGGCTCGTTGGTCCTCTGTGTCTCTCAGAGGAAGATGAAGTAGGTGCCTGGAAGAATGTGGGTCCTGAGCCTTCTAAGTGGGCTGCCTTTGTGCAAAGCTGATGTCCAAGAGGCCGGGCAAGAGAAGAGGCCGCTTTAACCAGAGCTTTTCTCAACCTCCAAAGAATTATATTTATAAAAGCTTTTTAACAGGGTATTCATAAATCAGTGGAAACAGAGAGAACATTTTATAGAACAAAGATTTATACATGAGAAAATATTTTAACCATGGCTAGGAATGCCAGATTGTTCGGGGAAGTTTTAGTCTAGCCTTAGAAACCCAATATCTCTAAGAATTTTTTTTTCCGCTAAGTACACAATACAATGTGTATTGATCCCAAACTAACATTGTCATTATTATTAATAATAATGTAATAGAGAAGAATATATCTGACTCTATATTAGATCTGTTTCTTTACTTTAACCTTTGTATTCTATTGCTTGTTAATCACTAAAGGGATGTTGACTATAAGCTTAAATTATATATAGTGGCCCATCTCTGGGAACCTTGCCTCCCAGGTAATAAGCCTTAAGCTTTGTTCAGCTCACAGGACACATCCTGACCAGGCCCACCTGTGAATGGCTGCAGGAAAGAAGAAATTAACACGTATCTTTCTGAGTCTGGCCAGAACCAGGACTTTACCCCTTCCCTTTTAGTATTAAAAAAGCCTGAATTCAAACTTGGGGAAGATGGTTCTTTGGTACAGTAGTCCACTGTCTTCCTGATCTGTTTGCTTTCTGAATAAGTCATTATTCCTTGCCCCAACAACTCATCCCTTGATTTACTGGCTTGTCGTGTGGTGAGCATTACAAGCTTGGACTCAGTGACAACAATAAAACAATATCAGCTCATCAGGTAGAATGTTCTTCTGTTCTGCTTTTATTGGGTTTACTTGTTAGTAAGTTTGTTTATCTTTGCTGAGTTTTCATGTTCTGTTTTCTCTTTCTGAAAAGGATGCTTAATTTTTTAAATTTTTTAAATCTTTATTCTAGGCTCCTTCTGGACCAAATATTTTGGAAACCTTAGAGTTCCGATAGCCCCATGCCCACACAACAATGATTTTGCCATCTTAGCTTATATAAGAAGACACCCCACAATGTAGCTGTTTCCTTTCACCAAAACAATCATACCACATTCACTTGGATAATTTCCTTCTCTCCCAAATTTACTTGTATTTCAAATGAAAAAGTAAAATAAAGGAAAATGGTCAAGTGTTTACATTCTAGAGTCAGACTCCCTCTGTTTGAATCCTGGAGCCCTGCTGTAGTTTCCTGCAGCTGCTACAACAAGTTACCACAAACTATGGGGCTGAAGATGACAAAAATGTACTTTCTTATAGTTCTGGACACGACAGTTCTTAAATCAAGCTGTCAGCAGGGCCATGCTCCCTCTGAAGGCTCTAGAGAAGAATTCTTCCTTGTCTTTTCCTAGTTTCTGGTGGCCCAAGACACGTCCAGGCTTCTGGCAGCATTACCCCAATCTCTGCCTCCATCTTCACATGGTCGTCTTCCCCCTGTGTGCCTGTGTGTCCATTCTGTCTCTCATAAGGACGCTCACATTGCATTTAGGGCCCCCTCTAATCCGGGATTACTTCTTCTCAAAATTGTCAATTTAATTGCATCTATAAAGACCTTTTTAAAAATAACAACAGTTGCAGAAATATGAGGGGATAGGACTTGGACATGTCTTTTTGAGGGACAAAACTCAACCCATTACTGATCCCCATTCCTGGTTGTGTGACTTTGCTATACCTCTGTGTTCCTTTATGTCTTCATTTGTAAAATGAAGATAGTGATTGTATCCAATAATTATATAAATAAATAATATACTCAAAAAACTAAGCACAGTGCTTGAGACATAAATAGTGGCTATTATTATTTCCTCGGCAGAATGCAAGAAACAAACAAAAAAACCCAACAAACAAAAAGCCAAGATCAAATTATGACGTTGCTCTTTATCATGCTCTATACTTTACATTTCTGTGGTATGTATTTTCCATTTTAAGTTTTAGGCAATATTGATCTCACTTAAGCCTCATGAAATCTTTGTGAAATAGAAAGCGATTTTAAGTATCATATTATACCTATTTTATAACTGAATAAATAGAGGCACTGTATGGTTATTTGCTGTAGTTAATAGCAACGCTGGAACTTGAACACTGGATGACAAATCCAGACTCTTTCTATCTCAGCAATGTAGACAGGCAAGTTATTTTATATTTTTATGACAAATCATTCTTCTGTATCCAACATTTTATCTAGATATAAAAAAGGGATTGTGATAGAGATCTTGATTGAAATACACTTATGATAATATGAGAGAGAGACCAAAAAACGAAGTAGAAAAGGAGAAGAAAATGTATTTATAAAGTGATGGAAAGGTGGCCTTTATTTAGAACATCCTTTTCTTTCAAGTTCATACTTAATACTTTTGTATGTTTGGTCTGAAACAGGTTGCAGGAGGCAACTTCTTCAGGCAAATCACCTCCAATCTGCTCCTCCTCTTCCCTAGAATTGCAGTGAGTTGGAACCAAAAGCAGTTGTCCCTGGGGAAGCTATTCCTTCCCTCACCCCCTTTTAATCTTTCTCACTGGTAGTTAGCAGAGGTTCTAGCCCAACCACTAACACTTAAGGGAATATGGGGGCAGAAACAGGTAAGAAACTGGCAATAAAAGAGTACTGGGAAGAAACCATGAATTTAATCATTTGCCAACTGCAGTGAGGACAAACCCACTTTATTTTGTTCAAGCACTATTCCTTGATGGGGAAAAAGTAGATACATTGAAAGGAAAATACATGAAGAGGAGATTCTAGTGTTTTCATCTAATCACTCAGCCTTTTGTTCTTAAATTCCCCTGTGAGCTCTTGCTGGAAGCCAGAAAGTTGCTTCACAGAATAAAAAGAACAGAAATAAAAGAGTCAAAAGGGAGTGAGATAATTAGGTGGGGACACATTCTTATAAATTTTATTCTTGAAACATGGAGTGTGAATAATTATATAAGAAAGTGAAATATGAGTAAATATGGGTATTACAACCTCCTTTGGAAATTGGACTCATACTGTTTAAAGTCATTTTAATAATCTTGCGGTTTATTCTATAATGTGTTTTCCAAATTGCCCTAGAAAGCCTCAAGGCACACGTACAACAAGATCATTCAGCAAAGCTCTTTAAACAACTGATAATAATAATAAAATGAAAATTGTCTGCATCTTATCCTAACCCACAGTAAGATCATTCTTTGCCCTTGTATGGCATTTGCCTTGAAGTGACTGACCCCTGGGTAAGGATTAATTAAATCCCACAACTGGAATGAAGGGCAAAATTCCAGACAAGTACAATTAAATCCTGTTATAAAGCACCTTTTTACTTCACAGATTGAGTTACACCTGGGTCAGATTATGCCCTTGGTGTCTGTGAGAATGCCACACATGTCTTTCACTTTATAACCGAACGCTTATGACACAAGCTTATCTTTTGTCCTGGAGGACAGTTAAATGACTGACTCAAGAATATTTTGCTTTTGTTTTTTTCCTTTATCCTATGCTGCCTCTCAGCTCCTAGTCCCCAGATGTTGTCCATCTAATCCTACATTTAAAGCATTGCAGCATTTGACACAATGATAAAATAATTAATTTCCCAAACTCAACTGCTTCCCATTTTTCCAATCTGTCTTCAATGAAAGAACTGAACAAAATGTGTCCCACATCCTGGAGGAAAAGCTACTTCAGCTGAGCATTAAGAGATGGGTCTTTTTTCCTGCCTTCAGTACTGGATTTTATTTAGTTATGTTGTATTTCTGGAAACTATATTTTTTAAAAGACATAATTCCCCTGTAATTGGAACTTATGCAGTCTGCAGGGCATATGTCTTCCAGGAGCTGGACAGAGAGGCTCAAGCAGGAAACAGCCAAATATCCACCAGATGGTAAATGCTAGTGCATTAAGTCACCACTGTTCTCTATTACATTTGAACAGGAACATTTAAATGGAACATAACCCATTGGGATAACTCTGCCTTCTTTTTCAGCCACCCTTCAGGCCTTCATGTCTTATTTCCTCTCTGCCAAGTTACATCTGACCCCCCATTTCACTGATCATTTAGACCCCATTAACATCATCTGTCACGTGCAGAATGTGCTTTCAGGATCATGGCCAAATCAAAGAGCTTCTTTGCTCACCTGGGACAGATACAAAGTCTAGCTTAAATGGAAAGACGTGGTGGTGTGCAAATAAGAAACAGAAATCACAGATCTGGCTTATTATGGCTTCAAACCACCTCTGGCTGAATCAACCAAAGTGAAGCATTTAGAGAGGGGTTTTCTGAAAAGTCTTCAAGGAGGTTGAAAGCTTGAGAATATGTTTTCAACGTTAAAATTTAAAGACTTGAAGAGACCGGCTCAGTGAGACAAGGGTATTCTGGGAGCAGGGAAGAATCTTCAGAATGACATAAGCACGAGGAGGTGAACTGCTGTGGGCATGCACAACTTTGATTGGCTGGAAAAGATACAAATCCAAAACAGACAGGCTTTTTCTACAGCCTCTCCAGTGAGTTGATAAATAAATATCTCCTTGAAAGAGGAATTGCTCTTGTGTTATGTTATATTTAGTGAAGCATATTATAGATTCTCAGACTCCTCTTCTGACTCGTGATAAAAATGATAGATAACATTTCCACATTGCTAATCTCTAAAGAACGATGAGTTGCTAATTGTCTTATTGCTTATCTATTTCTCACAGGAACCACAGAAGGACATGATATCCACGAAAGTTTGTAAGTAAGCAAGGAGTTAATACAGAGATGATTCTAAAAAGCCCCTCCTTTCAACAAGAACGGAGCAAGTTAGGCGTCCAAAGGTTAGACATTGGAAGAACTTTTCATGCTGTTACAAAACATGAATCTGTTTCTGGGATTCATGAAACCTCCATCCAGCCTTGGCACTGCTCACCCCATAGCCAGAGCACAAATTCACTTCTCAGGTTGAGCCCACAGAATTCTCCAGTCATCACACAGTGACAGTCCTTCTTTATCATTCGCTCAAGAAGTCCCTCTCCTAAACTATATCACTAAATCCTGAGTGGAACTGAGAATTCCTTCTCCTTTGACTGCTGCCTTCTTCATCACGAATGTTCTCATTAAGGACTTCTGGGCCAGTGTTGCAGAGAGCCGGGATCCCAAGGAGCCTCCTTTCTCAGGGTTCTGGTCCACCAGCCTTACCTCAAAACCACATCAGCGGCCTAAGGAGCTCAGGGCTCAGCATGAGGGCTTTGCCTCAGAGCCTCTGTCTTGTTCTCCAGGGCATAAAATAAAGGCCTGCTGGCTTTCATCTCTGTCAGAGAATGTTCTCTTGGCTCATCTTCACTCAGACTAAAAGCAGTAGAGCAGAGGCACCATAAACAAATGAATTTGCTTTATCATCCACTTTCTCACTGACTCAACAAACACTGTTTAGTCCTTCCTCTGTGCAGGACAGGATGCTAGGTTTTACTGGGAGTGAGGTGTGAAGGCAGAGGTCTCTGGGAGGACCGGGAGGCTCTCTGAGACTTGTCACATGTATGGAGACCACACAACTCCTCTGCTGCCTGCCCTGGTCTGGAAGTTCTTTGGTTCAAGCATGTGTAGAAAATGGGAGGCGCTCAGGGTCCTTGAGGGTCAAAACAAAAAGATGAATTTACTTACAAAACAGAAAGAGACTCACAGACATTGAAAACGAACTTAATGGGTTACCAAAGGAGAAAGGAGGTGAGGGACAAATTAGGATTTGGGGATTAACAGATACACACTACTACATATAAAGTAGATAAACAACAAGGTCCTACTGTATAGCACAGGGAAATATGCTCAATAGCTTGTAATAACCTATAATAGAAAAGAATATGAAAAGGAATATATAGGAAAAGTATATGTGTGTGTGTGTATATACACACACACATATAATTGAATCACTTTGCTATACACCTGAAACTAAGACAACATTGTAAATCAACTATACTTCAATAGGAAAAAAAAAACTAAAGGATAAAGGAACTGAATGAGAGAGAAATTTAGAAAAGACAGTTATAAGCCTCTTATTACATCACATGCTAAACAGGAGGCCTCCTCTTTTAACTTCAGACAAAACTTACTCCAGATGTCGGTCTTTGAGCAGACCACCATAAGCCTAGTCCTCACTGAGCAGGCCCTCTCAACCACACTTAAATGCAGATAAATTTCCTACTTAGACATTAGCTGAAACTGTTGAATAAATAGATGAAGGAGGTAGGAATACCCATCCTTTATTCGAGAGTGTGAAATAAGCAAAAAAGAGAAAGCAGTGTTCATTTGTTCTTGCTCTCTCTTTCTTTTTTTTTTTTCTCCCAAAAAAGAAGCAGGATGCACCACTCTATTTTCTTAGAAAAGAAATAAAAACTGAGTAGATAAGTGATGTGTCTTTTAAAGATGGTGCCAAGCCAGATGAGAACCCACCTCTCCTTTGAAGTTTTGATTTGCATGAATTCCTCATCATCACCCTGAGAAAGTTTCTCTTTTCTTCTAAGTCCCCAGAATAAGATAAGTTTTTGCTCTGGATTCTTCAGAGCTTCTGGTCCCGAGTGCGAATAGCCACTGGAGTTTGGAGACCAGAAAGTGAGATAAATTTTAGGGGTTCCCTTAAGGGACATAAAACTGATCTTTATGCAAAAGAAAAACCACTAAATATTTCCCCCTCCCTCTCCCTCTCCTCTCACATACACAGAGGCTGGGTGTTGGCAATGTTAGGACCTCTTCCAAGAAGACAGAAATGGCTGAATCTAACAGAATTCATCTTTAGAAGAAAACAGATGGTTATATAATATGTTTTGCGAGTTAGAAGAATTCCTAGAAAGAAAAAATAATAATCAATTGATGATGCAAATTAATTGTTGCCACTTATTGCCTTTTTTTTTTTTCTTTGCACAGAAGGTAATTAAGATGACGCTGGCAAAAGCTGCCTTGATTGTTTACAGAAATCGGAACTAAGTCATCAGCTTCTTCCATGCAAAGCAATGCGATCTCGCCCCTTCCATCTTCCATTATTTCCTCCAGTTGCCTTTCCTGTTGGGTGATGCTGCGCTATTTGTTGAGTCAGCCTGGTGTGTCTTCCATTTGAAGGCTAGTTGGCAGAGTAGATGGGCTTTTGAGATTCACTCTCATCCATCAACCTGGCAGGCTTCACCAGACTAGCCCAGCCAGGCTAACATCAGAGAAAACAAGCAGCAATCTGCCAGCCACTGCCCTGCATCCTTACACACTCACTTGCCAGAGTCCGTAGGGAATGCTCCCAGCCTCCCATTATAATCTGGAGTGTGCTAACCTCAGCTTGGGGGTGTACACCCACACACATGAAGGCACACATATGCACACATATGCTCATAACGTGCGCTTAGAAAAAATCCATTTTACCTACCTCTCTTGTTTTTTCCTTATTTCATCAGCAGAAATACTGTGATGAGTCTCCTTAAATGCAAAGACCTATGGTACACTTTTTCTCTTTCAATCAACAGCACAGAGATGAAGTCTGTTCTATGGGTTCAGACTTTCTGCACAAGGTGAAAAGGTGGCCGTCACATAAAAGTGATCAGGAGAAATGTTTGGAGAAACAGTACTTTTTTCTAGTTTAACTTCAGTGAATAGGAAGAAACACTGCCAGTGTGGGTTGGCATGACAACTATTCTGCTAGACTTGGCAAAATTGCCTCCCCACCCTACTCCCCACTCCTGGGTTTCAGATTTGCACTCCCACAAAAATCTTCCAGCCACACTGTTTGGAAGATGGAATAAAAACTATTAAGGTGCCATTTAAATCTCAATGGTTTACTGAAAGGACTGACATTTGCTGAACTTGTTTTTATGGAGGAAGACTTCAAACTTATTTTTACCCAAGATAGAAAGCAGACTAATCTCGAGCACTGATTGCCAGGAGAAAAGCATTTGCCAGTTATTAAAGCAACCACTGCATGAAAATGCCACTTGCATCACCCAGATGTTAACCTAACCGACAGACGCAACGTCCACCGCCTGACCCCCAGGTGCCCAGATATTTTAAGTGTGAAGATTCCTGGTGCTTTTCTTTAGGAAGGTGAACACATCCACTACCAGAATGGAGTTCCTGAATTCAGGGTTCCTTGATGGTAGCAACCACCAGGTGTTTGTTCAACGTACACTGTTCCTTCATGCAATTTCTGACTCCAAAAATGTGTGCCTGGAGCTCCGAGGCACTTACATTTTTAACAAGTTCTTTAGGTGGCACAGAATCATTTCTTCATTGCATTGCTGGCTAGAGGTAAAACTAGATCTAGATCCAGGTTTGTTGACTGCCAACAATATTAACAATTCTACACTTTATTCAGTTTTGTTGAGGAAAAATAGCAATGAAAATTTACCAGGCAAGGAAATACAGGACAGTGTATATTTAAGGCAAGTGTATTTACTGAAGCTTGGCAGTGAAATCTGAGAATATTACTGAGCTATCATTTAAGACTCTAGTTTAAAGGACTATGAGTAGTTCATCTAATTTTAATAACTGTTTTCAACTTTAAAAGTTTTTGTTAAAACGATGAGATCCCTCTACACAGTTTAGAGTATAAATCTCCAGAGTGCAAAGGTTAAGATTTCATAGTCCAATAATAACAAAAATTTCAGAAATCTAGCATAACTTGCTTCAGACCTCCAGTTCCTTCTTTATTCCATGTTCTAGGAGCTCTGGGAGCTCATAGGTATCTCAAGGGGAGGAGTCTGGTTTGTCATATGCCAGCGGAAGAGGTCTAGCCCTGTCCCCTGTTCCTGTAGTATGCACAAGTTCAGGACATGGTCTTGCCTTGATCATAATGACATTTTAGGGATAAGCTGGTCCATTTCCCCAGTATTACCATCAGTAGGAGGGGCCCAAAGTGGCTAAGACCCTTTGCATTCAAGTCCATATAACTTCCTCTCTCAGACCCTAGGCTGCCCCAGATTAGATCTAGGCAGAGCCTGGAGTGAAATTTGGTGGCAGAGTCTGTGCTCCAGGACACCCTACAGTGAAATATATTTTAAAGGCAGCCCAGAAATAGAAGCATTATATATATTTTGCTTATATATATATCTTTGCTTATAAAAATCAGTTTTAATTCTAGCATTTTCTTAAATTCCACTAGCTTCTATCTCTCTCTTTATGAAGTCCTGTTTCATTTACTCATTCCACAAAACAAATTCTTACAATGATTTGGATACAGTTAGATACAGGCTGGAGATACACAGTGAAAACTTTCATGTCCTAAAGGAGCTCATGGTCCAACTGGAAATATAGAAAAGACTCAAAAGCAGAATAAGGGACTCCTTGAGGGACAAATAATGAACTAGAGACAAGGGGAAGAGGGACCCTATGTCAGGCTGAACACCAAGGAGGCCTCATACAGAGGGATGATGAGCTGAGGTCTGCAGGAGGAGGAGTTGGTCAGGTGAGAAAGTTGGGTGCAGAGGTAGCCAGAGTGAGGCTGGCACACTTCAGCAGGAAAGCCAGCACCTGGCAAACACAGACCAGACTGGGGTTTAGGACAGGGCATCAGACTTATACTGTGGATCCCTCGGGTAGTCTGATGATGTCTATGAACCTTGTGGTAGGCAGAATAATGCCCCCCAAAGATGTCTGTATCTTAATCCCCAGAACCTGTGAATATGACAAAGGAGAATTAAAGCTGCAGATAGAATTAAGGTTGCTAATTAAAATAGGGAGATTGTTTTGGATTCTCCAAATGAGTCCAATGCAAAGGTCTTTATAAATGGAAAAGGGTGGAAGGGAAGTTTGGAGCAGTATGATTTGAGAAGGACTCAAATCTGGCGTTGAAGATGGAGGAAGAGAGTCGTGAGCCCGGGAATGCGAGCAGCTCCATGAGCTAGAAAAGCCCAGCAGGCAGATTCACCTCTAGGAAGGACACAGCCCAGCTGACACGGTGAGTCCTGCCCCATGAGACCCGCTTCAGAATTCTGACCTCCAGAACAGCAAGACATTAATATGTGCTGTTTTAGTTCCTGGTCATTTCTTAGAGCAGCAATAGAAAATTAGTACAGACCTCTTCGTGGAATGCTTGTAAATGAATAGTATTACAATGGAAAGCAGCTATGTTGAAATTATCAAAATATTTTAAAGTGGCATAATATATATATTATATATGTGTGTATTTTTATTAATGCACTAAGATTTTGTGGCAGGTAAAATAATCACTACAATTTTGAAGCAGTGATGGCCATAAACAATATTTTGAGATGAAACAACTGCAGCATGACATAAAATTACCTGTGATTTCTAACTGGGATGGTCACAAGTACTAGTAACATTATTGTAGTTTGTTGCCTACATTCATAATTGAAGGAAATGCCAAATTTCCATCAGAGGTTAGTAAAAATAAATATGCAATTTTCCCATTTAAGTTCTGGAATTCTGTCTGGATAGCCATTAACCTCATTAAGAATTCCTGATGTAGAGAGGAGGTTGGCTGTGGTTAAAGCAAGTTATTTCAGGGCAAGCACGTTGGACCATAGGCAGCATCCTGAAAGGAGTAAACACAGGAACCAGCAGCCCAAGATGGAGTCATAACCCAGGAATGAAGCCAAGAAGATGAGAGCAACAGAGCCTCGTTCTCAAACCCAGGCCACACCTGTGGGGATGTGACACACCAGGCTGGGGAGACAGACACCCAGAAGCTATGATCACTCCTAAGCAGCCTCTTACTGGGTTGAAGTCAGGGGTATAAGTAGGTCATAGACTATTTACTTTGCCCACGAATTAGTATTATGATTACTATTTTGTATTTTTATTTTTTAATTGTATGATTTTAAACAGGGAAGTGAACATAGTTTAGACACACTGATTCTTGACAATTTCATTATCCCAGAAAGTGTTCTTGTGTCCTTTCCTAATCAAAATCTGACCTCCCCTTGTAAAAGCAACCACTGCTCCTATTTCTATCGCCATTCGTTAGTTTTGGGTGTTCTTGAACTTCATATGAATGGAATTTATGGTATGTGCTATCTCCCATCTGGCTTCTTTCACTCAATATAATGTCATCAAGATTGATCCATGTTGTTGTTGGATGTCGACAGTGTGTTCCCTTTTATTGCTAAATAGTATTCCACTGCATGGATACATCACGATTTTTATATATTCTTTTATTGATGGACATTTGATGGAAATAATTGCTGTTTTTTTCAGGAGTATTTTTCGGCTACTATGCCAGCAAGGTAGAAGAATTCACCCTACTTTACTTCACTTAAATGTACTAAACTTGGGCAACTCCTTCTCAACATTTGATGTCAAATTTTTAAATTTAGTTATTTGAATGGGTCTGAAATGGCATCTCACTGTGGTTTTAAATTTGCATTTCTCTGATGGACATTGTTGTTGAGCACAACACAACCCTACTTGCCACTGCCTTTTGATCTTGTCAGTATTTGAGCTGTGAGGAAGTCTGGCTACAGTTGCAGGTATTTTTGGTTCACCCTTAGATTCAACTCAGTCAGAGTCCTGGAATCCAGTTACCATGGGAGAGTAAGGTTTTATGTTATTTCCTCTCTACTTACATCCTCTTTACTATTGCCCTCTCGGCAAAATTTGGTTTAGAGGGAGAATTATTGAGCCAGTTCTGTTCATCAAGGCTTCCTGTGTCTACTGCTCTTTGCTAGCTCATAGAAAAGTTTGATTTAAATTTCGTATGGATTTTTCTCCTTGTAAAATTGGAAACAGAGGGCTTTCATATGCTTATATATCCTAGCTGGAAACAACAGTCTTTTCTTTCTACCTTTTTCTAGTTTTTAACTAGAAAACTAATTGACAACAATTAAAAATTAGGAAAACCCAAAGACATATGAAGATTTCCAGCTTTTGTTGATAGTAAGTTCTCTTGAATTCATTAGGTCTGCAGCCCTCTATGCAGTGATTAGTCACAGCCAAGGAGAGGCTTCTTCTTCACTCGAGATGGGCATCCCCCTACTTCAACCCAGCTCTCTCCACTTCCATCATCCAGCCCAAGCCACACTACCTGTGACTCCTGGTCTTTTGGATATTCATCACCACATCTTTCCATCAGGGCTGAAGGAGAGTCCTTCAGCAGGGTTTTTTAGCGAAATTCTGATTCTTTTAAACCCAAAGGCAATAAAAATTAGGTCAAAAACATCTCAAGTGACTGATAATCTTTTCTGGTTCAAGTCTCTGATCATATTTGGCAAGTAATTTTTCTCCCTGATAAAAAATCAGGAATAACTGCAAAAAAGTATCTCTTGATTTAGGATAGAATGTCTCTGCGCTGGAATGATAGCGATGCTCAGAGACTAGAGAAATTACCTTTACATTTGCATTCTTTGAGCTGTTAGCCCTGAAGTATTGTCTGATGATGGACAGGTGACAATGAAACATACTGGACAATAGTTTTGACCTTTCTTTCAACACAACATCAATCAGTATGTCCCAACTTAGTTTACAAGTCACCATTACAGGAGCTTCTTGCCATAAAATTCCCTGCTCCTGGGACTTCTAATTAGAATCAACTTCAAACAAGAAGTCCCAGCTTGTTTCTTATGTTCCTCTCACTTTCTGAACTTGGGATGCTCCCAAACTATGCCCAAGTTTAGTACATTTAAGTGAAGTCAAGCAGGATGAGTTCTCAAAAAAAAATCTTTTTATCCAAAATAGAAGTGAGCCTCCTATTGGAAGGTCACCAGTAAAGATCTATCAAGTAAACAAAATTTAAAACTCATAGTTAGAACTTAAATGATATGCTTTAACCAGCATCAAAATTCATTCCTGTAACTAAACTATCATTTTGTATGACTGTTCTGCAACCAGTCAAGAGCTTCTTGGGGCTAGAGACTACGTCTTATTCATCACATGACCTCAGCACCAAGCCCACTGCCAGGCATCTAGTGGAAGTTCAGTGAATAGATTGTAAGCAGTAGTCTTTTCTGAATAATGCTGGATGTGAGTTCAGAAAAAAGCCAGGGAGCTCAAATGCGCACACTTGCTGATTTCTGAAAGTAATGGGTTAAAAGATTTCAAAGTCACATGTCTTGTAACAAACCTAGAATATTCCAGAATATATTAAGATTTTGGTCCTAGTAAGGATTGGTGCGGGGAGGGTGATGGAGAACTCCGCAGAAAGAACCTTCTCATCCTTTGTTAGTTGTGATTCCACAGCTCTCCAGGAACTAACTGTCCTTTGGTAAAACTCAGGGTTCACTCAGTGGGCATTCATAGGTCAGCCCATATTTTAAGGGCAAGAACAGGAGGGAAGGTAATGCTGAACGGATGGTTTCCTTAGACCTTAGGAATCTGAAACCCTGAACCTTTCATGGTGACATTTTACAATGTATGTTTTTTGCTTCATTGAGAGCCACGTCCAATTCATAATAGCCCATTGTTGAAGCAGCATCTCTGCTTCCTATTTCTCAATTCTAAATACCTTGGCAAGGTGTGCACATTCTCTCTCCATGTTACCCATAGACCTGTTTACCGGAGAGTCTGATATTTCTTAAGTAATGCCTGAGATGCCAAATTAGCTTGAACTGCTTCCTCTTACTTATTTTTATATAATGTTGATTTCAATTTAACGCTAATGTTTTTAAAAATGGGAACAAAGATAACCAGGAAAACCTGATTGTAAATCAGGTTATAAATGGATAGAAGACTGGGCTTTAAGGCAGACCATGAGAGGGTAGGTTACTGGGTCCCCTGCTATCTCAGTTGTAGCAACTGTCAAAGAGGAAGATGAAATTTAATGTTACCTTGCCATTTTAGAATTGACACTAAAAATGAAATTTCCCACCAGCCTTTAATTTTTTAAATAAATATTTTATTGAAGTTGAACATCTATAAAGAAAAGGGCACAATTATGGTTCTCTTGCTTAAAGAATTATCCCCCAAAACACTCAAGCATGTAAGCATCACTTGATGAGGAAATCAATCACTACCAGCATTCAAAGCCCTCCTCATGGCTCACCCAGTCAAGACGCTCTTGGTCCTCCCCAAACATAACTCTATCTTTACTTCTAGCACCACATATTACTTGGCTTTTGAACATTATAAAAAGGATATTATACCACATATATTTTTATGTCTGTAAGCCATATATTGGTGATAATCAAAATTCAGATTTATCAACATAGATGACCAGAGTATTGGGCCTTTGTTTCTATACCTTTGTGTCATTAAGGATTATTCAGGGAGGGAAAAAATGACCATGCATTTTGAGTGAAGAGATACTTAATATAAAAAAATTAGAAAGAATTGGAAGAGTTGAGGGAGCAAAGGTCAAGAGTCCATTTTAGGAGACCTAGAGATGCACAGTGATGGCAGGGAAGCCACTGCCAATGACCTCAGCTGTTTGTCTAAAGGACCCCCTGTAGCCTAGGGAAACCACCAGCGATGATCTTAGCTCCCTACCCATGGCTGGCGCAAGAGAAAAACACCTCTTCTTCCAAATTTCACCTAAGTTTCTATCATTGGCAGATTTATCCCAGAATTCTACTGGCAAGAAACTCAGGAAAATGACATTCTGCATGTGATACAAGAGAGAATACTGAAAGGGGCAATGATGCTGCTGAGCTAAAAACCTCATCTGGCAGAAGCTTAGTTTTAGATTAGCTGATGGAAGAGAATCAGCCTGTCTACATCTCTGACCTGCTAGTCTCTCCTAACTCTTCAGATCCATTTCAACACAAATCCTATAGCACCCTCCTTAGGGAAACTTGAAAGCCTACTTCTATTTTACTTTTTTTCAAGACCAGTGAATTAGAAGGTCCTTTTATCTTGCAGATTGCACGAGCAGCTTTTAAAGATAAGTAGGCCAGTGTGTACTCATCTGAGGATCCTTGGAATTAGAGCAGAATGCAATTCATCATACTGAATGGAACCACTTCCCACTGACCATGTGTCTCAGATGGCGAGACCATCTCCTAGGGACAGACATAGTTGAAAATAATTACTATTCATTATCCTCTACTAACAGAAACGATTTTCTCCCCTCACCTAGTTTCCAATGTTAGAAGCCTGTCCCGTCCTCACAGAGGAATTACCAGAGAGGTGTAGGAGCTGTGTTTGTTTGCTTCTCTGTGCATTTAAGTATCCTGAAAATCTAATCTCCAGAAGGTCCCAGTAACCAGGCAACACAAGACATGCTCCAATTACCAGGTCCTCGATCCACTTTTTCTCTGCTATTCTAGTTCAAAATAAAGATACCAAAGGCAGAACTGCAGAAATTAGATTTGAATGTTTATTACTGCAAGCAGACAACTGAACTTCCCCCTACTTCTTATTGCTGATCAGAAATTCTGAGATGTGTTTTTAAAAAGATTAGAATAACAAATCTCACTTAAGAATAAGATCAGATCTAGTTCCCTGTTTTTGTTATAGAAAAAAAGAGCTTGGAAGGAGATAGCTTTTGTCTGGTGACAGTTTATTTTAACCCAGACGCTTTCTCCATTTGTAATTTAGTCTCACTTGTGTTTTCAGAAGTTTTGCCAATTCAGATGGGTTTCTTGGGCGGGGACTAACAGACAAGGTTAAACACAGCTGTTCTGGTGCCTGAACTCCTTAAGAGTCCAGCAGGACCTGAGCTGGTAAAATAAACTCAGAGAGGGCTGTCTGGACCCACTTTTCTAGAGACAAAAAGAACATAAATAAGCATAGAATCAACAAGCCTCCTGGGCTAAGGTCAGAGGCAAACTGGGGACATGAATTTACAGAGACAGATACTGTCTAAAGTACATTTGCTACAAGACAGTACAGAATTGGACGTTCTGGCTTCCAATCATCAGAGTATCACAAGAAAAAGTGGTCCAGATTGACAATGACCTTGTCAGCTCTTTTACAATAAATGTTTCATTTACTGGGAATTCGGTTATCTGGTTGCAGAAGATAAAAATGACATTGAGATGCAAGGTTTATAATTCTTCAGTGAGCTAAACACACAGTCCTAAGTATGCAGATGAAGGGGGTAATTCTTTTCCCAAATGGTACCTCAATCTCCAGCGATTTACAAAGTATTTTTATACACATCATCCAGCCTCCATGGTGCATGCATCCCGGTTACACAGATGAGTTGAACTGAAGACAGTTTCATTTGCCACTTTCCAGGATCTTCCGTTCCCTTCTGGGCAGTATTAGTTTCCATTTGGCCTATTAGACATCTTTGTCATTTGACTCTTCCAGGCACAGAGGAAGAGACAAATAGACTAGAACTACTTAGTCCTAACATCTTAGACTGAGTCCCTCAGTCTCCCTTGATTTCAGCTTCTTCAGACATATGCTGTAGATATGTTGTCAAAATTGTAGTAATTCTCACCAAAAAAATAAGGTGGTAAGAATGCACTGATGTGGCTATGGAGTTTTTCTACTCAGTGGAAATATAAATTAGTGTGACTTTTTTGTTGCTGTTATGTAATATAATTTTAAATGTAAAATGTTATTTCTAGTAAATAGTTATTCCAATGAGATAGTCACATAAATAGGCAAAGATATACAAAGGTGTTCATCACCATTAGAAACAACAGAAACATCCACCGACATGGGCCTATTCCCACAAGAGAATCTTCCCACAAGAGAATTTGTGCATCCACTAAAGAGAATCACGGAGATTTAAATTTGTTGAATTGATGGAGGCACCATGACATATCTTTGAGAGAAAAGGAATTATGAAGCAGCATGGTTGATCTAGTCCCATTTATGTGTAAATCAAAGAAATCCCAGATCCCACTGTGATCTAGTCTTGGCACCATGACATTCGCAGAAGCAGCCCAGCTACCAAGCGGCTTTACTGAGCAATTTCAGTCTTTGCTTTCAACTTTCAGAAAACATTAAAGACCATACAGTTCCCAACCCACAGTACCACATCTTAAAATATCTTCTGTACCTTTTTCATCCTGTTCTCTTTCACACTATAATAGCTCCTTCCAGAAGGCTCTGTCTTCCCAGCAGCTTTTCCAGTCTCAGCCACAAACTTTGCTCGCAGATTGATCAACTCCTCCTCTTCCCATCCGTCTTCCCTCTTCCTTTGGGTCTCTCTCTTCCGTAATTACCATAATCTGAATAATAAGGTAGAAGGAGACAAAAATGGTAAGTGAACAAAATTTCCCTTCCAGAGAGTAAAAAGAAAAGAGATTGACTGTTTATAAACAACAACGTCTTAACCTTGTAGCAAATACAAACTTACTACACTGGTATCTATCATGTATACATACAGAGACGTGTCTGCAAGGATGCTGACAAAATTCTCAACAATACTGATCTCAGTTGGGATTTCCCTGTGAATTTTGTTTTTAACTTTATATCTCTCCTCCCATCTCTTTGAATTATTCATGATAAACGTGTTTTGTATATAACCTGAAATGAGAAATAAACTCATATCAACATGTAGAAAACATGTAACAATGCCCACAGGGAATAATGAATGCAAAAAAAAATACACTATTTTAGTACAGAATATATGTATTTTAAATAAATACAGTTGAATTGTCTCTTTCTGTTTTCAACATTAATGTGCTTTATTATTTTGGAATTATTTTAATTACTCCTACATGTTATGGTTGATCAGTGTTCTTAACAGTTGAATACTTCCATACATTGCTTAATTTGTTATTTTCCTACCACCAAATTAATCCTGCTTAATTTGTGAATCCACTGCATTGGGACTTGTACAGTGTCTAATGACTCAAACACTTCCAACAAACTAACTGTGATCTTTTTCAGCCATCTGCCCGGAAGTCATCATCTTGTGGGGGTCTCTCCAGTGAATAGGAGGTTAGTATATGTATGTTGGTATCTATTTCAATCTCTCCACACTTACACATCCCTGTATCTCTTTCAAAACAGATAGCATTTATTTATTTTTATGCCTTGTAAGCCAGACAGATTTCCCTGAAAATCAAGGTAGCTACCTCTGCAGTTCCCAAAATTCTGACTCATGAGTCTTTTCTTAGCTGGGGGAATTCTGAAGAGAGGTCTGTAACACATTGCTGGTGGGGCCCAGTCCCACAACTGCTAATAACTAGTGCCAGGCAAATGGTACTCCTGGTTCTTGAGAAAGGAGCCTGTTAGTCAGACTTTCCATCCAGAAATGCTAAGTAGCACCCATGCTTACAGCTGGAAATTCCATCCTGGGATTCCAGAAGGCAGAATTTGTTACTCAACAACTGTATTTACCTTTCAAAGTTCCTTCAGCATGATAATGAAATAACTGTATCTGCTCTAGTCATAGACAACTTGAAGCAGGTGTCTTTGTAAGGAGAAAAGAAATAACTGCTGATCAAAATCCTGAAGGATCTTAAAAAATTGTAAAAGTGACTGGAAACAAGCTTCATTTAATAGGCTGGTTACGGAACAGAACATTCAGAGGGAAAAGTGCCCAAAGGAAGTGGAAGGTGGCTGATTTTTTAACCCCACAGATTCAGGTGTCAGGAAGGGACTATACCCCTCAGTGTTATTACATAAATACTAAGCAACATTTTAATAAATATAAGCAGGAAAAAGATTGATGTGTTTTAAGATGGAGCGTAAAACATCAAAAACCAAAGGCTGAAACAGGAAAGAACTTGGCTCAGGAAGAGGACCCAAGAAACACATGAGGACTGGGCTCTATAACATTTAACAAAACATATCCAACCACAGCCAGCTTCATGAGGCATTAGGCAGGTGATTCTGTGGGCGGTGAGCCTCTCACATTCCCTGATCAGATACTGAGTGCATCGGATTGTGGAGGTCACAGTCCCTTGGGGGTCACCTGCAAGGAGGGGAGATTGATTTCCCTGCCCTTGGCCAGGCCCATTTATTGGTCCAGTGGCTGTACATTGATACATAGTTATTTTATATACTTCTGTTTTACTTTTTCTTCCTTTAATTATCTCTCTACTGTCAAGAGTTAATATTTTTAGTTATTTAATCGTCTACCTCCTAGAAATTTTCTGCCCAGAGTCTCATCTCTTGTTCTAGACCAAGAATCGGAAAACAGCCAAGAGGAAAAGTTGACACTGAAGTCAGTTCACCTCTCTGCTGTTCCCTTTTCTCTGGGATCTTAGCCCCTTAAGTCCTAATTGCTTTGCAGGACTGCAACAAGATTTTTTTAAATGGCTTTTTGTCTTCCAGTAGGAATGTAGGTATTCCATCATAGTTGGAAATTGATGACATAGTTTGATGTCATAAACTAGACAGCTGTTCTGTAAACAGAAAGAACAAATGAACATTAGCCATTCCAGAATCCTATCGTTTTGAGCTCAGAGACTCTAATTTTTAATTAGTTTGCATTAAATATTATTTTACATTAGTTCTTTAAATTAGACTATGTCCTTGAGGTTTCTTTTTTTTTTTTTTTAATGAACACTTTAGGTGATGAATATCACTTAACTGCAACATTTTCCAGCCTGAAAACTTTGTGGATATATATTAACCCATAATGCTTCTAGGCCTGGATTGTCTTTGTGCTCAAGTTAAACAATTGAATACTTTCTGATGAAAATATTGGCCCTGCCTTAGGGTACACCCTTTACCCAACCCCCGTGTGAACATGGGGCTGACACGGGGCAGTCACGTGCCCTGATTAAACTCCTCATTATTCATAAATGTCATAAGGAGACGTCAAACTTGCCATTCTCTCAGTTTATTCTTAAAATATATGTAGGGAACTTCTCTTTATCAGTAACCTAGAGATTGGGTCCTAAATAGACAATATACTGTGAATTTCCTTGTGGAACTTTTTTTTAATAAAAAGCTTAGTTCTGAGAAATATCATTCAAGGAAGATTACCATAAATCTGTAATAGTCCACTCCTTCCTCTTGAATCTAAAAGAGTTAAGGAAGAAAATCAAAGCTTTAGATGTAATAGGTTTGGTGTCTTGTATACCAGCTATGCTTTGCATTGTGCCTCTCTAACTTGCAGACAGGGATCTAAGAAGAGGAAGTCATTCTACACTTGCGTTTTTATTTATCACAGAAATTATTGTTGAGGATGTTGATCTCCATGGGAAATCACAGGAGATGTTTCTCTCAGTTCTCCGTATCAGGAAGAATTGTGCATCTCTGAAAATAAAGGGGGTTGTTTTCATTTTTAGGCACTCTAAACATTGTTATCAATTATGTTTCATTTTGTTTGGCAGCTAGGAAGCTCAGAGCCAACTCTGGAACCCTCTTCAGGTGATGTATTGCAAATATTTTTTGTGTTAACCTTGTCTCTGGTTTTATTTTATTTTCCTTCAGTTATTCTGTAGCATTGTATATGTGTTTTTAGATACAACTTCAAATAATTTCTGGAATGAAACAAAGGATAAATAACATGAATAAATGACCTTA
Source organism: Camelus bactrianus (assembly GCF_048773025.1). NCBI lineage: Eukaryota > Metazoa > Chordata > Mammalia > Artiodactyla > Camelidae > Camelus > Camelus bactrianus. Next base: position 19,084,676 of record NC_133552.1, read on the forward strand.
AGAGTGGGGATGGGCTGTCCTTGCTTCTCCAACGTTTTTTTATCTTTTGGATCAACCCTCCAGGCATGGGCAAAGCAGACAGCTGCATCTCTCTACCGCCCCAACCTCCGAAGCAGTGATTTGCTGGGAGTTTCCACGCTAGCTGTGCGAAGAAAATGAGGTGAGAGGAACGTTGAAGGAGCCCATCAACAAGGTCAATCAGTAATTCACAGCAATTGATGGGTTAGAGATCTGTTTTGTGACAGTCTTTCCCAGCTTGTAATTTTATTTAATTCTATAATTCTATGAGCAGTCATTAAACTTACAGGTTAATTCTAGTTTTGTTAGTCCTGTGACCATTCTTGGTGTTTCTTGAAGCCCTTATCTGTAGGAGTTCCTGCTGCTCAGATTCTTCCAGAAGGTTTTGTCCAACACTGAAATCTGAATGAAGACTCCCTGCCCCTGTTCCCACGTCTCCACAGCACAACAAAAATGAGGTTAGCAGCACTCCTGGATCAGCCATTCTAGCCCCTATAGAAGTGATTCTTAAAGTGAGTGGGAGGGGAGGGGGACATTAAACGTATCTGCTCTTTTGAGAATCCTAAATTTAGGATTATATTGAAAATGTAATCAACTTCAGAATTATTTGCTTCCTCTAAAACTTTCCTGTGAATCTTTACTTGAGGCAGGGTATAAAAAAATGAAAATATTGTCCTTTTTTTATGAAACACACTTTACATTTCATATGATCAACCAAATGTGGAGATTGACATGAAGATATACCAACCTCAGCAAATTTCAGAAAGGGTCCTGGGCAGTATCATTCTCTCACTCATGGACCTAGCACCATGCTAAGCCACTGAAGATAACTTCCGAAAAAGAGTTTAGGGTCTGATAGAAGAAAAAGGAGAGGAATAGGGAAAACAGATGTCAACATGGTCCTATAGTTGAGGAACAGAGAAGGTACAGTGATGCCTCAAAGAAGATAGTGCTCCATCTGGGGGACCTTGGAGAAAGGTCAGAGAATTAACCTTGGTGGTGAAAGATAAGTGGTAGTTTGCCAGGTAGAGAGGGGGAGGGGACAACTTGGGCAAAGGGGGTAGTAAGTGCAAAGATGTAGCAGAAAAATGAGATTGGGGAACTTCCCAAGAACGTGCATTGTTTTCCATAAAGACTGAGAAGAGCCAAAGGAAAAAAAAGCAAATTGGGAAGAGAAAGTGAGAAAGAAAGAGCGAGAATGGGAAGGAGGGAGGGAGGTAAGGAGCAAGGACTGAAAAAGAAACAACATTGCTACTGATCTGGAGTTTAAGTGTGGACTTGGAGCCCAAGAGAAAACCAGAAGCTATGTTAAAAAGATGGGAAACCATAATGGACAGATTTTGAAAGAAGCTGAGTAGAAAACCTCATCTTTACAGAGAGAAGTTACAAAATGCTTAGGGTCTTCCAGAACCTCTCTAAGCTCTTCAGGATAAAATCTAAACTCCTTCGGTGAAATGCATATCAGCTCTTTTTTTGACGGTCTAGCATCTTATCCCCCTTCCTAATTCCTTGGAAAATTATTGTTCCCCATTGTGTACCAGCTTGGTGGAGTAAAGCCTAAGAATGAAACTGTTACTATATAGGTTGTTTCCTATCTCTTGGTATTTCAGAGCTCCCTTGGTTTCTGACCGTTGCCACACCCTTGTTCTCAAGCTTATCATCAGATCCGTGAGAGCCATGATGTTCTTTCAATATCCTGTTATGCCCAGATAAGGCCAGTCAACAGCTTTTAACCAAAAATACTGTTTTGACCAAGTATATCCATTTTCAACTGCTGCTGTAACAAATTACCACAAACTTAGGGACTTAAAGAATATTAATTTATTGTCTTTACAGTTCTGTAGGTGAGAAGTTCGGCATGGGTCTCATTGGGATAAAATTAAGGTGTTGGCTGGGCTCTGTTGCTATCTGGAGGCTTCTTGGGGAATCAATTTCTTTGCCTTTTCCATCATTTTAAGGCCATCTGCATTCCTCAGTTCATGGCCTTTTACCTCCATTTCCAAAGCCAGCAATGGTGGATTGAGTCTTTCCATACTACCATCTCTCTGGTTCTCCAAAGTCTTAATAAAAGCTCTGTCTGCTCTTAATAAAGGATTCATGTGACTAGATTGGACCCACCTGGAAAATCCAGGATAATGTTAGCATCTCAAAGTCTTTAACCTTAAACACATCTGCATAGTCTTTTTCTGTCATTTAAGGTAACATATCACAGATTCCTAGGGTTAAGGCTAGGATGTCTTTGGAGGCAAGTAGTTTCTCTCCAAACAGGGCAATCAAAGTTTACATCACCATGGTGGGATGGGTCAACATCATATTGTCTCCTGTGTGGTGTCCTGAGAAGAATGTAGATAGCACACATATGGGGGTATTTCTATCAAGAATGCGTGGGCATTCTTGTTTGAGCAGGAGGAATTGAATAGAGTCAGGCTGAAGAATATGAATGAATGAATGAATGAATGAATACAGAAATAAACAGAGATACAGAATTTAAAATGTCGAGACTCCAGAGCTGGGTTCTCATCCATCATCAAGAAGCAGACTTTTATTCAACTCTCCTAGGAAAACGCATTTACATACATAATACCCTACAGAGATTACTATCATCTTAGACACCAACCTGTTGCATTGGCTTTCAGTTCATCTCTGCTAAGGTTGAGAAGAATAATATTGGGCGAGGGTAGATTTTAGAAGGACATAAAAGAACAAAACATGAAATCTGAAATGCTTAAGTTCCGATTCCCTCTCCCTCTTCTTCTTAACTTCGCTCCAAAATTGCTTTGAGGAGGAAGTGGGGGAGCCTCTAGAATTTTTTTCTGAGCTCTACTCTCCTGCCCCATCAAGTCTAAAACTGTCGGTTTTCTTTCTTTGTTGGCTTTTCCTTCATGAAGAACTTTTATACACCCAAAATATTCAGAGGATAAAATAACCTCCTTACCCATCTTCCCACTTCAGCGCTTGCTCCTTCTCATCCATTCTTCACATGGAAACCAAAAGGCTATTTTTAAGACATTAAATCAGAGCACTAACTCTCCCATCTAAAACATTCCATTTATTTCTCACCATACTTAGACTAAAAACCAAATTTCTGACCATGACCTCCAAGCCCTGTATGACCTGTGCCCTGTGTACCTTCCTAGCCGCATGCCCCACCTCTGTTTCCTTCCCTCGCTCTCTTCCATCCACCTTAGTGCCTCTCAGCCTCTTGAAAGTGACTGGTCCAAAAAGTGCTATTCTAAACCAGATAAACTGTGCTTACAGGGAAGTAACCTACAGAATTCAAGTCTTCCAGAATCTCACGGAAGGGCTGAAGTGTCAGTCAATGAAGTTTCTACCCTGGGAGACAGAGACCCTTATGGTATCAAACCAACATCTGTTATTCTACTGTCAATATATGAGAAATCTAAGCAGGCAACTGCTTCATTTTCCCCTGCTCTGAGTGCCATTGGACCACGCCCCTACCCTCTCCCCCATTATTACTCAAGCGAGACTACAAAGCTAGAACTGAGCTCCTGACGGTATATGGAGTGCCATGGTTAATAACCCAAGTCTGATTTAGACAACACTAGGTTTGAAAACTGGCTTTACCATTTAGTGACTGCAGGACTTAGTAAGTCAATCTTACTGAGCCTCAATTTTCTACACTATATTGTGATACTTATTTGACTTCAAGAAGGTTAAATTAGAAAAAGCATATAGAGCCCTTGTCAGAGTAAAGCACTCAAGCACTGCTAACAGTGACCAAACAGAATCGTAGTCCTGGCTTTAATTTTTGCTGTTACAGACTTCATAGGTGCAGACTGATTAAGCAGGGAAAGAGCCAGCAAAGCAGTCACCTTGTTGATTGTGATTGTGTTAGACTCTGCCTGAAGCCTTGCAATACCTAGTGTAGTGCTGGCTACACCATCGGGTGATGTTTCTCAAGTGAGGCCCGGAAACCCCTGTATGAGGGACACTTGTCATGAGACACGTTCCTGAGATCCACCCCAAACCTCTCATCCAGAATCCCTGGGGTTGCAGGCAGAAATGGACATTTTAAACAAGTTTCCTAGATAATTGTTACTGTACACAAAGGTTCACAGCGTGTAACTGGTACTCGAATCAAAACTGACTTATTTATTAAACTAAAATAGAATCTACAACTCTGATCCCAGAGGCAGACAATCTCCTCTAGCTTTGCATCTTTCAAAAAAATCTTTCTCCAAAACATAAGCAATATATTAGAATTTTTTAAAAAAAGAAATGCAGTGAACAAAAGGTCAAGAGTTCCTGGGATATTTACTGCAAAGCCCTAGAGACCTCCTCTTTGACATTCCAAAGGCCCTCAATAGGCCCGTAAACTGACTGTTACATAACCACACTCTCATAGAAATCCTTCCTTCCAGAGACCTGCTTCCCACAGTGCAGGTTCCATCAGGTGCAGGCTTATAGCTCATGTGCAGTATTGGCACTTCATCACTCTTATCACCCTGTATGTGTGTTATAAAGAATCGGAGTCCGTTTTTGATGTCTGCTGACAACTTTCCAACCACATCATTTCCCTTCTCCTCTGCCCCACATCCAGACCAGCTGATAAGAAGCCTGAGGGCTCCCTCCTTTGGTACCAGCAGGAAATTCAAATCGTGAAAACTTCAGCGTAGATAAGGGGACACTCACTCCATCCCTACACTAACCATCATGAAAAGCCAAGCCAGTCACCCCTTCCTGTGCTCTCAAGCCTTTGGATCTGCTTGGAAGTTTGCCCTGCTCTACCTTAGCATCCTCATTCTGTGAGTAATAAACCTTCTCAGGCTCTCTTAGCATGTGTGTGTGTGTGTGTGTGTGTGTGTGTGTGTGTGTGTGTGTGGCATCAGTCTAGACACCTGAACTAAATTTAGGTGGTGGCAGGTCCATCCCATTTCCCTGGAAGATGGCAGTACCCTTTAAACCATCTCAGTGTCTGAAGTTTCTCTGTCCAGTCTGCACATAGCTGAAAGATTCACCTCTCCAACATGCGGCTCTGGTTTTGTCACTTCTCCACTTAAGGTTAGAATTAAAATTTTTTAATGGTTTCCCTACAAAATCAAGTTCTAAAATCTTACCCTGGCATCTAAGAGCCATAATTTTAATACAATTCCTTTTTCTAGGCCTGTCTCCTCTAACATTTTCAGAAACTCCATTCTTTATCCAAATAGCTGAATTACTATTTCACAAAGGAATTTTAATGTCTGACTTGTATTCACAATTGGTCTTGTATGTGCTTTTCCATTGTTGTCTTAAAGTATTACTTATATCTTATGATGTTATTTAAACTTTCAGTTCTTAACAATTTTCCTCTACTAGATTTTAAGAAGACAGGAACTTTCTTTGTTCCTCCCATAGGACTTAAGGCAAAGTCTGGCCCATCATATGTGCTTACTGAATGTTTATTCTCCTGATTTGATTTTATAAAGAGTCATAAATCTGCTCTAGGATTTCTTAAGGGTGCAAAATTAAAACAGAGGATAATTTTTGATATAGACTTTTCAGTCATATTTTATGTTTTAATCATATATGACTTTATGGGGTTGGGTTTGCAAAAATATTCTTTCATATAAAAATGAAATGGATCTGTCCTTTATTGTGACAAACAAATTCAAACTTTTCTCACAATTATAAGCTATCAAGGATACAATTGCCTGAGGCTGAATTATTAAATCAATTGGTTTGTTTCAGACGTACCGATTTTTACAGGAATTTTTCTAATCATATGCTTTTAGTGTAGACTTTGATCATTCAATTAACACTAATAGGCACCGTATTGCTAACAATTGCAGCATGGTAATTTTTTTCCCATTGGATTGGTGTTCACATGGGCATACACAACAGGGATTTTTGGCTCCTTCAAAAAAAGCATTTTTCTTCTTTAAGCCCTCCATCCAGTGTCTTTCCTGGGCAGATAATAACTCAAGGAGAAGGGCTTGGGGCATCAGATTTCTCTCAGTAACAACTGTCATCACTCCAGTAAAGCTTCTATCACAAAGATACAGGGTATCTGCGGCAACCAGTGGAATTCTGACTATTTGTGTGAAGGCCAAGAAACATAGGTGGCTCAGTTTTCCCTTAAACTTGGTTAGATGCAAAGAAAAGGATGTCTAGCAGAAAGCCTTCTATAATCTAGAAGCTGAACAATATTTATACCAGTGCCTTTCTCAAGAACCTCCTAATAATATCCAAAACCAGGTTCGTTTCTCATTTATTAGGTAATTTGCTTAATAAAGACAGGTGAGTCTATAGCCCTGGACACAGAACCATCTGGGAATTGGGTGCTGTAAGTTAGAAAAGACTTTAGTAAAATATGTTTTGTGTGCCTTACTTGGACTTCCCTGAATATTTTTGAGAACCATATTACAACTTGGATTGCCTATTTCTACTGTGCTTTTGTACAGTGACATTGCTTAGGGATTGGATTCCATGCACCACAGCTGCAAACTCTAAATTCTCCAGCACTTTGTTAGTTTTTCTGCTACTACATCTGCCATTCACTAAAAAACTCACTGTACATACACAAGACTCAAGATGCTCTTGGTGACTAGGCTCTTCCCCATCCAACTCAACACACTTCTTGTGTCTTCTTCCTTTACGTAACCATAGTCCCTTCCTTCCCCTTTCTCACTCACTTCTGCATACAGCCTCACATGTCTGAAATAATTTCCGTTCAGCTACTCTCCACACTCCTCACCTTTAAACACTCCTTGTACTTGGATGGTCTGAAAAATCCAAAAATTTCTGAAGTCTTCTTAGAGGAATTTGATATCTACACCTATGATTTTGTTAGATACAAACATACTTTCTATTTTCTTCCTATTTCATACTTTCTCTGGCTCTGTAATATTGATCATCCAAATCTGGCAGCAGCAGGCTATCAACTGTTGATGCTAAAGAAATCTTCACTCATAATGATGGAGGCTAATAGAGCAGTTATCTAAGGTCAGGTTCTGGAAGTCACCAATGTGAGGAACATGTCACTAAACTCCCTCAATTGCCAGGATTTAATTCATTCTTTAAAAAAACGATGTAGCCTGATTTTCCAGCTGCACAAAGCAAATTGGAAAAAGAAAACACTATCACACATTGATGTCAGGTTTCTTAATAAATGTGTATTTTTTAAAATCCAGAATCACCACCTATGACTGATTGTAATACAAGTGACACTTATCTGTAAAATATGGAAACAATTCCAGGAAGACAAAGAAGCATAAGTAGAGTATATTTAAAATATGCTCACATACTTGAAGGATTTCTGGTGAGCAAAATCTGAATGTTCCATTGAAAACTTAGATTAGGTTTCTAAGCCTTTGCATCAGTGAGGAAAATAATCATTCCTAAACAAATAGCATGTGTTCAGTAATGATTATATTCTTTTTTCTGTTGTAATTTTCCTGTAATAATCAAGCCAACAAACCCAGAACAGCAGTTTTATGTTATAAAGTTGCCACATTTTTGCGGGGATTTGACCCTAAATATGGTCAGAAAAGTGAGTCCCAAAATGTCCCCTTGGCAATGATCCATTTCTTGGTTCCCATTTCATTCTTTAACATTCCCCAAGGGACATACTGAATATGGGCACTTTCATTTATCAGTCTGCTTCTAGGACAACAGTGAATAAAGTTACAATTCTTATTTAAGTTTCAGAGACATCTGGAGCTGCCTTTAAGTTCTTAAATATTGACTAACTAGCTTTCAGTTAAAATGTAGACTGAACACAAATGTTTACCATTTTCCCCCCAGAAATCTCACTAGGAAGTCAGTAAAGGCATTAAAACATATAAATCCACAAGTATACAGAGAACAGGAAGAGGGGGAGGAGGGATAAGTTGGGAGTTTGGGATTTGCAGATACTAACTACTATCTATAAGATAGATGAACAGCAAGGTCCTACTGTATAGCGCAGGGAACTATATTCAATATCTTGTAATAGCCTATAATGAAAAAGAATATGGAAAGGAATATACATATGTATAACTGAATCACTGTGCTGTACACCAGAAACTACACAGCACAATTGTAAACTGACTATACTTCAATTTGAAAAAAAGAGAGAATAGGAAAAGGAATGACAATAAAAACTTGAAAGCTGAAAGTCCAATGGATGAGTGGTTACTAACATAGGAAACTAGAAAAAGCCTGGAAGTGGTTAGAGGTGGGGAAGCCTCAAGCTAACTCCAGAAATAAGCAGATGCATGTGACAAAACGCAGAAAGTCTCAGGAGTTGGGATGCCAATTACCTCCGAAAGTGGGGTGTTCAGGTGAGGCTGAAAGCCAGAAGCTCAGTTGAAAATCTGTATAAGAAACAATTAACCTCATAAATCTTCCTCCTAAGCCTGCTCAGCTAAATGACCACCTCTTCCCTTATCATAAAAGAAAACATAAGTCTTGCTCACTGGCCTCACCTCACTGAAGAACTGTACTCAATACACAGAAAACAGACCAAATGTGGGGCATCTGAAGTGTAAACCCTCCTCACCCCTGCCTCAGCCCTTTCTCCCACTCAGTCCCAAAATGTTGCAAGAACTTATAACCTTCAGGTGTGAAGTTGCAAGATTCCTCTCTAGGGAAACTGACCCAGCAAAAAAACCTTTAGATCTTGATCGTTGGGGTTCCTCTAAGCAAACACTCAGCCAGATTATCTTAGAGTGAAGCCCACTACTCAGCAATGCCCCTCTACTCAGTCAGAACTTATAAGCAACCTTTTTTAGTACCTTAAGTATAAGCACACAACCAATAATAGTATTAAATCAGAGAAAGACACAGACCAAAACAAACAAAAAACCAACAGGAAAAAAAAAAAAGACTCAGAGAAAAGAGAGGCATTGAATGAAACAGAATACTTCAAACAAACCAAAAATACCCAATCCTTATAAAAATAAAATAAATAAGAAGAAGCAACATTTATTGAACAAAAATTCTTGGGAATTAGGATAAAACCTTCAAAGTGAACATTTTAATAAAAGGGATGGAAGATAAAGTTTCCTAAGTACAAAGTATGACATATGTGCTCAAAAGATAGAAAATAGGAAGAAAGATAAAATTAGAGAATCAACCTGGAGATCCAACATCCTTTTAATGGAACATTTTTGTGTGTGTGACCTTTACCTCACACCATATACAAAAGTTAATGTTTTTCTGGGTTTTCTGTTTTTGTTGGTCTTTCTGTCTATTCATGTACCAGTGCTGCACTATTTTAATTGTATCTTACAGTGCTTACCTAACCCCCTCTTCAGTAGCTCTTTCTTTTTAGTAATATCCTAGCTATTCTTAAGTGTCTATTTTTTTACAAAAGTTAATTAAACATGGATTATAGATCTAAAAGTGAAAAATAAAGCTTCTAGAAGAGAACAGACTAATGTATTTATGACCTGGGATAAGTTTTAAATAGTATAAGAAAACTACTAATTATAAAACAAAAGATTAGTAACTTAAATTTCATCAAAATTAAGAACTTTTATTAACCAAAATATACCATTAAGAGAGTTAAAAGGCAAATCACAGACTGACAGAAGGTGTTTGCACTACATACACCTGACAGAAGGCTTGCATTTAGAATATGTCATATAAATCAATAATCAACAGATAGACAATCCAATTTAAATAAGGGACAAAAGACTTAAGTAAGCGCTTTCAAAAGTGAATATCCAAATGATCAATAATTATTTGGGAAAAAATTCTCAATACCATTACTTATCAGGCAAATATAAATTAAAACCAGAATGGATACCCTACCACACTCATCAGAATGGCTAAAATTTTAAAGACAGGTAATAACACAAGTTGATGAAGATGTGGGGCAACTGGAATCCTTCATATGTTGCTAGCAGAAACTGAAATTGTATAACCATTTTGGAAAATTGATTGACAGTATCTTTGTGCCTGTCCTGTGACCCAGCAATTCCACTCCTAGGTGTACACATGAGAGAAATGGACACATGTATCCACCAAAAGACAGATGCAAGAATCTTCATAGCAGACGCATTCATTAAAGTAAAAACTCTGAAGACAATCCAAATCTTCATCCATGATAGAATGGATAAGTAAACTATGGCATTTTCATACAATGGGATACTGAGTAGCAATAAAAAAGAACAAACCACTGTTACATGCAGCGAAGTGGGTGAGTCTCACAGACATGGTGCTGGATGAAAGGAACTAGACAAATGAGTGCATACAGTATGATTCCATTTATATGAGGTTTATAGGCAAAACTAATTTTTAAAAATCAGAATGAGTACCTCTGAACACAGAGTTACTCACTAGAAAGGAGAACAAAGAAGTTTTTTGAAATACTGGAAATATTCTGTATCTTGATACAGGTTGTGAGTCATGGGTAAATTCATAGATAACAAATTCAACAAACTATGTACCTAAGATTCATGGACTTTTATATATATGTACTACCTGTAATAGTAATAACTATACATATAAAATGCCATTGTAGCAATATTATGCCTCAATAGAAATGAAAGTCTGTTGGGAAGATATGCTCTCACATCCCTAAGCTCCTTCACCTCACTCTGGGTCTGCATATCAGCACCACCTCTGATTCTGAGTAACCCCAACGTGCCCTACTCACACTTGGAGACCAAGCTGAAAGCAGGTTCCTAAATGTTCAGCCCCGTGATTCTTTTGGTGTCAGCACATTATGCACTCTCTTCCCCCAGCCACCTAGAAGTTAGAGTTTAACCATCTCAGGCTTAATCATCTCATAAATATATACTGTTCCAGACAACTGGTCTTCTGTCCTCCCTAAGTAAAATGCCTGCGTTTGGGAAAGTGCATAGACTATTTTTAAGATTCCATGCTGTCATCTTATTCCACATTCTGAGCTTGCCGAAATTCTTCTCCCCACCTCATGCCCCAAAAAAAGAACAAAGGAAGAAAAGAAAAAAAAAAAAGAGATTAAGAAAAGATAGCTCTGAAAATGTCTAATCCTTTTTTTCCTTCCTGGTGGCACAAATTTTATTTTAGTTTATTATAATTCTCATATTTTTCAGCCTCTCCCTTTCCTTTACACTATTCTTTTTCTTTCTTTTCTCTCTACCTATATCTATTACACTGTAATAAGGCATATGAAGAATGAAATAGTTCTGAAATAATTTTTTAATAAATATGCTTGACACATATCATTGTGTAAACTTAAGATGTACAGTGTGTTCTTTGATACATTTTTATATTGTAATATGATTGCCATTGTAGTGATACCCATTGCATTACATAATTATAGTACAATATTATTGTCTATATTTATTTATTTATTTAACATTTTTTATTGATTTATAATCATTTTACAATGTTGTGTCAAATTCCAGTGTTCAGCACAATTTTTCAGTTATTCATGGACATATACACACTCATTGTCACATTTTTTTCTCTGTGAGTTATCATAACATTTTGTGTATATTTCCCTATGCTATACAGTGTAGTCTATTCTACAATTTTGAAATCCCAGTCTATCCCTTCCCACCCTCCACCCCCCTGGTAACCACAAGTCTGTATTCTCTGTCTGTGATATTGTCTATATTTAGAACGATTTTTCAATTAACGTACTTTTTAGAGCAGTTTTAGGTTTAAAGAAAAAGTGAACAGAAAATACAGAGTTCCCATTTACTCTCTTTCCAAGACACACAACTTCTGCTCAGTTTCCCTATTATTAACATGTTGCATTGGTGTGGTACAATTGATGAAAAAATATCGATACATTATTATTAATTAAAGCCCCCCATAGTTTACATCAAGGTTCACTCTATGTTGTATGATTCTGTGATTCTGACAAATACATAGTCATGTATCCACCATTACAGTATCATGAAGAATAGTTTTCCTGCCCTAAAAATGCCTGTGTGCCTGCTGTTCATCTCCCTCCCCTACCCCCTCAACCCCACTGAACCCCTGGCAACCTCTGATATTTTTACTTTCTCCATATTTCTGTTTTCCAGAATGTCATAAAGTTAGAATCATATAGTATATAGCCTTTCAGATTGGCTTCTTTCACTTGCAATGTGTTTTCCCCATGTCTTTTCACGGCTTGATAGCTCATTTCTTTTTACTGAAAACTTTCCATTGTCTGAATGTACCACACTTTGTTTATCCATTCAACTATTGAATTACATCTTGGTTGCTTCCAATTTTGACAATTATGAATAAAGTGGCTATAAAAATGTGTGTATAATTTTTTATGTGGACATAAGTTTTCAGCTCATTTGGGAGCATGATTGCTGGATCATGTGGTAGGATTGTATTTATCTCTGTTACAGAATAATTTTGTAAACATTCTAAAAATAAAGAAATGAGGCGCTTTTTCAGCATAGGACATGGGAAATAGTCTTTCTTCCATTGCTACTCCAGTCCTGCTCAATAATAGGTCTCAAACACTTAACATGTTAAGCTTTCATCCTCTACATTTCTTTTCTTGAGGAGCCTCTGTACAACAAGTCAGAATCATGTAGACCTGTGTGGTGAGGGAGAAAACCAAAATGCCTTGGACCAAGTTTCCTAGGTGAGATTCCTGTCTTTTTCTGGGGCTAATGAGCTTTGTAATGAGGTAAGTCAAGTTTGATTCCAAGATCTGCTATTTATCAACTCTTCCTGGCAGTGACTTAACCTCACGTAGCCTCAGTTTCCCATCAGCAAAATGGTGATAGTCATAAGAGCATAATGGCATTGGAGAAAGGATTTAATGAGGTGGCTTATGCAAAGCTCATAGGACAGAGCTGGGGATGTGGGAGACACTCAACAAAAGCTTAGTTCCCCCTTTTGACTAAGACTACTTGAATGCCACACTACACTTTCCCTCCTCACTAAACTGGGGTGATAGCCCACCTCCACCCAGGAGATCAGGAAATCTCTCATAAGTCTTTCAAGTGAATTCTTGAAAAAGTCTTGAAAAGACTTCTGAGAATGAGTGACATTCTGTGGAAATTGTTAGAAGTAGGAGGGAAATAGACCTTGGCAGCTCTCTTGATAGCTTACTCCTTCATGCTTTTTAAGGTATTACCCTCCCTGGATTATTTGCATTTTAAGTGAGGATTTCAGGAGATAATATGAAGGAATTAGCGTCCAATTGAATTTTAATCAATCTTGTGGTTCACTCCCCTTAATCTGCCCCAGGAAATACCAGTCTTTCTGCAACATAGCCTAATGTATCCTCAGAATTCAACTCAAGACTCTTCAAACAACAATAGAGTGTGGAATCATCTCTCCAATAAGGACTACAAGTTCAAATGAAAGGAAGGCAGTGTTGAGACTGATCGGAGCCTTGTGAAAATGAGACTGCTGTTCTTTTATGGATGTGAGTGTAAAAATTATTTTTTGTGGAAATCTATCTCTATCCTTAGGCGTGTTAGCCCTAGCCACCACAGGGAGTTCCAGGCAAGGTTAAGTGACTTCACAGAGATCCAAAGTGCTGAGATCTGTTGATCACTTCTAGGATATGTCAGATTTCTTAGAGCTAGTTCTGTGCTTTTAGTAGCATAATAAATGGTATCTGCTTTTTGTCTCCCAGGATGATTACCAGGGGAATTAATAGCTGTTTAAATGCACCAATATTATGACCATCTGCCAGACATAGATTCCAATATTCTTTCCCCAAGATAATTTACTCTCCCAATTTTCAAGATTATATTTGCATCGTGGAACCAGTGTTTTCCCTTCCTCAAAAGAGGGTAGGACCCATGTCTTATTTGTCCCTATACTTTGTAGCATGCAGCCTGTATATATGGTGTTGAATATCTATTGACAAATGCCATGGCCTTATTGTAAATCAGGAAGTTAAAGATGCCAATTCTCTCTTTACAATGCAATTACCAATCCAATGGTTAATAATGTCCACTTTACAATTTACAAATTCACCAAATCACAGATACCATTATAGCATAGAATTTCTCCCATAAATTTCAGTCAAGTATCATTAAAAACTTTTAATTGAACCCTTAAGACCTTTATAATTCTATAAATAGAGGAGTAGACTCATTTATAAAGCAAGTAATATGATTTCTGTCTGGAAAATTTATTGAAATAGTTTGAGAATGGCCTTTCCTTATTTCTTCATGGAGCAAATGGTAAAAGCATTCATATCATGGATTTAAGCCACTGCCAATGTGGCATTCCCTCTCCAAAATTTATCCCAAACTCCTATTTTGCTGTATAAGCATCATCTATTTCTTAGATTTCTTAACTTTCTCTTCACTTCCATGCCAACACTCTTCACTGGTTGGTTGGATTTGTTTGGTTTTTTTCTCTTTGTTCCTTTGTTTAACAGGGGCATTTTCCACGAAATACAGAGATTTTCTTGCTTTATAAAATGTGCGTGGACAGGAAAATGAGCTCAGAACTGTAAAGTCAGGCTGAGATGAGGATGCTTGGCACTGAATACTTGGCTTCAGGAAAGTGACACCCTCCTGCCAGTGAGCCTCCCCTCAGTGTATAGCACTCCAATGTGTACCTCAGCAAAATTCAAATGACTACATTATGTGGACCATTGGAGTTACTCAACAATAGTCAAAACTGTACATTAATTTTCTGAATGTCAATGGTCTCACAGTGATTTTTTAAAAATTCTGATACAAGCTATAAATACACAGCCTTTTTGAGACACAGTGGGAGGAAGACTAAATTAGTGAGCCCTGTTGTGAGTAAGGAGCTGGGTTCCTTGCTTTATGCTCTAGAGACATGACATCATTTCATTTTCTCAGTAACTTTATAAGGTAGATATATTGTGCCTATTTTTACAAGAAACTAAAGCTCTGAGATGATTTAAACTTGTCCAATATTATACAACGAACAATTGGCTAGGAAATAATTCAAAGCTGGGTCTGTCTGACTGGAACCTTGTTACTCAAAATGTCCTCAGACCGCAGCATCAATGTCACCTGGGAGGCTGCTGAAAATGCAAAATCTCTGAGAAATTTAAGCCAGTTTGTAGAAAATTATAGACTGAAGTCTGCCAAACCTCATAGCTGCCTAGGAAAGAATATGAAACTAAGAATCTGAGGCAGAGAGGGATGGAAAAGATGGACCAAGTTGAATTCCCTAGTTAATTAGATAATCTAAACTTTGAATCTGTTCCATTTCTCTCAGAACTTTGTACCCCATCCTTAGGTTGCTTTAGATTTCCTCTTTCTAACATACTCCTCTGCTACTCTTTCATATCCTGATTAGTGTCATGGCCCCAGTTGCTCAGGCCTACTCTGGAGGTCATCTTTAATTATTCTTTTTTCATTGTCCTGTACGTAGCCCATCACAAGTTCTTTTAGATACACCTCTGAAATAAATAGCAAAAATCAACCATACTTCACCATCACCACCATCATCCAAAATACCCCATCTCTTTATGGGGTGGTCTTATAACTCACTATTCTTCTCAATTCCTCTTTCAACCCCTGCTAGTCATTCAGGGAGGGGGGGAGGAAGGAACTGAGGGAAAGGAAAAGAGAGACAGAAAGAGAGAGGAAGGAAGGAAAGACAATAACCTTGAGACTAAGTTTGCCCACCATTACAGAAATGACTACAAAGCAGTATTGGTATGAAAAAAGATGAATTGGATTGGAGTATTTTGGTGTCTGTGTGGCATATCCCTGGGGGAGCTAGTTGCCCCCAGCAGCCCCTAAGGTGAAGCCCAAGAGCTCATCACTTGTATCTGGAGCCATGACAGTTTTAACACCAGGAGGACTCACCTTTGTGAGGCGAGGGCTGGGACAGGGTCATTGTCATAGAACACATTTTGGAGTCAGTTCTTCCTTCAGCCTGGTGAAAGTTGTAAGAGTGAATTGGCAACCATTTTAGGACTTCCACAAGCTCCAGAATATGATGGAGGAGTAAGAAAAAAAAACCCATATTTTGATGACTGGAATTTCTGGATCAGTGTAGGCCTCTGGGCTATGGTTCCAGGGACCAAAGGCTTGGCATATTAAAATTTATGGAAGGTTCTCGGCCTTCACTGATATTCATTCTGTTTTACTCCAATCTCAAATTGCATTTTAAAGAAAACAAAAGGAAAAATTATATTCTTTAAACTCATTTAGTAATTATGTGCATTTGCCAATTGGATAAAAAAACTAGATGCCAATTTATTGCCAAAAGCCAAGTGAAACTGAGGTTAAATTTTGTATAGAGTTACCCAAAGAAAACTGCATGTAAATATAGTTAATATTTATGTCTAGAACTATCTGTACACCTATGTACATTTACATATATAGATATATAAGGACATATCGGATGTCAGCTGATTTCCAGACAGCAAAGCTTGCAATATTCTATTGTAAATATACTGTTCGAAAGCATAATTTTTTTAGTCATTTGCTAGGACCAGTCTATCCAAAATACACTTTAAATAATGATATGAGATACATGGAAAATACAAGGAAGAAAAATTTATGAAACCACTAATGCTGAAATCAAACTGATAAACGCAAGGCATGCCAAAGTCTGAAAGGGCGTGATACGGGTACACAGCCCACTGAAGTGGCCAGCCAGGCTTCAGAATGGCTCTCGGCTCAGTTGCAAGGGACAGTGTAGGATTTTCTCATCCACCCTGTTCTTCTTTGGTTTCTGTATGAACCTAAATAAATATATTCTTTATCTGGAGGAGTGTGTCCACCTTCTGGGTGAGTCTGGTTTTTGGCTTCAGAGAGGAACCGAGTATTGAAATTGGCCGTGGAAATCCCGGTTTATGATGCCTTCAAGCCACAGTCTTGTTTGCTCAGGGAGAGGAGTTGGCTGCTGAACTTCAGTGAGCAGAACTGATCAACAAAGTCAGGACACGGAAAGCCCTGACAGGCTCCAGCCTCCTCTGGGATGAGGCCGGTTGGGGATTTGAGCCTGACATAGAACCTGTGACATCTAATATTAAAGACCCATGAACAATGGCATGTCCCCAGGAGGCTTTTTCTCCTGGACACTAAGGAGTGAACGTCATGGCCGGGCGGCCTTCTCTTTCCTGCCCTGTTGTCTGAGGCTACGCAGAAATAAAATGCATCTTCTTTTGAAGACAGTTGTGGCAACAATGCATAATAGTTGCTATTTAAACATCTTCCTAAGATAATTAGCAAACAAATGACCAGGTTATAAGCTGAGTGAGTGAATTTAGAATTTCATTTTATCCTTAGATTTCCCTTCCTTAAACCTTGAGAGCCAGTACATTCAACGGAGAGTATAAATAAACTCCACATTTTGGAGGCTGGACAGGAAAGTCTTAACTTCAGTACAGTCACCAGGAGAGCAAGATTCAAGGGTGCAGGGCAGATCCTGGTGTGTTTCTGGTTTTATCCAGTTGTGCATTGGTGGGAAAAAGGTTCAGTAGCAGTAACTCTTTCAGTATTACTCCTCCTAAGATGTCTCTGATTCCTCTCGACTAATTTCACTGACAAAAAGCATGTTTTTAATCTGTCTGCATCACTGAGCCAACTGAGAAAAGGGAGAACATAAAACGAGTCCCATTCCTTGTGAATTATTGAAGCACGTTGTCAGCAACTATAAATCCTGGAGATGGAGCCTCAGAAGCAGAGAGAATACAGCCCAACCTGCAGAGCCCAGTGAGAAAAAAAGAAAGAAGGAAAATCACTTTTGAATGGAAAATTGAAGACATCCCTACTTAGATTTAGAATATGGATTCGGGGAGCTCTTCACAACCAGCCCAAATCAAAATTAACCTTAAATAAGCCTTCTTGGATAAAGTTTTTTACTATTTCTATTGTACTTATTCTTTCCCTAACATCTTACCTGGTTGGGATCAGAGTCAACTAAAGTGATTTAAATGAGAAGTTTCAGCGGAAAAGCTTGTGGGCCCTTAATATAGGTAACTCATGAAAAAATTAGTACATAGCATAAGCCAAGCTTGTTCATCACCAGATGGAACTAAAATGGAGATACTGAATATTTTCATGGGGTTCATGTGAGTCCCATTCTCTCTGTCACCAGTTCTAATTCATTATTTCTTCATTCAGTAAACATTTTCTGGGATCTCTCAGTAACTTTCTCTCTGTTCTTTTTGAAGCAAACACTCTTGGGAAAGTACTTAGAACTCTCTGGCCAGCAAAAGGATAAGAAAAAAAGTCTTTATTATGGTGTTAACCAACATTTTTCTGTTACATTAATTCAGGAGTTTATTTTCATCCATCCTACATTATTAAATGCCAGGGAGTAGCTAAATATTAATCATGAATTTTGTTTCAAGAAACACCGTGGGCTCCACAGACTGATTCAGAGTGGATTCATGACCTAAGATCAAAGGAAAATAGAGGCTATTGGGTGTCAGGGCCAGTGCTGCCTGGCCTTGAGAGAGGCACCCTTCCCCTCTCTGAGCCTCTGAGACCTGCATTTGACCCAAAGAGTGAATGCCTCCTTGAGTTTGGCATCCTAGGAGTGTGGGGGAAAAGGAACCCTCCTACACTGTTGTTGGGAATGTAAATTGTTGTAGCCAGTATGAAGATATGGAAGTTCCTTAAAAAACTAAAAATAGACTTACCATATGATCCAACAACCCCACTCCTGGGCATATATCCAGAGAAAACTCTACTTTGAAAAGACACATGCACCCCAGTGTTCATAGCAGCACTGTTTACAACAGCCAAGACATGGAACAACCTATATGTCCATCAAGAGATGACTGGATAAAGAAGCTGTGGTATATATACACAATGGAATACTACTCGGCTATAAAAAAAGAATGAAAGAATGCCATTTGCAGGAATGTGGATGGACCTAGAGATTATTGTATTATGTGAAGTAAGTCAGACAGAGAAAGACAAATATCATATGATATCACTTATATGTGGGATCTAAAAAAAATGATACAAATCTCATTTACAAATCAAAAATAGACTCACAGACACAGAAAACAAACTATGGTTACCGAAGGGAAAAGGGCAGGGGAGAGATAAATTAGGAGTTTGGGATTAACAGACACAGTATATAAAAATAGATAAATAACAAGGATCTACTGTATAGCATAGGGAACTGTATTCAGTTTCTTATAATAACATATAATGGAAAAGAGTCTGAAAAAAAATATGTGTATGTATAATTGAATCTTGTTACTGTACATCTGAAACTAACATCATAAATCAACTACACTTCAATAAAAAACAAAATTAAAAAAGAAAAGTTTGGCACACAGGCACCTCATTGTCCACCCTAGTCCAAGCCCTGCCTCCATGATACTTTGGTGAGCTTTATGACTCCAGAGACATCCTGGGTACGAAGAGCTTGTTTTTATTGTCTCTACGTAGTGTAGAACCAGTAAAAACTGAAAACAGCTCATCCTGGCTCTAAGGTAGTCACACCCCCAAGCCCAGCGGCAATGGCTGCTTTCCAAAGGAGCTGCCCAAGTCAGGGGAGGGAGCTGTACCAGGGGAGGTCATGGGGGCACTCTCTGGATGCTGACGCTGGACATTCTTGCTGGGTGTTGACTGCTTCTTTGGTTCCTGTCTTGTGCTTTGGCTCAGAGCTTGGCCAACTGTGACTTTTGGCTCTGGTTCCTTTTGGGCTTCTGCCTCCTGGCTTCCACACAGTCTCAGTAGCAGACCTTCCAGCTCTGACCATCAGCTATGTCCTTGATTGGGTTTGTTGCATTCTTTCCCTTTAGATCCCCTGAACTTTTCCCTACAATCCTGGCCTGAGGTCCTAAGGCCATTTCAAAACCCACAGGCTGGTGACTGATGGTGTGTCCTGGAATGGGGAGAGGAGACCAGAAACGTCTCCTTTTGTTCTTTCCCTCCATGAAAAACAGACTGAAAAAATACAGTCTACCCTTCTGGGCTGCCTAGGTGTGTTATAAAGATTAACATCCGTGAAGCCCATGTGAATTAATGTGAAAAGCAGCCATGTAGAAGATTGTTAAGCTATTGCCTTGGCAACATCTCCATGCTAGGAAGAAACCCATGACACAAGCTGCCATAAAAGAAGGAGGCTGTTATGTTTTTACCAAATGCACCAAACTATTTCCAGGTGCCTCTTGTCCCCTTCAAATTAGCCATTGTGAGAAATTGTCACTTATTTCACTTATTTCAGCAGTTAAACCCCACTCAAAAAAACTGTTTGGAATGACCTTTTGATATTTCTTGTAGGGCTGGTAGCACATGTTTTCGAATAGCCTTAATGGTAAAAAGTCTTTATTCTATCAAGATTGTCCTGAATTTAAAACCACCCAATCTGGAGGGAAAGTTAGCCATGAGTCTAGGAAATACTAGACAAAGAGAGAGAGAAACACACACACAGAGAAACCGACTGATTGATTCCATCTATAACTATAAAAGAAAAAAAAAAGCCCTAATCCTAAAGTGGTAAGGTGGGTATGTGTGTCTGCATGCACACGTGTGGGGGGTGGAGTGGTTGTGCGTATGAAAATCTGAGAGAGAGAATATTCTCACTATTTCGATCTGTTGATAGAGTAGTGACTTTGTGTCCCACCAAACAAAGAATGCAAATCTAACAGGCCATGTGTGCTACAGCTTCCACCCCTGTCAGGAAAATTTCTCAGCTTCAGTCAGATTGGAAGCACAAATTTTTTTTTTTTTTTTTTTTTTTTTGAAACAGATGATGCTGTCAGCTGGAAGGCAGAAAGTCCCATGGGGCACATCATGGGAATGTCTTTCTACCCAGGATTCACATGGCTTTGTCATCATCTTTGATCTTTGCTGCCAAGATGACCAGCCAGCAGGGCTGGATGGGCAGACTTGTGAATGCTTTCAATTGAATTTTTGAGGAAAAGGTTACTTTGCAGACTGGTCCATGTGCCTCTAAGCTGAAAGCTCTCCCCTTCCCCACTCTAATCACGCTTCCTTTTCCCCACTGCCACCATTCTCTATTTCTGGTATTCCCTCCCTCAGGCCTCTCTCAGCCTTTATAAAGATAAGCAATTATTTTCAGCTTCAAGAAGGATGCTGCCCCACAAGGAGCCTTCCAGTTGCAACAAGGATGAAAGAAGGTGGATGATTTACAGGTCAAGGGCTACCCGGCAGATACCGTGGGATACTATGCTGTCAACACCAAAGGATGGGTGAGCGTAGTTTTGCTAACCATAGAAAAAATCCGTAAGAAAAAAAAAAGAAAAGAGGAATCTAAACCTTTCCTCCTACTCTTGAGGAATCTGGTTGCTTCTTTCTTTCTCATTGGTAGCTAATTCCATTTTTAGATGCCTACGAAAGAGACAGAAACATTCTTGCTTTGTGAGTTCTGCTATTTCCTAACTCATACTGTGTGTGATCTGGCCAGACTTGTTCACAATGTTTCCCGGACCCTCAGGTGGATCCGCCTGATGGCCAACATCTAACAGCTATGTCAGGACATAGGAGCTCAGCTTGTATCACTGCTCTTAATTCTCAGATGTACTTACTGTTCACCTCCTCACCCTGTAATTGGCATATCTACCTTCCCAACTCACTAGTACCACCAATTGCCACATTTCAGGAACTGCTTTCACATATGTCAGAGTATCCTAAGGCCCCATGTTAATGTTTTTTTTTTCCTATTTTTATCCTTTGGGTAGATTACTACAATATTTTAGAATGGATTAGCTGGGTCCATTTTGTCCTGTTGCCTAAATTCAATTCAGCTTAATTTTTATTTTTGGAATCCTTGCTAAGAACAGATATTAAAGTTACAGAAGGTACAAAAAGTTAAGACATCATTTACAATCTCATTGGGTAGCTTTTCAAACACAGAAAGGAATGTAAGTTAGAGTAAGATAGATGTCTTAGGATGCATAAATGTCCCTGGGGAAGACTCAGATACAGCCTAGTACTTGTAGATGTAAGTGCATGATGAGCATGGGTGTAAGACAGAAAATTTCACTGAAACTCTTCATTGAAAGGATAATAATTATACATGTTCCTTTTGCTTCCATTAGCTATTAAGCTGCTGAGTGTTCTGTAGTTCTACTGAGGACCATTCCTGGCTCCCAGGTTAATTTGCTCGATGACCACAAGAATTGTTTCACTTCCTGTTTTTCAGTCTCAGTAAGTAGAAATGATCATTCCACTTCCTAACTGGGCAAGAGTTTAATATGAATGTGTTGGTAAGGCAATTTGAGGTCTTATGTGATCAAAAGGAGAGGGAAGGGTCAAACTGTGAGTCCTAGAAGAAAAAGGAAGATTATTATTGTTCTGAGAGATTGAGGAATCTCTGCTTCTGCTTTTCTGCCAGAAAGGAATGCCCACACATTGTATCAATTCCTGACGATTTCACCAATGACAGGAGCACTCAGGCCAAGTCACGCACACTGACTTTGCTTTCAAAATTGGAGTTAGAGACAATGAATCTGTTTATCGATGCAAACAGAGCTCACACTAAATTCATATAGTGTCAACTCCAGATGGGTGCTGCATGCCAGGACGACAATAGGAAGTAAGGAGAGGGCAAGGAAAAGACAAGACCCTGGTACAGATCCCGGTGACCTCAAAGAATACACAGATAATATAGAAGATGAGTGTGAGTGCGTGCAGATATTATTCCTGCACACACCCAACTCCATCACTGCCCACACTCAATTCCATCATTCTTATAAATGGTCATACATAAAAGAATAGTAACTTAATTGCTTTGTTATCTTAGGAAGAAAAAATATAAAGTGTTTAAGTCATCCATATTTTAAGTGGTTAATAAATATTATTAAATCTTACTCAATATACAACATTAGTTCTATAAATTACACATTATTTCTATAAATTAAGGAGGGAGTTGGATAAACTAATAAAAGTAAGGGAAACAAGTGAAATAAGTACTGATTATAAACAATTTTTTTAATAAAAACTGAATTAATTATAAAATGCCTCTTCCTCCCATTCCTTTTAACTCCTTCTTTATTGAATTTGCAGTGACCTTTTCATATAAATATTGACAGTAGGGAACATACAAACATTTGAATTTCTTAATGTTTTAATATTTAAGTTTTAAAAAATCATCAAAGTATAGTTAGTAGAAATTTTTTAATTTTAACAAATCCTTATTGACAAAATGTGCTAACTTGGATCTTTGCATCATTTTGAAGGGCATCTTTATGCAACAGTTTGTAAAGTTGAAACAGAAGGAGATGGGGAAAAAACTTTGTTTTTTTCACTTTCAAAGCTCCTATATCTTTTTCACCAGAAAATGGACTCTGAGTTTGCAGTCAAGGGCGCGTCAATTGTTGTCTTTCCAAAACAAAGGATGGAAAAAAAAGATTACTCTTTCCCAATGCCTGCCTGTTAGTTAAGATACAGTGAAGCTCTATTTCTTTTCGTTTTTCCTTTTTCTTTTGGCAGAAGGTTTAAATGGTCAGCCAGTTTGTTTCTGTCAAGTGAGTCTGTCAAAATGTTCAGTCAAGAGAATGGACGGGGAAGAAGTTGCTAGATATTGGGCCATTCTCCCTCATGCTATCCACAGCAGTGATCAGAGCAACATTACTCTACAGAACGCTTGAGATCATCAAATAAAATCCATAGCAAAGTTCCAGCCTACAGTGTGATCATGCCTAGTGACTACTGCAAATGGCTCCACTATCTAAATTTTCATTTAATAGGTCAGATTCTCCTACTCTTACGTTTGCATTAACATACTGTGAAATTCTTATTTCATGACTGTGTAAAGACTCTCCTATAATTGTACATGTGCAATTTTAGGCACAGCTTCTCAGCTCTGTAGCACAGCATACCCAGAGTGTCTGCTGGTACAGTATGGGGCCCCCCGGGTCAGGTTTGGAAGACACTGATTAATATTCTACCTCCTAGACTAATATCTCTTACTTAAATTATGAACTCCCTCTAAAGGAAAAAATAAATTTTAATCTATATTATTTTATTTTAGTAAAAGCATACAACTAGGTATAAATTTGAAACTTTAAATACTTATACAACTATAAAATGAAAAGAAATTTACAATTATATACTATTCATGTTAAGAAAAACTCCAGAAAACTCAAGTTTGCAACATTAGTTTAATTTCATGAATGGCGTTGTTTTGCTGAAACTAGATCTCTGATGCAGAAAAACAGAATCTCAGATCCAATTTTAAATATACTTGCTCCAGAATGGTGGTTACCAGGGACTGGGAGGTGGGGGAAATAGGGAAATGCTGGTCAAAGGACACAAGCCTTCAGTTACTAGATGAGTAAGCTCTGGGGATCTCATATACAGCATGGTGACTGTAGTTAACAGAACTGTGTCATGTACAGTTCCTAAGAGACTGGACCTTACACATCCTCACCACACACAAATAAAAATGGTAACTAAGGGATGGAGGTTAATTAACCTCGTTGTGGTCATCATTTCACAAGTTATACCTATGTCAGATCATCACATTATACACTTTTAATATACACAATTTTATTTGTCAATTGTAGCTCGATTAAATAGAAAAGAATTAAAAAATAAAATGTGCTTTCTCCCACCGTGAAGAAGATTCTCCATGGTGTATAAAGCCTAGTCCCTAGCACATCGTTCTGTATAGCTGGATTCCTTTCCAACTTCATTTCCCTCTCTATCCCCCACTCACCCTTCACTTATTTCCAAATGGATGACTTGCCATGACTTGCCATTCTCCCAGGAAAACCCAGCCCTCGGAAATGCCTGTGACTTTGCCCGTGCCGTCCTCTCAGGCTCCACTCTCCTCTGCCTACCAACATTCTCATTTTGCTCTAAGGTCTGGCTCCACTTCATGAAGTCATCTTCCAGCCCCGTGGACTTAAGAACTGCACCTTCCCCGGAGTTTCCAGAGTGCATTACTCACATCTGCTTTCATGTTGCCTCGTGTTATGTTAGCTATTTATAGATCTGTCTACTACATTATTAACCTTATTTAAAAAAAAAAAAAACAGCTTTATTGAGATTAATTCACGTATCATACAGTTCACTCATTTAAAGTGTACAACTGAATGATGTTTAATATAGTTACGGAGTTGTACAACCAACACCATGAATAATTTTAGAACATTTCATTTCTCCCAAAAGACATCCTGTACCATTAGCAGTCACTTCCCACCTTCTTACACCCAGCCCTAGGCAACTGTAGATTTACCTTCTGTCTCTATAGGTTTGCCTATTCTGAACATTTTATATAAACAGAATCATCCAACATGCAATTTTTGTGCACATGTAAATCTTTTAAAGGCAGAGACCAAGTCGTATTGAAGGAAGTAGGAGTTAACGAGCAGGATATGTGACATAAGAGAAAGAGAGTGACTTGGGACTTAGACCCAAGTTAAAAGCTCACTTCAGGTATTTTTGTAACTTTGGACAAGTCACTCCATCTCTCTGAGCCTCCATCTACACATCTGTAAAATGGAGGTAACAATTCCTCTCTTCAAAGACGATTGTGAGGATTAGAAAGAAGGTATTAAATTTCTAGAAAAGAGTTTGCTCAATAAATGGAAGCTGTTATTTGTTTTATCTCTGTAAACCCAGCACCTGGCCTGTAGGTAGTTGTGCATGTTGATTAATTAATTAATGGATGAGTGGTGAAGAATTCTAATGCTTTTCCTTCAGGATGCCAGTGGACTGTCAACAACCTAAGGGAGGAGATAGAGCTCCCAGGGCTAAATCTGTCCCAGATGGTGTAAAATAGTTCCTTCTCTTTCTTAGCCCCTGTTCTCCCTCAGAGACTGGTCCATGGAGAGAGACAACAGGACTAACAAACTAATTCGGGATCTGAAATCAGAGGGGAGAGCTTGGGCTCTGGGTCTGATGCTGGCACTCAGGACCACGGCACTTTGAAAAATTAGCTCATTCATCACAACTTCTAGCTTTCATTTCTACATATTGCTTCATCAGGTAATTTCTGCTTTCCCTATGATAGGACAAAAGAAGCTTGAATCATACCTGGAAAATGTCTGAATTCTCCTTTAGCTAGAAGAGCAAGACCATCTGAACAATGAGTAGAAAAAAGTACAGAAAGGGAAAGGCATAGAATAGGCATTGGTCCAAAGGAAAGAATAGTCTGACTACCATAAAACAAATTATATCTCGAGATGTCCAAGTAAATTAGGAACCTTTGCCATAAGAACAATGAGGCTCCCTCACAGGGAAGAAAAGCACTGGTGTACCAACTCAATTCCCCAAAATAAAGGGAAGAGAGAGATGTAAAAAAAAAAAAACAAGTCATAAGAATTCTTAGCTGAGTCATATGTATAATAAAGGATGTCATGATTGAAAGAAATGGAATAATCTGCCTTAAAACAAAAAGGGTAAACATGTGACTCAATCTCTATGGAAGAGAAAAGTGGCAGGATTTTTAAAGAAGAAAGGATCTAATTTCTAAAAGATGTTAGTACAAGTTACATAAGTTTCCTGTATTTAATGTTTTTATAACCATAATCCTGCAAACCATAAGAATAATGAAGGATATAATTACTTAATTGGGCAATTTTGAAGCAGTTTAGTTTTACCAAAAGAAAGAAAAAAATAGAAATGATCTTGGAAACTTTTGACTTTTCAACATTTTTTATAAAGAGCCAAACAAATTTCCTTCTAGCTAGAAGCAACTGTGTGAAATTCAGATGGAGGAAATTCAAATTGGTGTCATGGAAATGCTTGAATTGATCAAGTCCAGCCCTTAAAAGCAGGCTGAGGAAAATTTCAAACATAGTCATGAAGTAATGTCCACCATTACTGGCAGAGAAATAGGCTGAGTGTTCCCACCTCAAATTGCTCTAACTCTTTAATTTACCCTTTCCCAAATAACATATCCTGTGATGAGAGAATGTTTACCTTCTGATTCAAGGGAAGAGGACCGATAAGTTTTTCCATCCACTTATCTGTTTAAAAATGATGAAAAAAGAAAAATAATAAAATGTTAAAATAAGAAAAGAAAATGTATCAGTTCCTAGTAGGCCTGCACACATAGGTTCATAGACAAAACATTCTAAAATCTCAGCTTTCTTTTGTGTAAACAAATATCCTCTCCAGAGAGAGAAACCCTGTTTCTATATCAAACACACACAAGTGGGAACAGCTCCTAAAACTCTAAGGATATTTGGCCACTGTAAATAAGATATTCTCTGAGTACCTAGGCCTGCAGTGGATTGATTTTTTTTTTATCATTATTTTCCAGATACCACCAGAGATGTAACAAAAGTGTTTGCTAACAGCTTCTGTAGTGAAAGCTACCTGAAGAACACGCCCAGCTCAGCCCCAACACTCCCTCATCACGGTAGGGAAGCAACATCTGTGTAGCTCTGACGGGGCTTCTTTTTGGTGTTAAGAAACTCGCAAGACTAAGACAGGCTTTCAATACTGAGCTTCCGTGGAAGGGATCCCTCAAGCTTGGGAATTGGGAAAGGAGGGAAAATTGAAGGAACAAAATATTAGTATTCAGTATTGTGCTAACTGAAGTAAACCAAAATCCAGACCCCAAAGAGCCAACATGAAACTCACTGTAAGAAATGAACAAAATGCAAACATCCTCCAGTGTAAGACGATGGCAGAGAAAAACTGTCCTGATTCACTAAGCTTTCTAATCCTTTCTAGTTTTCATAATTATCCCAGTTCTTGCCCGAGCATTAAACGTGCTAGTTAAATTGCTCTCTGATAGGCCACAGAAAATTAAGACTTAGTGTTGGGTTTGTTTTTGTGCACCTAACATTCCCCCAAAGTTTTGTTTTTTATTTTTTTCAAAAACTAAAACTCTCTTAATCCAGGCTAGTAGTCACTAGAATCCTGTCCTATCATGGACTCTTCCAATGACTCAATACTTTACCCAAATTAAGTGCATATTTTTTTATTTCTCTCTCGTTTAGTTTCTCTTTCTTAATATGGGAACATGGTACCTATCATTTGCCTTAATAGAGTTAATGGTGAATGTTCTCCAAACATTAGCTCACAGATATTTTTGTAAACAAACATGAAGAGCCGTTTAATATTGGAGCTGTTAAGACACACTATTAAAATACTGATATAGAACATTATAGTAATAGCTTCATAGTGGCTAACAGAGCTGAAAGCCATAAACTCCAGCCCTTAGGATACCTTATTACTGTCCACAAATTTTTTCCTTCTCAGGAATGGAGAACCTAATGGTCCATTCAATTTTCCCTTTATCATCAAAATAGTTTATATTAACAAAAATTCAGTCCACTAAAAGGCTACGGCCTGTGACTCAAGATATTTTAAAACTGACCAAAATATCCTCCATTGGACATCTCAGGTTTCTATTAGCCCAGGATAGGTATGCAAATCTAACTTACTACTTAATATTATAAAGGTTAGTTTGATGGGCTGTTTAAGTCAATTGGTAAAACAAGTAGAATTCTAAAACAGGAAAAAGCATGTGTAATCCACTTTATATCCGTTATCATGGGGCCCAATTCACTAAGGTGTTGGCTTTTTGCTACTTAAGGGTACAAAGATTCCAGTATCAAGTGGGGGTATTGGACTGGATCCCCTCTGCCCTCACTTTCTGAGAAAGGTTACGTGGAACGACAGGAAGAGTTGAGGTTTGAACTCCCTATCCCTACGTTAGATTTCGGTTTTATCTGTTGTACGATATCGAACAAATCATTTAATCCTTCTGACTCTTAGTTTCTAACACAAAGTGGTAAGTGAAAAAAAGCAGCAGTTGGTTAAGAAATCTCCTGCTTTCTATCTCATGCAGTCACTGTAAGTTTTAAATGAAGTTACGACTTTAACGTGGTCAGCACAGTGCCCGGTGTATGGAAGCAATCAACAAACATGATTGTTGTTGTTGTTGTTGTTACTACTTTAGTTTCCATTTTATTAATTTTAAAATTCACCCATCATGGCTACTAACCACCTCCAAATCTTGGTATAAGTGACTTCATCACTTGGTCACTGAGTTTATTTATCTGAAAAAATACATGGTTGGAAAAAATGATCTTTACTAGCTTCTTCTAGATCCCCAAATCTCTAGTTTTACATTAACAGGAATCTATCACCTCTGTCTCAATGAAGGTTTATACTCACTGAAGGTGCTCCCTCTTTCTGACTATAACTCTGATGTCCTGAAAATCTTGTTTCTTACTTATGTGTAATTTTCATCCCATGGAATACTTTGATGGTAAAAAGTAGCTTGGACTTCAGGTGAGTTTCTACCCTTATTTATGCCAGGGAACTCAGAACTGAGGTACTGAAAACCAAGGTAAGAAGAACCCAAACAAAAGATTGTATTTTCTGTTCATAGGATCATACATTTTCCATTTGGGTTTTCTCTGGGCTTTAGTTCTCTCGAAGGAAGCCCTAGTTCTAAACTAAAGCAGACAAACTAGAACTATCAGAGTGCTACAGAAAGAAAGTTGCTATTGTTTTCATCATGTGGGTTGAATCACAATACTGATCGATTACTTCCCATACACTGAAGAGTGGAAATTTCAAGTTGTTCTACGATTAGAAACTGCAAATGGTCCATTAAGACACCATTGACTTTGCTGAAGGATGACTGGCTAAAATTTTGTAGAACGACGTTATTATCAGTATGAGTCCACTTATATCATGAACAGTAACTTAATGATGGGAAAGCCAAACACAGCAGAAGTGAAATGCACACTTGCAAAAATGGTGAATTTACTGTTTGCCTTCCTCTGAAAAGTCGTAAGTCTATGGCTGAAAGAGATGTTTTTACTGGAGGGAATGCGGTCTTCACGCCCACTGAATCTCAGTGCCTTTTGCCTGTGCAATAATCCCTCTCCTTTTTACATCACCAGTTTCCCTCTGCTGCATCTTTGTTCTCTGCACGCAAACAAAATGCTGTTATTTCTCTCAGAAAAATAGAAGCCTCTCTTGGTCCTTCACGCCTCTCTAGATATCTCCCGTTTTCTGCTTCCTTCTGTAGTAAAGCACCTCGAAGGCACAGAGCACATTCACTCTCCATCTCTTCTCCCACGCTATCAGGGGTCTGACTCCTGTCAGGGTCTCCTCCATTTCAATAAAAACACTATTTCTTTGCTCACCATTAACTTCTGTGTTGCCAAATTCCAAGGTCCATTCTTGGTCTTAGTTGCTTATCCTCCTTATTGAATCATTTTCTCAGTTTGACTTCCAGATCACTCCCCTCTCCTGCTTGTCCTGCCTCAGTGGCTCTTCCTTCGTAAACTTCTTTCTTGAGTCTTCCTCACCTTCTCTACCTCTAACGTTGTAATGTCCCAATGCTGAGTCCTCAGACATCGCTTCACTAATTATGTTTATTCTCTAGATGATCCCACTTGTCCCATGACTTTAAATACCATCCATATACATCCATATATATATAGGTAGATAGATATCTCATCTGATTCCCAAATGTCTCTGTGTCCAGGTCTTCCTTGACCATTCTTTCTAAAATGAACCTTTCCTGTCATTTTCTTTCTTCTTCTTCTTCTTCTTTTTTTTTTTTTTTTTTTTGAGAGGGGAGCACTTTTAAGATCTACTCCCTCAGCAATTTTCAACTATATAGTATAGTATTATTAACTGCAGTTACAATGCTGTACATTACATCCCCAGGATTTATTTATTTTATAGCTGGAACTTTGCACCTTTTGACCCCCTTTACCCATTTCACGCCCCATCCCCTACCTCTGGCAATCACCTGTCTGTCCTCTGTATCTATGAGTTTGGTTTTTTCTTTTTCTTTTCTTTTCTTTTTTTTTTTCTAGATTCCACATGTAAGTGAGATCATATGGTATTTATGTTTCTGTGTCTGATTTATTTCACTTAGCATGGTACCATCAAGGTCCATCCATGTTGTCACAAATGGCAGGATTTCCTTCTTTTTTTATGTCAGAATACTATCTATCTACCTACCTATCTATTTATCTAACTATCTATCTATCTATCTCTATATATCACATTTTCTTTATCCATTCATCCATCAATGGACACTTACATTGTTTCCATATCTTGGCTGTTGTAAATAATGCTGCAGTGAACATGAGAGTGCAGGTATCTTTTCAAGTTAACATTTTTGTTTCCTTTGGAATAACACCAAGGCATGGAATTACTGTAGCTCTAGTTTTAATTTTTTGAGGAACCTCCACACTGTTTTCCATAGTGCCCACACCAATTTACAGTCCCACCAATGGTACACAAGGGTTCCCTTTTCTCCACATCCTCACCAACACCTGTAATTTCTTGTCTTTTTGAGAACAGCCATTCTGACAGATGTGAGGTGATATCTCGCTGAGGACTGGGTTTGTATTTCCCTGATGATGAGTGATGCTGATTAGTGATGTCATTTTCTATTCCCTTTCCCTGCTTCTTGTCTTTTCACAGCACTTACTCTTTAGCAGTGATTTTGTATCATGTATCTACTCATTTATTTGTTTGTTGTGTCCTGCCCTGACCCAGAGTATGAACTCCACGAGGGCAGGAATTTGATTTTGTTCCCTGCTGTGTCTCCAGCACCCAGGAAAGGGTCTGGTATGGTATATATCAGGTACTCAATAAATATTTGTTTAGTGAGTGACTGATGTCCAAATTCACTCTTTCAAATTATTCACCTCCTTTCATATAACAGTGTCAGACAAGCAATAGCTTTAGCTCTCAGGTGGAATTACACAGGCTGCCTATGTTACTTGACAGTCAAAGTGCCAGGATGGAGGAGGTTGAGCTGTGGAGCACCGTGAAAGGGGGTGCTGAGGAGTGGCAGCAATTCTAAATTAACCAGAGAGTGGCCAACCCAGTGCTGTCCTCTGCAGTTGCTGGTATTAGGGTGGGGAAACAATGGCATGGGAGGGCCTTAGCACAGGGAGGCAGCTTCATGCTTTCATGTGAAGAGTAGAGATCACAGGGCTCCAAATGGCATACAGGATTATTCGGGGAAACTGTCAGATGACCTGGAGCAGAAGAAAATTTGCAAAGCTCACAGGAGACTGCCACCTTAGTGCCTATTTCCTTGACTTCAGAACAGGATCATGGCTGCCTGCAGACGGCCTGATGTTCAGTCCAGTACCAGACAGGGGGATGGGCTGGGACAGGTATTGTGGGGCTTGTGCAAAGATAAATAAAACAAAATCTCTGTCTTCAGAGTGGCTGTAGACTTACAGGAGATGACAAGACACAGCTAATAGAAGGAAGAGCATTACATAACATGTAATGTGCTCAGTGGAGCCATGGAATCATAGCAAATTACATCCCTAAAGGAGGCTATTTCTGGATTGTATTTAAATATAGAACTCCTCTCTTGGGTACAAGAAGAACAATTTACCAGTCTCAAATCTCTTCATCTGCAAAATGTGGGCTTTTAATAGAAATCCTTTTTGTTCCATGTCCTTCAGTTCTAAATTGTTATCATTCTTAATTCACATACATGTAACCCTGTATACATACATATAGATATATAGATAACAAAACCTCATTAATTGGACTTTGCTGACTTGGGATTTAGGATCAATTGTCAGAGTGAGGCTGCTTGAATTTTGATTTTGTTCTGCCAGCAATATTAGTAGCTTGTCCAACAAACAGTGTAAACAAATTATAAAAGGAATGTTCGCCAACTTTAAAGAACAGACTGTTTCCAAAGTGCTCAGAACTCCTATTTGTAAACAAGTAGCTAAAGTGGAGTCAGCCATGTGGACAGATGTTCTGATACACTTTTTACATGTCCCTGAGCAAGGGCCCCTGGAGAGAAGGGGGTTGGCATACAAGTTCCCTGATCCTCACTTTGCCTCAGAGCATCAGGAGTCAGAGCTTGAACTGACTTAAGGAGAAGCCGGAGGAATCATCTCAGAAGCAGCATGACCTTGCCACTTACCCCTGGAGCTTCTACTGCCTCTCTTGCTCTGGCAGTAAAAAGTGCTTATGAAAAATGTGTAACAGAAAAAAAATGTATCCTTGTTTGATAGGTTATTATGTAAAATTCATTAATCTTTAAAGATTTATCAAATGCTTACTATGCAGGAGGCACTATTATATAGTCTCATTACATTACGGATTTTTTTTAGCACCATGCATTTATTTATCCACAGCTCTCGAAAATATACTAGAACATCTCATTATTGTACCGTTAACTCTAATGCAAATTTCAGTTTCATTGCCTCAAAAGACTGCATGTATACCTCACAGGAAAATGGGAATCATACCAAAAACAGAAATGCAGGTGACTAGAGAACACTAAAACTTAGCAAAAAGTGTTTAGGACTAAGGTGAGAAGAGCTAAAATTCAGAATGAGATGCAAATTGAAAAAAGCCAGGAAGGGAATGAAAGAACAGATCCTAGAAACTGCACAACTAGGAAATTTCATTATATCTTGGCCAAAGGATCACGGAGTGAATCCTGAAGAGGAGATGGATATAGGAAAGCAGCAATAGGAGTCACTCAGGCTACCAGCCTCTCCCCGCGGCTGAGTCAAAGACTAATGGAAAAGGGCCGTGGTCTCCAATCTCTGAACACATTGAGGTCATTTCCAATTTGGTCCCTTTCCTAATGCTGCTTTCCTCACTCACTGTCTGGCTTTCGGATACTGTTCATTCTCAGAACCTTGCTGCAGTTCCAGCTCCTCCTCAGTGCAGCCCTCTCTACCCAAAATGACAGCCACTTTCTGGAAGCCCAGTGAACGCTTACAACACTGCTGTTTACCACTCAGCCGTTCTTTCCTGGGTGTTGAGTTGTTCGGGATTAGACTACAGATTCCTGAGGACTCATACCTTAAACCTTTTCATAATTTATGAACTTATACTTATGAGAAAAGTCTTACAAGCGATAACGATTAAATCATATTAATTATGTTTTGAATGGCATGTGTTGATTGAAAAGAGTAATACTGTAGGAAGTGGAACTATCTTGGAAAATTTGGGATGTATGGTCCTCAATATCCATTGCACTTAAACTCCTGAAATATTTTTGACTGCATGTTGATTGATTGATGAATGATAGTAGGAGATTTTTCTTTACAGAGATCTTTCACTCTAACCTATGTGTTAATGAGGTATGAAGGCCATTAGTGCAAATAATCAGATAACGTGTCCCAAGTTAGACTCAAGATATTCATCACTACCACCCTCTAAAAACTGCTGAGCCTCCTGTCTCCTCTATCCTGATTAATGACATCACCACTCAGCCAGTGACCTAAACCAGGACACTGGTGGTCACCCAGCACTCTCCTTACTCTCATATTTGATTCCTCATCAAATTCTGTTGAATCTCTCAGATTCACCCCTGCCTCTCTTTCAGGCAGCTTCTACCTTGGTTCAAGCCTTAGCTTCCCCACCCAGGCTCTATGGTCATTTCCTAACTGGTAGCCTTGTATCTGGTCTCCCCTCTTTCCAGTCCATTCTACATACATCTGAGGATGATCTTTCTAAAATGCAAATCTGTTCATGTCATCCCCCTTTCTAAATATTGCCGTGATTCCTCATGTCTAAAGGATAAAGTCCTAACTTTGCCTGTCATTCAAGGGCCCTCATAATCTGGTCCCTGCCGTTCTTTTTCATACCAACTTTGGCCATTTTTCTACATACATCATACCTTCTACCCATGCTGAAGCTGTCAGATTTTGAAGTACCATGCCATTTTATCTCACTATGTAAAACCATCTTTAACTCTATATCCATTTGTACTGCTTGAGTTAACTAACTTCAGACCTAACCCAAGGGCCAATTTCTTTCTTGACCACCTCTACAAGTCTGATACCTTGGTCACCACCATGCCTGGTAAATATCTTCAATATATTTGTTTACATGCTCATTTTACCAACTAGATGCTCTCTACCCTTGGGAGGATAGGGAGGGACGTAGCAGATTCCAGGTTGGAGAGAGAGTATATAGTTTGGGACTTCATATATTACCATCACCATAATGACTACTCAAATGTTTGCTGAACACTGGCAAGCCAGTGATAGCAGAGTTTAAAGGAGGAATTTCAGGGAAAGGGAAGAGCAGGAGCAAAGGCTCAGAAGCAGCAGAGAACTTGCTGTCGGCTGAGACCAGCCCGTGGTGTTTTTTCCCTGCCACTGCTAAACTGGAGGTTTTTATGAAGGGGCCAACGGTGAGAGAAGGAGCCAGTTTGAACAAGCAGTGACTCAATAAGTAAAACATGAAGTGCGACAGAAAAATAAGTCAACGATTTCTGCCCAGGGGGCTGGAGGACTGGGAGCCCCTCCACATAAAATGATAAACCTGGATTCCACATTCAGACGAGTTCTCACCATCTGAATTTGAAAAAATGTCCAAGAGGAAAAACAACGGTTACTTACAAATTACTTACAAATGTCTTTGCCAGGCAGAGAGGGCTTACGCCACCTGGTGGCGGTTTACCCAATTTTAGATTGAATTCTTTAAAGCAGTATAAACTCTCCAAATTTGTATGTACCATTTAAAATTATTATAAAATATTGCCTATATTCACTGTACTGTGTAGTGTATACTTGTAGCTTATTTATTTTATGCATAGTAGTTTATACCCCTTAATCCCCTACCCGTATCATATGTTGCCCCCACCTCTTCCCTCTCCCCACTGGTAAGCATTAGTTTCTTCTCTTTATCTATGAATCTGTTTCTGTTTTGTTATGTTCATTGCTTTGCTTTATTTTTTAGATTCCACATGTAAGTAATGACATACAGTATTTGTCTTTCTCTATATGACTTATTTCACTTAGCATAATACCCTCCAGGTCCACCCCAGTTGTTGCTAATGGCAAAATGTTATTCTTTTAAATGGCTGAATAGTGTGTGTAATGTATACACACACACACACCCCACATCTTCTTTATCCATTCATCTGTTAATGGACACTTAGATTGCTTCCATAACTTAGCTATTATAAACAATGCTGTTATGAACTTTGGGGTGCATACATCTTGTCAAATTAATCTTCTTGTTTCCTTTGGATATAAAAATTATTGAATAAATAATAAAGGGAGGAGAGTAGACAAATCTGTGAAGAAAAATTTCAAATAATTTAAGGTAGAACATAACTCCACTCTCAGTAAGTGTGCCTGTGCACACACCACCAAAAAGCACAACATGGAGAGGAAGAATGAAAGAGTGACTTTACTGTAGAGAAACCTGACAAATATTACCCCACAGCCAGATGATCAATGTTGCTAAGTCATGTTGATAGTATTTACCCTTGATATGACTTTACCTCTGTGGTCTTCTGCCCCCAAATCCACAATCCAAATCTAAACATTAGAAAAACATCAGAGAAATCCCAACTGAAGGACAGTCTACAAAGTACCTGACCAGTATTCCTCAAAGCTGCTAAGGTCATGAAAAGTAAGGAGAACCTGAGAAATTGTTGCAATCAAGAAGAGCCTAAGAAAATATAAGGACTAACTGTAATGTGGTATCCTGGTGGGATCCTGGAACAGAAAAAGGACACAAAAACAAAGAAAATCTGAATAAAGTGTGGACTTTAGTTAACAATAATACATCAATATATTGGTTCATTAACTACAACAAATATACCAAATTAATAATGTAAGGTGGTAGCAATAGGGAAGAATGGATGTGGGATATATGGAGTTTCCACAATTATCTGTAAGTCTAAAAGCTATTCTAAAATAAAGATTAAAAAAATGAGTCAAATATCCCGTCACACTCAGTGCCATGCAGAGATTCAAGGAAATGTCAAAATATTATTAGGTACTTTTTGGAAAATTAGATAGCAGAAGCTTATATGCAAGAAACAGGAGGTTTTCAATCTAGGAAAGAGATAAAAGATGGCTTAGGCACATTTAGATGCAACTTTTTCTTTTGAAAAAGGTATAGTTCATTAAAATATATAGAAAAACATAGAAAATATAGAAAAAATACAGAAAATCAGAAATTGGGAAACAAAAGCTTTCATAATTTCATCATCTAATGCATCTACCATTACTACTATTTTATTTTCAATTTTTAAAATATATATAACTTTTTGTGAGTTGTAATCACACTTGATATACAATTTAATTTCTTGGAAGTTTTTCCTTCTCTTAATTGAAGATAAATCGTACACAGAGTTAGTTAATTGGTTTCATTCTGCACTCTGGACAGTTAACTTAAGTGAAAGGGAAATCTATGACTTCCCAAGACTAAATGAATATCCTGAATCTTCACTACTTATTTGTCTAGGACGTGGTGCAAAACCAGAGGGGATGTGTATGATGTTATATAGGAGATTGATGATGTGTCTCTTGATTTCACTGTGGAGGAGATGTGATATTTAAGAAGTAAAATGGAAAAGGCGAAAGTCCATTGCTCGGCAAGAGCCACAGAAATAAGAACTAATAGTATTGGAGTTGGAAAATAGTTTAGGGGGACTTAGAAAGAGCATGTGTGTGTTTATGGAGTGAGGTATGAGTAACTATAACATGGCATGGATTGAGAAGAACTAAAGTTTCGTCAATGCTAATAAAAATTAGGTTCATGAATTTGCAGTAAGACAAGTCAGAGATACTTAACTTGTAATAGGGCACAAAGATGGCTGTCAAGACAGGGATCATCTATTTCACTAATGTGCGGTGTGTGAACATACTGGGAGAAGAATGTATTTGAGAGTAAATGGTAGGAGGTATTAACATTATCAAAATCTCTGTAAGTAGGAGCTTGAATGCAGGCAATACTGATTCTTAAGATTTGATACAATGGCAATTTTCCAGATGTAAACGTTTAATGTCTTAAATTCAGTTAGATTGTGGGAGCTAGAAGTGGTAAACATTCCTGAGTACATGTTGCCACCCAGTGGATGAATGTGCATGATGCACAAATCATTTGCAAAGGAAAAGACAAAAAAGGTTAGGATCATGATGTTAACATTAAAGTTTTGCTTATGTTCAGTGATAGCAGGTGTCACCTGGATCACACCTCTCCTTCAAAATGCTAGACCAGATTTTAACACACATTTTTCAAAGTATTTTGATAAACATTTTCAGAGGCTTTCAGCAATGAGAGAAAAATATTGAGTGTGCTTAACAGCACATTAGATACTAAAGTTTCATTAATGCTAATAAAACTTATGTTCATGAAAAAATTTCCAACAAAACAGCTCAGAAATACTTAGCTTGTAATAGAGAAGAAAGAGGGCTGTCAAAGCAGAGATTAGAGATTCAAATCCTGACTTCCCAGGGTGCTAAGAGCTTTGACATGAAGTCAGGGATGAATTACATTTTTGGCATAATAATTTTGAGTTTCCCTTTATCTGAAAGCAAATAAAGATTGATTAGATTAGGGATATGTAGAAACAATAGGTGGAGTCATTTAAAATATGTATTGAGGCCATGTTTATATAGGGATTTCCCAGTGGTTCAAGTTGGAGGGGCACAGCAATATTCTTCTCTTGGGATAACTCAATTAGAATCTTCTGGTATTCTGCAGACAAGTCTAACCCTATATTCTGTTTTTCCTAAAAAGAGAAATAGGATTTATGCGATTGGAATGACATTGAAAATCTAAAGAAAACTAGTCTGGGGCCTTATTTTTTGCAATGCTTATGAAGTATCCAACATAGAGGTTTATCCATCTGCTTTTGAACATCTCTCAATGGGGAACCCACTAACGTGTTCTCCTTTGTTGGGGCTGGGATTCATCGATCTACTTCTACTTGTGAGCTAATAAATTAGTCTATCACTGTTTCACTGATGTTGGCAGAGGACGTGAGATGAATAATGGAAGATTTCATTATTCATAGTCAACAAGTAGGATACACATCATGTTCCAGTTAGTCTCCCTTACCCACCAAGTCCCATGTGGGCACCAAAGAGGGGCCCAGGTGTATCCTATGCACAAGGTAGGTCTTTGTCCTAGGTTAAAAATACTGAGCTTAGGGAATCCGCAGCTTTTATAAAAAAGTAGTAAGCAAGTCTGCCTTTTCTCCAAAGTGGGATCTTAACATTTCCTTCAAGGTTGCTTGCTGCAAACATAACCCGGATAAATGGCCTGGGAAAAAAGAGCAGACAGGGCCTTGCTGGGTATTGAAGGCCCCTGATGGATTGCCTTTCTCAATGTTCATACTAATCCAAAATCAGCCTTCCTATAGTTTCTACAAATTTGTTGTTTTTCTTTTCCATCCTTTCAGCATTTTGTACTTCAAACATCTGCAGCGTGTCGTCCAAATGCCACTGAGACTTCTTTTCGCCAAGCTGTTCATTTCTAGTCCCTTTGACTGTTCCTCCCATAATCTGGCTTTGGGCCCCCTCACCATTAGTACTGCATTCCTCTGACCTTGTTTAAGGCTTATTTCCCAAAATGTACTCCAGCTATAGTCTAATCCGTTTAGAGCAGAGTGGCAATACTGATTTGCTTATTCTAGAAGTATATAGCAACCTGTGATCCCAAGAGCTTTTCTGGCCATCCCATTAATTCTCACTGAAAACCCCTAACTTTTACCATTAAACTGATAAGCCACACACTTTTATTCTATTCTATTCTTATATCAGAGGATGGAAGCTCCATGTAGTTTTTCATTATAAAGGAACCATCATACCAACCAGATTCCATTTTACATAATAGAAAATGTTAAAATAAGCTTATTATTTTGAGATGGTTGCTAGCATAAAAATGTGGCTTTTTGTTGTCTCCTATTTTGTGGATTATAGACCTCCTCTATATACGTTGTTTGTTCTCTGTGTTAATATAAATGGAATACGACTTTCATACTTTGTTTAAGAATCCAAATTTCTGCTTTCTACCCACCATGCCCCACTCCATGCATGTACAAGAATGAGGTGACAATGTTCATCTTTTGCTTTAAAAAAGAAAACTGACATATATACATACTTTTTTCAAGAGTGAAAAGAAATAAACAGCTTTGCAAAATAAATATTGGTCTCTAACATACATGATTCCCACAGCACGCATGTATCCTAAAGCAATATTTTAAAGTTTATATTGCTACATAAGTTGGAGACAGGAAAGTCTAATGATAAAGAATGGTAAAGAAACATAGATAAACAGTTTAAAACAGATTTCCATGAGAAATGTTCCTTCTTTAGAATGACTTTAATGTATCGTTTTATTAAATAAGTTCAACTAAATATTTAAGATATAAAAAGTACCTCATAAAAAATTACAACACACATGCCTCAAAATTGTTTATTATCTTTAATAAGCTTTGTAGACTTTGTAGTGGATCCAGACTTTGCATTGAATCATTAAAGGATTTCTACCCCTCCCTCCCTTTTTTCCTTCTATAGATGTTAGAATATTACATTGTGTTATTATCTTTGCTAAATACTAAAAATATGGAGTAAGATATGGTCTCTACTCTGATGAAAGTTATGTTTAATAGTAGACAGACCAATATTTAAAAATTGATACACTGAAGACTATAAAAGATGATATACAGGATGCTAGTGAGGAAAAGGAAAATGTTCCGGAAGAGGTGGCCCCTGATTTGAGTCTTAGAGAATGATTCTAAGTCAGAAGTGAGGTTGAGAACAGTCATCAACAGGTACAAAGCTAGAGACAAGAGAAAGCATGGCTGTAGAAGATCGTGGTAAGGCCTGCTGTGGACCCAATGACACAGGAAAAAAAGTGTTCATATTTTTAGCTGCAGCAAAACTTTCCTTATATGGCAGAAGTTAACCCTTTAAACATTTAACATGGCCGGCCGCTCACCCTGCCTAATGGAACAAAAGCTACTGAGCTTCTATCCATGGCCTGGCACACTACTCACTGTGTACACACAGTCATCCCTTGGCGTCCGGAGGGGACTGGTTCCAGGACCCCCTCGGATACCAAAATCCAGGAATGCTCATGTCCCTTATATAAAATGACACAGTATTTGTATGTAACCTATGCACGTATCATATACTTGAAAATCATCTCTAGATTACTTATAATAAATAATGTGAATAGGCTGTAAATAGTTGTTAAGTGCAAAGTAAATGCTATGTAGCTAGTTGCCAGAACGTGGAGAATTCAGGTTTTACTTTTTTGAAACTTTCTGGAATTGTTTTTTTCTCCCTGAGTATTTTCAACCCACAGTTGGTTGAATCCATGAATGTGGAACCCACAGATATGGAGGGCCAACTGTGCTAAACAGACAACTGAATTTTGGTCATATCGTCAAGAGGACCTAAGGAGACAGTAGAGTGCTGTACTCAATTCCTTAGATGTGTATTTTGTGTATGTCCTGGGTCCTGCTTCTTTGCTAATTAAGTAGAAAGCCTAAGTGAAAATAACCTTGAACCAAATTTGAGTTCTAGTCAGTCTGAGTGCAAACCAACCTCAGTGGTCTAACCTATCTTAATGGCATATTCTAGGAAATGAAAAAAGTACAGAATGACTGGAATATAGGTGTAGAATGGAAAGTAGTGGAAATTGAAGAGGTGAGCAGGGCTGAGATCATGAAAGCACTTAGAAACTTTAATGAGTAGGTCTTTATCTCAGAGACAGTGGAGAAGCCATAAAATAATTTTGAAGAATGTAATATGACCAGATTTGCATTTTAGGGCAATCTATAATGGCAGTGTAGGAAAGGATGCAATGAGGAAGCACTAGTTAGAAGGCTGCTCTAACACTGCAAGTAAAAGATGATGATCTGAAAGGTCTGTGGCAGTTGAAATAGAGACACAGAAACGGATGGTAGATTTACAAAGTCGGTAGTGGTAGCGTGGGAAGGGAAAGGGTGAAGAAAAGGAAGGCATTCCGAAACACTCCAGGGCTTCTATCCAGAAGGCAACTGCATGGGTAATGATTTCATTCTCTGAGATAGAACACCAGAGGGGAGCAGGTTTTGGAGGGGAAATGATGAGTTAAGTGTAGAGGATGTTGCATTGGAGGGGCCCATAGAGTATGTCCAACAAACAACTCAATGATCAAGTCTGAATATGTAGTTAAAAGCAGAAAACTCAAAGAATGAAGTTATATGAAACATAGGTTACAGAAACAAGGATTAGGGGGGCAAATACAACTCTAAAACACGTGCTTAAGGAAGCTGAAGGAATAGGGAAGCGCTGTGTTGCAAAACTAAGAATTAAGAAAATGGAGGATAATAAAAATTCAAAAGTCAAATGTCACCATGGACAAATCTATTTTCTACAAATATTTCTCATGAAATAAGAAGACTCTGTTACTGCTGTCAGAAAGGAACAGTGATATTTTGAACTACAGAATCTGTTAGAAATTTTAATTGTTTAATAAGATACAGTAACTGGACACCCCAGCCTTCTGAAAATTAAGTAAAACAAAAAAGCCTGCTCCAGATACAGAAAGGACACAGCTCACCTCAGGCACTTGGCAAACAGACACAGGGAGTGTGATGTAAGCATTTTTTCTCTGCAAAGAAAATGCATCTAAGGAGAGGATGAAAAGTTTGTTTCCACAGAACTGACATGTGATCATCCTGAGTCCAAACTAAATGCATTAATCTGGAGAAAGCAGTACTGGCAGATTTCTTTTCCTTCATTAAGCAATGACCTAACACAGAACAATGCACTTATAGCAGCTGTCTCATCTTTGAAATCACAAGTTTAAAAACACTGCCCACAGTGGACGTGGACGTGCTTTAGACCAGAGTGCGTATAAACACATACATTAAGCATAGGGACCATGCTTCCTTTCTTTACTGCACGATTTACAAAATTTTTACAGCGAGAAATCTATGGTTCCACTGCATCCAATGTGATTTGTGTGAATTTACATGAGCTGGGGCAAAGGGGCTATGTATCATACTTGACACTTGCATATTTCTTGTATATCATTTAGCACACACACAGATCCATGTCTATACACACAGATAACCGAGCAGTGCTTTCTCTGAAGTACTGGACTTCCATAGATTGGTGGCATTCTCTAAGAGTTCACATAAAAAGCAGGATGGATACAGTGGAAGTGTAACTTTAGGACAACTGAGTGAAAACAAGTACCAAATCCCACTTTGAGATATAAAATGATGTCGTTCAAATGTCGCTGTCCTCTTATTTCCAGCTTCTGGATCCAAGGGTATTATTTATGCTTTTGTCATGTGACACAGAGTGAGCTTCTTTGAATTTCCCCCCCCAAAATCTACTTACAGAAAAGAAGTTACTGGAGATTCTGCAGAAGTGAGACCCAGGTAGGTGAGGACTCCTAAAGATGTTTATCTGCTTGAACCATAATAAGTTACCTCTAAAGTAAGAGCAATGACCTTTAAATGCCCTTTTAAAAAATTTTGTACAAATAAAATACAGGGATTAAGATTGGTTCAACTTTATACCAAGAAACAGAGTAGTTACTTGTAGAAACACTACCTCCTAGTGGAAAAATCATTTTTTTCATTTACTTTGTAAAGCAATGGAGTGTATCATGTTTAGTCAGTACACTATTCTTCAGAATTTAAATTTACAATTAGGCAAATTTCAGTTTTAAATGTGATATTTGGAGGTAACAGTCATGAATTCTTATCTGATTTACAAATTTAATTTTTCTTCTTAACAAAATGACAACTTATATGCAGTTAATAACAGTGCTTAGATTGAAAACAAAACTTATTAAAAATCATCAATGTGGGTACACCCTAGAAGTCCCAGAAACCTATATACAGATGCTTAAAAGTGATAGAGATCTTTTTGTGACAATAAGACATGACTACTTAACGACCTACATTCTGGTTCTGAGTTACTCAATCAATACTTTTCACTCAGTAAAACAGCATACAGACAACTTTATATGCTCTGGCACAGGCAATCCAAAATCACAGATAGTCAAAAATAATTTTTATTTGGTTGTGGAATATTTTGGTGCATAAAATGAAATATGGCTGCCTAATACCCTGAATTCAACAAAATAATGCACAGTGAAGAACTGGAAAATTATCAGTCTTTCTCAATGTGTGGAATTATTCCTTAATCTTTCTTGTTACCATTAAACAAAAGAACATTTGTATGAGTTTGAAATTGCTATCCTATGATTTGTATTTCATGCCTTCCCTAAATTAGAAAAAATGAGGCATTTCATGTAAATTTCACGCTGAGCTATGAGGTGCATAGAACAATTAAACAAAGTATTAAGTTGTGACAACCTTACAACACATATCACAGTATTAACATTGTCGGTTTATTGATGGTCATCTTTCACTGGATATTAAATCTTGAGGGCTACAACTAAATTTTTTAAACTGGAATACGTCGACAAAATTTTGACTGTACGGATATGTGATTTTAATAAAAAGTTGTAAAACCTTAATTTAGATAGCACTGATTAACTGTAAAATCTGAAATGAGTTGGAGGCACAACATGTGGGTTCAAATCTTGACTTCATCACAAGTTACGTGATTTCACCCTCTACTGTAAAGAGGCTCGGGTTTTCTCTCTGAATAAGAAGGTAACACCTGACCTGTGCGTTTCAGAGTAATGACAAAGGTAAAATCAGGTCATGGATATGAAAGCCCTTTAGAAGCACCAAACAAATAGAGCTTTCTGCACATTCAGAAAAGACATACATACGAAATAAGAAATCTTGTTAAGGTACAACGTGCCCTTAATTTGTATTAAAAATATGTACCATATATACGATTCTTCCCAAAGGAAAACAGCTTAACTCCTTTCTTCAGCCTACAAATACACTTAAAACTATTCATCCCCCCATAAAACTTATGTACATATACATACCCCTTCCTTCAAAATACCCTGGTGCTTTATTTTCTCTAGTAAATATTGGCAAAGAGTCAGCACTGACGCATCCTCACCCTCAAAGCACTGAAATCTGACTCCACCACCACTACCCGTAGAACAGCTTAATATGGTTAATCCATTGGCTTCTTCTCAGTCCTCATTTTATTTTCTTTCTGAAGATTTCTTTTTGAGCATCTCTCACATCTATGCTGGCTTCTTTCTTCAAAACGACTCTTCTCAATTTTTCTCTTCTAGGATTACTCTATTTTACTGGTTC
This sequence comes from Camelus bactrianus, assembly GCF_048773025.1. NCBI lineage: Eukaryota > Metazoa > Chordata > Mammalia > Artiodactyla > Camelidae > Camelus > Camelus bactrianus. The sequence continues at coordinate 19,129,388 of NC_133552.1, forward strand.
AGCTTCTTGTTCTTAAATGCAAGTGTTCTTATGAGGGTTCATCCTTGGACTTCCTTTTCTCTCACCCTGTATTTCTGCCCAGATGATCCAGCCTACTCCAGCTGACTCAGGCATCGTCTCTGCAAAGCCAACTCCCAAATGTCTTCCCCCCCACCCCCAGCTCTCTCCTAGGTTCCAGGTCTCTATTTCTAATTATTGACCACATATTTCCATCCTGGGGTATTTCAGTCTGTGTATCAACCTCATTATCCCTCCCACTTGTCCCAACCTCCTCCCCGTCTTTGCTGCCACTCGAGGTAGTCAGCCAAGAGTCTGCGTCATCATCAGCGACTTCCCCACTCTTCCTCACCTACCCTCTCCATGATTTAGTACCAGGATCTGGACATTTCACCAAATGTCTCTCTAATCCACCTACTCTCTCCTCTATTTTAATTTCCACTGCATTCAGGTTTCCATAATTCTTTTTTAAAGTATTTTGACTGCCTTTTAATTAATCTCTCTGCTTTGGTCCCTCACAAGTGAAATCCATCCTGTTTAATATAAGGCCAAGGACACAGAAACACTCTCCAACTTTCTATGACTACTCTTTGCCAGGAAAATGAACTCCAGACTCTTTGGCATGGCATTCAAGACCCTAACTAATCCATTTCCAACCTGTTTTTCCAGTAACTCTCGCCCACACCCTTCTCTTTCTAGAACATGTTATCATCCACTTTGAGTTTCATGCCCTAGTTGATGGTAGTCCTTCTACCTGTTATGGTTGTTCTTTATTTGTCAAAAGCCTTTACATATTTTGGGCCCATGTGATAAGCCATTTTCTCTGTAATATCTTCTCTATCCCACTTTCTAGACAAAATTAATCCTTCTTTCTCCTGTACTCTTCTGCTATTAAGATTAAACTTAAGTGTTAGAAGTGTTTATCTCCTCCACTGCATTAGACTCAGAGGAAAAAGTCTTACTCATCTTGATTTCACCTATGATTCATACAACACTTGACAGATAAAGGCATTCCCAATAAATAATGAACTGAACAGACCTATTCCTGATTTATGTGACAAATACAGAGAACAACTTTTAAGAATAATCCTCATCTGTATAACATATAAGCTACATTATGCTGATTTTTGTCAGTTATTGTTAGAATCAAGGAAAATCATAATGCTGTGGACAATAATGAAAATGTATCCTAAAGATGAATTATCCATTATAATCCTTTTGGTTTTAAGTACACCAAACAGTTAAATTTCTCTTTTACAATCACTATGGAAGGAAGCAGGAAGCAGGCAAAAATCTAGTCAAGTACCTGTAAAAATACACAGAAATCAAGTATGAGACCGTTACTGGTGCTGGTAAAATATCAAAGTAACAATTATTAAGTCTGTTAAAGTCTTTTGTATACTAAAGAGTTAAAGACATTGTAAAAACTAAAAATAACTCAGTTAAAAGTAAACTTAAGGAAAATCAGACATTTGTTAATAGGTCTGTGCTAAATCACTATTATGAAATATTTTTGTATAACTCTTTAAAAACCCTGTAATAAATACCAATTTAATGAAATTAAACTCTATCTTACTCTATAACTGTAGATCAGGTGTCAGCAAACTATACAGCCTGTGTACCAACTCTGGCCCCTCAGCTGGTTTTTTTTGTAAATAAAGTTTTATTGAAACAGCCATACTCATTTGTTTCTGTATTGCTCCGGTCTGCTTCTGCTCTACAATAAAAAGTTGAATAGCTGAGACAGAGACTGCATGTCCCACAAAGCCTAAAATATGTACCATCTGGCCCTTTAATGAAAATTGGCCAATTCCTGCTATAATCAGTTGGAAATCTACTTGAAAATCAAGCAAGTCTGTGTATGTGTGGATTTCTTATTATTATAGAATTTAGAATTTCTATGCAAAGATTTCTTCTCAAAAATAAAAAGAATAAAAAAAGAAAAGTCGAAGGACGTTATGACAGGAAATTACAGACGCCAAGTACATAGGAGAGCTGAATGGCATCCATACAGGATTTTTAAACCAAAAATTATTTTATTTTTATACTTTTAATATATGTCTGCCTGATTCTTCTTCATTATCCAGGGAAAGGACTGGCTGCTCTTTATATTTAGAGTATGCCACTGAAAATTAAATTTCTACCACTATTGCTTCACTCAAAAGTAGGAAATTAATTGTTCCTATAGGAATAAAGGAGTAAAATATAATTCTTTTCAAAAATGAGGGGAGAGAAAGGTGGAAAGAGGAAGGAAGGAAAAGGAAGGGGAGGGGAAGGGAGAACCTTGCTGTACCTCATTCCCTAATTGATATGAAGCCAATCTGTGTACCAAAGTTAAGACCATCTCGGATATGGGAGAAAAACTTGTCAGGATGGCAGGATGTACAGAGGCTGAGATCTTGGTTCTGGTCCTGAATATTCTGCGGTAGAATTCCTCCTCGTTCTAGAAGAATCCTTAGGATACACGTATTTCAAAAGACAGAAAGAGTTTATTAATAGCCAAAGCAATATGAAAAAAGTATGGATGTTGGTATAAAAGAATTCTGGGAAAGATCTGCTTGGAACAATGCAAATTGTTATTCATTTACAGAACAGGGACTGTCCTGTCAGGAAACGGTACATTTCATCACCATTTATTACCTAAGTTCATATGTGAAGTATACAACCTCCACGTTGCCCTGCAGACAAATCTGTTTTATAATCAAAATCAAGTATGCATTTGAGAAGAAACTTCTATGGTTACCAGGGTATTTGGAGACAAGATTCACTTGATTCAGACAGACCATGCTTTGTAGTCATCTGGCTCTCCCATATCCTTGCCTCCTATTAACCAGATTTTTCACAGAAAACTTGCTTCTCCATAAACACTTTATGGTATGAAACATGACTATAAATTAACGAGTCTTATTCCACAAGTCACGTTTAAGAATCTGTTTCAATCCTTTCTAACTTATGTACTAAATGAGGCGGAATCTGGGTAAGGTTGCACTACTCGAATCAAATCAGACATCAATTTTCCTTTGTAGAAGTGACAAACAATTTTTAATAACTATTAATAGCAAAACTTCATAAGCTCAAAAATACAAGGGACCATAAAGAACTTGAAAGTGACTGTGTGTTTATATTATCTAATATTTTTTGCTGAAAAATATATTCCTCTATTTAATTAGAGAATAAGAATAATTTTTAAACATTAGCTTCCTGATAGTTTATTATATTTAGGAGAATTCAGCTGAGGAATGGCTGTGAAGTGCCATTTTTTTCCCTACAAAAGTACCAACTTTTCTATATGAAGTTAAAGTAGATCTCTTATAACTAAATGCCAACTGTTTCTTCCTTCACTTGTAAATCAATAAGAGATACTGGAAGATTTCTGTTATTCAAACTTAAATGAGAAAAGATTTCATATTGAAAATGAGTTTTTGTCTAAGAGTGTATGTCAGCTACTTAAACACCTGCCACCTGAATTTTTCTTTGGAGTTACTGATTGTTCCCTAAAATAATTTTCATTTTAGAAGGAATAAGAAATAACCAAACTTGCAGTTCTGGACTGAAGTCGAACATACCTGGTGGCTTTACGGATGTCAACATGGGGATTTGGTGAGTCAAGTCGCTGTACACATCCAGGATCAAGATTATGAAATGCCTTTGCTGATTCCCTTGGCAGAGTGAAACAGCAAGGTCCTACTGAAGGCCCCAGTACAACGATAATGTCTTCTAAACTACAGCCGTATTCTGCTACCATAGCGTTCACTGTAGCCGTAGCAATGCCTAACAGAGTACCTCTCCAACCTGGGGAATATAACAGGAAGCAAAAGAGATAAGCAAAGTTGAAACATCACAAAATTTCACCATAGCTTATATCTAAGTTAAAAATGAGGCAGTTCCTGTATTTTTCAAAACCTGGAAATTGTAAATGAATCACCAAATTAATTAAGCTAAATAATCAATTAAATAATTAAAATACTAGTTTTTAAATGCAGCATTTTATACAAAGCAGCTGACACAAGAGAGACATTCCTCTTCCTTTTTAAAATGGTCTGTACTTTCAGTTTCCACTGGGATTATATCTTTAGTCTTCTCTCCTTCACTTTTTTTTTTGTCACATTTTTAAGAAATGTGGGGAAAAATAAATAACATAAAATTTACCATTTAAACTGTTTTCAAGTGTACATTTCAGTAGTATTAAGCCAATCCACATTACTGTGCAACCAATCTCTAGAATTTTTTCATTTTGCAAAACTAAAACCCTATACCCATTAAACGAGAACTCCCCTCTTTCCACCTTTCCCAGTCCCTGGCAACCACCATTCATCTTTCTGTACCTATGAATTTGACTACTCTAGGCACCTCGTGTAAGTAGAATCATTCAGTATTTGTCTTTTCGCAACTGGCTTATTTCACTTGCATAATATCCTCAAGATTCTTTCATGTTGTCACTTGTTTCAGGATTTCCTTCCTCATTAAGGCTGAATATTATTCCATCGTATATATTTTGCTTGTCTATTCAGTCATTGGTGGACATGTGGGTTGCTTCTACCTCTTAGCTATTATGAATAATTCTGCTATGAGCATGGTGTGCAAATGTCAAAATCTTGCTTTCAATTCTTTTGCATGTATACTCAAGAAGTGGAATTACTGGGTAATAAGATAATTCTACTTAAAAATTTTTCAAGAACCATCATATTGTTTTCCATGGCAGCTGAACCATTTTATACTCCCGCCAATAGTGCAGCATGGATCCAATTTCTCCCCAGCCTCACCAATATGTATTTTCAAAAAAATTTTTTAATATTAGCCATCGCTATGGGTGTGAGTTGATATCTCATTGTGGTTTTGATCGACATTTCCCACATTATTAGAGATTGGGCAACTTTTCACATGCTTATTGGCCATTTGCATATCATCTTTGGAGAAAGGTCTACTGAAGTCATTACCTGTTTTTTTATCAAGTTGTCTTTTATGGTTGTTGCTGAGTTGTAGGAGTTCTTTATTCACTCTGAATATTAACCCCTTATTAGATACATGAATTGCAAATATTTTCTCTCATCCTGTGGGTTGACTTTTCACTTTGTTGATTGTGTCCTTTGATGCACAGAAGTTTTTCATTTTGATGGAATCCAGTTTATCTACTTTTACTTTTGTTGCTTGGGCTTTTGGTGTCATATCTAAGAAACCATTGTCTAATCAAGATCACGAGGATTTACACGTATGTTTTCTTCTATGCATTTTATAGCTTTAACTCTTACATTTGGATCTTTGATCCATTTTAAGTTTTATATGTGATGTAAGATGAGGATGCAACATTATTCTTTTGCATATGACTATCCAGTTTTCCCAGCACCATTTGCTAAAGAGACTGTCCTTTCTCCATTGTACAGTCTAGGTACTTTGTCAAAAATCATTAGACTACATATGTAAGGGGTTATTTCTGGGCTGTATATTCAATTCCATTGGTCTATGTGTCTGTCTCTTTGGCAGTACCATATATACTGATTTGATTACTATAGCTTTATAACAAGTTTTGAAATCAAAAAGTGTGAGACATCTAATGTTGTTCTTTTGCAAGACTGTTTCATTTATCTTTTAAACATAATGTTTCAAAACCTAGGAAGTAACAAATTACAAATAATATTCCCGTTTTATGTCCAATAACTGAGACTCAAATTTTAAATAACTTTTGACAATGTCAAATATTAACCATGACTTGTAGTTATCCAACTTCATTACTCTAGCTAGATCAAAAGAAAACACTCCATTTTCTTATTTATCTGTCATCTAAAAAGCAAAGTAGTCATAGATTTACAAGCAGAAGAAAATCCAAAAGATCATTCCTCATTTTACGTAGAATCCTAACCACTGGATAATCTAAATAGTATTTTTAAAAACCTGCAGAAAACAAAATTCCATAACCTAACACAACATAGCACCTAAAAATTCTTCTTTGTTCTTATCTTTAGAGAGTAAAGTCACTAGCCTACAGCATATTAAACTAAATGCAATTTTTCAAACATATCTTGTTTTTTCTTACCTCCATACCTTTACACATGCTTCTGAATCATCAAGGACACCCTCCTGTGACATATCTAATGTCTCACCTTCCTATTCCCTATGGCCTAGCCCTCAAGGGTTCTCAACTAGAGGCAGTACAACCCCCTGGGAGTGTTTTGAAAAGCATGGAGGCTCTTTTTTTTTTATTCGTGGGAGTGCTACTGGCATTAAGAATTTCAAAAGCCAAGCAAACTTTGTCTGCAATGTAAACTATCTTGCCCCAAATGTTAACAGCACCCTTGTCCCAGAAACACTGATACCTAGCTAAATCCTACAAATATCCCCCAAATCAGCCCAGGTACTGCTTTCTTTGGGAATTATACTCTGAGTCACATAATGTGACTTAGGCATTCCTTTTACCTGCTCCTATCATGAGTGTGCCAGCTCTACCCTGTCTTACCCTTAGCACCATGTGAAGTAATCAACTATTTGTAATGTCCATCAGAAAGAAATTATACCTTTTCCTGTGCTAAAAAAATTGGTCAAACCCTAGAAGCTTTAATTAAGTCCACTTACCAGAGTGAGCAACCCCACATGCTTTCTTGACAGGATCTGCAAAAACTATCGGTATACAGTCAGCACCAAGCGCTGCTATTGTGACTCCTCTTTGATTTGTGGTGATTCCATCATAAGATTCAGGCTCCTTCCTCCCCATAATCCAGACATCATTGGCATGATCAGTCTAATCCCAAAGATGTGAGATAAAAATATTTTGAAAATAAAAATTTCTCATGCCATAAGCTTTTCTGAAGGTAGTTTTGTACAAAATTATATAACCAGTTTAAGATTACTAGCATTCATAAAATATATCACTTCCATAGGTATATGATAAGATAACAAATTTACTTATTTATCTCTGGTATGCTAATGTCTGCATATTTTATTCAAAGCAAACTTTAACATTTAAAAATTCAAAATAGACCATCCATCATGAACACCTCCCACTAGAGATGGGGTAAATCTCTACTTGCAGTAATTTCCACAAAGTACCAATTTATTGAAAGAAATTAAATTAGCAAATCAATGATAGTTTTACTTTTCCTGGAGTCAAGTAAAGCTGGAATTCTATAGGAAACAATTATCTCACCAACTGTACCCTAGTTCCTCTTAGTGTTGATTTAGAAAATAATGGCCTTTCTCTCCTACCATTCAGGAAGTTTCATTCTAAATCAAAAAGGGTAGTGGTACTATACTCTGAGAATTAACTGTCCTTTTAGAGGTGAGGAGCTCCAAGTGAAATATGTAGAACTGATCTTTAGGCTACAATGTATAGCTCTAAGAAAAACAATCACAAGCATGATCCTAAATTTTAGATAAACACCAGGTGCAAAAGTTAAATAGCTTATTTAAAGTCCATGCAGTCATTAGCAGAGTCCAAAATACACTTTAGAGCTTCCAAAATAAGAAACAAAATTTTACTTTTATTCGGTAAAATTTCTTCGCATTAAATCCTGCGGCATTCCCCAACCTACGCAGATTTTCTTGAACGACGACCTTGGGATCTCTTCGTTTGGAACTACTGAAGAGATTGAAGGAGCTAAGAGTTGGTATGTAAGATATGCCACCTGCTCTTGTAGTAAATCCGTGTATGAAAATATCTGTTGAAGATAAGTATTGAAGATTAAAAACATGCTATACAAAAGCTATAAAGCATTACAAACCCAGTCGCTCATTAAGACTTCCCCTGATCACGTCAACCTACATTAGTTATATGACTTCTAATTTCTATAGCCCTTTGTACCTCCATCTATTCTTATTGCATACTGCTTTGAGCTTGTTTTACCTTCCCTGTGGGATTATTGCTCTTCAAAGGGTACCTTTTGTCCCATTTGTCTTTGTTATAACCAACAGCATATAAACCACAGTAAATATCCTTTATCCAAGAAGTAAGATTGACTGTTTTAAATTTCACTCCTCTGGAAAAGCACCAGCGAGTTAAGGTTTCAGAATTTCTAAGCAGGAGATGCTTAGGGTCATAAATCTCATTTAAAAGGAAGGCTAGGGGATTTGTCTTAAAGCTGAATTTGCATAAAGTGAATTTATTTACTTAGGGTGGCTTTCAAGGGACTATCCCTTGACACCCCTGACACTACAAGGCCACCCATGACACTCCCATGTTGTAACTGATGCTAATGAGCATAAGCTCACAACAGTCTACAAAAGAAAGAAGGGAAAAGAGGTGAACTACCTGTAAAAAAAGACTGGCTTTTCACATCTACAGATAGTGTTTAACATACCTGAGATCAAAGGAGATGTGATAATGGTTAATTCTCCTTTCAGTGCTGGCAAACTTCTCAAATATGTTTCTATTTCATTCCGGATTGCTTCTTGTTCTTGAGCTGTGATCGTGTTCGTTTCAGTAGATTGTTTCAAAAGACCTCCCCTCAAAGTCATCTCTAAGTCTTCAAACTCAAAATTGTAAACATCAGTGAAGAGTTGATCAATAAATGCCTTCATTATTGTCTTCCGGTGCGCAGGCACAATTACCTTAATGCTGCTCAAATTTTTTTCATCAATTTTTTGTTTAATGGTATACAAAGAGGCAGCCATGCTGGGATTGCTAACAGTCTCAAATTCTCTTAAGAGAGTTGATAATCCATTGCTTGTTTCTAATTCACAATTATCATGGTCACAACTGATGTTACTGCAACACATTATGCAAAGGAACTTGGCCTTGGCACTGTGGTGGTTTCTGATGGAATTCAATGTCTTTAGTAATGCCTGATGACAGTTTTTCTGAGAGTTCAGTTTCAAGCCAAAGAGATCAATCAACACTGCTTCTGCCATCCTTCAATACTGTACAAAATTCTTTAAAACAGATTTTTGTGTCCCCTAAAACTCACCTGAAAAGAAAAATTAGCTTAAGTAGGAATACAAAATTATATCAATCTCTATATAGTTACAACAGAAGTTTACGGATGGATAAAAAGAAGAGTTGCATTGATTTTAGAATGTAACCAAAGTAATGAATCTAGACTCCTCCCAGAAAAGCCAGTCCACTATTTGTCATGAGAACAATGACAATGAAAGCAAAGCCATCTCTTAATTCATTTTGTGAAAGTACTTTACATCTTTTCCGCAGAAGAACAGTTTTTGTTTTGTTTTTTCAGATAGCAAATTTTAAGCAGGGAATTGCTTGTTGACTTGACCAAGTCCTGTTTTTTAATTACAGGCTGTCAACTTATTGATATATCATTATCCTGAGGTGACTGGCATGTTAGATCACATCCCTTCATATGAAATATCTGGGCCCTAAGTTCAGTGGGTTAAAAGGAGCTGCATTTAAAAACTGCAGGGTTGTTTTTGTTTGTTTTCAGAAACAGACTCAGATATAGAGAACAAACTAGTGGTTAAAGAGAAAGGGGGGTTAAGAGGTACCAACTAACACGTGTAAAATAAGTAAGATACAGAATATATAGTACAGCACAGGGAATACTGCCAATATTTTATAATAACTTTAAATGGAGTATAACCTATAAAGTACTGAATCACTATATTGTACACTGGAAACGAATATACTATTGGCAATCAACTATTTGTCAATTTTTTTTTTTAATTGCTTTCTTAGGAGAGAATAGCAGAGATGACTGATACATTTCCCCCCAAGATTCACACTCAGGTACGGCAGTTATCACAAAAGCAACTGCGATTCGGATCAGGAGTGCATCCTACCTACTCTCCTATTCACTGCCCCTGAGTAGGTTTTCTCACCCCCAGCACTGCCCTCCCACCCCAGGCTGCCAGTCTCTCTGGTGACCATCCCCCACCCCCGTTGCCAGGACGGTTTTCTCCTGCCGCCACTCCTAACCCCCTCCCTCTGCACTGTGAAAAGCCACACAGCGCCTGTCACCGCCAGGTCCGCGCTCGGCCCCCGCTGGGGGAGGGGGCACCGATTCCCCCACCTGCCCGGACACCTGCACCGGCTTCTCCCGCCCCTTAGGGACTTTTTGACCGTCGGACGCGCACCCAAGGCTGTTCTTCGTCCCCGCCTTGCCGCAGGTCACTTTTGGTTGCGCACTCTGCACACTCTGCCGCCCTCCACGCCGGTCCTGAGCCGGAACGAAACCGCGAGGTGCGAGCATGTACCCTGGGGGTCCGAAGGCGGGTGCCCGCGGCTGTGTGGGCGGCGCCCGTCCCGCCTCAGCCGCCTCAGCCGCCTCATTCGCCCGACCGCGCCGAGGCACGGCCGCCAGGGCGCAGGGAGGGCGGCGGGATCCGGGGGGGGGGGAGGGGGGAGGCGCCGAGCGCGGGGGAAACGTCAGCAGTTCCGGGTCAGGCGGCCGTCAGCCCGCACCCGCGGCCCCGCGCCGGGAGGAGGAACGGGAACCCGAGCGGCTGACGGGCCGTGAGGCCGGAGCCAGGCGTGTCCGCGGGCAGGAGGCCGGGCGGGGCCGGGCGGGCCGCGAGGGGAGCGGGGCGGGCCTCCCGACGGGGCGCGCGGCCGAGCGGCCTGGGGTGGGTCGCCGCCTCCCTTCCCGGCGCCGAGGGAAGCCCCTGGCCCACGGCCGCGCTCCCCGTCGCGCCACGACGAGAGGCCGGCCCAGCAGCGCGGTTGTCACACTTGGTTTCTTCACCAGAGCCAGGCCCGAGGACCTCATTACGGCAGCACTTGGCACTGTGTCCCATCCAAGGTTCAATTAATGGGCCTCCTTGGCGGATTTTTCTTTCTCTCCCCCGGGCCCCTTCTGTCTTGCTTTGTTTCCAGAAACAAGTTGGCTGAACCCTCCTTTCCTTTTTGCTGATCCCGCCTAACTTGCTGACTGGACTCTTTTACAGCTCAGCCTGTTCATTCGTGTTGACAAACGCATGTCCTGTGTGCCCTTTTAAAATATATGCCACGAGTAGAAAATTAGAAGGCACTGGCCCTTAGAATGGTGATAAGGATGCAAATTAGAATCCTTTTTCTGCCCTCAAAGAGTATAACATTCATTTATTTAAAAATATTTAACAGCTACTATGTATATGGAAGGCAAAAAATATCTCCGACCGTCAAAGAGTAGGAGAAAGGGTGCGTCCTGTGGAACTGGTTATGATGAAAGGAAAAGTCCCTTTTTTTTCTGATGGTTATTCAGATGATAGGTGCTGAAGAATGTGTACCTGAAGGAAAGAATCTTAGATATTTGGGAGTTTAGAAGAGCACTTGGAAGCGGGCAAGTGCTGCTATGCTATTTGACTAGAGAATGGGGTCACCAACCCAGAATAGGGGCCCACTGTTCAGTATCTGGCAGATGTTTTTGTCAAAATTTGTATTTTCATTATTTTTGCTGGACATTTGTTAAGAACCCTGAGTGGTATATGGTACACCTGATGGGAAGGTGCACTCTGCCCTGAGCTTGTTTGATGTTAAATATTACTGTAAGCAAGAGGTCTTTTATTACAAAGCTGTAAAATATTTATCTGTTTTTATAGATAATGGTGGGAATTCATTCTCTTTAATGCAACAGTAACAGTAAAAGGTTAAAAAGGAAATATTTCAAAATAGAGAAGCTGTCAGGAAGGAGAAAGTTTGTTATTATATTGTATTTACATACCATTTCCTTCCACCATCTGCTTTTAGACTATGGCCTCATCTTCTCACACTCTCTTTCCTCATCCCCATTCCCCCTCACTCCAGTGGCTCCTGATCCTGAGTACACATCAAAACTAAGAACTAAAGTGGAACTTAACAAAAAAACGTAAATCTAGGGACGTGCCCCTCCCCCTCACTCCAGATAAACATTTGAATCAGAAACTCTGGGTGTCGGGTCTGCGCATGTTTTGCTTCGCTTTTTGTTTTGTTTTAATCCTTATATATGATTCAGATGGATAATCAGTTTTGAAAAAACACTTCCCTCTTCAACAACAACTCACAACAAGCCACTCAAACTAAAGGCTGTTCTTGGAAGGCCACATAATTTCATCCTTTACATAATGCTGTTTCTTCTACTTAGAACACCTTTCTCTTTATATGCTTATTTAATTGTTACTTGTTCCAGACCCTTCAAGCTCAAACAGCCTTCCTTGAATCTCCATCCCCTCACCACGCAGAATTAACTTGCTTCTTCTTTAGTAATTTGTCCACACAGGAAAAGCTCTCTCATAGATGCAATCTGGACCCATAACCAAGCAATAAATTGAAAAAGTTATTTAAACATTAAGTTATATACACTTTATAAAGATGAACTTGATAGTACATATTTTATATCTAAATAAAGCTGTTTAAAAGGAAAGTCAGTTCAACCAGAGCCATGAAAAGTATTAACATAATACCTTAAACATTTTACTTTAACCTAGAACAACCGTGTACTTGTTTGTTAATCTGTTGAGAAAGTCCAAGGCCTTTTCTTTGCACATGGCCTTCTGATTATAGAGTTCTGCCTCGTCTCTCTTCCATAAATTACACCTCTAAACATCAGCTAAGATGTCCCACGATTTTGTTCCTTTAAGAGGAAGATAATTTAAAGACACTTGAGAAGCAATCTTAGTGCAGATTTCTTCTTTATAATCTTTTTAGTTATCGCACACATTCAAACAAGTAACCTTAATTGGGTCTTTCCAAAATATTAAACACAGACTTTCAAGGGACAACAACTTTATTTCATTGGTTTACCTAATATTTAATTAAATTATGAAAGCATAATGAGAAGTACAACTGGCATAAACAGGTTTGGAGAACAAACACCAGTGACATTGTCACTGTATGAGTCAACTGGTAGGAGCAGGAGTGGGCGGACTCCCTGGAGGGTAGCTTCCTTACCCTTCAGCATTCAGCATGATGTGGGAATTAGCTTGTGATTTACAAAGAAAACAGAATGAGTTAATGGATTTGGGTTAAGTGTAGGTAGACCAAGAGAGCATCTCCTGTACCTCTGCATTTTCATTATTTCACTATGGGTGTTTCCTTCACGGAGACTTAGAACTTTTTGTGGGCAGAGATAGTGCTTGGCTATTAAGGGGAACCATTGGAAAAATCCCCAGATATTCTTACATCACCATGTAAATCCTTCTTGTGAAAACAATTAGAATTTAAAAAAACTGGGAACAGTTGTTTTTAAGACATTTACGGTAGAGTTTATGAGTCCTTCCCGAAAAAGACATGTAACATGCAAATATCCTTGTGAAAAGCTCATGTTAGTTTCCTAAGTTCGCCATAACAAATCACCACAAACTAGATGGCTTGAAACAACAAAAAGGTGCTCTCTCATCATTATAGAGGCAGAAGTCTTAAATCAAGATGTTGTCAGGACCGTGCTCCCTTCAAAGCTTTCCTGGCCTCTAACGGCGGCTCCAGGTGTTCCTTACTTTGGAGCTGCATGACTTGGGTTTCTTATGCCTCCATCCTCGCATGGTCTACTCACTTGCAAATCTCCCTCTACATCTTTCATATAAGGGCACCCATGTGGCAAAGAAAAGATCATCATATGATAGTAAACAAAGGCTGTTTACTCAGAGCTTGCTAGAGCAAGGGAGTCAGCCACCATTACTTGTGTTCTGACAGAGACTTAAAGGCGGGCAGAGGGGTGCGAAAGCTTATAGTGGAAAAAAGGGATATCTTCAGGTGTGCCCTGAGTGGAGGCTGTTGGCATGCGGAAACTATAGATGGGCTAACTAGAACTGGGGCATCCTTTGTGATTGGTTAAGGGTGCATATTTGGCTTTCTCTGATTGGTCCCAAGTCACAGTAGGGACAAAAATTAGGGAAACTCTCAGTTATTAATCAAGCACTGGCCATTTTGGGACCAGTTGTTACAGGGATTAATGCCTGACTCCTGAATCTTTATTAGAGATAGTGGTCTGACTTCCTACAAGTCTGACCTATAGAGAGCAGGCTACCTTCCTGGGCTGGTTGCTGTAGATAATGAGTGGTTTCCTGGGTTGGTTGCCGCAGACTGTGGGTCAGAGTTCTGTTTTTATATATAGTCTAGACATTGTTTGCATGTTCAGTCTCTCACCTGTCACTGAATTTAGGGCCCACTCTAAATCCAGGATGACCTCATCTTGAGATCTTTAACTTAATTACATCTACAAATACCCTTTTTCCAAATAAGATTACATTCACAGGTTCTGGGGGTTAGGACACGTACATATTTCTAGGGGACCACCATTCAACCAGCTACAAGCGCTTCTTGGTCTAGAAATTATACTTACTTGTTTATAGAGTAAAAAAAGATCTTGCCCCTTACTGTTCTGAAGGAGACAAGTAGATGGTTTATGACTGGATTTCACCAAAGGCCTATAGTTTCTTTTCCAAACAGTTGCCTGGGTATCCCTTAAAAATTGGTTTTGAGCTACAGACTAATCTTTGTAATGTCTACACCTCAAAACAAGATGTTTCAGTAGTCCAGTACTATCTGTATATTCAGAGAAATCCCACCTTTGACAGAAAGCTATAAGCAATGAGTAATATATGAATATTCTCTACATTGTCTTTGAAAGGAAGTTAAGGAACAGTACCACCCCTCTGGTTTCTTTCTGTTTTCAGCGTCCTGAAACTTTAATCTCCTTGCCTAACTAGAGACGAGAGTGATTCCTAGTTTCAGCAGATTCTAAGACTCAGGTATATAATAGGTATGCAGTACATGTTTAATGATTCAATTGATTAGTTTTTTTTGGATGACTCTGAACTTCCCTTGAAACCATGTGGTTGAAAAGACTTAGTCTTTTTCACCTGAAGTATGTATTATTGATTCTCACTCATTTGTGCAGTGTGTTACATTTTTTTCTTGTGATGCCTCTTTATTGCTGGAATCAAACCGTCCGTATCTGATTCTATCATGCTTATGACAAATATAGACTGTAATTTAAAACTTAATTTCAGGAAAATTTTTGTCTCATCTTTTCCCAGGTTAGTTTTTTAGCTTCCCCAGTAGAACCTCAGCTTTAGGTATTAAAGTCTCCCTCCCACTTGGAAAACAAAAACAAAAGCAATTTCACACTTATGTGAAATTTATCTGCACAATTTTTCTTTCCTTGTTTTCTAATAAAACATCTATTATAAAGGAGGTAGGAGGAAATTATAAACTTAACTGCCTGGCAAGACCACACAACAGCTTTTTCATTCAGAGTGAAAAATGGTGCTTATGTGACATGGGTACACATGGACAGTTACCCCCTCTTAATTCTTTTAAGCCTAAAACCCTCAAAGGCTCAGTGGAGTTTGACAACCTTGCTTTATTTTGCTCATTAGTTTGGAGGGAGGTACCAGATGACGAGTTTCCAAAAGCTTGAACCGTGGCCTTTTTAAAATCTCCTCCCAATGGCCTAGTACAAGGACTCACCTCTTGAATTCAAATGAGATGATGCACAAGTCATGCTTATCACAATGCTTAGTACATATTAAGTACCTAATAAATGTTAATTTGGATCCTGATTGATTCAAATTTCATCCTTCCTGCTTGGATGCATGACTTTGCGTGAATTTTCTAATTTCTCCAAGTCTTAGTTTCCTCATCTACAAAATACAAGTAAAAGTAATGTCTATCTTGTAGGGTTGCTCTGAGGGAAAAAACAGATGATCTATGTGAAAGCAATTAGAACAGTACTAGTTACAGGTAATTAATACATGTTAGCTATAGTTAATATAGAACATGGTGGTTTATTATAGTAATTCCATTGCATTATTTTCTGTAAAGCCATTTTTTAGTTGAAAGTGTGTTTTCTAAATGATTTTTTATATGTAATGTTTGGATATTTGCTGTCATACTGTAGGTATTATAATGTTTTTATTTTTTTAATCAGAGTTATTTAATTCATCTTCATATTTCCCACAGTGCTTTGCATATTAATATATACCCACATATGTGGTTTGAATGAAAGAATAATTGATACTCTCTAGTCTCTAAACTCTTTTCATTGATTTATGCAATTGTAATGAATCATCAGTAGATGGCAGTAGTTTGTTTTCACTTTTATTTTTTGTGCATTCTACAGTAGAGATCTGGAAAAAACAAAAACTTTCTCAGTTTTAAAGCAGATATCCTTTCATGAATAGCTGGTTTAAATAAATATCACCCAAGAGTTCTTCAGTTTATGCTGCTTCAAGAATAGAGATCAAGAAGTACCAGTTACTTTATTTTTTATTATATGAATCTAATTTTCTTCATTTTTTTCATTTCTTCATCAAACTTTAGAGAATACAAAAATGGTTAAGGCATTGTATTTGCCTTCTTGCAGCTTATAGTCTAATGGAGAAATATAGTAAAAAATAATGGCAATAACAGGAATAGAAATTTGAGTGGCAGGAATTTGCTAAATGCTTTACATGCATTAATTCACTTAGTCCTCACAAAAATCCTGATGAAGCAGGTACTATTATTGTTCTCATTTCCAGATAAGGAATCTGAGGCTCAGGTTGGAAAGAATTTACCTAATAAACTAGTAAGTGGCACAACCTAGAATCAAGATTAGCTCTGTCTTACCCTGGGGCCTATACTGTTATCTATCATGGTATAATAGAGATAGAGAAACAGTTCTGCTAACAAGAGAGAGAGATCACATCTACTCAGAAAGATCAAGAAAGACTTCCTAAAGAAGATGCCATCTAAGATGGAGCTGAAAGATTGGTTGCTATCTGATATGATCACTGAAGTGTTTCAGGAACGTTATTCTGTCAGGAGAACAGGGTGAACTGGAGTAGCAACAGACTACAGTTAGCTACCTGTTATGTGCCAAGCACTGTTCCAGGTCTCTTCCATCATGGAGCTTATATTAGTAAAAGGAAATAGAAAAGAAACAAATGTATGTCAGTGGTGATAAATGCTATTAAGATAAGTGAGGCAGAGTAAAGAAATGGAAGGCTTCTCTGCTAAGGTAGCATTTGAAAGTGGTAAGGAGTGATTGAATTCCAGTATAATTTAAAGGTGTAACCAATAAGTTTTGCCAAAAGAATTGCGTACAGCACGTAAGAGAAGGAAAAGAGTCGAGATTCTGATTTGTCCATTGGGTAAAACATTTAGGGCAGCAGTCGTGGACCACATACTTGGGGAGCATCTTAAAGGATTTCCCAAAGGACCTATGAAGCATCAATAATGAGCTCTTATTTATGATTATCTTGGGCAAGGCTAATTGAATTGCCTTGGGCTCTACACCCTTCTAGAGACCTCCTTGCTAATGTTCTAGGGTTTTGAGTCTGAACAAGAAAAACGAATTTGTAATTTCCTGGTATGGAAAAGACCATGAAGGAGTAGATTTAGGGGGAGTGATGAAGTGGAATGAGACATCAAGAGTTCAGTTTGGAACATAAGTTAAAGTGCCTGTAAGAAGTCCAAGTGGAGATATCAGGTAGGAAGATTGGTATGAGTCTGGAGCCCAAGAGAGATGTCAGATTAGAGAGTGAAGTTTGGGAGTTTCTAGCCTATAATTTTAAAGCCATGAAACTGGATGGCATTAGCTGCAGAGTGAGGATGGAGAAAAGAAGGTGCCTGAGGACTGAGTATTGGGGCACTCTAACATAAATGAGAAAGATGAGCAGGAACCAGCAAAGGAAACCAAGAAGTATGATGTTTCAAGAAGGAGGGCATGATCAAATGTGCCAAGTGATGTGGATAGTTCAAGGAAGGTGTGGACTGAGCTTACCACTGAATGTGGCAATATGGACATCATAGATACTTTGATAAGAACTTTAAAGGGGGAGTTGTAAATGATTAATTCTGGTGGGCTTTAGAAGAGTAAAAGGAGAGAAAGTGGACTGCAAGGATCTTGGCTATAAAGGAGAGCAAAGAAATGGGTCAATAGCTGAAGGAGATTAGAGTGTCAAGCAAGGGTGGTTATTGTTGCTGATGATTATATGATAGGCTGTCCAGGATAATATGTTTGACCAAGTAAAGGAGGAAATTATATTGATGGGACATTTAAAGAAGTAATATCCTTGAATAGAAGAGAAAGGGGTACAAAAGTAGAGGATTGGCCTTAGGTTGGAGCAAGGACACTTTATTCATTGCAAGAGAACAATAGACTAGTATTTCGTTCCAGGTCCATCAGGATAGGTAGGCGGATGATGTCTGTGACCATGAAACCCATGTAAGAGAGCTAAAGAGAAAATGAGATTCAAATTCATTACACTAATCTGGGGCCAAAAGGACATAGAGTAATGGCATGAACAGGGTGAGTGGGCTCAGTATCAGGGGAGCCATCATGAAGCAGGCAAATCTGAAGTGAGACTTCAAGGAAGAAGTTATGTGAATAAACAGGAAAGAATCATCGATTCTCTTAATGACACGTTGCTGCATATTTCTCTCAGGATTTCTTTAGCTTAATAAGATACTTCTGGATAGATTTGAGTCTCCTGCTTAGAAAGCAATTTAACATTTTCTTTGTTGCTTTATATATCAGATTGCAGTCTTTTCAATTTTTGCTTTGGGAAAACACTTGTAACTAGTATACAAGAACTTTGTATTTAACCAATGTTTAGGAGAGAGATTTAGTGATTTTGCAGACTTCCTTGTGGAAGCTTCCTCACACATGCTGTACTGTTATGATCATATTCACTTCTTTTGGCTTGTAAAGTTTATCGTGACTCTAGTATGATTTGGAAAGATTCACAAGTTCTTTAAAACCAACTAAGATTTTTTTTAAAGGATGTCATTTAAATGGAAAAAAATCCATCTGTTCAAGTGTTAAATAGATGACAGTTTCAGAAGTATTTAACAACATTACATTCCTTTTATTAATTATGCAAACTTATATGATTTCTTTTGCATAGGAATGGAGGAGCAAACGCAGATACACTTTTTCCTAAAGTTGGTAATACCTTTAACTCTGCCAACTCAGCATTCATTTGTTGAGTTGATAGAGGAGAGAACTCTTTCCACCTTTCAGGGGAGAAAGATACCCCTTCATGTTATCACTTACTCCTAGATATACAAGTGACTGAAATATGAATTTAAGACTGCACAAGGCTTACCCTGGCCAAAATAGCACAGGACACGAGTGCATCCTGTACCCACCACGGAAGTTGCTAATCCATGTTGGCACTGTTTCTCACAGATTCTGGTTATAGTTTCAGAATCTACTTCATAGTAGTCTGGAGATACCAGCTACTAATCCAGAATAACTAGTTACTATATGTCAGGTCCTGTGCTAAGCATGTTACGTACATTGCTTTAATTATTACAACAGCCCTATGAGGTTTTACAGATGAGGAAACTGGTGATCAAAGAAATTAAGAAACTTGCTCAGGGTCATAACAGCTGAAAAGCAGGACAACCAAGATCCAAACACAGTTTCTACTTTCTTTCCCAAATCTCTCACTTAATCATTGTATTTTAATTCTTGGAACTAATGATGACTGTCACCATCATCCCTGTGAGATATTTGACTATTAATTTGTTTTCAGAATCACCAATACTTGACAGGGAAAAAAAAAGAAAAGTAAAAGATTATCAACATTGATTATTTTGTAGAAGTAAAGAAGGTGAACTAAAAAGAGGAAAAGACACAAGCATGTCAGGCAACAAAGAAAGGAAGAGTCAAGGCATTCCTGAAGAAGGTAATGAAGCCATCTTAAGCAATATGTAACTAAAAGATAAGCAGTAATAAAAAAGTAGTATGATAGAATAATTGTGTTAAAATTAGCAGCAAGTTAGAATAGAAAGAAGCTGTTAAATTACACCAGGAGGAAACTTATATGGTATTCAGGAAAGCCGTAACAACCTGAAAATGCAAGCCTATAATGAAAATTCATCACCTGTAATTGTGATATAGTTGTTATGGTAGCACTATAGTTATAGCATATGTGCAAATGGTCTGGATAAAAAAAAATTTAGGGCAGTCAAAATATTTACACTGTTCTATAAAGGAACAGGTATAATGTTGCAGTAGGTGACTTTGAATCGTCTATTATTGTGGCCTTTGATTTTGGTTTTGTTTATAGTCGGAAAAGGAAGAGCATCAACCCTAAATTTAGTTTATTTATGAGAAAACATCCCAATTTTCATGCTTTTGAGTGAAGAAACATGAGCTTCTTAGAGTCTTTGCATTTAGATTTTTATTATGTGTTTTATTCTCTTGTCTAGCTCTGGCTAAACGAGACACGTCTTCATTAACCGATGCTATAGAGCAAGTTGCAAAGCAACAACGATCACAAACGTCAGAAACAGAAAAAAACAAAAAAGTTCTGTTCCATTTGCAGGTAACCTGTTTTACGTAGTCTTTTAAATGAGTCTTTATGTTCTTTAAAACTATGAAAAACTAGTAACAGGGAAGTTATTAAGCATAGTTTAATAACTTTAGGGAGACAATTTAAAATTTATTTTTTTCTTATTTGTAGCTTCTTAATTATTCTGATATCCCTAAGTAAAGTCTACCTGAGTATTCCAGTTTCATGGAACATTTTACACACCCAATGTGCAAATGTTCAACGTCACTGTGACTATAAATAAGCATATAAAACCCAATGTGTCCAGTCGAATTACTTTAAATTCACTTCTTTTTGATAATTTTTCCTAAAATGCTGAATTGAAGGAATGTTAAATTTTTAAGCCAGTGTTTTTAAAGCTATGGCTTATAATTATTAGTTGCCAGTGCCCATTTCAAGTAAATAAGGAACATTTCAGTGTTCCTTATATTTCAAAATATATTCGTAATTTCACCACAGGGAATCTGGAAGTCATGCTTTGTTTTTGCATGCAGCATAGTTAGATGTAACTGTACTCCGTTAGTATAGCTAGAGAAGTGAAAAGGAAAACAGCATCTCTGCTATGTGCTTTGTAAAGGTTTTTATTAAATATATCATAGAAATGAAAAGAATATGCTCTGGAGCTGAGCTGCCTAGTTTAAAAGACAAGATTTGCTACTTCCAGCTCCATGGGTTAATTTCTCTGTTATTCTGTTTCCTCATTTGTAAAATGGAGATAATAATAGGACCTGCCTATAAGATTTTTATGATGATTAAATGAAATAATGCTTGTAACTATTACGTAAGGTATCCTTGCTGGGGCCCTGGTGGGCAGTACAGGACCTCCTTTTGATACTGGCTTTAGGTATGAATGCATCAGCAGAGACATGATGATAATTTTTTACTATCATGTTAATATGGATTTCTTATAAATATTTACCTTGCATTATTCACTTTTAGAAAAGAATATATGTTGAAAATAGTATATAATACAAAAATAATGTCTTACTTAGATTTCTGTGAAGAAATTTTATGTAAAACTTCTCAGTCTTCAGAGTTTCACAGATGTTTTTTCACTTACACTGAGGGCTTACTTTCTATTAAGTATTTTGCTGACATTGTCCTCACTCTTAAGTTGTACACCATCTATTGAAGAGAAAGACAAAGAAGTAAACAACTAATTACATGCAGTGCAGTGGTGTCAACAATATAGGCATAAACACAGATTTAACACTGAAAAAGGAATGATCACAAAGAAAGTGCTGTTTCAGTTGAGTTTTAAAGAATGGCTGGAGTTCACTTGCATGGTTGGGTGTCTGGGATAGGTTTGAAGGTTAGGGAGTGAGTAGGATGATATTCTGGACAAAAAGAACATCAGAAAATTCACTGAGGCTTTAAATAACATTGGTCCACTCATAGTGGTAGTGGTATAACATAGAATATATTTTGAGTAGTGAGAGATTTATAGCATGGTAAGAAACTTGAACTTTATTCTAGAGGTGATGGGGAAGGTTTTGATGGGCTTTAAGCAAAAGAGCAAATGGTTAAATTTATGTTTTAGAAAGAGAATTCTAGATACATGAAAAACACTCATTATAATTCAACGTCTATTTAAGATAAAAACTTTCAGCGAATACAATTCCAGCCAACTGAAAAAGGGCATCTACATAAATCCTACAGTCAACATCATACCTAATAGTGAAAGACTGTTTCTCTCCTGAGATCAGGAATAAGGCAAGGATGTGTCTTACCACTTCTGTTCATTCTGTGGTATTGGTGGTTTAAGCCACTCCTTGCAAGAAAAAGAAATAAAAGATATCCAAAATGGAAAGGAGGAAGTAAAACTGTTTTTATTCACAGGTGGCATGAGTATTTTTGGAAAATCCTAAGGAATCTATTATTTTAAAAAAGCTATTAGGACTAATAAGTGAATTTAGAAAGGTTGCAAGATAAGATTAATTATAAAAAGCAGTTGTATTTTTATATATTGAAAGAAATAACCAGAAATTAACATTTAAAAAGCAGTATCATTTATAGTAACATCAAAACTATGAAACAGTTAGTGGTAAATTTGACAAAAGTTTTGTGTTATAGACCGAATGTTTGTGTCTCCCCCAAAATCTTGTGTTGAAGCCTATTCTCAATGTGATGGTATTTGGAGAGAAGGTCTTTGGGAGGTAGTTGGGAGGAGATTAGGTCATGAAGGTGGGGTCCTGATGTTAGGGTTAGTGCCCTTAAAAGAAGAGACACAGGAGAGCTTGCTCTCTCTCCCTCTCTGCCATGTGAGGACACAGAAGGCAACCCTCTGCAAGCCAGGGAGAGTTCTCACCAGAACCTGACCATGCTGACACCCTTTCCAGACTCCAGAACTGTGAGAAATAAATTTCTGTTATTTTAGCTGCTGAATCTATAGTATTTTGTTATGGCGGCCCAAGCAGACTAAGACAATTCGTTCTGAAAACTGCAAAACACTGCTGAAATAAATTAAAGACCAAAATAGGAGATATACCATTTTCATGAATCAGAAGACCCAGTATTGTTAACAAGTGAGTTCTTTCTCTTTTATCTATTGTTTAAAAACAATTCCAATCAAAATCCCAGCAGGCTTTTTTTTTTTAGCAAAATTGACAGGCTGATTCTAAAAGTGATATGGAAAGGCAAAGAACCTCTAATAGCCCAAACAGCTTTGAAGAACAATGTTGGAAGTTCTAATATTACCTGCTTTTAAGATTTATTATAGAGTACAGTAATCAGGACAGTGTGACATCGCATAAAGATAGATCCATGGAACAGAATATGGTTTTCAGAAATAGCCCCACACATATTGATTGATTTCAGAGAGGTGCTATTATGGACAGAATGTTTGTGTTCCTCCAGTGTGATGGTATTTGGAGACAGGGCTTTTGGGAGGTAATTAGGTTTAGATGAAGTTGTAAGGGTGGGGCCCCTATGATGGGATTATAAGAAGAGAAAGAGACCCCAGAGCTTTCTTGCTCTTTCTCTCTGCCATATGAAAACAGCAAGAAAGGATTTGTCTGCAATTCAGGAATAGGCCTCTCCTCTCACCAGTCACCAACTCTGTTGTACCTTGATCTTGGACTTCTTAGCCTCCAGGCTTGTGAGAAATAAAGTCTATTATTTAAACCACCAGTCTTTTATTTAGAAGCATGAGTTGACTAAGAACACCTGTGTTCTTAGTCAAGGCAATTCATTAGGGAAAGGATAATCTATCAAAAATGGTGGACAGCCACATGCAAAAAAAGTGAACAATTTTCACCTCATACCACATATGAAAAATAACTCAAAATGGATTATAGGCCTAAACACAAGAATTAAAACTACAAAGTGTCTAGAAGAAAACATAGGAGAAGAGCTTAGTGATGTTTAGTTTGGCCAAGATACCTTAAATACTATATAAAAATTTTTTAAATTGGACTTCATCAAAAAATGTTCTTATTTCTGTTCAAAAGTCACTGTTATGAAAATGAATGTGAAGTATACTTGCTGGAGCCCTATGGGCATTTAGGTTGTCACAGACAGAGAGAAAATATTTGAAAGCATATCTGATAATGTACTTGATTTTATTTGTACTATATAAAGGACTCTTATAATTCAAGAAGGCAAACAACCCAGTTTAAAAATGGGCAAAAGATTTCAATGGTCATTTCATCAAAAATGATACTGCAAAAGACAAGCACATGAAAAGATACTCAGTGTTATTAATTGTTATTAAGGAATGCAATGTTATTAAGGAAATGCAAATTGAAATGCACTAGAATGGGTAAATTTAAAAAGACTGACCATACCAAGTGCTGGGGCAGATATGGAAGAACTGAAGCTCTCAGACCCTGTTATTTGGAGTGTAAAATGGTATAACCGCTTGTGAAAACAGTCTACAGTTCTTTAAAAGCTCCAGCTATATATATCATATGATCTAGCTGTTCAATTTCTAGATATTTGTTCACCCAAGAGAAATAAAAGTGTATGCCCACTGGAAAACCAGAAACAACCCAAATGTCCATCAAATGAAAGGGTCATCAAAGTGTGATACATCCAAACAAGAACTACTGCTCAGAAATAAAAAGGAAACATTACTGATACATCCAACAACATGGATGAATCTCAAAATAATTATGCTGAGTGAAAGGAGTGATACTAAAATATATATTATATGATTCTTTTTATATACAATTTTTCAAAATGCAAACTGATCTTTAGTGATGGAAAGCAGATGAATGTTTGCCTGGAAACAGAGAGCTGAGGAGGGTAGGATAGATCACAAAGGATCAGGAGGAAACTTTTGTGGGTAATGGATATGTTCACTGTCTTAATTGTGATGGTCTCTTGATCATAAAAGTTAGTCAAAACTTGTCAAATTTTAAAGTTTAAATATGTGCAGTTTATTTACATCAATTATACCTCAATAAATCTATTAACAAAAAAAGGAAGGAGAAAAAAGGGGAGGGAGATGAGGAAGAGAAAAAGGAAGAAGAAGAAGGAGGAGGAAAAAGAGGAGGAGAAGAACAGCAACAACAAGAAGAAATATAATTCTAGTGAAAGGGTAGAAATGGATTGGAGGAGAAATTGACTAAAGCCAGGGGAGAAAGTCAACAGTCCAGGAGAGAGGAGAGATGATGACCAAGTTGGTGGAAATGTCATCTCCCCATACTGATCAGGACGGTCAGCAGCCTGGTCTAGTTGGCAGGGCATGTGTCCCTTTCCTGACCATTCCACGTGCATCACTCATTCAATCATTTACTAAGTATTTATTAAGCACCTGCTTTGTGCCAGGTGCTATTTTAAGCACAGGGAAGATGGTGGTAAAGAAGTTAGGAAAGCTTACTGCACCCGTGGAGTTTACTTTCTGCTCAAGGGAGGCAAATAATAAAGAAATAATGTAATTCCATTGATTGAGGTGTTACAAAGGAAGTACAAAAGGCTAATGTGTAGAGTATAATGGGGGAGGAGAGTGGGTGGTTAATTTACATTTTGATTCAAGGAAGACTGTTCTGAGGAGTAATAATAAAGCTGAATTGTGAAAGGGAAAGACCCCAACAAGTAATAGCTAGGGGTAGAGAATTTTAAGGTACAGAGAACAGTTACAAACGCCCTTAGGGGAGAAGGAGCTAGACATATTTCATAAATAGAAGGGAGCTGGAAGGGGCAGAGTAGTACATGAGCAGGATAGAACATATACGGCCTTAAAAGCCAAATTACAGAATTAGAATTTTATCATTAGTGCAATGGGAAACACTGGGAGGATTTTGAGCAAAGAAGTAGCATGATATGATATATGTTTTTAAAAGATTCTTTTGCCTGAAATAGAGTCTAGCTGGGGGGAGTGGGGGAAGAACAGAAACAGGGAGACCAGTTAGAAGCTGGGCCATAATAAGAAGACTGGTCAGGAGTGAACTGGGATTTTATTTTGGATGCCCAGCCATCAAGATTTGTTGGTAAGTAGGTTGTAGGGGATAAAATAAAGGAAAGAGTCAAGAATGACTTCTAAGTTTTTAAGTGTCCAGGTGGAATGTGGTACAGTTTACTGAAATCAGGAAGACTGGAAGAAGGAACATGTTGAGTGTGCAAATTAAAAATTCTTTTCTGGAGAATCCCCCTACACTGTTGGTGGGAATGTAAATTGGTGCAGCCAGTATGAAAAACAGCATGGAGATTCCTTAAAAAACTAAAAATAGAGTTACTATGTGATCCAGCAACCCCACTCTTGGGTGTATATGGAGAAAATTATAATTTGAAAAGATACCTGCACTCCAGTGTTCATAGCAGCTCTATTTACAATAGCCAGGATCTGGAAGCAACCTAAATGTCCATCAACAGATGACTGGATAAAGAAGTGTGGTGTTTATACACACACACACACACACACACACACACACACGAATACTATTCAGCCATAAAAAAGAATGAAATAATGCCATTTGCAGCAGCATGGATGGACCTAGAGATTATCATACTAAGTGAAGTTAAGTCAGGTGGAGAGACAAATATCATATGATATCATATGTGGAATCTAAAAATATGATACAAATGAACTTGTTTACAAGACAAAAAAAAGACTCAGAGACATAGCAAACAAATTTGTGGTTACCAAAGGGGAGAGAGGGTGGAGGGATAAATTAGGAGTTTGGGATTAGCAGATAGAAACTACTATATATAAAATAGATAAAACAACAAGGTCCCACTGTATAGCACAGGGAACTACATTCAGTATCTTGTAGTAACCTATAATGAAAAAGAATATATGTATAACTGAATCATTATGCTGTACATCAGAAACTAACACAACATTGTAAATCAACTATACTTCAATAATAAATAAAGTTCTTTTCTGAACATATATAGTTGACGTGTCTATTCAATATCTAAATAGAAATGTCAAGTGGGCATTTTAAATGAGTTGGAGATAAAGATTGACGTTCATTAGCATGTTTCATTCTTCAGTGTACTTCCCCCTCTTATTTCTGCCAAGAAAAGGATAGACTGGGTCTGTCTTTTTAGTGCAGTACTTCCCTCACAAAATTATACATGTATTTAAAGAGGATGACCACACTAGACAGAAAAAAAAGATAAAGGCCTACAATTGTTTTTGGTGGGAGGATGTCTAGAATTTGATGAATGGTTAAATACAGATAATAAAGAGAAGGGAGGAATTAAGTGTGGCTCTCAGAGTAGTACCAGTAACTAAGTTTGGGAACATAGGGGTGTTCTAATTTGCATTTTTGTTCCCAAATCTTTATCCTGTGTATAGCCATACCCTTTGCCATGTATTATTACAGTGGTCTCCCATAGTGGGTGGGCATACTTTCTGCCTCTTCACTGAGAGTTTGATCACGTGACCAGCTGGGATGTAGCAAATGTTATTCAAACAGAAGCTTGAAAAAGTTGTTACATAATTGGGCTTCCATTTTTCTGCATCTGCTGTCATCATGAGAAGGACATGCCTGGCCTGGCCCACTGCAGGACAAGATACATGTGAAGCAAAGCCAGGGCATCCCATTCAGCCCAGTTGAATCCAGCCTAAACCATCTTGCAGGCAGCCAACCTCCAGACGTTTGAGCAAATCCAGCCGAGTCAACAGAACCACCTAGCCAACCCAGTTGCTCCTCATCACATAAACGCTTAATTGTTGTATGTCACCCAGGTTTTGTGGTTCCAACAGTAGAAAACTGATACAAGGGAGAACAAGATGGGATAGGGGAGGGGAGGGGAGGGTTAGTCTGATCTGGGGCGTGATGAATTTGAGATGGCCCATGGCAGCTGGGTGTGGGACTCGAGAGCCACTGTATTTTGTGAATCATCAGCATATATGCAGCTCAAGATGTAACTATGGGTAAGATTACCCAAGGAGTCTATATAGAATGAGAGAAGGAAATTATGATGACTGAACCCTGAAGAAAACCTGTATTTGAAGAAACCATTGAGATTGAGAAGAAATGCTCAAGAGATACCTGAGGAGAACCAGAGAGTAGTAGTGGTGTAAACACTAGGTTTTTTAAAGGCGGTGCTGGTTAGAAATGCCAAATGCCCCACAGAGGCAAAGTTAAGGTATACTTTTGTACTCATTTTGCAAATGAAGAAAGTGTGGTTTGAAAGGGGTAATTAAATTATTTGCCATGTATGATCACTCCAACCAGTGAATAGCAGTAAGGGCACTAGAACTTAGATCTGCTGTTTTTTTAACTCAGGGTTTTATCATTTTTATCGTATAGTTTTCCTTTCATTAGTACTTCTGATGCCTACAAATGTGTTAGTAAAATGATTGTAAAGTATCTTTTACATATAAAATATTAAGACAAATGATAAAATTTTAATATTTAGAATTAGATGAACATTAAAAAATAGGAAATATATAACCCTGGGCTCCCTCTGATTATGAAATAATTTTGGTACTTTATTACATGTCTCCTGTTATGCATCAATTTTTCTATATCTGATAAATACATATTTTTTATGTGAAGTGATTTTTTTCCTACACGCACTATGGATCAAAACAATGACTTGCCTTTCATGTTGACTGTCATGAATTAATAACAATAACGTTGAAATATCTTGCAGAATGAACTACATGAGCTTGAAACACAAATAGAATCTGTCTGTGCGGAAACTAAAGAAACCGAAAGGCGAATTTATCAGCAAGACGCTGCCATACAGAATACCAAGCTTCAGTGTGGAAATCTGGAAAACCAAATCAAATCCTTGCATTCAGAAAATGTGAGGCTTAAATTTGACATAGAAGCAGCCCAAGAGGATTTTGAGGAACACATGATAAGATACAATGAATACTATGGAAAAATGAAAACGCATAAAGACAGTTTGAGGGAGGTAGAAAGCAAATGGTCATTCATGACTGAACTCGATGAGAAACGAGAGCTCGTTAAAAAACTAAAGATAATGAAAGAGGAACTTAGGCAGGATCTCCAAAATCCAAAAGGAAACGTTATGAAACAACTACAGGTTTGAAATACCACTTACTAAAACTTTTCCTATTACTCCTTTTGTTTTTTACAAGTATACTTATTAAATGACAAATTTATCACTAACTTAGTAAAATACCCATGGGGGCTATAATGGGATTCACAAATTTTAAAAACTTGCCTAAGTGTATGAGTTATGTAACAACTTTGCCAAATGTGCAAATGCATAAAGGAAACATCTCTAAATCCCCTATGGATTAATAAGAATATATAGTCAAACAAAATCACAGTGAACAATTAATCCATTTGTTGCAAAAAGGGTGACTCACAAAAGTGTTGAGCCCCTAGCTTCCAAGCTAATGGCTCTAGACCAATTAAAATAACTTTGGTGTGCTTAATGCTGTTGTGCAAACAATATGAATTAGTAATTGCATCTTAAGCATCTTTCTTTTAATATTCTTTGAAAACATTGGGAGATAAAAACTTAAAATATCTATTATATTTTGCTAAAAACTAAAAAATGTCCTTTACATTATTGCTGGGCAGTTGCTGCTATGACTACCACTTTCCTTTGTGTATTATTTTCATTTGGTTTTTACTTCTAAATTTTCAAATCTAAGGGTTGCTTTTTTGAATAACCATTCTTTGTTCCTTGTACCTATAGAATTAATATTCTAATCCTATTTATTGAAATTAAATGTGATGTCTAGTTTTCTTAAATTATAGAAACACTGAAAATCTTGGACTTATAGTGACCATTCATCATTTGACTTGTATATTTTAAATTTTATAAACATACAGGAAGACATTGCAAAGCTAAAGGATAAAATTATAACTGTAAAAGAATCCATCATTGAAAAAACTTGTTTTCTTGAGGAAGAAAAAAAGACACATGAAAAATTAAGAAAAGAAATAGAGGTAAGTCTTAATTATGTGGATTTCAATGTTTTATGGGATCGTTTTTTAAACTTATACTGCATTCATAATTTCCATAGTTTACTCTCAATTCTCAAAACAGCTGGAGAACAAAAAAGAGCTAAAAAAAAGCAGTTGATAAGTTCAAACCATTAATAGATAATTATAGATAACTTCCTCATTCAAAAATATTCAAATATATGAATGTATGCAAACAAAGCAAGCACTCACTCCTATTTAAATCTGACCTAGAATTCTTCCAGGTCCCATTCCACCAACTTTGTACCCAATTAATGGCTAGAAAGCAGAGGCAATCCAGCCAAAAAGATGTCACAGATAGACATTATAGACTCTTCAAAGTAGAGTAAAGACAATGGAAGCATTGGTATTTTATACCTCTCTGACTTCATGTTTGTGATTTTCAGCTGTCCAACTAAAAAACAAACAAACTGATATGTAAAATTAAAGGTGAGACTAAATTTGAGGTACCACTGGTAGACTTATGTAGTTATTGTTTAGATGAGTGGAGAACAAAAATGGAAAAGTGTATACTGTTAAGGGTAAATAAATAATTTTCACCCTTAAAAATTACTTTGGAAAATATAAAGATGCATATTTTCAACTTCCTATGACTAATTTGACAAAATAAACATCTGAGGAATTTGAAGACAAAACCCTCACCTTTACAAAACACTGTCTTTAAGAAACACCATGATTTTATCTTATACTTTACTAGCAATCTAAATAAATGGATATGTTCTTACCCTTCAGCATATCAAGATTTATTATAAAATTGTAAATAGGAAGACAGTACACAAGGGGCATAGAAATAGAAAAAAATGATTAATAAAACAGAAAAAAATAATCCAGAAGTAATCTGTGATGAATGATGCAAACATAATGTTAGCCATATGAAAAAATAAAGACAATTTTGAAATAAAATTGGATTCCTGCTTCTTAACACATACATGTACGTACTTCATTGACACTCAATGTAGGGAGGAAGGACGTCTTGTTACTGGTGGTCAGAAGTAGGAGTCCTGGCTGCCAGCTAGGCTTCTGCTGATGAGGTCCTGGCCAGGAGGGGCAGGAGCACCTCATTACCCCTCCCATGTGGCCTCCAGTGACTCCACGTAGATGTGGCCTTGTTACTACTGCGCGGTGGTATTAAGTCCTGACTCTCCACTAGGCCTCTGACTTTCTCCCAGGGAAAGGGGGAAGGATGCCTTGTTACCACTAAATGGGAGTAGAAGTCTAGCCACCCCAGAAGGGCTCCACTCACACTAGAGGGTGTGATTTGTTACTTCCCAGTGGAATGAAAAGTCCCGGCTCCTCAATTAGCCTTCTCTGACACCATCCCAGCAGAGGATTGGGACACCTTTTTATGTCCCAGCAATGGTCTAGGCTTTGCACTCAATCTTTGCTGATCTGGGTGGTGGTGGAGCCATCGTTTTTTCCTGTGATGTTTGACTTTAGCAGAGTAATTACTACCTAAATATTTTTGGTCTTGCTTAGACAGCCCTTTTCCTGGTTCTTTGGCTAGAGAGCAGGCTTTTCTCGGAGCCTTCTTTGTCTGCACCTGTTGGCATTTCCAGGCTGCTGTCTTCCCCATATGCAGTCTGGGATATGTGAGGGAAAAAGAAAATCCAGGGAGCTCAGCATCACATCGTTCCTTGGATCCTGAGCTCTCTAGCAAGTCTGCCCTATTCTCTCCACCTTTCAGAAGCTTCTTATGTTAATATTTTATACAATGTACAGGGTTTTTAGTTGTAGTTAGCATGAGAAATAGGTAAATGAAATACACTTACTTTATTTTGACAGAAGCAGAAATGTAAATGGGTATTTTTAGTGGCAAAGGGTGGTATGAGTGGCTACCAATGTTAGATTTAGATGGAATGCCCCTTAGCTTAAGACTTCATTTTTTAATGTTTTCATCATTATACTTCTTGTCCTGAAATTTAGTAAACTCTTTTTAAGCTTTTATAATGGGGTTACTAAAGATTCTTTTAGGCTTTTAAATTTTAGTTTTATTAACTCTAATGCATTAAAAGTAGTCCTCAATTGTGTCACAATGTTATGGTTGAAAAAATGAATATCTAAGAAATTAGAGATTATCTATAATAAACTATAAAACTGAAGGACAGATACAGCCACAGCATTGTCTTGAAAACACTGCATTTTTTCCCAACAATTTCTCTTGTCGCATAATGAGAATTGATCATTGGTATGAGTAACTTCTTTCTCAAAACAACCAGTTTTTTAAAAGGATATATTCAAATACCAGATTTTTTATTACTTATTTCTTCTTTGAGTCTTTTTTTTTTTCTTACTTCTGAATGTCTTTAGCCACAGTTCATGGTCATCTTTTGCTTTGATTACAGCATTTTTGTTTAATCTTTTAATTCCTTCAAACATTTTGTGCTTTGCATGCTTATACTAATGTTACTTTTTGCATTTTTTGATTAAGAAAAAAATTAAAATGTTTTTTGAATTCTACTTTTTTTTTTATCAAATGGATGTTTTTTGTTCTTTAAGGCCAAATCTGAATGAAAGAAATATTTCCAAATACTTACCCCAGATGTCTTTTTTTCCCTGTCTATTGTCTGTCATTATATACATTCTGGAAGAAAGGAACTAAACATAAGAGAGAGGAGAATAAAGATAAGTTATGAGTTATTGCCAAAAAAAATCAGGGAAGCAAAATACAAAGCATACAAACACAAAGCTTCAAATACAAAACATTAAGCAACAATCAGTGACTTTTCGTTCAAGGTTTAAAAAAATGTTATTTGCCAAATCCAAGAGCTTTCAGGGAAGGGAAACTAGAGCAGTTAAGAAGTTTTTAGCAAATGATGAGTGCTGCAAGTAATACCTTGTGATAACAGTCATTGTGTAAAGCATTTTAAGATTCACTGATAGTTACCCTTGCCTGAATTTTGTACAATTTGAGCTCCAAACTTAGAAGGATAGGGAAAAATTTAGAGTGCCTGCAAAGCTACTAGGAGTCAGAGACAAGATATGTTGAACATGATCCAATACAGCATGCAGCTTACACAGTTAACTAATCCATTCATTTACTGAGGTTAGCCACAGAAATGATCACACAACTAGAAAGCCGGTCCTACATGAAAAACCCACAGAAGCAAAGGTAAAAAGGTGAATTAAAGGCAGGATAAGAATGATTCACATAGCTGGATAGCATGGTAACAAATTATTCTATTTTATAAAAAGTACAAGAAGACATGTTCAGTATTATTAAATCTATTGTTGTTTACCGAGTGCTTGGTATTTTCAAGCACTTTATATATAGGCTATCCCATTTAAGTTCTCATAATAACATATTTTACAGAATTTCAGAAAATTTAAATCACTTGTACAAAGTTATGTAGCTAGTGTTAAGGGAAAGAACAGGACATGAGTTCAGGTCTTTTGGACTCTGCTCCCAATCTTTTCAAAAATTGGTTTTCACTTCTGCGGAAATATATTCTCCTCGAAAAAGATTAAAATATTAGGGGGAAGGCTAAATTTCCTTTGACCACTGCCTGCCATTGTATTGCTCTTTCTCTTATCATGCTCTTCTCTTATTAATGGCAACCACTATTTGGTGTATATCTTTCAAGTCTTATATATGTATGTGCTCTTGAGTAACTGTGAGCATGTGAATATACATATGTGTACATGTACACACACACCTGCACACACATCGGTGCATATAGGAAGATTATATAAATGTACCTTACATATAATTTTGTAAATACTTTACTTACTCAATAACCTGTCTCATAGAAATGTTTTTCATATTAGTACATGTGGGCCAACTTCATTCTTTTTTAACTGTTACAAAATGTCCCACAGTATGGCTATACCTTAATTTATTTACACGTTACAACTGATAGACATTAAGTTATTTCCAGTGGTTCACTATTAAAAGTAGTGTTCTAGTGAACATCATAGTACACACACCTTTGAACCAAGAAGTACCGGTGAGACCATGTTAAACAATGTGACATATGGGTAATTAGAGTCCCGGAATGAGAGGAGAGAGAGAAAAGGGAACAGAAATATATTTGAAGAAATATTGGCCAAAATTTTTCCAAACTTGACTAAAAACTAACTCACAGATTTAAGAAACTTAGCAAACCTAAAGCAGGACAAATACAGAGAAAAACATACCTAAGGAAATTATAGTCAAGCTACTGAAAACCAAAGAAAAAAATCTTAAAAGCAGTCAGAAAAAAAGTCACATTAAATATACAAGAACAATGATGAGAATGGCTATTGATTCTTTTAAACATTTAATTTTTTTAGAGCCACTTTAGGTTCATAGCAAAATTAAGCAGAAAGTACAAAGTGTTCCCGCATACTCCCTACCCCCTGGCAGCCTCCTTAACTATCAATGTCTCCCACCAGAGTGTACATTTGTTATAACTGATAAACCTACATTGACACTTCATTAGCACCCAGAGTTCCTAGTTTACATTAGATTCACTCCTGGTGTTGTAGCTTCTTTGGGTTTTGACAGATGTGTACTGACGTGTATCCATCATTCTCCTGTCATACAGGAGAGTTTCACTGTCTTAAAAATCCTCTGTGCTCTACCTGTTCATCCCTCCCTCCCTCAACCCCTGTCAATCACTGAGCTTTTACTGTTTCCTTGGTTTTACCTTTTCCAGAATGTCGTAAAAGATTGGCTTCTTTCACTTAGTAATATGCATTCAGGGTGTCTTGTGTCTTTTTATTGCTTGTCAGCTCTTTCTTTGTTTTGTTTTATGTATGTATTTTTTAGTGCTAAATAATATTCCATTGTCTGAATCTACGACAGTTTATCAATTCACCCACTAAAGGACATCTTGATTGCTTCCAAGTTTTGGCAATTAGGAATAAAGCTTCTACAAATGTCTATGTTGTTGTGTGGACATCAGTTTTTAACTCCTTTGGGTAAATGCCAAGGAGTGTGATTGCTGGATCATGTAATGATATGTTAGTTTTGTAAGAAACTGCCAAACTGTCTTCTAAAATGACTGTAGCATTTTGTATTCCCACCAGCAATGAACAAAAGGGTTCTTGTTGCTCCACATCCTCACCAGCATTTGGTATTGTTAGTGTTCCAGATTTTGGCCATTCTAATAGGTCTGTAGTGGTATCTTATTGTTTTAATTCTCATTTCCCTGATGACATATTATGTGGAACATCTTTTCAAATGTCTATTTGCCATCTGTATATTTTCTTTGGTGTAGTGTCTGTTCAGGTCTTTGGCCTATTTTTTAATCTGGTTATTTGTTTTCTTATTGTTGAATTTTAAGAGTTTATTGTATATTTTGAATAACAGTCTTTTATCAGATGTGGTTTTTTTTTTTAATATTTTCTCCCAATCTGGGACTTGTCTTATTCTCTTGACAGTGTCTTTTGCAGAACAGTTTTTAATTTTAATGAGGCCCAGCTTATCAATGATTTCTTTCATGGATTGTGCCTTTGGTGTTGTATCTAAAAAGACATCATCAAACCCAAGGTCATCTAGAGGCTTTCTCCTATGTTATCTTCTAGGAGTTTTATAGTTTTGAATTTTATATTTAGGTATATGATCCACTTTAAGTGAAGACAGAAAAGAAGGAAGAAAGGAAAAAGGAACAAGGGATGAATAGAACACAAATATTGAGATGGTAGACTTAAACCCAAACATACCAATGGTTACATCAAATGTAAATGGACCAGACACTCCAATTAAAAGGGAAAAATCGGATTCTATTAAAAGGCAATTTGCAAACATAACTTTTTCACAAGAGATGCACTTTGAATATAAAGACACAGATAGGTTGAAAGATGGAAAAGGATAAATTATGAAGACATCGAACTTAAGAAAACTGGTTGTTGCTGTATTAATATCAAGTAATTTCAAGATATGGGCTACTAACAAAGTTAAAGAGTCAGTTAATTCATCAGAAATGAATAATAATACTAACTGTGTATTCACTTAATCACAGAGCTTCAAACTACATAAGCAAAAACTGACAGAATTAAAAAGAGAAAAACTAGAGTTACTATGTGATCCAGCAGTCCCACTCCTTGAGATATATCTGAAGAAAATTCTAATTCAGAAAGACACATGCACCCCAATGTTCATAGCAGCACTATTTACAATAGCCAAGACATGAAAGTAACCTAGATGTCCATTGGCAGATGATTGGATGAAGAAGTGTGGTGTGTATATAAATATATATATATATAATAGAATACTATTCAGCCATTAAAAAGAATAAAATAATGCCATTTGCAGCAACATGGATGGACCTAGAGATTATCATACTAAGTGAAGTAAGTCAGAGAAAGACAAATATCACATGATATCACTTATATGTGGAATGTAAAAAATGAGACAGATGAACTTATTTACAAAAAAAGAGAGTCACAGACACAGAAAATAAATTAATGGTTACCAAAGGGGAAAAGGGTGGAGGGAGGTATAAATTAGTAGTTTGGGACTATCAGATACACACTACTATATATAAACTAGATAAACAAGGTCCTACAGTATAGCACAGGAAACTATATTCATTATCTTATAATAACTTATAATGAAAAAGAATATGTATATATATGTATGACTGAATCACCATGCTATATACCAGAAACTACCACAACATTGTAAGTCAACTATACTTCAATTAAAAAAAAGAAATCAATAAAAATAAGAAAACTAGAAAATACATAAACATTTTGAAACTGAGCATTATGGTTATAAATAACCCATGAGTCAAAGAAGAAATCATAAGAATTATTAGAAAATATTTGAAAGTGAATGATAATGAAAACACAACATGTAACAAATTGCAGAGGGTAGCTAAAGCAACATCTAGAGGAATTTTTACAGCTTTAAATGCCTGTATTAGAAAAGGAAAAAAGGTTTAAAAGCAATTATCTAAGCTTCCACCATAAGGGACTAGAAAAATAAGAATAAATTCAGCCAATAGCAAATTGGAAGAAATGAAATCATATGTATTAGAAATCAATGAAATAGAAAATGGAAAAATAGAGAAAATCAACAGAGCCAGAAGTTAGAAAGACTAATAAAATTGATAAACCATAGCAATACTGATATAAAACAGAGAGGATAGTGGGGTCACTACTTTAGGGCCTATAGACTTAAGAGGATATTAAAGGCCTTTTATGAACAACTTTATGTCAGTAAATTTGATAAGTTGATGAAATGGACAAATTCGTTGAAAAACACACATACAATAACACAAGAAGAAATTGCTTTTATATTTGGGCCTATAATCCATGTCAAATTAAGCTATATAAATGACATGAAATAAGAATCAATGAAATTGAATTAATAAGTAAAACCCTCCCTGTGAGGAAAGCTGCAGACTGATGGGGCTTCACTTGTGAATTCTGTCATCATTTAAGGAAGAAATAATACCCAGCCTATACAAACTCAGAAAATGAAGAAGGGAACTCTTCCTAACTTACTTTAGGGGGCCAGCATAACTTTACCAGAAAAAAAATGAGCAGGAACATTATTAGAAAAGTAATTACAGACCAATGTCCCTCATGAGCACAGGTGCAAAATATTTTCAAATTTACTTCAGCGATATATAAAAAGGTTAATACCTCACGACCAAGTGAAGTTTATCTCAGAAATGCACAGTTGGTTCAACTTTTATGAAACAATGTAATTTACCACATTAACAAAACTAAGGCGATAAAAAGATAAAATCAACTTAATAGTTACTGAAACAGGAGACAAAACTCAACCCCCATTCATAATAGCTCTCAGCAAATTCAGAATAGAAGGAGACTTTCTCAACCTGATAAAGGGCATCTGTAAAAAAACTTACGGCTAGCAACATCATTTTTAGCGGTGAAATGTTGACTGCTTTCCCTCTAAAATGGCAGAGATGTCTGACCACACATCCTCTAGGCAGCATTATGTTGGAGGTCCTAATCAGTGCTATAATGCAAGAAAAAATATAAGGCAAAAAGATTGTAAAGAAGTAAACCTGTCTTTATTCACAGACAGCATGATTGCTCATGTAGAAAATCCTAAGGATTCTACAAAACGGCTAGTAAACCAGTAAATGAATTTAGCAAGTTCACAGGATGAAAGGTCAAAATACAAAAATCAATTGTATTTCTATGTAACTTCTATGTAGTAGCAAGAAACAGCTGGAAAGTGAAATGGATTAAACAAAACTCTTTTCATTAACACTAAAGAGCATAAAATATTTGCTAAATACTACATAAATGGAGTGATATACTTATGTTCATGGTCTACAAAACTCAGTATTTTTAAGTGACAACTTTCCCCCAAATTATCTCTTGATTTAACCCTTAGAGATCCCATTAAAAATTCTAATATGTATTTTTTGTAGAGATAGACAAGATGTTCTAAAATTTATATGCAAAGGCAAAGAATCTCACATGCCAAAACAACTATACTTTTTAGATTAAACATCTAAAGTGAAGAAAAGTTACATGACATGTTGAAATGGCAGCAAATGATCTCCTGTTCTTTTAAGTCCAGCACTTTCTTCCTGGTAAAAGAATGACATTTTGTGGAGTGCTTCTTACATATATGGAGAAACTCTAAACAATACAGAATTTAGCAATAGTGTAGCAGTCACTTGATTTACAGAAACTCTCATTTTATCCTTTATTCTAATTCAGCACAATTACTGAGATTTTACTATATGCCAGTTGCTCTTTTAGGCTCTGACAATAGAGGGATGAATGAAATAAATGGCTAAAAATCCCTGTCTTCATGGAACTTGCTTTCTGGTTAGAGAGACAGATATAAACTGTATATGTATATATATATATACAGTTTATATTGTATATAGCATGTTAGATGAGGATAGAGTAAAGTACAAAAAAAATGGAGTGGCAAATTGGTTATTTTGATAAATTTGGTGAATTGGTGTTTTGGCAAATTGATTCTTCTTTGAATTGACCTAGAACCACCTTCCTAACTTGCTAGAACTCTCTCTTAAATAGATATGAGAATGAAGAGGTAACTTTCCCAGCCCTATTATTGTGTGATTCTATCGGTTCATTTAAAAGTGGATGTTTTACTGCAATGCTGCTGTCATACTCACTGGAAATACTGCTTCACACCTACTAAGACGGCTATGTTTGTGATCAAAAAGGCAGATAATAACAAGTACTTTCAGTATGGGAAAAATTGGAACCCTCCCACATGCTGGTGGGAATGTAAACTAGTGCAACCAGAGTAGAAAGCCAGTATGGCAGTTCCTGAAAAAACTTAAAAATAGAATTACTGTATGATCCAGCAATTCTACTTCTGGGTATGTACCCAAAAGAATTGAAAGTAGTCTCAAAGAGATATTTGTGTACCCATATTTATAGCAGCATTAGTCACAACAGCCAAAAATAGGAACAACCCAAGTGTCCACTGATGGATGAATGGATAAGCAAAATCTGGTGTATATATACAATGAAACATTATTCAGCCTTATAAAGGAAAGAAACTGACACATGCTACAACATGGATGAACTCTGAGGGCATTGCACTAAGTCAAATAAGCCAGTCACAAGAAGACAAATACTGTATGATTCTACTTATATGAAGTACCTAACACAGTTAAATTCATAAAGACGGAATTTAGAATGGTGGTTGCCAGGGGCTGGAGGCAGTGAAGAAAGGGATTTACTGTTTACTGGTTACAGAGTTTCAGTTTTGAAAGATGAAAAGAGTTGTGGAGGTGAATGGTTGGTACTCACTGTGTGAAGATATGAATGTACTTAATAAGTACTGAACTGTAACAGTACATTTAAAAATAGTTAAGATGGTAAATTTTATGTGTATTATACCACAAAAAATAAATAAAAGTAAATTTTAAAAGGAGACCTTTAAAAAATGAATAGGTAACTTTCCCAATTCCTTTAAAAGTAGGTGTTTAACCACAATGAGATATCACCTCACACCCAATAGAATGGCTATAACCAAAAAGACAGACAATAACAAGTATTTTTGAGGATATGAGGAAATTGGAACACTCACACATTGTTCATGGAAATGTAAAAATGTTGCAGTCACTTTGGAAAAAATATGGCAGTTCCTCAAATGTTTAAACACAGAGTTATCATGTGACCCAGGTATTTACCCACAGATGTGAAAACATACATCCACCTAAAAAGTGAGAACAACCCAAATGTCCATCAACTGATGAACTGGATAAATAAAATGTACTGTTTCATACTATGAAATATTATTTAGCAATAAAAAGA
The DNA here is from genome assembly GCF_048773025.1 of Camelus bactrianus. Classification (NCBI taxonomy): domain Eukaryota; kingdom Metazoa; phylum Chordata; class Mammalia; order Artiodactyla; family Camelidae; genus Camelus; species Camelus bactrianus. The sequence goes on from NC_133552.1 coordinate 19,169,122, forward strand.
AATGAAGTGCTGATGCATGGTAAATCATTGTCAACCCACAAAAACACTAGGCTAAGTGAACAAAGCCAGTCCCCCAAACGCACACCTTGTATAGTGTAATTTACATGAAATGTCCAGAATAGGCAAATATATATAAAGAGAAGGTAGATTAGTGATTGCCTAGTGCTAAGGGTGGGCATGGGGGGACAGGGAGTCGCAGCTTACAGGCACTAGATTTCCTTCAGGGGTAATGAAAATTTTCTAAAGTTGATTCTGGTGATGGTTGCACAACTCTTAATATACTAAACCCATTGAATTACACACTTTAAAGAATGGATTGTACGCTATGTGAACTATATCTCATTAAAGTTGGTTTTAAAAAAAATTGGGTGTTCCTCGTATAGCCAACACTAACGTCAAGAATTTTGACCTTTTTACTTTCCTTGTGGCCTGACACCAAATCCTTGCACTTTCCAGTGTGTTTCATTACCTTCCGTTCTAGTTAAGCATAAACACTGATCTACTTAATGGCAGGGAAATAGCCTATGTGATCCCTAAATCTTTTACAACAATGGGTCTATGTTTCAGTGAACCACTGCATACAGGAAGTGAAACCTTTTCTCTTAACTGGAAACTGTTTTAATAAATAGAAGGCCCTTCATCACATATGCTTCCCTTGGGTTCAAATTCCAAACACCATCACGTGCTAGCTGTGAAACCTTGATCGCATTACTTAAACTCTTTCATCTTCAGTTTATACGATAATGGGGATAATGATATTTACATCATAAGGTGTTATCAGAATTTAATTATATGTAAAAAGCTCTCACATCTCTCATCACAGTATCTAACATGTAATAAGTGTTGAATAAATAGTTATAATTATTGTTTATTTTTATTATCATTATTATTTACAGTGAGTAATTTTTAATCAAGTGTTTTCCTCTTTAGAGTAGTCAAAATATCCTTTATGGCTGTTTACTATTTTTCCTTCTCAAGCCCTGTTGACCTGTACTCTTCTTTTAATAGGTACAACATAAGAGATACGGTGCAATTCTTAAGCGTTTGCACTGTCAAGTAAACAAGCTTCAGTCAAATAGAAGACAATGGCAATGGAACATTCAACAACTGGAAAAAACTGCAGCCGAACTGAGAAAATGCATTGGAATGAAAGATTAATATGTCCATAGGGCGATGAAAAGCACAGACTGTGTTACAAAAATTGTGGGACAGAAAGGTGAGAAAATCCTATAATTCTTAACAACCAGCATCCACTATCAGAAATCTGTCTTACTGACAGATACATTTTCTCTCTCTCTTTTTTTTTTGAATCAGTTATCTGTTTGTTAAAGTGCCTTCCAACCCTATAATTGATAGCTGTGGGTAGACGGTAGGAATGCTCATAAAAGGATAGTGGAAGACTCTGTATGAATACTTTGAATGGATAAGATATACTGTACTCATGAATGCCTGTTGATAAACCTGTTGCCTTCACTATCATATGAAGCAACAATTTAGAAGGAAAGAAATGCTGAAATTTACAATGATTTACATTCTTAAGATATTTTAAATGGTTGTCTGTTTCAAACTTTTTGTGAGAACTGACTTTTTGAAACCACTGGCTTCGAAACAGGCCATGAATATTGACATTTATAATAATGTTATATGTTCAAGACTTCACATATTTTACTCAGTTTTCTCTTTATCCAGAAAGTAGCCATCATTTCTACTTTCTTGTTAGCATATTTTAGAATGTTGCAGTGTATACAATTTTTGTTCACTTTTCTGTCTGTAAGTTCTTTGTTACTATTCTGTAAGTAAATTGAAGTTATAGCATCATATAAGGCAAACTTATCAGCTCTTAAAAGAAGAATGTTAACCAGTATAGACTACCATGTATTTTTTCTCATTGAAAGTCGTATACTGTGTCCACAGCAGCAAATCAAAACTTAACTTGTCTCTTTTAGAATAAAAGTGGTCCTTCTTGTGGCTCCATTGAGTCAGATTTTAAGAAGCAGAAACAAAATATTAATTGTTGAAGATATGGTTTTTAAATATTTATTTTTAGGACTTAATGAGTTCAAAGCAACAACGTCAAAAAGGTATCTCAAGTCCATTTTCTCCTCACTTTTCTACGTGCACAAGATTCAGTAGAGCATAGCCGATATTAAAACCTGATACTAATAATCTTGTTATGCCCCGCACTATCAGTCCTGTTGTGAATTTGCATAGCTTATGATGGCTAACACTTCAAATGGTTTAATACTGTAACACATCAGCTTTGGTCCCTGATTCAGAAATGTAGTTACGAATAAAAACAGCTAAACCTGAAGATTGTAGCGAACACTCACTATGCTCAGCTGAAGACAAGGCTGAACCAAATGGGGATTATATGAAAATATTTAAATGTATTTTGCATATTTAAAAGGCCCTTCTAATAGTTATACCTCATACTTTCATTTACAACTTATAAAAGAAAAATTCTAGTTTTCTAAACTCTTTTTAAGTTTATAATAGGTTTCAAAATATTTGTACACAATAACTAAAACCCAGAGTTATATTTTTCAAAGTTTGTTTTTAAATTAAGATAAAGAAAATAGGTTTAATCTGCTTATGATAATATGCCCTATTTGAGAAATTTTCAATATACTTTTCTAAAATACCCATGATAATAATACATGTACCCATATAAAATGTTGTGAGAGTTGAAAGAATTATTTGAAAGAGAAAATTTTTTCTCTTCTTTGCTCTAATCTTAAGAATCATTTCAGATGATGGAAGCTTTTAGATTAACTAAGAGAATTAAAGTGAGGTATCCTCAAGCCTGATGGTGTAGTTAGTGGATATGATGTTTTAATATGGTCACAAACTCTAAGGTTATAAAGTTAACTTTAGGTGGGGGAGGGTATAGCTCAGTGGTAGAGTGCTTGCTTAGCATGCATGAGGTCCTGGGTTCAATCCCCTGTACCGCCATTAAAAAAAATCTAATTACTTCCCCCCACCCTGGAAAAGAAAAAAGAAAATTGACTTTAAAAATTTGTCTGTAACTGAACCTAGCTTAGAACATGAGCCCTTTTACTTAATGGCTTTTGTCACATAACACTTTTGCCTTAAAACTCAGTCTCTTTTGGGTAACAACTCAGTGCAGAATTCTCCTCCTTCTCATTTTCTGCTTCAAAGTGGTCTAAGTTCCTGGGGAACTTATATTGTTTTGTCATCAGGGGAAGGTCCTGGTCCAAGTGCCATTCTCTGACCTTACTGGCCTCTGCAGAGGTGTAATTCATTCTTCTTTGTCTTGATCATTGTCTTTTGTCCATGCTGTATCTCCAGTCAATGCAGTCAGCTTCCCTGTCCAACTACAAGGCCTCTTCTGTTTCTGTGTAATTCTCTCTTTCTGTATGTGGGTCAAATTTTACCTCTTTGTGGCCCGTTATCGGATCCATTCATTCTTCCTCACTCTTTGATTTCCAATATAAAATGAGTCTTTCAAGGCTCCCAGTGCTTTGAGGTTCAGCAAATGTTTTCTCTCTCCAAATGCCCAGTCTTCTGTAAAGGAAAGCTATGATTTCATGAATATTGTTCTACTGTGGGGTTTTTAAAAAGCCTAATACGAAGCTCAAAGCTGATGAATGACTTCTTACATCTCAGCAGTATCTGTCTGACTGTAGTTTGCTAGGTTCTATTACTTAAATGACCATAAGAATGTAACTAGTGCACGGAAGCAGAGGGAGGAAAAAACCCACGGTTAATATATCAAAATATTACTACATGTGCAATCTATGGGCAAATTATAGTTGACTAATGTAAAGAAATTTATATCCTCTTTTAAGCATATATTCACCATGGAAAAGACCAGATAGTAATGCATTAAAGCCAATTAAGTCAGCCACCTTGGACAGTCATGGCCAGCGTAAACCATCTATCTGTTATCTATTAGTCTGTGTTTTTTCGGTCAGTTGACTAATCATGCTGTTCTCTAGAACACTACAGCTAGGAACTAACAACACTAATGACAGTAATACACTGAGAAACTATGCTGTGTCCTATTTGGCAATTTGTATATATTCTTTTATTTAATTCTCAGAATAATGGTTTAAGGTATATATTATTATCCCTAATTTACAGATGGGGAAACTGAAGATTAGACAGTTTACATAACTTTCCTGGAATCTCATCACACAGCTTGTCAGGGGCAGAACTGAAATTCAAAGCCCTGTTTTTTTAACTTTGTGGCACTGCAAGAAATGATTCCAGCAGAAAGCCTCAATTTTACCATCAATAAGTAATCTTTTATTTCTATATTTAATCCATTATTTTAATAGATTTCAAGGCATAAAATGAACTTAACCAAAAAGATAAATGTTATGGTTTAAACAAAACCAGGGGTTTCACATGTAAAGAGCTTGAAAGTCCTAACAACACTGAATAGGCTGAAAAATCAACAACTCTTCTTGGGTCCCTAAGAGAGGTGGAGGCAAAGGGCAAATTGTGGCCGCAAGATTGGAGAGACAGACAGGTGAATACAGGAATTCACCACTGGCCAGAGCAGGCCCACAAGTAGAAACCCCCTTGGGAACCAGTGCCAGGATAGGAAAACCTGGAGTGTAACTGATGAATTTCTGGAGGCTCATTGTGGACAACTCTGAGAGTTAAAAACTCCAGGGGAACCCAGATATTGTGAGATTTTTCTTCAGATAAGCATTACATCTGACCTTTCCTCAGAAACTATGCAAGCAAGAAAAGAGTGGTGTGAAAAACTTAAAAGTATCGAGAGAAAAAAACCCATCAACCTAGAATTCCATACCCTATGGAATTATCCTTCAAAAGTGAAGAAGAAATACTACCTCAGACAAATTTGTTACCAGTATTTCTTGCTGCTCTGCAAGAAATATTAAAAGAAGTTCTTTCGAGAGAAAGAACATAATATAGGTCAGAAACTTGGGTGTATATAAAATAAGAAAGAGAATAGAAGAAGGAATAAGTGAATGTAAAATAAAACCTTTTATTTGTTTTATTCTTAATTGATCTAACAGATAACAGTATGTTCAAAACAATAATAATAGCAATTGAATATATTCAATTATTAATCCTTATGTATATATCTTGTGTATATACGTGTATGTTTATGGGTGCTTACGTATAAGTGAAGTAAATGACAGCAATGATATAAGGGAAGAAAGAAATTAGGACTGCTTTATTATTATAAGGTACTCAACACTGCTTATAAAGTGATGTAGTGTTCTTTGAAAGTGGACTTGGATTTGTTGTAAATGTATATTACAAACTCTATGGCAACCACTTAAAAATTTAAAAAGAAGTATAACTGATATTCTCCAAGGAAAGAAAATGGAATTAAATAAAACGCTTGATTAAAACTACAAAAGGTGGAAAAAGAGTGGAAGACAAAAATAGGAACAAAGAATAGTGGCAACAAATTAAAAATAGTGACAAATATGGTAGATATTACTCCATTTATATCAATAATTACTTTGAATGTCAGTAATCTGAAAACACTTATCACAAGACAGAGATTATCAGAGTGGATAAAAAACAGGACTCAACTGTATGTTGTCTCTAAGAAAATCACATTAAATATAAAGACACATATAGATTAAAAGTAAACAGAAAAATAATACCGTGCTAACACTAATCAAAAGAAAGCAGAATTGCTTTATTAATTTGTAGAGTAGAATTCAAAGTAAGGAAAGTTAGCAGAGGTAAGCAGACATTATGTAGTGATAAAGGGATCATTTCCCCAAGAAAGCATACAGTTCTCTTTTTTTTTATTGGACAGACAATATTATATTAGTTTCAGGGATACTACACAGTGAGTCAACATTTATATACATTATGAACTGAACACCATTGTAAGTCCAGTAATCATCTATCACCATACAAAGTTATTTACCATATTATTACTGCACTCCTTGTACATTACATTTTTGTGACTTATTTATAACTGGAAGTTTGTACCTCACCATCTCCTTCACTGCTCCCTTTTCTGGTGATCAAGGATGTTCTGTGTGTCTATGAGTCTGTTTCTGTTTTGTTTGGTTTGTTCATCTGTTTTGTAGATTCATATAGTTCATATAAAACCTATATATATAGCAGTGTATTTTATGTTGATGGTTGCCTAAGTTCCAGAGCATTCTAAAGGCATACATACACACATTTTATTTTTTGACATTATATTTTACATATTTTTATTTTGTGTATTGCTTAACTCATTATTTTAGATATAGATGATTACTACTTTTGTCTTTTATTCTTTGTACTAGTTTTCTTAGTGGTTGATTCACTACATTTACTCTATGTTTGCTTTTGCCAGTGAGATTTTTCTTTCATAATTTTCTTCTTTCTAGTTGTGGCTTTTCTTTTCCATTTTAAGAAGTCCCTTTAACATTTCTTGTAAGGCCAGTTTAGTAGGAGTAAACTCCTTTAGCTTTTGCTTGTCTGAGAAATTCTTTCTCTCTCCTTCAATTATGAATAATAATATTGAGTATTTTTGGTTGTAAGTTTTTTCCTTTTAGCACTTTGAATATATCATGCCAGTCCCTTCTGGCCTGCAACATTTCTGCTGAAAAATAAGCTGATAGTCTTATAGGGGTTCCCTTGTACATGACTAGTGGCTTTTTTAAGGGTTAGAGTTAGAGTTGGAGTTAGTGGATCATAGACCTAAATACAAAATGAAAAACTATAAAACTTTTAGAAGATAACATAGGAGAATGCCTAGATGACCATGGATATGGTGATACCTTTTTAGATGTAACATCAAAGGCATAATCCATGAAAGAAATAATTGATAAGCTGGACCTCATTAAAATTAAAAACTTCTGTTCTGCAAAAGACAATGTCACGAGAATGATAATATAAATCATAAACTGGGAGATAATGTTGGCAAAAGACACATCTGATAAAGAACTGTTATTCAAAATATACAATAAAACACTTAAAATTCAACAATAAGAAAACAAATAACTGGGTTAAAAAATGGGCCAAAGATCTTAATGGACACTTTGCCAAAGAAGATATACAGATGGCAAATAAACATTTGAAAAGATGTTTCACATAATATGTCATCAGGGAAATGAGAATTAAAACAGTGAGATACCACTACACACCTATTAGAATGGCCAAAATCTGGACCAATGACAACACCAATGCTGGTGAGGATGTGGAGCCACAGAAACCCTCTCATTCACTGCTGGTGGGAATGTAAAATGGTACAGCCATTTTAGAAGCCAGTTTGGTAGTTTCTTACAAAACTAAATGTACTCTTAATGTATAGTCTGCAGTCTCGCTTCTTGGTACTTACCCAAATGAATTGAAAACTGATGTCCACACAAAAATGCAGTTGTTTACAGAGCTTTATTCATAAATGCCAAAACGTGGAAGCAACCAAGATGTCCTTCAGTAGGTGAATGGATAAATAAACTGTGGTACATCCATGTGGTACATATTATTTAGTCCTAAAAATGAGATGAGTTATCAGGCCATGAAAAGATATGGGGAAACTTCATTGTATATTACTAAATGAAATAAGCCAATCTGAAAAGGCTACATGTTGTATGATTCCAACTGTCTGACATTCTGAAAGAGGAAAAACTATGAAGACAGTAAAAAGATCAGTGGTTGCCAGGGGTGCTGTGGAGGGTGGGGTGTTGGAGGAGAGATGAATAGGCAGAGCACAGAGGAGATTTTTAGGGCAGTGAAAATATTTTGTATGAAACCATAATGATGGGTTTATGTCATTATGCATTTGTCCAAATGCATAAAATGTACAACACCAAGGGTGAATCCAAAGGTAAACTATGCACTTTGGGTGATTATGATGTGTCAATATAGGTTCACACTTGGTTTAAAAAAGATAGGGCATTCTGGTGAGTGATGTGAATCTGGTGAGTGATGCTATACCTCACTATGCATGTGTGAGGACAGGAGGTGTATGGGAAAACTCTGTAACTTTCAGTTTTGTTGTAAAACCTATAACTGCTTTAAAAAAATTCAGTCTTAAAAAAAATCACTCAGATGCATAGATAACAGTACACAAAGGTCAGTGTTAGTAAAACATTTTGGCTAAGGAACATGAAATTCTGCTTATAAAAGTTGCTTTGGGACCTTGTAAAGTTCACATAAGTGATTGCAGTTAATACTCCAAGTTCCTATATCACTGTACATTGAACATGGAATCCATTGTTCATCCATAAAAATCATTAAGACCTACATCAATACTGTGAAGATTTAGGACTATTTTTTGGTGAGAGGAGGCAGGAGATTCAAAAGAACTTGTGGTTTTTCAACTAAAAACTACTTGATTTATCAATTGTTCATATTTTCAATATTATAAATATTTTATTTTCCATTAGCTAAGCTAATGAGTAGTAAAGTTAATGCTCAGAAACTAAAAGTTATGTGCCTGTCAAAATTAACCTATGCTAAAAGTTTTTTTAAATAACCTATGCTATGTTTGTTTACTTGAATTTATAATGTATTTCTAAGGGAAGCGTTTTGTTTTTGTTTTACTTTTCTGATAAATTTGCAGTGTAAGTAATGGCTCTTCTATCATAGCTATCAGCTAACAGTTAGCTATCACATAGCACTTTCTCCTGGATGTTACTGAACTATGACCAAAACCAGGGAAAATAAATTGAAACGGATACTAATAGCAAAATAGATTTATTCAATACATAGCTAGGAATGGGATGCTCCAAACTGCTTTTTCTCTTCCGTAATGTTCTATTTAAATGATGGCTGTGAGATCTAGATCTTTAGAAAAATAAAAATAGTGTATGATTTAGTAATGACAGAGCTGCTGTTTTTATAACCCAGTAAACATGGACGTGAAAGAATGAAAAACTTCAATCTCATAATTAATGGGATGATGTACCCCAACCAGAGTTCACGTGACAAGTAGTTTTAGAAGGCTTCTTACCAAAAAGCTCTCTGACATAACAATCATGGCAGAATTGGAATAAAACAAATTACAGATATTTGCCAGTCTTGCTCGGTCACAAGGTAATTTAGAGGCAGTGGTAATACAATGCCAGCCTAAGACACATTTTCAAATATTTTTTTTGTCCAGAATGTTTAAGTCAAGACGTATCATCCACTTCATCTATCACTTATTACTGCCCATAATATACTGAACATAGAATAGAAATTTGTAATCCCCAAGCTTGTACTGGAGAAGCTTCTTCAAGGTGCTTTTAAGACGGTTTCTCTTTGATTCCACAGTGCTTCTTTGTGTGTGTGATGTGGGGAGAAAAATAGCAATCCTGCGATTTGCATGAGTTGTTTGTCTTCGATGCCTAGTGTTAACTAATTCATGCCCAGTTATCCAGCTGGATGTCAGCACATCTACTGGCTGAAAATACCACACAGTTTTCTCTTAATCCACCATTTCCACAGAGACCATGTCATTCCGTAGAGTGAGACTGCTTTGAGGACACCTCCATCCCTTGGATATAATACTGATTTTGCTGGGAAGTTAGATAATGTTGATATTATTTTAATTTGTGATTCATGCACAAATTTGTATAAGGCACTCCATTTTCAGAAAAGCCCATTGTTCTTCTAATATTTGACTAATTTAGATTATTCATCTTCTAAGCCTTTCAATCTCTATTAATCTGTCAGTGTAATTTACACAGGCACCGTTTCCTAGTAATTAGTGTAATTTTCTCATTTTTCTTTCATTTCTTTCCATCAGAAATACCACTTCATCATTCAGAGCTTTTCTTTTCTCGGTCCCTGCGTAGCCACAGTTGTGTCATTTTCAGGCTCCAATTCTCATTTTTGTTGTGACTCCAAAGTTTAATTCACTGGCCTAAATTTAGATCCTGAACATTGAAAACAATCTCTTCATTTATAACTGTCTTATGCAAGAGGCTCCATCTTTACTTTGAAATGCATCACAGAGATAAACTTTCTCAGAAACACTGTGTAGTAGACAAGGTCAGTGCTTGCCCAGATCCTCTCAGATCTTTTTTTATCCTTTTTGAGCACCCCTCTCCCAAGTGAAGTGTGCTTTTACTTTCACTCACTCTCACCTAAGATTTTAGTGGGAAATTTGCTACCCTCAAAAGGACTTTGCTTGATATTACAGCCTTACTTGGCTTCTTTCTTCTTACCAATCTTGTTTCCTTACTGATTTCTCCTGGGAGGACTTCACTAATACATCACTAGCTCAGAGTCTGCTTCTGGGAATCCCAAACTAAGTCATCTTATTTTTAAGAGATGACTGTTACTCTCCTCCTGTTCCTCATTGCAGGTCAATTCTACTTCCAGCAGCAGCAGCAACAGAAAAAAAGAAAGAAAAAAAAAAAAAAAGAAGAAGAAGAAACGTAGCACCTTTGAAATCTAATCACTGCCCCATTTAGTGTAATTTTGATATTATTTATTTGCTTTGAGTTTAAAAAGCAAGCCAAAAGGCACGAACTTTATTCCATGTATTTAGTATAATGATAAAAGTACACTATTAGCCTTCAAGTATAACAAATCAATCACTATTTTGTATTAATCTTTTTTGATATTAGTGTTCTTAGGAGCTGCCATGTTGCTACATACAGTAAATTTATTAAATACATCTTGATTGTGAGTTTAACAAATTTTTGTTAAAATTTTTCAACTGCATCAAGGTTATGTGATTTTAGACAGGTTTATCAAAAGACTCATTCAGCCAGACAGAAAGGTTGATATTTAGGGAAAATCTTTTGATTGCTCTCATTCCAACTACATGACAAATACAGGGACAGAAATAAATCATGTGTGCACATCCTCAGATCCTGTAGCCTTGTATAATCATCCTGGTTCTTTCAAACCATCCTTTCCCATCTTTCCCATTTTTTAAAATCAGCAATTCTCTTTTCTAATTGTTCATTCTCCCACCTACAGCTCAAGAACACTAGAATAACAGTCTGTTGCAGATCAAGGGTAATTAACTCAGATTATTACAAAGAAACGTAGATACAGAAGATAGAACATTATAAAATGTCAGTCATAGCACTTGTCACCATGCATCATGGTTTCAGAAAATTTACAGTCACTTTAAAAGTATTTATTGCTAAGAGTATTTTATAGCATCTTTGTGATTTTTCACTTCAGAAACATCAAAAAATATAAAATTAATAACAATTATAAAAAACTTTTATTGGTGTTGTGAAATGGTTTTAACCTAGGCTAAAGTAAATATGACTTGTTGCTCTCAGCCTCAAAACACTTGTAAACATTAATGTTGCTAGTCCTCAAACCTTCAAGCTGATGTATGAATAATTTAAAATGCTCCAAAATGTTATACACATATGGAAGTAGGGCCTGGCAATGGGAGCAAATTTTGAATATCAGTTTTCATTTTGTGACATAACCTAAGAAAGAAGCAGACTGGTGTATGCGTTAGAGCCCAAAACAGTGAGCTGATGGCAAAGAAACAAATTTTATGTTCTTCCTTCTCTGGGTTAGGTAACTGCAAAAAGAAATATGACATGATTCTTTTCATCCAGAAGATCAATGTAGTTGGCAAGGGAAACATGTATATAATAGGTTCAAATACAACGTAAAACATCCTGTAATAGAAACATAAACCAAGCCCTGTGGAAACACAAAATAAGATGCAATTAATTCCAAATGAGGGCAGGAGAGTTTTAAAGAAGCAGTGACATTTGAGGTGAGCTGCGAAGCAGTTAGTAAGTTCTTATGGTGGTTTCCACTCATCAGACCCTGAAAGTTTCTGTTTTATTCCCTTTGTAGTTCCCCCAGCTGGCAGATGCCTGGCATGCATCATAGGTGCTCTGGTGTATGTGGAATGAATTAGTGAATAAGACAATCAACCATATCTTCAGTTTCTCTTAGTTCTAATCTTATTGTTAATATTTTTGCTTGAATAACCTTCTTTGAGTAAAAACTGAGCATGTAATTCCTCTTCTAAAACAAAAAAGAAAAACTTTCCAGAGACACAAAATCAATTTCAGGACTAACCAGTAAACACTTAAAAAATTTGTCCCAACCTGCTTGTCCACCCACTTGCCCATTTTTGTCCTGTTCTATTTTACAGTAAACCCTGTACTCCAGCCAAAACAAAACTCTAATTCTTTTGTAGGTGTATATTTTCACATGTTACTCCCTCTTCCTGAAAGTTCTCTCTCCTACATTCAGGAGTCAACTCTTACTCAACCTTCAGATGCCATAGCTTAGTAAGTACTAAGAAATCTACCTCTGAATCAAAATAAATGTTAGCTTACAACTTAGAGAACTTAGGTAGAGTTCCTTGTTTGAAATAGGTTAAAATAACTGTAAGTTTTTAAATACTGGGCTTACTATGGCTAGTCTGGCATGAGATTATTTGATTGACATAGGAAGATACTAAATAACAGATAATTCATTTATTATTTGTAAAAGAACATGAAAACTACTTGCAAAATTTACTTTTATGATTTTAAACCAAAATGTGTGAATATTTATAAAGACCAAGACTTCAAAAAAAAAAAGGCTTTTCCAGAAAATGAAATGAAACTTTTAGGTAATTCTAATGAAAGTAAACATGCTTATTAACAAGCCAAAGAATATGCTTTTGTGTTCTTCGATTATAGTTTGAACTATGCTTTTAAAGAGTTTTATATATTGAAAAATTATGTAAAATGTTCCATCTTTTGAAAAAGAAAGCTGTAATAAGCTTCATGAAAACACAACTAAACAAGGGGACTGTACGGAAATAGAAAGAAAATCTTTATTGAAAATGGAAACCATAACATTTCTCTGAATAGAATATTGTACATTAATCATAAATTCAATGCCTCTTCAGGATAATTTGGGGCAATTTCACTTTGTTTTTATTGTCTCTATATGGGTTATGCATAATTATGGAGTTAAACTATAATTCTAATATAATTCTCCCAATGACACACTTTATATCTTTCCTAATTACATCTATAGCAAAATCATTTTCAGGAAACCAGCTTTCTATGTCTGTTATTCTCTACACCACTGAAAGTAACCTCTCTTTTAATCATTTTCAAATATTCTTTTCTTTTTCCCCTTAGAATTACAGTATTCCATTAGCTGATGGCACAGGGGTTTTGAGTACTTCTCAGAGTTTTGGCATCAGAAGTATCCTTAACCATGCTTTTTAGGCCTTCAAGAATGCTAATTTTCTTGTACAAAGTCTTGAACTTTCATTAGGATGTTTCCCAGATGCTTTAGTTTCAATATACTTTAGTATAATTATGGCTGCTTTAACCATGGTTGTTTGAGAAATATGGAAAAACACTAAGTAGATGATAAACAAACAACCATGGTAACATGGTTTACTATCCCATATACCAAAGGGAAAATGTATATTCTGTGATATTAACTATTATAACTGCTAATACATCACAATTTAGACAAATAAGTTCAAAGAATACCAAAGTCCTTAAAATTGCAAGCATTCTTTAAACCAGAATCAAATATAGCAGTGCTAATATGGTGGACACTGGAGTGAATACAAAAATTAGAGGCCAAATATACCCTATTAAATAATGAGGAAAAAATAGTAATTAATACCATAAAAATAGCATTTTACCAAGTGTATAAATTCATTGAATGAGTTTAGACAAAGTATATTACAAAACATTATGAACAATGTATTGTAATTATGTTGTTTAAAAAGTTACTATGAACTCTGTTTCAAAGAGCTGGTGATAATATAGCCTGTGTCCAGCTCAAGAATTATCTTCTCTGAGCCAAATATTCCCAGTTCTTCTATAACAGCTCATGTGACAAAAGTCCATAGCCCTCCGCCATCCCAGCCACATCCCTCTGGATGTACTCTGCCTTAATATTGTCCTATGAAAGATGCAGAACAGAAAATGACACTTAAAGTATAGTCTGATCAGCCACTTGTAGAAGAGGCCTATTTCATCCCATCCTAGTACTCACTTTTCTATTAATGCAGCCTAAGTTTACAAAGGCTTTTATGGTAGTCATATCATGTTGATCACTCATCTTGAACTCACTCCTCTAACCTGAGAGATTATCTTGACATACCAGCATTGCACAGGCGTTTCAATTTCTCAACATCTTCTCCAACATTTATTTTATTATTATATTAAACATCCTTAGGTATGTAAAGTGGCTCAAAACTTTGGTCTGAGCTGCGTTTCCCTAGTAATTAGTGATGTAGAGCATCATTTCATGAGCTTATTGGCTATTTGTAGATCTTCTTTGGAGAAATGTCTACTCAAGTCCTTTGCCCACTTTTTTAATTGAAATGTCTTTATTATTGTTGTCATAGTTGATGAGTTATGGAAGTTCTTTATATATCCTAGCTATCAATCCCGTTATCAGATATGTTATTTACAAATATGTTTTCCACTCCGTGGGTTTCCTTTTTCACTCTGTTGATGGTGTCTTTTGACGTGCAGAAAGTTCTAATTTGATGAAATCCAATTTATTTATGTTTATCTTTGGGCCTGTGCTTTGGGTGTCATATCCAAAAATCTTTTGCCAAATCCAATATCACAAAGCTTTTCCTCTACGTTTTCTTCTAAGAGTTTCATTGTTTTGGCTCTTACATTTAGGTCTTTGATCCATTTTGAATTAATTTTGTATATGATATAAGGTAAGGGTCTAACTTCATTCTTTTGCATGTGGATATCCAGTTTTCCACTACTGTTTGTTGAAAAGACTGTCCTCTCCCCATTGAATAGTCTTGGCATTCTTGTCAAAAAAATCATTTGAACATATATGGGACAGTTTATTTCTGAGCTCTGTATTTTAGTTCACTGGTCAATACATTCATCTTGAGGCTAGAATAATCTTTTGTTTTTGATACAAGTCGCAAATATTTATTCCAGTTTGTCATTTGTCTTTTGACTTTGTTTATACTACTTTTTGCCAGGCAAAAGTTGTTTTATTTTGTATGTAGTTAAATTTATCAATGTTTTTCTTTGTTGCTTCTCTATTTTGTGTCACAGGAGAGTTTTCCCTGTACCTAGTTTATAAAGGAACATGCCCATGTTTATGCTAGTACATGAATAACGCTGCAAGATTTTTAGGGGAAAGAGAGGTTGACTCCTTTTAGCAAATACATAATAAACTCAGTTGAGAAACGTCTACACTAAGACTCTGACCAAGTTAGAGTGTAACCTTTTGTTTAATAGTAATGATGACAACTATGATGATGATGATGTTGATGATGACAGCTAACTATCTAATGACTTCATATTCTGTACAAGGCACTGTAGGAGGTCTTTGTATACCATAAGTTTAGGGAAAGAAGAAAAACACACTTGTTAAGAGCTTTAACTTTAGAGTTATATAAACTTGAAATTCTAATACTTGTTTTACTAGATTCATTCCAAACTACCACTTCCTGGTGCTGTGACTCGAGCAAGTTTCTTACAGTCATTATCTCACTTTAAAAATCTGTAGAATGGGGATAATAATACAATTTACTTTGTGACGTTGTTGTAGCGTTAAATAACACCTATAAAGTCTTAAGTAGTTAGAATTAAATAGTCAATACATATTAAATGCTGTTAATAAAATTAGCATTGATTATTTCATGAAATTCCCAATTTATGAATGAAATTACTGAAGCAGTGGAAAGTTAAAATTGTATGCCTAGTATGTGTCAGAATTTGGATTCAAACCTAACCTCTGATCTGATTTTGCTCCAAAGCTCCTATTCCTCTCGTACATCAATAGGAAGTCATTTTAACATGAATGTTGATTTTTACAAAGGCCTAAAGTAAAGGGACTTGGTTGTTAAGAGAACTCTCTTCTGATTAGAAACAATGGTGATCATACAAGAAACAATGTACAAAAGCACAGAGTATGACCCCATGATCTTTGCCTCTTTTTCCAGTCAAATGAGAAGCAATCAGAATTTTAGGGCTGAGAAGTGAGAGAAGATGAGGACTGGGAAGATGTCACTGGATTGAGTAATTAAGATCTTATGATTGATTTCTGAGCCAGAAACCAGTGTGTAGGGTTAAAGAGTGAGTGTATTCCAGCAGCAGCAGGGCTGGCGTGGTGGCTAAGATTAGACAGGTTTTCTGATGCCGAATTGGAGTTAGGAGAAGCCCCAGCAAGGAGGCAGAGGATGGGTAGCGTGGAACATTTATTCCTCATGACTCATTTCCATAAAGGGAAGAGAATGTCCAGTCTACTCTCCAGAAATGGAAAATTATGGTAGGAATGTTTTCAGCTAATCCCAATCTTCCTCTTGTCCCAATAGATGAGTGACTTTCCTTTTTTTTTAATTTGGAAGAAGGTTTAGCCCCTGACTCTTTTTCTTGTAAACCAGACTGCAAATCAAGTGCAGAGAGGATGCATTCTGGACTGCTGTTATAGGAGAAAATTCAGTTTAATAAAACTATTCGGCCAAACATCTAAAGACACATTTACCAATCAGCTTTATTAATAATAAAGTTACCGTTCTGATGTCTGTCTGTCCACATATGAAGGAGAAGTGGAGATTAGCAGTGGGCAGAAGGTGAAGCTGATAACTGGTTAGCTTCAGTAGTTCTAGTAGCAGAGATCCAGGCAGAACCTAGTTCCAGGTTGGAACACTTGACACAGATATTCAAAACTGTGAACCTTAGGGGTGATGGTGGCTTCCTCATGACAAGTTTTATCCTAGAATCTGAGCACAAGATTACGCCTTAGGACTGGAATTTGTGGCCTGAGGTGTCCAGGCTGGAGGGATGTCATCCATCAAACCAGAAAAGTGAGTAAATGGAGATAACATATGTTGACTGTACTTTTGAGAAATGAGATAGTAAATGAAAAGCTAGAAACATAGATAATTTATAGGCTAGCTAGTAGGGTGAAGAGAGGGATTTCCTAAGGCCTGGAAAACCCAGTCATGCTTTCAGAGTTCCTGAAAAGGGCAACACTGAAGAAACAAGAGATTAGAAGCCAATTCATGGAGTGCATCCTGGAAGACCGGGAGGGGACAGGCTCCAGGGCAGAGAGGAAAGGAGTAGCCTTGAGAAGAAAGAGGACCCCTGAGTCAGAATGGAAATAAAAGAGACCTACTTAAGGAGAGAACAATTTTTTTTAATGGGAAATCAAAGGAGCTCTTGATTAGATAGGGGGTAAGGAAAACAGCTGAGGGTAACAGTGTAGTGTTAGCACATTTAAGGAAAATGAAATGATGTGAAATGCCATAAAGCTATGAAAAAAGGGATTGTCCTTAATGATCTAAGTGATGCAGATCAGAGTAAATCCACGGTGAACCTATTCAGTTAAGCTTTGCAGTGTTTATTCAGCACTGTTCTGTTGTCCAGGCTCAGGAGGCACAGCCAAAGATGGGATGGAAACTGGATTAAATACGTTCAGTATGTCACACACAGTAAGAACTTTCCTTTCTTAATAATTGTGGATTCCTTGCCACAGGGTCATCATTTAAAATAGCTGTCCTCTTGAAGTGGTAGTATGGTGGTAAGCATAGAAGTTGTGAAAAAGAAGGCTCAACTCAGAACATACCTGGGAAGTAGTTCATGTGGCTTGTTGGTTTATTTTAAAACTAAATTCAGTATCTCAGATTACAAGTGGAGTGCTAATATTTATTGAACACTTAAGAAGTGCTAGACATTTGCTAGGGCACCACACAAGTATGTAACTTGATTTAATCAAGTATTCCAAGGTTCTGGATCTTTTATTCAACAATTTACATCTACTAACTGCATGTCTCTGCAACATAATATGAAGTGCGATAAATTGTCCCTTTTCTCCTTTATCTTACACCGAATTGTGCCACCAGTAAGACAAGAAGCAGATAATCAGCTCAGCAACACTGAAAGGTAAGCACTTCATGAAGGGCCAACATGTCTCACAAGTTTTCAGAGGAATGAACAACATGAACTGTCTGTGGGCTGATGGATATGATTTGGATGAAAAGGAAAGGAAAAAATTGGATATTTCCAACTACAGCCATTGTGTGGCAGACCACCCTCAGCACACCAGTCCAATGACCATGGGGAAAGAGTAAAAGAGAATGTTTGAATCAGATACAAGGGGATTGAGGCCGGGTCGGGGCGGAAGGGCTGCTTCTTGGAGGGAGAGAAGCGAACCACATGTCTGAGCTCTCCATCATTGGTTTGTCTGCTGGATCTAACTCCTCGAGGTTGTCTATGAAGTCATAACAATGGTATGCGTCTTCATATACTATTCTATGAATATTACTATTTATAATAATGATTTTTAAAGCATGAAGTCTGCACATATCAGTGTTCTCTGTAATCATTAAGTCCTTCTCCCCCAAGCAACCCTCAGCCAAGCAACCGATTAGTCCAAGTTAAATTGGAAACTACCAATTTTGGAGCAAGCCACAAGGCCTTTAAGCAACCTACACTTTTTTTTTCTTTTTTAAGTCTTAAAATATACTAAATATGAAGAGTAGCAATTTACATTTTAAAATGTCTCTCTTAAAGCCCAGAACTAAGTCCAGATGTTTTTACTGTTTATAGCTCAAAAGCAGCTAATGGGTTGATGCCATTTTATCCTACCTCTGGAAAGTGAAATGAAAGTAAACTTTTATGCCAATAAATACTTGAGCAAAACCTGCTAGAATATATCCTGTAGCCCCCGAACCTACAGCAGGAGATGTAACACCTGGCTTACTCTGAATTGGAAAGCCCTGGACAGTTGCATAGATTGTAAGGGATCCCAGGAGTGAACTTAATTTAGATCCACTCACCCCTCCCAAATCCCCAGCTCTTCGCCCCAGGCAGCTGGATGGGGAATCGGACTTGTGCCACGATGCCTTCTGTCCCACACCTCCCACCATCCCCAACACTTCGACAGATTCATTCATTTCTATAACAAAAACACCTATGAAGCAGCCACTCTGTGTAAGCTACTAGGATCCAGTGTAAAAGGAGACTTTGTTCCTGAAGTCCTAGACCTCATAACTGAGCAGGGAAGACAGATGTTAAATAATTACAAGGTTAGTTCTTGAATTACAGGAATGTAAGTGCTCTGAGGAAGTAACACAGGAAACTCCTGAGAGAATGACCTCGTCTGGAGAGCTCCAGAAAGACTTTGTCTAGCTAAGGGATGCTACACATGCAGCCAATTTATTGCCCCATAGAGATTGTAGAATGTAAGAAGACAGGGAAATTATCATCAGTAAGCACTTCTTCTGCACTTACTATGTATCATACACTCTTATAAGCATATTATAAACATGCTCATAGCTTCCCTGTGAGGTGGATGCTATTATCATCATTCCCATTTCCCATATGGGGAAACTGAGGCCCAGAGAGTTCTCAGTCACATGGTGACATCATGGCTTAGCCAGGATTTGGACCCAGGTGGTCTCAGTCCCCATGCTCTGCTGCTTCTCTTACACTGTCCACATGAAACATAAGGGAGGAAGCAAGCACATCCAGGTGTAAAAGATACTGTGAGTTGCTTAAGTACATTTGTCTTCTGCATCTAATAGCCAAATTCAATCAGATCAAGGATTACTAAATTCCATCAGAAACCAAAGTGGAGCTGGATAATATTTTGATATATAATTTGTATTATCTCTCACCTAATTTTCCCTTTATTCTTTTCCATATTCAAACTAAAATCCAGCTCTATGTTCTACTACCTCCAGTGTAGAAAGTAAAAGTAGACCCTATCCTTTCTGGCTTTTTTCCCCTAAAAATAAAAATAAGCCCATCAAAGAACTTACACTCCTTATAGAGGATGCATAAGGGAGAAAATGTTTGCAGGAGCAAGCAGAGTTTAAAAAAAGTAGGAAGAGGAGAAGAGCTTTCCCCAGGGAGGGAGGTCCTGGAGCAGGAGTCAGATGCAGCTTTCAGGAAATACCCAGGGAGGCAGAAGGACCTAGTGCAGAATGGCTTCAAACATTGGCTGTGACTGTAGAGAAAGGAGGACATGGAAGCATCAGAGGGCGGCCAGACTGGAGGGATGAAGAATGTGGAAAGAGACAATGGATGTGAATTCAGTGGGACAGAATCAGGAATCCATTGCCTTCATCCATATCCTGATCAGTGTATCCTTTCTACCACTTGGCAGCATCTCAGAGAAATCCCATAGCATTTGTGGTCATTTTCAACCATATCTACAGTCTCATCATTATGTAGACCCACATCTAACTTTAATTTCCTGCTTACAGTAAGGCAGATCTCAGCTGAGGTCTGACTCCTCCTACTTTTGTTTGGGTACCAGGAGTAGGAAGTGCAGGCTGCTTCTACCACTGTCTTCTTCTAAACTCCAACTCCCAATGCAGTGACCTCTCTCCCTACCCCAAGGTGAAGGAGGAGGGCTGCGGGGAAAGGGGAAAGGCCTATTTCCTTAGCTTTGCTGTTTGTGTCCTGTCAGTTGTAGACTCTCTCTCTTAAGTTGTATTTGCAGATGATTTAAATCCCCCTAGTCAGGGAACTCTAGTCTGTACCATTCTTGAGTAGGATAACTTCCAAGTGATCTCTCACCATCCCCTGCAGCTCCCACCCTTTAGCGGTGCACCCACAGTCTCCTTCTGCCAGGGTCCTTTCACTTCAATGGCAGCCTCCTGAGCGGGCTCAAACCTGGCTCCTCTGGTGCCCGCTTGTTGTGATGTGCAAAATCCCAGAATAATGACACATTTTGGGGGCAGAGAACATTTCCAAGAGAAGCAGAAGTTAAGATTTCCTCCAGGTAGGAGTGATGGGAAGTCCAGAGTCAGAAATCAAGGTGAGTTTTAGAACATAAATGGATTTTTTTTGCAGTTATGTTTGTGGGTTGAGAGTAGTCATAACCTGCTCAAACAGTAAGTCTCCTCTAGAATGTTGCCCCTGGAGTTGTATAACACGTGGCCCTGATCATCTAGTAATGTCAGCCAAGTTTTTGCCCATTGCGATAAATTTCCATGGACTTTCTTAGTATGGTTGAAGAGAAGAAGTCAATTGTCATTATCCTGTAGGAGGCTGAAGGAGCAATTTCCTCTCTAATCAGTTTGTAACAGTGTAAGTCATGGTATCCAATGAGGAGTACCTTCTGGTTTCTCATTCAAGACTCAAAAACAATCTTCTTTAATAGAACAATGTGAAGAAAGAGATTGCTTCCCCTCCCCTCCTCCCCTTTGCCCTCCCTCTTTCTTCTTTTGTCACTTGATCAGTAGCAACTCAAAATCCACAAGTCACTGCTAATTGCTAATTGTCACAAAGTTAGCTTTCGTTCACCATCGACTTTCTAGATTTTATCTTGTCCTTGTTGTGGCAGCAGGGGACCAGCATGTTTTGACAATTTGCTATTCTGTTGATCTTCTCTGTTAATTTCCAAGCGAGTTAGCAAAAATGTCTGTTCCCTGAGCATTTACCCAATATTAGCAACCGTTCTAAAAGGACAAAATTTCATACTTAAAAGTATGTGATGCTACTGTGTCACTGGATTCCACTTCACCGCTGAAGAGCTGTTAGATGCTACTGGGTCAACTCTGACATGCCTAGTTAGTGAGAAAAAGAGAACAAAGAAAATAAGCCTACATAATGGGTCTGCAGTTAAAAACGAAGGCAGCATGGTTGGGGGTCTCTCAAGAATCATACGTCTATGTATTCTGCCTCTCACTCTGGTTTTCTGACTTGTCAAATCTTTTTGATTTTTTAATTACACAGCACTGAATTCCGAGAAAGATAACAAAACCTAAACCTAGGAAATCTGTTACAGTTCTCAAAAAAAAAAAAAAAAAAAAAACAAAAAACAAAAAGCAAGGAAGGTGGAACAGAAACAGAAATGGCTGTTTTTAGCTCGCAGAACAGCATATGGTTTTGGAAGGATGACATGATTTCATAACAATTAAAAGTCAATAGTTCATATTACTCATCTAAGGCTCATCCCTCAATTGGCTATGAGTTCTTTTACAATTGTCCTTAAAGTTCTCTATACACCCATAAATGCCTATTCAGTAAAATTGGCAGATAAAAACTCTCATTATTTAAATGTGTTCAAAACACATTTTATAAACTAATTATATATTTCAGGTCAGCTAATTTTTCCTGATAAAATAGAGGTTAGACATGGAGATTTTATGCCATCATCATCTCCATTGATTACTGACAGAAATAGTAGAGGTCTAATAGTGTGGAATATAATTGAATAAAACAATTTCAAATGGATGGAGGAGGGCATTTTGTCCTAATGTGAATCACTTTATTTGAGCGAAACCTATTACACACATATATTTATTGGCCATTCGCATATCCCCTAGACACTGATGTGCCATGCACAGCATAGTGGTGGGCCGAGAAGGATCCCTTGCTATTGTACTCAAAGGTAATTAACATCTAATTCCTGGAAACGGTGCACTCGGTGGGCAGTAAACCAGGTCAGATATGAGAGCTGGCAACATCATCTGCTGGGCAGCACATTTGAGTGGGAGTCGTATTTCTAAATTCCATTCAAGGCAATCCTTCCCTGAAAGCAAATTGCATCTCTCGACTCGTTAACTTCTCCAGCATTAGAGGTTTGGAGAAATGCTTGGGGAAGAGAGAACATTGGTCAAGACTCCCAGGGTTTTGTTTTACCAGAGCTTTCCATTTCATACCGGTTTATATTCATGTATTAGCTAGGTGCTTCTTAAACATATCTGGGGAATCCTTAGCCTTAAAACCTTTAAAATATCTGAGGATTTTAGTTACCTCCATGAGGTGATGGCAGCGAGGCAGAGTGTAATACTCCAAACACAAATACATTGCATTTATATAATTTCATTTGGCTTTATACTGTCTATATCGCTGTCTGCCTGCTTTTTGCCAATGTCAATATTTGCATGTATTAAATTTTAATAGTTAAATCTTAAGTCAGGAATTTTGACTTAAATTTGAGGAGAAAGGGAAAATAGGAACTTTTTAGCCAAGCATAAGAAAAGTGGAGTGTTCTCAATTCTGGTTGCATATGCAAATTACCTGAGAGATTTTTAAAAATACAGAATCCTTGGCTCCACTCCAAACCAATTAAATCAGACTTGCTTAGGAGACTTGGGCATCGGCATTTTACAAAGTCAATTCAAGTGTTTCTGATACGTAGCTAAAGTTGAGATCCCCTGGGAAAGGTCAACCAACAATGAATGAGAAGAGGAGGTGTCTCATGATTGTGGAAGAGTCTGGGGAACAGGACAAAAATTATGCTTAGAGAATAACAGAGTTGCCCCAGGAGCAGTTCTGTGTAAAGGAAAAGGCCTGGAGAGCCAATTAAAGCTCGATGGAATGAAGCAGGTAGGCTTCCAAGTTCACCAAGTCCAGAAGGACTTGGTCTGGGAAGAGGCTGAATCAGAATCTCGACAGTGATGTCCAGAGGGTCTCAGTCTTAGACATATCCTACCCTGACTGTAATTGCCAATCTGCAGAATAGCCGGCAATTCCTGAATTAAAGGAGCTTCCCCCCCCCCCCCAAATTGCTGTTTGTCTCTTGGCCCTGAGGGTCATGTGAGACAACGTGTTTTATTAAATGAGCTACTATTTATTGAGCACTAGCTCTGCATGAGATACTATGGAAGATATAAATAAATACAGGACATGGTCGCTGCCTCTAATGGGCCTATTTCCAGTGAGCTGGAAAGGTAACTGTAACACCAATACTCATGTTCCATGTCTTTGCAAATTTTTGCCTTCAAATCATCCTTCCTCGTGCTCTTTTTCTTCAACACAACTTAAGAACTATTTAGAAACGAGCTGTTGTGAAGTGGGTCAGACTGTTCAAGCGCTGTGGTTTTAAGACAGCGGAGTCACTGTGGACAGGGCTTCATATGGGGCTTTGATGGGTGACTCGGCTGTAGATATGGGACAGGAAGGTGTCCTTGGTCCTGGAGATGTGTTTCCCTGGTGTCACCTTTGTCCTTTTGGGGAGTCAGAGACCAGTCTGGATGCCCAGCATCTCCAGGAGAGGTGACACCTCACAGGAGCCAACTTCCACAAAAGGCTGGGTGATCGAACCCGTGTCTTCACACTCTTTGTGAGCCACACACTCTGTGAACCCATCACCATCAAACCTGGGAGCTTTTATTAGGACAAAGCAATTGGCATTTTATCTAGAGGAGGAGCACCATGTCTGAAAACGTAGTTGGACAAAGAATAAATAATTCATTGATATTCTCTTACAACACATGACAAAATGACATTTTGTGTTTCTAGACTTTACAGGCCACCCTGTGGGGACCTAAGTCCATTAAAAGTTAATGTTCTAGGAGAGGTTAGTTGCCATCAACAAGGCTGATTAAGAATGGGATAAATGAAAGGAATCCAAGTATGGGAATTAAAAGGGAAAGAAGGGGCCCCCAGGACAAGGAAGGGTGCCAAAAGGAAGGAGGGGGAGCTCAAAAAGCAGTGGGAGACAACCCACAAATGCTGTCTGTCTGCTCCATAGTTCTGCTGAAGACTGTCTTTGTCAGGGTGGTCCTGGAATTTCCCCAGGGCTACAACTCACCAAGATTGGCTGTACGTTGGTGTGGCCAGGGGAGCTCCCCAGTGACTTGGAATCACTGAGATGGGATCCAGGAATGTACAACTTTTAAAATACCACTCATGCGGCCGATGTGCAGGCACAGGAGAACAGACCTCGCAGGAAAGGTCTGAGATCACTGGAGGCCTCTCCCCCTGCAGTGTGATCTTAGGCACCACAGAGTCTACCAAGGAAAGAATCCCAAGGTTCTAGATGGTGGTTATCAAACCCCAACGTGCCCGAGAACAGCCTGTTAAATGAAGACGTCTGGGTGCCGGACCAGAGGTTTATCACTCAACATCTCTTAGGTTCAGGCCAGGAGCCAGTGTCTTTCACAAGCTCCCGGGGTGATTCTGATGCAGGTGATTCGAGGACCTCATTGTGAGAAGCACTGTGCTGGGCTGTTGTCAGCGCATGGATCACGAGCTGCCTCACACGCTGACCTGTGGAGAAGCCACGGGACCTAGCACGCTGCATCCTCCCGGGAAGAGCTGAGGACCACGCCCCCAGCCCTTTCTTCCCCACCACGCAGGCAGCATGGAATGAGCATCGTACACACTACGTAGAGCCTGGCCTCTGTGTTAGGGTAAGCATTTCTTTTTCCCTCCTCTTCTTTGTAAAGAAGGAAATATGTTAGCCTCTGATGTGGATGAGATTGAGGTCAAAGAGTTGTCAGCTGAGCAGAGGAGGCAGGTTATTTCATAAACCTGTGGAGGGTTCTCAATTTTTACTTGGTGATGCCTCCACGTAGGTAATTTAACTTTCTTTCTAGAAAGATTTTTTTTTTAATATCATGATAGATTTCTGTGAAGGCAATTATTTTGTTTTTATTGGATTTTCTTTTAATAAAGTGACTTAGAATGTATTTATGAAGAAATAGACAGACATTTAAAAACATCTTGAAATCTTCATGACAGGTAAGGCAGGTTTTTTCTTATTTATGTTGTGAATATATAATGAGTATACACAACTCTTCAGAGCCTTTGCAAAACCTCTAACAAAGAGAAAATGAAAGCCCAGTAGATGGCACTGTTTGCTACTTTTTATAAGTTAATAAAATGAGGAAACATTTCCCTGGCCCCCAAACCTGTTTGTTTTTATAGTAATATAAATCCAACCTCCATTTTTAAAAAGCATTTCTTACAAGAGGCCCAATCATCATGTCCTTTTCTGGACCTACATGGAGCAACTCTGTCACAATTTATTAAATAGAGAAGTACTTAAGGATTATGAATCTTGTTTGAGTGCAGAATCCATTTAACTTGCCCCTTTTCCTTCAGTGCTGCTGAGACAGCTGTATTCCTCCTCCCCCGCCCACCCCCACACACTCCACAGATGCTCCGTCTTCAAAAAAGATGTAGGTTAAAAATCAATTTCAGGCAGGAATGGCATTTGTGTTTAAATGAAGTTATGTTTGTATTGGGATTATATCTAGCTGTTCTCTAACATTTTTTCAAACACTGTAGTACATTTATGAACAACCCCTTCATTGTGTCTTTTGACTTGAGAGAGAACTAATGTGTGATCCATATGGTGGGTCACTGAGATCAGAAGAAGGGGCACTGGTATGAGATCTGGGGTTTCAGGCGCAGCTCTAATCCAAGACCCTGGGTCCAGTATTTAACTTTTCTGAGCATCATTTTCCACTGTGTGCACAATTGTGATACCAACGCCTGCTCCACAGGGATGTTATGAGAATGAAACTAGATAGCATCAGCACCCAGTGCAATGCATGATGCATGGCGGGTGCTCAAGGTATCTGCTGTTTATGTTGTTATATCAGACGTAATCTCCTGGAGTCAGGCATGCCTGACACACAACTTCCTTACAAAACTTCAGAAAAATAAATTCCATAATCTCTATTAGCAATACATTTAATTGTAACTCTCCCCCAACCTGCGGGATGCTATTTTACTGTGTTTTCTCATCATGAGCATCAAACCTGTATTCTTAAGCTTCTTGGGCTCCAGAGGCACAGGGAGGCAATTCAGCAAGCATCATTTACCGCTGAAGGTTAAAGCAGTTGTACCCTGTAATCTCCTACTCAGCTGCCAATACTGATTTAATACAGGGAGGTGAACACGTGGCTGAAACATTTAGTGCAGTATCTATTTTTCCCATCTCGGTTTAAGATTATGAAAATTACATATTGTCTACAAAAGCTCGTATTTCTAGTTAGTGATAGTTTCCCAACATCAGAGCACTAAATACATCAAAGCGCCAAGGTATTCTACTACGGATTAAAATCTGATATCTGTCGGCATTCAATTTGATTAAAATTCAGAAGCCAAGCAGGAAAAGATTCATGAAATGAACTGGAATATTCAGAAGGAAGAAAAATACCAAAGAGAAAAGAGCAGGGGGAAATCACCCTTACGACAATGTAGAATTTTCTATACTTACCCGTGTGTCTTTACTCCACTTGGTTGTCAGTTTTAATTGGTCTGCAACATGCTGGGATTCTAATGTATTCAGAATTTCAATTGTGATTTCTGCCATCTAATCTAGTATCCCCAAATGCAGTCTGTTCTTGGTGAATAATAAGAATTTGTCTCTTTATAGAAATAAATAGCTTATTAAATCTACTTTTAGTTTTTATACCTGATGACCCAGCTGTTCAGAAATGCAGAAAATGGGAAACTGTCTCCTGCACAAATTGTATTTACTTTACTAAGAGCCAGGTAGATTCCTCAAGGTTAGGCCAGCGCTAATTCAGATTTTGTAATGGTTAAAGCCAAGGCAGGTGTATACCAAAATGTCAAAAGTTCACTACTGACACTTATGTCTTTCCAATGCAATTGTTTTTTGGATGCCAAGACTATTTTTAAAAATACTCTGCGTGTGTGTATGTATGTGTGCAACTGCATTTATCTACCTAACCCTTGATGGTTCTAATTTGAGAGGCCACGTGATGTACTGAAAAAAGCATAAGCCTTGAAGAAAGATCTGGATTCTTAGATACCAGCATTTATTCATTTTTCTTACCTTGGGAACTTAAAATTTAACCTTTCTGAAGCAGAGCTTTGTCATCTATAAAAAATGAGGATAATAATACATGCCCTATAGGAAGTAGCTGGTGTATTTTATCACAGCGCCTGAAATGTAGGAGATGCTCAACACTTGATTAAAAATTAACTCAGAACATAGATGGACCATTTAAACAACTTCATATATGAAAATCTGGATTTGCAACAACAAAAAATTAGTTGATGTTTATTTAAAAATATAATTTTAAGAGAAATGACAATAGAATCACTTTAGAAAACATCTTAGTACATATACAGTTGAACAAAAATAACACTGTACAAAACATTATTGAGTACAGTGAAATATACTACAGAATTAACACCACCAAAAGGAAGACATTATGTTGTTCCTAAGCCATTTATTTGTTGACTCCTATTAATAAAAATGAACTCCCCTACTTGAGTAACACCTAACAAATATTTTTCTGTTTTTCTTTGAATAGGACTGGTTGATATTTCAATGTTTAGGTTTGTTAACTTAGCTTGTGTCAGTACTTATGTGTGTCAATTATTTTGTGCTGTTCAGAGATATTAGTGTGTGCCTAACTGGCATATGGAAATTAAAGGTTAAGCAAAGTAAACATAAAGAAGATGTAAGGGTCATGGTGTAGGGAGTTGGGATCCACTTTCCTCTGTCATTTTCTCTGCATGTTTCTCAGATCTCTCATTTGATATGAAAAGTTGGAAAAGCACTTCAAATCTCAGACAGTGTTACTGAAGGGATAATAAAATTGAACTACCACATGTTGATCTTGGATGCATTAGTGAATCCAGGATTGTATATTCTGGAATTTCTCAAAGTGTTGTTAGAACATTTTATCATAAAGTCTTCATTTTAAATAAGATTTTCTTCCAAGAGAAATAGTTTGATGGATGTTTTGTCAGTTTTTTCTAAAAATTGAAAAACTGAGCTGAGGACATAGGTTAGCTGTAATTCACCCATTTGTGTGTATAACAGAGACTGGGTGGGTGAGAAAGGGTTGGTAGTCTCTTGGTTCATAATCAGAATTGATTATGATTCAGAGAAATAAGACAGCAAATTCAACCACTGACTTCCTTGATGAACCATTTTGAAAAGATAATTAGCCAAAATGCTACCAAAAGACTAATATACATCTGCAAAATGAAAGCATACATAACAAGGATGTTGAGTTGGTCCCTAAACAAGTGCACGTCCAAACATGCGCATCATCCTTTGATTCTGGCACTACCGAGAGTTGAAGAACACTAATATGTGAGCAAGCAGCTCCTTCAGCTGAATCTAGTCTGGCTAAGAGGCTTACTATTCCCAGCCACATCCAAGAGAAGTAGCTACTGGGAAACGTACAGCCATTCTCACACCCTCCCCTTGCTTACTTTCTGCTGTTCCCAACTCTCTTACTGCACAATCCAGTTTGTGTGTACACTTTTCAAAGTTCACTACAGCATACAAATGTCTCAGAACTCTCATACGCCATTGGCACAAATCAAGGATGTTAATCGCAGATTCTCAATTGCAAGTCATGTGTGTCCTGGTATCAACAGTGTCTGACTTCTGGACATCCCAGATTTCAGCAGTAAACGCATCACACATTTTCTTAATAGAATGAAATATTACACAGAAACTCCTGAGGGTTCTTCTGTTTAATGTATTTTGCAGGTTATAGTTGAGAGAAATGTCTATGTGCCTGATTTATTGAACAGAGGTAGCAGCTTGCTGGGAGAATGATACAGCTGGAAAGTAGGATTGAAAATTGGCATCACAAGTTTCACTAAACAAAACAGAAAATTAGCAACATAGTATGGTTTTCGTGGGTTGAGCAGATGCCTCCATGGCAAGGAGGTCAGGTCTTGCCATAGATTCAATAATTAGTTCTTGAGCCCTGCTGATAGGATATCCATATTAATTAATTAAGCAACTATTTACTAAGCACTTGCTGTGGGCCTGGGTCAGAGTTAAGTGCTGAGATTCAAAGGAAAGAAAATAGATGTGCTTCCTGATGTGCTCACACACTTGTCACGATCATGGCTAGAAGTTCCTGCAGCATCTGTTGAGAAGAGCACGGGCAGCGGCTCCGCTGGCTTGGCTGCCTCTCTTGCTGTGCTGCTGACTTGCCCAGCGGCCTTGGAGAGGGCGTTTAACCTTTTAGTCTCACGCTCTGCTTTCATACAAGAAGGCCAACAGTCAAACTTCCCTATCCAGCTTCCTCGCCGTGCTGGCGTGATGGACAAACCAGACAATCGATGTGAGAATGCTTTGAAAATTGTAAAGAACCCATTTTATTTTCACCTTGCAATAGACAGAAATAATAATTTCCACCTATTCACCTCACATGGATGCTGTGACTTCTTGGCATTTATTGAACAGCAAAGCTCGCTCCCTGATTTACAAACAATTAGATAGAGTTCCTGCCCTGTGATTTTAAACTAGGCAGACACGCATGATAAAACGATGAGAAAACATTCAAGGTAGACAGTATTGTGTGATGATCATAAATGTGTTTATAAAAGGCCTATGAATTTCTTAGATGGAAAGTGCTAAGGGCATTTCTCATAGTCCTTCAGATATTTGCTTCCTGTGAAAAAATAACCTACATAGTATAAAACAAGAACACTACAGGAGGACTGAAAGGAAAGGAAGTTGAGTAAAAAGAAGATAGTAAGTCAGACAGAGACAGACAAATATCATACGTTATCACTTATATGTGGAATCTAAAATATGATACAAATAAACTTATTTACAAAACAGAGATAGACTCACAGACATAAAAAACAATCTTACAGTTACCAAAGGGGAAAGGCAGGGGGAGAGATAGATTAGGAGATTAATAGATACACACTACTATATATAAAATGGATAAACAACAAGAACCTACTATATAGCTCAGGGAACTATATTAAATATCTTGTAATAAACTATACTGGAAAAGAATCTGAAAAAAAAATATATATAACTGAATCACTTTGCTGTACACCTGAAACATTGTAAATCAACTATACTTCAATAAAAAAGAAGGGAATAAATAACACAGAGCAATTGAGTCCAAGAAGATGTATTGAACACCTTACTGTATGCTTTATACTATGCTGAGCACTCACTAGGGGAAACATTGATGTTGGCATGGGATGAACAGCAAGTGGACTCTTTATTTTGCTCTAGAAACTATGCCAAGTAGTTCAACTCATGGTTGACTGTAATCTTACAGTTAGCTTTGAAAATATTAGTATTTTAAAGTAGTTAACAGTTGTAGTAAAAACCCCCAGATACTTTAGCATTTATACAATGCCTTAGGTTTTACCCAATTTTTATGTGAACAATGTAATTTAATCTTCACAATAACTTCGTGAGATAGGCAACACCATTATCTCTACTTTACATATGAAAAAGGTGAGCAGGAGTTGGTAAAATAATTTACTGAAAGTAAGACAGTACGTGGGAGACTCATGGCTTGAACCCAGGTTTTCTGACTCTAAGATGTGTTTTCCATCTTCACATCACATAAAGTTAATAGTCTAAAATAAAGCACCATTATAACAGGCTGGGAAAAGGAAAAAACCTGGAAAACAAATTAAAAAGGAAATTCAAAGCATGTATTGAATTTGGAAGCATTATGCCTCATCCCTCATCTTATTCCAGTTGTAGAATTTGCAAGTCAGTTCCACTGGTTTCCAGAGTAATGCAGTTATTCGTAGCATTTTGTGAAATGGTTGTTCCGGGCAAACACCGCTTTCTTAAGGATGTCACTGTAAACGTTTAATTGTGGATTGTGGTTCTGCAGAGGCATAGCATAGATTTCTTTCATTAACACTGCTAGAATGCTCCAAAAACATTCCTGATATGAGATTAATGAAAAAGTTTAAAGCATTTATTTTATTTTCATTAGTTATAGGTAATCGTGTGTAACATGAAATCTGAAAAGAGATTGAAAATGGCTTTAGAGAAATATAAGCCAAACACAAGGTCATAATTGACATTTCTTCTTTTAAGCATGAAATAAGAGTCTAGTTAACTGTATAATTAATGACAAGGCTATATGAGTAAAATACATACACAATCGAATAATTAGGCATGGTTGTTAGCAAAACTTTAATGGTTTCCTGGAAATTCTAAGTCTCCTAGTCCAAGAACAGATTACTACGTAGTCCCTTTGCCAAAGTTAGGGTAAAAGACAACTACTGCAGTAACTCTTGGAGTAGTACCGTAGGTGAGGCTGATTTATCAGAACACCATGCTGGCTCTAGACAACACTTACTTCTCACAGTTCTGAATGCAGGGAAGTCTATGATCACGGTGTTGGCAGATCCAGGGGCTGGTGAAGACTCTCTTCCTGGCTTGCAGACGGCCATGTTCTTGTCTTACCCTCACATGGTCGAGAGCAAGCGCTCATGTCTCTTCTTATAAGGGCACTAATCCCATTCACAAGGGCTCCACCTGCAGGACCTAATTCACTCCCAAAGGCCTCGTCTCCTAATGCTGACACCATCCCACTGGGGATTAGTCTTCCACATACGAATTTTGTGGGAGACACAAACATTCAACCCACAGCAGGTAGCTTAGATTCTCTCTGTCTCTGTCTCTCTTCCTCCACAATAAGACCAAGATCTTTAACAAAAGATCTTTTACCACAATACAAAATCCTGTTTCTTTTTCTCACAAACTGTCTGCGTTTCAGAAATCTGAAATGCAGACTGTCTCATTAAAACAGCTGCTAAAGGCCAATTTCCATTTCTTTTCATTTTTCCTTCTATAATTGTCATGGAATAAAACTATCAAAATGCATCATCCTACTGTGACTTTTCTGTTTTTTCGTACCAGAGAATCATCTGACCAAAAGAGTACTTGATTGATTATCAATGTCTACCTTTGGGAAGTACTGTGAATAAATGCTTTTATTTAAACCTATTTATAAAGAGCTTCAGAGAGGACCATTCCACCACCTCTCTTAACTCAATTCAGATACAATCACTTTCTTTGTCTATAAACTCTTTATATGTTGATTAAATCCCTTGTAACTACACATTAAGAAATGTATATACACAGACTGGATCTTTGCATTTGAAAATGTGACTCTTGGATCATCTTAAACATAGAAAAGAACTTGAGTTCACTTATTTCCAAATACTTGTGTTGTAATTTTTATGCTAAAATCACTGAATGTTTCAGGCTGGGTCGCACAGGATGTAACCCTTAATGAAATCTTCATGGTCTGAGGCTTGGCCCACAGTTTTACAGTTTCAAAAAACTGAGGAGTGGTCTGGCCCTGAGGAAGTGATTGATGCTAGCTGAAATCACAAGAACCTGATTTACATGAATATGTGGTGTGATATGAGGGGTGGGGAATTGAACAAGAAGGAGAGAGGGCAGATGTCTGACTTTTCTGCTGGGTTTGTTTGTTTGTATGTTTTCCCAAGATATCAATACTTTATGTATTCAGAATATAGCTTAAAGTTGGGAACTAAGTGAAAAGAGACTAGTGAAAATTAGATGTCCCCAAGTCTGGGCAATGGAGTTCTGCTTTGAGCAGAGAAAAATCTACAGTCAGTCTCACTGAAGAAATAAGAAGAGATGGTTGAGACCTTGAAGAAGTAGAAACTGGACACATGAACTCAAAGGTCCATTCAGTGGTGGGGGAGGGTGTAGTAGTCAGGGTTCTCAAGAGAAATAGAACCAATGTATATATTTAAAGAGATTATTATAAGGAATTGGCTCACATATTTATGGAGGCTAAGAAGTGACACCAACTGCTGAACGCAAGCTGGAGATCAGGAAAGCCAGTGGTGTAGTTCTAGTTGGAGTCTAAAGGCCTGAGAACCAGGGGAACCAAAGGGGTCAACCAGAGAGAGTGAATTCTCCCTTCTTCTGCCATTTTGTTCTATTCAGGCCCTCAGCAGATTGGATGATGGACACCCATCCGCACTGGGGAGAGCTGTCTGCTTTACTCAGTCTACCCAAATGCTAATCTCATCTGGAAACACTCTCACAGACACACTCAGAAAAATGTTCAGCCAAATATCTGGTTACCCCTTTATCCAGTTAAGTTGACACAAAATATTAACCATCACAGAAAGTAAAATATATATCCTCATCATCCCCCAGGGACATGTTGACATTAGGGAAGAACAAAATGGTTAGTATTATCTCATTTAATCTTTGCAAAAAGTCCTAAGAGATAGGTATTAAATTATCCCTATTTTCAGATGTGGAAATTGAAGCTTAGAGAGGTTAAGAAACATACCCATATGCACTCAGAGAGTGACAGACCCATGACTTAAATCTAGCTCAATTTGATCTTAAATCCATCCCATAATATGTTTACTTTTCTATGCTATCTTACTATTAAATATTATATTTATTCTAGTGATTCTAATTTGTGAAGATTAGGTTAAATGATATACAATATACTGTATTTTAGCAGAACTGTCATAAAGTAATTACATCAAAATATTTGGTATTTACTTTAATATTTCTTAGTTATTCTGGCCAAGTATGGCCTGATTACATTAATTTAATAAAGGCTGACTTTTGAGAATGGAGTCAAAAGAAATGGAGGTGGAGGGCAGCCCTCTCTTTCAGTTTCAGCCAAGCCAAGTACCACATAAGAGGGGTATCCCGAGGGTACTCAGCTCTCATGGACTTGGTCTTGGAGCACTGGCCTCATCTTGTCTCCCTTCGGATTTTCTGTTTCTGCTGTCACCTCACCTTTCAGATTCAATGCTATAAACTTGGCATCTCTCGGTAAAGTGCCCAAGGCCACTTCTCAGCCCAAGATGACCTACAGAACATACACACGCAGCATCTAGGACAGGAAAAAATCAAGACAAGAGATCCTGTCTAACAAAAGATCACCTTTCTAGTTGCTGAAGTTCTCTGATTTGCTGAATACGATGACACTCTCCTTTGATTAATGCTAGAGACATGCTATCAATTCTCTAAAACTTTTTAACACATATTGCTATGCCATGTATACAGTTTCCAAGATTATAAGTTCACCTCTTATGCTGCATTTTATTATCTCATTATTTTCTTATATGAGTTGCATATACAGGGTGGTAACTTACTTATTTAAAACTTGCATAATTCACAATGTAGGATGTATATTCTTCAGAGAATTCCTGTAAGTAATTAATCTCACCTAGTTTTCCTTTTTTTCTTCCTTCCTACTGTCAATTCTTTAGCTTTCATTTTAAGAGTGATGCCAGAGGTCCTGGTCTCTTTGATCGGCAGAGTGGGGTAGCTTGGGTTAGGGTTGTTTTACTTCGGGAACTTGTCATGCTCTGTACAACAAACAAATCAGTGAAATTATAAACATTGTTATATGTTTAGTTAATAATGAAAGCTTCCTGGGTAAAATAGTGAGCATGCTCAGTTACAAGAGTAGCAGATTCTATTGGAATTACACCCAGCATTTGCATCTTGAAGGACTGTTTATATACTCTTAAAACAAAACACACTTACCAAATTCTGCCTGCAGCAATTGACACAAAACATGAACTCAGAATCTTCACCTCCAGGCCAACCTTCTGCACAATCAGCAGATGGTCACTCCAGTGAACATTCTGGTTACTCATTGAAATCAAGAATCTTTTCTGCTCCATCAGGGAATGCAGTACCAGCTCCAAGGTCAGAGCTGGACCTCATCTTGGGGGTGGAGGTTAAGTAATGCGAAGCATCCACAGAATGGCTAGGGGCCAAGGAGTGGGGCTTGTGACTCCAGAACACGTCAGCTCAAGGTGAGATTAAGTTTTCAAAGGGTCATTAAAAAGTACTCATTGTTAGAAGTGGTGGAAGTGGGGAAATAGAAAGGACAGGTTTCAAGGATGACTAGGTAAAATCCCATTTAAAGGACTTGCTGAGACGAGAGTCCATCTTGGAAAGAAAGAATATGAATGGAAGAAAAAAATGCTTGCACCTTTTTGTGAAAAGGTTTAACAGTTTTTGCTAAAAGCTGGTATGTATTTAAATGGCTGAATGTTGATTTCAATGGCATTTTATTTTATTTATCATATTATCAACAGATTTTTAATTGAAGTATAGTTGATTTACAGTGTGTTAAGTTTCTGGTGTCCAACACAGTGATTCAGTTATGCCTATATACATATTCTTTTTCATTCTAGGTTATTATAAGATATTGAATATAGTTCCCTGTGCTATACAGTGGGACTTTGTTGTTTATCTCCTTTATATATGAATGACATTTTAAAAGAATAAACTTATACAAAGAAAATGTCTGGGAGGGTATACACCAAAGTAGGAATCTGAGAGGTGATGTTACAGCATTTTTTTCTTCTTTATACATTTCTGTATTGCCTGTTTTTCCCCACTGAGTACACACACTGCTTT
Source organism: Camelus bactrianus (assembly GCF_048773025.1). NCBI lineage: Eukaryota > Metazoa > Chordata > Mammalia > Artiodactyla > Camelidae > Camelus > Camelus bactrianus. The sequence goes on from NC_133552.1 coordinate 19,204,855, forward strand.
CACAATTAAGGGGGGATAAACAGTGAGTTATTTTTTGTTTAAAAAAAGAAATTTTACAGTTGGTCTTAATCTGCACAATAAATGTTCCTATAGCTAAATTAGCAGCTCAAAACACCATTGGGGAAGCAGGGTCTGTGTGACAGGAAAAAGAGACTAATTAAAAACAAATGAACACAAAAGCTTGGGTTTTGCAACAGCAGCAGAGTTTACAGAATTACAGCACCTCTAGAATTATGGAACCCACAATTTCCTGCATGTGTCTGCTTCTGCCAACTTTTGGTTATCTGTGGTTTTCTTAAAGTATCTTCGGAAGGGACTCCCAGAAATCATCAGATCAGTTCCATGATCTTTAAGTTACACTCTAACAAGGGCTTCCAGCATTTCTACAGGAGCTGCCCATTCATGCCCGTGTTCCAATTTTCTGCCACACGCTTTTGATTTCGATCCAAGATTGCGCAGAGTTTCTTAGCTCCTACAACATGAGAAACCCTTTCCCATGTTGCTTCACGCGATTTTCTTAACCAAGGAGGTAGTTTACACAGGAGGGCCGACTAAAGCTCAGAAAGTGAGTTGCCCAAGGTCTCACGGCAGATTGCTGGCCAGGCTGGGACTGAACTCAAGAGCTTCTGACTTGGTGCCCAGGGCTACTTTTATATCACAGTGAAAAGATGTGACTGGTCATCTTGGTATCCTTACGTGAAGCCCCTGGGGCTGCTGGAGAGGCAGGTGATGTAAGTGGTCAATACGTGGATGGCTGGGCTTTGCACAGCTTTGATTATGTGACCGACTTAGTATTTCTGCCACCCTATAAGTGGAAGGGGAGTTTATGGTAACACTGCCTTTAACTGAAAACTTCTTGTTTCCTTGGATTATTGCTTTTCTACTCCTTATAATTTTGTCATGAACTGAGTGAAAGAGATGTATTTCTAGAAATTCTGGTCACCCAAAATAAATATGTTAACTAGTGAAAAGAACAGAGGGCAAAAATTAAGACATTTTAAGGAGAGTAATAATAAAATATTAAACTAAAGTTATCCAAGAATAGACTGAAGGATCTTTATTGATACAGACATCTCAAAACACATGGGTGGCCCTACTAATTCGTTGATCAGCTGACATAAAAACTCCAGCATATTGTAATCAGCTTCACTCTGCCCAGGGACCCCCAGTGATAGGTCGTCACAGCTGCCATTGCCAACATGGGCTATTTTTTCTTGTCAGTAATTTTCTCCTTATCCTCAATCTAAAATTCAGAACCCAGCAACAGACTAGCTTTTTAACTTATACATCATATGATAATCTAAGTAATTACTATTGGGAATATGAATATGAAAATATGCATGTATACATTGGCCACTGATCAATTTTTCAATGGAACGGCTTATTGAACAAATGGCTCATTAAGTCACACTGGTAATTCAAACTGAAGTTTGTTGCACCTGGTCAAATGATACATTATGCTTATGTTCCCTTTTTTTGTTCCCAGGAATGATAATAGCTAGAGTGTAGGCTCCTTAAAGGCAAAGACAGACTGCATTTTATACTTCATTGGTAACAACTGTGGCATGAGGCATAGTACTGCTTATGAAGTAGGTACTCAGTAAATATTTGTGTGGTTTACTGATTTGCTTATGTATCTTCTTGGTGTTGACAATCAAATAACTTATTAGATTAAAAAGAAAAGTGAGGCTGTTAGTGTACCTACCAACTCATTTCCCTTCAGCCATAAATGTCAACATGCAAAGGATCTCCGTTAGATGGGGATTCTTAACCCGAACTCCAGAGGGGGCTCCCTTAACTTCCTGACATTTTATTCAAAAGTTTTTGTATGTTCGTATGTTCACTTTCTGAGAGGATCCAACACTTTCTTCAGCTTGCAGGAAATCCATCACTCCATAAGCTGTTAAGAACCACTGGTATTTAATATATCCACCTGCCTCCCAGTGTCAGCACTGATAACTATCAGAGCCTGTCCCTTTGCTTGGAATACACTACTGCCTTTTTTCTCTGATTTCAGACTTTCCTAAACATGACTGCTCTCCAGTCAGAATTCAGTAGCCCTAAGAAATATCTGGAATAAAACAATGTTACAAAAGCATGAAGACAAACAGGATAACTTGAAACTTCTCCTTGTTCCCATGCTATACTCTGTACTGAGCTGGCATTTAGGTCCAGGTGCAGGTCAAGGTGGTTTTTATCATTTAAAACTCGAAGGCACTAAGTGATCTGTCACCTAATTATGGGAGAAATTACCTGCACCCTTATGCGTGCTCACACCCACTAAACTCAACAGCAACACTTCAGCTAACGGTCCCTGCCTTCGCACTTGAAAGAATTTGGGGCAATCAGCTCCCAGCACGTGGAGCTGATTTTGGAATTCATGGCACATCTCACAGCCTAAATTTACCAGTCTTCAGAGGTGGAAAGCTTTTGTTTTTCCTTTAGACAGACAGAATAGATGAGTTAGTTGTGGTCAAATCAGTTTAAGGTGTTTCTCTACACACCCCACCCTTGCCGAATGCTGTATTTTTAAGGAAGTTAATGTTTGACTAGTTTATTGCACTGCTGCAAACTGAAAAAAGCAGTTAAGGAGTATTCCCTTTTTAGGAAGAAAACTAGGACCTTTATAATTGTTATTCTCAGTTCAGCTGATAATAACATATGAAAATGAATCTCTCAGTAGTACATTTTATTATTATTCATTTAGCTAGCAGGCAGCTATGGCTTTTAGCATTTTAATCCTAGATGTTCTTCCGAACTTTTAAGTGGGTCAGAAACACTGTATCTCTTATGCTGTTATTGTTTTTTTCCATTATCTTTTAAATTAACGTACATTAAGATTGCTATAAACTTACATTCTTATTTTTAAACATTAGCTTCTTGTAAATGTATTTATTTTTACAAAGACAAGTCTGTCCCCTTTGTTGCTCATCAGAGACGTGATGAGTTTGTTTCATTCTTCCATCCCACCAAGAAAGGAAGCACCTGGGAAGCTGTTGAAACCCTAAAGGCAACTTTCTAAGCAAAACAAAGCTTTAAAACTATTTTGGAAGACTGAGTCATACCCATTTTAAAGGTTTGCTGTCAGGAGTTCATTTTGGGTATCAGAGTTTTTCCTGCTTCTCCTGCAAGTTCTAGAGCTCCCTTTCAAGTAAAAAAAAAATTTAAATATCTAAGCTTCCAATATAACAAAAAAGCACAGGCATTCCATATCACACCAAATGGCTGCTAAGAAGATTGTAAATTGAGTGACAGAAGAGAAGTCATTTAATGGGACTCCCACTAGAGAACACACGGCAGCACCCAAATAAATCCATTTTAATTTTCACTTTATTTCAGTCATGTTTCAAAGCTGGGATATCATGAGTGGAGAGAGAAGCAGCTCATCTAAGAGCCTGAGTTCAACGGCACTGAAATTCAGCATGGAATGTAAAATTGAGGACTTCTGTTTAGAACAGGATGACTGTAGAAATACCAAGGTTGAAGGATGTGGGCTTGGTGCTACCAGATAATTAGCAGTCTGGGGTGATGCTGCAAGTATTGGCAAGTAGCCATGAAGTAATGCTCTTTACAAGAGAAAAGCTTGTACCTGACAAGTTATTAGAAGCATGCATTTCTCTTAAAACTCTTTTCCTGTCCTTCTGCTCTAGAAGAGACATTATAAACTGTTAATGAAAGGTGACTTTCATGTTGAGGGATTGTATTCCCCCAGGACTGAAATGAAGCAAGCTTTAGCCTTCCCACACCCAGGTACCCCACTGGATTCCCTGCAGGGTGCTCTCTGCCTGCACCCTGGGTGAGACTGCACAATGGGTCAGGACTCTCTGCTGCCTCTCTTTGCAGGGGGCTCTGGCCGCCAGAGGGGAAGAGTCACACACTGGGAAATGGCGTAAGTTAAAATCAAGCAAGCCTGGTGGGGTGGTAATGACTTTCCCAGCATCCAAGTCTTTGCCTTCAGGATATGTGTAGCTACAAAACAATGTCATTCATTCAACATTTATAGAGAACACAAAAAGTACAGGCTACTGGGCTCAGTACTGGAGGGCATACAGAAATATGTGTAACACAACCCCTGCCCTAGGAGTCTTGCCAGGGAAAGGTATCTCAAGTATCTACCAGACTTTATGACCCTTCCTTCAAGAAATTCAGAAATTGACACGTTGTAGACTGACCATATTTCAATTAAAAAAATAAAAAAAATTCTTGAGTAAATAAAACTGTACTCAGAATTTAAAATAAGCATGGAAAAGAATACCTCTAGGATGGGATGTCTTTTGGGACAAAGGGCATGCGGATGTGCTTGAAAATTTTTCTTAAGGTACACAACGTGGCTTGGATGAATGAGAGACTAGGGGGTTAAAAGGCCATGAGCGGCCCCAGGCAGGCCCTTCCTTGGAAGAGCCTGACTTCAAAGAAGCACTGCTCAGATGCCAGCAGTTAGCTGAATCCGAACAAAGAGGAGGCTGGCAATTTTACCTGGGAAGTGGATAACTTTGAGGAAAAGTGGCCTCTAAAGAGGAAAAAAGGCAACATTCTGTCCCGAGTGGAAGCCCCCTCTTTCCCCTCGACTGTGCACATTGACAGCACCCCCCACCCACCTCACCCTCGCTCCCCCGCCCCACCTCACCCTCGCTCCCCCGCCCCACATCCTCTACCCAGTCGAGGTGGGCCACGCTCGGCGGGGTTCCAACCGCCCACTCCGCGCCCGCAGCCCTTGCACACGCCGGCTCCAGCCGGTAGTCGGCCACGTGCGCCCGGGCTCCTGGCTCGGCCCCTCAGCGGGCCGAGCGCCTCCCAAGGTTGTAGTGGCAACCGTGGGGTCCCTATGTCTGTCCCCCGCGCCCACCCGAGAAGTCCGGACAGCGGCGGCGGTGGCGGGAGCGAGCTGCTCGGCCCCTCCCTAGAGGGGGCAGCGCAACCATGGGCTGCGGGCGCCGCCTCTGCTGCATCTGTGGCTGCGCGTTCCGCTCCGCTCAGCCCCGTTCGGATCCGGAGCCCGTGCGCGCCGCGCTGCCTTTCCTCCCTCCTCCGTCGCCGCCGCCGCCCCTCGGGCGGCTCCCCGCGAGCGAGACGCGCGTTCGACCATCCTTTTCCCGGTTTACGGATTTCCAGGGGCAAAGAATTTTGCCTCGGTCCCTACGAGCATCTTTCGGCTTCTCTCCCCCTCCCCTCGCGGCTCCCCCACCCCGTGGGCGCGCGCGCGCGCACACTCACACACACGCACACTCGCCCGCGCGCGTGCGCACGGCCGCGCGCCCGGAGCCGCGGAGTCTCCAGCGCGGCTCAGCAGATCCCACTCTCTCCGGCGTCGCTACTCACACAGGCTTCCAGCCGCCACTGGGCGTCCTCTGTCTGCTGCAGCGGCGGCCGAGGCGGTAGTGGGAAAGGCAGCTGCAGCCGGGCCCGGTCTCCTAGCTCCGTGCCGTGGACAGAGTCCGAGAAAAGCGGAGAAGGAGGACGCGGAGGCGAGGAGGAGCCGCGCCGCGCCCGGCTCCGCGCGGCGGACTGTCTCCGCTCCCGGTACCGCGGCCCCAGGTAAGCCGCTCCGGGGCCCGCAGCATCCCTGGGGCGTCCAGGCTCGGAGCGAGGGTTCCGCGGTCCCGCCCCTGCCGCGGCACCCGGACAGAGGCTCGGAGGGGAGTGGGCTCGGGGGGGAGGGGAATAGAGCTAGAGGTGAGGCCGGCAGGGAGGGGTGCAGGGGAGCGTGGGGGCTTCAGCGCAGCCACCCGTGCCCTTCCTCTCCCCACCCCAGCTCCGGTCGGGTCACTTTTACGAGCCTGGGGGTGCCTGGCGCCCCAGACAGCTGTTCTTAGCTCTCCCCGCCGCCGCCAGCCAGAATTGGCTCTGGGCTCCGCGCCCGCCGCGCGCCTCCCACCACCCGTGCACCTTGGATAGCGCGCCCCGCCGCTCACCGCACCTGGGACCGTGTCCTGCTCGTGCAGCCCTCCCGCTGCCCTCTTCTTTCTAGGTTGTCTCCCTCCCGCCCTGCGTCTCTCGTCCTCTCTGCCTTGGCGGACTCCGCGCGGTGCGGGCCGGCAACTTTCCTCCCCGCCTTGTCGGAGCTAGGTACTATTGTTGTTGTTTGTGACTGTCCCCTTACTTGGGGAACTCAGACGCCGTGGACGGGTCTTCCTTGGCGGGAGCAGGTCCTTCCCGGCCCAGCCCGAGGCAAAAGAGGCACTGGGCAGCTGGACTTGGCGGCTGCCAGGGTGCAGAGCCCGAGCCTCCAGAGCTGGCTGCCTGCCGCCTCTCTGTCTCCCCGCCTCTCCAGACTCGACACGTGCGCGCCTCCCACGGACGCGGCCCCTCCCCGACCACCCCACGTCCGCCCCCTGCACGGCCACGGCCACCCCATAGGTTGGACACCCTGGGCTTGCGGGTCCTGATTGGCTGAAGGCGAAACCCCGCCTTCTTTCCGGAGGGGGTGGTTTTGGAGTGTTGTGGTTGTCATCCCGCGGCGCGCACATGGGGGAAGTGGGGTCGACAGGTGGGGAAGCCCGGCTCGGTAGGATCCCCGCGTCCCATTGTGTATAGCCACACTCCCACCCGCCTTCCTCCGGATACACTCCTGCCTTTCTCCTTTTCTTTTTCTAATTTTGCTGCTGTAACATTAAAATAAACTGGCTTGTAACCGTACTTTTATGAATACTGTGTATGTTCGGTGGTAGAGATTTTTAAAGCAGATCTAGAACAATGAAGGAAACAGTGCTTATTGGGAGGTTTGTGGCGTGCTGGGCTGCAGATTTGAGTCCAGTAGTTTGGGGAAAGTAATGGATGCCTAAGAGATATGAAGAGGGTGGGAAAAGTGGGAAGGAAATTGTTTCTTAAAGAGGGCGAGACACAGGTGAGCAAGCTTAGGAGCTGAGGGGAAAGGAAGTGGGTCATCTGTGGGGTGAGACGTGAAGGAGAATCCCGGATGGGCGCTCCTGAGACGTGGGTGTGTTTTGCTGAAGATGGCTCTGCCTGGAAAAAGTGGTAATTTTGACTAGTATTCAGTTCATTATTAACACTCTTTGTGTCTGTTTTGCTAACGTTGCCCGTTTGATAGGAGATTTTATAGTAATGATGTCAATCCACGTAATAGGATTTGCTTATTCCAGTTTCTTGCAATACATACAGCTTTGCAGGTGGTAATGAATTTCAAAAAGTGAGTTTCAAAGGCTCCTCTAGAGGGATGCACTAAATAGTGAAGTTAAAGTGCTTTGGAAATATTGTGAAGGAAGACGAATGAGTGTTGCCTAAAATCCAAAGACTGTTCTGGCATTATTTAGGGTCTCTGCAGAAGTATATATGTATGCATAAATGATACTGATTTCTCTTCATTTCAAAGCCTGATTGCTTCTAGCATTTTCAAGCTTTAATTCCTTCAGGCTGTTTTGATGTTGTGTCTGTACATCTAAGAATATTGTAATTCTTTAGAAGCCTTGTCAATGGAAAACAAACAGCAACTGATGCAAGCTAATGTTGACAGCTTTATATTGAGTACACTGCGTTATTTTATTTGTAAGCTAGTGAAATATGCAAGAGTAACATAGCATGACTGTTATTCCCTAGGGACCAATATCAAAACAAAGTGGGAATCACATGAGGCGATTCCAAGGAGAGCAATTCAGTTATTTTAAAAATGAATATATGTATGATTATAACAATAAAAAAAGTTTAAGAGAAATGAATATATGTTAATCTTGGATGTAAAGAGAAACAGAATTTCCCTATTTGAATTATCTTTGTACACAGTGGTAGCACATGATATGACGTAAAACAGCATATTAAATATGTTAGATGATTCCAAAGTAGATAGTAAAGGCTTTCCATTTATTATTTTTATATAGGTAGACAGAATTGCTCTCCTGACTAGAGAACTTTGTAGTCAGGGGACAGAATTTGATACATCTGGCAAATTGGAGATTATTGCTGTTGAGAAAATATTTCTTACTGTGTTTTCATATCTCTTGGTCCTGCTTTGATTTGCCTTCAGGGATTTAGATTCTAATTTTTGCTATCAAATTTAGATGGATTTGAAGGTAGGTAGGAGAAGAATGTATATATTCACACACATACACATGCATGTATGTGTGTGTATATATATATATATATATATACACACACATATATATTCAAAATATATGTATATCAGCACACAGCCGTATATTTACACACATAATTTTGGGGTACATTCAGTGTGTTTATATATATATGTATGTTATTGTCATCTGTAGAATTTTTTCTCGTTTCTTCTTGTCCAAAAGGTGGCCCTGTTTTAAACTGTGGAAAGCGTTATCACCAGTAGAATTGGCCAATAGATCATGGAAACAGACAATAGTATTTTGTTGCTTGGCAACCACCTACTGTGAATGAAAAACAAAGCAGTGACAGCTGCTTCCACATCCTGATACTCATACTGTAGCTCAAGCATTTCAACCCTCCAAATGAGACAGATCGCCTAAGTTGCATTTGATGAAGGTGAAGCTGTTTCTTTTTTAGGATGTCTTTAAAAAGAATATCTAAAAATTTTATTATAACAAGAATTATATTGTTATTGTGGGGTGAAATGAAGCATCTAATTTCAATTACCCTCTTAAGCCCAGTATAAACTGAAAAATGCAAGACAGGGAGGATTGTTTAGACCCTTCTCAGTCTTCCCTTTCTAGTCATTAAACACCATGAGCACATTTTGTGCTGCTGTCCGATGAACTTGGGATTTTACAAAAAAATCTTACTTGAGTAGCTCTGTGATACCTAAATAGGTGACTGGATTTTACTGTCAGCGGGGGAACTAGAGATTGATGCTGTGGCCTAACCCTTTAGTTTTAAGGGACATTGAGGCACATTGAGTGTTGTAACTCGAGCCTGGTGACAGAGCCATCTCCAGGATGTCTTGCTTTGGGTCACATGTGAAAGTTTTCCCCGTATTTCCTCCCCCAAATCATTCTTTCTTTGTTCTTTATTTACATAGAATGTGTAACCAAGATTTTTATCCTAATAAGGATACTTAGGAAATAAGGGCTGTTTGGTAGTAAAACTTCAGTGTTGACAATAGGCTACATTATGGTTTTAGATGCACCACACACTGTGTATTCAGCCTTCAGTCTCGGAAAATCCTGTGACTCCCACCATTTTCCTCAAACTGGGGAAGCTCAGTCCCTTGCTTTGTAAATTATTTACATCTTTGGACAATCTTTAATGATCTTTTATTCTCTATGTCAATGTTAAATAAGGATACGATTGAAGACTGTGCTGGTCAGCTTGTATACCTGTGAGAGTTTAAACATTCTGGCTAATTAATCACTCGTTCTGGTCTTCTGTCTGCAGTGTGATAGACAGAGTGCTGGCCTAGTGATCTGGACTCTTTAATGTACGTGGGACAGACTGTGCCGCTGCGTAATGTTCACTCCAGTCTTTTATCAAAGCTGTCTGGCCGAAGGTGTTACCTGGAGCCTGTTGGTGGACAAGAAGTCATCTATCTGTGAATGACGGCAGCAGTGCAGATTGTTTCTTAACTCTAAAGTGATAATCAGTGGCGTATTGGGTGGCAAACTTGTGTCATGTATCCATCATTAAGCCTTTCTTCTAAACTTAGGAGATGTGTGTGTGACATATCTTGAGGTTTCTTATGCTATTTTAAGAATCTGTATCTATTATTTATTATTTATGACAAGGGTAAGAATTTAACTTTCGTACACCTTAAATAGAAAACCTTGGGTTGGATTGGTTGGAGAAACAACGTAGGGACAATATTAAGCACCACTGAAGAGCCATTTTCACCAGAAAAGCATGCACTTGCGCAGATTTGTAGAGGGGGAATGCATTGATTTGCAGCATGTTTAACTTAGTTTTAGAAGCCTGATATTAACTTGTTCCAGCTAGAAGGATTTCCAAGCAGAATAATAATTTGGCAAATTTTAAATGAACTTCACTGATTTTTTAAAATCATTTTTCCCAGTCTGGTTATAGTTTGTCCAGGACAAGGGCTTGTTTTGGATCCTCTAGGATTGATCTGAATTGTAAGGTTATCATTCTTTAAAAAAAAAAATTCTGAACCATTTCTCTTTGCATAGCACGTTGTTAAATATTCTGTAGTTCATACATTTAATTTATTCCGCTGGAATCTTGAAATTTAATTAGCTTCCCTCTCCTGTCTTCATGTTCAAAATAAGGTGTGTGTCTGTGTATGTGCAAAAACGTACGTAGTACCTACGTTTTTTTTCCTTTTTGTTGTTTTTATCCCTGTGATAGAGCACCACAGGACCTGATCTGTGGGGTTTTTTAAAGAAAGAAAAGCTTTAAAGAAAAGCTTTAAACAAGAGATATTTATGTTTTCCATTTGCCTGTGTCAGCTTCTGCTATTGTAACCTATAAACTCTCACCCACACAAATAGGATGATTGCTAAGAACGAGCAAACAAATAAATATTTATCTAAGCAGCCTCCCAGTTGCTGCCCTCCAGACTGGCCAAGAAACTTTATTTTCTCATTCTTAGACACACATATACTTGCATACACACCCACATACACATTGAGTTTAAGGTCCTGTGTATATATATTTTTAATTCTAAGAGTGGACGGAAATAGTATTTGATTAGGAGACCTTAAGTAAAGCTGATACATTCAGATTTTCAGAAATGTAGCTGCAAAGGAAGAATTAGGTTGAATTATTCCCTTTGAAAAATTTTCAAATTTATGCTGAGAACACAATCTTTGACCCTTACAACAGTGCCCGGTACCCACAGCAGAGCCTGGCACGTGGTAGATGCTCAACGTGTATTTTGTGGAATTTGCACCTACCCTCCTTCTGTCCGTATCTGCACAGATAACAAAAATTGGGGAAATGGAGAGGAAATTACTGTACTTTTCTAATTGTTTCTGGCCCTGTATGAAAAAATATGTCAAAACAGCTGACTTAGCCAGTGATATTCTGGAATATATTTCTTCTCAGTGTAGAAAGTTATACCAGGGTATTGATTTTTCATGAATACAGCCATCCTAAGTCCAGAATAGCTCTTTAATAGCCCACAGCAGCATCACAAAGGTCATGGCAGCTGGTCCAAAGGAATCCTTTATCGAGCTGGAGCTGGAGGGTGAAGTTTGCTAGCCCCAGTGTAATTATCCAGACTGGAATGTGGCCAAGGTGCTGTGGTTAACATCACAAACAGTGGGAGAAAAGCCACTGATGAGGTCTTTAGTGACTGTGAGTGTCCAGACCTCTGCTTTGGTCTCATTTGCAAGAGAGCAACTTGAATACCTTGAAAACCACAGAAACTGTTGGGCATTTAAGGGTAGAGCCTAGAGTTACCATCTTGGTCCCAGGTACTGAGCTTCTGGGCATTGGAAGAGGTTATAATCCTGAGAGGTCAGTGCCCTTGAAATAAGACTTTCTTGTTCACCGTGCTCCATCTTTGTGAAGTGGGTGGAGGGTAACTGTGTCTCTGGGGACAGCCGTGGCAGAGTCACAAGGTAGGGTGAAGTCTGACAGCCTTCCAATTCCTCTTAAAGCATCCTTCACCTTTCAACCACGAGCACTGTCTCTTTTGTAGGCTTTAATTCACCGTATTGTAGCTGCAAATCTTTCTTAAGGTGTATGCTGATCAAAGGTTATAGAACTTTTCTGGAGGGGTTCTTGAGTGTCTTGCATATATTAGGTGCTCAATATATATTTGCTTAGTTTTACACCATTTTGATAGATAGGGAAGATAGTTTTGTCCAGGGAACCTAAGTAAGTAGTACTATACTGTTTCCCTTTAGGATTGTCTTTTAAATAAACATTTATTGAGCATTTACTATGTGAATGGTATAGTATTGGGCTCTGGGGATTAGAAAGTCTTAGGACACAGTTCCTACTCATGGGGGAGAATATGCTACTTGCAGGGAAGACTTGCAGAAAGTGCGCCAACTCAGTGTGGTTTTCACATGACTATACAGGGGGGTCGGGAGGTCTGGAAGGCAGGGCTGGAGACGAGTAAGACCCACCAAGGATCTTGAACTTTATAGTATCGGTCAGTGTTTCATAATCTGCCTGTTCAGTGAAGTGCTTGCCAAAGTGTTGATTCCTGGGTCCCACCCAGTGGCCTCCGAATCAAAACCTTCAGGCCCCCAGCCGGGCTGGGGAGACGCAGTCCTGTGCCTGGATGCTCACCGCTCCCGTATGTGTCTGCAGAATTCTACTGCATACACTGCTGTGCTCCATCTGAGTGCTGTCTCTTCCACCTGTGGGGCAGCTGTTGGGCAGCAAAGTTCATGTGGCCTCAGGAGTGGACCTTAGCCAATGACAGAAGAGAGCTGGCGGCAGCACCTGACATCCTGGCCCATCGGGTGCAAAGACCTTAAACCTCCACTGTGTCCCAGAATCCCGAGGGAAGCAGAGCCTCATTGCCCAGGATGGCAGTCAGCTGGGTGACCTGCGCTTTGTTGGCTGTCTTCCTTCCCTGTCCTAGTCCCTCCTAGGATCCCCTCCCAGGTGATAAACTTGCGTTTAAATTCTGTCTCAAGATCTGTTTCTGGAGGAATCCAACATAAGAGACTGAAGAATCTGCTTTATCTGTTTATTTGTTTTAATAATGGTTTTTTTTAATGAAGTATATGGTTGATTTACAATATTGTGTTAGTTTCTGCTGTACAGCATAGTGATCCTGTTGTACATATATATATTTGTATATATCCCACTGGTTTTTTTATAATAAGCAAATTTGGGAGCTCTGGCCTCAAGTGATAGAGAGCTACTAAAGAATTATAAGATAAAGGCATTTTTTTTAATGGAAATATAGTTGACTTACAATGTAGTCTTACTTTCTGGTGTGCAGCCAACTGATTCAGTTATGTAATATATATGATCATATATGTATTCTTTTTCATATTTTTCCATTATAGTTTATTACAAGATATTGAATATAGTTCCCTGTGCTGTACAGTAGAACCTTGTTGTCTACACATTTTGCACATAGTAGTTTTTATCTGCTAATCCCAAACTCCTAATTTATCCCTTCCCCCCTCTTTCCCCTTTGGTAGCTGTAAGTTTGTTTTCTATGTCTGTGAGTCTGTTTCTGTTTTGTAAATCAGTAAGATGAGAGCATTGTTACTTTTGATTTGCAGTTTAGAAAGGTCATGCTGGCAGATGTGGGGGAAGTGGGTCGATTGAGGGAGAATCGGGGGCACAGAGACCAGCTAGGAGGTGGCACTGCCTGGACAAACAAGGACGGGAACCCCAGCAAAGGTAATGACTGTGGGGCTGGAGATGGGAAAGGATGCAAGATGAATTTTGCTGGAAAGCTGTCTGGACAAGTCAGCATGAAGAGGAGTCCTGACGTGTGTGCCCATGTAGCTCAGTGCCATTCCGAGACTGAGGCGTCAGTCTGCCACCCACACTGTGGCCGGCTCTGTCCCTCTGACTCCATGCCCCTAAAAGGGCTGAGACTCCTTGGCCTTGCCTGGAATCCTGGTCAGGCTTCCAAGTTAAGTAGTACAATTCTGGGCATAAATAAAAGAAGACAGAAAGATAAATTGAAGAATATAAATAATTCACCACCAGATCATTAAAGGAAGAAAGTTATATTTTATGGGCAGGATTTGTGGAATGGTAGGTAGAGCTGGAGAGATGTCTGTGACTCGTGTCCATTTTGTGATGAATAGTGAGTCTTTCCCCCATCCTTTTGGCTAAGAAGTGGTTTTCATCCAGCAGCAGTTTCTGGAAGACCTAGCATGCACTTCTCGCTCTTGTTTCCCCTGCTTCTCTGATAGCCTGTGTTTTAGCTATAAATGAATGAGTGGTGGCCGAGGGTGGGCTGCTGCTTTGCTCTTGTTCTGTCAAAATGCGAGGCTTTTTTTTCCCCCTGCAGTTTCTCCCGCCAGTTCTTAGACCACCGGCTCCCGCAGGAGATCAGAGGGTACATGTGGTGGGAGAAGGGAAGCTTCAGTCCATAAAGAGAGCTGTTTTGGATGGAATTCTTAATTATGCAATGAGCAGGTTAAGGCTTGTTAGATGATCTGAAATAAGATCGGGCTGCCTTCTAATCGTCCCGTGCATGCATACTAATATTCCAGCTCTGTCTGTAGTCAGAAATGCGGAGGCTGAATAATCAAACAAGAGCAACCTGACACCATCATATTTCCGCAGAAGTAGCACTGAGCCAATGACAAAGAGAAGCCCAAATTACAAGGAGCTGTGGAGTGGGTCAGCAAAGAGCTTACGGGCCTTGCTTTTAACAGGGAGATCGGTCAGGACAGTAGAAATACGGCGCACGTGAGAATAGAGGCCGGAGACACCATGGGTGAAACAGTGGAAAGGAAGAGGCCTTACTCATTTAGAATATTATGCACATATTTATGAAATGTTTTAATTAAACGTTTTATTCAGAGACACTTATAGATTGATGTGCAGTTGTGAGAAATAACGCAGGGAGAGCCTGTGTGCCTTTTACCCATTCTCCCTGGTGATGGCGTCTTGCAAACCTGCGGGCCAGTATCACAACCAGGACATCGATCGATGCCGTCCCCCAGTCGGGTTCCGATGCCACCAGTTTCGCTTGCACTCATTTGAGGGTGTGTGCACCTACATGTACGTGCATGTATTTTCTCCCATTAAATACTTAACGATTTTTTTACTTTTTAAAAGAGCCTTTTTCATTCCGGGATTCTGAAAAAAAAAATCACTTGTTTAGACTAGTCCTGGATTAACTGTAACTGCAGAAAAGGTAACACTGTAGAGTAAATCCTCCATCCCCCTCCAGCTTGGGGACCAGGCAGAGAGGATCAGGGTGCACCTGCACGCGGTGGCGGGGAGGCCAGTAGGGCACTCTGGCAGGCGTAGCTGGCGCTTTATTTATTCCTGGGGGACCGATACATGGCAATAAGCAAGGCTTTAAAAAGTACGTCTGTTGGGAAAGACGTGTGCTTATCACTGCTCACTGTAACTCCTGCTCCTTGTCCCATCGTCCTGGCCTTCCCTCTTCCTCTCCATGTCCGAGGGGCTCAGCCCTGCAGGCTGCTCCCCCAGATTTCCCAGTCAGCTGGCTTGCGGTGTTCAGCCCATGGGAGGCATGTGGGAGACAGCAGGGAGAAGGGCAAAGCTGGGGTATTTTTTTCTTTCCTCCAGCTTCCTGTAGCCTCCCAAGCAGTGGGAATCCCTCCCCAGATCAGGCTTAACAGACCGTCTCTGGTTCCAGCTGCTCACCTGTGACCTTGGCCCATGGGCTCCAGCCGCACCACCTCCTTCTGTGGTTGATTGTTGTTAGCCCAGGGGAGGTGGCAGCTTCCTGCTCTTCCTAATCTCTGCTTTACCTCACTGTCCTGTCTTAGGCTCTCTGCTCCCCCATCACCTGAGTAACCAATCCTCTATCATAAATTTCCTCTGTGAAAAATGCTTGGAGAGATTTCTGTTTTCCTAGTTAGCCAGTCCCCCGTTCCTCAAAGCCTGGAAATGGTGTAAATTGGGTGAGGTTTTCCTCTTCTGATGTTCTGGCTTCTTCCACTGCAAAACTCTGGCCAGCTCCAGTCCTGGCAGAAAGTACCTTGCATTTATAATGTCACCCCTCCCACTAGGAATCTCCATCCTTTTCCTGACTATTCATCTCCTCCTGGTCTCTGGTTTCCCAGATACTAATTTGCCTTTGTCAAATAGAGTCGGCATTTTGGAAACCTCCCCTAGTGTCCTTGTAAGTCTGTCCTTGAGTTCCTCTTTTCTTAACCACCCCTGTCTTATTTTCAGCCAGTGGTTCTTACTGACCTCATCTCCCTTATGAGATGTGTAACGTCCTTCGGCCCCTATTAACATGTTGGTCTTGTGCCCCACTCCTGAATGCACTTTGGTTTGCAGGTTATACCTCTGCTGCTACGTAGGGATTTGGTTTTGCTGGCACTTCACTCTCCTGCACAAGGATGCTTTTTATGTGTTATCAGGCTTTTCCGCCTCATCTTTTGTAGAAGTGGATGTGGCTCTGTAACAAAGACATTGGGAGGAACGTTAATAAGAATGCTCTGGGGAGAAGGCAATAGGACTCAGGTAGCATCTTCAAGTATAAAGCCAATTTAGAAGCCATGTCAGAGGTAGCAGAGCTGGGGGCCAGCTGGCACGGTGCCCTCCCGGACCACTGCAAGGACCCTGCTCAGGCTCCATGCCCTGTTGGCGAGCAGTTTTGTTGGTTGCTTCCTTGTTGGCCCCATAGTTGGCCGCAGTGGGCAGCTTTTTTTTTCTCCTTTCTCCAGGGGCTCCCCAGCCAAGCACAGAGAGCTGGGATTTGGAGCAAGGAGGAAGATTTCGAGCTATCACTAAGATGGCCAAAAGGTCTCACGGACAGCCCAGTTGCGGGTGCCCCAGCCTCAGGTGCAAGGAGAGGTCCCGTTAGGCGTTGCAGCACATGTGGGGAAACTCTTTAAACCATCAGCAGGTCTAGGCCTGGGGCCTGGGAAAGTCTGAAGCTTTGGCTAAAGAAGAACTTCTGTATCGAGAAATAGCCCATGGGATGGGTGGTACTTGTGTTCAGGTCCCGATGTTCTCCTGCCGTCCCGGGGGACGTTCTGGGACGGGTGCGCAGTTACACACAGGTGGATCTCCTTGCAACCTGCCTGTGGCCTCTGCTCTCCACAGTGATCCCCGGAGGTGAGTGCTGGGCGGGGGGCCTGGGGGCTGGGCCGCTCTGGGCGAGCCGACAATGGAAAAGAAATAGGCTTACTTTAACTGGGCATAAGCTTTGAAGGCAAGTGATTAAGACACACTTCAGCATCAGGGACACATTGGGGTTCCAGTTAGTACAAATGCAAGGTCAGAGAGAATAAATCACTTGCACACCTATAATCACCAAAGAATAGTTGTTTAGCAACAAAACACCCAATTACGCCTGCTCTTAATGTGAGTGTCTCCTCTGTTTCCCTTTTTAAAAAGAAAATCCCTCAGAATGGACTGAGTTCAGGGTCCTTTCTTCCCTGGTCGGACTCTGTGCACTTTTCTTCAAGAGCGTGGTACCCACGTGAGAGCAGCCAGCGGTTTCTCCTGGCATCTTTCTGAAGCCTGGTCTTTTCCTTGGTTCGGTTGCATCTTTCTGCAAAGATGCAGTCTCTGTTTCTTTCCTTATTACTGAGTGATGTGCAGTGGCACAAGGAGAGAGTTTTTAAATGGAGTTTTCTCGAGCATCAGGAACTTGATTCTACCTAGAAACCCAGAGCAGGCGCAGTAGACAGTAGAGCAGTCGTTTTCTGTGCCTGGTGGGTGTTCCCTGTGTTGTGTTGAGTTGGCCCTAAATAGTTTGTGATCTTTCTCATCTGGTTACTAATAATGTTGACATATGTATTTTAAATCTCACATCATCTTGTGACCTAGCTCGACATTTTGTAGACTGAGTGGTTTTGGAGGAAAGCGTGCTGCGTACTCATTGTCCCAAATGAATAGGTACTAATGGCGCCAAGTTGACACTAGGTGCTGGAAATGCAGCAGTGAACAAAAATCATCCCCAATCCCGTCCTCCTGGGAGTCTGCAGTTCGCTGGAAAGAATATTAAGCAAGCCCAAATTATTTTGTAATTGGAGCTCATGATAAGTTCTTGGAAAAGACCAGATTTCTCTGAAAGGATACTGTGAGGGAGGTCAGGGAAGGCTTATATGGGAGAGTAATTTGTACATTAAGACCTGAAGATTGATTGGGGTTATCTTGGGGTGAGGTGGTGGGGAGGGTCCCATGTATGAAGCCTCGATGTGAGAGAGAGCTTGGCTTTTAGAGTCACTGAAAGACGGCCAGTGTGGCTGGTGCAGAGAGTGAGGGTGACAGTGGCTGGAGGGAGGCTGCTGAGATGTAGGTTAGGGCCTGATTATGCCGGACGTACCAGGCCAGGCTGACGACTTTATCCCGAGTGCAATGACGATTTTATCCTAAGTGCAGCAAGATGCCATTGAAGTTTGTTTTTTCCTTTTTTTAAATTGAGGTGAAATTCATATAACGTAAGATGAACCATTTTTAAGTGAATAATTCTGTGGCATTTAGTGTATTCACAGTGTTGTGGAACCACCACCTGTATCCATCCTAACACATTTTCATCACCCTTAATGGAAACCCCTTCCCATTAAGCAGTTGTTGAAGGGTTTTAGGGAAAGTGATGTGGTGTGGCTTGTCGTGTGTAAGATCTTTCTGGCAAATTTCTGGAGAAGGGATTGGACACGATGAGAGTGGAAGGAACACAACCAACTTTGAAATTTGGGTCAAGTCCAGGGAGAGACAGTGATGGCGGCCTCCTGGACCAGGGATGAGGAGAGTGACCATGGATATGGAGAATGGAAGGATCCGAGTTCCGTTATCAGGTTTACAATCCGTAAGTGATTTGGTCATCTTGTAATAACCTATATCCCTGGTTCCCAAAGGGTGGTCCATACCCTGTTCTCTGTGGAGGATGTTTGTTAAAAGTACAGCTTCCTTCTTAAGCCCACTTTGAGATACTGATGCAGAAGGACTAAAGAGGGACCTTAAGGGATTCTTACTGGAACTGAGGTTTGAGAACCACGCATTGTTGTCTTCTTCCTCATTCTGATGCCCTTTAATATTGAAGGCTGCCAACAAGCCATCAGACTGGGATCAAGGAGAATGAGACACAGAAGAGACAAAAGGATAACCTGGTGGGTGCTTTCAGTTTTGAGTGGGAGGGATGCTTTTCGGAGATGCCTCTTTAACTTGATCCCAAGGCAAATAAGTAATATAGACAATTTTATGGGTGGTGTTTATTTTTGATTCTTTTCTTTCTTGGAGTATTGTGACTCTGCCAGAAATAAATGGTGACTGACTGAGAACAGTGGCATTCTCATGAAATACAGTGTAGGGACAGTGTGTTCAGTTATTGTAAAAGAAACAAATAACTGCTGGAAGTTAACTTGTAAAACAAGCTGTCTTAGTATTTTGGGATTGACCTTGTACCTGCAAGTTTCCTACTACCTTAAAGAGAGATTCTCTCCAATTAACTGATTTTACAGCCAGAGTTTTTGAGACTTTACAACCAGAAAAATCCTGAAAGCTAGAGTAAAAATCACCAATAAATAAATCAAGATTTTCATCTCTGACTCCTGTTTTCCATGTGCCTTTGGTAAATTTTTCTAACCCAGTGTTGCCACTTCCAGCCCAAGTCTGCGACACTCAGATGTTTCTATCCTAATGGTGTTTGGATCTTTGAAATAACCCTCTTCTTCCCAACAATTTATGTAATATGTTTGGTTTAATTATAACGTTAGAACTGAAAGAGATCACAGAGAACGTCTACTTTTCTGCTTTGCTCGAAGCTGTTACCTTTGGAGAGCTTAATGTGACTGGAATGAGGCTCCGCTGCTGAGGAGTGGGGTCAGGTGCTGGGGGGTTTATCCCTGTGAGAAAAGGGTGTGGATAGCCAGCAGCGGTGGAGAGTTTCACCCACTACATAGCGGCGTGCCAGCGCCCCGCGCCAGCCACGCCTGTGCCCTTCTGGTGGCCTCACTGGCCCCTGCTTTTCCAGGAAGCAGCTGTGGTCTCTCCCCCACCTCCCCCACCACTTTGCCTTTCTGGAGTGTGATGTGCTCAGCTTCCTTCAGAAGATGTTTCATTTTGATTAGTATTATTTCCACTCTTCTAGAAAGCCACTTAGGCACCTCTGGCTGTATTTCTTTCGCAGCTTGTACACATTCAAATCTTAAAGTGCTTTCATTGCTTCATCGTGGAATTTCATAATGAAACAAGATTTTCAGTGCCTGGCTAGTGTCTTTGATTTTTTTTGGGGGGGGTGGGGGGGTAACACTTCAGTTTGGAGAGGGATAGGAGGCAAAGCTGTCCATTTATTTTACAGGAAAGATAAACAGAATCAGTAAATAGCCAGCTTGTTTTTAAAGCTTAATTTTTCTGTGCCCCTCAAAATGCAGGTTGTTGGAAAGGGTATGAGGGGTGCAAAAAAGTAAGTAAAATTCTTCAGAAACACTAGAGCTCACCATTGTGGACATTTTAGTTAAGTTCTCCCAGGTTTATCTGTCTGTCTCTTTCTGACTCTGTCTCTATCTGCCTGTCTGTCTCTCTGTATACACACCACACACACACACACACACACACACGATACAGACAAAATTCTAAATGAATGGGATTTTGCTGGATGTGCTATTCTGTAATCTGCCATGTTGTTCTCATGACATGTGGTGGGCATCTTTCCATGTCAGCACATATGTATTATCTTTTTAATGACTAAATACTTGTATTGGGTGCTCTTCGTTGTAAGTAACATGAATCCCAAGGTAAACTAGCTTAAATAATAAGAACATACTGACAGATTCAGTGGTGGAGGCTTCAGGCGTGATTTAATTCAGGATTTAGGATTTCTTTCTTATAATGTTCTCTTTCCTACTCTCTTTCATGCTTCTCATGGTGACAAAACAGCTGCAGCCCCAGGCGCACCACACTAACCAGAGAGGGAGCTTCTCTTGGTCATCAAACAAGCAAATCATCCCAAAAAAGGTTGGTTTCCTTCTGCTTGGATCATCTTAGGTTACATGACCAGGGCAATGCCTTGTTCTGATTGCTTCAAATTTGGGTAGAAATTCTTGTTAATCCCTTTTAAACTTCACGTGTAAGAAACTCAGATATCTGCTAGAAAAGACAGGGAACAGCTTGCCGAGGAGGCTGCTAAAGTGTCTGTTAGAATTTACCCCAGGATCCCTGATAGACATTTAAGTTGTTTCCACGTTTTGAATCTAAAAATTATTGCTGCTCTAAGCATGCCTGTATGTATACCATTTTACACTGGTGCAATAATCTCATTTGGGTAAATTCTTGTTAGACGAATTGCAGGATCAAAAGGTATGCCCATTTTACATTTAATAGCCATCAGCCATCTAAGCTACAAAACCACCCTTTTGCGAATTACACATTGAAATCCCTCAACTGCCTGTTGGGAGCTTTTTTTTTTTTTCTTTTTTCTATTTTAGCTTCTGAATCTGTGAGTGGAGACTTCAAAATTACAGCAGAATTTCAGATGTCACCATTTCTCTGAGCGAGACAAATTTGATGTGACATAATTTGAGGTTAATCAAAGCTTCTGTGGTGTAAAATGTTTCACCAGGAAGGCAGGGAGGCAAGGAAGGAGAGTTGTGTGTTCCACCAGCTGCAAGTCTAGAGCTTGAGGGGTGATGGCTCAGGGTGGGCAGTTGGAAGGCCCCTGAGTGGCCTCCCATTTGTTGCCATTGGCACGTGCTCTGTTCACCTCCCATCGCAGCCAGACATGACTGGATGTGCCGGGGGACGGTGGGCATTCGTGCGTTTACTCTGTACTTTCAACTGTAGTGCTTCTGAGTTCCTCGCAGCTGAATTTAGTAGTAAAAGGCTAACTTAGAAATCAACGATCTCTGGAATGTTTGGACCTTGTGTGCCGTGAGCATCCTTTGGAGGAAATGAGTGGGGAGACTCACGGGAAGACACACTTCCAGGGACCCGGTGGCAGAGAAATGCCATTTACCAGGATAACCTTTATTAGTGTGAGCAAAAGTGGTGTTTGAGTGGAAACCTAGCAGAAGAATTATAGTTAACATCTTTTGAGTATTTTCAGGCACAGTTGCATATGCCATCCTATTTAATCCTCATGGCAACTCTTTTTAATGTCAATCATCGGAGGAAACCAAAGTTCAAAAAGATTAAGTAACTGGTCCACTGTCATAGCTGATAAGTGGAAGAGACAGGAATGTGGAACCTTTTTTTCCACCACGTATATGATGCTCCTTCTCTCCCCAGGAGATACTACTAATAGCAACTGGCTTTATTTTTTTCTGGTGATGCAAAAGAAGGAAAACAATATCTAGTATTACAATTAAGATACGGCATTGAAGAGAATTACAAATAATAAAAGTGACGGAAAGTGCGAATGGCCCAATCGAGGTGTGTGACCCAGAAAACAAGGAAGGGGGATCAACAGTGACGAAGAGAACAGGCTTCCCCGTGGGAAGTGACTCTGCAAGGTGGGAGTTTCATGAGCTTGAGACACGTGGAAAGGGGCCAAATGGAAAAAAATAGATCAGATACAGTGTATGGTATATGTGAGCATGTTCTAAAGCTGTGCTTATTCTAGAGAAATAGAAATTATCATCATTAAATTACATATGTTTATCTTGGAAGCATATTTCCATGACAGAACTGTATTACCACGTAAAGAAGTGGCAGGCTTTTGGAGATGTGTGAACTTGGTTGCTACGTTCACGTGGGTTCAGAACGCTGTAAGGCGATGGCTTGGTGAAGTCAAACAATGTCCTCATCAGGAAGAAGATGAAAAGGGACAACTTATGAATAAAGCACAACTGTATCAGAGTGAAAATACGTTTACATGAGCAAAGAGAAGGTTAGGGTGTAGCATACTTAGTGGAGAAAAGAGATGGCTTAAACTCGCAGGAATGGAATTATGGAACACAGGGTCAGTTCTTCTGACATGAAGGACAAGGAAGAGTTCTTCTGGTCATGGGTCAGAAGGAGGGCTCTCCCCCCACTGCCCCTTGCTAACTGCTGATGCCAAGCGGAGCTGGAGGGCACCGGCAGATTGAGTGGCCCCAGTGAGTCTCCCGTTGCATCTGGCAGCAAGCAAATTGCTCTTCTTGGGCTCCTGCCTGCGGCTGAGCACGGCCTGTTTGGGGTGTCTGCCAGTGGACAACTGATTCAGAGCCACAGGGGAGCGTACAGGGCTTGGGCAAGTGGCCAGCGGTACATGGCAGACCCTGCTCATCGCAGATGCTTTGGTGGGAGCTGAGTGCGTCCTTTCCCACTGATGCTCTAATGAAGCCATTACAGAATATCCATCATAGTAGCTCCTTAGTCATCTTTACTGGGAATCGGCTCCATTGCCCAGTTGCACCGATCATTAAAAACTTCTTTGAAGCGTGCAGCCGAAACTTCTCTCTCCTTGGCTCGAGGTAGTTGTTGCCTGCCCTATTTGGCAGCAGCCATGAGTAGCTGTGAGCACAAGTGATTTTACTGGCTGAGGAGTTAAACAGAAGCTGAATCAAGTTTGGCTCCCTGCATCCTGGTCCCAGGGTTGAAAACAACAGAATAGCCAATGAAAGCGTCACTGAGCGGTGCACCGTGGATGGCCTTTGATGCCTCGCAGGGGCATGTGTGCCTCAGTGCGGAAGCTGCTGCTGCAGGCTTCCAGCGCTCCAAATCGGTGCTCCGGTCTCGTTAGTCTCCAGATCTTAGCGTGAAATATTTAGTATCCTAGGAAAGCTAAATTAATGGTGAGTCAGAGTAATTAAGGCAAAGTAAATAATCTCCAAGGTTCTCATTCCCCGTGAAACTAATTTCATATCTTATCCTTCATGTGTTAAAAATAGTTCTCTGCTAATTCAAGATGCCCGTGCTCTGTGTTGGTGAAGTGCACTTCAGTTCTATTGAAAGGATGCAGATTAGAGACTTATTTTCAATTGGGCAATTTTTTACTTTTTTAAGAGAGACATTTATTTTGGCACTACGAGAGCACGGATCTCTTTGGGGGAACTGGGTGTTGGATCCAGCTGTAGCCAGGCAGCTGATGGGCCAACTAGTTCCTGATCACTTGCAGCTGGGACAGGCTGTTCATCCCTTTAGTGAGGACTCTCAGTTCCCCTCCTTCTAGCCAGTGGATTAGTTTAAGTCTTTTGCGGGACGTTGACCGGCCATAGCTTGACCTTGAATATGTCTGCACGTTTAGAAACTAGATCTGTTTAGTTCTTGTGAGCAAGGGGAATCCTGGGACCTGAACATCATTTAAGGGTTATTTCTCACCTTTCATAATCATGGCATGTAAGTAAGGGAGCAGCCGTGAGCTCGTGTGTTTTTAGACTTGAGGGTACCAAAGCAGATCCTCCCACAGCCCAGCAATAGCAGTGCCCATGTCCCGTTGTCCCAGGGCCTGGAATGGTCTGGTGCTTTGGCTTGAGTGAGGATAGGATGATAGCTTGCTTCCTCAAGCTACTGGAACTGCTTTAGGATTTCTTACTGTTACAGCAGTGGCCTTGATCAGGTGAGAGAATTCTTTCTCTTTCTGTGGTGAGAGCACTGTGGTTAGGAAGAACAGAGCTACTTGAAGAGAAATGCTTAACAATCCTCAGTTACCTACAATTGGAATGTGAGATCGTTCTGCTGTGGCTTCCTTTCCAAATCCCCCTGATTGTCCCTGGCTCTTCCGGGAGCTGCCTCAGCCCTGCGGTGCGTCCTGGACCTCTGCTTCCAGAGATGCGGCTTGGCCTTTTGACTGTTTTGGGTGCCAACACAGCCGTGGACTGTGCAGTGTTCAGTTTACATCACAGAGGGGAACCTGGATAGGGTCACACATCTATGCAGAAGACTGTGGGTGAGTAATGGAAGGAGAGGCATATGTAAAGTGACTTTAATGATTCTCTTACTTTTCAGTGTTTCGTTTTAGTGCTGGGGGAACTTTTATTTTTTTGACAGTGGAGTGTCCTCTTTTGCAAAATTTTGAATTTCTTTTTCTGAGAAAAGAATATTGAAACAGAGTAGAGTGTAAGCATGTGATGTGGATGGGGAATAAGTTTACTGAATGTGGGGATTATCACACTGTGTCTGTACATTGCGGCATTTTAATATTACCGTCTTTATCATGATCAGTACATACATTTATATGGCACCTGACAATGTGCAAAGCGCCATCTCATGCTTTGCTCATCACGACTTCTGAATGACCTGGGTAATGATTCTTATTCCTGTTGTAAAGGTGATGAAACCAAAATTTGGTGAAGTCAGTTCATTATCTATTCCTTCATTGATTCATTCTTTATTTCACAAACTTTTACTGAATGTTCCCTAATGTTATGGCAGTTTTGAATGTACAGAGTTGAGAAGCACGGAGACTGTAAGAGGAAGCGGACAGATAGGGATCACTAACACTGTGTGGTGAGCATAATGCAAATGAGGCTTAGAGGTGCCCACAGCAAGGTGTGATTCATCCTGATGAGGGAGTGGAGGTACCATTTACAGAGATAATTAAGCTTGGCTCCAGAGAAGTTCCCCAGGTGGAGAAGGTCATTCAAAGCTGAGATACAGAGGCACAGAAGAACATGGTATGTCCAGGGAGAGTCGTATGAAGTGACCAGAGCATTGGAAACACCTGGCAAGTGCAGGTGTGGGGCGCTGAGGCTTGGAGGCATCACAGCTTGTCAGTGGCAGAGCCAGGAAGGCACAGGGTTTCTACCTTCCTAGTTTGATGTCCTCCTTTACACTAGGTTCTTGTTGCTTATTTCGGTTTTCTTGTCTTTCTTCCTGGATACATCCTTTGCACTCTTGACGCAAGCCATGTTAAAGAAAGTGCCAAGTAGGGGTTTCATTCGTCAGGGTTTTTTCATGCAGCAGCGGGAGATGTATTAGCTTGGGTGTTGGTGGATGCATGAGTCTGTGTGTGTTCCTCTGTACGAGTTGAGGTGAAGTGACTCGGGGCTGAGGCCCAGATACTCTCAGTTTAATGTTCTGACAGGTGAAGCCAATGCCATTTCATCAGCCAAACAGGGACCCTTGGCCTGCCTGAGCCCGGCCCCAGTTCAGAGGTCTCCCAGGTTATGTAAACTTGGCACTTGGAAATCTAAAAGCCTTAGTGATTATTCTGAAGGGGATTTTTCTGAGCAGTTTCCCCGGCTGAAATGTTTTTTTGTTCACAGAGCTGAGTGAGTGCTAGAAATAATCGAAAAAGACTTGAAGACGGGGAGGGTAACGTGGAGGGAAGGCATATTAGCTGCTAGCTGATATTATTGCCTGAAAGCAGGCGGTTCTGTTAGATTCTGTACACTGTATGTGGTGAAAGAACAAACCTTTCCATTTTTTTTTCCTGAGAGCCACGATGCTATCTCAGTAATTGAAAATAATCTTCTAAAGTTGCTCTTTAACTAGATTTACACAATCCCCTTTCAAATCAGCTGTTATCTGCCCTTACATTTCACAGTTAATGTTGCTGTCTGCACAGCCCCTGCTAACAAGAAGATCAAGTGTAACTCTTTTCATGATTTGAAATAAAGTGTTTCTGTTGTAATTATCCCGGCTCCTGGTTGTGCCGTTACGAGTGGGCTCATTTCTCAGCTGGGTTTACGAGGATGGTTCGTTGTGGATATAAGGCCTGCCTTCTGTTCCAGCAGTGTTTCCTTTCACAGGCATCTCTAGGATGGCTCTAACTCTCTCACTTTAATTTTTTTTTTTAATTTTTGAAAGTGTTTTCATAGATGTTTCAGGGTGTGGGCCAGCATTAGGGGGAGGTAGGTCCTGGGGAGTTTTTTCCTTTTGCTCTACTGAGTGACACTTGAGGGACACTGTATCCTCTGTTTATGTCTTGACTGACCCAGTTTTGGCAAAATTAAATACTGTGCCTCCTAAAATGTAGTGGGCAGGTTTCGAATAGGTGTCTGATGATGGTGGTGAGAGAGGTAAACATTAAAGTGTGCTGCTGGGGGATGTTGTGAAAAGCTGGGGAGTCTCCTTGGAATTCTTCTGGACCAGGACACATTCTCACATGTTTAGGATACGCATCCTCTGTGGGTCTTATGTATCTGTGCTGACGCATGTAACTCTATTTCTAGACTGTGCTCCCATTTTAGTTTTAAGTTGCTATCTTATCCCTCTTGCATAATTGATCTACAAAAGCCTTTTGCTTATTCCAGGCTAGCAAAATTTTCAATAATGCATTCGTTTTAAAAAAATTATCTGTTTTTTATTGAAGTATAGTTGATTTACAATGCTGTGTTAGTTTCAGGTGTACAGCAAGGTGATTTAGTTATTCTTTTACAGATTCTTTCCCATTAAAGATTATGACAAGATACTGATGATGGTTCCCTGTGCTGTACACTAAGTAGGTCCTTGTTGTTTATCTGTTTTCTGTGTAGTAGTGTGTATACGGTAACATGCTCTTTAAATCAAAATCACTAATTACTTTACTATCTCAAGGAAAATGTCAATCAACAGCCACGGAAAGCTGAAAGGACATTAAGTCCTGTTGAAGTTGGAGTATTAACTCCATCTGAGACTTGTACTTAGGAGGGTCTCGGAGGTAGTGTTTGTTAGTAGGATTTTGGGAAGAGAACTAAGGATGCGGCTGGGGATGGAAGACACTAACTGAAGCAGCTCGTGGATTTTAAGACTTCTTTTGAGTCTAGTCTGCACGGCTCTACTTCACAATGTCAGCTGCAGTGGTACTTCGAGGCCTGACTCTTCCATTTAACACCTGTGGTCCCTCAAACAATTGAAGCCAAATTTCCCTTGGGTGCAAAAGAAGAGGGTTGGACGGAATGACCCTCTGCGAGTCTCAGCTGCCTTGAAATGATGAATTCTGTTGAATCTGAAGGATATTCCGTGAACCCATATGCCAGTCATAAAGAGAATGGATTATGAGCTGTCGTTAAGCTACGTGGTCTGCCGTTTTAGGTTCTCCGCTGTGTTAATCAGCTCCTTGAGTAAGAAAATGAGAACTGACTGAATCGTTTAGAAACCCTCTTAATTACATTAAAAAATAAATATTCTGTAAATATTTCAGCCTTCATACAGATATGTCACTTTTTTTTCCTTAAATTATCTTCTGACTTTACATAGAGTTAGTATTGTTTTGTACTACGCACTGTGAATAGTAAGAGAGTAAGTATCTTGCCGAATTCCCACAGTTGGCTACCCCAGTGCCTTTTTTATTGGGCTGTAGGATTCCAGTGAGCGCCTGCCCCAGATAATTAACTTCTTCTGGTGAATGCGGATGCCACGGGCTTGCTCTTGTTGGGAGCAAGAGATCCAGGTGTAGCTTCTGCTGTTCTTTCTCTGTTGTGTGTTGTCTGGTTCAGTGCTTAACTAGCAGTACTACCACTTAAAGGACATCCGAGAACAGTTTAGGGAGTTAAATTTTATCCCATGGTTAACTAAACAGCGGAGGAAGTCGATAAGGAAGAAACTCAAATCTGATCGTTACGAGGAAGCTCACGTCACACCCCTAATTAATCTCAAGGAACTGAGACTTGGCTCTCCTGTAGAGGAAATCCTAGCCCCCAACCTGCACACCTTTTCTTCTTTCTTCTCAACAGGAGACTGTTCACAGCCCCGGGAGCAAAGGGAGGATTGGAGGGAGGTTTGCAGGGAAGAATTGGAAGTGGCTGCATCGGCCGCTTCCATTTATCTTCGAGCTCCAAACAGAAAGCACAGCCTAGACAGAGAGACCGAATTGGTAACAAAGTTTAAATTGCCCCTGAGCTGCCTTAATTTATGTTTCTCGCTCCGTGGAGATGTTGAGGGATGAATTCTTCATACTTTTGCCAGCACTGAGCTCTCCCTGCAGATGGATCTCAGCAGTCATATCCATCTCACATTCACCCGGGCACATGAAACGTCCTTCTCCGACTGGAGCTGGTCCGCCCTGCTTTATCTAACACCTGGTGTAGAACAAGGAAAGGAGGAGGATGTGCAGGAATTAGATTTGCAGGAGGCAGCATGACCAAAAGAAGGGCAGAGACACGTGCTTGTATTTTACCGTTTTTGTTTCTCTTCCTGTTCTGCCGCTGACTACGTGGAATGCTCTTCCTAGCTCCTCTGCTGTAAAAGTGTGTAGTGTTTTACTAATTGAGGCTGGGGAGTGACACAGATTTGGCTGAAAGCAGTGAGAACCCTGTGAACACTGAAAATACCGTATAACAAGAATCCGGGGCGATTCAGCAGACGCGAATGAGGAGAAAGAAAAGGCACCAGAGTGCCTGTGGTTGGATAATGAGGAGACGCGGGTCCTGACGGTGCAGTTCATCTGGAGACTAGCCAGTCTGAAGCGGTAAAGGGAAGACATCCAAAGACAGTGGGTGGGGATTTGATATTTGTAACTTTCCAATGCAAAGTCATGTCTGTGACCCTGAGTGGATAGTTTTACAAGCTGCCATAGAATGGTGTGTTTTTTTTCCCCCTCACTGTATGAAAAGTTCTTTGAGAGTTATCCTATTTATCTGATGTAATTTCAAGATGTCTGGAGAAGTGATGAGTCCATCTGATGATGTAGAAGGATGAGAGTATTTTCCTGTAAGTTTTAGGGACTTGGAATAAGTTTTTGTATGAAATAAGGGTGGTTTTCTTCAGACTGAGAACATCTTTTGGAAGAGTCTGTTGATCTTGCTTTTTCTTACCTCAGTTTCTCTATATCTGAGAGGAAATTCAGGTTATCTTGTGGGCATTTCTGCTCTGGAAGTCTTAAGAAGCAATGTTTCCTGGAAAGAAAATGAGGGCAGGGAGGAGGGAGGACCCTCAGGCCTCTTTCTTTGACTTTGGGCAACTCACTTGGAATCTTGGTAGTCACAGCTTTCCTCTCAAAGTATTAATAATCGTACTTGCTTTTTTTCTGTATCTCAGGAATTTGGGGAGAATAAACAAGATAATAGTACAAATGTGTGAACTCTTTGTAGGGAAAAATGCTGTATAATATTAAGAGGCATAATGCTCACTGCCAGACTGGTGGTGTTTATTCTTGTTTTTGTGTGTGTGTGTGTATATATATATATGTATATAGATATATTTTATTGAAATGTCCGTTTACAATGTTGTGTCAATTTCTGCTGTACAGCATAATGCTTCAGTCATACATGAACATACATATATTTGTTTTTATATTCTTTTCACCATAAGTCACTGCAAGATATTGACTATAGTTCCCTGTGCTATACAGTATAATCTTATTGTTTATTTTATATATAGTAGTTAGCATCTACAAGTCTCAAACTCCCAGTTTATCCCTTCCCATCACTTTCTCCCTTCCCATCACTTTCTCCCCTGTTGTTTTTTTTTTTTTCCCCTACTGTGATGCTGTGGAATATTTGTGAACCTGGAAGGAAAGCCAGGAAAGCACAGTACCCCTACCCCCTGAAAAGATCGGTCAGAAATCCCATGCAGCTGAATTTTGTTTTGGGTGAAGTATCTTTAGTTTAAATTTCAATATGGTACCTGCTGTTTGAGTTCCCTTGGAAATTTTCATGTCTGATCTAGCTTAGAAAATACCAGAAGGAGAAAACACAGCTGAAGAAAGAGGGTTAGAAGAGAGGAGTGCTGGTGGGGGCAGGCAGTGTGGACATGTGCCAGTGGAGTCAGTGGGCTCTAAAGGAAACAGAACGCGTCACTGCACCGGGGTTGTGTGGTGCGGGGCAAACACGCTGATGTCTGCCCTGCTTATGGGGGGCGTGGGGGCGGGGGAGGTGCACGGACAGACCACAGGCTGCCGCAAGCGAGTGTTCTGGTCTTCTACCTCCCTCGGCAGAGTTCAAAGTGAGCATGTGGTCCTGACATTCCCAGCCTCACCAGGGGCCGTGGATAAGAGAGTAAATTACAGTCACCTGTTTGTCTTAGTGATGCAGAGGCGTGTATCACCTGCTGTGTTTTGGAAGGATTTAGTTTTCAGAAATTTTAATTAAAATTTTAGTACAAGGTGATATTTTCTAGCAAGTACACTTAACCAGACCAGAATACTCTTTGACGATGGCAGATAAATGAGGTGTTTTTTTTTGCATTATCTAGAAGGAAAAAAAAAGAAAAAAAAAAAAAAGCTGCTTTCCCAGTCTATGGAAGAGATCAACTTGCTGTTGATGATAACCTGGTAAACCATCAGATGAGTTCTGAGCTCCTGCGTCCAGTGGGGTTCCCAGAGCCCCTCTGTACTCCCTGTTACTGTACACTTTATGATCGATAAACAATTATATTACCCTCCTGATGAAATGCAAGCGTCATGAAGGCAGAGATCATGTCCCTCTTGCTCGTAGTTGTACTGCAGCATCGGTATGGTACCGAACATAAAGGAGATGCTCAGTAATTACCTGTTGAGTGAGTGGATGGATGGATGGATGGATGCACTTAAATACAGTGTAGCTTGACTATTCTGTACCTTGGCTGGATTCAGGTGCCATCAAAGAAGCAAGTATCTTCAAGGGTTGCCTGTATTCACACACTGAAGAGACACCAGTCTTCATTGTTCCAAGGGGATATAAGATGGAAACCATTAATCCTTATTTCAAAATGCTTATCCCCATGACTCTGATGCGCAGCTCGAAGTGTCTGCACCAAGGTCTGATTTACAGTGTTACAGTTACATTCAACTCTGAAAGACAGTGGCGGCTCTGTCATCTCCATCACTTTTTTTTTTTTTTAAATGAGACATTTCCTTATTAGGCATCATGGAGCATAACATGAGGGGTTGAAAAGTTTAATGGGGATAAGTTTAATTGAACTCTTGGGGGTATGCTTTTAATTATATTATCTTTAGTCATATGACAGAGACTAATCAGTTTCCAGCCCAGGTTTTCATTTACTTAACTTTCTGACACAGGTTTTCCTTGTTCTGGTCTACAGCTTTTTCTGAAATAGAGCTGTCTTTCTCAGTTTCCTGGTCCTTGAGCAAAGAAGGTCTCCTTTCCCTTGCTTAAGGTCTTGTTTTTCTAGTAAGCACCTTGACCACGTGAATTCTGCTGTCTACCTTGCTGTCCTGCCCCCCAAAATCTGGCTGGACTTTATACAAACAAAAATATTTATTTAATTGTGACTGTATTTATTATTATTTGTTGCCGTTTGTGCTTGTTACTGTTGCTATTAATATTATCAGTAATAACATTTACTGAGTACTGACTATCCTCTAAGAGCATTATGAGTGTCATTTCACTTAGTCATCTAATTTCAGCCGTGTTAGCTTAGGCACTGCTCTGTCCCTGTGTTACACATAAGAAACCAGGGCCTGTAAGTTAGTTCAGTAACTTGCCCAAAGCCATTCAGGTAGTTAGTTCTTTTTTTCATTCATTCATTCATTTTTTTTTTTATTGAAGTATAGTCAGTTTACAATGGGTTTTTTTGCCTTTTTATTATATATATATATATATATTTTTTTTTTTTTAATTGAAGTCTGGTCAGTTTACAGTGTTGTGTCAATTTCTGGCATATAGCATACACGTGGTTAGTTTTGAATGAAACTTTTTATTTTGAGATGATTGTAGATTCATATTCAGTTGTGAGTACTAATATAGAGAGATCCCTGGTATCTTTTACTTGGTTTCTTCAAATGACAATGTCTTGCAAAGCTGGAGGACAGTATCATAACCAGGGTCCTGACAGTGATATAGTCAAGATGCAGAATATTTCCACCAGCACAGGGATCCTCCACGCTGCCTTTTTTAAATTCCCATTTTATTCTCTTCTTGTCCCTGCCTGTAGCTGTGACCCTAGCACCACTAATCTGTTTTCCGGATTCTATAATTTTGTCATTTCACGGGTGTTATATAAATATAGTAAGTAAGTGGCCTTTCGGGATTGGCTTTTTGTCACTCAGTGTAATTCCCCGGAGATTCATGTAAGTTGCGGTGTGGACCAGTGGTTTGTCTCACTTTGTTGCCGTGTCTAGTTTTTTTAATCACTTTTCTATAGAAGAACTTCTGGGTTGTTTCCAGTTTTTGACCTACTGTGAATAAAGTTGTCGTGGACATTCGTGCATAGGTTTTTTGTTTTGTTTTGTTTGAGCGTATCCCAGGTTTTTATTTCTCTGGGACAAATGCCCAAGAGTGCAATTGGTGGGTTGCTTCATGTTTAGTTTTATAAAAAAAAACTGCCCAGCTGTTTTCGGCAGTGGCCGTACCATTTTACATTCTCGCCAGCAGCGTATGTGCGGTCTGGTTTCTCTGCATCCTCACCAGCATTTGGTGTTACCATTTTTTTAAATTTAGCCACCTTGGTAGGTATTTAGTGGTATCTTGTGGTGGTTTTAGTTGACGTTCCCCTGATTCTTTGATGAAATGTTCCACGTCTGAGTCCACGTGGCAGCATGGCTCAGGGCTGGCTGGTCACAAGTCTAGTGGCTGACTGACTGTCAGCTGGAGGAACGAGGCTGGTGGAGCCACATGGCCTTTTGTCTCCCTTCATCCCTAGCCCAGCGTGGCGCCTAGGCAGACTTCCAAGAGAGCAGAAGTTCCAAGGCCTTTTGAGACCCTGTCTTGGAACTGGTACCCCTTCACTCGCCTTGTGTTCCGTTACTCAAAGCAAGTCACAGGACCAACCCTGATTCAAGGAGTGGGGAGATAGACGCCATCTACCTCTTGAAGGGAGAAGGTGCAAAGTCAAATATCCAAGTGTGTGGATATAGAGAGGAACAGAGACTTAGGAGCTGTTTTGCAATTAATATACCACATCAGGTATCTTGTATGATTATCTTTCACCCATTTTTTTTCCCTTCACATCACATACTTACCTTGACAGTAGTGTTCTTAGTGAAAATATATTTGACTAAGTGTTGGAAAATCAATTGTGTGTGTGTGTGTGTGTTGAGAAATGGGACTAAGGATGCCTAGAGCCGTAATATTACCCAGGTTATTTACAAACTTTTCCCTTTAACACATGCAGGGTTGGCTTCTGCCTAAATCACACTGGGACAGTTATAATTAGAGAAGATTATATTTTCATCTTTTTTGTGGGGTGTTACATAGGCTGATTTCTGCCCATCCAATTTCAACTTGGCTGCTTCTGGGACAAGCCCTAAATTCATTCAGCAGATCCTAAGTGCCAGGTGCTGGGGATGAAAAAGAGGAATAAGACGCCTGCCCAGGGCTGCCAGCCCAGTGCGGGAAGTGGGTGTATTTAAAAATGCCAAGTGGTGTGGTGTGTCCCTCACCTCACACACATCCTTTTCTGTGAACCTCTTGCACTTATTTTTTTCCCCTTCTCAGCAGAAACGACATGACTTTATTTCTTCCCCACTCTCCCACCCCCATTTTGTGGCCGCATGTACCTACAGGCTGCTTGGAGCTTTACCTGTGGATGGGATGTCTCATGCCACCCGGCTGAGTGACAGCATTTGGGATACGGTTTTCTAATTAGTAAGGGAGTTCTCTGATTGCTTGTTAATTCTGCTCATTTTAGGAATAAGCCATGGGTGGCTGGAGGGAGGGCTGGTCTCACACCATATTTGTTGAAGGTTTAACGCTTTCTCTCATGTTTTACTTCTTTTGCTAAAATCGCACCCCAAAATAATCAACATGTGTTCCTGCCATTTTACCGACTTGACAACTTACAAAACAGCCATGGGTAACTTTATAATTTCATTTTTGTTGAAAATGTTGTAAGAGAGGAGAAAAGTCTAGGGGAATATATGCCAGATGTTAGGAGCGGTGATCTCTGGCTGGTAAGTTTAATGATGATTTGTTTTCTTATTTAGGCTTTATTGTGTTTTGTAATGTTATACTATAAAATATATTACGGTTGTAAACATTTATTTTAATTGTATGAAGAAAATTGATAGCCCGCAGGTAATGCTTTATAACCAGAGAGAGAGGGTGTGAGGGTGTGATGCCTTGGAGCATCTCAGGTACACAAAGCCCTGATGAAAGCAGTGACAGAGGTCCTGCTGAATGACTGTTATGTCACCATGGAGAGAGAGGAAGCAGCTTTAGGGAGTTTTGACCAGATTTCATTCTTTGATGTTAAATCTGCATGTTTACTCTGGCGTCTTGATTTCTTTCTGCCCTTTATACAGTGTGTCGTTCATACTGAGAGATGCTGCCTCTGACAGTGTTGGTCATCTGGAGATGTGGATATAGCTGAAAATGCTCCTATTCAACCCAAAATTCTTTCAATTAGTAATATTCTTTGAAGTTTTTTGTGCGATGTGGAATAGAGAAGCAGTTTTGTGTTCTGGGGTTTGTAACAATGGCAGCCTTTCTTTATGTCCCGAGCAGTTAGAGTCCTGGTGATGTGAAGGATGGAGGAACATGTGACCTCTGAGTTTTTCTGTTGTGGAGAATCAATGCAGCAGGCAGGATATGCTGCGTTGTGAAGCCAGCATCCTACTTATGGATGTGGGGCCAACAAGAACATAAGCAGATTTAGTTACACAGGCAGGCAACACGAATTAATATGTAGAATTTAGAGTCAGGAACCCAAGACTAATCATTCACAATGCAAGTCAATACATAGAGGAAACACTCCAGTTTAAGTCCCAGTTCTGAAATGTAAGGGCTAGGTTCCTTTAAGGAGACCTGGGCATAAAAGGATGAGGGAAAAAAAGCCGAAACCATCCTAAAGGAATCATGGCTGAAAGGAGGGGAAGCAATACTATTACCAGCTCCCTGGGGTTCCTCTTCTGTGGCGAGGGATTGTACTGTTTCGCATTTCAGAAACTGTTTTAGGAAGGACCATATACATTAAATCTTAGAGTTTTCCCCAAACCCTTGACTAATGAGCTCAAAGACTCACTCAAGCCATCCAAGCCAAAGATGTAGAATCAGAAATGTTGAGGAAATATCCTTACTTCCTCTTTTTTCCCCAACAAATATATCTCCACAGCATATAATTTCATGTACATAGTTTTGATCAACTTCCTTTGTACCTTTAGGCATTGAGATGTTAACTTAATTTTTAATTCCAGTGACCTCTGGCAAGATTCCAGTATGGAATATCAATATATAAAAATCAATTGTATTGCTATATACTAACAATGAACGATCAGAAATTGAAATAAAAATGCCATTGACAATAGCATCAGAAACTGAAATGCTTGGAGATAAATCTGACAAAAAATGTGCAAAACTTATACATTGAAAAACCATAAAATATTGCAGAGAAAAACTGAAGAAGGCCCAAATAAGTGGAGAACTATAATTTGTACATGGTCAGAAATATCACTATTGTTATGATGCCAGTTTTTCCCAAACTGATCTGTAGATTCAGTGAAACCCCAATCAAAATGCTAGCAGTTTTTGAAACTGCAAA
Organism: Camelus bactrianus; assembly: GCF_048773025.1. NCBI lineage: Eukaryota > Metazoa > Chordata > Mammalia > Artiodactyla > Camelidae > Camelus > Camelus bactrianus. The sequence goes on from NC_133552.1 coordinate 19,240,528, forward strand.
GATGAACCTAAGGACTCACGTAGGTATGCGGAGAGCCTAGACTAGCTAGCCAGCACAACCTCGAAAGGGAAGAGAGAAGTTGAAAGACTGAAATTAATCTGATTTCGTGACTTACAAAGCTCAGTGACCAAGAGTGTGGTGCTGGTGTCACAACAGACAGGTGACGAACGGCAGAGAGAGTCAGAAATAGACCCAGACGTATGCAGACAGCTGATTTTAGACAGAGGTGCAGAGGTTAATTCAGTGGAGATAGGATTGTTTCTTCAACAAATGATTCTGGAACAATTGACTATCCATAAGCAGAAGAATGAACATTGAGCCACACCTTTATCGTGTGTATTAAAATGAACGCAAGGTGGATTGTAGACATTTAAGGAAAACCTGAAACTATAAACCCTGTAGAAGAAAACATAGGAAAAAATCTTTGTGACATTGGCTTGGACAAAGATTTCTTAGATATGACACAAAAACCACATTGCATAAAAGAACAAATTGATAAAATTAGACTTCATCAAAATTAAATGTTTCTGCTCTTCAAAAGATACTGTTAAGAAAATGCAAAGATAGACCACAGATAGGGAGAAAATATTTCCAAATATGTCTGATAATGGACTTACATCCAGAGTATATACATTATTCTCAAAACTTAATGATGAGAAAACAAGCAGCCCACTAGAATTATGGGCATCCTACACGAACAGATATTTCACCAAAGAAGAAATATAAATAAACACATGAAAAGATGCTCAATATCATTAATCATCAGGGAAATGCAAATTAAAACTCCGATGCAGTAACATGGTAGGCATACTAGAATGGCTGTAATTAAAACAACCAACCATATCAAATGTTGATGAAGACATGGAGGAAATGGAACTTTCATACACTGTTGGTGAAAATGCAAAATGGCACAGTCACTTTGGAAAATAGTTTGTCAGTTTCTTAAAAAAATTCAGCATCTCCTGCATGATTCATCCATTCCCACTTCTAAATATTTACCCGAGAGAGAAGAAAACCATGTGTATGTTTAATGACTTACATAGGAAATTCATAGCAGTGAACTTGGTAACAGACAAAAAGTTGAAACAACTCACATGCTCGTCAACAGGTGAAAGGGTGGACTCACTGTCGCGCATCCCTATCCGTGCGGAAACTGCTCAGGAGTAAAATGTCATGACGCACTGACTCATGCAACAGCATGGATGAATCTCGGTGCAATTATGCTGAATGAAAGAAACAAATGAAGAAGAGTACATATTGTATACTTCCATATATTTAAAACTGTTGAAAATGCTAATGAATATATCGTGTCTGTAAGCAAGTCAGTGTTGCCTGGGGATGGGGAAAGGCGAGGAGGGGTGAGAGGGAGAGATGACTACAGGGCGTGAAAGTCTTTTGAGGCTGGTGGGCTGTGTTCATTGTATTGATTGTGGTGAGGGTTTCACAGGGGTAGCTGTATGTTCAGACTTAGGAAACTGTGCACTTAAAATGTGTGGTGTGTTCAATTTGGATTATTCCTCCATAAAGCTGTAAGGGAACAGGGCAGCCAAGGGCCGTGGCAGGCAGAAGGGCAGAGTGGTCCAGGGTGTTTCAAGGGCACAGAGGAAGGAGTGGGTCAGACTTTCCTGGGAAAGGAGAGTTGGTAAAGGCTTTACAGGGAGGCTGATCTTCGCTGAGGCTGAGCTGGGGAAGGTGAGTAGCATCGGTCAGAACTGCTGCGAAGCCAGAACACTCCAGGCACCTAGGGAGGGCTGAGATGTGTGAAGGAGCGTGACAGAAAGTCCGAGGACTCGCAGAGAGGTTTGGCATCCAGGCAGCATGGAGGATAGAGGCCTTGCTCATCCTCAAGTAGTAGGATTTTGGGTCAAAAATACAAGGAAGCCACCGAAGGCCATATTTGTTTTAAGGAGATTATTTTCATTCTAGAATGAATGCTTAACTATGATAATTAAGTGTGTAGGGTTTTAATTAAATAAAAAGCATTTTCCATTGAGAAAGTTTCCACATGATCACTTCCAGTAAAAGTACTTTATTTTGAATGGGCCCAAAGCAGATGTGACCTCATGGAATATTTGGTACCAGATGGGAACTGTGCAGACATACACACATGGATATCCATTCCTGGATTTCTGTCCTGTCTTCCCTTTACCCCATCTGTTGACATAGAAGGCACGTTTGTCAATCTGGCTCCAAGGCTCTTTTGACAGAAGGTTCCAGATCAGACATCATGCCTTAATCTAAACTGTGACAGTGCTCCACTGCAGAGTCACATCAGTGTGGAGTTGAGAACCACGGTCAGCTGTCTGGCGATCTGGAAGGCATCTCTGTGTGGTTGAGCTCCAGTGGTCCAGGCACCAAGCAGAGACCAGGTCCACCTCTCCCTGGTGATTTGCCAAGTCCCTGCAATGTTAAAAGCCAGCATTGCAAGGGCATTGTTAATCTGTCAGCTGGGATGTTTGACTTTGGACACTACTAAGGGATGCTGGAAATAGTAATACCGACACAAGTAAAGCACTGAAGAGGAGAGCCCTCTAACTACCAGTCTGCCTTGATTCCACTGTAAATGTTTCTACAACCTGATAATCTTTGGCCACTAAGCCCGGAGTATGCCAAGTTTTGCTCTCCTGGTAGGAAAAGCTTCTTGTTTTTCCTTCCTCCTGGGAATAGACCTTTAGCTATATGTGTTGGAAAACTAGATCTCCATGGGATACCTCTGTGTGCATCTGCGGAAAACCTACAGATTTACTGCTTCTAACTCTGAAAATGAATGGCTTAGTAATCTCTTAATTGTTATTTAAAAAAAGCAGATCTGGAATTTGCATTTTTGTTGAGTGCTGGGAAGAGTGATGACGTTACTTTTATATTAGAATTGTTGGGGTACGTATCATAATTTGATTCATTGCCTTACATGCTGGGAGGATCAGTATTACAGTTCAGCAAAACCCCCTGAATTCTTAAAGCTCATAAGTAAAAAAAAATGAATGAAATCAAATGATGATGAGAATAATTTCACTTGCTTCATAACGTTGCTGTGATAATTTTGTTGAGTTACTAATTACTCAGCTACCTTAAAAGATGTGAAGTGACTTTTTTATTATCAATACTCTTAGTTCAGAAAATAACATGAGTCGCATTCTCAGAGTGCAGTGGTTTGTGAAGGTTTTAAACTAAGTCAAACCCTGCTAATTGCCAGGTGAGGAGCAAGGCTGGTCCCCTGCTGGGAAACAGGTGCATCGTCCCTGCTCCTGTGATGCTGACGTGACCCTTGCTGTTGTCACCGAGCCCAGCATTCCCATGGCTCCTTTCTCCAAGGTGCGCTCCAGCCTGGGCCATAGAGGCCCCCCTCTCTGCACCTGCTTAAAGGTATAAAGGCAAAGCTACCTTCGTCCCTATCTAACACAGATCTGTTGCCACGAATGAAGCACTTATACCAAACTTTTAAGCATCTTTCTTGTGTAAGCTGTGATTGGGTTACTAAGCCACGGAAAGTAGGGTCCTTCTCATCTCTCCTAGGAAATAACTGTAGCTGAATGTGCTCCCTGCCTGTTATTAACATCAAAAACATACTCATGTAAATAGTTTCTTTTATATGGGACTGACTCCACTTCATTTATGATAAATCACCACTATACTTCAGATGAGAAGAAAGAGTTCTGTGTAACTTGATGAGAAACCATTATATAATATCCATTGATGATAATAAGTAATAGTTGAAAATTACGGAGTATTTACTGTGTGCCTGGACTTTTTAAATTCATGTGTGGTTACAGACTTGACCCTTGTAACAGTCCTATGAGGTAGATATTATTTTCCCCATTTTATAGATCTGGAAACTACATCTCAGAGAAATGAAGTAGCTGACCCAGCTTGTAAGTGGTGGAGGAAAATTCAAACCCTTTAAGAGTCTGTGTTCTGAAGCAGTGTATTATATTGCTTCTTGATTATGTAATCTTTTAAAGAAATCATCTTAAAAGACTCAATGTAAGTTATGGTCTGAATGCCATTAACAGCTAAAAGAAAGCGGTGACAGTGTTACAATTTATTGAGTACTTACTATGTGGGGTACTGTGCTAAGTACTTTGCATGTATTATTTAGTGTTTTGCAGGTGTTATTTAATCCTCTTAATAATGCTTTGAGGCAGGTATTATCATTCACATTTTATAGTTGAGAAAAAAAATGAGGCTTAGAGAGGTTTACTGGCTTGCCCAAGGCCAAACAGTAAATTTGAGATAGGATTCAAAGCCAAGTTCTTAACTCAGATGCTTGTGTTTTTAACTCCATGGGAAAAGGTTATAAAAAAGAACTCAAATCAGACTGTTTGCCGCATAGGCTGGTCTGTATATAGGTCATGTGATTAATTTTGAACTTGTTAGTCAGTATAAGCAACTCGTACATCTCAATATAATTGCAGATTCTCAGGGTTTTTTTTTTATCTTCATATTTAAAAGTGTTCCAAGCAGTGGGATTGGTGCCTGTACAATGCTTTCAATTGTTAAACAGTATAATCTAGGGCAAGGGTTCTTAACCTTTTTTTTTTTTTTTTTAGCATCATAGGTACCTTGATAGTCTGACAGAGTCTAAGTCCTGCTTCTCAGAGCAAAGGATGTGAATTCATAAAATAAAACATACAGAGTGATAAGGGACCAGTTGCATTAATTATAATTATCGAAATATTAAATCAAATTTGCTTTGTAGTAATACATGTACTTCTTGGTTAACACATTGTATCAGCTCTGGCAGTGAGGACAGTAACCATGGTAATTCCAAACTGGTTATAAACAGAGGATATTTTGAAATATCAGCACCACTTGCAGTGAGATACGAAACGATCTGTGACTTCTGTTGGTGACAGATGTACAAGTGCCTCTAATGCTGTGGTGACTCGTTGCCTAAATTCATAATTGAAGCAAATGCTACATTTCCATTAGGTATTGGTGAAAATACAGAGCTAGTTTTCTTCCCACCTGAGCGTGAGTGCCTCCGTGAATTCTACCCGTGGATCCCTTTGGTACCCAAGGACCCAGATGAACAAACTCTAGCCTAGAGGGTGTTTCTCCATCTTATGCCCTTCAGGAAAAAGGGATCCAATTTGATGTGCTGTTCACATCTAGATCCTCAAAACTGTTTTACCTCCACATTGTCAAATGACCTGGGATCGCCTTCTCTGCCACCGTGTCACGGTTGGCACCACAAGATTCTCTCTGGGCCTGAGGAAGATCTGGAAATGCTTCCTTCTCTGCTTGGCTTTTTAGCATTAGCTGGCTCTTTGCCTGTTCGTGAGGTATGACTTTACACCCCTCACCATCTTAGATTTTGTAGTTCCAAAGAGAAAAGGCAGACAGCACAGAAATAGCATTTTCAAGGTTGAGGACAGGATGCAGATGCCCGGGAACGGCAGGAACAGTGGTAGAAGCGGTGAATGGGAGACTTTGATGTTAAAAGGAAGTTGCCTGACCTGACTGCAGTGGCAGAACCCACTGGAATTCGGCCCTCTCCCGCACCTTGTTTTGTGCACAGTGATAGTACACGTAGGGCCAGACTGCACTGGTTCATTTGTTCATTCAGAGACATCTGAGTGTTGTGCTGTGTCCGAGGCACTGAATTATCATTTGTCCATCACTAGAATCTCACAATTCTTTGAAATCATACCCATTTTTCAGACTAGGGACCTGAGGCACGTAGTGGTTTAGATGTGCTTGTAAGTGGTAGAGTCAAACATTTTACTTCTTAGACCGGGGCGGTGCTGCTTACTCTTGTCAGCTCTCCCACCCGCTGAACCAGTTAGCCCATCCACTTCCCAGGAGCGTCTGGGACGTGGTGACACAGACTGTCTACAGGAACGGTGATTTTCAACTGAAATTTGCTGAGCTCGTTAAGGCCAAACTGCATTTTGAAGTCTGATTGCTTTTTGGAAGCAAGAAAGCAGATTTCAGGTTAATGGGCTTGGAGCCAGATTACCTTGTGCTCGACTGGCTTTTGGTAAATTGGCCGTTATAAGTGCCCCTCATGCAGTCCGTTTACTTGCCTCTTGTTTTTCTTTGGTGCTGTTTTGGTCACTGTTACGCATTCCTTCTCAACCTTGCCTTTCCATGCTTTTGCCTCCTCCCCTCGTCTGCCTTTCAGAAATTCCCTGTCACTTTTTCTCAGGACTCTGTGGATGAATGTTCCTTTGCACCCTGTGAAATACCTTCTCCTTTGATGTTCGGGTGGTTTTCTCATTCCTGCTCCCCTTCCACCTAGGGTGATCGCTTAGGCACCGCCAGGTTAGAGCTCCGTGTGACCACTTCTCTTCATTCCCGTGGTTACACTGCCTGTCTGGGTCCTGCCCTGCACTAGCCCTGTCCACCCTCCGCTCTTCAAAGCGCCTCTTAGACTTTACCCCTGGCTGCCCTCAGATACACTCTAGGATACACTTCTAAAGTTTGTCCCCGTATGCTAGTTGCTTGTGAAAATTTTTAATTCGATTTCTTCTCTTTAAAAAGTTTTTCCAGTGACACATGTAATTATAAGTTTATACAAAATTTAGACATTACAGGAATAGATTTATATAGGAAATGAAAACATCTAATCCTAAAATTGCCCCTCCGTTTAGTGTCAATTACTCTAAACTCTTTCTTTCCTCTGTAGACACCCACATATATTAATACAGTTATTTTCATAAAAATCCTTTTACACTATGCATTTTTTCCTACACCTCTGCTTGGCCATATCTCATAGGCATAGCTTCACATCAGTACAAATAGTTCTACCTCAGTTTTTAAAGTGGTGTAGGAAGTCGTTTTCTGTATATGCCAGAATTAATTTAATCTGTCCCTTATAGATGGATATTCAAATTGTGTCCCATTTTTTTTAACCATCATAGAGCTGCAGTGAATATTCACATACACTTTGATTGCCTATAAAAATATAGTGTGTGTGTACACACGTGTCTTTACCATAGATTAAAGAGAATTTTAAATGAAAACTGATAGGTTGATAATTCTACCACTGTCATCTACTGTTTTTGAGTTTTCTTTATTCCCTTTCAGATTTGAGCCTTTTGTAGACATGATTTTAATAGTAGAGAGCATTTATCATTCTGTGTCTTGCTTTTTTACGTTTAACATTATTTTACAAGCACTTTTCCATGTTGCTGCATTTTCTTGGTGGTTCTGATGGAGATGCCATTTTCTGTGATATTGACATTCTGGTTGATATTTTTGTCTTCTTCTACCCTTGCTTTCTGTTACTCGTCTCATGATGCTTCTCCAGTTTGACTTCTGTATTGCGGTTACCTCTCCTCTTGCATACCCTCTGTTAAGCAGCTTCTTCCTCCACTGTCCTGAAACCAGTCGGCCAGAGACCTCTTTTGTGGGGCACAAACCCTGGCTCTCTCTCAGTGCTCAATAAATACATGATTATTCTCTGCAAGGGGGTGCCTTTCCAGTTATGTCCTGAAGAATTTTGTCTACATCAAAGTGCCTCTACAAACACGGCCTTCTTAAAAAACGTGTACCCTGTTGGTAATCCATGAATGCTAAGATGCTTTGTAATTTATATTCATAGCCATTTATGCAGTGCATTATTTAGGCAGTTCAGCACCAAGGAGAGTGACTATTTGCTTTAGCTTGGGTTCAAGGTCAGTGGAGGATTTACTGTGTTTAGGCCTCTGCAGTGCTATTGGCAAGATGTAATTTTTCCATAATAGATGAAAAGCCAAACCCTGTATAAACACACTTTAATAATGGTGAAAGCACTGGCAGGGCTGTACACTGAGGAAATATTAAAGTTCACACTCCTGTAGCTTAGGCTTAATTGAAGCCAACAGTCTTCATATTTACATTTGGGTTGTTTGCTTTAATGTCAGTTTTGGAGTGATTCATCAGATGTCTCCCATTCCTCTCCACACAACTGCTTAACAGCCTGTTCCAGGGTTCCAGTTGGTCTTTGTCTTGTCTCCAGGCCCGGGGACAGATTTACATTTTCCTCTGTGTGCCTTGGAAATTATTGACATGGTATCCTGGCCCCCTTTCCTCTGAATCTCTCTAGTGCTAAGAGGAACTGCTTCCTCATTAGCTGCTGCTGCACTGGCAGAAAATGACTTGAAGGGTTTCTGGGGTCTTAAACTGAGACTTTTTGTCTGTCTGTGTAACAGGTTCTCAGAACTAGCTCCGAGTTGCCCAGAACCAGTTTTCAGAGAAGCCTCGAAGCCTCCTGCTTTCTCTTGAAAGGAACACTAGCTTTTCCTTGTGCCCTGCAGACTCAGTAGATTTTCACTGAAACGGAAATCTTGTCTAGGATAAAAGGGAGAGGAAAGCTCCTAAATCCAGAAGAAAATCACTTTTTTTTTTTTTAATGAAGTACAAGACGCTTAGATGCTTCTGTTTCCTCCCTGTGTGTTACAGTCCTTATCCTGCTTCACCTGCCTCTCCTGAGGTCAGAGGAGGGAGATTAAGTCTCTAAGGAACGCGAGAGGTGCAGTACATTTTTCCAGTGCAGTGGTGTGAGCTGTTGGACTTGTGCCTTGACCATCTTCTCAGGGGCTTTAATAGAACTTGGAGATTTATGCCTGAGAACCCCCTGGGCTGGACCTACTAGAAAGTCTGCTACAAGAGCTGCTTGAAAGAGTTTCTGAGTTATTAGAAAATGAGGCTCTCTTGTCTTCCAGTGAAGACAAGAGGTCTTCTGGAGGAGTATGATTTGGAGCATGCCTAAAATCCCATCTAGCCTGGAATATTGACCTTTGGTGAGATTTGTAGCTCTCACAATTAATTGTTTGTTGGAGATTAGTCGTCATGTCTCTAAGAAGCATGGATGGCAATTCAAATAAGTTTCCAAAGAGGGATTACCGCAGTGGCCTTCTGAATGGCCTCTCTACTTTCATTTCCATCTCCCTACCGTCTGTTTTTAATATAGTAGCCCAGGTGATCCTGTCACTCTTCTCCAAACCAAAATTGCAGTCTGCGTGGCATCACAACCAAAAATATTGGGGTCAACTTTGAGTCCTCTCTTCCTCTCTGATCCATGTCCAGTCTTTAAGCAGATCCTTTCAGCTCAATTTTTGAAACACATCCAGACTTCGACCCCTTCTCAGCACTTCCGTTGTCTCCCTCATGGCTGAGCCTCCGTCTTCTCTTACCCGGTTTATGATAGTAGCCCCCCAGCTAGTCTCTCTGTCCCTGCCCTTGCCTACTTAGCCTATTCTTGAGATCGTGGACAAATCCTGTTGAAGTGTAATTTAGTGTAATTTACAGGGGTGCCAAGATAATTCAGTGGAGAGAGAATAGTCTTTTCAAAAAATGTTACTGAGACAACTGGGTTTCTACATGCGAAAGAAAAAAGTTAGAACCCCTTCTCTCACACATACAAAAATTAATTCAAAATGGAATAGAGACCTAAATCCATTAAACCCTGAGAAGATGAAGTAAGTGTAAAACTTTATGATCTTAAACTAAGCAACAGTTTCTAAACTATGACATAGTGACAAAAAAATAATTTGGACTTCATCAAAATTGAAAAATTTTGTGTTTTAAAGCAGACCGTAAAAATGAGAAACAGCAACGAAATGGTAGACAGTATCTGCACATCTCATGTCTGATAAAGGACTTGTATCTAGGATATATGGAGAATGCTTACAATTCAGTAATAAAAACATATACCCTATTAAAAATAAGCAGAGGATCTGAATAGGCATTTCTCCAAAGGAGATATACAAGTGATCAATAAGCACATAAAAAAGATGCTCAATATTATTAGCCATCTGTGAGATGCAAATCAAAACCACAATGAGATGCCACTTCCCACCAGCTTAGATGCTCTGATCAAAAAGACAGATAATTACCAAGTGTTGAGGCTGCGGAGAGGTCAGAGCCCTCATACACTGCTGGTGGAATGTAAAAAGGTTCAGCCACCTTGGAAATTAGTTTTGGCAGTTCCTTAAAAGATTAAACATAGAGTTGCCACGTGACCCAGCAAGTGTACTCTTAGGTATTTACCCAGGAGCATTGGAAATACATGTCTGCACAAAAACTAGTACACAAATGTTCATAAAAGTATTCTTTAGAATTGCTAACAAGTTGAAACAACCAAAATGCCCATCAACTGATGAATGGATAAACTAAGGGAGGTCGAGCCCTACAATGGGATTCTGTTGAGCAATGAAAAGAAATGAAATACTAATCTGTGCTACTGGGATGAACCTTGAAAACATTATACTAAGTGGAAGAAGCCAGTCACAAAAGACCACATATTGCACAATGCCATTCACATGAAATGTCCCAAAATAGGCTAATCAGTGGAGACAGAGAGTGAAGTGCTGGGTGCCTAGGGCTGGGAGTCTGGGGGATGGAGAGTGACTGCTGAGAGCTTTGGGGTTTCTTTCTGGAGTGATGAAAATGTTCCAAAGTCAATTATGGTGTTGGTTTCACAACTCCGTGAGTATACTAAAAGCCATTGAATTGTATACCTTTTAAATGGATTAATGTGTGATATATCAATTATATCTCAGTACAGCTGTTTTAAGAATAATAAATGATATTACTTTGCTCAAAACCCTTGAATAGCATTCCTTCTCATTCAGAGAAAAAAAAGTCTTTACAAAGGTCCTTGGTACCTTCCTGAATTGAATACTCACTACCCTTTACCTCATTTATCTCACTCTAGGCACATTGGCCTTGTTTCTCTTTCTCGGAAATATTAGACTCCCTACTTAGGAATCTACTGTTCCCTCTGCCTGGAAGTTTTCCATGATATCCACCTGACTTTCTCATCGTCTCCAGGGCTTTGTCCAGCTATCCCCTTATCTAACCGTCTTATTTAAAATGCAGCCCCACCAATCTACCAGAACATATACATGCACGTATATACATCCATGTATTTTTGTTATTAATTAGTTTATGTATTGTTCTAGCCTCTCAGAAAGGCAGGAATTTTGGTCTGGTATCATTTAATTAAGGCAGAGTGTTGGGCCTTCTTAAGAATTGAGTTACAGTTAGCAAAACTAGTATGAATAAATGACATGGTTCCAGAGTTTTTGAGGCAAAGGCATTAATATGTGCTTGCTGTAGTCACTATCTTGAAAAGGAACCAAACAGAAGCCAGGAGGCATCGATTGCCATCTTGGTATACCTGTTGGACATGAACTCACTTTATTATTTTTATAGCATCTCTAATGACACACAATTAAAGGATTATTATTTGGAAGGGACTTCTCTTTGAAACGTAGCAAAGGAAAACATTGTTTCTATTTAAGTGTGGATGAGAGATGGGCCGTTTAAATAGAGCAGGTTAATATTATCTTCACCAATTAATCTTTTTAATTGATAATTTAAGAACTAATTCCATTGTAGTTCTATATATGGCATTAGAGAAAGACAGTTAACCACAGAATAAATGTTTCTGGTATAAGATATTTTTTTCTTTTTCACTTAACATCACAGAGCTTTTCCATAAATTACTGGATTGTCTGACCGTATACTTGGCCGTATAACTATATTTTGTTAGGTTGAGAAATGGATTAAAGACTCTTGTATTTAAAAAGCTATGGCCTAATTTATACAATTATTTTCTTCTAGGTTGTATGCTCTTTGAGCCTGAGTAAAAGGGCTTTAGAGAGTATTCATATTGTAAAATAAAGAATATGGTATTCCCAATGCTTTATAATAATATTTGGAACACACTATCTTATTTATAATATTTTACTATACATTTTCTTTTAAAATACAGAAGATTTTCAAGCAACTAATTATGGTTATGAATTTAGGTTTAACTTAAAGTAAGAATTCTGCAGGAAAAAAAAACGGCTTAAAATCATAGTCTCCGTTCTCTTATCAGAATTGGTTCAAGTGAGGCTGATCCCCTGTGTAGTATGTGGAGCAGAATAAGAACTAGACTCCAGGTTGTTAGGTTTGTTTGCCATGTAAGGACCCATGTGTGTTCAGTGTGATTGGCGAATTAGCTGTACATGAATTTTAAATAATGAAAGTCAAGGTGTATTCCTGATACTCACAAATTATGACTTGCTTGGTAACATTTGTGTTTGTGGATACCACACCTTTAATCAGGCGGTCCTTTCTGGAAGGTCAAGCCTTGTCTCCTTCCCTGTTGAATATGTTACCCTCTGTTTTGCTCATGGTATGTATGTATCTCTGTTAACTCTGCATCCTGGGTGATACGTATAGCCTGTGCAAACCTGGCTGGTGTCCTTGGCCGGTGAGAGCACTGCTGAGGAAGAGTGCCCGTCCATCAGGATAGTTCAGTACAGGTCTGACCCAAGTGGAAAGAACAGCCCATGCTCAGGAACTGGGAGGCTTGGAGGGGAAGTGGAGCCTGTCAGACTGTCTAAGCGTTTGCTGCTGCCACTGAGCAATGTGGAGATTTCCCAGAGATCCAGACCGACTTTTGCTTGAAGAAATCTGCATCAGTCACCAGTTCAGGGTGCAGGTGGCCCAGTAATTACTGTAAATACTCCGAGATCTGTAGCCCCTCTGTTCATCTTCATGACCACTCAGGCCAGAAGTGGCAGGTCTGCCTGCTGATACCCAGGACTGGGAAGACGTAAAGGGCAGGGCGAGATGAGACCTGACTTGCATTAGGACTGGATCTTCTGGTTCACTTGATTCATCCACGTTTAAGTTGACTGTTTGTAAGGCTATGTGAAGTGGGATTTGTGGGGGGAGATGAGGAGGAGTTTGGATGGCAAGGATGACAAGCCAACGTTTCATCTCTTTTCCACCTTGAGCTTAATGTCTTTGCTGCCTCCCACATCTTCAGTAAGGGCTGAGCTCCACCTCTCCTGTTTCTGCCAAAGGCCCCAGAACCCCTTATTACAGCCCATAGAGTTTCCCACCCAGACAGTCCTCTTAACTTTTATTGTTTATCCAATAGAAAATCTGGGTGAGAATGAATCTTCCCCTAGGACTAGAAGACGATGCCTTAGATTAGAGACAAAATATTAAGAACTAACTTAAGTGTGATAAAGTAACTCACCAGAAACGCCTGCCACTTCACTGTTCGTTCACAGCTGTCAGCGTAGGTTCTTAACCTTGTGGCAATTTTGCCAGAAAGCTTGTTCACCCGATGAACTCTGTATAATCTGAACGCGGCCACACTGAAAGGGAATCCTTGCCACTCCCCGGGCCAAATTAAGGACGGGTCAGGGCGATTTCTAGAAATTGAGGGAAAAAAAATACACTTTCATCCAGTGAGTTGTTCAGTCGTATATAATTTCAGTTTTAGAAAAACATTCTTATTGACAGCATGTCTGAGACATAACCCGTGACTGGAGGCAATAAGCAAACCACGATGCTTCATTTGCTGAAAATTTTTGATAATTTTCCTGCCATAACATGGGAAAATAAGAAATATTTACAACAAAGCCCTTCAGGTTTTCTGGCCTCCATTAATAATTAAAAGATCAATAAATGCACTGTAGCAGAAGTTTCTATGCAAGTATAAATGTGTGTGATTGAATCAATAGGGTACATTAAACGATGTTCCTGCAACCAAGCTGACTGAGAGAGTGCAAAGTGGGTTTAAAAAAAAATCAATAAAAGGAGGGAAGTGGAAGGAGTTAGTCCTGAAAATGGGTTTTGATCATCATTCTCTATCACTCGCTTTACCTTCTGTATTGCTGCACTTTTACGGGAAGCCTGAGGAAGCAAAGATTCTTCCCATCATTGTCTGTGCGGTGGTCGGTGCTAAATGGAAGACCTGTTTTTAAGCCTTAACCTTGAACGACCTTCTGGTGTAATGAGGTAGATGTGTGTTAACTGTTCTTAGGTTTTTGAATTATTTTTCTCCGTGGCCTTTCATCCTTCACATTTCAGTCCTGCCCCAAATTTGCCTTTTCCTTTCATACTTCCCCATTCTACAAGGACTTCGTGTGGTCCAAAATGAGTGGTAATAAATTTTATTGCTTGTTTCAGTTTGGTAAATACCGTAATGTGTTTTATTGATTACGTTATTGTTTTGTTTTCGTAGGTAGTGGAGAGGAATTCTTTTATGTCTGTTCAGAAAAGCCAACTTGTAATTGTGATCTTTAAAGGCCCAGTTACTAGATTGTTACCTTAAATATCATGTGTTCTGATACATTTACACACCGAGGATTTTGATTAACATTTTATAGCATAGAAGTATGTTCCCCATTTTCCCAGGCCCATTTTCTATTTAAAAATATTAGCATTTCTTTGTTTGTTTTGGTTTTTGCTGACCCCCAATTGGCTTTAGCTGGGGTATCTAAAAGCATGTTACAAGCAAACGCCGTCACTTCCCTCTTTGGAGACTGAGGAGCAGACAGACAGCAGTCTGGTGGAAAGCCTGCCTAGGTCAGGGTTGGCAGTGGCATCCTAAAGATGTATCTTGAGTGTGGTTTTTCTCATCTGTAAAATTATGGTTTGAGATCTCTAAAAATATAACTGCTCTAACAGTAAGTTCTTTGATTCCGTGTCTCCAGAGCTGTCCTCTCTCCTTGTGAGTATGTCCCACATATCTTTGTTCCAAACCGAGCAAGCTGGAGTCTCCTTTACATCCCATTTTGTCAATCTCTTCAGCAGAAATGCCCAGTTTTCCCAGTTGCTAGTGGCACATGCTGTGATTTTCATTAAATCATACAGAATTGTCTTCATCCATGCACACATACCCTACAGATGTTAAAACATTGAGTTACTGAAGGTTCTTTAGATCTGGGTGTTCTGAAAAGCAAATGACAGGTCAGAAGTGAATCTGCCTCGCTGCCGTCTTCAGGATGACCGCCTTGGGGAAGGAAGGCAGGGTGACCTCAGCAGTTTCCAAAGATGCTTTCACGTTTGAAGGTGGCAGATTGCAGTGGCACTTTTTTGCTTCTCTTTAGCTCACACATGACAGTTTCTGGTCTCGGGACCTTATCCGTTGGGATGGGTCCCGGAGGGGTTCTGTGGGCTAAGCTTAGTCCCTCCCATCAGGGTTAATTTCCGTGAAGTCCTGCTGGAAGGCAGGCAGGGAGGAGGCACCCCTGTATCAGTTTCCGAGGGCTGCCATAATAAGGTGCCACGGACAGGGTCACTTAAACCCACACACATTGAATGGCTCATAGTTCTGGAGGCCGGAAGTCTGAAGTTAAGGTGTTGGCCAGGCCATGCTCCCCCGACACCTCTAGGGGAGAATCCTTCCTTACCCCTTCCTAGTTTCCGGGGGTTTGCTGGCAGTGGTGGAGGGCAGTCCTCTGCCTTGCTGGCTTCTGCTGCACCACTTCTGTCTCTGCCTCTGCCCTTGTGTCTCAGTGTCTGTTCTTATAAACTACCAGTCATATTGGATTAGGGCTTACCCCAGCGATCTCGCCTTCACTTGATTACATCTTCAAACACCCTATTTTCAAATAAGGTTGGGCCCCTAGGGATCAGATATTAGGACTTCACCATACCATTGTGGGGGACACAGTTCACCCCCAAATAGTCCTAGCTTTTTTTCCATGTCTAAGATGCGGAGAGCCTCTTGGTGAGGGGTTGAACCTGCAGATCAGCAATCTGAACAGTGTATTCAGGAAACAAGTTTCTGGTACAGAGAAGATGAAAATGCTTTTTAAAGGACAGTGCTTTAGGTGTAGTGAAAAACTGGGTCTCTGTTTTACTTGGGAGCATTCAGACAAAGTCCAAGGATAAATTGCCACGTTGGATGTGGCTTACTCTAATGCCTTTTGATGCTTCGGACATGCTTGTAAAGCCCAAGATTCGTTTGTGCATAGAGGTTATTATCTTTCAGTTCTTTGTGTGGGAAATAACTGAGCTCATGGTGTTTTTCAATACAATTACTGGACTTTTCATGTAGCAATTACTGTCTGGTCTTTCCTCTTGCTGCAGAAGGTATTTATGTACCATTTATATATGTAATGCTTATATATGCTTACAATATATAGAATGCTTATATATGCTTATAATGTATTATAGAAGCATTATGTAATGCTTATATTTTATATTTTTATATATATATAAAAGTTATTGTTCCTTTCTGAGGATGGTATAAGATTATTTAAGGTATATGAAATCCTTCTATTTTTGTTTCCCATCCCCCCACAATACATATGGTTTTTGTGGGGAATGAGGGCTGGTCATCCAGGCATGGAGGTTTACCTTGGAGAGAGATTTACCCTCTAACCACCAGGTGTGGAGGGAAGGTTCCAGGAGGGGACCAGTTACTAGTGAGGTGTATCTTTTGACTAGCCCAGTCTGTTAGGTGTGGGTTGTTTTTCACTCTGTGCACGTGCCTCTGAGCAGTTAGATGTAATTCGTGTCAGTGCTGTGAGCTGTCACCGTGTGCAGCCTGGCTGCTGACTTTACCACATCCAGGGCGGTGTGCTGGACAGGTGGGGAACTTGCTTTGTCTTGTTTTCCTGGGGTGGCCTGAAAGGCCAGAGAGAATCCACTGAGTACTGAGGGCCAGTAGACCAGAAACATTAGTAGACAGTGCTGCCTGAACCATGCTCCGCCCTCTGAACTTTTTGAATCTACCAATTTAATTCTTATGGGGATTCTCATTTAAGAAAATCTTGGTGCAAGATTTAAGAAGAATATATCTTTTTATTCTTTCACCTAATAGCATATTGTCTTTTTTAAAAGGGTATTATTTTTGGTATTGGTTATTCAGTACTTAGCAGTTGGAAGCTAGTTCACTTAAAAAAATTTTTTTTTAAATTGTAGCGGTCTGATTTGACCATCATCCTTATTTGGCATGTGTGTTTCAATGACTGGGTAGAAAATATAATTAACTGTATGAGAATGGAAGTATATTCTAGAGGCTTAAATTATTTTCACGTCAATTTCAAATAGTCTTTGATTAAAAGGATTTGAGGGTGTATACTTAAGACAAGGGCAAGAAAATGGTAGACAAAGCTGGGGTGAAATTAGTATTTAAAAACGTAATCTATAAAGTTTATACTTGTGCTGAAGTTGTACTGAAGTTTGGCTTCATGGTGGAAGATAAAAATAAGTTACATTATTTTCTTTTTTAATTAAAAAATTTAACAGCTTTTTTGAAATGAAACTCAATACAGATCACACATTGAAAATTAAAAAAAAAATACACACAGTGTATCTCTTAACTCCATATCCCTATATTGCCCCTCCCTGCTTCCCTCTCCCCATTGGTAACCACTAGTTTGTTTTCTATATCTGTGAGTCTGTTCTGTTTTGTTATATACGTTCATTTGTTTAATTTTTTTCGATTCCATGTGTAAGTGATAATATGGAGTATTTCTTACTCTGACTTATTTTCCTAAGCATAATATTCTCTAGGTCCATCCACGTTATTGCAAATGGCAGAATTTCATTCTTATGGCTGAGTAATACTCCATTGTGTGTGTCTGTGTACATCTTCTTTATCCACTCATCTGTTGATGGACACTTAGGTTGCTTCCATGTCTTGGCTATTGTAAATAATGCTACTGTGAACACTGGGGTGCATGTATGAAACAGATGAGCTATGAGGATATATTGAATAGCACAAAGAAATATAGACATTATTTTCAATAACTTTAAATGGCGTATAATCTATAAAAATATTGAATCACTGTGTTGTACCCCTGAAACTAATATATTGGGTATCAGTTTTACGTCAATTAAAAAAAGAATAAACGCGGTATGAGGTAAATCTAGGTTCAACAAGTGTTTTCTGTCATTGGATGCTTAGTCATAGGGAGTGTCAGGAGGCAAAAAAGAGAAAATTGAGTCATAAAACAGGAGCAGGTCCCTGGAGTTCATCTAATCTGCCGTCTCTAGGCAGCTCTGCCACTGGCTGTGAAGCTGTACAAGAATTAACCCTGCAAATATGCTCTTTTTAAGGGTTAGCTGAGTACATACAGGAACAAGGGGCAGCAGGCTGAGCTGGGTGGTGGCGTAAGTCACTTAAATTATATTTGCATTACCGATGCCTCGTATAAGGTTT
The DNA here is from genome assembly GCF_048773025.1 of Camelus bactrianus. Classification (NCBI taxonomy): domain Eukaryota; kingdom Metazoa; phylum Chordata; class Mammalia; order Artiodactyla; family Camelidae; genus Camelus; species Camelus bactrianus. Next base: position 19,258,421 of record NC_133552.1, read on the forward strand.
GAAGTGAATTCTGATGCTGTTAAAATTGATTTTAATTTTCTTTCCCTTTTCCTACTCTGCTTGGGATAAAATGTTAATTAACTCTAACCTGTGAAACTTGTGTGAGTCATACTGCTTGTTTAATTTAGGTGACAAGCCCATGGGGCAAGCTCCTTTCTCTCCTCTGCCATGCCAAGGATCCTGATGGCAGAAATGTTTATTATTATTATTATGTATATAATAATCATGATGTTCTACTAAAATACTCTGCTGATTGCATTTACTCAAAAGTTATAGCCTTAGTCCTTTTTAACTTGAAAATATTTTATTTTGCTTTAAGCTGGTTAGACAGTGATTTCTTCAGGAAGACTAAGCTAGGTACTAAACCGAAATGTAGTTTCAATGCATTTTTGAATTATGTTGGTTATTCGGAGCCCAAAGCAGTTACACCTTCACTGTATAGTATGTTTTAATCATTTTAAATCTCCTCTCATTCCAGAATGGCTAAGTGGATTTTTTTTTCCCTCAAATTGTTCCCAAAGAAAGAAAAAAATAGGACTGGGACCAAGCTTAAATAAGTTTGGCTGAGGAAGGGAGTTCTGATTGAGTGAAAACAGGTGGCCCTAATATTCTGCTTAGAAATATCTTCAACAGCAACTTTTTAAAAATCGTAAACTCTGTCATTTACTGTAGAAGGCTCCATCCATAGAAAGTGGTGGAGAACTGAGGACTCTTACCAGAATAATTCTGTCCACAAAGCATTCTATGTAAAACATCTCAACAGAGAAAACCTCGTTAATTGAAACTGACTTGGAAAGGCCAGCCAAATTAGTGAGGTTTAAATTGGAGTGATCTCCAGTGTATGGGAAATTGATGTGATTACCCAAGGCCATTACCTAGAACTTGGCAGGGGTTCTGGGAAGTGGGGAGGAACTCAGGAGGTGGGATTAGTGGGTCTGTGCCTGTCACAACTGGTTACTCATTTTATTCATTCAGTGGGTATTTACTGGGCACCTTTTATATGATTGGCACTGTGCTAGGAACTGGGCACACAGAGGTGAGACATCGCTTCTCCCCTCAGGGATGAGACACACCACAAAGAGAGAGTGAGGAAGCTCTGTTAAAGAGCAGTGGCAGGTTACAGAGTATCATAGAAGTATGATGAATGGATAGCTAGACTAGACCGAGGCAGGGAAGGCTTCCTGGAGGAGGAGGTGGTGCCTGAACTCAGTCCTGCAGAATGAAGGTGAGGATGAGGGGACAGCATGAACAAAAGCACGGAGGTCAGAGAGAACACAGACGTAGCAGGAAGCCACAGGCAGTTCCTGGACCACATGGAGTTTGGGCTTTGACCTGTAGGTGATATGGTGCTACTGAAGGGTTTTGAGCACAGATGTGACGGAGTCTGTTTTGTGTTTTATAAAGACAATGGTTTCTTGAATAGAGGGTGGGTTTTGAGGGTAGAACGAGGCCAGAGGCATGCAGTCCAGTTAGGGACAGACCTGTTGAGTTATCCAGGCTAAAAAGGAGAATTTGATCTTGGTAAAAGCAACTGACCTTGGAGATTAATTGGCTGTAAGTTCTGAGGGCAACAGAGAAATATAGACTGAACCCCAGACTTCTTGTTTGGACAGCTAGAGGACTGCGGTTGCTAACAGCTGAAACTGGGAACAAAAGGGGGAGATGGGGTTTATGGACAAGAATGAGGGCATGCCTAGTTTGATGTGCTGTGAGATAGAAACAGCATCTCTGCTGCAAGGCCGGCCCTGGAGAGGCCACCTTTCTCTCCTTTTCGCTCCTTCTTTGCTTTGCTTTGCTGCTTTACTGCAGAAGTAGCCAAGGTGGTTAACCACACTTATGAATTTGGGAGCCATTAATGTATGGGTGGAAGGTAACACTGTGAGAGTGGGGAAGAGTCCCAACCCTGTGGGTAGAGCGGATCCCCCGAGAGCGTGGTAAGGACCCCACGCTCAGGGTAAGGGTGATCTTCCAGGAGCAGAAGCAGAGGGGCTGCCACCGTTTCCAGTGCTACACGTAGTGACATTGGACAGGTGCCTTCTCTGTGAATAATGCAAGGGAGAACGCTTACCTCGGCCCAGCTGAATTCTCCCAAAAGCCAAACTGGTGGAGTGCGAGTTAAGCGGTTTTACTAGAACCTAATCAAAAGGGTGGTGTTTCAATCTGAGTTAAATAAATACTCATTTAGATTTTCTACTCTATCTCAGCCTATACGATTATCTCTGGAGTACGTACTGAGTAAATATAATTTTAGGGAGTGTTGGATATTTGGAATATTGGATTTTCTGTTCTGTCTTCTGCAGATTTTCACTAAATGACCTCAGGCAAAGTAGATACCGTTAGGGGGCCTCGGTTTTCTCACTTATGCAACAAAAGGCCTGGACTAGGTGATTATTGTGATTATTATTCTTGATTGAATGACTAAAGCTGAGAGAGAGGCTCTGGCTCTAGTTGGGAGGTAATTAGGTGCTTGTTCGGAACTTAACTGACCAAAGAAAGGGCAGAAACTTTCTGCCTTTCTCTCCCAGTCACTCATCTTCTTGCTGATGCTCCCACACCTCCATCTCCCGTTTAAAAATAATTTAGACAAAATATATTATTAAATGCATGGTTGGAGTGTACATACGTGGTCCATTTTTTCCCCCTCCAACTTGTGTTTTACGGAACATTGATCAGTGATGTGAAACCCCAAGGAGTCAGTGGTCAGGTAAGTCTTGGGAAATCCGACCTACCGGGCCTCTCTCTCAGGAAGCCCCACTGCATCTCACATTCTCCAGGAAGCTCTGCTGTGAACAAACATGCGCTTTTTCTTTTCTTCCCTTCAACCAGCATTCGTTTTCTCAAATGAGTGTATTAAATTCTTACTTCACTCAGGATCTGTTGCCGTCCTGGAGAGCCCTTGATCTCAGGACACTTTGTGGGACACCGTGATGTATTGGCCCAAGTTCTCCAGACGTTCACGGAGGGGACTGGGTATTAAATGCCAGAGAGACGAGCCCTGTGCTAGACTCAGATGCACACTGCCACCCTGTGAACTCTCACCATCTAAGGGGGCCTGGAAAATAGATATGGAGAGAAATAACCTGGGTGCTTTTATCCGCACAAAGTCTTTACATTGACAGGTGATGCTGTTTTCTTCAGATTGTCTTTAATTCCGCAGTAAGCAATGGAATTGAAAAAAAACTGATGAATATGAGGCTTTCACTTTTTTTTTTTCTGAGGACCACGCTAGGAAAAGAATGTGCTCTGACTTGTGAAACTCCAGCCTTGTTTGGTTCGTAGCTCGTTTGCCCTTTCCCCACCTTATTCCTGTCCCTTCATGCCTCTTCAGGGAAGAAGAAAAAGAAAGATGAAAAGAAAGGAGTAAAGGGAAATAAGAGGAGGGGAAATTGGATTTATAAAAGCCCAAGAGGTGTCAAACTCCCACCGCTGGTGCCATGGCCTTGAGTACTTTGGACCATTGTACATTTCCTATACTAGAAGGCAGTGTAAGGGGGAGCTTCTGTTTTAAATTTGAAGAGTGGTTTCTTGTTGTGGGTTGGCCATATTAGTGTCTATGCCAGATGTGCTAATAGGTATCCACAACTCACCTTAAAATTTGATTTCTTTAAAACGAGAGAATCAGTAAGCGAATGACTGATAATAATGCTAATAATTTTAGCATAAAAAACTCCTCCAAGTTGATACTATTTTTCAAATGGCTTCAGACATTTGATTAAATGTGGGGCCAGAGGGGAAGGTGGGGTGGGAAAGAGCCTAGAGAAAGGCTGCCTAATCTTGTCTCGCCCTTGGCCGTCCAAGTCAAGATGTGCGTCCAACACAAGGTGTACATCCAACGCAAGATGTGATTGATAGCACACGCTGGTGCACCCTCCTGCCGGCCTCTCCCCTCACCGCCCCCCACCCCAAGCAACCACCCGTGGACTTCAGCACCGTCTTTTGCCGTCGTCCCCGTTCTTCTGGTGAGCCCCCCGACCTCAGGGAACTCCTTGCCTAAAACAGACTTTCTGGAACAACTTTGTAATGACAGCCTACTTATGTTGTCTGCCAATCAAGTAGAAAAGACCATGGACTGAATTCATTTGAGTCTATGTCGGCATTGTCTCCTGAGAGTGAGGGACAGTGCAGTCCTGCTGATCCCTGCAGAGCAGAACCTCACCTGGGTGTGGAGGCGCTGCGTGCTGCATCCGCAGGGAGGTGTTGCTCTTTTGTTCCCGTTTGTTTTAACGTGGGTAATGGGGAATCAGCCACAGATTGATCAAGGTTGTAACTTGAGTCCATTAAAATGATTTGGAGTCTTGAGAAGGCAGTAAGTGCTCCAGGAAAGAGCTGGAGTGTCAGTACTGACACTTGCACAGGGGGAAAGAAAAGATGGACAAGTTCAGGGTGTACCTCAGTGTAAGACTTTGGCCTTGACACCAGAGTTCAAACGCTTCTGCCTAAAACGACGTGTTTTCTTCAGTCTCTTTAGGGCTGAATTCTGAGCAGAGGAGAATTTCTCCTTCCCCCGGTGTGTGTATTCTTCTCCTTGTCCTTGATATTTAAAGCATGCGTATATTTGCCGGATGATTCAGGTGTTCCGTCGTAGTTCATTTTTTAATTTCATGCAGATGATAGAATGGTCACTGAATGACTAGAGGTGAAAGGAGTGCAGAGTTGCATAACAAAACTCAAGAGTTTATAAGCTTAAGATTTCCTTTGTCCTTTGGTGGGTGCTTTTCTGTGGGTTTACATTTTTTTCAATTGCATGACCATGCTTTTATTTCATTCCTTTGTTGTGTAAATATGTGGTTTGCTTTGAAAAATAATATCGTCATCATGTGCTCCTTGGATCATATCTGGTGACCAAAAAAGTTAGAAGCATCAAAACTCTCTTTAAGTGGCGCATAGCTGGTGAGGAGCAGAAGGAGGTTGTGGAAATAACAACAAGGTGACCAGCAGTTACTTCTCCTGCATAAATTTCTTCCTTGTGGAAGATAAACTGGACTCTGGAGATAAAAGATATGCTCTTATTTGTTAAGTTCTTGCCATCTAATTCCTGCCCTAGCCTCAGGGAGAGGACATGGCTTTGGCTGATATGGTGTTAGCTCTTTTGAGCCTTCTGTTTGGGACCCCTCATGGCAAGAGGATTACATCAGCAGTTGGTGAGCCCTGAGCTCCATATTCTGTGTTTATTATAATAATTATTACTATGTTTTAGATCTACAGCATTATAACTCAACATCTGCACACACTACAGAGTGGTGACCATCACAAGTCCTGTTACCATCCATCACCATGCGTTTTACCACCTTCACCCATTTCATCCACCCCCCAGCCCTCTACCCCTCTGGTAACCACTTATCTCTTCTCTGTATCTCTCAGCTTCGTGTTGTTTTGTTTTGTTTGTTAATTTGTTTTGTTTTGTTTTGTTTTGTTTTTTAGATTCCACATACGAGTGAAATTACGTGGTATTTATCTTTCTCTGTCTGACTTATTTCACATAGCAGAGTATCTTCATCCATGTTGTCATAAGTGGCAGGATTCCATTCTTTTTCATGGCAGAGTAGTATTCTATCATATATATACTCCACATCTTCTTTATTCATTTATTTATTGATGGACACTTAGGTTGTTTCCATATCTTGGGTATTGTGAATAATTCTTAATAAACATAAGGGTGCATGTATCTTTTTGAATTAGTGGTTTTGTGTTCTGTGGATAACTATTCAGTGAAATAGCCTGGTTATATGGTAGTTCTCGTCTTAATTTTTTTTTTTTTGATGAATCTCCATACTGTTTTCAGTAATGGCTGCACCAGTTTACAGCTCCAGCAGCAGTGCATGGTGAGTCCCTTTTTTCCACATCCTCCTCAAAATTTGTTTTTTCTTGTCTTCTCGATAGTAGCCATTCTAAGAAGTGTGAGATGATATCTCTTGTGGTTTTGACTTGCTTTCCCTAATAATGAGTGATATTGTCCATCTTTTCATGTGCCTGTTGGCCATCTGTATGTCATTTCTTTGGAAAAAGTGTTTATTCAGATCCTCTGCCCATTTTAATGTTTTTTTAAATTGTTGAGTTGTATGAGTTCTTTATATATTTTGGATATTAACCCCATATTGGACATCTAATTTGCAAATATCTTCTCCCATTCCATAGGCTGCCTTTTCATCTTGTTGATGTTTTTCCTTCACTATGCAGAAGGTTTTTAGTTTGACATAGTCCCATTTGTTTATTTTGGCTTTTGTTTCCCTTGCCTTCAGAGTCAAATCCACAAAAATATCACTAGGATTGATGTCAGTGAGGCTACCACCTATGTTTTCCCTGAGGCATCTTACGGTTTCAGTCTTACATTGAAATCTTTAATCCATTTTGAGTTAATTTTTTTGAATGGTGTATTAAAGTGGCCTAGTTTCAGATAATTTTTCTGGCCACTCTTTTCTCTTTTCCTGGGGCCCCAACACTGTGAATTTTATTCCTCTTAATGTTGTCCCAAATGTCCCTTAAGGCATTTTCACTTTTTATAATTCTTTAATTTTGCTGCTCTGACTGGATGCGTTGCACTGTTTTGCCCTCCAGCTTGCTGATTTGTTCCCCCCCGTCCAGTCTTCTGGAGCTCCCCTTGGTTTGTTCTTCAGTTTAGTTTTAACTTCTGCTCGGTTCCCTCTTACATCTTTCTGTCTCCTTGTTGAAGGTCTTTGCTGTGTTCTTCGGTCCTTCTTCTGAGTTCCGTGAGCCTCTTTGTGCTCATTACTGGGCCTCTTTGTCAGGTAGATTGCTTATCTCCATTCCATCTACTTCTCTTTCTGAGGTTTTGTTTTGTTCCTTCAATCGGAACATACCCCCCTGTCTCCTCGTTGTGCTTTGTTCTCTGTGTTTGTTTCTGTGCGTTAGGTCAAACAGCTGTCGTTCCCAGTCTTGCAAAAGTGGCCTTAGAAGCACAGTCCCGCCTGCCCGCCAGAGCTAGCGCTCAAGGGGTGTCCCACACATGGGCTTTGTGCCGCCTCCTGCTGTGGTGGCTGCCGTGGCACATCGGCCCGGCCTGGCTGCGGGGCCCAGCTGGCTGCTGCCAGGTGCTGCTGGGTGGGGCTACCGCTCCACCAGCTCTGAGGCCTGACCGAGGTGCCGAGGTGGGCAGGGCTCTCAGCTGGGCATGTCCACTGGTGCAAGCAGCTTAGAGGGAGAATTCCAGAATGGTGCCTGTCAGTGCCGGTGTTAGCAAGGTAGCCTAAGGCTGCAAAAATACCTCCCACCCGTGTTTCAGTCCCCAGGGAGCATCCCGACCGCTGTCCGGCTCTTTGGCAGATGCTTTAAGATTAGTAGGTGGGACCCTTCATCTCCAGTCCATGTGCTTTTCAGTCGGGTGTTTTGGTGCTGCTTTTTGGGTCAGGTGAGTCTGTGGGTGTGCCCTTTACCTGTGGGCTTCTGTTCCCTGCAGTTCTGAGGTTGGCCTGACATGTTCCCTGTTGGTTTTCAAAGCCAAGTGTTTTGGGGGCTCGTGTCTCCACGCAGAACCTAGTGGCTGGGGTGCCTGATGTGGCGTGTGAATCCCTCGCTCCTCGGGGAAACGATCTGTCCCTTTGTTACCTCTCCTCATTGTCGTTCACCATGACTGATGTGTGGTTTTCTCTGTGGTGAGACCCTGTCTCCGTGCTGTCCTGTTATCCTTTGTTTGGAGGCTCTGTTCATCCAGTTTTAAGGTCCCTTTCCGTGGGAATTATCCTATATGTAGTTGTGAATTTGTGTCCATCAGAGGTGAGTTCAGGGTCTTCCTGCACCCCCTTCTTCTCCATGCTCTTCAGGCTAGCGGTCATCCTGATCCTTTAATGTTCAAGCACTTTTAGGGAAGCAGGGTCCTTTACAGCCCCCTTGTCCTGCTCTGAGGGACCGGCTTGCTTAATCAGTGGGGAAAGATAACCTATTTGGCTACCTTATAAAGGCAGAACTAAAAAAGAAAATTTTCTTCTTTTTTTGTTCATCCCTTCTTCTAAATACCAGTCAGAAAAATCTTATCCTTTCCCTCCAAGATCAAATGCTTTAGAAGTGCAACTTAATCATCAAGGTGGGACACACATCCCATGTAATAACATTTGAGTTCTTGGTTTGCAGGGAAATGTTACCTTAGCTTTATCTTGCCAAACATCCGAGCATTCGGTGCTGGCGGTCTTGCTCTCTCCTTCCTCTTCTCCTAGTGGACCTGTGCCCTCATGAGAATAAGGGAGTCAGATAATCCTTCTTTTGTTGTTATCACATAGATGCTGCGTGCATAGCAAGATGAAGCAGGGCAGCCAAGTAATGTAAAGGTGCATTTCTCACATAGATTTAAATAGAAGCTGTGTGTGTGTGAAGAGAAGGAGATGGAGAAGGGGGAGGGCAGAGAAGGGGAGGCGAAGATAAAGTGTCTTCTTTTGAGGAAGAATGAATTAGATAAACATGAATTGAAAACAGTCCAGATTCTTTTTCAAATATATTTTTATTGAAGTATAATCAGTTTACAATGTTGTGTCAGTTTCTGGTGTACAGCATAATGTTTCAGTCATACATGAACATACATATATTCATTTTTATATTCTTTTTCACCATAAGTTACTACAAGATATTGAATATAGTTCCCTGTGCTGTACAGTATGAGCTTGTTGTTTATCTTTTTTATGTATATTAGTTAGTATCTGCAAATCTAGAACTCCTAATTTATCCCTTCCCACCCTCTTCCCCTCCTGGTAACCATAAGTTTGTTTTCTATGTCTGTGAGTCTGTTTCTGTTTTGTAAATAGGTTCGTTTGTCTTTTTTTTAGATTCCACACATAATTGATATCATATGGTATTTTTCTTTCTCTTTCTGGCTTGCTTCACTTCATGTTTAAGTTCATTTTAGTTCTTAGTTGAATTTCCTCCAAAACCTGTCACCAGGGTGATAATACAAAGGCATACTTTGATTGGGCTTTGGTTCGTCTTTACCTATGCATTTGGTGTTTATTGAGTTTCTACTGTGGTGCTAGTCAGGGCAGATACACAAGTGAACAAAACGGTCCTTGTGCCCAGGTTCGGACAAGTAGATTATTTCATCCACGTGGTACCCTGGTGCTGCCAAGGGGAGAGGAAAGCATGGTTGCTATGGGATTTCCCTCTTATGTCCTTTCCATCCATCGGTTGGAGGTATTGATAAAACAGAGACATCGAAAGGAGGGCAGAAGGAAAAACAAGGTCTCAGACACATAAGAGGTACAAAAGAGAGGCCAGCCTTGTTTGAACTCAGCATTCTGGTTCCTGGCATTCCTATTTGTACAGAAGCATTTGTTACCTTTCATGCATGGAAAGTTCTTTGTACACATTTGATTTATTTAATTGAAGGGAACTGGTGGAGAGGCAATGGAAGCCCTTCTATTTGGGCAGGAGCAAAAAGAACATGAAAAATGGATCCCTAGAATCTTTTCCTGGCGTTCACAGCATTATTTAAAAGACCTAATGTGATGTCATGTATGATTTATGCTGTGTAGGTATTTTTCTACTGTGTTCGAAGCCGATAGGTATTACAGTGTAATATATTATGTAGTTTCAAATATAAGAACAACCTGGTGATGTGAAGAGATAAGGTGTTGTACTGCTGATCTGATAGTGCAGAATAACTGTTCTCAGTGGCAAAGCTTCTATTTGTACATTTTTATCCTAATGAAACATTCAGGAATCTAATTTCCTTTTTTTCCCTACTTGTGGCTTAAGGGTTTGGTCATTTCGTCTTTCTTTCAAATATGTTTTTTCTTTCTTTTTTTCTTTATCTTTTCCTCCAGGCATTTGTATAAATTCTTCAGAGTGCTACCGCCAATTTGATGGAGAGTAACACCTGGACAGAAAGAGGCTTGGATCTCATTTATAGCTATGAAATCAACTCACTTCTAAATCCAAGTGTTTTCAGTGACTCTCCTGCCTTGGGCTTCCTTTTGCAAGAGTGTGCTAAAAATGCACTTGTACTCACCGAGTGCTTTGTTACTTGCTTGAAATGACTATGAAAAATGACACGTTTGAAGTGCTTTTAGGAATAGCAGATAGAGTCAGCTGTCTCCCAGGTCTGAGTTTTCCGTTGAAATTTGTGGTGATGTCATTTCAAACAATCCTAACAGGTAGAAGACAGAACACCTACATGGGTCCTGAGAAACTTTTTGAAGATGGAAGCATTTAAATGAGCATCCCAGCTTCGCTCTCACAGGTGTCGGTTTCAGTCACATCCTGGGCTTAAGTGGTAGGAAACAAGCAAGGAAAAGTGAACAGTGTTCCAGCAAGAGGCAATTTCACACCTGCTAGATTTCCAAGTGCCCAAATATGGCTTTCCTAGGGTGCCTTCCAAGATGTGTAAGTATAAAAAGCTACAACACCTGTCTTGAAATGGGACAAAGCTGCTGTCTGGCAGGCCCAGGCTCTTCCTCGCTCTGGCAGGGTGGAGACTGAGGGCATCGTTAAGGGAGGAGCAGGGAGAGAGTTGCAGAACCTTGAAGGTTTCCTTGGGTGGAGGAACCATTTTGGGAAGGCTGGAAACTCAGTAACTGTGTTGATGCTCTAGGAAAGCGAACATCTTTTGGCTCCTTGATATATTTTTTTTAAAGCTCTGCTTTGTGATGATGTAGTTCTCTTTGATGGTTTACTGTAGCTTTTAGGTTCCCTCGTGATGATTCAGATGATGATGTCACATTTATGTGAAGTTGAAGGTACCATCTGGGAGTCTTTTACATTCACAAGTGGGATTTTTAATCATTCGTATTTCACTTAGCATTTGGGTGAATGTGGTCCAATATTTATGAATCTCAGAGTTTGAAGAGAACTCAGTGGAAGGTGGCCCTCTTCATAACATACTAGCTTTGTGATCTTGAAGAAGTTAATTAAACTTTCTTTACCCTCAGAGTGAGAGTAACAGCAGTAAGAGGAATATTACCCACTTCATGGATTGGTTGTTATGATTCAATAAGTTCATGTATATAAAGTGCCTCTCGTAGTATCTGGGTTTTAGGACGTACCTGGAAACTGTACCAGCACTGTTGTTAGTGTGATTTTATGTCTTAGCCGTTACCTGACCTGACATGTTCCTTATACTTGATCAAGTATGATCAGGTACTCCTTGACTCAAGAGGCTGAGAACTTACTATATTCCCAGGCAGGCTCACGTTTGCCGCTTCAGAAAATTTTCCTCATATTAGTTTTCTGCCTTCTGCTAAGTTTCTTCCCATTGGTTTCTACTGTGCGGTTACCTGCCACTCTTAAACCTCCTCCTGTTTCCTCTGACAGATATTCAGCAGTTAGAAGTCCGTGGTTGTACTCCTCCTGTGCCTTTTTTTAAACACCTTACTACCCTTATTTTGCAGAAGAGAAAGCTGAGGCTCATAAAAGTTAGTTAACTTCCGCTTGTTTATGTAGCTAATAAGTTGCTGAAAGAATTTAAATCTGGTACCTTCTTCTCTGCATCCCTTTTCAAATGTGGCCCTTGGAACTCGGCTTAACACCCCAGGTGTTGTCTGTCCAGCATGGAGGAGGGAGTCAGATGATCGTTTTTCTCATTTGGGACCTTGTGGTCTTTTGTTCCGTATCATACCCACCACGTTCCGCAGCTAACACGTCTTTACTGAATGAACTCAAACTAGGAGCCTGGTGTTGTAATGTAATCATAGAAACACAAACAAAGCAGAGTCCCCACCCTCTGGGAACTTAAGTCTCAGGGGCAGGGCTGCCTCCGGGGTCCAGTGCAATTGAAAATGTGGGATCCCTTATTCAAAAACAGGGCAAAAAGAGGCCATAACGGTATAAAATATAAAGTTTTTTTCCCTCTCTTCTGTGGTTTCTTATGTTTTATTTTTCCTTGCTATGTAGTGTCATTCTAAGTAAGGAATAATTGAAAATTTAAATTATTAACATGAACTTTACCATTCATTTTTGTACTATGCAATACAAGTTTTAAATGTAAACACCAGGGCACTGAACTGGTGTGGAGTCACTGAAATCACACCATTCACATGTGTCCCGTTCTTATCAGAACGATGCAAACACGGCACGAAACGACCTCAGTTGTTTTTATTTCACTTGTTAGGTGCACATTCCGCCCAAAACTCTCTACCTTTGCTTACTGATAAATAAGGGAAAACTGAAAGGAAAACAAACCAACCATGGGTTACCCTCTATTTCTCTTTCTTTCTGTGTCATTATTTCCAGCATTAACAGCTGGCTAACATTTAGAACTGTAGCCTTCTTTCTGCAATCACATCAAGTTCTGGTTCAAATGGGGGGCACCACCTTTCGGGGCGTTCATTGCCTCTGCTTACTCACTACTCAGTGATACATGTAATGCACTTGCCTTGTGCTTTGAGTCCTGCTGAACTCCCACACATTGCGGGTCCTCGGGAACTCTGCCCTCACTGTGCATCGGGAAAGCCACATGCAGTGAGGTGTCGAAGCCCTGTGGATGTACGTGTGTGGACTCCACGGCTCATGCTCCAGTCACTTATAAGACAGATTCAACGATAAAATTATTAAGACTTTCAAGATGTTGGCAGGAAGGTGTTAAACCAAGTGATGGTGTAAGAGTGGGGCTCCGTGTAACTTCACAGGTCAAACACCCAAGATGCCAGCCCTGCCTGTCAGAGAAGCAAGTAAGTCTAATGCAAGGTGGATGGAAGATGAGCTTATAATTGCGACAGATCTATGGGCTTGGGCATTTGGCAAGAGACTTTCAAGGAGAAAGTGATGTTTGAGTAGCCATTGAGGGAAGGGGGTGATGGAAAGAAGCACTGACTAGAGTTCACGATGCTGTATTGCATATTTGAAAGTTGCTGAGAGAGTACATCTTTAAAGTTCTCATCATAAGGAAAAAAAATGCAACTGTGTGTAGTGATGGATGTTAATGAAACTTATTGTCCAATATGTACATATATTGAATCATTATATTGTATGCCTGAAACTTACAGAATGTTATGTGTCAGTTATATCTCAATGTAAAAAGAGAGAGAGGCATTGAAAGGGTTTCTATGTGAGGGAAAACTTGTGCCAAGGCATGGAGGATGGGAGTCCAGAGTTCAGGTGCAGGGTGACCTGAACACAGAGAACGTGGTGGGTTTAGAGACCATTTACTCTGTGGGGCACCAGACTAATTGAAGAGGATCCTTGCTTCCTTATCCTTATTTATATTGCATTGGGTCTATAAATCTGCAAACATTATCCTGAGAGAAACATCAGATTTATGTGTGTGATTTTTCCATCATAATGGAAGTAATTTATGTTAACTTTAGACAATCTCCCCCCAAAATGAAACACTATTAATTCTCTGTCTGGCTTTTAGAATGATTACAGTTAGAGAGATAAATCTTGAATTTTTTTCAACTATCTCTGCTTGAAGAAAGGATTAGGTGAACAAGCTGGAAGTTCTTTTCTTTATATGTGAAAATTCCAGTGAATTTTAAAATGTTGCAGGTGTCATGCTCCAGAGAGACCGCATGAATTCTGATGTCTTCTCCAGCAGCCTGAGATGGGAGGTCATACATGGACAAGAGACTCATTTTTCTGAACAGGCTAGGGGTCAGGGGGTGATATGGTCCTTTAGGTCCACAGCCAAAGGGTATAGGAAACCCTTTTAGGGTTCTGGCTAGTCTTTCAGAGTTCTGGCCGTCCTGTTGCACGTTCTGAGGTGGTCCATACCTGGTGAGCTGCACCTGGGTCCCCTGGTGGTTGCTGCTTTGGGTTCCTTATGTTGAGGTGAGATCTTAAATCAGGTGTCTTGCCTATGACCTTAGCACTTGGTGCATTTCTAGTTTCCACTCCTTTCACTTGAGATCTGCTTATCTCACAGATTGCCCACCACTGGTGGTTTCCATTGCTTTGGGGAGGATTCAGGGAGAGCCTGAATGCTTAGTCACCACATTGAACAGCTCTGGCTTCCAGACAGAGGGCCAGGCTGGAGCAGCCAAAACCATAGAAATCAGTGCTCACACCTAACCCTGAGCATATGAGTGATGATGTGTATGTGTGCAGCTGTATGTGAATGAGGGATGCCCCTGGGTGCACCTGTGGGTGGGTGTGGAGCGCTGCAGCTCAGCAGGAAGTGTGAGAACACAGTTATCACTGCTGAAAGACATCAGACTCTTAACAGGCAGTATAAGAGATGTAGTAATCTTGGAGAAAGCAAGTATCTGGAAGGGTGACTAGCTCCAGACCTTTACAGAGGGTGGCCAGTGGAAACTTAAATGCCACTTCTAGGTCAGCTGGAAATTAGACCCTGAGCCTTCGGAGAGAGGTGGAGAAAGGATGTTGTTCAAAAAAAAAAAATCACAGATTCATAATTTTTTCCTATGCATGGAACATTTCTCCATTAATTCATTATAATCGTATTTATTATAGCTGATACTAACATAGTTTTAAAGCTTCTCCATGAAGGTCATTTGCATTCTGAACTTTATATAAAGATATTTTGTTTTATTGTGGACGTTCTCTTTTATATTTTCTAATTGGTCATTACTTCTGTAGAGCAACGTTGTGGATTTTCATTAGCTGATTTTCAGTTTAACCACCTTGCTCAAATTTCTTATTTTTGATTTATTTATGTATCGATTCTGTTCATTCTTACTTTGGTTTTGCTTATTTCATTGTTTTATGTTGATGGTCATATTTTCTATTCTTCTGTTGATTGTATCAGATTTTTCTATGTTGATAGTCACACTTTCTGCTTATCAGTTTTTTCTCTCCTTAAATCATTATGTCTCTGATTTAATTTCTTGCCTCCTAGTGTTGGCCTGACGTAGTGACAGCAGGTAGCATCATGAGTGTAAAGTTTTTCAGTTATGGTGCTTGCTGCAGATTTTGGTATGTGTCATTATTTGGTTAACAAGTTACCCTTATTTTCAGTGTCTGAGAATTTTTAACATGAATCATTGTTTAACATTTTTCAAATATTCTTTCTTTATTTCCTTCTTTATTGAGATAATCAGGTGATTCTGTTATTTCATCTGTTAATGTGATTGGTTACTTTAATAAATTTTCTAATGTCAAACTATCCTTGAATGATCAAGGTATTTATTTTCCAGACATACGATGTGTCTGGATATCAGGGTAAAGTTTATCTGACCTTGACTCCTCCTCCATAGTTATTTTAATACTTTGTTTGGATTTGATTGGCTAGTGTTTGCTTTAGGATAGTTGCATTTATGTTGATGAGCAGAGTTTTTTTGCATTGTCCTTATCAGGTTTTATAATGAGATAACCAGTATTCTCACCTAATATGTTAAGAAGCTTTCCCTCTTTTCCTATATACTTTAACAACTTAGTGTATGAGAGAGGATTTTTCTGTTCTTTGAAAGTAGAGCTCACTGGCAAAAGGATCTGAGCTTGATCTTTTTTGTTGTGGAAGAGATTTTTAAAGTTATCATTATTACAGTTTCTATTTTTTAATGCTTTTTTAATGAAGGTTTCTTCTTCATCTCAAACAATTTTGACATTAAATAATTTCAAGAATGTTTGACAGTTATTTTTTCTCATTTAAAATTTTGTTTGTAGTAATACCTGTTTTTTTAATTCTTTTTAATTGATTAATTTTATTTATTTTATTGAGGTATAACTGACGTATTAGCTTCAGGTGTACAACATAATGATTCGATATTTGTATATAATGTGAAATGATCACCACAATGTCTGGTTAACATTCATCACCACGCATAATTACAAAATATTTTTCTTGTAATGAGAACTTTAAGATCCACTCTCATAGCAACTTTCAATATAATAAGAGTATATTATATAATATTACTATAGATAGTAGTATACATTATTCTTATTTGTACATTACATCCCCATGATTTATTTATTTTATAACTTTCTAGTTATAAGTTTGTACCTTTTGACCTCCTTCACCCATTTGGCCCACACCCATCCCTATTCTTTCTTCTTGTTGTTGTTAATATGCATTTCTTTCTTGTTATTTTATTCAGGTTTGCCTGAGTTATATTTAGGAATCTTTTGAAAGTGATTTTGTTAATCTTCTTCTTCTTCCCTCTTCCTTCCTTTGTCCTTTTTCCTACTTCTTCTTCCTCCCTTATATGAATGTCCTCTCCATTGATTTTTTTCCCCCTATGTTCTTATTTCCTTTCCGTGGTCTCATTTTGTTAATTACTCTTTCCACATTCTTGTGTTGAATGTTATACTTATTTGCTTTCAGCATTAATACTTGTTTCCTTAGATACATATTTAAAATTATAATTTCCTTTGAGATTTCCTCTATCATGATTATTTAATGGTATGTTATTTATTTTCCAGACATAATTTTTTTGTTGTTGTTTTAGCTTCCTTTTTGTTGATCAGTTTCTGGTTTTATTACATGTATGGTCATAGGACATTTTTTATATGATGTTGATCCTTTGGAATTTATTGTTTCTTGTGGCCATCATTAATATTTAGGAGTGTCCTAAATCACACTTCTCTGCTTCATGTAGAGTCTTGACTATAGCTATTAGTTTCTGTTTATTCACTGTGTTTCTGTATTTTGTTGTTTTGCGTTATCCATCACTTTCTGAGCGTGTGAGTTAATATCATAATTATTATTTTAGGCATATCCACTTCTATCCATATTTTTCTGATGATTATCATTTATTTTCAGGCAAAATTGTTAGGCACCTTTATGTACATGATAGATGTATAGTCTCAACCTACTGTTCCTTTTACTAATGTCATTTCTTTGTCCCTTATGATTTTTTCCTTGAATTCTGTTTTTTTATCAGATATTAAGAATGTTATGCTAGCTTCCTTTTGGTTCATTTATATTGGATATATGTATATTTTTTATCCTCTTGTTTCTATAATTTTATATCCCTTTTAAAATGTGGTTTTTATAGACAAGATATTGCTCGCTTTTTAAAGTCATTTAGGGAATGTTTGTCTTTTTGGTGAGAAGAGTATAATTGACACATAAAAACTATACTGATTTTAAGTGTATGGTTCGATGAATTTACCAAATACATATACCTATGTAACTACCACTCCAATCAAAGTGCGGAAAACTTTGATCACCTGGATTGAGCCCTGATGCCTTTTTCTAGTCACTTTTACACCCTGCTCTTAAGCACAGATACAATCATTTTTCTGGTGTCTATCAGCGTATCTTGTTTTGACCTGTTGTAGAACTTTATATAAATGAAATTATACATTATGTACCCATGGCTGGCGTCTTTAGCAGTTTATTTCTTTTACTGCATGCATTATTTTGTTTCATGGATATACCATACTTTATCAGCCTGTTGATGGAATTTTTAGTTGTTTTGATTAATTGGCTAAATACAGCTGCATTGTACAAAACATTTATGTATAATGCCTTTTTGACTGGGAGAGGGGTGGAGAGGGAGGGAGTAGAGAGTGTATAAATACCTTTGAATGGAATTACTTAATCATGGGATAGGTATATGAAAAACTGCAAATAGTTTCCAAAGTGGTCATATCATTTTAGGTTCCCATCAGTGATGTCTGAGAGTTCTAGGTGCTCCACGTTCTCAGTCGTTTTCAGGTACCATTCTGCTAAGTAGGTTTCATTGTGGTTTTCATTTGCATTTCCTAGCTAATGATGTCTAACTGAACATCTTTACATGTGCTAAATGGCCATTTGTATCTTCTTGAGTGAAGATTCTATTTAATTCTTTTGCCCTTTTTTATTGGGTTCTCTATTTATTATTAAATTACAGAATTTTAAAGTATGTTTTGAATACAAGTCCTTTGTCAGGTATGTGTATTTCAAGTATTTTCTTCCTATTTATGGCTTGTCTTTCGATTTTCTGACATATCTTTTGGAGAACAGAAGTTTTAATTATGGTGAGTAAAATGTATCAGTTTTTTGCCTAACCCTTAGTGGATCTGTGTGCAGAAAGATCTTTGCTGTCCTAAGGATGTAATGGTATTTTCCTATGTTTTCATCTAGCAGCATTACAGTTTTAGTCTTTATGTTTAGGTCTATGAACCGTCTTGGATTACTTGTTATGCATATTTTGAGGCTCATTTATTCATTACAGACTTATAGTTATTTCAAGATCAGTTGTTTAAAGGATTGTACTTTGTCTATTGAATTATTTTTGCACCTTTATTGGAGACTAATTGGTCATATATGTCCACACATACTTCTCAATTCTTTTTTTCTGTTTCATTGATCTGTTTATCTGTCTTTACATCAGTACCTCAATTTCTTGATTATTGTAACATTTTTGTAAATTTTGAAATCAGGTTTTGTAAATCCTTTAGCTTTGTTCTTCTTTTTAGAGATTGTTTTGACAACTACAAATCCTTTACATTTCCTTGTAAATTTTAGAATCAGCTGTCAGTTGCCACAAAAATCCTAAGTAAGAATCAGCTGTCAATTGCTACAAAAAAATCATGCTGAGATTTTGACTGGGATGGTGTTGAATCTATAGATCAACTTTGGGAAAGTTGACAGTTTGTTATTGGGATGTCCAGTGACTGAACATGTAACGTGAAATACCTTTTTATTTATGTAGTCTTTATTTTATTCTCCAATATTTTGTGGATTCCAGTATAGTGGCCTTGCATATTTCTTATTATATTTATTCCTGAGTATTTAATGTTTTATGCTATTGTGAATGGTATTTTAAATTTCATTTGCAATTATTTGTTGCTGGTATATAGAAATACGGTTGATTTTTATGTAGTGACTTTGTATCATCTTGCATTACTAAATGAATTTTTGAGTTCCAGTAGTTGTGTGTGCATGTATGTAGGGGCACTGTCTCCTTTTCTCCAGACAACTTGACTGTTTACAGAGGAAATCTTAAGGAACAGTGTTTAAGGCTCCCTTTTCTCCATATCCTCACCAACCCTTGTTATCTCTTCTTTTTTTGATAATTGCCGTTCTAACAGGTATGAGGTGACGTCTCATTGTGGTTTTGATTTGCATTTCGATGGTTAATGGTGTTAATGAAATGGCCTGCTAAGTAATACCCCTTTTTGTGAAATAATTTATTTTCTTTGATAATATCCATTGGCTTGAAGTATACTTCATTTGATATTTACATAGCCACACCATGTTTCTTATGTGTCGTATTATATAAATTATAGTTTTCCATTCTTTCTTTTTCAACCTCTGTCTTCACTTCTAAAGGGCATCATTTTTATAGAGCATGTAATTGTTTGCTTCCTTTTCTAGCTTAACAATCCATGCCTTGTAATTCAATGGCTTATTCTGTGTATGTTTAATGTAATTATTGATATCCATGTTCATGCAGTCTTGCCATTTGGTTTCTATTTGTCCCTCTAATTTATGTTTTTGTTTTGTTGTTGATGTTGTTTCTTTCTTTTCTTTTTTTGGTGCTGATTGAATATTTTTAGTGTCCAATTTTATATCCTTTATTTTAGTTTAGCTATATCTCATATTATTTTTTAATGGTTGCTCTAGAGAATACAATATTCAGCTTTATCTCATTGCAAACTACCTACAAGTAATGTTATAAAACTGTATACAAAGTGGAAGACCCTCACAACAGTACATTTTTATTTTCATTGCTCTTTGTCTTTGTGCTATTGATAGCTCATAGTTTTTTCTTACATATGTTATAAAATCCACAATATATTACTGTTGCTTTTGCATTAGTGAACTGACTTTTAAAAATCAAAGAAAATATGTAGTATTTTATATTTATTCATATATTATTTGAATCTTCTTTTTATTCTTTATCCAGTACCCAGTATCTCAAATGATCTCAGGATTATTTCTTTTCACCTCAAAAAAGCTTTCTTTAGTCTTTTTTGTTATGCACATCTTTTGCTGTAAATGATTAAATGATTTTTGCTTATCTGACAATATCTTTATTTTGCCTTCATTTTTGAAATGAAAGATATTGAAAGCTTTTTTTTTTGGGCCAAATATAGAATTTAGTTGTTTTTTCAGCAGTTGAAGATGTCATTCCATTGTCTCCCAGCCTTCATTTTTCTAACAGTAGCTCTGTTACGATTCTTAATTACTTGTTTTCCCTCTCACCCTCCTCTCTATATATAGATTGTTTCTTACTTATTTTTATTTGCTCTCTTGCAATATGACTATGATTTTCCAAGATGTGGTTTTCTTTTTATTTATCCTGGATTTGTTATTGTTTTTTTGATAAAATTTATAAAAATTTTTAGCTGATCATTTTTCAGATAATTTTCCTGTTCCTGTCTGTTTCTTCTCTCCTCTGAAGCTTCCAACTATAAATATGTTATACTACCTTGTAACATCCTTCCGTTTTTGAGACTCTGTAATAATAGTAAATTTATTTGTTTATCTATGATTTTTATGCTTTAGTTTGGATGATTTCTGTTGACTCACTTCAAGTTTATTGATTCTTTATTGTGGCCAATCTGCTGTTAATCCCATTTAGTAAAATTTTCAATTTTAGATACTGTGTTTTTCAATTTAGGATTTACATGTGTCCCATTTTTATAGTTTCCCTACCTTTCCTGAAATTCCCTAGCTAGTCATCCTTTAGGCACAAATTCTTCATAGACTTTATAACATCTTTATCAAAATTATTAAAATATTTTTGTTTCCTAACTCCAACATCAGAGTTGTTTCTGTGGCCTGACTCTTCTCTTGACTATGCGTCACATTTTCTTATTTTCATATCTAGTGAATTTTTATTACATATATACTGTGGAAGATATGCTTTGGACGCTGTGGACTGTGTTATTTCCCTCTGAGTATATCTGTGTTGTGTTGTGGCAGCTGGTAATGTTATGTAGTGATTGCACTTAACGTGTGGAGGCTTGGTATCAGGCTTTGTTGGTATAGGTTTATTTTGGCTTTTCCTTTAGTCCTAGGACAAACAGTCTTTCAACACAGTCTTTTCTTCTAAACTGTGACCCTTCTGTGGCATCACTGGAAAGCCTGAGTTGTTTCCCAGGCCCCACCTAAGTTGGCAGGACTTGAATTGCAGATTTTGTTTCTTCTGAGATGAACAGCTGCTGAAATCTCTAGCTCTTTCTGCCTTCCATTGGTTGATTTCTCCTTGCTCTTTCTTTGGAATCTTGCCCCGTGCATGCACAATTATATAATCAGCCAAAGATTTATATGAAGACTGTAGTTTTGGGGTTTTCCTACCTCCAGTCCCACTCTGGCCCCTTTCTATAGTGCTCTGGCACCTCAGACACTGTTCTCTGATTCCTCAAACCAACAAAACTGTAGATTGCTTCTTGGATTCCAGCTCCAGTGTCCTAGGGGGAAAAGATCTATAAAAGTGGATCTTAACCAGTGGGTTTCTTTCTTTCAAAGGTCGGCTTTCTTTTTTGTTTGGTTTATTTTCAGCGCCTTCAAAGAGTTGGTTTCATATTTTGTGTAGAGTTTGTACTCATTTTCAGCAGGAAGGTTAGTCTGATAAAAGCTACTCCACCATTATTAGAAGTCAGAACTCCTCTGCAGGTTTGATTGGTGAGTTCAAACTATTTATAGTGATTTCATGTACTTTCATACCAGGACTTCTTTCTGCGGTCTTATTCACATTTGATATTTAGTTTTTTTTTTCCTTTTAGTTTTTCTTTCCTTTTTTCCTAGCTTCCTTTGAATATATCAAATTTTCTATTGTTTGCTTAAGAGATTCAATTTTTATTCTTTCAGTGGTTCTGCCTAATTTATTAAGATACACTCTTTCTTATTTTTTTCTATCAGTATCTTAATTTAATTGTTACCCATTATCCTCCCTATGAAGAAATGTACAAGAGTGCATCTTCTATCTGTGGTGTCATTCCTTATTCCTTGTCATTTTTTTAATTTTAGAATTTTAGTTCTTTGTTATCAAGGATATTTTCTTCAAATTTTTTTGCATGGGTCAGAGATAAAACGGCCTGTTCTAGTTTAGCGTATTGCCATCAAGTGCATGTAATTGTTGTTTTTTAATAAAATATATTCCTTTAGGTACAGGATGTGTTTTTAAATGTAAAACTGAGAAACTAATAAATAGCTTCTTAAAGAAGACTGATATAGAATTGGTAAACATAGTGTATTTTCTATAGTTAGTGATTTCTTTTTGAACAAACATTAGGGGAAAACAAAACAGATACAGTCTTTGTTCAGAATGTAAGTTAAGTTCTCTGAACTCCTAGCATATTGCGTGCTCATTATGTTTCTCTGCTTTGAATGTCTCAGCTACTGAGTGAAAATCCACTAGCAAGAAATAATGTGAGATGGTCTGTAGAACTAAGTTAAGAAAAGGCTCATCACTGGGCCTTTGGACAATAGAAGGAAGACAGATGTGTAACATTCCTGGAGGAGCCTCGAAGGTAGCTGAGAATGCCATCTGAAGCTGCCTGGATCTACAGTCTTTATAAGTGGTCTCTGCTCAGGGGGACAGCCACATTTCTGGTTACCCATAAATGAAGGGGAGAAGCAAAAAGAAGGTGAATGAGACTAGAGATAAAAGCTACGTTTGGGGGTGGTTATTCCGTACTCTCTGTGTTTCTATGGAGGAGGAAAAACTTGTACACTACACCCAAGGAAGGAAGCATCTGGAAAGAACACTGCCCATTTCACCATGCCTCTTGGGCGTTTGAGCTTTCTTGAGAGGAAAGTTGGGGAGTAGGAACTCAGCAGGCCCCAGACTTTCTGATCTGTCTACCAGTAGTTTTCTAGCTTATGCCAGTTGGTAAGTTTAATCCTGCAGTAGAATGTTAGCCAGCGCTTTTGGCCGCGGATATATAAAGCCATGTTCTCCAATCAGATTGGACAGTAAAAGACTGATATCTCTGTCCCCTGTATGACTACTTCATTTGCTTTCTTATTTTGTTTGGAATGTGAGAGGAGTATTATTTATCAACCCAGTAAAATTCACCATTGTATTTTTGTACTCAGTTTGTATGATGATGAACATGACGGCAGTATTTCTGAGCACTAAGAAGGGTACAAATAAACTATTAATTCATGCAACAATGGGGATGGATCTAAAGGGCATGCTGAGTGGAAAAAAAGCAATCTCAGAGGTTTCATGATATGTGATTCCATGTATATATGAAATGACAGAATTACAGAGATAAAATATACGTTAGTGGTAACCAAGGGACCGGGATGGGATGAGGGGTGTAGAATAAGAGCGTTCCTTGGCAAGGGAGGGTAGAATTCTGTTTCTTGTTTGGAAGGGTGGTTACTTGAATCTATCCAAGGGATAAAATTGCACAGAAATACATAACATGTGCACACACACCCACACCCACACGTGAGTGCATGTAAGAGCTGATAAAATCTGAATAAGGCCTGTAGTCTTTATAAATATTTAAATACTTTATAAATATTAAAATACTTTATAGAGTATTGTACCAGTGTAGTTTCCTGGATTTGATGCTGTACTACAGATGTGTAAGATGTTACCCTTCGGGGGAAGCTGGGCTAAAGGCACACAGCACTCTCTGTGCTATTTTTGTAAATTTTCTGCAAGTTGGTAACTATTTCAAAGTAAAAAGTCAAAAGAAAGTTGTGTGAACATTGTCATTTAATCTTGGTTCCTCCTCACCTAAAAAATAACAAGCAAGGGGCTAGAGCTTATAAAGCTGGAGTTTACAAGGCTGGGATGCTCTGAAAAACCTTGGCAATAATACATTCTGTGCCAGCTGAAGTCATAGCACCATTAATCTTGAAAACATCGTCAAATATCGTAGTAAATCATGAATTTTAAAATCCATTCATCTCTTCCTGAAAATTGTCTTTTTGTTTTATTTTTTATTTTTTTATTGAAGTACTGTCAGTTACAGTGTATCAGTTTCTGGTGTACAGCACAATGTCCCCATCATACATATGCATACATATATTTGTTTTCATATTTTTCTTAACGTCAAAAGCAGATTTTATGTCTTCCCTTACTGGAGGAGAGTGTTGACTACCTTGCTTCCTGATTGAAAATCCAAGACTCAGACTCATTTGTGAACATTCAAATACATTTTCATTTACCATTGACGCTAATAAAAAATCAAGATGCTTTTTAAAAACAAATGATTATTTTGGGGGAAAGAAATGCAGACTTAGGAACAATGAATAGTTTTGGCAATTATTATTCACTGCATAGGTATTAACCAGTGTTTATTCTTTAGCAATAATATATACTTCAGGCCCCTAAATATTCAAAACATGAACTAATTTTTCTTCATTATTGAAACCTCTGTATGCAAACCTAGTAGCATTTGAAAGCTAATCTCCCCATGTGCCAGAGTAATTACAGCAAAGTAAATAATCTCCAGTGTTCTTATTCCCTATACAAATGGTTTAATATCTTATCTTTCAAAACTGGTTTCTAGCTCATTCAAAAAGCCTGAGAAAAGTTCTTTAGTATTCAGAGTAGGAATAACTTTAAGAATAGCTCTGGAGTGTGTCTCCCCTCCAGCAATTGCTCTTGGACTGGAGTACTTTCTCCATCCAAGCAGGAAAACAAATCTCTTTGCCACTTGTCCCTAGCATGGGAGCATGTGTGTTCTTCGCTAAAGCCCCAGATCAGAACCCTGAACCAGAAGCCACTGTGCATGAACACGAAGTCATCTGTTTGGCATGTTGATCGTCGAGTCATTCTAAACTGCAGCCCTAGCGTGATACCGTGATATTAGGGGCCACCAAGCTTTCCTATGAGATGTTCTATGCAGGACCTGAGCTTCCATGCTGGCTTATTGTCCACTGGGCTTTTTTTTTTTTTTTTTTTTTTTTTTTTTTTTGTCCTTTACTTTGCAGTGTCTGTCCCAGTGTCTGCACAGATTTCAGAATGGGTTGCTGTACAGTTGCTTCCCAAGTCGTAAGGCAGCCGCCGACTGGGATGAATTCTTTGCTTCTGTATCTGAAATGTTGGATATCAGGCCTCAAAGTGTCAAAGCGATTCTTGCTTTTTAAAACTGTGAAATGGTTTTTCACAGGCCTCTTTACTAGTGGATGTGCTGGAAGCTCTGCATCTTTTTTCCCCCCCAAAAAAGGTTAAAACTGTGAGGAGGGTTTCTCAGCATATATGATTCATGTTCCTTCCCTAGCAGGATCACTGGGAGATGTTTTGTTTTGAATAAATGTATCTTCAGTGAAGTGTGCAGAAGACGTGACATGTGCGACTTGCAGATTTCAGCCTGTTACAATTTTGTGAAAAGTGTGGTGTTGATTGAAATTTTCTATTTTTGATCTTGGTGTTAAGATGATTTTTGCTTTACTTTTTGCCTCAGTGAAAGACAAGGGGGGGGGAAGCTGTTCATTTTTGTGAGTTTTTATTTATATTAAAATTGTCATCTTTTAGATTTTCAGAAGATACCTTTTGATAGTATAATGTAACTGTTTAAATTTTAGTTCGCAGCCTGTCTGTTTTAGAACCACTGAAGTTTACATTGTATCATTTGTGCCGTGGTGTGGCATTCTGCGGCATTTCTGGTATTTTTCTGCCCTAGGAATTGGACCTTTTGGAGGCCCATATTTCTAATTTATATTATTGATCTTTTTATTTGCTTTTAAGGCAGCTTCTAGGTCAAGATTGGATGTGTTCACCAAAGGTATTTATCTGGGAGTTGCCACTCTTACGTATTGGTTGCCAAAAACCAAAAAGGGAGCTTTAAAAAATGGGCCGACAAAGTGTTATCTGTGGTAGGGCATCACTACTGGGTATAGCGAAGTGAACATTTTGGCGAAAACCAGGGGATCCAAAGTTTCCTGGTGACCCCATCATTTGCTCTGAGTCCTCCTGTCCTCTGGTGTCCCTGACTAGCTTCTCTCCTGCGTCACTGTCACTCTCACTGACGTACAGCGTGTTGTTTAAATGTTTTCTCTGCCTTGCCTTTTTCCTCCCTCTTCTTTCTTTGCTCCAACAAATGTGGATGTTCTGTAAGGCTCTGTCCCTTCCTCAGCCCTGATTCTGGTGTAACTGTGAGCATCTGAAGGTTCGGCTACACTGGGTTTCTGAGTCTTTGCTGAGCTGGGCAGAAAAAACAATAGAAGCTTCATTACAGTAGCAGGTGGGGCCCCAAATGAGCCCTGCCCTCCCCAACACCAGGCCAGGTGTTGAGAGGGAGGAGGGGGGTGAGTCCTGGTTGCCTACCTCTGCACCAAGCTGCATCCCTGCCCACAGTCCGCTGTGGCTGTCCGGTCTGTGAACCAGAGCCTTGGTGGAATCCATCCCTTTGGATGGAACTTGGAGATTTTGCTCAGCTCTTGCTCGTCCTGGGAGCCTGGACTCTGCCCTGCATCTCATCTCAGTCAGTGAAGGAGGTGTGCTCGGAAATGGCCATCCTCTCCGACGGGAAGTCCCTGCGGCCGTGCCGAACTAGCAGGCAAGCTCTCCGCATAGCAGCACTGGTCTGCTTACGGCTGAGCTCGCTGTGTCCCTTCGGGCAGTGGAGCTGAACAGTCCGCTGCCTTCCTTGAGGTTCCGTCCCAAAGTTGGGCCCATTTCCCAAATCCTGGCCCTGCCTAATCCTGGTCTCCTTTACCAACTTTCCTGTTTGGGGATAAGTTATAACAGGCCCCTTTTCTTCTTTCTCTTTACTCACGCTGAAGGCTTCAGCAATGATCTCCATTAGGAAATATTTCCTAAGCCCCAGTTCCGTGCTTTCATCTGCCCAGTGGGACTGACCTGCCTGTGTTCCCCACCTGCATCCTGCCCATGCTCCCTGGTGGTTTAAACTCTGCATATCTGAGGTGGAGCTCCGTGCTTCCCTCTCGGGCCAGGTCGTCCTCCAGCCTTAGCCATTGTTCCTGTGAACGGCGCTATCATCTCTCCTATACTCCGTGCCAGCAACCTGGGACTCATCTTGTGTTCCACCTCCTACCTCACTTTTCAGCATGTCAGTTCTTCCTTGTTTCTTTCCTGTTCTTTCCTGATTCCTCATTCTCATCCCTTCACTCTGTGCCTTTGCCTACACTATTCCCTCTGTCTCAGATGCAGTTCCTCACTTTTGCTTGTTTAAAATGTAGTTGTCCTTCTTAAGAGCTAGGAATGATGCTTTCTGCTCCAAAATCATCTTCCCAGATGTGCCCAGGTGGAATTATTCTCTCAGGTGTTAGTTTCTTGAAAACCACATTTTGTCATGATTTATGTTCTTGTCATCTTGTCCTGGTGGTACTGTAAGCCCCTGAAATGAAGGTATGTGTGTGCTTGTGTCTGTGTGGTTTATTGTTATAAATTGAGGGCCTAGGAATGTAAACCGTGTCAGAACTTCCTGAACTGGCCCCTGAGCTCCAGGCACCGTTGCTGCCCTGGGCGGGGGGTCCAGTCTGCCTGCTCTGCGCGGCACCGCATCACATGGCCTCCACAGGCATAGCACCTACCTTGTGTTTTCTCTACCTACAGTGGCTAAAAATTGCCCATTCTGTAGAAAATACCTTTACAGTCACCCCAGTTATTTCCCTAGCTGAGCTGAAACAACCAGAAAGCACAGAAGGAACCCAGTGAGGTCAAAAGCAAAGAGGATGGTATAGCCACTTCGGAGAACAGTTCGGCAGTTCCTCGAAGGGTTGGGTATAGAGGGACCATATGATCCAGCAGCTCTTCTCTTAGGTGAATGGATACCCAGGAGAACTGGCTGTACGTTAGGTCTGCAGAAATACCTGTACATGAATGTTCGTGACAGCATTATTCATATGAGCCAGAAATGCCCACCAACTGATGAGTGGATAAATGAACTGTGATATATCCAGAGAGTGAATTTCGATTCAGCTCTCAAAAGGAACAAAGTACGGACGTATGCTGTACCGTGGATGAACCTTGAAGACGTGGCAAATCCACAGAAACAGAAAGGGGATTGGTGATTGCCGCGGTTTGTGATCTAGGATGGGGAGTGAGTGCTAGTGGGCGTGGGGTTTCGTTTGGGGATGATGTAAATGCTCTGGGATTATGTAGTCATAATAGCTACTCCGAATATATGAAAACCCGCTGAGTTATACGCACTAAAAGGGTGAATTTTTATGGTATGTGAAATACATCTTAATGAAATTATTACTTTTAAAAAAGCAAAGAAAAGTCTAGAGAATATAAAGGTAAAAGGAGAAAGGATTTGAACGTTTCATTGAGCCAAGGTGGGGCCCCTGGTTGGGAGGCTAATTCAAGTGCTTTTACAGACGAGGAAACTGAGGCTCAGAGAGGTTAAGGAACCCAGCTTAGGATCCTGCAATGTGTAGTGGGGATGGAGAGAGGGACCTTGCTTCAAAGCAAATACTTACTCCGCTAATTGTGTCCTTCTCAGAGAAGCGTACGCCTCCTGTCACATGTGCCTTGTGAACATGTCACTTCCGGGAGGCCTGGTGATTGCATTGGCTTGAGGTCTGGGCTCCCTTAGGGCAAAGCCCCACCTGTCGTCTGCCTGGGTGCTCTCAGTGCTGTTGCTCTCTTCCTCGGGTTTGGTTTTCCATCCTCTTTAGCAACAGCAGTTCTTGGTCATCCCCGTGAGAGGAGAATGGGTGAGGCTTACGCTTAGCGGTGGCTTTCCTTTCTTAAATGCACCATGTGGGAGACAAAATGCAACAAACTGTTAAGGAGAGGGTTTTACTCACAGGTATTGTGAGGGAGAGAATGTTCATTCATAAGGACTCTCAAAGAAGAGGGAGAAAAGTCAGGTTTCATAAAACAAAAGAGTCATTGAATAAGGGTAGACGTGGGTCTTGGAATTGAAGAAGGTCCTTCGCAGTTGGCCACTGCTTCAACCACGTCTTCTCTAACATC
The DNA here is from genome assembly GCF_048773025.1 of Camelus bactrianus. Lineage (NCBI taxonomy): Eukaryota > Metazoa > Chordata > Mammalia > Artiodactyla > Camelidae > Camelus > Camelus bactrianus. Next base: position 19,287,043 of record NC_133552.1, read on the forward strand.
AACAGTAAATTGAAATTATACATGCTTCCACTGGTGTTATAAAGATGGAAGTGACCTTATTCATTTATTTGTTTACTTTTTTATTGACATATGGTTGATTTATAGTATCATGTTAGTTTCTGGTGTACAGCATAGTGATTCAGTTATACATATATATGTAGATTCTTTTTCAGATTCTTTTCCATTATAGCTTATTACAAGCTATTGAATATAGTTCCCTGTGCTATACAGCAGGCCCTTGTTTATCTGTTTTGTATGTAGTAGTGTGTATGTTAATCCCAAATTCCTAATTTATCCCTCCCCTTCTTTCTTCCCCTTTGATAACCATACGATTGTTTTCTGTATCTGTGAGTCTGTTTCTGTTTTGTAAATGAGTTCATTTGTGTCTTTTTATTTTATAGTCCACATATAAATGATATCAGATGGTATTCGTCTTTCTCTGTCTGGGTTTACTTCACTTAGTATGATAATCTCTAGGGCCATCCATGTTGCTACAAATGGCACTATTTCATCCTATTTTATGTCTGAGTAGTATTCCATTGTAAAAACATACCACAGCTTCTTCATCCAGTTATCTGTTGATGGACATTTAGGTTGCTCCCATGTCTTGGCTATTTTAAATAGTGCTGATATGAACACTGGGGTGCATGTATCTTTTCAAATTAGAGTTTTGTCTGGATATGTGCCCAGGAGTAGGATTACTGGATCACAGGGTAAATCTATTTTTCGTTTAAGGAATCTCCATACTGTTTTCCATAACGGCTGCACCAAACTACGTTCCCAGCAGCAGTGCAGGAGGGCTCCCTTTTCTCCACACCCTCTCCAGCATTTAAGGTGGAAGCGATCTTGAAGTGTCACTCAAGAAAACATATTGTCCCCTTTTTGCACAGTTGGAGTGTGACCCACTTACCTTATGGTGGTCAGTTTTAGAGAAAATGAAAAAGACTTTTGTAGAGTTAAAGAAAGGGAAAGACTGACTTGTGTGAACCGAGTTCAGTAGGTAAATGCGTGTCCTGGCAAAGTGGCCGCTAAGGCAAAGCCAAGGCCAGCCAGGGAAGCATGGACTCAGCAGGAGAGGAACTCTGGAGTATAAGGCAATGGATGATTTTTCATAAGAACTGATGGAGTTATTTTTGAACACTAGAAGTGGTTAAAAAAAAAAATCCCAGGTTTGGGGTTGTTAAGACTTATTTTTTGTTCCAGCACAGACTAGCTCAATAACAAATTAGTCTTTCTTAGTTTTTTTTTTTTTCCCTAAGCCTAATTTCCATGATTTTACCATATGGAAACTCTGACTTTTATAAAGAACTTGCTCCATTGAGCAAGCTTGGTGCATTTTTCAAATGTTTCTTGACATTAACAGCTCTATTTCTCAATTAGCAAAGGGAATAAAGTTGATTATGCATATCCATGGGGTGACAATTTACATCTGATTAGCCAGCTCTAAGGTAAACATTCAAAGGTCACTATAAATAACTTTTACTTCTTTTGTTTTCAGAGAGACCAGTCACTAAGTCCTAGCTCTCCCGGACTCCCCATGGTTGAAACGCCCCTATTTTAAAACGATGCACTTAAAATTATATTGGATAATAAAAATCTGTAGAATTTAAAGCTTAGTTAGTTGACATTTTCTTTGTTGTTTTTCTAACTATCCTCTGATACCCATCTGTTTTTGTGATAACTATTAGCTAATCATAGGCTTTAAAAAAAAAGAAAGAAGAAGAAGAAGAACATATGTATAGACTTACAGCGGGTCCTGGTAACCTATTCATGGATTTATCCTTAGAGCTGAAAAGTCTTCCAGCTTTTTTTCCCCCCTGACTAAAAATAGGCAAACTGTCAGAGAGAAGGAGGGAGGAAATTAGCTCTACTTCCTGTAATATGAAAATGAATAGTTCATTCTTGTTTTATGCTCACTGGAATCAGAATATCTGCCGACGGTTTTGTGTGTGAAGGGGATGCAGAAAAGTACATTTACAGTGCGAATTGTTCAGGTGGCCCTGTGGTACTCTGTTCATTGGGTTTGGCAGAGCTCTAGAGGATGGACTTTATGGGTGTTCCTGGTTGGCAGTTGGTAAAATTTAGTTAAAATGGCAGCTCTTCCAGATACATGACCCCGCTCTCTCAATCCATTCATATGAACACTGTTTTTGTCTTTTCTCTATTTTATTCATCCTTTTTAAACGTTGGAAATAGTTGTATTGTTGGTAGTTATTTTTTAACTATAAAAGTATACACACCCTTGGTAAAAAAAAAAAAAATCTGAGAATACAGAAAGGTCTGAAGAAGGAAAGAGGAAAGAATTCATATTCCCACCTCTCGGAGATAATGATTATTTACATGCTGGTAAATGTCCTTCCAAGTGTGTTTTTTTTTTTTTCCTGTGCATATGAACAAACATATTTTAAAATAAGAGGATGTTATACACTGTTTTTAACTCAATTAAAAAATTTACAGCATATCAAGCATGGCTTTCTGTGTGAGTGAATATGCGTATCTCTGTGAGTTTGATGGGTCTGTGGTAGCACCGGACAAAGAGCTACTCTGGTTTATAAAGCTGCTCCCTGTTGATGGATGTTTAGTTTGTTCTCCAGGATAAATTCTGGGGAAAATTCTGGGTCAGAGTGTTTGAGGCTCTGTTAACTGCTGTCCAGAACTCTCTTAACAGCAGTATTTAACAGTGACCCTTTCCCACACCTTCAATAACCCTGAGTGGTTTTTTTTTTTAAACTTTTGCCATTCTGGTATGCAAAATATCATTCAAAAATGGAATTTCTTTGACGTAGGAGTTTGAAAACTTCACAGAAATTTAGAAGCAACTTGTGTACTTGTTTATGTGATTTGTTTTGCTTTTTCTGAAAGAAGATTTGGCTTTTTGTATTGGTTCACAAGTGCTCTTTATATATTAGGGAGATTAACCTTCTGCCATATGAATCAGTTTACTCAAAATAGATGCCAGGCAAGGTACGGGTTATGCATTTTTCTCAATTTGTTGATTGTCTTTTCACTTGGATTTATAGTACTTTTCTCCAATTAAAACCTATTTATTTATTTAATTAAATGGATCAGTCTTTATAGTTTCTGTTTTTTAACATCATGCTTGGAAAAACCTTTCCCTTGGATTATAGAAACCATCTCATAAATTTTCTTCTAGCTCTTCTGTGATTTTTCAGACATTTAAGTATTTATTCTATCTGGAATTAATGTGGGGGGAAGATACTGGCTGAGTATCCGAAATTACCATTTCTACGTGTTTAACCCATTATCCCAGAACCATTATTTGAGAGTCCACTGCTTTTCCACTTTGATCATACACGAAATTCCCTGGGGTTTAGATCTAATTCTGTTTCCCTTGTTCTGTTCCACAGATTACCATGCTGCTGAGAGATACAAAATTATGTCATCAAATGGCACTGTTAGCTTTCACTCACAGAGCTGGATGGAGGTGTTTGGACTGCACTGAGGTGGTGTCCCAAGGCTGCCAAGAGGTGGCCCCTGAAAGAACCTTAAACATGTACTAGGAGGAGCCAAGTGTGGGTCAGGGCGGGGAGCGAGGAGGGCGTTCTAGGCAGAGACGCTAGTGTGAGTGGTCCCGGAGGTTAATACTTGGAGTGGGTGCGTGTGTGTGTGTGTGTGTGTGTGTGAGTGAGAGAAACAGGAGAAGCATGTCACGAGAATGAGGTTGTAGCCATGGTCTGGCGCCTAACGTTTGCAGTTCTCCCTGCCATGTAAGAAATTTGGATGTATTTTCAGATGGTGTGTCTCGTTCAAGTGTTTTAAGGCGAGGCCAGATACTGACTGATTTGTGTTTCAGATGTTGTTTGCTTTTCATGGGTAGGATCCATTCTGGAGAAATTCACCCGTAGGCAAGGCGATTGCTAGACGTTTCCGTACTCGTTTGAATAAAGGATGACAAGGACCTGAACTAAGGCGGGGGCGGTGGAGGGAGAGAAGGGGGGCCGGTGTGAGGCCTGTTCAGCGCTGATCATGCAAGACAATTGATGCTGCAGGTGGAAGAGGCGGGGGTGGTCCCCGGGTTCCCAGCATTGCTGAACGGCCTCAATTTTCTAGACTTGGAGGAGACAAGACTGCCTTGTGAAGAGGAAGAGATGGCAGAATTGACTTGGTGACTTTAGGAGAATGACAGGGATGAGAGAAGGATCTGACCAAACAAAATCCATGGGCTGTCCAGCCCAGGTGCCCTGTGAAGGCCTCAGGTAGGGTGTTCACACTGTGAATTCCACATTCACTTCCTGTTGGTAGACTCCTGCCCTTCCCCCACAACTACCCCCTGAAACCCGCTGAAGGAGTCTAGAATTAAAAAACAAACAAACAAACAAACAAAACAACTGGATACTTAACCTAGCTGGTGGGAAACAAGTTGCGGTTTCTCAGTTTCACATATTATCTGCATCAGCAGCTAAATTTCTAGATGTGCTTGGCAGATGGTTTTTGAAGCTGGCCGACTCTGAGTAATGATGACCCTCTTAAAGTCACAGTAAGAAGGACTTGTTGGAGCCGATGGAAAATCTCCCCACGGATGCCAGGGCTGATGTCCTGCTTGCAAAGTGTCCCTTTGTTTGTCCATACAGGCTGGTCTCTCTCGAATCAGAGGAAGAATTAATTTCGCTAATTGGAAGGCTCTTGCCAATAATCAGATTCACGGCTGATGTGAGTTACGATATGAAAAGCCATCAAGGAAGAATAAAATGCATATGATTTGTGCCACCAAACTGCCACCTGTGTGTCATTAAGTAAGGAAATATGGGTAACACTGTCACCATCCTCAGTTTATACTTACTGAACCCCACGGTGTTCGAGGTCAGTCTTACAGATAGTCACTTGGTCAGGTTGAGGACACTAATAATTTATGCTGGGCATGTAGAGAAGCTCCCTGATTTGGCTTCCTTTACCATCTGTGTGCTGCCTGGGCAGATCATTTTTTAGAATCTGCTTGTCTTTTTTTTTTTTTTTTTTTTTGACGTATTTATAAGCAAGGCGGGTTGTTTTCCTGCCAAAAAGAGTGTTCCAGATACAAAACCCTCACACACCCCTTCTGTACCCCCAAGACTTTACACTCCAGAGAGAGTAAAGTGGGGAGATCGGTAGACAGAGGTCTGCAGGATCTCAAATTTTCCTTCTCCCAGCTGAGGTCTCCTTGGCTCAGAATTGCGGAGGAAGGGGGCCTGGGCGTTCTGGCCTGGATTTTTTTGATTTCAGCTGCAGGCTTTGTTGTGTTTCGTACTAATGAAGCAGTGCTTAAAATGTTATGGGGTGGAATCCAAATCATCTTCCTGGGTCTTCTCTTTGGGAGCCAAGAACAGACGAGTAAATGGGTCAGGTGGGAGGTGGAGGAGAAGCCTTGAGCAAAGCCGAGGGTAGGGAGAACTGCCCAATAATGGAAGTGAGAAAGAGATGCCTGGTGGTAATGAACCCTGGGAGTGCTGAGTGTGCGTGTATCCACAAACAGGTGTGTATTCGTATTTACAGCCGTATGTCTGTATGTGTGTGAGACCACGTAAAATTTTTGATGCAGAAAACATTTTACTTATATAGGTTGATTTATGGACACAAAAGTGAATGGAGGAAAAAAAAAAAAAGAGAGAGAGAATATTGCAGTACGTAGCCCTGAAGCAGTCCATCTGAATGGTAATGAAAACCTAGATTTTTTTGAGGAGCCGATTTTGCCACTTAAATGCAGTTTGGCTCATTTTTGTCTAAGTATCAGAGGTACCAAATAAGAGTCAGCTTGTCAGAGGTGGGCTCAACGCTTAAAGGCTAAATTTGTGCTCATTTCTACATACGTTCATTGAGTGCCCGCCTCACTGCTCCAGTTTTGCTTCCTCCTGTCCTTCTCCTTTGCTGGGTCTTCCTCCTCCTCCTTTCATCTCCAGACGCGGGGGTTCTTCCAAGCTCTGAACATGGTTGCCTGAGTCCCTCTTACTCGTCTTTGTGCCTCCTGGCCTGCGGAGGTATTTTTGACTCTGGTGGTCGATCCTGGTGGCCTGTGACCCAAATCCACTCCACCGTGATCCCAGACACACAGCTCTGCTGCGTTCCCCAGGCCTCCCTGCGGGGAGGTGGCCGTGGGAGTGGGACCTCTCTAGTGGAAGGTGGGCGGACAGGATATGTGCCCTGTGTAGCCCTGGTGCACGGAAGGCTCTCGCAAGTGCCCCTCTCTGAACTTTCCTCCTTGAGGCTCAGCAACGTGGGCACTGCTACCGAACAGATGATATCCCCCATCCCCATGTGAGTTTCTTACATTACCTCGTGAGAAATTTCTTACTACTAAAGCCACAGAATTTGGGGGTCCGCTTATAAAATTTGGTCCACCCTCATGAAGACAACTCCCGACTCTCTATATTTTTACCTAGAGCTTGGGTGATGTCTCTCAGGACATCAGTATGTTGAACTCAGCTTGTCTGAAAAGTGACCGCACCTCCACCCTGCCCGAACTCTGCTCCTTTTCCATCTCTCTCTCTCTGTAAACAGTAAGCTGGCCAGGCAGGGCCCAAGCCCCAGACTTGGGAGCCATTTTTGACCGCTTTTACTGCCACACCCCTCACTCCTTCCATAGGTCTGCAGACTTCAGCCCTGGGCTAAATTTGGCCTGTTGGCCTGCTTTTTGTAAATAAATTTTTATTGGAATACAAACACACTCATTCACTTGGATATGGTCTCTCTCATTGTTTATTTCTTACCCAGACAGCAGAGTTGAGCAGTTGTGGCAGAAACTGTATGGTTGGCAAAGCCTAAAATTTCCCTGTCTGGCCCTTTAAGGAGAAGGTTACCATCGCCCGACCTAGGATTGTTGAAGTCTGTGAATTCTGTCTTCTTAATATTCACTTGAACCCATCCAACTCTCCATTTCCATCATTGCCATCACCATCCTCGTCTGGACTACTGAGACAGCATCCTAAGTGGTTTCTGTGTATCGAGTCTCACGGTTTTATAATCCATTCTCCATATGGCAGCCAGAGTAATCTTGCTAAAAGGAAAATGCTGAAGATCTATTTATTACTACACTTAGCCTGCTCTAACGACACAACTCCCACATCTCTGTGTCTTTATCTACAACCTCAGTCTCTCTCCTGAAACTCAGATCCAGATACCACTACCTTGGTTAAAAATTTTTCAGGGCCTCTTGTTGCCCTTGGAATAAAACAGCTGAGGTCCAGACTGCCTCCTCACTTCAATCTCAGCCAATCTTTACTTCCTTAAGTGCTTTGAGTACATCGTGTTCTCACTCGTCTCTGGGTCTTCCCCTCCTCCTTCCCGTGTTCCTCTTCTGCCTGAGAAGTCCTACTCATCTCACAGGTCCAAACCGCAAAGGACTCTGTCTAGGGGCCCCTTGTGATTTCCGGGTTAGGTTTGATCTCCTTCCTCTGTGCTCTTAAAGCACCCTGTGTTTCCTCTGTCCTAGTGACTACACTTCACTCACCTTATTTTTTCTCTCTCTTCCTACCACCAACTGTAAATTCTGCAAGAGAAGGGGCCGTGTCTGTATTGAGTCTTGCTGAAACTCCAGCATCCTTCAGACTGGGAATGTGGCTGGCAGGCTGTGGGCAGCGCTGTGGGGTAAGACCGAGTCACATTTCCTGCCCTTTCCTCCATCCAGGAACTTACAATAAAAAGGAGAATGCCTTTTTTAGAGTAAGGATGCTAATTGAATTAATTAAGTCCAAAGAAAATAAGTGACTTGGGGAGCAAATTATGAGATAGGTAGGTACGAGGTGGGAGAGATCCAAGAGCAGAAGAAAACACGAGATACTGCACCTATAAACCACACACAAGCACTCAGTGAGTGCTGAAACTTCCTAGCCGTCTAACACTACAAATGGCCATTACCTCCCTCTCCCCACCCCTGTCTGAGTGTGACAGTGTCAGCCATCTTTAGTCATAAACATTAGGGGAAAGAGAGCATTTCTTTAGCCAGAAATGGCTGGAGCCGTTGTCATCTACTCACTGTTATATTCAGTCTTACGTTGGTTTGTTCAACAGTGTTAAGCTTGGTACCAGATGCGTGGGACTCAGATACTAAGGGGCTAGAAGGACCTACTACATAAGTGGGAAGGCAGACACCTCAGATATAATTACAGCACAATATGGTGAGCGCTGTCATTAGCAATTGGTCCCAACTCGTATGAGAGTGCAGAGGAGGAGATTCTGCTTTTACCCATTTCTGGCAAGAGGAAGATGGAAATGTTGTGTGTCCGCTTGTTCGTGGGAGGAGTGAAGGGAGCAGGTGACGTTCAGCTCTCCTGTGGTCTGGTTTTGCTTGAGTAGCTTCTCATCGCTGCCCTGCCACTCTTCCGTGGGGCTGGGATAGAGATAGCCTGCTGTTTTCCACATGAATTTGCTTGGCAGATCGAATAATTCATGCATTGCTGCGGGACCAGCAGTAACAGCGTTTCTGACATATTCAGTTGAGTCATAGGACAGAAGGCAGACAGTGTTCTCATGATGTCACCACCCCTCCCCAGTCTCCCCGAGGAGGAGACACAGTAGAAAACTCAGTTCCCGGGCGGTGACCGCTTGACAGAGCCCCATGGGGACAAATCACACTTGAATAAGAGCGGGACCCTGTAAGTGAGGTTTGAGTCTGCATGTGAAGCCTTGTTTAACAGACGACTCACTTGGCTGAGAACAAGCCCCAGTCTTTGTGGGCAAACATTCACACCGTTTGACTTTAGAATCTCCTTTTGCCTCATTAAGCCAGAGAACACAGAAATGAAGTGACAACGTGGTTGGAGAAATTTTGTGTTTTCCTCCGGTTCTTTCTTTTAATTTTTCTCAGTCTTTTTTTTTTTTTTTTTTTTTTGGTCCTTTGGCATTCTTGTTTTTCTTGCTCACCTCTTTCCGTCATTCTCCAAAATTTCTTGGAAATAGGCTAATCCTGATTTTAAAAATCTCATTGGTCACTGATAGTGTCAGTAATTGAGAGCATGCATTCAAATCTCATCAAACTGGGGAGACTTGGGTGATTCATTTAATTGAGCTTGCTAAGCCTCAGTTTTTTCATCTTAAAAATGAGGATATTAATACTATCATCTGCCTAAAAAGATGGTTGTGAAGATTCAATGAGATAATCTTGATAAGATCCTGGTATGTCCTAAGAGCTTCTTAAGGCTGCCTTTTGTTATCAGGTCCAAAACTCAGCCTTGCTTACTGTTTCTTTGTTTACAGCATCGGATGCTTTTCCTTTGTCATTTTAATCAAGACAGTGGGAGGAGCCTGCTGAAAGTTTATCCCTAAGGTCTCATACATGACTTTTGACTCCTTGGTTGCTTTATATTGGCTAAGACTTCATTTATTTTAGGAGATTTCTCATTGTTTAAAACCACATGGCAATTTTTCTCTCCCCCCAGGTCTTCTAAAAGGCCGTGGCAAGTTTCTTCCATTCCTGAGGCGGGCGAATCTGATAGGTGATGGGGATGATCTCGGCAGGCAAGGTGTTCTCATTCCCCAGAAAACCTGGGAGGCCACCCAGGCTGGGCTCCGAGTGGAGCTCCCAGCCGTCTAAAAGTCCAGAAAGATGGAAAAAGCAGAAGAGTTCAGATGTCCATAACGTACTAGCCATTTTTCCACCACGAGCATCTTAAAGAAAAAAAAAAAGTCACCATTTAATACTTCTCTTCCCAGAATTTCCTTTTGAACTGAGGCCTTACATAGTTCGGGTCTGAATTGCCAAGCACACTGCCTCATTTCTTCATTATGTAAGCTATTAACAGGTCACTGCTCAGATGTTGGAATGCCTGCTTTAGGCTAACAGCAAGGTGCCCAGATGAATCTCAGCTGTGCCCGGAACACTTGTGCTCACCTGCGCTCCCCAGAGAACCACTGCACTCAGCTCCTCACCATTAGCTGTGAGTCCTGCATAGAAGCTTCATTAGATCAACGGCTTCTCCTCTCTGCTGCCTTCCCAGTGGCAGTGACCTACCCAGGGGAATGGAAAGAAACTATGCAAAAGGCAGATGGCAATTACTGGGAAGCGAAACTTTCTGCAGAAAATACAGATCAACTAGATCTGAATGGAGGGAAATAGGAAGAGACCCTGTGTGGGAAAGTGTCATCTAAGTGAACTTGAAAGCTGGGGCGGAATCTTTGGCGCCAAGCTGGGTTTTAGAGCAAACACCCTAGAGAGTGACCTTGGGGAGCCTGAGAAATTGAGGAGGAGCAGCGTGATTTACACAGTGAGGCCAGAAAGAAAGTAAATGCTTAAGAAACCGTTCTTTCTAAAGAATATTAGCTTGAAAGAGACATTCTAAACACGATTTCTTTGAATCCATTGCAAAGCTCAAATATTTATATTGATGCTGTTTAGCTCAGGCCATGGAATTTTTTGGTTTGGGCTGACACAGGATACGTATTCCCCTGTTGTAATTATCTAGGGAAAATATTGTTCCAAGAAGTTCATAAAAAAGACATAACTTGTCACTGTCTGTGATTGGCGGTAGCGACTGTGCATAACAGAGGCTTGGCTTGATTAAGCTCTGAATCCTTTCTTGTTTCCGTAGAGGTCCCATCATTCAGCCTGGTAAATGCAAACATGGGAATGCAGCTGTTTCTGAAGATTCTCTGGAGGGTGATGGTCCCTAGAGGCGTTCCAGGGCCTCAAAAACAAAGATATCATTATCCCCTAGTCATTACTGATGGGGGCTTGCAGTGCTGTCATGGGACTGATGCTCCCATCTTAAAAGGACTTGTGATTGCCCTTTGAGGCCTCTCCGAGGGTCATTAGAACTTACTACACTTTAAATAAATGAGTTAGGAGACATCCTGGGACTTTAGACTTTTGCTTATTTTCCTCCTTAATTTAGGCGCACTCTTCTTCCTTCCTTTGACAGTTCAGCTCCGGCATCTTATCAGGCAGAGCTGGGGAAGGTCCTCCCTGACCACTTGGGTTCCTCTGTAACTGACATACTTGTCTCTACTGCATAGTCAAGAATCTGATATTCATTACATTTTGCTCTTTTCAGTCATTCAAATATTATTGTTCAGAAAGATTAAAGGGGGCAATAAGATACTTACATACATGACTGAAATATAAACTAGAAAGCGATGTAGGAACTCAAGTGAAGGAGATGATATTTCTGGCTAGGACATCGGAACAACCTCATGGAATAGGTTAGATTTAAGGTAGAACTTGGGGAAAAAAAAGGTGCTGACAGATGAATTGTTTCTTGCACAGAATGTTACACCTTCATTAGCTTAGAATCCGAGTTCTCTTCCGTAGTGTCCTTCCTGACATAATGGTTCGGTGGTTGACCCAGAGTAGGTGCCTCATATATGTTTGTCACCCGAGGCAATGAAATAACCATTCCCCTAGGGGGAGAAGGGTTGAGGTGCTGTAACGGAAACATCCAACCTCACAGCAGAACAAAAGCAGATCCTTGCCCAGGGGTCCTAGAATGGTTTTCAAGAGGGCATGTTTCCTTTTACCTCCTTCTTGGCTTCTTGGACCCCAGTTACTTTGATGCCACATTAAAGAGAAGGTGAAGGAGTGAATGAGGGTCTGAGCGGTAGAGTCTGGCTGCTTTTACAAAATCATCTTTGAAGTTGGATCTGTGGCTGCTTCATCCTGGAGTGAAGAGAAGCCATCCCAGAAATCCAACTGAAGTTGGCTGTGTATAAGCCTCACTGGTTTTGTTTTGTTTTGTTTTTTTGTTTATTTGCCTGACGCTGTTGCCTCTGACATGTCTGCTGTGCATTTAATTAAGAAAGGTTATACCTGATTCAGATAGCCACCAAATGAGAGTAGTGAGCTCTGGAGAGATCCAGGAGTCAGGGGACGCTAGGTCCTCGGTTCCCACCAGCAGACCTGCTTCTGCACCTGAGGAGACACTTGCCGTCCTTTCTGAAGCTGCTCCGCTTCCCGGTCCCCACTTCGCCCATCATCAGTTACCAAAGGGCCATGGATGAACTGGCACTGGGGGGCAGGATCTGAACATTCCTCCTGCCTTGTAGGGCTGTCCCCACCCTGGCTCTGCTAGACAGTTGCGGGAAGCTCACAGTGATGCATGGCCATCTGCTGGAGGAGAACTTGTCTGCAATTACCTGCCACTGACCTTGGCCTAATTTGTCATGTTTTGGCTGATACTCCAAAGATGAAGGATGAGGTACCTATTCGATGTGATGTGCCACATCCTTCCTCCAAAGTGAAGTTTGTTTTCTTAGCCAAGGATTCTATTCTGTTATATTAAAAACCCAAGGTTTATTTTATAAACGTGACAACTAGACTTTATATGAGTAGTCTTCCATAAGCCCTAAGCAGAACATGTAAAATGTCATTCTAAGTGCCAGGTTTGTTTTTTTTTTTTTCCCTAATCCCATTTTTTTTCTCTCACAGAATTTTGAAAACGGCTTAAATCTAATTGGCTCCCCCAGGATCTCAGCTCCTGATCCATTTGCGGTGCTTCTTTTTTGCGAGGCATCTGGAGAGACTGAGCTGCCGCTGCTGGTCGGCACGCAGGGGAGGAGGATGCTGCAACTTTTTCTTTTCCTTCCTTAGAAACTTTCAGATTTTGGCTCAAGTCTTCCCGAGCTGCTTCGGTGTTTGATTTTTGCAGTTGTCTTGGCAACACTGAGTTCTGCCTTTCCTGTTATTGAATTTCCTATGAATGAGAATGGCGGCCACAACCACCACCACCGGTGGTGGCCAGCTGCATTTACCCTGAAAGAAAAATGGAGAGAATAAAACAAAAAACAAAAACAAAAACAAAAACATAGTAGTGGCAGAGTCTAGACCCTCGTAAACGATCCTTACCAAGCCCAGTTCTAATAACAGGCTTTATGTGGATCTAGTCTACTAAAAGTCAGCACCTGTTTGCACAACAGAGCTGAGTTATTTTTAGTGGCCCAGAGTCGGGTGTTCCTGAAGTCTGAACAATGAGAGAAGACTGACAGAATCTCTCCCCTAATCACAGCGAGGCCACACCTTTGAAACCCCACATCGTGAGGCAAATAAGAGAGTAGCTCCCTAATCGTAGGGAAAGGGAAAGGGGGAGTGTGTAAGCAAGCCAGGGGCTTTTCCTGTTTTTTTCGAAAATGTTCATTTTAGCCAGATAGTTAAGGATCTGAGCTATAACCACAACAGAAACACATACTTATGGTGTTTATTTTTAAATATATTAATTATTAAAGGGTATTTAAAAGGCTCTGGTTACAGAGCCTCAGTTCCACTGTGCACTTGAAAGCTAGGAATAAGGAAAGTCAAGCCATCTAGGAGACAGTTGACCTGCTTTGGGACAGCCACGCTGAGGGCACACCGTGAAGCCAGACAGGAAAGCCTGGGGAATGCAGCGCTTAGGCTGCCTTTTGTTGTTGGATTAGAAGGAGCGTATGAAGCTGTAGCAAGAAACTCGTTCCTATTTTGGAAGAGAAATGATTTAAAGTCTATATTCGGAGAGCCTTATCTTGCAATATTTGATATCGCCTTCTCTTAAACACAGGCCAGAAGAGTAACAATTAAGAGTGGGTTCAAACTTTGTTTTGATTAAATGCCTCTTGGTTTTGTGTGTGTGTGTGTGTGTGTGTGTGTGTGTGTGTGTCTGTTTGTGTAGGACCCAAGTGAGAAAATCTGTTTAATTGCAATCTGATTGTTCTGTTATTGGGTAGGCAGAACTTGCCCAAGCATAGAAAAACCTAATTTTAGGCTTAGCAGGCAATGAAGGTAATCATAAGACATGTTTATTGCGTTAAAAACAGTAAGCTCCTTGTTCATTCATTTAAGACTATTTCTCAAGATCTTCTTCCCAAGATAAAAATTTGTACACCTGCCAAACGGGATAAGGGCCAGCCAGACTCCATGTACTCGTTCTGTTGTCCTCAGGGAGACAGCACAGACCAGGGGCACTGGGAGTCCAGCGTTAGCACTGTCGGTGCCTCCACAGAGCAGTACAACCACCGGTGAATGGCCGTCTCATTGGCCCTCGGTTTTTCTCATGTATGAAATAAGAAAACTCGATTAGGGGACCTATGAGGCCCTTTCTGCCTCTAACAGTCTATGAAACAAAGGTGTAAACAGTGGAAGGAAAAGCAGGAGGGATTTTCTGGACAGAGGAGGAAAAGAGTCAGGGCAGGACTGCAACGAATTTCTGTCTCTGTCTTAGTTCAACCCCTGCCTCCCTGATGGTTTGAGGTCACTCAGAAATGCTCCTCCTGCCTGCCCCCCTTACACGCTCTCCTTTTCTCTCTTTCCCATGTTTCTTCACCTCTTTACATCCTTACCCATCACCGTCTTCATGTCTGTCTGAGGAAGAGATGGGTATAATTGGTCAGGAAGACACAAGGAAAATCATGAAACTTGGAAAGAGAATTTTCCACTTTGCTTTCTCCCATTCATGTCCTAGGATCTGTAATAGCTTCAGTTTGACTAAATAAAAAAATGAAACTTTTAAACTCACGGGTTGTATGTTCATAATGATGGTAATCACGATACAGGTGCCAACGCTGAGCGCTCGCTGTGTGCCCGGAACCACTCTTAACGCGGTGGGAGGGATAACTTAGTGAATCCTCGTAACAGCCCTAACGAGGTGGGTCCTGTTATTCGCACCATGCTGTGGAGGAAGACGCTGGATCAGAAAGGTTGAGTAACTTGCCCTTTCGGGTCCAGCTCATTATGGCAAAGTTGGCTTTCGTTCCCAGGTAGTTGTTTTCCGGTTTTGCTGCTTTTATCCACTCGGCTTGCTGCATCTCCTCCCAGGCAGAGATGATATGTTTTATTCATTTTTCGCATCCCCTAGAGAGTTTGGTACAACACTTGAGGAAAGTGTGCTTTGAATTCGTGTCGGATGGAATTAAAGGCACTGTGTCCTCCCTGGGAGAGGGAGCTGTCCAAGGCGGCCGGTGCCCCCGGGGGAGAAGCTGTGCTGTTGTGCCTCTCAGCTCTGCTTGTTGACAAATCTTTGACTTGGTATTTGAAAGCATCCACCTCCTGTCTGTGTGAACGCTTTTAATTTAGAAGTTTCAGTTTTAATATAGTTAGACTAGTTTAAAGGAGTCGAATTGTGTTTCTATGCAAACAGTGAAGCTGTAATATTACTAAAACAAATGTAGCTGGTAGGTTAATATATGCACCAAGAAATAGCTAGGAACAGAGGATCAGTGGCAGCGCTAGCTTTAGTTCTTAGGAAAAAAAAAAATTCCTTTGAGGAATTTTAAATTTTGTTTGCTTGAACTCAGTTGGCTTTGGAAGTATGCTAGTTTTTCACTTTTGAACATTTGACTCAGGAAAATAAAAATAGATCAATATGTTTACATTCCAGGGTCAGTCTTTCTTCATTTATGACGTTAAGGGTGAGAGAAGGAAATCAAAGAGCTAATTTTTTAATTTTTGTTGCCGTGGTACAAGGATATGGTACAATATTGCCAAGAGGCACTTAGTCAGTGATTTCGAGGACGTCTGTAATAGAGGGTGAAGAGTGCGTTGTTTATTCATTATGTCCTCTGAGATCTCACCTGGTGGTCAGATTTCCAGCAGCTCCATCATCTGGAACATATATATGTGCCCAAAAGTATAGGACCATGGAAGATTAATGTTAGAAAGGATCTTTGAGATCATTTAACCCAAACTTCCTTATTTTGCAGATGAAAAAGTACAGCCTTAAACGAGTCAGGGGCCTAGTCATGGATTAGAATAAAGTCGTCAAATAGAAAACAGTAATTACAAAGGTTGCATGCTATTTACTCTATTAATTCACTTTATAAATATTTGTTGAGTGCCTACTACGTACGGGGGATCTAGCAGGTCTCCTTGGACTCGGAAAGATGTGGGTCCTCCTTGAAGCTCTTACTAAACATGTGTCATGAGGCCATAGCTGAGAAATACCTGAGAATGATTCCTGGTAAACTCTTTGAAGATGACAAAGATTTTGTCTTGTTAATTACTCAGTGTCACATGCCTTCCTGAGGATGAAGCTACTGACCATGGGAAGAAGTGAAAGCCATGATCACAGCGTCAAAAGCTGGGAACGTTTAGTGTGAGCAAATCTACTGACTTACAAAGCCTACAAAGAGTTATAACTTCTCATTCCATTGTTAAGTCTTGAGTTCATGTGGATAACCCTGGGTCAAGAAAATGCTGCATCTCTTTCGACCTGTTCTTTTAGCAAAGTGGTTAAGTATACCATGCGTTTTAGAAAAGAATATTGATGGGCTTCGGTTCTCTGGGACATTTACTCATCTAGTCATCACCACAGTTAGTCATCAAAATCGGCTGAACACCTGCTATACACAACAGCTTCTCTCTGAACCAGGAGTAGACAAGTTTGATGTTGGTGGAGGGGAGGTGGCCCATCATTGTCGAGAACTGATGTTTATCCGTTAGCTTTCCAGCAGGGTTTTGTATACTGAAGCGCCATTGTGAAGGGTGGTATGAAAGGGGTCATGCTAGACTTGTGATAGAAAGGGGGAAATAAATAAGCGACAGCAGCTTCTGCAACCTGGGCCGTGTACCGAGTCTGTGACGTCATTTGATCCTCATCAGTTCCGTGTGGTACTCGGAGGTAACCGCATCTTGCTGACGAGGAAGCTTAGAATCAAGGACTGAGTTAATGTGCCCAATATGACACAATGGCAAACATCAGGATTTGAATCTGTATCTATGTAGCTTGGCCCATTGAGCTTAAAGCAAGTGGCATTTCCTTCTGTAACTGACATGGGGTGCAGCTTGATGGACACATGCATTCATCCCTTTGTGTGCCCATCCATCCATCCAACAAATATTTGAAGGCCAGCTTTATGTCAGACTCTTTAAGGAGAGGCAGATATGAATGAACAGAAATTTGAACTACAGAATAATGTAATAAATGATAAAAGTGCTTGACAGAACCATACAACTGTGATGGCTTTTTATTTTAGCCTATAGACTCAGTACTGTTACTTTAAGATCATACCTTACATTTGGGGGATTTTTTGTTTTTGAATTTTAGAAAATATTGATTAGCCATGGAAACAGAATTAAATCATTTATAGTTAGCAAATTAATTTTTGTAACTGCACATTGGTGCTACGTTGGTGATGTAGGCCTCATGACTAAACAAAGGCAAGCTTTCTCTCTCTCTACCTTCAGGCTGTAGTTTCCCCATCCAGCGTCCTGTGTGATGGTGTAGGCACATCTGTTGTAGCACCTCCCAGATTCCAGGTAAGTCAGTATCAGCGGGCGCTGGTTTATTGCCTCACCAATTCTGAATTAGTGAAGCCTAGATTAGTGAAGTTTACAGCACATAGAGGACAAGAAATAGACTAACAGCGTGTTCTAGAAAGCACAGGGTCCCCAGTTGCAAGATCGGGGTTTGAGTGAAGGCTCTTTCAAACCTGTGTGGCACTGCACAAAATTTTAAGTCTCTGTGAGCCTGGGTTTATTGATCTCATAGTGTGTATGGCACGTAGTTGTTGTGAGAATGAAATGACACTGTAGATGTGAAAAATGCTCTGCAAAGAAAGCGATGGTGTGTAATTGTGTAAGGATAGGGTCATCACTCTGATAATTGGCTGGCAAGGGTTTCAGGTGTCTTACGAGGATAAAAGGGTATTTGACATCAGGCCCAAGCTGTGAAAGAAAGGCAAGAAATAGAGCTGTGCAGAGAGGTTATTTTGCCTGTAAAGGGAGAGGAGTGTGGCGTTCGCCGTGCTGTTGCCCACACTGTTCCTTGCCGTTGCCCATGACAGGTACCACTGGGGTCCTGCATCCTCCTGCTTCCAGGCTCTGGAGTCGCCTCTAAGATGTCTCTCAGTGGTGTTGAAAGCCTGCTACCCTGGATGCCTCCCCGGTTTCTAGTCCACTGCTTGCTTTTGGCCATTCCTACTCGCGTGCTTGTCTGCCCTCCAGGCCCCCACCGTCGGCCCACCTGGCTCGCTGACTTAGGCTCTAACTAGGCTCTGAGTCCAGCCCCCTGTGAACTATCCTCAGTTTACCTGCACTCTTGCCATCTGTCTTTCCTTAACTCTCTTCGCAAATCGCAATCACCACACTACCAAAAAGAAGAAAGAACATCCGAATGGAATGAGAAGACAGAGTTAGGAAAATGATGTACCCGAGCAGGGCTCTGTAGGCAGATAGGGCCCGGTGGAGGATCTCGATGTGAATGAAGCTGTGGATTGTTTCAGAGAGAGAGCTGCGCGGGTGTCTGTCTAACCACAGAGCAAGTGTCCACTCTCCTTCCGTGTGTGCTGAGCGTGTTGGCCGTGGGTATCTCCGGGAAAACATTTGGTAAGAAAATCAACATTGATGGGGACTGATTCCCATCTTTACATATGATTTTAACACTGAAAAGTGATTTTCTAAATCCCCTGGTTGGAGGTCAGGGAGCAGCTGGCCAAACATCTCAAACCCTTTTCTCCCTAACCTGCTGCTCGGGTGCTCAGTCCGGTTACCATGGGTACTGCTGGCTGCGACCACGCGGTCCGCGCATGGGGCTGTGCTTGCAGCGTCGGGGTCCTTTGGAAACACATCGTTAGAGAAAAGCGGCAGAGAGGAAGTCTGCAAATCAACAAGAAAAGCAGGCAGCCCACAGTCGGGAGGAACGGAGTGTATGTCTCACAGCGACAAACACGGTGGCGGACACCCCCTCACCGTTTCCCTCTCAGGCGTCAAGATGTGAGGTGGGAGACTCGCAGCTTCTGGGGGAGAGCCTGGTGGCTGGAAAAGGAGTGTGTCGTGAAGCCCTGTAGAGGTGGTGTACAGGCTAGCAGTGCGGCCAGCCCTCCCAGGCCCGCCCCCCGTCTTCTTTAAATATGATCGGAATGGTTTTAGCAGTTAACTTCATCGAGTTGAATTTTGCTCCTTTAAATAATGTTGCAAAAACCAGACCTGTCAACCTTTTGCTTCTAATGTTTTTATTTCCCTTTTCCTAATACGTGGTGCTTTTCGTGTGCTTTGAGAAACCCAGAGAAGAGGTGAGGAGGTCCCAGTGAGGCGGATCAGGAGACAGTATTACGCCCGTTTCTTCTGTTTTGGAGGAAGCTCCGTCTCTGTCACCCCAAGGAGGTTTCTGAAGGGCTTGTGCGTGAGAGGTCTTGTTGTTCATAATTAAAACGTCTGGTTAAAAATCAGTGTCACGTTGCACTTGAGTATTTGACTTGCTCTCTGTGAGGTTTGCTTTCATGTTATTGATTTTTTTTTTTTTAAGATTTGTCAGCCACATTTTATGGCTGATTTAAATAGTGTCCAGACAGGATGGGTAAAGGAAAGGGGGCAGCACCTCACCACCCCTCACCTCATCCGAAGTGTGTGTCCCACAGCATGTTGTGGATGGTTTACCCTGAGGGGTGTGATGTGCGGTGTGGACGCCTGGTTCCTAGTTCAGCTCTGCTGGTGCCTGGCCCTGTGACTTCCCGCAAGGCTCTTCACCTCATTTGCCCTCGGCTTCCTTGCATGTTAATGGGCACACAACAACCACAACCGCAACACAACTCTTTCCCTTTATTTCTTGAAAGATTGTTGAAATGATTTCAAATATTCTTGGAATTGCAAAGCCTGTCTATTAAACATGACATATATTTGCACATATCCCTATACATAAGTGTATGTGAGTGTACGTGTCTCTCTCTCCCTCACACACACACACATTTGCTTTTCTGATGAAGGCAGAGGTCACGCCAGTCGCACTTGAGCTCCCTTGATGGACCCGGATGCTCCCACTGCCTCCTTCGGGCTCCACGTGGCACCTTGTGTGGTCCTCACAGGTAATTTCCCAAGGCCCTTCCCCGTCTCAGTGAACAGCATCTCCTCCTGTTCAGAAATCATCTTTAGCTTCTCGTTCTCCATCACCTCCCACTTCCAAACTATCCATCGTCAGTCCCGTCAGCTCTTCTTTCAAAACATATTTCACATCCAGTCACTTCTGCAGCTGCCGCCCGCGACCACCACCGTCAGCCTTTGTTGACTCCTCTCTCTAATCCATTTCCCACACAGTAGCCCGGTGACTTGTCAGATACGTAAAACATGTGACGAGCCCCGCTTCACACTAGCTGGTGGCTCCTGGTGCCTTTAGAGTGGAATTCTACCTCCTCCCTGTCACCTCCTTGGTGTCATTCCCTGCCCTGCCTTGGTCACTATATTCTAGCAAAGCCGGACTCCTTTTTGTTCTTCAATGCCCCACACTTTTTTACTTTAAGAATTTTTTTAAAAAAGACTTCCTTTTTAAGAGTGGTTTTAGGTTCACAGCAGAATTGAGGAAATACAGAGAGTTCTCATATATCTCCTGCCTGAAGGCACAGTCTCTCCCACTGAGGACATCCCCCACCAGAGCGATACATTTGTTATAGTCAATGACCCTACACTGACATGTCACCATCACCCAAAGTCCATGGTTAACCTTAGGGCTCACTCTTAGTGTTGTACTTTCTATGGCTTTTGGTAAATGTGTGATGACATGTATCTACCGTTATGCAGAAGTCACACAGTGTCATACGGAAGTTCCACTACCCTACAGAGTCTCTGTACTTCTGTTCATCTCATCCTCTCCCCAGTCCCTTGCAACCACTGATCTTTTTACTTTCTGCATAGCTTTGCCTTTTCCAGAACGTCGTGTAGTTGCAATCATACAGGAGACGGGCGGTTCAGATTAGCTCCTTTCATTTAGTCGTGTGCATTTAAGATTCCTCCACGTCTTTCCACGACCTTGACCTTAAGGATTTTGCTGTAGCTCTTTGCTCTGCTTGTCTCCTCCTGTCTGCCCTGTTTACCTGGCCTCTCTTACCCCGTCACCCTACTGTCTGTGCTTCATCTCACTTGTTACCCTCTGATGTTCTCTCTTACTGTTTACTGCTAAGCTCTGTGGGAGTGGAGGTCTTGTCTGCCTCACTCCTGACTGCACCCCAGTATCAGGAACTGTTCTCAGTGCACAGCAGGTGCTCAGTCAATGCTGGGAGAGTTGACTGCATCAGTGACCTGAATATATTAACCCACTTCAGCTTTGCTCTTCTGTCCCACTTGGTTTTCAGGGTGGCAAACTCTCTCATTGACGCTGCTCCAGACTCTGTTCAGAGGAAGAGGCCGACATTCTTGTTAAGTCACTGAGGCTGAGAATTATTTCTTGTTCACCTCTGGCTCCTGAAGCTCTCTTGGTTGTCTGCTGAATGTAATGGGCCCCCAGGCAGATGGCAGTTGGGAGCCTTGGTGGCAATCGGTCACGTTGCCAGAGAGAGCAGAGGCGGGAGGAAATGATTAAGGGAAAAGAGCAGAAAAGTATGATTTAACATTTACTGAGTCACACGTTGGACTCAAAGCTGTGTATAACATAAAAGGCGAATTAGGAGACAAGTCAGAAATAAAATGAGTGAGCACGCAGACACACACAAGTACCACAGAGAGGAAAGTATTTCTCCGGACGCCTTCTCTCATTTACCAGACGGCACCCATATCACGATATATGGGCTGGTTCAGAAGAGAAGTGATGCAGCCCGTGCTTGTGGCCCGGTCATGCCCCGTGGGACACAGAGAGGCCTGCGATGTCATTACTGCTTTTTAAAGAAACTTTGTCCAAGGCTAACAGACTTTCTAGGGAGACCAAACCAAGTGAAGCTGAGTTTAATGTTCTCATTAAAATGTTAAGGAGCTTTATTCACGAACGACTGAAGCCGTAATTGCTTTGTCGTCATAAACTATGGAAATATGTGGGGATCTCTTAGCGAGGCATTCATGGGCCGCCCCCCCCCCCCCCCCCCCCCCCCGCCATGGGAAGGCCTGTTTAGCCGAGGGCGTGGCTGGATCTCGGGACTGAGAAGGGGATTGTCTGGGTTCTGTTATATCTTCCCAGGGTGCAGTGGAAGTGGTGGCAATGGGTGCCCTTTCCTTGCTCTGCCTTCATTCTGCAGCTCCTGCTGTGGATGCACAATTTGCCTGTTTGACCTTGAGTTCTAACTTGGAAATCATACGAGAAATGAACACTCGTATACGCACGTGCACAAAGATGCTGTGGAAGAAAGTGGTTTATATCCTTCCCATAAGCAGTAGCTTATCCAGGTGAGGTCAGAGGTCATAAAAGTGTTGAGGTGCTGGTGAAACTGAACAGGGAGTTGATCTGGAAAGGACACCACGTGGATCACAGGGGGAGACGGCACTCCGAGCGGGCTTTGGGCCGTCACAGACTTCCCCTCCTTTCTGCAGTTCTCAACGGCCCGGTGCAACAGCACAGCTGTGGGACTTGAGGGAGTGAAGGCAGATGACAAGTACAACTATTTTCTTCTTCCTGGAAATACTTACAATGATCTATAGGCAAGACTGAAATTGTAGAGCTCAGGCCCTCGTGTGATTAGGAAACTCTATTGCTGGACACCTCAAAATGAAATTTAAGGGGAGAAACGCTTAAAGCATGCTGTCTTTTCTTTAGTTTCTTATTATTAGAAGACCCTGCTTGTTGAATGGTAACAAACTTAGGTCTCATGATATGCAGATGTAGTAATATAAGTAATTGCTTTAAAATACTCTCTCCACGGATGGGCCATCGAGGCATTTTGCACTGGGTTGGATTTAAATTAAAATAGGTGCCCTAGGACTGCTGAAGTTTTCTCTTCAAGAGGCAGAATCCTTCTTTTCAGATTACAGGGTGCAGGGCGTTTGTTAAAACTGATTCGGGACTGAGGGGGCAATGGTGTTGAAAGTTACCACTGGTTCTTTCTAGATCTTTCTGGATGATAATGGGATAGGTGTCTGAAGATGTCTTTTCTTGGGTGGGGGAGGTGGTGACCATCTCAGCCCAATGATTTTAATGGTGTTAGTGTTGCTAATGTTGAAAAGAACTGCTTGTGAATTTTTGAACGTGAAGAAGTGAACGCCTACTCCGGGAACACTGATTATATGTAATAAATTACGTTTAAGACATTTTTAAGAGCAAGCGATAACCAGTTGCACCACCAGCTAGGCCAGCTCTGCTCTCACTCTTCGTTGGTTGATTGGAGTGACTTGCATCACTGTTTGGGGAGCTGCTAACCGGGTCCCTGAGCTCCCACGGGAGTCGAGAGGGGTGGGACCTCTCGGGGTTCTGAGTAGGCGTAGCTCCACCCATCACATCTCCTCGCTGCCCACCCCCACCCCAGCGTTTTCCAAGCTGGGGTTACAATCCGTTTCCTGGTCTTCAGAGTGAATCCATTCTGGAGCCTTCTTGGCTTGCCCCGGAAATCTTGGGGAGCCATGGTCAGGTCGTCACTTCCTAGTGTGACTCACAAAGTTTGAAGAAGAGGAATGCTGTGATGAGACCATCAGTAATGCCAGGGTGTGAACAAAACATCATGGAAACCAACGGAGGGACTGACTAATTTATCCCAGACTGCTGTGCTCTTTTCGAGAACTTTGGTCTGTTCTCGAGAGATTTTCTATTCGCTCATTTGCTATTGGAAAGTTAGCTGTCACATCTGACCACTCCGTGTCCCTACCCGGCCACCCCCTCTTCCCTTTCTACTCCTTGGAGATGAGTGACTTCCAAAACCCCGCGTTGACCTTATGATTAGGTGGCAATGCTGAAAGCTGGGGGAGATTTTCCATGTGCCGTAGTCTTTTCCTCCAGCTACTTGATTCTGTTGTGACTTAGGCTTATGTTGATGGATCAGTTGATTCTTTGATTAGTTAACTCATTCGTTCCTCACATGTTTGGGGAGCATCTCCTGTATTTCAGGGGCACACGCTACCTCTAGGCACCATAAAGGGTGAGCAAACCAGACCTGTCTGCGGAGTTTTGCTGATGGTTCGCAGGGGTTGAAAATAAGAGTGAAACACCTAACGAAAACCCAATTGCTTCTTTGTAATTCAAAGAGCATGTATCAGATTGCCCTTCCGCAGCCGCCTCTGCAGAGTTCTCCGTGAGTGCATTTCACGGGGGAAGTGGTTCCAGGCATTTTCTATATTACAATAATCTTCATCTACTTGCTAGGTTT
The DNA here is from genome assembly GCF_048773025.1 of Camelus bactrianus. Lineage (NCBI taxonomy): Eukaryota > Metazoa > Chordata > Mammalia > Artiodactyla > Camelidae > Camelus > Camelus bactrianus. The sequence goes on from NC_133552.1 coordinate 19,310,917, forward strand.
CCTGATGGGGCGTTATATGAACCTCTTTGTGTGCTGTGTTGTGCCTTTATCAGGAAGCACTCTGCTAACTCCTGCTGTATTGTCACCAGTAATCAGGCGCATGTCAGTCATCTTGGGAGGGTTTGGGGGATGGGCACAAGAGGGGCAAGATTAACACTAAGGAGAGAGCTGAATTCATGGTAGGGTGGTGGGAGCGTCCCTACAGAAAACCAGAGACAGAATGAAGCCCTTTTGCCTAGATTACTTTACACCTCTGTACCTTTTGAGTACACCAGCTGAACATCCCAGAATTGTCCTACATTTTTAAAAAACTGCTGAGAAAATGCTAGCTTACTATATTTTTTAAATTTTCTTTTTTCTTTTTTCCTTCTCAACTGTTGACCTGGCAGCAGGTCGAGAGAATCTTGGGAACTCCAAATGTGACAGTGGATCAGCGGAGGGGTCCAGCAATTGTCCTGTCACTTCTCACCTCTGGGCCGGGGAGGACTGGCTACACACGGATCACAGAGATTCGACTTGAGGAAAGGAGAGAGCAAAGAAGAGGGGAAAGATGTGTGGGAGTTTTAGTGAAGAAAAGGGAAAAGAGATAGAACAAGGGAAAAAAGGTAGAAAGATGCTCTGTTACCCTCGCTTCTCTTCCTCATTACAGGAACGGGTGAGAAACAGGCAGGCTGAGAGGGAGAAGAAGGGAGTTGAATCAGAGATGGGAGGGCGCTTGGAGGTGGTGAGGGAGAAGGAGAATGAGTCAGAGAAATCACAGGAGGAAGTGAGGGGGAAGGAGGCAGGGCAGGGTCTATTTAAATTCGGGGAGAGGAGACAGGCAGAGGCAGTGGATGACACACTGTGGTCTCACCGAGAGCCTTCCGTTGCTCCCAGCGGCGCACCTGCCAAATGGCCAGTGTCCCTCACTGAAGACAGTTTGCTGACTTTTGTGATAACTTTAATGCGATTCCCTTTATGTCCCCCGTATCGCTGGTTGAGGTTTCATTGACACTCTTGTGTGATCAGCCAGCAGCTGTGGAGGCACGGTTCTGTTGTCCCTGCCCCCTTGCAGTATTCAGCAGACTTCTGAGTCAGAGCTCCATGCATTTGATGTTTGCCATTCCTCCTTGTCTACAGGTAGGAGAGTTGAAAGGAGAAAAAATGTTCCCCAGGGCTGCCACAGTTACAGCTCGTGCATACAAATATTCAAAGCAGTTGGGAGGGGGGGAAACTATAAAATCACTATCCAACATTTTTTCTAAGCAAAGTAGTTGACTCCTTCATTGCTGGTCCGAACGCTCGCCCTAATCCAGCTTCTCACTCACTGGCCCTGTAGGTGGGCTGCTTCTTGAAAAATCTTTCCTCTTCTCTGTTGAAAGCTCAGCTCAGGAAGCCTCCACAGAGCTCTAGGTCTGGGGCAGGTGCTTTCTGAGTGCGCAACCGTGCCCCCTCTGCACCCTTCCTCCCCTCCTGCGCTGACCCTTCCCTGCGAGAGCTCCCATTCCTGCTTTAATTTCCGTCCTGCCACTGCACTTGGGACTCTTTGCCCAGTGTGGGTTATTATGGATTGCGGAGTAGATAGATGTCCACTCTCCGGTTACGGAATGAATGAATGGCCTACGGTGCTGGTCTTTTGAGTGTAAAACAAAGTTCTTCTAGAATCAGCTATGATTTTCGATGTCAGTTTTCAACTAGCCTGCATACTCTGGAAGAGAAGAGTTGACGTGGCCAGCCAGTAAGGGGTTTCTGGAGAGTTTAGTAGGTCCCCAGATTCATTCTACTGTAATAAAAGGATTGTGATTCTGTTAACCCCTGGCCACCAGCAGATGATCTTGAAGTTTCAGGCAACCTATTTCTTGTGATTCCAAGTGATTTCAGGTCAAGTGCATCAGGCACTTCAAAACCATGCTTCTCCGACCTGAATGAGCATAGGAATCACCCGAGGATCGTGTTCTGTTTCAGGAGATCTCAGCCTTTCAGGCTCCCTGGCGGTACTGACTTTGCTGGTCTGTGGACCCAACTTGCGTTGCGAGATTTCAAAATACTTGCTAATGAACAAAGCTGAGACTTCTTCTGTGAAAACCTCTAGATGCATTTTTATAGTTTACGGTACAACAGATTTCCTGAGAGGAAACTTACAAGTGCCTAACTCTTATTTCAGGTGGGCCATGCACCGGAAGTCTTTCCCACACTTCAGCAGAGTAACCCTATAGTGGTCAGCACCTCACATTGCTTCTGAATGATACTCCGGGTCGTCCTGCCCTTCCTTAATATACAGCTTTATTACTTAGGCTTTTCTAGGTTTGGGAGGCCCTGGCCCTGGCTCTTGTCCAGGTCTGGTGACTTTAGCAATAGGGACTACTTTTAAAGCAGAAATATTCTTTGGAAGATTGATAGTTCAAGGGTTGTATTTATGACGAGACCTTCACATTCATTGATTATGACTATGCAGAGACCTTCTCCAAGGACAGGCAGTTAGAATGGCTGGAAATAGGAAAGGGCAACTTCCAGCTTGAAATTTGTAAGTGAAACCTCGCATCTGCTTACATATGTTCAGACGACTCTGAGTTTGATGAAATTCTCTCTAACAAGGTGGCCTTTATCTTACAGGTCCTTCGCAGCCAGCATGATACCATCTTTTTAACCCTTGGAGGAGAGAGGGCTCACCATGCTCAGGTAAAGGGATGGCGGGTATAGCAAGGGACAAGCACGACTAACGGCAGGTCACTTGTCACCGTGTGAGAAGTGACGCAGCTTAACTGTACAGTCGACGTCATTCTCGTGTATGCATTTTGCTCACTTATAACCGGGGTGCAGATGGCCAGTCATAGTGGTCTCAGTAAACTAACAGGCATCTAGGGAGCATCTACAGAGTACCTACTATGGGGTGGACACCCAGTGAGGAAGCAGGACTGGTCACCTGAAATCTCTTTCCATCTTCTGCAGAATTAACATAGAATTATTGCTGTTGTTCATCGTTACTACGTTATCAGAAGACGATCTTTTCAACATTTATGTAAATAGGTGACTGAAGACTCTTTTAATTAAAGTCTTATTTCTGCCCCCTTATCTGAAGTTGCCCTTCTAAAGATTCTTTGCATTTTCCTTTTAAATAAATGCATGTCCCACAACTTTGATTTGCCCGAATAGGTCACCAAGATTAATTTTTCCATTAACCTTTATTGCTTCTGTTTCTTTCTGATCGTCCTTTTAGAGGATTAAACGGTCCCCTTTGGGTCAGCCTCTGTATGGGATACAAACCATCATTTTGTTTGATGGGCTTTATGGAACTGACATGGACGGTGGTGGTCTGTGGTCCAGTGACTGGACCTGGCCCCCCTGACTGAGTCAAACCATCTGTAGACAGACACCCACGAGGAGTTCCACTGGGTTTGGCAGTTTTGTCATTGACTTTGCTTCTTTTGGGACCCAGTCTGTGTTAGTTTTCTCTGGCAGTTGTAATAAAGTAGCACAAAATGGGGGACTTAAACCACAGACACTTATCTCACAGTTTTGGAGGCTAGAATCAAAATCAAGGCGTCAGCAGGGCTGGCTCCTTCTGAGAGCTGTGAGGGAGAATATGGTCCACGCCTTTCTCCTGGCTTCTGGTAGCCTCAGGTGTCCCTTGGTCCATGGATGGCCATCTTCTTCCTGTCTCTTCTCATTGTCTGTCTCTCTGTTCCAATTTCCCCTTGTTATCTCCACCTGTCACACTGGATTAGAGACCACTTTAATGACTATTGTAATTTGGCCATCTGCATAAACTCTAAACAAGGCCCCATCTACATGTGTGAGAGATTAGGACTTCCATATCTTTTGGGAGTACATAATTCAACCCATTATACTGTCTAAGGGAAGGGGACTTGATTCCTCTTGGTTTGCCCTAAAGAAACCAGTGCGACTCTTGTTGCTTCATAGTGGTTGAATGAGTGAGCGGCAAAGACCATAATGCCCATGGTCAAATTCAATTGGCAGAAGCGAAGTGCAGGGAGCAGAAGTGGGCGGGTATTCTGCTGAGCCTTGTCCTCAGCGAACCCTTACTTTCAGGAGAGTCCAAGTTCAAAGACATCGTAAATGGAATAAAAGTTTTCTTTTAGAAGGAACAGCAAGTAGACTTCTTTCTAAGACATGGCCCTCTGCGAGAGCCAGGCCCGCTTTCTCTGCTGGCGACGCCAGTTTACTTGCCATCTTTATCAGTACATCACCGTTGTCTTTTTAGCTAATTCAATACCATTTAAATCATACTTAGCTAGGCTCTTCTTTCCTTCCAGCTGCATCACTTTGCACTTATTAAATTTAACATCCTGTTTGAGAGCTCTCGCCTATAAATGCTGCCCTGAAACAGATCTCCTGTCATTGTGTCTTCTCTCTTGTCTGTGCTTCCTTGGCTCCGAATTATTAGCAGTGGTCTTTGGCGTGTTTACATTTCAGTTATGAAATATGAAGCGACTGGTCTTAAGGTAGCCCTTAAGTGACCCATTCTTCGGGGATGTTTGTCTAGAAAACCCACATTTCTTGCAAGGGTAGAACTTCCTGGACGTGTCTACTGTGACTTCCAGGGAACGATTACCTTTCTGTCCCCGAAAGGAAGCCTCCCACTGAGAGAAGTCAGAGGCCAGTGGCGGGCTTCCTCCTGGTGATGAAGTAGGCATCTTTAGGGACCCTGCGGATTGACTTCTGCCCCTGGGTTAGGGCTGCAGGCAGTCAGGCCAACCTCTAGATACTGAGTGTGTGGCTCAGGCCCCAGCCTCCCCAAGGCCGCACAGCAGGTGAGCTGGAATAATTTACTTCCAGGCTTCTCAACCCCACAGAAGCTTTCCTGTTCCTGGGGGTGGGGCTGCAGGCTGTCCCATGGCCAAGTGATAGCATTGGTCTGGACAGCACTGGATTTATAAGATGGTGACAGGCAGTAGAAAATGAAAATGAAAATAAAAATTCATTTTAGCATTTTTCACACTGACATTAGTGCCTAAGAATATTGGTAAATCGCATGACAGATATTTATGGGGTGTGTGATGCAGGCAGGCACAGTTCCACCAAACGCCATCGCATAAGGATGTGTAACTTCGTCCTGCTTACGTTTCCTCCACTGCTCTTTTTTCCATTTTATTGAAGTGCTTACTACCCTCTATTAGAAACTGTTCTATAAATTACCCTGTCAATCCCCATGTTTGTTTTGTGAGAATGTCCACAGGAATAAATTAAAAGAAAAACAATTTGTTCTGGTCACACGACGAGCAAATCAGAATGATGCTGGAATAGCTCTTTGACGATTGCATGTAGATTTCAGTGAGCCGTTGCATCTCGGTTATTAAACTGTCCTTAAATAGCTTGCTTATTGCCCTAAAAGTATGCACTGCCGCACTTACAGCATTCTCATACATCTTACTTCAATAACTAGGTTATTTTATGTGTACCTAACACTTCTCTCCTATTAAAGAGGAATAAACCAGAAATAAAACGTCAAGTGCCTTGAAAACTAAAAACTAGTTCATCATTGCTAAATCTTTTCCCCCACTTCCACTTTGTATTCTCCAATTTCATTAACCTGAGATTTCTGAAAATTCAGCTCTAAGAGTTTTGTGGAATTGATGATAATACACATATTCATTGTTAAACTCCGATTTTAAAAAGGAAAATGATTTTTATGTTTTTTTTTTTAGTTAGCAGTTCATGTGGCAGTTTTTTAAAGACATCTGAAATTAGAATGTGTGTTTATGATACATGGGAAACATTGTAATTAAAGCAATTTTTCTTTGAATCAGGAGTCTATCAGACTTTCTTAGAAAATATTTGCACGTGGGTGAGTTAAAATATGAATCTCGGTGTTTGTTCTCTTTGGGTTCTTTTTCTGGCTTTGTCTCCTGATGCTTCCTTTTTTTGTTTCTTTTAAATCTGTAATTTTATATTCAGTGCTTTTAGGCTGATGATATAAAAATTCTGAAGAGGGGCAGCAGGCTGCTGGCAGGGAACTCAGAAGCTGGCCGTTCTCCTCCACCTCCTGCTCCCCCGACGTTTGGTTCCCACTGAGCTCTGTTAAGTTTCCATATGCTTTCATCATCTTACTTCCCTTTGCCCTTTCATATATGAACATCCTTTTCTGGGCTTTTCTTTCCTTTTTTCTTTTGTTGGTTCATATGACCATTCCATTGGTCCATTCATTCATTCCCTCCTTCCCTCATTCATCCATTCATGTGTTGTCCTTGCATGTACTACACATCGCTCTGGGGATAACATCAGGGGCATTCTAATTTAGGTGGGAGATGCTCATGCAAAAAATTATTGCAGTGATGGCGCTCTGTGCTCTGTGCTCCTTCCACACAGGACAGAGGGCTCCTGAGTTGGCTGCGGGGAGTCCAGAAATGCTTTAGAGAGAAGGTGGCACTTGAGTGGAGGCTGGAAGGTGTAGAACATTGCCAGGTGGACAAGCGTGGTGGAGAGAGAACATTCCAGAGGAGACAGGGCCTGGGCAGCTTAGCGGGGAGGTGTGAGGGAGCAGGTGTGCTGTTTGGGTGGATGCTGCTGGAGCATGAAGTGGAAGGGAGAGAGGGTGAGGGGCTGGGTCAGGCTCCGCGGGAGGGCAGGCACTGAATCTCGAAGGTCCCTTTCCCCTTCCAGGTTGCTGAGCCTTCTTTCCGTCTCATATCTACACACTGCAGTTGCCTTCCGTTCATCCCACACGTGTCAAGGAGGCTGACTGGGTTCACAGGCTTGTCTCCTGCCCAACTCCTCCCGGCCTCACTGCTTCTACAGGGAAGTCAGGCCTCCCGCACCTGGCACTTGCAGATCTCAGCCCTTTCTCTCTTTCATGGACTCTCTAAGTCATCTGTCCCAACTAGATTTGCCTGCTTTTCTTCTAAGGCACAGTGTGTTCCTTCCCCCTTCCAGCTTCCATGTTCAGAGTCCTCCCGTCCCACAGGGTCTCACTCACATTCTCCTCCTTTGTGAAACTGCCCTCCGCTCCTAAGAAATTTACCCATTCTGAGCGCCAGGAGAACTTTCAGTGGACTCTGCACATCATGCCTGTCACTTGCCTCTTTTACATCACATGGTAGTTTAGTAACACCCTCAGGAGGGCTGGCAGGTGTTGCGGGGAGGGCCTTCATATGTGTCCTGTTTACTCTGAGAGTGCAGCATCTCGCAAACAGTAGACAGTGCATTGATGTTTGTTAAAAGAAATGGAGGGAAAACAGAGTTCCTTTAATTCATGAGGCTGTCACGGAGGTGGAACAGAGGAGTGGATTAATTGTTCCGTGGAAGAGGCAGTGGTGGATGCAGTATTCAGATGGAACTCTTGCAGAGCGGAGTAATTATCAGCGAGAGGAGAAGGATTACATTAACCGAAAAGCAGGGATGTGCACAGAAAACGGTCCCCTTTGAAGAGTAGTTAAATTGCCCAAAGGCCGAGACATGGGAAGAATAAACCAGCAAAGCCGTGAGGCCGCACGTGGCTGGGCTTGACAGTGAGTGACAAATGGCAGAACAGGTGACAGCACCTATATCGCATTAAGAAGCTCTGCAGCCTTCTGTGGGGCGGCCTCTGGGAGGCTTGATTCAATTTGAGACTTCTCAGTTGCAGATCTGGACACAATCACAAATTCAGAAATGTATTTATGAAAGTCTGTTGCCACTGAGCCCAAAAGACCATAATCCTATTACTTGTGATTTTGAAAAGGGTAAACATGAATAACTGAAAGGAGATATTGATTAAAGAAGTAATATGAACAGGAATAATGGAATTAGAGTAATTGAGGCAATATTGGGCCTAATGGACCCTGTTCTCTCAATGCCTTTCTTCTCTGCGAATTGAGTTGGCCCTTCAAGTTGATTGGACCCTGTGCACAGAAAGAGAACATAATGGGAGAATTAGTATTGCTGTCTATAAAAAAAATCAATCTGTTGTTCTTACAGAACATCAGTCAGCCTGTGAGATCAATTAGCTGGGATCTTTTTCATTCGGCTTCTAAGGTAATGAGACAAAATGATGAGCAAAGACTGTCAGCCTTGCACATAGTAGATACTCAGGAAATGTTTCTCGAATTAAAAACCGAAGGACACCAAGGATTGGGTGTAAAAACAACTTCAGGGGAAGTGCTTTTGTCAGGACTAATTCAGTCCCATCCCTTTTCCTTGACTGACTTTGTGTATAGCTCTGTAGACGGAGAAGGCTCCATTTCATTGATCTCTGAAGTGAGTTCTCTCACGTGTCTACTGCCAGGCTGCCCGGGCCGACTTTGCGTGAACTTGACCTTGACCTTGGATCACTGCGTTATTTAGGGTCTGAACTATTTTCTGTGACTAAGATTTTGGCCCTGTAGCACGCTGGCTGATTACATCTTCTGAAAATTTGCCTTGATGACATCACTCCTTCTTCAGAAAACGTGTGTCCTTTTTGTCTACCAAGTTGTAGGCTCATGGACCTTCGCAGTTCACCCCCGCTCGTGGCTCTGAAGAGCTCCTGCATTTAGACTTCTCCCACGACCCGTCCACACTTGACTCCCACTAGCACCTACCCAGACCCGATGGGGAAGACAGATTTTGTCTGTTCATTGTGTCATCCCATTTTCACAAACAGGCACGATATTCTCCTTGGAATTCTCGTGTTATATCCATCTGAGTCCTCTGCCATGGCAATAGTTCCACTGCTGAAAACTGCGCGTTATCAAAAACCACGTTCTTTATTTCAGTGAGATAGATGGTGTTAGGGACCAGAGAGTTGCAGACCCACAGTAACAGAGTTGTTTTACCAGCAGTTCTTTCTGTGATAATGGAGTTTTCAGTATCTATAGGAAGTGTAACTTCAAAATCTAAGCAGCATTGAGAAAAAATACAACATTTTACTGGATCTCTTTTCACAAGTTTGTAGTGAATTTAACTGGTACTTTTAAAAATGATTTCAACATCTTAATGACCTGCTGTGGTGAAAAACTGAGAATTCAGACTTAAAGCTGCTATATTATAAGCAGAAGAGCTTTTTTTCCCCCTTCTGCTAGCAGCCTTAGTCTGCATTAAGTAAATCTTATTTCTCAATTGATCACTTTGTATCTAATACACATTATGCAGACTCTGCAGAAGAAAGGTCTAACATTTATTCTTCAAAACTATGTTTAAATCCATTTTCCTCCAGTGAGTTCGCCCCTTACCTTTCTACTCTTCTGTCTGGTGCTCTTCCCCTCTGCAGACCTTTTTTTAGGTTAATTATTAATTCAGGGACCTCTTTACTATTTAACCTTTTTTGAGAATTTTTAGAGGCTGTTCTGAAATAAGGACATATTTTTATTTCCCACATTGCCTGGTGCGTTGTTAGGACAGTGTGACATCCTGGTTTACAAAAATACACAATTATTAACTTTAGTTTCACAGAAATCCCCAAATTGCTATTTTCCCTACTTCTTATTCCACCTGAACATTGGGCCTTGTCTGAATGGTTAACTTTTTTTTAAATTGCATAATCCCCACTTCAATATCAATGTGAAAATATTGGTTTCAGGTTAAAGATGAATACATGTTTTAGTTCCTGGCAATTCCCAAAGCAGCATTAAAATGATATTTAAGGGTTTTTTTCCCCCTAAATTTACACACCTATAAAAACAAAGAAATGGGACAACAGCCGTAGCATTTGGGAATCTGGGATACAAGTGGATGAATGATAGCTTCCTGAGCAGAGGAGAAAAGAAGTGGCCTTATTTATACTGACGAACTCTGCAAAAGCTCAGGCATTTTCAGCAACAGGAGCCCCCTGGAAATGAGAGTGAGGATGGGATTACAATTAAGAGTATTAGTTGAACGTTCAGGTCTGCTCCCCAACTTGGGGGTAGCGGCCCCTCTTCCACTCCAGCATAGGAATGGATATTATTATTTTTTTTTTTTCTGTAGAGATGATAAAATAGAAGTTTCTGGATTGAAAAGTAGCAGTAAAACTAGAAGTGGTACTGCATAGTCTTGCAATCAGGGAGACTGCGTAGTTTACCGCATCCCGAGGACCCTGGCTGCCTCCTCCCTGCCCCGCAGCCTGAGGGCAGCCAGGATGATTCCCTACCTGTAGGAGACTCCAGGAGTTTCTGACCTAAAAATAAACATGAGGATCCAGACAACAGGGGTTCCCCCAAAGAACTAGACAATCCTAAAATAAATCCCCTACCCAACACACACATGTAACCTTCCCGTTTACTTTCTAAGGCCTCTCACCCTTAATTATCAGCAGACAGCCCAGGATCATCAGACATTTAAGGAAAGTCTCTGTTATGAGAGACAGAAACTAAAACATGGATGCAGGGAAAAAGCAACTTGGACGCAGCTGAACTTTTGCAGGAAGAAGAAATCTTAAAAAAAGAAATCGTTCCTATCTTCAGAGAAATAAGGCGTGATATTACAACCACGAAACAGAACAGGTTTATAAAGACTGGGAGATAAAGTTAAGGAAATTTCCCAGAATGTGGAGGAAAAAGAGAAAGAACAGAGAGTAATATAGAAAAAAAAAAAAATAAACTTACAAGATCGATCTGCTAGGTTAAATGTCCAAAAATAGTAGCACCAGATTGAGAGAATATAGAAAACAGAGGACAGAAAACGACCAAAGGAATAATTGAAAGACATTTCTCCCAACCAAAGATAAGAGTGTCCTGACTAAAAGATAAAACCAATACTTCATCATTAAACTTGAAAGCACTATGATGTGCTTTGATAAATGATGGGGTAAACCAACAAAAAGAAAGACCCCAGATCCCAGAGATGGGACCACATGAGAGCCAGCTGTGCAGTGGGACTAGTGACCCACCAATCTAAATGGAGTAGGTGGCGGGCTTCAGGAGGGACCTCATCAAGATGATAAAACTTGTAAGACGCCTGATGTGTTCGTACTGAGAGGAGATTGACAAATCTGGGGGAGGCTTTGGGGATAACCTCCTGATAAGTACGTAAGGAAACCAACCCAAGTTAAATGTAACAATGATTAACTCCAGGAAGGACAGAAGTAATGCGGAAAAGGAAATGTAATCAAGGAACATTACATGACTCAGATACTAACAGTGTCTCTGTATCTGTAATGATATAAAAATGGATATTTAGTATAACTGGAATTGTGCTAGAACTCTGAGAGGATAGGGACATGGGACAAGTATACGTGTATAAAAAAAAAATCAAACAAAAGTAACCCTCATCCTCCTCCTTGGGAGGCCAATAGAGGGCACTTAAAATCGAAAAACCAAGAAGTAGTAATATAAGCATGTTGTTTAAATGAGTTCTCAGTTTCGCCTCGTGACACACGTAGAAACAGATACTTAATAACGTCGTGAGCTGGACACGTCCAGTTGGCGACTGTATAGATAAGAAACTTCCAAATAAAATCTTCTCAAATTTTCAAATGAGAAACCTGAGCTTGCTTTTGTGAACATACCTTTTTATCTTGCATATTTGTCTGAAATAGCTCAACATAATTCTTGACCCAGATGTCAGTGATTCTCCTTTTCAAAATCATGTTGGTCACTGTCAGATACTACCCGATAGCGATTAAGAAATAGACAAGCCATTTCACCACTATCCCAAAGTTTGCAACAGTTAAAATTCTATGTTAAAGATTCAGTAACTTTACTCCTTTTCTTTGCTCTATAAATGCAATACTCTGATACTTCTCATTGAAATTTTTTTCTATGATGTAATTAAAACTCACAATGGGACCCTAATTAGTAAAACACATGGTCATTGTCAGAGCAGTCACTCTGTAGGTCGCTGGGATGCTAAGGAAAGCGCATCAGCCCCCAGTGCAAAGAAGTTTCTGAAACCCATAAAGAGAATTTGGGGAGCTGATACTTGTAGCTCTGCCCACCAGGTCCCCATCCCTGACTTTTCTAGAGCCCTGCCTCCAGCCAGATGTACCTGCACACCTGGAATGCAAACTCCTCCCCCAGCGGCAGGGGCCACTTCTCCACAGAGGGCAGTGGTCCTGGCGCAGCAGCCTGTTGACCTGAGTGTCTGTGGACGTTTCATGCTTCTCAGCAGCACAGTGAGGACTGTGCCTTCGGATTCTGGGGAAGCTGATGGCCACCTGTGACCTGTCCAGAGGCACCGGCTGCCCATGGCCCCACCTGGTCCTCTGCGGCTGAGGGATGTCAGTCCCTCATAGCAAATCTGGAACCAGTTCCCAGCACAGCAGTGTGCCGGGACCTCCTGCTGGGGAAGCACTGATTTCCAGATGCAGAGACAGATTCCAAGATTATGACTTAAAGTGTTGAAAGCAGTTAACCTCTGGGCCTAGCGCTACTTAAGGAGAGAGACTGTGTTATGAATACATTGAAATACAAACTAGTTGTTAAGGAATATCTCTCATGTGGTCATGTTAGATCTTCCAGACCTTTTGGAAAGAGCTGCTTTGAACTCCCGTTTCCATGAGATGAGACAGTGAAATGTACACAACTGTAGAATATGGTCTCCTCCTTAAATTCAGAGGCTCTTCAGTTTGTGCATTATCTATGTGCTGTGTTTTACCATCTTGCCTCAAGTATATGGTCAAGGACAATGCATCTGAAGATAGCGAAGTGCATCGTTAACTAGAAGGAAAAAGAGAAGTTGGAATGAACGGAGAATATTGCTTGTTCTTTGAATCTCCAGTTGCTTATTTCCCCACTGTCCCTTTACCATGGTCCCAGGGAAGTTAGTAATAATGTTTTAGGAGAAGAGTTAGGAAGTGGATAGTCAGTCTTTCACTAAATTAGCTGGAAAAGAAGAAACACACTTAAGAATATGTAGCAGAGGACGCCGTCCTTCTGCAGAGGGGACAGAACGCGTGGTCCGTTTGGGACCCTTGGTCCTCAAGGCTAAAATTGGAAACGATGGCGTTTTAATTCGCTGCTGAGTTAATGGGCCTGCTTATTTGTCCTCATTTTTCAGGCCTCTAAAATGTCCTTAAAACCCTCTCAAGGGTTTGATACTTTTAGCCCGAGGTCTCGATGCTTCAATTTTCCCTTTTGTTCTTCAGACACTCTCATTTCCTCTCCCTGTTTCATCTTCTGAGACGTTCAGAATAATGCATGGTACGTACTGAATAATTTGGATGAAGCTTGCGACATGTCTTGATGATGCTAAGCCACTCAGAGTCCTAGGAAATAGTCCCAGCCTGAATTAGCAGGAGATGAATGCAGGTGAACTTTAGAGTCTTAATTTAAAAAAAAAAAAATTTACATTTTTACCAGTGATGATTGAAAACCATTGGCATTCTTTCTGCCCCCATTACTGATTACAGTTGCAAATTGTAATGAATGACTTCTCACTGTTCCATAAGGAGCAGAGTATTATTTTACCCATTTAGTGGCTATTAAATATTTAAAAAAACAATTTGCCAAAAATATATCCATAGCTGTATGTAACATGTGCATAAATCACAGTGGGAAATGCATTTCGATGCGCATGCCTAATAATGCTTGCGTAGATCAGCTTCTGTGTTTGAGAATATTTGCCAAGAGGAAAGGTTAACTTCACAGGAGGTTTCTGTTTTGAGACTTTGTTATGAGAATGGAACCAATAGGGGTGATTTCAGACAGAGTCAAGAGTTACTACTTAGGGAGTTAATAGCATTTTGCCCAGGGGTTTCCTGGATGTGAGTACAGACCTTATGATCTGAATCAGGAATGGTGGGAAACCAAGGCGAGTTAGTTATTCCGGGTGTGGGATGGAGGAAGCCCATCGGCTCTTGAGTTTTCTTCGTGAGGGATGAGCAGGGTTTATTTTTTCCTGTTCAGGGGTATCTGTTCTGAGTGGAGATCCAAAGGAGAGCAGGGACATGTTAGGGGAGGAGTAATGAAAGAGAAGGATTTGTCCCCCTGTTTGGAGAGCAGAAAGGGTGCTGCAGACAAGGGAGGATGGGGGGAGTGCTGGGCGGCGGAGGCGGGGGCACAACTAGGAAGGAAGGGAGTCGGCTGGTGGACTTGAGGTCCGGGGTGGAAACTTAGTTTCAGAAGAACCAGTTGGAACACTTGGCAACACATGACATGGTCTAAATGACATCTGGGGGAGATGATTCTTGCTGTGGGCTATAAAATAACTCAGAAGAAGAGGAAGAAGGAAGGCACTGATGAGAAGGACTGCGGCTGAGGAAGGGAGAGGGAGGAGGGACTGGACTTGGTGCCAGGATTGCTAGAGAAGATGAGGGGAGGTTACCGGTAACTCCCAGTCGAGGCTGGAGGGCTGCCTTGAAGAATTCCTCCCATTCCTAGCCGTCCAAAAAAAGGGGGGAGGGATATCTAGAAGATTATACAGCAGATGTGCAAATGCCTTCTGGAAAAGGTCAGTTCTCTCCCCAGCTTACCAATCATGGAACAGTGGATCAGTTTGCAGAAGGTATAAATCTGTTCAGTCGATCAGTTCTTGTTGGGACGTGCTACGACCCTTCCCCTCATGCCTCCCACTCCCAGGACATCCTACAGTTGGCAGGAGATAAAGGGGATGTGAGAAGAGTTAGCAGTCAGGGAAGGAAGTACAGCCCCGGATCGGCTGTGCACACACAGTAATTGGATCTGCATGTGGAGAAGCACCCCCCTTGCAGAGAGGAGATGGGAAGAGCCAAGGCGGGAAGCACACATTGTGAGCTGCCCTTTGAGGCCAAGGGAGGAAAGGAGCCAGAGGAGGATGGATCAGAGTGGTACTAAACCCATGAAATTGTTTGATCGAAACTTGACACGGGTATTTGCTTCATTAGAACTGATGGTCCAGTTGGTGTTCTCAGGCCATAGATGAAGGGACAGTTCCATCCCCCGAGACTTAGCATCCACAGAGGAGTCACAGAATAAATCCAGCAAGGCAAGCCCCCGAACTGGCATTGCTGAGCGGGTAGTCAACCACCGAAAGTTTTCATGAGCCTCTTTTACAAGTACAGTTCCCCATCATTCTTCTTAGCGTCAACTTCTTAGAGTGAAAATTCTTTAAATGGGTATCAGGAAGGAAATTTTCAAGATAGGCATGCACTCCATAGTGGTGAAGCTATTTGAACAAAATGAGCAGAAGTAGTCAATAGGTACAGACTTCCAGTTGTAAAGTAAGTGGCGGGGATGTAAGGTAGCACAGGGTGACTACAGTTAGCAGTTCTGTGTGGTGCGTTTGCATGTTGCTAAAGGAGAAGATCTTAAAAGTTCTCATCACAAGAAAAAAGATTTATAACATGTGTTAGGATGGGTGTTAACCAGACTGATGATGGTGATCGTTTTGCAATATTTACAAACAGTAAATTGTTACGTTGTACCACTGAAACTAACATAATGTTATATGTCTCCCAATGAAAAATTTTTTTCAAAAAAGAGAATACGTTAATTTTTACACTGTAATCAAAATCAGGCAGCACTCACCCACCCACCAGGATGGGTTACAACACCGTACACTTTGTTCTAAACTGGAAGTTGCTTTGAATCTTGGCTCAGTCAGGGTTTTCCAGAGAAACAGAATCAATATATATGCACATATAAGAGTGTGCGTATGTGTGGTATGTATGTATTAAGAGATTGATTATAAGCAGTTGGCTCACGCAGCTGTGGGAGCTGGCTAGTCTGAAACTCTCTGGGCTGGCCAGCAGGCCAGAGCTGCTATTGTGCCCTCGAGTCTAGAATTATAGGACACGTCAAGAGGCTAAAACTTCGGCAGGGTTTCTGTGTTCAAGTTTTCAGGCAGAATTCCTTTTTCCCTTGGAAACTCAGTTTTTGCTCTTAAGGCCTTCAACTGATTGAATGAGGCCCACCCAGATGATCCAGGGTAATCTCCTTTACCAAAAGTTAACTGATGAATAAGGTGAATCACATCTGCAAAATACCTTTACAGCAACATCGAGACCAGTGTGGGCCCAGATAACTGGGCCCCATCACCTACCAAGTTGACACGTAAAATTTTACCATCACAAATGTCTTATTTTTACTATAGTGGAAGAGCATGTTCAGCTGTCTTTTGTCCCATTTCTTCAATGTCAAAATCTTTACAGTGAAGAAAGATCCTCTTAAGTGATTCAATGGTGGCAGTTTTAGTGGTACCCTTTTTTTTGGTCAAGTTATTTAAATAAAACAACTGTTTGAAGAGCTGGGCAACATTCGCACCTTCCTTTTGTTCCTCACAGTGCCGGATGGTCTTATCTACTCTGCCGGATTAGTGGGGTGGGCGTGGGCGACCCAGGTTACAGCCTTCCTAAACTCAGCAGTGAGACTGCTCCGCTGGCTGTGTGGCGATCACATGGGACGCGGGGAGTTAATATTTTCTGGGAAGAATTTTAATGTTAGAATTTACTGTCTTTTGCACATATAAATTTGAAGCTTTAATGTTATGCTCTTCTGGTTATTTGCATTTAATATGCATGCAAATTCACAATGTATACACTATGCACTGAGAACGTAATTTATAAATCAGTACTTTCCCTGGTTGTTAGCAATTTCGGCCGCTTTAAAAATTAATACTTTGAAGAAATATATGCTTTCAAATTTATACATAGTATCTTCAGTTTCCAGAGGAAAATATGGAGTACTTTCTCTGCTGGAAAGGTAGATCTCTGCTGTAACGCTCTCGGTGTTTAAAGAAGTTCTGCTAAAAGTTAGAGTGCTTTTATGTATCTTTGCCATGAATGGGTTGGATTAGGTGTCGCAGATGTTTGTTTCTGCTAACAATGCTGGAAAATACGTGTTTCTGAAGCATGATTGTAACCTGCAGCATCCTGGAACGGGGGGCTGGGGTGGCGGAAGGTGAGTCATTTCAGGTGATAAACACACCTCACGCGCGTCACAAGAGGCGCATGTTGTACCCTTAAGGGGAAGGAGGTCAGGTCCGCACAGCATAGCCAAGAGCAGGAGAATCCCAGAGACAGACCCTGAGGCTTCTCTGCCTGCCACTCAGGCTTGTTATCTTGGCAACCAGGACACAGCCATCATCAGTCCTTTCCTGGGCCGGAAACTCGGTCAGCCCTGACTCCACCTTGACCTTTTCTCCTCCCCGTTCCAGTCTGTCGCTGCTGGTTCTGCCCGATAGCTTCCAGGCAGCTTCCGATTTTCCTCCTCGCACATCTCCAGGCCACCACCGGTGTCTCTTCTCTCCCATCTGGGCGATTGAAACCTCGTCACCGGCCTCCTGGCTCCTCAGCTGCCCACTGCTTCAGTCTGCCCACACTAGGCCCCCCAAACCTTCCTTCCCACGATGGAAGAAGTGCTCTTTAGTTCGGACCTCTGGGTGCTTAGCATCCTCTGCGGGGAGCAGCCATCCTCGACTTCAGCGGTTGGCTCTGGTGTAGGCTGATTTGGTTTTACCCTTCTTGCTTCGCTGCTCATCTTCTCGGCTGTTAGTGCCCCTCCTCCTACAACTTAGCACCACTGTGGACGGCTTTACCCTCTCTGCCTCTCAGTTGTCTCCGTCCCTCTCAAAATCAGTGCTCTTTAAGTGACAGTAAGCAAAGGCTCGCCAGCACCACCACCACCACCACCACCATAAATACTCTCACCAGCATCTGTGTCAGCACGGTGGCTGCACACAACGGACTAAATTCATCTGGCCTGTGGGCAGCGGCTCCCAGCCAGCGCTGAGTCAGGGCCTCTGTGTGCTGCTGTGCAGCTTGGCCAGGAACACGAGTGGGAACGAGAATCTGTTTTGGGGGTCCTTGGGCACAGCTGGATCTGTCAGGTTAAGAGGTGACTTCATCCCCCGCTCAGGCCCCAACAAAGGCACCTTCAGGTACCCAGTCTGTGCTGAGACCCGGCGCTGAAGGGGCACCGTGTTCTAACTCATTTGTGGGCTTAAGGAGGGGGTGCCCTATACGCTTGAGGAAGTCTTGACTTACAGCATAGATGTGAAAATCTAGAAGAATCGAAGTCAAGGTTTCTGTTAAGAGGGGAAAACATCCCAAAGGAAGACCGAATCTTCGCCTCCTCCTTCAGAAACCGTCAGTGGTGGCGAAGCTTGCTTTTGTTTTTGAGTTAGTGACAGTGTTTGATGGATTTAATATAAGTCCAGGTGGAAATCATTTTGTGATAATGATGACATCCAAGCAGAATATTCTGCAGTGGTTTCTCTTCCCCTTCCTTTCTCTCCCCTCCTCATCCCCTCTTGTTTTCTTGTTCCTTCCTCCCCTCTTCCTCTTTCCCATCCTCCTCCTCTTTTTTTTTTTTTTAATCGATAATGAGCATACCAGCTTATAAATGTAGAAAACATTCTGGGCAGCTCAGAGATGCCTTTTTACTGGGACGGACTGCATCATAGGTAACTGCAGCCACCAGGTCCCATCCATGTGCTGTGGGCAGAGGGGCTTCTAACTGTCATAGAATGTTCGGGGGTGTGGAAACAGCGTGCCTTGTTGGCACAGTGCTCAGGAGCCCTGAGTGTGGGAAGTGGAGCCGGCTCACTTCTGGAGTTCACACGTGGACTGATCTCTCCCATGGCTTTGGGTTCCCAGAAGAGCTGGACTGAGAGAAAACCGCGAGGGAGGAAATCTACCAGTGAGACCAGACTGAGGGACAGCCTGGGTGTCCAAGGGAACAGAGGTTCCAGGTATCTCTCCTGACTTAACCCGCTTCCCCTCAGCTCCTCTTACAGCAGACCCCCCCCCCCCAACAGAAACAAGTGTGCTGTGGCGTGTACAAGGGATAAGGCATAAGGCTTGGGTCAGCCAACTCTGGTCCTTAGGACAAACCCAGCCTATGACCTGTTTTTGTAAAGATGAAAGGCTCAGAATTGTTTTCCATTTTTAAAGTGCGGAGGGGAGGAACTCAGCTCTCAGGTGGCAGGAACGCCCACTCGCACCACCACCAGGGCATCCCAGTGGGAATTACTGGGGAGAGGAATCCTGGGTGGAGTGCAGAGGACTGGGACCTAGGCTGTTGTCTTAAACACAACATATTCGTAGCACCATGAGTGAGGAGGCCGGGGACTTTGGGTTTACGCTTTTGTTCTCTAGTCCACAAAGTGTATCTCATTTTGTAATTGAGAGAACCCTCTGAAACAGGTGAAAGGGCATTTCTTTCGACTTCAGTTTAGAGAAAAGAAAGGATTGACGCTTGGACAGAGATGTGTCCTATTCAAGGTCATACACTTACTGGACATGGTGGGATTGGAAATCAAACTCAGATATTCCAGCTCTAAAACCTGAGCACCGTTCTCAGAGTCAGTGAATTATCACTATGAGGTGTTAACTCTGCACCCCAGTTGCCCACCACAAAAGCCTTCGCACTCAAAGTTAAGTCTGTTTGTAAGTCGATTATATTAACATAGAAAACAACAGAAATGGATAGAGGAGCCCTAGGACTGGGAGCGTTTTGCATATCTCAGCTTTGTCACCTTCTCACATGGGAAGCTGTGCTTGGAAGAAACTCTTAGCAGGTGCTCACGGTGATTTGCACCACTCTGGATTGTTTATGTATGTCTGGGAATTCTGCATTGAAACAGATTGTATGGATGTTCTAGCTTGACCTTCATTAAAAAACCTATGAAAGGAGCAATTGTGAGAAATATTAATGACACTACTGTGACAATATTAAAATTGGAGCTGTTGTCACTTTTGCTACAGGTGTTAGAGCAAGGTGCTATTTAATAGATAAATCGAGTGGCTTGTTTCCGTATGTTTTGGATCTGTATGTTTCGGATCTCAAAGACCATCATTCCTACATGATAGGAGAGAGAATTTTACACATGTACTTACAGCCTCCACCTTTTGATATTTGTCTCCTAATGAAGTGTGCAGGGAGCCAGCTGGGCCTGCATTGGCTCTGCGTCTCCATCTGGGTCTGAACCTGAGTGATGGACTTGGTCCCGGAGCCAGTGTCACTGATACAGGCAGCAGCCTGCCCCGGGGAAGTCCATCACAATTAGGGCCATCTAGCCATCCCCGGGAATCTGACCACATCCATATTCAGATAAGGAGAGCATGGAGTGATCTCCCTGGGAGTGATACGGAGGGACTCCAGGGACGGCACCCCTTTATGCTGTGCATGAAGTATGTTAAAAACCAAAGCCTTAAAAGTCACGCTGTGAAGAGTGGGGACAGGAAAATGAGTGGAGCAATTCACACAGTGCACTTCTCCTCTGAGCGAGAAGTCGCATCAGTTTCTCAGTGGGCGTTTCATCTCTTACCTTCTCTGGAAGGATGCCGCGGTCAGCCGCGGGTGAGCGGCTCAGGAGCTGGCTTGGCTCTTTGCCTTGCTGACAATCCTTGTACCTTTTTGATTTCAGCTCAAATGTCATTTCTTTGGGAGCCTTCCTCCCACCTGGTGGTGGGTTTCCTACCCCCCAGCTCTGCCCACCCTGTTCTCGATCTCATTGTTCTGTTTTATTTTCTTCCCAGCATCCATCACTGTTAGAAATTGTCCTGTTTCTTTATTGACCTCTCTTACCTCTGGAATGTAAGCTCCATGGAACAGAAGCCAACGTGCCTCTCTGGTTTTCTGTTGTTTTCCTTAGCACACTGAACAGTGCCTGGCCTCTGGCAGGTGCTTCATAAATTCATGGAGTGACTCAATGAATGAATGAATTAGTGAGTATGTGTTTTTCTGTTGCTTAATGCCACCGTATGCTGCTTGGATACTGGCCTGTGGTCTTTGCCTGCTAGAAGAATCCACAGGGACTATATGTTAGATTTCTATTGTTGCTGTAATAAGTTACCATGAACTTAGTGACTTGACTAGTACAGATTTATTATCTTGAAGTTCTGGAGGGCAGCAATCCAACCTGGGTCTCACTGGGCTAGCGTCAGGGTGTCAGTGGGGCTGTGTTCCTCCCTGGATGCTCTGGGGGAAATCCATTTTCTTGCACTTTTCAGTTTCCAGAGGCCAGGCACAGTCCTTGGTTGGTAGCCCCATTTCATCTTCACAGCCTGCAGAGGTGGGTGGTGTCTTTCTCATCCTGCCACCTCTCTGATTCGCTGCAGCTAGGGAAGTTGCTCTGTTTTTAAGGACTCCTGTAATTAGATTGAGTTTACTTAGATAGTCTAGGAAAATCTGCTGTCTCATTGTCCTTGTTAATCCTGTCTGTAAAGTCCTTTTTGCCAGGTAATGTAACACATTCACAGCTTCTGGGAATAGGATGTAGGCATCTCAGAGGGGATGAGGGTTATTATTTTGCCTTATCTGTAGATTTACTCACAGAAGAGGTGGAGGCTGGTCCAGCCCAGACCTTAATTTCTCTTCCAGAATATATATTGTGAAGGACAGTCTTCCAACGCATGTATTCACTCAGTGAGGAGGATTTGCGGAGCTTGTCACATTGTCTTTGACGATTTTGTTTCTGATGGCAGAGTGGGCCAGGCTAGATTGCTGTTTTGTAGGACTGGGTATAGGGACCCTGGAGAAGTTCACCTGAATTCAGGTCCAGGCCTGACAGTGAGAAATTGGGGTGCTAACCAAAATGAGATCACTGTGTCCCGTGGGGACTCAGAGCAGCTGTAGTAGTGGTGATGGTGGTGACAGAAAACATTTATTGAGTGTAGGCCTGTTGGGAGTAATGTATTTAATTCATGCAGTCTTTACAGCAGTCCTGTAATAGAGGTATTGTTATACCCATTGTACAGATGATGAAGCTAAGGCACAGAGAGGTGAAATAAGTCACCTGAGATCATACAACTAATAAGTGATTGAGCCAGGGTTCAAAACCCCATGTCCTCCGACTCTAGAACCCCCACTCCCTAACCACTGTGCTCCCCTGCCTCTCAGGGGGCCACTTAGGGGCTCACGGAGCAAATGGGAGGGCAGAATGGAGGCTGGGGAGCAGAGCCTTTGGTGCAGGTGTATGTGGGGGGTGGTTGGCTTCAGGAACACAGCACAGACTGCACTGTGTGCAGGCACAGTCGCCCGCCTGGGGAGACGTGGAAGATGCCGTCTGTGCCAGGAGGATAACAGGCTAGTGCAGCCCACGGGCATCCCCTGTGAGGGGCCGGCGAGGGAGCCGTGGACCGCACGCGTGGCAGAACCATCTGCTGGGCTTCTGAGTGTTGTGCCGTACAGAGAGCGGGATGGTACAGAGGAAAGAGGTGGAAGCCCCGAGCTGATGTGTCTGCCCCATCAGTGACCAGATCTGAGTTTGGGTGAAGCCACTAGGATTCACTGAGCCTCTGTGAGGAGAGCATACAAATTCTGCTTGTCTGCCTCTCCAAGTGGGAGAAGGATCAGATGGTTTCTGAGACATGCTTTGTGCAAGTTGGTTGTTAACTGTCCGTGTGCCTGACTGGCAAGGTGGGGAAAGGCAGAAGGTAGGGCATCTCAGGGCCTCAGAAACCCGTCTGGCTTATGTCACCCTGGGGGTAACCTGGAGTGAGAGAGCGAGACACAAGATTTTCTTCCCCTGAGGCTGATTGATGGCAGGGATGTACAGGTCAGCCTGGGAAAGCATGTAATCAATCATGGCGAAAAAAAAATAATCTTGTTTTTGGTGTACAGATCTAAGGTCACAATGATGCTAATAACCCGGCAGCAGACAAGCCTCCCCCACTGTCACCGCCCGCCTCATTTCAGTAGCTCTCGGGTGGCCAGGATCGTAGGAAGGTGGTGCTCTTTAGCGGGTTTGCCCTGAGCACAAGTGACAGCTGCGAGTTGAGTTCCAGCCTTCAGAGGCAGGTGCAAAAACTCACCCCAGAGTTAGGGATCCTCTGCAAATACCTACTTAGTCATTCATAACCACCCGGAGCAGCGAAGGCGCAGAGATTTTACCCCACCTGTGAGCTAATAAGTTAGCCTGCCACAGTTCCGTACACGTGTGTAGGAGACATGAAACTCCCGGGTCAGACACACAGGATTTTATTCCTCACGGCACAGCTGGCGGTGTGAACTTCCTGTGTGTCAGTGTCCCTGGTTCCCCCAACTCCCACGGGGGCAATGCCGAGCGACCCCAGGTGGGTGCTTCACACGCAGTGGGTCTGTGTCATGGCTGAGGAAGGCAGAGTTTGGGAGGAAGTCACCAGACTTATAAAGAGCTGCTGGCCAAGTTACCCAGCCTTTATTATCCTGGTCAGGTAACACATCTGTCCTCTGTCCTGGAGGGAGACAGTATCTTCATCCTTCCAGGATGATTGCTTTACAGACATCCTTGAAGAGAGAGCCTGGGACAAAAGCTGTCACAAGATGTGCAGTCAAGCTTCTCAATAGAAACTAATGCATAATTAGCTAAATTCCTAATAATGACCTATAAAGGGTGTTTGTCTTTAAGTGTATGAAATTGTACTGGTGCGTTGATACAATCTGAATTCTGTTTGAGGAAAAAAAAATCCATTTCTAATTCTCTTCACTTAGCAAGTTCTACTGAGTATTTTAGGATAATTCAGCAAACTTTTTGCTTAAATAGTCAATTACCGTGGAGTTCAGAACTTCTAATCAGTTGGTAATTGAATGATATTTTAATTAAAAATGGTTTACCTGGAGTGTACAGAGGGCCTATGGTTGACTGATCAATTTTGGTTACAGGAGTACCAAAAGTAAGAATTTAATGCTTTGACAATGGATGACACTGATAGAAACTAACATAAAGATTTTTGTTTGGAACAACGCATACTTTTCTTTGATTTCCACTTGGTTGGCAAATTCTATTGGGAAAATTATTATTTGATGTACAGATTTCTTTATAACTTGATTTTTCAATTAATTCCCAAAATATGTTAAATCTTTGCTCATGGATGGTCATGGTTAAAAATTGTAGACCTACCACTTCCTACACCATATGTAGTCAGTGATAAATTGAACCCCAAAGTCTTGAATAATCCATAGAATAATTGAACTTTGAATACTTTTTTAGGTTTAAATTTGATGTAAGGACCCACAAGGAACTGTAAATATTAGGAAGCTCAAGGACCCATATTCTGCCTGGGGGTTGGCGCAGTGCTGTGAACGTGGTTGAACTGCAGCTCTGCTAATTCCTGACTTAGTAATTTACCTAAAATACCTGCGCCTCAGTTTCCCCATGTAAAAATTGTAGATGATGACCACTGCATCATAGGGCAGTTGTGCAGCCTAAATGAAATAAGTTATTCAAAGCTGGTGCATCCCTTTATTAATGTGAAGGGAATATTGAAGTCAGTTCAGGACCATTATAAAGTTTTTCTGTGATTACTTTCAGCTTGGGTGAAGCTTTAAATTCTTAGTTAAATTCCTTCTCTAAAGTACTCATTTAGTGTCTGTTATTTTTCTAGTTATCTAGGTGCATTGGGGGATTAGGAGCATCCTTTAAAAATCATCCCATGGTTAGCAAAGCTCATAAATTGCGAGAT
This sequence comes from Camelus bactrianus, assembly GCF_048773025.1. Classification (NCBI taxonomy): domain Eukaryota; kingdom Metazoa; phylum Chordata; class Mammalia; order Artiodactyla; family Camelidae; genus Camelus; species Camelus bactrianus. The sequence continues at coordinate 19,335,089 of NC_133552.1, forward strand.
GCTAATGGGAAAGTCAAGATCTCCAACTTATTATTGCAGCAGTGCACAGAGCTGTCTCGGGAAAAGCAAGGGTTGGCTTAAAATCCCAGAAGAAGATGCTTTGCAGATTTCAAAATATGTCACTCACTATAAAATTAATTCAGTCATTTACCAGCCACACACATACCAGTCAAGGTCGAAAGTAGAAAGACCACAGGGAAGAATGAACGGCCACCTTTCTATTACCAGGAAAAATGACAGCTCCCATATGTGTGATGCCCTCAGTTTTATGGGAAATCAGGAACTGAATATTTAAAAACTAATTACAATTAATTAAGATGCCTAAAAGGCCTATGACAGTTTGGGATTCTATTTTTATCAACTTAATCTCTCCAATGAAAAGTGGGAAAGAGCATTCAGATTTGACAGACACCTTGGAAGCTTTGCAGTGGGAGTGGAACGAGGAAGCACAATGAGTGTAAGAATATTATGTGAAGTTCTAGACTTTTAAAAATAAGCAGCTACTGCATCCTGAATATGAAGGCAGCCATGACTGGAGACGGGGAGAGAAGGGGAGAGAGAGTTGCTGTATTTCAGCAGCTGGGCTGATGGAAGATAAATGGTGAGGTGCCCTCCCCTCCCGATGTATAAATCTCTATTCACTGCTACCACGTGGAAAACAGCACTGTTAGGATGGGACCTGCTTTTCTTCCAAATGTGTGTATGTATAGTTTCTATATGTCTTCAGATTGTATATAAAATGTTAAATGCTTTACTTAGTAGAGATTGGGTTAAATATTTACACCCAGCTAAGTATTACCATATGCCTAAGCTTTTAAAATAGTAGCAATTCTAAAGGGAGAAAACAAACGAACGATTTGGAAAATATCAAAGCTCGTCTAAATTGGTGGTTCATAGAGGTAACGAGGTAACACTGACGTTATTTCTGTTTAGTCCAACTTGTGTTAAATGAGCACCTCCCGTGGGCAGGGTGCTGTGCTGGGTCGGGAGTGAGTGACCTGATCATGGTTACCAGCAAATCTCTCAGCAGCTTCACAACCAGAGAGTAGGCAGCAGGGGACACAGGCGTCATCCCATGTGAGGGATGAGGTTTGTCAATCTGACCCTTGTCCTCGAGAACCTTATATACAGTATGGAAGCTTGCACGTTGGTGAGACGGGACACACATACACATTTAAATCAGTTCGCTTCTGTCAACAATTCTCCTTTATCTATAAATTTAAAAGAAAAACAGTTTTGAGTTAATTTTTATAGGTAATTTCTTTTCCTACCTAATTGCAACTGTTTTACTTTGAAAGACAGGGAAAGGCACGTCTCTTCCTTTTCATTTTCTACTTGTGTTCTTCTCTGCCTTGGACTGTATCTGATCTTGAACGTGAAGATTGCACACCTGCTACAAACGCCGCCGTGGCATAAATGAGAGACACAGAGTATCAGCGCAAGTGGAGGAAGTTCAAACTGGGCTCTGTTAGACAGGAAAATGGATACTCCAATGAATAGGGTTGTTGAGGCCACTGCGAGTTATCCACACAAAGCTGCAAGGTCAGCATTTTTTACATAGTATCGTGGACGAGTAGTTAATTAAGTAAAGACATCCCGTCCCAGTGGAATCTTGGGGAAATTTAGGGCTATACTTTCTTCTCCTTGAACATTGGAGCGAATCTGTGAATCTTTGTGGCCATCTCTTGGGTACTTCTGCCCAAAGTTCTGCTTCTATTACTTGGAAAATTGTTTTTATTGAAATGAAACTTTGTGTCAGTGACACCCATAGGCTAAATTTAAATGCATGAAAAATATTATTTTCCCCAATAATTCTTTCAATTCACAATTAATTAAAGCATAATGTGTTGGAAACTTTCTTGTTAAACTCGTCCTTTTCTTCACCTTACTGATTTATGTTTTTCACTACAAATGACCAATTCTGGATGTGTAGTATCTCATCTTCCAGCTCCTTGCTTTCTTTCCTGATATTGATTAAATTTGGGGATATTCAAAGCAAACAGCTCCATAGATACAGATAAACTGTGTGTGTGTGTGTGTGTGTGTGTGTGTGTGTGTGTGTGTGTGTGTGTGTGTAGGAGTTGTCCCTTTTTAAAGGACTATAGAATAGTGGCAGGATCTTTTGAAATTGGAGGCTGAATTGTGTAGAAATTATTAGCATATGTAAATTTGGACAAGTGATTAAGTAATTCTCTAAGCTTTTTTGTTAACTCATTTGTAAAATTAGGTTAATAATAATATCTAAAGCTCTTTCTGTGTATTGGAAGTTGGAACATATTTAAAATAGTGACTAGTACATAGTAAGTGCTCAATAATAAATGTTACCATTGTGGTCATTATCATCCTAGTCATTTTTATCTTGATTATTAGGCATTTTAGAATTCTGTCAAATGGAAAGCTTCATTTAACTTGAGATCTCTTACGAGGCACGTGAGACTTCTTTTTGAAATTTTTCTATTACTGATAATGTCTCTGATGTCAATCGAACTGATTTAAGTCACACAGTGGTCACAGGGGCTTGGGGGCCATGAGGGTGGGGATGTGTTTTATTCTCCTGTATGTTACCTCTGGGATAAAGCTTTTTTTCGGAGCAGATGTGCAACAAATTTGGACAGAGTCTGGTGTCTGAATTTAGTTCTTGTGTCTCACTAGCTGTGGGCTTGCCTGGTTCATTTTTCTGGGCTCAGGATTTCTAAGGTCCTAAATCTAGATTTGGAGGCAAAAAGACCTGAGGTTTGAGTTCTCTCTGTGCTCAGTTCTGGTCCAAGGTGCGTGGGGTTTCCTGAGCAGATGTCCTTCCAAATCTATGTTGTTTCAATATTTGCCCAACATGTATTGCATGGAGGCACAGGGAAAATGATTTTGAGTAATAAGAACACAGTATATTAATAGATTCACTCATTTATTTACTTTGGTCAATTCAGGATCAATGTTCTGAGGAAAAATTAGTGGACTTTTTTTCTTAATTTTTTTCTTGATTTTACTGTACACCGTATATGTGTGTTTGTTCTAAATCAAATAAATTGGAAGGCGTATTAAAAGATTTATGCATTAGATAAGACCTCAATTTAGTGGAAGTGCATCAGCCATGCTTATTTGATTTCAGAATTTGAGGGGCAGCAGCTGCAGGTTACCCCAGCAAGAAAGACGAGGGATTCTGGGCAGGCTTTCTTTGTGTGGGTGGGTGAGTGGGAGGGGAATGGGACAGGCTTTTTCCAGAGAGGGCTTTTTTTAAATTTTGCAAGTCATACAAAGGGTTGCGTGATGAAATTTGATTTGACTGGTGCCTATTACCCGGGTAGCATTGAGCACTCTCAAGAAATTGGCTCCTGAGGACCTGGCCTACTGCCCTGAGGCCGATTTGCCTCTGCTCTGCCACTTACCAGCTGCATGGTTTGAGGTGAGTTACCTTAACCTCTCTGAGCCTTGGTGCCATCATCCTGAAAGGGCAAGACAAGGGGTCACGCCGGCCAAGTCTCTTCCCTTTGTCTAAATGCAGACTTTCCTAGAGCTCACACTCCCCCGCTTTCCTCCCGTGGGCCAGAGCTGAATCACATGACCACTGCTTGCAGAGAAGGGTACTGCACAACCAGGAGTTTCACTTTCCCATTCTTTTTGGTGGTTCCTGGTGCCCCTCTTTTCCTCTCTTTCAGGCAGAAAGGTGACCGATTGTGGGTATTAGGCCAGTCAACCCACAGGGACATCAAACTGCTTCTAGGGCTTTCTGTGTGAGAGGAGTACTGTTACAGTGAACTTGTAGCAGAATCTGCGTGCTTAGTGTAAGTAGTGAGCGTGTGGGAAATGATGTATTTTCTCATGTCTGATACACTGTGGATTTCTAGATGCAATTATAGCTTTTTAGAAGAAAATAAAGAGATAACCCAGATTTAATGTGGATATTATTTTAAGATGTATCTCATTTTCAAAAATGCTAAAACGCGGGGGAAAAAAATGCATACCCTGGAATTGAGGAGCTATGAAAGTAGATATGGTGAACTTGAAAATTTCATTTTTTTTCCTGAGATGATATTTTAAAGTAGGGCATAAGTATGTTACATGGTTGCAACTCCTCAGAGAGAAAAACAGCTGCTCCTTTTAGAGGGTATGTCCTCTAATCTGAATGTATTGATTTTGGCGAAATATTTTAAGATTAATTTTGCAAGGCTGCCGAAATAAACATTTTAATATAATAATATCAAGAAAACCAAGAGATAAAGACTTGCATTTTTTTTTAATATAAGGAGCATTGTAAAATTTGTAAATGAATCACTTAGAGAGGCAAAGGGCATTTTTAAAAACATAAGAAAATGTAAAAGCCGTGGTGGTCAGTTTCCTGATCTACCACGGGATGGTGTATTATGTATTATAATTATAATATAAAATATGGGAGGGTGCTGTTGTCAACTGCAAAGGTTAAATGCCTGCTCTTAGCTCAGACTGTTTTAATCAATGCTGTTGATTTTAATGCCGGTTCAATTAACAAGCCAAATTGGGTCCTGGTGATCTAAGACTAGCTCCAGTGCAAATCTTAAGAAAATACGGGGTTTTTAACATTTTTATACAATGCCAGTTTTTTCTTGTTAACAAATTTTACTTAACTTCTCAACCTTTTTCTCTTAATGCAAGAGTTTATGTCACATTTTTTGTGATGAATGTGTTCATGTTCGTGCCAAATCCAGATATAAACACATGTGTACACACGTAAACACATACGTAAACACATAGTTTTCACATATGTACAATATATAAAAATTTAATTTCATATAAAAATATATTTTAGCAGATTGTGAAACAGCCTTAGAGAAGAAAATGCATGACCATGAATAAATAAAGACCCAGCTAAGCAATCCTGCTGGGAGACGTATGATTTAAAAAAAACCCAAAAACGAGTCATTTGGTTCTATTATCACTTGCCATGCACTGCGTAGATTTAAACTCTTTGGTTTAGGTGGCAAAGAAGTTTATTAGGTTAGAAATCAGTTCCTTCAATTACAGTCTTTGCTGAAATGCAGTGCGTTTAAAGAAACTTTCTCTGAATTAGGGGGCCAAATATTTCCTGAAAAAGGCCCCAGACACTTGTGATGGCAGTGTGAGTCCCTTCTGCTTCCCTGGGCGAGGCCTCACTATGAGGACACAATACAATGCGTCACGTTGGCTGAAATGCAATTTCCAATAAATATGGAAATTATGGCTTCCAGTGCTGGGCCCTGGTGTGGTATCTCATGGGAAATAACTGGAAACTCTGTGATAGGTTTGAAATTAATTCCTATCCCCCTCCCTGAAGTAACCAGCCTCTGTTGACGAGGTGTACCATTATTTCACGGCCGTCCCAAAAGATGAGGAAGCGCAGTCCTATCTTGTAGAATGAGACGGCAGTGATGAAAATCTCCTCGCCCACACATGGTCTTTAGGGGATGAGCTGAACAAAGCAGGCTCTGATCTTGTGAGCTGGACAAAGTGGCTTCCGTGAGGTAAAGAGTTGCTCCTGGACCCTGTTCCCCACTCCTGTCCTTCCCTTGGCTTCCTCTAATGATGCTCAGCAGAGACCTGTGTTTGGGATTGTTCCTTTCTCCAGAAGAGGGGAGTTTTGTAGTGATGAGTTCAAAACTAAACTCACGTTGTCAATCTCGTGAAATCTTGGTAGGTCCAAGGTGAGACGTACCTGCCGCTTTCAGGCACGTTTTTTGAGGGGAGCTTGGATTCATTACGCTGCAGATGTTGGGGGAGGCTGTAACTAAGAGTGAGGAGAGATGGGAGATGGACGTTTTGACAAAGCAGAGGTTCTCTCAGCATTGCTGAATGCCATGCTTAAGGGACTTGAATTCAGATGTGGCACCTGCCCACTGAGACCAGAAAAACCTACCTGTGCCTGCTCTGAATTGGCCACCTGCTAGATGAGTATGTGAGGATCGAAAGGGTCTTGGAGGTGGGCGGAGGCCTGGCCTCGGCTGGGTGTCCCCAGGCTGTAGGACTTCAAGGGGCCAAGGCTCGTGCTAGTGGTCTTTTTTTTTCTCCTTTTGGGGCCGGTTTTTCTGAGGATCCTCCTTAATTTGGTGTACCACCTGCGGTAGGTTGTCCGTTCTCTTTAAATTGTGCTTCTGCGGTTGAAAAAGACATAGGGGATTAACCCTGTTTTGTTCATTTCTAACCAAAGAAAAGAGAATTTTGTAAAGATTTAGTAGGTTAATAAAAGCAAATACTTGTGGGCAATATTTTGTGCTCTTGGACAGTTGGTTCTGAGTACATTTAAGGCGTGAGGATGGTGCCAGGATTGGAATTTTATGAAAGATGAGCTGTGAGCCGAGTCCCCGGGGCTTTACGGAGTCCTGCTTTCAAGCAGCACCGTTAACAAGCTTCTGCTCTTCTCCATAAAATTAGATCCATACAATAGTATTTTCCCCTCCAGCCCCTTTCTTCCCAGTCTTCCCTCTCTGGTGCCAAGACCACAGTGAAGTGCTGGCTGAGTTAGGCCTGGGAGGTCCCCATCTAGTAGTCCTGACCTCTGTGGGCCTAGGAGAGACTCTGGAATGTCAGGTCTCCTCTCGTGTTTGGAGCAGCGCTGGCCTGTGGGTGGCCTTCCCTTGAGAATGGGGGCCGACCTGTGCCAGGAATTCTGCATCTTTCCGGGAAGCCTTCCTGATTGGATTGGGCTGGACACACCCGTGTCCCTGAGACCCAGCCCTCCACCCCCACTTCCTGCATGTGTTTAAGACCAGCCTCTCTCCCTCCTGCCTCCCACGAAAGCCCACACTGCTCACTGCCCAGCCCTGCCACAGCTGTGCCCGGCCCCCCGCTGGGGGACAAAGCCGGTCCCGGCACACCAGCCCTCGCCCCAGGGAAGGCTGAGCAGCGCACAGACGCGTGAGGGAGACCGTGCTCAGCTAGGATGAATGGGACTTACTTCATTCTCAGTCTTTCAAGGGGTCCGTTGGCTTGTTACCATGCCTACTTTTCAAGGGATTTTGGTGAAGGAAGCTGGAATGCTCCAAACCTCTATTTTGGAGTGTGGTTATTCCCTTTAGTTTTGTCGAATCAGCGTGAATGTCCCAATATAGGATCGTTTTTACTAAAGTTATGTTTGTAATGAGAGAGTCTTAAGAAAAACTCATGGACTCCACGAGTTTCCAGAAGTGGCCGTAGGGATTGTGGGGGTGAGAAGCCCGAGGCCCCGGGAGGTTAGGGGACGCTGCTCAGAATTAAGCAGGAAGTTACACCGTAACCTGGCAGCCTGAGCCCTGACCTGCCTGCTTCTCCAGAGCCAGCTTCGCGCGATTCCGGGAAACCGTTGTTAACTGCGGACTTTAAATGCAAAATTTTTCACTTTGAGGAGATTCTGTCATTTGACATTGGATGTGATGTTACGCCCCTGCTACTAATAGGAGACCCTTTTCTTGTGTTTGCTGTGCGTGGCCCTGGGCATGCTTTCTCAGTGCTCCTGACTGTCGGCCCATTCGATGATAACCCTTCCTGTTGCCTTAGTAACAGCAAAGCTTCTGTGTCTTGACTTCACGAACCTCAGACAGCTTGAATGTGGTCCGGGTCATGACTCTCTTCTTATCAGTCATTTGGTCTCCATGGTAGGAACGGGCCCAGACCCCCTCCACCAGCTCCCCCAGTGGCTCTGCTGCCCTAGAAGCCCAGCCCAGGGACAGGGCCCTGCCGCTGCTTCCCTGGTGACAGATTAATGTCTGCCCACCACCGCAGGGGGGCTTCCTAGGACTGCCGGCCCACTTTCTGTGTGTCACCCTGGGTCCTGGGCCTCCCGGGTTTTCTTTGGCCCTGAATTGAGGTCGGAGTGAGCGTTGTGCTTTGTGCGGTCCGGCCCACTCACGCTTGCTCCAGCCGCAAGTCTAGCGCAAGTCCCGGCCCCTCCTTGGCTGCCTCATCTTGCTCTGTGTAACTGACAAGATCCAACAAAATCCCGGTACACATCGTATTTTACTGATATTGAATAATTTTAAACACTTTCTCACTTCTCACATGTGGAAATTATAGAAGATATATGAATCGAACCTATATTTCCACACTTAAAGAGTGGAAGATATCCTTCCAGCACGTTTACCTCTGTCAAAAGGCCAAAAAAAAAAATCATATTTTTATATTATGTTTTTCCATACGGAACACCACTGGAAGCCGAGTTGCTAATTCAGTTGTGACTTTGTTGTTAATAGTGGGCATCTGTTCGGACAAAGAAATGCTTATCGGTGGAAACAATCACTATGATAAGTGGCCTCAGCTTTCGTGCTTACCTGCTGTTTCCTGGTGGCACTAAATCCCAGTTTTAAGTTTGAAGAACATTGGGCTGAATGTCTTTTCCAGCAGAGCCTCTGCTTCCCACTGAGCATGTGCAGAATTTTTCTCTTGTACCGTTTCTGGGACTCTGTCCTCTTTCATGACTTCACGGGTGTTAATCCCCTTTTTACGCTCCACCGTCCACCTTTATCTCAACCCGTATTTCAGTGTCTCTCTTTTCCAAGGCTGCTCTTCATCCCTTCCTCTCCCCTTGCTCCTGACCTTCAGGGCAGCTGTCATAGAAACATTTCCTGTTCTCTGCCCACATACACAACACGGGGTATGTGGTCCTTGGGAGATCAGTGTCCTGGAAGCCACCATGCTTGATCGGTAAGTGGCAGATACACCACCGCGGTGCAGAAAAGTCCCCAAGATTGTGTTTGTCCACATACACCTTTTGTGTTCATGGGCTCTTTTGTCCATTAGCCGCCTTGTATTACATTTTGGACTTGACTTTTATTTATGAAGGGACACATTTATAGTGCCACTTGGCTGATAGGCCCTGACGCAGCCTCTCCTGACTTTCCGCTTAAATGTCAGCGGTGACACAGGGAAAGATAAAGACATGAAACCAGTGGAAAATAAGACCGATAGCCTCTTACAGGATTCCTGGAGGAAATTCTGCTGATCACGAGGCTGACGGAGCTGAAGTGAGAATAGAAATTGTTGGCCAGCCTTGGTTTTCTGCACCCGTCGGAGAGCTGGCGCGGCCGTCTCCTGTGGGTCCTGGGCTTCTTGACATGTTCACGATACTGGAGCAGAGCTTTCCCTCCGCACTGAATTATTGTATATCTTCCTAGACTGTAACTCCCAGAAGTGCACTGTCCTTGTTCAGTGGTTGGTGCTGGAGGGGAAGAATAGATCTGTCCCGGGCGGTAAGGTGCCCTCCCCACCTGACGCACCGACCGACCGTGGAAGTGGGGGCAGTAAACGCTCATCCTGCATCGTGTGTGTGGGTTGTGGCTTTTCTCTTACTCTTTGTCTGATGGGCTTTGGGGTAGAGAAATACGCGAGGACAGGAGAGAAGAAATCCTACCCCAGTCACGTAGGGCAGTCCGGGATGAATGCTGGCTAAACACCCAAAGTGTCCAGGCTAACTTACACCACAGGGTGGAACCCAGGAGGGGGATCAGAAACCACCACCCAAGGGGCATTGCCAGCCGGGGCCACACGTATTATCTGTTGGCCAGCTCCGAGTATGAATAGCGTTTCCCCCAGTTCAAGAGCGAATGAGCACAAAGACACCCAAATGGCCGTCCAGGAAAAGGTAGTGTTAATGATGAGTAGGCGTTGCTTTTAAAATGTTTTATTTAAAACATATAAGTTATATATGAATATAAGATTGTAGTAGATAAATAACATACAAATACTTAGATTAGTTGTTGTAGTCTTTCTTTTTACTGTCTAATTTCACTTAACCTCCCCAGAAGTAAATATAATTACCCTTTTAATGTCTGTCCTAAATAATTTATACATATACATACTACCTACACATACACAAAGACAGATACTTTAAAATATAAATAGCATTATATTGCTCATATTGTTCTTAAACTTATTTTTTATTTAAAACTATGCTGTTGTCCCCTTTATCTGTGGGGGAGACCTTCCAAGAACCCCCCCATTGGATGCCTGAAACCATGGAGAGCATGAAACCTTACATATACTGTTTTTTCCTATATATACATGCTTATGATTAAGTTTATTTTATGAATTAGGCACAGTAAGAGACTAAAAAGATAATGAAATAGAACAACTGTAGCAATATACTATAATAAAAGTCATGTGAACATGTGTGTCTCTCAAAATATGTAGAAATTTAGTGCCTTTTCCATCTTAACTAAGCACATACCACATGCTGCGGCCGTAACTTTTGCAGTTTGAGGTGCAACAGTAAATCTAGCACAAATTTATTTTTTCTTCTTCACAATTTCACGGATAGGTTTGTTCTTACTGTAGGTCTTTGCAACTTCAGTGTATGGATGTCTTTCTTTCCTTACTAGTCAAGAACTTTCACCTTTTCACTTAAAGGAAGCACTTTACGGCTTCTCCTTGGCAGATCTGAATTGCCAGCATCACTACTCTTACACTTTGGGGCCATTACTGAGTGAAATAAGGGTGGCTTGAACACAAGCAGTGAGATACTGAGATGGTCCTTCTGCTAACTGAGCCGGCTACTCATGAGTGGGACACGCTGGACAGAGGGATGATTCACATCCTGGGGGCACGGAGCAGGATGGCGTGAGATTTCATCACACTGCTTAGAATAATGTGCAATTTAAAACTTATGAATCGTTTATTTCTGGAATTTTCCATGTAATATTTTTGGACTGCGGTTGACCTTGAGTAACTGAAGCCTTGGAAAGCATAACCGCAGGTAAGGGGTGACTAACCGTATCTTAGAGAGTTTGTTCCACGTGATTACATACAGATCTACATCATTCTGTTTAATAGCTGTACAGGATCCCATTGTATGGATGCTGCATACTTTATCATTCCCGTAGGGTGGACTTTTATGTGGATTCCAACATAGGATTATTACAAACAACGGTACAATGACCTGCCTTGTATCGTTATGTACGTGTGTAAGAATGTCTGTGGGACAGATTCCTAGAACGGCAATTGTTTGATCAATTGGTAGACACATTTTACATTTTGGTAGCTATGACAGACTTCCTCTAAAATAACCACCAATTTCCTTTCTCATCAATGGTCTATGAAAATGCTAATTTTTTCCATTTTTATCCCAACACTGGACATTCTCAAACTTCAGAATTTTTATCGACTTTTTAGATGGCAGATAAACCTGCAGTGGTATGATTAGTAGTGCAATTAAATGCCTTTTTACATGTTTACTGGTGTAAACATCTTTTTTTAATAGTCATAACATTTAAATCTTATGTTAAAAATCTTAGAGAATTTTTATTTTGAAACTTGAATTACTAACTTTTGAAATTCATTTAGAGGAATAAATGAGTTGAGCTAGTTAAAATTTTGAGGAAAGAAACGGTAAATAGTAGTGGAGGAAAAAATACTTGCTTTATAAGATATGCAGTATGTACCCTGGTAAACAGTCTAAGATTCATCAGATAACACAGTGGTACAACTAGTAGGCCTCTAAAGATCCAGTATGTGAAATAATTTAGTATATGATAAAAATGGTATACAAATCAATGAAGAATCAATGATTTCTCAAAAATAATGTTTAAAATAATACTAAGTTGAAATCATAAAATAGTAAAATAATAAAAGTAGAAGAAGAAAATATAGCTTTATATATATGATTTTGGACTTGGGAAAGTATACTAACTATAAACAAAAAATGCTAAAGTAAAAGACATACTTTAATGTACTAAACGTTAACATTTCTGAATGGTAAAAAATGCATCACATATGGAATCAAATGGCACTGAAAGCTGGGGGAAGTATTTGTAACAAATATGACAGATTCAGGGTTAATGTCATCAATACTTAGAGGAATTTCTCAAATTCATAAGAAAAAGAAAGCCTACCACCTCAATAGAAAAATGAGCAAAGAGCACGAATAAATAAAATGTGAGTTCTTCCCTGCTAAGGCTGCTCTCAGAGGTGCAAGCAGCAGTGGAAATTGGGTGTTTCAGGGTAGGCTGATAGATGAGTCCTTCTTTTGTGTAAAGATGCTGCTTTGTCTTGATGTCAGTGGAAACATGCTTGTTTTAAAGAATGTAAAATTAGAAGGTAGTATATGACAAGCCACATTTTTACAATTAAATAACTTGCAAGATCTATTAAGGAAAAGAGAACAGCTTAAAAGCACCTCATTGAGAGCAAAGTGTGATCAGAGATACAACATTACAATCACATACAACACTGCAGTTACATAGTGCAACGCAACTATGTAGTTGCCTAAATTTTGGCCATAGATAGACAGATACTGCCATTTAGATATTGTGTTCCCCATTATGTTTCAAAGATACTATTTCCTCACAGCATGGAAACTTTTATTTGTCCTGAAAAAAATTAGCAATTAAGGCTTCCTGCAAAAAAAAAAAAAAAAAAAGCCTCCTGACACTCTGATTTTGGCCCCTACTTCTCCAGTGGTGAAAAGAAGCAGGGTACAAACCAGAGGAAGCACACGCGTGACTCAGTTTCCCTGGTTCCCCGCAGCTCCTCTAAGGAGCAGAGGAGGCAAATCCCTCTTGGAGCAAGCTGGAGGAGATTCAGGCTTGCCTGGCCACACTACTTCACAGGAAAGAAGTGTTCCAAACAGAACCCCAGCGGTGTGTTGCTTGTAGAAGCATGCAGAATTTGCACATTTCTTTTCAGTGCTATGGCCAGGAGCGAACTTGGCCCTGACCCACAGCAGTGTTTCCCACTCCAGGAGGGAGGCTTGCGCTACCAGTAGTGCAATCCAATAATCCGAATTCCAGCAGTCTACCCTAAGAAAGACACAGAGATTTACGTTAAAGGGTATGCATTGCAGTATTATTTAAAAAACGACAAAAATGTAGAAACCTATCCTCAAATAGGACTTTAAATAAATTATGACACCTTCACAAGGTAGAATGATATTATAGCCATTTAAAGACTCATTTTTTTAAAGACCATTTAACTAAATGGGAAAACACATCATTATGTTAAGTGAATAAAGCAGGGTTCAAAATGTGTTTACAGTGTAAGCCATTTTATAAAAAAGAAGAAAATAATAAGTGCATAAGAAGAAACTAGAGTGGACTATTCCAAAGAAAACTTAACAGTAGTTTATAAGTAGGTGGTATTACATAAATTTATATTTTTGTACATTTTTTTCCCGAAGTATTCTACTGTGAGCAAATATTTCATTGGAGGTTTGTGTGTGTGTGTGTGTGTGTGTGTGTGTGTGTATACACATATTCACATCTTTATATACTACATTGAGGTCCACACAAGTTAATCCTTTTATTTTATGTGTACATGTTTCTTTATAGAGAAAAGCAGGAGAATCAGCTTTTAAATTAAAAACATATAAGCCAAACCTGTTTGGGGACTATGTATTAATGGCAGTAAGCTTTAACTGAGGGAGGGTGTTTTCATTTTACTCTTGTTTTACATGGTATTTTATTGCTGTCCTGTTCTTCCTGGAATATTCTGTCCTCACTATCGTTGAAGTAGTGCTTAAGGACTGTCAGGCAGAAAAGTCTGGAAAATAAAGATGTGATATAATCAAGTACAAGGGCTAAACAAGTGAAGACGGATACTCGTCTGACAAAGTTCTCCACTTGTGTGTCAGTGGAGGCCAGGTTGGGAGCCTGGACTTCTGCCTTCCCTTGGCAGTAATGAGATGGTAGCCTCCCTACCCCTGTCAGATCAGTATCAGGGAAAACCTATTAAAGTGGAAGGTTTAAATAAGACCCAGTGTCTCAGAGCATAATACAAAAATGTTCAGGTTTTATTTGAAAAATCACTCTTCATACCAACGACAAGGAAGATCTCAGATTGTGTGAAAAAAAAATAGTCAGTAGATACGAACATTGAGATGACAGAATTATCTGACAAGGATTTTATTTTATTTTTTTAAATTGAAGTATAGTTTATTTACAATGTTGTGTCAGTTTCAAGTGTACAGCAAAGTGATTCAGTCATATATATATGTGTATATATGTGTGTGTGTGTGTGTATATATATATATATAATTTTTCAGATTCTTTCCCATTGTAGGTTATTACAAGATACTGAATATGGTTTCCTGTGCTATACAGTAGATTCTTGTTGCCTATCCATTTTATATATAGTGTGTATCTATTAATCCCAAACTCCTAAATTATCCCTCCTCTGTCTCCTTTTGGTAACTGTAAGTTTGTTTTCTATGTCTGTGAGTCTGTTTTTCTTTGGTAAATAAGTTCATTTCTCTCATTTTTTTAGATCCCACATATAAGTGATATGTGACACTTGTCTTTGACTTACTTCACTTAGAATGATCATCTCTAGGTCCATCCATCCAATGCAAATGACATTATTTCATTCTTTTTTATAACTGAGTAGTATTCCATTGTATATATATACACTACAACTTCTTTATCCATCCATCTGTTGGTGATCATTTAGGTTGCTTCCATGTCCTGGCTATTGTAAATAGTACTGCTATTAACATTGGGGTGCATGTGTCTTTTCAAATTATAGTTTTCTCTGGATATATGCCCAGGAGTGGGATTGCTAGATCATATGGTAGCTCTATTTTTAGTTTTTTAAGAAACTTCCATAGTGGCTGTACCAATTTACATTCCCACCAATAGTGTAAGAGGGTTCCTTTCTCTCCACACCCTCTCCAGAGTTTATCTGTAGACTTTTTAATGATGGCTATTCTGACTAGTGTGATTGATACCTCATTGTAGTTTTTATTTTCATATCATGAATAATTAATGATATTGAACATCTTTTCACGTGCCTGTTGGCCATCTGTAGGTCTTCTTTGGAGAAATATCTATTTAGGTCACCTGCCCGCTTTTTGATTGGGTTGTTTGGTACTTTTTTTTTTTTTTTTGATATTAAGTTGTATGAGCTGATTGTATATTTCGGAAATTAATCCCTTGTCAGTTGCATCATTTACAAATGTCTTCTCCCATTTCATAGTCTGTTTTGGTTTCTTTTGCTGTGCAAAATCTTTTAAGTTTAGGTCCCATTTATTTTTGCTTTTATTTTTATTACTCTAGGAGATGGATTCACACAAATATTTCTGTGATTTATGTCAAAGAACATTCTGCCTATGTTTTCCTCTAGAAGTTTTAGAATATCTGGTCTTACTTTCAGTTTTTTAATCCATTTTGAGTTTAGTTTTGTATATAGTGTTAGAGAATGTTCTAATATCATTATTTTACATGTAGCTGTCCAGTTTTTCTTACCAATACTTATTAAAGAGATTGTTTTTTATCCATTGTATATTCTTGCCTCCTTTGTCGTAGATTAATTGACCATAAGTGTGCGGGTTTTTTCTAGGCTTTCTATCTGGTTTCTTTGGTCTGTGTGTCTGTTTTTTTACCAGTGCTGTACTGTTTTGATTACTTTAGCTTTGTAGTAGTCTGAAGTCAGGGAGCTTGATTCCTCCAGCTCTGTTCAGATTATTTTGGCTATTTAGGGGCTTTTGTATTTTCATGCAAATTTTAACTTTTCTTGGTCACAATTCTGTGAAAAATGTCTTTGGTAATTTGTTAGGGATTTCACTGAATTGCCATGGGTAGTATGGCCATTATAACTGTATGGATTCTTCCAATGTAAGAATATATATCTTTTCATCTGTTTATGTCATCTTCAGTTTCTTTCATCAGCTTCTGACAAGGATTTTAAAACAGTCATGGTAAAAATGCTTCAATAAGCAACTGCAAATACTCTTGAAACAATGGAAAAACTAAAAAGTACTAGAAAAGGAACAGGAAGTTTCAGCAAGGAAATGTAAAATATGAAGAAGGACCAAATGGAAATTTCAAAATTGAAAATACAAAAATCAGAATAAAAACCTCAGCAGCTATGCTGAACAGCAGAATCGAGGGGGTAGAGGATAGAATCAGTGAACTGGAAGGCAAAATGAGAGAATTAACCCAACGTGAACAGCAGAAGGAAACCAGAATGAGAAAAAAACCCCAATCAACAGAGCAACAGGGACCTGTGGGATTATAACGAAAATTTAAAATTCATAGCATTGAAATGCCAGACGGAAAGGAGAAAGAAGCATGCTGAAAAACTAGTTGAAATTATAATGGCAAACTATGTATATATATAGTGGCTGAAAATTACCTAGATTTGGCAAGAGAAATAAACCTAAGACTGAAGAAGCTGAGCAAGGCCCCAAAAGAATAAACACAAATTCACACCAAGACACATGATAGTTAATCGTTAAAACTATTTTTAAAGGAACTTCTTGAAAGCAGCAAGAGAAAATAACCCCTTACCTACAGGAGCAAAACAATTAAAAGAATAGATTTCCCACAGAAACAATGGAAGCCAGAAGGAAGTGTTACAATATCTTTCAAGTGCTAAAACAAAAGAACTGTCAATGCATTGGCCTAAACCTAGTGAAAATATTCTTCAGGAATGAAGGGGAAATCAAAACATTCTCAAAATAGGGAAAACGAAGAGAATTAGACACCAGCTGACCTGTGCTAAAAAATTAGCTTGAGGAACTTATCTGAACTGAAAGGAAACGACAAAAAAGGGATTTGGGGCGCTCAGAAAAGAAGAAATATGGGTGAATATATTAGGTTTTTCATCCCATGAGTTTTCTAAATTATGTTCAGTGATTGAAGGGAAAATTGTATCAGCGTCGGATGTAGCTTCTAAATTAATGTAGAGGAAGTATTCGTTAAATTTTATTTTAAATAGGGACAGTAAAAAGACATAAAAATAGGTAAGTTTTCTGTACTGCACTTGAACTGGTAAAATGATGCCAGCAACAGGCTGTGGTAAGTTAGGTGTGTATGTAATATTTAGAGAAGCCACTGAAAAATTATACAGAGGGATACATTCAAAAACACTACAGATGAATCAAAATAGAATTCTACAATGTTGATCTTACCTACTTGAAACAAGAAAATAGAGAAATGAAAAATAGAATAAACAAAATTTTTTAAAAGTTGGCAGACTTAAGCCATAACATATCAATAATTACATTAATGCAGATAACCTAAAAATGTCAACTAAAAGACAAATTGTTAGGGTTGACTAAAAGACAAAAAAAGCTTTATGGGGGAGGATATAGCTCAGCAGTAGAGTGCATGCTTAGCATGTGTGAGTTCCTGGGTTCAATCCCCAGTACCTCCATTAAAAAAATAAATAAACCTAATTACCTCCTCCCGAAAATTAAAAAAAGATATGTTAAAAAAAACAAGAACTATATGCTGTCTACAAGGAACTCACTTCAAATATAGGAATATAGGCCCACTGAAAGTAAAAGAACAAAGTATGTATCATGTCAACATCAATCAAATGAATTCAAGGTTGTATTAACATCAGATAATGTAAATAAAGAAAATCACCAGAGAAAGGTGAACTTTATATAATGGTAAAAGCATCAGTCTACCATGAAGATACAGCTATACTAAATGTGAATGCAGCAAACAACAGAGCTACAAAATATGTGAAGTCAGACTGATAATGCTGAAGGGAGAAATATGCAGATCCACAGTTATAGATGAAGATTTCAACAACTGTTTGATACTGTGAACAGTTTTACCCACGTGAAGTTGAGAACTTAGACAGAATAGATCATTCCTTTTAAAATCATAAATGGATGTTGAATTTTGTCAAATGCTTTTTTGCACCTGTTGAGATGATCATGTGATTTTTCTCCTTCATTCTTTTGACATGGTGTATCATATTGACTGATTTTTGAATGTTGAGCCGTCCTTGCATTCCAGGGATAAATCCCACTTGATCATGGTACATGATTCTTTCAATGTGCTGTTGAATTCAGTTTCCTAGTATTTTGTTGACGATGTTTACATTTGTATTCATCAGTGATATTGGCCTGTAGTTTTCTTGCATTATCTTTATTCAGCTTTGTTAGCGGGGTAGTGTTGGACTCATCAAATGGGTTTGGAAGTGTTTTCCTCCCCTTCAATTTTTCTGGAAGATTTTAAGAAGAATTGCCATTAATTCTTCTTTAAATGTTTGGTAGAATTCACCACTGAAGCCGTCTGATCCTGGGATATGTTTGGTTACTGATTCAAACTCTTTACTCATAATAGATGTGTTTATCCAGTTTTTCTGGATTATTCATTTTGTTGGCATATAATTATTCATAGTAATCTCATAATTCTTTTTATTTCTATGGCATCAGTTATAATGTCTCCTCTTTCTTTTATTAATCTTTGATGATTTTTGATAGATTAAAAATTTAAGAAAGCTTTCATAGTATTAAATCATTTGTTACTCATTATTTTTGTACAAAAGTATCCTCTTTCATTTCTAATTTTTTTTTTTTTGGCTCTTTTTTTCTTAGTCTAGCTAAAGGTTTTTCAGTTTTGTTGATCTTTTAAAAATATTAGTTTCAATAATTTATTCATTTAAAAGTAGCTTTAGTGAGATGTAATTTGCAAACCATAGAGGTCACCCATTTAAAGTATATAATCCAAGGTTTCTAAGTATATGTATAGAGTTGTGTAACCATTATTGTAATTTAATTTTAGAACATTTTCATTATCCCAAAAAGGAACCTTGCACACATTAGCAGGCTGATCCATTTTTCAACGTATATTTATAATGGACTCTGAGAATCTATTTTTGACTATAATAAATATGATGAACTGTGAGAACCAGTTTTTAAAAATTTTTTTTTCAATTTTTTTTGTGGCAGGAGCGTTCTTCCACTCCTCACCTCCTGTGAGAAACAGTTTTTGACTGTAGTAGTATCATGAACTTTTAGAGATGGTTGAGCAAACAATAAAATCATTAAGATAAATATTTTACTGTTATCAACTAGTGTAGATTTTTATTATCACTCAGAAATATTTAAGTACAGTTTTTATCGCCCAGAAATATTTATTACAAAATGTAAGCTTAGTATTTCTTTGTGGCTACACATTAAATAGCCTTTGTTGACGATACTGATGAGGTCATAAAAGATAGTGAAAGGTGATGGGAAATGAAATCTATTGTATTGCATTTACAGAACGAAGTCCTGGGCTGTAATGGGAGGCACAGATTGTAATGCCACTGATTTATTTTGAGAGTCATATTATAAAAGGCTTGAGAAAAATACTGAGGAGAATTTATAATAATTAAATGGTCATCAGATTCATTTTTTAATACAAGTTCCCCTGGAGGAAAAAACATTAATTTTCAAATCACTTTACAGGAATTCTTGGGTAAAAACGTTCTGGGAGTCCTAAAGTCTGCTTTACTTTTACTTTTTTGGAAAATACCCGTAATTCTATTCCTAAGCGTTTAGCAAAAACAGAACAGAACAGAACAGAACAAACAAACAAACAAACAAACAAAAAACAACTCACTGTAGTTAAGTTACACTAGCAAATAAAAGCAAAAATTAACCTCAAAAAAAAAAAATACCCTTTATAGCTGAGGACAGATGGAGCACCAACAAAGATGTCATTCTTACCCATTTATAATTATTTGCCAATGATAATCCAGTTCCCTTCCAGATCTTTCTTAGTCATCAAATATGATGCTCCCAAACTCTGACTTACAAGAACATGAGTGAAATCCATTCAGGATATCTCTGTGTTTTCATTCCCAACATTTTCTGCTACTGTTAACTGGGCCAGTCAGTGTAAGGTCTACTCAGTCTGCCCTTCCTAACTGTAATGAACACGCTCTTATTCAAAATGAGCCTTCCTGGGACATGAATCTGCTCTCTTTGACTGCTTCACAGAGGTCAGCTTTCAGAACAGTTGAAATGATTTTCCTTTTGGCTTGCTTTCTTATGATCACCCCCTTTCAACTCTCTCCACAAAACAAATTACCAGAAATTCTTTATGGTACAGTATTAACATTCATTTGTGAGGATGACTACAGACAGTGACTGGGTATGAATGACTGAAAAAAAAAATGCAGAGCTGGTAAAAAGGAAAAGAGGGTGTCCACCCTGAAGGTGACATTAGCATCTTGGAGAGCACTTGGGGAATCTGTGTTTATGAGGCCAGTGCATTAGCAAACTGGAAGGCAGTGTGGCATTGCTGGAACTGATGGAGAGCAAGGGACCATGCCAGGGGCAAGCCCAGGCTCCTGGGCAAAGCTCCCAACTGCTAAGAGGTTGACTTGTTTGGCAAACTGTACGAGTAATTTTTTGTTAAGTCACATTCTCTGGAGCCTGGCACTACTGTGAGGAGTGACTTTATGAAAGAAGCTTTGCTAGAATGCACTAGAAATGATGATCTAAGATTGAACTGGCTCTGTTGAAATAACCTCAATTGCATGCCGCAACATTGTTTTTCCCAAGTGGCTAAAATCACTGACTTCAGATATTTAAAATGTCAGAAATGTATATTCCTAATAACATTGGAGAGTCAGCCATACTTCAGGGAGCATCACCCATCTTCATCACCATCTAAGTGGACCTTTGAGACTACACGGGTCGTGCCTTGATTTCTCTCATTATAAGTTAATCTGAAATGACTGATGCATTCCGACATCTGGACAGGGCTGAACCAGATGTGTGACTGAGTCATGTTTGCAAGTTCCATGCTTCAGATCCTGCAGCGTAATTTAGCATTTAACATTTAAACGTTTAGACTGAAGGATTAGCCTTCCAAGTATTGTAATTCTTGATGCCTAACAGATGGATCCATGGATACATGTGCGTGTCTGGGTGAGCAGAGCAGGTTGAAGGAAAGGCCGCTTCCCCGGGCCCCAGTGTATACTAAGGGAATATCACTGATATGAACCAGAAACATGGCATCTGTTAACTTCCGTTTCCTCGTGTAATGTTTAGGCCATTGGAAAGACAAGATCTATTTCAACCCCCTCATGGGGGTGGGGGAAAGATAGCAAAAAGAATTGTTGCCCCTGCTGAACTATCTCTGTTGAATACTTTTATAACAGTGATGAAAAATTATTGACATCGCTGAACTATCTCTTTTGAATATTTTGCACAATGTTACGGCAAGCCTTACCATCATACTAGTTTAGAATTACCTGAATTTGGCAATTCACAGTTGAAATTCTAATACTGAGTAGTAGTTTATGTAGGTCTGTTTTTTAGAAAATGAGTGATTTATTTTTAAAATTTATTTTCTTTTATTGAGCTATAATTGACATATAACATATTAGTTTCAGGTGTACAGCATAATGACTTGATATATGTATATATTGTGAGGTGATCACCACTGTAAGCCTAGTTAATGTCCATCACTACACATAGTATAGTTTTTCTTTCTTCTGATGAAAACTTTTAAGATTTATTTTCTTAGCTGCTTTCAAATGTAACACCAAATGTACATTACATCAAATATGTATTGAAATATAATTTCAAATACATATAGTTACCATGCTGTTCATTTTTTTAATATCTAAATTTTAAAGTTAGTGTGCTTTCCAAGATTTTGCTTGGTTTGGTAAATCATAAAAGAAGATAGATCTGAAAAAAGGACCACAGAAAAGTGGAAAATGCTTTGACAACAGGAATGTAAACAAACAAAAGAACTTTGCAACCCACTTTGTCACTTTGTAACAACGTATGTGTGGGTTACTGCTGCCCTGGTGAGTGTGAGTGACTAATTCTAGGCAGTAATGAGACCAAACAAAATTGTGAAATGAAAGGCTGAAGCAAGTGTAAGTGATGTGTTCATTCAGGACATGAACGAGCCCCGTTAACTGACCATCAAGAGATACAAACTTTTCTTAGTCGAAAACGAATTTCCTTCAATTCTGCTTAATAAATGTTGAGTAAATACTTCAGAAATATCCATTTGAATGGGTACCAAACCTTTAGCGTTTTGTGGTGCACTCACAGAAAGGTGCTTGCTCTCAGTCTGGCAGACCGTGTGTGTGTGTGTGTGTGTGTGTGTGTGTGTGTGTGTGTGAGAGAGAGAGAGGTGAGTGAGCAAGTACAAATACACACAGTCGAATACACAGCACAAGAAAAGTACTCACATGAACGTGCTTTGATGCGTCTGAGTTTGGAAAAGCTAGAATCCATTTATCACCTGCAAAATTTCACAAAAAAACAATACATAAATGCCAAGAGCACTTTGAATTTATAATATCACACTGGAGAAATATCTGAACTCTGTCCTGATGGCCAGGGCAGATGGTTGATATTGTGCAAGGATGGGCACTTCGCAGCTCCCCAGCGTTTGGAACTCTGCCACGTAAATTTGAAACGAGTCAGCGTGCAATGCTGAGATTTTCATATACTCATGAGTGGTGCATAATTTCAAAACTAGGGGGATCACAGGAAGTTATTTTCTGGAAAAAAAAACCCTATTAATAAAGATAAGTTTATTCCGAGACTATAATTTATCTGATACTTGTCTGTATGAACAGGAGATGGGAAATTTTTTTTACGTAAATGAAGTCCCTAAGAGAGTAGTGGAGTCCTGCTTTTCTTATGTTTGTAGCAGTTTCTTTAATACTTGTGCTGATGCACCTTACGTTAATTCTTATGCCCTCGTAATGCAACAGTTGTCAGTTTTCAGTGCAATTATAATATACACGTTAGGTTTAATGAGAGCCTGCAAGGAGATTAAAATAATGGGATTCTGTGACATGGTTTATGTTACAAATAAGAAAAGAACATTTTTTGTTCAGTTGCAGGTGTGAAGTTATACGGGGAGAAATAATCAGATGCTGCATGAGCTGTACTTTATAATTGCTTTGCCTTTTACATGCAAACTTTAGACTTTCATCATCTGTAGGTTTGTCATCATTAGAGGAAGCAGCGTCAGAATGGCGGTGATGCCGCTTCCAGAAATGTCGAATTGCATATCCACAGTAACACAACTCAGACCCTGGATTATTCTTTATAACCAAGGTATAAACTGTTTATAAAAATATAAATAAAGCAAAAGTGACTTTCTTATTAAAATAGATCCACTGGGTGGAGAAAATTTGTGAAAATAATAAGGCACTTCTAAGCTGTCAGACTGCACCGTTACAAGTGAGTCGGTGCCGGCATAATGAGCATCGCGTGCAGGGGTCAAAGGGAAAAAAGAAAACTCTTCACAAACAGGCACAAATAAGAAGTGATGGACTGTGATTGGTGGGTTTGCTGACCACAAAGAGGAGCAGCATCTGTAGGTATCAGGCCGATCTTGTGAGAGACGCAGAGACTGGGACAAGTGTCGGATCCGAAACTGGCCTGTACTGAGCGCCTGCTCTCCGGCTGCCCTGCACGAGGCATCTTCCGTGCAGTGTAATTCAAGAACCTCAGAGGGTGGAGAGGGTGGTGGATTGGGTGGGTGCCAATCCCAATTGGCAGGGATTTGAAGGGACGCTGCCAGCGCTGTGGAAATTCAAGTGGTGAGAGGGAGGTGGGTGGCTGACCTGTCAGAGAAAGGCCCAGCAAGAAGTAACCTTTAGGGCAGCTTTAGAGACTCGGCAGGGTCCTCAGCAGAAGGCTTCAGCCCTCCTTGCCTGTGCCTCAGGGAAGACTGAAGGCAGTTCTGTGCTTGTTGAAAGCATTATTTATCAGATGGCAGGTCTTTAGTTCATACATGGAATGAGAAGAGGAAAAGACCAGAAAGTAACAGGATATTTATATCTGTCTGTCCATCCATCCATCCATTCAGTTCAAGAAGGCGGATGGCAAGTTCTTGGTTAACTCCTGCGATCAGGAGCCCTCTGCTCCCAAGTCACACTCATTTCTAACTACAGCTGTGCGCACTGTCGTGGCCCAGGACAGCAGCCGCTATACCTGACGGCGCCCTAAGTCACCAAGGAAAACTCATATAATATTATTCCTAAGGACAGAGGAACGTGTGAAATCTGTTCCAGAAAGATTTCCATCTTTTCATTAGATCAATGATTCCTCAAGGGAAGAAATCATCTCTTACTCATCTTTATAGCTTTTGACAGGTAGCACAATGTTTCTTGCATAAGAGATAAAAATATTTGTGACACCGAGCAGAATAGAAATAATTTAAGTTTCTGGGGAAAAAAAAATATGTTGTTTAAAATCCACTATTTTTATCATCAGGAGACTCAAGCAGAAATAATGCATCGCCCTTCCTCTACTCCTGTCCATTCTCCGCCCTTAGAATAAGATGATGTTTTCTTGTATGAAGGGTTCGTTTACTGAAGTGTCTTTCATCATGCAGGGGTATGTTTCTAAGAGCTTTTTCAGGAACACCTCACAGAGGAAGGTGTTGAACAGCTGGTGTCATGTGAAGGGGTCTACCCTCTCCCACTGTGCGTCCTGCGTGCCGGCCAGAGCGCCCCTGCGCCTGCCTTTCCCCGGTTGAGTCTCAGCTCCGTGACGTGGGTGCTGCTAGCCTTCACCCTAAGCT
Organism: Camelus bactrianus; assembly: GCF_048773025.1. Lineage (NCBI taxonomy): Eukaryota > Metazoa > Chordata > Mammalia > Artiodactyla > Camelidae > Camelus > Camelus bactrianus. The sequence continues at coordinate 19,359,292 of NC_133552.1, forward strand.
CGAGGTGGGGCTTAGCCAGATGAAACTCAGAGATCAGGCCTGTAGAGCTTCCATAAGACGTGGTCTGCCTGCGGCTTGGCTGGGGCATGCTCATATCTACCCAGGCCCAGCTCATCCCTGAAGAGACGGAATTGTATTCCAGTAGAATCAGCATCGTATGGTGGACAGACTAGGTTCTTGAGCTTGTGGTCTGGGGTTTCAGTGACCATATTTGCCCTGACTGGTGAGCTGTCGCCTCCTTGGGCTTCAGTTTTCATAATTTTAACATGAGGATGTAATCTGCCCTGCAGAATTATTGGTAGATCATATGAAATAATGTGTCTGATGGGTTGGGGTGGGGTGTCGAAAGCACTCAACACGCATTAGACCAGGCTTCCTCTGCGACCAGACCAGCCTTTTGGTAACATTTCTGTCAGGGATGTATTAACTCCCTACCACTGATAATGGTTGAAAATAAGGAAAATCATAAGGAACATTTTACTAATAAGCTATGCAGTTATATATGAGTGATTTGGGGTATATTGGTAACTCCTAGGTAAGGAAAATTAGAAAGTGTTGTTTATGAAGAACGAACCTCCCCACACAATAAATACAACCATATGCTCTTGGCCCAATTAATCCAGTACTTCGAGTCTATTACCTTGTCCTCAGAGACTCTGCCACCTTCCCAACCGAATCCTGACTGCCTCCACGGTATTCAGCAACTCACTAACACTCAACTATTTCCACTAAAATCTAGTTAAGATCCTATTAACACTTTTAAGTGGGTCAGCGTCTCTCCCTGAAGGAAACATGCCACTTACCACAGAGCGATCTTTAGAGTGAGCGAAGGAATACTGTTTAACTCTATGGGTCCTTGTCAGCTTGGTGTTGCCTTCAGCGCTTCTGTTCAATTGCTCCTTGAATTTAAAAAAAAAAAAAAAAAGTGGTTTCACATTCTAAATAGTATATTTTAAAGGAGCTCAAACCTTTCCCCGTGATTTTGTACAGAGCCCACCATACCACCTGTATGTAGTTTAATGTTTGTCTTAACAAGTTACAATAAAGATGAAAACCAGCCGTGTCATGCTTTTTGCAGTATACTGTTTGCCCTTTTGTCGGTTGGAGATATTTCCAGAGACTGAGGATCACTGGCAAGACCTGTAGCTTCTGCTCATGACCCATGCGGACGGAGAGCGGACCCCTTTAGGAGCAGATGAAGTAGGCTGGGGAAAGGGCCAGGCTTTCTGAATCACAGGGTGTGCTTATCCAGGTTCTGAAAATGGAGGTTTGGAGTTCGGATACTCTTTCAGTCTGGTTGAGGAAAGGAGATACGACAGAATATTAATTCATTCAACAAATACTTGATTCCTACAGCGCGCCATGCACTATAGCTCTTGTGGAGAAAGCGTTGATCGAAACAGACGAAGACTGCCTTCATGAAGTATATTTTCTTGTGGCGGAGGGTGATGCACTTTTTGGAGGGAAGTGCTATGCTAGTAATTTGTCCCGTAGGGAGAAAAAAGGCCTGATTTTTCTTAGCATTTGCCAAGCATGGCTGATTTCAGGCTGCCCATGTGAATGGGAGTTGGGGAGAGATGTGAATAACCGACCAACAATCTGGGTTTTTGAGGACCCTCCGTACTGGTTTCCATAGTGCCTGCACCAATTTATGTTCGAACCAACAGTGCACAAAGGTTCTCTTTTCTCCATGTCCTCTCCATGACTCCTTGTATGCCGTCTTTTTGTAATACCCCTTTTGTCAGGTGTGAGATGGTACCTCACTGTGGTTTACATCTGCGTTTCCCTGATGATTTGGGATGTTCAGCATCTCCTCGTGTGTTGGCCATCTGCATGTCTTCTTTGGGAAAACATGTCTGCTCAGGTCCTCTGACTACTTTTTAATCCAGTTGTTTGTTTATGTTGAGCTATATGATTCTTTGCACATTTTGGATATTAACGCCTTATCAGTTACATCATTTGCAAATATCGTCTCCCATTCAGTAGTCTGCCTTTTCATTTTGTTCACTGTGCAGAAACTTCCTGTTTGACGTCGTCCCGTTTGCTTCTTTGGGCTTCTGATTCCCTTCCCCGAGGAGACAGAGCCCAGAAATGATTGCTAAGACTGATGCCAGAAAGCATACTGCGTGTGTTTTCTTCCAGCAGTTTTATGGCTTCGGGTCTTACATTTAAGTGTTTAATCCATTTTGAGCTTCTTTCTGTGCACAGAGTGAGAGAAGCGGCCTCAGGTAGGAGACTTCCTTTGGGGCCCAGCAGCACCATCCCCTCTGGTCACCAGAGATGAACGCTCTAGGGGTGCTTTTTATGTGGGTTCTGTGGGCCCTTGTCTTGCGGCGGGGCAGGCTGCTTTGGGTGAGCTGGTGTGCAGGGCTGACTGCTGGCCCGGTTGACTGCCAGGCCCTGCCTCATGCAGTGGCTGCCAGCCCACTAGTGCACCAGGCCAGGTCCCAGCATGGCTGGCTGCATGGCCCCAGGCAAGCCTGGAGCTGATAGCTTACCCACCGGTGGGCAGGTAAGCCCCCAGCACTGATAGGCTGGAGGGGGGGACTCCAAAATGGTGCCTGCCATCACCAGAGTCCTCGTGGTTGAGCAAGCTCCTAAAAAGGGCTTCTGCCGGCGTCTTTGTTCCCTGGTGGAGTCCCGGTTGCGTCCTGCCTCTCCAGGAGGCTCTCCAAGGTGAGCAGGTGGGTCTGAATCAGGCTCCTTTCCCATGACTGCATCTGTGCTGGGCTCGGAGAGGGTGAGATTTGTGCGTGTCCTAAAGAGCCGAGTCTCTGCCTCCTGTAGCCCTCCGCCTTTCTCAGATGCAAACCCTGCTGGCCTTCAAGCCTGATGTTCTGGGGGCTTGTCTTCCTGATAGAGGACCTTCTGGATGGTGAGTCCAGTGTGGGGCTCGGACTACTCCATCCTTGCAGAGAACCTCTACAATTGTGATTATCTGGGGGTGTGGGTTCTGACTATACCACGTCTCCATCCCTCTTACCCATCTCGTCGTGGTTCTCTCTTTACATCTTTAGTTGTGGAAAATCCTTTCTGCTAGCCTTCAGGTCATTCTCACACACAGTTTCTTTGTAAATAGTTATGATATTAGTGCGTCATGGGAAGTAGTGAGTTTAGGGCTCCGTACTCTGCCATCTTGGACACCCAAGCCAGACTTCTGCCTCAGTCCCTCACTGGCTGTTTGTTTCCTGTTGCCCCACACATCATTGGTTCCACGCAAGTAGGGACATGCTATAATGCCTTGTACCACTGTAGTCCTGGTTCCTAGCACATCGTCGGCATTCAGTCAGTCCTTCCACAGTGAATGTCATTGTACCTTTCTCCATAGTTTAGTGTCCGTAACTGTGAGATGACAGTAATACCAACTTTACAGGTCATTTTGAAGAATAAAAATAAAATGATGTTTGCAAGGTGCATTACACATGCAATATACAGAAAACATCAGTACATGGAAGCAGCCTTTATTATTGTCCATATTTGGTGTCATTTAGAATCTTGATAAAAATTTGGACATTCAGAAGGGAGGCTTCTTCATGGTAAAAATAACGGCGGCTAATTTTAACCATTTTCATTAGGACTTTTCCACTAAGAGCCATCTCTTGAGTAACTCAGAAATAGAGGACTTCCACGTCTAAAAGCCATAAGGTGCAAACTATTCTAACTGCATCACTCCGACTAAAAAGCATTTGTCCTCTCCATAGTAATAAAGTAGGACAGAAGCAAGAGAAACCTGCCCTACCAACTGACTTCCTCCACATAGGTATTATTTACCACGATGATTGTTGTTTCAAAACAGTACCTACTCTGGGCTTTTAAAATGAAAATGAAAGGACTTGCAGTGGTGTTAAAAATAAATGCGCAGAGACCGAACTGTGTGAGAAATGTACATTCGGTTGTCATGGTAGCGGAAAGCTCCCAAGTAGGTCCTTTCCCCCCGCCCAGATGTTGAATGTCTATAATAACATGCCCTAAGTGGTGACAGAGCCAGATGTGGGCTGATGTATAATGTATAATGCCATTTATTTACTTATGTTTTTGTCCTTGACAGTTTCAGAAATCTTTTTAAAGCTCAGAGATGAATTTAGCTGGGAGTAAGCAAGTGAGAATTTGGTTGAACATCTGTGTTTCTGAAGTTTGTTATTTTTCAGCTGTACGTGAATACTCAGTTGCCTTTTTAGATGAATGTACTAATTCCACACATTTTGAAGAGAAACTCACAAAACCAATTAATAAGAGCATATCTGGGAATTGAGACTACGGAATTTAAACCTGTCGATATGAATCTTCTGTTTTCTCATATTCTGGCTTGGGTACCAATTCAGGCTAATGATTGCTAAAGAAAAGAACAGTTATGAATTTGCAAGTAGCTCTTAAAATTGATTGTTTTAGACCTTTGCCTCAATTATAGCTTTTCAGTAAGTGAAATTGTATATACATATTTTATAAGTGTATTTGATTTTCACAAGTTTTATTTTATATCAAAAGCTGTTAGCCAATATGTCCTGTAAAAATACCTCTGATGAAGGTAAAAAGTATAATCTTTTTGCCACTGACCCTATGACCCAATGAAAGAATGTTAACTGAGGGTCCTAATGCATGTTAAAAGAATGGTTCACTCTTCTTGAGAAAAGTTTTAAATGTTCAGTTAATCTGCATAAAGACTAGTGAATGTTAAACTCTAATACATAAATGTAAAAGTCTAATACGTAAATGTAAAAGTCTAATATTTATTGCAGGTATATTTTTTCTGGTGACTGGAGGGTGGAGGAACATGAGGGACAATAAGGTTTTTGATAAGGAGATCAGGGTCACATAATCAAGGAGGAATTACAGTATAGGAGAAACTGATGGAAAAAAATGAAAACAACTCTTCTACCTGGCATTGCTCCATAAAACTCTGTTCTAGGTTTGGTTCCTAGTTCCCCTTCCCTCTCAATAACCACAGAAAGTCCTGCCCGCCAAGCCCCATCTGACCAGCTATGCCTCTCCCACCTTCCTAAGATGCCATTTCTTTGCCCAGCTGTGGGACCAGCCCCAGAGAGGCAGGGTGTCTCTGAGTCGCCTGAGATCCACGCCCGCTTCCTACTGTCCACCCGCCTCCCTTCACCTCTGACAATCTTCCTTGTGTCTGCAGGTTCTTCTGAGACGGGTCTCTCAAAGGGAAGTGCCTGTAAGGTAAGTCTTTTTTTTTACCTCCCCTTTGGATCTGTGCAGATTTCAACCTGATGATGTCTTTTAAGCAGAAGCTGTCCTTTTGGGGCAATGCAGTTTAATAGAACTTTCTGCAGTGGCAGAAATGTTCTGTGTCTGTGCTGTCAGGTATGGTAGCTGATAGCCACTGGGGGCTACTTAGATTTAAATCAGTTAAAATGGAATAAAATTAAACATTCATCTCTTTAGTCACACTGCCCACATTTGAGGTGTTCGGTACTCACATGCTGCTAGTGGCTACCGGATTGGATGGCACCACGTTAGAGGAATCCCAGGTTTGGTGGGAATGGGCCAATTCTGGCACCTCACCACGTTCGGATGGGCAGAGGGAAGCTCCAGGGAACCGTGGTCTTGGAAGAGAGCCATGGTGGATGCAAAGGTCCAGCAACTGCCTGTCAGCCAGGCCCCCTGCAGCAGGTTCTCTGGAAGGGAGACTGGAGCCGGGCACCTCCATGGCCACCATGGGCACCACCTCCCAGCAAACAAAGCTGTAGCCTCGAGTGTAGGGTTTAGAGTTAGGCCTGGGTTTGAATGTGGGCTCTTACTAATAGTTAGCTGTGGCACCATGGGAAGTTACGTAAATTCTCTCAACCTTTGTTTCTTCGTTTTGTAAAATGGAGATAATAACACCTACTTCCCAGCGTCGTGGTGAAAACTCAGTGAGATACTAACTGGAGGCAGCTCCGTGCCTCACATCCTAACCACTTGCTCTGCTGGCCAAAGATCAGATGCCGTGGGTCCCGTGTCAGCCTCGGCCTCCTCTTCCTACCACTTAAACAAAATACTAATTAGCCTTTTGAACTCAAGTGCTGAACAAACAAAAGAGTAATTCAGGAATTGTTGCCGCATTGCCTGTAATTTCAAACATACTGTTTTATACAAATAGAACTCTCCTTATATGAAGATGCCATTTCGAGGAATAATGTGTGTGTGTGTGTGTCTGTCTGTCTGTCTGTCTGTGTACAGACGAATCTTTATTCACACTGTTGCAGGGCAGCCACTGGTAGCAGTGCACATGGAAAGATGTACTCGACCCAAGTCAGTTGCTGGTTTTATCACGGCCGTTCGTGCTTGTTGACAGTTGAAATCGTCTATTCCAAAGATTGTACCACATTCCTGGGTACTACATTCCAAGTTGCAAAGGGAGGAGAAGTATTTTAAGGAGCAGATTATCTGTACATCTTGGAAATTTCTTCTCCCCTCTCTCTTTGCACTTCCACACACTCTCACCCACCCAAGAACAAAGTGGGTTGGTGTTGATGGGGCTCCATAAGAGAGAACCGCTCGTGTCGGGGCGGATCTACTGGCTGAGCTCACAGAGATACCGCTAGCACTGGGAGACATGAGGATCGAACTATGGTCCAAAAACCTGAATGGATTCAACCGCTGAACTTCCAGTTGCAGCGTGCCTCTAAACTCCATCGCTCAACTTCTGTGCAAAACTGGTCATACATTTGACAACAGGAGGAGGGGGAGTTCAGATAACTAAGATTTTCTGAGCATCCTCACTATGAATTGAGTTTTAATTAGTCCAAGAGCTTCCCCTGGGGTAAAACTGGTGAATTGTTTGAAAAGGAGTGCCTGTGTGTGCTGGGGTGAGGGCAGAGAGGGGGCAATAGAATTACAAATCCAAATGTTTCCTCAAGGGTGAGGCTGTCCCCACCCTCCTGCTCTGATTCCTGCTAAGTGGGGAAGACTGAGCTCCTCCCATCTCCTTCGCCTGCCAGGTGAGCTTTGAAGGTTTTGAAAGGGGCTGCTTTTTCTTCCCTAAGAGACTCTATGTCCCCTCCCCTGAAGTCTGGGCTGCCTTGTGCCTGCTTCAGCTAATAGAGTGTATCTGCTGAAAGGAAAGAGACATTTCTTTGATTTAATTTATTTTAAGGGTTGATTTTAAGGGGTTCACTACAGGCAGGGTAACCAAGAGCACAAAGCCGGAGAATTTGCAGCTGTCTCAGCATCCCGGAAGGGCCTTCCTAACACTCTCTCTCAGACTCTATCTCCGCTCACTCCACCCCCAGTTTTCTTTCTCATCCCATCCATAGATCAGGCTGTGGAATTGTTCCTCCATCCTTAGCCTTTTCCCTAGAATTGTGTTGACCTGAAGATACATTTGGGGCAAAACAGTAGAATCCCTCTGTTGTCAGCAAAGCGCTCAGTCCAGACAACTGCAGGAAGGTAAGTAGATGAGGAAGTCTGTCCAGGAAGCAGTCTTTATCAGGCCCTGGACTGCTGCTCTCCTCCAAAATAATTTTTAGCAAAAATTTTAATCCAGTTACACTAGCAGTTCTTGGAATTAGTTGGCATTTATCCTGTTAATATGTGAAACACTGGCCAAATATTGTTATTGAATAATTATTATGAGAGTTACTAATACTTTTGAGAACTTCAGTGATCTAGAATATTAAGTAGAGCTTTGAAGAATGTCTGAAATTGTTTTGTATGGGTAGCCGGCAAAGGAATAATTATTGGAGACTTCTGCTTGAGATCCATTCTCAGAGTGCTGAAGGATTGTTGACTTTATCAGGTCCAGATTTGACTTCAGCAGAATTTGTGATGAACATTAGCATTTTTAGGACTTTTCCTCTGCAGAGAAGGATAGTAATCTGGCAACTATCAGTATGCCTTACATTGGTTTAGTTTAATCATATAGGCTGTCTTTAGCAAAAATCTAATTCCTTCCTTCCTTCCTTTATCCCTTCCTTCCTGCCTTTCTTCCTTCTTTCCATGGTATATTTCATTAAGATCGCATTTCCAGCATAGAGGAATCTATGCCAATAACTTTTGCATACTGGTGTAGAAATAAAAAACCCAACCCAACTAATTTTGAGGAATTAACTTAAATCACATACGAATAGATTTATTGATGTTCTATTGTTTACAAGTGTACATCAAATAGCCTAGCCCTTTTGGTTTTTTTCCTAGGATTTTGTTTTTCACTCTATGTGTGTTTGTTTTTATTAAAACAATGATGGTATTTAAAATCACCTATGAATAAAACCATATGAATGTTCCCATAAGTTACTTAATCACACATTTTTACCTGTCCCAGACACTCAAGATTTTAAATTACTGCAAATTTACTAAGTTATATTTTCAAGGACTGAATGTTTCAGGAAACATTGATCAGCTGACATACAGCAACAAAAGTCTTAAATCCATAAGTCACTTACCTTTAAATAAATATCTAATTACAAGAAGTTTTATTGGTACCCTTTTTTGAATTCCTTTCACATTCCATATCTAGTCAAAAAGATGTTCAAATGATTTTTTCCCCACCAAGACGAATGATTAAAAACTTTCCGGCCATATCCTGTGAAAAATATATACAAAGCATTGTGATAATTAGGAGTAATTAGTCTCGAGGAAGCTCCAGGAAGCTTTTGAAGTGATCTGCAGGCCACTCCAGTCACCTCCACTGACGAGCTATGTGGTGGTGGGCGGGGGTGGGGGGAGGGCGGGGAGGTAACACAGGAAGGAGGTGACACCTGGCAGATGTGGGGGTTATCAGGAGGGCTTCAAAGCCAAAGCTGGTCTTTGGACTTCAGAGGTTCCCTGGGAAGAGTTACCTCCAACTTTTATTAGCCCCAACCTTGATTATCCTTTGGCGGGATTTGTGCGTGGGACCTATGAGATGTGCCTTTAAGTCTGAGAAGAGACGCAGGTGGGAGGGAATCAAAGACGTACCTGGCAGAGTCTCTGATTCTGCCCTGGATTTGCAGGTCCCTCCCTTCCCCGGTGCTCTTTTGTAGAATTTTAATGCAATATTTTATACATGTAATGAAAAATATATAACATGCATTTACAGAATAAGGAATGGTAAAACAGCAGCTGTGTGTGCCTCTCAGCCTAAGAAACAGAACATTAGAAATAAATCAGATGCCTCCTGTGTCCCCTCCTCAAGTTTTCTCCTCTCCCTTCTCTCCCAGCAAACTGCTTCCCTGTGATTACCTGGCTCTGTCACATGGTTTTACTGTGCATGTACGCATCTGTAGACAACATGCTGTTTTATATGTTTTGAAGTTTACATAGACAGAGTAATATTCTGTTTTGCTTTTTTTTTTTTTTTTTTTTTAACTCACCGTTATTTTCCTGAGATTTGTCGTGGAGCTTATTGTAGCTACACTCATTAATTTTCACTGCTGTGAAATAGTCTATTGTATGACTATTCCAAAAGGTTTTAATGATTTGTTGATGGACATCGTTTGAGGTGTTTATAGTCAGATTGCTTTTGTTTGTTTGTTTTTTGCTGTGACAAACAATGCTGACAAGACTTTTGACCTTTCTCGGGTCTCTGATACAGAGATGCATGTGTTTCTCCGGGGAATATATTTAATTGTTGAAATGATTAGTCAGTGTATCTTCAAATATGATGCTAAATTATTTTCCAAAGTGATTAGACAAATTTAATATTCTACCAGTTCTTGTCAACATTTGGAAAGTACAGGTTTTTAAATTTCTCCCAAGTTTTGGTGGTCAAATGGTATCTCACAGTTTAAATTTCTCCAGATATTTGATAATTTATTCATAAGTTTATTGCCCATTCATGCTTCCTCTTCTTTGAAATATCTGTTTCTGACATTTGCCCATTTCTCTGTTGGGCTATCTTTATCTTTTGATTTATAAGCATTCTCATATATTCTGTAAAGCATCCATTGCGAATTGGCTCTTCACTTTCTTTTTGGTGTCTTTTTTTCTAATATATATATATATTAGAAACATACACACACACACACACACACACACACACACACACACATATATGTATTGAAGTATACAGTTTACAATGTGTCAATTTCTGGTGTATAGCATAATGCTTCAGTCATACATGAACATACATATATTCATTTTCATGTTCTTTTTCACTGTAAGTTACTACAAAATATTGAATATAGTTCTCTGTGCTATACAGTGTGCACTTACTGTTTATCAACTTTACATGTATTAGTATCTGCAAATCTTGAACTCCCAATACATCCCTTCCCACCCTTTCCCTCCACTGGTAACCATGAGTTTGTTTTCTATGTCTGTGGGTCTGTTTCAGTTTTGTAGATAAGTTCATTTGTGTCCTTTTTTTTTTTTAGATTCCACATGTAATTGATATCATATGGTATTTTTCTTTCTCTTTCTGGCTTACTTCACTTAGAATGACGATCTCCAGGTCCATCCATGTTGTCGAAAATGGTAGTAGTTTATTCTTTTTGTGGCTGAGTAGTATTCCATTGTATAAATACACCACAACTTCTTTATCCAGTCTGCCAATGGACATTTAGGTTCTTTCCATGTCTTGCCTTTTGTAAATACTGCTGTTATGAATAGTGGGGTACATGTATCTTTTTGAATTAAGGTTCGCTCTGGATATATACCCAGGAATGGGATTAATGGATCATATGGTAAGTCTATTTTTAGCCTTTTGAAGAATCTCCGTACTGTTTTCCACAGTGGCTGCACCAAACTGCATTCCCACCAGCAGTGAAGGAGGGTTCCCTTTTCTCCACAGCCTCTCCAGCATTTATTATTTGTGGACTTTTGAATGATGGCCATTCTGACTGGTGTGAGGTGATAACCTCATTGTACTTTAGATTTGCATGTCTCTGATAATTAGCAATATTGAGCATCTTTTCATGTGTCTATTGGCTTTTTGTATGTTGTCATTGGAGAATTGCTTGTTTAGGTCTTCTGCCCAGTTTTGGATTGGGTTTTTTTTTTTTGTTACTAAGTTGTATGAGCTATTTGTACATTCTGGAAATTAAGCCTATGTCAGTCTCATCTTTTGCAGATATTTTCTCCCACTCTGCAGGTTGTCTTTTTGTTTTGCTTATGATTTCCTTTGCTGTGAAAAAACTTGTAAGTTTAATTAGCTCCCATTCTTTATGGTGTCTTTTGATAAAGAAAACTTTAATTGTAATGCATTTCTTGAAATAGTCTATTGTCTGTGTCTCACAGCCACTCTTTCATACTTTCCATTTTTGGGGGGTCGTTTTATGTTGTAATCTGGCTTATGAAGTCTGTATAGTCTTTAGAGTCTGTCTTGCAGTTGGATCTGGGGTTGGGATGGAATGGAGGGTTAGAGTGAGCAACACCCTCCATCCTTACATTTGTATCACCAGAAGAGCCTTGTTTTTATCGTTTATTTGCTGGGAGTCTGAGTAGAATTTCCATGGTAAGTATAAAGTCTGGAAACTGGACAGTCGGTCTCATGCACTGATGAGGAAACTACAGCTTAGAAGCCACACGTCTAGGAGGTATGGGACGTGGAGCTCAAGGAAGACTTTCAGCTTCACATTTCAGCCCCACTTTCCTTACATCAGAACGCTGAGCCGTGTTCTGCAGATCATACTGGTCTATATCACACGTTTGTATTTTAATTTATTCTTTATACTTTTAAGTGTTGTGTGGATTTCTCAGCCATGCTCACAGCAGAGGAGAGAAGACAGGTATAAGCATTAGTGTGATTACTGACTGTCATTATTGAATAAAAGAAAGGTATCTAGAGGGGTAATACGAATTTTTTGATCTGATAGCAAATGAGCTAAGACTGTGATCTAGATTTTTCCACACCAAATCCACTCACTTATACATCTTGTTTAAATGAGATAATATTAAGTCTATTTTAACAAGTGTCCAAAAATTTTTATTAATGTGTTTGCTTCAGTTTTATTAGGTCAGTGTGAGAAAGCTAAATGAACTAATTTCCTTAAATTAATAGAAACATACTTAATCTGGATTCAGATTTTTTTCTCCAGGAGCCAAGTAGAGATGAATTTTCTTTGTTTATCTTGTCCCATGTCACTTCAGAAACATAATTTGGGTCTTCATTTCCACTGCTTTATCAGAAAAGTAGATTAACTTATGAGTTTTCTGCTCTCAACTGTGTCTTTCTCATTGTAGACTTAAATGAAAAAATACACAGAGGTTATGAAATCAGAGGATAACTCCTTAAACTATTTCCACATGGTCTGTCTAAATCATTTCTGTGTTTATGGCTTCTAAAATGAAGTTGTTTCAACTGATAGTTGAAGGATAAGTGTATTTATTTTTAGTTGGAATTAAATTATTGCCTACATAAATATATAGCATATATTTAAAAATGAAGAAAACTGCTAGAGAACCTTGTGAGGCTCTGATTTGAGTCTAATGATTCCAGCTATAGAGCAGAACATCAAGTCAAGCTCACCTCTCCTGTCAGTGCATCAGACAGTTCTTTGCAAAAGTGTGAGATTTTTATTATTTTAGGAAAAAATACTGGTAACTTATCCTAGCCACTGTAAAGAATGGAATTGACATGTAGGTATTCTGAAGGTAAAAAGTCCTTCTCACCCTGTCACTCAGGAATACGAGTCAGCAACATAGGACTATTACCAAAAGGTTAACATGATCTGGGTTGCATTAACTAGAATGTAACATGCAACAATCATGAAATAATCCACTCACTGTGTTAAACATTGATAAAGCCCATGTTAGAGTCTGGTTTTCATTTCCATATTTTAAACATAGTATTAGGAAATTGGATATGGGCCAGAGAAAAGGAATGAAAATTATTTGAAAGTACAAAAGTTTATCTATGCTGCAAACTGAAAGGAAGTAGAATTCCTTATAACCAAGAAGGGCAAATGAAGAGGTGGTGTAAGAATAGCTTTGAGTGGGTCTCCAGCTGTAGCAGAATTAGCACTGGCAGATGTCTGTTGTCCTGAAGCCGTCTTTTAAGGGGAAGTTCTTTGCACTAGAAGAAGTGGTTGTGATGCCACGGCTGGTTGTTCTGGTACCACTTCTCAAATCTAGTATCTGCTCATTAAAAATATATGAGTCTGAGGGCATGGGTTAATTCTCAAAGTAATTCCAAAGCCAAATATGAACCCAAAGTAGGAGAAAGACAGGGAGGGCATATGTCAGAGGTCATGAGAAGGGGAGGCTTGTTTGTTCAGTCAGGGCTGGACGAGGCACTGAGAAGGAGATGGGGGGAGGTCCCAGCCTTCCAGGAGGTCACTGTCGAGAGCTTGCCAACACAGTTGGTTCTGTATGTTAGACAGTTAGACAAGTAGTGAGGGAACACCAGACAGACAGAGCAAAGATAAAGCACCAAGTATGAATGGAATTCTGTGCAGAGCGCCAAGTTTAGACAGAAGACAGAGATTAAAATTGGATGATTAGATGGGTGTCAAAATATGAAGACCTTTTTATCAGATAAAGAAGCTTATTGCCACTCTGTTGTCAGTAGTGAGCCATTTGGCTTGAGTCTTGATCAGATTTGTGCTTGTAGATATCCTCTGGGGACAGTTTGAAGACTGATCTTGCCCAGGCTGGAGCTGGGGGAATTGAGTGGTCAAAGTAGATTCAAGGAGACTAGTAAAGACTCTGAGGATGCAGATCTGTCTCAGGGAGTACCCATGGAGATGAGAACAGATGGTTGGGAGGGAACATGAAGAATTTAGGAGGCAGAGTGGTAATCAGGAGTGACCGAAGAATCTAAGTATGCTTCAGGGTGGTACCACAGACTAAGAAGGGAATTGGTACTACTAGTGCCCTCTATGGCCACAAAATTAATTGTTTCCAACAGCACACAATCGCTGTCTTACAATTCTGGAGGCCAGAAGGCTGAAATGTGTTCAGTGGGCTAAAATCAAGGTGTCAGCGTGGCTGCACTCCCTCCAGATGCTCTAGGGGAGAATCTCTCCTTGCTTCTTCCAGCTCCTAGAGGCTGTTGACATTCTTTACTTCATGGCCCTCTTCTGCCTTCAAAAGCAGCAATGGCCAGTGAAGTCTTTCCCACATTGAATCAGACTCTTCTGTCTCACTCTTATCAGCGCCTTTGTGACTATATTGAGCCTACCCAGAAAGTCTCAAGACCTTTAACCAGATCACATCTACAAAATCCCTTTTGCCATATAAGATAACATAATCAGAGATTCTGGTGATGAAGACATGGATATCTTTGGGGGGCCATCATTTATTCTCTCTTGGTTGGTATGGAGAGAGTGAGTTCAGTTTATGCACGCACAGCTGATAACAAACTGGGGAGAGTTGGGTATATGATTCTTATCTGGAGATAGAGATTTTGGTGACATAAGGCTTTTAGTTGTGGGTTGAAACCATGAGTAGTAAGCTCTGAATTGGCAGGGGGAGTGGCATGAGATGACTTGAGATGAGGGCTGAAATATGGAGGCCTGGGGACCACTGAACTAGAAGGGCAGATGGGGAAAGAGGAGTCTGCAGAGATGAGGGAGCATGAGACGGGGAGGAGGAAAACCAGGAGTGGGCATCTCAGGTACCTAAAAGGGCACCTTCTAAAGCAGGGATGGACCAGCATGAGAAGCAGGCAAAAAAAAAAAAAAAAAAAAAAAAAAATAGTGCTGGTTATGTCAGCTTCTTTGTTTTATGTGGTCATAAAATAAACTGTAACTCCAGTATTCAGAATGAACCAGAAATATGTCATTTCATTAGATTTAATCGCTTTTGAAATTGCACCTGGTAACAATGTAACAGGTTTATGCTGAAAGTCCAGTTCTCAAAATAACGTATCAACAATGGTTGGGATGTGGCCTTTTTGTATCGATCTAACCCCATGTCAGTGTCTCACGCTCAGTCCTGTAGTCTGTGCTCTGTTTAATATTCTGCTCTTGGCAAACCTTCTGCTGCAGCTCTGATAGGACTGTTGACCCCGCCGTGCGTAACAAATTACACGGACATTTTGAAACTTGACATTGTGACTGTCTCACAAGCTTACACATTCTCGGCGAAATTTTGGAACACAAGTTAATATCTGGGCTTCGTGAAAATGAACATGTGAAGAGGGTGGGTGTGTGTAGTCGGGGGACGTGTGTGGGTGTGCAAAGTACTCGCTTCCAAGCCAGCAATCTAATGAAACCAACAGTTCCATCCTGGCTCCCTTACTCATCCCCACCCCATGCCTTGGATTGGCGGGTCTAGTGGCTCTTTGGCTTCTGCAGAAGCCGTCCCTGTCACCGTGCTGGTGGAAGGTAATTGGGGTTCCTTAGCCTGGAGCTCGCGGGCATGTCATTCCTCCATGATTCCAGCCATAGGATTATAGTGGGCTGGCATGGCTACTGCCCTGCTGAGTTTCAGATATTAACTTTTTATTCTGCGTGCACACAGCAACATTTTAGGGAAAACCATTTCTCACAAGCCTTCAGCTCGCTTTTTACCTTTACATTTTGAATTTGTGTGTGTGTGTCTGCACCAGAACATGCAAGTGTGTAAAGATTGGCGCTTGGGGTGATTGGGTTACCTAAGACATGGCCCTTACCCTCAAAAAGGATTCTGGTCTAATAGGAGAAGTGGTGCCTTCAAGGTGCAAATACCTTTAATACACAGGTAAGTACATGTGCTATGAGAGAGGGAGAGAGACAGAGCTTTTCAACTGTTTAACAGAAGGAGAGAGGTTTCTGATTGTGAGGAGAAGCAAGGAAGCTTTTCTTATGATTTTATATTTAAATACAGTTTTGATGGATGGATAAAATATTTAGAACTGGGAGGAAGTTGGGGCCCATGACATTCCAAACACAGATACAAAATTATTAGAGGTCCAGGGACAGGAAATAGCGTTAAGTATGTGCAAGACTGAATGGCGTAGTGTGGCGTCATTGGAGTGGGGGATTCCTGTGGAAAGGACGACCACCATCCTCGAAAAGGCATTGAATGCCACAGTGAGGAATTTCGTGTTGACAGATTTTTTTTTAATACTGTTGCTTTTTTTCTTTACATTTCTGAAATAAATTCCATCTGGCCATGCAGATGATTGTATTTGCTGCTGGATTCTGTTTGTCAATATTTAGTTTCTGATTTTCGCATTGCTATTCCTAAGTGAGTTTGTGCTATAATTTTCTATTTGGTGTATGCAGTCTGTCAGATTTTGGTATCAGTGTTACTATCGCTTTGCAAAAAGAACTTGGAAATCACCCCTGTCTTTTTTCCCTTATGCTCTGGAAGAGTTTAAATGATACCAGAATTATCTGTTATTTAAAAATTTTGGCAAGTTGTGCTGTGAAACCACCTAAGCCGTGTGTGTGTGTGTCCAGTTTTGGGGTAACCGTTTACTTCCTTTATTTGCATGATAATTTGTCTGATTAGATCTTTTTTCCTTCTGGAGCCAGTTTGGCATACCATGTATTCTATAACATTACCTCTTTCATCCAAGTTTTGAAATTTATTTGTAAAGAGTTGATCAAAGGAATCTATTATCAGAAATGCCTTCTATATTGGTGTTATTTGCTCTTATTGTTTCTTACTTTGTATAATTGTATAAGCTTCCTTCCTCATCCCGTCTGGTTAGCTAACAGTTTAAGTACTAGCTTTTTGATTTATTTATTAACTCTTGTCTTTCTTCCTATTAATTTATACTTAGGTGTATTCCTTTCTCTGCTTTCTTTAGTTTTTGGTTTTTATTAACATCATAACTTGGATGCTTAATTTATTTTTTATTTGTTCTTATTTATTAATAAACTGTTTAAGTCTATGAATTTTCCTTTGAGCACTACTTTAGCTATCACATAGGGTTATTTTTTTCATATAGTTGTTTCCTAAATGTACTTTTTTGGACCCCCAAATTATGAGAGAGCTAAAATTTTCAGAAGGTAAGGTATACTTTTTTCTAGTTTTGTTAGTAATGAACAGATTTATTGCATTGTGATAAAAGAATGTTTTCTATACTTTCCTATTTTCAGGAATTTGTGGATGTTGTATCTGTGACCTAATATATTGTCAAATTTTGTGCCTGTCTGATGGATACTGGAAAAGAAGATCTTTACTCTTTCTGGGGTATGGGTATGATATATATTAACTAGAGCTGCTATTTTAATTATGGTTTTCAAATATTCTATATCATTACCTATTTTTTTTTTTTTTTTTTTGTTCACTTGATTTATCATGATTGGAAAGAGAGACAAAACTTTCTGCTCCTAATCTGTTTCTGTATTTTTCCCTTGTGTCCCCTGTTGGCATTCTAGGTAGGGATGATTTCTCTCAGTGAATGCCCACCCTGTGTATTGCAGGGTATTGCCTTCTCCAGCTTCGACACAGTTTAGGCTGGTAGATGCCTCCAGTTTACTGCAACAGCCAAAGGTCTCCCTAGCAGTCTAGAGAGAGCATCATTTGTAACTTAGAACCTTGTGTGGTTGGAAAATGTTTTTAAAGTTTTTTTCCCTCTCATTTGTAAGATAGTTCTATGTCTTATTAGATGGTTTAAGATTTTAAAAAATTACTTTAAAATATGCATGAAAGAAATTGGACTTTTTTCCTTCTCTGGGGATCTGATGAAACAAATAGTGATCCCAGAAGGAGCTGGTAGGAATCAGAGATTACTAAAATTGCTCAAGTCAGGCCCTTCCCATTCCAATATTTTGTTCTTGTTAGGGTGCAAGAGATCCAAGAAAGGTCTACCAAATAAACTAACTCTTCCAATAGCCTTAAAATAATTCTATATTATCATATTTCAACAGTCCTCACTTTTATTACCATCTGCTGCTATTGATCTCCCAAAGGGCAAGCTGTATTAAATTGACAAGTTCTTGAATGTAAATATGGCATGCTAAATAACATATATACATGAATTTAAAACTTATTTGGTTCTAAAATAAATCCCTAAAGACTCAAGCAAATTTCTGTAGATATGGCACACAAAAAAAGAAACCCTCAGGATTCCCTTGAAAGAGGGCGGAACCTTACCTATAAAAATAAACTCTGAAGTTCTTGGAACTCAGGATGAGCTTACTGAAAATTGTGGTGTGCCAGCAGGGTGGAAGGAGTCTAACAATTCCAGTGTCACTTTTGGCTAGCTCATCAGAATCTGAAAGAGTCCCCCCAAATGTGTGGACAGGATTTGAAACAGCTTAGCTGAAGCTAACACATATTGACATCAAAGTCTTTCGTAGGGTGGTTTAAAATGACTTTCACTGCGGTAGGAAGGAGAGTGAGTGAGTGTGTATTTTTAGGTCTTCACCTGAGCACACGGGAACTGTTCTCAGTGCAGCTATTCTGGCCAGCGCTCGAAAATATGTCACAGAGAAGCTGCTCCAGATCTACCACTGGTGAAAAGTAACTTATAATATGCCTACGAATGCTCATAGCATCACTTGCTGGTACCAGAAGGGTCCATTATTGGTTACAAAAACAAAAAAAGCTGAAGGTCGGCTGACCAAGCACACACAGCTTACTAACTTGTAGAGAACTGAGCATCATAAAAATGAATGCAGAATACCATACGATGGTCTTTTCTGGTGTAGCCGGTGATTTAGGATTCTGTGTTTCTCAAGGACATGAGTGTCCCAGGTTATTACTCTTGCTATCACAGAGTCAGAAGAAGCCCACAGATTCATTCTTTCATTCTGAAGCTAGATTTAGATTTTTCAGGTCTCACTTCCTTTAAAAAAGCCCCCACTACCAGCTGCTGGCATCTGGGTGCACCGCGGGGCACACATAGCCCTGACCGCCCAGCCCTGCCCTCTGTGTAGTTGTCTTGATGGACATCTCAAAGGACCCCTTGAAACTACTTTCCCCTCCTCTGTCTAGGGACTCTCTGGGAGAGGTTGTCTTGTTCCCTCTGTCTGCAGTAAGTTATGGCTTTCTTTAAACGTGAATATATTTAAATTCTTTTCATTCTAATGTTTACATTAGAATTAAAATTAAAAGGGATTAAAGTTAAAATTGAATTATATTTAAATTCCCCCTAAGAATCATAGTGGTTTTTGGTCTTTTGTTTGTGTTTTTGTCTCATTTGCAGATCACAAGCTCTTGGTAGTTTCTTCCCTTCAGTTTACCCTTAGTTTTCTTTATCCTGAGCCTTCTGAGCAAGTCTCTTTATGTCTCCAAGAACATCTGTGCTCAAGTTCCCATGTTCATCCACCCCTACTTCCTTGTAGTTGCGTGAGGTGGTCGGGAACACAGACACCCATGGGCACCCATGAAGTTCCCCACAGAAAAGACACGGACTCGCTTCAGAAGATGGTGCAGATGCATCTGCTGGGTGCTTGCTGGAGGCTGAAGGCTCTTTGCTGCATTCAGGGACTGCGCCATATACTTCTTAGCTTCAGTTTACAATATTAGTCACGACTATGGGATCTTAAGGTTGCAAGAGTAGAAGCGGGGATGGTAAATGTTACCTAGTGTTAATGGCTTTCTGCTGCATAAATCCAGTATCTTCAAGTGGATAATTAAGTCTCTGAACACCTTTGGGAATAGAAGACTCACTCCTAAAGCCATTTGAGGGTGGAAAATTCTCCATTTTTTAAGCCACCATTCTTTTTTTTTGTGACTTCAACCCACTCTGGAGTTATATTTACTGAGCTTAGTAGGTCCCGGGCACTATTCCATACACTTTCAGTCTTCGAGCAACCCTGTGACATAATGATTTTAACTGATGAGGAAACCCAAATCATAGAAAGGTTAAGTGGCTTACCCAAGGCCATACACTAGAAGGAAAAAAAAAGGAACTAGAATTTTTATCTAGGCAATAGGATTTCTGGTCCCATACTCTTAATTAATCCTACAATACTCAATAAATCAAATATGACCTCTAGGATAGATATAAGATTAATAAATCTTCCAGTAATAAAGTTGTGTAAATCATTGTGGGGAGGAGATGGGATGTGGAATTAAGTCGGGTAATAATATTTGAATTTCTTATTCATTCATTCATTCATTCATTCATTTAACAAAAGTACCTTCTAAGATTTTTAAAAAATATTTTATAATTTATTTATCTATTTTTAAATGGAGGTACTGGGGATTGAACCCAGGACCTCATGCATGTTAAGTGTGCACTCTACCACTGAGCTGTCCCCACTCCCCCAGGTTTGGCACTCATAAATGCTGCAGATAAAGCAGTGAATGAGACATACCAGTCATGCTCAGACTGAGCTGACATTCTAGAAAGAGGAGGCAGAAGTAAACAAACAGTGAACAGGAAAATATCAGATAATGATCTGAAGGAAATAACTCAGGGTGACTTTTATATTATAACTGTTGAGTGATTCTCCTTTTGATAGGAAGGCCTTTCTGAGAAGGTAATATTTGAACTGAGAGCAGAGATTTGTTTTTTCCATTCATTATTATTAAGAATTAGAAATAAACGTTTTCATGTGTGTCACAACTTTGGGAAACAAAATGAAATCCTTCTTGATCAAAGGACGGTCAGGTAGGGGAGGGACATGGAGGCAGAGGCCGACAGAGACTGCCAAGAGTTGAAAAAGTCGTCTAGGGTCACTTACATGTTTGAGCTTTCTGTCTGGAATACTGCTTCTTCCACAGTTTGCGTGCTTTAAAAAGAAAGAAGTCCTGCTCATCTTTGAAGATTTAGCTAAAACAGCTGACGTTTTATCTTTTCAAGCCTTCCCTGACACCCACATCTTTACCTTGGCACATCCTTCGCCTGGCCGTTGGTCCCCCCGAAGCAGTGGCAGCCTGGTTATGGCTGTCTGGCCTAAGGCCCGAGTGCTGTATGGCATGTACATACGTACGTACTTGCAACCCTGGGCTACACTGAGATCCCGGACCATGCCATCTTCTTGTTTTATTATGATTATTTTTTATTGAGATAAAAATCACGCAACAAAATATTAGCCATTTTAAAGTGAAACAGTGGTATTTAGGACATTGACAATGTTATGCAACTACCACTGCTATCTAATTCCAAAACATTTTCATCATCTCAAGAGGAAATCCCATACCTGCCAAGCAGTTGCTCCCTGTCCCTCGCTCCCTCCAGCTCCTGGCAACCACTTCTTGTTTATTTTTATATCCTCAGGGCCTTGCGCGGTACCTGGCTCAGAGTGAGTGCTTAATAAATGTTTATCAGAATAATGGGTGGGTTATAAATTTCTGAAAGGAGAGGAACTGTCTCTATTTAAATTGCTTAATTCATCCCTGCTGTTCTGGACTGACCAGCACGGGCGGGAGCCGTGTGTGAAACCCACAGTCCCTGCCCTTGGGGAGCTTATAATTGAACCCAGTGCTGGCCAACAGAAATGTCACGTGATCCATCCACGTACACCTTCTAGCAGCCACGTGTATTAGTTTTCTGTTACTGCTGTAACAATTAACCACAGACTCAGTAATGTATTCTCTCATAGCACTGAAGGTCAGAAGACTAAGGTGGTTCTCACTGCTCTGAAACCAAGGTGTCAGCCGGGCTGCATTCCTTCAAGAGGAATTCACATTAAGCCTTCCAAATCCAATCTATATTTTGCACAGAAGTACATCACAGTTTGAACCAGCCACATTTCAAGTGCTCAACAGCCACATGTGGCTAGTGCCTCCCATACTGGACAGCACAGATCTGGGGATGGGGGGTGGAGAGACAGAGAGAAGTAACTACAAGTGTGATTTGTATCAAGGAAAAGTGGAGTCCTGTAAGATCACACCAGGGAACCTAACCCCATTGGTGTGGGAAGATTTCCTGGAAAAAGCAGAAACCTGAGTGCCAGGTGGGTTGGGTCTTAACAGCGGAAGGAGAGGCAATATACTCCCCTCCTCTCCTGGTTTAAACTTCTCAAATACCCCGGCCTTCTGTCATCCTAGTGCGAGAGGTCCCATTGAAGATTTGGGGCCTATCTAAGTAGGGACATACTGGGACTGGATTCGCATTTCTTAGACAGGCAATTACTCTGACCGCTTTTAAGATCTCATTTTCTTCATTCTCAACATTTCTCCCTGAGTTGTCTTTTTAATTGAAGAAAATATTTTTTCTTCCATTATCTACTCTCATAAATTTCTCATTAGACTACAAGGTCAATACATTTCAACAGAATGTAAATTCTTTCATTTTTTTTTCCTTTTTAGTCTTTAGGAACTTACATGTTACGATGCATTTCTAGGATGTGCTCTGCTAAATCCTCCCTCCCCCAGGCGTTAACCCTTAGCTGCAGTCCATGCATACATCCTCGCCCCTTGGAGCTAGGTTGTCATGCCACCTGTGTGGGTTGATTTTCCAAAAGAGACCCTGGTGCAGAATTCCATGTGACCAGGCAGGCGTCTTACTGGGTGAAGAGAACTTCAGCTGGAACTTCGCAAAGTGACTGAGGAATCTGTGTCTTATTCTTCTGGTGACAACCCTAGTCTCACTGCTCCGAGCCATGGGGGTAAGTGGTGACTTGTTAATAAGCACGGTATAAAAGCATCCTGTAACAAGAGCCTCTTGAGAAGAGCTGAAGGATTGATGGGGCCACAGGAAGGCGGAGGCACTGTACGGAACGGTCTAATAAAACTGAGTTTAGATGCTCGGAAGATAAGGCCTGAACGCTGTCTGCAGAAGTCTTCTGGGTCACTTGCCTGTGTCCAGAGAGCAGCTGATGCGTTTTCCACTTGTCAGAGGCAGGGCGCAGGTGTAATGAAGGCAGCAGTGGTGTCGCTCCCCAAGATTTACCTGGCTTGTTTTATGAAAACAGTCGAAGCCTGGCAGCCTTTCCTCTCAACTCTCACCGGGCAAGCAGTCCCTGCTTGCGCTCTTTCCAAGGAGGACTTGGAGATTGAAAGCGTCAGATGGAGTCAAACTTCCTCATAGTCCCCATTAAAACACCAAGGGGGAAGGTTGCTCGCAGGCCCCTGGCTCCTCTCAGGAGATCTTCAGACGGATGTTTTTTCAGTCAAGTCTGAAAGGCGATTCACTACACACTTGACACTCGCACCTTCTCTTTCAAAATTGAAAATATTCCTGAGCTACAGGTGCTTACAACAAATTTTAAATTCAGTTTTAGGTAAACGTTAGCCTAAACCTTGCAAAGCATGAACTCCTAGAAGGCATCGGGGTCTTCCTGTGCCCTCCCTCCAGGTGCGCCCCTCACCCTCTTTACCTGCCTCCCAACTGGTTCAGAAGAACTTCTCTTGAGTCTTCCTGGTCCTGTTTGTCTTCTGTGCCCTATGACCTATGCATTTTCCTATCTTGTCTCTGTTCTCAGAAACATCCACAAGGGAAGGGACAAGAACGTAGAGCTTCAATGATACCATTTCCCTTTCCTTCCCATTTCAATCTGATACATGGTTCCTAGAGCATCAGGCAGGGGCAGGCATTGTGCAGCTCGGCATCTGCCTCATGGATGCCAGTCCTTGTGGAGGAACCTTGAATATCTGGGATCCTCCCTGCCCCTGGGTTTCTGCAGCCAATCGGTAAACATTCGTGCAGGACTCAGGAGGGGGCATCCCCTACTATGATAAAGCACGTTTGTCAGAAACCTGTGGTTTCTCTTTACCAAGAATTCAAGCACAATAGGTGTTGAAACAGCACAGGTGCCCTGGCTGGGATTAAAGGGGAAAACCAAAGCGGCCGTTTGGTCTGCGGTGGGCGTGCTGGAACTCCGAGTGCCTTCCCCCCTCCCATGTCTGACAGTGATTTACGGAGATGGGAACCTTGGGGAGCATCGCATCACTTCCATTGATGTCGTCCAAGCTCTGATTTTAACCCACGGCATCAATTTGAGTAGAAATGCATGGATTGTACCTTGGAGGCCAGGGATAGCAGAGTGGGTCCCTGCCACCGAGTGCTCAGGCCCAAAGGAGCGTTGCTTTTCCAGAACCCGCTGACCAACCATAGTGCACTTTCCCCGATTGCCTGGGAACGGCCGTTTTGCGGTTCACACTCCTGACTGACATCTTTATAAGACCGCGACCTATCTGAAAAGTCCTCCGCATGTGCCCTGTTTTTTCCTATCAGATTGATACACATATTACATTTCAAATAGCCCTTAGTCTGTCGTATGCAGCATTAACCTTGAAGATTTGTGGTCCCGTGTTGTAATCTTGAGGGAGAAAACTGGCTAAATAAATGACAGGAGAAATATGGCAGTTCACGACGAAAATTCTTTCTGAGTTTCGTTCTCTTTCCTAGCCATCCATATCCCTGTCACTAACCTCATTAGGTCAAGGGCTTCCAGGCATGTTGTTCAGAATTGGCATATGTTTTGGTGACAGTTGTACACATTTTATCATCTGAACGGTGATTTTCTCTCCTGTTTGGGGTGGGCAGTAACCGTTTCCGAATACCTCTAATTTTTAAACTGAAAAATTAATATTGCACAGTGCATTTTGCCCGAGGAAAGCCTTTAAAGCAGGACACTGGAGTTTGTCTCACTTTTCCCATCAGTCAAGGAACTCCTCAAACTCTAGGCAGCAGCTGTTAGAGTCCAAGCAATTGAATTAACGTCTGTGGCAAGACTGATTTCTGGGGCGGGGGGGTGCTGTTCTTTTATTTGTCTTCAAGTTATCTCAGGCATCTGAGGCAAACAATATACCATGGGTTTGATTCTCTAAGGGAGGTTCTTTCCTTAGAATAATAATGGAAAAAATTAGCCAGGTGCATGCTGAATACGGACCATGGAATGAAACATCTGTAGCCCTCTGTGGACGTCTGGGTAGCATTCTTGCTGTGCGATGCAGCTCGCTCACATCTGGAACAGTTCATCAGCCCCAAGCAGATGCTGGTGTGAAATAGGTCATTGTAGCAGGAGATCATGAGAACATGCACATTTTTTTTAATTCCTGCAGCGAGAGCCATTGCATTTTACTCATGCTGATTAGGAAAATGTCATGCCCTCGTGGAAATAGGAACACACGGATGATAGCAGGCCCTGGCAGCGTCGAGAGGTGAAAATCGAACTAGCTCAAGAGGATTCATACAGCACCATTCCCATGGTATAGACGAATAACTCTCAATATTAAGTAGTGGCACTGGGGGAAGGGCAGGCAGAAGGGCGCCTAGAGTTCGAATACAGACATTTCTGAGGGCCTTCTCAGTTGCAGACACTCAGAAGGATGCTAATTCATGGGGGTGCATCAGTCTTGTGAAAGTAGAAGTCACTGAGATAAGAAAAATGAGCAGCATGAGGACACGAAGCAGTGACATTCAGTGAGTCCTTGTCACCAGCAGTCATTAGCATGCAAGCCTGCTGTTCGTTTCCCATGCTTTACGCGATTTCCTTGACCAAGCAGGGAGCCTTTGTAGCCAGAGGAGCGGTTGATATCACACAAGTTATTGTTTCTTTCTGGAATGCCTTGTATTTTTTAGTGCCAGTGAGGTTCTGCTCTGTCCCCCTGTGCCTCTAAAATTTTGAAGAGAATCAAAGAATGCATAATTTATATCTGTCCCAGAGGTAATGGAGTGACTCAGTGACATCCACGAGGAGATGATTTTAAATTTCATTTCTTATGCAAGAGGTGATTTTTCTGTGAAAACTGTAAGAATGGGCCTCGGGGATAACCAGATAATGATCCCTCTAACAGCAGGGACAGATTCCAGGGGGACTGTAGCTGAAAGCTGGGTGGATCAGCTTTGCCCTTGTGAATCGCCGTTGCCACAGTGGAACGCGTAGCAACTGATCTCACTGCATGGAACACATCTTACTCCTGCCTCTCGGGGGTGCCCGCTGGAGACCTGTGTCTCAAAAGGCAGGTGAGCTGAGATTTCCTGTGCAAGAATTCAGGACAAAGCTGAGTGAGATTTCTGTTTACAGCAGGAGCAAAAAGAAAGACAAATTGCTTTCTCCACTCTGTTCCCGGAGGTGCTCACTGATGAATCAGATGAGATCTCTTAGTCCTTAAGCCACAAGTGCCCTGACCCCTGCTCGATCATCACTGCTCCCCCCACCGCCCCTGAGCACAGGACGTGGAAACCCCCCTCACCTAAGCCCCTGGCGCAGGGAATGTTGGCACTGAAAAGGTCACAGGGCTTCCAAGGGACAAGAGAGCAAAATAATATTCTGCTGTCTTCAGCTCAGTTAAAAGTCTCTGTTTTGTTCTTTGAGCCAAATGATTCTTAGCATTTTCTTTTAAGCACTTCGTGGCTTTGTTTTTTTCTCTGGGAAAATTTAGCAGCAGAGGCACAAAGTTTTGCAATCTAGTGGGGGAAGAGGGTTATATAATTGTAGGGTTTCTAGCCAGTGAAATTGGGAGGAAATTTTTTTCCAGATTGATTCTCTATTTTGTTTTGTTTGTTTGCTTTAACATTTTTTATTGATTTATAATCATTTTACAATGTTGTGTCAAATTCCAGTGTAGAGCACAATTTTTCAGTTAT
The DNA here is from genome assembly GCF_048773025.1 of Camelus bactrianus. Classification (NCBI taxonomy): domain Eukaryota; kingdom Metazoa; phylum Chordata; class Mammalia; order Artiodactyla; family Camelidae; genus Camelus; species Camelus bactrianus. The sequence continues at coordinate 19,385,516 of NC_133552.1, forward strand.
ACATGAACATATATATATATTCATTGTCACATTTTTTCTCTGTGAGCTACCATAAGATCTTGTGTATATTTCCCTGTGCTATACAGTGTAATCTTGTTTATCTGTTCTACAATTTTGAAACCCCATCTATGTTTGTGTGTCTATGTCTTTTTCTCTGTGTCTGTAGATGTGCAGATACATTTTTGTTTATATACAGTGGTCTCCACTCTACTAATCCCATCCTCTCTCGGAGGATGCTTTTGATAAGGTGCCCTCTGATCTCTTAATCTGTCTTCATCCCAGGAGACCTTTCTGCTGTACTACACAGTTGACTGCCTGCTTCTCCTTGCAGTCCTCACCTCCCTTTGTTTCTGAGAATGTCTCTGACTCTTGGTTCCTCCTGCTTGTCTAATACGCACTTGTATACAATAACAAGGAAATGTTTGGAGATTGATGAAGGGGACTTTAGACATGACTACTTCCATCCCTTCAAATCTCAGATGAGGAATCGGAGGCCTTATATTTCTGTTTTTCTGACCATCTCCTTGAAAGGTAGTTTTTAAGGTGGTAGTAATCAAGCGTGGATTCTCTCCTTGAATTCAGAGCTCTCTCAGAGGCAAACATCGGTCAAACAAATGGAGCACGTACCATGAGCTTTATTATCAGTATGATTGAATTCGAGGATATGGTTTACGTGTGTGACCACATGGGCTTCTTAATACCGCTCCTTTGATATTATCTGGCCCTTGAGTTGCAGGCGGAGCCAGAGAGCCCCGCTCTTCCCTAACTGTGGCACGCTGTTGAAAGCAAACCCAACAGGAGGGCGTGTGCCTCCTGTGATTTTAAGGGAGGAAGGTGGTGAGCTGGACAAGCTCAATAACTTTTCCCCAACAAAAATCAGGTGAATTATTCCTTTGAGGGAGAAGTAAGTGGGAAGGCAGAGTCTCTATTTTCTTGGGAAGTTGATATTCCTTTACCTCCATGGAACCATGAGGAATATGAGGTGGGGGCAGACATTCATCACCAACAGGAATTGTGAGACCATTTTCCTAAGGCCAGCTTGCCCCAGATATAAAGCAAAATGTTGCAGTGGGAAGAGTAGACACCTTCCTGCTTTGTGCACTTGCGAATTCCTTCTCACCCTGCTTCTCCATCACTCTCTCCTCCCCTCCACTCCCCACCCAGGCAGCCACTGAAGGCGTCCTGCTCAGCCATCTTTCTTGCAGACGCACAGTCTCAGTACTGAGTCTGGATGAACAATGCTCGATCAGTCTAACCAACTACAGTCTGTTTCTTCCTGGTCCTTTCCCTCCACTGAACTTGCTCTCAGTGACGTCTCACTTTTCCCTGCACCCCATCCCCCCAGGCTGTAAAATCCATCATCTCTGTTCAGTTTTCATCCCACTTGACCATTATGAGACACTAGCAAGGATGATACTCCTTCTTATTCTAACTTTTTAATGCCTTTGGCCTCAAGTCCTCTAGGTTCTTTTATGTTATTCTTCCCCAGAGCCTTACTACAGAGCCCTTTTCTTACCTCCTTTTCTTAGCTTTTATTGGGTTCTCTTTATCCATCCATCCATTTTCATCAGGTCTGTGTGTAGGTAGCTCTCACTGTTACCCGTATACAGACAAGTCCCAAATGACTGCCTTCAGCTCTAACCCATTCCCCCAGCTCTAGACCCAGATTCCCCAACTTTTTTTTTTTTTTTTTTTTTGGAGACATATCTTACTGGGACTTTGAAATTTGAATGTCTCCGTATGAAACAAATTACATCTCACAAAACAGTCTGCTTCTCTTTCTCATGCCCCCTGTTGGTTAATTTCATCACTATTCCCCTTGCTTCCTAATCTGGCAACCCTGAAAGTATCCCCAGTTATAGTCAGTGTTTCCACACTGTGCCAGGTGCTAAGAAAACAGATGCAAATTAAGACAAAGTTCCTTCTCTCAACCAGTTTGCAGATAATCATTTCAACTCACTGAGAAAAGATGTGACGGGTGCAACTATAGAAATACTTATGGGGGAGGTTACGGAGCTAACGCAGAGAAGGGAATGACCGGCTTTTCCCAGGGTGTGGCACGCGATAATTTATAAACAGGGTTTTCAAAACCAAATTGGAGTTTGTCAAGCAGACGACAAAGCAAAACCACCATGAGAAAAGACATGGAACTAGAAGCATCATGATGTGCTCAGGGAGTTATCAGGGGCTCATTCCTGGGGAATGGGGATGCAGAGGAAGCTGAGCGAGAGCCTCAGAGGCCAGATGGAGAAAGATGGTGTCTGACTGCTAAGGAGCTTGCCCCTTGTACTGCAGGTAAAAGATTTTAATAAAGGAAGAGGCATTGTCTCCATATGCCTCTCCATGTGGTAATGCCAGGGGGCCCTGCTCTGCTGAGTCTCACTAGGAGTGTCTTTGACCCTAGCCTATGGGTTACAAGCTTTCAAGAAGGTCTGTGAGCCAAAGCTAAGGGGATTTAGGAGAACAGAAAAGTTGTTCCCCAATTAATAATTGGTAAATCGATTAACAGAAGTGTCCTGGGTGAATATCTGGGGTCTATCAATCTTTCTATCTTTCCTTCTTTCTACCTATTCATCCCACTAGCCATCCATCCCTGCCTACCAACCTGTCAACATCCATCCATCCATCCATCCATCCATCTGTCCAGTCTGTTTCTCTGTCTGCCATGGCTGGTTTTTATATGCTTGTGTGCCATGCTTCACAAGCAATCCCAATAAGAATAAAGAACCAGACATGAGAAGGGCAAACATGATCCAACACAATTATGGAGAAGGTCATTTTAATAGCAGTGTGGTTTGGAAAGGGCTAAGGATGGAGGCAGGAAGACCCCTTAAGGAACTGTTGAAGTATCCCAGATGAAAGGTTGGCGAGCGGATGAATAAATAAAGGCAGATATTTACAACGAAGGGCATTACTGTCTGTTACCTTTTTTTTTTTTTAAAGCTTCGCTTACACAGAGACCTCAGCCACATTGCATGAAATGATTATTTCAATAAATATTTATTGATTACCTACATGTGCTGTAAGCCTTGGGGACTTGACAGGCCTGTTCCCATAATGAACAGCCTGGAATTGGCAGGTCGCACTTCCCCACCATCCCCAGCCTTGGAAGGCTTCTCTGTGCACACCCCTGGGCAGCCACTCCTCATAGATCAAAACTGGCTTTGGAAATGAAGTCTATTGGCCTTCCTCTGTCTGAGTTCATCCATAAAATGAGTTTTATAAACTTAATGATTGTGGTGATGAAAATAATAATTATACTAATGGACCCAAATCAGGGTAGGAGCCTGAATTTTGGCAGACACAGAAAAACCCAGTTCTGGAGTGTTGGTGCCTGGTCTGGGTGGAGGGGTGGCCGAGGCCAGCCCTGGCAACCATGCTCGGATGCCCTATTTCCGGAGCTTGGTCGTCTTATCTGGGCTGCCCTCTCTTCTCTCAACTTGTGATCCGACTTGACCCCTGGAGTCTCAGGTGGAGCGGACCACCTGACAACCTGTGTCTGGGAGGAGGTTATCACACTGACCCTGGTTTGGATAAAGTGTGATTTTTCTCTTTCTTAGGGACAGAAGTGGCCAGAGGGGTCTCTGACTTCCTTCCAAAGGCACCCTGACATGTTTGCTGAGGACAGCTCTCCCTTGTCACAAGCTGAAATTTTAATTCAGATTTTGGGTGTTCTTAACGTGTGTCATCCTCTGTGGACAGTGTGCCACGTGCCGGCCCTTCTAGAAGGTTTCGTGCATACTGGGGAAGGGGGAAAATGGTTTTTGGATTATCCTTTGGAGAGGCAAAGCATTTATCTGACACCTTTGATCAAAATAATGTGGCTGGAGCATTATACTATCCGATTTAACTCAAGTTTATAAATAATAGTGTCAGTTGTCCACAAATGGAAAAAAGGAGTGTTGTTCTATCACAGAAAAATCCATCACCTAAGGATTTTTCATATTTTGTTTTGAGAGCACAACCAATCAGCATTTTTATAGTAGGGGAGCATTTTCTGTGGCTTTTAGAGACCCGAAGTAAACATTTTTAAATGTCAGAGTGCTTTAAAACCCAAACAGGCTATAGTCTCATTAGAAAGCAGACTGGCTAGAATCCTCAAATTGAAATATCCTGTCAATATTTATTGTAAATTTATTGTAAGCAAGAAACCAAGGAAAAGCATTTATGTAATTCAGAAATTTATCAAGCTCTGGGTTTCTAGCTTGTTAAATTCAAAGATGTTTGAAGTTACACACTCATACCCTGACTCATGTTGTCATGATTTATAAATCTGCTTTCTATGTGCTGTTTCTCCTTCTTGCAGCTCTAATTGTGGGAAGGGAGCTCAGGAGACATGTCGATTACGTCCTGATCCCTTCTCTACGAGGTCCTTCTCTCTCTGAACCTCAGTTTCTCTCTAAATTAGGGATATTTTGATTCTCAGTCTACTTTCTACAAATATTTGCAGATTAATTAATTAATTATTGGGCCATAGCTTGATAGGTTTTAAAATTGACTTTAGGAGTTATATTTATCACTTCAGGGCAGGCAATTTTCATCTTTTTTTTTTTTTTAAAGAAAAACAAAGTACTCTTGGGAGACAGTTTATAGGATATAGTTTTGTCCATTTTAAGGCATATTAAACATTAAAACTATTATAGATAGGTAAGATAAAAGTGATAGAAGACTGAAGACCACATAGGTTTTAAAATAATAATAGAGCTTAAAATATTATAAATTTGTGCTGACATGATGAAAAAGCTCTTGATGCTAATTATTATATTCAAATGTGTTACTTTGATAACTCTTTAGAGTTAAGTGTAAGGAATAGGCCCTGATATTGACTTTCCAATAAGGATCTGGTTATTCCAGACCACTACCTACACTATCAGGTTTTAGTTGTATCTTTTCTTCTCCATCCGTTCTGGTGAGTTTTAAAAAGTTGTTGGACAAACCAATCAAGAATTGACAGTGGAGGTCCGTTGTTCAGATTATGAATAAACACAGTGATTGCATGGGTGGAATAACTTTTTCCATGAGTTGTTTCTACTTATAGGAGAGCAGCTCACTGTTCTGTTCATTCTTATTTTAAATGATCTGGGCCTGGTCACTGCAAAAATAATGACAGACAAGACTTTAGTGGTAGTAATTGGCATAATGAAACAATTCCAGTAATAATAAGTGTGCCCTTACACTTTACAATATTTTATAATTTGCAAAACATTTTCACACACATGAACATTTAAACTCATCTTATTTAGAACATAAGTATAGCTTAGTACCTTATGAAATTTTTGGTGATTTTATACCTTAGGTTCTGTGAGTGGAAACAGTGTCTTTTAGTTATTCTGTCAAATGATAACAGTCCAAAAAAACACTAAGTTCTTAGCTTCTAGTCTTAGCTCTTTGTCTTCTAGAAAAAGTACTTTATTCCCCATATAACCAGAGTTCCTTCTGTATTGCTGTACATAGAAGGATTTGAACAACAACAAAAAAATCACATTTTAACAGAAGACAAATATGCTTTTACCTTTGAGAATAACAATATGTATATTCCAAACTCAGGAATAAAATACATTTATTCATCTTGGGCGTTTACCTTCTTTAGAAATACTAGTAGAACAGAAATCGTGTGATATAGTAAGTATAAAATTCTTTGGTCCATGCATTGATGGTTTGCCCTAAAATGACTATACCTAAAATGTTTAAAATGCCTGAAATTTGTGGACAAGCTCATTGAGTTTTACCCCTTGTGACCATGGAATTAACATCTTTTTTAAGAAAGCAGTGTAACCTCATAGAGAAATTTGGTCTTATTATTTTAAGAATAAAGAAATCTAGTATCAAATACAGACTGGCCTATTAATCCATGCTAGTAAATGACAAATGGGGAAAAACGTCAGCCTTAACATCTCCAGACTTACATTCAACGTTTATATAAGAAAGCATGATTTTACTACTAAACACATTTAGTTAAAACTCAGCTTGGAAGAACAGACATTCCTTAGATTTCCTACTCTTAATTATCATCAGTTGCAGGTTATTTTGATACTATAATATGTACGGTGATTAAAAGATGAAACATTTAGAAAAGAGGCCAAGAAATAAAGTAGAAATATGTATTTAAGAATTCCCATACTGGGTGAGGTTTGTTTTCCATCCATCTGTGGTTTTGCTTTGCTTTTCAGAGTGACCCTAAGGGACGTTTACTAGGATGGCATTAGGGGTGGGATGTGGTTTTGCCATAAATCATAAAAGGTTAGCGATACTCCAGTGATTGTCCTCATTCCCCTGGGTGTGGTTTGCACGTAGGTCACCCTTGGAATTTCTGCCCTTTCCAATTGATTTTGTCCCAAGTGCTAATTTTTGGAAGCTCACAGGCAAAATAAGGAAACAAAAGGCAGGTATCTTTCCTTCAACTAAGTTAGACTAAAATTCTGCTGAAGATGTCTGGAAATCCTTTCCCTCGCTCCCCAGAGTATAATTGTGAGTGCATATTCACCCAAGCCTTTTGCTTTCCTCCAATCAGGCCCCTGGGATCCCATCCTGGATCCCTGAGTGAGACCCATGGACCGAGGGAGCTTCTGAGGTCCTGAGCTTATGCATTATGTGTCTGCAGCGGAGGAGCTGACAGACCTCTGGCAGGCGCTACCAACAAAACCCCCAAAACCGCAGCAGCAGAGATGGGGGCGGGGGTAGGGGGAGATGTGGGTTTGATGTTCAAAGCTGGAATTCAAAATCACTTTGTTTAGGAAGCTCTCCCCTGGCACTTTCCCCATCACTGGCTCCAGCCTCGCTGGTCTGCTTTTTTTTTGTGCTGTGAACACACCAAGCCTTTTCCAGACTCAGCAGCTTGGCTCTGATGGTCCTCTCTGCCCGGAACTTCTTGCTACCCATCTTCTGTCTCCTCATTCAGATATTGTCTGATGTCACTTGCTCAGAAGGGCTTTCCACCCCGGGACAACGCTCACTTTTACCTTCTCCACGACACTTTTCATCATCTGATGGAGCCAGCCTCCCTCATGCTTTGATTTATTTTTACACCCGGTGCCCCTTGCTCCCCCTCTGACCCCCCCCCCCACACACACACTGGAATAGGAGCCCTGGGACAGTGGACGCCTGGCTTCTTGTTCAGAATGTAGCCCATCTCTTAGGGGAGCTGCCCGCGCGCTGGTGGTAGGTGGTCATCAAACGCTGCGTGAATGAACGCCCGAATGAATGAACTCTGCCTTTGCAGCGTTTGTCGCCAGGGGCTGCAGGGACCAGCCGGGAAAGTTCATTCTGTGCGGCAGGGTTTCCGAAGGGACAGGCACTTATTTCTCCTTTCAGACCTTTGCCTTAGAGATAAACTTTGGGAATGCAACTTTCCTTTCTTCTGTTAGGGCTTAGCTCTACTTGGGAGATAACAGCTGATCCAGTTTATTCCTTGAGAGGAAAGAGTAAATAAGCACTTTCTTCTTTAAATAAACAGAGTCGAACTATCTGGGACGTTAACTCCTTGGCGAGCTACAGTTTTAAAGTTGTCTCCTCCTGTCTCAATGCACCTTCTGTTGTGCTCACGCTAGTTTTACTCCCCGTCCCTGAAGTGGTGGGGTTTTTTTTTTCTTGTCTTTTTTTTTTAAGGCTCTCCCTACCTTTGGAATGCACACCACACTTGTCTTTGCTTCATCTTAGGACTCCTACTCAAGTCCTGCGTTTTCCTTTCTGTATTTCTTGACTGATCCTTTGTGGCTCCCTTTTCTGTGGTCACATGGTACTTAACTAAGGCTTGATGGATTTTATCCTGCTCTTAACTTACATTGCTCTCTAGTCTCGTTATCAGGATGAATATTAATACAATTCTAATTATTATTTATGCTTATGTAAAACATGCCACGTGCCGGGCATTGCTCTGTGGAATAACTCCTTTTACTGTATGGGGGTCCTGTGATGTAGCTGCTCTTTATTTTTCGGACGCATCATACTTATCTGTATTTTATAGATGAGGAATCTGAGCCCCGGAGGTTAACTGGCTCTGGATAATAAACACAGTGACCAAGTCAGGGGTCAGGATTTGCACCTGGCCACCAGCTCCCCGCCTGCACAAGTGCAGACGAGCTTGTTGCCGGCTGGACTGGTGCCCTGTCATTCTGTGCGTCCGGACCAGCGGCAGGTTTGCACCCTCAGTCACGAGTGTCAGTGGTGATGTTGAGGGAGAGGATGTGGAACCCAAGAATACATCTTCCGGTTACAGACTTTCCTTTCTCCCCCAACTCTTCCCAGAATTGTTGGTGGGGAAGGAGGAGGAACAAATAAAAGAGTAATGACATTTTGTTTATTGCCTTTTTGAGTGACTTCTAAATAAAAGGGGTGGGCACTTCTGGGTCAGGATCCCGACCAAGGATCAGGCTGCCAGGTGAGAGTGAACCATCATAGGGGCTCCTGTGATGGTGTGAAACTCGGGGGAGTGTCCACCAATTAGTCCTGGTGACCTTGCTCCCTAAGATAAGCATGACACCCCGAATAGAGCAGGTCATGGTCCACACCACGCATACAAATAGCTACTGATGTATTGTTTAAAACGTCTAATTTGCTAGAAGCCTGCCTTCCACCCCAAAGCGAAAGTCAACAGACAAATGAAAATTAGGAAAAGTGTTTGCAATACATACGACAGGTGATGGGCTAATTTCCTTGCTGAACAAGGGACTCGTGCATCAATCAATAAACGGTAACAATCCAGTAAAAGAAAATAAGAACATGTTTCTATTTCTTTAAATCAGCTTTGATTTCCTTACTCAGTGTTTTGTAGTTCTCCTCAAAGAAGTCTTTCACTTCCTTGGCCAGATTTATTCCTAAGTAGTTTAATTTTTTGGATGCAATTTTTAAAGGGATTGTTTCTTTACTTTCCTTTTCTGGTATTTCATTGTTAGTGTAAAGAAATGCCAGTGATTTCTGTATGTTAATCTTGTATCCTGCTACCTTGCTGAATTCTTTTATTAGCTCTAATAGTTCTTGAGTGGAGCCTTTAGAGTTTTATATATATATATATATATATATATATATATATATATATATATATATATATAGGATCATGTCATCTGCATATAATGACAATTTTACCTTTTCTCTTCCAATTTGGATCCCTTTTATTTCTTTTTCAGATACTAACATACATATATATATGTGTGTGTGTATATATATATGTATGTAAACAACAAGTTTATACTGTATAACACAGGGAACTATATTCAATACCTTATAGTAACTTATGGTGAAAAAGAATATGAAAATGAATATATGTATGTTCATGTATCAATGAAGCATTGTGCTGTACACCAGAAATGGACACAACATTGTAAACTGACTATACTTCAATAAAAATATTTTTTAAAAAATTAAAAACTATAAAAAGAAAAGATCTGGAAAAAAAAAGAAAGAAAATAAGAATATGAATGGTCAGTACAAAGAAAAATACAGTGACCAAGAAACATGGCCTTGCTCATGATGAAAGAAAAAAGTGTTAAAATAAGATATTTTTCACCTGTTCATTGAAAACGGTTTTAAATATGTGCTATTATCTAGTGATGCCGAGAAGCTGTCATCCTGCTGGAAGGGGTGTAGACTGGCAAAGTATTTTTTGGAGGAGTTTTAGTTTTATCTGTACAAGACATGCAGGAAAGCATAGTGTATCTTCTTTTGAAATAGTTAAAACTTGGAAGTAACCGGGAAGTATGCAAACTGGAATATAGGTATTTATAGTGACCTATTCAATAAGGTGTAATGTAGCTGTTAAAAACAGCAAGTCAATCTATGCCAACGATAGGACCAGTGCAGCAGGAATTTTACCTATCATTGAGCATTTTTGTATAAAATAGCAAATGTTTCCATACGACTTAAGCCTATACCAGCAAATATGCATGTGTATAAAGATGCTTTTATATGCTTTGTCTACACATGAACCTGTTTATGGTTGTTATCTCTAGAAAGTGACACTCTGGCAGTACGGAAGTCTTTAGTTCTTGGCTAGTCTTTTGAACTAGTTGAAACTTTTACTTTAATGATATATTAGTTTTAAAGAAAAAAAAAAACCCAGTTCAAGTATGTTTAAAGCACTTGATTAAAGGAAAATACATCTCAACATTTTTTAAAAGTTACTTAACCAAAGAATTAGATTTTTTCCATATGGTCCGTGCTCCCGGCATGTGGTAATTCCTGTTAGAAATTAAGGTTTTCTTTGTTATAATTCATAAACACAGCATATACTTTGCTAACCTCCATGGCTCTCTCTTCCATCACTGTTCTGGGTGGTTCCTTTCCTGGTATATTACCGATGGCTACTGACTTGAAGGAGGAAGCCCCACATACTCTCTGCAATCATGATCCTTGTTCTCCTGTTCATAGTTTTGTATATCTTTGATTTGGGATATTTGTGATAATTCACAACATACCTCAAGAACACTAGAAGAAGCGTATTTAAATAAGTATTCCTTTTCAGAAATTGTTTGAACTACCTAAGAGAGGGTGAGTTCTAAATCTGCAGAATCCGCAGTGGGTCTGGGGTCTGTAGATGTAAAATCTCCTTGAACCTATATTTTCTCCTAGGTTGTGCAGAAAGTAAGCTTGTGCACAGAATGCTGGATTCCAGTGCAGTTTATAGAGAGCCAAAGTACAAAAATGGTTTTTATTTAAGAAGAGACTCGAGCATGGAAAATGAGGGGGGAAAAAAGTATAAACACACCAAGTAAGGGTACATGTGTTTGGAGGGGCTATTTTCTGGCCTGTGACCCTCGCACATTTGAGGAGTCAGCAAGCCAGAGGGTGAGTCTCATGCCAAGCGCCGTCCCCCCGCTCCCCTGTACAGGCGCAGCTGAATTCCACCGAGACTTACCAACGAGCCAGATGTGTGTGAGTTTGCGAGATTTAGCTGAGCGAGTGGTGCAGTGAACTGAGAAAGTCCCTGATAACATATTTCTGCTCCGTTTGTGTCACCCTTTTTTGTCATGGAAGCCAAAGAAGCGGGTAGGGGCTGAGGAGGCAGAAACCGAGAGAAGTTTTCTTGTGTTGCTTCTGTCCTCTTTAAGGGGACCAAGTGTGGTTAGCGGGTAGAAGTAGATGATTAAATGGTGGAAAAGAAATCCTCTTTAATCAGAAAGACAGCCCAGTCCCCAAGACTGTATTGGCCAGCTGGTAAAAAGGAAGTTCACATGAAAACATTTAAAAAGGCAAATCCAATGGCTTTCTTGTAAAAACATGCTTCCCTTTCATCTTTGTATCTTTTGTTGATTTCCCATCTGTAATTCACCATAATGATCCATTTTGCCCTTTACCTGGAAGAGTAGGGGGGAAAAAAGAGAATGAAAAATAATGAATGGTCCAGCCTGTTTAGTGTGGGAAGGTGGAAGTGTCCCCTTGTCACAGAGACTAAGAGAAATAAATGCAAGTCTGTCAGAGCAACTCAGGCAAGTCAGTGACTCATTCACCGTGGTCAGTGGTGATAGAAACGCTGGACTTTCCCCGCCGCTGCCACAAACCCAGACCCATCCTGGAGACACCCCGGCTCCGTCACTGTTGCCCTGGAACCTTAGTTCAGCTGGATGGCCCGCCCAGCCTTGCCCGCCCTCAAGGAGGTGAACAACAGGCTAATTGTTCTCCAATTAACTGCTGCTTGAACGAGGACACCCAGAGGAATCGTTCATGCTGGCGACGGCGGCAGAATTCTCCCAGCCAGTCCAGCCCCGCCATCCACACAACCGCTGATGGCCCTTCTGCAGGAAGGCTGCCGGCAGTCAGAAAGTTGCTTGGGGAGAGCGGAGGGGGCAGCTGCCAACTCGAAGCCTAGCAAAGATGTTTCCTGCTCTCCCAGAGGTACCCAGGTCAGCAGATGCTGCCTTCTTGACACCCCAACACCATGGTGGTGTCCCAGCCCTCAGAATGTACTGCAGACGCAGCCTTCCAAGTCGCGTTGGCCCCATGGGAGGGCTCTCGCAGACAGGAGCCCCTCCGACGCTTTGCTGTGACTTCCTACAGTGGGATACGGGGCCTAGATTTGCTGGAACTTCACAAGGCAGGGCATACGTGTGATGGTGACAAATACCCATGCTAGTAAGTCGTGCACGCCCCATCAGCTGTGGCCTCCTAACCGGCAACCTCCCTGTAGCTTGTCTCTCTCTGCTCTTGTGTTTCCTGCCTGGAGCCACAGAGTGAATCCTCTCCTTTCAGCCCAACTCCTTAAGCTGTTGGAACCTGGTGAGTTTAACTGTAAAGCATCTTAGGATATTATGCTTGTCAGTGACAGGTGAGGTTGGAGGAGGGTGCTTTTTCCGGCACTGGGTGAAGTTCCTGAAGCTGCATGACCCCAGATTCTGTTCAGGAGCAGATCCGTCGGAGCTACCCAGCCTCCTGTCTCTGCCCGCTTTGTCCCCTCCCAGCATGGAAGCCTTCCAGATGGGGGTCCTCTCGCATACCCTCATTTCTGTTTCCGTCAAGGAGATTCCTCTACCACGACCACCCTCTCAGCGCCCCTTCCCTGAAATTGTGGCTTGCTCCTACGTCTTCTGAAACCTTAGACTGCTCTTAATAGGACTCTGGCCATAAAGGAAACTCGCCTCTTCTATAGAGAGGATATCTTTCCTTTGCAATTTCTACACCCCAACTGCTCCTGGACTGGGGAATGGTACAGCATCTCCTGACTCTCCATTTCTTCTCCGGCTTTAAGTAAAAACTTTCCCATCCTGAGTTCCCTGCAGTCCTGCCACTGCCCTTCCTGGTCGTTTGGGTGGAACTTTTCTACTCTGACCTGCTCTGATCTGCCCTGTAAACCTCCTCCTCCTTCACAGCGGACTCTGGGCTTTCAGTAGCTCATCCTTGCTTTTCCTATTGTTCGGAATGTTTGCTGTTTCCTTTTTCACCTGCTCACATCCTGTCTCACTCCTCTCTGTGACCTCTCCCCTAGTCCTTTCCTTGAAAACAACTGCCAGTAGAGATTTCTTCTTTAAATTTTACTCTAGCCCTTCTTGGGCACATAATGATATCCAGTCCTGTGACAGCTGACTTTTATATTAATTTAAATCCTGTAACGTGGTCTGACTCTGGTGGTGTGTGCCTTCCCTACTGACTTAGATGGTCAGGCTCCTTGAGGATGGAACATCCTGGGAACTTTCTTTGGTGTAATCCTCATCACACCTACATCTGATATTTAAGTGTCTGATAAATGTTTGTGGAATGAAAGAAAATTAATCAATCATGAATAAACATCTTAAGATGTTAGGGAGCCTTGCCTTCTTTTGTTGCTGGTTTGGCAGCTACGGCCTTTTCTAAACGCATTTCCTGATGTGACCTCTTAGTTCTCAGCTTTAACTTGCTGTGAGATTTGAGAGCTACAGTCAAGTCATTTGAGCTTGTGTGAAAAAAAATGTTTTTAATTAAACATTGTAATTGTAGTAGAGTCAAAGTAGTGTCTACAGTCACTGTCACCTCTATAAATAAGGAGATACAGTGTCCTTAAAGAAAAGCCTCATGTTTCCTGTACTGATCATTGAAAAATGTTTCTTTTGTCTTTTTTTAAAACTTTTTAATTGAAGTATAGTTGATTTACGTTGTGTTCTTTTCTTACTTATTAAAAAAGAAAACGAATTAGTCCTATAGTTAAAACAATTGGACAAGTAATCCTAGTAACTAGTTTTAACTGATTGCTTGTTTTCTTGCAAGCATCAAAGAGAATGGGGGAAGCTAAGGGTTTAGGGAAAAAAGTACTATTATTTACACCCCATGAGACAGTTGGAGCTCACCATGGATACTTTTTGCTATGCTTTGAACGTCCATTGGCATCAAAGTACTTTTCATTTTAAGGAGCCTTTCACAAGGGACGGTATTTTAAGTGAGGGGAGACTCAGAAAGACTGAAAACTGTTGAGTGTGTGAGGAGGTGGGTTACAGCCACTGAACCTTTCTCTGCTTTGATTCCTCTGCTCCGTGCTGCCTCTATCAAGCAGTATGTCATCCCGGCTGCAGTGGAGCAGAATCATACATATTTACCAGTTGCAAATTATAAATGTGCAGCCCTGAGAGCCGCAGTGTTCTTTGTCTTTCTGCTTTTCTTCCTGCACTAATGATTTAAAAACTCCTACCGCATTCAGAATTCAGAGACTGGTTTTGTAACTTGTCATTTCCTTTGTACACCAATTAAGACTTTGTAATTTAAATGGAATTTTATTTTCCGGTTTGGAAGCTTCCATGTAGGTAGACTGAGGTTTTTTTCTCCATCGGGTGTCGAGGCTTTGATGTACTGATTTATTAAGGTACTAGGAGAAATATTGATCCTGCTAATAGCTTCTGCCTTTACACATCATGTTTTATGTTTTACTAAGCTTTAAGACCCTTTGTCGTCATCTGATTGACCATAAATGCTTTGGCCTTTCCTCTGCAATTATCTCACTTACCAAAGCAGTGGGTAAAAGTCAAGTATTTATAGACTAATTAGTGAAGTCAACATGTCTAAATAGAGTCCTTTAAATAATACAAAGAAGTATTGTACAGTACTGTGTAATTAGCAAAGTTAGGTACAAGGCAGCCGAGCAAGGGTCGAGAACACCAATATCACCAACTGCTGATGGCGGCTGTCTTGTGTGTGATTATGAAGACACAGCTAAGGTGATGTAATAAATGCACTTTTCTTCCATAGCTTCTGTACTTGATCTGAACTTCTTTTTACTTTTGACAGATTAGGGTATTAGTGAGTTCTGAGGTTATTGTAGATCCATTTTTTTTAAGTTTACTCTCTCAAGATACCCAATGGACAAGAATATTATCATTTAACACTTGCGCTCTTGGGTAAAAAGATATGATGAAAATGCAAGTATCATTTTGTTATGTAGAAACCTACTTTGTATTTTCAAAATGTCTTAGGAATCTTGGTTATTGCCAAGGTATAATTAGCCTAATTTTGAAAATTACTGATTTTGCTAGAAAATAAAAACATGGGACTATATCAAACTAAAAAGCTTTTGCATGTTGAAGGAAAGCATCGTCAAATGAAAAGGCAACCTACAGAATGGGAGAAGATACTTGCATATCATATTATCTGATAAGAGGTTTATATCCAAAATGTATAAAGAACTCACACAACTCAACAACAACAATGAAATAAGCAACCTTATTAAAAAATGGTTAGTAATGTTGAGCATCTTTTCATGTCCTGTTGGCCATTTAGAGGTCTTCTTTGGAAAAATATCTGTTCAAGTCCTCTGCCCATTTTAAAATCAGATTTTTTTTTTTTTTGCTGTTCAATTTTATGAATTCCTTATATACTTTGGATATTAACCCCTTATCAGATATATGGCTTACAAATATTTCCTTCCATTCTGTAGGTTGCCTTTTTATTTTGCCATTTTTTTTTTCCGCTGTGCAGAAGCTTTTTAGTTTGATGTAATTCCATTTGTTTATTTTTGTTTTTGTTGCTTGTGCTTTTGGTGTCTATCCAAAAAATCATTGCCAAGATCAATGTCAAGGAGCTTTTCCCCTGTTTTTCTCATCTAGTGGTTTTATAGTTTGGGGTCTTACATTGTAAGTCTTTAGTTCATTAGAATTAATTTTTGTGGATGGTGTAAGATAAAGGTCCAGTTTCATCATTTTGCATGTGAATATTGAGATTTCCTAGCACCATTTGTTGAAGAGAGTATTCTTTGTGCATTGTATGGTCTAGGTACCTTGTTGAAAATTATTTGACCAGATAGTCAAGGGTTTATCTGGGGGGCTGGGGGCTCGGCTCTCTGTTCTATTCCATTGGTTTATATGTCTTTCTTTATGTCAGTTACCATACTGCTTCAATTACTGTAGCTTTATAATAAGTTTTGAAGTCAGGAATTGTGAGATTTCTTACTTTGTAGTTTTTCAAGATTGTTTTGACTTTGCAGAGTTCCCTATGAATTTTAGGATGTATTTATTAATTTCTGCAAAAAAATGCCATTGGTAAGGATTGCATTAAATCTGTAGTTCACTTTTCATTGTATTGACATCTTTATAATACTAAATCTTCCAATCCATAAACTTGAGATTTCTTTACATTTATTTGTCAATTCTTCAATTTCTTTCATCAATGTCCTGTAATTTTCAACATATAGATCTTTTACCCCTTTGGTTAAATTTATTTCTAAGTATTTTATTATTTTGGATTCTATTATAAGTGGTACTGTATTCTTTATTTCTTTTTCAGATATAGTATTTTTCAGATTTTTCTGTTTTTAGTGTATAGAAATACGACTGATTTTTGTACGCTGATTTTGTACCCTGTAACTTTACTGAATTAGTTATTAATTCTAACAATTTTTTGGTGTAACTTAAAAAAAATTATTTAAATTGTATACAGGCCAGTGAAGGGTTCCTTTTGAGATGAATGTAGGCAGAAATAGGATTGCAAGCCAGACTTCTGTTAAGTTAGTCATGTTGCTTCCTATTTGAACCTGGGTTGTTCCTTCTGATGTGTAGATGTATCCTTATGTACACCTGCCTTTTTGCATCTTATATACAATTTGGAAGGGATGGAAAATCTCTTTAGAATTTCTAAGGGAGATTATGGAATCTCTTTGGAAGTAACAAGGAGTGTCTCACTATCCAGGGCCCACCTGTAGTTATTTACAGTTTCCCAGGTAGCATTAGGACACTCAGAAAGGTAACTTTTTGCTCTCTCACAGTATTCTAGGCCTAGAATGGAAGGAAACAGCACGCAAACCAACACTTCAGTGTATCCGCCGTGAGTGGACTTGGCCGTGCGCCTGATTTATGCTGTGCTCTTTGCTCACTATCCTGCGCTTCCTTTAATCCCTCTACTTGACATTATTTGCAGGAACTAATAATTTGTAAAACCAGACCAAAGCAAAATTGAGTCATACAAATGACCTCAAAAAAGAATGAGGCAGCTGTATTGTTTTTGAGCCAGTTTTAAGGAATGGGTGAATACTTTGACCCCAGTGAAGTATGAGCTTTCTCTTCAGAGCAGCCAAGGTCAAGCCCCATCTGTCTTATGGGGCAGCTTTTCTTTTCTTTTTCTCTTGTTTGTTTGCCTTGTTTTGTTTTGGAAAACTAAAATCGTTGTGGAATGGTGGTCGTCCTACATTCACCGTTAGCTTTTGTCGTGACCTCTTCATAGACTACTCAGTGCAGGTTCTCCAATTCAGTACGTAGGTGTTGTAACCACAGCTTTGTAATCCTAAGCCAATAGTAGTGTTTATGTTCAACACAGTTGCCGTCTTTCCCTTTTATATACCTTTCCCATCTCCTGGGGCCGTGCCCCCTCTCACCTGTCTTGAGGTACCCATACTGTCCTTAGGTTGCCTCTGACTACCCAGAATTTCCATTTTGCTTGAGGACCTCTCAACTTCGACCCCCATCCCTCCACCTGCCCACCTACAAAAGAGCCCAGGGTCCAAAATTACCTTCTCCTCTCAGTGTCATTACAAACTCCCATTTCTTTCTCTGTCTACCTGGCTAACTTAGGAGAATGTAATGGGATTAAACTAATTCACAATAAGGTGTCTGTGACCAATGAAAATCCCTCCCTGAATTCTCCTATGGGTGTGTTTCCATTTAAAGGAGAATGATCATCCCAAATATGCTATTGATGTGGATAAACAATGATTTATTCATTCATTAGTAGATAGATAACTGAGTGCCTGGTCTTTTTGTGTGTTAAGAAAGATAAAGGACCATGAGGTCAGGTTGATCCCTTTGGGTGGGTTGGTCCTGGACCTTAAATCATGACATGGGCTCAACCCTTATGTCACAATGCTTGTCTTGATTCTACTGTTCATCCCAGGAATGCATGATGCCTGCCCTGTAGGCGGCAGTGATTTCAGAGCAAGTGGGAGGAGGAAGAGGAAGGGACCAGGGAGTCCAGTTTCAGAGATGAGACGAAGCAAGCTGGGGTGTAGAGATGCAGTGGGAAACAAAGAGAGGAGAAAGCAGAGCCAAGAGAGTTGAATTATTTAACCATCAAGGTCTCTTCTGACCTTAAAATTCTGTGTAAATGAGAAAGAAAAAGGGAGGAAATAGGAATGAAAGGGGAAGGAGGAAGGTGCTGGGAATACAGTAAAAGCTGCATTTTTTAGCTAAGAGCCTCCAGGTTAGTAAATATATTATGATGTGCTGTTTACCTCCTAGAGCAGAGGTGAGTCCTTTTCTGTGGCCTCTTGGAATTTTAAAAATCAACTGGTGTGCAGCCTCCCCAGCATGACCCTTCCGTGACATCAGAGGACGTCTCCCACGAGGAGGTGGAGGCTGTCAATAAATACTTCATCATTTTCTTTTTAAGCATTTTCCTTCTTAAGCCGGGACCCTTAAAAAAGGGTTGGTAAGACATCAGAAGTCCCTCAGAGTATCAGGGCTAAAGGTCCCTGCTCCTTCCCAGCAGGGGCTGGAGACGGCTCAGGCACGGAGCATCAGGCGGGGACCCGGGCAGGCCAAGACCAAAGCCCAGCACCTTAGAAAAGGAATGTTTTCTAAACTAAAGAAGTTGGGGTGGTGGGAGGCATGGAGTTTAGTGTTTGTGGAGAGAATTTAAACACACTAAGCTAGTGAGTTTAATATGTCGTGAATAGTGAGCTATTATGTTAAGTCAAAACAGTCTCACCTCGTCCGGGTTGGTACCCACGCACAGTCGGGCCGAGCCCATCCTCTCCTGCCCTGGCCAGCTGTAGCTGTAGGAAAAGCCCCAGGAGGCTGGAACAGCCCTGTGGGCGGTTGCACCATTGTGATGTTGGATACAATGTAAATGGTGGTCAGACAGCCAGTGTTCTTTTGCTTCGCAGTTATCCTGTTATCAAATGCAATCAGCGACGTTTGCAGCTTACTAAACCCATGACTATTAAATTTGACTAAATTATAATATACCTTTTCAGATTAAAGAAATGTTTTTGGTATATAAAAAGGCTTTGTAGCTTTAAAAGGTCAGGATCTCCCTGGAGCAGAAATTCCTTAGAAGATGAACAGTCCCCAGACTGGATTTAATTGTCCCATTCTGGGGCCTCAGCTTGAGCAAATGTCAGCTACGTTCCGTCAGGTACGTGTTTCATGCTTGGAGGAGGATCTGAGAAAGCACGTCTTGAGTGGGTAGCATCTGCAATTTTGATTTTATTTTAAAAAGCCAAATGAAAGTGAATTTAGGATTTTATGTCTCTTTGAGAGTTACCTAAAGTTCATAAAAAAAAAAAAAGTCTCAGGTTATTAGTGTTTGAAGGTTGTTGCTGAGATAAGACACAAATACACAAGAGATTTACCCTCTAAATATGGGTTGTTTATGGTCTAAACTTTTCAACAATTAAGAGACATTTTGTGATATGAAATCTTTGCTTTAATGGCATAATTATGATGATTTGAATTACTGTTAAAATATCTCAGAAGGTTCATAAGAGATGAACTCTCTTTTTAAAATAATACAAAGTGCAGCTCTTTTGCTATATACAAGCGTCCTGAAGATAGCTGAGTATCCAGAAGATAGCTCTTAGAATCCTTGCATGGAGGAGGAGAATTGGATTTTTTGAGCACATTATTGTAGGAAAGTTACTGAACCTCTCTGAGGCTTCGTATTCTCATGTGTAAACCATGGCAGTAATAATTTGTCCTTCAGAGTTTTGGGGGTGGTTGATTCTCTGAGCAGTGGAATTGAATCTTATTTCAAGCAGGAATAGGTAGACCTTATCTGCAAGTCAGTTATAAGAAGAGAAAGATGAATAGGGAAAAGTACTCTTCAAAAGTCCCTACATTTCCCATAAAGAACAGCAAACGTGGTTCTCTGCTTGATTGCACCGTCTCTTGGGAAGTCCCGCGCAGCCCACTGTCCCTCCAGCGTGTGTCTGGGTAGCTGATGGTGATGCCATGTTGTGTGAAAGCTTGCATATGGTGGGACGCCCGCCGTGTGTGTGTGTAAGATACCCAAGCCCGTACCCTCCCCACCTAGTATTGGTTTCCCTTCCCCTTGCTTCTAGTACCTTGGTACCGTCTTACCTAAACCAATAAGACCTGAATGTGGGATTCATCACAGCTTTAAGGTCTTGATCGCAAGAGTTCAACTTGAAGTGGATGGTTCTGAAACCTGAGATGTTGGAACTGGGTTATTGTGAGATAGTCCTCACTTTCATTCGATGCCGAGAAGGAAACGTGTGTGATTTAGGCTCAGAGCATATGTACGTTTGCAAGATGCAGAGCAGTGGCCTCTAGGATCCACTTATGCAGTTAGTATTTTAAGTAATGGTAAATTTAAGCAATGTTTAGAATGACGTCATCTGAAAAGGCACGTGTTGCCATTCCATAGGCTGTTTTTACACGAAGCATCTTTGATTGTAGCGAAACGCAAAACGTCTATTTTTGTGAAGTCAAAAATATAAACTGAAAATATAAACGGAGTTAGAGATGAGTTAGAGTTATTTTGCTGGGTTGTGGACTGAATAGTGGTGCTGGCACTTCTAATGAGTTATTTTAAAATACTTCAGCAGTTAATGTTCTGCCGTTCTCGTCTGAGTTGGGCTTTAGAGACTAGGCAAAAATGCGTTTCTCAGTTACTGAATTTTCAAATTTCCGTTTACAAGACGGAGACATTAAAGATGGACACTCGCCTGGAGACTGTTTCCTCGTTACTTCAGAATAAATTCAGTGTGACTGATACTGCAGCGGACTGATTGATTTACCGTGAGACAGAAGAACCATCTCTGTCAACAATAGTCTAATTCCATAAATACTTGCTATTTTGTGTCAAGGATGGTCCCAGGTGGCAAGGATAAAAAGCCTTCGGGGCATTTGTTATATTTAAGATAAACACGTAAACAGAGAGTTTCAAAAAGTGCAGTGAATTCAGCAGCAAGGGAGGACCTGAAAGGGGCCGCAGACCAGGGGATGGGAGTCTGGGGAGCGAGCAACCTCTTTTTTTTTTTTTTTTTTAATTAACCATTTTAAAGTGAACAATTCAGTGGAATTTGGGAGAGTTTTTGCTGGAGGGAATATCTGAAATCATTTTTGATAGGACGTTGATGACAAGAGGAGGAAACAGATAAATGGAAGGACCAGCACAGATGTCACATAGGAAATATCTGTTGGTCTCACATGGTGGCATGTGTTCCTTTCCTGGTAACCACACCTTAAGTTTTCCTTTGGGAACCAGGTCTCTTCTTTCACCTGTGGAATTCAAGTGGTGCTAACAGCACCCCATTCAAAGTTTTACTCCCTCAATGTGCATATAGACCACAGGGATGGCATGTGAACCAAATCAGGTTAATAAGCCCAGTCTTGGAAGAAGTTTTGTTTTGTTTTAAGCTTAGGTTGTTACATAACACAGCATAAATTTAGACTTCTGGTAGTCATTTTGCCTCTATTAATAATAACTTGCTTAAGAATAAGCCAATGCAGAGGGTAGCACAATTAAGGAGAGAGCTTCTGGTAGTACAATTTAAGCACCTAGATCTAGCCACACCTGAATCCCTTGGACTTTTCAGATAAGTGTGCCAATAAATTCTCCTTTTTAATGTAGCTACTTTGTATTGGGTTTCTGTCCTTTGAAATTGGAATAGTTCTAATGAAGTGTTTTAATTAGTTTGTTTCTAAGAAATTGTATTACTTTTGACTTAAACTGGCAGTTTCCAAATAAGTATGTTTCCTGTTAAAGGGAAGCTTATTTCCTCTTTTAATGTGTTCTGATTATCAGAAATTTAAGTTCAGTTTTGAAGCTATTGTCTTATTTCAGAACAACATTTTTATATCAATTATACACAAAAGAAAAGAAGCCTTTCACCCAATTTTTGACATAGAAAGTCATTTTATATAAAATTGTATTTTGTTTTTATATATTTTCTAGCCACCCTCTTGGTGAGGAGGATTTAGGTTTCGTGACGTGGATGCCCCTGGCCGTAGGGAGGTTAAACCTGAATACCATTTTAGGGTCTGCACATGCCTTACCTGATAGCACTTGGGGTCTCAACCCCTCCCTCTCCTGAGTTGGCAGTGGTATCTTGGCACCAGAGATTCCCACTTTTCAGAAGTACCTCTGAAGAGATCGTCTCCAGTTTAGTCTCAAGGCAGGTTTTTCAAGTCATCTGAAGATGTGCAGATGCGTTTAGGCCAAACACGTTTTTGTGATATCTGATCACCCATTGTTCACTCAAGCTAGACATTTCAGAGAGGAAGATTTCCCTGCGTTGTTGGCTTACCCGTCTTTCAAAACGGAAGCATTCCCTCGGGACCTGCAAGACGAAAACAAACCCAGATTGTACCTGGATCTGTCTCATCTGGTGATTATTTAGCAAGTGCAATTTCAGATCCGTCTCTCTGATGTCTTTATCAGTTACCTTTCCAGTCAAAGATAACTTTCATCTTTACACACCATTAATGAATTTTTTAAAAGTTTGCTTCCCTTATACACATATCTTGTCATTTATCTGGGGATACAAATTAAGTTAATGTGTTCTTCTCTGGGCTCTTGGGCTCTTTGAAATCATTTCATTTCTGTGCTTTTGTCTCTGGTTTGTGTTCATTTAAGGGAACCAAAGCAGATATAGACTTAAGAACATTAACCTGACAAAAGTAGTTGACTGTATTAGGGAACTCCTTCCTCATGGAAACAGAATGCAGACTTTGCTACAGAGCCTTGTTCCCCAGTTGGTCTTTGCACCAAGGGTGGGGTTCTTGGAGATGTGAACTGCGATCCAGTTCAGAGGCAAGAGGACTGGCCAGGTCCGCCTCTCTTATGATTCAATGGTTGGCTGAGCCAGCTTAGCAAACAACGAGCTTGCATGCCTTATTGAAGCAATAATCCTCAATTGGTCCAAAGGGAGATGCTGGCAGCTCATAGGGGAAGAGAAGCAGTTCGGTCCAGCCTGCACTGTGTCTGAGATACTCTGCAGAAGGCACTCACTCCCAGAGAATTCGGTCGACATCGAGACTTGGCCAGTCAATCCCAGGGATGTTGTGAGAAGGGTAATTTATATTAATCTGTACTCTTTTGACTATTTTCTGGTTCTTCTTTCTTGCTGTTCAAGCCATTTGGAAGTATGCAAGAATGGTGAGAATGTGGTGGTAGGTAAAAGGTCTTTTTTTTTTTTTTAATGCTAGTTTTATTTAGATGTAAACAATTAGTCCTCAAACTTCTGTTCTTGATGGAATATTTTTCACAAATAATGGAAATGCAGAAATTGAGGGTGCAGGGAACACGTCTCTGTGCTGTCAAAATCTGCAGTCTTGGAAGGCATGGATCCTTAGAAGGTGGTGAGCTGATAGCTTGCAGTTAGGAGGCAAAGGGTACTTACTTTAAGTCCCTTCCAATGGTTTCCCTTCGCTCACAGAAGGACACGGGGGCTCCTTCACACCACCCGCAAACCCTAGTGGAATCTGAGCCTCCTGCCCCCGTGACTTCCCCTCATGCCACTTGGTCATTGTGCAGCAGCTCCAGGTGTACAAGCCATGCTTACCCTCCGCCGTCACCACAGGGCATTTGCATCTGCTACCTGGGCTGCTCCTGACCAGAACCAGAGCTTGGTGGCTTCTTCTGATCCTTCAGCTTTCAGCTTGAATGCCAGCTCCTCCTGGAGGCCTTGTCTAAACCTGCCTGAAACTAACCCCATTCCATATCCAGTCATTCTATCCAGTGACCGTGTTTTACCTTCTCCAGAGCACTTACCCCCACTATTGGAAATTGTTTTTTAGCTTGTCTGTTTGCTGTCCCTTCCTACTAGAGTTCATGTTCCATGAAGGTGGGGATGTTATTCACCACTGTCCTCCCAGCACTTAACTATCATCTGGCTCAGTTAACAATAAACATTTGAATTTTCTAGACCCATTCAAAGGCTGATCCACTACTGTGTATGTATCAAACATGAACAAATAGTTCTCTTGCCCCTTGCCGTCATGGGGAAAACTTCAGCCAACTGACACAGCACCCCCTCCCACGTACCCCTCCCCGCCACACACACACACACACACACAGAGGTCCCGGTGGCTCAGACAAGCTGGCTGGTTTGATTGGTTGAAAGCAGAGAGAGAGCAGTGGATGCTAACAGTCAGACGTGTTTGTCATCTTACTTGGAGGAGACACCTTCCCCTGAAGCGTCTTTCCAACACAAATGGCAATCCACCCCCCAGGAACACACCCTGTTACACAGCATGGATGTCAAGTTTCAAAACTCAGGAAATCCCCGAAAGTTTCTTGCCATCTCTCCACATGTGACCTTTGACTTGGCTTTGTGAAGTGTGTAACCCTGCCACCTGGCAGGAGCAGAAAGAGAAGTGGGCTCTGGAAAAGCTCAGCGTGTCCCCTTTGCCCTTTCACAGTGACCCAGGGCCCACGGGCCAGGCCTCAGACGGATGCCATTCACCGGCCTCTGTTTCTGATCTCCCCACCCTCACATTCCCTCCTCCCTGGGGGCCTCTTGTTTACGTGGGCGAGAGAGGAAACAGAAAGAAACCTGACAAAAAGATTATTTTTGTGAGGCAATTTAATGGCAGGATAGAAAGCTAATGCCACCCTAGGGTCAGCCAGAAAGGCTAGATGTATAAGAATTGTATTTTCATTGTCACTTTGAAGTTGGAAGGATGGGAAAGCTCAGTGCCTTCCTACGCCTAAGGGTCCTTTAGGGATGACTGTTTACTGAGACACAAATGGCCTGTTTTATCAGGCGGTGCAGGCATGTCGTTTGAATGACACCTGGAATTCCTCTGAGATGGCAGAGAAACCTCATCCAGCCTCAGGCCCCCCTCCACCCTCAGACCCAGCTCCGCGGCCACAAGAGAGTGGGGCTGCCAGCAAGGCCAGTTTGGACAGGGGCTCAGAGATGCCCTGTCACCTCGAGGGGTCGGGGGATTCGAGGCTAGAACAGTGGATGCAGATTTTGGGGTGTGAGGTGTTTGTGCCGAGATGGGAGCAGACGGAGGTTTTGAAGAGAAAGTGAGCTTGGCCCCTATTCATTATGGTCTGTCACAGGCTTGTTTCCCAGCAAAACAACTGTTCTGTCTTATCAACCTGTTCTTGCCTTTTGAAGATAAGCAAAAATACCACTCTTTCCTCAGCCCCAGTGCCTGGCTCGTCTTGACCCGCAGGTGCTTTCAATTACTGGCTTCTTCCCAGAGCAGAGAGATGCGTTAACTTCCTGTCAGGGAGGATGAAGCTTTCCCAACCGCACTTGACTTTGGCTCCCATCGTAGGCGGACCGTTTGGGAGGTGGGTGTTTCCTATTGACTCCCCGTCCAAAAAAAAAACAAAAACAAAAAACACCAATGGGCTGACATGGGCCAGACTGGCTCTCGTAATTGTTTTGGCAATAGGGCTGCGCTCTTATCCAGAAAACACAAGAGCATCTCCCCTTAATCCAGTTTCCTCAACTAGTATCAAGCATCCGCTGTGTGTCAGGCCCTGTGTTGCGCTCAGGGGATGAAAAGAGATGAAAAGATACGAAACAAGGTGCCTGCTTGTCTGTGAGGAGGCTCATACACGGTTGTGTGCCTGCGTTCCCGTGTTATTATAATTCAAGAGTCGTTTACTGAATACCTGCCTTTTGGCAGGCACTTGGCACGAACCGTCTCCACTCCTCACGACAGTCTGGCTAAGGAGATAGTATTAACTTTAATTTACAGCCAGAGAAACTAAGGCTCAGAGAGGATGAATGACTCTTCAAGTTTATGCAGCAGGGAAGTGGTTCTGATTTACTGCATACTATTTTTTTTTTCCAGTTGGACAGTCATTTAGATAGGGATGTATTTTTAAGTAAAGCCAGCTCATATGGCAGTTTTTAAGACCGTCTAACAAAACAGATACCCAAAGGAGAGAGATGATCTTCATAATCTTTAAAAGCCCAGTGAGCTGGTGGGGCTAAAGGATTTAAGAACTGCTTAACAGAGAGGCGGCATATGACATAGGATGAGACAAATAAGGGATAATTTCCGAAATGTCGGAAGCAAAGCTTTCTTCTCTGCTCCATTACTGGAAACAGGGATAAAGCGGAGGCTCAGCTGTTTCGTTCTGAAGGTATAAAGCCCGAGTGAAAAATGAACAACAGGTCTTTAACTTACTATCCCTTCCTGTGAGAAGGAAATGGCCGGGAACCTTAAGTACTGGAGCTCAGTGACTCACTTTGCTACAAACCATAGAATTAAAAGCATCTATATGACCAGTCAGTGCGTACACGTTTACCTGTTTTCACAAAATGCGTTCATAGACAGGTGAAACAAAACTTCCATGAAACGGTACCTCTGTTCCTACAACATACTCTGATACCTTCCATTGTAGCTAAGAAAACAAATTCTGGTCACAGTCCACTCACTAATGGCTCATGACCTGATGTTTGAAAAACAAGGCTCTGTCTAATCTCTCACTGTTCCTGTCTCCTTTCTATTCCTTAACCCCAGGAGCAACATCTCTACAGCGAACAATGGGAACACTGACACCCTTCCCCTTCCTCCATCATCTTCCTCATCCCCATGGACGGCACACGCGTCCCTCCTCCGACCCTCTGCACATACTTGTGCTTTAAATTCTGGGGACCTCTGGCATATGCACCACTTTGTTTTTGCAGATGAGGGATGTGTGTTAACTTGTTATTGATGCTCTGCAGATTATGATGGTTGAGGAATTTCCCCCTCCCCATGAATGAATCTTCTCTAATGTTCAGAAAACATTCTTCCTTGGATGCATCTGACATAACTTTCATAACTGGAAAAAAAGTTACTCAACAGTTTTACAACTCCATCAGGAACTTTATCTTTTTATTTTGGAGAGAGAGGTTAAAACTCGAAAACCTGAATGAAACACAGGCCCAGTAAATGTTTTGAGGGTTGTCATTTCAATTACAAACATGATGGTTTTTTTATAATAGAAATGATTCCTTTGAAAGTAGTGGCACTGAAGTTTTGTGGTAGGGAAAACCAAATTGTCTTTCGTGAGAATTGTCTATTTCAGTTTTGTTTTCTTGGGGAAAAATGCAATAGAACAAAAGTTATGTGTTTTAATTTTTTTAGAGTCAGCGTTAACCTGGTCTGAACCACTGAAGGTTTCTGACCAAACCTTATAATGTTTTTGTGAGAATAATAATATAGAAGAATATGTGGTGCCTTGTTGGGCTTTATTTGGAATCATTTTTATCATGAAAACTACAAAGGAAGAATATTAAGGGGAGATTGGAGTTTGGGGAACCACAAGAGGTTTTCATAAGGTTGTGATTTTGAAAATCTATTAAATAATGAAAATGAGATAATGATAAGATAATAACAGGTGGATTTGATAAATGGCCTACAATTATTAGTCTTTGTTGTAGATAAAAATTCACAGACATTTCTTATCAGCATGTTGTTTGAGCCAGAACTGTGACGCCATCGCTGATACCACCTTCTCCCTCACTTCCCATGTGAGCCATTATCTCTTGTTGATTCTACCTGAAGAGATAACTCAACATCCACCTGCTTCTGTTTCTCAAGCAGGGAGAGACATCTTTAGGAGACTGCAATGTCTACCTTATCATCCACCCACTTCCACTCTTGCCTCCTCTGATCAGCTTTTATGGTAGCTGCCCGAGTAAACTATTAAAAACATAAATCAGACCATGACATTGCCCTATATACTGCAAAGTGCATTTCTAATACAGTCAACAGTCCATAAGGCTCTACAGGATCTAGCTTATCCCATCTCCCTAATCTCACCCCTTCTTGCCACACTTACTTTATGTTCCCTAAGCTCATCAAACTCCTTTCCTTCTTAGAGCCTTCCTTGATACCTTCTGCTGCCAAACATCATGAGCTTTGTTTCTTTCAAAGGAGTCATCTCAGGAGACTGTGCATATATTCTTATGATGCTGCCATTACCTGATAGATTTTTAAAGCATCTGTAAAACTGCATTCAGGAGCCTGTGTTGCAGAGGTTTTGTTTTGGTTTTTAAATCATAAGTGGAAGAATATTTGCCAATGCAAAGTTTGATTTAGGACATAGTTTTGAAAGTTCTTGTACAAATCTTCTTATTAAATTAAAATACATCCTCATAAGATCCACATTTGAAGTTGATACTGATGTTTAGAAAGCTAGGTAGATAGTAAGATAGTAGAGTTCAATCTAAATATATTAGCAGTTG
Source organism: Camelus bactrianus (assembly GCF_048773025.1). Taxonomy (NCBI): domain Eukaryota; kingdom Metazoa; phylum Chordata; class Mammalia; order Artiodactyla; family Camelidae; genus Camelus; species Camelus bactrianus. The sequence goes on from NC_133552.1 coordinate 19,413,561, forward strand.
TATTAATTTTAAATAGACATAATGCTCTAATTAAAGAACAAAGGTTGTCAGATTGGGTAAGGCCCAACTTAATGCTGCTTCAATAGGTAACATCTGAAATATAAGGTTGTAAAAAGGTTGGAAGTGAAAAGATGGGAAAAAATGTAAAATGTAAACACCAATGTCCGCCCCCCACCCCCTTGCCACAGAAAAGGCCCTTTGTAGCTATATTAATACTAAGATGACCTTAAAGCAAGAAACATTACCAGATATAAAGAGGATCTTTTACAATGGTAAATGGTAATTCATCTGGAAGTTATAATAATCCTCAGATTTTTGCCACTTAATAATATGAGCTTGACCAGATCAAAAATCAAGTCTCAAAATATTTGAAAGGATTAAAATCTTACAAAGGATTAAAAGTTGTTTACTATTCACTTAAGTTGCATCAGCAACAATAATCTTGAAAACAATAGTAAAACCTTGAATAGTTGCATATTTAAAAATTAAAAATTATTCTTCTATGTAAATAATGAAATGGGTCAAAGAAGAAATAACAATGACAATTAGAAAATATTTTACCTGAATAAGGAAATTTTGACATATCAAAATTTCATGTATAAAATGCAGCTAAAGCCATCTTTGAGGGAAATTTATAGCCTTAATTGTGTATGTTAGAATAAAGACTGAAAATTAATGAACCGAGTAGCCATCTCACAAAGAAAGGAAATAATAAACTGAAGAGAAGTAGAAGGAAGAAAAAAAAAAAAAAAAAGCAGAAGAGCAGAAAAAAATGAATATTTAAAAGCAAATATATAGCAGAGGCCATCATCAAAGCCAAAATTTATTCTCTGAAAAGTATTAAAACTGACAAGCTCAAACAAGGAAAAAGAGAATAAAATAGTCAGATACTGGGAATGAAAAAAGAGGGTATCATTGTGGTGCCTTGCAGACATTGAAAATATAATATGAGGATACTCTCAACAATTTTAATAAGTACAAAATTTATGAAGAAAATATTATCAAGTTAATTAACATATAAAAAAGTTAACACATGAACAAATTGACTTTAAATCAGCAGCACAAGATTGGTTCAATGTAATATTCCACACTAATTTTGTAAAGGAGAAAAATCGTGTGATTATCTCATTATATGCCAACGAAGTATTGATTGAAATCCAACGTTAGTTCATGATATTAATTCTTAGTATACCAGGAAGGAAAAGGTAGTTTTCTTAATCTGAAAATGGTACCCATCCCAAAAAAGTACAGTGCAGTTTACATGTGTGCACCCCCAAATCTATAAGCCTGTGTCCTGTCAGAGGTCATTCTGGCCCCATTCAGACCTGTCCTGTGCCATTCAACATTTAATCCCCCATCTTCTCTATAATTTCTTCAAAAATTGATGAAATAAAAGAAAAATGAAATACTTGGTTTATTTTTGATGCTATATAGAATGCCTGTAAAGTTGGTAGGATTGGATTAAATATTGTTTTGGTTTTAAGTCAGATATTGCCCGAGAGAATACCTGAATTGACAGGCATGCAGAATTGGAAAGGAGGGCCAGGTCTGGAACCCAGGTCAAGGGCCAGACCTAGGATGAGCTGAGAGAAATCAGCTAGTGCAGAGAGGATGGGTAGCTGTCGTATGTCCAGAGGGGCTTTGTCCAGAGCCCGGGAAATGCAGGGTCACTGAGAGGCAGGACTATTATCTGTTTGGAGACAGGCTAAGTACCACCCTGTAGAATGAATTCTGTTTCCTGGAGTCTGTGAGGACTCTGCCTGGTGGGTGTTAACTGTGGCCGGAAGGACCCTGCCCACAGGGTGAGAGACTTACTTGGCAGGTGCCAGAGATGCCCCCAAAGAACCCTGTGACTCAAGGTAAATGAGACCATTCTTCCACTCCTCGGTTCCAATCAGTAATAAGCCAGGAAAATTTTTATGTGTGTGGTATATCATCATGAGAAGATAGAAGAAACATCGATTTTCAGCAGTTTCTTCCACCTGGTTCAATACTTTTGGCTACTGTGTCTCACATCACAGGGTGTTTTATAATTCAACTTGAGAGCTTATTAATTTCCAGTGAAATATTTTGATACAGTTGTCTGAATTCACAGAAACAATGCCAAGAACGACACAAAAAATAAAGTAGCCATTATCGCAGTCATCATTATTACTGCTGCACATTTCCTGTATTTCCCAGGGCACTCCGTCCTGGGAGTAGAAACAAATCACAGTATTAGTTACACAACAGCATTTCTTTGGCTCCAGCCAGCTCTTTCAGATTCCTCCCAAGTAACTCGGGAGTCTCCAGTGAATGTCTCGCATGCATCCTGTTGATTACTGCTGATCACCAGCAAGTTTATTCCCCTTCCACTCTGGGCAGGGTTTCCAGCAGCTGTGACTCCACACGTGGCCCCTAAGTCATCGGTAACTGGGAGTTCTTGAGATTTCTACCGATGCCCCCTCGAGGGTGACAACCTCACATCTATGGCACTGAAGTGTGGCCCAGGAGTGAGTGTCATCTCCCATAAACTGATAAATGCTGCTGGACAAATGCTTCTAATGTCTCAAACTTCTAGTGCCCCACTGAGATTTCAGATAAACTGCTCTTATTTGCTGGCACGACATTTCTTGTAATTTCTCTACCCAGGACTCCTGCGTGCCTGCTGGAATGGAGACCCTCCATATTCAGCAGGTAGACATTTTGTTGCTCTCAGATTGCTTCTTTTTATTTATCTTAGAAGAAAATCATTTCCTTGTCACTCCTTTTCCTTCCATTCCTAGCCTAGGAGGGTTCTCGGCTCCTCCTGTGTCGACATGGATTGGTCCAAAGAGAATCCACCTCTCAGTCGTCCACACATCAGGTACGCCTGGCCCCGGGGCACACAGGCTTCAGCTCAGATTTGGGACATAAGTATCTTCCTAGGACTGCCCCAACAAAAGGGGGAGCAGCTTAGCACTTTTCACAGTTAGATCTTAAAAATATTCCTTCCCGAACGTAAAAGATTGAGCGACCAGAATAATAGAGAAGTATTATGGAAGGTGATGATAGACTTTGAAGGAAGAAATCTGTCACGCAGACATGTCTCTGCCTCCTTTATCTGTCTGGTCAGGATGTGTTTTTTTCTTGAAAAAGGGTTTGTAGAGTTGAGAACTCATGGAGGTTTTTTGTTTTTTTTTTTTTTTTTTAAGTGAAACTATCTGTTTTTTGACAGTCCACAAATTAATTATCTTGTAGCCTCTTATGGCTTGAAGCCTTTCAGCAAAATAGGGGATTTTTGTGTTATATGCACGTAAATCGGCAGTAAGTTTCTCCAAAGCAAATACTGTAAACTTTTCTATGCTACAGGACCAAATTCCTGAAACACAGGCTAGTTACCTGCTTCATTACGAAACATGAGCGCAAACAAATTTTATGGAAAAATTATGGAAAGCAATTGGCTAGAGAGTGATTACAGAGGTTAATCCGTGCGCTAATTGGCTTGTTTAGGACTTACCCCCAAACCAGATCCACCCATCATTTCTAGTGGAAGTAAATGATATAGCATTATGGCAATTAAAGCATGATTCATTTTCCCACAGCGTTTCTACATTAACCTAAAAATAACCATTTGGGTTTAATCCAAATCCACAAAAAAATATGCAACATCTAAATGGAGCTTTTACCTTTCAAGTAATTTTCCCTGCTGCTGAGTGTGTAGATGGATGCAAGACAGAACTTCATTTTTGAACCGCAGAGCTTAAAGGATATTCTCTTAGGGCATATACCTTCCTGCCAACCCCGATTTATTTATGCTACAGGTCATTATTCTAGTGAATGTGACACCGCAGTCATTCGCACAGGTACAAATTATAATGTGTATGTGCAAATTGTAACCTTCTTGCACAGAGCAAAGAGCAGAACTGTACCATGTGGTATAAGAGGGAAAAGTAAAAGTCACTTGATATAATAAAGAAAATAAATTATGAGGGGTTCTTTAACTGGGGGGATTTTTTTCCCTGAAAGATGCTTATTTCTGCTAAATTAATAAGAGTTTCTAACTGACATGCCAAGAGGGAGCAGATGGACTGACGGTACGTCCTGACCACATACTCCTCCTGGGCTGACATTTCGACCCCTGAATTTTGAACGTGGTGGCATTGTCAGCCCGGCCCCTTTCTGAGGCCCACGGGAAGTCAACCCGCTTGCATGCTCTTTTCTCTTTGTTGTGAGAGTACCTGTTCACCTTAAAATGCCTGAAGTTCCAGGGAACCAGAGAACCCAGGGTTATGAAGGGAGGGAGAGGTAGCAGGGGAGCGGGAGGAGACCCTGTTGGGACCAACATAGCATCCTGTGATGCTAGAGAAGGAGGGAGAGATGTGCCTCACTGGGTGGTCAAGGAGCACACGAGCGTGCTTCTCACTTTGGGACAATTCTTTAGGATTTCAGAACTTTGGGATATGATTTCTGATTGCATTTCTGCCCAGCTGGGTGTGTCTGTGAGCTCCCTTCTGATGAGCTCCAAGTCTTTCCTCATTAGTGTATTTTCAGGTCCAAACACAGTGCCAGGCACCTGGTAGTTGTTAAGTGTTTGACAGTGATCATGATACTGGTGATGATGATGGCGCCAGCAACAGCAGCTAACTTATCCACTGAGCTTTTTTTTGTATATATTTTCTTTTTTTTTTTTAACATTTTTTATTGATTTATAATCATTTTACAATGTTGTGTCAAATTCCAGTGTTCAGCACAATTTTTCAGTTATTCATGGACATATACACACTCATTGTCACATTTTTTTCTCTGTGAGTTATCATAACATTTTGTGTATATTTCCCTGTGCTATACAGTGTAGTCTATTCTACAATTTTGAAATCCCAGTCTATCCCTTCCCACCCTCCACCCCCCTGGTAACCATAAGTCTGTATTCTCTGTCTGTGAGTCTATTTCTGTCCTTTATTTACGCTTTGTTTTTGTTTGTTTGTTTGTTTTTGTTTTTGTTTTTTAGATTCCACATATGAGCGATCTCATATGGTATTTTTCTTTCTCTTTCTGGCTTACTTCACTTAGAATGACATTCTCCAGGAGCATCCATGTTGCTGCAAATGGCATTATGTTGTCGGTTTTTATGGCTGAGTAGTATTCCATTGTATAAATATACCACCTCTTCTTTATCCAGTCACCTGTTGATGGACATTTAGGCTGTTTCCATGCTTTGGCTATTGTAAATAGTGCTGCTATGAACATTGGGGTGCAGGTGTCATCCTGAAGTAGATTTCCTTCTGGATACAAGCCCAGGAGTGGGATTCCTGGGTCATATGGTAAGTCTATTCCTAGTCTTTTGAGGAATCTCCACACTGTTTTCCATAGTGGCTGCACCAAACTGCATTCCCACCAGCAGTGTAGGAGGGTTCCCCTTTCTCCACAGCCTCTCCAGCATTTGTCATTTGTGGATTTTTGAATGACGGCCATTCTGACTGGTGTGAGGTGATACGTCATTGTAGTTTTGATTTGCATTTCTCTGATAATTAGTGATATTGAGCATTTTTTCATGTGCTTTTTGATCATTTGTATGTCTTCCTTGGAGAATTGCTTGTTTAGGTCTTCTGCCCATTTTTGGATTGGGTTGTTAATTTTTTCTTATTGAGTTGTATGAGCTGCTTATATATTCTGGAGATCAAGCCTTTGTCGGTTTCACTTGCAAAAATTTTCTCCCATTCCGTAGGTTTTCTTCTTGTTTTATTTCTGGTTTCCTTTGCTGTGCAGAAGCTTGTAAGTTTCATTAGGTCCCATTTGTTTATTCTTGCTTTTATTTCTTCTAGGAGAAAATTTTTGACATGTATGTCAGATAATGTTTTGCCTATGTTTTCCTCTAGGAGGTTTATTGTATCTTGTCTTATGTTTAAGTCTTTGATCCATTTTGAGTTGATTTTTGTATATGGTGTAAGGGAGTGTTCTAGCTTCATTGTTTTACATGCTGCTGTCCAGTTTTCCCAACACCATTTGCTGAAGAGATTGTCTTTATTCCAATGTATATTCTTGCCTCCTTTGTCAAAGATGAGTTGACCAAAAGTTTGTGGGTTCATTTCTGGGCTCTCTATTCTGTTCCATTGGTCTATATGTCTGTTTTTGTACCAATACCATGCTGTCTTGATGACTGTAGCTCTATAGTATTGTCTGAAGTCTGGGAGAGTTATTCCTCCAGCCTCTTTCTTTCTCTTCAGTAATGCTTTGGCAATTCTAGGTCTTTGATGGTTCCATATGAATTTTATTATGATTTTTTCTAGTTCTGTGAAATATGTCCTGGGTAATTGGATAGGGATTGCATTAAATCTGTAGATTGCCTTGGGCAGTGTGACCATTTTAACAATATTGATTCTTCCAATCCAAGAGCATGGAATATCTTTCCATTTTTTAAAGTCTTCTTTAATTTCCTTCATCAATGGTTTATAGTTTTCTGTGTATAATTCTTTCACCTCCTTGGTTAGATTTATTCCCAGATATTTTATTACTTTGGATGCTATTTTAAAGGGGATTGTTTCTTTACTTTCTTCTTCTGTTGATTTATCGTCAGTGTAAAGAAATGCAACTGATTTTTGAACGTTAATTTTGTAACCTGCTACCTTGCTGAATTCTTCAATCAGCTCTATGTATATATTTTCTAATGTAATCTTCATGGCAGTCATCTTGAAGGCAGGCAGGCAGGCAGGCAGGCAGGCAGGCAGGCAGGCAGGCTTGCTTGCTTGCTTGCTTGCTTGCTTCACTGATGAAACACCGATTTTCAGCCCCTTCCCCAAGGTCCCACAACTAGTGTCAGAGCCGGGGGTCAGATCTCTCTGCTCATGGAAACAGTACAAAAATGCAGTGAGTTGAATGAAGTATTGAATGTGGCAAGCGGCGTTTCCATTCATATCCACGGACCTAGAAGCTGGATGTTTTGTGTTAGACTGGGGCAGGATTTCTTAACCTATTGACATCTTGCACCAGGGAATACGTTGTTGTGGGAGCTGTCCTGTGTGTGCTGGGGTATTTAGCAGCATTCCTGCCTTCTGCCTGCTGAATGCTGGTAGCACAGCATCCCCCCATCCCCACTCCCACTCCCCTAGTTGTGACAACCCAGAATGTCTCTCGAGGGCATATTGTTGCCTGTTGAGAAGCACTGGAGCGAGAAGGGCACCTGAGGCATCTGCTTCTTGAGCACAGATTCCTACTGGGGGCACCTGGGACACTTTAACTTCCAGAGACCAACAGCGCCACTGTCAACGGCCCCTAGAAGATCAAGCTCAAGTGCATTTGCCTTCCTCCATGATGACGTTACTGTCTTCACCCTCTAGGAGTTAGGGTTAGGGATGAGGTAGGACATAGCGTTTAGTTTTTTGGTATTTTTCCATGTTTTCTCCTTCAGTTATGGAAGAGAAGGAATCAAAATGTTATCCCTAGAAAATGACAAAAACCTGTCCAGAAAAGTCACTTTCTTATCCCAGGAGAGGAGAAGGGTAGACATTTAGGAGTAGGACCATGAGTAAAAGGTATTGCAGTGGTAGGAAGAATTTAATTCACTGGTTGCAGCAACAGTGGCCCTACTCTTAAGAACACGAGACCAGGTCCAATGCAAGTATCCCAGGCCCAGAGGAGATTGGGAAGAGGACCCAAGTGGATTGTTTCATACCCCACTCTCTTAGGTTTCTTGAGAATCTCTGTTTATTGAGGACCCTGAGTCTGTGATTGACTCATAAAATGGGAAGGCTGTATTGGACAGAAGGGTGTGGTTTGATTTAAAATAGGAAGAGCCAAACATTTTTAAAATCCTGAGTGAGAAATGAACAGGTAAGTCCATTTGGAAACGTAGCAGACGTTCCACCTGGCACTTTTTTTGTTGCTAAAAACTAGAAGTATCCAAACACTTGAGTCCACGTCAGATTGAAGTTACTGAGGTGCTCATCAAGGCTCTGCATATGTTACGTTGTTAAAGGTAATGCTGCAAACCAAGTTGTTTACTACAAAGGGAGGCTTGCGAATTTCTCAGACCTTTCAATTAGCTACTATTCTTTGACGTTGGTAACCTAGAGAGTAAATCCCCGATTTTGAAAATAAAAATGTATCATTTTATTAAAAAAATAAAATAAAAATAGGAAGAGCCAGAGTACATCTTTGGAGAGAAGATTCAACTTTTGCATTTGAAATTCATTGCTGAAGATTCCCAGACTCATTCTGCACTAACATCGGGGTCTGCCGCTCCGGCGATCACAGGTTTGGGACCTCACGTGGCCATCCTGTCCTGCAGTTCTGCTCTTGTGAGCATTCTAGTGTGGATACCCAGACTGCTTTAAATGGGGACTCCAGTGCGCCTGTAACAATGGGAATTCCTGAGTACTGCAGAGCCCCTTTTAGGGAGTGTAGTCAGGTTTAAAGTTACTTAGTAAGTCCTCTGGAGACCATTTGAGATTAATGAGGCTAACTCTGTATGTATTTAATTCATTGAAAGTAATATTAAAGCAGGAGAGAATGCATTTTATGGAATTTTTATGCTTTAGGACTCGGGGCAGATGTTTTTTATTCTGATTAATTTAAAAAATCAGTAAGTGTGGATAATCTTGATTTAAGAAAATCCAGATTTGCAAAATAGATAAACTGGGCCATGAGTTCAGAGTACTGTATGTATATTCTTCACCTTGCCCCCACCAAAAAAAAAAAAAAAAAAACACCCAAAAGCATGATTTAAATAATACTTCTAATTATTAAGGGCCATTCAGGTCCCCAGTATTTGACTCAGAGGCCATGAGGATGGGAAGGGAGTCAGTGACAGAAGTAAGTGCTCAGGACTCAGCCTGATTGATTATCAGTGAGAAATAGAAAAAAGATACCAGAAATGTAATGTGAGTTCAAGGGAACTATCACTTGGCTTGCTGAAATACATTTGTATGACAACTTCTTTGGACGTTACTTTTGTGGAAATCCTAGAAAAATTGGACAAAATATTGAGAAGGGAGAAAAGCTAAGCAGGAGAAGGAATGTGGTTGTGTATAAAGAGCTGGGGGAAGTCTAGCCTTTGGTCCTTGCCTTCAGTCTGCCCCCCTTGTGGGAGAGGGACTTACTTTCCAGGAGCTGTCCACAATCCCTCCCCAGGATCAGGTGCTTACTCCCTGGAAGCAAATCTTCCGACTGGGCTCTTCAGGATTTACACTGTAATCCTTGCTTTCAAGAACTGTGTATGCTCGTGTTGAATAAATTAAAGCATGCCCATTAAAAAGACCACTATGCTTTTGATAAAAGTCCTTCCCCAAACTTTTTGGCCTCAGAACTTTACACCCTTAAAAATTACTGACGACGCCAAAGAACTTTTGTTCATCTGATTAATATTTGCTATATTAGAAATTAAATAGGAAAAAATCAATATATGTATTCTTACATTTAAAAAGAACATTAAACATATTACCTGCTAAATAACACACTTTTTGGAAAATATGTTTTTCAAAACAAAAAATGCTAGAACAGTAAGTCTTGTTTTAGATTTTTGCAAATCCCTTTTATATCTTACTTGTTGGCTCAAAAGAAGACATATGGATTCTCTTACCTTTTTCACTGTTCAGTCTGTTATGATACGTTTCAGTTGAAGAATATAAAGAAAATCCTGTCCCACAAATATATGGGAGGAGCATTTCAATAGCCTTTTTGAATAATTGTGGATATGCTTCTTTGATACTGGACCTCAACTCAAAAACTACCTTGATTCTATTTCAGGCTACAGCAGTTTGACCCTCAGTGGCTTGTCCCCCATTAGTGCAAAGGTCAACACGGTGAAAAAGGCAAATAACATTTCAGTACTGTTATGAAAATAGATTTGACTTTTGAGACCCAAAGAAAGGATGTCAGGGACACTTAGGAGCCTGCTGTGCATACTTTGAGAACTGCTGTTATAGAACAACATTTTAAAATGTGGGAAAGTCCATAGCGTATTACTTAGCAATAAAGGAACACAAAAATTTATCCTGTTTTTAAATAAAAATATTTATAGTAAAGAGAAAAACTGGAAAGTGTGTATCAAACTGTTAAACAATGATAATATCTCAGGATAGAAGAATTAGGGGTCATTGTATTCTCCTCTTTTTGTTTATTTTGTAAGAATTTCCTGTAGAAAATGTTTTGTGACAGAACAGTTGTTGATTCAATCTTTAACTGACTAGAAATTAAATATTTTGAAATTTTTAGCAAAATACAGAACCTCTTCTTATAGTCCCATTACCCCCCCGTAAGACTGTTTTCACTCTTTTTAAAAAATTTTATTGCGGATGTGAGAATACGTAACATAAAATCTACTCTCTCAATTTTTTAAGTGTACAAGACAGTGTTGTTAAGCACAACTGACCACTCGAACTTACATGCTTTCACTTCTTGTTCATTTTAGGTTTTATTCATTTGTATTTATGTTTTGAATAGTGTTTTCCATACAATAGTAGAAAATTCATTTTTCTACTTGTAATTGTATTTGGCCAAGACCTTTCAGTCTAATTATATGTCAAATATTAACATTCTTAGTAGTGGTACAAATTTTGGCTCCTATGGAGATGAACTGGCTAATCTAAATGGTACCCAGTGATATTAGTTAACGCAATTTCTTCTAACAGAAAGTAACAGTGACTTTTCATTAGCTGAGTTTAAAGAAATGTAATCACTGCATTAACACTCTAATAACTTTAGATCCTAAATTATGCTAATTTGATTTTAATGATTTAGCAAATTCCTGTTTGTTCTTAAAGATTTAAAAATAGCCAGGGGTACCATAGCTTAGGCAGTTTTGTTTAATGTTATTGTCGCTGTAGCTACCCCCTTTTAACTTTTAATCATTCTCAACCTGGTTGATTCCGCACACCACTTAGGGCTAATGTGGAAAGATAACTCTTTTCAAATTCTGATGATGCCTTATGTCTGCACAGGAGAGATTTCTGCTGGTTGGCATTCCACCATAGCCATTTTCTAAGCCAGGCAATTTTCATTTCTTAGCTTCACTTGTATGAAGAGCTCCAGCTGAGGTTATGTTTTACAGGTCGGCTCGGCAGGGTCAGTCCCGGGTGGCTTCCTATCAGAAGTGGTAAGTCAGAAATAATTGAATGGCACCACCTTTCCTTTGTGCGGCTTTGATTCTTTGGGAGAAATTTTACTCTTTCTGTCTATCACAAAGTAAATCCCTGCAACATCTTGTCTACTCTGATTATATACTTCAGTTCCTAACAATATCTGCGTCAAGCTTGTTACCTCCATTGAATCAGGTGATTTATGGGAGCTGATAGGTATTGTTGGAAATGCTATGAACATAGGATGCTTTGTTTAGTTACTTCCTGTCTCTTCCAACGTAGCCTTCGCTCACATGCCACAGGAAGTATTAGGTGAATATTAAAACGTACACAGGAGAGTTGTCCTCACTTCAGTAATTGATTCCGAGGGATCCTGAGTCAGAGGCATTCTTGGCACCTAAACTTCAGCTACTCCAGGTTGGACAGCTTAGTGTGACAGCTGCATTACTTGTTTGTTTGTTGTTTTCATAGTTGTACAAACGATTGTTAGAATATTGGCTTTTTTAATTGAGTGGTCGCTGGAGATACTCAGCCTGGGATCAAACTCAGCTCCTCTCCTTCTAGCAGTAGTATTGTGCACTGCTAGTAATGATACTCGCAGTGTTATTGGTGTTGTTGAAGCCAGCTAGCCACTTTCCGTCAATGTCTTTTTCTGTAAAATGGGGATAACAGGATTCCTCCAAGGACTGAATGAGCTAACATGCACAGAATACTTAAGACAAACAGGAAATTTTAACATACATGAACTGCTGTTGTTGTTAGTAGAACTGTAATTCTTTATTTAGGTCAGCACACAACAATGGTACAGAATTCTCCCCCCCCCCCACCAAGTTTTGTATCAAGCAACCTGAAGTGCCACATTAAGATACTAACTAATATATATAAAATAGAGAAACAGCAAGTTTATACTGTATAGCACAGGAAACTATATTCAATATCTTATAGTAACTTACGTTCATGTATGACTGAAGGATTATGCTGTACACCAGAAATGGAAACAACACTGTAAACTGACTATACTTTTATATATATATAGTTTGGGAGGAGTCAGGTTGTGCATACGCTACCCTCATTAAAACCTTTTTCAAGTATAAGAGAACATGATATTGCTCAGACTTAAAAATAAGGAAGGGAGAATGGGGGAGTCAGAGAACAAGAAAGAGATACTGGCAAACATGGAAGTTCCCAAATTAAAAAAAAAAAAAATTCAGTGGAGGGGGTGAATAATAGGATGAAAATGCTGAGTGCCAAAATAGTAATTTGGGAAGTTAAGGCACTCCTACCGAAGTGCAAAGCAATGGGACAGAAGAATGAAAACATGAGCAAAATGTGGGTCATGGAAAATCAATCTGAGAGGTCAAACAGTTATTGACTGGGAGTTCTAGAAGGGAGCAGAGAAAATAGATAAGAAAGTAATCAAAGAAATTATCAGAGAAATAGCAGAAGATAATTTCTCTAAGTTGAAAATAGACTTGTGTCTTGAGATTAAATGGTTTGGCCAAATTCTAGCACAATGAAAGGAAAACAAAGTACATCTAAGTGCATCTTGATGAAATTTCAGAACTTCTAGGAAAGGAGAAAGAAAAAGTTCTGTTCTCACAGATGAAAAAGAAAGTTATGTAAGAAAGAGAACATTATGTGAGCAGACTTCTTTTCACCACCCTGGATTCTTCAATACAATGACATATAAAGCTCTTAAATTGTCATGGAAAATTACATTAAGCCCAGAAATCACAGACATGAAGGTGTAATAAAGATATTTTTCAAGGTGCAAAACCTTCTATAAAAAATAACTTACAGATCTACCACAACAAAATTAAAAGCGAAACGAATGATAACATTTTAAAAGTGGACAGCAAAATATTCAAACTTGTAACAATGATAGAATTTTATTTTAAAATAACAGTGAACAAATTTTTATCCAATAGATTGATAATATTCAGTGTTGGCGAATATGGGAAATAAGTACTCTCACATATGCACTTTAGGTGACATTATGATAATTTAGTCCTGTCATCTTGGAAGGTAGTGTGGCAGCGTATTTTACTATTTAATAGCTACATTCCATTGGATCTAACAATTCTACATGTCTACAGTAAGACAACAGGCCTATGTATAGAACAGTATGTGCTAGATATACTGGGGGTACATCATGCGAGGGACGGAACCAGGGGATTGGGCAAAGAGCATCATCTCAGTAATCTTCTGTGCTGTTTACGTGACGGTGACGTAAGTAATTAAGTGCCCAAGAATTCAGAAGGAGAAAGGGTCCTGAATTCTGTCAGAGGCTATGTCAACAAAAAGGAGATTAAGCCTGATTTACTTTTATAGGAAACAAACTCGATCAACAGAGAGAAGGTGGAGCTGAATCTTCTCCAAATTCACATGAGTCAAAACATTCAGTTTTGAGCCGACATCAAGCTTGGGAAGTTTCAACCCCAAAGGAAGCCCTTTGGGAAAATTACGACAGAGTGAAAATTGGATTATAATGGAAGTTTATCTACTCTATAATTTTATGGTTTTCCAAATAGTGTATCATCTCACTTTACATTGTGTTTACGTAATTAGATGTTTGAAATATGGAAAACAATATTTAGAAGAAAGCAAAAACATAGACTTAATGAGCCTCCAAAAGCATAAACCGAAAAGAGAAATTCAGGTGTCTTTATATTCTAATCATACAGATCATATTTCTGATGTAGAAAGTTAGGTGCCTCTCTTTACTGCCATCACTCAGATTCTTTTTTTTTTTTTTAATTGAAATACCATCAGTTACAATGTGTCAGTTTCTGGCATACAGCACAATGTTCCATTCATGCATATACACACATATATTCGTTTTCATATTCTTTTTCATTAAAGGTTATTACAAGATATTGAATATAGTTCCCTGTGCTATACAGAAGAAACTTTTTTAAAATCTATTTTCATATATAGTGGCTAACATTTGTAAATCTCAAACACTCAGATTCTTTATCACATATATCTATTTTTTCTTTTTGCAAGATGCGTCCGACTAAATTCACTGACAGAGGATAAAACCAGAAAGGTAGATTGTTTCTAGGTTTCTTCCCAGCTGGACTGAAACTAGCTATGTCATAAACTCTACTTGTATAAAAGGGTTGAGAAATGGGGGTCTCGAAATCAATATAAAAAAAATACCAAGCTGATTTTCCTTTCCTTAAGTAGCATACAGTAGAATTTTTAGAGGAGAGAAACTCCATAACTGGGGTTTATGGGGATAAATAGAGAATTGAGCGTAGGAGAGTGTGATGGTTGTGAAGTGACCACACCTCTCCCGGGAGCTGTGACATCACGGCTGTGGAGCACCCAGCAGAGGGCCTGGCACACAATACCCCGCTGGTCCTAACTAATATTATTTAGATTATTAATTTATTTAACAAACTTTTATTGCATGTCTGCTCTGTGTCACGCACGGTGTGTGAGGCACTCAGGGGTGGGCCTTTGGGAGGGGAAGAGGCCTGAGGTTGAGGGAGGTGGTCTCGCCCCGCCATTTACTTGAGAGCAAATAACTTCCAAGTTAAGAAGAAAGTAAAGTAAGCTGTGCTGTAACTGGATGCTTTTCTGCTCTAGGACTTCGCACTGGTGCCCCTGCACCGCAGCACCTTTCAGTTAGGGTGAGCAGGGAGGGAGAGAGAAACTGCATATGAACATAATTTATTTGAGACTCAAAAAGAACTTTACATTCAAAATGTTCTGCTAACCACTGCTTTACTTTGCTTTCCCGTGGCCTCCTAGTTCAAAGAACATTAAAATCTTATTTTTTTTCAGTATTTTAGAAAACCCTGCCTTTCTTTTATTACAGAGCTTTTGAAAAGCTCATTTAGAAACTTACGTGCTTTAAAATTTTTTTCATCTTTTTTTTGAGGCCAGGATAAAAGAGTGAAAATAATGGGTAAAAAACAAAGGCTTTCAAGTGCAAGATGTAGAGGTTTTAATTAAAGGATGATGAAAAAGTGACTAGTCCTCCAAATCTTTAATAAAGCTAGTTAATTCCCCTCTAACGCTGTGGGAATTATGCTCTAGTGAGCTGGGACATTTTATTCATAATCAGGCAACATTATGTGCTTTTAATTAACATTTGTACTTCCGTTTATCGGCCACTATTGAAAGAAAAGTGGTACCAAGATACCAAATAGTATCCTACCTTGTTTCTTAATCATCTTTAAAAAACTTCAGGCATCAAGTCTGCACGGAGCATTGTTTGCTGAGAATTGCATGGATCGAAGTAACAGGCCCATCTCTCTTCTCTAGAAGTGCACCATCCGGTATAAATTATGGTCAGGTTAAGAGGACACCCATCAATCCAAGGAATTAAAACTACGTATTATTCAGCAGCCCGTTGAATGAGAGAAAATATTTGCAAATCACGTATCTGATAAGGGATTAATATCCAGAATATATAAAGAACTACAACTCAGAAATAACAGCAACAACAACAACAAAAACCCAATTTAATAAATGGGCAAAGGACTTAAATAGACGTGCAGATGGCCAACAAGTATAATAAAAGAAGCTCAGTATTAACAGTCATTAGGGAAATGCAAATCAAAACTACAGTGAGATATCTCCAACCCTTTAAAATGGCTACTATCAAAAAGGAAAAAAAAGAAACAGAAAATAACAAGACTTGATGAGAATGTGAAGAAATGGAACACTTGGCTGGTAGGAATAAAATGATGCAGCCACTATGAAAACAGTATGACAATTGCTCAAAAAAGGAATAATAGATTTACGAGATGATCCATCAATTTTACTTCTCGGTATGTATCCAAAAGAATTAAAAGCAGAGTTTCAAAGAGGTATTTGTATATCCATGTTCATAGCAACATTTCCTACAATAACCAAAAAGTGGAGGCAACCCAATTATCCATCTATGGATGAACAGATAAACAAAATGTGCTATATATGCACAATGCAATATTACTCAGCCTTAAAAAGGAAGGAAATTCTGACCATGCTACAACATGGATAAACCTTGAGGACATTATACCAAATGAATTAAACCAGTCATTAAAAAAATACTGCATAATTTCACTTATACAAGACACTTAGAATAGTCAAATTCATAGAAGCAGAGTGTAGAATGGTGGTTTCCAGGGGCTGGAGGTAGGTGAATCAGGGGGCTAGTTTTGCACATTGAGAAGAGTTCTGTAGGTGGATGGTGGTGATGGTTGCACAACAGTATCGATGTACTTAATGCTGCTGAATTATATAGTTGAACATTGTTAAAATAGACATAATATTATGTCTCTTTTACCACAATTAAAATTTTTAAATATATATCTATATGCATTATTTCACATTAAATGTAAAAGGAGAGTTGATGAAATGAGGATTTTAAGAACAAAGTCAAATTTTTTCTTCTTCCCTTTCTTCCTTCCTAATTGAACACCTTCTAAGTGCCCTATGTCCAGAATACTGTGTCAAAAACAAAATTACTCTTCAGAACTCATGTTGCTGTAGAATCATGAGAGGAGAACCAGACAATAGCATATCAACTAATGCATATATGTTGGAATTTCAGGCGGTGAGGTTATGAAAAGAAATAATAAAGCAGGGTGAAGAGAGAAATGGAAGCACTGGTTTAAATAAGGTGGTCAGGTAAGTCCTCTCTGACAGGATGTCATTTGAACAGAAACGTGAATGAAAAGAAAGGCTTACCTGTGCAGATATCTGAGGGGAGCTCTTCCAGGGAGAGGAACCAGCATGTCCAAGGGCCCAGAAGCTGGAACGTGCCTGCTGTGTTTGAGGACAGCACGGGGCCCAGGTCGCCGGGGCAGAGCGAGTGGGGCAAGGAGGGCGGCAGCCGTATTTCATGGTCATGACAGGACTCGGGCTGAGGAGGATGTGAGGTGAGCAGACTCGAGAACTAGTCCAAAGATTTGACCTCAACACAGAGGTGCGTGGTGGAATCAGCGGGGACCCAGACAGGAACACTGTCCAGGGTAGGGGACAAGAGATGGGAGCCTGAAGGTGAATATGCTTGTCAGTGAAAGGAATTAGGGAACCAGGAATCACTGGGGCTTTCGTCAATTAATGAGAGAAATGTCTCTTTGGAGACCATGGGGTGAGAACTTAACCCTGATCACAGTTGGGTTTTCAGATGTCATTATCAAAGCAAGGAGTTAGGGAGAAGGCGTGCGGTTAACTGAAGAGGTCTGAGGGCTGGAACAGCGCGAGGAAGGCAACTGGGGGACTCAGGTCGTCTCCAGATGCTTGGACTGTGGCTGGAGCTGTGGAGGAAGGAAAGGAAGGGACCGGTTCCGCAGGTACCGTGAAGGAAGAAAGGGTGCCGAATGCTTGGTTAGAACCTCTGTGTTGGATGAAGAAGAAGGATGGATTAAATGAAAAGTTAAAGTTAGGACCTTCTC
This sequence comes from Camelus bactrianus, assembly GCF_048773025.1. NCBI lineage: Eukaryota > Metazoa > Chordata > Mammalia > Artiodactyla > Camelidae > Camelus > Camelus bactrianus. The sequence continues at coordinate 19,430,989 of NC_133552.1, forward strand.
ATTGACTGAGTTTGTTGTGTGCCACACCGACCTGCTTGTGAACCCCTCCTCAAGAAGGAGAATCTGGTGACTGAATTGACTACATTTTCTGGACTAATTATGTCAAATGATGGCATTGGTTGATGGCTGATGCTTGATGGTTAGATTTACCTTCTCTGGAACCAGAGTGATATCTTGGAGATCAGGTGGTTCTGTCATCCTCCCGTGTAGGGGACCTCAGAGGCTACCCGGAGGGTGGAGTGGGGAGGGTGTCTGAGAGGAGGCTCACGGGACAGGGTCCCTGGTCACTTCTACCAGAGCAGCTCTGGGTCTGTCAAAAGATTTGTTTCCTTGAGAGATTCTCCTTGAACACAGCTTAACGGGGAAGAGAGGGGTTAAAAAGTCACTGATCTTGTTTGTCACATGAGAAAACAGTGACTGTGCGAACAAGTGATGTCCTCTGCTCTAGTACCCCCTGCTGCCATCCTCCTTCTCCTGTTCTCCTCTTTCCCACTTTTACAGTTGGTGCAGATTTTCAAAGGGATTCCTCCTTGGACTCTTACCACCAGTGTCTGCAGGGGTTGGAGCAGATCTGGTAAACCACCACTTAAAAAATAAGAACCCAGGTTTCCTGCCTTCCTCCTCTTGTCTCTTAGAAATAGACCTTATTTCCTGAGAGCCTCATCCAGCATAGGGCCAAGGAACTTGGCTTTTTGGTACACACCTCAGATGTTGCTTTTGTAGGTAGCCCTGAGGCCACGTTTTGAGAATAACCAAACTTGATTTTTTGTAAAGGAACCACCCTTCCAGGGTGTAGGTTAGGAATTATTGAACTTTATGGATAAAAAAAACAGGATGTTCTGCTACTGTGATGCGGTTAAGACCCAAATTCTGTGTTCTTCCCACAAAACCATTCCTTCCCAAATGCAGGTCTACAAAGCAGTGCTTTTCGGTGTTTGTATTTTTTATATGACCTGTATGAAATGAGGAAATTGTAGGACAGTGTTGTGTTTTTTTTTTTATCAAGAGTCTCTGTTTATTCTGAGATTCTTTTATACTAAATGTTTTTAGTAGCAGAATATCCCTTCTTTCATGACATGGTGGTAATTGTTTGTAGTAGTTTTTTTTAATGGCATAAAATCCACAAATCTGGATGCCAAAGCACTAAAAGCCCAGCGTGTCCACCTGAAAAGGAAGCGCCAGGCAAACAGTGGAACGCTGCCTTCCAGGTCTCCCCGGGCCCCATCCTGGGTGCCCGGCGGGTTCCGCAGAGCACTCTTTGAGGATCACTGAGGTGGTGGACCGTGTACCAGACAAAGAGTTGTGAGACCGAGATTCCAGTCTTGTCTCCATCGTGAATAGCTGTGTGACTTCAGTAAACCACTTCGCTTCTCTGGGCCCATATCACCATCTAAGATTCTCTGTGCTTAGGGATAAACTTTTGTATTTTGAAGTAAGGGGATTATTAAAATGGATTAGAGGTTATTTTCCTTCATTATGAGTAATTCATCAGCTCTACCATATTTGTATGAAACAACTAATACAATTTTTTACTAAGCCCAGTCCACGGAAAGCTCATTAAGCCAACACCGGCTTACCCAGGGTGGTGGTTAATTCAAAGCAACCGCTATTCCCTAGTAATCTGGATCTCTGTGGTTTAGTAGTAAAATATTGAATTATCTGAATCTCGTTAATGCAAGACTCATTTTCTTCAATTTCCCTATTCTTAAATAGAGTTTTCCCTTCTAATTCAAGAACCGTGATGTATGTGCCATCGAGCATCTGCCTCTGACTTCTCAGAAGGTGGACTCACCTTGATAGCCAAGATCCCACACCAAGGATCTAGTCCACAAATAAACTGTCAGATACTTAATTTGATTCTCTTCGTAACTCTATACTAATCAGTCTCTGTGGTATCTTATAAATACTTAAATGCCACATCAGCTTTAAAATTCACGTATCATTTGGGGGCAACTCTCTTGCCTTGTAGCACTAATTTTTTCGTGTATCTGACAAGCGCGTAACGCGCTCACTCTGTCTGCGGAACTGAGCGAGGCCTTGAGGACTTAGTCCCAGACCTCAGGAAGCTCCCAGTCCAGTGGAGGAGTCAGTCTTACAAATAAATGATTAAAGTACAGTCTAAATGCAGTATTGGGCAATTCACATTTTCAGCCTTTACACTCGAACTTCTGTTCGTGTCTGTTCCAAGCAGTGGACTCGCAGGGCGAAGCTGTCTTTCCGTGTAGGCTGGGACTTGCGGTCAGAGAGGTCATGGGTGCACTTAGCCCCCTTGAGAACCTGCCGAGGCTGTTCAGGCCTTCCCGGTCTCTGTTGTCCTTCCTTTTTAGGATTAAATTCCTTTTTAGGAGGAGGGACACAAGAGTGGCCTCGTAGGACCCAGGGACGAAGAGCTGCTTTGGTACCGAAGGACTTGTATGCAAAACGTGAGGGGAAAGGGGGAGACTGCAGCTTTCCCCGTGGGGGTGAGGGTAGTCACTGGCCTCTTAGGAGGGAGAACTTGGACACAGTCCCTCCTGTGGGAGCCGGACTGCCCGACCAGCATCAGTTGTTAAGCAAACTAGGCTGAGCCTCTGGCATCAGTCTTTGGGCAATCCTGACCACTTCTCCCAGCAGGCCTCTCATATCCTGCACAGTCTGCATCATCACATGGGCTTGTATCCAAATAATGTCTTCTAAGGGTGGATCTCTCACTGTTCCAAAATTAAAACTAAATATTTTATTATTCAGTTGTTCATGTCAGTAAATCATTGCAGTTTATTAATTTGTGCCTTTCATAATGTACCTATAAAATACAGAATTCAATTACTCTCTTATACAAAAACAAACAAACAAACAAACAAACCTTGTTTGCAGACACAAGAGGTCAGTGTACCTCATGCAGAGAATCTGGACAAAAGTCAAATTTTACTGACTTTTTCACATAGTCCCAAAACAGCGTGGGCCAGAGCGCATTCTTCTGGAGTTTGGAGAACTGGGGTGTGTTCTCAGGCACCCGCATCTTCAGGAAATCTGTTTCCAGTAAAGTATACGGAAAGGAAAGAGGGAGGGGCACTCTTAGGTAGGAACTTCTAAGAATTTGCGAAAAACTTGGTGTGATACAAACTTTGTATGTGTACTTTACCGGAAACAGTTTTCTTTCCTTCCCTCCTTCCCTCCCTTTAGCTAAACTAGGAAGAATCATGTTGCTTGCGTGAGGGGGATGACTATTAAAACATGGCCCTACTAGTTTGATTCCTTTTTGCTTTTACTTGGACTAGGGGTAGTAGGGGTGAGAGGCTGGGAGGGACCTTGACATCCTGGGACGCCATGTTCCTCCCCTCTCTGGACTCCTGGGGTAATTATTGTAGATTGTATATATTTTGCATTTGACTCTATGTTGGAATGTTTGTTATTTGTCAGTCTTCCCTTGCAGTTTTGTGGTTCCATAAGTTCGGGAATCTTAAGCAAACACATCTCCCACACTGAGCAGTGTACTGTTGCTCATGTAGTTGGGGGATCAGTGAGTGGGGTGACAGAGAGAGAGCAGGGTCTTCTGATGGAGACCCACCTTCTCTCCTCATTTGCTAGCCCAGGCTAATTTCAGATAGCCAAATCTTCCAGATGGTCAGCTGTGTTTCTTTACCATGAGATATTTGACATCAGATTCTATTTTTAAAAACACAGCATCTGATAGGCGTAATCATGACCTATGGTGGCTAATCACTCTTAATTGATTCCCTGGACTCCAAATGTCTGCATGAACATCCCTGCCCCTCCACCCGGTTCAGCTGAGCCCCATTCAGTCCCTCCTGGCCTCCCCTGGCGCGGCCCAGTTGTAAGGAGTACTTGCATCACAGTGCAGCCCGCTCAGCGGCAGGGCCAAAGGGCGTGGCAGCCTCTTCACACACTGCACCCTCCCCGGCCTCCTCCCCTGCGTCATTCCCTGAACACAGTGTGTTCTCCTGGGCACCAAGGACACAAGAGTTTTTGGACTCAAGTCAGGGTTTGGGCCCCAACCCTGCCCTTTATAAGCTTCATGACCTTGGACAAATTACTCTCTTAGCCTCACTTCTGTCATCTATTAAAATGAAGATAATCAGACCTACGTCACAGGGTTGTAGGAGTTACATAAGGTGACCAGTAAGTGATGCTCTTCCCTCCCTCCCCCTCGGCTGGTATGATTGCGTGTGGAGGAGAGGGAATGACTGTGCATTTTTCTATAGCGTAATTAGTAGGCAGAGGCTTTCTGTTTCAACTCTCTGTAGTCATATCACATTTTTTGGAAAGTACAGATGATCCCCTGTTGAACTTACAGAGACGATTCTAAACCCTCTGCAGATAATGAAGAAGAAGAAAAAAAGTGTAGGTTTCAGCCTTGCAGAAAGTCACTTCAGCCTCATTTTGATGAAAGTTTATGGCACTGTGTTAATATCTTGTAATGTGTCTGTGAAAAGGGATGTCATAGTCTAGAATTCTTATGCTAGATCTTTAAAACTAAACTTCTAAAGAATGGGGCTCTTGAGTTTATGGAGTTAAATGCAGTTGAGATTAACTTTGCAGAAGCACGAAGCACTGCCATGTTTTATGGTCGTGCCCTTCACCCCTTAACGTGGCCCGTTTTAATTGCACATCTTCTGAGGTGTTTGCTAAAGCAGTTGGCCACTTGGCACTCAGCTGTGTTGATTTTAGCAGCCTTGCTTTTGCCAGGTCACTTTTTTCTTTTTTTATTCAGTTATAAATGTGCCACACTGACAAGTTTTCCGCAGCTTAAATTATTTATTAACTGTCTTAGTTTAATACTTTTTTTTTTCAATCCTGAAGTCTACTGCCAGGGTGAGTTCATGAAAGGATTGCTTTTAAAGAGTGATGGTCACTGCAGGTGATGGTCAGGGACCCGAGCGAGGCTGCTGCCATGTTGCTGTGGTCCCTGACACAGCTTGCACTGTCTGCCAGGGGATATGGGCAGACTGACATGAACTCATCACAGTCTCAGCTAATTAGAGGCAGATCATGGAGGGTGTGTGGAAGGGCATTTCAGGTGCTGGGAACAGTCTGAGCTGAAGCACAGAGGCAGGAAATGGGAAGAAACGGTCCAAGTGGTGGCCCAGTAGGCTTAGTGGCCAGAGAATCTGTTTCCTATTAGGCAGATACATTTTTTTTCCAAGCCAGCACATTCTGTAGGTGGGTGGGTCAGAGGTGGCATATAGGGTGGATGGCAAAAGTGGGGGAAACATACACATGAGTTCAATAATGCTATTGAACTGAATTGCACTGAGTTGAATCTGTTGCAATTGAATATGAATTAATATGCATCTCAGTTGCCTTGCCAATACCTTGGGGAAACATTTGCGCACGGATTCCTAACCGAAAGACCTCACATGGCTATTTGCATACTTGAAACTAGTCCCCAGGCTTTTCGTGTTCTCCACCTATGCTCTCTTTAGGCCCCCAAGTCTTTCGTATACTATGAAAAGGAATTAAGATTTGACACGGATTCCCGACTGGGGGAGGAGAGAGTTTTGTCCTGTGCTGCCCAGAATCACTAATTTCAATCTTAAATTTAACAAAAGAATGTTGAAATGAATGGAGATTCCACTTGATTGTGTTTTCTATAATTTACTTATAAATTCCTCAGTGTAGACACAGTGCAGTGTGTGTGTTATATTTGAATTAATCTACATCAATGATGGAAAGCTAATATCTGAAGCCCCTAATCGAGAATATTCAGTTCAGGGTGTTTTGCTAGTGTCTGAAAGATTCATGAGATGGTTACCATGAATGCTTCAGTGATCTTTGTATCTAATCAAAAAGGAGGATTTAGAATTGTTCCCCCAGTGGTGCAATGAATGGGTTCAAGATTTTGTGGATTCCATACTGATGCATGAATAAACATTTTTTAAGAATCTAGTGAAACAAATGTAGGAAACTCAGTTGCCTTTTGAACCACAGGTTTATAGCTCTGGCCATTTTCTATGCAAGACTGCCCTTAACTAACTAAAAGAGTTAGCTAAATGTTGCATTAGAATATCATGACATCTGTCTGCCCTGAACTCCATCCAAAATGATGTTGGAACCTCAAAAAGAAGAGAGAGAGAGGGATTTTTCATGGAACTGATTACATAACTGTTTTTGTGCATTTTGCCAAGAGATGTTTGCGTTTGTGGCCGAATTTGGTAGCAAGATTGTGGGAGAGGAAGACCCACAGTCTCACCTATCAAAAGAAATCTAATATCCACGAATGACCAAATTGGCTCGGATCAGTTCTCAAAACCAACCGCCCGAGAATGAACTGAAAGAAGCGGGCAGGGAATTTAAAGGAGAGGAAGCCTTATTGACATGGTCGATGAGTTAGTTCTTCTTGGTGAGGAATGCACTGTTGAGATTGGTTTTGCTTGTGGGCCACTCTCTGATTGGGCATCAGTGCTCCCTGACTTATCCCATGGGATCCATTTCGAAGAAATCATAGTTCAGTTTTTGACCATGGGGCAGAGCAGAGGTAATTAGCCCACGTTAGAGTCCATCAAGCCTACAGCCACGGCAGAGGGCACTAACTCTTGAACTTTTGTTCATATTTCATAAAGTAATGGGTTTCCCAGAACTGTGTGTTTCAAGTGAAACTTGTGGGGACCTGAAGACTCGAGGGCATCTCCCTTAAATCACCAGGCCAAAAGCTTCATAAACATATTTTCCACTGTAAAATATAATTGTGAGGTACAGTGTATAGTCTTTTTTTTTTTTTTTCAATCTGAAATACGCTGTTTATTTGTGTGGCAATCTGAGCTCTCCATCACCGCATTAGCATAATGGCTTTGGCTTGTTTTCGTCTTAGGGTATTGTTTAGAAAGAAAAATTAATACAGTCTGTTTCTACTAATCACAAATTCCATTTTGTATTTCTTTGATATACTTTCTTTGATGTGAGGGAAAAGACTAAATCTCTTTTAAAGGGAGAAAAACGTCCGTGAGTCTGCTTAGCGTGTCTGCAATCTCAAGAATTTAGTAAGCTGCGCAAGATGGGGGAGCTAATTCTCTGTATTTGGGGCTGGTTTGCTTGTTTGAAGAATTTAATTACAACTCGGGTGGCTTTCTAGGCATGCAAAGTATTCTTACCCTAACACTGTAGAACATTTTGCAACTATCCTGTTTGATTTACTAGGCCGCTGAGAGACAAGTTAGATGAAACACCAGCCAGACTTTTCTAGAAGCAGGAGCCAGAGAACCAATTCCTCTCCATTGTTTCCTGCATCCTTCTTGTGCTAAAGAATTTTGTTTGCCCCAGATGGCTTCAGCGGTCATTGCAGAGCAGGGAAACTTGATCCTTCAGTAGCCTGGAGAGCCGAGCTCTCACAATTTCTTGCTTCCGCCAGCTGGAGAGGGAAGGACCGAATTCACAAGCCAAAGCCTCACCTCCCCCGTTTGCTTGCTTCTGAAGCCAGTGTGCGCTGATGTGTGCAGCAGTGTCCCTGAGAACCAGAGCTTAATTCCCATTTTCATAGGTCCACGGATTTCCCGCTGACTTAAATGATCATTTCAGAGATATTTTATCAGAAATTTGAATTGATCTCCAGCTGGCAGTGGCTTTGACTTTCTGTTCTCCAGGCTTTCTATCCAGAAATTAATGATATGTCAGCGAGCACAGAGGTTTAGAAACCTTTGGTAAATTCTATTATAAGGCGAATAACCATTCCTTACTGGGTGTATAACCGCATGTTTATGGCACACCGAGCTGCTTCCCACCACTGGGTACCCGGGGGCAGAAAGTAACTAGGGCTGGATGTCCACCCCGAGGGGGTCTGCAGTATCCTGTGGAAGCTGGGAGCAGATCTCCGGGTGTGGCTTTGTGTGATCTGTGCCACAAAGCCAGTGTGCGCTGGGACCTGGAAGTGAGGACGAGGGGACTCTCAAAAGTCGTGGACATCCGGGGATGGTGTCCAGGTCGCGTCGGATGAGAAGGTATCCGCTGTGTGAAGAAGGGGCTGGGGGTGTTCCGGGCATGCCCGCAGGGGGAACAGAACACGGAAGACGTGGAGGCCCAGGGAGTAGGAGGACGTCCTGGGACAACCCTGCGCTGCTCTGTAAACCCCGCACCGAAGGTGGCTGTGAGCCATGCTCCCCTGCACTTCGCAGGGTGATTGCAAATCCTGGTTTGAGCCTGCAGATCTAGCCTAGTGCGGTGGTTGACACGTGGACTTGAGCCAGACAGCCTGGGCTCACGTCTTGCGTGTGATTTGAGGCAAGTCCCTTTGGCCTCTCTGTGCAGACATTTCCTCGTCTATAACATGAGTATTATAATAATACCATCTACCACGTAAGGTTGTGGTGAGAATTTAATCGAGTAACAGGGCCTAGCATGTAGTAAATACCATATAAGTATTTGTTAAATAGAAAATGTGAGATCAGGAGGGTCCGGGCAAATGGCTTTTTTATCAAAGACACTTAAAGGATGATTTTTTAAAATCCCAGAAAGATCCCTAGTGACAAGTTGAGTAACCCTCTGAAGTTGAGAGATAGAAGAAAAAACTGAGAGCAGCAGTCTGTTAACTCCGCTGTGAGTAAGAATTGCCCAGGGCGCTTGTTAAAATGCAGACTCTTGGCCCCACCCTTCAAGAATCTAGTTCATAGCTCTTGGCTGGGATCCAGGAATACGCATTGAAAACCTCACCTGCAGTGATCAGTGATTTTCATGGTAGATGATCGCAGAATCTTTTATGAGACCTTGTCTAAGCCTTGGCCCTTTGGGGACACGTGATGCATAGGGACTCAGAAGACCTGTGTCCTGTCCCGGCTCTGCCACTTCCTTGTTGTGTGACCCTGGACAAGTTGATGAATGCGGTGACCATCCATGCATTTGTCTGGGAATACTGTCATGGCACTGCTGTGAAGTTGAAATGAGATACGTGTCTAAAAGGCGTCAGTGAACCCACCATTGTTAAGTGGTCTTGTTAGGGGAAGTGAAGGTGCCTCAACCCGCAGCCAGGCCGGCAGGAAGCCTCAGTACTGACGATGAGGTTATTTTAGGATGAGGGAGAGTGAGGGTGATCAAAGCTGGGCCTCTGGCCACTTTTTTTTCCCGTGGAATCCACCTATCTCTTCCACGGCATCTTGACTGATCATCGAGCTAATATTCCAGCGCCCAGCAGACCAACAGGTCAAGAGGGTTGCTACTTTATAAAAGGCAAACAGTCCCCATATTAGATAGCTCTGATTGTAAGAAAGATCTATGGATTAAGCCAAAATAGGCCTACCAGTAGATTTCACCGTATCGTTAGACAACTGAACGTGGGAGAGTTACTTAGAACAAGCTGTTTGCACTGAGTGGGGCCGGAACCCGGCACTTGGGTGGGGAGGGTTGGCTGGCCCGCAGCATTCACTGCTCCCTCCCAGCTGTTCAAGTTAACACCCTCTCAACCAATGTATTTGGCTCCAGCCACAAGTTTCACATGCCAGAGTGAAAGGGGGAGAGAGAATTTAGAAAAAAAGTAAAGGATAGGAGAGACTTTTTACAATTTATTAAGATGAAAACATATTTGCTGTTAGATAGAATCATGTTCCTAGAACAGAGTTGCTTCTGGTTTAGAAATTCGGCAGCTACCCATAGGGACTTCCTGGGATGGAACAAAAGTAGTTAGGACCAAAAATCAAAAAAAAAAACAACCTGTCAATTGGAAATTTAGGACATATAAAACTGGTTTGAGTTTTATTTTATTCCACTTTAATTGTAATAGAATCCAGCAAGAAGAGCTGGAATCCCAAATTGCCTCTTTGTCTCTAGCGGTGAATATGAAGTAGATATCATTGCTCTACTTAACCCAGAAGAATAAAAACTAATTATTACTGCTCCCTTCCCTGCCTGCTAAGAGAGAAATAGATGCACATACAAATGTGTACATAAATGTGTCTGGATGTAAACAAGCCTTGCATTAATATGTGCGTTTCATGGTTAAATATTTTGATGTATTCTAGGAGGACAATTGTTTATAGAATAAATTAATGCAAAATTACAGTTTTGAGATCCTTATTTTTCCTTGAAAACTACTGTTTTCCAAACCATCTGACCAACAGCTAAGGGAAAACTTTTACTTAAAAACAAAGCAGTACTTGCGATTTTTCTCCTTTTTATTTCTTGATGTTAAATGTCTTCGTTACATTTGTGTTATTTTCCCTCCTTGCAACGAGTCTCATAAAGGAAATGTAAATCACAGTTGGAGATGTGGTCATGATGTTTGACCTGTCATTTAATAAAAGCTCCCCCCTCCCCCATTTGCCTGAGGGAGTAGATGGACGGTTGCTTGTGTGTGGTGACAGTGCACTGGGTTGCAAGGTGAGTTTTGCATGAAGAATAGCAGAATAATACTTGTATTGTGTATTACTACTTCAGGGTGTATCATGAGAGTTACCCTGCCCAGTATTGATTAAAACAATAGTTAATCAGAGAAGGGCAAATGATGACTCTTGGAAAAACAGGAGGAGTCCCAACCTGTGCCCACCTCTCCAGTCTTATTTCTTTTCACGTCTCTCCTTGTTGTCTACGCACCAGCCATTCCTTCTTTCAGTTTTTTTCTTTTAGTGTTTCACACTCTTCCTTCCCCTGGTCATTAAATTGTGCTGTTCCCCCTGGCCTCTAACTCCCTTTATTTATTTACTTTTTTTCTGACTGAGTACTACTTATTCTTAAGGCCTCAGGATAAATGCTGTTTCTCTTAGGAATCCTTTGAGCTTTCTCTGGATTCCCCATGTAACATGTTGTGCTTTGTTTATCTTGACACTTAGCGCAAATTATGACTATTAATCCTTTCACTCTGAGTCTTCCCAGCTATACTGTAAGTTGCATGATGGCGAGGCCTCTCTCTTGATCATCACTATATCTCTGCAACCAGCACAATGCTTGACACATCTTAGAGACTTGACTAATATTTGTTAGAAAAATGGACAGATGGTTGGAAGACTAGATGGATGTATGGTTGAGTGGATGGATGGATGGATGAATGGAAGAATGTTAACGCTGATAAAAAAAGAGCAGATGCTGGCCTCACGAGTCAGGATTATACTAACAGCAATTTGAACCAGGAAATTTGTGCTTCTTAGGTCCCCATGCAGAAATGCAAGTGATAGGCAGCAGGTGAAGTATGAACATCAAAATGTGAAAGCTGATAACATCACAGTTATTTCCCTGGCCAAAGATGGCAGAGGGTCGGGGGGAACAAATTGGTTTTGGAAGCTCTCTAAAAATATATTTTTATCATTCAACTGTTTTTGTAAATGGTTTTCTTTGTTATATAGCGTGTTAAACTTCTCTAGAACAGTGCTGGCAAGTCTTTCAGTCAATTATATGCTCACTGGCAAAATCTTTCAAAATATTTTGATAAACTTTGGAGCCGTGTGCCATCCAGCAGCTCACACGACATTTCCGTGTCAGGATGTTGCTTTTTTATTGGATTTTGTTCACACATCACTTGAGTGGTTCTTGCCAGCTTTTTGTTCTCAGGATGGAATAGGTTTGAATTTGGGGATGGTAATATACAAGGTGGTACAAGTGCCTCAAACAGTGTGGTGTAATTAGAAGTGTCTAGTGGAGTCAGAAGGAAAGTAAGTTAGAACTGGCTTCCTGGGCTCCTTCATTCTGGAAGGATTTTTGTGTAACTGCAATGGTTTAAATCAGATGGCCATTTGTAGACCTTCCAGTAATAGTAAAGCTCAACCTGGTCTTACAAAAGTATAAATAAATAAATAAATCACATACACACACACACACACACACACACACTTCTAAGCTTTACGCTACGATATTGGCATGGTCACGCATGGGAAGGCAATTTCTAGGGATCTCTTAGAACGAACCTACAAGATTATCTAGTTTGAAGCAGCAACTGCTGGTGACAGTTTTTTCCCCTAGAAAGAGAGGAAATGATGCAGACTGATGGTCTGACATTTCCCAAAGCACTATAAAAGAATAAATAAGAATCAATGAAATGGCATATTGCTTTATACTTTATTTTGGAAATTTTAGAATTTCTTTGACAAACTGATTTTTTTTTTTTTTGCCCCCCCAGAGAACCCCTTGACCTGATGGAATAGGTTCTAACTGGAAGATTTTGCTCACAATACAGAGTACGGTTCAGGAGTGATGTGCTGAGTTTTGCTTTTAAGTCTCCAGAAAAATTCAGGTCAATCTGATATGTTTGCATTGAAGGAAACTGACATCTGGATTTCAATCCTAATGGAGCAGAGAGTCAATATAAATATAACTGCACAAACTCTAACATGTGTACAATAATCATAAACTAAGCTCTTCTGAATGAAATTGTTGTCAGAAAGTATGTCGGCTTACCCACGCTAAGAACGTTCCTAAAGCAAATCTCCATAAAAGTTAAAATTGTTTTCCCTTTAAAGAAGCTTGTCGTGTCCACATCACTTTCAAAGGCCTTTGTGAAAAAGAGAGCACCTTCAGAATCATGCTTTAAAAAACATGGGGAGAGACCCCAAAGCTGCCTCTGTGATTAAATGCCTCAGCTAATATTTATATTTTATCCGAAACATATAACTTACTAAGCTGTAGTTTCACTGGGCTCTTTAAGGAAGTAAATATGTCCAAGAAAAGTGCATCAAATTGAAACTTCAGGGGAATTCAGGAATATCAACTCTATCCTTAAACTTGTGTGGCATTAGTAAAAAAGAATTTTTTAAAGTCGCAGTATGGACATTACTGAATTCCCTTATATTTTTTCTGCCTCCCTACAGTCATAGGAGCACTGGCATCAGAATTAGCAGTGCTCCTTACCGCCTTCCGTGTGCCAGGCTCAGTTTTCCAGGAGTTACGTAGAGCAACCCATTTAATTTTCACAACAGTCATGTAAGTTAGGCACGGTTATCTCCCAATTTACAGATGAGCCAATTAAGTATAAAGAAGTTCAATAACTTGCTCGAAGTCATACAGCCAGTAAGTCAGTCATAGAGGTGGAGTCTGGTTCCAGAGTTCATGCTCTGAACACCTGCACTGTTCTGCCTGTCACCTCTGTGGACGCATCTAATTACATAGCCTGTAGCAGGATTCAAAATGCAGGGGACAGGCTTTGTCAGAGTGCTCAGGAGCTGTCCCCAACAGGGGACTGAATTATAGGGAATAACAAGAGACATCTTAGTGTTTTTGAATTTGCACAGCACTTCGACCTGCTCCTTTGCTCTGTGCGGTAAAATTAGAAGCTTGTCATTCACTTACGAAAACTTACAAAACGCCATTGTATGTCAGACACTTTTCTAGAAGATGGGATACAGTAATGAACGAGACATGGAACTCGTTCTTGCAGAACTTACCTACTTAAAAGGACTGCGTAGTAACAATCGTGTTAGTAGCAACCACTGCTACGCGTGCATGCTTCAGAAAGGGCAGGGCAGCAACGCCTTGTTCTTTCCTGATTCTAGAAGGCTTGTGAAAGCTCACATGCCATGATCTGGAAGCTCTTTAATCTCTGATTTCATTTGCAGGAAGGGGATCCTATAATAATTATGGATTATTTGCTCTTTGGGGGGTTGTTATTCTGTTGCAAAAACATTTTAGTGACTTCCGTTTTCTAGTTATATCTCTATATATGTCCAGATAAACTCTTTCCATAATGATTTCCAATAGATATCTGAAGTCTATTACTACTTGTTAACCTTCCTGAGCCCTAATTTTTGCTAAAAAAAAGAAAAACAAAAAACAGAGTATTTTCATGTAGGACTATCCAATCCAGAGGACACATGTCTGGAAACTTAGCAGCAGCTGGAAAATTCTCATTCAGGAAGGGGAGAAAAGAAGCCTGCATATTTTTTTTTCTTTAGGAAAAGCAAGCCAACATTCATTTTTAAAGCTCCTACAAGACGGGAAGTATTTAAAGTCTGCCGTTGAATTTCAGATGTTTGCCTGTATCAAATGACATTGGAAAAAACTCTTCATTTGAAATGTTTAAACATGGGAGCAAAAGAAATTTGAAGATGAATGAGAATACCATCCACAGACTCAACAATCTTTCTTATTTTGACACTTGTCTCTTTTTAAGGCTTTCCACTTCATTTTTCCTTTTTCCAAATCCATATCACAGAGTACTTTATTCTATCCGGAAAATTCCAATTCATGCCACATCAGGTACATCCCAAATTTCAGGTGACATAAATTCTGTGGTGTCCTACTGTGCCTAAAGTCTTTTGAGCTATATCATGTTTTGATGGCAGAGGTATTGTCACCTAGAAATGAAGGTTGGGGATGTGGCTCACAGACTCTGATTCTGATGGACAGTTTGTCATCTCACTTAGTGGAAATCACACAGGGACTGAATGACAGACCCAGGGTATTTCAGGATGGCCCCAATCATGGAGAGTCATGAAAGACAGGCACTTACTCATCTCATATATTTTTCAGAAATATTTTAACCACAGTTTTTTTAATTTCGTTGACACCTGATGCCCCTGAAGTAGGCAATTTCGTCATGTATTCTAAAATTTTTCTGTGCTATGGCCTGCCACAGGGTAGGATCTGTAGAAGACATTTCTATTTGAGACTTTAAGATGTACTATTTTAATTTCTGAAATACCAACAAGACCTTATTTAAATGCTGAAGTCAACACTATAAAACACAGTCTAATGGGATGATTTCCAGATAGATTTTTTAAAATGTTAATAAATATTTCACATTCAAAGTGTTAAATATTTCAGAAATATTTATTTTTATCAATAAAATGTATATATATGTATATATGCTTTTAAAATTGAAAAGTACAGAAGGCTTTTTTTTTTAAACTTTTTTTATTGAATAATAGTCATTTTACAATGTTGTGTCAAAGAAAAGTACAGAAGGCTTATAATGAAAAGCTATAGTCCTAGTGTTGTGGAAAAATGTGTTACAGCTTGGAGTTATAGCTCAGTTGTGACAGCAACCTGGATCCGGGCGAGAGACCAAGCAGCACTCAGAGAGTTGGAGAACTCAGGTTTGTTATGCCATCAGGCACAGAGGAGTTAACGTTCCAAGCTCTGGACCCTGTCTGTCGGTTTACACAGGCCTTTGTAGGCTGCCAGTTTTACACTTTGCAACATCATATGCAAATAAAGTATAATTGAAGTTGACCAACCAGGAACAAGCTTTGTAGAAATAGACCAATCAGGAGTGAGAGAAATAACCAATCAGGAGTGAGGGGGATGGACCAATCAGAAGTGAGAGTAATAACCAATCAGGAGTGAAGGAGATAACCAATCAGAAGTGAGCTCAGGGAACCAATAGAATTTTAGGGGTAAGTAAGCCATTTCAGAGGCAAAAAGTGAGATAGGGCCTCTGGGCCAGGGAACCGGATGGTGCCTGCACAAAAGTAGTGGCCCTGTTTGGGGGATCCTGCCGGTCTTTTTAAGGGGCTTCCCGCCTCAATAGACCTCACCCCCAGTCTTACTGCACAGGGAAAAGCTTAGCATTCTTTTGTCTGTTTCTGTGTTTATGCTTTTGCCTTTATAACTCTAAATATATTTGTAATACTGGCTGAATCAAGTGTGTGTGCATGTGTATATAAACACCATTTCTTGATTTGTCAAATTTAGATACTATTAATATATTGACTTTTTATTATGATAGATAAGGTTCTAGATTATTTGTACTCTACCATTCCACTCCCAGTGTACTACCATTTTTAGTTCTTGCTACCTATATATATTTAAATCGTATACTTATTCCTGTATTTCTATCTTATTGGTTGTAGGCAGTATCTAATGATTTCTTACTTTCTAAGATGAGAATATTACCCTTTCCCTAACTTCTCCTTTTAATACCTCCTAGTTTCTCTCACGTGTGCTTTTAATTTTACATTATGAAGGTGTTATCATTTATAGTCTGTTTTTTTTTTACCATATTAAGGCTTTATGTTTTGTCTGTAGGTTGACTCTAAAGGTTAAAAAACTCAATAAAAATTATTATGAGTATGTGCACCTTACTGCTGATTGAAGTTGTATACTATGCTTACATTGCCTTATTTTGTATAGCTTTTTGTTTCTCCTATAGTTTCTAGTTGTTTTTATTTTTCTTTGCATAATCTGTATTTGTGGCATCCCTTAGGTTCGTTCAGCTTCTCAGGGGGTAGAATCAAATCTTTGCAGTACGCCGGTATCCTAGGTCCTTCCCACTGTCCCAGGCTGGAGCAGCTGCTCTCTAGTCATCTTGTCTTGCACTGATCTTCCCTGGATCCATGCCTTTGTCTTTCTCACTTTAATCCCGAATACTGCTGAAGCATATGTCAGGGATCTTCCTAAAAGGAGGTAGATAGGAGGTAAATATTCCAACTTTCTGCATATCTGAAAATGAAATGCATAGTAGTAGTTTGGCCAGATCAAAATTATGTTAATAATAATTTTCCTTGAAAACTTGAAAGACTTTGCCCTATTTTTTAGCATCTAATATTGCTGATAAGAAATCTGATTCTTTTCCTTCGCAAGTTACTTTTCTCTGCCCTCAATTTTTGGAAACTGATTTTTAGAAACTTTCACTAAAACATATCTGATTATAGTTCTTTTTCTTAATGGATCATTTTGATGGGCTTCTTGATGGGCCCTTTCATTTTGATGACTTGTGACCCTTAGTTGTGGGAATTTCTTTTAAATGATTTCTTTGATTATTCCCTCTCCTCTGTTTTTCTTCTTTAGAACTCTTTTTAGAATTCTTAGTAGCTGGGCCTTCTGGTTGGCTTCCGCACACCTTTTCTCTTGTGCTTTCCTTTTCTTTCTCAACTGTTTGCCTAACTTTTGGGGTGACTTATTCAAAACTGTTTTCTTACCTTATATTGATTAAAATTTTTTTGACTATTATATTTTTACTTTTCTAACACTCTTTTTTATTCTCTGTTCCTTTTTAAGAATAGAATTCTGTTCTTGTTTTTTAGAGTTTTTAAACTTCTGTTCCCCAAATTATTCAGGTTTTCTCAAGAATCTTTTTTGTTTGTTTGGTTGTTGCTTATTGAGATATTTTGCTTTATCTTTCCAGCTTTCTTCAAATATCTGTCAATAGTTCTTATCCAAATATATTTAAGAATGAAAATTTGGGAACTGTATCGTCAGAGAGTATAGCCCATCATCCTACTTTTTTTTTTTAGGATGTTTGTTGAAAATCCAGTTGTTTCCCTGCAGGATTCTCCCTTTCTGCATTTTCTTGATCATCCTCCCTTCTTACATGTATTCGGGTTATTGCTTTATCAGTTTTCTGATCAACTCCATCATCTAGAATTCTGCTGAAATGTTTCATCCATTCCTACTTTCTTTGGTTTTGCAGATTTGTGACTACTTGGCTTCTTGACTTTAATATTAATGGGAACCTGGGAAGGCATAGTAAACTGATGTGATCAATTTGACATCTTCAGCTGGAAACATCTAGAACAAGCATAAATCTCCTATCTTTTTATAGTTGATTGAGAAGTTAAATTGGGAAATAAGTTGGTTCTGCCTCTCTCAAGGATAATAAGTTTCTTTTATTTATTTGTTTCCTAAGAGAGAGTGGTTGTGGAACTGACTATTATTTCCTTCTCTTGTGGTACCCTGCATTTTCTTGGAAATAGTTATTATAGTTATTACTAATAGCCATCATGTTATTAATAAATTATAATGTTTCTAATAAATTGCTTTTCTTTATACCATTTCATGAGATTTGTATATTTGTAATTATAAGTCCAAACAGCTCTAGACCATTTCACAAAAAGGAATGTAAGTTCAATTATTAATTATTAATATAAACAGAAGGAATACAGACTTACAGTGAAGCCAAACAATGTGTGGAATAATACAATAGATTTTTTTAGTTAAAAAAGTCTTTCATTTTGGAAATAATTTTACGTTTACCAAAGAATTGCAAAAGCAATACAGAAAGTTAGTCTGTGCTCTTCACGCAGCTTCCCCTAAAGGTGCCTGTGGCACCATGGTTACCTAACTATGGTACATCTATCCAAACTAACAAATTAACATTTGCAAAATACAATTAACTCTACTCCATACTTAACCCAAACTTCACCAGATTTTCAAATCTGTCCTTTTTCCCTTCTAGGACACTGCAGGGCTCATATCCCCTTAGTTTCTTCTAATCTGTGACAGTTTCAGTTTTTCTTTGTCTTTCATGGCCTTGACAGTTTTGAAGAACACTTGTCAGATATTCTGTAGAATATTCCTGAATTTTTTTCTGATGTTTTGTCATAGTCAGATGAGGGTTTTGGATTCTAAGGATGAATACCACAGAGGTGAAGTACCTTTCTCATCATATAAAAGGTATATGATATCAACATTCCTTTTACTTGATCACTTGATTAAGGTGGTATCTTCCAGGCTTCTTCATAGTTACCATTTTCTCTTTCCATATTGTATGCATTTCAAGCAAGTCACTAAGTCTGTCACACAGTCAAGGGGAGAGAAATATAGTTCTGTCTCCCAGACAGGAGACTCTAAAATAATTGTGGATGTGTGTTAAAAGTACCACAGTAATTGATAAATATTTTAGGGGGCTACTTTGAAGTCATTTAACTGTTCCTCCTCAAAGTTTTGCTAACTAATTTTAGCATTCATCAATGGATTTTACCTGTTGCAATTCCTAGTGGCTATTCTAATTATTTTCTGTTTCCCTCCTTCCTTCTTTATTTTCTATCTAGCATTATTTAAGGAAGACTTGTCTCTTCTCTCCCATTTGTTTTTTCAGTCATTTGTTTATAGGATTATGAACTCATGATGTTTATTTTATTCTTTGGGGTATATGGTCAGCTCTTTCCGGTTGGCTCCTATGCCTTTTGTCATGGCCTGATACTAGTTTTTTATTATTATCATTATTTTTAACACTCCCTTGCTTCCTGGAACTATATAAGGTACTCCACACTCATCCACAGTAGATGTTCAGACTAACGCCAAGAGTGGGCATATCAATAATCCCATAAATATTTACTAACATTAAATAACTATGTGAAGTTGCTATGGGGAACAATGAAGTTTAAGATATGATTTCTGCCTTCAAGGATTCTATAATCTATTTTCAGAGGTAAGCTAATGAAAGATAATGGGAAATACAAGACGGTATAAGATTAAATTAGTAAGGACTGGAGAAGCTCACAGAAAAGGAAAAAATAACATTTAGCTGAATACCCAGGGATATGGTTATAGTTTAGTCAAGTGAAATGGAAAGGAAAAAAGTAAGGGCAGGAATTGTTAGTATAGGGTATGAAAAGTAGTAGGAGACAAAATCATCTTATTTGAAATTGAAAATTTTCTTGTTTAGTAAGATAAAAAAAATCTACTAAAACTGATAGAAGAAGAAGTAGAAGATAGGAGCAGTTCTGTATTTATTAAATTAATGAAATTTAACATCACCATGACAACAACCAAAAAAAAAACCCCCTCCAGATCTAGATGGTGTTACTAGTGAATTCCTTCAAATGTTTAAGGAAGAAATAATACTAATATTAAGAAAATATAGAAAATAGAGTTAGAAGACCTCCTAAGTCATTTTCTGAGATCTGTACTATTTTAATACTAAATCCTCATAAAGACACCATTAAAATAATACGCATTGATACCTGTCATGACCGTAGACACAAAAATATTTTAACCCACAATTAGGAATAGAATGCAGTGATACGTGAAAAGAATGATACATCATGACTACACTGAGTTTATTCCATGTATGCAGGTATGCTTTAACATCCAACAATCGGTGTACATTAATGAAATCAAGGGATAAAAGTCATGTGATTATCTCAGTAGATCCAGAAACAGCATTTGACAAAATTCAGCATCCACTTATGATAAAAACTCTCATTAAAGTGTGGATAGAGGAAACATACCTCAACATAATAAAGGCCATTCATGACTAACTCACAACTAACATCAAACTCAGTGGTGAAAAGCCGAAAGCCTTTTCTCTACTTTCAGGAACAGGAGAAGGATGCCCACTCTCACCACTTACATTTAACATAGTATTGGAAGTCCCAGCCACACAGTCAGACAAGAAAAGGAAATAAAAGGCATCCAAATTGGAAGGAAGGAAGTAAAACTGTCACTATTTTCAGATGGCAGTATACTTTATGTAGAAAACCCTAAATAATTCCAGTAAAGTTTCAGGATACAAAATTAATAATACAGAAATCTGTTACTTTTCTGTACACCAATAACGAACTACCAGAAAGAGAAAGTAAAAAAGCAATCCGATTTCAATTTGCATTAGAAAGAATAAAACACCTGGGAATAAACTTAACCAAGGGGGTGAAAGATCTATACTATATACTCTATAAACTAGGAAAACATTGATGAAAGAAATTGAGCAGGCTTCCTTTGCTCAACGTTTTACTGTAGGTCCTAGCCAGTGAAATAGGATTAGCTACTAAGAGAAATTTTTAAAGTTAACAGATTGGAAAGGAAGAAGTAATTAAACTGTTTTTATTTGCAAATGGCATTATCGTCTATCTAGAAAACTCAAAGGAATCTAAAAAGATCTATATGAACTTAGCAAAAATCTATTCAATTTATCAAGGCCTCAGGATACAAGGTCAATATAAAATATCAATTCTAATAAAAAATAAAAAATAAAAAAAATCAATTCTATTTCTATACATGAAGAAACAATTAGAAAATGAAATTTAAAATACCACTTACAGTCATATCAACACCATAAGGTAATAATATGTTTAAATGAGAAGCACAAAACCTGAACACTAAAAATTATAAAATACTTATGATGAAAATTAACAATGACCTAAGTGGAAAAATATATAGTATTCTATAATGGAAGACTTACTATTTTTAAGATATTATTTTTTCCCAAAATAATATATAGTCTATCATAATCCCAGAAGGTTTCTTTTTTCTTTTTGGAGAAATTGGCAAGTTAACTCTAAAATTCATATGAAAACACAAGGATTTATAAGAGTCAAAACATTTTTCCTCTTTTTTTTTTTTTGAGTCAAACATTTTTGAAAAAAGAATGACAATGTGGGGGGACTCTGCCTCCCTGATTCCAAGACTTACTATAAAAGCATCAATAATTAAGAAAATAAGATATTAGATAAGGATACAAAAATGGATCAGTGAAACAGAATCAGAAATGAACAATTATATGGTTAATTGATTTTCAACAAAGATATCAAAGCAGGTTAGTGAGATAAAGGAAAATTCATCAACAGATGGTACTAGAGCCATTCATTAACTGCATTGAAACAAAATGAAACTTAGTGCCTACTTCACACAAAAAGTAATTCAAGATGTGTCATAGACCTTCCCATAAAGGCAAAAACTGTAAAGCTTCTAGAAAAAAAAAATGTAGGAGAATGTCTTAGAAAGATAGCAACTGTTTCTTAGAATACCAAAAACACTAACATATAGAAAAAAAAAAGTCAATAAATTGGACTTCACCACAGGAAGAACTTCTATTCATGAATGGACACTGTTAATAGAGAAACCGCAAGCTGGGAAAATAATTCACAATATAGATACGTGACAAAGGAATTGGATCCAGAATCTATGAAGAACCTTTACAACGCAGTTTGAGAAGACAGAGAACACCCCTCGTCCCCATGGGGGAATTGCTCAAACAGAATGTTCACATGAGAAGATATCAGAACATCCAGTAAATATTTGAAGATACAGTAATGACATCATTAGTCATGAGGGAAATGCAGGTTCAAGTACTACTTTACACCCACTAGATTGGCTACAAATAGAAGCGGCGATGACACTGAATGTCGGTAAGGACGTGGGAATACGGGAACTCTGACTGCTGATGAGGGTGTAAAACAGTACGGCCGTTTTTTGGAAAACTGGTGGTTCTTTAGAACTTAAACATATCCCTGCCCTATGCAGCCAGCCATCTCACACCTAGTTATTTATTTAAGAAACATGAAAGCACATGTTCACAAAAAGCCTTGTATCAGAATGGTTGCCATAACTTTGTCTATAATGGCCAAAAGCTGACTCAACCTAAATGTCGTGTCAGCAGGAGAATGGATAATGAACTATGAAGTTTTCATACAATGGAATAATACTCATTTATACAGTTGTCATTTATACAATAATGCTCATGAATTAACTAAACAGATTGAACAATAAAAATAAGTCATGATCATTATGTTGAGCAAAGGAAGCCGGATGGAAAAGAACATATAATGTGTGATTTCTCTGTATATGAAGTTCAAGTACGAGCAAAGCCATCAATGGTGGTGGAGAAACTGAAGCTTCCCTTTTGCGAGGGCTTGACTAGAAAAGAACTTTCTAGGGTCATGAGAATGCTCTTTATTGTAACTTGGCAAGCTCTAGCTAGACTCACTGTTTTTAAACTTAGCCTCAAATTTAAGTCACAGGGCTTGTGACGCAGATCTCCAGGGTGACCTTTACAGGGTATTGTTCACAGAAACGTGTCTGTCACCGTGCAGGGGCCTCTCCATAGAGCATTTCCCAGCATGGTGGCTGGCATCACTAGAGTCAGAGGATAAGAGAGGGACCACCTCCCATCACTTCTGCCATATCCTGTTCATCAGAAGACTCTAGGTCCAGCCCACACTCAAGGTGGGTGAGGAGAGGGGCTGTGAATTCACAAGGGTGTGAATACTAGTATAGAGTCAAGCAGGAGAATCAATGGCAGGTCCTTTCTGGTTTAAAATATTTTAACTCTATGCTCTCATCTAGGGAAGGGATGGAATATTGCTGTGGCCTAGGAAGATCCATTTAAAAGGTGAGGCTTCCCTGTGCTGTGCTGGGTGGGTTCATAACACCTGGAGAAGGAGAGACACAGGTGATGTACGTCTGAATCACCTGCGGAGCGTTTCTGAAATGCACGGGGTGCAAACTTTCCTCTGGTGATTCAGTTCCGTTGACCTGGGTAAGTACGGTGCATCCCTCGTTGAGAGTCACTGTGATATAAAGAGCAGAATATTTCTATCTGACCCAGGGTTTGGGTCAGAAATAGTCTGTTTTAAGGTTAGAGAGGATGGTGGGAGCGGATATTCCTGATGAGAACTTAGGTCTCATCCTTAAGAAAGCAGGGAACCATTACAAGTTCTTGAATAGCAGATGTCCATAATTAGAGTTAAATTTAAAAAATTATTTCATTTATACATTCATTCGTGTATTTTTTATCCAGAGATTTATTTATCACCACTATAGACCAGTAAGAGGGGATGACAGATCTTTCAACGGTTAGAAGGATGAACTACAAGAAGGAAAACCAGTGAAAAGCTTGTGGTCGTGCATAGATCGTGATGTCATGAGTTGGATGAATGGGAAGAGGGGTTGGTAGGATTTCATAATTCAGTGGAAGGGATTGAGAAGGAAATGACCACGCCACGTCTTTTGCACGTTCACTCTCCTTAAGCAGACCTGCCAGGGCTGGGAAGCAGAGAGGGTGTTGAGAGGATTCAAGGTTACCATGTGCGTTTAACTCTTCTGTTCAGTACAATATTGTATGGATCTGACGAGGACAAATTGGCATGACTCAGTAAGCCCCTGAAAAAGGGATTTATTCAGGGGGACTTTATTTGAAATCCACAAATGATGAGATTCCTGCCAAGCTTCTTTTGAATTAAATAAGGTCCAGAATATGGGGGACATAGGAATGTTCGTTAATGCCATAGGACAGTATTTCTACCTGAATGATACAAAGTCAAACAGAGTCTTTGTTTTCACTGCTTCTAGAGAATCAAAGCCAGAATCATTTTGTGGCTCTGCACAAGATAGTGCATCTTTTCATCATACTTTGCAGAATAAAATGGCGTGTAGTTTCTCTGCACAGTGACAGACATGTTTCTGTAAACAATACCCTGGAAAGGACACCCTGGAGATTTGAGTCACAAGCCCTGTGACTTAAATTTGAGGCTAAGGTTTTAAATGGTGTGTCTAGAACTTGCTGAGTTTCATTAAAAGTCATGGTGTCATTTTGGATCACAGTTGAGTAGAACAGGACCCAGTGTATCTTTCTTGGTAGCAATACAGAGATTTTCTTCTTTGTCTCATTCGCTGACTGTGTTGTTATGGTAGATATCTACTTTCACACCAAATCCTAGGAAATAATGTCTAATTTCATGGACCTTTTTTTTTCCCCCTCACGTAGCTCATTTTCTAGCTTTTTAATTATCATTAGAGGATTTCTGTGAAAGCATGATTATTTGTGTGTGTTTAGCTATGGTTGATCTTGAACCTCACTGAAGCCTCCTTGATTCCCCTCATCCCCAAGAGAGAGGATCTCCAGTCCTTTCAAAGCTTCAGAGCATCTCTTCCCTCACCGACATCATCATGCTCTGTTATGTAACAGTACCACCACTGCTTCCTAACCACTAATGAGTTCTCAGGATGCGCCCTGGGTTGTGCCAGGCACGTCCTAGTTGCCTCCTCCTACAAGGCAGTAAGATTCTTAAGGGAGAGACTATCTTGCTTTTTTCCTGTATTCCTAGAATTTTTGAACATTTTGACTCACTCAGGAGGAGGCACTAAATAGTGGCTGAGTGAATGCTTGGAAATTGCCATTGAGATTTTGTGGGAAACGGGGTGTGCAGGTTTCGACTCACCACCGGAAACTTTGTCTTTAAGTGGTGTGACGAAATCAAAATGCTAGTATTGAGGTTTTAAGAAGAGTTTCTATTTATTTTGTATTCCGGTCATTTAGGTTAGAGTCTATGGTCCAAATCCTTTCATTCCCTGTTCTTTGTCAAGCCCTTCTTCCTTCTTTTATGCAGGGATAAACTGGCTCTGTTTGGCTCTGTTCTTTTTTCTTTTTCTTTTTTCTTCCCCATGTAATAATCCCAGGCTTCTGCTCTGCAGAACTCTGAAAATGCTGTCAACCATTTTTCCTTGTTTCTTTATTCATGACTTAAGCTTCAGTTGCCTAAAATAAAATAAAAATTTAAAAAGTTACGCATGACCTTCCCGCTTTATCTTCCTCTAGCCTTTCTGAGGAGCTTCCCAAATGCAGTACAGATGATATGAGCTGAAAGTTCCAAAGCTCGTACGGAAGGCAATGGCATTAAAAGCTGGCACCTCGAGGGGAATTTGGAAGTGATTACTTGGGGGCAGTGACCCTGAAACACACTGTGAGAATGGGTACTGGGACAATTGGTGGAGGGTAAGCTCTTGGCACCGGAACGACCCAAAACATGTAGATATTTGACTAAAAATAAGGACAGAAATTTAGATAGAGCCCCACCTTGTCAGCCAACCCTTAGCTGCTAAGACCGACATGGCCATGGGGAGATACTCTCATATGGCTCAGAGTTGTCCACAGAAGATGCAGGCTCTGTTGCTAAATGCATCAGGAAAGCCCAGAGGGAGAGGCAATGTTCCCCTTCATCCCGACATCAAAAGAACTGTGGGTCCCATGGAGGGGCCAGATGAAGATGGATCGTTTGCGTTGGTATCTCCTTGATGTCTCACAGCACACGAACCTACCCCACAACACAAGCGGACCTCTGTGTTTCCACGGAGCTCTCTCTCTTTGCAGAAGGAAGAAAGTGGGAGAGGAAGGCACTGCTTAAAACTGGGTGTCTCTATTTCTGTGGGACCTGACTGAATAAGATAGTATCTGATATAAAACTAAAGCAAATTAGGAGAGAAATTTTTTTAAATTTATTGAAGTATAGTTGATTTATAGTGTTTTGTTACTTTCTGATATACAGCAAAGTGGTTCAGTTTTATACACACACACACATATTCTTTTTCAGATTCTTTTCCATTATAGGTTATTACAAGGTATTGAATATAGTTCCCTGTGCTATACAGTAGGTCCTTGTTGTTTATCTATTTTATATATTGTAATGTGTGTCTGTTTATCCCGAATTCCTAATTTATCCCTCCCCCCACTTTCCCCTTTGGTAACCATAAGTTTTTTTCTATGTCTGTGGGTCTATTTCTGTTTTGTAAATAAGTACATTTGTATCACGTTTTAAATTTTATTTTTTAATATAAATCCATTTATATAAAGCTCAAAGATGGACAAAGCTAATATATGTGGTTAGAAGTCAGAAGAGTGGTACCTTTGGAGGGGAGGTAACAGACAGTATTTGGGAGAAGACATAAACCAGGATTCTGAATATTATCAATGTTCTAGAAGTTTCTTGATTCAGGTTATGGTTATAAGGGTTCAGAATAATTCATCAAGCCACTTACGATCTGTGCTCTTTTTGGTATACATGTATTTAATATATTTTTCAAAATTCCTGTTCCCACTTCCCTTTCATGTGATTCTGAGGTTTCCACTTCAAAATCTATTCTTGTTGACTTTTGTTACACCATCATTTTTGGTTCCACTTTTTTTAGATTTCACATATAAGTGATATCTCATGATATTTGTCTTTCTCTGTCTGACTTCTTCACTTAGTATGATAATCTCTAAGTCCGTCCAGGTTGCTGCAAATGGCATTATTTTATTCTATTTTATGGCCGAGTAGTATTCTGTTGTGTATATATATATATACCACCACTTCTTTATCCAGCCATTTGTTGATGGACATTTAGGTTGCTTCCATGTCTTGGCTATTGTAAACAGTGCTGCTATAAACATTGGGGTGTATGTATCTTTTCAAATTAGAATTTCTTCCAAATATATGTCCAGGAATACGATTGCTGGATCATATGGCAACTCTATCTTTAGTTTTTCAAGGAACCTCCATACTGTTCTCCACAGTGGCTGCACCAAGTGAAATATTTTTCTAAGTCACGCAGGCCACAGAGTGAAATGAGAGAAAGAGCCAGCCCTGAGCCTTTGGGGCTTTGATGACCTGGGTTGTAAGCCTGACCTGAGGAATCTGTGCCTTAGTTTTCTCATCTGGAAAATGGGGCCAGTGCCCTCCAATTGCAGGGCCACCATTCAGGTTAAAGAGCCATGAAGCCCGTGCCCAGGGCCTGGCAGCCGATGCTCAGTGAAGGGCAGGCAGCATTGCCACCTTCGTGCTCGCACCCTGCACACCATCCTTCAACCCCCGTCTGGTTAAATAAGGGCAAAAGCAGAGTTCACTTGGTTATAAAATAGTTTTGACCTTTAGAAATTCCTAAATGCAGTGCTGAATGGTTACTGTCCCACCTTGCCGTTTATAAATGAGTAAGATCTGGGAGTACAAAAAATTAATAGAAATTAATATCATTATTTTAATAACAGCAGTAGATGCTCCTGCAGCACCTGCTGACCACCCTGGCTGGTACCGGCAGTAACAGTACTTCGGACGCTTAATGGTGTGCTTTTCTCTCCTTCCAGAAGCATCTGGCATGTCGAAGCTGCCCTGTCTTCCACGGAGCTTCCTTTGTGAACAGCTTCCATTCAAAAGACTTCTGTGAACACACTGTTTCAGTCAAGTCCGCAGAGAACACCTTTGTCTTCTGATCTACTGGAGGTCTTCAGGTTTGTGTTAATTTTTCCATTTGTCTCACTGAAGTTATTATTAATTTGGAGGGATGTCTTTAAGATGGGCAATAGCCATACCCTATTGCAATAAGAATTCTGGAAGTAAGTAGTGCACAGATTGGACTCCTTTGACTTCATTGGGAGATGGATGTAATGAAAAGAAATTTGACGTGCTGCTTCCCATACTTATTACTGTATACTCCATGGATATTACAAGGATATTAGAAAGAAAATATCCCCGCACGTTGCCTTAAAACAAATTTTATTTCTGTGCTCATAAATTCTAACTGAATAGATTCAATACATTTATGTTGGGTGTCTACATATATCGGATCTTGTTAAGTACTTTCAATTAGTTAAGGCCTTGTGGATAAATTATATTTTGAATCGTTGAAAATCAGAACTGCATTTGTCAATATCAGCTAGCGTTATCATTATGACATTTTTCAAATTATAACATCCCAGTGGCCAGAATGTTTTCATTTAGTTCCACCATAGGGTACTCACCCTGTGATTTATTCTGACAGAAGAGGGTTGTGGTTGTTGTTGTCTAATGCGTGTGCATTAACAGCTCAGAAAATCACTCACAGTGATCGTTGCTTACTTAAGGAAAAAGCTCGCTAGCAAAGCAAGCATTTTATTTTGGAAGTCCCCTTTCTGCTGTTGAGATAGTACCAAGTAAAACACTTGGATTTTGTAAGTACTTTCTGACAAAGACCTACCTAAAGGCCAGAATTAATCCGTGCATCTTTCGTGCATGGAAAAATGAACAGGAGAGCAGCTAGAGCTTGGTACATTGAGTGGACGAAACTCAATGAAGAGCAAGGAAAAGGAACATAGTACTTTGCCTCGAATGACGTGTCTTTTTCAGAGGCATTTATTTCATTTAGTTGGACTTTTATACTGTCCACGGTGACAAATGTTTTCTCCTCTAATAGCCCTTTACTGTGGGTTCTTTAGAAAACTTCTTTTATTTCTACTGAGAAATCAAAGTAGATTTTGCTGCAGTGCTGGGCTAGATTCCAGTTTTCCCAGTGCACCCCTCCTTGCTGGGCCCCACAATTGGCTCACTTTGAAGTGTGGGGCATGCAGAACGTATTCGGGGAGAGGGTGGGTGGGAGATTGTGCATTTACCTTGAACTCTCCAGTCTGTCAGTTTGGTCGAGATGTAACAAGTGTATCCATGGAAAGAAGAGGCGCTGGAAAGGACTTGAGAAGTTACCTAAATATTCTTCCCCAGTCTATGAGCATGATCCTGCTTGAACTGACTGAAACCAATGAGAATCTGTTTGCTTTCAGACTTTCATACTTAGATATCCACTTTCCTTTTGAAACCTAATAGAGATTCTCCTTTCTTAGAAACCTTTTTGTCAGGAAAACCTAAGTAATTCCTGACCTCCTAGCGAGGCAATTTATTTCTTCTGCCACAGAGAGAATGTATCGGTTAGAGCGCCCCATATCATCCCAGACACAAATCTCAAGTCATCCTTTTTCTCCTTGGGAGAGTGAAACCCATTTTTCCAAACCTTTGAAATCGTACAATCCACAACTTCATGTATCCTCACAGTTTTGTTCTGGGTCTCTTGCATTCTCTGCATTTCACTTAAGTTTGAGAATACAGAGCGGATGCAGGAGCATTAAAAATCATCTATTAGTATTTCTCAGTGGGGCCACTGTTGACTTTTTGAGGGGAATGCTTCTTTATGATGCAAGATTGTCCCATTGATTTTAGAATGGTTAGGAGCCCCAAGCTTCCAGGAGCTAAAGACCAGCAGCTCCCCCATCCCCAGTCGATGTAATAACCAGATTCAAACCTGCTTCGCACATCTGAGCAGAGGGACTGCCCAGACCACAAAGTCCTCAGTTGGAGTTGAGAATGCTGAACTTGGCAGAGTTGAGCCAGTGGTGGAGTTGAGCGTGAATCCCAATTTTTTAACTCCAGGTACTGTTCTCTCCCTGCCATATCATTCTTATGCTCTGGGCTTACATTCATTTTCCAGCTGTCTAGAAATACACTGACGCTCATATATGGATGCTCTTTTGGAGAACCAGACTTTCTGGTTTGGTGTGTAAAGGAGATCACTGTTGTTTGAAATGGGAACATGGCTATGGGAAAGATACCATCAGAAGAATTCAGTGCAGGAAAATAGGAGAGAGAGGACAGCTGGGGACTTACGGAAAAGATAGGGCCAGAACCCCAGGGGAAAGAGTGGGGCTGATGTTGCAAAGCTCAGTCACTGAGACAGGAAGGGGTTGAGCATCTGAAATCTGAGGGAAGGCTGAAAAAGGTAAGTAGCAAAGGAGTACTTTTTTTTTCACTTGCTTTGTACGGTGCAGCTCAGTTTCAGCTCTCTGCCCCATGTCAAAGGCTTCCTCGGGAGTTCAGGGATCAGTTTGTGGGGAGCTCAAAGATCCTTCACTGCAGCTGACACTCTGTCCCATCAGCCCCAATACCCCGTGCCTCACCCACCCCCATCAGCATTTGTCTTCTCCCTCAGTTACTCGCCCTTCACTCCTCATGCAGCAGAGAATGGAAAAATGACTCTGGATTCTTCCAAAAATCTCAAGTGAGGCTATAAATTAAAAGGAGAGGGCATAGAAACAATGCACTTCGGGAAATTTCTCCCACAAAAGCTTTGTTTAAGGCTGTGATCTCTTGAGACAGTTACCGTGATACAGGCACAACCTCTCCATAGAAAAACGATTTCTCATTTGCTACGATTTTCTTTGGATTTAACGTTAGAAATCATTGAATTCCCTAGTACAGAGGTTACTTAACAAAATGAGAAGAATTAATGACTTAAAGATACAGTTATAAGTAGGGGCGTCTTGGTTGTTATGGTGGATTACACTGACTGCCTTCACTTACACAAAATACACACAATAGGTACAGGGCTGAGAATGGGAACTGAATTCAAGGGACTTTTTTTTTTTTTTTTTTTTTTTGCTTTCTACTA
The DNA here is from genome assembly GCF_048773025.1 of Camelus bactrianus. Taxonomy (NCBI): domain Eukaryota; kingdom Metazoa; phylum Chordata; class Mammalia; order Artiodactyla; family Camelidae; genus Camelus; species Camelus bactrianus. Next base: position 19,461,274 of record NC_133552.1, read on the forward strand.
AAATGAAGAGTCCTACATGATAAGATTTATCATCTATAAAAAGGCTACATTTATGGAGAGAGAAGTAATAACAATAAATGCTTTCCTTACCTTGTGTTGTTTAATTATTTAAAGCCTTATGACCGAGTTCCTGAGTCTGGTTTTTTTAAACACAGTGATTGTCCTGTCCTTTCTTCTTCAGTGCACAGGACACCAAGTTGTATTTGACTTTCTCATTTCCTGAAGTGGACTACTAGCTCTGTAAACTTGGAAGAATAAATATTAGCTTTATGAGACCATGTTCCTCTCCTAGTTGAAAAATAGCATGTAATAAAAAATACAAGGGTGTAATATGGAAAATTATAGGTCAGTATGCCCTGTTATTGTGGGTATATATCTAATCCTCATGCACGGAGGCTCTGTTTTTAGAAAAATGTGTGCTGTGCGATGCCACTTGTGTCTGAGATAAATTTTCACCCCTCATGTTTAATAATATATCTCAAATGACTCTTGCTTCACTAGTGAAATATTTCAGACTTATTTACCACTATGATTTAAAAACAAACAAACAAATGTAACTCTGAGACACTTGCTGTTAATTCTAAAAACTATATATGGTCCAAAGCTAACATGTTTGTGGGTTCTGTTCTTGCTAGAGCCCCTCAGCACCCAGTGAGCTCCTTGGAATTATGTTAGAAAATGTTTAGTGACAATTTGGAATCAAGAAGAAGTTTTTGTGAGAGGTTTAAACATTTACAAAAAAAAAAAACCCTCAATTATGGTCTTGCACAGCTAATCAATACTCTAAGTGTGCAAATTATTATTTCAAAATCTAGACTCTAATTTACATTTTTAGCAGCAGTGAAAATGTAACATGCATTAACTGTGCCCCTTAAACTTCACATTCATGCCCAGTAAGGAAGAAAAAGAGTAACCTACGTGCACAGTGTATGAGTTGAAACACTCTTTGAAATCTAGGGGGTACAATATAATTACTTTCAGATAATTTACTTCCCTCTGGAAATGACCATGCATTTGCCGAAAGTGCCAATGATCTACCATGTCGAGGACAGTTTTTCTTTCTGCATTAACTCTTCATTGTTCCTCTTGCTAAAGATGGGAAATAATCAGCCTTGTATATTCTAGACTCAAAAGTAAGAATATTGGACTTGCTGGAATAGCTCCTTCTAGTTGCCTAAATTTCTCTAACGTTCTCCATTTACACAACAAAATTTTTAAAAATATATTAATTTTTATGAAGTAGTTTAAACCTACAGAATGTAATAAAGGTGTGTATCTACTGCCATATTTTATTTATTTTCATTTTAATGACATTTATTGTTTTCTTTCTAATTTTACAAACAATACCTGTTTATTGCAGACAACTAGAAATACATAAAAATATAGATGAAAAACTAAAAATCACCCATAATACCCCCCCCAGAGTTAACTATCATTATTAGCATTTTTATGCATTTCCTCCCAGTGTTTACAAATTTTTTTAAATTGAGGTATAATTGACCTGCATCACTATGATAGTTCCAGGTGCACAGAATAGTGACTCAGTATTTCTATACATTGCAAAATGATCACCATGGTATGTCTAGTTACCATCTGTCACCATATAGAAATATCCCAATATAACTAATGATATTCCCCATACTGTACATTTCATCCCTGTGATTCATTATTTTCTAACTGAAAATTTGTAACTCTTAATCTCCTTGAACTATGTCCCTCATCTCTTAATCCCCCCTCCCCTCTGGTAACCATCTGTTTGTTCTCTGTTGTCTCTTCTTTTATGTTTGTTCATTTGTTTTGTTTTTTGTTTTTAGATTCCACATATAAGTGAAGCCGTACAGTATTTGTCTTTATCTGTATGACTTTTTTCACTTATCATAATACCCTCTAGATCCATCCATGTTGTCACAAATAGCAAGATTTCATTCTTTTTTTATGACTGAGTAATATTCCATTGGATATATGTACCACATCTTTATCCATTCATTCATTAATGCACAGTTAGGTTGCTTCCATATCTTTCCTTTTGTAAACAATGCTGCATTGAACATAGGGGTACATATATCTTTCCATATCACTATTTTTGTTTTCATCAGAATAATACACAGAGATGGAATCACTGGATCATATGGTAGTTCTGTTTTTAATTTTTTGAGGACCCTCTATACTGTTTTCCATAACGATTGTACCAATTTACATTCTTACTAACAGAATACTAGGGTCCCTTTTTCTCCCCATCCTCACCAACACTTGTTACTTGTTCTTTTTTTGGTAATAATTATTCTAATAGGTGTGAGATGATATCTCACTGTCATTTTGGTTTGCTTTTCCCTAGTGATTAGTAATGTTGAACATTTTTTCGTGTGTCTGTTGCAGTCTGTATATCTTCTTTGAAAAAATGTCTGTTCAGGCCTCTGCCCATTTTTTAGTGAGTTTCTTTTTTTTGATGTTGAGTTAAATGAGTTTTGTATACTTTGGATATTAATTCCTTACCAGACGTATTGTTTGCAAGTATCTTCTCCCATCCAGTGGGTGGCCTTTTCATTTTTCTGATAGTTTCTTTCACTGTGCAAAAGCTACTTAGCTTGATGCAGTCCCATTTTTTAATTTTTGCTTTTGTTTCCCTTGCCTGAGGAGACATATTAAAAAAATTATTGCTAAGGCCAATGTCAAAAAGGGTACTGCCTATTTTTCTTCTAGGAGTTTTATGTTGTCAGGTCTTGCGGTTAGTTTTTAATCTATTTTCAGTTTATTTTTGTATATGTTGTGAGAAAGTCGTTCAGTTTGAATTTTTCTTGTAGGTGTCCAGTTTTCCCAACATCATCTATTGAAGGGACTGCCTTATCCCCATTGTATATTTTGCCCCCTGTCATAGGTTAATGGCCTATATAAATATGGATTTATTTCTGGGCTCTCTATTCTGTTCCATTTATCCATGTGTATGTTTTTGTGCTGGTATCACACTGTTTTGATGACTGTAGCTTGTAGCGTAGTTTAAAATCAGAGAGCATGATACCTCCAACTTTGTTCTTCTTTCTCAAGATTATTTTTGCTATTTGGGATCTTTTGTGTTCCCATACAAATTTTAGGATTTTTTTCTAGTTCTGTGAAAACCCCCATTGGTATTTTGATAGTAATTGCATTGGATCAGTCGATTTCCTTGAGTAGTATGGTCATTTTAACAATATTAATTCTTCCAATCCATGAGCACTATATCTTTCCATTTGTTTGTGTCATCTTCAGTTTTTTTCCTCAACATCTTAGCTTTTTGAGTACAGGTCTTTTATCTCTTTTGTTAGATTTATTCCTAGGCATTTTATTCTTTTTGATGTAATTATGAATGGGATTCTTTACTTGATTTCTCTTAATGATATTTCATTGTTAGTGTATATAAACCCAACAGATTTCTATTTATGAATTTTGTATCCTGAAACTTTACTGAATTCATTAATGAGTTCTAATAGCTTTTTTGGTAGCATCTTTGGGATTTTCTATATATAGTATCGTGTCATCTGCAAACAGGGACAATTTTACTTTTTCCTTTACAATTTAGATTTTTTCAGTTTCTTTTTCTTATCTGATAGGACTTCCAATACAGTGTTGAATAAAAGTAGTGAGAGTGGGCATTCTTCCCTTGTTCCTGATCTTTTTGAGGAATGAGCGTGATGCTAGCTGTGGGTTTGTCATATATGGCCTTTATGATGTTAAGATACAGTCCCTCTATGCCCACTTTCTAGAGAGTTTTTGTCATAATGGATGTTGAATTTTATCAAAAGCTTTTTCAGCGTCTATGGAGAAGATCATATGATTATTCTTCAGTTTATTAATGTGGTGTATTGCATTGATTGATTTGCAGATATTGAAAAACCCTTGCATCCCTGGGATAAATCCCACTTGATCATAGTGTATGATCCTTTTAATGTATTATTGGATTCATTTTGCTAATATTTTGTTGAGGATTTTTGCTTTTATGTTCATCAGTGATGTTAGCCTGTAATTTTCTCTTTGTGTGATACCTTTGTTTGATTTTGGTTATCAAGGTGATGCTGGCCTTATAGAATGAGTATGGAAGTAGTCCTTCTGCAGTAGTTTTAGAATAGGTGTTAATTCTTCTCCAAATGTTTAGTAAAATTTACCCGTGAAACCATCTGGTCCTGGGCTTTTGTTTGTTGAGAGTTTTTGAATTACCGATTCAGTTTCATTCCTGATAATTGGTCTGTTCATATTTTCTATTTCTTCTACAATTTTTTACACTCCATCATCTCAGAGATCAGCTAGTTTTGGAGGCTATTAAACCAATCAAGTATTTCCTTTTGTCTCTTAGTTTCATAACATTAGAAAAATGTGCATTATTTTTTAAAAGTTAGGTGTAATGTTTCAAGATCTATTTCATGTTAAATGTTTGTTTAGATTCTGATGCCTCAAAAAAAGGGAGCTATCAAAAATCCCCAAATGGATATACCTTTGTACTCTTTAGTGGATTTTAGGATTGTTTTATGTTTTGACTAGCATGTGCTAAATAAATATTTGTGGAATGGTTGAATAAATAAGCAAAGCAATAAATATTTATAGGGGTTGCAGTAATAAATATTTGTAGAGGTTACGTGGTCATTTGACTTGGAGGTAGTTTAGTGTTCCATCTTTCATCTACTAGAACACTTAACTTTAACATTTAGGCCTCCTATGATTGAACACTGAGGTCTAAAAACAGATGAAATATCAGTTAACTGAGAGCATCAGTCCTCAGGAGTTACTAAAATTAAAGTCTCTGGGTTTTAGAGACTTTAGGGTTCCCAGGTTATTTAGAGCTCTAAAAATAAGTGTCTACTCTTAGAATTTTAAGAGCTGTATATGTCAGAGTTTAGACTACTCAGAAATTCTGTTCTGTTTTGTTATTCTATGAGATTAAAGTTTTTCAATTATATTTATGTATATGACTGTGGACTGAGCCAACTGACACCACTAGAAAAAAAAAAACAATGAAACTTTGAAAAATTGAAGAGTAAAAGCAATTATTTCTAGAACTGACAGAGCCTTTCTTGGGTTCAATTCTTGCTCTTTTTAATTATTTATTCCTTTCAAGATACTGGAAATTATTAGACTGTAAATGATCTCAGCACTTGCCAAATGTAATTTTCTGTATAAAAAGATTAATAAGTATTGAGAATTTCCTTTGGTTTCCCTTGCAAGCAGTGCTCTGGTCTTTTCTGAAAGTCAAGTTTATAGGGATTTTTTTTTCCCCTCCCTTAATCTTTATTTTTGTTGCATTTGATGGAATTCTGCTAAGCTAAGATTTGTACCAAGTTTAGTTTTCAACAGACTCCTTCAGCTGAGTGTAAGTCTTCAGAAAATAGGATTTCTGTCAGAAATTCCTGCACACATTACCTGTAGCGGTTCTGCTGGGCATCCGCGCACCACTCAGGCGCTCTTGTGTGTCTGAAATCAGCAGGGAAATGCTTTTCAATCTTAGCTCACATATGTTTTTAAGTAAAATGTGTCCTGGTAGCACTAATACCCCCAATATAAGATAATTAGTGCTGTTTTCTAACAGTAAATATTTGATTTTTATCAGTATCCATCCAAATGATAGATTTGCAGATGACCTTTGGTATATTTGTTAATAAGTATGCCGGAATTCCCACAAGTTGTACAGTCTTAATTTCTGGTGGATTTCGTTTTAGAAAGTCAGATAGCTGCTCTGTCCATCCATCTGCTTCCAAGGTATGGCTTCAGGACTCAGCTCAAATTATCTTCAGCTCCGCGGCCTGCCTTCCGTTCCCCTCCCTTCCGGTGCAGGCCCGTTCTCTCAGGAGTGGGTTCAGAGACCATCCAAGAAGATGAAGCTGCAGAGGAGAATGAGGATATGTGTCTAGTAATAGGCCTGCTGTCATCCTTCTGCATTTTCTTTTCCTTTTCTTTTATATCAGAGTTCATAAAAAGAAATAGGCCACCAGTGCCAGGCAGAAAAAAGCTTGGTCATGATGTTGGATTATAAGCTTTTTAAATATAATTTGAGAAAGCATCTGTTACAATTTGAAACGTAATGGAGAGGAATGAAAAAAAAAGTGTGGTTTTTAATTCAGATGAGAGGATTAGCGAATTCATATTGAGTAAATTGAAACCTGAATTTGGATTCTTTAATACAGAAACAGCGATGCAAAATTTAAAGGTAAGCAATGCATCATTCCCCAAAGTGTTGAAGACAAAATTAGGTTAACAAGTCTAGGCAGAAAACAAAGCTAAGTAATTGTTAGGAACTTAGAAAAACTGTGAATTTCAAGTGTGCTGTTAATACTTGAAACATAGACACAAATAATTAAGGACAAAGGATCTCAAGGATGCTTGTGAAAGAAACAAAATTAATATAGAGAAGCCTCCTTAATTTGGGTGAACTCGAAAGAGCACACTTGTTGGAATTATGTGATTTTTAATTTCAAGGCAGTTATACACTCAAGTAAATACATAATATAAGCTTGTGGCTAATAAGAATCTCAGCAACAACAAAAAAAAACCCTCTCTGTCTTGCTTTATGAATCTCTGGTTTCTCCCTATGCTTTTACTCTAAGATGATCTGCATTCGAAGGGGTTATAGAAGTTTAGCCTTTCATTGTTCTAAAGCAACTTGTATTAATTTAGAAAACAGTGGATTCACCAAAAGTCAGTGGTAAACTTTATTTGAATATAGGTCTCCTAATACACTTCTCTGACAAATTCAGTACTGTTTAAATTGAAAGGATGCGTCAAGATTACAGGTGTGTTGGTGCAGAAGTCCAGAAAGAGGATTTCCAGGTGACGAGTATTTTCATTTACATCTAGCATTTTATTTCCTCTTAACAGTAAGGTTTCACTCAAGAGGAAGAATAATAAGACATTAAAGTGCAGGGCACCTGACTCGCAGCTTGTGTCTCCACCCAAGAAAGAGGTCATGGAGTATGGACATCCCAGCCTGGGAGAGATAAGTGGGAGGAAAAAATAAGAGCCGGGAGAGGTGATTGCCGACCAGCTTTTTCTTCCTCGTTATCCCCGAATTTGGCATGCAGTCAGTGTTTCTTTAATTTTATCTTTAGCTTCTATTGATAGCACAGGGATTGTGTGTATGTGTACTGGGTGTAGGGTAGGGGGTTCTTTTTTAAATACACACAAGGGGATGACATTTTTTTTATGAGACAGACATTTTTCTGACTTCTTTCCTGCAAGTATGGACAACATTTGAATAAATACTATGGGCGCAAGTTTTCTAGATAAAATGTCTAAGACCATTTCCATTCATTTGAAATTTTTCACACACACAAAAGACTGCTATTAACTGAACAATGCCAACACTGTTTGAAATTCCATCCTAAATTTTACCAGAGAACATATAATCCCAAAATAAAGATGAGTGAAAGGAATGGAATGTACTTTTCCTTTAACTTAGAAGAATGTTTTGTTGTTATTTACGAATTCTGGGTAAAAATCCGTCAATCACAGTTGCTTAGAATTATCACAAGTGTATGCATTTGAAAACCCAAAGGACAGCAGTCATTATAGGATGAAGCAATTTTCAACATTCTGGAGCTCAATTCTCTTCTTAGAAACATTACTAAATTCAAAGTGAAAGATACCACATGAAGAAATTCCACCTGTATTTAAAATATCTATTTATAAAAATGATCATACTTGTAAGTACTACAGAAAATATAATTTATAAAAACGTATTTCTACTTAGGCATTCCTCAGCAAAGTAAGACATAACCCACATAACACATTCTGCTACCTTTCTTTCCTCTCTGAGAATTCCTGTCCTTTGTGAAAATATGTGGTTGCTTAATCTGTTGACTGAAAATGCTAAAATTGTCTTTTTTAAAACAAATATTGAAAAAGGATGTGGCAGGTGTAAATGGTAAATTACTATTTACTATTACATACATAGTTAGTAGTAGTTAGTTGTTAGTAGTTAGTAAATAGTACTAACCTCTCATTACACTGCACTTAGAGCTTGTTCTAAAATTACCTCACCCAGCTTCATTTTGCGAAGGCCCTGGAGGACATGCATAGAACTTTGCCCATAGTAGATTGTGATTTAAATTTTGTTAAGCAAATAAATAAGAAAATTAATTAAAGGTGACCGACAAAGGTGAATTTCCCAAAACCCGCTCATTTCAGTGGGCTGAATACCAGATGGTAAGGTTATCAGAGACGTAACGTTACATTTTACATTAACATCCCGTTTTACATTTTCTCTCCAAAGCCCCGCTCTATTTATTGCTGTGGCATCTGGCAGGCTTGCTTTTCTGGGCCTAGCATGCTCCATGCCATGTGTTAGCATTTTCCTGGAATGAAAGTCAAGGAAATACCATTTCTAAAAATATGCTTTATGGGTTTTTAAAAATATCGTATTTCCTTTCTACTAGCTCGTTCACTTAGGGGTCCTGATAAATGACACTCATGCACAGAAAAATAATCACAAGGAATCTGATTTATACAACAGACATAACAATTGCCTTGGCAAAGCGTGCAAACATCGTCTTCCTCTTCTGTTTCTGAGACATTTTATTTTTAAATTAATAAATTAAAAAAAAATGGATTTATGGCCTGAGGCACTCCGTGCTCACTAAAAATAGTAGCTAAGATATTTACTCAGGGCTTATTGATATCAGAAACTGTTCTTTACATATCTTAGCAAGTGTAGTCCTTTAACATCCTGTATAGGAGTTATTATCATTTACATGACACAAATAACGAAATTAAGACTTGGACTATTTATTTTAAAACTTTGCCAGTTTCTCATGGCTCATCCCTTATGAAGTTGGGATTGCTTTGTTTCTTTTTTTTTTTTTTTTAACTTTTTCCTTTTATTTATTATTTATTGTGAAAGACTCAGTTTTTAAGGATTTTTTTTTCTCTTGCACCATTTTATTATGGAAATGTGTAACCACACAGAAAAGTTGAAAGAAATTTGCAGTGACTACTCGCATACTCACCCCTGTGCCTCCCTTTACTCACCCATGAATTCATCTTGGTTTTGGAAGCACTTCAAAGTAAGTTGCAGACATCAGTAAGATTCCCCCCATGCTCAGGCATATGTATCATTACTAGAATTCAGAGTTGAGGATTTTTTTATGATTCTTCTTTTTAAATAAAAATTTTACAGTAAAATTTACATATGTACTTACATAAAGTACGTAGATCTTAAGTGTGCATTTCTATGAGTTCCAACAGATACATACTTCTGTGCTCCCCCAACTGTGTATTACCCCAGAAATTTCCCTTACACACCTTCCTAGCACATCTTCACCCCCTACCCATCCCCAGAGAAAATCATGTCTACTTCTAGAACTTTATATAAATAGAATCATATACTACATACTCTTTTTTTCTCAGGTTTCTTTTCCATACTGTGTTTTTGAGATTAATCTATTCTTGAGTCTATCAGTAATTCATGTCTATCTCTCGCTGAGTGATATTTGATTGTATTCATGTACCACAGTTTGTTTATGTTCTTCTTTGGATGGACACCTGTGCTCTTCTATTCTGAATGATGTTTCTGTGAACATTCTTGAACAAGTCTTTCTGTAAGCATAGGCCATCATTTCTATTAAGTCAGTGTCTAAGAGTGGAATAGTTATAGGTAGGTATATATTCAGTTTTAGAAGAAATTATCAGATCTTTTTTCCAAAGTAGTTGCACCATTTTATTTCCCCACCAACAATATATGATAGATTTAGTTGTCACACATTCTCAAAAGCGTTTGGTATTATCAGTCTCTTTAACTTTAGCCAATCTGGTAAGCTAAAATTTGGGTTTGTGGTGAAACTTCATTGTGATTTACTATTCATTTTCCATGACATCTTCTGGCCATTCATATATCTTCCTTTGTAAGGTGTCCATCCATTAAATAGTTATTTGCTCATCTTTATATTGGATTGTTTGTATTTTTATTTTTGAGGTGTAAGATGTATGTATTCCAGTATTTTATTAGATGTATACTTTGCAACTATTTCCTTCCAATTCCAATCTATGACTTGCCTATTCATTCTCTTAATGATGTCTTTTGATGAGCAGAAGTTTTAATTTTGAGGGTATAGTCTGTTGACCTTTTTCTTTCATTGATTTTTGTATCTTAAGATAACTTTACCCCCAAGTCAAAAAAAACTTCTGATGTCTTTGAAAAGCTTTATGGTTTTAACTTTTATATTAGATTTATGATCCATGTTGAATTAACTTTTGGGTATTATGTGAGGTCAGGGCAGGGTTTATTATTTCCTGTATAGGATATTTAATTCTTCCACCACTATTTTGAAAAACCTTTCCTTTCCGTATTGGAATACCTTAGTACTCCTTTCAAAAATCACATGACCACATAAATGTGCATCTATTTTGAAGCTTTCTATTCTGTTCCTTTAATTTTGTTGCTCCTTATGCTAATACCATATTGTATTGATTACTGTACCTTTATGGTAAGTCTTCAGGTCAGATGGTCTAAGTCCTGCACCTTTGTTCTTCTTTTACAAAATTGGCTTAGATAACCTAGTTCTTCTGAAAATATATGTAGACTGTAGAATTACTTGCCAGTTTCTAAAAATAATCAGCTTAGTGGGATTACAGTTGAGGATATGTTGAATCTAAGGCTCAATTTGGGAAGAATTGACATCAATATTGAGCCTTTCAATCCATAAATATACATTCTCTCTTTGGTTATAGGTCTTATTTAATATTTGCAGCAATATTTTATAATTTTTAGTGTATAATTCTTGTGTGCCTCTTGGTTCATTTATTATGACGATTTTATATACTTTAAATAATTTAGGTAGAATTTAAAGTTTTTATCTTGCAATTGTCTCCTGCTAATACATAAAACTACAATTATGGTATTATCTTGGAATAACATTTTTCAGCCATAAAAAGGGATGAAATACAAATAAATGCTACAATGTGGATGAACCTTGAAAACACTGTGCTAATTGAAAGAAGCCAGACACAAAAGACCCCATATTGTATAATTCTATTTATATGAAATATCCAGAATAGGCAACTTCATGGAGAGAGGAAGTAGATTAGTGGTGTCAGGAAGTAAATGGGGAGTGACTGCTAATAGGTACAGCTTTCTTTTTGAGTGATGAAAATATCCTGGAATTAGATAAGGGTAATGGTTACACAACCTTGTGAATATACCAAAAAATCATTGAATCATACACTTTAAATGGGTGAAACATATGTTATGTGAATTACATAGCAATAAAAAAATAAAATTGTGCCCTGTAATTTTTTTTTGTAAGTTTCCTTACTAGTTCTAAATGTTGTTTGGTAGATTTCATAGGATTTTTTATACAAAATATGCGCAGAGAGACCCTTTTGTTTTTTTGTAAATTTTATGTTTTATTTCTTTTTTCTTACTTTATTGCAATGGCTCAAACCTCCTATACAGTATTGCATGGAAGAGGTGAGATTGGGCATCCTTGCCTTACTCCTGATTTTATGAGGAGTCTTTTACTGTATTAAAAATTGAGAAAGATTTTAGCTGTAGGATTTTCAGAGATTTTTGTTTTATCACATTGGGAATGTTCTCTTCCATTCCTAGTTGATTAGTGTTTTATCATGAGTGGTTTTTGAATTTTTTCAAAAATTTTTCTTTATCCATGGAATCTGTCATATAGTTTTTCTCTATTATTCTTGTAGTCTTCCTCTTTATCTTATATCTGATATTAAGGAAATAGTAAAATAGACAATTAAGTAGAGGATCCCACAGGAAATTTTAAAGGCTACGTGTGTAATCCACATTCCTTTGGGTAGAACTGGTTACGTGCTTGCACCTAAATGCAAGGACGAATGGGAATTATAGTCTTTCTGTGTGCCCAGAAGATGCAGGAAATGATTGGTGAAAACAAAACAAGGGCAAAGATGATAATGGATAAAAAGTAATCCTGTGTTATATTTATGTAACACTATATATTATCTAATTCAAAACTCCATTTCATTGTGGCTTGTGTTAGAATTCAGCATGTATTTCTCAATATTAATGTTGTATAGGCTGTTGTCCCTGATTTTCTGTTTCTTATTCTTCCCATATTCCTGGCTTTTTTATCCAGTCCTAATATTTTCCATCTTCCTTTTTTGATTAGTATCCTGAAATTCAGTTTTACAGCTTAGACAACTTTCTTGAAATCCAGAACCACATTTCATGAGGTCTTTGAAACATGTCCATGCGGATGTTCCATTTTAAATGCCCTAAAATTCCATTTTAAATCCTTTCCTCCCACTGTATTTTCTACCTCAGATTAAAGGACACCATTCATCCCATTACTTAAGCCATTTTTATCTCCAGCTTCTCTCTCTCACTTTACGCATCTAATCACTCAAGTTCCATGCATTAATCTTCTAAAGTATTACTCAGATAGATTCCTTCTTCTGTTTTTCCCTAGTTGCTGTTTTATCTCAGGCCCTTACTGTCGTGTGTAGAGTATCTCTGTATCCTTTGTAACATTTATCCTTATCTCAGCTCTCAGCCCCCTTCAATCCATCCCTCCCTCAGTCTCAGAACAATATTCTTAAAAGTATAAATTTAATAATACACTTTACTACATTAAATAACTTAAGGACCTGTCTTATCAGTGTTTATTTGCAAGCTTTTTTCTATTATTTTAAAGGAATAGAAATTTGTTTTCAAAGTAAGTTTCAAATATTGGATTTGAACAAATAAGTAACTGGATGAGGAGAGCCAGATTTCTCCCTGTCGAGGCCTTTGCAGATAAGCAAAGAAGGAAAGCCAGAGTGAACCAGTTAGTAATGGATTAGAGTTGGACATGTCAGTATGAGCTCATGTTCAGTGTAATTGTATATACAGATGGACAGACACAAAACCAATTATAGCTATGTATATATATTTGGGCTTGAATATATACATACATTTCCTAACTCTTTCTGCTGGCAGGGCCTGGGAGCAGTGATATCTCAGTAGCATCTAGCACACCCATGCCCAGATACTGGTTTCTAAATGTCATCCTCCATTAAAAGGAACTAGGGATCCTTGGAGAAATGGCTGGTTCTAGGGCTGGGGAAGTAAAAGTACAATATAAGCCTGGATCATCTGCTATGCTCTAAAATAATAAAGTGCTCAAAAAACAAATGGATGTCTTTGATTATGCCAGACATTAAAGGAACATAAGATAAGATACAATAAACCTCCCAGAAGAAAATATAGGCAAAACATTATCTGATATTCATCTCAAAAATACTCTCCTAGGGCAGTCTACCCAAGCAATAAAAATAAAAGCAAGAATAAACAAATGGGACCAAACTTACAAGCTTCTGCACAGCAAAGGAATTTTTTAAAATATAGAACAGTGCCACTTTTCTCACTTATGTTTTTGTTTCAGAAAAAAAAATTATTTTTCATAAAAATGTGATTTATGTTTGGGGGAGAAAAAAAAGGAGGATGAGAGCATGTCAAAGGACAGTAAGAGCCAACTTGAAAAAAGTTCCCAATGGCCAAAGCTGGGACAGTCTGAGCAATAAAATTGGATTGGTATTGGATTATAACCTAAAGTATAAAATAAATATATATGAGTTCCTAATTTAAATAAATGATTGAACAAATAATAGGAGTAGAAGTGACAAATCTTCCTTGTAGAATAATTCCAAATAATACACGTAGATAGAGGCTCCTCCAGGAAGTGAAGCTCACCCCTCATCCTTGAACGTGGGGCTGGACTTAGTGACTAACTTCCAAATAAGAGAGTATGTGAAGATGAAGAATAGTAACTTGACGATGGGGAAGCCTGGTTAGCACTACCTTAACCGAGTGATCAAGGTTAGCATTGCGGGTGCCAAGTCTTGTTGATGATATATGCCCCCCGATCTGCCATGATGAAAAGTGTACCTCACCACTGTGGAACTCTTCCCAAAACCCACAGTCCTAGTCTAGCCATGAGGAAAACATCAGGCAGACCCACAGGGGCCTTCTGTGAAGTACCTGGTGCATCTTCCTCAAGACTGTCAGGGTCATGAGTAACCAGGAAAAACTGAGAACCTGTCACACACCACAAGAGACAAAAGAGACATGATGACTCAATGCAGTGTGGCGTCTTGGACTGGAGTCTGGAGCAGAGGAAGGCCCCAAGTGGAAACACTGGTGAAATAGGAATGTAGTCTGGGGTTTGGTGAATAGCAATGTTGGTTTCTTGGTTGTGCCACAGTAACGTAAAAAGGTTAATATTAGGGGAAACCCGGTGAGGCGTTTATGGAAACTCTCTTTGCAACTTTTCTGTAAATCTGAAATTATTTCAAATTAAAAATTATTTTAACACTTAAAAGGTGCCGTAGAAGACAGATATTGTCAAAGCTACCATGGTTGAGGCAGAGTCTTGGAGCCCGGAGACCTGACTGCCCAGCCTCTCCTCCACTTTTCACTCCTCCCCAGTCTGTCTCCCTCCCTTCCTGGAACCCCTGGGCACGTGTTTTGCAAACTACTGCCCCCATAGAAGTAAATCCCAAGTCCTGGGCTTGCCTTCTGGGGCCCCGCACATTCTCACCCTTGCCTAGCGTTCACCTTCATCATCTGTTGACTTCTTGTCTCTTGTATTTATTTCCTTCTTATACTCTGAAGGCGGTCCCTTTTCCTCAGTCAGACCATGACCTTCTGTTGATTTTTGCACATGCTATATTCTCTCAACGTGGAAGATTTTTCTCGAGCTTGTTTGGCCTCAAAAACTCTTCCTTTTGTGCCCTCTTTATATTGTGCTAGAATGCAGCTCAAGGTCTTCTCTCTGAAGTCTCTAAGGAAGAGGGAAGTACTCTGAAAATACTCCTACAGTAACAAGTAGTCTCTCCTAGTTGTGGGTGTGCATTCAACTTTCCTCCAGTAGTTGACAGGCTCCTTAAGGAGATGTCATCATTCATCTCTCTCTGCCACATATCAAGAAGTGCCTAGCACATAGTAGGTGTTCAGTAAATGTCGAATACACGGATGGATGGATGGATGGATGGATGAATAGTAGCAAGTGTATTAAAACAAACTCATTTTCTCTTTTTAAGTATTTGTATTTATTTGAATCTAGTTGTTATAAAGCTACAAATTCAACATTTTAATAAGCAAGTAGATCCCAGTTTGCCATCTTAAAAAGAAAAACATTGGGTTTTCAGGAGTAAATAACAGTCTTAACTCAACCAGTATGTATATACAAATTATTGAGGGCGGTTAGGTTTCATTCCTTTAAAGAACAAAAATTCAACATGATGCAAACTTTACGGTAAATGAAATAGGTACCATCATGTTGCCTTTTCAGTCTGCTGGTGCTTGAAGAAGTTGTCAGTAAAGCTAGCTGCATACATTTGTCTTCATTAGTCATTCCGAGGTGATGCTTTCCGACGCAGGTGGCCCAGCCATTCTCAGGCACTTTAATTTGCCAATTACTGTACCCGTGGCTAAGAACAGGTAGTGATTAGTTTCACGTTTTGCTCACTGGGCAGCTTAATGTTCTTGTCACCTTACGTTGAGTTTTAAATGTGCAAAGCACGGAGAATGTCAAACGTTTTTCTCAGACTTGAGGGCACACCTGGGGATGGGGGAGTTAGACCTAGTAACTTGAATTGCTTCTGGATATAGAAGTGACAGGGCCTGATTGATTAATAAAAGAACAAGATAATATGGCAAAAATACATCCAGAAAGGTAACATGAATGTATGTGTGTACATTACCTCCCTTGATATATCTCTTTATTCCTTACATGTCTCTTTTTCTTTTCTTTTCTTTTATCATAAGCACCACTGGCTAGTTTATGGAATCCAAGTGTTAGCTTGATGGCTTAGATTACTACCATTTAGGAAAAGAAAGAGAAAAATGGTAGGATATTATTTACAAAACAGCATTCAACCTTAATAATTTCCTTCTTTGAACATTCTCAGGCAGCACAGGTTACCCAAAACACAATGAAATGCACCATGAATCCCTTTTGACATAATGAATATCCACTACCTTATATTTTGGTCAATTTTCCTCCAACTATGACTCACCAATGTCTTCTTTTAAAAATTGCCATAGAAAGGTAGAAAAGTTTCCTTTGGAAAAATCCAAAACCACACCAGCAGTTTTGTCTGTGGTCCTTTGACTTCCTTGCCTGGGAGTGAAGTTGACTCATTTATGGAGACTTAACCTCGTGCCATTATTAGCAGAAAATATTACTTAACATTATAAGAAGGCATGGGAAAATGTCAGGCACACAGCATCCCACATATAAACTTTATTTGCTATCCTCTTGAAGAATTTGTTTGCGTATAATGTTGTTCACGCCACTGATAACAGAAAATGTATTTAATAACTACTCAGAATTAATATGCTGTAGTATGCATGGCTGCCTAATTTAATTTATCTCTGATTAAGCCTATTATGTCTGAGATCACTTTACAGAAGAGATTTTTTTTTTTTTGCCAGCTGTAAGCTTATTTGAATTGTAATGTAAGTTAATAATGTGTGAAATAACCAGTGGTGCCTACTTCTAAATGTTAATTTTGCCAACTGACTTCCTGAGATGATGCATACCCAGATCGTTCGTTGGCATTTAGTTAATGTCTTGCATGAAGACCAGATACTGGAATGAATATGAAAATCAACTATTTTAGGAGGCAAAGACAAATGGAACAGTGGTGCTTTTCATTCTGAAATCCAGAGAGGAGGCCACTGTGTTAGGAAAGTAATTGAAAATCAATGACTGATAATCATGTAACAGGACATAAAAGATAACACGTAGCTTCTGCACGCTTTTTTGTGCTCCTTCAACATTAAACAATCATCTGATCAGAGAGAGTAGGAACCTCAAGGGTTTGGCAGTGATCTGCGCAGCTTTTGCCTGGATGCCGGGTAATCAGGTCTCTTCAGTGGGCCCCGCACGAGAGGGAAGGGACTGGGGCTGCTGCTCCGTGGCTCCTTCTCCCAGTTACAGACCAGGCTTGTCTCTTGGCTTATGCTGAACCAACTGTTTCCTCTGCCAGTTTCATTCTTCTTTTCACCATCACAAGTGGTTACCACCAAAAAGAGCGACCGGGCTGGTTACGTCCCCTTGCTCAGCAGTTGGCCTCGCATAGTTTGCGTTGCTCAGGATGTGAACTTTATTATTTGCATATATATTTAAATATGGTAGTCTGATTGCTTCTTAGCCACTCCATCCTTGGAAGGCCTTTTCTGGCCTTCTCATTGAAATTCTACGCAAGTCCACAAAGACCTTCTTTAAATCCTACTTGCTCCGTGCGGATCTCCCACCCGTCCCAGGCCACAGCCATTTCCTCCTGGAGCTCCTCTTGAGGTCACTTGCTTGATCATTTCGTCACCTTTCACGTTTTCTGCATTGAGCTCCCTGAAGGCAGAAACCTTGAGGTGCATATCTTTGCGGCCCCACGGTGCCTACCTAATACAGTATCTCGTGCAAAAAAATTATGTCAGTAGATGGTGGTGATTGATGATCAGAATGAAAACATGACCAGGGATCTTGAAATAGATCATGAACCCCGGGTGAATACATCTAAAGTCAGTCTGGGGGTTCTCACTTGTTTTAAATGTGAAGGTGGAAACTGGCATGCAGTAGTTAAGAAGTCAGAGATCATAGAGTGGATTTCTCCTTGCTTCAGGTGACTCTTGCAAGACCTGTAGTTTGAATCTCAGAACACACGCAAATCCTATTTCTTAGCCCTGGGTAACATGAGAATAAGCTGGAGAATTTCAGGCATACATGCTGGTGACTGCGACTCACCTTCAGCCCAGTGAAGTCAGGAAATTAGTATCATTTTTAAAAAGCTTAACCAGACGATTTTAGTAAGAAGGCAGAACTGAGAACCACTGGTATAAAAGAAACTTTAAAGGTCATGAAATGCATTCATCCATCTGGTGTTTGCTTGCTACAGCTGCTCAGCCCTGAAAGAAGAGTACTTCTGCTGAGAGGGCGAAAGTGGCAATTTTCTGAAGCAGGCGTCCACTGCCACTTCCAGTCCTCTCAAGCTACTGACAAGGGTGACCCACTGTCCCTGTTTATCAGGGACTGTGCCGGTTTTGGCCCGGAAAGTCCTGCGCAGTGGGAAGCCCCTCATTTGGCCACCTTACTACCAATACACTCCTCCTTTGAATTCTACAGAATTGTCTTTTGATAAACTTCCTTTTGAAAAGAAGGGAGAGTATTTGGGGGGGGGGTGAGAGTAGATTATTCAGGGAAAATATGGTAATAATTATAACACTTGAAAACCTTAGCAGCCTTGAGGGGAAGGAAAGAGAAAAAGGCAAAACATCACAACAGGTTCTGAAAGAATTCCTACAAGTAAGATGAAACGGGGGGCTTCATTGCATGTCGTTAACTAAAGAACATCAAAATATGTATTCACTTTTATCTCTGCTAGGTAGATACATTAAGAATGATTTTGTGTGGGGTGGGGCAGTGGGTATAACTCAAGGGGTAGAGCCCATGCTTAGCATGCATGAGGCCCTGGGTTCAATCCCCAGTACCTCCTCTAAACATAAATTAAAAAATAAACCTAATTATCTCCACCCCACCAAATAAGAAAAAAAAATTTTTTTAAAGAACGATTTTGTAACATGAGAAAGCATTAAACAAAAATCCCAAATTTATAAATATAAATATAATCAGTGAAATTATAAGCTACTTGAGGATAGTTATTTTTGAAAGTAAGGAAACAAAAGACTTACTGAAGGCTGCATGGAAAGTTACTGACAGCACTCGGCTCCTAGGTCTTTTCTGGTAGGCTCTCTGGCCTCCTTCCTGCTACATCCTTTCCTTCTCAGCAAACGCTCAGCACAGTCTCTCCCTTTCAGATAAAGTAGATGTTGGTAGATTGATAGAAAAAGGGAAAGTATTTTATTATTAGAAATGATCTAACGGTTTACTTTGTAACTCATCATGAACGCCCGTTAGAGTTTTATTCTGGTGTCAGGGTCCAGTCCTGCGGTCTAGGGATGAATTTATCCCAGTTATTTTCCATTCAGGTCACGTTGATCACCGAGCAGCTGGTCCCATCCCTACATGGTTGATTCATTTCATTCACTGATTGCCAAAATTGCCAGATGTGTCCCAGTAATACGTCTGTCTTCATCACCAAATCACATCCACTGACTTGGCAGCACTTTGGTGATCAGCTGCCCAAGACACTGATGCTCCTGCACAGATGAAATTGGTAAACCAGATGTAGAAATGTCCAGTTTCATTGAAATTATGAAAGATTTTTCTCCCACTCTAAAAGTTAATAGGCTGCTATAGGAGAAAACATCAACAAATAAAACGTCTGACTTACCATGTTTGCCCTTTTTTCCTCAACCAAACATTTAGGTGATGTAATAAAACCCAGAGAAATCTATTGTAGGTGGGAAATTACAGATCAACTCACCCATCCTTTCCGAGATATGTTAATACATAGCACCCGAAAAGAAAAAAATGGGGAGAATTTATTTGTAGGCGAATAAGTTTGTGGTGTGCCAGGTTAAAAAAAAAAATCGATCCCCTGACTTGAATAGGGGAGGTGGAGAGCGTGGGACAGAGTCATGTTCCAAAATTATCCAACCACAGACCTCTGGAGGGACTTTATCCACCTCCTAATTTTATAGTTAAATCAACTATAGAAAGGTTAAGGGACTGACCCAAAGACAAATACTTGCCTTTTTTTCCCAGTCTCCTTTACCTGTCCCCCACTTTCCTATTGCTTCCCCTCATTGTCTGTAAGAACTTGCCCCTTGCTTTTTCGTGGCTGACAAGCTGCTTCTGGTTGACCAAGCATACTGGCGATCTGATGCCTAAAAATGGAAGTGAAAACAATTCACATAGAAAAGGTGTATTTTTAGAGATCAAGGGTTTCAGTTTCCTCTCATGTTCTGATTTTAATAGCTTTTATCTATTGGGCACTTACAATATGTCAGGCTCTTTATCTGCATTATATGATTTAATCCACATAACAACCTATGAAGTAGATAACAGTGTGTCCATTATCCTATTGGGGAGATTACTAGTTCCCTGAAGGCCACACGTTCCGTAAGTGAAAGAGTTGGGATTCAAAACAAGATCAGTCTTGACTATAAAGTTTTTCGTCTTGTCAAGCTCAAAGAGGTGACTGCAGCTCCATTAGAAGCGTTCTTGTTGACAACATGATTAAGTTTTTAGAAACTTACTGGTCCATAATTGAGCATGGCACAGAATAGAGAGAAGTACATAATTTCAGGTAGACAAATTTGTAAGAAATGTACTCAGGAAAATATAAACACATTCAAGTAATATATTAAAAGGATAACAAACAAGCTGACTTAAATTTGTTTGGGGGATGAGGTGAGGATATATGCATTCTTAAGCCAAAAATAGATCCCCTTCAAGCCAATAAAAGGGTGGGTACATAATTGGAAGGTGACCTGTGTATGTAATTGTGAGAATTTCTCATGTGGATATTTTCTTACTGGCTAACTGAGTGAATAACTGGCATTTCACAGCTAATATTCCATGACAGAGATTACTCAGCTGCCTTCCAAGGGAGCGACTATTGTTTAGTTATCTTAAAGTCACTTCATTTTCTGCAGTCTCTTTTCTTACTTAATAAATTTACATACCTTTTCCCGAAATAGTTATTTATTTGGGCCAATCCTCTTCCTATTCTGTTTTTAAATCATTTTCTTGCGGTCCATTTCTTTCTTTTTTCCTCCCCCCATTATTCCTCCATCTCTCCCTCCCCTCTTCCCTCCTTCCCTCCTTCCTGTGTATTTAAAAATTGATGTGGCATCGGCCTCAAACAGACTCTTTGTCCAAATTTCTAGAGCCAAGATAACAGTGAGATTCCCTATAAAGGTAAATTTATGGAGGAATTCAACTCACTTTGCTGGGGGTCCCTAGAAAATAACAGAGAATTAAAATGATTTTGGCACTGTCCTACCTGAAAGTAGTCATTAGGTAGTTAGTAGTTGATTTGAGGCAACGCCTAAAGTTCTCTGGATAAACTAACTCGACTAACGTGAAGTATGTAATAAGTACGCGAGGACAAGCTAAAATTGACAAGACTGGGAACTTGTGGTTCTGTCAGATTGAACACATGCATGTATATCTTCTTCTTCCAAACATCTCCCTAAAATTGCAGCAGAGAATCAAAAAACTATAAAGAGGCAGAAAGTGAGAATGAGAGAGAACAGAGGAAGAGGTGGTACCGAACAAGAGATGCTGGCAAGCTTGGGGAAGACGGCCCAGTGATGGAGGGTGGGGGTGGCTGAGGGGGACTGAGAGAAGCCTACAGATTCATTCCACGGGACCCTGGGGAGGCTTAGGAAGCGTGTGAGGGTGAGACTGGAAAAGGGGAACTGGTTAACAGTCGTTACCGAGTAGTTAGTAGTACTTAGTGGGACAGAGAGAGTGTATAGAACAGCTTGGCCCTGTTCCTCTCCAGCCTCACACTGCTGCTACCAAATCTCCATCCCCCCTGGAGGCTTGAGGCATCGTCCTGGGCTAAACTGAATCAGAGATGCTCTGGACTCAGGGAAACAAGGCCCAGGATAAAGAGATGAAACCAGGGGAACTGAGTGAAAGTCCACAGAGTGAACAGATAAGACCCTCCTGGACTGTCCCACAGCATAGCTCCCAGAGCACCTGTAGCCACAGACAGGCTCCTGAAACAGAAGTTTAAAGAATTCTTAGCTAGAGGAACTGAATAGCTCAAAGAAGTAACCTGACTGGCATTGGAGTGTCCCTAGCGAAATGGCTGGGTTCCCACCCGGTTACCTCCCAGGGATGCCTGCCAGGGAGTAAGCACATCCTCCCCCAACTCAGGTCTCCAGTCATTTGTGTAGGGACTCACTGCATCTGACTATAACTGAAGCCTACACTTTCTTTCCATATATATATATGTATTTGATAAATGTCACATGTATATATGAATATCTTAAATATAGATGGTGAGAGGGTCACCAGATATTTGAGTATAACCCCCAACAAAAAATGCAGTAAAATAGAGAGATCAAAACGGGGGGGGGTGGTTGGGGGACTTAGAGAAAATATAGATAATTCAAGAAGCAAAAGAAGAGCTTTTAAAAACCTATAGTATCTTCCAAAAGATGGGAGACAGTATTATTTCCATGAAAATAAAACAGAAGTTATATATATATATATATATTATATATATAATATATATATAATATAACATGTTTATATATATATAAGAAACAATCAGAAAATAAGAAAGATATCTTGGAAATTAAACTCATGGTTAAAAAAAATTATTCAGACATGTAAAAGATAAAGTCAGGCAAACTTCCTAGAAAGTAGATAAACAAGCAAAGATGGACAGTGGTGGGAATAGTGGGGGAAAAGAAGGCAAGGAATGTAGTGGATCAATCCACGGGGTTCAACGTTTCAACCGCAGGCGTTCCAGAAAGAGAAAATAGGAAAAAAAAAAAAAAACAACAAACGGTGGGGAGACAAGTATCAAAGAACAATACAAGAAAAATTTTCAAATCAGAATGACAGGAATTTCCAGTTTTAAAGGGAAGAGCAAGTTCCTAGACAGTGGTTAAGAAAAGATCCTTGTTAAGTTTCTTTAGAACACCAGGGATTAAAAGGAAGAGTCCAAAACCTTCTGGAGAAATAAAGCAGGTCCCAGATAACAGATCAGGAAAGCCAGCGGCATCCGACTTCGCCGCCGCAGCCCTGGAAGCTGGAAGACGGTGAAGTTCAGCCTTCAGAATTCCGAGGGCAGTGGTTTTTTCACTCGGACCTAAATGGCAAGCGTAACTGGCAAGCACGTGCGAGAGCAGAGTTAGGACATTTTTCAGACACGCAAGGAAGGTCTCAGCAAATTTACCTCCCGTGTACCTTTCCTCAGGAAGCCACTAGAGAATGAGGATCTACAAAAATGAGGCTGTAAACCAAGAAAGCGGAAACCATGGGATCCAGGAAACGGGGGACCCAGCACAGGCGAGAGGCACAGGGATTTCGCAAGATGCTGTTAAAAAGAAGCCCCAGGACAACAGGTGGGCAGCTGGCCTGGGAAACCAAACCGCGAGACCTGACGGACTCGGGGAGGCTCCTGGAGGGAAAAGCACGTCTGACAGATTAACTGACTCAGATGATCACGTTAAAAAAAAAAAAATGTGTTTTAATAGGGTTTTTATAGTTCCTTTGAAAAGTTCAAGAGCAGTCAGTAATAGATACACACAAAAAGGAAGGAAGAAAAAGACAACAGCAGGAAGAACGAAATATTGAACAAGCCAGGATGTGGGTTCTAACACTATGTGGCCCGAAAGTAAACAGTATTACATAGTGACAGCGGTGTAAACACAGAGTATCAGTTTACCACAAACTGCTGTGTAACCTACTGGAAAGACGGGGGAAGGATGCTTATGGGGAGGTGGCGATGGTGGAAGACAATGTCACATTGTCCTCATTTGGCACAGTAGGAAGACATTAGATAATCTCTAAAAAACTGATCATTTAAGAAAGATCAGTGTACACACATTACCTCAATAAACGGAAGCAAATTTCAGAATTACAAGTGTCCTCTCCCATGACAGGATTCAGCCTCCTTGAAGGGGAGGGGTGGGTTCGATTCACGGGTTAGTCTTCCTGCCCCGGGCCAGCCCACAGATTAACCTCTGGTTGGGGCAAAAGTCTTACCTGTACAGCAGGCTGCTTGCTCTGGCAAATCATTATCTTTCATAATAAAAATAAACCACAAAAAACGTGGCTTCTGAGGAGCAGGAGGGGGTGGTGGAGACGGGGGTGCGGGGTAAGGGGATTGCTGGTTTTGATGAGAGGCCTTGAAACACTCCTTACCTCTTGACACAATGGGCATGTATGACTTTGATAAGTATTGAGTTGTTTTTTTTAAAAAGACTGGATATAGAAATAAAGGTTATAAAACCAAAGTGCGCAACACCCCCTCCCGCCAAAAAGAGCAGAGACAGAGAAGGAGGGACACTTTGGCGGTGCTTCTCTTGATATCTTTCAGGACTCATTCGTTTATCTCACGTCTGATGACAAAGTCAGAGCCTCAGAATATCTGCCAGCCTCCCTCCAACCAACTTGTTCTGTCACCAGCAGTCACCCCCCCACATTCTGTGTTTAAGCTCTACTGGGCCACTTTATGTCCCCTTTATAACACCTGCATTTTCTCTCACCTGGGCCTTTGCTTATAGTGCAGTTATATTTACCTTCCATCCATACATGTTACACACACACACACACACCCCTCCCAAAGTCCCCTGGTTCCACCTCCATCCCTCCCTGCTTATCTGTCAGCCAGCATCCCTCTCTGATCATAGCATCCTCCCCTTTCCTTCTTTACCATAATTCCTGTCGCATTGTCCTTGGCACCACTTACCACACACCGCTTTGAAATCACCGTTGTTTTTTCCCCTTGTTCAGTCTTTGTTAAGAGCTCGCAGGTGACAAGGACAGGGACCATATTGCACTGATATTTATCCCTCCTCTAGAGCCCGGCAGAGTACTGATATAATTCAGGTACTGCCCCCAGATAATAATTAAATGAATAAATGAATCTTTCATTAAATGTGAAATCTGTTGGGTCATATGGCCCAGTGCTAAACATCTGTATCCATGTAAATAACTATTACTGGAAGGTAAGGAGTTTTACTTGTTTTCCTTCCTCCTAAAGGGGAAGATGGTACCCAGAGTCCAGAGGGTTAACTCCTCCCTGAAATTTTTGATAGTGCTTCCTGTGTGGGAAATGCAGAAAACTTGTCACCTGGAGGGTTTTTATTTGACTCTGCAGGGGTTTCAGGGTAGCCTTGTATTGAGGGAGATGTTGCAAGTAGGAAGTCACCTTGGCTTCCAGATAGAGAAACTCCCAGCCATCCCCCTGCACCTGGTGGATGTAGCCCAGCCTCAGATGCGGCAGGAAAAGGGAGAGCACTGACGTGAAGCAGGCATTCTGTAAATACTCAGTGATGACATGGTCATCTGGTCGAATGGCCCATGAGGGTTCACGGCCACAACTGCTCCCACCTAATTAAAGCCCCTTTCTACCTCGTCAGGCTTTATACCACACTCCCCGAATCTCCTTATAACCACTCAGACGATCACCTAACAAATTAAAAAAAGGGATTAATCTAAAACATTCCCTTTGTGGAAATAACTAAATATCGATCGGTCTTACGGTATACGCA
This sequence comes from Camelus bactrianus, assembly GCF_048773025.1. Lineage (NCBI taxonomy): Eukaryota > Metazoa > Chordata > Mammalia > Artiodactyla > Camelidae > Camelus > Camelus bactrianus. The sequence continues at coordinate 19,486,394 of NC_133552.1, forward strand.
AATAGTGGAGAACTATGAAGCCATCAAAAAGAACGAGGTGGACCTTTAAGTCCTGGTACAGCAAGGGCTTCAACATGTGCTGCTAAAGGAAAAAGTGAATGTGGAATAGGATGACCTTCTTCATGTGTCTGCTCAAATACCACCTTTTCAAAGAGGCCCTCCTTAACCACTGCATTTATAATCGCAAATGCCCCCCTCCCCAGCATTTTCATTACCATTTATCCCTATTGGACATAATTTCACTTGTTATTTTATGATCTAGCTCCCCTACTGGCATGTCAGGTGCATGAGGGATGTTGTGTGTGTTTTATTTACTCTTCCCCCCACCACCCTGGAAAAATGAATGGCCAGATGAATGAATTCGTGGAACAAGTTTATTATTTGCATAGGAGGTTACTCTTTGCGTAGAATTTCTAAAAGGCTACACCAACCTAGCAGTAGTTATCTCTGTGCAGTAGAAATGAAGGCATGTGGGTGGAAGATGGACTTTTATTGTCTATATCTTACCATGTACATGCATCTGTTTTTAAAATAAAAACACCAGTTTAGTAGGGAATCTCATTGAAAGTGTTTCTCGAACGGCTATAATGAAATACAGGTGATTCAGTCAGCATCGTTTACTTCTGGTCTCCAGGTAATGAGCACCATTCAGAATTTCTCTTCTTTTCAGAAGTCAAGCTATAAATGGCCACGATTCAAGTCCATGGACTTTATATTTTATGAAGCCTTTACCAACAGAGACTTTTTATTTTCCATCAGAGTGGAAACATCTGTACTTATGTTGCGGTAGGGGAAAAAATTGGGTTTTTAAGTCAGACACTTATGTCTTCTAACTTATAGCTGAGTGACTTGGGGCAGGTTACTGAACCACCCTGAGTCTCAGTTCCCTTACCTGTAACATTGGGATGATTTTTCCTATGAGCAAAAGATGTTGTCCAAGCAAAACAAGGTGAAGTCTGTACATTCAGTGCCGAGCAGTATCTGGTTCAAAGCAGGGTTCAGTCAGTGTCAGGCTCTCCCCTCCCCGCTGTAGAAGGTGACCCAGGGATATTCTTACCCCTGACTACTCAAAGCGTGGCCCCAACATCACCAAGGACTTTATTAGAAATGCAGAATCTCAAGCCCCACCTGATCTAATGAATCAGAATCTATAGTTTAACAAATACCCAGGTCATTTTTAAGCACAGCAAAATTTAAGAAGCTCTGTTCTTGTGTTTCTTACAGTACTGTTTCAGACAGGCTTGTATTCATCATGTTTTTTATCTTCTGTATTTTACGAGATGTATCTTGACATCTTAGAGTCTTGCAGAAGCCAGGGAGGCATAGCCCTTCCCAGACTTAGCTACTTTTTAGAGAGAGCACTGTCTGGGAGCACACTTTTGATTTGCACGCCCCACCTGTGCCCTTTTACCAGGCTCCTGCAGTCCAGGACACTATCTCCCTGCCCTAAATCACCCTGGGGCCAGGTACCAGACAATGAGATATCACCCCTGGACCCCAGAACCTACTGAGATTATTTAAACCGTCCAACCCTAAACCTTCTTACCCTGCCTTGCTTTGTCTTTCCTGCAGAAACCACAGAAAAGGTTCTGGCTCACATCTTTTCCTTATTTCCCCTGCTCCTGACCAACCTTGGTACCTCCCCATGTAGCCCTTCACGGCACCTCCTCTTGGGAGCTACGTGTAACACACTATCTTTTCAGCGGCCAGCATCTCTAATTTGTTGGCCATCCCATACCTGAATAAAACCAACACATGTGAAAACAAGGCTGCCCTCTTAAACTTTTTTCCAGGTTAAATGCCACCTACGACTCTGCCCCATTCACCTTGCCAGCTTTAGTCTCATTGGGAGAAGTGTGAGGGTGCCCAGCAGAGCCAGGTGTTCTGGTGGGGTGGGACTGACAGGCTGAAATGTAAGAGGAGGCTTAAGCCACTTCATCAGCCTGAACTTACTTTTAAATAAAGATGATCAAGGATAACCATGAACAAGGTTGTAAATCTGCTTAACGCAGTATGACTACATTGAATGCCAGTGATGCTCCTTGAGCACAGGCTTTGAACATTTCAGAAACTGCTATTGCAAATGATTAAGACCTCCAAGATAATGGAACAGTTTGAATTGAAACACACAGACTCATTTACAGTATTCTGAGATGTCAAGGAAACAGATGAAAACCTGCCATCCACATCTATTCATTTTTTTTTTCCCTGTGGCTTCTTAATATGGTCTATATGTTTTAGGGAGAAATAACTCTTGCGAGGGAGCGGCTTTTGTGTTACCAAGCAGCTTCCCTTCCCACATTTGCATTTGCCTCTTGTCTCTTCTGTTTTGAAGAGTCCTGATATATGGAAGTGAGCTAACTGCAGCTGAACTTAATAAAAGCAAATATTAAAAAAACATACAAGGGACTTTTCTCCCTATGACTGAGAGAAAAGAATACAATAAGGAGTATCTATTTCAGAAATATTCCACATTTGTTAGATAGGACGATAAGAACTGAAGATAGTAATTTTATGGTAACTTTCCCTTTATAATTTTTTTAAATATGATTTTATTAAGAAATTAGGATTTGATTAGCAGCTTTTAATTAGAAATGTTGGACAAGGAAGTTTTCCATTATCATATGACTATCAATTTTGCTTCCATAAAAAAATTAAACCCTTACCACACACACACACACACACACACACGAGTAATGTGGGGTGATGTACATGATAACTAACTTTATCGCGGTCATCATTTCACTATGTATGTGTGTGTGTTGATGAAAAAAATTGAGCAATAGTCAAAGAAAGAAAGAAATGGAAATTTTATTCAAGCCACCCTGAGGATTGTAACTCGAGAGACAGTCTCTCAGGGAGCTCTGAGAACCATCCTGCAGAGGTCGGGGGGAGGGGCAGCAGATACGTGATTTTGGAGAAGAGGGTACTGCAGTCAAGCACACATCTTGGTAGACGTTCACTGCTATTTGCAAGGAACATGGTTAATGATTTTAGTGCTTTTCTAAGTATGGGAAGATGCAAGAATCTGAGTTCATAAAACTCTCCTGAAAATATCTCACTATCTGAGGGGTCTGTCCTGCCAGTTTTCCTAGAACACAAAGTACCTCCTTCATCCTGATCTTTGCCCTGAATCCCTTTCAGGGTGTGTTGTAGGTCAGCATCTGCAGGAGTTAATGACACGAGTCTGGTAGAACTGGATGGTGAGCAGCCTTCTTTATTTTACAGTCCCCTCCTTTTCGGTCTTAATTTCGACCAAGGTTCTGGAGGCATTCCATGACCAGTTTGTCCCGCTGTGCTAGGAATGTGCATTCCCAGGTGGGGCAAGCATTTCATTGCTAGGCCTCTCAAAGTGCTGCTGCTGAATTAGGCCCTGTTAGCAGAAGCTGAAAGCCCAGTTTTGTACGTAAGGGATCTGAGGCTCTGTCATGGTCTCGGACACGGTTCCCCCTTGTTGTTTCTTCCCATATCCAGAGTGACACTATTGCAATCATCGATCTTACAGAACTGTATGTTTGGTCAGTTGTTTCAGGACATCAGTTTTTTTTTTGCTGTTGGAAGCTCAGTCATACATTTGGTCATGCAAGAAACTCATAATCTGGTAAAACAGGCAGAAATACAAGGAATAAGGTTAGTAGCATTAAAGAGGTTACAAGTAAGTATTTAAGTGAGAACACCCACTAGGTGTGGCCCAGTATCTCCCCAGTCGTCTGACCAATCTGTTCTGCACCAATCTGTGTCTTTAAGGGAAATGACATATTGACATTGTCCATAAAGTTCACCAGAGATGTCTGTACATACACGTGAGTGGTGGGTCATTGTGACCGCTTGTAGGACTGAGAAAGGAATGCTGTCTTCTAAGGAGTTACATGGCTGATGCCAGAAGAAAGGAAAATCGATCTTTATGGTGGAGCTGGCATTTCTGCTATTGGGGAGGTCTGGTCAATGCATAAAGCAGACGCCTGATGCAACATACAGAGGGGAGGGAGGAGGCCCAAGCGGGCAAAGGAAAAATGTTTGTTTTGAAATTGGTCTTGTCTTGCCTTAAAATATGAATTTTTATTTCATCCCATGTATATCAAATCCTGTTTATACATACCTTATACAATTTTGTTTGTCAATTATACTTTGATGAAGCTGGAGGAAAAAAACTTACCTGTCATGACCACAAAAAGAATCTTTGGCTGCAGGTATCAGGATTTTGCTTCCCAGAGCTGGTCCTATCAGACTCAACACTCCTGCCCAAGCTGTGTCTAAAATTTGACTTGTGGCCTGTACGAATGACGTCCCTGGAAACCACATGCTTGTTTCTCAGTAGGTATTTTGTTTGATTGCTCCTTGACCCTTTTCCAAGAACCCTAATTTGCCCAAGGGAGTCTCACACAGGAAAAGGGTGCTTGCATCTGCTTAGGGAAATGTGCCTGAAATAATGCCGTATTTAGAACGGAGTAACAGAATGGAATGGAATGGATTGATCAGCCAGTTTGAGCAGGCAGAGAGCAACCCGGGCCTCGTAACTCATATAAAAGGAGCCTGCAGCCAAGCACTTTGCCCAGACCATCTGCCAAGACCCATCTCTATTCAAGGAACGTGGTCTCTGTAAACTCCGTGCAAAATTCTTACTCCTACAAATGCCTCGAGGCATGCTATCTCATCTTAAGTTTCACTTATACTTCTAAGATGGTGCGGATTTCTCGATTCAGCCCTGCAGACCCCAGTGTAGAAATTGCTGTCCGAGGTATGTTACCCATTTTAAACTTCCCTGAGCTCTGGGTGGTGGTAACACTGTGCCTGGAAGGTAGAGCGCTTTCTTGGTGGCCTGGAGAGGTGGCGAGTGTGCTAATGCCCGGCTTCCCCCCGGGGAGAGCTAGATTCTGCTTCTTTCTTACTCACTGAGCTTGAAATGAACTGGCAGTCAGAAGTCGGGAGCTGACGTCTCATCTAGCAGAATGGAGGACGAATTGAGGCAAATGAAAAAACAAAAAGAAAAGCAACAGAACATTGCCCCTGCACAGCTCTTTTGTGCTTCTTCATTTCCCATTTCTGCTACTTTGTCTTTTTCCTCTTCATTTGTCTGCCAAGAAAATATAATTGATTTGTTTATAGCCATAGCCTCAAGGTGGGCAACCCTGAAATGTCATAGGTGGCAATAAAAAACTTCTTAAAATAAGTTTGAAAAACCTGAAGCTGAATTGATTTCTTTCCATCTTAATCTTTTTCTGCTATTTAATACCAGTAAAAAAAAAAAAAAAAATCAACCACTGACCGTATTTCAGTTATCAAGGCTAAGCTTAAATAAAGCTCTCTTTTATGTAGAGTGGTAAGGAGAGTTTACCTTTTAAAAAAAAAAGTGAAATCCATCTTTGCACAATTAGCAAATTATTAAGCGACCTTTCCTTCAGAGTCTGCAAGCCGTTGCTTGTTTTCACTAATAAGAGTACATGTTTTACAAGGTTCATGTTGATTAATTGACAAATGCTGATAAAATCAAAGCAGGGCTGAAATGCAGTGCCCAGCTGCAGCATAAATTACTTCCGTTCAATAATGTTTCAAGTGCCTATACATTTATGGCTCACCTTTCAATAAATATCACTGTCTTAATTGAAACATCCGTTGTGGAGATTTATCTCTGAAGATGACTTATCAGGAACCCTGGCGAGGACTGAACATTTCTACACCTGTGTGTGCTTTTCTGCGCAATTAAAGGCATCGATTGCTGTGAGCATTTTAAAAATGGATGCTTTATGTTGTATGTGAAATGAGCACTAACGCATTTTAATGTACTTTGGAAATCATGCACCCTTGATTGGCCTAAGTATAGTGTTCCCCACATTTATGGAGAGCTTCAGCTATGAAAGATAAATACATAAATGCTCTAAACTAGTAGCCTTTAGTGAAGGGCATACTAAAATCATGACATTGACATGTTCATTGACATCCAGCTGTTTTGGCAGCTCTGTCGGACTCCATTAGCAGGTCTGTAGCTGACTGTTTTTCATCCTCAGATGTGTTTCAGGTTGGAGATGCTTGGCCAAACCCAGATTCCTGTTTTAGCTTGTGAGTAAATAGATGTGTCCAGAGGAACCTCCCGCATCCCAGGTCAAATCTGAGGGTGCCACGGACCCCGGCAGGAGGGGAATGCACATTAGGTCCCGACTGTCCTGCAGGGCTCCCTGCCCACCAGGTAGACGCACGGACCCCAGTGCCTCAGGAACACCGTAGCATGCAGATTCAGGGCTCCAGGCGATCTGATGGTTATGTTTTGGGGCATCTTCAAAAGCCCTGCCTCATCCAGATTCCTAGGAAATTACATAACCTCCGAAAATGCCTTTGACATACTTTTCTCAACAAAATCATCTTAATTCAACAAATAGGCATCAGTTGTACTGGACGCCAGGCACTGGGGGTGCAGATACAAACCCAGACTCTCTGTCCTGAGTTACGGTATCCGTGCATAACTCTGAGCATTTGCAATTTGTTATCTGAAAGATATCTTTGCATAGTTTGTCAAAATATTTGAATCCCATCATGTACCAGGCACTATTCTAGGTGCTCAATAAAACCTCCAGGTGTTTCCTTTCCTCAGTGATTGTCGGAGACTGCTGTTGTTCTGGCGGCCCTCTAAGGCAAATCTCCCTTGGGAGTTTCTGTGGGAGCTGCCTCAGTTGCTGGGTACTAGGTAACAGTTGTACTCCAGAGTACCACAGTTGCCAGACCCGGACCGAGATCAACAGAACTGAGCCGAGACCATCACTCTGAACTCTTTCAGAGGGTGCGTTGCCCTCAGGATGGACACGAAGGTCATGGGGCAGGAATGTGGGGTTGGGCGATGAGGAAATTCAGGACGGTCTGGGCCAGTTGGAATGAAGCTGATTTTGGAATGTGGATCCCAGGAGAGGCACATTAAACTGGCAAGCCAATGCTGAGGGCTGGGCCGAAGTCACATTTGGCTAGGAAAGGGTAGAATTCCAAGTGACTGAGCAGAAGTTTGACTAGTGGAGGCAGCCAGTTAGAAGAGATCTGAGCGGGTGAGTGGCTGGAGCCGTCATTTCATCCAGGATGTGAGCATTCCAAAAGATCAGCCACTGCTGGGGCGGGCTTCAGCCATCACGGGAACGAGGTGTAAGGGTAATAAACAGGGAGAAAATGTCTTCCACTGAACTTGGTCATGGGAAGTAAAATATGCCTCCAGTTACCTAGGTCCCAGGCTGAAAGCAGGCCGGGCAGCATGACACAGAATTTCTGAGTCTTGCATTCTCTCAGCCCAGACATTATTAAGACAGTGTCTGGCCTGCAGCAGACAGACACCCCATAAGTACTCCACTGAGCTGACCTGTGTTCCCAGAGGGAGGCAGGTTCCAAAATGAAGTGGTTCTTACATGGCGGTATGAAAGTTAAATTGCTTAATAGAGACAACAACAGAAACACACAGGAGAGTCAAACACCCGAGGAGGAGGGTCGTTTGTCTAACTGGTAGACGCCCTGTCTCAGTCCTTATGTTGTTCCCTCCCTTGGTTTCTTTCCTGGGGGGTGGCATTTAGCAAGGATTGGGCAACGCTGTACGGAACCCAGGGAGTTGGGTTTGTGTGAGGTTAGCCGTTAGCTGGTCAGAGGCAGTTCCTTGTGGGAGCGTTCAGAAAGAAGGAAGTGGAAAGGGGAAGGCAGATTAAAATCCTGGCAAACTCCCAGGTGAGTCTTCAAGATGCCAGAATTGGGCTGACTTGCTTGCGGCACCCAGAATCTCTCCTGATCTCCCCTCGGGTAGGCACTGCCTGCCCATCTCCATCCCCCAGAGGCTCTTTTATGTTGGTGATGATGCTGCCGGTACAGAGAGTGGGAAAGATTATCCTGTAAGACCTTAATAAAAGCCCTATTGTGCTAGTGTTGTACATCACACATGGAAGCTGTAAAATAGCTTCCTAAAAAGCTTTTTAAACTTGTCTCACGCCACCAAGTTGGCCAGGTGGGATATGACAAAGACCCCCCCAGCAGCATTTATGCAGACCTCCATTCTGAGCCCTGAGGCAGTGAAGGGCCACAGAGCCAGTCCTCACGGCACTCCTGAGCCAGTATTCCCTGTTTTGACACTAGATGGGGCATTGTTATTATTACAGTGGCTCTAAAATATGAATCTGTGAAACCCGGAAGGATGAAACATTTCTTCAGAACATCACACTGTGCGATGGAATCAGAGAACAGTGGGAGAGAACAGCCATGTAAAGCGTGCAGCCCGAACTCTGGCTTTTCATTTCCACCTGAGACCCAGAACTAGAAGCCAGAACCCAAGACTCATGAGCCCCAGGCAGCCCCATAGCCCCCCCATGGACAGGAGGGCATGACACCTGGATCTAGGGAGCCAAACCCTCAGCTTTCTGAAGCTGCCTCCTTCTACGTGGGGAATAGTAAGAGGGTTCAATCTCCAAGGCACATCTTCCTACAACTTGGCTCTACTGGTCGATGGCTCAAAGAAAAGTAAACAGTGAACGCAATCCAGACACTTGGTTTGTTTATTTATTTATTTGATTGAAGTATAGTCAGTTTACAATGTTGTGTCAGTTTCTGGTGTACAGCATAATAGTTCAGTCATACATATACATACATATATTCATTTTCATATTCTTTTTTATTAGATGTTACTACAAGATATTGAATATAGTTCCCTATGCTCTACAGTATAAACGTGCTGTTTATCTATTTTAAATATAGGAGTTAGTGTCTGCAAATCTCGAACTCCCAATTTATCCCTTCCCACCCCCTTTCCCCCGGTAACCAAACCTCGTTCTCTTACACACACAGGCACACACACACACATACACTTACACACGCAGGCACACCACTTTGAAAAAATACCAGTATGAAAATACCGGTACTTCATTTCATAAAATGTGAATAAGCAAGATGCAACGTATTATATTTAGGTCCCAGCTAGCTTAAATTCCCCTTAGGTTTTTAACCCCAGTTTCATTAGCTTCTGGGCACTGTGAAAACCCATCAAAGTCTTGTCCTCTTGGTCTCTCAGCCTCTTAGCATCATCTTCATTTGAGTATTAGAACCTGAATGAAGGTGGAGACTTCCCAGAACTCTTTTCCTCCATCCATGTCTACCCCGGGGACCCTGCTCCCCCCTTACTTTTCCCTCTGTAGCAGAAGAGGAACACAGTGCAAATCACAAAGTCTGCAGCACAGCCTTCATCTCCATTCAGGATACCAGTGCGATTAGGTGGCTGGGAGAAAATGATCAGTCTCTCCTCGCTGTCTCTCCTCCCTTCTGGCTAAAAGGACCCAACACAGAGCAAAATTCTTACACACCCTGTGGGTGATAGGGCTTTACAGACTTTTTCATAGCAGACCCTCTTTCTTAAAGAGATTGATTTCATCTGTGTTGCAAGCAGACCGAAAGGCGTGGTTGTTGCAGCGTGAATCTCGTGGTTTCAGTGCCAGCGCTTCTCACTCACAGGCCAGCAGCGCTGATTCCGACCATGACTTCAGTGAGGGAAGCATCCTCATTTTCTCTGTCCCTACCAAGGTACTTTCAGTCCTCTTCTTGTTACTTGTACTTCCTAACTGTTCTAGGGAGTTTGGCAGAAGGGCAGGCTAGTGCGAAGGAAACCATCTAATTTGCGATCATTATTTTATGTGAGTCTTTGCAAACTGAAGTCTCGTTGAAGGAAAATACTTTCAAAAGTCTGACTATAAACACTTGGCGTGGGCGGGCTGGTTTGATTTTCCCTGGCTTGGAATGCTCTCCAGTGCCTGTGCTAAACCTTTACGACGCAACTCAGATGTCACCTCCTCTGCTGAGTCCCTACCCTTCCGACTCCCACATCCCCTCCCGAAGTCCTCACTCTTTACTCTGCTCTGCCAGAGCATGCGATTCACACCACCAGGATATAATCCCAGGACGTTACAACCAGGTACACGTGTCTCTCCTGCCAGCCCTGTCGTGGGCTCCTCGTAGGCAGGACCAGCAGACGGTGCCTGACTCATCTTGCGTCACCTGCTCAGAGCATAGTGGCTGAGATGCACTGGCACTTCTGTACGTACTCATGGGGTCAATTCAAATTATGTCAGCACCAGTTCTTAATATAAGGGTTCTGAAGTATTGGAAAGTGTATCAAGTAGAGGTGTAATGCAAAAACCATACTCTTCTGAAATTTTCTGAAGAAAGCATTTTATATTCTTATTTTTAAGGGGCAAGTGTTATATAAAATGAGGCACGTGTTCCCATGCACATGGGGATGCTGGTCAGCTATTTGTTCCCCATATCTAAGTAGGATGGACATTTTTGTCACAGATGCGCTTTGCTTTATGCAAAAGATGTTACACTAGAAATGTGGGTGTATCTAATGTCTATAAATCAAATTATTTATTAAAATGCAATAAGGGAGCAGTTTAAAGAAAGCATTTTCCCAAGTGAAAGAAGATAACTTTCCAAGTAAAAGGAATAATTTCTGGACTTACCTGAGAACTTGCCTATTGTGAAGAAGTACTTTTCCTAGAATGACAAAGGCTCTCCTGTATTCCAGTCAAAATTCACCTGGCATTAGCCTCATGCTTTTCCATAGTCTATTTAAAACACTGGACTTAATCCGAAGATTTTTAATTTATACCACAGATATTCTTGGCTCACTAACATGAGTAACTCTTCTCGCTGTCACAAAATTGGTATGTATATTATGTATTATTTCTGGTTCAGCTAATAAAAAAATTACTTTGGGCATTTAATGATCTTAACACAAATCTTGTTGGAAGGAGTCAGTATATAGTTCTCTGGCTTTGCTGGTGGAACTGGGGGCTGGTGTGAATGTCTACGCAGCCCTGGAATGTGGAAAGGGGACGCCAGGCACCAGGCTCAGAGAAATACTTACCGTCCAAAAAACCCAAGATGTTGTACTTGGGACTGAACTTTTATATGAGTTTTATTTAAATATTTCCATATTCCTTTTCTCTAGAGGGAACTAAAGAGAGGCGTGGCTTAGTGTGAGTCTGGGGTTATTGCTGTTCGAGTTTGTAGTGAATGACTGGGCGTCGGCCCTCTGCATTCAGAATGCGGGGCCACTGCTTTCTCTTCTGCCATCTCCCGGTCGAGGGCACAGCAGAAGGCCTTTAATAATGCATGCACTGAGTCTGAAGAAAACAATATTCTTGGCCCCGGAACTATGCTTCGAACACATTCTCAGCGAATGCCATGTGGAAAACCGAGTGCTTTTAGACTGAGGTTCTGCCTCGCATAAATAAAACACGCGGGTGTTGGCCTTTTCCAGTAAACAATACTGGAAATGTTGAGTACCTCTAAAATTAAAACGCAGCTTTTAAAATGTGCTCTCATTTTCATGGACAGCTGAGGCCTGCCTGTGCTAGTAGCCAGCTGATCTTAGGTCTGCAAAGAGCTTGGGCATCAGTCACTCTCGGTTCTTCTTTGATTGTTTTAGCTTCACGTGAAGCTCTGGGGCCTGCTCCATTCAGTTCTCCCTGCATTTAAGGCGTTTTGATTTCCCAGATCTTGCTCATGTCTCAGCATTTGTCTCACGAGCATCACATTTGGACCAACATACATGCCCCCACCCAATTTTACTTAAGTAGTAAAGCTGATCTTGATTTTTTTAGGATCTTAGTTATTTCTACCTCACTTTAAAAAATGTTTTTATTGGCTGTGTCTTTTCTTATCCCTAAAAAATATCTAAGGACAAAAACCCCACCTTGTTGTGAAATCTCATCCAGCTTTTAGTACTGGTCCTTGGGGGTCAGAACACGTAGAGCCACGTGGCTGCCTGGAGGTTGCATTTACCCAAAGGTGACCATTACTAGCGGACCCTCAGTACTGCCTTGGGGCAGGTAGGTCCTGGGACGGGCCTCCAGGTGGGAGAGTGGCACCTGACCTATTCCACCAGATTAAAAATTAAAATCTGTTTAGAAGCAAGCTGCTCACTTCTAGCCTGGAGCATCTAGTAGTCCCAGGTTAATGAATGTGCTTTAAAGGAATAGTGTTTCCTTCCTCCTTGCTTCAATTTCCCCCTCTCTCTTTTTGTTCTACTTTTCTTGTGTGCCTGCTTTCCTGTTTGGACAATGAAAATAGCCGTCATAATTCTAATACTCTGATCTGAGATACTGATTCAGAAAGACATACAGCCTTTGTAAGAAATGACTTATGTAAATTTAGCTGAGCGTAATTTTCGATCAGTTAACTGATATCTCTAGTTAATAGAGGATCCTTTTTTGATTATAGCTGTTCGGGGAAAACTGCAAATAACATAAAAACAAGTCTGCATCCTAGAATTTAGCTAATACCCTGGATGTGATCTGGAATTATTCCAATGTCTTAAACCTACATTTATATATCCAGTACTATGTCCGGACTTTAGAGTGATGATCTGAATACATCAGAAATATGGAAAATCAACAAGTCAGTTCTGTATTCTTTCTTTGTCTTTCACAGTCGTGGTGTCTTGGAAGAGTACTGGTTAGTTGTCTGCAAGATGTCTTTGATGTGATTTTTGTCTGATATCCTTTCATGATTAAATTGAGGTTATACAACAGTTTTGTCCAGGATACCACAGAGGTGATAACATCCTTCTCAGTGGCCCCACTACCAAAGGCCGCAAGATGTCAATGTATCTTACCACTACTCTTAACATCTTTTTGATAACGTCAGTTGAAACAACATGACTTTCTCCTTGGTAACCCAAATTGTATCGTCAATTAGAATCTAGTATTCTTCTGTCATTCTGATAATTGAAGTTTATGTTTACCATTTTAATAAAAACATGGTTTTGTAAATATAATATACTTTTCACCTGGATTAACATGATGCTTCAGTGATTTTTTTATTATAATTAACACTTCTCACAGTATTCCAGTTTTAGTAACCTCCATGTGAGGTTACTCTGATGGTTCGTTTCCTGATCTGTAAAGTTGTGAGACTCGGATGAGGTGAGAAATAAGGAAGTGGCAAATTTTAGGTAAACTAGAATTCTGATTTTGATCATTTTTGTGTTTAGAAAAAACAACTCACATTCCCTCTCAGGACTGTAAAATATTTTAAAATGTCGTGAGTTAGTTAAACAGCATAAGTAAGTACTGTCAGCAAATGTTTAACTGTTCAAACATATAAAAGCATATTGACCACAATTCGTATAGAGATTTGTAACATTTTGGCTCCTCAAATGAGCCACCCGTTTCTACTTCTTGAATTACTCTGCTGATGTGAACTTTGAGTTTCCCATTAGTTCAGCCTTTCATTCATTTCTTTATTTTGTACCTAATCGTTAAACCTGATCATTAACATTTAAATGATATGAAAGCCACAGGTTCATCTGGCTTGTAGGGTACAACTTCTTAGATCCAGATACAGAACCGGGGCTTAAATTATATTTTTCAGGTTAAACACCTGTGCCTGGTTCGCCCTTTTAGATATTTATTCCCTATACTGACGTTTGATTTATTTTACATAAGGAGCTATCTTATAGGACATCGAAGTTCTTGGAGCCGAAGTGTTTTCTTGAGGAAGAATCTAAAAATATCTTGTCTGCAGCTGTATGTGTTTTTTTTTAACACTTTGGAAACTGTTTCCTGAGTCTGTAAGACCCTCATGGACAGATCCATAGGCATACTGAAAGTAATGCAATGTGGCTTAAACATTTTCACACACAAAAAAATCTGGCTCACTGCTCACCTATTCACTAAGTACCTGTGCTTTGCTAGGTGGGTGCTGGTTACACAACAACCAAAGAAACAGAATCCCAGCCTGTTTGTAAAGAACTTCAGTCTCGTAGAAGAGACAGGCCTTGAGGGAGAAGCAAATGGAGAGAAGTGTATCTCTACAAAAACACAGAATATTGTGAGGTTAAAGAACAGGTTGCTGTAAGAGAGGATGGTCATTAATAATGTAAAAGATGTAAGAAAAGATTCTTTGAGTCAGGCCAGTGATTATTCAGCTAGTGCTCTATCTTCAAGGGTCAAAGCCAGGGATTTCATAACATCACATTCATGAACCCTTAAGACTGGAAGATCTTAAAGGTCATCTTGCGTCTTGCATCTTCCCAGCCAATACTATACCGTTGAGAATAGAAGGTCAACCAGCTGCTGCTGCATAAACTTCAGGAAGCCTTCTCTCCTTCTTCTTTTTTCTTTTAACTAATTAATGTGTTATTTATTGGCTGGATGTTACGGTGGCTGTCAAATCTTGATGCACATCAGAATCTATTTTGGAGCTATTTTTAAAAATGCCAGAATCTCCATATCAGATCCACTGAAGGTTTAAAAAAAAATCTGAGGGTGGAGACCAGCATATGTGTTTGTAAAAACCTCCCCACGTGATTCCTCCCCAGTGTCCATCAAAGGCTGAGGACCACTGTGTGGAGTGCCAGGCACAAAGGCTAGCTCTGCGGCTCCTGAGAGAAGCATGTGTCTGCCTGGGGACAAACATGCTTTTGTATATTACATAAGTTCAGTAATGGGAGCATTTGATTGCTCTGTAGAAAGCTCACATTTTCCTCCTTCCAAACTAAACTGACACTTTAACTCTTCTCATGCCTTGGAAATCCCCTACTTTTATCCACCAATCCCCTGAGCCAGAAACCTGGGAACAGTTATTGAATAGGACCTTCTTGCACCATCACCTATGGATTTCAGTTGCTCCTCAAATCCTATCTTTCTATCTGGAAATATCTCTCAAATCTGTTCCCTCTCTCCGTCTCCACTGCCATCGTCCCATCTTGACTGGTCTCTAGCAATTGCTTTGGAAGAGATGAACCCTCCCCAGGCTTCTCTCCCTGTGAGCTGAGCCTTACTTTACTCTAAGAAGGATCTTAAATTACAAATTTGCTCCTGTCGTTCCCAATGTAAAACACTCTGGTCCCCACTGCCTGTGGAGATCAAACTCCTTAGCTGGGCTGCCATCTATATTTTCAGCATTATTCCCCACCACTTCACCATTTGCCCTGTAAGCCCCAGGCGAACAAAAATACTCATTTCTATACCACATCATGGACTTCTCACTTATGTGTCTTTGCTTATAGTGTTGTCAATGCCAGAAACACTTTTTATTCCTTTTTAATACCCCTCCAATTTTCACCTTCATTCATGCTTCAAGAAAAATCTAAAATCACTTCCACTGGCAGAGTGGATTGGTTCTCTCTGTTCCTTACATTAACCCGTGTTTTAATTACTATACCCATTTATCTCCAGGCATACCTATATACTGACCTATCTCTCTGGGCCAGCCTTCTTTGGAGTGAGTTTTCATTTGCTTAGAACTGAAAATGGTGCTACACCCAATGGGAGTTAATTAACTAAATATTCGCTGAGTGAGTGGGGAAAAGAATGAATGAATCTGAAGCCAGTTCACCTATCCCTTCCCACTGGTCCTAATTTTATTCTTTGGTGTATTCCTTAATTAATCTAGTCCATTTTCTACATCTGCTTTCCTTCTAATATGTGAAATCACTCTCATTCTTTATTTTTCACCCCTAGTCACAAGGCTAGTAACTTGTCATTTGAAAGCTGACATCGACTCCAATAGTCGTTATGGGCAGTTTCAAAGTTGCACTCACTATTCTCTAGTTCAAATGACCTAATCCTGATAAATTTGCCACAAACTCAGATTTTCTAGAGAGTAAAGTGGGTAGCCTTTAACCTAGTGTCGTATCACATTGGTTTCAGGATTGAGGTGCTGGTCTCTCTCAAGTTCAAATGCATTTTAACAGCGCTGCATTTTTACTCCTCACGTTCACTGTTGTTGGTGTATTTTGCATCTTTCTGTTTTGTGTGTCCCTGAACTACTTGCTGTGGACATAGATAATTTTGCTACTTTTGTCTTTTAACCTTCCTACCCGCTTTATACGTGGTTCACTTCCCACCTTTACTGTATATTTGCCTTTACCAATGAGATTTTGTTTCCTTTTATGGTTTTCATGTTTCTAGTTGTGGCCTTTTCTTTCTCACTGAGAGAAGTCCCTTTAACATTTCTTATAAAGCTGGTTTGGTGGTGCTGAACTCTTTAAGCTACTACTTGTCTAGTACAACTTTTGATCTCTCTCTCTCCATCAAATATGAATGAAAGCCTTGCCAGGTGGAATATTCTTGGTGGTAGATTTTTCCCTTTCATTGTTTTAAATATACCATGCCTCTCCTTCCAGAATTTCTGCTGAAAAGTCAGCTGGTAGCCGTAAGGGAGTTCTCTTTATGTAACTAGTTGCTTTACTCTTGATGCTTTTACTATTCCTTCTTTACCTTAAATTTTTGTCATTTTAGTTACAATGTGTCTTGGTGTGGTCCTCTTCGGGTTGATCCTGTTTGGGACTCTGTGCTTCCTAGACCTAGATGTCTGTTTCCTTTCCCAGGTTAGGGAACTTTGCAGCTATTATGTCTTTAAATATGTTCTCTGCCCCTTTCTCTCTCTCTTCTCCTCTGGAACCCCCAGAATGTGAATGTCAGTACACTTGATGTTGTCCCAAAGGCCTCTTGAACTGTCCTCATTTCTTTTTATCCCTTTTTCTTTTTTCTGTTCAGTATCAGTGATTTCTCCTACTCTGTCTTCCAGCTCGCTGATCCATTCCTCTGTGCCATCCAGTCAACTGCTGATTCCTTCTATTTTTTATTTCAATTGTTATATTCGTCATCTCTGGTTCTTCTTTATATTTTTTTAACTCTGTGTTAAAAGCTTCTAACTTCTCACTCTGTCCATCCAGTCTTCTCCTGAGTTCTTTGGACGTCTTTGTGATGATTACCTTGAACTCTTTGTTGGGTAGATTGCCTATGTCCACTTGACTTGGCTCTTCTTCTCCGATGTTATCTTGTTCCTTTGTTTAGAAGGTATTTCTCTGTCACCTCATTTTGCTGGATTTATGGGTTTTATTTCAATGTGTTTCGTAGGTTGGTTATGTTTCCCAACCTTGGAGAAGTGGCCTTTTGTAGGAGAGATTCCGTGCCTCCTGGCAGTGCAATACCCTCTGTCCCCAGAGCTATCTGGATGCTTTAGGGATGTTTCCTATGTGGGCTTCCTGGGTCCTTCTGTTGGGGTGGGCTGACTACAGTGGGCAGTCTGGCAGGCTGGGCCCTGGTCGTGTTGGTTGCCAGGCCCCGCCTTGTGTGGAGGCTGCTGGCCCACTGGTTGACATAGCCCAGTTCTGGGGTGGGTGGTTGTAGGACCAGGGATCCCAGATCTAGTCTCAGCCTGCTTGGGGGGTGGGATCAGTTTCTGGCACAGCTGGCTGCAGAGTCTGGGGTATCCCATAGCTAGTGTCGACTTGCTGGTATGTGGGACTGGATCTCAGGGTGGCTGGCTGAGGGGTCCACGATGTCCTGGAACTGGTGTCGGCCTGCTGGTGGGTGGGGCTGGGGTCCAAGGCTTCCTGGGGCTGGTGCCTGCCCAGTGGTGATTGAGGCTGGTCCCTGGGCTATTGTTGGCCCCTCAGTGGAGCTGGGTCTCGAGGTCTATGGCTGCAGGGCCCTGGTGTTACTGGGGCTAGTGCACTGGTGAGCAGGGCCAGGTCCCCAGCCCTCTGGCAGATAGGGCTGGGTTCCGGGGTAGCTGTGGGCTCAGAGGGTCTCAAAGCAGCCTGTCTGCTGGTGAGTGGGGCTGTGTCGCTTCCCAGCTGCTGCTTGGCCCAAGACATTCCACTACTAGTGCCTCCAAGCTGTTGGGAGGTGGCGGGGTTGGGTCCTGAGGCCAATAGGCTAGAGGGAGGATTCCAGACGGTACTTGTCAGCCCCAGTGTCCGCGTGGTAAAATGAGCTCCCCAAAACGGCTGCTGCCGGAGTCTGTTTCCCCAGGGTGAGCTCTAATCGCCTCCTGCCTCTGGGACTCTCTCCAAGATCAGCAGGTGTGTCTGACCCAGGCTCCTGTCAAATTACTGCTCCTGCCCTGGGTCCTGGAGCTTGTGAGCTTGTGTGTGCCCTTTAAGAGTGGCGTCTCTGTTTCCTACAGCCCTCTGGCTCTCCCGACAGTAAGCCCTGCTAGCCTTCAAAGCCAAACACTCTGGGGACTTGTCTTCCCGGTGCAGGACCACAGGGCTGGGGAGCCCAGTGTGGAGCTCAGACCCCTCATCCCTGGGGAGAAGCTGTGCAGTTGTGATTCCCTTCCAGTTTGTGGGTCACCCACCTGGGCGTAGGGGTTCTGACCTCCCCTCCCACTAGCTGTCTTGTTGTGATTCCTTCTGTATGTCTTTAGTCATAGAAAATCGTTCCTGCTAGTCTTCTGGTCTTTCTCATCAATAGCTGCTCTGTAAATAGTTGTAATTTCGGTGTGCCCATGAGAGGAGGTGAGCTCAGTGTCTTCCTGCTCCGCCATCTTGGTCACTCTGCTCCTGGGACTGAGTCTCACACTTGCTACTTGTTCAGAGAATATCTGATGCTCACACTAATGTCTTTCCTCTCCCCACTCCCACCACCACCTCGGACTGACATCGCATGTTTGCACTGTTTATTCTACCTTCCCCATTTGTGGGTGGATTCTTTGTTTGAGTGTATGGATTATTTTGCTTGCAGAGGGAAACTCACAAAAGGAGACCTGAACAATTCTGCAGTCTTGGTTGTTTATTGTTAATGACCCCCCCCCCTTCAAATGTTTCAGTTTTCGCTTGTTCCTCCTCTTCAGATATTTTATTTTTTTAAATATGCAGATGTATTTATTTATTTAACATTTTTTATCAATTTATAATCATTTTACAATGTTATGTCAAATTCTAGTGTCGAGCACAATTTTTCAGTTATACATGAACATACATATATTCATTGTCACATTTTTTTCTCTGTGAGCTACCATAAGATCTTGTGTATATTTCCCTGTGCTATACAGTATAATCTTGTGGGAGGGGACAGACAGGATTTTAAAATTCAGGTATTTTAAAACATACTCTAGGTGCTTCCTCTGGTATTTTTTCAAAATGTTCAATCTCAGTCCTTCTGGGTTCAGGCCTCTCCCATGTTCTCCTAGGAATTCTCCTGACACTTTTGTGGTTGTCTTTACTTTGTGTCATTGCTCCCATTTACTTCTCATCCTTGTAGAATCAGAATTCATCAGGGAAGTTCTTGTCAAGATATGGTGAACTCTATAGCGGCATCTCCTTTGCTTTCACTAGGATTATGACTATATAGTTATGTGATCAAAATTTTATTTTTCAGAATCTCTTTTATATTAGAGCTGATGTCTTTGCATTCATATCATACTTATCTTTTTGCTAATGTTTTAAAATGTTTTTCCTAAGTCAATGGCATGGATCTGATTAGAATTAATATTCTTTACCCACACTATTATGAACTTCAGGATGGTAGGGTAACTTTCTTCTAAGAGTCCAGCCATTTCCATGTGGTTATTAACTTTTTTTTTTTAAGCTAGTCAGTATTAAGGCTATTACATAGTTCTTCCCTGTGCTCAAAGTTTGGGAACAGACTCCTGCCATTCCTAACCTAGTTTAATTCAACCATTGTAAATCTGTTCTCAGTCACTTTATTTAAAACTCTGTTAAAATCTCCAATATTTTGTGTATTTTGGGGTCTCTTGGTTAATGAATTCTGAGATGACTTTCTGTGTTGTAAAAATATGCATTATATTCTTTATTAAAATGATCTCTTTCACACTTTTGAGCAGTAAAACCCTCGTTTTAGGATTGCATGAGTTGGTGAGTAAATGCATGTTTATATTGTTATGACTTTCCTCATCGTTTCTGTCTACCTTTTATTTAAAAAAAAAAGTTCACTTTAGTCTTCTAGTTGATAAACTAGCATCTTTATTTAGGAAAATGTTTTATTTTGGAAGTGTACGCCTAAATCCCTTGACATCTTCCTCAAAGCAG
This sequence comes from Camelus bactrianus, assembly GCF_048773025.1. NCBI lineage: Eukaryota > Metazoa > Chordata > Mammalia > Artiodactyla > Camelidae > Camelus > Camelus bactrianus. Next base: position 19,506,186 of record NC_133552.1, read on the forward strand.
CATTTTAGAGAATAAAAACTACCCCTGTCGTTATATAGATATGGGGAGACCGGTTTCATCAGAGTAACTTCACTTAAATGTAAAGTGGTAAAGAGAGAGGCCTCCCCGACTCCGGACTCCTCACATCAGGGTTTACCATTCCCTTTGGACTAGCCTGCCTTCTTTCCCTCTCTTCCTACTGAGCTGTTTTTTTATCCTTCAGGACTGAGTCCATATAGTTCTTCCTTGTGGTGCTTTCCTGACACGCCAGAGGAAAATAACATCTTTTCTCTCTCCTCATCACCCATTTCTACAATACATTTTTTCTTTAATATTATTGATTGTGACATCTAGTGACGAACCTCCCGGCTACGCTGGAGACATGTCATTCGCTGCTGTGCATGGCAATAAGGACTGGTTACTAGGCATGTTGTTTGTTTGTTTGTTTTTCCTTAAACACTATATTTAAAATAAAAGCCTAAGTTATAAGGGCTTTCAAAATACCAGCTGCACATAGTATTTTATATGTGTTTAAAGGAGAAATGAAGTATCTAGGCTGTACGAGCGACATTAGTTTAGTGTTTTGAAGCATGTGAGTCGTAATTATCCCCACACCTTTCACAAGACCCAGGCATCACTTTTTAAAGGACGGTATTTCACTGAACCTGATGCTGGTTGCAGTGTTCAGCAGCTGGGCCGAGAGGTCAGGTTCCAGGAGAATGTTATCGGAGGAGCTGGCTTCCCACGGTCTCTTCTCTCCCACCTGCTTGTGGCCTTGTCTGCTGGGACTGGGAAGCTGGGGAGAACTATGCATGCTATGCAGCTAAATAGAGTGAGTCCAGATGGCCAGCCCATGTTCTGTCCAACAGACTACACTGCCTCTTATCATTTCTTGGCAGTTTCTAACATGCAGCGCTCCTAAGAGCCCTGAGTTGTAAATTGTTCCAGGTCTGAGGCTTCCTGGCCAGAACAGCATGGCCCATCAGTTCCCAGCTTTAGAATAACAAGAAGGAGGACAAATGGTGTTTCCTGGTGAGATACCATCATCGTAATCACCCAGACAAATCCCGCTCATGGGCCTGTCTGCTGTGTATAAGGTACTATGCTAAGAGGCTGATCATTCACATTGCTCTCTGCCTTTAAATGTCTGGGAGACTAGTTGGAGAGAAAACACAGACACACAGAGAAAATAACCACCAAAAAAAGGTCATGTTAGATGGCCCAAGAGGCATAAGGACCACTGGTTGTCCAAATGTATTTGTTCTGCAGTTTGATGGTGGAAATCAGCTTAACCACTTCTGCCATGTCTGCACCATCAGAATGTTTATTTACTTATTTGTTTATGTACGACTCCACAAAGTATCTATTGAAGCCTCTTCCTAAGCAAAAATATCAGCAAAATCATACGGTTTTCTTGTAATACATTTTTTTTTTCCTCCTGGTACATATATATTAGGCTGAACTATATGAAACTGCCAATCTTTGATCATTATTTTCAATCCACAAAAACATCAATTTCGCGTGGCTTAAAGTAAACATAGCTATTACAAATTAAAATGATGATTTCACGTCTCACACTAAATCCCCAGACATACCACCCTGGAGGAAGTCTAGAGTTGGAGGGAGCAAGCATTCGTAAAGAGTTGATCTTGTGAGGTTTCACGGAGGAGGTGGGCCTGGACGCAAGCCTGGAAGAAGGATGCGCAGAGAAGAGAGGGAAGTGCAGGGCTCACGGGGGAGCAGCCATCAGCCGGGACGTGTGGGAGGCCGTGTGCAGCACTGGTGGGAGAAGAGAGCCGATGGACCAGGGAGAGCGCTCCTGACTCCTCTGTTGTAAATTCTTCGTCCTTGTGTTTATTTGCAAAGATGGTTTTCAGAGCACACAAGCACAGTTTTATGACCCTTCTGAAGTTTCCTGAACATCATTCTGTTACTATGACTGATACCTGAAGCCAGGTCAGGTAGCGTTTCTATGAAGGAGCGTGTGGTTGTCTGCAGGGTGACCACGGTTGGAAAGAGCTGGGCAACAGAAGCGCAGGAAGCATGCGTGTGAGTGCAGGCAGACAGCTGCGTAGACGGAGGCGCCGTGGGAGCTCCCCCTTAGAGAGTCAGGCCTCCCAGGCTATCAAATCCCACTGAGGGTTCTCCTGCCCCAGACAGCCACTGCCAGGGTTGGGGCTCCCTCCAGTTCATTCCAGAAGCTCCCTTTGCCATTCCTGTGGACGTCTTTATATCTTTCTGGCCCGTGCCCACTGTGCTGAAGACTCCAGCCCCAGGCTTTGCTCCTTACCAAGTGCAAGTAATGGGTAACCACCCAGCACATTCCTCGGAGCTTACCGTGAGGGTGAATCCAAGGTCAGTTTCCCAGGATCAGTTTCCACGGCTGCCATGCCTGTCGGGCCCGGGCTCGGCCCTGCCTGAGGTGTGTTTCGGCACAGAACATCCAGGCATCTGACCAGTGGGCCGTGGAACAACATGAACTACATTTTCTTGGAATGAAATGAGAACAACTGTGTTCTAATGTGTTGGAAAAACTCACCAAGTGCTTCAGGGGTAGAAATGTGGCCTCATTACTTTTAGAGCTTGCTGTAATTTAGAAGTTGACGGGTAGGACTTATTTCCTTATATTCAAAAAGTATAAACTTGTATGTGTTTTATTGTCAATTTATTGGTGCTTGGTGTCTAGTGTTAATTATTTGTGTCTGTAGCGGAAAGAAGAAAGCAGGGCTGCTCCCTTGCATTGGGGTGCCCAGATGCAAGAAAAGCTTGAGGGTTAGACAGACACCAACAATAATAACCACAAGCAGTCAACCTGTAAATTAAACTCACAGCCAAGATGAGGGCCAAGTGGCCTACAGATCTTTAAAATGTTACAGTTGTTTCATTTATCATGAGTCCAAGGAAACCTAACTCCTGATGACGATTATATATCATTTTCCTTGAAGATACAGTGAACTTCACTGGTTTAATTGAGTCATTCAACAAATTTGTATGTGTGTGTTTTAAAATATAGAGATTTCAGTATTGTTCGGATCTGGTGAAGTCAAGAGGTCAGGAGAAGACCGCCATTGAAGAGAGAGTGTGTTACTCACAGTTCCTAGGAGGCGTGAGCCTGCCACACCCTGCAGGGGTGGGGCACACGGGGAGGCACCAGGGTCAGTCAGGATGCAGAAGGAGCCAGGGAAAGGTGGGCAAGAGGCCTCACTGTAGTTTCTGAGAGAACGAACCAGTGGAGCGGGGTAAGCAGATTCAGGATGGGTTATTTTGAATAACCCCAGCCGGCTCTGAGGTACAGGGCTGTCTCTCATTGTCTGGTACCTGGCTCTGGGGTGATTAGGGCCAGAGGACAGTCGCTTAGTGTGTGAGCCCCACAAAGGAGTCGATGGGGAGGGTATGAGCTCTGGATTGGTTGGTTTGCTTTGGAAGAGTAAGCTCCCATGGTTGGCTCTGTTTAGAAGTTGACTGGTCCTGGGAGGGGCAGTCCCTCCAGTGTCAGCAAGGCCCCAGATGTAAAGCATCAGGAAATGCAAAAAATAAACAGCACAATTAATGCAGTACGTATATACGTGTGTGTGGGTGTACAGACACAGAGACACACTCACTGTTTATTCAGTGCATTTGTGTGGAGGGAAAGGAGGATGCATGTCTACTGTGTACCAGATGCTGTTTCAGCTGATGGTGATTTAGCAGGAAAAACATAAAAAAAATTTGTAAAAGTCAGCCTGCCCTTACGGAAGACCAACCCATCAAAGAAATAATTACGTAATAACAGTCTCAAATGCTGAGAAGTCCTATGGAGAAAAATGCAGCTGGTAGAAGGGCAGAAGGAAAGCGAAGCTGCTATTTTTGGTAGGTCCGGGACGGCCTCTCCGCAGAGGGTTCCATTTCAGCAGAGAAAGGCTTCGGGGGCGAGGACGGGGTGGTCGCACAGGGATGTGCAGGAACCACAAGCGCCGAGTCACTGGCAGAGGATCGCGCTTGGCAGACTGGGGGAAAAGGAAGCTGCGTCCCAGGAGCTCCGGGAGGAGGGGGCTGTAGGCAGAGGTGACAGGAATATATGTTCCTGTGATGCCAGAAACCTAAGCCTTATGTAGACAAGAGTTCAGCTTTAGTCTCAAAATGTAAATTAAGTAGTAATCACCTCACTCTCTTATCTTCTGCACGATGACATTTTTTCAGTATTTATTTGAGGTGGCTTCGTTTGCAAATGGGAAAGCTTATTATCTTCCTCCCCAAAGGTTGAAAGTTTTTTTTTTCTTTAACAGTTGAAAACAAACAAGTAAAAACTTCTCCATATAATACAAAAGGGTTGCCATTGCGGTCCTTGGCATATATGTGACATGTAAATAAAAGGAAATACAATTTGAAAAACTGCCACACTTCTGAAAATCTAGAAGAAGAAAAAAGATCTGGGCACAGTCAACAATCTGCTTTTATTTTCTGTTAAATCGTGATGTTTTTTGTACTTGGTATCATTTCCTGAATATAAAGCAAAATCCACTCACACTCCACTTACCTTAAGAGCGCCTACAAAGAAAAGCCTCATTTCAAATCTAATTTTGGATATTGTTCTTTGTTAAAAATTCATAGGGTTTATAAATGTGTCACATCAGTACTGGAGTCTCCATTATTTCCCCGGCTCTTTTCCCGCTGCCAATTCTGATCAGAATTTTAAAACACCCCGAACTATGAAGGTGTTCTCTGATGCACAAAAGCCGGAGATGGGGGATGGCGAGAAAGAAAAGAAATTATGAATAGAACTAGAAAGACCTTCTCACCAAATATGCTGCAGTTTCTTGATTTAATGTGAGTCAAAGCAGGTAAACGGACAGGGAGAAACCATCTTCTCTTAACACAACGTCTAGTTACTGCTATTAAGTGCTTCTTCTCAGCCGACTTTAAATGTGGTATTAACTAATCGCTGGTCACTTGTTTTGCTTTCAGTAAATGGAGGAAACTTCCATTTTGGTAAACGGAAGAGTAAGGCTGATCCCTTGGCCTCTCCTCTGTCCTAACGCCTCCCCGCTCACATTGGCGAGACCTAAGTTCCGTGCACTCACTAGCACTGTGCATGCTGTTTGCTGCAACGGACGAGACAAGCAATGCTGTGCAGTTAAATGTTTTGATGAGTCTCCATGTGGAGCCCCGTATCATTTATACGTCATACGTTTTCATTAATCTGGGTCAAGAATATGCAAATATAACAAAACTAGCAGAGAGCATAAAATTAGACTGTGTAACCTCATGTAACAAAACTGTGATCACACAGCAGGGAGGAAATACACTTTTCTGGATTTTAACTATAAATTTACAACCATTGCATTACATTTAATGTATTTCAGAAATCCCCTTTTCTCCTCGTATAAACTTATTTTTGCAGTTGAACTCAGCAAGGAGCTTGCAAATTGAGGAACAATTTGAGCTCAATACAAGTCTGATGGGAAGGATCTGACTATAACCTCTATTTTATTCTGTATCACATTTCAGTATTAACTCACATCATCTCTTTAATTTGCTGCTCTTCCTAAAACGGTCTGTTCATCTCCTTCGTTCCCGAGTGTGTGATCCAATGGCAGATAACACATCCAAAAGATCTCTGCCATTGTTGGCCATTGTTCTGAATTTCATTTGATGGATGTAGTCATCGAGGTGACACTACAAGCCTTTCCTGCGTTTGATTTCTTGGACCACAGGAGTTTACAGACCAAAACACTGATGCTCTTGCCAAACCCTGCCACTCACAGTCTCACACCAGCTAACTTATTGTTCTGGTGTCATGTGAACCAATAATGAATCAAGCCAAAATACTGGTTGAAACAAAACAAAACAAACAAGAGAGACCAGAATATGTACTTTTCAGGGGGGGAATAGCTGAGATAAAGATGCGTTCAGGAGATTGTCCTGGGTGGAGATTTTGCTGCTGTTTTGTAGTCCAAAGAATTTCTTTACAAGAGCCTGTCTAAAGGGATGTGGATTTTAACCATCAAGATGTCTGACAGTGTTGCCCATAATGCTTCATTTCTTTCAGTTCCTCCAAAAGGCATTATGCCTTAGCCCCTGTAATAACTTGTGAGATGAGGATTGAAGGCATAAAGTGGAAAAGCTCAGGGAACTGGCCTGGGGGGACTTGTGATAGGGGCTCTCCTATGATATGCAAATTGTGCTGCCAAACTGCCGTGCTCATTTTTATAAGAGAGGCAGAAAGGGGGAAGTTCCCAGATCAGCTCTCAGGGTTTAAGTTTATCTTCACCGGAAATGAAAAAGTGACTGGTGCCGTGGTAACAGTTCCGATGAGCACGCAGTGGGACTTGGATTCAAGTTTCCATCACACAGTAACACAGACCCTTGTGCCTCCAGCACCTCCAGTATGTCTCTGATCCCTTGCAAGAGGAATTAGAAGTTGGGATTTCTTGTTCACTCAACTCCTGGCTCTACCCAGCTCCTCGGTACCTCCACTTCTTACTCCCTGTAGCTCTTGTGTGTGGCAGAAGGCAGAAAGGAGGAATGAACTCCGGGCCAGCCCTGCAGCCAGCTGCCAGCATTGTGAGAGAGCTTGTGAAGCAGAGGAAGTGGGACAGGAAAGGGTGCTAGCACAAAAAGGGAGAGGAAACGGGAAAAAGGAAGAGTAACCTGACTTTACCTCCCCACTGTCCCATTTGTATGGCCCTGCCGTCCTTTTCTCTGTTACATTTCATTAGAAGTGTGTGGGGAGGTTGGTGACTTGGAGATTGCAAAGGGAGCTGTCTACACAAAGATAACAGTTCTGGGCAGCCCTGGTTGGCGATGAGGATGCTTAAACCAAGCTCTCAGCTCAAACCACAAGTTTACCCTCCATATCATTTCTGGACAAAGCTAAGCCCTGTCTGGGCTAAGACATTTGTGAGACCTTCTGGTAAAACCTAACCCATTAAAACCCTCAGACTGCAGGTCAGCCCTAGGCAGACATCTTGTGTGTGTGTGTTCCCCCTTCCCGTCTCTCTAAATGCACCATGCATGTTCTGACATTAAGAGAAATGGGCTTCTTGGGGTATGGGTATAGCTCAGTGATAGAGCACATGCTTGGCATGCATGAGGTCCTGGGTTCAATCCCCAGTATCTCCATTAAAAAAAAAAAAATGCTTCTCCATAGAGCATGGGTTTTGAGCTGTCTTCCAGCAGTGAGTTCTGCTGATGTGCTGATGTGCTTTTCCTTGCCTGTTTATTTTATAACTGAGGTAGAGGGGTCCAGGTGGCTGCCTGGGGGCTGGGGTGAGGGCCGTGCAGACACGACAAAGCTCCCAGGTCCTGATTACCTTGCGATCCTCAGACTCTGGTTCCACTTCACCGTGGCAGGCTGTCTCCTAGCACCATGTCACTGCTGGCATTTTTCTTGCAAGCAACTCCGGCTTCATGTTTGCTCACTGCTCACAGCAACTGCTGGTTTCAGCCTACTTGTCTTTCTGGGTTTTTTTTTTTTGTGGAGGTGGGAGGGTAAGGGGGAGTTGGGGGAATGGGAAGAATCTTAGTGACTTTCCTTCCTTCCTTCAGGAATAACAATACCTTAGTAAGTAGTTATAACCAGAAACTAGTTGTTGTGTTTTCTTATAATAGGCAGACTTTAAAGAGTATCTAGTCAGCCACACTGGGGCAAACTCGAGTCTCACTGATGCTTTTTTTTTCCCCAACTGAGCTATAGTGGACTTAAGTATTATATCCATTTCAGGTGTACAACATAGTGGTTCAATATTTTTGTAGCTTATACTCCATATAAATTTATTATAAAATATTGGCTACATTCCCTATGCTGTTCATCACATCCTTGTATCCTATTCATTTTATACCTAGTAGTTTGTACCTCTCAATCCCCTTCATTCTACCTGCTAGTAACCATTAGTTTTGTTCTCTGCATTTGTGAGTCCATGTCTGTTTTGTTATATTCGTTCGTCTGCTAGTGCTTCTTAATTTGCAGACTCCTTAAAGATGAATCTGTCTTGTTTGCTATTCTATTCCTGATCTCAAGCACAGTGACCCACAAACAGTAAGCATTTAATAAAGATCTGTTGAGTGAATGCATCCCTGGGGGATGGAACTAACCCTTTACCCCCAGACAACTCTGTCTTTAGAGCCAGTCAAACCAAGAGGGACCTCCTTGTCAGGCTTTTTTGTTGAAGAAAAGTTCCCCAAATCTACAACAGCACAGGTCCAGGCTAAGACAAACTGAACCCTGGGCTCTGCCATTCATTAGCTTTTTGACCTGGGATAAATGAGCCAGGTTCTTAATTTTCTGAACCTTAGCTTTTCTTCCTTTGCAAAAAAGTGCTAATAACATCTATTTCATAGGTTGCTGTGGGTTTTTGTGAAATCAAAGATATGGGACTGTTATGTAAGAAGCTGTTTTCCCACTAGGTGCCTTTGGGGGAGGGCTGAGAGAACGACATATTCCTTTTAGTTTCTAGACGTTAGTTTTTTTTTTTTTTAACTCGTTGTAAGTATTAGTGCCAGTAAAAAGGCCTTTCAAATAAAAAGGTCCTTATAAGAACATTAGTTTCCATCCACCTCATGTATATTCATGTTTATGCCCAGATTGAAAAGAACCATGTCAGTGCACATCCATGCAAATTTCACTACAAAAAAAAAAAGAAAAAAGGGCAGTTGAATTAGCTGGTAGGGAGGGATGGTAGCCAGACTTTGGGATGCGTGTTTGAATGGAGATGGTGTCTCCTATTAAAGTGAGAGTTTAGCATCAGGAGATTTTACTGTGGGGAGTCTGGAAATAATGCTGCATTTAGTTTTATGTTGATTATGTGTCTCGTGGTTTTATCTACTTTATTTTTACCTTATTAATAAAACTCTGTGTCTAGGGATTGTGTCAGGTCGATATGTTGGAATAAGTATGTGAAGGCACGTCTACTTCATTGTGTAAGTAATAAAAATCGTTATCCTGATTGCATTAACGGTCCAAGGTGAATATTTGGCGCTGACGGCCACGGAGGTTCTTAAGTGCTGTCACTTCATATCCCGCACCGCTTAGCAACCCCTCGCTGCTGCTGACTTTCTGAGTCATCCTTTCACAATAAACATCATCTCATAATGAACCATAAATTTTAGAAATGCGCAAGAATGAGAACATCAGAGTTCTTGAAGAGCAGATGATCTTTTTCATTAAGACTAGAAAGGGGAAAATGTGATAATGCTGGTGGGAAATTCTTTTAAAATACTTGTTTGGGTTGGGCTTAAGCCATCTTGCTGTGAAAATAATAAACCATGGTAGCAATAGCAATATACGGTTAATTCCCACAAAGCACATTCAGCATAATTTCTTTTTTTTTTCATAAATAGTAAAACCATAAATAAATATGATTACTCTGAGCTAACAAGAAACTAGCTTAAGCACCATGAGCCCAATGTTTTTCTCTCATATCTGTGTTCTCTAGGGCCAGTTTTTGCTCACTCCTCTGCACGCCCCCACCCCTGATAATATGTAAATCATCTGTGAATAAATAACTGGGGGTGGTGTTTGATCTTGAACTGAGTTTGGCAAATTTGAGGGGAAACGGAGCTTTGTTTATCTCACACACAGCAGGAAGGAAGGGGCCAGATGGTGCCTCACACAGCCACTTAAAACTTGGTAGGCTCCAGGCACCAGCAACTTCCTTCTGGAAGCCTCACTCCACCACATCTCATCAAAAGGACGAAATGCACTCACATCTGACGTTCAATAGAAGTCTGTCTATAGGACATTTGAACAGGGGTTTTATACTTCTGCTTTTGAAACTATTTGCCTCCAAGTTACTCCTTTCATTTAAAACCTGCTCTGATTTCCCCATAACCATGCAGGCTCAGGGATTTCTTGCAGCGTGAGAAGAGCCCCACTCACAAATGATTTTTAACTATAATGATATCTGTATAGATATTAAATTTGCGAATTAAAGAAGTTGTCCTAATACGAAACGCATAGGTATTTCATGAAGTAACTTTTTGCCTTTGATCATGCACATTTCATTGCAAGCTGGCACAGAACATTTTCGGCTCTCCAACGTTATTGTAGACCTCGGCGCCTTTAGCGTCTAGTTAGTGACATAGCCGCAGTTAGAAAAATAAGCTACTTTCCCTGGGCTGGATGAGGTCTTAAGCTGGAAGATAGGAGTAGAGAAAGATATTCCATTTGAGAAGCTTAGTCCTCCAAATGCCATCCCCTTGTACAGAAGGAGGGATTTCTGTGTGACGTGCTTAAGAGGCAAATAGCGTCTCCTACTGACCTGACAAGGAGGATGAGTGTTCAGGGGAGAAGGTGGGGTGGAGGGCAGCACATACACACTTTTGCATGGAAATCTGTAACAGATAGGAGGAGGGAGGAGGGATGGGGAGGGAAGGGAAGATGTTATGGGTATAGCAGCAATGTTTTACGCTGACCATTAACCTTGTTTTGGTTGCTGGAACCTTCCCATCAGCATTTTTCCTCCCCCTCTTTTTGAATCTTGCTGAACACAGCCAGTAGCAACAAAGGTCTGACCCATTTCCTCAGGATGCTCCCTGCCCGCCCAGGACTCTCCACTTGGCTGTCTTGCCGCACATGCGTTTGGACTGGGCACTCATGCCCCAGTGGCCCTCCCCTAACTAGCCCAACCCCGTGTCACCACCTGTAATTCCCAGAAGAGTGAAAAAGGACTGTCCCAGGGAACCTCAGGCCCCCACTCTCCTGCCCACTGGTTACAGAGCCTCGGCAAGAGCTGTGGCTGCTCATCTGGAGAAGAGAGAACAAGGTCCCGGGCCCCCAGTAACACACCAGAGGGCAGGTGTCCCGCTCCATCTGCCAGTCCCGGGGCGATCGCTGCTGCGGGGCCAATGCTTTATTCACTGTGTGGCCGTGGCATCATTAAGAGCACATTAGTTTAAAGAGTAACTCACATGTTCCTGGTGGCCCTCCGAGGGGAAATGTTAAACAGGATGAGCAACTGGCTGGGGCCGGTCACGGTCTGATCTGGGTTTTATTGCAGGTAGATTTCCATTGATTCAAGGGCTCTAATCAGGGCTTTTTGGAAAATACATAACTCATTTACTAGCGCTGGCAGCCACTTAGGAATCAGTTACTCACCCACCGCAATTAAAGTATTCCACTTTGTAGCTTAATATGTTTTCCATGGTCGTCGGGTCAAGGTGTAAAATGAGTATGTAATGAAAAAACTGAGTACAAAACAGCCCAAATTACAGAGTTAGAGATAGTCTGCATTCCTTTACATGAGACCATAACGTTCGCAGAAATCACTTTCCTTGTACGAGTGTGGCCGCAGGGACCACCTGCACTACGCAGACACGACAAAGCGTTCTTTGATGTGTGACAGCGTCCACAGTTCGTAGCGTTCTTACCACTTTTGGTGGCTGTGTCTTTGAAGCCAGAAAGCCACCTGAAGTCTGCTCTTCTCCAGGGGACTCCTCCTCTGGTCTCCCTGTCGCTCCTTATTGGCAGCCCAGGATGCTGCCGATCCAAGTGAAGCATTTATGTGGTTCCAGCCTTTGGTTTCCCTTGTCTGTACCGTAGAACTTTCTGGATGGGAAGTGAAGAGGACAGACAGAGCGAACAGGAAAAAAAACAAAAACAAAAAACTGAGGGGAAGTAAGAGCTCTCTGATGTGTCCTTATTTACTTTATGAACTTGTCTCTAACTTACTTATTTGTCAGTTACACGTCAGTGCCCCTATCCAGGGACCAGAAGTGTCCCTTCCCCAAGGCTACACATCACTGTAGAAGTAATGATCGAAGGACTGAGCTCAGATATCCGGTTTTCCAGGTAAGGGCTCCACTGAAGGGAGAACTTGTGAACCGTTGAGGCCTGGCGGAAGCATTCTGGGGGCTTGTGTATCCAGGAGAAGCTAGGATTGAGGAACTCTCGGGTTCGAACCTTAACATGCTGTGAACTTGCGTGTGTTTGTCCTGACTGACAGAGATCCATTAATGAGAGGAAGTAGTTGACCCATTACATGTTTGATAAACAGCCTTCAAGTTTAATATTGCCCTTCTCAGAAAATCTGAAATATTCTAAGAAGGTCCTGTTTTTTAAAACTTGTCTCTACAAGGACTTTGGAATCACATATTACATGGTAGCGACCAGTCCCATTTTCTTTTCTGTTTTTAGTGGAAAGAGAGGGACTTTATTCCTTTGGTCTCAAACGTTCTCTTTTATTATTTTGTTTAACTTCGAAATGTAAAGCGTAATTTTTTAAAGCCAAGATTTCCTGAAAACAAAGTAATTTTACCATTGTCATTTCTCTACACGTATGTGTGTAATGCCAAATAGTATTTTTCTTTGTGTCAAAAGACAGTTGGCTTTCTTTACTGTCGTGCTCATGGTGGTTGAGTTGTCTCTGGCAAATTTGGTTATTTTGTTTAATTGCGTTTCAGAGGGAGACCTTCTGGTTCTCTCTCATATTTATTCATTCTCTCTCTCTGTCTCTCTCTCAACATTGAGTTATTCGAAGACAGACATGTCATGGGTAAAAGTTTATCATCCATTCAGTAACCATTTCCTCCCTCAGATGGAAGGACGATGATTTGTAGTTTAAAACTGGCTACTAGACAAAGTAGAAAAATGGAGGATGTAATCACAGACCCTTAATGGCATTTTGTGTTTGAGAAATGGCCAGAGCTGCTTTTTATCCTGCACAGTGCACGGCAAATTGAAACTTTTCCTTTCTTCCACTGATTTCGCTTCTTCAGCGCCATACATACATGCCTTTGCTACACTAATGTACTGCTTAATGGATCTGGAAATGGCGTTATTTATAGATCTCGCCTCCCAAAGAGCAGCTGCAAGAAGTCTCACAACAGGAGAACATCACTGTAACCTGCTCACGACCCTCCGTGTCTTACCAGCGAGGTGTGGGATCTTGGATCTTGGAGAATGACTTGCTGAGGGCACCAAAAGCTTCTCTGGAAAGATCTAACACTTCTTAAAATCGTCTTTCTTTGATACTTTCAATTCATCGTGTTCTAGTCTCCTTTTGTGTCCTTTAGTTTTCAAACCTCCAACCTTTGAGATTGGACCCTAGAACTGAATTTTGTCCCTTTGTTCCTTTATTACTTTCTTTCTCTCTTTTTATTATTGTCCTTTTTAACTTTGTTTCCTTCCTTCTATGCCTGAATTCATTTGAAAAAAGATGTATTTATATAATTTTGTCTGTGTAATTTCTATATAATGATTTAAATGTATTTCATAGGTTTATAAACATATTATAATTTTATATATACATTGAGCATCTGCCACATTCCGGATACTGTGTCTGTTAGCTGCAGGGTTTGCAAAAGCAACTAGTTTCCATGATCATTCTAAGCTTTTTGTTTACTAGGGGCATAGACATAAACAACTAATTAGAGTATGAAGTTACAGTACCGGCACAGAGAAAGGTCAGAGTACAGTGGGAACACAGAGGAGGGGGTACATATCTCCTCGGTCCTCTTGCCTTAATGGACAAAACTGCCTGGAACAAGAATGGCACATCTCCTCAGGTGCACTGTGCTGTGACGTATGTCACCCCGTGACCTTTTGAAAAGAGTTCGGTGGTTTTATAAATCCATGAGTGATAGGTCACATATTAAAGAAGGTCTTTTGATTTCATGGCTTTGATAGAATTACTACAGGGTTCAGCCTTCCCTGAATTGATCTTGGCCCAGTTCCAGCCTCTGCCCATATCGTTTCCAAGTGAAGACTTCTCTCTCCATTACTGAGAAGGCTCTTTCTAGCTGTATTTGACATAATATTCCTTCTTTACAATTCTCTCATCGGAAATTCCCGCACAAAATCTAATTCCTCACACACTCTCATCTGAGCTAAATCTCTTCTTCAAAACCTTAATCCTTTTATTTCTCACTAATTAGGAGGCATTGATCATTGATAACCTACATCTTGAATATTTAACAGACCTGAAAACTTCATCATTCCTTGTAATGTAGCACCTCAGATAATCTCTGTTATCAACTGCCTCCTTCTTGTCCTCTTCACGCTCTGTCCTCTAAAGGGCACCCACCATCCAAAAATTACTCCTATTTAAGAATTAAGAAGCAATGTGGATTTGGCTGACATTTCTGTAGAGGGGGCAGAAGGAAGATTTACATTATATATTTTCCAGTGAACCACCCGAAAGTCTGCGTTAGTCATTTCTCTTCTCTGAAGTCCCCTCTTCCCATGAGTGGCCACCAAAGATCCCTTCTTTCTTTCTCCTGAAGGCACTTAGCCTTAATGGCTTCTTTTATCACCTTTTGCAGAGCAATTCCACTCTGTCTCAAAACTTGCAGATTCCATCCAGCTCCTAGATCAAAGAGAAGACCTAGTACATAAGAAGACCCATTCTCCTTAGAAGCCTGTTTAGCAACCCTCTACAGTAATTAAAGCATGTCTTTGCGATCCTGTTGTGTTTGAACAGATAATAGTGAGTGAGAATGTTATAAAACTGTTGAAATACATTAGATTCTTCTGGTTGTTTCTCAGTGGGAGAATTAGTCTGAATTACTTAGTTTACCATTGTACCATTGTAGGAAGCCCAGAGATGCCTCCCTTATTCATAGATGGTTGCTTAAAAATCATGGAATTAAAACATAAGTAACATCTATTTAGCAATATTCTGTATCATTTTAAACTATGGATATTTCCATAACCTCAGGAGAGTATCCTACTCATTACACGAAGATCAAAGTGAGATATTTTCTTAATCATGGAAGAAGAAAGTAGAACTTTAGATGGGAATGCATTTTTCTTTTTACTATAAACTATGATAATGTTAATGAATGTTTCCTATGAAGTAAGTTTTCTTTGGAATCAACTCTCAACAAGACATTAATAAATCTGATTTTCTCACTGTATTTTCTATTGAATTAGGTATGAACCTAAGGACTTAACTCAAACAAAATCATTCCTTTAAATTAAAAAAAAAAGGAAAAAAAATTCAATTCTTAACTTATCTCTACCCTCTTTTAATAGGAATCTGGGTTTTGTGGACAATTACAGATGGATTTTATTACAGCGTGTGTATGTGTGTCCTTGGGACCTGTAAAAAGTTGGACAGGTAGAAAGGGTTGTGTTATTAGGAGCAGGAGAAGCCTGTGTCATTTTTTTTAGGGCCAAATAGTATTTTCTTAGGCTTGGTGAGTTTCAAAAACTGTTTGCCCCATTGACACAGCCCAGGGAAGTCTTGAGCATAAATATGTCTTGTTGAAGAGCTATGAAATTGAGCATGAGGTTTTGTACTTGAATGTACCTTAACAAAGAACAGCTTAGATTTCTGTTGAACCTAGATAAACCTGTACTGTTATCCATGGCATTTTATACACCTGATTGTTTCCGGACGATCTTTCCTCACTAAAAACTGTAAATAGAAACTGCCAATTTCACCATCGGTCATGAATCTCTTGACAGCCTTTGTAGTTGCATAGGCAGAAAGAAAAAAAAAAACAAACCTAGAGACAAAAATGTATACATCTTTTAAATTATATTATATTATTTTATAAAGGAATGGTGGAAAATGAAATATTCTGGTACAATTTAGGTGTGACACAGAAAACTAGGGCAACGCTTACTTTTAGAAATATCAAGTGTTACTCACTGTTTTAAAATTAATTACATAATTAGCCAGCAGAACACAAAGATCCCAGGGTACCTTAATGGAAACACTACTCTTCCAAATAAAATAATAATAATTAGCACCTACTATATTCCAAGTGCTTTATTAGCTATAATTTTTAGCTCCCCACATCTCTGTGTGTAAATAAACATCATTATGACCATTAATCTTTTCTATAGTTTAGAAATAAGAAAACTAAGGCAGAGAAATTGATTTGAATGATAAAGTATGGCCTTGAATCATTTAAAGAGGCAGGTACTCAATAGGAACAATTAGATATTAGTGGAGTATAAAAAATCCCTCTTGCAACTATTCATAAACTACTGGGTAGTAATTCATTTAAAATACCACCTTTCTCCCAAGCCAAGTGATCACATCAGTTTAAAATTTTTGAAGACTTGCAAGGCAGCCATGAGACCATCAGAAATGCTGAAGATGTGGCAGAACTTCCTTTTGAGTCACCTTTCTAGGTAAATGGCGGCCACGTGAAGTTGTGTGTCATTCAAACCAATGGGTTGGGAGATTGAAGAGATGTAATATGTTGAATGTCACAGAGTCTCATTAGGGGATGAATTCAGGTTTACAAACCACAGCTTGCCACGGAAGCAATACTTTTTTTTTTTTTAACGAAACAGTAGAACTTTGTTAAGATGGGGATGAAAAGTAGGGTAGAGGCTGTGGGCCTCCAGGACACTTGATGTGCCTCTGTAAGACCATAATCACTAACGTAAAACCTCGGAACAGACAGTTATAAAGCCGAGGAGATCGAACACCACCCCTAAAACGCTGGCCAGAAAGGCAAAGTGAAACATGGCCGGTCAGGCCCAAGGCATAAAGCCTACAAAGTAAAGGGATGTTCTCTGATACCGTGTTCCAGAACTGCAGACTCACTGGACAGGAAAAAAGTGGTGATTAATGCCCATTGCGGGAAAAACTTGAGCTACAAAAAAAAAAAAAAAAAAAAAAAAAAGCCAGCCAACTAAACTTCACTGGGAAGATAAGTAAGACAAATCGTGACCTTGCAAAGATCTGAAACGCCTCTGCTGCTGGGCCATTTGAGCACAAGAATGAACACATTCTAGCCTGACTCCGCTTTGGTGTTCTGAAATGGTGGGAGGTGGAGAGAGGAAACTGCTCTGAGGCTTCATCCTGGAAGTGTTGCTGGCGTGTGGATAGCCAAAGGGCAGGCATTTTGGTTAGCTATGCATTGATGTTATTGAGTTTATCTTACATGGTGAGAATCTCTCTATCTGGTGGCATCCATTGCCTAAAATAATGGATGCGTATAACAGATAAACAAGTTCTGAATTCTTTTGGGTAGCAGAGTTTAACTGCAAGGTATCAAACATTTGTCCTGAGCACAGTTGGCTCCCAAAGTTAGGATTATTCACTACTGCATATGGAGGTGTTTCATCTTCCTGACAGGCCACTGGAAACTACTATTTTACAGGCCCCTCTGGCTGAGGGCTAGGGATTTGTGGAGACCATAGACACAGTGCGCTCAGTGCCCACCTGTCCTTGAGATACTCAAACTGGAGCTTCATTGGAATTAAACTTATATTCACCTGGCAGCAAGGATTTTTTTTGAGAGCACAGTGTTCAAAGGGGTCATTGATTCTTGCACTTAAGAATCAAAGAAATGAAAGAGCACTCCATCAAACTTTACACTAAATACAGTGACAACCAGACCAGAACACTGATTCTGAAATACCCATGAACAGAAACACAGTTTAGAAAAATGTCTAAATTTGTACCTAAATAAAAATGAATATGTAAATTCAATTGTTTTAGCAATCTACTCAAAATTCAGGCTTCTTAGCTCACCCGTCCCGAATGGCATGTTTTCTCTTCCAGTCTTGAATTGATAAAGGTGCATTTAAAATGTGTGTGTGTGTGAACGCTATGTCTTTGCACTTTTAAGGATGGAGAGGACGCGTGGTATTTTATAAACAGTGCAATAGACAGGAGCCCTTTGCAACTTTCAGTGATGTCTTACTGTTATGTGTTTTTGTTAGAAAAGTGCTTTGAAAAGCCTTATAAAAATGCACTTACACATAAGCTGTGCAATTCTGCGGAAAATTTAGACCAAACAGATTGTGGCCAGTTCAATTTATCTTGCCAAGGAACTAAAACAACAAATGCTTTTTCCTCTGCTGCACCTCCCCCCCAACTCTACATCTTCTTTAAGAGGCAGCACCCACTCTTTCCTTTCGCCTTTCCTGACGCTTGTAGCCTGGGTACCCTCCCCTAGCAGCCTCACAGCGAATAGCTTCTTGCTTTTTTCCTTCCTCTTCCCTACTATTTTCTCCTCTCCAAATACATTTCACAGACGACTGTCTTTGAAAATAACAGCATCAATTAATTTTTTACCTGTAAAAAAAATCATGTTTAGCCCTGAGTCTGCCCTCTCCATTGATGTGAATTGTGTGGAAGAGGCTGTGCAGGGTCTGATAAGCCCCTTTGGTGGAGTCTCTTCAGCAGGAGGCAAGGCACTGGCCGCTCCGCTGACCGACAGACTGTTTATTCAGCCAGCCCTGCTCTCGGTGGTTGACAGCTGACCCACGTGTCTCCCAGCTCTGCAGCTGAGCCAGGAGGCAGCCTCGGACACACGGGGTGGAAGCAGCTTTCCTTCTGTGCCTGTGACTCAAAGTTGTTCTTTGTTTTTTGTTGCCTGTTGTTTGTTTGTTTGTTTTGTTTGGACAACAGTTCCCCTGCCCCCCACAAAGGCTCCCTCAGTTAACTATTCCCCTTTCTCACCACACTCCTCTTCCCCTCTTGCAGACTCCGATGATCTCCGTGGGGACCCTGCTCTCAGCCATCAAAGTGCTCCCGCCCCTCAAGATGCTCGTAATTCAGTAGTAGATGCAGGTGGCGTTGAAAGCATCACCCTGTGTCCCCAGCAGCTTCCTCAGATGATGGCTGCAGGTAAATATCGGCGGCCAGCACCAAACACAAAAAAGGCATTTTGTGTCTTAGTGGAAAGCCTCCCCAGCCACGAGAATATGCATTCATCCAGCAGCCTGGGCTCCTACAAGAATTCAGACTGTGGAACTAGTGAACATCAAAGAGCATTAAGTCAGTATTTTGCTGACTGTTTTTCAGCTCTGTGCTATTTGTTTTCAGTATGATTTATTTGTTTATTTTGTTTTGATGAAAGTTTGTGCTTACAAGAAATATTCTGGGAGTCACTTTAGGCAGACACCTGCATTTCCTTAATGTAAGGATGTAAACAGTTTGTAAAGGAAGGGGCATGTTAAAATGTTAACACTTCATAAATTCAGTCAGGACCAGTTTGACTGCTTGACAACTGATTTTAGAGATTTTATTAAGTGATTAGAGGGTGTGCCTGCCTCAGAATTACTCTCGGAAACATGAATTTATTTATTCTTAGTTTAGTAAGCCAGTTGACTTGTTTTACCCAGCAAGTACTCTGGCTTTGCCTCTCAACTTTGTTACTTAACTAATGTTTCACTGGGTGGAGGAAACTATACTTCAGGTTTTTTTTTTTTCCCCAAGGTCACTTCCTTAACGGCATGCTGTGTATAATATAAACCGCACGTCATTAAGTTTCCTCTCAGAATATATTTGAAAACTTTTTATGTTTACATCTAGAGAAAGCATCGCTGTAGATTACGATGCTATATTTTTTTTGTGCTTTGGAGATGTGCTGAAATGAAGCCTCCCATCTCTCGAAACGCGATTTCATTTCAAATTGACACCCTCGCCTGTGGATTCTAAGTCCGAGTTTGTTTTCCCCCCTGCAGCAGCCGATGGTTTGGGGAGTCTGGCAATAGACACGACCCAGCTCAACATGTCGGTGACAGATCCCAGCGCCTGGGCCACCGCCATGAATAACTTGGGCATGGTTCCCGTGGGGTTGCCTGGACAGCAGCTTGTATCGGGTAAGCCTTCTCCTGAGCTGGAAGATGCCTGAAAGCCGCGCCAAGGGGGTGTGGATGACGGCAGCCTTGTAATCTCCCCACACGCAAGTGTTGAGCCCTGTCCGGGAGTGATGACCGGGGCGTGTTTGGCAGGCTGTGCTTGAATTGAGATTTTTTTTTTCTCATCACCTCGCTCTTCTGCCCAATAGCTGTTCTCAGAAAAAGCCGCAGGCAGAATCTCCTAGCTGCGGCATTGGAACGTCAGTTTCATATTTTAAATGGTAAATAGAAGAGCTAATACTTGCTTTCCAGCTTGCAGAACTCTTTCGCTTAGGCTGTGCCGTTCGCTTGCACAGTCTTCTCTTTGAGACGGGCAGGGACTTTATGGTGGCTGTGGCTCTTGTTCATGTTCCCATTTTAAAAATAGGGAAAGAGAGGACCCAACTTTTAGGTGACTTTTCCAGCACTGAAGTGGCAGAACTTAGAAACCCAACTCAGCTGGCACTGCATTCCGTTTTCTTTCCATCACACTTAGGAATCGTGATACACTAATGAATTCAACAGAGAAAATGTTTGGAAATGTCACAAAGCAGAAAGTCACTGGGAAGAGTTCATCATTTAATTTAACACACGTTTGTGCAGATTTTTCACGTGCTGTGTAACAGGTGCTTTGGGAAATATAAATATATATGTATTCAGGCGTCCTTAAATTGACAAACAGCAACAAAAAGACAGCAGTACAAATACTGTGTAGAATCAGGTGCTAAGTAGTGGTTCAGACTAGTAATGTAGTAATTTTCAGAAGGATCAATGACTGGGGCTCTGAGGGAAAATGTTATCAGGGAGGCAGGACTTGAGCTGCCTGGAAAGACACATGGGATTTCAGTATTCACTGCATTCACTCATTCAACTCGTGTTTGTTGAGACACTGTCCTGGTGCAGGGGCTCCAGCAGTAAACAAAACAGGCATGATCCCTGCCCTCCCAGAATCTGCCACGGAGAAGTGACAGTCATTATACTGCAGTCGTTGTTATATGCCAAAAGAACAATTCGCTTTTGCCCATCGAGTTAGATGAGTGTAGACAGTACGCACTAAGTAGAAACCAATTGTCTTTGGAGAGTTACTAAGTTTCACACCCACAGACCTGTGTACTTTGAGCTGAGCTGACCAAACATTTGGGATTTTTTTGTTGTTTTTTGTTTTTGTTTTTGTCAGTAGGGGCCATACATATAAAACTCTAAACAAGCTGTCGTAAATTATATATAGTGTGTGTGCGTGTGTGCGCATATATACAAACGTACATGTACACACATGCGTATATGTATACATGCAATTTCTTTTTTAATATAGCAAACAACATGAGAAGAGAGGACAGGAGACAGGGGAAATCGGGAGACAGAAAAAGGACAGTCAAATATTGAGTTACAAAACATTTTCTTTAGGACATTTATGAAATTCTCCAAAATGTTATAAAATTCATACAGTTGAAGAAGAATCAGCTGTGGGATGTGTGTGTACAGACATAAATGACGTTTTCTATGGTTTGAACATGTGTTTATCCAGACCCCTCTTCCCTAAAGCTAATCTTGACAGATACTCCATTCTAATAACTTGAGAGTAAAGATATATATGTTTCTACCCAAATTTTATCAGCTGCCTAATTGAAATATTCATACAGCAGAAATTCCTTCACCCTTGTCTCCACCTCCCGTTTCTCTCAGAAAATGTTACGTGGCTTTCAGAGTAAGCTACCACCTCAATAATTCATTATTTTTTCTTATGATTTTGAGTCTTCTGACATTTTAACCATGACCAATTTATGATTTTCCCAGCAACTTACCATGAAAAGAATTATAGCCCTACTCGTTATAGAAGATTTACCGTATCTGCCCTGAATTACATTCTCTGTCTCTTGGATTAGCCAAACTGCTTAAACTGTGTCTGAGCCTTTTGGGGTCTTCCTGAGAGTCCTTCATCATCCCCTACCTTGTCCGCCGATTGAACTACACTCAGCTTTGTTCTCAGGGCTGCCAGCCGACTCCCTTCCTTGACACTCTCTCAGGGTCAAGTGCTCTCTTATTTGGTTAGTGTTTCTTTATTTTCTTCCAATCTTTGTTCCATGCAAATATTTTAATCCTATTAAATATAATATATTCTATTCATTTTTATTGACCCCTTATCCTAAACTATTTTTCCATTTTAGAGTTTTATACGAACATTTTTTGAACAGTCCATTCAATAAATCTTCCCTGGTTTTCCAGTATTTCCATTTAAGCTGTCTTTGTTTTTTCACTGTTACCAGCCAAGTTTCTTTGGAGTGGTTAATCACATCAAGTGTGTAAAAACATTTACCTTTTCTGTGAAATGGTGATTGTGTATCTATTTCCTGGGGCTGTTGTGAGATGGTAATCTGGTAACTTATATATAAAACTGCATAGAACCTACACATAGCAAGCATTCATTAAATATTAGCTTATTCCTTTCTTTGTTCCTTTTGATTTTTTTTCAGTAAATACTGAAATATCCAAAAGGCTTTCAAGCAATTAGAATTATTTCCCTTGGATAGACTCCTACATGTAGAATTAGTAGGTCAAAGCAAATGAACATTTTGAAGTTTCTCGTTAAATGCTGGGCAATTAATTCCCCAGATACACATATGTATTTAATATTTACTAACTTGATATGCAAAGATGGCATCCTATTATTTTACCTTAAATTCTTTTATAACTACTCTTTTAAATTATGTCGTTTTTCCTCCATTATTTTCTATTTACATTTCCTCTTCTGTAAATAGACTACTTTCATACTATATTGATGTATCAGATGGGGTTCTCTGTGATTTTTTTATTGGCTTATATTTGGTCATTACTTTTAAGCATTCTAATTTTGGAGTTCATGTTTTCTAAAAACATTTATCCAGTCTGGGTTTTTTGTTTGTTTGTTTGTTTGTTTGTTTGTTTTGCCTTTTTAATGTTGTTCCTTTAAAAAAAAAAACCTGTTTAACATTTCCTTTGTGAGTTCTGTATTTCATCTCTAAATAAAGAAAGGTTCCCCCCCTCTCTACAGTTGATACATTTTCCTAATTATCCATGCTGTTGTGGATTTACTTCTGTCTTTTATCAGAAATTCAATTCTATGTATATTTCAGTCTATTTCAGAAGTATCTATTCTGCACTGCTAATCTCTTTTTATTCCTGCACCATATTGTTTCAATTCTTACAGCTCTATAGTATATTTGTATGTGCATCTTCTTACTGTACCTGATATCTCAGTGTAATGTACTGTGCCATGTGTGTGGTGCTATTTTTTTCTTTACACCGTATTCATAGCGCCACAGAATGTTGCTTCTCACTCAGTTTCCTTGCCAACAGCCCCTGGAATTCTTCGGTGTGACTATAACATGTTTGAGGCAGCCTTTAAAGTCTCAGAAGGGACTTAAAGATAATTTAGTGTAGCCTTCGTTCCAAGAAATCTCCTCTAAAACGTCTCTGACAGGATTATGGAGAGTCTGGATTTTTACGAGCACTTGGCCTTCTCCCAAAGTTTCTGGTATTTCTAAATGACCAACTACTCTTCCCATATTTGTTAAAATTAAATTGACACTAAATCCTGTTCTCTACTACCTTTTCCTCTGTTTATTGGGAGATGAAAATTATCAGCAAAGCAAGGCACACATTTTTCATACCCTCTGATTTTATCAAAAGGATTTCTCAGGAAATCAGATGTATTCATTGCTGCCATGTCATGCTGTTCTGAGCTCCCACAATCACAACTCTTTCATTTTCCTCTCCTTTTATCATCACCCACGTGTTCCCCACAACAATCCTGTTCCCACTTTGATACATCCCCATTTGCCGTGCTTCCTATGAAGTGCTACTTGAGATCATTGCATTAAATTTGTTTCTTTTCACTCAAAATACACTATTCTCCTGCTGTACTCTAGCCTTAAGTCCCGTACACAAAGTCTGGTTTATCTAGAATATAATATTTACTTCCTTCTGGTATTGTATGTTTATTTTATTCCTCATACTTCCAGTTCTGTGGATTTTTTTTCTTTTTTTTTTTCTGCTGTTATTGATTTGTTCTTACTATTAATACTTTTTTTTTGCATTGAAATAGATCCAAGTTCTCTAAACTGGCCTGTTGAAACATCAGTGTCTCACAGTTGTTAGGTAGGGTGGATGTCACATAAGTATTTATGTACCCTAATAACCATGGCAAATTCCTACTTTAGCACAAGTAGGTTGCTTTCTTTGAGTAGGTTTCCTCAGAGCCTTTACTCTGCTAATGTGCAAGGAACAGTTTAAAGGAATGATGTCTAATACATAGGATTCCCTAAACATAATTTAGTCTTTAAAAAAATACATATTGGCATCTCATGAGACACTAGAATATAGCCACCTAAGCCAGATTTTTTTCCCATCAACTGTGGAGATCCCTCTCCACGATCATCCATCTTTCTTTGTCATATATAGCACCCTCCCTATTATCTAGTTTATAATTTTTGTTTGTTTGTTTGTGTTTTCACTGAACAGCGTCACTCCTTAATCTCAAGTTTGCAAATAATTCTCCTGTGGTCTACTGTTGCCTGAAGCCTTCTTCCCGGTTTCCTACAATACATGCTGTCACTTTCCGGGAGCCCCCCACCTCTGGTGTCATTAGCCCAAACCAAGAATATCCAGTCCTGAGCTTTGACACCATCTGTGTGACCAGCTGCTCCCTTCCTATATACCCTGGCTTCTTCTCCAAAGCTATAGTCATCAACTGGAAGGGTTGGCCAGCAGCAGCTGAGTCCCCAGGTTTCAAGTTGCTTGCCCGGGACTGGTAATATTTCCTGGATATTCTCTGGCCATGAGATTATACCTTGCTTTTCTCTAAACTTTGTAAAACTTTCTTCCCTAATGTCAGCAGTCTCTCCTTAGCTGTTACTGGCTTTAAGTTGACGTGTATCTTCTACCCTGAGTTTCTTAGCGTGCCATTTGTTGTGTTTCAAATGCATGTTCCAAAAAGGCATCGCTACCTCCCTGTTAGCTAAGGAAGCACTGTCTGTGAGGTAGTGCCACGTGCCTTATCCCAGCTTAACCTGGAGCCAGGGAAAGATATCTTCATCTCCCAAGCATCTGAGTTGTTCCTCGGTTCATACCTTGCTGTTTCTCTGAAGCCCTGGGTTTGCTGTTGGAGCCTCTGTCCCCTGCCAGTCTGAGAAGAGCTTAGCTCTACAACTCGCAGGGAGGCTAAGTCCCCTCTCTGATCTCTTCCTTCCTCTCTGCCATTCTCCAATGCTCCCACTCATCTTAATTCCGCTCTGCTCCCTCAGAAGACTTTTTCTCTCCTTTCCTTGTTGGGTTGTTTAATCCTCCCAGGAACACCTTTCTCCTCTTTAATATGCCCAGATTTGGAGAGGCATTTGTTAAATCCCTGCATCTCCTGAAGCATCACTCTTTTCACTGGGATTTATTGAGCCGGACATGGTGCTGAATCCTGGGAATACAAGACAGAGACCTCACTCTCCGATTTTAGAGCCTAGTGGGAGAAATAGAGAAGAGTAAATAAGCAAATACAAATCAACATGATAAGTGGTTCTGCTCCTAACAGATAAAGGGTGCTATCCGGTGTCGCTGGAGAGCGTTGAGCAGGGGAGTTGGATGACGAGAGCAGTAGTTTTACAGAGCACTTTTGTGGGTCCTGCAGAGCCCTGATGGGAATGGGGAAAGGTTGGCGGCACAGAGAGGGGATGGGAGGCGGTAGCAGTCACCCGGAGAGGAAATAATAATGACAATAATGGCAGTAATAATCATGGCGGTGGAGATAGACTAAAGAGACCCCCAAGACATTTAATTCTAGAAAAAAAAAAACAAAAAACAAAACAGGAAACAGTGATTGAGTCCACATGGAAAGTAAGGAGTGTGAAGACTCAGCAATGACTCCTGAGTTTCTAGCTTTGGAAATTGTGTCGTTGGAGGGGCCGCTTACTGAGCTGGGGAAGGTTGGAAGAGAAAGAGGGTGAGGAAGGATGGCGAGATTCCTTTTGGATGTGTGGAGTTTGAAGAACCAGTTGAAGGAAACACGTGGTGATCAGTCACACGTAAGGATCTAGAGCTCCTGAAAGAAGCGGGTACGGAGGTTAGTTTGGGCGATCGCAGCACGCGGATGGCCCATTGACTCCTCTCTCCCCCAGTCACGCTTTGGCTCTGAAATTAGAAATAGGCCCTCAGCTGCTCACCCAGGTGGCAGCCCGACCTCTGTTTGCATCTCCAAATACCTCCTTCATCTGTGTCTTTTCTCGGTGACCCACCAGATTTCTGTCCATTGCTGGGCTCCAAGGTTTGAAATGGGAGAAGTAGTCAGAGACTGAGAACATCTGATGAAGGAATCTGGGCCTGAAACCGTCTCATCAGCTCTCAGAGACACCCAGATGGGCTGTCTGATGATAAGCCATCCCGCATACTTGTTTTGAAGATGAAAATTATACCTGAACCAGTAAAATTCCTTTCTCCAGTCCCTTCAGATATTAATGGTGACACTGTCTGTCACAGGCATGATTAAGGGGACACGGATCATCTGCTGCTCAGTAGCTGGACTCTCTAAAAGATGCTGCTCGGTCCTGTTTTGTTTTCATTTTTCACCTTGTTGAAAGATTTCTCATTATCAAGTGCCAGAAAGCAAACAGGCCCTCGACTTACGTTTCACAATTTATGTACCTGATTTCACGTCTTCTTGACAGTGCTGTTGCACTTTCCATGGTTACTTGCCCCTTTATTCCCCAGGACAGTAGGGCAGTGCATTGGTGTATTCATTCATTCATTCACCGCAGTATTACTGAAGGCTCGTAATGCACAGCGTATTTTCCAAGTCACGGGAGAAGCAGCCATTCACACGACAGACAGGTGAGGCTCCTGTAGCGCGTACATATTTCTAAAGAGGAGATGTTATCTAAGTAGCTGTGCAAGTGATTATATGATTACAACCGTGGGGCGTTACAGAAGAGGAACGGGAGCCTAACTTAGCTTGGAGGTATTGGAGTGCATTCATAAAAGGTTCCTCTGAAAAGGTCCTCTTAGGGCTAAGACACCCCAGGATAAAGTAGGGAGGAAGAAGGTGGGAGGAACAGGAAGAAAAGGGGAAGTTAGAGAAGATGAGAAAATTCTAAGAGCAGGAAAGGTCTGAGGTAATAAGACCTTGGCTCTTTCAAGGAGATGAAAGGGAGGTGTGTGTGGGGGCGAGAGGCAGTGCTTGGCATGGGTGGGTTGGCAGGTTGGTCCTTAACATGTGTTGAGAGGTCGGCTGGGGCCAGACCCTGCCTGCCAAGACCAGGAGTGCAGATTGTATTTGAAGTGCAAGCCACTGAAGGATTTTAAGCAGGGAAGCAACCTCTGACTCATATTTAAAAGAGAAAAAAAAAAATCACCCAAGTAGTTTTCTAGGGATTGGATTGAAGAGTGGCGAGAGGCATCAGGAATGCTCTTGGAAGTCCCAGAAGAGAGTGATGAGGTAGACAGCCTAGATGTACCCGTACAGGGCTCGAACACTCAGCACCTACCATGTCAGGCGCTGCCACAGGTGCTGAGAACACACGTGCCCTCCTGGAACATTCACTCCAGTGCTTTGTGTATGATGTGTGTCTGCAGTATTTCTAGAGGGAAGGGAACTGGTAGAAAACTGTTTCCAAAAAATCTTTGCTTCTGCCGGTACTGTGTAATGTGTTGGGTAATTGATGTCACTTCAAACAAATCAAGGCTTGTCCTCCAGTAACTCTCCACAAGTGACAACAGCCTATATTCTTGGTGGCTAGAGATGTTATAAAGTGGAAGTCCTTTTTAAATGCTTACATAACAAAGTTATTTGAAATATAGTCATTTTTCTCTTCCATGAAATGAAGCACATAAATATGACTTGCTTTGTAAATTAACTTCTTTGTAGATGGACTTCTTTTGAATTATCAATGTGTAGTTTTTGCGTTCCTGTGTATGTCACAACAATTTTTTTGTTTTAATTTTAAGCTGGTTTCCATCTCTTGGTTACCTTAGTCTTGATTTGATCTGTCATGCTTCGGTATACGTACTATTCAGCTTTTAAACTATGCAGATCACTTACTTACCCACTCTCTAAGTCTAAAACTGGAGAAAATATTTTCAGATAATTGTGTGTACATTTACATGTGAATAGATATATGAAGTTTACATATATTGCATAGAAATATGTAACATGTATGTATGCATATACAACACAAATACACACATTTCCTAATTTTCTTGTTTTCCTTTTCTTTCCCTGAAATAGAAAAGCTTTAATGTCTTTGACTGCAACATGAACAGAAGGGAAATATTTGCATTTCATAATGGAAAATTGTATCCTGCCTCCATAGTAGACATTCTGAGACAGCTGGGACCAGAAAGAAAATCCAAACTGTTAAATTCCTATATGGAAATCGATTTGCATGTTCATATCCTGCGAGCACACATGCACATCACTGTACATTGGATTTCTGCTTTGAATTAATGTCAAAGCCTTTTATTTGTAAATCTGGAATAATTGCATAGTGACTTCTCCATCTTGTTTCCTTTTATTTCCTTTTCTTTTGCAGCCTTGTCATTTTCTGTGTTACATTCTGTGTCTTTGAGTTGTGGCTATATCACATTATAGCTTTGTATCATTAGGCTATCATGTATCTAATAGACTGTGCTGGACTGTACACTTACACAGGCAGGAGCCACGTCTAATTCATCTTTGTGTTTCCTCTATCATCAAACAGATCTGGGTGCTCAATAACTATATAGTTAGAGAATGAATGTATGACTTGATTTGCTTATATAAATAATTTTATAAAGTGTATTAATTTTGGAAAAGTCATTTTCATACCCGGTCCCTGGACTGTTCTGAAGTCTAGCTGTTATGTCTTTAATCATGGTTAGATATGGAAGATAGCCGCAACCATCGGTCTCCTTTTTTGACGTCTGTGATTTACTTTTCTCATAATTGAGCATTATCTTTCCAGATTACCTCCTCTTTTCTTCTTTTTTAAAAAAATCTATCTTCCTTATCTCTCCTTATCATGCTTATGCTTTCATTTACCTTCTTGTACATATGGAGTATATTTATAACAGCTGTTTTAGTGTACTGAACTAATTCTGTTATCTGTAATGTTTCTAAGTGTCTTTCTATTGATTGATTTTTGTCTTTGTGTTGGGTCATATTTTTCTGTTCCTTTGCACGCCTCATAATTTTTTGTCATTGTGAGTTTTACATTGTAAGTGCCAGATTTTTTTTTTGTATTCCTTTAAATATTTTTGAAACTTGTTCTCAGATGCAGTTAAGTTCCTTAAAAATAGTTTAATTCATTCAAGGCTTGCTTTTTTTTTAACATTTTTTTATTGATTTATAATCATTTTACAATGTTGTGTCAAATTCCAGTGTAGAGCACAATTTTTCAGTTATACATGAACATGTATATATTCATTGTCACATTTTTTTCTCTGTGAGCTACCATAAGATCTTGTATGTATTTCCCTGTGCTATACAGTATAATCTTGTTTATTTATTCTACAATTTTGAAATCTCAGTCTATCTCTTCCCACCCCCTGCCCCCTTGGCAACCACAAGTTTATATTTTATGTCTGTGAGTCTATTTCTGTTTTGTATTTATGCTTTGTTTGTTTGTTTGTTTTTAGATTCCACATATGAGCGATTTCATATGGTATTTTTCTTTCTCTTTCTGGCTTACTTCACTTAGAATGACATTCTCCAGGAGCATCCATGTTGCTGCAAATGGCATTATGTTGTCAGTTTTTATGGCTAAGTACTATTCCATTGTATAAATATACCACATCTTCTTTATCCAGTCATCTGTTGATGGACATTTAGGCTGTTTCCATGTCTTGGCTATTGTAAATAGTGCTGCTGTGAACATTGGGGTGCAGGTGTCATCCTGAAGTAGGGTTCCTTCTGAATATATGCCCAGGAGCGGGATTACTGGGTCATATGGTAAGTCTATTCCTAGTTGTTCAAGCCTTGCTTTTAAGCTTGGGAAACTGGGTCCAGAGCAGCCTTTAGACTGGAGATAATTTTATCCTACTTCTGTGGCAAGACACTACTTGGAACTCTACCTCAGTATATTGCAGGGCTCCCCATCCCTGGCTGTTGGAAGTTGATCTGCTCCCAGAGCTTTGTGAATGTCAGAAGTGGTTCCACCTGCTCCTTTCCCACAGTTGCTGCCTCAGCCTTGGCACTTCCCTCACACGCCTGATCAATACCCAGCCAAAGTCTTGAGGGGAATCGTCTGAAGATCTCTGGAACTCTCTCTCTGATTAGCTCCTTCCTCTCCAGTGCTCTGCCCTGTAATTTCCAGCTGCCTTGGCCTCCTCAGACACTGAACTCAGGTACCCCTCAGGCTCTGTTTGGGTTTCTCTTCCCCGAGTAAATCCTGGAAACTTTCTAGACAGCTGGCTGGGACGCTTGCAGGTTTCACTTCATCTTCGTCCTTTCTCTCAGTAATCACCGTCCTGTATTTCCCATTGTCCGGTGCCTGGAAATTGTCATTCCATATATCATGTCTCACCTTTTTAGTTGCTTGAGGCAGAAGGTTAGGTTTTATGTCTGTTGCTTCCTTATGGCTGGAAGCAGAAGTTTTCAAAGCTTTTTTTTTTTAAAGTGTGTGTGTGTGTGTGTGTGTGTGTGTGTGTGTGTGTGTGTTCCCTAGAGACATAATCAGTATAAATCTGAGGCTATGATACGAATGACTTTGCTAGGAACGCTGAAAAGAATAGTAACAAGCCCACCAGTTATTGAGCACCTAATACATACCAAATGCTCTAAATACCTTGCTTCATTTAATCCTCTGCTAGCTAAATATTATTAACCCAGTTTCATAGCTAAGGGACCCGAGCTTGAGTGATGTTCATTCACTTACCTAAGGTTACCCAGGTGGAAGGAGGCAGTGCTGGAACTGAAATCCAGGGCTGGATGCTGAACTCTCCACTCTTTCAGGAATTGGGGGGAAATGATTAAAGCAAAACCCCCTACCTTTTTGCCTCAGGCCAGTACTATCTTTATTCTTTTACTTTTAAAAAGAAATACCTTTGGTGGAAATATATCTTGGGGGTCGGGAAAGAGTGACTAGTTGTAGAGATTTTTTGGTATTATATTGAAATGTAAAAGATTTCAATTGTTTAATTTTTAGGCATAGCATTTTTATTGTGCTGGAAATCTGGAGATTAAATGTTACAGGTTTAAGACTTGGGGTCCAGTGATCTAAAATCTGTACTGAACTTTAACCAGGAATAACAGTAATATGAAGTTGACACTATGAATAAGACCATGGTGATCATGGCTTCTGGTTAATGTCAGTAACCAAAAATGATCATAAATATTGGGAGAAAATAAAGCTCTCCCAAAGGAAAAAAAGAAATTTTGAGTTTTCTAGTGATTGACACAGATGGGATGGACATGGGTCAACTTAAGTATTCACTCTTCAAGAAGCAGGGAATCCAGAGCAGGTGGGCCTGTCGATTTGGTAATAGAGATGGAGAGCACTCTTGGCTGACGGATTCTATTTTCTCAGAAGAGTAGGAGGCAAGGTCATCTGGTAAGGTTAAGTAGGCTGATGAGGAGTGGAAAGTTTGAGAAGGGAGAGCCCTTGCAGGCAGTCACTGGGGGAGTGAGAAGAAGCTGACTGTGGAAGTTTGGTAAGGTTGATGATCACTCATCGCGAGCCTGATGTATTTTCCCACAGCCGTGTTGCATTTTCTCAGTGAGTGGGCTGTATCCAGGTTGGGTTTCAGCAGGTGGCTGCAATGAAAGGCCGGGGGCACAAAGAAGATGTGAGCATTTAAAGGAGAGTCATTATGAATTCAGACCACATGATCCTACAAGACTGGATG
The DNA here is from genome assembly GCF_048773025.1 of Camelus bactrianus. Lineage (NCBI taxonomy): Eukaryota > Metazoa > Chordata > Mammalia > Artiodactyla > Camelidae > Camelus > Camelus bactrianus. The sequence continues at coordinate 19,537,513 of NC_133552.1, forward strand.
GAGGTAGAGCCGTGAAAAAAGGGAGGACCAGCATCAGGGAGAAAGTGGAGGGGGAGGGGTCGCTGGATGGAAGAAGCTGATGAGGACAAGCAGGAGGTTGGAAGGGTCGGAAGGTGGGAAGGAGAAAGGGGGTCTAGCTGATAACAGCAGTAAAGGGAGGCCCTTTCTGTGCCATTTGCGGAAGAAAAATCCTCCTCTTTAGAAATTGATGAACCCTCTCTGTAAGAGGCAGACGGTGGCTTTAGAGCCTGAGGTCCTGGGTTTGAATCCAGGCTCTTTCCCTCCTCTGTGTTTAACTTCTCTGAGTGTTTCTGTCTGTAAAGGGGACATAACAATATCAACATCAGAGGATTGTTGCAGTTTCCAGAATCGGTAATGTGGAGTATGGAATATATTGTAGGGATCCAAAATGCTAGCTTCCTGTCCCTCTTTGGGGGGCAGTTTAGCGAGGAGGAGGGAAGGGCATTGGGGGAGTGGTCTTGGATGACTATTTCAAGGGAATGAAAAAAGACTTGGCCCCTGCGAACAGTGATTCCCTTGCTCTGACTTTCCTCCTGTCCTGGGAGCAGTGACCGTTCCCTTCTACAAGCCATGTGGAAGCTCCCACGTACACCCAGAGCACTGGGACAGGATTACTCAAGGTAATTTCCACAAGTCACTTGCGTCAACATGCCCTGGACTGTAGACTCCAGGGCCTGTTTCAGACGTGCTGAGACATGAGGCCCTGCAAACTACAGCTGAAAACTTGAGAATACAACTCTTTGAAGGACGTCAGGGCCTGGGCTGTTGGGTAAACCAAAAAAGACCCCATTTGGCCTGGGGATGGGTGGGGAAGCTTGTTTGATGCTACATTTCTGTGACCTTATGTAAAACGTAATTTTACAGCTGATTTTTGTGTGTGTAAAGGTAGCTGAGCTGTAAAGCCTAAAAAGGGGGGGCTACAGGTGCAGATCCAAAACAACATATTGATTATCGTATGCTGCGAGCACTGTGTATCATCTCATTTAATCAGGTTTTATCCCAGAAAAAAATGTCTTGGGCATCAAGACACATATCCTTGAACTATCATAAACTATTTTCCTTCTCATCAGGGACACTTACTTGCTATCACAGAAGGCACAGCTTTGACCTTGAAGCTTTGCTTCTGAAAGTTTATGCCTGTGGGCAAAGAGATGCTTCATCCTTAAGAGGAAGGCGAAATACTGTCGTCTTCAAGTTCACTAAGTCTTTACGGCCATGAGGGCATCCTTAAAGAAATGTTCCTCAACTTCACTGGCTGGAACTCTTGCGACCTCCATCACTTAATGCTTCCTAGCCATTTATTCCATCTCAGCAGGAAAAAGAGGCCTCGCCACCCTAATGCGAAGCAACTGAAGTCTCCACAGGGGAGCCCCGCGCAAGAGTGAATCACTGCTGACCAGGTTCTCACCGGAGACATTTTCATTTCACTCAAAAATGCTCATTTTATATTTTCAGAACTTAGTGTGGCCTCTCTCTTGGAAACCATGTATTTGAGGAACATCTTTCTGAATTTGTTCCTCCCCAGCTGTGAGAAAACAACTGCCCAGTCATGGATAGGAAAAAAGCAATTTAGGGAAATAATAGAGGAAGATGATGATGTCATTCTCGTCTGGATTTCTGTGTTGTTCTTGCTGGGACGTGGATGGGAGAGGGGCAAGCTTGAGGCTCTGCAGGAGGCAGGGGAGATGCCCGGCATGCAGCTGGCCTGGACTGACCTGAGGAGACAGGAAGGGGCACGAAGGTGCCAGAAAAGTGAGTCAGTATCCTACTGGGGGAACAGAATGCCAAAGACCCCACAGGCTTGGTGTGAGGCCTCCTTTACTCTGTCACATGGCGGCTCAGGCACCAGGGGCCAGGTGCCCAGATTCCGAGGGCCTTGCTATGCCCACCTGTCAAAAGAGGGTGTCCAGGTTCCCTTAAAGCTCTGAAATTCTAGATGTAGGAAAACCCTAATGATCCAGAACGATAAGCCCTGGCGACGCACAGTGCTCCAGCGACTAGCACCCAGGTAATGTCTGGAGGAAATAAAGCGAGATGGTAACTTCTAACAAGAACCACAGGAAGAGTGTCTCTCTAATTAAGGTAATCTCTCTGGCGCCAATGGTGGGTTTTTTGTTTGTTTGTGCATTTGTTCTTTAATGGACCCACGGAGCCCCTGCAGAGTTAATCGCCCACACAGCCGTGGAAGTGATGCAGGAGAATGGCCGTCAGGAACGTGACTCTGTCTAGGCTTCCAAGAAGCAACCTGCAAGAGAGGGAGGGATGTGTTCCCGCCCGTTTCGAGCCCTTTGGCGTAGCTGTAGCTTTTGCTGAGTAACCAGTAGCTGAGGGCAAACGTGAAGATGTGAAGAACTGTGTCAGTGCTGGAAATCAGAGGGTCTCAGGTCAGGCAGCCCTGGGAAGGGTGTCGGTAGGGCCCCCCGTATCTCAGTTTTTCCTCCCAAGAAGAGGTAATTGGGTACAGACCATCTAAAATCCTAAATAGGTGGCCTTGCTTCTTTTCATCTACAATTGCTTTTCATCATGGTTATGTCTGATTAATGAGAGTTCCTTAAAGAAAAGTAGGAACTTTGTAAAAAGAACAGGCGTAGAAGGAAAGCAGACGTGTCCGTTTTCCCGCCCACCTCCCTTCTCACAGCTCTTGGTGTTCCCGAGCCCAGGCTCAAACCAAGGAATAGAGCCAGCGCACCATCTGTGCAGTCCTTTGCACCGTCCCTGTGTGACGGGCTCCTCCTTTGAACAAATAAACCAAGTGTTTCGGAATGCAAATTCGGAACGCACCGTGAGGCTGAACTAACTGAAACGTCACAATTTGGAGCAGAGGAAGGTTTATCGCAGAGCCAAGCAAGGAGGACGGCGTGGCTCATGCCCAAGAAAACCTTGAACTCCTTGAAGGGTTTCAGCAAAGCATAGTTAAAGGCCAGCTGAGGGAGGAGGGGTCGCAGGGTACATGATCAGCTCGTGCACAGTTCTCTGGTTGGTTGATGTGGAGGGAACAGGGCGGTCAACACTCAAGCCCCTAGGTGCCAGAAGGTCTCGGGCCGTGTGCTCAAGATCACCAAGTAGTTAATTTCTTCCCTTTGGTGGTGGTTTTAAGTATCTGAAAAACTCAGGAGCTATGCATGAGATACTGTTATCTGCGGACTTCAGAGAGGAGCTGCAGCAGAGGACAGGGGGAGGGGTCTGTCCCGGGGAGATCCCACAGGGTCCTGCTTGGTTACACAAGTGTTCTGTTTCCAACGGCTTCCTGCAGACCCCATACTTAGGAAGGAAAAGGAAATAAGGCCAGGCCTGTTACAGTCATGTTCATGAGAACCTGAAAGCAAGACTTGGGGCACAAAATAACCGAAATGTGGATCATTAAGAATTTATTGTAATGTGGTATTCCTGGTGTGGGAAGAGAAGAGTGCCCACTCGGTAGAAATAAAAAGATTTGGGAGTGAGAAAGGACTTTAGATAGTAATATACTGGTGTGTAGTGTTTAATGTTTCAGAGAGATTTCAGATCTGATATTTCACTTAAGCCTTAGTGATCCCCTCCACAGCGGCAAATGTGTTCCCATGCTCGTGGCCAATGTGGCTAACCTACCAGGGCCTCTTCCCTACTGAAACGGGATGTGTCTTTACATCTCAATGGGGTCTCCAGGCAGCCAACACCAGTGCAAATGTGAAGGAGGCTTTCTGCTAACACTAATCTGGTCCAGCCCCAGTATTTCATGGATGAACAGATAGAGGTCTGGATAGGGTCTGGTTAAGTTCTACAGAACAATGTATCTTGACCGTTTCCTCCGGTTTTGATGGGCTTGGGGGGATACTCAGGCCCCCTTGACTGTTCCCTCCCACGCCTGGTGGAGAGCTTGTCAGATCTGGGAGTGACACTGTATCTTCCACTGAACGAAGCTGACCGGTTATAAAGCAACAACTAAACTCTAACCTTGGCTGCTTAAAGGCAAGACTTAATTGACAGGAGACTACAGTCTTCATTCATTCACTCTAAGAGTTTTGTGTGCACGAAAATAAAGGGAAGGCCTACTGATATTTCACAAGGCAACTGAGATGCAGATAAAATTAATTAACATCTTTCATTCATTTCTTCACATTTATAATCAGAGTCTCCTTACCTCTCCCTGTTTCATTTTTTCATTCTTCCTTTTCCCCGGGAGACCACACTCAGCTATTCATCCTTTCCTTACGCTATATCTACCTTTGTGTCCATCTGTCTGTCCATCCACCCCTCCTTCCTTCCATCCAATCTGTATCTTCTGCTTAGTGCTAAGCCTTTTAAAGGGAAAAAAAAACTATGTTTTATTCATCTCTGTGCCCCTTGTGCCTCCCAGCACAGTGCATATTCAGTAAATGTGTGTAAAAGGAATCTCTTGCCTATGATTTCTTGCCCCTTTACTGACTCTCTATTTATTAGAATGGCACAAACCATTTGCCCCCCTCCCCCACCTTTTTCTCCTATTTGAAAAAAAGAAATTAAAAAGTACCTTCCGTACAGCCTTGTGATTATCTTCTCTCAGGTCGTGGGCCTCTTCTCAAAGCAGGCAGCTCTACGAACGTGTCTGTTTCTTGTTGCCGGTTAGTTGCATTTGCGGCCAACTACATGTCAAAGGGTGAGGCTCTATTGTGTGTCGGCTGAAAATGAATTCCTTCCAGCAGCGATTCAGAAACATACAATGCTTCATATTCTTCCTTCTTGTTATTTGGTGTTCACCTTTTCATATGAATTATTTATAATAACTAATACAAATATCAGAAACCTCTGCAGAGCTGTGCCTGGTTTTGCCTCAGACTCCTTGGTACCAACTTACAATGGTCAAGTTAGGGGATCCACTCCCTCCAGCAGTAGCCTCACCCCTCACACCTTCCCTTGTTTGTTTATTTGGGCTGAGGACAGAGAAAAGAATGCAGAGAAGGGATTTCTTTAAAAGACTTCTCAGGAGAGTCATGCATTTCCTGCTTTGACTGAAAAAAACAAATTTGTATAGAAATTAGTAGCTTTGAAGGAAAAACACGTTATAATTTTTAAAGTGTATGTAAAAATAAGTTCAAAAGATGCAGAACTTGTTGAAACTCAAATTTTATTCTCAAGAAAATGAATTTTTGAATTAATAGTGCCCCATCCCAATTTTAGGCATTGCACACTGTTTCTAATTTTATAGCCTGACAATATCCATCCATTTTTCCTCCCCCCCTTTCTTCTTTTCCTCCCTCCCTCCATCCCTTCTTTATATGTTGACCACCTTTTGCTGTGAAGAACTAAAGTTATTTCTACCCTAATGGAGCTCGTTGTCTGATGATGTTGCAGAAACTTGGTCAAGAGACCAAGCAACACTCAGAGGGTTGAAGAACTCAGATTTATTACACCGGCGGGCCCAGAGGAGTTAACATTTCAAGCTCTGGACCCCAACTGCAGGCTTTTATAGGGTTTTAGGTTTCCAGTAAGTTCGTGTCATATGCGAATGAGGTGTTAGAAATGGACCAATCAGGAGTGAGCTTTTGGGAACCAATGGAATTTCAGGGGTAGGTTTCATTTTCCTAGAAGCAAGCTGTTTTATAGAAGCGCAAAAGCGGGAAGGCAGTGGCCCTCCCTGGGAGGTCTTTCTGGTCCCTTTGTGGGTTTTGCCCCTTCAATTGTGGAGACAGGTAGTAAACAGGTAAAGACAGTAATGAGTATGTGATTACAAATTGTAATAATCACTAGGAAGGAAGTAACAAGATGCTGCCACAGTAGAGCACAAGGGAGGGAATCTGCCATAGATCTTCATGTAATCAGATCAAAATTTAAGCTGTGGTCCTGAAGGACGAGGAGTCAGCTCTGGAAAGGGGGGAAGGAAGAGCGTTAGGGACCCTAAGGGCAGAAGGAGCTTGACTTGCTGGGAGAACTGCCAGAGGGCCAGCTGAGTGGATTTGGGGGGAGACTGCCATGTGAGGAGTTACAGAGGTGGTTAGAGGTCCTGTAGGTCCTAAGAGAAGGTGTGGGATTAATTCTAAGATTAACCAAAGGTTATTTACTCATTCATTCATTCATTCATTCATTCACTCAACTGAGAGACGCCATGACTGAATTTGAATGTTAAAGGAGAATGGATTTTGGTGCTGGGGTGGGGATGGAAGCAGGGGAATCAGTAAAGAGGCCGTGCAAGTCCCCAGTGGAGTGAGTGTGGCCACCACTGGGGGTTGGGAGTGACGTTGGAGACACGAGGGCAGATCTGTTTTCATTTTTGAGGTAGAGGCCTCAGGACTTTGTGATTAGATGAGAGGGGAAAGGGGGATCAAGATGGATCCCAAGTTTCTAGCTTGAGCAACTGGGTAAATGGTGGTGGCATTTCACGAAACCAGAAATACAGAAGGAACAAATACAGGGGAGAAGGGCGCATTCAGATCTGTACATCTTAGGTCTGAGCTCTCGTCAGAAATCTAGGCTGAGATAGGAAGTAGGCAGAGGGATGTAAGGGTTTGGAGTGAGAGACTTGGGGGCCGGACACACACACACACACGCGCACACACACACCTATGTTCGTCAGCACCTGGACGTCAGGGAAGTGGCATGAAGAGAGCAGAGGGAGAGCAAGGGGTAGGAGTAGGCTTTGCAAATGTCCAGCGTTTAAAGTTTGGGAAAAAGGGTTACATCAGTAAAGGAGGGTGAGGAGGTGTAGTCAGAAAAGAAGAAAGAATACAGAAATGTGTCACATTATGGGCGCCAAGCCACACTTCTCAGACTTGGAGCAGCCGGCAGGATTGGTTTCTAACGAGAGATCAAGTGAAAAGACTGCAATGGGGAGGTCATTGATGACGTTAACAAGAGCCATCCCCACGTGCAGGAATAGAAGCCGGGTTGGGGGTTAAAGACTGAGCAATATTTAAGGGTCAAATGAGATGGTTCATAGGGAGACCCTGCGAAAAGCCAGAAAGTGCCACACCAAGAGATTATTATTAGTTAATTAGTAAAGAGGTTATTAGCAGTGGTAGTAATATTACCCTCACGATCTTGACAGATTCACTACTTCTTTTCATATTTAAATTCAGGATGACTATTAAACTTCCTTCAAAATAAAAACAAAACAAAACAAAACAAACGGAGAGAGAAAAGGAGGGCGGGAGAAAGGCAGGAGAATAATGAGAAGTAGAAACACTTTGTATAGTCAACTCTTTGAAGGTGTTTGTCTAGGAAAGGGGCAGATAAATGTCAACGTAACTTGAGGGAGACATAGGATCAAGAGAAAATTAAGACAAACTCAGATATAACAGTACACTTTTGGGAATGATAGAAAGAAGTATTTGACTAAGGACACTGGAGCTAATGTAAAAAAGAGAGTCCTCGAGAAGAAAGAACCCAAAGCTCCTGGTCTGAGCCAAGCTTTTCAGTCCACATTACAGATAGTAAAGCTGAGGCACAGAAAAATAGTGAATCCTTAGTCCAGGATCAAACAATGAGCCACTGGGAAGGGAGGATTTCAAAACTCAAAATGAAACACATTCTTGACCAACACAGTCTTGTACTTGCCAGGACTTTTATAGAGTGACTGAAGTTTTGCGGACATTTTTCTTGACAAGTAACAGGGCAACGGTAGTATGTGTCCACTGACGTTATTCCTGGGGACAGCCATCTGGTGTGACACTACTTCTCCCTTTTGAGTAATCACTCTTTCATGTCTAAAGCTCATTTATATGCCTTGATTTCATATCTTGGTGCTGTAATTCATTCTAAATATTTACTTTGGTTAATTAATTGATTATTGTGAAACCCACTGAAGTCCACATGGCTTTTAGAAGTGATGAGAATTATTACTTCTCCTGCTGCAAAATAATAATACCGCACTCCCTGTTGGAACCTGCTGTCCAAGTATAGCAACGCCTGTGAGTAACAGATCCCACCCAAACCTCACCTCCACTTAAGCATTCACACTGCGTCTGATATTTGCATGTAAGTTATTTTTGTTTGTTCTTTCACACATGCTAGGTCAGAGGACCAACAAGCCGTTTTTCTTTCTCTGTCTGCCCCCTCCAGTCCTCACCCCACCGCCCCCCAAATATAATAGGAGCAGTATTATCCATTATTCCACAGAAGATATTGAATTACTCCCCAGGCCCTACTGGTTTGCTGCCACGAGATGGAACTGTGCGCCTTAAATGGATATTTTCACATAAACAAGATGACTGCATTTAGCCTTTTGAAATTCCTACCATTTCCATCACAGAACACTAGTAAAGGATTTGACTTTCAAGCTTGCCAGGCATATGAATTTAGGGCTAGTAAGGGTAAACCCCTTAATCTCCGTGACCTTTATGTTCCTTCGTAGAAAGTGGGCCGCTGGAGGGGAGGGTATAGCTCAGTGGTAGAGTGCATGCTTAGCATTACAAGGTCCTGGGTTCAATCCCCAGTACCTCCCTTAAAAAATAAATAAATAAGTAAGTAAACCTAATTACCTCCCTCCACAAAAAAAAAAAAAGAAAAAAGAAAGAAAGAAAGAAAAGAAAAAGTAAATTAAAAAATAAACCTAATTACCTCTCCCCTGCAAAAATAAATAAGTAAACAAACAAACAAACAAATAAATAAATAAAAAGAAGGTGGGCCTGTCAACATCTGTCATGATGTCTTGTCTTTCAGGGGTCAGATGTATATTGTGCATTATATGGTTTTGAAAAGGAAATTAAGAGATGCCTAGGGATCAGTAAGATCCTTTACACACTTTTAAGTATTTTAACTTATCCAATCATTTCCCTTCTCTGAGTTTCTAGAACTGACACAAGGGAATGACTGTTTTAAATTTTGGTGTGGCCAAAGTGTCCCCCACAGACGTTTACCCCATTGTATACTCACACCAATCGTGGGTCCTTAAAAGCATTTTAACCTTTACTATCTCTGTGGGTGAAAAAGGATCTCACTCATCGATTTGCATTACTTTGACTACCCTGTTGGTAACCTTTGAGCTGTCCCTGATTTTCAGACAGTATTAATAACTCCGCAGTTAGTATCTCTGACCTTTTATTTCCCATGTGGAATGTTTCTTTAAGGTCAGCTTCCAGGTCAGCAGATGATGGGGTTGTTTCAGTTACTCTGGAGACATCTCAGAATTACTTTGGGGAGGGTTTTACAATTTATACCCTCATCAGAGATGCCCGAGTGTTTTCTTTTTAGCATCCTTGCTCACTCTGGGTGTTTAGTGAAATTATTTTTGCTAATTTAGTAAGCAAAAGTTCTGCCGTCTTTGTATCGCCCGAGAGTCATAATTCAAAGGGCCTCCTGGTGTCCTGCAGCCAGATGGAAGCCTGCATTCACATCAGAGGTTTGTTTTCTATTCTCTCACCTGCTAGTTAATAATTAGGCAATATTTCCAGACTCACAGTTGGATCAGATTGAACTGCTCTTGCTGAGCTGTTAATGATTCAGAAACACCTTCCCCTACCTCTCCACCCATCTAAGTTCTACCAGCTTCTCCGAGGGCACCTCCAGTCCCACTCCCTTCAGATGGCCTCCCCTGGTAGCCGGGGCCAACTTCAGGGATGCCTTTCCCCATCGGCATCAAGGCAATGATCGCTCTTACCATATGGTTTGACCCTGAGCTATAGTCAATTTGTTTCTATTATTTGCTCTGCTGATAGGATTTTGTAAAATGGATGCACTCCACCTGCCAGGGGCTGCTAACACCATGCCTTTTCTCTTTAGCAAGTAGGTTTTAGGCTCCGTGAGCAGAAACATCTCCCAGCACAGTGCAAGGCACACGTGGGCGCATAATTTACATTGTTGGTGGTATTGAACTGAATCCCTTATCAAACAGATTTTACTCTAAAGGGTTATGGGGTATAAGGAACGCCATCCTCTCCCTCACCAGTCACTTCCAGAACTCCAGAACATTTCCAGAACAAGCAAAGCAAATGTATTATTATACTTCGCTTTCCAGCGTATTGTTCTCATATCATCTGACTGGCCTTTTAAGGGACCTTCCCCTCATGGTCTTTTCTTGCTTAGGCTTCTGGCTTTTTCCAGTGAGCAAGATTCGTTTCTCCTCAAGTGAAATAGCTTAAGGTTTCTCATACGTGGATTGAGTTTCTTCTCTGTTTCGATCATGTCTCTTAAGTGACACCGATCTGCTTAATCCCGGCAGGCGTCATTGTTACTATTGGCTCCATCTCTAATGTTAGCGCTTTCCAGCTCTGCTATTTTCAGCATATACCTGTTCATGTCATTCACGTGTCTTTTATTAGTAATCTCTGGTTTCATTGACAGACTGGCCTTCCCCGACTGCGGAAAAGTCACCACCCACCTGTGGCTAATTTTGCTTCTCCAGCTTCAAGGCCTTGAACGTTCATGAACGTTCAGTTGTACATCCTCTGCCATGATTTCTAAGCCATTGATTCTCTGGAATGAATCCTTTTCAAATGCTCAAAAGCATCTGTATGTAGATGTGTATTTGTGTGTATACATGTTCATACATTTTATACATTTGTATATATGTTTATAAACGTGTCTTTATAAACGTATCACATATATATTATATACATATACACATACACACATAGATAAATATATGTATGTGTGTCTATATTATCCTCTAGCAATTAGAATTGAATTGAAAACTACCTTGGTTTTCAAATCTTTCTTTTTAACATGAAAACACTTTTGAATGCTCACTGGAGCAGGAAGTCAGTAGGCATGAAACACAGTGATTATCCAGTTGAATCGTAGGGATGAGAAAGTTCTTAGGAGCACTGTTCACACACCATGACCTTCCCCTGCTGCTGCTCTCACATCTCTTTGCTGCACCCGCTGCCCACCAGGCTCCATCCACACTGGCCTCCTTTTAGGTCTGGAACGTGCTAATAAGCTTGTTCATGCCCTCAAGCCTTTGCTCCATCCATTCCCTCTGCCCAGACTCTCCTCCCCTAGGTCTTACCCCTTCCCACAGCCCAGCGCCTTGTTATTAGGAGCTCAAATCAAACGTCACGTTTCCAGAGAGATCTTCTTGGATCAGCTCAGTGGCTTCCTCCTTCCTCTCCACTTCCGGGTAACTGTTACACCCCTGCACCTGGCACTTGTCACTACCTGAAATTAACTTTCTTTATGATTTATGTTCCATCCGTCCCCACCAGGAGGTAAGCTTTGGGAGAGTAGGGTCAGGTGTGTCCTTAGAAGGCACTTACTCATATTTGCTGGGGGAAAAAAATCTATCAGTGGAGCATTAGCTTTAGAGGGCTCGAAAACTCACATACAGTTTTCTTCTCTCACTTCTAAATTCATTAGGCTTCATTTTTCAACCTTCCCGTTTTTAAAAAGTGTTTCATAAGCTTTCTTGTAGTTAATGTTATCAGGTCAAGTTTTGGTATTTGAAGCCTGATTCCTGGTAGGAATTTGAAAGCCTGTTACAGAGGTTGCTATGCAGAATAAACTCAAGTGTGTTAAAATCAGCTCTAAACAGTTTAAAAGAGCACCTAAAGAGAATTTTTACTTCCTAAAATATTAAGTAAAATTTCAAAGCTTATTTCCCAAAAAGAATCACCATGTTCTTGTACCACTTGAATGATAATGCCAAAAAGTAATTTTATTTCTAATTTTTCAATTGTCCAAAGAAAAAACTAAAAATTTTGCATCCACATAAACCATAGGTGGTAAAAAATGGTTTATTAATATTACTATTTGGTGAACATTAGTTTCTGTCAACTTTTCTCCCAGTTGTAAACTTACTGAATGGGAGGCAGCTATTAAGCACATCATTTGCTTGGAAAAAATAATATGTTAAAATAGTATTGTAATTTGTGTTCTCTTCATTCTTTCCTCATGAAAGAATCTGCCCATGCTGAACTAGACTCCCAGTTCTAAAAACAATTTTATGTAAAGTTAAATTTTCCAACAGGTCTGCCCATCTAATCCTCAATAATCCTCTTTGGAAAATGACAACACTGTTACAAAGAAATGTTATACGTTATCAGCATGTCTCACTAACGACATGGAGAGGTGGGTAGCATGAATCCCGTCTCATCCATTTCCCATCAAAGATAGACTACTGTTTTAAAACTTGGAATGTACAGAGAAAAAAATGTATGGCATAATTTTACTACAAAAATGTTGAGTATATAGCAGTTATCTTTGAAAGAAAACTATTTTAATCTAAAGGTTCAGAGTAACCACTACTTATATCGGCGTATTTCCTTCTAGTCACTTTTTCTACAAAAATATAAACGAATGTGTTGGCTACTAAAAATATGGTGCCATTTCAAATATATAGTTGTTTATCACTTTTTCTTACCAGGGTGGAAAAAGACATAATTTTCTCATGTCAGTAAACATATTCTTTGGATGCATAATAATTGACATAGCCACATGTAGTGTTGGCCCATTCCTCGAAGGAAAGAAAAAAATTATTTTTCCTGTCTTGAGAATTCTTAGGATTTACTTACTCTCTTAATGACTTTCCTGTATAACATACAGCAGTGTTAACTATAGTCATCACGCCGTCCGTGACTTAATTACCTTATAACTGGAAGTTTGTACCTTTTGCCAACCTTCATCCACTTCCCCCTCTCCTCTGGCAACCACAAATCTGATCTCTTTTTCTGTGAGTTTGGACCTTTTCAAAATCTTAATTGTTTATATGTGTCTGTTTCTTCTCTCGTGAATTCCTTGTTTGTTTTCTCTGGAAACATTTTCTTCTTTTTCTTTTGAACTCATTAGTGTTCTTTATACATTAGGGATTTTGCCCTTATGTGTGTCATATATATTTGCAAATATTTTTAGTAGTTATGAGTTGAATTTAATATATGCTATGCTATATTTTAATAAAATTGTTACTTAATATAAAAGTTAATCATTACAAGTTTTCTTGAGAATCCTGAGGAATATTCTGATAGTTATGAGCTTATGAGTAGTATAAGATACAAATTTTCTCCTATTTTAAAAGAATAATTAATTTTAATTCATGAAATCCATCCCAAATATACATTAAAATGGACTCATGTGAGCATTAGTCAGACAGTCTTTCCCTCTCATCTGGGAAGCAGGAAACCTGACCCTAGAGCTTGATGCCTCAGGTCCTCACAACCCCGGGGACACCCTGGTGCCTCCGTGCTGCACATTTCTTTGTTCTGTGCTTTCTGCATAATATGCATAATATCCTTCCCTGAGGAAGTAAGCACTGAGCAGCGTGATTTGAATTATGGTAGCAGGTAGGGACCAAGGAAAAATCAGGAAAACATTCATTACCAGTTCAAGTATGTTCTCCTGACACACAGAGATGGCATAGCAATAATGATGTTACCTCCGTGTTCAGAGGTGACAAGGAAGTAGGTTTCACCCAGCAGTCCTTGGCACTGACCTTCTTTTAATAACTGAAAAAGACTGCACGCACGCTGTTGGAAACTCTGCCTCCTGAAGGACTTGTTTTCCTCCAGAACGGCGTTGCTCAGCACACACTGTTGCAAAACCACAAGGCATAGTGGAAAACCCACGAGCTAACAGCCCGACTCTGTTAGGCTCCGTGCAGAAATGCTCTCACCAGCCACATGAGCAGAAGCAAATTATTTAACTTCTCTAGACTTGAGTTTCCTCATCTGGAAAATGGGAGCTCTGTCATCTACTTCTTAGGGTTGTGGTGGGAGTTAATAATACTGTGTACGTGATGCCCTGTATCCACTGGAATGTATGCGGAGGTACTCAGGAATTAGTGGAATTACTATAACCATTACTTGATAGACTGGTTTTGCGTGGTCCTCTTTCTTGGCAGGTTTTGCCGCATCGTTGGAGGAAGCACTTCTGTGTCTTACTGCCTTAATCCTATGGTGCTTGTCATCGGGAGGCAGGTTAGAGATGCTTCTGTCCTCCGTCCTCCAGCAAAGCTGTGTTAATAGTAATAATTGCTTACATTTATTGTCTGTGTGCCAGGCATTTCCCCAAGCATCTCACAGTTCTTATCTAATCTGCGTCTCATGAAGTAGGTGCTAACATTTCCTCATTTTTACAAATAAGTGTCCCAAGGCCCAGAGGGGCTAAGGAGTCCGTTCTGAGTCGCCTAGCTAGTGAGTGGCACAGCCAGAAAATGAAGGCCAGCAAGCTGGCTCCCCCGCCCAGCGGTCTCATGAACGTTGCTGTGCGCCTCCTGGGAGTGGCAGCCTTCACTTCAGAGTTGAGTGTCATTAACTCACAGGGTGGTGTCCAGAAGGAGCAAAGCCTCTGCCAAAAGAACTCCATGCATTCTGCTAACAGCAATCTGGCTTTGTATTTCTTTCAATAGAGAGTCTCCACAGTGCCGGGAGAATTCCTGCCAGTGGTAATAGTGTCATTTCTTCTTTTCCCGAGAACCCTGTTCTGTAATTGCAGCCCTGTAAGCACCAGCAGCAGGAGACCGCGAGGGAAGCCTTTGTTGATAGTACTGTAGGGTCTGTTGCCTTTCAGTAAATAAACAGGCCTTATTTATTAAGCATGTGGAACTTATTTAAAATCCTAACTCTGAGGGAAGCAATAGGAGGATGTATGGATTCCCCATGGGTTACAAACTTAAAATATTGCATATTGCAGTATTAGCAATATCTAAACTAGCTCTGTCTTAATATTCATTTTAGCACCCAGGATAATGATGTCTCTCTCCTCAATTCTGTTTTAATCTGATGTGCAAACAGCTTAAGCTTTGCTTGCCTTGAATCGCTATCACAGTGAGGTGGAGTCCTCTGTGTTTTTCTTACTCTGCTCGTGGCTCCAAGGAGAAGGCTTGAAATTTAACAAGCTGGGAGAAGAATTTCTGTGGAGCCGATTCAGATATACAGTGACATCTAAAACCCTGCAAGGTGTTTGTTGCTTGGGAGACTTTTTCTCTCTTGGACTGAGTTGAGAGTGAGAATTAATCTCACCCGACCAAAATCATCTACAGTTTTCAAAACCACTTGAGGTCTGGAGCCAGGTTTTATGCCCGATTTTGCTCAGTTCATCTATAATCCCCATGGTGCTTCTTGTTGACTTTTAAGATTGTAAGATTGGCGTAATAGTGGGCTGTGTGCTTAAATTATACTCCATAGATATAGGAAGTGCAATTGACATACAATAGATTGTACTTATTTAAATTGTGTAACTGGATAAGCTTTGACACGGGAATACACTTGCGAAATCATCATCACAGTCAAGATAATGAACATGTTTGTCACACCAGGAAGTTTCCTTGTTCCCTTTGTAATTGTTCCCGCTTGCCTATTCAAACCCCCACCCCACCCCAATCCCCAGGGAACTGTGAATCTTCTGTCTTTCTCTATAAATTATTTTATATTTTCCAGAATTTTATATAAATGATGTAATACAGAATGTACTCAATTTCTGGCTTCTTTCACTCAGTATAATCATTCTGAAAATGATCTATGTTGTCATGCATGTTGATGGATGAATAGAAGCCGTAAAAATGGATATCCTTGCCTTGTTCCTGATCTCATCAGGAAAATACAATGAAATATGAGGATGCCTGTTTTAAGTACATCACCCTTATTGGGTTGAGGAAGTTTTCTTCAGATTTCAGTTTGCTAAGAAAATGAGTATTGGATTTTTTTCAAATGCCTTTTCTGCATCTATGAAGATGATTATGGGTTTTTCGGTTTTGTTTTTTAGTCTGCTACTTTGGTAAATTACATTGATTGTTTTAATGTTAAATCAATTTTGCATTCCTGGGATAAACCCTACTTGGCCATGATGTATTATACTTTATACAGATCACTAGATTTGGTTTGCTAAAATTTTACATCAGAGTTCATCACAGATAATGTCTATAACTTTCTTTTCTCCTAATGCCTCTGTCTTGTTTTGGTGTTGGTGTAATGTTGGCATCATAAAACGAATTGGAAAGCGTTGCCTCCTCTTTAGTTTTCTGGAAGAGTTTGTGCAGAATTGCTATTATGTTTTCTTTAATATTTAATTTATACTAGTGTAGAATTCTCAAGTGAAGTCATATGGGACTTTTTTTCTTTTTTTCTGCCTCCTCTTTCATGGTGAAAATGATTTTAGGTCTGGATTCTATTTCTTTAATAGATAGAGGGCTATACACATTATTTTTCCTTTAGTGAGCTTTAGAACTTTGTGTCTTTCAAGGAGTCTGTTCCATCCAAATTGTCAAATGTATTGACATGAATTTGTTTGCAATATCCCTTTATACTTGTTAGGATTTGTAACATGCCTAATATTAGTAATTTGTATCTTCTCTCTCTTCCTTCTTAATCTTGGCTGGAATTTTATCTGATCTTCACAAAAGAACGAGCTTTTGGGTTCATTAATTTTCTTTATAGTTTTAATGTTTTATGGTTGATTCTTATTTTTATCTTTATTATTTCCTTCTACTGTTTATATTAAGCTTAATTTGCTCATCTTTTTTCCTAGTTTTTTAAGGTGGAAGCCAGGTTCATTGAGACTTTTTTCTAATTAGGTATTTTAGTGCCATAAATTTCCCTCTAAGTACTGCTTTAGCTGCATCCCATAAATTTTGGCATGTTATTTTTATTTTCATTTAATTTAAAATACTTTTAAATTCCTCTTGATTTTTTCTTTGACCTACAGATTATTCAGAAATACATTATTTAGTTTCCAAATATTTGATGACAGTCTCGATGTCTTTCTATCATTAATTTCTAATTTAATTCCATTATCATATGAGAATACACTTTGATTTGTATCTTTGTAATTTTATTGAGATTTGCTTTATGCCCAGAATATGGTCTGTCTTGGTAAATGCACCATGTACACTTGAAAAGAATGTGTTTTCTGCTATTGTTAAGTGAGGAGTTCTATAAATGTCAATTAGGTCACATTGATTGATAGTGTTAATTAAGTGTTCTGTATTCTTCGTGATTTGCTGCCTGCTTGTTCTAGCAGTTAAGAGAGGGTTATTGGAATCTCGGACTGTCATTACAGATTTTTCTACCTCATCTTTCCATTCCATCAGTTTTTACTTCATGTATTTTGAAGTCTTCTTATTCAGTGCAAAAATGTTTTGGACTGTTATATTCTCTTGATTATTTGTCCCCTTTATTATTATGAAATGACCCTGTATCTCTGGTACTTTCTTTTGTTCTGATATCTACCTTGTCTGATATTAATATAGCCCCTCCTCCAGCATGGTGTATAATTTCAATACTTTTAACCTATTTATGACTTAAGATTTAATGTGAGTTTCTTGTAGGCAGCCTGTAGTTGGGTCTCACTTCTTTTAATCCGGTCTAACAATCTCTGCCTCTTAATTAGGGTATTTAGACTGCTTACCTTTAATATGATTATCAGTATGATTGGGTTAAAATCAGTTTTATTAATTGATTTTATTTGTCTGTTCTGCTCTTTATTCCATCTTTTCTATTTTTCTGCCTTCTGTCTGAGTATCTTTGATGATTCCAATTTTACCTCTGTTGGCTTACCACTTCACGTATAGTATAAGAACCATAAACACTATACTTTTATTTACCCCACTTGTCCTATATGCTATTTGCTGTTCCACATTTTACTTCTACATGTTATGAACCCAACATACATTGCTAGTATTTTTGCTTTTTCAGTTGATTATCTTTTAAAGAAATTAGAAAAAGAAAATCTCTTTTACACTGAACCACATATTTACCATTTTCCATGTTCTGCATCCCTTTGTGTAGATTAAGACTAAGATTAAGATTTACATTTCACATCCTTTTTTTCTGCCTGAAGGACATTCTTTAATATTTTTATAGTGTATATCTGCTGGTGTTGGATTCTTTCAGCTTATGATGTCCAAAATATCATTATGTTGCTTTCATTCTGAAAGATATTTTTATTGGGTACAGAATTCTGGGTTGACAGATTTTTTTTCTTTCAATTCTTTAAAGGTGTCACTCCAGTCTTTTAGCTTTCAGTGTTCTCAACAAAAATCCCCTCCCTTTGTTATCTTTGTTCCTCTGTACATAATATATCTGTTTTTCCCTGGCTGCTTTTAAGAATTTGTCTTTATTACTGGTTTTAAATAACTTAATTATGATGTGTCTTGATATACTTTTCTTCATGTTTTTGTGCTATATATTCTTGAGCTGTTTGGATCTGTTAAGTTTAAAATTTTTTGTTTGTTTGTTTTCCAAATGTGGATAATCTTCCTCTATTATATCTTCAGGTTTCTTTCTGGTTCCACCTCCTTCCTTCAGAGAATGTAATTGCAAGTATATTAGGCTGTTTGTGGTTGTCCCACAGCTTTTTCAATGCTGTTTATTTTTTAATTTTTTCTCCCTGTGTTTCATTTTTTGATAGTTTCTATTGCTGTGTCTACAGGTTCTTATTTTTTAATGTAATGTTTAATCTACTGTTAATTTCATGCTGTATTTTCATCTCATGCATTGTAGTTCTCATCTCTAGAAGTTCAGTTTGAGTATTTTGTTAATCCTCCATGTCTATTTAACATGTTCAATCTTTGTCCCACCTTCTTGAACATATGGAGCACAGTTATAACTATTTCAGTATCATTGTCTGCTAAATCTGTCATCTGTCGTTTAAGCTATTTTTTTCTGTTGATTTATTTTTCTCTCTATTATGGGTCACGTCTTCTTGCTTCTTTGTATGCCTAGTGTATTTTTTTAATGTTGCTATAACTAGTTACCGCAAACTTAGTGGCTTAAAACAACACAATTTATTATCTTACAGTTCTGTAGGTTAGAAGGTCTCCCTAGGCTAAAATCATGATGTCATCAAGGCCTTGGTCCTTTCTGGAGGCTCCAAGAAAGAATCTGTTTCCTTGCCTTTTCCAACTTCTGCTGCCTCCATTCTTTGGCTTATGGCCCCCTTCCATCTTCAAAGCCAGCAACGATGGGTTGACTCCTCACATCAAATCATTCTAGCTTTCTCTTCTGCCTCCCTCTTCCCCCTTTAAGGACCATTATGATTATACTGGGCCCCGTGGAACAATCCAGGATAATCTCTCTATCTTATGGTCAGCTGATTAGCAACTTTAATGCCATCTGCAGCCTTAATTCCCCTTTGCCATGTAAAATAACACAATCACAGGTTTGGGTTGGCCTATCAATCACAAGTGCTAATTTTTCACTGGTTGCCAGACATTGTGAATTTCACCTTGTAAGGTGCTGAGTATTTTTGTTTTCCTTTAAATATCCTTGAGGTTTCTTCCAGGAAACATTTAAGTTAATTGGAAATAGTGTGAACCTTTTAAGGCTTGCTTCAAAGCTTTGTTAATCTAGGGCTAACTTTGCCCTACTGCGGAGGCAGTACCTTTCAGAGGATTCTACCCAAAACCTCATGAAGGTTGAGGCTTTTCCACTCTAGCTGATGAGGGCACAGACTCTCCCCAGCCTTTGTGATCTCCATGGATTGTTCTTTCTAATCCTTTTCAGTGGTTCTTTTCCCAGCGTAGTTTTCCTCACATGCATTCAGTTCTTAGCTGAAGACTTGGGGTGGGTCCTCTTTAAATCTCCGAGCTATGTATGTGTGTGTGGAGGGGTGGATGGTCTGTGTGTGGATGTGTGTGTGCTCATGCCTGTCCGTGGGGGTCCTCTTTAAATCTCCAAGCTCTGTGTGTGTACATGTGTGTATGTGTGTGTATGCACTTGTGTGCCGTTCTTTTCCCTCCAATAATCTGGCCTGCGAACTCTAGTGAACTCCGACTTAGCACCCCTAAACTGCCAGCTCTGTCTTTACTCAGGAAACGGCTAGACTCCTCCAGGGCTCCGCCTCCCTGTGCTGTATCTCGGAAACTCTCTGGTGGCGGGATTCCAGGCACTCATGGCTCACCTTGTTTGTCTCCCTCCTCTCAGGAATCACTGTCTCGCTCTGCCTGGTGTCCAGTCTCTGAAAACCATGTTCCATATATTTTATCTGGCTTTTTAGTCATTTCAGGTAGGAGAGCATTTCCAGTCTGTGTTTCTCTCTCCTCGCCAGAAGCAGAAGTTAAACATTTGCCACATATTTCATTTTGATAAGGGCAACAATGATACCCAAATATTTAACAACCAGTAGGTCTTGGGCACTGACCAAACAGAACAGATGCTGGCCTGAAACAGTGATATGGCCACCCTGGTGTTTACCAGCTAAAGGTCAGTCCTGTGTAGTGATAAAACCCTGTAATCCATCCAATTCAGGGCTTTGTCATTGACGGTCCTGGCGAGACAAAAGGAGCTTTGCAGTAAGACTGAACTGACGGTTTGCATTCCGACGCTGCCGTTTCTAACTTAAATTTCTTCGATTCCTTAATTTCCCCTGCAACGGCTGTAGTGAAGATGACGTGGAAGAAGGTTTGTGCAGGTGCCTGGCATCTTGCCTGGCCCCTAGAATACACAGTAAAAACGAGTATTCTTCCAGACCCTAACCAAACCTTCCTCCATGGTCCATATGGATTCTTCAAAGCCAGCCCCAACTCAGAGGGCAATTCACCCATGAGGAAGAAGGGACTACACTCAGGAGCTGTTTGTGGGGAAAAGGATGTGAAAAAAATCAGAACTGTGAGATGGTGAGGGAGGGGAAATCTGGGTGGTAATCACCATTGCTAACAAAACCTACCGGTCAGGCTGGTGTGAAGTCAGTCCAAGGGGGACCTGGTGTCCACAGCCACAGGAGAGGCCAGTGCAAGGCAGGCCACCCCAGCCAGGTGTGAGTCTGTCCTGCATCCTGACACATACCTCTCTGCTTCTTACAGTGGTAGCAGTTCAGAGCCATCCTGGAATAGTCCCTTGACAAGTGGTGGCAAAGGGGACAGTGTGAGGGACACTTTGTGGGACTAGACTTCTCTGATGGCATCCTCAGGGGTTAGGATTTCCCTCTCACGCATCTGGCTTCCTTTTCACAACCCACTGTGAATGTGTCAGCTGTGTGACACTGTGTGTGCCATCAGACCTTTGGTTTCGTTTTGAGATGCTTTGCCACAAATTAAGATACTTTGTTATTTATCACTTTTAGTTTTCCTGAAAGTTTCTGTCCCTCTGCAACCATGAAGCCCAAACCCTTGTCTTCAACCTTTTTGTGTCCCCAGCACCCAACACAAGCTTTAAGCACAAGTGCTTGGTGATGACAGTATTTGATGAGCATGTTACAGAGTTCTCTGTTCAAGACATCAAGTGACAGTACCGAGCAGAAAAGGCCCCAGGATCATTCCTCATGATACATACATGATACATCCCCCCAGGTTACTCTGTTTTATTTTAGGTTAACTTAGCTCTGTTCAACAAACACTTTCTGCTGAAATTATTCACTTCCCCCACGCCCATGTCGCATCACTCTGTGATGGAAGGAAGATAAATACCTGCAATAAAGATTTCAGGTCCTTTTGACTGATTTACCAAATGTATTTGAAAAAAAAATGTGATGATCTGTTTTTCTTACAGTCAAGAAAAAAAAAAAACAAACCCAAAAAACCTGTAATTGAACAAGGGTATGAATGTCCAGTTCTACTCTGGCTTTTCTGGCAAATGAAAATTCCCTGTCCAATTTCAACAAGCAGATGTAGATTAGCTAGCCCTTGGACTTGGCCTCTGGCAGATCTGTGCTTTGTAAACTCAGTCCTCCACGCCCTTGGACACTTTTAACATAAACTCAGCCTGAAGGCGGTCTGCTGATCCAGAATGCTCCCGGTATTATGAGGAGAAAGATACATAATCATACAGATAAAAGGAAGATAAACAAAGCACCCGACAGTCCTCTGCCCTCAAAAAGTCATTGGATAAATGCAGTAAAAATGACCACTATTGAAAGCGTGGCTCCAGCCCCGAGGGGCAGCCGCTGTCTGACTTGGAAATGCATTTACAAACTGCTCTGTGCTCGGGCTTGGGGACACAGTGGCTCAGCCAGACAGGTCCTTTCATTGAGGAAGGCTGCCTTGTCAGTCAGCATGTGGACGGGCTCTTTTCCGGAGGACGGCGCAGGTGCTATGCGCCCTCCCTCATTTTGCTGCTGCCACTTTCTAATGCAGCTCCGCGCCCACGTGTCTGCGTCGCAGCGCACTGTGCACCTTAAGCCGGGGATCCTGGCTTCCCTCTGTGCCCTTGACATCTAGCACATCGCTTAGCAACCTTGGAGATACTGAATGAGCAGACGTCTCAGAGACACCTCGGGTGATATGCCGCTCACTTCCTCAGTTTTTCCAGCTATAAAACTTAGTGGATGACCCTAACATGGAGAATGGCGTAGCTGTGGTGGGACAGTGGGTTACGGCGAGATACAAGAGGCCACACCCCACACATGCGCACATTACACACGCATTCATTCCCCCTCTTTTTCCCCCTCCTCCCTCCTGTCATGTTCCTACATACTCTTTAAAGCACAATAATATATGGGACAATATATTGATTCTCTTTCTGCACAGGATGAGCACTTACCACCATTGTGGAGCCCCAGAGGCCTTTGAAAGGGAAAATCCTAACTACAGTTTACATTTGTATATTGATTTTCTGGTTTGTAAACTGCTGGGACATAAATGCCCATCATAGCATGTGGCACCCATAATAACAGTGGGAAGTAGGCAGGGCAGGTTTTAGCTTCACATCTGAGATGAGGAACTTGAGGTGAACATAAGACTGAACCCGAAATTGGGCGTGATACCTATTTCCCTCTGCTCTGTGCCTTTTCGGAGACTACAGGCAAGTAGATCCTCACGGCAGCCAGGAGAGGATGGACCACAGTCTACCTCTCTTCTGTTTCTGGTAATGTTGTGGGCAAATGTCTTTAGTCTCCCAAACCTTATTCATCTGTAAAGGGAGAGTGTTCTTGGAGAGATGTAATGAGGACTAGCTTATTAAATGACTGAAAAAGGATTTTGGAAATACAGTGTTGCATAAAAGCTTAGTGACAGTTCAAAACTAGATGCCTCGGGGAATGAGAATGAGATGTAGACCCCCAAGTGAAGAACAAAAACATTCTTTGCATTTACAACTGGACAGAAAATAAATCATTTCAAATGAAAACCTGGGAGCTAGTCTCTGCTTTTAAGCTTGACTTCTCCAGAAAAAAAATGTTGGGGGTATGTTTTTCATGTGGGAACGGAGTCCTCTGAGTTTTTCGTACTGAGGGATCAACACTGTGGAGGAAGACTCAACCAAAACAAGTGGTTAAGAAATGCTCCCCAAAGTATACCGCACTCAGCCCAAAAAGCTGAATTAGTTTTAAATGGCAATTTGTTAGAGAAATTATTCAACCTTAGTTTACTTCTCTGAAAAAATCAGCCAGTGGGATTACTCTAGATGTTGCTAGAAATGACAGGCTACCAGCAAGGAGAGTTTGGCACTGGTGTTTTCTAAATTAAAATACACATCAACATGTAAGTAATTAAATCTAGCCAGAGCATCAGATGTAACGAAGTATTTTTTAAGTCTACTCAATTTTAATTTATTAAAAGGACGTGTGTGTGTGTGTAAAGAAGCTTAATAACATAGACATGTTCGTTTAAGTTAATAAAATCGGATTGCAGAGGGAAAAAACTAAGTTTAAAGGGAAAGCAGATACACCAGATATATGAACAGCATGATGGTGTGTTTGGATATAGCACCTAGTAATCCTGGCACAAAAAGCAGAGAGGAAACAGCTCTGAATCCTGTAACTCTCATTTCCGGGCACAGAAAACCATCTTGGGTCCTTCGGGAGAGGGAGGAGATTTTTTCCTGATACTAATCTCTTGGCAGAATTTCTCCTGTGGGGAAACTATTTGGCACTGCCTTCTCAGTTATTTACCTAGAAGACCCTCCTGATTTCCACCTAAAAAATACTTTTTGGGGGGTGGAAACAGCTCAGTGGTAGAGCACGTGCTCAGCATGTACAAGGTCCTGGGTTCAATGCCCAGTACCTCCATTCAAAAAAAGGAACAATAAAAATACTAAAATAAATTTTAAAATTACTTCTTGAAATTAGGATAGATCAATGAAACATTAATTTAGAAAGCAACGGAGAACTGGGATATGCTTTTATTTTTTTAAACGTAGGATGCTCAGACAGTATGGTATCATGTATACAGTGTAACACACACGCCGCCTGCTCTAACACACAATATACATGATATTCATCATAAAAGTGACTAGTTAATACGTATCGAGCACTTCCTATATACCAGCCACTGTTTTAAGCCCTTTATGTATTTTAACTTATTTAAGCCTCACACCTACCTGATCAAGGTATTATTTTCTCTCCTCTTTTTGCAGATTTAAAAGGGAGGAGTAAAGGGTAGTCAGCTGGGCAGGAGGGCAAGCCTGCCCTTGAACTCAGGACTCAGACTGTCCCCTCATCTGTCTGTTGCTGCCTTTCCCTCTGATTTCTCTTTTCTTTCCATTTTCAGTATTCTTCCCCCCCCCCATTTCCTCATTCCTACACATAATCTACAATTCCTCTATTTTCTCCATCTTTGTTTTTCCCTTAATTGTCCACAATATAAAATCAAAGATAGTGTCTATTGAATATGGTAATACATGCTTCCTATTTAAAATTTGAGCAGTAGATGAGTTTGGACTTGATTTTTACCTCTTTTGGGAGCTTGATTTGATTAAGCAGCTCTTTACTTCTGCCACCATTCAGTGATAGCGTTCCCCTGTGGCACGGAAGTACATTGTAATAAGAAAGCACCCATTCCTGTCCTGAATTTCCCAAGTGCTCCCAAACTGATGGATGGACTTTGTATGGCCTTAAATGACACTGTATTCCCCTCCTGTAAAAGGGATCTCACTCCTGTATGATCAGGTCTGTGTTCTTGCAGCCATGAGCTGGCAGGACTGTGAGGGCAAGTGCTGTCTTACAGATGCTGTATTGACGAGCACTCAGAGTGGTCCTGTCAGGGTTTTCTGTGATCTTGAGCGCACCTGCACTCCCGTGCCTCCCAGTCTCATTACCTGTAACACGTGAGTAACAGTCATCGCCGTTTTCTGATGATATTAAGAGAAACAACGAGCAGAAACCCTCATCGCTCTCCTTGTTCAGTTAATAAGCTAAATAGAAAGAATGCCAGTTATCATTTGCTTGAGAATCTTACATGAATTTAGGCAGTGACCTTGTGGGTTGAACATCCAGGCATTACCGTGTCTTGTCCCTTTTGTATGACCTCTGTCACTTTTGTGAATTTTGCAATTTCTTTCATCCATTTAACAAATATTTCTTGAGGGTGACACCAGGTGCCATGGACTATGTTGGACCCTGGAGTTAAGGTGATGCCCACACAGCCTAGTAGAAAAGTTATATTAATATTCGTCTAGTCTGTGATTTAAAAACAACACACGATTCAAAGTTTCCTTTAGGAATATGGAGTGTTTGCTTTTAAAATAGGCTCTATTTTCTCTCCAGATGCACAGCTCTGTGCTGATCTTATTTAAAGAGACCAACTCTGCGTTCCCTCCACCCCATCAAACAGGAAGTTTAAATTGAAACCTACATCAATTGTTTAAAATAATATGATGTGAATGTTTTCTTTGAGGCTAAATATTGAATACGCTTTCCTTTGTTCTCGTTTAAATTTATGAGATGTTCCCTATCTCCCAGATGCCTCTGTAAACTGAAACCAAGGTTGATAAATAGAATCAAAAGGTTAGGCCTTGTATGTTGCCTTGGAAGGATGCAGGTTTCAAATGGGAGCTCCCTATAAAGACGTTCGCAGGCTGTGAAACACCAGCTCTGCTGTCACGACCACTGACTCCAGCAGGCTTTACATCAATATGACGCCAGGCTATTACCCTCACTTCAAAGAAGAGGAACAGCTCTACAGAGCAAAGAGGCATTGAATGCCAGGAAGAAATGTGTTGACATAAATTCTCTAGTCTTGCAATACATAGAGTGTCCCCCACTCCTTGGAAAGATAGGCAGATAAATGGATAAATAGCTGTGTAAAAAATATTCAAGAGTGCGTCTTGCATGCTTGACTGAATATTCAAAAATATTTCCCAAGACTCAATAATGTTTCGCCTCGACTCTTCTGCTCCTGTGCCATGAACCTGTCAGTGAGGACACAGCGGAGAACACCGAGAGCCTATTCAGTCCTTTTTTCCCCATCATCATGTCACAGTCCCGCAGTACAAAGTCACATAACATCGTACAGAGAGAAAATTAATCATTGGCTAATGAGATAGGGATGTGAAAAGTTTGAAAGAAGTAATTTAGAGGCCCCAATTAGGGCCGATTCTCGTGGGTCTCCTGTGAGCATCGCTGGCTGATCCCAAGTCCATGGGGGTGAGAAGAGGATGGGGAGAGGCAGCGGGGGCGGGGAGGGTGGACAAGGAGGGAGGAAGATGTAGCATCTGCAGCCTCTGGGTACACAGAGGACTGCAATTCCACGGATGAACTAGTGAGAGCCTAAATAGTAATGGAGACGAAAGAGAGGATGAGGGCGAAAACCTTTCAAGGGTAGGTCTGTCTGCAGGCCGGGGCACGTGACTGGATGTGGTCACCTAACAGAGGTTTTAAACCAGGACCTGAGAGGAAGGGCAGGTACCCTTAAAAGAAACAGGAAGACCCTGCAGTTACTTAACCTGCTCAAGAGTGTCTAACAGGACGGGAGGGAGCAGGACGGATGCCCTGGGCACTGTGGACAGTCTGCAAAGGCGAGCATTCAGCCAAGACATAGAAACAAGTGGGAGGGTTCCCGGAGGCCCCAGCGCAGGGAAAATAACTTAGCATGAGCTTCCAACACGGGGAGTCGGGAGTAACCCCACCTGCCCTGAGGCTCGGCCGTGGCCCTCAAAACTGGAACTCAACAGCAGAGCGCTCAGAGGAAATAAACGCGAGGAGGAAGGCGTCTCAACGGACGTGTCCAAGGGGCTCTTCTCTCCTTCCGTGGCTGCATCTGACCTGCAGGGAGAAACCCGCTGGCGAGCTGGAAAGGGCAGGACCTGACAGGAAGACTCGTCCCGCCGTGCTGTGCGACACCGAAGGCCGGGGAGGGAACATTCGAGACGAGAGGAGAACCTACAAAGACAGATTGGGGAAAATTCAGGGCAAAATGCAGAATCTTTTATTTCGTCTCAAAACGGGGCAGCTGGAGAGCTGCACCACGGCATCCCGCAGAGACAAGACACGTGTGTTCTGGTTGGATGAGGCCATCCGATGGGGGTCAGCTCTGCGATGGGACCACCAAAAGGGGTCACATCATGAGGATGTGAGGCTTTCGGCACAGGCCTGGCCCAAAACAAGCGTTCAGATGTGACAACCGTTTTTCAGCCATGTTGTACCAAGTCAGTAAAAGACACAGAGTTCTGAATTCAGAAAGGCAGAGAGCACTGCTGATCAAAGCGGCTGGCGTCTGCGGGCCCTATTTCTGGGAAGAACCCTAGACCTCAGGCAGGTGGTCCTGGAGGACAGTCACATGCAGAAGGACAGAGGAAGCAGGGTGCCGGGGCTGCTGCGAGAAGACGCGGGCTCCCGTGAGCTGCCTTCGAGGCTGTGACCAGTAAAGGCTGGAGAGAGAGCTTGGCTTGGTGCAGTAGCCCAGGAGTGCAGACCAAGGACAGTGGATTTAACTACAGGGTATCAGGTCCTGACTCAACACAGGACGGGTAAATTTCTCACCATGAAAACCACTGGAAAATGGAATGGGCCACTCCAAGAGGCAGTGAGTGTGCTGTTACTAGACACGTCCCCAGGAAGGCAGGGTGGAGAGGCTTTGGAGGCCACAGACCTGCTGACAAAGCAGCAGGACTCTTGATTCCAGTTTCAGCTTTACCCCTGCCTAGCTGTGTCCCTTTGGGCAAGTCACTGAACCTCTCTGAGCCTCCATTTGCTCATCTCCAAATCCAGAGGGTAAGGACTAGGTAATGCCCAAGTCTCCTTCCGCTTTGAAATGTCACAATCTTCCATAATGCCCAGTGTCCTTGGCCTCCTCGTCCTCGTGACCCCCCCTCCCCGCCTGGCTGGCTGGTGCCAGCGTGGTTTTTACACCTTGGCTGTGAGGCACATTGTGTCTGAGGAGTGTGTTGCAGCACGTCCAAGGGACGCAGAGTGGCTGCCTTTGAGTGCGACAGCTCAGGCCTCTGTACAGAAGCTGCTCCAGCATCGAATTCAAACCGCTCCCCCACCCCCCGTGAGTGAATTTCACAGAACCTTTGATGGGCTTTTACCTCCCGCTCCCTCAAAGCCTGTTTGCTTTTCGGGCGCCTGCTCTATGAGCAGGTTGCCGGAAAGATCTGACAGACCCCTTCTAGCAGTCAGTTCTCCTCTGCCCTGGTTTTGGTCAGTAGTCTTGAAATCCTCTTCACTTGGTGTCGTGTCATATTTTCAGACATGGACACAAATCTCACTCAAGTCAACAGTACTTAAAATAACTGTTGACGGCTGCATTCCTGCAGCCGCCAGCATTACATCCCCAGTCAAAGCAGACACAGAGGGTTTTATTGATGGAATGAGGTCTTTGTTTATAGCGTGTGCACAGGCGAGCTCTGGGAGCCCACTTCGGATATGCATCTTGGGTTTAAATGGAAAACATACCTATCCACCTTTGGGTCTTTTTGGAAGGATCACAAAAGCATTTTCAGTTTTGCGCTCTTAAAGATTCTGCTTGTAGGCATTCACTTATAAAGTACACTAGTACGTTAACTCATCATCTACATGGTTGATTTGTTCTCGACAAATACGGGGTGATCTTCAAGGTTTGCTTTTTCATAGAGGGGAAACCTAAGAGCAGGGGACTGGTTTTGAACATTCCTTCTAAGAGAATATTGAGAATTATCTTTGTGTTTATGATCCCAATAGGTATGTTATGGAAATACCTTTTTTATACGCCTGTCGCATGTATAGAAGCCACCTTTTCTAAGGCATGGGTCAGCTGCCACCCCCTCCAGAGTTCCTGCTGTGAGACCACCTCCTGTATTCGTGCCCTAGGGCTCAGAACAAAGTGCAGCAGACTGGGAGGGCTTAAAACAGAAATGTCTTCTCTCATCGTTCCGGAGGCGAGAAGCCTGCAGGCAAGGTGTCGCAGGGCCGTCCTGTCGTCTCTGTAGGCTCCAGGGAAGAATCTGTTCCATGCCCTCCTCCTAGCTTCTGGCTTTTGTCAGCAGTCCCCAGCGTCCCTTGGCTTGCAGCTCCATCACTGCAGTCACCTGGCGCGTTCTCTCTGTGCGTCTGTCTGCGTCTCTTCCTGTAAGGACGCCAGTCCCGTTAGATGGGGCCCGCCCTCATTGCGTATGACCTTATCTTACCGTGATTACCCACAAAGACCTCATTTTAAATAAAGTCATATTCTCAGGCACCAGGGGAGTTAGGACTTCAACATACCTGTTCAGGGGGACACAGTTTAAACCACAGCACCCCCATCCCAGACTGTGGCCTGCGGGCAGGGTCCCCTGGCAAAGCTGGCTGGCCCGGCCTTGTGTCCTGTCTGCTGTTAGCAGTCTCTACCCATCCCCAGGCCTACAGTGCTACTGGTTGGCCCGATTCCCACCTCTTTTCTCTCATTATTCCCTTGGAACACCGTGTCCTGCCTTCTGGGCCGCACTTGTTCTTGGCACTGACAGCTCACCTCTGTCCCCTCAACCGCAGTCCAGCCCACGCCTAACCCACTTAGGTCCAGCCCTGCCCGGAGACAGGCTTCTATTGCCTTTGTTTCAAGTGGGGGCTAGTTCTCACTTTCAATATGAAACCCTTTCCTGAGGCATTGACTGGGAAGGGCAGAAAAGGGGCAAGCCACCACCAGGGACAGCAGACAAAGAGGGCGGGAGGGGTGGAAGGCAGCCCGCACAGCCCTGCAGAGCGCACATCCGACCTTCGGTGGCTGCCGTCCCATGAGAATAAAGTCAAAACACACTCAGCTTGAATGGCAAGATCCTGTCCGATCTGCTTTGACTCCTGTGACCCTGCAGTATAACATGGCCACACAGGCCCACACTCACCGCGCTGTAGCCGGGGATAACTATGGGCAATTCTCCCGGCCGATCATGCTCCCCCTGGCAGGTCCCTCCCTGGACGGCTGTTTCAGTCCCTCCTCCGCTCACATTTCTCAGCTCTTCTGCTGAGCTTGGCGCCCATCTCTCATGCTCCCCTCAAACCCTGGGATTTCCCCAAGTGGGGGATGTATTACAGTTACCTCTGTAACTCCAGATCCCAGGAAGAGAACGTGCCCAGAAAATGCTGAGTGAATGAATGAATGAATGAACTCAACTGCCAGCCCTCTGGTGCCCTGAACACAAAACCCCAACCAGCCCTCTGAAAAATGCTCATCTCATTGATAAAATGCTGGACTGCGATTCAGTCAACAGGATCTTTGTTCCAGTTTTTGTCTTGTCCAGCTGGGGAGAGAAACATCTGCTGAGCTCTGGCCTGGCTTCCACGGTGCTTGGAGCAGGCCACACAGAGAGGAGTGGGGCAGGGCCGCAGGCTTTGAAGTAAGGAACACTTCCTCTGGTTTAAGTACAGTTTCTAAAAGAAAGTTCTACTATATGCTTAGCTGGATTTTTTTCTTGCTGCCATTTCAGCCTCCTCCCTCTTTTCCGGGGGTGGAATTAGAATCCACTATCTCTTAAGTTCACAGGGGCAGCTTTTCTAAGCAAGACAATGAACTGACTCTTAGCAATTACACTCTCTCCTCTCACCTTTGTCTTCCTGGGCATGTGTCTTTATCAGACTTTCAAAAATTATGCATTTGCTTCAAGGAGTTTACCCATAGTAGGCTCCTATGCTGTTTGAGAAAACAATTTTCATCTCTTCATAGATTGTTAAAAAAGTGATGGGTTCATATATTTTTTTCAAGTCAAATCCTTCCCACTCCTTCCTCTCAAATACTGAATCTCAGATCCTTTGAGGTCCAACATAATTTAAGTATTAATTCCTTTCTGAGCTCTTTTCAAACGACTGCACTCACCACGCAGATTGCATTAAAGCTCACGGTCTCTTCGTATTAATGTCTCAGGTAAAAAAAAAAAAAAAGCAAAGGAACTCTTGTCGTGAATTAAAATCTTCTGCTCAAAAGCAGTATCTTTTGTCCCCATTTCTGTAGATGTATTTATTTATTTGGCCTTCACAAAGAAAACAGAAGTCTGCTACAACTAAATGAGACTGCAAGGGCCAGGCTCCTTGTCTCCTTTTGGGGAACATCTGGTTATTATAATTCACGGAGCTCTCATTTCAGGGTCTGCAGTCCTGAGTGGTTTCAGCCTTAAATCACCCTGTGTTGGCAAACAATAGCAAGGGCCAGGCCAGGAAAGAAACAGACAAATCTCATGTACGGAGTGAAGTTCGATAAAGGCATAAGCATGCCAAGACTCCCACTGCCAATATTTCTATTTCTAATCTATTCCCCTTAGAAGCCAATATGTTATTTCAGTGACGTTGACATTGAAAGCCATTCTCCTCTGGAACCCCTCCTTTACACTTGGCATCTGGATCACAAGGATATGTCTTGATTTTTGTTTAAAGAGTAGAGTACATTTTTAATAGTGGCCTGTAGTAGGTACATGATTAAGTTGGGTCATTCTAGGTGGAAATTTTGAAGTGGTTAAAAGAGGCATGTATAGATCAGGAGCCAGAGACCTGGGCCCTAGTTCTGACTCTGCCATTTGTTCACTTTGTGATGCTGGAAATTTAATTGAACTGCTAAGTTTGGGTCTTGCCTCTCCCTTGCAAACTTTCATGTCACTTGGATCTCATTTTGTTTTGAGCAATTATCAAGCGCAGAATCCTGGAGTCCGACAAGGCTCGTGCTCCAAGACATTATCCAGTCAAAAACCCCTTGTAAGAGATGAAGAAACTGAGAACCAGAAATACAGAAATGTGCAGAGTGTCAAGGTGACTGGTCTGGAAGAGAATGCTTATTTGGCATATACACTGAGGGCTTCTTTAAAGCCAAAACCAAAACCAGACCAAAAACCCCACCTCATTTTACTGAAGTCACGCTGGGGCGCTATCCCATTAAATAGATTTATTTCCTCATAAATGGGAGAGCAGTCCTCTTGGGGTTATAGATCAGGATTATCCTGCCTGTTCTGTTCAACCCAGAGGAGGAGAGGAAATATCCAAGGTAGCTGGAGGAAAGCTGTAATCAACTTCTTAGAAAAGGAAAAGGTGGTGCCGGCCCTGAATCCCCCGGAGCGTCTTAGTAAATAAACAGAGCTTGTAGTTGTCACCTCAGCTGCCTCTGGGCTCACCTGCCCTTTCAGCACAGGTGTGCAGAGTGAGGCCATGCAGGGGCCTAAAAGCGCAGGCTGTACACGAGAGCCACAAAGGCGAGGGGGCAGGAGGGAAGAATCGGAATGAGCTAGAATAACTGGGGGAAAAAAGGAAAATAAGAGAAGGAAATTTCATCCCTGAGGACCAGGGTGGAGGGCCACCGTGGCTACTGCTGGTGGCATCTGTGCTGCTGTCTGTCCACGTGGGAGAAGTTACCTGTCCACCAGCGAGAGCATCTGTTTTCTGTAAACAAACATTCTCAGGAGGGGGACCCCCTGGCAGCTACTACAGAAAGTGCAGTACATTTTAACTGTCCCTGCACTTAGAAAGGTCTTACTAATTAAAAAAAAAGAAAAAATATCCCTGGATATCACCTTTGAAATGACTTGCTTTATCATCACACTAAAAAAAACAGTTCAGTGTTTATATTGGCAAACCCATCTTTTTTGTGCCCTTTCATTTTTTTTTTTTTAATGCAGGGCATCAATTTGTAAATTTTTTTACAACAAATAAAGATTTCAGAAGGATGGTCAATTCTTTGCTGATTGAGTTATAGGGAGACAGTGGGATTGTCCAATAGGACTCAGATATGTGTACAGCTAATTTTATGTCAGCATGTATCTAACCCTAGCCTTAGTAATTATAAGCATCCTTTGTTTTTTATTTCCTGGGGGAAATAGGTTAGGTTGGACCTGACTGCCTCATTATAAAGTATGCACATATAAAACTGAACTTTTCCAAATCTAGGTCCTTTGGGTAAGGAGGCTCTTCTGATAAAAACCAGGTTGATAATTGGATTCACTGGGCACTTCATTGTTAAATGGCATTCTTCCCACATCCTGGGTCATAAGGCATCGCATCTGCATTGAAGTTAAGAAACAGAAGATCGAATTCACAATAATAGCAAAGCTTCATGGTGCATGGTTTTACCCTTTGATATGCTGTGTTCTGTTCTGCCACGTTAATATTTTAAATAATATCATTTCCTTTCCTTGTAGTGTGAAGTTCATCTTTTATTTTCGTTTTACCTTTCTGGAATGGCTTTCCATAATGCTCTATTTACACCAGGAGAAATCCCTACGAAATAGAAAAGCATAAAGCCAAATAATCTTTGCAGGAAAATAGCAAAAGTAACAACAAAAATTGATTTAAGCTCCTCCAGCCAAAATGTTATCTTGTGTACTTTGCAGACTCGATCTGTGTCCCAGGCTTTGATCCAGGCCTCAACATGATGACTGGGATCACCCCAATTAACCCAATGATACCGGGCCTGGGGCTGGTGCCACCCCCACCGCCGACGGAAGTGGCCGTCGTCAAAGAAATAATCCACTGCAAAAGCTGTACTCTTTTCCCTCAAAATCCAAGTAAGTGATATCCGGGAGAAATATCTGATCATAAATTTAAATTTCTTTTTTTTTTTAATATAGTGTTGCATTCACTTTCAGATGTACCTCAAAATTCTCCCACTTAGGTACAAGGGAATAGGCATCCACTCTACAGAAGGCCTTTGTCCCTAGCTTAGAACAGATATATGGGTCCCTGTGTCTGCCCAGGAGCTGCACTGACACCGTGAAGGCAGCATGTGTGATTTGGGGAAACATACCAGCATTAAGGATCTTTTTTTGCGGGCAATGGAGTCTAGCCTTTGCTGCCGATCAGAGTGTGAAATATGTGAGCACTTCCATCCATATTCACAAATGTGGGAGAAAAACTCTGAAATGCGTTTTGCTAGATGGAAAATGGAATTAATTTGGCAGTTAGTGATTTTGGGGGGAGCCTGCATCTCAGAGTTTCTGGGCCAAATTGTGTTCGCTTGAAGGAAACATACATTTGATGAAATAAATAGGCCGAATTTTTTTTTTTTAATGTAGCCTCGGATACTAAGTTTATGGACTTAACTAGCTGGGATTTTTTTTTTTAATTCACAGTCATCAGTGTTGCGTTTTTAAAGTGGGCTTTTCAAGAGATAGCTTTAGTAATCTACATATAAACTAGGTAAAACGTTGTGACAGTATACAGTGTATCTTTTTAGACAGCCTCCCCTAACTTTAATAGTTTGCTCATTTAAATGTGAATAATAATAATAAAAAAAAAAAGTGTTCTTTTCAAACCAGTGTTTCCCAGCCCAGTAAGTGCTGTGTGTGCTTTCAGGTTCTGCTTCTGTGTTCTGCCTTTGCGGCTCTGTTATCCCCCAACAAGACAAAGCAGATAACAAGCCTCGGTTTTTCATCATGTTTTCATTTCATCATGCTTTGTACTTCGTGAAGGTTTTTTTTTTTCCCCCTGGTTTTCTGGGCTTCCATATTATGAAGGAGAAATGAAATTATGCTAACATGTGCTTTATCTCTGTTTGCGGACGAGCACAGCCACTCTGTGTAGAAACGAACAGAGAGAGTAAAGAAAGGTGGAGAGGAGGAGGGAAGGAACTGAAAAACAGGACAGCCCACCATCCGTGTAAGTCAGTCTAGAAATTCATCACAACTCAGAATGGAGAAAGTTACTCTGCGACTTTTACTTCTGACAGGTGAACCAGGGGGGAAAAAGCGCAAATAAAAAGCAAAACCCTCTGTTTTGTTGTGATTGTCAGATCTTCCCCCTCCCTCCACGAGAGAGCGACCTCCTGGGTGTAAGACGGTGTTTGTCGGAGGATTACCAGAAAACGCTACCGAGGAAATCATCCAGGAAGTCTTTGAGCAGTGCGGTGACATTACAGCGATTCGGAAAAGCAAGAAGAATTTCTGTCACATCCGCTTTGCCGAGGAGTTCATGGTTGATAAAGCCATTTACCTTTCTGGTACTTCGCCTTACATAAGGGGTTTCCTCGGTAGTTTGTGATGTTTTGTGATGCTAATCTGAGCATATTCCCTTTTACCTTCATGCACAGTGAAGTCTTCAGGTTTGGGGCTGGAGCTGCCCGGAGCTCGGAGGCTGCCCAGAGCTCGGAGCTCAGTGTTAAGTCTGTGAATGCACCTCTTCCCCGCAGACATGGTTTCCCACCATCCAGCCTTTAGGAATTCCATCAGGTTTCTAATTAATGTTCTCAAGTGCTTATTAGATGAAAAGCAGTATTATGAATACCGAGGACCATTACTATTATTGGATGTAATTCCCTGGGGGGGAATAAAGTGCTCTCCCAGCATAATTTCAGTTTTTTCAGAAGTGGTTCACTTTCCAGACACCAGGGCACCCCATCATGATCAGTCCGTAGCGGACAGTCGTCCCTGGCGCCCTAGCAGGAGGCCCTGAATCATTGCCCATTTGCCAGTGCATTTAGCTTGGCTAAGCCCGCCCCCACGTCCCTGCTTCTGTAGTGCCATTTATTTGGGAGATTTTTACAGATGCAGAAATTAGGCCTAATGCTGCCTTCGACTCCGTGGGTGTTGGAGCAAGTGTGTGGGGCCTGTCAGCAAGGCCTTTGCCAAATCTTAAGAACTACAGAGCTCGTATTGATACGTGGCTTCAGAAGGATGTATTCTTAGATTTAACTTACTGCCATCCCCTCTCACCCTCCCTCTGCATATTTTAGCCTGTCACTCTGCACACTCTTCCAGAGGCAATGCTAGTGGGAGAAGGTGAGAAAAAGAATAGGGAAAAAACAAAAACAAAAACCTGAGCATTACTACCAGATTTACTTAATTTCTGCAGTCAGCCCCGGTTGTCATGAAATTCTCTTGCAAACCCCAGAAGCTTTGGGATTATTCCAACACCACAGAGACTTTCCGGAGCTAAACAGTGATAGGGAGAACTTTAAAACTCTTATTCCAATAAAACCTTACCAAATGGAAAAAAAAATTGAAAACATTCCAAGATGGAGACAGAAGACAAAACAGAATAAAAATATTTTCCAGCACACATATTTTTCCCATACTCTTGAGCTATATAGCATCAGAGTAATCTATTAGACATCTGGGGATTCTGGTGAGTGCATGGCACTGGGTTTCACATGCCTTGGGCAAGATAACCTCTCTCCAGCCTCTGTTTTCTCATCTGCAAAATCGAGATAATAATAGTCCTACCTCATCGGATTGTTATGAGGAGTAACTCAAAATAATGGATATTAAGTGCCTGGCAGGGCACGTGCAACATGGGAACCAATCAGTAAATGGTTGTTTTTTTTAACACAAATGGCCTGAGGATGATAAAGAAGGACTGATTCTTGTTTCTCAGGAACCCTGCTCTGGGAATTTGGGTTCTAATCACAGCTTTCCCAAGACAACTATGACTTTACCCCCAGCTGAATAAATGAAAGGGTTCCAGTAAATCAAAGGTGCTTTTCCACGCCGACATAGCACCACGTTTAGACCCAATCAGAAACCTCATAATACTCTGCCAAAGATGAACAGTCCCAAATTTAGGCACATGAAAGTCCTCAGTTTACGCCTTGAGGCTGTATCTTTCCAACTCCCAACCCTGGTCCTGCTTCCCAGCCAGGCCCCTGCCTGACTGCTCCTTGGTCTGCCCATTGGCAGCAGAAGGAGCCCACAGCAGAGGCCTCACCCACCTCCTGCCTCCCTGCCTGGGTGCACAGGTGTCCCCCAGCTCTGCCTGGGCCATCCTGGGAAGGTTGCAGTATCATTCCAGGCAGATCGGAAAGGCTGCTTGGGAGGGGCAGTAAGGCAGGCTGCCCATCCTGCGTGCGAGCTCCTGCAGGCCGGAGCCCAGCTGGAAGGCCTGTCTAATTTTAGGACCACATGCACATTTGAAGGCCAAGCTAATTTTAGACCCAGCCTCATCAGAGGCTCTTTTAAGGCCATAACGATGATGTTCTTGTGAAAAAGAGGGTGCTTTTTGGAACCAGAAATATCTGAAAAGTGATGCTCTGGACAGGGGCAGGGGAAAGACGATTGGCTAGTTGGGACAGCTGGCCAGTCTTAGGCCGTTCCGCCTGCTCTGCTGTTCCGTATATGTCACTGTGGCCCGCTGACTTGTTAAATTTACATGGCCCACAACCAAGGTACACTGAGCTTGAGCATTAATCCTGCTCCTCTGCGATCAGATGTTTGCGTTTTTGACAGGTGCTGTTAACATCTTCCCGTTTTTAGATAACGCCGTTTAAACCTGGGAGTGAGAAGGGCATAACAGGAATCAAGATGTGAGACTGTTTCATATTTGTAACTTTTCAAGAGTGTGAAGTACCCGCCTGGGGAGAAGCCAGCTGCTACTGGGATTTTCAGCTGAGTTTCAACCCCAAATGCTAAAATAATCCATCGAAATCTACCCACAGCCCTGAATACCAGCACAGAGTAACCTAGCAATTCAGACTGGCGTCTTATTTGTAAAGTCCCTGCGCAACAAAAGTGCTTATTTTGCTCTCTCTTCTGGCAGCCCCTGACAGCCAGGACCCTGCTGGGACCTGAATTTATGTTTTTGTTGTTTTTTTTTTAATCTGAGTACCCCGAACTGTAGAGCAACCTCAAAGCCAAGCCTCCTTCATTTGAAGTTAGGCTGGAGCTCTGGTTTCAGTTCTGTTTGTGTTGATTTCTCAGATCAAGTTTCTGCTCATAATCTTTATAAGTTGGGGAGCTCACAGTAAATCCCCCAAAGACTTCCCAGGCCCATGTTTTTGCTCTGGCTCTGGGTTCTCGCTCGGGCTCCCGTGGCCTTCAGAGATTGCATGGACGATCTGTGCACTGCCTAGCACCAGACGAAGTGCTGGAGGGCTTTAAGTCCCCCTGATTGAAGGTAGAATATTCTCCTGCGTGCCCCCGAGGATAAGTGGAAATAAAACAGCACTGCAAAATTGCCTTGGTAATTGTGGCTTTTGCAGCTGCTGAGAGAGAAACAGTGCAACAGCATTTTCTAGGAGAATGAAGCAATAGCCTGTGAGTGAGGTGTGGTGGAATTTACTTTGCTTCACTTTTTAAATATCACGGATACTCTTTATTTACTCCCACTCCACCTTTTTCTAAAAAGAATGCAAGAAAGCTTATCCAATGGAGTTAACAGTAAATTGAAAATATAAAATCGTGGCCATAAAATAGTAAGGGGGTGTGGGTAGGGAAAGCTACATGCCAAATTTGTTTCTGAGCTTCCTGGAAGCCAGAGGGAAGAAGGAGTTAGGAAAGGTGCCCTGGTTCCTGAGATCATCCTCTTGGTCACAGCGGCTTGCAGACACCTCCCAGCAGTGTGTTCATCCCGAAATCTGCCATAGACTTACCTTTACCAATTGCTGAAGATAAGGACAACAGCTTCCCACCTCTTCTGGGAAGGGTGTCCTTTGTAGGGACAAAGAAGTAAGGTTTGCCTTGAGCGCCTGGACCCAACTGTGCGGTGCCCTCGTTGCACAGTGTGATGTGACCAGCCCTCCCGCCGGTTTCAGGTTACCGGATGCGATTAGGGTCCAGCACGGACAAAAAGGATTCGGGCCGACTGCACGTGGACTTCGCCCAGGCCAGGGACGACTTCTACGAGTGGGAATGCAAGCAGAGGATGCGCGCCCGCGAGGAGCGGCACCGGCGCAAGCTGGAGGAGGACCGGTTGCGGCCGCCCTCGCCGCCGCCCATCATGCACTACTCGGAGCACGAGGCCACGCTGCTGGCCGAGAAGCTGAAAGGTAGGAGCCCCCGCTTTTCTTCCGCAGCCTCGGCGCTAGCCATCGCCCGCCACCGGAGAAACGACGCGATCCCCAGGCGCCGGGGCCCTGGGTGTCTCTCCTAACCCTTCACATGCTGATTTCGTGTGCACGGGGTCACGTGGCAGCAGGAGCCACCTGGGCTTCATCATGCTGCCTGGATAAGCCCTACCCCTGCCCAGGGTTCTCCCCTGCGTTCTCCTCCAGTGTGTGTGTGCCTTCACTGAACAAAACTCAGGGAAAGAGGGGCAGGAGAGTCACCTGCCCTACCCCAAAGCAGGCTACTACTAACCATGCTGGATGAGCTAGTGTCTCCTCCTGCGGGCAGGCAGGTGCCCTCCGTGCTCTTCCAGATCCAGAGAGTTGGCATCTCTGCTAGACTCTTAACAAAGCGTCCCCAAAGGCACATTAGAAATGATACTGGGGTCCTTGCAGAATAGAAGAGAAATGTAGGCTAGAGTCCCCATCTTCAGAGATGGGGTGGAAGGGACACTCCTAACACCCATGAAAGAATTAGAGCTAGAAGTGAGTGTATTTCATTTCTCTCGTTGTTTGCTGGGCTCCTCTCTCAGGTTTGAGGCCCCGGGAGATTTAGTACCTGCCCTGCAGAACTACAGATGATTGGGGAGGGGCCAGATTTGGAAGTTAGGATGACACACGTGTGAATTCTGTTCTGTTATTGATCAAAGTCGTTTGACACAAGCAACGTGGGTGCATTTTACTGGCAAGTGACGTCAGACGCTCCTCCGTCCATTGGGTGTGTCAGGTTTTAATGAGAAAACATAGGTCACGATCGCCGGCCACATGTAGGTGTCTACAAGTAAACGATTAACTGTTATGCAAAGCCAATGACATGATTGTCAACCAATACATGAACAACGGCCCTGGGAACTCAGGGACAAGTGTGAGTGATGTTGATAGAGGTGTCGAGAAAGTCTTCACGGAGGAGGCGGAAATGGAACTTCGCAGGATAAACAAAGTTTTCCCACCTGGGAGAAGAAAGGGCCTAAAGACATTTCTTGTTAGAGGCTGGAGCCCTAGGAGTAAAGACACGAGGAAGCAGAGGGGAATTCGGCAAAGGAGGAGACAGGCAAGGCCCCTCCTCTGGGGAATGTGTCTGCTGCTTGAGGGTTTGTAAGAGTCAGTGAGGTGAGACAGAGAAAGCAGTCTGGGGCCAGATAGTGAAGCCTGAGGGCTGTCGCTGGATTTGGGTTTCCTCCCATATGCAGTGGAGAAGCCATTAACGGTTTCTTAGGAGAGGAGAGATGCGGTTGATTCTCTGAGTGTTTTAGGGCATGGCTGGCAGTGTGTAAAGTAGATTGGGTGTTTTCACTAAAGGAAACATGAAAAGCTCCCCAAAACTTATTTTTAGGAAGATATAGGTAATTGACTTCTATTCTTCCATTTCTTTTTAAAAAACTTGAAAAAAAGAAAGACTTCTGCTTCCAGCCCTCATCCCCTGCTCTAGCCTTGGGAACCCCAGTCAGATGCAGCTGCCACTGAAACGCCCCACTGAATGTACTGACTTGGAAAAAATGCCTATCGTTAAGAGCTGTGTGTTGAGTTTATTCAGTGTCTTCCCGAGGACCAGAACTGAGGAGACAACCTCTCAGATGGCTCGAGGGACTGTTCTGAAGAGGTGGGGGGTGGAGGGGTCGGCATGTGTGTGATTTTGGCAAAGGGTACGTGTAATCAATCAAGCACACCTCGTGGTAGGAGGTTGCTGCTAGTCATGAGGAACAGGTATCCTGGTCGAGGGTTTTAGTATTTTTCTAAGGACGGGACGATGCAAGAATTTGGGTTCATAAAATTTTCTCCTGAAAGTATCTATCTGGAGGCCTGTTCTGCCAGTTTTCCCAGAACACAGAGGGCCCCCTTCCTGATCTCCGCCCTGAACTCCTCTCAGGGTGTGTTGAAGGTCAGCGACCGCAGTGGCTCGTGACTTCATTCTTCTAGCACCTTCTTCAGTTGACATAACCACTGAGTGCTTCTTACTGCTGCTCTCAGTGCATGTTCTGCTTTCAGTCATAAATACATAGGCTGTGGCTGTCCCTTTAATAAAAAGCATATAAAATGCAGACATCCTCTCATCACTTTTCCATTCAGACTGGAATCCATAAGGAGTGGGCAGAATGAGAAAGCAGTGTTCTCAATAGTGGAATGTTGATTTTGGAACACACCATTTTTTTCCTTTAATATCCGGTACATTGTGTAGTCTCAGCTAATGAGCTGTATCAGCTAAACTGCATTCGATCTCGGCCACACCTAAAAGTGACAAAACCTAGCACCTTGGCGCTGTGACCCCCTGGGGGAGTTTCAGGAAAGCC
Source organism: Camelus bactrianus (assembly GCF_048773025.1). NCBI lineage: Eukaryota > Metazoa > Chordata > Mammalia > Artiodactyla > Camelidae > Camelus > Camelus bactrianus. The sequence goes on from NC_133552.1 coordinate 19,578,469, forward strand.
TGACATCTACATTGTGTTCTTTTTAAGAAACCAGCACGGAAGTGTCTATGCTGTGTGTGATGCAGCATTGCCTTTCCTGTTGGAAGATAGCAGATTGGGGTGTCAATTTGGTAAAATAATTTGCAAACCTTGCCATTTCAAAAATATATACTTATACAGATGAGTATAATTTGCAGAATTTAGAACCTGCCCCTTTGCCAAGTACCGTGTGATCCCTTGAGGAGAGAACAGATTGGAAATTTTAATAGATGGCAGTTACAGTAGAGTGAACTAGCTGGGGATACATCTCAGGCAACAGTCAGGTAATATCAAGCTTGACAATTTCAACCCAAGCACAGAGTTTGGAATATAAACAGCATTTAATTGCTTAGGAAATTGGCTGCCTCAGAGAGGAAATCCACTCTGTGCTCCTTATAACGCTGCAAAGCCAGACAGGAGGAGCCGAGGAAGCTGTTTCCCCGAAGATGATTTCCTTGATGTGAGGATATAAAACGCCATCAAGACTTAAGGTAAAAAAGCCTGGATCAGAAAGAAAATGGAAATGCAATCTGAAAATACCTAATTGGATTTGATTTTTTTTCCTCCCCTGAGAAATCTTGCCATCTCAGGTTTATTACGAACATTTTTTTCCGCATTTTACATTGCACTTGTTTATCCTTACCATTTTCTTTTTGAAAATCAGCGTTATCTAGCAAAATCTGTACTAGCCAAGTCTGTCTGGTGCCCCATGAGGCCCTCCATCTCCTGCCCAGTGTTAAAAGTGTGCACATAGTAGGTGCTCAGTAGATTAATTCCTTTCTCTCTTCCTTAGCTGGCTGGAGCTATGAGCTTGCTGCGTTTCTGGTCAGCAGTGCTAGCCGGCATGATCAGAAGCGTAGGGGAGGGATGTGCCCTCGGCCACCATTCCATTCACTCCACAAGCCTTGCTGAGACCTTTACCATATGTGTGGCACTGTGCTAAGCACTGAGGGGAAAGAGAACAGCGTGCAAACCCCTGCCTCACAGACTTTAGATTTCCTGAGTGATAGGCGCAATTTCAAGGCCCTTCCCACTACAGTGCACAGGAAAGACAGCGTGCTGTCCCAGAAGTGATGAGCAACCCAACTGGGCAGTGGTGGGCTGAGAGAGGGCGACCTTCTGGGGCCAGGTAACCCCAGATCCCGGGCTTCCTGAAGTCAGAGGAAGCACGGAGTTGTAATTTACTGTCTAATGCACTGGGCGCCCAGTGTCTGTTACATTAATACAAATTCTAAAAAAGACAATTAGCGAGCACCCTGCTGATTAAATAGACATTGTTCTGAGACAATTCAACTTAATGAAGACTGACTGGGAAGTAACTGCTCACAGATCCAAAGTTTATAGCACGGCTTTGAGAAAGTGAGAAAAGGAACTCAATAACACCATAATTACAATTTATTGGAAACAGTAGCACCAGGCAGATGAGATAATGAATTTCTGTGTGTCTAACATGGACCATCCACCCCTGGAGGAACCCTGTGTTTGGACTGTGGGAGGAAGAGATTGATTAAACAGTGAAGAAAGATTATATCCTAGTTCACTGGGGATTTCTCCTGGCAAGAGCATTTAAAAGTTTTTGTATACTTTCCTCCACTTTGGAAAGCTTCACATAATCTTTCATTACGTGATGAAATGAGGAGTTCCTCTCTGTGTAGGTGAGATTTAGAGGCAGCTCTGCAAGCAGCATCCTTGGGACGTGACGTGTCACCCAGGATACAGTCCTCCTGGGACCGGCCCTCATCACTTCCAAGGACTAGTCTCTGATTTGCATACAGAAAGGCCCCCGATCAACCTGCCAGGGGGAGAGAGGGCAGAAGTGGTTGCCAGCATTCTGCTGAGATGGTTGTCAATATTTATGGTTCTAAGAAAGTAAAAATCAATAACCCTATGAGCCAAGTGGACGTTCCATTAGCTAAGAGCCAGACTTCCTTCTTGGGGCTAAGGAAAGACGAAGCAGGCAGCCCGTTGGAGAGTCACTTCCTCCACCGGGGTATCGATCTTCATAGAGGCAAGATGGACCATTTCATCTAGAAACGTTTTGCCTGACCCCAAAGCAGAATTAATTAGTGCATGTTTCTATTGCCTTTACAGCCACCCCCCTCCCCACGCCGCCAGGCTGAATTTTCTTATTTTAATAGGTACTAAATTGTTGGAGAGATTGTGTATGTGTGTGTGTGTGTGTATACGTCCCCATTTATTTGGAAAGAAAAATGTAGAATGTCTTCCTTTTTTGCCCTCATTCTCGAGACATTTTGTTCAAACGTGGAATTGCCCTTCCTGTTGTTCCTTTTGAGACCCGGCCGCAAATCCAGCTACTCCAGCCCACCTGAGTTCTCCATACCCAGTGTTCATGGCTGGGGTCTCACCCACCTGTTGTGAAATTCGGGCCCAGATCTCCCGCTGAACACAGAGCAGGAGAAGACACTACTTACCAGTTTGATTCCTTTTTCCCCTTCCTTGTCTGCACATCACTTACACTAAAGTTCACCAAGTACCTGCCTGCTGGGCCCTGTGCTCTGTGCGCTGCCCTGGGGTTCGGGTACGACCACAGCCGGGGTCCTGCCTTCAAGCCCCTTGCAGTTCAGTGGTTGCTAAAGGATACTCTGGCAGTGGAATCACGACTGACAGATGTAACACGAGCATGTGCAGTGATTTGATTTAACTCATTCATTAATGATGGAGTGAGTAGGATGTTCATACCAGTTCAGAAGAGTTTGCTTTATAAAGATTTTTATGTTCTTCTGGACAGAAATTCATTTACATTGTTACAGAGAATTATTTGCACGGGTATCAGTTTTCCACAGTTTATGTTCGCTCCTTAAAGAATTGTTAAGATAGCCTGGTCAAAGACAGTTAAAAATTCACACCCCTGTAATATCAGGTAATCCCAGCGGAGGGGTGGGCAGGGTCCTCTGATCTACGCCCAGCATCCCACTGAAAGGATCTGCAGTCACGTCTATGCCCATTTCCAAGTCTTTGACTTTTTTTTTTCACATTTTTTCTAGGATGAGGGTGATGAATGTTTAAGCAGCTATTAATGGAGGTGGAGGGTTTGGGGACAGAAATTCACAAATCTCATGAGGATCACATCAAATCCTTTCCATGTTCCTGCTGTCTCAAACGTGACTTTCCATCTCAGGTTTCCGTTATCTTTTAAGTTAGATGCGCCCCTAACCAGTTTCCCTGGTTTTCGCTGAGTGAATTCTTCCACAGCTTCTCCAGTTTCAACGTGTGTGTGAAACACGTGGGCGAGGATGCAGATTCCGAGTCAGGAGGCCTGAGTGAGGGCGAGGCTGCCTCTTCAGCAAGCCCCCAGATGAGGCTCGTGCTTGTGGTCTTCGAACAGCAAAGGTGTCTCCCATACACAGCTTTTTAAATGCCTATTGTGTGCCTCCTGCCCAGTAAACACAGAAGAGGGAGAGGGAGGGAGGCTGCTGAATTCCAAAGGAACCAGAAATGGAATGAGATAGGTGGTGGCATTGAAGTCTGATCACCATTATCATTTATTTATTCCTCACAAAGCCAGAAACGGTTGTTATCTCTCCAGGGTTTTAAAAAAAAAAGCTTTCAAAAAGACTTTTGAGACCTTTTAAAAAAAAGTTTTATTATTTATTTTTATTTTTTAGGGTGGAGGTAATTAGGTTTACTTTATTTATTTATAGAGGAGGTACTGGGGATTGAACCCAGGACCTTGTGTATGTTAGGCACACGCTCTACCACTTGAGCTGTACAACCCGCCTTGAGTCCTTTAATAAGCTAGTTAGCTTCCTGTGGAAGGCTCTGCTTCTGTGTAGTTATCTGACATCACTCTTCACTTTCATAGCCAATGGGAATAACCTCAGAGGCCTGAAGGGTAAAAAGACCCACCAGCCTAAGTGCCCAGAGAACATTTATCTCTGGTAGACAATGTGAAAATACTTTTCAATGTGAAATTAAAATGTTTGTTATCAACTAGTGTTTCCCGACTTTTGACCACTGAATTTGTTGCGACTTTCCAGTGTTAATCATTGCGAATCTATTAGAGAGTGCCATGAAATAAAACTAAACTGCAGAGGGAAAAGCTCAGAGTGAGCAGAAGACTGAAATATGTTTTGGAAGTTTTATTGTCATGGTAGCCCCTCCAAACTCGAGACACATACGTGAGCCAACAGTTACCGTACAGAGTGACTAATGTTGTAATAGTGGGCTGTGTAGGGAATTGTGGAAACATAGCACGGGGACGCCAAATTAATGCTAGGGTTACAGAAAAGCTTCCTTTATGAAAGGCACTTAGACTGACTCTTGAAGGAAGCATAACAGTGAGCCAAGTAGACCAGAGCTCCTGGGCCCCTAGGATGAGTGCATAGCACGTGCAAAAGTCAGGAGGCAAGGCCATGGTGTTTAACAGAGAGGATATGACAAAGGAAAGGGGGAATGGATTGAAGGGGAAAAATCAAGTCAGAGGAGGCCTTGGAGCAAGCATTTGCAGTAACCCAGGTGTGACATGGTGAGGACACTGATTAGAAAACATTGGGCAGTTGTTAATGAGCAAGTGGTCCACAGTCACTCCATAATATGCCAGTGTTTCCAGTTCTTACTGTGGAGAAGGCATATCTGCAGATTCTAGTTTCTAAAGGGCACTCATGTTCAGAGTTAAACCGAAGCATGTTCGCAGAAAGTACTTGGAATTTTTCTAAGTGCGTCTTTGATGTGATTTTTACGAGCAGTGTTCGTTTCTTTCCACATGACTAGCCCTAATAATGCTGCCATCTAAATCCCGTTTAAATTAGTTTATACTGTTTCCTGTTTTCTCAGTGATCTTTCCACTGAATACAAAGTCAAATTTACAGTTGGGTATTGAAAATGGCTGCTCCCAGCACACTCCTGTAGCCCATTCGGAGGGAGCTGCTGACTTCGTCTTAATTAACATAACGTCACTTACAGGGCAACAGATACTGACTAGACTTACCAGTCGTGTGTGAACTAATGTTTTCACCGTTATTTGAATGTCAGTACATAGTCATATATCAACTTGCCTCAGAAAGTTCAGAAATGAGGATGAAGTTAGGAGTTTTCAAAACTATAAATACTAAGCCATATTTATATAACGTATATTTTTTATTTATTGTATTTATATTTATTAAGAAAATGGAATTCTTCCCACTGTTGTTAAAATATTAGAAAGTCTCTTGTCCATTTAAATTGTGTTTTTTCCATTGCTCAGTCCTAAGATTGCTGTTTCTGAAAACTATCAATTGACTCTCATCTGCTGGTAAACTTATGCTTTGGGTCTCGAAGTGATGAACAATAAAATCTGGCTTTTAAATCATTCGCACAAGCATCCATTTTTAAAATTTAAGCGTGCCCTTCCTGACTGTAAAGTAGGGTGTTAATGAACTGAGTGACCACAAGCAGAAAAGAAAAACACTGCCCGTATGCGAGTGAAAGATGGAACCGCCTTGTGAGCTGTCTCTCTCCTTGTAAGCCCTGGAACAGAAATGTCCAGATTTTTCTTTGTGTTACGTAGAGATGAAAGTCACAGCAAAGGGGAAAAATGGTCCATGAAGTCAGAGTTCTCTTTTCTGTTGTGATTTTTTTAAGAGAGGGGGTAAAAAAAAAAGATTTCTTATAAGCGTTAGGTTTATTTCTGCTGTCTTTTCGGAGGCCCATTCTGCTAACATATATCTGCAGGGAGAGAGGTGGAGAGTGTGAGGGAGGTGGAATTTATTCTGACTGTAAGGGCCGCCCTGGGGCTCCCGCAGGCATAAGGCTAAATTATGGGCCTCGCTGCGGGCTGAACGCGGTGTTAAGCTGTGTGATGGATTCTGTCTTACACAAGCCACCCTGGTCCCTGAAATGAGATAAGAACCATATGCAGCTGGAGTTCACTGAGGTCTGAACTTAGACTGAAATCCTGGCATAACAAACCTGTGTGCGACAGCCGTGACACTGGCTGTGGGTTGAGATCTGCAGGAGAATTGAGTCTTGCCCCGAGCAGGCTGCCCTGTGGGCCCTCCCCAGGCCAGGTGTCTCCTGGGGTGAAGGTGTGAGGGCAGAGGGGGCAGGTTTGCACAGGAAAAAAGCCTTGATCCCCCAAGCCCGGACTGCCTCTGCCCTGGGAGAGAGGGCACAGGATGGTGGCCTGTCAACAGCACAGTCTCCAGGGGACCCACGGGACCTGGTACTCACAGGTGAGCCTGCCTTCCTTCAGTGCACCTGTCCCCTGGGCAGGCAACAGCCACTGCAGGGAGGTCTTGCCCAGTCTGGGAGGGGACTTCTGGGGGGAAAACGGGTACTGATGGTGTTTCTACAGCACTCTGAGAAACTCACAAAGCACTCCGCACTCACAGACGGAGGCTTTGTGTGATGTGTTAAATGCTAACAAGGATGGTTGATTACAAAACATCTGGTGAGTAAAATAAAATGAAGTTTCTTTACCAAATATGTATCACCCGCTATCCGTTCATCTGGAGTGTATATATGGATATGTATGTATGTGTATATATATAAACAATATATGAAAATATATAAACTATATTTACACACACATAATGCATAAGGGTATCTCTGATATTCCCCTAGTGGAGGGAGCTTGGTAGGCACTAAGTATTTGTCAAATAAATGAATAAGAATTAATCTTTTGGAGGAGGGGCAGTTATTAGGCTTATTTATTTATTTACTTACCTACTTACTTACTTAGATGGAGGTACTGGGGATTGAACCCAGGACCTCGTGCATGCTAAGCATGCAGTCTCCCACTGAGCTATCCCCTCCCCCCACCCCAGAATCTATCTTTTAGTCTAATTTTGCTCCTTATTTTTCAAATTCAGACTCCACTCAGTTTACTTAGAAAATGTAGAATTTTTTTTATTTTTAATTTTTTTTATTGAAGTATATAGTTAATTTACAATGTTGTGCTAGTTTCAAGGATTTATTTCTTAAATCATTTTTTTCGGGATAGAATAATACAAGTGAAAGGCTTCTGTCATCAAATTTGTCTGGAAAGTATGCAGTGAGCCTTGAGCAGTGGAATGGGTCAATGTGGTGATAACTGACATATAGCTTCCTGTTCTAACTAACTTAACCACCTTCAAACTTGCTTTTTCTCCACCTCCAAGCCATACGTACCACACAGATCTGTTCCAGGAGCTATTTGCAAACAAGCAAATCTATTCATTTTCTTTGAAGTACACTTTATCACTGATTTACAAGAGGAACCTCCCGTTCCCCCCACCCCCACCCCAAACCAGGTTCAAATGGCTTTTCCTTAGCCTTCGAAAGCCAACACTAACCACCCTGGGAACAGGTCCTCTTTTGTCGAAAACAAGGAAATATTCTATTTTTCTGCCTAATCAAATGTGTTATATTAAACCTCAAGTGAAGTTAATTTTGAATTGTAGATGAACAAGAGTTAACTTATCCTTACCACCACCTTGGGAACCATATCTTACATGACAGCCGCTTTTAAAAGTAATTTGATCTGTCGTCCACATCTGGACATTAACTCAGCAGATTCTAAGTCAAAACTAGTATCACTCTGTGATATTTCTGACAGAAGAATAAAAAGATGAAGTGGAGGCCAAATAGGTGAATAACGGTTTTTCCAGCCAGTCTTTAAAAAAAGGGAAATCTGCATTTGATGGAAGAAAGAGGCTGTACTGTATTTCAAGGAGTGCCCAGAACACAGCTCCTAAAATTGAGCTCATCGAGTTGGTGGATGGGAGGGTGAACCACTCTGGGATGGCTCTGTGATGAGAGTTAGGTGCTAGAAGACAAGCTAAGTGAGGATGGAGCCGTTAGTCTCAGGGAGGCTCACGTGTCACGTTCTGAAAATGTACCCATTAGGATGGACCGTGCTCTGCCTTTTGAGGGGAACCTCAAAATCTTGCCTTGGCGTGACTCGGACTTGGTGGCTTTCCATTTCCAGACGACAGCAAGTTCTCCGAGGCCATCACAGTGCTGCTGTCCTGGATTGAGCGAGGGGAGGTGAATCGGCGTTCCGCCAACCAGTTCTATTCAATGGTGCAGTCGGCCAACAGCCACGTCCGCCGGCTGATGAACGAAAAAGCCACCCATGAGCAAGAGATGGAGGAGGCCAAGGAGAATTTTAAAAACGCCTTAACCGGGATCCTCACTCAATGTAAGTAAAAATTTGGGGGCCATCCCTTTTGTCGTGATTTTTGCCTTTTCTTTGGTACTCATTTAATTTTTTTCGTTTGGGGGTAAGTAGTCCAGTAATTTCCCATTTTACTCCATATCGAATGGCAAACCTCATAACCGATCTCATGTTCTGTGGCAACTTGGAGGACCACGGACCCCGCCCTGAGAGCTTACTTCCCAAGGTGAGCAACATTTCTGTAGCTTTTCCTCAGAGCGCCCAGCCCGGCCCCTAGGGCAGGACAGACGGATGCTTCCGTGCCTGCTGGACCCAGCACAGTTCACGCCACACCTGCGGGGCGGCCACCCCTCGCCTGTGGGCTGTGCACACGGGCCCTCCCAGTGCCGACAGTGGGAAGCAGTCCCTAAGCACACTGTCACACATTGTCCTCGGGCTCTGTTTAGGAAGAAGGTACCGTCAGAAAAACTCCTCCCCAGGATCCTTTCTTTGAGGTGAGCCTTGGCTGTCAACACGGGCAACTCAGGAGTAGAGATTTTTCAGCAATGTTATTACTTTTTTTTTTTTTTTCTGTCCTGTCTTCATTTGGAAAGCCAATTGCCTGAACCACTTAATTCCAGTGATTTGCCGTGTCTAGATCCAAAATGGATAGAAGGCTGTAAATGAGGCTTTCTCATAGAACAATAGTCAGGGTAATTACCCAGGGCTCTATTCAAAAAAAGGGCGTTTCTTTTTTTTTTAATGTGCACTCCGTCTGTGGCTGTAGTTAACGCCACAGTGGCGCAATGCATCGCAGCTGCTGATGTGCCCTTGCTCGGTAAAAGCCATCGAATGACCCTGTGACAGTGATGTGCTCCACTCCACACCAGGTGCAGGGTCCCACCCATGCAGGATGGCGACATAAGCGATTTCCATATTCATTCTGAGAATAAATATTATTTTCAGTATATAACGTGCCAAAATGCCTATCGCCGCTTTCACCAGTGTAAACCCAAGGGATAACGTATCCCTTAGGATGGAAAGAGAGAAGGAAGGGCGTGGAAAACCAGGATCTTAACTGTAAACGTGTTTTCTATGACTTTGTTGTGAAAAGACCATTTTTTTTTGCAGTAGCATAAGATATCATATAAGGAAACTCCCAAACAGAAACTATGAGAAGTGACCACATATCCAGTATGAGACCACTCTGGGACATAATGTCTTTCTAGGAAAAATCAGAAGTGCCCTGTCTCAGAGAGAACATCGTCAGAACACCTTTCCTAAATTCCTTGTGAGCAACAACCTTTTTCTGGACTGAGTGTGCCCAGCAGTCCTGGAGTTGGGGTTCCTAGGGCTAGGATAAAGAACACTAATGCAGAGATTACCTTTTAAATGGGGGGCACAGACAATGGATTAGTAGGTAGGGGGGAGTAGGGTGGATTGCCAGCAGAGGGAAGGGAGAGAGGGAAAGACTACACTATTCTAATAGTATAATTCCCACAAAGTTATGGCGAGGAGCCAGCTGCCCGCATGGTGCAATGATGACTGATTACCTTTTGCTCGCTGGCATCCATTTTCAATAAATTCTCATCCCTACTCAGTTTACAGCCCCATCTGGCAGGGAAGACTCAACCGTTGACTCTCACAAGGAAGATAGGAAGGCCGCCCCACATTAGAGTAGGGGAGGGATTTCAGCTTTTTTTCTGGCAGTAGCTCCTGAAAAAGAAGCACCTGTTAAAAACAAGCCCCCGATCCTGTGGCTGAAAGAAGGGACATGCCTCACGTTGTACAGGTGGACGCTGGCCTGGGTTTGAAACCACTGAGAGACAAAGAAGTCCAGCATGTGGGGATACCAGCATCAGTGTGTCACTGCTGATGTAGGCTGAACTGGATAACGGGGTTGAGACCTGCAGCCATGCTGGGCTTCCCAGTGCTGGACCAGTCGGGGGGAGCATCCCCCAGAGGACGTCTTCCTCTGCAGCCCACGCCCGTCTGTGCCACACAGCATGTGGAGAGGCGGCAAGGGAATGAGTACAGGTGACCCTTGAACTTGCGCTGGGGGTTAGAGGCGCGGACCCTCTGCGTGATGAAAAATCCACATGTAGCTTTACAGCAGGCACGTCCTACCTGCGGTTCCACATCCGCGGATTCAACCAGCCACGGGCGGTGTACTGATGCAGGATGTGTAAGCGGACCTGCACACTTGAACCCCGCATTGTTCTAGGGTCACCATACTCTCTCCAGGCAGGCTGGTTCCCTTCCTCCCTAAGAAGAACAGAATGAAAGGCTAGAACAGGACCAGGAATTTCAGAGGGAAATCCCTCCTCACAGGAGCCATGCGAGCTGAGATTACTATCATAGCTACCGCTTAGGCACCTCACCTCTAAAATTTCAAAAATTAAATTCTTGCTCTTAATGTCTTCAAACCTGTTCTTCTTTGGGTCTTTTCTTCCTATTTTAATAAATTCTCAGACCAAAATCCTGTAAGGAATTTTCACACCCACCATAGCCTACATCTAGGCCATTAGGAAATCCTGTTGTTTGCCAACATTCAACACTGACCCACTTTTCTTCATTTTAACTGCCACCATTCAAGTGCAGGCTTCCTGAACTACAGTAAGAGCCTGGTATGTCAGTGAGACAGGGTGTCCGTCTGTGAGCAACAGAAAACCCCACCAAACTATCTTAAACAAATGGAGTATTGTCTTTTCAGACACAGTGAAATCCAGATTTAGGTGTTTCCTGGAACTGGTTCAGTGGTTCATAGCTGTCAGGCCTGAGGCTTCTGTGATGCTATTAGACTTCCTAGATGGCTGTCTATGAGGGCTGCTGTTGCTCCTGCCATCACATCTTTTCCTGCAGGATGAGGAAGAAAGAGGAAGAGATTGCACTTTTAGAGCAGGAAAGCAACACTTGCCCAAGGACCCCCAACAGATTTCCATTTCTGCCTCATTGTGCAGAATTATCACACGTGGCCATGCCTACCTGCAAGGAAAATGAGAAATACGCTTTTTTAGACTGGGCCCATTGCTCTCCAGAATAAAACTGGAATTCTCTGAGGAAGGAAGAAGGGGAGAATTGGCTACGGGGAGACTTTTTGCAGTTTCTGTCATACGTAGTTCCTCCCTTCCCACCTTTACTCTGGCACAATCTATTTTTCACACATCATCTGATATAATTCAGAGCATGTTTTTCCCTCTTAAATCCCTTGAATAGATTCCCATCGCACTTAAAATAACATTCACTCTCACGAGCCCAGAGCTCTCCGTGCTTGCCTCTTCAACGTCAGCCTTCCCTTGACTCATAGTGCATCATCCTCATTGGCCTCTTTCCTGCTGAGGCCATCAAAGCTCCCCCACCCCGCCCTGCCTCTGGGCCTCTGCACATCTGTTCCCTCTGTCCAAGGTGCTCTTCCCTGCACTCTGCTTGCTTGAATCCTTCTCATCCTTTAAGTCTCAGCAGTGAGGCCACCCCTTACAGAGAGGCCTTCCTGATCCACCCTCTCCTGGCAGGTTCACCATCCCTGCATCTTATCAGATCCTCAGAGCACTTATCCAAAGGGGAATGATTCAATGAACTGTCTGGTTTTGATTATGACAAATAGCATCACAAAGGAAAGGCCTCATCTCTTTCAGTCATCCACGCAGATCAAGTGTCTGGGGCATAGAAGTATGCAGCAAATATTTGGTGGATGAGTGAGTGAGTGAGCACAGCGGAAGGAAGGCAGAAAGTAACCCTGAAACATCGCAGAACAGCGTGGCATCCGTGTTAGCACTGCCTGTGGATAGTGGAGTCTCACCTTGCATGTGTAATCAAATAAACCAAAACAAGAGCTCACTAGCTGTGCTTCTGCTGGAAATTGCTACATTTTACCAGACCCTTGGTAGCAGGAGAGCTTGGGGGGAAGAGCCAACACAGGCGTTCGTGTTGACATCTCCCCAGTTGTCACTGTCTCACAACCTCTGCGTTTCCCAGCTTCCTGTTCCTGTTGAGACATTCCCTCTCGACACTGAGATTTGATTCTGGGAAGTATTTCAGCAGGCAGCCAGGAGATACTGGCAGAGATTGTGGAAACCCCAGCTGAACTTGACAGCCCCCCGAGATGGCTGAGGGATACACGCCCCAGCCATGGAGGGCCTGAGAGGGGTCTTCTTGTGAATCCTTGATAGTCAGGAGCCTTCAGGATGACTGGAAGGTGGGAGATACTTTAAAGTGAGCCTCAGCTGGCATTAAGCCTGGGAGGGAGGACAGGAAGATGGCAGAGCTCCCCAAGCAGCCTCAGAACTTTCCACTCTTCCCTCCATGCTTTTACAGAGGTGACAATTCCCCATAGGCTAAGGGGAACCAGATTCTGACGAGAAATTCATCACGGAAGTTTTCGCCGTAACCTGGCTAACCTGGCACTGTGTGTGTACATTTCCTCACCCTCTGAATTTTAAATATATTTCATTTCACATCTGGCGGAGTTAGATTTGTTTGCCTCAGCCATGTTTTCTGCTCCCCACAGTGGGCTTCAGCGTGGGCTTGGTACCCACGCATCAAGCTGCCTCTAAGACAATAGCTGCTGAAATCCACAGCGATCGACACACTGGCCGTATTTTCCAAAAGCAGAACCAGTCATATCCCCATTTATCGGCATGAATATTCCTGGCAGACACCCCAGGAGTCCCATTTGGCTTTCTCCTTTAGAATTAGATGAGGATTATAAAGCACTACATTTCGGGAATGACATCTCGGCTTTCCTTCTCCTAAGTGGCTGGAAATCTCCTGGTTCTCTGGCAGGAGCCCTGAGTGCCCCCTCCCCCGTAAAGGATCTCCACATCGTCAGTGCCATTCTCCTAGCATCTGCGGCAGCCTCTCCACATTGGCAAGCCAAGTTTCGGGGAGTCGCTCCCGGGCAGTTTGGAGGCAGGTATATTGTAGAACTAGCCTATTACAGCACACGGGGCTGGCCTGGTGTCCTGAAGGTTGGGCTCGCTGAACAACTTCCAGGAAAGTTCAGGTACCTTAACCAAGCTCCAAGCACAGTGATATGTAAATTTTGTTGCAAATAGCCAACTGAACAGGAGAAGGGAAATTCCACTGAGTTAGTCCATTAAACTGGATTGAATGCATGCATCTCCTTGTCTTGCTTATTGTATTTGTCCCTGCTTTCGTATTTAAACAAATAGTGTCTGCTCAGATGGAGAACAAAAAAATCAAGAGCCGTGAATGATAACATAAAGAAAGAGTTGTGATTTATTTCAAGGTCTGCATCAAAGGCCAGCAGGTACCTTCTAGCTTTGTTGGTGTTCAGTTCTGCCCACATTTGTTTAAGTTCTAACCTTCTTCATATCTCTGGCCTTCACCCCAGAATCAGCTGCTTAAGTATAATCAAATAGGCATTGTTTCCACTGAGCCTTGGCATCAAGTGTAGAAGGGCAGCAGCTAAACCCAACCAAGAGTCTGGGGCGTACAGAATCCACTCGCTTTTGCTTGGGACCGCTTTTCACCTCTGACCACAGACGTGCGATTTCAAAGATACTAGCTGAGGGCATCTCTAGCCTGTGCGAGATGGTCCGGTTCTTGAGGCTTTCCCTTCCTTTCCAGGCCAGCTGGATAGATCTCATTCGCTAGATATAGAGGAAGGAAAAGCAAATTCGCAGGTGAATCATCTCATTCTATGTCATCTTATTCTCATGTCATCCTTGTCTCATCCTAACACTGTTTCTCACCCTGTGCATTGGGCAGAAACTTCCCCAGGTGTCCCAATCGAGAGACTTCCAGGTTTTGATCTTCTCTGCTTTTTAAACATTTATACTTCACAGGAACTCCCCAAAGGCCTACCTGTGTTCAGTTTTTCAGTTATGAGCAAAGCCTGTCATTTCAAAGCTCAGAGAGGAGCTGTTTATAAAGTTCAGGAAGCATGTACCACAGCGCTCAATTATTAATACGCATGCCAAGATGATCAATTGTGCATGCCTTGTTACAACACACACATGTCTGATGAAAATTTAAACACTCCATGATAGTCCCACTCCAGGACTTGTCCAGCATGCTTCTAGGTAAGAGAGAAGGGAGGGCAGGGAGCAAGGTGGGCAAAAGGCAAATGGGAAGCAGACGGCCACCGAGAAGGGCTTCTTCATGTTAATTTAAGGAAACGCACCATGAATATCAGTGAGCAGGACGGAGGAGTAGTGACTGTCAAATGTCAGGGGACCTCAGAGACTCATTGGCCCAAACCCTCTCATTTTATAGAGGAGGAGACTGAGGTTCCAAGAAGCAGACCCAATAGGCCTGGTCATTTAGCAATTTATGGGCAGGTTAGAACCCAAGACTCTTGGCTCCTCGTGCAGCTTGCTTTCTGGGTGTGTGTGTTTATGAAAAATGAAAATGATCAGAGGAGGGCGAGTGTAAAATGCATAGTTTACAGGTGGAGTCGAAGAAGTGTGCTGGCATCACACTGAATGTAAATGCTGCCATCTGGTTGGAAAAGGAAGTCCTTGGCTCTAGCTTGGCCCTCTCTCCCCCTCCGCACTCATGCTTCCACTTCCTCCAACCCCCATCTGAAGTGTCCCCCCACCCCCCCGCCCCCGCCAGGACTGAAGCCCCTATCACACCTCCTCCACGAACCTTTTCACATAACCGCCTCCCTTTCTCCTTCCTTCCGTTACGCACTCAATACTGTCTATAAGGGCATTTGATTATCTTCTAAGCATCAGGTTTGGGGGGTTTGGTTTCTTCCTCAGGCAAGATTTTAGGGTAAATAGAGACAGAGACCATTTACTGATCTCTTTTCCCACCTCCCTGCACCCCTTCCAGGCATAATTCTTGTAAGCATCTCAGTACAAACAATGATTGTTGATCAGACATCATAGATGGAAATGAAGCTGGTATTGGAAATTGGGGTGCAACCTAACAACTGCAAAACACATTCTAAATGTTGGGTTTTGGGGTAAGCTGTGATCTCAACTGGCTTTGCTCTCATACACCTTTCTCCTTAAAAGTAAAACACGTATTGCAGAAGTGGTACTCAGCAGTGTTATGAATATTTTAACCTGGAGTTGGTCTGGTTGGAACTATCATGCAAATCCGCTTTATTCCTTTAGGTTAGGAAATGGCATCAGCCTCACCTTAGATCCCGAAAACAGCAAACAGTGGAGACACTTCTGACCAGGCACACAGACGCTCTGGTTCTAATCCCAGCTTGACCACTGATGAGCCGGGTGACTTTAGGAAAGTCTTTGAAGCTCCTTGAGTCTTCGTTTTCTCATCTCTATGGTGAAAGATTTTGACCAGACGATCCCCTAGGGAATCGCCTGGGACTTCAGCTGCCCCTGTTGTGTCAGCAACTTCCACCCTTGACCGTCCCTGAATATCTAAACACATCGAGTGTCTGCCGGGACCCAGCCAGGATGTCAATAGCTCCGGAGCTGATCACAGAACAGAGGATCGGATGGTCCTCCCTACCCTTGTCCAGACTCTGCCTTGCTGTGGGGGGTTAAGCCTGCCAGGCAGCACTGTGAGTTTTAAGCCACTTATGCCCCCGCAAGTGTGTGTGGCCTCCGCTGGTGCTGCAGACAGGTCAGTGTTCTTGTCAGAGAGGCTGCATCCTGCCCCGATCTTCTCCTCTGCCGCGTCCTCATCTGTTTTCTTGACTAGAATCGTAAAAGCCTCAGGCACCTGAATGAATGATGAAATTCATCCACAGTTATTTATTGGGTCTCTATTAAGTGCCAGGTAGAGCGCTAAGTGCTGGAATGAAATGCGAGGGGCTTCCGATCTCAATGTGAACCCTGACCCCGCTTTCAGGCAGATCCATGTCCTCGCCCACATTTCTTCTACCTAAAAAGTTCTTTCTGAAATCATTTGCTTCTTAGGAACTTCGCAGCTAAACTTTTTTTCCCCCTCTAATTTCTGCCAAGGGAAATTTGGCTCCTGTGTCCTTGCTGTCGAAAAAGACTTTTATGAAGTGTTAGAATGTTTTCCCACATTCGCTGCTGTCCTTACTGTTGTGCGCCATCCGTGGGGGAAAAATTCCCCGTAGCTGCTGTAGTCACTCCCAGGCTTTCTGTTTCTCCTCAAAGTTATATAGATGGCTGTATTTGCCAGTGTTTTAAGTGCTGGGAACATAATCTTCATGAAAAAAAAAATCTGTTTGCTCTCAAGGAATAAATGTCCAGAGAAAATATATTTTATAAAAACTTCCAAATCAAGGATGAGCACAGAATTTCCTATGTCGCGGGACACCGAAGCTGACGGCAGAAGATTCTGGAAGTCTGCCGGAACCTAGTTGAGCCTTTTTTGCTATCTCCTTTCAGCCTTACTTTAAAAAAAAAAACAAAACAAAAAACAACAACCACACATACACACACACACACTGAGCCAAGTAATTCAATATAATGTTAACATTAAAAAGTGAATGATAGCAAATTACGAGGGAGAAGTGAAGTCTTACACTCTGTAACAATAAAAAATTGAAGAAGGCTAGATTTCAAGGATTAACATATGAGTGTTAAGTGAAGCACAGGAGTTCAGCAAATATATAACTCTTGGGAGCTAAAGATGGAAACCTTGCTACTTTGATCTGAGCCCAGCTGTAGGGACCAGGACAGAAGCCACTGCTAAGTGTAAGGGGGAGGCAAGGCGGGGGGTGCTATGAGGAAACAGTCTCTGAACTACATGACATCACCAATGCCAGCCGCCTGGCCCTTCATTGGTCGCATCTGGTAGACAGATAAGCAGGAGCCCTTTTCCCAGACACTTGGATTCTCCAGCCCTGTCTTTCAGTTGCTCAGTACACTTTTGGAGAGAGGTCAGTGCAGCTTCCTGCCCCATCACAGCCTCAAATATTTGACTTCTTTGCAGTAGAAAATTCTGCTTACGTTGGCCTGGTGGTGGTTAAAGCCTTTTCTGCCTCCTGCAGCGCTCTCTGCAGCCTCCCTTTCAGAAGTCCTCGTAGTGGGATTCTGTCACTTGTGGGGCTGCCTCCTCCTGCTGGGGCTGCGAGGACCAGCAGCATCTTTGGATCTCTTTTGTCTCCAGTGCCTGGGACCACGTCTGACATGTTGTACTCGTCAGTGTTCGTAAGACTTTGGCCCATAGTACAGATACATACACAAATGGGTGTAAATGCATGATTTGAAGTTGGGTAGATGCAATTTCCATTCCCAGCTTCACCATTGCTAAGTTAGGACCTTAGATGAGTAATGAGCCCGCTGTGTGAATGTCAGTTTCTTCATCAGTGAAATGGGTACAAAAGTAGCACCTGCCCCAGAGGGTTGTTGGGAAATTTGAATGAGATAATGTTTTTAATCAGAGGTCCTCAAACGCAACTTCACTATGTGCTGGAATGACCTGGAGTGCTTATAAAAACAGACTCTGCTGGAGGAGTGGCTGCCAGAGGTGGGGGCAGGGGGCAGTGGGTGAAGATGGTCAAAAGGCACAAACTTCTAGTCATAAATGAAATAATTCTTGGGTATGAAATTTACAGCACGGTGACCACAGTTAACAATACTGTATTGTCCATTTGTCCATATTGTCCATTTGAAAGTTGCTGAAGTTGCTAATCTTAAAAATTTTCATCACAAGAAAAAAATTGTAGCTGTGTGAGGTGATGGATGTTACCTAGCCTTGTAGTAATCATTTCACAGTACATCCATATAGCAAATCATTATGCTGTACACCTCAAACTTATGCAGTGTTGTATGTCAATTATATCTCAATAAAACTGGGGAAAATATTTTTTAAAAAAGAATATACTGGACCCCACTCCTAGGGTTTTTATTCAGTAGGTCTAGGGGCTGCTTGCATCTTAATAAGTTCCCAAGTGATGGCCACAGTGCGAGTCTGGGATCCATGCTTTGAAAACCACTATCATCAAACATAGTGCCTGGCCCAGTGAGTCTAACTAATTAGAACTGGCCAACTACTGTTACCTGATTTTCATAGCACCACAAATGGAGTTGGTGGTGACCCAAGGGGAAAGCAGGGTCACCGTTTTGAGGGTCACAAAGGAGAAGAGACACCCAGAAACCTCGTCCCTCCCCTTCCTGCTGGATTAATCATCCACTCTTCACTACGAGTCTCCTGCCGGTCATAGGGCAGTTCTTATGAGTCTGGGGACTTATTTTTGTGATTCACAGTGGAAACTGCAAATGTAGGTAGCTTGTTTTCAGAGAGTTGGTCATCATATAACAGCAAGCCTTTTCTCATTGATCAGGAACGGCAAAATGTAAACATTTGATTACCAGCCATTGACAAGCGAGAGGAAAACAATATTGGAAAAACAGCACTAGCGGGCTTGGAGGGCAAACTGGAGTGCAATTTGGAAAAAGCTCTCAAAAATTGAAAATTCAAATACTCTTTTATCTATCTTCTCCACTGCTAAAATTTCTTCTAAAGATATTTAGAAAAGCGTGTTGTCAGAAGATGAAGATGTTCATTGCAGCCTTATTAACAATATACATAAGACGAGATTTCCAAGATGAGTTAGGTATAAAAAAGTGAGATATAGCACGTGTGTATAATATGAGCACTTTTGTGTAAGTTACAGAAGGTTACACATAGAGAAATAGACACAGTGTGTTCTGTATGTGTAGCTCTCTCTGGATGCAGAGATTGTGGTTACCCTTCAAGAGACACTGGGTGGGAGGCAGTCAGGATGGGAAAGTAGCCTTTTACTTTTCATTTTGTTCCTTTTTTTTCTTATATACATATATTACTTTTATTTAGCCAATACAGATAATCTAGGCAGGTGGATTTATTGGATTTTTAAAAGCCTGATGCTATATATTGCAAGGAACCATTAAAATTATAATAGTCTCAAGGATTTCTGTTTTGTTACTTTCCAGACTATTTGAATATATGCATTAATAAGCGATCTACGGTTCCCTGAAATGTATGAGGATTTATACAAAGCTTTAAAAGTCACTAGCTGCCTAATATGCTACCATTGATTTGAGCAATGTCACCATTTCCAACTTGCTTAATCTTTGCTAAAAGCACCCTCTTTCTTTTCTTAATAACGTGATCAGCATGTTTCTCTTCCTCTCCCCACCCCTTTCCCCAAAAGGACCAAACTTCTGGCCTCATTCTAGCCAGGAAGGTCAGAAATAAAATGCTTGCTGTTGGTGTTTTAGCCTCCGGTTTAACAAGGCTGTAATGGATTCACAGTGTCACACAGCATTGTTCTTTTTACTCATCTCAAGACAAAAACCCTGGCATGCCCTTTCTCCTCCTCGACTTGAAATTCCAGTCCATGCCTCCTTAATGTATGGGGTTGACCGAGTTCATCCTGCTTCCTGGGCTTCCGGCCAGACTGGCTGGCAGGCTCCTGTGCTCAGGACCCAGAACCCAGTGAGGGCGCAGGAATCTCTCTGGGAATCAGTGTAACAGCTTCCCCTGTCCTGTTCAACGCTCACAGCTCCTCCCTCTGGCTTTGTCTTGCTCTTCTGGGCTTCCTGAGGGCCCACATCTCCCTCCACATTCTCTGTTCTACTTCTTCAGTCCAGGGCCAAGGCTCATCCACCCTCCTGGAATTTCTAGTATTTAAAACAAACACTAACAAGCTTGGGTCTGTGAAGTGAACTCTTTCCTTTGTTACGTGCCTTTGAAAATCTCTCACAAGCTATTCATAAAGGATTTGGGAAAATGTTATCCCCTAAACGAAAATAAAATTTCCTCTGAACCCTGCTGAGTTAAGGCTCTATCATGAGCCCAGAGAACATTAAAACCAAAAATTAAGCTTGGAAGATTTGTTTGAGGTGTTCTACTGAGGCCGGCCTATTGCCTGTAAGGGCTTAATCAGTTTCTCCAAGATATCTGGACCACTCAATGGATTTAAGGCTCTCTCTTGCAGCTGCTTAGCTGGAGCAAAAGATGCGGGAGGTACGAGGACATGAGATGATGCGCTCCAGAGAATATGAAGGAGGTCTGTGCTTGTGTCTCATGGAGGAGCCTAACCTTTCTCTTTCTCTGCTGTCAATGCGTTTCTGCCCAGAGCTCAAAAATCAGGAGCTTCGTGCAGCCCAGGAAATCTGAGGTTTTGTGCTCGGTGCCCAGTTCCCTCCCGGGGAGCTTCTTGAAGTGTGGTCTGTTTCTGGGTAAATGCATGTCTTGTTCTGAGCTTGTCTTTTCTGAGAAGACTGCAGACAAGTGCTTCTCAAGATAATTTGTGAAGTTCTCTCTCATGTAAGGAGTCTGTTCTGAGCTCAGCAGATGTCCACATATTTTGAGGTAGGGAAGAGTACCAAAAAAAAAAAAATTGTTGAATTACTTAGTCTTAGGATTTTTCTGAGATTCTAAAGACTGTATACACAAATGTGTGCATGCTGTGTGTATGTGGGTGTTGGGGGTGCTGTGTGTGTCCCCTGACATACACATGTATAAGATAATGAGTAATCCCCAGCAGGGTGTTGAATTAATTAAGCACGGGGGCCACTAGACGGAGGAGGCTCTAAGGCTCTAAATCAAAACCTAAGCCTGTAAATGCCTCAAGGTTAAGAAATGGAAACCTAAGGACAAGCAATCACAAATAACCAACTAGGCTTTAAGTTTCCGCCAATCAAGAATCTGCTTTCTTTGCTTCAGCCTTTTCTCTGTCCGTCTTTCCTGAGTTCCCATCAGTGGAGCGCTCTAAGCACTTCTGATTTGGTGCTGCCCGATTGGAATCCATTTTTGCTGAAATAAACTTCAAAAATTTTTAATATACCTCAATTTATCTTTTAACAAGGGGTTTTCATCTGCCAAGAGTGATTAGCAATTTCTTCAAAGCTCTGTTTATCCTCCCCTTGTGTTCATTTATACCTGTTGGATATGTACCAGGGGCGCTGTCATGACATTCAAGCCTGCTTTTGAAAAATCAGTCACTTCTCATTTTTTTTTTCTTTTTTCTCCTATAACCTAATTTACGCAAACTTAAAGCACGGAATTGATGTGTGGTGAGAAGGGGGTGGGAGAGATTCACAAGGTGTGATGGATAAATACAAGTTCTCTTACTGAGAGCTCTTTTTGTTGATAATACTTCCAAAATGCTGAAATGTGCTAACTGATACAGACAGTGTAGACGTGGGGCGGTGAAGTTCCCCGCGGGGGTTGATCTGAATGCCTTCTGCCCACTGCACAACCTCTGCACGCTACCTTTTTGAGCAAAGATCAGTGCCATCTTGTTTACTATTTCTCTCCTCTCTGAGTGTTTACTTAGAGTGTTAAGGATCCCATTTAATTAGTGACTATTTGCAGTTTTATTGTGGACGGAACAAGTTGTACGGGTTATACTGGAGAAGCAGCCAGCGGTCGTCGAATTCACAGACTTGCTCTTTGGTGTTTCCTGCTGGAGACAGTGAAGAGTGTATGGTCTTTCCTCGGGACATCCATCCCAGCGGTCAGCCTGATTTATGATTTTAAAAATATGCTGTCTTTGAATCACATTCATTAAGGCATACTCTTTGAGGTAGTTTTTCCCTAATGATGATGAATTCATGCTGATCAGAGCACTCTTCTGAGTCTTCTGTGTGCCCAAGAACTTTCATTTGCAAGACAAATGGCCAGTTCAGGGTTGATCTGCAGGGAGATGAGAGAAGTCAGCTGGGCCACAGAAATACCGTGTGAGTATTTTTTAAATCTAAGCTGAGTTATACATTTTTTGGGTTTTTTTGGTTTTGGGGTTTTTTTAATTTGTTACTATGTTGGGGGAAAGTATAAAACTTAGTAAGAACTATAAAATTATCATAATTAGTTTTGCTTTTAATTAATTACGCTATTGAAAAGAATACTATTGCATGAAATTGAGAATGGCCCAGAAAATTCACAATAGATCTATGAATTCTGACTTCTTTCTGAACCTCCAATATATATTTCAACAGCCTCTGGATGACCCTCAGGCATCTCAAATTCAGCCTGTCTGAAAGCAAGCTCCTTAGCTTCTTTCTCAGACCTCCTCCTGTACTCATCCTCCTGGTCTCTGATGTATGTCCCAAGCATGAGTCATCCTGGTCTCCCTCCTTCCTCCCTTGTAGTAACTCAGCCACTGTGTCCTGTCATCCCACCCTGTCAGATGACTCCTTGCTCCTCCCTCCATTCTTGCGCTCTGTCTTAACTCAAGCCTTCATTATGTCTCCCAAACAAATCCTACTCGAGTGTGCCTCCTCTAGCCTACAACATAAAGTCACAGTCTGGCTTAGCATCCGCGGTCCTTCCTGATTCCTTCCTGTCCGGCTTTAGCCGCATCCCCACCAACTGCTTTCACACAAGGTTCTTTCACAACTCCACGCCAGCCTCTGAACCTGCCACTCCTGCCTTCTCTGCTGGGCAAGCATTGATTCATCATTTAAGTCTTAGCAAATGTTGCCTTTCTTTGAGGGTGTTCCCTGACTGCACCTCCTGAGTTCGTTGCTCTGTCCCCATCATTGCCATCCATTCCTCTCTTGCATAGGATAATTATCTGCTTGTCTCTCTTTCTCCCTAAAGACTAGTCTCATCAAGGGCAAGGACTATGTCTTAATCGTATGGTTGACTGTGATTATCAGTCAAGTGCCTGGTAACTAGTAGGATCTCAGAGGTTTGCTGAATGAACGAATGAATTGATCTTATGGCCTGGGATATGGTAATAACTAAGGCCTAAATAACTGAGGCACTTAGCCTCCAACAGGGAGTACCTACAAGAAGGCATGGCTTGAGTAGCTGTTAGAGGATCCATTTTTATGCTTGAACCTGTACACAGTCTTCTAAGTGCCTTCCCCTCTGTACTCTTCCCTGTGCATTGCTGGTCTCTCTTATGTTCCTCCCACTCCACACACACATGTATGACCACTTAAGTTTCTCATTAGTGTATCCCTTTATTAACAGCCTTCCCTGATCGATGGCAGAATATTGACTTTCAGCACCCAAATAATCAGCCTCAACCCTACTGTCCTCACGCCTGGTGTCAGGATACCACACTTCTTACTCTTCCACATGATGCTGATCAAAGAGCACTACTATTAATAAGCAGGGGGACCCATTACTCATGAACAATCCCACGATCACCACCCCTGCCAGACGATCGCATCAGACGGTGGATTGCACCTTTGCATTTTGGAAGGGCTGCTCTGTGTTGCCCGTGCAGCAGGCACCTTGGAGCTCCGCCCCCGTGAGCCCAGCCTCCCTGCAGACAAAGCCGTGGGAAGCCCAGGCAGCAGGCTGACCCAGTTCTCCTCCGCCAGCCACGCTGCCGTGCAGCTGAGCAGATCTCGGGGGGTCAGCGGTCGGGTAGAAGCTGGCACTTAGAGCAGCTCAGCCTGTAGCCTGGCAACGTCCCTTCCTGCAGGTGAGGTAGGAGGGGGCAGCTGTGTGCTCTCAGGGTGAGTGTGAGCTTAGCCAACAGCAAATTCTCCTGTTAAACTTGAGGGCAACAGATTGATCATGTGATGTGATAAAGCTTGATAAATAAGGAGTTTTGGAGTTGGGATTCTCTAGAGGTAGAAAACACAAAACATTAAAAAAACCCTGTAAAAATGACCCCTAGATTGAGAATTAGTTGCTCCTTAGCCTTCTAAAACATTCACAGTGTAGTAAGCGAAGGGAACCTGCTTTCTTCCTCTTCTCCGTCATACACTTGCTTATTTTGTGTGCTAATTTTTGAAATTGTGGCACCAAGTGTTGCCCTTCTGCAGGGATTATCCTATTACTGTGTGACATGCTTTGGACACCTGGAAGATTTGAAAGCACTTTGATGTCCTTTTTTATAATAGAGCCTTGGGAATCACTTGAGAAAGATTTATGTTAAGTAGAGTGTTAGCAGCCCTAAGAAGCTCATTGTAACTGTGCCTTCCTGACTAAGTATTGAGAAGTTCAGGTTTAATCATATGGTTAATTCAGTGCTGTAATGTCCGTAATCCCATGCTTCCTAGATCAATAACCGTTTTAGCAAGATTGAATCTGCAGTTGCTTGGCCGCACCTCTGACACCCTCTCCTAAAAGCTCTACCCTCTCTCTATAAAGCTTTGTTCACAACCGTTCCACATCGATCACTGGAATAGCACCTTGCCTGGAAGCCACAGAAGTGCTAAATTAAGTCAGAGTTAGAACTTCGAGGGGGGTTGGGAGCCAGAGGGAGGGGAGCCTGATGAATGTGAAAACAGAATAACGGAGGATGGCATGTGGTCCCGATGAGCTGTGGAGGGCACCATATGGTGTTGAAATAAGCTCTGTACACGGTGCTGCTGGCAGTGAGCCTTGGTCTGTCCTGATGCGGAGGCCATGGCCCCTGTTTCCTGCCAGAGGGCTGGAGGGCTGGCTACAATGGGCACCCCAGGGGGAAAAAAGGGAACTGAGAAGTAAAAATGGCCTTGAGACTGAGGGCAGATGCCACACAATTACTCACTGCCCCAACTTGGATCCTGGACACAGTGATGTCTTCAGAGGGCTGCACTGGGTCCTACAGATGGAGACCAAAAGAGAAAAGAATGCACGTTTGGCTCTTCCGCATTCAGCCACTGCACCCCGGCTTCACCTCTAAGCCCCCAGCCCAGGCGTTACTTGACCTGTGTATCTGTATCTGTATGCCCACGCCGGTGCCTGGATGTCTGCAGACCTAGGTATATAGATGTACCAAGTCATATTATTAAACGAGAGCTAAAGACGGCTTGGAAGCAGATGTCCATGAACTTTTCCCAGTCACATTTAGAATGCATTTTACCCTAAAGTTATGGAGACAGACTTGAAGGGAGACCTCCCCAACCTTGCTGAAATTGAAATGTAAGTACAAAAACAGGCACAGACGGGATGGATATGGATGATGTTACTTCTGCTGTGACATCATCCATAGACTCCTAGTGTCTTTGCTTTGCTTCCCTATAGTGATCACAACATAAATTACTTGTCTTGTTTGACTTCCTTGTTCACCAAAGTTGAGCAGATTGTGGCCGTTTTCAACGCTTCTACCAGACAAAAAGCTTGGGACCATTTCTCGAAAGCTCAGCGCAAGAACATAGACATTTGGCGAAAGCATTCTGAGGTTGGTGATTTTATTATTACTTTTTAACCACCATCACACAGCTGGATTGGCAGGGAACGGTGTGGCTGCAGCCATGACGGTCTTTGTTACGGTGGGCAGTCCTCCTGCCGTTGTCCTGCCTCACTGTCAGCTCCAAATCCAGCTCTGATCGGTTCCTTATCCAGAAAAGCAGCTGACTTAATGCTTAGAGGACAGAGTGCTTTTCTCCCCACCCCACAAGGGAGAAAAGAATCTCTCCCATTCATAGCAAAGAGCGCAAAAATAAACCAAGACACTCTGCCTCATTTCAAAAAAAAAAAAAAAAAAAGTGTAACTTGAAATAGAAAGTGAGTTTTTAAATTAAATACTGAGTTTTTTCAGTGTTCTGCAATATGATGGTGACGGTTTGCTCTTTGGCTAGAAGAGCCTGTCACCCATGTCTCCTCATCGTAAGAAATGCCTTCGTCCCCCGTGCTGGCCAGTGGGTTATGCCAGACCCCACCCCAGAGCACGTTTCCCCAGGGAAGTGAATGTCCCGGCTAGCCCAGTCCGCCCTTCTGCATCAGTTCATGTGCCACGTGTGAGTATCTCCCCAAAAAAAAGAGTTCAGAACTTGACCTTCCCTGCCACCTAGAAGGACCAGAATGTGTCACTAGTCATTGGTCATCCAGTTGTTATTTTTTAACTCCGCAGTGTAGTGTACGCTTTGAACCTGTAATTTAAAAGTAAGTATACTGTCTTTGTTTGCTTCTTCTTTTTCTTGTTTCTTTTTTTTTTTAAATGAAAGAATGTTTTTCATTTGAATGCCTCTCCATCTCTGGCATGTTAATACTAAAGTTCTCTAAATGCTAATCCCCTCTTTCAAAATCCCAAACTTATAGAAGGTAAGGTTTATCTCTCTAATGATTTTGGCTCACACATATAAAAATAAGTGTTTTATGCAGAGTTTGAGGAACCACAGAGTACTGTGGTATCAATCATATGGGTAGCATTTTAAGTGCCCATTAACTAATGCTAAATTACAGTTGAATACCAATGGCATTAGATGTAACATCCACATGCATACCAAATGAATTCTTTATTATCACTGTTATTATGGTGAATACGGAATGACTTCACAATAATGGGACACTTAAAATGCTAGTGCAATTTATTATTAAGAAGGACATTTGTTATTTTGTTCACAAATCCCAAGAAGATGGTTGGTGACTGATGCAGTTCTGTTCCACTGCTCAGAATGATGAATAAGGAGGCGGTGGGGTTTCTCTTTAATTTTTCTGGGGCCAGAAAAACAAAGGGTGCCTACGTGATGCTCTCCCAGACACTGACTCAAGACCTACGTCAAGGCTGATTTTCAGAAGGGAAGAGTCCCGAAAATCCATGATAAAATATACTCATTGAGGGTTCTGAACACAGATTGGAATCCATAAACTATGATTCAGATTTGGGAATGATCTGTCTATGAATTGTTGATTTTTTTTTCCCTTCTCGTAACACGAGATGTGATTAAAAGAAATGTTAAGAGAAAGGAAGGTGGCATGATGCTGAATAAATCCAGACCAAAAAAAAAAAAGACTGTCGTTGGTCTGTGAGTGTCAGCAAGTATCAGTTATTCATCTAATCATGCCTCCTGCCAGGTCTGATCCCGTTCCTCTAGCCCTGCCTCCCCCGTGCAGGCCACCCTCTCTGTTGCTGAGCAGGACTCGAGAAGTCCTCCAGCCTTGTCCCAGGGAAGCCTGCTCGCTTTGCTCCCCACCGGGAGGTAGAAACGGACACGATCCAGAAAGATGCTCCTGTAAAGGGTCTTTGTGTCGCCCAGGCACTCCCACCGCCTCTTTTGATATACTAGGAAATAGGATTCTAAATTACCTTTGATTTTCCCTCCTGCATGTCGCCTAATTGATTAAATACCAGTTGGCAATTTAACATTGTGGGTGATTTCTCAGTTGCATATAAGCTTGATAATTGGCTTGATTTTTCCACGTTCCCGTGAACAGCATCTGTTAATTTTCTGCAACACCTTTACAGATTTATTAGCGTGTACTAGTGATTTACTGCTGAACCAGACGCACCCTGTGGAAACACCCTCAGCTTTTTTTCCCCCCCTCCAATTTTTTTCCTCTCTGCCACGCCACCCTTCCCCATAAGAACAGCTACTGTGTGACAGTTGGTCATTAACTGCAGGGACTAAACAACAGGCCCTTTCAGCCTCCTTTGGTCTTTCCACCTGACTTTTCTTTGTTTCAGATATTTTCAGACCACTTCATTAGAAATTGGGCTATCTGGCAGTAGAGAGATTAGTCCACAATCTAAAAATTTCCCCACTAATCACATGTGACATCAGCCTCCGGGACCCTATGATGGTATTTAAGATGGAATTGGCACCTCTTTCTACTGGGTGGCGTGGTCAAGTAAGGAGACACGACCTGTCACCCTGCTGCCTCTCAGGACTGGCCTGTGATGGGCGGCCCTGTCCTAGGATCCTTGCCTCCTGCTCCTCCCTTCCCCCGTCTTTATCTCTGCAAAGGTGATTCCCAGAGTTCAGGTAACCATGCAGATACAGTTAGCAATAAATAATTTCCTTTCTATCAGGTTCCAGTTAAAATCTGTGAGCTAAGGAGAGATGAGTATTGAGAGAACCTAAAACAGAATAAAATTCACACACCCATCGCATGGGCACTTTTAACTGTGTCTAAAATCATGCCATTAATACATAAGGTGTTGTCATTTAGTTTTATTGCGATTCATACATTTATTTATCATAAAGTGTAATTAGTTTAACTATTTGACTTTTATTTGAAGGCTTCAATTTAGATGGAGGAAAAAACAGTAATGCAGCCCTTTCCTTAGGTTTTTATTTTTTTGAGAACAGCACAGATAAGGATCCACAAATATATAATATACAGCCTGATCCAAAATGGTAAAATAATTATTTAACATAAACAATTCTAGCATTCTGACTTTTAGGCACAGTAGTAAACAATTTATTGTGTAATTCTTTACTCTTGAGTTTTCACATACAGTCTTGCCTTCAAACACTCTTGTAGTACCACTGTTCCCCATTTACATGTGAGTAGACAAAGGCTCAAAGAAATTAAACGCCTTGATTGCAGTCCCTCTTCTAGGAAATGGAGACAGACATGTTCCTAAGAAAAGATCTTAAAATAATGCTAAGAGAACCATCACGACACAAACAAGAGATCCCACACGGTCATGTGAAACACACAAAAAAGAAGGCATCTGTGTTCATTTTGTTCTTAGACATCATTTAAATTTCACCATTTGGGTATCCGAAGTGTGTGTGTGTGTGTGTGTGTGTGTGGGAGGGAGAGAGAGAGAGAGTTAGAGACAGCACATGGGGCGCACACACACATGCAAGGACACTGTTTTGCATGAATGGTAATAGTATTCAGTATCATCAGGTTCCTGAACCAAGTCTCTAGCATGATGCTGAGTCTCTCCCATGCATTGATTTTTTTAATCCTCAAAACTCACGTTGTCACAGTATCTCAGGGAGTGAGCTGATGCTAAGAAAGATAAAGAAACATCCCTAAAGTGCTGTTGCTCACCTTCCTAATTATTCATGGGATCCTCACAGCAGCCCCTACCAGGCAGATGTTACTGCCTTCCTTTTTACGAATGAGGAAATTGAGACTCACAAGGTTAAGTAACTTGGGGAAGAGCCCTTGACGAGTCATCGGTGAGCAGGGGTTTATCCTGAGTCTGATACCAAATCCCTGGGTCTGTCCACGAGTGTTCGGGAGGCGAAGACTTTAGATGCTCAATGTTCCCGTGTCGGTCGTAACACACCAAGCGGCCGTTGGGTAAGGTGTGCCGTGTGTCCGTGACTCTGACGCCCGGGCGCCCTCCTCTCCTTCCAGGAGCTCCGGAACGCTCAGAGCGAGCAGCTTATGGGCATCCGCCGCGAAGAAGAGATGGAAATGTCAGATGATGAGAACTGTGAGAGCCCCACAAAAAAGATGCGAGTCGATGAATCAGGTAACGCTGATAACTGCCACATCCCTGTGAGGTACCGTAATGATCCTCCTCATCTCAGATGGGGCATACATACTGGGAGATGGCCGCATAACTCACTTTTATTTCAGTTACACTCAACTTTCATCTTTGAGTGACTCTGCGTTGTATTAATAGAACTGGAAACTCCTTCTTGGGAACATCATGATTTAAATTGCTCCGGCTGGTTCTCTGTACGTAGGTCTGGGGCTGTTGCACATTTTTTCAAGGATGTTTGCAGGTTCCCATAAAAATCCTTTTCCAGAGTCTAGCAGCCACCGCTGATGCTGAAATACAGATAAAAATTGGTTTCAGTCCGTGTACTTCTTCCTTGGGAAACGTTTAATCCCTAAAGAAGCTTTCTAGCCTCTGAAGCAACGTGCTGGAGAATTAGACTTCTTTTTTCCTAATAAATTTTAGTTCCTAACCTGTAATCAAAGGGATGGCCTCACTTGGTACCAAGAAAGGTGCATCAATCCTTGAGTTACAAAAAGGAGAGAAGCTTAGCGAGAACCTCGCTTTATATGCTCTGCCTAGTCTGAGATGCTGATTTAAAACCCTCTTCTCAAATTGTGTGTAATTCCCTTGGTATTGTAAAAAGCCGACAAGGGAAGTGCTCACTCGCACAAAGGAGACACCGAGGGTGGCTGCTTGTCTGACGGGAAAAGCGTGCCCCAAAGGGCCCGGGAGTGGCCACGATCGCCACCATTGCCCCAGAAAGAAACTGAGAGGAATGGCATAGATTTTCTCTGTCTCCTGAGTACCAGTGAGTAAGACACTCACCTCTCCCAGGCTCTTTCACAGGAAGATTCAAGTGACTAGGAACAGAGGAGCTTTGCTAATCTGCTGGTAGAAGCCGAAATCAAGATTCCAAAATGCTCAGGTCACCAGGACTGCAGAGCAGTCGGAATGCTCTGTTTCTCCAGGGCTTTGCAAGAGAAGCCCAGCGGCAGAAACGATGATCACGACGCGAAAATGCTCCTGCATCCAGATGTTTCCAGGGGGTGGGGTAGAGGGAAAGGTGTTAATTTCCTTAAAGCAGTGCTTCTTAGATGCGTGGTCCCCAGTCCAGAAATACCCGCATCGCCTAGGAAATTACTCGAGACATAAATCCTCGGGTCCTTCTCAAGACCTACTGGATCAGAAGCTCTGGCTGGGTGGGGGAGGGGGGCGGGGGGCGGTGAGATCTAGCGATCGATCAGTGATTCAAAGCCCTCCAGGGAACCCTGATGCCGGCTGAAGTTTGAGAACCTCTGCCTCAGAAAATGTCCCTTTCATCCTCAAATTCCATTCATGGAAATCATTTAGAAGCTTTGAATAAAAAGCAGGCGCCGTGCCACTATTTTTTGGAGCCATATATCCTTTGTCTGAAAAATGAACGTAGCATTTCTGTGTCCATGTATGTCTCTTATGAAGCTGGTCGATTGTTGGGTCTGGATTCGCTTATTTGAGGAAACCACCCTCCCCACGGCATTTCTATTCTGCAAACCTTCATATATCAAAAGAAGAGAGTGAGTTTGGGTGGGATTTTTCTTAAATTCAATGAGATCTTCCAATAAAGAAAGAAATTTTTGCCTTCAAAAAGGCTTTCATCAATTTTGAAGTTTCTGGATGAGGGCAAGTTTATGCAAAACCTGGATCCTTAACATCCTTATAAGATAGGTAAGGGAAAGAATTGAATCAATCAAACATTCTGATTTGAACCTGTGGCTTTTTTTTTTTTTTTCCTTCTTATTTTGGGGAGTGTTGGGAGTGGGGTGTGACATTTATTTTCAAACAACCTGTCAATTTCCCAAGGGAGACATATGTACAATCTCATCAGCTGCTTGGGATAAGATAAGAATACTGTTGGCTCAGAATTATAATGATTCAAGAAAAACAGGTTCACCGAGGAGATCTTACAGACCGTGGCAGCAAGCCTGTGTGCACCTGCAGGACTGGCTCCTGCTCTGGAAGAATCCAACCTCTCTTCTCACTGGGGATCACGAGGTCCTCCCCAGAAGTCTGACGGGTGAGCCCTCTTCCCAGACCTCTGCTGTCTTCTCCCGGGGCATCTGAGAAGACCCCGCAATAGGACATGACCTTGCAGACCTTTCTCCAGGCTGGTCCGTTGTTCAGCAGAATGAATGAACACGATGCAGGGAGTGTTGCACACCAAGGCCAAGGGCAGGGATGAGAGAAACAGGCTTCAAATGCCAGGCCCTGAGGAGTTCAAAGTCTTTTGGGGGCTTTTCAAATTGAGATGGACCAAAGAACGTGGCGTGTGGTTTATGAGCAAAGCGTGGGACTGATTAGAGGGAAGGGAAAGCAACTAACCTTTTGATTCCACTGGGCCCTCGAGATCCTGCCCAAAGGCAAGCGGTGGTTGTGCACATGGCTGGGGGGTTGGGGGGGGGACACAGCCTGACAGCAAGAATTGTCCTCTGGTCTTGTGACTGTGCCTGGGATGAGGTCCCTGTGAACTGCTGAGGGGGGTCCAGCAGCCTGAGGGAAACACCCCTTTCAGCCATATCTCCTGGCACAAATCTGAACGTGCTAGTCCCCTCTCTCCCACTGAGCTGGCCTCTCAAAAGGGAGGGGGGCACGCCCCTGCACTGGCGGGGGGCTGCCAGACTCTGAGATAAAAGAAAATTTCTCCATCCTTTAAGGAGTGCCTGCCCCTTCCTTTTGTGCTGAAAACAGTAAGATTTTGCCTCAGACTTTTCAAGGCAGCAGCTGAGCCAGGAATTCTTGGAAATCCCAGGATGGTTGCAGGGGATACCCTCCTCCTTGGAGCCTCCTGCCCACACGAGGGCCATGGAGAGGCCCAGCTGCCCCAGGGTGCCTGAGTCTGGACCTCAGCGATGCTCGGCCTTTCATCTCCCTCCTAGAACAAAAACTAACCCACGCGGGCTTTATGTCTGAGCAGGAGACGGACAGAGTTGACTTTGCTTTTCAGAAGAGGCACGGTTTAGTATATGAAGACTTGTATGGTACCTGGGGTTTAACTTTTTCTCAAGTCAGAACTTTCCATGGTGTCGCTGCTTTGACGATGATGAAGGATGCTTCACTGTACTTTTGCTGTTTACCACATATAGTAATTGATGGTGTGTCTTTGGCCAGGGTTCCCCTTGTCTGGACCACCGTCACTTCCCTATCACTCTGGGCAGGCTGTTCCGCCGCTGCTCAGCAGATGAATCTTAACAGGGGAAGAAACATTTGTGGGAGCCAGGCTAAGATGCTGATAAAGATGGAAAATGAGGTGAATTTTGCTAAAAATTCAAATTTATTGTTGCATAGTCTGCCTCCTGCTGGAACCAGGCCGAACTGTAAGAGCCAGATCTGTTTCTCTTTTCTCTCTCGTTCTGTGTCTCCCCCTCTCCTTCCCCTCACCTCCTCCTCCTCCTCCCCTTCCCTCCAGAAGTGGCAGTGGGGGAGGGGCAGGAGTGCGCAGGAAGGAAGGGAGAAAAGAGGGAGTGGGTCCTAGATTGTAAGGCCTCGTGCCTAGAACCTGAATGGTGTCTGTATTGTGAGCGTCAGTGCATCCACGTCCTGTAAAGCCCTCCCAGCCCTGAGCCCTAACAAGGACTCAGTGACTGTTAAGTCGCTTACCTTCTCATCTCATCTCAGTCATCCTCCAGCACCTGGTCCTGGGCCCTTCACCAAGTAAGTGCTCAGTTAAAGTTTGTTGACCTCAGTTGCATATTTCCTTCTTCAGATCTGTGTTTTTGATGCCTCCGTGCCATCGGGTGATAGGAAGATGGTAGCCCTAAGAACATTTTTTCCAGGTAAATTGAAATGGCAGGCATTTAGAAGCATGTTCAAACAAAGATGGTTAATTTCTCCACACTTTTACACACACAGAGTTCAGTGCCTCGTGCTGAAGAGGCCATTGACCAGAGTTGAAACTCAGCGTCATTCCAATTCAACAAACATAAATGTCAAGCACCTTCTTGTGTTCAAGGCGCTGTGGACCCAGGGGATGTGGAGAGAGTTAGACATAGCCTACCCCGCCCTCAAGGGTGTGAGATGCTTTTTGAAGAGAAAAGTAAACATTTTAAGTTAATAGAGATGCAGTGCCTGATGCCAAATATGTTTTAAGCCATTGATTTAAATTAAACGTAGACCACGATGTATGTTGCTATCCTGTGTATGTACCTCACCTGATGCTTGGTGAGTGTGTATTGTACGTTGAACACAGATTTTAGAAGAGTAAAACTTTGCCTAACAGACAACCCTTAAACTGTTCCATAAGGCATAAATGCTCTTGGATTTTAATTATACTTCAGTTAAACTCAGAGCTCCTTATAGGAGCAGATACTCTTTCAATCATGAAGAATGTTTTCTGGGTTGTCACTTTCCCATGGAAACTCACCACAACATAGGTACAGATTTTTTAAGAATTTCAATAAGAAGCCAAGCAAGGATTTTCCAGATCTTTCAGCTAACTGAGTGAAATTAGAGACTCATAATTAAGTTCAGTTGGAATTAGAAGTATTCAGTCTCTCTGAAGAGTTTCATATGTATAGCTGGAAGCATTAGGTTAAAAAAAATTGATAATAATAAGGTTCTCCCTGGATACCCACTTTGATCTCTTTGAACACCAAGGCTGCCTTCATTTTTCTGATTTGGTTTATTTCCCGTATGGGAGTGCTTTTGAAAGACATAAAAGATGCTCAACAGAGGAATTACAGTTCGGCACAAGTCTAAGAAGGGACTCACTGCCACCCCAGAACCAGCCCAGGCATGGAAGGAAGGGGCTAAGGGATTCCAGCCCAGGGTCCTGCAGCCAGTTGACAGGGACCAGCCAAGGGGCCATACCACTCGCAGATGGTAGAAGCATCCTTTTAGGAGACATTGAATGTGATCTGAGCAGGCTTACTCTGGGGCCGCTCAGAGCTAGGCAGAGGGACTAGAGCCTTGAGATATGGAAAGTGAGATGGCTCAGTCTGAGGCCACATGCCAGGAGCCGCGCTTCCTGCCCAGCAGAACCCCCCGCTCCCTTGGCGGGCAGGAGCATCAGTACTGAGAGGCGCGTGGACGGATAAGCCGTAGACCTGTTTTCACATGTACTGACAACCTGTAGGAGAAGCAGGCAGTGACACGTGTCCATCAGCCACCACCGGATTAGAGACGACTGTTTTATGTTCAGCCACAGCAGAGTATCTTCTGGGAACCCAAGTGCCAAACGAGGAAGTGTGACAAATTAAAACTTATAAGGCTTAAGGATGATGAAATCAATCTTCTGAGGTGGGTTGAGTAGCCTGCTTCATTCCTAATCTCTTAAAATCGAGCTTCATTTGCAAGAAGTCAAGGCTTTTTCTTTGTTTCTTCCTTTAAAAAAAAAAAAACTTGCTAATCTTGCCAAAAGAAATCATATTATTTGCGGTAGATTTTTCAGTTCCCATTTCATAATGGATATGTTTCTAGAAAGTGTAGAAATCATTTCTCTACGTTTTAAATGCAAGAGACAGATGCATTTAAGCCCATCCCATAGAGGAGTCCGTGGTAACAGCAGCACTGCTGTCCAGCCAGACTGTGTCTCTCTGTTGTGTAAATTCACACATTTGGAGCCTAAACTGTGTTTAAGCCGGGCCCCCTGATAATCTGATTTTCATATAGCGCCGACAATGCCATCTTCCTGACACTGCACGCATATATGCACAGATTTTCCATAATCATGTGTTTCGTGTCAAATCGATTTGTGTTGCTGAGATTGTGCTGTGTCTTGGAGACCACGGGTATTTCCCTGATACTCCAACCACTCAGCTGTGCGGCCCCTCCAGAAAGCCCCAGTGAGCCTTCACTGAGGCTCTCAGACAGTCCACACCCGGTCAGTGCTAGCTTGGCGCTGGGTGGGTTCTTTGGGTGGTTTCCTGTGCGACAGTCCAGCACATGCTCGCAGCTGCATTTGCAGATCGGGCTCCGGCTCTTTTAAGCCCTGGATTCTTGCTGGTGACATGAGCCCCCTGGAGAGCGATGAAGGGCTCTCGGGCTGATGGGCGGTTGGCAGGCAGAGGAAAAAGTGAGGAACTTAACAGCCAGTGTTCACAAAGGGAGAACTGTGGAGACCTTGACCTGGGAGAAGCGTGGACAGGTGGCCAGGGTGCAGCACGAGGTCACAGCACGGCCATCCCGCGGTGCTCTGATGCCTTTCTGCTGCCGGGAGCGCTGTGATCTAGATTGCAGTTTATTAGGTTTTCCGGGCATTTCATTCTGATAAGGTTTGATGCAGGATCATTACGTAGGGGAGTAGATTTAATCCTGTTTCCTTAGCAGGTTCTAAGGACACTGAGGGAATATTTATGTCATAAGATGCGAAGTTGCTATGGAAAATACTGTAGCAACCTAACATCTTCCCGGAGCCAGGCAGCCACTTGTAACAGCAATCTAAATTTACATTTATTTTAGTGTCATTTTATCGACACTCTTAGTATCTCATTCTGACAGGATGTTAAAATATGTTTTCAGCTTGCATTTGAGCAAAATTAACACAGTGTTGTTGGAATTTAAGTGTGGTTTGCCCAACTTCTGGAAAAAAGTCAGAATATTTTCAAGAGAGTTGAGATGACAGAATCTGGGTAAGTTTGTAACTCCTTTTTTTTTTTTTTTTCTTTCCTAAATATATGAAAGAATTCCTTAGTGGTGATTATTCCTAATGTTTCCTCTTAGTTTGTAAGTAATGAGTAGGAGTTTCTGATTATGAAATAAGGATCATCCTTTTCAACGTTGATGTAATTAGTCAAGTGCTGGCCTATGACGCCAGTTGGTGCTCATAGAAAATGCTTTTAGTGGATTAGCTCATTGCCCTGCAGCAGCATGGAACAATTTAAAAATGAAATCTATCTTTCATATAAACGTAGTGTTTATTCATTTTAGGAAATCTAATGATTAAGAAGAATGGAAGAAGAAAATGAATCTGGGTTAGTTCTAACACTCCAAGAGACTGTGATTTCTCATTTTTTCCTCCTGCACAGCCTAATACATAAGCATGGTTTTTAAGCTCAGAAACAATAATTCTACATGATTTTCTTTTCAGTCAGAACTCTTTGTGTGAGTGATTCTTTTTTTTTTTTTAGCCCCCCCCCCCTTTTTTTTGTTCATAAAATAGAAAACAGAGCAAATGCATATATATCCTTTCTGGCTCATGGACTCCTTCCTGTGAACCTTGAAGACTTGAAGCTATAATCTTTGAGGTGGTCACAGTGGATACCTGAGGTTATTAAAGGCTGAAAACTAGGCCAGCCCTCCCCAAAGCATCTTTTAGTTCCCTTAAATGTGAGCGTGGCTAAGAGCTCTAGCTATATTGCTGGCTGGGAGTGGAAAGTTAGTATCTATTGATTTTCTTCTATACCGCTCCATCTTAAAATCTTAAAGTGTGACTATAACGTTGTTAAAGTGGGACATTGGCCAAGAGAATCAATACCAGGCCGTATTAAAACATACGCTGTTACCAGCTTCTCAGCCCGGATGCGCTGTTTATGAACACCATTGTCGTAATTCTCCTATGCATTTATAACTGCATCGTTCATCCGAACAGTGGGTGACGTAAAGGGATTAGACCCTGACTCCTGACCCTTTTGCCCATTAGCTTTATTAATCAAAGGCCTAAAGATGCCAGAAGTACAGAGAGGGGGGACAAGAAGACATCCTGGAGAATTCCAGTTGGCCACACACGGTTAAGTGCCATACAAGTAATGGAAAAAGTCATTGAAAGCAGTAGTAGTAATTACTTTCTTCCCCTTTCTTGGAAATTCTACCTGCCATTTATGATAACTTCTGCTTAGAAGTCCTGGACATTGAGGTTTATAGCAATTAAAAATTACTGTTATAGCAAGCTCTCCCACATCTAAATGGCTTAGACACTCTTCTCTTTTACTGAGATGCATGTCCTTGATACCAAAGAGGGACTTAGCGCTTAGCAGCTCTACTCCCCAGCCCCAGGACCCAGTGTGGGAGGGCTTTTCTGGGAAGGGGCTGGTAAGGAAAGTTTTATTTGAGACTCCCCGTCACTAAGAGAAGTAGGAAGAAACATTTCTGGAAGTTGCAAAACGGAGTCGATCCATCGTGGTGCTGCAGGCAGGGAGTTGCGGGTTCTTTCATGAGCCCACAGTGACTTCTAGAGCCGCCCTGTCCCAGAGACCCCTCCCTGCTCTCCACCCAGGGCTTGTGGGTCACTGCTGCTTGATGTAGTTACCCAAATTTCCAACTATGAGAATTAATTTAGAAACACATAAATATCAAACACTAGGGTATTGGTTAATTAATCATCTATCCATAAGCAGCCTTGAGGAAAAAAATCATGTTTTAGCAGACTATATAATGGCATGAGAGAATGTTCTCTAGGTATTGCTAAGTGATTTAAAAAAGCAGTTACAAATCAATGTACAGATCATTCCAGTTGTGTGTTTGTGTATGTGTTGTATTCCTAATTTTTATGTTAGGGGAAAATCTATAAGGAGATAGTCAAAATACTCAGAGTGATTATTTCTAGATAGTATAATTATAGGTGATTTTTTTTCCTCTTTGTGCATCTCAAAAATTTCTATAGTATATACATATATTATTTAGATAATTAAATTACAGTAAATATTACTTTAAAAATGACCCAGGAGAATCTGTGGTAAAACTCATCTTGATTGAGGAGTCTACCTGGCCGTTTCCAATCATTGAGGGAAGTCAGAAGTAGCAATGAATGGTAACAAGTTCCCAATGGTAGACGTTTATTGACTTGCCTTCTTTTGCTTCTAATTAGGGAATTACCACATTTACTTTGCCATACCTTCTTACCTTCCTCTACCGTATCATCTTACAGTTTCCTATTCCAAATATGATCACACTTGCACCACTATTAAATTGAGGACCCATGAAATAATTCAAGTTCTAACCCAGGCAGACATGTTAAGCTCTTCCCCACAAGGAGACTGGCCACGATAAGTCTCTTCGGGTGTAGAAGAGACCCTTAGAAACCATGTTGTATAACTGCCTCCTTTTTTCACAACAAGGAATGTGCAGTCCCATGTTGAGAAGTGATGTTATTTGCCCAACATCAGAAGTAGGAGGTCTGGAACTCAGTGCTCTTCCTTCTTTCCAGGCTAATGACCTTTCTGTGGCATCACTAAACGCTATGGGGAAGAGCTCCAGAATATCCCCCAAATGCCTTCGGTGGCATCACTAAGAGTCAGTAAAACCCACCAAGGATTTTGACTGCCTGCTCTGTGTGCAGCACCATGATGCCACGGGCAGGCACAGGTGGCCTGGAGAAGTGTACGTCAATCCAGACAAGGCTTTTGCTTAGCCTTCCTGTTCCTTTCTCTGTTTTCTACTGACGAGGAAGAGGTTAGCTTCCACATAGACAGCGCATCCAGTGAACTGTTCTCTAGCCCGTTCCAACGGCAATGCCCGCTTTTAAAAATATTCGGGAAATTGGCACAGTTCCTTTTCTAGCTGAGTGATATTTATTTCCTTGAAGACGATCTGCTCTATGGCTTTGGGCAAGAAGAAGGAATGGTTTGAAGAGGTGAAGGCGCCGTCCTGTGCCACGTGATGCACTCCCTCGGGAAACAGCACACGCTGTTGCAGCCCATGCCTTCCTTTCCCCGACTCTCCACGCAGGTGAAGAGGAACATGAAAACATTTCTCAGAACACAAGCACAGACGTGATGCTGGATCTGGAATGATCTGAGCCACAATGGTACTTCTTTGATTTTCCACCTCATCCCATGTGTCCTCTGCCTCCCCAGGGCCTGAGAGAGCCTCCTCCAAGATCACAGGTTCAGTGACTCTCCATCTAATTTCAAGACTTAATGAAGTGCTCTCCCTCCCCTCTTGTTCCTGAGGCTTCTCTTTATGAGTAATACCTCTCACTCTTTTTTTTTTTTTTTTGAGAGGAGCAGTAATTAGGTTTATTTATTTATTTTATTAGAGGAGATACTGGAGATTGAACCCAGGACCTCGTGTGTGTTAATCATGTGCTCTACCACTTGAGCTATACCCTACCCACCTCGATCACTGTTAAAAATTAAAAATCTGAGGGAAGAGCATCTACAATATCACTCTTACTGAGATATACAGACTCAGGGAAGTTTTGATCTGGAAGAGGTCTTAGAAGTAATATGTCCTCTGCCTCCGCATCCCATGTTCTCAATTAATGAGAAAAATGTAATTTTACCCCCAACAATAGTTAACTAGAAGGCTGATTAAATTCTGCAAGTTTATATTGGGATTTTGTTTTATGATTACAAGTTGTCAGTTGCAGCGTAAGTGATGGCACGTATTTGGCAAATCTTTTGGAGGTAGGATAAGAGATTTCACTCTTCTTTTAGTGATTTACCAGTCAGTTGTTGAAGAAATGTCTCCACTTGCCATATTAGACTTTTTTAAAAAATGTATTTTTATTGAAGTATAGTTAGTTTACAATGTTGTGTCCATTTCTGGTGTACAGCATAATGCTTCAGTCATATAGGAACATACATATATTCATTTTCATATTCTTTTTCACCAAAAGTTACTATAAGATATTGAGTATAGTTCCCTGTGCTGTACAGTATAAACTTGTTGTTTATCTGTTTTATATATAGTAGTTAGTATCTGCAAATCTCGAACTCCCAATTTATCCCTTCCCACCCGCCTCCCCTACTAGTAACCATAAGTTTGTTTTCTATGTCTGTGAGTCTGTTTCTGTTTTGTAAGTAAGTTCATTGGTCCTTTTTTTTTTTTTTTTTTTTAGATTCCACATATAAATGATATCATATGGTAGTAGTTTTCTTTCTCTTTCTGGCTTACTTCTCTTAGAATGACATTCTCCAGGTCCATCCATGTTGCTGCAAATGGCATTATTTTATTCTTTTTTTATGACTGAGTAGTGTTCCATTGTATAAATATACCACAACTTCTTTACCTAGTCATCTGTTGATGGACATTTACTTTGCTTCCATGTCTTGGCTATTGTAAATAGTGCTGCTGTGAACATTGGGGTGCATGTATCTTTTTGAATTAAGGTTCCCTCTGGATATATGCCCAGGAGTGGGATTGCTGCATCATAGGATAAGTCTGTTTTTAGTTTTTTGAGGAATCTCCATACTGTTTTCCATAATGGCTGTACCAAACTACATTCCCAACAATAGTGTAGAAGGGCTCCCTTTCTCCATACCCCCTCCCACATTTATTATTTGTGGACTTTTAAATCATGGCCATTCTGACTGGTGTGAGGTGATAACCTTATTATAGTTTTGATTTGCATTTCTCTGATAATTAGCAATATTGAGCATTTTTTCATGTGCCTATTGGCCATTTGTATGTCTTCATTGGAGAATTGCTTGTTTCCGTCTTCTGCCCATTTTTGGACTGGGTTGTTTGGTTTTTTCCTATTAAGTTGTATGAGCTGTTTCTATATTGTAGAAATTAAGCCCTTGTCAGTCACGTCATTAGCAAATATTTTCTCCCATTCCATAGGTTGTCATTTTGTTTTGCTTATGGTTTCCTTTGCTGTGGAAAAGAATATAAGTTTAATTAGGTCCCATTTGTTCATTTTGCTTTTATTTCTGTTGCCTGGGTAGACTGCCCTAGGAGATCATTGCTGAGCTCTATGTCAGATAATGTTTTGCCTATGTTTTCTTCTAAGAGGTTTATAGTGTCTTATGTTTAAGTCTTTAATCCATTTGGAGTTTATTTTTGTGTATGGTGTGAGGGAGTGTTCTAGCTTCGTTGATTTACATGCTGCTGTTCAGTTTTCCCACCACCATTTGCTGAAGAGACTGTCTTTACTCCGTTGTATGTTCTTACCTCCTTTGTCAAGGATTAATTGACCAAAAATTTGTAGATTTATTTCTGGGCTCTCTATTCTGTTCCATTGGTCCTTATGTCTGTTTTTGTACCAATACCATGCTGTTTTGATTACTATAGTTCTGTAGTCATATTAGACTTTAATGGGATAGTTTATATAATATGAATATCCTAAAGCCATCCATTCCTCCATCCTTAGCTCTTTACTTCCAGGAAATTGTCTTAAGCAATGCCATAATACAAAGAAATGGTAAGATTAAAATGGCAAATATTCAGTGAATTCTTACGATGTGGCTGGGACCATGATATCGTTTGTCTTGCAGTGTCATATTAAGGGGCGGAAAGAGCAAACAAGTTTGATAAGACTATTCGAGACTCAGTCTTTGATCTGAGAGTGTTGCCTATCTACCGTGGGAACTCCAAGTAATGTATTTTCAGAGTTCTCCTTGTCCTGGAACAGCCCTGGGCCATGGGTCCACACAGTGCCTACTCGCTACACTCTCAGAAGTCACGGCCAAGATGCAGATAAACTCTAACAAGCAGAAGAACCGTGAGAGCTGAGAGTATGTGAGAAGAAGTTGGATACTCTGTTCATCTGAACTCTGTCACCCCTGGAGAAGGTTTCATTTATTTCTTTGTTTGTTTTAAGCAAATAGGAGTGAACGCATGCTGAGATGGGAGGACCGCTGACCCCATCTGCTCCTTCAAGATGCCCTGAATGGCCAGCGTGTTGCATTGTACTTATAGGTGGACAAGCACTTGTTAAATGAATGGATCGGAAATGAAAACTAGCGAGAACTAATTTTTTTATTCTGTTGAAGGATATTTTTTTCAGCATAGACCAAAAACAAAACAAAACAAAAACTATTCGCTATTTGATCCCCGTAGTAAGCATTGACCATGGTTTTCAGATGAGGACCCTGAGGTCTGATGGAGGGTAACTAAATTGCCCCCAGGCTCGTAGGCTTTAAACCTCCTTCTGTCTGTCTAACACCCCACCCCCCGCCTTCCTCCTGTGTGTGATCCGTGTGTACACGACTCTCCAAGGTTGACAGGAGCAGACAGTAGGATACAGAGAAGCCTGGCCAGCATCCTCCCAGGACTGCTGCTCCTCACGGATACCCGACAGCCCCCAAACCACCATGTATGCCTGGTCCCTCTTTACGCCCCTGTGGAATCCCACTCCCATAATTATGTATCAGAGACTCCACGCGTTACTCTTTAGCACAAGAAGGACACGTTCTTTCAGGTCATTAAAAGTTGGGGACTTGGCAAGGTGAAGGATGGAGCTAAAAGGAGAAACAACAAAGAAAGAAAGAAGGTAACGTTTGAAACCTTTTCCCCTGGAACTGGGTTGAGATTATTGCAGATGGAAAATGTGGCTTAATTTTTTTTAACTAATTTAAAGTTGTTAAGTCCTGGGGCTTTTAAAATAGAAATCAAACCTCAAATTGAGATTTTTGCCCCTTCTATGTAACCTTTAGGCTCCCAAGGAAGATTATAATCGATGCAGGGTCATCAGCACCCTGTTAACAAAGCGCTTTATATAGAACCATCCATGACGCCTTCTCTCCCACGTTCAATAAAGCTAGTAACAAGAGAGCTGCCTTCTCAGAGGAATTCTTTCAACCTTTCAGAAACAAAATATTTCATGCTAATTCCCGCTTAATTGGAGGGAAGTCATTTCTTGAAAATCACTGAATATGAGTTTGAAGTCTGTTCCATCCCTGACCTCTTTAATTCAATCAAGGTCACTTCATAAACTTGCCCAAACAGCACTATTTCTCAATTAGAGAAGAGGGGGGAGAGCTGTTTTAAAAAGCGTTTAGTGTTTGATTAATAGCGCTTAACTGGGGCTTCAGCACTTGCAGAGGGATTTCAGGGAGTCGCTAGTAAGAATAAAACATAGCTACCTGAAAAATTATACTCGTCAGAAGCCAAAAGCAAATCATTTTAATGAGCACAGCAAAAACTGCTTTTTGTGGGGATGCGAGAAAGA
The DNA here is from genome assembly GCF_048773025.1 of Camelus bactrianus. Lineage (NCBI taxonomy): Eukaryota > Metazoa > Chordata > Mammalia > Artiodactyla > Camelidae > Camelus > Camelus bactrianus. The sequence continues at coordinate 19,621,291 of NC_133552.1, forward strand.
TGAGCATACTCAATATATAGTGGGTTTTAATATCTGAACAACTCTCTCCCAGGGAAAAATTGCTATAATTTAGCCATCCAGACAGTTTATAAAATACGTGTGCTATTCCCGCCCAAGGACTCGGAGAAGATGAATCCTGAGTCTGGCGAAGCTGGGCTTCGTTGCCCTCAGGCTCCGGGGGTGAAAAGATGTGAGAAGTTGTGTCCAGGTGAGGCATGTGAGCAGAAATCAGGAGTTCTGAAAATAAGTTTTTGAGAGACTTTCTTGCATGTGTCCCTCCCATGTTCGAGGCCTGACCGAGGACTGCCAGGCTCGCCTTGATGCTCTTTTGAAGAGAGGGTCACTTGGGTGGTCCAACCGCCAGAAGGGCTCGGAGAAAGTGGCCTGCAGCAGTGAGAACTGATGTCCCTGGAAGAGAGATTTTTAGGGTCACCAAACAGAGGGAAGAAATAACTTAGAACCAGACGAGGTCAAAGGCCCCTTGAGAGATCTTCGTTTTGTGTCTGGCTTGGCCTGGCACGTGTTGTCCCTTCTCTGAGCCTCAGCTTGTTGGCAGTAATGTAAGGCTCATCCTCAGAGGGTTTCCTCGAGGTCATAAGAAATAACCAAATCTGGGATTCTGGTGCATTTTGAATATGGTACTCCGGCAATGTGGACACTGCTGAACTGTAACAGAAGGTAAAAGGAGCTGTTTCCAGCCCTGGCTGCACACAAGGCAAAGGCAGACCTGGGAGGCTTTACACAAACACCGATGCCTGGGGGTTAACGCCCAGGAATCTGTGTTATTCAAATACTCCTCAGGCAAGTCAGATGCACAAGGGATTGGAAACCGCTGGCATGTGACAGAGGATTGATGGAGGTCAATTGTAGGTAGGAAAGAAGGAAAATGGGAAAAAAAAAAAAAGGGTGAAGTAAGGTAATGTGAGAACAAGAAGAAATGTAAATGAAGTAAAAGATAAAAATGCTTAGTGGAGAGGAGGTGACTGACAGAGGACCAAAGAAGGAAGAAATGAAAGGGAGGTGGTTTATTCGTTTAGGTACCATGTGTATGACACAGGTAGAGGATTCCTCTCGTCCTGTCTGTGTGAGCTGCATCCAAGTATCCTTTGCTTAATGGAAAAATAGACCCTCCTAGTTTGGAGGGAAGAAGGAATGAAAGTAGCCTGATGCAGAAAAATGTGATGAGAGCCAAGGACAGAGTCCCTCCTCTTCTCTGACTCTCCGAGAATAGCCAGGGACTGTGTTCTCATCCATCAGTGGTGAGAGGGAAGCGGGGGTGCCTGAGTGGTTGCCAGAGAGAACGGCCTCCGAGGACCTAGTGACCAGGGGCTGGGGGAGCATGCACAGGAGGGGTCTCCTGTCCTCCAGGGAGACACTGGTCCGAGGGCCCTTGGTCAGGGGCGAATAGACCCCACAGAGCACAGAGGTGCAGCCCCGCCCCTCCTGGGTACCAGCCACCACAGACCTGCTGCAGCCGAGCTTTCTCCAGAAATATAGCTGCAAAAGAAAGCAATGTACAGCCCCATCTAGTAGATCAGAAAAATGTGTTTTGGAGACACTGGCTGGAGGACTTATGAAAGCATTGAGTCACAGCGTCATCACGGGAGAGGCATTAAGTAGCATTCGGAGAGGAACTGGGAGACAGATTAATGCAGTGTGAGAAGGCAGATGGCAGAGAACCCTGGAAGGCCACGGTGGACGGTAAAAGCTGGAGAGGAGAAGGTTCTTTCAATAACAGAGAAGTCGTTAGAAAAGGCTGAGGGAAAGCAGGTGTCAAAGAAAAATAATGAAAGAAATACAAGACTGGGAGGCAGTTACGAAGAACCAGTGATCTTGGTCACTAAAAGCTAGTAAACTGGTTCTAGAAGTTTGGCATGCATCAGAGTAACCTGGAAACTTGTCCACGTGCATAGCCTCAGCCCCCATCACAGAAACTGGTTCAGAGGGTCTGGGGTGGTCCAGGAATTCTCATGGGGCAAATGGAGGCTGTGTGCGGGACAAGCTGTGAGAAATACTGGCCTGGAGATGCCAGTGATTGTTCAGACCAGTGTGATTCTACCTTGATTGTGTACTTAGAGAGGATGGGACTCTTTGTCCCCATGCCAGGCACAAACACCAGTGCTTAAACCGGTGTCAACGCTGGTGAGGAGGGATCTGACTGGGCACCACTTCCCACCAGCCTTGGTCCCCACTCGAGCTGGAGAGTTTGAGTTTATGCAGGGCACGAGACCTGAGGGAAGAGAGAGGCTTTCCGTTCAACACATCTTTGTTATCCCAAGGATTTGGCGTCTTAAAATAGAAGCTTTGTGGGAAAGGTCGCTCTTTCTTGCCAAGGGCAACGCCTTGAACTGAGAACACGCTTCAGGTGTGGGCTGACTCCACTGCACATTTCAGGGCGCACTGAATTCTATGCGGTAGAAACCACCCGTTTAAGAGCATGTTATGTGAGGGTGAGGGGGTTAGAAGGAGTAGGAAGACGTCACTCCTTGAGGCAAAGGATTCTTGAAGAAAATTAGAAGTGATCATCTGTTAAAAGGGAAAAAATCTGCCGGTTGGGAGGAGAGAGGATGACAGCCCTGGCGTTGCAGTTGGATGAGGAATGAGAAGGGTGATGCCTTCAGGGGAGGGGTTGCTGTTTAAAGCCGCTCTTTCTTTTTGGATGAGACCAGCCAGCAGTGAGGGTGGAGCACGGTCCCCAGGGGAGGTGGGTTGTCTGTGAGGGAGGGGGCAAGGCCAGGGAGGGGCTGTGTTCCGGAAAACCTGTGTCATTCTGTGGTGTATCTTGGTCTGTCTGACAGCCCTAAAAAAAAGAATCTTTAAACTATCCAGAGGGTTGGAAAAAAGGTAGTCTTGTATCTTGGACATTGAAATAGAGATTGCAAGTGAAAAAGAAAGCTGAAGTCTAATAAAAAAAAAAAAGAAAGAAAGAGTCCTGGGTGAGTGGGGCAAGGAATGCCCCTCTCCATGTGCCTGATGCCAGGACGTGGGGCCCTCAGCAGCCCAGCGTCCTCTCCTCACCGCACTGATCGTGCCCGCCGGCCTTGGCACCGTCTTCATCTGGAGTGGCAGGTGGAAGTAGTCATCACTGTGGGGAAGCCCCACTCCCACTTGCCTTCAGCTTTTCACAGTGAGAGCCTGACTTCGAGGCCCAGCCCACCCCACCTTCTTCTGGAAGGCCCCCCCCCTGCTCTCCTTTCACAGCCAGAAGCCTCCCCTCCCTTGGTCCAACCACCACAGCACGTGGTGGAGGGAGCAGGTAAGTGGCTTCCCCAGGTCCTTACCTGCGTCAGTCCCCCCATCGCTGGGCACGGAGCTCCGAGGTCAGAGCAGGCACCCAGCTGAGGTTCGTGGGAGTCACTGCTGATCTGCTTCCCTGAGGATGCTACAGGCACCCCTCACCCACCAGAGCATCCATCAGAGTTTTAAATGGCACACTCACCTTGCTGTGGGAGAGGTGGGCATGCCTCTTCCCTTCACTTACTTTCCTCGGAGGAAAATGGGGAGAGCTGGCAGAGGTCTCAGAGGATAATAGCATCGATGGAAAAGTGATAAAGCAGAAGGTGAGTTCTCAGCAGTGTCCCCACGGCACTGTACAACACAGCCACCATTGGTACAGACCACTTCCTTAGGAGGGGCTGTGCGGAGGGAGGGGCAGAGGATCTTCTCTTCCTGAGTCACCTGCTGCCGGTTGTGCCTCCAGACTCACATCTAAGTCTTTATAACAGGATCCAGCCTAGCCGCCCTCTCCAAATTACCCTTATTCCCCTGGCCTCACACAAAGACGGAAATAGACACTGCCTCGTGCGTCTGTTTGGCTCTCCCTAATAATAGCTAATGTGCAGACTCTAATACACATGGCAAATATAAAACGTTATGTCAATGCTAAGTTGTAATAATAATAATCCTGCACAGATGTAGCAGAAGGAATTTCCGCGAGCGATCTGAGGCAGATTGCTGCTTCAGTGGTGTTACAAGCGCTACTGCAAAACAGATCGATTACAGTTTGTCGGGAGCGTGAGAGGCTACCTTGTGGGAGACCAGACTAGGATGCTCTCCAGATCCTTGCCGGGATGCTGGGAGGCACCAGCCTGACAGCAGCCTGAGGGCCCCGTGCTTTCGTCTGGTCTTCTGAGGTCCATCTGGTCCTTGTCTTGGGTTTTCCTGAGCCCATTCATACCCTGGGGACTCTGTGGGAAGAGGGGTTTTCACCACCTTTACTCCAATCAAAGGTGCAGGACATTTAAAAAAGCAGAATATAGAGTTGGGTAGGCACTGGGCTGGTGGTCCTCTGGGAGTCCTGGGTCAGCCCGAGTCCCTGGACACGGCTCTCTTCGTGGAGACCTGGGAACCAGCCGAGACCCAGGAGCTCAGCAATCAGTAGCCTCTGCATCCATTTCCAAGGAGAGAGACACAGGGCAGAAGGAGGGACCCCTGAGTGGATCAAGTCAGGCCTCAAGATTCAAGAACTCTGAGTTTACCTTCCGTATGGATCGTTCATTCCCAAATTCTCCTGCAGAAGAGCCATGTGTGTTTATTTTTAAAGTAGACTCATCCTTTCTGCCTCCAGAGCGGAGCCTGTCTCCAGCAGGACAGTCCCCCCGGCAGAGCCAGCAAGGGCATGGTTTACCTCCGTTAGGAGCAGATCCAGCCCCGCGCAGCAGCCCTGGTTCCCTTCGCTCTACAGCTGCAGCACGGACCGCACGAGGCCGCCCGGGTAGCATCGCATCACGACACCAGGGAGTAGGGGTTCTGGGGTCACGCTTGCCGAGTGTGAGCCCTGCACCTCCCACCAGCTGGGCAGCCTCCACGTCTCTCAAACTCAGCCCCGTCGCCTGTGAATTAGAAATAACAGTCGTATTGTCTAGATCGTGTTTTTGTGAGGGCGAAAGGAGATTATGCAAATAATAGGTTTAGCATGTTGCCAGGAAGTAAAATTGTTAGCGGTCACTACCTCTGTTACTGTTTCTGCTGCTGCTACTGTTGTTTGGGGGAAAGAGGGGAAGGAAAACAGTAGCGATTGTATCTTTTGCCCCAGTCTCCCCCTCCCTCCATAAGGAGGTGGCCGGGGGATGGGGATGGGGCTGGGACAGGATGACCTTCACTGGTGCAGAGCATGGAGCTGGGGCTCATTCAGAAGGTCAAGAATGAAGCCGGAATGACAGGCTGAGCCTGTGGTGCCCCGAGGAATATCTGTCCAAACATGCCAACTATAGCCCCGGTTCAGAAGCAGGGGGATATACAGAGCCATGGTCTGAGCAGCCGTCTCCAAGGGTGGTCTCGGCTGCAGCGCTGCCTGGAACTTGGAGGAATGTACATGCTCAGACTTCATCCTGGACACACCACGTTGAAAACTCCAGGGGCCCAGAAATACGTGTTTGAGCACACCCACCAGGAGTTTCTGATGCCAGCCAGTATTTGGGAAACTCTGGGTTTGAGTAATACCAGCTGTTTTACAAAGAAGTCCCACATCTTCAAGTGGCTTTACCAGAAGGGAAAAAAAAAGAAGTTTATTTCTTGGGCACTATAGAGTCCAAAGCAGATAGTCTTGGTCAGTGGGCACCTTTCCTCCACTTGATGAGTTAAAGACCCAGGCCTGTTCCCAGCAGCAGGAAGAGAATGAGGGAAAGTGCCAAAGACACACATCACCCCACACCCCCTTCGCATTCCATCAGTGAGAACCAGTTGACGGCAACCCCTGGGCCTGTCACTTCTCAGGAACAAGCTTCACTCAGTGAAGGAAAGCATGACATTGGGTACACAGTGTGCTGTCTGTGCCAAAATGAAGCAACTGGACACCCCAGGCGCCCTGCAAGAAAAGAGGCAGAATGCAGGAGGCAGATGGAGCCTGGGGATGGCCCCTAAGTCCCCGGGCCAGGGGAGCTGGAAGGTGCACAGACATCATGCGGCCTGAGACCCATCCAGCCATCCTGGGTTCTGGATCTATCAGCACACCTAGCTGTCTGGGCAGCAGCTGATAAAAATCCTTGAAAAAGGTGTCCTTTGCATGTGGGAGGGAAAGGCACAGCTCAGCACGTCCTCCAGGCATGCCAGGGGGACATCTGGCAAAGTGGAGGGAGGGCATTAAACACACAGTCCCCCAAAGACACGAAGACAAACAGTTCTTGAGAAATCCAGATATTGTTAGAAACAGTATGTTAACGTGTTTGATTATTTAGTTACATCTTGCCTGAGCATGAAAAAGATATTAACATACTGTCAGCTTACTGGGACATAACCCAAAATAACTTACATTTTTCATAGCGTGCTAATTATTTTTCTGAGGCTGGCTTAGGCTGGTAAGAGAGAGATTTCAAGGCTTTCACCAGATTATTTACTTAAAGAAGTTAAGCATGCCGTTATCTGTTCCCATGGAAACACAGTAAGTAATGCAAGAGACAGAGGAGGAGGTCATTCTGACCATAGTTAATATAAGGAACAATGCTTTACGTAGAACCTAGTAAAGGATGCAGCAAGGTGCTGGAATACCTTTCAGTCTCTTCTTCAGCAGTGCAATTTAATCTCTGCATCAGCTTTCATACACTAGTGTCACTTTGGTAATTTTTTGTAGCCCAGGGCTAATTTTTGAAATGTAATTTAATCTTACTGAGCAAAGTCTTTTCCAATATTGTTCGTTCCTTTTTTGGTCCAATCAGAAAATCCCCATAACAGAGTTTTCCTAAGGTCCCATGCAAGTATAAACCGATGCCTACACTGGATTTGCCCTCGTGGATTCCACGGCTCCCCGCACAGGGCTCCTCCATTAACAGTAGCTTGGTGAATGAGCTCATAATAATCCGGAGGCCCCACTGGATTCCGCAGTGCCTTTAAAAGCACCCAAGGAAAATTCAGTTGTGTTCAGAATCATTTACACTTAAAGTGCCTTACGGTATCCTTTTTAAAAATTTTATTGAAAATTGGTAATCCACCTGTTAGCTAAATATTCTGTTTCCTGTTTATTGGAACGCAGTGCACTCCTCAGGGATTCCTACAAAAAGATGCATAGTGGTGTTTATTTTGAATCCGTATGCTTTTTTGAATGGTGGATTTGTTGTACAGTCTCTCAAGGGTAAACTTTATCAAAAGCTTGATTATACATTTTTTAAAAACTGTTTAATTGAATGCAGTGTCCCAGAAAGAACAAAGGAGAAAAAGGCAGAGAGAGAGAGAAATGAAAGGGTGGACCCTCCCAGTTTCTGAAATTTTAATACTCTGAGAAGTGGTGTTAAGTTAGAAATTATTAGAATTTTGTTCCCTTTAGAGCTCTGGCCCAGGAAACGTAATCTAGCCTCTTCCAGGAAGCCTCATCTGAGGGTGGATCCAGGCAGCTTCACACTGATAATGTTTACAGACAGGTGGCCAGAAGTTAAGTGGAGTCAATATACAATTTCTCACCTTTTAGAAGAGAACCACTTTGCTGCCACGTGAGTAACCAAAAAAATTTTTTTGCAAATATCAAGCTTGAAATCATTTAATAAGGAATGTAAATCAGTTATATGCCCCAATTATAAAAACATTGAAGGGATTGGCTATGGTATTGATTTGAGGGGAGGGGAGAGGGGAGAGTTACAGCTGCTGTTTTGGTTTTTTTTTTTCTTTTTTTATATAATGATATCACACATCTATTCAGGAAGTACAAACGACACAGTATCCTACTTGGCAGGGACAGTGGTCACTTGGCTTAGCCAAGAATAAGATCCGTCAGCAATGCCATTCCACAGGCTTATCAGGGAACCCCTATAATAATGGATGGTGCACTTCCCTATATGTATTTAGGGTCACACAATTTATTTAAATAATGTTGCTGACACATGCTTTATGGCTGCTTACACTTTGCTACACAGATTTCAGCATATCTTGCCGACTGTGCAGTTCATTTGGAAAATGTAATTTCCATCCCTGCATACTAATCGATTTCTTCACAAACACCTGCTATCAGTTATGATAATAAAAATGCCACTCTGAATTGAGAAAGGGCCAAATAGAGCTTCCTAAGGAAATGACTTAAGTGTCTTTGAATGCCACTAAATGTAGTAATGTGCGTCTGTGGTGCCAACACTTTTTTCGTCGTTTACATTTTCTGTAATTTTGCCCTATTACAACGTCTCTCTCTTAAATGATGCCTCATAACCATTTCTTTAAGGGTTGGTAAACTGAGTCGTCAGGCACGGGTATCTAAGGGCCTGGACGAGGTCTAAGGTTGGGCTGCAATGTGTTAAAAAGCACTAGCTCCTATCCCTGGGAACACCCTGGAGAGTTTCTGACTTTATAAGCCCCTGAAAACTGTAAAATTGGCAGCTCCTTGGTTTTGCACACACGTCTACACCGAATAAAATTTCCTTGATCCATCCTCTTCAGCCTCCAGTTCATTCCACGCACCATTGCCAAACTAATCTTCCTAAATCACCAGTTCGGACATGTCCTTCCACTACCCAAGTACCTTTGGTGGTTCTCCGTTGGCCGCCCCATCCATCCCAGCTCTCCAGCCTGACTGCTGAGCCTCCACCCTCTCTCATCACCCGACTTGGCTCACCGTCCTCTCACTGCTTCCAGACAGACTCTTCCCTCGTGGTCAAGCTTCTCTGCTCCCTGCCTCGAATATTCTACCTCCATTTCTCATCTCTGGGCTTTGCTTACGCCCTTGCTCCTGACTGAGATGTCCCTCCCCGGTTCTTGAGCTTTCAGCCTTCAAAGTCCTCTGTTATTATTCCAGTCTGCACTTCCCTTTCTCTTCTTTGAACTCCATAGGATGGATTCCCTCATCATAAACCTTGGCACTAAGTTAGTTGCTCATTTATTTATCCAGCCAACACTTACTGAGTGCCTACCGTATGCCAGGAGTCGGGCTGTTCTCTCTTCCTAGAATGTGTTCCTTTCAAATGTGTCAGTTTCTGTTATATTTCAAGCTCCTTGAGAGAAGAGACATATTCTGTCTCCTTACTTTGTGATCCATGATGCCCAGACAGGCCCGGCACAGAGTACATGAGCAGTAAATGCTTGTTGACTAATTGATCCCTGATGGTTTGAGGTAGGGAATTTTCTGGTTAATTGCATGTTCTATTTGATTAGCATTTCAGTGTGTACTATACGTAATCATTTTGCAAAGCAGAATACCGTAAAATACTCACTATAAAATCACTGTTAATGTAATTTGATGGTTGATACTGAAGGAGAGAACTCGCTGGGGTTTCAGAGCACCTCCGGAAAGATCTGTCATCCTGTGCGGGTGGGACAGCTGAGAGGCTGACCTCGGTCTGGCTCTGGGACTGGAATTGGGGGTGGGGTGAGGTGTGGAAATGATCCTAGACTGAGGATCTGCCGTCTGCCAGGCAGAGGCTCCACACCACACCCTTAAAAACTGGAAGTTCCTTCTTTAAAGATGTTTCTGATAACCAGCCTTTAAAATATCTTCACTTTTCCCTTACTTACAAAAGTAGAGAGTGAGTTTTTCAAAGGAGGAGGAAGAAAGTATGGGAAACTGGCGAGAAGGTAGAGCGGGAGAATTTGGGGATGTTATCAAACAGTCTGGTAAGAACTAAACCCATCTGGCTGGCAGGATAGCCCAGTGACTGGGGGAGTAGGGGCTCTGAAACCAGATGTGGGTTTGAGGACTGGGTTTAAGGCTCCTTTCTTCATGGGATCAGACAAGTTCTCTAACTTCCCTGGGCCTCATTTCTCTCATCTGTAAAGAGCAGCACCCACTTCAGAGGGTTGATGGGGCCATGAAGTGAGCTAATTTGTGGTCCTCTGTCTGTTGTATGGTGAGTGCTCAGAAAGTAATATTATTATTATTATTGGAGAGACCACCAAGCAGTAAGCTGGAAACTGGGGGAACGGAGTCCCCATCCTCAATTTTGTTTTGTACCATCCACTCTTCTCTTTTATTCGATTTCAGTTGCCCGGGGAGCCTTAGCCTGGAGATCTGTAAGACCCTGAATTAACTGTCTCGTTTTCTCAGTAAGGTGGAGATGTGAGTGAGGGCTGAGTCTGCACGCTGGGAATTTCAGGCTTCAGGAAGGAGTCTTAGGTAGTTAATCTGGTGGTGAAACAGATGCAGCTAGGTTACCCTCCTGATAAGAGTTAGAGGAAACAATTTGTGCAGTTTGTCCCTGCGGTAGAGCAGGGAGGAATGGTGTGCCCATCATTTCCCCCCTCTCCAGGGCTGCCCCGGCCGCATCCCTCCACCTGGGGGCCCGCTCATGATTTAAAAGAAAGCAGCCCTCCGAGGGGCTAAGCCGTCCTGCCCAAAGGCAGAGGGCAGCCGTGGGGTAGATACAGTGGTTGTCTGGAATTCTGAGTGCTCTCATCACCTAGCAACACAGATCGATTTCTGAATGGCAGCCTTGGATGGGGGGAGGGGTCAAGAGACAAGAATTTGGAAGGAATTAATCCTGTGCCCGCGTTCGTACGTGAGACGGGACAAATAGAATAGCTGAAAATTCCCCAAGAAGCAATGCTCACCAGCTGCATAATAAAGAGCCCCGCGGGAAGGCATCTCGTCTGGGTCTGAACGTTAAGAATCCGGGTTAAAGGGAGGCTCTCCTTCCACACGGAAGGCCCTCCAGCTAAGCAGGCAGGTGGCTCACCGGAACTTGTTCTGTTTGCCCCGCAGCCCTGGCCGCTCAGGCCTACGCACTGAAAGAGGAGAATGACAGCCTCCGGTGGCAGCTGGACGCCTACAGGAATGAGGTGGAGCTGCTGAAGCAGGAGAAGGAGCAGCTTTTCCGAACGGAAGAGAACCTCACCAAGGACCAGCAGCTCCAGTTCCTGCAGCAGACCATGCAAGGCATGCAGCAGGTACCACGCCCGCGCCGCCAGCCCCGTTTTCGAGAGGAAGGGGAAGGGACGTGCGTAGTCAGTGGAAGTGAAGTGGCAACCATTTGCCAGGCAAGGTGGGAGGAGTGTTACCAAGGGCAAGTTCGTGTGCCTGCCGCACCACGAGGCCAAACAAACTGAAACATCAGAGTTTGGAGCAGAGAAAGGTTTCTTGCAGGGCTGAGCAAGGAGGACGGGGTGGCTGATGCCTGAGAAAACCCCAAACTCCCTGAAGGATTTCAGCAAAACATATTTAAAGGTCAGGAAAGGGAAGGGAAGGGAGGGGAGGTCACAGGGTACGTGATGAGCTTGTGTACAATCTTCTGATGGGTTGATGTGGAGGTAACAGGGCAGTCAACACCATCAACCCCCAGGCGCCAGAAGGTCTGGGGGCCACGAGCCCTTGATCATCAAGCAATTAATTTCTTCCCTTTGGTGGTGGTTTTAAGCATCTGAACAACTCAGGAAATGTACATGAGATATTGTCATCTGAAGACTTCAGAGAGGAGCTGCTGCAGAGGATGGGGGGAGGAGCCTGACCCTGGAAGGCCCCCCAGGGTCCTGCTTGGTTACAGAAAGACAAAAGAAAAGTTGCTAAGGACAGGAAAGTGGAAAAGTAGGATCTGGAGAAAAGCCAAGCCAAAGAAATAAGACAAATTATTACCCTCAAGGTGGGAAACGGAGGAAGAGAATCTAGGAGCCTGAGCTTTGTATGTGAAGTTTAGCCTCATGGCAAACGGTCAGAAAATCCTTGCCCATCCTCACGTGAGTGTTCCGTACCTTAGAGCTCTGTCCTTTAAAAGCAGGCCAGCTGATTTTTACAACAGCCTGGCGAGTTTGTTCGTTTCCCAGGTCGATGAAAACATAAGCTATGTTATTTCCACTTCTCCTGGGTTACACCTAGCCTGTAGGCAGGTTCTGTGGACATGCTCCATGTTTAAGAAATGTTTGTGGATGGAATGGATGGAGCACTAGAATCCGGGGGGACAGGCAGCTCTAGAAACGGGCCAGTATCTGTGCTTTCATTAAAGAGCGACAGACACGTCCACCTGGCACACTCAGGTTAAAGCCGTGTCCTTCCAGCTGTTGTAAGAAAGAGACAGGAGGTGTGGGCTTTGGAGGGAGAGGAACATGGCCTGTGGGAAATGAGGGGATGGAGGGGTGGGCAGGGGACACCTGGGCACTGGCAGAGGAGGGGATGGAATCAAAGACTCAGAGCTGGATTTATATCTGAAGACATCAGCTGATGTGTGATGCACTTGAGATATTTGGGTCTTTGTGTTCTCTTAGAATAACATAGCCGAAATTAACAAAACAATAGCATAGCCGAAATTATCATCACACATGAGTATTTTATTTATGACTCCTCTGGCTATATAAATCTAATCACTCTTTCCTGGAAAAAAAAATTGTTTTTCTTTAAACAAGGGAAATATAAGCAGAATGAGGAGAACTCATACACTGAGTAGGATATTTTTTTAAATCCCCCCCATCCGTAGTGACTGCTCTCAAAGACCAGGAGCCTGAATTGCCTACAAAAGTGTCTTAACGATTAGAGGTAACTGCTGCAGAAACCTTCTCCAAGCAGGGAGAAATAATTGAGAGCAGGGAATATGAACAAGAAGTGCAGATGGGGATGTAAACAAGTTAATGACAAGTCACAGAAATCCTGTCTTAAACATTTCCTGCCGTTTAAAAGCAATTGTGGAGTCTTGGCTTTTTGAGTCCTGACTCGCTGATCTTCACAGCGTGTGTTAGACCAGTCAGTGAGATTCAGAGGTCAGGGCCAGCCAGGAAAATGTCATTTATAGGTGTTGCTCAGGTCCCCACACTTGGAAATCGGTCTGACAGCTGCAGTGCGAGGCCCCCGGGTGGTCCATATGCCCCAGCCCTGGGTGTGCGTGGTGCCTTCGAAGGGAGGAGAGTCTGCCCGTTTCCCCAAGGACTGTGACACTAGATCCAGCCTGCAAGCTACTATCTCACAGCCCTTTTCCTCCAGGAAAGAGAATCCTGGTTGCTTTAAAAGCTGACAAAACCTGTAAGATGGCTGAAGATTCAAATCTGAAAGAAGTCAGAGGCGGCGAGGGTGAGCTAGCCAGGCAGGAAGAAGCACTTTGGGGTGTCGCGTCTGCCGGGCACTGTTCAGCCTCGTCCACCTTGGAGCAGTGCCACCACTGAGCTCCAGCCCCTTAAAGGAGCTGTTTCGTTATTGCAGCTTCTCCCCTGTTTGCAGAATCCCCTGGTCAGTAGGAAATGTCCTTTAGTGTGCTTGTTTTATTTTGGAAGGAATTTTGTTTGGGGGTTTGTTTTGGTTTACCCTGGTTCAGTCTAAACCACAGTCTCACAGTTCTGGACCTCAAAGTGCAAGACGAGGGTGATGGCGGGGTTGGTTCCTCTGTGGGTTCCTCGTCCCTCCCCTCACTTCCAGTGGTTCGCTGGCCACCTTCTTCCTTCCTCAGCTTGTAGACGCGTCACCCGGCTTCCTGTCTTCATCTTCAAGGCGTCCTCCCTGCGTGTGTGCCTGTGTCCAAATTTCCGCTTTTTATCAGGTCATAATTTGTACAAAATGTGAAGGGACCCACACTACTGCAGTATGACTTCATCTTGACTGATGACATCTGCAGTGACTGTTTCCCGATGAGCTCATGTTCTGAGATACCGGGGTTTAGAACATCAACATATAAATTTGGGGGGAACACAATTCAATCAATAACAGACACAGAGTATATTGTCAAAATAGATTTGTTGAATGGAAGAACGGATGGACAAATGTACAGAGGCAAGAGCCAACCTGGCGCCTGGGGGGAGCTCTGGGTTGTTTGAGGTTCTTGATTCATAAGGAGCAAGGCCAAGTGTGGGGAGGGCTGATACCCTGCAGATTCATGCAGCACCTTCTGAGCACAGGGGACGCACTCACTCAGCGGCAGTAGTTAGGATTTCCACTTTTACTGGTTGTTAGACGGATGCACGACGATCTCTGTGGCAACCCATCTTTAATACAGCTTTTAAATTCATGTGCATCTTTCTACCTTAACCACTTTGAATAAATTCCCACAATTTGCTAATGTGAGCCCCACTGCGAAGAATTCTCCTTTCTTTTTTTTTCTTTTTTTTTATTAAAGTATAATTGATTTTGCTTTTTACTCCTGACTTTAAAACCCACTCTCCATCTGCTCGCTGTCCACTTTACAAATCAGAAAGTCATGATCTCACAGGAAAGTCAACAGATGGAGGAGGGGCTGGCCTCCCACATGTCCTTGTTTGAGCAACTCGTCTACGAGAAATTATTTCTGTAACAAACAAAACAAAATACGGAGTCTTAACAGCCTTGGGACTAGCGTGCAATTTTTAGAATTGCCTTCAAGTGTAGCCAGAAAGTGTCTAACCTTTCTTCTCGTAATCCCTTAAGGATATGTTCACTGACTTCACATGGTTTCTCATGAGTTCACAAAGAAAACATTACGGGCAGAGTTCCGAAAAATGAACAACCCTTGGGCGACTCTGTCTGGCTGTTTCTCAGTCTACCCTGCCTTGCATGTGAGTCACAGTTTAATATTAGAGATTTCATACAAAAGGAAATAATAGCTTATATCCATGGTAACACGGCAGCCTTTACCTGATCTGAAGCTGGCGAAGAAGTTAACTGGTCTCTGCCATGGGGAGAGTGAGAGCATGGGTTTCCATTTGTACCTTTAGGTACCCAAGGAAAAAAAAATATGTATATATATATTTGAATTCTTATTTGTCTTCAGATTACTGCACTGAATTGTTTTCTTAGGTATATATATGTATGTGTGTGTATATATTATATATATATAAAATGGAATATATATAGAGAGAGAATAGAATACTACTCAGCCATAAAAAAGAATGAAATAATGTCATTTGCAGCAACCTGGAGATTGTCATACTAAGTGAAGTCAGACAGAGAAAAACATCATATGACAGCACTTATATGTGAAATTTAAAAAATGATACAGATGAACTTATTTACAAATCAGACACAGACTCACAGACATAGAAAGCAAGCCAAAGGGAAAAGGGGGTGGGGGATAAATTAGGAGTTTGGGATTAATAGACACACACTACTAAATATAAAATAGATAAACAACAAGGACCTACTGTATAGCACAGGGAACTACTTTCAATATCCTGTAATAAACTATAATGGAAAAGAATATGAAAATGTGTGTGTGTGTGTATATGTATGTGTGTGTGTGTGTGTATATCACTTTGCTGTGCACCAGAAACTAACACAATATTGTAAATCAGCTATACTTTAATTTAAAAAAAGAGAGGGAAAAAATGATCTTATAAAAAATACTCTTTTGAGGGGGTACAATTCTGTAAATCTTCACAAATTCATACACTCATGTAACCACCACTACCACAATCAATATATAAAACCATTCCATCACCACCCCTAAAATTCCCTCATGCTCCTTTTTAGTCAACCCCACTCCCAGCAGCCCCTGATTTGTTTTCTACCCTCATGGTTTTGCCTTTTCAAGAATGTCATAGAAGTTGAGTTGTACCTTGTGCCACCTCTTGAGTCTGGCTGCTGTCACTCGGTGTAGTGAATCTGAGATTCATCTGTGTTGCCGTATGTGTCTGTTGTTCATTGTATTTATGCTGAATGGTAGTATTTCACTGTAAGGATGAGCCATTTATCTAGTCACTAGTTAATGGACTTTTGGGTGGTTTCCTTTTTGGGGCAAATATGAATAAATCTGCAGTAAACATTCCCTTGCAGGCTTTTCATTTGGACATAATTTTTCACATTTCACTTGGATAAATACCTAGGAGCAGGATTTACTAGGTCATATGGTGAGTGTGTTTGACTTTTTAAGAAACTGCCAGACTGTTTTCCAAAGTGTCTGTACCCTCGTGCATTCCAATGGGATTATATGAGCATTCCGGTCATTCAGTGTCCTGATCAGCCAGCACTTGGAACGGCCAGTTTGTTTTGTTGTGTTTTGTCTTATCTTTTTCATCCACTGTAATACATGTATAATGGCCTCTCATAATGGTTTCAAGCACACGTAAGTTTAAACCGGATTTATATTTTCATTCACGAGGATGAGTCAGTATGTCATATATTTTAAATAACCAGCTTAAAAATCAGAATTCTTTTGAAGCCATGTGTAAATCGTATTGACAGAATTGATACATATTTAGATAACAACAGAATACCATTATAAGCTGCTGATCATAAAACTCTGAGTGACTAATGATGATTATGTCAGTAGGTTCCTCATATATACCTTCAACCGATGCTCTAATACTGTTAGCAAATGTCATCTGAGGCCCAGCCGTCTTAGGCCAGTAAACCATTGGCCCATGTCCAGCTTGGCTTGACATTAGTAAAGTCCAGGGCTGGTCAGCTCTGTTGACAACTTTCAGCCAGGGCAGATCAGGGAAAAATTGGGAAAAAGAGGACTGTTATAATCAACACCATTTTAGAAATTAAGTAACAAGTGTTTTTTCCCCTTATGCTCAAAGAGGAACATATCTGAGATTTCTCTGTATATGTATTATAAAACTTCATCTAGGCTAGTTTTGTCAAAGACGACAGAGAAATATGATAATGTTACTTTCCTAAAATACAAAGTAACCCCAGCTAGTTTTGCCAAACGTTGGTTGAGAATTTGGGGATATGGATTAAGAAATGGATGAAAGTATGTTAAAATTAGAACATCAGTGAGTGCATCTGACCACTTAAGTAAAGTTAAGCACCTCCTCTGAAATCTTCCTTAAACTATTCAGTTGCTTAGTAAGTACTTTTTATAGAGAGAGTGAAAAGTTTGTGTTCCGTTCCCCTCCCAAATTCTTATGTAATGAGGTCTGATGTGCACATGTCGAAGTCAGGATAATTATCATGCAGCAGGAGTCATACCATGGACTGCGACGATGGTGGCTGTGGTGGCGATGTAGTGGGAGGATGGTGTCCATGGTGGGGATGGTAGCATTTTTGATCACTAGAAAATTTTTAGGGAAAGACAGGTAAAAAGAACTTACCCAAGACAACTTTAAATAATTTCACTTTAACTTCTGAAAAAAAGCATTTCCCTTAAATATTGTGAAAATCCTAGAAAGTCCAGCCACCCACTCCTCCGAGTGGTCTTCACAGGGGTGCTGAGAAGAACTCGGGTGAGGTGCTGCAGGCAGAAACCACAAATGCAACAGGAGTCTCTGTTCCCTTGATAATTTTTCACTTTTGATTTCTGTTTTTATTTTCATTCTGAAATGCCCAGCAGTCAGATAATGGACCTACCAGGCTGATGCTCTGTTCCCACTTCCCCTGTATCTCATAGTATCTGTCTTAAACTTTATCTCTTATCCTTCCCATTGAAGTTTCTATTTGATAATCATGCTATTTTATCTGCAAATGTTATTTGTGTTCTTTGATTATGATCTTTTCATGCAGTCTTATTTTTTGGTGGCAGTATCTTTTCAAATCTTTCTGAGAATACTAAGTGGAATTTTTTAAATTCTTTTTTGTTCCCGAATCATTTCTGTTTATTCCAGGACTGGCTGTTTGGTTTTCTGTGTCTCCGTTCTGTCTCAGTCATGCTCCAGGTTTCTTCTCATGTGAGGTGATGCTCGGGATTCTGTTTATATTTGGGCTCGAAGGCTTGGTTCACTTTTCTGGGACGCCACGTGGTTTGCTCATTGCCGAGTCCAGGTCTCCTCCACGGCTGAGTCTTTCTCCCATGCAGGGCCTCACTGACCAGCAGGCTGCATTTTGAGGAGCACTGGGGACCCCACGAATACCAGCGTCTGTCATACACTAAGAGCTCCCTGAAATTCTCTTCCCATCCTCTTTGCTCTTTTAAGTTTATTCATTGACAGACATTTTAATTGCCTGTGAAGGAAGGAAAAAGCAAACACACTGGGTCTGACATTTGAATCAGAACCTGCTTCAGGGGCTTCTACCTTTAATCTAGTCCTTGAATGAATTCCTGGTGAGCGTGGTGCCCGGGGAGGGAGAAGAGGAAGCGTATTACACGTTATCCCTGCGGTCCAGGAAGTAGGGCAGGGAAGGGCAGCAAGCGCATCTCCCCAGTGTCTGAGGGGCAGGAGCAGAGCAACTTCAGTCAGCATATTTTGGAATAAAAATAGATGTTTCAGGAGGAGGAGACAGAGATACAGATCAGAAGGGTTTGGGGGAGGAAGAAAGGAAGACAGTCTGAAAAAAGGTGACTGGAAGAGGCTGCAATATGTAATAATGACAAGAGAATTTTGATCTTTAAGTTGCTTATTTACAAATATGACACCCCTACTCATCCTCATTAGTGAAAATACAAATCCTGTTTAACTAGGTTAAACAAGCTTGTCCTCCATCCTGTTTGGGTATTTTGCCCTAGAAGAGAGGAGGAGGCAGGGGACTGAGAAAAACAGATAGTGTGCAGGAAGGCGAGCCTGGGCTTCAGTGAATGTGCACAGATGAGGGAGTGGAGGCTGCTGGGGATGCAGGGATGAGAAGGATGTGCAGAGACAAAGGAAGAGGCGGCGGGAAGGACCGCTCTTCCTCTCAAGTTAAAAATGGTGGTTGAGGGGGAGTAACGATGCAAACAGAAACACGGAAGAACAAAAGAGAAATTTGTCTGAAAAAAATGTCAACATTTCTATCATACATTTGGAGAGCTTCTGTGAAATATTTAGAAAGATGAACTAGATGTAGGATGGGAAAAACTAAAGATTGATTCATTCTGAATTTCTGTGGCAATTACAAGATTCTTCCTCCTTAATAGGTTCACGAACCTCAAAATTGTTCAGTTGGAAAAAAGAAAGTGCACATATGTGATGACCTGTTTGTTTACTCATTCAGGAAAAAGTATGTAACAACCTTATCATAATATATTTGATATTTAATTTTTCAATATTTAATATCAGTGCAGAAAATAATTCAGTGTCACTGGACAGGGCAGGAAAATCGCATTATTACACTGTAGAGAAAGGGTCATTCTTTTAGAGTTTCATGTGGAAGTAGTAAAACCTTTAGTCTTAGAAAGTTTAAAAAAAAAAGTGCATGTAAATACACACATAAAAATCTGAAATTTTTACAAGAGACATAACCTACGTTTGTCTCATTCTACTTCGGCCACACAGCTGCAGTTTCTTCCCTTATGAATAGGAAACAACTCACAAGACATTTCTGACGTCCATGTTAAAAGTCTTTTAACATTTAACATTTAAAAACATTTTGCTAGAATCAGAAAGATCATAAAACCTGTAAATCTTTCAGATGGTGTGGCTTCAAAAAGGTTCCAGGACGCGACATGAAAGTTCACAACTGTTCGAATTTGGGGTCCACTGTGGTCATCCTTCCTTTTCACTTAACTACCCGAGTTTGAATTTCATCTTCCACCCATTCTTCAGCCATAGCTTGGGACGGTGCATTATAATAGCAGCCCGTGTGACGGTGATGCTAATTCTCATTTTACGATTCAGAGCCCCTTCCCTTAGGCGGCTAGAGTCAATTATCGAGTTCCTGCTGTCAGCGTGGGCATTCTCTAACGTTTGCAGTCAGATTCCCTGGCACTTCTGAAGAAGGTATTTACCAACTGCAGTGTGAGATGCTTGAAGGGATGGCCGGGGACAATCTGGAACCAGAAATAGCAACCAGTTCTTGCCCAGGGCTGCACATTACAAAGCCCTACCCTTTGAAATGATCGCACCTGACATCTGCTTAGGGGCTGGGAGTTTATATGGGCACGTTCCCATTTGACTCCGGACAAGAGACAGAGGACTAAGTGCGAAGCTCATGAAGAGGAAAACTCTCTGAATTCTTAGCAGTTTCAAACCAAGGTGGGCCACTGGCATCTTGCCATTTTCACTGGCCAGAGATTTTCAGATAAGGAAGGAGATAAGCTGTCTTGGTGGACATGAGGGGCGCCGAGCTTCTGCACAAGAAAATGAGAACACCAAGCCAGTAGGAAGGAGAGGTGGCTCCAGCTTGGCCGTTTTCTCCACAACTTTGCGAGAGTCAGCCCATCTGAACCTCGGGTCCTCCATCTGGAGAATGGGTCCCACCAACCTCAGTCAAGGTTTGTTGCCATAAAATGAGGTCACGTATGTGAACACGTTTGGAAAAGCTGTTCTCCAAGTGCAAGCCATGATTGCCACCTGCCCGTGGAAAACATGAAGAAGTAGACATTTAAGCAAGGGCTCAGGACTCGCAAAGGTAGTTTGGACAAATCCAGATCTGAAGTTCTAGATCCTGGGGTGTCCTGCACTGTTGCTCCCACCCTCTTACAACAGCGGGACTCACTCCCCACAGTGAACTCACAAAAATTCCTTCGCATGACTCCATTCAGCACTCACAACTTGGGAGTATGTGCTTATCCTGATTTCTCACAGAAGACATTGAGACCTGGAGACGGTGAGCGACTTGCCCAGGGTATAGCACGTCCCTGGCAGAGTCAGAGTTCCAACCCAGGCCTGCCTGACCACAGCCCCTGCTGCCGAGTCCACACTCATTCTGCTCACCGCAAAACAGGCCAATAAATCAAGGGGCAAGGAATAACGACTCTATTCAGAAAGCCAGCAGACCAAGAAGGTAGGGGACCAGTGTCCTAGAGAACCGTCTTCCCCAAGTCAGAATCCAGGCTCCTTTTATACTAAAAAGTTGCAAACTCCTTGGTGTCAGAATCCTTTGTTCTTGCAGCGGTCCACTTAGATCAGGTCATGGTGTCCCTGTAAAGCTCCAGCAAGACAAATGTTACTCTCTGTTCTGCAACTTTTTATCTCTGTATGAATGGAAAAGTGTGATAGCCTTAAAGGTCAGAGCCTTGAGAACGGACTGTCCTGTATATTTCAGGCTACAGGCAACATTCTTTCATAAAAGAACCAGCGTGACTAAACACAGGCAACAGAGCACAGGGTTAGAGCTAAAGGAACAGATCCAATATGGAGTCAGATTGGTTCTTCCCTGTTACACACCTGTGTTCTCTCTGTTTCCCTGGAACTCTACCCTGTAGAGAAGAGCCACAGTGATGGGGGTTGGGGGTGCAGGGCCAGAAGACTGGGAAGTTCTGCCCTTCCTGTGCTCATTGATGGCTAGAAATATTTTGGGCAAAAACCCATTGTCTGTTTTTGCCTCTGTGACCTCGCCTTTAATTTGGTTTTTACACTGGAGTAAGAGCGAGCAAGAGGAAAATAACACCCGCGTGGCTTTTATTTATTAAATTTGAACTATGAAGGTAAATCTCTTTACTTCTGGGAAGAGAAAGAGAAGCCGTAATAAAGTCTAACTCTGGGAGGCTTCATCTCATCATCAGTCATCCTGCTCTGCCAGTAATTAATTTGATCATCAGATGCATCCTCATTAGTAATCATCTCTTCTAAAAATAATGAGACTAGCAAACAAATCAATGTAGGAGCCAGGGGGAGAAATAATGGCATTACCCGGCAGACCATTAAAATCGCCGGGCTTCTTCCCTTTTTGCTGCTTTCCCCACCATCTGCAGTGGGAAGGATGGACTCTGTAGACGTGCAGCCATTCCCAAGATAAAGGAACTCGACCTTCCCCCCTACTGTCGGCCACAGAGGGTGCATGACCTCTGAGTGACCCTCCCCTCCACCACCTCTTTTGGAAATTGCTTCCTGACTTATAGACCATCTACCAAGCCGAGAGTGCCAGATTTATAGCGAGATGGATCTTTTCTTAAAGGTAGTAAATCAAAATGGACTTTAGCTGCAGACGCATACTGTTTGACCATCGTCATGCCTCTGTCCGGGCATGGATGCTAAAATGAACCCCTGTGTTGTGGCCTTGACTCCATCCCTATTTATAGCTTGCCAATGCAAAGAGGCAGCCTCATCCACGCCGAAACCCTGCACCCGGCCGCACACGCCGCCACCTGTATGCAGCAGGTGTCACTCTCCCAGCCAGACTGATGTAATTATCCATCTCTCCAACTGGGCTGCGGTGCGGAGGGAATCGTGCTCCAGGGCTTCTCTGTGCAGCTGGTTAGGAGAGGAAACATGAGGATTAGGAAGATCCGCCAATTTCCTCCTCATCAGAAAGGAAGGCTGTGAAGAGAAAGCCAGGAGAAGTGTGGTGGGGGTGAAAGAATACAATGTGGAAACACAGGAGAAAGGAGAATGACTCAGAGGGAAAAAACAGTCCTCTGGATCTGAGTAGGAGAACAAACAGAGAGGAAGAGAAACGTAGGAAGGAGCTGCGGTTTTTCTGGGTCTAGTTTTGTCATTTTAATTTTTGTTTTATTTTGCTTTCTGCAAGAGTATATGCTCAACGCAGAAAACTTGGAAACCTAAAAGAAGCATATAAAAGGAAACAAATCAGAGTGTCTGAATGCCGGATATAACTATTGTTAACTCTTACATACATTCTTTCAGTCTCTTTTTTCATGTGCACATAAACATATAGTGTTGATCGTTTTTAAATATCGACCAATGGAATAGCTAAACGTAGTCTGTTAACATCTCTGGAATTGTAACCAAAGAGTGGAATTGGGAACTCAGTTCCAAGATGTTAGATGGTTAGTTAAAGACTATGTTTTCTCCTCTGTTTAACAAAGCACCCTGAATAGTCATCAAGGGAAACTTAAACAAATTTACTGCCCAATCTGGTCCTCACTTTATAGACCACCCACTTAACTCAATTGATCACTGAAAAGACCTTGCTTCATGAAGTTCTTAACTTGACATGACTTCCTCAGTTTAGTAATTACCTTTCCAGCTTTGGTGCCTTTATTTTCATCTCTGTGTGTCTCTGGATCTGTCTGTCTGTCTCTCTCACACACGCGCACACGCATGCACATGCACACACATGCACACACACAGTTAGTAAACGGCCACGGCAGCTTTATTTTCTGGGAGTACTGGGAAAGACAGAAAAAGAGAGAGCATATTTGAACTCTGGTTGTAGGTTTCCAAGGAAGGGGTGTTACAAATTGTGCTTAAATAAATGAAAGATTCACAAAATGACCTTCCAAAGCTTTACCATCACTCTTTTCTTCCTTTTGTCTTGTAATTTATTGTAATTACATTTGCAATTTATTGTGCTATGCCCCCCCTCGTCCATACACGTTGCATTTTTTATATCCTCCATCACCACCGCCGCCACCTTGATTTATCTTAGGCCAGGTGTCACTCAGGCATTCCAGTCATTAGGCTTTCGTCGGTCATTACCGGGGCTCCCATTCGTGGTTAGAGATGTATATATTCACCCATGATTTACGTTGTATCCTGAGTAAGTCGTTTCCTGACATTTTCAGTCGTTTAAATACAAAGTGGTACCCTGCAGTTTTGTCCTTCGCTAATTCTCTGTGCACTCACCTTGTCTTCTTTTTCCCTCCTGGGTTTATATTTCTTCCCTAGTGGTTTGTATTTCTTATCTTCAGTGCTACTCACAATTTATTTCAGGAAGATCTTGGTAATGACCTAACTGTAAAGTCCATAAAAAAGCTGTTGTGCTGAGTTTCTCGTTACAATATAATTTTCCCCCAGGAATGTTGCTATTTATCATTTAGAGAGAAGGAGAAAAGGGATGCTCATGATGGAGTTTCTCTACCCTTCTTCTGGTAGTAGGAGCTCAGATTTCAGAGAATCGCCAGATTATTTAAGGAGCTCTCCCAGGTCACATCTTCTTTCCCTTGTGGGCCCTTGGGGCCTAGTTCATTGGGCTGGTCTTTTCAGTCTGCCTTTCCGTCCTGCTGGTGATTGACTTGCTTGATTTTTAAGTCCACTATTTGCTGGTCATTTTTCATGGTCCATCCACAGGAAAAAAAAAAAATAGAAAGAAAGAAAGAAAAGCAAGGTAGAATGTGTTGTCATATAAAATTTGGGCTGGACGTGGGTTCAGTTTCCCCACTGCTGTTACCACAGGAAAACTGCAAGATACAGACTGTTAAACCTAGGAGGGGCATGAGAGAGCCCCTAATCCAGCCCACTTACTTCCTAATTTTAATCAGAGTTGAAGTCACTGAACTCAGCCCCACCTCCCAAGCCCCAGTCTCACTTCCTGCTGCTCATGACTCCAGATTCCTGGTCCTGATTCCTGGCTCCTTACTCTTGCCTCCTCGCACTTGCAGTCTGAGAATCCTTGCCTTTTAGGTTCATTTATATCATTCTCCTATCCCACTGAAAGATGAGTTGAGACACAGGGGCTATGATTCTGCCCGCCCCACCTCTGCCCCCAGCATGTTAAATAACTATTAGTTTCTTTTTTCTTCTGATCCTAGGGTAGAGACTAATTCTGGCACTTAAGGCCAGTCTTTTATGGCTAATTAAGTTATTTATATACAACAAATCTCTGCATAAACGGGTGAAGAAAAGAATACACTGTTGAGTCACCACACATCTATGTTTTATCCTCAGCTACTGAAAACTGTAAACCAACTTCCCTGATTCTTAATCTCTGCTGCTTTTTCTCCCCCTGCCCAAATACATAATAATCTCACCTCACTGTCTGAGCAGAACCAGCTTTCTGACTAGTCCTTGTTGAGGTGTAAGGATTGATGGAGTCCTTCTGTCTTTGGAGGTCATGAATGCTTTCTGCCAGTAGGAAAGATGCTAAGGAGCTTATTAGTCACGGATCTCATCCCGTGTGGCCCTGGGACTCTGAAAAGATGACTGCAACTGTGGGAAGTAAACCGTTGTGTTTTCACTTACGCTGAATGTGTGTACGTGCGGCCACAAGTGATTCTGTTTAGACATTTTCTACTATCCAAATGCTTTAAGAGCCTTGGGTCCTGGAAGATGATGTTCGTACTGTGCTTATAAAGGAACCAAGGATTAGAAAAAGTAGGTAAGAAGGCTCCAAACCAGGCAGTACAGTGCTTAATATTTCTTCCTGGTTGTTTTTCCTAATCTCTTGAAAGTGAGATTATGTCACAAATTGAGATTTAAAGGACAATGGGAACATGCCAAGCCCACTAGTGAAAGACCCTAGAAGATGTCAGGGAGTAAGCACATTTTTCTAAGCTGCTCTGCTGTTCCCTTTCTCTTGCTGTTCCTGCTGATGTTTGCAGTTAATGAAGCACTTCCATAGAACTCAGCTTCTATACACTTGATTGACAGAACCTATACAGAAAACTGTACCTTTCAAATATACCTGGAACGTTGACAAAAATTAATCCCATACTAGACCTTGAGGGGAATCTCAACCAAATTTCAAGGGAGTGCTATCATATTTTCTGACCACAACACAATTGTTAGAAATGAATGTCACAAAAGATAACTAAAATGAAGTCCTAGAAATTTAAAAACACACATCTAAATCCACAGGTCTAAAAAGAAATCGGAATTTCAACTTTAAAATACTTAGAAGTAATTGATAATTAAAATACAACATATCAAAACTCATGGGATGAAACTGAAGCAGAACCTAAAGGAAAAATTTTAAACTTTAAATGTCTGTTTTAGGAAAAAAGAAAACTGGAAATAGGAGTAAGCATCTAAATCTTACTAAAAAAGAGAATAAACTCATAAAAGGAAGGATAAGTAAAGGTAAGGATAGAAATTCCTAAAATAGCAAATTGCCATGTAATAGAGATCAACAAAGCCAAATGTTGCCCTTTTTTAATTTTTTTATTGAAGTGTAGTTAATTGACAATGTTAGTTTCAGATGTACAGCCAAGCAATTCAGTTATACATCTACATGCATATATATGCACACATATATTTCAGATTTTTTTCAATTATGTGTTATTGTAAGAGATTGAATATAGGTCTCTGTGCTATGCAGTAGGTCCTTGTTGTTTATCTCTTTTTATATATAGTCATGTATATCTGTTAATACCAAACTCCTCTTTATCCTCCCCACAACCTTTCCCCTTTGGTAATCATAGTTTGTTTTCTATGTTTGTGAGTCTATTTATGGTTTGTAAATAAAATTTGTTTTTTTTTAGATTCCACATATAAGCGATATCGTATAGTATTTGTCTTTCTCTGTCTGACTTACTTCCCTTAATATGATAATGTCTTGGTCCATCTATGTTGCTGCAAATGGCATTATTTTATTCATTTTATGGCTGAGTAATATTCCATTGTGTATATATACCACAACTTCTTTATAAGGGTGCATGTGTCTTTTCGAATTATAGTTTTCTCTGGATATGGGATTGCTGGATCATACAATAAGTCTATTTTTAGTTTTTTAAGGAGTCTCCATGCTGTTTTCCATAGTGAGTGCACCAATTTACATTCCCACCAACATTGTAGGAGGGTTTCTTTTTCTCCATACTCTCTCCAGCACTTATTAGTTGTAGACTTTTTAATGATGGCTATTCTGACTGATTTGAGGTGATTCATACTTTTGATTTGCATTTCTCTAATAATTAGTGATGTTATCTTTTCATGTGCCTGTTGGCCATCTGTACATCATTTTTGGAGAAATGTCTGTCTAGGTCTTCTGCCCAATTTTTAATTGGGTTGTTTGTTTTTTTGATATTAAGCTGCATGAACTATTTGTATATTTTGGAAGTTAGTCCCTTGTCGGTTGTGTCATTGGCAAATATTTTCTCCCATTCTGTGTGTTGTCTTTTCATTTTGTTTATGGTTTCCTTTGCTGTGCAAAAGCTTTTAAGTTTAATTAGGTCCCATTTGTTTATTTTTGCCTTTATTTCCATTATTCTAGGAGCTGGTTTGAAAAAAATATTGCAGTAATTTATCGGATACTGTAAAACTCCTAGAGGAAAAATAGGCAGAACACTACTTGACATAAATTGCAGCAAATGTTGCTTTTTTGAAGACTAAGAGAATGGAAATATTTGGCAACACTAACCATAAAGAGAATGACCTAATAAACAGTATTTAAAAAGAAAATGAGTTATAACTATAGATGTGACAGAGATTAAATAGATATAAAAAATCAGGAATAACTTTATGATAGATTTTTAAACTCAAGTTTAAAGACAAATTCCTAAAGGAAGACAAACAAACAAAAAGGAAAACCTTATCAAAATTAAATCAGGAAAAAAAATTGAAAGCCTGAATGAGCTCATTTAAAAAATTGGAGTTAGTAGCTTAAAGTCCACATCAAAGCAGCAGATCCAAAATGGCTTCACAGGAGAGTTCTACCACACATTCAAGGAACATTATGCCAGTCTTTTACAAAATTGTTCAGAGAATAGAAAAGGAGGAAACACTTCCAACTAACTCATAAGGCTAGTATACCTAGTATACTTGATACCAAAACAGAACAAAGACAGTAAAAAAAGAAGAGGGGATGGGGAATTACAGGTCAGCCTCACTTATGAACATAGATTTAAAATTCCTTTTAAAAAGCTAATTTAATCTGGTATTTTACAAACTACCCGATTGACTTTATACCAGGAATGCAAGGTTGGTTCAACATTATAAAAGTCTTTTAGTGTAATATAATCCCATTAACAGGTTAAACCAGGATAATAACAGTCTTTTTGATAGCTTCAGAATATGCATTCATTAATGTAAAACAACAGAAAAAAATGAATATTTTAACAACTTGGAACAAAAGAAAACTTTCATATGTTTTTGAAGATTATCCATAGTGAACTCAGTGGCAAAACAAGTGATTTTTTTTTTTTTAACATTCCCAGAGTAATCCTCACATAATCCTTCTTAATCCTGATATACTCACTTGGATTAGACTGTAACTGCTTTTTGTCACTTGCTTGTATTATGATTTAAATTTTCAAATTGTCATCTGGAAGCAAAAATCACTGCTACACAAAGTCTGCTAGCAGATCTAAAAATGTGGTTTCCTTTTGAAAAAACTACAATCATAGACACTAACCCTGACGTTAGCCACTATGTCTAGAAGGCACACTTAGCCAGCTGTATATCACGTGTGATGATCTTTTCTGTGCCATCATTGTTAGAAGCTATCTTCTCTTTCAGCTGCTTCAGCAAAACCTGTGATTGAAATTTTCATTAAAAGGACATGGGTAGACTTTCCCCCACGTAATGTTAAATTGCAAGCGATTGCTGATCTCAAGTCGGGGATTGCTAAGGCTGGAGAAACGCTTCATCACAGGGTAGATTGACACTGATATTAAGTGTGGGGCTACAGCTCTAATTTCTTTTAATTTTTATAACCTTGGGAGCCCTTTTTTGCCGTTATCACTCATGGCATGCTGACACCATTTATTGTAAAGGGCCTGAGTGATTCAGCTCACCTCTTTAATGCTTCTTATGTTTAATGTTTCAGAAGCAGAGAAGATTGGTTTAAAATGGTAATTTTCTGTCTGCATTTTTGAGATCTATGCCAAGTGGGTAGTGCTGTGTTTTATTTTACCCAATAGATCTCAGCCCCAGATATTAAGAACATGTGGTACATCTCACAATGGCTGTACTTGAGGTTTTCTGTTGCTGCTGCTACTACTGTTGCTGTTTTGTTTTATTTTTTTCCTTAAAGACAGCCTTTATTTCAGAGACCAGGCAAATCTAAGATAATCCAGAGGCCAAGTAGCTGCCACTCAGACCACCTGCAGGTGGTTCAAGCCCCTCAGAGACACTATTCTTATCCAGTGCGGCCCTCGCCAGTCTACCCAGGACTTGGCCCTGGTGTAGAGAGCAGGTGAACTTGGAGACCTCTACGAGGTTCTGATTACTCTGAGACTCCTAACACATGGGGTTCCAGACCAGTCAAAGTGTACTAAAATAACATGGAAACGTCAGGGAATGGGCGGACTTCCTCTGCCTCACTCTTCTTCTGTAGCAGATGAATGTGCCCATTATTTGCAAACCTTGTTCCAGATCCACCTAAAAAGATTCGAGGTTCTCCATCCTCCATCCTGCCCCTAGCTGTCTGAGTCTCCTAGCTGTAAAAAATGTTAACTTGTGTTAACAGAGGAAAAACTGGAAATATTGTCATCATTGAATTAGCTTCACTAGATTCTACAGTTAATCAGGAGGTAAGTAACAGGCGACAAAGGCCTTCTAGCCTCATAATAGAGAAAGCTTTCCATCCTTAGACACCTATGGCTGATGTAGAGATAAAGCTTTCAGCTGTGTTTTCTCACTTCGTTCATATGCAGAACGTGTTAGATCATTACAACTTTCTCACCAGTTAGAATTCATCTAAAAGCTCTCGAAACCACAGCTTGTGTTCTTACTCCGTAACCACTAAGTCAAAGCTACTTTTCTAAAACTGCAATCAGGATGGTCAGTGCTGGTGGTAGTATCTGTTGTTGATGCTGGAATGAGCATGGTTTGGCTCTCCATGGGCTGAACCGAATGAGGCCCGGGTCACTTTGCCTAAGCCACCTCCAAAGACAGCCACAGGATTTCGGTTACAAGTCACCCATAAAGGGTTTTCTAGCTATAAGCTAGCTCATGACTGAGTTACAAACCCTTCAGAGAAAGCACAAATCTCTACTGGCCTTTGGGGCATGGTGCAGGACCCAGCTGTGCGGTTAGGTTCTTGTTTGAAGTAAATGGGCCAACCTGGCTGGGAAGCATGTTAATATTTTAAATTTCTACATTAACAGCTGTACATGTGCCCAGAGGCTGGGGTGATGACCACCTTATATAATTTCCCCAAAAGCGAGAAGAATAAATAAATCCTAGCAAATTGGATTATCATTTGCAGTGGAATTGCCAGCAAAGGCAATAGAGAGACTCTCACTGATATATGTTCCTCCATTGGCAAGGCAGTTGACACCTTCTCTTGGGAATTGCATGAATGGTGTTAATTCAAGTTGGCTGGCCCTGTGTTTTGAAAATTGGCTGAAGGAGGACAACCAGCATGGCTAGGACGGGACTGAACAACAGCTCTTGCTTTCTGAATACTAATCCCCAAGAGCGCCCACTCATGTAAGTTAAAAGTCACTTGACCTCGCTGAGTCTTAGTCTCTCCAGTTTTGCAAAGAGGATAATGACAGCACTTACATTTAACTCGGTACCCTTTGCCATTCACGGAGCCTCACATGCTAAATAGATGTTCTTTTCATAATATCCCACTGGTGAGTATTGTTATCTTTGTTGAACACAGGAAGAAAGTGAAAAACAGGGAGTTGAAACGACCCCGCAAATTACACTACTTAAAACAATCATCTGAAGAAGAGAAAATAGACTTTAGTCTTCTCTGAACCACTCCTGCCTCTTCTGTTCCTGTGTTCAGTAATCAAGAAAGTGGTATATTGCTTTGCAAATAAAAACCATTCCTCATGAGACAGTTGGGAGGGAAAGAGGAGATCAGAGCAGTGAAGTGGCTTGCTCTAGGTCACACAGCAAGTTAGCAATAGAGCCAACCATGCTGACCTTGGAAGTGATGACCTAGGGCTACTTTTTTTTTTTTTTTTTTTTTTTTTTTTGCCTTTTCTCCAATCCTTGGCTGTATTTCTTTTCATAATAATGTCACCTTACTGGGGTATACTGTGTCATCATAAGTAACTCTGTTGGGTTACGCAAATGCCAAAAAGTATCTTGTCTTTCACACAAGGCCCTCCCTGGAGGTTATTCAAGTAAAGGAAACCATCTCTTAAACCATGTCTGATGAAACAGTCCCCCCTCTCCCAAGGTCACGATCTCCTCTCCTGCCCGGACACTGGGCTGCCTGCCAGGAGTGTGCCTAGTGTAATTTGACACTCAGAGAGGACCTTTAATAAAACATCCTCCTTGTCTACATGACAAAATTATTTTTGGTAATAATCATGAAATGAAACAAGTAATAATGATGGCCGAGAAAGAAATACAGACAGTGAAATTTTTCTTATATTGAATTTCATATATAATTATACCTGTAAATTTTTTAAAAAATAGAATTGTACTGCAGTCACATGGATGGACCTAGAGATTATGATACTAAATGAAATAAGTCAGACAGAGACAAATATCATATGGTATCACTTATATGTGGAATCTAAAAAATGATGCAAATGAACTTATTTACAAAACAAAAACAGACTCACAGACATAGAGAGCAAGTTTATGGGTACCAAAGGGGGAAGTGGGGGGCTAAGCTAGGAGTTTGGGATTATTACATACAAGCTACCATATAAAAAACAGGTACACAGCGACAGTCAGTTCCTACTGTATAGCATGGGGAACTTTATTCAATATCTTGTAATAACCCATAATGAAAAAAATATGAAAAAATATATGTGTATAACTGAATCACTGTGCTATATAGCAGAAACTAACACAACATTGTAAATCACTTCAATAATACATAAATAAATAAATTAAAATTAAAATCTCTCAGTAAAACTCCTAAATAAATACATAGTACAAGGAAAGGAAAAAATCACAACTATCTATTAAATAGTTTTTTTTTTAAATCCACCTAACAGTTTGAACTTTTGAACTTGATTATAGTTAATATAATACAGGTTGTAAAAAATTGTTTGGTAAATATGTGAATCTTAACAAATCCACGTGCAAAAGGTACAATTTAGGCAACTACTAATTGTACCAATGGTGTAACATTTTCTTGGTTTTGTCCTTTTGTTTTTTTTTTTCCTAAAGTCAAATTTATTTGAATTTGTTGGTATTTTATTAGTTTATCTCAGTTTGGGTTCTTCCTTTAGTTTTAAGGCAAACCATTGCCAATTGTAAAAGAATTCATTTCAACTTTTAAAATACTGAAATTATGTAAAAACATTTAATGTATGAACTAAAGTTTGTACTTAAACAGTTATTCTCACCACGTCTCACTGTTTCAGATTTTAAACGTAATTCTTTAAGAGGTCCCATGGCATGAACTGAAGTCGTCCGGTTCTGGTTCTTAGTCTTGGCAATAACTGTGCTGTCATTGTTTATTTTGAATCTACTGTAGAAATGTAGGAATACACGTAGTGCGGCAGAGGTTGGAGACACAGTGTCTAACAAGCTCAAGTGATTCTAAATCCAGAAACCGTGCATAGCTGTGTCCTTATATGAGCGTATGGGGGTCAGGGAGGGAGCAGATTATGAAACTGACATTTTCTAGATTCTTTTCTACAGAGAATATGTTTATTAAAGCGTAAGAAATGAAATGCGCATTTGAAACTTACACATGTATGTAGAATCTCATTTTTAATTTTTTTTTTATTTTGGGGGGTGTGGTTAGGTTTATTTATTTTAGTGGAGGTACCTGGAATTGAACCCAGGATGTCATGTGTGCTAAGCACACACTCTACCACTGAGCTATATCCTCCCCCTGTATATAGAAGCTTGGCAGTAATGACAGCAGGTGTTTAGGTTTTAGATCAACAAAGGATTTTTATCAGGAAGGAATCTTTTATCACTGATTTTGTCAGAAGCACTGGTACACGCTGATAATAAACGTATGGACCTTTTGTTAGTTTTATTACTGTTGAGTTTTGTGCAGTTGCACCTGCTTATTTCCTGCGCCAAGACCAACAGCTCCCAGAGTCCTGCCCTTGGTACCCCCAGCCCATTGCCTGCAGGCTTAGGCCCCCAAATCCCCATCTCAGTGGCCACCTACGTTGTGTTTCCCAACCATTGGTCACTCTTGAAGTCTTAGATTTATTGCTCCTGCTTCCCTTTGGAAATTTTGCATAGTTCACAGAATTCATGGATTTTTGCCTTTCCCTGCAGCTGGGGAAATCCCAGTGTTAAGGGCCAGTCCCAGGGAACCTGGAAACTTCCAGCTCCAAACCCTTGCTCTCCGGGGTTGTGCCCTTCTCCTCTAGAGCATCCACAGCTCATGCCCTCCCTTCATCTTGTGAGATCTTGTTCTGATGATGCACATGGTGGGTGTCCTCGGTCAAGCCCTTGCTCATACGTTCAGAGAAGGGTATCCTTGCCAGAGGACTGCCCTGGGTGGGTGGCGGTGTCCCTCCTGTCCCAGGCACCCCTGTGAGGATCCAAACCCTCGAAAACACTTACTTCTGCTTTCTCACCAGTCTCCCGGAGCTGTCCCAGGCTCCCAGGGTACTGATGGTATAACCCCAGGGTTCGTGGTCTTGACCTCTCAGAGGGCAAGCTGGCCAGACCTGCACTTGGGCAGGTCCGGCTGTGACCGACATTAGGATCTTAGCAGCGGGGTCAGGGAACAGGGCCAGGCTCCAGGCGCGTCTCGGCTGTAAATGAAGCCTGGTTGGATCAGGAGCAAGAGATTGCCTTTCTTCCTAGCAACGAGAATGGCATTTAAAATCCAATATCAGAAAAGATATTGACGAGATTAAGGGCCTGAAGGAATTGATTTACGAGGAAAGACCCAAGGAATTAAATATGTATAGCCTGGTGTAATAGGATATTAGCCTCCGAGCACAATTTCATTTCTGTGATCCAGTGTTCCTGTTATCAGTCATCTGAATGGTGGGGTTCTCTCCGAGAGATGTCTCTCCCCCAGGGGTCACCGAGCTGGAGGCAGAGAGAGAGGCACCAGGGTTGACAAACCAGGTCACAGGCTTGGTTATTCTCAGACCTTGCCGTAAATTGAAGTGCCGTTTCATCTGCAGGTGGAAGCAGATGACATTTTAAACGAGAATAAATTTTGAGTAGTCTTACCACCTCGTGTGACAAGAAAATTCAGACTAGTTCAATTCCATCTTTTTTTTCTTCCCCAAGGGAAAAAGTGAACATTGTAGGTACCAGGTGGTAAATGACTGTCCTTCCCCTGAGCTGGTTTCTCTCCTTTGTCAGAAATACTGTGAGATGTGTTTGCTTTTAGGCAAAGCCTTGCCCTTAGGTTGCAATAATGTGGACTTGATTTTTTTACATCTCAGACTTTCCCCAACAATCAGGGATTGGCTTGGGATTCAGTGTTAGATGTAAAGGAGGTGCAGGTAGACTTCAGCAGCAGGACCTAGGGCTCACCTTCCTAAGGGTTCTGAAGCCCGTAGAACCAAAACAGGACTGAGGGGGCAGAAGGTCCCGACAGCACCGGGGAGAAAGCAGCAGAAGCAGTGACACATTAATGGATGTGTCACCTCTCACCTTGTAGAAGGACAAGATGACAAGGATCTGGTAGGGCTGGCCTCGGGTGGGGTTCAGATCACAGGCTGAAATACACAGAGAATTCAAGCTGGAGACGAGTTGTGCAGATGTGGTGATGCTGGATGCTCAAGGTGTCGCCACACAGG
Source organism: Camelus bactrianus (assembly GCF_048773025.1). Taxonomy (NCBI): domain Eukaryota; kingdom Metazoa; phylum Chordata; class Mammalia; order Artiodactyla; family Camelidae; genus Camelus; species Camelus bactrianus. The sequence goes on from NC_133552.1 coordinate 19,655,088, forward strand.
CTAGACATGAAAATGACTGCTGGACTGGTCCTTCCAGACACATTCACATCCACCCTGGCCTTTGGTGGAAAACTCTCTTTGGAAGTCAGTGGACCTTATTTCTTTAGGTGATACTCTCCTGGCCTTAAAGGCATATCCCACTGAGGAGGACATTGAATTTATAGCAAAGTTATGGAGACAGAATAACATTTATTAAAACTGAATCAAAAGAGCAAAAACATATTACACTGGTGACACTCTGTGGGTTCAAATATTTCCAGGCTTGAAGCATCAATTTTTAGTGGCTCATTTCTGATAAGTAGAACAAGTTCTGATTCAAAACGGATCCCCTGAGCCCATGTTCTCCTAACACCTTAATTGACCCCCCCCCCAAATCTCCTAGGGAAGCCACACTGGTTGTAGCCGTTATTTGGAGTGTTTTGTGTACCCTAAGTACATTTTAGTGTCTGTATTAGCATCCTGGTGACCCAGCGTCTCAAGGACATGCTACTTAGTGTCTGTTTCCTCCCTGTTCTCTGTCTCATCCAGTCCCGCACTGTGTACTTAGTAGATAAGGGATGACTGAAAGAATGAATGAACGATTGATTGATTGAATACTACTGGATTGTTTTAAAAGAACTAGACACAGAGCCAGTCACTGGGGAAATCCTAAAATGAGGGTAAGAGGGAAAGGGAGGAAATTGTGTGTGTGTGTGTGTGTGTGTGTGTGTGTGTGTGTGTGTGTGTGTGTTTGTCACTATGTGTATACATCTACCCAGTGGCACAAATTAACCTGACCCGCCACGACTATAAATTTAAAAAGAGCACTCCTCCACCACCGTGAAAGACACAAAATCAGTGTTCCGTTCAGAGATCCTCTCAATTTCATGTCAGCCGCCACCTCTGTCCCCTAGCTGCCCACCCGTCCTGCCAAAGATTCCTGAAGTATCACAATTCTGTGTCAGCTTATAATGAGACCTTGCCCGTGTACTTCATACAGACAATTTGTGCTGTAGTCTGTGACTTTCATGGAATCTAACCTGATACGATCTATTAGCTACATAAAAACTTCACCTTAGTGACCAAATTATAAAATTTAAGGGAAAAGAAGAAAGAAGGGGTTACAGTTTTTAAAGGAAAGTTGAATTCACCACAGCACTCACGGAAGGATACACAAAAGCATGTCTCCAGCAGCCTCGCTCTTAAGTGGAAATGGTGAATGCCAAGGTGGAAGTCTAGACGTGGTAAGTCTGGCAGGTCCTGATTTCCATTTCCAATTGACAGGGCAGTGTGGTTGCCAGGGCAGAAACCACAGTCTGAAGCAGGAAAACTGAGTTGTGCCGGTGGTAGGTCCTTCCCAGACAGTGTGGCCTTGGGTACGTGACTTAACCTCTGGGTGCCTGTGATTCGCCCATCTGTAAAAATGGAAATGTGACCTCACTTATTCCGGGGCTCCGAATAACATTTGTGATGCTCTTTGAATTCATCAGAGAGAGAAAGACCCATTACACACTGAAGTCTGCCTCCCCAAAGAGCATTTACAAATGATCCTATTAAATCAGTGGCCTGGAAATATCAAGATGTGTCAGGTACGGCATTTATTTACCTGTTATTATCCGCCAGAGTGTTTGCCCGTGATTGGCATATAGATAATTGTCTAATTGGAACACACTCACTCACTTGTAACCACCAAAAAATGGAATCGTGCATCTGTTTAATGCCATACCCTCCAATGTTAAATTAAAATTATGCTGCAGTCAGCCGAGCCAGCCGAGAGACTTCTGATTACATTCTAGCTGCCTGTGAACTTCTGTAATTGAGGCACTTTGGTGCTTAAACATTCAAACTGGAAAGACTATTATACAGTCTCATAAATTTCAAGGGAAAAAAGACCAGAAAGGCTGACTTAAAATTATCTACTTGCAGACTATCTCGTTGTTTTTATAGGCCGTCTAGTCGAGTGAAGAATAGCAGTTTTGAATCACCACTATTTTGAAGACATAAATATTAGATTCATGAGTTTATATTTGGTTAACAAAAGAAAGAACTAATTTGAAAGAATGCAGAAAATAGTCTGGGGGGGTGTTGATTTTGGTTTTCCTCTAGTGGTAGTTTTGGTTGATCTGTTTGTTTTCCTGGTGGAACTTATAAATTTACTGATTGGATTTCCTTAGACTCTTAAGAAATATTCCTCTATAGATGAGGGGTGGTACCTGGAGCTTTCAGAGTAATGAATCAAAATGTCTTAAATGGAATGCCACTTCCCTCTGAAGGTCTCATCCATCTATATGTGTAGAACGATAAATTACCCAGTCACGGAGCCACAGGTAATTTTTGTTATTGTGCACATTTTGATTTTTGTCTGTGTGTGTGTGTGGTTTTTTTGTTTGGTTTTGTTTTTTTTTTTTTTTTTTTGCTAGATCAAGGCTTAATCCCATAGAACTGGGGAAACTAGAGCAAGCATTCGTTCATCTCCTCACTCATTCATTCATTCACTCAGCGCCTACTGTGTGTTGGAGGTAACCCAATTATTGACCCTGCCATTGGTGGATGTAGTCTGGTCGGGGAGCTTTCTGTGAAATGCAGTGTATCATATGAAAGTGCTTTGGGAAGTTGGAAGTTAGAGCCTCTAACTTTGCCTGGCTGATTGGAGGAGCTCTTTATTGGGCAAGAACACAAGACTACTGCACATAATTGTGCAGGTTTTTCCCTGGACAAGGGCACCAGGCCAGATGGGATGGGCATGAAACCAAGTCCCCACTCCACTGCCCAACCACGTGCTCTAGCGAGGGGTCCCGCCCACCTAGAGGCTGGAGCTCTTTTCTGTTGTGTAAGGTCATCATATGGGTTGATGTTGGCCCAAAAGCATTCTTTAAGTTGGCTTTCAAGATGAGTCAGAATCTGCCAGGCAGACTTCTGCGTAGTGAGCTTTTCATAGTCATGCAAGGACCTGGCATGTCTGGGGAAGGATGAGCTGGCCCATGGTTTGGATTTTATCCAGTTGAGCTGGGGTAATCAGTGGCGTTTTTTAAGCATGGGAGCACTTTAATTCTTAGGTGGTCCATTTTCTCAGGAGTGTAGGGTGAATGATGGGGAAACAGGCAGATCCAGAAGAGGGAGATGGTCATCTTAACTGTGACAGTGAAGATGGATGAAGAGAAGGCCCAGGAACAGGCAGAGAGGTTATGAGGGTGATGAAAGGGCCACGTGGACTTCAACGTTTTAACTCTGGATACCAGGGGACTAGCAGGAGGGGTGTGAGGGGAGGGGTCACAGGAGGCACAGTTTGAAATAGACTAAGTGAAGTGTCCAGGGCGTAACAGGAGAGGCGGAGGCTCTAAAGTCAGCCTTGTAAAGCACCAGTGCGTGAGCCATGTTGCTGAAGCCCCAGTGTGGGCAGGATCACCTGCAGAGAGAGCAGGTACTGAGAAAAGCGGCACCTGGCATCCTCGCTGGCAATTAGAAAATTAGAACAGCATTGGTGACTTTAGTGAGAACAATCTGATTCTGGATGAAAGTTACATTGTAGCAGGTTGAGGATTCAATAAGCATTTAAGGAGCCAGTGGTTTTCATCTCCAGTTGCACATTAGAATTATCTGTGAAGGTTTTTTTTTTTAAAGATGTCTCTGCCTGGGTCCATCCCCGAGATATTCTGAGTTAACTGGTCTTCTGTGGGGCCCAGGAATCAGTATTTTTGCAAAGCTCCCCAGATTTAAGAACCATTACCCTGGACTACTCTTTTAAGAAGCATCAATAAAGCTCAAAAGCTGGTGAACATATGATGAGATGTTTAAAGTCACAGGGAGTCAGACTTTTAAAAGATGAATCTTGATATTATTAGACTGAAGTGTTAGAAGGCTGGATAATGCAAATTGTTAGTGTGGGTGTGGACATGGTAACTCATATACCAATGGTGAGCGAGTAGACTGGTACAACCTACTTTGGCAATGAACTCCTTAGGCATGCCCTGTGAACCAGCAGTTCTGCTGGACACATGCCAGGGAAATTCTCCCAGAGGTCCATAAGGGACCATGCACCAGCGTGTTCCACTGCAGGCTTGTACAGAGCGAGGAGAAACAGAGGTGATCTGAGTGACCTTCACTGGGAGAGTGGAATAGTTGCGTGGACACACCCCATAAAATATTATGCAGCCACCAGAAGCAATAGTTAGGTACAGATACACGTATTAACATGGATGGATCTTAAAAACACAATGCTTAGTAAAAACGTAGTAAACAAGACATGAACTCATTTACAAAACAGAGACAGACTCCCAGACATAGAAAACTTATGGTTACCAGTGGGGAAAGGGAGTGGGGAGGGATAAACAGGGAGTTCGCGATTTCTAGATACTAACTACTATACATAAAATAGATAAGCAACAAGGTGCTACTGTACAGCACAGGGAACTATATTCAATGTAATGGCCTATATGGAAAAAGAATATGAAAAGGAATATATATATATATATGAATCACTATGCTGTACACCAGAAATTAACACAACATTGTAAATCGACTATAGTTCAATAAAAAAGAAAGCATAGTAAACAAGAAATATGACACTATCACTTACCTACAAATGCGTACTCGCAAAATAACAATATATGTTTTGGGAAAACACATTCAAATACGAAAGATAGAAATCACTGAAGGTGGTTGCCTACTCATGAGAAGAGAAGGTGGGGGACGATTCCTTGGAATTACACTTTTTAAATTAAAAAAAAAAAATCACGTAAAGTGTTAAGGGAGCCGGTGTGGGATGTGTGTATTACCTTGTATATGATTATGATATGGGCAGGTGGTGAATTAAATAAACTTCAAAAAGTGTGATTCCAAGGAAGAATGAGATAGGATGGAGGCTTAAATGGGAAGCAAAGTCAAGGGAAGGGGGTGTGCGTGTGTGTTGCAGCAGCATGAAGAAGTGTTGTAAATGTGTAGTTGAAATGGCAGACTCACTGGAGTTCTCATTTCCCCTCTGATTTATTCACAGTGTTGGTAATAACAGCTGAGAATTGTGTCCAAGTAGTAGTATTCCTTTCTTTGTCCCTTCCCCAACCTTAATTAAGTTCATTTGTTTTTTTCTCTCTTGTTTCTAAAGCAGTGTATGCTCCTTATAGACATACCAGAAAATTACAAACAGAACTAGCAGAAAGATCCGGAAACCCACTCACCCAGAGACAGCATCCAAATCCTTTTCTATGACTATTTTGCAAAATTCAACAAAGCCTTTTCATAACCTGAACTTTTCGTGTGGAGAACAGTATATCGTGAGCATCTCCCATGCCCAGAAACACTCGTGCAACTCCCCCTTTAACGGCTGCGTGACGTTCCGTTGTGCAGATGCACTTTCGTTCGTGTGGCCAGCCCCGTTCTGCGGGACATCCGCTGTTCCTAAATTTTGCTCCTTCCAGTGCTGCAGCAAATGAGTATAAGCTACCTACACTTGAAGACAATTTCCTGCCCTTCATTTGGCTCATTTTTAAAGGAGGCTTAAGGACGGGATTTGCAATTGTGTAACGACATAAAAATTCATTTGGCATCATCGAAGTCAGAACACCACATGCCCTCGGAACTCTTCCGGGGCTGGTCGTGAATGAGAATAAAGGAACAGGGTCATTCCCCGCTGTTTGGAAACAGTCATTTTAGGTACTTGTCACGGTGCCAAAGTACAATATCGGCCCCCTGGTTTCTGCACTTTAATCAATTGGTGCACGATTGAAACACATACAGCGTTAAGGGAGCCGGTGTGGGATGCGCGCATCACCTCGTATGTGATTACGATTTGGGCAGGTGGTGAAAGAAGAGGCGCTGAGTGTTTAGAAAACGGCCAGGAAATCACTGTTTATGTTCGGGGACCAAAGTAGGTTCTTAAATGTGCATCCAGTGCCAGACGAGGGAACCGGACAAGCAAGCCCGAGGGGAAGCACAGTGTATTTTTCTGAGTACTTTGTACCCCACAACATACCCCCAAACCAGTGGTTTTGAGGGTTTAATTTAATCCTGCCAGCTGGTGGGTTTAAGCATGAGGGTTTAGTTGGGCCTTGGTGGTGGTTCTGAGCTGGCCAGACGGCCCTGCGGCCAGCTTGTCCAGGCCCCGACGCAGCAGCCCTGGAGCTGAGACAGCTACCCGGGTGGCAGGAATACACTCACATTTTCACATCATCCGTGTGGCACCTGGTACGTGCGGGAGCAGAAGAAATGCACTTCTGTCTTTTCAAACGAGTCCTTTATCGTCAAGAAGCTTTGAACAGACATAGCCGTTTCCAGGGCCCGTTCTGAAGCTGCTGAATGTGTTCTCCAGCCTGTGGCTGTATTAACATATAAGCACATTCCGCAGAGTTAGTGCTGGGCAGCGCCATGCTTCTGGCAGACAGGGTAAACCTCCCCGTGAGTTACAGTTGGTAGGGCGAGGATTGCTCAAGGCTTCCAGAAATCCCTTCAGTGTCCCAGCTTAAAAATAGCAGTGGAGGCCAGAGCTTAGTGTTCTGACAGCTTATATCAGCAGTTTTCTCGGCTGATACATTGATTGCAGTTTGGACTTCAGTCCTGCTGATCTAATAAAACATCACCATCATAACAGAGAAAATAAAATGGATCTTTTGTGGTCCCAGCTTCCCGGTGAAGTAGCTCCGCGGACCTACTGTAACGCTAGCTTTAGTGTCATATGTAAAATGATGTGACCTCAGACAAGCTGACTAATTATTTCAAATGTTTTTATTATTTAATGTCTTCACTTACCAATATGTTTTAGTTTCTCAGCACTATTGTACATCTTTTTTTTATTGAGTTATAGTCATATTACAATGTTGTGTCAAATTCCAGTGTAGAGCACAATTTTTCAGTTATACATGAACATACATACATTCATTGTCACATTCTCTTTCGCTGTGAGCCACCATAAGATCCTGTATATATTTCCCTGTGCTACACAGTGCAATCTTGTTTATCTATTCTACATTTTGAAATCCAAGTCCCTTCCCACCCCCCACCCCCATCCCCTGGGCAGCCACAAGTTTGTATTCTATGTCTATGAGTCTGTTTCTGTTTTGTATTTATGGGGTTTATTTGTTTTTATTTTTTAGATTCGCATATGAGCAATCTCATATGGTATTTTTCTTTCTCTTTCTGGCTTACTTCACTTAGAATGACATTTTCCAGTAACATCCATGTTGCTGCAAATGGCGTTATGTTGTCATTTTATGGCTGTATAGAATTCCATTGTATAAATATACCACTTCTTCTTTATCCAGTCATCTGTTGATGGACATTTAGGCTGTTTCCATGTCTTGGCTATTGTAAATAGTGCTTTTATGAACATTGGGGTGCAGGTGTCACTTTGAAGTAAGGTTCCTTCTGGATACAAGCCCAGGATGGGATTCCTGAATCATACGGTATGTCTGTTCCTAGTCTTTTGAGGAATCTCCATACTGTTTTCCACAGTGGCTGCACCAAACTGCATTCCCACCAGCAGTGTAGGAGGGTTCCCTTTTCTCCACAGCCTCTCCAGCATTTGTCATTTGTGGACGTTTGAATGATGGCCATTCTGACTGGTGTGAGGTGATACCTCATTGTAGTTTTGATTTGCATTTCTCTGATAATTAGTGATACTGAGCATTTTTTCATGTGCCTATTGATCATTTATATTTCTTCCTTGGAGAATTGCTTGTTTAGGTCTTCTGCCCATTTTTGGATTGGGTTGTTTGGTTTTTCTTAATAAGTTGTGTGAGCTGCTTATATATTCTAGAGATCAAGCCTTCGTTGGTTTCATTTGCAAAAATTTTCTCCCATTCCGTAGGTTGTCATTTTATTTTACTTATGGTTTCCTTTGCTGTGCAGAAGCTTGTAAGTTTAATTAGGTCCCATTTGTTTATTCTTGTTTTTATTTCTATTGCTTGGGTAGACTGCCCTAGGAGAGCATTTTTGAGATGTATGTCAGATAATGTTTTGCCTACATTTTCTTCTAGGAGGTTTATTGTATCTTGTCTTATATTTAAGTCTTTGATCCATTTTGAGTTTATTTTTGTGTATGGTGTGAGGGAATATTCTAGCTTCATTGATTTACATGCTGCTATCCAGTTTTCCCAACACCATATGCTGAAGAGACTGTCTTTATTCCATTGTATGTTCTTGCCTCCTTTGTCTAAGATTAGTTGACCAAAAGTTTGTGGGTTCATTTCTGGGCTCTCTGTCCTGTTCCATTGGTCCACATGTCTGTTTTTGTACCAATACCATGCTGTCTTGATGACTGTAGCTCTGTAGTATTGTCTGAAGTCTGGGAGAGTTATTCCTCCAACCTCTTTCTTTTTCTTCTATAATGCTTTGGCAATTCTAGGTCTTTTGTGGTTCCGTATAAATTTTATTATGATTTGTTCTAGTTCTGTGAAATATGTCCTGGGTAATTTGATAGGAATTGCATTAAATCTGTAGATTGCCTTCGGCAGTATGACCATTTTAACAATGTTGATTCTTCCAATCCAGGATCATGGGGTATCTTCCCATTTTTTTAAGTCTTCTTTAATTTCCTTCATCAGTGGTTTATAGTTTTCCATGTACGAGTCTTTCACCTCCTTGGTTAGATTTACTCCTGGTATTTTATTACTTTGGGTGCTATTTTAAAGGGGATTATTTCTTCACTTTCTTTTTCTGTTGATTCATCATCAGTGTAAAGAAATGTAACTGATTTTTGAACATTAATCTTGTAACCTGCTACCTTGCTGAATTCTTCGATTATTTCTAATAGTTTTTGTGTGGACCTTTTAGGGTTTTCTATATATAGTATCATGTCATCTGCATATAGTGACACTTTTACCTCTTCTTTTCCAATTTGGATCCCTTTTATTTCTTTCTCTTGCCTGACTGCTGTGGCTAGGACTTCCAGGACTATGTTGAATAGGAGTGGTGATAGTGGGCAGCCTTGTCTTGTCCCAGATTTTAGTGGGAAGCTTTTGAGTTTTTCACCATTGAGTACTATGCTGGCTGTAGGTTTGTCATATATAGCTTTTATGATGTTGAGATATGTTCCCTCTATACCCACTTTGGCGAGAGTTTTTATCATAAATGGGTGTTGAGTTTTATCAAATGCTTTTTCTGCATCGGTTGAGATGATCATGTGGTTTTTGTCCTTTCTTTTGTTGATGTGACTATTGTAGAACTTTTTACAAATACACCTTTGTATATAGGAATATAAAAGTGCCATCACAAATACTGAAATAACAATTGTGCCTCAAATCACAGACAGCCTAATAAGGCCTTAAGTACAATACTTGTTACACTAAAGTAGGGGGTGAAACGCACATTTTAAAAAGTCCCCTGAAGTCTGGACTAAGCTTGAAAACGTGTACTGGTCATTTCCTCGTGTTTTGGAATGGAGGTTTTGAATATCTTACAACATTCCATTGACCTTCGGTCCTACTTATCCTAAATATCCTTTCATTTCATAGCAATTGCTGACCATCCAGGAAGAGTTAAACAACAAGAAGTCAGAACTGGAGCAAGCAAAGGAGGAGCAGTCACACACACAGGCGTTACTGAAGGTCCTCCAGGAACAGGTAAGTGAGTGCGGTGGCTCTGGCTCGCGAGTGGGCTCAGACACTGACCCGCGCCTCCCCCGTGTTTGACGCACGCGCCAGCTGCTGAGATTAATCTGCGGTGTCATTAGCCTGTCCCCTCGCAGCCTCCTGGCAGCGTGGCCCCGTGGAATTTATAATCTCATTTCCCGCATCTCTGTTCTCACTCTCGTGCCCCTTTAGACCACCCAAGCCCACTAGCGACGTATGAAAGTTTCTTGTAGGAGACCAATGAATTTTGATAAAGTTTCAAAACACTGGCAATGCAGATATATTTCAAAGCAAGCAGCTAGTTTCCTCTTAAGTCTAATAGTGAGGAAAATGAGTTTAGCATAACCCACGGTCCTCCTGCAGACATCTGAATAAGAAGGGCTGATTCATCGCCACATTAAAAATATATATATATATCTTCCCTCTGCATCAGGGCACTTATCGAACCAGGGTGAGCAATAAGCCTTTTATATGAAGTTTGTGAAGTCTGATTGTTTCATCCTGGCTTTCTTTGATGCTAAAGCGTGGCCTGACATTGATAAGTGGATTTGAAAGTATTGTCTTACAGCAGGTAAGACGGATCGCTTTGCAACTGAGTGAAATCTAAGCCCAATATCTACATGGGAGAAGCTGGGGGAGGGCTTGAAATGCCTTTTTCTCTCTGGCCTTCGCATGCTGCCCACATTGTAATGAATGGTATGTGGAAAGGGGAAAAAAATCACATACAGTAGCCCCAACCCTTTGGGGGTAATCAAATTTAGGTTATTTTATTTTATTTTATTTTTTACCCACAGTAGTATATGAGAAGGTTCTTTGTACAACACAAATAATTTCAGAAGTGATGCTTTTAAAAAAGTATGAAGTTGGTAGAGTATGACCCGAGTCAGCTGTGAATCAGTCACTTTTCAAGTAGTTGTAACTTTTTAATGGTTTGAGATCAGGGAAGTATCTTTCTAGTTACTTTCCCCTGAAAGTACGAGTGATTTGTGAGGGGAAAATGAAGATAGTTTGCTGAAAAGATAGTTTGAAAAGTGAATATGTTGGATAGTTTATAAGCTTTTTATAGCTTTGGAGGAAAAATCCTTTCTAAAACTAATCATTATCTTTATATGATTAAGATAGATTTAGTAACTTAGCCTGAGGCTGAATCTGTCTGATTGTGGATACATTAGATTGAACTAAAAAATCTAATGGCTAGATTCACAATGACCTACTATCCAAGAGACCTGAAGTCACTGTTCTTTCTTCTTTATGTTATTAAAAGGTTTTCAGCAAAGTGGAGCTGGTTTGGTCCACATTTGCTCCTGATCAGACAGACGTAGCTCCGAGCTTTGTTGTTTTATGTTGTCTCTCTCTGCCTCCTTGATTTACTGGGATGAGGAGGGGTGAATTTCTCTCCATAAATGACTCTAATCCTTTATTTTGATTTGAAGTCCAAACCCCAGTCATAAAAACAGATGCTAAATTTTGTAGAATGCATTGCTGCATTCTGCAGCAGGCTTTGGAAACGCATCACACTTCACTCTCTGTTACTTAAAAAAAAGTAAAAGATAAATGAGGACCACAAAGAAGATTCAGAACAACTAAAATCACTAAAGACCTGGGAAATACAACTGGAAAGGAAGCATTTCCTTTTCAAAAATCTGCTGTATTGAGAAGATGGCTCTTTTTCAAGCAAGGGCGCCAAGAATACTTTAATCTAAGAGGACCCACAGCAACCAAATGCATTTGGGTGCCGTTGGCACCACCAGGCTGTTTTCCTGAGAGCCCCTCACCTGGTGGTCCTGTCATCCTTGCAGAGATGCGCAGGCAGCGAACTCGTTTCCTTCTGTCTGCCTGTAGCTGCTGCCCACACAGACATGCATTTAGAAGCACACCTCTGCCTTTCTGGGCATTGCCCTACACGGCTTTCTTTGAACTTGTGTAGAGTAACTGTATGTATAAACACCTTTTCAGTGGCTGCACAGGTAAGGCCTAAGCAAACGGCGTCACTCCTGGAGATCTGGTTGGGCCTAAAGTCTTACTATTACATAGATACACACACACAGACATACACACACACACACCCTGAACTTGGAATTTTGCTCTTTAAAGTGACAGCCCCTTGATGGGAATCCTGAAAAGAAGGAACAGGTTGTACGAGGCAGAGCCTTACCAGTGGCAGCCCCCAGCCCAGGGAAGGCGGGCTCATTCCCTAAGCTCTCTGTTTGCTAAGATGCAGCCTCACCAGGCCCCGCTGCCTCCTGCCTTTCATCTCCTTCACGAAGGTGGTGGAAGCTACCCACACCTGAAGTCTGTGTCACAAGCCCAGGAATTGTCAGGCAAGATGCCAGCCCGTCCACATGGAGGAGAGGAGCAGCCCAGGAGAGAACGGGGGGGGGGGGGGGGGCGGCCGGCCTGCAGCCTCGGCCGTCAGGGGAGGAGGGGCCTGTGTGGATCTGGTGCACGAGAGCAGGGAGTGAGTCAAGACAAGTGGGTGGCCTGAAAAGCCGGGGCAGAGTGAGAGGACAACATAGGGCAGGATGATGGAATTTACTGAAACGGGAGGAGAGTGATGGGCATATCTGTGCTGGAAATATGTGAAGCTTTGAAATGGACATAGTCCCGTGTGTCTGCTGAGAAATAACAAAACCTTCTTCTGAGCTAACCCTGCTCTCAGCTCCCAGAAGCGCAAGTTACAAGGCGGAATGAGTGGAGAGGGTTGATGAAGAGGAAGAAGATGAGGAACACGTAGGATAAGAAAACCTTAAGACAGGAAAGCAGAGAGGGTTTTTTAAGTCCCTTTGTGCCTTCTAATGATGGACAGTCCTCCTCTCACAGTGGGGCACTTTTTCTCCCCGTGTCGGTCACACACTGCCCATGCTCCCTGCCCTTTGCTATGCGTGGGAACATCGGTGAAGGAGCCCTGAGGAACACTGGGCAGGACTTTTCTTTCTCAGGTGGGATGATATGGAAGTGAGCCATCATCTACTCCACTGGTCCACCACCGGCTGCCCCATACTCAGCTCCTTCCTTTGGCAAAGCCCCTCTCTTGGAGCAGAGAGTGTATGGCTCTCTTGCTGAGAGTCTGAGATTTTTACAAAAACCAAAGAAGCTTTCATTTTTAACACATACAAATAGCCCAGAAGCACCAACATTTGAGTCAAACACATTGGTGGTGTGCGTGCATTTATTTTCTTTCAAACTTTAAGTATTTATATCCCACCACGAATACTTTATTTTAGGCATAAAAAAGAGGATGCAGGAGATGCTGCTTCCTCAGTACAACAAGCCAGGAGGAAGTCCCAGCCAACAGGTGCGAGGCCTGCTCACCTCTGCCCTTGTTCTCTGTCTCCATGTGTCTGCTTTGAGTCAGCCTAGGATAAAATGCCAATTAAAGGTTTCCAGAAATCTCCACGTAACTGATTACTTCCTAAGCCTTCTGAGAGAGAGGGGAGAGAGAGGCATTTTCAAAAGTTCACTGTTAAAAATCTCACTTGAGAAATAGCTTTTCTTCTGATGCCTCAGTGACCCAAGGGATGTTTTCCCAATTCTTCCTCCCCCAACCCAAACATCAAATCATCTTGTCTTAGGCCTCCAGAAGCCATGTCAGTCATTCAAATAGGTTCTCAAGGAGGCCGCGTACAGTATCACCGTGGCATGTTAAAACCAGCGAAAATGCATCATTCATGAATAATCGTTAGTATCACATCATTGAGCTGGTGGCAACTTGCAAACACTGCAGGGTTTAAATTAACAGCAATACAATGAGGGAATGAAGCCATTTATTATTCTTAAGAACCAATTTTATACATTTTATGCCTATGGAACTACTTTCTAATCTTATTATTTAAAAAATAATGACCAAGGCCCATTTATTTCTTGCCAGCCGTCAAGTTTCATAAAATACTGGTCGCAAACTGGTTTCAGCAAGACTCATTAGAATTATGTGTTCCATCTGTTTTTTTCTCGTTGGAAGTTTTATAAAGTGCGACCTCAGAGAAATCAGGGTTAACAGGATAATATGCACTTAACAGACATACTTGCTTATTCATTTGGGTCTTTTTTTTTTTCTTAAAATTTGCAGTTGAAAGGTACCAAGGAACTGATCGAGACCAATGGCCACAGCCACGAGGACACAAACGTAGGTACCACGAACCTGGTATTTGCTCTTCTTGGTGTTGGTTGAATGCCCACGAGAATGTGGTCCTTTGTAACACAAAGGAAGTCAGAAGCCCCGTCTCTCAGTGACTTACTAAGATTCTTCTGTGTGGTTTGGCAATAAAATATGGTAGGTAGGTCCCGTAATTGTTAGCTCAGGTTACCAGGTGTCAGCGGACAAGGACTTGAGCCAGTCTCTACCACAGAATTTCTAGTCTCAATGAATTTGTTTGAGCCCTTTCTATTTTCAGAGCTAAAAACTGATGATGTGTTTGGAGGGAAAACAGGGTAATAAGTTGCATATTGCATACAGATTTATTGCGTTTGCCTGTCAAAGAAGATGGTAATGAAATGATTGATTGTTATGCTGGAGAGGTTTCAAAGCAAACCCTTTCTCCCAGGAAAGCCCTTGGAAGCATGTCTCTCTGTTCATGACCCAGAACTGTAAGTAACGTGTCGCATCTGTCTTCCTGATACAGCGTCTAACGGTACAAGGTCCCAGTTGGCACCCGGCTTCCTTTCTCGGTGTTCCTTGAATTGCCCAGCATTAGTCAAGGGTTCTCTTTGCCTTGGAAGCTCTTTAGGCTCAGGTGAAATAGTGTGCCTTGTAGGTCATTGTCTCTCCATATGTTTGATGGGGTTTTTTTTTTTGCTTTTTTAAAAATCTCTTTGATATCTGTATGTATTTGACTAGCCTCGTCACAGAAAGTGCTTACTAAGCAGCTCCTTTCACAGAACACAGACTCAGACATGGTAATGAATGCCTGATTAAGCTCGAGCTAGGAGAAATTACACATTTCATGTTCTCTCTTGTTTTAATTATATACAGCAGAGCGCCTGACACTCATAGTACCAAAAAATCCCTCTTAATAACTACTCTTCCTACCAAACAGATATTTAACATACGATGCGTATTGAGAACCTCCTGGGTACGTGGGCTCCACTGAGGGAGAGGGTGGCAACAAAGAAATGCAGGGCTTGCTGTCTGCCCTCAACGAACTTAGAACAAAAGGTTGATGAACTAAGGAACACGTGGGCAGGCAGTATATGAGATGTGATAAGTGTACAGGAAGCTGAGGCAGCTGTGACGTGATGAGCTTTGAAATCCGGACTTTGCTGCTTATTAACTGTGTCAGCTTGACAAGTCACTGAACCCCTCTGAGCTGCATTTTCCTTGTTCGTAAAATGGACTATGAAACCTACCTCCAAAACCTGATGTGATGTAATGAGCTAAGACACGTGCCAACCTTAAGGTGTTATTATTAGGGTTTCTTCGTGCTGGATAATCAAGAGTGGCTTCCCAGATCTGTGGGGTTTGGGTTTGGTTTTGAAAAACAGATAGGCTTGAGGAAGGAGAAAGCTCGAAATGGAAGCCGTTCATACAGAGCTCTGCAAGTAGAGTTTGTCTTCCCACTGCAACATTTCATGACCCCTATCCTTACCCTGAAACCCCTTTTCAGGATCCTGTCTTCTGGGGACACGTTGCTCGTTTCCAAAACTTTCCCATGCACCCCCATCAGAGTCAGTCCCTCTGTGCCTTCCAGGGAAGCTGCTGTCTAATCCAAAACATCAGACGCAGTGGCAGGTTGCCTCAATTTCCTGCTCAGTAAAATGAGTTTGACATTACCTCCCTTTCCTTCCTTAAGGCTTCCTGGGAGAGGCAGGTGAGGTAACTGTCGTGGAAGCGCTTTGTAATTGGGAGGTTCTAACTGCATGGGATGTTGTTAGGATTGCGGACTCATCTGCTGATGGGATTAAAGTCGATGGTACGTGTAAAGATAGGCCTGACACAGTATCTAGTCTGTCAGCTCTTTCTTGAGAAATATCAAAAGGCGTTTATTATTAAATGGAGAAATGTGGAAAGAGATCATCTTTAATATCTGTTCACCCTTCTAGAGGAAAGTTTTTAACATTTAAAATAAATAAATCTCTAGAGTCCATGATGTGTGCTTTGTAATCAATGCAAAGAAATGGCCATTGAGGGGTAGGGCTCAGGCTAAGAAGGAACCCCTTGCCCGGGGCTGGGTTGGCAAGACATTGTGGACCGATGAAGCCTGCTAGCCCTTGGCCGTCACCGCTGGGACCACTTTTCTCACTGAGCAGAGGGCCAGGCTAGTTTGTATACCCTGAAAAATTGCCCATTGTCTCCAAGGTTTCCCAGTTGTCTGAATTATTCACTCGTCCTTCTCTTTTCTGCCTGTAACGTTGTCTCCTTTGAGCAGTTCCCCTAGAACCTCCACTAGGTTGCGTGAAAGAGAGGAAACAAAAATTACTTATTTTGGCCGCACGGTAGGAGTGCTGGCATGGCAGAATACTTTCAGATCTTTTAAAATGTCTGAAACGAAGTCTGCATGTTATCTGAAGTTTCCACCAACCCTGTGGTGTTCAAAGGAGTGGAGGCTTTCAAGCCAGAGTGAGAGGGTTTGAATCCATTTTGACCATTGAGTAGCTGTGTGACCAGAGCAAGTGATTTGACCATTTTGTTTTATTTTTTACTGTTTTTAAAAATTTTTATAGAAGTGTAGTCAGTTACAATGTGTCAGTCTCTGGTGTAGCATAATGTCCCAGTCACGCATATATGTACATAGATTCATTTTCATATTCTTTTTCATTAAAGGTTATTACAAGATATTGAATATAGTTCTCTGTGCTATGCAGATGAAATTTTTTTTAATCTATTTTTATATATAATGTGTAACATTTGCAAATCTCAAACTCCCAAATTTATCCTTTCCCACTCCCTTTCCCCTCTGGTAACCATGATTGTTTACTATTTCTTTGAGTCTGTTTCTGTTTTGTAGATGAGTTCATTAAGTGTCCTCTTTTTTCTTTTTCTATTTCTTTTTTTAGATTCCACGTATGAGCGATCTCATATGGTATTTTTCTTTGTCTTTCTGGCTTACTTCACTTAGAATGACGATCTCCAGGTCCATCCATGTTGCTGCAAATGACATTGTTTTGTTCTTTTTTATTGCTGAGTAGTATTCCATTGTATAAATATACCACAACCTCTTTATCCAGTCATCTGTCGATGGACATTTAGGTGATTTGACCTTGTTGAACTTCACCCTCCTCATCCATAAGTGTACTAAGCGAAACCCATGTGCATGAGCACCTGGCCCAGAGTATGTCCTCACCAAGTACCAGCTCCCTCTTCATGCATCAGTATCAGAATTTCATACACAGGCAGAACTTGGACAGGATGCATTTTAATGCAGGTCATGAGGTTTAAAGCTGAGACGTTACTGACTGAGACATCCAGATTTCTTTCACTATAATTATTCACATTCAGGGGCAGGGATTTTGGTATTATCATTTACCAATAATAACTACACAGTGGGCTGGTGCTGGCTTAGCTGGGTATTCTTGTGAGAGTTAACAATTGCTTTCTTAGAACAACATATACTTCTATAAAAGGAAAAGGAAAAGGTTTGTGTGAAACTGGAAAATTACAGAAAAAAATATGAAAGTGGAGAAGAAGCAGCTAATATCTCATTGCTCAGAGAAAACCACTATCAATATTATATTTTAGTTCTTTCCAATCATAGGCAGGCAGGTGACTGGAGAGGAAAAAACCGATAAATAAATGAACAAATAAATATGATCATATTGCTTTCCATTTGGACCTTTTTGATATCTCATTATACCATGAGTATTTTTCTTGTCAACAAAAGTCCCTCAAAGGCATGGTTCTTTTTTTATTATTATTTTTATTTGGGGGGGGCAGGTAACTAGGTTTATTTATGTTCAGAGGAGGCACTGGGGATTGAACCCAGGACCTTGTGCATGCTGAGCATGTGCTCCACCAATTGAGCTACATCCTCCCCCAAACACATGGTTCTTAATGGCCGTATAACGTAAGTACGACATAACTGAGCCACATGCCTGTGTGTCAGGCATTGAGCTTCCCATTTTTTCAATATTATAAATAATACCACAATTAACACGCCCGTAAGTCTTGGTCTGCATTCATCCTCTTTGTTTCTAGGGGAGTCCATAGATGAATAGCCATGTCATGAAGTCTGGCAGGGAGCTTCAGACTTACCGCATCGTTTGGCATTCAGAGTGTGAGTGTGTGTGTGGTGGCTGCACACTTACCGTATCCCTTAGTCGCCCTGAAGGCATCCTCTCCAAGATGCGTTGAGTCCTGCAATTCACTAACTCTGTTGCCCGTTTAGGGTCAAAAGCCACACTTGTGGGATGATGGCTGCACCTAGGTCCAGGCGGTTACTAATGCTTTCTATTATGTTTACATTTTACTGAGCAGCAACAGTATCTGACCAATACCTTGCTTGGTAGTCTTGAGGTCCCCGAACAGAGGCACTCTTACAAAGCCCATCCTTGTCCCTCCCCATCCCGCCCGGTGCACAGGATCTTCTGCAAGCTCATGCCCATGAGAGAAGGTTTCTGAAAGCTAATCTAAAAATATCAGAGCCAGAAACTGAGATCAGCTGCGAAGGTCTTTTCTCCCAAGAAGACTGTACTTACGATTTGAAATAGGTTTTTCCTTGTATTTGGAACTGGATATATTCACGACAGTGGGGCAGGGCAGTCCAACCTTTTACGTGTACCTAAGTTTAAAACGAATCCTTATCACAGATCTTTTAGAGATTTCAGCTATTCAAGATCCAGTTTTCTATCCTAAAAAACATAACCATGATTTTTCATTTGCTCTCTGCCTCTGAGCTCTCTCTTAATCCCGAGGTCTAATGAATAACTAACCTGGTCATTACATGTAACAGATATCAAAATTTTTACTTAAAAAAAACTTTTAACATTTTAATTTAAAATTAAATTAACTGTTAATTTAATCCATTTATTGTCTATTTAACTTAATACCAGTCCTCACATTTTTATCTCTTTTGATGCAAAAATGAAAAAATTTTATGAAACCTTCTTCCCAGAGATATCACACCTATGATCCTGACTTGTGTCAGACTTGTGAGAAGGTGGAAGGGACGGGAGAGGATGTGAGAAGTGTAGGAGCAAGTAGGAGGAATCAAATAAAGTGGTAGCTTAAGCCTGCGATGTGTAGAACCATTTGGTGTAGAAGTCGTCCATGAATTCTCTCTCCTCCCTCCTTGTTTCTGCTGTAGGAAACCTGCTAGCCCTCCCACCACCATCCTCTGTTGGCACAGTTCGGGATCACACACTGGGGTTAGAGAAATCACTTGCAATCTGTAAAGAGGTTTAATTTGTGGCGCCTGAAGGTGACCACTGTCAAGGGAACGCCTTTCCCACCCAACAGTAAAACAAAAGCACAAAGGAGAAGATTTTTCAGTTTTTCACGTTGCCTCTGTAAGAAAGTAAATCCTCAAGTTGTCTCTAAGTGGGTCAGAGTAAAGATGTTGGAGTGAGCGGAAGGGCTCCTGTGTGAAGAACATCCTTCACGTTTAGCACCCGCCGCCGCAGAGGGCTGTCATTAACCAGGTGTTCTAATGACGTCCACGGCGGAACCCCTGTGAGCACTGAGTCCTTGGCCCACCTTCAGCATGTGCTTATCATCCTTCAGGCAGGTAAGCCCGAGAGAACATGCACACTGATGTATTAAACAAGGAGAGAGAGAAAAAGAAAAACCCCACAGGAAACTGGGACCATATTCTCAAAGGGCAAAGACAACTCAGGCTCTGTCCCTTCCTCCCGTAACAACTTCCTGCCTGCCCTTGGGGGCCCCGACCTTGAACTGGAAGAGGAGCAGACGAGACATCAGGGAAGACCTCAGCATCAGGGTCTGCCCCTCCCGTACTCCATCCCACCGGCTCTATCGGGGAACTTGAACCCGGCCCAGGGAGCATGCGCCTGGCAGACACCAGGTGTGAGACTGCAGATGCCACGGGTCTTCTAGCCCCTCGGTGTCCTTCTTCTCACCATCTCACTGCCTGAGTCTGTACAGAGTCCCCCAGGCTGTGTTCCAACACAGCCCGCCATCCCTTTTTGACTCAGTAAATCAACAAGTATTCATTGAGGGAGGCAGCAGAGGGGAGAGGTTAAAAAAAGATCTGGGTACCAGGTGGCCTGGTTTCAGCCCAGGTTCTGCCTTCTCCTGTCTGGGTGACCCTGAGCCACACATCGCACCCCTGCACCACCATTGTGTTCACTCCTAAAATGAACATAATGATCGCACCCACCTCACAGGGTTATTGTGACCGTTGCTTGGCAGTCTTGATGTGGTTGGTTAGTGCTGAGTATCATTAATACCCTAGCCGTCCACATGCTGGGTGCTGTGCTGGGTTCTGGAGATTAACTGGTGCCTAATATAGACGTGGTTCCTGCCCCACACGGAGCTGACTCTCTGTCGTGTGTCCCGCTCTTACCAAAACATGCTTGTCCTCTGTTTCATTCCATCAGGACTCACGCTCTGCCTTCAGGTCAATATCACGGTGGGAATAAGGGGCCTGAGATACCTGGTTGGCATGTTTCTAGAAACCCTCCAGAAACAAGACCTTTATTGGACAGATTGGGTGCGTGGAGACAAGAATCTGATGGGAGTGGGGTACCATGTGTAGGTGGAGGGGGGACTTTGAAGCCCCTAAAAAACTCAACTGGAAAATCACTTTGTCTTCCTTCAGGGAGGGATGGACCATGGCTAGATGCCGGAGGTCACCCTGCTCTGGAGATGTCTGAAATCAGGAAGAGGGGCTTTGCGTGGGTTGGTATTTCCTTTATCCTAGAATCTGACCTTTTGTTCCAGTCCCAGCTTCTGTAGCATTGCTTTTCACCTGCTGAGGCTTCCTTCCCCGCCTCTCTCCCCACCCCCTCCCCCCATGTAGCTGCTTTCTTCCAGCCAGTTTACTACGTTTTTTTCTGCTGTGAAACAGCTGTATGCGCCATTTGCTGTGAAACCCAGAATTCCACCTGAAAAACATCCACACACATCCCAACCCAGCCCCCTTGAAAAGGATTTGATGATCAGAGGCGACCCTGTTCCGACGCCCATTTCCCAGCACGTGCAGAGCCCCGAGGAGGATTCGAGAGGGCATGACTGTCAAAATGGGCCAAAGTTGACTTCAGGCTTAGTGCTTTTATTTCTAGTAAACATTCAGGAGAAGTTTCCTTACCAAGAGCCTCACGGCCAGCCAACCATGTGTTTCCACAGCTGGAGCAGCAGTGTGTTTCCACAGTGGGTCCTTCTTGTCAGGACAGAGGCTGGCAGGACCTGCTTGGCTATTAGGGGATTTGGAGAATGTAACAGGATTAGCGCATGTGTAATAAAACTGACAGGTTGGGCTTGGAGAAGTGAAAAGACCTTCTTACCCCAGGCCAGGTTAGAGAAAAACAGCCATGGAGACAAATGTCAGTGCTAAGCGAAGTGGTCTGACACAGATGTGACACCTACACAGCTAAAAGCAAGCTGTGAACGAAAGTCTTCCATTTTTTGAGGCTAAGATACTTCGTCCCCAAAGGTTAATGATAATTCAAGTGATATAGAAGCAAAGAACAATTATTTAGAAAGGAAGATTGGTAGCTTTTATATATCCAGTATACACACATACAAATGCAAATGCTCCTATCTTAAAGGAGCCGTTTTCTTTCTGTGGAAAATTAGGAAAATATAAAGAAAAAATAACCATCTGCAATCTCAACACTCAGAAATTAGTGTTTACGCCTCTTTGTGTTTCCTTCAGATTTGTCTATGGGCACGTACATACGTGCTCACCAAATTGACAGCGTATCGTGTGGGCAGTTTTACAGCCTACACTTTTTTCATCATAAATCATGAGCATTTCCCCATGTTATTAAATGTTTTCTTAATATGACTTTTAATGACTGCCTCATACGTCATGCCACAGATGTGCTGTAGTTTATTTAATCAGTCCCTGCTGTGGGACTTTAAAATGCTATTTGTTTTTGCCGTCACGGATAGTATGCAATGACTATTCTCTAGCAATGTATTAGTTAACTCATCCACCATTTCAGCACTTTTTAAGTGGGGGCGCTTTTCCACTTGACTGGGATTTAGGGATAGAGGGAGATCCACTGATTCTTTAAGAAGATTAAGGCTCAGTCCCTACACGGTAAGTGATGAGATAAACAACCAATAATAATGTCTGGAGTTACCCACAGAGAGAGGATACTGAGTTCTTCAACAGGAGAGGAACGTCACTGCATTCTAAGAGAAATAATCTGCAATAATCTGCATTCTAAGAGAAAGGCAGATTGTATACACTTCATACATAATTTAAAGGAACAATACTGAGGCATTTTATTGGGGTTTTTGTATCGTGAACTATGGGTCCATCTTCTGGGTGGTCTAGGGACCTGTTCTCTATATGGATCCCAGACCAAGGTCACTCCTACCCAAATGAGGCTTGTCTGCCCTCTCAAGAGAGATAAAGGACAAAATGAACTCTTATCTAAGCCCAAATAGGAAATTAACTTTTTAATTTCTAATATGACCAAGAAGATACATGTATGCTCCAAACCATCGACAAGAGGTGCGTACAGAAATACACAGACGTGACTGGAGTGCAGGCAATATCATTTCAAAGTCTGACAAACCTAGAGACTCCCTGTCTCCTGGGAGAGCTCAGCGCTGCCTGAGGTGCTGCTGCTGATCAAAATGGACCAGGAAGAAAGGTGAGGAGCATTTGTGATAAAAGGCCAGGGGCCCCGGAGGTGGACAGAAGCAGACGTTTGTTCCAGCGCCTCTGGAAGACGGTAGGGGAAAGTGGGGCACCTCCTCTACTCACACAGCTTCTGTTCCTGCTGACAGATCACCAGGATCAGTGATCTGAAAACAGCGGGGAACAAGGATTCACCAGTAGATGAACTTCCCCTCTTGTTAGTTCCATATATTCTGAACAGATTTCTGGGGTTTTGGTTTTTTTTTTTTTTTTTTTTTTTAAGAAAACCCTCTAAGCCTTGGCCTTCCTAGCCCTGAAATTGCCCTTGTAGGGGAGATTTGTGGCTGTGATGCTCAGCATCCCTGTCATTTTATGGTTATGTCAGTTTCCCCGTGAGATTTCAGAGTGCCTTTCTTTGTCTGGACAGTTTCCAGACTGTTCAGTGTATGCTGATGAGCTACTTCTGTGTATGAGACTTTCAGAATCTAATTTGCACAATTTCTTTCCATGCCAACTTTGAGAAAGATGCCTTGAAACTCTGAGAAAAGTCCCTAAGTGCGATCTGTCCGAAGCCCCCAAACCTATGTGGGTGTAATTCCCTGCTCCTCTCACCGTGTGTGCAAACACACTGATGCACATGCACATAAGTGTGTCTCATCGCTGTGAGTCTAGGGGTCACTCCCAGCCATTTCATGTAACAGCATTCAAGTGGGTCCCCTTGGTAAGAACAGAGTAACTATTGGCCTGGTTTTGGGAATAATTGCTTGACCTGATAATCCTGAATAAATGACTTTAAGTCAACAGGTTGATTTCAACCAGGTGCACCATTCATTAAAACTCTAATTAATTAGATGTTTTTACTGATAATTCAGCTTTCCTCCATCCATCATGTCATCCTGTTTGCCTGCAGTGCAAATCCCACTGTTGTTAAGCCCCACCTCAATTCCTCTTTCTTGGGGCCTTATCCTAAGATCAGCCCAAATCAATTACCATCTTCTCCATATTCCCTCAGTATTTATCATCATTGCAAACATTCTAAACAAGCCAGGCCTAGCTCTTCAACTCAGATGTAAGCACCTTAAGGGCAAGTAATGTACAGGTATGCCTTACAGAACCTAATACAGTGGTGAGCTTATGTAGGCGGGCACATTTGTAATACATTTATAACATTTATTGATGATTGAGTTGGTACAGAAATTCCGGTAGCCTCAGACAGCCCTGTGAATCTGACCTGATTAGGTGAGAAATGCAAACATTTCCTTCCATATATCATCTGCAGGTGATCTCAAAGATTAAGCCTGGTCCGCTGCTGTTCACTTTAAGATGTGTGCAGAAGTCTCACAGACAGTGAAAGTTAGAATTGAGGCTGTGGAGCTCACTTGCCCAACCTTCATATTTTGCAGATTTTCATTTGGTGTTAAAAGAGTTCTTGCCTACTGGTTTTGTGTCTGTGAGTCTTACATTCTCTAAGGCAGTATTTCTCAAACTTTGGTTAAGCGACAGAATCAAAAGGAGAGCTTCTTAAAACAGATTGCTGCCTCCCCCACCCCTGAGAGTTGGAGGCTGGGAAGGTTTGGGCTGAGGCCTGAGCATCTGTACTTGTAGTAAACTCCCAGTGCCATCAGCCTGTGGACCACACTTTGGGTAACCCCTGCCTACCGTCTGCTCCAGTCCAGGTTAGGTGCTACTGCGGGCTTCCACAGCCCCCAAGGCCAGCCCTTGTCATGGGTATATCACACTATATTTTAATATATTTTGCAAGCCTGTCCATCCTCTAGACTCTTACATTCTTTGAGAGCAGGAACCACCACATTCATCTTTGAATCTTGAACCATAGGATAGATGCTCAATAGACATGTGATGGATGAAAGAGTGGTGGAGGTTTGATACATTCTAACAAAATGATACAGAAGTGTCCAGAGGCTTTTAGTCTAAATGTTGAACTTTGCTGCGATTCAACCCCAAAAGGAAAATACACAGTTACAAAAAATTGCCAGACTTGGGTTCATGAGAACTCATAACCATTTGGAGAATACACAAAAGATAGGTGGACTCACAACATGCCGCTCCTAACGGTGTCCAGCCAAGTCCACCTGATGGCCACAGCAGCATTATGGGCACAGCACTGTGCGTTGGGAGACACATGTGACCACAGCCTAGCCAGTGCCCTCAAGGAGCACATGGGCCACTGTGGAAACAGCATATGCTGAAAAGGGAAATCACTGAAACTAGCTTCAGTCCTCTCAGTAAGGGTAGGATTTGTCCTGGGATTAGGGTCTCGAACAATGTTGAGAAGTTGCGATTCCCTGAGAAGTACCTTGGACAGAAGGCAGCATAGACTGATAGCTCCAGAGTCTGACTACCTGAGGCCCCATCTTATAGCCACTACTTTCTAGGTATGTGAGCTTAGGAAACTACTTAGTGTATTTGTGCCTCAATTTTATTATCTGTGAAATGGGAGTAATAGCAACACCAGCATCTGGCATCTACCAAGCACTTAGTGAGGGCTAACTATTACTAGTATTATCATCACTGCCATTATTCATTGTGTTTTTTAATTCAGAGGACCCCAAATTCTGCATCCATCATGCACCATGCATCAGCAGTCAGAGCACTTAGTTCCTGGAATATTTCTCATAGATGGAATATGCAAGAGGGCAGTGAGAAGAGGGAGTTGGATTTTGGTGCATTGGAAGGGGAGACTAATGTTTACTAAGATCTCACGGTATGGTTGGTAAACCTTGTGAAATTTGATTTTCCTTTAATAATAATTAAATGTTTCTCTTCGCCATTTATCAGATTGCATCCCATCTATTCTCATGACCTAATTTACCTCTGTAAAGGTCAAAAAAACTCTGAATTTTAATATTATCATTAGTAATGTAAACTCAGCAGGTGAAAATTATGATAGTGGGTGCTTTGTAGCTGAGAAAAATAAGAAGTGTCATGCTGAGAAATGGACTCAGCAAATAACTTGCCAAGAGCACCATAATACGATTAATCTTTACCAGCAATAGAGTCAGTATCACAGAAGATGAATCAAACTTACTAATTCTGGATGCACATACATACATTTAAAAGTATTTCACTTTAGTTTCTTCTGTTTGCTGCTCCATTTTTATTGGTTAAGGAGATTTTTCATGTCAGTACTTTTTCAAGCTATGAAGGGTATGGTCTTAACACAGATATAGTAGTACAAGTTGCATTGTTTTTGTGTATTGAAGAGAAACACACAACTGTTTTTGAGATCAAGTGTCTTATTTCGTTTGGTAACATCTACACTGGCATATGGTAAAACTAAAAGAAAATGCTACAACCGACACTTTAAATAATGAATGGAGTTAAAGGAATGCAAAAGAATTTTTTTCTCGTTTTTAGATTGTTTTCATTTAAAATATGGCTGTGACAAAACTATGCCAAAAGAAAGTCATCTGCTCACCAGCAGGAGACCACAGTTTAAGCTCAGTGTGAACTGTGACAGCCGTAATTAAATTATAATCCAGGCAGCAGTGATGCTCTTAGCGTTTAATGGGAAACATTCCAAAACTGAAGTTACTCTTTCTTATCAAGAGTTCTCTTATTAAAAGTATGTATGGGATAATCCTAGTTTTTCAAATAAGATTTAAGCAACAACAATATATACACATACATTCATGTATATATATTATCTATTATCTATTATAATATATATTATATATTATACATATATTATATATTATATGTTATATTATATGTATTATATATGTGTGTATATAAAATATGAAAGGTAAATATCTGAATGTTAATAGTGCTTGTATCTGCAGATCAGAATTCCAGTTACTTTTTATTTTATCTATATTTTATAAATTTTCTGCACTATAAATATACACATATTTATAAATATATATATTTGCAATGAGAAAACCAAGAAAGATTATTATGAAGAATTAAGGTGAACTAGGGAATTGTCTTAAAGGTTTAAAAGGAAAAGAAAGAAAAGGAAACAGATTATAAGCTTATGTTATGATCTCCCTAAAAAGTTTATATTTAAATTTGTACATATTGAAGGCACTGATAATAGATACAAACTCAAAATTACCTTTTGTACCTTCTTCAATCTAAAATGGTAAAGAAATTATTTTACTTTAAAATGATGCTGCAACATTTAGGGACCAAAAGTCTGTACAACACCCATAGTGATGGTGGTGTTTTTTTCACTCTGTCTTACACAGTCCTCATAGACTTCCGGTAAATCACTCTAGGCCAAGGGTGCCGACCAAATCCTGTTACTGTCAGTTGGTTTCACCGACAAAGTAAATCCATTTGATTTAATTCAACAGATATTACCAAGAGTCTACTGTTCATTCTTTCAGAAAATACTGGTTGCAGATTTGCTGTGTGCAGGGAACTGTGCTGGCAACTGAAGACACTGTCCCTGTGTAGAGAGATGACCGCGGGTAGAGCAGTCACCTCAAGTCCAGGCAGAGACACTCTGAGGGTGGCAGGGACAACAGGGGCTCCTGTCACCTGCAGGAGAGGGAGGGGGATGGAAGATGGGCTGGAGAGCGCCTCCCAGCCCAGATGCTGTCGTGGGCTCACAACCCCTATCTCCAGTGTTTCTAAAATATTGGAGCCAGTGCTTCTCCTTCGTCTTGTGACCTCTGATTCTTATTATTCTTATCATTATTCTGCTAGTTGTCCAGACTTCGTTTTAAATTGTTGTTTACCTCTTCTCTTTTCTCTGCTTCACGCACAGAGTCTGTCCATCCTTCCTTTAGAACAGCTTCCGTATCCCCTGCTTTTCTCTCTTTTCCCATTATCTCGGTGGTCCTGCCTTATTACCACATGGTTGGGGTGTGGCTGGAGCTCCCCTGGGTCCCCCGGCCCGAGCCTCCTCTCCTGCTCAGCCAGTCCTGCCCGTGGCCCACCCTTACCTTTGGAGTGCCACCTTGACCTCGGCTTTCCCCTGCATACATCTTCCAAACCCGGAGAGCATGCGCGCCGTATCTTCTTCGCCAGCCCTCGCATTCTGCCTTTGAAACCCTTCCTGGCTGCAAGGCCATGGTTACAAGTCACCCTTGTCCGACAGATAAGATGTCACCACTTCTAACAGAAGCAGAGAGCCGGGGTCCCATCCCTGCTAACAGCCTGCTCTTCAGCCAGGTCCCTGCTGGCTTTCTCCCTCCCTCCCCTTTGCGTCCATGACTCTGCCGGACCTCCCCGCCCCCAGCCACCCGCTCATGGGGGAGCAGGGGGCCCCTGCTGGGCTCCCGATACCCAGACTCGGAAGGGGATTCAGTCCCAGTGCTCAACAAGCAATTTTAAATTGACAAGGACCATAATAAGTGCCAGGAGGGCATTCAAGAGAGGCAGCCCAGCACAATGGTTAAGACTCTGGAGTGAGGGAGCACTGGTTCGAATCTCAAGTCTGCTTCTTACCGTGTGACCTTAGGCGAGTCCTTATCCTCTCCATCTTTCATTTCTTCGTCTGTAGTCCTGATCTCCTAGGGCCATTAGGAGGATTGAATGAATTCACCTTTGTAAAGTTCTAATTCTACTACCTGCACAGAGTAAGCACTCTATATTTTTACTAAATAAATATAATCAAGGAGGATCTAAAAAGAAAGGTACCAGGAGAAATGCCTTATGTGGCTATCTCTGGTAACTAAACCACACTGAATTTTCTCTTTCTTTAAAGGCCCTTTTTATGGCCGATAACCAGTTCTCACCTATTTTAATCTTTGTGATGAGAAATCCTGGAAAATCTTGGAGTCGTCTTAGGCCATTATGCACGCACGCTGGGTCCGAGTCCAGCAGCTGCGTCCAGTGCGGTGGCAACATCTCAGCGTGTGAAACGTGGTCGTGCCGTGACGCGGCACCGCCTCTTGGCTGAGGGCAGGAGCCTGCGTGTTTGCTTTCAAATGGTCTCCTCTGAGGCTCCCCTCTGCAGACCCTGGACAGCAAAGGCTTCTGAGGAAAGGGACAGGTGGGTGGGCAGCCCACCACCCTCAGGATTGGCAGCACCAAGCTTCAGCAGCCGGTAACATTACTGAGGCCTTGGGACTTCTGACCCGTAGACAAGTCCTGAGGTCCTGCTCACTCTTGGGGATTGATGCAGTCTTACCTCCCCTTGAACTGTAGGAAATTTTGAAGCTTCCTCAGTTACTCACCCCCATCAATCCTTTTCTCGAATATCCACTTTTTAATTGTTTTTTCTCCCTCTTCTTTCTTTTCTAATTCTTATTGGCATTGAAATCCAAGATAAATATATATTGCCTGTACTAAGCTGGCTGTGTTACTTTGAAGGGAAGCAATAAAGTTAAGGAGGTCATGGGAATAATGAACTAAAAATAATAAGGAAAGGATTATTTTATAATGCTGAGGAAGCTGGATTCTTGGTTCTTAGGAGCTTGGGTAGGTGGAAGGGAACAAAAACAAATCAACAAAGCACAATTCTAGCTCAGTAAATTACTCAAAAAGCTTTTCTAAATGGATGAATTACTTTGATCATTTTGCAAAGTAATTGACAAGGACTCTTCGAGGGGAAATTTCTGCCTTTAAGTAGCTCACCTTTAAGAAGTCTAAAAAAAACTCTGTGATATCTAGTTCCCAGTTATTGAAAACCTCTTCTTCCAGCCCTTTAAAGATCCTTTCTAAGTGTCACAGAAATGGAGTTAAAAGGTGCACTGAGAAAAGATTTATGAGATGTTGTTCATTCTCCTGCCAAATGCAGAATTGTTACTTATTGTGCATTGTCTAGTCTGCAGTGCTTTTTTAACTGTGTCAAATGAAAGGTGTTCTTGCCACTTCCCGTGGAGTACTATATCATAATCCTATTGATCTCACTATATGGAAACTCTTGATCCCCATCCTAATGTTTCCTTCCTAGTGTATACTTTGTCCACCATTAACGATTTGTCCTTAATAATCTCCTTCACTTCCCAACCCTGTCTACCCCTCCCCACACCCAGTGTGCAATCTCTAAGCATGTGGAACACCCTTTCTAGAACATCTAATAGGTACATAATTCTTCAGGGCATATTACATCTATCAGAGTAAAGGATTTGAATGTAATAAAAGATGGAGTCTACTAATATTCTGTTTCTAAAGATGAAACTTTCCCATTCTGAAAAGTTCCTTCTACCTTCCAGAGATTCAGGGTAGGAATGAGTAATAAGAACAGTGATGTTTTGAAGAATGGGGCAAAGTCTTTCTAACTTACGATCTAACATCCCAGTAAAATGTGTTCCCCAATTACTGAATAGGTAAGGTGGCACCTCCTAGGGAGAGAGTATGAAACTCTTAAGGCAGGACCAGGACTTAGACTTGAGCCATGGTTTTTGTACAGTTAGAGATGAAACATAAACTAGTTATGTCCTCTGATATCCTGGAAAGTGTGCTCCTTCTGGTCAGTTTGTCCCTTCTGCAATGGGTTGTTCTCCGAAAAGGTTTTAGCGAGTGTCCATCTGAGGATTTATCATGTGCGACCAGACAGCTGTCCTGGCTTCACTGGATTTATCCTCAGATGGATCTTGCAACCTGGTCATCCCCCGACAGGCGCCCACATGGCAGCCTGAACGTGCCATGGACTGTGTTACAGGAGAGGAACCCTGAGCTTGGGGGAGCCACCTCTTTTATATCAAGCAGTAAGCAAGCCCTTTCTTTGTCCCAGAAGGAGACATCAAGGTTGTGCGCTGCAAACACTAACCTGAGAAATGGGCCATTAAAGGGCTGTCCGGGCCTTGCTTCTAAGTGCAAAACCCTACTTTCTCTCAAGCATCTTGACAAGATGTCATAGAAACCTCAAGTTCAACATTTCCAAAACTGAATCTACATCATCTTCACTCACACTTGCTTCTTTCCTGTCTTCCTTTCCACTGAAGCGCTGGCCCATTCCCAACATTTTCCTTGTCCACCCAGTCACGAGATGGTTTTAGTTCTACCTCTTAAGTGTCTCTTAGGTTTCGCACTCTGCACGCCATTAACTTGGTTTTTGCCCTCATCATGAAAAGGTGAAAAATAGACCATTGCAGTGGGCTCCAACCTGGCATCCCTGCCTCCAGCACCCCTTGCCTCCAAACCAGTATCCCAAAATGCAGAACTGTTCATGTCACTCCTCTGCTGAACGCTCTTCATTTGTTAAGCCTTCCGGGTAAGAGCCAAGCTCCTTATTGTGATCCACCTGCTCCTCCAGCTTCATCTCCTGACATTTCCCGTAAGCTTTCTTACAGACTTTTTGTAAGAATTGCTTGCTGGCTCCTGGGTAAGCATGCACTTCTTGCTGCTTTGGACCCAGTATCCTTAAAAACTTCGCATTCCTTGGCATGTGGTAGGCATGTAATAGCTGTATGCAGCATAAATATTTATTGAGTAACAGGAAGTAAAACCAGGCTTAGCCTAAATGCAGCGAGGGTTTGGCCTGGGGAATTATCCAGCTCCACGTCTTCTCTCTGTATATTCTCTTTACCTTAACCAGTTATAATGCTGGAGCTCTTCTGACGAACCCTGGATGATAATTTAGATTTGAAGGCACTAAATGCAAACATGGAAAGAGGATCCAGATATTGCTTGTACCTGTTTTGTACTTTGTAGACAACCCTAAACTTGCAACCTGCTAATAATTATAATTCTCTTGTTAAATTAAACAACTCTACTAGAAATACAGACAAATCAAATGAACTTTACTTTTCTAAGGAAACCATGAATCATGAATCATTACAACACTCCTCTGCTTTTTTGTTATAGTGAGAAAAGGTGTAAAAAAAAAAAAAGCATAGCACACCAAGTAGCGTTCTAAAACCACTGTCCTGTCTTCTACTCCTTAAAACACATCCATATTAACTTTAAATTTTGTCTCTGGAAAAATGTGTGACAAAAGCATGCACCCATCTCATCAGCTCTGTGACTTTGTCAGCAAGAGTCTGAGCGTTTAATGCGTGCCCAAGGCAGGCTTAGGCTCTGGATGCTAACTCAGTAGTAACTCTTTGAGTGGTCACAAGTCGTATGATGCTGTAGACCCAGGTCTCTTGTTTATATGCTTGGACACACCTTTGACTGTACTGGAAATGGTAGTTCTCCTGCAGATTCTTGAGGCCAACTTATTAATATTCAACTGTAATTGGAGCCTGCCTGCTCAACTTCATTAGGTCCTGTGCCACTTCCCAGCAGAGCTCTTCTCCCTCCTGGAGGAGTCAAAAAAAAAAAAAAAAAAAAAAAAAAAAAAGCCGTATCTCCACCCTGGGCAGAACTCAGAACTCACAGTGGTACCCAAAGGCTGAAGCATCTGCCAAGCCTCAGGTCCTGCTAGACTATTTGTTGGAGCCTTGCAGAGAGGTGTGTCCACTCCACAGTCACTGGCGATGGCCACAGAGGAGCACACCATTTGTGGTCAGCAGAGCACAGGCTGCAATATTTAATCTCAAGAAATACTTCCACAGTAAAGATGCTTGAGATAATTTCTAGCTTCTTAAAATTGTTGAGGCTTCTTTTGTGCCCAAGTACATGATCAATCCTAGAAAATGTTCCATGTGCACTTGAAAAGAATGTATATCCTATTTTTGGGGGTTGTAATGCTCTGAAAATATCCACCAAGTCTAATTTTTCTGTTGTATCATTTAATTTCTCTGTTGCCTTATTTATTTTCTGTCTGGAAGATCTGTCTATTGATGTTAACTCAGTGTTATAATCTCCGACAATGATTGTATTCCCATCAGTTTCCCCCTTTATCTCTGTTAGTAATTGTTTTATGTACTTAGGGGCTCCTATATTGGGTGCATATATATTAACAAGTGTAATATCAGAAAAGTGGTCTTGGGGCTCCTAGCTTTCCCTCATTTACTCAACCTTAAAACATCATCAAAGCAATAGTCAGTGGGGAATATCTGGCCCCTTGTAGACTTGTTGATTCAGTAGCATCTGTTGAGACCTGTTCACAATCCCCTTTCTTTGTGACTCCAGCTTTGGGCATGGGGACGGGTCCTAGGCTGGTCTGCCCTTGCCATCCCTTGCTGGCTCCTGACATGCTGCCTCCCTTGGTGGTCCATTTCCCTCCATAAAGCCAGATTCTCAACTGTGAGATGGTCCCAGAACACCACTCAGTTTTGGCAGTTACAGTGGGCCTGTTGTCTGCTAAACTCTTCTCTGTAATTTCATTTGGCCCCAATTATCATCCAGGCTGTTAATAGATCACCCGTACTTGGAGATACTGTTTCCACTCAGCCCTGAGGTTCATTATTTATATTTTTCTTAAATGATAGTTATCATCCTAGTTAATATTTTTCCATCCTCTTTCCTCTAAAGCTCTTCTAACCCTTCAAACACATTCATGTTATTTTATCTCAGAAAGAATCTCCTCTTTATAAAATGTTCTATTCCCATCTTTGTAAACCTTTGGATTTATTGTTTTCAAGTTCTGGATTATATTTCTACAGCGTCTGGTTCCCAAGATCCCTTTTTGACGTAAGAGGTATAAGAGCATCTGTCATCTCTAATGACCTTTTAGTCTAACTGGCCGCAGACTTGCCTTGGACCGTTCCCTAAACCCTGTCTGCTCTCTGTCCTCACACGCACACTCCCGCCATCAGCCCTAGGCCTCAGCTGGTACCCTCTAGTCGACCACGATCTTCCGTCTTTTCTATCATCACATCACTGTGATGCTCTCATCCTTTACCTAAGCCATCTTCACCTCTCACTCAGTTTTCATCACTCACTCAGTCTTCAGCAGGTAAGTCTTACATTTACAGGAGCCTTCAAAATGCTCACCAGATACTACCACCTGCAGTTTTCCAGGAGAGCCGTTCTCCTTGGCGATTTCTAATTACCCCTAATTTACAAAGTAGTAGCTCATAGGTTAAGTTCAGCTCATAGATCTATTCTGATCGACAAGCACTGAGGGTTTTTTTTTTTTTTCTTCTTCTTTCTTTCTCAATTTGATTGCCTTTGGGTGGGGTTTGTGCTCTTTACATGTTCAACATGCTCCCAACAATTTCCTATATTCTTTTGTCTGGCCAACTTTGTTAATTTGTATTCACTAGCTAAATGTCTATCCTGTAACCAGTTCCAGTCCTTGTAACACCTGCCAGACCAGCCAAGTTGTCCTTCGTCCCTCCCTCCCTATCCTCTGTCCCTCTGACAGAGTCCTCATGATCTAATGGAAACAGTGTCCTTAACTCTTTGTCCCACATGCTGGTCTTTCTTTGAGATCTTGCAGTGAGAAATTTCCCTCCAACAGGACTCAACTATCCTGATGGTCCTACTGTCCCATTTATGCAGGTCTCTGATCATTCGATTGGATTTTGTATTGCATCATTCGCCATTCTGAGCCCTCATTTCAAGTCTGGGAGAACACGAGTTAAATCTTTTTATGTTTTTAAATTTAAAAGGCCATAGAAAGAACTGAAAATAGTCCCGCCTCAGTGTTTCACATATGGTCTTATTGTACAGTTCTTCATTTTTAGTTTCCAAAGAAAAGAATTTCCCAACCTTCACTTTATCTAGCTTTTGCAGTTGTGTATAAGGACATAGCCTTACTCAATGTAAACAGTCCTTGCAACAGTTCTATCTCACCTTCCCAAAAGGCCCTGCCTCCCCACACACTCACACAAATTACTCACAGAGTGTTAGAAATTAGTCCGTATGTGCTTTTCAGGAAAATTCTTCATATATGAAATAAAAACTTGTTAAAGTAGCTACAGTCAAATAGTTTTTGCTAAGAGTTTGATCAAGACATGGACCAAAATGTAAGATAATTTGCACACAATGTGCCACTTTTGCGAAGAGTTGCTCGTCTTGCTGGGAGCAGCAGCTGGGAGAATTAAGTTCTAGAATTACTTTTCTACTCTTGGGCAAATAGATCGAACGCTTACAAAAGTTG
The DNA here is from genome assembly GCF_048773025.1 of Camelus bactrianus. NCBI lineage: Eukaryota > Metazoa > Chordata > Mammalia > Artiodactyla > Camelidae > Camelus > Camelus bactrianus. Next base: position 19,689,182 of record NC_133552.1, read on the forward strand.
ATCTTTAGTTATAAATGGAAGCGATGACCTCTTTTATAGAGTTTAAAAGACCTGGTGGCTTTTGTTGGAATTCACAGACTCTACATAAACACCTGTGTTTTTGTTTTTTAACTTTTTAGGAAATCAATGTGCTGACAGTCGCACTGGTCAACCAAGACCGAGAGAACAATATTGAGAAAAAAAGCCAAGGCTTAAAATCAGAGAAAGAAGCTCTGCTAATCGGTAAGGAAATTCTGTTTTCCTAATCTGCTCTCTCTTAGGTAATCATTCATCTAAACAGTGCTTAAGTAATTCACCTCCAACGTGTTAGTAATTTAAAGAGCTCTGCCTTCTGGTCAGAGGTAGGATGACCTTCATCAAGATTATATCACACACATGTCAAATCAGGGGCATATAAACCAGTGGGGGCTCTGCTCTTCTGTAACCATGGATGTGAGTTGGTTTATCCAACATAAAACTGAGTATAAGAAAAATAGGTTAACTTGTATCTTACATGTTACAAATTTGAATTTCAAAATATGGATGCATCGCTTCCAACTGAGGTCGGGTTGGGTTCAGTGCAAAAGTCCCACACCAAGCCAGACTGCCGGGCTCTGGAGAGGTCCTGAGGTCAGGCCCAAGGCCAGAGCCACCATGCTGATACAGGGCCATCAGAATACAGTGCTGGGCCAATCCAGGCTTCCCTACCTAAGTCTGGATCCATTTCTCCAAGATAAATAAAACGAGCTGGCTGCTAAGAAAGGGGAAGGAAGGGAGGGAAGGAGGAAGGAAGGAAGGAAGGAAGGAAGGAAGGAAGGAAGGAAGGAAGGAAGGAAGGAATGGAGAGAGGGAGGGAGGGAGGAAGGAAGGATGGGAGGATGGAAGGAAGGAAGGAAGGAAGGAAGGAAGGAAGGAAGTTGCTGTTCACCTAAAATTTATTCAGTTGCCCCACAAAATATACCTAGGTTGGCTTTCTCTTTGTTGGGACCCGAGAAAGCTCTAAATGTTCCCTTCTGGTGGTCAGCAGCAGCAGATCCAGAAGTGGTACTTAGTCTCATAAGGAAGAGTTCTTGATGAGGACAGGTTGGTACCATGCCTGGGACCCCAGCTTAGAAGCCTGTGTATTTAAGGCTGTCTCCAAAGTCCTCAAAACCAGAGGAGGAGGAGCCACCAGCCTCACTCCCTGATGCACAGCATTGATTCAAGCTGCACCTTGGCGCTGACCCCAGCATGAGGTTCCAAGTTTAGACTGGCTCCTCCATGGCACGCTTGAGAGTGAGGAATGAGGCCGCTGTACATGTGAGATAAACTGTTCTGTGGTTCGTTACCTGGCAGAGGTACCGCCTGGTGGCATCTTCTAAATACGGCGTGCACTCACCTCGGAATGACAGGCGCATCAGGTCCTGTAGAAGCTGGTGCAGGAGGAATTAAACGCAAAAAATAGTCCAGACTTCATCCATCATATATGGATTTTTCAACTACAGGGTTATTGAATATGACATCAACTTAGAGCTACTCCTCAGAAAACCAATTATTTTTTTTTTCTCTGTGATGATCTACGGCTGTACTAACGGGCCGTGCACAAGTTTCCTAGGACATGCTCATGTGCTGGCAGGTCCGGGAACCCAAAATGAACCCATATGTAGTTGGCAACTGGATTTTTCTTGTTTGGAAAATGTGTCAAACGCTGACAACTGCTTCTCCTTCACCCGGGGTAATAAAGTTGTGATTTCCCCTAGGATGCTTTTAGGGTAGGAGAAAGCACATACTTAAGTGATTAGCCATAAACTTTCCCTCTTTAAGTCTGAATAATGCAGACCACTCGAAGGTTAAAAAAGAAAAATAGGAGTGATTCTCCATTTATTTTATTTCCTTCCCCTTCAGTAAACATATTAGGTACAACCAACTCCAAATTTTTCAAGATTTTCCTTCACTTTTTGGCCTTTTGAACTGGCACACCCATCTTAGCATTCAGGGTTGAGCAGAAGAATGGCTCGGGACGTTCATTTTGAATCAATATATGAGAATGTTTAGGTGGAAGGGAGGCTGGAGATGGACGGTTTTGATTAAACTAAGTTTAGGTGTTTAGTCTTCCCTTCATTTCTCTGTTACTGCTCCACCTCAGTATTTGATTTTACTGTACTTAATGGAAGTTTCATTACAGTTGTGGCTTCCTGCCCAAATCCTACCCCCAAATACCTGGGTACTTACACTGCTGTGTAGTCAAAGAGAGTAATCATCCGAAAGAATGCTGTAGTAGAGAAGGGTCTCCAAGATCGGCGCGACAAGTCCTGCCGAAGGATGCAGTTCCCCCGGCCATTATATGTGTCTCTCTGCAGAGTGAATGTGGTCATTCCTATTTTGCAGAAACCTGAATGTCAGGACCAAAAAGACCTCTCCTGCAGCTTCTGGAATCTAGATAAGGACCACGATAGGGACAGAATGACGGAATATGGGTCCGAAACGGCTCTGGACCAGCTAGAGAGAGAAAGGAGCTTCTCGTGCTGGGTCTGCTCTTTTCTGAAGCATACCCGAGGGCTGAATGGTCCTGAGAGTCCCCCGGACTTCTGATACATCTGGAGGGGTCAGGAATATTCTGCAGTTTCCCTGGAATATTCCCTTAGGATAATTAAACCCATATGTAGGATACAGTAGGCCTGTTCTAAGTCAGTCTACAAGGCCAGGGGCACAGCTAAAAGGTTTTCTCCTTTGTTAGAAATGCTTATTGGCAAAATCTTCATCACATCTACGTGTCTACGGTATATGCTCTATGCAAATATATTCAGATAACACCCTCTTGGGACACACAAATGTCCCATCAGGAATGCACAGTGGCACAAATCTTGATTGCCTGGAAGAGAAGGGGCGTGTCAGAGGGAAATTATTTCAGACACGGAATTCCAGAGAACACAACACTGAGGCTAGAACTTCCTGAACAATGAGCGATCCCAGTTGTGTGTGATCATCTGTGACGTTAATTTATCGGGGCCAAAGAATGGAGTCCTTCCAGACATTCTCATGACCATTTTATAAAACTGGCCTCTTTAAAGCATATGAATTAGGTACACATTACAGAAGATCAGCGGGGTTTCCACTACTTGGAGCTTTGTAGATTGGAATCCTGAGTCCCTCGGGAGTCCCACCATTCTGCCAAACTTTCTGCCTGACAGTTACTGGGGATCAGGTGCTACGTTCCAAGTCAGCTAAAGCAGCTAGGCCCTTGGCATTTTCCTATTGTGATTGCTGGCTTATTTATTTTGCAATCAGTGCTTGTGAAGACAGGTCAGCGTATAACCAAACCTAAAAGAATTACTTTTTTATGGGAGTTTTGGAGGGTAACGTTGGATATCTCAAACCTGTATAGTAACCACACATTAGGTCAGCTTGACCCCACCTGGTGTCTGTGCCAGAACTCCTAGTTCATTTCACAAGTGCCCTCCACGTTGGAGTTGACATGCGTTGAACTTGCGTGGGACAGAATGAGTCAATACTTTTGGTTTAGGACCAAAGCTTTGGAACCATGTTTGGCTGGAAACCACTGGCTATTGTTATGAAGGAGAAAGGATCAAATTGTTTTATTAATTAGGCAGATAGCTCTGAGGAGATGTTGGCTGTGTAACCCTGGGTCTGGATCACTCCATCTTCTCTTGCTTTTAAATTAATTCCAACACAATAGATTTCCAGTCCCAGCAGCCCTCACTGGCACCCTGTTAATGCCAGTCATCGCTGTAAATCCGATCCAAATAGAATCAAAACCTTCTCAACAACTCTGTTTATTAAGTTTCTGTTTAAAACTTCCCCAGGTCCCTGAGAACCACCCTCAAATTCTTAATGATCAAGGAAGCTTTTTTATATTATCATCCTGACTCCTCTGCAAATCAGAACATACGGATGATGGGCAACCAGGATGACTGTCCACACCAAGCCCTCCCCCTACCACCACCACCACCACCACCATTTTCATCACTGTCACCGTTTCACACTTCTGCACACAGCCAGTCTATACCTGAATTGAAACGTTCCCTCTAATACGTGGGTATTAGGAAACAGATGAATGAAATGTAGAGAAAACACTTAAAGAAGGTTGAGTGGTGACTTTTTGGTGTTTTCAGTGAGTAGAGTTGAGGCTATATTTAGCTGCACCTGAGAAAAGCAATCTGGGGAGTGTGTTCTTCTCTGAAAGCTACTGACCATAAAGAATGAGTCATTGACCTAAATCTTGTTTCCAAGACACAAATGTCCATATCAATAAATCAGAAAACATTTGTCAAGAGCCTGCTCTAAAACTTACCAGCCTTCACCGTGGAAAAGAAACATCTGGACAGCGTGTTTAAAAGGCAGAATCTTTGTCCCCACACAGATTCTGTTTGTTGTAAAACTAACATCCGAGGTGCTACTGAAGCAGGCACCTCTGGGACCATGTTTTTGGGAACTACTGGCTGCTGTACGCAAGACCTGCGTCAGCTGACGGCAGGGATAAGACGGTCTCTTCCCTCGAGAAGTTCTTAGACTAGCGAGGAAGAAAGTAGTTAACGGCAATGAAATGGCTATACTAAAATCAGAAACACAGAGAAGGGGCTACTTATGCTGCAGAGGCCTTGTCAGAAGAAAGGACAGTTGAGGGAGTCCTAAAGGATGAAGAGTTTCCTCTGGACAGCAGCTTGAATGAATTTTTTAAAACGTAATTCAGTTCATAGCATGCCCCTACTCAGAACCCTTCCACTGGTTTCCTGCTGTAGTTAGAGCTCAATACCAGGCCCTACGTGATCTGTCCCTCTACCTACCTCTAAACGTAGGCTGTACCACGCTCCAGCCAAGTTTGTTCCTGCCACCTCATTTCCACCTCAGGTCCTTTGCACTTGCTATTGCCTGTACCTGAGTAATCTTCCCCCAGGCTCTCTGTGGCTGACACTTAGGCAGATCCACCTTCACTTGACCGCCTATGTAAAGCAGCACTCCATCAAGCTGGAGGTTACTCCCTATTCAGTCCTATTTCCTGTTTTGTTTTCTGCACTGTGCTTACCACTATCTGAAAATATCTCCTTTATTTTTAATCTATGTTTATCATCTGTGTTGCTTACCTAGAATATAAGTTCCCTGAGAGTCTGTCTGTGTAACGCTGTGTCCCTATGACCTTGGCACTAAAATGTTGCTAAGGAAATGAATTAGTAAAAATCTGGCAGTAAAAATCTAGCACTGTTTGGCTATTTTAAATACTGCTCCCTTGGTCTTAGTGAGGCCTAAAATTAGAATAAGCTAGATGATTTTGATGGGAAAAGCTCAAAATGCCTTTATGTGCTTGTTTAAATGGGCCTTCCTACCGAGAGATTTGCCATAGGTTGTACAGAGCTGGTTTGTGTCTTATTCTAAAGTAGCTTTTAAGGTCCTGAGATGGACAAAAAACTCAAGAGTACTGACAGCCTTTTCCACTCCTTCTTTATTTTCTTAAGTTAGCTACTTATAGTTGTATTTACCACTGTTGGGAAACCCATTCTTAAATAGGGAGACCTTGCTTCCCCATGGGAAGAGCCAAGGCCAATAGTTGAGCCCATCCCTTTGGAAATCCACCAGCTTAGAAACGGCCAAGTTCTCCGCCCTCAGTTCCTAGCATTCCTCTTACCAAGCCTTTGGGTCTTTTCCAGAGGACCATAAATAGTTTCCATTTCTGGCTTTGTGGCATTTTTCATTCAGTTCTGAGTTACAGCTATCCTTTATTTCCATTCTCAGGAAATATCCCAGTTCCTTTAAAGGAGCTACAAGAGGCTTTAGCTGGTTATTTAGGAGGTTTCCCCAAAATGAACCTGATCCAGAATCAGGGCCTAGAAACATTTTTTCCGATGGCATGACATGCTTCTGTGATGCTCCTGTGATGGGCGGGGGCAAGGGGAGGAGGAGGCAGGAGGAGGGCTGCAGTACTTGGGACAATGACTAGTGTTTCCCATTTCTGCTGTATCTCTAGCCGTGCTGAATAACTTGGTTGCCATCCACAGGAACAGCCTGGGGTACCTTTATTTAACTACCTGCTTTGGCCCCACGTGTATCTAGTGGGCAACTGCTAAACTTGTACAAAGAAAAACTAATGGCTTGTTCATATCAGCTACCACTGAGCTGTTTCTCAATACTCTCCTAGGGAAAGATACTCATGTCTGGGTCAGGGTTTCTAATCTGATTTGAGAAAGATACATAGAAATCACATGAGCATTTTTTCCCTTAGTTATATGAGCAAAATCGTTTCAATAAAAAGTTTCCATGCCCAAACGATACAAGTTACTCTGTCCTGAAACCCTAACAGGATGAGTTAAGGTCAGAAATCACTGATGAATAACTCCTCAAAGTTACCTGGTTTTTGAAAGAGTATTACGTTATCAGTTAGTACTGGCAGCCATTTTTAAGGTTCGTCTTTATCTGCATTAACAACAGAACAGTAGACATTTTAAACAAGTATACTGGCTGTTCTCAGTTCTAGAGGATAAATTCATTCAGCATACATTTATTGTATATTGTATTCCCAATACTGAACTAGAACACACAAATATTGTCTAAGGGTAGAGTTTCTTGGGGGTGCAGACCCAAGACTGGGGCCGAGGGACGGTAAACAGTGAGGGAGCAAGTCCATGTACATAAAGGGGTCCCATCATCACAGAGGCAGGAAACGCGGCCGCTCCAGGTCCTCCCGTTTCTGGTATGCCTCAGTTTCCTCCTTCAGCACTTCATCTCCGAGGCCAAGAGTTGTCAACTGCTCCCCCATGGCGCCCAGCACCACCCTCTTCTGAAGCATTCCATTCATTCTGTTGGAGACATTTAACTTCATGTCACACTCCCGTGGGCATTTACAGGAGAGGCGGCTGGTTCCCCGGGAGATGCTGGTGACGCTTTGTCCTGTGGGGATATGGACATGAAAAATGCGGTTTTTTTCTTTATTTGCTGCTCTGGTTGGCACAAAGCCAGATCAGTCCGTCTGCTGCCTGAGCGGATGTCCAGCCGAGGAAAGGGATGTGCCTGCCCTCTTGCAACCAGTCTCTGAGAGCCACGCTCTTGAGGGGCCTCCTTCCCGCCCTGGGAGCATCCTGTTTAAAAGAAGACAAAAGCTTCCCACCAGGAACACCCTCGCCTTCTCCCAAAGCCAGAGCTGACTGCTCCTTCTCTCTTCCCGGTCCTCCTCCTCAGAGGGGACAGGGGCTGCCTCCCATTTGTTGGAGGCTCTCCGCAGAAAGCAGTGGACACAGGATGGTTTGTCCTCAGCCTGGGACAGCAGGGAAAGCCCCACTCACCATCCTGAAATAGAGCAAGTCACCGTAAGAAATCTGTCCCCTCTCTCCCACTTAAGGAATGCCGATGAAAGTGTTATTTTTTTTTAATATTATTCTCATTTATTTTTTAAGTACATCACTCATGAGAGTCTACACTTTAACTCTTATTAGTAACAGAATTACTGAGAGCCATCTTACCAGATTTGAGAATTTCAGAGACAGGGAAGTAGTTACCAGGTCTATAAAGTTAAAACATAGATTAACAAAGTTGAGGGGTGGAGGGTATAGCTCAGTATGCACAAGGTCCTGGGTTCAACCCCCAGTACATCCATTAAAATAAATAAACAAACAAACAAACAAACTTAATTACCTCCCCCTAAGATAGACAGACAGACAGATATTTCCGGAAAGAATCTAAGAGACAGAATTCATAGACTATGATTAAAAAAAGAATACACGTCAAAAATAAGTAAATAAATAGGAGGGGGACAAAGCAATTCCGCTTAAGTATATTAAAAATGGCTATTTGCCACTTAAAGAGATTAAAACTACCATTGTTACCTTCTATCATCACCATTATTTCATTAAAAAAGACATTTTAACAAAAAAAAGAACATAATCTAGAACAAAACAGTAGTTCTTTATATTTTCGGGAAAAGGTCAACCTCGGAAAACGGAGGTTTTTGCTTTATGGAGAAATGTAACGAATCTTTTCTGTCTTCCTCATTCTACTGTCCACCTAGAACACCCTCATAAAAGCAGTGTTCTGAAGACAGGTTTTGGGAGCTTGTCTGGACCCTTCGTTCCCTGTTCTCAGCCTAAGGATCAACTGGGAACTTTTCTTTAAAACCTGACGCTCGTCCAGAGCATCCCGAGCATCACCCAGGTGACCAGGGCTCAGGAGCCCCCGTCTCAGATCAGTCCAGGCCACGCGGCAGTTCACAGGGCGACCTCGTGCAGAAGTGACATGCTCGGCCCAGGCCAGCCCTAACCGCGTTTCATACAAGTGCAGGTCCCCCCTTTGACCTTTGACTTTCAAGCATCAAAGCTTCACAATAAACAGAACGTGCGGGCTCGTCCTCCAGTCTGACTCATCTCAAAGCCGGGTTCAAAGAGAGCCCCAGTTCTCAACAAGCAGGAGCACTCGGCCTGCAGAGTCGGCGTCCTTGTTTTCACTGCTTTGATTTTGGATCTAAGAGCAGGGAGGGTAGGAGGGTAATGTTTTCACTTCAGCCCTGACACCAGCATTCAGCTTCTCATTCGTCAGTACCACGCTGACAGCTGAACTTCACGATGGAAAAGCCTTCTGATTTATAAGCAGACTCCAACCAGACCGTCCGCTGCCGGGCCTTTCCAAATGATCCTGTAACTTACAGCAGCAAGCAGGAGGGAGCAGGACAGCTCCCTTTAGACAAGAGCAGAGGGTTCAGCGAGAGTCTGTGCTTCCTGAGGGGCAGTGAGGGGAAATTCAGATTAAATACTTCTCGCAACCAGCAGCTGTCACCATCAGGGAAACCTGAGGCAGTGTGATCCCCTACAAAGCCGTAGGAGCCATTTTCACACCACAGAGCCCACTGAGGGAACGAAAAGAGAGCATTTTATCCTTCCAATAACTACAATTTGATATTGGTAAATCAAGCAGAAAATTGGTAGCTGAAATGCTTCCATGTGGCTTTGTTTAGAAAGACCTTTGCTCATCTACGTATTATCTCAGAGTCCAGCTTTTCTAACTACTATCATTCCAGGAGACAGCGTTCTCTTTGCCACGGTACTATTACTGTCTTCAGAACGTGCTGTTATTGAATGGCTGCCGAGTGCTGTTAGAAATGGCAGGACCGTGACTTAGCCTGACAAAACTGTCACTGGGGTCCGATGACAGTATTTGACTGAGACTTTTATTTGCCTCTCAGTAATGGCCAACATTTGTCTCTTTAACTTAGGCATCATCTCAACGTTTCTGCACGTCCATCCTTTCGGAGCCAATATAGAGTATCTTTGGTCATACATGCAGCAGCTGGACTCCAAGGTAAGCCCTTCTTCTTAAGTGGGACTCACGTGGCTGAAATTTGGTATGTGGATTGCCGGCTGCGGGTGGACCCGGCGTGAGCCGTGCAGAGGTTCACTGGTTCCTCTCCTTCACAAGACTTGGTTTTGAGCAGAGTTGTCTTCTTTTCACCTGCTTTTGTCTTTGTAGAAAGACCAGCAGTTGTGGAAAATGACAACAACTTTCAGCAGATGCCCAATTACTCTGAAAAGCACATGAGGTATTTAAAAGTGCAGGTTGGCCTTAAAGTTCCCCCAACAAGGGAGAAGTCATGTCAGGGTGACTCAAGAGGCATTATCCTTAGACCATATTCTCACTGGATTCTCTGTTAAGGACACCACACAATAGAGGAAAAATCACCTCAAATAACACAAAGATCTGCTATGACTCTCAAGAAAACTGTTTTTTAGTGGTAGTTTTTCAGCATCATTCTCTAAATGGGAAAAATGACTGTACAGAAGTTCCTCTCAGCTGTGCCCTCCAGGGTCTCACCCCGAGTCAGCCCATCACTCCTCATCTCTCTGGGGCTAGTTTTTCTCCTCCGCAGATCAGCTACGCTCCTAGCCCAAAAAGAGCTCAATTTTATATATAAATTGCGGCGAACAGTGAGGCCTCTGTGGGAAGAAGGTGATGGCCTGGCCTTCACCAGTACTGCCTCGGGCATCCCTGGGAGGGGAGGAGACGCTAGGCCTGTCACTGAGCATCTTGCTGAGTGTCCTGCCGCGAAGGAAAACAGAAATGAGAGTAGAGCCCAGCAAAGCACACGGGAGGTGCAGGACCGGGCGCACGCCCGCAGCTCCCTGGCCCGAACTCACGCACGTAAGTCACTCTGACTCTTCCGTGGTCAGCGTTGATGACAGTACTCCGCTGTCCTCTAGTCTGCATTCAGATGATCTCACCAGTTAATGATCCCACAACTCTTGGCCTTTCTAATGGGTTTATACTTCTCCTTTGCGAGAACTCATCTGGAACAGAAAGTATTTTTCAGTCATAGAGCTTGGTGCCCCCTGAACCTCCAGCAGCTGGTGACAGGGTAGACTGTCCAGCGTGGAGTGTAAGAGTCTTCACATCCAGAGCCGTGTCAGCGCCTTCCCTGTGGCCTCCCCTCCCTTGGATGGGGGTGGGGTGAGGGGGTGATAGAAGGCGCTCGGTTAACACAGATGAAACGAGCAGGAGGAGGAACGATACGATATTCCTTCGTTGAAAGCAAGCTCTTTGAAGGGCTTGTTTTTTCCTTCTCCAATATCATTCTTCCTAATATCACCACTACTATTGCCTGGAGGAGTAAATGAAATACTGCTTGCACCGAGGTACCTGGTGTAGAACCAGCCCTGAGGGATGGTTTCTATTGTTGCTGTTATGCTTCCTGAATCGCTCACATTTCTTTCCTCCCCTTTCCGGAAATCTCAGGTGGGAAGCCTTTGTTGAGAAGCAGTTGTGTCAGCATGAGCTGAAATGGCCAAGGAGTCCTCTTACTGTTCATCTAAGACACTGCAGGGCTCTTGCCTCCTCTGCCTCGGCAGTGCCGGTTGATGATCTGTGTGTGTGTGTTGCACACGTGTGTGTGCGCATCTCCTGCACAAGTGTGTGTGTGCGCGTCTCCAGGCTGCATCACCTGGCACAGTGATAATTAGTTATTCTGATGGGTGGGAGCTCCTGTTATATTTCCACCCTCAGGACAGTGTCCACCGTGTGCCGTCCACCAGCTCAGGGGAGACCTGTGACTCTGAGTCTCTGAGGAGAGACTCACACTCCTGGTCTCTGGCCAGCAGACGATGGGCCTTTCCAGAAGGGATGCAGTCAAGGGGAATCCCATCTCATCTCAGACTGGTACTTGTATTTTAGAAGATAATGAAGAATTTCCCTCGCAGTGGAAATACACAGGGTCTCCCTGAGACAGCCCTCCATCCCCTGAATGAAATGCTCAGTGGAGCTGTCAAATTCTCTCCTTACACCTGAGGTTAAAAATATATCAAGAAAGTGTTCTGGCTAAAATTCCTAGGTACCAGGGATTGGACCCAGTACTCTCTCTATTCTAGTGAAGCTGAGAGGATATTTAGACTTTTTAATGCAGAGAGCAATTTATTGCTGTTTACTGGAAGTCCATATCCTCATGGCTTTCAGCAGGAAACAAACTAATGAGAGGTTTGCCTTCTAAGTACCCACCAGGGCCTCATCCCTGCATCAGCAGCCCAAAGGCTCAGGGTCCCGGAGCTGCCGCCAGCCCGGATGCTGAGACTCTCCTGCACATGGGCCTGGGGCACCTGCCCAGGTTAACCAGAACGAGCCAAGCATCCTGGGCCCCCCCCAGGGTTTCAGTTAATGTTGCTTTAAGGCAGTGGATTCTGCCTGGCTTCCACAGCACAGGTTTGCTGACTCTGGGAAGATGGCTTTGTGTGTGTGTGTGTATATATATATATTTTTAATTGAAGTATAGTCAATTTACAATGTGTTAGTTTCTGATGTACAGCATAATGCTTCAGTCATACATGTACACATATTCATTTTCATACTCTTTTTCACCACAGGTTACTACAAGATATTGAATATAGTTCCCTGTGCTATGCAGTATGACTCGTTGTTTATCTATTTTATATATATATATTAGTTAATATCTGCAAATCTTGAACTCCTAATTTATTTCTTCCCACCCCCTTCCCCACCAGTAACCATAAGTTTGCTCCCTATGGGTGAGTCTGTTTCTGCTTTGTAAATAAATTCATTTGTCTTTTGTTAGATTTCATGTATGTGATACTATATATATTTTTCTCTTCCTGGCTTCACTTAGAATGACATTCTCCAGAAACATCCGTGTTGCTGCAAATGGCATTATTTTATGATTTTTATGGCTGAATAGTATTCCATTGTATAAATATACCACAACTTTTTTATCCAGTCATCTGACAATGGACATTTAGGTTGTTTCCATGTCTTGGCTATTGTAAACAGTGCTGCTGTGAACATTGGGGTGCAGGTGTCTTTTTGGATTAAGGTTCCGTCTGGATATATGCCCAGGAATGGGATTGCTGGATCATATGATAAGTCTATTTTTAGTCTTTCGAGGAATCTCCATACTGTTTTCCACAATGGCTGCACCAAACTACATTCCCACCAGCAGTGTAGGAGGGTTCCCTTTCTCCACATCCTCTCCAGCATTTATCATGGACTTTTGACCATTCTGACTGGTGTGAGGTGATACCTCACTGTACTTTAGATTTGCATTTCTCTGATAATTAGCGATATTGAGCATTTTTTCATGTGCTATTGGCCATTTGTATGTCTTCATTGGAGAATTGCTTGTTTAGGTCTTCTGCCCATTTTGGATTGGGTTGTCTGGTTTTATTCTTATTAAGTTGTACAAGCTGTTTATATATTCTGGAGATTAAGCCCTTGTCAGGCTCATCTTTTGCAAATATTTTCTTGCATTCCATAGGTTGTCTTTTTGTTTTGCTTATGGTTTCCTTTGGTGTGCAAAAGCTTGTAAGTTTAATTAGGTCCCTTTCATTTTTGCCTATATTTCTATTGCCTGGGTAGACTGCCCTAGGAGAACATTGCTAGGATTTATGTCAGATAATGTTTTGCCTATGTTTTCTTCTAAAACATATAGGGGTTTATAGTGTCTTGTTTTACGTTTAAGTATTTAAGCCATTTTGAGTTTGTTTTCGTGTATGGTGTGAGGGTGTGTTCTAACTTCATTGATTTACATGCGGCTGTCCAGTTTTCCCAACACCATATGCTGAAGAGACTGTCTTTACTCCATTGTATGTTTTTGCCTCCTCTGTCAAAGATTAACCAAAAGTCCGTGAGTTTATTTCTGGGCTCTCTATTCTGTTCCATTGATCTATATGTCTATTTTTGTAGCCATACCATGCTGTTTTGATTACTGACGCTCTGTAGTATTGTTTGAAGCCTGGAAGGGTTATTCCTCCAGCTTCATTCTTTTTCTTCAGGATTGCTTTGGCAATTCTGGGTCTTTTGTGATTCCATATAAATTTTGGATTATTTGTTCTAGTTCTGTGAAAAATGTCCTGGGTAATTTGATAGGGATCGCATTAAATCTGCAGATTGCTTTGAGTAGTATGGCCACTTTAACAATATTAATTCTTCTAATTCAGGAACATGGGATATCTTTCCATTTCTTTAATTCATCTTTAATTTCCTTAGTCAGTGTTTTGTAGTTCTCCACATATGTCTTTCACTTCCTTGGTCAGAAGGAAGATGGCTTTTTAAAAAGTCCATTTAGAACCACAGTTTCCTTAATATCAGACAGCATCCCCATGACCACAACTGTTGTAAGGTACGGTTTAGATTCTGCCTCTCCCAGTGCCGATGGAGATAAGGAAAGAGGGCTTGTTCAGCCGGTGGAGCTGTTTTTCTTAGGATTTCCCCGAAGGCCACAAATGGGAAAAAGAATGATGAGAAATCGAAAGAGAGACAGGAATTAATTTAAAGTATGCTGGGCAAGTAAATTGCATATGGTTCCCTAAGACTGTGTAGCCCCCAAATAGGCCACTTTCCACTTAAAACACTGTTCCTGCTCTTGATAATTGTATTTGCTTATTTTTTTCCTTCTCAGTCTCTTCTACACTCACTCTTGTTCACTCAGCTCTCTTGTATCAGAAATATGTGACCAAGTCAGAAAGATGCATTCAGAGGAAGACAGGGCTAGGGTGGTGGGGGGAGATGGCTTCCAGAAGCTTTGCTGAGTCTAAACTCACACCCTTGGCACAGGCATACAACACTATCTTGAAGATGCTTTCTGCTCAGTATCTGGAATCTCTCACGTCAGCCCAGAGCCCTCCAAGCTCACTCACTGACCCTAAGCAGCAAGGAAGTCACATTTGAGTTGAGCATCAGCAAATGAGTATTTCCTTACAGTCAAGTGGAGGGAGTCATCCGCTCTTCCCTCTATTATGTCATCTCTAAGAGACTGAGACCCAGTTCTCCAGGTTTGTCAGGCTCTCCCCATTACGTACCTAAAGCCTCTTCCCAAGACCCACCAAGTGGAAGATTTGATTCTGAAACCAGACTCAACATAATGTTGCCACAGATGCTGATTTAGGAAGAGCTGCCATCTGGGGTATGACACCACGTTCGGTGATGAGCTCGGGTACTTCTGGGCTTGTGTACATTTTCCACCAGAGGGGCAAACCATTTGCCATTCTGTACTAAAAGCATACCTCTGAGATACAAAATATCTTGTCAGTTCCAAGGCGATTCAAATCTGCCTTAATTGGAGAGCATTCTTTCCCAGACAATAGCTAGGCAGTAAGGGTGGAGGAAAAGTCCCAAGTAGTGTTTGTAAGACTGCCCACCGGAATAATCTTTAATATTACGTCTGTTCTGGTGTTCTGCTGGATGGCCACCTGTCACAGTATGTTAATGAGTGAATGAGATTCTGTTGTTTAGACAGAGTATCATGAGTATGTTTTTTAGATATCGCAGCACCTCTGGAAAGCATATGAAGCGCTGGGGGGAACAAGATTTCCATTTGGCTGCATTAAAAAACAGGAAGGGAAGTTGCTCATCCACAGAAAGAGAAATTGGCAAGGTTACTAGGGTCTCAATGACAGTTCCGCTAAGTCACTGCTTTTCACAAACCCAGCGCTGTCTAGGGACCAGGCAGAACAGCGAGTGGCCAGGGTACAAAAGAAATCTAAGAAAGGATCCTGTTCTCAGAAAGCCTGGAGTCTAGATGAGGAAGTGACATATTTATGTCATTCTCAACTAACTTGAGAATCAGCTGTGAGCTAAGGCAGCACTAAATTTGGCAGGCAGGTATTTAGTGAAATAGGAGAGAGAGAAGGGCGAAGTCACGACTAACAGGGGGTGCCCTTGAGTCTGCGCTCCTTCTTGGGACTTCCTCTGGGGCACCTGAGCTGTCACTGCGCATTTCTCCTCTTTCTCCCCTCCCTCCCTTCTCTCATTTTCCATCCAGATCCTTCCTTTTCTCCTTCTAGTTCTTTCCTTCTCTTTATCTTCTTCCTTCTTTCCTGTTCTTTGCCTCCTCCCTCCTTCCCTTCCTCCCTGTTCCTCTTCCTTCCAGTCCTTTCCTTTTCTTTTCCTTTTTCTTCGCTTCTGTTGATCTTTCCTTTTTCCTCCCATACTTGCTCCTTTGTGTCCTTCCTCCCTCCCCACCTGCATTCTGTACCTCTCTCGGAGGACATTTGCTGCAAGGTGTCTGTGTGCTAACGCCGTGCTCTGCCCAGGGTTATGGAGGATGAACAAGATTTAAATGTGCACTAAAGGTGAACCGTCAGTTTGTCCTGTGGAAGGGAATCTGGTCTTGCAACTGGTTTCTCTGACTCTCCAGCCTTGACAAAGCCTGTGTATTTTCAGTCCCTCAAGCAGGAACCCCTCTGCACTTGCTTCCCTTGCCTGACTAATACGGGACATGGAGCCAACCATCCCCATAGTAAAATTGATTTATGCATGCTGGTGTCAATTTATACATGTGCTCAGAGGCCTGGCAAGGAAGCCGTGGGCTTGGGCTAGAGTCAGCAAATCAGAAAACAAATCAAGCGCATCTGACGAATTACCTGCGTGGTGTTACCAGCACACAAGCACCTTGGTTACAAGGAGACTTCATTCCTTCTCATCTTTTCTTTTCTTTTTAATTAGAGCAAATCAATCCTTTTTCAAAGAATATATGTTAGACTTCAGACCTTTTAAACAAAACAGGAGTGGAGGGGTCTCCTGACAACATCAAAGACTAAAAAGACGCAGCCCACCAATTTCTTGGACCAGAAGCCAGCTGGGTAAGAGGGTAATAAAAGCATCATGTTTATGACAGTCCTCCCCACTTTCTAGAGCACCAGTAAGTGGTATATGGGAAAATGAGATTTCACAGTCACAGCACGTTTCTGACCTATATCGCAATACCGCACGGGATGCTCTTAACCGCGTGTCTCCGATGCGCCTCGCAGTATCCTTGTGAGAGCACGGAAGCAGTGCGGTGAGAGCAGGGCTGGATTCAGCATCAGAAACCCTGCAGCAAGTCCAAGCCCCTCCACTCACCGGCTGGGCGAGCAGCAGCCCTTCCCCGGACGCCCGCGTTCCATCTATGACAGGCAGGAGCTGAGGGAGAATCGCCGACCTCAGGCGGGATTCGGGCAAGGGGCTCCTGCACGACTGGTGGGGAAATGGGTACGTTGCACTCTGAGCTCAGCCGGTGAGGTCTGGGTGCTTTGTTTCATGTGATGAGTCCATGGCTCTTTCAGTTCTCAAGACCCGGGAATGATTGGTAGGAACAGAAAGGACGTTGTGAAGGCAGAATTGCAGGAGCTGGCATGTTTTTATGAGGAGGAGAAGAAACAGAATTAAAGTAAATGAAGGTATTTGTAAAGTAAAAATTCTGTGGTCATAGGGTAAAACAGGACAAACTGAATTTTCCTGAATTTGTCTTGAAAGCTCCAAAACGTCATTTGTCATACAGGTCATTTTGTCAGGGTAGGGAAAAGGTTTAAAAGCCATCAAACTAATATGAAAGCAGTTACTCCTTGATCTTTCTTCTCGCGTGAGATATAAACATCTTTAAGGAAATGCTTTAGAATTTGGCCTCATTAAATGGACGCGTTAGGTAGGATTTCATTTGAGGCGCCTGCTCTGTAATTGTGACACATCTCTGGCCACATCATTTACATCTTCGTGGTAGAATCAAGCTGTTACCTTGCACTACCAACAGCAAGTGAGGGTTAATTACTTTTAAGGACACTAATTTCCACTATACTAATTCCTGGCTAATTGGTTATTCAAACTAGTCATGAGAATTTC
Organism: Camelus bactrianus; assembly: GCF_048773025.1. Taxonomy (NCBI): domain Eukaryota; kingdom Metazoa; phylum Chordata; class Mammalia; order Artiodactyla; family Camelidae; genus Camelus; species Camelus bactrianus. The sequence goes on from NC_133552.1 coordinate 19,706,228, forward strand.
AAATCCGAGTTTCACCACTTCTTAGCTGTGTGACCTTTGACAATTGATGTAACATCTCTGTGCCTCAGTCTTACAGTCCATAAAAATGAGTTTTTATGGGTTATAACGTATATTAAATGACTTAATATATGAAAAGCATTCACACCTGTATAGGGCACACAGTTAAGTGCTTCTAAGCGTTGGTTGCCATTTGTTTTGTGCTTTAAAGTACACAAAAGACCTATCACATTCTCTCAGTTTGAGATCTTTGCCACAACCTAGCAGACAGATGAATTTTATATGGCTTGCCCATGGACCGGTGCTGATATGTGGTGGGGCCAGGACTCAAATCCAGGTCCTTAGAGCATTCAATGGACTTCTTTCCAATTGCCGGGTCAGGTCAATGAAAAAACACCCAAAGAGATTAAGTGACTTAGACAAGATGGTAAAGCTAGTTAATGGTCATTCCATGACTATGATCCAGTCTTTTGCCTCTATATCTCTTCCTTCCAGCAAGTGAAGGGTTTATTTGCTTGTTTAATGAGCTTTTTGATGAGATAATGCACTTAAAGCACATACTCTGTGCCTGGCCCACGGGAGGACTCAGGAAGTTTATGAGCTGGCGGAGTTGGGAACTTCCAGATTTTTGCTATGGATGTTGGTATCACTGTAAAATAGTATTCATCACAGAGGAGCCCTGTCCTCCTGTACTCGGACACTGGCCCCATGGTCCCCATCTGTGAGCAGAGAGGCAGTGACCAAGTAGATTATCTCCAGTCCCCGTCCCCCATGACGACTGGCATCAGTGTCTAAGAACAAGGCCGGGGAGCCTGGATTGACGCCCCAGCTCCACACTGACTGCCTGGGTTACCTAATCTCTATGGACCTCAGTTCCCTCATTTGTAAATTATTCCCTCTCTTATAGGAGTGTGGTGAGAATTAAAGAAAATTTGTTCAGAAGCATTTGGCAAGGAAAAGGGTCTCAGTGACTGTGAGTTGGTGCACTTTTCACAGTCAGCTGTGGGGCTGCTGGGTGGGATGGCCTGACCTGACCCCAGCTGGCCTCCTCCAAAGACATAAACTTTAGATCAGATCTTTATTTTCCCAACAAGAATTCAACTTTTTCTCTCGTTCCTAATAAGTAGCACAAGGCTCCTTTCCTACTTTTCCAAGGGAGGAGACAGTTACGCTGGAAACAAGGCTGTGGTTGGGCTGGCTGTTCCTCCATCTGTCACCTTCAGTGTGGCCTCTGCTTGATCTGGAAAAGGACTGTTTATCCCAGGGGTGTCACTTGAATTTGACTGGGGACTGGAGCCGAACACAGATTCCCTGTGCTGTCCTCCAAAACAAAGAAGTGGACTTGTTAAGAGGTTACCTTGACCTCATGAAGCTTAAGGGATACTGCCTTCTGGACCAGCTAAAAACGGCTTGGCCACATCTCTCTCTCTGTACTTGTTTTCTTTGGCTTCTGAGCATGGAGCTTGACCTGCCTACAACAGAAGGTTTTACGTTACCATGTAGTAGCCGATCAGCATTGCCTAAAATGGATATAAATATAGAAAGCATACTTGTGCCAGGCCCTGTGTTACACTTTACATACAATGCTCACAACCACACTACGAGATTGTTATTTCTGTTACACACATGAAGAAACTGAGAATTACAGCTAATTTTTAAAATGAAAAAATATTTAATCTTAAATTATAATAATCAAAGGACTATCGAGGGAGCAAAAAACTATTAATGTCTGTACTTTTTTTAATTTTCTTAATTTTTAAAATTGAAGTATAGATTTTTTTTTACAATGTTGTGTTAGTTTCAGGTGTAGAGCAAAGGGTCTCAGTTATACATATGTATATAGTTCAGATTCTTTCCCATTATAGGTTATTACATGATATTGAGTATAGTTCCCTGTGCTGTATGGTAGGTCCTTGTTGGTTATCTGTTTTACGTACACTAGTGTGGATCTGTTAGTCGCAAACTGCTTATTTAGCCCTCCCTCCCCTTCCCCCTTTGATAATCTTAAGTTTGTTTTCTCTGTGAGTCTGTTTCTGTTTTGTAAATAAGTTCATTTGTATTATTTTTTTAGATTCCACATATAAGCAATATCATATGATAATTTGTCTTTCTCTGTATAACCTACTTCACCTAGTACGATAATCATCCTTGTTGCTACGACTGGCATTATTCCATTCTTTTCTATGTCTGAGTAGTATTCCATTGTGTGTGTATGTATATATACACACACACATATACCACATCTTCTTTATCCAGTCATCTGTCAGTAGACATTTAGGTTGCTTCCATGTCTTGGCTATTGTAAATAGTGCTGCTATAAACACTGGGGTGCATGTGTCTTTTCAAAATAGAGCTTTTTCCAGATCTATGCCCAGGAGTGGGATTGCTGGATCATATGGTAAGTCTATTTTCAGTTTTTTAAGGAACTTCCATACTGTCCACAATAGTGGCTGCACCAATTTACATTCCCACTAACAGTGTAGGAGGGTTCCTTTTTCTCCACACCCTCTCCAGCATTCATTGTTTACAGGCTTTTTAATGATGGTCATTATTTTTGGTATGAGGTGATAAGTCACTGTTGTTTTGATTTGCATTTTTCTAATAATTAGCAGTGTTGAGTATTTTCTCATGTGCCTGTTGGCCATCTGTATGTTTTCCTTGGAGGAATGTCTATTTAGACCATCTGCCCATTTTTTGATTGAGTTGTGTTTTTGTTACTGTATGAGCTGTTTGTAATTTTGGAAATTAATTCCTTGTTGGTCACATCATTTGCAAATATGTATTCTCATTCCGTAGTTTGTCTTTTCATTTTATGGTTTCCTTTCCTTTACTTTGCAAAAGCTTTTAAGTTTAATTAGGTCCTATTTGTTTATTTTTGTTTTTATTTCCATTACTCTAGGAGATGAATCCAAAAAAATATTGCTGCAATCTATGTCAGAGAGTGTTCTGCCTATGTTTTCCTCTAGGAGTTTTAGAGTCTTTAGGTCTTTAATCCATTTTGAGTTTATGTTTGTATATGGTGTTAGAGAATGTTCTAATTTCATTCTTTTACATGTAGCTGTCTGGTTTTCCCAGCACCACTTACTGAAGAGACTGTCTTCTCCATTGTATATTTTTGCTTCCTTTGTCATAGATTAATTGATCATAAATGTGTGGGTTTATTTCTGGGCTTTCTATCCTGTTCCATTGATCTGTGTCTCTTTTTGTGCCAGTACTGTACTGTTTTGATTACTATAGCTTTGTAGTATAGTATGAAGTCAGGGAAGCTGATTTCTCCAACTCCTTTCTTTTTCCAGATTGCTATAGCTATTCAGAGTCTTTTGGGTTTCCATACAAATTTTAACATTCTTCGTTCTAGTTCCATAAAAAATGCCATTGGTAATTTGATAAGGATTGCACTGAATCTGTATCTTGCCTTGGGTTCTATGGTCATTATAACAATATTGATTCTTCCAATCCAAGAACACAGTATATCTTTCCATCTGCTTGTGTCATTAATTTCTTTCAACAGCATCTTACACTTTTTGGAGTACAGGGCTTTTACCTTGTTAGGTAGGCTTAGTCCTAGGTATTTTATTCTTTTTGATTCAGTGGTAAATGGGATTGTTTCTTTAACTTCTCTGATACTTTGTTGTTAGTGTTCAGAAATCCAACAGATTTTGGTGCACTAATTTTGTATCTTGCAACTTTACTGAATTCATTGATGACCTGTAGTACTTTTCTGGTAGCATCTTTAGGATTTTCTATGGATAGTATCATGGCAGAGTTTTTATCATAAATGGATGTTGAATTTTATCAAAAGCTTTTTCTGCATCATATGAGATGATCATATGGTTTTTATTCTTCAGTTGTTAATGTGGCATATCACATTGCAGATACTGAAAAATCCTTGCATGCCTGGGATAAATCCCACTCGAATCCTTTTAATGTAGTTCTGGACTCAGTTTTTTTGTTGAGGATTTTTGCGTCTATGTTCATCAGTGATATTGGTCTGTAATTTTCTTTCTTTGTGATATCTTTGTCTGGTTTTGCTATCAGGGTAATTGACAGTGGCCTCACAGAATAAGTTCAGAAGTATTCCTTCCTCTTCAATTTTTTGGAATAGTTTCAGAAGAATAGGTGTTAACTCATCTCTAAACGTTTCGTAGAATTTATCTGTGAAGCCATCTGGTCCTGGAGTTTCATTTGTTGGGAGTTTTTTAATTTCTAATTCAATTTCAGTGATGGTAATTTGTCTGTTAATATTTTCTATTTCTTCCTGGCTCAGACTTGGGAGATTACGCCTTTCTAAAACCTTGTCCATTTCTCCTAGGTTGTCAATTTTATGGGCATATAGTTGCTCATAGCAGTTTCTTATGGTCCTTTGTATTTCTGTGGTGTCACTTGTAACTTCCTTTTCATTTCTGATTTTGTTGATCTGGGCCCTCTTCATTTTTTTTTCTTGATGAGCCTGCTGTTTATCTTTTTAAAGAACCAGCTTCTAGTTTTATTGATCTTTTCTATTATTTTTTTAGTCTCAATTATTTCTGCTCTCATCTTTATGATTTCTTTCCTTCTACTAACTTTTGAGTTTTGTTTGTTGTTCTTTCTCTAGTTGCTTTACATGTAAGGTTAGGTTGTTTGAGATTTTTCTTGTTTCCTGAGGTAAGTTTATATGACTATAGACTTCCCTCTTAGAACTGCTTTTGCTGTGTCCCATAGCTTTTGGATCATAGTGTTTTCATTTCCATTTGTTTCCAGCTATTTTTTTAATTTCCTCTTTGACTTCTTCAGTGATCCATTGTTTGTTTAGTAACATATTGTTTAGCCTCCATTTGTATTTTTTGCAGTTTTTTTCTTGTAGTAGGTTTCTAATTTCATAGCATTGTGGTCAGGAAAGATGCTTGATATGGTATCAGTTTTCTTAAATTTACCAAGGCTTGCTTTGTGGGCCAGCATGTGATCTAGCCTGGAGAACATTCCATGAGCACTTGAGAATGTGTATTCTGATGCTTTCAGATGGAATGGTCTATAAATATCAATTAAGTCCATCTGTTCCACTGTGTCATTTAAGGCCTATGTTTCCTTACTGATTTTCTGTCTGGATGATCTGTCCACTGATGTAAGTTGTGGGGGTTAAAGTCTCCCACTATTATTGTGTTACTGTCAGTTTCTCCTTTATCTCCATTAACATTTTCCTTATATATTGATGTTTTCCTATGTTGGGTGCATATATATTTACAATTGTTACATCTTCCTCTTGGATTGATCCCTTGATCATTCTGTAGTGTCCTTCCTTGTCTCTTGTAAGTCTTTATTTTAAAGTCTCTTTTGTCTGATGTTAAGTATTGCTACTCCAGGCTTCTTTTGATCTGAGTTTTCATGGAATATCTTTTTCCATCCCCTTACTTTCAGCCTGCATGTGTCTCTAGAGCTGAAGTGGGCATCCTGTAGACAGCATGTATGTATGTGTGTGTGTATATATGTATACATATATAACTTATTTTTGTACTCATCCAGCCAGTCTATGTCTTTTGGTTGGAGCATTTAATCCATTTAAGGTAATTATCTATATGTATGTTCTTATAGCTGTTTTGTTCATTGTTTTGGATTTGATTTTGTAGCTGTGTTTTTCCCCCTTTCTTTTGTTCTCTTGTGATTTGGTGACTATATTTAGTGTTGTTTGGATTCCTTTTTCATTTTTTTAAATTGAAGTATGTAGTCCATTTACAATGTGTCAGTTTCTGGTGTACAGCATAATAGTTGTCTTACATATACATACATACATTCATTTTAATATAATCCTTCTTCTTTTTCATGTGTATATCCATGATAGATTTTTGGTTTGTCGTTACCATGAGGTTTTGGTATAGCAGTCTATATACACACACACACACACATATATACATATACACATATACATACATATAGCCATATGTGTCTACATAGTATACATATGGTTGTTTTAAGTTGCTGATCTCTTAACTTCAGATGCATTTTAAGTACTCTGCATTTGTACTCTCCTTCCCTCATGATTACTAATTTTGATATCATATTTTACATCTAGTTGTTTTGTGGATCCCTTAACAGTTTATTGTGGATATAGATGATTTTATTACTTTTGTCTTTTAGTTTGTGTGTGAATGGTTTCCTGCCTTTACTGTATGTTTGCCTTTACCAGTGAGCTTTTCCATTTCATAGTCTTCTTGTTTCTAGTTGTGGCCTTTTCTGCCAAGAGAATTTGGTGGTGCTGAATTCTTTTAGCTTTTGCTTGTCTGTAAAGCTTTTGATTTCTCCATCAAACTTGAACAAGAGACTTACTGGATGGAGTATTCTTGGTTGTAGGGTTTTCCATCTCATCACTTTAAGTATATCGTGCCACTCCCTTCTGGGCTGCAGAGCTTCTGCTGAAAAATCAGCTATTAACCTTATGGGAGTCCCCCTATATGTTGTTTCTTGTCCCTTGCTGCTTTTAATATTTTCTCCTTATCTCTAATTTTTGTCTACTTGATTACAATGCATCTTGGTGCATTCCTCTTTGGGTTAATTCTGTTTGGGACTCTCTACACTTCCTGGACTTGGGTGACTGTTTCCTTTTCTAGGTTAGGGAAGTCCTCAGCTATTATCTCTTCAGGCCCTTTCTTCCTCTCTTCTCCTTCTGGGACCTATAATGTGAATGTTTATGTGCTAAATGTTGTCCCAGAGGTCTCTTAAACTGTATTCATTTATTTTCATTCTTTTTGTTCTTTATCCTGTTCCACAGCTGTGGTTTCCATTACTCTGTCTTCCAGCTCACTGATCCATTACTTTGCCTCATTTTTTCTGCTATTGATGTCGTCTAGTATATTTTTCATTTCAGTTATTGAATTCTTCAACTCTGGTTGTTCTTTATATTTTCTAACTTTTTGTTAAAAACTTCTAACTTCTCTTTCTCTGCATCCATTCTTACTGTCATTACTCAGAACTTTTTCTCAGATAGACTGCCTATCTCCACTTCACTTAGTTGTTCTCCTGGCATTTTTATCTTGTTCCTTTGTGTGGAATATATTCCTCTACTGCCTCATTTTGTCTAAATTTTTATTTGTATTTTTATGCATGTTGTAGGTTAGTTACATCTCTTGACTTGGAGAAGTGGCCCTCTGCAAGAGACGTCCTATGTGTCCCAGCACTGAACTCCCCTCTTGTCACCCAAGGGCCAGCTGGCCCCAGGGTAGGGTGCGGTCTGCATTTGTGGACTCAGTTCGGCAAGCTGTGGGATCCTAGTTGTCTTGCTTCTGATGTCTGCCCCCTGGTAAGTGAGGTTGATCCTAGAGGCCTTGCTTGTGTAGGCTTCCTGGTAGGAGGGACCAGTGATGCCTGCCCACTTGTGGGTAGAGCTGGGTCCTGGCCCTCTGGTGGGCAGGGCTGTGTCTGGAGCCATATCTAAAGGTGACTGTGTGCTCAGGAAGTCTTTAGACAGCTTGGTTGCTGATGGGTGGGGCTGTGTTCCCGCCTAGTTTGTTGTCTGGCCTGAGGCATCCCAGCATTGGAACCCATAGGCTGTTGAGTGGGGCCTGGTCTTGGTGCTAATGACTCAAGCAAGATGTCAGCCTCCAGGAGAGTTCATGCAGATGAATACCCCCTGATATGGCCTCCACCAGTTTTTATGTCCCCGGGGTGAACCACAGCCTCCCCAGGAGACCCTGAAAGACTAGCTGGTAGGTTTGGCCCAGGCTTCTATAAAGTTAACTGCTTTTGCTCTTGGTCCCAGCGCATGTGAGATTTTGTGTGCACCCCTTAAGAGTGAAGTCTATATATATTCTCTAGTCCTCTGGAGCTCCTACAATTAAACCCCACTGGCCTTCAAAGCCAAATGCTCTGTTCGCTCCTCTTTCAGATGCCAGACCCCCAGGCTGGGGAGCCTGACACAGGGCTCTGAACTCTCATTTCTATGGGAGCTACTCTGCACTATAACTATTCTCCGGTTTATGGGTCACCCAGCCAGGGGTAGGAAATGGAATTTGATTACATCATGAGCACGCCCCTCCTACCATCTCATTGTGGTTCCTTCTTTATTTCTTTAGTTACAGAATATCTTTTATGGTAGGGTCCAGTCTTTTTTATTGATGCTTGTTTGGCAAGGTCCTCCTACTCCTCCATCTTGTAATTCCTTCAGCCTCAGAATTACAGCTATTAAATGACCTGCCCAAGGTCACAAAGATTGCTCAGGGCCTAGCCCAGATTAAATTTCAAGTTTGTCTGATTCAACTCTTCATTCTTGGCCTGGGGTCGGCATGGGCATCAGGGAAGCTGGATGGGAGCGTAGCAGGACCACAAGCTCACCTCTCCTCGCAACTACAAGAAAAGCATGACTAACCGCTAAACAACCATCAAAAAAAAAAAAAAAAAAAGACTGGAACCTAGCAACAAAGATCACCTTCAACTGAAAACATAAAAGTCAACAACAGCAGGTCAGAAGTAGGGGTGTGCTCATGATATAATCGGGCCCCATACCCCCCAGGTGGGCGACCTACAAGCTGAAGAATAATTAAGTCACAGAGGCCTTCCCACAGGAGTGTGAGTTCTGAGCCCCATGTCAGGCTCCCCAGCCCAGGGTTCTGGCTTTGGGAGGAGACCCCAGGACATGCGGTTTTGAAGGCCAGCAGGGCTTAACTCCAGGATCTCCATGGAACTAGGGAAACAGACTTCATTCTCTTAGGAAACATACACAGAATCTCGCATGCACCAGGTTCAAGGGCAGAAGCAGTGACTTCATAGGAACCTGGGCCAGACCTGCTTGCTGGTTTTGGAAGCTCTCCTAGGGAGGCAGGATACAGCTGCAGCTCACCCAGGGGACATAAAAGCTGGTGGTGGACATCCTGGGAGTGTTCATCAACATGAGCTGTGGAGGCTGACATATTGATTGGATCATTAGCACCAAGGCCTAGCTCCACCCAACAGCCCAGAGGCTGAAGGGCTGGGAAGCCTCAGGCCAAACCACATACTGGGTGGGAACATAGCCCCACCCATCAGCAGACTTCCTGAGCCACAAACGCCTCTAGGTACCCACCAGAGGTCCAGGACCAAGCTTCACCCAGCAGTGGGCAGGCACTGACTCCTGCCAGGAAATCTGCATAAGCCTCTAGTCCAGCCTCATCCACCAAGGGGCAGATACCAGAAATAAGAAAACAGCAATCCCAAAGTACAGAAAGAATCAACCAACACAGGCCAGATTCTATACCGGTACCGGCTGGACCCTGGCCCTTGGGTGACAAGAGAGGAGTGCACTGCTGTGATGCATAGGACATCTCCCACAGAGGGCTACTTCTCCAAGGTCGAGAAACGTTAACTAACCTACCTAGAAATACAAATAGAAAGATAGACTAGACAATACTGAGGTGGCAGACGAATATCTTCCAAGCCAAGGCACAAGATAAAATCCCAGGAGAAGAAGTAAGTGATGAGGAGAGAGGCAACTTATCTGAGAAAGATCTTAAAGTAACGATGGCGAAGATGTTCAGAGAACTCAAGAGGAGTACAGATGTACAGGGTGAAGTTTTTAGCAAAGAGCTGGAAAATATAAAGAATACCCAGAACAGAATTGAAGAATAAAATTACTGAAATGAATAACACACTAGAAGGAACCAAGAACAAACTAAATACGGCAGAAGAATGGATCAGTGAGCTAGAAGACAGAATAGCGAAAACCACTACTGCAGAACAGAAAAAAGAAAAGAATGAAAAGAAATGAGGATAGTTTAAGAGGACTCGGGGACAACATGAAGTTGTCACATTATAGAGGTCCCAGAAATAGAAGGACCTGAGAAAACTTTTGAAGAGATAACTGAAAACTTCCCTAACTTGGGAAAGGAAACAGTCACCCAAGTCCAAGAAGCACAGAGTTCGACACAGGATCAACCCAAAGAGGAACACACCAAGGTACATAGTCATCAAATTGACAAAAATTAAGGAGAAAATATTAAAATCAGCAAGAGAAGGGCAACAAATAACATACAAAGGAGCTCCCATAAGGTTAAAAGCTGATTTTTCAACAAACTCTACAGGCCAGAAGGGGGTGGCATGATATATTTATAAAGTGATGAAAGGGGAAACCTTACAACCAAGAATATTCTATCCAATAAGGCTCTTATTTACACTTGATGGGGAAATCAAAAGCTTCACAGATAAACAAAAGCTAAAAGAATTCAGTACCACCAAAACAGCTTTACAACAAATGTTAAAGGAACTTCTCTGGTCATCAAATCACAAGAAAAGAGAACAAAAAGAAAAACAAAAAAAGACCTACAAAAACAAACCCAAAAGAATTACCAAAATGGCAATAAGAATATATGTATTCATAATTACCTTAAATGTAAATAGATTAAATGCTCTAACCAAAAGACACAGACTGGCTGAATGGATATGAAAATAAGACCCATATATATGTTGTCTAGAAGAGACCCATGTCAGAGCTAGAGATACATGCAGGCTAAAAGTAGAGGGATGGAAAAAGATATTCCATGAAAATGGAAACCAAAAGAAAGCTGGAGTAGCAATACTTACATCAGACAAAAGAGACTTTAAAATACAGACTGTTACAAGAGACAAAGAAGGACACTACAGAATGATCAAGGGATCAATCTAAGAAGAAATAACAATTGTATATGCACCCAACATAGGAACACCTCAATATATAAGGCAATTGTTAACATACACAAAAGGAGAAATTGACAATAACACAATAATAGTGGGGGACCTTAACACCCCACTTACATCAATGGACAGATCATCCAGACGGAAAATTAGTAAGGAAATACAGGCCCTAAATAACACATTAGACCAGATGGACTTAATTGATATTCATAGAGCATTCCATCCAAAAGCAAGAATACACATTCTTCTCAAATACACATGGAACATTCTCCAGAATTGACCACATGCCGGCCCACAAAGCTAGCCTTGGTAAATTTAAGAAAATTGAAATCATAAAAAGCATCTTTTCCAACCACAATGCTGTAAGGTTAGAAATCAACACTAAGAATAAAACTAAAAACTGCAAACACGCGGAGGCTAAATAATATGCTACTAAGCTACTAAATAACCGATGGATCACTGAAGAAATCAAAGAGAAAATAAAAAATACTTTGAGACAAATGAAAACAAAAACACAATGATCCAAAACCTCTGGGACACAGCAAAAAAGCAGTTCTAAGAGGAAAGTTTATAGCAATAAAAGCCTACCTCACGAAACAAGAAAAATCTCAAGTAAACACCCTAAGCTTACACCTAAAGCAACTAGAGAAAGAAGAACGAAGCCCAAAAAGTTAATAGAAGAAAAAAAATCATAAAGATTAGAGCAGAAATAAATGAAATAAAGACTAAAAAGAAAAGAAAATATCAATGAAAGTAAAAGCTGGTTCTCTGAAAAGATAAAATTGATTGATAAACCTTTAGTCATACTCATCAAAAAAAGGGGAGAGGGCCCAAAGTAATAAAATCAGAAATGAAAAGAAGTTATAACCGACACCACAGAAATACAAGGGATCATAAGAGGCTACTATGAGCAACTATATGCCAACAAAAAGGACAACATAGAAGAAATGGACAATTTCTTAGAAAAGTACAATTTGCCAAGATTGAACTAGTAAGAAATATAATATGAACAGACCAATTACCAGTACTGAAATTGAGTCAGTAATAAAACGCCCAGCAAACAGATAACTTCACAAGGGAATTCTACCAAACATTCAGAGAAGAGTTTAACACCTATCATTCTGAAGCTATTCCAAAAAATTGCAGAGGAAGGAACACTTCCAAACTCATTCTGTGAGGCCATCATCAACCTGATACCAAAACCAGACAAAGATATCACAAAAAAAGAAAATTACAAGCCAGTATCACTTATGAATATAGACACAAAAATCCTCAACAAAATACTAGCAAATTGATTCCAAAAATGCATTAAAGGGATCACACACTATAATCAAGTTGGATTTACCCCAAGGATGCAAGGATTTTTCAATATCTGCAGATCAGTCCATGTGATATACCACATTAACAAACTGAAGAATAAAAACCATATGATCATCTCAATACATGCAGAAAAGGCTTTACCTAAATAGACATCTTTCCAAAGAAGACAGGGAGATAGATGGCCAACATGAAAAGATGCTCAACATCACTGATTGTTAGAGAAATGCAAATCAAAACTACCATGAGCTATCACCTCACACCAGTCAGAATGGCCATCATTAAAAAGTCTACAAATGATAAATGCTGGAGAGGGTGTGGAGAAAAAAGGACCCTCTTACACTGTTGGTGGAAATGTAAATTCGTGCAACTATGGAGGACAGTATGGAGGTTCCTTAAAAAACTAAAAATAGACTTACCATATGATCCAGCAATACCACTCCTGGGCAAATACCTGGAGAAAAATGTAATTTAAAGACACATGCATCCCAATGTTCATAGCAGCATTATTTACAATAGCCATGGAAACAACTCAAATATGCATCAACAGATGACTGGATAAAGAAGATGTGTATATGTGTGTGTATACAGACACACACAGACCACACACACACACACACACACACACACACAATAGAATACTACCCAGTCATAAAAAAGTAAAATAATGCCATTTGCAGCAACATGGATGAACCTGGAGATCGTCATTCTGAGAGAAGCCAGAAAGAGAAAGAAAAATGCCATATGATATCACTCATACATGGAATCCAAAAAAGGAAACAAATGAACTTACCTACAAAACAGAAACAACTCAAAGACATAGAAAACAAACTTGTGGTTACCAGAGGGAAGGGATAAATTGGGAATTCGAAAATGGCACCTCTTGGAGAATGACAGAAATGTTAGCTAGTGGTTTCACTGGTGTATATATACATCTATCCAAATTCATCAAATTGTACATTTGAAATACGTGTAGTTACTTGTACAGGAACCATACCACAATAAAGTTCTTAATAAAATAAAATAAACCCCCATTATTAACCCAAATATGCCTGACTCGGGGTGACTATTAAACCTAATCTGGGCTTACACTCCACACTGGCTGAATTAGAGACTCCAGAGAAGAGACTAGGGAAAGTTTAAAAAAAAAAAAAAAAAAAAAAGAAAAAAACAAGTACCCCAGGTGATTGACACTTAGAAAAAACCCACCACACCCGTGGTTCTTCACCCGCAGATGTTGACAACAATGGGGAACATTTAAAGCAAACCAGTGCCCACTCCCAGCCCACAAGCAGTGGAGTCTTCCCCAATTCCATCTCTGATACAGCACTTGACCCCCTGTAGCTCGCTCAGTTTCCTCAGCTGTCACATGCAACGTCTGCCCTGCGTACCTTTCATGAATGCTGTGGGAATAAACTCAGGATGCTGGTGAAGGCGCTTTGTCCGATGCTCACTGAAAGAAAATGTCCTTTCTCAAATTCATTAGGAACCTTTTAACAATGTGTTTGATACACTTTTATGGGTTGACTTGGGAATCTCATAATCCATTTTACAGTTTTGTGGAAAAAATACATTCAGATTTCAAAATAATTCACATAAAAATTCTACAACTGATTTCAACTTTCAGGATTGCCTCTGTTTAACTAAAGTTTTGTATTACAGGCCTAGGAATATTGACTGTCATGTAAAATCTTTTTCCATGTGAATATTAAATGAACAGTTGATTTGATTTTCTGGCCTATTTGGTCTCTTTTTAAAATGAGTCTTAATTGTTAAATGAAAAGTATAAACTAAAATGATATCCACACAGTAACTGTACCATGAAAATAATGAGGTTCTAACTCACTGACGCACTGTGCCCGAGTCTGTGCTGAGCCAGTAGTCTTCCCACATCCTTACTGAACGTTGGTATTCCCACTTGCTAAGGCTTAGAGAGACTAACCATCCTGGTGTAGAGGCCATTTAGCTCATAACAACAGTGGAAACAATATCCAAACAGAAATGTCAGACCCCCAATTCCAAGATCTCAGGCACCTTATTATATGAGATCCCTGTGTGCACGGATCAGGATGCAAACACAGGAAAACAAGAGCAGTGGCTTCTTAGAACAGGAGGATTGTGGTTGGCTTGTTCTTTGTTTAAGATAAAGCAGATTACTGGTATAAAAATGTATATAATCAAAGTTGGGAGAAGAAAAAAATGCATTAAGAAAACCTACCTGGATATTATGACTGGACATCAAGACTTTTACTGTTGTAGGCATTGAAGTTCATTTCTATTCCTAAACCCGTATGGTCTCTAGTTCCTGTGAAAGTGAAAGGAAGAGAAAGTTGTTAGGGTGGCAAGAAATCCACCCACATGCCGTCTGATCCTCACTGAGTTAGATAAAAAGTGCTGCCCTTTGTTTCAGAGGAGTGGTAGCTTTCCAGAAGTGGTGCTGAATTTGCTCTGAGCCCCCTTAAATTCCATACCCAGCTCCTTTTCCATCAGGGAGGACTGTTCAGGCGCGGTGCTGGCAGCAAGGTCGCCATCCACATGACGGGTACACCTGGAATTTCCACCCACTGTCTCGTGCCCCACTCCGGCCAGCTGCTCAGGGGACGATGGGAGGGAGCCCTTTCACTTGCGCTCCTTTTTTAAGGCCATGACTTGACAGCCAAGCTGAAAAACTCACGTTTATCTCACTGGGAAAGCATGTCCTTACTCAACCCCCTGCCTCCTCTAAGATGAGTTCCTTTCCCCAAAGTGACTTTTCTTCCTTTCTAACAGATATCTGCAAACGAAATCGAAATGCTTTTGATGAGGCTGCCACGCATGTTTAAACAGGAATTCACAGGCGTGGGAGCAACGCTGGAAAAGAGGTGGAAGTTGTGTGCCTTTGAAGGAATTAAAACTACCTAACTGTGAAGAGCAGCAAAAGTTTCTGGAAATGAAACCACCTGAACCCAGCCAGGGCTGTGCAGGGTGAGCCCAGGAGGTCTGGGGCTGGTCCAGCGTGGGACCTTCGTGGAGCCACCAGAGCCTGACTCTAGCTGTATCTGTGGCGTTCTCTTGTGAGTGGAAATGTAATTGTGTACCAGTTCCCTAAAATAAACAAAGCTTCATACTGTGACAGATCCGTTTGCTATGAAAACCAAACAATGATTCCACAGTCATCATGATGGCAAAACCTTAAAATATGCTACATTTGAGAATAGCTCACCAAGCAAAATATTTGACTTTAATGATGGTGTGGCAATGGTTGTTGCTAGGCTACAGAGTTGTATATGTAATGTATAGCTGAAACCATTCAATGACATTTTTCCTGAAAGTCTTTCTGTTTTAGTAAAAAAAAAAAAGGAAGAAAGAAAGAAAAAAAAGTAATTTTACAGTGAGAGGAATAATCATACCAAAAGAAAACTTGAATATGTGTCTGAACAGTTATTGTATTTTGTAAATTAAGTTATATGCCGTTCTAGGGACTTTTGCCTTATTGAAGGGGCAGAAAATGTGATTGGACTCCTTGAGAATGCTTTACCAAGAATATTATTTTTCTAATGTAACAATTCTCCATCATCAGTTCTTTTAACACGGACCGCATAACAATTTTCATAAAATGTAAATAAAGGAAAAACTAGTGCTGTCTTGTACTTGGTATGTAATATTCAGGTTTATGCATCAAAATAAACATTCAGTAAATATTCCTGTTACAAATTTTATAGCAAAGATATTAATTTTTTTCAATAAATATGACTTCTACCATATTGGTTTTGCAAATTATTCTTTGATATATTTTAATTCTTCCTTGAGAAATATTTTTCACATTATTCAGTCCCATCTCATAGCCCATCATTTTTAAATGATTAAATGCATGACTGACATTAAGAGACAAACCAGTATTTCAAACAGGAATATATAAAAATCATGGAGTGGAAAGTACTAAAAAAAAAAGGAGATTATATAGCATTAGAATAGATGTTATTTGAAAATACCATGATATGACATCCAAATGTGATAAACATAAATCTTAACCTTTGTTTTTGGTCCTCATGCATGGGTACAAAGTAGCCAATTAGTTAATATTACTAGTTCCTGGATTTATTTATTTGTATGTTTTCTGGAAAGCATACAAGTTAGAAAAGGAATTCAAAAATTCCCACTTGGACCAACAATTGAGAGAAAATTTGGGCTTCCCCTCTTTAATTACAAGTAGAATAGAGCTTTAAATTGTATCTCCTTCCTGCTTTCTTACATGAGAATCACAAAAAAAGACAAGTATTCAAGATATTAATTTTAAATGAAACTTTTTTTAGGAAGATGTTAGAACAGTGAATGTTCTTTGAAATTCTGAAAACACGTTCATAATTTCCTATTGGACATTATTGTCCTCAGGCTCTTTTTATTGAGCTCTGATAAATTAAGGTACTTATTCATGCCTCCCATAAGTATCTACACATACGTTATGTTCAGGCTCAGTGCTAACACTACGAGTATGGAGCTGAATAAGAAAAGACCCCTTCCTTAATGAGCTCAGAGTTCAATGGGGAAAAGACATTTTCCCAAAAGTTTCTATATGGTGTGAGCCAGGTGACAGGAAAGATAAGAAAATGGAGCTATGGGATTCAAACTAAATAGCAATATCATATTAAATGTTGGACCACTAGAGGTCTTTCTCTTGTCATCTGCTGATGCCCACCATCTTCCTGACACATTTATCTCTAGGTCAGGAGACACAAGTAAGGATGCAACAGTCAGAAAGGAGACGACCTCATTTATAGATGTTAACATAAAACAGAAAACCTAAGAGGTTCACCTGAAAAATAATTAGAAAAAAAGAATTCTGTAAAGTGACAATTATAAAGACAAGGTCTAGGAGACACACACAGGTACCACAATCTAGACTACTGCAAATTGAAAGCCTGGTAGCGGTTTCAAATGTGTACTCACGTATTCAAGTATTGCCGGTAGTCGGTGTAGCAGAAGGATACAGTGCACAGGGTAAACGCCAACTTAGAGCTCTGATTAGGAAAAGGAGTTGGACGGCCCTTATATTAGATCTGACAAAAGACACTACTTTCTAACTTCAATATTGTGAATAACTTCTTTTCACAGGAAAAAAGTTCTGAATTATTTCACAGACATTCAGGTTCAGATAGGACTTTAGAGATTACTTGGGGAAGGAACTAACATGGGTACCTTTGAGAGCCATCTGGAGTCTACTTATGTCTGTTACCCCATTCTCTTTCATCCTTGGGATAACCCTACATAAAGACAGTATTATTGACCTTGTTGGTCTCACAAAGGAGAATGAGGCTCAGAAGTTCTAACTAATTTGGCCAAATTTGCAGTTGGAAAATTTTGAGCACGGGATTTGAAACCAGGACCCAGTGACTCCGAAACGTGTCCTGCCTTTCACTGTCATGCTTCTAGTTCAGCCTACGCCCATTCTTCTCATGAGCCCAACGCCCATCCAGCGCCTTCAGATCCCTGCTCTCACTCTCCATTCTCCACCATCCTCTGTACATAAACACACGTGTAAAAACTCTGGCCCCTCTCTCCTAGGTAACACCCAATAACAAATCACTATTCTTGAATTCTGAGAATAAGCAGAGCACTGAAAGTTTGCAGATCCTCATAATTTGGCCCCAACGGGCCTTTCTGGCTTGCTTTCTCACTGCTCCCCTCAATGAGACAATTACTTTTTGCCTTTCTGCCTTTGCTCATGTTCTTCTATTCAAAGGAAACAACCTTACTCACATCTGGTTATCACAATTCTACACGGTCTTAAGAGGAAAACACAGAGACCTTCCTCATTCACAAAGCTTTTCTCCATCCCCTAGAAGTCATTTCTCTCGCCTCTGCATAGCCATCCCATGTTGACTATTTCTTAAGGCATTTACTGCCCAGCTATCTTTGCCTCATCTCCCTATTAGATCACAAGCTCTTTGAGGGATCCAAGCATGTCTCATTTACTTTCAATTATTTCTCAAAGTGATTTTCCTTATAAATATTTAGAAAGCAGGACAGAGAATGAACCAAGATGTTTTTCTGCCTCCAGGGACCAGTTTGCTTATACACAAAAGAGGAAAAATTACAAAATATTTGAAAAAGCTGCAAATATTTTAGATCCAAGTTTCCAAAACAGAAAATGTGAGCAATAATGTACTACATCCTACTGAATACAAAGCAACACAATTCCTTCTCAAAGTTCAAACTCAGATCAATTAATTGTCAGCTCTTCCATGAAGACTTGATCCCCTCAGGACCCTCCTCTCCTGTGTTCTCACTAATATCCATTATGTTTCTCCTGCAGCCCTAATACTGTATTTTAATCACTTATGAAAGTGACTGTTTCTCCCATGCCCTGCTATCTGGAGACCTACCTTACTCATCCTTCTGGTCCCTCAGTCTGACATGACATAACATGACTTTTAAATATTTATTGACCAAAAGAACCCAATGAGTGAAAGCAAAGCCCACAAAGGAGCTTTCTGAATTTGTTGAATCAGAACATACTGAGTTATCAGTTCCAGTAACAAAGGCTAGAACTTTCTGCCCATGGGTTGTAATACCCTGGCAGAATTATTACCTTTAAAAAAAATTTTTTTTTATTGTGGTAAAATATACTCTTTAAAAGTCATTTTAACCATTTGTAATTGTATGGTTCAGTGACATTAAATACATTCAGAATGTTATGTAACCAATCGCCACTATACTCAAAACTTTTTCAACATTATCACCCCCAAAATTTTAATGTACCCATTAAACAATAACTCCCTACACCCGTCCTCCTGGTAACCTCCATATTATTTTATGTCTCTTTAAATTTGCCCATTCTAGGTCCCTCATTTATGTGGAACCATTTAGCTTTCTGTGTCTCACTAATTTCACTCAGCTAAATGTCTTCAAGGTTCATGCATGTTGTAGCATGTGTCAGAATTTCATTACTTTCTGAGGCTGAGTAAGATTCCATCATACGAGAACTCTTCTTGCTGGCTTAAGTATCCTTTACCTACTGCAGCAAGGAAAAGTCAGTTGTCCATGTGTGAAAGTACTTAAATACTTTTAGTAAATACCGTATCAAAAACGTTTGATGGCGTAAAGAAGTTTGCTTCCATCTGGATAAACCTCTCATTTTCATTGAGCATAATAAAAATGAAATGACAAAAGTAGAAAACGTTGGTAGTAATTGTGTAGAAAAGGAGGCTGTTTAAACAAGTACCCAAGCAACAAATACGATATGTGACAAGTTGATTTCCTTGGTAAGGGTTGGAGATGTTTTACTTTGAGGGTTTTTTAAAATCCCTTTTCTAAAAATGAGTGCTGTGTTTATTTGTTACACTCAATAAAAAATGTTTTATCCCCAAAACATAAGAACTATTTTACCATAATACTCACAGTTTCTCCTCATAAACTGAGAAAATAAAGAGATGTTAAACTCCTAAAATCTTATAGCTTGGCTCACTCAATATCAAAATGGCAAAAGGCTTCCATATATATTCAATCAGTCTGTTATTTGTATCTGAATAAACTATATTTATATGTGTAGCAACCAAACTTGAACCTTTCAGAGTTAATTTATAGTGAGTGTGTTTCTATGTTAGATCATTAAAAATATTGTTTCTAGTTCCACCAACTCCAAATTTCCTCTTCTGTTTTCAAGGAGACTTTTTAAAAAATTTCTGGGCCTCAGACATTTAGGAATTTCTCATACTGTGTGTAGGAGAGTCGAATCCGAGTACAACATTCACTGGCCTTGTAACTAAGGTTCATGACTTAACCACTCGGAGGCACTCGGCCCAGATTCGTGATACAGTAATGTTAATACCTGCTTCCTAGGATGGATGTGAATTTTGAACAGAAGAGCATGCATAAAGCACCCAGAACTGAGCCAGGCAGACTGAAGGCATGGTACCTTAGATACATCATCCCAAGAAAAGCAGACAAGCCCTTTCCCTGCTATTCGCCTATTCCCGTCCTTAGGGATAAACAGTCAAAAACAAAGATATTTCTAAATATAAGAATAAACTAAGACAAGCGTAAGTGTCATCCCCAAATACTCCATTAAATATGTTCAAACGTAAGACCGATAAGCAAAATAATTGTAACTCGCTAACCTGCAAAGACTTTCAAACTCTCACGGACAAATGGGCGGTCACTGCCACAGCAACCCTCTGCCAGGAGGACATTTAGAGCCAGAATTTTTGTTGCAACTCCCTTTTTACTTACTTGGTGTGTTTCTAATAAACAGTAATTAGGGTCATATACATTCAACTGTGAAGAAACTACATGGCTCTGGGCAACTGCCATTTTGAATGATGGTCAACTAGGTATACAGTATTCAAGGATTAAATAAAGTATTAATTATGTTTTTTTTTTTTAACCCAGCAGAAACATTGTCAGGAAAAATTATAGTTGTAGCTGGAACATGCAGTAGTATTATTTCAGAGAACATACACATCCATTATAGTTGCTGAGAGTATCAAAGCAAAAGACCCCAGTAAATCTAGTAATTACAGACTGGTGGTGTTAATAAAATTAGCTGTTTGGGTCCAAAATTCTCACTCTGTTTGCCTGCTCTCAGAACTGTACAGATACCGAAACGATAAAGCTCAGATGTTTCTACTGCACATTTCACCTCTTACATAATGTACATTTATCGTACAGGGTTATGTAATGGAATGTTCTCACTTCATGGGAAAAACAGACTCATAAAAATAAATTGTAAACATTTTACAGTAGAAAATAGTACTTTTCTACACAAAGCAGAAAAGTGGTTAATGTACAATAGAAAGTGCACTGCATGTAATGAAATGCATTTTTTGTCTAGAAAACATATTTATTGTGTGTTGAAAATTGTAATATCTTCCCCTGCGCAAAGAAATTTCTATATAAAGCTCATTTGCTATTGTAGAGAGTGAAACTCTTTTTTTCTTGTTTACTAAAGTAGTCTATCTTAATATCAACCCACAATACTGTCAAGTTCACTTAAGAAGAGCTATGTGCAGATAAGAATAGGACTGAATCAGAAACCAGAATATTCCATTTCATCTGCTTTTCATATCTGAGCAAATGCTATGTAACCCAGTACATCTGGTAGCAATCTCTTTTTGGAAAGTATTCTTCTTTTTAGAAGAAAAGGCTAAAAATTGGTCAATCTAAGGCTCTCATCAGTAAATAAATCTTTTGCTTTTGAATGTGTTCTTGCATAAGTGAGGGTCTGTTACTCTAGTATTTTTTTCAGATAGAATGTGAAATATAGGTTGGCAAGTCAAATACTGTCTTCAGGTGGAGATAATGTATGAAAACCATTGTGGGTCGTTTATTAAACAGACATAGATTGTTACATCAAATCAACACATCATGCATCATTTTTATGACTTACAATCACAGTAAATCAAGTTTCAAATAGGAAGTGCTCTGAATCCTTAGTGAGGATAACTGTCACTTCCTAAGGCTGGGCAGCAACTGGGAAGGATTCTGCACCTCATAATCTGTTCCTTGAGCAGATAAAGGTAACTTTGGTTCATGCAGCCCAAAGAAAAGGCTCTGTGGTGCTGGGCCTGGTGTGCAATCAAACTGTGGGTGGCAGAGGACAGTGACATCTAGACTGTGTCAACCGGCAGTCAACTATTTTGTATCACTGCTTACTACTATGGGCTGATCAACGAAGCTTCCAGCATTTTGGTCATGAATGGGGTAGATGGCCTGGTCCTGGAGACAGTATAGTAAGGCATTCAGGAGCTTTTTTATGGAATCATCCCCCGTGAGTGATCATAGGAACGTGACAATCTCTGAAATGGGGAAAATAGTAACAACCTATCTCACAAAGTCTTCCTGAAATTTTATACATTATCTGGTCTTACTAGGTCATCTACGTTTATAGAACTCGTCTAGCTAACACATTCAATCTCATGGCTTCACAGCCCACTGCCAAGTGGAAAGTATTTCCCCTCAGAGTTCACCACTACCGTATCAAGTGGATTCAGCTTCCTGATTCCTCCCTGCAGTAACAAATGCTTTAATGCAACATAGTAAGTAATCTCCCACCAGTCCCAAGGTGGTCTGCGTGGAACTAGAACCAGGACCTCCGAGGAACTCTAGATTCCTGTAGCCTCACTGGGATATTTTAGGGACTCATGAAATCAATGAATAACCAGTAAAGTTCCTAACTCAAACCAGACCTCTTGGAAGACAGTCTTGGCAAAGACAAACCTGGTGTGTTTTCTCAAATACAAGATATTTCAAAGGAAAGAGAACAACACCCCAATCTTGAGACAGAGAAAGAACTAGATATCTTATCCCTGGTCCTCTGTCTCCAATAAGGATGGGACATGGTGGTGGGAGAATCAACGGGACAAACTGACCTTGTGCTTCTATGTTTCCTATTACTTCATGGAAAGGCAACACGGACACTTCAAATATTTCCTCTTTCTCCAGCATCCAAGTTTAAGGAAGGACATCGAGGGGAAAGGAGTGAGGAAATGCTCATCACTACCATTTGAAATTGCTCAAACCTGGAAGTGTAGGATGAGATACAGAAGCCCCCAACTCCTGCTTTGTTCCTATAACCCTTTGGCTTCCTATTTCCTTCTTTTCCCATGAGGCTTTTCCTTGTAAGTACTCATCTCACTGTCTCACTGATTTATCAGGTCAAGTATAGTGGTATTTTTTAATAAACTGGGAAGGACCACCCACCACTATGCATATATACAGGCACAAATGCACATGTGCACAGAAATGTATATATTCACACACTAATAAAAATTCATGAACATAGACACATGCATGTGTAATCCACAATGCAAATGTACACATATGCAGCCACATAGACACACATATAACTTCACTGACACTCAAACATCTCTACTTTCGGTAAGCATTTTTACCCCCTCACATTCTTCCTTCTCTTCCTTCTATTTCTATCAACTATTCCCTCTTCCCAGTAAGATAATTAACTTAGGACAAATAAGAGAAGGTGCCTCTATAGATAATAAATACATGGAATGTGCCATGAAAAGACGATATTGGCAAAAGACGTAGGTGGATTTGAAAATATTCCAAACAAATTTATGAAAGATCCAGAAAAGGTAAAGAAATTGAGCTAGCTGGCCCATGAGGACATCACTGAGCCCTGTTCCAGGGAGGCACTGGAGCAAGGTTCTAACTCAGGAAATCTTACATTTCCGCAGCAACAATTTCTATAGCAGATGGAGGTTATTAACAGCCCCATTTAATGGCCAGTCTGTATCTACACCTCTTTCCCTGAAGCTTTGTAATCAATCTCACTCCAACCTTGAACTTGGTCATCTGCCCTGCCTTGGCCAAAAAGACGTTAGCAGAAGCTTGACAAGCACATGCAAATTTCTGCTTGCCCTCTGGAGTTTGGGATTTGTAAATACTAACTACTATATAAATACATACACAAGAAGTTCCTACTCTGTAGCACAGGGAACTATATTCAACACCTTGTAATGGCCTATAATGGAAAAGAATATGAAAAGGAATACACACACACACACACATATATATGTATAAATGAGTTGTATAAATGAATCACTATGCTGTACACCAGAAATTAACACATTTTAAATCAACTATACCTCAATAAATAAATAAATAAATTTTTTTTAAATGGGAAAAAAGAGAACATGTCAAAGACAAGTATGATTCAGCCTCAACTGTTGATTGGCAGACTTGTGAGCTAAATGGTTGTCTTAAACCACTGAATTTTGAGGTGCTTGTTATGCAGCATTTTTGTGGCAGTAGGTAACTGATACAGAAATTGTGATTTAGAATTAGGGTGCTGTTAAAACAAAAAAATAAATATGGTATTGACTTTGATACCAAGCAGTGGGCAAAGGCTGGAAAAGTGATGAGAAATCTGCTATAGAAGGATGGGAAAATAGCAACATTGGGCATGTAGCAAAAGAAAAAAACTGATAAAATTTCTATATGTGGTCATTCATAAGACAGAAAATGTACCTATTGAACTTTGGGATTTGAGCACTAACACTTCCAGGCAGAATGTTGAAGTATCAGTGGCTCTCACTACCTGCATATGATAAACTTCTACAAGAAAAGAGAAGACTTCAAGAAACAACCTACCAGTGTGTAAGCAAGTTTACAGGGACTACAGAAGGACCAGAACTTCTTGGCTGAAAAACAAAATTGTTTCTCACCTCTAGTCTCTGCAGTCAGCAAAAGATTCTCAAAGTAAAATAAAGCCCAGGGCAAGGATGGAATCAAACATTTAACTTTAAGACCTTTTATTATAACCTCAGAAAGAAACAGAGCAGAACTGAGCAGAACCTCTATGCTAGACAAAAGGGCTGCTAGAAATCTTAAGAGCATTGTCCTACAAAAACCTGACTTACCCAAATAACAGTAATTAAGTCTAGAGAGAGATCTAGCTCTAAAAGAATTGTGGGTATTGCTTTTAGCTCATCAGATCTATAAGAAATTCACAAAAGCTTTGAGGGCACTGTATTGGCAAAAGTTTTACCAACTTAAACTAAAAGAAACTGAGACAGCTGAAAATGTAAGAAAACCTCTGGGTCCCCCACTTCCACAGACAGAAAGCAGGCTGAGAAAATTGCTCAAAGCACACAGAGGTGGCCAAGGAGAGTGAAAAAGTAAAGGCCTCCCAGATGACAGAGCACAGAGCCATAGACAACAATGGATTGTAGAGTTACCCTCAGGAAGCAGAATTCAGGTGCATTAGGTTTGGGGGGAAATAGCTTATCTTTTTCATTCAAAGTCCTTCACTACAGAGGAGTTACATCCAGGTGCCACATTCAGATACGCTGCACATCTTGAGACCCTGGACCTTGAGCCTGATACTGTGATTAAACGAGATCACTAGGGATCTTGGAAGGAGAGATAAGTGTACTCTGTGTGTGCAAATAAGACGAACAGTTGGGGTCCGAGTGTGGACTTGCACTTCCATACCAGTTTCCATTTCAATTTCTGTAACAGTTTTCTACTGCCGCACGTAATGCTGCATGACAGACTACCCCAAAATGGACAGCTTACAGTTACTTATTTAGCTCCCAGGTCTGCAGGTCTGTGATTTAAGTTGGGGATTTCTCCTGATCTTGGCTGGACTCGCCTGCACGTTTTCTAGGTCGGCTAGCTGCAGGCTGGAATCATGCTCCTGGTGATAGCTGCCTGGTGGTTGGCTTGAGGCAACCACAGCCCAGTGACCTCAGCTGTGACAAACCCACTCTCCTCCACAAGACTCCTTCATCCTCCCAGCAGCCTGGTCCTAGCATATATTCAAGACTATGATGGAGTAAGAGAAGAGTATGATTAGGATCATGATTATGGAGAGCAGCATGAGAGCAAGCCTCAGTGCAAGGAGGACTTTCCAAGTCTTCGTTTGCATCACACTTGCTAAAATCAATTGGCCAAAATAAGTCACATGGCTGAGGCAAGAAACAAGGGGTGGGGCCATCAATGCAATCAACCTACCATAATTCCAAAACTCTGTTCCATGGAAACTAGTGTTCCACAAGATGTTATGAGATATTCCACTAAAAAGGGGTTCTATAGTCATGCATATTTGTGAAGTGCTGTTTATTACATCCTTTGGTGAGTCACAATACCCACTAACCTATTAAAGGCTCTGAGAATTCCCATCTCTATTTACCTTGACTTAACTGGCATCTCACACACTTATTTAGCCATGAAACACATTGATCGGAGAAAACTTTTGAAGATGTCTTGCAGAACAAGGGTTTCCAGAATCACAGTCTGAGGAGCACTAGTCTAAGTTACGAAGATGTGTAATAACTGCATTACAATAGAGAGTTTTAGGGGACCTGGAAGCTTTCATGGCACAGATTAATCAACTGCTTGTGGTAATTATTTTCTCTACTCCCAGATGAGAAACCAAGAGTCAGAAAAGTTAACCAAGCCTTGCAGAAAGGGAGCAGCAAAGCTGGGATGCATGCCCATATCTGCCTGACCAAACCGCCACCATCCTTTTAGCTCCCTCCCTGTCAGTGGTGGAGTATCAGACACCACGACAAAGGGCAGGCGAAGCAGCACAGGGTGACAGTCGAGTTGAGAAACTGGTTTTAGTCCTGGCTTTGCCACTAAGTTATCTTGAACAGGTCACAACCTCTTAAGCAGAGCAGACCGGAAACACTATTCGTTATGTCCCTTTGCAACTTGAAGAATCTGGAAAACATTTTGATGAACAGTTCATTGGGACACAAGAATCCTCTGATGCTTCCCCAAGGGCCACCATAAAAATGACCTAAAACTTACTGCCTTGTCATTCATCTGGTCCTGAATATAGCAAATTCATTTTTTTTAATTTGCTTATTTCAATCACTTAAGATATTCAAAATATCCTTCCAGCCTGAAGCTTTTTCCTTGCCCTTCCTAATTTCCCAGTGCAATCTCGATGATGCACTACTGGGAGGGCATATTAATATTCTGAGGAAATACAATACCTGTACTGCAGACTCTAATTTTAGAGCATCCATCACTGAGGATGGTTTTCTTCTTCCTGTCCTAATTTTTTTTTTTCAGGTTGTCAGCCTGTTGGACTACGTTAAGCTAGTGGTGACTCTCCTTGATTACACATTTGTTTCCTGAGGGCTTGCCCTTTGTTAGGAATGGCAGGAGGCCCAGAAAAGGGGAGAGAATTCATAGCCCTTGGCTGCTCCGAGTCTGCCTTCTAACTGGGGAGATAAAACCTGGAGCAATAGGAAACCACACGGAAAGCACCAACCGAATGGCAGAAACAAGGTCACTTTGTCAGGGATGCTATTTCATTGTCATGAAATCCATCTTGGCTCCATCTCACCATCACGCTGAGGCAATGAGGTGAACTGGTCTCACAACCATTTCCAAATCTATGATCCAGTATCTGGTTTTGGTGTGGCAGCACCCACAGCACAGAATTAGGCGTGCAATGAAATCCTTCGTCTTGGAGGAAACATCCGAAATACATCTGAGTCTCCTGTTCGCCCACAAGTGGCAATGCGACTCCTATGCTTTTACTGCCACCGGCCTGCCAGCCCATTCTAGAACAGCCTCGCTTCCCTTAGGGCAGGGAGGGCCTCCAGAGCAGGGTCTCCCCGCCTCCGCACCCCTGACACTGGGAGCTGGACACCTTGCTGTGAGGCTGCCCTGTGCACTGTAGGATGCTCAGAAGCTCTAGGTGCCCACTGGACGACAGCAGCATCCCCCACCCCAAGCACGACAATAAAAACTGACTCCAGACTTGGCCAGATGTCCCCTGGGGAACCACATCTCTACTGGCTCAGAACCACTGCTCTACAGAATGAGAAAAAAAAAATCCTAATTTTTTTGTTTATTAAAAATGGATATCACCACCCACACCACACCAAGTAATGTCCCCGGGGTGCCCGGCTCCCTCCAAGCCCCACCTTTGTGTGGAGTCAGGACTTCTCAAAGCTGTTCACGAGAAAGACCTTCATTTGGCAGCTGTTTTCTTCTCTTTCCCACTCATCCTCCATCCCCAATACGTTTCACTGCTCTACTCACCAGGTTTTATAGCCCTTTATCGGGCTTCCAACAGGGAGTCCATTCTCCAAATGCCTATAACCACCATTCCTGAGCAATCTGGGACAAATTTGGTGGCAAAACTGGGAACGATTCCAGTGGCATGACATGCTGTCACATTCAGAAGGCTTGATTTTCAGTGGTGGTCAGCTGGGGTGATTCACCACAGCGTGCGTCCTCCAGTTCTTTCCCTGTTGGGGTGCATTCCCAAGGCCCCAACCCTCTCAAGCTAGGGTCAAATTTAAAGCCTTAAAAGTCTGGAGTCTCAAAAAGGTAGTATCATTTGCTTTAAATCAGAAAGCTAGCAGATGGGAGAAGCAGGATTTGAAGGTGGCTTTATCTCCCTCCAAACACTCACGCCCTTTCCTTCACCACCACACCAACCACATTCCTCCAGAAAACCCGGAAACAATGATTTGGGGACACCATGAAGGGCATTCCAGTTTTCCCCCACCCATCCTCACACAGTAGTACACCTATGGACATCTTTTTATGCCTACAACAACAAATCAACAGACTGTGATGCTGGATTAATTTAATAAACATAGAGCCTTCACTGTGTGGCAGGTCCACCCTCATTTCATCCTCATCATAATCTATAGCAAACATTCTCTTGATTCACTTTTTGGTCAACCTTATTTCCATTTTCTGCTGAAGAGGCTGAAGGAGAACACTTAAGACCACTCAGGGCTGGTCCTTTCCCATCAGTGGCCTGAGCAGGGGGAGCGCAGCCCAGTCCTCAGCAGGGAACTGCTGGACGAGCACAGGGGACGCCTGTACCCACAAACCAGCCTGCAGCCTCGGGCTGCATGGCAGTAAACTTGGGAGCTGGAGCAGCCCCTTCTTGGGCACAGAGAGAAAGAGGGAGAGACAGATATACTTTAAGGTGTGGCTCATGTAATTTTGGAGGCTGGCAAATCCAAAATTTGTAGGGCAGGTCAACAGGCTAAAAATTCATGTTGATGTTGCAATCTTGAGTCTAAATACTGCAGGGCAGGCCCGCAGGCTAGAAATGTAGGTAGAATTTCTATGCTGCAGTCTTGAGACAAATTGCTTCTTCTTTGGGAAACCTTTCCCCTTAAGGCCTTCAGTAGATTGGATGAGGCCCACCTACATTATGGAGAATGATCTGCTTTCTCAAAGTTTACTGATTCAAATGTTAACCACATCTAAAAACTACCTTCACCATAATAAGTAGACTAGCATTTGACCAAACAGCTGGGCGCCATACCTACCCAAGATGACACTTAGTTAACCATCAGCCCAAGGAACAAAGGCAGATGTGTTATTCTTGGCATCCACTGACTATTCAAAGGCAACTTGGTCATTTCAATTCCAGCAGGCACTGTGCTCAGTGCATCAAAAACAAGCAAACAAAAAAAAGCAGTGGGAAAGCCACAAAGAAGATTTACACAGAGACTGGAGGCAATGTGTCAATGCCAAGCACCTTCCTCAAAGAAAGGTGGAGGCGAGCAACGCTAGTGACGGCCCAGGATGCTGCAGGAATGAGAGCAACGGGATGGCCGCCTTCCCTGAAATCCATGCTTGCAGATTAGATCTGACTTCTCTTAGGTAAGTCTCCATGTTAACAGATAAGGTGTGCCACAGTCATGGAAATAATGAAATTTTCAAGAGCTCTGATAGCCTGTTACCCACCTAACCTTCTCTTCTATCATCCAAAATGGCTTTTAAGGGAGTTCACTGATGATAAGCATAGGAACATATACTGTGAGCACCAGCAAATGATTCCACCTAGAGACAAGCACGTGGAGACTGCACATAAGTGAACAAGCTTCCTTTGCAAGAAGGCTTCCCACTGCCTACAATCCCTTCTGGTGCTGTCTGCATCCTTGGCTTGCGTTCATAGATTTTATGCTGTTGAGGTTTTTTGGTTTTGTTTAATATGTTTTCCTCCTAATAAAAATGATGAGTGGAGAAAGGTCTTGAGTGCTGCAAGGAGAAACATTGTAGGATGTTATGTATTAAAAACTGGCTTGGGATCCAGGTGGCAGCTTCTTACAACTCAGCCCGGAGCTGGTTCCAGTTCTCTTTGCTATATTCAGACCAGCCACGTGTAGCAGTTTTGTGAAATGCTTAAATAGTATCCTGCACCCCCACCACCAAAAAAAAAAAAAAAAAAAGCCAGGTAAAGGGAGATGACTTGGTTGTTCAAGAGGGAGATCACGACTCCAAGATGCATTCCAATTTTTCCTCCTTTGCTGTCTGACCTTGGAAACTTAACTACCCTATGCCTCAGTTTATCTACCAGCAACACTCAAACAGTAATAACGCTGGCCTGCCTCCTTCCTACCTAACAAGTTATAAATCAGGATGTTGGAATGCTCTGTAATCTTAAAGTATATAAATCAAGCACAGCAAAATATAGAAACCATCAATATCATCACCTTAGGTCAAAACCAAGATTAAATTCCCGGCTCCAGTGATGAAAGGCTAGTGGGTGGAAATGCTGTCAGCTGGCCCATCGCTCTTGTCTCCATGTTTAACATGTTCGCCTTCAGATCAAGGAGTCTTCCGTGAAAGACGACCCCACGGTACAGTAGCATTGTTGTAATAGCACACTGACAAAAATGGAGACAGATGGCTGCTCAGCGGCAGGTTCTTAACGTGAATTTACTGTTTATGAAATGTGCTGGATTGATGGCGTCAGGGACTGAGCCTGCCACTTAGAGGGAGAGATCAAGGGGAACAAGGACAAAGACCCAGGCAGCCTCTTCTCAATTCTACCCACCCCAGTTCCCAGCAGGAGGCTTGAGGGAGCTGCCAAGTCCCCAAAAGGGAAACTGTATCTGGATCTCATGGCGACACTCACTGTGGAGCCAGAGAACAGATTCAGGCCCATGTATTCCTCACACTGGCAGAGGAAGTCCCAGTGAGTGCCAGTCGTGTGAGGGTGGGGAGAAGATCGGGGCTCTTTCCCTGGTTAATGTCTTGAGTTCATTTCTTGGGAGACAGCATAGGGGTAGGGTGGGGTGAAGACAGTGTACTCCCCCAGATGAGAGCACCAAGGGAATCACCATGGCATGATCCTTAAAGAGGGTGGTGACTGTTCTCAGCAAGTCCCCTCAAGTCTGGCAAGCTCCAACCATCATTTCCTCCAGCTCCACATAACCTTCAGTCAGTCCTCCCAGGTTGCAGTGAGTTTTATGACATCCTTCCTCCATAAAATTGAAGGATTTCCATCAATCCCTAATGGCCCAATTCTCTTTTCTGAACCATTTCCTCGAAGGAGACTCCAGCTTTGGTAAAACGCTGCAGTGTGGTACTCTCCCTGGGCACTTCTGAGGCACCGCTAGCCCCTTCTGTCAGCCATTTGGGTCAACGACACAAAAATCACAGCCAAGTGAGAGGGACTGTGGATCAAGCAACGCTAGGGCTCTAGGACTCGCAAGGACCCAGTGGCTGAGGGCTTGGATGGTGCCCCCTCTACTGGCTGACCTGCTCCACTGTCCTCTGACTGACTCAGTGTTTCAGTAGATGTACTACTGGGTTTGTAGATGTAGCACAAAAGTAATCCTGGGACAAGCTGCACTAAATGGGTCAGGGCTGAATGGGGTATGCCTGTAAGCTTAAAACCATTCTGGTCTGACACTCAAGGGACAGCAGCCATCCTCAAAAGGTATGTAGGCCACGCACTCTGACCACCTCTGAGAAGCCTTGGACACCTGCCCCCCACGATCCTTGTCGGAGGGGCCGCCACGTACAAGGCGCTGTCCCTACCGCAGCCGGGTACCAGGGCTCCGTGCAGTGCAGAGGGGCCTCTCTGCTGACGCGGCCCACCAGCTCCATCAGGGTCCCCCTTGGAGAGCTGGACAATGGGACCTACAGAGAGAGACAGAGGGACTCCAGAAGCTGAGGGACACCCTAGCGCCAAGCACCAAGCAGAAGCTGTGAGGCTGGAGGACAGGAGGAAGTCAGTCAATGGGAACAGAAAAGGCAGACCCGAACCGCTGCCACCACGATGGTGGAACAGGAGATCAAGGAACAATCTCCCCGCTCTCCTACCTGGGTGACCTCACAGGAGTCTTTGCTCTACGGAAACTGAGCTGGTTTCGGGTCTCCCTCGCTCTCCCCCACGTCCTTTTTTTTTTTTTTTTTTTAACTGGCTTAACCTATCACGTCCCTGTTTCTTGCATTTCACAAGAGATAACACAGGTATGTCTCACTATACCCCAGGTCAGCTGAATGTGAGTCAGGGCACCCGCCTTGATGTGGATTTATAATGGCTGCTTTTCACACCAGGATGAGCCTCTTCGGCAGCCCGCAGTTAGAGGAGGCTTTATTTATGCCCTTCCCTGGGGCAGTCAACAGCCTTGATGGATGCCTTTTTTGTGACAGCCAAGCAAGGCACTACGGATACAAAAGAAAATTAAAAATGACCTTAATCTCAAGAGCGTTCCAAGAACTTGAACTGCCAAGCCCCCAGTTCTCTGACTGTCCAGCAGTTTGCAAAGATATCCCACCTTCAACGCTTCCTGTCGGAGATTATGGAACCAACACCACTGTTAAACAAACACCACCACTGCCAGCGGATCAACAAGAGCTTAGGAGGGTTTAGTTATATAGACAACTGAGAAGAGAACATCAGAGTTAAACATCAAAGGCGAATGATTGAAAGGTTAGCTCTTTTATGTAAACGCACCCCAACAAAAATAAAGGATCATCAGAAAAGACGACGAAAGCACTAGAATATTGCAGAGACACTTTTAAAAAAAATTTTCCATCTTCATTTCTTAATTAAACAAAATACCATAGGTTACGTCCTTAAAAAATAAAGATTTCAGTCAATTACTTAGCAAAATTATTATTCTCCCATTTGTATGTGTGCAGGAACAAGAGTAACAGAATAGGCAGTTGTAATGAAATAGAATGCATTCCATGTAGAATGCGTCCTGTAAAACGTTCTGTTTTCATATTGCTTCTATTAACAAATCTCTTTATAACCAAAGAGCACTTTCTAACTCCAGGATTGCTTCCCCACAGTTGTACACCCAACCTCCTCATCACACCTATTAATGTAAAGTCTAGAGCATTCTCCCATGAAAGGATATTCTTCACAGAGACTCTTTTTAATGGTATGTTTCTGATACAAACGCAATTCTAACCTGCCCAGGTTTGGTCAGCAGGAGGGAGAAGGAGGGCAGGGGAGGTTTCTATTGAGATTCAGAGAAAAATACAAAACAGCTGCTTCCCTTAGATATATTCTAGGAAAGGAAAGAGCCGCTGTTAGCCCCCAAAAAGCTTTTGTGTCAATTAGAAAAAGATGCCTCCTCTGGGCAGACAAAACCCCATGCCAGTGCTTATGCCTCAGCAAGCAGAGTGTAGGCTGGATTCCTGCCCTCGTTTCTCTTCTTGGCAAAGCATCCTTGTGCAGTTAACCACCTACAAACCCTTACATGGCACAGAGAAGGGGGAAGAGGAGAGAGAAATAGAAGAAGAAAAAGAGTTGTGCAGAGAGATGGACACTGAGCAGAGACAGAGAACAAGATGGAGTGGGAAGGTCGAAGAAAGAAGGGAAGAAAAAGAAAGACAGAAGGGTGGGAAGGGCAGAAGACAGAAGGAAAACTCACAGAAAAGAATGGAAAGAAAGGGGGGGGGGGGCAGTGCCAGATGCTTTGGACTTGTTTCTCCATGGCCAATCAAGGCTCAGGAGTGATGGAGGGGCCCGGAGACTATAATTCAATTCCGTTGAGACCAACACAGCTGTCTCGAGGACAGACTCGTGATGCACTGCGGTTGAGGCTCTGGACACAGATCTGAGTGACAGGCTTCCTATCCTAAGTGGCCTGCTGGGGAGAGCTCAGAATGAAATAAAATGTCTCCCAACCGCTCTGGGAGCACCAAGGCACGTGCGATTAATTCTAACCAGAAAGACCCACTTCAGGCAAGGTAATGGTGTCTCATGACTTTGTCAGTCAATTAGAAAAGTCAAGCCTTGACCAGAAGAAAGCAAACAATTAACCAACCAGCCAACCAATCAACCACCCACCGGCGATCAACCAACCAAGCCGAGCCCTTGCCTGTAAGGCGCTTATTATTGAGGTATCTAGTTGCAAGAGGCTTAATAAAAATGCTAGATGTCTTGCAGGCATTTGCGACTATCACAGCTTCTGTTAAAAACAAGAACAGTTGATCTGACCCACCTCCCTCTACCACCACCAGCACAAAAAAATTCCCTCCCACCCACCCCTCATCTGTCATGTGGCCCGATTCTGAAAATTCCTTTAGCAGTCTGCAGAGAGCCTCCTTATAGCATATGACATTTCCTAGATCAGCACCTTGGTTACCAATTTAGAATCTTCCCAGCAGCTGGAACCTAGAAACATCTTGTTAAGATTCTCCAAAAATAGCTTAAAATAGCCCTGGTCATTGTCAGCTCAACTCAACTGGGGAAAAACCTAGCAGCCAACCGACAGCACAGAATTGGTAGACATTTGAAGGAAGAGAGAAGCTATAGGAGGGAGAAGGCGTACTGAAAATCAGACCCACCTGTGGCATGCTTTCACGTCAGCCAGTGCTCCAAAGGTCACATCCTCCTGCTTTGGTTCATTCATTCAACACATGTTTACCGAGCCCCTGCCTGAGTGTTAAACACTGACCTGTGCTTTGCAGATACAGCAGTGAATTAAAAAGAGCCAAGCCCTGCCCTCAAGGAACCGACAACCTCATTAAACAAAGAACTCCACAATTAGTTCTTTTTTTAGCAAAGAAAAAAGCAGTAAGTATAACTGAGCCCAAGTACAGGGTAACCTCTGTTTACTGTCTTTTAGACTGAGTCATGGCTTTTTTCTTTGACTCACCTGTTTAATCTAGAAATACCTGACCTCCGGGGTGTGAGCTGACCGCAATGCGTAGATCCATCCAGAGATGTCAGTATAAAGAAGTTACCCTTCAAGGTTCAAAGCTCAGGATGACACTAGGCTCCAGTAGCCTTTCTCTACCTGCCTACTTCCAAACAGAGCTTCTGCACCACCCAAGAGACCCCTCTGCCTCTCGTGGCAACAGATTACATAACTTGCAGTAACTCTCATCAACCTGTGCTTCCCGATGGCTCTCCTAAGACCGCCGCCCTGCTTCTCCAAGGGAACAGGGCACAACCTCTAACGTTAATGTCGTCAGTTCTCTCTAAGGTTAAATCGCGCAAATGACTTTACTACATCCTCTTTGAGTCTGTATTCCTGCCATTTAATCATTTTAATTCTTTTTCTATTCATTAGAAAAGGAGAATACTAAGAGAAGAGAATCCCAGAATTCATATACCTTTGAATAATAGCCCTAAAAAAAAGTACAAAAGATTTCAACTCTCATTTCCCTTTCTCTTGTCAGATTTAACTAATGGTACATAATAGAGGGAGTTAGGTGTTCCTCTAACACTTACAATATGCAATTTTGCAGCTAGAATAAGAAAGAAGTAGCAATCTTCTGTTTCTGAGACTGCTGGAATTTGAGGTATAATGTGGTCCAGGGATGGGAGATGAGTTCTGCCCTGCATTTCAACTCTGTTTAATCGGCAGTGGTGGTCGGGAGAGGAGTCTTGATTCTCAGGCTCAGCAGGTAGGTCTGCATGGTCAGCCAAGGATGGGTCACGGGAGGGTGAATCACAGCAAGCGTGCCACGTGTTTCCCATCCCTGGCAGAGTGCTTAAGAGAATTCACAGGCTTTTGGGCTTGAAGCCTACAGGTGAATTCTGGCTGAGCTACTTACCAGGTTATGACCTTGAAACAGCAAGGCCATAGAAGGTCATACATCAGATCTTCAAGACTTCATCAGATTCAGTTACTAATATCTGCTCTAACAGGGGGGAAATCTCCCAATCCTCACTACCTTATATACACAGACGTGTCACCTGAAGGGTAACGGCTCACATTTGATTCATCAGTGGCCACTATCTGCTGGTACAGGATCACCTACCCTCGGGAAATTCTTTATTTCTCAAGTCTTTCTATAGTTCTCTGCAAGGTGGCTCTCATGGGTCCATAAACAAGTTTAAAGGGTACTGCCATTCCCAGAAGTATCCCAGTTCCCTCGAGGACTCCCCAGGGCTGAACAGTCCTCAGGAACCCCACTATTTTTGTCCCAGGTACAGTGGCTACTGCTGCTCCTCCATCAGGTTATCATTTGTGATGCCAAGAACCCTCAGAGCCAAGCTGTGCTACGATGTGCAGTGAAATGGGTCTGTTGGGTAGAATTCTAAGAATGACCACTGTGACCCTCCCTTTGTGCCCCTTCCCTTTTGAGTGCCAGCAGAATCTGTGAACGTGATAAGATGTCACTCCTGTGATTAGGTTACTTTATATGGCAAAGGAAAGATTACCCAGCTGGGCCTAACTTAAACTTAATGAGGCCCTTAAAAGCAGAGTCTTCTCCAGCTCACAGCAGAGGGAGAAGTCAGAGATATGAAGCACAAGGATCTCATGTACCACTGCTGCCTTGAAGATGGAGGGGCAACGGAGAAAGAAATGCAGGTGCCCTCTAGAAGCTGAAAGTGGCCCCTGGCCGACATTAGAAAAAAATGAAGACCTCAGTCCTTTGGCCACAAGAAACTCAACAATCTGAATGGCCCTGGAAGCAGGCTCTTCCCCAGAGCCTCCAGGGAAGAGCCCAGTCTGACTGACACCATGACTTTGGCCTCGTGAGACCCTAAGTAGAGAACCTAGCCAAGCCTGCCTGGACTTCTGACCTACAGAACTGAGATAATGAATGGGTGTCGTTTCAAGCTGCTAAGTTTTCGCAGTGTGTTACACAGAAATAGGAAATACCTGGAGAAAAGGGAGGAAAAATTCTCTCCTCTGTTCGGCAGCCCCACAGCAGTGTTGTTTTGGGACCCATGTTTTACACTCCAGGGAAATGGATCTTTCTGATTTCATGTACAATCCTACTGTTTTCTGAAGATCAGACATGTGCCCAATGGCCTAAAGACTGTCATTACTCAGTCGTTAGAATACACTTCTCAGCTCTTGGTTAAAACTCTTGCAGGCCTAAAATTTATATGGAATCCTAGAAGACCCAGAATTGCCAAAGCAGTATTGAAGAAAAAGAATGAAGCTGGAGGAATAACCCTCCCAGACTTCAGATAATACTACAGAGCTACAGTAATTAAAACAGTGTGGTACTGGCATAAAAACAGACATAGGGATCAATGGAACAGAATAGAGAGCCCAGAAATAAACCATAGAACTATGGTCAATTAATCTTTGACAAAGGAGGCAAGAATATATGATGGAGAAAAGACAATCTCTTCAGCAAGTAGTGTTGGGAAAACTAGACAGCAGCATGTAAATCAATGAAGTTAGAACACTCCCTCACTCCATACACAAAAATAAACTCAAAATGGATTAAAGACTTAAAATATAAGACAAGACATGATAAATCTCCTAGAAGAAAACATAGGCAAAACATTCTCTAACATAAATCTTACCAAAGTTCTCCTAGGGCAGTTTACCTAGGCAATAGAAATAACAGCAAAAATAAACAAATGAGACCTAATTAAACTTTTATGCTTTTAAACAGCAAAAGAAGCCATAAGCAAAACAAAATGACAACTTACAGAATGGGAGAAAATATTTGCAAATGATGCAATTGACAAGGGCTTAATTTCTAGAATATATAAACAGCTTATACAACTTAATAACAAACAAACAAACAAACAAAAAACCAAACAAATCCAAAAGTGGGCAGAAGACCTAAACAAGCAATTCTCCAATGAAGACATATAAATGGCCAATAGGCACATGAAAAAATGCTCAATATCACTAATTATCAGAGAAATGCAAATCAAAACTGCAATGAGGTATCACCTCACAACAGTCAGAATGGCCATCATTCAAAAGTCCATGAATGATAAATGCTGGAGAGGGTGTGGAGAAAAGGAAACCCTCTTACATTATTGGTAGGAGTGTAGTTCGGTGCAGCCATTATGGAAAACAGCATGGAAATGCCTCAAAAAACTAAAAATAGACTTACCCTATGATCCAGCAATCCCACTCCTGGTATATACCGGAGGGAATTCTAATTTGAAAAGACACCTGCATCCCAGTGCAGCAGCACTATATACAACAACCAAGACATGGAAACAACCTCAATGTCCATCAACAGATGACAGGATAAAGAAGTTGTGGTATATTTATACAATGGTATACTAGTCAGCCATAAACAAGAATGAAATAACGCCATTTGCAGCAACATGATGGACCTGGAGAATGTCATTCTATGTGAAGTAAGCCAGAAAGAGAAAGATACCATATGATATCACCCATATGCGGAATCTAAATAAACAAACAAACAAACAAAAGGACACCATGAACTCATCCACAAAACAGAAACAGACTCACAGACATAGTAAACAATCTGATGGTTACCAGGGAAAGGCGGTGGGAAAGGATAAATTTGGGAGTTTGAGATTTACAAATGTTAGCCACTATATATAAAACTAGATTTTAGAAAGTTTCTTCGGTATAGCACAGGGAACTATTTTCAATACCTTATAATAAACTTTAATGAAAAAGAATATAAAAATGAATATATGTACGTATATGCACGACTGGGACATTGTGCTGTACACCAGAAATTGATGCATTGTAACTGATGGCACTTCAATTGAAAACCAAAAAACAAACAAACAAAACCTTTTGCAGGCCTCGTTTCTTTACAAGTTCTTGTAGGAGGCGTCCCTGTTCCACCCTGAAGAGATGTACATGATCATCTATATTCATTCACTCATACATTTACTCATTAAACAGTGAATGCCTATCACATGTCAGGTTCTGTTCTAGATTCTGGTGACACAGAAGGAATGCACTAAAAGTCCTCTCTCACACAGAGCTTACATTTTCCTAAGGAATCAAGAGACAAATAAATAAACATCTTTGTCAAGTGATGCCAAGTGCTATGAAGAGAAACAGAGCAGAGTAAGGGAATTAGGAGCAACCCAGGATTGGATACCGTAACCATTGCTGACCAGCAATGACCTGTTGACAGGGGGGCCATTTGGGCAGTTCAAGAGTGAGCCCTGCAGATTTGCGGGGGAAGAGCACCGTAGGCAGAGGGGATTCTAAGTGTGAGGGTGCTGAAGTGGGAGGGGGTCTGGCGTGTTTGAGGGCTGCCATTGCTGGACAGGAGTGAGGGAGGAGGAGAGAAGACGGAAATGACGTCAGCGAGGTACCAGAGGCTAGATCACGCGGGGCCCTACGGGCCACTGAAGAACGTGAATTTTACCCCGAGTGAAATGGAAAATACCAGAGGGATTTACCCAGGGGAGTTTCATCATCTGACTTGCAATTCTGTGGTGGAGGAGCTAAGGTGGAGGGAGATCGGCTAACGAGCCAGTGCACCGAGAGCTGACGGTGGTTTGCTGAAGAGGCAGCAATGGAGACAATGAGAAGATGCTGGATTCTGGACATATTAGAAGGTGGTGTTGACAAGATTTATGGACAGTTAGATTAGAAATGTGAAGGAAAGAGAAGAGTTAAGAAAAACAAATGCCTATGTCTGAATTCCAGCTGTGGGTGGGGCTGAAATTCCTTCCCAGGAGACATCTCAGGCTCTCAGTTCTACCAACTCTCCACACACCACTAGACACGCCTGCAGCCTAGTGGTGGTTATGTCCAGGCTTAACTTGAGATCAGAGCTTTGGTAAATAAATTTCCAGACACAGCCAAGCTTCTGTTGGGAGGCAAGAAAGCCAGGTAAGGCAAAATCTTCCAAGCATAAAGATCTCTGACTGAGCAGGCAGCCTGTTTCCTTATTTAACAGGAAAGGGCAGAAAGCACATGGCGCTGGTTCTCTAGCCCCTAATTCCAACAGAATTACACAATTTTGCCCAGCTCTTGAGTATGGTGTTGAAATCTGAATATGAGTGTGAGGTCCTGGGTCCCAGGTGGAGAATAGGTCCAAGCAGTATTTCATGGGGTATAAAGCATGTCAATCCAATCATAGCTTTTGTGTATGAGCAGAGAGTAAATCCTGACATTCTTTTGGCATGAAAATCACACAGGATCTCTGAACGTAGGGTACCATTTTATAAATAACAAAAGAAGGGTGAATAAAATAAAATCTTTTACACAGATAAAAACAGCAGGTTCAGACCCATTCTCCTGACTCCTCCCCCCTAAGCACAAGTATAAAGCCTGGGAATGGCCCAAGAGGCACCAAAGGAGACCAAACTGTGGTAAGAAGAAAGCTGGCTGGCTTGGGACCTCCGGACCTGAGGAACAACAGAGCACAGGGCATCTTGCGGCCTCCCACCAGAAAGAGGAAGGCCATCCAGACGTGGAATCTCCAATCTCCAACCTAGCAACAGAAGGCCTCCCAGGTTACTCCTCCCTGGATAAGACAGAAGACCCTCTGACAACAAAGGAGGAGCATCAGAGCCCCACCATAAATGGCCAGGGGAGGTATTCTCCTTCCCCAGGAGCCTCACTCTCTCTTTCCACCATGAGACACCAAGGATTTAGGCCAAGAGGCCAACAGGAGAGGGCCAGCAACAGCAGGTGGCCAGTCCCAAAGCCTCTTTGTCCCTGAGGTCTGAGATTCTCCTCCCTCAAGCTGATGGAAATAACATGGAAAAGGCCCAGAAAACTAAAAAGCTAAAACAAACTTTAGCTCGTAAATGATCGTGATATTTTTGTAGCTAAAGATTAATAGGATAAACGTGCATATATGGTAGGGTTGAGCTGTGGGGCTAATAAAATGGCCTCTGTAAAAGATTTTATCTAGAAATTGAGATGTCCAGGTTGGGTTGCTAGCAGTGAAATCCTTAACCTTAGCTTTATATTTTAAACACATGCAGATTGAGGTTAAAATAAAATACACGATTTTACTAGCATACAGGAAGCAAGCAAGAGACACTGGTCTATATAAAGCTCTTGACTAAATTTGATTTTCAGCTAAGGTGCTTTGGGGAAATACACATAAAAAAAGCTTTCAAATAAAACTGAAATATGTTTTTGAGGAACAATCTGAGGTGGTAGACCCCTTGGCTGTATCAAGATGGCCTTATTCTTGCAGGCTAAAGTTGAAATATAAAAACAGACCATTTTACTGAATTAGGGGAGAATTCAGGATTCTGGGAATATCAAGAAAATTTTTAGCCAAAATGAGCAATAAAAATCTTTGGAAAGTTCCCAAGCCATCCATATCTGAAGCAATATACAGAATCAGTTTCTGAAAGAAACTCAGCTAAGGAAGAAAGAAGGGTGATGGGGTGGAGAAAAAAAAAAATCAGTTAATCAACATTTGAAAGAAAACAAAATCAGATGCTACTGAATGAATGTTTGTGTTCCCCTAAAACTTATATGTTGAAATCTTGAACCCCCACTGTGGTAGCAGTAGGAGGGGGGGGCTTTTGGGAAGTAATTAGGTCACGAGAGTGGAACACTCATGAACCGGATTAAGTGCTCTTATAAAAAGACCCCAGAGAGTTCTTTTGCCCCTTCCACCATCCTAGTTAGAGCAAGAGAGCAGTCTATGAACCAGTGAGTTCTCACCAGACACCAAATCTGCTGGCATCTTATCTTAGACCTTCCAGCCTCCAAAACAGTGAAATATAAATATTTGCTGTTTAAAACACCTCATCTGTTAGGTATTTTTGTTACAGCAGCCCAAATGGAATAAGGCATCAGATATGAGAAATCAGTTAAAGATTAATTCAAGAATGTGAAATACAACATCCCATGTGGAAAAGGTATGTAATCAATCAAGTAACCAAATTGCCCCTCTTCAGCCTTCCCTTGACAATCCCTCCATAAATGACCTGCTCTATAAAGAACAGGTGGAAAAAACTGATTCTTATGAAAGCCAGTTAGAAGCTTCAGGAAGAGAATTCCCCAAATACTACTTAGACGCTTTTAAAACAAAATTTTTAGTTAAGAGAATCCAGTTGGATACATTCCTGACATAATGAAAAAGACTTTTTAAAAAATCCGTTCTACTTTTGTAGATAAAGAAGTACTCATTCAATCAATAGAACTGAAGACCACCAAGGCTGCAAGGACTGAAACGCTGTCAACTACTGAAAAGACAGCTAGAGCCATGGAGCCGACTGCTCCCTGGAACGACATGAAGATGCTCGGTGTCACATGGCAAGTAACCTCCTATACAGCTTCCCCCAAATGTCTCTGTCTTAATTTCTTAGTGTGACTAAATATTTAAAAATGTAAAGAATCTCTCTAGCTTGCTAAAGACCGTATCAGCCGTAAGAAAGAATGAAATCTTGCCATTTGCAACAACATGGATGAAATTGTTGGAGGGTAATATACTTAGTGAAATGAATCAGAGAAAGACAAATACTATATGCTATCATTTATACGTGGAATCAAAGAAATAAATAAATAAAACGAATAAATAAAACAGAACAGAACAGGAACAGGCTCACAGACAACAGAACAAAATAGGTCTATCTCACGCTCACGTATATTCAAAAATTTTACACAAAATTTTAGCAAAACAAATCCAACAATATACAGAAAGAAAACACACCATGATCGATTTGGGTTGAAGGAGGGGGAAGGAAAAAGCAAGTCTGAGTAAACACTCAAAAATTAATGTATTGATAACTTCCAGAGCAGGTAGTCATGCCTGCCAGGGAGGAAGAACTTGCCTTGCGAGCTGAAGTTGTCCAGCTTGAGGTGGGGCTGAACCCCCTTAAGCAGAAGCTGCTGGCGGCTCCTAGGACAGAGATGGAACCGGATCCGCGCGGGAGCCGAGCTGGAGCCAGAGACCAGGTTAGAACACCTGCTTCCGGTGTCGCAGTTGCCCCGGAAGGGCGCCTAATTGAGACGACGCACTCAGCGAGCAGCTAGTGCTGCCTGCGCTGAGCATGCGCAGACCTCTAGGCCTGGTGAGCGCCTATTGTTTTCCGGGGTGTGGTGGACTTGGCTTCA
Organism: Camelus bactrianus; assembly: GCF_048773025.1. Classification (NCBI taxonomy): domain Eukaryota; kingdom Metazoa; phylum Chordata; class Mammalia; order Artiodactyla; family Camelidae; genus Camelus; species Camelus bactrianus. The sequence continues at coordinate 19,748,569 of NC_133552.1, forward strand.
CGCAGGGAACCATCACTTGATTGGAGATGAGCAGCCGGGAGGGCCAGCGTTGTGAGGATTTTTCGCGGCCGCCTCACCTCGGCCTGGAGTGCATCCCCTCGGCTCAGGCCCTTACGCCCAACTAACTGCTCAGTGTGCTCATGTCACCCTCCACCTGGCAGAGGACACATAATGCTGTCCGTCCCGCCTCACGTGTCGGCCCAGTGCCCTAGCTTCCAGGCCCAGATCCCAGCCTTTCACTACGACAGCGGGCCTTGCCATCCCTGCATCTTCCCTCAACTGCCTCCGAGGAGACAGTGACCAACTGCGCAGATGGCGGGGCGCTCGGTGTCCGGTGTTGTAAGCATAACCCGGGTACTGCGCTGCCTGCAGGCGCTGGAAGTGCTGAGGATCACTGCTGCCTCGGCCCTCTCACAGTGGCAGCCTGTTGCTCTGGGATGCCTTCGGAAGCGTTTCTGCAAAATTCAGCAGCGGAGCCGCAGGGCCAACTGTGTAGCTGGCGAGGAGTGGCCCACTGTGAGTAATCTGCAGAACTAAAATCAAGCCTTCTGTGGCTCCAAACCATTGGTAAGTGCCGCTCCCTGCCGTGGCTGAGCCCAGAGGGGCAGGCTGCTGTCAACCATTCTAATCGACTTCTGGGTTCTGGGGCGCCCCACCAGTTGCTGGACTTCACACCTCAAAAAGTATCTGTTGTTTGCCTCTTACCTAACACAGACCTTTGAAATATTTGGAATCGAGGGATGCAGAAAAGTGGAAACTCCTAGAAGTAATATAGGAAGGGATTCGAGGCACCTAGGAAGTGGCCCCTCTCTCTCCATTTATGTGATTTGAAAACGAGGCAGTGACTCCCAGAAATCCATGCTGCAATCCTTAAGAGTTAGAGTTTGACAGTTCAGGATGTTGTGAAGGGCTGGGCTACCAAAATTGATTAAACATCCCACAGCACCGAGGGGGCTGGTATGGTCTGACCTGGGAAAGAAGTGGATTGCCATATTATCTCAAAAATAGATTCATTTGCATTTTTTAGTAATGTAGAGAAAAGCCTGCGATTCTGAAGTATCAGCAAATGAACTATGAACTCTTTTTTAAGGGGCTCTTTGATTGCAATTTATTGGATTACTTTTACTTATTAACCAGGTATCATACTGCTTCTGAATATCCTCTTGTTTTCAGAGCTTGGAGAGTGTCTTGACCTTGTGACTTGTAAGTAAAAAGATGGTTTTGTTTTAACTGGCAAATCATATACTCATCCTGCTTTTTTCCCCACCTCCTCCAAATTAAAAAGGCAAAAGCAAAAACAAAAAAACAAACAAAAAAAAAGTTGTAAGTGTCCATTTTGTGCCTAGAATTGAGGTGTCATAAACTTAGTCATACATACCAAATTGATCATAGACGTTCATAGATACTTAAGGGCAGCTTATTGTTTAGTAATACATTCTTTGGGTCTGATTCCAAATTGTAGAATATATTCTACAGAAAATGGTATTTTAATACGTAAATTGTTTTAATTATCTGGGAAGTGGTCATTGCATTAAACGTTTTGAATTTATGTCAAAGTCAAATCTTTACAGTTCAACAAGATAAAGGAAACCACTTTTGTAGTCTGACAAATTTCCTTAAAAATTTTCTTAAAGTCAGCTTCAGGGTCCACCTTATGTTGTACACGTATAACGTTTTCTAAGCTGTATACTTTGGTTTACTTTGCCTTGGAATCTTAAAAGTCCAGTTCCAACCTCCCCTCTGCCCTTTAATTTACCTTTTCTATTTTGGTTTAACCTGTGTTCTCCCAGCATTTTATAGCAGTGTAAATTTTAGGGGTTTTTTTTTTTTAATGTTTGTTTACTTACTAAACGACATTTTCATGAAAGGGCAGGTAGTCTGCCAAGATTATACAATGTACAACAAAATTAGAAGTAGAAATGTTCTAGGAAAGTATATACCAGCAGCAACTTACAGAACAAATGCTTTGCCTTCTTGAAAGCGGGTTTGGTCCGTATGCTCCAGCAGATTGTTGCATGCAGGCCCATAATTGTCAGATTCCTTTTTTTTTTTAAGAGAAGGCAGAAATCACGGATGTAAATGTAAAATCTTTGCATCTCTAGCAACAAATTGAAGGGGTTGGGGATGGGGACAGGGGTTAAAAAAAAACCACCATGGGCTAGACAAAACCCACTGCAGGCCTGCTGGTCATCAGTTTGCAACATCTGGTATGGACTCTTGTTTTATTATAAAAGGCTGGTAATTTAAAGATCAGCTTCAAAATTAGGAAGTCATCATTTCTTCATTGTAGGATTTAGAGTAACTCGTTGTAATTCTTTGAACAGGTATGCTTATAGTATGCCCTTCTCTGTTTTAAAGATGTAACAGGCCTCTTATTACTCCTTCTCCCAAGGAGTTATGCAAATAAGTGACAGAGGTGTAGGGAAGAACAACAACAACAAAACAATGTGTTTTCCCACATAAAGAGAATAAAAGACAACGTATCATCTCAGCAGATGCAGAAATTTAACATCCTTTCATAAAAAGTAACCCTCTTTGTTAACAAAGAATAGAAGAGAATATTCTTTTATCTATTAAAGGCTACCTATCCAAACCTACAGCAGTCATCACAGTTAATGGTAAATTGTTGAAAGATTTTGCTCAGAGATTTGAAGTGAATCAAAGATGCTTGCTATCACCACTTATATTCATATTTTAATAAAAGTTCTAGCCAGCACAATGAAGCCAGAAAAAGAAATAAATGTATAAGGGTTAGAGAGAAAGAAATAAAACAACCTTTTTCTCTTCCTTTTTCCTTTTTTTTTTTTTAACAGAAAGCAAGATTGTATATGTAGAAGGTTCAAAGTACAATTACAAGCTATTGAAATTATATTTATAAGGTTATAGATTTCAGGGGGTAAATATAGCAATTGTGATGGTTAATTTTGTGTCAACTTGATTGGGCTTAGGGTTGCTAAGATAGCTGATAAAGCATTATTTCAGGGTGTGTCCATAAAGGTATGTCCCAGAGAGGTTAGCATTTAAATCCACAGACTGCTTAAAGATCTCCTTTACCAATAAGGGTGAGCATCATCCATTCCTTTGAGAACCTGAATAGAACAAAAAGGTAGAAAAAGGGCAAATTTGCCCTGTGTTTGAGCTGAGACCTCCACCTTCTTCCCTTCAGTGCTCTTGGCTCTCAGGTTTTTTAATACACACCAGGATTTATGCCATCAGACCCCAGTTCTCAGACCTTCAGACTTAGGCTAAATTAAACCACCAGCTTTCCTGGTTTTCCAGCTTGGAAACAGCAGATCAAAGGACTTGCTGGCTTCCATAACAGTGTGAGCCAATTCCTAAAATATGTCACCTCTTATACGTCTGTATATATCCTATTGGTTCTGTTTATCTGAACCCTGACTAGTACACTAGTCAATCATACATACTTCTTTATACCAGAAAAAAAAAGGAAAATAAAGTTTTATAAGAGATTCATTTGCAGTAACATCCAAGCACATAAAATACCTATGAAGAAAAATGAACAAAAAGATATGCAAGACCTCTATATAGGAAACTATAAAATATTACTGAGGGAATTAAAAAATATGTAAGTAAATGTATGTATATACATGGAGAAACTCAATATTGTCAGATGTCAGTTTCCCTAAGCTGGTATTTCTCTAAACTGATGTATTCATTCACAGCAATCCAAAACAAAATCCCAACGGGTTTTTGCTGCTTTTATTGTGAAAGTTGACAAGGTGATTCTAAATTGTATGAAAATACAAAAGATCAAAAATCAGTATAATCTCAAAGGGCAAAAGTATTAGAATGCCTACTCTACTGGACATCAAATTTTTTAAATTAAGAGAGTATGATATTGGAGCTGGAATAGACAAGCCAATGGAATGGAGTCTAAAGATAACACCCACACACACAAGGATACTTAGTAATAACTACTCATTTCCATTCTTAAGAAATAATTTCTTTCTTGTTTTTTTTTTAAATCCCATGAGAGGATGTTGACTGCTTCTGTTGAGATAATCACACTTTTCTTTTATCCTTTAATGTGGTAAAATAAATATATGTCAATTTGTGGGTTAGTCTTTCTTTACTGTTCTAAGGATATCTGTCTAGTCCAAGATCATGTAGCTGTCATCCATAGATAACTTTGCATGTTATCTTTTATAGATTTATAATCTACAGGTAATTGTTGTGGGGTGGGGGGGGTAGTTGTATGGGGGGTGGCTAGGAGTCAAGTTTTATTTTCTATGTATATATCCTACTTTTCTAGCACCGTTTAGCTAACTAAGCAGAGACTTCAGTGGACACACATAGCAAAAACTATAGACTCTACAAAGTTCAGGAAAATCATGAAACAAATGCATGAACAATAACAAATAGCAATAAGGACAAACTAAACGTGAAGTGGAAGGCAAGTCTACTGGCAGTAAATTCTCTCAATTTGTATTGGTCTTCTTATTGCTTCTTCACTTTTGATAAATAATTTCCAGGGTACAAAATCCTAGGATGTTGGGGGTTTTTTCCTCTCAATACTTTAAATATTTCATTCCTCTCACTTTTTGTTTGCATGGTTTCTGAGAAAGAGTCAGATGTAATTCTTATCTTTGTTCCTCTATATGTAAGATATTTTTTTCCTCTGGCTTTCATGGTTTATTCTTTATCTTTGATTTTCTGTAATTTGAAAATTATATGCCTTGTAAGTCACCATTTGGTATGAAAGTTAAAAGATGAAATTATTAAAATAACCATATCTAGAATAATTTAATAGGTATACAATATAAAATATGTAAATTAACTTCAGTAACATAATATGTGGGGCGAGAAGTAAAATTACAGTTTTTGTATGTAACCGAAGTTATCAGCTTAAAATAGGCTCTAATAACATCTGAAATATAAGCTATTTTATGGAAGCCTCACATGGTAACCACAAAGAAAAAATCTTTGGTAGACATGCAAAAGACGAAGAGAAAGGAATCAATAAGTACCACTACAAGAAAATTTTATCAAATTACAAAGAAAGACAGCAAGAGAGAAGAAAAAAACTACAAAACAGTCATAAGGCAATGAACAAAAATGGCAATCATAAATCCTTACCTATCAGTAATAACTTCAAGTGTAAATATATTAAATCACCAATCTAAGACGTAGAGTGCTCAGTGAATGGGAATACAGGATCCAACAATATGCTGCCTACAAGAGACCCACTTTAGCCTTAGAGCCACACAAAGGATGAGTATGAAGGGACGGAAAAAGATAGTCCATGAAATGGTAACCAAAAGAAATCAAGGGTGGCTATACTTATATCAGATAAAATAGACTTTAAGCCAAAGACTGTAATAAGAGAAGAAAGTCATTCTATAATAATAAAGAGGTCAGTGCATCAAGAAAAATATAACAATTGTAAATATATACAACACTGGAACACCTAGTATTTTAATATTTAATGTTTAATTTAATTAATAACTTAATTAACTAATATTTAAAGCAAACATTAACAGAACTGAAGTGAGTAGTAGGTAGCAATACAATAATAGTAAGGCACTTCAATACCCAATTTCAGCAATGGCTAGATCATCCAGGCAGAAAGTCAATAAGGAAACAGTGAACTTGAATAACAGTATAGACCAAATAAACCTAATAGACATACACAGAATGTGCACATGGTACATTCTCTAGGGAAGATCCTTTGTTAGGCTACAAAGCAAGTCTTAATAAATTGAATAAAATTGAAAACATAGCAAGTATCTTTTTTGATCACAATGGATGGTATGAAACTAGAAATTAAAGGAGGAAAATTGCAAAAAGTCATAAAAATGTGAAAATTAAACAATACACTCTTGAACAAGTATTGGATCAAAGAAGAAATCAAATAAGGAATAAAAACATACCTTGAGACAAACAATGGAAAGATACCAAAACTTATGGGATACAGCAAAAGCAGTTCTCTGAGTGAAGTTTATAGCAATAAACACTTATGTTAATAAAAAAAGAAATTTCTCAAGTAAACAACCTAACATTACATCTCAAGGAACTAAAGAATAAACTAAGCTCAACTTGAGCAGAAGGAAGGAAATAATAAAGATTAGAGCAGAAATAAATGAAATAGAGACTAACAAAACAATAGAAAGTATCAACAAAACTGAGTCAGCTTTTTCAGAAGATAAACATAATTTGCACACCTTTAGCTGGACTAACCAAGAAAAAAGAGAGTGTGTAAATAAATAAAATTATAAATGAAAGGTGAGACATTACAACTCACAGCAGAGAAATACTAAGGATCATAGGAGACTCTTATGAACAATTATACACCAACAAATTAGATTACCTAGAAGAAATAAGTAAATTCCTAGAAACATACAACCTTTTAAGGCTGAATCATGAGGAAATAGAACATCTGAACAGACCAATAATGAATAAGGAGATTGAATGAGTCATCAAAAACCTCCCAACAAAGAAAAGCCTACAAACAGATGGCTTGATTGATGAATCCCACCAAACATTTAAAGAAAAATTAACACCAATCCTCAAAATCTTCCAAAAACTTGAAGAGGAGGGAACACTTCCAAACTCATTTTACAAAGCCAGCATTACCCTCATACCAAAACCAGACAAGGACACCATAAGAAAATTACAGATCAATATCCCTGATGAATATAGATTTAAAATCAGCAAAATACTAGCAAACCCAATTCAGTAATACAGTAACAGGATTATAAACCATGATAAAGTGGCAGTTATTCCTGGGATGCTAGGATAGTTCAACATACATAAATCAATAAATGTGATATACCACATTAATCGAATAAAGGGTAAAAATCATATGGTCATCCCAATAGATGCCAAAAGAGCATTTGAAAAAATTCAATATGTTTTCATGATAAAAATCTCTCAGTAAGCTAAGTATAGGAGAAATATACCTCCACATAATAAAGGCCATACATGAAAAGCCCATAGTTAACATAACACTCAATAGTAAAAAGCAGTAAGCTTTTCCTTTAAAATTAGGAACAAGACATGTGTGCCTATTCTTACCACTTTTATTCAACATAGTACTGGGAGTACTGGCCAGAATAATTAGGCAAGAAAAATAAATAAAGGTCACTCAAATCAGAAAAGAAGAAGTAAAACTGTCTCTCTTTACCAATGACATGATCTTATATATAGGAAACCCTTAAGACTCCACCAAAACACTGTTAGAACTAATAAACAAATTTAGTAAAGTTGGTAGATCCAAAGTCAACACAAAAATCTGTTGCACTTCTACATACCAACAACAAACTATTTTAAAAAGAAATAAAGCCATTCCATTCACAATAACATCAAAAGGAATAAAAGAGTTAGGAATAAATCTAACTGAAAACTAGGAAACATTGATAAAATTAATTGAAGGAGACACAAATAAATGGGAAGATATCCCATATTCATGGATGGGAAGAATTAATATTGTTAAAATATCAGTACTACCCAAAGTGATCTACAGATTCAAAGCAATATCTATCAAAGTTGCAGTAGCATTTTTCACAAAAACAGAAAAAAGATCCTAAAGTGTGTAGAGAACCGAAGACCCCAAATTGCCGAGGCAGTCTTGAGGCAAGGAGATTAAAGTTGGTGGCATCACAATTCCTGATTTTAAAATATATTGCAAAATATATAAAATCTACAGTAATCAAAACAGTATGGTACTGACATAAAAACAGGCATACAGATTAATGGAACTGAATAGATAGCCCAGAAATAAATTTACTCCTTTATGGTCATCTGCTCTTTGACAATGGTTCCAAGAACACGCAATGGGGAAAGGACAGTCTCTTCAATAAATAGTGTTGGGAAAACTGAATATCCACATGCAGAAGAATGAAACTGGACCCTTACCTCACACTGTATACAGAAATCAATTTGAAATGAATTAAAACTTAAATGTAAGACCTGAAACTATAAAAGTACTAGAAGAAAATATAGGGAAAAAAACTACTTTACATTGGTCTGGGCACTGATATTTTGGATATTACCCTAAAAACACAAGCAACAAAAGCTAAAATAGGCAATTGAAATCACATAAATCTAAAAAGCTTCTGCACAGCAAAGAAAACAACAGAGTGAAGGGACAATATATGGAATGGGAGAAAATATTTGCAAATCATATATCTGATAAGGGGTTAATATCTAAGATATATAGGAGAATCAATAGAAAAAAAACCCCACTAAGAACCCAATTTTAAAATGGGCAAAGGATATGAATAGACATTTCTCAAAAGAAGATAAACAAATGGTCATTAGGCATAGGAAAAGATACTCAATATCACTATCACAGGGAAATGCAAATCAAAACTACAATGAGATGTCACCTCAACCAATGAGATGTTAGAATGGCTTTATTATCAAGAAAAAAAAACCAAAAGATAGTTAAGTGTTGGTAAGGATATGGAAGAAAGTGAATGTAGTGGGAATGTACACTGTTGCATCCACTAAGGAAAACAGTTTGAGTTTCCTCAAAAATCTAAAAATAGAACCACCATATGATCCAGCAATCCCACTTCTCAGTATATATCCAAAGGAAATGAAATCACTATCTCAAAGCAATATCCGCACTCCCACGTTCATTGCAGCATTATTCACAGTAGCCAAGATTTGGAAATGACCCAAATGTCTGTTGATGGATGAATGGATAAATGTGAATGAATGGAGATATAATATATAAAGATATAGATATATAGAGATATATAGATACACACACACACACACACGGGAAATTATTCAGTGATAAAGAAGGAAATCCTGCCATTTGTGACAACATGGATGAACCTGAAGAGCATTACACTAAGTAAAATAAGCCAGACACAGAAAGACAAATACTGCATGAGCTCATCAATATGTGGAATCAAAAAAAGTTGAACTGATAAAAGCAAAGTAGAATGGTAGTTGCTGGGGCATGAGAGAAGGGGGAATGGAGAGATGTCATTCAAAGAGTATCAAGTTCAGTTAGGCAGGATGAATAATTTCTGGAGATACAATAGACAATAATAATACTGTATTGCATACTTGAAATTGCTCAGAATGTAGATCTTAAGTGTTCTCACCACACAGAAAAAGAAAAGTAACTGTGTTGGGTGATGAATGTGTTACTTAAATGGCTGTGGTAGTTTGATACATATATCAAAACATCACATTGTATACCTTAAATACATACATTTTTGTCATTTTTGTCAATTATACTTCAGTAAAGCTGGGGGAGAATACAGCTACATTAACAGTGACAAAGCAAGCAGGCAAAAAGAAGAGAAGAGAAAGGAAGAAAGGGAGGGAGAGAGGAAGGAAAGAAGGAAAGGGGAGGGAGGGAAGGAGGAAGGGAAGGAGGAAGATCAATTGGATTAAAAAGCAAGAAGTAAACTCTCTGTTTTCAGATGACATAATCTTATGTATAGAAAATTCTAAGGAATTAACACAAAAAATTTAGAGCTAATAAACACAGCAATAGGATGCAAAATAAATATACAAAAGTTAGTTGTATTTCTGTACACTAGCAATGAACATGAAATGAACTCTGAAAATGAAATTAAGAAAATAATTCCACTTACAACAGTGTCAAAAAGAATAACATACCTAGGTTTAAATGCAACAAAACAAGTACAAGGCTTATACACTGAAAACTACAAAACATCATTGAAAGAAATTTTAAAAGACTTAAATAAATAGAAAGACATCCTGTATGAACAGATTGGAAGATCTAACATTTTTAAGGTGTCAATACTCCCCAAAGTGATGTACACATTCATTGCCATCCCTAACATTCTGTTTCTTTTTTTTAAGAAATTTGCAGGCTGATCCTAAAATTCATATGGAAATTCAAGGAACCCAGAATAGCCAAAACAATCTTGAAAAAGTTGGAGGACTCACATGTTCAGATTTCAGCACTTACTACAAACTCAAAACAGTATAGTACTGGTATAAAGACAGACATATAAATCAATGGAATAGAACTGATAGTCTAGAAATATGTCTACACATTATGCTCAATTAATTTTTTACAAGGATGCCAAGACCCTTCGATGGGGAAAAAACAGCCTTTAAGAAGCGGTCAATTAAAAAAAAAAAAAGCAGTCAATTGAATAAACACATGTAAAGAATGGAGTTGGACCTCCACCTCGCACCATATTTTTACTCAAAGTAAATTTACCCCAAGTAGATCAAAGACTTAAATGTAACAGGAAAAAAAAAAAAAAACTTAGGTTAAATTTTCATTGCCTTGGATTCATTTCCTAGATATGACACCTGAAGCACAAGCAACCAAAGAAAAAATACATTGGATTTCATCAAAATTAAAGACTTTTGTGCATCAAGAAATTACAAAGACTGTGTCCTAATGGTATCTGTATGATCTCTGATGGTTGACGCATTGGACCTCAGCCAGCCTTGAAGATGACAACAGCACTCAGGCCAACTTTTGAACTGGCAACAGATGAGAGAGGAAAAGGAGAAGGTGATTTGAGCCAATTCTCAAAGCAACATTCAAGTAGAGACCTACCATTTCATACAAAGATATAATATAGACAAACCCCTCAGGATGCTCCTGAAGAGATTTGGAACCATGACTTCAGGAGAATTGGAAGAGAGAGAGAGAGTTGCTTCAAGAGAGAAAAATAAGAGATCGTCCAACCCAAGGACATAAAACTCCTCTTCAGTGTCGGAGAAGCCGCTGTTAGACCAGATTCCCCCTGCCAAGCTCAATGCAGATGATCCCCTAACAGATGAGGAAGATAAAGATTTTATAGAGGAGAGTGATGATGGTGGTGATACTGCAGAACTAGGAAAGATCTGAAAAGCAAGCCAGGAAGGGACAAGAGCAAAAAGCTGGAGAAGAAAGGATTTGTATGGCAAACATTCTGAATGGAACCACTCTCCTTAATCTCACTGACCCATCCCAGCCTCAGGCCAACTTGAAAGCTGAAAGAAGATGGGATGATAACGCTGTTTTCAAGAACTGTGCAAAAGGGGTAGATGATCCAAAGAAAGACAAAAGATTTGTAAATGCTATGCTGTGATCTGAATTTCAAAAAATGTTCATGGAGAAATATATTAAATAGCGCAGTTCTTTTGTTCTTAATTATAGACTGTAAAATGTAAACAATCTGACTTTATTTGGGTTAGTTTTTGTTTCTCTTTTCCCCCATCTAAACTGTGAGTAGGCTTTCCTGATTTTAAGTTCCTTAATCTTTTCCTTTATTGATACCTTTTTGGATAAGGACTTGGGAATTCATTTAACCCAATTTCCATCTCTGAATATTTCCAGTCAGATGTTTCCTTTTTAACATGGGAAAGGGAATCTGCTTGTAATAAATATTTTTAAAATCTAAAAAAAAGAAATTACAAAGACAAATCACAAATGGGATAGATATTTGCAAATCATGTATCTGTTCAGAGTCTAGTATCCCGAATATAAAAAGAACCATTACCGGTGAGCAATAAAAAGACGAACAGCCCAGTTTAAAAATGAGAAAGGTTATGAATAGACATTTCTCCAAAGAAGATACACAAATGGCGATAGCACATGTGTAGGGGTTTCCATTTAGCCCTATGGAAGTTTTTATTTTGGCCCATTATTCTAATTTTTAAGTTATTTTAGATTCCTGTGTTGCCATCGGATACACAGGTATCCCTGCCAGTCTCCCATCAGTTTCCAATTTGATCAGCATACCACCAGTGTCCTCATTCAGATCTTAACAGGCAGAAAGCAAAGCCATGTCATATACCACTGTACCTTTCTCCAGGTGAACGGCAGTAGTGCATTGATTAGTGCTCTTTCAATGTTTCTGTATAACAACTAGGCTATGATGTTGTAACAAATTATCCCTCAAATCTCAATGACTCCATACAGCAGAAATTTGATTCTTATGCATGTTGCAGTCCAGTATAGGGCAAATGACTCTCCTGAGCAGTTTGCCTCCAGACAATACCCAGGGAACTGGGCTGCACCTGTGGAATGGCTCTGCTGTGCACTGGGATAAGCAACGGAGAGTGTAAGCGAAGAACCTCACAGGATCTTTTAGGGGTCAGGTCTGAAAGTGACATGTATCACTTCTGCCCACATCCTCTGTGTCATACCAGCCTCAGACTTACTGCTGTACCAAAGTACCCAGGAAGAAGAAACGGTATTCATTAGTACCCATAACTTCGTCAATATAGTAAAACCTCAATCTTCCAAAATTGGCCATGGCAGGAGACTTCGCAAATGGGAAGGGGTGAGTGGACCTTGCAGCCTTGGTCTTTTGCCCTCAGGACTTGCCTTCCTTTGGCGCCCTTTCACTTACATCACTACCACACAAACGTCAGAGGCTGCTGCAGCCATTTAAATGCACCCACCAAAGAGAGACTCACACTTCCCACAGCCTGACAATGTGGAGAAGATGCTCTGCACCAGTGGAGTTACATGAAACAGGCCAGCTCGTTACTTCCACAGCGAAAGAAACTCAGTGATAACTCTACCAACTCACAAATTCTCTCTGCTGAGAATTGCTGCCCCTCCAAGCAACAAAACCTAACATGATCCTATGTTGACTCTCTGTTGCAGGTGGTCCCACATCTGTTCCAAGAAGAAACACTCTTAGATGTCTTGCCCCCAAAGAACTATGAGAATTTTTCCTGATAATCACCTCTTTTATAAAAAGTGACCCCTGAAAGCCCCTCTTTTTTAAGGGAAACTCCAGTCCCAGCCCCAGAAGACATGTAGTCTCAACTTCATGGCCTTAATGGGACAACCACAACAGATTACCTACCACATGTACACCTTAGGGGCAGGTGCAATAGTTCTAGCATAATTCTTTGCTGTGTGGAACTGTCCTTACTACCCTGACATACACCAAACAACTCCTAGCCCTTGTATCTAACAAAAATGACCCCACAATTTTCCAAATGTTTCCTGAGATCTACAATTGAGAATCACTGGGATTTATATATAAATTCATCCAACCCCAACCCTTCAGAGATGTTGATAATTTAGCATTCAATGCCATGCACTTCAAAAGGAAGGAAGGGAGGGAGGCTATTTATTGGGTTTCTTGTGCAAAGAAGGAAACAGTACCACCAAATGTTTTTTTCTCTTATTCCTCCTTCTCTGCTTTCAAGACAAAATAGATTTGCCTGGACATGGATGTGGTCCATGGCCCATGATAAACCATGACTTGATGCTTCTAGACTCCCCCTTTCAGTTCCTTATTCTATAGGGGAAGTCATAGGAGTCACGGCATTGTCTGAACAAAGACCCCCCCACCCCAAATGAGCCTTCTGGGTAAGCCTTCCCCCCCAAACTGAGTCTTCTTACAGAGCACCCTTTCCTATCCATCGCTCCCTGGCCAACTCCTCACTGGCCCATATCCCCCAAGGCCCCTTACTTCAGATACAGGTTGTCCCTTATAAGGTCTTTTCAGAAAACAGGGCTTTATTATTGAATCAGTTGATTTAGTGATTACTAATATTTATTAATTAATTTAGGAACACTGAAGAATTAAATATCCTTGCAGGCAGGGTGTGATGGACCTGTAATAAATGCATCTCTAATTCGTATATTTACCAAAAACACTTCTAAACCCAAAGCATTTTCAATATTTTTACTTTTCTTCTTCTTCCAAGGTGAGATAATCATGATAACCACAGCAATATGCTGAGATACTATGGCACAAAGTACTATGAGGACTGTTTTTTATCTTGCATCAGTCATTTGCTAATCCCTGTGACTGTACCAATGGGCATTGTTCCATGAGGCTCTCAAGAGCGACTTCGTCAAATGTCAGGCTGATATCCAGAAGCACTTGTGTGGCATTCTCTTAATCTAGCCAATATATTAACTTCTTCCAAGAACAAATCAAAACAAAAGCCATATCATGAAAGCTTAAAGTTCTTTCAAAGTTGAAAGCACAGAGAAAGGGAAAAAAATTCAACTTGATATGTCTTTCATACGTTCTTGGAAAAATCTTTGTATGACTTTTTCATTGCTATTATCTCTATGGGAAGCAGCACGAAGCAGTGGATAAAGGCTTGTGTTTGGCATCAGGAGACAGCACTGGGCTCTGCCTCATATACCTGGTTGACCTTGGGAAAGTCCTTTAATTCTCTCTCCTTATCTTGAAATGTTAAGAATAATGCTTTCCTTCTAATTAGGATCTAATTAAGAAAACATAATCCCCTTCAAACATTTACAACCGAGGGAATTTAACGCAAGGAACTGCTTAGTCAGGTGATGGAGGCTCTGAGACCCTAGAAGGGATGATGAGGTAAACCAGAGATTTGCGACAGCAGGAAGACGAAAGGGGAAGGAGGCAGAATTCTGGAGTCCAGGCGCAGAAGGCCTGTCTGGTGGAGGGTGGAGCCCCAGAAAGGAAACAGCCACTCACGGCTTAATGGAGAAGCTCCCTCCTCCCACCAGTGCTTCCCATTGGCCAAATCCAGTTGGAAGCCAGCTAATAAGGGAGGGGGGGACATGGCCTGCAGGGCAGGGCCCTGGAGACACAGAGTAGAGCAGAGAGGTGGTGAGGAGTAAGTCTGAGGGCAAACAAAGTACCTTTATAGGGTTACTGTGAGGATTAATATAAACCAGAAATCATACGGGAAAGGCCTTTGTCAATTGTAAAGCTCCATAGAACATGATCAGGTATTGATGTGTGAGATGCACTTCATTGAAAACATCAAGCACATCCTCCCTCCGATCTCCTCTAACACTTCACCTCTCCTTGCCTTCCACTTACTATTTTCTGCCAGTTCTCTTGTTTTTTTTTTTTTTTTAAGCACATGTCACATCTTTCCCTGCATGACTGTGCTCCCCAAGGCCAAGTCCATGGCTGAGTCATCTTCACAACCCTCACCATACATTTCCTGTAGTAGATGTTTAGGAAGTAGCGGAAGAAGGAAGGAAAGCAGGAAGAAAGGAAAGGAAGGAAGGAAAAGAAAAGAAAGAAGGAAAGAATGCAGGAAGGAAAGAAACATCATATCCTGGATCAAACTAACTGGCAGCATAAAAGATGACCTCCCACCTTGGGCATTAATGGCATTGGGGCAGAAACGTCTTCATTCTCGGGAATGACCCAAGTTTTGTAGGATGTTTAGCATCCTTGAGCCTCACCCATTAAGGGCTGCTAGTCCTCTCTAGTCATGACAGACACATTTCAAACTGCCCCTAGGAGGTGACTGAGACCCACTCTCAGCTAAAGGTGCTGAAACATCCCCATCAGGCCTGGCCTTAAGACAAGCTTAGGCATCTCTTCCCCCATGGTCCCAACCCATTACACCTCCCTTTGAACTTATATTTGATTTTATGATAGAATTATTCATTGTCATGTCTGTTGAGAGACAGAATAAATAAAGTGTAAATGTTCTCAATCAATACTCATTACCTACATGCACCTGTCGACTGAAAAATAGTGCACAACGTGAGAGTTGTGAGTTAAGTTTTATTTGGGGCCTAATGAGGACTACAGGCCAGGAGACAGCCTCTCAGATAGCTCTGAGGAGCTGCTCCAAAGAGGTAGGGGGGAGGTCAGTATATATGTGATTGTAGTGAGGGGGAAATATGCACAATCAGGCACACATTTTGGCAGACGGTTGCTGCTAGTCATAAGGAGCAAGTGTCTCTGGTAATGATTTTAGTGCTTTTCTAGTTGTGAGAAAATGGAAGAAGTTGGGTTCATAAAATTTTCTGAAGATCTCTATCTGAAGACCTGTTCTGCCAGTTTTTCCTAGAGCACAGAGAACCTCCTTCTGATCTGCACCCTGATCTCCTTTGAGGGTTTGTTGAAGGTCAGTGAATGCAGTGGCTAACAGATTCGTTCTTGTAGAACCAGATGGTGGGCGACAATTTTTAGTTGGCACAACACAAGAGACATAAAGTCATCCAAAGGAAGTTAGGGGAGGTGAGTGTTGTTGTGGGGAATCATTCAGTTCAGAAAAATCGAATTCCTTTGTCCTGTTGGGACAGGGCCATTCATTTATTCAATCAACAACCTGTTACTTCATTAATATATGCCAGGCACTATGTTAGATGCCTGGAGATAAATAGGACACAGTGCCTGCCTGGAGTTTAAGATCCAGTGATGGAGACTGAGAAGTGATCGGCCAGTTACAATGTTGAATGTGTGTTGGAGGCCATGATGGTGGCAAAGAGCTCTAGGGACATGCCTGACAAGTCATTGTGTTTCATTCCTGCAGCTATTCAGGGACACTGAAAAAGCCCGGGCAATGACTATTCCAAGTCGTAGGCTTCCAGCCACTTCCCATGCCAGTCATGACCCTTGGACAGAGAGAAGCTGGTAAGTTGCCTGAGGTCATGGTGATAAGTTACAACCACAGGTTAAATTCAAGTCCTTGAACTCTGGAACCCAGAAATAAGCAGGCAGCTGGTGCCAAAGCACAATCCATTTTATGACTTGACACAATGATCCTTGTTTGTCTTCTCCACTTGGCCAGCTGAAACATTAGCCTCTCTGCTGCTTAATGACAGTTATTATTGTTGCTTTCCAAAATGAAGCATCACATGGATATACAGACGTGTGTGGAAAGTATTTATGGCCTCTCCCAATGAAACACGTGTCAAGGCAAGCTCTTCCGCTGAATGAATTCACTTATAAGTGTCACGTCACCCACCAATTGTTAAGAAATAAGGGTCCAGGAATGGCAACATGACCCTATAAAGATGTATAAAATGCACACTGTGAATTAGTCCTTGAAGATGAAAGGCTGTGTGCTGGGAAGTACTTAAACCTTTGTTCAAATTTCAGATTCCTCCTGCTTGAACTGTGGATGCTGAGTGTGATTCATCAGGGCCTCGCTCTCGTTCTGGCTTCAGACATGCTGAGAAATGACCCAGTAATCCCAGAGGAAGATGAGCCCATCCGTTCTCTGAATTTTCAGAAACTCAATACGTGTATCCACGAAGAGAACAAGGTTATAATAGCTCCTCGTGGTGGCTCATGGTGTCAGGAGTTTCCAGCACAGGACTTGGGATCAATAGACACTGTATCAGTGACTTTGTCTGTAGATTGACCTGGGGCCCCGTCCCTCCTGGAGCTTTGTGTGGGCGCAGAGCCCACACAAAACCACGGGCTTTGTGCATGTGTGCACGTGTGTTCATGGGTACTTGTGTGTGTCCCTTCTCTGCTATGAAGCCCTTATTTATAAACCCTCCAGAAATAAACAGATAAGGAAATTCATCCAAATGAGATAATAAGGAATTTGAAAGTTCTCTGTAAACTGTAAAACACATGCTGATGAGAATTGTTAGTTGTCATTTTATTATTAGTGCCCATTTAAGTCTTTACTTATCACAATTAGTTATCATCACCCACATATAAAGGGGAGAATTTTTGTTACTTAGCAGAAACTTGAGTTCCTCTGAGGACAAAAGAGCTATCTTTGTTCAAGAAAATACCTTCCTGGGAATATTTGGTGCAGAATCAAAGCCTCAAGGTCTCTGTCATAAGCAGACAGAGGAACAAAGGTAAGGAAAGAGTCAATCTGAAAAGAGAGATGGGGAGATGGCTGAAGGCTGGGGACTGTGGCGCTCAAAGAACTTTTAAGAACTGTCTGTCTTATATTTTAACCTAAGTTGTGTAGCACTGCATTATAAATCTCCTTCATTGCCCAGCAAATTCAGAAAGCTTCTTGCATACCCAGCCTTAGAGATCGAGGTATGCAGTCAAGAAAGGAGGGCGGCACTGAGCATGGGGTGACAGTGTAGAAAACCAGAGAGGATGGGATGGCAAGGCAGTCCTTGGAACTGGCCTCTTAGCTGCAGCAGAAATTCAGAGCCATGGTTGCTGGAAGAAATGGACCAGAGCCAACAGTAACACTGTAGGTCTGGCCCTGTTCTTAATGCTTTACTTGCAATAATTCATTGACTCATCACCCCAAATTTATAAAAATATTGTTATGCCTATTTCACAGACAAAGAAACAGAGGAGTTAAGTTACCTGCACAAGATCACACAGTGAGTCAAATGAGTGCCCAGATGGGACATGGGCAGATGGACTCTCAGGCCCATATTTTTGTTCACTGTTCTCTGAAGCCAATGTCATTTGAATCTCAAAAAGCACTAGGATCCCAGCTGACATCTGGTCTGCAAAATTCTTGTGATGAACAGTTTTCAAACTAATGGATTCAGGGGCCAGGCCAAGTTTTGATGGTGGTGTGAATCTGCTGGCACTCGTGAAAACCGGATGTCAAGTCAGGGCTCACAAACAAGCCCCAGCAGCCCATGGAGGTGAGAGCCCGTTGGGATGGCCTTTACAAGAAGGTAATGCATCATTCCCACTTCTTGGAGCCAGACCAGCACCGGCCAGAGTATGAGGAGGAAACAGAGGAACTGCCTGTGGTCCAGGAAGGGTACAGACCAGATCCAGATAACTCCTAAGGGAGCCTGTTTAAGTTTACGTTAACCTCCATGATCCAGGCAGTGTTCACATGTAGAATCCCTTTTCTTGGCTTGGAATGATGGTCTTGGGAAAGCTGAGTTATGGGTCCTCAGAACCAGAGTGGTTGGTGGGGGCCTCTGCATGTGCTCCAAGGCACCAGGGAGCAGGGCTCAGTGCTCCCAGTGCTTCCAGCTCCCGCAGTGGTGGCTAAATTTGCTCTCTCAATAATGTATCCTCTCTCCAATGACCTTCTCCCAGGGTCTAGTACAGAGGTTTCTAGAACATATCAGTCCCCGTGCCCTGAACCTGTAGCCTTAGCTTCACTGGCAACCCGGAAATGGCTGGAGCACCTACGCTGCCATGATTATCCAGCACTGGGAGAAGGGGGTGGTTGAACAGATCAGAGGTCACGTTCTCCCTTTCTCCTCTACTGCCAGTACTCCCCATCCTAGGGGACAATCAGATGCCATCATCAAATGAGCAATAGAAACTAATATGGGTCTAATGAAATGAGGGCCTTGGACTGACAGTACTTTGTTTTAAGGACTCTCTGGGCTCTGGCAGCATAATTTATTCATAATCTGCTACTCCCCAGGAAGGGAAAACAGATGGTTTATCTGTTTCCAAGTCAGAGGTTGAAGGACTAAGATCAATAAACATGATCCCATGGCAAACACTGCTGTCTGGCTACACTCCAAACCCCTCTCCCCTTTTGCCCGCTTCCCACTAGAAAGAGTGAAAATGCTAGAGACTCACGTTCCAAGCCTCATTTGCAACTGAAGATGGTGCTAACAGAACGATGCTGAGAGGTCTCTAGGAAGTACTCCCCCTCCCTGATCAAAGGAGAAAGGTGCACAACGAAAACACTCTTATGAGACCCTCCTTTCTGACTTTTGGACATGGTTAGGTGAGGATATAATGCTTGGAGCTGCAGCAGCCATCTTGTGATCATGAGGAGGACAAAAACTAGATGCAATGACAATCTGGTGTCTTGATGTCATAAACATGTTAAACATGCCCAGGAACCACCTACCTCCAGATTGCTTGTTGAGTAAATAAAAAGTTTATTGTTTAAGCCCTTGCTATTCAGGTTTTCTGTTACTTGTAGCAAAACACATTCTTTTTAAATTTAGTGGCAGTAAACAGAGCAGCACAAATACTGTATCTGAAAATACAGAATGGGTGACTCAAGGTGGCAGGACAGAGGGCAGTGCAGACCTCTAGTGTAGACTGGGATACTGGTAACGCTTACTAGGTGGTGGCAGGACACTTGTTTCAGATTCTTGCTTGTCATGCCTTGAGATTCAAATCACACACCTATAATGTTAAAGGAAATGGTGGGAAACATTTAGGGTTGTTGGGTTATATTGGCTACTCCTTGCATCTTTTGGCAAGATGCTACAAGAAAAAGACAAACATGGGCTAGAGAACATCTGTCACCAGGGAGAGAAGAAAAAGAACTCTTCTGAGATGTTCTCTGCTGGTACCCAGCCATCTCAGTTGACTGAGAGGCCCATAATTTGGAGATTTGCTGGCATCAGAAGCAGGGACGTGTAGACGTGGCAGGCGATAAGACTGACAAAATTAGACCCCTAGCTCCCAGACTTCTCTGACTCAGCTTTCTTTGCCAGGCAAGGAGGACAAGCCTGCTGGCAGAAGTCTGATAAAAATGAGGCCTCCCCACCCAACCCTCTTGTTTTGAATTGCTCTAAAGCAGCCACCTTTAAACTAATAAAGAGGGAAGACAAAGCCAGTAGACCAGATCCTTGGCTGTGGCAGCCATGAAGTCACCTCACTCAGATCTCCCTTCAAGAAAACTTGGCAATGAGAGTGGTTAGCTGACAGCCTGCTCAGCTTTATTTATTTTAATTTTTATTGAATTGTAATTGACATACAGTATTATTTTAGTTTCAGGTGTACACGTAGTGATTTGATATTTTTATATATTATGAAATGATCACCACGATAAGTCTAGTTACCATCTGTCACCATATAGAGTTATTACAATATTGTTGACTGCATTCCCTGTGCTGCACATTACATCCCCATGACTTACTTACCTTATAGCTGAAAGTTTGTACCCTTCTGGCAACCACCAATTTGTTCTCTGCATCTATGAGTTTCTTTTGGTTTGGTTTGGTTTGGTTTTTAGATTCCACATATAAATAATGAAATCATACGGTACTTGCCAATCTCTGACTTATTTCACTAAGCGTAATGCCCTCTAGGTCCATCCATGTTGTCACAGATTGTCAAAAGTACCGCAGACGTACATATTTACATAAACTTCTTTGCTTTTGAATTCCACTTATTAACAATTCCAATTAACACTGGAAACAGTTTCCTAAAAATACTGTTGGTGAGAGGAGATGAAGATTCTTAGATTTCTCAGAAATAAAGGAGAAAAGAAAATGCTTTCAATAACCATTTGTATATGGCTTGGTTGATTCAGTAAACTTTTTAGAGCATCTGTCTACTATCTATAAATGCTTGAACAGGCATTGCAGGGGCACTCAGAATTGAAATATGAAATGTCTGTCTGTCTGTCTATCTATCTATCTATCTCAGGAGAGAGCAGGTAAGTTCCAAGAGAGGAAGAGAGGGCAGGTTCATGGACTTGGCACCGCGCTTTGGAGGGTGAATGTCAAGTTCACTGGCTCCACATTCATTCACCCCTGAGATTTTGGTGGTGCTTCCTGCGCTCACATATCCCACCAGTCTTGACTTGGTAGAGGTTCTGTGAAAGCAGATAAAGGACTCTGACTTAGCCCAGGGATGGGGGTGAGTAAGTGGGTTGAACATGGGGTGGGTGGAACATGAGGTACATCAGGCAAAGCTTCCCTGAGAAAGTGATAACTGAGGTAACAAGAGAAGGATGGGTAGGAGATAACCAGGTGAAGGGAAAATGATATCATTCAACTGAGAGGATGCAGAAGAGGGGACAGTATCACCTCTGCAGAATTAAAAGACCGGCAGCAGGGCTGAGAGCAGAAGGGGGAAAGAGTCTGGGATGAGACGAAGCTAGTGAGGCAAGTGGGGTCCTCAGAAGCAATATTAACAAATTGGTCTTCATCTGAGGACAGGTGGAAAGCCACCCAAGAATTTAAATTCAGTGGTGCTTTGATGTGTACTTAAAAAGGCTTATTACTGAGTTCAGGCTGAGATTATTTAACCACCTTGGCAAGCCAGCAACAGAATTGGGAGATGGGTGATAGACTTTGCAAACTGCTCTCAGAAGAGATTCCATCTCCAGATCTAATGGTTGCGAAAAATTCCCCCAGGTCCCTCTGCTGTTCAGTATCAGCAAACACTAGAGGAGCACTGACAGCGATCTGGATGCTGATCCGGGCTGGATGCGAGTCTAGTGCGTGTTTATATAATAACAGGTTTAATATTTGCTGGCTTACGGCATCAGCACTTTATCAGAGGAATAAATGGGAAGTTATTCTGGGCTGAGAAGGTAAAGAGCTTCAGTTTATGGAAAAGAGAGCCTCCTTATGCACATCTCCGGTAAACTACAGATCAAAAGCCAGGAGAGGAGTGCCAACTGTGAATAATGAAATCACACATCCGAAGGTCTGGACAGAATCAGACACCCTGATGATTTCTTTTTAAGGAAAAATCAAGGCTTTTGCCTGGCACTGAATGCTTTGAAGATAAATGCTCTGAAGGCAGAACAATATAGCTGTCACATTCAGTAGAGGCAGGTGAACTTTCAAAATTGGGTTCATTTAAATAGAGTGCCCTAGAGTGTCCCGCCAGACAAGGAGGGTCAGAGGGGCTTTTGTTGCATCCGAGGGTCACTTTGATCTCCAATAATTTGGTTGTTCTTTGATGTCAGGTGGTTGTAGACTGAGCTGACCTTACCTGAAGACTTTACTTTGGACTAAAAACCCAAGTCCACATCCTAACCAAGAAAATTCCCCAAGAGGTGAAATTTTCAGAAAAGCACAACGCAGCCACGGTCAGAGCCACAGCCATGCCTCAGGCAAGTTTAACTTCCACTCACTCCCCAACCCATCAAACTTCATCCCTGCCTTCTCTCCACCCTCCGTTCTTAAGTAGCAGCAGGTGCTGAGGTAGGGAGACCAACCGTCCAGGTGGGCGTGGTACTGTCCTGGTTTTAGCACTGAAAATCCTGCATCCAAGGCAGCCCCAGCAGTCATGGGCAAACCGGGAGGGCTGGTCACCCCGCTTCAGTGACCAGTACTCTCCGATGGACACGTGCAGTGACCTGTCTGCACCCCTCACGCTTGCCCTCTCAGCAGCTGTGGATGTGCGTTAGTCCCGGGGTTTCGAGAAGACTCTACTCCCTTGGCTCCTTTGCCTCCTCCCTCTCTCACGTCTCCTTCCTCCACCTCCTTCTTCATTCCTCCGCTGACCCTTCCCTTCGAATTTCAACAGTGTTAGGGATTCTCATGATTCTGTCCTTGGCTTGCTTTCTTTTTCTCTTCACCTTTATGCTGGGTTAGAAAGTGTCCCCCCCAAATTTTTGTCCACTCAGAACTCAGAATGGGACCTTGTTTGGAACTAGAATCTTGGCAGACGTAATTAGTTAAGATGAGATTGCGGACAAAGAATGTTGCCTGCCCTTTCAGTGAAAAACCATCAGCCACTGCTGCCGTTCCTGATGGTGCGCCCTACGGGGAATTCGGGATGAAGAAAAACAGGATACTGGCTGTAGAGAGTTACGGTGCATATCAAAGGAATAACGTCAGTGAGCTCAGACTCTTGCATCCTTCCACACATAGAAAAGCAATAAAATCTTTAACGTGGGATGTCTGCTTTGTGTGTGTGTGTGTGTGTGTGTGTGTGTGTGTGTGTGTGTGTGTGTGTGTGTGTGATTAGCAGTAATTTGATATCCAACCACAACGTGGTATTTTTTCAGCAAAAATCCCTGTATATCCTGGTTCCTCCCTTACCTCTCTTGAACAGTTCCTCAGAGCCATCTGAGAGGCTGTCTCCCAGGCTAAAGTCCTCAGTAAGTTCCCTAAATTTTACATAACTAGCAACTTTTAGGCTAAGTGTTCTTTTTTTTTTTTTTTTTTTTTTTTTTCAGTTGACAAAATCATACTGGTTTAGGGTGGGTCCTAAATTGATTTTGACTAATGTCCATATAAGAAAAGGAGAGGACACACACAGCCAGCCAGACACAGAGGGAGGAAGGCCACGTGATAAGAGAGGCAGATATTTGATCCACTATAAGCCAAGTAGCACTAGCAATTGCCAGTGTTAAAAACAAGAGCACCAAAATGGAGTCACTTATGCTAAACCCCACATCACTAAGCCACGACTCGGTGCTTAATTACAGTTTCAGCCTCTTCCAGAAATGGAACCTTTAACCAGGCAATCAGGAATCACCTGGTCAGCACTAGGGAGGTCATATGCTACAGGGACCCCTGTCTTCCCCTAAAGGAAGGTAATCTTGCAGTAACCAGTCACTTTTTTAGCCTAGCATAACTTCCATGTTCCTGCTCCCTTCTGCCTATAAAAGTCTTTCATTTCATTTGGCTCCTTTGAGCTCCTTTTTACGTGCTAGATGGGATGCTACCCAATTCATGGATCATTGAATGAAGTCAGTAAAGGTTTTTAACATTTAGTAAGTTGAATTTTGTTTTCCAACACCAGCAATTATCAAAAAGTAGGACGAGGCAAGGAAGAATTCTTCTCAAGAGCCTTCAGAGGGAGCATGGCCCTGGTGACAACCTGATTTCAGACTTCTGGCATCCTGAACTGTGATGAAATAAATTTCCACTGTTTTATGCCACCCAGTTCATGACGATTTGTTATGGTAAACCCAGGGAACTAATACAACCATCTTCTCAAGTAATTTCATTTAATCTTTGTGGTTTCAATTCCATCCACATGCCTGTGGCATCTAGTTCTTAAGTGCTGGCCTGGAGCTCTCTCCTGAGTTCTAGATCTGGTTTCCAAGCACCAGCTTAACCAGCAGACACAGTGGATCTCAGTGTCCCACATACACTGTCTCTATCTATGTCCAGCTCTGAATTGATCTCTGCCACATACCTAGTCTCCTCTTAATAATTACTTTTAATGGAGGCACTAGGGATGGAACACAGGACTTTGTGAATGCTGAGCACGTGCTCTACCTCTGAGCTGTGCCCTCCCCCCACCGCAATAATTTTTTAATCTAGGTTAGTCATCACCAACACCTGCCTCCCAAAACTTAACTCTTACTGTGATTATTCCTTGATTATTCGCCCTCCTCCTCTTTCTGCATTGATCTTACCATTAAAACCTCACAATTCTCCCTCCAAAGCCTCTCTCTGTAGAGTGTTGAGTGAAACAGAGAGGTGTCTAGCCAAAACCCAGGCAATCTCCATGGCTACATTTCAGACATGTGTCTGGTCCTGTCTGAGGCACTGGGGCGCTGGGCAGGTGGGGGAGACCCAACAAGGAGCCAGTTTGGCTAAGAGGTTTGTGTGACTTTGTGACGGTATGACCTACATATCCCTGGCTTCATTAGCTTATGATTACAAAACAAGGTCATACTTCCCTTCTATAATCCAAATTATTATGGCAGGAGACCGCCTCCTGCTTGCCTGCAGGAAATAGTTCTTGCTCAAAGTGTCCTTGTGCTATTTCCAGAAGTCCCTAGAGGGATGTCTCATCTGTATTCACAAATCAGACTGACACCTGCTGGCATCAGAAAGTGCATTAGTCAGGGCCATTTTGGCCACATGTGTCAGAGACCATCACAACTGGCTTATGGAAGACAAGAATAATTGGCTCATATTGTTAAGAAGGATGCTGAGGATCTTCGTGTAACTGAAGTAGCTGTGGAGGGTCCAGGGCCTCAAGGACCAGAACCAGTGCTCAGCGCCTCCACAACACTTCTCCTCTTTGCTCCTCTCTCTCATTTCTGCTGTCTTTGCTCTTTTATTTGCTGGCCTCATTTTCTCTCCTCGTCCACCCGGCACAGAACACGGCTGCGTGAATCAACCCCAGGAACAGACTCCGATTACTTCTGTACAGGTCTCACAGCCAAGCCTGGGCTGATTGCTGTTTCCAGGGAAAGGGGGCATGATGATCAGCTAGGCCTGGGTCACGTGGCCATTTCTGCAGCTAGGAGGAGCGTCAGCGTTACCAGGAGAAAGGGAGTGACAAGCCCAAATCTGTAGCTACCCCCGGCCACTGCACGTGTCTTTGTGATCCTCTCTTGTGTGTCCACTGCGTCCAAAGCCACATGGTTAAGCCTCGTCACTGCCAAGGCCATCATGAGACCCAGAGCACAAGCAACACTGCCTAAGGCCCAGGTGGCAGAGTACATCACCGAGAAAGAGAAGGGCTTTCTTTTATGTGAAAATTCCTACTCTGATACCCAAGGGTTCCCCCAATGAAGTGGGCAGTTATATGTAGCACAGGATGTGGGAGGAATAAGATGAAGTAGGATGGTGCCAACATCCAGGGTGTGGACCTACGTGAGGAGGAGGTGAAAGTTATTAGAACAAGGTCAAGGACCACGTACGGAGGATGCCCTATGGACAGCTGTTCAGGTAGCACCAAATGAGACAGAGAGATGGAAACTCAGAGATCAAAGCAGCAGGTGGAATCTTACTGGCCCAGGATGTCTTTTAAAGGGTTGGTGTGTATGTGTGCCTGTGTGCATGTGTGCGTGTGTGTGTGTGTCTGTGTGTGTGTGTGTGTATATGTGTGTCCTTACAGGATCAAATAATCCAAGTGACTAAGCCATTAGGCTCTAGTGGGATTCAAGATTCAAGATTTTGTAACTGTAGAATCTCTGACTCTGTATGTCCTTCTCGAAGCATCAGGGCACAGACATTCCCCTGGCATCCCAGGGCAAGTGTTTGCCTTCTGCTTTCCGGCCCTGCTGCCCTTCTCATCAGCAACAGCAGCGCAGCCCAATGCCTCATTTGGATTAGGGACAGCAGGGAGCCAGATGGGGTGGAACTGGAGCGTGAGAGCAGTACTGCCTTATCCTAGAGTGGGAGCCCGGCTACCACCCTTTGGCCTGGGTAGAGAGTCATTCTCTGCAGCCCATCCCGGTCCAACACAGGCTAAGACCGCTGGCCTTCCCATTGCCTGAGCCTTGACTGCAGCAAATCAATGGAGCCGAAGTTAGCAGCCAAGGCCGATTTAAAGGGACCATTTAGGTTTGTTCTCACTTGCGGCATGAAACAAACGATTGTGTTCACCGAGAGAGGCTTGGGGACTAGAAGTCTGTGGCTTGACAGAGTGTAATTAACACATCATCCACACAAAGCCCGAAGATGGACTTCACAGCGGCGCCGTGATTACTCCCAGGAAACACACTGTAATTGTGTCATCCCATCCAAATGCACTGGGACCAGCGTTTATGTGTCTGGATGAAAGTCAAGGTAGATTAAGAAGGGCTTATGCCAGAGGCAGCTTCCCTGACCAGCATGAGGAGGCAAGACATGAGAGGAACCAGACGGGGTGGACAAGTGAGTAATTCCACAGCTACACAACAGAGTACGATGTGTAATCGGGAAGTACATTGCAGGAGAACATATAATGATGTGAAAAATGGCCCAAATGTAACGTGAGAAGAGCAGAATATGCAAACTGAAGAAACAGTATAATCTTAGGACTCTTGAATGTTTCTTACTTTTTGTGCACTTTTTCAGTATTTCTAAAATTTTTCTTTGAGCCTTCTAACTGAAAGAAATCTTGATGGGCACTATTTGGAGGGGGAAAAATAATATTAAAGGTCAGAAAGACCTTTTCTCAAGCTAGGAGATTTCTTTCAAATTATTCCTGCCCTTCTGTCCCGGTTCCCTGGCACTGAAGTCTCGCCTGAGGAGTCTTTTTCCCTTTCCCGCCCCTGTTTATAGTTGGGGCCACCAGGGGGCAGAGAGTCCCAGGGCGGAATCTGATGTGGGACAAACACCCACACAGAGACAGTAAACAGAGGCATTTCAATGGGGACTTGAAAAATAAACTCCTTAACTTAATAGTGTTCTATAAAAACCAATTACTGAAGGAAATAAATCACAACAAAAGCAACACCACAAAGGATGGCCATCTGTTGCCAATGTCGTAAAGGAGATTTCTGTATGGGGAAGGAAGTTGGGCCAAATTATCTCTAAGGACTTCTCTGAAACTCAAAGTCTATGAAATTGTGAGCTCATAAAAAAGGAAGTACAGGGTGGGAAAAGAGGAAACACTCCACTCTGCTTTGATATGTATTCTGTGACTTTGGACACTACTGTCTGCTCAGCCTTACCCTTTTTTTTTTTTTTTTTTAAGTTCCAAAAAACTACAGGATGTAGTTAGTTTCTCCTTAAAGAACACCTGGCCATCCCCATGCTTCAGTCCCCTTCTCTCTCTCTCCATCCCTCGGACAGTTTGCAGGCACCCCTTCCTTTCCTCTGCCTCCCACCCTGCCAGCCTGAACTTGGCAGGAAGCGTCTGTTAACCACCAACCAGATACCCAAAGAAGAGCATCATCCTTGGAAAGGGCTCAGCTTCACTGCTTCTCATTCCTGGACCATGATCGCTCTGGCGGAGGCATCACATCTCCCCGAGCTGCGGGGGCAGTTTCTCGTGCACGATGCAACGGAAGAGCAGGCGGGGGTCTCCTGGGGGGCCAGCACCGCATGCTTTGCCACCTACATATTTCAAGCCAATATGTTCATGTATACAGTATGTGTGGGTTTGAGGAGTTATTTATCAGCTCTAAAACAGATTTCCCTCCCTGGTTTGTTTGCAGGACAGGAAGGAGGAAGGGGGAGATGGTACTGGCTGACGGCAGAGAGGCACAGTTGAGGCACTTACCTGGACCCATCTCACGCTTCGAGAACATTCTATAGAGCGGGGCCTGAGCATCTTAGCTGCTCAAGTATCTTGCCCAGGGATATGCAGCCTACAAGTGGCAAAGCAAGGATTAGAACCGGGGTTGTTTCTTCAGGTTTATTTAAGCAATTCAAAACATAAGATTTTGTTAAATGTTTCTTAAGTGTCATATCCTTTGGGGAAAAAAAAAAAAAACAAAACGGTAATGAGTGGATGAAAGGTCAGGCTTGTACCTCAACAATGCTTCAGTTGAAATTTCAAGTTACATGTAATTAAATTGTATAATTTAGAATATAATGATGCTGCTGTATTAGCTTGATAGACACACTTAGTGATGCTTACAACGGAACACAAAAGAGCCATTTAATTTAAACAAGATAATTCAAACGTTTGCTTTGCCTAAAGCTCATAAAATGCCGTTTCATTAAATCATGTTTTCATTTATGTAAGATGACGGTTATATCAAAGCTATTTTATTGTCACAGGAAGTTAGAAGAGTATGGCAGATTATTATTAAATGATGAGCATATAATGAAATATACTCTTTAAAATAAAGTACACTTGGCTATATTAACATATTTACTTATTTAATAAATGATAATTGAGCATCCAGGCTCAGTTCTTGGTGCCTGGGCTGTGGCAGATTTTTTTTTCCATTGAGCAAGTGGAAGGAAACAGAAATCATAGAGGCTGGATAATGGTCCCCCAAAGACATCAGGTCCTAATCCCTGGAACCAAGAAATGTCACCTTACACAGAAAGAGGGTCTTTGTAGATGTGATTAAGTTAAGGTCTGGATGTGGGGAGATTACCCTGGATTATCAGAGTGAATCCCAAGTGCAATCACATGCATTCTTCTAAGAGGAAAGCAGAGGGAGATTCTGACACAGTCACACAGAGGAGGAGGTGATAAGAAGATGGAGCAGAGAGATGTTGGCTTTGAAGACCGGAGCGATGCAGCCACAAGCCAAGGAATGCCAGCGACCACCAGAAGGTGGGAGAGGCAAGAACAGACTCTTCCAGGGCCTCCAGTGGTGTGGCCTTGCCAGCCGACATCTTGATTTCAGTCTGGTGAATGCTGATTTTGGACCTCCGGTCTGCATCACTGGGACAGAATACATTTCTGTGTCACTAAGTGTGGTCACTTGTTTCAGCAGCGATAGGAAACAAATACATACACATGCACATAAACGTGATCACATTGATGGCAATCGACAAGACTGGGA
Source organism: Camelus bactrianus (assembly GCF_048773025.1). NCBI lineage: Eukaryota > Metazoa > Chordata > Mammalia > Artiodactyla > Camelidae > Camelus > Camelus bactrianus. The sequence goes on from NC_133552.1 coordinate 19,777,987, forward strand.
GACGGGATAAAGTGGTGACTGGAGGAACCACCTCAGAGGACCCAGCCCAGGCAGGCCACCCTACAGTGGGCACTTCAGTGAGGGCCTGTGAGCCTGGAACGATGCAGAGCGAGGACGGCGGGCACTGGCATGAGGCGGCTCACGGGTAGGCAGGGCTCCAAGGGCGTGGGGAGCAAATGGAAAGCCAAGGAGACTGAAGCAAGGCGGACTAGGGCACAGGGCTGTGAGATGTCGTCAGATCGACTGGCTGCAGCCACTTGGAGTAAGGTTTGTCGGCCAGAGTAAGGAACCTGGATTCTAGATTGCTGAGCTGTGAAGGCTGGAGGATTTTAGCTGAGGGAAATAGGATCTGCTCCCCACCCCGGAGAGATCACCGTGTAAATGGGCAGTGGAGGGACAAGGAGAAGCAAGGGAAAGCAGTGAGAAGGCTGCTTGCAGGACCGGCGGGCTCCAAGCAGAGATGCTGGCGGCTACACCAGTGCTCCACCTGATTCTGGAAACCAGCTCCTCCTCCGGGCTTCCCTGTTTCAGTGATATTACCACTGTTTGCCGAAGACCCGTGGCAATGACGTGGGGGATCCTTTCCATTCTCCTTCCAGCCTCCTGCCCTCATTATGATCACATCGCCTCCAAATTCAGCCCACCTGCCTCTGCCTTTCCAGTGCCAGCGCCTCACTTTTGCTCAGGCCCTCCTCGTGTTCTGCCTGGATGAAGAGGTGAGGGTGCCTGGCTGTACCCAGGTCTCCCCCTTATTAGCTGGGTGACCCTGGACAGGTCACCTGAAGTCTCCGTTTCTCAGTTTTGTTATCTGTAAAATGGTGAAAACAGCCATCTCCCTCCAGAGGAGTGCTGTGGGGATTACAGGAGATAACAGATGCGGAGTGCTTCCAATGGTGAATGTCTCCCTCGATCTCACCATCATCGTCCTCTTCACCACCACCATCCTCCTCCTCACCTGCCGCCCTTCTTCCTGCCCGTCTCTCCTCCAGTCCCTCCTCCACACCGTTGTGGGATTAAGCTTCCGAAAGGGGTGCTTTGATCAGCTCCTTCCCTTCAGTTACGTATGAAGTAGGCACTCCAGAGCCCCAGGAATTAGCCAGTCTTTCCACCTCCCTACTTACTTCCTACTCCACTGCTGAATGGCGAACCTCATCTCCCCCTAATGCCTGCTGGCCGCATTTGCTTTCTCATCTCCAGGCCTCTGTTCCTGGGGTTTCCTCTGCCTCCACCCTCCTCCCCAAGGCTGGCCTCCAGGGCACATCCTCTGGGGCCTGCCTACACTTAAGCCTTTCCATCTTCGAAACCTCCAAAGGTGTCTCAGCCCTTCCCCTGCCCTCCTTCCCCTTCTCCCCCCAGAATAAGCTCATTTATCTACATCCCTGCATTGAAGTGAATTAGGAGACCCTCCTTCCTGCTGGCTTTTATCAGGAGAAAACCTGTACCAAAACGATTTAAGGTGAGCCAGTGCACCAGGCCCGGTGCCCCGTCTCCCTCTGCCACAGCGAGCACCTCCCTGTGGCCTCTTAGAGGCCGCAGGGCCCGGGAGAGCCGGGGCAGCGAACGCCCACCGTTCCTCAGAGGCGAGGCCCAAAGCAGGCAGATGGGAAACACCTCCACGCAGGATTACAGGCTTAGGCTGTGTGCAGGCTGAGGGAAACTGTGCTCACTCAGGTAACCTTCACAGATGACCAAGCAAAGTGGTCAGCCCGCCCACAGCTTGCCCGGAGCCACAGTAAGGAGCAGTCCTCAGCCCACCCCATCCAGCAGCCATGATGAGAAGGAAATGCCATCACCCATGTAGGCACAGATCTAGATTATAAGATTCTCCAAGAAACCCTCAGAAAGGCACACATTTTCCCAGTGCATGTGTGGGGTCATGAAACGAGAGACCTGGGGAGGTAGCCGTAGGGATGACCAGGAGGAAGAAATTCAAGACCAGAGCTTGGGGTAATGAATGCTGGGGGGCGGGCGGGTGATGAGAGGGGACAACTCCCTTGCACAGGGCCAAGTCTGGAAGGTGTGGGAGACGGAAACACCCACCTATAACTTCAACTCTCATCCCCTCTGCATACTTGGAACACTCTTAGGAGATTTGGTCTGGCACCTGTCTGCCTTGCCTCCTTGCAGGGACATTCTGGGCTGCCTCTCTACCCAGAGCACATACTCATTCTCACGGAGGAAAGGGGACTTCCACTCCAAGATCAGAAGGAAGTACGGAGGGCATATTTCGGTTCCCTTTCTCACCCTCACTTCCCTCTGGTCCACGGAGGAAAGATTGGCCTGATCAATGAGTGGAGAGGGGAAGGAATTCCCAGGACCACACCCCCCATACCAGTGGGTGGGGGTGCTTGGCCTGAAAAATGGAGAACAGGCTCCACCCATCTCTTGTTCTCCGGCTGCTGGTCTTTGGTGTCCCCAGGCTCCGTAGGGGTGGTGGGAAGGATTGTAAACCAGGTAGGCCGGGTGTGGGGAAGTCCAGCCAGGTATCTATCCTCTTAGTTCCTTCTCCTCCAGCTGTGGCTCAGTGGGGAGGCCAGTGGGGGCCTCATCATTTCAGTTCTGGGGGAGGTAGCAGGAAGGCACGTTTTGGCCCCAGGTGTCCACGGCAGCCGTCCAGAGCTGCACAGAAGCCCTGTACTCTATCATCAAGCACTTGCTGGGCCCACAGTGAAGCAGATCCCACCTTCTGTTTCCCCAGGGTGGCAACTTATACCGTCTCTGGATTGGTTAGAACCCAAATGAGACCCCTAAACCCAAAAGCATTCAGTAAGGAACTCCATGTATCTACACTGTAGTCTGAGTTACTGGATTTGGTGAAGCACAGGGTGGCCCGGGGAGAGATGGACCTGGTCCAGCCCTCTGAGTGGGTTACTTCTGAGATTACCTGTCGATTCAGCTGCAGAGAACAGACTCATGACTGGGAGATGCTGGAGCAGACTCCAGATTTAGGAGACAATGTGGCTTAACTTTTTGATTGCCCTCCAAGGATTGGCCAAGATCACCCTTCAGGACAGAAAATAAAGGGACCCTCTGTGTCTACACAGTGCATCTAATCCCTCCTCCAGATTATAAAACTCCTCACAAGCTGGAGCTATATTTTACTTATCTTTCTATTCAACTGTCAGGCCCTGAGCCTGGCACAAGGTAGGAAGTCATTCTATTTACTGGACTGAATTAAAGCCTGGATGGCATTGGATGTGCACGTGGGTGATGGACTCAAGGATCTGGTTGATGGTATGGACTCTGTCAGGGTCAAAAAAAGAAGTCCCCTAAATGTCACTACCCATTTCATTTAAATAAGAAGTCAATAATGTCACCAAATAGAAGCAGAATCTTTAAATAACAAAGAATAAAGAACTGTGAAAAGAGAGTCAAAGTCATTAAAGGAATGGGGAGCCTGTCTAATTAGTTCAATTTTTCTATCCCTCATCGTCCATATATTTTCTTACTCATCCTTCAAAAGTCTTTGCAATGTGGATCCTTCCTACTTCTTTACCTCTGCTGGTCCTGGTGCGTGCACCATGGACACACATGCAAACCATTTGCACAGTTCTCTCTCCCAGCCAAGGATCTGCTACATTGCTATTCCGAAAGGCGTTCATGAAGAAATAAAGATCCAATGAGATTACAGTCACAAATCTCTTCCAACGCACTGGGTCCCTCCTGTCGTGGCCTCTTCGGTACACAGCCCTTCTCCAGATACCAGCTATTTCCCAGCCATTAAGAACCAGGTAAGTTGAATTGATGATCTGAGATTCTGCCTCGGGGCATTAACTTCAGTCAATTATTGAAGTTACTGCTAGTTTTGAAATAGTGTTTGCTTTAAATCTCCAATAATGTAAATCGCACAGGCAGGCAGGGTCCCTCAGCAGCCATTCCAGCTCTAGTGAGAAAGCAGAAAAGATGCTGAGATGTTACGAGATGGGAACGACCACGGTCTGTCACTTGACTAGCACGACAATCATCTTTAACCTACAGAGAGAAGACGCAGGCTTTTGTTTTGTTTTGTGTCGCAGAGGGAAGCCATTGTTTTGGGTTTCAGATGATGGCTTAATAGTTCATTTATGCAAAACGTCAGTGAGATTATCTAATGCTCTGAATAAAATACGCACACCAATCCAGGCAGCCATTACTCCCTTGCTAATTCTTATGTTTTGTTTGTATTTAATACACCATTGAGATCTAAACTCCTAAAATGTGTTTATTCAACCCATATTTACTAGCCCGCACTGTGGTCTGCGTTCGGCAGTAGCCTCTAGAGACCCCTAGGAGCTTCCAGGCTCCTGGGTGAGATCAGGTTCGCTCACAAGGAAATGCAGTTACGACTCTCCTGTAAGGGCCACGAGAGGATGCAGCAGTTTGCCAGGGCTGCTGTAACAAGAACCACAAACTGAGTGGTTTAAAACAACAGAGCTTTATTCTCTTACAATTCTGGAGGCTAGGAATCTATAATCAAGGTTATCAACAGGGCGATGCTCTCTCTGAAGACCCTAGGGGAGGATCCTTTCCTTGCTCTTCCTGATTTCTGTTTGTGTTCGGGAATCCTTGGCACTCCTGTACGGTCAGGCCACTCAAGATGGCTGTTCTCTTGCTCTCAGCACACCCCTGCTGGACCAGTTGCTACACCCAACTCACCTGACTGACCTTCCTACACACTTGCCCCAGGCCCCAGCTAATGATGTTCCCGACAGACTGTCAAAGGGGTGGTGAGGGGCGTGCCCCTGTGCTGGTTTCCCTGGTAACCAAGGGACCAACCTGACTTCAATTCCCCCTAAAACTGCTAACCCCCTGCCATGTCCTGCCCGCCTCCACTGCACACGGTGAGGTGTCACTCCAGGACCTTGCTTCGGATGTGTAAGGTCTCTCTACCCATTAGACCACTGATATCTCTGTCCCTGACTCTGGGCTCTCTCTTCGGCCTTGAAGCTGGGCAAGAACAGGCCTTGCAGGCCTCCTGGTGCTGCCCAAAAGCTCCTTACCTTGAAGATGCATCACCCCAGTCTCTGCCTTGGGCATCACAGGGTGTTCTCTCTCCCTGTGTGTTTCTGTCTACACATAGCCTTCTGATAAGACCACTAGTCATTAGATTAGGGGCCCATCCTACTCCAATATGACTTCATCTTAACTGGTTACATCTGCAATGGCCCTGAGGTATGGGGGTTAGGACGTCAACATATCTTTTGTGGGGGACACAATTCAACCCATAATAGATGGATCTTTCAAATCCGATACATGCTTGTGAATGAGAAAAAAGCATTTAGGCTTAGCTTTTACTGTGTGCAGGACTCAAGGCATCATCTTGCCAATGGGTCATCATTCCACACTGGTTCTGATCGGACCTTTGTCCTCTGAGTTTTGGGGCAGCCCTGCCAAAAGCCACTGAGGTCCAACCGCTGGAGACCAGGAACCCCTATCTCTCTCTTCCTTCTTTCTTTCCCCAATGGCATCTTATTCTGAACCCTAAAATGTACTTTTTAGACATTAACCAACCAATTCTTATCAGGGAGCCTTGAAATTTTTCAATACCAGTAACTGCCAAGGAAGAATCTTGGGTCTCACCTAAACCTGCTGAGCCAAAATCTGCCTTTTAACATGATCCTGCGGGGATTCATAAACACATTAGCGTTTGAGAAGCAAAAATCAGAAAGGTGCTGACATCTGGTTTTAGCACATACCCAGGATGATGATGCCCATGAATTTAGGAGAGGAGACCAGGCCAGACTCACTTCCTATATCCCTTACTCTGAGTGTGAGCCTCTGCACTCAAGACCATCTTACCCCTCGGTCATTCTCCTAATAGCTTCTTAAAATCTATATGATGATAGGTATATAATATAGAGATATAAATAATACATATTTATAAATTTATAATAAATATATTATATTTGTGTATTTAATATAATAAAGGTATATAATTTTATTAGGATATTTTATAATTTAATATAAATTTGAATATATATAGATAAGTTATTAATTTATAAACATGTTATATGTTGTATATTATATACACATCTATTATATATAATGTTTTAACTTAATATAGTACATAATTTAGTATAGTTTTATTATGATATAAACATCCAATTTAATATTGTATATAGATAATATATTTTTATAAATGTATATATACATGTATGATATTTATATATATTTTTTGTCAGTTTCTCAAATTTCTATAGTCACGTGCCTCATCCATCTTTGGCCAAGTGCACGGCTGCAGCAGATTCATAAGTCAGTCCTGATCAGAGCCCGCAGCCCTCATTACCTCACAGCAGAGCTGTCCAGATCCTTTTCCTAGGAAGGTACTCAAATGCCACTCCGTCCACTGCCTTCCAAGCTCAGGCCTTCAGAAATGGCAAGTTGTAAACGAAAGAAGGTTTGGGGCACCATTGGTGCCCCCAGAGCAGTGGAAACTAAAACTCATGGTTGGAAGTTCCTTCAACATTCCTTAGAGAACGTATTTCACAGAACCTGGCTAGTTTAAAAAACAAAACCAAACCTCGGGGGTGGGGGGAATGTAACCTCCTTCTCAAATTCAAAATGTGTACAAAATATAAATCTCTGACTTTAATTTTTGGAGGTTTCTTTCCCCATAAGGCTCTCAGGCTGGGAGTTGAGACCCATTCTCCATATTCTCCCAGCATATTGTAACGCTTTATTTTAAAATTCTGAATTTTGGGGGGCCTCCTTCCTGGCAACATACAGCATTAAATCAACAGCATCAACAACCCAAGCTTCAAACTCCTCACACAGAAGTAAAATACACCCAAAATCTACTCCACGGTAGATCCAACACAAGACCCCCTGAATAATCCATGCTCTCATTCTCGGGATGGCCTCTGACAAAATGTACACCGAGGCACGACAAGCTGACTTTTCTAATCCAAGCTGCAACGCAAGTCCAAGGAGTGTATCGTTCGCCTGCAGTATTCTTCCCACGAAGTTCCTCCTAGCTGAGGAGTTTCACCTGTGCTTCTTTCAACAGGGAAGGCAGACAAATGGCTTTGGCTGCTCAAGGGTTATATTTCTCAATGGCAGGATATTCCAAATGGTTCCTTACTCCCTGGGATCAATAAACAGCCGGGCTCATATGCATAAACCTGTCTTAGCTTCAGCAATGCTAGCACAGACTGTTTCCTGAGCTTCTCCCAAGGTGGAACCTTGAAAAAAAGTCCTGACATCACTGAAATATGTACCGTAACAAAAACAAAAAAAGGATGAAGATGAGAGAGACCAACTCAGCTCTGGACGTGCCCTCAAGACAGTTGTTCAGCGCAGCTCTGGCTTTTTCTTCTTGTGCAGAAGAGACAGACCAAATTTAACTCGGTCAGCAAGAACAAGCCCAGATTTGTAACGCGGTCATCTTTGCCCTGGATGGGACCTAAAAGGAACGTAGCCTATGGGAGATGAATTAATGTGATCACAGTTAGTCAGAAAATCCCTTGGAGGACCTTGGACCTGCAGAAGAATACAGAAATGGAAAGTATTTAATTGCTGCAATCTCCATTTATAGACGTCCTCAGTGCCTGAGCTGCTGGTGGGTGGCTAGGCTGGAAACCCACCAGGCCTCTCAGCTGATGTCTGTCCACAAGGATCAGTGACCCGTCCCACAGCCCTATCGTCCTTAAGGGCCAGAGTACACATGGGATGGTACATTTCCCTTTATACTCACATCTCCTTCTGGAAGCAGGACCATGGGAAATTGTACCTACCCACTTCCTGAAAGAGGGTACGTGGGAATATGCACTCTTCAAAAATAGGATGACTTTTCTAAGAGAAGGTAGGATCAGAGCCAATCTGTTATTCTCTTTCATTGGCATTTTTTTTTCCTTCTCCTGATACTGTAACTGCCCCTATATCACTGTGACTGAAAATACACTGACCTTAAGACCCTAAGTCCAGGAAGTTAGGTCTCCCATTGGGCTGACTTTGCCCTTGACCCTCCCACCAAATCACAGGGAAAAACAATGGAGAAGACCAGGTTGGACTTCCTTCCACAAATGTATCCATCTTGGCATCCACTCTGGTCTAATCTTTTGACCCCAGAATACTTCTGTCAGTATCTGTATTGACCGGGTAGCTGAGTTCCTAGTGAAGACGGACAAATAGAAAACTCAGTGTAAGAAAACAGATAAGCATGAAGACCGACCAGCAGTCACAATGAAACACGTCACCATGACAGCATCCTTGAGCTCCCTAAACAAATGGGCAAAGAGAATTAGAAATAAGAGTGTCCATTAGCAGACATTTACTGAGCACCTACTGTGTGCCAAACAATATTCTGGCCTCTGCAGGTAGAGAGAGCCACACTTGATAGAGAAAAAGACTTGGACCTCGAGGACCTTGGGGATAAGTGGGGATGTAGAAAGGTGAATGTTTTTACAGCACAATGGTGGAGGTTCTGCAACACAGGTGAAACAGAAATCATCTGAGAACAGAGAAGGGTAGCTGATTTTTTCAGAGTAGCCAGGAAGTTTCTCAGAGGATGTTGATCACTTAGGAATTTTCAAGGGTAAGCTAGCCTAAGACCAGTGGGGTGTGCATTTCCTTGAGCCAGCAGTAGTGTTAAAAGTCAAACTGACCTGGGTTTGAACCAAGGATCTGACCCACCAGCAGGCTGCATAGCCCTGAGCAAATCACTGAGCCTCAGTGAGTCTCTATTTATGAATCTGTGAAATGGGGAGAGTAACATCTTCCTCATAGAATTCTCCCCACAACATGAACAAAATGCTTATTACTACAGAGTCCAACATATGCTAGCCTTTCAATGTAAATTCTATTAGTTTTAATAGTTTGTGCTTTCGTTCTCGAACTGAACGATGGACCACATTTAAGAGATAGAGTCCCAAAAGACAGAAGACTGTTGGGGGTTTTTCCCCTCAAATTTGCATTTAAAAAAAAGAAAGAAAAAAAAAAAGAGACAAAAAAAAAAAAAAGAAAGAACAAAGAATACATTGCAGCTCCCAAGGCATTGCATTAGTGAAAGGAAAGAACTTTTTGTCCTCCCTTTGAGCGCATTAGACTGAGAGATGTCTGAGGAGTCGTCCCCACGAAGAAGAAGCCTGCCACCAGTACTCCATTTTAGCATCCTTGCTTGCACAATCAATACCAGCTCAGGACAGCGAGCCGCGTCACCCACCCCCCAGCACCTCCCCACTGCCTCCCCTTCCTGCACATCAGGACTGATATTGATCCTCAGCTCTGCCCCTGCTTTACTGGCAAAGTCAGGATTCCTAGTCCCTGCCTACAGAGGCAGGTTTGGGGGGGGGGGGCGCTGTTGCTGATCCCTGGGGACACAGCGGGGGTCCTGGCAGTTCTCGTGGGTAACTCACAGACTGGAGCCATCAGAGAGCTGAGCCGGCATCAAGGGTGGCCAAGAAATCAGCTCCCTGGTGGCAGAGCTGTCCAGGCTAATTAGTGTAACAGGAGGAGGGTTCTGGCCTGGAGCCCACAGCATCAGAAAGCAGCATTGATTCAGATCCACATACTTGGGTTGACAGACTTAGCAAATAAAAATACCCATGTCCAGTTACATTTGAACTTCATATAAGCAATGAATTTTTAAAAGTGTAATTTCATCCCCAATATTGCATGCAATATACTACATTATACTAAAACTAATTCTCCGTTGTTTTTCTGAAATCCAAATTTCCTTGGGTCTCCTGTATTTTACATCTGACAAGACTACCACGTGCACATATATATACATAAAGGAAACAGACATGGTTCTGTTTGCTACAACCCCACCATCTAATGCAGCCAATCGCGCTGGGGAAATGTCTAAACTTCTCTGGCAGGCATGCCAGGACTTCCACATCTGCCCCACTCTTTGCCAGCCCTTTTCTCACTCTTTCCCGACACAGCCACTCCACTCTAGCCTACAACGTCCTCTTCCTGACTCCTGAACGTGACCAAAATGTCCTACGGTCCCTCACACAGGGACAAAGACTTTCCATGCCCTTCCTCCTCCCATTCATGGACCCACATCAACCCCGCTCATCGACCCGCGCAAATCTCACCCCTCTAAGCTTTCTATCATCACCCCTTCCCAACGCACCGTGCCGTGGCTCGAGGTGACGCCTTCCTGCTTGGAACTTGGGACATGGCTGCCTTCTCCTTTACTAATCTGGCCTTGGGTCACCTGCTAAGTGACTTTCATGTTTCTTGCAGGCCTGAGCTGATGACTGTAATGTTACAAGGCAACTAATGACTCAGTCCTTTCTTCCGCGTCTGCTCTGAGCCCCACCTGCCTGGCTGGTGGGTAAAGTAATCCCAGGTCCAGTGTGGGCGCCCACTAGGGGACCACACGTGACTGCCAGGCTTGTACCATGTGCCATCTGGGGACAGGGCGGAGTGAGGGTCGGCAGGGGGCCGAGGCTAACTCCACTCAGTCCTCAAGTCTGAAAACGCACCCTAGTATCTGCACGCTTCATCTCCCAAATCACAGGGGAGGTCTGGCAGCGTCCCCCTCCCCCGGGAGGGGGGAGGGGGTGCAGACAAATACATTAACACTGCTCAGCCTTCAAGACCCAGCTCCAAAGTACCTTTTTGGATGAGCCTTTTCTGATTTCTTCAGAAAGAAGCCAAAGCCCTTCCGAGGGCCTCTGGACCCTCCATAGTCCCCCTCGCCCCCTCCCATCTCGGTACACCTCCCACTGCCCCTCTTCCCTCACTCCGCCCCAGACACACCGGCCTCCTTGCTGTTGCTCCGGCGCGCCATGCATGCTCCCTCCTCGGGCTCGCTACCTTTGCTGCTCCCTCCGCCTGGAATGTTCTCCCGTCTGTTGTCCACGCAGCTCACTGTCTCTCCCCTTTCAGGGCCTCACCTTTAATTCACTTCAGCTGACCGCCCTATTTATAATTGCAGCGTCCTTCCCAGCAACCTCTATCCCCGTTGCTGCGTTATTTTCCTCCGTGGCACTTACCATCAGGTAACATACATATTTTTTATTAGCCTTTCTTATTTACTATCTATCACCTCCTACAAAGAAACATAAACTCCATGAGACCAGGAATTTTTTCATCTGTTTTGTTTCACTGGCATATTCCTAGTGCCCAAGACAAGACACAACACAGCGCCAATAAACATTTATTGAGTGAATAAATAAATGCATTTTTTTCTTGTAGGTTACATTATACAAAAACATTATAAAAATCTGCAACTCTACTTAGTTTATTTCCTGATGTCCCCGTCGCCCCTCCCCCTCGGAGACGATGTTTAGTGGGTGAAGAATGAAAAAGCCGCGGGACTCGAGGCAAAAGCAGTGCCTCAACATCCTTAACGCATCGAGATGCTTGGTAAATATTCGCTGATTGAATGAAAAAGGAAAATCCTAAACACGCACTCAGAGACACTAAGAAAACTATGCTGACCTTTGCAGAAGCTGAGGGCACCACGGGGAGTAGCTGTTTCTCCAGCAGAGGAGGGGACAGCGTGTTGCGCCATCGACCACCCCCCTCCCCTCCCCGCACCCACCTTGCTGGGTGCCCTTGGCCGCTGGTGCACGGGCTCCGGGGTTGAGTGCAGCCTCTGGCTGTGGCGCTGAGTGAAGTTAACTGGCCCCCGTGGGGCCTGAACCCAGACGTTGGCCTCATTAGCACAAGCTGCAGCCAACCAGCCCCACACAGACGCCACGAAACAGAGAGCGCGCGCAGGATGGCTGGGCCGGGCGCATGAATAAACCAACACGGCCATCAATAATGAAATATTTACATGCGCCACTGGGTTTAGCAAGACTTGGTGAGGAGGGCAATGAGTGTGAAGGAAGAGACCTTCTTCCCTTCCTCTGGACGGGGGGAGGCACCGCCACCGCTGTGTGTGTTTCCAGGCGGCGCCAGGGTTCCTCCGTCGGATGATCAGTGTGTGACCCCGGACTTTCACTGTTGTTGCTACTGTTCTTTTGACTATTAAAAGAAAGTTCTTTTCTGTTTTAGGAGAAACCAATTGCAAACACCTTGGGTACAAGGAGGCTTCATTTCCTCCCGGTTCAACCCTTTGGTGATGAAGAAAAACAGGCCCATTACCCTATTTCTGGAAAGCAATTAAGCAACCCTTACTCAAACCTCAGCCTTTGGGAAACTTGCAGCTTCCCGAAGTGGCTATAAAGTCAGGGATCATTTAGCAAATGAAGGAGTGGGAGTCTTTGGACTCCCTCGGAGAGAAGGGCCATGCTTTTCACCGCCCACTCCTTTGCCTAAAAAGTGTTTGGAGCACCTGGCCCCAGCCCCGAGTCTGACTCATCCCGGTGGTTTCCTCAGCGCCCAAATTGCACGCAGAGCCTGAGGCAAGGATGACGGTGCAGCCACTTCATTTGGAAAGTGAAACCCTGGGGAGGTGGGAATGAGAGGACAAAAGGGGGAAAGACAAGAAGCACCGAGATACAATGTCGCTGCCCTGGACACCCCTTCTCAGGGAGCAGAGACAGGGGCTGCATCTGCGGATACAAAGTGGTCACGGAGAGGGGGTGGCAGGAGGCCTTCAGTGTTTGTGTCCAGTATGAGGCGGCGGGGGTGGGGTGGGGTGGTGGTCTCTTCCTACTTCCAAACTTAGGATAGAACTGCTCACACAGAACGTCTTCTGAATTCCATTTGTCATGCCTTCTGGATAGTTTGTTTGCTTAAATCCAAATCAGGTCAGAGATTCCCCTGGAGAGATTCTGCTAGATGGCCACCTTCCCCCCTTTTCAAAAGCCCCATGTTATTCTGCCCTTTTTAGAAACCGTAGTCCCGGATTCCTCTTGCTTTGGCCCAAGTAGCACCTTTTCCCCTTCCTGCCTAGCCTTCTCTTCTCAGCAGAGGACTCAAGTTCTCCAAGGTTACAAAAGGCTTTAGGTTTTAAGATGGGGGCTTTGAATGATACAAGTCTGAAGAAAGATCACTTGGCCTCTCAAGGGAGCAACTGCTATCGAGCTGGCTCCCCTGGGAAGTGGATCTGAGATGGGGTAAGAGATGGGGAGAACTTGGCAGTGGCCCATCCAGGTTTCAGTCTGTCTGTCCTCCTCAGAGCCTCTGTGTTCCTCCAGGCTTGAGTGCAAGGCTTTTCACTTGCAGAGACAGGCATTGGAGGTCAGGTCCAGAACGGTGGCACAGCATCCCTGTGAGGGGCTGGTGAGACACTTTGGTGACATTGCAAGACACTGATGTCTAGGGTTACCCAGAACTAATTAGCTAGAAGACAGAGGAGGTGGTTTGAGGTCCATTTAGCAATTTCTTTCAAAAGAGTGATGAAATATGCCTGCTTTATCAGATAGAATAACCATTTTTCCACCATTTTCTACAGGTCACTTATTACTTTGCACTAGAGCACATCTTGGGTGTGTGTGTATGTGTGTGCACACACGTGTATATGTGTGTATTAAGGATTATGAGATCAAATAATGAGGCAGGAATACAATCTGAAAACAATTCTTTACCTTGGTCCCATGACAGCACAAAGCAAATCAATGCACTAGGCTATTTTAGAGGTAGCAGATGAATAAAAAGCTCTCTGCCATCGCCCTGTGCTCAGAAGACACAGGGACCCTTCCTGCCCTTTAACTGTTCTGCCTGCAAAACCCATTGTAATGCTTTTTTTCAGGGGGAATTTGAAATTAATTTGGTTTCCCTGCATCTTGTTCTATTTTTATCTAAGTTCGAACTGTTCATTCAAAAATAAAAATAAAGGCTCACACAAGAGGCATGCAACTGCCTTTTAAACTTAAGGATGAAAAACTGGGTATGAAGGAGGTTAACGCTGTTATTCCAGAGAGATAACCCCGGTTGCCATGGCGAGGAATCTTCTGTCAATCACCCCGATGAAGTTGGCTTCTCTTATAGAACAGCCTTTATTAGAGCTGCAGTGTGAATATATTTGCCACTGAGCTTTGACTCAAATGTTTAACTTGGTGGACAGGTCTGTGTTGTATCAATTGGAATATTGTCGACTTTAAATGTATAGTGCTTATAGAATGCAGCTGAGTGAAACGGTGTGCTCTCAGAATCGGCCAATTTAACTACCAGGCTAAGTAGTCTTTAATTCTGAAAAAGTGTGGAAGGATTTGGGGAAGAATAGAGCTAACCATGACCAGCCAAGGAGAAGCTCCGAAGAATCACGTTACAATGTGTGGTCTGACTTGGTTTGTGAAATGGGAGTTCTTGATAGATTCCTTGATTGATTGATTTTTAAAAAACTTTCCGTTGTTTTGATCTGTGGTGTTTACAGCTTAATGATCTGCCATTCCCGCTGAAATTTATTCAGGCAATAATCCACAAGAAATTGGTTGTTTTCAGCCGTTTATGACTTGTTATTTAACATTTAACAGAATGGCTATTTATTTTGGAAACAGCCAATTGTGAGAGGTTTATTGCTATTGTAAACCATAATCAACCGCTTGTATCATTACTAGTTTCGTGAGAGATAAAATGGGCAGCTGCAAAGGGAAAATTGTTGAATAGCTTTAAACATTTGCATTTGTGATTGTACAGGGGAGCTACTTCACCTTGCAGTTCGCCCGCATTTACAGCCAACACCGCACTTGCCTTCAGTAGGAAATGTTCGGCTTTTCTGGTAAAATCAGATCCAAATAAGATAACACTCCCCAAGGTCTCTGCAATTTTTTTTCAATTACTTACATAAAAAAAGAAGACGCGATTTGGATGAGCTGGGACAATGTGGTAGATTACATTTTGTTTATCCCAGTATCGTAGCAGGAATTCAGTTTCACTGCTTTTAAAGAAAACCGACGGTTTGAGTAATTTATTTCACTGAACCCTCAGAGAGCTCCTTCTGTCACCAGGCTTTCTGCTTTAACACTCACTGCTCCACTGCCAGATTCACCCCAGTGGCCTAAGACCCAGAACGTGATTAGAGCTCTGAGTGACGGCTCAGCCTGGAGTCCCCGTGAGCGGGCGTGACCGTGATTTATAGAGGATGCCACGTGCATCAAAGCCACACAGATTCTCTTGGGCAAGTTTGATCTGCGCGGTTTGGAATTTCTGGTGGGAATCATAGAATCCTAGTGCTGACAGGGGCATGGAGGGGAAAGAGTGGGGCTTAGGGTCTCCAGCAGAATTCTGGGCCCTGGGGCAGTGTAAGTAAGTCTACGTCTCTCTGAGCCTCTGTTTCCACATTTTAAAATGGAGAAAATTATAACATGACCTCCCCTACTATAAAAAGGTTATCCTGAGAAACAAAGAGTGGAAGAATATGTCCCAAAGAAATTGTGAGTGGGTTCAGATAAAGCACAGTGCTTTAATTATAAACATTTTTATCCTTAGCTATTTTGCATGCTTAAAAGCAGACGGAATCAGATAAACAAGTTCATACTTTATAGAACAGGGAACTATGTTGAATATTTTGTAGTAACTTATGGTAAAAAAGAATACGAAAACGAATATATGGATGTTCATGTAGGACTGAAGCATTGTGCTGTACACCAGAAATGGACACAACATTGTAAACTGACTATACTTCAATAAAAATATATGTTAAAAAAAGTAGGTGAAAATCAACTAAACAGCTGCTGATGTTTTATTTCAATACACTGGCTATTTGAAAGTTTGTTTTGCAGGCCTTGCCTCGTGACTTCCTCAGCAGAAGTTTTTCTAGGCAGGATCCCTTATACAGTATTTTTTATGTAGGAACAAAGGCTGTAAGAAGTGAGATACAGTTTTATCTTGGGCCCAGGAAAGAATCCATTTACCATTTCTTAGACTTTTGCTGTTTAAATGATGATTTTGAAAGATTGAACTTAATTGTACTATTGGTATCATGTAGCGTATGGACCAATATTGCCAGTAATAAAGATATTATATATAGACATAAAAAAAAAACCCTCTTTACCCTACCAAACAGCATCTGGCGAGACTGTGGTGGGGGCTGAGGGGGGCACGGCCCTTAGTGGCAGGAGCTGCATTCTAGACCACAGCCCTTTGAGGAGCACAGAAGATGCGAGGCAGCCGAAGAGCTCAGTAGTCACAGCCCTGCATGGGTACCACCCAGTACTCATCTGGATCTCCTCTGAGGCCAGCGAGCTCTGCAGCTCCTGATTCAGTAAAGCCCATCTGTGACTCTAACCAGCCCAACAGAAGACCACGTAGCCTAATCCCATTGTACTGGCCACCCTGCTGAGTCGCTTTCCTGGAAGGGCACTTAGGGGTGATGCCACAGGTGGACAGAAAAGGATGTTCTATGACAAAGCCCCATGAACGTCCATCTAAGGACACTGTTGAGGACGTTCTTCCTGACCCCTGCCGGAAAGCTTAGGGCCAAAGCCACGGACCCCCCCGAAGCCTGAGTAGAAGACTCCAGATTATGTAATTCATGCACAAACGTCACTCTTTTTTCTTACCTTTCTAACTCTTATTTCCCCTTGCCCTGATTTTGTCACTTAAAGTAAGTGGTTTATTTTACATTTTAATTATATATTTGTAGTCTACCTTACCTCCATTTTGGAGAATGTCAAAATAAAAATACAGAATAATATGCACCCACAATTGCGCCAAGAGGTCATTTCACTCCGCTAAGGATGCACAGAGGGGGCCAGTGGGCTCCACTCAGGGAGGTGGGCAGGGGAGGCAGTGCTGGGAAAACCCCCAAGAAGGGGCGCCCTTTGAAGGATGGAGGGGTAGGCGTTCATTCACACAGAAAAACAAGGCAAAGGAGAGCCTTCCAGGCAGCATGAGCAAAACCAATGTTTCATTTGGGTTTCCAGCTCTTCTTTTCTGAACAATCACTGTTGCAGTCTGGAGGTGAGTTTTTAACACTCAGGCTCTTGGATGGTTTTCTGACTCATGTCCTGGCCTTCCCCAGTTTTCCTATTTCCAGGAGGCCCGGAGCAGAGCAGGAAAGGACTCCAGGGCTAAATTAAGAGGCCATCCACTGGCCCTGCTTGGATCCCATCTGCCCCATTTGGCCACCGTACTCTTGACAGGTGGGCCTGGCACGGGAGCTCGGGCCTTTCAGCTAATGGTGGGTGGCTCTGAAAAAGCCTGTTCACTCTCTCCAAAAAGAAGCACCCAAATAAATCCACCCTCTTTGGTAGATTGAACAGCCAAAGTAGCTTTCTGGAGAGCAAATGGTGCCAGACCAATTTAATTTCCTTGTGTGATAGCATTAAAAGGCACACAGATAAGGAAACAAGCGAGAGATGCAATCTTCCAGGGCTGCAGGAGAGCTCTGGACCTCTGCCCACGCGATGTTCTCATCAGCAGAGCACAATGGCAGGGTTGTAGTGGAGCCAAAAGTGGAAGGAGGTCAAGAAGCACTTGATGATCGACACGCCAAGACCCGGAGGATCCTGGGTGAAACCTACGCTCTGGGGTCAACATCAAAGTGGGATGTTTGAAACACTGAGGCTGCAGGGCTCCTTTATTTGGCAGTTTGGTGATCTGCATGGGCGTCAAGCAGGGCGCAGAGTATTCTCTCCCAGGAGAGACTGGCATGGCTGCCGGGGCCCACTGGGGGTAGGAAGCTCCCGCGGGGCCAGGAAGCAATGGCTCTGCGGAGCTGGGGTCTTCTTCCCCAGGCCTAGCACCTTCTGGGAGGTGACACCCTGCGATTTGAAGAGCCTGGCCTTGGTTGCCTTGAATGTCAGGCAGACAGACAGGTTTGGATGCCAGCTCTGATCCTCTGGCTAGCTGGGGATTGCAAGAGAGTCACTTCCCCTCTCCAGACTTCACTTTCCTTGTCTGTGAAATGGGCACAATTCTACTTACTTTTTTGTATACTAATAATTAAAATGCACAGTGCCCAGCACTCAGCAGGCACTCAGTAAATGTTACTTCCTTGCCTTCCTAACCCCAGGTTTCCCAGTGAACCAGCACTGCTTTTATTAGCCTAAATACACCATGGCCTCAAAGGATCTGTGACGAAACAAAAATATCTCAGGCGCTCAGAACCCCAGACCAGGAGCCTTGTAATATGAGACATAATCAAACAGAAAGTAAAGCACAGAAAAGCATAATCACAAGTGGATAGAGCCAGTTGGACTTTGTTTTTTGTTTATTTTTTAATTTTATTTTTGTTTCAGCTTCACTGAGATATATTGACATATAACTTCATATAAGTTTAAGCTGTACAATGTGATAATTTGATCTACTTATATATAATCATTGCAAAATAATTACCACATTAAGGTTAGTTAACACTTTCATCACCTCATACCATTTTTGTGGTGAGAACATTTTTTATTCTCATCAATGTTCAAATATATATTAAGCATTGTTAACTATGGTCACTATGCTGTATGTTAGATCCCCAGGACTTACTCATCTTATAACTGAAAGTTTGTACCCTTTAATCAGCATCTCCCCGTTTCTCCCATGCCCCAGCCCCTGGCAACCACCATTCTTCTCTCTGTTTCCATGAGTTTGGCTTTTTTAGATTCCACATATAAGTAAGATCATACAGTATTTGACGTTCTCTGTCTGGCTTATTCTACTCAGCATAATGCCCTCAAGGTCCATCCATGTTGTTGCAAATGGCAGGACTTTCTTCTTTCTCACAGCTGAACAATATTCCACTGTATACACACCCCACCCCTGCCCCGACATGCACACATCTTCTTTATCCATCCTTCCATTGATGGACACTTAGGTTGTTTCTGTATGTTGGCTATTGTCAATAACACTGCACTGAACATGGGAGTCCAGATATCTGAGATCCTGATTTCATTTCCTTTGTATATATACTCAGGAATGGGATTGCTGGATCTGGAAGTTCTATTTTTAATTTTTTGAGGAACCTCCATATTGTTTCCCTTATTTGCTGCATTAATTTACATTTCTACCAACAGTGCACAAGCATCTCCTTTTCTCCACATCCTCGCTAACACTTGTCTTTTTGAAGATATCTACAAGATGTGAGGTGATATCTCATTGTAGTTTTGATCTGCATTTTCCTGATGAAACTGCTGGCCATCTGTATGCCTTCTTTGGAAAAATGTCTATTCAGATGCTCTGCCCACTCTTCAGATTTTTTTTTTTCAACTATTAAGTTATATGAGTTCTTTCTATATTTTGGACATTAACCCCTTAACAGATATAAGATTTGCAAGTATCTTCTCCCTTTGGTAGGTTGTCTGTTCGTTTAGTTGTTGGTTTCCTTTGCTGTGCAGAAGCTTTTAGTTTGCTGTAGTCCCAACTTGTTTATTTCTGCTTTTTGGCCTTTGCTTTTGGTGTCCAAACAAAAAATCAGTGTTAAGACCTATGCCAAGGAGCTTTCCCTCACTCTGTTTCCCGCTAGGAGTTGTGTGGTTTTAGGTCTTATGTTTAAGTCTTTAATCCATTTCAAGTTAATTTTTGCGAGTGGTATAAGACAGAAGTACAATTTCATTGCTCTGCATGTGATTATCCAGTTTTCCAAGCACCATTTACTGAAGAGACTATTTTTCCCTATTGTGTATTCTTGGCTCCCTTGTTAAATATTGGTTGATCACCTATTGCAAGAGTCATTGTCTAGATGATCTGTTTATTGCTCACTAGGGTACTGAGGTCCCTACTATAACTGTGCTGTTGTCTGTTTCCCCTTTCAGATTTGCTAGTGTTTGCTTAATAATGTATTTAGGAATTCTGATGCCGACTGTATATATTGTTATAGTCTCTTGATGAATGGACTCCTTTATCATTAAATAATGACCTTTTGGGAAAGATTGAGATAACGGGCTCACATGAATAGGCTGGCAAGTCCAAAATCTGATGAGTGGGCCAGCAAGCTGGAGACCCAGGCAAGAGTCAATGCTGCAGATCAAGTCCAAAAGCCATCTGCTGCCAGAGTTCCTTCTTGCAGAGGGGAGGTCAGCCTTTGTGCTGATTTCTTTAACGAACTGGATGAGGGCCACCCACATTATGGAGGACAATCTGCTTTATTCAAAGTCTGCCAATTTACATGTAAGACTCAGATGAAAAAATATCTGGAAGAATATTTCACCAAATATTTGGACACTGTAGCCCAGCCAAGTTGACACACATAATTAGCCATTATAAACTTTACACTGGACCCAAGTTATTGGGGGGCCCTCCCCTCATTTCTGTCTCTACCTCTTGCCCCTGCTGGGTGGGGGGTTTTCTTTCTGTGCTTCTTAGAGGTGGGCTCATGACAGCCAGCTGCATAGCCTAGCAACTGGCACAGGGGCATGTACCTAGTAAGTGCTCAGTAAATGCTTGCTGCCTGCACAAGAAGCTTCTAAGCAACTGTAGGTGCTCAGTGAGCCATCTTATAGCCCTCTGTTGCCTTCTTGAACCAGGAGGATGCAGGAGCCCTTCATCTGTGCCCCTACATCTGGATGTTGGCATGCGCATGGTGGGGTGGAGGTGAACGCCAGCTTTCCGCTACCCGCTGTGTGATCCTAAACAGCTTACTTCACCTCTCTGGCACAGAGTATGCATTTCGATAAACACTAATGCTCATTCAATAAAACTAGAATTCGCTAGAAAAATACCTGCAGGGAGAGTTGGCTAGACACTGTGCATTCTGACGGGCCCCCAGAAGGGGCTGGAGGTTTAGGACAAGCTCTTAAGACGATGCTGAGGAGGGCAATCAGGATGCCGTTATTTGCATCTCTGCTCAGTGTTAGACACACCGGATTCCACTGTTTAATCTTCACAGCAACTTGCAAGGCAAGAGGGGTTTCTTAAACTTTTCTATGCCTTGGGCCTCTGAACCCCTCTTCAGAATAAAGTTTTCAAATGTATGCAATAAAAAAACAAACAAAATTACAAAGGAAACCAATTAGTTTCAAATACAGTTTTTATAAAACTAAAACACATTTGAGTTGTTAATGTGCCTCATTATTAATGCATTAAATATCGAGATCTAGCAGCAAGCCTAAAATCTGTCAATTTGAAGCAGATGAACCCAAACAATGTGTAGAGACACTGCAGGTAGCTGTAATGTGGTATGCAAATGTCTGTGATTCCTACTGCAGACAGACTTACGGGCCTGCTAACACTACTGGGACTTGTTGCCTGCATTCAGAATTGAAGAGCATGCTAGATTTCAGTTAGAAATTAGGGAAAATAATTTTTTTTTCCCCATCCAAGTCCGTGAACCCTCTATATCCCATCCGCAGTTTTCTTGGCAGCTTTAAGGTCAATGCTTTCATTGCTAATTTACAGATGAGGAAACAGGAGTTCGGATAAGTAACTCTTCAAGATCACAGAGTAAGAGAAAGAGCTAGAACCCGTTCACTCAGAAGCACCATTTGCCTCTGAAGTTTGTTCTTTTTCACTATCGCAGTGCTTCTCGACCTTTAATGAGCATGTAATCACTGGAGAGCCTTGTAAAAATGCATAGTCCTGGGGGAAGGGTATAGCTCAGTGGTTAGAGTGTTTGCTTAGCATGTATGAGGTCCTGGGTTCAACCCCCAGCACCTCCATTAAGATAACTAAATAAACCTAATTACCGCCCCCCAAGATGCAAACAAAAAACCCACAAACAAAATAAAATACTTAAATGCATAGTCCTACACCCTGCTGTGGTAGCACGGGTTGGTAAAATAATTTACCAGAGGTTAAGTATAAGAACAGAAAGGAGTTTAATAGGGTACACTGTCATAAACAACAGCGAACCCCATAGATGAGGTGTCTGGATGAGCAACAAAGGCTGGTTATTGGGGTGTTTTATAAGATCAGGTCACAAGGTGCCTGATCGGCTCGTGCACAAGGCTCTGATTGGCTGTAGGTGAGGTAAGAGGTTTAGGGTCTGGGAAGGGCGATGGGGTTTGACTCTGATAAGGTAGTTGTTACCTGGGGCTATCACCTGGGGAGTTTGTTAGGGGAGTAAAGAATGTCCAGTAAAGAATGTCCGCCCAGTAAAGAATGTCCTTTATCTGAGAGCCCAGAAATGGAGGTCGTTGGACTTTGAAGGATGTCAGCTGGCCCAACAGACCCTACTCCCTAGAGATTCTGATTCAGGAGGTGAGGTGTGGGGGATCTGAGAGTCTGTTTCTAACTGGCGCCCCAGTGATACTGCTGCTGGTTCTGGGGCCAACCATACTGCACTTCCCACTAAAGATCTGACTCCCGGAGGGAGAGACAGTAACTCTGGCTACCTGGTCCTGAAGGTCAGGGTGCCTGCGTGGTCAGCGTGGTCAGGACCTGCAGGTGTAGTCTTGCTCTCACCATCTCCTTTTGCTGTCTCTCCCCTCTTTTGCTGACCACTTCTCCTTAAGCTGCCTGCTCTGGACATGATTCTTCTCCAGGCTACCCTTGAATTCCATTTTAAGCTGGTATCACTTAGATAAAAATGCCATGGGGAGTGGAGATTAATCTCCTTTCCCGTGGTGATTAACCTCCGTCTGGCCCTGGGGACGCCCTGCAGGCAGCTCCCAGAGACAGCCGAGTCCCTGCTACACTGTCCATCGGACCCAAGTCCTGCCCATCTTCCTGAGCTACGCTCCCACAGAACCGTGCAGACAGCTGTGCACTCAGCCTGCATCTAGCCCAGGGATGCTCTGCCTTGCCCCGGACATGGAAACACCAGCGGGGCTTTAAAGACAGTGTTTCCTGGCTCCCACTCCAAAAAGGCGGGTGGTCTGGGGGTGCTGCCTGGACACTAGGAGTTGTAAAAGCTACACAGGTGATCCTGAGAAACAGCCAAAGTAGAAAAAAAAAAAATCACTGGCTTAAGAAAGAAATCAGTTGCATACACAGTTACAGATCGAACAGGAACTGTTTGAGGTTTTACGTGCATCACTATATTTCACCCTCACAGCAACTGTGTGATGTGGGTGAAATCATCTCCATTTTACAGATTAGGAAACGGAGGACTCAGAGGTTAAGTAACTTGTCCAAAGCCACACAGCAAGTAAGTATATGAACCAGAATTTAAATCCACATTAGTCTGTCTCCAAAGCCTGTGTTCTTAGAATCCTGTCCTTTCCCGAGGAGCCATAAAATGGTAACATGGTAACATTCCCTTTTGCCCCCAGCCTTGATGCTTCCCCCTTTAACTCACAGTGCTTATCCTCTTTGCTGTGAGAAGTGCTTTAAAAAAACGCCACAGATCTGGAAATTGATCCGACACACCAGAAGGAGGGAGGCCTGAAGATCTACAAGGTCTTTTCTGATGCTGGTGCCAGTTTTTAAGTCTATTTGTCACAAAGTGCCTCCTGTTCATTTCGCTGGCTGCGTCCTCTGGCGTCCTCAATACAACATGACAAGTGACAAATGTCCTGAGAGGTAGGGAGGTCCTTGGACTGTGATCATATTGGAATGAATGACCACCTGGAGGAGACTTAATAGAATTTCCAGCATTCACTCTAAGCCAGGAGTGGAGTTTTCAGGAACTTTTCCCTCAGAAAAAAAGCAAATGGTTGGTGTTAGGATGTTGTAATTATAGTTGACCTTTGAAAAATGCAGGTTTGAACTGCATGGATAGAGTATATATGGAATTTTTTCAATAGTTTATGTGCTCAATGCACTGTGAGGCCAAACAATACTGAAATGTCAGAGTTTAGAGCAGGTTTATTGCAGGGCTGGGCAAGGAGAATGGGTGGCTTGTGCCCAAATCTGCCCTCTCCCAGCTCCCGACCCCTAAGGGTTTCTGCTGAGAATTTGTAAAGGCTCAGCTGAGGGAGGGGTGTCTGGGGCATGTGATCAACTGTGTACAATTCTTGGACTGGCTGATGGTGATCCCCAGGCACCAGAAGGCCTAGGGGCTATGCACTCATGCTCATCTAGTTAATTTCTTCCATTTGGTGGTGGTTTTTAGCATCTGAACAACTCAGGAAATGTGCACGAGATACTATTATCTGAGGACTGCAGAGAGGAGCTACAGCAGAGGGTATGGGGGAGGGGTCAGTCCCAGGAAGGGCCCATAGATAGGGTCCTGATCAGTTACAATTCCCCCCTTTTCCTTGGGCTCCTCAATCTTGAGGTGAACAGATGTTGGACCAGAAGGGGAATAAATGTTTTGGAGAGGCAAATCATAAACTCGGCAGAGGAACTTGGTTTCAATCTCCAATCCTATCTCATCCCAAGTCCATCAGGGAACGGGGCGACGACCACTCTGGCTAGTCCTACCTTGATTAGGGGAATGGCACTGAATTGGAAATATTCTCGAGCTCCAAGCCCTAGATCTGAGCCTTTTATGGTTAAGATCTCATTTCTTGAGGAATTCGGGAGACTAAGCCTGAAAACCAGTCTGGACCTGCGACTTGTAGCCAGGTAGCCAGCTGTCTACTTTTATGTGAGTAGGTTTTAACTTCTGATGTGGTATTAACATATATATGACAAGAGCTACTGGCCACTACACATGTATTTTTTTTCTGCTAATATCTGACCTAAAGCAATTTTACTGTCTAAAAATTTAATAGTTACAAGAGGAGACCCTGAGGTCATAAGGCTGCAGCTGCCCTCTGCCATCAGACACTGCTGTGAGAATGGCTGGTGGCATCCCGAGTACGACACGGCTCAGAAAGTTAGTTCTCAACAATACAGGAATGAGTCTGAGATCATGTCCGCAGTGGGCACCTAGTTGTACCTTGAAATGTCTGAGCCACAGCTCCTCCGTTTTGACTTTCAAACGCATTCCCCTCCTCAAGGCCAAAGCAGGTGTACAATGCATGTCCAAAGGCCGTAGAACAGGCGGCTCTGTGTTCAGTAAAGTTGGTCAAACCATGCATAAGCCAGAATGGCATTCCTGTACCTTAATATGTATACACTTTTCCATCATTTCCACTACAAGTCTTTCAATAGGAAGTATGGATGATCAAAATATCTGTCCCTCGTTGTTGGGGTGGTAGCTCCTGCCCCAGGTTTAGATCATGTCCCTGGGTGCAAGGCTTCCTTCATCTCTGCCTAGTTACCCACGTTGGGGGAAAGCTAATCAGACACAGTGAACAGGCTTGGAGGTATGTTAATGGGGAAACACTTTGTAGGCCATATGTTTGATCACGTATACCTGTTGAACCTATTTTGTATATTGTGCAACGCAAGTACTGACACACACGCACAAACAGGGTCCCACAAAGGAAAGATCTCCTGAAAGAGAAGGAACCCAGAGTGGCTCCCAGTGAGCCCAGAGGAGCTCCCTTTCTGGACAGAAATGAGCCCAGGCAGAACGGGTAGACTCTTTTATCCTGTGCAAGCTGGAGTGGCTCACCCCAACATGATACACACGAAAACACAAACAACAAATAAGCCATGGTCGCATAGACAGGAAATCAGAGGAGGTGTAGCCTAAAAATTCCATTTCCACTCCAGATGGAAGCCTCCAAACAGATTGACGCAGGTCTCAAAAGGGAATGGACCCAAAGTGGCTCACATGAGCCCAGAGCGGCTCACTCCCCAGAAGAGAACGAGCCCAGGTGGAGTGAATTCCCAGCTTGCATAAGCTGGAGCGACTCACCTCTAGGTGACACTGAATGTGGACCACCGCTCCGGATGCTTCTTGGCTCCAAACAGCCTCCTGCCAGGGCGGCCGTTGCCTGCCGGCAAGAGTCCTTCCCATCCCAGTTCCCTGAAGCGAAGTGAGCTCTGGCAGCTGCTGGGACCCAGGGAAAAGAGCTGCCTCTGGCCAGGGTTGACCTGCCATGGGGACAGACTCCTAGGCTGGCTCCACCAAAATTGTTACCAAATACAAGTTCGTGTGCCTGAGCACAGTGAGGCCAAACAATACCAAAATGTTGGAGTTTGGAGCAGAGAAAGGTTTGATTGCTGGGCTGAGCAAAGAGAACAGATAACTCATGCCCAGGAAAACCCCTGAACTCCCTGAAGGGATTTAACCGAGCCATTTTAAAAGCCAACTGAGGGAGGGCAGCCCAGGGTGTGAGATCAGCTGTGCACAATTCTCAGATTTGTTGACAGTGATCAATCCTTAGGCGCCAAAAGGCCTGGGGGCTACATGCTCATGATCATCAAGTAGTTAATTTCTTCCATTTGGTGGTGGTTTTTAGCATCTGAAAAACTCAGGAAATATGCATGAGACACTATTACCTGGGCACTTTGGAGAGGAGTTACAGCAGAAGATATGGGGGATGGGTCTGTCCTGGGAAGGCCCCACAGTGTCCTGCTCAGTTACAAATACAGTTCTGTAAGATCTGTGGTTGGTTGAATTTGAAAATGCAGAATCACAGATACTGAGGGCCAACGATATAGTCATATGTGGATTTTCCACTGTGGGTGGGATGGGGGATGGAGGTTGGCACCCAGACCCCTGTTGTGGTATTGGTAATCTGTTATTCACTCATTTAAAAATCTGTGTATTGTTGTTGTAATATTTGTACAGCACTTGAAATAAAAAACCAGGAAAGCCAAAGATAGGCAAGTAAAAATGAACATTTTTGGAAAATCTACCGTGTACAGGTCCTAAGCAGGCATGTCCGTATCTATGAAATCCTTTAACTCCCCAAATACCCCCTGAGGTATATGTTACTATACCCATTTTATGGGTCAAGAAACCAAAATAAAGGCCACAAAACTTCCACAAGATCACCCCGCTAATAGAAAGTGGATCAGGGACTTAAACTTAGGTCTGTGTGACTTGGCACGCATGCTGCTTCTCCAAATTCTGTGCTCCTTAGAGAACAGTGAATCCAAGTGGCTCAGAACAGGCTTCCTCCTGCCCAGTTACAGAGCTCATTAGCTGCAGAGCCAGAACCCATATCTTCAGTCCCCAAACTGTAGGAACTCAGGTGTGTTCTTTCTTTGAGAAAAACTGCCATCTTTAAACACATTTTTAAAAAAGAAAGCACAAAATCCTCAAGTAGATCTTGATTGGATAATTTAAGTTAGACATGCAGTATTATCAGAAAATGCCCTGATGATAACATAAAAGATTGTTGCCCCTCCCCTCTGAAAGCCCTATGGATGGGTGAATACAGTTTCCCAAGAGGCATCTGGATAAATGTTAGCAGCAGGAAGAGAAACACTAGGTACCAGCCTCCTCTCACAGCAGATCAAATTGGTAACACGTGTAGGTGTGTCTGCTTAATGGAGTGGGCGGAGAACGAGACCACAGATGACTCCGTGTCAAGTGAAAACATCTTCATATAAAGCCAAACATGCAGATCCCATTCGAGCAAAGCAGCTCACCTGCAGATGTTACCGGGCAGCTTTGCACCTGGCTCTGTGAAACACACTAACTGGCTCCCACATATAGTCGGACACCTGATTGACTGGGCTGCAAAGGAAGATTTTTACATCCATCAGTGTGGGAAGTTTGCAGCCTGAAGCTGGTGCAGAGCATTCTATGAGCAATGAAGTAGGTGCTTGACGTTGGCGAACTCATACACCAAGCCCCAGAGAAAATTAAAGCAATGTGGTATTACCCAGCATAGATTCCAGCGAATAGATCTCCGAGCCATCTGCAAAATGGAGCAAAGATTCATGCCTGGAGCTCGAAATAAAAAAATACCAACTTCAAAGTCCGTGCTATCAGGCCGTGGGTAAGGCACTTCACCCATTTACAAAAGGGAAAGGTTCAACACGCTGATGATTCCATGCAAAGGCAGAATGGCTCTCGGAGGAAAAATCAATGTTGCTGTTCCCTGCAGAAATATTAATAATGCCTTGAACAAACACCTCTCTTCAAAACGTTTGGAACATTCAGTGCATTTCTCCCCGTTAGTTCCCATCGCTTTCTCCATCGTCTCCGCGTCTCCCTCCATGGGCAGGTAGGTGGGCGGTATTCCAGAAGGAGAAAGCAAGGCGAGGCAGGCTTGGGGAGCTGGGCTCGTGCCTGCAGCTCACTGATGGCCCGGGAGGAGTCTCACCCAGGCTGCGAGGGTCCAGAGGTGTAGCTGATGCGAAAGGTCGGGCGGGGCGGGAGGTGGGGATAAGGAGGGGTAAGGCCAAGAGTAGGAGAGAACAAAGGCTGATGGCTTCACGGGGAGGGTTTAGCTCAGTGGTAGAGGGCCTGAGGTCCTGCGTTCAATCCCCAGTGCCTCCATTAAATAAATAAATAAACCTAATTACCTTCCCCAATCCCCCCCAAACAAATCATTAAAAAAAAAAAAGGCCCATGGGTTCATTAGGAGAAGGAGAAATTTTCACTGCCATGTGGATTTATAAGTCCCACACAGCAAAGACCAAAAGCTGTCTTAGGCTATGGTAGTCTTGCGAGTAAGAAAGAAATGGTTGTGTTGGGGTTGGAAGGGGGAGCACGGCCTGAAGTTAAGCAGGGATGCCACGCACCCCCTCATTGAATCCAGGAAGCTGGAACCCTTGTTGTAAACCTGAGTGCTAGAAATCTTTAAACCTCTTTCTGTTGATCGATTTGTCCCCTAAAGCCAATTTATACTACTGTAATTCTACCGCCGCCCTTGAATGGGGCGCTGAGCAATTACCACCTGCCCGGCTGACCCCTGCTAACTAGGTGTTCGTGGCTCCAGATATTTCCAGGCAGTTTAGCTCGATTGTTCTTCTTTCCCAGGAGTAACTGTCAGCCAGGCTTTGGGGGAAAACACTCTATTCCCTTGATGTTAAGAAACGCAGGGGGTTCGGTATAGCTCAGTGGTAGAGTGTATGCTTAGCACGCTCGAGGTCCTGGGTTCAATCCCCAGTTTAATCACCTGTTTAAAAAAAAAAAAAAAGAAAAGAAAGAAATGAAAGAGTTACTCAGACCTACTGACTCCAGACCCCACTCACTACCTAAGGGAAGAGGCTGTAATCCACAGAACGTACCCAAACCACACACCAGACCCCCAGGATCACCCTTGAGGTGTTCTGGCTTTATTAAAAATTCAGTCCACAAAGAAAGATGGTAACCTACTCAAGTCATCCATGTTGTCGTATTTCCAGAGTATTTGGAGGGCCTAGCTGCTTCACATATCTCTTGAGCAAAGAATTCAAACAAATAATTTCATCATTTGCCTCTTTTCAGGTTTTCCCTGATTTTCCTCTTCATTGTGTTTCTTAAAATTTAACATCCCACACACCCTCCGTATGCCTGCAGTTTTCATATCTTGGTAACATGTACTCAATTGTGTCTGTACAGGAAACTGATGTTCCAAACATAAAGCCCATCGACAGGGGCAAATGTACCATATCCACGATGTGATTCTGTTTATTGTTCTTAATTCACTAGGCTGCTGTGCAAAACGCTTTCCTCCCATGACAAAACAAGATCCAAACTCGCATTTGACTGTAGACAGACTCTGTAAGGACAACGCTGTCAGTCCGTCTTCCTCTACTGACTTGAAAACAGATCACAGGACAGTGCCTCATGACATGAGACCCTCCCAGGGGTGATGACAACATGCATTGTACCCACAGAATCCGCCACTGTCTTTGGTGGAAGGATAATTAAGATGTGACCATTTCATGGGGCCAGGGGAGTGGATGGGGGGAGATGACAGGGTGGGAGGAACACCTGTCCGTCCTCTCCTCCTGTTAGAAGCTGGACACGGAACAGTGCCCTTACTGTACACTTACACCAGGTCCGGGATGCAGGCGTGTGTGCAGACATATTCAGTAATATATTCCTGGGCTGACAGTTCAGTTGGGTCGGCATTTTTCTTACCAATGCCTGTGTTTAGGGTTCTGCAGGCCAAAAATTGATATGAAGATACCTTGGGCAAAACACAAGTAAATAAACCCAGGAAGCAAGTACTTTCCTGGTATTTGCCTTACAAGAGAAATACAAAAATCAATTTTAAAGTATTGTTGGGCTGGTTTCTTTCTTTTACTTTTTTTTTCCCTTGATTATTTTGGTATGAGAGGTAAAAAAAAATCCAAGTTTCATGAATGACTTCTGAGAAAAATCCACTCTGTCTATGATTTTGGTTTCTGATCATTGCCCTTTAGAAGGGACCCAGTGAATACCCGAGGGACAACGGAGCCCAGCATCTCCTGCAGCAGGGAGGTCTAAAACAAGTGAGAGCAGGATTGGTGTGAGGGCTCACAGTGCAGACGAAGTTACATAACATATAATGTTAGTGTCTTTTCTTCAAGAGTCGTACACCAGGAAAATGGAGTGTAAATTCAGTTTTGGCAAATCAGATTCAATTTTAATTGTACTGAGAAAACTAGATAGATAAAGTATCTTATAGTTTATCCTTTACAATTTTAAAGCAAAACACGGCAGTATTTAGTATTTATTTCCAGAGTTCACATATCGGATTTGAAAAAAATCTGTTTACAAGGGGGAAAAAAAAAACCCAACGAGTATACAGTACATAAGTGAGTACAAAACGGAATGGAATAGAATGTAAACTTGAATGCCTAAGTACCCAGAAGCTGAGGAACAAAGCATGGATCAGAGCCGAGGGGGGTGAATTAGGGAAGGTGCGTTTCTGTGTGTACGTGCTGCGTTCTTGCAACAGCGCGCTGTACAACATCCCAGGCCAGCCTGAGAGATGCAGATTATGCAAATATAGTCTGACATCTCACCACCAGAGGACAGACATTGTTGGATATTTTCCTCCTACTCCAGAGGAATGGAAGACAAAATGTAAACATTTCTAAAGTCAACTCTTGGTTCTCCACATTCATTGAAGGGAAGAGCAAAGGCACTGATAATCCAAGTGTAGATAAATGGAAAGATCAAGCACTTGTTTTTGAGTTAAGGTGTACCTATGTTCATGGAACTCACAAGTCTGCTATGAGTATTATAGTCAAGAGGAGTTAGAAATCTCTAGAAGTTAGACAGCTTTTTACCATTTGATTAGAGCAGGTGAAAGTGTAGAAAGTTAAGTGATAACCTCAAAGACACAGTCTTAGATTGTGCAAAATGTAACTTTGGAATCTGACATAAAAGCATGGTATGAACCAATAACCCCGCCCACACTTGGGAATACTGGAAAGCAATTTTCAGAAATTCTACAGAGCACTCAATTCCCTTCCAAAGGCTGTAAGTTATCTCTTTTTGTTTCAAACGTCTCTCTTTTTAACTTTGTCTCATTGCTTCTCTGCTTCTTTCAATAAATTCAGCCCTCTTATTCTCATCTGTGTTGTATCAAGCAATTTCTCCATTTCCGTCCCAGGGCCCGCTGCCTCACCTTCATGAGCTATCTTCTGAAACTTGGTCTAGATATTCTCCTTGAAAACTCTGGCCCATGAATGTTTCAAATAAAATCTCATCAAAGTTTCCTCCAGCCCCACTCCAAGTCAGAAAAACTCACACTGCTCAACTCTACAAGTGAACTTCTGCTATGAGTGGTTGGATGGACATCACAAGCTTCCGGGGCAGAATGAAGGACATTAGGTACTCCCTGCTCACGCCAAGTGACGCTGGATCCTTCCATAAACCCGTTTCCCCAAATTGTAACCCAATGTCACAAGGAACAAAAAGTGAGCCAAGAGCCTTGCAAGCCCCTTCGTTCTACCACGAGTCCCACGTATTTCCAATTAGTGCAATAAAGGTAAAGAGCGTGTGCTTCAGAGTCAAGCCAAACTGGATTTGGATCCCAGTCCCACCACTTGCTAGCCATGTACTCTTGGCAAAGTTCCGAAACCTCTCTGAGCCTTTGTTTCTTCATCTGTTAAATGGAGACAAGACTAGCACCCATCTCCTAGGGCTGCTATGAAAGGAGAGAGAACGTAGGCAGGCTGCTTGGCACAAGGTGCTCAACAAGTACCCGTTACTTATTATTATTAAAATATTTTGGATTTATGAAAAGAAGCTGGTATTAATTTCTTGGTCTTCAGCACTATAGTTCACACGTCAATATTGGAACCAGTATCTCAATGTGATTTTCATCTTGTCAGAATCAATTTAAGTTTTGAATAAATTTCGACTGTCGATTTAATTTTCCAGGGGCACTTCCCCCCTCTAAGTTGAGATACTAATTTGAAATGTATGGCCAACATCTAGCCTGAGTGATCATATTCTGCCCTTTGAAATTAATCTCCCTCTATGTTGGAGATGGCATAGTCAAATCTACGTAATAGTCTGTTTTTCAGACTTAAAATGTTGACCAGCGCTGCCAGGCACCGCTCAACAGAGCAGAGGGGGAAAGGGTTATTATGACAGGAAGAGAAATGAACAGGACTTAATGAACTTCCATTTCAGTTGAGCAGGGTTTTTAATAAAAAAAAAAAGCTTTTTATAAATTCTTTAGCTCAGCAACAATAAAAAAAGGAAAAGAGCACTCAGCTGGGAACAATAGCTACTCAGCTCATAAAAATCATTAGAAGGAACATTTTCTTTGTCTACTATACCCAGCAATTTCTCTCGTGGGCAGTGATCCAGATCACTTAGATTCCATCTAAAAAAAAGTGTCCAGAGAATCTTCTCAACTTTTCCAGCTAATAAATTATACTAATCTCCTAATGTGTCCATCTCCACCGTAAATAACATTTTGGCTCATAATTCATGGCATGTTTTTGACAAGTGGATGATACTGACCTAGTGCTAACAGGATATGCTCTCTGGTTGCCTTTCCATCAGCAGGGAGGCTCTGTGCTGAAACATTCACTCACTGCCGTCAACTCCTCCTGATGGCCGGAGGTTGTCATCCGGGAGGTGGCTGCTAGGTGAGGTGACGAGTGCCTGTGGATGGCGTGCTTCCCGCCGTGCGGGATGCGCTGGCCTATTTGGATATTTCACTTCTCGCTGCAGCCTCTGTAGCTCATCCTACGTGGGTTGAGTAATAGAAACTTCGTATTTTTGACACGAAGGGCCTAGCTGATTCATCTTCCCCCACAAATGTCATTAAACTCTCTTAAGTTAACTGCCACATGTGTTGAAGATTTGTCACTAGGAGCTCTTTCGAGGTCCCCTATGACAACCAGAGGATTTCTGTACTTGGATAAGATGTGTTATTTCTTATGACCCTACTGGGTAATCACTGAGTGTATCTTAGTATTTCTTAATTCAAAAGAACCAGGCAAAAAAGAATGAAATAATGCCATCTGCAGCAACATGGATGGACCTGGAGATCACCAGAGAAAGAGAAATATCATATGATATCACTTATATGTGGAATTTAAAATATGATACAAATGAACTTATTTATAAAATAGACTCACAGACAGAAAATAGGGTTTTTTATGCAATATATGTAAACATTTCTAAAGTCAATTCTTGGTTCTCCACATTCATAGAAGGGAAGAGAAAAGGCACTGATAATCCAAGTGTAGATAAATGGAAAGGAGATGGGGGAGGGATAAATTTGGAGTCTGGAATTAGCAGACACAAATTACTGTATATAAAACAGATAAACAAGGTCCTACTATATAGCACAGGGAACTATATTCAATATCCTATAATAAACCATAATGGAAATACAAAAAAGATACATATATATATATACATACACGTATGTATGTATAACTGAATCACTATGCTGTACACCAGAAACTAACATTCTAAATCAACTTCAGTAAATTTAAAAAAAAAATTTGTTTTAAAGTTCTCTAAGAATCTGCTTTTTCTATTTAGTTTGAGCATAATACACATTTTTTAAATGAACTGTTTCTTTACTGCCTGACATAGTTCACTATTTGCTAAATAACTAAAATGCATTTTAAACCAAATAAAGGAAATGGTTTGAAGATTAAATAAAACAATGCCTCCCACAATCAACCCAGTTTTCCTCACTAAACTGCTCTCCACCTTTGACTTTATGCTGGAGATTGGCGCTATCAACTGTACTGTACATGGTATTCTGTGCTCCTCTTTAATTAACTGTGCATCTGACTTACACACATATTCTCTGGAATCTGGGAAGTAACTGCTTTGTTTTGAAAACGTCCTTTCTTTCCTGCTCCCTCAGGTTGCATCTAAATGTAAGAATAAACAGAAACTGCAATACCAACCCAGCAAGTAATTAAGAATATGCAATGACAGCAAATATGTAAACGCCATCTTTACTGAAGACAGGTGACCATTCAAATAAGCCTTCTACAGATAATAAGGAGTTGAGGGTGGGTAGCTGCTTAAAATCCAATTTTACAAGTATTCTGCCATTTAGAGACTGACTACTGAATTATTATCGACCTTAAATAGTAGTAGTATCATCTGAAACTACACTAGCCAGTTGAACTTAAATTCTACATTTCCGAAGAATTTTTTAAAGGGAATGCCTTAACTGATTTGACTAAGGAAGGGTAAAAAAAATTTGGAACCTGCCCTGCTACATACTAAATATGGTCATTAATTCTTCCACAATCCTCTCTATCCTCACTCTTGAATCCAGGTGGGCTCCATGAAACAGGCCGAGGATGCAGCTTGCACCTCTGGTCCTAGATCACTTATCTTGTAACACGGCTGCCCCACGCAGAGACCTATGTAGGGAGGAACCAGGGCTCCAGGTAGACACCCCGGTTAACCTCCATGTCAGCAAGCCCGGCTTCTGCCCCACGTGATGCTGCATGGAAGCGAGACGAGCTGTCTATGCCACGTACTATCCAAATTGTGGATTCAAGAGTAAAATATATGACTACTGGAACACACCTCAATCCTTAACCCAAGGTAGTCTAACAGATCTAATTAAATAGGGCCATGAAAGAAGCAATCATTATATTTTTGAGCATCTGCTACGAGACTAAATGATTTATACTTTATTCCCTACAATGACCTTATTAGATAGGATTATTGTTTTCCCTGTATTCTAGATGAGGCAACTATAGACTTGCAGATTAACTGCCCAAGATCATGTGATAGGACAGTATTCAAAACCAGATCTGTCTGACTCTTAGGCACATGCTCAGCAGAAAAATGAGAACAGAATGAAGGAAATTCCAAGTGAATGCTGGGGACTCAGATTTTCATGAATATAGTACAGGTTAGAAAATACATCAATGCGTATGTCCTGAGAGTACCCCAATATTGCTTAGCGTAACTTTCAAAATTAGTGGTTAGCACAGGAAACTATATTCAGTTCCTTGTAATAACCTTTAATGAAAAAGAATATGAAAACAAATATATGTATATGTATGCATGACTGCGATCTATTATGCTGTACACCAGAAATTGACACATTGTAACTGACTATACTTCAAAAAAAATTAGAGGTAACTTTCTTTGAAGCATAGAATTCAGAGAACATTTTTTAGTATTTTAACTTCAAGACGTCTACTAAAAGTGAGTACTCCATACTGAAGAGAGGTTACAAAGATGAATGACAAATTCTTGCTCTACAAGTTCTTGCACTTTTGTAGGAGAAATAAGTAATGTTACACAAGTAGTTGTTTCACAAGGTATCATTAAGTGAGGAATAAAGTGTTATGGGAATTTATTCATTCAGTCAACAAATATTGATTGAGTGTCAGTGTGGCTGTGACCAAGACAGATAAGTCCCTGCTCTCAGAGAGCTGACAATTCATGATATTACTTCAGCTGGAAGCATCAGAAAAGGAGGGACAGATCTCAGCTTGGCCTTAAACTATCCCTTGGCTTTGGGCATGTGGAGATCTGGGAATTAGGAGGGCGTTCAAGGTACGGGGATAACAGTGAGCAGAAAAAAACAAACCAACAAACGCTAAAGCACAAGAAAAACTAGGACATGCATGGGGATTTCAAAGCAAGAACCATGATTTCAGTGACTCTAAGAATCAGTCACCTTTAAGTCAGGTCATTATTTTCTGTACCAAAAGAAAACACAACATTTACAGCAGTGGCTCTCCACCAGGGCCAGAGATATTGGCGATCACCCTATCGTGTGCAGGAGAGCTCCCCATAAAAGACGAATTATTCAGCTCGGTAAGTCGATATTGCCAACGTTGAGAACTCCCTAACTACAGGATGTCATAAACTGAAAGATGCATCTACAACATTTAAAAAGTATCTGAAAACAGATGAAATGCAGTAGTTCAGTCTATCCGGGATGAACCCAGGGCTGTAAAGAGTACCAGAAAATAATGCTGGTATTCTGCCTCTGGCGTAGTAAACTGATGATGACCAGGGGCTGTTGTGAGGAAATAATTTAAAGCCCTTCCAAACCAAGTGTTCATCCCTTGCTTTGGAGAA
The DNA here is from genome assembly GCF_048773025.1 of Camelus bactrianus. NCBI lineage: Eukaryota > Metazoa > Chordata > Mammalia > Artiodactyla > Camelidae > Camelus > Camelus bactrianus. The sequence goes on from NC_133552.1 coordinate 19,813,817, forward strand.
ATCCTGCATGTTAATCAAACTGACTAATAATATATCCTATTTCTGCTCATTCTGACTGATCTCAGGGGCAACAACAGACTTAACAATCATACGGTGTATCTATTTTTTAAAGCAGAGCTCTACGCACTGATTCTAGAAGCGCCCCCTGGTGCTTGGTTTAAAATATTCTTTTCTCTTGAACTTCCTAAGCATATCATCTGTGCCTCTCTAACAGGATTCATGCGGTTTCTCTTTCCTCTACAAGTCCCTTTAGGTCAGGGTCCATGCCTGGTTCACACCTGTAACTCTGGAGGACCCCTACAGTGAGCGCCTCACACACTGCAGGTGCTCAGTAAAAATGCGCAGAATGAACAACCAAATAAACCCACAGGACTGGAAGCTACGCTGAGCTACGACGCCTCGGACTTCTCCCGGCCCTCTCCAGCCTTTCCCGGCAGGGCTCATTTTGCAAATCTTTAATCGTGTTAGTAGCTCTCCGAGTTCTCAGGCTTCAGCCAGAGGGTCTCGGGGAGAGCAGAGCTCTCTAACCACCACTTTACAGAACACCGTTTAGTAAGTTCCAGGACGTTTCAGATCATTTTCCCACGGGCTGGCAGTCAGTGTACGGCCTCAAAACACTTAAAGCATCTTACGTGGGCTGAGTACTAAATTCGTCCGAGGAAACAAGGGACAATGTGAGCATGAGTACAAGCAGCGAGAAACTTTTTACTCGTTGCTCACAGATCCCAGTGACACCACCAACCATCATATTTGTGTGGGGGAGGGGAGCGGGAGGAACTTAGCGCTAACAGAACAGACATCTTAAAATGTATGACCATCAGAGAGGGAGAAAAGAAGGGGAAAGATCAGCGACAGAATGCCAAGTGTTCCTTTAAAAGGTAATACAAAGACAGACTATTGGTCTTTTATTATTATACAGCTTAGTAGTGGAAGAAGTGGTCAGTCTGTGTATGAAATTTTTAACGGCCATGGTTTAGACCAGTTTGCAGGACTTTTTTTTTTTTTTTTAAATAGGGTCCCTTTTCTTTCCTTCAGAGTGGTCCTTGAGCATCAATCAGTGTTTGGTGGTTGCTTCTAGCAAGTCTTTTGCTTCATTAATTTTGGTTGCTAAGTAAGGAGATCCACCTGAGAGGACAGAGAAGAGTAAATGGATTAAAACACACTTATTATGGACATGTTTTTAAAGTCTCAAATAAAGAAAAACATTATTAGAATTCTCTGGTATTTCCCCACACATTCATCCTCTGACAAATTCTTTTATAAGCTCACTAGAAATCACAACAGCATACGTTAAACTTGTTCAGTGAAGCACTACAGATACCCAACAAACGAAGATAACCTCTGAGAAAAGTAAAGAAACATATAATAAGGAATAATTTTAAAAAAAAATCAAACATTCCACTGGTCAGACATTACCATTCAAATATCTGACCGGAGAATTTTTCTGAAATTAAGTGGGTGGTTAGGTAAATAAAATAACGGTCTTTCTCTAAGACTTTTTTTTTTTTAAGGGAAGAATATTCTTCCAAAGGAGGTTATCTTTCTGAAGGAGGTAAGGCAATCCAAGGGACCTTTCAGAGTCTTATCATGCCTTATGTTTTCACAAAAATAAAATATATGTTAGGAAAGGCAACTATGTACTTAAAATCATATTTACTAATACTAATGAATTAACTAGTAAATAAGTGGTAATAAAAATTATGTTAAAGGATATGCTCCCTGTTCTCTGAAATAGTCCTATTGGAATACCTGTGGAGTACAGTCTTAGATTCACTGTGCCCTAAAATAAACTTAAGTCGGTTCTTTTTTAGAGTTCTTTGCAATGAATTCTTTCTAATGCAAACAGCAAGAGGAAAATTGAAGTGAATTTCAAATTCAGAATCATTGTAAATCACAGAGCCTATCCGACATACAAAAATACTGGCCCCAAACTGTCACATTAAAGCTATTTAAGCAATGTACACCTTCTAACTTCTAGTCCTGAACACTTTCATTGCTTAACGCTCGAGCTAACAATCCTATTACAGTTCACCAGTCTCTTTGTGTTTGTTTTTATTTTTTATTCTCCCCTTGAGTGCAAACGATCTATAGCTGCTGAAAACATCATAAGACCTCAGTACCTTACAACGAACTAAAAAACATCTAGACCGTATTGGTGTGTATATTGTCCTGACTCTATCCAGGCCTTTTATTGACATCAAACCACCCACTTTATAAAGGAAAACAGATCAACGAACATAAGGACAATGCTAGAGGAGCTATTTTTAGCTTTTTACCCTTGAGGGTACCACTGACATTTTCACATCAAGATCTGAATTGCTATAAACATTTATGGAATATATCACAGAGTGCCCTTAAATATACAATCAGAGTCACAAATGAAATTGATGAAAGTTTCCGTGTGCACTTGGCTATAAAATAAACTGATTTCAGGATAATCTTTGAAGATGACCTCGGAATTAGGTAATGTCAATCCTGGTAAGCTGTTTAAATTTTGAGAGTTACCAAGGTAATGCTGGGCATCTTGTGTATCTTTGACAAATATTAAATTATTAACTGAGCTCAAACATAACCTTTAACTGATTGATACGCACGCCGGATATTTAAATCACTGGTCATAACATGCTCATTTAGCAGACAGGAAAAAAATCAAAGGCACAGAAGATCGAAATTCTCATTAAACATAGTATTTATCGATGGCAATGCCAGAGAGAAAAATGGACAGTTTATTCAGAATAACACTGAATTACTGTCCACCCTCTTTTAGTCAGAGGGACACTGGAGCTGTCTTTTATGTGTAGGGCAGAAACTGTAGGTTTGGCTCTCATTCTACCCTCATTCTATCTTCCTAAAATTTGGGGAAGGTGCTAAGCCAAAAACACAATTTCTATATTCCCTTCCAGTAGTGTTTGATTCAAAGTAGGATCTATCCACGAGGGGCACTCTTGGGAGGTCTGGAGGCGGAAGGGAGAGAAGGGCTTTGCTGCGGGGCCAGTGAGGTCGTGGGGCGGTGGCGGCAGCAGCTGTGATTTCTGTACAGCTCCTGGTGGTCTGTGAGGTCGTCCACAAGTAGCTTCCCCAACAGAGCAGCTCTGTAATTATCTGGGGAGCCACTCTTATAACCCAAGTCTAAAATTTACTCCCTCAGACCTTCCAACAGTTTGTAACCATTAATTCCCTGCATTAAATGCTCTCCTGCTTAAAACATCTAGTTTCTGGCACTGAATCTTGACTGATAAAATATATAGGATAAATATCCTTTATTTAATGGAAATAACATCCCTTTGAATCTTTTGATCCTGCTCAAATTATTGGGGGACCACTGGGATTCCATTTAACTAGAGCACTCACCCTCTGTACCTTTGTACTTTCATCAAACACTGCTGGAGCTCTTGTGCTCTGGCTATCGTGAGCTGCCATGTTTTAGACCAACCCTCCCATTGACATCAACTAGAAGAGTTTAATAAAATTCAAACGCATCAGTGTAAGAGCACCAGAGGTCTACCAGGTCAGCCAGGTCTAGAGAGATCAGGAAACGCATTGCAATGAGCCCAAAATTCTACACTGCTCTTTTCCTTCAAAGAAACCAGACACAAAATAGTACATACTATACAATCCCACTCACATGAAACATGAGAAAAGACACATCTTATCTGTAGTGGCAGAAAGCAGAACGGTGACTGCCCAAGCTTGGGTAGGGACTGGCAGTGAGAGGGGGCATCAAAGATCCTTTTGAGCTTTGAAATGTTCTATGTCTTCATTGTGCTAGTGGTTACATGGGTGTATACATTTGTCAAATCTCATCAAACTGTGCATTTAAAGATATACTTTATTGTATGTATAAATATACATACAACTATATACAACATAGCTGATGAATAAAGTAACCAGCAAACTGTATGTTACAAGAGACTATCTTTTTAAAAAAAATTTTAAAAAAATACACTAATGAAAATAAAGCTGGCACTGGTATGCTAATTATCAGGCAAAACTTAAGGCAAAACACAATACTAGAGATTAAGAGGGAAATTTCACAGCGTTAAAAGGGTCAGTCTACTGGTAAGACAGAGCAATTGTAAATTTGAATATACCTAGTAACATAGCTTCAAGATATATAAGGGAAATACAGACAGAAAAGACACAAATCCATTATCAGTGGGAGATTTAATATACCTCCCTCAGTAATTCATAGAAAAACAATTAGACAAAAAGAAATAGTAATAAGAATATCAAAAAGTTGAATAACATGATGAACCTCGATCTAAATGACATACATAAAGCACTCCATCTTACAAGTGCAGAACTCACCTTTTAAACTGTACATGGAACACTTACTGAAGTTGACCATGTGCTAAGGCTATAAAGCAAGTCTCAACGAACTTCAAAGACTCAAATCATAATAAGCAGCGCTACCTGAATTGTGTTCCATGGATGAGTGCTGCTATGCAGCTGTTACGGGACCACAGTTAGACAGGCTGAGAAACTGAGAATAAGTGCTTAGAAAATATTATAGCCACTTAACACAGTAGTGTGTACCTGTAGAATCTAATAACAAAAACTGGGGCTTAGAACTTACATATCTTTTTATTTCAATTTTCTAATAAATTCATTTTTTTGGTTATATTTTACAAAAGTTACCAGTCCACCAGAGATTGCGAAAAAATCATGTCCTCCATCGCAGACAGTTTGAGAAGTACTGATGTAAGTATGTTAATTGACCACAGTGGACTTGAGCTGGAAGTCAATAACAAACACATCTAGGGAATCCCAACATTTGGAAATCAGTCAATATACTTACAAGTAACCCACGCATCAAGGAAAATACCACAACAGGAATTAGCAATCAAGATAATTAACAATGCCAAAGGTTAGTTTTTTTAAAAAAGCTAATCAACTTCATACCAAAGCATTTAAAATTTAAATGAAATAACCTCTAGGAAAAACATAATATATCAAGAAGAAATAATATAACAAGAAGAAATGGGAAAAAAAGAATCATAACTATTTGAGAAACTGAATCTGTAAGTAAAAATCTTCCCACAAGTAAAGTCTGGCAAAGATAGTTGTATGACTAAATTTTTCAAAAAAAAAAAAGAAGAGGAAGAGGAGGAAGAGGAAGAGGAAGGAGGAGGAGGAGAGGGAGAGGGAGAATAAAGAAGAAAGAGGAAAGAGGAAAGAAGAATAAGAAGAAGAAGAAAAGGAAAACATATTTCAATTCTTTTTATGAGGCCAGCGTATCTTTGATACAAACCCTGATGAAAATATCACAAGATGAACATAGATGCAAAAACAAATACCAGCTTAGCAGATCAGGCTAAATTCACAACCAAGTTAGGTTGATATCAGAAATCCAAGACTGGCTTTCACATTAGAAAATTAATCAAGGTAATTAATCACATTAACAGAATAAGGAATACATTTCACATGTCATCTCAACAAATGTAGAAAACTCCATACACATTCATAATAAAAACTTTTAGTAAACTAAGAGTAGAGGGATAAACTTCTTTTATGTGATAGGAGTTCTCAAAAAATACAGCAAATATTATACTTTGTAGTAAAATGTTAAAACCTTTGACTGAGATCAGCAACAAGAAAAGGATGCCCACTATCACTTCTATTTAACACTTTACTGGAGGTTCTAGCCACTGCAATAAATGCCCCCTCTCTATTCCCAATAAAAAAAGAAACAAGGATTGGAAAGAAATGGTCATTCTTCATAAATGACACAATTGAGTATGTAGAAAATCCAAAAGGACCTAAAGACAAAATCATAGACTATTCAAATTTAACAAGATGCTGGATACAACAGCAATATACACAAAACTAACTTTTTTATGTCCTAGAAATAAATAACTACATAAAACAATACAATTTATAGTAGCATTGGAAAAAAATCAATACCTAGGAATAAATTTAACAAATTATGGATATGACTACAAACTGAACAATCTTATTGAAATAAATTAAAGATGACCTAAATAGATGAAAGGATATGTCTTGTTCACAGACTGGAAAATTCAACAACATAAAGACATCAATGCTCCCCAGGATATAGATCTACAGAGTCATAGCAAACCCAATCATAACCCAGGAGGTTTGTGTGTGAAAGCGTATGTGTGTGCTTGTGCATGCGCACGTGCAAACTGACGACACAGTTCCTAACTTACATTAAAATGTAAAGGGCTAAACAGCAAAAAAAAAAAAAAAAAAAAAAAAAAAAACCTTAAATAACAAAAATCTTGAAAAAATTTACACTATCTGAAATGAAGATTTGTTATAAATCTATACAAAACATTATGGTAGTGGCACAAGCGTTAAAAAAAATTAACCAAAGGAAGAAGAAAGAAAGTAGAGAAATATTTTCACAAATCTCTGGCTGTTTGATTTATAACAAGGTAACACTGCAAATTACTGGGAGGTGTAGGGGATGCCTTTTCAATGAATAATGCAGGACCATTTCGACATCTATATAAAAATAATTAAAACTTTACCCTTATCTCACACCTTATACAAAAATCGATTCCAGTTCATTACTGATATAATTATGTAAGATAACAAAGATTCTAGAAATTAATTTCACGATGTTGAGATTTTCATGACCTTGAGACAGGCAAAATTTCCTAAACAAAATAAAGCACTAACTATAAAGGAAAACTTTGAACTATAAACTGAACTATATCAGAATTTAAATTTTGTTTATAAATAAACATCATTAAAGGTAAATAAAAGCAAGCCACAAAGAAAAGATATCTGTAACACAAAGGACTCATATCTAGAACACCAGAAGAATATATGATGTTCCCAAGTCAATTCAAAAGAGAGAGACAACCTAAAAGAAAAATATGGATAAATGGCAGGATATACATACCATGAAATACTATACAGCAATGAATATGCATGATTCCCTACTACAGCATTCACTGCTATGTGAATAATCTCACAAAGATAGCAAAATGAAAGAAGACAAGAATGAAAGACTGCACACTTCATGATTCTACTTACATAAAGTTCAAAAACAGGCAAAACTCATCTATGGCCACAAAAATCAGGAGCGTGGTCACTATTGGGGTGTGGGGAGTGACTGGAAATGCACACGAGGAGAAAATTTTTGTGCGGTTTAATTTCTTAATCTGGGTACTGGCTACACAAATGAGTTCACTTTATGACAATTCACTGAGTTGTGTGCTTACAATCTGTGTACTTTTATGAATGTGTATTTCAATTTTAAAAGTTTATCGAGAAACTAACACTGGAGATGTGCTGACCTTACTGAAGTCTGACACACTACCAATTCACACTGCCCCCAAATCACAGGGGCTCAGTAAACCTGTGACAGGACCATGGTGACGAGGACAGTGACTCGGCATTATTCTAACATATTATTGCATTTGCCTCTTCCAACCATCCTTCGTAGCTGCTCAATTCTTATTTTCATTACATAAAGAGAATGAAGCACAAAAACACTTAGTTACTTGCCCAACAGCAGCCAGAGTGAACACGAGGTGGATCCAGGATTCCCAGGACGCCTGGCTCCCGAGCCCGCACTCTTCTCAGTCACCACACCACCCTGCCTCTCATTTTGTTTACCAAATTTCTTGCTTATTAAATTCCTACCATGTTAAACATGTGCTTGTTATAAACCTTTTGACTTTCTTCAAGCCTGTAATCTCACCTCAGGTTCTCTTCCTTCTTGAGAAGACTGAGATCATGCCTGTGATTTACCTTTTAAATATGTATGTCTATCTTCCCATTAGATAATAGATACCTCGAAGAGCAATCGCGCTTTAGATCTAGAGAGATCTATTATCAGCACAGCTCTGAGTACACAGACGGGACACCCATCCTTGATGGGGAGAAGGAAGTACTGAGTCACTATTCTATTATTTTCCTGCATCAAACATCAGTTTCACACAAGTAAAACCACTCCAGAGATACAGAAACCAGGTAAAGTGTGTTAGGAGTGCATGCTTAAAAAATAAACAAACATCTGGGTAAAAATTCCCAACCGGCACAAAAGAAAATACGCAAATATTCTACAATTAACAATTGTTTCAAAGTTAGGTACGGGCGTACCTCGTTTTAATGCGCTTTGCTTTACCGCACTTCGCAGACACTGTGTGTTTTTCACAAACTGAAGGTTTATTGCAACCCTGTGTCAAGTCTATCCGTGCCGTTTTTCCAACAGCTTTATTTTTTAATTAAGGCATGAACATTGTTTTTTAGACATTATGCTATTGCACACTTAACAGACAACAGTATAGTGTAAACATAACCTCTATATACACCACGAAACCAAAATATTTACGTGGCTTGCTTTACTGTGGAACCTGCCTTATTGCAGTGGTCTGGAACTGAGCTCTCAGGATCCTTCAGGCGTGCCTGGATAATGCGTTACTAACGCGAGTTTCACAGAAAGTACACCAACGTGAGGATTAAGAAGATACAAGTCCCTTTTATCCTTGGGTCTTTCTTAAGCAGATACTATCATAGATTTTTCTAGATTCCTTAATTCTCATTGAAACTTAGGAATGTCTACATCCCAAATCTGTAAGATAGAAGAAGTGTTGCCATCTGCTGATCTGAATGGTTCTTAAAAGCGACCCACCCTTCTTAAAAAAAAGATGTTAAAATCATGTGGATACATGTGTATATACACATAGGAGACTGGCTTCTGGCATGAGGAGTTCCACTGATCTGTTCCCCAGTGTAACTGGTAAAAACTATATAAAAAACCCCCAAACATCTGAAGCCTCTAGAAATGGTCTTAAAAGCACACACACACAAGAACTATCTATTAAAGAAACTCTATGAAAATTCGGTAAGAAAGGCAGGAATCTGTGGCCTTTGAGCCACAACAGCTCCCTTCTTTTCCCCTCCCAGCACAGCAAGGCAGACACCCGACGCTGGATGACTGTAGCAAGACAGGGGGCTCCTTTCTCCTCAGCTCCTGGACAGAGGGCTTCCCTTCCGGGAGAAGATGGACCTCTGGCTCTTCCTGCCCCAGATGCCTGAGGCTGAAGCTAAGGCCCAGGAAAGCGGAACCTGGGCTCTACCCTGGGCAAGGCTCCCTTACAACACTGGGACCTCAACAGCTTGTCTCCCAGTCCGCAAGGCATGTTCTGCCCCAGGAGAGGCGAGCTGGGAAGACCTTGGACGACTGCCCCTCTGTCTCATGCTCACTAGCTCCTAGGGGGGGTTCACTCAGCGAGAAGCTTGCCATAGTTCCCATTCCCAGCTCCAGAATCCTGGCAGAGAGTCTGCCTGTGGAATAAATTAATTAAAGAGGACATTAAACTGAGGTGACTTAAATGCCTAACAGACTACATAATCAAACCAAAACCTAAGCCTGTAAGTCCTTCAACATTAAGAAATTAACATGAACTAGGCTTTTCCAAATAAAGCAAATGCTTAAGTTATAGCCAATCAAGTAATCTCCTTGCTTTGATTTTGCCTCTTCTCTCTAACAGTCTTTCCCGTAGGGCGCTCCTAACCACTTCCGGTTTGGTCTGCCTAATTCAAATAATTTGCTCCAACAAACTCTTAAAAATTTAATATGCTTCAGTTTATCTTTTAACAGTGGCAAAAGGAAAACAATGTGTCACTTATTAAAGAATCCCTAAATAAGATTAACAGCTAACTTAGCAGAAACAATGGAGGCCAGAAGGCAACGGGACAACATAATCAAAGTTCTCAAAGAAAAAACTGTCAACTAAGAATCCCACAGTCAGCAAAGCTGTTATTCAGAAACGAAGGTGAAACAAACGCTATCCTGGGTAAACAAAAATGGAAAGAATTTACTGGTAACAGACCCACTTTAGAAGAAATCCTAAAGGAACTTCTTCAGGATAAAAGCAAGTGACCTCAGATGGTAATCTGAATCCACACAAACAGCACTAGTAAATATAACTATGTACTTATAGAAGACAACATAAATTTTCTTTGTTTCTTCTTTGTTCTCTTAACTGATTGAAAAAGCAACTGTATAAAATAACATGCATAAAATGTATTGTTAGGCTTATAACATACAGATAATAATACATGCTTAATACATTTGCTAGTAACAGCACAAAGGAGATGAATAGGATTAAACTGTTGTGGATTAAGGGAAATCACAGCAGACGGTAAGGTAATGCGTCTAACAGTGTACGGTCAGGTTTGTAACAGTAGATGTTATATGTATAACAACAGCACAAAAGGGGGTAAATGGGAAGAGAGCTGCATAGGAGTAATGTTTCTATATATTATCAGAATTAGGCTAGTATAAATCTGAAGCTGATTCTGATAAATTAAGATGTATATGGTAAATCTGAAAGCAACTACTTTTTAAAATATTCAAAAATAATAAAAAATAATTAATAAAATCAAAATACTACATTACAAAATGTTCACTCAGTGCAAAAGAATGAAGTAAAGGAAGAATAATAGATGGGGCAAAGACATGAGACAGAAAACAAAAAGCAAATGCAGACAGAAATCCAACTAGATCAATAATAACATTATATGTGAATGGATTAAACAATCTAATCAATTATTAGGTTGTCAGATTGTATTAAAAAACATGATCCAACTATAGGCTGTGTACAGGAGACAGACTTTAGATTCAAAAATACAAATAAATTGAAAGTAAAAGGATGGAAAAAGATATATCATGAAACACCAACCACAGAAAAGCTAGCGTGGCTATACTCCTATGAAACAAAATAGACTTCAAAACAAAAAATGTTACTAGAGATATAACAATTATAAAAATGTATACACCTAACAAGAGAGCACCAAAAAATACATGAAACAAAAAACTAAGAAAAATGAAGAGAGAAACAGACAATTCAATAGTAAGGATTAATGCCCCATTTTCAATAATGGATAGTACAACCAGACAAAAGATCAACAAGAAAATAGAAGATGTGGACAACACTTAAAACCAACTAGACCTAACAGACATCTATAGAACGTCTACCCAACAACAGAATATACATTCTTCTCAAGTGTATATGGAACATTTTCCAGGAGAGATCACTGGCGAGGCCATAAAACAAAACTCAATAAATTAAAAGGATTAAAATAATACATTATATTCTCCAACCCCAATGGAATCAAATTAGAAATCAGTAACAAGGACAAATTTAAGAAATAAATAGAAATTAGTAGAAATTAAACACATTCTTGAACAATCAATAGGTCGAAGAAGAAATCAAAAGAAAAACAAGGAAATACTTTGAGATAAATAAAGACATGACATAAAACTTACGGGGAACAGCTAAGGCAAAGATAGCTGTAAATACCTGTGTTAAAAAAAAAAGAAAGATCTCCTATCAATAACCTTGACTTCAACCTTAAGATACTGAAAAGAGAATAAACCAAACCTAAAGCAAAAAGAAAATAGTAAAAATTAAAACAAAAATTAATGAAGGGGAGAATTAGGAAAAAAAAAAAAAAGAGAGAGAGAGAGAGAAGATCAGTTAGACCAAAAGCTGATTCTTTGAAAAGAAGCCTTTAGCTTGTTGATCATTAAAACAAACCTTTAGCTTGTTTGATCAAGAAAAAAGAAAACAGATTCAAATGACTGCCATCAGAAGTCAAAGAGAAGACATTACTATCATAGCTAAGAGAAATAAAAAGGATTATAAAGGAACACCATAAATAACTATACTTCAGCAAATTAAGACAGCCCAAGTTCTCAACATAGCTGGCAAGCTTCTCCATCCCTTCCTTGGTCCTGCGTGTCTTCTTCGATCATGCTTCCTATCACTGTTCCCCTTGCTCACCGTGCTCAAGCCAATCTCCTTACAGTTCCAGAAACACACAGTATGTTCTCATTTCAAAACCTTTGCACATGATGTTCCTTCTGGTCAAAATACTCTTTCTTCAGATCTTTGCATGACTTACTGCCTCAGGTTTTTGCTCAAGTATTTTCTTCCTACAGAGAATTTCTAAGACAGCCATAAATAATACGGCAGCTGCCTCCTCTCCAGCTGGCAACCTCTACTCCCCAACTCGATTTTATTTTTCTTAAAAGCACTTACCATCATGTGACATTTTTCAGTCTAGCCTTTTCTGCATAACTACCCTAAAACTTAGTGGCTGATAACAACTTTTTTTTCCCCCTGCACTATTCTATGAACTAGCTGGGTGGTTCTTCCGAGCTGGGTCAGGTCGGTTAGGGCTGGAAGGCTCAGCATGGCCTCAATGGGTCCTCATCGGGGATGGCTAGTCCTCACGCTCAAGGTGATCTTTAATCCTTCAGGAGGTGAACCTGGTTTTATTCACATGGTGGCCTCTGGATTCCAAGATTTAACAGCTGAAGCTGCAATGCTTCTTGAGGCCCAGGCTTCGAATACATACCATGTCACTTGTGCTGTACTCTATTGGTCAAAGCAAGTGACAAGGACAGCCTGAATATACATGGTCAGGAAACAGACCACCTCTTGATGAGAGGTGCTGTGAAGAACGTGTGGCCATTTTTAATCTACGTCCTGTCTGTCTCTCCCAGCGCAATACAAGTTCCACAAAGGCAAGGCCCGTGGCTATCTTGTTCAGTGTCTAGTTCACCAACTGCGTTAGCTACTTAAATAAGTATCTGTTGAATGAATGATCACTCAGATGATCTGTTTACATGTGTATTTGTAAAAATTTATTTAGATACATATTCATGATTTATGCACTTCTCTGCCTATTTATTCTACTTCAATACAAAGCAAACCTAAAAATAAAAGAGATTAAACAGAAAAGTGACCTTTTAAAAAGTAAATTGAATTACATCACTCTACTGCATAAAACCTGACAGCATAATAAATAAAGTTCAAATGTTATACAGAACCTGCAGTGTTTCTTTATCAGAAAGCATACTGTTTTCAAAATCTGGGCACCATCTCACCTCGCACAACCTCTCTGTTTCTTAAACCCCTACCACAGTAGTTTTCTTCCACGTCCTTAAGCACACTAAGTTCTTTCCTCCAGGAACGTGCTAGCTCCCTTACTTTCCAATCACTCTTCACAGGAATAGCTTCTCTTCATCCCTCAGGTCTCCTCAGAGAGGCCTTCCCAGTCAGCCCGTGTAAAGTTGCTTCTTTCCCATATTCTATAATCTCAGTCCACTGTACCTTTATTGCACCTGCCACAACTTGAAATAGGCTTGCTTGTTTTTTGTCTGTCCCTCCACTAGAACGTATGCCTGATGAGGACAAACACCTAGTTGACCTGTTCTACAGTGTAAGCCTCAATATTTATTAACGCAACGTTCTGGTACAACATAGAAGTTGAATGAATAATTTCTAAATAAATAAGATAGTTTCAGGTCATTTCATATCAATCTAATGAGTCTTTTAAAATGTTGATGTGATTATTATATATTTGTTTTCACTCCCAATACTATTTTACCTGTAAATTTCATTGCTATGCCTACTTTTTATCCATTTTCTTATTCATTCACTCATGAAAAAAATTAGAATTTATTAAATATCAACCATGTAGGTTTTAAAGATAAATAAGCCATGTTCATTATTTTTAAAGATCTCAGCACTTACCAAGGAAAATTAATGTGCAAGAAAACAATTATCTCTTTACCAAAAAATTATTAACTCAAATACAAAACCTTAAACCTAATAAAATGTTGAAATGAAGGGAAATGAAAGATGAGTCCTCTGAAATAAATAATAATCTAGTGCACCTATCAAAAAAAAGGAAATCCAGCTAATTAGGCATGACCTTTTTTTCTTATTAATTCCATGTTGACGCTTAGTCATCATATATTTTCTAAATGTTTATGATACATCTTTTAAATATAATATATTGCAATAAGTTACATTATTACCAGGGCTTTGTGTCAAACTTAGCTTCTTCTACAATGAGAGTAATTAGGGAAAACCCATTTAACAGTATAATTACTTTGATTTGTTTTTAATCCCAATATTTAATTTAATTTTGATTTAAATACTATTAAAAAAGAGTATCTTATGTATTGAAAGGGGACATACATGGAACAAAGACTAAGAAACTCTGCTGTGGGCAAGCAGATTTCAGCTAAATGTAAAAAAGAACTTTCTAGTAGTTACTGCTGTCTACCAGAGTGCTGCCCTACAAAGCAGGAAGCTCTCCATCACTAAAAATCTTTAAGAAGAGCCAACAGGGAATTTTTCCCAGGATGGAGCAGAAACAATGTGATTTAGGGGGCAGTATTGATTAGATCAGCATCTTCAAAGTACGGTGAAGTACTTCTTAAAATTTTTTTTCTAATCTGTGGTGGACTAACACTTTTACAAAACACGAAAGTATCCCATACTTGGATATCATAGCCATGTCAAATAGCTATAAAGATTTCTGAATGCTTACTTTTGATTTTTTTTTAATATATATATTTCACCAACAACATCCTCATTTTTATTTACAGTAACGCTGTAGTGCTTTATTTTTCTTTAAACATAGAGGTACTGGGGCTTGAACCCAGGACCTCGTGCACACTAAGCATGTGCTCTACCACTGAGCTACACCCTGCTCCCTTTCGATTTTTAATTTGTTGGACAAAGGTAACAAATTGTGGTCTAGCATGAGAAGGCAAACCACACTTTGAGAAGCACTGGATTAGATAAGTCTATGAGAGATCTCTGAGGTTCTACACTCTTTCGTCTCTAACTAGCCTGTCTTCCTTTCCATATTCATTAGGCCTTCATATCAAACTACTGATTTCATAACAACTAAACTTTTCCTCCAGTAACTTAAAAAACTATAATCTAAAAGGTATTTTGAAAACATTAGATCAAAGACCTGAGACATTTTTACCACATTAACCTTTTATCTCACTAAATTCAAAAGGCAAAATTTACTTTTTACCAAAACACATCTGAATGCTCATTTAAAACTGGCTACAAAAAATTTATTTGCAGTCATTTCCCACACCTAATTTTCTGGTGTCACTTTCTTTGCACAAGCTGATAATGAAATATGTAACAGATTATAGTCGATCACACATTTGAAGTTCTAGCTTTGTTTTACCAGCTGGTAGCAAAACCAACTGAAAAGTCAGTTGCGGGTGGGGTGGTAGGGAAAAGAACATTCATAAATTTCAGAAGCACTCGGAAGAGAAGTCAAGTTTTGCAACCACTCCATGACCTGGCCAAAGCAAATTATAACTGCTGGAGAATTAGAAATTAGAAAACAGAAACCACTGTGAAAGTCAACAACAACAAAAATCTATCTTCTTCTCATTAAAAACAAGGAAAAACAAAACAACCTTCCTTCTCAAGAGACAATTACCACGTTTATAAGCTATCATCTCCCAACTCCATCATATGTGAGTTTTTTCCCTCAAGTAGCTGCAATATTCTTTAATTCACCATACTTTTACTAAAGCAGGAGTTCTTAACTATGAGTATACGAATAGGTTTTAAGAAGCCTATGAACTCTGAAATTCCAAATGTTTTAAAATTTTGGGTGAGTGAGCAATTATATAGACAAGATGTCTACAGTTGTCAACACAACTGTGGTTGACAACGTTTGATTAAAAGTATCCTTCTTAAGTTAAAATGTGATCTGAATAGAGATACAATGTACAGGTTCTTCATTAATTGAATAGGCAATACAAACATTACATTATATCATATAACCAAAAAAAGCTTTAGAAGATGAAAACGAATATATGTATGTATATGCATAACTGGGACGTTTTGCTTCACACCAGAAATTGACATATTGTAGTTGACTGTACTTCAATCAAAAATAAGAAGAAATAAATCCCTTCACTTTATAGATGATAAACTTGACATTTAGAGAGATCAAGGGAGTGTCCAAAGCCTCTTGTGAGCTAGAAGGCAGAAGCCAGAGAAGAATGCTGGCCTCCTGCTTCCAGGTCCACTCCCTCACTCTGCCACCAACGCAAGACCAGCCTGAAGGATATTAGTAAGCACACTATGGGCAGACATCAACTCCACTTCTGATAAATATATAATCTCAAAGTAAATCAAGTAATTCCTTCAACATTACTGGCTCATAAAATACATAAACATTTTCTTTCTTTCTTTTTTAACTAAAAGTATTTAAAAATACATATTCTTTTAGAAACATTTTAGAGCTGGCTTCCTTGCCAGCAGACACAACCAACAACCTGTCAATCATCCGAAAGACATGAGCACTTGATCCCACTGCAATCAATCAGAGAAGGGCATATACTTGACCTGGAAGGGACAGAAGATGTTTAGGAGGTAGAGGGCTTCAAAGAGGCACTTAAACACATTTCTTTCTGAGTCAATTACTCGGAAAGACCACAATGCAAAGTAAATTAATTGAATGGATCTTTTAGTGACCGTTGAAGCTGTTTAAAATTTTAAGCGAAACCTCTTTTCAAAGTTTATTCTCTTATTTATTCACACTAAAGAACAGCAAGTGCAAAAACCAAAGGAGATGACATTTAGTGAAAAGAATTTTTATAGTAAGTAATTATGTGAGAAAGCTAAGGGGGGAGGCTTATTTTGGAGTCAGGATTGGTAGGAATCCAAAATTTGTTTAATTTTTTTCAAAATAATTAGAAAACTAAAAGTCTGTAAGTAAGAATCCAAGCAACCCTCACTCTCTGCCCCCTGCTCCCCCATTTTTGACTTCTGAAATAGAGTGCAACTTTCTACCATCTGTTATTTTGGAGCAGAAACAGTAATGAACATATGGGCTTTCTCTCTCAAGCAGCTGTAGTGTAGTTAAAGTTATAATAATTGTCTTTCTGTAAGATAAATTTACATTAAAAACCTGGCCAGTTAAAAACAAACGGGCTCAGCCTCAGAGCCTTCCAGAATAAAATTAAGAAATTCAGAATCATCTGTGACATATTACATTCAGAGATTTAGAGACTATCCCCTAAATCTTATGCTTTTATGTGTAAGGTTTAACAAATATAATTCATGATGAAACTAAACTGATTTAGTTTATACAGTCAAAGAGTCTACAACTCATATTTTTTTTCTTTCTCCATCAAAATGCTAGGAGCCTCAAACAGGGGGTAGGTACTCATATACAAAAATCAGTAACTACGTTCTCAAAAGTTGGTAACTACATAAATCCATCACTTCTCTGGATCACTGAACTCCCACCTAAAGGCTCCTTTATTTACAAGAAAAATCACAACACATGTGACACATAAACTTCCATTTCAACTATACATCATTTATAATGAGCTTAAGTAATGGAAAGGTTCAGAACATATTCTGATCCACATATTATGAAAAACAGGAATTTTACCTACCTTTATCTGGGTGATTCAAAATCATGATTCTCCTGTGAGCTGCTCTAATCTTGGCCTTGCCAGCAGATGGGCTGTAAAAAGAAATTAAAGTGCTTATAATAAATAATGTCAAATGCAGGTTATAAATTAACGGTTCATATTAGTTTCAAGAAATTAAAGACTAATGAGAATTTCACCATCTTGTGGGTAAAAATGAAATTACAGCTTTTCACTTAATTCCACCAACCATCAAAATAAATCATTGATTCACTGCTGCGTGTACTTTTCTTCAGTCCTTTTAATCTCAGTCTTTATTCTCAATTAAAAAAAAAACAGACACAATAGGTAGGATAGGGGAACCATAGTCTGAAGACTATTACTGTGAGTTAGAAAATTATGCTTCAAGCTACCTGGGGGGTCGAGGGAAGGGAGCATATATAACAAACAGGTGTTTGAACTGTAGAGCTACCAGACTGCAGGATTTTAATCCCAGCATTGCCATGTAGGATGGGGAGCCTTGGTCAAATTTTTTTTACCATCTCTTTGCCTTAGCTTCCTCATTATAAAACAGGGCTAGGAATAATATATTCCTCACAGAGCAATTATAAGGATTAAATTAGCTAATGATGACAAAGTGCTTGAACAGTGCATGATGTATACCAACGTTTCGTCATAGTTAGCTTTCAATATTATTATTTTTCGACAGAGCATCTCAAAACCCTTCATAGCTCATAATTTATTTAGCTGTGTGAGAAACCTATGGGAAAAGGCTGGCTGTTAGAGCCTACGGTCTAAACAAAAATTAAAGAAGAAAGTTAAATAAACCACAAATTATTCCTGTAAAACTTAATTTATCCAATAATGGAAAAGCTTCCCTTTAGTACATTTTTCAGATAAAGAAAAGGAATTAACACTAACAACAGCAATATACTCATATTGCTAGTTAATATTTATACTAGATTATTTAAGCTACCTAACTTTTCTAGGCCTCAAACAGAAATAATAGTAGCTGACTCAAAGTACATGGTGGTGGCTGTGTAACTCAAAATGATTTAATCTGCATGGACGAACCACACTGTAGTGGCTAAAAGCAGGTACTTTTAGAGATATTCAGACAGGTTTAAAAACTTCATTCATTGTCTATAAAACTGTGTCTTGCTTATATAATTCTCTCATATGTAAAACAGACATTACAAAACAGAGCATACCTCCCAGGATTATTTTAAGGATAAGTTAGACAATAAAAGTAAAAAGATTAGCATGATCTAGCACACAGTTAGTGTTCAAGGAATAGTAGTTATTCATTATGAACATAAAGGATGCTTATAAAAATGTATTATGTACTTCCTACCTTTAAAAAATGGAGTACAAATAATCTAATTTAGCATTTTTTGAATGACTCAAAAGCATTATTATGAGTATCAATTGAGTGCAAAGAAACTCTCAAGGTCTGCAGAGGTTTGCTTGCCCTTCTATTAAAGGGGCATAAAATGCTATCCGTTTAAGTTCTTTTGTTTTGAACACTGTCAGTATGCAATCCTCAGTTCTGCCAGTGTTCTAGTCTCTAGCTGCTCCTTGCCTGTTACTTGCTACTTCTAATCTCCTGGGGCTAAATAACAGATCGTCAAGCATGCTAAAATGCACTATCAACTGCTGCATAAGCATACAAAATAGTCTTCAATAATAAGTAATTCTTAAGTCAAAGGGAAAATCAGAAGAGAAATCAAAAAATATCTTGACACAAATGAACATACCAAAACTTACAGGGTGCAGCTAAAGCAGTTCTAAGAGGAAAGTTTATAGCAATAAACAACCTAACTTTACACTTCAGTGAAGTATAAAAAGAAAACAAACTAAGCCCAAAATAACCAAAGTAAAATAATAAAGATCACAGTGAAAATAAATGAAATAGAGACTAAAAAGATAAAATAAAAGATCAAAGAAACTAAGAGCCCTTTTTTTTGCAAATGTAAACAAAACAGATGAACCATTATCTAGACTCACCAAGAAAACAGAAGACTCAAGTAAAATAAAAAATGAAAAAGGAGAGATTACAACTGATATCACTGAAATACAAAGGATGAGAGACTATTGTGAACTGTATTATATAACAACAAATTGAACAACCTAGATCTGGATAAATTCCCAGAAACAAACCACCTACCAAGACTAAACTTGAAGAAATAGAAAATCTAAACAGACCAATTACTACTAATGAGACTGAATGAGCAATAAAAAAATTTCCAGCAAAGAAAAGTCCAGGACCAGATGTCTTCACTAAATTCAATCAGACATTTAAAGAATAATTAATACAAATCCTCAAACTCTTCCAAAAAATAGAAGAGGGAGGAAACACTTCCAAACGCATTTGATGAGGCTAGCATTACCCCGATACCAAAAACCAGACATGGACACTACAAGAAAAGAAAAATACAAACCAATATCCCTGATGATCACAAATGCAAAAATCCTCAACAAATATTACCAAACCAAGTTCAACAATACATTAAAGGGATCATACATCATGATCAAGTGGGATTTATTCCAGGAATGCAAGGATGACTCAACATCTGAAAATCAATCAATATGATACACCACAGTAACAAAATGAAGGATAAAAAGCACATGGTCATCTCAATAGACACAGAAGAAGCATTTGACAAAATTCAATATCCATTAATGATAAAGACTCTCAACAAAGTTGGTGTAGAGGGAATAGGCCTCAACATAATAAAGACCATATATGAAAAGTCCACAGCTAACATACTCAATGATGAAAAGCTGGAAACTTCTCCACTAAGATCAGCAACATGCCAGAGTTGCCCACTCTCGCTACTTTTATTCAACATAGTATCCCAAGTCCTAGTCAGAGCAATCAGTCAAGAAAAAGAAATAAAAGGCATCCAAATCATAAAGGAAGAATCAAGTAAACCTGTCACTATTTGCAGATGACATGATGTTACGTATAAAAAAAACTCTAAAGACTCCACCAAAAGACTGTTAGAACTAATCAACAAACTCAGTAAAGTTGCAGGATATAAAAATCAATGTACAAAAATCTATTGTGTTTCTATATACTAATAACAAACTCTCAGAAAGAGAAATCAAGAAAACAATCCCATTTACAATTATATCAAAAGGAATAAAATAGCCAGGAATAAATTTAACCAAGGACCTGTACACTGAAAACCAGAAGACACTGATGAAAGAAACTAAGGAAGACACAAATAAATGGAAAGACATTCTGCGTTCAATGATTGGAAGAAGTAAATAAAATGTCCATACTACCCAAAGCAAAATACAGATTCAATGCAGCCTATATCAAAACTCCAATGGCATTTTCACAGAAACAGAACAAAAAAAATACTAAAATTTGTATGGAACCACAAATGATCCTTGAATAGCCAAAGCAATCTTGAGAAAGAAGAATAAAGCTGGAGACAAACTTCCTGATTTCAAACGGTATTACAATGCTCTAGTAATCAAACAGTATGTATTGGCATTAACAACAGACACATAGATTGATATTATGGGATAGAGCCCAGAAATAAACCCATGCATGTACGGTCAACTAATTTACAACAAAGGAGCAAAGAATATACAATGAGGGGAAGGATAGTCTCTTCAATAAATGGTGTTTATTGGGAAAAGGAAATCTGGACAGTCATATGCAAAGGAATGATACTGGACCCCTATCTTATATCATACACCAAAATTAACTCAAAATGGGTTAAAGACTTAGATGTAAGACCTGAAATCTTAAAACTCCTAGAAGAAAATACAGGGAATAAGCTCCTTGACATTGGTCTTGTAAAGATTAAACAAGACGGGAGAATCCTAGTTCTTAAACAAAGTGTAAAAATTAGATGTAGCTCTGATGTATCTCCAGTATAGACAGTTTCACCATGAACTGAAAATGTAACCTTAAATACCATTTTGCCTAGATCAGGGATTTCAAACTGCTCCCTGGAATGTATGTGACTGGGAGTAGACGAGTGGGGTGTGTGGAACGGAACGGTATTTCCTGATCCTGAAGCAAATGGAGCAGTTTTAGTTTCTTTCTTTTCTTTCTTTTTTTTACAACTAGTCTATAGAATAACATTTAGTTTAAACAGAGTTCCACAGAAGTTTTGCGAAAGTCTGAAAAACACAAATGTGTGTATCATTTCAGAAAATACCAGATATAGTAATAGTTTTCCTGGGCAGTTCAGTAAAATATTTCAGGCTTTATGCAATATGTAAGAATAAATATATAGCCATCTAGTAGCATAGAGAATTTTTCTGTTCTTAAATAGGGTATCAACAGAGTCAGCTCCATTTGCCTTGTCTTTATCTACTTGTTATATAGTCTAAATCATTTGGACTCATTGACCACAGAAATGCATTCACAGCTTGAAGAATCTTCTCAAAATCAACACTGTCTGACAGAAAGAAAGGGCTAGAGAAAAGCAAATAAATTGTACCTGTCTATTTAATGTGTTATGGGCAAATATTAGCTTCTGCATTCATGATGGAAATGCGAAGAGAGTGGAGCCAACATTTATTCGGCACATGTTATCTGGTGGGCACTTTGATAAAAAGGCATCTCTCGTATCATTTTACCATCTTCCAACAAGGCAAAATATCATTCATTCCAAATCAAAAATGAAGATGCTAAAGTGCAGAAAAGCTGAAAATAACCTGACCAGTGCCTCAGCGACAGACTCAGGATGAGAATCTGTTTGCTTAGCTGATATTTAATGAGTAGTAATTAGGCGCTATGTTTATGTTAAAAGTTTCATATGTGTTAATCTTCACAACAACTCTATGCAGTAGAAGCTAATATCATCTCCATTTTACAAGTAATGAAACTAAGGACATGCCACTAATAGATGTAAAAGTGGTATTTGTACCCAGATTCACTTGTAATCAAAGGCTATGCTGTTAGCCAATCAATTTTCCTTGTGAAATTTTGCACAGCTTCCAGTTCAATGGGATAAAACTTTATAATCATGTATCTTAAGTCAACTCCTAGTTACCCGTCCTAAAAACAGAAGTACCCTGGATAATATTAAATGATACTCTAAAAAACCGTTGTGCTTGGTTTTATAATGTACTTCATAGTCACATTTTAGGTCTATGAATGAGATAATGTGGAGGCCCAATAAAAGTTCAAAAAAATAACAATGCCATTCTGAATAATGTTAAAGCAAGGAATAGTTAGCAATACGGCTAATCTCCTAATTTGGTTCACCTGCTTAAAATCATTTCCTTTTTTGTATTCTCCGTGAGAGAGCTCATTGCTTCTTATATTTAAATGAAGCACCAAGCTACGTTGAGCTGTTCCTCCCCTGGTCACTTTCTTGTTCTTCTTGATTGGTCATAAGAAATAATAAAATGTTTTGATCTTAAAAATCTGCTAATCTACAACAGATTAAAAAATTATGTCAATGAGGTCTTTATGATCTGTTCTGCTTAATTACGTTGACTAAATCACCATAAGATTTGTTGTAGGTAACATATTGCTCTAAAATTTGGGTGGGCTCTAGAGGAACATAAGGTAAACAAATATAAATACTGCTAAATCTATGGGAGGGTACGTTTTCTTAACTTTAAGTGTTAAATGATATCATACATCAATCACACAAAATCATTAACTTTCTCCTACACTGTCCGAAGTTGAAAAATAAATGAATACTAAGGTGAACAAGTATAATAAAATATGCTACATGTAAAATTTTGGAACTAGAAAAGAACTGTGAAACAGATCCCATATTATAATTAAAAATATGATACATCAAATTATACAACTCAATCCAGAAAGAATTCAGCATCACAATAAGGGATATTTCGATAATTGCATTGAGACTTCAAATATAATAGCTCCTTATTAAGGGATAAAAGCACATCACAACGATGCCTGATTTTTTTAAGGGGAGTAGGATATTCTCTTAGATTTGAGGTTTTAAAATATAAAAATTTGATATTTTCTCCTCTGCCTCCTATTTGTAATTTAAAATACAAGGATAACTTTACTCTCACATTTTTTGCTTTTTCAAGACAAACTCAGCCATAAAACAAAATAATACTTATGCAGTACACCTACCTTACACCCAAAATAAGACTAGCTTCTCGTCTACTCATTTTCTGTTCAAATCCTCCTTTATAGTAGGATGAAAAGCTCTGTACAGGAACGAAAGAGCAAGAAATAATTAGTTTCACGTATGAGGTGGCATGACCTCAATCCCATCACACAGCTGCAGTAAGACTAATGCATTTTACTAGAAGTCAACTTGAAATTGTGGGGTGTGGGGAGGGGCAGCACTAAACAATAATTCTTTACAAGAAATTATGACCAAGGTGATCACTTACAAAATGGTAACAATTTTTTTTCACTTTCAAATACATTAATTTTTCTACTCTGAAAGAATAAAAGAGATAAGTAGAAGCAGAAGGCCTGAACATTTTCTGAAGCTCTAGAGTCATTTTCTCATTGGATAACCTTGACCAAGTCATTTACTGTTGATATGACAGACGTCGTTTTAACCTGAGACTGGCTGACAAAGAAGAAGAAAAACTGAAAAGTAGGGAGGACACCAGAATAGCAGACAGGCAGGCCAGCAGAGATGGGAAGACTGGACTGAAAGGTCAGTGTGGCTGGAGAGGCCTGAGCAAGGAGGAGAGTGGGAAGAGAAAGGTTCCTGGGGCCAGACCCTGGAAGGCCTGGGAAGCAATGGAAATGACTTAGGATTTTATCCTCAGTGGTAGAAGCCAGAGCCCTCAAGTAAGAGAATCCGACTTGGCTTTAAAAGGATTATGTCAACTGCCCTGTGAAGAACAGAAAGACAGGTACAGCGTGGAGGTAGGAGACCAGTTGGGAAGACACAACATAATCTAGGTGAGAGATGATGGAGGTATGGACCAATGTGGTAGCAGAGGAGGAGGTGAGCTGTCACATTCTGGATGTATTTTGAAAGCAGAAAAAACACTTGCTTGGATTGAATATGGGATATGAGAAATAGGGAATTAAAGACGGTGCAGTAAGCACTGTTACACATTGTACAAATTCTCCTTCGAAGTGAGGTGCTTACTCCTCAAGACACTGGGCTGCTGTTGGCAGGCAGCGCTCAGCAGTCAAACTCCAGGAACTGCCTTGGCTGAAGAACATCAAGCTCACGCCCCTTCGCAGGGCAGTCTCCAGCTAACGCCTAGCTGATGTGGGGGAAGAACCATTACAGTTCTCTAGGACTCAGTCCTAGCACTTCTTGTCTATAGTTACTTCCCAGGTGATGTTATTTAGTTTTGTGGCCTCTTGCCCCAACTTGGGACAACCACAATGACCCACCCACGCTTCAGAGCTCCCAGGGGGCTGCTCAGGCCTTTGTCGAGACTACATTGCATTTGACATTTGTGGACTTTTGAATGATGGCCATTCTGACTGGTGTGAGGTGATACCTCATTTGTAGTTTTGATTTGCATTTCTCTGATAATTGGTGATATTTAGCATTTTTTCATGTGCCTATTGGCCATTCGTATGTTTTCATTGGAGAATTGCTTGTTTGGGTCTTCTGCCCATTTTTGGATTGGGTTGTTTGTTTTTTTATTAGGTTGTATATCCTGGAAATTAAGCCCTTGTTAGTCTCATCTTTTGCAAATATTAAGTCCAAAAATGATAAATGCTGGAGAGGGTGTGGAGAAAGGGAACCACCCTCCTACACTGCTGGTGGGAATGTAGTTTGGTGCAGCCACTGTGGAAAACAGTATGGAGATTCCTCAAAAGACTAAAACAGACTTATAAAAACAGACTTACCATATGATCCAACAATCCTACTCCTGGGCATATATCCAGAGGGAACCTTAATTTAAAAGGATACACACACCCCGATGTTCACAGCAGCACTATCTACAACAGCCAAGACATGGAAACAATCTAAATGTTCATTGACAGATGACTGGATAAAGAAGCTGTAGTATATTTCTACAATGGAATACTACTCAGCCATTAAAAAGAATAAAATAATGCCATTTGCAGCAACATGGATGGACCTGGAGAGTGTCATTCTAAGTGAAGTAAGCCAGAAAGAACAATACCATGATATCACTTTTATGTGGAATCTAAAAAAAAAAAAAAAAAGAGACAAAGGAACTTGTCTACAAAACAGAAACAGACTCACAGACATAGAAAACAAACTTACGGTTACCAGGGTGGGAAGGGAGTGGGATAAATGGGAATTCGAAATCTGCAGATACTAACTACCATATATAAAATAGATAAGCACATTTATCCTGTATAGCACAGGGAACTATATTCAATATCTTGCAGTAACTTATGGTGAAAAAGAATATGAAAACGAATATACCTATGTTCATATATGACTGAAGCATTGTGCTGTACACTGAAAACTGACACACTGTAAACTGACTATACTTCAATAAAAATATACATATAAAAATAAATATGAATTCTTAAAAAAAAAGAAGACTACACTGCAGCCTAAATTATCCCCCATCCTTCTTTCTCTCGCCTTCTGGAGCTGTTGATCCTAAGGGCACTCCCTAATAAACTAACAGCTTGCTGATCTTTGTCTTACTCTGTTCCAGAGAACTTAAACTGCAGGTGACTGCCAGGTTTCTGGCCTAAACTGCCAACTTCTTAGAGAAGGGGCGGTTGTTTGTTGTGGGAAACAAGTATCAGGAGACTGGTTTTGGTTACATTAAGTTTCAAGTGCCTATTAAGCATCTAAAAGGAAGGAAAGTCCAGCCTGGAGATAACATTTGAGAATCATGAGTCCCATGTCAAACAGCTGGTATTTAAAGCCATGAGGCTAAATAAGATCACCGGAAGAGGCGGTGTAGCTGGAAAGTCCAAAGACTGAGACCTAGAGGCTGCAATGCTGAGCGGCACAGAAATGGAGAGGAATCAGTATGGGAAACTGCAAAGGCCCAGCAGTGCGGGAGGAGGAAAAGCGGATGTCAAAATTGAGGAAGTGAAAAATAGTTTCAAATGCTTCCGATAGGTCAAAATCAGACCAGAGCTGAGAACTGACTGCTGGATTTAGCCAAAAGTCAAATACACTGACAAGAGCTGAAGGGACTGGGAGTGAAGATTTGATCAGAGTGAGTCTGAGAGAGAGCAGGAGTAAAGGAATGAGAAACAGCAAAAAGAGACAACTCTTTTCAGGAGTTCTCAGAATAGGATACATGATCTCAACTTGCAGAAGGAAAAAGATGAATACTTGATTGAATGTATACATGTTTCTAAAATGTGAACCACTATTTTTGTAAGGAAAAACAAATAATGTATGCTTTCATAAAACAAAATCTGAGAAAGTACATACACCAAAATGTTATTTTTGGGTGGTGGGATTATGAATAATTTTTTTCTTTCTTATGTTTGTTTTTACTTTCTAAATTTTTGACAATGAACAGTTACTTGTACAATTAAAAAAAGCTAAATTAAATAAAGCAAAGAAATTATTAGAGCTTAAAAGATGAGTCTCAGGGAGCCAGATCTGGTCATTTACATAAACTGTTTTCTTGGGATAGATCGTTATAAATGTCCATTGGTAATAATTCTCTGGCAGTTATTAATTCATTCAACAACACTTCAGCACCTACTATGTGCCAGAAACTTTTCAAATGAGATGAGTGAGGTTCTGTCCTTTATCACATAGATGCTAATCTATCAATGTACCAGTCTGGTGAGGAATATGATGTACTATTTCAAATTTCAAGTAATTAACAATCTAGTAAGTAAACAAAAACCAGTCCCCTCCTCCAAGTTGTGAAGGGAGGAAGGGAATCAAATTGTTTAAGTACACAAGCTAAAGTGGAGAAATTGTGTATATATACACAAGCACATCCCCACACAGGGGAATATATAAAGGAATAAGAGATACATAGGGGAATATATATATAAAGGAACAGAGATTTAACAAAAGAACAGCTGGTTTTAAGATGTCTCTCAGGCAACCAAAAT
This sequence comes from Camelus bactrianus, assembly GCF_048773025.1. Lineage (NCBI taxonomy): Eukaryota > Metazoa > Chordata > Mammalia > Artiodactyla > Camelidae > Camelus > Camelus bactrianus. The sequence continues at coordinate 19,840,981 of NC_133552.1, forward strand.
TTTTACTAGATGCATACCTCACTCCATAGTATTTCTATGAGTTATCTATGTTAGGAAGCTCTGAAATTTCAATTTTTCAGCATAATAAACATAAATGGAAGATTTTTCATGAACTGTCATTCCCACTATATTCACGAAGCTCAGTAGCCCTAAAAGCAGGTATTATATCTGAGCATATTTTTTGTTTTCAGATTTTCCCAGGTGGAAAAGGAAGCTAAAAAAAGGTTACTTAAAATCTAGCATCTGGATGAGGCTCATACCTGCTTATAAGTAAGTCTATCTCTGCATACACAATCATCACAATCCCTCCAAAGGAACCAGATCATTTTGAGGACAGACATTTAATATTTGGGGGCTGCATACAGCAAAGTAGACAGAGAACACAAACAAAAAAAATTACTCATGTAACTTCAGAGAAAATCATGCCTTCTAAACTCATATGATAACTGATATATAAAAAATAACAAGTTTATACTATATAGCACAGGGAACTATATTCAATATCTTATAGTAACTATGGTTAAAAAGAATATGAAAATGAATATATGTATGTTCCTATATGACTGAAGTATTATGCTGTACACCAGAAATTGATACAACATTGTAAACTCACTATACATCAATAAAATATATATAAAAAATTTTAAAAACTCATATGAAAGTTGGCTTTTATAGTACATAATTTTTTAAAGAATTTGTTAGTATTTTAATATATTATTCTGTCTAAATTAGTACCTATGTCATAAGCAAGCAGAAAATTGTAACTCTCTACTCCTTATCACCCCCAATAAAGTATAACTAAAAGGCCTTTTGAAGCTTACAAATAATATACCACTATTGCATCATATTAGGATATACAGACATAAAGCAATGCAGAACCACTTTCTGACAACACCGGCGGGTCAAGGAAATGTTTAGATTCACAAAAATGAGCTTACAATAAGGAACAACTATATCACCAAACAGATGGAGTAGACGGTTATACTTTTCTAATAGAACTTCCAAGAAAAGAAACAGTGGGATTTATTCTGCTGTCTATTTGAAATACACCTGAATCTTACAAATGATTATCCTTCATAATTCTATTTATAAGGTACAAATGAACAACAAAAATCAAAATAATTTTCCTCCTAAAATATTCAATGCTGTAGTGCTATATATCATTAAAGAAGATATGAAATGAACCAAGTTAAATGAAAGTCTTCATTAGCTAACTTACGCAATCAATAACTTGAAACATAAAAAGCCCTCTAGAAAACCTGAGAAATATATCACTCCATTGTCCTGAGAAGAAATACAGTTCCCATAAACTTTAATTATGTACAATAATCTATTTGATTTATAGAGCCACAGAAGGATGATTTTAATTAGTGTTATTTCCATGAATTTCACTTAACCATAAAACAATTTAAATCCAATTTTAAAAACTTGTATTCAAGTAAAAGTACAAATTCACAAACAGAAAAATAAAAGCCTCAAAAGAAGATAAATGACTTGGGTTTTTTTCCCCTAGGAAAAAAATTAGGGGTAATTAGACATTAGCTGAATCAATAATATACATTAATACTTAAAGAAATCAAGTAAAAGGGTACTGGTTCAAAACAGTAGACTGAATAATAAAAGCCTTTTGCTTTCTAAAGTGCCTTTGAAATGAGAAAAGAGATATTTTAAACAAGAAAAATCCATAATAGGCCTAGAAAACAAGAAATGAGACAAGTAGTAAACCAGAAAGTTTAAAGAAATCCTGGAAGATTGAAAACAGGTAAGACTGCACATAGAGAAAACACAGCAACTCCAATCCACCGGAAGAATGAAGAAAATATGAAATTCAGAGTCAACAAATACAAAAAAATAACATCAGGGTAATTAATTACACCAGAACAGCAGAGAGAGAAACATTCCTAACTCCATGAGCACAGAGCCTGTGGGAGGGAGGAGGGAAGGAAGGAAGGAAGTCCCCTTTCCTACCCTACACCAGAAAGAAAAGTTGAAAAAAAAAAAAGGTTGGAGCAAACCTACCAAACCGCTGAGAAAGACCACTTACATGAATTCTAGGAGCAGAGAGACACTGGAAGGAAAAAATAAAGAAAAAATACAAGAGAATCTTACAGAACAAAAGATAGACAATTTTCACATAAGCCAAGGTTAAAAATTCCAGTGAAATTTCAGAACATCAGTAGTAAAGAGAACTCCCCCCTCCCCAAATTCCAGAGCTAAACAACACACACACAAACATAAATCATCCCAAACTAAAAACCAAAAGCACAAATACTGGTTCTACCAGAATCCAAGGAGCCAGCAGCTACATGGTAACAATGAGAGCAAAAAAAAAATTACTTAGTAGAGAATTCAAAACATTCACCATCCATACATGCTCTATGAAAAAAATTACTCTTCCAGCAAAAGGGGGAAAAATTAGGGGAAGAAAGATGAGTTTTTTTTTTTTTGAAGTATAGTCAATTATAATGTGTCAATTTCTGGTGTACAGCATGCTGTTTCAGTCATACATAGACATACTTACATCTGTTTTCACATTCTTTTTCATTATAGATTACTACAAGACACTGAATATAGTTCTCATCTACCCTCCAGTAACCATAAGATTGTTTACTATGTCTGTGAGTCTGTTTCTGTTTTGTGGATGAGTTCATCAGTGTCTTCTTTTTTCTTTTTTTAGGTTCTACTTATGAGTGACATCATATGGTATTTTTCTTTCTCTTTCTGGCTTACTTCACTTAGAATGACGATCTCCAGGTCCATCCATGTTGCTGCAAATGGCATTATTTATTCTTTTTTATGGCTAAGTAGTATTCCATTATATAAATATACCACAGCTTCTTTATCCAGTCAAGAAAGATGAGATTTAAGAACAAGATGATGCTGAAGTTTAAAGCAAGAGAATAAAGTTTAAGCAAAAATGAAAAGAGAACCCATAGGAACTTGAGCCTTGAACATTCTCTTCTGAGTGACAGGGATTTATGGTCATAAAATTACAGGTCCTACTGGTTAGTAACTCTGTTTCGTTCAATAATGAACATACTTACAAAATACAAATGTTTATGTCCTGTTTATGAATTAGACTTTTTGGAATCAGTGCCAAGAGAAAGTATGCATACGCTTCATTCCTCAACTTCCCTGGAACAATATTTAAAGAGTTATTTTAAAAACTCATTATCTTCAATGAGGTATAATTATGATGATGATATAAATAGTCTAAGGTGTTTCACTGCAAACTGCAAGAGGAGTACTTTGTGGAAAACAGGCCAGATTTATCAAAAGCCACTTGTCTTTAACTTGAAGCCCACAAAGGGGAGGGAGAGGGGGCATGCAACACTTTCCCCTCCTTAAGAAATGCAGGGGCTGGGTTCAGGACACCCACAACAATCTCTTAAACTACTCTACCTTTCCTGTGAGCCTCCACAGAACAGTGAAAATTTTCTTAGTTCCTTGCTCTCTCTCCCTTTACAATGTTAAGTAACGTAGTTCTACAAAGCTTGAGTCTTCTATATATGGTATAAACATACCTACTGAAGGTCACCGTAACAGGAGAGAGATGATTTCTCAAATTCTCTCCATTTACTATACATAAACATATAGCAAGACATAAATGACGTTCATTTAAAGAAATACGTCATTACTTCCATTCCCACTAATCTATTTCAAGCTACCACCACCTATTACCTGGACTATCTCAATACCCGCTTCACGGGTTTTACAGCCTCTCCCCTGGCTCATTCTAGCCTATACTCTATGCAGCAGGTGTGATCATCTAAAATGGAAATCACATTGCCCCCATGGTAAAAACCTTCCAAAGGCTTTCTATCATACTTAAAGTAACACCTGCAGTCTTTATCGTAGTCTATTTGGCCCTAAGTAACCTGGCCCAAACCACCCCCATTCTTTTTACATACTCCACTTGAGTTACTCTTGCTGCAAAATTCATTTCCACCTCTGGACCTCTGTGGTGTTCCCACTGCCTAGAAAGCCTTCTCAGATGTTCACGTGATCTGCTCCCTCATCTTCTCAGAAAGGCCTTCCCTGACCTATCTCATAGACTCCTCTCTGCTGTTAAAGAATCAACCTCTTACCCTGTTTTCCTTTTCTAAAAAAAAGCAAACTTCTACATTCAACACTTCCACATATTATATATCTTACTTATTTGTTAATAGTCTTCACTAAAATGTAAGCTCCTAGAAGGCAGTGTCCTTGTCTGGTTCATGACTATGTTCCACTCCCTACAATGATGTCTGATATGTAGTAGGTGCTTAATGAACATTCACCGAATGGATGCTAAATATCTATTAATACTTTAGCCAAATAAAACATAAATAGAAAAACAGAAAATAAACACTTGCTCCCTCTCATCACAGACATGCATCTATAGGTCTGCAAAATCACTTGCAGTTCTTTTGACCCTGAATTTAATTATCTGTCAGTATGTCATCCTTTGAAAGTGTGGTCATTGTTCATGACTAACTAAGCCTTACAAGCCTGTAATGCCTTTGTCATTCACTCTCAAACTGCCACAAGCCAAGCTGATCTATCCCAGATCTTCTATTTCCCAGAAATCAATGTTTATGTGAGTTTTCTTCACACGGTCTCCAGTGGTCACAAACCACAGTTCACCACACTGTAGCCTTTTAGATACCCACTATCATTCTTCACTTACATTCAGCTCAGTAGAGTGACTGTAATGCTGGTAGATGAGTGTATAAACACTATAGGATTTCAAGGTTGGAATTTTATAATTTTATGTTTGAGATGGCCAGTGGTGGTATAAGGACATGAGTTTCATATTTCAAGATGAAATAAACTCTTGGGTAAGCTCCCTCAGGACCATGTCTGTTTTGTTCAGCAGTTATGCTCAGCTCCTGGCACAGGACAATCACTAAATGAATCAATGAATACTAATTAAACAAGGAAAGTAAATTACCTCAAAGTTGACGTAATACTACTAAAAGGAATGTAATAATTAGAAGTCAAAACCAGGAATAAAGTTAGATATAAATATAACATGACCATGAAACTTATAATGAAATTAAATCAATAAAGTAGATAAACTTGGCAATGATAGAAACACTGGAAAATCCAAAACATTTTTCTTAATTACTATCAAATATGGCATATAAATAAAAATCAAAATGAACTTTCTAACTAAAGCCATCTTTAACTTACAGGAGTTGAAATCTTCTTTGCAGTTTCTGCGATTACTTGTCCTAGAGGTTTCCAGATCTGAAATGCACAGCGACCTAAACAGCAAGAGGAATAAAAGCAAATATACTTTCTATTATGAAAGCCAATACCTACAAAGTGCTCACCACAGTGTTTACTTAACAGTATGTATGTTCCTTCAACAACTATTTCAAAATCTACCAGAAGTCAGTTGTGTTTTTTCAAATGTCTAACTTATTAAATGGAGGACAGACTTCATTTTAATATAATTCTCATAGCTTTTAAATTTATTAAGCTCTAGTCTGTAATTATAAAATTAGAAAATTTCAAAGCTTATGTATAAAATCTCACATCTATACAATGTTACAGGTCACACAAAAAATTACATCCTAGTTCTCTTTTCACAACAAACTGTAGATAAAGTCCTTTACATATAAAGATACTCATGAATCTAAAATGATTAGTTATATTGCTTTTCACAATGATCATCACTTTAAAATATATGGAAAATGAGTAGTGTTTATGATCTATACAAAAGAGGAGTGATTTTTATGGAGTTACCTCTAAAATAAAAAAGCAATTATGTAGGAAATACTTTTAATGTTTATTGTCAATTTCTCACTGAGGATGACTACTCTCCTAAAAACTTACTTTATTTTAGTGCTTTCCTTTCTTAGGCATCCTCATAATCAAAACTCCCCTGAGTCGAGGGGAGGGTATAGCTCAGTGCCTAGAGCACATACTTAGCATGTACAAGGTCCTGGGTTCAAATCCCAGTACCTCCATTAAAAAACAAACGAACAGAAAATCCCTGAGTCTTGACAACTAGGTACCAACAGCAAAACAAGTTCTAAATTGTTTTGAGGGCACAGAACAAGAATAAAACATTATCTGGCTGGTTTACCTTTTATACCCTAATCAGAAATCTACTAATACTAGTGTCTCTTTTCCCAAAGCTTTGATGGAAAACCAGTTACGACTTCAATTTCTAATCATAACATTATTTGCAAATCAAGATTTCTGCTGGGAAAGTTCAACTACAAAGCTCTTCTGTAAGATGTTACCTGTCTAAATACACAGTTATTCTTACACAAACAATGTTACAATGAAAACCAGGATGCTAGAAATAGGAAGATGTGAAGTAGCCAATCCAGGTAGAAGATAAAAAGCTCTTGAGCTCAAGGAAAACATTAAACAAAGTAAAATTAATGAAGCTGAAACCCTAACTCATCTAAATCCCTTATCATATAGATATCAACTTCCATTTGGCTCTATACCAGTATAAAATATAGCATTTAAATTACCTCAAAATTCCTTCAAAACCACAATCAGGCAGTCTCAATGTGAAAAAGCAGTTAAAGGCTTCAAGAAGTGACATCTGGACATTTACCTTACTTATAAAGGAGACCTAGTTCCAACAGTCTAGGGGTAACTTCTCCTAAATTCTATTATTCAGTTGTATTTGACCCTGGAAGAGATCTGACTGTTACTTTATATTCTAGTTAGTAAAATAAATTTGGCAACACTGTAGTATGCACAGAATACAAACACCAATTTTCATTTTAGAAAGAAGACCTTGGCAAAAGCACATCTTTCTCTAACTTCAAATAAAAACCTTACATTTGAATTTGAAATGACTATGCCTATTCTGCTATAATCATTAATACTAAAATTGTTTTATGTTTATGGGCAAGTTTGTCAGAATTCCTATTAAGATATGACATTCTTCTCATGAAACCTCAGTAAATAGTTAACCATAGTTACGTTGTGTGAGACACAAGACTGATGGTACGAGGACCAAGGGAAGGAATGTGAACCGCTGACTTTCCTGATTTTAGAGTTCTTTTAGGTAAGGTGCTTTAAAGGAGAGTTGTGGGAAGTTAAATACTATGCAAAACAAAACAAAATCTTTTATGTCTCATTTTTCTATCGGATCCTACTAAACTCCATAGAACCACAGTGGAATGTGGCTCCTCCTAAAAAGAAGATCCAGTTAAGAAGACCAAATCCATGGAACCAAAGAGACACAAAAGCTAAAGGAAAAATGTAAATCTTTATCAACAAGGAAATGCTTTCAGATTTACATTTAGAGAAGAGCTATGCAATGTAGAACTGTAAGTTAATGACTAGAAGAGATAGCAATTTTACTTTAAATCTTTATACCTATTCTTTCTAAAAAGGTGATTTGCACAGTAAAAAAATTAACCTGAGTTTGTCAAAGAAATTACACCAATACATTAAAAATGAAGTAATAAATATACTATAGGGAATGACTATGCTCATCAGAAAGAACTGACAGCTCAGAAAATGTGTAATTTTATCTGCAAGAAAAAATATATGGGAGAATAAAAGCCTCCTATCACTTATTCTGCTTCATATTAAAGATTTTATTTTTTAATAGTTCACTATAGTTCAAACTAAAAAAGTATCAGAAAGATCAACTATTATGGGGCTAGTTTTCCTAGCTTTTCTGTCGTTAACTTTCTTCACTACAGAATTCATCTAGATTTCACTATGCCAACGGATGTTCAGTAACTGTAATGTTGTAAAGATGGAGGAGGTATGTCTTGAAACTGAGCCTCAGAATACCAGAAGTCTTCTCATGAATCACTTTCGAAGCTATTTGGAAATATTTCTCCTGCAGCATTTATTGATCTGTATCCTTTATCTTACCTGCAAATCCAAGAGCTGCGATACCCAGACCTACAGTTATCAAACTTCTTGCCTGTGGAGGAAAAAATGATTATTACTTACAGTATTACATACTGAGGTATTTAAGTAAATCATTTTAAGTAATGAGAATAATAATGTTAATACTACTTTTTCCTCTTTTCCTCCAGCTCTGCTCTGTAAAATTTTTAAAAATCTGCAGCGTCTATGGGATTATATCTGCTGTGCACTGTATCAGCTAATTTTCAGCTATTTGAACTAAAATAATTCTAGATTTCATTTCATTTCCATTTATTTGAATTCATTCTAGCTAAGAGCTTTCATTTTACCTACTGCTAAAATGTTTTCTATAGACTTTTCAAAATACATTTTTATTGAAGTATATAGTCAGTTTAAAATGTTGTGTCTATCGGCTTCTTAATAGTGGGTTTAATGTATTTATCTTCTATAAAGATAAAAGGCAAATACTTTCTCCTCCTTTACATTTGTGAAGCTCAATGGGGTCTGCTATATTTAAAAATTTGATAAAACAAGGGGAGGGTATAGTGCAGTGGTAGAGTGTGTGCCTAGCATGCACGAGGTCCTGGGTTCAATTCCCAGAGTACCTCTGTTAAAAATAAATGAATAAACTTAATTACCCCCCATAAACATTAAAAAAATTTGGTAAAACATTATATCCATGTTTAGAAAAGAAGCCAAACTACCCCAAATTAGTAAAAGTGATGAACAACTTAAGGCTAGTTTATTTCTACCTTTCTAGACTAATGAAAACATTTTAAAGTAAGAGCCAAGAATTCAGAATCTGCAGTTATGAGCTCACCCTGATAAACTGGTTCCATAGTCCATATTATTCTATGCTTTTCTCCTTAACCATCTCAGGAAAATACTTAAGTCACAACAGAAGAAGGTTTTATGTAGCAAAGATCAATGTTTGCCCCTGAGACCCATTCTTCCTTTCTTCTAAAGGATCAAAAAGTCTTATTTTTAGCCAGACGTGTTATTTCCAAGCCTTCCTTAGACTTCGGTATGGCTGTGTTTACTAAGTGTTGGTTTATAGGCTATAAGCAGAGTGGTGTGTGCAGCTTCTGAGAAATCTCTCAGGAGACAAGGCAATGTCCTTCTCCTTTACGGTTCCTCCTTCCCGCTGGCTGCAATGCAGACATTATACCGGAGCACCATGTCGGATAAAGAAGGAAGAACAATGAGACGAAAGAGACTGTCCTGGATGATCACGGAGATGCCACAGCACCCGTGGACTGCCTCTATTTACATGAGATAAAAGTAAAATTCTGCCTTCCTAAACTACTACTATTACTTTCGGTTTTCAGGCACTTGCAGCCAAGTTAATTTTTGATGGGATCAGAATTAAGGAGAGACACCATAGAAATGTGTTTTGTCTGATTAGCGACGAGAGAGGTAAATCTGTAGGATCCAGGGAAGATTTTTTAAAAAGCTACAATAATCTCACTAAGGAACAGAATGGATTCACTTCACATCAGTGCAGCAGTTGTAAGGCTGAGACTAGAGGAATAGTAAGACCAAAAAGCCCCACAGCCATCAGTCTTCAAGTTTTGTAAGGGAATAAAGGCTTAGGAAATCAAAGCCCCAAATCTTCTAGGGAAGACTCTATAATGAGAAACATCAGGACATAAAGACCAACTATACGGAGATGCTCTAACTTTAATACCTGGTCCTATCTCTTAGAAATAGAGCTCTTCATAGACAAGATGAAGAAAGTTCATCTAGGCTTCTTTTTTTTTTTTTTTTTAATATTCTTTCTTTTTTCTTTTTTTTGAGGGGAGGAGGTAACTAGGTTTATTTAGTTTTAGAGGAGGTACTTGGGATTGAACCCAGGACCTTGTGCATGCTGAGCATGTGCTCCACCATTTGAGCTATACCCTCCCCCCCATCTAGGCTTCTCAGTTCCAGTTCTAAGACAGACCTTCTCACCAGGCAGCGACGCTAGGACAACCACCTCAGTAAAAGAAGATTCCTTCCTTGGCAAGAGGACAAGCCTAGAGCTGGCTTGCCAGAGCGGCAGACCGTCCTTGAGGTTCCCTTCAGGTTGTCTAGACTTAATTACTCCCCAACAGAACGGAAACAAGTATTGATTTAAAGATGATGTTCTGCTGAGGTCTATTTTTGCACAGGTTCCTGGGGTTTTTTGAATTTTCCAATCTTATCTTCCATTGGTTCACTTTCAGGATCCTCAGTCCCACTAAAACACTCAACTGTTTCACGTGTGAATTTATCTTCCTTCCTTATAAATCGTTTATTTTTTCATCTGACTAGAAATATTTATCTTTGCCTATCCAGACTCTGACCTATTCTTAACACTTCTGCTTGAATCAGCCAAGCAGAATGGGAGACCATTAAACTGTTCAACTAGACTACAAAGCATCAAAGGACTGTTTTCTTATAAAGGCTTTAATTTTGCTGTGAAGAAGAAGAAAGAAGGAGAAGAAAGGAGAAGAAGAAAAAGGAAGAAGAAGAAGAAGAAGACAGATAATCCAACAGAAAATGGGCAAAAGAGTAGGTCAGGGACTTCACAGAAAAAAAAATCTAAATGGCTAATAAACACATGAAAAGGTGCTTGACTGTAAGAGTGACCAGAGAACACTAACAATAACAACCACAAAACCAAAATGGTGTAGAAATATTAATACCAGAATTTAAAGATCTCTGGCCTTTGTGGAATTGTTCCATCCACTGATGCATCCCAAGCACCAAGCAACAGCACCTATACTCCTAGGGCTACTGTGAAGATAACACGTAATAATGCACGTAAAGGACTTATACAGTGCCTTGGCAAACAGTAAACAGGCAGTAAATGTGAACCACTTTTAATACTATTAATAAAAATAACTAGCTATTACTGAATGTAAGTGGTATAACAGAAGTATGAACAATGTTTCATAAACCCTTAAACTTGTCCCAGTAAAAGAAGATTCATAAAAGTGATTTTTGAGGTAGGACCTAGAAAATGAATTGGTCTTTTATAGATTAAATAATCCAAATTTTCACATTCTGAAAAATGCATATTTGAAAAATGTCTTGAAAAGTTGAGTTATTTTAATTTCACATTTTTATAGATTAATAATAGTTATATCATTTTTACTATTTGGACTATTCAAATATATAAAGAAGAGACAAACAGTTGCTTCATTATTATGCCAAGGTATTTATATCACAAATATCAAACCATTAGTCATTTGATCACTTTTCACCTTACTAAATTAAGGATCAACTATGTTTAACAATTAAAAACTCAATTTAATTCAACAAATAAGTATTGCACACTTTGATGATTATTCTCCATCTGTCCCTCCAGATTCATTTCCCACCCTTCTCTGACTTGCTCTGTACCTGTTTCCCCTTATCTCTAAAGACTACATTACCTAGTCCTCACTTGCCCTCTAGTTTCTGGTTGGGTTTTGCCAATGAGAGGAAGTGTTGAACAAAACACCATGCACCGGTTACCAGTCCCAGGGGAGGACTCTCAACATTTCTGCCCATTACATCTTGGCATCAAAGTTGCCAAGGAAAACACAACAGTAAGCACTAGACAGAACAATGATCTACTCACATAGAGAAGAGACAGAGTAAGATCAGCTCCAACTGTGTGCATCTTTCTCTTATGGCTAGTGGATGCCCCCAGCAGTCAGCTGACAAAAGGAAATTAGCCCACAAGCACCCATCATGTGCTGCAGAAGGACCCCGCCCCCTCTGTACCCTACACTATCCCTGGAGTCCGAAATACTGAAAGCCAGGGGCATGCATGGTACAGGGAAAGATGATCCCACAAAGCACAGGCTGTGTGAGCTCCTCAGCTCTTGATAAGAAGTGTCCCAAGACCAAGGCCCGCCCATTCCTCCATGGTCAAGCAGGGTTGAAGACTGAGCACGGGAGACTATTTTTCCCAACAGGAAGCATCAGCAGAAGGGAAGAGTGGAAGTAGACAGAGACATGGCAGTTATTCCCTGCTCTGCTTCTCTGGCCACAGTTCCTACTGAGCTGCTCCTCTTCCACGCCTGCAGCTCTCACTGGGTTTTGGAGCATAGTTCCCATTCTCTTGCCTTTTTGCCTGGATGGATAACTATTTCCAATTGTTGCTAGACCCTGGGATATTTATCATCCCTTTCTGGTCACCTTAAACCATGCCCACAGCTCTGCAAATAGTCCTTTCATTAAACTAAGTTCAAAAAACCCATCCATTACTACGAGCACCCTCACTGATCCAAGCATTACTACACACCAGTCACTATACTGTGCTTGAGAGACACAAGGCAAAGGCTTACACCAAAGAGGTTCTATACAGAACATCGAACATGGTGAACCTCCGATGTCTATGCTAATCTCCCAAAGATTTTTATCTTTATCCTTATCACAGCATTTATTGCACTAATTTATGGCCAGATGTGTTCTGTCTCAAGTTCTCCTAGATATCAACCACATTTAAAAAATCTGATGAACTCTATGGATCTCACCCCAGAAATCCACAAATATATACACACCACAATTTTTTTGTATATAATTTCAGGGAATGCACGGGTTTCCCTGAAGCCACTCTGTTCACAAGCCCCAACATGAGAACCTCTATAAAAACTAAATGCTCACTGAAATCAAGAAGGGTGTTTCATTTACTCTGAGCTCCTAGAGCACATCAGAAGACCTGCCATATAGATTTCATTTCTCACTCATTCAACAATAGTACAATAAGAAAAATAATGTTGATGCCAGAATCAATCTCTACTTCTACAGACCAACTTTATAGAAAGATAAACACAGAAAATCTTACAACCTTTAAAAACAACAAAAACAAACCCAAATTAGGCAGATCACTGGAACAAATAAGGATGTTCAAAAAATAACCAAAAATTATACAATCAAATCTTATTCATCCACACTGAAAATGGACAGAGTATTAGCATAGCTAATCAAAACTGCATTTCTTGTCGAAGTTAAAATTTCTTATTGGAAGGAGGTTGTATCTGATTTACCTCTTTAATTGTTCTCAAGTAGCTTAATATTAAAATAGTATAGAAGGGAGGGTATAGCTCGGTGGTCGAGTCCATGCTTAGTTTGCATGAGGTCCTGGGTTCAATTCCCCAGTACTGCCCTTAAAATAAACAAACACCTAATTACCTTACCCCCTAAAAAAAAAAAAAAAACCCAAATAGTTTACATGTTTTAAGCATAAACAATTGATAAAATATATTATTTGGAAGTTGAGCTCAACTTGAAATTTTAAAAACCAATATGCCTCATACGCTACCAGATACTGTACTCTGAAATAAGAATAAAGGTCCTTCTCAAAGTTTCCTATGGAAGTACTAAGACTGTTAGAGATAAACAATTAAGTTAAAACTTTAAACTTAATTGGCCCAGAATAAGAGTATTATTTATTTCTTAGAAAAAAATATTAACCTACTCCCTAATAGTTTCTCATTCACTAAAAAGTCATAGGTATTTTTTTCTCAGACACAAGTAAGTTGCCCCAACGCTCCACATACGTGAAAGACCCAAACAGAAAAAAGTAACCAATTGCAAACACCGAAAACAGGAATTACAGGAGAGTCGGTCTGAAACCTGAGCAAATAGTTCACAAAGAACTCTTGACCATACCTTTATTTGATTTTAATTCTTTAAAGCAAAATAACATCAAAAGCATACTGGGGCTTTTTCAAAACAATACCCCATGGTTCGTTTGGCATAACTGTGTAAATATCAGAGAATTCTATCAACATCTTCTCTATTTTACTACTGTTGAAAAAAATTTCCCCATATGCTTTATCACTACGCTATTTCACATTTACTTAAAACCTCAGTATTGTATCCTCAGGCTAACAGGATCCATTTTGTTTCTTTTATATACACAACAGCACATTTGATCTAGTGTCAAGCACAACGATGTGCTTCAGTTTTTATTTTAAATGTTTTTTAAACAATGATGCTTTAAAACTAAATTGCCAGTAACAGAACAAAAATGGCATTGAAAAGATATTTCGAAAGCAAAATGGAGAATGAGGCATAGTGTTAGCACAAGTTCTGTCATTTGCTACCAACTAGGCAATAACCAGGTTAAATGTCTGTAATTGCTCATGCAACTAGACCGACATCACGTTGTACCTGTGATTTTACAGAAACTAGAGAAATGTTGCTATTTCTTTGACTTAGGAAAATCAGAATACGTGCTGAGAAACAAATCAGGCAGTGTGATTTAAAAAGAAAGATGTAGAAAGAAAAAGAAAGATACAGAAAGAAAAAGAAAGAAGGAAAAAAAAAACAACAAAAGACGTATGCACCTGTACTCTGACCTAAGCTAAAACTGCTGGAGGTGTCATACGTTTGCGGGAAGACAGTCGATGGTAAATGTGGACGCAGTATAAGGTGGTTTTGCTGCTGTTGTTTTAAATCTCCACAAGGCTGTCTTCAGCAAGTTTTAGTTCTGAAACATTTTCTTTAAGATTCAGATGTTTAGAAAAGTAGCTAACATTTTCTAAGACTGCAGAAGATCTAAACAAATTCCTAGACACATTTTTTATACTAGCACATATTTAGAACAAGTTGATCTTTCTATAAAAATGTGCATGTATATAACTAAGAACTAAAAAAGTTACAAATCAGTTAAAAATTCCACCAACCAATTCTTTTACAACTGGTCCAGACCAGTGTTGGGAAAAGTGGTCTATATAAGGAAAACAGAAAAATTCTATTTACACCAAATTTGGAAATTCAGTTTTTAACAATCTCATCATGGTCACCATGGAAAACAAAGATGATACGCATGCATATAACAAGTTTATGTGTTATTGGCCACTGGTAATTAAGTTTTAAAAATTCATGACAAATTTATATTTGTCAATAATGCCAAAAAACGTAGTTTTCACTGCATTCCCTTGGACCATACACAATGCATGAATATTTTAGATTTTAAAATGTCCAAGCATATGTGTAACAGCACAGCAGAAATCAACAAACAGTAAATTCCCAATGAAATCACTGACTGGTTTCAAAATGGCTGGAGAGTTAACCATGGAGAATCCCTTGCTGAGACTGCTAACGCTGGCTGGAGAAGAGTCTTACGTTCGCAATAAATAGCACCATTAAAAATTATAGTTTCTGATGTGGCTGGGCTTTCAAATCGGCTCAGTATCATCATCTTCCTCATCCTTGACTCATACCATTCCCTATTCCTCTTTGCCCTTACTGTTCTAAACTTTTACTTTTTTCATAAGCCTTCATGTTTTCCATCCACACAGCAAGTATGAACTTCTTCAATCTTCCCACCCCTCAGCCCTGAATGTATAATCCATGGGCTTTAAAGTTAATCAGGCCCAAACTCCAATTCCAACTCAATGTCTACCTAAGCTGATCTCTCTGGGCCCATTTCCTCATCTGTAAAATGGGAATGTGGATACCTACATCATAGGATGCTCAAAATGATTTCTGAGGAGAGGTTATGAAAAATGATCAGCACACTGGGTAAACATGGCAGATGTCTGTCAATTCTTTCTTCTCTCCCACATCTTTACTCTTACTCCCTTCTTCTCTGCTCAGTCCTCCTGGAAAATTCCTACTTATTCCTCAACAAATAGCTTCAAGGTCATCTCCAGCTGAAGCTTTCCCTGCCCATCTCCTCACTCAAGTTAAACTTTTTAGTGACCTCAGAGTACTTAGTAGCTTTCTCTACTATAATACATAGCACATTATTTATTAATGGTTTATCTATTTCAAATCCCTTCTAAAATGTGAGCTTCTGGAGGTAGAGGCTGTTTATCTCTTTGGATTTCTAAAATCTAACAAAGCACCTAGTACATAGGAGGTTTTCAAAAGTTAGTATAATGGGATGCACATGATCTTAAGAAGCATCCCCACCATCCAAATGCCTTTTGGAACTTGTATTATTTGTGCACTGTGTTGGTATCTGCTAGGGAATGGAATTCACTGAAATGGGGAAGCACAGTGGAAAATGACAGTCAAATTTAATTAAGAAATTAACACATAATCATATCTCAAAACATCCGGTAAATATATCCAGAAGTCTCACAGAAGATAAAGAAAATGAAGTTCAGGGTCTGTGCCAGGTAAATTTCATTACAATAATAAAATGAATACAATTCACAGATCCACGTGGAAAAAAACCATGAAGGAGTATTGTGTTGTTAAACAAAGGAAAATAACAAAACTCCCAATAAAAAAGTCAGGTATTTTTTTTCAAGTAGCCATTTGGAAGTTATCTCCCACCTCCAAGTATTTCAATACCTACTCAGCCAAGGGCCTGCGATGTGCCAGCCAGAATTCTAAGTCCTGGGGATATATCAGACAAAATCCAATGAAATACATTGTAGCATGAGAGACAGACAATAAGCAATATAAACTAGAAAAATATACAACAGGATGTGTGCTACAGAGAAAATTAAGCAGGTAAAGAATTAGGTGTGCATTTATATAGTGAAAGCAACAAATTTAGATAGAGTGAGCAAGACAAACTTCACTGAAAAGGTGACTTTTGCTGGGGAAGAAAGGAAGAAAGTGAAGAAGCCATGCCAATATTTAAGGAAAAGCCACTGCAGGCAGAGAGAACAAGTCTGAAGGCGCCAAGGCAGGGGTATATGCCTGGTGTGCCTGAGGCACACGCAGGAAGCCAGCGTGCACAGAAGTGAGAGGATGAAAAAGGAACAGAAAATGAGGTCAGAGAAGTAACACGGATCAGGTCAACACAGGATGTTAGTTTTTCTCTGAGTGCTATGAGACATGTCTGCTTTGAGGAGAGGCCCAAGACTGTCTTATTTACCATCCTAAAATGATCACAAGTTGTCATGTTGAGAATACACACGTCAAGGCCAGAGGCATGCAGATGAGTTAGGAGTCAATTAAAATAGTCCAGGAAGGAGATAATGGCAGCTTGGACCAAAGTGATTAGTAATAGAGTTGGGGGCAAGTGGTCAGATTCTGGATATATTCTAAAGATAAAGTTGACAAGATTTGTTGAGACCAGATGTGAGGTATAAAAGAAAGAAAGAGAAGATGAAAGGATAAAGAAGATGTGGTGTACATGTACAATGAATATTATTTACCCATAAAAAAGATGGAAATTCTAACATTTGTGACACAGATGAACCTGGAGGACACTATACAAAGTGAAGTAAGCCAGATTCAGAAAGATAAATGTTGTATGGTCTCACAGATACATGGAATCTAAAAAAGTCTAACTTAGGGAAGCAGAGAGTGGAACGGGGGTTGCCAGGGGCTGGGGTGGGAGAAATGGGGTGATGTGCTTCAGATTTTCAGTTCTAAGATAAGTAAGTTATCCTTGAAATTTTCTAAAAAAGTAGGTCTAAGTGTTCTCACCACAAGTGCACATGTGTGTGCCCGCGTGCACACACGCACACACACACACACACAGGAAGTAACGATGTGAGGTGATGAATGTGTTAATTAGCTTACTTACATAATCATTTCACAATGTACATCAAATCAATACATCTTACACCTTAAATATATACAGTTTTTATTTATCAATTACACCTCAATAAACAGGGGCGAGGAGGAAGGATGTCAAGGTTACTGCCTTAGACAACTGGAAGAATGAAGCTGCCTTTTGCTGGGGGGAAAGTCTGTGAGAGGACCAGGGCAGAGCGAAGGGCTGTCTGTCATAAGCCCTCCTTTGGACTTGATTTTCTAAAAACATGCCACCCTGAGTATGATAAATAAAACCTGAGCACAGCTGTACATGAATTCCTAGCACCTGAGAAAGAAAAGGTCTCATCTACTAATGGAAAAGAAGAATGAGCAGGTTGCCTCAAAAAACATTCTTTTGTTATCTTGCAGTGATTCAATTCTCAAGGGTTAATCACAAGCAAATCACTTTCTGCTGAACTCAGTGTTTCATGATGCCTTATTTGGTTCAATGTCTATAAAGAAAGCTCTTTGAATTTAAACAACAGCCAGTGGAAAGGAGAAAAATGGGAAGAAACAAGAAAGACTGCTGGCAAATCAGCAGAATTTTGGAAAGAGAGGTATTGCACATGCAGATCAAAAGGAGGAGAAGGGAATCTATATTCGAGAAGAAGTGTCAGACATGATAAAATGACATTAGGAAGGGAATGTTTACACGCATCCTTTCCTAAAATCTTCAAGCTGGTATGAATTTCACAGATCTTCATATCTAAACTGGACCAACCCACAGTCATCTGCCTGGCCCTTACCATTACTGTTCCATTGGCAGCAACAAATATACTTGAACTTCTTTCAAAACACAAATTCCTTAATTAACTTAAGTGAAAAACTTAAGTAAAAGGAAAAAGGCAAGGCTAACTCCATCTTGTTTGTTTGTTTAACTTTAAAGTCACTTAAGGTATTTTAAACCACAGGCATACATTAATTTCCAGAGCATGGCTAGAGTAAATAAAAGGGCAAAACAAAAACAAATCCAAACAATAAAACAAAACCAAAAGCAAACATAGTAAGAAATAAAACTCAGGCTCCGGCCAGATAAGTACTTCTCTCCCTAATATAATTAACAAAAAAATTCCCCAAACTGAAATCCTTGCTGTAACTTATGATCTTAAGAATAATCTTTTAAGCACTGTTTTGCATTTATTCAGTGACTGGCTGATGTAAACCTCATCTCCACTTTCTCCTAATAGCATAAGCAGCTTGCTTCCTTCCTCCATGCTAAATGTGCCTAGTCAGAAAGTCCTGTCCAGTCAGCCTAGTCGTGGTTGCCCTTGGCTCATCACAGGTTCGCCAAACCAGGCTGCACATTTGGCTCCAAGTTCTTAAACCCAAGTCTACTGTGCTGGTTTGCTTTATGCGTCAATTTGGCGAGGACAGTCAATTAAACACCAATCGAGGTGCTGCTGTGTCGGTATTCTGTACTTCTGGCTAACATCTGTGACCAGCTGTCCTTAAGTAAAGGAGTTTATCTCTGATAATCTAGGTGGAGCTCATCCAACCAGCTGAAAAGCCTTAAGAAGAAAACTGAGATTTCCCTGAGGAAGTAGAAATTCTGCCTCAAGGATCAGCTGCTGTCTGAAAGCTGCCAGTCAGCAGGACTGCCCCACAAATTTTAGACTTGCCAGCCCACACAACTGTGTAAGCCAATTCCTGGAAATAAAGAAAAAGATAAATAATACACCCTACTTAGTTCTGTTTCTCTGGGGAACCCTGGCTGAAGGAGATTTCTGCTGTGTTTCAAGACCAAAAAATAATGCTTTTAGGCATATCCCTTTGACTCATTCATTATTCACTAATTCATCACTTAAAGATCTAATCTGAGAGCCTGCTACGAACAAGACACTGAGCTGGGGGTAGAGATATAGTTTAATAAGATCAGCTCACAAAGGTTACAAACTGACCTGCAGCCTCAAAACAAAACTATGCAAGTCCTCAAAACTTACTACTTTACTTTTATATTTTATTTCGCCATAAGTTTATCTAATTCATTTTAAAACTTACTAGATTTTAACCATACATATTCTTTGGGATAATAATAAAGAGATGGCAATTTTATTTGTCAATGAATCTCAAAAGTTGACCCATGACACTCCCACTCGTAGGCCCAGATTTTAAATGAGATTATGGACCACAGATTAGCTCTGGGCTATTTGCAAAGGCACATGGTGGTAACTCCAACCTCTTCTCTTATTACCAGGTCAATGTGTAGAGACACTGGAGTTAAGAGCCACTGCTTTATACAATGACCCTGAGATCACCAACGTGCTGTACAGATTTTATTAGTGTTAACACATTCAGTCTGCCAAATTTGAAACAAGGATGCACTAACTAAAAACTCTACAATTATTACAATAATTGAATATAATAGTAATTGAAATTTTTAAAAAAATCTGTAAAACTTTTAACATTAGGTTTAACTTGAGGGAAAGATTCCATATTTCTATCTTTATTATAATTAATTAAGCCAATGCTAGTAGGAAGTAGTTGAAGAGGCTGAAAAATGATTTCAGCAGGTATTTGGTCAGAGATTGTTAAGTAAGAAACCTACACCTACTCTTGGATATTTTCCCTGTGAGCTGGTCCTTACCCTACACTTCTCAAAATAAGCTCTCTATCCTCTGAAGCGCTGTCTGAGTGAGGCAGTTGGGGGTACCTGAGTCATATCCCTACTACCCTCATTCATTTGACTCTAATACATCCCTACCTTTCTGTTTCACAACCCTTCATGTAACGATAGCATTACTGACACCTCTCTAACACAGAAGGATGTCTAGTACATATGGTTTCTCACTGCTAAATAGCAAAGAGAAATGGAACTACTCTAGACAGGTAGCAGGATCAAGTAAACTTCCAAATATGAACCAAATCAGTACCAATGGTACCCTCTCCCCTATTCAAACACTCCCATCTCTCTACCTCCCAGTTTATTTCTCTATTGTGATTCCAGACCACAACTTTACAACTTGTCTCCTTTACTGAACTGTGAGCCTCTAGACAGCAGGAAGCAGGCATTCTTCAACTTTGTATTCCCAGACTATAATACTGGTTAAATAAAAGTAGTTAATTGACTGGATGGATGAATGTGTGGATGTATAGTTAGCTAGACAGGTGGCCAGTTGCTAAGTACTCTGCTTCTGGGTCACAGATGGTTTCTGAGAAGAGTCCAGATAAAACTGAGGGACAGGGTCAAGGTTAGATCAAGAGGGAAAAGGGTGGATACAGGCAGAGAACAAAGATTAAAGCTGGCAAAACTGAATTCTGATTCAGATCCTGTCCTCAATCCACTGTGAGTCTAACTGCAACTGACTACGTGTGTGCTGAGGGGTAGGGATCCTCTATAGAATATGTTAAGTATCGACAGAATATGTTATATACAGTTTGGACCAGTAACGTGAAATATTTCAAAGATAGATTGGACCAGACAACTTGTAAAATATAAGGTCAATGTCCATCTATTTAGCAATATGGAATCACCTCAAGATAATAACCCTAAGCACACAGGCCACGAAGGGACACGATTTTCAAAGAAAAACTCTAATTAGAAAATTAAACCAGAATGATACTGAAAGATGACTTAACTGCTTGGAACATATGTGTTAAGAAGTAAGAAGCATGGCAAGCTCTGCACCCTTGCCCTGATGCCCTTGAGACTTTTCTTTGGCCCGAAGCTTCAGATACACCTGCTCTCTAGAGCTTGGTCTTCTGAGCACTTCAAGGTTCACTGAGGTCTAGGAGTTAGTTTCTTTAACTTGCTCATCACTGCTATTTAATTCACTGCCCCTAAATTTCTCTCTTTCAAGTTTAAGGAGTCGCCTTAGTTCTACTTCCTACAATTCAGAGGAAAGGGACTTTTCTCCTTTATCGTGTATCATTACTGCACTGACTTTTACTAAATTCTTTTTATTCAATAACATCCTGAATTAAGAGTTCTACACTATTCCTGAATTAAGTTCTAAACTATTTTAGCCTATCTTCAAATGAGCCTTCCCTGCCTCTCTCCCTCTCATACAATCACACACTTCTCCCCTAAATTCATATATTTGTCATCTTTCTGGAAATTTTCCATTTCTGTCTGACTTTTGAAAGATGTAAGCAGATGTACACACAGTATTCTAGGTCCAGAGACATTATACTTCTATAACAAAAAGATATGTTTGTTGTATTTTCAATAGCTGCCATAAGATGTCCAACGTTTTGTTGGCATCTGTAGAGCTGAAAGAAATTATAGAAAACATCTAGCCAAAACCCGCTCCACTTCTTCCATTTTACGGAGGAAGACACTGAGGTCCTGGAAAGTCACACGCCTTGCCTGAGCTGTAGCAATGGTTATCAGTGTCTGCACTGGGACAGGAACACAGGCATCCTCATTCCAGACTAGAGCCCAGGTCTTCAAGCAACAATTTAAAAATTATTCCCACACTCTTTTAACAGACTATAAAAATAATTCAATTATCTTTCTAGTGTGAGCTCATACTCGATGAAACATCCCCATCTAACTTAAATGCCCATTCACAAAAAACTTACAAAGTCTTGTACAACTTCTCCCTAGGCAGTTTTATAAATTACCTACAGAAGAGAGTGTCATTTAATTATCTAACGTCAAACTGGATCCTAGCACTGGTCCTTGATGTTCTCACTCCTTATAATTCCCTGATTTTTTCCTCCTCACAAAATTTTATCTTCCCTTACCCTCCAACAAGAAGTTGTATTTTCAACACCCCTACATTCAAAATAAAACCAACCAATTTGTTAAGTATGGAAGTAATATTACTAGTACCTCCTTCAACTTCTGGATGGGCCACCTGGCAACCTGTCACACTCCAGTATAAAGGCCATTAATAATGAGAGGCATACATTTTAGCCAACTACTCAAAGCCTTACACACTGTCAAGGCAGTAGTTCAATGAACATTCTCATAAACTGATACTGCAAATTCAAATTGGGGCAATCTGTTTTGAGGGTAATTTCATCATAGAACTCAAGAGCCTTAACGATACTCATGTCATTAGGCTCAGAAAATAATCAGAAAGGTGCATAAAATGTTCTCATAGATGAGAATATTCATCACTGCATTATTTATATTATATAAAACTGTAAACAGTTTGAATACTGAACAGGGGAATAATTAAACTAAGGCATATCTAAAATATGCATCCCCAATTAAATAATATATTGATGAATGTTTACAGACCATGTTAGAGAATAAAAGCAAGTTATAAGGCAGAATGTACAGTGCATACACACAGGGAAAAAAATGGAATAATATAAACCAAAATGTTAACAGTAGTTACATACGCTTATTACCTACCTTTTATCACTAAAAGTCTTTGGATCACAGACTTCGGAATTCAAAGATATACAGTTTGAATTGCTCTCTACGTGTCAGCAACGTGACCTTGGCCAAGTTACTTAACCTCTATACTAGTGCTTCCTCATCTTTTTTTTATAGTCTATTCAAAGAGTATGGGAGTAATTTCTGAATTGTCATATGAAGACCTAGGCTCTAGCCTGGAATTAGGATACCTGTGTTCCAGCAAAATGAGGTTAATAATACCTACATTCTTGGGTTGCTATAAATTTTTATATACTTAGGACATACATATACATCACATAGTATCCTATATGTGAAAAACACTCATAAAATAGGTTTGCTGCCCTCTATCCTTGAGGGTTGCAGCTCTGGTTTACTCATCTCTTCCCCACACACACCTCGTATATAGCTTCCATGTATTTTGTGTTTAAAAAAAAATCTGTTAAACTGAATTGAATTGACAGACTTTAAATACAAGAGTTGGAGACTGCCTATGTTATCAGAGGCCTTAAGCAATAAAATTACCAAATTTTGGGAAAGCATGTTGGAAGAAGTCAGAGTTTTATGTGCACTGACCATACCTAACATGTATTAGATGCTTATATTTTAATAGATGCCCCTCTATACCATTAAAAAGAAAAAAAGAAAAAAATCAGAGTCTCATTTATCTTAATTTTTTAAATTTAAGGCTGTCATTTCATCATTCTATAAAATATGTCTCTCATCCTCTATTTTTCTAGTTGTTTCACTCATTTGTTAATCATCCAGAAGAAATTTACAGAGCCATAACCACGTGGCTTGTACTATGCAGAGAACTGAGAACAAGGATCCTCTCTGTCCTTGCCTGAGGGGGAGGGTATAGCTCAGTGGTAGAGTGGCATGCTCAGCATGCACGAGGTCCTGGGTTCAATCCCCAGTACCCCCATTAAAATAAATAAATAAATAAATAAATAAATAAATAAATAAACAAACAAACAAACAAACCAAATTATGCCCCTCCTCCAAAACAAAACAAAATTAAAAAACCAACTTGGTCCTTGCCTAGAAAGAATATCTAATTTTAGTTTAAAAGACATGTTTCAAAAAGTGGAAGCACTATTTAAATAATGCCAGCAAATCAACACGTGGGCCAAGTCAGGTATGTGTTATCATCGTCTAGTTTCAAATATTCACCAGAGGGGGGAAAAAACCAGGAAAAATTACTTTAAATGTTCCACTACCATGAATCAAAGAATTTCTGAGAACTGGGAAAATAGCCACTCCATCATAGCTGCTACTGCTGGAGGAAAAAAAAAAGCACCAAAACTGTTTACAAATTCCCTAAGGCATTTTTTTCTTCCAAAACAGCATAAGCAGTAAATAACCTTCTAGATAAATATAAACTGCCTGAAAGCGTTATAAAATGCTAAAACTTCTATCCTGAGACCGCAACATTTAAGTTTATGATAGACAATAGTTGTACCTGAGGGAAATTAAGAAAAAAATATTATTCTGCTTCAGGAAGGTAGTTGTGATGGAAAAGGAAAGATGGAGACTATTCCGTCACTCAACAAACATTTATTTAGCATTTGTCTATAAATATACACTTATTGAGCATACTCCAGGCCTTGTGCTTAATTCTGGGGAAAGAGTAGAAAGCAAGACAGACAGACTCTTGTCCTCCCTTGGAGGCTAATATAAAGGAGAAATCCTACAGAAAAATACCTGCGTCAATGTGCTGAACCAAACAGCCATATTTATTCATTAAGTCACCCATCAGTAATAAAAGCTAATAGTTGCTCACTTAATAAACTAAGTGACTACCATGTGTCAGTTGCAATGAATGCCAATCACAGAAGCTTGTAAGTTCTTGCCTTGAAGATTTCACAATCTAGATGCTTACACAAATACAAATAATTTTGATACTTTATAAGAAATAACTTAATAAAAAACTGTGCAACTGTCTAAGGAAATACATGGGATAACACACCTTTATTATGCTAGGGAAAGGGAACTTGAGCCAGGCGAGGCTATATATTACTAACCTGAGTCTCAAAAAATGAGTAAGAGTTTGCCAGGCAAGGAATTTCAAAGGAGAAAACCATTGTAAGTGAAGTCACAGCACAGGGTACAGGACAGCGAAGGGGACGGAAAATGGGGTTAAGTTAAGTCATTCAGGGGTCAGTTCATGAAGAGTCCTGTATGCCACCATGCTATATTTATCCAGTTTATACAATTACAATGGAAGGTTTGGACCCTGGAAAATTTACTAAAAGGGAGGTCACCATAATTAGGTCTTAGTATAGAAAAATAACTGATGGCAGTGTGAAGGTTAAAAAGGGTAAAGTTCCAGAAGCAAAGAGACTCTGTTTTTAAAGCCTGATAGGTCAGGGTAGAGATGATAAAGACAGAGTAACTTTAAAGTTTCTTTTCCACTTTTCCATGAGAACCAGCTTTGCTGAAGCAAAGTTTGACCATGACCTCTGAGTAGTAAACAATGAATTTTAAGATAGTATTTCATTCAAATTACGACACAAGTATTTTTGCCTACATTTTTATCTAATTTCCCAAACAGGTTAATGAACATTAATTCTTAGTCTCTAAAGGGAAGCTTACCTGAGAAAGTCCTTTCACATTTATAACTGCAGATATATTTCAAAAACTTTAAAATAAATTGCATCTTTTTAAAAAATGGTATGAAAAATTTCTTCAGTTCCTTGCCAAACATTTTATTTCTACTGTTTTCAATAAGATTAGTGAATATGTCCCACACCTAGGTCATTTATTCTTTCCTAACACTACCCTTTGTCAACTTCCCATCACTTTCATTACTTCCAAGTTCCCCTGAAGTTATTATCAACTGTCTTATCTTCTACCTCATCACTGGTCACTGCCTGGACCAATGATTCCCAACAGAAGCAAAACAGACCCTTAGGGACATTTTGAAAGTTTGTGAGGAATTTTTGGTTGTCATAATAAGCTGGATAGGAGTGAGGGTATTTGGTGCATGGGGAACACTGATCCTAGAAGTCCTAAAATGTATAAGACGACACTGTACAACAAAAAACTGTCGGCATCCCTCAAGATCTTGAAAGATTCTACTGGACATTAAGTAGTGAAAAGCCTGTATATAGTCATCTCAGTCTAGGACTTTATTATACGTAAAATATATCATTTTTGTACCGTTTTAGTGAAGACTGAATTTTTCCAAAATGCAACTATCATGTAAACTGAGGTAAGATTCCACTTTGTTTTGTTCAAAGTTTTACCAAAAATTGTTCACAACTTGGGGAAAATGAGTGTGTTGATGCAAATGGTCCTTATTTGCATCTGAACTGCCAATGTAATACACCTGAAATCAGCCTGCATTTACAGCCATCACACTCAGTGATTTTTTTGCTTTGATGCAATATGCCAGCAACTGATTAGCACTTCCTTGTGTCTTCTGATGGAATCATGCCCGAACACTTGCATATTTAAGGAGTAGACATGTTATTTTCTAATAAAATACTTGTTTCACCTTTATGCTTCAATTAAAGCAGTACATTTTACCTACTTATATTTAAAAAATCACCAATATTATTTCTATCTTCAGAATGCTACAGGGCTCCAGCTGCCTTCCAAATCAGCCTAGTACTGAGATATTTCACTACTCCCCATAAAGAGATGACTTACACCTAACCTAGTATCTCATCAGGTTTATATCACTGACTGAATACTCCATTCAGAAAGGCTTATTTCTAAGGAGTCAGCAAGTAATAGTGGAACGAGTATAGGATTTGGAATCCTAGGTCTAATACTTATTAGGAGAATGATCCTGGATGAGCTGCTTACCACTTTCTGAGTCCCTGTCTCCTCATTTAAGTGAGAATTAAAAAGGACCTTCCTTACAGGGTTGTAGTAAGAAATGAATCAGACACAGCAGGAGCTCAGTTTGCCTTTTCAAACTTTTATCTGTCTTGTTCATTTACTTACTCCAAGGATGATACATGGCACTCAGCAGTTCTCAAATGTCTGCTGAATAAAAGCATACTGCTTTCTGAAACATTTCCAGGCAAACCCAGCTGACACTGTCCCAGAAATTTATCAGTTAATCAAGTAATGATTACTGAGCACTCACAACTTGAGTGCTTACTCGAAGTAAATACCCAGTCTCTGCTCTCAGAAAACAGAAAAATGATGGGAAATGACAGGTCAACATAAAAGGTGTCACAAGACAGTGTATGACTAGTCAAAACCAACCCTACAGACAGAAAGTGTGCTGCATCTAAAGGCAAGACATATTGCTGCGGGCTGGATCAGCATGGAACGTGGTGTGGAAAAGGGATAAAACAGCCATGTTTCCAGACTTTCTCTAACTAATCCATTCTTCTTACACACAGCTTGAGAGAACTTTACAATAGCCCAACCCATCACTCCTCTGCTCAAAGCTCATCAAAATAGTACCATTGCCCTCAGGATATCCCAGCCTATTCCTGTGGTTTACCAGCTTCTAGCGCCCATTTATCTGGGAACAACACTGATCAATAAGGTAGCCACTGACTACATGTGGCAACTGAGCCTGTGAAATGTGTCTAGTCTGAACTGAGATGTGCTGTTGGTGTAAATTTCACACTGGATTCCAAAAACTTAGTACCCCCCCCCCCCCAAAAAGTAAAACATCTCCATCTCATGAATAAACACTTCCTTTTCCCAGCTCTACTTTTCAGCCTGAATAAACCCCCTGCTATTTCCGGCTGGGCCCTTTCTCTGGTCTACTTTATAGCTACTACGACTCATAGCTGAAATACTTTTTCCTCTTCCCTGAGTTTACTGCCAGTCATTCTTCAGATCTTAGCTTTACATAGATGGTTACATCGCTTCCTCCAAGAAGCCTCCCCTGACCTCACCGCCTGGCCCCGAAAGACTGGGCTGGGGTCTCTTACGTGACGGGGAACATCCACCCTACAGTACTCATCGTGTTGCATCAGCAACTGCCTGTTTTCTTTTCAGTCTCCCCGACAAGAGTGGAAGCTCCTTGAGGGACCAGAGACTGGGCAAGCTTACTCGTCAACGCCAGGCACCGAGCAGCATCTCGGCTGAACAAGTGAGGGGTGGGACAAAGATGGTGAATGAACACCGGGAGGTCCCCGGTTCGAGGGTAAGGGGTGAGGCAGGGAGTAGAGGGGTTTCCGGGGGGCGCTAGCGGACAGGCTCCGGCAGCTTGGCGCGGGAGAGCGGCGGGAGCGCGGGCAGGACTCACCAGCCCCGGGTCGATGTCCGCGTCGGACCGCTTGGCGGGGGGC
The DNA here is from genome assembly GCF_048773025.1 of Camelus bactrianus. Taxonomy (NCBI): domain Eukaryota; kingdom Metazoa; phylum Chordata; class Mammalia; order Artiodactyla; family Camelidae; genus Camelus; species Camelus bactrianus. Next base: position 19,868,860 of record NC_133552.1, read on the forward strand.
GGCGAGTACTCGGCGTAGCGCAGACCTTCGCCGGCCGGGGCGACGCCTCCACGGGCAGCCATGACACAGAGGCGCGCGAGCCGCTCGGAGCGCCGCGCTGCCTACGGGGCGCCGCAGGGACAAACTAGTCAGGGCGGCTCCGTTCGCGAGTTTTACCTGCGCTGCACCCGCTGCGCTGGTGGAGGGCGGGGCCTCAGAGGAACTGGTTCTCACCTGGGCTCGGGGCAACTTGTGCAATCAAGGCCAAGTGTCAGGCTCCGAGCTGAAGCCCCTGGGTCCCGGAGGATTTTTGTTTGTTTGTTTCGGATTCACGGGTGTAAAGCCAACGTTGGGACTCCTGGGGCAATGAGTGGTGGGGCCTCGCTTCCTGATATTAGTTCTGACGTAGGTCTCATCTGATGCCCGACTAGGAGAGACTCAGAGTATAACTGCAGTGACTGAATCTCCCTGATGTATATAACCCACAAGAGACTTTTTTTCCCCACCACCAACTACGGATCATACTTCTGTTCAATACCGCAATTCTCCCATTCATGAGGGCGATGAAGTAGCAATTTGCTTATTCCACCCCTTCCTGGCATATGAATGGCTATATTTAAGATGAAACTACAAAGAAGAAACTTGTCTCTCTCCACAAATGGTTTTGTGGTAGCTTGGATATAGAAAGACCCATTTTATTATTAATTTTTAAGTAAAGCCTTTTGGAGCAAAAATTAACCAACGAATGAAGGCAGTGTGGCGCTTGCCAACTCCTGTACCAACTTGGCAGCTCTTTTGCCCTTTACATCCATTGCAAAAGCAGCATACAAGAAGAGAGAGCTTTTTTTTTTTTTAAGTGTTGAGGATTATGCTAACTTACTAATTTAGTTAATGTTACTAGCAAGACCAAGATGTTAGGGCCTGGAGGAATTTACAATCCAGTAGGGAAGATAGCACTAACATGGAGTGATTGTAATAAATTTATGCTGCATTGTACAGCAGTATAAAAAGGAGTGGACCAGGAGGATTGAAGAGATCTGAGTTCTGGTGTATCTTCTTTCATTTTCTAGGCTTGTGTTCCTGAACATGCCTATTAACCTCACCAAATCTCTCCTTATCTGTGGAAGGGAAGTAACATTTATCTAACATTCTGACTCAGGGAAATTATAAGGATAAAACAGGGTGGAGGGGATATGGAAGCAGTTTGTACAATGCATTTATGAAGAGAATTACCACCACAATGTGCTTGGCATTTATGCGAGGAAATGACCACTTTAAAAAAAAATTATTTATGGGGGAAGGGGGGAGGTTGGTTTATTTATTTGTTTTAATGGAGGTGCTGGGGATAGAACTCAGGACCTTGTGCATACTAAGCACACGCTCTACCACTGAGCTATACCCTCCCCCAGGAAATGGCCACTTTTAACTAGGGTCATCAGAGAAGGGTTGATGGAGACTTAAACACTGAGATGATCAGAAAAGAATGGGTAAGACGTTTTTAGATGAATGAGGAAGAGGGCTGGAAATTTCAGCTGGAAACAAACACAAAGAAATTAAAAAGGTGGCATGTAGAACTGTGTAAAAAAAAAAAAAGCCAAGACTTCAGAAACATGACCTTATGACAGAATTAATTTTCATTAGTCTGATTCATAAGTATCAAGGACACTGGTGAACTAAGTAAATGAATTGGATTGGGACCCACAGGTCATTCATTCATTCATTCACCCAGTCATATATCCAATAAATATGTATTAAGCATCTGTTGGGTATCAGATACTCTACAATTCGTTGAGTATACAGTGTCAAGAAAACAAATAAGTTCGCTGATTCCTTGGAGTACACGGACTGTGAGAGGGTTACAGTCCTCCCCAGTGGCTGGGCCCTCGCAGTCACAGGCTGCCAGCCTGGAGCCAAGGAGCAAGTAAAGCATGAACGAGGTCAGCCGAAGCTCCTCTCAGCTGCTGGCCCTGCTCGAGAACTGGAGGGAAGCTTCCAGTGCAGAAGTCAGGAAAAGAGGAGAAAGAAGAATTGGGCAAAAGAATAGCTTGGTGGAGGGGAAGTGGGCTCAGCAGGGACACACCTCGGCTCAGACCCCTACCCACTGAGAGCAGACTGCTGACTGCTTCTAGACTTGCCCCAGTTCCCCTGATGCCTTGGGCATCTCCTCCTACAGCAACAGCTGGATGTAAAGAAAAATCTTCCAGAAAGACTACTCAGTTCTCAAACTTTGGTTCTTTGCTAAGGTCACCCTCATCAGCACACGCACACACACAAAAAGGATGGAAAAAAGAACAAGTAAGTCCTCTGTCTTCTCAAAGGGATCTCTTCCTAATCTAGCAAAACTCACTTCCCTAGCTTCCCTGAGAATGAAGAGGAATCCTTGGGCTTTGGAAGCCCAAATGGGGAGACATATTAAATTTTTATTGGCCTGTTTTTATTAGTTACATCACTTCAGAGATAGGTAATTTATGTTCAATAGACTTCCTAAAAGAAAAGCAGATATTGGTAATACATCTTAGAAATACCTCAGGAAAAAAATGTTTTAAAACATCCTGGGTTCAATCCCTAGTACCTCCTTTAAACAAACAAACAAATAAACAAACAAACCTAATTAACACCCTCCCCCCCAAAAAAAGACATTTGGCAAGGAAAAAAAAAAGTTGACCTTCCTGTGCCTCGGTTTTCATCACTAAAGTGGGAGATGGTAATAGCACCTCCCGTGTGAGAATTACATGAATTAACTCTTGCAAAGCTCTTAGAATATTGCCAGATACCTAGAAAGTTCTCAAAAAGCGTTAGTTACTATTTTTCTTATATCAGCACTTTCAGCTGTTTGTTTCCTACAAGGAAACATTTTCTTCCTCCTGCCCCCACCCTGACTGTTGTGTTTGATTTCCATGTGGTTGTCTTGTCTTTGAAATGATAAAATTTGATTAGACATCACACAGCGATAAAGTGAGTGTGGGAGGAAAAGGAGTTGTTTTTACAGAAATGAAATTAAATGCTTTGGAAAAACCTTCTAAAAGCAGGTTACAAAAAAAAAAAAAGAAAGAAAGAAAGCTGTCAAATTGGCAGACTTAAGAGAATTACAAAAATTGATTGTAACTCTACACTCAGTTTGCTTTTTGGGAGGGAGGGTAATTAGGTGCTATTTATTTATTTAAATCTTTTTTTTTTTTTTTTAAATGGAGGTACTGGGGATTGAACCCAGGACGTCATGCATGCTAGGCACACACTCTACCCTAGAACTATACCTTCCCTCCTCAGTTTGCTTTTAAAATGTCTTGTTCCCCCTTTATTTTAGCAAACCCAAATTAGTAATCATAGAGGATAGATGATCAATATGGAAGAAACTGAGGCAAAACTGAATCAGAGGACTGACACCCAAGTAAGAGCCTTTGGCGCTGTAGATAAACAGAGTACATCATGAACAAACAGACTGGATACATTGTATGTCTGTTGTATTAACATTTCAAAGGTGGTGGGGGAGGGTGTTATTAGAAAAAAAGTCTAAAAAAGCTCATTAAGGGAAATGATAAATAAAAAAGTTGTGAAACTGATTTATAAGTGATGTTTAAAAAAATAATGTTTAAAATATGTATCATTACTGTTATGATCCAGATTTAATTCGTTTTTCAATGAATCCACCAACCACCATGCCGGTCTGGTCAGAAAAGAGGCCTGTACTGTGACAAAGTGCAGTGGGCGCAAAGGAGAGGGGGCCAGAAGAGACCCAGGCAGGAAGTTGGAGAAGCCAGTGCTCAAGCTGGCCATGGAAGGGTGAATACCAGTTTGCTGGATTGGTTAAGAATGAAGCAGGATTGGGGAAGGAGGTAGGAGACAGCATGGTCAATGAACAGTACTGCAAATCATTGAGTTTTGCTAAACTTTAAATACAAAGAAGACAACGAAGATGGGTAAGGGTGGACAGACAACCAGACAAAGGCCAGATAGTGAGCAGCTTTATTTAATAAGAAAAGGCACTTAGAATTTCTCTTATAGGTGAAGGCAAGACATCAAAAAATGTCAAATGTGGGGGTGACATGATCAGATCTACATGCTAGGAAGATCGTTCTGTTAGTGATGCAGGATCAATGGGCCAAAACTAGAGGGGGGACATCAACAAGAAAGTTACTGCAACAGCCTGAGTAAGAGATGTTTAGGCTTGAACCAGGACAGTGGCAGGGACATTGTACTGGGTGGTGCATAAACTCTATTGGCTTCCTTCCTACATTCTATCCCTCTTGGCCCCACCCAACAAAGACCAACAAGGATTGATTCTGTCCTCTACTCTCAGGGTGGGCCCACCACTCTAGCCATGGTGCTTGTTTCAGGGATGGGCACGTAGCCCTTCTGGGACACTGGGATTATGGGAGAGGTTTGCTGAGTGCTTCAGGGAAAGAAGCTTCTTCTCTGTTGGGCTGGACATGAGCAGAGAAGTGTGAAGCCTTAATAGTGGTTGGCAATCATTTGACAACCATGAGCTCGAGTGACCAGTAATTTATCATCCATTTGGATTTTATCGTCAATCAGATGATTAGGTTTTTAAAAAGACTGTTTGTCACTCTGTGATTCACTTGGATATTTGCAAAAATGTTCATCCTTTGGGACTTAGGTAGGATGACAATGAAATGCTCTGCCTTAATGATACTCACTGAGCCATCTGTGACAAGGAAATACAGCTGAAGAGTGATTTCAGGACTATATGCCTCATCCTACAGAAGATTTTAAAAACAAAGAAGTGAATCTGAAGGAAGTCACCCGGGGATAAGCCAAACCAAATCGTGTTTTCATTTTTTTTAAATTGTTTTTTTTTAATGTGTTTTCATTTTTTTAACTTCAACATGCCTTTGCAGTTGACTGACTGCCAATAACTGGAAAGCTGGGTTTGGCTTAAGTCAAAGGCAGTAAAATAAGTGCCCTTCATGGAGGTGTCCAGTGTCTAAACGTGGAAAATGGGTATCAGTGTCCTGTAGATTTGTCTAATGGTCACCGAGGGCAGCATCTGCTGCTCAGGTGCCAGCGAGAGATAATTCCATGAAAGGAAATCTGGCACCAGTACCCATATGTTATTTTCTGGATCCAATTTACATTTTGTGCTTTTGCCTAACTGAGCCAAAACAGCATACGCCGTGCCAAACCCGGTTTTCTGATTATTTTCAGGCTGATTGAATCTGGCGTATGACATGGTTTTATCTAATTAACCCACATGTGGTACAAAACAAAACAAATTTGAAATGGAAAGCTCTTTCTGCCTCTATTGAAAGACTGAGGTGAATATATAATTATTTTGTCCTCCTCTTTCAGCCAAGTTCACAGTTGAAAGAGGAGGTCTTTTATCTACTCAGTAGCAAAACAAATTCTTCTCTGTCTTACCTGCCTATTTTCATTACAATTTATTGTGTTTTACACTTTCCCAAATCCAGCCCTTCCTTTGTCTCTCTCAGTCCCCAAAGGAGGAGAAATGTATGGAAGATACGTTCCCAACTGTGGTATGATAAGAAATGTATTTGATCTTTGTCCCTAGTTCCTGGCACAAAGGTTTTTAAACCGTTGGAATTTCCAGCTATAAGGGCCTTTTGCTATTTCTAAGGAGCTCCTTCTGAGCACATCTTGTTGTTGGCATTTTGGTGCATTTTAGGGTGGGTCCCCTCTGTGGCCTCAGTCTGCATGCAGATGGTCCAAGTGATTAGAAAGTTGGAACATTCCGCTCCCCTCCCCCTCCCTGCTACTTCTGGGGATGAGAAGGGGGCAGGCTGCAGATTAAGCTCTGTAAAAACTCTTGAACAAGGAGATTTGATGAGTTTCCAGATTGGTGAACTCAGCCACAAGCCTGGAGGGTGGTGCCCCGCTAGTTCCCAGGTGACAGAAGCTCCTGAACTTGAGACTATTCCAAACCTCACCCTGATACAGGAAAAACATGTGACGTGTGAGGAAGTCCATGTCCCAAGTCTTGGTTAAGTCCCTGGGACGTGCCCCACCAAGTGTGGGTCCTTGGGTTCAAGTCGGAAAGAATTCAAGAGCGAGCTACAGTTGAGTAAAGGTAGATTTAGTTAGAGAGATACATGCAGCATAGAGTGTAGGCTGTTTCAGAAGGTGAGAGAAAGGCCACGAGGTGTGGGGGTTGGATGCTCAGACTGAAGTAGAAGTAGGTACACACTCCATAGACAGAGTGTGGGCTGTCTCCGAAGATGAGGGAGGGAGAGAGGTGGTGAGGGGCAGTGTTGCCAGTTTTTATGAGCTTGGAAGCTTCACATGCCAACAAGTGGGAGGACTATTCCAACTACCTCGGGGAAGAGTCTGGGTTTCCCAGGAGTTGGGCCAGTGCCCACTCTTTGACCTTTTATGACTAGCCTTGGGACTGTCATGGTGCCTGTGGGCAAGTTATTCACCATACTAACATATTACAATGGCTGTATATTGAAGCTCAAGGTCACTGCAAGTCAAATCTCCCTCCATCTTGAGCCTCAATGCCTACTGGGGGTTGAATCTTCCACCATTTTGGTGTTAATTGCTGTGTCATTCTTTGAATGGCTGTGCCCTGCCCCCTTCCCTCCTGTCTCAACCCTATTACCTCTTCATCTGGGTGTTTTTCGGTATCCTTTATAATACCCTCTATAATAAAGTGGTAAATGTAAGTAACTGTTTCTTTGAGTTCTGTGGGTCTCTCTAGCAAATTAAGCAAACCCATGGAGGGGGTTGTGAGAAGCCCCAGTTTATAGCCAATCGGTCAGAAGCACAGGTCACCTGAACTTGCAGTTGGCATCTGGGGAGATGGGGGTACAGTCTGTGGGACTGAGCCCTTAACCTGCGAGATCTGATGCTATCTCCGGGTAGTGTCAGAATTGAATTAAATTGTAGGACACCCAGCTGGTGTCACAGAATTGCTTGGTGTGAAAAAATCCTGCTCTCTTTCGGTCTGCACACATGCACACACACAGACATATACACATTTGGTGACCAGAAGTGTCAGAAGTGAAGCGTTCCGTATGAACAAAGAAGAACAAAGAGCGTTGCTCACCACTAGTTCTACGAAGTTCTAGAAGGGTTAAGTTGTAACCCACTGCACTCGCTGAGGGACAGTGCGCTGAAAGGAAATTAAGACTATATAACAGGATGAAGCCCTCTGTGCTTTGGACAAGCAGGCATCTTAGATAGTTAGATGCATATCTCAGGAAGAATTTTAATGACCTCAGGCTCTTGCATTTTCCCATACACAGAAAAGCATTAAAATCATTAACTTGAGATGTTTGTTCTTTGTAATTAGCAGTAATCTGTTACCTAGGTATATGCTTGATTGCACATATTTCCTAGCCAAAACATCATATATAAAGTGACTTCTCCCCCACCTCTTTGGAGCGGTTTCCTCAGAGCTAACTAACAGTGGCTGTCTTCTGGGCTCTAGTCCTCAGCAGGACCTTGAATAAAACTTGATGAAATAAAATTCATGTTTTAGAACAAGACAAGAAAAATTTAAACATAAAATTTGAGCCTCCTCCTTCCCCTTTAGTGAGTCTTGTGCATCTACATTCACTAAATCTCCTTAGGAGATAACATTTCCTTTGTATCTCATCGACGGTCACAACTTTTTAGGAGACAGCTTCCTTCTTAATCTTGTGAGGGGCCACAAGGACCCTTGACCCACTAATCACTTTTCACATGTAGATCCGGATTGTGTAAACTGTCAATAATATGTCATTATATCCCTTTGTCTCAAAAACTTATATAACTGTGTTTTGACCTCTAACTGGTGGGAAAGTCCTCAGAGCTCTCTGAAAGACTGTCTCCATGGTTACAATCCCCAGGTTGCCTCAAATAAAACATTTGGTGTTCTTTCTTAGATTGACTATTGATTAATTTTTTTCATTAACAAACTCAAACTCACAACTGTTCTGTTGTTTGTCTTTCTGTAAGTCAACATGTGTGAGCGGTAAAGGAGAAACACACAGGAGTGTTTTTTCCTTTATACTAATAAACACATGAGCTTGTAGGGGAGCAGAATTACTCTCCCCACCAAATATGTCTCATGGCGTATTAATTATCTTAAGCTGATTATTTTCTAAGAAAGAGCAGACTGGGAAGAACTCTAAAAACCGACTAGGTGGTACTCGTTTGTAAGAGATGCTTACATTTGTAAAGGAAATCTCCATTTGAAAGGGTGTTTCCCTCTGTTCCAGAAGATGATCAAATCTCCAGAAGCTCTTATTAGTGAGGAAAGAAATGACAAATCTGCATCACAATCACCTTTATTTGCTGTGCTTTTCCTGGCAACTTCCCACAACTGACTCTCCCCACCCTTTACATCCTCTTTCATCTTTACCTAAGGATGATATTTAAGGTGAGGACTTTGGTCATTTTGACAAGTTACTCATTTTTTCTGGATGTCTCCCATGTATATATGTTATTAAACCTTGTTTGATAGTCTCCTATTAGTCTATTTCAGGTCAATTTAATTCTTAGATCAGCCAGAAGAACTTAGAAAGATAGAGGAAAATTTTTTCCTCCCCATCAGGCTGTTGGTTTAAAAAAAATCTTAAAACTGGATAAGAGAGTCTACCATATTTTGAAGAAGAATGTTAAGCAAAGTAGAAGTTCAACTATCAATCTAGGGTTGTAATTCTCTCATCCTTGTTATATCATGAAATAGTGGTCTGCAAGCAGGCATCATATTCCTCACCAAGAATTGCGTCAGAATGCCTCACACATGGTGAGCACAGTGGTATTCAGTACTGTTTTGTGTTGACGGCAGCAATAACATTGGTAGAGCAGGAAGTGGTACATAGCCACCATTTTTAAAGAGAGAACTAGTCTCTAAAATGATGCTAAAAAATAAAATGTACATTAAACAAATCCTCTAGATTTGGGGGGGATATGCCAGGGGTAACTTGGTTGGCATGGCCACCATGGAAGGTGGGGTCTGGGTTTAGTGCGTGCGATGGGGTCAGGGGTGACAGGAACTCAGCCAGTGCAACCCCTGTGTGCTGTGAGGCTGAAGAGATGACCCACACGGTAAGGAGTCCTGTGAACATATGAGGAGACTGAGCAAATAAGTACATGCTTTAAAGATAAGGGAAATCCGGTCATTCATTTCTGAAGGGATCTGAAAAAGGGAAGATTAGAAAATCCCTGTGGTATTTTGATTGAAAGTAGTGTAAACCCATAGTTTTATATTTATATCATTGTCTATCTGTGTTAGTTCCCTATTGCGGCTGTGAACGAAAAATACTGCAAACCATAAATCATATCAGTAAACAAAGAATGCTGAAACCATCAGGTCATCAGCGGCTGCTGTCACCCCTCAGTGAAGACAAGCCTGCAGCCTGGCCTCTGCAGCCACTCACAGTGGTGCACCCTGAGGGGACTCAGAATAAGAAGGGACTGGATGCTGGCCCTAGATAGCTGTCAAAGGAACGAATTCAATGGGCCCAAATGTTTGCTTCCTCCCATACATAGAAAAGCGCTAAATCCTTTAACTTGAGATGCCTGGTTTTCTTTAGTTAACAAGCAATCTTTTAATGTTCCAACTGTCTGGTCTTTGTTGTAAAGCTCCTATATATCCTAGATCCTCCCCTACCTCTTCAGAGCAGTCCCTCAGAGCATCTGAGAGGCTGTCATCCCAGGCTCGAAGGGGTTCAAGTCCTCAGAAATGTCCGCCAAATAAAACGTAACCCTCAATTTTAGGCTGTCAGTTTATTTCAGTCAACACTGCTGTAACGAATTACCACAAACTGAGTGGCTTAAAACACCTACTTATCAGCTCACAGTTCTGTAGGTCAGAAATCCAAGCGGGCTTGGCTGGGCTCTCTGCTCAGGGTATCACAAGACCAAAATCAAAATGTCATCAGGCTGGGCTACTATCCAGGCTCTGGGAAAGACTCTGCCTCATTCAGGTTGTTGGCAGAATTTGGTTCCTTGCAGTTGTAGGACTGAGGTTCCTGTGTCCTTTCTGGCTGTCAGCCGGGGCCATCCTCAGCTGTTGAGACTACCTGCATCCTTCAACATGTCGTGCTGTTACCGAACAAAAGTTTGTGTGCCTGACACACAGTGAGGCCAAACAAACCGAAACATCAGAGTTTGGAGCAGAGAAAGTTTGATTGCAGGGGTGAGCAAGGAGGACAGGATGGCTTCTGCCCAAGAAAACCCTAAATTCCCCAATTGTTTTTGGAGCAAAGTTTTTACAGGCAAAATTTGTGGTCAGAGCTGCAGGGCATGTAACTTTCTTCTGATTGGCTGGAGGTGAGGTAACAGGGCGGTGCTCCAGGAATCTTGTGCACCTGGGTGGGGGCCTTAGCGCTTGCAGAAGAACTCAAAGAAAATCGATTCCACAGAACCCCTCAGCCCAATCCACCAAGTGATGCTGCAACGAGAAGTCTGTAAGTCAGAAAAGGCTCTCACCTAGTGATGCTGGAGTCCTAACCTTGGGCTTCCAGCCTCCAGAACTGTGCACAATAAGTTTCTGATGTTTATAAGCCACCGGGTCTGTGGTATGTTGTTATAGCAACCCAAACGGGCTAAGACAGTATCTTTTAATCCTCTTTTCGTTGCTGGATGGTGTCTCCTTTAAAATAATCAATATGATCACACGGAGCTAGAGAGTGAGGAGAGCAGTAGAGAATTCGATGAATTAGACTTGAAGCCTGATTTTGGAACTAACACAACACAGAAACTAACACAGTGCCTGTCAATGTTTGACACAGAGTAGTAGCCCAGTAAATGTGTGTGCAGTGTGTATGTGTGGTGTATTCATTCTGAGTTGCTTGCTTCAACTTTAAAACGGAGAAACTAACATTCTTCACAGGTTATATCAGGATAAATAATGAGCTAATAAATGGAAAAGTTCTTTTTTAGATTCTCAACCCTCCTGTAGAGCACATTTATATTACCTGTAAAAATGTTACCCTCTCACTGTTACAAGACTAAATTTGCAGATCCAGATTATCCAGTAGGCTATTGTTAACTTGTCAAATAATAGCTATAAAAAAAATTTAGGATTTCCAGTGTGGAATGATCACATCTGGCCCTGAAATCATGTAAAAGCAAATGGGTAGGAGAGGTTTTATAGAGAAGGAAACAGGTTCAGAGGAGACCAGTAATTCGCTCATTCGCTTAAAGGTCATGTACCCTTTAAGAATAAGAGACAATACAGGTACATTTCTTGTTTAAAATTCCCCAAGTCCCAGTGTCAGTCATCTCTTTAGAGTATGGTTTAAATACAGTTTAGAATACAGCCAGAATTAAACACTGGTCTGAAGCACAGATTGTTGATGGTACCTGAGAACTCATCTACCTCTTACATTTATAACAGGATACATTTGATTGCTTCATTTATTTCCCCAGGGGCTTAAAACTCAACCTTCGCATTTCATAAGCCAGAAGCACGTGTCACTTGGATTAAATACACCCTGGAAAGGGATAACAGCATGATGACCCAAGGTCTTTTGCTTCACAAAAAGCATTGCTGACAAACACAACTAGGAAATAGAAAACACCGTGTTTTGTTTGGGTCTTAACTTTGTTTTCATGGCCAGATTCTGCATGAGTATGCAAGGCTTTGCGACAAAGTCTGTTGGATTGTTTTAACCTGAACGGAGCCCCCAAACCTTTATTGGATACTGACATTGTACAAACGGTACCACTTTCCTAGCATTTTAGGTGTCTTGCCTACATTATAGCCATGATAATTTATTGAAAGCAACAGGGACTTAGGGTGAGGTGGGTTTTCTCTTCAAAATGCTTTATTTTTCACAACATGGTGCCACAAAGCCCATCTCACTGATGTGATGTACCTGTCCTCCAGCCAAAAGACCAGGGTGAACTTTTGGGGTCCGCTGCACAGGGTCTGAATGAAACCATACTCTGACATGCAGACACACCACATATGTATTTGGAAGGAGTTCCAAAAGCACTGTTTAAATAATTAGACATTTCTGACATCAATAAACAATTTTTATACCTTTACTCTCCCCACATTCTCCTGAAGAGTGTCAGGCATTAAATCTACTCCCATAGCCTGTGTTTTAGTACATTCTGGGTACACATTTCATTATCCTTCCCTCACAGACCAGCTGACGCGTCTTCTGCTGTACACTACAACACCTACTCTATCACAAAAAAGCCCAAATTGTCATTCTGCTTGCATACAGCCTTGTGGTCTTAGCCTCATGTTCTGAGAAATGACCTACTAGAAGCAATCTGAAATAAAAGTTCAAGACTTCTCCCTATATGTTGTCTATTTTTCAGCCTTCTAAGCCATCTCTTCTATTACAGTTTAGTGACTTCTCTCTAATGTCTTTCTGGACAAAAAGCAAACCAAGAGCTGTTCCTAAAGATGCCGAGAAGGATGACTTACTAGCTGGAGGTTTCTTCATCTGCACAGATCCCCAAGCCTTGGCTGTACACTGGAATCCCTGGCAAGCCTTCAAGACTCCCGATGTCCAGGCTGGACCCCTGATCAGTTAAATCTGGCTTCTGGCGTGGCCCCAAGCCCCAGTGATTCCAAGGTATAACCAACATTGAGAACTATGCAGCTAGAAGATAAAGAGCTGGTTTACCAGCTGCTAGTCAACAGCTTTTCCACCTTGTCTGTCACCCTGTTCCTGGTTGGAGTTGAGATTTGGAGATTCAGATGTGTTTGTTTGTTCTTCCATTTCAGCGTTGACCCCACACCACTGGAACATCAGCCTGGTTCACTGGATACCTGTATATTTGTTCTATCTGACCAGCCTGGACCTGGAGTGAGCAGGGAGAGAATTCTAATTCTCCTTTGATATCTTTTCTCCTCTTCTTCTATAGTGACAACATTGCTTCTATAATCTAAAGCGAGGGGATGGGACATCCAAACTCCCTTTTCTGTCTATCACACCCTAGGTAAATTCATCCAATCATGTCACTTTGAATACACACTATATGCCGATGAGGTCCAAATTTATATCTTCAGTCTGGACATCTCCCTTGACACCCCACTGGGCTTGAACAATTTACTCTCTTTGGGTATCTAGGATGCTGTTAAAACTTAACATGTCCAAAAGCGAGCTCACGTCCCCCTCACAGCCATCCCCAATTTAGCTGATGTCAACTCCATCTTTCTAGCTACTAATGCCAAAATATTTGATATCATCTTTATTTCTGTACAATTCTCATCCAACCTGTGCTTGTCCATCCTACTTTCAAATTCCTGTTCATTACCCTTTAAAAAATTATCCCAGAATCTAGCCATTTCTCATTACCTCTCCTGCCGTCATGCTGGCCAAAGCCACCATCATTTCTCATCTGGATTATCTCCATACCCTCTCTACTTTCCCCCTTGCTTTCTTCCTTGATTTCCTTCAGTCTGTCCTAAATAATCATTGGAGGCCACCTTGGAGGCTAGCTACCATGGTATGCCCATTGGTCCCCAAAGATTCATATCTCTTCCACGTGAATAATATATTCACCACCTCCCAAACCCCTACAAGTCTCATTCCATTAGATCATCAGCTCAAATCTAGAGTCTCGTCACCTAATTTAGGTCTGGTGCACGTGAGGCTCCTCACATGTAGTTACTTAGGTATAGCGCCTCCAGTGTAGTTTCTCTTGACCTGAAGACCTAGAAAGTAAAGGGACAAGTCATCTGCCCCCAATATATCCAACATAAAATGGTGGGATATGCATCCGATAACCAGGATAGATACCCTGTTCAAACGGGAAAAATAGAAGGCAAGTAGGTGTCACTGGGCTATAGCAATTCTGAAATCCAGCGGTGTACAGATGGGCATTTCCTCCATAAGGACTCAAAACCTTCCTCCATTAGGCCTCGTAACTCTCCATGGCATTTCTTTACACCCTCTGGGGTTCAACTTCTGTCCTTTGAGTCACCTTTCCTCTTCCATGATAGGTCTCCCATGTGTGCAGTTGTGTAGTTTTTTCAGACTGACTCCTGTCAGTACAAAACTTTTTTTTTTTTTTCATTTTGTAACATATCTATCTCTTTCAGTCCAAACTGGTGGTGTTTCTGCAAATACAGTTCTCTCAAATGGCCTGAGGTTTTTGTTTGTTTGTTTGTTTTTAAATGAATCTTATTTGGGTTATTCCACTGGACAGAAAACACATCTTGGCTTTTGTCTTGAAGGACAAACTTTGAAGGACAACACTCTTAAGCTTCTGAAACTTTTATTCTTTGAATGATTCCCAGAGATATTTATTACCTTAGATCAGTCTTTTCTTTCTTTTTCTTATAGTAACTTTATTTATATTTCATGGAGGTACTGGGGACTGAATCCAGGACCTGGCACATGCTAAGCATGTGATCTACCATTGAGCTATACCCTCCCCCCCACCTTAGATCATTCTGATGTCTTAGCAAAGGAATTAATAGCCACTCTCTCAGCTTCCTCTTTAGATGAGGCTTTCATGATGGTGTTCTGATTTGAGCTCTTCAAAAACTCATTTCTTACTACTTGGCCATAAAGAAGAATAAAATATTGCCATTTGCAGCAGCATGGATGGACCTGGAGATCGTCATTCTAAGTGAAGTAAGCCAGAAAGAGAAAGAAAAATACCATAAGATATCACTCGTATGTGGAATCTAATAAAAATACCCAAAAACAAAAACAGAAAGAAAGAGAGAGAGAAAAGAAGGCACTAATGAACTCATCTACGAAACAGAAACAGACTCACAGACATAGTAAACAATCTTATGGTTACCAGGGGAAAGCAGGTGGAAAGAAATAAACTTGGAAGTTTGAGATTTGCAAATGTTAACCACTATATATTTAAAAATAGATAACAAATTTCTTCGGTATAGCACAGTGAACTATATTTAATAACTTGTAATAACCTTTAATGAAAAAGAATATGAAAATGAATATATGTATATATATATATATGAATGGGCCATTGTGCTATACACCAGAAACTGACATATTGTAACTGACTATACTTCAGTAAAAAAGAAAAAAACTCATTTCTTAAATTTAGCTTAGTTTGCCATTTAAGAGAGAATTTCCCAAACCAGCAAGTCCTGACTCCTTTTTAATAATCCTTCATTTAAGTTATCTCTCCCCTCTCATATTTTATTATAAACAGCAAAAATAAATTAGGCAGGATCTTCAGCATTCTGCCTGGTAATCTCCTTGGCAGTTCATTAGGTAAATTTTCTAGTGTCCACATTTTCTGTAGGCAGCAGTGTTGCTAGGCTAGCTACCACGGTGTAACAAAGATCCCTTATTCTCCAGTTCCTGATAACATTTCCCTTCATCTTTCACTGGCAGCCTCCTCAAAGCCTAATAGGCTTACTCTAACAGTCTATTTAATGGTCCTAAACTTGCACTATCTTTTCCCTCAAAGTCCTTCCAGCTCCTGCTCTCTGTTCCAAAGCCAAACCCATGTTATCAATTTTTGTTAAACTGTACCACATTGCCAGGTACTAAAGTCTGTATTAATTCCCACTGCTGCATTACATTTAGTCCGAATTTGGGGTAGGAAGCAAGAATCACTGCAGGCCATCTTGAAATCTGATTACTTAACAATATTTAACACACTACATATATTATTTATTTTGTTAGTTGTCAAGAATGAAAGCTTTATTATGGCAGGGCTTTTTGATGGGTTGATGCACTTGTTTATTCCCAGTGCCTGGAACAGTGTCTGGTACATACTAGGTACTCAACAAATAAGTTTTCAATGACTGGATTAAGACTACAATTTTTGGGAGAAAAAAAAAAAGACTAAATTTTTGGTTTGGATCCCATCACTGCCACCAACAAAACAAAACAAGAATAAAAACAAAACAAAACAAAAACCTCCCCCTACGCCCCCCTAAAGCCAAAGGGAACCAAAGGAGGAAAAAAGTTACATCTCTTGTAACTGGGTTTGGCATATAACTAAATTTTGACCAGTGAAATGTCAGCAGAAGTGATAAGTGCAATCTCTAGGTGCATACTTAAAGGGATTGGACTTGTCCTCCAGTTTCGTTTTCTTCCTCATCACTGGCTGGATTATTTATGCAGTAGATGAAGATAAGAGAATCACCCTAGAGAAGGCAGAGCAACACAGTAGAAGCCTGGACCCTTGAAGTCATAGAGTCACTATATAGCCCTGGCTTTGTGCATGTCAGGACTGGCATATAAGAGCAGCTTCTCAGATGTTTAGATCACAATTAATATTGCAGCTAAATCTATAATCTAACCAATACAAGTCACATGAGTGAGGGAGGCTAGATAGAAGTACAATGACACCTGAAAATGGCCTGAGGAAGAAACATAATGGCCTAATACTATTTAGAAGGTGACAATATAGACCCCCTATTATACGATAGTACACTGTAGGAGCTTACGACAGTTTATGAATCTATTGTTGATAGACATATGAGCTGTTTCTAGTTTTACACTCCCATGAATGATGCTCATATGAACATTCTTGTGCATGACTTGGTGAACACATATACAAGTGTGGAATGGCTGGAAAAGAAAATATTCAGCCTCAGGTGATTTTGCCAAATAGTATTCCAAACAGGTTGTACTAATTTACAAGCCCACTAGCAGAACATGAGAATTTTGGTTGTTTCACGTCCTTGCTCACGATAGTTTTTCCTCTTTCATTTTAGCCATTCTGTTGAGTGTGTCTGGAGGTATCTCATTGTAATATTAATTTGTACTTCCCCCATGACAAATGAAGTGGGACTCCTTTTCGTATATTTATTAGACATTTGGATATCTTTTTTCGTTTGTAAAGTGCTTGTTCGAGTATATTGACCAGCTCACTTTATTTTTTGAGTTTAAATAATTTATTGAGTACACTACATTGCATACATGGTACTGAACACTTTGTACTTACCTAATGTATATAACAACACTATTCAGTAGGTCTTATAACTCTCATTCTCATTTTACAGTTGAAGAAACTGAGGCCCTGAGATGTTCAGTAATCCACCCAAAGCCTCTCAGTTGTAAGTGGTAGAGCCAAGATGTAAACACAGACCTATCTGACAGCCTAAAGTTTGAACAGCAAACCCTTGGTAGATACGTTTAAGGCTCACTCTCTCTTTCCTTGGACTTCATGTTACTTCATTATCTTAACCACTTTCAGGGATTGTCTTACTGGTACCTCAAGGAAAGGAGCCACATAGTAGATGGGCTACTGAGGACCACTCAGAAGAGTCCTGAACTCCGACCTGTG
This sequence comes from Camelus bactrianus, assembly GCF_048773025.1. Lineage (NCBI taxonomy): Eukaryota > Metazoa > Chordata > Mammalia > Artiodactyla > Camelidae > Camelus > Camelus bactrianus. The sequence continues at coordinate 19,885,993 of NC_133552.1, forward strand.
CAGTATACCTATGGGGAATCCCAACCCCAAGTCACACAAGTCAAGTCAAATAGGAGAACCTTGGGTTTTATCCATAGAAATAGAAGTCTTGTCAGCTTCCAGAAGGTATTAGGGATGGAACAGTGTCACAAAATGTCTATGAGGTGCTCAGTACCATCCAGTTATGCCAATGGAGTTCCAGCTTCACTGGGGACTATACTTCTGGGCCAGGCATTTATGCGTTGGGAGGTAAAACCATATACTGCTTTATTTCTATTCTGAACGGGATTTCAAGATAAAACACACTAAGGATATAGCTCTGTAATGTTTTAGCAATTGAAAGCCAAGAGCTGCTGGAACTGAAGTTAAGAACGCTTTGAGGACAAATTTAAGTATTATTAGAAAACATATAAAGCTCTTGCTTCGACACCTCAAAAAATAACTTCCATTTATATGGCATCAAGGTGCAATTTATGAACCACTTTCACATACGTTATCTCACCTGGCCCTCACAAACCCCTAACGGTAGATTGGACAGGTGGTAGTATTACGATTAATAATTCCATCTTACAAATGAAGCATCCAAAGCTCAGAGAGTTTTAGTGTTTGCCTGGGGTCACAAAACTCTTGAATGGCTCTGCCTGGTCTCAAGGTCAGGTCTTTTGTCTTTTTCCTCTGCTCCCCACATTCTCTTACAGACCTGGTGATATTTACAAAGGACTGTGAATGCGCACACAAGAGTTAAAGCATCAGAGCAACTAGGAGTTCCCTAAGAAGGGGCACTTTTGGAAAAGGCACAGTGGCTGGGTGAAAAAAAGACAGTCCTCTGGAGAGTTTCCATTTGATTCACTTATCACAGCTAAAGAAACAGATCAGGGGAATCTCTCTCCCAAGCCACTGACAGAATCTTCAGAAGTTTTTCCAAAGGGGGATTCCTCTCTCCCTGCAGCTGGTAGAGGTCTTGTGACAGCTACTACACAGTGTTAGAACCCAGAGGTGCAAGCAACTACCTATTCCTCAGATTTGAATTTACAAACCAAGAAATTCTGCCAGCTGCCAAAAGATAGGAAACATGGAAAGCACATTTCTACAGCCCTCATTTCCCCAAGTGACAGTGCACATTGTCACCAGCAAAATAGAGGGGACAGGTGTACAGCTTTCCATTCTTAAGCAGAATTCTTTGTGCTACACTATGAAGCTCACTATTTTAACGCTGCTAAAGAAAAGGAATTTGAACCCAAATTAACATGTCTGCTATTCATGAAAATTTGACATGTTGTATAAATTACTGTCATTGTATAGATCATTTGATCATGTAATTATAGAGATGCATATTGGAGCATTAAGGTTTTTATTAATGTCGATTCTGTTAAGTTTAGCAACTTTGACCAAATCGTGTCGGAAAATAATATGCAGCTGCTCATTGGGAAAATTATAGTAATTGAGGTGCATTCCAAATCCTGAATTTTATCAAAAAATATATTTTGTCACAATCATCTTGCAAAATGTAAAAAGCTAGATATGGACTCCAGAAGACCTAAATTCAAGTTCTGATTCTGTCACTAATTTGCTACGTGATTTTGACAAGTCACTTTACCGAAGTGTCTGTTTCCTAAAATGAGGTGGTAGTTAGATAATCTGAAACATGGAGCTAGAATAACAAGCAAGGTTCTATCTGTTCCCCTCTGTGGCTCTGGGGTCTGACAGACTGAGTGGCATGTGTTTATCATTCAATAAATATTTCTTACATGAACGTAAGGTAATTTATTACTGCAGCATTCAATGATTTTGTGGTATACATGTGAAGAAATTTCTAAAGAATATGAAATTGTCATGCTACAAATATGCTCACACACACACACACACACACACACACACACACACTTAAAATGAGGTGATGCCAAGTGTTTTACATAGCTCCTTTGTTAGAAAAGAAAAAAAAAGTGTTAAAATAACTGCTGTCCTAAATCTATTGGATTAATCTAACTTTCCACTATAGAATCAAATTTAAGGAAGCACGACTTTGTAGAATTTTCAGAAACTATTTTCACTGAGACACTTAATGACAAGTAAAAGCTAAGTCTATGTGTCTCTATTTATATATAATTATCCATGCTAATGAAGAAACAATCCAATGCAACCAATTTAAAAATCAGATACATATTTCCATTTATTTTCTTGGAACATGCTAATGTTATCATTAGACCTAGACCAAAGTGGTGAAGGTTCTTTTTGATGTTATTTTATCTTCTCTCATTGGACTAGCTAAAATTCTTCACTATAGCCCTGAATTACTATTTCCTCAAAATGTCTCATTTTACATTTCCCTTTGCACATCTCTTGGAATCCTCCTCTTTTCACTCAGCTTCCCTCTTCCCCCACCACAATGTCTTTTGCTTAGACTAAACTCCTTTACCTAAAGGAATGAGGAAATGATCATTTCCCAGAGGCAGTTATATTTGAAAAGAAACCATTTCCTAAGCAAATATCTAATTGGCCCTATTTCAGGCAATTTAACAATCTCAGTCGGTTGCAGGTGTTCCCCCGGTCCCTTAAAACATATAGGCGATTGTCTAGTTGAGTGTTGCTTCAAACGTTTTGTAATTCTCTCCTTCTCTTCCTCTTCTTCTCCTCCTTCTCCTTCTATTGGGGGTACTGGGGATTGAACCCAGGACCTCATGCATGCTAAATGTGCACTGTACTACCAAGCTATACACCACCATCCTATCCCCTCCACAAGGGAGATTCTTCAAACTTTCAAAGCTGTGGAATTCCTGCTTCAAACAAAATCAGGCAGCAGTCTAGGGTCTAGAAGAGACAGGGCTAAAGTGCTCTGGCTGAAGCAGGGATGGGGATCCGGAAGCTTCCCCAGTTGCCTGCTTCTCTCCACCAGCACAGCTGCAGAGGCACATGCCTCAGAACACCCCTGGTAGGAGGCCAGCCCCTATTCTCATACAAATGCACACACAGAAGGTCAGAGACAGGGTGAAAGCAAGTAGATGATTCACCCTGGAGCATCCTGAAGAAGCTTGTAGATGTCTATTGCAATAAGAAACAACATTCACATTTTAAAAAACCCTTTGAGAAGGTAGCCAATTGAACTGTGAACAGAGTAAACAATTTAGATTTTGCCTCTTATCTTCTACTTCTATCTCGTGTTTGAAACTTGGCTGTGTTACATGGTTGTGTTGTAAGATAAACATAGTTAATTAGGTATATTCCTGAAATCAACTATTACTCTTACCAGCTCCTTTAATAGAACTGGGTTTCCCCTAATTTGGGTTTTCCCTTTTTCAAACTTTGGATTTAATCCAACCACCTAAACAGTTGCTTTCTCGTCTGAAACAGAAGTTCCTGGAGGGGTTTTCCCAGCAGAGAAGATTTTGAAGATGACCTCCAGAGGGGACCACCCAGACCCACTGTTCACACTTCTCACTCCGCAGGCACCTCCGACGCAACAGTTCGCAAGTCAGACTTCTTTCACCTTCTGCCCAAACCTGTCCGTCCTGCTTAATGAGGAATGGTTGGGCCACCTACCCATTTACAAAGCTAAAAACCTCAAAGTTACCGTAAAAACATCAACCATTAAATTACTGGGGCTCCAAACTAGGTGTATTATGTCCTACACCACGTCCTGCCTGCCTTTCATGTTCATTCTTCCATCAGCAGTCAGACAGGTATCTGTCTTTGCCAAGCACCAGTGACACAAGTAAAACAATCCGGCTCCTAAGTGGCTTGCTGACCAGAAGCTGGGGTGCTCCAGCCGCCCTGCCCCACTGGAGTCAGGTACCCACCTTGTCTGTGTAAACCTCTGACATCCCGCCTCCTTCTTCTCAATGAATTCCTTGAATTTTGTTGCTTGCTCTCAAATGTTCCTTTTCTTTGAATTATTCCAAGGGCTAATCCCTAGTTTCCCCGAGCATCCACCAGTCTTACACATTGTCTTGTTCTTTGCCGTATCCCATGGTGGCATTAACGTTTGTTTGCACCTCTAGAATACAGGTGACGTGAGGCGAGAGCCTTCTTTCACCTCTGTGCAGCCAGCATTATGACAGCAGTGGTCAACCCAGCACACAGCAGAGTCATCCGGGACCTTTTAAAAAACATGAATGTCAGGACTCGCCCCAGACCTACAGGTACAGAACCTTGCAATTCCGTGTTTTAAACAGTTCTCACACCATAGTTGAATCATTGCCCAGTCTTGCACAGAGCAGGTATTTAATCACTATTTCTTGAAAGTCTGATCAATTACTTGACAAGGCTGTATGGAGAATCACTTCTGCCTTTCTCTCAGCCTGCTTTTTCTTTGGCTTTTTAATTTTTTTTTGGGGGGGGAGGTAATTAGGTTCACTTATTTATATATATGTTTTAAATGGAGGTGCTGGGGAATTGAACCCAGGACCTCACGCATGCTAAGTACACACTCTCCACCGCGCTATACTCTCCCCGCCTTCTTTGGCTTTTGATTTCACTTTCCATTTCCTTTAACTTGAAAGCAATTGTCAAAACCAAACAGCAGTCATTCTTGATAAAAGGCAACATTGTGTTTCGATGATTTTAATCGTTGACCTCAACTCTGGCATCTGAAGATTAATACATTGTTCACAGTCTCAGATACCCAGCAGTAACCTCATATTAGGGTGACCTTTTAAACAGCCCGTAGAGTGTCTTTCAGGACTTCAGTCCCCTTGTGGCGACTACTCGCTTGCACGAGGTGTCCGTGTCTGATCGTAGATAACTTTATCATCGTTGAAGGTGGTTGGGAGACCTCCAACCTACTCACCTGGAGGCGGCCGAGCCAGCGCCCCTCAACATCCCGGGAGGCGCGCTGCCAGAGCTGTCACCTGCGTTCAGGTCAGAGGTCGCCATAGAGCAGCAGGGCCGGGGAAGTCCCGGGAGGCGGGCGCAGTCTGCAGGCGGTAGCGAGAATCGAAACTCGGCTGTTAAAACCGCGGCCCCCGCCCGTCGGAATCGCATCTCGAGACCCGCGAAGCGTCCCAGCCCCGCCCGCTTCGCTCCCGCAGCAGCAGCGGCCCCGGCCCCGTGGGCTCTGAACCATGTACACCCGCAGTAGGGTGCTGGGCGCCGGGTCCGGAGTCCCTGCCGCCTCCCGCCCGGCGCGGGACCCCTCTGTGCGGAGCAGGGAGCTGGGCCCGCCGGAGGGTCCCAGGCCGGGTTTGGAGGCGACTCCCGAGACCCCTTCGCTGGAGAGTCCGGAGCGCGCGGCCCCGAGGTTGTGAGTATTTAACCACCTGTTCTGCGAGGCGGGAGCCCAGCCCCCCGGACGGACTCCTGATCACTGGAGTTTGAAACGCTGGGGCCCAGTCACAGGGCTTCTGAGAAAACGAAGTCTCATTTGCCTGTACAAAAGCAGCCATGAATTGCCTTCTAAACTGAGTGTGCCAGTCTAGGGTCCTTTATTGAACATCCGGGCCCCGTTCCTTTCAAGACAACGACTTTCCTGATTCTTGTGACTGGCTCCAGGACTGAAAGACATGGGTGTGTAATAACCGCCTAGACTTCTTACTAATTTTCCAGGTATCTCCAGAACTCATACTCTTAACTAGTAGGAAAATAATTTTTTCCTTCCTGTTTTGAAAAATTGATGCCCTGAATAGTATCTTCACGTCAGCTGCCAGGGTAAGGGTGAAGAGGAAATAGGTTACGGGGTAGAAGGTGCAAATGCTGCCTCTGGGAGCTCACATCCCAACAAAACTCCCGGATAAAGCAGCCTCTTAGGACCAGAGGACTGAGCTAGAGAGGGTGTGAGTGACTGCGGTGTTTCTTGTCGCCAGTGTTAAGTCTACATAGGGACAGCTAGGTAGCACTCATTCTTGGTCTTTGGTTCAGGGACCACAGTTGCTATCCTGGGAACATTTATTATGTGAAGTGTCAGCGAGCTTTCCTTTCCCACCAATGGAATGAGTTGCTCAAGCAAAATTAAAATTCTGCAGGATGGTTAGTAAAGACATGACTGCTTTTGAAGTGCTGCATCTGTGAACTGGAACTTTCCCAATGGTTTCATTTTCAGTTCCCCTTTTCTTTTGTTTTCTTTTCTTTTTTTGTTTCCTTTTTCAGTTTTATTAGGTAGAATCCTTTCCACTTTTCATTAACTTCCAGTTACGCGAAAGACAAACCCTGGTTTGCTGGTTACTAAGATATAATATGTAACCTTATGACCAATAAACACATTTTCTTTCATCCTTTAACTTTTGAAAGAATTCATAAGTACCAGGCTTTGAATATTGTTCAGCTTAGGGTTAGCCTTAGATGGGGTGGATGACCCAGGTGAGTTCAATTAGAGATTGCTGCATTTCTCTCCTCAGAATGGGAGGTATCTGGCCACATTAATTTCAAGTAATCTACATCTCTAAAAGCTGTAACATTTGATGTAGCAGAGTTCACTCGATGTATAATTTCATGTTGATGATAACACCCTCCACATGCCTTTTTTCTATTACAAAGCATCTTTTTATATATAGTCATTTAATGGCAAGCTCCTATCATCTCTAACATTAGCAGTTGTATCTGTTTTCTTATTTGATTGTAAATTACCCCAGAATCTTGCTGGGCCAAATTACTCAGAAGGGGATGGTTTTCTAATTAATTACCCAGACCTCAGTATCTGAAGACCTCATTGCATTCTATTTTTTGATTTCTAAGATTTGACAATAGACCATTAGCAAGTTCATGGGAGAGTTCAGTTACGTTTCACAGGACTCATCATTTTCTTGTGAACCAGTTGTAACAAGCAGAATATTATAAGATACATTTCCTTGTAGATATTTAACATGTAAAATCCTGTTTGGACCACTCTGATTTCTTCTTATACCTCCATTAGTTACTTATGTCTACTGTTTATTTTTGCTTGTTTCCTTTAATGGAAGTAGGAAACCAAGGTTGAATGGCAAATAACATCACAGTACAACATTGACAAAAAAGTTATGAATATTTGATTTTTTGGGAGGGAAATTAGAAGCATTTTCTGATTGAAAATTAAGAAAAATTTGGAAGGATAGAGTTATGTGCTTAACAGTGAAACTTGTTCACTTTCAATATGAGCTTATTTATATGATCAAGGGTTGAACTTTGACCCTGGTTTGTAGGGAAGCCCAAGTGTGGGCAAAGAACCATGGGCATTGATGCCAGGCAGGCTTGAGTTCAAGTTCTGATTTGGCCATTACTTGTTCTCTGAACTTCAGCAAAGGGCTTAGCTATTTTATTCTTCAGTGTCCTCATTACTTAAAATGAGACAATACCAACCTCTCAGGGTCTCTGTGTGCGTGGGAGACATGTATGCATAAAACATAACTTCATGCCTGGCAGAAAGCAGATATCCAGTAAATGTTGGGTGCTCATAGCCTTGAATTCATACAACAAATGTTTATTGACCAAGTACTATGCTGTCACCCTGGAGTGTTTGTGCCTTGTAAAAACACACTGATTTAAAACACTGACTTACATATAAATATAAATAAGGAGACTTTAAGGCAACTTGTTAAAATGATTCCTGAGGACCTCTAATTGACTCTAAGGCAAGGCTGAGCTCTTGACTGTATTTGGATTTAAGTAATTACAAGTGTTTACTGATAAATATTGGCTTTCCTAATTATTTTCAGTTGGGGATTTTATGTTGTCCTTAAATACTGTAAGCTAATTATACAGATTTAAAGAGAGGAGAAAGGTCACACAAACTTCTAATCCCAAGTAATCCTTTACGCTCCCCCCAAAATCTAGATAAATGTCAGACTAAGGCATGAGTTTTTCTGGAAGGGATTATCCCCTCACTTTACCCAAGTCTGGGCAGTAGGCTCTTGCCTATGATAGTAACACAGGCAGGGCTCACTGTGTTCAGATACTTGTCTGTAATCATACCTGGAGGTGGTCCTTTAGCTTGATGCCTTTTGAAGGAAATAAAAAGATATTCTGAAAAATGAATCCATAATGTGGAATATTACTGTATAGTTAACTTTAACGTAATTTATGTACAGACTCAGTTCTCCTTAACATATTTGTGGTCAACTCTATAGTGAGAACCATAGAGACAAATCTTAGCAATAACAACAGCAAACACTTATATAGTCTTAGTATGTTAAAGTGAATTAAGGTGAATTACATATGCTAATTCTTTCAATCTGCCCAACAACCCTATAATAAGAGAGGGTCTTTAGCTCTGGATATTTAATTAAAAATATTGGAACAAATAACTGCTCAACAAAAGACAAGCCCTTATGAAGCTTATAGTCTAGTTGATGGGGGCAGACAGTTATCAGATAATTATATTAATGACTCTTTATATGCATTGGCTTTAAAGGAAAGCCAGGGCTTGAGCTAGTCTGGGGAGCAGGAAGAGTTGTGCCCGAGAGGTGATGTTTGAACTGTGATCTCCAGGATAATCAGGAGTTGTCGTAGTTATTGTTTTTTCCCTGCCCTGACAAATACATTGTTCCAACAGCAATAATCTGTAATTCAGTTCAATTCTGACACTACCCAGAGTTGATGCAGACCCTGCAAGTTAAGGGCTCAGTCCCACAAGTCTGCCTCCACTTTAAAAGTAAGCCACTGGTGGCACCCCAGGCCACCCACAGTTCTGGCTACCAGTTTGGGGGTTCCCACAACCTCCCCCCATGCCCAATTCACGGGAATGACTCACAGAACTCATGGAAATCACTATACATGTGGTTACAGTTTTATTTTGAAGGATACAATGTTGGAACAGCCAAATGGAAGATTTATTTGGAGGGAGGCGTTCCAGAGAACTTCCTTTCTGGGCGGGTCACCCTCCTTGCACCTTGGTGTGTTCACTTATCTGGAAGCACCTAAAAACTTGTGTGAGAATTTTTATTTAGGTTTCAGCACGTAGGCACAATTGATGAAATCACTGGCCACTGGTGATTGAATTCACTCTCCAGCCCCTCCCCTCCCCAGAGGTGGGGGCAAGGTGGACAGGAAAGTTCTAATCACGTGGTTGTTTTTATGGCAAACAGCTTCCGTCCTGAAGCTATCTAGGGCCCCCACCAGGAATCATCCTGATAGCATACACTGACACTGTTTTTACTTGAAATTCCAAGGATTGTAGGGAACTCTGTGCCAGGAGCCAGGGACAAAGATTAAATATTTATACTTTATTATACCACCAGAATTTAAGTAGTCTCTGTGGCGGCCAGAGAAGCTTGCTGTTCAGATCTTCAAAAGAACTGACTGTGCTATACAGTATGATCTTATAGTTTATGTGTTTTACATGTAGTAGGGAACTATATTCAATGTCTTGTAATAGCCTATATTGAAAAAGAATGTGAAAATGAATGTATATATGTAACTGAATCGCTATGCTGTACACCAGAAACTAACACAACATTGTAAATCAACTACACTTTAACTAAAAAATGAAAAATTAAAAAAATTTTTTTTAAATGTGTTGCTGGTGATTAGGTTCTTGTCTCATTGCAGAAAGAATTCAGAGACAGGACACGGAGGTCAAGAAAGTAAAGCGAGGATTTATTAAGCTATAGATAGTGTATTCTCAAGGCGAGAGCAGGCGGGCTCAGGTGAGCAGCTGCTCTGAGTTTCTTTGGCAGGTTGGTTACATAGGGTGTGAAAATGAATGGGTGGAATAGTCATTGGGGAGGGAAGGGTTTGGGATCGTATTCCCTGATTTTCATCCCAGCTCCACCTTCTGAAGGGAAGGAAGGATTTTTGTCCTTATTTAGTTTGGATCAGAAGTGTCGTGGCGTCAGTGCATGATGGGTATCTAATCCGCAAGGCTAGTTTTATTGTAATGGGCATGATGAGCAAAAGGTTACATTTGGACATTGGAGATTCCTGCCTTTTCCCACCTTTCTTTGCCTCCAGGACATTTGTCACCCCAAAATAGGTGATCTCTTATCAGTCCCAAGGTTCCTGCTTTTCTCTGTCTGCCCAAGAACTCCTGTTATTCATAAGATGCATGGTTTCCTGCCATTTGGCCTCTACCCTTCTTTCTCTGCTAATATCCAGCTATCTGCCTGCTCTAACCAAAGAACTTACTGTGGGGACCATGGTCAACTGACAGCGCTAGCTGCCTCTTTTGGAATCCATTACACCCTTTACTCTGAGATCATACTTATTCTGTACTGTTACCAGCCAGCGTCTAAACATCCCAGGGTACTAATGACAGCCCATTCTTGGCCCATGGAGGACTCCTTTGTTGAGCACCTTTTGCCAGAAGACTCCCCAGTGACCTATCCAAGCTTTTCTCAGAACCGTATACCAGCCTGAGGCTCTTCCTTCTCAATCCTCCTTCCCTCTTTCCTTTCACAGGTATCAGTCCTCTCCTGTTCTCAAGGCTTTCCCTGCCTACTCTTGCTTGTCCCCCTTTTGTCCTTCACAGGCCTTCCTCCTAGTAAATCTCTTGCATGTCTGATCTCATCTTGATGTCTGCTCCTTGGAGGACCCAACCGCCCGACCACAGCAGCTTAGACATGGTGGCTGTTGAAGTGTCCTGGTAAAACCCCCTCCTTTCTCTTACTTCCTCTCTTGGGGTTCAGGGGATGTTCCCTACTTTCCTTACTCTAATTTTAGTGCTTTTCCCAGCTTGTTGTGCTCTGGGGAAGAAAGTACCCTGGGAATCCTTCCCTTCACCCTCAGATTCTCAAGGGACAGTGAAGGGAGGATAAAGAATGGCTTGGTAAGACCACCTATTAATGGCTGGTATCTGACTCTCCTCTCTTGAAGAACACTGTGTTAATTTAGTATTAAACATTTTGTAAATATAAGATGAGATCTAAGATGAGATATGTTATAACACAGTCATAAAATTATGGTATTCCAATTTTATAAACATCACTATTTAATAATTGTTGAGTGTGCTCTGAATCCTGAAGTGTAATTTATGTCTAAAACAGACCATCGAAAACGTCTTAAGTCGTTCTTGACTCAGTTCATTTGAATCTGAATTAGCCACATAAAATGGTCTTAAATGCAAGTTTTTACAAACTTATGAGAGCCTGTAAGAACTGCTTTCACCTTTTCTTCTTCACTGCCATGCCCCAGATTTCTCTTCTGTCTCCACTGATGACTGCGAGAAAATAAGCTTTTGCCTGTAGATGTTAAATGGCATGAAAGCATCAGGCCATTAGTCCTCCCTGGAGATAGAAATCTGAATAATGACCAAGTCCCTTTCAGTGCTCTGAAATAATGGTACAGAGGAAGAGAAAAATCTATGATTGATTATAATGAGTCATCTTCTTGATGGCTCTGTATAGATAGCTATTCATTAGGAAACTTTTTAACTCAATCTCCCGGCAAGACTCAGAGACATTCAGAAAGTTTGTAAAACAACAGTATTTAACTCAGTGATAATTGTATGACTCAGCTGGGTAGGTGTCTCAATGATGACCAAATTCTACTATGAAACTAATTGGTAGAGCTCTCCCTATTTGACTTATTGTAGAAATGAGAAATGTGGCAACGCATTGCAACACTGTGGTAGCAGAAAGTCAATGAATTGTGACTTAGAATAGTTAAACTGGGTACTCCGAGGGACTAACATCAAGACAACAATAGCTTGAACTCTTATGTCTCCAATTCGTAATCGTGTGCTAGACCTTACCCTACACCTGTCATATAAAGACTAAAAACTTTGCCCCTTTATAGCTGAAGAAACCGAGTCTTGAGAGTCAGTGATCTCCGAAGGTCGCATGGCTTTTTTAAGCCACAGAACCGGTGCTCAAACCTGGGACTACCTCCCAAAGTCTGGATCCTGAACAGGATGGAGCTGGAGGAGTGAGGGACAGTGCAGCTCCTGAATTTCCTATCAATTATCATATTTTTACATCAAGAAAATAGAATTTCTATAAGCTCAAGAGAGTGGTCCTACGGAAACAGTAATGCAACGTTTATTTACAGCTTTAAAATGATGGGCTGGAGATGTAGTTTGCAGTAGCAGTTTCTGTGCAGCTCCTCTTTCCTCTGCTGCTTTTCCTCCTGACAGCTTGGTGGGCTTGCATTAGAGCAGTTTTCTCACCGTCACTGTTTCTAAGCCACTTCAGCAACATACTGGCTTCCAGCGATCTTTCACACTTCCCACCACAGCCTAAAGTTAGCAAGTCATTTGACATTCGTGACCTGGTTCATGCGTGGGTATCTGTGGGTTTATATATAACTGAAAAAATGTCACAAAACAATTCTCATCCTTAATTATATGTGATGCACTTCGACATTTTCTATTCTTATTCGTTAAAAATAAATCCATTAAATTGATTCCATGACCCTTCAGTGAGTTACCACCTACAGTGTGAAAAGCATAGTTTTGTGCATGGCAGAAGAGATTGTTGGAGCGGATGGAAAGAAAAGACATTTTGGCTTGATTAGGTCAAATTTACCTTCCTGTTTATACAGCGGGGTAGAAACTATGGTCCTGTTTAGAAAGGGTTTCCAACTTTTCTGCACTAGATTCCACTTCTCCGTATGGTATGCATTTGCAGTCTGCCAAGTCTTGAGGGGGCAATCATTTTTGCTCAAATACAGTATCAAAAATGAGTGGGCATTTCTCAAAAAGCCTTTGACAGCTGAAACAGTGAAACAATAAATCAACGGGATGATGAAAGCTTGAAAACCCATAATGCCTATAATAATCAGTAGAAGCATAGCAGAAATGAGAAAGAAAGAAACTTAGTTCAATTACACAGTAAGGTTAGTTACTTCAAAGTCAGTAGAGTGATGTAAGGTTATACATATTGTTAAGGTTAATTGCATCTATTCAGAACGTATTTGAATCTGAAACAAAAGCTTAACAGGAAAAAAAATCATCAAAGGGAGAAGACTGCATTTGAAGGGTCTGTTCTGTATCAGAGAATCAGTTGATGATGGTTCCTTTGTTCTGTAAAGTTTGTAATCCCCTCCCCCCCAAATATGAACACTTAAAAGGCAATTTCTTTTAAAGTCCTGTAGAAAAACTGAAGACATTTCCCGTCATTAAAACTCAAAGGCTGGTATTGCCCAGCATTTGGTTTTACTAAAATGGAGCCAGTGAGAGCGGAAATCCTGTGCATCCTAGTCTTGTAAGAAAGTGTGAAACCCCTGCTTTAAGAAATCTTTAAGTATTTTCTCTTTAAAAAATCCTTAGACTATTTTTTTCCTGGATGTTAAAGTCAAGTCATATCTGCTTTGTTATAAGAACGTAAATATTACGAAAATGTTAAAGAAAGGAAAAGTCTCCTACTGTTCAGATCCTTAGAAATAAACACTTTAAGTCATTTGATGTAGAGACCTCTTTAGTTTTAAAGTGCAGGTTGTGCTTTTTGACTCTTTATGCCAAGTAGAAAGCCTTAGAGTCATTATGCCCTCTGATTTCTGCTAATAGGGGGTGACAAAAGGGGGAATATATGTTCTCTTTCCAATCTTTATTTTAAAATGTGATGACTATTGCCTGTATAGGCAGATACTGTTTTACACATTGATTTATTATTTAGTTGTACAAGGAAACAACCCTTGGTCTAACAATGGAATCTAGATAACATCTCCTATGTAGTACTCTTTCCAAAAATATTTATTTAACCTGAATATCTCATCATAAGGAAATCATCATTTCTTCAAATCTAGATTGTGAGGCATTCTGTAAATTCTCTAAGACGATTTACCTAGTGTATTAGGGTCCTCCAGAGAAACAGAACCAATATGTTATACATATGAAGACGTGTATTATAAGTTAATGGCTCACAAAATTATGGAGCCTGAGAAGTCCCACCAGCCACCATCTGCAAGCTGGAGGCCCAGCGAAGCCAGTGGTTTGGTTCCAAGGCCTTTAATGAGATATTACTTATGACCCCACTTTGTTTCACGCAGTAGTTTTTGTTACTGTTGGGACAAAGGACAAAGGAGAGAACCAGGAACCAGAATATCCATGCCAGAGGAAAGAGCCAGACCCAGAAATGTAAAAAACAATTAGAAAAATGAAATTCCATCTGTTGTGGAAGAGAATGCAGCAAAGGGATTCAGTCACAGAATGACAAAGGAGATGCCCTTTTTGATTCAGAGCTAGGTTCTATTTGATATAATGAAATAAGTGTCTTATATGTTATATCTCATTATTATAATTACATATAATAAAAGAGCCATCTCCAAATCGGTGTCTTAAGCATAAATGACTTGGCTTGTTTCTCTCTTTTAAGTCTGAAGGTAGGTGGCCTAGGGCTGATTCAGTACAAATTACACGCAATCGTAATAGAATATTTGTTACTTCCTAGCATTGTTCTAAGCACTTTATATTCTAGGAGATGGATTGTTGTTATCCCCACTTTATAGGTGAAAAAATAGACTAAGTAATTTGCTCAAAGTTGTAGTTAAGAAGTAACAGAATTAGAGTTCAAAGTCGGGCAGTTTGGCAATAGAGCACCACTAATGTGCTGGTTTTATAGTCACAGGGCACCAGACTGCTTCTTTCTGCTCTGCCATTTCTGATGCGTGTCTTCCATGTACATCTCAGTTGCCTCACTGACCAAGATCGTTGCTTGAGCACCAGCTACCACTTCAGCCTTCCAGGAAGGGGGAAGGCAGCAAAAAAGCTTTTCCTGTCTGTCTGTCTGTCTGTTTCCATTTAAAGGAGCTTTCCTAGAAATCCTTCCCAATGGCTTTCCCTTATATCTCAATTTGTGAAACTTAATCACATGGTCGTATCTGGCTATCAAGAAGGTTGGGGACTATAATCTTAATTGGACATGTTATCAACCTGAATAACACGGAAGTGCTTTTAGTAAGGAGGTGGTGAGAATGAATGGTTAGGTAGGGCCAGGATCTCTTCTAGTTTACGAATTGAGGAGAGCTAAGCATTAGAGCAGAAATTAATCATATGATCAAACTGTCGCCAGAACTTTGGAAATGCAAATAATTGCTAAGGAGGAAAAATTTAGATATATTCCACATTCCTGTTCTGACTGCTGATTTTAGATGACTATTAGGAGTTTTCTTCTAGATAATGTTCTGCGCAAAGCTTTATGTTTTATGCTTTGTGCATCCTGCTAGATTGTTTATAATAGTAAACAATTGAAACAACTGAAATGGTTAAGTGAGTGGTTATATTATGATGCATGGAAATTGTGAGATATTATGTAGCCATTTAATATTCAGCTTGTTACATGCATAATTGAGAAAACCACTTAGAAGTGAAAACAGCATATAAAATTGGACTTAAGATGTGATTGCAACTGTGTAATATGTACAGAGTATGGACTGCACTGAAATTCACTCCAATAAAACTGTAGTTGAGGTCTCTGAGGAGTGGGCTTATGAGTGACTGTTAAATGTTTAAAAAATAATTTTCTACATTTTACTATTTGAGCATATGTTTCTTTCAAAATCAGAAATAAAAGATGGATTTTGTTTTTAAATATTCTATGCAGATATTTAGATATAAATCCTTTGGGTCTTGCATTTCTGGTTTTCTCCTTTCAGTTATAGATGACCTTGAGGAGCAATGCTTAAGACATGTGGACATAATCGGGTCTCAACCTAATAATAGTAATAATAAAAGGAAATGTATGACCATTTGATAAATAAATGGCTTTTATGTAAATGTCAATTTTCTTATCATTAAGCTGTTTTAAAATATTTTCTTGTTGGAAAAGACAGTCCTGCTTGGACCTCCTGAGCCCTAGATGTCTTGCTGGGTGTGCCAACACCTCATACCTGACCATGCTTTAACCTGGGCTATTTCTCAGGGTTGTTATGTAGCTGGGAACCTTGAGAGATGAGGTACAGCCTTCCTTGGACAAAGACCAGGCTTGCTTACTATCTGCTATAAAAACAGTGGATTTCCCATCTCAGTGTTCCTCAGCTGTGATGCAAACATCCCATGTGTGCAGCATCCATCGTGTTGCCCCCGTAAGACTTGGAGCCAGAGAGAATAGACATAAATATGTGGATGCTGATGCTGCAAGAGGAATGAAGTCCTTTGTCTCTGACCCAGGAGTCTCATGTCTTCTCCCAGCATCCATGAAACTGTTATAGCCTAACTCCTCGGCTAAGGTTAGCTTGCACATAGGCTCAGATCACATCCCAGACCTGACATCTCTGCATTCTGAAAATATGAATTCCTTAAGAAAGCAAATTAATACATTTTGCAAGTATACTTACCCGTTGGTCTCCACCTTTACTCCTGTCACTGGTTTTTGGCCTCTTAGAGATGGTCTCTTTAATATTATATTTCATGTATGTTCTTTGTATATTTAGAATGAATCCTTCTTGCTTCTTTTTTCATAGCTTTTATCATTTATGTGTATGAGTGTTTTAAGTGAAGAAATAATGCCTTTCAGGTATACCCTGTATGATTGCACAGGTTGGTAACTGTACAAACTTGCCTGGCTAAGGTAGTAATTTGAAGCTGAAATATACATACCAAATCGTGTGCCCTAGTGTGGGGTTACCGCCGCCTGACAGAAGGGGCACTTTTTTCTAATTTACATAAATTTACCACCTCTCTACTTTCCGTAAAGATACCCCTTGAACAAAGGCCCTGATAACCTGACGGTCTCTTGTTTATCTGTTCCCTCCGGGTATCTAGTCCTCTGGGCATCTCTTCAGCCCTCCAACAGAAGCTGTGAGTTATAGCCCTAACCAGCTTCACATCAGCCTCTCGGGTATGCAGACTATGTCTTGAGCCCTGCAGGCTCTAAGACTAAAAAGGATTCATTAGTCCTTCCACACCAGAGGTATACAGACTGGATCAGGGTTGGTGTGACAAGGTTAGGGGTCAAAAATGACTTCCTCAACCTGATTTTGTCATTTCTTGTTTTTCTTGGGAAAATGGTCTGTTTATAAAAGAACTTTGAAAACCTCATATGTTTTGACTCAATGTTGGTTAAAAACAGTAAACTTCAGATTCCTATGTTGAAGATCATATGAAAAATAAGCCAATATGGAAAGCCACATCTAGAAACTAATTCTCTATCCAGTACCTTTGATTAACTAAAAATTTCCTTTTTTTTTTCAGTTTCACCTAAGGGTAAGATTTTCATGAATTATGAAAACCTCAAACCAACTTTTTTATATATATATATTCATATTCTTTTCCATTTCAGTGCATTACAAGAAATTGAATATGGTTTCCTGTGCTATTCAGTAGGTCCTAATTGTTTATCTATTTTACATATAGTAATGTGTATCTATTAACCCCAAACTCCTCATCTATCCCTGCCCCTCCTTTTCCGCTTGGTAACCACAGTTTATTTTCTATGTCCATGAATCTATTTCTGGTCAAACCAACTTTTTGTGGAACAGTAGACTTTACATGTTGCCTATTCTGCTTGAAATGAGCTCTTTGTAACAATCTCTTTCTGAATTTTTGCTCTCAACTACATTTCTTTTTCAGTCAAGCCAGTGTTGTTCCTAATTAGAAATTTAAATTCCATCTGCTGCAGTTTGGACACACCAGGGGATATATTTATGTAATACTTTCAGCCAGCCAGGATATTTTTCCTAACTTCAACATAGCACATTTCTGTAGATCGCTTATTGATAAGACCTTATAAAATTTGCAAGAATGTACACGTGAGAGGCAGTTGTGTAGTTCAGGAGAGACCTCACAGGGAAAAGATTTAAGTGTATTTTTCTTATTAAATATAGATGTATATTTTTAATGGTCCAGAAAAATACTTTTCTCATTATCTTGTGTTAATCTTTATACATTCTCCCTTAGAATATTTCACAAGTGTGTGCTGTTGGAAAGTGAAAATAATCTTACAAATTGAAATATTTCATTAAATTTCCATGAGGTAATTAAGGAGACTCATTTTCAAAGATACACATTTATTTCAGTGGCTTGAAGGCGGCTTAATCAGGAAATGAGCAGAATGCTAAATATAGGTGAGTTAGGCTTGTCTCCAGCAGCAGATTTGAGGGTCAGGCTGTTGAAACGGATGCCATGGAGGTTAAAACAGCAGAGGCCCTTGCGGTGGGTGGAAACTAATTGGCTGAACACATGAATAAGTTATACTTGTTATTCATGTCAAGGAAAAGCGAAGAGATGCATGTTAGTATCTACGCAGGCCTTATGTTCCCCCACATGATATTAAAAAATAAAAAGCAAATCCTTAGACCTAAGCTCCTCTTCCTATAGCAAATAAGAGTAGAGGATCCATTACTCGGCAGGGCTTCCTTCTGAATATTATGTTTCGGATTTGACATTTTCTGCCAATAAAATATCGCTAAGAAGGTCGCTAAGGAATTCTCTAACATAAAACATTCATTACTGGGACCACTGTCCTTGAGCCTGGGGTGATGTTTAAATGCTCTCGATTAAAAGCGTCTAATCTCGAGGCTAGATAATTCTTCCCCCTTTTTTCACGGCCCAGTGCTGTGTCTGGGTACTTGTCGGCTGCACACGTTGGCCATAGATTTACCACAGTCTTATTCCTAGACTAAAGATTCTAGTATGATATTGTCACACTTAATCAGATGAGATACTGTAGAATAAAATCTTTAATAAACTGTTTTTTTTTCTTTCTAAACCTTTCCCGGAAATGTCGTAAGAGAGACTTACGGAACTCGGAAAATTCTCTGCAAAGCTTCTTTTAACAAAGCCCTCACACAGAAATCCTTTTGGCCACTTCAGAGCCCAAATTTGCTGCTATTCTTCTCTGAAATTTTCTACGCCTCTGGGGTCTCAGTGACTCCCCTCCACCTTGGGTCTCTGACTACTTCCATCTTCCCACTTTGAGGCTTGTTTGGACATCCCTCTGTTCTGCTCCAGTGATTTCATGAATTATTCCTAATTAAAGTGTAGGCACTGTTAAAGGGGTTGGTGTCTGTATTTTGGTATCTCCCCTCACTCCTCATAAGCCCCTGACACAAGTCCATGATGGGTGCTCTGTTAAGTAGATTACTTTCTTCAGAAGTCTGTCAAGAGGCTGGAGTTAAGGACAGGCGTATTTTATGCTTTCTAGATTGAGTGCAAGGGTGAGCTCCCGATGCCCAGTTGGTCTAAGTTACAAGGGCTGAGTTTGAGTCTCAGCATGATTGCTTAACTAACCTCATGATCTCTGGCATATGATTTAACCTCTGTGTCCTTATCAATGATTTATTAATCCCTCAATTCCCTTTTAGTCCAAATGTTTGAAGACAGCTTGACTGATCTATAGCAGTGTTTCTCAAAGTGTGGTCCCTAGATCCAAGAACATCATCATCACCTGAGAACTGGTAAAAATGCAAGTTATCAGACCTCCCCCCCAACCACCTGCCGAATCAGAAACTACACTTTACCAACCCTCCAGGTGATTCTCATGCATGCTAAAGTTTAAGAACTACTGATCTGTAGTGTAGTCAAATCTCTGGTATGATAAGAAGCTCCGTACCACAATGTTAGTGGACATGAAAGATTCTGCAGTCATTTCGTGGTTGGCATTTAAATCCATCATCTCGTGTTTCATCTTTAAGGCTCTGCAGAACGGCTCAGTATTGCATCGTATTCAAGTTTGCAGGTCCTACCCATAGAGCTGCAGCTCTCAAACTCCTATAAAGTGTGGGCAATTGAGGAGTGAAAAATCTTTCTTAGGGTGAACAAAGAATATGCAATGAACAAGGGACTAATTTCCAGCGGCAGCCTCCTAATTTTGTATTCACATCGTTGTACACATGCTAGGCTACACATGCAACGTTTGCTGATATACATTAGGTAATTGGGCATCCAGCAGTCCCATTTGCATGCAACGGTGGTTGCACACCTCCCATTTACGAATCTAAAATTAAAGCCCGGTTTGAAGCTGGCTGAAGGCTCGCTGCTAGGAAAATAATGAGATAAGGAAGGAATGGCTTCTGTTAAGCGGCACTTTCAGCCTCTCCTGTTCAGTCTTTGCTAATTTATCCTTTGAAATTGTACATTTCATGTTTGACAGCGACTTCTAAGAGTATTTGGATTTTTCTTTTTTGTTTTTTAAAGACCCACATTGATGAGATGATTATATTTATGCATAATCTTTCCCCTAACACTGTACCCACATGCATGCTGCAGTCTGTTACTGTGTTGTATTTTTGCTCTTTGAGGTATTCATACTTTTGTGGGACTACATGCATCATCTCAAAGAAGAGCCACGCCAGCACGGACTCACGGACTGTGTCTGTGGCATCATTTCATTTCAATTCAGCCCACATTCATCAAGCAGCAATTCTGTGCCAGGAGCTGGGCATATACAGATCAATCAAGCAGTTTCTGCCTTCAGAAGCTCACAGTATTTTAACCACTTCTTGTATCTCAGTGTGGACTATTTTTGCTTAAATGAGGTCTTCCCTGGTCCCCCCAGTGAACTGAAGTGACTCCTTGCTTCTTTGAGCCCCTGATGGTGTTCCACCTGTGTCCCCAAGAGAATGAGGGGCCCCGTGGACCCGTACCTGGACGAGTCAAAGTCCAAAACACAAGGCTGTGGCCATTTGATTACTCAGATGGGTCATCACAGAGGTGGCTATGTTGCAAATGGTCCCTATGCCCAGGAGCAACAACAATAACAAAATAAAATAAAAAAGGCATGCGTGTTTCCTGTATTCCCATTGTGGGTCCCTGGAAGAGAAGCCCAGTCGAGAACCATCTCAAAGGGATGTGCCCATGAGCGCCACCTGGAGGAACAATAGATCCCTACAAAGACAGTGTACCAAGAGCCAACCCTGAACCAGTCACTTGTCACCCTTCATCAATGGCTTTATATTTCCATATTTGGCTGTGTGCATTTGTTTTGCTTTGACAACTAGACTGTAAGCTCCTCAAGAAACAGACCTGGGTCTTCAGAGGAAGATTCCCTTTCACAATACCTATTTGATGGTGATGATCATAAATACAGCATTATTTTCAGGAAGAATGTCTAGTGGTTTAAATTTAGATGCATCAGTAATTTCTCATGATAATCAGTTTTTCTTTTTCTCTTTGTTCCAGCACAGGCGCATATACTGTGATAGCACCAAATGAAAAGCGAAGAAATGAGATGCAACGGAGTACGTATATTATTTAACATTCAGAAGACTTCTCATTTTCTCATAGAGGAGAATTGGTTTGCTTTCGTCTGAAGTGTTTTTTCTTTTCTGATTTGTATAGACTCACCAGATAACATTGTTTTTTCTTTTTTAACTTTAGCAGTTTTAATTATACCTTTTAAAATTATTCTGCTGTTCATGCTTCTAAATTTGTTTCTTTGTGTTACAACAGAACTCACAGCACAGTTATATCTATGGTTTTTAAATCTGAGGTTTCTGTTGGGCTTAAACAATTTCACACCTATTGCCAGCAGACCTATCTAGTTCCTGTAAAATTGGGCTCAGTGCAGAAATCTTTACAGAACTATGAACATTTTTGAAACAGACAAGTGATACAGGAAATAGATTATAAAATAACTTGTCTCTTACTGGATCTGTCTCGTTCCTCTTTTTTTTTTTGAAGTACCATCAGTTACAATGTGTCAATTTCTGGTGTATAGCACAATGTCCCAGTCTGTCCCATTCCTTCTTAATGGAATTTTTCTTTAGCCTCTGTGCTCCCATAATTTTGTAACTATTGGAGTCTACCCTCAGCTGTTTTTATTCGTGATTTCACTCTCCTTCTCTAGATTATAAGCTCTTTGAGGACAGGGACTACATCTTATTCATTTTTGTACTCCTTGTACCCAGTGGGTATATAACATGCTTAATTGAAGTTGTACCATAAAATAAACTGTGCCGTTTAAAGTTATAGCATTACACCTTAGAGCTGGAAGTAGAACTAAAGTTTATTTAGTTCAAAACGATGTTCTGAGGCTCCTTCAAGTCAAGCTGTGGGGCTAGCACTGAGATTCTGTGCTCTCCATTCTTGATCTTGATAGGAAATTGAATTTTGTGATGACCAATAAGCATAAAGGCACAACAGAAAAGCAGCTCTCTAAAGATCTCACCGGACAGGTAGCTTCCTGCGTGTTGCATCTGGGTCTTTGCAGAATGTGGCAATCACAGCTATGCAGATACAGAGACTGTGGGCACTGCCAGCAGTTGACCCAAAGATTCTGATTTTACAAGCTTTTGATTTAAATACTTAACAGGAGTTTAAGCCTCAGCGTGGTCTGGATTTTTAAGATGTTTCAGAAAGTTTTTTTTTCCCCTCTAATACTATTATTAGAAAAATATTGTAAATGGACGTTTGAAACAATCAGGTCTAAGGAGGCGATCTGGACATATATTGGAAGAACAGAATCTAGTATCTCTGGCGCCCCCTGCTGACACCCAGTGTATATTAGGGGAATGAGCGCTGCCCCACGGAGTAGGCTCCGCCTGGTGGTCCCAAGAGCCAAGAATCTGAGCACCCTTACTCCTCGTGGTTGCTGTGAGCTTGGGGAACATTTAAAGCGCAGTGAATATGGGCATCAGAGTTCACTGGAGATATCTGTTTACTGTGTGTGAAGAGTTCTTGCTGACACATGAGTATTCTAGTTTTGCACACATTCTCTATGGGAAACTTTTAACGTTAAATTGATATAGGATTTTATTTTTAAAATCTTATTTTTATTTTTATTGAAGCATAGCCAATTTACAATGTGTTAGTTTCTGGTGTACATCATAGTGAGTTATACATATGTATGTATTCTTTTTCATTATGGGTCATTACAAAATATTGAATGGAGTTCCCTGTGCTTTACAATAGGACTACTGTTTTCCATGTCTGCGAGTCTCTTTCTGTTTTGTAAATAAGCTCATTTGTATCATTTTTTAAGGTTCTACATATAAGTGATATCATACGATATTTGTCTTTCTCTGTCTGACTGATTTCAGTAAAAATGCCAGAATGGGAGGAAAAACTAAACTTCCTAATTTAGTCGAAGTTCAGGTTGTTTTCAAATTTGGATCTTCTGTGTAGAGTCTTGGGGAGACAAGCCTTAGGAGTGGGTCCAGGGTGACCCCAGGGGGTTAGGACTGGATGGTGTTTTCCTTTCCTGGATGTCTCATCCACTCCTGCTCGCATGTAGCTAATTTTCCATTGGATGGTGGTTTCTTATGCTTTCTTTTCTTTAAAAAAATTTTTTTAGAACATTTATTTTATTTTCGTAGAATTTATTTTATTTATTTATTTTTGGGGAGGGAGGAGGTAATTAGGTTTATTTATCTTATTTATGTTTTAATGGATGCATTGGGGATTGAACCCAGGACCTCTTGTATGCTGAGCATGTGCTGTACCTCTGAGCTATACCCCTCCCCCTGCTTATGCTTTCAAGGGACCAGTTTCCTTTCTACATAATAATAATAATCGATGGTTTTATCTTTCTTACCTGGTTTAGTTGCTGAGAAAGAGCTGGAGGACCTGGAGAGATGGAAGGAGAAACATAGGGGTCAGCCCATTAACCTGGAGCCCAGGCGGCTAGGTAAGACAGCGAGCCAGTTGCCTGAATGCGGGAGGACAGGGCCACCCAAGGATCCTGTTAGCACCTTGCCTACATCTGTCTCTGAATGTATGATATAGGTCATTGGGTCACTGTGCTGCTTGGAATAGAACGCATTTAAAGTTGAAATAAGTATGCAGGTAGACTGCCGTTTCTGATTTTCTGCAAGTAGCAAGCGTATGATGCCACCGTCATGTGGGAATGAAGTGAAGGCTTAATTGCCAGATAATTTAGAGCCTCTTAGATGATCAGCTCTGCAGAAATCTTACCCAGGGTGCTGCATATGCCCTGTCATATCTTTTACTCCCATCCTGACTAGCGCTATCACAAGCATATTAATCACGGCAGTTCAGTGGTAATGGGGAAAAAGGTGAATGGAGAGTCAATTCCAAAACTTAGATGAGGTGAGCTGGGGACCTAGGGGTGGGGATAAAGAGAGCATCACCCCTGTTTTCATTCTGCACATAGAGACCTTCGGGCCTCTGGGGCACGCGGCAGAGTGATGAGTTGTCTGGGCTGCCTTTGTGCGGTGTTGGAACCATTCAACAGGGAAGCCACCCAAACAGAATCATTCCTGTCCTTTCTTCTCTCTTCTCTCCCAGCAGCAGCTGAGAACTAAAGGGCTGGATGCACGGTTCCCACAGACTGAGTTCATACAAACATGTTAGAGTCAGAGGCTACTTAACTATCACAACAGTTTCAGAGAAGTATTTTTTCCAAGATGGTGGTAAAAGCAAGCTAATTTTATAATTACTTAATGAGTGGAAGTAATAGTATTAACATCATCATCCCACGGTATTTCATGAAAAGGGATAATCTCAAGTGTCACCTTTATGCTGAAAAAATGCATTTAAGGGGTTCAACCTGGAGACCGCTTTTCCTAACTGGCCCCCTCAAACTGGCTCCTAGTTTTTCTGATGTTCTTTGGATGAAATTAGATCTTTTTGGCCTTTCTCAAATGGTAAAGTTGTCCAGCTAGTTCCAGGCATAAAAAGAGTGTCATTTCAGTGATGAATGTTCTGTCCTTGGTACTGATTCTAATAATCAGAGGAAACTCTGATCCTAATGGAGAAGATGAGACCTTCTTCCCTGCTCTAACCCATGATTTGGGGTAGAAAGCTAGCAGAGGACATGGAGTGTGGCTGAATTTTTCTCTGTTGACTCCTCCGTTCCCATATTCTGACCCCTCCTGGGTCAAAGCGGGAAGAAGAGGGAAGGGTCTGTCGTGCACCCATCATCCCAGGTTCTTCGAGTTTTGGTGGGTGCTTCCTGTGCATCTCACCCTGGGGCTTCTTGGAGTTCTTCAGCGTCCCTCCTTGCTCCCGGCCATCTCTGAGCTGGATTTCCCTGGTCGAGATGACACCCTTTCCTGCCAGCAGCACTTGGCTTCACCATTGGCTCTTGGTGGCTCGACTGTCTTTGGAGAGCTCCAGGGTACCTCTGGGTAGCCCACATGGGCAAGTCCCTTTAGGATGGATGGATTCTCTTTCATGACAGCCAGACTGGGAGTACAGCAGACACTTGTGCCTTCTCCCCACAAACTCTGGGAATACAGGCCACTTCCCGTGCAGTCTGAGGAGCCACCTGACAATAGCCACATACCTTTTGGCTCTGACTGTCCTCAGCACGGGGCCACTAGGTCCCTCTGTCTCTTAAGGATGTGGATTGCACTCTTCAAGTGATTTTTGTTAAACCTCTCTTGCTCACATTGATGTGAACATTCCTCCTTCCCCAAAGACACACACACAGATGATGAAATACACAAAGACATCTTTCCTCTGATTTCTACCTCCCTAGCCTAGCTAACCTCTTTTAATTGGTTGAAGGGAGTTGCTCATTAACGGTCCCCAAGCCAGTTTTCAGTTGCCCCCTTGCAGATCCTGCTTAGAAACCACACACGTGCCTTTGGAATTTGGCGATGTTGACGCCTGTTGTCTTGGGACCTTAACCAAAAAGGAGCAGGCGTCTCATTGCAGCTTTCTGCTCTACGATGCATCTGGGAATGGTCAAGGATATGTGCATGGGAAGAGGGTAGGGGGCAGAAAAGAATTCTAGAATGTATTAAACGTTGAGATGAGTTTTGAAGAAAACCTGCAAACGCTTAGACAGCTGACTTTCTCCATTTTAAAATTCTCAACTCCTCCCTTATTCCGCTCCCTATTAAGATATTGGAATGGTTCTAGGAGATACTGCAAGTGGCTGTAACATTAGATGAAAGCCTCAGTAGCCCTCACTGTTTCTTTCCCATTCTCCCAACCCCTACAACAGAGACTGGAGGGCCAAGACCAAATAGGTACCTTTATACCTTTGGGGATTCAGTCTCTGTGGTGTTTTTATCAGTTCAATTATAAGCACTGTGCTGAATGCAAGTTGTTTTAATGTATCTTCTGTGTGAGTGAATCCTTCAGAGAACTGAGACTTTTAGTGACCAAAGCACCAGAGAATTACGTCAAAGGAATCTTTAAAATACGCACACTAAGCTTGCATAAACGCTGCAAAATCCCTGAACAGTAATTCTTAGATGACTGTCAACCTGCAAGGATTTCTGGCCCCCAATTATTATAGTTTTCATAGAGAGCAGACAAAATAGTCTAGCATCCGTATTTTCCTTAAATACCTAAAGAAAGAACAATAAATAGTATGGATTGACAATCAGTTTCTAACTAGAATATTCCCATTGTACTTTTAAAAACTGGGTACTCCCCTTGTGGCAAGGCCTCTGATTTCCTGCGCTTTGCTACTTGAATACAGGGCAATGGAATCAGAAGAAGAAGACAATGAAAGCATCACTGATGATCATTTTTATTAGGTTAAGGAATGGTCAGGGAGAATGTTCTAGAATTTCCAAGGCACCATTTCTTATTACTGAGCATGGACCTTCCGGTGTGAGTTCAGTTTAAATAGAAACTTGAATACTTACATGATTGAAAAACCTTGGTTGAATTATCTTCTTCTTTGGGGAATATGGCCTTATCTATCTGTTCAGTTCTGTTTCTCTTTTAAGCAATTACTATTCTTTCATGTCTTATTAAAAAAAAGGAACTGGCTATGTCCTTATTTCCAGGGGTATGAAAATGTTAAAGAAACTCATGGTGTAGACTTACCAGGTATTCATTAGTCTTTGATGACTGACTTTTCAGCTTAGTATTCATGTTTCGCCTTCATGACTGTTCTCTCCCCCTTAGGTGGAAGCCAGTCAGAGGCTGAAGTCAGGCAGAGACAACAACTTCAGCTGATGCAGTCGAAATACCAGCAAAAGGTCAGAATCCATCCCTTTTAGCTTAAATTTGGCAAGAGATGAGAGTCCCAACATTTTCAAAGTAACCATGAAATAACACAGTAACTTTATTTACCAAAAGCATAAAACCTTGAAACCAATTGCAAAGGAAACGCTCAGAAATCAAAGAAATCAGGAAGTGGGAAGTGAAGGGATAAATATTGAGAATCTGTACCCAAGCCGTGTATCAGTCAGCAGGACCCTTGGTAAAGGGACTTGTTCTCCCCTAGTTTAATTTAACTCTCTAATATGTTTTGAATATTTTGGTTCCAAGAACATGACTTTGTTTACTCCGTTCCAGTCATGAAAGCAACACAAAATATTTCAAGATGCTAATGATTTTTTTTTTTTTTTAAACAACGAACTCTGGGTTTTATAACCAGGAAGAATTGTCTGCCCTTTCTTCTCCCCAACCTGGGCTGGGGGTAGGGGTGGGGGTGGGACACAGAGAGACAGACACCAAGGAAGAAACACAAAGAGAATTTTCATGGGCAGCAGATGCAGCCTGACCATTCTGTGCTGTGAGCTCTAAGGAGCTCAACCTATAATCACTGCGAGGTCTAGCAAAACAATACTGCGATTTGCCAGTCATCATAATTCTGTGTTCCAGGGGTTCAGACTGAAAAATAGTAACTGTTTTTTGTCCTCTGTCATCTCAATACAATTTAGCTAAATAGAGAAGAAAGCATAAGAATCAAGAAGGAAGCTGAAGAAGCCAAAATCCAAAAAATGAAGGCAATTCAGAGAGAAAAGGTGAGACGGGAGAGGATGGTGAATGGACGGACAGTCGCTGAGGGCTTCCCTCCTGGATATTGTTCATATACAAAGCATTTAATCCTCACAAGAGCCTATGAAGTTTCTATTATTCTTATTACCCAAGTTTGCAAATGAAGAAACTGACGCATAATTAGATTCCTTGCCCAAGGGCTCGCAGCCAGTAAATAGAAGTAGGATTCAAATCCAGGCTGACTAGCCTCTCAGGTCAAGTTCTTTATCATCACACTGTCTCACCTCCCAGGCAAGTGATCAAAGGAGTAGCTTTATATTTGGCCAGAAGGGGCAGCAATTAATCACAACAGCCACCAATGGTACATTGTCATATTTATATCCAAATTCTGAATTTTCCAGAGTGATTTTTTTTTTTAAGTTCAAACTTTTTTTTTTTCTTGAAAGTTTATTTATTTTAATTATTATTATTTTTTAATGGAGGTACTGGGGATTGAACCCAGGATCTTGTGCATGCTAAACATGCGTTCTACTGCTTGAGCTATACCCTCCTCCTCCAGGGTGATTTTAAATAAGTGAACATACCTCTCTCACTGAAAAAAGAAAAAGCGTGCATTGGCATTGCAGTATTAGTGATATGATCTATTTTAAACCTCAAAGTGATGTTTTGGTTTTGATCCTCTTCCTGGGGCTCAGGGGAAAAAAATCTCTTAAAACTGCTTACCTCCTAGAGCAGGAAGAATGTAGTGTTGTTCTAGCCCCATCCCACTCCTCGCCCCCCAACCCCCCGCAGAGTCCTAAGCTGTGTTATATTTAAGCTGTAGCAGGTTTTACGTGTTGAAGGTTTGGGGGCAAGAGCTTGACTCCTGACACTGATGAAAAGTATGACACCCACTGTGGGTCTAAGTCACGGAAACACAGTTCTTTTATCTGCTGTCTGTCTGTATCTCTCTTCCTTCTTCTCTTTGTTTTTTTCCTCTTAAAGATTGAGTATTGGTGAAAATTTAAACCTGGTTACCAAGCAATAGTTTTTTTGTTTGTTTGTTTGGTTTTTTTTTTTTTTTAGAAGTTAGAGTCAATGAAGCCAAAAGCTGTTGGCTTATGGAATGTGCAAAAGTGAGTCTTTTCTTTCCCCAAGGAGCCCTCTACCTGGCTGAGGAACAGACTAAGTCTTTCATGGAAGGTGTCCTGCTGTGCTGTGTGCCCTTGGTCAAGCTCCTATCCCTCTCTGAACTATTCCTGTAAAATGAATCTGTAAGTCTCACATCTTCTCGAAAAACCAGGAACATCTGTAGATGCAGAGACGCTGCATCTGTAGAGATACAGGCTCTGGAGGTGGAGATGAGACTGGACTTATACATGAGGAATGGGAATGAAATGCTGGAGGTATTAAAAAAAAGAGTATAGGAACTTTACTAAATTTGATTCAGCAATTCACTTCAATTGATCAGCTATTACACCTTCATTGAAAACATTATAGTAACTTTTTGTCTAGGTTTTTTTCTTCCCTTTTTATAATATCATTTTATTTTTATTTTATTGGTTTTTTTCTTTTTTCTTTTTTTTAGTTGGGGGCAGTAATTATGCTTACTTACTTCTTGATTTTTTAATGGAGGTGCTGGCATTGGACCCAGGACCTCATGCATGCTAGGCATGCACTCTGCTGAGCAATACCCTCCCCCAAAGTTATTATAATAACTTTTTAAAACTTGTCCTTCTCTCTCTTTCTGCCTCTCTATTCCCTGCTCTTTTCCATCAACCGCCCCCCCCCCCCCATTTTCTCCTTCAAAAGAAGGTTTACACTTCGGTCTTGTGATTGTAGAGGAGGTGTTCCCTTCGTATATCAAAGTCTTTCAGCATTTCAGATGGAACTAAGAAAAATATCAAATCATCACCAGGAACTGAATTAAAAGGCTTGCAAATCCTGAAGAATTATCGTGCTGTAAACTCACATCCTAAGCGTGATTTAGTAGTGGTCATTTAATACCCATAATTGTCTAGCTTGCGGGTCTTTTATAGCTCATTTCTTCCTGGGTGAAATAATGTATACTATTGAGAAACACTGGTGACTGAAACAGGTTCCTTTAACTAAATGGGAGTAAAAGCAGCATTTTCAGCTCTCCACGTGGTACGCCAACACTAGATGGATAGTAATCATTACTAGATGTATAGCACGCATTAGCTACAGAAACCTTAATGGGGTTAGCTTTCCTAATGCGATAACTGTAATGATTATTGGTATAAATTTGGCCAAAAGTGAGAGACGGGGAGAGAGAGTGGATCTGTAGATCCTTGCCATTCAAAATACGGTCCTTGAACCAGCAGCATTGGCATCGCTTATTAGAAATGCAGAATCTCAAGCCCCTCCTGCCCCGAGACCTTCTGCATTTTAACAAGCTCCCCAGGGGGTTCTTGTGTACAGGTGGATTTGAGGAGCATTAATCTCAAGGAACAGCCCATTCTGGTCCTTCCACAGACCTGAGTTCTCTGGCTAATTGGCCTGCACTGCCACCCTGGCCTCACTCTTCCTGTTGTGTAGAAATCTGTGGCTTTTCTTACTAAATGTGAGCCTGTTTAGCAGCTTGTGTCAGATGAAAGAGAAATGGAAAATAGCCATCTAGAAATGGCGTACTTCACGTTGCCAGTGTGAACACGGCCAAGGGAAGGGATAATGGCTGTGCTTACGGGGAGCATTTAGTTTTGAAAATGCACAGCAAACACGCACATGGACACCAGCCTGCAAACCCCACTCTCCTCCCCAGACAAGTGGCTGCTGTCCAGAACTATGAGCCACGTAAGGTCCAAGCACCCGAGAACCTCTAGCTTGGCCTCTTGGTCTTAACCCCCCTTGCCTTTTAGTCTGTCCTCTCCCAAGAGGGGTCACATGGAACACTGATAGGGCACGAGCTGTGTGTGACTGAGGGGAGAGTAAACTGTATTCCCTGCTGGCACAGGTGGGTGTCCTTTGATCCTTTAATGAGCACAGAGGCATGAAAGGCAGCCAGCTCTTTAGCAGCTGGTCATGTCCGGGGGTCCAGGAAGAATTAACCCTGTGGGTTAAGGGCAACTTTGAAGAGGGCACTGGGATGCTTCGGTCAGACTTGTATTCCCCACACTAGAGTATGTTGATGTTATGTTTTCTTCCAGGGGTGTATTGAAGCCTCCTTTTATTGGCTCATAAGAGTGGATTGATACATTTTTGTGGACTCATTGACTTCATGCTGATAGATTGAAACTGACTATGAGGGAGCATTTTTTGCCACAGAAATCAGGAAATGGGACAAATCAACCTGCCTTCCTCCTCCCTGCTAGAGCTGGTTGTTAAGTTTATCAGCACACCACTGCTTCACTCTAAAGGAGAGAGGCCCTCCTTCATCCACTCCCCACTTCCAAAACCAAACCTCAGAGGATTAAGGGTGGGGGGCAAAGATGTTGTGAATTATCTGGCAGATTATGTGTCAGAAACTTATTGATTTTTTGTTGTTGTTTTTTAGCCCTGCCCCCTCCCCTGATACTTACTGATTTAAAGACAGATTACAACCCATGTGGTAGGCAGAATAATGCGCCATCCTCTGCCCCTCCACATTTGAATTCCTGGAACTTAGGAATATGGTATGTTACATGGCAAAGGGGAATTAAGTTTGCAGGTGGAATTAAGGTTGCTAATCAACTTACCTTCAAATAGGAAGAGTATTCTGGATTATTTGGGTGGGTCCATTGTAATCACAAATCCTTGATTTGGCAGAGGGAGGCAGAGACTGAAAGCATGAAGAGATGGGAGCAGGAGAAAGATTCAGAAGAAGGGGCCAATGGATAAAAAAGACTAAACCTATGGGTAGGAGCTACAAAACTAAAACAGTTTGGGTACCGCTAACCTCTACCCTGACCAAACAGATGACTGGCACCTTAGGATGGCAGAGCATGCAAATAGGAGATGTGATTCTGGAAACAGATTTCTTATCATAGGGTAGGGAGAGGTGAAGATTCCCTGCTGTAGTGTTTGGAGGGGATTCATAGTGCCAGCTCCCTAAAAGCCTGTTAGATGTGACAACTGCTACTGGTACTGGAATCTGCCAATTTCCCTCAACATCCATACGTTATTTTAGCCCCGTGAGACCCATTTTGGACTTCTGACCTCCAGAGCTGTAAGATTATTAATAAATACATGTTGTTTTAAGCCACTGAGTTTGTGGCTGTTACAACAATAGGAAGCTAGTACAACTCACGTGGTTTTGTAGTGTATTAATTTCTCTTCCTGGAAATTCATAAAGCAGAGAAAATATCTCTAAAATATTAGTGCATCCGTGAAATAAAGTTGTTAAAAAAATGAAACAGCAGGATAACACATGCAAGTACTTTTTTTTGCCACCGGATCTTACAACATGGTAGACAAGTTTTCATAAATCCTCACAGCAAGCCTTTCATTCGAATTTAGTGCCGTGAGAATAAACCTCCACCATGCTTTTCCCTCTTAATCACATTGATGAATTAAGTAACAATTTTATTTTATTTTTTTAGACTTTCATAATGCTCACTCACTTAAGAATTTTTCCATTCCATGTCAAAGCCCCTCCCTGCCTCCTGCATTCATCTTATTCTGCCTTTGATTCTCCTTACATTTGAAATAATATTATGCAGTGCTATGTTGTTTACAAATGCTTTCGTTGAATTCTCCGAACCTCTTAGGGCATCAAAACCTCAGAAAGGGTAGGAAACCAGCTAGAGACCTGAGTGACATCTGAAGCCTTTCCTTGCTCTTTCCACTAAACTATAAAGTCATTAAGCTGATAAAGTTATTGAAGCCCTGGAGGTCATGGATGGTGTTTTATGCAGACACACTGAGAAGCATCATTAGTTAGTTTTAATGCTATTAAGTGAAGCATACCTACTTCATTTGCTGCTAGTCTTCAGTTTCTAACTTATTTCAACTTTTTTTTTTTTTTTTTAATATTGTGACTTTTAAGTACTCTGTCCTTCAAATTCCATCCCTCTGGATCTTTTTCTGGATCCTTTTCCTCCACTCATTTTTCTACTATTGATGGTCTAGCCAGGGTCCCATCTGTTCATCTTCCTCATTTCCCTGTGCTTCTGCTGCCGTATTCTGAGGTGGAAGCCCCCACATTTACACACCTATGGATTTGTTTATCGCTTGTGCCGATGATTTCTGAGCTCCACCTCTCCAGACCATAGCATATTCCTGAATCCTTGAATCACATATTTCACTGTACATTTGATATTTCCTTCTAGATGTGCCACAGTATGTCTCAAATCCAGTAGGTCCAAAATTGAACTCGTATTCATTCTGACACTCTTAAATGCCAGTCATCCTGTAGTCGTCCCCCTTTTCTGACTCATCCTATATTAATTTAGCCTACCTCCTGTTATTTCTTTTTTCCTTCCTCTTATTTCTGTCACCCACATTTTTTTTTCCCCTAGAGTTTATCCTTTTTTCTCTATCCCTGTTGCCTTAATTTGGGACTCACAATATATGGCCTGGATTACTGTGAGAATCCAGTAATTGGTTGTTTTTTATGTCTGTGGTCCTTTCTGCAGTTTATCCTCCATGTGGCCTTCAGGGTGAGCTGCTTCCTCTCCTGCTTAAAATAACATAATGGCTTATCATTGCCTTTAATGAAGTCCAGACTCCTTTACTTCGTATATAAGTTCCTCTAGAATTGCCCCTTCAGACCCTTCTTTCTCAGCCTTACCTTCTGCCTATCTCACTACAAACCCCTTTGAATTTATCCGTGAGTTTCTTGGGGTTCTCTGAACTGGCGTATTCTTGCATGCCTTTCTATATTGAAAATACTGTAAAGTTATAGGAGTGCCCTTTTTGTATCCAGGGTCACTACCAGCCCATCATTGCCTTTGTGCAAATTAGAAACAGATTCTTCATGCAGGGAGTCACTTCTGCGGGTGCTCAGACTGGTGACAGATGGGAACCTTTGTGAGAAATAGAAAAAGACACCCCTGCTCTGTGCTGAAGCACCCCGTGCTGGGATGCAAGGCTCGGTGAGCCGAATGCGGGTTCTGTTTCAGCCTTTTCTGACCTCTCTGCTAGGCTCCTGCGCAGTGAGAACCCGCACAATGGAGGGCAGTAGCCTTGCTCCTGTTATCTCCTCCTCCTCCTGGAAAGCTCTTGTTTAAGATTGATCTTTATCTAGACTTTCTGCCTCTTGTTAGAGCCAGGGTTCTTCTCCTTTTATTTGGTCATCATCCTTTTATTTGGAGAATCTGAGGAAAGCTCTGAGCCTGCTCTCTCTACAAATGAGCCTTCTCCTAACACACAGGTCATCCATGAACCCGGGATTAGAAACCACATCACTAATGTCACTTAGACTTTTGGCTCCTGTGCTCTGAGTGGGGCCTGCACTTTGAAGGCACTGGGACTGTTAAAAGCCTTTCTCAATTTCCCACTTCTGTGCTTTTCCTTTGTGTCCGTATCACATATTTGCAAACCTCTGTCCCCTAGTACATATTACACACTGTCATCATGGCTTTCTTATCTGTGTTCCCAGCTAGCTTCTGAAGTTTTCCAGAGTAGGCACTACTCTGTTTATATCTGTATTCCCAGCACCTAACCTAACATAGTTCAAGCATATAATAGGCATTACAATTTTTTTGTTTTTTTGGGGGGTGGATAATTAAGTTTATATTTTTTTAATTACTTTTTTTTTTTTTTAATGGAGGTACTGGGGATTGAACCCAGGACCTCATGCATGCTAAGCATGTGCTCTACCACTGAGCTATACCCTCCCCCAAGCATATAATAGGCATTTGATAAGTGTTTATAGAGTAAATGAGATTCAGTGATATTAAATGATTTGTTTAAGGTCACTCAGTGATGTTGGACCTAGAGTTGGTCCCATAATTTTTTCTTCTGGACCTCGTGTTCATAGATATTTTATATTCTGCGTTTGTTTTTATTTTATTTTATTTTTAAGATTTTTGGATTCATTCTTTTTTTCTTAGCCAATTATTTTTTTCCCTTTTTCAGTTTTATTAGGTAGAATCATTATAGTTTGACTGCACATACACATTATATTGCATGTAAGTAAATATATATAATATACTGCACATTTTTTTAGTTTACACGTATGTACTCATTGTTTCTAAGAACAAATTAGAGCTTCAGCTTTTTAAGGTTACATAGTTATCAAAAGAATATATGAATGTATAAGTATGGTTGGGTGACTCCTTAATTCAATGTTATGTGGAAAGAAACAGTCTGACTAAATCTAATTATTTACTAAATTATTATACTAAAACGGTGGTAGGTACTGAACATTCAAATATTTCAGCAATTTGCAAAATACTTCTCCATTGGCTCTTGAGGGATAAACAGAGCTTTGTTGGACAGAATCTAGCTACTGAGTGACTGTTTTTGTGAGTTGAGTTCAATGGTAATCTATAAGTGGAGAGGTTAGAACTGGTATTCCAATTTCTGACCTTGCTAAAGGAACCTGGCCTTGGTCTTTAGATGTGGTTTTCTCACTGTTCTCAAAGAAGCATTCCTCATCCTGGTTTAACTGTTAAACCTCCTGCTTGTATACTGTCTTTTATCTCCCTGTTTCCCCTTTTTTTTCCCCCAGAGAAGCAGGGAGCTCATTATAATGGACAACTTTTGGTCTCGTGAGTCAGGATCTTTTTTTTCTAGATTGAGATCACATTTATTCAGTTTTGCAATTCTCCATTAGTTTGCATCCTAGAACTGTGTTTCATGAATAATTCAACTGCCTTATATTATAATTGGTTCTCCCTGATTGTAGTAAATTTCCTTTACTTTTTTGTGAAACTGAAATCATCCATTTTTACCTTTCAAAATGGGACTTGTAAATAGTTCTGTGTGACTGAAGACTTTCATGGAAATAAACAATATGAACAATTTTTTTCCTCTTCTTTGGAACATGGAGCTAAACTTATGTTAGGGTTTGGAAGGGACGGTTTCCACTACTCCGTTTTCACAGTTCTTCCTGCTGGGCAAATCCAATTTTATTTTTATTAAAGCAGACCCAGCTGCTTGACGTCTCCCGTGGATTCATTTAAAACTTCAAGTCTCTCCGTGTTGTAGAACTTGCTTCCAACTCCCTATTAAAATTGTTGTTTAGAAAGTCTACTTGTTTCATAAGCAAATTTAAAAAAGACAGTTGTGTCAGTGAAAAATAGCAAGTGTTCTTGGATTATTAAGCTGGATTAAAATATGCCAGAGCCATGGTGACAATAATGTCAAGTATAAAGTCCCTTATCTCTAGACTCTCCAAACAACAAATTTAAAAAGAGAACTCTTTTTTATTCAAGTGGTTGGCTTTTTTTTTTTTTGACATTTGCTGTTCAGTCTCTCAATAGCTTTAAGTATCTGATTCTAAGTCAGAAGGGAGTTGAATTGGCTTATTGAAAATCTCTGCCTGAATGCTTTATTGGAATGTGGGTATATATATATATATATATATATATATATTTCATATCAACTGTTTAAGCATTTATTATCATTTTAATTTAACATACTTGGTGTGAAAATTTCATGTTTTCCTTAGAACATTTTGAAAACATTGCTTAAAATATACATGTTGCTGTCATTTGAACTAAGAATAAAAATGTGAAATACTTATTCTGTGATTATGCCAATAAAGATGGGAGAGGGGACCCATGGAAAGAACGTGGGGCTCCTGGCTTTCAGTGTGGGGCTTATGGGTCGTGAGACAGGTAACATCTTGGAAGCCCCGGTAGGTACCATATTGGACTACTGAGGCCACGTGAGCCTAAAGATTTTGGACCTTGGGTAACCTTAATATCATGATTCTGCTTAAAGCTTCCCTAATAGATTGTACTTTGACACTTTCAATTTCAGAGCAATAAACTAGAGGAGAAAAAAAGACTTCAAGAATTCCTTAGAAGAGAAGCTTTTAGAGAACATCAACAGTAGTAAGTTTATGTTTTCAGAACTTTGTACCTTTTATAGACACATTGTTCATTGTGCTTTTAAATTCTAGGTGGTGGTATCTGTTCAAAACATCTGATATTGGATTCTTGGCTATTATATTCATTATGCAGTTGAACTTGTCATTATGGAAGTGAGATTCTAAAGTTGGAGACATCTATACTCACCAAAGTATTCTTTAGTAGCCAGGAAAAGAGTGGGAGATGGAATGGGGTTGGGTGGAAGATAACGAGTGACGTTATCTTCTTCAGTTTGAATCATAGAATTCATAGCCTGTTTTTCCCCATTGTTGTTCTAAGGCAAGCATAGGGTGATGAAGCTGGTAGAAAGCTAAACACCAGGAGAGGTTGGCTGCCTTAGATAGAGATGGAAGGAGGGAGGCGATAGATTAAGGATGTTAATGTATTATTGCCTTCCCTGTTCATTGGCAGAGAATGGATGAGCGTTGATTTCTAGGCCAATCAGAGAAGTTGAAGTAGATAAGGGGGTGCCATGGGGCAGTTGTATCCTGGAGGCACAAAAAGAGCAGATGTGTTAATTCTGCAGCATCCTCCTTTTCAACTGGAAGGGGAAGACCTGCTTACTAGTGAGGGGTCTTGGGTACAGGACTGGGAAGTTGAACAATCTCCAGTTCTCTGGAGAGTTTAAAACATGATGAGAGATTCTTGGGGTTTTAAGGGAAATGGGAGATTGTGTTGTCAAAACTTTTTCCTCCTAGTCCTCCAGCTTCTTGAGTTTGTGTTTTACTAAAGACCAGAGAGCACCCTTTTTCTGTAAAGAAAAACGAGTTTTTCCCCCAGCCACCTCACACACTGTCAGTGGAGCTGAATTCAATTACACGCACATTTCACTCTTGCTCTTTCTTCTGCTTATCGTGAAAGTCCCAGTTAACCAGGAAAAAGAGAAGTTGGCTGAAAATGAGAAGTATCTCAAATTGATTTTTAAAGCCTATTGAGAAACACAAGGAGAAGTGTATGTGTGTGTGTTTTAAGTGTTTTTTGTTTTGAACTATTTTTGAAATTAAAAGATCAATAGCTCATGAAATGAATGGCCATTATATAGCTAGAAATATGCAAGAAACTTCTTGGAAAAGATGGCTTCTCTGCATAAAAAGCTTTTATTGTCCCTTCTCAGATTAATTTATGGCGGAAAAATTGTGGAGGAGAACTGTTAGGATTTTAACAGCTCCAAGTTTTCTCTAGACCAACCAGACTCTTCCCATTCTATCCCCTCCCCTAGAAAATTAGATTCTCCTGATGCTGTCAAACTAAGGATCACAAAGTAGAAACGTAAATATGAAATTCTTTCAAACTAGTCGATGCCTCGTGACCTTGCTGGTTTCGCATGCTGTGATATGCGGGTCAAATAGCAGACCAGGAATGGTGTTCTTTGTTTCGCTTTTGTTTTGTTTTGTTTTGTGTAGAGAAGGGCAAGCACGGACTTGAGCAGACTGTAAATCCCAGTTGCTGGAGAAAAAGCTCATGGTAGCATCCTGGGGCACCACCACGAGAATCTTAATGTGCTCTTTCTTACCACCTTGTTCTTGACTTCGTTCATTTGCTTCTGATTATTTTTAGTGTTGTCAATTATTTAGCTAACAGGCAGAAAACTAGGCTTTTATTGACACCCAGAGGGACTCTCCTGAGTGTAATAATGAAGGCAGTTTATCGAATGCCTGTGAGGTTGCTTCCTAATTGTACGCATTAATCTGCCCATGCAAGCTGGCTGAAAATACACAAGCAGATTGCACGTGCAGATGGAGCACACGGGATGGTTTTTATGGAAAGACCTCTGGAATGTACTTCTGCGGTACTGTCTTTTCCTTCAAAATCGAATGACTGACTATTTCAGTTGGCAACTGAGAACAGACCAGATTAATGGTGCATTAAGTCTGCTACTCTGGCTGGGGACAGACTCAGATTTCACAATTTAGAAGTGAGTTCTAGGATTCTTGGGCATGAAAGTGAAGGGTAGAAATAGGCTTCTAACTTTGGCATAGTTCTCACTATTATTTTACTCTGTCACTCTTTACTGCCTGTAAAATGTCATGGCCTTTTTTATTAGTCAACATTACTGGTAGATTTGAAGATTTGAAGTAACAGTTAATAAACCAGTGTGTGTGTTTTGTTAAAATCAAAGAAAGAATGTTGTGATTTACATTATTTAAACTTCAGCACTTTATATTTAAATGGTAATTTACTTTGAGTTATAGTCATCTTTCTAGTCATGTGGCTTTTGGATGGGTGAAGAGACACGTTTGAATTCTGAGCCTTTTTAACTAGTTATGGGGGCTAGGGTAGGATGTGAGTGGGGCAATCAGATGCATTTTTGAAAAAAATTTGAATTTTTGATTTAATTTTTTATTGAAGTGTAGTTAATTTACAATGCTGTGTTAGTTTTTGGTGTACATCATAGTGATTTATTTATACATACATATATATTTCATTTTCATATTCTTAAAAGAGATTTTGTTGTTGTTGTTGTGGGGGAGGTAATTAAGTTTGTTTGTTTGTTTGTTTGTTTATTTATTTAATGGAGGTACTGGGGATTGAACCCAGGACCTTGTGCATGCTAGGCACGTACTTACCACTGAGCTATACCCTCCCCGTTTCATATTCTTTTTCATTATAGGTTATTACAAGCTATTGAATATAGTTCCCTATGCTATACAGTAGGACCTTGTTGTTTATCTGTTTTATATATGTGGTTAGTATCTGCTAATCTCAAACTCCTAATTTATCCTTCCCTGCCCCTTTGTTAGGAAAAACAATGTTCTTTTAAGGATTTGCTGGAGAGATAAGAATTGGATATACTTTAAGTATTTGTAATTTTAATTCACATCTAATAACCATTTAATGTTACAGATTATACATTTGTACAGTTTAAAAAATACAAAGGACTTGGCTCTTTTAAGTGAAATAAGCAAAGCAATAAACTGCTGTTTTATTGAGGACCTGTGGAGGGTCAGCAGTATTAGGCATATGATACACTTTTTTCATTTAGATTAACCCTATTAGGGATATATCATCTTTTAAAAAAAATACCTTTATTGTGGTGTGGTTCCTGTACAGTAAACTACGCATATTTCAAATGTACAATTTGATGACTTTTGATAGATGTACACACCAATGAAACCACTGTCACAGTCAAGTTAGCTAACATTTCCATCACTCCCCAAGAGGTGCAATTTTCGAATTCCCAATTTATATCATCTTCATTTAAATTGACTTAAGTCACAGACACAGTGAGCGATGCAGCCAAATCTTGGTCTTGGGATTTAGGGGGCTAGGGAAAATAGGTGATCTAGAGGTGCGGTGTACTTTGAAGGTCAGGATTATATGGTCAGGGTGGGGGTGATAAGCATTGTAGCCACATGGAGACCTGTGGAGAAGACTCTAGAATAGATCAGTTCAGAGAGAAAGATTTGGGCAAAGTTGACTTCTGTTTCTTCCAACAAGATCTAAATTTTGCCTGGAGGAGGCAAAAGAAGAACTGAGGAAGTATGTCTTTGTCTGACTTTCCTCATTCATGAATGACATCCTCTTCCAGGTCCAAAACTGGATTTACACCACAATTCAGCTTACTGTAGGGTACATGGGCTTTTGTGAACCCTCTTGGCTGTACCTTACTCCTAGGTACAGTTTCCAAAATTTCTAGGAGAGCAGGGAAAAGCTAGTTGGAGAAAGCTCTTGGAACCAAGCTCATTCCAAAACAGAACCTTCTTATTCCTCAATTGCAAGCACCACCATGAGCTCAGCCTGTCCATGGTAATGTTGGGAAGTTTCCTTCATTTCCGCCGTTGGAACCATGCATCTTTTTAATTTCCATTTGAATGATAGTGTGATTAGTTCCTAGGAGGCCTATCTTCATCTATTTTAGTTTCCTGGAGCTGAGGATCCAGGCAGGTCTGCTGAATATGCACACTTAGGTTCCAAGTTTGTCTTCTAATATGCTCACGAAACTTCTAATGCCCTTCGTGGGAGCTTCCAAAAGACACTTAAGGGCTAAATTGATCCCTTATCCGTATGATAGGCTTGAATCCAACCTCACATTTTATAATCCAAGTAAGGTGAACCGAAAGTCATCCTATTCATGGCTTTCTATCTTATGCTAATGAAGTGAATTTATAGATACAAAAATCCCCTGTTTTGTTCAGAACCAGCCTGAATGGTTTATGAGAAATCTGAGAGAATCCCTACTGAATGTTAAATCACGTTGATGGTTAAGACTGAACCCAGATTTCTACCCACTATCAATTCTGCCTACAGATGTCCTAGGGAACGTTGGCTTATTTTAATTCCTCCTCCCTCTGCCTTCCTAGGGGTATTTATCACGTGCCGCTTGCGCTTGGCTCCTGTCTCCTTGTCATCCCCTGAGCCACTGGAATGGCTTTCTTAATCTCTTTGCCAGCGGTCTCTTTTCTTGTCTGTCTTCCATGTTTGTCTGATTTCGTTTTCTAAATCACAGCTCTGGTCATGCCACGACCCTACTCCAAATGCCTTGATTATTCTCCATTGCTTGTAAGATGAATTCCAAACTCACTGGCCACACGATGGGGAACTGTGCGCCACGTTAGTGAGAAGATGTCATAAAGGATTGATAGGGTTTGGATCTGTGTCAGGTGCCTTGAGGGGAGGGTTTGAAGAAGAAGGGCTTTCTCCTGGGTTGGCTGTTACCAGGAAGCAGGGGTAGTTGTGATTAGGTATCTTAATCGAGCTTGTCTAAAAGGAGGGAAGACCAGAGTGAGACTTAATACTGTAATTGATAAGAAAGCAGCAGTTACTCCGATGAGCCAGAATTGAGGGGGTGTTTGGTCATTTTTGTGGTTTAGACAAGGTTTGTGCATTTTTCTTTGTTTAGACGTGTTATGGAGTGGTCTTATTTTTGTCATCACTGTCACCATCACAGAGTGACCTCCTCTGATACTGATATTGTGTGAAATTACTTTCAACAGGAGAACATCAAGGCTTAGCTGTGAGTAACAGGCCAGCCCCTGGGTGTCAGGGACAGTTTCTGTCTTTCTCAGGATATAATTAATAATTGTTAAAAGATGAAAGTTGACTGGTACCTTATTTCCAAAATAGTTTCACGTAAGTATCTCATTTGTTGGACCTGGTACCATCAATGGTCCCCTCTTGGGTGGGCAGATCTGGGATCAGACTGCTGGCCTGGTCTCAAGCTTTAACCTCTCTCCTCATTAGCTGTTTAACCTCTCTGAGCCCCCGTTTCCTCATATATAGCATGGAGTGGAGCTAATAGTTGCTAACTCAAAAGAAGATAAATCAATAGAACCCTTGTAAGAAATCTAGTATAGTGCTTGGAGGGAGAAGGTGGAGTACAAAGGAACTCCAAATGAGGACAGGAGAGGAGGAAGTAAGAGAGAGGGACCAGCTGACTCTGGCCTTTGCCCCAAAGGGTAAAGCCTAACGATGTTTGGGCATGAGATTCACTAAGAAGGATCTGGGGCCCCGAAAGTGCCCCTGGTAAACATGCTATACCTAGGGGAATATGTACCCCCTCCTCTTATCCTGGAGACAAGCTCCTTGCACCACCAGCCAACTTCATCACTTCTGTGGGAGTTCTAAGATCTGTACTGAAAAAAATCCCACAAAATGAACCCTGGTCAAACAAATAAGGAATCCAAGGAAGAGGAAGAGAGAACACATCAGAACAATTGTGAACAAGAAGACAGTTACATTTATAGTCAAATGTGATTATTTTATAATTTCCTTTTTAAGAATCAACGTGGTCAATTTAAAATTAAGGAGGATTTTAGTGCTAGAAGAGGCTCAAGGAAGAGAGGAGGTTAGGAAGTAAAACAAGTATTTTTTTTCTTTGCATGAGTGAATGCTTGTGAAGTCCAGATATTGATAGAAAAAATAACTAATTGTGTGTTTATTATATGTTTAATTGTATTACATATACAAATAAGATATATAACCAAAACATTAGAAGAAAAAAAATAGAGATGAAAATTTGATCATCACCACAAAAGGCAGGAAAGAAGGTAGGAGTTTTATAAGCAACAAATTAGCAATCACAGAAAAGGTAGGTAGGCTAACTTTCCTTATCAAAAGAAAAGCTGTTGGATTGAGTAAAAAAGTAAAAATTTAGCTATATGCTACAACAAGACATATCTATAAAACAGAAGAGTTGGAAAATAAAGGTGTGGAACATATATCCATAAATGCTAATTAAAAAAGGCAGATATGGCAATATTAATGTGAGACAAAATTGAATTCAAGGTGGAAAGCATTCAGCAGGATAAATGATATTTTATGCCGATAAAATGTGTAATCCAAAAGATAATGTAAATTATAAATATCAATATAGATTTGAAATAATATATAAAACAAAACTGCCAAAGTCTGCAATATAGATTTATTTAATTTCCTTTTTATTTAACTAGGACATATGAAGCAAAAAAAATACATAAGAAATAGAAGATATGAATAACAATGACTTGGCATGATTGTATAGACATAGTAATGAAGTGTTGTACCTTGTATATGAAAAAATTTACAAATACTGACTTAACTTAACTGTCATTGGCCATGACTAAGGCCTCAAAGACTCTCAGTAAATTCCAAAAAATACCCCCAAATTCTAGAAAACCACCATTTCTAAGAAAAACTTAATACAACCAGAAATGAAGAAATTTTAAAGTTATCCACTTAAAATTTTTTTCTAATTACCTTTTAAAGTGACTATTAGGTTATAATCTGTCACCAGACTAGACTTACTGTGGTGATCATTTATTTCATAATGTATAAAAATATCAAATCACTATGTTGTATACCTTTAACTAATATAATATTGTATACTAATTATTATTCAATTAAAAAATAAATAAAAGAGTCAGGTTCCCTGG
The DNA here is from genome assembly GCF_048773025.1 of Camelus bactrianus. Lineage (NCBI taxonomy): Eukaryota > Metazoa > Chordata > Mammalia > Artiodactyla > Camelidae > Camelus > Camelus bactrianus. The sequence continues at coordinate 19,929,141 of NC_133552.1, forward strand.
CAGGGTGGAAGGAGACTTTTAGGGTAAAAAAGTCAAAACCAAAATTGAAATTACTCTGGGATAAAAGAATATAAATTTTGAAGTATCCGACATTAAAATCTATGGAATGTGACTACAAACTTGTTTAGAAAATGTAGAGTTTTGAAAGCATCTGAGAGGTAAGGTAGATGATGAGTGTGGTGTCATGGAAATCAAGGCAGATGTGTTTCCAAAAGGAGAGACTCATCCATTCTCCATGGCTGCTGAAAGGTCAGCAGAGAGGACCAATGGACATGTTAGAAGGGAGACATTTGTGATGCGGACAGGAATGATCTGGGTGTGATGGGGGGTGGGTAGGGAGCCTGACTGGAATAGACTCAGGTCTAAGTGGAGATGTGGAAAGAGAGATGGCATTTAGCAACAACTCTTTTGAGGAATTTGGGAACAGTGACATGAGGCAATAACTGGATGAGGCTGTGGGATCAAGGGAGAGTTTTTTCAATTGGGCAGGAGGGGATTAATGCTTAGAGGAGGTAGGCTATCATTCTGAATTGCCACTTTCATATAACTAACTTTTGGTGTGTATTGCACGGCTTGGGCACTATTAAGCATGGTTTAAATATATGCATATATTTATAAGTACGTGTGCTAGAAAATAATTCTACAGTAGATCTATATCCTGGAAGAATACTCATACATGTGCACAAAAGATGTATATACCAGGATATTCAAACAAATAATTAAATATTCATCAGTAGGGGTGGTTGAATGTATTATTTTTTATCCATGTTGTAGAATGCTCTCCAGCTGACACAAGGAATAAGATAGCTATATAATAATATGGAAAAAAATCTCAAGGATGTTGTTAAGTGAAAAAAGCAATTTGCAGAACAAAATACTATGGTATCCTACTTATGAAAAAAAAAAACTCTATTGGTTAGGGTAGGAAAGGTTATGGTTAAAAAAAAAAACACCAAAATTTAAGTACATAATATAAAGAACAGGAAGTCTTTTTTTTTTTTTTTTAAAGAACAGGAAGTCTACCTTTCTTGTGGAATGATCCAAAAATAGTGTTTGAGTCAGCCTGATAGCTCTCCTCCCCAGGCATTAAGTAACTCAAACAAAGTGTGGTTTTGCCATCTTTAGCAGGTGGCTTTGTAATTGAGGCAGTGAGACTGTAACTAGGAACTCTGGGCTCCTTAGCATTATTCCACCTTCATTTCTTCATTATGATATGTCTGTGATTTTATGCTCACTGTGCCTGACTTCTACGCTAGCTCACCATTAGCTTAGCTTAGCTTGCTGCTGATGGAGAAGGCTGATGCCTTAGCTGATCAGAGATTTACGGCTCGGATGACATTCCAACCACAAGTGAGACCTGATGGCTACTTGGAACCATGTGATGGAGACAGTCGTCTCTGAAAATAGAAGACTGACACCTCCCCCGCACATAGCCCTTTCTTCTTTTCCCTATATCACCTCTGAGCAAAAACTGGGAAGTTGGGAGTTGGTTCTTAGGAACATGAGTCCACCTTGTCCCCGGGATTGCCAGCTTCTTCAATAAAGCTATCTTTCCTTTTGCCCAACACTTGTCTCTCAGAATTGGATTCTTGACTGATGAGCAGCTGAACCTGAGTTCAATAACCAATTTTTGGTGATGCCAGCCAGGAGATTCTTATCCCTGCAGCTCCTAGCCTCCTGTCTAGAAGGCCGGGAGTGTTTGGCTGGGACCAACAGGAAGCCTGCTGCTCATGGCTTGCTGCCCTGAGAGGGGGATTTTTTTTGCCAGTCTGACAGGTGTGAAGTGGAATCTTATTTTAGTCTGCACGTCCTCAGCCATTAGTGAGACTGAACATCTTTCCACATGGATATTGCTCATGAGAAGCAATCAAGTTTAGTGACTAAAAGCATGGAATCTGGAGCCAGGCTGCCTGAGTCTGATCTTGGCTTTGACATTTATTGGCTGTATGATCTTGAGCAAATTACTTCTATAAATTGGAGATTATAATAGCACCCTCACAAGGTTGTCATGAAATTTATATACATATATGTACATATATATATATGTGTGATTATTGTTTTTTATTTATTTATATATATATAATATATATATATAATTATTATTACATATATTATATATATATAACATTATATATATAACATTATTTTATATATATATAATGCGATTACCATACATAATAAGCAATATATGAGTCCTAAGTTGCTATATTTTTGTTCTTTTTATCATTACTATTAATTGGGTTTCTTTCCCTGTGAAATACATTTTTCTACCTTTTTGCCCATTGTTTTATTGGCTTGTCTTTTAAAAAATTGATTTACTAGACTCTTCATGTATTTTTCACACTAATCCTTCCATTATTTTTTCTTTGGTTGTAAATATTTTTTGTGGGTTGTCTTTTTATCTTATAGTGTCTCACCATTGCTCTTAATGTATTAAAACAAATAGATATAGTTATAAACTGTAAATGAAATAATATACTGTAGTGTTGGATATAAATATGAAATATGATAGACCTTCTCTCTCCTGGTAGTAGCTGATGTACATAAACCAGCAGAGCAGCTGTTTCTAAATCCCTCTTCAACACTAGAATCCAATCTTGCTTGTTTTTGCTGTCTCTTTTTTAAAATGAATATAAAGGGCATGTAATTAAGAGATACACTAGTCTGAACAGCAGAAACAAAATCACCTGGGCACCATCAGGTGGCCTTTGGGGCCCCATTTGACCTGTGGAGGCTTGTTTAGTTTTTGTTTTTCGGTCAGCATAGCGTTGGCCCACAGTGTTTCAAAAATTTTTAAGTAGTATTCAAGCTATTTCATATGAAAAGTGTCTTGCATTTTGGTTATACCTAGAAAAACAAGGACATCTGGCTATGCTGGCCTGTGTCCCTATGGGACAGTGAAGGTGTGGAACTGAGTGGCTGCTGACCCCTTTCCAGGGAGGATGACTCTCTAGTTTGTCACAGTCCTCTCTGCCCTCCCTGGTCTCCTGGATGCTGGCCTGCATGGCAGTTGTCATTTGCCATTGAGTCCCGCTCCCGTTGCCCTCCCTCGTGGCCCGCTTCACTCATTTAGGTCACTGTCCGCACCCTGGGTCATTGGCCTTCATGTGTCAGCTGACTGGAGGTGAGAGAAGGAACAGCTGCCTCACCCACTCCCAGCGAGACAGAGAGTCCCAGGGAGAGTTTGTAACTGGTATTTTTTCAGGGAGGGTACCTGCCGAATGATGATTATTTGCTTTCAAATTAGTAGTTGAACCTTTTTGTTGGCATGCCCTGGTGTGTCCTATCCCATTGCAAAATTGGCAGATGTGGGTAACCGAGTAGAGGACAGTGCAGAGCATCTCGAAGCCCTGGGGTGTGATGAGTGACAGGAGCTCCTACAGGTCTAAGTGAATGTTTCTAAATGGATTCTTTTTTGAAAATTTTTTTTTTAAAAAACTCTTGTTTATCTATTTTATATATGGTAGTGTATATCTGTTAATCCCTTACTCCCAATTTATTCCACTCTGCCTTGCCCTTTGGTAACCATAAGTTTGTTTTTTATGTAAACTGATTCTTCCTTGAACATTAAAAACCCTAGTTGTCTTTCTAAATATGATTTTTAAAGCCTTATAGGAATAATTGTCTTTGCGTTTCTGGCCTATTTCAATGAGCCAACAGACACACATTTCACTCTTTGCAGCCTCTCCTATACATTTTATCCTTTCCAAAAGGTCAAAAAATATTTTTGATTGATGAATCTCCATGGATAGATTAATATTCCATCACATTGCAATAAGACTAGCCCATCCCTTTCCTTCCCTGAATTTCTTATACTGCAGTTTTTCCTTCCAAACCCCCGTCCTCAAACTAGACATGATCTTGGTGATTCTGGGATAAATGACTATTCGTTTTTATACTCTGGGCCTAAGCAGCTCCTAGACCTGACATGAAAACAGCTTAAGGGTGAGCAGGTTCCTTCGCTTTCCCACGCTCTCCTCACCTGACCATGGTTCTGAAATAGCTCAGATGCCTAGCTTACTCCTTGAGAATTCTATTTTTCTCCTCTTCTTAGCCTCTCCTTCCAAGTTTGTTCTAGGGCCTGCCTCTAACCTGACAGCCAGAAGGAGGAAAATGTAAGAAGTGCCTGTGTGGGAAGTTTATTATTAGTTCGTTCTGGAAGTGGTGCACATCACTTCCTTCCTCATCCCATTGGTCAAAACTCAACCACATGGCCAACCTGAGCTGCAAGGGAGACCAGGGAAAGTAGTCAGGTTGTGTGACCAGAAGAGAACTTCCATTGTGATGGATATTTAGCTGTCTCTGCTACAACGGAGTTATGTCCAGGTGATGTCATCCTGAAGAGACTTTTTAGGATAATCCATAGGCATCGCCCTAAGAACAAGCAGGAAGGATGCTTAAGGCTCATAGAGTCAACTAACTCTTCAAAACCAGTCTGTTATTGGTAGCTCATCCTCAGTTGCTCTATAGAGAATGAAAGAAGGGGTCCTGTATTTATATTGGGGTCAGCGTGATAAAGTGGGAGAGGATCACCCCCCTCAGTTGGTGGCAGAGTCACAGTGGTGACAAAGAGGGAGGAACCCCCAGGAAAAGGTGACTCAGTGCCAGAGTCCAGCATTCTTAGTCTTGTTGGAGTTCCCCTCCAGGAGATGTTCCTCCTCTCTGCCCTTCAAGGAGTTTCTATTTTCTTTTTATTAAATATGACCATAATTAAATACCAGGGTCCCAATCCAGCTCAGCCAATATACAGAAATTATTGTACTGATAGTAGAAAAATACCAGTTAGCCTGGTAACTTGGAGCTTCTTGTTCTCATAGCTAATCACCTGGGAGTAATCCCCATTCTGCACAGGACCCCACTTGTATACCCCCAGACAGTCCTGTGGCCCTGTCATCATGATTTGATCTGTGGCGTGAGTGGGGCAGTGGTCATTGGCACAAGGGCTGTGGTTGGGGGCTGGCTACGCACCCAGCTAAGTGCTTGGCATTGGAACACAATGCGGAGCCGCCCGTCTACTTGGTCTGAAGCCCCTTATGTGCTGATCACGGTGTTTCTTTCTCACTGCTTTTTCTCCCATGGTCTGCTCTTAGCTAAGGGTTTTCAGAAATCTCATCCAAACTTCTGGCAACCCTCTTCTTTTCACACTTGACTGATGACTTCATAAAGCCCCAGACATTGGGGCAGCTTCCAGACTCTGCAGCCTTCATTAGTCTCCTTGACTGTCCCGGGCCAGATAAGCAATCCTAGACACATGGGAAGGCTGCTCGGCTCGGCGGTGGGAGCCTCCCATTTCTCAGGGTTCTGTCTGTCGCTTAACTTAGCTCTACCTTTCCCAGCTCAGGCTTCCGACCTTGTTCAAGTGCCATGTTCTCCCTAAGTAATTATTTGAAGTGATGTTGGCATCTCTGTTTAATTTCCAGTTCCTTGTTTTGGTTTCCACCCCCACTGGATACCATGTGCTTTTACTACACCATTTGTGTTTCTGTTGATGCCCAGGCCCTAAGAGCTTGATAAATGAGATCTTAGCATTAGGCCTAAAGTATTCAGGGGAAGCAGAGGGGTGATGGGAGGAAGGAGGCAGGAGGGGAGCAGGCTGCAAGGGTCTGGTGCAATGGAAGTCAGGCCTCGCTGAGGTGTTTGGTTGTGGATATGCAGTAAGAGGATCAAAATCCCACAGATTACCTGGGGAGAGGTCAGAGGCGTAGAAATTCATCAATGGTGGGCAGAATGGAGCTGTCATTAAAGTAAGGGCTAGGAAGCAATTCCAGCATCCTATGCTGGATGTATGTGAGAGGAGAAACCAGGCTGAGGGTTTGGATTTTTAAGGGAAAAACAAAGAACTTATTAAAACAGAGGACATGTCTAGGCCCAGCTTTCACAGTCTCTCAGAGCTAAAAATATGCCAGAAATACAGACCGGAACTGGCAGCCCCTCTTACCTCCCACAGAAAGTGCAAATCAAATGCAAAGGAGTGTGTGTGTGTGTGTGTGTGTGTGTGTGTGTGTGTGTGTGTTTGTGTTTGTGTGTCTGTGTGGAGGAAGAGGGTCCATTTCTGCTTTCAGAATTCCAAAGGGGTCCACGCCCCATCAATGATTAAGAGTTACTGGATTAGCAGCTCTGTGAATCCTGAGAGTAGTCAGAGCCAGGAGGGCAGGAAGATGACCTGAAGAGAGACCCCTGAAGGGTGAGGGGCCGAATGTGGCCCCAGCGTGGGATGAGTGAGGTGTTGTAGGGGAGTGGTGTTCCACAGCCCTACAGTGAAGTCTGGGTGTCAAGCTTTAAACGTTCAGATGGGAAAGTTAGGGCCCCATTCTGGGGTATCTGAGGGGGCATTTATCTCCATGTCAGAGGACACGAAGCAGAAAAAAACTGAAATCATACGTTCACATTCCGCAAACCTGGTAGTATATTTGTCAGGCGATGAAATGCAGACTTGCCATAGCATTTTGTTTTGATTGTCTGCTCCACCATGTTCTCCCACTCACCTCTCCTTCTCTACCTGGGACACTTTCCGTCATCACCCAATAAAAGTCCAGGCTAGTATCCAGAGGCACAATAAAGAATGATATTTCTGCTTTTACGAAGGCACTAACACCTCTTTGTGTTCCTGCTAGCAAAAATGCTGAGTTCTTGAGAAGACTGGACACAGAGCTGCCAAGCAGAAGTACCTGTCAAGTTGCTCCTTGCGTAAGTGGTGTGTCATGCCGGGTGCCATCTGGCAATTTCTAAAGAGGTGTTTAGTTGGGGAGGGAGGGTATAGTTCAGTGGTAGAGTGCATGCCTGGCATGCACGAGGTCCTGGGTTCAATCCCCAGTACTGCATCATAAATAAATAAATAAAACCCTAATTACCTACTGCCCCCAAATAAATCAAAATAAAAATCTGGAATTGTTTTAACAATGCTCAAAAAAAGAAAGAAAAAACCACAAAGAGGTGTTTAGTGAATGAAATTAAGGCCATAGAGTGACCTGTATAGAATTTTGGAACTAAAGGCAGGTGACTGGAGCTGAAACTTTGACCTTAACTATTGTCTCAGCTGTAAAATGATGCTTCTACTTGGAGCCTACATTACAGACACTGGGACCAAACGTCAGCCTCTGAAAAGTCTTTAATATCACCCAGTCATCCATTCATCTATCCATCCTCCAGCTTTTTATGTTATACAAATGCATACAATTTCTGCCTGGAAGGACCTTAGTCAAAGAAAGGAGAGAACTAGCTATAAAGCAAAGGGGTGAGTGTAGTGCATCTAGCAATTAGAAAGCTGAGCTTAAAAGATGAGTCAGAAGAGATCATTCCAGGCGTCAGGAATTAATTATCCCATGGAAGCAAGAATTAAGGTACCATGGCAAGAAAAAGCCTGGCTGTGTTAGGAATGAGTTTTGTGGAGCTGCAGTCTAGAAGGGCAAGCTAGGAGGTGGGAGCTATGAGGGACAGTTTGGGCGGGATGGTTTCTTGTGTGGGCTGTCTTGGGTACCACAGGATGTGTGGCATTCCTGACTCCTGGGCACAGAATGCTAGTAGCATCCTCCACACATTGAGACGTCCAGACGTCCAGAGATGCCCCATCCAGGAGGCTGGTGGTACTCCTGGTAGAACACCGCTGTGGACATTCACCTGCCACAGTGGAGAACTTGAACCTCGTTCCGTGGGTACAGAAGGTACTGAAAAGTTTTAAACAGGGAAGTTTCCTGATCAGATATGCCATTTAGCTGATCACACTGGTAACCACGTGAAGCATGGAACTAAAGGAACACAGAGGCCTCTAGGAGGCTTCTGTATGATTCTCGAGGAGGAGTCATGGAGACTTGAAGTAGGTCAGTGGGTGAGAGGGTGGAGATGAGTGTTCAGAACAGAGAACCATGGAGAAGCTGAAACTGGCAGGGCTTGGTTATTGTCTGGCTAATTGGGGGCAAGAAAGTAAGTGTCATTAAGGATGACTCTGGGAAAGGGTTGTAGTTGAAAGAAAAGATCGGTTTAAGTTTTAAAGTCTTAGCTTTTCTGGGTTTAGGCAGGTAAATGCTAAGTTGTTTGAGAAGCCGGATCTGCAGCCCTTTTCTCTTTGGTGACCACTTTTTAAAATGTCAGGAGGACATTATGACTCTCCTTAGGAAACGGTCATTCCAGTCTTATCTACAAATGTCTAAGTGCTCCTTTTTTCTCCCCCTTCTAATGTGGTGTTCCAAGGTCCAGATTTGGTACTGTGGGCCCCACAAGTCATATCAAATCCATCATCCCTCTCCCCACATCCCAGGTCACTGGGGGAAGGAGTTGAGAAGCTGTAGGTGGTAGAATTAAATCAGACAGATGCCTTTAAGTGTTGACTTTTTTAAAGCACATGAGGCACATGGATAAAAATGAAAGCCAACTGCCCCAAGTGTTCAGAGCGGTGGGAGTGAGAGGATATGGCCAGAAAGGGAAGGGCTAGAGAGCGGTGCTTCCAAACATTGATGGGCACACGGATCACCCGTGGACCGTGCCCTGGTTCAGGCAGGAGAGCTGCTCCTTGACGTCTGTCTGGGGAGCTTTTGCAGGTGGGGGGAGTCGGATGGCTTTACCACCTGGGTGTTTGGCTGGCAGGATGGTCTTGACTTCTGTTTGAGGGCTTCTCGAATCCTGTGGTTGAAACACCTGGTGGAACTAGGTATACCCGCTCTATTGATTTTGGCTCATTTCTTCAACTTAACAAGATCATCCTGCATTTTAATCTTGTCGTCCAAGGCATTAGTAATGACTCCCAGAGCTGCATTTTCTGTGGATTGATTAGTGCATGAGTCATAAGATCCTCAGAGCTATTAATAGAAAATACGGAGCGAGATTGGACCCAGGATGGCTCCTTACCGAACCACATTCAATAGCTGCTCCCATTTTGACACCAAGCAATTAATAATTGGTGGGTGTTCAATATACTTTAGTGACTTTTTACCCATATTGTATTCTTCCCATGCTGTCTAATCCATATGCGTGGAATTCCTCAGAGACTGCACTGCAGAATCATTTGTAATGCTTTCGGAAAATCAAATATGTACGTTACACTTCTGGGAGGTTAAAAGAAGACACCTGCAGTTTGTCTTAAGTATGGTCAGTGCATAGAAAGTGAACACTGCGTGATCCCCATACATGTGGGCTGTGAGGAGCTGCAAGGCTTCAGGTTTTTAAAAGAACAATTTAAATTTTACTACCTAATGCAAGTTTCCTGGGAAAATGGTTCTTCTTAGACTTTATTTAAGTGTGGATCTGCCGTGTCAGATGCAAATTTAATAAATGCTATATAATGTTGTTGATGAAAACTGACGAGCAGAAAATTCCTGGAGGTGTCACAAAAGACAACCTCAGACGAAGGGAACTTACAATGTCCACTTATGCAGGGTGGGTATAGTTCTGTGTACTGGGTATGGATGTGGAAGCAGGTACACCAGCATCATTACACCCTCCACAGTCTTCATCCTTGGATATTTTCAGCTGTACAATAATGTGCAACCCATCTCTGGTTGGCTGCCCGCCCTGGCTCTTTTACAGAGAATACTAATTTAAAAAAAACCACCCGGTGTTCCCCTGTCCAGTGGTTCCCTATATCTTCAAGGATTAAGTCAAATGTCTTAGCTTTAGCACAAAGCCCTCTCTGCTCTGCCAACCTCTGCACCTTCTCCTCCTCACCCCTCCAACTCACCTCCCTGCTATCCTGGTGCCTCGGTCTCTGCCACTCCAAGTGTGGTCCATGGACCAGGAGTATGGGCATCACCTGGGCACTTATAGAAATGTAGACAAATCTCAAGACCCACTCCAGACCCGAATCAGAACACAGTCCACAGGTGATTTGTGTTCAACACCCAAAGGCATCCATCCCTTGCACCCCTTCAACCCGATGTCTGCTTCAATTCTTTAAACTCCTTGTGTATTTTTCCATTGCTGCCATAAAGAAGTTTTGCAAATTTAGTAGCTTAAAACAACGTAGATTGATTCTCTCATAATTCTGGAGGTCAGAAGTCAGACATGGGTGTGAAGGGACTAAAATCAGGGTTAGCTGGGCTGGTTCCTTCTGAAGGCTCAAGGGGGAATCGATTCCTTGTCTCTCCTGGCTTCTCTTGGCTCCTTGGCACAGGGATCACTCTAGCCTTGACTTTCATCCTCACGTCACCTCCTCTCTGCTCTTTGACCTTCTTGCCTTCCTCTTATAAGGACCATTGTGATTATATTGGTCCCACTGGATCACCGGGGAGCACCTCCCCATCTCCAGATTCTCAATTTCTGCAGAGTCCTTTTCACCTTGTAACAGTCACAGCTCCCAGGGATTAGGGCCCGGACGTCTTTGGGGGACGTCATAATTCACCCCACCTCACTCCCTTTGCTGTGCATTTTATTTGGCTCTGCAGACCTGTCACTGTATATAATGCTCTCTCTCAGTGAATCAGTTTTAGATCTTACTCATTTCTTCCCCCCATTCTCCTAATAGAATTAATTCAGGATTTCAGGCTTTCCCTTATTATGACCCTACAAGTATTTTCTCACCACCAAGCCAGTTATACTGTACATTTTCCTTCTCCTACAACTTGGAAACAATTTCATTTTATTTGTGCGTTTTCTTGGTTTCCTGTGAACATGTGACTGTCTTCCTTTAGCTTCTGTGACTGTTCTCCAATTCCTCTTGATGAAAATTTCCACACATTTTTTTTCCCCCACTTTGTTCCTTTCAGATAACTTGTCAATTCCGGGTTTCTTTCCCTTCTGGCAACGTCCCACCCCCTCGTTATGGGAAAATTATTATTCAAATCTCAGGCTTCCTTGATTGATCCCTCCTCCCTCCTGACCTAACCTGGGCTGGTTGGGCTTTAGGCACAACGTGCGCAGCTGTTCTGGGACTGTCCTTTCCCCGAATGGCTCTCAACCTCACCCGAGCACTGGAAGCACCTGGGGGGGGGGGGGGCTTTAGAATTCCCCAGGGCCTGGCTTGCACACCTGGAGATCTTGCTATACTGTGGCTCGGGCTTTAGGCTTTTAAAGCTCCCTGAGTAATTCTAGTGTGCAGCCAAGGAGGAGACTCACTGCTTTAATGTCATCTAGGGAGTTGCTTTTATTGCTTTCCTGTGTTTGGTTCTCTGATTTCTGGGTCTTGTTTCTTCTCTCTCTGTCTCTCTCTCTTTTTCTTTTTCGTTTTTCTTTTTTTTTTTTTTTGCTTTATTTCTTTGTTTTGGTAGAGTGGATTATTTAGTAGCTTCCCAAGAGAAGATGTAAGTTCAGGTCCTTGCATGTCTGAAACTCTTTATTCAGCCCTCACACTTGGCTTGCAATTTTCTGGTAAGTATTCCAAATTGCAAATCACTTCCCTTCAGCATTTTGACGGCATTGCTCTCCTAACTTTGAGTTATTTGTTCCTGAGAAATCCAAAGCCATCTGAATTTCAGGTCTTATATGGGGGGCTTTTCCCTGCTTCCCTGAAACTATTTTAGTATCTCCTCTTTTTTTTTTCTTTCTGGTATTCTGTAATTTCATAATGAGATGCCTTAGTGTAAGGCTTATTTTTATTCATTTCCAGTCTGGAAATTTACATCTAGTTTTAGATGATTTTCTTGTGTTATTTCTTTGATTTATTTCCCTTCATTTTCTCTTTATGGGATACTTTTTTTTTTTTCTCTTTTAATGGAAGTACTGGGGATTGAACCCAGGACCTTGTGCATGCTAAGCACATGCTCTACCACTGAGCTCTACCCTCCCCCTTTATGAGATTCTTATTATTCAAATCTTAGGCCTCCTTGACTTATCTTCTAATTTTTTGCAAAAATATGTTTTTCTCCTCTAATGTATCTTTGCCCCTACTTCCTGACATATTGAGTTAGGAAAAAACCCCAGTCCTTTCCCTCTGGAGTGTCTCTTTTACCCCTCTGCCGCTACCACACACACCTCTTCTGACGCCAGGTGCCAGGGGAGGTTTGCCCCACCAAGCAATTCTGCAACACCAGTTAAGTGTCTTAGGATTCAATCCAATACTGACGCTCTCTTCCTGGAGACAGCATCAGATCCCACAGTTTAAGGGCTCAGTCCCACAGGACCGCTCCCCACTGCAGATGCTGATCACAAGTGGCAGGTCCCCTGGTTACCCACAACTTCTGTCCAATTTGGCCACAAATCAAAAGTTCCCATGTCTTGCACCCTGGGTTTGATGAATTTGCTAGAGCTGCTCACAGAACTCAGGGAAATACTTGTGTTCACCAGTTTATGAAAAAATATGGTAAAGGATACAGATGAACAACCAGAGGAAGAGATACATAGGGTGAGGTCAGGGAGGGTCCCCAGCGCAGGAGCGTCTGTCCCTGTGGAGCTGGGCTGTGGCCACCTTCCTGGTAGATGGATATATTCACCTACCTGAAAGTTCCCTGAACCCCTGTATCTCTGGGATTTTTATGGCAGCTTTCTCATGTACACATGATGAGTTAATAATGCCACTTCCACCCCCTTATTCCTTGCTGGAGGGTGGAAGTTGGAAACTGAAAATTCCAAACTTTCTATCATGACTTGGTCTTTCTGATGACCAGCCCCCATCCAGGAGCCCACAGGAAGTTGCCTAAGTAGAACAGAAGATGCTTCTTATGCTTTAATCACTTCACAAATTATAATGGTTTAGGAGCCCTGTGTCAGGGATGGGTCAAAGCTCAAATATTTGAACAAGAGATGCTCTAAACCATTTAGGAAATAACAAAGATTTTAGGAACTCTATACCAAAAATGTGGGAATATATTTTATGTATAATATATATAACATAAAAGTTATATGCTATAAACTATATATATGTACAAAATATATATAAAATATAAAAATATATAAAATGTACATAATTATTTTTCCTGTTATCCCACACATTTTCTTGACTTTATCTTCTAAATATTTTTCTGGTTTGTCTTTTTTGTAGGGGAAGGGGAAATACTTTTAATTTCCAAGAGCTCCATCCTTCTCTGTTGCTTGGGAAAAATAGCAACCTATTCTTGTTTCATGGACAAAATATCGCCCTCTACTTCTCAGAGGAAGCCATGCAGGGAGCAGAAGAAAACTGCAAAGAAGAGCCTAGAGGCTCACCATTCATTCTCAGCCTGGGATTTGACGGCGGCTGCCTTCTGTCATAGACCTGCCTGGTTTAGTTCATCTGGAGAATATACTTTTGATTTCCTGTCAGGGCTGGGAGGATTAGAACCTGAATTTTCTGGGGAGGAGCAGGCATAGCTGCCTTCCTTTCATCCATCTTCCCCAGTTGCTGGTGAATCCATTTCTGGGATCCTCACGTTGCTCTGAGGGGAAGACTGGCTTCTTGTGGGTCTTTTATCCCTCACTGGCAAGTCTTTAGGTTATTTTTTTCTCATCCTAAACACTTCCCATTTCTTCATCTACTTTGTCTTCATAGATTTCTGTCTGGGACTCTAGACATCTCTCGGCTTCTGAAGATGGAGTTTGTGTTTGTTTTACTTCCTCCTCTGGTTAGGGTAATTTTTGAGAGCAGAATGGAGCAGAAACGTATTCACGCCACCATCTTGAAATGGGGACTTGGTGCTTGTCACGAGTTGAATTGCGTCCCCCCCCAAAATTTATATGTTGAAGTCCTAACCCCCTAGTCCATCAAAATGTGACCTTATTTGGAGATTGGGGCTTTACCGAGCTCATCAAGATAAGATGAGATCATTAGTGTGGGTTCTAACCCAGGAGGACAAGTGTCCTTATGAAAGGGGGCAATCTGGACACAGGAGCAGACGTGTATAGAGGGACGATGATGTGGGGAGACACATGTAGGAGACGGTCATCTACAAGCCAAGGATAGAGGCCCAGACCCTTCCCTCAAAGCCCTCAGATGGAACCAGCCTTACAGACACCTTGATTTTGGACTTCTGGCTTCCATGGAAGGCAATCAATTTCTGTTGTTTATGCCACCCAGCCCGGAGGATTTTGTAGCCCCAGCAAACTACTCCAATGCCACTTTTCATTCATTCACACAACGCCCTGCCGCCTGCTTAGTCTGATTCCTACTCTTTAAAACACAACTTAGCGCCACCCGCTTTGAGAAGGTGTGCTTGATCCGATTTAACTAAATGTCATTCTTTTTAGCTTCCTCTACCACAATACCTCTCATGCTGTACTGCAGTCATTAATCTTCTTGTTTTCCTTCCACACGAGGCCATAAGCCTTTGAGGTCTGGGGTCGTGTCTTACCACGGTGCCTGTGCATAGGAGGCTGAAATATTGCTTATTGAGTGAATATACTATAAGCGTAGCTTGTGAGGGGGGATGAGTAAAAGTGTATATTTTAATGGAATAACAAAAATTTAGTTTTTAAATCCACTACACTTTAATAAAAAATAAAATTAAAAAGTTTAGTTTTAATATATTAAATCAATATTTAATGATAGAAAAATTATGTAAATTCAATGGCAGAAATTTCTGGGACTTAGAACTAAGAAAAATAGTAATCAGAAATCCGTCCCCCCCGCCCCAATATTTTTGAACAGAAACTTCCTGTTCTGCCTAGGGATCACAGCTGGGTAAGTAAGCATTAGGACTGCAAGTAAAATTGAATTCTTTTTTTTGTTTTCTTCTTTTTAAAATTGAAGTACAGTCAATTGCAACGTGTCAATTTCTGGTGTACAGCATCATTCTAAGTTGAGCTGTTAATGTCTATAATAATATTGAACCTGTAGTTGAAATACCAGCCTTGAACTCTTTGTAGCTGAGAAGCCAAGTGACTTCCCAGTTTCTGTGGCCTTTTCATTGACACTTTATGGATCTAACCATTTTTTTGTTTTCTGTGTCAATAACTAGGACCCATATTCTGATAAAAGAACAACAAAGTGCTTAAGTTTAAAAGGAAGATAGACAAATGTGTTCCTCACTCAAGGCATCATATTGACTTAAACTAAATATTTTACTCCTCCTTTTAGTCCCTTGAGTAGAAGATGTGCCCCCTGGCCCCCTCCCCCTCTTTCTGTTCTGATATGGAATATTTGTGATGAAAACTAGCCTTCTCTAATGTAAAAAGGAGTCTCTGGAGAATGACTCACCACCTTTTCTATCGTATCATAGTCCCCTCGTGTTCAGGATAAAGTCCTAGCATATGTTTGCCTGTCTGATTAGCAGGGCTTGGATCTAGGTGGGCTTTCTGAGCACATCTGGAAGTGCCCCAGGCGATACAGTTCCCAAAGCCGCTCTTCCCTTCTGGCAAGTGCTGCTTCTTATTTGATGGAATATGGGTTTTATAGTGACAGAAATGGGGGAATGAATTAAGAAGTGCTTGAGAAAAATTACAGTAAGGGAAGGGGGGGGGGACCGGGCGACGTAAGCTTTATGGATTATTAGTCCAAGGAACCGGGCCTGAAATATGTCACCTGCTGCTATAATGCTGCTGGTAGTTTTATGAGAACAATGGAATTTTCAACGTGTTAGCTTATCAGACCGGCTTCTCTGCCTAAAAGAGGGTAAGCTGCAAATCAATGTGAGGGAGAGAAAGTGTGTGAGAAATGAACAGACTGACTGCTTGAAATCTCATAACTTCTAGCAGACATGGTGGAACCCTGGCGTGGAAGGTGGGTGGGACAATAGTGGGATATCGTACCGTGTGTGCTGGCTCTTTGGAGGTTCCCCCTTGAGGTCCTAATTCAGCCAGAAATGATGACTGCTGTGCTCTCAAACAGCCTTTGCTTTGCTTCTTAGGACCAGAAATGAACTTCAGGTATAGATTAGGGGCGTGAAGACTTAGAAAGGAACGCATCTCTGGAATTACATGTTATCCATCACCAGCTGACAAGCGATTTAATAGGACAGCGTTAATGAGCACAAGACATGTCAATACTCTGTAGTCAGTGTCACCATTGCTTGCCTCTGATATTCATCAGCTAGTTGGAATATTCTTGAAAAACATATTTAACTTTCCTCTATTTCCAATCCTTCTCACTAGAAAGAATAAACTGTGTTGATTATCTCTGAGGGGATATTTTTAAAGCTTAACTAAACAAACATTTACATCATCCTCTAAAACGTGCTGGATGATTGTGCTTAGATGTGCCTTCTTTTTATACATCCCAAGGGGCATCTTCAGACACATGCATAAATCACTCAGTAAGCAAGTGTATGTGGAGAGCTTACTATCTGCTTAGTACAGAGGTTGAGTAGTTTGAACCAGACCCATGGTGGGCAGACCAGTATATCGTGGTGATGCCTTTTCCCACGATTTTTTTTTTTCCTGTACCATTATAGGCCAGAAGCTGGGCTTGTATGAATTCTCTAAAGGAAGGGGAAAATCGAAAATTGCAAAAGATGAAGGAAGAACAACATCAGGAGGTACTTGAAAACCCTATTAGCCACTGCTGATTATTTGCTGGTGGTACTAGATCATTTTACAGGGTTTCTGAACCGAAATATACACATCCATGAAAATCCTGAAAAAATAACGCAGGCATGAAAAATGGTGACATGGTGGTGAATGTGTTTTAGGAGGATGGTGGTGTGGTGGCTCCGTCCGGTCAAAACTCTCATGACACTGAGCCTCATAGGGGGCAACAGTGTGTCTGCTGTAGTTGGCACCAGCATTTCATGGAGAAGATGCTAGAGCCCTTGGGAACTTCTGATCGAGAAAACATAACCAGTGCCACTGCCATTTTTTAAACTGAAGGTATATGATATTGCAAAGAGTGTCCGGAGAACACTACAATGTGTAACAAACAAAGCAGACATACAAAATCATGAAACTGGCTTAAATGTTCACCTAAAAATACACACATAATAAAATGTAAAGATGCTCGACACACATACAAATATGTGAGGCATCCCAAATAAAACATATAGTTTCAAATAAAATGAGCAATAAAAATCAGTGAAATGAATGCAGAGCCTCTAAGAAAAGTGCTTAATGGGTAATAATCCTTATTAGAATACGAAATTTCTGGCATGGTAGCTGAAAACAGTGTTGTGACTTAATGGTCGTACCTACTTTTGATACTTAGGCTCAGTGGTACCAGAAATCCTCAACGGGGGGGGGGGGGGAAGATGAGGAAGATGGGCGTCCACTCCAAGGGACCACTTCATTCTAGGTCTTTTTTTTTTTTTTTTTAATGGCAGTGTTGGGGACTGAACCCAGGACCTCATGCACGCTAAACATGTACTCTACCACTGAGCTAGACCCCTTCACCCTGTCCTCTAAAAATGCTAAATAAATTATTCAGCTAGTTGGAGACCATCATCTTCCCCATCATTTTGATTTTCCAGTTTTTTTCTTGCTGGATTAGTGGTTGATATAGCCTGTCATTTCTTCCAGAATATCTTTCAAAATCTGTTTTATCAATTATCCAATTAGCTAATTTTAACTCCCTTTCTGATTTCCTTGACTTGGTTTAATTTGTGTTTTTTTTTCTCCTTTTATGTCTTTGCTGCACAAGTTCACTTACATAGCAATTGTGTGTGGAAATCACATTAAGAAATACATACTAATGATTGTTGCTATAATTTGACCCTTTTGAGTCCAACCCTCCTCCTGACAGTGGTCAGCCCCTTACTCTTCCATAGTTTCATCCAGCATAAGTACACGTGACTATGTCACTGAGCTGTTTTGTGTACAGTAGGTGGTAATTAAATTATTGAAAGAAATAATGTAAGTTGATCTAGTTATCAAGCTTGTATACAAGCAATGAAGAAACCACGAAACATTTTTATCCCTTGGTGTTTAAAAAATGTTTTTTTTCCCCTTTGGGCAAAGGCCTCATATTGAAACCTACAATTAAATAAGCAATGCTATAATAAGATTCTAGTAATTAGCAAGTAGAAGTGAAATCGGGTGTACACTCGTGTTATATTTTCAGTAACGTCTGTCAAATGATACAAAAGTGTTGGATCAGTTTCTGTGATCTTTTAACTTATTTCCAAGTGCTGAGGTACTTAGATACTGAGGGGAGTGTTGTGAAATCAGGGTAGATATGATTTAGTTTAAAACAACTTCTAGTGGATTTTGAATAGTGTTTTATAAAGTTTGGCGTATATATTTAGAACATGAAGACCATGAAAAGTAGGACAGTTTTACAAAGAGAATGCTCAACAGATTAGAAAATCATATCAGGGCTTTAATTTTCAGGTTGAGCAGTTATTTTAAACAGTGGAAAATTAAGCTTTTTATTTCTTAATCTTGTTTTTTTTCTGGAGTTAGACAAATACTGATACATACAGATTTGCTGGTTATTGATTGAACATTCTCTCCTTTCACATAAATCATTTCCCTTTACTTACTGAAGCTTTCAGTAAAATGAATAACTAGCATATGGGTAATTCCATCACTCAGGATTTCAGTAACGGTAGAATACATAAGAATATTTACCTTATTTTTGCTTCTCTCCCTTTCTGTTCAGTCTGTTGTTAGAAAATGTCTACTGGAGGCATTCCCTGATTGGTAGAGTCTGTTACTTCTTATCCCTTCAGTTATTTAGCATAAGAAAACAGGAAGAGTCACGTACCTGGTGAGAAGATACGGAAAATAACACATTTGTATCATTGCATCTATTCATGGGTTTGTTCCTTACATTCATTCAACAAATACTTATTGACAACCTACTGTGGAGTAATTGGAGGGGAGGTCATCTGGGTTAAGTTGAGGGGACAGCACCTTGATCTTGCTCTATTTGTCTCTGACTTCCACATTCTCCCATTGCTCTGGTCTCTGGGGACAGTAGGTGCTTCCATAAGTTTAACTTCTCAATAGTTTACATTTGATTCAATTCCCTTCCGCCTCCCCATACCTTCAATATTTTCTTCATTGACTACTACTCTTTTTGGCAACAAGTGCTGACGCTTGCCATTCTAAAATAAAGAAGCCAACCAACTCTTTCCTTGATTCTGCTCTCCTCACAGACATCACCTTTCCTGCTTCTACTAAAAAAAAAAAAAAAAAAAAAAAAAAAAAAGGTAAAGGTAATCTTACTGTAATCACATCTTTATTACCCATTTTGTCCTTAATGCTTTATGTTCTGGTTTCTATTCGCAAATGGTCTTACTGAAACTGCTCTCTAAACTTAAAATCCCTTCTGAATGTTCAATTCAGTGGTCTTTCTGTCATCCATATGTCCCTGTAACCCTGTGACATTATTTAAAACCACTTTGAAGCCTTCATTTTCTGGCTTTTTTTTTTTTTATACATACTGTATTATTCTGGTTGATGTATCTCAGAGTAATTTATCCCAGTGTTCATCCATCCATCTATCCATCCACCCATCCATTCTGTTAACAAACATGTATTGAGCTCCTATTATATACTGAGCCTTCTGCAAGATACTGGAGCTTCAATTAAGAACAGGATAGACAAGGTTCCTGCACTCCTAAAGTTTACTTTTTCATGGAGGAGACAGACAATTAAACGGAGACAAAGAAATAAAACATTGCACTTTTATTTTACAGTGATTAATCACTTGGTAGTAATTAATGCTGCAAAAGAAAAAAATGTGTGTTGTGATAACTTCAGAATGGTGTATCGAATATTGTTGACTGCCTACTTCTCTCCTAAAACCCTATTTTTCCCCTTCATGATTCATCCTACTTTAGCATGGCCTGTGTTTCAGAGAAGTCAGACACCACCCTGGTGCAGGGATCCATTCACAAATGGTCTCTTAATGGGAGTTTCATTCTCCTCGACTGTGATTGGTTCAGCCATTGACATGGGAAGCAATTCCAACCAATGAGACTTATGGGAAGCCTGTCTTTCAGCACAGATTTTTATCAACATGAAATATACTACTGTCCCCATTTAGTGACTTTTCAGCTTGATTTTTTGCCTTTTTATTTTGTCTGATTCTAATATTTTTTTCTGTCAACCTTTTTGTTATAATTTATGTGCCAATTTCTTTTTCCGTCCCTTAATTTTAACCTCTCTGTGTCACTTGGCTTAAATTTCTAGTGACAAAAGTGGCTGATTTTTCTTTTATCCAATTTCGTAGACTCTTTTACTACATTCTCATTTATTGTGATTTCTAGTGTGCTTGCACATATTCTTGCTACATAATTTACTTTTTAACTGTGTTTTCTTTCTTATTTTCTGTTATTTTCTTGACTCTGAATTTTCTGTTCCATTTATTTACTTCTCTTCTTTTCTCTCTCCTCCCCATCATAAGAAATTTCACAGTGGGTTTTTTAAAGATTTAATTTAATTTATTTTAGGTTCTTTTTTGGGAGGAGGGGGATTTGGTTTATTTATTTACTTATTTATTTTTAGAGGAGGTACTGGGGATTGAACCCAGGACCTCATGTATGCTAAGCATGCACTATACTTCTGAGCTATATACCCTTTCCCCTCCAACTAGTCATCTTTGTGACCCCTTCCTGGAGCTTCTTCAGAAGCACAGCTAACTCAGCTCTAGTTCATCCTGCACCCTTGTTTCTCTGTATAATTGATCTCCTTTCTACCTTTCAGGAATTCAAAAAATTTTCAGATAAGCTGAGCACACTTACTGATTTTGCATGGTTATTGATTTTATATAGTCATTTGGAAAGTAAAAACAAACCAAAAAATGAGAACATACTTAAATTATTGGGTGACAGAGAAAACTATTATATAATACATTAAAAATCATGATGAGAGCACTTTATGGGGAATGCATGCAGAGCAGTGCTTTGAGACACTATACTCAGAGAAGGAAAAATCGTAAGTTTAAATCCAATCATTACTCAAAACAGAAATGAATTAAATATCCAACCTAAGAATTTAGAACAAGAACAAAAAACAATACTGAAGGAAGTAATTAAGATAAGAACAGAAATTAATAACAAAACTTCAAGAAACAGCTGTTATAAAAATCCAACAGCTTGTTCTTTGATAAGGTCAGCAGAATGAACAAATCTCTGGAAAGTCTAATCAAGAAAAGATTAGTAGAAATCAAATACACAACATTAGAAATGAGGGGCTAGAACCACAGTTTTAGAAGAGATTAAGTTTATATTACTATAGATAATACTATGCTAATGAATTGAATACGTGGATTAAGTAAATGGTTTTATAAAAAAATGTGAAACTCTAAAATGACTCAAAGAATTAAAATGAAAAACGAAAATGCAAGTGATTTCTAAAGTTTTCTGAAAATTACTTTCCCTTAACAAGCTAAACTTGGATAATTTTATAGGCAAGTTCATTAGAATTTTCAAGAAACAGATTTAAAAAACGTTTTTTTAAAAAAATTAAAATGTAGCTGATGTACAATGCTAGTTTCAGGTGTACAGCAAAATGATTCAGGTATATGTATGTGTATATATATAGTATATATATATTATATATATATATATTTTTTTTTTCAGATTCTTTTTCATTATATGTTGTTTACAAGAAATGGAATATAGTTCCCTGTGCTATACAGTAGGTCCTTTTTGTTTATCTATTTTATAGATAGTAATGTGTGTCTAAGGAACAGATTTTTTCCCCTATGCTCTACAAATTGTTTTACAGCAAGGAAAAAGATGAAATAATTTAGAATTAATATTATTTAATTATCATCTCCATGGTGTCACAACTTGATAAGGGGAATACGTGCACACACGCACACAGATTTACAGAGTTTAACATCTGAAAGAAAATTCTAGCTGCTGAGACTTTTTTTCTCTTAAATAATTTACCAAAGCAAAGTAAGGTTTATTCTGGGAATGTGAAGATGACTAGCTGTATATTATAACTTTTTATATCTTAATCACTGCAGTATGATCATGAGAGAAAAAGAATTTGACTACCTCTTTAGTTGTAAAAAATAGGCATTGATAGATTAAAATTTATCATTTTAAAGAGGAACTGTAGTAAACTAGAAATAAATTTTTTTTCTTAACATATATATAATCTTACAAACCAATAACCAACATTAATCTCAGTGGTGAAATATGAGAACAGTGAACAACAAAAGACTGTTTGCACCCCCTACCAACAACCAATATTGTTCTGGAAATTCTAACCTAGTGCATCTCAATGTTATTTGATGAAAAACTCTTTTTAGTAAAGAAAAAAAAAAAAAACCTTAATATTGCATGGAACAAGGTTTGGGAATTGTTTTGGCCAACTTGAAAAGAAAAAAAAATTAAAAAAGGAGCTTATCTAATGATTGGAAATAAATAAAGTTGTTATTTATGTATGAGAGCAATTTGCGTACACAACCTAAGAGAATCAGCTGAAAAATGATGAGAACAAATGGAGTTAAATAAAAGTTGGTTATAAAACATATGTTTAAGAATCAACAACTTCCTCAAGTATTAGCAAAAACTACTTAGTAAACATGGAGATCTCATCTAAAAGCAACTATGTAAAAAATTGCTCAATCCCTAAAAACATTAGAAAAAAAACCAGAAAAACCTGAGAACTTTCTCACGATCCATAAATATCCATGTGGATAAAGTGGAGATGGCTGGGGTGTCTGAGTGGTAAAATTCAGTCCTGTAGTAACTATAGTTCTATCCAAAGTAATTTGTGAGTTTAATGCAATTCCAGCAAAAATTTCAATGGCACATGAGGTAGTTTGAAAAACTATTTCTACACTTCAACTGGGAGAATAATCAAAAGAATAAATAAGAAACTTTACAAAAATTCAGATAATAATGTGTGTGTTTGCTGGGCGAAGAAAGCTTACCCTATTAGCTGTTAAAAGATGCTGTGGACTCCCTTATACCGTTGCTGGCGAGAGGAACTGAAGAGCTCTCTGACAATATCAAATTCTAACATTTCCTAAATACAGAAGTATTAGATCTGAAAGGTATACAGCTATCCTGGGGAAATAATCAGAAAAGCACACAAGATGTACTTTTCTTTTTAAAATCACACCCATAGAAAGTTTGAAACCATTTGTTCAGGATAGAGGATCTGAAGGTTTTGAAGTTTGGAATATCATGCATCAATTACTACCATGCTTTAATGATGCAGGAATATGCTCACCTATGTGGGAATGAAAAAAGAAAGATGATAGAAAAGTCTGGGTGAGGGCTGAAGCCGACCTCTTCTTCCTGTACTCTGTGTACTTTACTTCATCTCTCTAAACCTCGCCTGTTACATATGACAGTGATGTTATTTACCTCGTGACATTGTTCCTAAGATTACAGGAGAGAGAAAAAGCATCTGGAAAGTTTATGCTCAGGCCTGGTACGTGGTAAGGCTGCAAACTTGTGGAGGCGATAAGCAGTTATAATCTATGTATGTACGTAAATCAAGAAATGAAGGAAATATATTGACACGTTAAAGGCACTTATCTCTGGGTGGCGAGTTTTTATGAGTGATTATCATGTTATTCTTTATAGTTTCTGTATTTTCTACATTTTCCCCAGTGGATAAGTAACTTTTTTGAGAAAAAAATATTTTTTTATGTTAGAAGAAATTTGGTAGGAAGAATTTCTGGGGGTAGGAGATAGCTAGGTGATTCAATGACTATTATAGCTAAAAGTCCATTTTTAATATTAAAATGATAACACTAACAGTAACTAGTAGGAGATTATCCACTTTTTAAAAATTGAAGTATAGTTGGTTTACAATATTGTGTTAATTTCTGGTGTACAACATAATGATTCATTTTTATATATATATATATTTATTCCTTTTCATATTCTTTTTCATTATTGGCCATTATGAGGTATTGAATATAGTTCCCTGTACTATACAGTAGGGACTTGTTGTTTACCTATTTTACATACAATAGTTAGTATCTGCAAATCTCGAACTTCCAATTTATCTTTCCCCACCCCTTTTTCCCTCTGGTAACGTAAGGTTTTTTTCCTATGTCTGTGAGTCTGTCTTTGTTTTGTAAATAAGTTAATCTGTGTCCTTTTTTTTTTTTTAAGATTCCACATATAAGTGATCTCATATGATATTTTTCTTTCTCTTTCTGGCTTACTTCACTTAGTATGATGATCTCCAGGTCCATCCATGTTGCTGCAAATGGCATTATTTCATTCTATTTTATGGCTCAGTAGTATTCCATTGTTTATATACACATTATTAATGCTATTTTTGACTCTCCTATTTTACCCATTTATATTCACTTCCTTGGATTTGGTGGGTCTCCTCTTAATATTTTGAGGTTGTTTCCACTTTTTCTTTTAGCCAAGGCCATTTTGTCCTTCTGGGCAAAGGTATTACTATGGGGGAACACAAAGCCAAGACTTCTCTAAGCTATCCCCTGCCCCCAAACCCTTTTCTTGTATTAAAAAAACATTAAAAGGTTGGGGTTTTTGAGTTTCATGGTGTCAGCTCCCCTGCTTCACTATCCTTTTCCTCTTGTTGAGTTGAAAGGACATTGTCTCCTGGGAGAAATATGTCCTGCCCGGGTGATGGCACTTTAATGTTTCCATAAAGCAGTCAAGCTGAACCATGTTGGAACACGCCCCACTGGAATTCAAACATGATTTTAAAATGACCCTATCCTAGTCTTCAATGACCACAGCCTTGCTTTGGAGATTGCATTTCCCTCCCAACTCATCAGCTTTCATGAGCGTCCAGCCTGGCGCACACCTGCTTATTGTATAGTTGACCCTTTGGTAAGTTGTAACATGGAGGAGTGGTTTCTATAACCTCTAGCTGGAGATGGTGACCCCTTTCCTTCTTGCCATTAGCTTGGGCCCCGGCCCTGATCATGGCAGCCCTTCCCCTGGTGAGAGCATCCCTGGAGGGCTGCACAGTGTTGTCCTCATTAACTATATACCATTAGGCCAGTGTTTACAGGAGGTTCTGCTCTTGGCATCTCCAAGATGATATTTTGTTCATCGCATTACTTAAGTATCTGCTCTGTATAGAGCTCCGTCTGAATGCAGGGAGATGTGTGGAGCAGTGAGAAAACACACGCACTTTCCTCTGGGATCCTTCATGGATGCACTTAAAATGTCACATGACATTCAGGAACATGTGTTCCTTATTTCTCTTGTTTGCATCTCTTCCTTTGTATTCCTGTGTTATGTTTCTTAACCTTGCATTCGGCAGCACCTTTCTTTCTGCTTTGCATCACGGTTCCTTCTGGGCCTGTCTCCCTCTTTATACTGTGATTTCCTTCCTGCTGGACCGGAATCTTCTTTGCATCTCTACCTTCAGCGTGAATCCAGGTATCTGGCAAATGGTTCATGCTTCACAAATTTTGTTGAGTGAGACGAGACTTGACAGTGCCTCAGATGCTGTGCGTCATGTCCCTCCTTCTTAGAGCGTTTTGATTTTCTTACTGTCTAAAGCTCAGTCCTTGGAACAAAGAACAACTTATTTTGTATCCACCCAACAAGGTGTTGCATTTCTAAGTGAGAACCGCGTAAATGAACCAGGGATATGCTTATAAGGCAGGCGGATGCATCCGCGGTGGCTGTTAGTTCAGCAGAACAAATTAATTAGCTGAAATGATTCTTCATGGCACTGAAAGAAAACCAGCCTCTCCCTAGTAAATATGCTTTGCTAGTTACAGGATAATAATCGTGAGTGCAGCCTTTCCGTCTGCCATCTGGAGCATCGTTCTTGCGTGGTGACGCCTTCCCAGCTCCCCGGGCCCGTTTCCCTCCTGCTCTGTGTTTTCTCCCCTCCCCTGTTCTCGCCTCTGTAACAAGATGCTGTCTGTTACTCCTTCTCCGTCCTCTTTTCTTCCTCCTGGACAGTTCTTGGTTTCATGATACAGTGTTTTGCCCTTTTACATCTTTATGTATTAAAAGCGTTATATTCATCGAGATTGAAAATTTATTTACTTATTTTTTTATTTGGGGGGGAGGTAATTAGCATGCATTGATTGATTGATTGATTGATTTTATTTTTTATTTAAGTGGAAGTACTGGGGATTAAACCCAGGACCTCGTGCATGCTAAGCACACTCTCTACCACTGAGCTATACCCACCCCATTTCTTTGGGATTTTTAAATAAAGGAAAGCCTAAAAAACCTGAAATGGTCTCCTACACAGATAAACCTTTGCTGATGGCACAAAGAAATGATATAATATTCATATGGGTCAAAAGTTAAAAAAACACTCTTTATGGTATTAAAGTTTCCTTCCTCTGCCCATCTACCCTCTCTTCTTTTCTCTCCTGTGATAATTACAGTTAACATTTTAGTATGTGTTTTGCCATAAAAATGTGTAAAATATGATATATACCACCATATAGAAGTTGAAATGGATTTATGTCTCTTTTCTGTTTACATGGAGAAGTCCCAAGAAAACTGCTCTGAACCTTCTGAACCTAACTTTTATCGCTTAATGTATCGTAGAGATCTCCCCCTAGGCAAGCCCTGGACCTACGTCATTCTTTGTCACTGCTGCATAGTGTTCTGTTGTCTGGAGGGTCCACTTGATTGTGCCAGTTCCTTGTTGATGTGCATTAAGACTTTCTCTTGAACTTTTACTGTTCCAGTAAGGCAGCTGTGACTCTCCTCATACACATATCTTTGAACACTTCTGCAAGAGGATGTGGACACTTTACATGTTGATGGTTTCTGCTAAATTGCTCTCCAAAAACTAAATTGGTTTTCACTAACTTAGAGACTCCACCAAAACACTTGAATGTACCTGATTCTCTAGCAACCTTTTCTAGCTCTTGTCGATATGCTAGAAGAAAATATTTATCTCATTGTTTTGATTTGTATTTGATTATGGGTGAAGACGAAGACTAGTTTTAATTTACAGGCAGCCTGCAGTTTATCTGCCAACATCCCCCTCCCGTCCTTGGCCCTTTTTCTGTTTGGCTGTTGTGTTTTCCTTATGGGTTTATATAAGGTCTTTAGCTACGTCCTCAGGCCTTCCCTGAGCCTACGTCTAAAATAGGAGCTGAACCACGGAGCCTCACAACAGTGTGTTTAATCCTCTACATAGGATTATGGGTGGATATTTTTCTCACTTATTCATGGCCTTCCTTTTTTTCCAGAATATAAACTCTTAAGGAGCAAGGACCTCATCTGTCCTGTTCATTATCATATCCCTGTCACATAGATCTAAGCCTGCCTCATAATGAGCACTTAGATCTTGTTGAATGAATGAATGAAAGAATAATTGAATTAGCTTATGTGTGTCATAAACATTAAAAAAAATTTGGGGGGGGGTTGTATTTTTTCCCAGTTGAAGCTTTGAATTTTTATGCAGCCAAATTTATTGATCCTTTTCCTTTATGATTTCTGGATCTCCTTCACTCCAAGTTTATAAATAAATGTACGCATGCCTCCTTTGAAAACTTCTATGGTTCCGTCTTTTAGGATCAAATCTTAAGCCTCTATAAAATTTATTTTGATGTAAAAATAAAGGATCTTGCTCTAATTTTTCTCACAATAGTTGGCTAGTCCATTATCATTCATTGAACCATCTCTCCTGCAAGGGTTGAACACAACTTATGGTCAGCTATGTTTCATGTACTAGGTCTTTTCCTGGACTCAATCAAATTGTCTTGCTGCAGTTTCATGATATGTTTTAATATTTAGCGAAGCTGGTTTTCCCTCATTTCCTTTTTTTTTTTTTTTTTTTTAGGATTTTTTGAATTGCTATGATTGCATTTTATTTTTTCTAGGTAAATTTTAGGATCATTTTTGCCAAGACTGAAAAAAATTACCTTAAAATTATTTTAAAGAAATATGTAGTAATATGCATATGTTAAATATATGTGTTTCATAGTTTTTTACAACAATCTTTGTCTCCTGTCTAGAACTGATGAGTGTAGTTTGTTCAGAGTTCATGTTAGTAAACTTAGAATGGCGGGATATTGGAAGTTGCTCCTTGGAGAAATAGATTAACGCAGGTGAGAAAATCAGCATCCTTTGACAAGAGAGATTTAGGTTTGAGCTTAGGTTAGGTATGTTTTGCTAAAACTTCTGAGTGTAAATAGGCCCTGTAATGCTGGATATGGCTGTTTACACTTGAGTATGATTAACAAGTTATCCTGAATCTGAACCACCTCTTTTGGATGCATTTTGCAGGAGATTAGATACAAAACAAAACAAAACACAACACAACAAAATAAAAAAACTAAGCTCTAGTCTTTATTTTGCTACTTACTAGTCATTTAGCTCTTGACAAAATACTTACTTGGTCTCTGAACCTCTGTTTCCTTATCTATAAAGCAGGCATAATCATTCTCACCCATTCATTCATCAAATAACGTTTTCTTTACCTGCCTACCTTTGAGAACTGTTGTGAGAATCAAGAAAGAGAATTCTGGTATAATTTTCGTTTGAAAATGTTAAGGTCTTCTGGTTAAAATTTGTACATTTAATTTGCTTATCTCTAGTTCCTCTCTCCCCAAGTTCCACTTAAAAAAAAAAAAAGAGATAAAGGAAATGTTTTTGGAAAAAGGTAAGCCAGTAAGAAAAAAGAACAAACCAGGAGACTGCAGCAAAGAAACGATATCAGCGAAATTTTGGAAGCTGGAAAGTAGAGCAGAAAAAGGCAGAACTCACTTGTAAGAAATGCTAAGATGCAAGTTGAAGCAGTCCCAATGCAAGTCTGGAATTGGAGGCACCTGGTACCTCCGAGGGCTGGGGTTGGAAAGAGGATGACTTGGAAATCTGCAGGATCTACTGGAAGACCCCCAGAGCCCTTCCTCCATGGCACTGAAAGTTAAAAAAGAGTCGTAAAGATGAGGGATGAGGATGGTGGGGTATCGGGAAAGGAAGTTGAAATTGAGATGGAGGGAGTAATCGAGATATAAATCTTCTCCATAGTAGGAAGCCAAAAGAAAATACAATTTCAGAAAAAAATTAAGAAGCAGAAGAATATGCATACTTTTAAGAAGGAGATCAATTGACAGATAAAATCACACATAAAAATTGAAAGTGACTGTAGGGATGACGGGGAGGGCTGGAACTGCTTTTATTTTAGTATAAGTCTAGTAAAAGCAGTACTATTGTTTGGTAGACTTTTGAAGCTATGTGCATATTACTATAGTGACAAAAATTAAAATGAAAGACTTTATGCCATTGTGGAAAAGTGACCTTCTGGTACAAAGCTCGACACCTTGGTGTTTAATAAATAGTTGAGAAATGGTTGAATGAATATTATTCAATTATTCAGAAAACTCTCTAATTTTCCCCTTGTCATTGGCGCTAGGTAGAAATTAGAATTAAATAATGTGCCTTAGGGATTAATGGGCATTTGGAATATCACATTATAGGAAACCAGTCTTTTTATTC
Source organism: Camelus bactrianus (assembly GCF_048773025.1). Lineage (NCBI taxonomy): Eukaryota > Metazoa > Chordata > Mammalia > Artiodactyla > Camelidae > Camelus > Camelus bactrianus. The sequence continues at coordinate 19,958,237 of NC_133552.1, forward strand.
TGGAGACTATAGGATGTTGGAAGGCCTGCGAATAAAATTAAAAGAATAAAATGTCAGTCTGAACTTCGAATTTATTTTATACTTTTCATCAAGGAAGTTTGATGGCTAAAACAATACTTGTGTTGGTATGTGTTTATCAAGATGTGACAGTATTTTCTCTGCCAGAAAAATCGTTCTGACTCAGGCACTGACTATGACACGGGCCTGATAACTTCCCTCTGCTTTTTTCTGTCTTTGACAGGAGGTTATAACTTGGTCTGCCTCGAGGGGCAGGCAGGGGTGTGTCAGAGATTCTCTGGCGCCGAGTTATTTGGTTTAATACTGTCAACATAGTAACTGAGTGTGGAAGTTAAGTTGCCTCTTCCAAGAAGATAATCAGCATGTCAGAAGCTAGAGATTTAGTTGTGGTAACACGACTTCCTCTTTGAAGGAAATACCCCTTCAGGGAGTCCAAAGTTCGCTAGTATTTGAAGTAAGTACTCAGTGATAGGTGAGTGATTATTCTCCAGGATGGAAAACGTTGTTCTAATGGAATTGCACTTCAGAATCGAGTCCAATATTTCTTTGTAAGTAGCTCCAAATTTGTTGGGATAGAGATGCTAGAGAAATTACCAAGAAGTAGCATTGTGCGACATTCCATAAGGAACTAATTTGATTTGTTTTTGCTTGTAAGACTCAGGTGAGTTTGGCCCACATTGTGTTTTCCCCTCTGTATGTTGTACCTAATGGTCTAATATCTTAGACACGCACATTGGCTTTTTAATCTCACAATTTTACACTCGCAGGGTTATTCTTTGACTAAGGGACAATTATTTCTCCTACACCTTGTTATATAAGAAAATAATTTCACACGGAAATGGTACTTATGTAAAAGTTTCAAAAATGAAATATTGCACCAGCTAAGGTTAAATATATAATTGATTTAGGTGTCTTCTGTACAACTATGTTAACTGAAAATCATATTTTAAAACTTTTATTGCTCCTAGAGTGAATTACTGGAATTTAAACGACAGCAACAGGAGGAAGGAAGAACCAAAACCCACCAGGCTGAACACAGGAGGTAGTAATGGCTAATAAAATAAGCATCCTTGGTTAAAACAATTACTTATAAAGTTTTTGAAATGTTTTAGGAAAACCCTGTTGTAATATTGAGTGTGGTTTTAGAATCTATATCACCTTTTTAAAAAAAATTTATTTGAAGTGTAGTTGATTTACAATGTTGGTTTCAGGTGTATAGCAAAGTGATTCAGGTATACCTCTTTACTTTTTTAATCTTTATATTACTGAGGTGTTGTGTGAGGATGCCAGCTACTACACACACGCGCACACACACACGTACATACATACACAATACCCCATTTTTCTGAATTGGCATAAATTCACACTAGAAAGTGGAATCAGCTCTCAAGCTGTGTGTTTATTTAGATTATACGTAATTTGCCTCCCATGGGACAAAGGATATTAATCCTTTGGGATGATGCTTTACTATTTGTAAACTATTTTAGAATAATTGAACTAGTATAAACAGTAAGATACTCATACTTGAATATAAAAGCTCAGAGAAGAACCACCATTGAAGTTGTTTTATGTTGACTAAGGTATTAGGAAAGATCTTAAAATAGATCCAGTAAGTAATTTTTAATAGCATAAATAGTCTCAATCGTCTTTCTAACATCAGGCATTAAGGGTACCCAGAATGCCATGTTGATGTTGAGCCAATGCTAATAATCACCATGTCTATCATTATTTTAATTTTTTCCTGGGGAGACTGTGGGCTGTTTGAGTTTATTGCAGTGATTGTCTCAGGAGAAGAATTTAATGTGAAGACTTTCATGATTTAAAGGCGCAAATCCTTTTGCAACTGAGTGGTTTCATTTATGTTTACCCTTCCCACTATCACTGATGTGTATTTTTAAATGGTGGTGGTTTCATTTTGTGAATGAGACTTTAAAAAGGGTTCAGGGAAGCTTCTGATTCTGATGCAGTTGCCAACTGTGGATGGGTACTTATGTTCTTTTGACTGGATTATACTGCTTCCATAATCCAGTCAGAATAGTTTAAAAATATCCAGTGTGAATTTATGTGTTCTTCTCTGATTATAAGAAAACATTGGAACTCCGATACACTGGTACGGCTATTTTGTTGGGTAAGGGGGAACTGTAACTGTTACCTATTTTTTTTTATAGAGTAGGTTGGAAATCCATTTAGTCTTTTATTTTTTTCTCATTTTCTCTTTAAAAGCCCTTCTATTAAAAACCTTATATGTATTTCTATAACGCTGGTTAATAGTAGCCAGTTACTTCTCTGGATTTCTGAGGATTAATTGGATTATAAAGTTTTAAGCATTTTTAAAGACAGTGATATGTCACATTAATAGGCCTCTTTGCTAAGAAATTATCTTCAATGGGCACCCAATAAAAATGCATTATTTGATTAGAGGTGGAAAAGATTACATTTTAATTATAGAAACCTTGACCTTCCTTCTCTATTTCCTTATTGCTGATTACCTAAATATTGGTGGCTGTTTATGTCCTATACCTTATGTTCTTTCTATTGGGTTTAGTAAAATGTAAATCCAAATTTAATCCAAGAGGAAATCTCTTTGGATAATAAACTCAGTAGTCAATTTTGAAACAACTAATCAAGCCTTGAAACATTGTGTACGCTCTCCATCAATTTTTGAAAGAAGCTTCTGTTTGTATTGTCCTTTGGAGTTTATAGTGAGCTTTTTCATCTTCTTATATGAAAATATTCAAGTCTTTTTTTTTTAACGTTTTTTATTGATTTATAATCATTTTACAATGTTGTGTCAAATTCCAGTGTTCAGCACAATTTTTCAGTCATACATGGACATATACACACTCATTGTCACATTTTTTTCTCTGTGAGTTACCATAACATTTGGTGTATATTTCCCTGTGCTATACAGTGTAGTCTATTCTACAATTTTGAAATCCCAGTCTATCCCTTCCCACCCTCCGATAGTCTTTTAATGAAAAGAAAAGCTGTGTCCATTCCTGCTGAGGGCAACAACACAAACATAGTATGAGTGTTGAGGACGTAAGTTAGGTTTTCTCCAGGGACATAATTTTATTGGAATCAAAGAGACAATGCATTTTCTACCGTTTGGAAGTTCACAGAGCAGAAAATGCAACCCTGAGTTTTCTAATAGGAAGATTGTGGATTCCCCAAAAACGTTTTGGTGAATTCTATTGTGATTGTACCTGAACCTGACCCAGTGTAACTTTCTGAGTAAGAGAAGAATGTTGAAACTCCAGAGGGAAAAGACAGAGCACTGGGGGTCAAGGACTTGAAACAGTCTGGGCTGCAAGCTGAAAGTTGGAGTGAACTGTATTGATTTATTGGAACTTGAACAATGGTTTTTATCCAAGTTACTCCTTGGAAGAAAATCCAGAGCACTAGTTCAACAGCAATGAAATGTTTGTAACATTTCTAGCTTTCTAACACTAGTAAACAAAAGTATAAATTGGTACATTTTCCCTACCTATTTGAATTCTCGTTAGAAATTGAAAAGGCAATCTCTTTACCACCCCATGATCTCTAGCTGACCTGCTGTGCTGTCCTCTTAGTAACATACTCAACAGTGAATCACATCGTGTACATGACAAGTTGTCGGTCTTCAGTGTTTGAGTGAACTGAGGGCAGTGGACAGTGAGCTGCACTCACCACCATGGGTGGTTTCACGATGCAGCTGCTGTCACAGAAGCAGGCGGAGGTGGGGACCGTGAACCTGGATCATTCATTCATTCACCTCTATCAGGGCACACTCTGAAGGCTTTGTGTAAGTACTGGGAATAGGTGTAAACTAGACAGAGAAGGTCCCTGACTGCATGGAAATTACAATCCAGAGGAGAGAAATAGAAGCCAACAATTTAACAGCATATGAGGACCACATCACAGGGTGATGTTCAGGGAGAGATCGGAGGTGAGAGTTCCTCAGTGAAGAGGTCACATCCAAGAACAAGAGCCAGTCACACAGAGATGGGAGAGGAGAGTGAAACGTGCAGTGGGATGCCCCCTCTTATCAAGAAGAGGAACAAAACCAAAGGCCCTAAAGTGGGAATGAGCTCGACTTTCTGAGTCCCAAACGATTGGATTATAGATGCTCAACAAAAGAAAAGTACCAAATGAGGTAGGAAAGGTAGGCAGAAGCTGGGAACTAGAGGATTTTGTAAGCCAGTGATTTTATTCTAACACAAATGGGAAGTCATGGGAGGGTTTTAAAACAAAAGGAGGGCATGATTCCTCTTACAGTTTAGTAAGTTGTTGCGTGGAGAATGGATTACAGAGGGTGGGAGTGGAAGCAGAAGCCAGATGGGAGAGGGAAGGGATTTGGATAGAATATGACAATGGGAAGAAATGGGTGACTGCAGGGTGTGTTTAGTGGGTGGAGCCAACAAGACTTCTAGTGGTTTGGATGTGGAGTGGGATGGGGGATGTTGAGGGAAATCCCATCTTTGTTACTGATGGAAAGACTGGATAAAAACAGCCCCAGACATATGGACTGTCCAGAACACCTTTGGTTGTGTAGTTTTAGGGGGCTCAGGGTCTGCTCTCTCTTCCTTAATAATCAGGTCGCCAGCTCAGGTGTCATACCTCAGTTTACATGTTAAGAAGTCTAGAAAAGGTGACAAACTTCCAGCTCTGCAGCGAACCGGGCTGACCAGAATACGGCGCCCGGGTAGATTCCATGGTGAGAGGGAAAAAGGCTTTCTAATGACTAAGATGTAGCCACTGCCAGATGGTGCTTGACGTTGAGAAAACAGCAACCCTGTAAGCCAGAGACTAACCTGAGTCAACGTGCAGTTGGCATTTTATCTGGTACACTGAGCCCGGAGATGTAAAACTCTCCAGCCTCTGACCATGCCACTCAGCAGTCCTTATCCTCAAAATTCCCAAATCTCCCACAGTTGGTGGCTTACAGCCACCCACTCCAACCACATGCCTCAATAATCCATTGACATCATAGGTACCTACTCCAATGCTATTTCTCCAGCCTCCGTGTTCCTGACTCCATTCAGCCATACGTGGGCATCTCAGAGCATGGTGTTGCCTTTAATTTTCTTTTTTAAATTTTAAAATTATAAGAGGTACAACGCAGAAGAGTCCATGAAACAAATATTTAGAATGATGAATTAGAACATGGATACCCATTGTGGAGACAAAGGAACCCTCCTACACTGTTGGTGGGAAGTAGTTTGGTGCACCCGTTGTGGAAAACAGTATGGAGGTTCCTTAAAAAACTAAAAATAGACTTACCATATTATCCAGCAATCCCACTCCTGGGCGAATATCCAGAGAAAACTGTAATTCAAAAAGACACATGCACCCCAATGTTCATAGCAGCACTATTTACAATAGCCAAGACATGGAAGCAACCTAAATGTCTATTGACAGATGACTGGATAAAGAAGATGTGGTATGTTTATACAATAGAATACTACTCAGCCATAAAAAGAGTGAAATAATGCCATTTGCAGCAACATGGATGGACCTAGAGGTTGTCATATTAAGTGAAATAAGTCAGAGGGAGACAAATATCATATGATGTTGTTTATGTGTGGAATATGAAAAAAAAAGATACATGTTTTATTTACAAACCAGAAATAGGCTCACAGACAGAAGACAAACTGTGGTTACCAGTCAGGGGAAGGAAGGGGAAGGGATAGATTAGGAATTTGGGATTAACAGATACACATTACTGTATATAAAATAGATAAACAACAAGGACCTACTGTATAGCACAGGGAACTATACTCAATTTCTTGTAATGAGCCATAATGGAAAAGAAACTGAAAAAAAAAATTATATGTATAACTGAATCGCTTTGCTGTACACCTGAAATTAACATTGTAAATCAACTACACTTCAATAAAAAATAATAATTAAAAAACCCCAAAAAAGTAAAAAAAACCTATATGATTCCTGTTATGTAAAGAATACATACTTATATGCATATATTTATGAATAGAAAAATAAGTACGTGTGCTCAAGGTAAAAAAAATAAAATAAAATAACATGGACACCCAGGTAGCCAGCTCCAGAAACAGAATATAACCATCATTCTACTGGTAACTTCTTCTGACTCTTGGGATCATCACTTCTTGCCTTTCTTTGTAGTTTTACCTCCTATATATTAAACTTAATTTCTGAAATTGGTTGCTGCAGGTACGATTGAAGATGTACCCCTTCCTTCTTTTGAAGTTTCCCCTCCCCACATTCTCTTCCTCTTCTCCTTCTGCTTTTCGCTTATGGGATTGACTTTAGTGAGACTGGCAGTGGGGCACAGGCTAGATGGGAGGGGCATCTGTCTTGTGACCACAGAGCTATTTTTGATTTCCTTTCATGTTTCAGTTCTTCCCAAAGCTTCTATGTTTCCTCCACCTCCGGGGTTCACGGCCGGCATGACCCTTAGGGGTGCGGTTGCTGGGGTGGTCAAGGCTGTTGAAGACCGGGTAGAGGTGGGTGAGTGAAAGTCTAAAGTGAAGGATTTATGCCCCCTTTGGGCCTGAGCCAAGACTGGCAGCTGCTCCAGCAGAGGACTGTTAACAGCATATCACGTGGTTAATGGGAAAAGAAGTTTCTGTAGACTCCTGACCTGAGCGGGGCCAGCCATCCCCACAGTCCGTTCAGACAGAGCATTAGGGTCTCAGAACTCTCTCCGCCCTGCAGCAAGCTTTCCACTTACACACATTTTTCATTGTTTTAAAGGGTAAATCATGCTTTTCTGGACCAACGTCAAGGTGAAGGCCAAGCAGGTGGCCTCCAGGGCTTTGGAGGCCGTTGGAATATGAATAGTCGTAACAGCTGGGTGAGTTTTATTTATTTTTTTTACTCAAAAAAAAAAATCTTTCAAAGCTGAAGAATAAAAACAATGAGAATTTAAAACATATGCTGTGGCCTTCTCCCCAGATGTTATTTTTTTGGTGGGCTGTTCAGCTGTGTGAGGGGCAGTCAGCCAGGGTGATTACTGTAAATTCCACAATAGCTTCTGAGAGAGGGAGGAAGTCCTGATTTCAGCTCCAGCCAATGCCAGTCACAATAAAAAATGACACCTGTCCTTTGTTTGCTCCGTGATTGCCTGGACTTCAAGGCTTTTTTTTTTTTTTTTTTTTTTTTTTTTTTAATATTACTCTTTGCCCAGACCTACAGCAAAAAACAAATGAATATTTTTTTTTTCAGGAAGATTTTCAGTGAACTATGGTCGTAAAAATAGGACGCATTCTCTAGTAATATATTCTTTCAGTGAAACTAGCACATCAAAGAGACCGGTATTTAATTTTTCACTAGAAAATGATTTTTTAATACCCTACAGCAAAGGCATTTTCTGAAAATGAAATGTCCTTACAGATTTCTATGAAGAAAAGCTTGCAACTCTGTTGTAATATGTGTGTAATGTGTTTTGTGTGGACCATATATTATGGAAACAGCACCAAAGCTTTGGAATGTATGGGATTGTGGGGTTTGCAATGTGTACAGAATCAAAACTAAGTACAGTGGGTTTTACAATTTAAGGGAAGCCCAAGTGTATATGTATCTATTAAAAAAAATTGGAACAGATAGAAATCTTTAAACTGGTAAAATACAACAAAATAATCAAGTGCTTGCTGACCTGGAAACTCTAGAGAAGATCACCCCTTAATGAATACATAATGGACAAAAGATCATTTTGGGGAAGACAGTCTGTTAGAAATCTTATATGCATGTTTCCTTGGGAGGCACCTCATAGTTAAAATTTATGGATAGATTTCACAAACGTGTATATATTGAAGATAATTGAATGCCGGCAAATTTATGGAGAATGGATACTGGAGGTGTCTATTTATTTATAACGTATGCCCATGTGTATTGCTGTGTCACTCAGAGTAGGGACAACATACAAGAGAGAGAAAGGAATCAAAACATGGTATCTTTGCATCTTGTGTTATTAGTGACTCATAAGAATCTGTGAGTGGGGGTCATGTGGAAAATAGGGCATTAGTTGGGAGTTTAAGACATTATCCTAATTTATAGAATTCATAAGTTGTGAAATGTGATCGAAACTCAGATTTTGAACAGGACTTGGAGACAGGCTGTACATTTTCTCCTCTACTTAATAACTCTCCCAATTTAGAAGGTACCTGTTCATAGAAAAATACCTGGGATTGAAGGGAAGATGATGGAAGAGAGTAAATGAACATAAAGGATTATAAATTTGAATATGAATAATAAATAGGATTTATATTCAAATTATTAGAATAAATAAGGGCCTAACAATAGTGGTAGATATAGGATTAGTATATAAAAACTAACCTTCTCTCTACACATTGAGAATAATTAAAAAAACTAATAAAAAGGTAAAACAAAAGATGTACATTACTTTCTAAAAATATATACAATTTTATAGAAAGACATTAAGGAATAAATAAATGGAATTCTACCTTGTTACTGGATAAGAATGACTTCTCAAATAACCTATTGATTTAGTTAAATTCTAATCACAGCAAAGAATCAAGAATATAGCCAATCTACTCCTGAAGATAAAGAAATACATTGGGGAGTTAATTAAACATTTAATGTGGTTTGGAACTGACACAGGCAGACCCAACCACTTATAGAAATTTGATGTAGAACCAAAGGCAGAGCCCACCACTGGGAAAACAGACTCTTCAATAAACACCGTTGGGACAATTGAGTACCCACGTGAAATCATAAAAAAATCAATTCCAGGTGGATTTAAGCTTATAAATGGAAAGGAAGAACCTTTTAAATTTTAGAAGAAAATAGATTCTTTATAAAATTGAGCGAGGGAGGATTTCGTAAAACCCAAAGTATAAACCAAACATAAATGATAAATATACAGTAAAGTAAAACATCTGCTCATCAAAGGATGGCATAGAAAAGCAAAAGGGAAAGCCACAGACTACACTTTTATCCCGCATGTGTTTTATAAAGAACAAGTGGATCAGAGGTTAGTATGCGGGATATATTTAGAACGTGTCATGTATTTAGATGTTGATGGATGACGATTGAGCTCCCACAAAGGATAAGAGAGCAGAGCTCACAGATGGGGCTTGGAGGAAATGCTGGAGTCAGTAAGAAGCCAAAGACAGAGAAGGCAAGGAGGAAGGCAGAAAATCTGATCAAACTGTGATGGAAGCCAAAGAAAGAAAAACTTGTTTTTTTGAAACATCATTATGAGACACTTAACTAGTAGGCCTTTGATAAGTGTGTTTTAGATAGACAAATTAGACTAATCTTTATTTTTGAAGCTTTTTCTAATTTAAATCACATTCTTCTTGGATTGCTTAATACATATTTATTCCTTAATTACTTAAAATTGCATTTATATTCAAAAAAATTGGTTTTCTAGGGTCCTTTGTTTCTTTTCATAATGCACCTAGCGTGGGACATTTAAAGGATCACTTCAGATGATCATTTTTCTGATACCAGTGGGTGAGACCCTTTGAGATGCTAGGGAAACTCGGAATCCTGTGTCTTCAGGGACACCTAAGGATTTGCCAAGATCTATGAGGCAACCTGAGATTTTCGTTTCCCAGAATGTTAGAGCAGCAATAGTCTGAATCCCAGGTGGACCTTGGCATCCTGGGAGGCCTAGTGGAGATGTCTTGACCCTTTGCACATGGTAGGGGGAGGGGACTCATGTAGTCCGTCTCCTTCCCTCAAGGTCCCCCTAGAGGTCACCTTCCTGCTGTATAGTACAGTGCACCTCTACTCCATACATTTCCATTTAAATTGCTCTGCTCCACATTGTGTTTGTCCCATCCTCGCTGTAACTGTGGAGGTGGATGACAATATTTGTGCACACTATTAGCTGTGACCCATGTTAGCCTATCTCTCAGAACACAGCTGACGAGCTGTCATTCCACAAGCCATTGCACCGTTGACAGAGACCATTTTGTAAATCAAATGCAATGGAAGCTGAAAATTAAATCATTTCACTGGGCCTTTAAATCATTGAAGAAAAGAGTCATGAGGTCAGAGTGTTCTTTGGAGGGACTTCATTTTATTTTTTTAATTTTAATTTTTTGTGTGTATATATATATATATTTATTCATTGACGTATAGTCAGTTTATGGAAGTTCATTTTAGGCTAACAGAAACTTTGGATATTGTTTTGTAGCTGGCACTAATGTTTGTTTTCTTTTTCTTCCAGAATATGTGAGAAATGTTTGCTTCCATCTGGCCTTTGTCAACTGACCTCGAAAAACCACATGAGATGCTTTTTACTTCATGCAGCTTCGTTCACCCTCCCTGTTTTCACCTTGACTTCAGCTGCCCATCCACTCGGCTGAGCAGCTGGGGACGACTGGTTTCTCCCTGTCCTTGCTTCTGTGTGTGTGCAGGAGCTGCCTGCTGAACTCCCACTTCATCTCTGCTGCCAGCGACACGTTACGTTAGTTTTCTAATTGGTCTCGCCTCTCACTGGGAGTGTAATTACAGCCATACTGTTAAGATAGAAAAGAAGGGAATCGTTTGATGCTTTCAGGTTGGTAAAAAACTATGAGTAGCACTTGCTTGTCTCTGTAAACAGCTAATTCTCATCCAATTCTCAGATCAGGTTTGGAGAAGCTTTGGCATCTCTAGATTTGAATTCTGCTTTCTTAATTCAGGCCATAAAGGTGAGCAAGAGAAAAAAAAAGTCTTCTATACTCTTTTAAATAAATTTATAAATAAATTTTAAACTACTTCTGTATACGTGGTTTGTTTTTGTTTTTAGTGGAAAGCTCTGAGTGATCTCATTTTAATATTGTCTTTTTCGGTCAATACAGATCAAATGTAGTACTATATTCACTGTTGGGTTTGGTTTTGGTCTTGATTTATGTCCTAATACTGTTCGTCTGCTTTTTCAGAGTGGGACAGTTCATTTCCTGAAAAGCCATAAAAAGTCAACTAGATACAAATGTAGATACCGTGTGTGGTTTGTGGGTATTTTGGAAACTTGTCTTTGCTCTATGCCACTTATTTCCTATTACTCATTCAGGAGACTTTCCTGTTTTGCTTTTATGACCTTGAACCAGTTTATAGACCCTCAAGTTCGAGAACAGTGGTTTTCCAGACTGTCGGCTTCCACCACCTCCCTCCCCCTACGTTATGCAGGAGAAGCATTGCAGCATTGAGTTTGGTCTTAGAATGAAGGTTGGAAGAGCAGATAAATCTTGCAGCTGGACAACTAATAATACTTTGCAGCATTAAGAGATCTTCTGTTCCCAACTGCTCTGCTGAAATGAACTTTCCAAATATGAATTTAGGGAAACATTGGGATTTCAGGTTCTTGGGCCAAGACTTGGGGGGCGCTCTCAGAAGTGGGGCAAGGGTGTGGAATAGAAAGGGTGGGGGTGCTGACGACAGATGGTGCTCATAGAGTTTCTCTGGAGTCAATAATGCAGACACTCTCGGCTTCCCTGTCTTTCTGCCAGCCAATCCTGTGTTAGTGCTGTTGACACTAACATAAAATGTTTGGTTCATTGAAATCTTTGTTATTGCCTAATATGGGGAAGACAGAATCCCTCAGTCTGGGTTGGAAACACTGCCAAAGGGATTGTAAATGTGTGATTGTCACAGGCATTTGACTGCCGTGGCACGCGGCCATTCAGCCCTGCACCTGCCAGCCTGGCGACCTCGCAGCCCACGGTCACGTTCTGGTTTTTGTGTCTCGGCTTGGCAGTTCTCACTTGCTGCTGTTTTCCAGTGTGTAACCAGGAATTAATATAGGGGAAGGAGATGCTTTCTTACTTTGGGGATTCTCAGGAAAGTTGGCATCAATTTCTCTTCTACTGCCTGCCATACCTTCATGCCCTGAGATTTTATCCGGTATCTGATCTCATTAAAACTAAGTGATTGTGGATTCATGGCCAAAGTTATCTAGAAAATGTATGGGACTATAAACATCTTCTTTGAGTAATTCTATGTGTAGGTGGAAGTAACCAGAAGAGAAACAAGTGTTGCTGGGTAAGGAGCCTACTGTTTTGCTTTTCACATTTAATCCGCTCTCAGTTGGAATAAAATTTGACTTGTGGGTAACCCTGATTAGGAATCCCAAAGTTCCAATCACCCTTTCTATGCTTTTAAAATACATTTTTCTGAAAAAGAGAATGAAAATGAATGCTTCAGAAGTAATAGGTGTTTTTACAGAAACTTTAGACATATAGATAAGTAGAAAAAAAGAAAAAAATACTAGTGATTTTTTTAAAGTTTTATTTGTAGATAATCACAGATAATATTTTGGTATGCATCCTTCCAGATTTTTTTATATTAGGATTTGTGTCAAAATCTCTGTGATAAAAATCCTTATAGACACTTATCTAATGATTGTATGGGGACAAACACCTTGAATTAGAACTGGTGGTTTAAGGGAATCTACATTTATAGGGGTTTTAATATATGTATTTAAATTTCTTTCCCAAAAGTTGACATCAATATTTATCACCACCTGAAGTATGCCCTTGGTTTTTAAAATCTTTGCTTATATGCTGAGTGAAAGTTTCATTTGAAGAACTCAATCCCATTTTTTTTCCTATAGGTCTGCTGGCCATTCTTTATCTTCTTTTGTGTGTGTGTGTGTGTGTGTGTAGTTTGTAAAAGATCTCTCTCTGTTAAGATATTATGTTCAAATATCCTAATTTTATGTCTTTTAATTTAGTATTATATTTTTTATTAGAGTACATTCAGTTACATTGTAATTGACTGTACTTCAATTTAAAAAAAGTGTCAATTTCTGGTGTACAGCACAATGTCCCAGCCATGCATATGCATACATATATTTGTTTTCAAATTCTTTTTCATTAAAGGTTATCACAAGATATTGAATATAGTTCCTTATGCTATACAGAAGAAATTTTTTAAAATCGATTTTTATATATAGTGGCTAACACTTGTTAATTTAGTATTACTTAATTTAGTATTGAGTTTTAAATACTTGTGTATGAGGATCTATCAATCTTCTTCCTGTGTGTTTTTTTTCTTGGTATTATGTTGATAGATTTTAAAACGTGCAAAGCAGAACCCACCCAATGACCCTTCATGAGAAAATGAGGGACTTCTGCTAGGCATCGTTATGGGCGATACGGAGCCGGAGATCTTACTCCCTTCAGAGTATAGACCAGAGTGCACAGGTTTGTTTTATGTATTTTTACACTAAAGAAATATTCCCTGTAGTTCCTAAACACTTTGTTTAGGTTGAAAAAAAATGAGATTCTTCCTTAGATTCATTTTGTTTAACATTATAAAAATTTTATAAGCTTATTTTTTTAACTTTTTTAATTGAAGCATAGTTGATTTACAATGTTGTATTAGTTTCTGGTGTGCAGCATAGTGATTCAGCTATATATATATATAGCTGAATATATATATATATATATATATTCCTTTTCATATTCTTTTTCATTACAGGCTACTACAAGCCAATGACTAGTTCCCTGTGCCTATTAGCTTATTTAAAAAAATTGTTTTTATTTACTTTCTGTTTTGAAGGGTGCTAATTAGGTTTTTATCGTTTATTTATTTTTTATTGGAGGTACTAGGGATTGAACCCATGACCTCTTGCGTGCTAAGCATGTGTTCTACCACTGAGCTTTGCCCTCCCCCAGCCCACTATAAGCTTATTTTTAACTTGAAGATTTGTTTGTCTTTCAGAAAGCATCTTTAGGAAATTACATTGTATTTATGGTAAATGTAGACACATTTTCCTCCAAAATGAAACACTTGGCATTTATAAAAATGTAAACGTTCAAATTCAAATTCAAAGTTTTGATAACTCTAGCTGAAAATTTGTAATTGGCTTTAGGAGACATAAATCATAAAGACAGTGCCTACAGGCTTTATTTTAACTTCCAGAATATTAAACAGATGGGCTATGATTCGCTGGACCTTTTCCTATGAAAGGGTATATTTGGAGATGCAGCTGCCGGAGGAGGTAACAGGCATTCTGTTAGAAGTGTTATAGGTAGAAGCAAATGGTAAGAAGGCCATGGGTTTTTTGTTTTTAACTCTATGAACAAATGCATGTAGTTGGTAGCTCTGTGCCAATGTGCATGAAATGAGATTGGAGTGATGTATGATACATTTATGTGAGGAGGCAAAAATGAGCCTTTCAAGTTACCATAAGGATTACAGAGAGAGTAAGTCCATGTTAGGCACTTTTTTCAGGTAGAGCCTCTGTGTTGGAACCCTTTTCTTTTTGAACAGTCCGTTGTTTACAGCAGCGTTTAAAAGGGATTGTAGGAAGAGGATTTTTTTTTTCTCATAGAATCATATGCTCAAAAGTGAGGATTTTTAAAGGCATATAAAGGCAAATGGAGGAAGAATTTTATTACATTTATTGTCACGTCATTGAGCCATCTGCTGGGGCTGAGGACACAGGGAGACCTGCGCGGTAGAACTCCCGTCCCCTGGTAAGCTGGTTATTACAGCCCCTTGGCTTTGCCCCTCCGAGCTGCGTGCCTGTGCTTGGAGCCTCCTTCTCTCATTCCCCGAAAAGCGCTGCTACGGCTGAGCTACCTGTGGGAACTGTCCAGAGGGCAGACATCCCATTCTCTACGAAGTGCTACATGCATGATCAACATGGGATTATGAACTGGTTAGAAATTTTAATTTTTATATTTTGGAAACCATAACTGTGCCAGAATGGAACAGAAATGGTGCTTTAGTAAGGAGGCAGCAGAGAGAGGAATATTGGAAACGGGACGTTGTGCGTTAGGAAAAATCAGAAACCAAAATGTATGTGTAGTATTTATATTCTAGTCTGTTTTGAATGTGGCACCAGGGAGACACAAAGCTAATCAGCAGAGTTCCTGTCCTCAGGGAATGGAGCGATCAAGGCACACAGGATTATTCAACCACAGTAAATCCCCCCGTCTCAGTGGATTGATAGTACTTGTTTCTTGCTCATGCTACATGTCAAGCACAGGTCACCTTTGTCCCTCAAGGACCCAGGAAGCCTCCATTTCCTCTTGTGCTTCCCCTACAGCAGGGGGAGGAGATGGTGGCAGTATCTTGTACTGGGTAATTAAATGCTTTCTCCAGGAAGAGGTGCATGCCAGTATTGTTCATATTTTATTGGCCGGAACAAATCACATGGCTACCCCTAATTCAAAGGGAGGAGGAAATACAATTCTACAATGCCCCCGGAAGGAAGAAGAGAACAGGAACTTATGTAAACTCGTCCTAAGGACGACTCCCCAAAAATGCAGTATAAGATTAAAGAAGCAAGACACAGGCCCATGAAAACTTGATAAGACACACATATAAATGCAAGACAATGGCAGAAACCCAGTTCAGTTCAGAATTTATTAAGGGGCTACTATATGTCTGGCACTGTGCTAGGCACGGAGACTACAAAGATGTACAAACCAGCATAAAAAAAAAAAACCAACACCCCCCCCCCCGAGTTAGGGACACAGACACACACAGATAACTCAGGAAAAACATAAGATAGGAACTATGCAAAGCAATGAGGCGACAGATGGATGATAGAAGGTTTTGTGTGCCGTGTCAAGTAGCTTAGGCTTTTTAAGGGTTATGGGCAGGAAATGGATATGATTAGATTTTCATTTTAAATACATCATGAGAGATCTCCTGGAAGATGGACTGGAGGGAGGCAAGACCACAGGCAGAGCAACCAGCGAGAGGTGGTTGCATCAGTCCAAGTGACCCATGGTGAGAGTCCTAAGGTAGAATGTTGAGTAGTGATGAGGAAAACAGAATAAGCATGTGGAATTCTTAGGGTATAAAAACCCAGGACTTTGTAAATGACTGCATACATGTTGGAAAGTGACAAGTCAGAGGTGAGTCTATTTCTAGCCTGGGTATTTAGTTAAGGGGAGAGAGATCAAGATGGTGGAGTGAGATGAAGTGGGGCTCACCTCCCCCCATGGACGTATTTCTAATCTGGGTGAATGTGTTGATGGTGATGTCACCACAGAAACCAAATCTGTGGTATTTCAGACAACGGGGAGCCCTGATGTGGTCAGTAAAGAGCTTTGAAGACTATAGATTTAAACTTGGTGAGCTCAGGGACTTCGTCTTGCTCAATGTATTATTCCCTGTACCTTGAATGGTGCCTAGCACATGATAAGGATTCAGTGAATACTTGGTAAATGAATAGATTTGCTGGAGGAGTAAGATTTTCAGAGCTTAAGAGAAATAAGTGTGATGGTGGTTGGTGGAGGACTGGGTGCAGGGACATTTAGTGCTGGTGAACCACAGCAAGGCAGGAGTGGTGCGTGATGGGAGAGGGAGAGGAGAGGGGAGAAGAGGAGGGAGGAGCAGGGGAAGAGAGAGAGCGAGTTGTTAGGGGACTACTGTGGTTGCTGCTCAGTGTGAAAGGAGAGGGAAGTTCAGATTTAGGAGAGGAGAAACACCCTGAAAGAGAGTTTCTCATGATGTTTCAGGATTTCTCACAGCTAACTGACCAAGCCCTGGTGTGGCAGTCAAGGATGGAAAGATTCTTGGGGCAAGGTTATCAGGCTAAGCTAGTCAGTTCAGCCCCTGCCAATGACAGCCACTGGCACAAACCATTGCTGGCTTTGCCTATTTGTAATACAAAAACGATGCTGGTGATGGCTGTCCTTTAATGCCTACAGATCATTAGCGATGCCGTGAGCCGTAGCATCTTGGAAAAGAAAGGAGAACCACTGGGCTGCCGGGAGACATGAGAGTCCAGCTGTGTCATCCGCTCGTGTTGACACCCTGGACAACTCTCTTACCTCCACGTCGACCTTACAGGATAGTTTTTGGACAACCTGGAAGGGCTAAATGTGCTTAAGAGGCAAATAGGAATACAAGGTAAGAGAATGGCAGATGCTAAATTAGTGTCAAATCGAAAGATGTTTTTTCAACTTTTGCTCTTGAATATTAAAGATGTTCTCTCCTCTTCCTCCCTACTTTCTCACCATTTTACAGAGCACCTTTGACTACTCCTGCAAGACTCACGACCTTTTTTCTCTCTCATCCATGCATAACTTATTGGCAGGGCTTATCAATTCCACTTCCACTCTGTCTCCAGCAATTGTCCCCTTTCTTTCCACTCACTGTCATCCACTTTACTTGAACCCTCGGTATATTTTAAAGAGATCGTTGTCAGAAAGAGCTACCTGGTCCTTCTGCCTCATGGTATTCTGGAAGTGATGGGCGTCTTGTGAGGCGGGGCCTGTCCTTTTAGGATTTCTGCTGGCTAAGCAGAGAGAAGGCTTGTAGGGTTAAGTCAGGTACTCAATACTTAGAGAAGGCAGCTTTGAATGAATTCAAGAAAAGATGGTTATAATTCTGTTCCTGCAGAGGGGAGTCAAGGGGGTTGGCAAGCTTTCACAGTTACGATTCTGTCTTTGCAATCACACGTATTGTTCCCTCTGAGGACAAAAGGAGAAGGCATCTGGAGCCAGTGAGGACGCACATACTGTCTGAGAAACTCGGTTATAAAAAGGGCACGTGCCCAAAAGTGGAAAGAGGAACCTGTTGTCAGAGATGAGGTGAAGGTGAGGTAAGGACCAGTAAGTAACAGAGATCAGAAGGACCAAAGGCCGGAGTGAGCCGAGGCTTAGGAGGGAAAAATGTTAAGGATAATGGGCTTTTAAGGTCAGAACATCAACAAGGAAGAAAGAGACCCTCTGCTTCAGGCCGAGGGGGTGATGTTGATGGACGAAGCAGAGAAAACACTCACCCTTTCCCCTCGTTTACTCCTACCTTCTCTGGCCAGGGGAGCTATCTTTGAACTGAATAGGGCAGAATGGGGATTTTCTGAAAGTCTGGAAAACTGAAGTTTTTTGATATTCCATTCATTGGAAATATTGATAAAAAAAATTTCCCGAACTAAACTGGAAAACTATGGCCCAAATTTAGAAGGCTCATTTATAAAGGGTTCAGCACCATCATAGGACACTTAGAGAGATGTACAAATTATTTCTTCAAAGGCTCAAATATTTCTAAAATCCTACCTATGGCAGCCAGCAAAGAGAAAAGCACATACTGCTTTGTATTCAAAATCAGATTTTTCACAAGAAATATGTAGTTCAGTTATTCTAACTCTGTATATATTATAATATTTATAAATTCTCATAGCTTCTGCTACTACTTTGACAACTTGAGTGCAAGTATAAATTATGTTGCACCACATCTAATTCCAAGCACATTTCTGCTCCATAAATTTCCTTAAAAAGAACATGGTTTTAAAAAAAAAGAACATGGTTTTACCATGGCACTGTGCCCCATCAAAATTTGTATTTATATTATTATGCAAGGATAACTTTAGTTTGACCTTTTGAAGCACTGAATTTACAGTAGCACCAATTCGTTTAACTGAGTTTGTAATGGCATCTTGCTCTGGGAATGTCAGATGTTTTAGCTTCAACAGGATGAATTCCAAGTGCTCTACTTTGGTACCATGACTTGAATTTTAAAAAATTGAATCATTATTGAAAATAATCATTTTCCAATTTATAGTGTTTGATTACGTGTATGTAAAAGTAGCATCGTTTGTTTGAACCATTTTTCTGCACTGGAGCCAGTGCATGAACAGCTATCTTCACATTTTGTATTTGCACAAGAAAGATGGAATAAAATGAATGTACTAATTAAATTAATATTTAGAATAAAATTTAGAGGAGCAGTTATTTGATCTAAGCGAAAAGTCTTGCTTTGCTGCACACTTTCCACAGTTGTATGTCTTAGGTCATTGTCTTCAGGCACCACCTTTGGGAGTGGATGTTGTTATGTGAGCATCTTTGTGTCTTCTGATTTTTGCGGGATCAGTGATACCATACAGTCCCCGTGGTGGATGGTCAGTGTTGATAAACATTTTGAGTTTATAGTTTTGTCATCAACTTGCTCATGCATAGAGTGTTTGATTTTTTCATTAAACAGTCCCTTTCATTTTTTGAGCCTATTTATGCCAAAATATTTGTTGCCAATTTTAAATTCCCAAATAATGTAACCAAATAATGACATAATAGTTGTAGATTCCTACAGCACATCATTAACGTTAAAACGACTGTAGCAAGAGCAGTCAGATTCCCTTCTATATTCTCTGTGACAGAGGACCGCACGGTCTTTATTTCCCATAAGTATTTCCCATACACCTAGACTAAAATTTCCCTTGTTCCCCTCACTGGCTGCATGAGTGGTGGCTTGCCGACAGAAGGCATCTCTCAAATTAAGGAAAGGGTCACCCGACAACTGGCTGGTATCCCCAGGTGCCAGCGAAGGCAGCGACACCAAATCTTTCCCCGTTTCCCAGCTGCTCCTGGCTGCTAGTTTCCTAACACGCCTTCTGTAAGTCAGCACCCCTTAAGGTGTCCTGAAAAGTGAGGCGTTAAGTTGTGCTGCCGGTGGGATGATCCAGAAGCACATGCTGAGAGGAAATTTGGACCCAAGCTATTTATTTGGGACCAACACCCATGAAAGGGAGAGGGAAGCCCAGGATTGGGCAGAGGGAGCTATCCAACTGCGCGGCAGGCTTGACGGAGCCTTGGCTAACCTGGCTGGGCGTTCAGGAGCGAGTGAGATCCATCAGAGGCGTCCCACATTGGACCCAGGTGGCTGGACCTTTACAGTAGGGTTTCACGCAGATGCAAAGGGATTTAAGTAGATTATTTCATTCATTTTGTCTTGAGTGTAGAATGGTGGTGCCTTTTTTTTTTTTTTCTTTTTGCAGTGTTTTCTTTCATTTTCAGCAGTCCCCATTTAATCATTATGTCTGCTGCCCCGTCCTGATCACTCAGCAAACCCCACTGCCATCGCAGGGTGTCTGGCTGCGGGTTCCAGCGTACCCCTGTGCCTGATTATTTGGCGCTCACTCTGTGCTCAGCGGTCTTGCTCTCCCTTAGGCTGTGAGCAAAGGATTTTCCACAATGATTGTGAAACGTCAACATTCATCCCCACCGATCGTTACAAAGAGCCCAGGGAGCCCGAGCTGTTCCGAATGAGATGCTTCTGCCAAAAGAGCAGGGCAAGAGCCACTCTGTGTACTGGAGGGAGGCTGGTGCATTTTGTTTCATTACGAACTCAAACCAGGGTCGAGAGGAGGTTAAAATACCTTGATTTAGCTCTCCATCATTGTCATGCCTGGCGCACAGTGCTCTAGGGTGGTGAGGGAGGATGACACAGCCGAAGGGCTCTGGACGAGACACCAGGAGGCTGCCTCCCGATCCCTTTCAGCGCCTCGTGTTCTGGTTCCCTGTGGATCAGATCTTACTCATTTCATTCCCAGTGCCTATGGGACAGTGTTGGGTTCACAGTGGGTGCTCAGAAGTGGTGTGCTTTCATTTTTGGAGTTTTTTTTTTTTTTTTTCTTCCCTGGAAATAGCTTCTGTAAAGAAAGAAAAAAATAGGTGTGGGAAAAAGCCAAGGAATTATCAAAGTTTTCCATCCCATGCTGCATGTGTCTCTACTCCCACTCCCCACAGCACAACACCCAGCTCCTAATTATCTTGCAACCCAGTGACAAGCTGTTAAATCTCCCAACACCATATATCTACCCTAAGGAAACATTCTCCTGGGACTTGTTTGGACATATGCTGACCCCCGGACCAAACTTTATATCCAGGAGAATAGAGTCCTGTGACTAGTCAGACCTAAATGTTGCCCTCTTACCATTCTCTCTTCTTGTTACCCTACTGCATATATGCTGAACCTTTTCTTCTAGTCTTCATGTTTCTTACTCCCTCCTGAAGATTGTATATATCCTTTGTATTTGTGCTGCATTTGGCGTAATTTCCTTAAATCTATTTGGAGCTTACTTTGTCTTGATCTGGTTCTCACCTGCTATAACCTACTCATTGAGTTTTCAAATTTTAATGAATGAATTTTGGGGATATAGAATAGTTTATTAAAATGTAGATGTGCCCCTAATATTTTTTAATTGTGGTAAAAAAAAATTACACAACATGAAATCTACCCTCCTGGCAAATTGTGACGTGTACAGCCCAGTATTGTTAGTTGTATGCACGATGTTGTACAGCAGAGCTCTAGAGCTTTTTTTTTTTTATCTTTCATCAACTTTTTCATAGAATGAACCTCTATACCCATGGAAGAGTAACTCCCCATGTCTCCCTCCCTCTGACCACTGGCAGCCACCATTCTACTTTCTGCTTCCGTAAGTCAGACTATTTTAGATTCCTCGTATGACTGGAATCAGTTAGTATTTGTCCTTCTTATTGACTTATTTCACTTAACATTATGTCCTTAAAGTTCATCCATGTTATAGCGTATGACAGGATTTATTTCTTTTTAAAGGCTGAGTAATACTCCATTGTATGTATATACACCATACTTTCTTTATCCATCCATCTGTCCATGGACACTTAAGTTGTTTCCATCTCTTGGCTATTGTGAGTAATGTTGCTATGAACAGGGGTGTACAGATATCTCTTCAAGATCCTGATTTATGTCTTCCTTCCTTCCTTCCTCCCTTCCTTCCTTCCTTCCTCCCTTCCTCCCTCCCTCCCTTCCTTCCTTCCTTTCTTCTTTTTGGATAAATTCCCCAAAGTGGGATTGCTTAATAATATGATAGTCCTAATTTTAATTTTTTGAGGAACTTCCATACTGTTTTCCATTGGGGCTGTACCATTTTACATTCCCTCCAGTGGTGCACAAGGATTCCAATTTCTCCACATCTTCACCAATGCTTGTTATTTTCTATTATTTGGTTTTTCTTTTCTTTCTTTCTTTCTTTTTTTTTTTGAGAGTGGCCAAGTCCTAAGACACAACAAGTATAAGGTGACATCTTATTGTGGTTTTGATTTGCATTTCTCTGATGATTAGTGATGTGGAGAATCTTATCATTTACCTGTTGGCCATTTGTATGCTTTCTTTGGAGAAACGTCTGTTCAAGTCCTTTATCCATTAAAAAAAATCAGGTTATTTGTATTTTTTGTTTGTTTGTTTTTTGCTATTGAGTTGTAGAAGTTTCTTATGTATTTTGGATAGTAACCCTTTATCCAAAGAAAGGGATCGAAAGAGCATTTGACCACATATGGGTGGGTTTATTTCTGAGCAGTTCTGTTCCATTGATCTGTATGTCTTTATGCCAGAACCATACTGTTTTGATTACTGGAGCTTTGTAATATGTTTTGAAGTCAGGGAGTGTGAGTACTCCAGCTTTGTTTTTCTTTCTTTCTTTTTTCTTTTGAGTGAAGGTGGATTTATTCAGAGAACTACATTGAAAGGCAAGAGAAAGGCCACGAGGTGTGGGGGTTGGGTGCTCAGATTAAAAGTAGGTACACACTCCATAGACAGAGTACAGGTCGTCTCCGAAGAGGGAGAGAGAGGTGGCAGCCTGTTTTTCTTTCTTAAGATTGTTTTGGAATAAGTAATATTTTAAATGTTTAAAGTAATATGTATTTTGTTTTTGTTTTCAACTTGTCTCTTCTTTGTTCCTAGTACCCAAATCTTTCATTTTAGTTTTTATTCTTATTTTTTAATGTCTTTTAGATTGTTTTGTCAGCTACTCTGGAATATGTGGTGTTAAATCTACTAATGGCTGTGTGTGCTCTTCTCCTTCAAGTGGTTTTATTTCTTGTGTGGTTTGCAATTTTTTTTATTGTGGGCTTCTGTTACACTGGGGTTGTTTTTTCCCATGTAAGTCATGTGCTCCCTTGTGGCCCAGGTTCACCAGTACTAGAGAAGGTTTTATAAGGTTTGAGTTTATTACACTTCCTGGGTATTGTTAGCTTCTGATGCTCTTTCTGGTGTGGGGTTTCAATTTCAAGAAAGATTCTGTGTATTTTCCACTCAGATTTCCAGTAATTTGCAAGCTTGTTTTTCCCTTCCCTGAGCTGATGGGTGGAGTTTTTCTAGTCCTCTTTATCCAGACAGGGAAATCCTTTCAAGGGCCCTGCTCTACCCAAGATTCTTATTTTCAGCTTCCTGCTTCACACTGTCCCTGGGCTGTATCTCCTCTTCCTATATGCTAAGTTAAGCCTCTGCCATTAGCATCCAGGGCTGATATCCATACTCTACCATTTTGGGCTTCTCTCTCAACAGTCACCATTAGATTTTGAGTTCGTTTTTTCATCCCAATTTCTTTCTTTTTTTAATTGAAATACAGTTGATTTACAAAGTTGTATTAGTTTCAGGCATATAGCAAAGTGATTCAGTTTTTTATGTGTGTGTATGTGTGTGTGTGTATATATATGTATGTATGTGTGTGTGTGTATATATATATACACACATTTATATATATATATAAATAATATATTCTTTTTCAGATTCTTCTCCATTATAGGCTATTAGAAGATATTGAATATAGTTCCCTGTGCTGTGCAGTAGGACCTTGTTGTTTATCTATTTTATGTATAGCAGTGTTTTCCTGGTTTCTTAAGGTTTACCTGTCTTCCTTGCCTTCCTCTTCTCTCCTTCTCTCTCTCCTTCGCTTCCTTCCTTTCTTCTTCCAAGTTAATTATGTATTCTATATTATTGCTCTGTGCTTCTAGCCAGCATCCGTATGTGTTGTCAGTATCAGGACAGTGTCAGGACCAATAGTATCTGTGCGTGGCGGTGATGGTAGTGGAAGGATGCAAAGGAATTCAGTCTATGGTGCCCAAGGATCTTGAGTGATCTTCTAAAAATGAAGTAGATCTTATCATTCCCTGCTGATGACTTGCTACTCTACTTGGATAAATAAACTCCAAACTTCTTATTTTGGTTTTAAATATCCTATGTAAGTAGACTCCTATCTCCTTTTGCAACCAGAGCTCTTACTTCCCTACCTCATTCAAAGAAGCCTTTTTTATTTCCATAGAGTCATTGTTGCGTCTGCCTGGAATGGCTGGTCACTAGATCTTTGCATGGGAATCTCCATCCGTATATCCAGATGACAGAATTGTCACCTTCCTAAAAAGGCTTTCCCTGACTACCCTACCAAAAGTAGGACCTCACACCTTCCTCTCATGTCACCCGGTTTCATAGTCTTCAAGAAACTTCTCACTATCTTAATATTCATTTAAGTTTTTACTTGTTCATTATATAATTTGGATGCCAGCCTGACAGGGGTTGCTGATGGAGGAGAGGAATAATCAAGAACGAATCCTCGATCTGTAGCTTGAGCAAGTGAGCAGGTGTCTGTAAGAGAAATAGATATGGGATGGAAATCACGAGTTCTGTTTTGAAAAGGCTTATGTTTGAGATTTCTATTCTTCCTCCTAATGGATTCATCAAGTGGGAAATTGTATATAAAAGTCTGGAACTCAAGCAGAAGTCAGGGATGGAGATAGAAGTCAGGGATGGCATCATCAGCATCCAGATAACTTTTAAAGCCATATGACTAGATGGTTGTACCCAGGGAAAGAGTGAAGAGTCATGAGAAAAAAGAAGCTAACGCATCTTTTGTAGCAATCACCAACATGATGTAGTCAGAGCTGCGAGGTAATGCCATTGAGCAAATATACACAAAACAAGGGAGGGCCTTTTCATGAAGAAATTAAGCAGCATGTTCTAGACTTTAATTAGCTTACCTCTTGCTCTTGTCAATGGGATGTGTGATGCATGGAAACTCCAGTGATGATCCCTGTGGATTTTCCAAGGAGGAGAAATAAGCTCTCTTGACTCCCTCTCCCATATGACTTGACTGTCCCAAACAAAAATACACAAGGATTTCATGAATATCGATTCTTTCCTCCTTTTCCATAAGAATCGGTGTGGAATATTCTGACAGAGATGACACGTGGGCATTTTCCAACACAAACAGTTCTGTTAGAAGTCTCTGGAAAACTTTTATCTTGGCACTCTCCCCAAAGGCTACTGAGAAAGGCCCAGAAGAGAGTTTTTTTCTCTCCTTCTGTTGGGGAGACTAAGTTATACAGTTGAGCAACTTATTTGTAGTTTAAAGGAGCAGGGCAATATTGCTGAATTTCTTTAGATGATTTAGTCCGAGGTGGGAATTATGCTCTGTTGTTTTGAGATATGCGATAAGCTTGACAAATTGTCAACTGCAGTCCTGGTAACAGAACGAACAGGCTCTCTGTTTGCTCTGAGTTCTTTGAGCTACAGAGCACCGTCTTGCTTTTAAATCTAACTTACTTACTGCTCTCATTGTCTTTGAGACTTATTTAGGCTATAAAAGGTTTGCCTAGAAATATGGATTGTTTATGCAAATAATGTGGCTGCAACCATGCAGTATATTCATGCCTTTGCTTTATGATTTGAGTCAAAACAAAATTAAAGGATCATAATCACCCTTGTTCAGAGAGTAATGAGGAATATTTTAAAGTTCACACTTTCATAGCTCTTTTGTCAAGAATAGGACTGAAGTTCCCAATGAGATGAGTTTTCTATATCTCATGTGGTGTCCCGTCTTAAAATAGCTATTGTTTTTGTCATTCTGATTTGCTGGGCAAACGGTTGGGTATTAAGCAATAAAAAATAAGTTGCTGTCCATGACATTTCATTTTTGGATCACCAGCAAAAGTCCCAGGCATTGGGACTAGTGTATTTATCTCCACAGGTTTCCAGAAGTGAAATGAAATGTCACCTAAAGCAGTAGGCACGCTTCATTGCTATTACACCCCAAACTTCCCTCCAGTAAAATATTTTATGAAAATTAAATGAAAAACCAAAACCTGCACGATGGTTTTTCCAGCAGCTTTAATGGGCTTTAGGATGGAGCACACCCCCGACAATTGCATGGTGGGTATTTTATTATGCACAAGACAGTTGTTCCAAGAATATTATACTATTCATTCCTCGTCTTTTTGGCTGCGTGTTGAATCAATTAAATTGAAACTTATAAATTTCTGCTTAAAATCTCTGAGAAAATAGCTTTTGTTTCTATTTACAGATGCAGTATGTACTTCCTGAAAATGTTTTGCCTCTCCACCAATCATTCTCTCCTTCCTCATCGCCTAGTTGTTCAGTTAGCAAATATTTATTTACGTGCTGTGTTACTGTGTTCATTCTTAGGGCTTGTCAAGGTCCCTAGGCCCTTAAGGAGTTTATAATTTAGCCAAGTAGTCACATGACAACAAAAACAACAGCGACAGAAATAGCTTCTTTTTTAAAATTCAAGAATAGTTGATTTACAATGTTATGTTAATTTCTGGTATACAGGATAGTGACTCATTTATACATATATATATTCCTTTTTATTTTCATTTTCATTATAGGCCATTATAGGGTATTGAATATATTTCCCTGTGCTATACAGTAGGTCCTTGTTGTTTGCCTATTTTATATACAGTAATTAGTATCTGAAAATCCCAGACTCCTAATTTATGCCCCCCCACCCTCTTTTCCCCCCTGGTAACCATAAGTTTGTTTTCTATGTCTGTCAATCTGTTTCTATTTTGTAAATAAGTTCATATGTATCATATTTTAGATTCCAAATATAAGTGATATCATATGATATTTGTCTTTCTCTTTCTGACTTACTTTGCTCAGTATGATAATCCCTAGGTCCATCCATGCTGCTGCAAATGGCATTATTTCATTCTTTTTTATGCCTGAGTAGTATTCCATTGTATAAATATACCACACTTCTTTATCCAATCATCTGTTGATGGACATTTAGGTTGCTTCCATGTCTTGGCTATTATAAATAGTGCTGCTATGAACCTTGGGGTGCGTGTATTTAAAAACAGCTTCTTCTACTTACTAAATATCTACTCTTTGGCAGAGAATATTCTAGGTGAAGTCATAGATTAAATCACTTAATCATTACACTGGGACGTGGCAAAGTCCTATGAAATAGATTCCATTATTATTCCCATTTTATGGAAGAGGAAACAGAGGCACAGGAGAGTTTTAAGTAACTTGCCCAAGATCACACAGCCAGAAGTGGTACTGACAATACAAGGTGATGAGTGTTATGATACAGGAAGTTCAGGATACAGTGAAGACAGGATGTAGAGGCTCCTGAGCTGGCGTCTTAGTCTTCTCAGGCTGCCATAACAACAAAACCCATAGGCTGGATGGGTTAAACAACAGGTATTTATTTTCTCATAGTTCTGGAGGCTGGAAAGTCCAAGATTTGGTGGGGTTCAGTTTCTGGTGAGAGCTTTCTTCTCTGGCTTGTAGTTGGCTCCCTTCTCCCTATGCCCTCACTCGGGAGAAAGGGAGCAAGCTGTCTCTTCTTATAAGGGCACTGATCCCATCATGAGGGCCTTCTCCCCATGACCTCGTCTAAACCTAATTTCCTCCCAAAGGCTCCATCTCCAAATATCCCCACACTGGAAGTTAGGACTTCAACGTATGAAATTTGGAGAGGAGACATAATTGAGTCCATAGCACGTGGTTTTGGAAGTTTTCCAGGTCAAGGATTACAGACCCCTCTCCAGATCAGAAATAATGTTTAACAGCCATGAATAAACTATTATAAAAATGAATATCTCTGCCAGATCCCCAAAGCATTATAATGGGTTACTATGTGATTATTAGCTTTTAAGGCCTTACAGCCTCGTTTCCCCATCTATAAGTAAGTTGGGAGGAGAGCTGTGTTACTGTAATACTATGTATATAAGAATTTCTATATGTGAATGGTGTCTATTTCTATATAGTAATGTACACGTGAGTGGTGTGCATGTATGTGTGTGGGGTAGTCAGTGATCTTTTCTGGGCACTTTTTAAAATAAAATGCTTTTTAAAGCATTTTGTAAAGTAAATGCATACATACTCTCTCTCCTGATCATCACAGGTGAGGTCTTATTTTTGTTGTCATTTTTACATGAGTAGAAATTGAGGCCAAGAGGTGAAGTTCCTTTTCCAAGGCTCTGCAGTTGGTATGTGGCCAGGCCAGGGTAAGGAATAAACCACAGACCTCCGGTTCCTGGGTCAGCGCTTGTCCTCTGCCCCGTAGCCGCCTGGTGCTGGTGCGTATCTTGCCTGACACTTGGGCTCTGAAAAAGATATTTATTCTCTCTTGTGTGCTCAGCTGACATTTCATTTAGTTTCTTTGCCATCCATGTCTGCACCACAGCATTGAATGTTTCAGTGCATTTTCTGAAATATTGGTCTGCAGCCAGCCCTCACCCCCAAGACCCCACCACACACCCATTTCTGTTGCCTGACTTCAGCTCAGCGCGCGTTGTTCCTAAGAGCTCCTGTTTCACTCTCGCTCGGTTTCACTTGCAGAATTTTACTGCAGCTACCAGCGCTCCAGTGCTAGGAAAACAGATGAGTTTCAGAAATGTGAGCAGATTTTGCTATTTTTTCAAGTTAAAGACAATTTTCCTTATTCATGTAGAAATACATGCAATTGTATCATTTCATATAAATCTGTAAACTGGATCATATCATACTGCCTTTTTCATAATACCTCTTTTTAAGTTAAATATTTTTTCTTTATTTGCCCTTACTTACTCTTTCCTGACCCGTGTCAGCCTCCACCCCCAGCTGGCCCATGTGTATAATTTAGCATGTGTCCTTCCGAATAATTCTCAGTGCTCAACTTGTAAAGTCACCTGTAAACATACATATTTGTGTATGTCTACATACATAATATATACTGATACATGTATGTGTTTTACAAAAACAGATCATTGTTTTAAAACAATGGGTTCATATTACTATTATTTTAATCTTATGGAAGACCTTTTACCTACCCAAGTTGCCATGTCCTTGTTTATTTTGTTTATTTAATTTTTTGTTTCTTTTTTTGGGGGGGTAGTTAGGTTTGTTTATTTATTTAGAGGAGGCACTGGGGATTGAACCCAGGACCTTGTGTGTGCTAAGCATGTGCTCTGCCATTGAGCTATACCCTCCCCGCTCACCATGTCTTTATTTAAAAATCGAACATCATAACTTTACCTCTCCCATAGGGCTCTTGTAAGGATTTCTTTTTTTGTTTATATATTCTGGAAATTAAGCCCTTTTCAGTCCCATGGTTTTGCCAGATTCTGGCTTTCAGTCGCAAAGCCGTGTAGAAGATATGAGGAAACTGCTCAAGAAACTTGCTGCAGTCCTTGTGTCATTAACAGAAATTGGAAGACTGAAAACCAGCACTAGGAGAGTTGAAATTTTTAATCGCAATTCTGGAAACCAAACAGTTCTTGGGCATTCTGTGAGGACTAAAGGGAAATGGCCCTTCTTCAGGTAGATGGAGAATTTCTCCTCTGCCTCCTGGAGCTGATCTGTAACAAACCAAGATGCTGTTACTCTTCTCTCCTTTCTTGGTTGGAGAAGAATGTTCCTTCCTTCCATCAGGGATCTTAGTGGAAACACATTTTCCCTTTGCTTTTTCTAACCGTGCTTCTGGAAAGTCATGAAGGCTCTCCAAGTCATGAAGCGGCTTGGACCTCTCATCAGCTCTGTACAGCTTTGGATGGAGGTGCAGCTGTGTGTCATACTGGCAGTATGTTTTATTCTTGCAGAGGGCATTCTGGCTTTCTTGATGCTGTATTTTATTTCTTTGCCAATCATCAGACAGTGCGCGATGGAGGAAACAAAATTTATTGAGAGCTTTCAGCTCTGTGACTAGCAATAACCATTCCTGGCTGGTTACAAAGTTCCCCCGATGCACCACGCTATATAACCCTGACTTTCCAGTTCATTGTAAATTCACAGCACTGTACTAACTCTGCCAACTGGCCCTCTTTTCAGTATCTACCTAAAAAAGAAAGCTCGTGGTAATACTCTTACAGCTTTTGATAATGCTTATCGACTTTACAAAAAAACTTTCATTGTGGTATAATATACCTTACAGAGAAGTCCACATAAGGTACAGCTTGATGAATTTCCACAAACTGATCACACTCATATAATCAGCATTTGGATCAATAAATAGTACAATATAAGCACCCCAAAGCCCTTTTATGTTTCTTTCAGTATCTTCTCTTCTACCTCCAAGGACAACTGTTATCTTGATCCCTAAAAGCATAGATTACTTTTGCCTGGCTTTGTACTCATGTAAATGGAATAGTGTATACACTCTACTGCATCTGGCTTATTTCTCTCAACCTTTGTGAGATTCGACCATATGAACATGTGCAGTTGTAGCGCATTCATTCTAATTGTCATAGAGGATTCTATTGTATTGTCTCCACCACAGTTTGTGTATCCATTTTCTGTTGATGAGCATTTGGGTGGTTTCCAATTTGGGGCTATTACAAATAATGTCGCTATCAACATTCTAGTACATGCCTTCGCTGAGCGTACGTGTGCATTTCTGTTGGGTATATACCTAGCAGGGGGATGTACGGTCATAAGTGTATGTAGGATGTTCTGCTTTGTTAGATAATGCCAAATAGTTTTCCAAAGTGCTTGTACCAGATCAAACACCCACCAGCAATGTATGAGATCTCATTCATTTATACGCATACACTTTTGACTTGAAAGAAGATTCCCAGAGTAGAGAAGAGTTTTTAATACCAACCTCCAGGTTCTGTCTGAAGCAATATACATGACATAGTTTAGACTGGGTCTCTGAAAATACCATAATTTTTTTGATTGATAATAAACGGATGGGTCAGATGGATACAAACAGCTTTTGCATGTTATCAAGGAGAAGCCTATGGGTTTAGTGACTTTAGAGCAGTGATATTTATTATTGCATAAATTTTATGACACAAATAGACAGCAAAGGAAATATCATTCATTATTCCATAACTGTTGCACACTAATAATGTTTAAGTTCCCTCACCCACAAACATATCTAAATTTTATATGGTTGCAATGGTAATCCAGACATAATTTCATATTACTTTTTTTTGGAACTGACTGTTATATCTAAAGCACTCTCTCATGTTGTTTCAACATTTCTTGATTATATATTTAGATTGCTTCCAAACTTTTCCTATTCTGGAGAGATCTGCAGACAATATCTTCATCAGCTTGCCTTTTTTAAAAATTAATTCTCTAGGCTAAATTCCTAAGAGTGGAATTACTGAGAAGAAAATGATCATTTTTTGGCTCTTGATTTATCATTCAACTTTCTTTTCAAAAGACTCTCCATAGTTTATACCAGTGGGATCCAGTCTTCTTGGAAACCATAGGAGCTTAGTTTTATTTATAGCAACAAATACTTTGTTAGGTTCATGAACAAATAAAATGTACACTGTAAAAATAAATTCCTTGCATTTGGAAGATTTAAAAGTTCTTCTTTTATTTGTATCAGCCAAGTCTGGAAACAACTCAAATTTCCACCTAGTAGGTTACAGACAGACAAATTGTGGAACATCCATACAATGGAATACTATTTAACAGTTAAAAGGAAGGACTCACTAATACATGTGACAACATGGATGAATCACAAAATTATGCTCAGTGAAAGAAGCCAGACAAAAAAAGGCTTATACTGTGTGATTCCATTATATGAACTCTAAAAAATGCAAACTAATCATAGTGACAGAAAGCAGATCAGTGATTGCCTGGGGACACGAGATGGGGGAGGAGAGGGGCAATAAGGAAGGATTACAAAGGAGCACATGGTAAATTTGGAGGGTGATGGATATGTTTGCTGCCTTGTGATGATAGTTACATGGGTATCCAGTCAGTCCTCCATATCCACAATTTCCATATCAGCAGATTCAACCAACAGTGGATCAAAAATATTCAGAAAAGGAAAAAAGTTCCAGAGAGTTTCAAACAGCAAAATCTGAGTTTGCCACACTTATGCAACTATTTACATAGCATTTACATTGGTATTATAAATAATCTAGAGATAATTTAAAGTATACAGGAGAATGTGTGTAGGTTATTTGCAAATACTACACCATTTTATATGAGGGATTTGAGCATCCTTGAATTTTGGTATCCACGGAAGCCCTGGAGCCAATCTCCTGCAGATACTGAGGGATGACTGTATATATATGTTGAAACTAATCAAGTTGTACACTATAAACACATGCTTTTCAATTTTGCCTCAATTGAACAGTCTCAAAAAATGAAATTTATTGACCAATATTTCCAACTCTTTGAAGATCAAAAGCAAACGAACAGCATGACTTGTTGTTAATTCATTATTATTATGTAGTGTAGTGAGTTTAAGGGACGCAATCTTGTGTCTCCCCACAAAAAAGACATGCTCAAGTTCTAATGCCCAGTGCCTAGGAATGTGATCTTGTTTGGAAACAGGGACTTTGCAAATGTAATCAAGCTAAGATGAGGTCATACTGGATTAGGGTGGGCCCCAGATCTAATGATTGGTGTCCTTATAAGAGGAGAGGATGCATGGCCCGACAGACAGAGAGAACACCATGTGTCCATGGGGGAAGAGATTGGAGTCGGGTAGCTGCAAGCGAAGAAACACCGAAGGTCGCTGGGAGCCACTAGAAGCTGGGAAGAGGCAAGGAAGGATTCTTTTCTAGAGCTTTCAGAGGGTACGTAGCCCCGCTGACACCTTGATTTCAGACTTCCAGCCTCTGGAAGTGTGGGAGAATACATTTCTGTTGCTTTGAAATGACCAGAGGGGTTATTTGTTACATCAGTCCTTAGAAACTAATGCCTACAGCAATATGCTTTTGTTACCTGGTATATGCTAATTTTAAACAAAGCTGATGATAATACCAAGGGGAAAATACATGATATCTGTGCTGTAGAACCAGATATCTGGTTATTCCATGTCTGATGAAACTTGCATTTTATAAAATGAATTCCCTTTTGTTGTCTCCTTGTTTCTGTCCTCTGTCTGGAAGCCACGTGTGTTACTTTCACATCGTTATATTAATACGTGAACAGAGTGGTTATCAAAGGATTGTCTGTGGATGCTTGGTGATTCCTGAGACACTTCCAGGGGGTCTGTGAGGTCAAAACTGTTTCCAGTTTTGCTTTTTTTTCACTGTGTTGACATTTGCGGTCACAGTACAAATGCCATGGTAGGGAAAACTGCTGACATCTTAGCACAAATCAAGACAGTACCGTCAACTGCGCTAGTAAACGTTTTCTCTGCATGCCCTGGGAAAAGACAAAGCAAAAAGAGTTTCACTTAGGAATGACCCTGATGAAGCAGCAAAATTATTAATTTTATTAAATCTCAATCCTTGGGTGTACATGTCTTTTCAACAGTCTCTGTGTTGATATGGGGAATACAAATAAAGTCTTTCTGTTACTCACAAAAGTACAAAAGAAAGGCACACTTGTGTGGTTGAATTGTGAGCTGAACTAGCAGCTTTTTTCATGAACACCATTCATATTTGACAGGCAGACTTCGGTGATTCAGATTATTCAGGCTTGGGTATTTGGTAGACATACCCCTCCATGCCCAAAGATTCTCCTTTGGAGACAACCTTCTTAGGAGATTCTGTTTTCTTGACTAAGATGATATTTTCTGTAAAAGCTTAACCACAGGTAAGGCCCAGAGGGTTACAGGGATTTGCTGAAGGACACGTAGCAGAAAGTAGCAGACACGGGCTTGGCAACCAGGCCCCCTGACTTCCAGCCCACTACCCTTCCCATTTCACTGGATGAGACAGGTGGCTTTCCATAATTCATGCATATTCTCCTTGAGACAGAGTTAATGCTGCAAGAGGAAGAAATGCCAGGTGGAAAAACTGACAAGTCAGATATTACACAGCCACTTAATTTTTATTTTCTAATTTTCACAATCTGAGCAACCAAGTAGAATACATAAAGAAGACACTAAAATGTGCTGTAATAAAATCCATTTGACCGGGGATACCGGCTTCCATGTTTTTGTTTCCAGCTCAGCTTTTTTTTTTTTTTTTCTTTTCTTTTTTAATGTCAACTCTTTTCTGAGTCCAGCACTCACTTTGGCAAAAGCTACATTTACTTGCAAATTGAGACACGGTGCAGAGTTGCTATGATTAAGGAGTTCAGAATCTTACCCAGTACAAGGACTTGAGGGCAGAAAGAAATGCTGAGGGAAAAATGTTTCGACGTTGCTATGTCCAGATGAATGCCTGAAATAAATATTCACGGTTATTTCTGCAAACTTTCCTACTGTTTTATGTACTTCATTTCCCCCGTTTTTGATTCTACAATGTATTGCAGAAGCATTCTGGGTTTCTACTCATGATGTGTCTTCTCAGCACGGGCCGAGTCGTTGTTTGTAGCTCAGCTGGCTGGTGCCAGAGTGGAGGGCACGTCTGATTTGATTCCACCCCAGGCACTGAAGGATTTTTCAAGATTTTCTTCTTAATATTTGGCTTTACTTGATAATCCTAGAGCATGCTGGGAGATCTCAGCAAGAGGAAAAATTTAGTAACCACAGGGAGGCCTGCTTGGAGGGATGTGGGTAAGTATGAAAGCTTCTGAGTGTGACTATTAATGACTCTTGACTGTTCTGCTTTTCACAGGATTTTCCTTCAACAAAAAGTGTACAGGCTGGTGAGGACAGAGGGCTTTTAGAAAACTCAGCCATCCCCAGAAAGACAAATGCATGATTGAGTCATTTCCCAAGAGAGGAGCCTCTAGTTAGCAAGGTATGTGGAACCATATGGTTCGGTCTGCAGTTTAGAATTTCAAAAGCAGGAATTGGCAGAGGGTTGCGTGGGGTTTTAGCCTCACGTTTTTAATGTTCATATTTCTTTCTTATTTTTGAGTACTGACATGGCCCTTGGCACA
Organism: Camelus bactrianus; assembly: GCF_048773025.1. Taxonomy (NCBI): domain Eukaryota; kingdom Metazoa; phylum Chordata; class Mammalia; order Artiodactyla; family Camelidae; genus Camelus; species Camelus bactrianus. The sequence goes on from NC_133552.1 coordinate 19,992,701, forward strand.
TGCAGAACAGAAGACATGCTATCTGCCTCTGACCCACGTTGGAGCAAGTGCTCAATTCAGAAATAGCCTTTGCAGCCAAGAAGGTGATTTAATCTCAAAGGCTTGAAGGGTTTTACTGTGTGTGTGCAAACCAGTTTCTCATGTATTTTCTTTTTGATTCTATTTTCTTTTTCTCTCTTTCTTTCTTTCTTTTTTTTCCACATTTTTTGTTGTTGTTTGCTTATATATGGTCACCAAGAATCTCCATCTTGGAAACATTTAACAGTAGGCTAGATTCTCATTTGGTCTGGATGCTCCAGATGTGAGCTGGCCCCTAGGAGGCAGTGGTGGGGATGGAAACTTTGCATTGTGCACTGGAGATGGGCAGATTTCATGCTGGGTAACAAGGCTTTGAGACAGTCTGTACTTAGAACTAGTTTTTCTGAACATGCAGTGGGTGTGGGAAGCATCTGACAGTGGCTGATCTTGACACAGAGGGAATCTGTCTACAGTACGTCCTAAAGGAGAAGGACACTTGCCTCATGACCCTGTACATACAGGGCTCACCTAACATGACAGTTAGGATGACTCTGTGCTCTTCTGTATTCTGGAGATAGCTTCACCTTCACTGAATTGAATTCAGTTCACTTTATTAGGTCCCTCCCTACTAAGAAAAATTCATGAGGTTTGAATGTAATTAATTCTTGTGACTTATTACCCGCATTTTTAATTGTAGGAAACAGAGGATGAGAGAGAATAAGTGGCTTATCCAAGTTCATACAACTGGTTCTTCTCACTACGTATCTTCATTTTGATAAGAGAGACAACTTTCCTTTCTGTGACAAAAATTCAATCTCATGCCTTGATTAGTGAGTCTATGACTTAAAAAAAAAAGGCTTAATTTTTTGAGATCACTTTTAGGTTCACAGAAAAATTGAGAGAAAAGTATAGAAATTACCCACATATATCCCACCCCCACACATGTGCAGCCTCCCCCATTGTCAATATCCCCCTCCAGAGTGGCCCATTTGCTACAGTTGGTGAACCCACCTTGACACTTCATTATCACTCAAAGTCCATAGTTTACAGTAGGCTCCACTCTCGGTGTTGTACATGCTATGGGTTGGGACAAATGTATAATGATATGCATCCAACATTATGGTTTCATATAGAGTCTTTTCACTGCCCTAAAAATCCTCTGTAATCTGCCTATTCATCTCTTTCAACTGCCCTCACTGCAACACTCCCTGTCCCCCGCAATGACGGATCTTTTCACCATCTCCATAGTTTTGCCTTGTTGAAATGTTATATAGTTGGAATCACACACCGTGTAGCTTTTTCAGATTGGCTCCATCCATTTAGTAATATGCATTTAAATCTCTTCCATGTCTTTTAATGGCTTGATAGCTGATATCTTTTTAGCGCCAAGTAATATTCTGTTGTCTGGATGTACCACAGTTTATTTATCCATTCCATTTACCTACTGGAGAACATTTTGGTTGCTTCCAAGTTTTGGCAACTATGAATAAAGCTGCTACAAACATCCATGTGCAGGTTTTTGTGTGGACATGAATTTTCACTTCCTCTGAGTAAATACCAAGGAGCATGACTGATGGATCTGATGGTAAGAATATGTTAAATTTTGTAAGAAACTGCCAAACTCTCGTCCAAGGTGGCTGTGCCATTTTTTTTCATTCCCACCAGCGATGAAGGAGAGTTTCTGTTACTCCATTTTCTCAACAGCATTTGGTGTTGTCATTGTTCTGGATTTTGGCTCTTCTAATAGGTGTGTAATAGTATCTTGTTGTTGTTTTAATTTGCATTTCTCTGATAACGTATGATATGAAGCATCTTTTCATATTCTTATTTGAGATCTATATATATATATTTTTTGTTGTTGTTGTTGAGATATCTATTAAGGTTTTTGGCTCATTTTTTAATTGAGTTGTTTGTTTTCTTGTTGAGTTTTAAGAGTTCTTTGTATGTTTTGGATAATAGTTCTTTATCAGATATATCTTTTGCAAATATTTTCTCCAACTCTGTGACTTGTCTTGTCATCCTCTTGACATTGTCTTTTGCAGAAGTTTTTAATTTAAATGAAGTCCAGCTTATCAATTCTTTCTCATATGGATCATACGTTTGGTGTTGTATCTAAAAAGTCATCACCATGCCCAAGGCAATTGAGGTTTTCTCCTATAAGTTGTCTGTAATCCATTCTGAGTTAATTTTTGTGAAGGATGTAAGGTCTATGTCTAGATTAGCTCATTTGCATGTAGTTGTCCAGTTGTCCCAGTACCATTTGTTGAAGAGACTATCTGTGCTCCATTGTGTTACCTTTGCTCCTTTATCAAAGATCAATTGACTATATTTATGGGAGCCTATTTCTGGACTCTCTATTCTATTCCATTTATCTGTTTTTCTATGCCTTTGCCAGTACCACACCATCTTGATTACTGTAGCTTTATAATAATTCTTGAACTCAGGTAGTGTCAATCCCCACCTTTTTTCTTCTTCTTCAACATTGTGATAGCCATTCTGGGCCTTTTGCCTTTCCATATAAACTTTAGAATTAGTTGGTTAATATCCACAAAATAACTTGCTGAGGGGAGAGGGTATAGCTTAGTGGTAGAGCACGTACTTAGCATGCATGAGGTCCTAGCTTCAATCTCCAGTACCTCCATTAAAATAAATAATAAATAAATAAATAAACCTAATTATCGCCCTCCCCAAATGCAAAATAAAATAAAACAAAAAATTCTTGCTGAGATATTGATTGGGATTGCATTGAATCTATAGATCAAGTTGGGAAGAATTATATGTGTGTGTGATTTCATTTTATTTTATTTTTTATTGAAGTATAGTTAATTTACAATGTTAGTTTCAGGTGTACAGCAAAGCAATTCAGTTATACATATATATTACATATATATGTATATACATAAAGTATATACATAAATATATATATATATGATTCTTTTCCATTATAAAGTTGGGAAGAATTGACATCTTGACAACGTAGAGCATTTTTATCCATAAACATAAAACATCTCTCCACTTATTTAGTTCTTTGATTTTGTTCATCAAAATTTTGTAGTTTTCCTCATATAGATATTGTACACATTTTGTTAGTTTTATGCCTAAGGAATTCATTTGTTGTGTGCTAATGTAAATAGTATTGTGTTTTTAATTTCAAATTCTGCTTGTTAACTGATAGTATATAGGAAAGCAGTTGACTTTCATTTATTAATCTTGTATTCTTCAAAATTGTCATAATCACATATTAGTTCCAGGAATTTTTTATAATTCTTTTGGATTTTCAACATTGATGATTGTGTCATTTGAAAACAATGACAGTTTTGCTTCTTACTTCCTGTTTGATACACCTTTTATTTCACTTTCTTATCTAACTGAGTTGAACTTCCAGTTGAAAATGAATGGTGAGTGGGTACATCCCTGCCTTGTGCCTAATCTTAGTGGGAAATCTTCGATTTAAATACAATGTTAGCTGTTGATTTTTTGTAGATATTCTTTACCAAGTTGAGGACGTTTTCCTCTATTCCTAGTTTTATCATGAGTTGGTGTTGCTTTTAGTCAAATGTTTTTTCTGCCTTTATTGATATGATCCTGTGATTTTTATTTTATAGCCTAATGGTTAACCACTTCCATTTCAGTCATTCATTAAATGGATCCAAGTATAAAATTGCTCTCTGTTAGAAGTATTCTGTTTCATTGTTCAATGAATCACTTGGCAAGAATTTCTTCAGAATTTCCTCATGGTCACTGAAGCTAGTTTTGGTAATAAGTTTAGGATTTGAGGGCAAACAATGGTTTGATTAAATGAAACTTTGGTCATTAATTGTCTAAATGTATAGAGATTATATGATTAAGGGGGAGGGAGGCAGTTGCAACTATTTGAGGGGATTGAAGAATCTGTGAATGCAAACAGTCTGATCTTGTTTATGGAGTCTCTGAACTTTGAAAGTAATCATTTCTTCTGCCTTAGGTCTCAGCAGCAGCTTTGTAGACCCAGCACTCTGTCCCCTTGTCCAGACTGTAACCCCTTCACGGTGATGTGGAACTTCTGATAAGAGCTCTAAGTAGCTTGAACATACCATTAGAATCACATTGAAGCTAGTTTCAGAATCCTAGTTTTGTAGGTCTAAGCAACTAACACCTTTGATAGAGTAAGCCAAAGAATCCATTTTCAAAGGAAATATACTTATTTTAGAAGTAAAATGCTTTTTAAGTTAGCAGAACCTGCAGTTCTGGACCTTAAGTGAAACGTGGGCATAAACAAAGGCTGAATTTCACTTTGATCCACTGACAGTTCACGTTACCAAAGCAGGATGCTGTTGCTTGCTGTCCCTTGTCTTCTGTTGTAGACTCACCTCCACTTTGCGTTGGTACCGGAAGAAGGGGGAGGTCTGTAAGATGTATCAAATAGTTAAAAGCTATTGCAGCCGGCTTTTAACTGTCCCCTCACTTCTATTCTTGTCCTGTACAGTTTATACACATATTGCCTTTGGAATGATTTTTTAAGTCAGTTGATTCTTATGGATAAAGTGGTAACTCTATAATTTGGACTAAAAGCTATTCCCAGTCCAATCCCAACCAGCCATTCTGATCTCACCTCCAATCCTTCATCACCACCTCCAAACACACACACACACACACACACACACACACACACACACACAGAGTTCTCACCACTGGATATCTGCTCTTCCTTTGCACATGCTTTTCACACTGCCTGAAACACTCTTGACTCTCTCTTCCACCTTTATAATCTCAAGACCCACATTAACTCTCACTTTCTCTTTGAAGCCATACTGAATTTGCCTCCTGTAGTTGCTCCCTCCTCTGTGCTTTGAAAGCACCACGTAAATTCATCATTTTATGGAATTTACCAATCGTATTGTAGTAATCCATAAACCGTAAAACCCTGCAACACAGTGAAAGCCCACGAAGAGTAGCCACATAGGGATTAAGTTTCCTCTTCTGGTTTACTGCCATGCTTTCATCACTTCCCATCTTGCTCCTAGTTGGTAGGGCTGGGGTGGAAAAATAATAGAATTGTTGGCAGTGGGTCTTAGACTTAAGTAAATACTGGAGAAGGTAAAGAGGATTAGTACTAAGAAATGATGCAAAGAGAATAGGGAGTTTCTATGACCCTAAGGTCGTCTGTCTGGGTCTGCTGTACAGTTCAGTTTTTACTTAAAATTTGGAAAACTGTGACCTGCTAACCATAATTTTTTAGAAAGATGAGCTATTCAAGGCTATAGACTAGGCTGATAATAATAATAATGGTCACCATTCATTTAGTGCCTGTTGAATAGCCATGAGTAACTACAGGACGCACAGAAAATAGGTGTATTGTACAGCAGAGATCACCAGTATAAAGAACATGTTCTGCTGAATTCTAAGAAAAAAATCAGGCTTAGATTAAACTTGTGAAAAAAAGAATAACCTTATCCAAGTGCTAATATTTCTGTAAAACACATTAATCATATACCCTGTTTTAGTCTAAGTTAGAAATACAAGTAATTATGTATGCTGAAGTCATAAAAACAGATCAGTTTTTACTTAGAATTTGGAAAAGTGTGATCTGCTAACCACAATTTTTAGAAAGATGAGCTATTCAACACTATAGACTAGTCTGGTAATAATAATAAAGGTCACCATTTAGTCAATGCCTTTTAAATCCCAAGCACTATGAGGAATGCCTCACAACTATATTTTATTTGTATATATTTGATTTTATTTAACCCACACAAAGCTAAGTACAAGCATCCCCGTTTTATAGAACAGACATCCAGTGTCCTAAGAGGTTGATTCACGTGCTCAATGTCACCCAGTGTGTGAGTTGAGCCTGAATTAGAATTCTAGACCTTCTGCCTCCAAAGCACATGCCCTTTCTGTCATAATAGTAACTTTGGAGGACTAACATCTATCAAGAAATAAACAGCTCCTCAAAAACCAGACCCACTAACTAGCACCTACACCACGACAGCAAACGATTCTACTAGTTAATAGAAATGTATCTAAGAAGTCAATTTGACATCCCTAAAAACATGCCTACCACACACAGTGACCACAAAAGCACTGGAAATAGCTGATCAGATGGAATTATCTCTTGAGAGTTTTCCACCACTGCCCAGCCCAACATGAGGCCCTCTGACGTGGGGCCAAGGGTACCACGTGAAAGTTGTGACCTGCAGTCCTGTGTGTCTGTGGCCCTGTCCCACACCTCACACTTCTCCCTGCTTCTCTTGACTTCCTGGTTTCTGACCTCTTGTGTGGTCACAGCGTTCCCTGCTGTCTTCACTTTACGCTCTTCTTTCCACGGGGTTCCATCCCTTCTGGGTACAGTCTTGATGATTCCCTTGACGGTGGTCTGGCCTCTAAGTTTGCAATGTAGACCCGGATGGCCTTGACAGATACTCCTATCATGAAGTTTGTCCAGGAGTGGTTTGAAGACCACTTCTGTCAAGATTACATTGGGAGGGAAGCTTGTGAAATATCCTAGTTAACTGCATTGGGACCTCTGGGGAGGGGGGCCCTGCAATCTGTGCTTTAACCAGCTTTCTCTTTGATTTTTTGTGGCCCAAGTTTTGTAGATACTCTGCTAGGTTTGATGTGACCCCAGACATCCCCCTCCTTTCTGTCACCCTCTGCAGCGACTCCCCTACATTCCCTCCCTGGCCTGACCTGACTATACCAACGCTCTGTTCACGAGTGCAGTTAACTGTGGGTTGTTTATATTGCTTTGGGCCTCTTAGAAAATCATACCCTGAGAGTGACTGCCTGCCCTTTGCAATCTCAAATGTAATTTCCCCTTTACTTCCTATATAACCTAAGTTTCCCCAAAGCCTCATCTGTTTGTGGGTACAAATAAATGAGTGTTTATAACCCAAATTTCACTGACTCATGCCCACTTCGACATAATGCCAGACCTCAATTTCCTGCAGAATTTTCCCTGAGTGTTGCTGGGGGGCCTGGGGAAGGGCCTCGTAGGTGCCCTCAACCCTGCTTCTCTGCATCGTGCTGCTGGTCGGTGTGTGTTGCTTTTGGAGTCATTTAGGCCATGCCTCTCTGTGAATCCAAGGCTGGTTCCCCCACCTCCAACCCCGCCCGCCACCCAGAGGTTGATCTCCATGACCAGGACTCGGTGCTCTCTCTCTGAACTCCCAGAGCTTCAGGCCCTCGGGGAGCGGTGGGTGGTGCTATGTTCCCATCTGGACGGGGTCGGAGACATTCTGTGCTTGGCATGGAAGTGAGAGGCTGCTGCTTGCTCTGACTCTGGGCTGTATTTTCCCACCTAAGCAACGTTAGTACCCCGTTATTACTCCCCGGGATCTCCAAAGTCTTTTTTCATCCAGTTTCTGTGTGCAGCACCTCTCTCCAACATCTCAATCACTGGTCTCTTTCCAGTCTGATCACTTCCTTGGATGTCCACAAATAAACCGTATTCCCCGAACAAAACCACTGTGAGAAACCTATTCCTTATAGAACCTTTTACCAGCTCGTCACACATGCTCAGCCGTATCTGATTCTCTGAAGCTCTTTTTCTTTTTACTTTTAAAAAAAAAAGATTTTTTTATTGAATTATAGTTGATTTGCAATTTAGTTTCAGGTGTACAGCAAAGTGGTTCAGTTATACATATACATACGTATATATTTTTTCCTTTTATTACCAAAATAGATAAACAAGGACCCACTGTATCGCACAGGGAACTATAGTCAATTTCTTAAAATAACACATCATGGAAAAGAGTCTGAAGCGCATCGTAGACTTAGGTGGGGACACTTCCTCCCTAATCAGCACACACATTTATTAAGTTTCTGACTCCGGTGATCTCAGTTTTTGAGCTACTACAAAGAATCCCTTGGGAAGAGGTTAAAACAAACTTTAAAATGTAGGATAAGCTGTCAGAGTGAGAGAATGGGACAGTACAGATTCCTGAACAAATGATTTCCTTTTTTTTTTCAAAGAGGACGTCTGATATGTAAGCTGTAGAACAGGGAAGAAAAGTGAGAAGCGGAGAACTGAACCGCGCGCGGGATTTAGCATCTAAAATGGAGCCTGTCCTCCCCTACCTTCCTCCTCCTTTACCACACAGTGCCAGCTGTCACCAAAAGCTATTTCCAAACCCATTACCATTCCTTTATCAGAAAAGAGGATGAAACCTTAACAAAGGAACAGATGATTGGATGCTCTTGGTTCTTTTGACTCTCGAACTGCTTTAGAAAGGAAGTTGCATCTTTGCAGAATTATTATTATCCATCAGCCTTTATTGCTTCAGCTTCCTTTATTGCATTCTAACACACAAAGTAATGAAAACATATAATAAAGAGAATAAAACACGTAATGCATCACTGTGCAGATATTGCAATCATAGCAAATCCAATGTAAATGCCCTGCAGGGAATACTTGAGCCTTCCAATACATTGCTAACAGTTTGCATGATACTACATCACGTTATTTATCTACTAAACCTGTCATGCTCTGCTAAATATCGTGCCAGCATCAACCCCAAATAGCACTGCTCCTTCCCATCCTCCAAACGGAAGGCATATTTCTTTGCTGTCACTGGTTTTAATGTTTGCAAAGAGTAGCTCCAGCTCCTGAATAATTAATGCGTAACGATTCCCGAGCTACGGGTAGTTTACTGTTCTAGCCCCTCTGGTCTTTGCAATGTTGCTTGCTTTAATGTGCACTTCGAATTGGAACCAAGAGGTAGTAAAAGTCATTAAGACGGCGTGGAGAGCAGTCAGTAATGATTTACAGAGTTTGGACGCATCCTGGGTTTTTCATTCCTGACTCTCAAGCCCCATCTGCTGCTCGTACTCTTAGTTGGTTTCCCTTTTGCAGATGTTCTCTGATGGAGGGTTTCTGCTCTGTTTACACTTACTTAAAAGAATCGACAGTCAGGAGCTCAGGTCAAGTACACATTTCCTCTGTGGTATTTCCAGCTCTGGAAGAACACTGGCAGTGACTAAGCACACTCGGAATATTTCTGCCAAGTGTATACACGTCAGGCAACTTAATGATCTCCTATGGGATGGACACTTGGCAAATCTTAAATAATGAGCAGAATTGCAAGGGTGATTCACCCAAAGGACCATGGAAGGGGCTTTTTGAAAGCTAACAGGACTGTTCTCATGGTGAGAGCGGCAGAGGAATAACATGAAGACTGACGTTGCTATTTGCTGCTCGTGGTTTCTTCTCAAGGACGAGCCTACAGATCAACTCAGACTGTCGTGGTTCCCACATGCCGGAAGCTGCGGCATCCCAAAGGGCAGAGATGGGTCATTTTAGGGGCCTTGCCTGTGAGCTGGAATGATCTGATGCTCCAGGAATATCTAATGAGAAGACATGACTATGACAGGGCAAATTCCCCATGGGTGAGCATAGAATGAGACCTAGTTGCTTCTACAAAGTCAAAGACTCAAACTTCATTCTCTTTGGTGCCTGGTCCAGGGCTGAACATATAATATGCAATCGAAAATTGGTCAAGATCTTTGTGGGATGGTGGTAAATAAAAGAATATACTGGCAACACCATGCCACACCAACCAAACAGAGGATCAGTTACAGCTTGATTGCACAGTGTTTTCTTCCCGTAGAATATTATGCCATTTACTTTCCTTTTGGGAATCTCCCAAATATCTCCATGAAATAAAGTTTTCCAAACATTTTAGAAATCAGTCTATAAATGCTTTGAGTCTGGTTCTATAGATTGAAAAAAGATCTGAGTTTGCTTGTGGTAAGAGATGTTGTTCATTCCTTGAGATGGTTCAGAAAAGGGCGTTGACTAAGTGGACCCAGTTGACCTGTGCGTTGGCATAAGTCTAAAAGGTCGAACCTGCCATTTCTTCCTCCCCCAGCAGACCCAGCCTTGTGTTCTGTAATTGGTGCTTTGCCCTTTCCAGCTCTTAATTTGTTGCTGCACCTGGCACTGTGTTAAATGGAAGGGACCCTTGTTGCTGACGGACTAGAAGGAAGGGAGGCTAAATGCGAGCGTTGCTCCATGACTGTTGGGTTTGCTAATGAGTCATTTGTCAGAGAGGAATGAGGTGGGAGAGAAAGAGATGCAACATGACCGGAGAAGCCCCACAGTCTGGTGTATGATTAAGTTAAAGGACCAAATATCAAGAATCTGAGTACTTGGGAGAATTAGAGGATGCCACAGATCAGCATCACTTCCTGTGACAGATTCCCAGCAGAGGACCCCATCGGGTCAGGTTCTTCCGCAGCTTATGGTGCACTCTGGGTCCCTCGGATGCATTCCTTATTGAATGGGTTGGTTGCTGATGCCGTAATGGAGGGGGTGAGGGTGAGAGGGGTCAGGGAATTTCAGGGGAGACCACAAAATGCCTCATCAGTTCAGTCCTCGGGGCTCTCCATACCCCACTGCCCTCTCCCTCCAGGTGTCAGGGTCCCATCTTCCTTTCCAAGTGTTTGTGGTCACTTGTGCGAGGGGCCCAAGCCATCAAACAAGAGTGGAGGTGCCTGAGATGGATTTAAAGTCAAGAGAATTGAAGCCCTGCTTGTCCACTGGTGGGGAACACCCAGACTCCTGTGGCCTTAGTCCTGGCTCTGTGGCCATGAAGCTTCCAGGAGGCAAAGCTGGGCAGCCTCTCGATGGTCCTCCATTCCTGTCCATGAGCATGCTCCCCCCTCCTCCCAGACATGAGATCCTGTCCTGGGCTGAATGACATAGGGGACCAAAGGTCCTCTATTTTTCCAAATTTGTGCCATCTGGTGCCCGTACTTCAGCTTGTCAAACAGGAGGAAGATGCTCTCCCTCCTCTGCTTTAGTACTCCTGAGGCAGCAGGTGATTCATAACGCCTTGCCTGAGGCAGCGGAGACACCTTGTGGAACGTTCGAAGACATTTTGGGGAGGAGAGTTGGACATGTGGGAAGGGGATTGGACACAGTTAAAACTTTAAAAATACTACCCTGCCATATTTATTATTAGAAATACAGATAATTTCCTAAAGCATGTGTGACCTTGGGTATGTAATTTAACCTCCTCTCTGTACCTTCGTTTTTTTCATTTGGAATAGGTATAAGAATTGCATCTAATTCCTAAGGTGGTGAATATTGAGAATATATGTGTATAGTGCTTCATATAGTACCGGGTAGATCACATAGAGGTCTGTTCCTTGTGAAGGAGTCAGACACTCTTACCACTCTGGAATGGAAGGCTGGAAAGCCAATACAGCTTCCCCAAGTTCCTAGACATAGTCTGGGATTGGGTCACGTCCCTGGCATGTGATACAGGGAATTAGGTTTGGGCTTTAAAGTCAGAGGACCTAGATTTGAATCCTGACTGGACCTCTTACTGGTATTTGACTTTAGGCCAATTGCCCAACGTGTTCGTTTCCTGTGCTATAACAAATGACTACAGACGCCGTGGCTCAAAACAACCGAAATGCATTCTTCTACAGTTCTGCAGGCCAGAAGTCCAAGGTCACTGGCTCCAAATCAAGGTGGCAACAGGGCCACGTCCCCTGGAGCTCTAGGGAATGATCTGGTCCTTGTCTTGTCCCCTTCTGGTGGCTGCCAGTATGTCTTGATTTGTGGTTGCATTACTCCAATATCTGCCTTTGTGGTCATGTTGCTTCCGTGTGTGTGTGCGTGCTCATGCATGAAATCTCCCTCTGCATCCCTCTTATGAGAACCCTTGTGATTACATTTAGGGACTGCCGGATAATCCAGGATAATCTCTCCAACTCAAAATTCTTAACTTAATGGTACCTGCAAAGATCCTTTTTCCTTATAGGGTAACATTTATACATCACAAATTCTAGGGATTAGGACTTAATATGTTTAGAAGACCATTATTCTACCTGCTACGCCAGATTTCTCTTGTTTCAGTTATTTCACTTGTAAAATGGGAATAATACTACCTAACTCATGGGTTGTTGTTAGGATTAATTCAATAACATATGTGAAAATGCCTTCTTAATGTGTTATACAATAGTTGATAAGAAAGATCTTCAAAATTCCATTTTTAAAAAATTGAAGTGTAGTCATTTTACAATGTGTCAATTGCTGGTATATAGCATAATGTTTCAGTCATACATATACATATACATATATTCCTTTTCATATTCTTTTCCATTGTAGGTTACTGCAAGATATTGAATATGGTTCCCTGTGCTATACAGAAGAAACTTGTTGTTTATGTTTTATATATAGTAGTTAGTATCTGCAAATCCTGAACTCCCAATTTGTCCCTTCCCCGTGGTAACCCTAAGTTTGTTTTCTACGTCTGTGTGTCTGTTTCTATTTTGTAAAGAAGTTTGTGTCAGTCTTTTAGATTCCACATATGTGATATCATATGGTATTTTTCCTTCTCTTTCTGGCTTGCTTCACTTAGAATGACTTTCTCCAGGTCCATCCATGTTGCTGCAAATGGCATTATTTTATTCTCAAAATTCCATTTAGACTCGTCCAGCTGCAGCGTGCACCTGCAGTCCTGTGACAAGACGCAGCAGGCAGCCTGTGTTTTCTGCAATGGGTTTAGGATAGTCGGAAGTGGGAAGTCATAAGACATCATTAGGTTTTGTTCAGTTCAAACATTACAGGCCTACTCTTTGCTGGACACTGTTCTGAGGACTGAAATAACAAGGATACAAAAGCCCTGATCTTGAGGAATTCCATTCCTGATCTATTCCACTTGGGGCGCAGAGGCACATAAAGTGTGAGTCCACTGAGATAGGTGTCCCACTAGGATGAGCCGAGAGGGCCATGGTACGGGGTGGGCACGTAGCTGACCAGAGAGGGCTTTGCATCTTCATGGGTAGGGGTGCTAGGAAAACTCAACTTGCCTGTGGTCAGACCCTTCCCAGTTGCTTTGTAGTTGCAAGTTAAACAGATCCTCTCCGTGCCCTGTGGCTCCTGGATTTTGGAATGAAATCAATGACAACGCGTGGAACGAGATAAAAACGTGGATTTTGCTGCTTGCCTCCTCTTTCGAAGCTTGAAGATCGCAGAGAGTTATATCAGGGAGATGCTTTCAATTTCGCACAGAGCCCAGGGGGACCCTTGCCTCCCCTTTCTTCTTTTCTCCCACTTTCCAATTTAAACACACCTGCATCTTTAATCATCAAACCAAATAAATTATGAAGTGCCCAGTGACAGCTGGTGGGTTTGCTGGAGCCGGCCCTGGAAGGAGATTTGTAATTTTGTCGTGCTGATGGGAAAGAAGATGCTGATCAGGACGTTCCCAATTCATTATCATGCTAGCGAGGGCTGCTGCCGCGCGATTTCCTGTCAGATCCCTTGTTCTGGCTACAGTGGGGGTAGACGTGGAACTGTATCATTTGCACCGATTGGGAATAAATGTTGTTTTCTCTTCCAAATGTATTATTTCAGCCCTGTAAGTGATTATTATTCGAGAGCTAACAACTGGAGCTCCAGTTTCAGAGAAGTTGATAAATTATGGGGATCCTGTTTGGAGAGACAGGGGGATATTTATCAAAAGATAACAACTCCCAGAAGCATATTCCAAAGCAGCAAATGAGTGACTGGGCCAAAGAGTTTGGGAACAGAGTGGTGTTTAGGGAGGACTCCACTGAAGAGGTGGGTCCAGAGCTGAGCTGCAGAGTCTTGGCAGTTAGGAGGGACTTAAAAGGGGCTTCCCAGGGACACAGAAAGAGTGGTACCGGTGAGGGACAGAGGCAGGAAAGTGCCAGTGTGCATTTGGGCCAGGCTTAATATTCATGTAGATAAAGCAGTGTGGTTAGAATCATATGAATGTAAAATAGAAGTTTGAGTAGGTTCAGTCCAGAGTCTTTCATTCATTCATTCTTTCGCTACCTGTTGACAGTATACTATGTACTAGCCTTGAACCCAAGGTAATGTATTTTGTATGTGATAATGTTAATAATGAGAAACTAAGATTTTTGAGCATTGGAGTAAAGGAAAATCATGTAAAATCAGGGAATAAAAAAAAACTGTAATCTGAGAAGATTCATTTGGCTGCCTTGTATAGAGGGGAGTAGAACGGGAGGTACTGAAAATAGAGAGCTGAGTCAGGGAACCACTGCAGGTGAAGGACTTAGATAAGCGAGGTAATGGAAGAAATGAATACAAGAGATGTTATCCGGGGAAAGTGGCTGTTCCTCTGTGTTTCCGTAACACTTTGTAGAATATGTTGTTTGCTTCCAGGTCTGTTTTCCCACTAGACTGTGAGCACCTCAAAGACAAAGGCCATTGACCGTGTCTCTACAGCCCCAAGGTCCGTGCCTGGCACATGGTAAGTTCTCAAGAGGCGTTTGTTGACTTGCTGATGATTAAAAATGGGTTGAGTGTGAGAAGTGAGGAAAAAGAAAGTCAGAAAAGGCTCAGGTTCTCAGAACAGGAGAGTCACTCATTATCAACAGGAAGAGAGATGATCACAGCCCAGCTGCTACGTGGAGACGTTCTCTTGATCAGGCATTTTTGACGTCGGGGTGAAGCTGAGACATCAGGACTGAGTTACGTTTCTAGGTTACATCTTAGGAAGAGAAACAAAGGAGCATCTCTCCTAGGAGAGTGATTCAGAACCCTGGGTGGGAGGGGGGCAGGGAGCACAGCCTGAAAAAGTCTATTCTTTACTCTCACAGTCTGGTTTTATACTTGGGGAAAATACAAATCATAGAAAGGGACTTAAATGTTTGCTTATCAACAGGGGGATGAATTTAAAAGATTAATAGACTTTGATAAAAAGTCCTGGCAGAGACTTTCCCAAACATTCTTAAAATCACACCTCACAGATCTGGTGCATCCTCTCAGAAGACAGGTCTCAGCAGGCAGGTGAAGAAGGAATCTTTTACCCCATGTAAAAAGTTTTATGTACAAAACCCCCAAATACATTGGTGCCCATTATAAATATTCAATCACGCAATTCAAACAATGCAGAAATACATGGTGCGGAAATAAATGGTGCCATTCACATCATCTTTGTTATAGGCAACGATTGATAGAAGTCTGCTTTGATTTCTTCTATATATTTTAATCTGCACACACATACATATATGTGTTTAAACATATGTGAGATCATACAATACATATTTGTTTTGCAGTATCTTTAACATCTATGATCTTTCCATGTCTATATATGTAAATCAGCCTCATGCTTTAAATGGTCGCATAGTATTCCAGTAACATTATTTAGGTATTTGCTGTATGTCAAGAACTGTGCTAAGCATTTAATATGACTATCTCATTAATCCTTATGCCAATGCTAAGGGGTGGGTACTTTTGTAATCCCCATTTTGGAGATGAGAAAATTGAGATATTAGGAGATTAAGTTTCCCTAGACCACAAAGATACCAAGTGTCAGAGACAGAATTTTATTCCAGGCAATCTGGTTTTTAGAGATCTTATTTTATACTGCCCTTCTATGGATCTACCATAATTTATTTAAGTAATCACCATTAATGGACTCTTACTATGTTTTTAGTCCTTCAATTTATTCATTTGTTCATTGAGCAAGTTTTTTTTTTTAATTGAAGTATAGTTGTTTACAATGTTGTGTTTCTGGAGTACAGCACAGTGATTCAATTATATATATATATATTCCATATATATATTCCTTTTCATTATAGGCTATTACAAGATATTGACTATAATTCCCTGTCCTATACAGTAGGACCTTGTTGTTTATCTACTTAATATATAGTAGTTAGTATCTGCAAATCTAGAACTCCCAGTTTATCCCTCCCCTCCCTCTTCCCCCTTTGGTAACCGTAAGTGTGTTTTCTATGTCTGTGAGTCTCTTTCTGTTTTGTAAATGAGTTGATTTGTGTCAGTTTTTTAGATTCCACATGTAGGTGGTATCATATGGTATTTTTCCTTCTCTTTCTGGCTTACTTCACTTAGTATGACAATCTCCAGATTCACCCATGTTGCTGCAAATGGCATTATTTCATCCTTTTTTATGGCTGAATGGTAGTATCCCATTGTATGTATATCAAGGATCAAGGTGTTGGCAGAATTGGTTTCTTCTGGGGCCTCTCTCGTTGGCTTATAGAGAGCTGCCTTCTTGCTGTGTATTCATGCAGTCTTCCTTCTGTGTGTGTTTGTGTCCTAATCTCCTCTTCTTATAGGGACACTGGTCATATTGGATCTGCCCATTTAGTGGAAATTCCATAGCAATACCATCTGGGGATATAGGACCTAAATGTCAGGAAAATGCTGAAGAAAGTCAGAAGAAAGATGAAGGCGGGAGAGGGCTGGATTTCACACAACCAAGTAGGTTTGCCAGGGCCCTGATGCATTTTGAGGCCTACAGCTCAGTCCCTCACTATAGGAAATGAATTAGTCTGATACATAAATGAAGTGTTTGCCTGAGCACTTTTGGTTTTTTTTCTGCCTACTCTACTGATACCCACCTCCTTTCATATAATTTTCATCATATAGAGAACCAAAATAAAAGCAAAAGACTGCTCAGACATTTGGAGGAGCTCAGTAATCTTACTTAGGAATGTATAGGGTCCATAAACAGCAAAGTCACTTTAGAAAGTAGAATAAATACAGGGTCCTGACACATAAGATTTTGCAATATGGTGTCAAATCATTCTAGCATTTGTGCAGAAACAAATAGATCGATGGAATGGAGTACAGAGCTGAGAGAAAGACTCATGCAAATATGAGAACCTAATTTACAATAAAAGTGGTACCATAAATCATTAAGAAAAGATTTACTGTTTAGTAGTCGGTGTTGCAAAAGTGGACTCACTCTATGAACAGAAAGTAAAACTGAATTGCTACCAAATATCACATGGAAAGGTGAGTTCTAGATGGATGATAATCTTAAAGGTAAGAAATAAAACTATTAAGTTAATTCAAGATAATATTGTAAAATATATTTATGACATAGACACTGTGAAGAATTACTTAAATAAAACAACAAAAATGAAACTGAGTAAGAAAAAAAATGATGGATTTGATTACATCAGAGTTAAAAGTTTCAGTTCTATAAAGGAGACAGACAAATGACAGAAATAAAATTCTGGCAATGTCTAAAGCAACAAGCGACTAACAAGAGACAAATCAACAAGAAAAAAGACAGTAACTCCAACAGAAACATGGGCAAAGGATTTGAACCAGCTCTTTACATAAAATTCTATTTTGTGTATGAAGAAATGCTCTAATTTATTAGTAATCAGAGAAACGCAAATTAAGATAACAATGTTATCCCTTTGTTTTACATCCGTTAGAAAGCTGTGTAAACCAAGGGGGACGAGGAGATCAAAAATGCTGGGGGACCGCTTGTGGGAGGGTGACCAGCACAGCTGTTCTGAACAGCACTATGGCACAACTTAGTCAGATTGTAGATCCAGACCTCGGTGTAGACGTATGAACTCAATGACTCAGAAATTCCTCTTTGGGGTGTATATATCCCAAAGAACACATCACACAGGTTCATAAGGCGGTATATAAAGATTTTCATCCCAGGTTTTTTATGAGAATTTGGAGAAAATCTGGTTGTTCATCACAGGTTTTTTTTTATGAGAATTCGGAGAAAATCTGGTTGTTCATCACTGTGGGAATATTATATACACACTGTGGATTACTATGCAGCTGTTAGAAGCAGATGACTTAATGATAACTCAGTGCCTTGTGGAAAAAGGAAAAGTTAAAAAAAATAAAACTAGAAGGAACCCTACAGCCAATACCATGTATGGAAATTTACAAGATGTCTTCATAGAAGAGTCCGTGTTTTGCTTCAACACATAAAAATGAATGAATACACTTTGAGTATTGCTCATTGAGGGAAGAACTGAAAAGGGGAATGAGCATGCAAGGGAATAAACAAATAATAAAAATTTTGAAAGACTACAAAAAAAGAAACTCCCCTCAACGGCCATGCCAGCTCTTGCCAATGATTTTGTTAACATCATCTTTAAGAAGCTTGGGATAGACTATTGCACAGCTAACTCTCCTGGATACTTGCAGGTATTGAATGATCAAATGTCTCCTCCTTAGTAACTGCAGTGATCAGAGAATTATTGCTTTGTGGTTCCGGTTACTCCTCAGGAGATGTAGCTGAATTCTAAATACCAGAGAGAAATAGAAGAAGGACCCTGGTTGTTTTGCTTTTCCATCAACTTACTCCCGGAGGGATGTCTTCACGCCTATATCCAATGGTGACACCACTTTGACCAGTATGTTCTCTCCACCAGCCATTTCTTTCTGATTCCTGGGAGCCAGGATGGTTATCTGTTTTGAGAAAGAAGATGTACTATTGGTCAAAAATGTTTCTGAAATAGAAGAGTCTCTTCTAGGTAGGATTTACAAATTTTAAACGGAAATGGAGGAAAGAACTCTGTGTTGGATAGTCACAGTGAGAAAGCCAAGATTTTTTTTCTTTCATTTCATTTTTCCCCCCATTTTTGTATTCCTTTAAACAGCCTGGGCTGCTTTTGTTCATCATTCTTTGAAGTGTCCTAAGCAGGTGTAACTGCCACACAGCAAAAGATAGACTCAACAGAGTGCAATCATAAAATAACCTTGTTTCCTCCTGTGGCTCTTCAAGCCAATTCACTGTTCTTGTTTAAGTTCCAGAGATTTTTCCAGTAACTCTTAGATTATCAAAAGTCCTCAAGTCACTTCAAGTCATAGGGATAATGTCAGTTCAGCCATTTAAAGGTGCAGCCCAGCTTAATCATCAGAAACTCTGAACTTCATTTAAAGTTTGAGATTCTCCCCTCCCCCAACTTAAAACTGCTGCTTTGGGCTGGGAAGCTAGGCAGAGGAGACAAGTGCTTAACAACTTCTGTATTTTTCACTTTGTGCTTAATCCTTACACACCCACATCACTCTACCCCATTTAGTTGCCTTTGTCTCCTCCAGGGTTGAAATTGGGAGCAGGAAAAAGAAGTAAGTGAAAAGAAAGTTCTTCCTTCACAGTAAACGATGTTATTGATATTGAAGATAATTTCCATGCAATTTCAGCTTCACAGAACATGGAAAAATGAATTCTCCAAAGGATTTTTTTTATGAATTATTATAACATTGTCATGAAATGCTGAAAAAAGTTGCACAAAATGTCACAGATTTTCATTTTAATGGTGAGACAATTATCCTAAAAAAGAAAAGAAAAGAAAAGAAAATTCAGCAGAATCCAGTAGTACCATAGATGGTAATACACCATGACCATGTAGAATGTGTTTGGGTGACCTATAGTTGATCTGGTATAAAAAGTACACCACCATGTATTTCATTATATTAATAGTTGTACATTGGAAAAATACTATGATCATTCTTTTTGGATGCTAAAAAGGCATTTGATAAAATTTGACATCTATTAAAAAATTAATAGGAATATAGAGATTTCTTCTGTAACATGATAAAGAATGCCCATCTCAATCTGCAAAACAGCATCAGACTTAGGGGACAAACTCTAGAAATAACATTTCCATTAAAGTCAGAAATAAGAGAAAGTCCACTAACACCTCTCTTCTGTAACATTGTTTAGCCTGGTGTACTAGATAATGCAAATAGGCAAGGGAAATACACTTTGAAAACGAGGAAGTAAAATCTTTGCATATGATGTGATTTTTTAAACCTGTGAAACTAATGATCAAGGAGAAAACTACTATAAACAATAAAATAATTCAGGAAGATGACTACTACAAAATTAATGTACGTAAATTATTAATTTTTATATATACTGACAAAAACCAATTAAATAATAACAGAAGACTCCATTTATAATAGAAATAACAAGGTACATTTCCTAGCATGAACTCAAGAAGAAATATATAATGTCTGTAACAAAGGAAACGTTATAAGACTCCTGAGGCACATAAAAAAAATGGTGCCTTGAACAAATGAAAAGGTATGCAATATTCTTAGGAAAATGATGTGTCATAAAGAAGTTAGTACTTTCCAAGTTACACTACACATGCAGTACAAGCCCAGTGAGATGATAACTGGGAGTTATCACAGAGAGTCAAGCTGATGTTCCTCTACTTAAAAGTTGTTGTCCAATATTTAATTTCAATTTATAATCCTTTGTTAGCCATTTTTTCTTATTTTTCGTAATTAATGCTTGTTTAGATTCAATCATACATCTTGATATTTTGCCAACATCTCTTTTGTATGGGAGACCTTTCAACTAGACCATGTTCTTTCTTCCTAAGTGTAATCTTCAGAATGTCCTCTATTGAGGGTTTGCTGGTAGTAATTTCTCTCTCTCAGTTTTTTGGGGGATGGTGTCTAGGAATGATTTATTTTGACTTTTAAAAAATGTTTGCTTAGCTAGGTACCATGTTTGGCTGATAGATTTTTTTCGGTACTTTGAAGATGTTATCTTTGTCTCTGGTTCCCATTCTTGATTTTGAGAAACCAGCTGTCAAGACTGTTGAGACTATGTGGTTTATGTGTCTTCTCTTTAGTTACTTTTTAAAATGTTCCCTTCATCTTTGATAATCTGCAGTTAACTCCGATGAGTCTAGCTGTAGATTTCTTTTCTTCTGTTCTGTATAGAATTAGTAGTATTTCCTGAACTTAAGGATCCTATAGCTTCCATGAATTCTAGAAAGCTCTCATCCACTGTTTCTTCAACTATTACCTCTTTCAAATTCTTTTTTTGCTTCTTTTGGAATGCCAGTTAAATATCGTGTAGACGGTTTTTCAATCTACCCTCCGTGTCTCGGGTCCACTCTTCTCCTCCCTATTTCTATCTCCTTTTCTTGCTTTCTATCATCTAAAAAAAAAAAAAAAGTCTTCAGTTCTATCTTCAAGAACCCTACTTAGAGAAGCAGCCCATCTTGCTCAACACTTATTTACCTATTTTCCAGGCACTGTGTGAAGAAAGGGAACACACGATAAATATACATTTAGCTACAAATGTATTTGGTGGGCACTCAGCTCCAGGCTGACTGAGACACCCTCCATGTCCACAGACTTGCCCATGATTTCTTGGTCCGCGGTCTCCCGATCAAGGTACACAGTCCCAGGTTCAGGTGTCTTTCAGTCTCCCATCTGGACACGACCTGTTTTCCCCGCCTGATGGAAACCTGTAAAATCCTCCCCTCTACACTTGGTCTCAGAACTCTTACCCTTCTCTGGGGTCCAGAAACTTCTGCGTTGTTCAATTCAAAAGGTTCCTGCAACTCCTCCCTTTAAAGAAGGGACCCAACTTAATTCTTAAGACAGTAAGAAACTCTTTTGTACTCTACCAGGCATACAGATGAGGGAACAGAGGCACAGAGGCCACGGCTCAAGTCGCCCAGCTGGTAAGCAGCCTAGGCAGAATCTGGGTGCAGATAGCCTGGCTTAAATCCCTGCCCCTAAGCACTCCACTGCGCTGCTCTCTGCCTGCAACACAGAGGCTCCTCATTGCTGCTCACCTCTGGGAATAAGAGTCCCAGCTCTTTAAAAATACAACGCTGCTCTTCTTTTCCTGGGTGCAATGAGGGAAGAGGTATTAACTCTCAGAATTTTTCTCGGTAACTCACTATATTATATATCTAGTGAAAAAGAATATGTTGCTTTAAAAACTGCATTCACTTGCTCCCTGTGTCTTAGTTTTCTCGTATGAAATTAGGGATAGTCGTTCAACTATGATTTTGTCTCCATATTTTACTTTATCAATATTCAGTGGTAGGATAAAAGAAGGAATTTTCTAAGAAGGTGTTTCAAATCCTAGGGGAAAAAAATGTGCTATTATAAGAAGAAAATTGATACACATCAGATACCATGACCAGTAAAATGAATTTTAACTTTGGTTTCCCTAGATGTTCCCTATTCAGTTCTTAGTTAAATATATTTCAGTCTAGAAGGAAATAGGGACCCTGCCAACTGTTATTAATGCTCGCTTGCCTTTTAATTGAAGCGCACTCTTGGAAAATGTCGTATGTATCTGGGGAAATATAATGCATTCAGCATAAGAATAAATCTTTTTTTTGAGTGAGTTAGGGCCCAAGGATTTTTTTTATTTTTTTCACATTTCAGTCATTCCACAATCTTTCTGGTTTATCAGCTCCTTTTTCTTTGCTAAGCAGTGATGGTAATGCATACATTTGTCTTTTCCCGTAAATCATCCTTTTATAATTTGGCTTTCTTTCAATCTCAGATTCCCATCAGAAGGGTTTTACCTCAAGGCATATTGCAACCAATTTCCCCTG
Organism: Camelus bactrianus; assembly: GCF_048773025.1. Taxonomy (NCBI): domain Eukaryota; kingdom Metazoa; phylum Chordata; class Mammalia; order Artiodactyla; family Camelidae; genus Camelus; species Camelus bactrianus. Next base: position 20,014,814 of record NC_133552.1, read on the forward strand.
TAATTAATGCCATATCTGCCTCAGAGTCCATTTCAACTCCCAAATGAAAATTGGTGAGGCAGCCAACCACAAGTAAGGATCGCACACCACTGATTAAACTATCAGTCTAGTTTCCTGGCTATCGCGTTATAGTGTTGAATCATAACCGGAGGGTGAGTTTTCTAGTCTTTTGCAACGTATATTGCTCATAGTAAGTGTCCATAAATTGCCATTAGCAGATGAGAGGAGGGGTTTTATATAACCCCTATCAAATTCCACCAGAAAGACTAATGATTAAAGAGTTTTGTGTTACAAGGACAGAGACGCCACAACACATGAAAAAAAAGTGTCTAGACTTGATAAAATGAGCCACAAACTGTGATGAAAATCTCCAGGGAAAGAAAAACTACCCACTGAGGTGTTTTTTCTCATCCAAGGGGACAGCGGATGGTGCTGTCTGGTAGCTGCCTGTTGCCTAGGGAACATGGGGACCGAATCTTCTACCCACCAGCCTTCAAGTCAGTTCAGCCTTCAGGGTATGAAGTAGCTGTTCACCAAGTGGTTAGAGCAAGAATTTATTCACTCACTCATTCCATTCCATTCACTCAGTGTTTATTTGCCTGTTTTCCAGGCATCGTGTATGAAGAATGGGAACGCAGTGGAAGAGACACCAGCTCTGTCCTGGTGGAGCTGATGCTCTAAGGTGAGGACGGTTTTACTGAACCAAACTTGGATCTGCTCACGTGCGAGCAGTAAAGCTAATCTACTGGCGCCGGGTTGTGGTGAAGGAAAGTACGGTGTTTATCGCAGACACTAAGCAAGGAGTTCAAGTGGCTAGAGCTCCTAAGACCCAAACTCCCCAGTGGCCCTCAGGGAAAGGTTTTCAAAGACAGGGTGAGGGAGAGGGTTGCAGGGAGTGTGATCAACTCATGCAGATTCTTCCGATTGATTGGTGATGAGGTAACCGGGAGTCAACATCAACTTTCTGGTTCCAGCCAGCCTGTGGTCTGCGTGCTTGTGGTTGGCATATAGTTCACTTCTCACCTGCTGAGGGTTTGATATCTGCAAAACAGCTCAAAAAGCATGGCTCAGAAGATTATGTACAGCCCTTGGGGAGGATCTAAAAGTCCTTGACTTTGTTGAATGGCTTAACTATTATTATTTTGTCTTGCTTGACTGCCTTTGATCCTGCCTGTTCTCTCTTCTCTGATTAAATTTATTCTTTTGAACTAGGGGAAGCTCTAGGGGGCTAAAGTTTTTTCTACAAACAAGAGGCAGGTGGAGGATGGGGTGGGGGTGTGGGGGTCTGTCCTGGGAAGGCCCCATAGGGTGCCGGTCAGTTACAGTGGTGGTGGAGGGGGCCAGATAAGTACCCAGATCTTTCAATACATGGTATTAAATTCTATGGGATGAGTAGGAATGAGGTGCTAGTCAAGTATGTAGATTGTGTGTGTGTGTGTGTGTGTGTGTGTGTGTGAGAGAGAGAGAGAGAGAGAAAGAGAGAGAGAGAAGTGAGGGGAGGGAGAAGGCTTCCTGGATAAGGTCACTAGGACTCTCAACAGATGGAGATAGTTAGCTAGCTTAAGAAAGAATCAGGGCAGGGTGGGCATTCCAAGTAGTGGAAGCAATTTGAGCCAAATATGGGATGGAAAGAGGGCATAACTTCTTTGGTAACTGAAAAATTCATCATGGCTGGAACAAAGTCATGAGCTGAGTTTTGTGGAGAAAAGGACGACTAGAGGATGGTTGCCAGTTGGTCTCCCCCATATTGTTTGGCCATCAGTGGGTGCAGGGCAGATCTGAGTGTGTATTTGTGTATATATAAAAATCTACCTGTAAATACAGTGCCTATTTCAATCAGTAATACATGCTTCTTGTTTGCATACCCTTTTGACATATTTTTAATGAGGTCATTTAAAAAATTAAATTCAGGACTGCTGTAGATATGAACCCTGCCCCCAAGGGTCTGTCTGTGACACTCTCAGGCACATCCTTGATGTCCCGATTTGAAGGATCTGACTTTGGTTTCCCTCACTAATACCCCCAACGTAGTGGCAGAGCTGAAGCAAGAAATTTCAGAGCTTTATTTTTTTTTTTCCCCATTATAGAACAAGCTGTACTCGGTGGGGACCTAAATCACGTTGACTTACTAAATTAAAAAGGTTGACCTGTCCACCTTTCAAAGACTCAGGCACTCTGTCCAATTTTTCAGCTGCCTGCAAGCATTCAATAGCACAGCATGCAGAGGGCTGCCGCAGCCGTCTGGGGGAGGGACCACGTGGTCTGTTGGCAAGTATGCCCTGTAGAATCAGTGGATGCTCCAAAAAGGACCCTGACTCAAAACACTAAATTCAAAAAAAGAACCTGTTGGGCAAATGGTTTAGTACCGTTGGCTATGCTTGTTATTTTTTAATAGCTGATTTGTTTTCACAATTTATTTGAGATAGTAAAACTTCTTGTCTCAAAAAATGATAAACTAACTTTATGGCTACTATAATTCTTTTTTTTTTTTTTTGGTAAGATAGCTTACTCTTTATTTTAATTAATGTATTGGGAATTATTATTATTATCCTTTGTTTTGCTTTGTTTTTAAATTGAAGTATAGTCAGTTACAGTGTGTCAATTTATGGTGTACAGAGTAATGTTTCAGTCATACATATACACGCATATATTCGTTTTCATATTCTTTTTCATTATAGGTTACTGCAGGATATTGAATATAGTTCCCTGTGCTATACAGAATAAATTTGTTTTTTTAGTCTGTTTTATATATAGTAGTTAGTATTTGCAAATCTCAAATTCCCAGTTTATCCCTTCCCATCCCCTTTCCTCGGTAACCATAAATTTGTTTACTACGCCTGTGAGTCTGTTTCTGTTTTTAGCATTTATAATTCTTAAAACTGAGATGATGATGATGATGATAGTAGTTATTTGTATGGGAACATGCCCAAGACAAATCCTAAGAGAGAAACACAATCGGAACCAAATGGAGAGAGTGGGCTTTGTCCAGGTTCCTCTGAGGTAGAAATTTCCAAAAGTATTTGGTGTGGTGTGCAGCACTTTCTGCAGTTTTTAGCTTTTTAACTTCAAGGACATCAGAGTTTTGGAAGAGATTCAACAAAGGATAATAGAACCCTGATGGGGCTGCCTTCCAGAAGTAGACCAACCCTCTAAGAGAACAGCGTTGTTGAATCAGCCTTTGCGGAGGAAGTCACCGCCCTGGGCACTGAGAATCCCTTTCGTCCCGTCTGTGGGTCCAGGGCTCAGACTATTACTCATCGCCCGGTTGGCCCACCTTTGCAGAGGAGCAGCGCAGGCCGTGTCCAGAGCACGGAGCCTTCCTGTGTGGTTTCTTCACAGAGGGTTTAACTGCAGGTTTGCCGTGGCCTCCACCTGCACTTGCCTTCCGGTTTGGCCCCGAAACAATAAGAGAACAGATGTCTCAGGATCTAGACCCTGATCTGAGAGTAGATTAATGAATGTCGTGATGGCTTCCAGGCAATGTGTCTCCCCAGACGCACTGGAGCCCAGACCTGGTGCTGAGAAGGGGAGGGCTGGGCTCTTCATGGTGCTGAGTCCGTTGCTGGGTTGAAGAGAGTGACCAGGAGTACAAGAAGGTTTCAAAACCCCTATTTTTGTTTGTTTTTTAACGTGTGAACTGGCCATGACGTATTTGTTCCTCTACATCCAACCAGCTACCAAGTCTTCCTGTTGGTTTGTTCTTGCTACTGGCTTTCAGAAACATTTAGGCCAGGGTTGGCAGGAGCCCCCCATTATACACACCTTGGAGTGAAAGAAATTGTGCTGCAGCGCAGCTCCAAACTCACCCTCTCCCTCTTACACACGTGGGAGCCTCCTCCTCATCTACCAGATTCTACCAAATTCCTCTGCTTAGCGAATGGCTTCCATCTGCATCTCAGTCTGACCCCTCTTTCTGTCCCCCCAGGCACCCCGCATATCCTAAGTTCCTCGCTGCTCCTCTAAATCGTCCCTCCCCACTTCCTTCCTTCTGAAAGGGAAAGAAGCTGTTACCAAATGTATTCCAAAGAAGCCACCCCAAGAATCCAGGGCTAATAATCATCCCATGAAATTGAGTTCTTGTATTTGCCTCTTTTATTGGACCATCATTTTCGTGTTGTGAAGAAACATTTCCTTAGTTCCATGCTTGAGAGCAAGTGTCGGTACAGGATGGTGATAAAGAGCTTGACATCAGGCTCTGGACCTTGACATAGATGATATGACAGAAAAGAGGAGGAGGATGTGAGGGGAACCTCTGTTCACTGAGTTCCCACCATGTGCCAGGCACTGAACTGAAGGTCCCGAGGGCATTCCCCCCTTCAGTTCTCAAAGGCACCCTAGGAAGTGAGTTTCAGGAACCCCTTGTTGGGCTCCCACATGAGGTAGACATGCCAAAGGCCACCCAGAGTGTAAGTCGTGGGGCTGAGGTCACACTGGGTCTCACTGGCTCCTGAGTCCTTGCTGTCTTCATTAAGTCACATTTCTTTTCAAGGACATTGCGAGTAGGGGTGCAGAATATTGTGGAAACAAACAAAAAAGATTCATTTGTGTTCAATATCCAGGAAGAGTACTTCACTGTACTTCACTCCAGTACTTCACTGGCCCCTGCTTTATTTATTTATTTATTTATTTAAGAGGAGAATGACCAGAAAAATGAGCAATCAGAAACTTCCAGTCTTGACTCCATGCTTGATTTTTCTTAAATATCTCAGTCACTAGAAAAGGATCTATGTGAAAATCTTGCTCTGACTACTTTCTATCTCAGGATGGAGCTTTCTGGGTTTTCTGTATTTCTATACTTTGTTCATTAGTATGGATTTTTCTGTATTTTATAATTTCATGGTGACAAGTAAATTCTTAATAATAAAAATTAACTTGTCACTTACTGGAGCAATTTAATGCACCCAAAGATAGATTTCGGGAGGCAACTGGCAGTCTGGGTAAGCCCCTGCCTTCTCCTATTTTAACAGGGAACCAAAAGAACTTAGAGTGAATTTATTCAAACATGAGTGAGACCCACGGACTCAGCAGTCCCTTCAGGAATCACACACTTCAGGTGCTCATATGACTTTTCCACGGCTCTTCATTCAGCCTGACCTAAAACATTTAGGATTGGAGTTCTCGGATGAACACAGCGATAGAGGCCAAGGACAGAGGATGTCAAGTCCCTCAGATACTTGAGGTTAGAATTCCTTCTAACATTGTAAATTGACTACATTTCAATAAAAAAATAAGAATCAAAGAACATTTTAAAAATTAAAATAAATTTAAAAATCAATAAAATAATTTTAAAAGATTTTTTTCTTTTTTCTCTTTAAAATAATTATAAGAATTTTTTTCTTGATGTATAGTCGATTTACAATGTTGTGCCAATTTCTGGTGTACAGCATAGTGATTCAGTTATACATATATATCTGTATTCCTTTTCATATTCTTTTTCATTATAGGCTATTACAAGGTATTGTATATAGTTCCCTGTGCTGTACAGTAGGACCTTGTTGCTTAGAATTCTTTCTTAACCCCTGCCCATGATGTCCTGTCTGGAGAAATGCCACAGCAGAAATAACTTGAGAGTTAGCCCACAGATTACACAGCCACAAGTAGATATATATTCAGCACCTCTCAACCAACCAGAACAATGGCATACTCAGGAGTAAAAGGACATAAAAGGAGATAAAGATAAAAAAATTGAATAATAAAATGGAAGAGTCAGTTAGCAGAGCAGAAGAAAAGAGGACAATCCCAGGTTGGCAAAGGTTCTAATTATCAGTCTCCATGAATGCCAACTCCAAGAAGTCCTGGGAAAGCAGAATCAATGGAGAGAATGGCAGAGAGCAAGGTTAAGGTGGGAGTGACATGGACAAAGGAAATGGAATGAGGCCGAGTCATTAGGAATGAATCATAAGAAGCAGAACCAGTGACAGCAGAGAGCAGAGATGGGAAGGGACAAGAAGACACTCCAAATTCAAGACTGCAACAGAATAAGGAGAAGAATGAATTATATGTGAGTGTTGGATTTAGGGGCAAAACGGCTTACAAATTTCAATGGTGCCTGAGGTTGGCATCACTGGATTATAGCAAAGGACCATAACTGATGCTTAGAATGATGAAGCTGAGCCATTGAGAATATTTTAAATTGTGAATATATTATACGGAGGACTGCAGAATAGTAGAATAAATTTTAGAAGGATTTTAATAAAATAAAGTTGAAATTTAAGTTTTAAATTTCATGAATGCATAAATATCCAGCTATTTGCAAGTATAACCTATTCCTGACCATCCTAGGTTAATGAAAGCATAGCCAGAAAGATCACCTGCCACATTTCCAAAGGCACCGAAATATGAAAGTCAGGCCACCTTCAGGGAAAGGAAATGGATTCCTGTTGCTAAATCAGAGGGTTCATGGTGGAAGGGTGGCAGGAGTGTGGAATCGCAAGGCTTGGGGAGCCACTGAAGTCATTTAAGGAAGAGGAAGAGTGTGCCATGAATAGACTCAAGTTTTAGCAATGTCATTCCAGCAGGACTCTACAGGAAATTGCATTGGGAGAAGACTTGGCAGTGGAGTGAAGGGAGTTAAACGCTTACCTTGGATGCAAAATTTAAGGTAGCAACAAAACCCCCAAGAATCAAATAATATTTTAATGGAGTATTTTTTAAAATCAAAATTAGTGCAAAGCATCCATAATGAACAAAACATCAAACTTTTAAATAAAGACAGAATTAACAATGACACTGAAAACATCCAGGAGAGGCTGGATGAAACAGTTTAGGAGGAAGGATTAGGTGACTGATGTAATGACTGGAAAGAATGAGATAGGGCAATCAAGGATAAAGCCCAAGTTCATGACTCATGTGGCATTGTCAGTCTCCAACCTACGGGATTCAGAGAAGAAGCAGGTTTGGAGGATGAGTTGTGCTGTGAGTTTATCACATGTGAGGCGTACATGGGCTAGCAAATGGAGGAAATCCAGCCAGTGACTGGAAGTGTGGTCCAGCACTTGGCAGGGAGGTCTGCGCTGACTATGGAGAGAGGGGCTTTCTCCCATGTTGATGCTACTGAAGCCGAGTGTGTAGATGATCCTGTCCAGGGAGCAGGTGTATAGACAGAAGAAACAGACAGTGGTACTGAACACAATCATAAAAAGCAATAATAACATGTATTAAGGCTGGCTATGTGCTAGCTACTCTGCTGAGTTGTTTACAAGCATTATCCAATCAAATCCTCACAAGAACTCTGAAAGCTCTATGCTGTTATCATCCTCATTTGACTGATGAGGAAAGAGACGTTAGAGAGGTTAAGTAAGGGGGCAGATTTGAGCTCAGCAAGTAAATGGCGTAGCCAAGATTTAAACTCAGGAAGTCTGCAGAGAAGAGGGAGCCTGGCTTTGGAGAGCAAGGACCAGGGTTTGAATTCCGGCATTGTGGGCTCTGTGATCTTAGCCAGCACTCATCCTCTTGGAGTCTCTGTTTCTTCACCTGTAAAATGGGAATAACAAAGGCTACCTCATAGGGTTGATGGGAAGATGAGGTGGGAAATGTCAGGAGTCTGATGCATAGCAGGTGCTCAGTATGAACTAGTAAATATTGTGATCATTAGGAATACACCAGGGTCATACAAACATTCAAAGGACCTTAGTGTAGATGAGGCTGGGGGGTGGGGAGAGCATGATGGAGAGGTAAAAGCAGAGCCAGAAGGGATGGAATTGAAGGGAGGAAGAGGTTTAGCACACCAGTGTTTGGTTGATTTGTCCATCATTGATGTCCTTCGCAGAAGCAGTAGGTTTAGTAGAGTGGGAGGCAGCACAATTAAATGGTGATCGAGAAACAGAGAGAATGAATGTGGACAGTACTTCCCCAAAGCTTTGCTCTGTAGGGAAGGAATGGGAGAGATGGTGCTTAAGGGAGACACAGAAGGCAGGAAGGGTAGCCTCCTCATCCCACCAACACTCCACAATGGGAGAAATTGGAGCGTTTTTCCCTCTAAGAAGGCAAGTCCATGGAAAGCGAAAGAAAACATCAGGCCTCAAAATAATGATGACTTTCCACCTAAACTTGTACAGTAGTTGATCACATTCACTTTTGCATCCAGTGTGACATTGAGCCTTCAGAACAATCCTGTGGAGTAGATTAGGCAGGTAGAATCCTTAATTCACGGATATTGAAGGCTCAGGGGAAGATTAGAGATAAATTCAAAGATGGTCAATGTGGAAAGATTCATAAGAGACTCCTTTCTCACCCCAGCTGGTGTGTAGAGTGGAGGTAATGGGCTGATTCCCTAGAATGGCCACATGTGGATGGCATGGGTCCCACCTAGGTGAGAATGCATGGGAATGAGGAAGTGCATGAGATGGAGGAAAGCCTTTTTCTACTCCCCACAGAGACATGAGAGAGATGTCTGAAAAGGATTGTAATATTTCACTTTCTATTATACTTTGAATATACTATGACTAGGAGGGAGGATATAGCTCAGTGGCAGAGCACATGCTTAGCAAGCACAAGGTCCTGGATTCAATCCCCAGCACCTCCATTCAAAACAAACAAACAAACTTAATTACCTCTCCCACCAAAGAAAATTAATTTTAAAAACTGAATAAAAAATAAAAAAAGAATATACTATGACTTTTAAACTGTTCTTCATTCATTGAGAGAAGATTGGAATTGTGGGCAATGTTTTGGTTTTTCTGCAAACCTGAGCACATGGGACACTGGTCATATTTGGGTTACATATGGCTGGCAGATGGAGGCAGCTGACTTAAGTCCAAGTCTTTGGATGCAGAACCTATCCACCAATCCATATAGTTTTTGTTTGCAAGTTAAGACTCATTTTGCAGAAGTAGAGTAAAAAGAATTTTTTTGTTTTGTTTTAATTGTGAGGTTTCTGATTTCAATGCTACTGGATCACAAAGAAAGCTTCCAGAGAGACAGAAGTTTAGGGATGATTCACACAATCCTAGTTAGATGAGGAGAGGCTTTTATTTCATTAGCTTTATTTAATAACCATTGAGGGCCTGATGCCATGGAGAAGAGCTGGGAGGGGACTGAGCAGAGAAACTGAAAGCAGGCTAAACTTAACCTGTTCATTGAGATGCCCCGTATCTGAAGCTATTCATGCTAGACCAGAATTTGATTCATCAGCAGGTACCTGACGTGCCCTTTGGAAAGCGTGTTAACCATTTTATGTAAGACGTGATATTTCATCCTGGTTCACTTATTTGCATGCTTGTGATTTCATTTGCATAGATTTTTACTGTGCGGCACTATGGAAATACATTTACTTATTTCTAGTCTCTCTTTTAAATTCCTTATACCCTCTGCAGTCCTTCAGTACTGTAGCAGACCAAATAGTGAAGAAAACATCCTTGTGAGGAGGGAAGACAACAGTGGAGCTTCTATATCCAATCTGCCATCACAACTTTGCTTCCTTTGAACATCTGGTGGAAATGGTCCCCTATTTTCCATGTTCACTGCATCACCCTAGACTGGGGGTTCCTAACCTCCTAACTGGTCTCTTGGCCTTGAGACAAAGTCATTCAATTCAATCTATTCTTTCATCCCAATTACTTTCCCTAACTCACCACTTACTCAATGCTCAGTGGCCCCATAGTGATCCAATGGCACTGTTATATTATTAGATTCATCATCTTCCAAATACTTAACTTCTGCCCTTGTGAAATTAGTAAAAAAATTAGTAACTATATTTATAGCCTTATGCACTTTACCACTAAAGAGAAATAAGTCTTTTTCAACTCTGCTTCTCCCCTTCCTCTGTCCCCTAAGAAGTACTGTGTCCTCAACAGCTCAGTTCCTTCTTGGGGCAATGAGGAAAGGTAAGCATAAAAATGGAGAACAAGGAAGGCATCAGGAGACTTGGAAAGCTTTTTTTTTTTTTCTTTTGTGAAAAAGAAGAAAGAACGGAGATGGAAAGAAGAAGGAAGGGAGTGGAAAGATGAGGGTCTTAAGAAAGTGTGAGGTTTTAGAGAGAGGCTTGGAGTTTAGGGAAACTGGTTGAAATGGATAGAGATGGGGTGCGGGCAGATTCTGGGAGAGGAAATCTAAGCTGAGTCTGCAAGGTCAAACAAGACGTTGGGAGAAGCTGAGCAAAATTGTTCCAATGTTGGATTGACTGCTTTAACAGTGACCCAAACAATAGTGATGTAAAAAAGATGAAAGGTTTATTTCTCTCACACAAAAAGTCTGGATTGAAAGCAGTCCAGGAGGAGAGGGGTGCTCTGTGAGGTAGAAAAGGGGTCCCAGGTTCCTTCCAGCTTTTTGTTCCCCCACACATTGTCCTTGTCTGTAGGATCATTCCCTCTGCGTCCATATTCCAGCCCAATGGAGGGAGGACAGAGGAAGTTAGAGCACTGAGTTTTCTTCCAAGAGCAGAAACTCTAAATTGCACACAGCACTGTGTTCACATTCCATTTACCAAAACATCATTGGATGAGCATACAAGCTGCGAGGGAGGCCAGGCAATATTGTCTCTAAGTGAGCAGTCCTGTGCTCAGCCAAGACTTGGGGAAGTATGTTACTAAAAGGAAGAAGAGAAGTCTGTAACCTGAGGAACAGGTAATGTCTGCACTCATAGTTAGATACTGTAGTTAGATAAGCAGAAGATAGCTAATAAGTAAGCTTGAATAGGTTATGCAGAATTTGAGGGCTAATCTGAATTCAGATTATAGAAGTGGGGTGTTATAGACTTACCATGCAATCAGGCAATCCCACTCCTGGCCCTATATCCATAGGGAACTCTAAGTCGAAAAGATACACGCACCCCAATGTTCATGACAACACTGTCTACAATAGCCAAGACATGGAAACAACCTAAATGTCTGTTGACAGATGACTGGATAAAGAATCTGTGGTATATTTATACAATGGAATACTACTCAGCCATAAGAAAAGAATAAAATAATGCCATTTGTAGCAACATAGATGGACCTGAAGATTGTCATTCTAAGTGAAGTAAGCCAGAAATAGAGAGAAAAATACCATCTTATATCACTGAAATGTGGAACCGAAAAAAAAAAAAAAGACACAAATGAACATACTTACAAAACAGAAACAGACTCATAGACATAGAAAACAAACTTATGGTTACCAGGGGGAAGAGGGTAGAGAGGGGTAAATTGGGAGTTTGAGATTTGCAGATACTAACTACTATATGTAAAATAGATAAACAATTTCTTCTGTCTAGCACAGGAAACTATATGAAAAAACAAGAAGTGGGGTGTGTTGGTTTTTGAGGGAAATAAGAGAATAAAAAAGGAAAGCTTGAAGGGTTAATCTGTATGTTGAGTGTGACTGACACTATACGACAGCAGGACACACTCTAAGGTTCCTGGCTCTGGCCCCTAAGTGTGTCTCTGGTTCGAGGGTCACTTATATGTGGAATCTTAAAAAAATGATACAAATGAACTTTTTACAAACCAAAAATAGACCTACAGATATGGAAAACAAAATATGGTTACCAAAGGGGAAAGGGGTCAGTGAGAGGGGTAAATTAGGAGTTTGCGATTATCATAGACACACTGCTGTATATGAAACAGATAATCAACAAGGACCTACTGTACAGCACAGGGAACTATATTCAATATCTTGAAATAACCTATAATGGAAAAGAATCTGAAAAAAATATAAAGAATATACATAATATATATTATATATGTATATATAAAACTGAATTACTTTGCTGTACACCTGAAGCTAACACAATATTGTATTTTTTTTGTGGAGGGAGGTAATTAGGTTTACTTATTTATTTATCCTTGGAGGTGGTGCTGGGGACTGAACCCAAGACCTTCACGCATGCTAAGCCTGCGCTCTACAACTTGAGCTATACCCTCCCCGCAACAACGTTGTAAATCAACTATACTTCCAATAAAAAAAAAAAAGAGTACAGTCTTCTGAATCTAGCATCTGACCTCATCAATCTTAACAAATCTGTCTACCATTCACTGATCAATTTACTTAACTGTGTTGTGCTAAGCTCTGGGATGCAAAGGAAGGTGAGTCATAGTGCCTGACTGTGGAGGGAAGTCATTGTCTAAGAAGGAAATGTACAAGGGAGTAATTTCAAAATATCATGGTAATTTCTATAATAGACATACCGGTCAATTCTATAGAAACACAAGAGAAAGGCTGTGAAAGGGAAAGTTTTGAGAGGCAAGGCTCATGCTGAGGATAAATAGAAGAGTCCCTGGCTCAGCAAAGAGGGGAGGGTATTTAAGGGAAGGCAATTTAAAGGAATTTCAGGGAATAGTATGTGCATAAAAATGGGAAATAAGAGCGTTTGGCATGTTTGGAGCACACAGTTTAAGGAACAGAGAGGTAAAGGCTTAGAAGTTCAGATTACAAAAGGCCATTTGCAAGTCATTCTAAAGAATTTTATCTTGCAGGTAATAGGGAGCCATGGAGAAAAAATTGAACCAGGCCGTGACATGATCAGATTTGTGTTAGAGAGATCCCTCCTGCAGGAGTGTGTGCCATTGACTTTATGGGAGGGGGGCAAGACTAGCACAGGGAAGCTGGTAAGAATTACTGTATATTTAGGCAAGGGACAAGGAGGGCCTAAAATTAGTTACTAGTGGTGGGACGGGAAAAAGAGGAATAGACTCAAGAGATTTTTAGGAGTCGAGATGACAAGAATTATAGGTCCCACAACATTGTAAACTGGCTATAACTCTATAAAATTTAAAAAAAAAGTAAAAGATTTGGAGGTCAATTGGAAGCAAATTATATAGGGAGAAGGAAGAATCCAGTATGGTACTGAGGGGTTGACTTGGGTAACCAAGTATGTGGTGACCCTTATCAAGACAGGCTATGAAATACAGAAGGACTCAGTTTTTGATATGCATTGACACACCTGCATAAAATCCAGATGAGGTCTACAATGCAGATGAATGTTTCTGTCTGTTACATGGGAGAGAATCTGGACTAGAACTACAGACCTATTTGATTAAGATGCTCCAGTTTGAGGGGGAAAATTACACTCTGTTATATCCTGAAAAACACAAGTTACAAGACCAAAAAGGCAAGTACTGAAAACAAAGGAAATTCAAAATATGGATATGAGATATAAAATCCAACCAAAGAGGGCCCATACTAACAGTAGACTAGAAATTTTGCCCTGAAATTCCTTAGGACCAATACAAAGAACGAAGCAGTAGATCAATTATTTAGGGGAAGCCAGTTGGTCTTGGTACTGAATCTTGAGTTTCCCATTTTATGTGGTGAGCAACTTCTCCAACTCTATCCCCAAATCACATAAAATGGCTTTCTCTGGGCTATTTCTCTTTGGCTCTCAAAAGAGTTATACTAAAACAAAGCTGTATAAGAGCAGTTTTATTTATTTTTGTTCTGTGGTTTTTTTTGGGGGGGTGGGTAATTAGGTCTATTTATTTATTTATTTCTTCTTTTTTTTAATGGAGGTACTGGGGATTGAACCCATGACCTCGTGCATGCTAAGCACACACACTACCACTTAGCAATTACCCTCCCCACCGTGAGCAATTTTATAAGGGTCAGTCATTCTCAACTCATGTGTCATCTTCATAAAGTCCCTAGGCCAGCAACCCTTCCAAGGACTGTGACAGAGAGAATTATGAACCGGATAGAACCTATACGTCATTCTCGAGTTGGCAATTCAAGCAAACAATGGCGTTACTCACTTTTGGCTTAAAAAGACAGTTTTATTCTCTTATTTCTTGGACTCTGTTAACTTTATTCTTCTAGAGATATATATTTAAGAGATTTCTGAAGCAGATCAACATTATAGTGCAGGTATTTTCAATGTCACTAGGTTTAGGCCAGAAACGGCTTTTCTTGTTCAAAATGGTACAGATAGATCCGCAAAATACTGTTGGTCTAAGTCATGATCTAGAATATGGGAATGAACTTGTCCTGAACTCTTATGATCGAGGACTTTTTTTTGGTCTCTGAAAAAAGGTAAGTGAAGTATGCTTAGAGTCTGAAATAGAAGAGGAGCAGATGATACAGATTAGAACGTCCATTTGTCAATTTTCTTCTCAAAAAGAACATCTCTCACGAGTACGTTTCATCATCTTGACGATCCAGCTTTTATTCTTTACATCTGTCGGCAAAAAAATTAATCAGTAGATCTAAGAAAGAAATGGAAAATTGTAGTTGAGCCAAACTGAGGATTATAACCTGGGAATAGCCTCTCAGAGAGCCCTGAGAACTATTCTGCCTGTTAGAGGTCAAAGCAGTTATTTAACTTTTTGGGACGCAGGGCTGTATATTAAACAACATATAATTGACGGTTCACACAATCCAGATCTACAAGTACAAAGTGAGTAGTGGGTCGTGGGTCATTGTGGCCTCTTACAAGATTCAGAAGGAAGATTATCTCCTAATCTTAAGCTCCTGAATGAGTTTAAGAAGGAATGTTATCTCCTAGGGAGGTCTGGTTAATGCAGATGCACAGGACTCACTAAAGGGCAGAGAACAATTTTATGTTTAATTTTTCCCGTCTTGCCATAAAATATGAATTTTAATTCATCGCATCTAAGATCCAGACCCCTTATGCACACTGTGAGCATATCCTTAGGCATCCCAGTATGGATTTATTTATAATTATTCTTTAATCTTTATGATTGGCAGTGCTGAGAACTGAGTTGGTGAAGGGAACAAAGGATTTGGAGGCGTAAGTGCAGAAAATCATGCTGAAGGTGGGGCATACACATATAACAAAGAGATTGACTCCACTCACTTCCAGCTTAGGTTCCTAATATCTTTATTCATAAAATGTTTATTTCTATTGATTAAAAAATTCCAAATTTACACCTGGGATTTTAAAGTCTTTTTTTTTTTTTTGGTGAGTTACAGTACACAGAAAGAAAAATGATCAAGACATAAATACATCGTATTGCGAATTGCTATGAACAAACACTGTGGGAGTAACCATCCCACAGACCAAGAAATAAGATGTTGACAGAATTCCGGAAACATCCTCTACACCCACATACCCCTTCCATCACTAGATCCTTCATGTCATGGTAGTCATGGAGTGGAAGTGCCTGACATTAAGTCTGATTGTCAAAGCATGCATTTCAAAGACACCCATCTCGAATAAGGATATTGTCAGTTACAAGTGGATGTAGCGCCAGGCTGCCCCACACATGAAGTCTCCTTTCAGAAAACCTAGATAACTGACCCCTTGAATGACTCCACTTTTCCCTTCCTGTGCCCTGCTTGCCCCTCTTATGCTTTGTATTTTCCAGTTTATAGGAAATCAGTGAAGCCCTAGGCATGCCATCGTTAGATCTTAATAAAGGCAGAGCCTCAAGGTCTCCAGTCCTTCCCTCTCCCTCAATGCACAGCCTCGCTGTGTGGCCCTTGGGTGTGCTGTATACCATTCAGGACCTATTGTTCTTCAAAGTTCCCTGATGGCTTCTTGCCCAGGTGTCTCTTACAATCATAATACAAACCACAGGGGCGGTCCAGCCACAGCGTTGGCTCTGGTTGGGGAAATACCTGTGGGGACTTCCACAAGTAGTGGGGACCCAGGTGAGTACCTCAGGTGGCCCTGGCCAGCAGCATCACGATCAACAGGCTGAGACTGACAGAATGAGTCATGCCCCTCACTTTTATGGTAGTCATTATGTGTCACTAAATACTGATTCTTTAAACTTTCTGTAAGTAGAATCAAAGCTATATCATATTATGTATTTTTTTTGTGTCTGATTTCTTTCACCCAATGTTATGTTTTTATAATTCATCATGGTTTTTTGTGCTAAAATTCATTCATTTTCATTGCTATGTAATATTTACTGTCTGAATAAACCCCTGTTACTTATCTATTTAATTGATGGACACTTGGGTTGTTGCCAGTTTGGAGCTTCCCCCTCCATTTCTCCAATGGCATCTATTGCTCTTCTTTTGTAATACATTTTCCAAAATGTAATCGGATTTGAAAGAAGAGATGCTGAGAGTTTACCTACTAACAGCCATTACAAACTTTGGCTGGACAGTTTTATTTAATGAATTCACTTGACCAAACTTACCTTTCTAAAAATCTTTTGTTTTTTATTTTAAAATATGTTTTACTGAAGTACAGTCAGTTTATAATGTTGTGTCAATTTCTGGTGTGCAGCACAATGCTTCAGTCATATAGGAACATACATATATTCATTGTCAAATTCTTTTTCACCGTAAGTTACTACAAGATACTGAATATGGTTCCCTGTGCTATACAGTATAAACTTCTTGTTTAACTGTTTTAGATATATTAGCTAGTATCTGCAAATCTCAAACTCCCAATTTATAGAACAAACTTACCTTTTAATTAACTGTGATATACATAAAGATACCAAGTAATGGTAAAACATTTAAAATATTGAGTATCAGTTGTTCTGTTACTACAATTTTTATACTTCTAAAACCAAGGTAATTAGTTAGCTGATATAAATAAACACATCCAGTATCAGTCATTGTGTGTTAGTTGTCCCAAAGCTCTACAAAGTAGGGACAATTATTCTCACCATTTTACAGATGAGAAGACCGAGGCACAGAAGAGGAATCCTTTCTCTACAGTCACACTGCTGGTAAGTGATGTCATCAGAGTTCAACTCAGATGATTAGACTCCATAATTGTGCTTTTAACCTTGGTACTAAGGACCTGAATTAAAAACAAACATGGGGAGAAAAAGTAAAACATGCTTCTGACCAGGTTATGTTTGCAAGATCAGATGACACTTAGTTCCGATCAAAAATGGACCTGTCCCCTTTTCTCCACACCCTCTCCAGCATTTATGGTTTGTGAACTTTTGAATGATGGCCATTCTGACTGGTGTGAGGTGATACCTCATTGTAGTTTTGATTTGCATTTCTCTGATAATTAGTGATATTGAGCATTTTTTCATGTGCTTATTGCCCATTTGTATGTCTTCATTGGAGAATTGCTTGTTTGGGTCTTCTGCCCATTTTTGGATTGAGTTGTTTGTTTTTTTTGTTATTAAGTTGTATGAGCTGTTTATATATTCTGGAAATTAAGCCTTTGTCAGTCGCATTATTTGTAAGTATTTTCTCCCATTCCATTGGTTATCATTTTGTTTTGCTTATGGCTTCCTTTGCTGTGCAGAAGCTTATAAGATTAATTAGGTCCCATTTGTTTATTTTTGCTTTTATTTCTATTGCCTGGGTAGACTGCCCTAGGAGAACATTGCTAAGATTTATGTCAGAGAATGTTTTGCCTATATTTCCTTCTAGGAGGTTTATAGTGTCTTGTCTTATATTTAAATCTTTAAGCCATTTTGAGTTTATTTTTGTGTGTGGTGTGAGGGTGTGTTCTAACTTCACTGATTTACATGCTGCTGTCCAGTTTTCCCAACACCACTTGCTGAAGAGACTGTCTTTTTTTCCATTGTATATTCTTGCCTCCTTTGTCAAAGGTTAATTGACCGTAAACCTGTGGGTTTATTTCTGGGCTCTTTATTCTGTTCCATTGATCCATATGTCTGTTCTTGTGCCAGAACCACACTGGTTTTATTACTGTAGCTCTGTAGTACTGTCTGAAGTCTTGGGGGGTTATTCCTCCAGCTTTGTTCTTTTCCTTCAGTATTGCTTTGGCAATTCTGGGTCTTTTGTGATTCCATATAAATTTTAGGATTATTTGTTGTCCTACACTGTTGCTGGGAGAGTAGTTTGGTGCAGCTATTATGGAAAACAGTATGGAGATTCCTCAGAAAACTAAAAATAGACTTACCATATGACCCAGGAATCCCACTCCTGGGCATATATCCAGAAGGAACCCTACTTTAGGATGATACCTGCACCCCAATGTTCATAGCAGCACTATTTACAATAGCCAAGACATGGAAATGACTTAAATATCCATTGACAGAGGACTGGATAAAGAAGTTGTAGTATATTTATATAATGGAATACTACTTAGCCATGAAAAAGAATAAAATAATACCATTTGCAGCAACATGGATGAATCTAGAGATCATCATTCTAAGTGAAGTAAGCCAGAAAGGCAAAGAAAAATACCATCTGACATCACTCATATGTGGAATCTAAAAAAAAAGAAGAAAGAAAAAAAAAAGACACTAATGAACTAACTTACCTACAACACAGAAACAGATTCACAGACAAAATGAAAAACTTATGGTTACTGGGCTAGAGAAAGGGAGTGGGAAGGGCTAAATTGGGAGTTTGAGATTTGCAAACATTAACTAGTATATGTAAAACAGATAGAAAACAAATTTCTTCCATTTAGCACAGGGAACTATATTCAATATCTTGTAGTAATCTATAATGAAAAAGAATATGAAAATGAATATATGGACGTATTTATATGACTGAAACAGTATGCTGTATGCCAGAAATGGACACATTGTAACTGACTATACTTCAAGAAATAATAAAATAAAATTCTGTCCCTCTAGGAAAACAAAAACTAAGCTGTCTATACAGCCACAATAACCTGTGTTAGGACAGAAGAAGGATTTGTAGGTGGGCTCCTCTGCAACTTACTCAGACTCTTCGTTTTTGTCCTCCCACTGGACTGTCCTGCCCGGGCAGAGCAGCAGTGGAAGACGACATCATTGAGCACACACTCACATGGGAGCAAGGCTGCAATCTACAGCCCCACGCCCCACGCCCCAGCCCCTGTGGACAGGTCACCTTGGGCTTGGTCACAGCCCGCAGTCAGAGAGTGGGGGCCATGAAGCCATTAGGTAAACAGCAGAGACAACCTAGGCAGAAGCATTTCAGTCCCTGCAAAATCTTCAGTGCCTTCTCTTAGACCTGCCTCCTCACCCGACACTCAAGGAATGTCTGATGGATGAGCTAGAAGGAAAAATATGAAGCTGCTTTGACGGGTTTCTATGGAACCGATCCTTTGGCTGTTAGTGAGAATCATTAGAATGTCATTCTGAGCAAAGCTCTGATTCCCACGCTTCCCTCCTTTTCAGAAACATTTTATTCTTCGGAACCTGCTGTGGGCATGCTTGTAAACAGGGCTGCGCTTGGTGTCCCCTGCCAAAGCGTTTGTTTGCAGTGTTACAGACACAGCCATGAATGTGTGGTATCGAATCCTCCCATCCAAAAGCTAAGGCAGTCAATTAAAACCCTGACTTATTTATGTACATACATATAATTTCCTTCACTTGAATATCTTGTTCAGAAGAACTCTATTAATATGATTTATCACAATAAACAGCATGGTTCCTGCTTTAATTGATTTATCTTTTTCTCCGTATAAAATTTCCTCTGTGTCTCTGTTCTGCACCAACTTTATTGTCATTTTCACCCCCTCCCCCTGCCCCATATCTCTATTGGCTCCAGTAATTTTTATCAGGACAAGATTTTTTTTAATACAGTTTGCATCCTAAATCATTCATTTTCTCATTTTTAAAGTGCTGACTATAATCATCCCTTACATTTACTGAAATTAGCATGGGTTTTAAACCATTAGTCAAAAAAGAAGAGGCTTAAAAAAAAAAAGCTTCCTGCTGTTCTTTGTGGATGAAACAGTTGACATTTTGTTAAGAGATTTTTATCTGACTTTAATTCTCTAGCTTTAATGTATTCTTAACAGTTAAAAATGGAATGGTTTGTCCTAAATGGAATTATATCTATGGGAGTGTAGTAGTTATATCCAGTCTTTAAAATGGATCATTTCATTTCACACATGCTATAGAATCTTGAATTTCACCTTCACTCATCTCAATTTCTTTACTAAAATAGACTCTGTTGCTCCAAATTCCTACATCGATGGATTGGACATATCAAATTGTGGTAGTAATTGTTCATAAGTATACATTTTATAACATGGATTAATAGCCTAATAAAATATATTGCAATAACAATGTGCTCTGCCTGATGGAGTTTCATCATGAGACCCCATTAACACATTCAGCTGATATCAGCTTTTGAAAATGACTTCCATTGTGGCGGAAGGGAAATACGCTATATAAATGAATGGGAGAAAATGGGATTCAAATAGGAATTTCTAGGAAGGCTGAGTAGAATGAAAAAATAGAGAAACTTGAATGGATGCAGACCAAGCATTTTGGACCTTACTTGAAACTCTGAATTCATTCTGCGACTCTCTGGAATCTCCTAACATCAGTCCAGCTGCTGCCCTTGTGCCTGAATGACCCTGCTTAGCTAAGGTCACCATAAGGCTCCGAACTGACACCAATGGTCGTATCTTAGTGTTGATCTTCCTCACGCAGGCATTAGCTCTTCCTTTTCCAGTTTCTGTCTCCCCTTGACCTCTTTCTCTAGGGCAACAGGCTGCACACCCCTGCCCTACGCGCACAGTCCCTGACTCTGTCCTTGTGCCTCTGTGCTCACTGTCCCTGGGAATCTCTGCTCCTTTCCCCTCTTTCCTGGCCACCAAGGCTGACCTCTCTCTCTCTGCCCATGCCTGTGAAATGCAGAGACTGCCAACTCACTGACCCTTAAAATCAACTCTTCTGAGGATCATTGGCCCTGTGCTTTTAACTCGGGCTTCCTTTGTGATATACCCTCAGCCTCTTCTGTCACGCCAGCCTAAGTCACTGGTCCTTCTGTCACCAGTTCTTTTGCTTTCGTTCCCTGTATTTCATTCCTGGGTTTAGTCCCCCTCACTTCTGCTCCTGGGATATGTAGACAGACTCCTGAATTTCTTCATCCCTGATTCCTTCCTCTTCTCTGATTCATCCTGCTCATCCTGCTAGCCCTCCTGTAACCAAGCAGGACCCTATGGGGTCTTCCTGGGACAGACCTCCACGTGTCCTCCACCTGCCTCTTGTTTATAGAAAAACTTTAAGCTCCCAGGCCTTCCCTGAGTTCCAAAGAATAAATTTAATCAGAGAAGTGAGAAAATGCAGAAACAAAGGCGAACAGTCAAGTGAGACAAAATAATAATAGTTTAGCCATGAAAAGAGTCAAGGACTTTTAGTTCCTTCTCAAGGGCGATCGATAATATTCTGAGCCATATCCTTGAGCTATGTTGCAAATACTGAAACCCCTACCAGATGGAAGACGTTAACTGTATGCTGACCACAGGCAAGTAGACCCCAGACTGGTTGGAACCAGAAGGTTGATGGTGTTGACTCCTGGTTACCTCATCACCAATCAGTAAGAAGACTGTCCAATCACTGATCACTGATTGTGCACCTTGAAGCCCTCTCCCTTACCCTGTCTTTAAAATCCCTTGCCTGAAAGCCATCAAGGAGTTTGAATCTTTTGAATGTTAGCTGTCCAGACTCCTCATTTGACACCTGCAATAAACATTGTACTTTCCTTCACCACAACCTGGTGTCAGCAGATTTTACTGCGTTCGGGCAAGCAGACCCAAGTTTGGCTCAGTAACCTTCCTAACATGTTCTCAGGCCAAGATTCTACTAAAAACAATGCCAGTGATTCTCTATTGTCTGCTAATTAAAGTTTATTAAAGTTTCTCTATAAAAGGGCTGTAATTTCTTTCTAGACTTATTTCCCACCACTTGTGTGTATGTGCTCTGCATTCAGCCACACCTAACTGCTTGTAAACATAGTCATTAACAAATATTACTCCCACTAGTTCGCAGGTTTGGCAAATATGTGAACGCATAAATGACTAAATAGCATGAGAACTACTTAATATGAGCCATCTTGCCATGAGATATTTAATCATAAAATTCTAATTTTGAAATAATATGTAAAGTTTTAAAAAAATTCTTTATTTGTGTCAGTTATATCTGTTATCTAAGAATTATGCTCAATTCTAAAATTACTTTCTTTTTTTGTATATGCTTGTGATATTGCGGTTTATAATAAGGAATGTACATTTGGTCTTCATTCTGTTTCTGGCACAGAGCTCCTAAAACCCTTGGAATTTCCCTTGAGGAGAGCAATAAAGGTGTCTTTGGTTATGTTAATGAGGTGATTTTTGGGAAACACATAAGGACCCTTTGGAGCCAACCATGTGGCTTTCAGTTCTGCAGGCCTGCCGTCCAGGGAGGGAGGAAAGAGGGGCTGGAGATTGAGTCCCATCAGCAATGGCCAGGGATTTAATCAATCATGCCTACTTAATGAAACCCCTATAAAACCCCCAAAGGCCAGGGTTCAGAGAGCTTTCAGGTTGGTGGCCATGTGGAGATGCAGGGACAGAGGCAAACCTGGAGAGGAGCTCCGAGCCCCTTCCATCTACCTTGCTCTCTGCATCTCTTCCATCTGGCTATTCCTGGATTATGTCCTTTTATAATAAATCAGTAATCTAGTAAGTAAATGTTTTCCTGAGTTCCGTGAGCTGCTGTAGCCAATTAATTGAACTCAAGGAGGGGGTCATTGGAGCCTCTGATTTATGAGCAGTCAGTCAGAAGTGTAAGTTACAACCTGGATGGCTTGGATTGGCATCTGAAGTGGGGCTGTCTTATAGGATTGAGCCCTTAACCTGCAGAATCTGATGCTAACGCCAACTAGATAGCGGCAGAATGGAGTTGTATTTGTGGCATCTGAGAATTGCTTGGTGTGGGGAAAGATCCCATACACTGGAACTGGGGGCAGAATCGAAATATACTTCATCTTTTTTTGTGGAAATTGTCTGACAGCTGGAACATTGACACGTGGCTTTCTGTCCCAAAATGAAAGGTCGTTTAAGTTACGTAGATTATACATCTATTCTTTTGATCTTAATCAACTTCTTATCTGGCTTCATGCATTTCTTCCCAACATTTTCATCATCCTGGCCATAACCTGTTCAACATACTTCTCAGCTTTTTCAACATTCAGACCATCCAGTTAGGAAATAGAGCTGCATTTTACACCCATTCCCTGCCTTTCACACATCATCTGACCCATCAGCCACCTCTCCCTCCTCCCCAACCCCTACCTCTCCACCCAATCTCAGATGTGCTTCAAACAGGCCCCCTGACTTAACCAACATTTACCTTCTGATCTTCCCCCATTTACATAAATACACAATGTAACACACACTATAATAGCTTATTGAGTTTAAATAAGCAATGTCTTTACAATGGTGTGATTTTTTTCCCCCTTACACAAAGCTGGGCTTCTGAAACATCATTGACTTTCTATGATACCTTGTCAGGTCATTTTGATTATTCTTCTCATCTCATTAGATTATTTTTAAAGTAGGAAAATTTCTTTCTCTAGAACCTGCTGTTTATAAACAGATTATATGTGAACTCACTCCCCCTCAGGTCTACGCTGTGTCTTGAGCCAGGAGAAGGCTTGGGAACTCACATCATGTAGCATCTCAATGTTTGGCTTGGTTACAGTTGGGTAATTGCTTCTGCCCCTGCACCTAAGCTGTGATTTTTAGAGCAACAGGCATTTCCTCTACTTCTGACCTGATGGTATCCATTGTGTAACTGGCTTAGTATGAAAACCCTAATGTGGAGAAAAATGAGGGACAGTTCTCTGGAGGCAGACTAAGGATTGATTTTTAACATAGGGATTGATTACATTTCAGGCAATAGACTGTAATTTAGGGGGAAAAGCAGAGTCAATGAAGCTGATATAATGGTTTCCTGTACAAGCACCAATGCAATTAGCAACTCATGTTAATTGAAAAGGTGCGAGAACTCTTGAACATGTTCCTACAGCCTTCATCACAAAACAGGAAATAGTAGGGAAAACCAAGTCAGGATTCATTCTGGCAGAGTCGTAATGTATATATAGTAATACCAAATCTAGGAAAAAGAAATCATTTTAGTGGATTCATGTACTCTTATTACAAGCCATTGGTTTGACCTGGCTTTCAGTAAGAATAATAAGAGTTTATTTATGTGGATTATTGAAGTTTATTAAGAAGATACTTCTCTCACCCCCAAAAGTCTCTCTCATCATGGATTCTTGCCCCTAAATTTTTGTTGAACTTGACAAACAGAAATTCAGTTTATTAAGGTTAAAGCGTTATGACTATTGAAGTCACACTTTAAATGCAAAGGGCTGTTGGTTATCATAGGTATCATCTGGGAGCTGCTGTTCAGATTCTGATTCACTGTGTGTAGGATGTGACCAAGAATTTGCATTTTCCTTAAGCATCCTCAGCGAGTCTGGTATATGGATTGTAATTTGATTAATCCTGCCCCAAAGGTACAGATTATATGTGAACTAGGTATTAATTATTAAATCTCTTGGGCTTATCTGAAATCATTTTTCCCTCAACAACGTGTTGGAGGATTAGAACACAACACGGCCAAGTTTTATTACTGAACCAAACTTGGGTTCACTTTCCCATGTGCAGTAAAGCCAATCTACAGACATGGGGTTGTGGTGAAGGAAGGTACAGTGTTTATTGCAGGGTGCCAAGCAAGGAGTCCAGGTAGCTAGTGTTCATAAGACTCAAACTCCCTGATGGCTTTCAGGGAAAGGTTTTTAAAAACAGAGTGAGGGAGATTGTGGGGTGGACATTCTTCTGATTGGTTGGTGGTGAGGTAATTGGTAGTCAACATCATCAATTTTCTGGTTCCATCTAGTCTGGGGTCTACTTGCTTGTGGTCAGCATACAATTGACTTGTTTCACCTGATGGGGGTTTCAGTATCTGCAAAACAGTTAAAAAAATATTATCTATATCCCTTGAGTAGGAACTAAAGGTCCTTGACTTTGTTTAATGGCTAAACTATTATTATTTTGTCTTGCTTGACCGTTTTTTCCCCCTTCCTGCAGTCTATCACTTCCTTGATTACATTTATTTTTAGGGAAGGCTTGGGAGGCTAAAGTGTTTCTACAGGCAAGAGGCAGATGGAGGACTTGGGGGGTATCTGCTCCAGGAAGGCCCCATAGGGTTCTACTCCATTAGAGTTTCAAGAGAGGGTCCTGGCAGGAAGACAGTGTGTAGCATGCAACAGTTGTCTGAGAAGACAAGCTCAGACTGGGTGTCTAGGCAAGGAGTCCTCATAGGGTGATCAGAAATCATCATAAAGTTAGTGGGTGCATGTGGTGGATAGCAGGGCCGAGACTGAAGTGCAGCAATGTGTTTAGGGAGGGATTATATGGCATTCATGCTGGGGGTCAGGGGAGAATCCCTATTTCCTTCAATTTTGCACCCAAGGCACCTTACTCAATTCACCTGAGTCCTGGATTTGGTAGACAGCTTCTTAAGTGGCTCCCAATGATTCCACCCCACTTCCTGTACGCATGCCGTTGTGTAATTCCCTACCTTAGTGTGTGGGCTGGACCTAGTGACTTGTTTCTAATTAGTAGGACGTAGCAAAGGTGTTGGGATGTCACTCTGAAGATTGGACTATAAATAACTGTGACTCCCACTGTACACACACTCTCCCTCTTGCTCTCTTTTGTTTTCTAACTCAGATGAAACAAGTTGCCATTTGTGACGTACTGCGATGTATTGATGTTTCTACCCTACTGAGGGGCCAATGTGGCAAAAAACTGAAGGTGGCCTCCAGGCAACCCCCAGTAACCAAAGCACTGAGTCTGACAGCATCCAAAGAACTGAGTTTTGCCAGTGAACACAAGTGTGAGCTTGAAAGTAGATCCTTCCCCAATTGAATCTTCAGATGCGACCACAGTCTTGGCCGACAACTTGATTGCACTCTATTAGAGACACTGAGTCCAAAGCCCCGGCTATGCCATTCCCAGATTTCTGACCACAGAAACTGTGAGACAGTAAATATTAAGTCACTAAATTTTAGAGTAATATTCTATGCAGGAATAGGTAACTAAGACAGTGCTTAAAGATTTCGGTGGTGGTGGTGGTGGGGTGCTGATTGCTGAACCTGAAGAACAATGCAAACAATGAAAAGTGAGAAGTGACTGAGGACACACTGAAGCACAACATAGTTTTGCCCAAGGATAGTTTTGTGTGTGTGTGTGTGTGTGTGTTTTTGCAGGGGTTGCTTCTTTTTCTTCTTTCTCATCTCCTCCAAACTCCTCTTCCCCTAAAAATAAATTGGAGAGTTGCCTTATCAGGATCAATTGCTGAACTCTGAAACTTCTATTAAATCTCCATGATTATTGCCATCACCACCTTTGTATCTATCATAACTTCCTCCCCTGAAGTTTGCCATGGTTCCCAGTGAGACTGTGACAGAAACTGACAGTGACATTGTCTCCCACCCATCCAAGTTCTCTTCTGCCCAGCAGTCAACAGTCACTAAAATACAAAAATTAAAATGTCTGACATTGCAAGGACATAGAGCAACTAGAACTCATACACTGTTAGTGGGAATGCAAAATGGTGCCACCACTTTAGAAAGCACGATGGCAGTTTCTTATAAAGTGAAGTCTGAATGCACCATATGACCCAGTAATTGTATTCCTAAGTATACACTCAAGAGAATTAAGAACTTAAATGTGCACATAAAGGCTTATATTAAGAGTCTCATGCTCTACCGACTGAGCTAGCCCGGTGGGCTCATACTAGCTTATATTAAACTATTTATGGCAGCTTTATTTGTAATAGTCCACAGCTGGAAACAATCCAAATGTTCATTAACCAGTGAGTAGACAGGAAGATTTTGGTGTATCACTACATTGGAATGCTACTTGCCAAGGAAAAGGAACAAACTACTGACTTGCACAACACCATGGACCTCAAGAGCATGATGCTAAGTGAGAGAAGCTAGACACCAAAGACTATGCTCTGATTCCAATTATGTAAAATTCTAGAAAAGGCAAAACCATAGTGATAGAAAGCAGATCAATGATTATCATGGGCCAGAGTTTGGGGGAGAAGAATGTCTATGAAAGGACACAAGGAAATAGTATGACTGTGGTGCTGGTTATGTGACTGTATGCATTTATCAAGACTCACGGAACTTTAATTGAACACATTTAGTGCATATCAATTGTACCTCAAAAATTGTTTGAAAAAAAGAAAATGCTAAGTGGCCACATAAAGAAGTAATTCAAATTCTATTTCTTGTCTTTATGATAAGCATAAACAAGAGTTGGTTGTGATCACAACAAAAACCACATCAGCTGATATGATATGGTTTTGGAGTTCTCTGAATCACTTTCCATGCAGAATAAAATTTTATTAAAGGAAAAGCAATCAAAATGTGCTACTTTGAAGCATATATATATATATATATATATAATTTAAACTCAACAGTAACTTCAGCAATTGTTTAGAAACTAGACCAACAAAAGATTTTGGGGAGAAGAATATTTCTTCATTGGTACTGTTTAGAATTGCTGGCTTATGGGGATAATAGAAAGCAGACCAGCTTTTAAGCAGCTTTATGATTGTTTTACAATCCTTTACAGACAACGCACCCCTATTGCTGGCACCTGGCTGCACTCTTCTTATCCACTGTCCTTAATAAACTAATGCTGCTCCCCACTAGTAGTTGTGGAATTCCGGGACCCTAGAATATTTCACAAATTTATAGGCCAGTCTGATTTGCAAAATCTTTCAACATGTCATTATTATTCAACCAATATAATTGATTACCTACCACAAACCAGGTGCTGTACGCGTACTAGTAATTTCAGGTGAGATGGTGACATCTCAAGGACTTTAAATTCTGATGATGCCCATTGACATTGGGAGGGCAAGAATCTAGTCTCCAACAAGTCAAAGTATTAGGCTTTCCTGAAAGGTACCGTGTGTCCTTTGCTCCCCTTTGAGCATCTATCTCAGCATCCTCCCAGGTGAGTATCTTTCTTCCAGCACCATCAACCAATCATATTCTTCATAAGCTTTGGGTATGGGGCTCACGAGGTAGGGCATTATCTTCTCAGAAGGGAGATCCAACAAACGGGACCTTCTGTACCAACTTAGATCTACCTGTCCTTCTTCTGGGCCTGTAACATTCACCTGACAGCTAGCTTTCAGAGTCCTCTATCAGACACAAGGTGCTTCTGAAGTTTTTCATGCAGGGATGCCGCTCAGAATTATAAATAGCCTCCTTAATATTCTGCATTGCTAGCTAAAGTTGACATAGCAAGTATCTATGCCCATCAAAAAAAAAAAAAGGTCTAAGATAAAAGTGCATGCAAGAAGTTCAAAGGGATAAAAGCCCCATTGTGATAGCAATGGGAAGGTTAATACAGGCCAACTTAGGTCAACTACAAACCCCTGTCTCTTAAGAGGGCTACCCCGTAACTCCCCCTAGTTTCATTTGATTTCTTTTTTCTTCTTTTAAGCCTACCTAACAATTCTTAACTTAGAACCATAAAGCTACTTGGAGTACATGAATCAGGGCCTGATTTACAGACGTCAAGAAGCTTCTTTATGATTAAGTGAATGAACCCAGCAAAGTCAGCATTGGCTTTCCAAGTCTTCTTGCCAACCATGCCTCTTGTCCCCCCTCCACCCAAAATTAGATCAGATCCCAGACCAGTACTGGGAGTTTTCAGAATCTCACAACAAGTTGTGTATCTTCTATGTTAATGTTTGTAGAGAGAAGATAATCATCACCATCAATGAGTTTCTTTTTTTTTTGGTAATATTGCAGCATCTTCCTTTCAGGTCAATGTTAGCATATTTCTTGTCAAGCAAGTTTATATTCCATCTCAACCAACTCCTCTTAGGGGCTTGACAAAGTCATTGATCGATTTGAACAAGAGAAGTGTGCTGAACATTTAGAAATGAGATGAAGAGAAGGCATTTTTTTTGTTTGTTTTGAGTTCCTCTGAGCAATGGTGACTTATTTTTAACATATAAAAAAATCACTAATGATGAAACTAACTAAGAAATAGAAGTAATTTTATACTCTACCGTTCATATGATGATCTGACTCAGTGTTATTTTGCTTTTGGCATATTTGTGCAGTGTGGTGTACTTTGCTTAAAACCATTAAGGCCACAGAAAGGTTAAACTTGAGATCTGTTCTTTGGGGCTATTTTTGCTCTGCTGAGAGTGTATCTTCAGCTGCCAGGGGAAGATGTGTGCCTGAATCCTCTTACCGGTGTCGAGGTCAATTACAGCTGTGTAGAATGAACTCAGCTGTGGCTGGATGATAAGTCCAAGTTTCAAGAGGACACAAAGCGACTGAGTCAGGCAAGAAGCAGAAGATTTGGGGCCAAGTGGAATGCTATTGTTTGATGGGGAAGATGAGAGGAAGAGGGACACAGAACGGCACAGTCCAGTCGCTCTGAGATGATATGGTCCAGAAGCCCTGCATGCTCAGCAGTCACTCCATTGGTTTGTGTATTTTCAATACACACCATAGGGGGCTTTCAAAATATGCTCACCCGGTGACAGAGGACCTGAACCCTCTGGTCACTCGCCCTTTCCACTGTTCTTGGGATGTCTCCGGGATGTTCTAATTCAAAAGAAGCTTTTACGTTAAAAGGTTCAAAAGTCATTTTACTCTACAGATTATGTAGGGAATGAAAGACTTGCTTACTCTTGGCTCCATTGCTCTTAAGCCTCTCAGCTTGTTCTTGCTGGCAAAATGGATGTGAATGAGAGAGACAGAGAGATGATTTCTAGATGTGGGGTTTGTATTCGAAGTTATTCTTTTATTCATTCGTATTCAACAAATATGCACTAAGTACCCACTAGGTGCCAAGAGAACATGGGCAAACTGCCTGTTCAGAGCTTGTGCAAAGCCTTGATTCTGGGGGATCGGAGCCCTGTGCTTTGGGCCTTGGGTCGAACCGCAGCCACAGGCAGTGCTGAGCGCCTGGTGCTTGCCACGCCTGATGCTTTTCTGGGGAGGATTCCTTGAGAAGCTGCCTTGGCCGCGGCTCTCTCGGTTGAAGCCCTAAGCACAGCGGCACAAGCCAAGGCCTCCTGTTGGGTAATATAACCTGGGGGAGAAGAAATTAGACAAATTTCAAAGAACAGATAAGCAAACAATTCTGCAAATACTCCCATATGCACAAAATTCCTTCTGCTTTGTGGGGGTAGAAACAATTGTGTTTAGGACGCTCAGATTGTAGAATCTTTCAAGACATGAAGTATGTTTCTTCTTTCCCATTTCTCAGCTAATTTAGTTAATAAATACCTAGTCATTGATTAGTTGGAGAGGGACTTGAGCCATAAGGAGTCTTCATCTGAATTGCTTATCTTCAATTTCAAAAATTTCTTCAGATAGAAACAGGTATATTCAACCTCTCTGTATTTCATTTCATTTCATTTTTCTCAGTGTTTCAAAGGTGTAGTCTGCAGATCGAGCACTCCAGAATTACTGGGCTGAGGCCACGTTAAAAATGCAGATCTTTAAAAATGCGGATTTCTAACTCTATTTCAAAGTCCTTCCGAGTCAGAAGTCTGTATTTTAATAACATAGACAGGGGGGTTTTATATACGCTAAACATTGCATATCTTTGTTTTGGTTTCATTGGTTTCTATGCAGTTTTACTCTACAAACAAAGCTACTGGATGACGCTTCTGCAAACCTTCAGACAATCATGGGGACCAGGATGAGTCCTGACTCTGCCATTTACTAGTTGCTTGACCCTGGTTAAGTTATTTAAGTTACTCATGTCACAATTTCCTCTTCTGTAAAATGTGGTTATAAAGGCACCACCAGGTAGAAGTGTTTGAGTTTTAAATAGTACATGCAATGTGCTTAGAATGAGACCTGGCTCATAGAAAGCCCCCAAAAGATAACTATTGTTGTCATTGTTCTTGATATTAAATCACTTGCCAAAACCATCTTTTCCTCTTGTGGAAACACAGGAACAACAGTCATAAGGTAGCTGTGCTCATGTCCAGTGAGGGTTTTACAAAAGAAAGGCTCTTTTGGAGTTAGGAGAAGAGAGTAGTAAGGGAGGGAGACTGAGACTGAAAATGACTCCTGGAAGAAAAGGGATTTAATAACAATTACCCCTTTCAGTGGGTTGTTCCTTATCATCTCTGAAGGTTTTTCACAACCATTCTTTCATTTGTGCTTCATAAAATCTCACGAGCTTGGTGGAAGGAGAGATGGCAGAGCCTGGGGGTGAAGATGCAGATGATGGGCCTAACTGGCGGTGACTATTGGTAGATCTTGATCAGGTTATGTAATCTGCCTGAGCTGCAGTTTCCCACAACCATAAAGTATGGGGAGTATGAGATAGTCTGTGCAGAGCACGTGGTACAATGTCAGAAACACAGTATATAACGTATATACCTATTATTGCTGTGAGTCAAACAAGCCTTTGAGTTTGCACAACCAGCGTGGGGCTGAGCTGTGGTCCAAGCTGCGACCATCTGCCTGAGCCCCTGGCCATTTCTACTAGATCAAGTTCTTGTAAATCTCAGAGAGTTGTTGACATTGGATAACAATCCATACTCTGATTTCTTTAACCCCTCTTAATTTCCCCATAAAACCCTGCTTTTTATTGTCAAAGATAATCATTTTTAAATTTTACCTGCCAAGTTGATAAACTAGCAGGCTGGGAGGGGCCATTCTACTTGCATTATTTATCTGGAAACTTGACTTCCGGCTGCAGCATACGAGTCCCGTCCTGAGGTGCCTGGTTCAGGTCAGACAGTTAAACTCACCAAGCAGCTGCTGTTCCTGAAGGCTGTGAATATAGCGGGCCTGCAGGGCAGCCCACTGGGGCCTGGAGTCGTAAATCCTCATGATGCTGTGAAAGTATCGCTGCTGCCCTCGGCTTAGGTCCTGTCGGAGCAGAGCAGGTGATTTTGATGAGTCGGTGGCGTTCAATAGGATTACAGCGTGATGTATTCCAAACTGACTTCCGCAGAAATAAGATGCTTCTCTGTCTCTATGTAAGTCATTTAGAAATGTTTGAGTATTCTACATAGCCATCTAAAACAATTTTAATAGTTCTGTGACTTTAAAGCTTTTCCTTTATGAAAAATAAAAAAATTCTTTTTACATATAGAAAGCTAAATAAATAGAAAGATAGATATATAGATACCTGTCTATGTATAGAGATAGAAATGATAGAAAGATTCAGATATGTTGATATATAGATATCTATGAATAGAGATACAAATAGATACAGAAAGGTAGAAACACAGGTAGCTAGATAGACAGATAGAGTAACAATTAGAAAACAATTGGGTAGTTTCCACTCCCCTCCCTTAGTTTACTCAAACAGTCATCCACTGGCTTGTGTGATGGTGAAAATGAGTTTTAAAAAAAAGAGCGATTCTAGGTAAGCAGGTCAAAGTATTGGGCTGAGAGAGAGCCAAGGATTTCCAATATCCTATAACTGTGTTATAATCTATTATAATCCTAGCTGAGGAAGGTAGGCCATGAGTCTACACAGCGTCTGAAGCATGCCAGGCCCCGGGAGGGTAAAAGAGCACTTCCCACAGAGAGGCCTCAGGACACAGGGGAGACAGACAGGTAGATGATGGGTCATGTGATAAGGGTTCAAGGTCATTAGTGAAAAGTGCTATGAAAACCGACAAGGAAAACAATCTCTGCTTTAGCAGCCAAGGAGGCTTCCTGAAAGAGGCGACCAGCACAGCTGAGTCTTCAGGGTGAGGAAGAAGTCCCTCAAGGGACTAGAATACTGGTTCTCAAAGGCCATCAGCATCACCTAAGAGTTTGTTAGAAATGCAAGTTCTCAGGCCCCACCCCAGACCTACAGACTCAGAAACTCTGGGAGACGGCAGCCAGCACTCTGGTGCCCCCCAGGTGGTTGTGACACATGGACTCTAGCATTTGGGAACTACTCGACTAGAAGAAAAAGAACAGCTGATGAGAGGGACAAAGAGGTACACATTTTCTTATGGGGCACAAAGTATCTGAATATACTGGGAACCAGGCTTTTTAACCAGAATATAGAGTCTGAGCTGGAAAAGTCTCTAGAGTTAGACAGCGGAAGATCACAGAAGTCTTTCCTGCTACGTTAAGAGTTTAAAGATGATCTTTTGTATGAGGAACCCTTGGTTTTTATTTGAGGTAATGGTTCTCAACACGAGTGATTTTGACCCTCAAAGGACATTCGGCAATATCCGGAGAAATGTTTGGTTGTCACAAATGATGGAAAGAAGGATGGATGACGCTGGCATTCAGTTGGCAGAGGCCAGGGTTACTGCCAAACATACTACAGAGCATAAGACAGCCTCCCAGTCCCCTGGCAACAAAGAATTACCCAGCCTAAAATGCCATTCTTTAAGCTGAGCAGCTCTGCATTTTAGAAAGATCACTCTGGTCCTGCTGTGGGGAATGGGCTTAAGGGAAGATGGACCACTGGCGGGGAGACCTTTGAGAAGGCTACCATCCAGTGCTAGAGCGGACCTGGGAGAGTCTGGGCCACAACTACTTGTACATATCTAGCATGTCTTAAGTGCTTACTGCATACAGTTGGGGAAACAGAAATTTTAGAAAAATCAAGGTAAAATAAGTTCATCTTGGGCTAAAAAATTCAAAACAATGACAGAATTTTCAAAACCAGTTGATAACCATGTAATAAAAACTAAACCTAAGATAATTACATACAAAAGCTAAGTGAATTTTATCTGCTAGAAATTTTATGTGGAGTTGAAATCTGTGGGTGAGAATTTTTTTTTTTTTGAGATCTAGAGATTTCCTTAAACTTGATATTGGAAATATATCCAGAGTAAAAGTAGCCAAGTATGTATGTCACACTTCAAGACATCATTTCAGCTTCACATTTTCTGTATTAGATGTTTTCAAAGACAATATATTTGAAGAAGAAAATAGATTCCTAACTAAGCCTTTTCAAATGATCGAGAATAATATAACACGAAAATTGCAAGCTATTTCAAGAGCAAAAGTCCAAAAGTCCAAAGTTATGGTTTTAATTTATAAAGAAAAAATGCCTAATTCCTGTCTTTAGTAAAACTCTCAAGTTCTTAAATGAGAAGTAACAGATAATATTTGTAATATCTTTACCCTGTTGCTCAACCTTCCTTGAGGGGATGGAAGAGAATCGAAATTTTTACAAAGAGTATGGGAACGGCTGGTACTAATTTTGACCGAAAGGAGCTAAGGTACTCGCTAGCCGGGAGCCACAATGTGGTCAGTTAGTGAGTCTCCCATCACTGGTGGTGGGTCAGCAAGGGAGCTGTGACCATCTCCTGGAGTTCCTAGGTGGGTGTAGGATTGGATCATCCAAATGCTCATTCATCCTCGCACCCACACATCAACCAAGTGCCTTGGTTGAGCCCAGTGTTCTCCCTAATGCTGGATAAACAAAGACCTGGGAAGTCCTCTACTCTTGAGGAAGAGACAGAGAAGGCCCCTCCAGCTGTGAACAGCATGCTGTACCTTCAGCAAGGAAGTGTCCGAGGCGGAGGGAGGGACTCGAATGCGAGGAATCTGTGGAGCATTCCGGAGCTGCTGTTGTCTCCTCTGTTTTTCTCCCATCTTCATCTTGCACCTCCAAGCAACAACAAAACATAGCATAAAATTTCATTTTGTTCAACCAATTTTGGGTATGTACCTAAATAAGTAAGCAAATAAGTAAATAAATAAGTAAATGTTCTTTATTTCAAGGGGAAAGGCATTTTCTCTTGCGATTCCAAGGCTGGGACCTCATCAGACTGCTTAGTTCTGCACTTTGCCCTATTCCCACCTCTTACTTATTGAAGGAATAATTCAGAGAGCTCTGTCTTTCTGCGTCGCTCTGCGTTTGAAACAGGTGGGTTGTAGAAACACACCAGGTCACAATGGTTATTTCTCGATAGTTCTAAGTAATAGTTATTACCTTATCAAATTCTAAAAGTAATACTTATTTTGAAAATTTGGGAAAATTTAAAAATCAAAGAAAGTAAGATCATCTATAATCTAACTGTCCATAACTATTGTTGGCATTTGATGTCTGTCTGTCTATCTATCTATCTATCTGTCTATCTATCTATCTATCTATCTATCTATCTATCTATCTATCTATCTATTTTCTGTGTACATCTGTGTGATTTTAGGAAAGGGAGATCATACTCTATGTGTTGTGCACTTTCCTGGCTCATGAACTATCCTTTGAAAATATGATTTTTTTAGTGTTGGCTTTATATCTCTTGCCATTTCTTGCACATTTAGATTTGCAATTTCACAGCCTGGTACTGTAAAAGAAACTATTAAAGCTAGCCGTGTTTCTAACCTGAGCAAGATACAAAATGAAGGCGCCACACCCGCTCTGAGTACGTCTCCTTTCCTTTCCACGCAGTTTAGGGTTTAGAATCTGAGGTGTATATAATAATTTAAAAATCAACAATCAAGGAAGGTTGACATATTGGTATAGGGTTGCCGAGGCAGAGTGGAAAATGGGAGCATTTTCTTCTCTGCTCATTCCTTTGCCCTTGTCAACGACGCCTACCCCGTCGGCTTGTTTGATTGACCAAGACTTGACTATAGGATGCTCTTACTCAAGGCTGGTTCCTCCTCTCTCCTCTACCCAATCGTATGTGCACACGCATGTACATACACTTAACATGAATTAAAATTTTTTTTAAAGTGTGTTGCACTTCAAAAAAAGTTTTAAATTTCTTTTAGGGGGAAGGTAATTAGGTTTACTTATTTATTTAATTTTAGAGGAGGTACTGGGGATTGAACCCAGGACCTTGTGCATGCTGAGCATACCCTCTACCACTTAAGCTATACCCTCCCCCGCTTAACAAGGATTTTAACGTGTGAGAAAGCTCTGGTTTGAGTATACAAAGCTAAGGCTCAAATCTTCCAGAAGAGAAATTTATTAGGAAAACATCAGTCCACTTCTTCCTGTGTTTTGTTTCCACAATACAAACTTATAAATTAAACTATAAATATTTTATTTAATACTACTTTCTTTCAACATGTACTCCAGAAACCATATCAACCAAGATAGACCCTTTTAATATTCTCCATGATAGAAGCCTCCACTCTATCCTGTATTCAAATCATCTCAATATCCCTATGCCCATTTTCTGTATCTGTGGAGCAGAACATAAATATTGTCCAAAACTGGAAAGATTTCTTCTCTCCTCAAATAGCATAAGGAAATGACTGATGATCTTTCCTGTGGCAACAATTCATGTGTACTTTTCTTGGGCTATTGCTAAGGAATTCCATCTTATTTATTCAAGTGGTCTATCCTTAATAAAGTTTGATTAAAATGCTTGAAGAATTCAGGAGGAAAAATTTGCAAACTAATTTGTATCTGAAACAGAAAGACAGATTGGCTTAAAAGAAACTTACCCTGTATTGTATTATCCCCTTTTTAAAAAGCTTGTATTCATAATCAATGTAGTTTTCTTGCAACAATATAATTTTCTTGCAAAGTCTCTTCCTGCATGGGGCGGTTGTGGTAAAATCCAGTTTGTTGATTAGCTGATATCCAAGCAACGCCATGTGATGAAAAAAAGAGCTGGGGAAATTTGGCTGCATGCCTTTCTCTGCTTCTGGACAATATTCAATTGCACAGTTTAATCTTTTTCTTCCAAATTTGTATCTAATCAAGTGTCGACTTCTAAATCTACCATTATATGCAGACATAGGGAGGAAAGTGCATGCAGACAGAGAGGCTGAATTTTAAAATTAAAAAAAAAAATCTATCAAGGCAACAGGCTGTATATTTCTCAGATTTGGAGTCAGTAACCCCCATCCCCATTGTTCAGAACAATGAAGGAATAATTTCTAAATACAGAGGTACAGGCATGAATTTGACTATGGTAATCTATGGAATTGTCCTATATGTTATTTATTTATTTTATTAAAGTAGAGTTGATTTGCAATGTTGTGTTAGTTTCAGGTGTACAACAAAGTGATTCAGTTATACAGTTAAACATATATATATATTCTTTTTCAGATTATTTTCCATTATAGGTTATTACAAGATATTGAATATAGTTCCCTGTGCTATACAGTAGGTCCTTGTTTATCTACTTTATATATAGGAGTGTGTATCTGTTAATCCCAAACTCCTAATTTATCCTTTCCCACACCCCTTTCGTCTTAAGTAATCATAGTTTTTTTTTTCTATGTTTGTGAGTCTATTTCTGTTCTATAAATAAGTTCATTTTTAATTTTTTTAGATTTCACTGTAAGTGATATCATATGGTATTTGTCTTTTTCTGACTTACTTCACTTAATATGATAATCCCTAGAATTTGACCCTTGATTAGATACAAAATTTGGAAGAAAAAAAGATTACACTGTGCAGTTGACTGTTGTCTCTGTATGTTACAATAATGTTCCTGTCTTACTTTTTGGAGGAGTACGATATTCTCCATATTTGATCTTGGATAGAGGCTGCATGATAATGAATTATGGCACAAGATTCTTGCTCACACTGATATCATCAACATAAGCTTCACATTTTAACCTGACTCATGAGAGCAATCTTATCCCTTCCTCTGGGCTAGAGTTATTACTACAGACTTCCTTTCTTTCTTGAGAATCCTCTCTCGGAATGCCAGAGTAGCTACTAAAAATGAAGAGTTCCTAGAGAAATGGAGGAAGAAATACCAAGAGGAAACTACAGATTCAAAGTTCTTAGGCGGTTAATGAGAAGAAAAATATAGGGAGATAAAAGTGACGAATTGAATCACTCAGAGAAAAAAGAAAGGACTCATCAGACACAAAAAGTCTGCATGTTTCCCAATAGTTTAAATGCAGACCTTCTAGGGGATAAACATGGTACAAGCAAAGGTCTATAAATGCCCCTGAATGCTACAAAACCTCTCACTGGATCTGAGAGGTTGGTGATTGTCTATGAGAGACAAAGAACAGTTGTTTGCAGAGTTGACGTTGTTAGTTGAGTCTCCCTTGAATGTTTTTCCAGGATATGATGAAATGCCTTCGAGGGCATCCCACATCTGCTGACTGTTACACACACATGCTGATTCATAGCAGCCCGCGTCTGTCCTGCCCAGTCGGGAAAACAGAAACAGATCTAGCTGTTTGACAGAGAGGGAGTTGAACGGAAGGAACATGATAGTTTTGGAATGGGCTACGGGAGCAAAACAAGAAAGCTTAGCTTATCCCAAGATTGGCCATTGCCCTAAACTGTATCGCAACTTAAGCTGCAGGATGAGAGGGAATATGATTTTGCCCTGTGCCACTGAGGCTGGGACACTGTCGGGACACTGCTGCCCGAGACCTGGCACTCACCTGCGACTCTGGCTTCTGTGTTCTTTTCAAAACCGCTGTTGTGACTGTTGCTGTCACCACCATCACCATCCTTGCTGTTCCTACTGCTATGCGGTTCCTGCTGCCGCCCTGTTGCAGATGCAAGCAGAAACCATTCTCCTTCCCTTTCCTGCCTCCCATTGGCTGCCAGCTGGCAAGGGATTCTGCAAAATGTATTTTGCAGTCTTCCCACTACTGTGATAATAGAAGGGTAAGCATAAAGCTGAGAGATAACGGACACCCCAACACAGGGGAATGCCAACAACAAAATCTAAGAGGTACTTCCTGCATTTGTGAAGTTTGGCAGAAAGCTGAAGGTCTTGTACATATACCCCATGTGTGCCGAATATCACGGAAGTTTGGAATTTTACAAGAAGACAAAATAAAAGATAATTACCTAGCTCTATAGATGGTGTCAAAGAATGAGATGTAAATTTTTGAACAATAACATAAGGATTAAGAATGATGAAAAATGTATACCATCAGTTTTGGGCAAAGAAATTTCCCATGAAATGAAGAATTTCCCTATGACCAGCTAGACTTTTCAAAGAGAATTAAAACTGACTGCAAAAAAAGAATAGAAACACCTAACATCTAATTACTATTCAAAATATAATTTTGACAATTAGTAAAGATGTATACTGTTTCATAGATGAAACATTGGTGCAGCAATGGGACACAGTGCTTAAGACATCGGTATAGCGACATTCCAATGTTTAGAACACGGGTAATAGTGTTTTTATAGAATGGCAGGATAAACATGACCTCCTGGTGAGGTTACCAAGTGAGGAAAAGGGACCCATGAATGGAAGCCAAGATGAGAGTAAACCCTAATTCAAAGACTCCAGTCTGCTAGGACCAGAGGCAGAGTATCACTGTCCATCACTGAGATGAGTACTTCCCAGGAAAACCACGAACCTGAGAGGAAGTTATCTCCTCGTGTCCTTCCTCTCCTGCTTCTTCTCCAGGATCCCCTTAGCTGCAGGGCTCTTCGTGGGAATGACTCTGCCAGGCGTCCTCCCTCGGCTACCCCAAGCCCTCAGGAGGCATCAGTGCACCGAGATGAAGTGAAGGAAATAAGTGTCCTTTCCCCCACTCTGTGCTGCTGGTTATCACCTGGATTCCTATTTCCATTCAGAGCTTTCACAGTCTTTGTTGGACTCTCTTTCACATGAGGCTAGGAATTGGGGCTCCACTGGGCTCAGTGGGGTTTGGTGGGGTTTGGCATAGGGGTTGATCTGGTTTTTCGCCTCTCATCTCTTCACAGAAAACTCCTACTTCTCCAAGATCCCAAAACAAAAGCTCTTACACTCGCCAACCCCTTGAGGGTCGCTGGTTTCACAGCGAGGAAACTAAGAACCCCAGTTTGAGCTATAAAATCCACTCTTAGTGAGTGAAAGCTACTTTGGACACTTAGAAACGGGGATTAGCAGCAAAGGAAAGCTGCGTATGGCCATGTATGTGCTAAGGACTGTAGGAAAACAGAGTCATAAAGTTCAGAATTAACCTAAAATGGAATGTAACTCAAGGAAGTGTCCAGAGATTTCATATTTACTATATAATCCCAAATAGACTCTATGGAATAAGAAGGTTAGGACATCAAAAGCAAATATAGTAGGTGCCCTGGGTACTTGCAAACAATTCAAGACTCACGGCCAGGTGTTTCTTGACAACTGTAGGAATTCACAAAGAATTCTTTTTCATTAGGAATTAGCAATGGTCCTTTGATATTTAATAGTAGAGCCAGGACTGAAACCTATAGTTACCTGAAATATCTGTGATTTCTCCCCCTGGACTCGAGAATTAAAAGGGAATTCAAGCAACATACATGTCACTATAATAGAAAATTACCCCTCCTAACCAGCCATTACCCACAGACAAAATTCGTGCATCTTGACTCTCTGTCCTTGGGGTACGTTTTGTTTCCTTCTGGAATACTGCTTGATTGAACAAGGAGAGGCTTTAGAGACTTATGGACATGATTCTGGAGCAGGATATTAGTCTTGTTATACCAAATCATTGACCTTCTAATAAGGCTCCTGGGAAGGCTTCATGCAAATAGGTGCCAGCAGGCCAGTCCCATCAGTCCTCAAACCTGCCCAGCATTTCCTGATTCACAGAAGATATGGGTGTGAAGCTTAGGTCCTTGCCCGTGAAAACACTCTCCCCATGCACTGTGATCTTTTTAAAAAAGTGGATGGAATAAATATAGCATCTACCCCTTGACAGTGGGTTAACAGAGCAACCCTTTTTGACTGAGATGTAATTGACACATCATATTAGTTTGAGATGTACAACATAATCATTCTATATTTGTATATATTGCAAAATAATCACTACAATAAATCTAGTGAACATCCATCTTTATATAAACGTTTAAGAGATCAATACCAAAGGCAATGTTTTGAAACAAAAGTCATTTCCTTTTGCTGTTGTTGTTAATAGGGGTAGGGTTCTGGGACTTTCAGATGTTGCAGACCTGGTACTTTCGCAACTGACAAGGTGCCTTGTGAAATCCTCATGGACAGATAAATACAATTTGAAACTCATTAAAAATTTATACTAGAGGTGCCAATTAATGGTTCACTGACAACCTAGATAGGGTTTTGGTGGTGTGCCCTGATCTATTTCACAGTTTTACCAAAGTCTTAAATGAAGACATGGTAGGCAAGCTTACTAAGTTTTCAGATGACAAAGATCTAGTTTCCAGATGACAGCAATCTAGGTGGGATGGAAAACACAGGGGATGGCAGAACCAAGATATAAGATCTTGACAAGTTAAAATGATTGGCTGCATCTAATGGGATGAAATGTAATAACAATAAAAATGATAATCTGCATCAGAGTTTCTGGTTGGAAAAATACAGAAATGAAATTCGGAGTTTAGTAGCAAGTCAGGCAGAGGGGAAATAAATGCAAGATGAAGTTGCTAGAGGGATTCATGAGTGTGTAAGCTACATCAACAGAAGTACAGTTTCTAAAACAAGAGAGAAGCTGGGACTGCCATGGTGCGCTTTGTGCTGCAGGGTTGTATCCACACAAAGGACACAGGCAAAGTAGAGTGTGTGGCTAAAACAGAGGTGCTATGTCATATGCATAAGATCTACTGAATCTGGAAAAGCCCTATGGCAGAAGGGGCTGAGGTGGACAATAATGCCTCATGAAATATTTGAAGGACTCTCACATGAAAAACTTTCCAGTGTTAATGAGGTATAATTGATACACATCACGGTATGAATTTAAGGTGGACAGCATCATGGTTTGACATATATATTGTGAAATGGTTCCATAATAAGTTTAGTTAGCATCCATCATCTCATATAGATACAATACATAGAGAAAGCAAAATAGGAAAAAAACAATTCTTGTGGTGAGAATTCTTAGGATTTACTCTTAGTAATTTTCATACGTATCACACAGCATCATTAACAGTAGTCATCATGTTGTACATTATATCCCTAGTACTTATTTATCTGGTAACAGGAAGTTTTCACCTTTTGACTACCTTTCCCCCATCCCCCTACCCCACCCCCTAGCCTCTGGTAACCACAAATCTGACCTCTTTTTCTATGAGTTTAGTTGGGGTTTCTTTGTGTGTTTTTTTTGTTTTGTTTTATTTTTTCAGATTCCACATATAAGTGAGATCATACAGTATTCGTCTTTCTCTGTATGACTTATTTCACTTAGCATAATACCTTTGAGGTCATTCATGCTTTTGCAAATGGCAGGATTTCCTTGTTTATTTTGCTTTTTTATGGCTGAATAGTATTCCATCACATATACATACCACAACTTCTTTATCCATTCATCTGTCAGTGGACACTCAGGTTGTTTCCATGTCTTGGCCATTGTAGGTAATACTGCAGTGAACATGGCAGTGCAGATATCTTTTTGAGTTAGTGTTTTCATTTCCTTTGCATAAATACCCAGAAGTAGGATTGCTGGGTCATATGGTAGCTTTGTTTTTAATTTTTTGAAGATCCTTCATACTGTTTTCCACAGTGTCTATTCTAGTTTACATTCTCACCAACAGTGCACAAGTGTTCTCTTTTCTCCATGTTCTCACCAGCATTTATCTCTTGGCTTTTTTTTTTTTTTTTTTTTGATGACCATTCTAACAGGCATGAGGTGATGTTTCATTGTGGTTGTGATTTGCATTTCCCTAATAACTAGTGATGTTGGGGCTCACACATTTAGAATAAATTAGACTTACTCTGCATATCCTTAAAAATTAAAAATTAAGGTCAAGAGGTAAAAACTACAGTGATACAAATGTCTGATTAAATAAGCAACCTCAGGAAAGAATGAGCTTCACATTCCAGTCAAGAAAAGTAGACTCACTTGATGAGAATGCTTTACAGGGTATTTAAGCATTACTTTGGGTCCCTGACTCTCTAATTCTATTATTCCACATGCCATGCATTAGCCAAAATGCCCTGTCTCGGCAGCACTCCCGTTGTACCATCTTGCCTCTTACTGATCCTGTCCATCGTTCTCGCTATAAGCTTCAGCATTCTGTGCTTTGATAGAAATATCAAAATTGGCGAATTCTTATATATACAACTGTTGCTTTCAGTGCAGCATTCTAGGCACCCTTCATACATGAACTCATTTAAGCCTTGTGGCAGTACTATGAGTCATGTACTGGGGCTGCATCTCTATTCTACTTCTGAGGAAATGAAGTGGGTGAAGAGAGGGTAAATGACCTGCCCCTATTCTCACAGCTGGAAAGTAGCAGAACTAGGGCCTGAACCCAGGCTGTCTCCCTCCTGTTTAGCCCTGAAATGAGGAGTCAATGGAACGGGCTTTTCTCTCCTCTTCCTTTTACACAGGAATCTCACTTTTGTCATTTCTGTCCCATTTGTGGTGAGATAGGGGGCGGATCATGAGAGCCCTTGGAAGATAGCCAAATCAAAAAGTAACTTCTACCACACATGGGCTATTTCACTGTGGAGAGTAAATGTACGCTGGAAGTGAAGGAAGATTCTCTGAGGGAAATGAAGCTTTGTACCCATCAGTGTGGTGATGGGGACTATGGTTCCCTGGGGGGACATCCTAAATGCTTGGGTGTCCAATGCATTAGCTGATAATGTTGACTGCATGAGCCAGTGAAGTCATACACAACAACGCAATCCATGGCATCTGGTCACCAATCAGAAATAACTCAGGGAGTTGTCAAGTATGTTAGCTTATGTTATGAAAACTAGAAATCTTAGCGGTAAGTTTCACTTAGGATACATTCAGCTGCAGATAACACAGCCGCCCCACAAATCATGGTATAAACAAACCGGGATTTATTCTTCTCACTTTGCAAGAAGTCAAGCAAGATGGTTGGTGGTGTTAGATCAGGAATTCTAGGCTGGTGTCTGCGATTCTCTGGGCCTTCTCCTCGGGGTCATAAGCTGGCTACTTCAATCA
Source organism: Camelus bactrianus (assembly GCF_048773025.1). Taxonomy (NCBI): domain Eukaryota; kingdom Metazoa; phylum Chordata; class Mammalia; order Artiodactyla; family Camelidae; genus Camelus; species Camelus bactrianus. Next base: position 20,058,140 of record NC_133552.1, read on the forward strand.
AAGTCAAGATGGGACCCTGAGGAGAAAGTTTATCTCTGTGCACCTTTCTCTTATCAGAGACGAAAACCATTGCTCAGAAGCTTCTCTGCTAATCTTGCTAATCTTGGGAAAGGCAGGTGTTATCAGTCAGCTGTTTCGATAACTGCTGAGCAAAACACTGCAACCTCATCTCGGAGACTCACAATAACACACATTGACTTCTCTCTCATCAGCCAGGGCCACTGTTCCACGGTCTCGCCTTCTTATGAGACCCTAGCTACCCAAGGTATAGCTCCTCATGGCAGAAACTCTTGAGAGGCAAACCTTGGCTTGGAACCAGCAAATTCTTATTTCTGCTGCCTTCCAAGTCCAAAATCAATGGGACAGGAAAGGATGCTTTTCTCAAGGAGGTCATGGAGAGGGAGTGAATATTTGATGAAAGGTAATGTAATCTGTCACAAAAGGTCTGGATTTAGACCAGGGGCTGGGTTGACCTTGCTGAAAGCCAAAGGATATTTATCCAATCTTAAACAAAGATGGAAGGCTGCTATCCAGAAATAAAAATGAAAATGTCGTGTAGATGGGTAAGGAACAGTGTCAAAAGTGTCTGCCATCAGGGAAGGATTCGATCCCAAAGGAATTTTTATAGTTCTATCCACACCTTAAACTATCAAAGCATTTCGTGGTAGTGTGTTTAAACAGGTAATTGTCTTTTTCTGCTTCCCACCTCCAGGGACAGAGAGGAAGATGATGAGGGAAATTGTCATTTATTATGTGTCTAATATCTGCCCCAAACAGTGCTGGGAATTTAAGATAGACTATTTTATTTATTCTTCATAATGCTTTGAGATAAATATTTTTACAATAGTTTTAAGGAGGAAAAAAATGAGGCTTTGAGAAGTAACTTGACAATTTATACATGTACCATACAGGGTGGAGCCAGGATTTATAACTGGGTTTGTCTGGCACTAAGGCTGTAAAGCCTTTCTGTTATACCATGTTGTCTTTTCTGCATTTTGTTCAATTTGTTTAGAGCTATTTCTAGAAGATTCTGTGTGGAGTCTCATAGAAGAAACTTAATTATCCTCAAATGGGATAATTCTTTATTTGTGTGAAATCAATAATTCTGTTTCTCTAAGTTGTTGCCTCTCCAGGTTAAAAAATAGTTTCTTCAATAATTCCTTTTATTATATGTGTAAGCCTTGTAATAGCCATGTTTTAGGAGGCCGCCAGGTAGTCAGATGTAGAAGAAGAACGCTTAACTGAACAATCAGGACTCATAGCTGCCTGGTTAATCACAGAAAGGCAATTAATATACAAGTCATTTAAAAAAATGATACTTACATGTCTTAAATGTATATATTTTAAAATTTAAAACATATGTAAGTCCACTTTCTAACTTTTTGAGGTAGGGCTAAGGTCTTTTTTTTTAATACAAGCAGTAGTTTTTGGTAGGGGCACTAAAACTCCTGTGTTTATTATAAGGAGCATTTGAAACTGTTCAGAGAGGGCTCTTCAATGGTCACAATGACTGGGATGTGCTTGTGGACCAGAGATGCTGAATGTTTCAATGCTATGCAGTCCTGCAGCATAAAACCTCTCACCTAGGATGTCAGTAAGACTCCCATTGAGAAGATTTGGATCATTTAGCTGATGGAATTTCATGTTAACTCAAATCAAACAAGCTCTAATAAATTATCTATGATTTCCAATCTTGGTTCTGGACAATTGAGGGAGCTCTTGGAAGACACTTGTGAAGCAAACGGGATACGGAATCCTCCTAGCCTGTAATTATTATTATTTTTTCCTCTTCTTCTTTGCAACTATCTTACCCAGATCTAACTGGGCAGCACATTTTTTTAGTGACACATTTTAAAATTCTTTCTAAGCATTCAACTAGGTAGAAACCACTCTTGTAATCATTTGTAGAAATCACTCTTATAATCATTCTTTGTAATATTTAATTAAAAACATTCAATTACAATTAACAAAAGCAATATCATCCACAGGTTTGGGTCTTTTAACCCTGTCTCAGTTATGCGATATGCCATTCACAACCGGAAGAGCAGCTTAATGAGACACAGCTTTGCTAGTATTATTATTTTTCTTGCAGGCAATGAGATAGAGCTTTTCATCCTTGCTCAGCCTGCTCGTATTACTGCATGTGGATCTAGTGATCCGATTCCATCCAGACAGTTCAGCTTGGTGACGCTGACTTGGAAATCTTTTATGATGTTGCCTCTTATTATCTTCTCTCCATCTTCTTCCCTGCGCTCTGCTCCTTAAGTATCAGCACAATCGTCAAAACTCTGGCCTCTCACTTCATCTAATGTTGGAGATTGGACCTACCGGGCGTCACCTTCAGCCCTTCCAAAACCCGCAGCTAATTAATATTACCGCCTCTCATTTGGTGATTTGGCCATCGTTGTGATCTGAGCTCCCTAGTTATTTTGAGATCAAGTTAGAAACAGTCAAGCCCAGAGGTTAAAATCTCTGACTCTTGAATCAGAAAACCCCGAGTTTGCAGAATGGCACCACAATATTCTGTCTGTGTAATGTTGCGCAGGTTCCCTGACCTTTCAAAGTTTTAACTTCCTCAATTCTGAGACGGTTATTGCAATGGATTCTCTATACTAGGGGTATTCTGAGCATTAAATGAGATAATTAAATGAGATCCAGCAAGTGTCCCATCCGTGAGCAACCTGGATAGTGCTAATCTGTCAAGCGTGCGTCTAAGAAATTTACATATATTGTCCTGTTTAAACCACACATCAAGCCCATGAGCTAAATACAATTAGTCCTCCTTCACAGATGAGAAATCTGAGACACAAAGAGTTTAATGGCTCGAAGTGACATAGCTATTAAGTGGTCATCCCAGGAGTTAAACCCAGGCTGGGCTGGCCCCGGAGTTTGCCATGCTGACTCTTCAATGGTAGCTCCGACTCTGGGTGTCACTGGCCACACCTGCATAACCTTGAACATGGAGAAAGACGGAGGCTCCCATTTGGCATGAGGTCATTCTTCCTGCATTCTCCCACTGTGCACTCCCCTTTCACCTTTCCTGTGCAGAAGGTAAATTATGAACCTCTCCCCTCTGCCTTGACACTCATACTCTGCCCCTCCTTCATCTCTACCACACTGAGAACTTCCTGTGTTGCTCCGTGCCTCTAATTTAGCGTTAGCACCTGACAGGGCATAAAAGGACACGTTTTAGGGTAGGCTGTGCGGTTCTAAACTCCTCGTAACTCTCACTGTGCTCTTCTGGACCACCTTAGTTTGAAAATGGCCATTCCAAACATTTCCCCTTGAGCTAGACACCACGTGAATGGCCAGAGCACAATCTGACAAATCTAGTAACCAGATTTCTTTTTTAATTTAAAAATATTTTATTATTTTTTCCTTTTTTTAAACAATTTTACTGAGTTATAGTCATTTTACAATGTTGTGTCGAATTCCAGTGTAGAGCACAGTTTTTCAGTTATACATGAACATACATATATTCATTGTCACATTTTTTTTGCTGTAAGCTACCACAAGATCTTGTATATATTTCCCTGTGCTATACAGTATAATCTTGTTTATCTGTTCTGCATATGCCTGTCAGTATCTACAAATTTCGAACTCCCAGTCCGTCCCTTCCCACCCCCTCCCCCTTGGCAACCACTATTTTTTCCTTTTTTAAATTGAAGTATACTCGATTTACAACGTTGCATTAGTTTCTGGTATACAGTACAGTAATGCAGCTATACATACATGTATATATATATATATATATATATTCTTTTTCCTATTCTTTTTCATTATAGATTATTGCGAGATATTGAATATAGTTCCCTGTGCTATACAGTAGGACCTTGTTGTTTATCTATTTCATATATAATAGTTAGTATCTGCAAATCCTGAACTCCCAATTTATCCCACCCCCTACATCACCAGATGTTACCCTGTTCTTTATACCTGCCTAGAGACCTTGGTTTCCTTAGAAGCCACATCTGGATGAACTATGTTGAATCATAATAAATTTACAATCAACTAAACCATCAAAGATAATTTTCCTAGAATGCTCATCTTCTTTCTGTAATGGTGAAATAGATATTTTGCTACTTTTAACCCTGCTCCATTTTTTTTATTACTAATTTTGCACTGGCATTTAACCCTGTCAAAGTAATTTTGATTATGGTCTATGTTATCTTTCTATTATATTAAGTACTTCTAAATGCTTGCACTATGTGACATTCTTATGTGTGTGGTGTTGGTTCTCAGCAAAAATCTAGACTTTCATAGCAAACAGCTAATTCGTAAGCATCTTAGAAAACAAGATGGGTAAAGGGGGTCGAAAGGTACAAACTTCTAGTTATAAAATAAGTAAGTCCTGGGATGTAATGTACAGCATGGTAACTGTATCTAATACTATTGTATTGCATATTGGAAAGTTGCTAAGTGAATAGATCTTAAAAGTTTTCATCAAAAAAAAAATATAACTCTATATGGTGACAAATGTTAACTAGACTTATTGTGGTGGTCGTTTAGGAGTATACACAAATACTGAATCAGTGTGTTGTACACCTGAAACTAATATAGTGTTATATTTCAATTATACCTCAATTTTTAAAAAGTGGGTTTGGACTATCACACAGATTTAAGTCTGAGGACCTCTACAGACCTTTAGGTCACTCCCTTCACCTTGCTGAACTTGAGGGCCTTTATCTATAAAATGGACACAGTAATCATGTGAGGACTAAATTAAATAATATGTATAAAGTCCTGGGCACCATGCCTGGAATTTGTTAATCCCCCAATAAAAGGTAGCTATAATGATTATGTTATGGCAAACATGAATATCAAAAATGAATATCCAAGAATATTCACCTTCTTGGTCATACTCAAAGGAGTTTGGATTCCAACTAATGAAAAGCAAACAAACTAAAAAGATAGTGGCCGTTCAGAGCCAGCATGAGCCCACTGGGACCATGTCACTCCAGGCTAACCTTATTTCCTGTTCAGTAGAGTCATTACTCAGAGCAAAGCCATATACAAACTGTGTTGTGGATTTCTTCAGGGTACTTGACAAAAGCTCTGATTGTGTTACTGTGAGTAAGGAGGTGAACTATGATTTTTTGGAACAGTATGTCCTATAGGGGAATTCATAGTTCAATGAATGTCTGTTTCCAAAAAGTACTGATGGATGACTTTAGGTCAACCTAGATGATGTCTTTATGGGAGAAGTTAACAACTCAATACGAGTTTTGTGTTGTTCAACCTTTGTATCCAAAATTTGCACCATACTATGCATGTATGATAGCAGTCCATTCTTATTACTGTTTGAAAATTAGGATGCTTTTTTCATCTTTCCCTTCTGCTATTCAAGAGTGCCTATCGTGGTCCTGTTGTTGATCAAATGTACCTTTTGTACCTGGAATGCCATTTAGCTGGGTCTGGAGATGTGAGCTCATATGAGTGCATGCACTGAATTGCAATTCTCCCCTTTTCTCTGAATTTTTCTGAATTGCAGTTCGCTCCTCTTCCACCCTTTCAAGGTACCATTTTCTTTTGCTTATTGGACAAGACAGAAGCAAAACCGGAGTTGAGTAATTTTGCTGTCATCTGTTAAACTGTACTCAACATTCCCCAGCCGTCTGTGTGCTTGTCTGATTCTTATTCTTCTCACCTCTCACGGTTTAAAATTCTTTTCTGTTGTTCTGATGTTGTTTTCAAATTTCAGCTCATTCTGGAATTTTCCCTCTCTGACACCATTCTACAGGTCTACAGGTCCGGCCATTTATTCAGCAAATTTATGAAGCACACATTCAAATGGAGGAAGAAAGACAATAAATAGCATAACCAGGAGAATTATATCACATGTTATAAGTATAGAGGGAAAATAAAGGAGAGCAGAGATTTGGAGAACTGGCTTAGGGGCTGACTTGCAATTTTAAATAGCGTGGCCAAGGAGCCTCAGTGAACCAACATCCTTTGTGTTAAGACTTGAAAGCAGTGTGCAGTGAGCTAAATTTTTGAGATTGATGTTAATTCCATGCCTCTTCTTTCCTTTTTTGGCCATAGGCTCTTATGTTCTGAATCAATTGTGGACGCATGTTACATTATACCCTGTCAATTTCCATTAATATCTCCCCTTTCTCATTTCATCTTTGTGTCCAGTTCTGAATTTCAGCTGCCAGATAATCCTTTCTTGCCACATAGTAGGCACTTACCAAATATTTATTGAATGAATCAATAAAGGAACAAAGGCTATTAACTCACAATAGAAGGTGGCAACTAATAACTGATTTTGAAGCCTCCAGGAATATAGGCTCTTAAATGGAACCGTTTGAAGTACTTACAACGCAAGACCTGTGAGCAGACTAGAGGCACAGCAGGTGTGGATCTGGAGTTCGGGGCTGTACCCTTCCTGTGCAAAGCCTTGAGAAGTGCCTTTGGTTAAGTAGGCATAGAAGTTCACTCCATGAGCTGCCCCTGCACTTGGGAACTGTGCATTCAGACATTGATTCTGTGAGAATAGGAAGTGGGAAAATCACCCATGAGGTATTTTTCCATTTAGCTTTTAATCATCTGAGTGAGCTTTGCTGCTGGTCACCACAAAACAAACAGCCAGCAGTTTTTCCCAGGGTCCCACATCTTGGGCGGGCTGAACACCAAAGGTCCTCGCCAAGTCCCTGCAATGAGTATGCTTTTCATAAGGAAAGAAAACAGAAACTCACAAACCATGGAATTCTGACGTACTGGGCGGGAAAACTTTCTGGGACATAAATTTTTTTTCTTCTCTTGGCTCAAAATAGGAAAACTGTGGAAATCAAATGCATTCTGTATTTTGTGAACATAGATCATGAGCAAAAGAAACTTAGAAGATAGATGACCATATAATTTATTGTTCCAGCTGGTAAACTCTTAAGAGTGCAAAGGACTCTATTAACCATCGCACTGGGAAAATAGGCATAAACCACAACTTTCTCAGACAGATCAAAATATATGGTGACCCTCTATGGAAGAAAAGTACTGTGGAAAAATGTGTGGGCGAAGTAGAGGTAAAACTTAATATTTTTCTCCTACTGCCCATTTTATGTATTTCTGATGCTGTTGTCCATAATTACAGAATCACCAAACCATGGAACTGCAAGGCTTACGTTGGGCTAACAGGTCACCTGTGCCCTACTTAAAAGATGACTGAGGACCAACAGCCTCAGCATTATCTGGAAGCTGATTAGAAATGCAGACCCTCTCCGGACCTACTGAACCAAAGTCTGTGTTTAAACAAGCTACCCTGGAGATTCGTATGCTTATTGAAGTTTGAGAAGCACCAACATAAGCCATTTAACAAAGAAACTGAGGTTCAGGGAGATTAAAAAATTTGAACAAGTTCCACTTGTTAGACTTAGAGCATCCTCTCCTGTCCCCTTCCAGGTACTTTTCCTTCTAATATGCATTGGTTCTCTCTTCTCTGTCATGCCTAAAGAAGCCCGAGATGGGCAGAATAGACCTGAAATCTGGTCCCGCTTCCATCTCAGATTCAGAGAAGTCACTGCATCCGGTTGCCTCATCAGTAGAAAGAGGAAATTTGACTAAGTTGACTGCTAAGTTTCCCTACAAGTTCTGAAGTTCCATAATTCTATGAGTTGTGGAGCATCCAAGAAGCCTGAAGCTAATGTTGCCAATCTGAAGCCTGAAGTTGCAAAAACTATGGTGTAGGACAAGTGTCTCGACTAATGCTTTTCATGAGGAAGACGTGTTGTTTATGATGAGGGACAGGAAGGGTGTTCTAGGAGGTCCAGTGGCAGCTACTACTGTCTGATGGGGGGACAAGGCAAAGAGGTGATATGGGATGTTTAAGACAGGGGAAAAATATAAGGCAGCTCTAAGCATGTTCTTAGTAAATTTAGACCATGGCATACAAAATAGCCCCTAAGTTGACAAGAGTTCTCCTCAGTTGGAGCTAGCTTATGTATGCATTGCCTCTGGGACTTTCCCTTCTCACCCTCGGGCACCGACGTGTGATGGTTAATCAGCTTCGCTGAGCTCAGGTACCAAGCTGTTTGCTCCAATTCCAATATAGATGGTGCTATGAAATTATTTTTCAGACATGATTAACCTTTAGAATCAGTAGACTTCAAAGAAGGAAGATTTTTCCTCCATAACATGGGTGGCCTCTTCCAATCAGGTGAGAGTCTTAAGAACAAAGGCTGAGGTTTCCCAAAGAAGGGACTTTGCTTCAAGACCATGAAATCGAAACTCTGCCTGAGTGTCCAGCCTGCTGGTCTGCCCTGCCGATTTTGGACTCAAGAATGCAGTGTCATCTCCTAGCCGAGTTTCTAGCCTGCAGAGCCCGCCCTACCCATTTGATAACTGCCAGTGCCCATAAATTGTGTGAGCCTGTTCCTTAAAATAAATCTGTCTGTCTGTCTCTCTCCACACACACACACACACACACACACACCCTGTTGTCTTACTGGTTCTGTTTCTCTGGAGATCCCTGCCTATTATAAGCAGCATTCCCAGATTTCTCTTAACTCCCATTTAACCAGAAGGTAATTGGCAGACAGACTTTGGGTGACCGGTTGATAAGTGTGGGAAGCAGAAAATTTATTAAATCCTGAGCAACAATGGCTTACTGTGTTTTAAGCCACAGTATCTGGGGCTGGTTTACTATGCGATAGTAGATCATCGAAACAGGTAACTGGCTCTTTTTCCTGAGAGAGAGGTGTGGGAAATCTCAAAGGAATTTAGACAACCTTACCTCCAAGGGTTAAGAATTAACTTCTTCTTGTTTCCAGTTAGCCCTTTCATAACCACTCTTCCTTATCAAAGGTAGAGACACAGAGGCTGCTAAGAGCCAAGTGAAGCACTGAGCTTAAAGGGAATGTGTTTCCTTCCGTCCATACATTTTAATCAAAGCAATGTCTCTTTCTCTTTCCATCACAGCTACAGATCTTGAATTTTTCTCTCCGTCTGCTGTTTTCGTGTGTGTGTTCGCTGAGAAGTATGCTCATCAGACACACATTCATTCCCTAGAAAGTTCCTTTCCCTTCTTTCCAGAGTTCATATCCTGTGGAACCTACTCTCCCCAGCGCCTCTTCGCGTCTTCTTTTTACCTTCTGTGTCCTTTGAACCGTCGCAGTCCTGTGAACACTGGTTCTCAAAGTGTGGACCCTGGGCTGGTAGCCACAGCATCACCTGGGAGTTTATTAGAAATGCAAATTTCAGCCTCCACTTCAGACCTGCTGAAGCAGGAGCTGGGGCTTGAGATCTGTTTTAACCAGCGGATTTCTAAATTACACTAAAGTTTGAAAACCACTGTCCTAGAGTGCAGTTTGGCAGACCATTTCTGTAAAGGACCAGAGAGTAAATGTTTGAGGCTTTCAGAGTCAGGTGGCCTCCATTATAACTATTCAACTCCTCTGTTTAACGTGAAAGCAGACACAGACAATATGTAAATGAATGAGTGCAGCTGAGTTCTGATAAAATATGACTGATGGGCACTGATATTTGAATTTCCTATGCTGTTCACATGTCACAAAATACTGCTATTTGTTTGATTTTTTTGCAATCACTTAAAAATGTGAAAATTATTCTTAGCTTGAGGGCTGCACAAAAGCAGGCAGTGGACTGCCAGCTTTAGTTTGCATATGCCTGCCCCAGGCCGTCGCTGGTTGGCCCTTACTCAGGATGCATTTTGCTGAAACATCCATCTTCAGTTCAGCATAGTCTCCCACACTCTCTAGGCCACTGATCTTTCCTGAGGCCATGTCGTGAGGAAATGGCTCAATATGGGAAATGGGGGTCTCACTAAGAAGAGGTCTGTACGTGGCCCTTCAGCCAGGGTCTTCCTTTGCCACCAGGAGAACGGACCCAACCTCAGGTCGGCCTTGATGGGAGTGGATTCAGGCCATTCCATGCCAAGAGTGGCAGCCTAGTCCATGGTGAGCTGGGCTCCACCACTGGCCCCCAAAAAGGCAGAAGTGTGGGGTAGAGATGGCCTCCTCGTTACCAAACACGAGTTTGTGTGCCCGATGCTCAGTGAGGCCAAACAAACTGAAATGTCAGAGTCTGGAGCAGAGAAAGGTTTATTGCAGGGCTGAGCAAGAAGAACAAGTGACTTGTGCCCCCCAAAATCCCAACCCCCCAAGGGTTTCAGCAAAGCATTTTTAAAAGCTGGAAGAGGGAGGGGAGTCCCAGGGTACGTGGTTAGTTCGTGCAGGATTCTCTGATTGGCTGGTGGTAATCAATCCCTAGATGTCAGAAGGCCTGGGGGCTGCATGCTCCTGATCATCAAGTAGTTAATTTCTTCCCTTTGGTGGTGGTTTTTAGCATCTGAAAGACTCAGAATATGCCTGAGATACACTATTACCTGGGGACTTCAGAAAGGAGCTACAGAAGAGGATAAAGGGGAGGGGTCTGTCCTGGGAAGGCCCCATAGGGTCCTGCTCAGTTACATCACCAGAGTCCTCCTAAGCAGGGATGCTCTTGGACCAGGCCACATCCCTCCAGCCACTCCCCTCTGGAGCCTTGTTCAGGGCCGGTTGCTCCCTTGGGGCTGGAATCACAGTGGTTTGTTTAGTGCCATTCCCAAATCACACCTTCTGGGTGGCCCAGGGAAGGAGAAATATGTGTCTTGGCAGAGCTCGGAGAGAGAGAGTCCAGGGAACAGTGGGCTGGGGAAGGTAACAACTGTTAGAATCTTCTCATTGTAAAAGAAAAAAAATAAAATAACCTGGAGCCCTGCTGCTCTCTGAAATGCCAACTTGGTTCCTCTCTTCCGTCCCGTTCTCCTCCCCCCACCGGGAACGGAAGACACAGACACCTTAGTGGCGCTGGTGTTTATTTTCCCACGCCGCACACATCATAGCCGCAAACCCTTGCAGCCATTTATTTAGACAGCTTCCTCCATCTCTGCTGCTGCTCTGAGAATTGCAGTGCTTCCAGGCTCCGGAGGTAAACAGCAAGCAGATGGAACTTTCCTTTTCTTTGGAACTATTAAAAGAAGCAAAGCATCTCAGGGCTTCTGGTTTCTGGCAAAGCTGAGGATTTTATTGTTGTTGCTGTTGTTACTGAAGGAAGGCAGAAAGGTGTTAAATTGGTGAACTTCTTTTCCTGCTTTAGAATCAGAACAGACTCCCTTCCTTGAAAAAGACTGTTACTGAGTCCAGATTTGTTTGGCTCACTGCACAACAGGCCAATACACTGGGGATGAGGTGTTGGGGCAAGGAATAACAATTTTATTTGGAAAGCCAGCAGACTGAGAAAATGGGGGACTAAAGTCCTAGAGAACCATCTTCCCCAAGTCAGAATTCAGGTTCCTTTTATACTAAAAGGGGAGGGGATGTGATTGGTTTTTGCAAACTTCTTGGTGTTGGAATCCTTTGTTCTTGCAGCTGTCCATCTAGGTCAGGTAATGATGTTCCTGTAAACCTCCAATAAGGCAAATGTTATTCTGTGCTCTGCAACTTTTTATCTCTACATGAATGGAAAAGTGTTCTACCCTTGAAGGTCAGAGTCCAGAGAATGGGCTGTCCTGTATATTTCAGGCTCTAGGCAACATCCTTTTACGAAAAGTTGCAGAACCAGCATGACTAAGCACAGGAAACATAGCACAGGGTTAGGGCTAAAGGAACAGATCTAATATGGAATCAGATTTGTTCTTCCCTATTACAAGATCAGGAACTCGGTACATATATCATCATCTTCAAGCTTCTTCATCTGGAGCTTGGAAACCACCCTAAGCAGAGTTCAGGGCACAGCTCAGCCTGAGCAAAGGGGTGGGTTCCTAACCAGGGACTGTGTCACTGTGTGTGCGTGTGTGTGTGTGAGAGAGAGAGAGAGAGAACAGGGAGGAGCCGGTAGAATGTTTGGGACAACTGTCATCATTAGCAGTTACTGTGACTGGGGCACTTCACACAAGAAATAATGAAATAGAGGAACGGAGAGATAAGTGACTTGTTCAAGGTCACCCAGTTAAGCGGCCAAAATCGATTGCAGTTCCCGATGTATTTGACTTGGTGGTCCCTCCCAGCGCCAACCAGGAGGGTTCTTTTCCTAAGGCCAGCTCTTCAAGGTACTGCATACTCTGTATTGTTCTAACAGCTTTATAATTAACTCATTGAATCCTCATTGTTGCATAGTAGACACCATTATTATCCAAATTTACGTAAGAGGCAATCAAGGTACAAAGGGAAAATCACTCCTCACATACATGGCCGGCAACTAGCTCAGGAATCTGAATCCCAACTGGCTGGCTTTAGAGCCTTGCTCTCAACCACACACGAGACAATGGGTTAGAGTCCCAGTTCTGCCACTTGGCTGTGTGATCTTTGGCAAGTTAAATAAAATCTCTGAACCTGTTTTCTCATCTGTATCATGGACCTACTAGGGTTAATGGTGACAAGTAAGTGAAACATCCCCTAAAAGCCTTCTTGCCAGGCAGGTAGGAGATGCTTTAATAAATGGAGATTGTTATTTATTTTTATGGATCTAGAGTCCATCCACGCTAATGGGAGGGAAACATGGGCTTTTGAGTCGTTGTAGTGATTTTTTTCATGCTAAAAAAATGCATGCTCATTATAAAAAAAAAATGCAGTAACAAAGAAAACAACGGTCTTGAAATTCCAGCAGAAAGAGATTAGCACTATTAACTTTGGGATATCCATTCTTTGGAGATCTTTTCTATGCATGTGTACATAATTATTTCTAAAAAATTGAGATTATAGTGTACATTATGTTGTACACTAAATTGTGTATTATGAGCGTATTTCTACATCATTAAATCATCCTCTAGAATGTCATTTTAAAGAATATATGCATTTTTCACTGTATGGTTACCCTATAATTTAAAAAATCAATTCCCTATTGTTGCATATTCTGGTTGCTTTCAATTTTTCTCCATTATGTAAGTAAAGCTTTGATGAAAATTCTTTTGGTAAGTGTATGAACACAGCCTTTTACATCATCTGAGAGTTAAGGATCAAATTTGAGATCGGCAATTGACCCCATTCTGGGCCACATAGTCACTGTGTAACCCTGAACAAATCACTCACCTTTTTTTTAAGTTTCACTTTCCTCAATGTCATAAATGAGGGTAACAATAATAATAACTGCCTCATGAAATGACTTTGAGAAAGAATTACATGGAGAGAATGAGCATAGACTTTCAATCTGTAACCGCCAGGTCAAATGCTATGCATATTTTTAAAACATAGGATAACATTGCTCTATTACCTTACAGACATTTATATTCCTGCCAGCAGTGTTAGACAGTATCCATTTCCTTGGAAACTTGGCAACATTAGGTGTTAACATGAAAAAACTGTGCAAACTTGATTGGCAAAAAAAAAAAAAAAAAAAAAAAAAAGATTCAGTGTTGTTTTCATCTGCATTTCATGTGGATTTGTAAATAAATATTTACCTACGTGAGCCATGTGATACCGCTGCCTGAGGAAAGAGGCAGTGGATGAGTGAACAAAAATACTGGGAAAGAAGGATGGCAGAGAGTTATAATATATGCAGGTGATGGGGACAGGCAGGACTTGGAGGAATAACACTTTATAAGCATCTTAACTGCCTCCAGAGACCTGATCTCCATTGGTTGTCCTGGAATTGAGGCAGCCCAAATCTAGTGCTTGGAAACCGAGTCTCAGTTGGAGGATGGACAAGAAAGATGAAACCACTCTTCACAGGCTGGTTTGCAACATGCTTCCAAACACCTCTGAACCCTGCTCCCTGCATGGTGGGCGGATCACACCTCTGTGTCGGGTGCCTTCTGCTTCCCACTGTCACAGTCATGGATTGAAGGAGCAGTGGGACCCAGACTGCCATTAGCGGATGATGCAATTCCTCTGGAAGCTGCCAGGAAGAAAGGGCAAACCAACCTCTGTGCATTAACGAGATTAACTTCTTCGTGGCTTTATTCCAGCTTGGAGGAAAATAAGCAAGATGGAAAAGAGGATGAGTTCAGCCTTCATAGACCTAATTCATCAGACTTCCAGAGTGTCACACCCACCCACCCACAAATAGTAATGAAAGGTATTTTCAATGATGTTGAGTTCATCTATTGATTTATTTCTTGCCTGAGGACTTTTGCAGTGTACTTGTTACCCCGACCTAAAACCAGGGCTGCCTTTATTCATGTAGTCATGCTTAACACTGTGGAAGCAGAGATACACAAAATACGGTATTGTCCTGAAGATGCTCCTAGTCACCTGGGGAAATCCTCGCCTACTTGCAAGTATTTGCAGCTCAGTGCTTTAGAAAACGTAAGTATGTTTAAAAATAATTATATAATTGATAGCAGGTCCCAAACAGCGCCCAGTGGCTCACCCCGTCTTGAAGGACCACGATGAGTATAAAGCTAGGGCAGGTACAGTTCCTGATGGAAGAGGGACTTTCCTGCCCTGAGAGGCACCAACTGGCCTGTGGCCTTCCTCTGCCGGGTGTTGTCCACACTGAATGCTGCTGGTGGTCACCTCTCAGACCCCCAGGGAGCTGCCCCACCCTGTGCCCCATCTTCTCTTCTAAGACCACTTCCAAGCCCGCTCGCTCTGCCCCACTGGTGGGCGGGCCCAGGTATCCTCACTGCCAACCTTCTTTCTCAGTCTCCCAGACATTCCAGTACTTTCTAAGCACCCGCCTCTTGGCAGACGAAACCAGTGGATTTCCTTTAGATGGTAGATTCCCCCATGCCTTGCTTTTTGCCATCGTCCCCAAGGAAAACCTTGGGTCCTCTATTTCCCCAGGGTTTCCCCTGACTGTCCAGCCTCTCTGGTCATCGGCCTTCCCTATCCCTTCTGTTTGTCTGGCCTCCTTGTTCACCTCCAGTAGCTGGTCTATTGTCACGTCTCTCTGATTCCACCTCCAAAATATCTCTCAAGTCTGCTCACCTCTGATGATCGCGGGCACCGTCACCCTCTGTCAAGTACCATCCTTGCTCTCCCAGACTCTTGAGATTTTCAGTCACCACATTTTCAGTTTTGTTCCTCTTCAATTCATTCTTCCCTCCAAGCTGGGAGAACTGGAAATACTTCAGTGGCTTCCTTTTGCTTTTAGGAAAGTCACAAATCTCTAACACTGCCTCTATGACCGTAGTCCCTGTATCCACCTTTAGCTCCATCTCACCCTTATTCCCTGGGCTTCTGCCCCCGGCCATGGCCAACTTTCAGTTTGTCTGCCGCATGGCCTCCACATTTGTTGTGTTTCCTTCAGTTTGGACTACTCTCCCATCCCCCACTGAATTCCTCTGCATCCTTCAGGTCTCCATCCAAAAGTCACTTCCTCATAGATGTCCTTCCTCATTTCCCTGACCAGATCACATCCCATACACATTCTTAGTTCTCCATGTAATTTGTCCTTCCTAAAGGCTTTTCCACAATTCATAAACTTGTATTTACATAATTATTTATTGTGTAGCCCATTAGACTCTAAAATACGTGAAGGAAGAGCTCATGGTTTTCTTACTATTGTATTTCCAGGACACACATTCTATATAGGAGATAATCAGTAAATCTTTTTTTTTTTTTTTTTTAAATTTTGGGGGGAGGGTAATTAAGTTTATTTATTTATTTATTTTTACTGGAGGTACTGGGGATTGAACCCAGGACCTCGTGCAGTCTGAGCATGTGCTCTACCACTGAGCTACACCCTCCCCACCTCGTAAATTATCAATTAAAGTTATTTGATAAGATCTGTGGGCTTTCTCAAGAAACCCTAAGAATTTTCCACAGCAATAGAACACACCCCCCTCTGTGTGTGAGTTTGCCTGATTTGCTCACATTGGGGAGCTTTGGTGTCACACGATCAAGGAGGCCATTTATCTTTCCCCAAAGAAAGAGGGAAAGATGAAGAGGGAGAACCTCATGAGAGTTTTTAATCTTTAATGCCAGTTTTGTAGGTCATGGTGATGATCTTGGGCAGGCATAGGGTAGCGTGAGATAGGAAATGTGTTTAATTAACTTATTTCTTCCCCGACACCTCCTCCCCTTGGCCTCCTCATCACAGATTTATGCAGGGGTCCTTTCAGCTTTACAGGAATACACTCTTCATCTCGCTGCCTCCGATCATTTGTTGCTTCTTTCTTTGTCACACTTGGATGGGTTTCAAGAGTGCTGGTCAGGCATTCCAGAGACTGCTCTTCAGTTTGTATTTACTTGATGTTTTCTTTTTTTCTTTTTTTTAAAATTGCAATCTACTTGACAGAGAACACTGTGCAGGGGGTACTGTACAGCTCAGTGGTAGAGCACATTAGCTTAGCATGCATGAGGTTCTGGGTTCAATCCCCAGTACCTCCATTAAAATAAATAAGTTTTTCTTTAAAAAAGGGAACACTGTGTAAGTTTAAGGCGTACAATATACTGATCTGATATGTTTATATGTTACAATATGATTGCCTTTGTACCTTTAGTTAGATAAAGAGTGTATAGGGACCTCTGTAATATCTTTGCAACTTTCTAACAAATAGAAAATGATTACAAATTTTAGACAGGTGTTTCTTGAGCGTATACACGGGTAAGGACTGAATATATATATGTGTGTAAGAGCTGTGTTCTGTGTTTCCTGTATGCTCTCTGCTTGGAATATAATCCTTTCCCCCATCCATCCATCCTAATCTTACTTAAGTGTCCAGGTCCAGCTGAAGGGCCATAAGTATAATTGTCCCCTTTATTGAGTAATTACCATGTGCCAAACACTGTGCTGAGCACATAAGTTATTTAATTTCATCCTTAGTGCATGGTGGGTGGGTATCATTTCCCCTAGTTTTAAAAAAGTAGGTGAGAGCATCAAAGCTTAGAGACTCTGAGTTAACTCCTTCAGTGACATCTGGCTGCCTCCCGAGCCACACACTTCATCTCCCTGTGCCCTGCTGCCTCTGTTTCCCCAGGAAGCATTTCTTGGTCATTTTCAGTGTCACTGATGCCCTCTTCCTCCAAATTGCTGATGTGTTCCTTCTGGCTGTGAGACTCAACTCCAGATTTTACTATGTTCTGTGCTAGCTTGTTGGGGTTGCATGCAGATTCTCCTTGTGTCCCCAGTTGGCTGGGCTGAGGTTGGTCTGCATCAGGCACTCTTTATAGCTGCTTATACCCTCCCTGCCACGCCATGGCATGGAGTGGTGGGAAAATGGAGCGGGAGTTCATTGAGGGAACATCCTAGAACAAGTCAGGGTGCCCAGGGAGGCAGCCCAGACTTTGGAAGTGCCGTGGTAGCTTTGGTCACATTTGCACATGTCCCATGTAGCTAAATAATCACGAAAGGAAATACTGCATCCGTGGAAAAAGCAAGCATAGTTCCCTTTGAAAATAAACAATGTATCTCTTATTAATGGCATGGGATTCTGTGCAGTAGAAAAACGTAAGTGCATGTGAAAATAACAAACATGGCCCAGTGCCACCTCCCAGATGCAGCTTGGTTTTTCTTAAGTATGAGTTGCTATAGCTCTTTTGCTTTCTCAGATGTGAGCCTCTAGCCTAACATTCTCCCAGAATTGTAGGGAGAAGCCGTTCAGCCTGTTTTTACACCGTTACCCGTCCACCATCATACTGTCTTGCTAACTGTCTCTCCATCCACACGCTGATTGGGTTCTGTTCTGTTTCGTGTTCTTAATTGTATGTTCCACTGCTTAACTGCTTTTTCTTCCTGTGAATCCAAATTCCGACTGCTGCGTCTGGTCATGAAGTCTCTCTCTCCCAAGTCCTCTGGGTTGCAATAATCAGGTTAAGTTGCTCTCTCTGCCAGGCATTCTAAATGACACTCACTCCTCTGAGTCCGTTTTCAGAAAAGTAGGTCAAAGTCATAGAGAATAGACTTCCTGTGTGGTGACTTTCTGACTCATCATTAATCACTTCCTTGGGAACAATTGGGAGAATAAATTTCATGTGACTCCAGGCAGGTATCAAGCAAGATCCTCTGTTGAGTCCTGTGAGGATATAGGTAATTTAATGGAACTGGAAAAAAAAATTAGTTTTCCATTTTTCAAACCAGAGATTTCCCCTTTCCTTGTAAGATCTCAATAGCTTCCACTTTTATCATTTCAATAAATCCTGGGAAATGATTCCGAGAAGTTTATTTGTATAGTTAAAAGAGAGTAAAAGGGCTTCTGTGGGTAGGGGACATAAAGAGGTATTCCCAGTCCAATATTGGCACAGACTGTTCTCAGAAATAATTCCTACCCTGTGGGTTGGATGTATTAAATCAGAGGTTTGTGGCTCGGGGAAAGGTAATAAGCCACGTGGACACTTTAGTTGTAAATCGCTTTTACCTAATTGTGACCCAGCTTCACAGGATGAAAAATCATTTGGCTACAGCCCATAATACAGAGATAGTCACACTATAAAAGAAAGTGTCCCTAGAGGGTAACCCCAGCCTTGACATGTCCTTATTACTGCAAGGTGTTTGAAAGCTTTGGCAGAGATTTTTGACTTGTAATCGGTCTAGAATCTTCTCTGGGTGGATTAGCCAATTGTCCTACATCTTTTAGGACTAGGAAGCTCAGAAACAAGGAGAACACACTGACCTTGATTTGGCATGTGGCATTTCAGACAGGGCTGAGCTAGACATGCTGAAGTCCAGCTTCTACAGAGCAAGATAACTAGTACCTAATGGAGACCAGCAACATAGCTTTGGGTATCTCCATCAGAAACTGTACGTGGCCCCCAGTACTAAGCGACCAGTAGGAACACCCCCAAAGCAGCCAGCCTGGCTACTGAGCAAAGGAGCCTTAAGTGTGTTCTCCCTGTGGAGAGACCCTCAGCTCTCCAGTTGCCGTCTTCCAGACAGAAGACAGACAGCCTTATCAAGCCCTTCAAGAATAAGCATGGAGCTGCTGAATGCAGGGATGGGGCACCATAGACAAAACATGCCTATTTTATTGTACTGGAGAACTCCATTCCAAGAAGAAATTCTTAATAATTCAAATATGATCCAGACCCAAACTCAAGGATAAGGGGAAAAAAGGAGCTATGTCAATTCTTTTCCCAACATCTTAATTTGAAAATGTTGCCTGATTTCCCATCTGTGCTTAGCTTCCTTCCTTCCTTCCTTCCTTCCTTCCTTCCTTCCTTCCTTCCTTCCTTCCTTCCTTCCTTCCTTCATTCCCTCATTCACCAACCAGGAACCAGAGCCTCTGCTCAGCCCTGGAGACAGAATATGAACAAGGCATGAGATACTCACAGAGAAGTGACGAGGAGGTGGGTGGGCATAGATTCATTATTACTTCTGCTTCCTCTTGAGAATTTCCTTCCAAATAGCATCACTACCATTGCAGCAATGTCCTTAAAGTAACTGGATAACTGAAAGAGGAAATGTTGTTATTCTAAAATTGAAGTCCAGTGGTGACACACTGTGAATGAGTGTCATGCCAGCAACTTGCCCCAAGAATTGGGGAGTGGGAGGTTACTCAATTGAGTGCAGTTGCTCTTTTTGGAAGAGTCTTGCTGAAGATCTCTGAAGGGAGAGTTCCTGGTATCATTGATGGCGGCTCATCTGATCAAATTTTGTTTCCAATGGAGTCCAGAGGGAATTCACGAAAGCCCTCTGTGACGGGTGGTGGATAAAAAGAGGCAAGACTCTGATGCTCTTTCTGGCCAAACAACAGCTTAACTTCCAGGACTCAGGGCTTCTCTTGCTGTTTAACAGGAGGCAAAGAACATTCATGTGATGGAACAGGGGGCTTGAGAAGGGTGACTGTTTGGTGTGTATGTAACAGGGATGATGGCCGCCATGTTGAATGACGGATGCCCAGAGAGCAGGGGAGAAGGAAGAGCAGCTGCTTGCGATTGTAGTTTAATGTCTTAAAATTTGTATTTCAATAATTTGTTTGCTTGGTGAAAGTGATTTAACGTAAGAAGAGACAACCAGAAATGCGATAAAGCCAAGCAAAATTACAGCAAATGACACTGTTGCAGCAAGTCCTCCTCAAAATGCCCCACTCTGTGTTTCTACAAAGTCCTCATCCAAACACATGGCAGAAGACAAGACTCCTGTCAACAATTTCTGCTCTAAGTGAGAATGTGGGGTTGGAAAAATAACGTACAATGATGGGGTTCTCTCAATTGGATTCTCTGGTTAAAATATTGACTTAAACTTTAACAGGCGCCACTGTTTGTTCTAGTGTGGTTGAGAAAGATGGAAAATCAC
Organism: Camelus bactrianus; assembly: GCF_048773025.1. NCBI lineage: Eukaryota > Metazoa > Chordata > Mammalia > Artiodactyla > Camelidae > Camelus > Camelus bactrianus. Next base: position 20,078,249 of record NC_133552.1, read on the forward strand.
AGCCATTTCCCCCTACAAAAGGCTTCTGGAAGGTTACTGGGGATTGCTCTCCTTTGTCCAGGGGGAAGTTTTGTAGGGAGTCTGGGGAAGTGCAATTGAAGGAGCTGGCTGAGCTTTTGGCCTCCGTGAGGGAGCTGCACACTCCTTTCCGACACCCCCCACCACGTGACCATTCTAGGAGCTGTAGAATCCTTCCCCCTTCCCCTTCAAGAGTCTCAGGCACGGATACTGACACCTTCTATGAGTCAAACTATTGTGTGATACTGTGTGTTACTGTCTGTTGTAGGCAGTTCTGGGCTGTGAAATGCTCTAAACCTCATCTTTTGGTCATCTTACAAAAATACTAAGGTGAGATTCCTATCTCATATGTGGTGACCTCCTTGGGCTCCCATCTCAGGGTTCACACCCTGGCAGGGTCACCCCAAAGCTCACCATGTGCAACTCACAGTCTCCGCTTTGACCATCCTCCCCTGCAGGCGCGCACAGCACTCACCACCACCCAGTCCCAGCTCTGGGAGCCGCAGTCACTATAGGTTGCGTTTATGGAGGCGGGCATCCTAGGATGGCTTTGACGGAGCTCTGGGCATCTTTTACTTGGGAAATCCTCAGCCCCTCCTTTCCGGCTGTGTGAGAATAGAGACTTAACAGGCTGAGAAAATTAACTTCAGTCAGATTTTTTTTTCTGGCCTTGGGATCCTTTTTCTAAACAAGGTCTGAGTCTCTAGGACCAGCACAAGCCACAAAGAGCCATGAAACAGCAGCCCCTGGGGAGCAATTTGGATGGAGAAGCTGAGAATATCATGAAAAGCCTTTGCCGTCAAAGGAGCCAGGATACTCTTCAGCTCAGGGACCGCATCAAGCTGCATTAGCATCTTCCCCCAAGGCAGGGAAAATGAGGAATGACAGACAATAGGTTAGTCTGGGTGGGCCTTGCTGCATACAAAGGGCGATTAGGACCATGGGATTAGTCTCTCAAGACTTAAGAGCTTTGCAGGTTATTTTGTCCAGTGGTTTTCAAATGCTCTAAATTTAGCTCTGAACCTGCATTCAGGGAAACCATCATGGAAGCACATTACTGAAAACAGAGAAAGGCGAGTGTGTTCTGATGGAAGCAGGAATGGGACAAATCCTGGAATCTGTCTATTTAGACCCCAACTCAAACGCTATGGGGCTACATGGTCCAATATGGTAGCCATTCACCACATAGGGCTATTTAAATGTAAATTAATGAAAATTAAATAAAATTTAAAATCCGGTGTCTCACTCACATGAGCCACATGTCAAACACCCAATAGCCTCTAGTGGCAAGTAGCTCCCTATTGGACAGCATGGATGTACAGCTGTTGCCGATGATGTAACTGGTGTCCAGGTTCTTGTCCCGTCCCAGTAAGAATTCAGAGACAAGACATAGTGGTTACAAAGTAAAGTGAGGATTTATTAAAGGATGGATAAGTACACTCTCAAGGGGAGAGCAGGCGGGCTCAGGTGAGTGGCTGCCCTGAGTTTCTTTGGCAAGTTAGTTACATAGGGTGTAAAATTGAATGGGCGGAATAGTCATTGAGGAGGGAAGGGTTTGGGGTCATGTTTCCTGATTTTCATCCCAACTCCACCTTCCCAAAGGGAGGAGGGATTTTTGTCCTTATTTTTTCTGGATCAGAAACGTCATGGCGTCGGTGCAGGATGGGTACTTTTAATCTGCAAAGCTAATTTTATTAAAATGAGGGCATAATGAGCAAAAGGTTACATTCAGACACTGGAAATTCCTGCCTTTTCTCACCTTTCTTTGTTCGTCTCCAGGCCACTCATCACCCCAAAAGGTGTGACCACTTATCAGTCCAAAGGTTCCTGCTTTTCTTTCTCTGCCCAGGGACCCCTCATGCTTGCATGATGTTTGGTTTCCTGCATTTGGTGTGTGTCCCCCTTTATCTGCTCATATCTAGCTGTCTGCCTGCTCTAACAGAATGTTTCCATTATATCAGAATTTCTACTGAACAGCACTGTTCTAGAGTCTAGGAGATCTCTAAGGGGACTCTGGAACTTCTGGGACCCCAGGAAACAGCTAGAAAACCACTAGTCTAATCTAACATCTGAGCCAGAAGAGAAGCCCAAAGAGGCAGGGGATGGTTTGCCAGCCACGTGACTGGTTTTTTTAAAGAACGAGGTTTGGAAAAGGACTTTAAATTTTATACATGTGCAGTCAGCCCCAGGCATAGAAATAGAGACATTTAAACTCACATCAGGCCCCAGCAGATGTGGAGGGAAATACTGTCAATTAGCGAGAGGCTAATTAACCTTTCTTTGCCACAGACACTCTGGTAGGGTCTAGAAAGTGTTTTGCTCGGAGCTGCAGGATTGCTTGCTATGGAAACAATGCATGATTATAATGTCGATTTCTTGACTTTGTTCAGAAGCTGGCAGTAGAGGGCAGATCTTGCCAGCGGTCACCCCTGCAGTTAGAAAGGAAAGGGATTAGAAAATAGGAAGATATTTTAATTAGTGAAGCAGGGAGTTTGGGATTCTCTACAGGGATATTCTATCCTGCATAGCATCTTCCAATACGAGTATTTCAAAGTGACTTTCTAATCACATCTTGTTATTTCTCAATCTAAATATTATTATTATTATTTTAATTATTATTATTTTGCAAAACACAGAGGCTTGGATGAGGGGACTATTATAGATGAGGCAGAGCGTCCTCCAGGACCCAGTAACTGACTGTGCTTTTTCCAAGGGCTCAGAACGTGCTCAATTCTTTTACATATCTGGTAACTTCTTCTGTCCTGTCCAAATCACCCTGCGGCTGTCACTGAGAGATGTCTATTTACAAGGAAATTCCCTCAAAAGGGCCGAGCCAGAAGTAGCATCTCCATGTATCCAGCCAGCCAGCAGTCTCGGTAGCCCCTTAAGCAGCCCGCAGTTAAGGGATGTGAACTCGGTGTCAGGCACAGTGCTGGGCACAAAGGCAGCTGTATAAAGACAAGAATAGTATCTAGTAATAATGGAAACTGACTGCTGAACTCACGGTTACATGATGGGGTGTTTGTGATAGTAGCAATCTGTAAAGAGTGATGGCGGTGGTGCGAAGGATTAGCTCCCATTTCTACACTGAAATTGTTCTCTCTAATATCAGGCTGCTGAACTTCTGCATGTGTTATTTCCTTGGCTTCTTCACCTGTCTAGATCATTTCCGTTTATTTATCAAAGTTCAGTTGAGATCACCTTTATCTGTGAATCCTCTCTGACCGTACCACTGTTCTGAATGACAGGCAGAGTGGGGTGCATTTTCCTCACTGTTCTGAAGGCAGCCCATAAATATCTCTATTCAATACATCGCATTGTTTTGTAATTATTTGTTTCTATTTCTTTTACCCCTTTAGAGTATGAGCTCAACCCCTCTAAGACCCAATTTCTTCATCTAGAAAATGGGATAATGTGAAGAGAGAACATAAGTTCTCAAATAAATAATAACTAATATTACCATATGGATGAGTGGATGGAGGATGTGCTGGATGACTTAGGTCATGAAAAATGAAAAGAAATGATCAGGTAGAGAAAATGATCTTATTTTTGGTAACATCCTCTTTCAGGTTTGAAATACATCTAAAGCTGAGAACTAATTTGTTGAAAGTTTATCATTCACATCTCTAAGGTATCTTTTTTTTTAATTGGTTCATTCATTTATTCAAAAGTGATTATCATAAACATATACGTGGGATGTTTTCGAGATTTTTGGCCGAGGAGGGACCCAGAACCCGCTCTGGAAGAGTTTAAAATCAAAGACACATGAAACAGTTTACCTTGCATGTAACTAGTGTGCTTAACTAACGTGTAGTTAACCCTACATATCACTAGTAAATGCAGAAATTCAGAATATACATACTGAGTTCAGGATTTGCAGATACTAACTGCTATATATAAAACAGATAAACAACAAGGTCCTACTGCATAGCACAGGGAACTATATTCAATACCTTGTAATAGCCTATAATAAAAAAGAATATGAAAAGGAATATATATATATATATAGATGCTTTTGGATAAGAGGACCCAGTATATTAAGCATGATGTCATTTGTCTCTAAATTGGTCTACAGATTAAATGTAATTTATTCACATTCAATCTGGAATCTTTCATGGAACTTGATAAGCAGATGCCAAAATTTATATGGAAAACAAATCACAAGAATAGCGGAGACATGCCTATAGAAAATTAACAAGATGAGAAGTGTTTTACCAGTTGTCATTGCCCTATGTTTATAATAAAGCTTTAATTAATTAAGAAAATGTAATATTGTATAGGAATATAAAATAGACCAATGGATTTATACTTCCATCACCTAGAAACAGGACCACACGTGGAACGAAATCTGATAAATACTGGAGTGTCACTGTAGATCAGCGAGGAAAGAATGGGTTATTCAACAAATGATATTATGATTATTTGTCTTCCATAAGGACAACTACTTAAAAAGCATACACAAAATTCAATTTAATGGGGTAAAGACCCAAATATGGAAACCACAAGTATAAGATATTGGGGAGAATATATAGAATAATATTTCTATGATGGCAAGGTAGGAAAAAAATACTAAAACAAGATCCAAAAAAGCACAAACCACAAATGAAAGATTGGCTAATTCAACTGAGTAAAGTTAAGAATGTCTGTTAATCAAAAGACCCCTAAATATAAACAATAAAGAGAAAGCACTTTTCCTCCCAAAGAGTGGTGGTAAAATACATGAATAAACACTTGACAACAGAGCCAACCCAAAGAGCTCTTAAACTTATAGGAAGTGCTCAATCTTTTTAACAATGAGGACTTTGCAAACTAAAACCGCAGTAAGTTAAAATGTTATCCTTCACAGTGAGTTAAAATGTTATACTTAAGCTGTGGTAAGGATGGCGCTCAATGGGAAAATATAATATAATATAATATATAATTCTCATTGTAAACTTTCCATAATTCCTTTGGAAAATAATTTTGTCTTTCGTAGTAAAGTAAAAAATACGCATACCTTATGACAGCAAATTATACACACACACGTATTTGGACACACATATATGCCTTGCACAGGAGCATCTACAGTCTATACAAGAACGTTCATTGAGGCATCATGTGTACTGAACAACTGTTACAGCCATTAACACAAGTGAAGCCCACAAAAAAAATATCTAATGAAAAAGCAAGATGGAGACTACAAGCAATACGGTTTATATAAAGAACAAAAACAGACAGAAAAATGGTACCATATGTGGTTTATCTAGGGAAGATGACCAGGACTGAGTATAGAATTTGCAGGGCCCAGTGCAAAATGAAATTGTAGAACTCCTTATTCAAAAAGCAGGAAAAAACTTTTTCCTTTTGTTGGAAGTCTCTTCCTCCATCTGTCATGGTATTTGTGCAGAAGAAAAAGCTAAGCTTTTCTTAGCCCATCACAGGCTCCTGGAGCCCACAAGCACCTGACATCAACCCTCTTCTCTCCCAACCCCAGGCCCCTGCCAGGAGAGGAGGGTAGTGCTGGGAGCTGAGCTAGGGCAGGCGAGTGGGCACTGAGAACCCATTCTAGGAAGGTGGTGGGAAATAGGACCATGCATAAGCTGAAGGATAAAAATGAAAATTCTGCATGAATAAAGATTCTACAAGCAAAGTGAAAAAATGGACAAAATGGAAAAAAATATTTATGATTCGTCATCCAAGGGGCTAATTTCCATAATATATAAAGCACTTCTATAAGCAATATGAAAAAGAACAAAAATGACCAGAGCATCTGGACAATTCACAGGAAAAAAATCTATATATGGTTCTAAACATTTGAAAAGACTAAACTTTATCTATAATAAGATGAATGAAAATAAAAAATACACAAAGAAACTATTTTTAATCCATTAGGTTGAAGATAAAACATTTTGACAGCACTCTCGCCAAAGCACTCTCATATACTGCTAATGGGGAAATAAATGGGCACAACTGTTTTCAATAATAGTTTGTCAATATCTTTCAGCACGTCATGTGCAGATGCTCTTTGATCCTAAATGAACTTCTGTATGTCTGAAATTCCACGTATATATGGATATTAATTGCAGGTGTTCATAATGCCAAAAGATTGGAAATAACATAAATACCCTATAATAAGGGAGAGGTCATATCTGGTTCTTTGAAAGTGGATTGGAGTGGAACATCATGCTAGTATTAAAATATTGAGGGAGCTCTGCCTGTGCTAATAAATGATCACCAAGATATCCTGCTACGTGGAAAAGCAAGAGGCAAAGTAAGATGAGTATGCGATCATCTGTGGCAGTCAAGAGCAAGGGGAGACAGACAGAGATGGGACAAAGAGAGAACACGTATCTGTTCATATACCTGCATCCTCTGAAATCACAGAGCACGTACCAGTGGTGACAACTGAGGAGGACAACTGGGAGCTTGGAAAACAGGGTGGGAGAGAGATTTTTTTTTCCCCCGTTTACCCCTTTTGCACTTAAAATCTTGATTTGTGTACATGTGTTAACTATCCAAAATAAAATTTTTAAAAACCCAAAGCTCAAGTTATGAAATATTGCCAATTCATCATCGATGAAAAGCTATCACATTACTTCAGAAACAGATCCATGTTGAGGTGTAAGAGGACCCCAAGTGTGCCTGTTGAACAAAGATAACAGGATATTTGGGAGACCATAAAAACACTCCACCGTGGCTTTCTGTGTGTCCTGAGCGAAACATATATATTCCCTAGAGCGAGGTAGCATAATAACAGCGTGAAGATTTAAAGACTGAGAAAAAAATCCTTCTTTTTTTGTGTGTCGTTTCCCTAATAAAATATGTCAGTGATCTAATCACCCAGTAGTATATTTTGTATACCCACTGTTTACTATGCACTGTTAGAGTCGGGGGTGGGGAGAGGGAACGGGCTACATAAAGTTGAGTAAGACGTAGTCCTTGCCCTTTACAAAGCAACACACCTATAATCGAGGAAGATTCCTGCACACAGGAAGCACTATTTCTCTTCTCTGTAAAGAATTCAATTTCTGTATGCGATCTATGGCCACTTCCAACTCTATCTTTTAATTCTAATTCTATCTTTTAATTCTAATTAGCAAGTAATAAAAGACCATATAGTGTTGAGAGTGCTGGAGTGTAAGGTCTTGGTGCGGTAGAGTTTTGACAAAAGGGAAACCATGAAGACTGGAATCATGGAAGAAATCCTCTTCCGGGGGAAAGCTGGTTATGGATGTGGGTGGGAACTGGCTTACCTGGAAGGCTGTCTTCTACTGCAGCTTTCTCCTCTTTGCACGGTTTGATGTCTCTCCTCCGCTGGGTTAGGCGTGGCGAATGTCCCAGTCTTCCATCCATGAGCGCGAACAACTGTTTGACAGTGGAGAATAGGAGTCCAATTTGGAGATTACCAGTAGATATAAATAAGTAGCGAGACCTATTGCCATTTTGTATTTTACTTCGAGGTCCTACGTATAGAAGATCTGGATAAGTCTCTTTTCACTCACGTTGAAAAGAAAGGATCCAGGGCTCTAGAGCGAATGGGTCCGGATCTCCTTGACCGACTTCGTCACCTATTAGCTGCGGAACGTGGACAAGTTGTTGGTCTTCAGCTTATTTACTAAAAAAATGGGAAAAAATTGGGGGAGGCTATGCATGTGTAGAGGAAGAAGGTACATGGGAAATCTGTGTACTTTCCTCTCAGTTTTGTTCTAAATCTAAAACTGCTCTAAAAAAAGTCTTAAAAATGAGGACAATAACTACTTTGCAGCATTATTATAAAGATTAAGTGAAATGAAGATAAAGAACATATATTAGATACCTAAGAGACTGAAGCCATTAATTTTGATTATTATTCCAACTCTAAGCTGCTCTTTTCTCCCCCAGGGTGGGTCCAGATCTGGAGGTGAGTAAGCCTTTCCCTCTGTGAGGGTTTCCTCATCCTTAGATAGGTACATGTCATTACACTTAGTTATAAGCTCTTAAGACTAATTCTTTCATTTTCAATTTTCATTAATAATAATAATAATAATAATAATAGTAATTACAATGACCCTTTCTTGATCACCTGCTCTCTTCCAGGCCCTATGAGCTTACAGTCTACACAAACTAATACCACCAATAACCCTATAATGTTTCTTAAAACTTTTGATTTATAATCATTTATTTTTTTTATCATAGACAGCAAAACTGAAATGTTAAGTGACTTGTTCTAAATCATCTCATAATTGAAACCTATATCCACAGTTCTTTCATGTGTCTAGTCATATGCTGGGCATCGTACTAAAGAAATTGATGAGAGATAATTCCTGTCATTAAGAATTTACTACTTGAAGAAGGCAAATCAATATCTTCTATCACTGAGCTCATAATCATGAGCAGCAACAGCCAGAGTCAAATTGCAGAAATACTTAAAAAAAGAAAGACAGGGAAAAAAAAAAAAAAAAAAGACAGAACCTGTAAAACCTCCAATAACAGGCATCTAATTAATTGCAGCAGTCAACTAACAAGGCTCCTTTCCTCTGCTCCCCCCTCCCCTTTTCCACTCTGTACTTTTAGGACAAAGAAACAAATGACAACAAAATTTGTCATCAGGGATAGAGATGAAGTTGTTGATGCTGATTTGAATTCCAGGGATGTGCTGGTGGGTGGTTGTCACAGGGGGATAGTGACTGACAGAAAGTTGTCAACAGATCCCAGCAAGAAATACAAATTCCTTTCCTTAAATGATACAAGCATCCTTTCCTTAAATGATACAAACAAGAATTTAGCTGTAAGAAGCCCTCTGCACAGAGCAGGAGAGCCTGCAGAGAGCTCGTGGTTGGAGATGCAGCTTCCTTATATCCCCTCCCCCGTATTTCCTATACCAGGGCACACAAACAAAGACACCACTGCATGGGGCTGATGATTTGGTCAGGCCCTTCCCGACAGTATGCTGGGCTTTCCCAGGTTGACGGGGGTAGGGGGGTGGGGGGGGGTTGGGGAGGTGTCTTTATATTGCTGTGGCATTTCTTGACAGCTGTGAGAGAGGAAAGTAGCAATGCTGTCTAGAACAAATTATTATTCAACTGGATCCACAGCAAATTATTATTCAACTGTGTCAGGGCAGGAATGCATTTTGCCTTCGGGAGATTCACCTCCCTTTCTCACCGGGTTGGGAGCTAGTATGAGCCAACCTTGCACATTGCTGGGTGAAGGATGCAGACCGTAGTGAAGTGATCAATCCAGGAGTCTCTGATAACTGACCATCCCAAGTAGGCGCACACTTTCATTTTGCCAAAAGTCCAGTCTTCACTGTTAGGCTCAGAAACATCCAGGACTGAAAAATACAGTTACACAGGTTATGCACTGCACAACTCTAGAGGACCTGCTGTTTTATGGAGGCGCTGGACTCTGCTCAGTCTCCAGTCCATCTGCCTCCCTACTGATCACTGTTCAATGATCATGGATGGACAGGGTAACATTGCAGGATCTCAGTAATCAAAATAGTAGGATCTCTTTTCTATTTTATTTCGGTAGAAAATGGACAAATACAATAAATGTCATATGCTAAGATTTTAAAACAGGATGCAAAAGAAAAAGTATCTCTCTTCATAAGAATTTTTGATTCCACAAATTCTATTTATTCCGGATTTTGCAATATAACAAACAATTCATATATCCTAATGTAATTGCAGCAAAGAAAAAATAGACTCTCTCTCTTGCCTACCTTCTTCCTTTACCACCATTTCCACATGGGAAAACTGTTTTATGAGGTTCTCATTTCAGTAAGAATTGACTTTTAGTATCTAATATGCGAATCAAAAACCTATTAGCAGAAAGTGAATAGTGGTTTAGGAAGTTAATTTGTAATCCACGCCTATCCCCAGATAATTCAGGAGGGTATGAACAAAGATTATACAAGGTACATGCAGTATTAATACATTTAAAGAGAAATGTAGATCGGATTGAATGAAGAAGGGTTCAGCTAAACCTGCATCCAGCTGGGATTGAGTATAAACCCTCTCGCTAGATTGCCGTAAGATTAGCTGTAGCAGCAATGTCTTTGATTCCAAAATATAAGTGGTAATTAGCTCATACGCATTTATTTGAAAGCCTGCAGCGAAAACAAAGGTTAATGCCTTTTGCGGTTCATGAAAGACTGGGCTCGAACTGGAATTACATTGTTTATTACAGCGCTCCTTATGAACGCAAGATTTCCACGTGGGACGACAATTCTTTTCGAGTTCTCAGATTCACATTACACAAGCTATTTCATATCAGTATCTCTCACCATTTCTTCTTCCATGAAGAGTACTCCTGCTAACCCAGCTCTTCATTTGAGCAAGGGAAAAAGTCAAGGACTGAACACCTTGAGTGGGAGGAAACGACAATTGAACCAGTTAGCCGTTTCACAACCTCCCTCTGGTTTGAAGTCAGTGCTTTGTTCTGGCTGCTTTATGCTAAGAAATTTTTTTACAAATGGTAATCATTATTCTATAATTACATTAAGTACCAACTTCTGTGATCTTTCTCGAACCCTGTAAAACTGGAAAGTAATTTACCTAGGTGATGATGAACTTTCTAAATTAGACACAATTTACTGATTTAATGTGGAAACAGCTAAAGTCCAGCGGGGGCAGCTGATTACTTACGGTTATAAATGTTAGCAAAATGAGCAAGGAGGGTTTTAGTCATTTTGTCCCTCTCCCTCTCTCTCTTTCACACACGCACACACACTTCATTAGCTAAATTGCTACTCAGGTATAATTTTCAAAATGATAAAATCATAACTCTTACCTAAATCACATATTTTATTTGCCTCTGTGCTTAAAGGAAGAATCAGTAAGATGTTACTGGAAAATCTGACGATCAGGCAATCAGGAATGTGGAAAAGAATTTGCTAACAGATGCAAAGAAAGTTGAGATCCTATAAAGCAATAAAATGCCATCTTTGAGGTCACCATTTCTATAGATCAGAAATCATTTGTATACTTACCAGATAAAATTGATTTCCATTGCTATGGACGAGAATCATGTGCATTACTCTTAATTTTTTACAACTTCATTCTATCCATACAGAGTTCCAAAATAGCCCAGTTAATAGAAATCACCCAAAGGTGAAACTTCTGTAGAATCCCCTGGAGGTCAGGTAGTCAATGTCCCACACTCCCAGGGTGGACAACCAGTTGTCTGTTTTGCCCACTTCTAAGTATTTGGCCATTTTTTCCTGACACTCAGCTGAACTCAAGTAGTCACACTTCTATTTCAGAGGGAGAGAAAAGGCAGCTGGAGAGAAGTCAAGGGGATCATTCAGACCCACACAAGCAAGGGGTAACTGAGGTCAAGGCCGAAATTCAGGAGCATTTAGAGCCCTAGTAATTTCGATCTAGAAGGGATCACTTAAGACTTTCATTTTAAAGGAAATAATATTTGGGAATACTCTGAATTAAAATACACAGAAAAGAAATATGTATCAAGGTAATATTTTTAAAATTATTAATACATGTTCTAAAATTGTTTTCTACTGGAGGCATTTAAAATAGGATTTAAAATAAATGTTATATCAAATAAATGATACAGAATAATACAGGAAATAGATTTTTTTCATGTATTCTTTTTTTTTTTTTTTTTTTTGGTTTGTTTTAATGGAGGTACTGGGGATTGAATCCAGCACCCTGGGCATGCTAGGCATACATAGCCTCTACCACTGAGCTATACCCCCACTCCCCAAAAATAGCTTTAGAGGTGAGAAACAGTATCCAAATATCAAGCTACTTCTTTGACCAGAACAGTTGATAAGAGCTGCACCTCACAGAATTAGAGGATGATGGGGTCCCCACTCCCCACTCTGGGTCCTCCGTCTTTGCTGGGTTGGCAAATCGAGCATCCTCTGTACCGTAAACAGAGCCACAAATCCCCCCAACAGTTACATGCTTAGAAAGAAGACAGTGTCCCCCCAAAACCAAAACATCCCATTTTCATTTCTGTTTTGTACTGTTGATTTCAAAGCGTATGCTTTGAAAATGCATCCTTTCCTGGGGCTTTTTATGTATAACTCATTCAGACCAAGTGTGGCGTCTATTACCAGCTCCTTCACATTTAACGTTGATAACATTGCTAACATTAACCACGCAGGCTAGTGTTGCTCTGTGTCATTAGATACTTGCTTTCTAATTGGTAGATTAAAGATATTTATTAGTTAAAATCACATCGACACCACTAGGAATAAACAGCTTCTCAAAATTTACAGCTTGTAAAAAGTCGGATTCTGATGACTGTAATTATTTCTTTCAAAATGTAAAGTCTATGAATTATTCACATTAATGAGAGGAAAAACCAGAAAGGAAGCAGAGGGTAAAAATGAATCTTATTTGTCATCTTGTCTTTGTCTTCAAGTCTTAGGCTAAATTGCTATTATTTCATTTTTGTTAAGTTCAGCTCACTGCTGTCAATCTTGGAGAGATGTGGCTGGAGTGGAAAAAAGCTGCATTGTCACCTTTCAATTCAATCTGGTCATTTCATAAAGAAAAATATTTATGTAAATGTAGGCTTCTGAAGGAGCTGATAACCTGTCATTGTGTCTCTTGGGCGTTTTGAATGTTTTATTCTGAATACTTCTCATTTTGTTTGCACACCACCCCCATCGCCTACATGATAATTATTAAAAGTGACAAAGACCTGAAGCCTGCCTTCCTGTCACAGCATTCACCATCCTATTACCGTGGTTTTGAAGAGGAATTTTCATTGGCTTAGCACTTCCCACAGAAGTGTTTAAACTTCACCACTGCCCTGCCTGGGAGATGAGGCAACTATTGCTAACTCCCTGTAAAGGTGGAAACTGAACTGCTCAGGGACCGCGGAGGCCACAGTCCTGGGAAAGAGGAGAGCTAGAAGTTCAGGCCCTGACTTATTCCAAACTCTATGCTCCTTTTTCCTTTCTTTCTTTTTTTGCTAAAGTCTCTAGTACTGGAAATTGTCATTGAAATAGTTAAATTACTCCCTATGATCCAGCAATCCCACTCTTGGGCACATATCCATAGGGAACTCTAATTTGAAAAGATACATGCACCCCAGTGTTCATAGCAGCACTATTTACAATAGCCAGGATGTGGAAGCAGCCTAAATGTCCATCAACAGATGACTGGATAAAGAAGTTGTTGTACACACACACACACACACAATGCGATACTCCTCAGCCATAAAAAAAGAATGAAATAATGCCATTTGCAGCAACATAGATGGACTTAGTTTATCATACTAAGTGAAGTAAGCCAAAAAGAGAAAGACAAATATCATATGATATCACTTATATGTGGAATCTTAAAAAAACAACACAAATGAACTGACTTACAAAACAGAAATAGACTCACAGACAGAAAACAAACTTATGCTTACCAATGGGGAAAGGAGAGGGTGGAGGGATAAATTGGGAGTTCCGGATTTGCAGATACTAACTACTGTATGTAAAATAGATAAACAACAAGGTCCTACTGTATAACACAGGGAACTATATTCAATATCTTGTAATAGCCTATAATGGAAAAGAATATGAAAAGAAATATATGTGTATATATATGTGTGTATAACTGAATTGCTATGCTGTACACCAGAAATTAACACATTGTAAATCAGCTATGCTACAATTTAAAAAAAAGAATCTAATTAAAGCTAAAAGGACCAACCAAAAAAAGAAAGAAAATGGTTAAATTATAAATAAATAGTTGTGATTATTAATAGCATTCTCTACTTTTTGTTCTTATGATAACTTCCAAGGATCAATACTTTCTAACTCTGTGCTCACCTTTGAAAATAGCAGTTTTTGGACCCCTAAACTTAACAAGGCACACAAGAATGGAATGAATCTCAGTAAAGAAGACATTCTGCCCCACTAGGGGTGGGTAAGACATTTATTGCCACAGAGGAATGCAATTTGTTCCAAATTTAATTATTAAATGCAAGTAGCCGTCCTTCAACTCTTAAGGGCGGGAGTCATCTAAGCAAGACAATGAAGTGAGATTTTTTGTTTGTGAAGAAATGAGCCTGATTCAAAGACAGCAGAGAGAGGAAGTGGAACACAGAATGTGCACGTGCATTGTTCGGATAATAGAGATGTCATGTGTCAGATTCAGAAGAGAGGAAACTTCAGCATATTAGGAAACCAGCACAACTATTTTCTCTTCTCCATCACATCTGAGTTAATAAGAAATGCTCAGCATCAGACATCAGACTGACATTCATGCGCAAATTGCTCTTGACTGCTCCGCAGGGGCAAGGTGATGAAATCTTACAAGGCAGGATGGAAAGATCTCCATTAGGACACAGAGTAAGGTTGCTGGGGGCCACTGTCTTCTATTGTTTTCACTTCTAAACATGAAAATCCTATTTCTCTAAAAGGACAAACAACCTAATTACCTTCTGAGTAGTCACTTGTGTCTGCAACCCAGAATCAACAGAGGGTGTCTGGCTTTCAGAACTGACTTTTTGAAGAGTATGTCCTTTGCCTACATAGAAATAATCAAAGCACATTGTCTGGCCTCCAGTTTAAGTGGAAATATTGTTAAATAATTATGTTTTAGTGTCAAAATTATGAGTTTATATTTTAATTATAATTTTGCCTATCTAACTCTGCCCTTTGCCTCATCTTGAGGATATCACATTTGTTTAGGTTCTTGCAGTTGCAAAGAATAGAAATAAGCTCAGGTTACCTTAGTTTATGAGGTACATGGAGAAGTATGAACAACTGGGTGCCGTGTCAGAAGCACACAGCTGGGGGTCACAGAGAACTGGGACACCATTCACCGCCTGCAGCATACACACCGGCTCTGATGCTTTAACAGTAGCTTGAGGGCAAGAACGGAAATTTTATTTCTGGGTCAAGTTTTAAAATTTTGTTTTATCTTAGTTTTTATTGAAGTATAGTTGGTTTACAATGTTAATTTCTGGTGTATAGCATAGTGACTGTTTTATATATATTTATATGTATACACATGTATATTCCTTTTCATATACTTTTTCATTATAGGCTATTACAAGACATTGAATATAGTTCCCTGTGCTATAGAGTAGGACCTTGTTATCTATTTGCATTCTTTTTAATTGAAGTATAGCCAGTTTACAATGTTGTGTCAATTTCTGGTGTACTGCATAATGTTTCAGTCATACATACACATACTTATATTCATTTTCATATTCTTTTTCGTTATAGGTTACTACAAGATATTGAATATAGTTCCCTGTGCTATACAGAAGAAATATATTTTTATCTATTTTATATATATTAGTTAATAGCTGCAAATCCCAAACTCCCAATTTATCCCTCCATTTTCCCCTTTCTGCTCCCACTCCCCATAACCATAAAATTGTTTTCTATGTTTGTGAGTCTGTTTCTGTTTTGTAAATAAGTTCATTTGTGTCATTTTTAAAGGTTCCACCTATATGTGTTACCATATAGTATTTGTCTTTCTCTTTTTGGTTTGCTTCACTTAGTATGGCAATCTTAGGTCATCCATGTTGCTGCAAATGACATTATTTCATTCTTTTTTATGGCTAAGAAGTATTCCATTGTGTGTGTGTGTGTGTGTGTGTGTGTGTATCTCACAACTTCTTTGTACAGTCATTTGTTGATGGACATTTAGGTTGCTTCCACATCTTGGCTATTGTAAATAGTGCTGTTATGAACATTGGGGTGCATATAGTCTCCTCCAGATATATGCCCAGGAGTGGGACTGCTGGATCATAGGGTAAGTCTATTTTTAATTTTTTGATGAATCTCCATACTGTTTTCCATAGTGGCTGCACCAAACTACATTCCCACTGACGTCAAGTTTCTATTTCAATCCCTGCATCTGCTTTTCCTTTCAACTGCTCCTTTTTGTTACTGTGATGTCAACTTATTTCTTGCCTCTCCTTTTCTGCTCCTCATCTGCTCTATTCATGCCTTCCGCTTGCTCGTGGCTCTCATGCTTCACAGCTCGGGCTCACCGCCTTCAGGCTCTTCTCTCCACGTCTGGATTACTTTGTATTCTACTGACTTGGTGGAGCTCTCACTCAAACTTTCCCAAGGAGAATCTATCCAAAGCTGCTAGTCCTTGTCCATATGGTAGGTCCTTGTTGTGCAGACCTCTTGTGCTAGGTACCGTGAGAACTCCTGGTCAGCCCACCAATGACAGAGATCTATCTCTGTCCCGTCTACTGTGGCCAGAGTAACAGGGACATGCAATGCCAACCTGCTGACCTATATGACAGGAAACATCCAGAAGGGAGGATGGAGTGGGTCGAGCACTTGGATAGCTGGGAAGAGGTCAGTGAGATCTGCAGGTAGAGGATGTCTTCTTGAAAATTCTTCAATCCCCAAATCTATGATTTCAAAATATTGACTAAGACAGAGATGAGGCCAAGCCATTTGGATGTGATGCTACAGATACTTGGATCTGGTTCTTCACCAAAACATGACCTGGTCACGGAAGGAGGAAAGAGCCCACGGTCATTGACTCCCTACAGTGAAGAAATGGACACTCCAGGAAAAAAATGCAGATAGAGTTTTTGTTACTTTCTTTGTGTGCTTCAGGATGAACTCAGTATTCAAGTACTCAGTTCAACCAGCAATTAATCAGATTGTCAGTAGTCTGCAACACCCTTAAAGATGGCATGATACAGCCATAGAGTAGGGCCATCATTTTCAAAGTCCACCAGTATAAGGCCGAAGCATGAATTCATCTCAGACATATGCTTCTGAGCATTTGTTTGTACCTCCACTCATATATGCTAAGGACACCAGAGAGTTTCAATCAAAATGGATATTTTAATAAAAATTGGTTGACCAAAAATATGCACATATGATACAGGACATTTACTAATCACTGAAGTCAAATTTCATCTTATATGTTATACTGGGTTGTATGGCTTTATATCATTTCAAAATCTGACACCCCCCCCAACTCATCTTTTGCTTCTAAACAAGGAAACTATATGTTTTTTAAAATGAAAGTCACATCTTATAAAATTCACAGTCAGCCTATTTAGTCATTCATCCCTAGATTACCCAAGACACTAAAAGTTTTTCCTACATAGGCTTTTAACATTGAAGTTGAAATAAGACATTAACCTGTTCCTAAAAATTTGTAGTAGCAGTTTCTCTGCTGAAAAAAACACACATTTCTACCTAACAAGAGATAGTGTTCCCTCCTGGGAAGTAAAACATCATGTCCAAGGCACTGATTTCCTTATAAAAAAAATGAAGAAAATTCTTCATTTCTGGTGACAGCATTCAGAATTGAACTTTTTCATCAAAATAGGGTGATTTCTCAAAGTTCTCAGAACATAATATACTGAGTTCTTGAAAGGAAATCACCTCACTCTGTATTTGTAGACTCTTGTGTCAATGCTTTTAGAAATAATTATATTGAACATGAGAACTCTAAAAAATTTGTTTTGAGGTATAAATATAACTTATATCCCCCAAAACTTGTTATTACTTTCCCCATGAATTTAAAACGAAATTATATTGTTAAATTCATGACCAAAAATAAAATTTTAAAGAGCACTGGAAGATACTAGGAAGATGGAAGTTAGACAAATGGTGTTTAAATCATGAGCTTATAAAAATATGTTCAGCACTTACTGAGCATTTCTGCATGGCCCAGGCTGGCAGAAATAGATGCTACTTGGAAATCAGACCTAGTCGCCGACTGTAGTGTGTTGGATGGTGGCCCCCGAAAAGAGATGTCCACGTTCTAGGCCTCTGAACCTATAAATGTGACCTTTTTGGGGGGAAAAAAAAAAGGATCTTTGCAGATATATTTAAGTTAAGGATCTAGAGATAATCTAGATTATCGGAGGGACCCTAAATCCAATGACAAGTGTCCCTGTAAGAGACACACAGAGCAGAGACACAGAGAGAACAGTGAAGACAGGGGCATAGGTTGGAGGGATGGAGACACAAGCCGAGAAATGCCAACAGTCACCAGAGACCGGGAGAGGCAAGAAAGGATTCTCCTCTAGGGCCTCTGGCAGGACCATGGCCCTGCTGCTGCCTTGATTCCTGACTCCGAGCCTCCAAAGCTGTAAAAGGATACCTTTCTGTTGTTTAAAGTCACCTAGTTAAATAAGCAGGACCTTCAGAGCTTGGAAACAGAAAGCTTAAAGGAAACAGGGTGGCTGCTTCCAAACTAAACTCGCCAACGTCTCTGCACACATTGTACCCTGTCCTCCGATTCCCTCTCCCTAACTCCCTTATTTGGCTATCTCCTGCCTTTCCTTCGAAGTCTACTTAAATGTCACTTCCTCTGAAAAACACTCCACACCCGAGCCTGGCTTCGGTGCCCTGCCCTGTGCTTCTGTAACAATCTAACTGCTCGTCACATCGTATTGTAACTGTACTATGCTTTACTTGTAGACCACACACCCTGAGTGAGGGGCTACATTCTATACCATTAGTTTTGTACTTTCAACACTCAGCACTATCCCTGGGACAAAGTGACCACTCAGTATTTATGGAATGAATGAATTTGGTGGGCTACTATGCTGAATAGTTTTGTATTTTATTCTTCATGGTAGTGTGCATTCTGAAAGCGAGCTTATGACTGAAGGATGTATATAATGATATTCCAAGACCAGTAGAAACATCCCACAGATGGTTATGCTGCCCAACTTTAAATGGACTCTAGGAAGTGGTACGTACCCATCACTGGGAGGGCTCCAAGAAGACCCGGACATCAGAGAGAGTATTTTGATGTGATTCGCTGCATTGTTTCATTAGTGGAACAAATTATGCTCTAAGGACTGTTCCTGCTCTCAGATTTTGTCAACTCCCAGATCCCAGAATTTCTATAAAAGAATTAGGGATTAGTTTCAGCAATCCAATTCCATTGAACTTAAAGTTTTGACCACTGCCAACCACTGACAGTATCTGCTACTACTAGAATTGCCTGGATGAATAAGACCTAGTCCATCCTCTCAAGAATCTTATACAACTATAAGCCTGAAGGTGAAAATGTTGCTTAGGACTCATGTAGCAAACATAAAACATGATGGGTGTTCACAGGAGAAAAGGTCATGTCTCTCAGAACAGTATCAAAGGGAGCAAGGTGCCGCAGGGGGCCTTTGAAAAGGACTTTGAATGATAGCTAGGGTTTTGAAAGACCATGGGAGCAAAATCTTTTTATAGTCTGATGTTTCATATTTAGTTGTTTATGATTGCTGAATTCTTTATTAGCATCCCATTTGTCTTTATAAATTTTCTTTTTTGAAGAGTTAACCCGACACACTTCTCAGCTTGAGTCATTGTGGTATAATGACATTTAACTGGTCATTCATTGGCTAGGAAGTAAACCAAGAAGCAAGAGTTTCTAGCCGGAAAGAAATCTTCCCCCTAGGACCCAAGAAATCTATCATTAACTCTTGAATTCCTTGCAGCAGATGCATTCTTTTAACTTCCATCAGTATAGTCTGTCTCCCTTTCCGTTTCTAATAGTTGTACCTTTTTATTTGTGATGTCTCTGATTTTTTTTATTGATCAGTCTTACTGGAAGTTGTCTATTATTTTTATTTTTCCAGAGAAATGTTTTGCTTTGTTGAGCTTCTATACTTTTAAAAATCAATTTCTGCTCCGATTTTTAAAATAAATTTTGTTCTATTTTCTTTGGTGTTACTCTTTTTTAAATGTAACTTCTGGATATAAGCACTTAGCTCATTTGTTTTGTTTTGTTTTGTTTTGTTTTGTTTTGTTTTGTTTTTTCCTCTTCTGATAGAAGCATTGTTTGGGGGATGAGGGGCTGTGTCCAGAAATAAGAGGATAGAAGATGTTCTAAATTTTCCATTTGATTCCACAGTGTCCTTCAAGGGTTAACCCTGCTGCTTGCAAAACAGTTTGCTGACAGAATACACTAATGTGACTTTTCCAATACTTTATATATTTGCCTTTGCAGGGTTTATATTCACAAACTCTCTTTTTTCCTTAGTCAATATCTACATTTAATAAACTGCTTCGAGGGGATTACGTAGTGCTAATCATTACCTCATATCCTGAACAGCAACTTGTGAGGACGTGAAAGACATGACAAAAGTGAACTCTACTTCAATTAAAAAGCAATCAATTAATCAAAAGAATAATAACAAAAAATGCTTTTCTCCAGAAGGTATACCTTTTTCATCAAAGGTAAAACTCTTCCCAAATAATGTGTACATATTATCAAGCACCAGTATTGCTTTAACTAAAAATTAAAGACTGGTGGAAGGACATATAAACAATGATGCTTATCCATTCTAAAATCCATTCTGGTTTATGGCTTTGCAGTATTGCCTAATCGAGATTTTATGTTTTCACAGAATTGAGGGCATGGAGACGAGTTGTAATAAATATAGTGACTCATGCCGTATATCTATCAAGAAATTAATGTTTTTATTCAGCCTATGACAAGTTACTGAGCTAGGTTCTAAGGAGATAGCCAAAATTTATAGGATACCATCTGTGTTTTGAGATTTTTATAGTCCAGTATAGTAACTAAAATGTTATCGAAGTAAATACGACATAGATAAAAAGTGACAAATGTCAAATGGGAATATGGGTGAGTTCTCTGTGAGTTCACAGCTGAGAGTTTCCCTCTCTCTCTTGGTTCTTATTATAGTTTTTATCCAGTGTCTGAGGTCTTTGGGGTCCTGGTTACACAGCATTTGGTTCAGGTCTCTTGAATCTCTTTTCTTTTTCTAATACCGAAAAAAAAAAGCCTTCATTTTATTTCAGCTGCAACAGCACAAAATTGGAACAGCTTAAGCTATCACTTAGGGTGGCTTTTTGAAATGAATAAGCCATGAATATTTCTCTGGAGCGATCATAACCATTAGGAACCATAAGCAAACAAAAACCCATATCAACAGTTAACGTCACAGTGAAATAATGTCTTGTTTCTTCTTTCTAGAAGAGTCTGCACAAAACACTTCATTCTCTCTAATCCGCTCTCACCCCGTCATATACCATTGTTTATGACACTAACAATTACGACAGTGCAGTATAACACCCTCATCAGCTCCCGCCTTCCAGAGGCACTCAGCTTGCACGTACACGATGAGTAATGGCCCATAGAGACATTGCTTAATATCTGCAATCAGTTTTAGTCTGATGCTATTCTCAAAATGCATTCCTCTTTTCCAATAAATGATAAATTATAAGGCTATTGCCTGGCAAAGAGAGAGTCATATTTTTTCCCCAGCCAAAGATTTATTTCCCAACCAAGTTGCTTTTGAATCCTTGAATGTCACTCTCAGCTGTTTCCAATTCTCTAAACAAATATCTGCCAATCACCCGGACGTGTGAGGGGCAATGCTTGAGTGTGTGTAGTTATTTAATGGGAAATGTTGCCATCAGAACAGAAGAGATGGTCTGTCAAAATCTGAGAGTGTGGCAAGAAGAAATTGGGGGGAGATAAGGGAGTGAGAGGAAGGAGGAGGGAAAAAGTCACACAGACTCAATGAAGTAGAAAATTTCACAAATAATAAAACCTCATCAAATTGGGATAAATGATTAAAAATTTCAGTTTTTCAGATGAGGCTAAAGTCTTTGAACTGTCCTTGGAAAAGGGTTTCCTAAGTATGGAAAAAGGATAAGCAAGATTGCAAAGAGGCTAGTTAATCTCTATCTAAAAATTCTTTACATATTTTAGTTGTATCTATTTACCAAAGCATAGAGATTGCCAGTTCTCTTTCCCACCAAAGCAGCTTTAGTGAGTCTCACGTAACAAGCCTTTATTAACTGCTGATTTTGTCACCACACTGTACACCAGAATTGAGTTTTAAAATGTTGCATAATTCAGGCTTCTCACTACCAAATTGTTTTAAATTAGTGAAGTTATCTGTTAACTAGATTAGGACTAATATGTTAATGGTGGGACTGCTTTGTCCTTCTACATTATTACTTTGCCCAGCATCTTGCTGACAATATAAGCAGAATAAGGACGTCTGGATATTTACAGGGATGAGGCAGGCATTCTTTGATTGCAGGTGCGTGCCTGGATGTCAGTGTCAACATAAGCCCCTGCTCACTTAGGTTGCATGAACCCAGCACAGTCACAGACATGGCGGGCAGCTCCGGGAAATTTCCCCCTCACTCGACTTCCTGTTTTACTGGCTTTGTGTTTTCCTTCTTCCTATCTGACCACTATTTCATAGTCTTTCCCACCGGTTTCTCTTCATTTCTCCCATTTAGTCAGTTTCCACATGACTCTTCACCTGCTCTACATCTTCCCCAGGTGGCAGCGTCATTTCCAATGTTGCATTAGACCCAAATCTTTTCTTTAATTGATCTGCTGATGACTCTTAAATTTGTCCCTCCTGATTTAAGCTGGTTCCTGAGCCTCAGACTATATTTTCCACCGGACATCTCCACCTGGATATGTTCCCCAGGCACCCAAAACTGGACACATCAGCTCCTTCTGCTCCCAAACACAGTCCTACTTTGTTCCTTAACCTGGGTGGCACCATCAGACTCAGTTCTCAGGTGAGACCCTCCTCCCATATCATCCCAATTTATCACTAAATCAAACCAATTTTATCTCCAGAATATCTCCCAACTTCCTCTCTACTCATTATTCTCTCTGCTATTATAACTTGGACCACATACTCCTTATGATGCTTTCAAATTGCCCTACTAGCTTATTCCAACAAATCAGTACTGTCTCACAACTCACCTGTCACTTTATCACACACCTCTTGTGATATGCATACTGGGGAACTCACCATTACTTAAATTACTTAAATTACCACGTCCTCCCAAGAAGACTTAACCCCCTTTTCATCCTTTATCATCTGCCCATTTGACTTGTTACTTATTAAAATCATGTCAATATTAATGACATAGGCTATGGACTCAGAGATGGGTTACTGCCACTACTCCAGTTATGAACATGTGGTGTTATACGAATTGATGTATTTGATGCTTCAGCTTCCACATCTGTAAAAGGGGAACAAACTTACATAACTCACAGAATTTTTTTCACCTTTTAAAAAATTTTAAAAAATTGATTTGTTTTAGGTTTACAAGGAAATTGAGGGGATGGTACAGACACTTCCCTTATGGCCCCTACCCCTACACATGCAGGCCTCCTCTATATCCCCCACCACAGTGTAGATTTGTCATAATTAATGAACCTACATGATGCATAATTATCACCCAAAGTCAATAGTTTACATTACAGTTCACTCTTGGTGTTGTAAATTCTACGGGTTTGGACAAATGTATAATAATATGTATCCATCACTGTGGTATCATATAGATTGTGCTCTCTGCCCGATAAATCCTCTGTGTTAGGCTTAATCATCTCTCCTCCAACCCTATCTGTATATCTTCTTCGGAAAAAATGTCTATTCAGATCCTCTGTCCACTTTTTAGCTGAGGTGTTTTTTTGTTGTTGAGTTGTATGAGTCCTTCATATATTTTGCATATTGACTCTTTATCGGACATATGATTTGCAAATATCTTCTCCCACTCAGTAGGCTGCTTTTTGGTTTTGATGATGTTTGCCTTCACTGTGCAGAAGCTTTAGCTTCATGTAGTTCCATTTGTTTATTTTTGCTTTTGTTTCCCTTGCCTTTGGAGTTGGATCTACAAAAACATCACTAAGATCAATGTCAATGATTTCTTCTAAGTTTATGTTTTCTTCCAGGAATTTTCTGGTTTTAGGTCTCACATTCAAGTCTTTGATCCATTTTGAGTTAATATTTGTTTATGGTGTCAGATAGTGGTCTAGTTTTACTCTTTTGCATGTGGCTGTCCACTTTTCCCAACACCATTTGTTGAAGAGACTATCCTTTCCCCATTGTATGTTCTTTGCTCCTTTGTAGTAAATTAATTATCCATATATTTGTGGGCTTAATTCTGGGCTCTCAATTCTGTTCTGTTGGTCTGTGTGTCTGTTCCATGCCAGTATCAGTCTGTTTTGATTACTATAGCTTTGTAGCATAGTTTGAAATCAGGAAGCATGATACTTCCAGCTTTGTTTTCTGTTACTCAAGATTGTTTGGGCTATTTGGGATTTTTTTGTGGTTCCATACAAGTTTTAGAGTTATTTGTTTTAGTTCTGTGAAATATGCCATTGTGATTTTGATAGGAATTGCATTGACTCTAAAATTACCTTGGGTAGTATGGGCATTCTAACAATATTAATTCTTCCAATCCATAAACAAAGAATAAATTTAGCTAAGATGTACACTGAAAACTATAAGACACTGATAAAAGAAATTAAAAAAGAAATTGAAGGAGACACAGTTTTGATACATTGTGTTTTATTTTCATTTAGTTCAAAATGTTATTTGATTTCTCTTCAGAATTCTTTTTTGACCTCTGTGTTAATCAGGTATGTGCTGCTTAATCACCACATATTTTTTTTCCTGTTATCTTTTATCATTGATTTCTAGTTAAACTCCATTGTTGTCTGAGAGCAAACATTGTATGGTTTCTGTTCTTTAAAATTGTAAAGATGTATTTTATAGCTCAGAATGTGGTCTGTTTTGGTAAATGTCTCATGTGAGCTTGAGAAGAATGTGTATTCTGCCATTGTTGGATGAATGATGTTAATTATAACCTGTGGATTAATGGTGTTATTGTGTTCAACTATGTTCTTACTGATTTTCTGCCTCCTGGATCTGTTCATTTCTGATAGAGGGATGTTGAAGTCTGCAACTGTAATAGTAGATTTATATATTTCTCTTTGCAGTTCTATTAGTTTTTGCCTCACATACTTGGATGCTCTTTTCCTAGGTGTATACACAGTGAGGACTCTTATGTATTCTTAAAGAACTGACCCCTTTATCATTATGTAATGCCCTTCTTTATCCCTGATAACTTACATTGATTTGAAGTCTGCTCTGTCTGAAATTAATGTTATATATATAAATTATGTAAGCTGTCAGCACAATATCTTTGTTTTGGCACAAACTAAAATGAAAAATTATTACCTACAAGAAACTTCGCCCCTTAATCTTATTACTTCTGTGATCCAAGCCTCTGGTTTTCTTCTTAAAGAAAACAGCAGTAACTCCACTATGGAATTGACAATTATAACTACTTTTAGGGGAGGAATGATAAGCAAAGAGACCAAGAGTCGTATCAGTAGAAAACTTCCCTCCCCATCCTCCCCACCACCACTCCGGGAGATTTCTGAGTAACCACAGCCAGGGAGTTGCTACTTTGTCACATAGAACCACAAATGGCCAGAAGAGTCAGGATCCCAGTACACTGGGGCTATTAACATATCACTGAAAATGTAACAAAATAGAACACTTCTGTATTTAGCAAAACTCCTCTCATGGAGAGTTAACCAGTATAGGTTGATGGTGGTGGTAGTAATAGAAGCAAGGTTGGGGGTTTAGGAACAGGCCCCCAAAGCACATGCTTGAGTAACAGTGGATGGTGGCTACATCATCTTCTAAGATTTGTAAGTAGGTACATTGTAAGACTTTGGTTTTTCTGAATAAAGAATGAGAGTTTGTGACCAGAGCTGAATTGTGTAGACTAGTGGTTCTCAAACTTCAGCATATATCAGAATTCTTTTCAAGGCTTATTAAAACATATTGCTGGACCTCACTCAGAGTTTTGGACTCAAAAGGCTTGGAATGAAGTTCAAGAATCTGCATTTCTAACAAGTTCTCAGGTGAGGCTGCTGCTGCTGCTCTGGGGACCACACTTTGAAAACCATTGCCCTAAACCAGAGAGAAGCTGCTAATCACTGTCACCTGTCGTCCTACTTTTCTACTCCTTCTCCCACCTAAAAATTAATATTGGGAAAACAATGAAAGACAACCAGTTTGAAGGATGCCATGTTATTAGTGTGTTTGATGTCCCTACTGATTAACTTGCAAGGGGCACTTGCATACCTTAATCCAGCCGTGTCAACACACTAATAGACAATGAAGCCAATATTTTCCTCTCTTCATCCTCTCTCCTGTATTTTCCCCCTGGTGTTGATCGTAAATTGGCTACCTTCATATCACCTCAGAAAAGAGAAAGGGATTCAGGCACAAAATATAAGAACACGTTTGGCCAAAATATTACTTTTACAATACAACAGTGTTGTGAGATATAAAAGCACATTTTATCTGTTTCAAAGATTGAATTTCACCAGTATATAAAACATGATCATTATACTGGTTAGTGCTCACTATTGAAAATAAGGTTCCCAAATGCCATGTCAGCTTGCATATTTCTGGAAAAAAGAGCCAAAAATATTCTATTCCACATCCCTATAAAAACTGTTCAGGTTGGGGTAAAGTTGGAAGGATGATTGGCCAGTCTACTCTTTAATTTATATTCTTTTCAAAATCAATCTCAAGCCATTACAATAATGATTTGACTTAAGTATTTCATTTCCAATAAACATCAGATTTCTCAACAGCCATGCCTGTATTTTGCTTAATGTTTAATCTGCAGATCCTAGCAAGTGCCTTGCACCCATTTCTGACAAATGACGGAAATTTGCATAATACTTTTGTAATTGAATTATAATCATCCTGCATTCTTTCCATGTGACCCACTGCATAGTCACAGCCAGTCATTTGGCCAATCAGATCTTCAGTAAAATGCAGAACCTGGGACAGAGCCACCCATGCAGTGCATCCTAACAAAAGACTGGGTGGTGGTGTGACTTGAGTGAGTCGTCACTTGGATGAAATTCTGTTCTCTCTCACAAAAAGAAGAGATTTCACAATTCCCACAGTTATCTATGTTTTGTTGCCTATATTCACAGCCCTTTTTATTCATTGGACGTGAATCTGGTCCATTTAGAACAGATATTTCCCTTAGAGAAGACCCAAGTAATATATTTCCAGGTGATAATCTTTTTATAAGATTCTGAAGTATATTGAAGAGCCAGGCATAAGTGATGTGCTCGATACGTCTTCTACATTAAATGTTACCAAGTTGTTTCTTTTGATATTAAAAATGTGATTTTCAAAGCTGGTAAAGGTCATGTGTAACAGAATCTGACTCTATTTTTAGTATTTCACTGCTGACAGCTTTCAAGCCCCACGACTCTCGCCTGCTTTCTACCCACCCTGTGAAAGCTGATAAAGGAGCATAGGTGCTCCATTCTTTGGCACCAGGAGATGTCGAACCAGGCAAGTCCCAGTCTGTGGGCATGGGAACCCTCATCTCAGCCCACTCTCTAATACCATAAACCCCAAGCCAGTCTCAGTTCCATACTTTCTTAAGCGATTTTTGAACCTATTCTTAAGCCTGTCCTACTGTCCCTAGAAAACCTCTTTATGTGAGTAATAAACCTTTTCCTGCCTTCTTGGTACATGTGTGGCATCATCAGTCTTGACATCTTGAACCAAATTTTGGGTGGAAGGTCCATCTGACTCTGCAAAAAGGTATTAGGAATAAGTAAGTGGTATCTGGAATACACAGGGAACTCTCCTTTTAATAAAAAGAGAACTAACAAGTCAATAAAAAATGGACAAAAGATTTAAACAATCATGTCAGGAAATAAGATATACAGATTGCACATACATGAAAAAATGTTCAACATCATTAGTCAATTGGAAAATGCAAATAAAACCATATAAGATATCACTACACACATACTAGATGCCAAAAAAATTTTTAAATGACAATTCCAAGTGCTAGTGAACTGGAACTCTTGTACATTACGGATGGGAATGCAAAGTGGTGCAGCCACTTTGGAAAAACAGTTCGTTTCTTATGAACATTTACTGCACAATTTAGCAATCCCACTTCTAGGTGAGAAAAAGAAAACATGCACACAGAAAACCTGTACAGTTGCTTATAGTGGCTTTATTCATAATCTCCAAAAACTGCAAACAAACAGATGCCCAACAATTGGTAAATGCCATAAACAACCAAATGTCCATGAACAATCAAACTTTGGTATATGCATAGAATGAAATAGATACATGCAATAACATGGGTGCATTTTAAATGTGTTATGGTAAGTGAAAGAGGTCAGACTTTTAAAAGCTACCTAATGTATGATTATATTTATATGACATTCTGAAAAATGTGTGACTATAGGGAGAAGAAACCGATCGGTGGTTAGTTACCAGGACCTGGGGGTAGTGGAAGGGGATTGACTGCAAAGAGACAAGAGGGAATTTTGGAAAGTGATGGAAATGGTCTATATCTTTACTGTAGTGGTGGTTACATGGTGTTGAGTAAGTCAAAATTCATAAAACTGTTCACAATAAAGAGTAATATTTACTGTATATAAATTATACCTTATAAACCTGCGTGTCAATAAATTGTGATTCTAATTAGTCAATGTCTTCAAGCACCATTTTAGCCACCCTGTACATAGTGCACAGGACCACTATTTCCAAATGTATTGGAATGTCTCTCTTCCTCAAAACTGAGAAATACAAGATCCAAATAAAAGTCATAGGATTTTGTGTAGTGAAGACATTAAAGACGAAAAATGTTTTTCTTTCCTTGTTTGCCACCTCTTCTTCAACCTTTTTTCCCTTTGCTGTTTCAGGCTAGATATAGTGAAGAATAAACCCTGTCTTTTTAGATTGCTCACTGGAGATTAAGTAAATTCAGGGGTTGACATGAAAACATTCTAAATGGTTTGAGTTCATTTAATATTTTACCTAATAGTGTTTTTGCTCGTATATCTTATCAGTTAAGGGGTAATTTTAGATAAGTGAATATCATTAGGAGAAGTATTTAGTGGGGATATTTAAGCACTTATATTTGGCCAGAGCAAGAATAATTTGATTAAATAATTTGGACAGATTCCCTCTCAGTATAATTCTATGAGGAACAAAGAGGGAGCACGTCAGCTCCCCAGGGGACTGAATGGAACAGATAATCCTGTGGTCAAACAAGCAGAGAGAAGCATTTACTAAAGATGGGGCTTTCTGTCTTCATTAGAAAAATTGAAGATGCTCTAAAGAACTCCATTAAAGATAATAGTGTCTCTTAGAAGAGCTGTGTGCTTCATGGCTTAGGTCCTTGATTAGATGGCTAATTCACCCTCTGCTTATCTAATTGATCTTGTTTTCTCCTCCTTCACCCTGCCCTTGAGAGACCCAGAAGTAAATGGCATGTAACCACTAGCAACTTCTCTCCCCGTACCTAATAAGGAATGTCAAACGGTATCTGTTGCTATCATATGTTCTCCGGATACCTGAGGATGGTGGACTGTATTCTGGGGGAGACTGCACTCATTTTGGGAGGACAGCACCAAGCTGCCTGGTGGATGAGAATCCCTTCTTAAAATGCATTCGGCTATCATGGAGGAAAGAAAGAACTCCTCGATTACATTAACTTCTTTTTTTTTCCCCCAAATAAGAGGCCCTTTACTATTGTGGGCAAAAAGTGATTTATTCTTTCATCAACTTTCATGTACCCTCAAAGCCCAATAAGGAACCTTCATCTCAAGAGAGGCGTGAGGGGGTAACCCTAACCAAGCATGGCAGCTGATTGGCAGTTTCAAAGCGGGTTTGAAAATAAATCCGTATCTATCCCTCCTCTCATGAAGTGTGATGGAGGAGTGGTTTCCAACCAGTCTTCTGTTGCCACACATATGCTTGGTGACGTTTATATATGTGACATAGTCATTCATTCATTCTGGACATATCCATTCAGCCCCTATTATTTACCAGGCGTTCTTCTAGACATTACAATAGTGAACAAACAGACAATCATTCCTCCCCTACAGGAGTTTATATTCCAGTGGTGTAGATAGGCAATCAATAAGATAATAAGTACTATGTATATTTAAACATACAGAGACCTAAGTAAGTCATATCTTATATAACTTATGCTATATATTATATACACACTTTATATAGAATAAATTGTATATAACACATACAAGTTATATATAACTTATATAATTATCCAAGTTATATATATATGTACATTGCTCATATATAGAGAGAATTTAACTTAGACAGCAACTAGTATTATGAAGAAAAATAAAGTAGCAAAGAATGACTGGAAGTATCTGGGCTGAGAGTCATAATATTGGATAGTGGCTGGAAGAGTCTTATTGAGAAGTGTGTGGATCTCTTTCTCCAATGGAAGCCGTATGGAGTGTGAGACAATGGAGCACTGGAGATGAGTACTAAGTAAGCCACACATAGTGTTATGGCCTGAAACAAGGAGAACTTAATTTATAAAACAGCATCATTGATCATATTTTGATGCAGCACTAGGATTTCCTTCTGTTAAGACACCTCAAGAGATGTAGTCAATAAGACCAACATGAAATAAATTTACAGTCTTCTGGTTAAAAATGATGGAGCAGTTTTTACTCTCCCTTGCCTTGAAATCCATCAAAAAGAATGAAAAATTAGTCGAACTATCACTTCTTTCAAACAAAACATGGTTATAACACCCAACCACAAATCATAATGAATATTTGCCAAATACAATGAAAATTGCACCAAAAATTCAAAAGGATGCTGAGAGTTGACACAAACTTCTTTGGATTCCAGGCATGAACAAGATTTTCCTAAAAGTGAGTATAACATATTGTCAAAATGGGAAATTCTTTGACTCGGTTTTAGCAGAGACCTCAAATAGCCAAGTCCCCCAATATTCTTAAAGAGAAGTACCAGATGACCAAGACAGAATTTGCAAAGGATGTGGCTAAAAATTGAATTTGTCTGCATGCACCTTACACTCATCTCAGAGAGATAAATGGGCTGAAATTAAAGTGAGACGGAGAATGCCTCTGGAAAACATGATGAGCATCTATGGTATTTTCCTCTTCTAATTTGAACATTCACATTCTTCCCCTCATTCTGCCATGGCCCAGGAGAGGAATCTGCTTCTCTCATCTCCAGCTAAAAGAGAGGTACTTCAGGGTGATCACTGAGACAATTTGTCTTGTGTCCCCAGGAGTTGGTGGGGGCACAAGTCTGGTAAAGTCTAAAGTGAGAGAATGTGCAGTCGGGACAGCTGGCTGCCCTGGGAATAGCCTGGAATTTGTCAAGGTAAAGAATGCAAGAATTTAGGACAAATTATTTGTTTAACAGGAGTTTAATACACAGTGTTTTTTTCATAAAAGACGGCTGATGGAAAAGTTGTAAGAAGTCAAGGAAAGAATGATAAAATAACAGATGGTGAAAAGTAAGCTGACAGAACTCGGAAAGGAGGTAGAAAAAAAACCAAACTGTGATAGTTCTGAAAATCATGAAAGAAACAACTAGTAGAATACGCATGATTGAAAACAGACAGCAATATAGTTGGAAAACAAAAGAAAATCACACAAAATAAAACAAAAACTAAGAAAAGTGATTAGAAACAATTGATAAGGTACTGAAGACAAAGGACTTCAAACATTGCCTAATTGACATCTAATTTATGTCTTTAAAAACAGTAATAGAATACATGACACACAGATTCCATTTATTATTTCAAAACATTCTTAAAATAAAGAATGTCTTAAACCTTTGAAAAGTTAGTGAATTTCAAGGCTAAAGAAAAAATTCCATGGGAATTACTATGGAAAACTAAATTAAAAAAAATTTTTTTTAGATCACATTGCTTTTAAACCTCTCCCTAATTGTAGTTAATGCCCAAAGATGTATGTAAAACTTTGTTACCAATCTTTGAAGTGAGACACAAGAATCTTATACCCAGCTCAGTTGTACTCTGAGTCAAGTATAAAAGTATCAGACATTCTCAAACATAAGAAAAACCATACATCTTGAGCCTCATTTGAAGAAAAAACGTTGACAATGTCTATTCAACTAAGAATAAATCAAAATTAAAAAGAAAAAGTTAGAAATAAAAAAACTATAGTAAAAGGCCTTGCAGTCAACAAAGAATTCATTGATCAAGTTTGATAGAACTGAAGGAATTATGAGGAGAGAACAGAATGTATGTGTGAACGTGGGGAAGTTGAGATAAAGGGAGGCAGGATAAGAGGATGATTTTCTCATATTTATAGTGGGAAGTCAACTGACGATGCCTGAAATTAAACATGTAACTAAAGACGTACTATTCCTATTATTCTAATATCATGTTGTTTTCCATTATCTAGTCTTAAACTTGAAGAAATATTTTAGAAACTAATAGCCCTATTTTTTTTTTTTTCAAATGGAGGTACTGGGGATTGAACCCAGGACCTTGTGCATGTGAAGCATGTACTCTACCACTGAGCTATACCCTCCCCACCCAGAAACTAATAGCTTTTATGACAAAGAAATGTTTTCTTTTGCTATGTATTATGACCTTATTTTAGAAAATTATGTCTTATTGTCTTACCTTCTGTGTCAATGCAGAGAGAAATAACATAGACAATATTCACCAAATATAGACAGAGATTTTTTTTTTCTATATCGCTTCACTGGTTATAATGAGCATGTATAATTTTGGGGAAAACCAATTTATTTATAAAAGATAGGCCCATATCCCTTTATTCACAACCCTTGGGACCAGACATATTTCAAGACTAGAATTTTTCAAATTTTAGAAAAGTGATAAGGTGCATATGGGACACTGTTAGGGAATTGAAGCCAGCCCTCCAAAAGCAAACATGTTAATTTCACTGCATCAAAAGTATGACTATTCACAGTAATGGGAAAATTATGATTGTAATAAGCCTTTTTAATATGAGTTCAGGTCAGGTGTTATCAAATGATTTTTCTGCAAACCAACAAAATCTTTTTTTCTTTTTTCATTTTTGGAGATCTTTCAATTACAGTTTTATGGATAAGGAAATATGGACTATTCTATTTAATTGGAATGTCCACTTAATGTAAGCAGCTTAATGTACTGCAATCATACTAATGTGTTTGTGCAGTCTGGAGACCATATATTTTCTGCAATTCTTGATTTTCAACGTGTTTTCCAAGCTACACAGCAATCTTCCTCTGCTGTAAACATCTCTCTTCATCCCAACCCTTATCCCTCACTTTCCTGGGTTTTATCCACACAGGAAGGAAAGATGGTAGGGTTGAAAAAACACTAAACTGAGAATTAAGAGATTTTATTTTAGCCCTGATCTCTAGTAGCTTTGACTTAGACAAGTCAATTTTCTCGATAAGACTCTTTCTACACAATACCAAACACTTATAGCACATTTTAGATCTAGCTATGTGACCCCAGAGGTCAGCCTTGAGTGGAAAAGAAAGGAGGGATTTGTTAAAAAGAACAACAGTGAGTGGAAGGTAGGGACCAGGCAGCCAGGCTCAGATCCAGTTAGGCACTGACATACAGGTTTTGTTAACATCCTAATGAACACACAGTCTCTCTTCTTTGAGAAATCCCATCTTATTTGTTTTATTGCTTTGATGTAAGAATACCCTAGGGTACCTCACAATACACTCCACTTCTCCACATTAGATAACTGGACAAGAATGTCAAACTAAATTAGGATTTAACCTGATGTTTTATGAGGTTCCATTGGATTCTAAGCCACATCCTCCAGATGTATAAATGTACATATCCTCTAGTGAAGAAAAACAAGTATCACAGAAATCTTGTCTTTAGTTTCTATGAATCATTCACGGAAGTTTAGAAATAAAGAAAACATGAACCTTCCTGCTCAGATTCCTATAAAATAGGTATGTAAGCATATTCCTCAGATGGGTTTGTGTGGAAGAGTTCCATTATGAACAGCTTTTGGTTATGAAAGCAATGAAGCTGTGTTAAAAGATCACTTAAAGTCATAAAAAACAATTGGGTTGCTAAATTTCCATCAGCAGAAGCCCTAGAAATACTGTGGAGGAGATCCCCAACTTAACAAGATTTTGGCCTATTAATAAGCTCCAACAGGAAGTCAGGCATTTTGGTGGCTCGCTGACATCGAAAAACCTTGAAAACCACGTGTCCCTTTGGATGGTTACTTTTCACAAAGAGAGATTCTGCCATGGATATCTGGTAAGACCCTCCAACTAGGACTGCCTGTGGGAGGGATGCAGGATTCAGCGTGGCACCACAGTTCTCCTGCATCAAAGGAAAATGAAATAAAAGTAGCCAATGGCTTGTGTTCTCTGATTGGCATCCAAATTACCAAAAGGGGATCTATCCTTAGAGTTTCTTAAGTACTGTGGGTACTGGATTAATACCAAGAGGGTCTGTGTTTCTGGGCTTGAGTTCAAACCGGCGGACCACCTACTTTTCAGGCCACAAGATGTGGTGAATTCTGTGATGTTGGAGGCTCTAGGACCTCAGGTCTGGGGGGTTGGATGTATGAACCCAGCCAGACCAACAAACCATGCTTTTAAGTTCAGCCATCCTCATCTTTTTGGAATCTTACTCTGGACCAACTCAAGCTTATGCACCCAGAAATAAGACATACACACATGCACACACACATACACATGCATACGCACACGCACATACACACAGATTAGATTTTTCTTTTTGAGTGAACCAAATTCATGTTTCTTACAAAGACAACACATCAGCACTTCTTTCAGCCTGCAGAGTAGCTGTCTGGTCGCCAGCAGCATGGAAGCTGTCTCTGTTTTTCCCTTAACTACTAGAAGAATTAGCTTCCTCTTCCGTAAAATGTGACTCTTTTCTCTGAATACATTTCAGAAGTGTTGTGATGTTTAGATGAGCGTCTTTATGGGAGTGCTTCTTTTTTTTTTTTTTTTTTAACCTTAAAACCCTACACCAATAGTTTTCCATGTGTCTCATGGGGAATAAGTCCCCAGAGAAGTTAATAGATATTTTGCAAAACAAAATAAATATATAAATCAAGCTGCCAGCTCCAATTAAGTTGGGAAAATTTTAGGTGAAGCCAAGTCTTTACTACAGGACTTTCCAGAGCCCATAAATCCCTAAGATGTGGTAAGAATTTCTCAGGGAGAAGTAGACTCTAGAATGCCTGTCTCTCCCAATACCAGCCTACCTCGTCTTAGTATTATTTTTCACTAATCATCTCAGGGGTTTTTCTGGGACACACTAAACCTTAAAATGCAGATCATGTCCCCCTAGGCGTAAATGAGTGGAGTAGCCTTAATAGAATTAACCAGAAGGCATAATGACATTCATGCTTCTGCTCAAAGGAGAATCTAATTTCAGTGTGGAAACTCAATCAGAGAAATATTTTTCATGCTGGAAAGGAGATAAAAGCCCTGATAAATTCATCATAGATATCCGGAACCAGGAAGGGAGTGCTCAACAGACCCCAAATCTGCTGGCATGCTGATCTGGAACGTCTCAGCCTCCAGAACTGTGAGAAATAAATTTCTGTTGCTTATAAGCCACCCAGTCTGTGGTTAGAGCGGCCTAAATGGACTAAGACAGTAGGTCAGCCCTATTTTGATAGCCTAGCCCCACAAAGTGGTAGACATCATCAGAAAGAGTAGTGGAAAGAAAACAAGGAAAAAATGTTTGTCCTGGAACTCAACCAAGATGCCCTTCAGTAGGTAGATGAATTAATGAACTGTGGCACATCCAGAAAATGAAATATTATTCAGTCTAAAAAGAAATGAGCTATCAAGCCATGAAAAAAAAAAAAAACACAGAGGCTACTTTAATGCATATAACTAAGAGAAGGAAACAAATTTGAAATTACTACACACTGTATGATTCCAAATGTATGGTATTATGGAAAAGGCAAAACTATGGATATAGTATAAATACCAGTGGTTGCTAGGGCTGGGGAGGGAAGGGGTTAGGGATGAATAGACAGAGCACGGAGGACTTTCAGGGCACTGAAAATACTCTGTATGATACTATAATTATGAACACATGTCGTTATACATTTGTCCAGACCCACTGAATGTACAACCCCAACTGGGAGCCCTAAGGTAGACTCTGGGCTTTGGATAAATATGATATATCAATGCGGGTTTACCATTTGTAGCAAACGTACCCGTCTGACAGGGGACGTTGATGACAGTGGGGGAGATGATGCATGTATGGGGTCAGAGGATATGTGGCTTTTCTCTGGAACTTCCTCTCTGTCTGGCTGTGAACTTAAAACCACTCTAAAAATAATAGTCTTAAAAGTAAAAGGAGTTGGCAGGGAAACGAAAATATTTTACGCCCAAATGTTTGAAGTTGTTTGAAAAGAAAAAAAAAGTCTCACTTTTCCTTACAAACTATCTCCTTATCACTGTTCCAAAACAGTCCTGAACTGAATCATCTTATGATATGGAGTCCAAACAGTAATTTCTGTCTGCTTATGAATTCTAATGGGAGGTGGGAAAGCATCAAATGTTATTCGGTATTTGGTTATCCTGCTGTGTGGAAGAAAAGTGAATTGGCTCTTATCCAATTAACTTGAGAAGCTTCACATTATCCAATGGACACTACTATTGTACAGTTACTATGGCTGTGTAACATACCGCAACAGAACTTAGCTTACAACTATCATAATACTTATTTTGCTCATGAATCCTTCCCCTGGCCAGAGGTCAATGAGAACAGCTCATTTTCACCCACTTGGTGTACGTTTAAGGCAGCTCGAAGTCTAGTGGAATCAACTGGAGGCTTCTTCACTCCCATGTCTGGTGACTGACGCTGGCTGTTGGCCGGGGGCCTCAGTTCCTCTACATGTGACCTCTTCACAAGGGCTAGTTTGGGCTTACAGCAAAGTTGCTGGCTTTTGAGGGTAAATATCAGAGAGAGCAAAGCAGAAGTTGTGTCACTAGTATGACCTGGATTTGGAAGCTAAATAGCATCACTTCTGTCATACCAGTTTATTGGTCAGAATAGTCACAAAGCTCTGCTCAAATTCAAGGAAGGGAGACACAGTCCCATCTCTCAGAAGGACGGAATGAGCATGTGTACGTTGGTGCAACAATATTTGGAATATTGCAGTCTACTACAGCTTTACTAGAAGCAGATTCTCCTTTTGAAATTTCTTATTTATCTGTGTGGAGAATTATAACTAAATGAAATAATTAACAAAGGATAGAGCCAAAATGCATTGTCTGATATGGCATAAGACTTGCTACTGAGACAATCTTTTCTCAAAAATTTGTATTATTTAGAAATAGATAAGTAACTTACTAGCTAGAAATTCTAATTCGAGACAGTAAAAAAGCCAGTTAAGTCAGTAAAGGCAGAACGTTTTGAAACTCACGTTAGCTCATTAACATCAGTTAATAAATCAAATCAGTATAACCTTCCCAAATCCTGGTACTGACACTTCATGAGTTTTCAACGCAAGGCAATAGCCCAACATTTACTCTTAACAAAGAAAACTGAAAACAAGTTACTTCACACTTAAAACGCAAGATAGAAATTGAGGAAATTCTCTGATGTCAAAATTAGACTATCTCAACATTTCAAAAAGAGGGGAGATAGAATGGCAATGTTATTAGTAATTAATGTACTGTAATTGGGGATGATTAGAATGGAATGGAAAAGATAATACAGAAATTGTAATGTGTCAACATACTTCTCTCTTCCGAATTCATACCAATATGCTACTTACGCAAATTCTTGCTTCTAGTCATTATCACCCACATACATATATACGTATAATTTACATTTTTTCATCTTGCCTTCACCCTAGATGTGTATTCACTCCTGGCACCTAACCCACTGAATACTGTGTATATTTGATGCATGCTGTGAGAATTTAATGACAATGAAGTGGGGTAATTATATTGTGCACTGTTATGGCAAGTAAGAGTTAAGAACTTTGAATAGTTTGGTTGATTTGAAGGACTCTCTTTTTAAACAAAGAGGTCCCATTATGAGGTTTTGCTCCCCTTGAGACTGCAAGAAAAGGTATTAGGTGTGTGATACTTGAACTTGAGGAGGGGAATGAGTACTAACTCCATTTTATTGCTCACAGGTTACTTCAAATTATCCTCACAGGCACCTGCCTCATTTAGCATCCATCTATTATTCGTCTACTTTTGTTCTCAAGGATGGACATCTTTATAGCATGATTGGGTTTTTCTCTTCCATAAACAAAGCATCTTGCTAAATTACCTTTCGCAAAAGCCAATTTTAGATAGATAGATATTATGTTCTAAGCTAAAAGCCTGAAAAACAAAATGCTGAGTCTTCTGAGAAGGGAAAAGGTACACAGTGCCCTGATTGTTTTCTACAGGATACTCAGTGTACCCAAGAGTTCATGAAAGGAACTTAAGCTTCCAATCCATGAGAACTAGGTTTAAACAGCACTCGTGACATGAGCAATATTGACAAGCCACTTCATATCTCTGAAATTCAGTTCACTTAACATAAAAAATACAGGAGTAACACGCCCTGTCTTGCAGGGCTGGTACTAAGTAAACAATCGATAAATTCTGTTTTGTCATCTCTCCCCAACTCCATCGTTACAGTTTTCTGTTTTTAATTTTTTAAGCCTGTCTATTTTTGGTGTTGTGATAGGTGAAGATTTTAAAATTACACACATGCACCCACACACTTTCATCATTTTAAAGAGAACGTTCTCCTTCCTTCTTTCCTTTCTTTCTACAGATATCTCAGTATCTGCTACGTGCCAAGCACCCGTACCAGGAACCAGTTATCCAGAACAAAGCAGCGGGTGCTATATATTTTTTTTTTAACAAATAGTGTTTATCTTTACTACCCAACATCCATACAAATAATTTATGCCATACAGGGACTTTCAAAATGCCCAGTCCTTAGCAGAACACACTTGGCCACTCATCAAAGGGGAAAACCCCAAGTCTCATCAGTTACCACATTAAGCCCTAAGTTCAAAATGTTAAATCTCTTTTCTTACAGTTTATAGACTCTCAAATAATGCTATATTTTAATATCTTTATATTTAAATCTTGACTTTCTCATGCAGCCCTTTTGTTTTCCCCTAAAAATTTTAATTCTTTTTCTTTATTAACAAGATTCATTACCTTTAACCTGATTACTTAAAACAACCATATTTTATGCATAGACTCCATTTTTTTTTTTTTTGACATTCAGCATAGAGCCTCTGTCTTCTTGTTTTAACTTGGGTTCAATTTTTTCTGCAGCTGCTGCACAGATTTCCTCCTGGAACTTCTTCTCAATTCATTTCTGGT
This sequence comes from Camelus bactrianus, assembly GCF_048773025.1. Lineage (NCBI taxonomy): Eukaryota > Metazoa > Chordata > Mammalia > Artiodactyla > Camelidae > Camelus > Camelus bactrianus. Next base: position 20,117,144 of record NC_133552.1, read on the forward strand.
GAGCTCCATTGTTTTTATGCACTCATGTTGCCAGTCACTTTTTGGCTCCCTTTTTTGTTTTGCTGGACTATATCCTCAAGTAATTCTTTCATTAAAGTTACGGGAAGAACACTCGAAAAACCCTTAATTGGAGGAAAATATCTTATTTTGACCTCATATAGAAGTGGTATCTTGGCTATGCTCTTCATCCACATATTATGCAGGTACCATGGAGTTCCTATCTGCATTGTATCTTCCACAAATTCAGAAATATTTCTGATTTACTGAACCATTTTCTTGTATTTACCATCATTATTCTTTTGAGAAAGTGAGGAAAGAGATTAAAAACGAAAACAAAAGCCCTACACTTAGTCTGCCTTTCTCCATCAGAGATCAATTTCCTAAAATTTTTTGTGAAGTACACATTTAAGCTAAGCCTGTCTCCTGTTCTGTTTTTGTATTCCATTCTTAGAACTTGACATCGGTTTGATAAATGTTAAGTGAAGAATTAGTTCATCTTACAGATAGTCCTGAACTTCTTAATAAACTCTCAGGTTTAAAACTTTGAGAAGTCATGGGTTAATATACTTACTTTCAAAACACTCAGTTTTTAAAAATTATCCTAAGAAAGCCTATTATGTCATTCTCTTTAATGGCAAGGTGATAAATAATCCCAAATCCCATGTATGTCTAAGAACTTGAGAATTTTACTCCCCAGGTTTTCCTGAAGATATTTCTTTAGTGTTCATCTCTCAATAATCTTTATTTAAATGTTTTCTAATATTTCTACATTGTCCTCAAACTTGCTAGACACATTAAACCATGCAAGTGTAATTTGTCTCGCTTTTAGAAGAATTAGTAATTTTTAAATATAACTGAGAAGCTAGATCTTTTTCTACACTGTGATAAAGGATGAATTTTCTATCTTCTATCACATGTTTGGGCAGTACAGATTTCCAAGTGCATTACTGAAACTTTGGCCTCTGGTATTAAATTTCCTCCAGATATCAGAGTCTGTTCCACAGAGGTAACATTAATCTCCCCTACTGAGACAAGATGTTCCCATTATTCACCAAGATAACTAGTTCCAAGATTTGCTGACAGCATCCTTTTTTCAAGTATACAGACCAAAGAGGTGGCAAAACTCACTTAGAAGAAGACAGTGAGGTTAAAAAGCAGCCTCTCTAATGTTCAGAATATGAAATATTTTCATCTCTATCCTGATAGACATGCATGATTCAAGGTGTATATACATCAGAGGCACATGATCGGGGGTTAAGTAAGAGATTGGAGATATGTTTTTTCCTAAGTCGAATTGTTTGTTGTCTGTGTAGCATTTAAAATCTGGAAAACTTATTCTTGACATTGTATTTTTTTAACTTGGGCTTTCTTGAAGTATGATTTTTGAAGTTCAATTTATTCTACAAGCTCTTGGTATGTGACTAAGACCTCAAAACAGTGAAAATATTACAAAAAAATTTGGATGAGAAATCTACCCTAACCTATGAAAGTTAAAATACTGATAATGACATTTACAAGAGAAGCATGAATAGCATATATTGAAAACTGGTTCACACAAATTAAGTCTTCCAAACAAATAAATGTGGGTGAGCTTTTCCCTCTGTCCTTCAAATTCTTTAAACATTTCTGAAGTTGTTTGTTGCATAAGAAAACTGTCTTTATTGGAAGATTTAACTACCAAAAGGGTAGATGTTCCAGATTTGAGTTCTGCTAACAAGCTGTGTACATTCACCTCTCCAGACCTCAGTTTCTTATGCTACAGAAAAAAGTGGGGGATTTGTCCCTGATAATCTCAATAGTCTATCCAAGCTCAAAAAACACCTAATTCTAGAATTCTTCCCAATCAGTTAGGTAAGTGGTGAGTGAAGATCAGCTAACATCAGTGGGAGCCACCACCTGCTTCTCAGTCCCAACATTCTCTGTATTTCTAAACTAAAAATCTTGAGATTATGGGATAGAAATTTGATTGTGAGCTCAATGAACTGGTTATATGAAGTTGACTGTCTCAGAGAAAGAGCACTTGTTGAAAATCTGGGGTCATCAAAAAGCGACAGTATACATGTGTCCATGTGTGTGAGTGGGTGCAGGTGTGTGTGCAGTTGTGGGTAAGTGTGCTTGGGATTTGGGGGGAAGATGAGAATATTGGTGTAAGCATGATGAGCACAGGTAGGGATCTCCTCAAAGGAACCCCTTTTTCAGGTTCTTTGGCAATGTTGACAGAATGTGACAGTTTTATTAAAAAAAAAAAAAAGTCATGATTTGGTTCACACGTACCGATTTTAGATTACTCTCTTTCCTCTTCCAGGGCAGAGACATAAGCAAGGTGCCCACTGACGTCTCACACATCCCTGCAAAAATGTCTGAATTAATGAACTGCTCAGGCTCAAAGAGACTCTAAAGTTGAATGGCTTGGCATTTCACCAATTTCTTTTCTTTTTTATGAAAGACAACACACAGAGCAGATCAGTCCATTTCCAAGTGAAGTTGCTATAAATGATGTTTCTAAGCTGGATGATTACAAGAAAAACAATTTCAGTAGGTAAACACTTACCAGTAATCAACGTCAGCTCATTTTTCAGTGATATGAAATCTTCATGTACAAAGGGGCTCCAGTGATTATCTCCTAGAACAAGGGCTGGCAAATTTCAGCCTGTGGGACAAATCTGGCCCACCGCCTGTTTTTGTCAATAAAGTTTTATTGGAACACAGCCACACTCATTCATTCATGTATTACTTACCTGCTACCATGGGAGAATTGAGGAGTTGCGACAGAGACAATATGGCTCACAAAGCCAAAAAAGTGTACTATCTGGCCTTCTACAGAAAAAGCTTACTGATCTCTGATCTAGATCAGTTGTTCTCAATTATTATCATTATCATTATTGTTCCTATTATTTTTAGTATTTCTTGTTTAAGTATGAGTGGCTGGGTCCTTTTTTTCAAAGTGGAAATAACTAAAAAACTTATTTTCCCCAGTAATACGCATTGCAGATGCTCTGCTACCAACCATCAGCCTTCTTTCTTTACCCAGTCTTGACTTCTAACCAAACCCTGATTTTGCAGTGAGAATCTCCATACGAAATTAGGTGCATTGGGGAAGGGGCACTCATTGGAGGTTCTTGAAGGTCTTAGAAACAGTGGACATTTCTGCAGCAATAGTCCCATGTTCATTCTTCAGGTAGAAATTAAGGTGGTGGAGAGGGCAGCTTCCTGCTTCCTGCATCACAGCTTCTTTAGTGCATCTGTGAGCCCTGTAGTTGCACCGTCTCCTTTCCTGAGAAAGGCTGAGATAACAGGGCTCCTGGCAGGCAGGCTGCAGTATTCTGGGTCATTCCAGAGGCTCTGCCCTGAAATTGCCCCTTCAGCCCTTTCAACTTTGTAAGTAACATATCTGAATGAAATCCTTTTGTGTTTAAAATACCTTCAGTGCCTTTTATTTTCTCTACAAAACATAGCTGTTACATCTTGATCACGTGCCGAATTCTCATATACATGAGCCTGGTCTGAGATCCTCTCTCCTCTCCCATTCATCCAAAGTCTCCTTCAGCTCCATATGGTAGTTTTATTTGAGTTTTCTATTTGGTAGGACATGAGCCCTCTTGTTATATTTTGGGGGGGAGGAGGAGGCATTCTTGAACATTAGTCCTTGCAAATAAGTTTTAGAAACAATCTGTCAAATCTCCCTATATCTGCCTACCACAAAAATGTTGACATTTTCATTAGAATTGCATTAAATTTATAAATTACTTGGAAGCTTAACTAACATTTTTATACTATTGAAGAATGTAGTTGGTCTCTGTTTCTTTAAGCCTTCTTCTATAGGAGAATAAAAGAAGGAAAAAACACAGATTTCACACATGATTATGGTTGTTCTTTTTTTTTAAGATGGATACTGAAAATGTAATACCATAAGGGAGTTTGAATTCTGAAAGGTTTCAAAATGAAATTATTTACTAATAAAACAGCATCTACCTACATTTGGAAACCACTAAAAATACAAGTGAAAGACATTTATTAGACCTAAAGATAAGTTGAAATACACATGAATTTGAGTATCTCTTGAAATAATCCCAAGGATTTTCAAAGTTATCTAGCCAATGGGTTGGGAAGCGCCAATTTAGACCAACCATCCCTTCAGAGTGACAATTCTTTGGGCAGGGTTCCTGGTCAATTACTGTAGAGACTGAAACGGTAAGGAGAATTCATTACTTGGTGGGTAACTATTTCATTCACTAGGATCAGAGTAGCAGATATTTTAACTCATGTTGCCCTTTTGGCCCACATCACACATTTATCACTTAGGTTTTTGTTTTTTCCTATCTGAACTCTAAAGTCAAGTAGCTCAAAGTCTGCACATTTTTTAAAAAAAGAAAAACATAACAGGCTGTAATAAGAAAACATATGAAGAAAAAAAAATCTCCTTGATAAAGGTAAATATATACTAAATGCTGTGGGTCGACCACTTAAAAAGCTAGTTCAAAGGTTAAGAAACAGTGTCATCAACTCAAACTACAAGAAAGTTAAGGGATACACATAAAGATGTAAAATGTGACATTAAATATAAAATGAGGGGTGGGGTAAAAATGTAGAGCTTTTAGAATGTGTTTGAACTTGAGCGACTACCGGTTTAAAACAAACAGCTATACATCTAGATTGGTTCATATGAACCTCATGATGATCACAAACCTGGAATTGGCTTTGGCTTCGTTTTGTCATGTTCCCATCACTTTTGTGAGCATTTCCGTACTTTCTGGCAGAGCAAGATTCTGCCGGCTCATTGGCACTATTTCAACACTGGAATCAGCCACTTGTCCAGAGAACCCTCATTCCTTTTAGCCAGGGAATTAAACCTGGACTTTCTCATTAGTTGATCTTTTAAGAGCTTCAATGTATATTCGAGATCATATGCCAGCTCATTCCTCAGAGGGATGAGGTTAAGCTGGAGAGTTCCAGTGAACTGCTTCAACAGCTACTGGGAAACAGAGCCAGGACCAAAATCAGGTCTTCTAACTCCCACATACCCATCCTTTCTATTTTTTTCTATTCTTTCTATTTTAAAACTTTTCACCCTTCGTCTAGCTCTCAGCAATAACGTGTGAAATTTCATTCTGTTGATTTTGTCCCATCATTTCAAATCCTGACACATTTAGTTTTTAACCAGTCTCCTCACTGGATACTCAATCCTCACTCAAATGTTTTAAAGTAAGTTTCTAAACTGAGACTGGCTCTGTTTCCAACTTCATGGGAGATTTCTTGGACTGAGTTATAAATCTTTGAATAATGAGGTTTTTAATGAAACCAGGATTACCACATCGTTAACAGTGGAGAGAGAATGGTATTCCTAGATCACTATTTTGGGGGAGCTTAATGGAAAAATTCAGAATATTGAAAATGGTTTCTTATTATTACTTAATTTGTCAAGGCCCCATCGTTTATGCCACATTTTAAATGAGGTGGAATAGTTTTAAAAGATGCTACAGGGATCATTACAAAAGCACTGGGAAGCCAAATATAGTGAGGGCAGAGTGGAGGATGAAGCACAGGAGGACAAAAGAATGACTAAACTGGATGTGAATCCGGGCGCCGGCAGCACACATCAGCTTAGCTCATTGCCAACAGTCCACAGGGGGACATAATGTGAAAGTTAAAGTGGGATTGAGATAGGTGTGTTGACAGTTCTGCATCCATAACATCCATCCAACCCAAGGCACCATCTGTTACATCTTCCGTCTTTTTGTGAGTATCAGTAATAGAGGTAATTAAGCAAATGAGCAGCTAAAACTGAAGTTCCCAGAAAGGAGGAAAAGTTAGCAAAGACAGAACAATGGGGTATCGAGGGAGCGGAGGCTGAACACCCGGAGTCACCTCCATGGCTAAGGCAAAGTGAAGAGGGGTGGGCTGAAGCTTGGGAACCTGGAGGGCCCACAGCTTCAAGGCGGCTCAGAGTTTCAGGGGCTACTGATGGCAAAGGGAACATACCTCTGGTTTCCTTATTAAGGAGAAATAAGAATGCACAGATCAACTTGGACACACTCTGAAAAGGAAAGAGGCCAGTTTGGGGTGTCAGTGGCACAATGACAGTGATGCTCTGTTCACAAGTCCCCTAAGATGAGTGCTCCTTTGAAAACTGTTGGCTAAGGCACCCGGGGAAGCTCTGGTCTCTCTATTGACAGCTGGGGAGGCAGCAATGGGCTTGTCTTGGGTCTGAGACACAGGAGGGTCTAGTGCAGTCCAGCTAAGAGGAGGGCCAAATCACTGAGGCTCCAGGAGCTGAATCAGCCACAGAGGATGCTGGTCCCCCCGGAGAGCATGGGAGCCATGCTGGCACAGACTCAGAGAGGACAGAAACCTATATCCTCCTTGATGCTTTGGACCATGAAGTGTTAGCTGGACAGTGGGGTTCCTTTTACCAAGATCTTGATCTTTTGTGCTTTTCTGCTGTGCTGTTTTGCGTGGGTCCCAGTCTCCTGAGCTTTCTTAACCCCTTGCAGGAAATTCAACCCCTTCCCAGACCGTAATCAGACACAGATCCTCTCCGTGGTCCTGAGAATCCCAAGCAGCTCTTCCCAGGAGCACTGTTGACCTTGCAACTTCTCCTACTCTGGCCTCAGAATGCGTTTCCAGCAACTGGGAATTTCCTGTATTATTTTTACCACGGTCTCCTGCTAATAACTGGCTTCCTGGTTTTCCTGCCCCAGCCTGTGTCTCTGCTACACTTCCCTGCCCCAAAATCTTTCTTTTCAGGGAATGGAGCCGCACCACCTCCTGACGAGCCTTCCTGACTTGACCACCACTGTGCTTAGACTTTTGCCCGTTTTTACCAACCACGCCCTGCCACCCCAAAGTTCCACCTGCAGGCGGAGCTCTTGGCCTGTTGCACACCTGTTCCCGACTGCCTGCCTTTGGCTGCTGGAGCATCCTTCACGTGCTTACCTCATGCCCTTTCCCCTCGGCTCAGCTTCAGTGCTGATGGAAGCCCTTCCATGCCCCAGCCATGGTTGTAACTGGGGCTTGTGTCTAGACACAGGTCCACAGTGCCAGCTGAGTGTAAACACACGGCAAGTAATGTTCTAGTAATGCAGGCATTTTCAAAAGAACAAGTGTCCTGGCCAAGACTGGAGAGCCTCCAAACGATCCCAAATTCACAGACTCTTAACATACTTTCAATTGGTTTCAGTTCCCTGAACAGACTTGGAGGCACAACAATAGCCTCAACAATGTTTTCACACCGATGCAGCTAATAGATGCCAAGCTATTTGCTCTTCCTTCCTTATTGATTAAGGTGGGAAAGGTAAATGGCAGAGAATCTGCGGTAAAAAAGTAATTTCGTCAGTCAGGGAGGAATGAATGCTCCTTGGTTGGAACTTTTTAGTTTAAGGAAGGGAAATGCTGCCTAAAAACACCCAGATCAGACCTTTTTTTTATTGACATATAGTCGATTTACAGTGTTGTGTTAATTTCTGGTGTACAGCATAGTGATTCGTATATATATATTCCTTTTCATACTCTTTTTCATTTTTGAATCTTTATACAGCCCAGTTCACCCCCTGAGGACCAGGCATGCTCTTTGTGATGTTTCTTTTTGTCAGGGACAATCTCATAACCAAGATAGAAGTTGGGTGGACCACATCTTCCCTCCAGAGTTCAACCACATAACCCAAGGGACTGTGTCTCATGACTGCACAGGAAGATCTGCTGCAGAACTAGGGTCACGGAACAGGGAAGGCGCTAATACCACACTGGTCCATAATGGGTAAAGCCCCTCCCCGTAAGGAGCCGCTCACTCTGTCAGTCACTACATTCTAGGCCAACAGTCTGGATAAGTCTGGAACCTCTGAGAAGCAGATGCCAGGATGAGATTAAACTTGCAAGAAACTTTAAGGAAAACGTCTGTGAGAGAACATGAGATGGGGTCCAGGAAAGGCCAGGAGAGCATCAGACCACAGTGCTGGTCTGACTCGAGTGAAAGAGACAGGGCTGAAGGAAGGGTGGTCCACTGCAAGCATCTTGGACGCAGTGCGGTTCTAAGGGAAGTTCAGGAGGGCCAATGGGCCAGAGTGGTTTGTCAGAGGGACACAGCACTTCCCAGGGATGGGCCTGCCTTGGAGTTCCTGTGACACTTATCAGGGAACGACCCACAGGGAGGTGGCCTCAGGGCAGATCCGTCAAAGGACTTCCAAACTCAGCTGCGGGGACCATCGTTGGAGTATGTGCTCTGCGATCAGTGACCTGGCAGGCTAGTTCTCGCATCCAGCGTGGAATGTGACTGACACAGACTTACAATTTGTTTTTATGTTTATATCCTATCAGTTAGAACAGAGATTTAAGGAACTTTATGTTAACACCACTCATCCCCCCCCAAAACCCCTCAGGCAAAGAGATAAAAATAAACAAGGGAAACAAGATAAGATAATAAGAATAGCTACCCTTTATTTAGCACCTACTGAATAGGAGGCAGTTTACATCTTTACCTCTAATCCTTACAACAATTTTGAAAAGTCCCTTTACAACGAAGTCATGTGTTTAAATAGGTTAAGTGTTTGTCTGTGGCTTTGGCCAGACTGCTAGCCTGTTGAATAGCCAGGGCTTGAGTCCATACCTTTGGGTTCCAAAGCCATACTCTTTCTAATTGGTCACACTGAAGAGGGGAAGAGAAGACAGCAATTATGCCAGAAAAAAGTTGCTATGATGAACACAACACTGAACCCTGAACACACAGCTGGCCAGGGAAAAGGGAAAGACACTGGGTTATAATTACTCTCGTTGGCTTTTTTTTTTTTTTATTGAAGTATAGTTGATTTACAATGTTGTGTTAGTTTCTGGTGCACAGCATAATGTTTCATTCATACACATACACACACATATATATATTCCTTTTCATATTCTTTTTCTTTATAGGTCATTACAGGGTATTGAATGTAGTTCACTGTGCTATACAGTAGGACCTGTGTATCTACAAATCCCAAACTCTCAATTTATCCCTCCCCTCCCTCTTTCCTTCCTGAAAAACATAAGTTTGTTTTCTATGTCTGTGAATCTGTCTCTGCTTTGTAAATAAGTTCATTTGTGTCCCCCTTTTTTTGTAAGATTCCATATATAAGTGATAACATATGCTATTTTTCTTTGTCTGACTTCACTTAGTATGACAATCTCCAGGTCCCTCTATGTTGCTGCCAATGGCATTATTTCATTCTTTTTTATGGCTGAGTACTGTTCCATAGTATAAATATACCACAACTTCTTTATCCAGTCATCTGTCAATGTACATTTATGTTGCTTCCATGTCTTGACTATTGTATATAGTGCTGCTATGAACATTGGGGTGCAGGTATCTCTTTGAATTAGAGTTTCCTCTGGATAGATGCCCAGAAATGGGATTGCTGGATCATAGGGTAAGTCTATTTTGTTGGCTTTTAAAAGAAACACATGAGAAGGTAGCTTGAGAAGGTAAAACATTTTCCTAGCCTTGAGTTCTGAAAGAAATTTGGTGAATCAAACCTGAAAATAAAGACTATTGAGAGACTCTTGAAAGAGTGGTAATGGATGAATTATATGTTCGCAACAACGTTAACAGGTTAGTAGTACATAGCATGCAGGGTTCAGCACACTTAGCAGTGACCTTCCCTCAAGATGGGCAGGTAGAAGGAATTTGGACTCCACTTCTTTCCATGTCTGTGCGGTAAAGGCTTAACTCAACAGACTGGGGGTGCCCAGACACGCCACATTCCAAAGAAAGAAATGGTCCTTGACTGGCTCCTGGGAGATCACCTCTGAGCAGCTGGAACACCTTGCCTGATAGCAGCATCTCTGTATACCTGGGTCCTTAGGCTATAACAGTTTATGCTAATGATGTGACTTACGGTGAATGCCTGTTTTGTGTTCCGGAAGCCCTGTATCTGTTGGGCCTCTGGGTGGGGCTGGGGACTGAGCAGCCAAGGTCAGTCATGTGGTTGCTCCGTGCCTATGGGACTGACTGACTGCCAATAAAAACTCTGCCCCCTAAGGCTGGGGGAGCTTCCCTGGCTGGCAGTACTTCATACACACTGCCGCACGTTGATGCTGGGAGAACCGAGCATCGTCTGTGCAACATCACAGTGGAGAGCCCTGGGCCTGGTCTCCTCATGCACCTTTTCCTTCTCTGACTTTAATTTGCATCCTTTTATGTAATAAACATAGCTATGAGTTTGGCAGCCTCACAGGGTCCTGCGAGTCTTTCTAATGAATCATCACACCCGAGGATCGTGTTGGGGACCCTTGACAAATGTCTATTCTTTCTGCTTCCCTTCATTTCCCTTTAATCAACTGACAACGTTCCCCTCCCTAATTTCCCTCCCTCCCCCCACTGCATTCCCTTACAGAGCCCCGCAGTAACCTCCCACGGTGGCACATTTTTCTTTCTCACCTCAACCCTTGCTAAAATGACAGCATGAGTTGTGCCTGTATTTAGAATTCTATTCTTAGATCTCCAATCACTTAACAAACAGCATCTAATCCTCAAGAGAGCCAAGGGCCATGCAGTGTGATTCTTTCTACTGCACAAATGAGAAAATTGAGACCCAGATGTGATGGATTAGCTGTGCCTTCCAGAGCGGATCCAGGAGCCATGCTTACGAGTGACAAAACTGGCCTTATTGGTTATTGCTTCGGGTTCCCAACTCCTCAGCTCTTGTTAAGATCACCTGATTAAACCATAGCTCTGTCGAGAAAAATGACTCGGAAAACAAGCTGACTCTAGTGCTTTCGGCTTCTCCCTGCTCCCTGAGGGACACGTTTTCGGGCAGGTGTTATCCCCACCAATTTCATTAGCATTGAGTTATACAGATAAAAATATCCCACCTCTGTCACTGACAAGTTACCTTCCGCACTGAACTTACCAAGTCATCTTTTCTCTGGTAATTTTGTCAGTGGCATGTTTGTTGTCAGCAAGGCAAAGCCAGCGCAATTGATTCAGGGTGACCTGGGCTCTGTTCTGCTCTGAGCATCAATAAAATTGCCAGGTCTGCTTTGATTTCAGAATTTGTATTGTAGGTAATGATGATATATGAGCTCCTGGAACAGATCTGATTCTCAGAGATGAGAATGGCTCTGGCAGCTAAGGAGGGAAAAAGAATCATTTTGATCTGCAGTATGGACAGGCTTCTTCTGATGTACATGCCATCAATGGGAAACGCACATCGGCACAAGATACTGTATTTACCCTGACAGTTGGTCCATATTGACAAAGGATTGGAAGCCACGGTGAAGCCAAAGAAGTTGAGAAGAAAGGGTTGGCTGGTGGGGTAGGGAGAAAGCCAACTGGGAGAGCCAAATTTTAAGTCAGCTGAATTCTGTTCACGCTCCGTTATGCCCAGTAAGCCAGTGTCACGCTGAGAACACAATCAGGTTCAAGCAGTGATTACTGTCCTTGCACCATGGTAATCTCAAAAGACAGCGACAGCCCGGGAAGGCAGCTCTGCAGGGCAACCAGGATCCGACAGGGGCCAACTGACATAGCCCCCAGTTGAGACTGTGAGGGACAGTCCAGTGCCAGTGGTCACTGAAGGTTCTGGGTGGCACTGGGAGTCTGAAAGGGCTGGAGTTTCCATGCAGAGCCCCTCTCTGCCCCTATTTTGATTAGGCAGAGCAGATTCTCCTACCAGTTTGAACGATCCTGCGTAATATTTTTTATTTTTGTGGCAAAATATACATAACATGAAACTGACCAGTTTAACTATTTGGAAGTGCAGTTCGGTGGCATTAAGTAGATTCCCATTGTTGTATAAGCCATTACCACCACCTGCCTCTGCGTTTCATCATCCCAAACACTCTGTCTCCGTTGTAGAGCCACTCTCCGTTCCACCATCCCCTCCAGGTAACCAGCCCTCTCCCTTCTGTCTCTGTGAATTTGCTTATTCTAGACGCCTCACCTGAATGGAATTGTACGATATTTGTCTTTTTTGTGTCTGACTTATTTCACGTAGCATAATGTTTTCAAGGTCCATCCGTATTGTAGCATGTTCTCATGCTGTGTTTCTTTTAAAGGCTGAATAATGGTCCATTGTATATATATACCCCATTTGGTTTATCCAAACCTGACATTTGGGATATTTCCACTTTTTGGCTATTGTGAATAATGCTGCTATGAACATGGCTGTGCAAATATATGCTCAGTTCCCTGCTTTCAGTTCTTTTGGGACCATACCCAGGAGTGGAATTGCAGGATCATAGGATAATTCTGTATTTAATTTTTTGAGGAACTACCACATAAATAAGTATATTTAAAGTGTCAAAAATCTCATAGGGGTTTTAGAGAAGCGCTTCCGGGACAGGTGGGGCAACTTCCAGACAGTGAGTGGAGAATATGACTATAAGAAGAAGCTATGCTGCTCCTGCGTCGATAATATAATCCTCATTTGTCAAACATGCGTAGAAGTCTACTTATGTGCTGCACAGTGGTAGGTGCCGAGGACAGAGCACAGAACAAGACAGAGCCATCCCTGCCAAGGGGAGTGGAGGGAGCTAAGTCAACATGTGGATGAGGGCAGCTTGGCTAAAGATGCCCAGACTGAGCTGAGAGCTGAAGCCAAGGAATGTTAATTGGTACCCATTGGGTAGAATAGAGGTCAAGTGCTAGACCCTTTGAACACAGCCAAATTTAATGCTCACATGGACCATATCATCATCCCATTTTGCGCGTGAGAGAATTGTAAGGCTCAGAGGAGTGGCACAGCCCGATACTCAACAGATGACATCTCCTTCATCGTCTCATTGGTTCTAAGAGTCAGACCAGCAGCCAGGGAGACCATCACTCACAGCACCGGAAGCAGTTCTCCTGCCTTCATTTCAGATCATCATTCTGCTGTTTACTAGGCCTGTCCACACACCTAAGGAAACAAAAAAACATACCATTTGCTTAAATTGCCAGCTGCGATTCATTTCTAGCAACCAGTAGATCTGGAACTGGATAAGAGAAAAAAAAATGGAATTATAATATCTCTTTAAAATTTCTTTATTAAACTGTAAATTCCTCAAAGATAGGCACAGCTGTGGTCCAATATTTAGTTTTACCTTCCACATGTGGGAGGAGGGCAATAAATCAACTTCATAAGCATTTATTGAGCCATTATTGTATCTTCAGCCCTGAAGTGTGAAGACTCCTGATTTTAAGGAGCACACAGTTTGGCCCATGCAGCAATAAGAAGCAACTATAAGACTATATACAGTAAGGTGGTAATTTACATAAAATTAGTGCAAACATCTGGACCCAACAGGAACGAACATCGGAGCATATAATGAGGGGTTGCCATGCGCCACGCACCAAGCGACACATGCTTCCTCACGTACATAATGCACCACATCCCTTACACCAGCCCACAGAGGCAGGGATGAGGTGAGTTTCCAATGGGAATACAGAGCATCGGTGGGTTCCCATGTTACACACACAGAGCAAGCGGTTAAGATGGGACTCTGCCTCCAGTAGTCTGGCTCTAATGCCCATGCTCTTCCCTCTAAATTTGAGGCTTTTAAGGTTCACAATTCATGAACTTCCCAAGCAAGCATAAGACAGGACAGCAATTATGGCAGTACCGGGAGAAGTCTGGGATGGGAAGCGACTCCGGAGAAACGTGGAGAATGGCATCCCCGTACCAGGCATTCCACAATGATGTGATTACAAAGCACAGGAGGGTCCAAGTTCTAAGCAGTCCTACCCCCAGTCATGGGTAGTCTGCTCTATAGGAAAGAGCAGAACAGCTACCATCAACTTTATTTTATGGTTTAATATTTTTTATTCTTTACCCCTCCCAGCCCACTCTCCCCCAAGTTATGTGTGCACGCTAAACTAAAAAAAAAAAAAAAAAAAATGAACCCCTGACCACATCAAATTACTGTTATAATTTTAGAAATATCTGCGTTTGGTCCTGTCTAGGTTGTGTATATCCAGTTTTTTTTCTTAAATTGAACTATTGTTCACTTACAATGTTGTGTTAGTGTCTGATGTACAGTATAATGATTCAGTTATACATATATATTTATATTCTTTTTCACTATAGGTTATTACAAGCCATTGAATATAGTTCTTTGTGCTGTACAGTAGGACCTTGTTGTTTATCTATTTTATGTGCAGTAGTTAGTATCAGTTAATCCCAAACTCCTTATTCCTCCCCGCTTTCCCCTTTGGTAACTATAAGTTTGTTTTCTATGTCTGTGAGTCTGTTTCTGTTTTGTAAATAAGTTCATTTGTGTTATTTTTTAAGATTCCACATATAAGTGATATTATGTGATGTTTGCCTTTATCTTTCTGACTTACTTCACTTAATATGCTTAATATGATAATCTCTAGGTCCATCCATGTTGCTGCAAATGGCATTATTTTATCCTTCTTTATGGCTGAGTAGTATTCCATTGTATATATACATACGACATCATCTTTATCTGTTCATCTGTTGATGGAAATCTAGGTTGCTTCCACGGGATTGTGGGGACTGACAGTGCCAAGATTTGTAAGGCAGGCCAGCAGGCTGGACACTCAGGCAGGTGTTAATGCTGCAGTCTTGAGGCAAAATTTCTTCTTCAGGAAACCTCAGTTTTTGCTTTTGAAACCCTCAACTGATTAAATGAGGCCCACCACATTCGCTAAGGGTAATTGTATTTCCTCAAAGTCAATTAATTGTACATGCTAACCACATCAACAAAATACCTTCACAACAACACCTAGATTAATGTTTGATTAAATAACTAGGTCCTATATATCATCTAGTTATCTATACACACAAAACTAACCATCACATCCATGAAGATGGCTTATAAATAGGAGTACTTCTTAGTCACCTACACAGTGATGTCTGGGGAAACGTCACAGAGCAGGACATTAGTAGACCTGGGCTTCGCGCTGTCTCCCTAGGTAACCTGGAAGAATATCCTTCAAACTCTCCCAGCCTCTGTTTTCTCAGGTGGAGTCTAATAATAGTTTTTCTTCTTACCAATCATGAGGTTTAAGGAGATAAGATATGTCAAATTTGGGGGGGGTGGAAATCGTATCTTAATAGATAACATTTATTGAATATTTATTATGTTCAGGCATTATGCCAGGTTCTTTACATAAACTATATGATTTAACTCTCAAAATAATCCTTTGACTAGGGAGAGGATATAGCTCAGTGGCAGAGCATGGGTTTAGCATGCACAAGGTCCTGGGTTCAATCCCCAGTACCTCCTCTAAAAATAAATAAATAAGTAAACAAACCTAATCATCCCCTCCTCCCCAAAAAACCCAATCTTTTGAAGTTGGTATCATTCTATAGATGAGGCAATGAAAGCTCAGAGAGGTGAAGTAACTTGGGCGAGGTCCTGCAGCAAGTAAATAGCACCCAGGAATCAGACTGAGCTTTGCCTGACTCTGATTTAAATTCTTTATTCAAACGTAGCAAGGTTTTTTTTTTTTTTTTCTGCACCCATATTCATTATGTAGCTGAAGGTAGGTGAACCACATGACCAAATTCACTTTTTGCTGATCACGTAAACTGCATCATAAAAGGTATCAAACAGTTCTCACTGGGTACATAATATCAAAGGAAACCAAATGCTCAACGAAATTAATGCAGATCTGCCCAGAAACTAATAGAGGATAAGTCCATCCCAGTTAGACTCTTGGTTGTCTGTTTCTGTTTTTGTTTTTTCATTGCTTGTTCTGCATCCGAGCAGCTTCCCTTAGATGCAGGCCAGTGAGTCCTATCTTTAACTCTTTAGACTCTGGTCTTCAGGAAACATAAAATGTGAATAATTTCAACACATTATGATGCTGAACCCACTGAAAGAAGGCTCCAAAGCATTACAGATACGGAAGGATATGATAGGAAGTAAGATATAAAGAAAAACAGACACGTAGACACAATTACATTTTCTGGCACTTTCTCCTATAAAATTTCAGCTGTTATTAAATATACATCAGAGAAATCTTTATTGGCTCTTAGCAATTCTTAATTGCTACAAAACTCTTAGCAGCTTCCCCCCTGTCTGTTCTCTTACACTGCTGGGAATAATTGATGTATTTCATAATAAAAACATCTGAATGCTATTTGCTTTTTGCTAGTGTCAGAAAGGAGGCTAGTTCCCTGAATGTTTATGTGCATGTGTGTGTGTGGAGGGGTACAAAGGAAATGTTTTCTGCTCTGTAAAGCTCTGATCTAGCCTTGTTTATAAGTGGCGGTGTAGGAGTTGGAGTCAAAACCACTCCTACCCACCCTGTTATGATTATTAATGCACATTCAGTGTCATTTCCCCGTGATAAGTCTTTGTTCATTCAAAAAAGGTTTTTGTCAGGAATTTTACTCATTTCCGTATCTAATAACCACCCTCCGTCTAACTTGGTGAAACCATTCACTGGCTTCTGCTTCCAAGCCTCAGGCAGACCACTCCCCAAATTTAGGTAATAATACTTGTTATCTAAATATGTGCGTTTCCTCCCCTCCAGGGACATGCTAGCCCTGTACCTTCCTGTCCCATTGAATTTAAGGTTGCCATTTGACTTGTTTTCTCCAATAAATTGTAAGTAAATAGAAGTAACTCAAGAATAAGGAAGATGATTTCCTAAAGACATACTGGGCTGGCAAAAAAAAAATATATATATATATATATATATATATATATGTGTGTGTGTGTGTGTGTATATATATATGTACACATATATATTTACCACAATGTCAGAAGC
The DNA here is from genome assembly GCF_048773025.1 of Camelus bactrianus. Lineage (NCBI taxonomy): Eukaryota > Metazoa > Chordata > Mammalia > Artiodactyla > Camelidae > Camelus > Camelus bactrianus. The sequence goes on from NC_133552.1 coordinate 20,133,831, forward strand.
ACTCATAAAAAAAGCCATCTGTCACCATGTCCCACTCCTACACAGACGTATCCCCTAATACATTTTGGGATTTAAGCCATGTCATCAATCTTAATTTCCTGTTTTTTCTGATAAAGTTATTTTAGAGCTTTTATCTTTTGCTTCACAAGTAATTTCAAAGAACAAAGCTTCTAAGAGCTGGCAACCTACAATTACCAGTTGTGTGTCCCCTGTGTCGTCACACTTAAAGATCATTACAAAACTACTTACATTTAAAAATCTAGCTTTTCAAGATTGAAAAGTTAAATATGTCTCAAGTACCCATCTTCTGGAATGCATTTGTAATGATTTCAAAAATGGATTCCAGAATCCTCTTCAGACAGGAAAAAAAAAAAACGGATTTAATAAGTAAAAGGTTTGCTGACACTGCAGTTATTAAATTTAACAGCTTGGGCATATTCATTGGCTGCAGAACAAGAGGAAGAGTTTGAAAAGGCCTGTAATAAAGTGACAGTTTGATTTGTGCGGAGGATGGTATCTCCTCTCCGTCTTAATTTAGTTCATTAATGTGCCCGCATAATGTAACATGGGCAATTAAGCATGAGAAAAACACAAATAAACAGTGCCATCTTTTGGACGATGCTTAAACTTTATTCTTATAGACAGTCATACGTACCAGTGTCAGGCAACGGACTTAGTACCCATAAGCATCCATCAAAGATGACAGAAAGATCTTATTTTGATTAGTAGTAAATTTCCAGGGAATGAAAAGTTTTATTGGCCCCACAGACATAGAAGACATCATGCCTAAAAACAGTGTGACTTGCACCCGTCCAACTTGCCTGGAACAGCACGCTCAGACTGACTTTTTAACATCCCTCTGGAAATGGCCACCGGGACCATGTGTTTATTTGCTTCTTGGAACGCCTGAGGACATTTTTTACCCCAACTTCAGTTCCTTTCTAAATCTTGGATGAAATATATCTGGCTCAGGTGTCAGGTTTGGAAAAGCAGGTGGATGAATGTCATGTATAAAAATAGAAATGCTATTTTATCCTGCTCATAACTGTTATTCATAACGAAAGAGGAAAGAACAGACAAGAAAAGTCTGTTTCACCAAAACTCACTTTCTGTTGAAAAGCACAGATCAGTTCAGTACGGGGCCATCTGAAGAGATGACCTATGCATGAAGGTGCAGGGTTTTTAAAAGAGGAATTCCAAACTGTCAATTTACTCAAGGATTTCATAGCCACCTTGCATTGTGTTAGGAACTAACTATGCATGAAACAGTCCTCTGGCCCCTAAAATTATTAAGACACTTGTTACTTGATGGATTGGTCATGGGAGCCGTGTTTCGAAGGTGTGATTTTAAAGGATTGGGGAATATGAAGTGAAAATGGAGGTAATTTTGATGATGAAGATGGTGGTGATGATGAGGATAGCTAACCTTTACCGAGCACTTACTATGTGCCAGGCACTGTTTAAATGTTGTATAAGTGTTAATTCATTTGCCCCTCATGAAAATTTTATTTTATTTTATTTTATTTTTAGTGGAAGTACTGGGGATTGAACCCAGGACCTTGTGCATGCTAAGCATGTGCTCTACCACTGAGCTATTACCCTCCCCATCATAAAAATTTAATGAAGTAAGTTCTCTTATAATCACGATGCCACAGATGGGGAAACGAAAACAGTTTGTTTGGAAACTGTGTGTCCAAAGTCACATAGTCGGTGACAACTTACTAGACAATCTCATGTCAAAGAAGTCTGAAAAAAAACAAGAGTGGATTGCCATGATGAAGAAATAATGAGTCAAAGTCAGGATAAGGACAAGAATCTTACATTAATTCATTCAACAAATACACAATTATTTCAGCACCTATTTTATACCAAGTACCATTGTGGGAGCTGAGGAACGAACAAAACAAACTCCCTGGTATCATAAAGTCTGCCTCATAGTGAAGTAGGTGGTTCACAAAAATATAGTCTAATGTCCTGTGATTAGAGGATGCCTGGGGACACTCTGTTACACTCAACTTAATAGAAGATATAATTGACACCTGCCCCCAAAGCACTTTGAACCTGATGGGAAGGCAGACAGACTCAGTTTAAAAAAAAAAATATGTTGTGACTTGTGCTATGGGAGATGTAATCACAGGCTGCCCGGGAAGACAGAGGGCTCCCCCACCCTAGAATGGAAATAGAAGTTTCAGAAAGGGCTGTTCAGAGATGGCATTGTTTCTGTTGAGAATTACAGAGTAAATAGAATTAGCTGGACAGGAAATGTGGGGACATCTTGGGAAAGAATAAGCATAAAACATGAAACTTGAGAGCTATGTATATAAAATATTCATTGTGTTTCTCTAGAAAACCCTGACTAATATATTTCAGTTACCAGACCTTGTCAGGCTCTCAGGTTTCATGTTTTATGCTTATTCTTTCCCAAAGTGTCTAGGTAGGTAGGTAAGTAGGTAGGCAGATAGATAGATGATAGATAGATAGATAAATGGATGGATGGATGGATGGATAGATAGATGGAGAGATGTATAAACACATAGATAGACACATAAATAGATGAATGGATTGATGGTTGGATGGATGGATGGATGGATGGATGGATAGATAGGTAGATAGGCAGATGGATAGATAGGTAGATAGATAGATAGATAGACAGACAGACAGACAGACAGACAGACAGACAGACAGACAGACAGATAGATAAGGGATACAAAAGGAGGGGCAGAGCTGAAGCATGACTGATGTTCCTGTTTCTTCAAATATAGCACAATCTCTGTCTCCTCCGGGCATTTGCAAAGACTGTGGCCCCTGCCTATTTCCCCATCTTCATAACCTCCATTCCCTGAGCTTCCCCTGGGTGATCCCTCCTCACACCTCAGGTCTTGGCTTCAATGTCATTTCCTCCATTGTGTCCATGACCCCGAGCAAGTGAGGCTCTTGCTAGGTGCCCCCTAGCATCCTGTTTCCTCTCTCCCTCAGCTGGATGAGCATTTCCTCTTACTTGCCTGTCTCCCAAACTAAACAATGAACCATGTGGATTCCTCACTTCACAGTTCCTGCCACAGGGCACGTCTTAAGAAATGCTTGTCGGATGCCTCTATGAATGAGTGTCCTATAAACCTCTGGATCTATGGGTGCCAAGCTCTAAAGAGGGGTCTGAAATTAGAGATATGGATTTGGGCGTCATCAGCTGGGGGAAGCAATTTCCCTTAACTGATGGTCTCACAGCCCCAGGAGATGAAAGTGTTTTTTCCAACAGCACCCTGAAGGGCAGTGCTAACAGCAATACCGTATATTTATTATGCCCAAAGCGACTCACATGTGTTTTCTTTTGATGCCTTCTATCTCCCCAGGAAAGCAGGTGGTAGTGTACAGTCGTTTCCTTCTTTTTTTTCTTTCTCTCTCCACTGGTTGCTTTTCAGCTCAAGTAAAAGGCTTTTTACATTAACAGCAGAGATACACCGAATTGATACACGAACAAGATTTCTCCCCTCAATATCAGAGAATGACTTTTCTTCGAGGACAAAGGTGAAAACAGTGCTTTCCCCCACTCTGCTTCTAAATCTTCTCCCAACTCTCAGGGTCTTCAGGTCTCCTAAGGCTCACAGCCCTGTGTCCCACACAGCCTCAGTGTCTCTGTGGGAATAGTTGCCTCTCTCCAGGTTGGCTCAGCCTGAGCTTGAAACCCTTTCTGCTTGCGGGACAGGAGTCAGCATCGATCGTCATGGCTTCACTTTCCTACCAGCTTCCCCCACCAAGGTGAAGAGGAGAATCCTTTTTGGATGAGGTTAATAGAAACGCTATTTCTGTGTACACCTCGTGTTCCGTGCCTGATCAAGATACAACCTGGTATGCTAATGAATGCCAATTCGGGTAGATTATGGTGGGGCCATCTGTCACATCAGTTTACTTCATTGAGTTCCTCTGCTGGAAGGAGTTACTCTCTCCTACTCTTGTGAAGATTACTTAATTTGAATATAGAATAAGGAGCTTTTGTCTTCAGTTCACATCTCTATAATATTCACGAGTATTATTCACCTTTATTTTGTGCCTTTTTCTTACCCTCCAAATGACTGAATGTTCACTTTCAAAGAACACAAGGAATGACGATGAGACCAATTAATAACACTAAGCAAATGCGCAAAGTATCAATTCTTGCATAAATACAGAATTAGGGACATAAAAGATTGTCCTGAAATGCTTGTTTGTGGTGATCTGCATGGCTTCTGAATTCCTGGGTGTTATTTTAAATGGAAATGAGAGTGTGGCTCTTAGTTAAATGGGTTATGTTTTTTGGATGTCTTTAAAAAATGATTATAACAGACATCTTGAGACATCATGGTCAAAGGCTTTTTGCTAAGAAGATATTTTGAGTGTAGAGGTACATCTTTTCTAGTAGTGGAAGGAGAGATTTTAGTGTAGGCTGAACTGATTTACCAATTTGCCAGAATGTTAAAATAGATCTTTTCCTCATTCAGATACCAAAGTATGAGGCAGTCTCTCCACCAGTGGAATTTCAACATTCTCGGAGCTTTCTTCAACTTTAATATAGAAAGGATATAACAGTAAGAGAAATTTTTGAAGCAATTTCATTGAAGAGAGCTGTTGGTATGTTAATTCTCCAAAATGCATCCCTCCCTGAGATTCCCCAAGAGGACCTGGAAGGGTACTGGCTTCCTTACCTCAAGCCTAGTGAGGAAGGCTTTCTGGAACCTACTTAGAAAGACTTGACCATGAGGTCTAGTGCCTGACCCACTTCCGGGAAAGTTCAAGTTGCCTGTGACAGTGGTGGATAGTCATGGATGCATTACCACAGGCCTACACTGCCAGAAGTTTTAGGGGCAAAGGATCTGAGTGTTTCCTAGAGACTAGACTTGGGCCAGGCAGGAGACAGTCATTTTGAGGTTAATATTTCACAACAGTAATCACAGTTGGCCAAAGAAATTTGAATCTGTGCAGAGGTTTGCTGTGAACTCATTATACCATGTCTACATTTTGGAAACCCAAGCTCTTTTATACACGTGGGAACTAAGACCCCATGAGTAATTTCCCCAAGGCCATAAGTACTAAGACTAGAAACTAAAACATCCAGCAGCATTGCAGCTAGAATCTTTGGGTGAGCCAGCAGCCTGCAAACGTAGATGAAATCTAGATCAACACCTGGCACCTACATCTTTCCAGCACACCCTCTTCATGTGCACAGATGTGCTTTGATATCCTTCAGCGAGAAGAGGTCCTGAGCAATCTAACAGCTGAATGTAGAAAGGTGGCCTTAACTTATCAATGCCTCAGGATGGGTTTTATATTATTTTGTAAATAGATGTGATGGATTTGTTTTGATTCTATATTTACGATGAATGGAGTAGGAACACCAGCTGCTAGGTCTTACTTTGGGACCTGGATGCCTCAAACAATCTGACTGAAGTGACATGAAATGGAAGATGGGAAATTATGACTTCTTGTTACATGTCGGAGCTTTTTCAAGTCTTTCCACTGATGCCACAACACAACTGCATCACCTCCCACATGAGGATGCATTTCACGACTGCCCGGTCACTGAGAAGAAGGAGCGAGAAAGGCAAAGCTACCAAAGCCACATGGAGCACCTTAAACACCCAGATCTTGGAATAATAGATTTCCAAAAGAAAGACAAATCCTGTTTTAGCTTCTACACACAGACACATACTGTATTTTGCAAGTTTACAACCATCTGGATTAATCTTGTCAATATATCCAAAGATTCAAAATCCGTACAGTGACTCTTTTTTTGTCATTTATCTTCCATATTCCTACACTTTTCCTTTTTGCATCACAGTCTTTGGATTTGGAACACAGATCCTTCAACCCATCCTTCTGGTCTCTGATAAATAACAGGGGAGCAGGCAGAGAAGGGGTGAAAGAATTGGATTTTCTAAAAAAGTACACTCTTTTATTCCTAGGCAATGGGCTTTCTGGGAAAAGCTAAATATAGGTTTTTAAAATCCTAAATATTGGGGGTGGGGAATAGCTCAGTGGTAGAGCACATGCTTAGCATGCACGAGGTCCTAGGTTCAATCCCCAGTACCTTCATTTAAAAAAATGCCAAGTATTAAATCTAGAAGGATTTCGAAGGTAAATTAGTAAATAAATGCTTCACTATGTCATACAAACTTTCCTTGAGTCTTATGAGCATTTCCACTGGGAAAACTTGATATCTCACTATTAAAAATCCACCTCCATTTCCTGGTTTCCTGATTTTTCCTCTTTTCCACTGACGATTATTTATTTTCTCCTCCACATAATGAGCACATTTATTTCCTTTTTCCTTCCCTCCCTTCCCTCCAAGGTACTGTTTTAGAGGAGGAGGCCAGGACTTCACATCCCTTTCCATTTGGGGATGCATTAAGCCCATGCTCTCTTCGCCCAGAACCAGTAGGATTAACCCTGGAAGGAGTGGAGAGGGGGGTGAGGTGTACCATCTATGACCCGCCTTTTATCAAGCTGTTCCCTAGGCAGGGACAACATTAACCTATGTTTGCATTTTCCTGAGTCCAGGCTAGGTCCTATGTTGGCAAGACCAGGCTAAGTCAGAAACAGTCATAGACAACCTGAGTTGCCTTTGAATTAAGCTGGCCCTCATTTGTTTGTTTTTCCTTTCAACTCCACAGAAATCCATGCAAATAGGAAGGCACTTGCCTGCTGCATGATTTATTACTCAGTCTTTGCAAGACCCCTACATTTCATTTGAATATTTGCAATCACATGCAAGTTGTGCCAATGCTCTGTATCTTGAATGTAGGAATCTTTTCTGCACTAACCAAGACATATTATTCACCGCTCTGGAGGTAGCAGAAGATTGATTTATACTAGGACATACTGCTCACCCAGCAGCTGTTGGATTCAAAATCATTTGCTTAGAAAATCCATCAGAATTAAAGAGCAAATTTCAAAATAAATTGTTATCATTTTCATCTGCAGCTTGACTGCAGACACCGTGGGAAGTACAAAGATTCTTTTGCCTAAACCTCTCTTTGAACCTCTTCTTTGTAACAACGCTTATGAAAGCAAGTGCCTCGGGGTTTTTTTTTCCAGTGACAACAGCCAGTGTTTGACCTTGTGATGTTGAGGTGGGCTTTCAACTTCATCTGATTTATGTTAACGACAAGCTGGCTCATCAGAATGAGTCAGAACTCTTGAATCATTGTAGGTTTCCAGCTCTGAAGAAGCAAACAATGTAGAAAGAGAAAAATGACTGCAGAATATTGAGAGGAACCTGGCCAGGGCTCCCGCCCACACAGTGAAGTTGACCTTTCGGGAAGCATCCCCAAGACTTGGACTTCCTTGGAAATGTTGAGTGGCTCCTGTCTCCTGGTCCATTTGGCTTACATATCCCTTCCAAAGCATCCTTCAAGATGACCCTTGGTATCATATCCATCTGACAAAAGAATATGAGATTCAGAAAGGAAGTTACTTTCAGCAATTTGGTGACAAATACAAAACTGAGGGAGGGGTCAGAACTCTGCTTCATCCAACATGCTAGTACACAGGTTGCTTCCCCAGACTCTAGATAAAATTTGTTTTTCTGAATCGTCCCAAAATGATTTGCTTTCAATGGCTTATCAATTTCATTGTCATCTTGACCCCAGGCTCGCCCACCCTCACCTTTTAGCTAAATGTAGTTAGTATTGCCCAGTGGTTAAGGCCCTGGGGGTTTGGAGTGAGATGCCTTGGATAATTTCTATCATTTGCCCACCATGTGACCTTGGACTGGACACGCTAATCAGGTTGAACCATCTGAGACTGCCTTATGTCTAGGTCAAAGCCAGTCGAATATGAGCAATTTCATATGGTTCAAACTTAATTTCTCTAATTTTTAGCTTCCTCCCCTGGGGAAAGAGGCAAAGTAAAAGGACCTGCATTGCAGAATTATGAGGAAAATCAAATGAGATAATAACCTGTCAAAACTTGGGTTAATGCTTAGCACGGGGGCAGTGTTGGCTGTTTTCATCATGGACAGTAGGAGCATTAATTAGGAGCCATCATTTTTGGTGTGCCTGACTTCAGCTAAGTCTGCAGAAGCAGTCATTGCCATCAGCTTTTGATATTCTGGTCTCTTGCGCTGTTTTCCAATAAATATGTATTAGTGATATTTTTAACATGTTAAAAATCTTAAATCTGGATAACAAGCTGGACCTAGAAAGTTCAACACTGAGTTAAAATTTCAAATCAAAGTTGCCACCCTCACTTAGAAAGCTATCTCACCATACCCCACTCATTAAAAACCTTTCAAAAGTAACTTGATGTCTTCTGTTTGTTTGATTCTATTTCTTTTTTTTTTAAAGGATTTTTTTTTTTTGCAGGGGGAAATCATTAGGTTGGTTTGTTTGTTTATGTATTTATTTATTTTAATGGAGGTTCTGGGGATTGAACCCAGGACTTAGTGCATGCTAAGCACACACTCCACCACTGAGCTAGACCCTCCCCTCTTCTATGTCTTTTTAATTTCCATTTATTAAGCCCCTTGTGTGGTTGAGCACTTTTCCATACTTGGATTCGTTATTTGTATTTCAACCCAAAGGCCAAGTCTATCTGCAGAAGGAGGGGAGATGAGGAGACCTTGGGCTCTTCCATGGATCTTCTTGAGTGTTACCATCTCCTATCTGCCTGCGCAGCACCCCCTCTGCTCTCCTCCATCCTCCCCTTTCTCCTCAGGGTCTGATCCAGGCTCACAGTGTATAATCCCTTCCCTGGGGTAATTTAGTTTAACCAGGATCTTCTTCCGGTTAAATCAACCATCAAAATCAGAAGAGAGACTCCAGCTGATGGGACAGAGGAATCCTGGTTCTGGACCCTTGCTTTTCTCAGGGAGTGTGGCAAGAGAGAACAAGCAAGAGCAGGACACAAGGAGAGCCATATCCAATTTTTTAAACACCAGTGTTAAGCAACATAAATAACAAAATACCAAGAGCGTCATTTTGCTCCAGTGTGCAAGTCAACAGATAGTCTCAGTCCTGTGATGTTTACATTCTAATCCAAAGCAAACAGTGCTCCCCTACAAGTGAGCCTAACCTCAGAAATCATAGCCCTTTATTTCCTATAGAAAACACTTCTTAGATGGTAACAATTACAGAGTTGCATAACCTTTGTGTCAGCCATGGCCCTAACGCTGATTTTGTATCCTACGAACAGACTAAACAAGTGAATGATCAAGGGATATAGATTATGTGATATAACCTCTAAGTAATATGAATGTTCAGAGAAAGGACGAGACATGGCAGGCTCCACAGAAGAGCTGGGACTCAAATGGGGATCCACTGAGTGATCTGGAACATGGTGTCTCTTCTATGTGCTGCTTCCATCCTTGGCTCTATTCCCTCAAGGCTGGCCCTTTCTCAGAAACCTTTAGAAATACCTAATTTCCTCAAAGCAAATGAAAACTCTTCAACTTCAAGATGCTGGGTTCCAGGCTTGGGAAGATATAGCTTAGCGGTAGAGTGCATGGTTAGCAAACATGAGGTCCTGGGTTCAATCCCCAGTACCTCCATCAAAAATAAATGAATAAACCTAATTCTTCCCGCTTCCCCCAAAAAAGGTGCTGGGCTCCATAACTTACCCACCCCATGACACTGAAATGTCCTTACCTCCAACATTGGGCTCCTAATGCTAATCTAAGCCATGCTCATTGGCCACCTCCCTTCTCAACTCTCGTTCTTACTCCTGATTCCTCCCTACACAAATCTCCACTTCTCCTGTGACTGCTGCTGCTTCTCCTTCTGTTCCTCCTTCTTTTTGTCCCTAAAATCTCCACATTTCCCTCTAACTCCCTTTCTAACTCCATCTAAGTCTGGTTCCCCAAATCACTTGAACCAACCTGACAACAGTTAACTTGGTCAGGAAAACGTGGTTTGGAGTTTTGTTTTAGTGTGATGGAACGGTTGTTTTTCTTCTATTTTCTGACTCATTTTCATGTGTGTGCTCCCAAAGGAGCTGGTGAATTCAGAACTCTTCAAGAAGCAGGAGTACTGTCTTCCCTTTGCTCTCATGCTTCCCATCATGCTCAGAACTCTGCACCCGTGCTCAGAACTCTGCACCCATGCTCAGAACTCTGCACCCGGTGGGCGCCCCTGAGTTGCTGCCGGCTGAAGGATGTAGCAAAAGCTTCAACAGCCTCACGAACCCATGGACCACAGAGTGGTTTAATCACACTTGCTGATTGTCTCAACCTCCAAACTCTGGGCAGGAGGCCAAAGCCCACCCAAGATGTTGTAACGGTCTTATAATGACACAGTATTTGTTTACAAACCTTCTTAGGAGAAAGTCAATTTGTAGCATCTAAAGCCTTCCAGACTTATTGTCTGAGGAGCCCCCCTATTGTGGCTTGAGAGTGATCTGACCCTCTAAGAATAAAGGAGCAACCACAGAGGGTATGGAGCCTGCTTCTATGTGTCCTTAGTGACAGTCATAAGACTGTTGACAGAGAAACTTCTTATTCCCCTACTCCTTGAAGTCTTCTTCCATCTCTTTGGCCAATGGCAGTCATTCCAGGTTTTGAAGCTTCTATAATGTCTAAAGTCTGGAGCACACATATTGGTCTTAGGTATTTATAGCAATAAACAAATAATCTCAGCCAATAACAGTGACTGATGGTGACAAAGAAGTAGGAGATTCCTGCTAATTATCCTTTGAAGCAGAGTTCACTGGCACTTTCTCTTTTTATACTTGGCCTAAAATTAAATGGCTGTTAGAAAGCAATGATTCCTATTCTTAGCCAGCAAGAGACCACTGAGATGAAATGTTCATTTCCCTTCAGGTCGGCCATTCCAATTCTCCTCTCTTCTCCCCTTGAAACCAGACAGCTAGATTGAAACAGGAAGTTCCAGCCATTAGGCGGTGATGATATTAAGGCACTTAACTTGTTTTTGCAGATCTGATATGTTTCCATGGAAATAACAGTTGGAAGCCAGCAACTGAGAAGTAAGAATTCTGGTTTTTCCCTCAGCTTCTGGCTGCTGACAGAGAGCCAAATTTTCAAACAAGCTGAAGAATCTCAGCATCTTTGATCAAGTGCATTTATCATACTCCATTAAAATAAAAATCCCATAGCTCCTTTTTTGCAAACTTCTGTTTATCTTCTTGATTGTCAACTAATATTTAGGTCACCTCCGTGGATTCAGCAGTTGGCTCAGGATAGTAGTCAGACTATCTGGGCTGAAATTTTGCAAATGCTAGTGGTGAAAACTTGGACAAATTATCTGGATTCTCAGAATCTCCATTTCTTAAGTAAAAGGTAAATTATTATTTACAAGGTAATTATTAAACAAAAGAAAGCACGGGAAGCATTTGGTGTAGGGTACACAGTAAGTGCTCAATAAATGTCTATTGGACCTTAACCAAATATTTAAAAAAGCAGATATCAGAACTACCAAGATGGAAACATGACGCTGTACACCAGACATTGACACAACATTGTAAACTGACTACACTTCAATTTAAAAAAAACTTCCACAATGTACATTTTAAATATCTTACAATTTTATTTGTCAATTATACCTCAATAAAGCTGAAAACATTAAAGAAAAAAGTACAGTACATATTTTCTCTTCAGTGAGACACAATGGAGGCAAATTTCAGTGATGTGAGTGGGTCTAAGTCAGATATGCTCTCAAACCAGTCTTCATGAAAACACCTGCAAAGAATCATACATGCTCTGGAATATTTTCCAAAAGTCATGGGGCCAAGGAAGTTCCATTCCCCATTCTCCCATCCACAACCAGCAGCAAGTTACCTCTGTTGAGCCAACAAGCAGCCTGGGCATGAAGAAAGTCCATAAACAGGTGAAAATGGAAAGATTTGGGCTAAATATGTGAAATCAAAGAGTCTCAGGACTTTACCTAAAACCATCAAGATGACGTAGACATATGCAAGCCAGGAAGTTTCTAGAAGCATGGTGATCTTTACTTACTCATGAGAAGGTGCAGACTGTCTCCCTCTTAGCTCTGTACTGCTGCAGGAGGATTGGAGGGGAATTCTCAGCGATGTTATTAATAAGGTTAAAATCAAATAGAAACTTTCCCAGAAAGGTTTACCTGATTTTGAACTACCATCTTCTCTAAATAGGTCAGGAAACAAGACGTAAATTGAAAATGTGACCTACTTCAGAGGAAATAGCCCCCAAGGTCCCAGCCCGGAGCCCTGAACACTGCCTTTCAGGGCTGATGCTCCACAAGTGAGCTGTGTTGTTCTTCTAACGAAAGGGTCCTAGGCTGTCAGTCTACTTCAGTGCCACTTCCTGTCACGGCTGTTTATTTGAGATCTTTCTAATTTCTTAATACACGCATTTATCACTTTAAACTTCCCTCTCAGAACTGCTTTGGCAGCAACCCACAGATTTTATATGCTGCATTTCCATTTGTTTTAAGATTTTTTTTTTTATTTCACTGTGGATGACTTCCTTGGCTAACTGGTTGTTCAGGCGTGGGTTGTTTAATTTCTACATGTTTGTAGATTTTCTAGCTTTCCTCTTGCTTGTGACTTTTAGTTTCATATCACTGTGGTCAGAAAAGATATTTGATATTATTGCAATCTTCCTCAATTTTCTAAGGCTTGTTTGTGTCTGATCAGACAGTCTATTCTGCTGTATTTTCCGTGTGCACTTGAGAAGAACATGTATTCTGCTTCTGTTGGATGGAAGGTTCTATAAAAGTCTATTAGGTCCATTTGGTCTAATGTATGGTTCAAGTCTATTGCTTCCACATTGATTTTCTGTTTGATCTGTCCTTTGCTGAAAATGGGATATTAAAGTCCCCTGAAATGATATATCCCCTGAAAATGGGATATATAAAGTCTATGTATATATATATATATATAGAGAGAGAGAGAGAAAGAGAGGGAGCGAGAGGTTGTTTATTATTTATTTATCTGTTGTTATTTCTCCCTTCAGATTTATTAGTATTTGCTTAGTATGTTTAGGTGCTCCAAGATTCATTACATATATATTTACCATTGTTATATTTTCTTGATGAATTGATTCTTTCATCATTATAAAATGACTTTCTTTGTCTCTTGTTAACAATTTTAACTTAAAATCTATTTTGTCCAATATAAGTATAGCTATTCCCTCTTTCATTTTGGCTTCCCATCGCATTTTATGAATTCCTTCATTGGAGCCTGTGTGTGTCTCTAAATCTGAAGTGAATCTCAGAGTCAGCACAGAGTTGAGTCTTGTTTCTTCATTCATCCAGTCACTCTGTGCCTTTTGATTGGTCAACTCAATTCATTTACTTTGAGAGTGAATATTGGTATAGGAGGACTGACTAATGCCATCTTATTAATTGTTTTCTGGCAGTTTTATATTTCCATTCTTTCTTTTTCCTTCTATTTCTTCCTATCTTCGCAGGTGGCATGCTCTTTTTTCCCTTTATCCCCTGTCCACCCGCTTTAGGTTTTTGCTTTGTGGCTGCCGTGAGGCTTATGTAAGACATCTCACAGATGAAACGGTCTATTTTCAGCCCATAGCAGCTTCAGTTCAGTCATCTACAAAACTTCACCATTTTAATCCTTTCCTTTTATATTTTTGATGTCATTACTTACTTTTTTTTTTTTTTTTTTTTTTTAAAGTGTACTTGAGATACCCTCAGGGCAACAGGATCTTCTCTCCATGGGAGTCTGCCCATCCTCAGCCTGCGGTGGTGGCTCTGCGGGGGCTGGAGCTGTTCCCCTGACCTTCCTCTGTCTCTGCCTCCCCTCACTCTCCGCTCCCAGGGCAGGGCTAATGAGGCTGCCACAGCCTGAGAGGCTTAATCACTCACTTCTTTTTATATTATGCATTCATTAACCCAGTATAGTAGCTATCTTTTTTTCCCCTGGTCTTAGAGGAAATGCTTTCAGCTTTCACCACTGAGTATGATGTTAGCTATGGGTTTGTCATAAATGGCCTTTATTATGTTGGGATATGTTCCCTTTATGCCCACTTTTTGGAGTGTTTTTATCCTAAATGGATGTTGAATTTTATCAAAAGCTTTTTCTGCATGTATTGAGACGATCATATGGTTTCTATTCTTCAGTTTGTTAATGTGGTGTAGCACATGGATTGATTTTCGGATATTGAAAAATCCATGTATCCTGGGATAAATCCCTCTTGATCGTGATGTATGACCCTTTGAATGCATTGTTGGAGCTGATTTGCTTGTATTTTGTTGAGGATGTTTGTATCTATATTCATAAGTGATATTGGCCTGTAATTTTCTTTTTTGTGATATCTTTGTGTGGTTTTGGTAGCAGGGTGATGGTGGCCTCATAGAATGAATTCTGAAGTGTTCTTTCCCTTGCAATTTTTTTGGAATTCATTAACCAAATTCATCAACCCAGGATAGCAGCCATACTTTTTAATAATTTTCTTTGACCTTTATACTATCATTCAGTGGTTAACACACTCTCCTATTACAGATTTAAAGTTTTCGAAGTCTGGCTTACATTTACCTTTACCCACGTGTTATATATTTTTGTATGTTTTTATTCATTGATTAGTATCTTTTCATTTCAATTTGAAGAACTCCTTTCAGCATTTCTTGCAAAGCAGGTCGAGTTTGATGAAATCCCTCAGCTTTTGTTTGTCTAGGAAAGTCTTTCTCCTTCATATCTGAAGGATAACTTTTCTAGAGAGCAAATTCTTGGCTGGCAATTATTTTTTTCTTTCAACACTTCAAATATGTCATCCCACTTTCTCCCAGCCTATAGAGTTTCTGCTGAGAAATCTGCTGATGGGCTAATGAGGGTTCCTTTGTAGGTTGCAATCTTTTTTTTCCTGGTTACTTTTAGAATTCTTTCCTTATCCTCAATTTTTTTGCCAGTGTGTCTTGGAGAAAGTTTTTGTATTGAGATAATAGGATGATCTATTAGCTTTTGAACTTTGATGTTCAATTACCTCCCCAGGTTTGGGAAGTTATCAGCTTTTTAAAAAAATAAATGGTCTGCTCTCTTCTCTCTCTCTTCTCCTTCTGTGATATTGATTATTCAAATATTTGTTCTTTCAATGGGATCTCATAGATCATGTAGTCTGTCTTCACTCTTTTTCATTCTATTTTTTCATATGTCTATAGCTGGACTATTTCAAAATTCCTATCCTCTAATTCACTAATTCTCTCTTCCATTTGCTCTACTCTACTGCAAATGTTCTCTATTGCATTTTTAAATTTCATTCATTGAGTTCTTCTGTGCCAGAAACTCTGTTTGGGTCTTTATTTATTTATTTATTTATTTATTTTTTTACAATTTCTATCCCTTTGGAAAAAAAATCTCATTTTGATCTTTTTTTTTTTTTGAGATTTCATTTAATCATCTTTCTCAGTTTTTTTGGTAGCTCACTGAGTGTCTTCAAAACAGATATTTTGAATTCTTTATCAGCTATATCATGAAATTCTGTGCTTTTGATCTCAATTATTGGAAAATTATTATTTTCTTTTTGTGATAGCATATTTCCTTGATTTTTCATATTCCTTGTACTTTGGCATTTGAAGAAGCAGACACTTCTTTAAATCTTTGCTAGTTGCCTTGAGAATGGGCATTCTGAAGGATGGTGGTGTTATTATCTGGGGGTTTATCTGTCTTGGTATGGTTACACCTGCTCCACTTTTTTGGTTCCCTCTTCTGGCGAAATTCTCAAGCATTAATGTTCTTTCTGGTTCTTATAAGTCACCAGGCTGGCTACTGGAATCCTCTCTTGTTTTCCAGAAGGTGGCACTATAGCTCAAGTCTGTGGTTTCTCCCTGGTCCACAGACAGGGGCGTGTTTTCTGAGCATGCTCCCTGTCTACCAGAGCTCTCTCCCCACCACACACGGGTGCATGCACAAGGAGTCAGCCACGGAGCAGGCGTCAGTGTGGGTTTAGTACTCAGGGCTTTGGGAGTGCCTACAGACATGGTGGGGAGATCCTCGGGAATGGTACACCCAGAGGCTCATGGGTGGACTTTCCACTGAGCACAATCAGCAGGAACCTTGTCCCTTAGCTGCCTCCTTCCCAATCCCCTCCCTCCTCCCAGTCATAGGGTTTCTGCCTCTGTGCTTGGGCGCTGCTGGAGAGACATGCGCTTCTCTAGCCGTGACCAGCACAACTAGGGTAGCCAGGCACTCACTCACTGCTGTCCTTTTCCCTTGAGGGAGAGGCCACCACCACATATAAATCAAACCCTGTGCAGTGTTTCCTTGAGGAGTGTGGGGACAGTGGCTGGGAAAATCTTATACCACCACCTCTACTGTGATGAAAGTCATATATTTTATTTGCTCCAATATCTTGCCGGACTCTCCCTTCCGGGTGGCTAAACTTCTGCAAATTCTATCTCCTGCCTCCTAGTATCTGCCCAAGTCAACACTCTTCAGGTTTTTTTCCTGACTGCAACAAGAGGAGTCTGGGCAGATTTTCTGGCTCCCCCAGTTTCACCACCCATATCAACATCTGTCTGCCTATTACTGGGTGCACAGGTGGGTGGGATTTATCTCAGGTCCCTGGGCATATGATGGGGAATCCCACAACACCCACAAAGGTGCTTTTGTTTATGGATGAATGTCTCTTTTGAGAATGTCTTATGCCATTATGTTGCTGAGATCAGTGATAATGCTGTATCTTTTTGAATTTAGGTTTTCAGTCATTATTGTTATAAAAAGCAGGTACCATCGGAAAATCAATATGCAACAGGAAATGAGGGTGGCCGTCCAATCTCCCAGGTTTAAGAAGTTATGCCATGTCCAAACAGGCTACATATCCCTTTAGTAACTGTCACTATTTAAGAAGAAAATAAAAATATTATTTGGCTTTTAATTCATGTGTACCAATTTTTCCAACATCATGGAATTACAAGGATATAAATACTTATTGAGTTGTTTAGACCCAACCACACTTAGAATTAGCACTGTTAGATATTTCTTTGGCCAAAAAGTAGCATGAAAAATTGACTAAGACTCTAAAAGCACCGTGAACTAAGGATAGAGGATTGTGCTGAGAAATATTAAAGGGTCAAGCCCAGAAGTAGCAGACAGCACTTCCATCCACATTTTACTGGTAAGAATTTACAAGATAGTAACATCTGAGAGTAAGTGAGATGCGCAATTCAGTCCAGCTGTGTGCCCAGGAGAAGAAGGAAAATGATTATTAGATGCAAAGCTAGTCATTTTTGACTGTAGAAATAAATAAGCAGGCACACAACATTGTCCCCCATCCTCAGTCTGACTTGCCCTAAAAAATGATAATACACCCTCTGTAACTCTGAATCCCCACCACCCCTTCTGTTCTGTAGCTCTTATCATCCACAAAACAAGTACAAGCCATGGCTTTACTTACTTCTCTTGCTTCTCACAACCTTGTAAGCTGGGCAGAGCAAGGACAGTCCCCATTTTGTAGATTAAGAAATAAATATCAGGAAACCAGATTACTTTCGGTCACCCAGATAGCGAGTAACAGAAGTCAGACCCAAACCCAAGTTTTACGCCACAGTAAGTGTTCTTTTGACGAAAGCCAACGTCCAGGTCAGAGAGCTCACTGGACAAGTGTGGGGCTTGTGTTTAACCACAGGGTCACGATCTGGCTGGCAGGGGGCTGGGATAAGCAGGAATGGGCAGCAGGATTGTCAGACAAGCAGCTTCTGCTCTACAAATAGAAGATGGTCATGTCCTGACATTGACATTTCCTGGGACGTAGGAGACTGTCATCCAAGGTGAGTTCTTCAGGTCCTACTGTCCTGAACAAGCTCATAAAAAATATCTGGCCTCGCCGTCTCCCAGCTTTGTGACTCTCAGTTACAGTGACAATTGGTTCTGGAAAGGAGACTGTCAGGAGGGGAAACTGCCCCCTGGATCTTGTCTGCTGTTTGAATCGCCTTATGATTTTAGCAGATTTGTCTTGAGGGTATATATTTTTTTAATATAATTCAGTTGTATTAGAAGCAATCTCTCTTCTGTAAGCTCATTACTGTTAATGGAAAGAAAGGAGGCTGGTCAAGAGCTAGAGAAAAGCGTTTCTGGGATTTGGAATCTACCAGTGATTACCCACCACGTGTAGTCTGTACAAACACTTGTCTAAGAGAGGCAGCTGCTCAGCCACTTAAGGTATCTTCTGCCCCAGTAAACACGAGGTAAGAAGCCAGAAGCGCTGATCCAGAAGTTGCAGTCTCTGGTTTTCCTGTTCTGAACGGTGGGCATGCAGCGAGGGATAACTGAACCATGGAAGACAGCTGGGAAGGAATTCTCTTACGTGGTCAACCTTTATGTTACGGTATTTTCTGTTCACATTTATTTTCCTCTCCACGCTTCAAATGAAAGTCATTAGAGGCAGAGATTTCATCACTAGGGGCAGGTCAGAGGCCAATTGACTTTCTGATATATTCTTCTTTTTTGGCAGTCAACGAAAATATGCCAGTTTCGAGGCGTGCGCTAAGAGATGATTTGAGACTAGGCTCTGGGAAGAAAACCGAGTTCCCTTGTGCTTATCAGTGATTTATTGCTGCTCGAACCAGAACTAGCTTGCCTGCAAAGCTATACTTACAGCCAGACCAATTGAGTCTGACAGGGCTGAAGCTAAAATTATTGATGAAAGGTCTGAGGACCACATACAAGAAGTTTATTCTTTTGGAGTGATTTCTAGATGTGTGTGCAAGTGGCTGATGTAGAACATTTACACCCTGCAGCTTTCTCTAGTCCAAAACACAATCACTCTGGGCAGCCGTGCGGAGGGCAGAAAGAAGAGTTCCTAACTTTTCTCTCCTGACTCTAATAGGGAATCTTCTAGGCATTTCTATTCTTACAAGGTCTCTTCACAATAACCCTGTATGTGGTATAGTAATCTACTCCACTTATAAAGGTTCCTGGAGAGCCAGGAAAATAGCGTGGTCTCTGTCTCTAAACGTAGAAAAGGAAAAATCCTAAAGTTTTCAGTGATTTGCTTGAACTTACCTGTTTGGGAAGAGATGGTAACAAATTAGACCTCAGTGTTTTCAAGCCCTAAAGAGAACTTCCCAATGTGTCTGAGCTTTGGCGTAACCCTATCCATTGCATTCACTTACCCACTTGCTCAGTAATTAATACTTAAAAAAAATTTTATTGAAGTGTAGTTGATTTACAATGTTAGTTTCAGGTGTTTTACAACAAAGTAATTCAGTTATACGTTTATATACATATGTATTTTTTCTTTTCAGATTCTTTTCCATTATATGTTATTACAAGAAACTGAATATAGTTTTATGTGCTATACAGTAGGTCCTTGTTGTTTATCTATTTTATGTTTAGTAATGTTTTTAGCAGTTTTATTCATAATCACCAAAAATTACAAGAAACCAAGATGTCCTTCAGGGAGGAACAGGTAAGAACACTAAAGTATATCCATACACTGGTGTGTTATTCTACAATAAAAAGAAATGAGCTGTCAAGCCATGAAAAGACATGGAGAAACCTTAAATGCATACTATTAGGTGATAAAGGTCAAACTGAAAAGGCTACATATTGTGTGATTTAACAATATGACAATCTGGAAAAGGTAAAACTATGGAGACAGCAAAAGATCGGTGGTCTCCAGGTCTCATAGGGAGGGAGGCATTAATAGGCAGAGCACAGGGGATTTTTAGTTCAGAGAACTTATTCTGTATAGTAATTTAATGGTGGATATATGTCCTTACACATTTGTCAAAACCCGTAGAACGTACAAGACAGAGTGAGCCCTATTGTAAACAATGGATTTTTGTTAATAATAATGTATCATTAATGGCTCATCAGCTGCAAAAATGTTACACATGAATGCACAATATTAATAATGGGGGGGGGGACTGTGTGTACTGGGTGATGGTTGGAGGCTGTGTGAGAAATCTCAGTACCCTGATTAATTTTTTGTAAAACTAAAACTGCTCTAAAAACTAAAGTCTCTTGATGAAAAAAAAATTCAGTGTAGCTGAATCATGGAGCTTCATATAGGATGTGTTTGCTGGGGTAGAGTGTGTGGGGAATCATGTCTGGGGAGGAGACTGGAGATGTAGGCACAGCTTGGATCATGAGGGGTCTGTGAGTCATTCGACTCGACCTGAAAAGCAATAGAAACCATTAAGTGGAGCACTGATGGAATCAGATATGTCTTTTAAAAGGACAGCTCTGATCTCAGGATAGAGGCTGCATTAAAAAGAGGAGAGATGAGAGGCAGGGAGGCTAGTCACTGTTGGAGTCGGCAATGAGACAAACCTACGCTAGAACCACAGCAGGAAGGGCACAGTGACGGGGGTGGGGTGAAGAGATTATTTAACCTGGAATAGTTTTATGTATTGGGCAATTGGATGTAGGAAGAGAGAAAGAGGATTTTGAGCAGGTCAGAAAAAACGCCTTCCAAAAAAGCCATCATCACAACCCTGTATAAAGCATGAGAACCACGTTGGCCAGAAGCTGCTTCTGGAGAGAAAGAAAATGTAGGCAAGCTCTTCAACAGGCCATTTGTCTTCCCTGTAACTGCCCCTTCTGTGAGTCTTGGGGTGTTTTAGCAGCTGTAAGAGGGCCTTTTTTAAGCTGTGGCAATCAGCTGGTGATTATTCTTCCGGTTTTTCCAGGAAATTTGAAGTGTTCTGATAGATGTCAACCAAGCGTTGAACAGGTCTTATGGCTTTAAAAGATAAGAAAAAGCACTTAGAGCTTTCTTGGGACTTTTTTTTTTTTTTTCTGGTCTAATGCTTCTAGCTTTGAAAAAACTGTGGCCACTGGAGAAAATAAAAGTAGCTAAGCATGAGGGACAGAAATAAGAGATCATTGTTATTTATCTTTAAAAAATAGAGCTGATATTGGTGCTTGTTTAATAATATTTACGCAAAGTCAAAAAAAGGTGGAAAATATGGAAAAACACCAAAAAGAAAATGCCATTATTCATACTATTCATACTATCATAGTACCTACAATACTATTCATACTGTTCAGAAATAAATGTTTTGATACTTAGCTTTTCAGGTTTTTCCCTGTGCCTACCTACATTTTTAAAAAATGTGAGATCATAATGCGTAAATTGGTTTGGGGTTTCTTTTATACCTGAACAGTTGAGTTTTTAGGGCAGATTGAAACTATTATTACAAAAAGACCCCCAAATACAGTGGTCCCATCAAGACAGAAGCTTTCTTGTCTTTTGTGGATAGATGCAGAGGCAGACGGGTTTCCAGGGGGCTTAGAGAGCTCTGTGCCCGTGGCTGCCCAGGAACCCAGGTTTGGGCCCACATTCCCAGGGCACTGCTCTGGTCCGTGTGGTTGAAGGCTCAACAGAATCACATCATGTTTTAGCCAAAGGGAAGAAGATACAGAGGAGATGCAAGACAAGCAACATCCTCTTTTAAGAATGTGCCTTGGTACAGATACTAATGCATATAAAATAGATAAACAACAAGTCCACACTGTAGAGCACAGGCAACCATATTCAATATCTTATAGTAACTTACAGTGAAAAGGAATATGAAGACGAATATATGTATGTTCCTATATGACTGAAGCATTGTGCTGTGCACCAGAAATGGGCACAACATTGTAAACTGACTATAATTCAATAAAAATATATATTAAAATTTTTTTTAAAAAAATTAAAAGGCTAGGAGGAAAAATGTGCCTTGGTAGTGGCTTAATTCTTTTCTGTCCACTTGCCACTTGCCCAAACTCAACCACGTGGCTACGCTGAGTTGTAAAGGAGGCTAGGAAAAGTTGGCCCCTCATTGCACGGTCATGTATCTTGCAAAAACCCAGCATGGGAGAGCGTGTTACTAAATGTAAGGAGAAAATGGATGCTGGGCACAATTGCCAGCCTCTGCCCCAAGTTCCCCCGTCACTCAACTGTGCCCTGCTAACCACACAAAAACACAATCACTCTTTTAACAAGGGGACAGTCTAAAAAACATCCAGTTACTACATCCAACCCAGAATTCAAGATTTCTGGATGACATCAAGCCTTCTCCATCAGGACTGGAGGTGCCCAGATCTGGGAGATTTTTGATTAATGGGCATGTTTTCTGACACCTTCCCCATAATCAGTGTTCGACAGTGGAGTCAAACAGGAGAGTGGCAGTAAAAACACTCATGTGGAAAAAGGGTGAATGGGAGAAAAAGTCGTTGGTTCTTAAGAATGGTGAAATCCTACTGGGAAGGAACTATGATAAGTCTCCATCACAGCCAATGAAGAAAATTCCTTGGTCTGCAGATGCCAGTTCTTGTCTTTGGAAGACAGTCCTTTGTCCCCTGACCTCTCCGAGCCTCTGACTGTCCATTTACTTCTGCGACCACAACTAAAGTGAGTGTGGGAGAGCATGCCTTACTTGGGGATGCGCGGCTCTCCTGGGGGTTGCTTCAGGGGCCAGAAAATTACAGCTTTTGCAGGCCAGGTTTGTGGTTTCTTTGATCACATAATTCTTTCAGAATTCTTAGCAGTTTTCTGGACTGTTTGCTCCCAGTCATTTCCATGAGCATGCAAGGGTAGCCAGCGATCTTGTCTGCAACAATCTCAAGTTCATGAACACATGTGTTTACTCATCGCTATACTTGGACTATTTTCTCTCTAATTCAGTAGCAACTTTGAGGCCATTTAAAATAACAGGCTGGGGTGAGACAACAATATGCTTAATTCTATCTTTGCCGTTGGATTGGCTCCTACGGTTCCATTAACAACAGGCCCTGGAGAAAGGTTCCTAGACACAGTGTTATCTCTTTCTGTTTATGATGCTGAAACGGTTCAATTTTCCAGCTCCATGAGGCCAAAATTACTGGACTGCAAGTCAATTCAGATTGCAGTCCCAAGCACAGGGGACATCCCTAACCCAGATGGGTTTCCCTCTGTCTCTGCTGGCAAACTGACAGATTCTTTCCAAACTTCATCGCTCTCTACTCAAAGCAGCAGGAAGCAGCCAACAGAAACCAACAATCTGGTTTCGTCTCACTGTTTACTCCAGGGCATATAACCTGTCTTCAGTGTTATCGCAGGAACCAGTTTGACCGATGTTTTGCTATGGTTTGACAAAGGTCACCAGCCCTTCAGCTTACAATGTCTGTTCCCTGGCTGCCTATCCCACAACGGTTCCGGGATCAATTTTAAACACAACCAACTTGAACTCAATTGTTAAAAGCTCACACAGTTGCTAAAGTCATATAGCTGACATTTTTGTTACCCTTGCAGGATATTATTTCTTGTCCCAATTTATGGTGTTTGTTGTTGTGGTTGTTTTAATGATTCAGACGAAGCTACTGTTATAAAAAGCCCCCAAGTACAGTATTGCAAAATAGATTGAATTTTCTCTCACAAAATAAGGCGTTAGGGACGTGAAAGCATCTGTTTATGACGTCATCCAATACCCAGGTCTCTTCTTGTCTTGTTACTCCCTCACCTGCTACAGTCCTGCCCTGGACACGGGGTCTGGGCTTCCTCACAAGCACCACATCTGCCCCGCAGCTCAGGGCGAGTGGAGAGGAAGTGGGGGGCAAGCAGTTCCTTTCTTTCCATGGGGGTGATGCTGAAGTTACTCGCATCACTTCTATTCACATCTCAGTTCTGAGGCTGGTGGGAGACCATGTGCTTTGCTAAAACTCTGTAGGGGTGAGGGTCTATTCCTAAATGCGAGATGGTTACAAGTCTGCAGATAGAGCTCTCCCACACCCAGGGGTGATGCGTCATTGAACATTGCTTCCCAGCTTGGGCTGTCATACATAATCTGTAATGGCTATGTTATATAGCTGTATTTAATTATACACTACATAGCTATTATATTATTACATGGCTACATCATAGAAGCCAGCATTTATTAAACAATTAAAGTAGCAGCAATTGAATTTAATCGTCTGAAATCAATATAAGGTCAGTAATATTATAACCCTCACAGGAGCAGATCTATTATTGTATTTAACTCTTCACCTCTCTCTACAGATTGGTGGTTCTCAACCAGGACCAATTTTGTCCTCTGGGGGACAACTGACAATGCCTGGTGACATTTTTGGTTGTCACAATTATAGAGGTGCTTCAGTATGTAGAGGCCAGGGATGCTGCTGAACATTCAGTGTTTTGTAGGACAGCCCCCGACAAGAAAGAATTACCTGGCCCAAAAGACCAAGAGTGCCAAGGTTGAGAATTCCTGTCATGGAGTTGTAACCTTTACTGTGTGATTTGTTTTACTCCTTGACTTGAGGTCTGGTCAATGTGACTTGCTTTTAGCCCAGAGAATGAGGAAGAAATGTGATGTTGTCTTACGTACTTCCACATTTTCCTCTTGTGGCTCTTCTATCACCACATAAGGAGCATGTTGTCTATCCCACTAGGATAAGAGAGGAGGATGAGGGACACGTGGTGCAGGGTCCCCGCCAGACACACAGACATACAGTGACAAGCAGAGGTACACAGCCCAGCCCAGCCCCCATCAGGCCAACCCCCACCAACCTGCACACGTAGAAGCTACGACAATTACTGATTGTTGTCTTAAGGCCACAGAGCTTAGGGGCAGTTCATAATTTAGCAATAGACAATCAATGCATTAGATGAGAAAACTAATCTTCTCCAGCTCACATCGTTAGTAAATCAAAGAGCTAGGTTTCAAACTCAGACCTTGTTGACTCCAAAGTCCATTCTTTATCTTGAGATTATATTTTTTTTCTAATACCATCATTTATGTAATCATTCTCCTGTTGGATAACTAAGTAACTTTCTGTATTTTACAATTGTATATTATGCTTCTCTGATAAACATGTTCTACATATATGTTTTTCTCCCCTTCTGATTTCTCCAGGGTAGAAGTTCTCTGTCAAAGGATATGGACTTTTTAAGAGACTTGATCCATTTTGCCTGCATATTTTGTAAGAAATTTGAGTCATCCAAATAATAACATTAATTTAAAATATTCTAGTAATCATTTTGCAATATATACATGTATGAACTCATCAGGTGATATACTTTAAGCTTACATACATTATGTCAATATCTCAATCAATCTGGAAAAAATAAGATGAAATGAACCCCCCCAAATTCTAATAATTAATTAAGAGTTTAATTAATATGGCTCAGAGCCAATATAGTTTTAGATAAAACATACAGTGCATTTAGGCAATGTATATAAAATTTAAATTGTACGAGGAATGCTTTTATTGCAGACAGCCATAGGATTTTAAGCAATGCATTATATCTGTGCTTTTATATTATATATCATTGGCGGCATCTTATAGTCAGAAATTAGTTGACTTATATCCAGAATAATGCAACTCATTTCTATAGCAACTTACTTTGATAAGTCATTTTTAATCATGAAGCAGATCCCCCCCAAAAGTGGCCCTGTCTAAACAAGGCACTCCCTGAAGGTGACATTAGCAGCAATTGTGTGGCAGCAGAGGAGTTAAAGCTGGCTGGTGGGGGATGTTTTCCAGCAGTCCTATGTATAATAAAATGCATGTCAAATAGAGACACATGAATGATGTTTCTTCTCCACTATAAGACTCAGTAAAAAATATATAGATGGTTGTGAATGTCTCCCTAAAGCCAGCATGTGACCCAGCGCGTACAGCGGGATTTATTAGTGTTTATTTTCACTTAGCATAACAACCTCAGCCTTAGAACATCAGTGTCCAGACCCTCCTCCCAATAGGTGGTGGTCAGCAAAAACCAATGCAAAGAAAGATCATCCTCGGTTTCCCTAAAAAGAGGGCAGAGGAGGCTGAACCCCTAGATCTGAGGCAGGAAACCTAATAAACTTTCCTTAGTGTTGTCAAACCCTCGCTTTGCTGTTGCCTTGAGAAGACCTCAGGGCAGAAAAACCCCCGCCGCCTCCGCCAAGCCCGCCAGGCTTTGCTGCAGTGCATCCAACTCTGCGCCTGCGCAAAGCCCAAGATTCGTGCGGTCCCGAGGGAACGGGGTTTGGGGTTCAAAGCTGAGCTGCGCTGACTTACAGTTCTTAATAATTTTATCCTTTAATTACTTTGCTTTACAACTGTAAGTCTGATAGGACAATGGAGCATGAGCTGGGAGCTTGGGTGTCAGCCCACCTGCGGTCCCTGTCCCCACCCCCACCCTCCCCCAGCCGCTCGCATCCTCATCAGAGACCACTGTACCCCACAACCCTGATGGTGTCCGGGTCGTGGGGAGTTGGCGAGGGGAGAGGAATCCACTCTCGGCCCTTGGTCTCTGCCCCCCGTAGCCTCACAGTGGGGAGAAAGGAGATTAACTTCCCCATTGTCATTTTGTGCAGGAAGTTCCTGTCCCCGTGTGGCCAGTCTTCTCACTCACTCCACTGTTTACTGACTCAGCACCGTCGGTGGTCAGAACGGGTCTCGGAGCGAAGGCTGTCTTCCTCTGGCCGGCTGCGGCCACTCTCCCCGCAGCAGGGGGCGCGTGCCTGTTTATCCCTCTGGCCCCTCAGTTTCACCGTCGTGAAGGTAACAGTCATCGTTTACAGTGTTAGTTTCTTCATTTTAGTAATGATGAAAACTTTGCCCTGAGATAAGTGAAATGGCTTGTTCACGACCCCAGAACTAGCAAATCGCACAGCCTAGACTCCAGGCAGATCTTGTGACTAAATCCAAATTTCACATCCAGCCGTGCCTTCCCCTCACTGTGTGTCACTGGGGAACTGATTAGGGGACCGAATAAGCCACGTCGAAGTCCAGTTCCTGCCCAGTCTCTCCTGTCTAAAGGTCGTGACTGTGTTGAGCTCTTCGTAATTCTGTTGCCGTGTGTTCAGACAGGATGCGGCTAGAAAATGGAAGACAGTGTAAAAGTGGCCACTGTATTTTTGTGCATAACAGTGTTGACTAGTGGCTTCTGTAGCATAAGTGCCTGGATTTGAATTCAGGCTCTGCCGTTTACTGTGTGCCCTCGGCTAAGACGCTGGACCTCTCTTACAACAGGTGGTATTTTGGCGTGAATGGGGCAGAGTGGGTAGAGGCCAGGGGACAGAGATTTCAGGAGAAAAACTTGCAAAAACCAGTCGATTGCAGGAGATGCTTTACATTTAATCTGTTGGTGGCGTTGAGAAATGATGTTCGGCTTTGGGACCAGTGAGTGACCTGACCGAGACTGTGTTTTAGAAAATTGTCCTGCCAAGGGGGCACTGTGTAGAAGGACCGGGAACAGGGCAGAGGCGGGGGTTGGGTAGGAAAATCAGGCTGGGGTTTGTCCACATCAACTTGCTGGCACAAAATTGACTGCTACTCACTTGAAACATGTTTCTCAATCATCTTAATGACCAATTTTCGCAGTCATTTGGGCCAGTTGTGCAGCTGATCCAAAGCAATTGTTGAGTCATCTCAGAACTCAGAATGACTACTGAGCTCATGTTTTGAGCAGCCAAACAAGTTTGGAGGAATTAGCCTCTATCAAGCCAGGAAGGGCTCATGTTAAAAGAATAAAGTTTTTATACCAGATCCTTGCTGTATTGGCTAGAGCATGGAATTTAAGGGGAATTTCAGATTTCAGAAGAATGTGTGTGTGCTGGAAATTCAGCCCCACATCATTACTTAGAAGCCAAGTAAGCACGGAGGGAAAGGTTCAGGTGAAGGTCACCCAGCTGTGAGTGGATTAGTGCTCAGTGGGGTTTTGCTGCAGAGAAATCTTCCGGTTTGTGTTCTGTACACAAACGTGATGTAAAATTACGCCACATTTATCAACATGGTTTTCCAGAAGCTAAGCATACCATTCTCTCTGCTCTCACCTGGCTTCTGACTAGAAGCCAGCTTCTTGGGGATTGCAAAACTAACTCCCTGCACCACTGGGAGCCCCTCAAGGGCACTGGCCAAGCCTGGACAAGTCGTGTTTATTATTTCCTCCTCTGAACATTGTTGTGCCCGGATCGGATGCCCGGAACAGCTGTGACCATTCTGCTGCCTCCAAGAGGGTGAAGCCAACACGTGAAGGAGAACAGATCACAGGGAACAGTAAGAGGCAGATCTGGAGCCTTGACATACTGTATCTGTAGCCTGATTGACAGTTGAATTTCTTATTAGACAAGAAAGCAAATTTCCTCACTATTTAGGTCACTTCGAATTGGAGTTTTCTGTTACTTACCAATAAAAGCCTCCTGAGTTATACCTCCTGAAAACGCAAGGACGCATCACAGACACACTCACTTGTCTACACACACGCACCCCAAAATATCTCTTTTCTAACCAACCCTTGATGTCTGAAATGGTTCTCCTTATGAGCCACTCTTGCCATTGGGGAATTTCCTTTCTACTGTAATACACACATCTCTGGGGGATCCCCTCTAAGGCTTTACTTTTCTAAAAATTGGTTTTAAATGAGTTCAACATTTTATGGAGTCCTTACTAAGTGCTAGACCTTCTAAGCTGTGAGGATTTTAGACATGGGTGGTCCTTAAAGACTTGGGGTTTTTTTTAAATGAAGAAGAATGATTTAGACCGCCATCTTCCTGGACTGTCCTCATTTTCACCACGAGGCTGATCAGCTCCCCTCAGGCTGAGAGAGGAAAATGTAGAAGAGCTTGGTGGAGGGGGAGAAGAAGATGGATTTGGTCCTGAGACTCTAATTCATTACTCTTTCAAGGACATTTTTACTTTGCCTGCAGGAAAGAGAAAGTGATCCATTGCAACTATGATTAAAATGCACTCCCTTTCTGCCTTTTCTTCTTTTTCTTCTACTTTAGAAAAGGGAAAATTGGCAAGAGGTGAGCTCAGCCTCCGGGATGTGAAGCCAGGGCTCAAAAGGAGAGGGGAAAAAAAACCCACTTGAAATGTCAAATCAGAGTAGAATGAATTTGAAGATCTGGGTCAGCATGGCCACCAGCATATGTATTGACCCCACTGACCCCTAAAATCTTCCCCAGAAATGATTTCTGGTTGGAAGATGGTACCAAAGGGGGTGAGGATGAGCAGGATAGGTGCTCAGTGCTGATCAGGTCAAACTGTGTAACAGATCTGACGGACTTCAGGAATGATGACATTATTCAATCCGTATTTCGGTTTATTCCTTCTGACACCTTTGCATGTTTGTTTTGCTTGAATTCTCAACAACACAAGATAGATGAAGTGGCTATTATTATTTTAATTTTGTGAATACAGAAGCAGAGCTGCAGAAAGGTTAAGTGTCTTATCCAAAGTTTAAAACAGTTGTTGCAGAGCAAGACTAGATCTCTGACCTCACAACGTCAAATTTGTTCATATTTCCACTCTGTTGTACCTCCCTGACATGGGATTCCATGTAAAGGCGCTACACCTAAAAAAACTCACAATGCAAACATGGCCCCAATGGCTCCATTTCCCCCCATCCACCACCATTCATCCAATTCTGTATAGCTTCAGCAAGAAATTGGGGTCAAAAATGGAGGGGCTTTTAAGAGCCACACACACACACACACACAAGCTAGGCTGTGGATGCTCATGACTGACAGAGGACACAGGTGAATTCACAATCATGTACTCGACCAGCCTGTATTGGGTTCTTCTCTACCCCCATTGTCCACCCCACCCCTTTGGGGACCCTGAAGAAGCACAGAGAACAGACTCTTCTATGCTGAAGCTGCTCAGATTCCTTTTGGAAGGTAAGACCAAGTCTTAGGGAATAATCAAAAAGTGGTAGGAGCCAAGAGATAACTGCGTCTTAGATTGTGTGGTTAGAACACAAAGAACAATGGGAGTTCACAAGGAAAAGATGGCAGATGGATTCGCGGGGCTTACCCAAGGACTTCAAGGACGGTGAGAATCTGGCCAGGTGAGAAATGGGAGGACGTCTCAGGTAGAAGCAATGACATCAGCCACGTGGTGTGTGACTGCAGGAGTGCAGAAGAAAGCCTGGTAGTCTTACATTCAAATCCTAAACACACACACACACACACACACACAAGCCAGATGTCCTGACTCACCAGTCTATAAAACAGAATCATAACAGTCACTTCATGGAATTGTCATCAGGGTTCAAAGAGATTTTGCAAGAAAATAGCCCTAGCATGATGTTCAATATATCAGAGGCTCTCAAAACCCGAAAAGATGTCTGACTCCTGCCTGATGCACAGTTTTTAATCATGGGACAAATGCTGACATGGGTTTCCTAAAACAAACCCAGATATTTCTTAATCATTGATCAAGGCCAAGAAAAGTGGATGCAACTACATTAACGGACTATAGATCACTTTAAACAACTTGATGTAATATAGTTCATAAGCCCTTTTCAGCGATAAGAAGGGAAATTAGTTTTTGTGGGAAGACTGGAGATTGCAGTGGTACATTTTGCAGAGCCAAATTGGGAGGGCTGGAGGGGCTCGTGGCTGGGGCACTTGAAATGTAAGAAGACAGAGATGAAAAGGTGTATTACTTCTCTGTGTGCCAGGAAGGAATTCATGTTTGGCCCCAGGGCCATCCCTAGAGGTCTGGTTTCCAAGGGGTGTGTTCCTCTAACAAAAGTGAGTTGCC
This sequence comes from Camelus bactrianus, assembly GCF_048773025.1. Lineage (NCBI taxonomy): Eukaryota > Metazoa > Chordata > Mammalia > Artiodactyla > Camelidae > Camelus > Camelus bactrianus. Next base: position 20,164,185 of record NC_133552.1, read on the forward strand.
CGACTATTTAGGGGGATTCTGATGAATTTCTCCTTTTACTGTGTGGGATAGGCAAGTTTGGGCCAGATCTGAATTGCTTAGGACAGACAAAAGGGGGGTTAATGTTGTCACCAGCAACCTCCTTCTCTGCCTATACATCTGTGTCACTCTCCTTCTCTCCTTAAGAAATCTTGAGCAGGTATTTTAAAATATTCATTGCGAGTGGACTAAATTGGTCTATCTCTTCTGGGTCAAGACCTGCATTCCTGTTAGACCCAGGGCACTGAATGACTCATTTCCTTCAGGGACACCAATAACCACAGAAATCTCCGTAAGTCCCCTATAGAAACAAGATTATGCCATGTGTAGCTTTTAAAAAATAATTTGAAGGCTGCATTAATATTAATAGTACACAACAAACTTCAAAGGATTTTATTGTAAAGCACAGATAAGAAAGATTTTCTCCTCGGGTTTGCCTGTGTTCCTCCAGTTAGCCAGCTTTTACAATAGAAAAGCAGAATTCTTGCAGTGGTGTTGGACCAGAAGCTTAACTCTTTTTTTCAGGCCAGTAGGTGTTCTCTAGACACTGCAGCTGGCAGGGCTGGACTTCTGCGGGCCAATATTTCAGGCTTAAATAAAAAATCCCTAGGTTTTGATACATCAGAGTTTCTGTGTTAAAAGAAAGCCTTTATCACCGGTCTTTAATAGATCACAAACAAAAATGTTCAGCTGAGTTGTTGAGTTTCTTTTAACAATCTCATTAATGGGTTTGTTGAACACGTTCAGGAAAGTATTTTTCTCTGAAACTGTCCTGTTTCCTCATCTTGTCTCCTCAAATCAAGACAATGGTGGGAAAACCTGTGTTAGGAGGGGAGGCGGGAACGCTGGACACCAAGTCTGGTTCCTGCCTGGTGTGTCAGCGCCTAATTCTAAATACGATCTAAGTGGAAGGGTGTAAACAGAGAGAGACAGCACACCGGGGAGAAGTCACTTTTTCTCATTCTAAAAAGCCTCTCCTCACCCTTCCAGCTGACACACTTTTCCCTAAGCTTCTCGGTTATTCCATCTCAAAAGCGCACAGGCCAACATCACGGGGCTTTAGGCTCATTTAGCACCAAAAGCTCTGATGTTTCTCTATTGAAAAGATCGGCTTTAATGCCCATTATTATTGAATTCAATGGTAGCATAACAGCAGGGCAATTTTGGAAGGAAGAAAATATCCGTAATTCCATTCTCCTAGTGCAGCAACATTCTCCTATTTGTCTGTGCCCATGCAGGTTGCAGATCTGGGGATTTTGGGGGGATCATTCAGTGTTTTACTTATAGTCTCTCCAGTTTCGGCCTCTTTCCGGTCCCTCCTTGGAAGCCATCACCCCCAAAAAGGAGACTAGCAGAGTGGCTGGTCCCATGACTCATTGGGATTTGGAAAGTTTAGTAGGTTGAATGGTGGCTTCCAAAAGGCAGGTCCACATCTTAACCCTTAGGGTCTCTGGATGTCACCTTACTTAGGAAATGGGCCATTGCAGATGTAATTAAGGACCTTGAGAGGAGATCTTCCTGGATTATCCAGGTGGGCCCTCTATCCAGTTGCAGTTGTCCTTAGAAGAAACAGAAGCAAAGAAGACACAGGGAGACAAGGAGAAAGACAGAGGCAGAGACTGATGTGAAGCCGTCACCGGGGACTCCTGGGGCCACCAGAAGCCAGAAGAGGGAGGGAAGGATTCTCCCCCAGAGCCCTGGAGTTAGTGTGGCCCTGCCCTCGCCTCAATTGTAGATATTTGGCTGCAGAACTGTAAGAATGAATTTTTGTTGTAAGCCACCAAGTTTGTGGTATATGTTTAGCGGCTGCATGACACTCATGGAGGAAAACAGCCTTTCACGGTTTCGGGAACAGGATTGCATGGAAGTTTCCCGACCTCACTCGCAAGGAAGCCCTGCTGCCTGTCAGGCCCATTCTTCTCCCGGGGACATGGACACTGGGGTCTCTCCCCAGCCCAGGGCTCCCCCGTGTCTTGGCAGTGGGCTCGCCTATCCCTCCAGGCAGCTGGAGTCAGACCACTTCTAGGCATCCTGACCGTCTTCTTTCAAAACTGAACCCCTGCTGAGCCTCTGGCCACACACAAAAACCTCCTCCCGGAACCGACATGGATGCTCAGCCACAAGCTGCTTTCCTGTTTCATTCCCACGGGCCAGACCCTCCTCCCAGCCCCCTCACCATTGACTTGAGCTTGGACGTGGATGGGACTCGCCTTTTGGATCACAGGCCACCTGTGTTGGTGATTTTGGAGAGAGAAGGGATGGAAGGTGCTGACTCTGTGGGCCTCACCTTCTTCCTCTGCTGTAATGTCTCTCTGGGATTTAGGTAAACGCCTCCAGATTCCCCTTCCCTATTTCATAACATTTTCCCTCAGTTGGGTATTTCTGACAAGTCCTATTTATTATTTGTGCTTCCCCTAGAGTTGTGTGATGTTTTCTCCTTTTACCTATTAGGGACCAAGATGTTTTCCTTCTCAATGTGAATACTCTAACTTTAAACCTGAACGAGTGTCCTCAGCACAGGTTTCCTCACCCAGAGAAGTTTCAAGGTCACCACTTCAGAGCACCAGCACCTTCACCCTGAGATCATGGCTGTGGCCCCAAAGTTCCCTCCTCCGCTCCTGCGTCTGCAGGCTGTTCTGTTCCGCACCTCACAGTGCTCGGGCAAACTCTTGTTATTTCACTGGCTCCCACCAGAAACGCAAACTCAACTAAAAACAAACTCATGAGGATGCTTGGGTAACTTTATCCAAGATTTCAGGGTCACAGGTAAGGTTCTGATCTCTCAACTGCCCTGCCCTTCCTGCCATCAGCCACGTGACCATCCTGCAGCCCTAGGAAGTTAATACCGTCTCTATCCTGGTGTCTCCCACAATGCAGAGTGTGGCGCTTTGCTCAAGACAGGCTACGTGGCAGCTGGAGAAAAAGGACAAACTGTGTGTTCAACCTGGGGACTCGGGATGTAGCAAATGGGATGAGAGGATAAAACTAGTGGCTCTTATTTGAGCTCTTCTTATTGCCAACCCTCGCAACTCTACCGCACAGACAGGGAGGCTCCTGCTTTACAAGGGAGGAAACCGAAATCCAAATGGTGGCTGCTGGCCCAGGGTCACCAGGCAACAGAGCTCAGATTCCAACCCTGAGTCTGGCTGATACCCAAATCTGTGATCTTTCTTCCAAAAGATGCTCATGCCACATGAGGAGCTTTCATTCCACCAACCTGAGATGGTTGAGATCAGTCTTTTGAGGAAACAAAGCTTCTTCAGAATCCATAGGAAAAGGAAGAAAATGGGTTTTGCCCAAGAGAGTAACATCTCGTGATTTTAAGACCCTTTATTTTAAGATAAGGGAGATTGAAGTATCTATTACCTCCTTCTAGGAGAACGTATATTGTCTCTGAAACCAGCCCTGATCCCCATGTCCTTAGCTCTGGGGGCTTCTAATGGACTAAGTAACTTCTAGCCCATTCCTTTGTCACAGGAAGGGATCCCTCTTTGAATTTTCAAACTTCTATAGAGATTGAAAGCCAGGAATGGTATGAATCATGTTATAAGTGGTCCATGTCTGACAATATCAAAGAGCTTGTCACTGCAAATAGCCAGAGAGCTAGTCAAGACGCAGTAACAACAGAAAATATCAGTCAACAAAGGAGAGGGGAGGTGAGGGTAGATGATAAGGAAATAGAATTTTTTAATTACAAGAATAGAAGAGCAGCAGTACCATAAAAAGTGTTATTAATCAAAAGGATAGATTTCTGTTTTATAGCTAAAATCTAACATACCCTGTGTACAAAATATTTTATCGTAAAGTGACGAGAGGCTAAATCATAATAATGTGAATCAATAACTAATTAGCATTTATAAATGCAGCTACTGGGAAACATATTTCAATTTCATAGCATAGAAAGTAGAGATTCGATTAACAAAGCCAACAATGAAGCCAACACATGCTTGGAGTGGCCCAGAAGGATTCCACAGGCTAACTGTGAAGCCGCAAGTTGAGTCAAAGTTGTGCCGCTACAATGTGCAGGTATAATCCCATGCCACTATCTCTAGCCACATCCATAATTAGACACACAAAGAGAGGATGAAGCTTTTTACCTGAGACACCCGGGAAACGGGTCTGCTCTGGGTAGCTCTCTAGGACGTCCTGATGGAGATGAGTGAACCAAAGGGAAGCCGGAGGAAAGCAACTTTGTTAAACAAGAATGGCCGCCTGTGTACTGTTCTGAGAAGATGCAAGGAGGCAGGGATCTGGTCTAGCCGTGAAAACTGAGTCAAAAAAAGACAGATGACTTCAAATTTGGCCCACTTCCCTTGCTTTGTATTTGACATGTGTTAGGAAGAAGAAGAAATGGAGCAGGTAACATGAGCAAACAATTCCATTGGCCGTAGCATCCAGTATGTGTTAGTTTCCTGATCTGTCCTGTCATTCCTCAACATCCTCTTCCCTGTGCTGAGCACTGACAAGGTCTGGTTCCATCTCAATCAGATGCAGCTGCCTTCTAGTCTCCAAGGGCCATCAGAGAAACTAAATGGTCCTCTGAGGCAAGAATCAGGCATTAGGGGAAAAGGAAAAAGGAAAGGATTAAAACACCTAAGAGTGGAAGTGGTGGAGAGGGGGTAATTGAGAAGAAAAAGTGAGAGTACAAAGTGGCATGTAGGCGGGAAAAGTAAGGTATTGGATCTCGCGTTTTGGATCCTTCTCTTCAGATCCTGGAAATGTTGAGCAACACTAGAAAAAAGAAAAAACCTTTCCTTTACCTCCTGTCATATCCGCTTGCTACAGTTGCGTCCTTCAAGGAATAAGCCAGTTCTCACCAACATTTCATTGTCATAGATTCATTCCAGGGAAGCTCTAAATATCCCTGACCTACCAGGCAACATACACAAAGTTGACATTACTGTCAGCCTGAATTTTCAAGGTCTTGTATAAAGGGTCTCTCTTCATGTTGCAGACCATCCATCATGGTGGTTCTCTGGTCTGGCTCGTGCCACCATGTACTTTCTTGCTAGATTCCAGGTGTTTTTCCATCCCTAGACCTTGGGTTTTAGCTCATCTTTGAGACACTGTAAGTTAGTTGCCTCTAAGTTAAAAGTGAGAATGAATATTCTATAACACTTTTGGAGCCATTCAGCCCACCTCCTATCCAGTCTGATTTTTTTCTTGACCTTCGGTGATACTCAGATTGGGTTCAACGACCTCCTCTCTGTTCCCACATTATTCTCTAGATGCCTATACCTTGGAGCTTACCACGCTCTTACTAGGCTGGCTCCCATTAAAATGAAGATTCCTCAAGGGCAAGAAGAGGGCCATAGGATCCCCGGTGCTTCACACATAGTTGGTGCTCCATAAATGATGTGAACCAAACAAACAAAAGTGAATGAATGTGATTCACCATTGGAAATGATCAAATCGTATTCTAGGAGCCAGGGGAGTTAGAAAGGCAGTCTATATGACAAGATTTTGTGTCAGTGGAGAGTGGAGAATTTCTCCAATTGCCCCTCAAAATTCATTTTTCCTTAAACTGAGAATAAACAGGATCAGAGTAATTGAGATATGTAACACTTCAGAGATATTCTGTACCAATCGACCTCCAATTTATGGATAGTTTTAAAACCATAAGTGTATTTTGATCCATGATTAAGTCCCACCATCAAGGATCTACTGTTAAAAATTTTATGGCTCCCCCATGTAAATTCCTGTGAGGATAAACACGCAGACCACCATTAATGCTTCTTCACGGCCGTAAGGGATACAATATTCAGGGGTTCCTCCAGGTTAAACAGTTGCTCTGCAGGGCATCACAAACTTGTGCAAAGCAACACTTTTTTTCCTCATGACATAAGCATAACAAACTTATCTTTTTTGAGCGAGGAAGCCTCTATTTTCTATCTGGCTCCATTCTTGCCTCCAAATCCCTTGTAAATTATGTTTCAAATGCCGAGGTTTGTTAATTTAATTGAATCTGTTCCTAATTTTTAATTAAATCTGCATTTCTCCCAGTAACCTCTGGAAAGATAGAAGCCACATTAGCATATTGGCGAGAACAGGATCACAGAGCAAGACAGACAGGAAAGAGAAGCACAAAAAGCACAAGGCGGGTTTTCTTATAAATTTATTTTCATACCAAAAAAATAATAATAATAACATTCAAAGGCAATGTTTTTTATTGTATAGTATAAAATAACTTCCGCTAAATTAAAAATGGATTTTGTTTTTGCTGATAAGACACTGATAACTTTGCCATTAAAAAAAATATGTACAATTTGCAGCACTCGTAGAAAAAAACACCTGTTCAATAATTATATAAATACTCTTGACAGATCCCAGTAGCCCAGTATGTATCTCTTTTGGCAATGTCGGCTTTCTAAAGTCAATTAGCTTCTAAATTTGAAAGGCACCTGGTGGCCAACATTCTGCTTATTATTCAAGGCATCCATTTTAATTTTTTTTGCACAGACTTGACAAGTCTGAAAAACCTATTAAGTTAAAAAAGAGGAAGAAATATAATACAGTTGATATCAGCAAACAACATTTTTTTCCCTCTTAGCTGCAAGGTTTCCCTGGGGGATTTACAAAGTGCACCAGTTAAATACGTCTGTACATTTAAAACATTAAATATGTCAACAGCGAGACAGTTTTAAATATTTCGAATCAAATACTATAGCACAAATATAATTTACAATACTTTGCACAGGAAACATTACATCTGAAATATAACTTTAGATATTATATAAAAATACATATATTTTCCTCTCCTCATTAGAAAAAGTCTTTATTTGCAGGTTCCAGCATGATGTAACAATTCAAAAGAATTTAACCCTTCAGATTGTTTTCAGTTTGCCATTAGATGACCCCTCTCCACTTCAGCTGCATCGTGGCACGTAACCACAGGCTAGAGTCAGAAAACTAACCCTTCCCATTGCTCAAATGTGGTTTTTCATAAAGGCAACTGTAACTGGTCCAATCACTTTTAATTCTAGGAATTCATTACAAAATTGAAAAACCATTGTGTAAGAAAACCCTTAGATTGTAACACATCTTGAGTTCAACACCTCCCATTGGCTGTAAATACATTTGCTCTCTACAGAGTCAAAAGCATGGCTGGGGTCTTCTTGTACCCTATGGGTCATACCTCTTAGTAGTCTTACACACCTATATACATCTTTCTGGGCTTGTTTTAAAAAAGTTTTCTATACATCCTAAGAAATAACATGAAAACGCTCCACCAAATGGGGCTCAATCTATATCTCGCACTTTAAAAGCCCCAAAGTACGTTGCATCTTGGTCTGGATCCAGTAGTGAAGGGTTGGATACCTCAATGCTTATCTGCTCCCCAGACCGTAGTTTAAAAAATCCTCCAACGTTTATAGAGTAAAAATGGAATTCAGCTTTCCCTGACCAGTATTTGGTGCTTCCTCCTTTCATCAGGGTGTGAGAACTCGGGATTTTGATGCTGGTTTTGGTGACATACACCATCAGCTGAAGATACTTCACACTGAGGTTTCCCGAAGCTTCGTGGTGTCGAAAGCAAATGTTGGCATACAGGTAATAAAAGCCGTCTTGGTTAACTATGAGTTTTCCATTCCTGAATGTCATGTTGGAGATCTTGGCCCAACCTCGGTCATGGTACCAGCAGGACAGACTCACTTTCTGGGAACCTAAGGAAAAGAGAGACACTTGATTTTTTTTTTTTTAATTTTTCGGAGATAGAATCCAGGACCCTGTATATGCTAAGCATGTACTCAACCACTGGGCTCTCACCCTCCCTGATGAGACATGTGATTTAAAACCCACCCCTTCAAATGAGAAGGACATCACCCTCACAATTCTGAGGTTGGAGAAAAACTCACTGTAACAGTCATTGTTCCAATGGGAGAATAGCTTCTCCGAATGTATCTTCTAAAGCCAGAGTATGAGTACAGGTAAGATGTACCAGTGCCCTCTGCTAGGCACTTGAGAGGGTACCAAGGCAAAAAATCTCATTTTTCCTGCCCTCGTGGGATAAGTATGATTGGATTCAGATTGGAAGCAAGGTGTGGGCCCTGACAAGAAAGGTGCAAATACTGTAGTGGGAATTCAAAGGAAGGAGATTACCTCCTCCCAGAAGAGTCAAGAATGACTTTATTGAGCAACTGAGCCTGATAACTTAAAGGAGGACTACGATTCAGCCAACAGAAGCATAAAGGTCACTCAAGGCTGAAGGAAGAGAATCAATCAAAGGCAGTTCAAACAGGAAAGCAAGGAACAGGTCTCGGAGGAGACCGTCCACACTTCATGGGACCCTCACCTTTTTTTTTTTTTTTTAATTTTTATTGAAGTGTAGTTGATTTACAATGTTAGTTTCAAGCGTACAGCAAAGTGATTCAGTTATACGTATACATACATATACATTTTTCCTTTTCAGATTCTTTTCCATTATGATATTACAAGAAATTGAATATAGCTCCCTGTGCTATACAGTAGGTCCTTGTTTATTATTTTATATATAGCAACATGTGTCTGTTAACCTCCAATTCTTAATTTATCCCTCCCCGCCCTTTCCCCTTCAGTAACCATGGTTTGTTTTCTATGTCCATGAGTCTGTTTTGGTTTGTAAATAGAATTTGTATCATTATTGTTTAGATTCCACGTATAAGTGACATCATATGGTATTTGTCTTTCTCAGACGTGGTCTGACTTACTTCACTCGGTACGATCATCTCTAATCACCTTCTCTTTTAATTCATGGAGAGAGGTATGTAGAAGGAACTGAAAATCTGGGTCACAGCAACTTCAACCAAAAAGTCAGCCTCTTAAATTCTATGCTCATCACCGCTGATTTTCTCCTCCTCCAATTGCCCAGATGCCTCCCAAGGTCACATGACTGAAAAGCTGCCCCCGGAGAAGTTCACAAAGAAAATATTCTTGGCTTTGCACTTCCCCACTTCACAACGTCACACCATCCCCAAAGATGGTAAAATCTCTCCTGATGAGCCAGAATTCTCCTTTAGCTCCTTCTCACACCTGAAATGTGACACCCGATCTTCATGCCACTGTTGCTGGAGCGGCAGAAGTTTCTAGAAAATCTATATCAGCCATACATCCAATGCTTTTAATATTTCAGGTCTTTGGTGTATTTTACTAGGTCTTTGAAAATTGCGACCACCTCCAGGATAAAATTAATCAAACATTTGTATTTATGTGGATACCTATTATATAATTGGAAAAGGTGTCAGCTGGTGGGGAAAAAGGTGTCACTTTATGGAAAGTCAAAAGACACAGTTTTCCTCCAGAGGATTTGGTAAATACTTATGCTAAGCTAAGGTTGGCCTCTGCTAGGATTTCAACAAGGCAAAACAGAGCTGAGGAGCCTCAGAATGGAGTTGGGATTAGTTCCTGCAGCCAGGGAGAAGTTTTTTGCTGCTTGTAACCCAAGAGAAATCAGCCCACGGGGCATAGCTTAAGTGGATTCCACGGATCCACTGGAGCTGACAACACTTTGGTTAGAGTGGGTCCTTGGGAGATCCTTGTAGAATCAGAAACCCACACTGGCTACCTTTCAAGACTGGTCAGAATCCTGGGCAAACTTGAACACCTGCCTTTGTCTCTAGAGAGTCACAAAAAGGAGAATGTTCTGTGTCTGGAGGGCCACTGGGCAGCAGGGATATGGTCTGGGGACCTCAATACCAGGCTGCTGCACGAACAAACCAGGTGGGAAAGTAAGTGGCAGAAAAAAATTGCAGTGGATTCCAAGTGACAGTAGGGCAACCTATCATTAGACAGGCCTGCAAAGGTGAAGAATCCAGTGGTTCCAATCCCTCTATCCAGGGTCAGGAAAGGTTTCCTGAACTCCTCCTCTTATCCACAGGAGGGCGCTAGACTGAACCTGCAAAGCCATCACAGGCAAGGCTGCCTCCAGGCCCCAGCACAGCACATACCCTTTTCCATCAAAGATCCTACCTCAGGTCATCCCAGATTAAAGTATCCCAGATGTAAACATCATCCTGTGGTCCCAAGTGAGTCAAAATGAGACTACAAGACTCTGTTCATTGCATCCTCATAAACCGTAGTCATTTCTCCAGATTGGTAAACAGCCACCCAATCCATTGACAAACCTAATAAAACTCAATGTGTTTCCTATCTCAAACCATCTGTGTTTACCTCCTTCTTACTCTACTCTTGTATTCAATCCTTTAGCCAATGAATTATTGGTCTTACAGTTTATCTCCTATGATGGCTCTTAACAGACAGCGGCAGAATGGCTAAGGTGAAGTCTGCCCTCTCGACGGGCTGGATCAGCCAGCGTTAGAGCAAGGGCTTGGCGCTGTAGTCTGGGAAGGCAGGGAAGGAACATGAAACAGGGGAGAATACAGAAACCTTGACCACATACCACTCCCTTTGATAGCTTAAGTTAAGTGGAAGGAGTGGAGGAATGTCCTTATTTCCTGCTAAACATATCAGTTTTTATCTATTCCCTGATCAATTTGGTCACTCAGTAAATACTTGAATGGTCCTTTCTATGGGCGTTCACTCTACCCATGATTAAGAATTATACCAAGCAGTGGACCCTCAAGGCACTTACCACTTCATAGTGAAGAAAATAAGAAATGGGCACACAAAACGAAAAAAGATAACATTTTCATTTCGGAGTGTCACATAGCACACAGGGGAAGCTCAGTTCCAGCAACTGCCAAGGGGGAGCTGCGGAAATGATCAGGTGAGCTCAGCCCAGAGAGGGGACAGAGGAGCCAGAGGGCTGGGAGGACTTGGGTCAAATGTGGATGGGCTGAGAAAAGGATTGTGACCGAGGAAAACTGTTCAAGCAAAGAATGGAATGCACCCAGAGAAGAAAATATTGTAGAATTTACTCCATTACAAAGAATCTTAATCTACTGCTTTCTTTCGTTAATGAAGACGTGTGAAAGCTTTTAAAGTCCTTTTGTATGAATGCAATATTAAAAACATAGGAATAACATTATTCTTTCTCCTGTGCCTAACCTCCCCGTGAACATCTTCAGGCAAACATAGAACTTACAGTTAGATTTACCCATCAGTGATTTCACATTTACCAGCCCAGCCAAGATCATGTGCCCTCATCGTGTGTGTATTTACACGTTCCTTTGTGTGTATTCGCACACTTGTGGAAAAGTCTGCATCGAGAGCAGTAAATCTTCTTTCTATTCTTTACTGAGTTATGCTGATGAGTCCAGACATCCTATCAGAAGTAACTTTTGTTCCTTCACGATCGCACTTCAGATTTTCTCTGGAATCGGATTATGAAAATGAGTACTGCTTTGAAATCTGAGACCTAAAATGATTGAAGGTAAACCTTAAGGAAATCGAGAAATCATATGATAACTAAACCAAAGGTTAGTATGGTCTGTTTAAACTTTTAAAAATTTTTTTGGTATAATTTACATGGATGTAACGTGAAGACTCTCCACGCGTCATCTGCTGCCCACCGCGAAGTCATTTGTTCTCTTACCCTGAGAACATAAGGACATGAGCACCAGAGGAAGCCTGGATGAACCGTGGTTTGACTACAAGCTCCGTCCTGGGACGCACTGGGAGGATAAAGGCGCTGCTCCCTTGGGAGCCAGACTCTGACACTCACAGCTTAGTGACTCGGGGCAGGTTACTTAATACTGTGTATCCCACTTTCCTCTTCCATAGAAGTGCCATATTGGTGGGATTAAATAAAACATTTAAAATATTTAAAATAGTTTCACACAATAAGCGTCAGCTGCTATTACTCAACGCCAAGTCAGTGGTTAGTATGAATACCTATTATAAAAGCCTAGACCAGAGCGGGAGGAAAGATGAGGAAGATGTGCACTCAGTCAGGCTGAAGAACCTCACAAGAGCAAGCCTGGGTTTCCATGCCGCCTCCCAGCCTCCCCGCCTCCCCAGCCTCCCCACCTCCCCAGCCCTCAGGGTGACCGCTGTTAGATATTAGACAAGATGCCTCTTCAAATATTTATCTGAGTGACCCTTGAGAAAGCCACGACTTCTGACCTCCCAAAATAAATACTCCCCTCTACCCACGCATTTTATCCAAGAAGCTTTGAAATACAATCAACACAAGGCAGATTCTGATTTCTTTCTCATGTGTAATAAGTACAGGTAAGTGTGAAACAGAGGCCCAAGAGGAACGTGCAAAATGAAAGCCATCTTCCCCGGAAGCATCCAGTAGTGGCCCCAGATGGGAGACGAACGGACCCAAGGAGTTGTTGGCCAAGCCCGAGGAGCAAGTTCTGTTTTCTTCAACAGAAGCATACACTAGCTCACTCACTTCGCTCTGTCTCAAGCTCAATAACCATCAGAAAATAACCAGGAGTTTGGCCTTGTTTTTGGCAATGATTTGATGCTAGGTGCCTGGAGGGAGAGCTTTGTACCTAAAACATGCTTGCTCCCGCCAAATAGACTTTGGCACACAGTCCAAGGCAAGATTTATCATTTGCCGTTTAAAATGAACTGAAAAGATCAATGCACAGCCCATCCACGGCACACACAGCTGACGTATCAGTATGAATTAGATCACCTTTGCTGACATGCAAAATAGCTTTTCACCCAGAAGATTAGTGTGGTTCCACCATAAGGCGCGTGCGCAAACACACACACACACACACACACACACACACACACACAGGGAAAATTCGTTTATAGGGAACATATCTGGGATGGGATAGATAATTTAGGAAAATTTTCTAAAAATCAAAGAGTTGGTTTCTTTCCATGTCTGCAGTCAGGAAAAATTCCTTCGTGGCCCATACCGTGCCAACGGCTTCAAAACGGTTTATTAAAACTTGAATTCTTTTTTTTTTTTTTTAACTTGAAGAAAAACTGACCTTGAATCATTTTGGGGGAAAAAATTAGAATATGTATAATTATTTAATTAAACTCAAAGAATACTAACAAATTACATTCACTGAGTGCTTATTACACACCTGCTTCCATGTAAGCACATTACAACATCACCTCATGAAGTCTTTGTAGCTGCCTCATGAGATAGATATCATTTTTTCAGTGAAGTATAATCGGTTTACAATGTTGAGTTAATTTCTGGTGTACAGCATAGTGATTCAGTTATATATATATATATTCCTTTTCACATTCTTTTTCATTATAGGCTATTACAAGATACTGAATATAGTTCCCTGTGCTATACTGTATGACCTTGTTTATCTATTTTATATATAGTAGTGTGTATCTGCAAATCCCGAACTCCTAATTTATCCCTCCATTCCCTCCTTCCCCCTTTTAACCTTAAGTTTGTTTTCTATGTCTGTGAGTCTGTTTCTGTCTTGTAAAGAGGTTCGTTTTGTGTTATTTTTTTAGATTCCATGTATAAGTGATATCATATGGTATTTTTCTTTCTCTTCCTGGCTTACTTTGTTTAGTATTAGTAGCTCCAGTTCCATCCATGTTGCTGCAAATGGCATTGTTTCATTCCTTTTTAATGGCTTAGTAATATTCCATTGTGTACATATATATGTGTGTGTATATATATATACACACACTGTATCTTCTTTATCCAGGCATTTGTTCATGGACATTTAGGTTGCTTCTATGTCTTGGCTATTGTAAATAGTGCTGCTATGAACATTGGGGTACATGTATCTTTTTGAATTAGAGTTCCCTCCAGATACATGCCCAGTAGCGGGATCAGATGGTAAGTCTATTTTCAGTTTTTTAAGGAATCTCCATACTGTTTTCCATAGTGGCTGCACCAAACTACACTCCCAGTGTAGCTATTACCATCCCCATGAAGAAGCCGACTCCCAGATGATTCCAATAATTTGCACAAGGTCACCTGGCCAGGAAGCAGCACGGTGGGTCCTGAAACCCAGGCCATCAGACTCAAGACGACATGCTGTTAAAGCTACATTAATCTACTTCTTACAGGAAAAGAGGAACATAAGAGCTCTGAATTTATTTCCCTCTGACAAAGCCAACTGGCCCCGGGTACTTAGATGATAACCTATAGTGTAAAAAGCATGGCCTTGGGAATCAGCTAGAATGGAATTCAACTTCTAATCCTGCCACCAACACAGCTTCGAGCAGGTCAGTTAAACTAGGTGGACCTTGGTTTCCCTGTTTGCAGAATCTGTATGATAATCACTAGCTTGCAAGGTTGTAGTAAGGATCAGAGACCTTGAATACGGAGCAAAATGCCTGATACGTAGTGTGTGTTCAATAAATGGTGTGACAATAATAATAATGTCCAATTGTCACTCTGTCATCATGTCCTTTGTAATCTTTTTGATGCTCACCTAACCCCAGGTGTAGTAACCAGTGGGAATTGTGTGCTGAGATCGCTGGTGTATTAAGGTACCTGGAGGCATAGAACTCTGGGTTTCCTCATTTCCAAAAGATAATCAGGTCTCCAGTCCATTGAGCTAATTTCTTAGCCAGAAAAAGGTGATAATCCCCCCGGAGAAGGAGTATGTCTCATTTTCTAGAGGGCCACTGCCTTTTAATGTCACTCTGCTGAGCTCCTATGTAAAACTCTGCAAGAGATGGCTGAGTGTATGACTACCTGGAGGAATTCATGCACTGCAGGCCACCTTCTGCTTGGGTAAATGGAGACAAGCCTAACAAGGGACTGTCCTTCCTAGCTCTGCAACCTCAACTAGCTGTCATTTAAAAGAAAATCACTCTGATGGCCTGAATACAGTGATGGTGTCCATTCTGGCATGATTGAGAATCACTGTTTCCATGATGTGGATTACTAACTGAAGACTAAATGACCTTTCTTCTGGCCTGAAAGTTAAGGGCTCTCAAACTTTTGGTCACAGACTAAGAATAGGTTTGAGAATTCAAATTGGCTGATAAAAGAATTCTTGAGATATTTTCCAGGCTGGGATGCAAATGGAACTTACCTGATGGGATGTCCGTGGCGTTGATCGTGAGATGGGCAAAGGGTTGGGTCTCAGGCTTGTTCCTCCTGGTCAGATCCAACCATGAACCTTCCACCATCGCTGGAGATAAGAAAAGCCATGTTAGCCCAGAGTGGTGACCCTGGGGGTTTTCAAATATTCAGACAGATCCACACTTACCTTTTTCTGCTCTGATGTGTTGTGACTTAACAACATGCTGCATTTCCTGAAATACAAGGGAAGAAGAATCTTATTTATACTCTCACTGTTCCGATAGAGCAGTAAGAATTCAGGACTGTTGGGCATACAATACATCAATCCTCTTTCCTTTCCTTCTTTTTTTTTTTAATTGATGCAATTTTATTAACTCCAGGTACCTAATATAACTGGTCTTTCTTTCATATCTAAAGATAACAATCCAACAAGTTATCATAATTTCAGATCATACATACTATAAGTTAATGAACTAGATTTATAAAAGATATAAAAATATTTCAGGAGTTTGGGAAGATGTGGTCATGAGACTTCATTGTAAGGAGAGATATAGGATATCTTAAGAGATTGTTTCAGACCTACAAAGGACATCTCAAAATTTACACTGTTAATAAAGTTCTTGCTTAGATAATCAGCATTTTATCTTCGTGCATCAGAAGCCTTAAGCAGAGAAGCTTTCTTCTTTCACTTGTCTCCAATCTCTCCAATATTTTCCGAGAGAACTTTAGATGTATATTTTCAATCCTTATTCAAAATTATGCCAAGATGGTAACATTTCTTGATGTTCTAAGTAGTTATCAAGGGAAATCCACCCCTGAAGAATTATGTTGATGTGCTTAAAAAGTAGGCTGCGTGCCTACCATCTAGCAAAACACTTTGGACAATAAGAAGAAATAAAAGACAATGTAAATGATAAAAAATGGAATCACTGAACATAATCAAACATTTGTAGCAGGTACACAAATGGAGATGAAGTTAACTAGGAAAATAACAATTACCACGGAGTATATGACCCTCCTAAATCTTTAGGGAGGCTCTTTTTATGTCTGTTTCATTAGTGAATCCCTGTTATAACACTGACGCTCAGCCCATAAGGAAGAGAAAGATGCCTAGTTCCCAGTGGTTAATTTTTTATTTAAAAAAAGTCACAGCATATTTAAAGTACTACATGGAAGTCTAAGAGCTTTAAGATTACCAACAATTAACTTAAAATATTGCCACAAATAGAGGTTTAGAAGCACAAGCCAGAAAAAGAAAGAACACAAGTACATAAAGAGCGTAGCTAATTGCACGTCTCAATCTGAGCTCTGACCGTGAAGGACCCAATAGGTAACTGCGGGCCCACGCGAACCAAAACCTTAGCTACCATTAAATAGTAAAGTCAAGTGGATGTAACTGCAGGCTCTGACGTCAGTTCAAATCCCTTCTCGGTCACTTCCATACACTGAGGATATTTAACAGCACCTCCATCACAGGTGGTTGTGAAGATTCAGTGGGGTAACGCATGTAGGCACTTAGCAGGCGGTCTGGTAAATCCATACATCTAGATACTAGAAACACTCTGGAGAGTTTCTTAATTTCTTCATTCTTGGGAGGACCATCCGGGCTAACTAGCTCCCGCCCTGTGACGTCTGAAAGATGGACCAGATAGCTCTGGTTCTTTGAATGTCTGGAGAGAAGGGCTTTGGAGAGATGACAGGTAGATAGATCGAGGAAATAACACGACTTCAGCTGTTAACAGCAGGAAAGGTTCTGGTCATAAAGTTTCATTGATTTCTTCTCTCTGCCTGTAGGACCCCAAGAGAGATGAGAATCTATTCTATTTTTAAAGACCCTTGGAGGACACAGCAGAGCTGCCTTCAGTTACCTATTCTAACATCCTAAAGAAGTCACAGCATGACTGACTTAGAGAAGGAAACTTTATAGCCTCTTTCAGGACGACCTCCTGCCCTTGCCTTGACTTAGGTCGCTGGTCTGCACGGCTCAGGGAGCATCACTGCCCGGAATTCTAGGCCAGTGGCGGCTGGCCCTTTTGGGTTGTGCAACACGGTGGCCTCTACCAGGTCCTGCTCCTCTCCCCACTCCATCCAAGATTTAGTTCTCTCCAGTGCTGACTGTCAATCTCCCAAGTCTCATGTCATGATCTTTGGATTCCCAATGGTACCCTGATCTCTGGGACTCCCTGGTTTGGTCTTCCCTGCATTCGCAATGGAGATTTATATATGCACAAAGTACCTTATACACTGTGTGCATTTTTATACATTTATATATACACAGTTTATCTTTATAAATTGTGTATTATCTTTTACCTTTAAGAATATA
Organism: Camelus bactrianus; assembly: GCF_048773025.1. Taxonomy (NCBI): domain Eukaryota; kingdom Metazoa; phylum Chordata; class Mammalia; order Artiodactyla; family Camelidae; genus Camelus; species Camelus bactrianus. The sequence goes on from NC_133552.1 coordinate 20,181,380, forward strand.
TAATATATTACATATAGTGTACATATAATATATCTTTATTCATTGTATATAGCTTTATACATTTCTGATGCAATATGTCTTTATATATTATGTATCTCTTTACGTGTTTATCTATATATCTTCATCTGATTACTATCTCTTGAAAGATTGGAACAGGAATAGGAACCTGGGTGACAGACTAATTCAGAGAATGAAAGCTACCCTTCACTTCCCCTCTAGCCCCGACCTGCCTCACCATCAGAGGGAAGAGGCGGGAGGGAAGAAGGAAGCAAATACGACCAATGCCTACAAGTGCCTGCTGGGTGAGAAAAGCTGCTTATTATTGAGCAAAACAAGGAAAGGACCTTGGTGCTAGCTCGGTGGTTCTCACATGAGAACACGCAGCACCGTCTCCCGGAGGGCTTGCTGAATGAAACACAGGGTTTCTGACCCACTGGGGGGGGGGGGGGGCGGGGCCTGAGAATGTGCATTTCTAACAGGTGAGCTGGTGCTGCTGACCTGGGGCCTCAGTCTGAGAAGAGCAATCCTTCTGACATCCCCAGAGATTTCCGAGATGGGCCAATATGAGATTTTTCTTGAAGCCTGAGACCAGGCCCAAGCTGATGAAGCGGACAGAGAACGTTTGTCCTCTGCCATCTGGGAATGAACTTCTCCTGCCCAGTTCATCAGCAGCTGCCAGGTCAGAGCTGCCACAGAATTTTTCATTACAAAAAAATTCAAAAACCAGAGCCATTCAGAAGCACTTACAGTGTCTGCTTAAAATAATAATAATAATAAAATAAAAAGGTGTGTCATGACCCAGGATGAATTAAAACTCGAGCTGAAGACCCACAAGATAATGCTGTTTTCATGTTATATGTTGTCGGTTCTCCAAGAAGGGCAGTTCCTCTCTGAAACTCTGCAGGGAAGTGTCTACATGAAAAGCAAGTGTGTGAAAAATGGAAAAGAAAGATGTGTTTATTGCCTCAGGCTACAAAAAATGTATTCTCAATATCTTTGCTTGTATCCCCTACCCCACCCCCAATCTTCTTAACTCGAAGATCATAATTTATGTGCATAGATATCAACCATAAACATAACATTCTTCTAAAACTATACTTTTAGGGGGTCCTGGCCCAACTCCAGCCAGTGTAATACAATTAGTCTGATGTTGACTTGGTAATTTTTTACAAGACTCTCCCCAGGTGATTCTAAGATGTAGCAGGTGTTGAGAAATGTTATTATTAATTGAGTGTCCGCATGAATGGTTGCTTGGTGACAGCTCTATTTAGTCATAGAGTTATGATAGTCTCACAATTTATATTTATATAAAATTGAAAATTAAATAACCCCTTACATTCGGAGCCAACAGTTTCCCCTTGTATGACCCTATTTGATTCACATTAGAATCAGAGACAGGGTACCTACTACTAACCTTACTTCTCAGACTGGGAGATGGAGGCCAAGGGAGAATAAGATTGCCACTGATATCTCTGGGACTTGAGCCTCTGCCTTCTCACTCCTCTTCTAGGGCCAGAAGCCCACCCTCCTTTACAGGATGTAGCCATCAAATATGCTCCTGGAAGCTGAGGTTAAAGTATCAATGGCCTGGGTACTTCCAAAGGAGTACCCAAACTTCACCCCAGCTGACAATTCCATTTATTTCCTAAGCTTTGCATTTCTGTTTGTTTTCATCCGCATTAGCCCCCCTACTTCTGAGGTTCAGAACATGCTCCCCCCAGACAGGGTGCTTTGGCATATGGAATATTTTAAGGGAAAGGATTTTGAGAAATGGCAGATGCTGGAAGGAGTAACTTCCTTCCTCCTGTAACCTCCTGAAGCAGTTCATAGACCCTCAGGTGAGAGATGCCTTCCCCATCTCGAAGAAAGAAGCATCTTAATCTTTTAAGATGGAAGGACACCCAGAGGAATCCTCAGGTCACTACCCGTTGCTCAGACCCTGTCCAGTCCTGTCCTGTCCCATTTTTCTACACCTTCCAACTCTTTATCAAACCCAATCCACTCAGCTTAGCCCTTCCTGCAGGTCTTCATTTCCTTAGGAAGCCTTCTGTGTCATGCAAAACTTGCGTTAAATAATTGGTGTGCTTTTCTCTCTTGCTAATTTGCCTTTCATCAGTCTGATTTATAGGACCCTGACAGGAGAACCTAAGTGGGAAGAAGGAAAGGTCTTCTTTCCTCTCTGTCCCCATCAAGAAATCCTTAGAGGGTGGGTCCCTCCCTGAAGCAGTAAGTGGAAAGGAGACACACCTTCACTACCTGGGGACCTGGCTGCAGGGTACCTGGGGAGTCTGACAAAAAGGAGCCTCAACATCAGGAAATATGGTCTCAGAATTCCCAGGGGCTTCAGAAAACAGGATGCTCAGAACCGACCAGGACTCATTCAAGGCTTGGCTGGTGAACCCCCAACCTAATCCATAACCCCCCCATCTCCAAATATGACTCCATCAAGTCCATGCCACAGAGCAGGGCCACTCTGGTCCTTTTTCTCAAGGGTCAGATACTTTGCTCTGTACATATCAAGCATAGATCTCTTTGGAATGACCCCCGAATATTTTTAATTTTCAAGATTATAGGAAACTCTTCCAAAGGAGTACCCAAACTTCACCCCAGCTGACAATTCCATTTATTTCCTAAGCTTTGCATTTCTGTTTGTTTTCATCCGCATTAGCCCCCCTACTTCTGTCACATTAATTAGAGTGTTTAAAAATTTGCAGTTCTTTATTCCCAAATCTTATCATTCAGACATGGCTTCTGGTTTCTTTGAAATCAGAAAGTTCTGATCATCTAATTTGGGGAAGACATTACAAAGAACAGCCTAACTCCTTTCCTCTGAACAAATTATTCAGATGAAAGAGATCTTTTAAAAAAATGTTATATGTGTTTTACCTTATTTGATATTCAGCTATAAATTGAAAAGAATAGTTAACTCTCTGGATACACATGCAATGCAATCCTATGATGTCTACACTATCAGAATTCCCACAGATTTGCATAAAGAAATACAGGTAGTTTAGACACACCTCATGGCAAACAGCCTCAGGCAGAAGCCAGAAACAGTTTCCAGGGTGAGGAAACTGGGCAGATGCCCCCCCCCCCCGCAATCTTCTCCTGGCTGAAAGCCACTGAAGACAACCCCATGTCCCGCAACCCAGGGAGCTCAGCGATCCACCTTCTCAGAAGACAGCATGTTTCGCATCCATCACATGGAAGGACAAAACGAACGACCCCCTGCTTTCCAAAAACTACTCATGACCACTAGAATCCTTACCTATAAATTACTAAGAAAAAATCCCATAAATGAATGAACTTACTTATGGTCACACTGTAACGAGCAGGCTTTTCAGCGAATTTATGCATTTTTAAATAAGCATAATGGATCTCTGAATTACGATCGCTTCATTTAACCCTTCAAAACAGGACAAAGAAAAACCGAACTAGTGGTAGACCGCCAAAGCGATCGCGGCCAAGTCTCGGATGAAAGAAACCCTCTGACATACTGCCACCTAGTGGGCGCTGCCCAACATTGACGCGCCTGGGCTGCCCGAGCCGGACTGCAAAGTTGAAACTGCCCTCTGCCCCCTCTCAGAGGTCTAAAAACAATGCAGATGAGGGCATTTCACAACATTTGAAAATCTTCTCATTGTGGTGTTTTCCTATTTAGACTGCACTGACTTTTCATCTCTGCTGTCAGAGTACATTTGAACAGACAAGAAAACAACCGGCATGATGATTTTTTTTTTTTTAATTTCAGCTTTTTTATTTCACTCATAGGAAAATGTTGGGATTTCACAATTTCTCCTCCAGGAAAGAACGTACACAAAAGATCAATGTGATTGTGTAACTGTGGTCTCTCGGACTGCTGCTCTTTTCACTTCTCCTGAACTCAATATCCAAGAGGCACAATTCCCAGGAGGGTGATGGGGAGAACTTCAAGAGTGAAGCCCGTGTCTTCAGACGGTTGGGACAGACTCCTCTGAACATCTTTTAGAATATTTTAGGATCTTTTTGCCAAGCGTAGGGAGGAGGGAGACATCCCAGAATTGGCTCAATCTTGGTAAATCAAAGCCACTTAGGAGAGATTGTACTCTATAAGAATAAATATAAACACCTCTCAGGGACTTTCAACTTCTTTTGAGCAGTTATGGAAATTTTGCTCCAGGTAATTCAAACATTTACAGCAAACACTAAACCAGCCTTTGCAAACTTAGCTGGATAACTGCCCCAAACAAGACTTTGATAGCATTCCAATTCAAGAGTGAATGTTATTAAATTGGTCTTTGTTTATTTGACCACGGTTTTTTTTTTTTTTTTTTGGTCTTGCAAAATCATATGTACAAATAGATTTATATTCCCACTGAGGACATTCACGCCTATAAAGATTCGGTGAAAAAGGTCAAGTTGCTGGAGTCTGGGCTTATCAGACTGAAAACCCCACCTGTGCACTGTGATGTGAACTGTGTGATCTATGTGGTACCTGTCAATCAGAGCACAGGAGAAGCGATTTGTCTAGCCAGATGCTTCCGGAAACCACTGGCACCAGCTCTTAGCTGGGGTCTCAGGTGGCTGCCTCCCTCTGCCATAGCAGCAGCAGCTGCAGGGACATCTGGCTGGTTGAACAAGGATTTAACACCCCGTTTGCCAGATATAATACAGGGTTCATACACTTGTTAACATATGTAATGCATTCATTTTAACATCTTAATGATATACTTCCTGTAATTCTTCTCCAACCTAGCTACAAGAAGAGCGTATTCATCAGCCGAGTTAGCACATGAATGCCACACATGGGTTGTTTCCAGAAAATGAATAGTCAGTTTCCTATTCCTGCAGAGGAATCCTGCAGACTTCCACCTTGTAAATAGCTCAGAAATCCATCCTTTCCTTTCCAGCCGGAGTACCACTGCCTGCCTGCAAGCTTTCATCATTTCTCATTAGGATGACAACAGTAGCCTCTCACCGCCTCTCCTGGTCTCCTGCTTTCCTCAGACTGGTCCATCGTTGCTAGAGCATCGGAAAGTACTCAGGAGAGCAAGTCCCGCCTCTTCTGAAAACCCCCCAGGGGCTGCCTGCAGACTACAGGAACAAGTCTCCATGCCTGGCCTGGGCTTATAAGCCTTGCACAACTGGGCCGGTTGCCACTCCAGGCTCTCCTGCTATTCCTCCCCCCACACCCCCTGCACCCCACCACCTCTGAGGACGCTGGACTTTCGAGCCACACAGAACTACTTAGAGGCAGTTCTCTCTACAAGTCTCCTGCCCGCCCGTTCATGCAGACTTAGTGCACACCTGCTCCCTCGGAGAGATGTCTTACCGTTTTATCAGTAGCTCATCTCTAATTGTAAAGATTTTATTTCCATAGCATTCCTGGACACTGGGCACAGAAAGAACACCCGCCAGGCGTTGTGGGCAACTAGGGAGACAAGATTAGAATAGATGTCTGCGCCTCCTCCCCTCTTCCCCTATAACTCACACTGAACTTTGAATCCACAGGATGTGGGGCCACTTTATATGCGCCAGGATGGAGCTGGAGGCCCCCCAGGCTTGCTGAGAAGAGTCAATGATGACAGTTCAAAAACACCTCAAAGCAAAGAACTTAAAGAGCGAGATCCATTAAGTGTCCTGTTAAACCTCAATATATGTTCCGAAAGGCATGTGTTTCTCAGCTCAGGTTCCCTGGAGCAGAGCCCTACAAGGTACCAGGACAGGGAGGCCAGCGCTGGGGGGCGGGGGACATGGGAGGGGCCCAAAGTCTAGGGAGTGTTGGGGAGGCAGGGAGACAGTAGCTGAGGCATAAGCTCTGCTACTCCTGAAGCTAAGAACCATCTCCAACTTGAAAGTGTAACTTTGGCCTTTGATCCTTGAAATTCCTTATTTCTTAATATAAACTATTGATTTTAAAAACTCCCTCAAAACTAAAGTCTTTGCAACACAGATTCTCCCTCCCCTGCCCTCAGGCACGCCCCCCCTCACCCCCTGAAACTCCTAATCTCTTCGTCTCCTCCTTGAATCCACTGCCACCATCTTTGCAAGCATCTCTGGAAAGTCTCTGGAAACTCTCAGGGAAGAGCTTTACCAGGATGGGAACTGGCCTCCTCCTCCCGCGCCAAGTACAGCCCGCGGGGGGCTCATTTCTCCCAGAAGGAGCCTGCTGATTGAAGGCGACATGTCTTTGCACACAGATAATGGACTCTACCCACCGAAGGGCTGGAGAATCCCGTGCCCTTGTTTTCCTAGAGCAGAGTGATGCTTTCCTGGCAGCATGATGGCTATGCTGGGAATAGAAAATTAGTTTTTATTGTTTAACCTTCATGGTTTAAATGAGGAAGTTTCTGCTACAGTTAAAGGTCCCCTCGGGGTTTCATAAAGTAGCCTTATGACGGCAGTATTAGTCTTCATAAAGAGGCCAATTTAAAAATGTCTTGCGCTAGGGTTAAAAAAGTGTAATTGAAGGGCTCGGCAGAGTAACTGTAGTGGGACCTCTGGGACGAACTGTGCCACTTACCGTGTCTCCGCTCACTTCTGCCCCTTGAAATATAATCGTGCCACCTGCCATCAGCACAGCTTCTGATAGCCACAAAATCTCATCTCCTCTGAGAAGGCTCACCCTTTCAGACTCTCCCAAAAGTGATTCTGACTACTAGGAAGGGAACTCAAAGGGGAACAGAGGTACCAAGCCAGCCACTGTGGACAAATGAGGCCAGAGAGGGATGGGGAGGGGGCAGACTGGCCAGGGAGGGTTCCCTAGCCTGCCTCAAAGTCTCCATCCCATTCATGCCCCCCAAAGGGAAGAAGCTCCCCCCTTAAAGAAGCAGGAAAAAGGCCACGCTTGGGAGTGACCTCCAGCCCCTGATGAGAATCTTTCAGGCTCTGGTAATGCGACTAGGTTCTGGTAACATTGATAACCAGTCACCTGATGACACCAAGAACAAGGATGAGACAGAGCACTCAGTTATTCATTAAACTGGTTCTTTTAACGTTCATGGAGCGCTCGCTGTGTGCCTGCCACTGGGGAGACACAGCAAACATCACACAGTCCCTGTCCCTGGAAAGCTCACATTCGGGTGAGTCAGACCCGCACCCAGCTTCTGTGGTCCATGCTGCGATGGGGTGAATACGAGACACCCTGGGTGTGCACAGGAGGGGCTGCCAACCCCAAAGGTGGGCAGGCGGGCACCGATGGGGGACTCCTTTGGGAAATGCCTGAGCTCAGTTTTGAAAAACAATTAAAAACGGTACATAAAGAAGAGCCCAGAATGACATATAAAGAATGTGTACAGAAAACCCATATTTCATCCATCCATCCATCCGTCCATTGTCCATCCCTCAAAGCTTGCTGATGGCCGCTAGGGGCAGGCATCCTGCAGGGTGTTAGGATGCTGCATGTCCAGGACAGATATCCTCTATGCCCTCACTGTGCTTATGGTTACAGCAGGCGGGGGGAGGGCACAGCCACGTTAGGGAACATCTGGCACTTCCCTGTGGTGGGGCCACTGAGCACAAGCTGAGATTGGGTGATGAGAGGGAGCACAAGGTAATGAGTCTGGAGATGCTGGGGTTGGAATGAAGGTTCCAAGACACAGAAGACTTGGTGTTACATGTTCAACAGCTCAGGCTTGATCCTGATGACTATAGGGTTTTTTTTTTTTTTTTAACCCTGATGACTACAGGGGTCCGCTGAAGGATTTTCTTAAGCAGCAAAGTAAGTGACAAGTTCAGATCTGCATTTGAGAAGTCACTCAGCGGTGGAGAGGATGGACTAGAGGCAGTGGGCTGAAGGATGGGGAGGCCCCTGGCAGTGGTCCAGACAAGACAGGATGATGGTGGTGATGGTGACACCTGTACTGGTGACAACAGTAAGGACACAGAGTAGACGGACGTATATGAAGGTTTAGTAAGGAGGTGGAGTTCACAGGATGGGGTGAGGTGAACAGTCAATGAGTAAGTGTGTAAGACCATCTTCTGGCTTCTGATTTGCACTGATGGAAATGCTGACCTCATCACTCACCAGGCAAGGGAAGATCAGATGAGAAGCAGGTAGAGGCCCCGAGGAGAAGAGATTCTGGGTTCACCAAAACTTTCTAATGGGTAGCAGCCTCACAGTTTCTAATTATCATTATTATTTTTACTGCAGCTGCTACAACTCCCATCACCACCGCTGCCACCACCACCGTCACCACCAACTAGCATTCTCAAAGGGCAAAGACTGAGGGCTGGGGTAGCACCCTAGTGATGAGGAAGCCACAAGAGAACGGACCTCTCAGACCCTGAATTTCAAAAAGTTCAAGCAAACATCAGCTGTCTGGTCATCTCTGTTATTTCCCTCTTGCAAACCCTCCTACCTTTTGCCCTGGGTCTCCCCTGAGATTGAGCACATCCCAGCCAATGGCCTGTTGTTGAGCCAAAGGCAGTCGATGGCCTCGGTTTTGTAGGAAAATTCTGTGGGTCATACTTCAGCTTTCCCATAAAGACAGCTTTTATAAATGCTAGATATGACTGGGGTTGATTGAATTGCAGTTCCCAAAACTGTTATGGCAGAGATGAAATCCCATTGGAAAACCACTACATGACTAACATCATGATTTGGGAACATCATTGCCCCCAAACCCCAAGTTGCCTTGTGGGTTTACAAGAAACTTTCTTGGGACGCATGCTCTTATATACAAAGGCAAAGAGATACTGCATTGGCTTAATTTTTTTCCCGTTGGTTTTGCTGTGTACTTCACTAAAAAGCAGACGAGAAATAATGGCTGCATAACAACTCCAATGATTACAGTTTCATAAGCAGTTAGGAGCTACTTAAGTTTTAATTGATTTCTTACCTACTTTCGTTCTTACAAGGCTTCTTGCAGTCACTGACATTGGAATTCTAAGGAATCAGCTTTGCATGTGGAGAAGACAATCACTTCATCTGACTAGCTTTCTGGTTTTACATTAATACCCTTGAATCCACAAAACCGACTAAAAACTGTGCAAGCGAGAAGCAAGGCTGATTCAAAGATCACAGATGCATATGACTAAACCAGCCTGTGAAAGTTCCTCGAAAAGATGCATGCTGTTAAATCTACTTTTAAATTTCTCTGTCTCCTGGGATCTGCGTAATCCTAAAGTGCTTTAACTTTTATAAAATACAATCTTGACCACGTCAATTTTTCATAGACTTGTGTGTACATAGAGTTAACTCTTGCTCACATAGGGAGCCCATTTTCCTTCCTAAACAGGGTTTAGTGAATATTGGAGACCACTCGTTGTGCTCCTGGAATCCATCCTCTCCTTCCGATTAGTTATAGGCGACCCCCTTCAGCTGGAGGGTGTAGCCTACTTTGCATCGAAGTGTCATCTTATGAGCAAGTTCCAGCCAATAAGATGCTACTAGAGGTGATGACGTCTCAACTTCCAGGTCTTGCCTTCACTTTTTCTCTCTCCCTTCCCTCTGTCTGGAAATGATAACAAACGTAGACGCCAACTTGGACCATCAGCGGAAGGTACCTGTTGAGGAGGGGGGGGGGGCCTCTCTGCCAGCCCTGAACTGCCACCTCTGGATTGGTGCACGCGAGCGAAAAACCTTCTATCTTACTTGGTTCACTGAGTGACGGGTCTCTGGTCACAACAGCAAGGTGACTGGTATGACTTCTATATTGATCTCTCTCCTCCACATCACCCTTTCAGACTTTTTTTTTTTCATGGCTTTAATGTTTATTTTTTTAACTGAAGTATAGTTGATTTACAGTGTTGTGTTAGTTTCTGGTGTACAGCGTAGTAACTCAGTTACACACACACACACACACACACACACACATATATTCTCTTTCAGATTTGTTTCCATTACAGGCTATTACAAGCTATTGAATATAGTTCCCTGCGCTATAGAGTAGGACCTTGTTGTTACCCTCAGACACTTATAAAAGTCAGTTTCGGGAAGTTTTTCACAAACAGGTACCCAAGGTGAAATCAACAACCGGGCATGCTGACATCAAGTCGAGTCTCAGCCCTCAGGGCTCAGGATGTATAAACAGTGAATAAACAGATGGCTTCCCGCTAAGCCTGGCCGGAGGTCTGAGGGCCAAGTGCCCGGCTCAGGCCTGAGCTCCCCACCTCACTCCTCAGGATGGCAGGGGCCAGAGGGGCTGCCAAAGCTGGAACAGGAATTGCTTTATAAATCGGACACCGTATTTGTACCAGTGTTTTCTTTATTGTCACAGACTGTTATGATAGACTGTAAATTGTGGTTGGTGGGGCTAGATCACTAAGAGGCTTTCAGTGTTCTGTGCTAAAGAGGAAAAAGAGCCAAGAAAACCCAGCCACAAACAAAAAAAAAGGGAGGATAAAACAGCATTACTTGTCTGACCAAAGTCGGGCTGGGTAAACATCACTTTCTGCACACACAGAATGTGATATTGTGCTATGTCTAGTGTTTGTTACCACTGGATGGGTTGATCTCTCAATAATGACAGCAGCCACAAATGTAATTGTGTTTTACGGGTTCACCCAATATCTATATTAGAACTAAAACTAAGACACAAACCTCCTTATGAATGCCTGGTACCTCCATCCTATTTTTAGCATCAGCACGAGAAATGAGAAATCTGATGATTTTGGCAAGATATGCAGAATGCCACACTAACCAATAATCCTCATCAGGACAACACATTTGGCAAATCATTATTTGGCTAAGATAAGAGAAGCGTAAATCCTCGGTGCTAGGAGAGGTTATAGCAAAGTGCCTAGCCCTTGATAAACATTGTTTGATTCCAGTCATAAGACTGTGGATAAAGCGTGTCTCCTTCCTCAAGATCCCCTGGGCTGGGAGAAGAAACGGCACCTTCTACCTCCAAACACACAACGGTAGAATGTGACAAGCTCTTATTCTTTAAAAAGAATGACCTGGGTGTAATAGTTACTCAGGAATAACAGGTAAAATCCTACAGAGCGACCAAAAAATGTGAAATTAATAAAATAAAGTTCTACTCATATTGTGAGTCACACTAATCTATTAGTAATCATCAAAACAGGGTGTCTTTAATAAGAGCAGTTGACTATGCTTGTCTGCCCACCAATCTTTCTCCTTCTGGCTTGTCAGGTACTGAATCTCTCATAGTCTTACTCGTCGGGAACAAGGCACCTGGTCTCCAACAGACTCTTAAAATGGTGAAAATTCTGTAGGGAGGGGATAGCTCCGTGGTAGAGTGGGTGCTTAGCATGCATGAGGTCCTAGGTTCAATTCCCAGCACCTCCATCTAAAAATAAATCAGTAAACCTAGTTCCCTTCCTCTCTAAATAAATAAATAAAGTTGCACAAAAAACAGTTCTAAAAAATTTTTTTAGATAAAATAAAATAATGAAAATTCTGTCATTTTTATTCATCAGCATCTTTCAGTACACAATGGTTTGTCATCCTCTACTGTAGACAGTCACTTAGGAAGCTTAAAGGAAACGGGACAATGACCGGGGAAGTCCTGATGGGACAGGGAGGGGCAGAACGTTCACTGAGGCAGCAGAAGGCACAGAACGGCCGGGGAGCAGATAATTGGCCATCTCTCTCCATCTGGGATTTATTTTCACTCAGGATATCACTTTTTTTTTTTTTAAATAGCAAACAAACTGTCCCAGTATCATTTTTGAATAATTCAAACTCTGCCCATTTATTCAAAATACTTTTATATTAAATTATATACACATAGACATTCACAGCACACAATGAGGGCTTCTCTAAGGTGTTCGTTCTCTTTCGTGGGTATGACTTTGTGTATTTCCGTCTTTACATTATCCAATCCTATTTTAAATGCCTCTGTAGAGTTTTCTAGTTTTATTTCCATAAGCTTTGTACATTCCTCGTGAAGCTAATTTTTAGGGCTTTTTAAAAGTTGTGAATAAAATCTTTCATTCCTATTTTCTAATTGTTATTTGAAATAAGGACAGCTAGTGATCACTACCTATTAACTTTCACAAACTGGTGTATTTTGCTTGTAGCCTTTCCGTTGTTTTGAATTTTCCCAAGTACACAATCATATCACGTGCAAGTTCCACCTTTTATATATTTTATTTCATTCTCACATGTAATCGCATGTGCTGAACAATGTTAAATAACATGGGGACAGTGGGCATCTTTGATGTGTTCCTAATATTGAGAGAATTGCTCCTCTTTTTCATCATTAGCTGACTTTTAGTTTGAGCTATTTAGGATAACATCAAGAATCCAAGTCGTGCTATTTACTAGTGGATTTCAGACATCAGAAATAAGTGCAAAATTCTGTCAATCCCTTCTCAGTATCTGTGAGATGAGAATGTTTTTCTCCTTTCACTTTTAAGATGACTCATCCTTGCATTCTCATAACTAACTGTTAATGGTGTCTGTTCTTCTTAATATTACTTATTTTCAAAATTATCTTGGCAGATCTTGCATATTTATTCTTCCAGAAGCAACCTAAAGTATAATGTTTAAGAACCAAGACACCAGTGAAATTGAAAGTTTACCTCTTTTTTCATGGTAAGGAGATAAAATATGGATTGAGCTAAACAGAAAATTAGGAGGTGATCATTTACTTAACCAGAATTACCTTAATTAGTGGTTCAGTTTTGAACTAACAGATCATCTCTAATGCATGTAAATGTTGCCTATAGATAGATTACTCAGTATTTGGGAGTTAAGACGATAAAAGGCAGACTAATGAAAATAAAACATAGAACAAAACAATAAAAAAGGAATTAGAATCTGTCTTTCTATGCCTGACTTCACTTCACTAAGAATAATATTCTCTAGGCCCATCCATGTTGCTGCAAATGGCAATATTTCATTCTTTTTTAAATATATCACTGATAGGTGGAATCTAGAAAATAATACAAATGAATCTACATGCAAAACAGAAACAAACTCACAGACAGAACACAAACTTACAGTTACCAAAGGGGAAAGGGAGAGAAAGAGTGACAAATTAAGAGTATGGGATTAACAGATATAAACTACTATACATAAGACAGATAAGCAAAAAGGATTTACTGTATAGCACAGAGAATTATATCCAATATCTTATAATAACCTATAATGGAATATAATCTGAAAAAAGAAAGCTGAGTCACTTTGCTGTACACCTGAAACTAACACAATATTGTAAATCAATGATACCTCAATTTAAAAAATACATCAAATTGAGTATTAGATTTCACAACACACAGCTCAGTAGGTCCCCTTTGCCCCAACGTAGATCAGGATTTTTGATGATAATTTTAAATTGAGGGTCTTGCAAATGTGATGGCTTTCTCTCCTCCACTAAGGCACTATCCCTCAACATGTAGCTTGTAAATGCCTTAAGAACACGCTCTCTTAAATAGACCTAGAAGTTTCCTAAAGGATAGTATGTACTCAACTCAATTGTTGCTGATGGTAAAAACATGACAGTGGTTTTCTGCAACTTGCTTCAGTGTGATACTGTTCAGATGCACTCTTGGAAAAATGATCAAACCTGCTCTATACTTTAAAAATATGCCTTTGATTAAATCATCAATAATGACAATGAATTAATAATAGTGGCAGTAAAAGTAACATATAAACATTTACCGAGTGCATACTTGTATTTCCAGCCCTCAGCACCTTTACATCTATTATCTCAAATTAATCTCAATCCTGCTAGGGAGGTACTGTGAGCATCATAAACATAAGGAAGCCAAAGCGAAGAAATACTAAATACTTTCCCAAGATCACACTTATTCAAAAGCCAGTTTATCTGACTTCACATCCTACAGTTTTTCCTGCAATATGTACATGAATTAAGATGCTATGGGCAGAGGTAAATACGGCATGAGTCATTCAATTTCCAATTTCTTCTCCTAGTGAAAAACCTGAGGTTGCCCATTTTTCTGTTCTTTTTATTTAGTAAAGTTAGTTCTTTGCAAAAGCGGAAAAAGAAAATGTTATAGAACATAAGAATATGAATTAGACTAGTGGGACTGCTGTTGCTAGAGCTCAAAAGTCACAATATACGATAAAAAGATCAAATTTAGACCCAAATTTTAAAATATGCATTTACTGCATAAAGCTAGCTGAGCACCTACACACTAATCATAATGAAAATGTAATATTTATAAGAAATATGCTCTTTTAGCTCTAGAGCAATATGTACTTTATTGATTCTATGATGTATATGTTTTTACATTTCAGCATCACTGAAATTGAGATGCAACTTGAATTTATGACGATCATGTTTAATTTTTTAGTGAATGTTTTTTTCTTTCTTTGTGATGCATAAAATAATAAAGTTGAAAACTGGTACCTTTGATTTGATGAAATATAGCAAATATCAGCTTTAAGGGTTACACAAAGCATCACCCTACCTCTACCCCCAACACATAGCCTCTTTTTTAAAAATGCTATCACTATATGTGAATCTTCAAAAAAGAAACAGATATTTTATTAAAGATAAAATATTGAAATATATATTAAACTTCAATTTAGATTTAAAGAATTTGAGGACTTCAGAGTTTCCTCTAAGATGATCAGAAACAGCCCAAATGTATGGGTGGACACAAGAATCCATGCAGAGGGGCATGTAAGTATGCAATGCGTACAGATGGGCACGCAGTGGCATCACTAGGTTCTACCCAGTGTTTGGTGGAGTCAGTAAACAAAGCAATTCCAGGGCCGCAGAATTCTCAAGCAGCTTTATCCAGGGAAGTAAAACAGGCAGTTATTACAGTGTTTCTCAACTGGAGCTGTCGGTGTAAGAGAAGTCACCAGTCTCCTCTGTCCCCACCTCCTCCCTTCTCACCCAGCTCTCCCGGGGAATGCAAAAACGGGCAGAGAATTTCCACCTCACTCACCACATCAGTTCCCGCTCTACTTGCCTCCCCCCCGACCTCAGATGACCTCAGTGGACCAGCTATAGCTATTCTCCTGGGTCAACAGATGTGGAATAGGGAATCCTACCATCCCAAAACCAAATATAAAGGAAAGAGCTAGCAGAGAATCCTGTGAGCTGAGGGAATGGTTTCTGAGACAGGGGATTCAAGCTAGCAAACTGATCCACTGAGGACCACAAACCATCCTTGTCCTCTTTCCAAGTGTGAATTTAAATCCCTAAGAAAGAAAGAAAAGAAAGAAAGAAAGAAAGAAAAGAAAGAAAGAAAGAAAGAAAGAAAGAAAGAAAGAAAGAAAGAAAGAAAGAAAGAAAGAAAGAAAGAAAGAAAGAAAGAAAGAAAGAAAGAAAAAAGGGAGGAAGGAAGGGAGGAAGAAAAGAGAGGAAGGAAGGGAGGAAGGAAGGAAGAAAGAAAAGAAAGAGAATAGAAAAGAATATTTGCATGAATATCACTGGTCACCATAATTAACTATTACCAACTTCAAAAGAATTCTGCTAAAAAAAATTCACATTAGCTCCTTTACAAACTATTAAAATAAAAAAAGAACAAAGCCAACAGCACTTAGCCAGTTTTAATTTTCAGTCGTAAGAGAGCCAGTGAGGGCCCTTGACTCGTTCATAATCTCAAGGTCAACTCACCTTCTGCACAGCTGCTTGAAAGGCCTGTTTAATTCTCTTACACGAATCAGGTATTAATTTTGAGTCTTGACCCTCCAGAGTTGTATCTTGCAAGTCCGTGTTTTCGTGGAGTTTGAAAATTCTATTAATGCAGTGAGTGTCATCTTCTGATATTCTATTAGGATCCATCTGAGGGAAGAACATGAGGACGTCAGTGTGGTTGTCATTGATCATTCTGCTATTTAATGAAGTGTGACTTAAGGACAAAAAAATCTTGCAAAAGTTTTTATGTCCCCAACAATTAATAGGAAATACAATTACCCTTGAGTTGGTGAAAACATTGGCTTCTAATTCGCATGAGGCTGACATAAATCAGGTGAAATTAACATCATGTTTAGCTGCTATGTTTGTCTGGCTTTTCCCCTTAACCAATGTATATTTTAATCAGCCAAAGAAGGGAAGGAGAAATCCATTTCCTAACCTCAAAGAAAATCTGAAGCCAGAAGCATAATTTCCCTTTTTGTTGAATCTTTCATCAGTTTTCTTAACCTAGTACATCTTGTTGGTACGTCTGTCAGGGGATGGATGCCTGAGAATGAGTGTGGTGATGTATGGTGTCACATGGGATGAGGGGGGCTCATGGCAGAAGCAAGCTACATGGATACACGTTGAAAAGATGCTAAAATTCTTGTAGAGTAAGGGATTGTCCCAACCAAAATATCTCCATCGAGTTATTAGCTGGTTACCCGGTTAAAGCAGGTACCAGAATAAGCATTTCTGTAAGTATTACTCTTTTGTTGGAATTATCTGCCTTCTCCTCCTGTGGCTATGACAAGCCTTAGGAGGGGTTTCAACTGCCAAGTAAAGGGTAGAGATAATTAGCTGTCTAACTGTTTTAATAATAGCAGTTTAATTTATTGTCCTCTTCTCTCAAAAAATTCAAGGCACTCCATGTGCATTTGCTTATTAGGTACAGGCTAGATGAAAAAAGGAAAAATAACAAAAGTTGGCAATAACCAAAGCCCAGTCAATGCATACCATGTCTCTCTTTCCCTGGTCTATCTTTCTAAAAGTCATCAGAAGATGTGCGGATTTATTAACCAACCATCAGAAATAAATGAGTCCGTACCCTCTTCATATCCGTGAGTTGCAAAATGAAATAATCACCTTTCAACAACTGAGCATCCGCTGAAACAAATTTTGTCATTCCACTCTTGCAAATATAAGGATTATCTATAATCCCGGGAAGGGCGTCACTCACAAAGCGAAACTATTTGCAACCTATGTTTGTTTTTTATTTTTTTTTAAAGAATTAGTATGAGACAGAAAATGTGAGTTTTCATGTAAGGCAAGCCTTCTTCGATTCTATACTTCTTTTTTTTTTTTTTTTTTTTTAAAGCTCACTTATACCAAGGAGTTTCCCACAAAACCAGAGGAGCTTGGACAACTGATACGAAGGATCATTGAGTTCAGACCTCAAGACGGAAGAGTCATGCAAAGGCTTCGGCTGGCTCGGTAAGCCAGGCTCGGCAGTAAGGAACAATTTGGAATGAGTGGGCAATGCCTGGGGACCCTAAAACTGACTAAGCTTCCATCCTGCTGACAAGCTAAACGCCATCAACAGAAGCGGCAGCCCCTGCTACTCTCCCTGCCACAAGTACCGTCCAAACACCTGCAGCGTCCCAGGCTCCCCGGGAGCTTGTTAGAGATGCAGAAGGTCAGGCCCCGCCCTGGGCAGTGCCTGGGAATCTGCATTCCAACTAGATCCCATATAGGTCCTGATGCCCATTAAAGTTTGAGCAGTTCTGCTTTCAAATACCAAACGTACAAATATAGTTTGCTCTTAAAATGTCTCCTAATTTCCTTGGACTCCAATTTTACAATTTTTTCACAAATAATATCAATTGGTACAAAAATACTGCAATGGTCAATAATGGCTTATGGCTTGATGCAAAGATATATAATGCAAAGATTTTGTCTCTTCTCTCTTAAAAAAAAAGTCTGTGCCCAGATCCCACCCTTGGCCAATTTAATCAACACCCTTAAGGGGAAGGGTCAACCGAGTGTCTCCCCAAGTGTTTCTAAGGTGCAGGTGGGAACCACTGTTTCAGAAGGTCACACTAGAGCTAAAACATTTATAAAATGTCATCAATTGTTTTCCCAAATGAAAGTATGGCATAATTAATTTTGCTAGACTCACTTATTTTGGGTACTTAAGGGTCATACGTTAGAGATGTTAATTTTAACCTAGAACCAAATATCTTTGTTATTCCAGGGCTCCTGCATCTCTCCTTTCCTGAAAGTGGAGCCCAGGAGAAAGGGAGGAGGAGAGATGCTGGGGGGAAGCAGGGCCAGCTACGCACACACGGGCCAATGAGGGCCTCTGCTCCTGCGGTCTTGATGCTGCAGGGGCTGCAGGGCAGGGCCTGGGATTGGTGCCGGACACTCCACAAACCTCACTGAACAATGGAACCTCCCCAACAACCCATCCCCTGACGCAGCAGTCTGGATAGAGAATTTGCAGGATGGAAACAATTATACTTTTTCATCTATTTTAGCCACTAATGAGATCATTTACACATTACAAATTAAAAATGGGTATGTTTCTAGCGTTGCAAATCATCTGAAAACTTTTTCGGGAAATTCAACATGTCAGGCACTAGGCTGGATGCTGTAAATAAGGCAGTAAGTAAAACAGGCAGTCCTTATCTTCAAGGAACTTACACATGACAGAAGAAGATAGAGAAGAACGTCATCAAAGAAAAAAAATCACAGTAAACTGAGTTACAAATGAATTCATTGTGCCTAGAAATGACTGAACATAGTAAGTAAATCTTGAACATCTGACTGAAAATGGACTTCAAGAATACATCTATCATATAATGCAATTCATATGACATGAACTCAGTTTAAAAAAAAAATAGTAATCATTTGTAGGGTTAAACGAGGCAGGATGCTTGACATTTGTGCTACTTTGTTTTCTGGGTTTTTTTTTTCAAGCAGACAGCCTACACATCTCTGCATCAGATTTTGGGTAGTGATTGCTCTCCTGTTTGGGTAACAAACAGCCCAGGGAGGTTAGTGTGCGTATTAAGGGCTTGGGGGAAGGAATTAAAAGGGAACAGAGATTGAGTTTTCTGAAAAGTTTATCTTGTAGCCAAACTCTAAACTTTGAATATGATTATATGGACTTTTTTTTTTTTTTAAAGCACACATAAAATTTAAAAGCAACATTTTAGAAGGTTTTTTCTTTTTTTCTTTGTAAACCAAAGTATGAATACTATGTGGTAAATATATAGCACAAGCCACATGCTGTTTTTTCTCTGGCAAGGTTGGTGGGGGAAAAGCCAATCTCCACTGGATCTAGTACTTTTTTTTTTTTTTTTAATCTAGGCACAGGCAATCTGCAAACATTCAGGAGGCTGCTTAACTATTTAAACATAAGCTGAGAAGGGAAAATTTTGTTTAAAGTCAGTATAAGTTTTACACTATTTGGGGCATTCGTCTCAATGCATTTAAAACTAAATTGAACTGTTTTTTTCTCAATAATTTGCATAGCTACCACCTTTAAACAAAAACAATAAAACTAGATCCCTTTTCTTTTCTTCCTTTTTTTTTTTTTCACTGTAAACTGCAAACATGTTACATGATAGTAGATGATTTCATTCTAATTCAAATGCATTCAGAAAACCCAAGTAGCTGACCTAAAACTTTAGCGGAAATCAAAAAACTCTCTTATTCGGTACTAAGTTCTAATCCAAAGGAACAAATGTAAGTGAAAATATTAAATCATTGTCAGGTCAAACTGAATCTATTCTCTTGGCCAGATGTTTGAAAGAAGGCTTCCAGCATACGTAAAAGTGGAAATAATTACAGAGTGAACGTCCAGGTACCTGGCACAGAGCTTCAACAAGAGCCAGTGTGATTGGACAATCTCGTTTCATCTATAAGCAACCACTTCCCTGTCCCCTCACCCACCCCACCTGTTATTTTGAAACAAATTCCAAACATCTCATTTTATTTGAAACTACTTCCGAATGTCTCTGTAAATGATGAGGACTCCTTTAGGTATCAAAGGCAGATACCACACTCAGTAAAATGCAATCATATCTAGTGGTGTGTTCCTATGAAAACACGGCCCCTACTATTACTTCTTTCCTGAAGGAGATGTCCTTTCAAAAATGCAGTACAAAGTTGGGTTCAGAGTAGTGGCTAATATATTTTGCGTAAGTCTTGGATAAACTCAATCTTCGTGGCATTTAGGAAAACTGTACCCAGAAATTTGATGACATTAAATTTTCCAAGTGAAAAACTTCCAGCTAGGCTTACTAACTTACATGTTTACTTTGGGGGAAAAAAAGAAGTTGAATGTTTCACTATTATCGATGTGACATCAAGACTGCTCAGTTAGGATGAAGATCATCAGAAAGCCAGAGCCCTCAGCCCACCAGACCATTAATGCTGAGAATCCCTACAAAGAAGCTGAACAGCCCAGCAAGTCATTCTTTCCTAAATGGTCACACCGATTTCCATGGTTCCTGCCAATCTAAGCTGTCCCTGGTCCCTAGAACTCATTCATTCCTCATTCTAAGGTGTCAGAACAGCCAAAAAAGAGAGAACCAGGGCATCCTCTATCCATTTCTGAAAGCTCCTCTCTTATTTGACTAAGAATGTAAAGTCTTTGGTTAGAGGCCCCTTCATTACCTGGCATCATGCCCCACACATAATAGATGGACACTGCATGTTGAATAAATGATTCTTAACTTACATTCTATACCGTTTAATAGTGCAATGTGAAATACAGGCATAAATTATGCAAGCATTAAATGGAGGTACGGAATCATATGCTGGATGGGAAAATGGATAAATCACTCATTCTTGACTGCAGCATACTCCAATGAAAGAAAAACGTTCCATCAATTTCATATAGATTTGTGTAATCTATGTCACAAATAAACCACTCAAAAGTTGTTTTTTGTAGGAAACAAAATTTCCTCAAAAGAAAAAGATTATAATGCAGATTTCCTAACGCACTGCACAGAGTATGTCTACATTTGTTTTACTAGATCATCAAACTAAGTCTGTAAAATGCAAATTAATGGGTAATGAATATTTAACATAAAGCCTACGATCACAAGTAATGGAGTTCAAGACTAGCACATGTCAAACCCCGCACAACCCAAGCAATGCCGTGTTTTGATGCATCCAGTTTGGTTTAGTAATCACCTTTGAATCTGAAAACCAATGAAGTCCAAACCCAACTCTCTTTTCCCATAAAAAAAAAAAATGCACAGTCAGCCCCCCACTTCCTTTGAGAGAGTTCACAGCACCAGACAAGAATATTTGAATGAATCCAACCAACTGCACTGCAATTTCCAAGAAAACACAAGAGCAAAAACCACCAGAAAGCATAATGTTACAAATTTACCCCTTCCTTCCTACTATCTCTCTGCAGTTCCTAGCAGTCTTCCTCATCTTTGAAAAGCTTGGTTATTCGCTAGATTGTCGCGAGGCTGTGTCAGGAGAGAGCACTTCACCGCGTCCACACACACTTTCTTCCTCGGCGCACCTTCGTGAGAAGGCACGTGGGCCCCTTTCTCTTTTTTTCACCTCGCGCGAGCGGAGCCCGGGTACCGAGACCAGGCTTCTCTGGTCGCGCTATGTCATTCGGTCCATCTGGTGACTTGGGCATCGCCCCTCGGTGCTCCAGCAGCTGCTGGCAGCCCACGCATCGCGCTTAGCCGCGCGCGGTGCAAAGCCGCCGGCCCCAGGGACGCAATTCCTCCCAGTGATGGGTAGGAAGGGAAAAAAATCGATGCCTAATTGGAGGCGCTCAATTTTTTTTTTCCCCCTAAGTTGACATAGTTCATTCTTTGCTCCAAGTGGGAAATGTATGAAGGAGAAAAATGTGCAGTAACTTCCAGAAAAGGTGAGCGGCCAATGCGGTCTCGCCGGGGGAAATTCAAACGCACGAGGCCGGGCGAGCCCAGCCTCAGCGCGCGGCGGGGCTGGGTGCGCGCGCAGGGGCCAGAGGCCAGTGCGCCCAGCCGCGCGCCAGGCTGTCCCCGAGCCGGACGCTCCCTTTTCGGAGTCACTTTGCCCTCCAGAATATGCAAGATCTGGGGAGCCAAGCCGGGGGCCCGGGCTCCATCCCCTGCGAGCGGGAGAGGACCGAGGTGGGTGCGCCCCGGCCGCGCGCGCGCGCGCCCCTGGGAGGCGAGCACTCACCTGCGCTCGGAAGTAGAGGAACAGGGCGACGCTGCACACGACCTGGCCCAGCCCCAGCCCCAGGAGGGCCACGAACGTGGAGCGGGAGGCGGCGGCGGCGGCGGCGGCGGCGGGCGCGGGCGGCGCGGGCGGCGGCGGGGCGTGCAGGGGGCCCTCGTGCGGGGCGCCGGCGCCGCCGCTGCCCATCTCCTCCGAGCCGCGCAGGTACTTGGTGTAGTCTCGGCTGGCGCGGCGCATGGCGCTCGGCCCGCTGCCTCGGGCACTCGCCTGCCCTCCCTGGCTCGTCTGCCCGCGGCCAACTCCGAAGGCGGCGCGGAGCCCGCGCGCGGCCAGGCGGGCCTCGACGTGGGGCGCTCAGAGCCGGGCGCTGCTCCTGGGGCGCGCGGGCGAGCGGGCAGGGCGCCCGGCCGCCCCAACTCTTATAAACCGCTTTGGGAGGGCTGGCCCTGGGAGCCAATCAGCCCCGAGCGAAGCTGCCGCTTCCACTCCCACCTCTGGCTCCCCTTCCTTCCTTTCGCCCTCCCTCTCTTACTCCCTCACTGAAAGGCCTCCTCCTTCCCCCCTCGGGGCCCTCAGAGGAGGAGGCTGTGGGTCGTTCCAGCGGTTCCAGATGCTACTTGCCCATCCTCAGCTGCCTTTCTGGCAGCCCAAGAGATGGGCTGGGAGAGAGGCAGATGAACGCTTTGGTCGGGGATAAAGGTGACATCACAGACATTCCCGGGGCAGTAAGCATCCTTGAGCCTCAGTTTCCCCGATAGCATTTAGAAAATTGGACTTGGTGATCTTTGAAGATCTTTTCTATCTACTTCTCCTTCCCACCCTTCCCAGTCCTTCCTCCTCAAAAAAATTCAGCAAAGAACACCCTCAGGGATCCTGAGGGTGCAGCCTTTATCATGGTTTCAAATATAGGTTCTGATTTTTTTTGGCAGGCTTGGAAAAACCAGAACCCTCTTCCCAAATCCCTGCTTCTGTGCCCTCAAAGTGTCTTTGAGCGAAGTGGATTTGGAATGTGGTAGCGGAGAGCCTGTAGGCACTAACTCTGAGTTAAAAAAAGAAACGGTACAGTGAGAGGAGTAGGACCTAGTATCCTCAACGTAAGACCATAGACTGCATTCCTCCAGAGGTCGGTCTATGTCGTTCCTACTGCTGGGCAGTTATTTTCTTTCAGTGTCCTAAAAATAAGAGGGGTATACGCAGAGGTAGGCCACCCAGGAGGGCTCATCCAGCTGGCACTCAGGAAAGAAGGATGTTACACAAAGCTGAGATGGTGGTGGTGTTCAATGTTAATTTTCTTGCTAAGGAAAACTTTCTAGGGTTCTTAAAAAGTCTCTATTCAGAATTGTGCCCCTTGGGAAGAAAATGAAAATACGAACATCGCTAACAGAGTCTGATACATCTTCAGCAGGAAGGACTGGAGGTTCTGGCCAATTTAAACATGTATACAAACTTAGGATGTTTCCACTTTTTGTTAATATGTTTTACTTTTATGTTCTCTTTCTGCGTAATTCTGTAAAGGGCACTTCCATGGGGAAGATCTTTCACAAATGACGTATCTCTGAGTTACCAAAGCTTGGGTTCTCAATTAAACACGTAGAACTCAGCACAAGTTGTGGAAGAGTAACCAGGTTGTGTTAAAAAAGCACCCAGACAAATGCAATGGTGTGTTCAAATTCAATGCTTTTAGTATTTGTGTATATATGTACGTCAAGTTTGACGGGGAAAGAGGAAGAAAAATTTTTTTCAAACTCTAATAGAAAAATAATTAACATTGGTCCCCTACTCCATGCACTCCTGGGCCTCTTTCTACTTTTTGTTTGTTAACTTTGAGAAGTAAGGGTTATTTCCTTCTCTTTCTCTTCCTTCTTCTTTTTCTTCTTTTGGGAAACAATTCTATATTTCACCTTTTTAAAGTAAATCTTTACTAGGATCAAAGATTTTTTAATGTGTAATAATATCTAAACCCACAGTGACTTTACTATAGCCCCTTCTGTTCTTTTTCAGTGTTTGTTATGTGTCTTTTATTCCTTGATATCTTGATCCTCAGATTACAAGAAGTTCCCTCAAAACTTTGAATCATGTTCTGGTCTATTTGACCCAGTAGCTTCATTTATAAGACCATACATTACATTCCTACAGAGTTCTTCAAGTGACATCCCTACCCCATGACAGTGATTTTCCCATCGTACCCTAAAGATGTCATCCCACTGTGTTCCCGCATCCACAGGCTGGATTGGAAACCCTGCTGTCAGTCCACATGTTGCTTCTTCAAGGGTAATGAAAGTTTCTGGCCTATTAATTGACTTTAATTTGTCAACATTTCACTCCTCAATTAGTATGTAAACTCTGTATGTTCAAGGATTTTATCAGTATTATTCACCTCTATATCCCCATTTCCTAGAATGTTGCCTGGTATATAGTAGGTACACAGTAAATACATGTTCAATGAAAAATGATTGAAGGATAAAAAGTTGTGGTATATTTATACAATGGAATACTACTCAGCCATAAAAATGAATAAAATAATGCCATTTGCAGCAACATGGATTCTAAGTGAATTAACCCAGAAGGAAAAAGAAAAATACCATATGATATCACTCATATGTGGAATCAGAAAAAAAGGACACTATGAACTTATCTACAAAACAGAAACAGACTCTTAGACATAGTAAATGATCTTATGGTTACTAGGGAAAAGGGGTGGGAAGGGATAAATTCGGGAGTTTGAGATTTACAAATGTTAGCCACTATATATAAACATAGATTTTTAAAAAGTTTCTTCTGTATAGCACAGGAAACTATTTTCAATATCTTGTAATAACCTTTGATGAAAAAGAATATGAAATGAAAATATGTATGTATATGCATGATTGGGACACTGTGCTGTACACCAGAAATCGACACATTGTAACTAACTATACTTCAATTAAAAAAAAATGATTGAAGGAATTCACAGAGCTTCTGCTTCCAGCCCAGTCCAAGCCACACTGTTTCTCACCTGAATTAATCATGTCACCTAACTGGTCCACTACCTCCAGTCTTTCTTGCCCTGGAACAATTCTGTACATCCTGATCAGGATTTCCTTTTAAAGCAAAAAGATGTACTATTTCCCAACTTCCTGTCTTTAAATGGCTCCTAAGTGTTATTGGTATAAAGTCTAAACTCTTGAGATAAAGGCCTCAAGTGGTCCTTCATAATTTGGCTCTAGACTCCTTTTCTTAGGTCATCTTACATTCAGACACTACCCCTCACTCTAGTAGACTCCTCTCCCACCTCTCCACACCTGGATGACATTCCTACTCAATTCTTCCTCTTGCTGCTCAGATGTCTTTACTCCAGAAGGACTTCTCTGTTCTCCTAACCCGGGTTGACTCTCTTTGTTTACTCTCCCATAGCACCCTTCACTTCTATCATGACACCCCCACATTCATGCATTCATTCTGCAATGTAATTGAGTATATGCCTACTGTATACCAAGCACTAAGCTGTATCCTAGGGACAGAGTGGTGACCAAGAGACAACATGGGGCTTACATTCTAATGGGAAAGAAACACGTTGAACAAATCATCAAAGAGTTCACTAAAACTGTGATGACTGCTTTGAAGGCAAAAATGTAAGAACAGTGAAGACATTTTAATCATCATGGGACCTAACCTATTCTGGATAGTCAGAGAAGGTTTTGTGGGCAAAAATAATGATTAAAACTAATCCTTGAGTAATAGTTACCTGGGAGAAATTGACCAGTGGCTATCTTAAGCAGAAGATGACTGTGTTATTATAATTATTTGTTTAGTGTATCTTCTCAATTGGACATGTCTGAATTTACTGAGAATTTCCTAATATGTTTATTATTGTATAAATATATCTATTCATCAGTTAATCTGTTACCAAAATCATAACATAATTAAGCCAAAGTCCCATTAAACTAATAGATAGTAAGACTTGCCAAGATCAAGAACACAACTGAAAATTCAAGTTTATGTCAATACTCAGCTATAAACAGCACAATGATTTGATCATCATTTCTCAAACTGTATTTCCTGGAACCCTGGTGTATTGAAATGGGATTCTTTTGGAGTCAAGTGACAATTTACTGGTTCATGTAGTTGAAAAATGTAGGGTTAATCTGGACTCAGGCATGGCTGGATACACAAGCCTGAATCAAATGCCTTCCCTTGAGCCAGGGGATTGAGTTAAGGGAAAATTAGAGTACAGATATCAAAAAAGAAAGGAATTGATGCTGTGCAGGGAAAAATAACAGTTACCACACGAGTGATTCTGCTCTCAGGAGTGTTCTTTGGTCTCGGAACTCCTTCGCATTCATCAGAGTTAATGCGGACCTCATAGAGCTTTCGTTTATGTGGGTTATATTTGTAAATATTTGGGATATTACAAATCTAAACTGAGAGATTTTTGATGTATCAGCAGCATGTTAGTATAGTACAGTTTTATTTGTTTAATAACCATTTTTTTCTATTTAAAAATTTTTTTATTGACATATAGTTGGTTTACAATATTGTGCTAGTTTCAGGTGTACAGCAAAGTGATTCAGTCGTATATATATATATATTCTTTTTCAGATTCTTTTCCATTATAGGAAAATAATCCCTTTTTTTAAATTAAGGAGAAAAGTGACCCTGTTTTACACTTTTTCAGATCTCTTTACTGTCTGGCTTACTAGAGCCTCGTATCTACTTCTGTATTGAATCTGTTACAGTATTGCACTTCATGTGGCCTCTAGTAAACTCCACTGTACACCTTTGAGAGAATGAGAATGAAAAAGAAAAAGAACGCCTTAGTATATTATGAAATACTTCTGACGGTACAGAACTCGTGAGAGGATCAGAGATTCTTAGGTGTCCCAGACCACACTTTGAAAATGGCTCTTTCGGATGTTTCTCAACATTCGCTGAATAAAAAAGGTGGTCCCATGGTCACCTTCGAGTGGAAAATACTGTGATCAACAAAAATTTGTTGTTTTTTGTTTAACGCAGATTTTATCAATGGCATTAATATACAAATATATTTTGTCAATCTCCAGAAAAGGGATTTTTTTTTCCTTCTTAAAACTCAAACAATCTCATGAGTGCTTTACTTTGTGACAATCAAATTTTTTTTGTATATATATACTTTTACTGAAGTATAGTCAGTTGTGTCGATTTCTGGTGTACAGCATAATGCTTCAGTCATACATGAACATACATATATTTGTTTTCATATTCTTTTTCATGGTAAGTTACTACACGATATTGAATATAATTTCCCGTGCTATACAGTATGAACTTGTTTATCTATTTTATGACAATCATACTTAGTTATGTAGCAGAAGTGCTTCAGTACATACTTTCCATTTCATCCCACATAATATTAAAAAGATGTATATTCAAGTATTAAGACTTAATAAAAATAATAGCATTTATTCCATCAAGGATATTCTTAAGTGAAACTGGCTTTAAAAAAAAAACCTTTGAAGTCTGTAGCCATGAAGAATGCCTGAGTTTTCACATCAACTTTCCTTGATTATTCTAAGGCACCAGCATTTTACTCATCAGTGCAAATGTCTACAAAGTAAAAAAGCAAATTCTGACCCTAGTGTTGCTATAAAGATAGCTTAGATACTGAGGATCCCCTGAATGGATCTCAAGGACCCCAGGAGGTCTGAGGACCACACTTTGAGGACCACTAATCTGTTGGATGGAGGTATGTCTTGGCAAAGTCTACATAGTGCAGCCTCGTTCTGTTAGATCTGGCAAACACTTGTTCGAAAGGAGGTCTTGGAGACATTTTTAAGTATGTAAGAGATAAAATAGACAGAACTTGATGACTGTTCATAAGAGGTGGCTGGCAGGAGAACTGGACTGGGTGACTGGGTGGATGAAGATGCTGTGAATCCAGAGAAAGAATATTTAGTGACACTACAGAGGATGAAGCCACTGTGAATCAACAGTCACACTTAACTTGCCATTTTAGCATCACCTTACTTGTACTATTTTGTTTAATCCATTTATCTCCCTACTTCCAAATATCTCCTCATTTTTAAAAGTTTTGGTGTTCCTTTTTATTGCATTACTATTATTGCTGTCTTTGCAGTAAAGAGTAAACAAGTATTTTATTTATGTACACACACACTATCTCTGTAGTAAAGAGTAAACAAATATTTCGTATTCTTAATTTAGTGATATAAAGTCTGTCATTTCTAATACCCTCCTACTGGGTAATTTGAACA
This sequence comes from Camelus bactrianus, assembly GCF_048773025.1. Lineage (NCBI taxonomy): Eukaryota > Metazoa > Chordata > Mammalia > Artiodactyla > Camelidae > Camelus > Camelus bactrianus. The sequence goes on from NC_133552.1 coordinate 20,209,296, forward strand.
ATACTCTGTAACTATTTGGTCGTTGACTTTATAAATCTTCCCTTTCTATAAAATTACATTGAAACCCACTGCCAAGGACATCGATTCTCTCTCATTTGTTTATTAAATAAGGTCTTCTAATAGCCCGAGCAAGACTTAGTTCTTACCCTCAGGGACTCCTTGTTTAACAGGTAAGAGATTTTTAAGCCAAATTAAAGTAAGTGCTGTCTTAGGCGTCTGAACCAAGTGCTACAAGTGTTCAAAGAAGGTCCAACAAACTCTGTAGGGGACTCCAAGAGGTTTTTACAGAAGTAGCACTCATTCTAGGTCTTCAGAGATGTCTGTGAGGTCCATACGGGCAAAGGTCTGGAAGCCCAGAAAGAGTGGGGGTTTTCGGGGGAAAGAACACATTGAGTGCAGCTAAAGCACAAGGAGCCTCTGCAGAGTGAGTGACCTGATGAGGCAGGTTGGGGCCAGATCATGGGCAGCCTTCTGAGCCATGTTGAGGGAGCTGGATTTGAGCACCAGGTATCCATTGACAATGTTTAGGCACAGGGGTAACACAGCTGGATGACTGTTTTTAGAAAATTTATTTTGACATAAGTGAATGTCGTAGGTGAATGTGAGAGGAAGAAGGGGGAAACAGGGAGGCAGGTTAGGTGGTAACTGAAATTGTCCAGGCTGAAGCGAGTGCATGAATTAAGGCAGAAAGGATTGAACTGGAGAAGGGATAACTGATCTCGGAGATGTTCAGAAGAAAGGGGGCAACTTCCATGGGAGTGAGAAAAGGGAAGAGTCCAGAGTGACCCAGGTTTCTGGTTGGATGACTGAGCAGTATTGTCTTAAAGAGAGAACACAAGAGAAAAAAACAGGTGTAGGTAGACTGGGGCAAAGAACAAAGAGTTTTACTTTGGGCATGCTGAATCTGAAGGACCTGCTACTCCTTAGCTCAGTTTATATTATGAGCACCGTTTTTTCCTTCTGAGATTAGGTATTTGGGCTGGATGACTCAAGATTATGCTGTTAATTTCACTTTACTAGCAATTCCAAAATTCTCTTCTCATGTCTTGCCACTTTATTTTCTTCAGAACATATATAGGAAAAACTCAGATATTTTAAATTTGGTCTTCATTGAAACAGCAATATTCCTTGACCTCCTTTTCCTCCAGCTTCTGAGGATGGAAGTATTATTTGTCAGTATTTCCACAGTACATTTGCCCTCATGATTCATATCTCTATGAAGAAGGTTTTTGTAAGATGCTTTCCATGAAGACACAATATCTCCATGTTTCGCATATTCTACATTGGAATTCTAATTCCAACATCAGACTTTTCAGTTAATTACATCATTATTGAAAGTGTGATGCCCAGGGCTTAGAATTTTCTGTGAAAACTGAAAGCCTGTTAGACATTCTCAAATCTCAGGCTGTGTGATGAGTTTGGTACTCTGCCTGCAATTATGCGATCACACCATTAGAATTGTACAATAATGAGTTCTGTGTTTATTTAGTTAGTCAAGGCTGCAACCGTAACTTCCAGCTAAAAAGATGAAGGAAAAAGGTGATTTTTCAATCTCTAATAAATAGTTTAAGATACATTATGATACAATCTTTTTTTGTTTAAAATAGTGAATATAATTATTCTTACCAAGATGTCATAATTCAAGAATCTTTCTCGTTCTTCTCCATTGGTCCAACCCTCTGCTCTGTGCTCTGTACAAAATCCATTCTCTGGCTTGCTCTGTGGCCAGGATGCTGACCTCTGTGGCCAACATATCCTGGGCTCCCTTGTCCTATGAGTTCAGCCAGTAGGAAGCACTGGCAGTGTCTAGAAGGCAGAAGGGGAGAGAAAGCAGGGTCTTGATTCTCTTCCCCACCCCCTAAACCTCATCCCCAACCCCACCCTCCTCGGCTTCATTGAGATTCTGGTCCTGGTCGTTTCCCCTGTGGCCACAACTCCTGACTGGCCATCCCTTCCCCACAGCTCCAGTGCTTTCTAGGCTCTGGTAACACCTTCCTCTCTCTTTGCCCCTTTCGCCCTAAGAGAGTGTATTAGTTTCTTATTGGTGCTATAACAAATCACCACAAACTTAATGGTGTAAAATATCACAAATTTATGCTCTTACAGTTCTAGAGGTCAGAAGTTTAAAACATGTCTACTGGGGAGGGGGAAGGACTCAGTGGTAGAGTGCGTGCTTAGCATGCACGAAGTCCTGGGTTCAATCCCCAGCACCTCCATTAAATAAATAAATAAACCTAGTTACCTCCCCTTCCCCTCAAAATTTAAAAAAGTTAAAATGTGTCTGCAGGGCTGCATCCTTTTTGGAGTCTCCAGGGACAAATCAGTTCCGTCTTTTCCAGCTTCCTAAGTTCCTGGGCTCACAGCCCCTTCCTCCATCTTCAAAACTCGTCATTCCAATCTCTGACCTCTGCTTCTGCCCTTCAGTCCTCTCTCTGACTAGCTCTGCAGCCACTCTCTTACAAGGACCCCCGTGGTTACATTGGGTTCATCTGGATAATCCAGGATTCTCTCTCCATCTCAAGATCCTTCACTTAATCACATCTTCAATGTTCCTTCTGCCATATAAGGAAACATAAGCTTGGGAATTATAAAAATTTTTTTACATTCCTTCATACTGGTAATATTTAAAATGCATTTTACTGTAATAAGTAGTAAGAATAAGAAAATATCTTATCCTGGAGATGGGGGTCAGCCTGAGCCACCTTGTAAAGCTGGAGTCATTTGTCTTTTGTATTTACCAGTTCTTTTATCATTCTTTTTGCTCCCCTGAGTGTTCCTTCTCCCCTGAGTCTCTTCTGATCTCAGATCCAAGCTATTACTGCTCACTGAGGACCCATTGAAATCTCCCATCTGGGTCTGGCCTCCCTAAAAATATAACCCACCAGCAAACTGTTCTCATCACATTCCCTTGTGCTAACAAATTAGCTAATAAACTATAACACATTAACATTGACTTGTGTCAATAGACAGTTGAATTAAGGTTTTATGTTTGCAGTCATCATGAAGTCTACTGCCTTACCCCTAAAGGAGTGCATTTCTAATGGTAGATTATGAGACTTCAGGGAATCCTGAATGGGAGGTGGAGGTGAAAAAAGTAACTTGATCATGTATGAAGGAAGTACACCTGTCCACAGCTGTGTATCTCTTTTGTGCACAATGCTGGAAGTATCTAAAGTAATTTTATCTCCAGCTTTCTGGGAAGCATCTGTGTTTGATAGGTTTTTAATTAACTAGCATTATCTCAGACTCATTCTTAAAATGAAATGATCTCAAGTATTAGACCTTTTAAATAAACTTTTGGGAAATACAGAAATTAATCAGAGAGATTATAGTTGTTTCTGAAAACATAATCAAATGATATTAATGATATTAAAGTGTCTTACCTTATCCATCTTCTAAACGTCTCCTGAATCTTTCCCTTCTTCAGTTTTGCTCAGGGAATAATTATTATTTCTTCTTCTTCCTTCCTCCCCTTTGAAACTCCTCTTTTCACCACATTAGGTCTCCCAGATGTGTCTCTCCTGACCTCTATCCTTGAACTTGTAATTTCCATTTATTTTATTTCTGCTTTTCATCATGCATGTGTTCTTTGATTGGATCATCAAGATCTTTGTTTCATCTTCCAGCAGTTTCAATTCTATTATTCAGGTCATCTGTTGGATTTTTAAATTCAGAATTAAATTTTACTTTAAGAAATTTTTTTTCTCTTCAATTGAGCTTTTGCAATACTTCCTTATGTCTCAAGACTTCTCCTTAAAATCATTTTTTAATTCACCTCTACTCCTTTACCAAACCTCTGCCGCAAGGCAGTTGTTCTGTTTGGCCTGGGTTCCTCTTTCAAGTTTCTGAGATCCTTTCAATGGCATTTGACCTTTTGTCCTTTCTCTTCCTACCAAAGTCTGCTAGTGTGAGTGCCCACAGCTCCTGGGTAGGTCAGGTTACTGGAGGTGTCTTCGGCAATGGTGGACACACAGGGAGTGAGGTGGTGAGGAAGGTGCTTCCTCAATGGGGAGGAGGACCAGTGGGACCAGGGCTAGGAGCATCACATAATTCCATGTCTCCCAGGATGCATGGGAATCACCTGGCCAGAGCCTCTCAGTTAGCTATGGGATTGATTGTCTTTTCAGATTTTCCAGCATCTATTAATGCTTAGGTCTACTTGTTGCTATAAATAATATTGTTCAAAAACTAGCCTATATGTTTTTGTTTCTCTCCTGAATCCTTAGGATGTGAAACCTCGGGTAACCCTCCTATCCCCACATACTATCTACTTTACTCTTAGAGATCAGAGTCAGAGGGGTGACAAGGGATTGGCTTATGCTGCTGGCCTCCCCAAATGCTTGCTTCCTCCTCTCTGTCTCTAAATCAGCCTCTCCTCATTTCTTGCCCATAGTAGTAAAATGACTTCCTTACTGTCCTTTTCACCAACAACCTTCTCCCACTTAACCCTATTTCCAGAATGATCTATTTAGCACATGCAACTGGCTGTATAATTTTCCCATTTGAAACCGGTCAGTGGCCTATGATTACTTAAAATAAAGTCCGAGCTCTTTACAAACCCTTTCTTCATTTTTTTGCATTGGTACCTTTAGGCTTATCCCCATCACTCTCTGCTTAGTACTTAAAGTTCTAGTTTTAGAACATAAAGAATTATTTATAATTTTCCTGTACACTATGCTCTTCATTTCAAACCCCTGCATCTGTGTTCATGCTGATAATTTATTCACACAACAAGCATTTATGAAGACCAGCTGTCAGTCGGGCACTGTGATAGGTGCAAGGGGGTACGATGCTGGGAGAGATATCTAGTTGTCCCCACAACTTTCCAGTCTCAGAGCAGGTGACAACTCCTCCTAGGCTTCTCCCTGAGATTCTTCTAAGAGCCCTTTCTCTCTTGTCCCTCACTCACCTTTATCCAATCACTTTCTTCATTATAGTGTCTTTATCTATTTACCTGAGTGTCTTCCCCAGTAAACTATGAGCCCCTTGAGGATGTGAAATCTGTATTATTCATTATTTACCCTCATCACCCAGCAAAATGCCTGGCACAGAGCAGGCACTGAGTTAGTGTTGTTGAATAAAGTGAGTCCTCCTCAGTCTTAAAATATTGAAGCAGCAATACATATGCAAAAATATGTCTGATTAGGTGTTTCTGAGTAGATGAATTTCAGAAATAACCAGTATGGCAGATATCATCACCACCACAAGCATGCACTATATGCTCCTGTGCAAACCAGGCTCTATTAGCCTCCTAGGAAAGGTAGAAGAAAAAGCCTTAAAAGATACTCAGAAGGGACTGTGTTCAAACTCATATGTATTGAATCCCTGAACAAATGTCCCATCAGTCCTGACTATAGATCTTATGTTTCTTTCTGTTGTACCAAGCTGCCTCTCATAAAACAGTACACGGGTTTCACCAAAGGTCCCCATTCAAAATAGAGATGCTTAATATGCGTATATTCATGTTTTATTTTTATTTAAAAAATCTACCTTAAAATGGTTAAAAAGAGGGACTCTGGGGCCATGGGTCCGGTGATGAAATCCAGGCCCTACCACTTACTGCCTTGGTGGCCGATGTTTCTGTGCCTTGGTTAACTTATTTGAACAATAAAGAAAGCAGAATTTACCTTATGGGGTTGTAAGAAATACAATATGAGTCAACATAGCCAAAGCTTTTAGAACAAAGCTTAATGTGTGCATGTTCCTGTTTTTTCTCCTTCTTCTTCCTCTTCTTCTTCTTGTAATTATTTCTATGATCACTACACGGCATCATTTATCAGCCAGTGACATTTCTGTCCTCATCAGTCAGTAGTGGACACTGTGGAAAGACACCAAGGAAAAGAGCTGTCCCAAAGTCTATGCACTTTGTTTAGTCCAATAATTAGGAATCTTCCAAGAATGGTCATTTCAGGTTCTTATCTTTAAACATAAATCCAGTGGGCATGAAAAGGAACACAAGAACTGAAGCAATAAAATCTCTACTAGAATAAAGGATAGCCAACTATGGTTGGAAATGATTGGTGAGAGCAGAGGAAGACTTGGAAGAATTACTGAACAAGTAAGGAACACATTGGAGAGCAGCTGCAGGGTTGCATAGCCGGTGAGCCTCAGTGGTGCAGGGGCCAAGCTCAGGACCACAGGGCTGAGGACAAGACCTTCAGAAAAAGCTGGGTGTGTCAGTATGCCCTGCTGAGTCAAGCAGAGACATTCTGTGGAAGTATTTCTACCATGCTTGATTTTCATTCTCATAATGTGGGCATTTTAAAAGGTAAACTTAATTTTTTCTCTGGAAAATTCACTCATTTTTCGATGGTGAAATAGTTTCGACAAAGAAAATCATTGAAAAATGTGTAAGATCACTATTAGTAGGAAGTAATCTGTTTGGCTATGTTAATACATTGAAACCTAATTTTTAAATTATTATTAGCATACCTACTAGCGTACCACAGGACATGGGGCAAACAACTGCATAACCTCATTTTATTTTTGACATTTGCCTTTACAGTTGACATTTATTCTTCCTATACACAATGGCAATGAAATTGTGTGACTCATCTGTAAAGAGATTAATAAGAATATGGACTTCCTTAATATTTTCCAAGGAAAATTAACATTTCTAAGAGCCTTGTGCTGAATGACACCAACCATTTTGGACCAGGGAAATTCACAGATAAAATCCACTGCCTTGAAAAGTAAATGTCTATTCTCAGAATTTTCAAGCCCCAAACAGACAAAGGATTGGTGGAGATGTTGCAGAATAGATTAATCATCAGATGAGAAATGAATCTAGATAGTCTTTAAGGTTGTCTTCAGTCCTGAGATATAAAGTCAGTATCTTAATTGGCCTTTCCAGCTGTCATGAGTTGCAGTTTGCAAAATGTTTTGAAATGAAAAATATTCCACATGAACTCAGATTTCTGTATTCATAATCTGCATCATTGTTGCCCAATAGACATTCTGCCATGTTGAGAATGTTCTAGATTCATGCTGTCCAACATGGTAGCCATTAGGCACGGGTAGCTATGGAGGACTTGAAATGTGCTTAGTGCAAGTGAGGAAATGAATTTCCTCAGCTTCTCACCAGTCACTGAGCCTGGTGGCTACCATATTGGAAAGCACAGATCTATATTCACTTTTCTTTACCCCTGATTTATAAATACTCATTAGTATTTTGCATTTAAACATCATTTCACAGAAACTCAGGCCCAGTATGACCCACGGACCTTAGAAGCAGACCAAGTGAATAGAGTTCTTGATAGAGCTGAGAAAAAAAGTTCAGCTTTACTCCAATTCCAGTGCCTGGCACAGAATATCCATCAAAAAAATATTAGTCAGATTTTCTTTGAATTCTTTGAATCTCTTAATTCAAACATTGAATTCACTCAATCTCATAGCTTCTTTTAAAGAAAGCATCAGTTTCTTATTTCATTTTTACTGTGCCAAAAGTCCAAGAATAATAAAAGTTCAAGAACTTCATGAACCAGCTCAGCACATGAACTCACAGATTAGTCAACAGCTTAAACAAACAAGACTGGCCAGCTGGTCTTTGCTCTCTTTGACCACAGTCTGGGACATGGACGAAGGATATTTAGGAAAGGCTTTGTGAGTATTTCTCTCACCTCATCACACAACCCCCTTGCTCCAAACCCATCAGTTTAACCTGCAAAACATTTGGCTGATCACAAACAAGATGGCAGCTGGTCCTGGAGACCACTCCAGCCAACCCACAGTTATGCTCAGGAACGTCTCTCTCCATGGGACCCAGGTGAACTCACATCGTGTAGAGCCCCAGCCCAGTAAGACAGTGTGTCCTCCTGCCCCTGCCCACCACAGACCTGCAGCCACAGGGTGGATGACTATTGCTACACGGTCTCTCACTTTTTTGTTGTTTGATGTCCAAGGGGGACAGTTTTGCAGCACCAAGAAGAGTTTAGACAAATAAACAGGATCAGGACATACTATAATTAATGGGCTCCACCACACAACCAAACTGCCCAGCTTCATAGTTTCAGACTATTTTGGATTCACCATAGAACTTTGCTTTTTCTGCAACTGCTCCATTTAGAAGAAGAGCATGTCCAGTCTAGGCTGGGACTGAGTGGGTGGTTCATGCAGTGCCTGCTGTCTAAGACTGAAGTCTTGCATGCAGTGTGTCTGTGGGTTGGTTTTCTCCACTGCTCTCTAACTGGCATAAAGAGTGGAGGACCCTAGGCCTATGGACACTAAAGACTGGGAAATACTCCCGTGCCAGAGTTTACCATAGCCAGAAATGAATGGGCTTTGTTTTGGGTTGTATACCCCTCAAAATTCATACTTTTTGAAATCCTAACCCCCAGGACCTCAGAATGCGATCATATTTAAATATTTACAGAGGTAATTAAGTTAAAATGAGATCATAAGGGGGGGGCCCTAATCTAATATGGCTGGGATCCTTCTAAGAAGAGGGAATTTGGCCACTAACACATACAAAGAGAAGATGATATGAAGACACAGGGAGAAGACGGTTATCTATAAGCCAAGGAAAGAGGCTGAGAACAGATCCCTCCCTCACACCCCTCAGAAGGAACCAACCTTATTGACCCTTTGATCTCAGACTTCTAGTCTCTAGAACTGTGAGAAAATAGACTTTTGTTATTTAAGTCACCTCGTCCATGGCACCTTGTATGGCAGCCCTGTTAAAGTAAACAGACTTCTTCCAGCCCCATCTCTATAGGACCATAAACTTCTCAGTAGGGATATGATCTCTTTGCCTCATATCTTCCTTTACCATCTCGACCATAGAGCCAGAAGAAACACCAGGGCACCCTTCTGCCCTAGATGGGAGCTGTTTTTCCTCCCCTGGACACCTTTATCCAAACTGTAGCAGGTAATTTGTGGCAGTTCTTTTGATGCCTCTCTCCCTTTGCTCTCCTTTTTCTCATTCCCCAGAGTAAATTAATCTCTAGAGCCCCAGGAAGCATCTTCAGGATCCAGCCCGTCCCCAGGGAGGCCAGGGAAGCTCTGAGGGATTCCCAGAATTCAGGCCAATTCTCCCAAAGTTGGCCTTAGGAAAAACCTAGGCTTCCATAGAAAGTAGCTCTTACCAGCTGTTTCTGGTCCAAGCGGTATTCTGAAAGGATCCGTGGAAATAAAATGCCGACTGCATAAAATACCCCCTTCCCTATCCTGGCCCCTATGTAGTCAAAATTATTAATGAAATGAATGATATTGCCTCTAATTTTGTTCAGAAGATGAGATGTCTTTATTTTCTTGCCCATTACAAATACACCATTCCATTTGCTATTTAGTGTTGCCCTATTACCCCCACTATATTAGAGAGTTGGCCATATTTAGAGAACCCCAAAGGCAACTGAAGACCACGGGAGACTCTCCTGCCCTCCTGATGTCTATCCTATTCTGGATCTAGATCCCCGAGAGAGCTGGACCTCAGGGATTGAGAGCAGGGGCCAGAGCCAACTGGAAGATAAGAAAACATTCAGCTTAGACTGCTTCCGGCTTTGTTAGCTAAAGCTGGCATCTAATCCATCAACACCTGGTGCTGCACCATGTAGAGGAGGCCTTGGGAGAAGTAGATCAACTCCAGCCCTCAAGGGTTCCACCGTCTATAAGAGGAGCTTATACTCAAAGGGGGCTTGAATGAGGAAGAGTGCTGAAAAATAGGGAACTTCTTAATAGTGCTGGGCGCCTGAGACAGGGATTTGAGCCAACTCACTGATAAAGCACTTGCCAGAAAAACCATGGTCAAGGGAAAAAAACATGGCCGTTTCATACTGCAGCACTAACCTATCCTTGCTCAGTCTCCTAATTTTACAGAGATTTAGAACACAAGGAGTATCAGTGGTCCAGACTGCCCAGCCCTCAGATTCACTGCCCCTTCAGGGATAAAAGCGGGAGTCAGAACTCTCAGGGAGGAAGTAGCCACACATTTTACCCAAGGATCTCATTTCAAGTATTTAAAAACATTCTCCACCATTAAGTTCTCCTTTCTCATTAACTCAACCCAATAAACTGTCATTTTAATCACTTTTTAAATATTTTTCTTATGAAATTTTAATTTAATATGAAAGTAATATGCACCTATAAGAAAATATATATATAAAAATATTAAAAAAGAAGTAATCACTCATAATCTCTCACTGGTGAAATCTGTGTAAATAACTTAGCACATGAATAGCCTATATAGTCATATAAATATGTTTACATTACTTAGATTGCACTGTACATGCCCATGTATGTCCTGTTCTTTTTTACTTGCTATTGTTATAAATATTCCTCTTCATCGATAAATACTCTTTATAAATATCACCATTGTAAGTAAAGGTTTGACCCTATTTTTTGGTTGTCATGTTTATTTTAACATCACAGCTATATGATATGACACTAAAAATAAATCATTAAGCTTTCGATTTTAAATTACAGATTATTTGTACATCAGATAGACTCAGCCTATGTCTAAAAGCCACCTAATCACCAAAGCCCTGGGCTTAGGGTCAAAACAGGAAGAAGCAGGATTCCTGAGATGGAGCACGTGTTAAATTCATCACTTTTTTCCCCAACTATTGAGTAGTTTGTTCTTTGGGGACAGAAAATATCCATGGTATCAAAACAGCCACAACAAAGTGTCTTACTTTCCAGTTTAATGATGACACCCCATCATTTACCTAGCCTTTGCTTACTGCTGGACTTTAAAATTGTTTCCAACGTTTGGCTTTCGTATGTAATTTTGTGATGAACTTTGCTGGGTACAGACCTTTTGCTGATATTCATATTATATCTTTAGGCTAGATTCCTAGAAGAATTATTAGATGAAAAGGTAAAATTTTAAGGTTCTTGAAGCTGTAAGTTACACTCTTGCAGCCAATGTCATCTTCAAAGAGCATGACCTTTCATAGTCTTAAATTGTGCCAGTCAACATCCTCCTCACCAGATCCAGTAACAACAGTTTCTTTAAACTTTCAGCTCCTCTCAAAGGAGTGATAAGATTCTAGACTTCCAAGGAATATAAAATATGTCTTGGATGCTTGGATGCTTGGATGCTTGCGCACTTCAAGACTCTTCAACTCTGATGGACAAGCCTTTGGAGTTCACTCTCCTAGGAAATCGTAGGCTGGTCTCTCCCCAGGCCTTTGGAAGTCCTATCTCAACAATAAAAAAAAGAAAAGAAAACTGACACAGTGAACCCATTGACTAAACCAAAAACCTAGCATGGCAAGTATGCAGTAAAGGTGGGGCCTGCAATGGCAAAGAGCTTAGACACGGCCTCCACCCACGTGGGTTTAATTTTTGTGGGTGAATGAATATATGTAAGTGGCACCATGAAGTCAGATGGGGAAGCCTTCCTGCCCAGCTGGGAAAGCCTGTGGACGACATGGTGCAACCCGACCTTTCCATAGCCAGCACAGCCGGCCCCGCTTCCAAGCCCTCCCACACGCTTGGAAGAGAAGCCTTTGGGAGTTTATCTTCTCCATGTTCAACGTGGAGAGGTGATACAGAGAGCAAAGAGGCAATTGAAACCCCAAATCTGGGAAGAGGAGAAGAGATGGCCCTCCCAGATCCTTTGTAAGGCCTTGCATTCAACGCCTCCATGAAAGTAGATGGTAAACAGGAAAACTCGCCACCAGCCTGACTCTGATCTACTATCTGCAAGGCCAGACTGGCAGGTCTCCTATGCAAATAAAGCCTCCTTGCTGTGCATCTAGGGCAGGTTTTATTTAAAGAGCAGTTGACCAAAACCTGGGGCTTTGGCGAGAACCCCGACCTTCGTGGACCCCAGGTCTGCTTATAGTACTTGTCTGTCAAGGATGTTTTTTGTCTCTTTCTTTACTTGTCTGTTTGTCGTCTCTCCAAATCTTTAGCAATTCAATAATAAACACCAGAAACCTAACTCCACTCAAAACATTCACAAATGCACTGCAACCATGCTTAATGGCATTGAAGCGAAGGAAGTGGGGCTGGGGGAAACTGGGTGTTGGTGGGTGTTCCCAGTTCCTATGGTCACAGTCTTAGCCACAGCCTTAAAACACATGGTGTCGGGTTCTCAGCTAGCCCCCTCGGCGGGAAGAGCTGGGAGTTTCTGACCTCCTTTGGGGTTAAGGCTGCTGGTCTCCGTCTGCGTAAGCGAGTGGTCACAGTCCTTAATTGCAAAGGGGAAGTGGTCAGAAAACACACTCTGTCCTGGCGAGATTGATAACTTGTAAGATATCTTGGAAGGAAGCCAGGAAGTAACAATGAGGTTATATGTGAAACTAAATATACATGCATCACTCGTATGTTTGCTTATAATTTACAACGGATTCTGCAAAGGAAAAAAAAAAAAAAAAAAAAGCAGAGGGAAGGGAGTTTGAGATGCAGCCCGTAACAGAAGCCAGTAATATTCTTTGCTGCTTCCTTTCTTTGCTGAAGAGAACATTTTGCAATCATAACAGTTCACGTTAAATCCAACACTGATGTCCTGGTTTATTGACTCAGTTAGTTTATCATAACACTCCTTTAAAACAGTCCTCTGCCCACATTTGACAGATGATGAAACCGAGGCCCAGAATGTTAAGTCATATTAAAGATCCCTAATTTCTAGTATAGCCAGGATTTGTTTTGGAGCAGATGGTTCCAGGCTCCTTTTTTGTTTGTTTGTTTTTTAACACCATTCTTTTCACCATTACACATTCCACATTACACCAGCTGCCGCTGAGGACAAAATAATTGCCATCAAGTTCAAAAGCAACTTAGAGAAAAGGGGCATAAGTTTTAGATTGTGCTGCTGATGAAGTTGTTGCCATCCAGATCAAGTGACACTGATCAGGTAGTGGTTTTAAATTGGACAGTCACCCAGGGTGAGGCCTATGAGCTGGGAAACGTGTTTCTTTTGTGCTGCCTTCGCATTTCTTAAGAAGAAAGCAACCTGGAGAAATGAAATTGACTTTGACCATATGCACCTTTTAATCGGACACTGAATGTCATTTCTGTTCGGGGCCACGGCGTCATCTGTGCTGTCACTTTGTCACCTAAAGTGAAGGAATCGTGGAGTATGTTCTATTATTGACTCCTGGAGTTCAAAGCCGTTTAGTCTAGGAACAAAATAAAATGTTGTATGTTTGGTAGACAATGAACTTGAGACCACAAAGCATACTTGGTGATCACAGGCCCATACTTTGTCTTCCAGGAAAAACATGAGAAAGAGTTTCTCTGCCCTTCCGAGCTGGCTCTGCTTAAAATGAAAGCCAAGGGCAAGGCTCCAGGGCTTTGATTTTTGTTCTTGAAGGTTGGTGAATTTTTTCAGAGCTTGCTTGGATGCCTTCATTGGGATGACCCAGGAGACTGCGTTAAATCCAGCAAAAATTTATTGAGTACCTACTATGTAAAGAGTGTGTGAATTTTAGATATTCCACTATGTAAATTCTAGATATTGCGGAGTACACACACAAATTGAACAGGCAGAGGCCCTCTCTCCCAAGAGTTCATGGGGATAACAGAGTCATAATTATCTCCATTTGAAGGCAGACTGGAAAATAGGCCTGGGACTTTGAATTAGAGGGGAAATAGTTCCATTTGAAGGGACGGGAGAAATGCCTTTGAGGAATGTGAGGTTTGAATTGGACTTCGTGAGTGAGTAGGATGCCAGTAGGTGAACAGGGGTAAAGAAGGGAGTTTCAGGTCAAGGAAATCCTTGGAGGAAGAGTGCGGCTGGGGGAGCTTACTCGGCGAGTCCAGGGTGAAGGGAGTGAGCCAGCATGGCCGTGAGTCCAGGGTGTGTCTGTGTGTGTGCACACCTACACGTGCCTGCATGTGGGGAGAAAAGGTGTATTACTCTAGTGAGGACTGGAAACACAGGCCAGGGCGATGCCACATGAGGGACCGGATTAGGGATTTTATACTGCACGGCACAGCGGCAGATGGTCATCCAGGCTTCTGAGCAGTTGAACGACAAGATCAGGACTTTAAGATTTGAAGCATCCTCCAGAGGTGCACCTGAGTCACAGGTCATGGTGACCTTGATCATCAGACTCAGAGGACGACTTGGAAAACCGTGTCCCTAAAGTCATTTCTGGCTCCCACGGGGCTTACACACTGCATGACGGATGGACTGGGTCAGTCTGGCCCTCACTTTTCCTTGCGGAATAATGACATGTGTATCCAATATTTCACCTGTAGTGTGGCATGGCAGGGAAACAGCTGCTGTGTGCCGTTACAGTTTTTGTAGGAACCACCAACCTCATGCTGATGGGCTCATTCATTTTCATGGAGCGTGAGGCCCAGGGAAGAGGGTTCATTCTGTCTCCACAGGGGCTGTAGAGAATGGTGTTAAGGGGGAGCCCAGGCTCCAGATACAGACGGAGAAGTTCACGTGCAAACCATAGACCCCTATTAGCTGGGTGACCTTCGGCAAACTGCATCACCTTCATTGGTTTGGTTTGATTAGTTTGCTAGGATTACTGCAACAAAGTACCACAAACTTGGCTTCAACATCAGAAATTCACTGTTTTACAGTTTGAGAGGCTGGAAGCGCAGGATCAAGGAGTCTGTGAGGTGGGTTGCTTCTGAGGGTTACAAAGGAAGGATCTGTCTCTGGGTTCCAGGTAGCTCTCTTCATGTTTACCTAGGGCTCTCCCTCTGTGCCTGTCTTTGGGTCCAAATTTCCCTTTCTCATAAGGACACCAGTTTATTGAACTAAGCCCCACCCTAATGGTCTCATTTTAACTCCATTACCTCTTTAAAGACCCCATCTCTAAATACAGTCACACTGAGGGCTAAGACTTCAACATAGGAATTTTGAGGGGACACAACTCAATACGTAACACTCAGTTTCCTCCACGTGTGAGAAGTCACTGGTAGCATTACCTGCCTGTTACATGTGATGAGAAATAAAGTCTCTCAAGCTTATGAATTTCCTTGCAACAGTGCTTGGCACATAGTAAGTGTGTAGCGAATAACAGCTAGTGTTACACAAATTAACAAGGGAATATACAATGTTCTCCAACCCTGCCCATCTGTCTAGATCGCTCCCGCTGTGCTTTCAAAGGGAAGTTGGGCCGACTGATGTGGAAGCAAACCATCAAAATTCCATTACTGTTCATTATAAAGGTGGTCACAGTCACTCTCAAGCCGCTTTCCACAGTTTTGAATGTATATATTCTTCATGGAGCAAAGTTTCCTATTATAAACAGAAAAAAAAAAAAAAGGAATCCGGCAAGACTTTGAGATTTTTCTCTTGGAAAGTATAAACCTCACTGCCCTTTTAAATGCAGACTGACAGCAGTCTGATTGATGAGCTGGTACAACCAAGGCCAGTTGGAGTGGCAGCGTTGTGACCGACGCTGCCTTAGCGTCCCCCTTGCCGGATGGAAGAGCCAGGGCAGCCCTGGGAAACAGGCTGTGTTTAACTGCCAGTGCCGAGTCAGCAGCAAGTGTGTAAGGATGGTTATTTGTGGGAGGCACGGAAGAGTGGCTATTATTTTAAAAGAACTTCTCATAGAAAGAATGTTGGATTTAAAATAAATAAATGGGCTCATGGAAGCTGAATAAAACTGTAATGTAAGTCAAATGCTGACTGTTAGACCGTGTCCATCCACAGCTCATGAAAACAGCTGTCACTAGTTCTGTCCTTTCAGGATTCACATGATAATAATTGTGGGTAGCAAAATGCTTCTAAAATAATAGCTCATATAATTGATAATGTTTACTTTATAATTTTTGAACTATAGCTCAGATTGGGCATGGCCCTGGCTCTAGTGACATAAGATGCTATACATGTTTCGTTGATTTTTTTTCACGTTTTAGCATCTCCAAAATGGAAACATATCTTAAAATTGATGTGATAAGAAGGCACATGTCTTAGTTTAATTGACAGCATTTTTGTTTGTTTCTTAGTGGTACCTAAATACTGCCACGGTGAAGATCAAAGGTAACAGATTCGAAGAAATGTGGTAGCAACTCTAAACTTATTTGAATTTCCTTTGGGACTAGAAACATGACTCGCTTCAGCCTTCTTGTATCTACTTGTATTTTTCCCTCTAGCCCTACATTGTGGTGTAAAGAAGAGCGTTCATTCTCAAGGTACAGATGTGAAACAATGGACACAGAGAGGTTAGTGATCTACAAGATATCACACAGCAAAGTAGCAGTGAGTGATTCAGACTCAAGAACAGTGGTTAGGTCGTGGAATAAAAAAAAGTGAGATGGTAAAAATGTAGCCAATTTATTTCTTTTAAATTGAAGTACAGTTGATTTACAGTGTTGTGTTAGTTTCAGGTATACAGCAATGTGATTCATTTATACATATATATATATATATATACACACACACACACACATATATATATATATATATTCTTTTTTAGATTCTTTCCCATTATAGGTTATTACAAGATATTGAATGTAGTTCCCTGTGCTATAAAGTAGGTCCTTGTTGTTTATCTATTTTATATATGGTAGCGTGTATCTGTTAATCCCAAACTCCTAGTTTAACCCTGCCTCCCTCCCCCTTGATAACCAGAAGATTGTTTTCCATGTCTGTGAGTCTGTTTTTGTTTTGTAAATATGTTCAATTGTATCATATTTTTCGATCCCACATAGAAGTGATAGTACATGATATTTGTTTTTCTCTAATACCTCCTTTCTCAAGAAAACCATTGTAAGATGTTCCTGTTATGATGTCTACCATGTGCTGGTGGAAAAAGGAAGAAAAAAAAGTTGGATAAACTTTCATCTCCAAGCTCCTGGAAAATTCTTCCAGCAGAACTAGGGCCTCTAGTGTCATGGAAGGTCAAAAGAAAATTTAACTTATTCACACAAATTGAGAACTGATCTCTCCTGTAAATACAGCTGCCTCTTTTAGGCAAGTAACTCTTGACTCCTCTTAAATCTCTCTAAGTCGCCCTATGGTGCACTAGATTAGACTAATGTTTTTGGTAGCACAGTTTTTGTCCCTGTCTAATAATGTTAGACAGACGCGAACCTATTTAAGATCAAGAAGGAAACAAAGATTTTTAAAACAGGGAAAGAATGAAATAGATTCACCACATGACCCAAGGGAATCCACGCTTTGTACTTTTCTTTCTTCAGCTATGAAAAATGGAAATAAGAGCAATTATTTAAGAAGTCATCTTAAAGACAGCCTCAGAAGGACAATATAACTAAAGAAGAAATATTTTTAAAGAAAATAACATAAGCTTACTTATTGCCACTTTTCCTCATTTTTCACATTTTCTCCTTCCTACTTCCCATCTACACTGGAAATTCCCATCCATCTTCATGCTGTATTACTTGCTACACATACAGAAGATCAACAGGTATTTACTGGGACCACTAACTGCCAAATACTCTGTTAAACTCTAAGAATGTGATGTTGAAGAAAACATGGTCTCTGCAATCATGGAGCTTAAGCCAGTTACCCAATTCCCCCATCCAGCTCTTCTGTGAATCTTCTCAGCGAGCATTTCTCCTTGAGTTTGTAAAGCAAATGAGAATGTGGCTCAGGGTGTTTACAATAGAAATCCTAGTAAGATGGAATTTCCAACAAAGAAGAATGTCTCTCCCATCTTTTCCTGGGGCCTTGGGTTTTCTCTTAGGATACTGCAAGTGTCATCAAAGTGCAGTAATGGATGTGAAAAGTGCCTCATCCCTGTAGAGATCCGTAACAATCCCCTTTGTTATGCCTGCATTATGATCTTTAGCTCTAGATCCCCAGCACTGTCTTGTCGAGACTGGAAGAGTTTGTGGCTTCATTATTCTCTGGTAGAGAACACTTTCTGAAGCTTTCATCTGGAAATGGTGAATTTCAAACAGCCTGAAGGGACTGAGATGGAAGAAAGACAAAATGGAAACAAGGAAAGCTTGTTTAAAGCGGAACCATGTGGACGAAATAGGTTTAAGTTCAAATGAGGTGGGAGGTCTTGATTAAGTGACACTCTACTGAGTGATGCGCATTCATAACTGACAAGTTCGCATCCTGTAAATTCCATGTATTGTCTTGAGAAACGTGATTCGCGATGAGGAAGAAGGAAGAGGATAAGCAGTCTATTATTTTATATGTCATTACAGACTTGGGATAGAACCACAAACCAGAAACACAGGAGCCAGACAAGTTCACAGCCCATCAGCAATACCGCTATCAGCCATTGTCATTAACTGTACTTTCTCTTGCCTGCCGCCAAAAGCCCCGTGAAAGCAGAGTTTGCTTGATAAATGCAGTGAGCTAGATTTTTCCTTTTTTGCCATTGTCTGATTTTTTTAAACTATTTTTATTATCAGCTGCACGGGCTACAGCACAATGGCTGAGATGTGATTGGAAGGCTCAGGGTCTCTTTTTCTTTGAACAAAAGGCTGGGGCTTTTTACTCACCTTGGAGGGGTCCCACAAAGACAGCTTTGGGTGACATCTTTCCAGCAACTCAATATGCCTTCAAAAAACTGCCTTAGCCCATAGGAAGAGTGGAGGATTAGTGGCAGGTTGCTAGAAAGGGAGATCAGTTGAAACATAAATAACTGAAAGACAGATGTCACATGCTACAGAGCCCAGCGTGGGGGCTACAGACCAGGATCAGCAGACTCATATGGACTTGCACCCACAAAAAGTGAAGGGAGAAGAAGAGAAGAAAAGAAGGAAAGAAGATAAAGAGAGGGAAGGAGGAAGGGAAGAAGTCCATTAGTGCCAGTTTCCTATATCTTACGACTCAGAGGAGGAAATAGACATTAATTAGGTAACAGCCCTCCAGTGTAAAATCGCAACTGTGATAAGTACTACCAAGGAGCTCTGTACTGATACGAGTACATTTGGCAGGAGGAGCTTGATTCCTTCTGAGCCTTCAGAGAGGCTTCCCCAAGGAAGTCATGCTTGAGCTACACTTTAACCAGGAAAATATGTAAGAGGAGAGAATCTCGGGCAGAAGGATAGCATGTGCAAAGGCCCTGGGGCTGGATGTATCACAGTCCACCTGAAAAATGAGAGGGCAGGGTCATTGGAGTCCTGAGGATAAGGGAGGGACTGAAGACGAAGAGTCTGCAGAGCAACTTGATCACACAGGGTTGGGTCAGATGGCAAATGCAGAAGGAAGGTTCAAAGAGCTTTAAGCACAAGACAGACATTTTAAAAAAGATCCCTGTGGCTTCAATGTGGAAGCTGATTTGGGGTGGGTAAAAGGGGATACAGGAGACCAGTTAGGACAGGAGCTATAGCAGATTAGGGGTGGGAGAGGGGGAAGAGAGAAAGAGAAGAAGAGAGAGGGAGAGAATATACCCTGGTGGCTCAGAGGGAGATTTCAGACTAGTTCAGACCAGTGGTGCTCAGCTGGGGTTCAATTATGCCCCCGCAATGAACACTGGGCAAAATAGAGTAATATTTTGAGTTATTACACCTGGAGTGCTGGTGCTACTACCGTCCAATGGGTAGAGTTCAAGGATATTGCTAAACATCCTACAGTGCACAGAACAGCAGTATGACAAAAATTTATCCAGCCCCGAATATCAATAATACCAAAGTTTAGAAACCCTAGTCTAGATCCACCTTATCCTTTCTCAGTCTCACTGAAGGTAGACAGATCCCCACCCTCCCATCACCCTGGGGATAACTGAGTCATGGAAAGCAGCAGGAAGCACAAGTTGGTGGCCATTCAGCATCTACCAAACTCTCAGCTCAGGCAAAGGAAGCTCCTTGCTGCAGAAGAAGGCATTCTGTACCATCCTTCCTCTCCTCTTCCTGACCCCATGCATCTGTCCCAAAGTCTATGAGAGCTGGGAGACTTGTCCTGCCCTCTGCTTCCAGATGCTTGTCTCTCTTTAGCTCTGTCTGATATGAGTAGCCTTGTTTCTGCTACCCCAGTGGGTGGCTAATGAATGACTATACCTTTAGACTTGGGGACCATTCAATTGTAGCTGATTGTATTTCAATTAAAAAAAAAAAGATAAGCAAAGGGATTTATGAAGTACAGAGGTAGGGGAGAAACTTATTGATCAGTACTTTGCATAATTATCTTAATACATTACTTGTAATCAAACAATTCATCTTTCTTCACTGGCTCCATGGCACTTGGCAATGCCCTACACTGCCCCTTGGAATCAGGCTGAAGACAAGACCCTTAGTCCTTTTACGCTTTTCCCTTTTGCTCCTACCTTACTTCTGCTTTAGCCAACACTCACCTTCTTTCCACAGCTCCCAGAAACATTAAGTCTCAACCAGCTCTAAGGTTAAGGAAGTCTTCTCCAGAAAGGGTTCACATTGCCAAAAAGTTGACTCTTAACCAACTCTAGGGTTAGGGCCAGTTGAGTCACGATTGATCTCAAGGCAATAAACCTTTCTTAATATTTGTCTACCTATTAGTCCTCTTTTGTAGACCTACTTCCTTATTCTGACAGAGGAGATGGTCTGGCTCACCTGGTCCAGTTTTGAGATAGAAAATCACAACCTCTGCTTCTTGTAGTGTTGCAGAAAAAAATGTGTTACAGATCGGTGTTACAGCTTAGTTGTGACAGCAACCTGGATCCAGGCAAGAGACCAAGCAGCACTCGGAGAGTTGGAGAACTCAGGTTTGTTATGCCAGCAGGCCCAGAGGAGTTAACACTCCAAGCTCTGGACCCCCTCTGTATGGTTACACAGACTTTTATAGGCTGCCAGTTTACACTTTGCAACATCATATGCAAATAAGGTATAACAAAAGTTGACTAATTAGGAGCAAACTTTGTAGAAATGGACCAATCAGGAGGGAGAGAAATAACCAATCAGGAGTGCGCTCCATGCAAATGAAGTACTACAAATGGACCAATCAGAGGTTAGGGAAATGGACCAATCAGGAGTGAAGGAAATAACCAATCAGGAGTGAGCTCAGGGAACCAATAAAATTTTAGTTGTAAGTAATCTGTTTCAGAGGCAAAAAGTGAGATAGAGCCTCTGGGCCAGGGAACCAGATGGTGCTAGGAGAGTAGTGGCCCTGCCTGGGGATCCTGCTGGTCTTTTTATGGGGCTTCCCACCTCAAGAGAACGTGCTGTCCATGATCTCACAAGGCTGACCAAAAGTTGGAGGAAAGAGCAGGTGAGCAGGCAAGAAAGGTAAGGTTAAATGATTGTCAAAACACCAACAATAAAAAAGAAATAGGGTAACTATCAGTGAATAGAAATTTTCTACATTTTCATGCAGAGAAAACAGCATCCCCATAATAATGGTCTGCATTGTAGGAACCAAAATCGTTTGGTGTTTTATCACATCTCAGGTTGGAGTTCCTTTCTTTTCCACCTTGCCCTTACATTATCCTTGTCCTACCATTTGTGAAAGTGTGTAATATTACCTTGGAAGGAACGGTAATGACTCTGGAAGATTTATTGATGAGTCTTCCACAGGAAAAGCTAAAAAAGGAAAAGACTTTTATTTGGGACTGATTGATTTTTCTGCCCTAATGTAATGGATAAAATATTGACTTTCCTCTCAGAAGTTTCAGAGGAACATTTGATTCTGTTTTCTCTGAGACTCTTACAGAGACAATGACTCATGTTTACCTTGCTGTTATGATTATGATGAATAGGTGAATTACACCAAGTATACAGCAGGTGTACAGAGCAATAGGAAGGCTGTTTTTATTTATATATGATTTCCAAATATTAACCCAGACTAAAAGAAATGCATGTGGTGTCTATAGCTAAAGTCATTTCTACGTGTCTCATGCATAGCTTCAAGGGAGGAGGAAATAAATCCAAATAGGGACTAACCCAGGGCCATCGCATTAATAGGTCACTACCTATGTGAAATGATTTTAAAGTCACTGGGAAGTACTTCCCTACCCTTAACTTGCTCTCCAACAGTATTTAGCAATGTTCACATTGCTTACTTTTTAAAGTTGAGCCCTTGTTAAAATGCAAACGTTAGTGAGGAAGCAAAGACGTTGAGTATTACCTTGAGTATTGACATTATATGTATTAATAATTGTATTCTGGAAGGTTCTTTAGAGAAACAGAACCAATAGGATGTGTGTTTGTGTATAGAGAGAGATTTTTGTTTTAAGGGATTGATTCATGTAATTGTGGAGGTTGGCAAGTCTGAAATTTGCAGGGCAGGTGAGCAGGCTGGAAACTGGCAGGAGTCAATGTTGTAGTCTTGAGTCCAAAGGCAAACTGGAGGCAGAATTCCCTCCTCTTTGAAAAGATCTCAATCTTTTCTCTTAAGACCTATGACTGATCACATAAGGCCCACCCACATTACAGAGAGTTATCTGCTTTACTCAAAGTCTACTGACTTAAATGTTAATCACACCTCAAAAGTACCTTCACAGCAACATCTTGACTACTGTTTGATGAAACAGCTGGGCACCATGTCTTAGCCAAGTTGACACACATAATTAACCATTACAACCACCTTGGCTTGAATCTGCCCGCCATGTTTGTTTGTCAGTTTTCCTGAGGACTCACTACGTAGGAAAGGCTAGTTTTGACAAGGCATAAAAGAGAAGGAAAAAAACAGTAGGACAGGAATACCTGACAGCAGGGAGCATAAGTTAAACATTGCAGAGGGGAGTCCAAGGCCAGCACGAGGAGACACAGGGTCCTGGGAATTTGGCTGTGGGAAAGGGAAGCCAAGCTTTGGAAAGGACATTTCCCCAGAAGCTGGAGGATGAGGAGGAGTCTGGAAGTAACCTAAGGCAGTATTAGCCTGAAGAAGGCTCATCTTAGAGGCCCTTGGGCTACTCTTGAACTAGTGCTTTGTTGGATCTTAGTCTCTATTTAGGATTCGTATAAAAATAGCAAGAGGAGGAAGATTTCTTGACTGGCTCTCGCCGTGTGCCAGACACTATTCTAATTTATGTGCTAATTCACTGAATCTTCCTGACAATGAAATGAGAGGCTTTATTGTTGTCCCAATATTACAAATAAGAAAACTGAGACTCAGAGGGGCTAGACCACTTCCCTCAAGTCACACAAGTGGAAGCCAGCAGAGTTGGGATGTGAATCTACCAGATCCATCAGCAGAGCTGGTGCTCATTCTGTTGTCTCCGAAAGTGCTGCAGAAGACGTTGTCCAGTAAGTGGTTTTGTGTTCCTTGTGTTGGGACATATACATATACAATATGTTCCTTTTAGTACCAGGAAATGATTGTATCTCCCAGGGAACTGGTTTATTTAGATGCATCAGATAATCTAACCCATTTGGTTTTCACCTTCTGTGCAGTTTAGAATTTTCTTTTTCCATTTCAGTAGCCTCAGTTTATGAATGCTCATTTTTCCAATTACCCAAACCCTATTTTTCAGTAAGAAGACTATAAATCCTAAATAGTTTGTAGCATTTTATTCATGATTTTGTTGCTTAAGACAATCAACTGGCTCTGGACATTGAGAAATTCAATATTTCTGAACAAGTCCTATTTTCCCAGAACATAAAGCTTTAAAAGTGATTTCTCTGACAGGAACAGCTGAGGCTGAAACACACACCAATATTTTAGGAGCACACATTCCAAAATTAAGTGGATGTAGATAGGAATAATCCACTGGAAATGTCAAGCTCCTGAAGAATCAGTCTCTGCTCACCTCCAGCATCTGGAAGAGCCAAACTTCCAGTATCCAGCCTCTAGGGGTCCATCCTTCAGGACTTCTGGACTCACCTCCACCAGAACCATCCAGACCATCTCTAAGAAGTCCTGCAATCAATTGGAGGTGTCTGGCTTTTGAGGACTTTCTGCATCATCCTCACGGTCATGCTATCAACCTAGTCCTAGGTGAACCTAGAGAATACTGAACAGCACACAGAGTTCTTGAAGAAACATGATTCAGGAAAAGGTAGAGCCTTAGACTTCTAAGGCCCAGAACAGTTCCAGAAGACGGATAGGGGAAGATCAAAGTCTGCAGTTGCCTGTGGTGTAACAGCCAATCAACAAGTCTACTCGTTGGGGCCAGTCCCTGGTCTTGCTTTTGATCGTGCTTCTGTTTCTCCAGCCCTGATTTCTCTCGTTGACCAAGCCTGGTCTATGCTTTCCACACCCAGCCTTTATTTTGATAAAGCCCAGCCCCCATGTTTATAGAGCCCAGATTCTGTGTCCCATCACAAGCCACCATCTGACACCAAGCCTTCACTCCATTCCCACCAGTGACTGTGTCCACTCTAACTCCTGCTTCCCTGTGGTTACCAACATCCTGCCTTATCTTGGTTCGAGGCCACGGTAACTTAGCCTGCTGACACCACAGCTAAAACTCTGCCACTACCCCGACCCTTCATGGTGGAATGGCAGTGCCTGCACTGTCTGTGGTTCAGGGCAGGAGACTGTGGACACAAACCAGCTACATCACCTGATATTCCAAGGTGAGAGCTTTCAGAACCATCGTACTGAGGATGTATGGTCTCAGCCCTGGTTCCTTTCTACAAGTGCCTGAGTCAAGTGCAATAGGACGCAGCAATGCTCGGCTTTATTTCCTAGCCCAGGCTGGAGGGTTCAAGGGGCTGTGGACAAGGCATCTCTTTCCACCATACAGAGTGAGCTTCCATATGAGCCAGCCAACTGGCAGGACTGCCAATGGGTTATATCCTTCCTGTGCTCTGAACCAGCAACCGCAGGAAAAACCAGGTCAGAAACACTAAGGCCAAGGTTATGAGACAATCTGGAAAGTCCAGAGGACTTCACTGAGGTATACCTCACAAACCACACACATATTCTAGGTAATAAAAATCCAGCCATGTGGTGGTGATTGCAATAGACTGAAGGTTACTTGGGACACAGTGAGTCTCAGAAACTTCCAGTGACCACTGGTAACTGATGGTCTCATTGGTTGGTTGACAGTCCCTTCCAGGCTTCAGTCAACTCCCTTATTCTTTCATAGTTCTTGGGATCCTGAGTCTAGAAATCATGCCATTGCTCAGATGTCCCATGGTCTCAACTCCAAGTTTGAATGCTGAGCCATCCTTCAGGACTGATGGACTCACCTCCACCAGAACCATCCATTTGGAAGCATCTTTCAGACCATCTCTAAGAAGTCCTGCAATCAGTTGGAGGTGTCTGGCTTTTGAGGACTTTCTGCATCATCCTCATGGTCATGCTATCAACCTAGTCCTAGGTGAAACTGTGCCTTCTCCCAGTGCTCTCACCCAGAGAGTATGACCTTTATGTACTTGATTAAAAATGGATATTAATGGTATTTATAAGAGCCTGAGCCACTCTGGCTAAAAGCTGTACATGGATAGAAAGTTGGGTAATGAGACAGACTCCATGCAATCCTGGATCAGCAAATGACCCATCTTACTGCAAATGATAGAAGTCTCAGTCCAAATTAGCTTAAACAAAAATGGTATTCACTGATGCACGTAACAAAGCAAAAATATCCAGGGGTACAGCTTGATGGCTTCAGGTTTAGTGGGATTCAGGGCCCAAACAATGCCATTAAGACTTAGTTTTTCTTTTTTCCTCAATTTCACTAATTTGTCTTCCTCTGTGCTGACTTTAGACACAGGGTACACACACTATTAATATGTTGGCAGCAGATTTAGCCCTTACATCTTTTGGGGGTTTAGGTCCAACCAGGAATATTGAGTCCACTTTCTCAACTATTCAAACAGTCATTTTGGAATTCATTGCTTTGGCTCTGATTGGCCTAATTTAGGTCCAGTGCCATCCATGAACCTGTCATGTGGGAAAAAACAGTGTATCTGTATATATCAGGTAAGAATCTAGTGTATATCAGTTAAAGCTCTAGCTGAAAAAAAAAAAAGGAAACCAATTCATACTGACTTAAACAAAAGAAGCAGTGTCTGTCTAGCGTTGGTTTTGCTGTTGTTATTATTGTTATTTTGAAAGATCCAGATGTTCAAATGAGGTCCTTAGGAATTTCTTTCTAACTCTAAGCTCTTCTTTCATCTGCGTTGGCATCATTGTCAGACACACTCTTTCCCAGAAGGTCACAAGCAGCTCCAGACCCCCATCATACCAGCTTAGCAAAAAAAAAAATGTATCTCCAGCCTAAGTCCCAGGGAAGCCTGTCATTGGCCAAGGTTGGGTCACATGCCTATTTTTCAACCCATTGCCGTGGCCAAGTATAAGAAATACCTTGACCGGCATGGACTGAGGCAATTTAGCATATAATTAAAAGCATGGCGCGCCAAAACAAGGTGGCCTGGATTCAGATCTCACTTTCTCTGTATATCAGCTCTATGCTTTTTTAATCATTTTCTTTATTTGTAGAATGGAGATAATAGTTTGACCTTATATGAGGATTGCAAAATGAAAAGAGCTAATAGCTGTAAAGTGCTTAGAAGAAAGCTGGTGTATACTACACTCCAAATAAATTAGACTCTAATTACTGCTGTAACGATGATGATGATGATGATGATGATGATGATGATGATGATGATTAGTCCTTCCCTGGGAGGGGAGTGTAGTTAGCCACACAAAAACAGCATGTTCCAGGAGTGAGAGAGTGATGACCCCTAAAAGATAGGGCTCCATTATCAGAAGATGGGTCAAAAACATTGATCAAGCAAACATAACAGATAGATGCCATGGCGTATGTATAAACAACTGGCATTCACGTGTGATGTGGGGTGTGGGCACGGGTGTGTGTGAGTGATGTGCAGTGGAGTATGGGAAGAAGGCTTGGTGGAGAAGTGCCCCATGCAATTCTTTTTTTCCAGCTCAAGCTGCCAGTATCATCTCCTGACCCCTTAAATGAAGAGATGGAGGGAAGCTCTGAGGTTGTTGTCCTGGGAACTGATTTGGCTTAAACGTATCCACCACAGTCGTGGATGGGAACTCCAGCCTACTGCTCTGGTGTTGAAGGGATAAAGTTACATACTGGTGACTTAAGTAGAGTTCATGGTTTACAGTGGGGGTCTGGCTAATGCCAGGAGAAAAATCTGAGTAATGATGACGAAGCCGCTTTTGCATTTCTTCAACAAGGAGGTTTTTATTCCCACCAGAACTCATGAATTCACCCCGTAAAACTTACTGAGTACATATCATGTACCCAGCACCCTCTTAAGGCCTAGAGCTGAAGTACAGGGAAAAAAAAAAAAAAAGAATTAGGAATGAGGATAAGAAAGTCTAGGGCTAGAGGCGTGCCAAGGAGGAGGCAGAAAACTGTGTTTGTTTTAAGCAAAAGTGTTATCCTTTTGAAATTATTTCCTATATTTATCTTCTAAGAGGAGAGTCCACATTTGATAGACCATAAATCCAAATGAGTTCTGAGAAATAATACATTCTCAGACTTGCCTGAGGTGGGGTTTGCATGGCTGTGTGTTTTTCTTGGTTTTATTTGCATGAGAAAAAAAAAGAATAGAAAAAAGCTTAGCAAGCACAGCTGTAAGACTTTAGTCTCAACAGGCTATTAAAATTTCTTCTCAGCTCAAAGGGTAGATTTTTATTTTTCTTGAGTGTATCTTGCACAAAAAGGTAGCCTCATAATTTTCTTCTAAATTTAGATTATCTTGTAGATTTTCAGTCTTTCATTTAGTTAGTCATCTAAAATGCTTCCATACCATCATGAGTAAAGGAGAAGGAAGCTGAGGGTTTTTTTTTTTTTTTCCCTGCCTTAAAGAAAAAGTGTTGAATTTATCACTCCTGACATAATTCTTTAGCTAAACTGGCTGCAGAATAGAAGGCCAGCAAATAAATGCTAACCACTTTTCTAATTATTTTTGTTTATCGTCCTCATCCTGTAAATGAGTTAAATCATTTTCCACTTCCTCATTCACAATCAATTATTCTTTGCTCTGAGTAAGAAAGTTGTCACAGGATGTAATAAAACATTGAATAGTCTTGCTGAAACAGTAGAATTACACATAGTTGAATGCGACACTATGCTTGGAAAGTATTGGCCTGACCTCTCACATGTCTCACTTGGGGGGCAGTTGAGTGTCTTCTGTGGAAGGATGGTCACCCATGGGGAAGTGAAAGCGGGTGTTTCATTGGAAGATGCACTTGCTAATATCTTGCTTGCCAAGCACACAAAATTGGCTAGAAAGCAAAACTAGTTGCAACACACAACATTTGGAGAAGCTTTTGAAGTGTACCAAAATTCCCCCATTCTAAAATCATCGTAATTTGCAGAACGAAAACTGTGGTCTAGGAGGAATCTATCTGAAAAAAGGCAGACATTAAAAATAACTCCTAATCACCCCCTGTCAAGTCTCACAGAGCCAAGGGGAGACCCAGTAAAAGTTGTACGACATTCTAATGATATCCAGCTGCTCCAATCCAATGAGTGAGGCCACAGAAATCAAAGGAAAGCCTTTTGCTCAGCTGGATTCTTGCATCAAAATCAGTGATACCATGAGCTTTTGGCTGTTTGAATCTTCTGGGGGAAAATAAGTGACAGGCCATGTATTCTGGACAACAGTGACAACTTCTTATGGGCATCTTGGATGTCTAAGTGACTGCAAAGTTTTATCCTGTAAGTCTGTATCAGAAGTGAACAAAATCATTCGAGTCTGTTGGTTATCATGTAGTGGACTTACCAAAGTACCGCTGACAATAATAGGAGATTTTGCATCTATTTTGCTAACAAAATGCAGCTTGACCTAAGTTTAAGGACTTTTATTTGTTTTCCGTTATTTTTACTAAATAAACTCTTTGACTTACATTTCTATTAACTTCATAAATTAGTTTAATGCATTTCTCTCCCTTCAAACAACATGGTACAGTAGGAAGTGTATTGATTTTGGAGGAATGTGGAGGTGGACTGTAATCGCCTAAGAGCTGTGAGAACTAGGCAAGTTATTCACCACCTACCTTTCAGCACAAGATGATTTTCCCCTGCACAGTGACAAAAAGTCACATGACAAGTGGTTGAAAGTTAAAATGAGATAATACATGAAAATTACCTGATAATTCTTGGCATATAGTAGGTGCTTGATAAACATTATTTCCCTTCCCAAATATTTTTCAGTTCCAATGAGTCCTGTGCCTACACATTAGATAGCTTCGCACTTGGGTTTTATTTGCAAGTGTCCACTTGTCCCCAAAGGTCAGACTGTCCTGCTGCCAAGACCAGATAACAGTACATGTGAAGACACCTGCAATATCACTCCTCTGACCACTGGTGTCATTCATTTGTTCTGAGCCTCCACTCCTGGTAGCCATGTGATGAGGCTATTAAGATGAAGAAGGCCCAGGACCAGCACTCAAAGGGCTGTATACCTTATGAAGAATGTGGGTAAGAAAACCAACAATTAAACCCCAGTGTCATAAGTTTTAACCAGGGGATCTGAACACAATGTTTGACAGATGAGAATCTGGCCTCCAATGGCAATGGAGGGAAAAAGAAGTCCAGGAATGCTTCTGCTGAGTCTACACCTAGCAGAAGGGTTAGCCAGGCAAGAGGAGGACAGACGGGGATGCAGGAGAGAGGGTTCCAGGAAAAAGAAGAAACTGCCTCTTTTTTGATAGCACAAAACCCGTCACATTTAGTGTCTATAGTCTTGTACTTCAGTTCATCATAGATGAAGATAGAAAAAATATTTGAGCATCACTTGTAACCAAGGTGGACTGCTAACAGATTTAAAGACAGAATTGATGCCTTCAGGAAGCTTGGACTCTGAAAGAGTGAGATGCACATACGGCAAGTAACCATTTAAGGCTGGAAACTGACACTTACTGCTGGAAACTGACACTTAACTGCTGGAAACTGACACTTACTGCTGGGACTATCTGAGCTACCCAGTTGGAACAGATGCAAAAATATTATTCCTGCTCAAAAAGGATGTTTACAAGTTGAGAGCATGAAAGTGAATGAATTGCATGTCATCTTACATTCTGAAATAATAGAAAAGGTTGCAAAAATGGTTAAGCAACTAAACAATGGGGAAGAAAGGGGCTGACGTAAGTATCTTTGGAAAATTGTTTTGACTGGATCCTGTAAGGCTAAATATAAAAAGAACTGCAGACAAATACTCTAGTCTGGTTGGTAAACTTGCTCCTCACAAGAATATGAGTTCATGCTTCTGAAACTATTTTCTGTGAGTAATAACAAGTCATACTGGATAACACAACTCTAGAAAAAATATTGCCGTTGACAACTAAGCCTTATTGATAAACTGAATTTATTTTCAAATTATAATATTTATATAGAGAATAAAATATAAAGAGTTCACTTATAAGATTAATATGTAAATCATATTAACAAAATATTGTCTTGAGAAATGTAGTTGGCTAAGGATTCAATCTGAGTAAAAAATTAGTCTATTAAATATATTTTCTTTACCGCTGATGAGAATGAGAATGAGAGAGAATGCAGTCTTGATGTGAAGAGAAAGTCCCACATTTCTTGGTTTGCTCCTGGAAGTCCAATATTCTTTAGATTTGGAGGAATGGACCCTGAAGGAGCTCACTGCTGTGGTGGAGGTGGAGAAACTACCTCTGAGAAAGGGGCTCCCCTGGATCCACCGGCCTCAGTGACCCTCCGATGGAGGTCAACGTAGGTGGACACAGTTTGGCAGCTCAGGAGGCCTGGGTGGAGGGTAGGGAGGAGCGCTGCTTTAAAGCCGAGGCCCCCTCCTGCAGAAGCGGCCTTCAGGGCTTGGCTCTCGGCCTCCTGCCAGGTTTAGAGAAGCCCCTTTGACAGGCTGGGTCTTGTCATGACCTCTTCTAGGGACTCAAGCATTTTAAGTAACTTCATCATCTCCTCTTCTTGTTTGGAGCCTTTGAAGCTCTCTTTCAGTTCTTTAGTCAAGGAAGTTAATTTTTCCATCATCAAAACGTTGGTCCTTCCCACCTTTCTGTAAGTATTTGTAAGGCTGGTTATATTTATAGACTTTTTCTCTAGCCTGGCCATCTCTAAAAATGATTCAGTCCCTGCACACTCCTTTTTTGTCGCACTAAGCTTGTCAGCTAATCGGCATTTCTCTTGAATCCAGGCAGCCAGTGTTTCTGAGAGCTGCTTTTCATGTCTTACTTAAAATCGGCTTCTCACAGACTGAACAAGTCTGAATATAAATAAGAGACCCACCAAGAAGGTGATGACAAGTGGACACATCTCTGTCTCTCACTGGAGGCCGTGGAAAAGGAGTCTTGGACTCAGATCATTGGGCTGCAGCTCCACCACCAACTTGCCCAGCATCCGAAGGATCAGCCCAAAGCCAAGCTCCAAAGAGGATCACAGCCTCCTCTTCGCACTGACCCACCACCGCCTGGGCCGGGTCCTGCCCAGTAACCTTGGGTCCACCAGGCACAACAAGATGGGGAGAACCCCCAACATTCCATCTAGAACCCAACCAGCAACTGCCAGCCTGGACTGGTCAGTGACATGGTTGGATAGAGTGGGAAGAGTTGCAAATAAAACGTACTTATCTTCAAAAAGTAAAAATAAAATATCTAACTATATGGTAGATAATGAGAACCAGGATGAGAAATAAGAAATGGGGGGGAAGTAAGAAAGCACCCTGCAGTGCTAAAGTGGAGTTGGAGTTTCTATCTACTTGTATGTATTAGAATACATACAAGTAGATAGAAAGGCAACTATGTATATAAATGTGTGTGTGCATAAATTTGTAAACATACACATATCTCTAGCTTTGTCTGCTGTGAGAGACTAGAAGCAGTGACACCTCCGTAGCAATGAGCTTTCTTAAAGTCCAGATCTTGGCTTCCAGTTAAAGAAACCAGGACACTCCTTGGAGAAGTGGTTGATTCCAAGTCTAGAGCATGGAAAATGCAAGATGAGCAGTACTTTAAAAAAAAACAAAAAAGAAAAGAAAAAAGGCTCAAGGCCCACTGAAAGGACACAGAAGCCTATTTAAAAGAGCCTCTAAGGGCCAACTCTGGAACGATTTGAGCAACAGAATAAGTAACAATAGCACTGAGTCATAACCCAAAGAAAAAAGTAAATATCCCTGAGTCCACACTAACGTAAGAAACTGCATAAATAAAAGTTGGAGAAGGGACTACTCTTCCTTGCAGATCTCCCACTAATAAAAGGAGAAGGAATAAAGGAACTAGAAAGTCCCCATGATTACACCCCAATGGTAACCACTGCAGGTGAGAGTCATTGATGGAGGACGGCATTAGTGGGCGAATGTTTAAGGAGAAAAAGGATATTTGTAGAGTCTCGAAGTATCACTCCCCCCAAAATATATGTATTAGTTTTAAAGGGAAAGATGGAACTTTACAGTGAAAAAACCTGTAGCTAAGTGGCCAAGGGTTGACATCACCAATAACAAGACAAATCAGCATCCTGAATCCCTGATATGATGCCCTGAGAAAAGCACCTCCCGGTGGTGTTCTTCTCAGTAATACACAGCCTCAGCCTAATCATCAGAAAACATCAGACAACCCCAAACTGAAGACACTGAAGGTCATAAAAGACAAGGGAAGTCCAAGACACTGAGATTGGAGAAGATCAAGGACATACGATGACTAAGTGCAAAGGGGGATCTTGGAACAAAAAGAAAAAAAGAACTTTGATGGAAAAACTGGTAAACTCTGAAAACAAAAAATCTGGAGTTTATTGTATTGTACTAGCGTCAGTTTCCTGATACTGATCATTTTATCATTATTGTGTGCGATGTTAATATTATGGAAATCTAAGTAAAGGGTATTTGAAAACTGTGTTCTATCTGCGACTCTTCTGTAAGTCTAAAATTACCTCAAAATAAAAAATTTTAAAAATAAAATCCAAAAACATTAAGGTTCATGTCTCTTCTTTCTACAGATGGATATGGGATCCATCTGGGACTGTTTCAGTTTCCTACTGTTGCTGTTAACAAATTACCGGAAATTTCATGTTTTGTATAACTATACAAATTTATTATCTCATAATTCCTTCCATAGGTCAGAATTCAACATGGATCTCATTGGACTAAACTAGGTGTCAGCGGGACAGCTTTCCTTCCCAAAAACTCTAGTGAAGAATCCTTTTCTTTGCCCTTTTCAGCTTCGAGGAGCTGCCTGCACACCTTGGCTCACAGCTGCAATCTCCATATTCAAAACCCACACTGGCAGGTCCCAGCGCCGTCCCTCTGACCCTGTTTCTGTTGTCACAGTGCTCTCTCTGACTACAACTAGGAAAGACTTGTCTCTTTTAAGGACACATGTGATTAGATTGGACCTACCTGCATAATCCTCATTTCAGCGTCCTTATTCCCATCTGCAAAGTCCCTTTTGCCATGTGATCAACATATTCACAGGTTTGGGGATTAAGACATCTTTTGGGGTGGGTGGTCAGGGATTATTCTATCTATGATGGGGACTTCTTGGGGAAAAGGAGACAACTCTCCCCATGCCGAGACTGGGGGACTCCCAAGAAGCAGATGAGATGAATTCCCAGGGCTTCCCATATGCAATCAGCTGAAGTATCCCACACAGTGTTGGCACACTCTTCATTAATTAACGCTCTTCGTTAATTAACAATTGCTGATTTGTACTGACAAGAAAATGACCACACTACCACCACCAGTCCTTTGAGCAGTGTTGGACTACCTTCTGGGTGGTTCACCTTTATCCAAATGGCATTCCCCTGTCCATGAATGAGGTCTCTGCCTCTTTAGAGCTGCTCCTCCAGGCCCTCCCTTTCTCAAGCAGGACTGGGGCTGGGCATCCCGGGAATACGACTCCTTGTTCTGTTCTGTGGCCCATCTGCTCCAGTGCCCCACACGGCACCAGGCACGGGGTAGGGGTTTAATAAACAATTATTGAAATGAACCTTCAGTCAAGTTTCTGGTTCCACTCTCCATGCCGTGGACTCCATCCTTGCATCCTTGCTTTGGCCTACTCAAAAATGGAAACTGATTTTCGCCCTGCTTCCAGAAGAATGTGTGAAGGGAGTGGGAAATGATTCTTTCCGTAATTTTGGTGTGGTGGAGCAGATAACATTTGTTTTACAGACTTTGATGCAAACAGAAAGAGCCAGGCCAAAAATACGATTTGCATGGATTATTTAAATGTTAAATCTTCTCACTTCGAAGCATCCTTAGACAATGCTTAGACCCTCAGAAATTGTTCTCAGGTATTTATGTGAATAAATATATATTTTATTCATGGGCCCTTCACATGCTCTGCTAATAGTTTTTGGATCTTTTTGCTGAAGCATCTGAACCGGGATGGCTCATTACCACCACCCGAGAGGCTTTTAAAATATACTGATAACCCACAATCTCCCTCAAAAATTCTGATTTAATTATTGTAATAGGGTCCCAGGCATCTGTATGTTTAAGCTCCCCAAGTGGCAACCACAGGGAATGAGAAAAGAAAACCGCTACGTTAAAGAGCTAAAGTGTGTCTGTTACTATTAAAGCTCAGAATGTGTTTTGCTGAAGCAATGGGTGTGAGGCCGCCACACTGGGTTGAAATATGCCTCCATTGCTTACATGTAAGTGGCATCCGCACTTGAAGCTGGTGGTTTCTGTCAAGGTCTCACCAGCTCAGTCCTTCTCAATCCCTGTCCAAATGTTTTATTCTAGAAGCATCGCTCTTCTCTCACTTGTCAGTCCTGCCCCGCCCCACATCTTTCTCTGTTCTGTTGCTGAACCAGGACCAATGCTCTCTGTAATGCCCTCTCTGCCTCCTGCAGCCACCTTCAGGCATCACCATTTGTCAGTTTTCTTGGCTCTGCTGTCTTTTTTTATCCTCTTGTCATACATCCTCATCCCTCATAATCCTTTGCTATGTCTGAACAAATAATAGAAAGAATCAGAGTGGGAAAGAAATTCAGTTGCTGTACCATGGCTGCCATACAAATGTACCTCTCAGATCTCCCACTGCAGGGAGCACAACTGACCTCCAGCCCAGGTGCTATGCTCTGAAATCCACCATCCCATTGACACGAGCATCCTTTGGGTGCTCCCAGCCAGTGGCTGAGCATAGTGCTAAATCTGGCCTGTCCCTGTGAGCCTTGAGCAACTCTTACTGGTAAGTTGGGCTCTAGGGTCTTTATTAACCTTGCCAAACTTACCCAGAACTGCGTCACCCACCTTTTATTCCTTCTCCTTCTCCTTCCTAGTGGTCAGACCCACATCAAGCACTGCTGGCTTTCCAAGCCCTTTCCAGCTCCTCCTCCATTTCCCCTCCCAGTTGTTTCCCCAGATGCATTCTCTTGCACATATAATCCCATCTTGGTGTCTGCTTCTTAGAGGGCCCAAACTAGCATATGGATTAATGAAGAAAGTGGTAAGAATAACTGAATTTAATCTTAAAAAAAGTGACTATTCCTAACTTAATCAGTTAATCATCATAAACAAATGTGTATATGTATGTATGCATGCACATCCGCTCACTTTTAAAGATTTACAAGGTGAATAAAACATATAAGAAATGAACAAACCTGGCAATTGGATAGAAAAAAAATAGGTCCTGTAATAGATGCTATAAGGCCCCAGAGCAGTGGTTCTTAATTCTGGTTGCACGTTAGGATCATCCAAAGAACTTTAAAAAATGCTGATGGCCCTCTTGAGATTCTGATGCAGTCAGAATGGCCTGGGTTATGCCTGGTGGTCGCAGTGTGCAGTAAGGCTTGAGAGCCCTACGCTATAGGGCAGGCGTAGGGCTTGGCCACGGCGTACGGTACCGACAATATGTCAGCTACCCAGTTGCTCGGGAGAAATGTGGTTAATCGTACTCCTGAGGGAAGAGAAAAATTTCCTCAGCAGATCTTCATAAAACACTGTGGGATGCCATCAACCACATCCTTAACAACATCCCTACAGTAAACACAAAAATGAGTTTTATAGAGTTGCATCCTATGACATCCCTCAATGTTGCCAGGTTCTTTCCATGGGCGACCACTTACTGCAAGCAGGTTCCGCTCACGTACAAATTTGGAGAGGAATTTTCCACTCTGGTTAGTATATCTCACCCTGAGAAGGTTTCGTGCTGTGTCTTGAGGTAAAGTTACATGGTTGGACTCCGGGGTAGCAGAGAGGATACACTTTATTTTTTTATACTGGGATTTTGCATGAAGTTGAGTTAGAAAAATATTCCACTGCTGATGAGTCTTTGAAAATCACTCTCCAGGCTACGGAAAAAGTGATCCTCCCATTCTTCAATAATTCTCGGTTGATCCCAGTTGAATCCACAACACATCCTGAGAATCATAAATAATTAACTTCACTATGAGATGACCCATAAGGAAACTTCAGACTGTGACTTGATATCCAAACAGACAAGGCATACCTGGCCAGGGGTGATATCAACACCAAATAGACCCCCTCCAACTAACACCGGGCCATAACAGACCAGAGAAGCCAATTCCCCCACATGGCCAGCAAGTTCAATGGCAGGAACCCAAAGACTGACAGTCCGCATATCACAGGTAACTCTTTTCATTTCCTCATAGTCATGGAGAGAAACCTTGAATTTGAGGAAATGTATTTGTGAAAGTCCAGACATGATACCATAATCTGAAAGCCCAGCCCATTGGGTTTCTTACTTCTAGGCTCCAATCTGGCCATCTGTCTCCATGACACACAGCCCTCTGAGCCTCTGCACCTGAGCATACAACACACCTGCGCAGATCACACAGGTGCCCACCAGCGTCTCATGCCTGACTCACAGCAATGCTACGTGCTGAACTCCCGGCTTCTTCCCTTCCTGAGCTTTTCTTCCCAGCACCAGTGGAACCAACCTGGAATGTCAGGGTTTAAGATGTTTAGTAAATGAATTCTCCCTGCTAGCTCTGATTTACTGACCTCCTTGCTTGTTGAACTGCAGTTCACTGTAATTCCAGAGAAACTGATTTTTTAAAAATCTAATACACAGTTCTACTACCTATAAATTAATATATGCTTCAAGGACATTGCTTTTTTGGCTCAGGGAGGGTGCGTGCTGTTAGCATTTTAGAACGACTTAGTAGTGACTTCGAATAACTTAAGTAGGGGCTGGACTGAAAATCAAAGAAACAAACAGCAACTGGTGAATATAAGTCCCAAAGTGGATGTTTGCACCATTCCAAAAAAGTGAGCAAACTCTCCAGGGAATCAGAGTTCAAGGATCCCCAGAAAAAGAGAACAAAAAAAGAGATAAACTGTATCTGCTGACCAGTTTGCTTCCTTGTTATTTGACCACCCTTATTCTTGGTTTCCAACAAACACAGACAGAAAAAGCTCATGTCGAGCCAGAGTCTTATTTAAGTATTGTGATTTATAACTTGAAAATAATATTCACCTATCTACCCCCCATTCCATTTTCACTGACAAATTACCATTTTTCATGGATGGTAAAAGTAGAAAGAGCTATGGTTACTCTCCTTACAAGAAGAAAGGGAGCCCTCTGTGACTGGTAGAATATGGGGGACAAACAGGTACCCCATCCTCACCTCCCCTAGCAGTTTACCAACCCCTGCCTTCTGCTAAAGTTGGGAGGTGGGTAATAAACCTATCAAATTCTTTCTGGACAGAAGATCTTGATAATGCAGAGATACAAAAGACAGTGAGCAGGTGGGTAAAATAAAGCTACCGAAGTCAGATAAAGGTAGAAAACAGCAGAAGAGACTGGATTCAACATTTTACCAACATCACCACCATCTTGGTTTCACCGGGTACCGACCTTCGGTACAGACTGGATATTAGTGGCGCACAGTGGGCCAAGGAGCTCACCAATGCAGCCCAGCATTGAGATGCTTCTGGAGTGTTAATGCCTTTCAGTTTCTGGTCACTCTGTCCCCCTCTTGCCACTATTCTAGGTGCCCAAGCTGCTGACCCTGCGTGACCACATCAGGGTGATGGGGAAGCAGTCACGTGAGACAGATTCTCTCCCTAGAGCTTGGTCAAGGCTGGTGGTGGATTTACAGGTTACTGAAATAAATCCGCTTCCTTACTTCTGGTTTTGATTTTTTAAAATTTATTTTTATTTTTAAAATTGATTTTATCTTATTTTATTTTTTTGTGGAGGGAGGTAGTTAGGTTTACTTATTTGTTTATTTTTAGAGGAGGTACTGGGGATTGAACCCAGGACCTCGTGTATGCTAAGCATACGCTCTACCACTGAGCAATACCCACCCCGACCCTTCTAGTTTTCAAGGCTGTTTCGATGATGCATGGCATTAATGACATAGGTGATATTTAATACCGAGTGATTTGCTAAACATTTCTTGTCTCTTCAAACCTGCAAAACCTTTTTAAAGACAATGCAAGGACAGGTTT
Organism: Camelus bactrianus; assembly: GCF_048773025.1. Lineage (NCBI taxonomy): Eukaryota > Metazoa > Chordata > Mammalia > Artiodactyla > Camelidae > Camelus > Camelus bactrianus. The sequence goes on from NC_133552.1 coordinate 20,247,315, forward strand.
TGAAATCTGCTTTTTTCCATCCTGAGTGAAATATGGGAACCAGGAAGTTAAAAATGAAGATGTCCAATGGTGCCAGGCTGAAAGGCCAGGAGCATCACACCGGCCTGCGGAAAATCTCAGGAAATCAGCCCTGGAAAATTGTCCTTTCCCCTTCATCCCCTGAGGCCAAAAAAAAGTGAAGTAAGGAATGAGAGGTTTTATCAAATTGGACTTCGCTTCATTCTTCTCACTCTATCATGAATTCGCCACTCTCCAAGGTAACCTCCCCTGAGATAATGCTTTTTAAATGAGATGTTCTTTCCCAGGCGTGTCTAGTCACAATTTATTGGTGATGGTGTGGAAAGGCTAAGAGTGGGAGATTCTGCCACTGATGCTTTTGAAACAGGCCTGAGGTGTTCTTAAATTTATTGAGGCTTTTCTGCTGTATGTCTGTCTGTGTATGCGGTCAATGGGGGTTTTTAAAACAATTTTTAAATGATTTTTTTTTAAAGTGCTTTGGTCTGATTATAAATTAAGGAAAGCTATGATTACCGTACAGAAATATACCATAAGGAAATCTTCAGAAAGGTATACAAAGATTTATTGACAAGGGAGTTAATCATTGTATTATTTTTAATTCCAAACCTGTAAACAACCTAAATGGTCAAAAATAGAGTTTAGAAAAATATAATTAGGCTGTGCAGTCATTAAAAATCATTTAAGGATATGGAATAGTGATCACAGGATATTAGGAGGGGAAATAAGGTTATAAACAGTAAGTACATTATGATCCCATTTGCTTTGAAATGTTTATTCATTTATTTATTTATGAAAAAGGATGATTTCCAAAAGGTTATAAATATGTTATAATTTTGGCATGATTCCCAGTGATTTTTATCTTCTTTATTTATTTATATATTTTATATTTTACAAAATGTTAGCCATCATTGTATATTACATTGAGAATCAGGAAAAAATGAATTTTTATAACTTTTAAGTTCAAACAAGCCAATTACCCCAATAACTAAAGAACTAGTTGTGTTCATAATGGTTAAGTCAACCCTTTGAGGAGCTGAGTCTTCCTGTTCTAAATGGAAGAAGTGAGGACTCTGTCTCCCTGGTAGCTGAAGATAGTGAACTTCTAACCAGGCTCTTTGTCTTTCAAGGTATTTGGCTTCTCAAAACATCTCTGGATGGGGGACAATTTGCCCCACCCAGGGTCTTTGTTCTCCATCTTCTTCTTGGGCCTGGAAGGCAGAAAGACACAGAGACTACCTACATCCACCTGGTCCATCCAGGTGCTGACCATCTACCTTGGAGCCCCTCTTCAAGGGTAAGAACACCACCATCATCCACCATCACTGAAAGGTGACATGGACCAGCACGTTCCAGACAAGGAACCTCAGGGCCAGTTAGATGAGGTGGTCAGAGTTCTGGAAAAGCACCTGTTTTCCTGTTTGTCCAACACTGCACACTTCTACTTTCATTTAAGGAAACCAGGACACATTTGCGTGAGAACATGACATGGTGACTATTTTCTGTGTTGAGGACTCCAGGTCTCCCTACCTACATTCCTTCCCACATGATTAGCCACTAAACCAGTGTTCCAGAGCTTAAATCTCAATGCCTGAGGTGTATCCACCCTCATCAACAAATTCTCATGGCAAATTGCACTTGGCAAAGTTGTAGGTTTAAAGAAATAATTGCACTTTTCCTGTCCTGAGGAATTAGAATCAAGGGAAAGTTGCATATCAACATGGGAGTATGAGCCTACTGTGGGTGGAATAAACTATGGGGGACATCCAGCTTTTTATTTTAAACTACTCTCTGCTATAAATAAGTAGAATGACTAGAATAATCTTAATCAATTTTATTGTGCAAAATTAAAATTCAAAAACATTTTTTATTGTATTCTCCCCACATCTCAAGACAGTGGGATTTAATAAATGTGGCTATTTAGAGATACCAATCAGCCATCACTTTTCATTTTTTCATAAAGATAGTGAGTTTAATGATACCATTATCTTCACTAGCTTCCAATGTAGGGAACCTAAGATTGATCCATTTCTCCCAAATCTTTTGTGTAGTAAGGTTTTATGCAAGTGGAAAACTTAGTGCTAACAGAAACAAATTTGACCACACTTTTTAAATTATAGGCTAATTGCTAATTCTGTGGTCATTCATTCCCATGCCATCAACTCCAACACAGGAAACTATGAGAAATATAACCACCGGTAAAATTAAACCTGCAATTATAGCACCAATTTCTAGGATATGTTGATTTTTCTCTATTTTGCAACACGTACACAGATATATAAAATTTTCTCATTTATTTCTCACATGTCGGTCCTGTAAATCCAGGGTTTGTCAGGTCATGGTGATTTTACAAAATTTAAGACAGTTTTTGATGCTGCTTATAGCCTTCCTTGTTACTTGATTTTTAATGTGAGGGTGATAACAAACTCAGTGTATTAGGACAGACAGTGTGCTGTATCCTACAGTGAGCTGTCTGCCTAGTGAGCAAAAAGTGATATGGTCCCTGCCCTTCTAGACCTTGCAGTTTAGCGACGGGGAAAGGGAAGGGAAGGGGGTTCCAAAGGACAAAGAATCGGGGGGTGGTCTTCTTGAGGTAAGGGTTGTCTGAAGTGTTCTCTGAAGGATGGGTCAATGTCAACCAAAAAGATGCAGAAAAGAGCCCTACAGGCAATGTAACTTACTTACATGTGCAAATACCCCACCTCATGAGGAAGAGGAGGTTTATTAAAATAGTGCAAAAAAGTATACTACACAGTTCCTGGCACATGGTTATGGTTAATAATGCTCACAATGTTGATGATAGTGGTAGTAATGGTGATGATGATGATGGCAATCGAGGTGGTGGTGGTGATGGTGAGGGTGGTAGTGGAGGCGGAGGTATTGGTGTGGTGGTGGTGATGGTGGTGGTGGTGTTGGTGGTGGTGATGATGACGTCAATAAGAAATATCTCCTTCCAAATTATTACCATGGGATTTTCTTTGTTGTGTTTACTGAATTATTCAGGGGTGCAGCGATAAATTGGGAGTTTAAGATTTGCAGATACTAGCTACTATATATAAAATAAGTAAATAAGGTCCTATTCTATAGCACAGGGTGCCACTGGGTTTTCTTAATCAACAGTAGAGCTGATTAACTGAGACTTATTCTTTTTCCCAGGTCCCAGCTCACTCTTTAGTGAAGGCTTTTATTCAAAGTGCATTTCCTTAAGGGCAGATTAGAAAAGGGAAAAGAAAGGAGAAGTAGTATCTAGATCATGGACATCTGAATAGTATTTCTTTTCTTTGTAAATTATTTTAGTGTAGTATTACAGGGCTTATTCAGCTAGTCTTTACAAATGGAAGAAAAAAACAGATGATCTGTTGTGTTCATTATGATATGGGTGCCAGTTTCTCCAAAGAAAAATCTAACTAGAGCAATTAGATGGGACATTTACCTAATAGTACAAGTTTCCCAGTAGTGCAGAACAAAGAAAACAATATTTCTTTGAGTAAATGATACTTCTTCCAAACCACGCCCCCTTCAGACCACTTCTGAGCCATCATTGTTAGTGGCAATGTGACTTTTCTAAGAGTCTTGCAGATGGTATGGAAATCATGGTCCACGCAGTTTCCCTGTTCACCTTCACGTTTACCAGCCGTCTCAAAGACTTAGGCACTTATTTTAAACACTCTGAAATGCTGTGATACAGTATGCAGTGTTCAATAGTTTGCATGGATGATTAAGCCCCCATCTGTGGCCTTCACCTCTTTCTACAGCTGCTATACATATAACAAGCTTCAAAGGATGTGAGAATCTGACAGTTACAAACAACAAATTTCCCACACCCTAAAAATTTCCCTAAAAGCCAAATAAAAACACACAGGAAGGTGGGGTTGCTCACCTTCATTATCTTTTAGGTAGATTGGCTATTTTCTATCAGAGCTCACCTGAATTTTTGATTATTTAATGTTTATTTCCAATAGGCTATTGCCTGAAAGAAGAGAAAATTATCATTGCAGGTATGATCTAGAGAAACTGCTATCTCCCTGCTGGGGCATGGGAAGTAAATGAATTCTTTAAAGAAGAGGTTCTAGGAGGAGCATCATTCCACCTAAATCCTGGAATTATGTGTCCATATGCAGAGATGCACCCCTCTCCGGGGCGCTTGGTGCGGAGAAGAGCCAGCTCTTTCTTTAGATCTCAGATGGAGTCTGTAACCGCAGAAGAATCGTTAAAAACCATTGCCCAGCAGTGTCCTCCTTTTGCTATTCTTTCCCTGGACAACTTTTAAACACCTAGAAAAATACTTTCAAAGGGCAGCACCCAGGGGGAAAGGTATAGCTCAAGTGGTAGAGCGCAGGATCAGCACCCAGGAGGTCCCAGGTTCAATCCCCTGTAACTCCTCCAAGCAGAAATCAATGAAGAAACCTAATTACCTACTCCCCTCAGAAAACAGACAATACAAGCAAAGGGCAGCACCCTGTTGAACTGCTCATAAATGATGTCTGAGCAACATCATGCACAAGTATAAAAATGATATGATTGTTAAATAGTATCAGTAGAATGGACCGAGAGATGATCACAGTAAGTGAAGTAAATCAGACAGAGACAGACAAATACCATATGATATCACTAATACCTGGAATCTAAAAAAAAAATGATACAAATCTTATTTACAAATCAAAAATAGACTCATGGACATAGAAAACAATGGTTCCCAAAGGGGAAAGTGAGAGGGAGGGATAAATTAGGAGTTTGGGATTAACAGATACGCACTACTATGTATAAAATAGATAAACAACATGGACCTACTGTATAGCACAGGGAACTATACTCAGTTTCTTGAAATAACGTATAATGGAAAAGAATCTGAAAAAAAAAAATGTATGTATATTTATGGCTGAATCACTCACTTTGCTGTACACCTGAAACTAACATTGTAAATTAACTACACTTCAATAAAAACAAAATTTAAAAAAAAAGTGTCAGTAGAATAAAGTCCAAAAGAATAATTGTCTGATCATCAGAAGATATCATCAAGAGGGGAAACAGATAAATTGGAATATATGACTATTTAATTTTTTTTTCAATTATTATTTTTAAAAATGTCAAAACCTCAGGGTGTGTGTGTGTGGCTTATTGTGTGATAGCCCTCAGACAAAATTCTCTTCAGTTGACATACAGGACAGGAATTTGAGTGCTGTAGAAAAATCACCACATTTGCTGATATCATCTTTTTTCCAATTGTCATGGTCTGTGAATTTTTGGAGTCATAATTTCTTTTCCCGCACTTAGTCCTTCGATGCCTTGCTCATTTTTTCCAGTGATCCTCATCCCTCCGTGGTTATAATTCTAAAGTTCCATCCAAGGTGGGATGCTATGGATGATAACTGAGTTCATGAGCACCTATGAGTGGTAACCTGTACTGGAGACTTAAACTAGGAATTCTGCAACAAAATGAAATGGGGAGGGGGGTTCCTTGTTTGTTTATATGAGGTGATGCTATTTACTCGCCTGTAAGGATGTAAATGAATGTTTTGGATTCTTTCCCTGCAAAAGTAAAAAATTTCACTGAGCTTCCATTATTGTGTAATATACCTTTTCAAGATGTCTTCATTAATTATAATGATGTGCCTTTGAAAAATGATAGAAAAGGGTTATTTCTAAGGAAGAAGACAAAAAAGAAGGAGGAGGAGAAGGAAGAGGAGGAAGAGAAAGAGGAGGGAGAAGGGGAGAAGGAGGAAAGAAAAGGATGCCCAATGGCAAAACATTTGCTACACAGCCTTCCTTCAAAGAACATCCTGGGCCAATATGCACCAACATCTTGGAGCTGTATTTCTGTCTCTGTCTGTGGGGAGGAGAAACAGAAAACGAGAGAAAGAAGCCAGGTGAGAAGGCTTAGTCCTCTCTGTCGTGCTCTGGATGGAGTCGTCTTGGGAAAGGGACACATGGAAACAGATCCCCCAGAGTGCCAGGCTGAGCACTGAGACTATTTACAGGGAAATTCTCTAAAGCAAGAGTTCTAGGAGGAACACACTATATGCATAGGTACATGCTTTTCCCCTGGGGAGAGGAGACACAGCTTTCTTTCTACATTCATGTATTCCATGACCTCAAGAAACTTGTTAAGATAAATTGCTTAGGGTTAAGTCTTCCCAGAACCTCTCTTTCCAGAAGCATCCAAGTTGCTCTGCCTCTTCCAAGCCCTAATTACAACAGAAGGGGGAGAAGCAACACTTAGGGGTACTGGAACAGCTCTTTCCTGAGGGTGATCCCTAAGTAGCTTGTATCCATAGCCTCGGTCTCCCTAAGCTCATATCCTAACCTGGTTAACAAGACGAGAATTCAGATGAACTGTACAGTTCTGTGCGGGTGGTATTCGGCAGTTTTCCAACACCCTCTCCCATTTGCTATGTCGTTTGTTCTTCACACACCTCTGGAGATAAGTAGGTCGCCTGGCCATTAGTTCCTATTCACAGAACAGGAAATTGAGGGCCAGAGAGCTAAAGTATCTGGCTCAAGTTCACAGGCGGTGGTGGCCTGCTGGGCTGAGAATGTAGGCCTCCAACTCCTGGGTCAGTGTCTGTTCGGCTGCAGCAACCCCGCCCCCAGTTGTATTATGTGCAGGAATTCAAAGAAGGGTAAGACATGTCAACCCACAAGGAAGTTAAAACCTAAACACAGTTTTGTTTTGTTTTCCTCCTAGAGGCCAAAAGATGTGATTAATCCCCTCCACCCAACCCTACGCCTGTCCCTGTAACAATCAAAACCACATAAAGGGAAGCACTGCTCATCCCAGACAACAAAGTAGCCAGAACTTATGCTGCCAGGAAACTCCAGGAAGATCTGAAAGGCAAACAAACAAACAATGCTCCTCATCTCATTTTGAACATGCATCTTTGTTTTGAAAGAACAGGGTCAGAAACTTGCTGAGAGGGGAAATCATATTCCTTCAGTAAATTTGTATTGTATGAACACAAACTTTTTAGAAATAGGTTTATTTACTAGAGTCTGTGATAGAAAGTCTTACCAGCTCTAGTTCTTCACCTCTCCCTTTATCCACACTCTTTTCCACGTAACTGTACAATGGACATTCAATTTGGGCAGGGGAGTCCTCTGTGATTCTTGGTTTTGAGTTTGGACATATGACTTCCCTTGGCCAATAGAATAAGGCCAAAGTCATACTGTGCCCATTCTGAGTCAAGGCCTCAAAAGGCCTTGTGTGTTTTCTTAGCCTCAGGTACTTCTGCCATCACCTTGAGAAGACCATGCCAGACTAGCGCACTGGTACCCAGAATAGAAATCTGGACATTTGGGATGGAGCTGCACCAACCAAGTCACCCCCGCTGAGCTGGGTCTACATCAGCCAATCTCCCAAAAGACTTCTCTCTGAAGATGTCTCCAAGGCCAAACCATCAGCTGTGCTTGTTACAAAGTGAAGTTCTTTTCATAACCAATCATTTATTTTTGATCCCAATGCAGCAGATTCAATTTTAGTTGAACTTTCCTGTTGAAGTTTAATAAAGATATTTCAACACTCCTAGTTTTGTTTTTATGAGATGCTTTTATAGACGGAATAACCAGATTTACCTGGGGCAAAAGGGGTTCTGGCCCAATTATGAACTGGACTGTTAACCAGTATCTCATCTTCCATACCCACCCATTGTTTTTGTCAACTTGAAATGTGTTTTTAGGGAGATAGAATCATAATGAGAACAAACTACAGACATACCTCAGAGATACTGTGGTTTCAGTTGTAGACCACTACAATAGAGCAAATATCACAATAAAGCAAGTCACATGAATTTTTTGGTTTCCCAGTGCGTATAAAAGTTATATTTACACTCTACTTTAGTCTGTTTAATGTGCAATAGGCTTGTATCTTTAAAAATGTTATACATATCTTATTTAAATTTTTTTTCTAGCGGAGGTTCTGGGGATTGGAAAATGCATGTATCTTAATTTAAAAATACTTTATTGCTGAACAAAGCTTACCTTTATCTGACAACACAGGGTTGCCACAAACCTTCAATTTTTGAAAAATACAACATCTACAAAGGGCAGTAAAATGAAGCACAATAAAATGAGGTATGTCTGTACTGAGTTGATAAATAGCCTAAGATAAAAAACTGGAGTCCATCAGAAAGCCTTGAAAATTCTAAGGGAAACTTATTTGTAGCCAGCTAAATTATCATTTGAGCGTATAGGTTGATAAAGTCCTTTACAGATATATAAGAACTACCTGAGAATATGACTCAGCAAAATAATGGAGTAAATTGAGAAATATGAAATCATAAGATCCAGGAAACAGCATGTCCAGTCCAGGAGGGCAGTGAAGGAAAGACTGAGGATGGCAGCTATACAGCAGACCTTGAGAACTACCAGATGGGATCTTAGAGGGGAGATATAAATCCTATGGAGAAGCTCTCCAGGGGGGGATAAAAAAGTCAGTATGATGGCATATTGGAGAAAAATTAAATATGAGTAGAATTTTTTGTAAAGAAAGTAATTAGAAATCTAGGGGGAAATCTGTACAAGAAAGAGACTCACAATATAAGACTTGATTCTGTAGAGAATTTTGTTTACATAATCATAATATGATAAACCTCAATTGATATTTTTTAACAAAAATAGTGATTAACAATATTAGAAGGCATGGAAGAGGCAGGAATAGAACAGAAATAGTCAAATCCTCACCTATCTTAGCAAGAAATAATGTTTACAGTGGATAAATTAGGAAGTAGTGGCACAAATATATTCTTCATGAATATGACTGTAAGTACCATAGGAAGTAGCTACAACTTAAATTATTTCTTGAGTGAGAAGAAATAGGTGGATAAATAGAGCTCTGTTTTTATGTTTATGAGATTTTTCAGTATTGTTTGATGATTTCTTTAGTGTGTACATTATTACTGTGATTGTGAAAGGAGAAGAGGCAGTGGCATTATGCCTGAAACACAGAAAGTGAGGGAGAGAGGAGTACAAGGTGAGGCTGGAGAGGTTAAGGAGTCAATCTGGGGTCTTGTAGACCAGGTGTACCATCTTGATCTTCAGTGGAAAGTCGCTCAAGATTCTGGAAGTATGTGTGTGTGTATGATAAAATAATTTCAAAAAGCACCCTGGCTGCAATGTAGTCATGGCTTTGGAGGGATATAAGAGTGTATGAGGCGAGACCAGTTACATAGCTATTATTGTAACTAAGATGAGATGTGGAGGCAGCTTATACCGACTAGTAGAAAAACACTTTTGTTTGTATTCAGCCACTGAGGTTTTTGTGTTGTTTGTTACTGCACCATAACTACCTACCCTGCCTGAAACCAAAATGCTTCTTCCAAAATGCTCTGCAAAATTCCTACTCCTAGTTATTTATATACTAGAAGCAATTTATCTCTCTAAGTTTTAGTGATCCTGCTTTGTGACTTCCTCTGTTCTGACACTTTATGTTTTCTGGGTCAGCTGACTCTGTTTTCTACCATCAGTCATATGAAGATGGCTATTTCTTTTCCAGATCTGTACCAAAAGCAGGGCACTGGGAATGGTCCATTCCAGGTGCAGCAAATAAGGGGGTGAATTGTATGTAGTTAATTTTAAAACAATAATAAAACCAACTAAAAATCAGTTTGCATTTTATTGTCACCACGTGGCTGAAATGCAAGAGAGTGTAAAAGTGTCCATTGCATGGTATGCGCGGGAAACTTACCAGAGATAAATAGCCAAACCACCTGGGATACACGAATTCATTCATTTATTCACTCAGCACCTCTTATGTGCAACACCCAGTGCTATGCACTGCAGATGAAGTAGCAAGCAGTCCTGACACAGTCGCTGCCCTCATGGAGTTTATACTCAGGGTGGAGGAGGAGGAATCTAGCGAGTGTGCAAGTTGACATGAAAGGCATTTCTTGAGAAGATGACATTTGAGTTGAACTGATTGATAAGGAAGAGGCAGCAGTGGAGGATCTAGGAGAGCATTCCAGGCAGAGTGAACATCAATACAAAGCCTTGAACAAGGCTGTGTCTGCAGCACTGTGAACAGGGCGAGAGTGGAGACAGACAAGGTGAAAAGAGGGGCTGGGAGCAAACACTATGCAGGATCTTGCAGGTCATGAGAAAGAATCTGAGCTTTAATCTGGTTGCAAAAAGGAAGCACTGGAGAGCTTCAGGCAGGAATGTTATATGATTTAATGAAGAAAGACCCCTCTGGCTGCTATGAGGAGTGTAGAGAAGCAAGAAAGAGAGCAGAAACCAGGTCGGGGACAGTTGCTTGATCCAGGTGAGGGATGAGAGACTTAGCAGTGGATATGATGAAAATGGCCAAATTCAAGAAACATTTTGGGGGTAGAGAAGAGAAGACTCACTGATGAACTGAATATTGGCTGTGATGAAAGACAAGACACATAAATGACTCCTGGTTAAAATGATGGATTAAACAATTGAGTGAGTGATAGGCATCAGTTTCTGAGAAATTTTCTTCAGAGCTTTTGCTCTGCTAAACTAGAAAAATAAAAAGCTAACCCCTCTTCCCCAACTACCTTTTGCATTAGCAAAAAACAAACAAACAAACAAACAAAAAACCTAAAGAAACACAATGAAAAATATTTCTAGTTAATTAATATTATCATATTATTCAGGCTACTGGACAATATCATAGATCAATCTTCTGGGAATCACCATCCAGGAGCATCCAAGACTGAACTCAAGACGAGCGATTTGATTGGCCCAAGGTGACATCATGATTCTATTTCAGAATAGAACTTGGGATCTGGGTGTCAGTGCCCAGAGCCTGAGGTCTGGCTGCCCACTGGTCTCTAAGCCCTGGAGGGAGCCATGCTGTGTAGAAACCATTCTATGAGCCGATAAAAAGCTCACATGGCTGGGCCTTGGGTCAGACGGTTGTGTAACGCAGGCCATAGTGGCAGCAGAGGTAAGACTAGAAACCAGAAAATATATGCCAGTGTGGTCTGACCCCTCGCTGGGTTCACACGAAAATCCCATCTGCTTTCCAGAAAGTAGTGGTACAAACCATTATTCCTGTTCACAAGCTCTCTGGGGCAGTTCTTCAAGGACACAGTCCTCTTTTGCACTAGAGATTATTTGAAAAGTAAACAACATAAGATACCACTATTTAAAGAAAGTCTGCGGCTCTAACATCCTTCTCAGAAACAGTTTGTTGTTGCACAAAAAGGGGCTTCATCACAAAAAGTTTTATTCATAAATCTACAAAGAAGGCGGGGACCGTGGGTGGTCTGGCCACGCCTTGGAGACAGAATTAAACAGTTCCATTCCCAAAAGGCAACAATGAATTCCAGAAAAGATGCCTGCTATGAAAATGGATTTTTGCCTACTACCAGCTTACAAGAGAGTCCTCACGTGTCTAACCCTGTGTAACAATCTGAGGCTTTCATAGGGCATGGCATTTATTGTACATCAGTACACTCTGCAATTCAACAAATTGCAATGGCAATTTTCCTTTTTAGTGCATGTCTCTAGCACTGTGCCTGGAGCTGAAGGTTCGTGGGGCCTTAAGTCGATCCCCTTAGCATTAGCCCACTCCCTCTGAGTGTGTTGAAGGCATCTCTGCCACCTGGCTTATAGCAGGTGGCTTATAGCTTGATTAAGTCACCGTTACAGGATAAAGAAACATCTCAGATTGTAGAATCACACTAACACAAGGTAAGATGGAGCCACAAGATCATATCAATGCAATTCACGACAGTCATACATGTGGAGTGCACACACGTACGCATACACAGTACCTACACTACAGCAGGTCCATGAGCTAGCAGACAGTATATCGCTGTGGTTAAGGGCTTGGATTCTGGAGACGGACTGCCCAAGCCCAAGCCCCACTTCTCTCACTTACTAGTTGTATCTGTGAAGCCTTGGCAAGTCTCTCTCTTTTTTTTTTTTTTAGGTCCATCCATGTTGTTGCAAATGGCAGGATTTTATTCTTTTTATGGCTGAGTACTATTCCACTGTGTATACATACCACATTTTCTTTTTTTTTTTAACATTTTTTATTGATTTATAATCATTTTACAATGTTGTGTCAAATTCCAGTGTTCAGCACAATTTTTCAGTCATTCATGGACATATGTCTCTTAAGTGAAATGACAACAGAGTATATTTCATAGGATTGTTGAAATGACTAGGTGAATTAATGCACGTAAATGGCACAGAACAGCGCCCTGGCAGAGTGGGCACTGTGTAAACATTTGCTGTTGTTACAGTTACACTGCATGTTTTTGTCTAAGGTCACGTGCCGTGAGTGTTTCTTTCACGACTTTGTGCGCCACGAGAAATCATCTTAAGAGGGTAGGAGAAACTAACACGCACTGAGCTTCTATTACATACCAGGCAGGCACTGTTCTGCAGAACGTAGATGCACTGTCTCTAAGCCTGGATCATCCTTCCCAACTGCAGTAGCCCACGACCCAGGTCGGGAGAAAGTGTGCTGTGATCCGGGCACTTAGCACAGCCTGGCAATGACCTCAGCCTCCCTTCAGAACCTCACTGTACCTTGCTGGCTGTGTGACCTTGGGCAAGTTGCCTCAGCCCTCTGAGCCCTCATTTTCTTATCTGTAAAAGAGATGTCAAACCTAATTCTCACAGTGCCTGTGAGGATCAAGTGAGTTTATGTATGGCTATTAAGGTGGCTAGTACACACACAAAAATAAAATAAATGAGCAAATATAACAAAACAGAAAGAGGCTCACAAACACAGAGCACAAACTAGTGGTTATCAGAGGAGAGAGATTAGAGTGAGGGGCAAAACAGGTGAAGGGATTAAGAGGTACAAACTGCCAGGTATAAAATAAGTAAATTGCAAGGATGTATAGCCCAGGAATATAGTCAATATTTTATGAGAAGTTTATATGGAGCTTTATCTATACATATATTGAATTATTATGATGTACACCTGAAACGAATATAATATTGTAAGTCAAATATACTTCAATAAAAAATTAAATTAAAAAAATAATAAAGTGGCTGGAACAGTGCAGGTTTTTAAAAGTAATGTTACTCCTATAATTACTTGTTAGCTTTTCCCTCCCAGGGAACTTGTAGGCGTCCTTGGAAGACCTCAAGGCCAATAGTCGTTTTACTATTTAAACATGATTTGCTATCATTCTTTCATGGAAAAATGAATAACATTTTAAGTCATTATATGTAGAATGAAAGAAAGAAAATTAATGTTTGTTAAATTTCCACAGGCATGAATACTGAGCATATATTCAATGTTCAGCCTGATACATTTGACGATTTTCTTTCATTTTTCCTATAGCTTTTCTTTTTTTTTAACCAGAGAAAAAGAATTAACTGAGACAGAGAGAAAGATGGGACAATTATCAGCACTTCTGAGATGACAGGGAGGGATGGCCTTTCTGGTAACCTGTGGGGGCTTATCCTATTCAACCACTAAGTCAACCTACGACTTTCGGAACCAAATCTCAAGGCTTTGAGGGATATGCACCTTACAGTTCTGAAGATACGAGGGCTGCAAAATGGCGGCCGTTCCAAGGAGCTTGGCTGTTCATTTTGGTATCACTGGCCTTTCCTTTTGGTTCCAAGGCAGCAGTGGGAATGGGTAATTATACGATATATTTAAATTAAAGACCTCAGACCTATAAACATGCCTGTATTTACCATAGCCTCGTACTTGACAAGGGACTGGCCATAGTATACAAGGCCAGTTGATGTCACTGATGATTACATGTATTTGTGCTGGATTGGGTAGCAGGAAATGCCAGAGACCAACCAGACTAATATGAGGTGAAGACTGAATAAGACTGGCATCAGAATGGTAGGTACTTGGCAGGACAAATGCGCACTGGGGGCCAGGAGGGAGAAGCCAGCAGGGACAAGGCATGGGTCTGGACAGAGATAACATCCAGTACTCTTCACTGGAAGAGGTCACTTTTTCAGTCTTTTAAACATGATGCACCTTTCTGATGACCCAGCAAGATTACTGGGGCTCCCTGTCCCAGCAGGATTACTTAGTACCAAAGTCACAGCCAAACCAATCAGGAATTCATCCCTTTAACAAATATTTATTAAGTACCTACTATATGAATAAAATATGTCAAATTTCCATGACCTAATGGTGCTTACATTCTAGCAAGGGGAGAGACAGATAATAAACAAGTAAATTATTTAATATATTGGAAAATTAAAGCACTAAGGGAAACAAAAAGGAAGGCAGGGTAAGGAGGATTGGGAAATTAAGGGGAGGGCTACAGTTTTAAATATAGTCATCAGGGTAAGTCTCATTGAGAAGATGATTTTCAGCAAAGACTTTAAGGAGGAAGGGAGTAAGCCATGTGGTTGTCGGAGTCAAGGGTGTACCAGATGGCCAGAACTGCCAGTGCAAAGATCTTGAGGTGGGGTGTATTCAAAAACGTCAGTATGGCTGGAGGGCAGAAAGGAAGGAAGAGAGCAGTAGGAGGTGACATCACAGAGGTAACAAGGGGGTTGACCAGACCACCAAAGTCTGTAACAACTTGAATTCTAATTGAGTACAATGTGGAGCCATGCCGGGTTTTGAGCAGAGGAGTGATACTATCTGGCTAATATTTTTAAAAGATTAAGAGGCCATTGCACTAATCTGGGTCAGACACAACGGCAGCTCAGACCAGAGTGGTAGGAGCAGAGGTGGTGAGAAGTGGTCAAGTTCTGGATAATTTCTGAATCAGGATTTTTAATGGATTAACTGTGGGATGTGGCAGAGAAGAATCAGAAAGGGCTCCAAGGTTTTCGTCCTAGACAGCTGGAAGGTTGAAGTTACTATCTATTGAGATTTGGAAAGAGCAAGTTTGGGGAAAGATCACAAGTTGAATTTTGGACATGATAGATTTGAAATGGTTGTGAGATGTGCTGGAGGAAGTATAGACATTTGTGTAGGATAATCCTGGGGTTCAGAAGGGAGGTCTACACTGGAGACACAAAGGCAAAGTCTCTGTGGCAGGATGAGATCTCTAACAGAGGGTTGCTGACCAAAAAGATAGGATACTCCAACTTTGAAATTTAGCCAAGGAGAAGGAACCCACAAAAGAGCTAAAAGACCAGAGGGAGGGTATAACTCAGTCGTAGTGTGTGTTTAGTGTGCATGAGGTCTTGGGCTCAATCCCTAGCACCTCCACTAAAAAATAATAGTAAACAAATTATTTAAAAATAAATAAATCTCCCCCTTAAAAAAAAAAGCTTTCTGATTGACCAGTAAGGCAATTTCTTGAAGAGCAGGAAGGAGAAAATTCTCATCTGGCAGGAGGGAAGCTGTCTTTAGAGTTTGAAATATATGATTTGGGGTGATGCGATGTGATCCTTGTGTTTGGCTCATGGTGGTTTCGTGGAGGCTTGGGGGTTGGGGAAAGCAGCCTGGATTGTGTTTTTGTGTGTGTGTGTGTTTCAGCGTATTTGGATTATGTGGCTGGGTGAACCTACATGCCCCAAGAGATAACTCGTGACCAGGGAAGCCCTCTGAGTAAGGCTCTGGGGACATCTCCTTCCATTCACCGGAGAGGAAGAACACTTTATTTTTCATTTTGAGATTATTTAAAAAATAATTTCCTAATCGCTTCTGAATCTGAGGCCTAGGAGACAGTCTACAAAAGCCTTTTTCTTCTGAACTCACTGTATCCAGCTCTTCTCCAGGGAAGGGAGTTTAGTAAGGTGCTTATTGACAATTACATGCTATTCTATTGTCTTTTGAATAATATTCCTTCCTCTTCATTAATTTAGGCCCCTTCTATCATTTTTGTTCCAAGTGATGTATTATTCCCTTCCTGTTATCTGGCCACACAGTTGAGAGTTATGTCCCATCCCATTTAGAGAAATTTGCTCACCAAACTGACACAGCCCCAACATCAAAACTTAAAGATGTCCTCTCCATGAAAAGTCCCCTCCATGGGAACAATTTAACATTTATTTGGTCACACAGGCAGAGGGTATTTTTTATAAACTGAGATTTTATCTTTCAGGTTTTTCCTGCGTCTGAACTATGCAAAAGACGTAAATTCTTCTATTTCCTCCCCCGTGTACTTAACAAACATTATATAGCAACTATGACGTGATTCGCCAGACCTAAGAGCTTGACAAGACACTCATTATTTCAACAGCCCATGAGGCTGGGACTGTTATCGTCATCGATACCTTTTATTTTGTAGACGAAGGCAATGAATTACAGAGAGTCCATTTACTTGCAAAGGACACAGGATGAGTAAAAAGCAGAGGCAGGATTTGAACCCTATCAGTTGGGCTTCAGAGCCCCTGGGCTTAATCACCCTTTTTCACTGTGCTTCTTAGGGTAGTTTCCCACCATGTGAGCTGCTTCTGTTTTCTTTGGTATGATCGGAACTTCGTATCTGGGATGTCTGAATCACCCTTTAAGTTCACAAAACAGCATCTGAAAAATGGGTGACCAAACCCGCTCTGATGATGATGTGGTGAGCCAGTGAGACCACTGACCATAAAACAACCAAATGAGGGGCCACACAGATGGAATCACCCGGTCGGCTCCCTCTATCTGAAGGCGGCAGACCTTCTCCATGCTACTAGCAACTGATTTAGCTACTGGTATTTCAAACACATTTAATCTAGAAGTGACTGTTTTCATACACTCAGGAATAAGTCCGTATAGAGGTTAAAAATGCTTAATCTACTTTTTCTCAACTTGATTTTGTAAGGGAACGCCTCATTGCAAGCAACTGGATTAGAAAGCAGTGTCGATGAGAGGGTTCAGTCCCTGGTAAGGTCTTTCCTTTACACTCTGTCCAGTGTGACAGCAGTAGCAGCAGCAAGTGTCCTGTTTCTGCAGATATCTGATTCTCATCCCATAGCCAGCATCATAGTCTCCCCCCGCTGAACCAGCTCCACAGTGCCTGAAGGCTTTGCAGGTGTTCCTAGCATAGCCAAGTTTGAAATGTTTGCTTGTTCGATGGCGGTGCTGACTCAGCAGTCTATCATGGGGCCTGAGAGTCCACATTTCTAACATCCTCCCGGGTGATGCTCATCTGCCCAGCTCAATTTCAGCAGCAAAGCTGTGGTTCTCAACCTTGGCTGCTCTGCTGGAAATGCTTGGGAAACTTTGAAAAATACTGTTGCCTGGATCCTGTCTTCAGAGAATCTGCCTTCACTGCTCTAGGGTGTGGCTCGCACAGCCAGATTTCTCAAAGCTTCTCAGGTGAGCTAGTGTTCAGCCGTGATTCAGACCCACTGCTGTGGTTTAAATCAGTGGTCCTCAAAAATGTGGTCCCAGACCAGCAGCATCAGCACCTCCTAAGAACAGCTTAAAGGTGCAAATTATCAGTCCCACCCTAGACCTAGATCAGAAACTCAGGATGGACCAACATCTGTGTGGTGACAAGCCCTCATGGGATGCTGATGATCACACAAGTTTGAGAACCACTGGTTTAGGGGCTCACAGAATGTATTTTTTCCACTTTTCTATCTTTCCCCCCATTTTCCCTCCCCTCTTTTCCTCTTCCTCTCTCCCCTCTCCAACCCTCCAACTCCTGTTTGCAAACTGTTTGAATTTAGTAGTGCTGTGCCAAAGTACACTGACAAAAAGCTGAGTGTCTAAAAATGGGGGTGGAGAAAGCAATCCAGTTGATGCCATCACATAAATACGTGGGTCACCTTGATAGTTGGCAGCTGGCCACTTCCAATCTACTTAGGTACTGTGTACCCTAAGCCAGAGTAAACCTGATGCAAAAAAATTTTGTAAATCCTTTGGTTACACAGATTCACATTTCTAATTAAAACCAGTAATGTCACACTGTATAATAAATGGAAGGAAACGAAACAAGAATTGTTTTAGCATATGCTGTTGCCAGTCACCGTCTAGTAGTTTTAATGAGTGATAGGTAGGTCTGTTCAATCAGAATGTGCCTGAGCCCAGGCCAAAGCAGTGCCACTGTCATTAAACTACCAACCAGTGAGCCTCAGTGTAAGATCCAAACTCCTTACCAAGAGGACCACAACCGTCACCTCTCAGCATCCTCTCCTCATCCCTGGTGCTCCAGCTGCACCGACCTCCTTTTTGCTTCCCAGGCTGGTCCCTCTTCCCCAAGTGCTTTTTACTCACACATCCATCCATTCATTCTGCACATATTTATTGAGATCCTACTATGTGTTGGGCTCTGCAGGCACTGCAGACGCAGCAGTTAACACACACTCACGCCGGCTGGGAGACTTTTCCCCCTTCCCTGTCCTGATTGGCTCTCCATCCCCGCCCCACCCGCAGTCTCCATCCCCACGCTTGCTTTACTGCATTCATAGATTTACCTTAATTCTTCATTCTATTTACGTGTGTGTTGTGTTTCTCCCGTACCAGACTTTAAGCTACGAAAATCAGAGACGCGAGGGGAGGGGAGTGGCAGTCAGTATACTTTTCTTGAGAGAATAAACTGAGTTTAGTCAGGTTTAGTCGATAGTTTTCTTAGAGGACAGTGGAGCAAGGGCTCTCTTTCATAGAACAAAGTGGTCCGTCACCTTTCTGAGCCCCGGACGTTGCTGTAATTTCAGATGTCAACGAATCACCATTCAGAAGGTTACTTTAAACTGGTGCTAAGCACAAAATAAAGTATTGAAACCATCATTTCACTGCTTAAACCAAACAGGATTACTGAGGTCCCTAAAATTGTTTTCTCTCATCTTCCGATCTGATCCTTCCCAAAGGAAATAGATAAGAAATATACCTTCTGTGTCACCTGAGAGCACAAATTCGGTACCTTAGAAAGTGAAAGAAATTATTTCCTCTCAACAACTAGCTCTTATTTTATTTTATTATTATATTTTTACTTGTGGTAACAACTGACTGATTCAAAGTCATTGACTGAAAGTAGAGAGTTGTCAGGTTCCATTACGCTTCTGGATAAAAATGCATTAAAATGTGAGTCAATTCAGGTTTAACCAAAAAGAGGAAGGAATGCTTCCCAAATAACCCCATTTCTGATGGCCATTTAATTCAATGTATTCACTTAACATTACCACCCCCCAAATTACAAATGTCCCTCCACCACGGGTAGGTTACCCGAGTAAATTGATATATGTGAGGCCTTTTCACCACTTTCTTCCTTTGGGTTCACAATCCAAAAGCATTTGCTCATAGTAGATGAGTGTAACATAGACACATATTTGTAAGTTTACTTCATAGTCAACCACAAGGTAAATGCATTTGTTGATATTTAAAACCCCAAATGCCATATCATAACTTTACACCATTAAACCTGCCAAAATTATGTGTTCTTTCCTTCCTGAATGTACAATCCTAAATGACCACTTCTTTTTTTCTTATTTACTGCACGTATTTTTAAATTTACCTATATGTACTGTTCATTGTTTCTAAGAACGTTTAGAGCTTTAGCTTTTTAAACTTAGTTAGCAAAGGAATAAAGCCAACCACAAAATAAGAAGTGATTCAAAAAGATACATACACCCCACTATTAACAACAGCATTATTTACAATTGCCAAGATATGGAAACATCCTAAGTGCACATCGATAGGTGAATGGATAAAGAAGACAGCATATATGTAATCCTAAATGACCACTTCTTAAGTAAAATAAGAACGTCAGGCTTGTTTGTCCTGCGCGAGACAAATGATACGAATTCTATTATTTTATCAGGCTTTGTTTTCAGTCAGACGATTTCAGTCTCCTGCGACACAGTCAAGCTAAAGTGTTTTTCTAGTACGTTCTCCTGGCTTCTGACTCACGAGAGGATCAGATACTCTAGTGATTATCTTGCAGAAGCTCCCTCATTGCTTTTGGAAACAGGCCACAGATGAAGTAAGAATAACCACACTGACAAAGTAAAAACGCTAAACCAGCAATCCAGTATTATGACAACAGATCACATCTTGGTTTGAAAAAGCAGAGGTGGGATTCTGGCTTTTTTGACTTTGTATATACACATACCATTTCCCTTGGGACTCTGCCCTATCTACTACCAATAAATCTTCAAGAAAGATCGTTCTAAGCTTTCCCCAAGGACCGTCAGGAATGACTAACTGAGTGGAGTTGACAAGACATGAGAAATTTCCCTTCAAAAATAAATATTTCCATTATGCTTCCTTGGGGGATACATGAGGTCAGGCTATGTTATACAATTTCTCTTCACAGCGTATGATCTTCTAATTTTCACCACAATTATTTCTCTTCAAAACGTATTAGAGTGCTTGCCAGAATGTTCCTTTCAAATTTATTTAGCATAACTAAAAACGAAAAGGCAACCCAAATGTCCAACACCAGGGGATTGGCTGAACACAACATGATCTACACATAGCGGTGGAATATGATGCAGACGTTAAAATGATGCTCTAAAAAGGTATTAATGTGGAAAAATGTTTATTTCATATTGTCTATTGAAGAGAACATATTAAATAATTATCCGTATTATAACATCTATAAGAGAAATAACGTTATGGTTATAATGTATGAAATTATGTATGTATTATAATGTAGGAGACATATTTTATAATGTATAAAATACATTATAACATGTACATATGACACATTTCTTTGCTAAGGCTTTTCTGGACCTCAGACTACATCATGCCCTCTTGTGAAACATCCTCCTAACATGCTGCATTTTCCTTTCATAGCACTTACCAGAATTGTAAAAGAATGTTTAATTGCTTAGTTGTTGATTTTTGCTTTCCCACTTAAATATAACCTGCTGGAGGGCAGGGACATGTCCATCTCATACACTGCTGTATCTAACTGCATCAGGTTTTGCTAAGCAGCTCAAAATCTATCTATTGAATGAAAGAGTTAGTAATTGACTAATTAATTTACACAGAAAAAAAGTCTGGACACATATATATCAAAATGTTAACCATGACTCTTCTGTAGACAGTGGGATGACAGATGATTTTCCTTTTTTTTAATACTCTAATTTTTCAACGATGGTTATCACTTTTTAGTAAAAATGACCTGATGGAATTGTAAAACTTGAAATTGTTTTAGTCGGCTTTTGCTGTGATAAAGCTTCGATCAATTCCAAAGTATCAGTCTTACAACAATAAGTCTTCATTTCTCACTCAGTGTCTGTGGTGGGTAGCTGCAATAACTCTGTTCCACACTCCAGGTCAAGTTCAGGTCTTGTTCATAAGTCTTCTCCTACAGAGAACAAAGCAGAGGATAGTTCCTACCTGGCACATGCTGTTCTCATGGCAGAAGGCAGAGCATAAGAGGGACCAGCAGAAACATGCAACGGCCATTAAACCCTCTGCTCAGAATTTGCACTGGCCCTTATGCTCACCTACCATTGGCCAAAACAAGTCACATGACCAACCCCAAAGACATGGAGCAAGGATGTATATCTGCCTCCTGTGAGGCATGGAAAGTCAACATGACAATAGGAAAAAATGCATTATTATAGAGAGAGAAAAAAAGGTTTGGATACAATCATCCAATCTATCACAATATCTAATATTCTCTAACAAAATAAGGTCAGTTCTAAGTGAGCAAAGTTTAAATCTAAAAGTTAGAATCACAAATATTACCAAGCTTTGAAAATGAGGGCTGAATCCCTGAGCCAAAGAACAGCTTTTCAAAAACACGTATCAGTACAGATAATCAGCACAGCCTCAGAAGGTAAGGGAAGCCATATGGCATTGAAGAACAAGCCGAGGTACCACATCAGTTGTTGTGTGTGGAAACCGTTGCATTAATAGCCTTCAATGATTTACACCAGATCGTATATCCCTGTTAACCAGTGATTCTCAACTGAAGGCAATTTGTCACCCAGAGGTCATTGGCAATGTCCACAGACATGTTTGGTTGTCATGACCTGCAGGTTATGGAGAGGGTTGTTGCTGACATCTGGTAGGTAGGAGCCAAGGATGTTGGTGAACATCCTACAACACACAGGACAGCACCCATCACAAAGAATTTTCCAGGCCTAATTATCACCTTTGACCAGGTGACTCCTCATGGACTGATTTAAGATTCCATTTCTGGGAGAGGCTAAAACTATAATTAGGTCTTGGTGTAGTGACATGGGGCTTAACCTAAGTAACTTCAATTTGAGCCTGTTGTCTGTTTTGAACAGTAACTACATAAAACCCTTAGAAGGATAGACAAGAGCTAGTGAAGTGGGAGGAAAGAAGGCAAGGCGCAGCCATTGAAGGAATGACACAGCATCTGAGGACAGGACAAACTGGTTAGAACCAAGATGGCAGAAGTTTCGGCTTCCAGTAGACCTTGAGCCTCATGGCACACCCACAGGCGCCATGACAGTTCCCAGGCTGACCATAAAAGGTCCAAAAGTAGGCGGGGTGGGCATTTCCTGGAAATCCTCACCCCTGCCCCAAAGTAGTTAGAATAACCCTCCTACTCATTAGCATATAAAATTACCAAGCCCATAAAACCTAGTAACTCCACACCTAGTGGTTGCTCTTGTCTCTTGCCGTCTGAGATGGCCCACGTTCTGCCGGTGGAGTGTGTATCTCCCAAGCCATTTTCCCTCCCGAGTGAGACAGACCCCACTCTCTAAATAAACTTGCTTTCACTTTACCATGCCTTGCTCTTGAATTCTCTCCTGCGCGAAGCAAGAACCTATTCTCCCCCAACACTAGCACCGGTGCTTACGTCTTGGTGGGAGATGGGAACCAGGCTGGTGCAGGCTGGGACGGGAAGGAGGTATTTCCAAGAAATGTACTTTTATATTTTTTGATATTGGAACCATGTGAAGAGATTTCCTCTTCAATGAAAAGTACACAAGACTTATTTGCGTGTTTGTTTGATGATTGACTGATTAAAAGCAGAGCAGAACATGTACCTCTCTTATTAGAGACACTAATTTGATGCAACCTAAGACTAGATTTCTTTCTTTTTAATCATGGCTTCATATTGAGATATTAGTAAACGAAAGCCTCTCTTTTTAGGTGTGCTCCCTTATATTAAATCCTTTTTTAAAATACCTAGATAGTTTGATTTTTTCCAACCAAATATTAATCTGTAAAAAAAAAAAAGCTTAAAAATTTTTATAAAGTAAGCTAATTTAAAAAGGAGAGATACCACTTCTATTTCTTATCATTTTTAATAATTAAAGTCCAGATAGCAATACTAAGTTTCTTCTGCCTCCAAAAATTATTCAGCAATTACTGAGGCACTGAGCTACATGCAGAGCTCAAAGCTAAACTCTGTGGGTGATAAAGATTGTGAATATATATAATAATACAGTGGCATATATGTGATAATCATATGGTTAAAGCTGCATTAGATATACTAGACCTACCGCTTACATTTTAAAACATTTTAAGTAAAAATCAATTTGTTTTTTCTTAGAAAATCTCCTAGTAAACAAGGCAATTTTCACAAATAGGCAGTTTACTATTAAAAGTTCCCAGCTCTGTCATTTGATCCTTAAAAAGAGGCAAAAATGCGGTTCCTTCCAATGATGACTATGACATTTTAACCTGAGGTCAAATGTATTGCACATAATTATTAAAACTGGTGAATTTGAAGGACCTAACATTTTTATAGCAATGGCAGTAAGAAAACAACTTAAAAAAATCAGTTTTTTGAAAAGCACATGCTCATTACGGAAAGTTTGCAAAACATAGTCATACAAAGAAGAAAATAAATGTCACCTCCTATATGACACTGCCACTTAGAGACCCCACTAAGATCCTGGTCCACCAGCAGCCAGTGATTCTTACCAGGCCACATTAACACCATGTCAAACTATCAACTTTGATTTTTGACAGTGTCCTATAGCTGATCAGAGTCTACTTTTCTTCACTAGGACAGGTTTTCCCATTCACTCTTGGGCCCTTCAGCAGCCCAAGCTCAACTCCCAGTTATTGGTTCAGACTGGAAAGTCAGGAGAGTCTGGTGAACGATCTGGAATGTCGAGGCTAGCGGCGGCAGGGGGTGGATGTTGTTGCACAGGAAAGGCACCCCTCTGACCCTGCCTGCCTTGTCTCTGCTCACCCAAGTCTCCCCTGCCAGTGCCCCCAGACACGACCAAAATACTCCTACTTAGCCCACATCAGCAGGTGTGGCTCATAGGTGCACTCCCAGAGATGGACGGAAATTCCTGGAGTCAAGGTAGAGAGAGGAGGAGCCGACAAGAGAGGGGTAAGTAAAGCCATATTCTCTAACAACATGCATTTTTCAAAGGCGAAAAGTGAAAGAACGTCAAGACCTAGTGATAAGTGATGATAAATCATTGATAAAATGAAATCTCATATGGGAAAATTCGAAACATCCTAACTTGGTTAACTTCCATTAAGCAAGAAGAATAATATGACCATACGTGCTTTCATATATATGGATCCACTGTAATTCGTCCTCAGTTTCTCCTTCACCACCCATCAATCCATCACTAAACCCTGTCAATCACATTTCCAAAATGTGCCTTGAATACGACGCTTTCTCTCCAGCCCCACTGCCACCATGATCTTCCACCAGAATTGATCTGATCTCTCTGCTGCCACTCCTAACTCCTCACAGTCAGTTCTCCTCTGTGGCTGCGAGGCAGTCTTCTTAAAAAGGACATGTCAGTTACCTGATGAAGTTTCAAGACTCATCAAAGTTCCCAGTTGCTCAAATGCTGGGCACGACCTACAACGTCCCATGTGGACTGGCCCTGCCAACCTCATTCCCACCACTTCCACCCTCTCCCCTTGAACTTTAGCTTTCCTGACCCTCAAGTTTCTTCTATCTCTCTGCCTCTTGGGAGGAACTCTCCACCAACAATCTCATCTCTGTGCCCTGAGGCTCCTCCCCTCTCTCTGTTACTATTCCTTCTCATTCTTCAGGTTTTAGCTTCACCAGCACGGAGAGTAAATGTGGAATCACATGTATGTATTAAAACACACACACACACACATCAATATGCCAAAGTGCTTTCTGGAGAGAGAAATTCTGGATGAATTTTATATTCATTTTTATATTGAGGCATTTTCTAAATTTGCTACAATAACACTACATTGCTTTTATAATCAGAACAACTCTTTTCTTCATTTTCCTGGTCTATAGGGTGTAGTTACAGTCAATGGTCAATGGTGGAATGAGGCACACTGTCTCACTGCGACACACTTGGCACGCCCTGCATTCTACTTTCCTCCAGAAGCAGCATCTCCCTATTTCCAGATGCTTTTTCATTGCCCTTTTATGCCCCAAACACACTTCCTCTTTAGTTCGGAATGCACTCCTGCTGCTCCTGCTCCAAGCCTCATCCTTGCCTGACACAATCCCAGCCCATCTTTCCAGACTCAGCTCAAAACATCACCTCCAGATGGAGCTTGACTATCCTGGCAGAATAAGTTTCTCCAGCCTCTGTATTCATATGACTTTGGCTCGTTATCTGTCAGAGCACTTAGCTCTTTGCTTTGGGATTTATCCCTGAACGATGACCGTCCAATGGGCAGGAGATCCACTAGGGCAGGACTCCATCTTCTTCCCCATTGCACCTCCAGGGTCCAGACCAGTGCCCGGCAGAGGGAAAATATGCAATAAATGTTTGTTGAATGAATAAATGAACTACTATACAAACGAGGAAATCAAGGCTCAAAGAGATTAACTAACTTAAGCTGCACACACATTCGCTCAAATTTTCTTTTTAATTTGAGAAATACTTCCATATAAATTAAATCTGCTACAATAGGAATAAGAAAGAATTAAAAATGAATTGAGGACCTGTGAAGGATTCAGCTTATACATGGTGAGCAGGACCTGTAGCCAGGGTTTCTGACTACAAGCTCAGTGCTTTTCCACTGCCCTCAGCCCTTACCAAAAATAGGTGTATGTCATCTGTGTTGACTGGCAGAGATTTATTTCTTATTTATTGTTTAGATGACTTCAGTCTTAAGGGTTGAACCAGAATACACTTGGGGTGGCATGTTTTCCCACTAATATTTCGTGACAAGCACAGCCATGAAACCTATGGCTTCTGTCCAATGAACCCCTCCAGTCACCGCAGATTGCACAATGAGGCAAATGCAATGTGTAAACAAAATGGCTCAAAACGCAGAACAGAGCTGGAGCACTAACAGCCACTAAAGCGGTGAGACACTTGAGCAAGTGTGTCCCCCTGACAGCATCCTGAGCAGGCAGACCAGCACGCTTATCCAGTGGCCACTTGGCTCCCAGAAAGCAGCCGGCCGACACGACTTGGCAGTACTCCCTGGGGCTGTGCTTCATCCTGGTGGCATCGGGCAGGGTGCCAGGCATCACCCTTTGTAGGAAGACAACAGGGCAAGGTGCCCGAGGGTTAGAGACAAAAACATCTGTTGGAGTCACCGAGTTGTTGGTTGCTTGAGTTCACCCACAGAGAAAGCCAGGGGAGCCAACTGCCAGCCGGTTTCCAGGATGTGTCCTGTCCCTGCGAGGGACATTGCAAACTCCAGAACCCAAGCCCGAAGGTCAGCCAACATGGAGACAAATGCGAAAGCCTCCCATCGGCATCAGCAAGCAGACAAGTGTTGGGGGCAGAAGCATGGCTCCTCCCAACGCAGGCTAAGATGTGAAACACCAGGTTTGACTCATTTCTAAATGACAGCCTAGCAACTGGCAGAAAAGTAAACATAAAGACCCTCACAGCTTTTTTTTTTTAATGTTGTCTTTTTAACAGGACCTCAAGTAACAGCCTGATGAATTTTTCTTTCATAAAAAATACTGGTTTTGAGAGCAGCGATTTCCTATTTTCTTTTATTCTGTTGGTTTTAATGGACTTAGGAGAATTTCGGGGACACAAGAGTCCCTAAAGGTCATTTCCTGCAGTCCCCTGACCTATGGAGTGGCCTCAGTCTTTCTGCTGAATTAGTAGCTGCTCTCCATTTTAGCAAAATCAGACGGAGCAGATGTCAGCAAAGGCTAATTAGCTCGCTTTCCTGGCAGGGACCTGAAGACGAGAATCACCTCCCTCAGCAGTGAACCACCCAAGCAACTCTGCCCTTTGGTGCACTGTTTTATTCATTAATTTTTAAAATCAAAATCTCTTCCTATTTCTCA
Source organism: Camelus bactrianus (assembly GCF_048773025.1). Classification (NCBI taxonomy): domain Eukaryota; kingdom Metazoa; phylum Chordata; class Mammalia; order Artiodactyla; family Camelidae; genus Camelus; species Camelus bactrianus. Next base: position 20,274,272 of record NC_133552.1, read on the forward strand.
TGATGCCCATGCCTAGATTATGATCTGTGGGAATAAAGTGCTCATTTGGAGGATAAAAGCAATATGACCAACTTGTTTCCAAAATACATAGGGCATTGTCTTCATCTGTTTGGACTGTTATAACAGAAGACCACAGACTGGGTCGTTTATGAACTACAGAAATTTATTTCTCACAGTTCTGGAGGCTGGGAAGTCCAAGATCAAGGCGCCAGCAGATTCGATGTCTGGTGGGAACCCACTTCCTGGTTCATAGACGGCTGTCTTCTGGTTGTGTCTCTTTTGGCTATGTCCTCAAAAGGCAGATGGGACAAGGAAGCTCTCTGTGGTCTCTTCTCTACTAGCACTAATCCCATTCATGAGGGCTCCACCCTCAGGACTAAGCGCCTCCCCCAAGCCCCACCTCTGATTACCATCACATTGGGGATTAGGTTTTAACATACGAATTTTGGGGAGACACATTCAGTCATAGCAGACACCATGCCAGGGACTAGGACTGTAACAGATAACGTATGACTCTAGTGGGAGGTCTTTACCCATCAGATCCATGAGATATATATGAGGGGAAGGTAGAGAAACTTCAGTCTGGTGCCATTCAGAGGCAGACTCTATGACCATGTGGGTTCCTTTCCAGAAAACCCAACACTTGCCTTGGGGAACTCAGTGAAAACATTGATCCAAATAACACAGATCTTTAGTTGTGTTTCTATTTTTAATCACTCAGCCTGAAGTCCAGCTATCAATTCTTGAAGATTAAAAGGGTTAGCCATGACAATGCCATGGCAGGGTTTTACTTACTGGGTAATCAGAGCTTGTAAAGCTCCTCAGAGGAAGAGTGCCATATGCAAAGAGCGCCTCTGACATCAGGGGGCAGATCTGGATGGTCAGCCTGAGGCAGGTTGTAGCTTTCAGGTGGGCTGCCGCACAGGAAACACTCACACTGGGCTGTGTCATTGTGATGGAAATCTAAGTGGGATTTAAGTCTGTCAATGTAACTGTAATTCTAACTGCTCCCCAGCTCAAGAATCTCTGTATGATTTCTACATTATGCCATTCAGCCCATCTTTTCCTCTTGTTCTTTCATCTGTATAATTCAGAATTCATTTTCCTAATGGGCATTCAGCTGTATGAGCCCCACTAGTGTAATAAAGAGGGTAGAAGTATCCTGAAAAATCTACATGTAGTTGATGGAGACATTCCACTCTGAGCTATGAGCTTCACAGGAAGCTAGCTGTTGGGTTAAGAAAACATATAGGCCAAACATACAGTGACATCAGGCCTCCTTCCTTGACGCCAGCTGGGTGTTTGATGTGGTGACATTCTGAAGCCATGTGATGCCACTTTCAGTTGTATGATTCACACTGTCAACCTTTGGAAATGCTGAACATGAAGGAATGACCCTAAATTCTAGCCAGCTGCACAAGAAACACTGCAAGTAGACTCTTCCCCGTTGCAGTGTTTGAACTTGAAGGGAGTTCCTCAACAATTTAGGCAGTTAGTTCAATAGTCTGTAAAGTAACTGCGGTCAGAACTTTCGTGTGGCTTTGTCTTACGTCTTTTGCTGCTAATGAACCATCATCAGCATTTGTCCTAAAGTGTTGTTGGTCTCACACACGTATTTAAAAGAAGCGAACCCGGGGGTAGGGTATAGCTCAAGCGGCAGAGTGCATGTCTAGCAGGTATGAGGCCCTGGGTTCAATTCTCAGTACCTTCATTAAAAAAAAATAATTAAATAGATAAACCTAATTACCTCCACCCCCCTGCCCCCCAAAAAAAGAAAAAGTAAAAGAAGTGAATCACAGGCAACAACTTCAAGGTTTAGAGGTCAAGTTCTTCTTCTCGTTCCCACCCCATCACCCAGATGGAACATTTCAACAGAGACGGTGGTAGAGGTCAAAAGTATATACCAATACTTCTGAGGGCATCTTATAGTGTAATTCTTTTACTAATACTTCTAATTCATAATTCCATAACAAGCAAGATAGCAAATCATTTACCCAAATTGGCTCTTTGTTTTCTTCACACATCTATTCTCAAAAGACCAGTCAGCTTGCTACTTCATTTTTCCCTCTTTGACATGCCTCTAATACACAAGCTTCAGACAAAGTATTTTAATTTTAAGCATGTCATCATAAGTGCATATCTAAATAGCCACTGGTATTGGCTGAGTCCTTCCTCTGTGTTAGCCATTATTATGTTCAGTGCTTTGCAGACCAGTCCTTTTAACCTCCCACCAGCCCAATTATTTTGTATATTATTACATTATATATTATATTAGGCTATTATCCACCTATTAGTCTTATTTCTCAGATGATGGAATCACAGAGATTTTAATAAGCATTCCACAGTCTGACAATAAGTGTATGGCAGAGTTAGAGGTTGAGACCCAGTTTTAAGTGACTGTGAGATGTCCAAACATTCACCTGTACCCCATATGATCTCTTGGTAGCACTTCACATTTCTTCTGGTACAAAGAATACCATATTACTCTGTTTAAATTGTCTTACGTTGGCCCAAGGATCGGGTTGTGATAGAAAAGAGGCCAGTTGCCCATTTGACAAATGACACTTTTAAATCAGGGAAGTTGAATTGGTGCTGCTGCCATGGCAACTGACCAGGAGAATTTCCTGAGAGTTAAGAAACTGCTGGGGCAAGAAAGAAGTCCTCAAAGGTTAACAGGCTTGCTTAAAGTAAAGCAAGATATTTTTAAAGTCACAAAGTTGAAGCTACCTTCTAATCCATTCTAATCACAGAAATTATTTTTATTATGTTTGATATTTTAATGTATTTTGAATTTGATGGTAACACTGGTGGAGATAAACTATATAAGCTACATGGAACTAAATAACCCATGTGACTAAATTTTTAACTGGCAGTCTTTATTTTTAGGATAAACAGAAGAATCCAAAGACAAATTAAATAACATTGAGACATAGGGAAAGGATGCTGAAGTCCACTGAGGTCAAAAGATAGCTAATTTATTTAGGGGAATAGAGAGAGTATTTTAATCAAGAATTTTTCAGTTGCAGTAACAAAAATACAAACTGAACTGATATACTTAAAAAAAAAAAAAAAAAAGCTTTACCAATTCATGTAACTGAAAGTCTTGGAGATAAGTCTGGCTCCACAGAATCAGGATGTTCACACATTATCCTCGGGAATCTGTTTCTCATCACTTCCCAGGTCTGCTTTCCTTTGGGTTGACTTCCTTCTCAGACAGATTGTTTCTCTTTCATAGTCCAGATAATTCCCAGCCACTCCAGGCTTACAACCCATCAACTTAACAACTGTTAACAGAGGAAAGTTCTGAACTCTTCTGCGAAAAATCTCAGGACAGGCTCCCATTGGCTCACCTGGAGTCACGTATCTATCTAACCTACATCCATCAATAACTGTAGGAGAAGAGGGAGTTGTCTGACTCTGGGCCTGGTCAGATAGCCACTTCTGGAATAGCAGGGAACAGTTGAGAAGGAAAGGAAAGAAAATGGGGCTACTGTTATCAAGAGAAGGAAGAAACCAAATTTTGAAGACATAAACAACAGATTCCAGGGTCAGGAAGAAAACTGTCCTGAGGTAATCATTTAGTTTCTGGCAGATAACTGATTTTATTCCTTTGACAAGCTCTAAGTTACATGTCTCTGATAAGTCTTTGAGCGTCTTAGAGAGTAAACACTCTGCAGAATTAGGCATAGAGATAGAGCACAGCCCCTCCTCTACACACCCCAAACAGCTCCACCCTGTACCTGCAATTCCACCATTAGAGTCTAATTTCTTTGGGTCTTGAAAATGTTTCAAATAGAAGAATTTTCTATTCAAATGCAAGTGTCCCATAGAGAAGCTGTATCTTAAACCTTTACCAACTATCTGAGGCTTTGAAATGGAGTGATAAGAGAGGGTGAGAGGGTGCTGGAAAGAGAAGTTGAAACATCCTGAGGAGAAACTTTGCCACCATAGGCCCCTAGTGCTGACTAGGGCAGCCATCTTTGACTCTGGTGGCTGGTAATGATGGATCCATAGACTCATATGTATGTATAATTTTTATTTTAATAACCTAGTACAAAAGCAATATGTGTTCATTTTAGAAAGTTTGAAAGATACAGATAAATTGAAAAATATAAAAATCAACTGTTCCTCCCCCAAAATCATGATTCCAGTCTAATTGCAAGAAATTCCAACAATGGAGCATCCTACAAAATATCTGCCAGGACCCCTCAACACTGTAAGCCAATAAAAACAATAAGTGTCTGAGAAGTTGTGAGAGGCAAGCAGAACCTAAGATGACATGATGACTAAACGTAATGTGGGCCCCTGAATAGAATCCTGGAACAGAAAAATAACATTAGATATAAAAAAAAATAAAGAAATAAATTTGGGCTTTGTTAATGATGTTTCAATATTGGTTTATTAATTATAATAAACGTAAGATGTAATAAGAGCTCATGTATACTCATGTAAGATGGCAACAGAAGAAACTGGATGTGGGGCAAATGGGAAACTCTGTACTATCTTCTCAATTTTCTGCAAATCTAAAACTGCTCTAAAAAATCGTCTATTTAAATTTCATTTAAAAAAATTGTAATTTCATCACCCGAAGTAAACATGTTAATATATTAACATCAATATTTATAAATGTTTTGCCTATGCATAAATTTCCTTTTATAAAAATGGGATTAAACTATGTTGGATTATGTTTTATTGTTCTTAACAATAAATTACGAACATCGTCAGTGTCGAGAGATATTTTTCTACAGCCATATTTTTAGTGGCTGCACGTGCAGGTCCTTATTCCTGAGTTTATTTAACTAGTGCCTCACAGTTAGACATTTAATTATTTCCCATTTTTCGATACTAATAGAACAACTGCTTAAGGTTTTGTCTTTTTGTTTTGTTTTACAAAATGGAATCACATCACACGTGGTGTTTCATACATTGCTTATGGTGCTTGGTAAACACCGCTCTAAGTCGCTGAACGTGATCTACACCATTGAGCCCAAATCTGGACCCACGTCAACAGCTGCATCCACTAGCTGGCAAAACTCAAAGTTCTTTTAAGTTAGGACTTCATAAACACCATGAAAGAACATAGAATTACATAATGAATTAAGTACAGTTTATTATCATATGAACTCCTTAAGTCTGAAATGAATTAAACAGCCTCAAACCAGAACACTCATTTAACTATGATGCAACTCTCTTCTTAACCAGCAATATCTCCCCCATAGAGAGAGATGGCCGAAAGCCAGTTCTCTGTCCTGGTTCTGGTTCTCTGTTGACCTCTTTTTGGGGTCATCTTATTGCACTCTATCTGTGCCTGCAAACCACAATGAATATCATTAGATGGTACCAGGATTTACCTACAAATTTCAAAGAACTTCTAGCCTTTCTGTAATTACTTAAAGGTTGATTTTTTTTTTTTAAGCACAGAATCTTTATTTCCTTGGTTCTAACCATGTCTATTTTTATTTGTTCCCTCCTTGGTTTTAACCACACTATTTCCTTGGTTCTAACCATGTCTGCTTTTATTTGCTGTTTTATAGATTCCAATTAAACAGTGAAGTAAGTTCTGCAGAGCCCTCAGCACGGCACACAGGAATTACTCTGTAGGTGTTATTGATTAGTACTATCTATACAAATGCTGTCAGCACAGAATCCACAGAAAAAGACTGCTCAAAAATGTCTCACTGTGATAGGAGAAAGAATTTTAAAGCCTCTCCTAGGTTCGGGCAGGAAGGGACCAATTTCTGTTCTGTGTACTTCCTCAAAGACTTCCAACTTCTCCATTTTATAAATGTCAGTTACTCTGTATATATTTTTCATGTGTCACAGGAGCCCTCCCCAGCAGCCATAATTTCAGTTGAAAAGCAAACTTTTTGCTACCTCACCAGATCCCTTCTGTGGAAAGTTAATCATAATGATATGTGCGTTGTATTTGCACATCTGCACAGGAAACTGGGTTTCAGACTTACAGACGTATCGGGGATGTGTACGTCTATTACACAAGCTATAATCTTGCTGCGCCTTCATTATCCCACTTGTGACCTGGGAATCACAAAGCATTTGCAATATCCCTGTTTGCACAACAACTTTGGAAAGTTTGAAGTAACAGTAATTTCGCTCTAGTGAATAAAAAGCCTTCAGAAATAGTGTTATAGTGGGTGAAACTTCCTCATTAACACAGCACTGGTTTTGCCACTGAAGTACTTAGATGCCTCTGTTTAAATAGAAAAAGGGCTCTGTTTGCTATTCTTCAAACCCAGTGTTTAAGTTTAAAAATACTATTTGTAATTCCACTTCTTGTTTATTTGCTATCGACCAGTCCTCAGACATCCCAATTCTCCACCCACTTATGAGTCACATCGCCATCTTGGTTTTTTCAGTAACCCCGTGTGGACTCCGATCTCTGCGGGTTATTAGTTATCTCAGCATTTGATCCTACCTGAGTTCCCCTCCTGTTTCTCTCACACTGTTCATTCTTTCTGTGACCAACCTCACACAGATCTCTACTTTGCATCTTATTAGACGACCTGACGGAGCCACATTGTCTGCCCCCACCTTAGGTTAGGTAAGTGGCATCCACATCATGGGAATCCCACTAAGAACTTCCCGCTAAGAGGCCCCTGGGGAGAGGCTGGCTGGACCTGCTCTGCCTCTGCTTCTCCACGCAGAAGAGGCCCCAGAGCAAACTGGGGAAATAGTCTCTCTTGGACCCACTGGGGCGCCTCCTGGCTGCTGAAGCCCATCACTGCTCCTCTGCACAGCACAAGAGTTTACTGTTCTCCCCGCTTAGAATTTACTGTTCCCATATTTTCATCCTGCAGGACTTCCCCTTAACAATTCATCCTCATGGAAAGGGACCTATTAGCCTACTCAGTAAAGAGAACTACACCTCAGCCAGAGCCTTTGGGAGACAGTGATGGAGCCCAAAGGAAAACCTCTGAAGGAGAAATTTTCTAACTCCAAGAACACGGCTGGAGGACAGGTGTTTGAGGCAAATAAAGCTTTCAACACCTCTGAAATTATAGGGCATAAGCAGCAATTTATTCTTCCTAAGGGCAGGCCAGTCCTTACAAGGCATGCATGTCCTTGTAAGAAGTGTCACCAGATGCAAAGTGGGGGGAACTGGGGAGTGTTAATCTTATGCACATTAGGCTGAAGGGGGAGAGAATCAGTAAGTATCTAATTTACTGCTTTTGCCTGGGAGGAAAAAAAGGAATGAACATTTATCGAAACTCAACTATGGGCTGGCCATTGTACCAGGAACGTCATAGCTACCAACTCATTCATCCTGAGAATAGCTACCATTAGTCAAAAGTTTAAAACATATTACTTATTTGAATCCTCCTAACAATCGTATACGTGATCCTGTCGTTTCCTAAAATACTATATGAGTATTATTAGCTCTCATTTTAACATCTGGGAAGCAAAAGTGGGGAAGTCAACTTACTCAGTACCACAGAGCTAGTTAATGACAGAGTAGGAGTCAAACTTTGATTTAACTCCAAACTCTGTGCTCTTCACAGAGCCCTTTAAGATAACTATATGGTCCCACCTTTCAGATAGGGAAACTGAGGTCAGAGAAGTTAAGTAACTTGCTCTGTGTCTCAGAGCCAGTCAGTGATGGACCTAGCTTCTTTAAATCCAGCTCTGCCTGAGCATAAAGTCCATGTGCTCCCTGCTGCTAATGCTTGGCAGGAGCTAAAGAGATGCTGCCCTCCCAAAGACCTTTGCATAAATACATGGGTAATTCCAAGATAAATAATGTGGGTGAAAATCAAAAACTATATACAGAAAGCACAATGACCCTCCTTAAAATAAAAACTGATCTAAATATCCAGGCTCTCATTTCTGTAAATAATAGGATACTGATCTCCAAATGTCTTTCTCTCAATTTCATCATCACCACACTTCAGGGTAAGATGAGGAAGGACTTGGTTGTCCAAGGAAGGCTCTGAATAGATGTGCCACAGGTAATTGTTTACATTGCTTATTCTGATGAAATAAAGACCAGCAGGAGTGGAGAAGGTAGAAATGAGAGCTGAGCAAATGTTCAAATGAATGAAACGTGATGTCTAGGGATCTCAATACAAAAGCCTTCAGGAGGATGAGACTGGCAAGGGTGGGGAGGAGGCGGATGACTGAGGGAAGAAAAAAATTGAGAGGGCATTGAAGAGAGGGAGAGGCAGATCAGAGACGTGAAGGGGCTGCCAACCATTCTGTCACAGGAGGAAACACCAGTGAGGGCCTTACCTCTTACTGCAGAGCTTTCCCTGAGCAGCTGCTGATTCTCAGCTCTCCCTGAGGGCTGCAGGGTGGTCTGGTCTGCACTTCACAGGGTTGAATCCATGACCTCACTTGTCTGGTCCCCCTCCTCTGTTGTAATGTAGACCAGAAACACGTAGGTCCTGGCAGATCCTCAGTGAATTCAGTACAGACATTTATGGGAATGACCACTTGGAGTGGAAGGTGGTGGGTGGGGGGAAGAGCATGGGTCTAGGGGCCAGTAGACTTGGTTCAAATCTCAGTTCTGATGTAATAGGGAAGAACAAATCTGACTCCATTTAAGATCTGTTGAACTTTGTATTCTATTGCTTGTTAATCACTAAAGGGATGATCCCTAGAGGCTTGAATTATACATAATGGACCCCCCGGGAACCCTGCCTCCCAGGTAATGAGCATTAAGCTAAAACTCCTTTGTTTGGCTCACAGGAAACATCCCGATCAGGCCCACCTGTGAATGGCTGCAGGCAGGAAGAAATTAATACATTCCCACTGGAGTCCGGCCTGAACCAGGACTTTATCCCTTCCCCTTTCAGTATTAAAAAAGCCTGAATTCAAGGGGGAGGGTTCCCTGGGACTTTAGCCCACTATCTTCTTGGTCTGCTGGCTTTCCAAATAAAGTCATTATTCCTTGCCACAAGGCCTCATCTCCCGTTTTATTGGCCTGTCTCTGATGTGAATGACTTTGGACTTGGTAACACCAACACTGAAAGTTTAATTCCGCAGTGCCTTGGTTTTCCTAATTTGAACATGGGTATATATATCATGCCGGTGTCGTAAGGCTGGGGGAGTAAATGTGGCAATGTACATGAACCTGCCTTACACAGTGCCTGGCACACAGGATATTTACATCCCTCCATCTCGCGTAGGGCATGTCAATCAGAAGGAATCAATTCTTCCTACCCTGGCTTTAAATTATGACCATTTGTTTAACCTCTTCCCGTAGGGTTTAGGCAAAAGCTAGAGTCCCCTTCAGAATCCATATCAAATTATTTTTAACATTTTCATGATTCCAAATCTTAAACATTTAATCATGGTTTTGATTTGGAGAAACAACCAAAAATCATTCAACACTAAGCCTGGTAGATGACAAACTAGATAATTTTTTGATTGCTTGTTTGAAAATATAGGTGGAAGGAAGACAAAAAGAGAGGGAGGGTCTGGGGGGAAAGGCAAGAAGGAGGAAGACAGAAAAATGCCCCGAGGTACTGATGTTCTTGGGTGACTCAAAATGACAAAATACTAGTCCAAGAAGGACTTTCTAAAAACGTCTTCAGCAGTGGCAACAATTTGGGATAAGAACCTGCCTGGAAAGAGACAAGAGGACAATATTTATTTGGATATCAATGTCTTTTTGTACTTGATTAAAAAAAAAAAAAGGCATGCAGTCACACTTTGTAATCCTCTGCAAACAGGACCAAGGGAAGGGATCAGATGATGTAAAATCTCCCAATCTCCTCGCTCAGAGACCCTATTGGATCATGCAGTCCCCTTGCTGGCATTCTATGTGTCTCTTCAAGGTTAAGAGAGACTAAGTCATGTTTACTCCTATTGCTTTCTCTGGGTTCACAAGGTATCCTGAGAAACAGCACAGAAACAGTAATCTGGAAAATGAAGTTAAGAGAGGCAGATTCAGATGCTGATTATACATGAAACACACAGCATTACTCATCTTCTCCGAGCCTCAGTTTCCCCAGCCATTCACCTATAAAATATCTGAATTAATTTTAAGGTCCTTTTTGACTAACATGCTCCGTGCTTCCGGCCACATTCCTTTCTCCTCGGAAAATCAACGTGACTCCCACCTTCCGTAGATGTAGAGGTCAATCCAGACCAGGAAGTAATGAAGCTTGAGATTCGGGGCCATTCCCCTGCACAGAGCCCTTCTAGGATCTTGGGACAGGATGCTATGTTCACATGTTCAGATCTTTTTGTAAAGTTTGCCCAAGTAGATATTTTTTCCTTCCTTTCCTTGAAGAGGACCCTCAACATCTTTTAAGGTTCAGACTTCACCACATCTCAACTTGCACTGTACAGAGGAAATATTTCTTGCCAAACCCACTGAAAAAAATGTAGAGTTCATGAAAAGTAGACAAAATCATCTAGTGATCAAGAAAAGTCCAGAAGCTAGTTTAAAAAGCAACCAACTTCCAACTTCCTCCCGTTCTCATCTCCCATTTGGCTTGTTCTGCTTTTTTAGAGCAAGAAGCTGAGAACTTGAACAACGAAATGGCTGACCCAAATTTTACAACCTGAATTGAAGTCATAAAATGCACTCTTGGTAATAGGGTACTGTTCTCTGCCCCAGAAATGGGGGCACCAAAAACCCTGAAAACATGTGATGATCTGCTTTACTAACAAGAAATCACAAACGGCATGGAACCACCAGTCAAAGGGATGGGGCCAGCTGCCATCCCTAGAAGGCTAGTTTTTACATTCAACTCATGTTTTTTCACATCATTTAAAATAGAGTAGCTGGTGGCCGCTTTTCAGGATGGCAGAGATTATTTTTACTTTCAATTACAGCGACCAAAATAGCAACCCTTGCGCTGGGAATAGAGAATGGGCTAGCATGTATTTAATTGGTTTTCAAGACAGAGACAGTCTTCGTAAAAATTAAAAAAAAAAAAAATTGTAACCGTTTCTCCCAGTTGCTTTATGCTCCCTGGGACTTGCTTTCCTTGATGCCATCTTCGGTTCCCGTGCCTCTGGCTTGCTTTTGGGGTGCACCTCGCTATAAGCACTCCACCAGAGCCTCCCAAGCCATTTCAAGGTGCTTGGAGTTTGCAACAAGTTCCCTGAACTGTCTGAAGTGATCACACTCTATCAGGCTGCACCCAGTCTGTTTTCCAGCTCCGCTCCTTGGGGAAAGCATCAGTGATGGGGCATTCCGTTCCCAGAGGGAGCCCGTCGCCACGCGATTACTAAACACTAATTCTGGTTCAGCTGCGGGGGAGCCAGGAGAAGCATCCTTGGGGGGTAAACTACACACAAACATATTTATTCAACTTGTTGGGAATGTGAGCTACTAAGTGATATTTCACAAGCCACTTATGCAATGGTCAGCCTGCTTCCCGAAACTTTTACTGCTGGCTGTGCGGGTAGGCGAGATATATCAAGGAAATTTTTCTAAACCAACAGTAATTATACAAGTATTAAACTCTACATTCCTCTATCCCTGCAAGTTGTTTCTTTCCCCTCTCTGTCCCCTGCATGTCTCTAGCCACTTGCTCTGTCTCTACCATATCCAATATTGACATTAGTTGTCAAACGCACTTAGCATCCAATCAAAAAATATTTATCAAGTGCCTACCTTGTGTCAGCACTGTGCTTTGCTCTGGGGGAGCAAAAATGAAGACGAAATGGTTTCTGCCCTCACTGAGTCCAATGGAGAGTGCTGGAGATGTAAAACACAGCACACAAGTGCATCATGCTGTGTTGTCACGGACAGTGAGCTTCACTGGTGGGATGTCTACATCTGAATCTGTGCAAGTTCTTTTAAGGGCGACCTGGGAGAAATGTGCAGGGGAGAGCTGCATTGATCCAAATATTTCATTGGAAGAAAATGTTCTACTGATTCTAACACAATTAATCAATATCTGGTGTATTGGCTTTCTAATGCTGCTGTGATAAATTACCACAAACTTAGCAGCTTAAAACAACATTCGGCTATTATGACACAGTTCTGTAGGTCGGAAGTCCAGCAGACTTGTTTAGGTACTCTGCCTGGGGTCTCACAAGGTCAAAGTCTTGCTGTGGGCCCTTACCTGGAGGCTCTAGGTCTGACTTGGGCTCTTACCTGGAGAATCTGCTAGCAGGCTCGTTCGGGCTTTTGCCAGAGTTTCTTTCTTACTCATGGTCCCCATGTGGACCCCTTGACTTCAAGCCAGTAACGGTGGGTTAAGTCCTTCTCATCCTTTAAATCTCTCTGACTTCCTTTTCTGCTTTCAAAGGTTCGTGTGATCACACTGAGCCCACGTGGATAATCCAGGGTTATTTTCCTACTTTAAGGTCAGCTGATTAGTAACTTTAATAACATCTGCAAAGTCCTTTTTGCCACATAACATCATAACCACAGTACTAACACCAGGGGTGGAGATCATGGGAGCCAAAATTCTACATACTTCAGTCCACTCTGTAGCCCCCAGAATTCATATCCAGATCACACACAAAATGCATTCACTCCATTCTAAGGTCTCCAAGAGTTTCATCCCACTACAGCATAAAATTTCACTTAAATCTCATCAGTTCGCAAGTTCCAAATCTCATCATCTAAATCAACTAAATCAAGTACAGATGAGGCTCTGGATATACTCCATTAAGCATAAATTTGGGAGCACAATTATTCTTCATCTGTGAACCTATGAAGTTAAAGAAGCAAGTTATCTGCTATCCAACATACAACAACAGGACAAGCACAGGATAACAGTTAGAGACATTCTCCTTCAAAAGAGGAAAAAAATTAAAAATATAAAGAAGTCACCAGTCCAAAGCAGTAGTAAAATCCAGCCAGACAAACTTCATTAGGTTTCAATGCCTGGAAATAATTCTCTGTGGCTCAGTTCTGCCTTCTGAGTCATCAGGTAAATTGAAATAGCCCTAATTTTATTCCAGGCATTGTGCTGTGGGCTTTATGTATACTGACTCATTTCATTCTCCCACTACCTTATGAAGTACGTTGCAATTAATTCTTCTCATTTTATAGGTGAGGACTTTAAGACATATAGGGATACAGAGCTTGCCTGAGGTCATATGGTCAGGCAGTGGAGATCTGGACCCAAACCCAGGCAGTCTGGCTTCAAGGCTGCTAGTCTACACTCTACTCTTGAAAAGTAAGTAATAATTTTAAACCACGGAGTTCGGCTTAGGAAGGAAGGAATTTGGAAAGTATTCCAGTCTTTTCCCATTACACAGCACTATTTTCTCTGAGATATGTGTATGTTTCTGTGTCCATGTGCAGGGCCCAGCTTTAGTACAAGGGATTAAGAGAACACCAGGCATCTCTGTGGTGGGATACAGAGGTGAGGGTGTTAAGGGAAATCCCAAGTCTTGGACTACTTACATGCAGAGCTCTTCTCCAAAAACAACATGTAACGTGAGTTGGTATGTGAGCTCCTCCCACTTCAGTGTAATCTGTCACTTTCTTTTAAGAAAAGAAAATCATAACTCTTCACGTGCATAGACACTTATTTTTCAGTCACTATTAAGAGGATTGTAAAATGGTGCAACTGCTATGGAAAACATTATGGAGGTACCTCAAAAAAATAGAACTACCATGTAATCCAGCAATCTCATTTCTGGGTAAATATCCAAAAGAATTGAAAACAAGGTCTCAAAGAGATTTACACACCCATCTCCATATCAGCATTATTCACAATAGTCAAAATGTAGAAGCAATCCAAATGTCCATTGATGAATGATTGAATAAACAAAAGGTAATATATGCATATAATGGAATAATATTTAGCCTTAAAAAGTAAGGAAATCCTGACATTTGCTACCACACTGAGGATCCTATGCTAACTGAAATAAGCCAGTCACAAAAAGACAAACACTGAATGATTCCACTTATACGAGCTATCTAAAGTAGTTAAATTCATAAAAACAGAAAGTAGGATGGCCGTTACCAGGGGCTGCAGAAGGGGACAAAGCTTCTGTTCTGCTAGATGAAAAAGTTCTGAATATCTGTATCACAACAATGTAAATATACTTAATCCTACTGAACTGTACACTTAAAAATGGTTAAAAAAAACACTTTATATGTTTTTTTAAACACAGTTTTTTAAAAAAAGCAATAGAATGTGCAATACAAAGAGTGAGCCCTAATGTATCCTGTGGGCTTTGGGTGATGATTATGTATCAATGCAGGTCCATCAGTTGTAGCAAATGTACCACCATGATAGGGGACGTTGACAGCTGGGGGAGCCAGTGGGAGTAGCAGGGGGGTATATGAGAACTCTTTGAACTTTCTGATCAGTGTTTCTGTGAACCTAAAACTCCTCTAAAGAAATCAATGTATTTTAAGTTCTGAATTCTTGGCTATGTAAACAATCTAAATATCCAGTGATATGTTCATGTACTTAGCTTGATGTATCACAAGTGAGGACATCAGTGAATGGCCTCAAAGGCATCATCAGTGTGTTGTAACACAAGCTATAGCCTTTGATCAATTCATGCTCCTTTGAGACTCACTCCTTTGGAATAGGCAAGAGTCCTTGTTTCTTGATCTGCAATGTAAGGGGTCACATTAAATGGCCACTGAGACAAGTCTGAAGAGTACATAATTTTATGAGGCTATGAGTATAGCCTCATACATGATTTTCATTGAGTAAAAAGTTGTAAAATAGATGACTTAATTTGAGATTTGTGTTTGTGATTCATGATTGCATAATAGTTCCCAGATTCATCATTTAGACATGCAAAAAATAAAGACTGTTTCTATGAATTGCCACTTAGCTGTAACTTGAATTTTCATATGTAATACCTAAATGTAATTTAGCTGTCCTTACTGAAAAAATCTTACAGCCACAAAATAAGTCTTAACCAATTTTTTTAAAGATTGAAATTATACCAGGTATGTTTTTCAATCACAATGGAATAAACTAGAAATCAATAGCAGAAAGAAAACTGGAAAATTCACAAATACGTGGAATTGAACAACACACTCTTAAACAAACAATGGGTTAAAGAAGAAGTCACAAGGGACATTAGAAAATACCTTGAGATAGATGAAAATCAACCTATGAAATGAGGCAAAAGCAGTGCAAAGAGGGAAGTTTACAGCTATAAATGCATACATGAAAAAAAGAAAGATCTTAAATGAACAAATTAAGTTTATTCCTCAATAAACTAGAAGAAGGAGAACTAACTAAACCTAAAGCTAGCAGAAGAAAGGAAATAATAAAGATTAGAGCAGAGATAATTAAATAGAGAATAGAAAAATATAGACCAACAGAAATAAAGCAATAGGAACTGAGGTTTTTTTTTTTTTTAAATCAACAAAATAGACAAACTGTTAGCTAGATTAACTAATAAAAAATAGAAAAGACAACTAAAATTAGAAAGTATAGAGGGGACTTTGCAACTAATGCCACAGAAATAAAAAGGATTATAAGAGATTACTATGAACAATTGTATGCCAAAAAATTAGATAACCTAAAAGAAACATTTAAATGCCTAGAAATACACAACTTACCAAGACTGAATCATCAAGAAATAGAAAATCTTAACAGACCAATAACTAATAAAGAGATTGAAGCAGTAGTCAAAAACCTCCCAAAAAAGAAAAGCCCGGAACCAGATGCTTTCACTAGAGAATTCTACCAAACATACAAAGAATTAACACCAACCCTCCTCAAGCTCTTCCAAAATGTTGAAGAGAAGGGAACACTTCCAAACTCATTCTGGAGGGCCAGGATTACCCTGATATCAAAGCCAGGCTAGGACACTGCAAGAAAACTACAAACCAATATTCCTGATAAATATTGATGCAAAAATGCTTAACAAAATAGAATTCAACAGCACATCAAAAGATTATACACAATGATCAAGTGCAGTTTATTCCTGGAATGCAACAATGCTTCAGCATACAAAAACCAATCAATATAATACACCACATTAACAGAATGAAGGATAAAAATCATATGATCATGTCAACAGATGCAAAAAATTATTTGACAAGGTCCACTCTTCCATGATAAAAACACTCAGCAAACTAAGAATAAAAGCAAACTACCTCAAAATAACAATAAAGGCCATATATGAAAAGCTCACAGCTAACACCATACTCAATGGTAAAAAACTGAAATCTTTTCCTTTAAGATCAGGAATGAGATGAAGATGCTCACTCTCACCACTTCTAATGAACATATATTGAAAGTTCTAACCAGAGCAATTAGACAAGAAAAATAAATAAAAGTCATCCAAACTGGAAAGGAAGAAGTAAATTGTTTCTGTCCACAGATGATATGGTCTCATATATTTTAAGAAACTTATTAAAGATTTCACACAAACACTACTAGAGCTTTTTAATGAATTCATCAAAGTTGCAAGCTACAAAATCAACACATAAAAATTAGTTGCATTTCTATATACTAACAATGAAAAATTAGAAGAGGAAATTATGAAAAGAATTCCATTTACAATAGCATCAAAAAGAATAAAATTTAGACACAAATCTAATCAAGGAGGTGAAGGATCTGTATACCAAAAACCACAAAACATCGCTTAAAGATGTTAAAGAAAGCACAAATGAATAAAAAGGTAACCCATGTTCATGTATTGGAATATTTAATTTTGTTAAGATGTCCATAGTACCTAAAATGATCTACAGATTCAATGTAATCCCTATCAAAATCCCACAGCATTTTTGGTAGAAATTGAAAAATTCATCCTAAAATTCATATGGAATTTCAAAGGCAGTGCCAACCTCCCTGTGTTGGCTCTAGGCAAGATTCCTTCCTTGCCTCTTTCCCAGCTTCTTGTGATTGCTGGCAATCTTCAGTGTTACTTGACATGCAGTTGCATCACTCTAATCTCTGTCTCCATCTTCATTTGGCCTTCTTTCCTGTGTTTCCTCTGTACCTCTGTATCCAAATCTCCCTCTCTTTCCTCTTACAAAGACATAAGTTACTGCAAGTGTGGCCAAGATAACAGAGTAGTAAGACTGAGCTCATCTCCTCCCATGAATACACCAAAATTACAACTATTTATAAAGCAACTACCTGGGAGAATGACATGCAGACTGGTAGAAAAGATTTTCCACAACTAAAAATATGAAGAAGGAACTACAAGGAGATGGGTAGGAGGGGCAGAGATATGGTATAGTCAAGACCCATACAGCTGGTGGGTGACCCACAAATGAGAGGATAATTATAACTGCAGAGATTCTCCACAAGGAGTGAGAGCTCTAAGCCCCATATCAGGCTCCCCAGCCTGGGGGTTCTGCACTGGGAATACAAGACCCCAGAATGTCTGGCTTTGAAAACCAATGTGGCTTGCATACAGGAGAGCCAGAGGGTTGTAGGACATAGACTCTGATCTTAATGTCTGCATGCAAAATCTCACACACCCTAAGTCCCAGTCCAGAGGCACTAATTTGAAAGGGGCCTGGGTCAGATATACTTGCTAATCTTGGAAAGCCTCCTGGAGGGGCAAGAGGCAACTGGAACTCCTCCTGGGGACACAGATGCTGATGGCGGCATTTGGGGGAGCCCACTCCACCATAAGGACACTGGCACTGGGAAGTGCCATTTTGGAGCCCCCATAAAACATATGAACAGTGGAGGCATACCTATCCCCCAGTGGGTCAACACCAGTGCCAGGATTCCCCAGCCCCACAGCCAGGTGCCCCAGGACCCAGCTCTTTCCAACAGGAGGCCAGAAACAGTCCTGGACTCCCTGGGCCCTGCAGCCAGCCACCAGGGGCTCAGCCCCACCTACAAGTGTATCCACATAGCTGGCCCAACCACAAGATAAGGGCCCACTCAGCCCACGTGGGGGCACCCCTAGAGCATATAGCACTGGTGACCAAAGGAGAGGGGTCTCCTACATAAGACTACATCTCCAAGATTGGAAAATATAACCAACGTCCCTAAAATATAAAATTAACACACATAGAATTAGGCAAAACGAGGAGACAGAGGAATATGCTCCCAACAAAGAAATATATATATATTAAAAAAAAAAACCAGAAGAACTAAGCAAAGTGGAGATAAATAATTGATCTGATAAAGAGTTCAAAGCGATGATCATAAAAGATGCTTAACAAACGAGGGAGAGGAGTGGATGAATGGAGTAAGACATTTGATAGAGAGTTAGGAAATATAAAGAAGAGGCAAACAGAGATGAAGAATACAATAACTGACAAAAAAAATGCTGGAGAGAATCAACAGTAGATCAAATGATAGGAGAGAAACAGATCAACAAGCTGGAAGACAGAGTAGTGGAAATCACCTAATCCAAACATAAAAAAGAAAAAATAATTTTAAAGAAGAAGGATAGTTTAAGATACCTCTGGGACAACATCAAGCATCCTAATATTTGTGTTATAGGAATCTCAGAAGAAGAGAGACAGAGAAAGGGGCAGAGAACTTATCTGAATAAATAATAGCTGGAAACTTCCCTAACTGGGAAAAGGAAACACATTCAGGTTCCAGAAGCACAGAGAAGTCCAAATAAGATCAACCCAGGGAGGCCCACACCAATGTACATTATAATTCAAATGACAAAAATTAAAGATAAAAACAGAATCTTAAAAGCAGCAAGAAAAAAGCAATTAGTTACATACAAGGAGCCCCCACAGTAATATCAGCTGACTTTTCAGCAGAAACTTTGCAGGCCAGAAGGGAGTTGCACAATATATTCAAAGTGATGAAAGGAAAAAGCCTTCAATCAAAAATACTCTACTTGGCAGTCTATCGTTCGGATTGGAAGGAGAGATAAAGAGCTCTACAGATAAGCAAAAGCTAAAAGAGTTCAGCACCACTAAACAGGCTTTACAAGAAATGTTAAAGGGACTTCTCTAAGTGGAAAAGAAACGCCTACAAGTAGAAACACGAAAATTACAGAAGGGAAAATCTTATTAATAAAGGCAAGCATATAGTAAAGTTAGTAGATTAGCCACTTATAAATCTAGTAGGGAGGTTAAAAGACAAAAGTAGTAAAATCATCTATATCCACAATAAGTACTCAAGGGAGACACAAAACATAAAATTGTAAAATGTGATATCAACATTATGGGGGAGAGTAAAAATATAGGACTGTTAGAGTGCATTTGAACTTGAGATTATCAACTTAAAATTATCTATCTATCTATCTATCTATCTATCTATCTATCTATCTATCTATCTGTTATATATGAACCTCTTGGTAACCAGAAACCAAAAATCTATAATACATGCACACACACAAAAAAGAAAGGAATCCAAACATTACACTAAAGATAGTCATCAAATCACTAAAGAGAGCAAATGAAGAAAAGAACAACAAAAACTACAAAAACCACCAGAAAATAATTAGTAAAATGGCAGTAAGTATGTACCTATCAATGATTACTTTAAATAAACTAATGCTCCAATCAAAAGAAAGAGTGGCTGAATGGATATTTTTAAAAGACCCATATAAGATAAACAAGATTACACTGTGTAGCACAGGGAAATATATACAAGATCTTGTGGTAGCTCACAGAGAAAAAAAAATGTGACAATGACTGTATGTATGTTCATGTATAATTGAAAAATTGTGCTCTACACTGGAATTTGACACAACATTGTAAAATGACTATTACTCAATAAAAAAATGTTGAAAAAAAAAAAGACCCATATATATGCTGCCTACAAGAGACTCACTTCAGATCTAAAGACACACATAGACTAAAATTGAGGGATGAAAAAAGGTCCTCCATGCAAATTAAAACAAAAAGAAAGCTGGGATAATAATACTTATATTGGACAAAATAGATCTTAAAACAAAGACAAATGGCATTTTTCACAGAACCAGAACAAATCATTCTAAAAGTTGCATAAAACACAAAAGACCCTGAATAGTCAAAATAATCTTGAGATAGAAGAACAAGATCATGCTCCCTGATTTCAAGCTATACTACAAATCTACAGTAATCTAAACAGTATGGTATTGGCACAAAAACAGACACATAGGTCGATGAAACAGAATAGATCCCAGAAATAAACCCACGCTTATGTGGTCAATTACTCTACACCAAAAGAGGCAAGAATATATAATGGAGAAATGACAGCCTCTTCAATAAATGATGTTGGGAAAACTAGATGGCTACTCACAAATGAATCGAACTGGAATACGTTATCACACTATATACAAAAATAATCTCAATACGGATTAAAGACCTACATGTAAGACCTGAACCCATAACACTCCTAGAAGAAAACATAGGCACTATATATATATACCCTTTCGTATCAGTCGAAGCATACTTTTTGGATATGCCTCCTCAGGCAAGGGAAACAAAAGCAAAAAGTAAATGGGACTACATCAAACCAAACAGGTTTTGCATCGCAAAGGAGACTTTCGACACAATGACAAGGCAGCCTACTGAGTGGGAGAAGATATTCACCGATGATACAACAGATAAGGGATTAACATCCAAAATATACAAAGAATTTATTGAACTCAATATCGGGAAAACAAAACAACCCAATAAAAAAATGGGCAGAGGATCTGAGTGGACACTTTTCCAAAGAAGACAATACAGATGGTCAGTAGACCCATGAACGATGCTCAACATGGCTAATCATCAGAAAAATTCAAATCAAAACTCCAATGGGATATCATCTCACACCAAGATGCACCCAGCTACCTTGGAATAATGCTAACAGTCCTAACAACAACAACAACAATAACGATAATGAGAATAACTAATATGGACTGAGATTTTACATACCATGTATTGTTCTGATAATATATATATATTGGTATGAAAATAAAATTTTTTTTCATTAATGTAATCCCATAACCTTCCAATAAGGTAGGTACTATAATTATTACCTCCCCTTTACTTATGACGAAACTCAGGAACAGAGAGACTGAGTAAGCTTATCATGGATACACTAAGAGGTCCCCAAACTCTTCTGCCTTTCTTCTCTCCTTCCAGACTAACTTCTGCTCCTCCGACTGCCCAGAGATAGAGTTGACAGATAAAATACAGGATCCTCAGTGAAATGTGAAGCTCAGAGAAACAGCAAATAACTTTTCAGTATCAGTGTGTCCCATTTAATACTTGGAACATACACACACTTAAAATTATCCTATACTGTTATTCACTAAATCAGACAACCCCACCCAGGACATTTGTATTCTCTCTACCTTATCAATATTTCTTGCAAAAAAAAAAAAAAAAGTATTAACTCCTCCATTCATTCTTTAAAAATTGAAGCCAAACTGTTTTCTTTCCCAAGTACAGTCGCAATTTAAGCCTCATTTCAAATTGTGGAAATTGTGGAAAGAGAGCTAATGAAGGACTGATTTTAGGATTCTGTGAAGGAGTCAGGGAGATTTTAGGGAAGGAGAGGAAGAAAGCTTGTTTCCAGAGCCCGAGAGCCCCCAGAGGCCTGAGTCCTACCTAGAAATATTCTGGATGGATATGCAGGCTGAGCATTAGAATCCTGCCCAGGCTAAGCCTGTCAGGCCAAGAGCATCTTCTCCAGGGTTTTTGGATGCCCCCAAACCCTGGCTGTCCTGCACATTGTAAGATACTTAGCAGCATCCCAGGCCTGTACACACTAGATGCCATGAGCACCCACTCCTCCAATGAGCAAGCAGAAGATGTCTTCAGAAATGGCCAAATGTTCCCTGGAAAGCAAAATCCAACCCCCACCCCCACCCCCCCGGTTGAGAACCCCTGATCCAGAGCAATCCCAAAGACAGGAGTGTCCAGGAAGGTACATGCTGGGAGTCTTAGAATGAAACAGACATGCCCCCATCCTACCTGGAATGAATCAGGTGGTAGCCCCTAAGGAGTGGGTTAAAGAGGGGCCCTCTCCTGCATTTGTCTAGCTTGCCTTTAGTAGGTCAGTATAGGACCCACAGTTTTCAAGGAATGGTCCCATCCGTGTAAGGGAGGTTGTAGACCTAACATTAACTGCCTTGTCTAATTAACTTCTATGCAAAACCTAGTGCAGTAAGTCAGGCTTGATGGGTACTGTTCTTAGTTCTGTCTTGTTATCCAGAAACCTCAGCTTAAGGTCATTAGGACAATGGACAGCCCTTAGGAATCCAAAGTTTATTTAGGCTTAAAACATGGAGAGCACTAAAGAGAAATTTATAAAATTAACCTTTGAAGCATAGCTATTTTCCTTATGCTACTTAACTTGCATACTCAGTTTTTAAAAGTCACGGCACCTTTTTGCTTATAGCTGCAGAGTCCAAATAATGAAGTTTTAGTGTAGTAATATAATGGTTATAAATGTGTTAAATCCTAGTATCGACATAGCCCAGAAACAGTGTCAGTTTTCACAGGCTTGGGGCTCCTATGTCATGCCAGACTTAGAAAGAACCAGCCTGGTTTGGAATTTTCTAGAACTCATGCAATTTATCTTTCACTCTTGGTTTAAGTTCTGGGAGACACTTCCACCTCATTAGTCTCTAGCTGAAAACTACATTAAATCCCATCTTCACCTCTGCCTTTCCTTCCTGCACACGCTCCAGGCACTGGCTTCATTTCCATAGCATTTTTCCTAAGTTGGGGATCCAAAGTGATGGCATTCTTTAGTAGCTTCTAGTTCCATTTTCATTGCAGATGCGGCAGAGAAGAGAGCTGGACTTCCAGACCACTCAGGCCTCTTCCACATCCCCAAGTGGGCCTGCAGCTGGCTGTTGGCATCAGTGATTAACTGCATAGCAGTTGTAAGAGTCAATGTTTTTGAGAGTTTATTACATGTTGGGCTCTGTTCAAAGTGCTGTACTTGTATTATTACATTCAATCTTCACAACAATCTTATGAGTTACCGCCATCATCCCTATTTTACAGGCAAAATCACTGGGACTCAGAAAGGCAAAGCAACTTTCTCAAGGTAACACAGAAGTAAGTAATGGAGCCATTTTTTGAACCTAAGTGCTTGCTTGATTCCAGCTCCTCCCTGTTACCTGTTGTTAATGTTAAGTCCCACTGGAGAGCACGGAGTTTATTCTTAAGACAACAGGGGCCACTGATGATCAGCTGCATGCTTCAGAAAGATACCTTTGGCTGTAATCTAACAGGGAGGACTGGAAGCAGAGAGGCCAATCCAGAAGCATTTTGCAGTGATTGGGTGGACCGGTAAGGTGGCCTGGACTAGGGCAATGCTGGTGGAGGAGAGAAGATAACGTCAAGGAGAATGGTAGAGTTAGATGCAGCAGAATTTAAAGATGGAGTAGTTGGGGGGTAAGGGAAAGAAGAGAGTCAAGAATGATGCCCTGATGTCAATTTGTTGGTGCAGTCATCGATTCCAGAAACACAAAAGGTACGAGGGGTGAGGGGATTGACGAATTCAGTTTAGAATGCGTTCAAATCCCCAAAGTGATTCCCTACACACAGGCTTCCGCTACAAAAGAAACTCTTAGGTTCTCCATTAAATGGCACAAGGCAAATCTAAAGTGGACTAACAAGCAAGCCGCCTCTGTTGGCAGGTGGTGGCAAAGGTGCATGGGGCCCCATGACAGCAAGCCGCTTATCTGAAAAACGAAATAAAAATCGTGAGCCCAATGGACAGCTGACAGCCAAATCCCAGAGAGGCATGAGCTAGGGGGAGGAATCAGTGACTCCACTGTGGATTTATCCCTCACTTTCCAAGCCTGATGAAGACAAAAGCCCCCCTGCCAAGAGAGCTTGAGAAAAAGAGATAATGAAGTTCTTGTCCCATAAGGGGGTCAGAAGGATAGGAGGAGAAGCAGGAAAGAATGTAGATGGGGATAAATTTTGATACATGGAGATTTCATAGGCATTAAGGGGGATTTCCAAAGAAATAGCACTTGGAGTCTAAGGCAAGGGTCGAACAATCAGCTAAGCCCCCATCACCCTTTCCATCTGATGTTCAGTTCCAGTGAGATTTAAGTTATCAGAGAGCATCCATTAGGAGTGAACTTTTTTGCATTAAAACCATGTCCTAATGGAGTGAAATTCTGACATCAAGGCAGGGAGGGAGGGAAAGAGAAGTTTAACATACAGAGATTATTAATCATCCAACAAACTCTAAAATTTCTGTAAATGATACCTAGAATGTATGACAGCAACAATCATTGAATAATTATTAAGTATCAATGATAAAGCTCTATGTTAAGTGCATTTCATTCATGAACGATGAGATGGGTGCTGCTAATGCGACTCCAAATAAGGAAACTAATGCTTAGACGGGTCAAGCCATTTATCCCGTAAGATACATCTAAGAGGCTGAGTCAGGATTTGAACCCAGGTCTGACCGAGTCTGCAGCTTGACATCCTAGCCACAGTATTGTCAGCACGACTTTGCAGCCTGTATCATGGCTCTTGGGCTGTCCTTATCACCATTCTGAGGAAATCAGCATAGAGCTGCTTTGGGCAATGCTGGGTTGAGAGGACGCTATTTTCTGCTGCAAGAATGAGCTTCCTCTCTTCCTTGCCATGGAAAGTAGCTTCTCTCTCCCTTCCCCTAACAGCGCGAGGAGCTGCCAGGGAAAATTGGGCTCATTAAGTTGATCACATGCCTACTGCCTTACAATTGGAGAATACGGTTAGGAACAGAGCTATCGCACCATGAACATAGCAAAGAAGAGAGACCCTGTTATTAAGCCCTTTTTAAAAAGATTCATGCAAGGGAGAAATACAGATCTTTAAAGAAAGAATTTGAAAAGACTCCAACAAAGTAGTGGGTTCCTACAAAGCTAGTCTAGACATTTACTTCTTATTCATGGACTCTAAAAGGTAGTGGAGTGAAATCTATATATCCTAAGAGATTTCACTTAGACTTAAATTAAACACACAGGACTAATCTAGGTCAATTTCACTTGGACAAAGCAAGTCAGTTTCTCCAGCTAGTGGATCGAGCCGGTTTCTGGAAGCCAGCAGAAAGTGTGAAGAGGAGGGGACCTCTGCCCTCTTGGGTGGGAGAGGCTCCAAGTGGCTTTGCCCTGGTGATTCCAGTGATCGTCATTGTGGAGAGGGGAGGCTGGCTCTTCTCTTGGCTTGACACTCATCTGGTAGCAAAAGGTCAAGGGCTCCGGGCTTCACACAGTCATGCTAGGGTTTTCCTCTCTTGTCTTCAGAACAGGTAAGAACAATAGAATCAAGCCCTTGGCAACCACGTGTACACACATGAACTCGTCTGTATATCGTACAAAACTGTCAAGTGTGCTTTTGGCGGGGATCCAATCCTCCTCCATTTTTTTCCATGAAAAATTTATTTTATGAAGTGAGGGAACATATAAATGCTTGTATTAGTTTTTAAATTGCTTCTGTAAAAAAAAGTATCACAAACATCATGGCTTAAAAAAAAAAACACGGATTTATTATTTTATAGCTCTGGAGTTCAGAAACCCAAAAATGGATGGGTGTAATAACCTTCCTCCTGGAGGCTCTGGGGACAACCTGTTCCCTTGCCTTTTCTGGCTTCTAGAGGTTGCGGGCACTCATTGTTCCTCCCTCCGTGTTCAAAGTCAGCAGCTCAACATCTTCTATTCTCTCTCTGACTTTTACCCACCTGCCCCCTTTCTATAAGGATTCTGGTGATTATATTGGTTCCACCCGGATAATCCACGTTAATCTTCCCATCTCAAGATTCTTAATTTATTCACATCTGCAAAGTTCCTTTTGTCATGTAACCATAATATATTCACAGGTTCCGAGGAGTAGGACATGGACATCCTCGTAGGGGCAAGGGTTGAGGAAGGGAGGCACTACTCAGCCTAACACAAGGCTGGTTATTTTTACTGGACTTTCTTGTCAGAAAAGCAAATTGGAAACCTTTTGTTATCCCCGGTGTTTTTTGTTCTAAGTTTTAATCTCCACGAAACCCAAAGTCAGGTTCTGTAATTGTGAACATCCAGTCAGCTAAGAGCTGAGCCTGAGCTTGGCTAGGAAAGAGGAACCTGTCTCCTGACTGCCCAAGGAGGAAAAGGGTACAAAAACACTGCTGGTTTTTTTTTTGGGGGGGGGGGTAGTAACTAGGCTTACTTATTTATTTATGCTTGAAGTGGGTAGTGGGGACTAGAACCCAGAACCTCCTACGTGCTAAACAAGCAGTCTACCACTTGAGCTACACCCTCCTCCCTGGAAGATTGCTGTTTTGATTCATGCCTTCAGCAAGCATTTACTTACCAAAGCACAGAGGTTTTTTACCAGATATTTGGTAGGTGTTCAGCACTGTAGAAATGCAAAGAAAGATAGCATATGATTCCCAAAAGGCTTCCAGGCAACCTAGAGCAGCGAGGCATCTGGGAACCAGAGAAGAGCCCTACAGCAAGGGGATTTTTTTTAATGTTTGATTTTACAGGCAGAGCCTGGTTCACATCATTCTTTATCCTTGCTGCAGCCAGACGGAAGAGCTATAGCATACTGACACAAGTGGAACGACCCCACCAGCATTTTGATGGTGGATAGTCAGGGGCTGAACACATTCATACACTCTATTCACCTTGGAACTGCAATAATGTTTTGGCTCCCAGAACAGGGAGTCAAAACAGATGAGAGTTACTGACCAAATGTTTTCAAAAGTGTATGGGTTTCCAAAGGGATAAACCATGTTTCTGCATGGCTATAATCCAAAGAGGGCACACGAAAGGAATTTTTTTAAAAGATGCTGTACCCAAATGAATATGAAAGTAGCATTTTTTGAGTTGATGATTTTTTGAGAATGATGAACTGGTGACATCACTTTGAAAAGTCTAGCTGAGTTTTATTTATTCTCAAGCTCTTGTTCCACATGGAATCTGCAGAAACAGCCCGAAGTCCAAGTTCATCTGACCGGTGCTATACCCCAAGGAAGAGATTCTATGGCTCAGCCGCTGGAGAGGGCATCATCCCAGCTCAGAACTGTATCAAGATGAGTTCTATCCAGCTCATTTTGCAAGCCCTTGAACAACCCAAGAGGGCAAGAAGTATCCATCCACTGCCCCATGGCCTTACATCTGTGTGTGAAAGGTCATCTTCCCACCACCTGCATTTCCATTGCCACTGCTTCAATATCTGCCATGAAAGAAACAAAGCAGATGATACAATGAGAATAACAGCTAATATTTATTAAGAACTTACTGCATACCAGGCAATGTTCTAAGTGCTTAGCACGTATGAGTCATTTAATCTTCTAGTAAACTTTGGGAAGTAGATAGTATTATTATCATCTCCCCATTTTACTGATGCAAAACTACATCACGGAGAGCTTATGTGATCTGCCAAGTTAGTAAGCTGCCAAGTTGGAATTTGAGCTCAAAGGGTAAAAGCCATACTCTCACCACAACACTAGACCACCTTGCTTTGCAGAGAGGCTCCTGGGTCCGGGAACGTGGCTTCAGCTTGGGAAGTAAAGAGACTCCTTGGAGAAGCAATCCAAGCTGATGGAAAAGAACCCAAGAGTTGGAAACATGCCAACCAAAAGCTGTGAGCTTTTGAGGGCTTAGTGAGACTGACTGTAAAGTTCATGCTTTGGTTTGTCAGGTGGCCGACAACTGGCCTGGAGTGTTGGCTGGGCAGAGCAGCCCTGGATCCTGGAAGGAGTTCCCAAAGCACATTGTCAGTAGAAGAACCCAGCCATCATCCATGCAGAAGCCTGCTCTCATCTTCTCTACTGATTCGAGAATTAGCGTATGGCTTCCAATCCTTAAAACTGAACTCAAAGCAAGCTATAGAAATCTGCTACAAGAAAGGGGCCTCTTCTTGAGTGATCATGGACTGGGAACACTTCCAATTTGCTGGGACCTGTTCCAGAAGTGTTATCAGGCTATCACACACTACTCAGAAACTCCCAAGGGTGTTTAGTAGGGCTCTTGGAATCCAACAACAAGCAGAGGAAAAGACTTTTTCAAAGTTTTTCAGACATCTGTTCTATTGAAAACAAAACAAAACAAGACACATACCTAGTGTACATGATGTTTGCAACTTTGTTGAGGCTGAAATGTTTGCACAGAAACTCAAACCAAGCTATGAATAAACACCAAGGAATATACACTGGGAACCATTAACGTATAGTTAGCAACTGAAGTCACACGGGGCTTTGCTGATGTTAGCTGGGAAGACGTTAACACTCCAGCTCTGCTGATCTTCCCACAGTCCCTCACATTGCCAACCTCACTCAAACCTCCAGACCTTTGCAGACACTCTTTCCCCGATCCTGGCTAACTGCTACAACTTATTTCCTCTGGAAAGCCTTTTCATGCCCCTTTAATGTGTTCCTAACCCCCCTAAATTTCCCCTTTCATAGCATTTATTACACAGTAGTCTAACTGCTGATTATACTACAGCATTGCAGACTAGAAAATATACACAGAGCATAAGGATAAACTCACTTTAATCCTGGTTCTGCAACTTATTGGCTATGTAATATTGGATGAGGTTCTTAACCTGAAATTTCTAAGCATCCATTTCCTCAGGAATAATAATTGTACTTAACTTTAGGTAGTAGTGCCAACTGATAAAACACGTGGAAACACTCGTACCAGCCTGGAAACGGTTCTGGAAACGCTAAAAATGTAGACCGTTAAAATAATTGTATTCTAAGTTGTTGCAATTTTATTCCAGGCTCTATAAAGGCTTTCATTCATTCATTATTGTGTAAACCCATTCCTGGTTGCATTTCCAGAGTCAGGATAAGGTTTACATACACCATACACTCCAATGTTCATCGAATGAGTAAATGAAGGAATAAAAATTCCGTTTATGAGACTGGAGAAGACCAGGGAACACTGTCTATGTCACGAGTCCACTAATTCTGCATTTCTGAAGCTCTTCCATCTTAGGAATCGGGGTGTCTGGGTACCCGTGTGTCTATGTGTCTATGTTTGTGAATATACATGGATAATGTGTAAAACTACTTGAGTTCCAACTCAGAAAATAGTCCATGACTTAAAAAGATCAACAAAGTGATAGCTGCTGCTCCTACAGAAGACAGCCTGAATCCTTATTTGACTTCAAACTTAAATCCATTTCTCAAAGACCACAAGTCTGGAAGAGCCATCATACCATGCAGACCCTCATCCTAGTTTTTCTGCCTCACAGCACATCTTAGCATCACCTTCTCGGGTTCCATTTATGCCTGTGTTCCCACTTCCCACGGTTCATATCTTGTTGTATGATTTATGGGCAGGAACTATAAATACATTGAAACGGGAGATTTTGTCAGTTTGGTACAATTTAAGTTGCTTTTCAGTACCATATATATTTATAACATCTTATAAATATTTTAAATTATCATAATAATGGCTCCACTTACTCACAATAAATTCTGTATTTGGTGTAGGGACGATTGCCAAATTGATAATCTAGAAAATTGGAAAACCCCGTCAGACATCGTGACCTGTTGGTCCCCAAAGAGCAGCTTTCTAATTACTGGAAGGGCCTCAGCATTGAGTTTAGCTGTCTTAGGACTTGATCTTAAAAGATAAACATCCCGAAATTTACCTCTTTGGAAAAGATAAGTAAAAGAAATATTTTCCACTGAAGAATTTGTTCACTGAACTGTAACTTAAAAGCCAAACATTTCTCAGGCAGTGTATAAAGGGTGAAAAAATCACAGAATTATGAAGCGCCTGCCATGCTTAGGATAGAGAGTTCCAGGCATGATGGAGAAGGGGTGTGTGAGGACACCAGCAGGTGATGCTGTAGGTGGACCACGGGGGCCCTTGGGAGACAGCCCTGAATGCTAGAGAAGGAGTTTGGACTTTATGCCAAAGGGCAGTGGTTCTCCAAGTGTGGCCCCTGGACCGGCAGCACTAATATTACCTGGGAGCTTAAAAAAAGCAAATTCTCCAGCCCTGGCCCAGACATACTGAATCAAAAATTTAAGGGCTGGGACACAGTTATCTGTGTTTTAACAAGCCCCCCTGATGACTCCAGCACACCCCGTGTTTGAGAGCCTTTGCCATAAAGGATGTTTCTAAGTGTTCATGAAGGCAAGTTTGTGTGCCCACCACACCCTTAGGCCAAACTGAAACCTGAGTACAGAGCGGAGAAAAGTTTATTGCAGGGCCGAGCAAGAAGGATGGGGCAGCTCGTGCCCAAGAAACCCCTGAGCTCCCTTCAGGGTTTCAGCAAAGTGTATTTAAAGGCCACGGAAAGGAAGGGGGAGGAAGGGTTGCAGGGTACGTGAT
This sequence comes from Camelus bactrianus, assembly GCF_048773025.1. Lineage (NCBI taxonomy): Eukaryota > Metazoa > Chordata > Mammalia > Artiodactyla > Camelidae > Camelus > Camelus bactrianus. Next base: position 20,304,332 of record NC_133552.1, read on the forward strand.
CAGCTTATGCACAATTCTCTAACTGGTTGATGCTGAGGTCAAAGGGTGGCCAACACTGTCAACCCCAAGGTGCCAGGAGGTCTGGGGGCCACATGATCTTGATCATCAAGTAGTTCCCTTCTTCCCTTGGGTAGTGGTTTTAAGCATCTGAAAAACTCTGGAAATATGCATGAGGTGCTATTATCTGGGTACTTCAGAGTGGAGCTGCAGCAGAGGACAGTGGGGAGGGGTCTGACCCTGGAAGTCACCACAGGGTCCTGCTTCATTACATAAGTGCTAGCATGATGTGAGCAGATCTGGGTGTGCTGGTGGCAATGAAGAAAATGGACCAGAGTGGGGGACACTGAAGGCAGGGAGGCCTGAAAAGAAGAGTGAAGGTATTGATTCATTAGGGAGTTTTGTATTTTATCAATATTTTAGTAAGTCTAAAATACAATCAATTCTCAGTTGCACCATTATTTTAGTTACCTCTGGTAAGAAAAACCCCGCCAGTTTAATGAGAACACAATGTCTCTTACCACTTGGAATTTTTATTTTATACTTATTGAAAGGGATCTCTGTCTTATTGGCAGATTTTTCATATCCATCACCCGTGATGCAGGAAAAATAGATGTGGGGCATGAAGGAGGCTGTGTTCCAGGTCTCAGCTGAGTCCCTGGGACGTGCCCTGCTAAGTGTGGGTCCTTGGCTTCACTTAGAAAAGAATTCAAGAGTGAGCCACAGTTGAGTAAGGGTAGATTTATTTAGAGGGATACATACTGCATAGAGTGTAAGGCAAGAGAAAGGCCACGAGGTGTGGGGGTTGGGTGCTCAGGTTAAAGCAGAAGTAGGTACACACTCCATAGACTGAGTGCGGGCCATCTCTGAAGGGGAGGGAGCAAAAAGGCAGCTATGAGGTGCCATGTTACCAGTTTTATGGACTCAGTAGCTTCAAATGCTAACAAGTGGGAGGACCATTCTAACTACCCTGGGGAAGGGGCTGAGATTTTCAGGAAGTTGGCCACTTCCCACTCTTTGACCTTTTGTGGCTAGCCTTGGGACGGCCATGGTGCCTGTGGGCATGTTATTGACCATGCTAATATATTACAATGGGCATATAATGAAGCTCAAGGCCTACTAGAAGTCAAATCTCCCTCCATCTTGAGTCTCAAGGCCTACTGGGGATTCAGTCCTCTGCCATCCTGCTGTTAACTGCTGTGTTATTCCTGGAATGGCTGTGCCTTGCCCCCTTCCTGTCTCACCTGCACATGCATTAAAAAGGACAATATAAGCAAACTAATTTGGTTAAGGTATTCTGGGCACTTTTGCCCATTTGGTGTCTGACTCTTCTGGAAAACTTTTCCACTCAAGAGCCATCTGGAGTTTTAGTGATGCATCATGTCTTTGAAAAATGCTCTCCTATTATCTCTGGGGTTTTCAAGCCACTGAAGCCCACTCTGCAAGTCTGGGGGCACGTGCACAGGCTGTGGTATGTACCTCATGACTGCTGCCAAGTCAACAGAAACTTGAAGATGCATCCTGAGTTGGGAAATGTCCAAGTGTGGGAAGTGGGAGGTATCTTAAAATTGATGAATTCCCCAATAAGAGTTAATCCAGGCTTCAATGGGAACAGAAACAAGAATACTAGGAAAGAGGAGGCAGAGACCAATGACACTTCAGAGGTGGGTTCTAAAGCCTAAGTGACCAACAAGATGTTGGGGAGAAGAGAGGCAGATGATTCTGAAGTCTCTCATCTGAGAAACACACTGGATGGCATGCCCTTAACCAAGATAAGAAACTCAAGAGAAAGAGTAGATTTTAAGAACAGAAGGGAAGAAGTTGTTAAGAGTGAAATGAGTTTAGTTTCGAACGTTTTGAGTTTGAGGCTCCTGAGGGATATTCAGGTGGAGACGACCAGGATGTGTCTGTGAATACGAATCTATAACTCAAGCAAGGTGGGGCAGAGGGAGTCATGGTTAAAGATCAATAATTTTTAATCAATAGCATTCAAATGGTAGTTGAAACCAGGGGGATGAGAGCTCTTTTCCAAGAAGAGTGTACTGAGCGTTTGAAGAGAGTTGGTGACAGGTCAAAAACAAAACTGAAGAAGCAACAAGAGATAAGAAGGAGCGTTCAGAGAGAAAAAACATTATGAGATGATATTGACATACCTTGGCAACCCCTCAAAGACAAAAGCTGTCTTGTCCATAGTCTGAGTCCCCAGGGCAATGCCTAACCCAGTGACGTTGGTCACAATAACATGGAAAAAGTGGCTTAAGAGCCAAAAAGGTAAACATTTTTAGAAGGAGGAATTAGTCAGCAATACCAAATGTTACAGTTGATCATTTTTGATCAAAGGACCACCAGCTTTAGTAAATTTAGTTTAATCTGCACCACTATCACCTCATTTTACAGCCAAAGACAGGGAGCCCAGTAACAAGAACAGACATGACCAAAGCCAAGAGCTGGCTGATGGGCGAGCCCAAGGCAGAAGCCTAGTCTCTGACTCTCATCCTGGGGCTGTGTCTTCTACACTCAGCTTTTCCTCTCAAAGGAGGGTTGCGTCCACTGCTGATAAACCCCTGGATCCAAGCAACTGCAGATAGGCTCAAATCCACCCCTAAAAACGATTTCCAGTGACACAGCCACAACCCTGCATGAAGCAGAAGAGAGCTATAGAAAACAGCAAGCGATCTGGAGTCAGACAGGCATTCCGGGTCTTGCTCTAACACCCAGACATTGTGTATAGAGCTCCCCCGTTAAAGGAAGGGTTCAAATGACTTGAATCTCTAGGTCACATCCTTTTTTTTTATTGATTTATTTTTTAGGGGAGGGAGGTAATTAGGCTTGTTTATTTGTTTGTTTGTTTAGTGCAATGGAGTTACTGGAGATTGAACCCAGGACCTAGTGCATGAGCTATGCTTAACCTCTGAGCTATACCCTCACCCACTCTGGGTCATATCTTGAGCCAGAATTTTCTGTAACTTTTGTTACATAGAACAATACAGAAAGAGACACTGTGAGCAGCTTGAACAAAAACAGGGCAAGCTTCTCTGCTGATATGAGGCCTTTAAACAGGAAGTTCATACCAGATTCCGTATGAAGATGAGCAAAATTTGAATTCAGTGAAGTCAAAACAAAGATATTGACATCATTCTCCTGAATAATGGTTAAGTTGCATTACTGTTCATGCTGCCGATGAGATCCTGAGAAAACAAGTGATTTCTCAAGAGCAGTGATTTTCAAACACCAGAATGCTCAAAAATTACCTGAGAGGGTCCCTCCTTCAGAGATTCTGGAGTGGCCTAAGTGGACTCAGCTGGTATAATTCAAAATTCTCTGAAAATAGATTCCAAGAGACAGGGTGAACATGACATTTCCCACATTTCAACACCCAAAGATGTCGAAGATCAGGCCCCACGACTCATTCCCCCGCTTTGTGATTCTTGCAGGGCTTAGAGGATCTGTGGGATGAGACGTTTGTGGTCACAACCCCTGTGGCTTCAGTGTTTTCATCAATAGAGACGTACAGCAGCACAGAGATTTCCAGAAGCCCCCATCTGGCAGAGATGACTAATGGGGTTTTCCCACTGACATCCTAGCCAAGGTGCCAGAAGTAGATTCGTTCCAGATCACAGCCTTAATAGGGCAGTTCCTCCCAGGATATTACCCTGACGGATGACCTGTCTTCCTTTTACAACCTCCGTGCCACCCACGTGTGTAGCCTTCCTCTCCATGATGATGGGCAAAGAAATGCATATCTGCCCTGCATCTCTGAACTAAATCCTCCACAGCAAATGCCAGCCTCACTATAAACTGGTAAGGGGCAGTTTTTCTTCCATTCTGCAGGCTGCAATTTTCACCCTCTTTTATATCCATCCCATGGCCAAAAAAAAGAAAAAGAAAAAAAGAAAAAAAAGAAAAGCAGATAGGATCCAGCTGGAATTGTAATCAAAGGAGCGCCAAGTGGGTGCAAAAGCAAATGTAAACCCATGCAGATATTATTGGCTGATTGCAGAAAATCATCAAAGACTTTTTCATAAAGTAGAGGGAAGAAATTAAGTAATGGGTGATTTCCTCACTGATAGACCCTATTCAGGACGAGCTGGTAAAATCATGTTGGGCCAAGAAATAACAGAATAAATTTACTCAGAACCCACTCTCACAAAGATAGGCAAGATCTCAAACTAGAAATAAAATCTATATTACCATTGATATAATCCTAATCTAGTAATAATTGATTTTTTTTCCTTTGGTTTGTGAAACAGTATTAACCAACAGCCTTAATAAGAAGTACGTACCAAGAACATGAAAAATCACTATTAACTTAGTGACCTCAGGAAAGTCATACAAACTTTCTGGGCTTCAGTACTTATAAACAAAATGAAGCAGTTGATTCATGTAATCTCTAAGATCCCTTTCATCTCTGAAGTTCTATGTCTATAGAAGGGATCATTTCAGATACTACTATATATAAAATAGATAAACATCAAGTTTCTACTGTACAGCACAGGGAACTATATTCAGTATCTTGTAGTAACCTATAATGAAAAAGAATATAAAAATGAATATATCTATGTATATGTATGAACTATTATGCTGAACACCAGAAATTAACACACATTGTAGAACGATTATACTTCAATAAAAAAAGAAAAGCAGGGATCATTGACTATTGACAAGTTTAACAGAGACATGAAACACAGTGAGATGGGTCTTAGAATATCAAAATAATTATCTGCCAACAAAGATAGGAACTCAGATAAATAAATATGCAGTGGCAAGAACAGATTGAAGAATTGTCAAGACACAGGAGCTACTGAGCTGGTCTTGGAACACCATATCCAGAACAAGGATCCACTTCTCCAAGATGCCAAATTATTTTCCAAATGGTATCTCAGAGAACAGAAACTCTGCTGGATATTTAAAAAGTTTGATAAATGAACAAAACTGAATAAGCTCTTTACTGCAGGAAGCTTTAGACCCTTTCCTGTACGGTCCAATAGAACTTTTTGCAAGGATGGAAATGTTCTATATGTGCACTTTCCAATATGGTAGCCACTGGCCACATGTGGCTATTAAGCACTTGAAATGTAGCTAGTGCCACTGAGAAACTGAAGTTTTAATTTTCTTAAATATAAATTAATTTCTAGTTAAATAGTCACAGGGAGATAGTATCCATGTATTAGGCAGTATGACTTACCCCATATACATTTATAGGGCTATCCTTAAGAGGGACATCCCGTGTGCAGCATTTCCCAAACTTGCTGGGCCATGGAACTGTTTTCAAAGGACTGAAATTCCTTGCAAAACCATTTAGGAAGTATTAGGCTCTGAGCCATCTTGCTGAGTGGCTCAAGCCCTGGGAGACCATCCTAGCTTCAATGTTCTAACTTAGCCATCAAGGGCATTTGTCACCACCCAGTGCCAGAGACCAGGCTGTGTGTTGTAACGTCATTTCACAATTCAGTCACATCAAAATCCCCCAAGTCCTCCCAGTGCAAGTCCGGTTAGCGGGATTCTATCAAAAACTGGCTGATCCTTCCCACCAAATATTAAACAGTGTCAATTATTGCTCCTGGGTGGTACCAGGCTCTCTTGCTTACACTGGGGTACATCATGTTCTCAACAACCCATTGGGAAAAGTAGCATTCCATTTCATAGGTGAGAAAAGTAAGGCTCAGACAGATGAAGAGACTTCGTTGCCCAAGGTCACACACTTGGTTAATGGATCTTGACCTCCATCTCTGCATTAATTCCCATAAAGCATTCTAACAATATTTTGAGTTGAATCTTTCCTCCAAATGCCTAGGGCCCATAAAAAATATTGAATTAACACATTCTCAAAGTACCAAAACTTTATGTATACCTGAGAAGAGCAGTTTCTTTTACAAGGTTTGCTCATATATTTCTTGAGAATTGTAATAAATACAAGAAGTGTTTAATCATCATGGAATAAAAGAAACCAGCATGATTTCACAAACGTGTATAAATCCTCTCCTCCAAGAAAGCCTCCAATGGATCTGGAATAATCATGTGCCCCTCAACTGAAAATCCAAATTAGTGTATAAATAAGCAGCTACAAATTTCATTTCACCCAATTATTTGTGCTTTCCTGAGTATGCAATCAATTTGGTGCTTCTAAGTACCATTTATTCAGACCACAATCACACACACAACTGCTCATTTTTGCATCTAATTCAGGCTTGTGGGCCAAAGTCCTTGAATCAATTTGTCGTCACATCAGATAGGAGTGCATTCGACTGTGACCTATACAATTTCAGAAACCAAGGGTTTTTTTTCAGCAAAATATTATTTCTTGAAACATCATTTGGCTTTGTGGGAAATTGACTGGGAGCTGAAGTTACACTCTGACTCAGAGTTCCAAATCCAGGCATTGCCCGGAGAAGACAATGCAGGTCCTGGAGTTGCATGTCAATGAGGTCACCCTCTGCAAATCACACAGGCCTAGACGGCTATTAATGGGGCTCCCAGCAGTCACTTGGTCTCTCTAGATTAAAATAGAATCACTTTCGGTCAAATACATAGCAGTCATTATTTTATCTGTAATAAATCTGAAGACATTGTCAATACTAGTGGACTTTATTATGACATATTCTGGAAAAAATGTATACCACATTTCAGTTTTCATTACAATGCCATGCATACAAGTATGCTATGTTTGGTCATCTCAATGGTTCTGAGAAAACTAAAGGAGGAGAAAAGTGAGGGGTGAGGTGGTGTAAAAGCAATAAATGAAGACTTAGAGGATCAGCTGGAGGAAGATAAAAAGGAGTTCAAAGGTGAAATCTGGGTCATTGGGAAGAAATCTGAAACAAAGTAATCAGACACATGAGGACCTGGGTAATCTCAGAGAGAGGGTGATTGAAGTGAAAGCATTCTTAAAGGCGCAGCGGAGGAGACAGAGAGGGTTGGGGGGAAAGATAAGGCTACTTAAGGGGAGGGTGAGTGGGAAAAGGGGAACAGAACAGCTCTGTGCACAGATCCATTCATCCAGCTGCTAAAGCTCAGGGAGATCATGGGAAGTGGGGAGGCTTCGGTATCCTGCTGCCAAGTAGTACCTCCTGGGACACTTTTTTAGTATCACGGATTCCTGGTCCCCACTCCAGAGGCCTGGGAATCTGTGTTTTTAACAAATACCCCCAGGTGATTCTCATAATAGGCAAGTTTGGGAAGCACAGCCTGTAGAGAAGGGCATGAATTGAAGGCCGACAAGCTGGAGTTTGAATCCCGACCCACCCACTCATCAGCTCTGTGAACTTGGGAAAAAGACTTAACTCTCTGAGCCTTGGTTTTCTCATCCATAAAAATGAAAATACATTTATGCCCCATAGCAATCCTCCAAGTTAGGCATTGTCATCATCATGCCCGTTTTACAGATTAGGAAGCCAAGGCAGGAGTGAGTGGTTAAGCACTTTGCCCAAAGTCATGCTGCTGGTAAGTGGCAGATTTCATATCAAAGCAGAAACCACCTGGCTCCAGGTGTCATTCTTTTAGCCCCAACGATGTTCTTTCTGCCTCTCCTCTGGGAAAGGAGCAGTGTACTGAGAGTGACGGGAAGAAAAGTTTTCCAGACAAGGCAATTTATTATATTAATCCTTACTCATATCAGATAATAACTTGATGTTCCACTTACATAAGTTACTCTGTAAATGAGCACAGTTCACTCAAGTTAATTTGGAATCAAGCTTTTCTTCTTCAACATTAATAATTTATAGGAATCAACCCATGACTCCACCTGGGAGATGGCTCAGGCATAGTAATGCTTCAATAAACTTCATAGCTACTGATGATACCACAAGTGGTAGAAATGAATATCAAATAAGATACCGCATGCTTCCCCCACACCCTTAGTCTAGATGTGTTTCTAGATGTGGGTCTAGGCTAACAGAATTCACCAGTGTGAGACCACCTGCTTCAAGTGGGTTCACCTCTATGCTGCTTTACCCAGGCTTCTAGTCTCCTCAACATAGCCTTCAGGTGGAAATGTGTTTTCTCTCTGAAATCAAGTCTTACTAGTTCACTTCTGCAGACACCGCAGGATATATCAAAATGAAGATCTAATCACCTGCTGTTCTGACAAAGAATTTTTATTTTACTAGGATGTGTGAAATCATTGTTTCTCATTTGTCATCATGCTCTGCTCTCTGTGATGAAAGGAAGATGCATCCTGAAGGACAGGACATGACACCAGAAACTAATCCTGAATTTTCAGTTAAAAAATACATACATATGCAGAAGACAGAGCTTTTGGGGAGCAGTTGTTTTTGTTTTTTTTTTTAATTGCTACTCAAAGTTCTGAGAAGGAGCAAGTAAAGAGAGAAGAAAGACAACAGCCAGGCTTTGTGGACAAAAGCAATACAGGTTTATTGAAGCAAAGGAAAGGGTATGAGCAAAATTATATTTTTTTAAAAAGGTGAGGGTTCTGTGTTATCAAAAAGAAGGAAATGATTCTAGAGCAAAATTAAGTAGGGCACGTAGGGACCAATGAGGTGAGATTTGAAGGACCCTTGCCTTTATGAAGGGCTGAAGTCCTACCACTGGGTATGCCTTTCTTTGGCTTGCTGCTGTGTGCCAAGAGTAGGCATTCCCATCTTTGTCCTTCTTTGTTTACTTCTTAGAGAATCCATCTTCACCCACTCACATGACCCTGTGCCCCTGAAGCTGTAGCTGACTGGACAAGGGCTACCCACGTGACCTAAGGGGAGCCAATCCAAAGCCTGGGTTGAGCCAAGCTGATTCTCCTTCTCTACACTTAGGATTAAGAGACTTGGAGGAGATAATTCTTTAGGAGAGAGTTGAATACTAAGTTCAGGTAGAGTCAAGATTAGAGACGGTGACAAGGCCAGCCAGAAAGTATGGGGAAGAGATACGAGTAGGGAGGAAAAACCAATCTGAAGACAGGGGAGAGCAATAGAGACAAGTAGAGGAAAAGACCATGGGCCTTAATAATTCTGGTTCTGGAATTTGTGGGTTCAGCTTCAGTGATCTGCTTATACTTTGTATCTGGTTCTTGAGGGTCAATGAGATGAACTATTGTATTCTTTGTCTACATCTTTTTTTCATTTGAGCTTGTCTCATGGGTAATTTTTTTTTATTCGTGTCACCAAGGGACCTTGACTATATAAAGAAATGTAGCCGATTTTGACATTGGTGGGAAACTTACACCTGGCACTGAAACCATCTCCTATATGCTCACGTTTCTCACAAGGATTATCTGACCCTATTGAACCAAAAGAAGGCCTTCCTCTCATTCCTCCACAATGGCAGTATTACCATCTCACTTGAAATATTTAAAGGAGGCTGTCATGTTCTGGAGCTCTGGGTAGTGAGTTTTCTGTCGTAAGAGACGTGCAGATCAAGGATAGTTGATCATCTGGCAGATATATGTAGGAGGTAAATTCAAACACCCCAGAGGTGTTTCAACTAGATCACCTTTACTCCTAACCTTCCTTCTAGGATCAGCCTGGCTTCTTTTGACAGACTGCAAATGCTCCCATCTTCTGTCATTTCCCTGCAACACTATCTTCATATGTTCTCACTTCATCTGGATGTGCTCACATTTGCCAATGTCCTTCTTTTTAAAGAATGACCCTCAGGACTAAACAAATGTGATCTGATTAGTGCAAAACACCCTAGGACTGCCACGTCTTTCGTCTGCTTTTATTTCGCTGCCAGAGGAGTACTTCCTAATGTGGAAACGATGCCTCCCCAGTGGCTCCAGTTGAACCTGAGGTCACCTCAACTATCCCATCCCAAGTATAGACTTGGACACACATTTTGATAGGAGGCTGGGAAAGAAGACATCTGCTCCGTGGGTTTACACACTGCTGCAAATCCACCACCTTTCAGAAAGACACGATTACAGGAAAGTGTAGCCCGTAGATGGGAAGGGAGGTCAGAAAGCTCCAGAGATAAATTTCTATTTTGCAGTTTTGCCTGTTTGACCCTGGGAATTCAGCACCATGGAGACAGCCTATCCAAAATCTTCAGAACAGTTTTCACCTGCCTTCAGCTTAAATTCTACCAAGGAACATCCCCCCACTGCCAACATTCTTCTGTCTCCGCACTTCAAAGTCTACTGTCTCAGCACACTTGAACCTTGGATATCTAAAGATTCCACTGCAGAAGCATTTTATGGTTCAAAAACCAGATTCAGAGAAAAGGGTTCCCCAGTACATAAAGAAATATCCCAGGGTATAGCATGGCAAAATGATAAGAGTGATGGAAACTTCCTTCAAGTCAGCTGTGTGCTGCCTCACTGCAAGACAATGACAGGATATAATTTAGCACCACCCTCCACTAGCACCACACACAAAGAATACTCTTAATCATATTTCAAATTGTGTCTTGAGCTTTAGGGCAAAAAAGGAACCTCTGCAAATTCATGATTCCCATGTTAAACTCAGCCTATCAACCTGGAATCATTGGCCAAATAATTGTCTTGAAAATATTCTCTAGGATTTTATAGAGGCTCCTTCCTTAGCTTCACCCCAATCACACCTCCATGTCATGTGTGTGCACAGGGCCACTACATAGGTGCGCGCTCAAAACATTCCAAAGAATGCAATGTCCATCTCTTTGTTCATCCATCCAAAAGCTCTCAGCATCGACCAAGTGCTCTACGTCCAAGAACTTTTCTTCCAAGGACTTACCCTGTAGCTAGGGTCACAAGAGCTCTCTCTACTAAATTGTTCAATATAATGCAGAACTTGGTAAATAAGTTGCTAAAGTATAACATACGTAGGAGTTTAGGGGAACGGAAAGCTAAGGGCTGGTCAGTTACAATGTCCTGGAAACCAGGAGATGTGAGCTGGATTATGAAGGCTTGAGCTGAGAACCAGATCACAGGAGGATGCAGGAGCCTGGCTGTCATTTCCACTGCCAGCCTGAAAGTTTGCAGGGAACCATGATCCTCACAAGCCTGAAGGATTAGGTCTTGACTGTTCCTGGCAGCTCAATTATAGCATGCAGATTTTCCGCGGAGTTGACTTCTCGGCTTCAAGAGCCACGCACACGCTCCTTTGGGCTTTTTGCACGGGGAAAACATTGTTGGGAAAGGAGCCTGAGGACCAACCACTGGAAAGTGCACTCAGTAGCACTTTGGTTGAGATAATTGCTGCGTTTTTTTTTAAAATTGTAGGCTTTGGAGGTGACCACAAGCAAAATTTGTGACAGACATTTGACACTGCTGTGTATGGGTGAAATTTTCACATCCCCATCCCCCACCCACCCACCTCCACCCTCCCCAAGACTGGTTTGTTGACTAACAAAGGAAAATTATCTAAAACCACTGGAGTACGTTAGCCAAGGCTTTTCTTTTGTCGTAATGCTCTTTTTGCTAGGCACCAAGATTTCTCATTGTTACAGGCATGCTGATTCCCTTCCAGGCAAGCCCGTTCAAGTTCGTGGCCCCAGTGACCACAAAGCAGCCCCCTCAACAGCGTGAAGGTGTTTCTCTGGGAGCTCAAACATGCCAGTTTGCAGAGGGGCCCCCTCGCCCACCGTGGGTGAGGACCTCAAAGCCCTGCTCGGTTCCTGCAGAGCTGCCTCCTTTCGCTCTGGGAGGGGAGACATTCTCCTTTGTACCTTCTGCCTGCGTCAAGCTCTGCCTAGAAGACAGGGCAGTGCAAAGGACCCAAGTTCATCAAATGAAAAGACTCCCCAGCCCGGGGAAATAAAAACCCAAGCTTTCAGAGGCACTCTCCCTGCCCACAGCCATCAGGACCCTGTGATGTCAGCTAGCATAACAAGGATATAATCAGAAGAACTAAGTGGAGAGCTTAGAGAGACACTTGAGTGGCACGTCTCCAGCCTCAGCTGGGGCCGCGGGTCCAGGCCAGCTGGTAGGAGCTTGCCAGCCTTTCCCACAGTCATTCCCTGCAGGCATCTCCAACAGTTTCCAGAACTTCTCAAGCTGACTTCCTAAGGAGCCTTCCCTCCCAGGACAAGGGAGCATCCTTGCCTCTTGGCCTTGATAATGCTACTTCTCATTGTGAAGATGGCATGACAGAAAGTTTTAGATTGGGGGTCAGACTGACTGTCTCTGCCATTTTCTGGATGGGGGAACCTCAGGGAAGCGCTTTGTGTCTTAGTTCCATTACCTAAAATATGATAATAACATTTATCTCCTAGGGTCTTGGGGAAAATTCAGTGAGACAAGTCGTAGGTGGTGGAAGTGCCTAGCACGGTGTGTATCACGTGGTCTGCCCTAAATGAACGTTATTAAGCATGCAGACTACCTTCATGACTCAATCAGAAAGCATTTCTGGGGATCCCACTGCGTGTTAGACAGTGAGGATGACAAAAACGAACAAAGTATTTTTTTCCCTCAAGCAACTTACAGATTAGTTGAGGAGATGCTATAAACATGGGCGGTAACAAATTGAAAAGCAGTGAGCAGGCATCCAAAATGCACATGCACTGTGAGTGCCACGAGAATCTCGAAGAAAGAGCGACAAGGACAAGACAGGGGAGTCAAGGAAGGAACCATGAAGGCTGAGGAAGGCTCTGATAAGTCCAGACGACATCCGCCAGGAGGAAGGATTTCAGCAAAACCTTGCTGTCCTATGAATTTACACAATGCAAAGCTGGTCTTCTGAGGGCCCAACTGCATTTGAATTAAGTACTAAAACTCAGACCCATCCCAGTGTTTACGAAAGAAGGGCCTCTGCGTACTGTCCGCTCCATGAGGCTGTCTCTGATTCAGTGCAGGAGAAAGTGTATCTATGGTTTTCCAATCCCCAAAAGGAGAACGGACGGCAAGAAAAAGGCCAGAGAAAATGAAGCACACAGAGAGATAACCATCTTGTTTGCTGGTTTAGTCTTCCGCCCCATGTGTAATTACCATTCCGAGGGCTGAGTTGGCCATTTGGAGGGACGACGGTTCAGGTCAAGCAAATAACCCGCAAAGGAGGGAAGCGACCTACAGACAATAGCCTGTGTGTACATGGCTTTTTGTCTTAAAGGAGGTGTGTGTCTGCCAACTGAAAACAAGATACTTCCTCCGAACATTTTAATTTGGCAGGAAACATCAAATTCACAGCGCTTCAGCGAAGTCTAAAGTGATGCCAACCACCCCATCCCTAGAATAAAACATCAGACTGTATTATTTTCATTTTGTATGAAACGTTCAAAGTTCAGGGCTGGAAAATTGTGTGTGGGCTGATGGTTGATAGTGGAGCCAGTTATTATAGAGTGACTCACGATAAATTTCCAGAGCTACCACACCTTAAAGTTAAACTCACTCAAGCCAGACAGTAAACTATTAGGAGAGGTATTTTTGTAACCATAATTTCTAGTCTTTTCGCTAATTTGTTTTTTAACTTGCAGCATGGTCAGTTTTATAAAAGTGATGGAGCTTTTTTGCTTCTGGCATCAGGGTTTTGGAATATTTATCCTTTTAAAAACAATACAGAATAAAAACATGCCCTTGGGGTATTTTAAGGAATTTTTCAGCTGACCAACTTGGTCAACCAGCGTAACCCTGGCGCACTGGCCCCGTCGTGTCAGCCAGCCCGGCTGCCCACCACAAGGAGGACTCAGCAGAGGACTCCTGTGGTTGTGGCCGCGTCTGCCCCAGGTACCCGAAAGGAAGTCTCTCTGTGGCCAAGCCGAGCAGGAGATGTCACCACGAAGGAAGAGCCGCCGACAAGACACAAGGGCTCTGGGAGAAGCTCTGATGCAGGGTAGGAGCTGCCAAGCTTTCTCTGACCCAAAACGAAGCAACTAGTAACACATCCATCCTCCCAGGAAAGCCCTCACCCCCCTGTCGGGGTCCAGTTTGGGTCACCTGCGTCAACACACTTTGTGCGCCCACCAGGAACCCACGATGAAATCGCATCTGCCTGTGCCCTGGAACTTAGAGCTGGAAGCTTCTGTTGAACATCAGCATGTGTTCAGAGAACCCCCAAAGAGCCCCATGACAGAGGCTCAGTCTCAGAATCTCACCGTAGCAACTGCGTTGACCGGCTTTTCTTCATGTCTTTTTAACTCTCCCCGTGACATGCTATCAGGTCGGTGATGGAGAGGATCTTGGTGGGCTGGTCCTTTGACTCGATATTTCTGAGCTTAGGGTTTTACATGGACATTCCCACTCTTCAGATGAAATGGATGAAATAGAAATAATGTAAAATGCATGTCGTTGTCCATCTATTCCCATCTCTGACACCACCGCATGGATCTCAAATGTGTCACAAGGCTCTTTCCTAGAGCAGTATCTCCCACACTTTTTACACGTTTGATTAATGGAGGGAAAGATTGGTTTGGGAGCTCCAAAAACTCTCCCCATTCAGGAGCAGGGCTGGGAGAGTGAAGACCTTGAACTTGTGGAGGCGAGCAGAGGCTTCCTGCCCACGGTCAGCCAGAGGAACCTCATCGGGCAGGGCAGAGGCTGGAAACAGGAGACGGGGAGGATGCTGACGCGCCGCAGACAGGGCTCGGGGTTTTTTGTTGGTCAGGAACACAAACTGTGCATACACCTAAGTCATCAGCCCCTGAAAGGGGAATCTGACAGAGGGGTTAAAGGATATAGAGAAATCAGAAAGGTGAGGGCAGAAGCCACGTCTGTCCCTGTACTGTTTTGTCACGGCACTGAGCTGGCACACAGCCTGTGAGCGCTGAATCAATGATACAAGGCTGAGCTTGTAGATTTAAAGCCAGGGATGGTTGAGGGAATGGATTGTACACTGTAGGGAGACAGACAGAGGGTACCAGCCTCCCAGACAAAAGGTGTCTAGACATAGAGGGTAAGTCATGTTCCTGTGTTCTCTGTGTGTCTTTCCTGTTTAAACGTCAGGCCTGGCTAGGACTGGTCAGTGCAGGGAGACCTCCTTGCATTAGGAAATCCCACACCTTCTCAGCAAGTTTCTTCTGAACCCAGCCCTCTGTGCTCTGCCTGGGTCAGGACCTAAGGGCTAGGATCTCCCTAGAAGCCCAGAATTCCATGCCTTCCTTCTATGCCTTGAGGGCCAAGTCTTCATTCACCTCTCTTTCATCTTTCTATAAAACCAGCTCCTCCCTCATCCTATCTTCCTGAATGCCACCCCTTCCCCAGTCTTTGCCCATCTCTAAGAGTCTCAATGTTTCTGTTCTAATCTATATTAAGATTTAGGGGTCCCTTCCTAACATGACACACAGAAGGAAAGAACAAGATTCTCATCAGGGGTCAGTCCTCCTCCTCACATCTCTCTGTCTTGTGCACTCCATTCCGTGTCTTCGTCCCCTGCCAACCCTGCCTCCCCATGCATTCTCACTTCAGTTGCATGCCCTGAGTCAGAGGCTCCACACCTTTTTCCAGAAGGTGGCAAACTCAGAGGATTCCTGCCCTGTCCTCCTTCTCTTGAACTTCTAGAAAGCCCACCTGTTCCACAGAAGCTCCCAGCTCTACAGACCACCCGCCTTGTGTTATTTTGCCATGGGATATTTCCCTCGATGTTTGTAGAATCTTGTGCCCACTTCTGCTTTCTACCTGCTGCTTATTTTTTTCCCCCAAGAGAGGAAATAAGTGTGGTCTGATGAATGGAGAACTTGCCTGTGCCTGGAAATTGGGAGACCTGTGTTCTGAATCTGACTTACTGTGTCACCTGGGGAAACTTACTTTGACTTTCTGGGTAAGCTAACATTTCAGCAGCCTTGGGTGAGTAAACAGAAAGCAGCTCAAGTGTCCAGAGAAGGGCATCCTGCTGGCCCTTCCCGCAGTTAAATGGACAATAGCTCCCATTCCTATTAGCTCCTAGGATGAGCAGGTACCCTATTCACAGCCTTATTCCTACTCTCCCTTTCCTCAATTTTGACTTGTTGGCTCCTCTGGCATCAGGTGATCAAAGAAACTCAAACCTTAGATACCCATAAAACTTGCTGTTTGCCCAATAAGCCCAATGAATAGCTACCCTAGGTGTACCCATGGGCTAGGTGTGCATCATAAGCATCTTGGACCTGGCCTGGGTGAATATATACATAGAGCTAGACGTCAAAAATTTTGATGAACGACTCCTTATTCCCCACATCTACACATAAAGGTCAAGACACTTTCAATCTCAAGTGACAGCAATTCAATTCGAATTAGCTAAAGCCAAGAAAGAAGTCCGTGGGCTTTACATACCTGGGGGTATTTGAGCTCAGGTAAGACTGGATATAGGGTCTCAAACAATGTCATCAGAGGCTGTTCTCAAAAAGATAACAAGTGTCCGTAAGGATGTGAAGAAAAGGGAAGTCTTGCACACTATTGGTGGGAACGTAAATTGGTGCAGCCACTATGGGAAACACTATGAAGGTTCCTCAAAAAACTTAAAAGAGAACTAGCAATCTGATCCAGAAATTTCACTTCTTGGTATACGCCCAAAGGAAATGAAATCAGTACCTTGAGGAGATATCCGGATCCTTATGTTCATTACAGCATTATTCACAATAGTCAAGATATGGAAAGAACCTATGCATTCATCAATAGGAGTATGGATAAAAATTATTATACATATTCTTTATTATAAATAAATCGTATTATTCAGCCTTAAAAAAGGAGATCCTGCATCCTGCTGTGTGTGACAGCATGGATGAACCTGGAAGACACAATGCTAAGTGAAGCAATCCAGACACAGAAAGAAAAATACTGCATGATTTCACTTATATGTGGAATCTGTATCAGTCACGTATATGTGGACTCTATAAAAGTCAAATTCCTAGAAGCAGAGAGTAGAACAGTGGTCACCAGGGACAAGAGGTTTGGGAAGTGAGGAGACATTGGTCAAAGAGTACAAAGTTGCAGGTTCATAAGATGGGTAATTCTAAGGAGCTAATACACAGCATGATGATCATAGTTAATAATACTATATTGAATACTGGAAATTTGCTAAGAAAGTAGATTTCAGATGCCCTCACCACACACACAGAAAAAGGTAATTATGCAAAAAGGTGGGTATGTTAATTCACTTGACTGTAGTAATCATACCACCATGTATATCAAATCATCTTGTACACCTTAACAATATACCAATTTTATTACAAATAAAATTTAAAATGTCTTCAGAGCTGTACCTTTGTCTCCATCCACTGAACATATGCTCTCCAAAAGGTTGGAAGATGGTTGCCAGCTCAGTAAAATGAAAGTATTTTCCAATGGTTCCAGCAGAATGTACTGGGAAGACTCTGCTTAGGTCCTGTACCCATTCCTGAACTACTCATGGGACATGTGGCCCCCTCTGTGGCAGGGTGGACCTGACTTGGGGTGTAGAATATGTTCATCACAAGAAAGAAACATTCATTTCCTAGAAGGATGACAATCAACACAGGGCAAACAAAAACATCCGATGTCTCCCACACCACCATGAGCCAGTGAGGAGCCAAAACTGCAGAAACTTGCAGCAAACTGGGATGCCTGATGAACCGAGAACCCAGTCTTCTAAATCTTACACATTTCCAATAAGAGGCAAAGAAAAAGCTGAGGCCATGTGCTAGCTACATGGTGCATAACAATGTGGCACTCTATTGTTTTCTTAGTTGGATAAGGTTCTTCCAGCTTGGTGAGGTTAAATACATATAGCCATAGACTTTGCTGCCATCATCAAAATATTTCTATGACTCACAAGATAAATGAGAAAAATATACAGAAGAGTCAAAGTTACACTGAAGTCAGATTCTAATCACACTCGAGTTCTGACAACCCACTGACAAAGTTTCCTACTAAGAGCACATTACTGACTTATTTTTCTCTGCAGAGGGTCCTTGATTACCTTAAAGCAGATTATCTCCTTTGTGGATTCTCTGAGATTAACTTTTCACACAGGTTGGTATCCTGTCAGCAGTCAGCACAGCTCTTGTCTCGACCACTGAGTCAGTCTGATGAAGATAAACACTGACTCCCTGGCCCGAGAACCCAAATGTGAGGCTACTGACTCATCAGATAAGCCACAGATCAGTTGAAGAGACATTACTTTTTCTTTAAACACTGATACTGAAGGCCCTTAAGTCAATGAGGATGCTTTTCTACAATAAGAGGTCTCCCAGGCATGGAGGACCCTCTCACACCCTGATCATCTGCCAGTAAGGAGGGATTTCTGAGGCAGGCTTTACAGTCAGAGAAGAAAGTCCTCGGATGGAGTGTGTGGAGTATGTAAAACCTAGCTCAACATGAAGAACTTCCCCTGACTTTGTGGTAACTTGAGTTTCCTAACCTCAAGCCTCTGCATTACCAGTAAGCCCATGTCCCAGGAAGAGCAAACCACCAAAATCCATAGGACACCTGCCAGGGGACAAGCATGAGGGCATAAGGATAGATTGGAAGAGGCACCTCTAGGCAAGACGCCATTGTGAGCTCAAGATCTGAGCTCTCTAATTCTACTCCAAGCGCAGCAATGATATACAGAACATTTTTTGTACATGTTTAAAATAAAATCACTCTGAAATGTCAAATAAATACTTCCATGGAAGAGAAACACATGGTAGTAAGCAGGTCAAAGCCATGGGCTACTTGATCTCCCAGTCAAGGAAGCAGAGATGGCCAGGGTTTGATTCCTCTGGACTAACATGACAGGCATGACACAGGATGGCTGCCTGCAGCCACAGGTGGTGCTGACCTCCCTCAGATATAAAAAGAAGCAGGAAAACTGTAGCCACTGGCCTAAACCACTGGCCTTTTTATAAAATCCAGGAACCTGCAGTGCTGGGAGGCAGCAGACACAGCCCTGGAACCCCATTCTGAGTGAAGCCACCTGCTAGCTTAGTGGCTGCATGTATGTACCCCCATTACATGGTGGGGGAAAAGCCCAGCCATAAATATCCAACCTGGTTCTGGAATAAGGTCCCTGGGAGCCAGGTGGAGGCAATGTCAAAACCACTAAACAGGGAGGAAAATAACTCAGAGCTATGGGGAGGAGAAAGCCATCCAAGGCAAGCCTACAAATCTAAATTTTAAAGGAAATAAGAAAGTCAGACAAGAAGCATTTATTCCCTCAAAAAATGGAAATACCTGAGCAATCGCAAAAATTATTTTCCATAAGTATGTTTGAAACTCTCAAAGAGATAAAGTAATTATGTGCATGAGGAACAGAAATAAATAAATAAATAAATAAATAAATAAATAAATAAATAAAAGAAATAGATATGAATGAAGAATGTATGGTTCTAAAAAATAACTGATTCCAAATCCTGAAAATTAAAAATATGGTCATTGATATTAAAAGCTCATAGGCTGGATAAATATTGAACACAGTTGATGAGAGAATTAGAAATTGGAAAACAGTACTGAGAAATTTGCCCAGAATACAGCACAGGAGTCAAAAAGATGGAAGATGAAAAATACTACCTGCCACATCAGTAAACAAAGGATGTTGCTACTATCAAGCCATCAGCCGCTGCAGCCACCCCCAACTGTTCATGCTAAGAGGGTTTAGGATGGATACTGGTCCTAGATAGTTAAGGTGCATATCAAAGGAATGATTTTAATGAGCCCAGACTCTTGTATTGTCTCATACATAGAAAAGTGCTAAATTCATTAACTTGAGATGTCTGTTTTTCTTTAATTAACAGTAACCTTTGGATGCTCTGATTACTGCTGTTTGTTGCAAAACCTCCCATATATCTGAGACTGCCTCCCAGGCTTAAATCCTCAGCAAGTTTGCTGAATAAAACATAATTTTCAACTTTTAGGTTGTGCTTTTTTTTTTTTTTCAGTCAACAAAATGAATAGGAAGTTGAGAGTCGTGGAGGATAGATTGAAAGATTTCTACAAAAGACTAATAGCAGCTGCAAAAGGAAAAAACAGAAGGACTCATGGAAGAAAAATATTAAAAGAGCTAATGACTGGTACATTTCTAGTACTGAAGAAAAATAAAATTACACACTTATAGTGAGCACAGGATGCCAAGCACCATATATTAAATGAAATACGTATAAACATGTATACTTATTTAGACCTAGACACTTTACACTGAAACTGGATAACATCACTATAAAGAAAAAAAGTCTTAAATCTGCCAGAAGGAAAAGATAGTTAACCCGCAAAGGAATAACAGTAAGACTAACAGCAGACTTCACCATCAACAAGAAAATCAGAAGACAAGGAAGTAATGTTTGAAGTCCAGGGGAAAATAACTGTCCATTATAAATTCTTTACCTAGTTAAACTACCATTCAGAAGGTGAAGTAAACAACCTGAGTGTCCATTGGTGGATGAATGGATAAAGAAGATGTGTATATAACAGAATATTATTCAGCCATAAAAAAGAATGAAATCTTGCCATTTGTGACAACATAGTTGGACCATGAGAGCATTATGCTAAGTGAAGTAAGCCAGACAGAGAAAGACAAATACAGTGTGATCTCACTTACATGTAGAATCTAAAGTAACAAACAAACAAAAAAATCAAGCCTACAGATACAGAGAACAGTCAGGTGGTTGCCAGAGGTGAGGTGGGCAAAATGGGTGAAGGGAATCAGAAAGGTATAAACTCCACTTATAAAATAAATAAGTCCTCAGGCCCTATGGAAAACAGTATGGAGATTGCTCAAAAAACTAAAGATAGACTTATCATATGATCCAGCAATCCCACTTCTGGCTCTGTATCTGGAGGGAACTCTAAGTCAAAAAGATACATGCACCCCAATGTTCATAGCAGCACTATTTACAATAGCCAAGACATGGAAGCAACCCAAATGTCCATCAACAGATGACTGCATAAAGAAGCTGTGGTATATTTATACAATGGAATACTACTCAGCCGTAAAAAAGAATGAAATAATGCCATTGGCAGCAACATAGATGGACCTAAAGATCGTCATTCTAAGTGAAGTAAGCCAGAAAGAGAAAGAAAAATACCGTATGATATCACTTATATGTGGAATCTAAAAAATAAAAAAGAGGGCACTATGAACTTATCTACAAAACAGAAACAGACTCACAGACTTAGTAAACAATCTTACGGTTACCACGGAAAGGGGATGGGAAGAGATAAATTTGGGAGTTTTGAGATTTACAAATGTTAGCCACTATATATAAAAATAGATTTAAGAAATTTCTTCTGTATAGCACAGGGGACTATGTTCAATATCTTGTAATATCCTTTAATGAAAAAAATATGAAAACGAATATATGTATGTATATACATGACTGGGACATTGTGTTGTACACCAGAAATTGACACATTGTAATTGACTGTACTTCAATAAAAAAATAAATAAATTTTTAAAAATAAATAAAATAAAATAAATAAGTCCTGAGATGTAATGTACAGCACAGTGACTATAGTTAAGACTATTGAACTGCATATTTGCAAGTTGCTAAGGTAATAAATCTTAAAAGTTCTTAACCAGAGGAAAACAAAATTTTTGTAACTATGTAAGGTGACAGATGTTAACTAGACTTATTGTGGTGATCATTTAACAGTATATACAAATATCTAATCTTATACCTGAAACTAATATGTTATATGTCAATTATGCATTATACTTCAGTAAAAAAAAAAAAAAAAAAAAGATTGGCAGATAGATAAATAAGTAAGTAAATAGTGAAATAGACATTTTAAGACATTCAAAGTTTAAGAGCTTTTAACATCCACAGACACTCAAAAAAAGAAATAATAAATAGTTCTACAAGAGGAAAAAGGAACACAGAGAACGAGTAGAAAGTTTTTTAAAATGTGAGCAGGGGGAGGGTATATCACAGTGGTAGAGCAACTGCTTAGCACGTAGGAGGTCCTGAGTTCAATCCCCAGTACCTCCACTAAAAATAAATAAACAGACAAACCAACCTAATTACCCCTGCCCTAAAAATTAATAATAATTAATTAAACAAATAAAACAAAAAATGGTGAACAAAGAAACTGGTAAATTAGGTTGTTAACTACTAATTCTTGAAAAATAACTAATTATATTTAAGATTCTAGATGACAAAAACAAGGAAGACAGAAGAGGGAGAACACAGGAGGTTTAAAACATGCCGAGAACCTCATCTTGTTTAGGAGGATGGCAGAGATATCGGATACTTTCAGATGTTATTAGAATACACAAAAAATTCGGGGGATGAGCTACCAAAAAATTTAACATATTCTCTCCAAAGCAATGGAGAGAAAGGGTAAGTTGAGGAGAAATAAAGAATATATATATGTGTATATATGTATACACATACATATATAATGTGTATTATTAAGACATTAGCAAGAAGTCTAAATATGACATTAAACACAATAAATATCAACATATTAAACTCATGTATTAAAAGACAATGTATCAGATTGATTTTTTTAAAGCTCATGTATATTAGAATGTGCACTTTCTTGGCAAAGGGGTGGAGAGAGCAAAACTAGATGTCAGGGCATCAGATAAAGAGCCGTAGCTCTTCTAGCTAAGAGACGGTAGAGGCCTCACCTCCGACAGCCCTGGGTTGAGGCTGGAGAGAAGAGGGCAAGCAAGAGCATGCAAGAGAGAGAACTGATGGGTGTCCAACACATTAAAGCAAGCTGAGTTAGGAGGACCGACTGAGAAAGGTCCACCGAGCATTGTCTACACATAGGTGGTAGTTAAAGTGAAGATACTGATCAAATTGCCTAAAAGGAAGGGAGAAAGCCAAGCATCAAATTCTTAGCAACACCAACTCTTGAAAGGCATGCAGAGAAAGAGAATCCAGCAAGGGACCCCACAAGAGGTAAGAACGATTTGGTCACATCGCCACTGAAAAATGACTTTGGAGTGGGATGGTCTCCAGTATCAGATACTCCCCTGAGGTCCAGTAAAGCAAGAACCAAAAGGCACATGTTGGATTCAACAGTCTGGAAGTCACTGGGAGCTTTGGCCTCTTTAAACAAAAGGGTTCTTGATTAAAGTGCCAGATTGAAAGCAAACACTAGTCCCTGTTGGTCCACCCAGATCTCCTCAGGTGACCTTGCGCATTGACCATTTTAAATGCCCATAATAAAATACTGCCTTCCAGAAGTCAGAAGTTTCCTTGGCTTCTCTCAGGCTTCTTTGAAATCTAAGAGTTCCCACCAGCGATCTTTCATCAGCTTCAAAGCAATTGGTTCAGAGGACCATTCTCAGTCTTCTCTGCCTCTCTTAAAGGATTTTCTCACTTTTTCTCTTTCAAGGAAGGGAGGAGTTCTCCTTTGTTTTGGAAGGTGGAATGAATCATCCATCCTGCTTTTACATTCAGAGAAAACAATCTGTACCAAGCAGCTTCTTTGTGCCAGGCACTCAGCTAGGGACTTTCACATATTTAATTTACTGCGTACAAGCCTGTGGTGAGGCAGGCACTGCCATCCTATTTTGCAGAAGAAGGAACTCTCCAGCCAAAGTTTACAGATGTTGCCTCTTTTCAGCTAAGAGTAAAAGGAACGCTCATTCCTGGGTCAAAGAAGTTCTACTGCAACCAGGTTGAACATAAATAGCGTTCTGTTGGTCCATTTCCATGAGCCAAATGTTGGAATTATGAACAATTTTTTTTTTAAGTGCTGGGTCTCATGTGGTAAGCAGAACTGCTCAAGGAAGTAGGCTCGAGAATACCGTAGATTGTGTGACTTAAAAACATTTGTTTCTCACAGTCCTGGAGGCTGGAAGTCCTACAACAGGGTGCCAGCGTGGTTGGGTTCTGGTGAGGAATCATTTCCTGGCTTGTAGACAGCCACCTTCTCACTGTACCCCGACATGGCAAAGAGAGCTCTGGTCTCTTCATCCCTGTATATGGACACAAATGCCATCATGGGGACTTCACCCCCATGACTTCATTCAAATCCAACTACCTCACAAAACCCTAACCCCAAACACAACCAACCACATGGGGATGAGGGCCTCAACATACAAATCTGGAAGGGAGACACAAATATTCAGTCCATAGCAAGAGGAAAAGAGTAAGAGGGAAAGAAGAAGAAGGAGATGGGGAGGGGGGAAAAAAAAATCCAAGAAATTATGGCAGATGGGGGAAGACACTCGTACACCAGGGACTTGGGCCAGAAATGCACAACCACCACAGGAAACTGTCCAAACAGCCTCCCCACCAGGAAGAGGAGACAGTTCACACCTGGCTTCAATAAAGAGCCCCTTCTGCAAACCCTGCCTTGGTCTTGCAATGGTCACGAAATACTGGGTTTTTTAAAACCCAAAAGACAGCTTGCGTGGCATTCTGCAGCTTGAACTACAAACTGTATTTTTTGGAAGCAGCGAATTTATTTACCCTGCTCATTGAAATGCTGTTTTGGAGGGGAAAAAAAAAAAAGTCTGCTATTAAGATGCCCAAATTGAAATGCCTTTTTCCAAAGAAGAGAATGCAGGTAGAAAAGCCCATGGATCATTCATCGATCATTCACTTCTCATGAATCGTTCAGTGGACTTTCAAGTCAGACAAACTTAACACTCCTCCCCACCCTCTTACTTGTGCTCTGCTGACACTGACACTCGGGGATGATGCTTTAATGGCATTTCTATATCTTCCATCCCAGCAGCTCTACCATCTATCTGGTTTGAATATTTTCCACTCTATTGCCTGGACTTGGGCAAAAGCCATTTTCAGTCTAGTCATTTACGGTTTTCTTAACTGTGTGATTAAGTTATAATCAATACCATTTAAATATTCTCTGTTTTGTCATCTCTTTGATTTGTATGGACTTGAGCAAAAACCATTTTCATACTGGTCACTTAGGGTTTCCTTAACTTTGTGATGAAGCCAGAAAAATTCTGTTTGAAATGGCATCTAATTTAAGGCTTCAAGATCCAACTCTGTATTTCCACTCACACTTGGTCCCAAATGATTTCAATATTTCCACTTGTCTTAAAGGCTTCCCAAATCAGCAGATATGACCTCCCACTGCCCCACGGCAGCAGCAGCCCAAGGTAAGTGATGAAGGACTTTTTCCGCCTAAGACCACAACTTCTGAAACCGCTTCCTCTCCTCACTCTCCTTGAACTCTCTTCAGCATTACGCCCTGTTAACCACACCCTACTTGAAACCCTCTCTTTGGCTGTGTGTGGGTGTGTGTGTGTGTGTGTGTGTGTTCAGAGCAAAGATTTGGGCATCCACAGACCTGAATTTGAATGGCAATCTGACACTTTCTAACTGCAAGACACTGGGGAAGTCGTTTAAAATCTCTGAGCTTTTGTCCCCACATCCACAAAAGAAGCATGATAACCTCGGTTTTGTAAGGTGGTGGTGAAGACTAAATCAGCTGCTGGTAAAGTGTTTAGAAAGGTCCGTAGTCTCCACGAGACAATGACAGCTTGCTTCTCCCCACTTCAGTGTTGTGTCCTTTGCCGGCTCCTGAATACTGATTCAGTCCTTAGCCGCCTTCTCAACTCTCTTTACCCTTTGCAGACATCTTCCCTCCCTCCCTCCCAGACCTCACCTGGGGGCCAGCAGACTAGCCTCACAGTCTTACACTCACAAAATGACCCTTGGAGAAATGACTTCACCTCTAGCCTCCACGTCCATGTCTGTAGGGCAAGATGCTGAGTGGGTGGATGATAAGGCAAGGTTCCTACTGCCCTTCCTAAGTAAGTGAAGTCATTCCCCTGCCTCTTCCCCAGCCCTTCCTTTGTCCCCTCCTTCTCCTTCCCTTCCTCCCCTCCCTCATTTCTGAGGCCTGGAATCGAATTTGGAGAGTCAATCAGATTACAATAGACTAGGTTGGAAAATGCTTGCTTAAGATTCTGTCTCTCAGCTCCCATCACCTAGCATAGCTAGGGCTTTGGAGATGCGAAATAGCTTGGATGTGTCAGATAAAAATGGCTTTGAGAACTTTCTCGAGACTTTTAGTTTAGTTTAGTGAAGGACATAAAATTCCTGAGGGTATGGAGGTGTTTCCTCCCTCATTAAGCTGAGCTACATACGTTGATAAATTATGTCCATGAAAGATAGCTTTGTGTGGCCATTCTGGAGAGCAATTTGGCACCACTTAAGCAAACTGATGGCTTCGTTACACTCTACTGTCCAGCAGTTCCACTCTGGGTACAAGGCTCTTAAGGAAGCTGTAAAGAATGATCGCCATGACAGAGCTTTGGAGGCAGTCTTGTCCATTGGGTGGACAGGTAGATACGATGGGTGAATCATACCCTGGAATACTCTTCAACCAGCAGGAGCTAAGAACTAGCTCTATACACATTATGTTCATAACAGACACCAAACCTGGTAAGTAAAAAGAATGAATCAAGCATTTATTTTGACGTTCCTCTATGAATTATACCACGAATAACCAAATAGAGATCAAATGCCAGGGGATGTTTCTTGGTTTTTTAAATTCTTCTTCTTCTTCTTCTTTTTTTAGTAGAGGTACTGGGGATTGAGCCCAGCACCTCATATATGCTAAGCCTGCACTCTACCACTGAGCTATACTCACTCCTCTGGAAAGTTTCTTATTATGGAAGTGTTCCAGCTAATAAACAAAGAAAGAATGCTAGAATTAGAAGACCACCATTTCATAACACCCAATTGTGACAAACTCTAAGTCGGCCCCCTTTTATCCCTGGTATTTGTGTCCTTGTGTAATCTCCCCTTGAGTATTGGTGGGACTTGGGACTTGCTCCTCATCAACAGAATGTGGTAAAGGTGATGGGCTATCTCCTCCATGATACATTACATAAGATCGTCCTTCCATCCTGCTAGCAGACACTTTATTGACTGTCTCTCTTGCTGGCTTCAAGGAGGAAAGCTGCTACCTGAAGAAGTACAGTGGCAAGGAACTAAGGA
This sequence comes from Camelus bactrianus, assembly GCF_048773025.1. Classification (NCBI taxonomy): domain Eukaryota; kingdom Metazoa; phylum Chordata; class Mammalia; order Artiodactyla; family Camelidae; genus Camelus; species Camelus bactrianus. The sequence continues at coordinate 20,330,990 of NC_133552.1, forward strand.
TGGGCCTCTGACCAACAACCAACAAGGAACTGAGTCCCCGTGTCAGACAAATCCAGGATTTGAATCCTGCTCACAGCCACATAAGCTTGGAAGCAGATTTTTCCCCAGTCGAGCCTCAGATAACACCCTCGCCCTGGTGCAATGTCCTGTATGTGGACTTCTGAGAGACCCCAAAGATGAGGCCTCAGCTAACTTGTGCCTGAATTTCTGTCCCAAAGACGCTGAGATGATTAATGTGTTTTTTGGCAAACCACTAGGTTTGTGACAATAGTGTTACACACCAAAAGATAACTAATACACTAATAAACTAGTGAGATCCTAGGATTTGGTTATCAATGGCTGCCAATATCACATACAAAAAAGAAAAACAAACATCACATCCACTCTGATGGAAGAACACAAGACAAACCATGAAACAGCCTTGTCAAAAAAATTAACTATGAGTCTGATCAAGTCCCTAGATTCAGCTACCAACTCCAAGGAACTACAGAGGACAGAGGAGTTTGTTGCACTTCACCACGGAGAAGAATCAGCAAAAATCACACTGTGGTAAATCCTACGGGACAAACAACCTGGGTTCCTTGAGAAATAAATTGCAAGGGAGAAAAAAACAAACACAGATTCAATGGGAAACCTATTGATTAAAAGAGACTTAAAGAAATATCAATCAATCACCATGTATGGGTCTTCTTTGAATCCCGATTCATGTAAACTGTGGAAAGAAGTAACATTTATGAGAGGATTGGAAATTTTAGCTCTATTTAATGACATTTGGGAAATATTGTTCTTTTCAAGCTGTTGATAAGGATACTATGGTTATGTTACCTTGTAAAGATACACAATGAAATATTTGTGGATGAAATGATCCAATGATGGAAAGGAAGAAAGTGGATGAGGTGTAGGTGAGGGGAAGGTTGGCCATGGGCTAGTGGTAGTCAAGGCTGAATAATGGGCACAGGGATTTCATTATACTCTCTTATCTCTTCTTGGGTATGTTCAAAATTCCCCATATTAAAAGGTTATGTAAATTACAAGCAGACAAGAAAACAAATACTTTGTAAAAACACCTAAACAAAAGGATATAAACAATAGGGTAGTTGCATATGGAGAAGAAAACAAGACTGGAGAATGGGGACAAAAAGGAATGAGTAAAGCAACCCCATTCCTGGGTATGTACTTGAAAGAAATGAAATCAGGATCTGGAAGTGATATCTGCACCCCCATGTTCACTGCAGCTTATTCACAACAGCCAGGACATGGAAACAACCTAAATGTTCACTGACAGATGAATGGATAAAGAAAATGTGATATATATTATTATATATGGAATATTATTCAGCCATAAAAAGGAAGAAAACCTACCATCTGTGACAACATGACTGAATCTTGAGGGCGTTATGTTATGTAGTATAAGTCAGACAGAGAGAAACAAATACTGTATGATATCACTTATATATGGAATGCAAAAAACCTAAATTTAAAGAAACAGAGAGTAGATTGGTGGTTACCAAAGGCTGGGGGTGGTGAAAATGAGATGTTAGTCAAATAGTACAAACTTCCAGTTATCAAAGGAATAAGCTCTGAGGATCTAATGTACAGAATGGTGACCATAGGTAACAATACTGCTGTATTCTTGAAAGTTGCTAAAAGAATGAATCTTAAATGTTCTCACCACACACACAAAAAAGTGATGGATGTGTTAACTAACCTTATTGTGGTAATCATTTCACAACACACATATATATATATATATATATATATCTCAAATCATCAGGTTGTACACCTTAAGGTTACATAATGTTATGTGTCAATTATCTCAATGAAGCTGAAAGGGGAGAAATAAGGAAATAAGTAATGAATAAATAAAATAAGTTAGAACCCTACAAGAACCAATGATAACTGTTACAAGAAGAAGACAAGTATGATTAACTCAACTGTCTACTCATTGATGTCCAAAGAGAAAATTTTATTCCCAGGGCTTTTCCTGTCAGAAGTGTCCAGTCCTGCCCTTTTCTGGAGCCTGAGTCTGGGACTCTATTTCTCTGAGTCCCATCCAGTTTCCTTTAGCATCTCTCGAATCCATCCACTCGTTTCCACCACCCCATCCTCTGCCCACATACACCCTTGTCCTGGGTGCATCACCAGAGTCCCTCAATGGTTTCCTGTTCTTTCTCTGCTTCATTCTCTCCCTGCAATTCTCCTCGCCCCCACTGCCCACTGACTATATAAACTTCATCAAATACAACCGACTCAAAATCCTACAGTGGTTTGCCCAGTAATTTACAAGGTACTACCAAAATCCTCTTCTCAGTGCAGTCAGCCCTCCACAATGGCGGGTGTGGAACCTGTGGATCTGGAGGGCTGGCTGTACTCCACTACATCATTTTACATAAGGGACTTGAGCATTTGCTGATTTTGGTATCCGCTAGGGTCCTGGAACCAATACCTTCAGTGAATATGGAGGGATGACTGTATTCAAGCAAACATCGACTGCAACTCCTGTTCTACTCAATTTCTCACCATTTCTCAATATGACCTCAACCCCTCTTCACACCCTTCCTCCCCTTCCCCAGCTCAGTCAAACACAAGTCAATTCACCCATGTGCTCCTATGCACACCCCTTGACCTTGCTCCTTACTTAACACTCTCCTTAGCTGTAACACAAACCCTCCCCTTAGGTCCGCCCCAGAGGGCGGGGCTGCTAATCTGATTGGTTCATATCTCCAGGCCTGGGCTAGGGGGCGTGGTCTGTGGCCCTCCCCTGGGTTCTCCCACACCATGACCTCAGACTGGCAGAAGCCAGAGGCTGAATCTGGAGCTGCCATTCTAGGGCTGCAGAGTTAACTCCCTTTTTCTCTTGGGGCCTTGCTCATTCTCAGGCCTTTGACTGAAAGGGTAAACTGAGCTAGTACTGCCCTGCTCTGAGCAGACCCAGTCGTATCTCGCCCTCTGTCCTCTCTGTTGTGTAGGAGGAAGGGACAGCTTCATTGAGAACTGAGACCTCGAGCGGCTCTCTGTCCCTGAGACCAGAGAACCTCCCCAAGGAGCAAAACGATGCGATTTCAGATGACATACACTTAGCGTCAAGCCTTTGATGAAAATCATGAATAGTCAACAAATTCCTCAAACTGCCCCAGAACACTGCGTAGAGTAAAGACCACGACGGGACAGTCCTGTGTCCATTCTCCCAGTTCTTAGTTGTTCAGTGCTCCTCTGTGACCTTCCATTAATTCTTCAATCTATTCCTCGAAGGTTCTGAACCCTCTACCACAACCCTCAGGCAGGCCTCCTGAGCAAAGTGCTTCTCTTCTCAGCCGGTGGCTGGAAAATCATTGAAACCCATTTACGAGAGAGAGAAAGGAAAACTGGAGTGGGGAGGTTGTGCACAGGGGCAGCCTCTGAGGGGTCTCCTAGTGTTCGATTCCCTGACCTGAGTGGTGGCTACTACACTCCGTGTTCACTCAGTCATAATTCATCAAGCTGAACACTTAGGCTATTTGTGGACTTTTCTATACACATATTATACTTCAGTTATTTTAGAATTTATTTTAAAAATACACATTTTTTTTTCCCTTGGATTTTCCAGCAAGTCTTGACTGTTTCAGGCATGATGCCCAAGACCACAACACATTCAGCAGAACATCAGAGTTCCTATATACTCTCTCTCTCTCTTTCTTTTTCCTTTTGCCCAATAGTTGAATTCTAGTCCATTAACTGAGAATAGGATAAGCCAATTAGAAAGTAGCTCCATCACTGTCTTGCTATGATTTCTGGAAAAAAATTGTTTAGTTTCTTGTCTGTAAAGTGAGGGTGATAATAGGACCTGGCATGTTTATAACTTGCTTAGAAGAGTCCTGACAGAGCTGGCACCCAATGAATCTTAATTTTTTTTCTTTAATTTCCCATTTGTCATCTTCTCTTGAGCAAATTTCCATCAGAACTCTCATCAGGAGGAAGGGTGCAGCACCCAAACAGGATGCATGGCTCTGGATCCATTGAGCAAGACCACCAGAGTGGACCAAACCTTACCAGTTCTTCTAATACCTTTCTCCCATCCAAGCTCCTCTAGTCCCCCAGGCCCTGCTCCCAGTCACACCCTTAGGAAGCTTTCTCTAAACAGCCCTGCCCCCTGGGCTTTCTGCTTCCTCTGAAAACTCACTGAATCACAGGGAAGCAAACCTCCCTGGCCCACACCATCTCTGTCGGAGGAGTCTTCATTGATTCCTGAGGCAGCAGCAACTCCACCTGGAGCAATGTGAGCAAATAAATCTGTGTCCTGTGGGACCCAAAGACTGTAAGTGAAAGATCTGAAATCAGCGGGTCCCCGGCTTCTTTCCTGAATCCTTTCCCGTCCTCCTTAACCTCCTACTTACCTTTCCAGTGAGGTAGGTACCCAGGGATAATTAACTTCTTTCACCATATCTCTCCAATCAAATCAGCAAGATTCTGTAACCAGTCAATCACACGTGCTGATTGTCTGTTTAACACCTTTATTGAAGTTTATTCACTCCTTCAGGGGCACCTCAGCTGGATGTTTATATTTGCAGCTGTTGCTATTTGTATTTATATTTGTATCTGAAGTCATTTAACTCTTCCCTTCTAAGAAATTTCAAACACCAGTAGACAGATGATGAATTCATTTGAAGACTATCCTAAAAGGGATCCCATTGGTAGACATTCTGAGCTAAAAATAATAATTATTCTGTTGAGCTCTGACTATGTGCTATTACTGTGCTGCTTTATTTGTGTTAAATAATTTAATCCTCTATCAATGAGACAATCATTAATTTCAATCTTCACATGTGAGAAAACTGAGACTTGGAGAATTACAAAGACTTGGGTTGTTACAATGGCCAAGATTACACAGTTATAGTTTGTGTGTTTGGTGCGATGAGAACTGAGAGCCATCTAATCCCTAAAAGGACTCATGAGTAAGGCAGCACATCCCACCCCCAGATACCTCCTTTCCCACCTCCCCCTGAAAAGTTTCCTGGGGAACTGGAATTGGAGAACCCTGTGTCCTTTGATTGCTCTCGTGACCTGGGAAGCCCCTGCACATGGCCCACACTTCCTCACTTTTCACCACTCTCCAAATATGCTGTGCTCTTTAATTCATTTATTTATTCAACCAATATTAACTGAAAACTCCTTATGTGTCAGATGGTAGCACCGAGGACATAATGGTTAGCAAGATGGATGCAGTCCTTGACTTTCCATTGCCCACCATCGGATCTTTTTCCTGACTCCATGCTGTCCCCTCTCTTCATCATTCCCTGCCCTTCCTCCTATTGGTCCACAAGATCCAGCTTACCATCTTATCTCCTCTTCTGCCTTCCCCATCTCCCTGGAGATGACATGCAAAATATTTAGCAACTAGTTTGACAACCATAATGGACACCAGCTGGGAACTACCAGTCCCGCACTGTGTCCAAGCTGAATTTCTGCCCTGCCACAACCCTGGTTGGAGTTAGTCACCCTGCCTACACGGGTCCTCAGCACCTGGACCGTACAAATGTTGAAATATCATTCTTTATCTATTCCTGCGGGGGAGTTCCTGCCTTATCCCCTACCAAACCTTCCCCACTGCACCCCACCCCAACACACACACAAATGTGCCTTTGAGCTTCCCAAAGGCAAGAGCATTTTCTTTATTTATCCAGAAGACTTGTACATACACATACTATATAACAGGAGCTCAATAAATCTACATGGCATGAATGAATTGGGATAGGAAGGAATCTGGCCTTCACCCCGGAGAATTTCCAATAATACCATCCCTGTTCAGATCAACATTTCCTACTTAAAGACTAGGGAAAAAAATTTAATGTGGGTTGGACCCATTTTCCTTTTTTTTTTAAGTTAGCATTCAAATTTTTTTAGTGTAACTTGCATAATACCTTGGAACAAATCTCTATGTTTATTCTTATATTTCTACTTCTGGTTATCAAGTTATAACAAAAAAGTACTGCTGTGGGCTGAATTGTGTCCCCTCCCAGACTCATATATTGAAGTCCTAAACCCTGGCATGTCAGAATATGACAGTACTTGGAGACAAAGTCTTTAAAGAGGTCATTACATTAAAATGAGATCATGAGGTGGGTCCTGATCCAATATGGCTCCCTCTAAAAGAAGAGGCAATTAGGGCACAGACAATTCCTAGGGAAGACTGTTTCAAGACGCGGGGAGAAAACAGCCATCTGTAAGCCAAAGAGAGAGGCCTCCGAAGAAATCAACCCTGCTGACACATTGATCTAACACTTCCAGCCTCCAGGACTGTAAGAAAATAAATTTCTGCTGTTTAAGTCACCCAGACTTTGGTACGCTTTTATAGCAACCCTAGCACGCTAATATAAATACCAATCTCTCTCGCAAGTGAACTATTGCTGCAGTAAATACCACAACTTTTCCACTGCATATGTCCTATTTCCAAGTAAACTGGAAACTTCATGATGTTAGTGAATATGACTTATTTCTTAGCATCTCTCATAAAACACAGCACCCTTTATATACATAATAGATGCTCAGTAAAAATCGAGAACCCATTTCCAAAACTACAGAATATATGAGAACACTTCTTTGTCTTCATTTCTTCCAGGGCTTCTCAACCTCAGCGTTATTGACATTCGGGACTGGATCATTCTTTGTTGTGGGGGCTGTTCTGTGCAGTGTGATATTTATCAGCATCCCTGGACTCCACCTGCTAGATTCCAGTAGCACCGCCACCTTACACCACCACCCCCACTGCCATGTTGTGACAACGAAAAATGTCTCCAGACCTTGTCAGATGTCCCCTGGGACTCAAGACACTTCTACTTGAGAACTGCTGATCTCTTGCGATGCTAGCTTTTTCTCCTCTTCCTGGATATTTGGTTCAAGTTTGTACAAATCTGGGGATTCCTTAGAGGAATGTGCTATGAGTCCTGAGTATCAGAAAGATCACAAGAAATAAGTCCAAATTTATTGGCTGGAGGGCAGCTGGCGCATCTCGGAATATGATGCTTTGTCAAAGTTAGCCTGTAGGGAAAATGGTCTCTACAGTAGGACAGGGGGTAAAGAGAGGCTAAAAATGTCAGTGGTTTCTGCTGAGTCAGAAGCCCAGGCCTCTGTTCCCAAGATTTCACCTCCTGGCCACTGGTCACTAGCTAGGATCAACATGGACAAGGAGTTATTTCTATCTCCAGTAGGATTGACTATTTTAAATGAATTTGCGGTTCTGGGCCATTTCTTAGTAGACATATCCCCACATCATAAAAACCACCAGGGAAATTGCCACTAATTAGCATGCTCGTTAACGCAACTTTAGGAAAGAAGGCAGCAGCTCAAAAGGCTGGGGCCGCACAACTGTGGTCTTCCCTCCAGAGCTGGCCGGGCGCAATGGGGCTGAGGCTGGGAGTGAGCAGACAGCCTGCCTCTTACTTCTTAAACCACCTCCTTCTTGGAGAACCATCTTGGGCTCTCAGGATTATCCTCTGGAGCCCATCAACCAGAACCAAAGAGTCTTATGGGTGTAAATATTAAATTAGGGTGGAGTCAGTCTTATCTACTAAGAATCTGAAGGAATAATGACTGGATCATGCTCTGTGGCTCAAAACTGCAGTTCAGCCTGATGGTTCTGATGCTGCAGACTTTGGGGGCAGAAGGTGGGAGGCTGGGAATAAGGCAGACTATGAAGGGCTTCTCATATCAAAAATAAAGAATTTGGATTACTCCTGGACTCATTCAATTTCTGATGTTAAGAAGTCATTTTCTCGGGGCAGGGAACCATGGAGAGTGTTTAAGACACTTTCTCTTTTCAAAATATATAATTAATCCTATACTCACACACCCACAATTAGTGAGAGCACAGGAAACCCCTGTTATTCTTGTGCTATGAGAATTCTCAGCAATGCATATATTTAAGTAACTGTAACAGAGACTGTAAAAGGCTACCTGGAAAGGAGAAGGAAGCTCGATACTCTCCAAGTTTCTCTAGAAACACTTTTTTGATGCAAAGCCCAGTAGCAGACACAGCAACCCTTTCCATTTCCACTTTCTGAATGACTCACTGTGCTATTTATCATCCCCGATGTACCAAGGGTATCAGTGGGACAAAAACGCACCTGCACTTGGACCTAAAAGGAAGTCTACGTTGTAATCTTACGGTGGCCTGTCACACCGGCTCCCTCCCTTTCTCTCCCCTCTCCCCTGGGTGGCAGATGCAAAACTCCGTCCGATTTGACTGAAGGGCACCCGCACATCTGGAGTTGGAGTGAATACCCCACAGGCCACAGACTAAATATGTTGAAGGGAGTTTCACGGGGGTCCCCACAGCTTCCCTATTTCCTTTTCAGCGAAGCAGCATGATCACAGGGTTCTGCTGGTGGGATGCAAGTTGGGGACTTGATAAATGCAAGAGGGTTCTTTCATCTCTTTAAAGAAGGGTGAGTTTAGCTGCCATCAACCCTAATGCCCAATAGAAACCACCCCTATTCATGTTATCACAGTTTCCATCGCCCCCCACGCCATCTTCCGTGGCACACTGGATTCCCCATGCAAAAGTCATTCTTCCCACAGAGTTATTTCCTTCTTGTCCTATTTATCTAGAAAAAGAAGTCAACAGTGGCCACGTTACTTAGTGCTTCAATAATAGCTTTACTACTTTTTTAAGGGGTTATAATAGCTACAGGACAGTCATTTCAATTTCATTTAACAAACAAGAGAAAAAATTAAAAGGAACCAAAACTGGGACAGATGCAGAGGGCACATAATAAGCAAAAATAGTGCCTGCACTGGGAAGTTGATCTTTGTCCACCATCTTGGAAAAGAGTGTTGGAGAAGTCATTTTTCTTTTTCCTTTTAACCTATTACTGTGTCTCACAAGCCCTTCATCCAATGGGAAAATGGCAAGTATGGAAAATGTAGAACACCTCTAGTAATTAGGCACAGCCCAAGCTGGCCAGCACGGCTACCCCAAAACACAGTGCCTCAAGCAGAATGGAAGCAGAGGAGTGTGGAGTTTATGAGCAGGTTGGGACAGGAAACTGACTCTGCTCCATGAGGTCCTCCAGGAACCCAGGCTCTTCTTCTTCTTCTTCTTCTTCTTCTTTTATTTTCCTATTTTTTTTTTTTTTGTTAAGATCCAGTTTACATAGATTCCAATGTACTCTTTAAGTGTACCCCTCTCCCTTGGGGCGCCACTCTTCCCCAGGATGGTGCTGTCATTTGCAGCATTTCTTCTCCATTCCACCCCAAAGAAAAGGTAAAAGACAGCCAGCTACTTTTTAAAGGGCAGCTCATATCCCATTGACCAGAATGTAATCACATACCTAGCTTCAGGGGAGCCTAGGAAAGGGGGGTCTGCGTACCCAACTAGAACTTGGGAGAGTCCATTACTAAAAGGATGAAGGGAAAATGGAATACACTTGGCAGATTGTGCCACCACATCAATATCTTAACAAAACTTAAGAACTGGTTTATTTTCCGACATCTTTTAACACATGAGACTGTAGTCCTGGAAAACGATTTACAAACAAACAGCAAAGTAAAGGTTTCATGCAGCCATATCCCTCCCTGGCATTTCATTTGTTGTTATTCGCTACTTCCATTTTTTTTTTTTCCCAAAGAGCTGAGTCAAAAGTTTGAAAATTTCTGTCAAACACCGGAGGTTGTTGCCGTATAGCGTCTTTGTTATTTTCCTTTAGCACAATCTGAAATGTGCTTTCAATGACTCTGGCAATCATGAAATGAAGAAATCTGTGGCATAAGGACCCTTTCAGCCCAAAGCAGTGCTGCAAAGTCTAAGTTCAGAGTTTTCTGGCGACAACAAGAAAAATATCCTGGGCTGTTTTCTCAACCGTTTATTTCCTACACTATAGGCTATGACTCTCATTGTATCTTAATTTCCCGTGACAATTATGAAAATGCAGGAAGGATGAGGCTCCACAGAACATCAATATTCCTTTCGGTAATCCTTGCTGTTGATAACACATGACTAATCGTTGGCAGAGAAAACTTCTGATCTAGTGGAGGAAAATAAAAGATGCTATCAGTGTGTTAATGAACAGATTTTTATGGTGTGCCTATAAAACCAATATACAATAAAATCAATTCCAAATTATCAAAACAGCAGTGGATATGATGTGTTTATCTGTTTAGAAAATATCAGTGCCTGAGAGCGACGTTACTATAACCCATCGTCGTGATGTGTTGCACTGAGTCGATGGCTTAGCAGACGTAGATATCCTTCCAGCCTCAGTTGTCATAGTAACAGTAACAATAACCACACCAATAATAATAGCAGCTATCATTTCTTTAGTCCTACTGTTTATTGGCCACTATGCTAATCACTCTTTCTGTAGTCTTGCTTATCATTTTCACAGTAATATTGCAAGATAAGTAATGGGTATTATTCTCACTTTAGGTTCAGAGAACAGCTGCCTAAGCTCATCCGGTAGTTGTGGTCCTGGAGATGACAGCACTGAGGGCTTCCTCCGGGCCAGACCATGTCTCAAACCAAGTGAAGCTGGATTCAAATCCACGCCATGCCATGCAGTGTTGCATGGTGCCTCACAAAGTGAGACCTCTGTTAACAGAGACAGAAGTCAGATTTGTCACAAACCACAGGCTTCCTTCTGCTGGGTGCAGCCACTCAAGTTGTCTCAGCAAGTGTAGGTTCTGAACCTACCAACAAGTCTACCAGTGATATGAGATTCTAAAATAAGTCTGAACCACGGAGCACCTACTTTCTTCTGCAACAAATTGCATGTGGGTGATGGCCGGGCTGTAGTTGCAGAAATGCTGGGGTGAAATCATAACCATTGTGCTTTAATTCAAATCCCACAAAGCAGATAAATAAAATGTTGATCAGAACGACGTACCCCACATCCTCAAATACTTGAAAGTGAAACAACATTTAAAGGAAGCAAATATGAACCAAATGCAGTGAAGGGAGCTTCCAAGTCGTCTTTGAAACCCTTCCAGTGCTTAAACATGGTGCCTCTCCTATGGTTGGTGCTCAGTAAAGCTCAATAAATAGTTGTGATTGGCTTTTAAGGAGGGATAACTGAATTGGCTAAGCAGGTCACTTCAGGGTCTTTCTCTGCTGCCTGTATTTTAAACAATTGGATTTATGACCAGTAAATTTAACTAAGAGATTTTGTCAGCTGATTAAACTGAGATGAGGGTACATAGAAAGGTTAAATGGCAGATTTTCCCATTGTGATTTTCTTCTGTCTATAGCTAGAAATAGGATCTTCTTGCTGATGAAGTGTTTTTATTGCAGACAGCCTGGATTCACTCATCTAAAATGTAAATTTCTGTCTGTAAACTATGTTTTGATAGATTTTAGAAACTACCAAAATTGGAAGCTAGTGGAAGATATATAGTCACAAATTACACATTTTGTTAATCTTTTGGGATGTAAGTCCATTTGAAATAAACTTGCCAGGTTTTATCACTGTCCTTAATACTATTAGCAGTTGTAGTTGTATTTACTCGACTCCTACCGCTCTATGTCTTTGTTCTAAAAAATAACCCCATGAAGTTTTTAGCTGTTGAGATGGCTGTTACAATTTTGTCTCCCATCTACAGAAGCTCGCGACGATCAAATCACATTAGATACCAGTGCTTCTGACAGTATCTAACTTTGACATGCTGGTGTCACACTAGTGTCTCCCCACCCACACAAGGAGACTTTGGAGGGTAAGGTTCCCTTCTTAGAAGACGTCATACTGCATCCGCCCTCCCACAGCCCCAGAAAGTTCCCACAAATCTTTCTAAAAAGAAGAATCGCCTTAATTTGTTAAATTCCTTGAAGGGAAGGATTTTATATCTTCTTGTTTGTTCTCAACAGTGATTACTAGGCTTCTTTCTTCAGGTGGGATGTTTGATTGTTAACTTTGATAAAAGAGAAAGAGAAACCAAAGTAAACACATCAGTTGATAAGCCAACTGAAGATGATTCGAAGTGATAAATACGAACAAAGCAAATAGATGTTTTTCCATTTTCAGTCACACACAGTGTCTCAAGACCACGGCCAGTGAACTGGTGAGCTGTGCCTGTAGATTCCATGTCCGCTGTAGCCTCAAAGGCCACACCCACAGAAGAGCAGTTTATAAAGTCAATGATGAAGTTCACGCTGATTCTGTTCACATTTATTGAGCAATTACTAAGCCCAGCACTGCCCTGGATGCTGTGAGAAATATTAAAAAAGCAGTGAGAGTCTACAAATAAGAGGTTACTAACAATGGAAGATAATTAACCCCAAAGCTGGTGGTCAAGGTGGCCTTGTTTCTTGTGGTTTTCTAACTTTTTAGTCTTAGGACCCCTTAACACTTTTAAAAACTATTGAGGGCCCAAAAAGCTTTGTTTATATATATCAATAATTGCCATATTAAAAATTAAAAAGTCTTTAATATGTATTAATTCATTTAAAAATAACAAAAATGACCCCACTGTGTATTTATATAAATAAGTTCTTATGAAAAATAACCATTTTTTAAACAAAAAAATCATTGAGAAAAATGTTGTTGTTTCGCGTTTTTGCACGTCTCCTTACTGACTGGCTTAATAAAATCAACTTGTGTATTCCGTCTGTTACAATGTGTGCTTTTGGTTGTAGTCTGTGAAGAAAATTTGGCCTCGCACAGATATAGTAATTGAAAAAGGAAAATTATTTTAATAACCATTTAGATCATTCTGGCTGTTCTTCTTTGATACTACACCAAACTTCAATAAGTGAGAGTTTCTTAAAGGTTAGCTTCAGTGGGGAATCTAAAACCATGACGTTAAAATCATTAGTCTTTTTTGCAATTCAAATTTTGTACTATTCTTCCTTGGTCTTCTGGAAAATGTCAGCACATCTTTGAACTGTTCACACTTCTGCTACACGATATCAAAAAATTAGATGTTTGTATCAAGACTGATCTTCTTAAAAAAAAAGTCCTTAATTATCACGAAGCTGTCAAAACCATGGTGACAGATTCAAGTTTTCCAAAATTCTAATTTTCACTTAAAAGCTCCACAGTTCTATCACTGGCCATCAATACTGTGTGTTGTTTCCCTTAAAACGTCAGACTGAAGTTTCTCATTTTTGAGAAATATGTCTACCTAATACACAAGTCTGTCAATCATTCTTTCAAATAAAACATGCTGTTTTGTAGAAAAAACAGCTAGTTGAGCTGGCAACTCTGTCACAAAAGTGCTTTCCCTCAAAAGCCTGCATTAATTCATCTAAAATGTAAGTTCTTCTTGTAAACCATGTTTCAGTAAAGGTGAGAGAGTCGTGACAGATGAGTCAGGGCGGGATCTAATGGTCATCACAGATTATGCTGCCAGTGCCTGGTAGGGAAGAATACACTGACACTGGCTTAGTCTGGTGCCACTGCCTTGACTGGTCCTCAGGTGTGATCAGTTTCATCTACCATCAGTGCAAATGTGCGCCTAGTGAAATGGGCAAATCATATCTGTAAAATATTATGGAGGGGGGGAATAGCTCAGTGGTAGAGTGCGTGCTTGGCACACACAAGGTCCTGGGTTCAATCCCTAGTACCTCCATTAAAAAAAATAATAAATCTAATTACCTCCCCACAATAAAAAAAAAACCCAAAATACAAAATATAATGAAAATTGTTTTGGCCTTGTGTCCCACCTGAAAAGGTATTAGGACCCTACCTTGAAAACTGCTGAGGAGGGAGAACAGACCACATCCAGCCTCATTTGAGGATTTAGGGTTTTAACATCCCTTAACTTTATGAGCTGTATGAGTGACTACTATCTCAAATAGAAAGTGGGGTAGTTAATATCTCCTGATTATAGAGCCAGGCTTCTGTACCATTAAAATCACAGTGGTAGCTTTTGCAGTTGGGCAGAGCCACTATTGTTAGGTGCCAAAAAATAAAAATAAAAATCCCCTGACCTTAAAGACAAAAACGTTTTTGACTCTCGTTCCCTAAATTATCCTGAATGAGTGGCTAGCAAGGTGAGTTAGCCTCTCTGGTTTCATCAAGTTCTGTAGAGGCAATCAAAAAGAAGAGGGTTCAATGTCACTGACTCCACTTAATAAGATCAGGAGGTCCAGCACCTCTGCAGTTCTGAACTTCTTTTCAGAACCTTGTATCAAATATGCCTGTGTGCTTGCCACAGACTCGATTAAAATCACATGTGTTAGATTTACAGCGAAGACTGCGAGAAAGAGATTTTGACTTGGTTTTTAGTCCTGTTACCTTTTCCCTTATGTTGCAAAATACACCCAATGCTATAAGTACTTTTGGACATTTTATATAGAAAACAAAGTATATTCTATTGCCAAATGTTTTTTTGCATTCTAATTGTAAAGAAAAAATTTGATAGGAAAAAGATATGCTAAAAGGTTTATATGAAAAGTTATAAAAGGGGCCCAGCTCATGGCAGGATGACAGATGGAGTCTGTCTACTGCCTGTTCAGCCCAGTCTGCATCTTCCTGCACCTGTGACAGCTACAGAAAAGCACTGGGTCAGAAGGAGTGAGTCAAATTAATAGAATTTTTTTGGAACAGTTTCGGATTAACAGAAAAAAATGAGCAGATAATACAGTAATCCCCTCATTATCCAAGGTTTCCCTTTCTGCAGTTACAGTGAACCCAAGTCAACTTTGGTCCAAAATTAAATGGTATATTCCAGAAATAAATAATTCATAAGTTTTAAATTGCCCTCTGTTCTAAGTACTATGATGAATCTTGCACATCCCACTCTGTGCCACCCGGGATCCCCAACTTTCGACCTCATCTGCTCCTGACATTCAATCATCGACGTCATCATGGCTCTAAGATCCAGGGTCACCCAAAGCAGTTGCTCCTTCCGATGGACAGTCAGAAGGTCAATGTAGCCTAACTCTATGTCACAAAACCTACGTCATTCATCACACTTCATCTCATCATGTGGGCATTGTATCAACTCACATCATCACAAGAAGAATGAGTACAGTACCAGCAGGGTATTTTAAGAAAGAGAGAGAGACCACATTCACACAACTTTTCTTACAGTGTATCATTAGAATTGTTCTATTATTAGTTATTATTGTTAACCTCTTACTATGCTAATTTATTAATTAAACTTTATCATAGGTATGTAAGTATAGGGGAAAATATAGTATATATAGAGTTTTGTGCTACCCCTGGTTTCAAGCATCCCCCGGGGGTCTTGAACGCATCCCCCAGGGATAATGGAGGACTACTTCACAGACAGCTTCTGTATATTCTCCTCCACCTCCCCCCCTCAACCAAACACACAGCTTCTCCTGTTATAAACATCCTTCGTTAGTGTGGTATGTTTTTTATAATTAATGATCCAATATTGATGCTTTGCAGTTAACTTACCTAGTAAACTTCATAGTTTACATTAAGATTGACGCTTTGTGTCATATAGTCCTATGGGTTTGGGCAAATGCATAGTGTCCTGTATCTACCACTATAGTATCATACATCCTAGAAATCCCCTATTCTTGCCTATTCATGGCTCTCTCTTCAACCCCTGGCAACACAAATCAAATCACACAATATACCTACTTTTCCCAGTCCAATGAGACACTAACTTTCCGACCACAACACAATACCATAAACGGACAATAAAATGACATTTTAAAAATACCTTCTTGAAGATGAAAACTTAATCTATAAATAATTCTTTGCTCAGAGGGAAATTAAAACTTGAATTATACATTACTTAAGAATTAATGACAATATGTGTACTCCATAAAAACTCAAGAGATACAGCCATTATCATTTTCAATAAGAAATCCATTACCTTAGACATTTTTATTGATACACAAGAAAAATTTCATTTAAATGAAAAAAGCAAGCAACTTAAGAAGATTTTTTAAAAGAAAGAATAAGCCAAAAACAGCCTGAGTAAAGAATGAATAAATATAAAATCAGAAATAAATGATTTAGGAAGAAGACGAATAAGATTTATCAGTGAACAGATACAAAAAATAACCTGTGAGATGAGAAAACACAGCTACATAATATTTTTTAAAAATTTAAAGAGTTTACAAACCATAGGTAGGTCAGATTTTTTGTGAAAGAATACTGTGTAAAATGTTATAATTGTTATGATAATTTTCTAGAGAAATTGAAATTAACAGAATTTATCTCCAAGAAGAAAAAGTATTTTTTTTTTAGTTGAAAACATAAAGATTTACCTTCCAAAAACAAATAAGATCTGATTCAATTAATAGATAAGTTACAGTAAACCTTCAAGGAACAGATAATTCCTATGACATTGTTTGGTTCCAAACAAACAAAAAGTCTGGAAGATTTCTATTCCTCTAGACTTGCAGAGCCCTGATCCCCAAACCTGACCATGACTGCAAACGGAAATAACTAAGTAAATCCTATTTATAAAAGTGTCTCAGTCCTTCCAGGTTGCTATAACAAAATACCATAGATTGAGTGGTTTATAAACAACAGAAGTTTATTTCTCCCAGATCTGAAAGCTGGGAAGTCCAAGATCAAGGTGCCAGCAGATTTCTCTCCTGGAACTCCTACCAGATGAATAATGGCATTGCTACTCCTATCTTCTGTGCCCTTGAATCTGGCTTTTCTCTTAAATTTCCTATTTCTTGATCCTCTCCAGTCTCCTTCCAGGAGAGCCCCTCAATGTAACGCTCAACTTAGTCTCAGCTGTTCTCTTCCCAAGTACCCACCCCTTCTCTGTGGTATTTATTATTTTCATGCCTGCTTCCATTTTTTTTTTCCATTTCTCAGTCTTGTTTCTTAGTCTTAATACTGTCCCTTATCTCTAGTTACATTCATTCTTGGGTGATGTGTGAGGGACGGTTGGGGTAGCTAATGCCATCTGACTTGTTTTTTAGGTGGTAACTTGTGGGGGCTCATTTCCTCTAGGGCCATTAGGTCCTTTTTTTGGGAGTGTGTTTTGGGGAACAGCCAAAAGCCCTAGCTTGTGTCACTGTGGCTGAATTGAACAGGGTGAGGATGAACCCCAAGTGGGGAGCCCCATGGAAGTATTGTTGTTTGCTCCCGCTTGCTGTTCCCTCACCAAGCAGCTACTCCAGTCAGAATTTTATATTTAAATCCTTAGGGATGGCCCGGTCTTCTCAGTCCCGGATCTGCAAGGAGAGGGCTGGACATCAGTAGGTCAGTCTGCACTTGTTTCCCACCTTCTTAGTTCAGCCGGGCTTTTGCACTGCCCTGGGGTCACCTAGACCCCTGGGACCAGTCATACCACTGCAGAGCTCCCTGTTACTGCTCTGACAAATTACTGCAAACTCTGTGGCTTAAAAGAACAGAAATGCATTGTCTTACACATCTGGAGGTCAGGAATCCAAAATGAGTTTCACTAGGCTAAGGTCAAGATGTTGGCAGGGCTGGTTCATTCTGGAGGTTCTCGGGGAGAATCCATTTCCTTGCCTTTTTCAGCTCCTAGTAGGTGCCTGTATTCCTTGACGTGTGACCCCTTCCTCTATCTTCAGGGGGCATCCCTCTGACCTCTACTTTCATGATCACATCACCCTCTCCTCTGACTCCTCCTGTGTCCCTCTTATATATCAGGCTCCCAAATAATCCAGGACAATCTCTGCATCTCAAGATCCTTAACTCAATCACATCAGCAAAGTCTCTTTACCATATAAAGGTAGCACTTAGAGGTTCCGGGGTTAAGGACTTGGACTTATTTAAGAGCCATTAATTCTGCCTGCCACAGCAAACTCACAGGAGTAGGACCAAGGAAACTAAGATTACACAACATTTTTGAAACACCTACTATGTACAGAATATTGCGGTGGGAGGAGGGGAGGGGGGTTGGGAAGCACAGAGTTTATAAATAAACGTGAGATGATATCTCTCCCCATGAAGAAATACATAGTACAGATGATGTCTAGAAGACCAACAGGTAGATTAACAGGATGTGGGCTGTATGTGAAATGAACCAACTTCAAGTTTTAAAATTGTCATCTTTCAACTAGGTCCTGGTGGCGTGGCTGTGCTAGAAGGACCTTCAGATTCTAGAGTATCACCCCTCCCCTCCTGCCCTGCCCTGGACTTGACACGGGGCAGGGGATGCTTGTCTTGGACAGTCTTGTCCTTGGGCAAGGTTTGTACTAGGCACTTGGGGCTGAGAATCAGAGAACTGGGGTAAACATGGGTAAAGCTCAGGTCCTGTCTTTAAAAGGAGTTCTGTCTAGGGAGAGAGATAGATATTCAACAAGTGATGGAGAACAGCCCCACGTGCTGGACCAGGGTCCTCACAAGGGCCAGGGAGGTCTGGCTCACCACCAGCCCCCGAGACCAGTGGAAGCCTCGCCAGCTCCCCAGGTGATGAGGGAGATAAAGGCGGCCCAGGCAGAGGGAACCGCAGCTGCAGAGGCTTGAAGGCGCCTGAGACATCCTGGAAACAGTGAGTAGCAAGGCGCGTGGGGCCATTTCAGCGCCTCTCCGCGCCTTCCGCGCTCTTCGGAACAGATCAGCATCAAAGCCCTCCCCGTATGTCCCCCTCCAACCTCCCTGCCTCCCCTCCTTCCTTCTTCCCCATTTCCCTAGTGGGGAGCGAGGGAGGAGGCGTGACAGATGACCACAGTACCTTTTCCCCTCTCAAGTCCTTACATCACGACCAACTGAATGCTGAGGGCTTGGCAAGAGAGAGGCGGGGAAATCAGCAGCACCAGCGTTGCCAGCCCTCAAAGGGCCTCCTGACCATCATTTCATCTCCGGAAACTTTTATCTCACACTCTTACAGCACCTGCTTTCAAAGGCCTGACAGCCTCACAGATACCATCCCGCCCGTTGAACGCAGGCAGGGACTCAGCCCTCAGATCTCCCCTTCGCAGCTGACAAAGGAGCCAATGGGATCTCAGAGCTCCCGTGCCAATCGTTCAGGGAGCTGCAGAGTGTTCCAGAAACACTCTTGACTCCAGGTCCCCGGACCCCGACAGGAGGCAGAGGACTCATTAAACTACAGCTTTGTTGTTACAAGACAGCATATGAAAATAATAAGGATTCTCCAAGCCGACCTCTGCCCCCCGCCCTTTTTTTTTTGGTACCCCCATCCTGTTACTAGAAGGGAAAGAAAGACTGAAAAAGCCTCACCTCCTTACATCTTCCTCCATAGTATTTATTTCCACGACGCCACAGAGGAGGACGCAATAAAATTCTCAGAGGGTAGAAAGTGAAAAATGACTATTGTAGGACGTAAATTGGACCAGATACCTCCCTAGATATCTTGGGCCATTAAGACTGTGTCTCCTGCATAAACAATGAATCAGGAAATCCACAAAGACCAAACTGACGTCACAGTTCCTTTCTGGCTAATAATGACTCCTTAGCTAAACAGAAGTATATGGCTCCAACTCCAGCTGCTAAACCCTTGTGTACACTCCGTCGCTGGGAGGACACTGGGAGACTGACCATGTGGACTGGTTATAGATTGCTTACTCTGGGCGCTGCATCAGGGGTGGAGTAAACATCGGCTGTAACCTCTGCCCCAACCTGATGGGCAGCATTCACTGAGGGGGACCTGCTGACGCTGAGACGGCGGCCTTTGATCTGCGCATGCGCACAGGGCATCAGCGGGCCAGGGTCCGGGGTCCACGTGGATTGCCATGAATATCGCATTCGGCTCAGGGAATGACAGCACGTTGGCCCTGATTCAAGCCCAGTTCAGAAGCACAACGACAGAGGAGGGGACTCTGGCAGGTCTCCCATTGTGGACTGACTGGTGGCATTCGGAAAACCACCATCATGAAATCACTATGGTGATTTTATTCACAATTTCCGTGGCTTACTTGAATGGGTTTTATTTGCTCCATGAGTAACACAGAATGCGCTACCATGTTTTCACCCCAGGTGTGGAATTAAATCATCCTACTCTTTAATTATCTGTTTCCTAAGCTTAACAACCGAAAGTTGGTTGTATCTCACAGGATAAGCTTGGGGCTTCCAAGGAGTCTGTAATTCCTAAGCATTCGATCCGTAGCATTTGTAGAATCCAAGAAAATATCTGAACAAGCTCATGTGAGAATTTCTAAGAACACTGGTGCTTTTTTGAAGCACATTTTGCAAATTATAAGAGAACAAATTCAGTGATTTTCAGGCCATGGCTTATAATAAATTAAGAAAGAAAGAATTAAAATAAAAACTAATCTGTACCCTCTGCGAGGGCCAGGAACCATTCCCCCCCCCCCCTTCTTCAATTCCCTTGCATCTCTTAAAGCACTGAACACAATAGGTGCAAAGTTAGTGTTGCCAACATTCCTTCATTCCTTCCTTCCTTCAAAAGAATTTTTTGAGGGTTTATTATCAGCCAGCACTGTTCAAGGTACTGAAGATAAAACAAGGGGAAAAAGCAGACCAAAAACCGTTGCCTTGTAGATTTTATATTTTAATACTTTCCATCACCAACAGGACAGACACAAAGGCCAATAAAAGCATTGAGATCACAGACTTGTGTGCCTCCTTTGGCATCACAACTCTCCCTAGTAGATGGGGAGGAAGGGTGCCTGGAGTGGAATACTTAGGAGGGAGGCAATTGATTTATTGGAGCCTGAATTTATTGCTGCCATTTACAAGGCTGTCGTAAAATGGATTATTGCTGCTAGTGCCTAACCTTCTTTCAAGAATCCCGGAATAATTTCTTTTTCTCTGCACAGTGCAAATATACATTTCTAAAAATCTTATTTCAAAGAATTACGGTAGCTTTGCTAGTTGGAGGAAGAAAATTGGAAGGGTCACGCCAAAGAACCTTAACTCAAAATATTTAGGGAAAAAAGGGGAACTTCTTTGCTCACAAGATGGGGACATCTAAGAGGTCACGCTAGCGCCAGGCTCGCTGGAACCCAGAAGTTCACAAGCTGTCTCCAGGACACCCGCTCTTTTCCCGAGTCTCTCATCTCTGCCTTCTTCCCTCTTGGCTTCATTTTTGGCAAGCTCACACCACATGGTGGCAAAGGTGGCCTCCTATGACCCCATCTTTTTGTGATCATTTACCCTTGTAATCTCAGGGACAAAAATGGCCTTAGGGACACCAGGGACTCCAAAATGTAATCAAGTCAGTCTCTCTCTGTGTACTCGCCCCCGCCCATCTTCTCTCTGCCTCTCTGTGTGTCAACCTTATTCTCCCAGCTACCCAGGCACTTCCCCAAGGCAGAGGGAGAGGGGGGCACGGGTCACAGATAGTTCCAGTCTTGCGTAACCCTAGCCCAGCAACTCTGAGGGAAAGAGAGAGCTTGTCATCTCTGTGTTCAGATAAAAACCCCTGGAGGAGCCCCTGATTGCTCTGGCTCGGGTACTAAACCAACAGGCCAGTTACCATGGCCTTGGGGAGAGGGTACCATGATTGGCCAGACCCGGTTCATGTGCCCACGACTGTAGCTGGGGCAAAGGAGGGTTAACCTCAGTTGGCAGCCCCATGAAACTCAAGTACGTTCCTCTCTCCACCACCCATTGGATTGGCATTGCTTTTAGGAAAATGACCCAAATCTCTTGTAGCTCCACCTCAGTTGCACTAGGGCAAGGGTAACTTTCAAGTGCTCAGTATCCAACTGTAACTCTGGCTACCATATTGGACAGTGCAGATCTAGACCCCTGGCCTGGCTTCTCTTCTTTTACCCTGGGGAGCTCAAAGCATTAACTTAAACAAGAAAGTATTGTATTAGTTTACTATTGCAGCTATGCAAATTACCATAAACTTGGTGCCTTCTTATAAACTTCTTATTTTACAGTTCTGGAGGTCAAAAGTCCAAAATGGCTTTCCTTGGGCAGAAACCAAGTTGCAAAAGGGCCATGCTTCCTCAGGAGGCTCTAGAGGAGAATTTATTACTTTGCTTTTTCCAGCTTCTATTGCTTCAATTCTTGGCCATGGCATCTTCCTCCATCTTCAAAGCCAGATTAGAGTGTCTTCAAGCCCCTTTCTGCTTCTATCATCACCTTGCTTTCTGCCCTCTGTGTCTAATGTCCCTCTGCCTCCTTCTAGTGATTACATGTAGGGTTCATCCAGAATAATCTCCCCATTTCAGAATTCTTAGCCACATCTGCAAAGCCCCTGATACTGTATCAGGTAATGTTCACAGGTTGCAGGGATTTGGACCTGGATATCTTTGGAGGCCATTGTTTAACCTGCCACCGGAGAGGTGAGGTAGAATGAACATCTCAAGCAGAAGAAACAGCCTATGTTAGGATCCCGTTGTGAAACGGAGAAGGTAAGTCCTCTGACCTGCGAGGCCAGTGAGACTGAAGTGGAGAGAGAGAGAAAGGGTGGGTGAGATGAAGCCAGAGGAGCAGGCAAGAGCCAGACCATTCAGAGCCAGTGGCACGTGAAAGATTTGTTCTTTTTTCTAAGAGCAATGTACACCCATTAGGGGTGAGGAAGAGGAATGCATCTGCATTTTTTAAAAACATCGCTCTGTCTGTAATGTAGAAAAGGGACTAGAGGAGGGGGGACAACGAGGATGGAGGAAAACCAAGTTAGGACGCTAACGCAGCAGTCTGGGTGGGAGGTGGGCTGGCTTGGACTGCAGTGGGGCAGTGGGAATGGAGAGAAAGAGACAGAGGTGAGAACTAATTCATGAAAACACTGGTTGGAGTTGGTACTAAACTGCATTTAGAGGAAGAGTGAAGGAGGGACCAGTCCAAAGGAAAACTTTCATCAATGATGGCATTCAGAAAAACTGGAAGAAAACCAGGAGAGAGCATTGTGGACAGTATGAATTTAGTTTTGGACTTCTATTTCTGGTGCCCTGGAGATGTCTAGTACCAGCCTGGAGCTCAGAGATATGAATTTATTTTTTTCAGTCTTTTTTTTAACGCTTTTATTGTGGTATGGTTCCTGTACAGTAAACTACACATATTTCATATGTACAATTTGATGAATTTTGGCAGATGTATACACCAGTGAAACCACTACCGTGATCACGATTGCTAACATTTCCATCACTCCTCAAGAGATGCAATTTTCAAATTCCCAATTTGTCCCTCCTCACCCCCTTTAACCCCTGGTAACCATACATTTTTTTCTCTATGTCTGTGAGTCTATTTCTGTTTTATAGACATGTTCATCTGTGTTCTTTTTAGATTCCACATATAAGCGATATCATACGGCATTTTTCTTTCTTTCTGGCTTGCTTCACTTAGAATGATGATCTCCAGATTCAGAGATATGAATTTAGAACTTATCAGTATAGAAGTAGCCCCTGAAGCCCTTGTTTTAGATGGTTATTCATTGGAAGAAAGAAGGAGTGAAAAGAAGAGAGAGTCTAGGACCAAGCCTTAAGAAATACCAACACTTAATGGCTGAGTAGAAAGGGGAAAATCTTAAAAACAAACAAACAAACAAACAAAAAACACTGAAAAGGAATAGTTACATAGAGGGGGCTGTTACAAAAGCCAGGGAAGTGTATATTTCAAGGAGAAAGTAGTCAACAGGGTCAAATGGTGATAAGAGATTAAATAGGATGAGAACTAAAAACTATTCATTGCATATGAATGCAGCATCCAGGTACTATATTTGTACAATCTCTCCTCACCACCAATGACATACACACACAGCACCTGGCATGTGGTATGCATTCACTAGATATTCATAAATCACTTCAATAATATGCACCACATAGTAAAAGGCAGGGTGGTATATGGAAAAGAGCAAGAGCTTTGAATCCCAGCCCATCCACTTGCTAACTGTACTGTTTTGAACAAGTTATCTCCGAGTCTTGATTTCCTCACCAGTAAACTGGGGATGGGAATGATGAGTTTAGTAATAGCTCTTAATTCTTCAGGGTATTTTCTCGTGCATCATATTATTTGATCCTTAATACAAACCAAAGGTTTAGGCAAATTACAGGTTAAGCGAGGTGTCCAAGGGCTCAGAGGTAATCAGTTGCTGAACCAGGGTTTCTTGATTGCCCGTCTAGTGCTCTGATAAGGAAAAAGACTCTTAGAATCTCAGAGTTCTTGCTTTTTACTCCTACAGACGGATTGCTGTTCAGTAGTCATTCTGGGGACCTGATGTGACAGATTCCAAGTGTGGGGCTGGAGAGGTAAAGACGAGTGAAATACAGTTGCTGCCCTCAACGGGGTTATGGTCCCAAAGAGGAGACAGATACTATCAATAGCTAATTATAATATCACCTTCTAAACTGTCCAATGGGGAGCCGTTAAGGACAAAGCACTCTGAGGACACAGTGGAAGAAATGGTGAGGTTTGGAACACAGGAGAAGGAAAAGAAATCAGGAAGGTCTTGCAAGTGAAAATAAGGCTTAAAAATCCATCCCAGCTAAACGACGGTTTTCTTTCTCTTTCATCAGAATTATAGAATTTTAGAGCCAAAAAGACCTTTGAAAATTATCACCCTCTTATACCAAAGATGGCAGAATTGAAGAGAGTGAGGTCAATTGCCAAGGAGCCCAAGGAGAAAATTCCAGGAGCCCCAATGTCCAGGGCAAAGTTCTTTCAGTTCAGCTTTGTCTAAGACAGGAATGCAGCCATCTCACACAGAAGGCTCTGCCAGATGCTCAGATGGGCTGGCCTGTCATTTCAAGCAAGAGTGGAGTGCCCTCGTCTGAAAGGGCCACTTGAGTCACAAAGGCATTCACTGGAAAGTTGTAAGAAATATATCATCATATATCTGTGAGACACAAACAGAGGCGTCTTCCTTTTTTTTTGTTTTTGTTTTTCTTTTGTTTGTATATACATTTTTATTGAAGTATAGCCAGTTTACAATGTTGTGCCAAATTTCTGGTGTACAGTATACTGTTTCAGTCATACATGTACATACTTACATTATTCATATTCTTTTTCATTATAGGTTACTACGACATATTGAATATGTTCCCTGTGTTATATGGTAGAAGCTTGTTGTTTATCTATTTTATATACAGTAGTTAGTGTCTGCAAATCTCAAACTCCCAATTTATCCTTTCCCACCCTCTTCCCCTCTGGTAACTAAAAGTTTGTTTCCTACGTCTGTGAGTCTGTTTCTGTTTTGTAAATACATTCGTTTGTCTTTTCTACTATCAAATACCATATGATATCACTTATATGTGGAATCTAAAATAAAAAAAAAAACACAGTGGTGTCTTCTTTTGAATAACTATGTATCCTGTATTAGAAAAACTGGGAAAAACAGCAAGGTGGGGGAGACTTACCAGAACTTTCGTTAACACAGGGGATAAGAACAGATTGCAAATAAGGAGAAAATGTCTACTCACTTTGTATAGATGAACGTAGGAACCATTGCA
Source organism: Camelus bactrianus (assembly GCF_048773025.1). Lineage (NCBI taxonomy): Eukaryota > Metazoa > Chordata > Mammalia > Artiodactyla > Camelidae > Camelus > Camelus bactrianus. The sequence goes on from NC_133552.1 coordinate 20,356,188, forward strand.
ACAAAATCTCCACTTCAAAAAAAGATTGAAATCCAAGCCCCATAATTTCAAGACTATTTAATACAATAATTCACCAAATGGTATAAGGTATTAATTAAATGAAATAAACTATTAACCTCAATAATCTAGACCCATTTAAGGAATGACGGAGGATAGGAAGAAACTCTGACTCTTCAAAAACAAAATAAGATCTATCATTTCAACCAGATCAACAAATTATTGTCAAGTACAGCTCTTGGAAGTTAAACAGGAAGATTATACAGAGCAGTAATGTCACACCACATACCATTTTTTTTGTAAACAGACACCTGTAACAAAACTTGATGCTTAAGAAGTTTGTTTCCTGAAAGTTGAACACAAGCCCTACGCTCTGTAAATCCTATCTGTATAGATGGTAAAAACATAAAACTACTATCGACCCCTTTCTGAACTGCAAATTCCAAATTAAATTCAAATAAATTAATTTGGAAAGTCCCTTGAATTCTCTGGAAAGGAATTCGATCTGTGGGTCATTTTTCTGAGTCTTGTCGTGGCCACTGGCAATATTTTATAGTGACACATTCCTAAACAACTTGAACAAGGAGGGAATAGAATAATCAAAGGCAATTAACCAAGTAATAAGCAAACAGATCTGCCTGAAGATAACAGTTTTAAAAGTATACTTTTAAGAAGACTGAAGACGGTAAGGTTTTATTTATCCCACGTTGTTAAACTATGAGTTTGTCTATACAAGCGCATTCTCCAGATAGCAACTGATTTCCCCTTTAAATGACAACACTTCCGAAGTTATCTAGATGAAAATTATTTTAACATGTACTACACGCTTCCTCACTAGTTTACCTGAGCCCCTTGATCATGTCTTTGCTAAGCCTTTTTTCCTCAATGACTGAAGATGCCCGAATATTAATATTTATTGTGATATTAATAGTACAATTTGTCCACAGGGTTGCCTGGAGTTCCTAGGGTTTTATTTGTAGACCCAAATGCTATGCTTTCTTAATTCTAATGTGTCCCTTTCCATGGTTTGTCTCTTTTTCATACAATTGTCTGTATGCCTCCCTCTAGCAGGCGTTTCCCCTACTAGTTTGATGTAAAAAGAAGGTCCTATTATTCCCTTTTTTCCATTATGAAATGACACGTGTTGACACCATAAAACCTGAAAAAATATGGAAGTTGTTTTAATTAATGGACAATTTCAAAACATTTACCTATTCAGACACAGATGTTTCTTCCTTGTCTTTTTTTTTTATTTAAATCATAGATTTGCTTTGAAGCACATTTTAAAAAAAGCAACAGATGCAGTTATAACAAATAAAAATGTGTATTCTGTTTTTTTGTGCTTAACATAACAGAATTTTTAAGGGTAATAATATTCCATCAGAGAGATCTTTTTCCACTAAAAAAAGGTCTTCTAATAGCTCACCCATGGTAATCTCCACTTTCCACACCATACTGAAGCTGAATTCTAAACATTGCATCACATCCCCTCAAATAAATCCACCTCCCGAAGCAGGAGTGAAAAATGTAGAGTTTATGGAAAAATAAGGAAGAATTTGCTTCATCATTTAAAATTTGATAATAGCCACCAAAATGAAAATGCATTAAAATGACCATTGGAACATTGTTTATAACACAAAGCCTGGAAGCAATATTAATATTCCATTTATAAGGGACTGGATTTATGTGTATACACACACACACACACACACACACACACACACACACATATATATGAAATGAAATATTATGTTGCCATTTAAAAGAATTATATAAGTCTATAATGCAGATATGGAATGATTGCTAAGATATGTTATAATCTGAAAATATAAGGTGCAAAATAGTACATATGTTATAAATGTGATGTGTGTGTATATATACATGTGCACACACCCATGTATTTCAGGTTCAGAGAAAGGGAGGCATACATATATATGTTCTAGAAATTCAAACTGATTCTGGAAGAATACAGAAAAACTGTTGACAGTAACTGTCTCAGGCTGAGGCGGCACTGGGAGGCTGGCAGGGGTTGGGTTTCATTTACGTTCACCCTCTGGTACTCATAGAGGGTTGTGGTTGTGACTGTCGCTTTACCATGTGTATATATATTATTCTTTCAGTTCTTTTAACACCAACATGAATAATTCATTTGGTTTTCAAAAGCATAATAACAATAGTGGAAGCATTATTTACTCTGTGCCAGGCAGTAAGCGCTTTTACGTGTATAATCTCGTTTAATCCTCACAATAACCCTGAAAGGTACACACTGTTACTATCTCCATCCTACAGATGAAGAAAGTACGATCCAGGCGAGTTAAGAAATCTACCCATTATCACACCTCTGGGGCACAGCAGAGCTGAGATTTAAACCCAGGCAGATTGCCCCCCACCCCAAGCCTGCCTTCTTAAGCCCGAAACATATGGGCTATAAGCACAGAACAAAAACAAAAGGCATAAAGCCATTTACAAAGTCAAAGCAGATTTACACAAATAAAATTAATCGTTCATTTTCAGGGAAAAAAAACTTCCACCCAGGTACAAGGATACTGGTGCATATTTTTTTTCCACGTCTCCTAAAAATCTCAAAACTGGAAGTGACAGTGTAGTGGTGAGCGATAGCTGCCTTCCCCCTGAAGAGAATCATGCTGGATATTTCTAATGTATATATAAAGGACTTTTTACATTGTTATCACTGGAATATCTGGGAAAACACTCCTCTAGTGTGGAAGCCCTCAGCACGCTACCCCTATATCCCTTCCTGGTCCTTTTCCCACGTCTCGCCACAAGGGCCACCTCGTCGCAGAAATCATCGTGTAGATCTACTCAGGGTCCCTGAGGACCAGCCCTCTATGTCCCACTCCTATGCTCTGCTGACCCTGAACCACTCTTTCAACTGTGTGTTCCCACCCGTCACAGTCCTAGACATCCTTCAAGGTCATGACCAAATTGCACCTCCCAGAAGAAAATTTTCCTGATCATCTACATCAAAGCTCACCTTTCCCTCCTCTGGAGCTTTCTTAACACTCCGTTCAATAGAAATGCAAGCACAAGTCAATGATGCAAAGGAAATGTAGACTAGAAAAATGCCAATTCACCAGTTCCCTCTCCTTTGCAACGTGGGTCTCAGGGCAGCAAGAACACAATATTTCCATTATTTGCACTACCACCCTCACACTGTCTGGCACAATATTTGAATAACTATTCAACGAAGGTTTGCAAAGAATGGCATACAGGGAATGGCATGAGTCATTAAGAAAACCCAGGGCAGATGGAAACACAGGGGGTATGAGCAGTCACCACTGGGCTCTGGGGTGTTAGTCATCTTTGCTCTGCTCCTAGGAGGAGATGTCCTTCACATGAGAAGCAGGGACTTGCTGCCAAAGGTAGTGTGTGTTTTTAAAGAAACAGAGGTGCGTCGTGCTTTAGGGGGACTCATGTAACACTGCCTCCAAACAACGAGGTAGACCTGGGAATCCTCAAGGCCACTGGAGAATTGCTAATGGCATAAGATGAGCTTCCGTTCACCTTGCTCCTCTCAGCCTCACCCCCAGGTAGTGTGTGGTGTGTGTTCAGGGTGGAAAGGTCTTGGCATGATACATACCAACTTGATATTAGCAAGAGGAGCTTTGGTTGTTGTTACTGTTGTATCTTATGGGTACTTGGCTCTGAAGAATATTAAAGATCCAATGTTAACAGAGCTTGTCCGCATCTAAACAAGAAGAGAAGCTGTCCTCACTGCAGGATGAAGCAGAACCCTAAAGGAGAGAGGGAGAAAGGGCAAGCGGGCAAAAGGCCGAGAGGAAAGGGGGCTTCTGGAAGCCTGGGCAAGGTCAGCTTCCCTTGTCCCAAGAAGACCCTGGAGGATTCCCCAGAGAAATGCTCGCACCACATTCTGCCTCCGGGTGTGCTCCTAATTGGCTGTGAGGAAGAAAGGATCCTCTGATGATGGACCAAGCCAGCCCATGAGCCTTGGCAACCACTGCAGGGTAGGACCCCAGAGCCAGGTCTCGGCGTGTAATGCTTAGTAGCTGAGTAGCCGTCTAGATGCGCTCTGACAGTCCGGGAAGAAGAAATGGGTGAGGGGTGAGCACGGCATCCCTCTGAGATCTCGCAGAGAAAAGGGATGAAGGAGGTGACTGCAAGGTCAGTTCTGGGTGGCAGGAAGCCCAGAGGAGCATCCTGGGGGAGCAGACAGGAAAGTACCTCCTCGGTTGGTGGGGAGGCTGGAGAGGAACTGGAGAGAAGTGCAGAGCAGCCTGAGGCCAGAAGAGAGGGCCCAGGAGAAACAGGCGAGGAGGCAGATCTGTACAGAACCCGGGATCAGCATCCCAGAGGCAAGGCCCCAGCTCCGCCTGGTGCTTTGTTCAATCCAGACAGATACGCACAGATCTTTCTTCCTTATTTATGTCTCCATCCATTGGACACTAGCCCTCTTGTAACTCGGTTTCTTGGTTTATGTACCTAGTTTCTCCAGTCAGATCATCGTGGTACATTTTTAGGAGCTTTATGAATTTAAAGGAGGGAAAAAAAAACCCTTCAACATTCGTTTCCTCAGCCATGAAATGGGGATGATGGTATAAAGTTACTGTGAAAACGGAAATATGTGAAAGGCTTTTTATCAAACTAGACAGAATTTAACCAACATAACTTACTTTATTGGTGCTGTGAACATTACTTTTATCATCATCATTACAGACCTCGAGTGGAAACTCAAAGGAAGTCTTCCCACGGACGGATCCTTTCTAGATGTAGATAACCACAAAAATTGTTGGAATTGCTGTACCGGAGATGTTGGAGTTGCCTGGTGCACACTGGCCTCAGATTATTTCAGATGTGTGTGTGTGTGTGTGTATGTGTGTGTGTGTGTGTGTTTCCTTCTTTACTTTAGGAAAGAAACAACAAATTCCTCCCAGGTGGCAGCAAGAGGATTAAAAGTACAGCCCATCTGCACTCTTGCCTCAAATGGAAAAAAAAAAAAAAAAAAAAGACAGCAATCCCATTTCAAATGAATCTTTGCCATAAACCTAGTAGCAGATGGAAAAAGCCTGGTGAGACGAAACACAACCTCCCCGATCCCCACTAAAAATAATCAATAGAGGGCAAAGTGCTGAAACACACGAGTGCTTCCAGAATGCTACGGAGTGTGCCAGGAGCCACACCTGGAGGATGGCTGCTGCTGACAGTGGAGCCTGCCAGCGGATGATTCCCCAGGGGAAGCTCCTGTACGTCTTCTGCAGACATGAGAGAAGGTGTATGTGTTGGGGGAGGGAGGACGGGGACAGAAGGGGTGACCTGGGACATAGAGGAGGAAGAATAATCAAAATGGATAAGATGGGGCTACATATGATCATAACTAGAGATTCCTGGCCATGAGACTAGACATTCAGCAGCTTAAAACTGCCGTAATGTCTAGGAGTATATGTAATTTGTGTTGTTAACACAAATTAGAAACACTACCAGATGCATTCTGAAAAGGTAAACAGATGTTCAGTGATGGCGGAAGAGCCAAGGCAAATATGGAAACTGAGGAAGAGCCAAGGAAAACAGGAGCTGGCTGCCTTCGTGCTGGGCAGGGCTCATGTCCTGGGTGCTGTGTACTGTGGGGGCATTTGCATCATCGCTGTGGACTATGCAGCAAGAATCAGAAGCTGGTACTGGATGTGCCTCTGTGGGTTCGGTGTGTTGACACAGCACGCTTGTGCTTCGGTAACAGACTCTCAGTCTAATCCAGTTAGAAATGGTAGAAGGCAGTCATCAAAGAAAACGGGAGAGATGTTTACCCTCCTGCAAGTCCACGTGGGGACACACACACACACAGACACACACTCAACACCCTATGCAAACACAGAGCCACTCCCTTCCCATTCCTGCAACCCTGGCCCTCCCTGCACAACCCCTCTCTAGATAACAGCCAGCCCAACTCCATAGCCAGCCCTCAGCTTGGCTGTCCTTGAGTCTTCTCTGACCCTCTCTCAGGAAAGTCACCAGAAGTTCCCAAGGAAGCAGCTGAGATGACTCAAGATTCCCTTTGATAGGGACTGAATTCAGAATGACCTCTGCCCTCGCTCAGATGTGCCTGTGGCCCAGAAGCCCTGCGGCTCCCAGGAAAACACTTTGGTGATGATTCTCTCAGATGATCCCTAGTCCGTCGGTGGGGTGTGAACACCTGCCTCTCTGTACATGCCCGGGCTTTCTACGTTACAGAATAAACTCAGAGAGATGTTGAAGATACAAATTATTCTGTCAGGCTTTTTTTTTTTTTTTTAACCACTTTGTCCCACATTCATCAGGCCATTTGGAAATTTCTGGTTTTGATGGCTGGAAATGGTAACTCTTGAAATTTGAGGGTGTGTTGGAGCCTGTTAAAAATGTGGACTCTTGGAGCATCTTTTAGTGGCAGAAAGTCCCAGAAGTTCACCCACAAAACCACAACAATGGGGACATATCAAAGGGATATAGAGCCAACTTAAAGAGTTCCCAATGGACAGAGCTGGAGCAATTTGATGAACAAAGTAGTATTGGATTATAACCCAGTATCCTTGAGTCCATAAATATAAATAAATGATTGAATAGATGAGGGAGAATAGACACATTTCCTAAGCAGAAGAATCCCAAATGCTACCCACCCAAGGAGCTGGACTGTAACTCCTCACTCCTTACATGTGGGTTACCCACAATGACTTCCTTGCCAAAAATACGGAATGAAAATGTGGGGGAAAAGAGTAACTATGGTGGAAAAACCTGTCCAAAACATCTCAGCTCTGTGATCAAGGTGAACAGCACCAGTGAGTCATGTTGATAGTACGAACCCCTGATGGGATGTGATGAGGACAATTTACCTCTGTGGTCTTCCTTCCCGAAACCCATAACCCCAGTCTAGCCAGGAGCAAAACATCAAACAAATCCCAACTGAGAGACAGTCTACAAAATACTCTCCAGTACTCCTCAAAACTCAAAAAGGTCATCAGAAACAAGGGAAGTCTGAGAACTACATTCAACCCCTCATAATAGCTTATGAAAAAGAATATGGAAAGGAATATACACATATGTATAGACGAACCACTATGCTGTACACCAGAAACTAACACATTGTGAAATGACTGTACCTCAATTAAAAAAAAAAAGAAATAAAGAAAGTCTAAGAAGTTGCCACAGCCAAGGGAAGCCTAAGGAGACATTGACCTGATAATTAAATGTTATGTGGTATCCTGGACAGGATTCTGTGTTGGAAAAGGGACATAATGTGAACACAGCGTGAACCTCTAGTTAATAATAATTGGTTCATTCATTGTAACACATGTACCATACGAGTGTAAGATATTCATAAAGAAAACTGGGTATGATCTTTGCAACTTCTCTGGAAATATAAAACCATTCTAAAGTGAAAAGTTTAAATAAAGAAGTTGGGATTCCTGGGCAACCCATCCCCGGAGGCTGCAATTCAGGAGGTCTGGTGCGAGGATCGTCAACGTGCCTGTAGAGGAAACTAACTAGGTGATTCCACTGCAGGTGCCTGCATGGTCTTTTAAAAGCTCCACTCCAAACAGCAGTTCATACTGTACAGCACAGGGAACTATATTCAATATCTTGTAGTAACTTATGGTTAAAAAGAATATGAAAACAAATACATGTATGTTCCTAGGTGACTGAAGCATTGTGCTGTACACCAGAAATTGACACAACTTTGTAAACTGACTATACGTCAATAAAAATGTATCAAATTAAAACAAAATAAAATGCTACATTCCAGATATATTTAAGCAGAAAAGTAAATGGCCAACATGTCTACCTCCCTCTGCTCTTGGGTGCCAGAGGCTCAGAGTTTGGCAATGACTGACCCATCCCTGCCTGGCCCGCGAGTAGCCTTCCCCAGTGCTGGACCACTCTGAAAATGTCGTCCTATTATCCCATGGCATTCATCAGAGGCCACGTTTCCTCAGGTTGTCAAAACCCCCAAGTAGAGTCACATTCACAAAGATAAGCTGTAAACTACGATGGTGGTAACAACCTGTCCTGTGGCCTCCAGCTCTGCGAGCTAGCAAAATAAAGAAAATAAAAGGGAAATAAAAGACATTGCTTCCAGCAGCCCTCAAACTGAACATAACATTACATGGACAAAGCTATCCATTCACCGGGGAGGGAGCAGGGGAGGCGATGTTATGGGCACATCTTCAAAGCTTCCCCCATGAGCAATTAATTGTACATGATCTAACAGTATTCTCCGAAACCCTAGGATATTTACTCTATATTTGGTCAATTAAATGAAATAGAATTTTAACTGAGTGGTCTTCAATTTTGTTTTGACTTTCTAAATGTCTTCTTAATTTCCTTTGTTATATACAGGAAAATTGCTCTTTTTGGTGAACAGCTCTCTGAGCTTTGACAAATGCATAGAGTCATGTAACTCTCTCATAATCAAAACATAAAATGACTGTAATCGACTTTTTTGAAATAGATTTTATGTTGGACATCTTCCCGTATTGGGATGGAAAAATCTGCCTCTTTCATTTCAGTGTTGTATGGTGTTCTACAACATAAAATTAGCATAACATATTTGTCAACTTCTATTGTTGGACATTTAGACAGTTTTCACTTTTACGAACAATCCCGCAATAAATACACAGGACACACACACGAGTATTTGCATCCTTGTGTATGTCCACAGAATTAAATTCCTCAAAGTGGAATCTCCAGGTCACGGGAGCTGGTGCAATGTTAATGTTGATAAATAACACATGGCTACATCGTCCTCCCACAAGTGAGCCTCAGTGCAGAGTCCCACCAACAATCCATGAGAGACTCTGTCTCTTCATTGACAACTATGGGTGTCATCAAACATCTAAACATTTGTTAATCCGGAACTTGGGGAAAGATCATAACTCATTTTAATTTAGAGCCATGCTTATGATACTGAGCATCATTCACGGGCTTATAGAATATTTTCCCTATGAACTCCCTTAAACCCATTATTCTGTTGAGTTAACGTCCCCCTCACCTTTGAGTGGTCTTCAGTTTTAAACAGGAGCCTTGGGACTATTAAACTGTTTAGCTGATGAGGATGAACATAGATGGCTGTTATACATCTTACTGGAGCACTAGAATAAGTTGCTATAGTCTATTACAGAACAGTTGGTTTGTGTCTTTATTATTTTCTCAGTGAATAGTTAGTGCTTTGATCTCTTCATTTTTATAGCCTGTTGGGTTTTTTTGTTCTGTTTTGTTTTTGGTGGACATGTTATTCATTTCCTGTGAAGATGACATTTTCATATTGACAGGATGGTCAATTACTCCCAGCCTATATCATCTGTCTTAATTTACAGACTTTCTTGAAGCATCAGGCAAAACATAATTCTGTGAGTGTGTGGGTGTGTGTGTGTGCATGTGTATATTAACCAAACCAGCCATACTGAAGACAGCCCTGTGAGAAGAGGCAATGAACACAAACACATGCTGTCTTGAATTACCAGTCCATCAGCCATCAGCACTTTCTCACTTGTCCCCCAACCCATGCCTCAGCATGGGGGTCAGACTAATGAGCTTGTCCCGTGAACCAGCAATAGCCTCTCCTGACGTTTTCATGGCTAATTCGTTTTCTTGCTCCTGGGAATAAATGATAACACTCTCTGTTTTTGACTAAAATGCAATGGATTTGAGCCTAACCAACCTCCAAGGAGGGCTAACCGTAATATCTGAGAGGCCAGCAGTCTTTCAGAGGGTTGGTGAGTAGGCTGGCTTTTGGAAAACAGCCTAGAGTTGGAGATTTTTGGTCTGTAAGAGAGAACCATGGGGAAAAAAATTCATTGAAGAAATTTAGTCCAAATCCACGTTGCCAACCTCAAATGATGAGTTTCCATATAGAAAACACAAATAAAGACAAGGACAAGATAAAGTTCATTCCCCAGACTCCTCTGCTCCATGAATCATCCCAACCAAGTAACCAGGATATTTCCGTCCACAATACCTCAAAACAGACTCAAATGGCATTGAAATCAATTGTATTTCCCCATTTTTAATGGCACAAAGTTCATTTGAGTTAAGCAAATGACATCACACAAGGGGAAGAAAAATAGTAACATTTAGCAGCATATAACCATGGGGGACACTTTCAAATACGGCATTTTGGATCTATAATAGTTATTGAACCACAAAAGAGCCTGCAAATGCCAAAGTCAGGATTGTAGCAAAGCAACTGATCAGAATCCCAAATCCTGTTTCCAGATAATTTGTTTCTGATACAAATTATTCCCGGTATTTAAAGACTACTTCCGATCAGAGTCACTAATTAATCCTCACAGAGCTCAGTATGGATAAATGGAAACATTTGCCTCTTTATGCAGGCATGATGGAAGGAACTACAGGGAACTAAGTTGATCAAGGAGCAAATCAGAGGAGAACCACAAATTCAAATGAAGAATTTGTCTCCTGATTCTCAGCTTAAGCCATTTGTTTCTGCATTACTGAGAAATTGCCACCGAGATAAGAAATAGGTCGAGCAGAAATCACACAATGGAATGCTTCCTGGTATTTGGGCTCAGACATCTGAGGTCGCCTTTTGGTTTCTGACTCTTTTTGACATCTTTCTTTCCTGGAAATGCTAACAGACTTGTCTAGGATGGGAAGGTAGGGCAACAAATACTGGCCCAAAGGGAAAAGACCAAGTTGTTATATCCTGTGTTCTGTTAGACCACACAGGATGTAGCTCCCTCAGGACAATTGTTCAAGACAAATCTACCATCTTGCTGTGGCTCATCAAAGCACCTTCTAGGATCAGCAGCATTAAATGCGTGTTATGCAAACTCTGAGTGTGTACCAGTCACTCTGATAGATGCTGAAGATATAAAGACCCACGAGACACCTTCTCTCACAAGAAGTCCAGTACAGGGTGATGCAAGAAAGCCTGGCCATCCTCTTGGAATGCCACAGCTCTCCACTTAGTTGGAGAACCATCTGCCATTGAAATGACCACACTTCATCGATGCTCTACAGCAGAGCTGATCAATAGCGGTACAATGTGGGTCACAAATGCAAGCTATGCATGCAGTTTCCATTATCTAATAATCCCATTTTTTAAAAGTTAAGAAAAAGGTGAAATACATTTGAATATATTTTTAATTTAAATTGGTATTTCCAAAATAGTATCATTACAACACCTAATCAATAAAAATAAATTTTAATAAGATTTTTTGCATACCAAATCTTTGAAATCTATGTATATACTATACTTAGTGCACATCTGAATTTGGACCAGCCCCTTTTCAAGTGCCCAGTAGCCACCTGTGTCTAGTGACTACCATATACCATCACAGCTCTAGATCGCTGGCTTGGCCTCTCCTCTTTTACTCTGGGGAGCTCAAAGCATTTGTTCAAACAAAAAGATAACGTATTAGTTTCCTGCTGCTGCTATAACAAATTACCACAAATTTAGTGGCTTAACACAACACACATTTCATTATCTTTCTATTCCGTAGATCAGAAGTCTGACTCAGGTCTCACTAGGCTAAAATCAAAGTGTCATCAGGGCTGCATTTCTTTTGGAGACTCTAAGGGAGAATCCACTTCCTAGCCTTCTCCAGCTTCTAGTGGCTGCCTGCACTCATTGGCTTTTGGCCCCTTCCTCTGCCTTCAAAGCCAGCAATGTTGCATGCCTCTGACTCTTCCTCATTAATCACATCTTCCCCTAACTACTGCTGGGAAAGATTTAAGAAAATTAGATTGGGCCCACCTGGATAATCCAAGATAATCTCAATTTATCACATCTGCAAAGTCCCTTCTGCCATACGAGGTAATGTATTCACAGGATTTGGGGATAAGAACTTGGACTCGAGGCGCCACTATTCTGCTGACCACAGGTATCAAGGTTGGACTTCTTTTTTCTTTATTACAGAGAAGAGTAAACATTTAAAATTGGAGACTTAGAAAAACCCATCCGGTTACCCTGGAAAGGCAACACCCCTTTGCCCTTGAGCTCATGTAGAAAAGAAAGATAGGAATTTGGAACAGAGAAAACGACTTTCATGAAGTACTACCAAAATGACCTTTATCTCAGGATGAGCGTTTCTCTCAGATGCCACTGGCCATTCATTCAAAAAATATTTTAAGATTTCCTAGATACCAGACTCGTGCCAGTCCTGCAAAACCACCACAACAAAATAGCAAGAGGAAAATCATGATGTAAGGTTATCATCCTTTTTCAAAGGTAAGGTTTTTTTTTCATCATTAGGATTTTATTTTGAAACCTACTTAGCATGTTGGTAGCACACTAAGAGTATGGTATCTTTTTAAAAATAATGTTACTCATTTTCCAAAGTGAAGAAACTACAGGTGTGTCTGCTATAGAATATTCTCAGCTCTTTAAATAATCGTAATTATCAATGAGAAGAAATAACCTAGGAAAATCCCAGATGAAGAATAATCTTTTTAAAAATCCCTCTTTTTGTCAGAATCATTAGTATATGGAGCCAGAGGTCAAGGTGAAAATATAAGCAAAGACCAATACATACTAAATTTTCTTAGGAAAATTGATTTTTAAAGACTTAAAAGATTATGAAGCAATTATGTGTGTATCCACATATATAAATGCATCTTTTGCTGCGAGGTTGTGAGTTGCAACAATTTTCTGCTGAGAATGCATGTTGTCTGTCACCTGGCTTATGGCCTTGGCACCTTTGGGAAGCACAATCATAAAAACAGAGACTCTCGGGGCAGGAAGGAACTCCGGATCACGAAGTCCAGCTCAGTCATTTTACAGATTAGGAAACGTGCTACACTGGGAGATCCAGTGACCTGCTCCAAGTCTACAAGTGACTAGTGGCTCAACTGGTACCAGAACCCTAGACTCCAAACCCCCAGGGCATTGCTTTTCCCACTGGCCTGTTGGGGAGAGGCAAAACTCTCTGTCCACTCATCTATCCATCCATCCATCTGCCCATTTATCCATCCATCTATCCATTCATCAGTCCACTCATCCATCCGTCCATCCATCCATCCACCCATTCGTTCAAAAACCATTTGCGAGACCCATTATGCGCCAGATGCTCCTCTAGGGCTGAGAACACAAGAGAACCAATGCAGCCAAGTTCCAGCTCTCAGAGAGCTTCTGAGCTAGGGGATGGAGAGATAACAAATATATACCTGTCTCAGGTGGAAAGGGGCTAAGAAGGAAAATAAAGCAATGTAAAGGGATAAAGAGTGCTAGAAGGAAGTTGCTGTTTCACACGTGTGGTCAGGACAGCCATCTGGATAAGGCAACACTAAGCAAAGCCTGTATTTCAAGTAAAATTTAGAGTACACTTAGAAAAAAGGCTAATTATAAATGGCATGGATGTGATTAAATGCTAATAGAAAATTCCCCAAAGCTCCTGAGGAGTGACTGAGGGTGTAGGTGGAGGCAGGTGGGAATGGGTAAGATAAGAAGGAAGGAGGTGGATTGAACACACAAAGAAGGCTGGTGGTGGCAGCCTGTGGTCTGCTCACCCGAGTAGGACATCACTGCACAAGGAGCCCCCTGGACTTACCTCTCCCGTGTGCCTGGCACGGTCCAAGGGGTGCCCGGGGAGACAGGTCTCATGATCACAGGGCAGTAGTTCACCCCCTGAAGCTGAAGGGTGAACTTGAACAGCAGTGACCAAAGAATTGAGGAAACGATCTAGATTCTGCCTGGGGATGGAAGTGGATAGACCAGCAAGAAAAGACCCTAAAAGTCAGGCTAGATTAGGAGCTAGCTTATTTGAAACAAGGAATGCCCCAAGAGACTGAGATGGTTCAAACAGTCAGGCTGCTTGTGCCTTGGAAACACTTCGCAGTTTTGCTTGGGTTTTTTATAAGCCGTAGACTGTGCTGCTGTACCACCTAGAGGCTCAAAGTAAGACTGCAGCTTTCGGGGAGCAGAGTGCATCACTTGTGTTTCTGGACCGGGAGTTTGGGCTTCCGTGGTTCCTTCCCAGAGACTACCTCTTGTTGTAACAAAGCGCCACATGCCCCGGCGTTGCTTACGTGCACTGACACGTTGTGAACCCCGTGGGAGAGGCTGCCGGGTATCTGCAGAGGGGCTGTGTGTCCAACCCTTCAGCTCTATGACCAGTCCAGCCTGACAGGGGCATGTAAGTTGCCAAAATGACCGCCTTAGCCCAGAGCTCAAGCATCTCAGATCCTGTCCCTTCACGCCGAATCACAGGGCAGCTTTCCGGGAGATGAGCAGTTCCCCACTCCTGGCTGAGGACCACACTGGCCGGGCTGCAGCTTTGCCCCTCTTCCACATCCTCTGGCTAAATGGCGTCCTTTCACCTCCTGGCATATACTCCTGCTAGCCACTCTGGCTCTGGCTTAAAGCCTCCTTCTCCTCCTCCATCTCCTCCCCTTCTCTGCCCCATCTCCCTCCATCCTCTTCCTCTGATCCAGTCCCTTTGCAGGGCAACAGGCTCTTCTTGCTACGTCCAGGTAAGAGTGGATAACCTAGCTTCCGTCAGGAGCAGGGGTGGGAGTCCAGATGTTGGAATATGGACCAGAAGACTCAAGACAGACATAGAGCTAAGACAGGCCGTGGCAGTGGCTTCTCTTTGACTCTGTGTATGGACAGCAGTCTCCTCCCTGACCCCCACCCACCCCAATTCTAAAAGACTGACAAGCAGAAAACCCAGGTACTGTGTATCTTTTCCAGGGAACAATTCAAGAAACACACACACACACACACACACACTCAAGTTTACAGGGTTCAGCAAATGCCTTCAAAGCCAAAACTGACTTCAGAGTCTGCTTACGCCTCTGCATGTCTGTCTTCATTAGGTTTCTGGCTTACATATTCCTTGCCTTCATGCCAGCCTATCAGTGCATATAAAAAAAATTGAAATATTTTATCCAGAATGTTTATTTTTAATGGAAGGGTTGATTATCTACTGGCAAAAAATGGAAGTCTACAAACAAGCTGATTTATTGTGCTTTTCTTTAACTTCTTTACAGAGAATTTAATCGTGAAAGGTGGCCCATCTCTTGGTGACTCCTGTCATTTCGTATGAATAAGCCATCTTCCTTTTGTCAGACTCTGCATATTGTTTCAGGGAAATAATGACTGGAACTACACATACTTGATTCAAAGTCACAGCGGAGCAAGGTGGATCTTTCTGGAACGACTCTGATGGCTATGGAGTGTGGGTCACTTCCTGCCAATTACGAAGTTTCTTGAACATCTGTTAACATTTCACTTCCTTTCCCCACTCCTGAATGGAGGGCTACTTGTTTCTTCTGACACCTATCATCTGTCCTTCCTCTTGGACTGGGAGTCAGGGTGGGGAGGAAGGATAACTGACAGATGACGCAAAGGTGCCCAAGCTGGATGGCTGGGTCCACGTGTGCTGGAGTACGTAGGAGCAGTGCATGCTTGCTGGGGCCAGAGGGGCTCCATTTTATTTTATTTTTTATTTTTTATTTTTTGGACTCCATTTTAGACACACTAGATTAGAATGACAAGAGGACAAAAAGGGAAAGCCACCAGAAGATTGAAAAGGGGAATCTAGAGCTCGGAAAGGACATTTGTTCTTTTTGTAACTTTTTCTTCTCAGCATGTTCTGAGGGACACGGAAACCATACATGAAACAGCCTCTACTGCTACCAGCTTTGATGGGCAGGATTAGATTGAAGGCACGGAAAGAAGAAAATCAAACAGTGAAGCTGAGATAAATACCTCTGCCTGGTTTCTGGAAGCCACTCAGAGGCCCTTTTTACATCTTGTCCTTCTCAAAAGGTCTACTCAAAACACTTATATTGTAAAGACTGACAGCTGAACCGACTTTGGCTCAAAGCAACACCACCTAATGGGAATGCAAACCAAATATAATTGTGTATCAGTCAGACCGAGATATTTCCAGCTAAGAGAGTAGCCAGATTCATTGACTACCAAACTTGAAAAGCCTGAAGGTGATGTGGAGTTCTGAAAAATGTTTTTGACAAATAATTACGAAATAAGAGAAATCCCAACATATGAAATGTATGCAGGGGACGGAAAAACTGGAAGGAAACACACCAACATGTAAGCAGCTCTTGTCTCTACATGTTATTATGGGAGAATTTGTCATCTGTCATCTTCTCCTATTTTGGTTTTTAATGATGGTGACACAGTGAAGTGTAACGGATAGAACTTGAGCTTTGGAGCCTGGGAGACCTGGGAATCACTATGCCTGCTGTGTAAAAGATTTCAGCGCCCTGACCCTGAGTTTTCTCACATGAAAAATAGGAATAATGACAAGATTGATGTCTGGATTCAGTGACGTGAACTACACGCCACAAACAGTAAACAGGTTTATTATATGAACATGTATTGCCTTTGGATGGTGGCTCCATTTCTCTTTCATCTCCTATTTTGATTTTTTTTTTAACATTGATTCTTCCCTGTTTCCTTAAAGCTCAATTTCCTTCTTATGAAAGTCGTATCCACTTCAGCAGTTTTTCCTTCTCGGCCCAGGGAAGTGTAAACTCAGTCCATTAGAAATTACCTTAATTTTATGTTCACTCTTGAAAAAGAGTTTAGAAGGATGGATTTCTAGATTTGACTCTTTTTAACCAGCCCTTTGAAGTTATTCTGTTGGCTTTCGGCTTCTAGCATAACTGTGGAGCAGATTGCCAATCAAACCATTGTTCCGCCTGGTTGTTTTTAAGATGCTCAGTTTCGCAGTTGTTTTTTTTTAAATATCATATATGTGTATGTGTGTGTGTGCGCGCATGCATGCATACACAGTATGTAAAATGTAGACACAGAATTGCACAAAACCTATACAGTTTAACCACCACCCAAGTCAAGAAACAGAATACTGTTGACACCACGTTAGTCTTCTGTATATCCCTCCGCCCCAGAAGTAACTACTAACCTGACTTTCATGGTCATCATTTCCCGCTTTTTGATTCTTTCAAATCGAACATTTAACAATCATTCTAACAGCTTCTCTCTTTTTCCTCTGACAGTCCTTTTGACTCTTCAGAAGTCCACAGAATTTTAAAGGATTAACGGGAATCCCATTTTTAAGCCATTAATGGAATCGCTGAGTGTCAATTCCTGCATTCGTAGACTATATGTAATAGGGAAAGAACCAAGTTTATGCCAAGAAAGCCATGAAAGTATAGTATCTGGAGGAAAACATTCAAGCCCATGGCTGGAAAAGGGCAGTGTGTATTCACAGACCCTTTCCTCCTCTGGAGGAAAACGTCAAAACATGGTTCAGTCGCGAGGACAAAGGAGGGAAACAGACTCACAAGTCCCTTCTGCTAGTTTACGTCCGTTCCCTTGAATCGTCATCCCTCGATACAGTTGGCGTGTAATGCTCAGCAATGCTCTTTGACACCGCGACCAGTATATTCCAGTGCAGTCTTCACTGGAGGCCGCGTAAGGTGGCCACACATGATTAGCCTATGGAACATCATGGCGCCAACCCTCCAGCTGGACACCCATCTCTCCACCACGACTCCTGGGAAAACAGTCTCACAAAGCCGGGAAGCCACAATTCTCCATTCCTTTCTCTATATAAAATGTCTCATTAAAGTAGATCCTATGTCTGGTATTCTAATATGGCGTAGGATAATTCTGTTGAAAAAAGGGTGTAAATCTGACAGACCCTGTTCTTGGTAAACCTTGGCTGGCTCTCCCTTCTTCCTTCTCTACATAAACAACTATGCTTTTAACAATTAGGATTCTTCTGCTCAGGAACAATAAACTCACCAAGTCTAGTTTCTAGACTCTCTCTCCCCTCTGAGCAATCTGAGAGAAGGGAGGAGTTGCTGGAATAGCATTCAGATCTTCTAGGCACATCACTGTTCTCATCTGCTTGAAGTCGGAGCTGGCAACTCAAACGGCTCTCGGGCCCCAGCGGGCAACACAGATGGGCAGAGTGGGGGCGTGTCATGCCAGAGGCGAAAAGAAACGTAGGCCTGGACCAAAGGAGCCATCGTTTTCAGCTCCTGCCAAACAGCTGCCCACACAGGAGTCTAAACAATATTCCAGGGCCTGCAATGTTTCCAGGAAAGCTGAAATACGACACTTATTTAAATGTGAAATCTCCTTATTTCTGGCAGTTATTTTAAAAATCAGATCTCACACTGGACCAAACCATAAGCACAGCAGAGGGCAGAATTCAGCACACAGGAGTCCGGTTTTAACCCTTGACTCTAAACTAAGAAATCTAGGTGTCTGTTTAAAAGAAGTGGGGAGGGAAGGAGAGACCTAAAAAGCCAAACCTGAGGCTTCAATCCTCTTGAAAATGTCTCTTTTCATCGCTTTTCAATTTAAAATACTACCCTCCTTGCCCCAGAGCACAAAAGCAAAACAAGACTGAAGTGATTACAACACTACAGATGATGGAGATTTAAAAATACGCGAACCCCACTCCCGGGGAGTGACCTTCCTGCACTCCTTCTGCTGTAACAATGCTGCAAAAGGCTGCTGGGTTTTCATTCCTACCCTTTTTACATAATAGTCATCTCAGATACATGACTCCTCTCCATCTTTCATACTTTAAAAAAATGTGAGGTAGTTCTTCAAGCCCTGTCCCTCACCCTCCTCCCCATCCCAGCTAAAACACAGGTCACAAATGATCCC
The DNA here is from genome assembly GCF_048773025.1 of Camelus bactrianus. Classification (NCBI taxonomy): domain Eukaryota; kingdom Metazoa; phylum Chordata; class Mammalia; order Artiodactyla; family Camelidae; genus Camelus; species Camelus bactrianus. The sequence goes on from NC_133552.1 coordinate 20,374,762, forward strand.
AATGTGCAAAATCGTTCCAGTGTCATTTGTGACAACTTCCCATTCTTTTGGAAATCTTTTTCCTTTTTGGAATTACAGTCTGAGGAATCTTGCTTACTGCTTCTCAGCAGTTTTTAATTGTTTCACTGGTGACTGGGATGCATTCACACCCAAGCCACTGTGTGCAATCATGATTTCTCGGCATTGTGAAACATCCATAAAAAGCCAGAAAGTCGTTCTCTAATTTCATGCTTAAAATGCTTAATGACAAGGTCAAATTCCATTAGTAATAAACAACAAGCACCTAACTTTCAAGCGTCTGATGCTACAGAGCATGACAAAGGTGTGATCTTTGTATCCTATGAAAGATGTGCTCAATCCAAGCGGGAAGAATTTTCTAACGTGCTCATATTCAAGGCAATCACAATATTCTACTTTGCACTAAAATCCGAAACAGATTGGGCAAATAGCCTCTCAAGTCAGCATTCAGAGGTTCCTGAATGAGAAGTTAGGATCCAGGGTCCAATTAAAAATACTCCTAACGCCTCTTCTTGAAAACCACCTTAGAAGCACAGAAATTGCTCAACGTGTCTTCCATCCCAGCATCTCTACTTATATGCCTTTGTTTTAGTTCAGTCCTGAGTATGTTAGCAAGACATTAGAGAAAGAAAACCAAGGCCAGACATCTCAAGTTTATTGGAGAATTCTTAGTTGGGAGAGAAAGATCACAAACTTAAACAGTTGAAAAAAGATAACAGAACAATTCATTGCAAATTATTACAAAAGTAATTTCTGAAATGTTTATTTTGAGCCATGGCTGAAACAAAATTTTAGTGCATCCTGAAGTTCATATTTTGGTAAATGAACATATTAAATTACTGAAAAGCAAAAAAAAAAAAAAAAAAAAGTTACTGCTATACAAGATCTTACTGTATTAATTCAGCACAGTCAAATAAACAGCTACAATTATTCAAAGCTGCTTTTGCTATTTATCTGGTATATTAAACAAGAATGTGAATTAACTTTTAACACTGCACAAGCAACCAAAGGTAGCAAATCCAGCAACAGTAAAACCTGATATTAAACAGCATTCAAACATTACAACAAAAACAAAACAATGAGCTTCTAGAACTACAATTCTGCCCATGTGAAAGGAATGTGCATGGATGGTAAAAAAAAAAATAAATAAATAAAGTGACAAGAGTGACTAACACTGTATTTGCATCTTCAGAGCAGGAATACAGTGCGTGAGTAAAGGTGTGTAGGGTCTTTTGCGAACAATGAGGAAAAAGCGCATTTCATTTTAGTACAATTTTGTAATCCCCACGGAAACTCTAATTCTCTTGTGCTGGTGACAGGAGGCGGGGTTTTAACTGGTAAGTATTTTCCCTACACCCTGGGTGCGTTGTTTTTTAAAAATTCTGTGGAAAGATTCCTTTGAAAAAAACATAAAATTTAAAGCAACAGACTGGTGGGAAGTTGATCATTTTAATTGTGGAAGAATAACATTTGCTAAATATTTAACTAAGAAGACATCTGAGTCTGGACTCTGATGAAGAGTCAAGGTTAAACTCTGCATCTGGGGGACGTGCACTGATGTCAAAGTCACGTGGGTAAACTATCTTTCACTTTATAAGTCGGGCATTTAATAAGTAATTAACCTCTCCCACCAGCAAAATAAAACCCTCATGTAAGCAAAGTGAAAGTATTATGAACTGAATTAATTCATAGTAAATATTCATAAGGGTCAGTGGAACAGTTTTCAAAATATGAAGATGTTCATCACATATATTCACTGAGATTTTATTACTCAAAGATTTTATTACTCCATTAAATTGTATCAAAATCACCCAACAGATACTGTGATTTTCTTCTGTGATTTATAAACGAATCATTCCTTCAGGAAATATTTTCAAAATCAAAATTAATAATACCCAAAATATAAATGTAATTTAAACTTGGCTTGGGAAAAGAAGAATGTGAAAGAATTGCCCCATTTCAGTCTGAAACAATGTTCTAAAAACCCCCCATCCGAGGCCTCCTCCTTCACTTTCTTTTTACAGATCCTGATGGTTCTGAAACTGATAAACAGAGAATTCAACCCAAAGCACATCACGATGTTAACAGTTCTGAGTAAGACATGGTATTTCATAAAGGCCAAAGTGTGCAGAATGGCAGTATTACAATGTCATAATAAAACTGTGTCAAGTAGATTTTTAATAAAATAAGACAGAGTTGGCCTCAACAGACAGAGCTGTTCTGAAGACTGAGTAACCAAACAGATCCAGAATGTCTTTGGAAAAATCACAAAGTGCCTTTACAGAAAGTTAAATTTAGACTGTTCTTGATTAAAGATACTGCTCTAAACTCAAATGTTTTCTCTCTATATAAGGAAGCTTAACTCACGCTTCCTTGCATGTCTGCCAATACTCAGTATTTTTCTCCACACCTCTGCACTGAACTGAAACGAGGGTGGAGTTCCAGTGGGACCAGTGCTACGCACGCAAGCATCTAATGACTGGTCTGTCATGAGGGAACTCTGAATCCAGCCCAGCTCCAGAAAAGGCAAAGAAAACAAAGACATGAGGACAACCTTACCTCAGAATGATTATCACTGGGAGAGAAATAAACACACAACACCTTCAAGTACAGAAAGTTTTACAGAGCTAACACACTGTCACTTTAGTTTAAAAGAAATGCAGAACTCAGTTTTGCTGTTAGTCAAACCCATACATATGCTGAAGTGACTAAACACAACGTGATAGATATATATTTGTAAAACCTCAATCTAAACTTAATAATCCATTCATCCATGTTGTAACGACCCAGTTCCTGACATTTAAAAACCCAGTCCAGTGCCACTGCATCTCACATTCTGAGAAGTTAAAGGCAGAATCAATTCTGGTTATATATATATATATCCTTCCTGCATTTCTCCACCTTAAAAAATACCTGAAGAAATTTTAGGAAAACTTCTTCTTAAGGCCTGCTTGATTGCTTTATCTTAAATTGAGAAAAACCAAAGCTTACGATGTAGCCTCGAGATATTTAAATAGATTTTTGGCAATTTTTTCCCTCAAAAAGCAAATTTCTTCAAAAGCAATAAAATAATTTCTCTACCATAATTATTAATTCAAATTAACGTAAGTGCTCTTACTCTTTGTCCCCTGGCAGGTGCTATGTCTTCTAACGTTTGTGTAGCTTCCGGAATAGTCAGTACTCAAGAAAAAAAGGGAAAGTAACGGAACCAAACCAAAGCCTCCAACAAAAAGTGATTTACTCCAGATTACAAAATCGTTAATGGAAGAACCAAAAACTTACACATACACCCTCACGTACAAAACCAAGACACAAGCCTGGTTCTCTATTCAGGTCAACCTGCAGTTACTAAAGACAAGCAGAAAACACGGGGCCCAGAAAGATCCCATCAGAGGACTTTACAAAACAGAGCAGGTGCATTTTATTGGGGAAGGGGGTGGGGGAGTCTCATTTTTTTTCTAGACAAAGCTTATCTTTGCTTAAAGTGGAGTTTGTTTTTTGTTTTTTTTTTTCAAAATTCCAACAATGAAAATCATTACTGGGCTCCTCTAAATGAATTTCCAAATTTACATTGATTTTTAAAATTTCAACATGAAGATTGAGCAGCCAAACAGATCCAGAATGTCTTTGGAAAAATCACAAAGTGCCTTTAAAGAAAGGTTCTCATTTATAGGATAAACTGGGGACCCAAAATAGTCAAAAAAATAAAAATAAAAATTCTTACTGCACAATCTTTATAGACATTTTATTTTAAAGCACCTTTTTTAATGTTAACAGTGGGTTTCTAACCAAGAAAAGAGTAAAATAAAAGAGGGCACCACGCACTAGCAAGGTTAAAGCTCTCCTTTACACACACACACACACACACACACACATGCACGCACACACACACATACACACACACACTCGCTTTCACGCCAGAACAGCTGGCGACATTAGCAAATAATGTCATTTGATGAAAGGCTGGGGAAACTATCACAGGATTTATAGAAACCTAAAATACTAATGCTTCTAAGAAATTAAATAGCTTTGGGGATTCCAAAAGCTACCAATAGCTGAACTACGAAAATAAAATTGACCCTTTAAAAATAGGACAAAAAAAATCAGGAAAGAAAAATTAGCCTCAATGCTATTTTTTGATGTCAATTTACTTATTAATAGGATACCATCTGCTTGCAAAGGAGCAAAATTATAACTCTTTATCCCTGGAATCCACCCTCAGCCACCTCAGTGCAATTTCTAGCAGCACAATTTGGATGCAAAAAGAATGCCGTCAGTCAATGTCCCTGAAAGCCTCATGGTTAGAATTCCTTCCAAATACATGTTCTCAGGGTCTTAACATACTACACATGTGTACAGAAGAATAAATGAATATAACATTTGACAGATTCCAAAAATATGGACTATATACACCGTGTGATGACACAATGCACTTAAAAAGCTACATTTACTTTCCTCCAGGTTCACTTTAAATGTTAATATTCACTATTCAAATATTACCCTATGCATCTTTATCTGTTTCTTCCTCTCCCAAAACAAATAATAAAATATTCTGGTTTGGAGTTTGTTCTACGCATTTTCCAAGAGCCAATCAAATAGGGACTTGCGTTTCTCCTCGCTGGAAGTCTTCTCCATCACCTCATAGTATTTAAGCACAGCCTGGAGGACATCTCCCACTTTCCAGCCTTTTTCTTGTAATCGTTTTGAAAGCTAGGAAGAAAGATACATCAAACAGTAACCAAAGACAATTTAGTAACAGTCAAGTTTTCGTTTTTATTTTTATTATCAGATAAAGCTAAGAATTCTGCTGTTTGCAGTAAAGTATTATTTGCCAGTTAAAACAAACTCTTCTCCTCTAAACCACCACCCTTTACCCAAATTAAACATTCTTCCTTTCCTGGCCTTTACAAATAACACTCTTCCACAGAAGGACGCTTTGGGATTGCTGGACACAGAACTCCACAAACCTCACCCAGCGGACAGGCTGTGTGGGTGTAGAGGCTACATTTCTGCAGGAAATTCTTAACCTGATTAAATACATCTGCCACACCCTCAATGGGAAGCATAAAATAATAAAGACGTCAAACTTAATAAAAGGATGTGCCTTCCACAACCTATAGTGTGGTTTTTGTCCTGGAACATGCAATTTAGCCTCAATGGAAATATGGCTTTCTAAGTGAAGAAATGTTAACATTTCAAAAAAACAAAAACAAACAAACAAACAAAAAGTAAATAAATATTGTGGTGTATATTTGTATATACTTCACAATATATACATATATTGAATCACTACATTGTACACCTGAAGCTAACATGTTATATGTCAATTTTTTTAAAAAGTAAATAAAGGTTAAATAAACTATCATCTCCAATCAGAATATGTCTTCATTTTTCTCTAATTAGTTCTGTAAAAACTAATGTTTTGCTATATAAAATGCTTAACCTTCTTAAAAGTAGCTTTATTGTGATATAACTCACATACCATACAGTTCACTCATTTAAAGTACACCAGTCAATGGCCTTTGGTAATATTCACAGGCTTGAATGCAACCATGACCAGTATCGACAGTGGGACATTTTTATCACACCAAAAAAATCCCCCCCCCATTAGTAATCACGCCCCATTCCTCCCACCCTCCTCGCCTCTAGGCAATCACTAATCTACTTTCAACCTCCATAGATTTCCCTATTTTGGTCATTTCACGTAAAGGGAATCATAAAACATCTGGTCTTTTGTGACCGGCTTCTTTCATTTAGCATAATGAGTCCAAGGTTCCCGTGTGGTGCAGCGTGTCCCTACCTCATTCCTTTTTAGTGACAGATAACATTCCACCGCACGGATACACCACATTTTATTCAACCATTCATCAGTTAATGGATATACAGGATGTTTCCACTTTTGGCCTATTGTGAATAACACTGCCATGGATGTACGTTTTCATTCCTCTTGGGTAAATACCTAGGTATGGAATTGCTGGGTTATGTGATGATGCTGTGGTTAGCTTTTTGAGGAACTGCGAGAATGTTCATCGCACTCATCCTTGGCGCCATCATCAGCCTCCTTAGCCCTCAGTTAATCCAAGACTAAATGACTTGAAAACGTCCGCCTCTCTAAGGTCAGTTCTAATACTTCCCCTACCCACTCTTCCTCCTTGACAAGTCATTTCCTGAGCATCCCTTTCTGTCTTATTGTCTCCTTCTGCCTCAGAACAGAAATCTGTACTGGAAAAATTTAAAAAGTATAACTAAAAACAAACAGCAAAGTAAAACAAAATGCTTTACATAGTATCTTTTTCACATACTACTTTCAACAATATCTTTGTAAATTCTGAACAAGGAATCAAGAATAACTTGACTATTCCTTTTTTTTATTATTGATCATTTTATATTGCTTATTCTTTGGACTACTCTATATTCTACATAGATTAAAGCAAAGTTCTGATAAGGAAAATTCTTGGACAAAAAAACCTTAAGACTGTAAACTAAAAATCTTGACTAACAAAGTAATTGGCACATAGCAAGTTCTCAATAAACATATCCTACTGGTGTATCTAATTTGAATGTTTTATTATTAGAATCCTATTAAATATTCAAAGTGAACCACTGTCCCTTATTAAATGCTTAAGCTTTTATTGGCTTTTGCTTATGCATGAGATTGGATTAACAAAGAACGAGACATACTAATGACTAGGGATAATTATGAATCAATTAACTTCAAAGTATAATAACTCAGTCTTTTCATATGAACACACAAAATGTTTATTAAAGGCATCTAACTTTTGAGAACTCAGGATGTGCCAGGCACTAGAGGAATTTTTTTTTTTTTACAGTATTATATTTAATCCTCACAAAGCCCTGCAAGGTAAATGCTATACTCATCTCCATAGTGTAGATAAGGAGACTGAGGCCGGTGAACTTGCCCAAGGTTACGTTGCTAGAGAGCGGCAGCACTGATATCTGAGCCCAAACACTGGGGACTCCACCACCCAAGCATTTACCTACTTTCTATCAACGGGCATCTTATTAGATCAACCGCATGACCCAGAACATCACATCCGGCATCCTCACAACACCCTAAAAGGCAGGTACTCACTTGTATAAACTCCTTCTTTGCTGAGTCATGAAAATAAAGTTCCGCAACTTCGGCCTCAGAGGCAACGAGCCACTGAAGAGTGATCCTCAGCTGGGGGTCTACCGTGCACGGCTCCAGGTCAACGTTCGCAACTAGCAGAGTCTTCCCATCTTGCTCCAAACCTAGTATTTAAATTGAAACAATACGAAGTGAAACTCATCAGTTCAACTCTCGATACACTGGTTTCCAAGGATAGATGGATATTTTCCATGTCTTAAAATTCCGAGGAATTCTGGGGAAAAAATTCATCTTTTCTTAAAAGCACCGTAACATCAACTAAAGCATTTCTCTGAAAGGACAACATAATGCTCAGACAGAGGAATGGCTTTGATCATTTGTGACAGCACAAATGCAAAACTATTCAGAGGCACTGAATTCAAGTGGCAATTCACAAATGCCATAATTTGTGTCAAGATGTAATCTACAGGTAAAGCAAGAGAAAATAAAACTAAAAAGCTACAATTACAATTAAAATATAAACGAAACACAAATAAAAACCTCAAATAAATACATTAAATGGGCTTTAAGAAAGCTTTCTGAACTAAGAGAAAAGGCAGCAGCAGTGAACACTTGTACGGCACGCACATATTACGTCCTAAGTACTGTCCTCAGCTCTTTAGATGTACAAGCTCCTTTAATCCTCACGAACACCCTATGAGGAAGGAACTATGATCACCTCCACTTTACAGGTGAAGGATCTGAGGCAGAGACAGACCCAGAGTCTTACAGCTGGGAAGGTGCTGAGCCAGGACATAAACACAGGCAGTCTGGCTCCATGCCATGCTCTTAATCACTTCACTCTTCAGGAAACATGAAAAAAAAAAAAAAAAAAAAAAAACCTCACATACAAACTCATTTACATCCCAAAGCCAAACCAGGGAATTTTGTGGTATATCCTCTATTATAAGTAAGATGTGTTCTCACTTTTTTTAATGAAAATTATGTTTTCAACATTAAAAAAACATGAATCCCTGTTGACTATAAAACTGCTGACCTGTGGGCCAGTATCATGTGTTTAATTCTGCTGTTTAGTGATGGCTGAGCAGCAAGCGGTGCTGAGATCTGGGTCCCCTGACCCAGGAGGCGAGCAGCGGGGCCCGCTGGCAGACACGGTGCCCGCCTGCACCAGTAAGGGATGTTTGTTGGTGAAGCTCCCTGATTCTTTTTTTACGGTTTGCAGGGCATTCTAGACCACTCCTAATCATTTTTTGGATCTGTATTGGCCCCTAACTTTTCATTTAAAAAAACTGGTCGATATTATTCTCTTAAAATAAACGTATTATCGTTTCCTTCCTCTCTCCCTCTGACTCTCAATCAAAAATGAATCTGGTCCAAGATGGCACCAGACGTAATCTCTGGAACATTTTGTAAATCTGCAGAGGTCAGGGGGCTGCAGGCTAAGTCACCCCCAGGTTTCTCTGGACTGGATTTCTCAGTTCAGGGTTCCTGGTTGCCTGGCCTATGAGAGTGACCTCTCTCTTCAAAGGTTACTCAACACTAATGAAAAGGGAAGGAACAGACATCCTGCGACTACCAACAACAACAACAGTAACAAATGACGTGTGTTGCCTTAAGATTTCCATAATTTTGAATCTCTTGTAAATCCACATCACTCTATCTTCTAATTTACCAATTTCTAATTTAACAAATTTAAAAGTTGGCTACAATTTTCTATATAATGAAAGATAACTATAATTTCAAAAGCTGAGTAATGACATATCTACATATAATTAATCTCCCAGTTTACACCCACTTAGAAAAATAATTCTGAATAGCCTTGCTAGTGGTAAAAACATAAACTTTTTAAAGTGAATTTCATATTTAGATTAACTTGTATTATCTTTTAATCGTTCCTCAGTAAAGTTAGTTAAGTAACAACTAGTTTATCAGAGAAAATAATCACCACCTGCACTAATACCATGTACAGCCTTTGGAAAAACTTTGCTTACAAGTATTACTTGGGAAAAAATATACAACTTTTCTGGACAAAGTCAACATTTTTCAGTCAACAAAAATAAAACAACTATCACTTAGCTTATCCATAATTCAAAAAATATTGCCCTATCCCTACTTTATACCTAATGAGAAAAACTCATTTCTAGAAACCCTATGTGAAGAATGACTACTAAGCAGAGGCATTAGAACTAAAAAAATAATAATAATCTTCGGTCTGAGGAGTTTTGGCTCAAAAATTGGAACAAGACTTTCCTAAACAAGAAAAATACAGTTGGTCATAAAATTGGTTGGAAACTCAGGTGTCATAAAGTACATTTTAAGAAATTTGTTTTGGCAATTTTCTATTTGCCTATTTCTAAAGAGATGATTTTTCAAAAACAAATGTCTGAAACAATGTCAATATTCTTATGTGCCACTCTACAGAAGACATTGGTATTTTCAGAATTAGGGAAAAATAAGATTTGCGGGAAAAAAATTCAACAATCATCTCAACACAATGAAAACTCAGCTTCAACATGAACAGCTTCTGAGATTCCCTCAAGACATTCTAATATATTTGAATTAAGGATTACAAATCATGATCCAGAACTCTGTGACCAACAGTACCTAGTATTTACATATTTAGAACTATGTTCATTAAAGGAAGAACTGACTATTTTCTTCAAGTTTGCGTGAGTGTAAGATTGGAATAGAGGGAAGAAAAAATTGATTTTAAATTATCTTTTTATTCTTACTCACTGATTTATGTAAGCTTGACATCAAACACTAATTCTAATAATTACTTGTTTGGAAGGGAAAAAACTATGACATGTGATTATTATAATAAATTTTATCTCATAATGTAAGCAAGAATTTTATATTTTGAAAAAGATAATTATAGAGATTATCATAAATTTCTCTCTCAAATAAATGAATCATTCTTTTAAAGTAGTTCAGTTTTCACACTGATGAGCACTTCAGAAGTTTAGCAATCAAATAACACAAACTGCTCAGCAAAGGATCTGACACTGGATAGATTACAAGTACAAACATTAAAGACTCTTCTAAAGAAACTTACACAAAAAACACGTACACACATCGGAGAACAAACTGTCAGTTACCTTCTACATCATCCTCATGCTCTTCGTCTTTGTCATCCGGACCATCACTTTTCAAATGAAGTAGCGGCAGTAGTTAAAAAAATAAAAAAAATAAAAAATAAAGCTTTAATTAATAATGGCATTGAAACCAATTCTTAAAATGTGGTAAATAATGTTACAATATGACATATGACATTTAAAAGGGGGAGAAAACAATAAAAAGGGAAGCTTTGCTTCTCACACCATTTCATGTTAAAAATCTCAATTACAAATGGTGCCTAAAGGTAAGTTATCAATAACTGAGAAGTTCCACCTGACCGTGATATACAGAGCGCCAAGACAATTACATAATAAAATTTAATTTAAAATAATTTAAAGCCAAAATATTCTAATTTGGTTTTAGATAACACAGCATTTGAGTATCACACAATGCCATGAATAATTATTTATTAATGCTTCTGCTGATGCCATTTATATATATTTTTAACATAGCGAGAACATTTTTTTCCTGCACCTTTCTTGCAAGTGAAATAAAACTATATACAAAAACAAAAAACCAAAACAACAGAAATTCTGTAGGAAGCAAGCTCTTTTTCATGAAATAATAATTGGTAGGATGAGAAAAAGCAAGCAGTGCAACACATGCATCGAAGAAACACATTCTGCAGTCAGGTGTCAGTCACATCTTAGCAGAGTTGAATTTTTTCATTAGATGTAAATTTATCAAGCAGAATCATGTCAAAATACAGGAGAAAAGCAGGCTGATACAAATCGGCACTGAAACCCACATTCTTTAAGGATATGACGTCATGCATTAGTGGTGAAAGACTCATCAGTGCTTAGGTTTCTGGACTGGACCAACCTGTCTGATGTTGGAAAGGATAAATTGTCCTCATACAAATCTCCTTCTAAACCAAGACTGCTCCAGCTACTGCTGTTACCATTACTGCCAGAAGAAGAAAAGAACAGAGCTGAACTAGAAGGTGAACGGGGAAGGAGACCCTGGTTTTCCTCGGAACAGCGTCTGTCAGTGATCACTGCGGACGTTCTGAAGCTGCCATGATGGGTGCAGCATCCGTGGCGTTACGGAAAGAGACCACTGCTGCTGCAGCACAAGAGGGCTGGACAGCTTCGGAGATTTGGGAGTGTTCTTCCTTGTCCACAAAGGTTCATGAAAATTATCCTAAATTTATATTCATTTTACAGATTAAGACAACGGAGCGACTTTTAGGACAGTGAATGAACGCACTGAAGTAAGAAGTTTCACAATGAAGTTAATGTCTACGGCAAAGCTCGGGATATAATTTGTAAAAAGCCAATTCTCTTCAGTTTGGATGAAGTTTAATAACAAAACACCACAGGTTAAGATTCTCTGGGGTGTGGGAGAGGATGAGATGGTAGACACAGACAGAAACATAGTCCCAAACAGACCGTTTCTTGTTAGAAACCTGGAGAAAAGATGTTTTCTGATTTTAAAATACTCTTATTATGTTAATTACCTTCATTTCACACTTATGTATAATTCAGTAAGTGGCAAATAATATACATCATCTTCAGAACATTGAATAAGCAAGATCTAATCAAGCATTAACTTGTCCAATCACTAACACCACAGAGAAAACTCACACAACCTAATCAAAAGAAGAAAGCAACTATGTTCTACAAGTGCAGCAAGGCGATTAAAAAAAAAAAGCAACTGAGTTCAGAAACAAAACAAAATTCAGTTTTTCAGATTGAAGTCTACACATGCAGTTTTTTTAAATTCTAATCATTAAAATAATTAGTAAGCACATTAGTTTGCAGTGATAAGCAGCTATATTTCCCCATATGAGGCTAGAAAATTATAAAATATTTATGCAAACCAAAATTTTAGTTCTAAAAATGAATTAAAATAAAACCATCTTTTGTGCAAATTTTGTAAATTTTGACAAGGTTACCAAAAAAGGGGCATGATTATTTCAAACTTCGAAATAGTTTCCAGGCCATCTCAATAATTAACATATCCATATTAACTCTGGCACACTCAAACTGTCACAAAGCACAATGCATTAGAGAATAAAAGTTAAAACTGATCAGTATCTTTTCAACATGATATTCAAACAAATGTAGCTCTATTAAAATACCATTAAACCAGAGTTTTGCCCATGTAGTCTGTTGCCAGACAAACCCAAAATGAGAAACTATGGAAATACAGAACGGACAGACAGCTGTGAGCCAAAGAGAAAGAGAAAATTAGTGATCTCAAACACTGTATTTATTTCTACTAATAGAATGATTCTCTAAACAAACAAAAAATTTCAAAACTAAAATTCTTACCCATTTCCTAATGACAATAATGATTCTTCCATTTAATCTATAAAAGCCTATCACCTAACTATTTATTATGTGAATATGAAAGGAAATAACACCTAAAAAACGTAAAGACTGAAAATTCAAACTACCTCTAGCTAATCTCTCTGAGAGGCCAATCCCTTTGGCCCCTCAAAATGGGTCACATGTGAAGTCCGTTACTTATAAAATGTCACTTCTAACTTCTAACTATAATTTTCCATTTAACTATACTTTGAAAATGACAGAAATCACCATTAGTAATTACACCAGAACAACAGAAGGACCCAGGACCATCCTGAGCAAACTGGGAGGTGTGACCATCCGAGAGTAACCCAAACATAAAACAGCTTAATATCTTCGCCTGACAGTCTTCACATTTCAGCCTTGAATATATGCCCTGCTTCCATCATTTTGTCTTTTCCTATTTCCTATGTCCCTGTGTCTAGGACACGTGTACCTCAAATCATTCGTGGTCAAGGAATAACATTCTTTATTGTGTCTCTCAGCCATATGAAGACTAATTCCAATTGTGAGACATTTCATAAAAATTATCGAAAAAAATTCTGCAAGTCTGGCCCCACTTCTTACTAATCTACAATGCAACTTTCAAGATATTCACAGCCTGCCCAAAATACTTAAAAGATTTGTATAGCGACCAAGTTCTCTTTCTGATCAAATAATTATACATTCCTCCTAAACACGTGTGAAAACTTGGTATTATTATTTCTTTTTTAACTGACTGTTGCCCTGTCCTGAACCTCGTCCTTAAGAGTAGAAGTGCAAGGTGTGTCCAAACCAGGAGGTCTTCTATCTCCTATCTTGATCTCTGTACCAAAAAATCACAGTTCCTACTGCAGATGTCACCAAAAGACAAAACATGTAAAACCACATATCTTAAGCGTGGACTCTGAATTATCTGCTTTAAAATCATCTGAGCACTTATCCAGCCTGCAGATTCCTGGGACTCTTCAGTGACCAGTGGGTCTTAATCTGTGAGGTCAGCACACCACCAGCCCTGGAGGAGCCCCACGAACTTTCTCTTTGTGCCTAAACCTTAATTCCACACAGCATCATTAGTTCTTATGAAGACTACGGTCAATTAAAACCACAGGTGTTTTTCTGACAAAATGCTATCAAGTCAGGTTTGCCCCTCCTGAAATTCAAATAATGGATCTTCTGAACCTAAAGGCATTTACCCCTGTTAAGCATAATAAGTGTAGCCTCAGTCTGATTCTTTTTGAACCCTGGTTCTGCTAATGGGATTACCTTGTCATTTTTGTTTTGAGTCACTTACAAATATTAAGTGTTCCGCATCACTAATAAAATAATGTTCAAGAGGAAGAACCAAGCACAGATCCTACCAGACACCTCCCTCTTTTCATCAAGTTAGAGAACATTCCATATAGAGTTGTTTGACTGGCTACAGTCCTCTTAAGGCCACCCGTCTCTATCCTCAGTTCTCTGACTGTAACCTCAGGATTCCGTAAGCAACAATGCCAACTCTTACTGAAATGCTAGAGCCTGTTTCTCAAAGATCAGATGAGAATTCAAGTGCTAATATTCTATTCTAGAGTTATGGGAAGGGCTAAATGTGATTCGTGACATTACTTCCTGCTACCGGTTTTAAAGACTGCCGTTTTTGGATTTAGATTATGTAAAATATTGGGAGTTTACATCACATTTTAAGAAACTATGACAAAACAGTTACTTTATAAGAATATTAATACTCACTGGTTCATCCAAACATCAAATGAAATACTCTGAGATGCTATGTCCTAACCAATAACAAGTCATTTCCTTGTATGTCCTCATCCCCTCTTCCAGTGGTCTGCTCACCGCCCCATCCTGCTAAGTTAACTCCAAGGGCTCCGTTCAACTGAAACCACATAGGGCCTTTTCCACACGTGCCCAAACCTGGATGTATGTATGCTGAGAACCCTTTTCTCTCCCTAGGTTCAGCTATGGGTGGTATCCATTATTTCCAATTATCACTTAATGTGGATAAAGATTTCAGGGCATTTTATAGGTTAGACAGGAAGGCCATTACAGAGTTAAGAATATAAGAAATAACTGTATCATAACTAATAAAATATTTCCCCAAACTGGTTTCATGAACAAAGTTAACTAAGAAAATGATCTATGAAGAGCCTTCTGCTGTACAAAACCATATTTTTGTAATGAGTTTATGTATTTTCGGTCATTCAAGTATAAATGCTCAGGTTCATTTCGTTCCTGAATAGCAGGACAAGTAAGGAATCCTTCCTCCCCAAAAGGATACTATGTTGACTACTATCAAGAAAATTATAGGGCCATTTTGATGCCGTTTAGAGCTTAACCGTTCTTTTCCCTATCCTTTAACAAAAAAAACAAAAGTATCCTCTTTAAAGTGATGAGAAGTCCAGGTAAAGTTTAAAGGGTATGAAATCGAATGTATGAAATAGTTTTCAAATCAACTATCGCCAAATTAGCTCAGCTAACGGCTATATTTAATACATGTCAAAACCATTATCTATATTGTGAATAATAAGATATACTTTGAAAATAACGGCAGATTTTCAAATTCAAAATTTTAAAATCATCCGTGTAAATTTAGCTCCCTTCAGAGGTCTGAGTATCTGAGCCAGGCAATCACGTGCAAAATCGCAGTTACCTCTCACTTAGGTGATGAAAACTACTGCTCTCATCCTGGTGCTCGTCTTCAAAGCTTAAGTTGGACCAGCTACCCGTGCTGTCATCACCAATACTGAGATTCATCTGCTGGCTACCAAAAGACTCAGATGACTGAAAGTCTTCTATTTCTTTTGGGCTAAAAAAAAAAAAGAAGAAGGAAAGAAAGAAAAACAGTCAATCCAACAGCATCAAATTCTGAATTATAAGACTATCCATTTGATGATAAAGATGACAAAAACAAGAAATGATATTCAGAGTCAGACCAGTAGTTCATCTAACCTTTTTTTTTTGCCGTTGTTGTCTGCTAGTAAAGAGACTTTGCAGGAGAGCATGTTCATTTCAAGGTTTATTGAGGGACCCACTGGCATCCCTAACTTACTTTGTTCATCATTATGGACCCATCCCAAGTGCATCATTTATTTAAACTCTCTTTAAAGCAGTTCATATTTTCACCTGGGACCACTATGAAGGAACACAAGTTCCTAAGTTTGTCATCTGCTTTGTAAAACAGTACTTTTAATTGTATTAAAAAATGCCCCTTTCCTGGCTTTAAGAACAAAAAGTAGTTCAAGGAATTCTAGTGCTGTCAAATCAAGCTTATAATCGAACTAGCCAAATCTCTTCAAGATTTTGAGTATGGATCATAACCTTTCTCACTTCTTTCTCAATGAAAAGACATTTATATTTTGATTCCATCTTCACAAGAAAGGGTATTCAATGGGCAATGACTGTATTTGCCCCTCTACATTTTATTCTCAACTAACAGTTTAAAGTGGTATTTTAATTTTTTTATTGAAGTATATACTTGATTTATAATATTAGTTTCAGGTGTACAATACAGTGAGTCAGTACTTTTGTAGATTATACTCCATCTAAAGTTATTACAAAATAATGGCTCTATTTATTTCCCTGTGCTGTACAATACATCCTTATTGTTTGCTTTATACATACTAGTTTGTATCTCCTAACCCAGTACCCCCATCTTGCCTCATATTTTAACACAAAGAGGGAAAATGTTAAAAGTCTTCCCATCTAAACCTTCTAGTGGCTTCGCATCAATCAAAGTAAGAGTCCAAATCCTTAAAACATATATCTGGTGTGACAATCTCTCATCACGTCCACTTACCTCTTCCTCTCCCAGCTCACTCGCTTGAGCCACACAAGCCTCTCTGCTGTTGTCCCAACACGCACAGTCCCACCCGTGCCTGGAACCCACGTCCCCTCGATCCCCACTTAACTCATTCTCTCTCCACCTCTGGCTCTTTGCTCAAATGCTACTCTGTCAGGGCTGCGTCCCTGCTGCCTGTGCTCCATCCCCACCTGCTGTGCCCACTGCGGCCAGCAGCACTAACTCCCGGCATCTCTCTATTCTAAGAAAGAGGATGCAGAGGGAAAAACTGGGAGTTCAGGATTTGCAGATACTAACTACTATATATAAAACAGATAAACAACAAAGTCCTACTGTATAGCTCAGGGAACTAGATTCAATATCTTGTAATGGTATATAATGAAAAATAATATGAAAATGAATATATATATATATATATATATACCTGAAAAGGAATTTATATACATATAAAACTGAATCACTATGCTGTATACCAGAAATTAACACAACATTGTAAATTATTATACTTCAAAAAAAAAAAAAGATGGCTAAGAAAACATTAGATGCTTGCCATGGCTTTGACAAAAGCTACTAAAAAATCTGAGGGATCATGTAACTCAATTAAATTCTACCTGAAGTCAAGGAATTTTCTCTTTCCATGAAAACTAACAAAAATAATCCTACAAACCAGTAACACAAGTTGGTCCTGATGTTTTCCCAGGGAGGAAGAAGGTTAAAAGTGAAAATTCTAACTGAAGTGTTAGAATCACGGAGAACAAGACAGTTACTGAAGAATAGAACACTGCAGAACTTGCAGAAAGAACTGCCTCTTAGATGATGGCCCACAAAGAGTGGAAGTATCTGGAGGATTTTTTGCTTTCTAAATTACACTGTGGTTAAGTTATGTTGTTTATAAGAAAACTTACCTCTGTGAACAGAAATAAAACTTTAATCTCAGAGTAGTGAATTAACATGGTAACACTCAATACTTGCTGTATAAAATTCTCCAGCTATTTCCTTTGATTCAGTTTTGGCTATTTCATAGTTTTGTGAACTTGGGCAAGGAGACTACCCACTGTAAGCCTCACCTTCTAGCGCGGGAAATGGTTAACACCTTCCCTCAAAGGGTTGTTGTGGGATAATGAGATGATGTCTATGAAAGTAGCATGTAGGACACTGTTGTGGGAATGTAAATCAGTGCAGTCACTATGGAGGACAGTATGGAGGTTCCTTAGAAAACTAAAGATAGAGTTACCATATGATCCAGCAATCCCACTCCTGGACATATACCCAGAGAAAAATACAATTTGAAAAGATGTATACACCTCAATAATCACAGCAGCACTATTTACAATAGCCAAGACATGGAACCAACCTAAATGTCCACTGACAGGTGACTGGATAAAGATGTGGTGTATATACACACAATGGAATACTACTCAGCCATAAAAAAGAATAAAATAATGCCATTTGCTGCAACATGGATGGACCTGGAGATTGATTCTAAGTGAAGTAAGCCAGAAAGAAAAAGAAAAATATCATATGATATCA
This sequence comes from Camelus bactrianus, assembly GCF_048773025.1. Classification (NCBI taxonomy): domain Eukaryota; kingdom Metazoa; phylum Chordata; class Mammalia; order Artiodactyla; family Camelidae; genus Camelus; species Camelus bactrianus. The sequence continues at coordinate 20,392,607 of NC_133552.1, forward strand.
CTTATATGTGAAATCTAAAAAAAAAAAAAAGACACAAATGAACTTATCTACAAAACAGAAATAGACTCACAGACATAGAAAACAAACTTATGGTTACCCAGGGGTAAAGGGGGCGGGAAGGGATAAATCAGGGGCTTGAAACTTGCACCTCTTGGAGAGTGATGGAAATGTTAGCTATCTTGATCGTGGTGGTGGTTTCATAGGTGTACACGTCTATCAAAATCCATCAAATTATACATCTGAAATATGTAGTTTACTGCACAGGAATTATACCACAATAGAGGTGTTTAAAAAAACTGAAAATTAAAAAAAAAAAAGTAATGTGTAGGACACAAAACAATATACTAATACAGCAGGAAATATTTTTTGTTAATTTAGGATTAAAAAATATTCATCTTTCTGAACAGGACCTAAGACTTAAATGATCAAGTTAACTCTTCACTTTATCGTAAGACCCAAAAGAAACGTGAAACTCACCTGCTAACAGCATGTCCGACATTCATCATCGCCGATGTCATTATCTCTGTGGTGAGGCTCTCGGCAAAGCTGACGCCATCCTGTCCGATGCCACTATCAGCGACCAGGCTGGCACTGTTCAGCTCTCTCTCTGCCTTTGCGATCGCTTCAGCAACTATCTTCTCAGCCAGTACTGTCTTCTTATCAAGGTCAACGTGAATCTGAGGGACGTCCAGATGAAAAACTCTAGATTTCTGACAGAGGTTGCTGAATTTTGAATTAGAAACAGGCTGACTGCTGGCAAGGGAATCCCGTCTGGGAAAGTGTGGAGAGGAATGTCCAGTGCTGTCCTGGAGCTCTTTCTGGTCACAGTATCGGCAAGCCTGACCGACCAGAGGGGACAACTTTTCTGCGTGAGTGATCCTCTCAGCCGCTTTTGTGGTCTCCGATGTGTGGGGGGCTGCGGACCCTGGACTCAGCTCTAAAGTGTCACCCTCCACCTTTTTGGCATACTGCTCTACAGCCTGAACGACGTTCCCTCCGTAGCCACCAGCGCTCAAGCTGCCAGGACTGGGGTGAAACCTGTGACTCTGGGAGGAAGGCCCAAGAGGCCTAGGAAAGTCTGGCTCCACATGGGACTCGGTGTCTCCATCACAGCCGTATTTTTCATCAAGGCAAGAATCTGTTACGGATTTTGGCAAGCCAACTGGAGATGCCCTCAGCGCTCTTGTAACATCCCTCGTTATGCTGTGAGCGAGAGAAGTTGAAAACCTGTACAGTTCAGAGCCCTCGCTTCCGTGCGGATCCCGGGTCCATTCACAAGTTTGGTTCTTACAGAGGTAACCGCCACCTCTCTTGCTGTGTCTTTTTTTATCGACTTCTTGCTGGTATTCTTTACTTAGGGACAGTAACAGTTCATCGCTGGTCTTTGTCTGTGAGCTCTGCATGGGGAACGCTGCCGAGCTGCACTTCCTTCTGGCTGTCTTGGCTGCTTCTTGCAATCCTGACTTCACAGACCGATAAGCGAGTCTATTCGCATACTGATCCATTATTAACTCACTGTTCCCACCCTCCTGCTTTAGTATTTGGATAATGTGACCTGCGTACTCATCTGTCACACTTTCCCAGCTGGGATACTTGTAGGTCAGACCTGACATACAAGAATTTGGTGGTAACGAAAGAATAAACGGGTCGACTTCTCTTGGGTGTGCTACAGCCTCGACGTCCAGCTTTTCCGCTGATGTATCATCTCGGTCACCATCAACGTAACAACTGTTCCTCTTCTGCCTGGAGAGCAGACAACGTCTGACTCTGGCTATTTTTTCAGCTTCTGTAATGACGTCTGCTGCCATATCACCTGCAAAGCTGCACAGCGTCTGTAAATTCTCATCCGAGCAATTCAAAAAGGAAGGTGATCCACTTCTTTGACTTTGCGTGTTCAAGCGAGGGCTTTGGGCCGTGGGTTCTTGAATTATTTTATTGTCTAAATGGGAAGCTGCCGTTTCGGTGGCAAGAGAAATGATGTGCGTGGCTAAGGCGTCTGCAAACTGAACTTTCTTCCCCAAGGGCTCTGACTTCATGTCCACTTCCGGGAGCTCCTCACCATCACTGCTCTCAACTTCTTCTGAAAGGGATCGCATGAGCTTCAGCATGAACTCCTCTTTCTCTATAGGATTTTGTTCACTTTCAGCCAAACTACCAACAGATGAATTGTGAGGTGTCGAGGGTGGTGTCGCAGGCGCAAATTCTTTTGCTAATTCCCCCTTGAGTTTTTTGGTCAACTTCTTGAGATCCCATTCGGAAGCTGCCTGGGATGGTCCTAGAGGAGTTGACGGAGGGGTATCGGGCATTACGTTTCCATCTGTGATCTTCTGTTTGTCTTCCACTTGCAAACCATCTGTACAAGCAAGCACCGTGGACGAGAGAGGATGTGAATGGGGAAAGGGGGTTTCCTGCCCCAGAGACAAGGACTCAAGTGCTGTATTATTCAAATTACTCTTCTTCACAGATTTGCCCTTAGTTATTTCCTTCAAATCAGGTTTCTGACCTGCCACAGTTGGACAAGGTGGTAGTGTCTCTAAAGAGAATTCATGAGCCGCAGAACCCTTACAGCCAGAAACACAGTCCTTCCCTGCAGAATGTGAACAGTGAGGTAAACGATCTTGAGCTTCACGAAATTTGGGGAACTTTTCCAAAGTCAGCCGTGATTCTTCTCCAGGAAAAGGCAAGCCTTCTTTGTCTAGTCCATTTCTATCTACCTTTGGGATCACTGATTTGCTTTTCTCTATGGAATGTTTAATAATAGATTTAGATAGTCGATCAGCAAACATGTCCTTGTTGCTGGCTTCACTCTGTTGCAGCGCTGCTGGATCACAGAGGGAAGGAGAGGTCTTCCCCTTTACTGTTGTAGTTAAGCCACCTGTGTGTCCCTGCACTGTTTCTGTAACTCTGAGTGACATCACTGACTCTAAAGTTTCACTGACTATTGTGTGCACCATTGCTGCAGAAAAGTTGCTAACACCCACAGGATCGCTGGTTGATTTCGAAGGGTTTCTCATTTCCGTAGTATAATCATTAGTTGGCTTAACAACATTCTGGTCACCTGGATCGTGTTCTGAAGGTAAACAGATATTTCTGAGACAAGCTACTTCCTCTTCTTTGTTTTTTGTGGTAACACCTGCTTGGGGGGAATCTCCATGCAAGTCACTAGCATCAGATGATGGGGGAGACTCTGCCTGCTGCGCACTAGATGAAGCATGATACGGGAGGAGGGCGCTTCCTGCCAAGGGCACGGGTATAGAAGTAGCAACTCCAGAAGTACAAAACAAGGCCTGCTGCACTGTGTATTCCTTTTTATGTTCCTGCATTGATTTCATCGCCATAATCGTCTGACCGTTAAAAGAAGGGGAAAACGTGGGAGCCTGTGTCGGTGGCACCACGTGCTCTGCACTCACGTACTTCACGTTATCTGTAGAAACGCTGACTGCTGCCTTTGTTGTAAAGGTCACGTCGACCTGAGACAGCTCGATGAATGCTTCCTGTATGACAGATTCAGACAGATCTTTTGCATAGGACTTCACGACTTTGTCTTCATAGTCAAATGACCAGCCCCGTGGAGATGCAGAAGTTGGAGGGTATGAAAACTGACACACTTCCATGATGCCTTCAAAAACCAGCTCTTCGGCAAGATCTGCGGCGAACCTCGCCACGGTGTTCGTGAAGATCTGCTTCTTTACGTACTGCAAATCTTTCAAAGCATTTGAGAAAGCTTCACTCACCAAAAAGTTAGCCAGACTGCTAATGGCTCGTTCTTTCAGAAAAAACGCACGCTGCCTTCTCAGTTCGTTAAATGCCATCTGAAAAACGGAGGATGTCAGTTTGACGGCCAGTTGGCACAGGGCGTTGGTACACGAAGAGACTCCCTTCTGCAAGTCTTTAAATGCACTGCCAAAACTTTTTTCCACGAGATCCGCTGCAAACTTCTGAATGCCATCCCTAATCACTGAGGATTTATTTTTAGATCGACTTTTGTGATCAAGGCTTCCACGCTTGAGAGCTACAGTTTTATGTTCCCCCTTTTTAATACAATCAACATCTGATGCTGCGTTAGGATGTCGGGGGTGAAGAACCGAGCCCAGTACTTCACGTGAAATGCTATTCGCATAATCTTCATAGGTGTAATAAACAGAATCGTGACTTTCAGGAATCCTACTGCCACCAGCAGCTGCTTGGCAACAACATTCAGCAGGCGTGCAGCCTCCAAGAGGACTAAAGGCAGAGGATCGAATAGGGCTGAACAGGCCACTGTCCTCCCCCGAGGCCTTCACCAGGCGGGGAGAATCTGGGGCCTCACACAGGTTACTGTAAGGGGATTCTGGTTTGCGAGGAGTTGGCTTCCTTACATTAGCTGGGAGAGCTGGACGATCAGACTTGAACTTTTGAGGATTCATAGTAGTGGTTACAGAACAAGATTTTTCATGTTTGTGCCCTTTCTTTTGTGGTGGCTTCCCTGTGGCAGGATCTTTTAGAAATGGACAAGCCATCTCTAAAGTCTGCTCCAGTTCATCGAACTGGTCAAAACTATCAAAAAACTCACTCACTTCTGAGTCTGAATCCTCAATATCATCTTTCATCACCGGAATTTTAGGTAACTCAAGTTTTGCTTTCAGACTTTTTTGATAGCCCTCTTCATCCAAGAAAATAACAGGACTTGGACTTGAGCTCTCCGACTCAGACGAGTAGGCGGGAGAAGGAGAAAACAACGTTGTCTGCGCAGCACTGACTTTATCTGAAGCAGTGGATGATCTGTAGAAACTCCTCTGGACCCAAGCCTCAGAAATTGATGTTGTGACTGAAGTTTTCACAGAAGGCAGTTCTTTATGTTCCAGGACGTTTATTAGAGAAGTTGAAGGTTTAGCCAAGGACTTCTGTCGCCCAGAGCTAACCAGAACCCTCAAATCATGGGTTTCTAAGTGGTGACCAGAAATAGTCTGTGAAGCAACATCACACTGGCTCCTTAGTGCAGTAACGTTTATTCCTACAGGAAAAGAAAAACATGAATAAAATATTCTTGAATAGATTTTTTTAATTAATTTAAATCAATGGGAATAAGTAGACATTAAGCATGAAATGCTTACTCGTCTCGTAAGTGTCTCCTACACTATGTTGTTTAACAGATTCATCCCCAGTCATAGTTAAAAGCAATTACACCTTTTACTAAAATATTTTCATTCTGCCCCACATCTGGGAATACCTGGGCTATGGAATGCTTAGCATATTGTCACATGTTAGAAATACTAGTATTTAGGTGACTCTTCTCAAATTCGAACTTAGGCATGTTCCAAACATTTAAGGCAATGAGGTAAACAGTACATGAACAGTACTAACTAAACAAGAAGAAAAACAGCAAAACCAAAAACCAGGTAATGATGAACTTAAAAATCACGAGAAAATTAATTTCTTAATCAGAAAAAAAGGTTAAAATGTTTCAACTGAACCAAGCCTGTCTTAAAACTGTTAAAACTGAACTTTAAACCTTACTCCCCTATTTCAAGAAAAAGTCTAGTAAAGAACAAACCATCACTATATGGCTTTGAAGTCTCCTCCTCTAAGTGCTCAAACGCAGTGACAAAGTCATCTTCGATGGACGATACTGATTGGTTAGTGTCATCATCATCTTCATTAGTGGCCTCAAGCTGGCACTTCTGATGCACGTATGTGTCCAGGGTGTATCTTATACCAGTGGCATATTTACTTAGGAGACTAAAGATAAAATCAGCTCTGAGTCTTGGTAATGTAGGTGACACTCTCATGACACAAAGCATTCCAGAATGATGACTCTTCGGAAAGATAAAAGATGATGAAAATCATTTTATTTTCAAAATATACGATACATAAAAATGAAACATGTTCCCTGAAAATGAAGCCTAGAAATAACCCAATCTCAGGAAGATAAAAAAAAAAAAAAGCAGCAGCACATGCATCCTGAAAGGCTCCCTGATTTTGCTGTGTTTCTTTTCTTCATTCTTTCCCCACAGTTCTTCTCACTTCTCAACCTCTTTTTCTCCCATCTTTCTCTTTCCCAGGAATTCAAATTCTATCTATTCCGTCTCCTTGAATGTTGTGGAACTTACTTATCCATTCCTTTGGGCAATTACATTTTCCCGTGTGACTGGACAGCCCTGTGATTTTTCTTATCTCATCATCCACCTAGTTCACCAGCCACACTGAGAACTGCGTGAGTACACCAACCAGGTTCCAGGCTTTTTGCATCCCATCTTCCTGTAGCTTTCATCCGGATTCCACATCCTCTCCCATTATAAAAGAGCTGTCCCCTCCCTTTACCAGAATTGCCCCAGTGTTTCAATTTACAATAATGTTTATAGCTTTGATTCAGAAGTCAACAGATTTTTTTCCATACATACTATGTTTAAATGGTATGCTATTTAAATTGTATTTTTTAAAATGCAAATACTGACAAATTACTTATTCAAAAATTAGAAATTAGATAAAATAGCTACCCACCTCTTATATCCTAGCAAACAGAACAAAGTAAATATAAATGGAGACTCTAATTATGAAAAGGAGGAGAGCAACTCTACTTCTATCTGTAAACCTCAAAATAAACACAGTACTTTCTATACATGAAGGAAGAGGTAATCCAAATTTTAAGCCTATAATTCAATTTTTAGGAGGGAAAACATGCAAAGCATTTTTCTTTGATGTATTATCAACCAATTAACACTTGGTAAAGAACTAAATGCTCAATGTTGTAACACTAATGACCTGTCTGAAAATGGTGACATGTTTGTTTATAAACAAAGAACACATCTTCAGACAGCCACTGTACGTGGAAATTTTTTTAACGAGAAAATGAGTTAAAGTATGTTCTCTAAAACATACAACACAGTATTTACATAAACTTGGAAATGGGCCATAAAAGGGAAAATTCCTATGATGTATACTCTGGTAGAAGTTCAAGAAATCCAGAAATAATATTTCAGAAAAGAAGTAGTATGTACTTGCATACCACTTATGGAGCTTCACACGTGATAAATCTAATTTAAACTATGACCAAAATTATCTTATCCTTTATTGATTTCAAAACTTCATGAGTTAGATTTCTTATGAATCCTTTTTCTGTCAGATAACATTAAACAAAAAGAAACTTCATCCAAGCATTTAAAAGTTTAATACTCTCAAATGTCACTGTAAAATTTGTCCCCCAAAATGCACTAGAAATGATATATAAAAGTTACCTGGTTTATAGGACCACTGTTTGTATCTGATGACTTATTTATATCCTTCATACACATAATTTCATTTTCATTTAGACTGCAAAAGTGCAGTGAATTCAGAAGATCTGGAAGCTCCAAAGAAACTGCAGCTAAATCCTAATACAGAGCAATAAAACAATAAATAACACTGTAACGTAACACTTTTGTGAAAGTTCCTCTAATGTGACCTGTACAAAAATCGTAAGGTCTACTAGTTAATAAATTTTCCAGTTCGTAATAGTTAACATACGAAGTTTATCGGCCACAATCAATTTTTTTTAAATTCAAAATTAAAATACACTGAAGTATTTTTAAGTGGCTATTTCTGTAGCCTTTTAAACATAATGATACCAAGCTATAACAAAACTGTACACGGTACCTCACATATCTGTAACAATCAGGCATTCAACAGTTTTTAGCTGCAAACGTCAACCTGCAGTCCTCAAGTTTAACCATCAAATTTTCCGTATGGGATTCTTGCCTGTGGAATATACTTTTTTGGAGCTTAAGTTAAATGCCTGTAAAATCCAAGTCTTTTTCTGCTTCCCTCTCTAAGGCATTATATCAGACTTTAATGAAAATTTTATGAAGATGTAAAGGAAAAGAAAATGTCTTTGTTTTTCTTCTCATTTGTCCTTTTTATGTTACTCTTCTGCCCAGTTAAAGAATTATTAACATCTCTGACCCCTCATAGAGCACTTTCCTCTATAAACATGGTTTTCTCAGTAATTCTTAAAGGGGAAGCAGAGTAGGAGAGAGATACTCTGGAACCTTCTTCAGCTTTATGTTCTCAGGACTACATCTTCTCTTGTGCCTTCTGCCTAAACTGTTTCCTTCAGGCCGAGGCACAATCAAGACACACAACAGAGTTTCCATTTGTCACCACCCAACACACATTATTCGTTTAGAATGGAACAAGAAAACACACTTTTATCTGCACCACAGTGTATTGCTATGGACTTAAGGATCAACACTCTGGTGCTTAATTTTACCTAAGAAGCTGATCACATTCTCAACTGAGAGAAAAAAAAAACAAAGCAGGTTTACCACAACACATGACAATGGATACTAGACTTTCTTGGAATTAGGGGTATAAAAGTGAAACAAAATAAAACCTTCAAACATAGAAATAGAAATAGTGGAAACAGTCAAAAAAAAAAAAAACAGCTATATGAATTTGAGAATTTAATGTTTTAAAAGTACGTGCCAAAGAACTGTCTTTTTAGTAACATTTTTTGAAAACACCATAATGCGTAAAGGGGCACCCAGTGGTGTGACAGCTATGAGGTCTGGGTTCTGAGTGCCAAGTCCCCCTCCTGTGTCCACATGCGCCCAGGAGCCCAAGACATCCCACCATTTCTGTGCACAGTCTATAGGTCAGAAGAACAGGCTGTGAGGAAAAGATCCAGTTTTGAGCTAAACTTTCACTAGTAAGTTGGGTCATCCCTTTTGATCCTGTTAAAGCACCAGGTAAAAGGTTTTCCAGATTTACATCACTTCTCACTGATTCATCTTTGAGACTTTCCCCTCTTTTTTGTATACAAAACAAGTGGTTCCACACACTTAGGGTTTCCAGCTGTGTTACGTGATGCTTGGTGCCAATCTTTTTTATATCATTGTATCCACACAGCACTTCAGCACTTAACAGAATACGGACAAGAGTCCAACATTCTAATTTTAAGTGCGATAGAATGGTCACTGTATTTGGGAGAGGCATATAATACACTAAGGGAAAAAACTCTGGGGTGAGAGAAAGCTTTATTGTGACAGCAATCCTATGCCTTAATGTCCTTCAGTTTCTCACTTCCAGTAAAGTAATGCTGAATAATGAATTACAGCTGTCTCTGCCGAAATTCACTACAATTGTCTCCTCCTAGGAGACGCTTCACTGCCACAAAAGGAAACCCAGGACAACCACAAATTTTAAGAAGCAGCACGAGGTGAGAAAAAGGACGCCTACCACATCTACACCAGCTTCGCCTCCTCTCCACACAATTGTGGGGCTTTCCTCGGCAGATCCTGACTTAACTCTCAGTCCCTCTGTAAATACCGGCCCAAATTAAACAGGCTAAAAGTTTTGGGTTAGCTAACCATTATTTTTTTTTTTTACAAGTTTTAGCTTTTAAATTTAACTCTATCTCAATTAAAAATATAAGAATATGACTGTTGAAGTTAGATTATAAGAAGTACCAAAATAAAAACACAAGTCTCATATTCTACATTATGACAGAATGGAGGAAAAGTTAGCCTGTGGTTTGCAGCCTTCTCAGATGAACGGTTTTTTTGTGGTCTCCTAACCTAAAACTGCTTTCCATTACGAGAATACTCAGTGAAAATGTCCAAGGCACACTCAAAAGCTGATCTCAAAATGTCATCGTTTAAACAGGAATGATTTTAAAAAAAAGGATTTAATGTGAATTCTGGACTAATAAGATAAATTTTTTATGCTCTCAGAATTTCTTTCAAATAACTTCTTTCCAGCTCAATAAACAGATCTTACCTGTATATGAGCAGCATCTGTTTCTTCATTAAAACCTAGAAATGTGACCTGAATAAAAAAGGAATAAAGCTCCATTAGAGTTCTTAAGTCTTGTATCAATTAGACTGTTGAAAGAACTGAGAAACAGGGAAAAAAAAGGATTAAAATGCTGACTGCCCCAGAGAGGATGATAAATTTTTTCAAAGATGATCACAAAGGCTTTTCACCAAAGATTTGGCTCCATAATGAGGCTCCTAAACCTCCCCATATCCACTTCATCAGCAAGTTCCATCACTTCCAGGCCCCACACAGATCTCACACACCCACTGCTCTCCATTCCCCTGCCTCCACGTCTCACCTGCACGACTCCAATCCCCTCCCACCTGGCCCCAGGAATTATCCTGTCACCTCCCTGTCAAAACCGTTCTTGGCTTCTCAGTGCAAAGTCCTAACAGAGGCCCCTGGGTAAGCGGGTGCCTCCAACTTTCCCTCACTTTCATTCATACAAACAGGCCCTCTTTCTGGGTCTAGAACAGAGGAATGTTCTTGCCTAAGGGCCTCAGAGCACTGCCCCGTCAATCTGGATCTCTGCTCCTTGGATGTTTACATGCCAAGCTCCTCCTTTTCTTCAAGTTCCAACCCAAATGCCACCTCCACAGAGAGGCTTTCCCCGGGCACCCCCAAACCTACCTACCTCTTGACTGACCCTCTGTGATACTATCACTTATTTCTTTCAATGCCTTTACAAAGAGATTTCTCTGCAGAAGTTTATATAAATTAACTCTCTAAAGAAAATCTAATGGCCTGAAGAAATGTCACATTATTTAGTAAAAAGGACAAGCTACAGAAAAATGATATGGAGTGTGCACACAATTTCAGCCTTATTTTTAAAAACATGGATGGAAAATAATACTCTAAGACAATATGTCAAATTTTAAGCAGTGGTTAACTATCAATGATGGAATTATAAGTAATCTTATTTTTCTCTATTTTTCCCCCTGTGGTTTTTTTCCTTTCCTAATTCACAGCATTAATTCATTTTCTTTTTTATGCTTTCAGTAGTTCTTATTTTTCTATATGGACTATGTACACTTTTATAACCTGAAAAAAGTATTATTCTAAAAATCCATATTCCCTCTATGTCTCTGACATCATAAGAAAAAATTGTGTCCACTTGAAGATCACTGTTAAACTGTTTAATAAGCAAATACTGCGACTAAACATATGAAATACTTAAATGGTAGCAATATGGATAATTAATTCTCAAGAATTAAAGGAAAACAGCATAGATAAAATATAAAACAACACTCGATATATTTTTGATCTCTTTCTGATGATTCAAAAGCAAGTCAGAGTCTTAGGTCATTCCAGAATCTTTACTCTCAATAACAGGTACTACTTCATAGAAATGTTAATTAATTCTCAGGTGTCTAGGTAGATTATTAACCTACAGGAGCCTGTCTCCTCATCTGTAAAACTTAAGGCACATACCTCCCCTCCCACAGTTGTGAGGGTTAATTAGACAATGTGGGCAAAGCGCCCAGCACACATCGCAGGCACTCCATAATACAGACACACTCAAATACTCAATATCCTTCCTTTCTTCAAAAAGGTACTTTGGGATTTATACACCCTAAAGTGAGACCGAATTCCTTCAGGTTTCCTTTTACTGAACACAAAGAGAAAATACACTGACATGGGGTTGTGAAGATGTCAGCAGAGTTTTGCATTTCCCATCGATCAAGGAATGTGGGCTCAGAGGGGCACTACGTAAGCCGAAGAGAGACGGCTGGAAATTGAGGGCAGACGACACGGAAGACTTATCATGCTAGGCAACAGCTGAGGAGATTAGGGGTGGCTTGGCTTTGCTAAAATGAAGTAAAAAGGGGCAACAAAGAGGACAAGAGCCACGAGCCACAGCACCGAGCTGACACCAGAAGAAGAGACTTAGGTCAGAGAACATCACAGGACTGAAAGCTGTGCTCACCACCCTGTGGAACTACTTCAGATATACTTTCTCAAGGAGCATGAAAGAAAATCATTCCCAAAAATAATTATCAAGAGTATTTATTAGAACCTTGATTTCAAAAAAAATTTTTTTAATTAACATATTTATCAGTTTTGAGCTTCAATGATTCAATACTCTATCACTCTTATTTGGTAAGGTAAATAATGTTTTGATGGATTATGGTTATACTGTAGGAAAAATTTTTACTCCTTTTTATATTAATATATTCAAACAAAGATTGGAAACACTGATGCAGCAGAGAAACAGGTGAGCAAGTTCTATACCCACTGTTAAGTGGTAAATACCTAAATTTCAAAATAAATGTATCACTACTTTTTCATTTTGAATCAAAGCACTGAATTTAAACCACCAAGATAACAATATAAGAAATAAATACATATTTCATTTCAAAGGAGAAAATTTTAGTATTGAAGTCCCAATTTCTGAACATAGTAGAAATTCTCTAATACAGGGCTCTGTTTCCCAATGAGTGGTCGGTCATGCCTGTGCACTGAATTAAATGTGTTCATTATAATACACTAGGGCGATAAGGATAACGGATATTTAAACAGGTACTTCTCACACATGTATTAATATGCAGAGATTTTAGGCATTTTAAACAAAACAGACTACACAGTTCTACCAAGATACATGCAAATGCATTGTGCTGTATTAGGAAAGGGTAGAGAGAGAAGTATGCCCAACCTCAGTCAAATTGGCACGTTCATCCTGCTTTAAACAGTCCTCTGCTGATACACTGCATAGTTCCTTCTCACTCTGTAATAAAGACTTTACAGACTGGAACACATCTTCACTGAAGCTCTGAAAATAAAAGATATTCTTAATTTATTTGATTCTAAGACAAGGTAAAAGATCCTAGAGATAGATTAAATGGAGGGTCACTAACTCTCCAATGAATATTCACTGGACACCTTTTGATATAACAGAACTCAATTTAGCTGAGAGGAAGAAAGAACAAAAGGCTTATGCAGAGCTCACATGCTCAAAACACGCACACCACGGTCCAGGCATTCAAGCTGCCGGAAGATCACGAGGCCAGGTTCTCTTACTCTCACCCTGCTCTGAAACCTAACAGAGCACATACCTGATTTCCAAATCACTGGCAGAACAGAAGCCACCATCTATATAAGAAGATGATGTGGAAGCTTATAGCAAGGTACGCTGAGAACGTGACTGTTCTCATAGCAAACTGGAGATGAAAAAAAGAAAGAGATAGTAACCCAAAATGAGGCTTTTCAGGGGTCTTAAGGCAGCTATGTGATGAAAATGAGGGAAGGCACTTTAGATTCGGCAGAGAAGAATTTCACGAGTGCAAAGAAACTGAGGAAGGAAAAAGTTACACGAAGAAATGAGTGTTACCGTTGGACATAAATAGAGTATTAATTTCTTTTTACCTTATTCTCCTTCTGCTGATATGTTAGCCTGCTCTTCTCTCAGAAACGCCCTTCCTCCCCAGTGTTCCCTGCAGAAACCCTACCCATCCCAAGACCTGTGAGGATTTTCCCACCCCTTAGTCATAATAAATCTCTTTCAAAGTTCCTACTGTACTGTTTGCTCATTAAGATCATTTAAGCTATATCACGATATATTACAATTACTGTTTTCAGATACATTTGGCTTTCCTACTGATTAAACAAAATTACTGAGGTTAGAGATTATCTTTTACTTATTTACCCAGATTTCAGTACCTCACATACCATATGAACTCAAGAAATGTCTGCTAATCTTAATAAATTAAAAATTTGTAGAAATCTTCATTCTAAGAGAAGAGATGCAAATATGAAATCAGAGTAATTATGAAAAGAAAAAGTAATGCTAAACCTGAACTTTCAACATGAATTCAAGATTCTTTAAACGTATGTACTACGTTTTTCCATTGACAGATCACAGAAGCAATGACCCTCAGCAACAATGAGCACACCCAACATCCAGATTTTGATTTCTAAATACCACTCACCAATTAAAAGAACTAGAACTCCTTGGAAAAACAGCTGGTTCCAGGAATGAGGCAGAAAAGTATGAAGTGTGGCTGGAACATCTTAGTGCAGACAAACAGGGTTATTTCATAAAAACACAGAAACCAGCTTGAAGGAATTCCTATTGGCCAAATTTGGGATAATCTGAGCATTAAAAGAATAAAAGTGATAATGGAGTGTAACAACTGAATTTTTTTTAAATTATGAGTCCATTATAAGAGACAGATAAGAGAGTAGCGGTTGGGAGAGAGTGCTTCTTTATATTAGAATACTGGCTAATAAATATGGACAGGATGGCAAAATTTGAAAATTCCATTTGTAACTCTCAGTGTAATTACTGATTTGGGAAAAGATCATCAATGTATCTTAATCCAGTAGGTTTAAAGCTATCAGGAAACAAGATACACTGCCTTGCAGCATCACCCTACAGATTACTTATTAATAGTATTAATTACAAAGGGATTATGTGTCTTTATATTGGAGATGTCTGGTGATTTCAACCTTAACCACCTGGTCAAACCTGGCCCTAACAATAAGCACCTTCTGATCTGACAAAGTGGAACGATCACAACATCATCTTTGAGGAGCTCCTTCTGAACCTAACCACAAGAGGAAACAAATGAATTCAGAATACAGGGATATTCTACAAGATAACTGGTACAGATCTTCCAAAAAAGATTTGCTGTCATGAGACAAGAATCTGGACCACTGATGAGGGAAAACTTTCCTTTAAAAAGAATGCCAGTTAATTATGTAAAAGAAATAATAAAATTAGGAAAACCACCACTGCATAACTTTCAGGAACTAACAGATTCAGGAAAGGGTCATTCATCAAGGGAAGCCAAAATATTAGATGCAAGTTGAAAAAATAAGATATTTGCACACTACCAAGTATTATCCCAAAAATTATATGCTAAATAAAAAACAGAATATATACTTTTTAAATGGAGAGTTCTGGCAGTTACTACCTTAATCAACTAACCAATTTTTGCATCATTAACCTTAGAAAAACCTGAAATTCTGTCCTTTCATCACCCTACAAAAAGTATTCTTGCTAAAAATGTTTAACCTGCATCTAATTTATGCCTTTACTCCTAACTTCTAGTTTACATGAAATAGAGAGGCGAGAAGAGTAAATTAACTAGCACTGTGAGAAAGCAGCCAGACAAATCCAGAATATAGAACATTGCACAAGAAACTGGCCTGGCCTAACCAAAAAGTCAGTCTTGAATTAAAAAAAAGAAAAAAAGGCGGGGGGGGGGGGTACTCTTTCAGACCAAAAACATGTAAGTAAGTTGTCACCATCAAACACAACAGGAGCTACAACTGAATCCAAAGTGGGAGTGGGGCTGGGGGGGAGGGACTATAAAAGACATTTTAGGAGTAATAAAGGAAGTCTTAGTATGGCTGGGTATTAGATATAAGGGAATTATATTTAACTTTCTTGGATGTGATAATGGTATTATTGTTACGTGGGAGGATGTTGTCATTCCTGGGAGAAGCATGCTCCAGTGTTCGGGGGAAAGAGACATTAAGACAGTTAAGTGTCACGAGGATTTACTGTAGAGCACAGGAAACTCGTAATAACGAGAGCACAGTATCTCATAATAACCTATAATGGAAATGCATCTGAAGCTGTTAACCTGAATCTAACACAATACTGTAAATGAACTACAATACAGTTAAGAAAAAAAAAAGACCATTCATTAGCTTTTAAACGGTTCTGCCAAAAAGTGAATACATAGACACACATACACACACACACAAACAGTCACATAGAAAGAAGAAAAAATATTAACTGCTAAATATAGGTGATTGGTATGCAGGTTTATATGTGGATGTACTATGGTTTTAATTTTTCTATATGCTCAAAATTTTTCATAATAAAATGTTAGGGAAAAATCAATGGAGTAGGAAGTATAGCTCTTTCGGATTCTCATAATACTCGATTCTCAGTAAATATTCAATGTATCTGTACCTTTAATGCAAAGTAAAGTGAAAGCTAGAGAATTCAAGTATACCTTTCAATTTCCACATTAGCCAATAGGGAAGTCTTTGTCATTCAACTATACCAAGTAAAGGTATCAAAAGTGGTAATTAAGTGTATACATAACACACATACATATAACAAGTATATAATATTTAGATTCAGGGAGGCAGAGGGTATAGCTCAGTGGTAGAGCATGTATTTAGCAAGCACAAGATCCTGGGTTCATTCCCCAGAAGCTCCATTAAAAAAATAAACAGAACCTTATTACCACCCCCACCACAAAGTATACAGGGCTGTATGTCAATTATATCTCAATAAAACTAGAAGGAAAAAAATTTTTTTAAATAATTTAAAAAAATATTTAGATTCACATATTTTTTATCTAAAAGGGTTTCTAAGTATTTAATTCAAGTCAACTCTTTATCGTGTGCCTAATACAAATAATGTGCTGAGTAACAAAGACATTCAATTAATAGTATAAAGCTTCAGATGGAGCCTAACTCCTTATCTCAGGAATATACTGGTAAATTCTAGTCAAAGAGGCACACAGTGTAATGCCTGAAGAACAAAGTCATTAGCTCACTGCTGTATTTTGTGCATATATATTTCTTAGTTCTAATTATTAATTTAAAGCAGTCAGTTTAAAGCTATGGGTCCCCTTGCTCATTTGAAAAAATGTGTAATATACTACAGTTTACAGAAAGGAGAAATACAGAGAAAATAGCTTTTATTGTACTCCTTTTTTTTCCAAATTAAAAAGTGGACTTACTAAGTCTAAAGGTACCTGAAAATACACGGGGTATATTACTTAAAAATGTAATTACCACCCTGTTTAAGTTTATTTTCTGTTTTCCAACCTTGTAGACACCTGTAGATTTGACAACCACTCTCACAGCGGTCAAACCCAAAGATCTCTGAAGGAGTGAGTAACTAAACGAAAAAGCAGGCCTAGAAGCTTGTCCGAACACTCGCGATTAGAAGTCAGAAAGAAGACCTGCAAAGGAGACAAGAGTCTTAAGAGAGAAGAGAGGAAAACAGCTGTAATGAAAGAAGTCAAAGAGCATCTTAACACGTGGGGACCTGTCAGCAGTGTCACACAACGCAGAAGACGAAGCCTAAAGAAAAAGGTTAGCAAAGATGCTAACCACCCTCCAGTATCTGTTCTCCCTTCCTTCAAGAAACACCCTCAAAGCTTTGGCAAAGACAAAAATGTCAAGAAATGAAAGGGTAACCTAATCATCTTAAGAGAGAAAAAGAGAGGAGGTTCTTCCTCAGACCAGAAAGCAGAAAGGTTCAAGAATCACATTTGATTTGCTCACTACTGCTTATCCACCCGATGCCCAGCACAGGGCCTGGCATATAAGCAGCACTCAGATTCCTACTTGCTGAGTGAGTGAATGAATGAATGGATGGCAATATTGTGGGGGCAAAGCTATATAAGAAAACGCACACCTGATACTTACATTGCTAAAAAGAGGACAGAAAAGTAATCGGCTGAGAAGAAATAAGGAAACAGCGTGGTCTTTGGGAAATAAAGTTCATTGTCTTCAGGATTCCATATCAGTATTTCAAATATGCTAATCTTTGCAATATTTTGTTACCAATTTCAATAATGAGATTCATTTTAAAACAAGAATACCATAGCATAGCTGCTTCACAAGACTTTGACTTAAAAAAAAAAGTCACCATTTTCATTAAAACTATCCCTAAAAAGAATCTAATACAGTGAACTTACTTTTCTGACAGATGCTCTAGTTTTCATGCGACTGTTTTTGAAAGTCTGGAAGGTCGCCATAACTATGTAGCTGTTGTAAGTAATCAATGAAGGGTTAATCCATAAAACACCTAAAGAAAAACAAGAAAAAGAAAATAATTTGTTAGTCTTAGTGATTCAGGCAAGCATTTTGTCCTAAAATAACTTCCTTACATTCAGTCACTAAAAAAATAAAATAAAATCATAAACAAAAATTCTCAGACATAAAAATTTACTAAGCAATCCATCATGGATATTTGAAAAATATGTGAATACTGGTATCTTAATGAGATAACCAAATTTTACAAAAATCTTGTTTGTAGGTAGCGGGGAGAGTATAGCTCAGTGGTAGAGCACCTGCTGAGAAGGCTTGGGGTGCTGGGTTCAATCCTGGGTACCTCCATTAAATAAATAAATAAACCTAATTACCCCCCCAAAATAAATATTATTTTAAAATCTTATTTTTAAGTTCAAAATTATTATGACATAGTTTACCCTTATCTAGTCAATTTCATTGCCATTTTTGTCATTACAAATTAGGAAAGACTTAAAAGCCTCATTAAGAAATATTTGGAAAATCTTTTAATGTCTAAAACAAAGAATTTTACTAAAGGAATCCCAGCCTTCATGGCTCCTGAAAGTCACGCTATTCCTACAACAACTGTGAATGCGCTCGGCATTTTATTTCTTGGACAGAAAGGTTTGACAATATACAAATGAGAATATGAAATCTGTATATATCAAATAATATCAGATAAAAAGAAATGTCTTATATAGGAATCTTAACGGCATCCCAATAACTAAGTTCAAAAATTACCTAGTTGTGGTTTTCAAGACATTTGGTTAATATAAATTTACACGATTAAGAGATTTATATGCAAAACCAAACTTCAACCTAGTCCCCAGCAGAACTGTAAAAAAAACTAAATTTTAGTGGAGCTGTAATTTTATACTCTTTCACTACAGAGATAAAACTGAAGTATGTGTGCACATGCATACATGCACCTCCCTTCAGAGATTTCTAGATTCTATTTTAGACAAAGAATTATAACGATATTCTATTCTTAAATCCTAATGGTCTCTTTAACAATAAAATCTGATTAATAATTGCACTCGAAGGGGCTGTCAGAAAGGCCAAGGAGGCCCCCACAGCACAGGAGAGAGATTAACAGACCAGGATGCAGACGAGTATCCTGCATGTCCCCGCTGTACCTCTCATTAGCTTTACCTCCCCTGAGTAAACTGCCGTATCTCTGGATCTGTTTCCTCCATGCATATTACCTCGATGTATACTACCCTACTTACTGGACAAGTTTATTTTAAGAATCAAATGGAAAATAATCTATAGAAGGCACTTTGGGAATTATAAAATATAGGTAAAAGAAAAATTAAAATATTTACTTATGGACCAAAATGATCAAGAGGACCAAAACTCGAAAAAGAAGATGTAAATATAAAGGTTTATGGGACCAAAGCAAGAAAATAATCCTTGTCTTTGTCGCAGGCCAACTCACTCTCCTTTTTTTTCCCACTATGTTCTCTTCAATTGCCAGAAACCCTCAGAGGCAAGTGGACTTGCTTCAAACTTCACATAAAATATATAAAATATAGGGGACAACACAAGGGTTTCAGAGAAGTGAAACTCTCCAACTCATCTCCTGAGTAAACCGGCACCACCTTTCTGGAGGGCAATTCTGCAGTGCGTTTCCAAACCCTGAAAATATTCCTACCCGATGATACAACAGTTCTCCTTCTGGGAATTCATCAAAGGAGACGATGCTCCTGGAGCAGCTAGGGTTCTAAGAGAGCTTGCAACGCACCAAGTGCTGTGCTGAGAGATTTCCATGCACATCCCACACACAATCCTTCGGACCGACAGAGGCGCACCCCCATTCTACAAGGAGAAATACGGAGGCAAGGGGAAATTAACAGTTCACCAGGCCACACAGTAAGCAGTAGAGAGCTGAGATGCAAATCCCAAATCTTCGCACTTCAGCCCCCAGGCTCTCACCCTCATCTCCTGCGTAATAAAGATGTGAAAAGCTGTTCATCACACTTTATAGTAGAGAGAAATGAGGAGTGCTCCAGATTCCAGAAACAGGAGAGCAACTGCAGAACCCAGACTAATTCCCACGATGACACAACACAGTGTGGAAGGACGGAGGACCCGCACAGAGCATCCTTACTTCCTCTGACTCCTAACCTTGTCTGCAAGGGCGGGTTGGGAAAAGAGGTGGGAAACAGCAGTAACCTTCGCAGCTGCTGCTGAAGTCAATATGAGCAAAGGTGAAACATGGACTCACTGGAGGCTTTACAAGGGAAGAAACTGACCACTACCTCATGGGTACCTCATGGGAAGGGGGCGGTGCGACAGGTCAAGCGCCTGAGGGAAGAAACAGTTACAAGTAGGGAGGGGAGGCTGGAGGCTCTGAGGCAACAGCCTGCATTTCACACCTTGAACTACCCCAGTTCATCACCTGTAATACTTCTCAACAGCGGACCTAAACAGTACTCCCTTTTCAAGGCTGAGTACTAAAGAATCCAGTATGGACCTATGAAGAATCATTAAACGTGCACACATACACACACACATACACACACACACACACACAAGAAATACACTAAAGAAAGGAAAAAAAGTCCAGATAAATATAATCACACCACCCAAGATGCATATTGTCCAGTTTTAGCATAGTACCTGAGAATTCATACTCCTAAAAAAGAAACTAAATTTAATTCCACATTTACACTCTGCTTCATTGAAGAAAAATACAAAGGAGATGAATCTTACTCCATCACTTTGTGTTTAACCTAAAACATAAACAAAATATTATCTCATAAAGAAAAAAAAATCAGAGAATATCTACGTAACAGTCTACAAAAGTGAATCTGACATGAGATGGTGTGACTCACAGTTCTGGTAAAGCAAAGAAACAAAAATCATCTTTGGAAAAGATACAAAGACAGGTGGGGGCTGAAAGTAGCAGAGCAGGGTTTTGCCACCATCTTTTACAATTAGAAGGAATGTAGTTTTAGACAGATTTCACAAAAGGAGCAAAAATGCAGTATTTTCTCCAGAACACCTTTATGATACAATAATAAACTTTTCATTTAATGTTTTTTTGTTTGTTTGTTTTGTGTCCCATTCTGGGTGAATAAACAAGAGTCCTAAACAGGGTATAAGTAAGTATGTTTCTCTACAGTCAAATAATTAAAGTGAACCTGGATAATTTTTTACAAAGCAGATCATACACAAGAAAGTACCAACAGACAAGGCCAACAACTGAAAAGTAAGCTGCTAGAGCTCAGGAAAGCCACAGGATATAAAAACAATACCATGAAATAAATTAAACCCCCTGAGAAGCTGCAAGAGAATAGGACAGATATTGCTGAAAAACTGGAACCAAGAAAGTTTTAAGAAATGTCGCAGAATATAAAAGACGACAAATGAAAGCTGGAGAAACAAGTATTATAAAGAGTACAGAGAACAGGTATCGGACACTTGGAATAAATGACACTGATCCTTTGATCCTACGGTTTCACTTCTTAAAATTTATCCTACATAAGTACTTCCACAAAATTTGTGAAGACATATGTGAAAGAATAGTCACTAAAACAAAAAAGGATGAAAAAAACAAAAATAATCTACAAGTCCATCAATTCAAATAAATTATAATACATTCACGTGACTATCACCCCGCTGCTGGAAAGAGTCAGAGCAATACATACTGATGTGACAGCGTGTCTACAGTATATTAAGGGGAAAAGCAAATTATGGAACAGTGTAAACAGTGTGCCCTCTACTTGTGATTTTAAAAAAAGAATTATATATACACACAATTCCAACATGCATGTATGTGTGTGTTCGTACACGCCAAGGAAATACTATGATGGATACAGACTAAACTCATGACAGTGGCGACTCATGTGACAACTAGGATTTTTTTTAATGTCATAAAATGTCAAATATCTACAACATGGAAAGACGATAGATTATTAGATAAAATAAGGCAGGTCCCAGCATGTTCACATTATCCCATTTTATGTAAAATCTATATTAATACGTGTGTGTATTTATATATGCAAATATGAAAGAGAACATATACCAGATGTGTACAAACACTGGTTTTATCTGGGTAGATGCAGTTCTGTGTGTTTTATCTTCTAGATGTGCATAAATTCTTTTATAATAAGAAAAATATTTCAAAAGTCCTTCTTCCTCTCCTCTGGCCTAAGAAATGTTCAAGTCAGCATCATCTCTTTCTTGACCTTTTTAATACCATGAGTTAACCAAGCCAAGGAGTCTCTGAAACACCTTCCTGGTCTGCTGTCAATGATACTGTTCTATCCTGACCCTATTCCTACTGCACTAGTTCTCAAACTTCAGTGCTTGCACAGATCAGCTTCTCTCTAATTCCCCCTCTCAACAAGATCCAAATTCAGGAAGTCTACGTGGAACCTAGAAACTGGTACCTTTAATAAGTCCCCTATGTGATTTCTGATTGAGAAACACCTGTCTGTCTCTTTAGTCATTACATTTGCCTCCTTCCCCAAATTCTTTCAAAGCTTATTACTCAAAGACTAATATTTCTAACTTCCTCTTTGGTACTCATTCTATTTAGTTTTCCAAGGATATTTTATTTCTACCTCTGGTTTAACTATGCAAATAACTCCCTAATATATACCTCCAGTTCAGTTCTTGCACCTGAGCATCAATTCCTTGTATCCAATTTTTTATTAGCTACTTCCAAATAAATATTCCAGTTACTCTGAAATTAGAATGTTCAAAAATTGAATAAAAATTTCTCTCTAAACAATCTCCTCCTGTTTTCTTCGTATCAGTAGCAGCCAGAAAACCAACCAAGCCAGTAGGTCACGCTGGAAAATGGCCTTTCTCTCAATCACTACTGACAACCGTATCTAGTCAACCACCACATCCTAACCCATCCTCCTCCCCAACCCCCTCAGATGTGCCCTCTCTTCTGTCAGCTGAACTGCTACTTACTCTTCATGCATCAGTTCAAGGACCTCTCTCCTTAAGAAAGGCTTGGATCATATCCTTTATCCCTCCTTGCCCAAGCAGCAGCCACCTCCTTTATGCTCCCAAAGTGGTTTGGCCTTTACTCCTTTGACGCCATTATCTGCATGCTTCTTTGCTTTTGCAAGTTTTGAAGACAAAAGTGTTTTATTGTATTTGTAAGCATTCAAACATCTGCTGAATACATAAAAAGCAGTTCTTTTTAAAGAGCAAAATAACAGTAAACATTCAAATATCTGCTGAATAAATAAAAAGCAGTTCTTTTTAAAGAGCAAAGTATAACTTTAAATAATGAAATGGACACCTCCACATTTAGTGAATTATTTGTGAAAGTGTAATTAAAATTTTCCAATAATTTCCAGTTTTATAGTATTTGGGAACATATTTATCATAAATGCTCCAAAAACACATTTTTGCCAAGTCCCAAATGGCCAGGTGTTAAAAATAAATATTCTGCTGAATATAAATACGACAAAACAGGGAAAAATAAAGGATATCTTAGTTTTCAAACATCAGACAACAGACAGTGCAAGACTGTGTTCCCTGAGAGAAGAGAAACACTTTCAGGTCATGACACAAGGAGAGGGAAGTAAGTGGTTTGGCAGTCTTACCAAGTTGCAGAGACAGAGATCAGAGTTCGGGAAAGCAGAGGTGGCTAGGATTTGCAAGGCAGAGTACTGGAGGGAGGGCTCCGAAAGAGAGCCTTAGAGATCTGCAGGTGAGTTCCCCAGGCTCCCTGACTGAATACCCATCAGTGCTGAGTTGTCTGAGGTCGGGGGCATAACTACCAGAGAATAGTGGGTCAGACAAAACCTGGAGCCAGACAGGGCCTGGAATAGGCTGCACTCCCACCAACCAGAGTGGAAACACTTTGTAATGTATCAGGCAAAGGATAGACTCCTCGGAAGGAAATCGCCTTGTTAGGGCACTAAGTCGGCACTACAGCTAAAGGCTGTTCTGGACTTACTCTAACAAAGCATAAAGGAAAGCCTCAGAACAATCCAACAGATGCCAAATAACCTAACTGTAGACCCCCTAACTGAACCCAACACTCTTAAAAAATACAACAAAATTAAGCAAGTAACAGCATAAAACTCAATGGCTGGCACACAATCCAAAACTACCAGGTATACAACAGAGAAAAATATGACCCATGAGGAGGAGAAAAAGTCATTAAGTGCAGACCTAGAAATGACGGAGATGATGGAATGAACAGAAAAAATGTTAAAACTGTATTACGAACGTGCTCCATACACTCAAGAGGAGAGAGGAAAACATGATCATGGTAAGGAGAGAAACAGAAGATGGAAAAGACCCAAATTGAACTTCTGGAAATGAAAGTTAAATACATACCAGATGCAATTAACAGCAGATTAGATACTGTTAAGAGGAAAGTTCAGTGAATTTAAAGACAGAGCAACAGAAACCATCCAACATGCTGCACCAAGAAACTTAAACACAAGCAAAGCAGTGTCAATGACTAACTAAGAAAGGTGAATAACTGGAGTCCCAAAGTACGTGGGGGGGAGGTGGGCAATGTATGAAGACAAAATGGCTCAGAATTTCCCAAAGCTGATGAAAACCATAAACTGACAAGGAAGATCAACAAAGCCTCAGGAAAATAAACATGAGGAAGACCACACCCGTACACATCAGAACCAAATTCCTGAAACCTAGTGACAGAGAAAAATCTCAAAAGCAACCAGAGAGGAAAGTACCCATTATATCCAGAGGAACAAAGACAGCAAACTTGTCAGAAACTATGTCAAACCATAAAATACGACAATGGAGCAACATCTAAAAAAATTGTCAACCCAGATATCCACACCCAGTGAAAATATCTTCCAAAAATTAAGGCAAAATAAATTGATTAGAATTAAAAAAAAAAAACTGTGAGAATTCATCACCAGCCAACCATCACTAGAACCACTGTTTAAAAAAAATAATTTCTTCAGGCAAAAGAAAAAAAAAAAAAGAAATACTAGATGGAAATCTGGATCTAAACGAAGGGTAATATCTGAAAGGGTCAATATGAGGGTAATATAAACAATGTTTTCTCCGTTTTTATTCCCTTAAAAATAACTAAACTGAAAATAATAGCATGTTATGGGGTTTACAACATCCATGGAAATAAAATGAATGACAAAATAACACACAGTACGATGGAGGTGGGCTGGAGTTGAAAAAATACTGTTCCAGACACTATACAAGAAGCAATACTGATTAAGTTACATTGAAAACCCTAGGGCAACCATGAAAAACAAAATAACAGAATAACACAGCAGAGTAACAGCAGTGTAACAGGGATGAGACCCTCTTTTTGCAGGTAAGGAAGCTGAGGCTCATCTTTACAGGCCAGCTATAAGCATGCAATTAAATAATACATTTAAAAAACAGTACCCAATATAAAAGAAACTGAAATGCTAACTTCTTCCTTGGGTACAGACCTGCCGTTTGACTTATAAAATCTAAAAATATCACAGCTATCAGTTACTATTTTGTTTTGTCCTTCAACGCAATAATCATGTAAAAAAGATGTGCGTGTAGCATCCACTAAGATATAAGTACTTCTCTATCTGTATGCCAACAATAAACACAACATTAAAAAAAAAAAAAGGCCTAAAATATCGAGGCTGTGCTTTCCATGTGAATATGCTTCCTGGAAGATAGAGTAATAATGGCCTTAACCTTATGCATAACCCCATCTACAAGATTATTTTTAACAAAAAACATGTTCAGAATTTTAACTCAGGAACATATTTCTCTTTATCAGTAACATCTGTGACGCCATGGCTCTCAGAATATATTGCTGAAAAGGCATTTAAGCAGCTCTTGCAAAAAGTAATAAGGCTCTACCCTAAGCTGCCAGTAGCAGGAATGAGTGAACAGATCTGCTTTGCAGATGCACCAGTGCATGGCACATAGAAGGGACTTTAAAAGCCCGTGCAGAATCTGTTAACCGACAGCATACAGGAGGCATAAGAAAAAAGAGTATCAAAGATAATTTTAAGGTTTCAAGCTTAGGGAGCTGGAAGAAAAATGTAGCCTCTGCCAATTACAGGGTACCTGGAAGACAGCATTTTATGTCAACTTAATAGCCAAAGGGCATGTAAAAAATACACACTTAGTTGGGGTGGTCAGAGCTAGAGATGCTGCTCGAGGAATCATCTGCCCATACGGAGCTTGAAAGCTGATCCTAGAGACTGGGAAAAAAACAGAGGATCAAGAGAGGATCTAAGAGGACAACCATGATAAAGGGCTCCCGGGCAAGTGAGCAAAGAACTGCAAATAAGCAGCAGTCTGAAAAGCAGGCCAGGTAAAGGTTTAGGAGAATTTACTGTTGCTGAAGTCAAGAAATAGTTTTAAGCATGGGGTGTTCAGCACTAGACTTCCAAACTCCTGAGGGCAGGAATGGTATTCTCCCTTCCCTGTAGGCTCCCACAGAAACTGCCACCCTGTACACACTCCACAGTAGTAATACCACCCCCATATAGTGTGCCAGTTGGGCATTGCTTAGTTGCTATTAAACAGAATTCACATTTCTCACAACGTAAGTTGCTGTTATTATACCCATTTTACATATAAGGAAACTGAGGCACAAAACATTAACATAATTGCCCTCGCACACCTAGGAGAATCTGTCCCAAGAGACCATGGCTGAGGGCAAGTTCAGTGCAGCACTAGAGGAAAAATACAAACTGCAGGATGCTAAAGCACACCGGAAGCACCCACCACTTCCTCCCTGCTCACACCCCCTTTATTAGAGGACTTCTGGTACCTCGTCTGAAAAAGTACAAACTGTGAGACACACCTAAGTCCCCTTCCCATCCGTTTTCCCATCCCCATGTTCTCCCACCCCCTCAGCCAACTGGACCAGAAGTAGATACCTGACCAACTGGATTAACTCTCTAGAAACTCAAAATTAAAATATGGAGATGTTTGTTGAGAATCCTGCTACAAAATCAAAATGAGTCTTGTGTTTGCACCACAGCAAACCAAAGTTTCATGCAAACCAAAGGTATGGGGAAACAGAAACGAGAGCTTTAAAGAGAGCCAATCTGAAAGAATTGGAAACAGACATTACAGAGTAACAGAGACAGAAGCCAATGTCATGTGCTCCCTGAGAAAAACTGGCAGAGTAAACGGCCTGAAGATGTTCTGGATCCCAGGATGCTGAGCTGGACTTCAGAAGCAGTCCTGCAACTGTATGACAAATGCCCTTTTCAAATAAGTTCATTCCAGTGGTTTCTGTTCCTTGCAGCCAAATAATGCTCAAGCCATTAAAAGAGGTCAAAGAGAAAAGAAAAAACAAAAACAAAACAAACCCTGAGTAAGCAGTTACTACGTGCTTCATGATAATCTGAAGTTAAGTCTCTGTCGTGTCAGGATTGAAGAAGAGATTCAATACTATCAGTGAACAGATTGCCAGACTCCCAAACTCTACACTGTACCTCATTTTCATTCAAGTAACATCCAATCTGTTCCAAATCACTATGCCATTTATCTTTTTTTCCCCATGAAACATTTTCAGATTAACCCAAAAATGTTGACTTCTCTCCTTTTATCCTGCCCAGTGTCTAACCCATACATTTCACATGCCTATATGCTAGTAAATATTTTAGAATAAAATAAACTCTTACATATAAAGATGAGTGGCAGAAAGAAGATACTTGGATCTGTTTGCTCTGTTTTTAAACTGATAAAGTATTTTTCTTTCCCTCCCTTCCTTTACCAGTTTATACCCTTAACTCAAGCCCAGGCTAGCTTACATCTTTTCCTGACCTGTCCCACTGCTCCTTCCCTCCAAACGGTTGACTTTACTACTATAATGCAGGCCACTTCACAGAAGAACAAATTCAGCTTGCCTAAATAATTATCCTACCCAAAGTGACTCCAACTACTTTTCAAAGGCAAAACGAAGCAACTATCTACATCCTAAAGATCTGAAACCCTCGCCAAAAGGTGATAAAGGTTAGCAAAAAATCCTGGTTTTCTATCCCTGAAATTCAGCTTGCCAAGATCGAATGGCAAGGAATTTTTTAAAAATCTATGCAAGTTTCTTCTGCCCATTCTCAAAAAGACTGCCTAACTTATCCACATCTTCTCCAAGTATACACAGAACTCCACTGCGTATTTACAACTGGAAATTTCCCTAAGAATAACCTAAAATGCATGGTTTGATTTGGTTTGATTTACTTTTCCAGACAGTTAAGTTCTTGGAATTTTGTAATTTTTAATTTTAAAAAATTATATAAAAAAAAAAGACCTTAAATGTACTATCCTTCTTCTAGCCTTGAAAGGCGAAGAAAGACTTCTTCCAGCTCCAGACTTATCCCAGGAGTTCAGAAGCTAAAGAATTTCTCACTGTGGTTCAGGGTCTTCACAAGTCCCATATTCTGAACAACGGGGTAGTATCATTAGCCTAGAAGTAAACCACTAGGCCCTTATTAATAATGCAGCTGTGTGGGTACAGACACTAATCGCTAGTTACCAGCTATGCTTGGAAATCCATTTGTTCTGACTTCCTTACATTCTCTGATATCTTACAGACTGCTGTTACTCACACCTACCACTACGAGTGAAATTCACTGGCAACTCTTGGGTCATTTCTGCCAACAAGACCATAAAAATGCATGAATAACCAAGGTACTACTTGAAAAATGTGACTGTGTATATTTAAACACATTCATTTAAATGGTACTATTTTAACTGACACTGTTTGGGCTGGAAACTGGGCTGCCATTTACTCTAAAATCATAAACAAGATACTAAAATCATCTTTGCAGTGCTGAGTACCCTATATTTTCTGAGTAATCCATGTTTTCTATTTCGAGACATATCAAAATTAGTATCTATGAATATTAACATCCCTAACAAGGTGGAAAGAAGCTAAGGAAAGCTTACAAGTTTTGCAAGGGACTGAATAATTATAAAGCTGAAAATAACCAGAATTTTTAATTCCAGTCTGCACTAAGGCCATTAGAAATGTGTCTCAGCAGCATTTCTCACCCTGAGATTTCCTTCACATCTTAAGCTAAACCACCTCCAGTTTAATAAGGTTTCAGAGGAGGGGGAAAACAGAATGGCTCCCACGTCATACCACTGTGGTGGTTTAGATTCTACTGCCATCGTCATTTTGCCAACGTTTTTAACACTTTGGTCACATCGACTTGTTTTTTATAAAGCAGTTTAGGTGCCTGGAATAATAGGAGTATACTCCATCCGTTTGGAATACGGATGGCCAGCATTTATGCCATTTAACAGCCTTGGAGCCAATCTGACAGCGAATCCAAATATCAACACTCCGTGGAGCTGCTTGACGCTTTCCGTTTCTGTCACAAGATTTGGGCTGTGCCTGGTTCCAGGGCTCAAGGGTTCTGACAGTGAAGGATGCTGTTCGGGGACAAAGTGCAACGTCCTCCTCCTGCATATGCTCCAGTGCGCGCACCACGAACACAAACTAAGCACACGCACCAGTACGCACCGAAGGGCCCCGGCTCTGAAGACCTCCCTGGGGATGGAAACTGAGCTTGTCATTCAAAGGGGCTGCTGCTCCGCCGCCACACTCGGACCCCAGGAAGACCCGTCTCGAGCCCGAGGACACCCCTCCCCCCAACCAGCCCGGTGCTTTGGGCTTCCTCCCTCCACCCCGCTCCTCCCGCCCTCCTCCCACCGCTGTGCGAAGGCGCAGCTCCTGGCAGCCCTGAAGTCAGAGCAGGGACTGCGGGCAGGCGGAGGGGCTGCGGCGTCCGAGCCGGGCCGCTCCATCCACCGCGGCCCCACTCCCCCGCCGCCTCCCCGGCCAACAGCGCTGCTCACACCGCGGGCGGGTTCGCGCCCGGCTCACCTGGGGGCCGCAGCCTCCGCAGCTCACAGGCATGTCACCGGCCCGCAACGACCAGCTGCGCGAGCTGCCGAGCAGGCGGGCGACCCCACCCGCAGCGGCCCCCAGCCCTCCCCCCCCTCCCCGCCCCGCGGCCCGCCCCCGCCCTGCCCACCCCCGGCTTCCGCCGCTGCAGCTCCAGCCCGCAACACCTCCTAGTCCTCACGCCTCCCACTCACTCTCGCGAGAGGGTGGCGTGCCTCTCGCGAGAAGAACTCGGCAACCAAGCCCGCGCAAAAGTGGGTGGGCTTTTAAAAAAGGAAAGAAGGAACAGGAAAAACCTTCCCACGTGCTCCGGGGCAGCTAGCCGAACGGCCCCGCGCATCACGTGACCACGTCCAGCGGCCTCTCCATTGGCCAGAATCCGCTCAACCGTGGGAGCTTTAAACTCGAGGCTGACCTACGAACCTGCGGCTGACGTCCTGCGCGCTTCCTGGTCCGTTACCTTGGAAACCGTTTAACCCTTTCCTCTGGCAAAATACCCAAGTCTTTCTTGGCTTGCTCTGCAGGTTTGGTTTCAGGCCCTACCTCCTTTTCTTAGACCCCTCGGTCTTACCGCCTGGGGTCAGCTGGGCTCCGCTGGGCTCCTTCCTTGCTCCAGGCTAGCTGTGCCTGCGTCTGTTTCCCGGGGCCCTTCTCAAAGCGGCAGCCCCACCAGATGTGCCGGCCCTTGTAGGGCTCATCCTTTCGGGGGTGGCTCCGCCCATTCTCCCCAGCATCTCTAGGGAGGACCACTCACAGCGCACCAGCCCAAAGGCCCTATCCTAACCTCAACAATTAGCATCAAGGGATCTCCGGGCCCTAGTGCTCACCCTTAGGTTGTTACGTGGTGTCGGAGTCGGGAAGTAAAGCATTGGTCACTGACAAACCAAAGCCCTAGATGAAAAGCTAATATTATTTAAATTTAGAATCGGAAGGACTAGTCTAGTGAAGTTGCAGCCTCCTCGAAGACACCCGTTCCTCATGGGTGGAAATACCTAATAGATGAGAACGACATTTTTTAAAGTGTATCCTTATTAGGAGTTTTGCCCTACTTGGGAGAGAGGGGCAGGGAAGAAAGGGTACATTCGTATGGTCATTTCTTCATTTAACAAATTTTTGTTGAGCTCTTACCTATGTTAGACACTACTCCAGGCTCTCGATTGAGCAGCCTCGAAGACAGATGAACCTAGGTTCTAGGGAGTTTATGAGGAGGAGGGGAGAAAAATATCTTGTTTGTGTTAAGGTCTATGCAGAAGAAATACAAAGAATGATGTGATGGTGATTGCAGTTGGGTGTCCACTTGAGGGATGGTCCTTTTGAGGAGGAGACATTTAAGCAGTGGTTTGCATAACAAGCACGCATATATCAGAGGGAAGAGCATTCCAGGCAAAGGAAACAGCTAATTCAAAGGGCCCTAAATTGGGTTTGAGGGGGAAGGTTTGAGGAAGTATGAGGAAATAAGTTTAGAGATGTAAACAAGGATGGGTTAGATCCTGTAGGGCTTTTTAAAGCCAGTAAAGGAATTAGGGAGTTTATTCTGAGTGCAGTGGAAAGTACTGGAGAGTTTTAAATAGGGGAGAGACATCTAAGGTTTAATTTTTTTTTTTAAGCTCCTCCCTGCAGAGAATGGATCTTAAGGAGGCCGCAGAGGAAGCAGGGAGAGTAGGATACTTATAATCTATGTAAAAGAGAAGCCCGAAAATTTTAATTTCCAATGACCTTGACATTCCTATTCTAAAATCCATTAGGTCAGAGTCCTGGTTCTGTGTGCTGCCTTTTGTTTAAAAACATCTAGATACTCTTCAGTTACTGCTGTTGAATTACATTAGGGGAAATAAATGAGAAATTTTGTTCCTTGGGAAAACGAATGGCCCAAAAGGAAAGTCACCTTTGATTTTTTTTTTTTTCCCCTTCATTTACAACACACAGATAACCACCCTTTTCTGTCAAGAAGTCAGTTCTAGGAAAAAACAACATAAAATGATGTTCAATGCAGATATTATTTCTAAGTACAAGATTTGAAAAGATAGAGGTCGAAGGCTAGAAAATGGAGCTGTTTCACTAAGTGAAACAAATCAGGAGACTTGAGTTCCAACTGGAAGAACTCATTAACTGGTGACTCAACCAAATCAAGGTACCTTATCATCCCTGAGTCTCACCTTCCTCATACATAAAACAAGGCAATTGAACTAGCCTATGCCCAAAGTGGTTAAGCCTGAATTACACTTTGTCATGCACATGCCAGCAAGACAGAAGCTGGAAAGGGAAATGGAATGAATTTTTATAAAAACCTAACAGAGTCAGCATCACAAGACAAGTGAACTTGGGAGAGCTCGTGGGCGCGTGCGTACACACACTCACACACACACACCACAACTGAGGAACCATGACACTGATTAATGCAGATGCCAGGAATGCTTCCCTAAGAAACCTTGGCCTTCTCAGAGTGTGAAAACAGAAGCATTGCCACCTGCTCAATCTCATATTCCCTTTCTCTGTAGCTATTTTGAACCTATGTAGTATTTAGTAAATAATGATTCACATGTTCCTAATCAAGATATAAGAAATAGAAAATAAATGTTTAAAAGATCTGGGGCATGATCTTAAAGTTAAGCTCACACCTTAGTTTTAATGAAACTAAGATGCCAAGAAACATTATAGGGTTACTTTTTGAAAGGAAAAATGCTAAATGAGAAAAGGCATTCTTTTAACAAATGCAGACCATTCTTTTAAAATGTTGAGAGTCCAGCACTCTTTTGAGTGCTGTTTGCAGTCCTTATAATGATTAACTGTAACAGCTGCTTGAGACTGCTGATTTAAATGAACAATGGGCTCAACTCTACCATTCTAACATGTTTTAATACAGTCATAAATCCTCCCAACTCACTCCAGCAAGACAGTCACTGGTCTCTCGTTGCCAGCTACAATTATTTCAAGCCTAGCAAATATAAAGCGAGAAGAAATTAGGATTGAGACACATTTCTACAGATGTCTCAAGTTCCTGGATTCTTTTTTATTTTCTTTAACAGCCTTATTGAGAGAGAATCCACGTACCATGCAGTTCACCCATTTAAAACGTACAGTTTTGGGGGGTATAGTCACAGAGTTGTGCAGTTATCACCAAAATCTAATTTTAGAACAATTCTGCTCTCCCAGAAAGATACCCAATACTATTAGCAGTCAGCCTAGACCTCATCCACATCCCTAAGCAACCACTCATCTGTTTTATGTGTCTGTAAATTTAACCTATTCTGGACATTTCATATTAATACAATTATTCAATATGTGGTCATTTGTGTCTCCATTCACTTGAAGTTTCCAAGGGTATTCCATGGTGTAGCACGTACTGGTTCTTTATTTCTCTTATTACTGAATAATGATTGTGTGGATTTAGCACTTTTTCTTTATCAGCTTATCAGTTAATAGACTTTTGGGTGGTTTCTACTTTTTGGCTATTTGAATAATACTGCTTTGAACATTTGCATCCAAGTTATGTGTTGATGTAGCTTATTCTTTTTTAGTACTTTACAAAATAATATATATCCAGTTTACAAAGTCCATTTTTTTTCCTGGCACAGTTATTTTGCACTCTATCGCCAGAGGGTAGGCATTTCCATGTGGGTAATTCACATCTGACCCTGTCACTCCCTGTTTAAAACCCTTCAGCTGCTTACTAAGGTTCTACTCCTGGTCTACCTAACTTTCTCCTCTGCTCCATCATTCTCCTCCTCAGTCCTTTCCATTTCTCAAAATAGGGCCAGCCCCTCCCTTCTTCAGAGCCTTCCCACAAGCTGCTCCTTCAGTATTGAATGTTCTTTCTCTCTCCACCCAGCTTGGCCTCTGAATGCCCACCAATCCTTCAGCGTTCTGTTCTACCCTCATTTCTTCAGGAACTCTTGTCCTAACTCCCCAGACTGAGTAAGCTCCTCCTTATCTAGGACTCCCTCCTTTTTCTTCAAAGCATTTATCAACTTAATTTTTATTTGAATGTCTATGTGGTTAATGTCTGTCTCCCTCCCCTGCTAGTCCCTAGCTCCCTGAGCAGGAACCTTATATACATGCCTGGCACGTAGCAGATGTTAGTAGTTATTCAGTAACTAGTCATAGAAAGAAGGAGAGAAGGAGGGAGGAAAGAAAGAGGTGTTCTATTTTTCCCTCTCTTGCTAGAATTGAAGTAAATTTTAGGCCCAAAATAGAGCCACTCAGGCCTAGGGTGCCACCTCAGCAAACCAAAACTTAGGTAACTTTCATGTCGCTGTAAATTCTCCACTATACCAGAAACACAGGGTATCCAATCAGCCAGTTTCCAAATGCCAAGCCATCTCTGAGCTCTCTGTTTATTTCAATGTTCCTTCTCATCCCAAGCAAAGTTGACTATGCGGCCCCAGCCAATCAGATTATTTCTATTTTGCTTTTCTGTGTTCTTTATTCTTGATCCTATAAAAGCTTCCTGCCTTCCACTGCATTTTGCAGTTCTCCAAATGGAGACTGTCCGCTTTAAGAGTTGATTTGTATCAGCTAAATTGTTTTCTTTAATCGATTTTGTAATACCAGGCATCTTCAGGAAAGTCTTGATAAATGTTGTGAGCCAAATCTGTGCTGTGGTAAGTGGGATTAATAGAGAGGCCTGTCCCATGCTTGAGATGGCATAGCAGGGGACACACAGTTCCCCTGTCCATACAGAAGGGGATGTGGAGAGGGGAAGGCCAGTGGGGCACTAGGGAGCCCAGGCAGCAGTGTGACAAGTCAGAGAACACAGGCTGTGTCTAAGTGCACCTAACATGTGCCTTGGAAAGCCTCCCATGTCCCCAGGGCACATTTTAGTGGGCTGATTTCTAGTAATCAAGTTGGTGGCTGGTGACATCTTCTCCAAAGTAATTTTGTCATCTAATGGAAATATTACTTTCACTTTTTGCCTAGCCTAATGGAGCCAAGACATTCAGGTTGTGTGCACATGAAAGGATTATGGCCCAGCCCGGATTTATGATTTGTTCTTGATCATTCGGGGCACTTAGTATGGTAGTTCTGACTAACATTAGCTGGTTCACTCTGGTTCTATCTTTCCACAGAACTAGGCGTGCTCCACAAAACTAGCTGCTCAGTGTAGTGATCCTCCTAACGACCTTTTGACTACAAAGGCAGGCATCATCTTTCCCCAGGAGCTCCTCTGACAGCCAGGAGCACATTCCATGTCGCTTCCTGTTTGAAAACTTGAGTCTCCCTTTGGCCCACTTGCTGAATTCCTGTTTCCTGCCTGAGTGATGGCCCCAACTGGCAATTCACTTGTAAAAGAGAGATGTCAAGTCCTCCTCCACACTGCTCAGCGGGGGGATTTTGTTTTTCTTTGTTGTGATAAGAAATCAATACTCACTCATTATGTAGAACATTGGAAGATACAGGAAAAGATAATCAAGCAGACCACCTTTTTCCAGCAGCTGCTTCACATACATTAGTTTAACAATACTTAATAAACCAATGTAAACCATTTGGAAAGTGGAAAATATGAAAACTATAATTTCATCAGCCATTTGAAAACATCAAAATGCTTTTGAAATTCAAAAGATGCAGTATCATGATTTTGTGTTACGAGCATTTGTATTACACTACAGTCTGTTAAATCATTCATCACTTATACACTTGCCTGGCTCTTTTGTAATAAGTTTCTTGAAGGAGAGAAATTCATCTTAACCATTCTTATAACATGATACATAGCAGTGTTTTCATACATATAGTAGGTGTTCATTAAATGCTCAATGACTGCTGCAATGACTCTAAGTGTTAGTAAACAGTACAGATGATAATTCAAAAGTGCCACTTCAGGTTAAAGACATCTTGAATTAGCAAAATAAATGTGAGTGCTATCATACTCAAATATAATAATTTTTGATTTAAAACATCATGATCATAACATGACTTAATTTACTGACTTAACTTCCAATATGTAAAATACAGACATACTATCTTTGAAAATACATATAGTGTATTATTGTTTGGCATTCAAAAGCAAGTAATCATGTCTAAATCTAATTACTTCGTAAGAGAGTTTTTAAAATATCATTGCTCTGCTGATTTTAAATGGTTGATGTAGAGTTAATTATAAAATAGAAGCACAAAGTTGTATTAAAAAAAAGTTACATTACAGACGTTTTTAATTCAAAGAAGCACAAATGTAATCAAGCATTTCAGAAGCATTTAGTATAAGGTAATGGAAAAATAATTTACAAAGCAATCTATATGTACAACTTTTCAAGGATGTGTTTTTGCAAAAGATGAAATAGACTTCCTCTTCATGTGAGCCAACAACATACGTGTTTACTACGTAAAAAAAAGGATATTAGATGCCTTACCCTGGGTTCGGTATCTAAAGGGCAAGGGAAGTCCTATGAATATTGTCATCACCTTATGACAAGGTAAAACAGATCCTGGAACAAGTTGTTCTTGGGGCTGTCATTCCTTGTTGCTTGGCTGCTTTGCTTTTCAAATGGAACATTAATTAACCATGCAGATAAGAGCATTCTTATTCAATGGTTCACTCACATGAAATTCAATAGAAATATCCTTATATGATTAGATCTTTAAAAGTAGGTAATACTCATGTTTGCATGAAACATGAATATTGCTTACCTACTTCTGGCCCAAGAAGCACTAAACATTGTAGTAAAACTTGAGGCTGAAAAATAGCAGAACTTTTAAGATACCTTGAATGCTTCCTACGCTTGGGAAATTCCTGTTCCATTTAGAATTTTAAGCCATGATACTGTGCTGGAGATGTCTAGTCTAGCCCCAATACTAGTTTTAATCCCAATTTGTTTTGGATTCCTTGAGGTTGTCCTTGAACAGATTTGTTCCTCTTCCTTATAGTGGAAACCATGAAATCAGCCAACCTTCTGGAGGACAGTCTAGGCGTCCTCATTGCCAGTTCTCATGAACTCCAAAGTAGCCCACCATCTCTGGTTTGTTGATTTACTGGCCTACATCACTTGATGGTTAGCACGATCTTCTTCCTCTGATGGATGTGGCTACCAAAATATAAACAATGCAACCTTAGGCTACGTGAATGCTATTATGATGCTCAGAACAAATGAGGTTGGTGGCCCAACTCTGCTCTAGAGCTAGTCAGCCCACATCTGCATTAACCAAGTGACATATGACCAGAGGTGAGGGAATTAGAAAATATGTCAATTTAACCTGTTGGTATTTCACTCGGAGAAGGGAAGACCCACGGGGATATAATAAACCGAAGTTGAAAGTCTGTTATACAAGAAATGTCTTAGACGTCTCTTCTTCCAGAGGGAAGGGAGTACATTTGGGGGAATCAAATATAAAGGGGAAAATAGCTAGCAGTATCTTTAAATGGAAAGAGTTATCTTTATAAATAGTGCTTGTCCAACTTCTTGGGATCTGTGCAATTTATTTTTCTATTTTTTTTTTTTTTTTATTTTGGACTTCAGAGTACTCACATTGAGCTTCACTTCATCATGCTCATGCAATATATTTTTAAGATACCATTCAGAGAGCCCAAATTTGTAAGGGCCAAATCTCTTACTTTTCATCTTCTATTCTTATCTCTAAATTGACTTTAAAATTCTTCCTTTTTAATTGTGCCCTTATCTCGCATTTGACTATATAAGGTTGCTATCCTTATCAGTTGCTGTAACGAGATTCTTACAAAAACCTTGTTATCTTGAAACATCATGCCCAAAGGCAGGGCATAATGGGTGTAACAAGATTCCTGCGGAGCTCCTGTTCAACAGTTTAATGGTGTGTAATTCCCGCTGTCTTTTTCAGATGGTTAGTAGCTGTTCTGAAATTTCCGTGTAAATGCCTGATGAAAATAAGATGTGCAGCCAAATAAAACTTGATAGGGTACCACACTAACTTTCCTGTATGGCTTGAGGAAATGCCATTCTTTTATGGGAAAGAGAAGTCAACATTTTACAAGGGACTTTTTTTAGTGTCAACCCCCGGGCCGTGTGAACTTTAATATCAGTCTGAATTTTTTTAAACTATTCTTTTTTTTTTAATTGACATATGGCCAGTTTACAATGTCATTTTCTGGTGTACAACATAATGTTTCAGTCACACATAAACATACATATATTCCTTTTCATATCTTTATCATTATAGGTTACTACAAGATATTGAATATAGTTCCCTGTGCTATACAGAAGAAACTTGTTTATCTATTTTATATATACAAGTTAATATTTGCAAATTTCGAACTCCCAATTTATCCCTTCCCACCTCCTTTTCCCCGGTAACCATAAGATTGTGTACTATGTCTGAGTCTGTTTCTGAATTTTTTACAACCATTTTAAGTTATCATGACCATTTCTTGCTCACTTGACTTTCTGTGTAATTCTAAGGATTTAACTAAGTTCCAGGAGG
The DNA here is from genome assembly GCF_048773025.1 of Camelus bactrianus. Lineage (NCBI taxonomy): Eukaryota > Metazoa > Chordata > Mammalia > Artiodactyla > Camelidae > Camelus > Camelus bactrianus. The sequence goes on from NC_133552.1 coordinate 20,430,357, forward strand.
AACTAAAGTCCTCAGCTGAAGTCTCCTGAAATGTACTTTATCCTGTTTGATTCTTTATCATTGTTACCTCTCCAAGCCGGCATCCACTGAAGTGCCGGCATTTCTACCTGACCTTTACTGAACAGGTCAATGCAGCTTTCTGCTACAGCATACCCTCATTAAAACATGACTGGACAGTGCCATTTTGCAAACAGACAGCTCTTTCTGCAGAAATAACTTCTGCTTCTTAGGTGCCATACGGACTCTGTATACCAATGCTTTCTGCTAGGACATGGTAAACGCTTCCCCTCCTTGTTTTCAACGATCTGATTCACCGCCTGCACTAAGGACAGGGTTTCGTGACACCACGATGTTCCATCCTCTGATCCAGCCTGAATTCGACCTCCTGTCCCTCATCCCGAAATGGTAACAATACATGAAGAGAGCAAGCAAATCCCCTGCCTGCCCTCAGAGAGAATTCTCTCACAAATTACTTACATGTCATAGAAGACTGTCATGAATCCTGTCCTCTGTTCATTTGTTCACTTTGGCCAAGTTAAGGTTCTACTTGCTTTGACTCATGACTTCTGGTAACTGCATCAAAAAATGGGAGTAATGGAATGGAATGTTGTACAAGATACCCACAAAAAGAAACACCTGCTGGGAGAAGCCAGAGGCTTTCTGCGTCCCCTGCCAAGCATTCCGCCTCCCTGGGCCGCCCTCATCGTGGATTTCCTCACTAAGCTCCCTGCCTCTCCGTGATGTAACACCAGCTTTGTGCCTACTCCAGTGACCAGCTTCTCATCTCCACCTCTGCCAGGAGCCCCTGGGATGTTCATACTGATTATCTTTTACCTCTACAAAAGCATTAGCAAGATTGCTCTGGTCTGAGGACCACCCCCTGTATTTATATTCAGGGTCACTTTACATTCTGTTTGTGCCTCATACAATCATACGCAATCCTGGTATAATCACAGTTTGTTTAAGGTTTTGTTTGTTTGTTTGTTGGGGTTTTTTTGGTAGGGGTAGGTAATTAAGTTTGTTTGTCTAAATGGAGGTACTGGGGATTGAACCCAGGACCTCGTGCATGCTAAGCATGTGCTCTGCCACTGAGCTATACCCTCCCCTCTTAATCACAGTTTTTGTCTGTTGTTAATGCTTCCTTTCTTTCTCAAAAAAAAAATCACAGTTTGTAAAGTAAATTCTAAATGACTTCCTATTTGTATCCTGCCTTAGACAGAAGCCTTCTTTACCTGCCAGGTCAAAACAGACCTGTCCCAGGATAGCACCCCAGACTGCTGGCTGGACAGAAATAACCAGCCACCCCCTAAAGCTGTATCTTCAGCTCCACTCTTCCCATTACCAAGATAACTACATGGTCATTTCACCTTCCCACCACTTAATTTGTTTATCTCAGTGTCACCCACCCTATTTCAGAATATCAAATGTTCATGCACTGTATTTTCTAACTAAGGAACTTCTTGGTCTTATTTTTCTTTGTCAGTGTTTGTAGCTGTAAAATATGTCAAGGAATTCTAAGCCACAAAGGATAACTGACAGGCTTTCTCAAGGAAGCCAAAGTGACCTTCAAATGAGATGTCAGCAGTGGTACCCAGGAGCAACCCTACCGGCATATTACTAGTCTCAATAACATCTTGGTAATTTCTCTCCCTACAAACTTTCACAAAGCTGCAGGGCACCCTTCTCATCTTCTCAGTATTAAGCCTATCATATAGGTGACCTCCAACTCTAGTTCCTCAATACTCTCAAATCCTACAGCTCTCAAATCCATCAGCCTCCCCTTTATCCTGCCAAATTCAACTCCTACACTTCACACTAATAAAGGATATTTAGGAATATGTGGTTCGTGTCATACCAGATTCTGGATGCACTGGAAGAGATCTTCAGTGCTTTGATAAATGGAATATAAGCAGAAGACCAAAGCTGAGAGCCCACCGTCTCATCTCTGCTTGCTGTTTGGAGACCGTGGCCACTACCTAATGGAGATGGTGCAGAATCCCACAATGCTGAGATGTCTGCTGCCACCTGGCCCCTAGAAACCTATTTGGTCCACTTGGACGTGGTGGCATCACCTCCTGTCCCCAAGGATCTGACTCCTCCTGAGGATTCTTGAAAAGACACTTGGCATGCGGCTTCCATGGGATAAATCTGCCTCCACCCTGACTCTGCCTCGCTCCTGCTTCACCCATTATCTTTGCCTCTATGCAACCTATTGGACACTGTGCCACTTCAAGGCACGGAAGGATGGTTGTGTGTGGTTTATCATTGAATTTTCCTGTGTCCCAGAATTAGGCAATAGGCACTCACCTCTGCTGCTCCGCTATAACTTTTAGCTCTCTCTTTTCATATGCTGGCCTTGAGACATGGTCTGAGGAATGGGGATAAAAAGCAGTGGAGATCTGGGATCAGAGTTACTAGCCTTGAAGATAGTAGGATTTCGGGTTGGGTGTGGTCCAGTTGCTAATGAGTCTAAATCAGGCCTGAGCTGTAGTAGCCTCTAAAAAAGCAATAAACAGAGGGGTCTTAGAAGAAGCAAGAAGCCAACCTAGGTAGAGCTAGAGAGAAATCTTCAGAGAGCAGATAGGCCACACTGTTCAAACGCAGTGCTGGTCAGGAGACCTGAGGCAACGTGTTGCTGACAAGTGCTGTATTTCACAAGGCAGATACCTTGGAAGCATGCCGTCCTGAGCGTATGCTTAAAGGACTCCCGATGCCCCTGTCATCTCTAAGACAGAGGGTGGTTTTTCCAAGTGTGTTATCTCTAGGTCTGAGGAGTGAGGGAAAGTTAAGAGAGACAGCTGTATCCTAATAAATGCGTTTCTATTTTGAAGACCTGGATCTCAAGAGTGTTTAATTTGATCAGTCTGACACAGGTTAGGAAGGAAGTCTGAAAGCTTAACAAGTGCTGAGAGCTGTAAATTTTCATCACTCTTAGCTGGGCTATTTATTACACTCATCCACTAGATTGGAACAGGTTTCAGACAACAGAGCTGGGTGGAAATCCAGTCTGGAGCTCAGAGTTCCACATCCCCAAAATAGTTCATGAATGCAGCAGGTGTCAAAGGATCTAACACCAAGCATAAGAGATGATCAAAAAGGAAACAAATCCAGGCTCAGGGAACCTAGGCTCAAGAGATACTCAGAAATCCAGGCTGACAGCTGGCAGGCACTAAGAATGTGTATCAACAAAGAAAAGAATCTCTATCCATACGCGTGCAGAAGTGAGACACTAGGTGGGGAAGGGAAATGGCCAAAACAAAAGAGACTACCATTGTGGATCAACTCCTTAGTTACCAAGGACCTCAGAATCAGTGAAAAGAGAGGAGTCAGTTGAATGAATCATGCAACCAGGTTTTAGGGGGCAGGGGTCTAGCTCAGTTGGTAGAGCACATGCTAAGCATGTGCAGGGTACTTAGTTCGATTCCCAGTAACTCCATTTGAAAAATAAACAAAAAAAGCAACCAAAATACAGATATGTTTCCTAAATAATATTGCAGACTAGATTATTTAAACCAGCATAGTCTAAAAGAAATCTAATGCAAACCATGCACATAGTGTAAAATTTTCTAGTAGCCACATTAAAAATATAAGGAGAAACATGGAAAACTAATTTTAGTTAATATATTAACCAAATAATATATTTTCTTTAACCCAATAGATCCAAAATATATTTATATTAACATAATATATTTTCTTTAAACCAGTAGATCCAAAATATGATTATTTCAACATTTAGCCAATATAAGAATTATTATTGAGACATTTTATATTCTTTTTTTCATCCTAAGTAGCAAAATGTGATGTGTATACCTAGCTTCAGATTAACCTAATTTCAAGTGTTTAATAGCCATATTGGACAGTGCAGATTTGGACCAACCTTCCCTTTGTAAACTACAGAAAAGGCTGGATAAAAATCTAAATGAAAACAAAAATCTAGAAAGTTAAGTTTATCACTGGATCAGATTTTACCTGAGACCATTGCCAAAATGGCTAATTTGATGGTTCCCAGGATCTCAGGAGAAAGACACTCAACCCAGGAACCTTACTAGATGGTCAGTCTAACAAGAAATCCGTCTTTCCCCATTTAAGCTAGAACACTAAAAGGCAGCTCCCTCTGTCTCACTCAGGGTGAGTCAGGAATTAATCCAGCCATGGGCTATGACTAGACCACTTCTGGGGTGGAAAGCTGCCATTAACACGTATATTAAAATCTTGTGATTCAAAGAAAAAAATCATAAATTATATACTTGAAATTGGATAATAATGAGGCTGAATATTAAAAGTTGTGGGATGTACAATCTCTCCCCCAGCAGGCTCAGCCTTGTCTGGTCAGTCCTGAGCAGGGTGGGTCTCTGCCCACTGGGGGGCTTATCACGTGGAGTTAATGTGAAATTGCATGTCTAGTGTTTGGAGGACTTACTCTCAAGTCTGAGCACCCACAGGATTTTTCCAGTGAACTCCAGCTCTCTCCTGCTTCCACCATGCTGGGCTGGTGGTCTGCTTGGGGTTCTGCCTGAGTATCCTAACTGGGGTTAGAGACTTTCCTGAGTCTCAGCCCACAAATCTCTTTCAAGTGAATGAACTTGTCCTTGGATTCCTAGACAAGCAGATAATCATCTTGAACTCATACATGGCCCCTACAAAAAAAAAAAAGAAAAGAAAAGAAAAAGAAGAAAAAATCCTTGTGGGATGCAGCTAAGATAGTACTTCGAGGAAAATTGATGATTTTAAATGCTTTTATTAATAAATAAAGGGAATATACTAAGACTCCAACCCAAGAAGTAGAAAAATAAAAAAGAACAAGTCCAAAGAAAATAAGAGGAAACAGAGCCCCAACTAAACAGGTAACTCCACTCTATGTTCCAAGAACAGACAACAGTATTCTTACACAAATTTTTTCACAGAATAAAAAAGAAGAAATGCAACTTCAACTCATTTTATGAGTTACTGTAACCTCAACTCCCATACTAGACAAGAGTAACGAATGTCACTTAAGAACATCAATGTAAGAGTTTTAAACTAAATGTTGCAAGTAAGATAGTCTCTTCATTCGTTCAACAGACATTTTTTGAAGACCAGCGAGGAGTCAAGCTTTGTGCAATGAGATGGTACAAGGTGAATAATACACACTCTTTGTTTTTAAGAAGCAGCTAATTTAATGGGAAGAGAGATGCATGAATAATTAGAATGCAATGTAATTGCTCTACTCAAGGTAGATAATGGGAACAAAGTGTAATGGGAACAGAGATCAGAATGTCTAAGTTTGCCTTGGTGAATTTTATTTTATTTTATTGTATATATATTTTATTGAAGTACAGTTTACAATGTTGTGTCAATTTCTGGTATACAGCACAATACTTGTCATATAGGAATGTATATATAGTCGTTTTCATATTCTTTTTCTCCATAGGTTACTGCAAGATACTGAATATAGTTCTCAGTTCTATACAGTATAAACTTGTTGTTTATCTATTTTACGTATATTAGTTAGTATCTGCAAATCTAGAACTCCCAATTTATCCCTTCCTTTCCCTTTCCTCCCTGGTAACTGTAGGTTTGTTCTCTATATCTGCATGCCTTGGTGAATTTTAGAAGGTCCCATTGGGAGATCCCTTGAGCTGTGGCTCTGGATAAGCAGGGGCTTGACAGGTAGAGAAGAGTTAGTGTTGGTGGACGTAGGGAGGAAAGCAGGGATGTAATTTAGAGTAATGTGTGTGTGTGTGTGTGTGTGTGTGTTTGATATGTGTTGTATATGGAGCCAGAGGAAAATGAAACAGACAAGGATGAGAAGAAACAGCAATTCAGAGGAGGGCTTGGAAGTTTTCCTCTTATTTAGACTCAATATATAGGGGAAAGAAATTAGTTAATACCTAAAATACTCTGAAATTAAAGTTATTAGAGACTACAGAATAAATGAGTAGATATAAAAATGAGTATAAGTTAATATTTAAGTTCACAGAGTTTACAGTGAATTAATTCACTAATCATAGTTTCAAATTTTCAATTTTGCTTGTGTATATTTTTACACATCTTATTGTTTCAATATATTAAAGTCCATCTATTAAAATATTTCTATCTTAATGAAAATAGAGAGTGAATTTTACTTTTAAGTTTAAGAATTACTTCAGGCCAAAAAAAAGTAAAATGTAATTGCTAAGATGCTATTATCACTTTCAAATTAGCTGAAATGCTTCAATAACTTGATTTCCAGTTGAAACTGTAGAGTTCATCAAATTATAATTAAGCTAATTACAGTGTTACACATTAGTGTTTCTTGATGGTTGAAAAATTGCCATTATGGAGAAATGAGCTTTTAGATAGTCACGCCTTTGGGCTGAACATTTATAGTAGCCTTAAGATATTTAATATTATTGTCAGTTTAGTGGGCATTGGCTTCTGTCCTTTAATTGGTTATCACTTTTGCCGGATTTCTGCAGGGATATATACTGAACAAATTATAAGAGGTAAGTTTTATGCTCTGTTGCAGATTTCTCGTTATTAATTTCCAACTTAACTTCCCTAGTGTGTATGACCTGGGTTCTTTAAAGTTGTTGAAAATTGCTTGAAGCCCAGCACTTAGCCTTTCAAGCTTTAGTATATTTTCTGTAAACTAGGGGATGAGGTGAGTAGAGAGGTTGGATCAGATCAGTGATTCCTAACCCCGATCACAGGTAAGAATCATCCAGGGAGGGTGATCTAAGTGGCACCCTGATTCCTTCCCCAGAGATTCTAGTTCCATAGGTCTGGGGTAGGTTCTGGACATTTTAAAACATGCTTTCCAGATGATTCTTGGGAAGTCAGCTGTGCATTGGAAACTGTTGAACTAGCGCTGCATTTTTAAAACTGTAGAACTGTGGGCTGTGGGCTGTGTCCTGTTAGAGCAGAGGATGGGCTGCCGTCTGTTTTTGTAAATAACATTCTGTTGGAACGCAGTCATGACCATTATTTACATGCTGTCTGCGGCTGCTTCCCTGCTGCAGCGGCAGAGTTGAGTAGACCTGACAGAGACCACATGGCTCACAGAGCCCCAAATATTTGCTATCTGGCTCTTTCCAGAAAAAATTTGCTGACCCTTCCATTAGCAGGTTATAAAATCATTTTAATAGGTTGTAATCAGTAATTTAAAAAACAAAATAGAAAAATAAAATCTTAAAGCACACTGCTTCTGCATTAAGTGTTGTTTCGTCAAACTTGCTGATATATCAGTATCTATGCTCATATATACCTATATGTATACACACCTATGTATGTATTTGTGCTTACTGGGAAAAATGTATCTCTCACTGTAAGTAGCAGTCAAAAAAGCTTAGAACAACCTAAACAATGTGATCTTGGATCCCTTCCATTTATGATCTCAGTCACTTTCTCTCAGTTGCTAGGGTGCCATGGCAGCGTGGATTGGGGTGGCAGGGAGGTGGGTGGGAGAGATCGCGGAGAAGGTGCTTTTCCTGACACCATGCTTCTGGGGGCTGCTTCCCATTTGGTAAGTCAGCATCACTCCCTTAAGGAAGGATTATGCCCAATGCCCACATTTAACCAAAATGTCATCGCCAGAAGTAGGACCAACTGGAGTTGTGTGGACGGTGTGAGGACATTTCCAACACAGCTAATACTAAACATACAGGGTTATTCTGAAGATTAAATGTGCATATAGTGCCTCAAACTAAGATGTACTATACAATAACAGGCGGCTACAGTTTTTCATCTGTAGCCTCTCATTCTTGTGGTTAGAATCCACACCCCAACCATAGGACAAGTTCCAGGATGTTAGCAACCACAGCACTGATTGTCACATCCTGTGAATGCACCAGTGGTGGCACAAAGACCAAGGGAGATAAACGCCAAGGCTAGAGCTAGGGAAGGAAAGATTAGGTTCAAATCATTGACCTACTGGGACAATTCTAATTTCTAAAATAATAGTAGTAGTAGTAATAATAATAATAATAATAATAATAATAATAATAATAATAATAATAATAATAATAATAATAATAATAATAACAACACCTACCCTATTTAGAATTCCTGGTAAAAATTTAATTTGCTAGCACTATGCCATGGTCTGAATATTTGTTGAAATACTCATCTCCAATACACCTTCATGGTATTAGGAGGCAGGCACTTTGGAGGTGATCAGGTCATGAGAGCACAGCCCTCATGAATGGGATTAGGGCTCTTTAAGAGACTCCAGAACACTTGTCTCTTCCAACACATGAGAACAGAGGGAGAAGATGGCCTTCTGTGAACCAGAAAGCAGGCTCTCTCCAGACACAGTGATGCCTTAATCTTGGACTTCCCAGCCTCCAGAACTGTAAGAAATAAATTTGTTTAAAATCCACCCAGCTTAGAGTATTTTGTTATAGCAGCCTGAACGGACAAAGACTATCAACAGCTAACTGCCATGACTAGGGAATTGGCCATCTGATTAATCAAGGATTATGGCTATAGAAACAAATAACTACTTTAAAGAATTATTATATAATAAAATATAATTTGCATTTTAGAGAGGAAGTAATTTAATATGATGATTCAGAAAGTCCTTCGGAATCAGGCAGTGTCTCAGGGTAACCATGGAGATGCATAAAAGTTTTGGTTACTAGTGATTTGCTTTTAAAAAGATGGTGGATAACAAGCTTTTTTTGGAGTTTAAACTCTGGTTCATTTGTTTCCTAATTTGGTTAGGACTATGCATATTTTTCCTTTATATATAGCCAACTGCAGGACTGAAGGGGACCCCAAGGTGTTCTGGTCCTGTGATCTGATGCTTGAATTACTTCCAACTTAGTCACCAAATATATACTGTACATACCATGGGCCAAGCACTGATCCATTCACTGGGATACACTGCTAAAAAAAACTTTGTTTCCACATGGAGTTCACATTCTCTCAGCCTCTGTATGAACCCTTATCTCAAAGGGGAACTCATTCAATGAAACAGCCCAGCATGTCTTTGGACAATGCATTTTTTTCAATTTTACTTGCTTATCTCATTTAGAATAGTTGTCCATCAACAGGTGAATGCATAAAGAAGATGTGGTACACACACGCACGCGCGCACACACACACACACACACACACAGGAATATTACTCATCCATAAAAAAGAACAAATTCTTGCCATTTGCAGCAACACGGATGGACTGGGAAGGCATTATGCTAAGTGAAATAAGCCAGACAGACAAAGACAAATACTGTATGATACTAATCATATGTGGAATCTAAGAAATACAACCAACTAGTGAATATAACAAGAAAACAGATTCACAAATACAGAGAACAAACTGTGGGGGGAGGGGCAAACAGGGGTTGGGGAGGGGGACATACAAACTATTGGGTTTAAGATAAGGACAGGGATGAAATGTACAATGGGGAATAGAGCCAGTATTTTGTAGTAACTGTAAATGGAAAGTAACCTTTAAAATTATGTAAACAATATTTAAAAAATTTTAAAGAGAACTAAGGCAAGTCCAACTCCCCGTGATGGTCCTTGAAATATTTGAATCAATTCTACATCCGGCCTCATCTCCTCCCATCTCTACCCCTCCCCCCAACCCTGAAGTTTCTCTTTTATAAGCTAAGACTCATCCACTCCCTCAACTATTCCTCCTGGGGCGGCGTCTTGAGCCACTTTCCACTGAATATGATAAAGACTGCTGTTCTCACAGAAGAGTGCCTTGCTAGACCAACTGGCCACTTACTGAACCGTTACCTCTCAGCTCCCAGTACACACTTTGATCGTCTGCTCTGTGATGCTGGGGTTGAGGTTCTGCAATACAAATTGCACTGCTCCCTCACCAGCTGGCATCCTGCCCGCTGTGCCAAGAGGGAAATTGGAAGGCTGGAGGGGAAGGCTCACTCTTCCTGTTTTGTTTGGCTCACTGTTGCTGCCAGCGTCACCTGGGTACCAGTTCTCACCCTGGAAGGGCCATCGGTCTCACTCTCCTGCTTCTTCCTCTGGCTCTCCCAGAACCAGCTCCATCACACTGGTCTCCTGGACCAGCACCCCTCCTCCAAGGTCAGAGTCCCAGCTCTGTGGGGGCCCTTTTCTGAGTCCCTGAGGATCTTCCAGGACAACTTCATCCTAATGGCTTCAGCCCACCTGATGAGGCTCCCAGATCTGTATTTCCTCCCCAAACCTCTCTCCAACATTGTCATGTATTTTATGAACAGCCTACAATCAATCACCTTAAACCCGTGATGCCCAAATATGAATTTGACCATAGTACTTTCCTTTTCATTCAGTAGAAACCTGGGGTTTTTCTCTCCTCCTCATTCTTCCACAGCCAGTCTCCAAGTGCAGGTATTTTCCCCTCAGTATTTCTCAGATCTGTTCCCTCATTTCCATTTCCACTAAAACTGCCCTAAAGAAGTCCCTCATCATCTATTGCTCAGACCCCATCAGCAACTTCCAGCTGTTCTCCCTGTCCTTAGATTTCTGCAAGTCAGTTCCACCCACGGAGGTCAAATCTGATGCCATTATTGGTCCTCTCCTGCTCAAGTTCCATCACCTCTCTCATTGTACTCCTTTTTTGCTTCAGCAACACCACGCTGTACCCACCATGCTGTTTTGCTGTTTTACCTTGCACTGTCACCTCTGCATGTCCCATACTTTGCCTGGCTAACAGCTTTAACACTCAACTCAAGGTCACCTATTCAGGAAGATGCCCCTGAACCTCCTCTACATCGTCCTTTCCTCTGTGCTTCCCACGTACTTGGCTGCATGTTTCATCACCGCACATAATGCTCTACATTACAATAACCTTTCTTCCTCACTAGACAGTAATCTCAAAGGACTTTTCCTAGATCACTCGCACTGGAAACAACACCTGTTCCACCTTTGGTTCTTAACAAATATTTATTCGTGAACTTCAAGGACTCATTACTCTGAGGATAAACTCAATTATGTTTTCACCATCAAGAATCCCCCCACCAGACGGAATATTACTTGGAAATAAAAAGAAACAAACTATTGATAACTACTGATACATGCAACAATTTGGATGAACCTCCAGGAAATTAGACTGAGTGAAAAAGAAAAAGCCACATACTGCAGGGTCCCATTAATATAATGTTCTTGAAATGACAAGGTCATGAAAATGGAGATAGATGAATGGTTGTCCAGGGTAAAGGAGGAGGTGGAGGTGGGGGGCAAGTAGGTGTGGCCATAGAAAGGCAACATGAGGGATCCCTGTTGTGGGTCCTTGCGATAAGAGAATGTTTTGGCATCTTGAATGTGTCAATGTCAATATCCTGGTTGCAATCATGTGCTATATACAGGTTTGTAAGATGTCATTACTGGGGGAAATGGGTAAAGGGTATGCAGGATCTCATTCTCTCTCTCTCTGTGTTTTTTTTTTTTTACAGTTATATGTGAATCTACAATTATCTCAAAATAAAAGGTTTAATTTTAAAAAATGAGATTCTGATCAGAAAGAATGTCAACTTCACACATTGTCCAAATGCATTCTTTTTATTTGAGAAGGACAATCTCAAGGCAGTGCCCTTTGGGAAAGGCATCTCTCTTCATCATGTACATCGAGATCAACCATTACTCTCGGCAAAGTACAAAAATACACGCATCAGTGACTCCCATACAATAAATACATAATCATGCATCCCACAATAAAAGGCACGGAAAACTGGTCACTTAGTAGTCATAAAAATTACCATCTACATTAACAAAGCCACCCAAATTATCAGTATAAGGAACTGTAACAATATATTCCAAAGGTGAAAACACATAGAACATCTTTAAAATAGTATGCAATAAATATCTCAATTGTTGTATAATATTTAAAAAATTATGCCATTGTAAACAGCATGTAAACAAACAAAACTCATGTTTTCTTACCATTATTAAAAGTAAATAGAGCCAAAGTTATCACCTCCGCTCTGTCAGGTGTATTTCTCTGGCAAGTGTGCTAAGCAGGTTAAAGTTTCACTCTTTTCTGCAGCAAACAGAGCCCATTGTGTAATAAAGAGATAGATGCGGTCTTGCATCTTTCAGATGCAAGTTTCAAAACAGACTTCCAAAATGTAGCGAATTCTTAGTATAAGTAACATGGCAAAGGCCAGAGTACAACTATCTTTCGCAACTTAAGGGATAAAAGGAACTATACTGTTAGGTTTTTCAACTTGATAAATAGGAGGCAAATAATGACTGATTATCTTTATGGAAAGGTAAGATGAATATGCTGAATATAAGGGCCAAGTATCCAGCCTTCTGAGCCTCCTTCTCTTGCAGACCTTTTGCAACATCGAACAGAGAGCAAGGCTGTATCAAATTAAAAGTCTGCTTTTGCTGGAGAGCTTAGCAATGGCTGATACTTTATAATGATGGGAAACAGTGACTTCAAAATATGCCTATCAAAATGTAAATATAGATACAAGTAAGGTTTTTTTTCATACTTACTGACAAGACAGTTTTTTTCCTTCTCTTAAAGGAACCCTATTGTCTAACCATCAATAAATATTCAGAGGTTAATTTTTTTATAACTCAAATATTTTTGTTTTGTTTCATCTATATATTAGTGCATTGAGCCACACAAATATGAGTAATATATTTACTATATGCTTAGATAAGTATGTTACCTGTTGAATATTATTACTCCCTAATCCCTGTTAAAAATCAGAGGTGGAATCATCAACCAATACATTCAAATGGAGCCTTTGAAGTACATCAGCATTATTTGATAACTTTTTTTCCCTCTATTGTGGGTTCCCATACTTCGTATATGTTGGTGTCTGTGGTATTAATGAGGATATGTGCCTTCTTAAAATGAACTCTATCCTTCTTAAAATGAACTCACAATTTAACTTGTGTCCTTCAAATTCATCGGTCCCTTGGCTCACATGTAGCACCTATGGTTGCGGAGCTGGGATCTATAAGATTGATGAAACATGTACTTGACAAATGGTCAAAAATTATTTGTGGTTGACCTGAAAATACAAAAACTGTGGACATAAAAACGGGGTTACCTCTTAATGACACAGAATGTAGTTTTTTGGGTGGAAGATGACCACTTCTCTGAAAAAAAAAAATACTTGGTTTAAAAACATGTCCTCTCAATTTCTTTTTTTTTTTCAATTGAAGTATAATTGATTTTCTCCTCCTCCCACTTTCTTAAAGAGACTGTAGAAAAATAATTATAAAAATGAACTGGAACTCTATCAGACAAGAGCTATGAGTTATTTTGTTATCTCCAGGACTAATCAGGTGCCAAGGGTAGAGCAGGTGGAAAAATGTCTAATAAGTGAGTGAAGTAAGAAGCCATTAATTTAATTACACGCATTTTGGATTCATTTAGTTTTTAAAATTATTTAACTTTAAAGGGCTTTGGGTGTTAACCTTTATCATAATTTGGAGACATGTTAGAAAGGCTTTACAAAAATCACAAAAGAATAACAGACCCTCAGGTAATAGTTTTTAGTCTTTATGTTCTATGTGGGGTGATAACAATGACCAATGAGTCTTCTTACATTTGCATAATAAAAAATGAAATAATCATTAACTACAAATGACCTGAAATCACACATGTTCAGTCTCTATCTCTGGTTGAAAATTATTTTTCAGAAAATTTCACCTTCATTACTGTTTTTTATTCTTTCTCAAGTCTCATTATTTTGTGGAGGTAATCAGTGTATGTCTTTATGTAGATTGTATAAACTGATTATCTGCAAAAGAGAAAGATCATCTTTAGGGCAATATTTATGAATGATAAGAATTTGGCAGTTATGTGAAAATTTTATAAACCTCAATTTTATCTTTTTTTTAATATTTATTTATTTTTATTATTACTATTTTTAAAGTGGAGGTACTGGGGATTGAACCCAGGACTTTATGCAAGCTAAGCACACCCTCTACCACTGAGCTATACCCTCCCCTCTAAACCTCAATTTTAGAAACAAGAATTCAGATTTGGTAACTATTTCTGATTAACAGCTAAGAAATAATTATCCTTCATGGAGCAACTGCTCTTCCCTGCTGCCTCTCTTCTGTTGGGTTTCCACAGAGTGCCTGTGTGTTCCTGAATACACACACCCCTCATGAGGCCTCTCTGGGAAGTCTATGCGTCCATTTGTGAAAGTATAAAAATACAGAGATACATGAGTTCTATATTAACTTCATTCATTCAAAAACATTTACTAAAGTCCTAATATGTGCTAGGCTACAAAGACAGAAAAATTCAGTGGCAGAAAGGCAGATATATATACTGAATTATTGAAATGTTATTTTAATAGAGGTTTCAAGAGACTATGGAGCATGGGAGAAATACTTAACTCCACCTGGGGAAGCCAGGTAGAGGGTCCCACAAGGTAAAATTTGAACTGAGTCTTGAGTGAGTTGATCTATGCCATGTGATTATGCCAAAGCACTGAACTGTGAGTAGTTCCAAATTCCTGGATTACAAAAGGTCTCTAGAAGAAATGACAGGTGAGGATGCTACAAAGGGTGGGAAGAGGTAAGGTCACAGAGGTCCTTATCCATCCCGCTAAGGAGCTGGGTTGCTATGCTGTAAAGAAAGGAGCGTCTAGTTAAGAATCTTTAGCAAAGGGATGACAAAACAAATTTGTGTTTCAGAAAGACCACGGTGTCAACCACGTGAATGATGGACTTGAGGTAGGGGAGAATGAAGGGAGGAAAACTAGTTGCTGAAAAACTACGGCAAAAGCATAGGAGAGAAAAATGGTGAAGGTTTGTACTGATAAAGGCCTGAACCGAGGCAATGGAATTGTCGCTTTGCTTTACTGCAGCTAATTAGAAATAGACCATAAAACGCCAATTCAATTTTTGAGATGGACGAAAAATGAAATACGCAACTGCACGAATACTAAAAAAACCGTCTGATGTAGAAAATGCTTTTGCTTATACAATTCAAAACCAAGATTAGGTTAAGCACTTGTTTTGTTCCATATTTTAGCTTCTGAGTGTCCTGGCAGAAGAACATAATCACATAATGTTGCTATGAGAACTGTGTCATCTTTCAAGAGCTTTCTGAAAGCTTTTCAAATAAAAGGAGGCGAGGAAACAAAAGAACTGCTCAAGTTTGCACTTCCTTCATCCGCATCATTATGTATATGAACAAACTGCTGCACAGTGGAAATCTGTAAACAGGGCAGGTTCCAATTAAAATTATAATTAATTTTAATTATAAGAAGGTCATCTGTATATCAGGTCATGGCGGGAAGCAAGTTCCCAGAAAAATAATTTCTTCCTGTCACGGTACCAAATCATTCTGGGATCATCATTTAGAGCTGTCATCATGAAAACTAAGTTGTATCATTAAGACAGATCAAAATACACGTTTATGAGTTCTGATTCAGTATCTTCCCTCATGTCATGCAGCTTACACCCTCTTGCAATTCCAACTTTTTGGGGGTAAATGCAGCAGGAGCTCTAATTTATCAGATTAAGCTGTAATAAATACCAGATGGAGCAAAGAAATTTTTAAGTCAAGGATCAGCTAGTGACTGAATTCAAATGTCAGGTAAAGTCAATATTCATTTACCCTCATCTACATTTAATAATTTTAACTAGGTTATTCTAATTTCTTTTCCGTAATTGTACTCGGATTTCCATTATGGTAATAATTAAGACATTTTCTAGTTTTGTTTCTTTACAGGAAGTTTTGAAGATACTTTGCATGGGAGAGTACCATTCCACAGCCAGAGAACGTAGCTAGAGATCCATGCTTCAGCTTAAACAACAAGGGAACCATTCAGAATTCACTTAGTACAGAGAGTAAGTAACGTCACAGGGGGAAACAAGGTAAGGGAGTCCGGTATTCCTTTTTTTAAAATGTTGATTTAAAGAGACATATTCCTCTTTGGGTTGTTAATTTCAGAAAAGACGTGAAGGTCTTGATTAAAATATATATTTTTTATTGTATATATTCAATTATATATATATGTTTTACTGTTATAAAACGCTTGTCTGGGGAATAGTGTAAAAAACTTAAATTACTGTAAATTTCTGCAATTCTTAGAAGGGAGTTTTTCATCTGTCCTGAAACAAATAACACGAAACTGCAGTACACAGATAAAGATGGCCATAACCTACTCTGGTGCAGACAGTACTAATGTGACTTTAGTCTCATTTTTAAGATGAACATCGAGGGGTGCTAATTTGGACTTTCAATTTTCATGCTATAGTCTGGGAAGCCTTTCTTTCTATCTAAAACGACAATAGGAAAGAAGCAGTAAATTTAGGTATGATTCACACTTTACAGTTCCTTTGGTACGAGGAAAACGACCAAGTACATATAACTGGTAACACTGTGTGCCATTTCTAATTAGGGAAACCGAGGCACTAAAACATATAGCTCATAGAAAGGACATGAGTCAGTGCCAAAGTCAGCGGTGGAACCCAATTAACCTAAACCTTACTCCCATCTCCAGCATCACAGAGTTCAGCTGTTTATAATATTGTACATTTTAATACTTTTGCTGTTTCAAATGAAAGGAATCATTGCTAACAAATTTCAAGGCTTAGAAGGTTCATGAAAATCTCTTTACGCTGTATGGTCTGGTCTGATCGACATTTACCAGCGTTCTCCGGGAGCTCGCCAAGCCCTTCAGACTTTCTGTCCGTGTCACTCACTAAGTTGACAGACTACAGACCTTGTGTAATGAACACAAATGATCAGGTCATCCTTACTACCTGCTTAACTAACTTCTAGATTTCAACAGTAGAATGGGCTCCCTAAACTCACTGGTTAAGGAGGTAACTAGGTTTATTTATTTATATTTAGAGGAGGTACTGGGGATTGAACCCAGGACCTTGTGCATACCAGGCATGCGCTTGAGCTACACCCTCCTCCACTCACTAGCTATTTTGAAAAGACTTTACCTGTGCGGCATTTTTTTGTTTCTGTGGTATGTGCTCATGATGCATCTCACACGTTTTGCATTTCCAGGATGTAAGATGTCTACGTTCAACCTCTTCATTTCCAAACCTTTCCCAAATTACCAAGCTCCATTTCCCTTTAATTCCCATTTAATGTTTCTCATATATTTTCTTTTTGCCTGCCTTCGATAATTGCTTGTGCAACAGTAAAATTAATATAAAACTCTGTCTTTAAAATGATAGTCAATTAATTCTTCATCTTCTACTACAGCTCTTAAATAGTTTACAATTCATCTACTGCTCACACTGTAAGACAATGAAACCGTTGGATTTCGGGCTTGTTAAAGTGATTTCTTTGGTATACGATACGGCCTGATGTTAAATCAGAACAGTTATTTTTCTGCCTTGAAAATGTGATTTCATTCTGTGTGGTATGTTGCACCATTAAATTTTAAACTTTGGGTTTTTTTAAACAGTTGAGTAGAGACTATTTGAAAATAGAAGTAATTCAAAACTCAAATAAAATCCCATTGACTTAACTGACAGAAATGAACCATTATCCCTCGTGGTTATTATGACTAACGCAGCCCAGAGTCAAGTGCAAACCTGTTAAGAATATACACTCTGAAATTTAGAGCTGCAGATATGGGATATTTAGGGAGGAGGGGGTCAAGATTCGTCATGTTCATTTGAATGTCATATTGGCAATATAACCACTGAGCTCTCTTTTACAACAAAAATTGAAAGTTTACCACAGAAAAGAAGCTCTGAGTTGAAGATAAAATATATAGAGACAAAATATAGCATGATGAATCCCTTGGCTACATTGAATTCTTAATATTGGTGATTTCATTTTGGCTTTATGCCTTTTTCCATATTTACTTTAAACAGGAAAATTATTTTTTAACCAAATGCCTATTATTTTTCAGTTATCTCTGATGGTAGAAAAAAATACCATATTTTACAAGGAAAAAAATTGGGCATCTGTTTGACAGAAACGAGTACTTCAAGTACACAAGTAAATCACTGACAGAGCTATTACATTCTAAGCAACAGCAATAACAAAGAAAAGAGCTAGAATTGCATTTTGTATAAAGGTTAAATTTCACCACATAATAAATAAATGCACTGATTTATACAACGTGTAAAAACCTTCTACTGATGATTATGTATAATACTGTCTGTTTTGACTTTGCTGATATCAGCACTGCCTCGCATAGAGATTCAAAGGTAAAATTCTTGCTCCCAAAGCCACAAAATATACAAAGCTGGTTGGTTATTAAATATTTTGTCTGCCAAAAGCCCTGCAAACTAAAATACATCTTGGCAGTTTGAGTCACCAGCATGATAATTCTCTTAATATAAAAAGATAAGAAAGATTTTAATATGAAAATTAATAAAACCAGTAAAAGGAGAAACTTGTTGTATAAATAGACATTTTAACGTAAAAGTGAGTCTTTCATCTCACCTAAGAGGAAGAAAAAATTCAATACAACTTACTTGAAGATCTGAAAATAATTATCATATTTTCCCAGCTCTAGATAAATATATTACTCCCATTTATTAGTCATCTTCAATATACAATATATAACTCACAAAACTGGGAATGTTACAACACCAAAACCTTTCACAGCACTAGTTACCAGTTACCAGAACTGTAGGAACTCTTTAGCTACATATCAGCTTAATACTTAGAATACAGAAATAGATATGGCTAAGCTGTGGTAAACAACAGTGCAATCAAACAGGAAGGACCACAAAATATATTCATTTTCCTTTTTAGCTTGTATATCTTAACTGTATTACCTACTTCAATGGCATTATCAACTGAGTATGAAATTTATTTTAATCTATTTAAAAAGTAACCCTATGTTCCTTTAGGTTTGGTTAATTTACTCTTGAAATGCAGTTCTATGAAATAACCAGACTATTTCATAAATTCCTATACAATGAATAACTTGCAGATAACATGAAATATTTTATGTGGCGTTTTTACGATTTTTAAGTAGTGGTTTGGTTTCTATTTTCCAACTAAAACTTGGAAGTGCATAAAATTTAAAGAAAGAGGATATAAATATATGTAAGTAGAATCTTAACTACATAAAAGGAATTAACCTGTTCACCTATATTAGTAATAATGGGGTTTTTCCTTAGACATCGTTACTGAGTTCAATGCAGTCTCAGTTACTCTGTTAAACTTCCTTTCCTGAAAATAACAGAAAGAAGTGTACAAATGGGTACAGTCCAGCTGTCTTTTATCGCTCTTCTCTGTAATGATAAACCTTTACAGTTTTTTAAATTCTACGAGAAGTGTCTTTAAACGAAATTTGGAGAAAATAAAGAGAAAACAGTAACGAGAAAAATTAACGTTTTGTGGATGATCAAAACCAATAATCATTGCCTCTTTAAAGTTTTACTTGTTTCTTTAGGAAGGCATCCTATTGCAAAGGCAAGATATTAGCCATCTGACACAGGGATTGCTCACCAAGAGTCACTGGGGAGATGACATTGCAGACAGACAAGTCCCAAGCCCCATGCACTTGGTGTGGGCCAGTGAGAGGAGTGGCCTGGCAGCCAAGCCCTGGACACCACTCAGGAAGCTATTCCACTGACCAATGGTTAATGCTGAGGAATTGTCCCTTCTCACTCTTTTCAGCTAATTTAAAGAACTAGGTGTTTTAAAACTGCCACTTTACCATCAATCTCTAGCCCCACCGCTTTTATCCAGTTTGCATCTGAAAAATGCAAGATAAGTTCACTTGAGGGGGAGGGAGCAGGGGAGATCCTAGGTGTCAAGGTTGCGAAATGTAATGTTTTTATAGCTTAGTGAAAAGTGACATCGGTAAAGAATTCACATCTGTACAATATAAAAGTCCACTATCTTGTCAACCCAGAGATAACAGATAATTTACTTTAGAAATGATGTAGAGAGGTTTCCACTCTAATTTTTTAAGTCATAGCTTTGCATGAATATTTCCTTCCTCAATTCCTTTTAAAAATAACTACTATGGAGACTAAAGTAGTGGGTTCTTTATTAATTTAAAATTGGCTAAAGAATCTCTAGGCAGTAAAGTTTTGGTAAATTATATCACTATGTAAAAATTAAGGATTATTGACCATCTGTCATTGGGAAAAGACCTTACCATAAATTAAATAATTTATGTCTTGAGGGTCAAAAATATATTATTTTTCAGGCACTACTTTAGGGAATTATTAACTATCAGAAAATCAGGATAAGTTAGCATAATAAGAAAGCCAGGTTTTAGTCTAGCAAAACATGCCCCCTTAGAGGGCTTTAATGACACATTCACTTTACTTCTAATCATCTTGGGTCTCTCTCTCTTTTTTTTTTTTCACGCCTAATGATTCATTTTACATTGTGCTGCCGTGTGTCCTCAAGCATGAGCCATGTCAACAGGATCACCTACTGATAAGAGGAAGTGAAAAGTGCAAGTTGTTGGAGACTGACCCGGTCTTTACTTATCTCAGTACATACTCTTCTGAAATGCTCCCTCTGACTTAAGTTGTGAACAAATGAGAATGTCACATGGGCAACAAAGTGAGCAAATGCAGGTTGTAAGTGACTTAGACATGAGGTGAGGGGCTGGAGAGAGGCCAAGCTATGACAGTCAATCTCCCATGTTCCACCTTAGCTACCAAAATACATACTGGGTAGGGAAGGCTCATCTAGAACCAGAATTAGGAAAAAAAGATTAAGAAGAAAACTCAGCTGGGTGATGAGTGAATGTCGGCTTATTTCTGGGGTCAGCTGGAGAAGGGATAGGAAACGGTTGTGGAGTATGCTATTCTGAGGACCTCTGAAGACCTCAGATCTCTCCTATCTAGGTGAGATAAAATATACTGATGCCAGTGCTAATGACCTGATGAATCTTATTAAAAGGAAGATTTTTGACTCAACAGGTCTGGAGTGGACTAAGATTCTGCATTTATTTCTATAAGCTCCCAGGTGATACGGATGCTGCTCGATCATGGACCGCATTTTTTTGAGTAGCAATGATGTCAGCAGTGCTATTCAGGAGAATTTTTGCAGTGATGGAAATATTCAACACTGTTATTGAGCACTTGAAATATGGCTAGTGCAACAGAGAAACTAAATTTCTAATTAAATTAATTTAAATTTATTTTTTTTCTTTTTCTTTCTTTTTTTTTTTTTTTTGTGGGGGGAGGTAGTTAGGTTTACTTCTTTATTTATTTTTAATTTAAGAGGTACTGGGATTCAAACCCATGACCTCATGCATGCTAAGCACGTGCTTTACCACTAAGCTATACCCTCCCCGCAATTAGTTTAAATTTAAAGAGCCACATGTAGCTAGTGGCTACAACCTAGGACAGCACAGATCTAGACATTCATGGATCACCTCTTCCCTCAGCTAGAGCAATATATGTCCTGGTCCCCAAATTATTTAATCCTTTCATTCATTTAGATTGGCAAGTGTCCTTTTATAAAATGCAAACTGTAAACTTAGTTTATTTACATTGTTTTCTTCCTAATACTTGGCGAGATGACCCACAAAGGGGGCTAAGGTAAGGAGACAGAAAAAGAGTCATTTTCTAGTGGGACAGTGGATGAGGAAAGGATGGTACCTGGCAGTGAGAATTTGAGCAACCATCAATGTCTTGGGCAGGTGGAAAAACGGGAAGCCAGGAGGTGAGAAAGAAACTCAGAAAGTGAGGTGGAAAGACACAGAAGAGAAAAACTGAGCATGCCAAAATTTTATTTAGGTCTGACCCTGTTCCCCTCTCTCTTGAAAAGCAAGTTCTTCCTCAGGAGAATGAGCAGGGAAAGAAAAATGAAAGAAAGTGGATGTGGCTGTGACTCCCCTCCAGCCCTCCCAAATGATCCACGTGTGGGACAGCCTGGTGGGGGAACGAGGAGCAATTGCAGCTGGCTAGCTGGACCGGACTGAGCTTCTCACCTCAGCTTACATGTGGATCAAGGCACAGAGGCCCCACCTGCGCTCCCCAGAGCTGTGATCCAGTCCCATGGGGAGGCCCCTCTCACTTTCGTGGTAGTCCCATCCAGTGTAAGAAGCTGGCTCCTCCGTGAGGCTGACAGTGGCCTACCAGGCTCCGAGGGCACCGTCCTGGCACACAGGTGTGAGTGAGGTCATGTGGGTCCTACACAGCCATTCACAGACAAAGCTACAGGGAAAGATGCTTTCATTTAACCAAAAAAATCTCAAAATTGTGATTTTAAAGAATTTTCCTCATCCAAAAGCCATTTTGCAGGAAAATCTTAGCTAAGGATCCCCTTAGCTAAGGTTTAGCATATATATGACAGGTTACTTAGGAGAGAAAAATCAACATCAAATTTAAAAATTCTATCATTTATATCTCACTCTTAAATTCTGAAACATGTGATAACTTGAGAATCTTTCCTATTGGCAAAGGGGTATTTTGGGGCAGTGAAAATCAATAAAGATTTCTTATTAATTCATTCTTTCCTAGGGTTCCTTGCCTTCACCTTTCCTTTTTTTTTTTGGTAGCGCTGGTCAGGGGTTGGTGATCTCAGCAGAGTTCTGAGCTCCTGGTGCCCCCTATTTTGATCTCAATAGGGAAGTGCCTGAAAGCACAGGACATTTTGCGGTGGTGGGGGCGGGGGCTAAAAAGGGACTGGAGAAGAAATACCTTTGATTCCATAGGTGTGGATAACATTAAAATTATTACGGGAGTAGCCTTTTGCTCTTTTAAACTCCTTGATATAATTCCCTTTGGAAAATTTTCATTTATTCACAATTTAGACAGGTAAAATATATGGTCAGACACACTTGGTCAGGAACCCATCAAGTTCATTTATTTCTAAGAGATCCCAATTTTCTGATTTTACTAGTAAATAGCCAAGTTATAAGTCAGAATAAAGTGTCAACTATTTAAACCCTTTTGATATAATTAAATTATATGTCTGACAATAGTTCGTTTTAAATGTTTTCCCATCAATATTTCTCTTTAAGCCTTTGGTAAATAAATGTCTGGAAAATATCAGTGAGAGTATATGTCAGATTACAGGTTTGCAAGTGTGAATGTACATAGAAGTGTATATACACATATATGTGTACATGTATATACGTGCGTATGTGTATCTATTGAGCACCTACCTAGAAGGCTACGTTATGGAAATTGTCACCACTGGGTCAGTATCTGGTTTACTTTACATCTATAGAAGATTTTCAAATGTTATAATTAGTTTTTTGGCATAGAATGTCTAAAAGTTTATTGAAGGATATTTTTGTGACTTTTTGATACGTATGCCTTTGGCTTTCAAAGATTTTGATCATTGTAATGTTAAGTTCTAATGAGCTACACTGAAATGTAGTGGTTTAGCAAAAGGAAAATAATATCTCCCTGATAAGACACAAGAATTAAGTGAGATAATAATAATGGAAAGCCCTTAAGAAAAAATTAAAACCTCTTGTTGGGAAGTTTGTATCAGGAGTCACTTTTCTAAGTGGGCGAGTCTTGGGGACCAATCAGTAAACAAATTCCAGTTGAGACCTTGGGGAAATTTCTGGATGTTAACAGTCTACTATATTATAAATGCAAACAGAGTATTAAAGAATTATTAAACTGAAATGAAAATAAAAACGAAATGTGGGAATTTTGGTTTGGAGAGCTACAATAATTTTTGTTAGGCAACAGAGCATATAATTTTATGAAAATATCCAGAGAATTTTCTTAATGTGCACACCTACTGTTTATGATCTGTTGATATAAAATTAGCTTGCATAATATGTAAATCATTTGTTGATTAGGGCACAGACACATGTTTACAAATTCTTAGATATAGAATGTTGATGCAAAATTCCACATCAAAGAACAGAAAAGTGCCTTTAACCAACAAAAAGGTACTTAGGTAGTAATAAATTAAATTCCATTAAAACTGACATTAAAGCTAAGTATTACCATGTTAAATGTGACATGCAAAAACCAGAAAGACAATTCAGGCAGGAACATCGTGCATTAAGATTTGCATTCATTTGTAGTATTTGAGGGGTTTTCACCATATTCTTTGACCACTGAGCGTTAGGAATCTGAGGTGATACCAATTCAAATCACAATTTAATGTACATCTTAGTCTTCTAGCCAATGATTTTAGGAGGAAGCCAACGCCTCCAATAATGAAATCTAAGTACTTTTAACCACATAGTTACGTGGTTGCACAATAAGAACGTTCCATCTGGCCACGTTAAAGGAAAGTAAACATTCTACAATTCCATCTCTTAGACAACGCAACTGTCTTCAGATTCCTCCTACCTTTTTACTACTCTGAGCATACTTGAACGCGTCAGGTTTGCACAATAAGAAAATGGCTTCGTGGAATGTATTTTTTGGCACAAAAAATTTTTTCTAATACCGCAAATCAAAACTTTCGCCCACGGCAAAATGTCAAGCCCTAGAGGTGCCTCAGCGGTGCTTACTCATCTAGGCAGAAAACTGCAAGAACAGCCAAAGTGCTTCCGAGAACTTTGTATTAAGTAGCGATTACTTCCCTTCCAAGGAATAGCACCAATTTGATTACACCTCAGACTGGGGAGTACTCCTTCCAAGCTCTTTAATTCCCTGGAGAATTCGCTTCATATGACCCACCTTCGGTATCCCCAGGTCCTAAAAAAAGAAAGAAAGAAAGAAAGAAAGAAAGAAAGAAAGAAAGAAAGAAAGAAAGAAAGAAAGAAAAAGAAAGAAAGAAAGGAAGGAAGGAAGGAAGGAAGGAAGGAAGGAAGGAAGGAAGGAAGGAAGGGAGAAAGAAGGAGAAAGAAGGAGAAAAGAAAGACAAAGAAGTTTATTGACAAGAGAAAACTGAGGATTAAATATTTAACTAGCAAATAATCGTGTTTAGTTCATTTTAGTTTATATTCAATGCCCGACATTAAAAAATTACCAACCAGTAAAGAATTACATCTTACACAAACTCTTAAATACAACACTTTCATAAATTATATATGCTGGCAGTTCTTTAAGAGTCAAGATTACTCTCTCCTTTTTATTCTTTTTTTTTGTTGTTGTTGTAAAAAAAAAATCACAGAGCCTTTTGGGATCTCTGAGAAAAGTGACATGTGACACCAGGGCATCCACAATTAGTCTTAAAACAACTAAACATTCTCTTGCTAAAATATTAAACTTACAAGTGAGGCCTAATCCTAAAGGAAGACACCAGGGACTATGACTTAAATTTGGGAAGGAAATGCATTTGCACTTGCATTTAGCATCTTCGATTTGGGTGAAATATTTAAATTTTCTTTATAATTTGCAATGGGTAAGTGTAAAAAATTAAACATAGGTGTCTGTGGGCTGATGCTTTTCCTTAAAGCATGTTTGGTTCCTTTTCCCTTAGAACTCTTCTTGTTCCTTAAAGAATTATCTTCCTAGAAAAAAACCAAGAAGCCAATATTTAATTTTCGGAAATGGATGGTGACCGCTGAGCGTCCAGCACGGAGCAGGTCCTCGGCAAATACTTGTTGCAGGAATGAATGAGATGCAACCAAGAGAGCCGGCATAGTCACTGTCCAGAAAACTAAAAGAGAGGGTGAAGGCTTCTACTCAGTAAAGCTTCTTTAAGCATAATGGGCATAATCAGTTTGCTAAATACGTGAAGTCAAATAATTTCTTCACAAAACAGAGTGCGATAAATTTGAAAATTAGTAAAGCAGCCTAGAAAATAAAAGGTACCACAAGATTATCTGTCTGAAAAGATACACACACACACACACTCCACTCTCTCTCTCCGCCATATACCTTATGAGCTCTTTGAATTCTGCACCAGCAATGCTACTGATGATTTTGAATCCTTCTGGAAAATACTCTTTCCATAGCCAGTGCTCTTTTCTGAGATAATTTATTTCTTGAGATAATCTCAGAGTAACGTTTTTACAATACTTAAATGATCCTGAAAAATATCTGCTCGTACGACACCAGGTCATCCACAGTCTTAAGGCAACTATACATTTCCCAAGGGTGTGCTAAAATAGCAATCTTAAAATAATACTAGAGAAAAATAAAAATGTAAATGCATTTACAGTGGTGCTTAGATTCTTTGATATGAGTGGAATATATAAGTATTCTTTATCCTTTGTGATAACACAGCTATCTGATTAAGACATTTATTTAATGTGAAATATTTTAGTTTAAGCCATATGTACACTGTATCCTTAAGAATAAAAACTTCTTTGAAGGACGTAGACTCTACTCAGAATTCCTATTTTAGTGTTATGAGACAAATGTTTTCCCTAGAGTTACACTAACTTCTTAGCTATATTTTCTTCAGTGTGAGTTCACTATTTCCATGTCGTCCAGGAGTTAGGCTGTGATAAAGTTATGCCATGACATTTGTTACATATTTCTTATTTTTATCACATTCTTTAGTATTGGCTTTTTCTTTCTTTGGACAAATGGTTTGATTTTGCAAATCCTTTTGTATATACAATTTTCCAAATGGAGAAAATGAAAAACCAAACATACAGAACTCCCATGTCTTTACCCTTTTCTTTGGTATCCCTCTCTTGTTCCTACTGCCTTCCAGGACGGAGAATAATGCAACCAGTTTACTTGTCTGTTAAAGCACACTGGAAACATTTTCCCTTTCCCACCTTTAGACTGTCACATTGCAATCTCTAGTTGTTTTGGTGATAAGGAAGGAACACGAGCCAAGATCTGAGCAGGAGTTAACCAGCTGATGGGGAGGGAGAAGCACACCCTAGGAGGGTTACACCCCTAAGGTGAGAGAGGTTAGTATTTTTAAGCAAATGATATAAAACCAGGATGGAAAGGGTATATATAGCCCAGCAAGGGCCAGTGACTCCACAGCAGGCTGAATACACAGGCAGAACCTTGTAGGTGTCCCATAGATTTGAGTCTTTATTGAACTCAAATGGGGACCCACTGTTTCAAGCAGAAAAGTGATATAAGTGATGCTAAAATATCACTCTGGCTGCAATGTGGATAACGGACTAGGGAGGGCAAGCGTAGCGATGGGAAGGCCAGTTAGGAAGCGACTGACTTTACATAGGAACAAGGACTGTGGAAAGGAGAAAAAGAAATGGATGGAGATTAAAACTGAACTGACTTTTTGATGGATTTAACAAGTTAGGGGGAAAAGGATAAGGAAGAGGAAGGTGCTAAATACGACCTCAGGTTTCTTTGGCTTGGGTACCTGAGTTACTAAGATGTAGAGCCCCGAAGGAGGGGCAGGATGGGGTTAGAACAGGGGGGCAAAAGTTTGTTTTTGGACATGTTAAGATGGACATCCCTGTGTGACAGCCAAGGATCGAGTAGAGTTGGTGATACAATTTTAATTTTACAAATGAGGTCAGGGCTGGAGATATAACCTTGTGAACCACTGATACATTCCTAGACAGTATTTGAAGCAACGGGAATGGGTAGGGTTATCTAAGGAGTAGGGAACCCTTCACCCAGCTTTAGACACTTTCCTCTGGAGGGTTCGTGCCTTCTAACAGCTACAACCACAGAGAACCGGGGCAGCTCATTCCCTGGTTCGGCTTTGGTCTACTGAAGGCTCCTTCTGTAAAATTACTTTTCTTTCCCACTGCCCCACAACCTGTTTTAGAACCAAAAGAGTTAAAACGGACTGTGTCAATACAAATTTCTGAAAGAAAAGTTTCTATTAGAAGAATGCAATCTGCATTAAAAAGAAAAACAGAACAAAAAAGTCCCATGAAAAGCTAAACAGAACAAAAAAGTCCCATAGAAAAGCTAAAGTTCACTAAAATAATTCTGAATCATCACTTTTTCAACTCTTATTTTTGCCCCAGCCAGGTCCTATCAGTCTAACTTTGACTTTCACGTGTGAGCTTGTTTTTCATTCTGCAAATATTTGCTTCACTCATTGTGTACATTTGTATGTTTATATACATTTGTATGTACATGTATATAACAAATGCAAATATATTTATACACACATATGGTCTTTTCCTTGAAAGTATGCTTATTTGTGGCAAATAAAATTAAAGCTTCTAGAGGGCAGATGTCACCTAGAGAAGCTGGCATAATATATTAATCGGTAGCTATTCAGTAAATATCGCTGCCCGCCAAGGATACCAGAAGCCACACAAATATGTTGGATGAAATGATCCTTTACATTCATTTTCATTTTCATGTTAAGTTTTGACATCAATTTGCACTTTAAAAACTAACACTATATATTTTAATATGTTCCAGATTTGGGACTCTCAACTAAGGTAATTAGTTAATCTTATTTTATTATTATTCTGGCTAAAAATGCTTAGTTATAACTGGTGTCTACAGGGGATGTGTGAGAACTGTATGACTCTGCTTTATAAAAGTCTATACACGACCCATTATGTATTTAAAGATTCCTGTTAACATACTTGTAGATAAAGGCACAACCATTCATGAATTCATTAGGAATTTACCGTCTCATAATTCTATGTAATGTAGAATTTGGTCTACAGGAAAGGAATCAATCCAACAAGTGTTGAAGGCTTTTTCACTTGCTTATTAAGTCAACCTGAGAATTTTTAAATGGCAGCATGTGATAAGAAAATCCTACATCTAACCCTAGGACAGAATAGGCTCCTTTGAGCATTTCTACTGCTGAGTCTCCACCCAAAGAATAAAAGGGAATTGCTGTAGACCATGAATGAATAGTTTTCCTTCCCTGTCATAAAGGACAGATAAGTTTTGGGCTGCTTTCCAGCAAAAGCAAGGCATAGTTTTTACTTCATTTACTAAAAAAAAAAATACCATTTTTGAGAAGAATACAATTTTAACAGTAAATTGTGGGAAGGAAAATTGAATTTATTTGTCTAGCTGTCCATGTGACCTCTGAAAGGTCAATTTAGAAATGCAACGAAGCCCTAGGACTATAAGTAGCCACTGCTCTAAGTCTCTCATCTAGTTCCATATATTAGAAAGGCTTTGTTCTTGGTATTGAATTACTTTTTGAGTTGTTAACTTTTTATTAGATATTTTCAGTCAATTTCAGCCACAAAGATCATCTTTTATGTTGATCCAATAAAATGAGCTGATGGAAACATGACCCATTTGGAAATATTAGTACAGGAAGAGCCATACCAATGGAGGCACAGAAAAATTACTAAATTCATGCTAAGCTTTAGCTATAACACTCAGAGAATGATCGTACAGAAAAATATTGCTGACAATTCTTGTTTCAAAAGCAGACAAGGAACGCAGAGCACAGGACAATGCAGACGGGATTACGGCACGTTTGCATAACACAAGCCAAGCAGTAAGCACAGAACAGAAGAGCACAGGAGAAAGGAGTTTGTTTTGCAAGAAAAACTTCAAGAGCAGAAGAGTAGCACAAAGGAAATACCTTAAGGTCTCGCCTTTCCAGATGCAAAAGTTCAGCCCCTCTGATGTCATGACGGATGAAGATTTCTTTGTATTCTCCCAAATTGAGCAGATCCAGCCAAGCAGCAACTTCCTCTGTGCCCCATTTCTGAACTACCAAAGTTAAGAGCAAAACCCCCTTAATTTCTACATGCTCAACGCATTACAAAGCAAAGGCTGGCCAAAGAAGATGCGAAACAGAGTATAGCTGCAGTGCTAGCGAAGGGAAAGGTTCAAGGTGCTGTTTCAACAGAACTATAATTCCATTTTTTTCCCATGCAGGTCACAGACTCAGTCAACACGAGGACCTGATTACACAAAGACATTCGCTGCTGTGCACCTGCGCCTTTCGATTTGGCTCAATTTCCTCCCCAAAGCCACCCAAACTACACAGTATGTATAAAAAAATGTATTTCTCATGATTAGGATCAGTAGTACAAGGTCTAAATTAGCGCTAATGATTTCCTTAAGACCATACAGAAAACTAGATATAGTTTAATTAGCACAAATGCTCATTAAAATTTAAAAACTGACACGGGGTACAGTTTTACACAAACTTCTGCTTCAGGTCTTGATGACTTCGAGTACTACCTTTACTGATTCTGTTCCACTGATGATTATAATTATTGATAATTACAGCAATAAACGTACTGTTAAATCAATTTTATATCATCGAAAAACTGTCAATGTTGCTCAATAAGATTAGTTGGGTCGTTATTTTCCAGTACATATAATCACTCATTTACACATTTTACTCAACATTGATTCACTTAATACAAGTCTACTTATTTTGCCACATTTGGTTTTAAAATGCCCTTCAGTAGCTGCTCTGTGATCGTCAAAAATAAGGTTATATATCACTTTTTAAAGTGAGACCACTAACTCAGAAAAGTTATAGCATGATTTGATTATGGAAGGCACTGTGATCATGTACACAGACCTTGGCGGTGCTTTAGCACTAATACAGCATTAAACTTCATCTCTAGGAAAAGGTGGAAGGGGAACTAGAAAGAACATCTGGGAGAGGTTACTCTTTGCTTGAGAATGCAAGTGTCACAGTGGACTGTCATCACTGCGGGGCTGAAATGGCATAGAAAGTCCTTAAAAAAGGAGAAAGAGAATACATAACAAGGTGGAAAATGTGTTTAGAAGTTAAAGGAGGAAACAGAAGTTTCCCTGCTCATTTATCAAAATGATGTAGATTTTGCACTTTGAACAAGTTACAAGCATGGAATTGCCACTGGGTAAGACGAAGAACCATCAAACAGACACGCTGACACTCGTCCAACAAAGTAGAAGCGAATTGGAAACCACCTCGTGGCCCCGTGTGCTTCCTAACTACAGACTCCTACTCCTATGGGACTTATTTGAGGTATGATAAGATTTTTTTTTATTATGGTAAAGTGAACAGAAGAGGAACTCCCCCACTTGAAACATTTTATAGTGTACCATTCAGTGGCATTTAGTACGATCACCGCGCTCGCATCTCAGAACATTTTTATCATGGCAGTGATATCGCTTTAATGCATTATGAGTTCATAATGTTCGACTCTCCCTCTCCATCTGGGTCACCTACCAGGCTGAGAACTTGTCTTCTGCTTCTGAACCTTTTCCTTTTTGAATTTGGGCACAATACGAAATACAGTGCTTCTGTTGTTCCTCTTGGTGCAATCCATGGGAGGCTCCTGTTCGAGTGCAGCAAGAAAAGAATTTTCTCAGGATATTAAGAGAAGAAAAATCCCACTCTGGTGGCAGAGACCATATAGGGATAACTTCTTCCAAAAAGAGTTTACGATGTCACCTACTCCTGAAAACGTAAGAAATGTACTGACTCCCATAAGCTAGCTTTGCTCACATAAAAGCCTTTGCTTGCTTGTTCAAGAAGAGTGAATTAGAAAGTGGTACAGCAGTCTCCCCTGATCTGTGGTTTTGCTTTCTGCAGGTTGTCACCCACGGTCACCCGTGGTCAACTGCAGTCTGAAAATAGGAAATGGAAAATTCTAGAAATAAATAATTCATACGTTTTAAGCTCTGCACCATTCTGAGTAGCATGATGAACTCTTGATCCATCCTAATCTACCCCATGTGGGACATGAATCATCCTTTTGTCCAGAGTATCCTGCGCACTAGTCACTTAGCAGCGATCTGGGTTATTGAATTAACTGCCATGGCGTCTCAGGACTTGTGTTGCAATCAACCTTATTTAACTTAATAATGGCCCACAAATGCAAGAGTGGTGATGCTGGCAATTCAGACCTGCCAAGGAGAAGCTGTAAAATGCTTCCTTTCATGAAAAGGTGAACGTTCTCGACTTAATAAGGAAAGAAAAAAATCACATGCTGAGCTTGCTAATAAGATCTATGGAATTTTCTCTCTGCAAAATTGTGAAGAAGGAAAAAAAATGTGCTAGTTTTGCTGTTACACCTCAAACTACAAAAGTTATGGGCCACAGTGTCTGATAAATGCTTAGCTGAGATGGAAAAGGCATTAAATTTGTACAATGAGGTATTTTGAGAGAGAAAGCACATTTGCATCATTTTTATTCCACTGTATTGTTGTATCTGTTCTGTTCATTATTAGTTATTGTTGTTAATCTCTTACTGCGCCTAATTTATAAGTTAAACTTTATCATAGGTATATGTGTATAGGAAAAAACAAGGTATATTTAGGGTTCAGGACTGTTGGCAGTTTCAGGCACCCATAGCGGTCCTGGAACGTATTTCCTGCAGGTGCGGGAGGACAACTCTATTCAAGATATGTTTTTCCCTGGACACTTCTTTTTTTCAAAAGATGTCTTCAAATTCTATCATCATAAAGTCTACGTTTATAAAGAAATAGGCTGAATGTTACATACCTCATCCTCATTTGGGTGTAAGATGTAATAAAGCCAAGGAATCTCTGTTAGTTTCTGTAACTCCACCTCCACGGAATGTAAGGCATTGGATACCCTCTCTTCATGTGGGGATTCCAGCTGCTACTTGCCAGCAGATTAAAAAAAAAACAAAATGAAACAAGCCTCAGTGACCAACCTCAAATAGAATAAATCATTTTATTTCGACCCTGAACATCCTCATGTCTTACTAGGCTGGGCTAGGTGGTGGTTGTCGTTTTTAATATAAAGGAATATGGAAAAAAGAACAACTTACTTTATACTGAGTTCATTTAAGCAAATCTGGATAGATTCATCCTTATTCCCCAAAGATGATACAAGCAGCTGGTATGACTTTAATAATTTCACAGAAAAAAGGACTGCTTTTGGTGCTTTTTTCTAAGTAAATCCCACCCTTCTTCCTCCCTATCCATGCATTCATCTGCCCATTCTGCTGGCTTGCACTAAGGAATAATCTCATTCTAACTTATTTGTGGCAAAAAATCTTTTTGATCTGCATTGGTCACTGGGTGGACAAATAATATTTTAAAAATGGGTCAAAACATATCATACGATAAAAACTGCTTGGTACAAAAATCTCCTGGATAATCAAAGCAATACGCTTAAGAAAAAAAAAAACCCAAATCTCAGAAAAATTCACGATGAAAAGCTGCTGTACAAATCAGGGCAAAGCAAAATGCAAAATGGCTTGTAATCTGGAAGAGGGCTTGGAAACTTTAGAGAATTTAACTGGTCACCTATTGTATACCCACTTAAAGAAGTTATTAAAAGTCACTTATAAATTCAATAAATGCAGAAAGGTGAAATAAACACTGTAATGCACAGAATTGGAAAGGAAGTGACTGAATTCTTTTCCTGGCCTTGTTACTAACTGTGCAACCAAGGGAAAGCGAGTTGATCTTGGGAGTTTTAGTTTCTTCCTCAATAAATAGTAGAATGTGACTAGACTATTTCTAGGTCTCTTCCAGGTAATCAATCCTTTTATAAATTATTTAAAATTGTAGAATACCTACATATTGGACCAGAGAATTTTAAACAGAAAGTTCAGAGAGAACGGTATTGTTATTTATTACGGACATTTTTCCTCTCTGTTATTCAAGATATCTACCACTTCTAGAAGTTAATAAAAATATGGAGATTCTCCATCATGTCATATACAATTTACCAGTTTCCTTTTAGTCTAAGAATATATGTCTTCCAAAATTGATAAAATAGTTATTGCATATGCATCCTACAAGCAAAATAAAGAGTACAACTTAGTTGCTCTCAGATATGACTTGGCTATTTTGATAACAATATTGCCAAACGTTTTTAAAAAATTCTCTGGTATACATTTCAAGCCAAACATCCATATTTGACAACGAGAGAAAAATTAAAAGTGAAGGAGACTCCTTCTATATTAACATAAGATAATTGATTAATATTTACCAAGTAACACTCAATGGGTATTTTCAGTGTAGAGAATTAGAATACAAAATACATTATCAATCAGAATTTATCTTAAATGTATTTCAAATAACAGAAAAAAAAAATGCATGTCCTTCATCTAATAACTGGGGTCAAACTCACAGCCCATTGGATTTCCTATAGGACTAATTTTAGAAGAGCAGCAAGAAGATTATGGTTAATAATAGGAGTGCCAAGAATAGCCAAGAAGACTCTGCCATTGGTTTTATAAAAAAAGATATCCAATCTTTCTTCCTAAAAGTTCCTCTTCATGACCACAGCAGAGGCAGCTGCCTCTTGCCCCGAGGAAGTCATATTTGAGTTTCCCCTGAAGAGAGCTAAAACCACTTAAAGACTTAGTGCCTTTAAACTTCTCTTCTCAGAGCAGAGGATGCTCCAAGGTCAATTCTCCTCTGGACTCTGGTCAAACAGAAACTGCAACCAGTCACTTACAGTTAATTAGGCTATGGGACACACCTCCCATTCTCCCACTGTGCCAGATGCTGTAACTTTTACTATAACTTTTATTTAGATGTATAAATTTTCCCAAGAAAGAGATAAAATTACAGTAAAGAAACATCACCTGTCAATTAATCAAAATTGTTACAAGGAAGAAAAAAACAATGGCTAACGCATTAGGCCTTCTACAGGTACAGCAGTATGTGTGAATAACCTACAATCGAACACTAGGTGGCGAAAAGACCCAACGTGCCAGAACGTTTCCAGGGTGAGAGAAGAAAGGTTGAAAAAGCAAGGACTCTGGGCAAACCAAACAGAACACCTGCAGATTTCTAGCACTGCTGCGTGAGGCCCATGGACTGTGGTCAGATTCAGACTTGGCCTCAACTTAATTTCTAGCACCAGTCTTCAGTTAATCTGGGGATCTGTCTAGTTCTTGAAATTTAGTTCTTGAAACACTGAGTCTAGAAAGCATCATTGTTTAAGCAAATCGAGGAAACAACAACAATCCTATTTCAAATGTTAACCCTGGGAAGATAAACAGTGACTTCCTCTACTTTTCTGCAGTAATGAGTTAGTCTCTCAAAGCTGACAGGGGAGAGCAGGATTGTATAAAAACACAATGAGGGGAAATCTCTACTTCTGCGGGCCTGAAGCATACCTTCCGGATTTTGCCATATATTTTCTTGGAAGGCAAAAGCTTGGTAAAAAGGAAACTCTAGGGCTGAGGCCAGGGGCTGCTTTTGCATTAGAATCTGATGAATGCATGCTCCCTAATGAAGATGAGAACCATACATTTATCATCATTCTGATGTTATCCACCATTGCTTTTCCTTACCAAAGGAACCCTGCCAACTAGTAAAGATTCTGTTTCATTATACAGTGCCTTCACATTGATGGCTATTTCAGTGGCAGTGTCTCTTGTAAGACTCTAGAAAACAAAAACAAAGACATCAAAGACAGGTAGTTCTGTATTAAATAGGGATTCAATCACTAGCAAATATTTTACATTTTATTCTTCCGATTTAAATTCACATGGTGAATATTTTTTAAAAAACCTACCAAAATTCTATTTGTAATTTGCAAACTTTTACACTCACATTTGTTAGCACGATCTCTTCTAATTCTTATATCATGGAACCAAAAGACTACCCTGACCACAGTGAATATACTCAGGACCACATCTGCTACACACAAACCTGTATATGCTGGCAACAACATACGCATAAGAGTTAAGTCAAAGAAAATTATGTCTTAAAAGGGGCAGGCATTATCTGATCATAATTAGTTCTGTCCACTGCCTTTCACTCTCCGTAGTTCCAACCAGGTTGATTTTTACACTTTAATCTTGAAGACTAGCACTTATTTGTATATTAACTTAGGTAACTTCAATTGAGTAATTGAAAGAATAAAAAATAATGCTACCAGTTTTTGCTATACCATGTATCACATTTTATGAGCATGATACCCTATCCATTCTATTAACTTCTACATTTAAAAATTTACAAAAGTTACAAAATTCTAACTTCTCCATTAAAATATTAGCTACATTTACTGATCTTGTGAAACAAAATGAAGAATAATTTAAGTGTACCGCTTCAAAAATGAATGAACAGCTCCAGTAAAATGCATGCTAACCAGGTTTGCAGGGGAGAATGTCAAAAAGAGAACGGCAGTAGTTAAAAGGAGGAGTTCAAGGAAGATGGGCAGGTGACAAGCGCTTGAAAGTGAAAGAGGAAAAAATGAAGAGGATTTAAGAGCAGGAATGGAAAAATGGCAGGAAAGGAAAATTAAGAAAAACTGGGCCATGAATGATAAGAGACTTCCGGCACAGACTGACATCGACTATATGATGTTCTTTCAAAGGGCGGGGCATGTTTTACAGTATCAAACTACAGGTGCAACACCAAGAAAATCTGTGGAATGGGGATTTACCATTAGCTCCTCACCTCTGGGAAGCGTGGGTTGGCTTTGTTCAGTGCGTGGGAGCACGCGTTCACCGCGTGCGCCAGCTCTTGCTCCAAAAGGCAGTGGATCGTGGCTGCGTCACAAATCCTGAAAGCAAAAGCGAAACACATGAACGAACAACTTTTCTGAGCATTGCTGAGTTTTCTGAAGTGCAGAAGTAGTAGGATAAAACAAGTTAAAGAAAAATCATTAAAGGAAAATTTTTAAAAATACCTGCTCAATTATGAATGGCACAGAGTAGATGTACAAAACTTAAACCTTATTGCAAACAAAAGATACTAACCCAAAAATCTTTATATATATTAAGTTAGGCTTAGAACCAGGGATGAGCATATGGAGGTGCTATTTGGAAGAACAAGATACAGTAACATTTCATTTTCCTGTATCGCTGTGAAGTGAGAGGGGTCCCAAATATAAAGAGCAGACACATCTTTTATTCATTGAAAGTTCAACCAGGCATAAACACAACAGATCAGGAGAAGAACACTGCCACACTTATCATCCATACGCTAAACGCTTTATATGCATTATCTAGTTTAATATTCACAGCCTAAAAGGTAGCTGTGATTAGTTTTCTCCACCTTATAGACGAAGACATTGAGGCTCAGAGAGATTTAGTATGTACAGAAAGCTAGTACGTGACAGAGCCAGGATCTGAATCTCTGTCTATCCAATGCCAAAGCCAGCTGTGCCACAGTCCTTTGGAATCTAAACCTTCAAAAATAGTCCTGGAAAGACAAGCTCCTGGAGGACAATAAGGCCAAAGAAGAGAAAGGAGGAAATGTTCTACTGATTAACAGAAAATGATGTAAGGTTTGCAGATGACCAAGAAGGTAAGGCTATTCAAGAGCTTTTGCTTCCGACCTCTTTAAGGAGAATGACCTTCAATCTGGAAAGACAAAAGAAGAGACAGAATCAAGAGTGAAGGAAAAGAGCTTACTTCTTAAGGATCATACAGTTGATATCCAAGGCACAAAAGAACTTGCAAATGTCACCTAACCAGTTCTTGAGAGCATCCTTACCCTGAGCAATCAAGAATAGATCAATCAGAAGAACAGAGATGGGTAAATGTTATTCTAATTTTCAAGGAAGAAAGAGAGTGATAAATCAACTTCAGATCAACATTTTCAACGGCCAACTGAATCTCCTCCTAGATATTTTTAATGTAATTTGAAATGGATTGAAATTCTCTAGATCCAACATGGAAGCCATCATTTCCCCTCTCAAAATCTGCTCCACTTCCTGAATACTGTGGCTTCATCAAAGATGCCTAATCCAACCAGCCATTCACAAGAAACATTAGGGTCATCCTGTCTCCTAGTTCATGCCCATACACCAACTTCAGATTCTAACCTATCTTAAGTCTCTCTTCTCCTTTCCATCCATTGTTTCCTATCAGGACCATTCCGACACTGTTCACCTGCCCCAGTTTTGCTGTCCTGCAGACAATGCTTCACATTGCTTCCAGAAACATCCTGATTGAGATCTGGCCCCTCCTCACCTCTCTGTCCACATTTCCTACACTCAAATACCCCATGCTAACATGTCAGTCACCTCGAACTCCCTGAGGTTTCCTGAAAGTACCATGCACTCACAGTCCTCTGAGCTTCTACCCAGGCTGGCTCCCATCCTTAGATTGCTCCTTCTTATTCTTCTTTCAAGACTAGGCTGGGAAGTCACTTCCTCCAGGAAGCCCTTCCTCACTGCCTTTGGCCTCCTCTGAGAGTCCGCAGTGCCCACTGTGTGACCAGATGAAGGTGTGGGAAGAACAGGACAGCGACCATGCACAGAACACTAGCTACGCCAGACATGATGTCCCCATGAGCATGGCACCTGGCGTCTCTCACTTAACCTTCACAGAGACTTGATTAGACAGATCTTATCCCCGTTTGCTAGATGAAATTTAGGTGAAGAGGAGATAAGAAAATTCCCCATGGTTCCCGCGTCCTCTCTGAAGTTTACCCCTGGTCATAGTAATTTTTATCTGGTTTACACTTGAAGAACTCTAAAAAATCTCCTCCTTTTCTGTCTCCTAAAATTAATTTGTGTGGTCTCGCGAGCTCGGTGATAACCGATGCTGGAAAATGATTCTTCGGAATCTTCCCACCCAACCCCCCTCACCACTCGCCTTGGGAACAGAGTTAGTGTTTGTATTTCCTTCTACATTCCCTAAACATTTAATGAATAATCATAAGGCATCATAAACTGGGAAATGACAATGGAAGAGTTACATATAGTACATATAAATAATGTATATATATATGTAAACAATAATGGAAAGGTACGTTAGGCAAGCTCTCCACTGTGTTTCAGAAAGTGGGAGATCTGTCCCGTGGAGAACACACGTGTGAGCATGTAGGACAGGATCTAATGAAGAACAGAAATTATTGAGGCACAGGTGAGGCAGCAAATGAAGGTGAGTAAAGGCATCTCTTTTCGATACCCCCAAACAACTGCGGTGATGTATTAAAACTGGAAAAACCCAAACTGGCCAAGACCAGCGCTCTCCTGCCCTCGTGCCTCGGTGGGCCCGGACCTGGTGATGAGTTCCTCCGCCGCCTGCGAGCACAGCTGCATTTGCGACACCTCTTCCGTCGCCAGGTCGACCGCGTGTTGGATGTACAAATGGGTTCGAAGAACTGGTTTACCAGAATCACACTTCTGCTTATCTTCCCAAGATTTCAGAGTGCTTTCGAAAGCCTATTTCAAATCAATGTTGCAAGGAATTGTTAGTTCAGAGCGCTGAGGCCCAAATAAATGTGCATTTAGATAGTACATGAGTGACTCTGAAACTATTATTGTTTTCTTCCCAATCTAACACCTCATTAAATAAATCATAAAAACGAAAAAGATATTTTAAGGTTTCCTAGTGTATCACAACAAATAAAAAGTAATGTAAAAAAAAAAAGTAATGTACTTGATGGCAATGATTGTATCACTGAAAAGCGTAAAAAAAACACAGCTTCAGTTTATGCTTCAACGTTTACTATTATATGCATAACAGGCAGGGTGGATACTTCAGTCTTATTTGTTACAGGTGTGGCCTTAATTAAGAATACATATTCTGGAAAAGGCAAAGCTATAAAGACAATAAAAGGATGGGTGGTGGCCAGGGTTGGGAGACGGGAGGGATGGAAAGGTGGGGCACAGGAATTTTTAAGGCAGTGAGACTATATGGCATGAAACTGTAATGGTGAACACAGGTGATCACATATTTACCAAAACCCACAGAATGTACAACATAGAGAGTAATGTAAACTGTCATGACTTTAGTTAATAATAATGTGTCACTATTGGCTCATCTTCTGTAATTTACGTACCACACGAAAGCAAGATGTTAAGGGGAACATAAAGGGGAAATAGAATAAGGGAATTCTTGTGTTTGTCAGGGAGGGAAGTAAGTATATGGGAATAGAATTAGAATTCTCTGTAGTTTCTGCTCAAGTTTTTCTAAATCTAAACAAAAAATAAACTAATTATTTGGAAAACTAAATCAAAATTTGTTCATATTTAAAACCACAATGATCTAAATGTCAGATTTAAAAGACAATTGAAATCTTTTCCCTTGGTTTCTATTTGTCACAACAATTTAAGATTTTTTTAAAGGCTTGATAAAAATCTAGGAAAAAAACGTTTTTTGTTACATACCCTGTCCCTTGTTAGCATCTGAGCTCTGTTTTTGTGCACAATTTTGATAATCCCTGGAGGCTGAACCCACGCTTCACCGTCCACCTGCACTGGGACTCCCTCATCACCAAATATAGTGATTTTTACTGTACGGCACTGAAATAAAACAAGTTATTTTAGAGTATAGATCATCCTGAGAAACCAACACTTGATCTTGCATTCAAACTTGAAAGGAAAGGACTGTTAGGTTTTTCTCCTTTTGATGACATGGTAACAACCGACTCAACAAGAAAGTCCCATCATTTTATGGATGACTATACAGTGTAGGAGTCATTTGGAATGGCATCCTCAGTGGCCCCAGTAGTGAAGTCGGGTTTGATTAGAGAAGCAAACCTGGGCTATTCGGTGGTGCTGCAGTTTAATGACCCTTGAAACTGCCATTTGCATGCTATCAAATATTGCAACGACTTCCAGGATCTTGTCATCAAATGATGGTGCGGCAAATATCTGAAAGAAAAAAAAATGACATTACACTTCCACTGAAGAAGCTCAGGTTTAAGTGCAGTGGCACATCAAGCAATGTAAACTATGCAGCACACGTATTTTAAAAAACTTATAAAAATAGTAAGCAGAAAAGTAAGTAAATAGTAGTAGGAAATGATAATCCGAGGACAAGAAAAAGTCACTAAAGAGAGCTTAGAAAAAGCAAACAATAAAAAAAAGTGTCAAAACCCACATGGATAAAATACTTCATGCCCCTCTTAGAAAGCACTCTTAGGACCAGTGAACTATTGTATTTCCAAATAATTCACCTTGGTGTAAGTTGTATTAAATATCTGTTCGTGCATAACTCGGATGTCTTGATAAAATGATGCATGAAATTTCAGGAATCAAAAGGTGATACTGATTTCATAAAGTTAAAGTTAATGAACATGTAATTTATGATCCGGTTCACTTGGTATATTCTAAGGGAAATCTTTTAAGGTGTGACAAGCAATGTGTGTATGTGATTTATACTTTACTTTTTACAAAAACATTTTAGGGCATTTGCGAATATGAAAAGAAACTCAGAGGATGAAAATCCTGTAGGCTTCCTTTGCCGTGATGTTAAATGCATTTTTACATAATTAATTTCACCTAAAAATTTAAATTTCATCTGCATCACTTTGTTTCTTTTACTCCTTTTTACACTATATCATAAGTAATTGTTCCTCTGAAAAAATACTCGGTATAAAATAGTAACCTAATTAAAACTTTCACTGAAAACATCAGGACATAAATTTGCAAACTTGTCCTTTTTGTTATCAGACTACCTGGTTTTAAGCCCTGCCTCTGATACTAACTGGGTGAACTCTGTGTCAATTTCTTCACTAATAAAATTTAGATAAAAATTGTGGGTATTAAATTATGAATGTAAGCTCTCAGAACACTGACTGCCCAGCAGGTGTTCAAGGAGCATTAGCTTTGTTTATCTTAATCTCACTGATTTATTCTCCTTAAAATATCTGAGTAGTGACAGGCTGACAAATAATTGGCTGCTAATTTAAATTTTTATACTCCAATAGGATTGGAATATATTCATATCATGAAAATTACAAATACTTTCCAATTTATTTTATACTTTAATCCCTGCATGCTCATTTAAGAGCCCTAAGAAAACAGGTCAGTGGGAACCATTACATCATAAGCCTCAAATCAAAGGGTCTATCATTCAATATATGTAACTCTTTAAAGATCATGGTAAATTTCTCATTTTTATTATTATATATATTTTAATAATTGTGCCTTCTCTTTTATTCTATTACCTTTAAAGCAACTGCATTTGTTAGGTTGTGTTTTTTTTTCTTTTTTAATACAGGAAAATATAAAAAGAAAACAAAAAGAGCTCTAAATCTCAATGGCTAAATGAGACCTTTTGTCACTTCTGAAAATTAAAGAAACAATAATAAGATACACATAAATTCAGAAAATTGAAAGTACAGAAAGGTATTTTGGTAAAACAGAATAATCTCTCTCTCTCTGCTCAGCAAAATGTCTGTGTTCTAATCCCTGGAACCTGTGAGAGTTATCTTACATGGCAAAGGGATTTGGGGCCTTGAGACGGGAAGATTATCCTGGATGATCTGGATGGGCCCAATGTAATCACAAAGGTCATTACAAGTGGAAGATCAAGGCAGGAGAAGAGAGCAATGCACTGTGTGTGACAAGGACTTAACTGCCTTTGCTGGCTATGAGGATGGAGGAAAGGACCACAAGCCAAGGAATATGGGCTGCTTCTAGAAAGAGCAAGGGAATACTTACATCATCTTCTTT
Source organism: Camelus bactrianus (assembly GCF_048773025.1). NCBI lineage: Eukaryota > Metazoa > Chordata > Mammalia > Artiodactyla > Camelidae > Camelus > Camelus bactrianus. The sequence continues at coordinate 20,472,250 of NC_133552.1, forward strand.
AGTTCCACCCCAAAAGTTAGTGCCTCCAGCATAGCTGGGAATGTTCAACACAGCTATTCCTTGCAGACTGGGGAGAGGAATATACTGCCCATCACACTGTAAGGTCAAAAGCTTAAAGGTCAGATAAAAAGAGCAAAACCACTGGTTTGGAAGACACTAGAGTACCAAAGATAAAGGATGATGGAGGAAAGTGTGTTGGTGATGTTGGCTCTCCTGTAAACATATTCCCACACATTACCTTTATATTATTTTTTAAATTGAAAAAAATTTTAAAGACTAAATAATTATAGCAGAAATTGTTACAGAACAACAAAATTGAAAAAAAAAAAGTTTTACAAAACAATCTAAGTGTCCTTTGATGGATGAATGGATTTAAAAAAGTGGTAGATACATACAATGGAATATTATTCAACCACAAAAAGGAAATCTTGCCATTTGTGACGACAATGACTTGAGGACATTATGCTAAGTGAAATAAGTTAGATAGAAAAAGACAAATACTGTACGATCTCATTTATACATGGAATCTAAAAACAAGCAAGCAAACAAAGAAACAAAGTCAAATGGCTGAAATTATCTTCAACCTTTAGAACAAATGAGAATCCAGTTTGAACCCATTTTCAATCATTTTAAATAAAATAAGAACACTTTATACTTGATTTACCCACCATGAGTGTTTTTTACAATTCCTTTCTTTCCTTTTTTCATGAAAATACATTCAAAGGTCCACACAGTATCTAGGTAGTGTGGTACAGTGGGAAAACAGTGGGCCTGTTTTGAATTCTGTCCCTTATTATTAAATTTTTGGAGCTTCATTTTGCTCATCTGTGAAATGGGCTAATAATCCGCAGCCCACAGTGTGGCCAGTAAAGCAAGGTACAGGAGAGCACCTAAAACACGTAGTAGGAAGTCAGTAAATGTCTCTCCTCTATCACAAATACAAATTAATGTTTTATGGTGAAATAGCATTGGAGTTGAAATTTTGACTTCTCCAGTTACCAACTGTTTGATCTTGGGCAAGTGACTTCATGCCTCTGAAATAATTAATAAAAGACTTGCCTCCTAAAAAATGATAGTCACTACCTCATAAAGTTTAAGAGTCAAAGGCAATATGTAGCAAACATTCAGGGAACTTCAATTATTGTAACCCCATTTAAAATACAGCCATAATTATTACTGTATTAATGAATTAAACAAAGATAAAAATTACTATTATATAATAAACCAAATTAATATAAAGCTTTAGAATATAACAATATAAACAAATTATGGAAACACTGTTATGAGATTACAGAAATATCTGAAATTACAAGAAATGTGAATTAAACAACTATTTGTCCTTTATCATGTATTTCATTATAGATTACAGGTGAATATTGTTTTTTAAAAGGTGTTTTCTTCTTCATTTATCTTAGTATTTAAAGGACTCAAACTAGAATTTGATCATTATTTCAATTAAAAAAATAGAACAAGCTGCTTGGTGCATGTAAATTAGGCATATTTAGACAAAAAAGTCATTCTTAAGGAAAAAATTTGAATCTTAATGACATGACATTTTTCATTCATAGGTCAAACGTGTTTCTATTCTAAAACTAGCAAAATTTGATGTTACGATGTCACTCTACATTTCTGGCATTTCCATGATTACAGAGAGGATTATAATTCTCACTCAGAGGTTCTGAAATTTGGGTCTATATCAGATTCAGTTTATATGACTTGAGAAACAGACTTTGTATTTATAGCATTCTTTTCAGTTTCAACTGCGATTTCTTGTGAATCAGCTCAATGGATTATGATTTTGCACAAAAGCATTATTGTATCTATTTTGCAGATGGAGAAACTGAAGTCAAAGTCTTTTTCTGTACAAATTCAAAGTCAAAACATGAACTCAGATTCACTTTCTTCTATACAACAGGGAAAGGAAAACTTTCCTGAACAAAAAGTTAAGAGTTTTTTTTGCCAAGCCCTGGCAATAGGTGAGAGGGATCTCTCTGGGAAGAGATTCCCAAGTCTTGGATCTCTCTTCTCCATCTTTATCCCAAGTGATCGAGCATCATGGAAATGAATTTTTAGACAACGGACTTTCTGTGGTCCTCAGGAATAGCAGCTGTTTCGTTTATTTTTAACTACGGCAAAGAACTCTCTAATTTTTCTACTTTACTTTTTATGTATAGTAACATGCTTTCATTTATCTCGGGTTACCAATTCTATTTTCCTTCAGTCATTTAATACAAAACTTCTGTATCAAGAGTTCTTAACCTGAGGTTCAGAAACCAGAGGTCCACGGATAGATTCAGGGGTCTGCTAACTTGAATGGTAAAAACGTATCTCTTAGGGTTAGCAACTGCTGAAATCTTGCATTGCACTCAATTATAAATGCTGATAACAAACCACACATTAGCAATACTCAGACTTCATCATCGATAGAAACAGATATTTTTTGGTATTCTATTGCTGATGTTTCAGATATCTTGTAATATAATTTATGTTCCTCATTGCTTCAAAAGAATGGTACTTATTATATAAGCCATTAGATTTTTGTCACATATTTCTTCATACTCTATGCTTCATACTCTATATTCATACTTTTAAAGTGTTACTCTATAACACTTTAAAAATATTTCGATAATTTATTTCAATATTTTCTTTTGTAAGGCTATCTATTTTATATAATGCATTTAAAAACAATATTCTGAGAGGGGGCCCATGGTTTCACTAGCATGTCAAAGGGGTCCACAGCTCAAAAGGTATAAAAAACCTCTGTTAAATGGAGATTACAAAGCAGCTGTCTAAGATATTGTTCAGAATTTGGACCACCAATAGAAAAGGACAGAAATAGTATTTCTGAAATGCTGAAAGCTCTATCGGAAACAAAAGCAACCCAGTCAATCTGTTCCAGATAGTCCTCTTAAATCTTAAAGATGGCCAGCTATGGGTCTTGATTACAGCACTTAACAAATTATAGTAAAATGATCATTTACCTATCTTGTTTCCCTCTCAAGTCAGGGTCAGGAACTGTGCAAGATAACAAAGTTGAAAACCACTTCCTACCTGTCCTTAAAGAGTGTGGCTGAGTAGGGTATAGGCGTAAGAGAATGAACAGCTATGTACAGAACCCAGCTGCCTGAGGGATGAGGCTGTCAAGGAGAGCATTCACGAAGTATGAACCTTCCTGATTTTATACCTTTTCAGGCAGTAACATCTATCTTAATTTTGCAAGCAATGATAAATCAGACCAGCTGATCATGTAGTTGTAAAGGACATTTAGTTGATAATGAATGAGTCAGGCACCTCTTTAGTTCACATTCCAGTGTTAAGATAACACTTAAAATAGTAACGCTCTGTTTAATTCATTGAGCTGTTGACTTAAGATTTGTACACGTTTCTGTATGAAGTGTATAACTCAATTTAAAGTATCTGGTTATTAAAAGAGACAAGATAGGAAAGACATGCCTATTAGCATAAACAGTGAGCCCTGAATCAAGGATGAAAGAAAATAAAATTCAAAGAGATTAGTAGGGGGAGGGTATAGCTCAGTGGTAGAGCACATGCTTAGTAAGCATGAGGTCCTAGGTTCAATCCCCAGTAATTCCATTAAAATAAATTAATAAACCTAATCACCCCCCCAAAAAAACAAACAAAAAAAAGAAAAAAACAAAGAAATTAGTAGATTTTTCAGAGCAATGTCCCCAGTTTTCTTTTTCCTATTACCGGAGGAGATTAAATAACTTTTGCTGTCTTTATATAAATTAGTAAAAAAAAAAAAATTAAAAAATTTAAATGTTCAAAATCTCTTTTTATTTTACTAACTTGTAAGAAATAATTGGAACAAAAATATATTTAAATTAAAAGGTTCTATTTACTATGAATGATATCTTCAGGGATTTGTGAAATGTCAGGCATTATAGAATTGGGCCAGAATTTGGAAGCTTAAATGGAAAAATCTGTTAAAAATCCTATCCTATATATATGTACCCTCAAGGCCCCCCATTTTCAGGATCTGATGACAATGATAATTAAGTGTGTCACTCACATCCAGTGTCTACACCTCCTCTGGTATAGAGTTGATAACCACTTCCATTTTAAACCATAGGGTTTAAACACTATTCTAGACAAATTGAAGCTAAATCAGCCCCACAAATACATCTTTTGTTCCTAACAAGTCAGAGAATCTGAAGTGTCTTTACTGCAAGACGAACTCACCTCAAGTTGAACCCTCTGTTCTAAATTTTTGTATGATCTCTGTAATAACTCCCGGGTTCCAAGGACTCCATACCACATCAAGTTTTTAGTTCGGCTCCTGAAAACAAATGTTGGCAGAGAATTTCAGGAACTCTTATTCATTTACTCTTTAAAGGTAGAGTGAGCAAAAGAGGTAACAAATGAAATTAAAGTTAAGACTGCTTTCATGTAATTGCATTATTACTATTACCAAAATTACCTGCATTTTTCAGGGTGCTCCTCTCTCTTATTATTAAATTCTAATGAAATTTTCGCATCTAATCCAATCCCAAAGTAATTGTTCATGACACATTTTTCTGAATATCCATCTCTATGATAATAAGAGAAAGTACGTGAAGGTCAATTTCAGGTTCAGGAACAGATCATGCAAACCACCGTATTTCAAATGCGTCAATGTTCTCATCATTACCAACGTTTGAGATTTTCTGATGATCCTTTTTGTTTGTGAAACCATATTTATTGCAATGCATTTAAAATGTTGCTATTTGTATAAAACAGAAACAAGAAAAGCCAAAAACAAAATATTTGCAAAAGTATTTCTTACACTGAATCTGGATCTGGGTCAATAAATGGCGTTGCACCAAAAGGATCAATATTTGCTAGTAACATTTTGTTAATAATAGAACTCCCAGCAATTGAGGCAGCTAGTCCTGCTCTTAAACCTGGCCGGAAAAAAAAATACAGGATCACATGTTAGGAGGAAAACAGAAAGAGCCAGTCCATTGTTTTTAGAACTAACCTGAAACACCTTGCTCGCAAAGCATGGTTTTCAGTTGAGTCTGTTCTTCTCATTAATCAAGACTAACAACTATGACATTGGTAAACACAAGGTTTTTGATGCTTCTTGGAATCTATACATCGTCATAAAAAAATGAAGCAGGTGAGGACCTTAATAGGAGTCTCTTTGAGACAGTTTCTCATTTCCCATCAATGATTCTATACTTCAACAAGTAAATATTACTTCTTTCGTATTAGCAAGTAAGATAGCAAGTCTGTAAGGAATTTACAACAAAGGCTGAATTACCCAAGATGTCATGGAGTTATCACTTCCGTATTCTCAAAGCAAAGATACTAATACTCAAGTGAAAATGCTGACATACTAAGATGAAAACTCGGTGCTGGTGTCAAGAGTGAGTAATCGAATATTAAACACAAGTATTCGTAAATTTCAGAAGAATATAGTATTGAACATTAAAAAAATGAAGCATTTACCTTACCTCTGTATATGCAAACCATCTGATTTATTTCAACAAGTAGTTAGCTTTCCACTAACTACGATATTCAAAGCTAAAGAATTTTATGATCTACCAAACCAAATATTAAAGCTAGAAGCACTAAAGTCTGGAGACACGACAAAGGAACAGGGGGGCCTAAGAGAGCCAATAAATGGAAAAGAAAGAATAGTGAAGAAAAATACGTCATGCAGTTGAGAAACACCAGGAAATTAGGGAAAAAATAGTTTCTTTTGCAAACATTCCTTTCCTCAACAATGTGCTCCTCTTAGAAGATGGTCATTATTTTAGTGACAAAGTTTAGCTGATTATCAAATGATCAAGATGAATTTTATTCTATCATTTAATTTCATAGTTTTGAATATGCAATGGTATACTTTGTTATGCCAGTTCCCTTTATGTCTAAATAAGTAAATAAATGAATAAAACAACCATTCTGGTGAGAGAAAAGAACAGTGTGAAGAGGTGAAGGGTCATATTCCAGCTGCCCCACAGAAAAGTATAACATTTTCTAATCCTAAGGTTAGCCATATTTACAGCTTCAGCCCAGAAAATTTCATCCTGGGGTCCCAGACTTGAAGAGAAATATGACTTCTAGACATGGAAGTCTTTCCAGTATCAAACATGTTCTGGATTTATCTTTCCTATTTTAGTACTTTCATCGAGATATAATTCACATGCCATAAAATTCACCCTTTGAAAGTGTATAAATTCAGTTGTTTGTAGTCTATACACAAAGTTGTGCAATGATCACTACCTTCTAATTGAGACCTTTTTATTACCCCTGAAAAGAAACCTCATACCCATTAGCAGTCATTTTCCATTCCCCCATTCCCTTATCCCAAGACCCTGGAAGCCACTAAACTACTTTCCTTCTCTATGTAATTGACTATTCTGGACTTTTCATCTAAGTGGAATTATATAATATGCGCCTTTTTGTGTTGAGCTTCTTTTACTTGGCATAATGTTTCCAAGGATAATCATGCTGTATGTAGCATTTATCAATGCTTCATCTTTTAAATGGCTGAGTAATATTCCATTATATGGATATACCACATTTTGTTTTTCCACTCATCAATTCATGAATATTTTGGTTGTTTTCACTTTTGGGCTATTATAAACAATGTTGCTATAAACAGTCATGTACTAGTTTTTATGTAGACATATATTTTCAGTTCTCATGGGTATATATGTAGTAGAATTTCTGAGTTATAGGTTAACTCTGAGCTTAACTCTTTGAGGAACTGCCAAACTGTTTCAAAAATGACTGTATCACTTTACATTTTAAACAGCAGTGTAAAAAATACAAAAGTACAAAAGTTACAATTTCTCCATGTCCCTGTCAGTATATGTTATTATCTGTCTTTTTTGATAGCCATCCCAGTAGTCTAAAGTGGTCTCTCATTGTGTTTTTGATTCGCATTTCCCTGATGACTAATGATGTTGGGCATCTCTTCAGGTGCTTATTGGCCATTTGTATATCTTTTTGGAAAAATGTCTACTCAGATCCTTTGCCCATTTTTAAAATGGGATATTTATCTTTTTACTGTTGATTATAAGATTTATTTATATATCCTGGATACTAGTCCCTTATCAGATATATTATTTGCAACTATTTCTCCCATCCTGTGGGTTGTCATCTCATTTTCTTAATAGTGCCCTTTGAATCACAAAAATCTTTAATTTTAATGAAGTTCAATTTACCTTTTTTTTTTTTTTCCTTTTGTTGTTTGTGTTTTTGGAGTCATGTCTAAGAAACCATTGCTTAATCCAAGGTTATAAACATTTGCATCTATGTTGGCTTTTTATAGTTTTACATTTTTAGCTCTCACATTTCAGTCTTGTATCTGTGATTAGTTAATTATTATATATGGTGTGAGGCAGGGGGTCCATCATAGTTCTTTGCATGTGACTATCTAGGTGTCCCAGTACTATGTATTGAAAAGACTATTCTTTCCTCATTGAATAATTGTCTTAGCACATTTGTTGAAAATCAATTGACCATAAATGTAGGGGTTTATTTCTAGACTTTGAATTCTATTCACTGATCTTATGATTTTTTATTTTGACCAACATTTCCACACATTTGTCCACTTCCCAAATTTCCTTCTGTTATTGATTTCTAATTTCATTCCACTGTGGTCAGAGATCATAATCTGCATGATTTCAATCCTTTTAAATTTATTGAGAATTGTTTTATGGCTTAATGTATGGTCTATCCTGGAGAATGTTGCATTGCACTTGAGAAGAATGTATATTCTGCCCTTGTTAGGTGGAGTGTTCTGTAGACATCTATTCGGTATACTTGTTTTATATGTTTTTCAAGTCTTCTATTTCCTTATTGATCTCTGTCTAGTTGTTCTATCCACTACTGAAAGTGGGATAATGAAGTCTCCAACTATTATTACTGAATTGTGATTCACCTTTAAAAAGAACTTGTAGGAGAGACTGATTTCCCAGGTGTATTTTGGATTCCAGTCTACTCTGCAATGAATCTGGAAAGTTTTCACTTAGCCAAACAACTGGCACTGCAGGAGACCTCTGAGACATCTACATTTACCGCCCTCCCCTTCCACATAAGTTCTTCGTTTTCCACTAATACTATCCTAATCCCAAACCCTTATCAGGGCTGAATAGATGCCTCCGATGGTCCAAAATCAAGCAATATTACCAGTCTAAAAATAACTACAGAGACTTGTGGTGTAAAACTAAGAGGAAGGCTGTGTTGATCTTGTAAAGGTAGTAGAATATAGGATCAAACTTACCTTGAGTATTTAAACGCAGATTCCTGGGCTCTACTCTAGAACTACCCAACCAAAATTTCTTAGGGAAGGGCCCAGGAACCTGTATTTTAATACTTCCTAGGTAATTCTTTTATATACCAAAGTCTAAGGATCTGCATTCTGATTGATAAGAGTACCAACAACATTTTTTAAAGAAATATTTGTCTTTGAGAACATATTTCTATACTTCATGAAAATGAGTACTTAAACATTTTCACAGAAATACTTTGAAATACACCATGTTTCCGAATCTGTACTACCTGGGCAGATTATTCTGGTATTGAGCACAGGGAGGTTTTCTTTGCTGGCTGCCACAGCTGGACCAGGGCCAGAGTCAGTTTGGGAACGTCCTGCCCGGCCATCTGGAGATCGAGGTGCAGTTTTAACTGCTGGCAAAAAGTCCAGGGTAAAGAGAGGCATTGATAAAGTTATAAAAATAAGCAAGTCCCTATACACTTAGGACATAAAATAATTTCCTACATGTTTAAATTGATCAGCAGAACTGAAAATATTACATTGTGTTTACCTACTGTTTTATCACTTTTCTTCCATTTTCTTGGAATTTACTATATGGAAGGAATCTGCCACAAGTAGATGTCTTGATCTCTCATTTCAAATAGATCAATAGCAAATAGATGCCTACCATAACTGAAGGTCAGTAATACTCATCCTTTGAATGTGAGCAATCCATATTTACAGAAAAAGGAATTCTGAAGCCTGACAACTTTTGAAAATGGAACATATGTGTTGTAATGTATACTATCAAAGCAATCTTTTTCTCATAAATGTTGGGTGAATGATCAAATTTAATCAATGCAATTCCCAGAGTTAATAGTGAAATATTAGTATTTTCTTCTATACATAGTAGGAAAAATATGATTTTTTCAAATGAAACCAATATGCTTTTTCTGTAATTCTCAATTATTCACTCCAGACAATCATTTGTCCAAAATCGTTCTATGATAGTCTTATAAAAGCTCAACACATTTAAAAATTATTCCGAAACAGAATTACTCTCAAAGTAAACAACAAAAAGAGGGATTTAATTCTATCTAAATGGAGGCAATTTAATGGAGAGCAAATAGTATCTTTAACTAATTTAGGAGTAGTTGGCAGGTGTTTAAAAAAAACAGTAATCCTCAAATTCAATTTAAAAATACTCTAAAACTTAATTATCTTTATGCTCCCTAAGACTAATTACAAACAAACTATATTAATCTCACCCTCTCATCTTTCTGTTCAAAAACAGTCCAGTTGCATTAAAGAAAGTACCAGAACAGCCACTTTTTTCTTTTTGACAGATGGGAGGCCTGGAGCTAATTTCTAATAAAAACAACCTTTTGATATTCATCTCTGATAAAAACCAGAGAGTGTCCTAGTGACTAAGATTGATGTTCCATTGCAAATGACTAAATTAATGTTTCACAGTTCTTCTTAAACATAACATCTCATAGATCATATTGATGTACTGTATTTCACACATCTCAGACATACAAATTATTACACAATTCAAATGATAATATAATGAATGTGCTTCAAAAAATGATGATTAATACAGAAACACTTCTACTGCTACTAATTCCCACTAAATTGGATTACCAGCCAAAAAATAAGATCAAATACTGCACCATTAAAGAACTGTTTAATTTATGCCTACTTCAGTATCAATATCTACATCTCTATATTTATGTTTTTTAGTTTCTTTTGCAGACTACAATGGAAGTGTTAAATTCATGGGTGTATAGTAAAGTGGGATGGTAGCTGATTGGAAAACCATTACTAATGAGTGCTGAAAAATCAATCCTCCAAAGGGAGCCATTCATTATGTCTGGAATGAGCAGTGTCTGGATATCAGTGTGTCATTACATTACAGAAACATCTGGAGAATTCTGTCTAAAACGGGGCATGCTATTTTAATGGAGCATCATATTGACCAAGTGGGTGCAACCAGAAAAACAAAAAGTCTAAAATCATCAAGTTAAAGATTGGTAAAACAATTTAAGGGAGAGAATCTGGAAAAGAAGATATAAGGTGCGGGAAGCGGATGTGATGCCATGAAAGCTGTTTTCAGTATCATTTAAGGGCTGCCACATGGCAGAGTCATCTTCAGTATCGTGAAATGATATGTATAAAACTGCTTTTAAACTAACCATAAAGCACTACACAAATGCCAGTAGTCGTTACTGTTATCACACACAAAACTTTATTAATAGTAACTGTAAACATGGGCAAGAAATTTGAGGAAGAAAATAAAAAGCTCAATATAAGGAAAACCTTTCTAATAACTAGAGTTGACCACGAGGGTGGAATGCAGTGAAAATGAGTGATCCGAAGGTTCAGGACCATCTGTCAAAAGGGTTATAAAATTGGATTATATTCCGCGACATTTAAGGTCTAAAAGGTCTACGGTTATAGAATTGGGTTGTATGCTGAAATAGATACATAGAAGATCTAAAGGGGCTAAGGTTGCAGAATATGCAAACACTGTCTGCATGCCAGGCACGTGAGGTCTCTAAGGTCTAATTTCAAAGTTTCTAAGGAGGACAATTCTGCTAGAGTGTAATTGGTAGCAGCAACAGCAGAAATAGTAGTAGTAATAATAATAATAATAATAGTAGTAATAATAACAGTGATAATGACAGCAAACATTCCTTCACAGCACAATGAACCAGGTGTTATTCTAGGCACTTTACGTACGTTAACTTATTTAAGCTTCACAACACGTAGGTATGTTATTATCTCCATTTTACAAATGAGGAAACCTCAGAGAACTTAAGTAATCCACTCAAGTTTATATGTCATGAAAGTAAAAGCAAAAATTTAATGATTGCACACAGTTGTGATATAATAGTACTGGCTTTTTGTTAGCACGGTGTAATTACTTTCATATTATCTTCTCATCTTCATTAATACTTTCATTTCTGCTTTGCTTTATTCCAACACATTAATTTTTTCCTTATACAGTATGAAATATTAAAGTATAAATTCATCTTCAGTTAAAACTTCAAAGGTAGAGAAACAGTTAATATTCTTCAAGCAACTACGTATTAATTTCCTGGCAAAAATAATTTCAGGAGAGATGGGTTGTAACTAGATGTCCTATGGTTTCAAAGCTTAATTTGGCGATAAGGATTATCAACCATCTCGGCTGATCAATGGAACTCAAGAGACTGCTAAATAATTTAAATGTCAAGTTTTATGCAGATGGGGCCTGCAGCTTTCATACAATTCTCAAAGGAATTTGAGGGCTAAAATAGGTTAAAATCTGCTGATTTACGTGTTTATTCCCTCTTTCTTCAGGAAAATTAACATATTTAGCTATGTTTGGTCCCCAAATCCTTAGTTTATTATGATGATCTCCAGATTATACGATAAAAAAGGGATGTGAGTGTACTTGACAATCATCTAAATAATGTTACTTTCATTATTTTAGCATTCATGAATGTCTAAGCTTTAACTTCTGGAAAGCCTTGTTAAAAATACAAATAGTTTATCTCAAACTGATAAGCCTTTCAAAGACTGAAAGCAGAATCGCATTTTAATTCCAAAATAATTTTATCATAGTTTTCTTACCAGTTAATGTCTCCTTTGCATCATCTTCCTTTGATTCTTCTCTAGACTCATCAGTTTCCGTGCTATCATAATCGAATGACTGATTAACTGGTTCAGAGGAGTGCACTGGCTGCTCATCCATAACTTTAAGCAGTAAGAAGAGAAATTTGTTTGGACAAGTGAAAATAAAAATCCACAAATATTAAAACATGCTTAAGAAAGGAAAATTGAAATATACACCCCCCAAAATTTCATATTCACGAATAAACAATCAATTTGGAGTCATCTGATGTCTGAGATTATAAAAGGAAATATTTAAAATTATCAAAATTATATTTTTAGCAGAAGAGAAAAATAAAATACAAGAATTTTAGAGAATGAAATACAAGTCCAATTATAAGCTGTAAAAGGTTTTTGGATATTAACTATTTATATTAAAGTTAACTTTTAGTCTACTACTAAAATTCTCGAAGTACAGACATTATAATAATATAAAAAATTAAAATATAGATGGAAATTTTATGAACTCTTAAAAAAAACAACAAACATTTAGGAAATCAATATTAAGAAAATATGTTCAAAGTAGTTTAGAGGTTTGATTTTCTTTAAGACTTAGATTCCCATTTAGTAAAAAAAGATTTTAATTTTGGGAATATTATTTAAAGATAAGCTTCCATTTTATTTTTATGTTTCCAGTGTACTTTATCTCTGAGATTTGTTTAAGGGTGTCCCGTCTTACCAATAAGAAAATTTCACTGTGCTTGCCCTGCAAACAGGAGAGCCGCTAACTTCTTCAGAAGCTGATTTTGTGACTGTTTACCTTTTGCGGCTTCTTCAATGACTTGCCTCACTGCTTTCTTTAAACTGTTTGCCCGCAGCATTATTTCCCTCGGTCTGACGGCTTTCTGGGAGGAAGGTTTCGCAGTGTCATCCAAGAGTTGTTCCTTGCTTTCACACAAGGATTCTTCGCTGGAAGATTCCACGGGATCTTCCTCCACGATGAGAGAGCCGATGCCTGGGAGAGCCGGAGCAGCCTGGGAATCTGTGTGCAAAGCCTGGAGCAGTTGTTCAAGCTTCTCATTGAGGACCGAACACTACGGAAAAACAAAAACACAGGAATCAACCTTCGTTTAGTGGAGATGGAAGACAATAACTTAATGGTTTTCGATTTTAGAGGAAAGATGCTACACTGATGTTTACCACAGATTGGCTATCTACTATAAATTGTACTTCAGACAACTTGTGGACTAAATAATTCATAATTTTTTTAAATAGCACAATTAAGCTCTAAATTTACTGGTTTATACTTCCAGTATTCAAACACCATTTCATGGGTGAACATCTTTACAACTTTCCTAAACCTATTTTTTCTTAAAACAAAATAGCAAAAGCTTCACCATAAAGTGACACATTACATAAACAATTTATCCATTATACAAAATTTGCTATACATTATACAAAACATTGCATAAACTTTTGTTTAACGTAATCAACTTACGGCACCGTTTTGAGCACAAACTGCCAAGTCTGGCCAAGTCTTCTATTCTAAGCTCATCTTCAAAGCTTTGGTTTACAAAGGAGTGAACAGCTCTTAAGGGATTACTGGCTCAAAGAAGGAGCAAAAGGAATATGCACAGGATAAAGAAGAATGATGCAGAAAGACAAACAGGTACTCAGCCCTTGTTTCCTTCTGTTTTTCTTGGACTGTTAAGGGTAAAGAAACACTTAGGACTGAAACTGTTAATGCTACTGCCTAAAATACCTTTTATCTCCACACAATTTCCAGTCCCTTCCGCCTCCCTTTATTTGTCTGATGACTGCCACGACAAAGTTACAGCAGAAATAGTTAAGAGAAATAAAAAATGTGACTACAAAGGGTTTCTGTTTTCTGAAGCTCTCCACAGAGTAGAAAAACAAGAGAAAGAGACGGAAAACTTACAATGTATATTTGTTTGTTTGTTTGTTTGTTTGGGGGAGGTAACTAGGTTTATTTATTTTGTAGTGGAGGTACTGGGGACTGAACCCAGGACCTCGTGCATGCTATGCACTCTACCACTGAGCTATACCCTCCCCACCCCCTGCCCCCAATGTATATTTCTATTTTCTTTTCCTTCCACTCAAAGCCATCATCTATAGCACGAACTGGGGGAGATCTTTCCTTTGCAAAGCCCAAGAGAGCCACGCCTTTTGTTAGAATGCCCTGTCCTGAACAAATGAAAGCAAAGACAGTAGCTTTAAGGTTCAGTAAACTGTTCTTATTTCAGGATCCAAAAGCTCACAGAGGGAAAAAAATATCTATAAAGAAAAAGGCAAAACAAGAAACAGAACCCTGAAAGAGGCTGAGGACCATGATGTCTGGGGAATCCGAGCAATAATTCTGGGAGGGAACCTGAGTGGCCAAGGTCCGTCTGGAAATGGAAAACCATTCGTCTCCCCTTGGAACACCAGGCACCCAGCACTTCCCCCACGTGACTCGATGCTGGTGCATTTCTCCTTCAAAATGTCAATCGGTGGGAAAAAGGAGTTATCAAATTCAGATCATTGGTCTTCAGCAATGCAGTTTTCCTACGTATTAAAGGGGTTAACCATAAAATAGAATATTTTAAACCCTCATATCTGGTTCAGAAGTAATTTTTCTCTTGGTTTACAATGTTTTGGCAGGAAAGCCAATTAACCAACTTTGCTGTAAAACACAGTTCAACGTTAACATTTTCAGTAAAAAAAATTCATGCCCTGAACGTGTCCCACTTACTTTACTGGCCACGGCATCAGCTACAACAGCTTTTTCCAACGTTTTTTCATGTGCCTTCTCTACCTTGGCAACGAAGTCCTTTACAGTTTCACACAGTATCCTTTGAGGAAAAGAAATTGTGCAATTCAGGAAACTCAGCAGGCTGATATGCTTTGATTTACAAACATATTTAAAAATAAGCACAATCAAGTAAACTGTTAAAAGATTGGGATCATTTGTTTATAAACCCAAACTTCTCTCCGCTGGGTAACACGTCTTAGATAAGCTCAAACATTCTAAGTGATAAATGGACACATGAACAAACCTTGTCCTACATAATTTAAATAAGTTGTTTTAAGCTTACAACAAGTCTTTCTCAAATATTTAAATTTTAAAAATTTCTGAGAAGAGTAGTTTTCGATCTTATTTAAAAAATAAAGCATTATCTCCTGCACCTTACATATTCTTATAACAAAACCTGCAGTGTTGAACAAATAAGAATAAATTTGTCACTAATGGTGTCACTGTCGCCTTACTATTCATGATATGGGTATCTTGGAAGCATGTTGTTCTTGAAGAGGAAAGAGGTTGTGTATTATGCTGGAAACCAACGTGCCAGTTGAATTGAGTTATATTCTCTGTAAATCCATTCATTTATTCCCTTAAGATAACCAATGCAATAACATGCAGACTAATTGAATTTAGGTTTTGTTAGTGTCACTAATAAATGGTTTAGCTGTTTGTTTCTTTTAATTACATTTGGTTTCTTTGCAATAGAAATAGACTAAAAGAAAAAAAATCATCTGAAACACTAACAAAATTTGTCAAAAATCTTCAGAACTGGTATCAGATTAAAAACTACAGCCAAAGGAATGGTATATGACCAGCTTTTTGTAGCAAGCACTGATAGTGAATTTTAAAACAAAATCAGACTATTTTAGAATAATGTTTCTCTTTAACATTGATAGAGGTTGAGGAATTTTAAGGGAAAAAAAAGTTTCCAGAAATTACTTTTTCTATTATACTCACAATTTTCTCTGGTATGTGACTGACAAAAAGGTTACATTTCCAGATACATAAGTATTATGAAATTGAGCAATTCAATAAATATAGGACACATATACACATACACGCACAAAAACAAACACACTCTCTGAACCTTCACATTCATCATCTAAGAAAGAATTGAATTACTCCTAACAATTCTTGTTTTGTTTGTTGTGTTTTGGCAACCATTTGTAGATTTCACTTGGACAAAAGGTACTATTTCCTAATCTTCAGTCTTTTTGGCTGGCCTTTTAAACTCAAATTCTTATAGACTCTAGCTTACCATTTATCAGATTCATCCATGTGTAAGTTCCGTCTTCTTTGTTCATGTATAATACTTTCATGGAATTTCTCAAACTGTGAAGGCAGGCTATCATGAACTTTCTTCAATGGACTTCACTGAGATTCCCTAAGATGTCCCACCTCTAGGAAGAGGAGACAGTGGCTTTCCCTCATGTTTATGGAACTCCAAAATAGAGGTCTTATTATTACAACACTGTCTCGAGAAAATTTTCTCTTGGATTTGTAAAACTGCATATGCCATGACATTATCAGAGCCACTGCTGCTGGTATTTCATTAACTCCTAGGGACAGAACCGGTGGGTCACCAGCCTAGGAATGAGAGGGGCAGAAGAAGAGCTTCCCCAGTTGTGTCACGTTGCTAGGCAGACAGAGGCTGCAGGAGAGAGCGCGATCCTGCGTTAGGAGAAATGCTTGCCACATAAGTTGGGGGAATTTCATGGTCCATTAAGTTCCACATTCCAGAAGACAGAGGATATTTATATTCTGGAGGAATGAATTAACTTCCTGTTACACCTAAATAGTGAATGTAGGGTTTTTAAAGTAGAAATCAAATGCATACTTAAAAAGGGTATGATTTCAGAGTCACACCAACTGAGAATTTGCAAATTGGGGAAAAACAAAAATTTTTTTCGTCTTTTTTTTGTTTTTTTGGGGGGGCCATGGGGGGGTCATTAGGTTATTTTATTTATTCTATTTTTTAAATGTATTTACTTTTAGAGGAGGTACTGGGGATTGAACCCAGGACCTTGTGCATGCTGAGCATTCTCTCTACCACCTAGCTATACCCTCGCCTGGGGAAAAACAATTTTAAGATGCATTTACTATAGTAACACAAAAGACATTTTCCAGCTGATACAGTTTCTCCCTTTAATACATAAAGACTTCCAGAAAACACGTGCAAAAAATCAAATAAATGAAAGTAGAACATGCGTCTTCCCACAGAGCTAAAAATATTTTAAATTCCTAATTACATCTTTAATTAATGTTAGTCATAACTTGGATGAGATTTTTCCAGCATTGTTCAATTCATTGTTTTGTTTTATTCTCTCCCTTCCAAGCTGAACACAATTAAATGTGGGCACCAGATATTCAGTTGACGCTAACAACTGTCCCCAGGTAGCATGTTGGGTGATTTCCACCATCACCTCAATTATGTTACATTTATGAGATCTACACATCGCCAGTAGCAGTACCTTCATTTATCAGTTTTCCACTTATTTTTTTAAATAGGGGTAAATGACAAGAAAACATGCAATGCTACACTAAGAAAAACAGGGCAATGGTGCCCAAAAAGAACCACATATTGGTAGGCAGGGATCATACTATGCGAAAAATTATTTTTCATCCAATACAAACAAGTTCCAATCAGAAATTAAAGGTGCCTGACAAGTATCAATACATAATATATTAAAACCCCTAGCTACGATGTGCTCTGAGGAAAGATTCTAACATATTCTACCTCATTTTTCAGTGAAGGGGTTGGCCTAAATTATCTCTAAGATAGATTCTAAATCTAAAATTCTATGGTTATAGGACAATGGTTCCAATCTTACTATTTTTTCCTGTTAATGATCCCATTTTCTGAGAACTTTTGTCTACAGCATAAACTGCATTGACTTAATAACTTGTTTTTTTATTTTTATGAATAAACGATGTCTATACTAATTAGTGCTTCAGAATCTCGGAAAATAACTCATGTGACCGCACCGAACTGACAAAATTCCCAAGTCAAAGAAATGTTGGCTTTATGTTGATTGCCTACATTTTTTAACCTATATATTAGCTATGCTGATGAAACACAGCTTTTCCATCAGCATTTTCAACATTTTAAAGAAGTTAAAAATAGCTTAGGCTACTGAGAATTACTATTTTATGAAATAAATATAAACACGCATAAGAGGTTTAGTTAAAACGTTCTGCCTTAATACAGTCCCATTCAACAAGTAAATGGCATTAACCAAAGAAGGGAGTTCTTTATTTTTACCTAGGTGGTGGTTAAAAGAACGTGTACGTGAATATGTGTGTGTATTATTTTTTTCTAATCACTAAGTTGTACCTTTATCATTTGATCACTTTACTGTGTGTATGTCAAGCCTCCATAACACATTGTTTTTTAAAGCAGGGAGAACTAGTATAGATTTTGTAAATCTTACGGACATAAAACCCAAGTGCAAGATGTGAACCCTGTTTGGATTTTGATTTGAACGAATCAACTGCTTGAAGAAAAAAAAAAAACACGTCAAAACAATTAGGGGAAATTGAATATGGACTGAGTAATTATTATTAATTTTATTAGACTTAAAAAAGATGATTGGCTATACATACTGAAAGTGGAATAAAATGATTTCTGGGATTTGTTTAGAGATACTCTAGCAAGAGAAAGTGGGGAGCAGATGACAACATGTTGATAAGTCCTGAAGCTGAGTGATGCGTGTGGTGGGAAATCATTATAACTGGTGTCTCTACTTTTCTGTATGTTTGAAAAAAGTCCGTAACAAAAATTAATGTAAAAATATACTATATCACTGGGACAAAGTTACCACATATTGTCCCCCTCTTTCTTCTCTTGAAACTCTTTATGGCAAAACTTCTAGAATTTTAATCTGGGGTTGTAAAGGTAGGGTGGTTGGATGAGTAACAAGAGGGGACCAAGGTTGGAAGAGAATCTGCTTAAAG
Organism: Camelus bactrianus; assembly: GCF_048773025.1. Classification (NCBI taxonomy): domain Eukaryota; kingdom Metazoa; phylum Chordata; class Mammalia; order Artiodactyla; family Camelidae; genus Camelus; species Camelus bactrianus. Next base: position 20,490,816 of record NC_133552.1, read on the forward strand.
GCAAATGAGCCTGTCAGGGAGAAATCCAAAGCCAAGGCTAGGAGGAGCGCCTCGGTGAGGAGCCAGGCCAACGTCTAAGGAAATATTTGAAATGCAATTGGGAAAACATGAAGTGATGCCATCACAACGTAATACAGCACTCTGTAGTTTATAGGATCTATATTTATTTCATTACGCAACTTAATTCTAACAGTTCCATGAGGGATAGGCATTCTTTCCATTCTTATCCTTGATAAAACAGACACAGATCACAAAGCCAGAAAAATGGCTGAATCTCATTTAGGACCTGAGACTTACAACACTGTGACTTACTTCAGTGGCTTTAGAGCTGTTTTTCAGAAACACTTCAAGGATTCCATAAATGCCTGATTCAAAATTCATTTAGAAATAGAGAATAGAATTTTAAAATGCTCTTAAATCTTTAGAGATACTAGAGAAAAACAATATAAGTATATTAGCTTTCACTTTAGAATTCATTATTTTTGTGCAAATCTTGCACTATATTCAATGTAGTTTCCGGTTATTTCTGTATTTTATTTTGGATACATGGTTGCAAGGAAATTATCTTCAATTAAATAAAAATGGCATCCTTACAACCATGACAAAATATAATATAGAAATAATTAAAATACAGAAATAATTGGAAACTGCATCAAATATAAAACTATAACTGTCACCTATAACCTTACTGCTTATTTTTTCTCATAAATAACTAATAATTTAATCCTATCCAATTTATTAATGCCAACAAAATAGAATTTGTTTATTTTTAATATTGGGATTCTGCATAAAATTTTATTAAAAAAAAGACAATGTTATAAATCAATTATAATCTTAGTTAAAAAATAAAAGGAAAAAATATACAAAATGTAAGAGGCAGTAATCAAACACATTAAACACACCAAGGCCAATATTAAGGCTTTGCTAACATTTGAAACAAGAAAGGTAGCCAGATAAAATATTTACTTAAGAATCATTCTATAATTTGTTATACTTTTAAAAGGTTCCATTTCGACTTTCTGTCTCTTCTAGCAATGTCCTCTAAAATGTCCTATAAAAAAGAATTTGACTCCTGGGGCAGGGACGGCAAATATCAATGTCTTCCTCGTAGAAGCAGCTTAGGTACCTAAGGAAGTAACTTTGGTACATGAATTCAGCCCAAGATGAGAAAGACAATAGGGAATGCTAAAGCCTGGGACAAACTGGAGATTTGTACATTTCCCCGTAAAGCAGTTACCACTAAGTAAGAAAAACTCAACTGTGGCATCAAGCAAAAAACCCGCCCGCAGTACTGCCATCAAACAAAGAGCGTCTGGAGCCCATCAGTCTGGGCAACAATGTGCTTCCCTTGTCTTACGCTGTTCAACTCTCTTCCTATTGCCCAGTCCTGCCTCCTGTTCCTGGGGGTTATGGCATCGAAAACAACAGTCACTACGTTTGCACTTTTTTCACAAGCAAATTTGTTTATAATGATTTCTCTTGTCTTCCCAGGACTTCTTTGGAAATTAAGTGTATAACATACTGAAGTTTGTGTATTTTCTCCTCCACTACTTCCCCACTCCCTTTCTTCTCTTCTTGTCTCTCTCCTCTTTCTATATATCAGTAATATTTGCTTGCTAAGCCAGAATCCTAGACCACGCTCTTACTTTTGCTTATCAGTTGAAAATTTTAGTGAGTTTCTCTTCCATACTTGACATTTCAGTTCTCACGACAGCAGGATAGGATGCTTCAGGACTAAACACTAAGTTCTAGCCAGGCAACATTTGGGATAATAAAATCAAGTAGCTTTGGCTCCATGTATGGAATCATGATAACTTTGAATCTGATAACTTTGAATTAAAATATAATTACATAATTTAAATATGCTGAGAAATGCCATTTTGAAAACTCCCATCATTTCCCTTTTCCTGATGGAAACAGTTCCTAGATAGTAGTGTTTACAGAAATAATGAATTATAGTAAAATGTGTTTTTTATATTATAATTAATCAGAAGTGTTTCTTTAAAATAGGAACTAGATTAATTAAACTCTCAACATTTAATTACACCTTTTTGACAAAAAGGTTTCAAATTTAGCTTCAAGAAATACTCTCTAAATACACTCAACTGCAGATAAGATGCTAAAGTGACTTTTTAAAAACCAGTGCAAATTTAGTATAACTAATTCTACAACCTACTTTGCAGAGATTTTGGGGCAAAATCACAAAGAAATGACATAAGTGGTAGGAAGCAGCTTTCCTTTCATTGTCACCATATAACTACTTCATGGCTTAAGTTCCAAAACTCACTTGGCAGATGATATGACCACTGCATGTTCATCAGAATTGAGGATTTTTGTAAGATGAGCTGCAACCGAGTCTTCATAAATTGTCATCTGAAAAAATAAAAAATCTATACTGTATTATTGTTGCTGGCATTTATACAACTCATTTTTGCCTTGAAAATGGGACTATTTATAACATGTGATACAGGGCAATGGCTATAATGAAACATAAATGGCTTTAATGAAATATATAATATATATGAAAGAGTCATTCTACAAAATAGACAAATATTTCCTTTCTAGGAAAGGATCTTAGTTTCTAGAATTCTTTAATTCAGAGTCTCAGAAAAATTCACAAACTCCTTTAAAAATTTTGTTAATGTCAAATAGCTGAAAATAAGAAAAAAAACTCCTATAATATAGGTCAGTACAAAAAAAAAGCCAGACAACCTAATAAAAACAGGCAAAAGACTAGAAATTTAAAGAGGAAGATATACACATGGTCCATAAGCAGATGAAACGGTGACCATCCTCATCAGCCATCAGGCAAATAGAAACTAAAACCACCATACAGTACCACTACGTCCCTGCAGAACAGCTAACACGAAAACAACAACGATGGCTCGAATATGCCAAGTGCTGGCAAGGTTGTGGAGACACGGGCTTCTCATACACTGCTGGTGGGGGTGCAAATTGATACAACACTGCAGAAAGCTGTTGGGTGGTCTCTATTAAAGCTGAATGTATGCTTAATAGTGTAGGACTCAGCAATTCTACATCTATACCCAAAAGAAGGGCAGAGTGCCTGCACCGCCAGACAGGAACTGGAATGTTCATAGCAGCATCTAATCAATAGTAGAATGGATAACAAACTGTAATATACTCATGGAATGGAATTCTATAGGGCAATGAGAATGCATGACGTGTCACTGTGGATCTCATAGACATAATATTTAGGGAAAGAATTCAGAGACAAAGAAGTGTATACACACAAAATGATTCTATTTTATAAAATACAAAAACAGACAAAATTAATCTATGCTGTTAGAAAGGAAGGCTAGTGGTTACTGGGGTGGGAGGTGGGGGTGGTGAATGAAAACGGGGCTTGGGGGTACTGGTAATGCTGCCTTGTGTCTGGGTATTGATTACACGGGTTCATTTAGTTTGTGGAAATTTATCAAACTGTATGTTTATGATATGTGCACCTTTCTGTATGTACAATTCAACAAAAATTTTAAAAAATGCTGAATGCATGTCATACAATCACATAAGTAAGTATTTCTCGCAAATAATTTAATAATCAAAATGCTAAAGGAGCCCCATACCCCCTTATCTGTTTGACTCAAATGGTAACATTCTGTTTAAAGAACACATCTTTTTAATGTGTAAAAATGTGCACAATAATTAAACAGCCTCATATTCAGAGCCGTCCATCATATGTTTGCCTCAACTATATTCCATGTCACACAGCTCAAAAATGCCCAGAGTAAGCCATCTGCTCTATTCAAGCTGGCCTCCTTTACCCTCCTACTTGACGCATTTTCATTGCTTTTTATCAATCTGCAGCAGTTTATTCAGACTTAAATGAAGATTCAATTACTGACATTCCCCCATCCCACAAGCCTTCCTGACTACCCTCTTCCCAAAGGGATCTTAGTCCTGATTTACAACCAGGGCCACCGGTGTCTAATCACTGTCCTATTCTTTTAAGCGTCTATCTTTTGTCCTTCAAAGGCAGACCACGTATGGAAAAGAAATTTCACATGAAAGAAAGGAGAGGAGGGAGGAAACTCAAAGTTTCACAGAATATTGCATTGACTCACAAATCCACTTACTGATCCCTGGTCTAAACATTAAAAACTACACCTTTACAGTTCAGATTAGAAAAAAATAAAAATATATCTTCTAAAAGAGCAAAAAAGAAAATACTCTTCCAAGAAATTGACCTCATATTTTTTTTTCCTACAGGGTAGATTGTCAAAAAGCCTAAGAAGGTAGGGGACAACTATCATTAATTCCATTTGAATTTAAATTTAAAAATCCAAGTTTTTGTCCATTAAAAATAACCAAAGGCAATGAATATAACCTCTTCCAGAGGAAAATGAAATAACCTCCACATCCAAGGATAAAACTATGGATGTCACTTATAAAACGATTATGGAGTCACTAAGCAGCATTAGGAAGTAATGATAATAGTTGACATTTTTTACTGTGTACCAGGCACTGTGACTGAGTACTCTATGTATTTATCCCATTGATTATCTTGTTTTATGGCCACGAAACCTAAGGCTTGGGTGAGTGGAGTGATTTGCCTAAGACCCACAGCTAAAGAGTTGCAGACAAGCGAGGGGCCCAGCGGTGAGGATGGGTCCTACCCCGTTGTACTGTCCCCCACTCGCTGACCAAGCAAGTCTTGGTCTATGCTTAACTGTATTTGTCAAATGCAAATTTCATCATTTCTCAAGTACATCATTTTAACAGCCGCCTGGCTGGGCTTCCTCTGTCTCTCCTGCCCCTTTTTCAGATCATTCTCCACTTCACAGCACAGTGATTTTTTTCTAAAGTGCAAATCTGATCATGCCACATCCCCACTTAACATGTCTCAGTGTTCTTAGAAAGTCAAAACTATTCAGCTAACAGGCAAGAGCTTCCATAATTCCTAAGACTCTCCATGATCCAAACTCTTCTTTCCTCAGCTCTGCCCTGTCTTTTGATGCTCTTCCCTTGCACCGTAAGCTCTAACTCTACAGAATTACTCGTAGCATCCCAAATGTACCAAGAGCCTTACTATCAAGCTCTGCGGAATGCTCTTTTTCAACTGGCTAATTCCTCCTTCTCTGTTTTGTGCTGAAAACCCGGTTTAGGTACAACCTCCTCTGTAAACACTTCACTGAACTTGCCAGGCTAAGAACCCTCTCTTCTGTGTGGCGATTACACCCTGAAAATAACTTAAACATTGCTGATCTTTTCCTATCTGTCCCTCCCACAAGACCAGAGATTCCCAAACTTTCTAGGCTCATGGCATCATTAGTGTCTTAATAATTTCATCACAGTGCCCCTAGGCTAAAAGAAATACTTAAAAGTAGTTAAGTCTGAACAAATTAATAAGTATTTATGCCCTAACAACTTCATAATCATTTGAGAAAAATAATACACATAAATTAAAAGAAAAAATAATATCTTATTTCATTCTTAAATAACTAACTGTGAGCCTCTGGGCACTGTATACACCTCAAACCTTAGAATCAGATTGGACAATGGTACCGTCATTGCTACTGAAGGAAATCATGGAATCCCTATTCTTCCAATGTGTAAAAAGTACAACAGCAAATAAGATCACTTAATTATGGCCATAAGGAATTAATCAGTAAAACCGTCACAATTTCTTAAGCTCTATAATTCTACAGTGCCAGGGGAAAGCTAACAGTTAATAAGATAGGAAAATCAACTGCATTTTGTGTCTTTTTAAGGAAAACTGGAAAAACAATAATAATTTCACAGTCACGCATAAAGGAACCCAAAATAGATATTTTCTTTAAAAAAATATAAGCTCGAAAATTAGGTTGAGCCTAAGAAGAAAGAAGAAATCTTTTACTGTAGTTTTCAAGGCAAAATCAGAATGATGCCACACTCTTTTAACCTGTAATCTTAAGGCATGCTATCCCCATGTGATAAAATATTTTAAAAAGAAACCAAACTAAATGAAGTTCCATTAAAACCTTTTTATATTTAAAAAAAAAAAACAGCTTCCTTCTGTGTAGTTACAATTGTATCTCACAGTTAGTGATCACATATGTGATAAAAGTAAAGTTGTCTACCTTCATTTTATATGCTAGGAAATATATATTTTTGAAGTAAATAGTGCAAAAGAATCCCTCTCTTTTGTCTCTTTGGAGACTAATAACATTCAAAAAAATACTATTAAGAAAAAAGATTGGCTCCTATAAAAAGCATTATGTTTCTAGTTGGATAAAATACTATTAATAAACAAAAATGCTGCTGGAAATAAAGCAGTAAATACACTAATCTTTAATAGTAATTATCTCTGAGTGGCAGGGCTATAGGTAAACTTTTAATTTTCTTTTTGATGTATTTTTGAGTTTTCCAAATTTTTTAGAAGCAGTTGTTGCTACTTTTAAATCAGGGAAAAAATTTAAATACAATTAGCTTCTTTAAGGAATAACCCACGTTTCTGGTAATCATTCCTTAGTTTCGACAAGTTCATAATTTTCTTAGTGGCAAAGATTTCCACTGTAAAAGAAACAGATGAATTTTCCTAGAGGGAAAAAGAAGCTCTCATAGCTCAAATGGTCTTAGTGAGTCTGCGAATAATCCTTTGAAAATTAGGCTCTGTCTTAAGCCTCCAGTACTTTGAGATTGAATCAGAATGCTGAATCTTTAGGGAGGTATGAAAACTAAGTTATTAATGGTCTGTAGCAGGGATGGAATGAATGAAGGGCACTGTCTTCCTTGGTTGATCTTGATAAACAGGCTTAACCTAGAGACCTGCTCCGATGCACCCTCCACACAGCAGGCGAGGCAGGAAGAGAGAAACGCTACAACATTATGGGTACAAGTACTGATGCGTTTGGGGATTATTTAAGGGAGTTGGGTGAACACCTGATAATCAGGCTGAAGCAGAAGATGAGTAAAAGCTAACAGGAACCCGGCATCAGCCAGCTTCCCCGGAGCCCTGTGGATGAGAGGAAGCAGGCGGGTGGGGGAATGAACGATCAGGGGTGGGAGCAACGGATCTTGCATGCCTGGTACTTTCCACACACTCATCACCTCCTGTAATCCTCACAACATGTGGCCTCCTCTCCAGATGAGGTAACGGAAGCCCATGAGGGCGAGTGACGTGGCTGAATTCCCACACCTAGGGTGGGTGCCCTGGAAGGACTCTAGCCCACACAGTAATAAGAATTCTTTCCTCTGGGGGAGAGGACTAGAAGCAGTCAATGAGACCAAACTTCAAATTCAAAAAAAATTACAATTAAGTAAACATGCTACCATATCTTATAAGGTTTTTTTTAATTGCTCAAGACACTCACCCCCACTTTCAAATGATAAATACGTAAAGGATTAAAGTCTTACATAAAATTCTTCAGATGCTTCTGGAGGTTCTGAAAGTAGAGAAGACTTTGGTGGCAATTTGAGTTCATAGGTCATTATACTCCACCTGAAAGGAGAAGAACTTTGGTCTAAGATTCGTTTAAAATTTAATAAACTGACTTTGTTCTCACCTCAAACACACATATGTGCATATCTATTCATGAACTATGGTTTACTGCGTTCTAAAACAACCAAATATGGGAAGAGATGGAGTTTTGGTAATCTCATGAGATGCTGAATTCACAGCCTATGATTTCCGTATCTTACCAATTCTCTAATGACCTCCCAACATGTTAAGGCCATGGCCCACAGAGAGAAATGCACAGATGTAACAACACCTCCCCTCCTCACTCGGTGCAATGCATTCTGACTTCTATTTCTTTCTGGTTCACTTTTTAAATAATGCTAACTGCAGTTTCTAACTATGGGTCACAGCCTGAAATTCTAAAACAGTGTCCTAGATTAAACAAATGCATATGACCTATGAAAAGTAAATCATTCTGATGTAACAGTCTTGCCCAGTCAGCTTATAAAGCCATGAAATGAAAATCAGCTAAATCTCCCTTCTTACATTAAGAAAGTAAGCGTGGGATTGAGAGGAAAATGTTAATAGAAATAATATGTCATTGAAGCACATGTATTTCAATTGGCTGTAAATATTAATGTCAGACCAGACATTGAATCATTTGGTGTTAGAGAAAAGCAGTCAATTCCAGATAAATCCAGTCTTCTATCTAAAATCGCAGTTTCAAGATTGGGGAAGGATATTTGGGAAAGGACATTATCAATGTCAGTAACAGTTTGTGGTTAAAGATTTTTCCAAGACACAAAGCATAACAAAAGCAGAACTGTGACATATGAATTTTAAGAAAAGCACATCACAGTGGAAGCCAGTGATAGAACCTGCAGGAAAATCCCAAGGTTAGCATCAGTATTTAAACAGAAACTAGTATATCATTCAGACTAATGTCTTTGCATAAAAACGAAAATTCTGAGAAAATTCCCCAAAAGACATAGGTTACATATTAAGATGTGTAAATTAAATAGTTGAGTATAGCTACTACTCAACTCTTGACATGAATATACTATATATATTTGATCACAAAAAGCCATTCATTCGTTCATCCATCTGCGCAACAGATATGTACTGAACGTCTCAAAGTGACAGACAGTATTCCAGAGTCTGCAAATACAAAATTGAGTAAAATTTCCCTAATAAAGCTTATATTTAAGTGCAGAGAACAGATGTAATACTGAGAACAAATAAAATAATTACACTTTGTGAACTTCAAATAGGGAAACTCACAATTGGAAACATGATAGTCAAGTCCCAGAGAGCTGGAAATACTCCTCGGGTTAAAGGACAGTTAAAGAAATGGGAAAGAAATCCACCCACACGTCTTAAGTTCCTTGCACCTTCCACGCTAACCTTCTTCCCTTGACAGGTAATGGCTGGGGCAGAAGGAACATGAGCAAGTGGCAGCAGGAATCAGGGAGGGATGCCTTTTGGTACCAGCTATTGCCTATTGGACGCCAGAAGGTAAGGACCCATTTGGTGAGCACGTGCATTAAAAAGAGAGTGTGGCGCTGAGCAAAGCCCCTGGGAAGCAGAGTCTGCACTGGGGTTTAGAGAGCCAATTCAACCACTTATTTAGCTATGTGACACCAATAATATAAAATCTTCCTGAGCCTTTTTACCTGTAAGATGGAGATGATAAAATATTAGCCATCTCTAAGTGTGTAGTGAGAATTAAACGAGATGAAGTGGCAGGTGGACAAAAATTATCAGTCATTCCTTCCTCCCACGGTCTCCACAAGACTCAGTTTTCATCTTTGTAAAACAGTCATAATAATGCTTTTCTTAGCCAAAACCACAGTGTCGTTTTGAGGATCAAATAAATTAATATATATAAAAAAGCTTCTAGGATGTGGAATATTATGAAACATCCATTTTTTTTCACCTGGTCTTTACAAATCATATTCTTTAATAAAGAAAGAACAAAATATTTCTGTGTTTCTGACAATAGTCCAAGGTTTTTCAATCCACTTTGATTTTTTTTCTTGTGTGTATGTTTTTTTTTTTTTTTTTGCTGGTCTGAATTAAGGAATTTTACCATGGGGGTGCTATTTCTTGGCTAACCACCTGGAGAAGTTAATTTTTATAACATACGAGGGAAAAGCACACAGTCAGAGCAAAGGAAATGCCTCAGAGCGTTTCCAAGGATGTGGGGAAGAGTGGTATTTAAATTGACAACAAAAAGCCATTTAAAATACCTTGTGTGGTTTGGAAAGCTCTGAATTGGGCAGTCATCTGGGAAATCACCTCCAGCCTCCCTCAAAGACTGGATACTGAGTCCACTTTCTGCTCCCAAACTACTGGGGGACCCCTCTCATGACTTGTTTTGGATAAACACAGACGAACGTCCAGCTTTCTTTTAAAATATCCTGTCAGCCAAAGAATCAGCCGTGACAGCATTACCTTATGACAGGCGAGGTTACAATTAATTAGGTTATAGCTTATTTTAGAGTAATTACATTTTAGATTGGTGGCTCCCTGATGAGATTTTGTTATTTTCGGGAAGAGTTCCACAGATGGCTAATCCTATCAAAGTTGTTTTGATTCATATGAGCTCCAGGTTATGAGATCTTGATATTCGCCTTCTACTGATGCTGGAGGTGACTGCTTACTGCGTCCTGACTGCTCCCCACACCCCAGTTCTAAATGCCCCCTCCACAGAACTCAGCATACACACCCTGTGGTGCCTTTTTTATATGTGGGGTATTTAGAGAGGAAGCAGTTAAGAAGATGCAATCAAGGATCCAGTAAACACGGTGATGGTTCCTTCATATGAAGCTGTCTTCCTAATGCTTCCCTGTCCCTGGGAAAGGATTTTTTCTTTTAGTATTTCATATTTTACTGGTTCAGTTCCTCCTCAATATGTATAATTAAGAAGAGATGCTCTAACGTATCTAAAGTTTATGTGTCATTCTTAGTTTTAATGAAACCAGAAGATGATGGGGCCTTCATCATACTCATCAGACGTACTCCCTCCCGCCCTCATTAACCATTTAAGATTTTTGACCCAAATATCAGTTAAAGGTAATTACTATCAACATAAACTCTATCTTTAAAATAATAGGTTCATTAAACCAATTTTCTCAGGTTGTTTGGTTTTTGCTTTTTGTTTGTTTTTATAACTCATTCATTCACTCCCAAAACGTATTTTCTGAGTGTCTGTTCCATGCCAGGCTCTGTTCTAGATCTCAGGGATGGGCAAGGATGGGAAGTCTCTGCCTTCATGGGCTTACTGTCAGTAAAACTTTAATTATCAAAACAGGATATGGGTTGGGGAGGGTATAGCTCAAGTTGGTAGAGCGTGTGCTTAGTATGCACAAGGTCCTGGGTTCAATCCCCAGTACCTCTGCTAAAAATAAACAAATCTAATTACCTCCCTCCCACCAGAATAAAATAATTAAATAATACAGTAATAAGTAAATAAAATATTTTTTTTAAAAGGGTATCAGTATGCCACTTTCCACCTAGTTTTAGAAGAGAATTTGTTATTATTACCTGTCCAGCATTTTGGTACTGGCTCGTTCCAGCTTCTCCAGTATCTGTGGAAGTTGGGTGTCATCATCGTATGAACCTCCCCAGCCAAGAACCCGGGCCAGGTCATTTCCTGTACCCAGAGGCAGGACTCCCAGCTGACACTGAAAGAGAGCCCCACAGAAGACCTCAGACAAGTTGAGACATAGGGACTATGTCATTTCTGCACTTCTTGGGTTACTAGATTAGGATACATTCATGTTAACTAGCAATGAAAAGAATGAGCACTTGCCTGTTTATTCAAGTTGAGTTTATCAATTTCTGACAAAACCCAACCTACACTTCCATCTCCTCCACAAACGAGAATCCGGAAATTGTCAAACTTCTGGAACAATCTTAAACTGAAAGCAAGAATTACTTTATTTAAGTATAAATACATTAAAAACCACTTTCCCCAATTCTCGGTCATTCTGTTATTTATTGGTATTCACGTTCAGGTTAAATATGAGAATTCTTACTTACATGTGAATTATACTACAGAAATTACTTTGAGTGCAATGTTTAACTCAAGAAAACGTCTCAACTATAAAGAGGAAAGGAGCTTATAAGTAGAAATGGAGATAAATTAGGAGGATAGGGGAGTGAGAAACGAGAAAATGAAAAAGCAGCAGAACCCAGGAAAGAGAATGAAAGGTAAGTGATACAAAATGGTAAAGGGGGTGATTTTTCTCTTTCCCTCATAAGGATATGTTATTTCCATACGCAGCATATTACAAAAGAGGGCAGGGATCCCAGGGCACTGATGCTCTGAGGTGGCCTTTGGGGCAGTTCCGGAGACCCACCAACCTCACTGGTGTACCCCTGTCATACTTCTAGTTGCTTTTTCTCCTCCTCTTCTCCTAGTCTCAGGTCCATCATTTTACTTCTGTCTTCCTTCATCTCAACTTTTGACACTTCTCACCTCCTGAATGGACCTTGGTACACCTCAACTATTGTGGGAAATCGAAAAAATATGTTATGGAGACACTATCAAGAAGTTTCACAAACGGAGTGCCTTCAAATCTTAAGGGGTGGATGGAAAAAGTAAATGTCAAGAATATAAAGTATTAGATACATGCACCCCAATGTCCATAGCAGCACCATTTACAATAGCCAAGACATGGAACCAACCTAAATGTCCATCGACTGATGACTGGATAAAGAAGTTGTGGTATGTTTATACAATGGAATACTACTCAGCCATAAAAAAGAATAAAATAATGCCATTTGCTGCAGCAACATTGATGGACCTAGAGCTTGTCATTCTAAGTGAAGTAAGCCAGAAAGAGAAAGAAAAATACCATGTATCAGTTATATATGGAATCTAAAAAAAAAAAGAGAGAGAGAGAAAAAGAGTACTCATAAACTCATCTACAAAACAGAAACAGACTCAAAGACACAGTAAACAATCTTATGGTTACCGGGGGGGGGGGGGGAAACGGGTGGGAAGGGATAAATTTGGGAGTCTGAGATTTGCAAATGTTAGCCACCATATATAAAAATAGATTTAAAAAATCCAAATTTCTTCTGTATAGCACAGGGAGCTATATTCAATATCTTATAATAATCTTCAGTGAAAAAGAATATGAAAACAAATATATGTATGTATATGCATGACTGGGACATCATGCTGTACACCAGAAATTGACACATTGTAACTGACTATACTTCAGTAAAAAAAAAGAATATAAGATATTAAAACCATGAAGGATTATAACACAGATTGTGCTAGCAAGGGAAACAAAGCTAACCATCAATGGAAGTGACAAAGGAGAGAAGAGAGGCCAGATGAGGAAGTGCCCGGACTCATACAGGGGAAAAGAAGGGATGTACAAGCACATATGGAAGGAATTGGACTTAAATGAAGAAGACCAACACCATGGGACCAGAAGGGCCTGAGACAGCAAGAAAAAGGCAGTGGAAACAAGAAGGAAGACCCTGAAGGGACAAAAGTGAAAAGAGGCATATAGAGAGACTGAGGAGAGAAACAGAGAAGACAGGAAAGTGCTAAATCACAAAATGCAAAAGGCCTTTTCAGGAACTGATATCTAAAATCTCCATTTCTACTGGATTCATGCGTTAAGGTGACAGTGGAGCTCAAGAGAAAAGCCGAGTTGGCATCAGTGAATCATAAGGAGATTGCAGGTCCCTGGTTCAGATGACACAACATTACCTGTTCAACGAAAATCATACATATGTACTAACAATGGACTCAAAATGCCTCAAGGCATTTCCCTCATTGAAAATATATTTTTTCCCGCCCCCCAATTTTAGGTTATGTGACGTTCCAGAAAGTTGGAAACTAGCAATTAACAAAAGTACTATTTTTGTTATTTATGTGAACTGAGTCTGAAATCCTTAAGGACCTGTCCTTGAGACCTACTACAAAATCTGTGCTTTGGTTAAACAATGATCTGTATTATATAAAAATCAATACTAGCCTTCCATACAAATCATTTTCTAAGGTTATTTTTGGTATGTCTCTATTTATACAAGTTGCTCTTTCGTAGAGCTAAGTAAACTGTGTTGTTTGATGTAGGACACATCCTAAAGTATTTTCTAAACAAATTTTGGAATTTTCAGCACACAAGGAAGTTACACAAATATCAAAATGGTCGTGTTAAAATTTATAATTAGAGCTTTAAAAAAAAGGGAGGCGTGGGAAGATCAACACAGAGAGGTCTAGCTGAATCTACAATTTTCGTGAATTGAAAAGCCAAACGTACTTCACAGTCAGTGCAACAATTCATTCAAATGAGATTTGTCAATAATCATTACCCTAAATGAGGACCTCCATTCATTAAATCAAACACCTGAGCCGGATTTAGTAACTGTTTAAATCGACGAAGAAACTTTACTCCCTGATTATCTCCACTCTTAGAATTGACAAAAACCAACAGAGGACTAACACAGAATGAAAACGTTGCTCTACAGAAACCTGCAAAAAAAAAACAACAACAAAAAAAAACACAGTACAAGATCAGTATGTACAGCTTTCTCTTTTAAATTATTAACAAAACTTCAGGAAAAAAGATAAATTCATAAATAAAGAACCTTGTTTATTACTTTAACAATAACTTAAAATTTAGCCCTCCAAATGGAGATAGGCTTATTATTTACATACTACGACTACAAAATATATCTTCTAAAGTATGCTCTATAATGTAAAATCATACCAAAGATGGTAAAAGTATTAATCATAGATAATTTAAGACTGACCACCTGCCTTAACAATACTTAATCATTAAGAGAAATCAATCATAGTCTATAAATTCACATTTGTTAAAGAATTCATGTTCATATTCAGTATTACAAAATATTTTAACTGCTCCTTGAGAAGGCCTTAGAAAATATTTTAAATTCTTTAACCTTACAGTAAATAACAGAATCTTGATATATCAAGGTTATGGGGAGGGGCTGTTAACAGCACAAGTCAAAGTTAATCATATCTTCTGTGGCTTATATCCTCATATTTACAATCTCTATTGGCATAATTTATATAAAAAGTTTGGAGAGCATAAGGCACTTTATCGATGAAAAATATTAATGATGGTTTATGATCAAGGTATTTTGTAATCTGGCTTGCTTACAAGGAAGTTATTAGTATGCTAACCCAAACCAGTGCTGTAAACATATTCTTCTGTACTTACAACTAAGCTGTAAGATACTGGAAGAAGTGGGAGAATTTATAGGAATACAAATTCCTGCGCTGAAATTGTAGGAAAACAAGTTGAAATATGAGCTACACTAATGGGCAGTTTCGACTCTGGAGGAGAAAAAAAATCACTTATAAAAATTAACCTTTTCAGATTGCATTTTGTTATAGAATAATGATCTTTATTTGCTTCAATGTAAAATCTATAAATCTTATACAATGTAATTTCACCACTGTTATAGCTATGTTAAACCTTAATTTTAAAATGTTCTTTTATAAATTAAATAAACTGAAATGGAATTATTATGTAAAAACTGACCAGAATAACCAATTTCTAGACATCAAGTTCTATTTATTCTAGGTAAAGAGATGTACTTATCAACATTCATACGCTCAAATTATACACTTACACCACTGCTACATACCGTCAGAGTCTGTGCTGTTGAGTGCAATTGGAGGTATGACAGACACTTTACATTGGCCAAGTGGACAAATAGGATGGTATAAATCTTTGCAGGCAGTGTGTACCTAATAACAAAGAAGGAAACCTTCAAGAATCATAAAAACACATCACTGTTTTGTTATGGCATAAATGATATCAAAGGAACTGATAAATGAGGACCAAGTGCATCACAAAATGTTCAGTAACTCATAAATTACTTTAATGGCATAATATTTAATATCCCTTGAAGGAATGAGCTAATCATGTTAGAGATGGGAATTTGATTTGGCCCGTGCAGCCTGTTTCCATGATTGTCTCAGGCAAGCAGTATGGAGTCACTGAATGCCCGGTGGAGGCAAGGAGAGAGGAAGAGAGGGGAAAGGCGTGCAGAGGAAGGGAGGTAAGGGAGGAGGGGAGAAAGGGAGGGAGGTGGGGAGCGAACCAGCATGTGTCATCACTGTCCACAGGAAAAACTGATGACATTGACCTTATAAAATTCTTACAGAATTCAGTGAAAGTAAACACAATTTCTACTGTGTCTGCTGTTTTCTGCAGTGATCTTATAACTTTCTATCCACACCTCTTTTATAACATTGTCATGTTTTTGTAGTTTTTAAGTACATCCACGCCTATTTTCTCAGCTAGACTTCTGGCTCTATAAGGAAAAGGATCGGGTCCTACCATCGCCCACTCATCTTAAGTGGTACACATCACAGGCACTCAGCAAATGTGTTAACTCTGTAGGGAAAAAAGTTTCAACGTCACTCAATCAAGGCTAACACATTAAGTAGGACCCAAGCAATTTAGAATGATTTATGTTCTCACCTAGAGAGCCTTTAAATGTTTTATTAGTAAAAGAAGAAATTTCATGAAGCACTTATTTAACATGGCTTTATTTCATTAGTCCTTTTAGAAAACTAGTGTATAAATTGAACACGTATTTATCAAAACTTCTGAGAAAGTAACTGAAATTTAATAGTGATTCTTGTTCTGCCAATGACCTTTTGAACAGTTTCCTATTATGACTTATAATGATTAACAATCCAAATGGATTTTCAAAAAAGAAGCATGCACAGATAGTTTTAAAAGGAATTAAAAAAGAGCAAAACAGAAAAATATTTATAACAATGTTAAATGAGAAAAGCAGAGATAAAATTGTATCTTGACTATTTTTACAGAAAAGATAAAATTATGTCCAGAGGCTGGACAACAGCTGGAAAAATTAGGAGTTGACTCATTAGGATTATGGAATTATGGTTTTGGTTCATTCTGAACATAGATGACTATGTTTAGACACTATATTTTCTGCTGTTAGAAACTCATATTTTAAAGGCAAAATACTATGTTAACAGACAAATGAAAGTGTAAGACGTACAAGGTTAAGAAGAATGTGACAGAGGTGATAGTGGCCCAGAAACCTGCACGTCTGACTGACACAGGGCAGGGCAGAAATGATTTCATACCAAGGTGATATTTAAGTCAGCCAGGAAAAAAAAAGAGGGCAAAGGCATTCCAGAATACCTCTCCTTCCATAACCTGTAATAACACTTCTCCCCTATTTGTGATATTTTTAAAAGGTGGGAGTGAGTAGCATGAGCAAGTAAAAAACTTAGTGAACTTATACTGTTAAAATTAGTAAAATTTAAAACTACTCACTAACCACAAGTACAGACCTATATACTGCATGTAAAGACAACTTAAATAGTACCTTTCTAAATCCCACTCCTGGGGATATATCTGGAGGGAACTCTAATTTGAAAAGACACCTGCACCGCAATGTTCATAGCAGCACTACTTACAATAGCCAAGACATGGAAACAACCTAAATGTCCATCAACAAGTAATTGGATAAAGAAGTTGTGGTATATTTATACAATGGAATACTACTCAGCCATAAACAAGAATGAAATAACGCCATTTGCAGCAACATGGGTGGACACAGAGATTATCATATTAAGTGAAATAAGTCAGACAGAGAAAGAAAACTATCACATGATATTTCTCATTGGTGGAATCTTCAAAAAAAGATACCAATTCTATTTACAAACTAAAAACAGACTCACGGACATAGAAAGTAAACTATGATTACTAAAGAGTGGGGAGGAATAAATTGAGAGTGTGGGATTAACAGATACGCATTACTATATGTAAGGTAGATAAACAACAAGGACCTACTGTATAGCACAGGGAACTATATTCAATTTCTTATAATAACATATAATAGAAAAGAATCTGAAAATACATATGTATGTATATGTATAACTGAATCGCTTTGCTGTACACCTGAAACTAACGTAAATCAACTACACTGCAATAAAAAATTTAAAAATTTAAAAAAGAGAAGAGCTGAGCTTCTAGAAGTAGAAAAACAGACTTCAGTATATGCAGACTAATAAAATTGGTGGTAGATACACACATCAGTGTTTGTCCCTGCAAAAAGTAAATCTTAGGTGAGATGGAATCTTAATTTTCAATCTTGTTTGCAGGAGCACTTCTTTAAAATAAGGAGTGGCATAAGGGTTTTCAGGGTTAGGACTGCAGCAAAAATCCAAAAAGCGACATCTAATATAGTCTTTATTAATATTAAACGGGATAAAAGAAATAAAAAGTAATCTCCATGGAAATAAAAGGGCAACTGATGATGACTAACAGAAGCATGGGGACAAAGAGAATCATTTTTGATTCAAAAATGAAAAAGAAACACAAGATTCCCTATCAAGCCTGACTAAAAAATTGTAGCACTTTTCCTCCATGATGTATGAGATCAATCTCATTGATTATGAAATCAACACATCAAACATGTAGCTCTTACATTTGCTGATCTTCGTCGTACTTATTAAAAGCAAAGGTTTTCCACCTTTTCGTTGGGGGGAAAGGGACTGACTTCCAAGACACAAAACAAGACCAAACAACTCAGCCCCAGTGCAAGGCAGTCACCCACCTAGTCGGACAGCATCGCCTAGTGCTGAGGTGAGCACTCAAACAGTGACTGCCTCCTCGTCCTGCGGTATTGAGCCCCCCAGCACCCTCGGAGGGGCACGAGGTCACCCTGAGTTCCTGCTCTGACTGCCCACCTGCAGCGTGGAAGCCCAGTCCTCACCCAGTCTGGCGTAGATGGGACCATTCCTTGCCCCATGTTGGCTCCATGTTTTGCTCTGTGTGTGTCTCACCGCTTTCTTGCACATGCAGAGAAGTTTTAAACATTTACTTATTTATATAACACAAATGCCTATAATTTAAATCATATCAGTGCATGGTCTACTGAACTCAGTATTCTTTTTGTCAGAGTGCACACACAGCGTGGTAGCCAAATTAAACTTTGTATGTAAAACAAATTTTGGTGCCTTTCTGTGTACAACAGGTGATACAACAGGCTGACAACAGCAAACCACTGAGGGTGGCTAAAGATGATCAAAAATAATAAAACTGTGGGAAAGAGGGTTTTAGACAAAGGAAATATAGAGAGAGAGCAGGTGTCACAAAAGGGCACTGACAAAAGTAAACAGAGTGGGAGGAATGCATCTTGAAAAGAGGTGAACCTTACAGTGGGGGTGTGTGCTACCAGGCTCTGCTCAGCCACAAATTCTCAGCTCTGCCCATGAAAAAGTTACAAAAAGAAACTAGCTAAATGGAAAACAATTCTAAAACTCTCACCATCGTTTTACACCAAAGGCATTTCCAATCTTGCAGACGGAGAACACTGCCACATGTTTTGTCACAGACGGCACATTTGGCGCTCACGGGCAAGTTACCCTCGAGCCACTGGTGGGGCATAGCCACCTGTGCAGCAGGAAGAAAGGGAAGTCAAATTAAAGACAGTGGAGGACATCATTATCCAAGGGAAGACAGACAATGATTTCTTACTCTCTGGAATCAGCGGTATGTATCATTCACAGCATGCATTCACTTCCCCCACATTTATTGAGCATCTATTATGTCCCGAGCAATGTAGGGATACAACGATAAGTTAAGACTAAAGCCCTGCCCTTCGGGATTTGTAGTCTTGCTGAGAAGAAAGGCATGGAAGGGGATTATCCCAAAGTGATTATGAAGTGTCATCAGAGATTTGCATGCAAGGTGAAGGGAGGCAAGGTTTTGAAGGCTGGCGGCACTGTTGAGGGGAGAACCCAAAGTCTGAGGAGTGAACAGCTGGTAAACAGCTGAGCTGAACCTTAGAGAATATCTTGGTTGGCCAGACAAGGGTCCTCGAGCCCAGCCCAGCACAGCATCCACTCCTAAGCCCTTACACAATTTCCCTCGAAATTTAAGAGCTGAAGGAAGCTACGAAGGATTGAATTGAAAATAAAGAGTCACAATCAACCAAAACCTTCCATGGAATCCTAATAATAAATGCTCCCACTTAACTCTGCCGTAACTTTAATAATAGACGCTCCCGCTTAATTTCCACAGGAGCAGAGAATGACAGAGCGGAGGTGCTGGGGAGAGACGGGGACAGAACGGGCTTACTCCATCCTCGTCCTCAATGATGTCCTTCCCGATGGAGGCCAGAGTCGTCCACTTGCAGTTGTTTGTTGCCCTCACTGCACACCTTTTGTGAGCCTTGAATTTACACACTAAGGGAAAAAAAAAAAAGGTCAACCATTGCTAAAGGAATATGTACTTTGGGACCAATGATGAAAGGAAATCACAGCATGAAATTTTAAAGGGCTGGCAGGGTGGAAAAAAACCCAATATTTCAAAGTTTCTATCATTACTCTTCAATAATAGTCATAATGTTCTCAAAAGCAAACAGGGCTAGGGTTATGTGAGGCACTTTTATCAAGCTACAGGCTGCTAAGAGATTCCACTTACTTCTTAAAAGAACAGAAAGGAGATGAATACGAAAAGAATTAGTTTTAAGGAGAGGGGACCACACGCACACAGAGGAGAAAATAAAATTCAGTAATACAAGAGTGCTGGTAACATCCAATTATGGTATCTGGATGTTAATTACAAAAACGTGTTTAATTTGTGAAAATCCAACGAGCTGTACATGTCTGAGATTTGCTTTTTTTCTATACATATAATATACCTAAAAGTTTGAAAATATCAGTAAGATAAAGAACAGGGTAAGTCAGGGGAGCTTTAAAGTGCAAGCATGTCAAGAAAATATCCAGGCTTCACGGAAATCGGTTGATGAGGTCACAGAGATGGTACTGACTATGAGAAGTATGCTGTTGGGATGACTACATGATAACGTAGAAAAAGGAATGATGAAGTGATGTTCTTGCTACACGCATCACTAATTCTCCCCAGTCACATTATCAAAAAGGTGTCTACAAAAGAGAAATAAGACGAAACAACCAAGAAAGCAGCAGCACACACAGGAAAAAACAAATAAACCACAGATTATTTGAAAAATTAACCCTTGCTTATGAAAATCAGAACGCGACAGCTACTAAGCTAATCCACCCTTCTAGGGACACCGTATAGTGTTAATGGATACTGTGTTCATGTTAATGAGTTTCTGACTTTTCAGATAAATATTTAAAAGTAGAGATCCTTGCAGTAGAAACATAATAAGGTAGCTGTTGTTAAATTCCAAACATGGTGACTCTTTTTCACATGATTTTTAAATTTCTACCAGATTTTTAAAATTAAAGTAACAAATTCAAAGTTATGGGTAACACATCATTCTCTTTAAATTGTCCTAATCTGATGTAACATAAAAATGAAAGGATCAAGAGAAAAAACTAAGGAATCCATAGGCAAATGTTCAGAATGTGTCGGGTATCAGGAATAGCCAATAGACAAATGGCCACTTAAATGGAGCTGGCTTTTCCTTAAAAAATATTAGCCTATAGACGTTGGAAATGTTTCACTCATCTGCTCTTTTGTGTACGTGGTAAATTCTTTCCTGGAAATCATACTATTTTTGTTATGAATAACTTTGTGACTCAAGCACAGATTTCATATAGAAAACAAATTTTCAACTGAATTTTATTGCTGATAAACAACAGTGTAAAGAAACAGCACCATAGGAAAAAAGCTTAGTTTGAAAAACAACTTAAGCATGACCTGCTCTGTCTTGCCCCAACTGACTATTTTAAATTATTTAATCTTTTAAACTATTTAAACGTTTTCATCTGTTACAGTATTTCTCAAAAGCATGGTCCTGGTTTTATTTTTAAAAAGCAGGCTTGTTAATGTAAATGGCAAAATATCCTTCTTTCTTATGCGCGAGGTTCTTACGCTGCATCTTCTTTATCCATTCATCTATTGATATGCATTTCGGATGCTTCCATATCTTGGCAATTACAAACAATGTTGCTGTTAACAGAGGGGTGTATGTATCTTTTTGAATTAATTCTTAGTTTGTAGTTGGCTTTATTCTTTTTATAACTATGTAAGTTTAAAAAGCTAAAGCTCTAAATGTTCTTAGAAACAATGAACAGTACATATATGTAAATTTTTTTAAATATGTGCAGTAAAAAAGTGCAGACTTTTAAAATAAGTACTTGCTATTAACAGTCAATAAGCATTTTCTAATAGGCAAAGAAGGAAGTATAAAGAAGGTTACGGTATAAGTTCGAGGCTTTTTGAAGATTTTTGCCATTACAAATTGGACAGCTCATTCAAAATAAAAATCACTTTTGTAAGAATAAAGCACTTCATGCAATGAGCCTTGAGAATTAAAAGTTGCTTAATATAACATATAATGATAATAATAAAACAAACTGGACTGTAATTATGGTCACTAAGGAATGGAAATGATTAATAAGCATCTTAATTTGGTTGGGTGACAATTTTCTCCAAAGAAGTTATTCTGAAATAAAGCACTTTTTTCTGATTTGTAAAGCCATTATTTCAAAACCACAGAACTTCAAAATTACACTGGTATGTAATAAAATTAAGATTCTTTATTGCAATATTCAGTCATTACCACATAAGTGTTCAACAGTGGTTAAGACAAAAATTCGTAAGTACCCATGTTGAGATATTTGACACTGCTGATAAAAAAAATCACCATTTAACTTTTTATTCTTAATTTACTGTTTAAATAACTGTAAAGCACAATTATGCTCTGAAATTATAATTAACATTCTCAATTGATTAAGGGGATTATTTATGAAACATAATTTCTGTCTCCTATTTCTCATTCATGTATTTCATATAAGCAAGGCTTTAAAATAATAATTTTAGTTATTATTCAACACAAACCTAGAAGACAAATCAGTAGAGATTCCTTTTACTGTGAAAACAAGGGCAGAAAGATTAAGTAAATTTAGTGATGGCTTTACACACTGGAAGCTGGATTCCATCCTAATACAATGTTATTCATTGTCATTGTTGAGCGAGTTTTTTTCTGTATTCTCGCATCTGTTGTAACGTTTAAAGCTTCCTGTATTATAAACCCTTAATTTTATCAAGCAAGCCATTTATTCAGATTTCGAGGGGGGTTCTAAAGTTTAAGTATAGCTTTGTTTACAATAAAAATATCCTAAATAACTACTGTCTCATAAAATAAAAAGAGAACTTTTTTATATACTTATAAGACCCTTGGGATTTTTTAAACCTTCCACTACAGTTCTAAAAATACTAACGGGCAAGACGCTGCAGACTTAAATTTTTTATCAGCAGAGAAAATAAACACTAACAGATATTCCTCTAAAGTATAATTTTAAAAATACTATATTTGAGACTTAAAACATCAGGAAGACTTCATTATTAACAGAACAGTGTAACACATTTATTTAAAGACTCTGAAGTTATCTATTCTTACCAGCTAATGTAATTTTCATTTTTCTTTCAAAATGCTTAGAAAAATATTCCACCGTGTCACTATGATCTTCAATTTCTAAACAATATGCATTTAATAATGCATAACTCTCAAATCAGAAGGGTACCTCAGAGTATCTTAGATCTGATATGGTTTTGAGCATTTTGGGGATAACAGACTATAGGATAATAGTACAAAGACCTTCAAAATGACCCCATAATATCACAGCCCCAGTAGAGTGACTCAGAGCTACAGGAATCCTTTTAGATCACTAGTCATAAAGGCCAATTATATCTTTGCAATCATTATTTAAATATAAAAAAAAAATTTTAATGCTTCCTCCAAATTCTCATTTTCATGAATTTTAATGCACCAGGCTATGATGGAATCTGTAATTACTGATTTGATGAATTTCTTATAGAACAGAGTTACAAATTTCTACAATTTATTTGACTAGAAGAGTAGTTTATTGTATGTATTCTCTCATTTAATTCTCACAGTATTCTATGAGGTATGAACGTCTATTATCCCCATTTTACAGATGAGGAAACAAAAAGTCTAAGAGGGTTAAATTACTTCTCCTGGTCAGTTAGTAGTGGTGGAACTGGAACCTGAACCCAGAGGGTTTAGCTACAGAGCTCCATTCTTACCCACTAGGCTGTCATCTTAAATAGTTGAAATACTGATATATCTCGGATTTTATAATTTAAAATGAATGAAAATTGTGACTCTATTTCTGTTTTATTATTTAATTATTATAAAGTTATATTCAAAACTGCTTAAGAATTTTTTGTATTAGAGGAAAAAAGTAATAATAGTATTACATATAGTTCAAAAAGTAGTACACACTGATGAGATCACTGAGGTATTAAATTAAGTAAGTCTAAAGAAGGTAGGAGTTTTCTCTCAGTGATTATTAATGGATTTCTTTTAAGTGGTCAGTGCTCTTAAATTCAAAACTAACCCACATGAGAATAACAGCGTAATGAGAACAATAGCGTAACCTTATTTTCAGAGAACTTTAAAGAAATTTAGAGGATGGCATCCATTTCAATTAAACATTAAGGAAATAAAAGAAAACACTTCAAGCAATGCAATATAACTAACAATCAGAAATTTCTCCAAAGGGAATATACTGTCCTCAGAGGAGGTTTTGTTCTCCCTGATTAAACCAGACAGAAAAGGAATACTAGGAAATTAGAATGATCTAAAAGTCTAAAGAATTTTCTTTAACAGTAATTGCTAGTTCCTCAGGAGGGAAATATTATTACATTTTGGTTTATACTTCCCTTCAAATGATCTTATGTTACCTTTTACTGAGCCGAAATATTTCCTAAGCTGGTCCTATGAATGCAGAGCTCCACTTTAAGCCACAATAAAATTAACACACTGTTGTCCCAGGGGAGATTATAGCTCAAGTGGTAGAGTACATGCTTAGCAAGCACAAGGTCTTGGGTTCAATCCCCAGCACCCCCTCTAAAAACTAAAACTAAAAAACAAACCTAATAACCCCCCTGCCAAAATAAAATTATTAAATAATACAATATTAAATTAATAAAAAAATTTTTAATTAAAAAATGTATATTTTTAAAAAACCAAAGCAAACAAACAAAAAACACTATGGTCCCACTGAGATGCTCCCAGCTACTGCTTCACCCGAGGAAATGTTCTCCTGTGATATTTCTCTGTTCACATCACTGACATACCAATGGCAGCGTGTGTACCTAGGTAAGGTCAGTGCTGGGGGAGAAAACACAGAGGATGCTACTGTACCTTCGCAGGACAGGCCATGGGAGGTGACTCCAGAGAGACTCTCTCGGCACACGTTGCAGAAAGTGGGTCGGGCATGGGAGCAGGCGTACCAGTTATGCATCCCTGAGAAATGTTCCACATTAAACTGGGCCACCTAGAAATGAGACGTTAGCACAGATTTGCCAAACAAAAGAACAGAACTAGAGACGCTTCACGTTTGGAATGTATATCGCTATGATTAAAATTTCAAATCATAATTTCTTTGCTTTAAATTTAAAAAATCAATATTAGGTTTAAACAAGTTGCTGAATGAATCTACACGTGTCTTTTTTTAGTAGGGGAGGGCGTTAGTTCTACGGTTAACACTTATTCTCTAAGAACACGAGACGACAGGAGAGATGCTACTGTACCTCGTAAGGTTCTCTGGTCTGTACAGACTTCAGTGAGCTGATCCAATCCTCCATCTCTTTTCTGTTCTCAGCGCACAGCATTAGTCTTCTGAATGGAGTGATTATCTGAAGGGGATAATTCAACCCAATGATCGTTAGTAACCAACAAAGAGATTAGTGCAAAATCTAGTATCTTACAAGGTGATTCCATTTCTAATCCGAGTTCTTATTTCCTCGATGAAGACAATAAGATTCTCTGTAACATAAATGAATTCAGGTCTCAATATGACACAATGTGGTGTAGGAAAGAAAAATTCTGAGCAGTCTTTTGTTGTCTTTGATCTCATTGCTATATTTACTCATCAGGCTCTGTAGCCCTTTAGCAAAGGCTGTGAATCCAAATAAGCAAAGTACTCTTATTTCATGGACTATATCTTGAAAATTGACTTTAGGTATAGTTCAAAAGTAATTTATAGTAAGCTTAGAATTCAAACAGTTTTCAAAATGGAAATTGTTTAAAATCCAAAATCAAAAGAATGCAATATTAAATGAGTTCACAATTGGTTTATAATGGTATCAAGGCAATTCTCTTTTAAATAATGTTGGGTTTACAGATCATTTCTGTGGCCTATTTTAATATGATTTATGTGACGGATTTTTCTCCCACCGTGTAGACTCTGCTCTACTACTTTTCAGTGACAGCGGGAAGAAGAATTAGCATACAAGTCCTTTAGCTGACTTTAAGGGAGAAAATAATTGTGACTTTCATCTCTTTTTCATGTCACTAAAGCAGGCAAATTAATTATATCAAGAATCTTAAAGCAAATGCAATAAAAATGTTATGCTATAATAGCGCCAAAGTGCTTCGAAGTTAAGATTCTGAAATTACTTGAGAGCAGCCCCTATTTCTGTGTGAATACAATATTCTGGTTGTAATCTTGAAGCTGCTAAATCTTAGGCATTTACTGCGAAGAAGGGACCATTTAATTACTTGCAGGAAAAAAGAAAAATGTTAATTCCTTCCTAGAAACTATTTCCAAGAAATACATTATATATATTTATTTATAGAGCAAATAAGAAATTTTCTCAGGTTTATAAGCCGTTTAATCATGTGATAATCTATATATTACAATATAGAGCAGATTTCCCAAGTTACGCAAAAGCATAATTATCTTAAAAAAAAAAAAAGGGAACCCTTCCAAAACGGAGTAAACTAACAAGCCTAAGTCACTATTGCTCATCTTAAAAAATAAGCCCACTACTCAAAGTTATAAAGATCAGCCCAGTCGTAGCTACTCACCAGTTACTGCCTCCTCTCATCTGTCATTAGCTTTGGCTACACAATCCTTCCTTAGACCAAGAGGCTTTTAATACACTGGACAGGCACTCGCACTTAAATACAGCTGGCCAGAAGTCACGTGGAAGACAGCATTAACCGTTCAGCACTGGGTATTTGTTAATTGCATATGAAATTGAACAGAACCTCACTTTTGCATTTTCTTGTTTTCCACTACGTTCCTTGGATAAAGCTTATTAGCAATTGGTCACTCCACTTCCTGAGTAAATAATTAATGCAAAGAGCAATGCCTCCCTCATTACCTAGGAGCCAAATGGAAGCTTTATTGCTTCAAAATGTTTTTCTAGGACAGCTCATCAAATGCAGAAGAGAGGTACCATTAAATCATAATACACTCCTGGCTCCGATGACTGGCACGGCACTCAGATATGTCTGTATGTCAGTGGACTGGCTGGATAAATCTGATATTTATCTGGATAAATATAACCTCTAGCATTTAATTTTTTTTTTTTTACTATACTATATAATGTAACTCTAAAGATTCCCTCTCTTTCATTATGATCTTAGCGTGAGTGAGACAAGTATTATTCAGGTAAATAAACCAGGCTTGCTATTTTATTCTTTTTTTGTTGAATTTTAAGGAAAGCAGAATGTCTGATGGTTTTAACTATCTTTAATGCCTTTAAATTCTTTAAAAGCCACCACGAATTCAATAAAAAGAGGGGAAAGAAGGATAGAGACCCAGCTTCTAATTTTCCTTGTAGCTTTTGAACTACATCAATGCCTAAATTCTAAAGGGT
Source organism: Camelus bactrianus (assembly GCF_048773025.1). Lineage (NCBI taxonomy): Eukaryota > Metazoa > Chordata > Mammalia > Artiodactyla > Camelidae > Camelus > Camelus bactrianus. The sequence goes on from NC_133552.1 coordinate 20,517,831, forward strand.
TTCGGCAATATAAATCATGCATGTACCTCATACGCTGATGAAATAAAATTTTTACATTTGCAATGTCTCCTTTGTAATAAAAATGTTTTAAAGTGGACAATAAGCAAGCAAATCATAATACATTCTTCAAATGAAAGTTAATTTTTAAGAGCCAAATAGAAATTATTAGTAATTTTGATTTACAAGTCTTGTGATTAAGAAATCTACTGAAGATCAAGTCATGTTATAAGAAGTCGATATGAGAGAAGAAAATCCTTCATAAATCCTGTGATGCAGAGATGTCTGGTTTATGGCAGCAGGACCAAAAATATCTCAGGCAGCAGCCCAGAGCCGGCTGGACCTAACTGAAGACAATGCTAGTTTACCAAGCAAATGTGTAATGTCTCCCAGACTGTCCCCTTCTGTCCTGGGGTCATCCCTGGCCACGCCTCCAGTGCTCTGAGTCCCATCCCCACCTTTTACTTGAATTCTTTTTCATCACCTTTGTAGAAAAGAATGTGACAGTCACAGCTGCTAACTGAGGTGCTGGCTCTGCCCTCACTGAACCCCGTGACACTACAGTAGCTCCTCCTCCAATCTTTATTAGGAAAATATCTGAGGAGCAGGCAAATTCTGAAAATTATTTGGTTCTTACTCTGAAAGCCCTTTTATTATGATTAAGTGAGGAGGATGAAAGCCGGAAAGGCAGAGGAGAGAGCTATTCCCAGAGAAGACAGTCTGAGCCTATTGGGGGCCAGGGTCAGGGTGTTTCTGGAACTAGAGGGCCTTTTTACCTTTCTTGAAGGAGCTGTAGTTTACCTGTCCTAAAGTGTCCCTTCACCCCCGGCCTCATCTCAGTCTCACTTGTACCCTCTCTTCTCACTACCCCAACATTCCCCGATGATTTTTTTTCAGGCACCTCTGAACTTCAGTAATTAGTTTCTTCCAACTATAACCACCACTCCCATCTCGGATCCCAGAACACATCTGCCTGTCTGCTCATCCACCCCATCATTTATTGAGTGTTTACTGCATGCCAGAGCCCAGGCATACAAACCATATGGGCTTTTGCCTTAATAATCTGTAAGGGAGACAAGTAAGTAAACCAGGATTTGCCTGTCTGAAAAAGTGCTGTATAAGATGGATTACAAAGGAGACATGTCGACATTAGTCAGTCTTCTAAATGTCACCTCAAATAATATACAAACTTCACATGAATAGACATATTGCTCCACTTTGAGAGTTAATGACTTATAAGGGTTAATGCAACAACACTATTATGTGTGTATAAAAATCAAGAATTCCACCCCCCCCCAAAAAAAAGAATTTCTCAGTCTGGTAAAGCATGTAAATACATAAAACATATAAAACAATCTGGTATTAAATGTATAAAACCCTATAGAAGAGTGACATTATAGTTAAGACTTTAAATATGTAAGTATGCACACGAGAAAAATAACAAATACTTTACTGGTCATCTTTCAGTGAAGGAACTGCAGATAATTTAAATATATTTTTTTGGTTTGCCTGTGGTTTCTAAAGTAAATATGTAGTATTTCTGTAATAAAAAGCCTTTAAATTTTTTACTAACAGAAAAATGGGAATTTAGAATTTAAAACTTTGCATTGTTCCAAAGCAGGAGTTCTCAAGCTTGGCTGCACCTTAAAATCACCTGAGAACAGAAACAGACTCACAGACATAGAGAAGAAACTTACGGTCACCAGAGGGTAAAGGGGGTGGGAAGGGATAAACTGGGGATTCGAAAATTGCACCTCTTGAGGTGTGATGGAAATGTAAGCTATCTTGATTGTGGTGGTGTACACATCCATCAAATTGTACATATGAAATATGTGTAGTTTACTGTACAGGAACCGTATCACAATAAAGCTGTTAAAATTAAAAAAAATAAAATAAAACAAACAAAGAAATCACCTGGGAGACTCTTAAAAACCCTAACGTCCAGGCCACCCTCCATACCAATGAACTCAAGAGCATATGAGGGTGGGACCCAGCTACCAGTTTTATTGTATTTTTTTTAACTCCCAAGTGATTCCCAAGTGCAGCCCCGTTTGAGAACCAGTGTCCTAAAGATATTTTATTGCAAATTCCCAACGGGAAACCACTAAGGTAACAGCAGAGTGATTCAGTGCCTAAACCCAGGAGTCAGATGGACTCAGAACGAATACTAACAACGCCCTTCTCACGCGTGTGGTTATGGACATGTTTCCTCGGCTCTCTGAGCCTCAGTTTTACATCTGCAAAGTGAGGGCAGAGCAGCACATCACAGCTCTGCAGAGTGTGGTGTGGTTTAATGAGACAGTCCAAGTAAAGCATTCAGCACGGTGTCTGTTTGGAAGCCAAACCTCACCAAATGTCAGTATCACAATCCTTCTTAGCACTGACGGAAATTATATATATATTTACAGATTTCTTATATAATGTGTAGATTGCTTGTGTAAGTGTGGTCCACAGACAAAAGTGACAGGAGCTTAGATCAAAAATGGAGGCATTTTTCTGCCCACAGACTCGGCCCTGCCTAGCAAACCACCAAAACAGGAATAAAGATAATGACCTATTCCATAGAAGACATTAGGAAAGTTATCAAGAAACAAATTAGGAAAAGAAGTGGTCCCCCCTTAATTGCACTGCGTCTAGCCTTACCCAAAGCAGGAATATAAGATAGCAAAAGGCTTCCCAAAGAGCATCAGATCCCAGTACAGCTCTGAAAGAGTTCAGCATGCCATCTCTAGGAGGTATCAAGCCTAAACTATTCAAGACGGAGTTACTCCTTTTAACTCAGATTTTTGATTCTGCAATGAAGGAAACTCCGCAAACTTCTGTGGTGCTTTTAAATGTCCGAGAACTTTTTTTAGGAAATTCTGATTTCTAATTCTAAAGTTCCTGACAACATACTGATCACATCTGCACTCTGGCAGGACTTACTGTTTTATCTTTAGTGATTAATCCTGAACTTCCTTGATGGAAATGGAAATTCACACGCAGTGACAAGCCTTTCTTGGAAAGCAGGACAAACAGAACGTTTATAACAGAAAGTGCCAGAACAATTTTTATTGCCTATATTTATTATAACTTAGGGGATATAATTTGACTTTTGTTAAAGCTGAATCAGGTATAATCATATGTCTTTACAACACAAGGTTTGCTATACCTAAAGTTGCCAACAGCTCAGTCTTAATATACCTCTTCTGTCCTTCTGCATAAAATCTATATCCGACTCTTAAATTATGTATGTTGCTTTTTCTCCATTCTTCTTTTATGGGATGAAATAATTCACTTACACAATTTAAATGTGCCAAACTGCAATGTAGTCATGCATCTTAAGTGAGTATTTTGAGAACAGAGATACTCACTCCCATAAACTAGGGACTGCTCTATCTAAGAGCACAGGTCTTCAATGATGTCCTTGTACCTGAATTAAGCCAAGAGTTTTTTTTAAAAACATATCCAACCATGGTACAAATCAGAATTGGTGAATCAAAATCATCTTTTGGGGGAGATGTGGATAATTTCAGATGTAACTACCATTGGCAAAACAATATAGCTAATTCTGGTGCACACGTGTCCCTGTTTATCAATGAAGGAAAACACAAGGGTCCAACTTTCCCATTAGTCAAGGCAGGATCTGGTCTAAATAAAGTAAAGAAAGTGCTCTTAATCTTGATAGCCCCTATCTGCCTTTTCTGCATGCTTCTGCTCCCAAATTTCCAGTGTTCTCATCTGCCGCAAGAGTATCTCTTTGTGTGTGACTCATCTGAAAAAGCTTACCACCCACAGAACCTCATCTGATGTAACAGAGGTCACAAAATGGGGATCTCTGAGGTTTTTATTTGGTCATTCTATTGAACCCTGAAGTGCTGTGTTGTAAAACAACAGGAACAAGTTAATATTCATCATATTAGACGGGTACATTTCTCATCAGAGGTACTTCCCTCAGCTGGCCACGCCGTACACTTATGTAACCAAGTGGCATCTGAGTTTCCAAGTCCTATATAGAACCTACAACTCCTTTGCCTTCTGGGGTCAGCGCTTCCCTATTTTATTACTGCTGCCTCAAACCCCACCGGTTTTCTAAGATGAAAACTCCTGACCTAAAAGAGTAATTTTTTTCTGAGTTGCTGACAGATGACAAAGGTCTGTTTTCTCCAAAGGGTGCTTGAATTTTAATGGAAGACTAATAAAAGTGCAAGGTCACAATGAATGTATTTCTGGCACCAAGACTTTAGAAGGTGCCACAGGTATTTTCAACAGATAGTATAATTTAAATCAATAAAATAACAGAATTTTAGGTTAGGAAGAGATCTTATCATACTGCTGTAATAACATAAATATTCATTTTATAGCTATAAACACTCATTTTTACAGCTGTAAATCTGCATTAAGTGCTCACAAAGAAACTGGGTTCCATGATATCCTGGGACACAAATTTCACAATATCTAAAATAATTTTTAAGAACTTATAAAGATGTAACGGACTAATAATGATAAGAATGAGATCTATAGGTAGTTCACATGCATATTACTATTAATCTACAAGAACATCACTCTTAATCTACAGCTGGAATTTACAAAGAAACTTTTCTATGCAGGCAGCACGCTATGTAACAGGATGCTAAATCATGTTGCCTGGTAGTTGAACTAAGGCCTTTCCTATTCCCTTTCAGAATGATCTAAAAATCTTTTCAAGGGGAGGGTGTAGCTCAGTAGTAGAATACCTGCTTAGCATGCACAAGGTCCTGGGTTCAATCCTCGGTAATTCCATTTAAAAATAAGGAGAATAATTTAAAAATAAATAAATAAACCTAATTACTTCAACCCAAAACGAAAACAAACAAACAAAACTTTTTAAAAACCCTAAGGAACTAAAAATCTTTTTAGATGTCTGTTCAGAGCCATGCTTAGATTTATACACAAACATGTATATATCCCTCACTGAGAGTCAAAGAGGCTATCTGAAAATCATTCCACACTTTGGTTTTTGGCTCAGTGATCATCGTCGTAGCTGATGAGTTCTTTTAGCTGAATAACAACTCACTGATCTAAGCTGTAATGCAGACTATGAGGTATCAAACATCCCAATACACTCTCAAAATAAAGGAAGGAGGCATTAGTCATGAACCCCAGGAAGTCTGTCCCAAAACTGCTTATTTTCCTAGCTAAGAAAAAGTTACATATCATCTGGATATAACATTTATTTCAAAAGTCAAACTACAAATCCAATAATTACCTATGCATTGATAAAAATAATCGATTGAGAATTCTGCAGCATCGATATGAATGATTACTCACTTGTCATGGGATTCTGTGAAAAAATGCCCAGTATTGAAAAAATAAATTCTAATGGAAATTTTTTAAGTATATAAAAATAATTATTCTGAGAAATCTACTAATTATAGAAAGGGAAAGACCCCTGGAAGAGAGCAGAACATCTTTGCCAACAGGATGTTTGTCTTCCTTATCTACAGGAATACCTGACTACAGACTTCTGGCAAAAAGGCAATGTCTCATTGATTCTTCAATCATTTCTGTAAATTCAGTATGGAGTTAATTTTGTTACAACATATTGAAGAGAAAAAACACAAATGTACAAGCTAAATTGTCCACCATTAGTTAACACACTGCCTATGTGAGGAGTTAAAAAAGTGTTATAGCAAGTTAAAAAAAAAAAAAGATTATTCCTTCATTGTAAAATTATGGTCAACTCAGTGAATCTTTCTCTTTCACAGCTTCTGCATACTCAGGCTTTGTTTGAGAAAAAAGATGGAAAAGAGGCAGAGTTAAGATCTGGTAACTATATTGGGTTGCCTACTGAAGACTGAGGGGTTCATACAATGACATGAAAGATCTCAGGGTTTTTTGTATATATGTTTTTTTTTAATTGAAGGATAGTTAATTTATAATGTTGTGTCAATTTCTGGTTTACAGCATAATATTTCAGTCCTACATGAACATACATATATTCATTTTCATATTCTTCTTCATTATAGGTTACTGCAAGATATTGAATATAGTTCCCTGTGCCATATAGTATAAACTTGTTGTTTATCTATTTTATATATATTAGTTACTATCTGCAAATCTTGAACCCTCTATTTATCCCTTCCCACCCCCTTCCCTACCCTGGTAACCGTAAGTTTATCTTCTATGTCTGTGAGTCTGTTTCTATTTTGTAAATAAGTTCATCTTTTTTTTAATATATATTCCGCATATAAGTGATATCATATGGTGTTTTTCTTTCTCTTTGTGGCTTACTTCACTTAGAATGACAATCTCCAGGTCCATCCATGTTGCTGCAAATGGCATTATTTTATTCTTTTTTATGGCTGAGTAGTATTCCATTGTATAAGTATACCACAAAACTTCTTTATCCAGTCATCTGCCCATGGACATTTAGGTTGCTTCCATGTCTTGGCTATTGTAAATAGTACTGCTATGAACACTGGGGTGCATGTACCTTTTTGAACTAGAAAGGTCTGCTTTAAAACACTCCAGGTAAAACAGGGAAAGGAGAGACGAGATGAAGGTGTGTGGAACTGGGCAATGGGGTTGTGGGGTTCATCACAGTTAGCCTGAGTCTGTGTATACTGGACATTTTTAACAATTGAAAAAATGTACCCAAAGCTTTTGGAAGTCCCAAGCAAAACTCTTCAAGGAACTAAGAAGGCAAGGGACATGGGTGTCTTAAATCTCCTTTTCTGAATATAGATCCTATTTGACCCCAGGCCCCTAACTCAGCTTGAAGACCACACCTACCAGGACCCAAGTCTCTGACCTCCTTCTCCCCTATGAAACTCAAAAATTAGAAGAGTAAAGTGGCTCCATTGCTCCACTGAGCACAGAAGATATATGCTCCCCATGTTCAGAGCAGGATTATTTACAATTGTCCAGGTATGGAAGCAACCTAAGTGTCCATCAACAGATGAGTGGATAAAGAAGATGTGGTATAGATATATAATGGAATACTACTCAGCTATGAAAAGAACAAAATTTTGCCATGTGCAGCAACACAGACGGACTGGGAAGGCATTGTGCTAGGTGAAATAAGTCAGACAGAAAAAGACAAATACTGTATACACATATATGCGGAGTCTAAAAAATACAATGAAGAGGGGAGGGTATAGCTCAGTGGTAGCGCACATGCCTAGCATGCACAAGGGCCCGGGTTCAATCCTCAGTACCTCCATTAAAAATTTTTAAAAAATGTAACAAACTGTGAATATAACAAAAAAGAAGCAGACTCACAATACAGAGAACAAACTAGTGGTTACCAGTGCAGGGGGCTAGGGCATTATAGGGGTCAGAGAGTGGGAGGAACAAACTGCTGGGTGTAAGACAGGCTCAAGGATGAAATGTACAACATGGGGAATAAAGCCAATATTTTGTAATGATTCTAAATGGCAAGTAACCTTTAAAATTGTATAAAAATAAAAAATGATTAAACAAAAAAAGAAAAGGTGCTGGTAAAATAAGAGTAATAATTTAACTTAGTAATATTATAGACAGGTGTCTGCAAACCAGACACTTTAGGAAAGCAAGATATTGACAAGATATATAATCATATATAACACTGTATTTGAAGAATGACATTGCACATGGGAAACTGAAAGGTTTTTTTGGTTAGTCTTAATTGTAATGACAAGGATCAGAGATTTCAGAACTTATTTTTGTACTCTGTCACATACACTTCTACTGTAAAGTAGCAGTGAATATTAGTTAATGCACACATTAAAAGTTTTACCCTCCATTTAATATTTTCAGGCTGTACCAGAGATCAGAACAATGCATTAGCCCCAGTCCCTTGGCACACGCTCTTTTGGTTTGTAACCGTAAATTGCTTTGTACAGAACACATATGTAATGGGAAATGTCAAAACAAAGCAATTATCTTGTTTGTACTGGTCACCACAAAACCAAAAGGTTTCTAAAATTTAAAATTTCCATTACACCATAATCAGACTAAAGAAATAAGAGAAGATAACTGAGTATGCTAGAAATGTAAAAAGAGCCATGAAAATGATACCCCAAAAAGTTCTTAAAGACATTTTTATAGTTTTTAAAGCATCTCTCTCAATTGCCTTCTCGACATCACCACGGTATCTTACCATCATTTCAAATTCACAATGTCTTCTTTTCACTCCTTACAAACCTGCTTCTATTCTCGTCTTCTACCCTTAACCGAAGGCATTTATACACCAATCCTCCCAAATTCAACAACTCTGTGTTAGTTACCTCCTCTCCCTTCCCTTTGTCCACAGTTCTCTGGTCTTGGCAAAGTTTAAACTGGGTCCAGAGACCACAGAGATGTTTAAGGCAGCAACTACTGAACTGAAAAATCTCTTTTTCAATCACTTTTTGTTGTTGTTGTTGTTGTTGTTGTTGTTGGAAATTAAATTCTTACCAGAGACCTGTCACCATGAGAAAGCGATCAAAATTCCCAATCCTCTCTCTTCTATTTAAGATAATTTCAGCCTAATCACTACCACAAGAATCGAGCTTGTGTGACATCAGGCCTGCACTCCAATCACTGCCAGCTGGTACCCTGGTCTACATAAACCTCCTTCTCACTTGTCAGGTACTAGGGATTCACTGGGAATGGCCAGATTGGACTAAATCCTATTAAAAATGTTGGTTACTGCTACTGCCCTCATAAAATTCCAATATGCTATCCATCATCCATAAAATTCAATATGCTACTCATGGAAAAAGCACAGGCTTTGAACATTAATTATGCTGCTTGTTCATGAGATAAATGTACAAAATGATGCTCTCAAAACTTCACCTCTTCATCTGTTGAAGGAAAGGAAGAATACTCCATGGGCTTAATGAAATAATGAGACACAAACTCCAAAGTACCTGCTATGTACTCACTACTCCTTACTGGGTTACAGGGTAAACCAGAAGTTTTGGAAATGAATGATCATTTCTTTTTCTTACCTATATTATAAACACCTTAAATTTTAAAAACCTGTAGAATAATAGGCTTTCCTTAGTACTGTTTTAATAGTTCATTAACATTCAAGGCAAAAAACTTAAAATTATTTTAATACTAAAAAATAAACAGTTGTTTTAAAATGTCTAATGGACACAGAAAATAAACTTACGGTTGCCAGAGAAGAAAGGGGGTGGGAAGGGGTAAACTGGGAATTCAAGATTTGCAGATACTAACTACAATATGTAAAATAGATAAACAACAAGTGTCTTCTGTATATAGCACAGGGAATAATATTCAATATCTTGCAGTAACCTATAATGAAAAAGAATATGAAAACAAATATATGCATGATGTATGACTGGGACATGATGCTGTACACCAGAAATTGACACAACATTGTAAACTGACTATACTTCAACTTAAAAAAAAGAAAAAAAAAGAAATTGTTTTAATGGAGCCAAAATCTGAGACGTGTAATGATGCGTTCTCATTTTAAGAGTATTTCATGCCAGATGCAAGGCCAGATTCTGGAGTCATCACTAAGACCAGGTGTGATGGATAAGGTGCCCCTTTTCATGTCCCCATCACTTGGGCTTCATCAGGGTTCTCAGACTGCCCCGGATAGCAAAAATCTCTGGGATTTTCTGGAGAGTTCGAGCACCACCATGGCTCTTAACTATTCCCAAGTTCTTAACAGGGCACCAAAGATTCTGACTTCCTGGGAGATCAGGAACATCAAACTCCTTAGCAAACAGGACCCCACCTTGCTAGGCAGTTCAGAATTTCCAAGATACTCAAACTCTTCAGGATTCTGCTGCTTCAGTCAGAAGGTCACAGGATAACAAGCCCTCTTTAGATGATATCCAGGCATTTAGGATGGTTTTGGGTTTTGTGGGGTTTTAAAAAATATTTTTATTGCTAGTAGTTTATTTTCCTGTATTAGGCCTCTATTCCAGGTACCTCTGTAAGTCAGGATATTCTCTCTTACAGGGTTTGAGTATGCATTCTATACCACAAATGGGGCTCAGAAGTCAGAGCTAATCTAAATGAATGTGGAACTAAAGAGCCTTCAGCCATGTAAAGACCACGGTGAAGTCCAAGTACAAATCTCATAGCCCTTCTCCAAAAGGGGCATCGGTGGAATGGCCAGGCTGGCAGAGAGGACAAACCTTCCATGTCAGTCTGCACTGTGTGGAAGCCTCTGTGTAATTGGATGGCTGGTGGGACTGGAGCTGCTGTTTTGAACCTTGACCAACCCTTGCCAGTCTTCATGCAGAATCTCTCAAGAGAGAAGATGGAATTTAGAAGTTCAATTCCACACAGCTACAGCTGCTGTGTTCAAGATCATGGTGACGGTGACCATCCAGTTGGAGACTGTGAAAGGCCTAGTGTGGGGAACATGTGAGTGAAATGCAGATTTACAACTAGCTCAAGAAGAGGAGGCTGCGTAGCACATGGCCATTCACTGGGAGCTACAATATGGCAGGGGCACTGCACAGGTCAGTCCTCCATGATACAGGTTAAAACAGAAGGACCTTTCATCTGGATGGAAGTCTTCCACTGGCCATCCATAAGGTGCCTAAAGCTAAGGCTTCCCAGGGAAGCAGATTCATAAAACACTGGTGTTTAGGGTCAGGAATAAGCAGTTCTACTTGGTCACCACATTTTGGTCACAGAAATATTGACACAGGTTGTACGTTTGTGGTGAAAAGGAGATGAAGCAATCGCAGAGGAGTCTGTCTATGGAATCCTGAAGAGTCTGGCCCTCCAGCTCCAAGAGTTTGTGTATTCCCTTCTCTTTCTACAACTTGGACCCCCATGCTGGCACAATCTCTAGTCCTAGTTGGGAGACAAATCGTTGTTTTTTTGTATCCCAAGAGTCCTAGTCCCCAGCCATATACTTTAAAGACAAGGACCTATTCCTGGAGGCTTTTAAACTTTTAAAACATATGGGACTCAGTGGCCAACCCTTTAAGTCACCAATGCATCTCCAGAATATAGTGCAGTTGTCTGATACACACAGCGAGCTTTCAATAAATATTTGTAAATGAATCAAAGATAGTCTTTGTGCCTACCAGGAAATTTTTGTCTCCACCATCTCCCCTCGCCCCCTCCCACATACACACACCTCGCAACACTCTCTTCCAACAGCATTCTTCTTTTTTCCTTTTTCTTCCAGTTTTATTGAGATATAACTAACATACATCTCTGTGTAAGTTTAAGGTATACAGCATAATGATCTGACTTACATTCATCATGAATGATCACCACATTCACTTTAGTGAACATCATCATCTCATAGACACAACATTAAAAAAATAGAAAAAAAAATTTCCTTTGTGCTGAGAACTCTTAGGATTTACTCTGTTAACAACTTTTCTATATAGCATACAGCAGTGTTCATTCTACGTATCATGTTGTACATTACATCCCTAGTACTTAATTATCTTATAACTGGAAGTTGGTACCTTTTCACCACCTTCATCCAATTCTTCCTCACCCACCTCACTCCACCTACCCGCCCCCACTTCCAGTAACCACAAATCTGATCTCTTTTTTCTGCGAGTTTGTTTTTAAAGTATATTTGACCTACAAGACTATGTTAGTTCTTGGTACACCACACGATAATTTGATATTTCCATACAGATTAAAATGATCATCATGAGAAATCTACTTGTCATCCCCAACAGCATTCTTGCAGGAAGGCCCCTCAGCTGTGGCTGGGTGCTGTAATGACACAGCGTGGGTCACGTGTTCAGCATGGTGACCAGCAACCTCTACATCCACTCCTCCTTGTTTACCCCCAACAAACCCCAAGAGCTCAGAGTCCCGAATTCTACACTAGCTGTGCATAACTATTAGCCATCCGACCTTGAGAAGTTCATTTCAGCTCTGAACCTGAGTCTGCTCTGAGAACGCTCTTCTTGAAGGCCCCTTTCAGTTCACAGGGAATGAGATGACTAGAGATTTCTACTAATGGGCAGAGCCATTACCTCACAAGAGGCGCTGTTCCATCAGATGACACTGAAAGTTCTCTTTTATGTAGCGCTGAAATTGTCCATGAATTCAACCACGGATCTCTGTCCTGTACAAAACCTGTCTACTGCTTCTTATACAAGATAATCCCTCAAATATTACGAAGATGTCACATTTTCCCAAATCTTTAAAATAAAAAATGCCCTTTAATGTCAATCAATCCCATGACTCTGGGACCTTTTAAAAATGATATTAGTTACCTACCTCTGTGAGCTCCTTATCAACATTTCTATTTAAAATGTAGTGCCCAGAACAACACGCAGTGCTCTAAATGTGTAGTGTGACCGGCAAGTGCTGCTTGTACATTTGGTAACACAGCATAAAAGCCTATGATTGACTTGGAGGAGAAAAGACAACTGAACACGTAAAACACAATTACAAGAAGCCTACCTGAATCACCTTCAGTTAATAAAATTTCACAATAAAAAGGCAGAACAGTAGACTGAGGCCGTATGCCCCAGATGGCTTCAGATTCTAGCTACTTACATGTATTAGATGTTAACTTCTCTGTTTTGGATTTCTCACCTATAAAATGGGAAGCATCATAGAACCTACCTTACAGGATTGATACAGAAAAACTGAATGAGGCATCAGATATAAAGCAGTTATAAGAGGTACACTGCCATTAGAATGAACATTATCAAAGTAGGCAACTTACTCATCTAAGTGATTATGTATTTATATGATTATCTAAATACCTATTTTATGATGTGTATTCACAAATGGCATAAAAAGTAATTTTTTGTTACTTCCACTGTAACTGAAGATTGAGTTATTAATGGATAAAAGGAAACTGACACTTTCTTAGGTTCAAAGGATGTGATATCTCTCTCAAGAGAGAAGATGAACTGAATTAGATTCACAGAGAGGAAGTTAAGAGGAAAACAGAATAAACATAAAGTCAACGTTAAAGAAACAATTTCTTAAGAACATGTTTTCCGTCCATGAAAACACGGTCTGCTCATTTCGACTGTACTATGAATGCATAATTTTCAGCATTTTATGTGCAGTAAGAATACTCCCTTTATTGGTTTGTTTTAATGTAGACGTTAAAGAAACCTCATCAGAAGAATCATAATCTAATGCTAGTCAACTTTTGGTCATGTCTACCACGGCAAGTGTGCCCCCCTGAGCTAAAATGACTCTTTGTTCCAGTGCTCATGTGGTTCTAAAAATAAGTGCCACCACATGGCATCTGTTTTCATACAACTGAGGAAGCCAGCATGGCTGTGAAGCCAGCGTGGGATTTCAAACACACTTGTAGCTTGTGCACAAAAAATACTGAGGGTGGTTAAATACACAAAATAAACTACCTTCGTACTTCTTTCCAACTGGAAAAAAAAAAAAGTTTCTTTACAAACTTCCATAAGAAGTCTTACAAATGTCAATACAATAATTTCTCTAAAAATGATGACTCATTTATTTAAGGTTTAGCCTAATCCTCATCAAAATTTGAAGGAAACAGTCATCTGAACAGTACACTTTGAAAGCCAAATGTATACCACAAAATTGTGATGGCTTTCAAATCATTAAAAAGCTCTTCTTTAGCACATAACATTTACCTAACAAGGAACAACTGTATTTTCATTCATGACACAAAGGTTGCTTTTTCCAATGATGCTTATTAATAGGAGAGTAAAGTGGAAATAAATCTTCAGTACACCTCGAGATAAACAGGATGAATGTTTCCTCAAGGTAAAGTTCATCCATGTTCTCCTTCAAAAGCCCCAAACTTGTAAAAGTTGGCAATACTGTCACTTGTGAAGGGAGTGGTAAGTTCACAATAATAAAAGCCACTAACAGTTATTAAACTGCCCGTGCTCATCCCTGTGCCAAGCACTTTGGTGCACTATCACATTTCATCTAATCCTCCTAAACTATCAAAGCAGGTATCATTATTAACCTTAATTAAAGGTGGGAACACTGAGACTGAGCAGTTAACTAATTTGACCAACGTCAGCTAACCAGACATGGCTGAGCCCTGACCCAAACCCTGGCTGCTAGTCTTAATAGTCTAAACTCTGCAATTGGAAAAATCAAAAAAAAAAAAAAAACTGGGGATGTACCTGCCCGATTAGGGAGAAAGAAACAAAGAGAGCAACATATGTGAGAAGAAAGAGAACAGAGGCAAAGACTATCCAGATGGAAAGAACTCTGCATGACAGGAGAGAGCCTTGGGTTAAACATCAGATTTCTGATCTGTTCCTAGAGGCAGCAGTGTGACCAAAGGCAAATCAAATCTTCTCTCCAGCCTAATATAAGAAGAGCATATTCACATACAGCACAGAGGTGTAGTAAAGATAAAAATACTAAAGTGAAAATAAAACTCCAAAACACCATACAGATGCCAATAAAATGAAAAAGAAAATGAACAATTAAAAATGAGCCCCCAAATTAAGATCGTTTCACTGATTCCACAGTCACAGAATATGCCATGGAAGCACTTAAACTACAAATAAATTAATGATGAACATTAATTGAAAGACTCAGAAAGTGCCATTAAGGCCGTCAGAAATTGTTGTTTTCCATCACCTGATCGCATCGCTGACACCTAATGTCACAGAAAATGCTTTCCTTGTTAGTAGGTTTTGTTGTTGTTACTGTTGCTTATTGCAGAAGATACTTGTCAGCCCCTAAATTCAAATTTTGGTCAAAATTAGCCCGATTTAGGGTAATTTAAAAGTATATATTTATGTATATATATATATTTTTTAATTTATGATATCTATTTATTTCAACATTGTGAGACTTGCAGCAGAGGAAGCCAGCTATGCTGTGAGACCAACAGAAACTTTACAAGAATAAATGGACATTGTTTTAAGCCACTAAGTCTGTGATAATTTGTTACAAAAGAATAGAAAATTAACACAATATCCGAGGTGACTGAGACAACCAAAAAACCAAAAAGACAAGACAATTATTAACTCCAGGGATGGGAGCACAGAGCTGTGCAAAAAAGGAAAAGTAACCCGCATGGAGGCAGGTCTCTACCATGTGTGCAAATCGTTTGGCATCACTCTTGTCCGTGTGTCTGTGTGCCCTTCTCTTGAAGCTCCGCCAGCCTCAGGGACTTGTTCCTAACCAACACAATGTGGCAGAAAGGACACTGATTTCCCAGGTTAGGTCAGTTTCCACTCTGCTCTCTAGAACATTCTCTCTAGAACCCATTTTACTAGAGAGTTTGACAGTGGTTTTTTGGTTGAAGCACAGCTTTTCCACTTCCTGTTTACTAATGGTAGATTTTTTTCCATTTTCTGTTGTCTCTTGTCAATATTTCATCCTTAGGGACTTCAAGGAAAGGAGGCGTGACTATATTGAAGCAGGATTTGGCCACTGCTGGATTCCCCAGCCGTTAACACCACCAAACTACACCATTAACCTCTGACACGAACTGACCAAAATAACAGCATTAGTAGCAGTCCTTTAACCCAGGAAGGTGGGATATCTAAATATTTAAAGATAGGGAGGATGATCAATTACTGGTTGAAAACATCTCTCTTATCCCATTTTATACCCTGGAAAGTTCTACCAAACTGATTTCCTATAATACTCTAAGCAACCTGCCTAACATTTTAGTCTCCATGTTTCTAGTTCAATAAAACTTTAGAAATGCTGTTTGGCTGAGTGAAGAAATTTCTTCAGAATATTTCAACAGAAAGTCTTCTCATGCCTAAAATAAACTTTCATCTTATTAATTAAAATCAACAAATTCTTATGGGTAAAGTACTACGAGATAAAAACATAATGAGTGTCGGTCCTCGAGGAGGTTATAAAAACAGAACTACTTAACGAAACATAACGCAGAATATAAGACCTATAAAAGGTACAACAGGAGACACCGCATGCAGCCGGAGGTCCAAGAAAGAGCGGCACAAAGGAGCTGAATAACCCCTCCCAAACCCAAGCTTTTCAGTTCCCTTTACCTTCACTTCCTCCAACACCCTAGGCCTTGTTTTCACCTGAAATTACTCCGTCCTTCAAATCTTAAATTTTGGAACCGACTTTCAAACTAAACTCTAGATCCTTGTTGGGGAGAAACTCTTAAATGCACCCCCCTCCCATCCCCAAGTGAGTCTCCATACAGGGGGAAAAAACCAGTGTTCATCCCCCAGGGAAGGCAAGTGGTTAATCTGATTGGCTAATCACCCAACCACACCTTCACTTGGGAGGAAGGAAGAATAAGCAACATTTTAGCCTGAGGCTCCCAGCAGCCTATGAGAAGCTCTGCATTGAGTTGTTATCAGATCCTGCTCAGCCATTAATAGAGTCGTTCCTGACTGCATGCCATTCTCAAAAACTGAGAACTCAAGAGGGAGAAAATGGGTGAGTTACTGACCCCTCAAATCCTTTATCTTTCTGTCCAATATATCCTAACAACCATCAATCCTGGGCCAACTGAGTTATTTTTCTCTGCCTATCTTAAAGAAAATGCTCTAGATCTAGGAATTAAGAACAGTTCTAAACTGACCTCCAATCTCTGGTAGGTACTATTTACTGCCTAGTAATCTACAGGTCCTGTTCAGTTTCAAGTCTCTTTTTCTAGAGAAGCCCCTCCAAACCTTCCTAAACTCTTACTCATAGCATATGACCTTATCTTCAATTTCCCTGAGAAAACAGTCATATTTGGGCTTGAAATATGTGAACTTCCTGCCCACACCTACTTCCATAAAATTCCTGTCCCCATTCAACGCTGGTCTCATCATCTGCACTCTGGTTTCCCCCCATCCCACACCTTCCGTTTACTCAGCAGTCACGCTCCATCACTTACTTCCTCTTGCTCCTGAAATTTCTACTCCCAATCCTAACAATTCTCTCCTCTTTGTATAGAGACACTTGAAACCCACTTTGAAAACAAAGCAAAAGATCAACAACAACAAACCAAAACTCCCTCTTCGGGTGTGAACATTCTTGTTTGCTGTATGTCTGCTCCTTCTTTGAACAGCCAAGCTTTTAGGAAAAGTCATTCATGCTGGCTCTCTCTGCCTTCCCACTTAGCATTTGCCGTGCAGCCTAATGCATGCCACCTTCCGCTGCAACCACTCACATCCGTGTGACCAAATGGCCCGCCCCTCAACCAATTCAACAGAAGCTTTAGATTTCTTCTTTGACTTGGCCTCTCCACAGCATTTGATGCTTAACCACTGCCGTCTTGAAACTCTCTTCCACAGGCTTTTTACAACATCACTGCCTCCTGATAGTCCTTCTATACTTCAGCACATTCTCTCTCAGTCTTTAATGGTCAAACCTTAGATTTTCACATTTTCCCAGGATTCTATTCTTGGCTTTCCTCTTCTCAAACTAAACTGTCCCTGGGGAGGGGGAGGAATATTCATAACATGAATTGTCTCACGTGCCCATAAATCAATAAGACTAAATCTGAACTCATTTGCTTCCTCTCCCGCCCCAACCCCTACCAGGGCTCATCTCTGAGTTTGTTTATCTGTCTGTCCTCCCTGCCCTGGCATGCCTAAGGGATGGACACAACGCACTGCTGTCAGCAGTGGTGGCTTCCTAGAGCAGGGACTGAGAGTATGGATGGGGGCAGCTAGCCAGCAAGAGCAATGCATTTGAGAGGACCTAAGGAAAACGTAGCCATAAAAAGTTTCCCAGATGAACTTCACTCAAATACACTGGGAACACCTTGAGGGAAGTGACAGATATGTACATTTGTTTCATCTCTTAACATCTTGTGCTTATTAGCACGAGTGCCCGGCACATGGTGAATACTCAATTCATATTTTTTAAATCAAAGAAGTAGAAAAAGAATGGGATATCTGAGGTAAGCCTTGAAGAATCGGTAGAATTTCAACAGCTAGAGATGAAGGAGGAATCACTGAAGTCAGAAAGAATGAAAAAAAGTACAGGTACAGACAGAAATGCTGGACTGGTGGGAAGTGTAAGGACAAATAATTATCAGTGACACTAGAACACTAAGGCGTGACTTTATAGGACTTTACGATGGAATTACAGATGCAACTTGACAGGCAATGGCAAGCCAGTGAGGTCTTTTAAGCAGCGTGATTTGCAATCGGGAAAAAAAATAACTGGAATAGAGGACACCTCTTAAATAGCTGCCACGTGAATTACCTAAGCGAGAAGAAATGATGGCCTGAACTACAGCAACTAGAGTAACAGTAGAAGAAAAGAACGAAATATTATTTTCAAGATAGAAGGTTAAAAAAAAAAAAACCAAACGTTCTGAATATTCAACAGCAATGGAATTAGTTGAAGTATTACATTTAAGAGAGGTGAAAAATTGAAAGCACTAAAATTAAAAAGTCTAAAGAGAAAAATATATAAATATTTTTTAAAAAAACATTTAATACATTGGTTTATGGACCCAAATTATCATGAAGAGTGTTTGTTGATAGAGTATACAATGTACTTATTAAGTTTAGTGTGTTGGTAAGAACTCCAACAAGTATGACACACAGTTGGCAACTGAAGAGGGCATTTTGTACAAGCTCAGGAAAGGTCATCCTATAACTTTTGAGCAGGGAGTTAGCAGAATATAACCATACCGTGAAGCTGTTGTTAGCATTTTTTGTGCTCGCCTCAGCTACACTGGCATCTGAGAGGTCAACTTCATCAAATATCAGAGACTGTTAATGAAAAAGAACACAAACATATTAAATGAAAACCTAACTCAATGTTCTTCAATTTTTTTTTTCTTTTTACTATCAGGTCATGACCATGAAGCTATGTTCGGAATTAAGAATAGAAACATGAAAAAAAAAAAAAAACTTCAGTTAGTGATACTTTGTCAGTAAAACCATAAAGTTCAACTAACTCATAAATCCCAAACTGTAAGGGGCTTTAAAGAACTCCTTGGCACATTGTTTCATTGCAAAATGCTCTTTGTTCTTTAAAAGCATCATTTACGGGGAACCTACAAAGTGTATGACACACACACACACACCCCCCACAATGAGGACTGGTCCTGGCTCAAATCACGGTGAGTCACTGAACTTTCTGAACGTGACTTTCATCATCTGTAAATGTGTTTAAATGAGGTGGTGAATGTGCTCCGGGATTATAAGGATGATGTATCTTTCATACTCTTAAAAGTGGATTCAATTTTTTTCAAGTGGTAAAAACTCCATAGAAATAAATTCTTTAAAAATGTATAATTGAGAGATTAGGAAATTCTACTAAATAAACATATCCTTCCCACTTTCAGTCTGTTGGTCTTTGTTCACACTCATTCAGTGTCCTTCCAGTGAGGCAGGTGTGACGCGGCTCCCCTAGACATGCAGAAGAAAGGGGCTTCCCTATCTATGAGCTTCCATCCACACAAGTCTACTTCAGTCCAACCAATCTGACCATAAGACTTGTTCCCTGAACAGAAAGAATTTATAACCTAGCACACAACTAGGGATCTAGACACAACTAGTTTTAAGTAAAACAGACTAGTAAAAATGGAGGAGGAGATACTACAAAATGCTCTGGAAGGTCACAGACAATTTCTCTAGCAGAAAACGGACTCTCTGTCTCGTGAGTAACAGAATAGAGAGAATTTTAAGGAGGTCTTAACGAAAACAGGGATTTCTTCAAGTGGAGCTACAGGGAACATGATCCTGGAGATAGGAAACATGGGGCAAATGGTCAATGCGTCTGGAGATAAATGTGAAAAGTCAGGATGGAGCCAGATTAGGAACAACCATGTACATAACCACTTGCAAAATAAAATTATCTTATTTGGTTATTACTTCTACAGCTGCGTAAACTAAGAATTAGGTTTGTTTATTTTTTTAACCTACTGGATAACTCTACTAATTATGTCAGGAACACTTTTTTTTAATATAGGAATTACCAATTACTTTTCTGGTACAGTAGCAATAAATCTTAATGTTTTTAAATTGAAGTATAGTTGACATACAATATTTTGTTAGTTGTAAGTGTACAACACAGTAATTTGACATTCAAACATATCATGAAATGATCACCATAAGTCTAATAACCATCTGTCGCCATACAAAATTATTACAAAATTACTAACTATATTCATTATGCTCTGTTAAATCCCCATGATTTATTTATTTTATAACTGAACATTTGGATCTCTTAATCCCCTCTACCTGTTTCACCCAACCCCACAGAGGGCAGAGCCCCTCTGGCAAACACACATTTATTCTCTGTATCTGTTAAGTGTGGTTTTGTTTTGTTTGTTCATTCATTTTGTTTTTATAGATTCCACATATAAGTGAGAATGCATGTATTTTGTCTTTCTTTGACTTATTTCACTCAGCATAATACCCTCTTTGTCCATCCATGTTGTCACAAAAGGCAAGATTTCAATCTTTTTTTATGGCTAATATCCTATTATTTTCATTACTAGTAATTGGGTTGTTCAGATTTTCTGTCTTTGTGATTCAGTCTTGGAAGATTGTATGTTTTGAGAAATTGATCCAATTCTTCTAGGCTGTCCAATTTGTTGGTATATAATTTTCGTAGTAACTTCTTATGATCTTTTGTCTGTGATGTTGGCTATAACTTCTCTTTCATTTCTGACTTTATTTATTTATTTGGCTCCCTTTTTTTCTTGATGAGTCGTGATAAAGGTTTATTGCTTTTATTTATCTTTCAAGAACCTGCTCTTACTTTCACTGATCTTTTCTTTTTTTGTAAAGTCCCTGTTTCCTTTCATTCCACTCTGAACTTTATCTTTCCTTCCTTCTACTAACTTTGGACTTGTTTCTTCTTCTTTTTTCTAGTTCCTTTAGGTATAAGATTAGATTGTTTATTTGAGACTTTTCTTGTTTCCTGAGGTAGGCCTGTATCAAATTTCCCCTTAAAATTGCCTTCGTTGAGTCGCATAGATTTTGGAACATTGTGTTTCCATTTTAATTTGTCTCAAGGTATTTTTTAAATATCCTCTTTGATTTTTTTAACGACCCATTGGCTGTTAAACACCTTCTTGTTTAGACTCCATGTGTTTGTATTTTTTCTAGTTTTTTCTTGTGGTTAATTTCTAGTCTCACATCATTGTAGCCAGAAAAGATGCTTGATATGATTTCAATCTTTTCAAATTTATTGAGCTTTGTTTTGTGGCCTAATATATGATCTATCCTGGAGAACGTTCCATGTGCACTTGGAAAGAATGTGTATTCTGCTGTTTGTGGTGGAGTGTCCTATATATATTATTAAATCCCACCTACTCTAATGTGTCGTTTAAGACCAGTGTTTCCTGATTGATTTTCTGTCTGGATGATCAATCCATTGATGCAAACAGGGTATTAAAATCCTCTACTATTATTGTATTACTGTCAGTTTCTCCCTTTATGTCTGTTAATATATGTTTTATGTACTCAGGTGCTCCTAGGTTAGGTGTATATTTATTTACTAGTGTTATACCTTCTTGTTGGATTGATCCTTTTATCATTAGGTAATGCCCTTCTTTGTTTCTTATTATAGTCTTTGTTTTAAAGTCTATTTTGCCTTAAGATGTTTTCAGTCCCTTGGCAATATGAAAGGGGCAGACTGACATTTTATTATTGTTCAATTTGCATTTCTTTAACTAATGATAAAATTGAAATGCTTTTTCCTTAAAAAAAAATCAACTATTTTGTCTGATATAAGTATTGCTACCCTAGGTTTCTTTTCATTTCTATTTGCATGGAATCTCTTTTCCATCCCCTCACTTTCAGTTTGTGTGTGTCTTTAGATCTGAAGCAAGTCTTGTATAGGCAGCATATATATACATGGGCTTTGTTTTTGTATCTATTCAGCCACCCTATGTTTTTTGATTGGAGCATTTAGTCCATTTACATTTAAAGTAATTATTGATAAATATGTACTTATTGCCATTTTGTTAATTGCTTTCTGGTTATTTTTGTAATTCTTCTCTGTTCCTTTCTGCTTTTTTTGCTCTCTTCCCTTGTGATTTGATGACTTTCTTTAGTATTATGTTTCTATTCCTTTCTCTTTATTGTTTGTTATTTATTATCAGTTTTGGGTTTGTGGTTACCATGAGGCTCTTACATAACAGTCTCTGTATACAGCAGTCTATTTTATGTGGATGCTTAAGTTTGAGCATGTTCTAAAAAAGCCCTACAGTTTTAGTCCACCCTCCCCATTTTACGTTTTTGATGCTATCTTATTTTGCATATTCCTTCACCAATTATTGTAGATATATATGGCTTTACTAGTTTTGCCTTTTAACCTCCATACTAGCTATACAGGTGGTTGATCCACTACCTTTTTCACCTTTACTGGTGAAATTTTTTCTTTCATAATTTTCATATTTCTAGTTATATTTTTTTTTCTTTTTTGTTTAAAGAAATCCTTTTAACATTCCTTGTAAGATTGGTTTAGGGGTGATGAATTTCTAAAGCTTTTGCTTGTCTGGCAAACTCTATCTCTCTTTCAATTCTTAATGATAATCTTGCTGGGTAGGATACTCTTGGTTGTCAGTTTTTTTTCTTTCAGTACTTTGAATATGTTGTGCCACTCCCTTCTGGCCTATAAAATTTCTGCTGAAAAGTCAGCTGACAATCTTATGGGGGCACCTATGTATGTAACTAGTTTTTCTCTTGCTGCATTTAGATTCTCTCTTTCTCTTAACATTTTGGCATTTTAATTATAATGTGACTTGGTGTGGGTCTCTTTGGGTTCACCTTGTTTGGGTTTCTCTGTGATTCCTGAATCTGGATGTCTGTATCCTTCTCCAGGTTAGAAAAGTTTTTAGTCATTGTTTCTTGAAATTGGTTTTCTGTCCTTTTCACTCTCTCTTCCCCTTCTAGGACCCCTATAATGTGAATGTTAGTACATTTGATGTTGCCCAAGAGGTCCCTTAAACTAGCTCCATTTTTTGTTTGTTTGTTTGTTTTTCCTTTTTGCTATTCAATTGGGTGATTTCCACTAACTTGTCTTTTTGATCAGTGGTCCTTTTCTTCTGCGTCATCTAATCTGCTGTTGGTTTCCTCTAGTGCATTTTTAATTTCCATTATTCTATTCTTTTGGTTTCTCTTTGTTGAAATTCTCACTGTTCTATTCTTCTCCTGAGTTCAGTGTGCATCTTTATGACCATTACTTTGAACTCCTTATCTGGAAGGTTGCTTATCTCCATTTCATTCAGTCTATTTCTGAGGGTTTGTCTTGTCCCTCCAGTTGGAACATATTCCTTTGTTTCTTCATTTTGTCTAACTTTCTGTGTTTGTTTACATATATTAGATAGATAAGTTATGTCTCCCAGTCTTGAAAGAGTGGTTTCGTGTAGAAGGTATCCTGTGGGGCCCAACAGCTTGGTCTTCCCTGGTTATCAGAGACGGATGTTCTAAGAATGTTCCCTTTGTCGGCTGCATGTGTCCTCCTGTTGTGGTTGGGCCGCACTTGCTAAGGATATGCTCGTATGCAGGGTTGGACCTAGTATGGCTGGCTGCAAAGCCCAGTTGCAACTGTTGTGTCTGCTCTGGTGTGCGAGGCCAACCCCTGGGGTGGGAGCCACTTAGGGGAGACACCAGTGTTGGCCTGTCCATCAAGTGTGACAGGGCAGGGGGCCATTTTGGAGGGGCTCCAGTGCCAGCTGGGGGCACCCACCTTAATGTTGATTTTTGAAGGAATAGCAAAATATTAGTTTTAAGTGGAGGTTTGCCATTACAGTTTTTTTCTTTCAAAGCAACATCATTCTTATTTCATTCAACTGTTATATAAAAATTATTTTAAGCCTTGATTTTTATTTCACTATGATTTTTATTTCCAACTGCTAGCATAATTGAGTGATTGCTTTGTGCCAGGTACCGTGTAAGTATTTCATGTACATTATTTCATTTAAGCTTCCTCTCAGCAACACACACTGCCCACAGACACTCCACTGGAATGTGCTAGAATTGGAATATGAACTCTTGCCTGAATCCAGAGTATGAATTCTTAGCAATTCTCTCTTTCATGTTCATGAAAAGATTTATGAGGTAAAAAGTAGCAAGAAAGGGGGAACCCAAATTTTGAGTTTATTATCTCTAATAAAGTTACCTTCAACTTTTCATCTTAATTGGAAGAAGAAAAAAAAAGGAAAGAAAGCAAACTACACTTCCTATAGGATTGTCCTTAGGGAACATGACATGAAATTGACTCAAATAGACTCCTATGGGATTTGGTCCAAGATGGATCACATTTTTACAGAATTCATATAAAAGCAATGATGCTATAGTGAGCCCCCAAACAAAAACAGCTTGTGGAACCAATTTTTCAATTCCATCTACAGCCCTCCAGTGCTTGCAACTAGTGTTCTCTCAAATTACCTTTGAGTCCTTTGCATAATAAAGTGTACGACCTCGAAGTTTGAAGTATCGCTTTTTCCACCTTTGGAAAGAACTGGTTTGCTTCAACAGCTGTCCCTCTTTAATACTGGTCTAGGGAGAAGCAGAAGCACAATGACATGATTAAAATGAAATTCAAAACCAAATAAAATTCAGAATTAATGACATAACATCATTAACATTTTGAATATTATTTCTCATGTCTTGCAAATTACATGAGAGAATATTTTATTCTCACCATTCAAACAAGGGAACACATGTGCAAAGCCCCAAAGAGCAAAGGTGAATCTGACATGGTTCCTTGCTTTCAAAGGAGTCACAAATAGTATGGAAGACACATGCATACAAACTAATACATTCAATACAGTGTGATGAGTTTCTGTCCATATACAAGTACATGTATACTTATATATAGTAAGAACTCAATAAATGGTGGAAAGGATGGAGGTGCAGTAGAGTGTAATGGTTAAGGCATGAGCTCTGGACCAGAAACCTTGTGCTCAACTCCTGGTGCCACCACTTAGTAGCTAGATGATCTTAGGCAAGTCAATAAACTTCTTCATGCCTTTATTTATTTATCTATAAAATGGGGATGACAACAGGACAGACCTTGTAGGGTGGTTGTAAGGAATAAATTTTTAAAACATGTTAAGGATTTATTGCATGGCACATAGTAAGTGCTCATTAAGTTTCAGTTATCGTTAGCTGTGAGTTACTGTAACAAACATATTCAAAGCAAGGTGCATGGTGATCCAAAGAAGGAAACATCAGCTCTGCTTCAGAGAGAGTCAAAGATGTCCTCCCAGAGGAGAGCCTTAGATGGGTCTTCACGGAGTTTATCAGAATGACAAAGGGTGGGAGAAGGGTATTTTAGGTGTGTGTAAAAGTAGGAAGGTTTGAAGTAGCATGGATATTTGGGAAACCTTCACAGAGTTTTTGGTTATAAACATAGGGTAGGGCTTGCAAGGAGGAGCAGCAGGAGATGTGGCTGGAAGAGGTGGGCAGGGGCTCTGTGACTCTGGGTTAGACCCTGTGCTAAGCACTTTATTTATACAAGTTCATTTCATCGCCACCAGCAACATCCTTAAAACCTCTCTGGATTCACCTAGACTCTCCCTCACTTAGTCCTCTCCAACCACAATGGTGCTTTGCTTTTAAGTGGACATGCATGCTCGTCCCTAAGGACTGGACACTATCTATTCTCTCCTCCTGGACTGCTTTTCCTCCAGATATCTTACCTGACCAACTCCTTCACCCCCTTCACGTCTCTGACCTTCTCGGTGAGACCCACCCCGCTGACCTCCCATTTAACACTGTAACACGCTCTCCATATTTTCCCCCATCCTGGTCTTATTTACTCCCCCACACAAAGTATTTCCCATCTTCCAATGTATAATGTAATTTACTTACTTATTATGTTACTATGCTACCCCTATTAGAATATAAGATTTCTGAGTTTATTACATCCAATAAAGTTAAATTTGACGTTTCATTTTAATTGGAAAGAAAGAAGAAAGGAAGAAGGAAGGAAACTTCATTTATAGCAAACTAAACTCATAGCCTTTCTATGAGACTGTCCTTAGGAAATATGTCACGGGACTGACTCAAACAAATTTCCTTGGGATGGGATCAAAGGTGGGTCACATTTATCCTGAATTCATAAACGAGCAGTAACGCTATCATGAGCCTTCAAGACAAAAACAGCTGCTAGAACCAAAATTTTAAATCCATCCCACTGGATTGCACGCTGATGTGTCCCAAGTACCTAGAACATTTTCTGGCACATATGATATTGAGATCGGTATGAATGTATAGCAGATGCTGAGATTAAATCCATGTTTATTTGACTCCAGAGTTTGTTCCCAACTTTTACACTATACTGTCTTTTATTATCAATAAGACATAAAATTCTAAGAAATGTTTGTTGTTGCCAGTATAGTAGTTAGGTCATATTAATGTTTACTTTCATTTCATTCAAAGATTCCCCTAGGGCTTACTCTCAGACTGTCCTCCAGGAATGGTGAGAGCATTCAGATTTAACGATAACAAAACACTGTTGAAACTTCAGTACTGAAGAGCCCGATTTAGAGTCAGACAGACAGACTGCAAGCCAGGCTTGAACTACACGCTCCACTACACACTAACAATATAAACCTGGGCATGTTGCTTCAGCTCTCTGTGTCCCAGTTTCCCTCTCCTAAAATACGGGAATAATGATGCCAACTTCACAAGCTTGTTGCATCTAATTTAATTATAAGATAATGCCTGGAGAGCACTTAGCACACTATCCGGGTTGCAGAAAATATTCAATAAATGGCAGAAAGTGTTATGATTATGATATCATTATGCTATTAAGTCCAGGGAGTATTTGCCAGACACCAAATTATAAGAGCTTCTTGGAAGACGTGATAAGTGTCTGCAGGCCACGGTGGGGGCAAATAACAGCTGGAGAAGGAGAGTGTCAAGAGATGAGTTTAAGGGAGACAAGAGCCGGGAGACGTTGGCCACGAAGGGGAGTTTGCTATTTATTCTAAGTGCAAAAAGCCAGTGAAATGTTTGAAGCAGGAGAGTGAGAATGGGGAAATGGGTGAGAAAGGAAGTGGAGGACCAATTAGGAGGCTGCTGCAGAAGTCCCAGGGAGAGACCAGGGAAGATGGAACAAAGTTTGCAGCATCACGGAGACAGACGGAAGCAGAGGAATTTGAGCGCTCGCTCCGGCAGCACATATACTAAAATTGGAACAATACAGAGAAAATTAGCATGGCCCCTGCATAAGGATGACACGCAAATTCGTGAAGCGTTCCATATTTTTGAGACCTAGTCTCTTGGCGAGTAGAGTAGAATAATCCACTTTTTTTTTTTGCAGTCCCTATTCATGGGGTTAAAAAAATTCAGATTGCCTTAAAAAACAAAGTAGAGGAATTGGAAGTGTTATTTTGGAGGCAGAATCTACCAACCCTGCTGATGTGAAGAGCAAGAGAGAGAAAAGAACCAAGGGAAAGAGTGAGCATTTGCCTTGGGCAACCAGATGCAGAAGATTGGGAGAGAAAGGGGTCTTAACATGGAAGAGTTAGTGGTGAGCCGCGCTTCTGCAGCATCCGATGTTACTCAGGGGAGAAAGTCTTTATTCTTAAACCCAAATACAAATTCTTGAAAGGCTATAGAAATGTAACTCATCCAAAGAACAAATCTTTTGGCAATTCAAATGAAAAATGTGGGTGTATTGAGATTTTTGTAAAGTTTTGTTTAAGGCAATGCGGAAGAAAATAAATGTTAGTCTGTTTATGTTCTAAAAGCACTGTTTTAAGAAAGCATAAATGACCTAGTATTTCATCCTCCACATGGTAATTTATTAGAGTCTTTTTCTAAAATGAGAACCTGATTATATTATGCCACGGCTTAAAGTCCTTCATTAGCTCTCTTTGGCCTGCAGTAAAGTCCGAGCTTCTATACGCAGCAGAGAAGACCCCTGAGAAACACTCTCCAGCCTCACTGCCTGCTCCTTTTCTGACCTGAATGTCCTCTCCTCAATTGCCTGTCTTGAAAGCTCCCAATCATTTCAACTCTGATCCAGGGCCATTGTCCCAGGAAGGCTTTCCCAGCCCCTAGGAGGAAGCCAACACTCCCACCTTTGCCCCTCGAATGCCTCCTCCTACCTGTATAACAGCCCCTGTGACAACTGAATGGCATGTTTGTGGTCCTACCAGGCTGTGACCTTCAGAGAGCAAAGACTGTATCCTACGTTATTTTAATAACATCACCAACTAACACATTAGCTGCTATCTTAAGGCCTCTGTAAATCTTAAACTGAACAACTTTTAAAGTATAAACTGGCATATAACTTCGTCCTTTATAATAAGGAAAGAACTAGAAAACAGGAAATTGTGGCTGTAAGTGATTTTATGGTTTCCAGCATTCAGCAGGTCTGAGCCTGCTTCTCTTCATCATGTTTTATAAAACAGCAGATAATAATGCGAAGAATATATATTGGTGTACCCCCTGGGTGAGGGGTTGGGGAGAGACAGAGGGACAGGAAATGTCTGTTTATTCTGATTTTCAGAATATTGCTAATGTAAAGATGTTCCCTACATAGTCACTTTGAAAACAAATAATTTTTATCTGTGTTTTTCTATGTAACCTTACGTTCTTGAAATCATGCAACGTGGATTAATCTGCAATGTGTGAGGCCGAGGAGAATACAGAGACGTGTAAGATACAGCCCTTGTCTTCGTGCATTTACAAACTCCTCCATGTTATAATATACAAACAGTTCATTTCAAATTCTTGAAGAAGGAAAATGAAAGGCACATCTAAAGTAGCTTGCTTTCCTCTAAGAGCTGTGATTAAAAAGACTTAAATAGGAGGCAGTGATTCACATGAAAGTTAATCCTCAAAATAAACTTCTGTTTACATAGGCTGATTAAACAAACACTTCTCATAAAAAAAGGAGCAAAACAAAAATGATTTGCAACAGCCCTAGCAAACATAATCACAGAAGCAAAGCGCAGTTCAGAGAAAAACGATGTGGATTGAAAAATCTCAAAACAATGAATAAACTAAGTGAAGAACCAAGTCATTCTTTAAAAATCACAATATTAGATATTATTTACTTCATTCAATATTAATGTTCAACTAGAAGAACAAATTGAATTTAGTAACAGACATAAGAAATTGTTATGATCAGAGAGTTATTCTTAACAATCTATTAAAAATAAGTGTTAGATTTTCATTTTATTTTGTTCACAATCTCTGGGATAAGGGATAAACGTTCCTTCAAAAAAGGGCTTAGAAACATTTGCATTTAACTGCCATTTAGTTATAATCTGGCAAAAATTAGTTTAGTACTAACTGACCGTCATGAAAAAAATCAGTAAAGCCATATAGCCCCCAACTGTAATCCAATAACTCAGGCTCCAAATATTGAAAACAGAAAGTTAAATGAATTTGGCCTTCAAAAAGATTGTTTCAATAAAATAAGCTTTACAAGTTTTCAGATTGCTTTTCTATCTGGCTTGCTGGGACTGTCTGCAGGCCAGTGTCTTAAAGCTACAGAATTGCTCATTTCACACCCTTGCTAAACGCAAACAAAAATGATTTCTCTTTTAAATAAAATATACACACGAGGGCCCTAGGGTTTCACCTAACATTTCAGAAACACTTCTGTGTCACAAGTTGAAGGTGCTTAGGTGGAATGCTGCCTTCATGTTGTGAGGAGAGAGCAACTCTACAAGGAGCCAGTCAGTGAGCCTTTCTGCAAAGCCAAGAATGTTTGAAAAATCACTACTGCCTGATTTATCTGATAAACGTACACCTTCATAGGTTGGCCTCTTTGGGGACATCAGATAGGTGTGGTGAGGAGCCTGATGTGGGGAAGTGGAAATCTCAGTGGTGACTCATCTTTCACAGAAGCCTTCAAAAATTCCAAAAGAATCTCGAGCTTCTCTTGGCCTTGTCCCAACATGACCCCTTAACTTCTCTTCTAGAGAATGGAAATGGAATTTGTTGTGATGTGAGAGGTGGATTGCTATGGACTAAATGGGGGAAATCCTAACCCCCAGTTTGATGATACTAGGCGGTAGGGCCTTTGGGAGGAGATTAGGTCATGAGGGTGGAGCCCACATGGATAGAATTAATGCCCTTATAAACGAGACGCCAGAGAACAATCTTGACCTTTGCACCACATGAGCACACAGCTAGAAGCTGGCTATCTACGGACCAGGGAGTGAGGCCTCACCAGACACCAAATCTGCTGGTGTGTTGATCTTAGACTTCTAAGTCTCCGGAGCTGAGAGAAATAAATATTGGTTGTTTAAGTCACCCAGTCTCTGGCATTTTTGTTATAGCAGCCTCAACAGACTAAGACAAGGGCCAAGAGAATTCCCACCACTCTACGTTCTGTATGTAATCATTTCTTTCCTATCTCTTTTAACTCTATGTCTGCGCCCTCCTCCCAAACAGAGGATTATTCTTGGTCTCCTATCTTTCTTTGCCCCTTTGTTATATAAGCTCCAGGAAAGCTGTCGATGCCCTGCTGGGTACCTGTACAGAACCTCTAACATCATGAGTCTCTTTGACCTTTGATGGTAAGCCTCTTTAGTGTTACAGACTTTAATCTCTAAAGTGGAAACAATACCTGTATGTCACTATGTGGTACTGTGATATGTGAAAGAATGGCTATGAAAGAATACATAATTCTTTAAAAATGTGGTATGACCAACCGGATATGATCATCAGTAACATCAGTCCCCACGATCAGCATTATTTACTATAGAACAGATCTCATCTTTTCAATCCATCCCTTTTCACTTCTCCTGCCTTAGTTCAAGCTCCTCCCACTCCCTTGAACTCAACAGTTCCCTACATGTTCTCTGTGCTATCAGTTTTTCCCCACTGTGGACAGAATCATCTGTGAAAAAGTTTTGATCCCGCCAAACTCTGGTTTAATATGTTCAGGGTTTTCCTATCGCCCACCATGTAATCCCAAATTTGTGAACTGGGCACAGACTCTTCCTTCCCTAAGTGATCCACCTTCTTTCACAGCTTCATTTTCAGCAGTTTCCTAAAGTCACCTACCAGTAGAGTGAAAGAGAAGTCCTTTTTGTTCCTTAATTATTGCTAATCCTCAAATCCTCCATGCTTCCCTGTGTCCAAACTTTTTCACGAGCTCTTCCTTCTACCCATAATATTTTCCTCTGCTGCTTCTTATAAACCCCCCACCCCATCCTATCACCCTTCAGGGCTCAGGCCACCAGCATATCCTAGGTCCACCCACAGCACCAGGCTCACACATAACATACAACATCAATCATGTTGTATAGCAATTTTTTTTAAACTCATGTCTCTCTCCTGTATCCTATTTACTTTTCCATCCTACATAGAACCACGTACTTGATACTAAGAAAATAATTACTATATGTCAATCAACTTATTCAATAATTAGGGAACAAAAAGTAAGAAATGAAAAGGATTAAAACACTTTTTTCTCTGATAAAAGCCGGAGGAATTCGATGGAGAAAGATACTTCCATTTTTCTTTCCAGCAAGTCAATATACTGGGAGAAAGTCTAAAAGAAACAGAACTGACTCCTAAAACGAGCCCTGGATTGAGTTGCATTTCTGGCCCCATTTACTAGATTTGTGACTGCAAATAAGTAATAAAGTCTATGAGCTGAAGTTTCCCCACAAAGACCAGTTTAATTACATAAAGTATACAGTCCCCAAATGTATAAAGCTTTCTAAACATTAAAAGAAGTCAATCATGAGATTGTATTAAATAATATATTTAATGTATTGATAATGTATTTATATATTTAATAATAATTAATAATAATACAAATAATTGATTAAATAAATAAATAATGGAGCAGAGTTTATAAATGCTATATAATATTACTATTTTACTTCTTAGAACATCAGTCTTTTTTACCAGCACAAATCAGAAAATGACAATTCCTGTTGGATAACTCCACTCAGGTATCACTGGCTCTTCAAAATTCAGTTAGCCTCAAACTGCTCTATCTCCCCGCGTAGCCTGAGAGAAGGATGAGAGCAGGGTCAGGCCCATCTTATTCACTCAAGTCCCGGCACTCATCACGGCTTTTAGCACGGACAATAGCGCTTTATTGCACAAATGAATAAATGAAGTGAAGACTGACATTCAAACAAAGCAGCTGAAATGTCCTTCAGGGGAAGCTGGAACTGTATATCATCTTAAGAGCATTTAATGGAGAGCTCGGAAAGGAAACGCAACAGCATTCTGAAAACTGGATCCAGAGGGGCTGACTGTGGTCACCTCTTTATGGCTGCAAATGTCCCTGCAGCAAATTTAAGCATTTAGCTGCTGACTATTCTCTTGGGTTTTTTTTTTCCCCAAAATTGAAAACCATTTCTGCCTTTATTCACTGCCATTTCATCATTATTAAGGGACGCCATCCATCCCATCCCTTACTACTATATTTGGGTGGTCTCCAGGCAGGTATATCTATAGAATGTATAAACCAATGATTATTTGCAATCAATTTTCTGTCCTTCCATATTTTGGCCAACTGTTGAATTTACGTAATTTGGCTAGAAAGGTCAAACACAAACCACGCAGATCCGAATTCTACCCTATATCTCTAAAATTAAAGTTTATCTTCATCACAAGTGTGCACCTTAATGCATGTGTCTTCCATTATAACATCGTTTTTTTCTTTTATTAGCTCTTCTAGTCATTTTTGTGAGATTCTAAAACAAGAACTATTTTTTCTCCACAAACATGCCAGAACCTACATTGAATGATGCCTGCACCTGTCATGACTTTGGAAGTTAAGCCATTCGATCTCATTCTCATTCAGTCTGGCAACCTCTTTTATCAGTCACATATTAAATTGCTTAAAAGCTTGGTTTTCTATCAGCCTCCAAAATTTCCCTCAGTCCCTCTTGATTCCAGACCCTTTTGGCTTTGTGCCCTGTTTCCTTCTTTCTCCTTTGGAATTTTGTCCCACAATGAATTTCCTCCTTTCTTAAAAATAAATGTAAGCTTCTTTATTATAAGTATACACACATCACATTAGGCTCTATCAAACACACCAGTTGTTCCAAAATGTGGCTGATTATCTGAATCACAGAGAAAACTTTATAGACATGAACAGCTTCAGTTCATCTGAGAGCTTTCGATTCAATAGGTCTCAAGTAGGGCACAGGAAGTATGGCATCTCTATATTCAAAATGTTTCTCTCTCTGTGTATGGAGACCCATTAATAGGTCACTCCTGCCCTCTCCCCACCCTCACTGGCTCTGCTCCAGCGGAGGTGGGGGTGTCATTTGGGGCTAATAACTGAGCATTCTCATTCAAGCTCTTCCCTTCCTCCTCTGGAGAGCCAGCTGCCCACAAGAAAGCAGACTGTACTCAACTCTCATTCAGAGAAAAAAATTTGGTTTGCAGAAGAAGACTAGAATCAGACCTCTGGGTGAGGAGATGACAGGTGGGGATCTGCACTGGACATGACCATGTGATGGGATATAGGGGGAGGGGTGGCTGGAGGAGGGGAGCCCGCTTATCCCACCAGCTTCCCCAGTAATGTCACCAGCCTGCACCAGCACCCCAAACCCAGGCTGGCACCCTCCAGACCTTGCCAGGACAGTGAATGCTGGTAGAGGAACCGCAGTGGGAACGGGGAGGAGGGTGTTTCAGTCAGGAGCCCGAGAGGGAGATCCCAGCTGACAGAAGAGTGGACATAGGGTGTTTCCAGAACCAGTATTTAATGTTAATGCAATAAGGTGATGCAGGCCCTTTGTTACTGACAACATTACAAACATTTCCCTTTTTTCAAACTGCCACTTGAAGCAGGTGTCCCCAAGCAATTTTATGTATCAGGATATAAGACTCTGCGCTTTGAACAGGTGATTGAGAACCTGACCAGCTCAGTCTCCCCATTCTGGACCACCTCTGAGGAATCGACAGCTCTGTGAAATATAGTTCAAAAACTGAGGCAAAATGCTGATCTGCATTTAATACAGTGATATTTCATATTCATGCAATAAAATCTTGGCATTTAATATTCTAGAAGTTTGTGAAATCGTTTTATCTGTATCCTCAGAAAAACTACAAATATTGTATTTTATAAAAATTTTCCAGACGGAATTGTTTGAGATAGGCTGGGACCCGGGATGCTTTACTGCAGTGCTTGAACCTGGACAAACATCTCTGAGCAACAAAATACAAAGAAACTACAAGGGACTAAAAATAATCGCATGCATGCGCAGTCGCAGCCGAGGCAAATTATGAACAATAAGATACAAGAGGGCCAAAACCCAGCTGCCACTTTTGAGGTGCCAGGAGCAAAAGCAGGGGACTGTGCGTGATTCGCCGCACACACAGCCACCAAGGGGTGGGCAGACTACCTAAGCCACCCTCTGGCCAACCTACCAATCTGCCCCCACCCTCACCCCACTTAAGGAACCAGCTCATCCCCTGTCAGGGAGGGGCAGGGCACCTGTTACTTGTTTTCGCTCCTTCATGGAGGCCCAATAAAGCCTTGCCTGAGTTCCTCGTCTGGCCTCAAAAACTTCTGTAGATTACGGAGTCCAAGGACCTGGGTCAGTATCAAGTTGAGCTTTACATGTGACAGACATATGCATATAAGCCACGTATTCACACACGCACACACACCTGTACTCAGGTAGTCTGGGATGTACAGGTTGGGAGGAGAGGGTAGTCCGGTCATTCACCCTACACTGCCAGCATACACCCTCTGGTACTGTGCACACAAGAGGTTGGTAAGTCAAGTGAAGCGCAAAACTCTAAAAAGGGTCTGTACAGGGCTCTGAAATTTTTCATCCTGCTGTGTTCAACCCAGTGGCAGAGACGGCTTTCCACCCCAACTCTGAGAACCACTTCCTTGTCCAAAAAAGGAAAAACTTCAATCTGTCAAATATAAGCCAGCCATGCTGCAGCCTGCACAAACCCTGGGGCGTGCTCAGGGCGGGTCCTCAAGAAATGGGGACCACGTGTGCACAGGGAGACGTAATGAAGAAGCCACAGCCTCCCCAGGCCTAGTGAGGAGTTCTGAAACCTCTGCATAGATTCAAACCATCTTCATCATTGTGTTTAAAATCCTAGAAACTCTAATCTGGGGTCATTTATATTCAGAATGCATTCTGTTTGTATTTTCTTATTTCTAACTTTTGGGGGAGGGGAGGTAATTAGGTTTATTTATTTATTTAATGGAGGTACTGAGGATTGAACCCAGGACCTCCTGCATGCTAAGCATGTGCTCTAACACTGAGCTATACCCAACCCCGTATTCTATTTTTAGTTAATGCATTCTAAAGCAAAATAATGGACTGTCATCCAACATATTCTAATTACCCCCTATATCAAGAAGCCATCTAATGATCACTGGAGTACTTTGTCCCTTATACTGGTTTATAATTTTCTTGAGAAAAGCTATATATATAATTACCTTCCTGAGCCTGCAGTTATTTTATGAAGTTTTATTTGTTGATTCCTAAAACTAAGCTTTCTCTCCATTTTTAATATGTTTCCTCTTTAGGGGTTCCTAAATATATTTTTCTGATTAATATTAAAGAGAAAAACATACGATTTTATAAACTGCTATTAAGACCCTTGAAGGAGAAGATACAAACCATCCACGCTGTATCCACATCAGATACACTTTTTTCCTGAAACACCCTGAACTACAACATATTACCACACGGTGGTAGTGGTGTTACATTCAATGCCCAGTCTCTTCTTTCAGAGCCTGGAACAGAGATGGCCTTTTGTCAGAGTTAGACCAACCCTTGCCTGGCAAGATCCGTGAGTGGCACATAACCAGTCTGCTGTAAAGGGGGAAAAAAATCTACCCTTCTTATTCTGAATTCACTACTTCCTTTATCAAACACCTCTATTCACTTCCAAGAATAATCTCTTTGCCTACACAGGACATTCTGATGTAACCACTTTCCCTCTCGGCCAAAATAATACAACTGTTTTGATGCAGGGGCATTTTGATGTGGCTTCAAATAAACTACAAAACATTACGGTTATTTTTAATTTTTTTTAGCTAGGAACTACTGTCCATAACAAACGACCTCACTTTATGCTCAGGTCTCACAAGACTGCTCCCTCGTGTTCACAATCCTAGACGGCAGGAGCAGGGTCAGTGGTCATAGGGTCCAGATGGTCACAGATGGGATGGGAAATGGGGTGACCCTCAGGATCTGGCCACATCTAACCACAAATCCTATCTTTACCACACATGCTTATCTCAGAAAGGGCTACTAACCATTCTGTGCAAAATGTCTGCCTATTTTCTGGAATTTCAATTGTATCTTCAATAACCTGCTTCTGAAATTCACTGGTTCTTCCTCAGAGATTATCTGGGTCCCAACTGCACAGGAAATTCTCAGTTAGATTTCTGCCAGTTCTCTGAATTCACTGATAGGTAGGTAGGTAAGTAGGTGAGTAGGTTGGAAGATAGATAGTGAGAAAAATAGATAGATAGATAGATAGATAGATAGATAGATAGATAGATAGATAGATATAGATAGATAGATAGATAGATAGATAGACAGACAGACAGACAGACAGACAGATAGGCAGACAGAAAGGTATTATTTTTAAAATCATAAACTCCACTCTAATGATGCTTTCAATTGGCAGGACTGATAGCCCTAAAAGGATAACTCAGTTCTAGTAGATTTTTAAACAACACCTTAATTGCTGACAGAAATGAATAAAATAAAACGTGACTGTCCTCTGTGATTAGAACGGGCAGAGTAAAGGTCAGAGATGAAAGCTGTGCAAATTACTAGCTAAAATTGTAACACACACACACACACACACACACATACATACATACAATACAAACAGGGCTTCCATACTTTGGATGACAGAGTGTTCCTTGACCTGGATTCACCTTTACCCTGTCATCCACTTACTCCTCCCCTGAGATCCTCCGGCCCTACTCTATCCTTTGCCAGAAAAACTCTCCTCTTCCCTCCTTTGAGCCACTTCTGTGCATTGTTCTCACTCCCCTCTCTGCATCGCAGGGCATCAGTCTGTTCACATGACGCACAGGGGTGCAGAGCTACAGTCTGGGGACAAATCGTGGCTCCACAGCTGACTAGTTGATAAAGCTGACTAGTTGGGCAAATTACCTAACCTTTCCGTGCCTGAGTTTCCTGTCCTTTGAAATGCAGACAATAATAACCATGATAACTAACATGTAGGGGTGTTGTGAGGACAAAATGAATCACTGCAGGTAAAGTATTTCCAACAGTTTCCAACCCACAGGGCTCAGCAGATGGGTCGTTCTTGTGTTATCCTTGTCCCTGTCCCTTGTAAGGCAGTCAACTCCCCAAAGGCAGGACCGTGTTTACTTCATCTCTGTATCCCTGGTACCCAGCACCACGCCCGTCACCTCAATGGTACTTAAACAATTTGTTTGTTAAACTGAATTGAACTCTTCCCTCTGCCTTCCATCTCTAATTGTTCCCTCTCCACCCCTCCTTTCCCCCAGCATGTCTGCTCTTAAAAAGTTAAAAACTCCTATCAGCTCTTGATTATGTCCCAGGTTACAATCTATGCCTTCCTCTCCTTTAAACTTCCTTTAAACTTTCTTTTTAAAAAATGTATTCGTGTTGTCTCTTTCCTTTTCCTCAGTCTTACTGAAGAGCTTCCCCTCCTTCTTCAAGAAGACTGTCCCTGTCCCTTGGCTATTTCCAAACAGCTCCTACCTGCCAACTCTCTCTGGGTGAACTTATTCTCCAATTGCATCCTCTAAATATATTCAGAACTCCTAGAACAAATTTCTACATTTATTCACAGCTTTTCACTCCAGCTCCATTGACAACTGCTTACTTGACAACCACCACGTGGAGATGCTATCACCACCTGAAATTCAACAAATGCATTTTATTTCACGTGATATATGTCTTTGTATAAAAAATTGAAAACATATTAGTCTCATCCAGGAAACTTAGATTTTAATTTGAAGTATAGGTGATTTACAATGTCGTGTTAGTTTCTGGTGTACAGCATAGTGATTCAGTTACACATATATATTCTTTTTCATTATGGATTATTACAAGCTACTGAATATAGTTTCATGTGCTATATAGTTGGACCTTGTTGTCTGTCTATTCTGTATATAGTAGTTTGTATCTGCTAATCCCAAACTCCTAATTTATCCTCCCCCCCCCCAACTTTCCCCTTTGGTGACCACAAATTTGTTTTCTATGTCTGTGAGTGTCCCTGATACCACTTATATGTGGAATGTAAAAAATGACACAAATGAACTTATTACAAAATGGTGCCCCAATTCTGGTAGCTCTGTTATTTCTCATCTAGACTTTAACCATGACCTCCTATGAAGAAATGAGGGCCAGCCCTGGAGCAGGAACCTC
The DNA here is from genome assembly GCF_048773025.1 of Camelus bactrianus. Lineage (NCBI taxonomy): Eukaryota > Metazoa > Chordata > Mammalia > Artiodactyla > Camelidae > Camelus > Camelus bactrianus. Next base: position 20,555,944 of record NC_133552.1, read on the forward strand.
CTGCTGGAGACGAGAGCTGAGTCAGCCAGCCTGCCTGCGCCTGGCCCTCATCCTTCATTTGGAAATGACTGCTCCCCCTTGAAGCCTGGCCCAAGTGTGGAAAACAGCTCCACTCTTAATACCCCACAATAAAGTGGAGGCAAGACAGAACACTCAAACAAGTCTTCACCGAAGGTTGGAAATAACAAAATGACAAAACACAGAAAACCCTGCTAGAAAATATGAACAAAATGCTGCTTGTCCTCCGGGCCTGTGAGCCCAAAGAGGGACCCCAGGGCCCTTCTGTCTTGGCTCCCCCAGCAGGTGCACACTAAGTGTCCCCAAGCCCAGAGAGACACCACACTCAAGGTCTCCAAAACAAAAACCAAGAAGTGGAACCCTCCTGTCGAGGGCCTGTCCTCGCAGCTGCTCCTCTGCTCTCAGGGATGCTGCCTTTACTGGGAAGGCCTCGGCTGAACATCACAATCCAACCGAACTTCCCTATTGCTCATAAAAGAAAATCATATGGACATAAACTAACCTCCTCTAATTAATTCTCTATATGCCTCCTCCCACCCCTGAATTGTTTCCATAAGCAACAGCTCTCATACTGTCACTTCCCTGCTCAAAATCTTGGTTTATAAATAAACCACAGAACAAAACAAAGCCCCTGCATTTCAGGCCTTTGACTGTATCCTCACTGTCTTCGCAGCCCCCTCCACCAAGGGTGCAAGCCTCACCGTTCCTGCAGCTTAGGTTGCTGGCATTCTGGTCTACCTGCGACCATTGGCTGAACAAAACACACAGCCTCCTACCTTGGGACCTATATTCAAATGTCTTTCCATAGGCCCAGAATGCCTTTCCCCAGGATCTGTGCTCTTCGCTGACTCACTTTTAACTATCCTCCTTTCCAAATGTCTCACCCAAGTAGAGCTCACTCGTTTGCGATTCCACGTGCTCGGTCCTCACAGAGCCTTATTTGTAAAAGGTAATGGATTGGCAGGGGAGAGCAGTGTGCTAAGATTATGTTTACTCTAAGAAGCTTATCTCTCTCATTTTCAATATTGTCAGTGGCATATGAATTCAGAAGAAAAATATTACAATATAAGAAGAAAATAAATCACAGAACAGGGCAAGTTACCCATTTAACCCTCTTTCTCTAACCCCTAAAAGTCACTCTAGGATCCAGATTCTTTCATTTCTTGCTATCCTGCTCAAACTCCAATCCACCTGAGAAAAGCTGTGTTCAAAAAAGTGGATGTCTTTGCTGTTGGGATGGAACATTTCCTTTCCCTCCCTTCAATTCGCATGTCCCTACATCTTGACGCCTATGTTAGGTCGTTATCACATTATGTGTTACCTTTATGATACACAATTCTCTGCGCACATATACCATACATCTGCTGAGGTTAAACAAAGCCAGGGAAGACTCAAATTCCCACTGCGCTTTTCCCTTGGAAAGTAAGGCAACCAAAGACTTCCTACTTCACTCAGATGCCTAAGACATACAGATTCCTTAAGTGCAGAGTTGAAGTCAGGTTAGATGATTCACACATGAAATATATTGTATTTTATATATCTTTTCATTCCTTTAACAAATAATGAGTGTCTACTACATGTCAGGAATAATTCTAAGCACTGGAGATAGAGCAGTAAACAAAACAGATAAAAATGTCTGCCTTCATGGAGCTGACAGTATATTGGAGATCATTAAAATTCTAGAAAGGATTTTTAACAACATCTAATTTCATTTTAATTTATCTGCATATAAGAAGTATGTATAATCTGCTCATCTATTTATAAACCTTACTAAACTAGTTTGTAAGTATAGCCAAAGAATCTGAAAATAGCATGTAAAAAAGTAAATATAAAAGTTTAGGACAATAGCATATGACCATTCAAAGAATAGTTTTCTACTGGGAAAGTAAGCAGCCTCCTACAGAATCAAAGTCCAAATGGACAACAAGGAGAAAGTTTACCACTCACTTCCAAAAAGATGCCTGCTTTCTTTTATCAAATGTATAACCTTAGGTTATAAAAGTTTAAAACTACACATACATAACAAACACACCCAATGATACAAATTGCTTTAGAAGGCCAAGATCACGTATTTTTTTGTATACAAAGCATCTTTTTTTTAAATTTTATTTTATTGAGTTATAGTCAGTTTACAATGTTGTGTCAATATTCAGTGTAGAGCACAATTTTTCAGTTACACATGAACATACATACATTCATAGTCACATTCTTTTTCACCATGAGCTACCACAAGATCTTGTACATATTTCCCTGTGCTATACAGTATAATCTTGTTTATCTATTCTGCATATGCCTGTCAGTATCTACAAATTTTGAACTCCCAGTCTGTCCCTTCCCACCCCCCTCCCCCCGGCAACGACAAGTTTGTATTCTATGTCTATAAGTCTGTTTCTGTTTTATACAAAACATCTTTAGAAAAATTTTTTCATAATGATGCTACTAATACTGCTTTACCACTAACATCAGTTGTTCCTGTGGTAGAAGGATGGCAAGTAGCTAAACTCAGAAATGTTAGGATGGGCGACTGTTGGCCTTAGGCATCAAGTAAAAATTTGTTTAACAAATAAACAGTCTCAGGATAGAAAAATCCCATGTAGAGCAGAGAGAAACTGTTGTATGAAAGACACAGCTAATGGTCTACCATAATCCATTCTTTTTTTTAAAAATGTATTTTTATTGAAGTACAGTCAGTTTACAAGGTTGTGTCAATTTCTGGTGTACAGCATGATGTTTCAGTCATATAGGAACATACATATATTTGTTTTCATATTCTTTTCCACCATAAGCTACTAAAAGGTATTGAATATAGTTCCCTGTGCTATACAGAGGAAATTTGTTTTTTTATCTATTTTATATATGTTAGTATCTGCAAATCTCAAACTCCCAATTTGTCTCTTCCTACTCCCTACCCCCTCTGGTAACCATAAGTTTGTTTTCTGTGTCTGTGAGTCTGTTTCTGATTTGTAAATAAGTTCTTTTGTCTTTTTGTTTTTTAAGATTCCACATATAAGTGATATCATATGGTATTTTTCTTTCTCTTTCTGGCTTACTTCACTTAGAATAACAATTTCCATGTCCATCCATGTTGCTGCAAATGGCACTGTATTGTTATTTTTTATGGCTGAGTAGTATTCCATTGTATAAATATACCACAGCTTCTTTATCCAGTCATCTGTCAGTGGACATTTAGGCTGTTTCCATGTCTTGGCTATTGTAAATAGTGCTGCTATGAACATTGAGGGGCAAGTGTCTTTTTGAATTAAGGTTCCCTCTGGATATATGCCCTGGAGTGGGATTGCTGGATCATATACTATAATCTGTCCTTTCCTTCTCCTGGTACTTGGCCTTCCAGCTACAAACTCCACTTCCTGGCCTCCCATGCATGCAGCCACATGACTAAGTTTAGGCCAATGGAAAGCAGGTAGAAGAGATGGGTGCAAATTAAGTGTCATCCCCTTAGATACACATGGCCTAGGTTTTGACTCCCTCTTTCCTACCTTGCAATGGTGATGCCTCAAAATGTGCCCAGTGATGCTCCGTTTCCCAGGTACTGAATGTTTATTTCCCTCTCCAAATTCATATGCTGCAGCCTAATCCCCGATGTGATGTTATCAGGAAGGGAGGCCTCTGGGATGTGAGCAGGTCTCTACCCTCTTATTAATTCTCAACACAATCTCATAAAAGCTTTTCTAAACATTCGGTAGTCTCATCAAACCATCAAACCCCCAGTTGGTAGAGCCGCTGCCCCCAAATAAATCAGATCCCGTGGAGCCCAAGCAGCAGAAACTGTGTTCTTGGTCCCCTGCACCTTGAATCCAGTCAGCAGCCTGTCCATTCCCCGTCATGGATGAAATCTGCTCCAAAGCTTTCCCAGTCATTCACAAAAATTAAAAGTTGTCTGCTCACCTTTAGTCATGAAACCCATTATATTTCATTTGGTAAAAATGTCCAGCCCCAACTCCAAACTCTATTCAAAGTTTACGTTTCTCCCTTTCCCATTTTGGGCTGTTCCGGGAATGGAAAGCCTTCTTCTCTTGAATCCGTCAGCTCCTTCCTTCAACTTATTAGCCACAGTGTCTGGCTCCTCAAAGGGGCCTCTTCACAGGTTCTGTAGAGATTTTCCTTCTGGAAACATCCTTCTGCAGCTCCCCCCGCCACACCCCAGTTTGGGCTCAAGCAAAGCTTCTCCTCCAGGTGATCACTAAGAATTCCTGCCCACCCTTCCCGCCTCCTATCTGACGGGTGGGCACACCTCCAGCCTGCACTGCGAAGGTCACACAAAACAAACTCTGCTGCCGTGTTATCAGTGAAAGCACAGCTGGCTCCCACTGTAGCCACCTCTCCTCATTCCGACGCCAGCCAGGCAGGCAGGCAGAGCTCCAGCATTTGCCCTCTACTGCGTCTAGTCCAGGTTCAGTGTCCACACAGAGCATGTCAGGAGAGTCAGGTGGTCTCCTTCCAGCCCCTCATCCAGGTGAGATTGGAAGCATCCTTTCCCTCCTGCCTTCTCATCCCGTCTTGGTCTCTTGACCACACCGTCAAGATAGCAGGTGAAGGGGTACAAACCTTACTTAGGAATGTGGATATCATAGCCACCTATTGTTTGCGACTTTTGGGGGCTTCACCCAAAATTGAAACAGAGTCAAATCTATGCCAACAGCCTGTTCCACTTGTTTATCCCAACATCCAATATGTCTACCTCTTCCTACTTACTCTTCCTACAATGTCTAGAACAGATCCAGTCTTTCTGTTTTCACAAGCTTTTTTCCCCACACCTCTTTTCACTTGGCCATTACCTTTTCCCCTATGTCTCTCCCTCTTGCCACTGTCAATCCTCTAGTACCAAATGTCTAAGCTCATCACTTCTGTTTTTTTCTTCAAGCATTTCCTCTGGAACTCTAATCTGAAAAGATACATACATGCACACCAAAGTTCACAGAAGCACTATTTATAATAGCCAAGACATGGAAACAACCTAAATGTCATCGACAGATGACTGGATAAAGAAGTTGTAGCATATATATATATATATATAGCAAATAATGCCATTTGCAGCAACATGGATGGACCTGTAGATCATCATTCTAAGTGAAGTAAGCCAGAAAGAGAAAGAAAAATACCACATGATATTGCTTATATGTGGAATCTAAAAAAAAAAAGACACAAATGAACTTATTTACAAAACAGGAACAGGCTCACAGACATAGAAAACAAACTTATGGTTACCAGGCGAGGAAAAGGGGGTAGGAAGGGATAAACTGGAAATTCAAGATTTGCAGACACTATTATATACAAAATAGAGAAACAACAAGTTTACACTGTATAGCACAGAGAACTATATTCAATATCTTGCAATAACCTATAATGAAAAGGAATACATGTATGTATATGTATGACTGAAACATTATGCTGCACACAAGAAATTGACACAACATTGTAAACTGGTGGTACTTCAATAAAGAAAAGTAAAAAGGAAAACATTTTTTAAAGCATGTCCTCTGACCACCTGCAAATCTGTTTCTCCTCCAGAAGTCCCTAAAACAGAATTCTCAAATCACCTGTCACCTTTTAGACAAGTGCTGTCCAATAGAACGTCCTGTAATGATGGAAATGTTCTGTATCTGCACTGTCCCAGGGGCAACAAGCTACATATGGTTATTTAGCACTTGAAATCTACTAGTGAGAATGAAAAAATGAATTTTTAATTGTATTTAATTTTCAATAATTTTAATTTAAAAATAGCCACACATGGCTGGTGGCTACTGTGCTGGGCAGCAAGGCTGGACAAAACAAATGGCTTGTCCCCGGTTCTCAGTCTACCTTAGTGCTGCATCATTTGGTACTCCCAACATTCTTCCAGGAACTTTTCTTTAACTGTTAGTTCCAGGAGACTATTTTCAAAGAATGTGCATAATTTAAACCAATAGGCTAAAGAAAGAAGCTGGTTTGGGCTGGGGAAACAAACATAAACATATGCAAAGAGTAATTAATCAGCAAGGGGGTGTGCATTGGGGAAGCAGGGGACAGGAGTAAAGAGAATGAATAAACTAGTGCATGGGCTAAGGGCAGGGATTATTGGGGAGGGGAAAACTGGCTGGGTAAACTAGAGATGGGTCATAAAGACTACTGAAAGCTCAGGCAGAAAAATCATGGAAGTAAAAATTTAGAGCAAAGAAGGTACTTACAGATGAGAAACAAGGGATTTGCTTAAGGTCAGAGAGCATTTTACGGCAGAGCTATAGCTAATATCAAGGTTTGCTTTCCCCCACAATAAGCTTTGTGTTTTAAGCATTTAATTACAAGCTTCACTGTGTTAAGAAAATTAACTTTGGTGATTGTACGCGAGAGAGAGATCAGATGAGAAAGTCTGAAGGTGGGGGAGGCAACTCTGATAATCCAAGAGGGAGGCACACTGAGTTCTACCAGGTGGTTTTCAAATAATTTTAGCAGTAGCTTCTCAATGCTTATGCAAGTGAGATGATCTATTAACGTAAATTCATCTTTAGGTTTAAGTGGGTTAAACTGTGTATTATGATACAAACAAAAATTGTATAATACAAACAACACTATTTCGAAATTCAGGCCTTTTTCCAAACACGACTATGTAGTTGGCACAAATTAATGCTTTATTAGTATCTAATGTGTAAAAACTTCATATATATTTGTTTGCCCATGCTGTTTCTCAGTACTGTTTTTGAAATGTTTCTAAATATATTAAAAATAAATTCAGAGCAAATGCTTACTGATCCCCTGAAGCACCTGTGCAGCCCCAGGGGTTCTGTGAATACAGCGTGAGAATCACTTGGCCACAGGTGAGGGTTCAAGACCCCCACCCCCATCCCTCTGCTTTCTTGTTTTCCATTGCAATTATCACCTTCGAACATAATGCACAATCTATTCATTTATTACTCTTGTGCTTTTTATATGATTGCATATGAGTTATACTTATATATGATCTGTATATGTTTTTCCACTGCTGCATCCAATTGTGAAACAGTTGCCTGGCACTCAGTTGACACTCAATAAATATTTGTTGAATGAATGAATTCAATATCTTTTGAGCCTTCGCCCTTGCTTACCTGGGCTGCTTCACCTGCAATGAAAACAGCCTTAGCCCCACCAGCAACGCTAAACTACACCCAAACACCCTCTCCTGTTTCAGGCCTCCTGCCCCAGTGGGTTCAACACCAACCCTCCATGCTGCCAACAGGAGCCTAAGCAAAACACTTTCCTACCACGTCCCACCTCTGCCCTAATATTGTCAAGGTCCACATCTCTGCATCCATGAGGGGGTCCAGGCTCCTTGATGGCCCTTGTTCAGCCCCAACACTTTGCACGCTCCCTGGCACATAAAAGGTACTTGAATAAACATGTTGAGATGCTGGAATTGAATGGACAAACTGGAGACATATTGCCAAGGAAGAACCAGCAAGACTTGGTCATGTGGGACGGAGAGAAGAGAAGAGAATGGGAAAACTGGTACCACCATTACCAAAAGGAGAGACACTAGTGAGTTGCCCAAGCACTGTGATGTTCAAGCAGATGCAGGACAAGTTCTTAATGGGGAGGTTGTGGGTTGGAATGAGCCTGGGAAGAGCTGGTGAACTGGGTACCTTTACAATTACTCACAAACCTTCTGTGGATCAGAGTGGATGAGACGATGAAGAGCTCAGGTTTTTTGTTTTGTTCTGTTTTTTTGAGGTCAGTTTGAAACACGCATTTGTGACAAGAGGATATCCAAGCAGAGCTGAAGCATCCTTTTGTTATCTTGGCCCAGACAAATTTCTTTCTACTGAGACCTTTTACAGCACTAAGTGTAATATAAAATTTAGCATTTAATCATGTTCCCCGTGAATCTGTAGTTTTTCCAACGAGAAAAGTTTTTGCTAAATCCCTGAGCCCTTCAGTATACTCCAGGGCTACGCCCTTTCACATTTAAAATTACTTTTCTCAATTAACAGTAGCTCTGAAACACTGCCTTAAGCTTAAGAATAGCTCATATAAGGGGGGAAGGGTATAGCTCAGTAGTAGTGTGTGCTTAGTATGCACAAGGTCCTGGGTTCAATCCCCAGTACCTCCATTAAAAAATAAAATTATTAAAAAAAAAGAATAGCTCATATAGACTAACACATATATGCACTCAAATATCAATTTAATTATTGGAGAGCTCCCCAAGGCGCTCTCCTCAACTGATGCTGGCAGCCAGGACTACAACTTTCCATTGGAGGAGTCTTCTCTGGGGGATCCGACAAAGTGAAGAGAAAAGACTGAAAGACGGTGATATCAGAGGCCCCCAACAAAACAGCCAACCTAATGATACAGTAACAAGCCCCACCCCCCTGCACACACACACAGTCCACTCAGCTTCAAGGATGCTTCTGTTTGTTCTCTGTCCCTCTCCCCCACGTCATACAAATACACATACACACATACACATACATACATATACATATGTGTGTTTATATGTGTCTAGCTAAAGAAATGAAAAATGCAATAAAAGAGTTGGAAAATAAAGTTGAGAAATTCTCCCAGAAAGCAGAAAAGAATCCCAAAAAAGATGGAAAATGGGGGAGGTAAGGGGAACAGGAAAATGAGATGATGAGTGGAGACGGTCCAACATTTACCTAATGATTCCGAGAAAACAGAACGGAAGAGATAATTCGAGCCAGTTCCCCAGAACTGAAGAGCGAAAGGGCATACGCAACAGCCCACATGATAGATGAAAATAAACCCACGCAACTATTGCTGTAAAGTTTGAGATTCCCGAGGAAAAAAGAAGATCCTGCAGGCTTCCCAAGAGAAGGGGGAAAGAAACATAAACGGGGAAAAGCATCAAAAGTCCAGATTGCACAAGACTTTCTCTGTCCTGGAAACTAGATGATAGTGGAGCAATGCCTTCAACGTTCTGAGGGAGAAATAATTTCCAAACTAGAATTTTAAACCTAGCCAAGCCATCAATTTAGTGTGATAGGGAAACAGAATCACCCTCAGACATGGAAACCCACCTGCCCAGGACCATCTCCTCCCATGTGCTCTGGCGCATCCTCAGTCTCTGTATTATCTTTGCACTTTCTCCTTTCTCATGTGGTTCCCCCTACTCCACCTCAAATGACACTCCACCTCAAAAGTGTCCTCAGTTAATTCTCATTTAATAAAGGCAGCAATTTTACTCATCTTTGCAAATCCCACTAAGCACAGCAGAATGCACAATGTATTACATTATTAAATAAAAGTTACTGAACTTCACTGATGGGATAGATTAGGCAAGCCTGGAGTGATTGTGGAAAGCATACCCCATAAATGGGATCTGAATTGAATTTGAAGTCTCTCCAAAATTACCTGTCATGGCCTAAAACTACTGAATTCACACAAGTCAAAACAGAATTATTCATCAAAGCTTCAGCTCCTAAGAAAATAACAAACAACATACAAATCATATAATTTCTAAATAAACAGATATTTACAAGTGCACTGCTCTCCAAATTTAGATAGAGATTTGGGTAAATCAAACACAATGTTTTAAAATCAGAATACTGACAATGAGTGAAATAAATCAAGTTATAACCATAATTAAATTGTGTTAATTATGACAATATTAGGTTCACGGTTATCCATAGATAATAAAACATACTGTTTTAAAGCAGGAAGTGCAAAGATAAATATATACATTCATACAGGGATGCTCAGAGACATAGTAAAATTTTAAATTTTAAGAAAAATAGAAAGAAGAGGCTTCTTTAGTTTACCTCTGAAGGTGAGAGAATACAGAAGAAAACTGGAGGGAATAAAAATTATTTATCATCAGTGTATAATAACTCAAGCTTAAAAAGCTGGTGAACACTTTTAAAAGTACACTTCCTGACTCCGACATTTAATTTGTTCTTCCAGTAGGTATTATACGTGAACTAAAAGTAGTCAACGTTTATTGAGCACCTGTTGCATGTGACAGAGTAACAGCAGTATCTTCCACATCAAAAAAGAAAAAAAAACTGTGAAGCAGGTAAAGTCTTAGGAGATCCCACTTGTCCCTCCACGCCCACTGCCTATGGTTCAGTGACTTCCTGCTCCTGATCAGTCAGCTCTGCTGCCTGTTTCAAAGGCTTTTCTAACCAAGGAATCAACTGACACACTTCACAATACCCAACTGTTTTCTGCTACCTTTCTATGGGCTTTGTTTTAAAACACAGGTACTAAAATGAATGAAACAATGAGTGGTAGTGATTTAATACGTACATAAAATCCCCTGTGAGATACAGATGATACACAGAGATACATCCTGCAAGATACAGATGTAGGAATCTGTGAATTCATATATCTTTCTGATACTGTGCAAAACAACACGTGGGCTTTGCGTAAACAATTCTGAACCTGAAATGCGGCATCAATTTGTATAAATTTAAATCTCCTTTTTAAAATAAAATTCTTAAGTGATATACTTTTAAATACTTGCTTGTTAACTCTACCCAACTGCTAACAGTCATTTCATTACACAGTCTGAGAAATGGAAAAAATAAAAACCGTTGATGAAGCATGAAAATTCAAAGCCTCACTACACAGATACCAGGCCAAATCTCGGTGAACTTTGTGGTGACTTTTACAGACCCACACTAAATTCTGTTTTCCCCAAACCCAATTCTAATAATTGAAAAGAAATATATATTTAAAGATGAATATTGTATTACAAGTGAGTCAAAGTTTGCTTTTTAAAGTTTGTTAAAATCTAGACGTGTAACCAAACACCTTTATATAGTTTCTGTAAACTTTTCTTAAAAAAAAATGGTGATAAAATACACATAGCATAAAATTGACCATCTTAACAATTGTTAAGTGTACCGATCAGTAATGTTCACTACACTTACATTGTTGTGCAACCAATTTCCAGGATCCTTTACATCTTGCAAAACATAAACTCTATATCCGTTAAACAACTCCCCATTCCTGTTTCTGGCAACCACGGCTCTGCTTCCTGTCTTTAGGAATTTAACGACTATAGGTAGCTCCTGTAACTGGAATCATACAGTATTTGTCTTTTTGTGAGTGTCTTAGTTCATCTGACATATGTCCTCAAGGTTTATTCATGTCGTAACATGTATCAAATTTCCTTCCTTATTATGGCTGAGTAACAGTCCATTGTGTATATATATATATATAATATATACCACATTTTGTTTATATGTTCATCAGTGGATTACATTTGGAATGTTTCCATCTTTTGGCTATTGTGAATAATTCTGCTATGAACATGGGTGTACAAATATCTTTTTGAGACCTTGCTTTCAATTCCTTGGGGTATATATCCCAAAGTGGAATTACTGGATCATACAGTAAAACTCTATTTTTAACTTTTTGAGGAACCACAATATTATTTCCCATAGTGGCTGCACCATGTTACACTCTCACCATCAGTGCACAAGGATTCCAGTTTCTCCATATCTTCAGCAACACTTACATCATCTTTTTGATAATAGCCTGTCTAACAGATATGAGGTGGTATCTCATTGTGGTTTTGATTTGATTTTTACCTGATAATTAGTGATACTGAGTACCTATTCATGTACCTGTTGGCCATTTGTATATATTCTTTGGGAAGATGTCTATTCAGTTGCTTTGTCCATTTTTTTAATTGGATTGTTTGTTTTCCTATTGAGTTGTGTAAGTTCTTTATACATTTTGGACATCAACCCCTTATCTGATATATGATTTGTATTTTCTCCCATTTGGTAAGCTGCCTTGTCATCTTCTCGACTGTTTCCTTTGCTGGAAGAAGCTTTTCAGTTTGCTGTGGTCCCACACATTGATTCTTGCTCTTGTTGCCTTCACTTTCAGTGTCAAATACAAAAAATTATAGGCAAGATCAATGTCAAAAGAGCTTCCCAACTATGTTTTCTTCCATGAGTTTTATGGTTTCAGATCTTACATTCCAATCTTTAATCCATTTTGAGTAGAGTTTTGTGTATATAACTACTTTTAAAATCATTTTATAACAATTAAAGTTCACTGAATGCTTTCTACATAGTGCCTTTAATTCTTAAACTTTATAAGGTTGTTACTATTCTTTGTGAGGCAGATAATATTATTCAATTCAGAGGCATGAAGTCACCTGCCCGAGATCAAACAACTGATAAATGGAGGAGCCAAAATTTCAACTCCAATGCTTTTTCACCATAAAACATTAATTTGTAATTATGATTGAAGAAAGACATTTACTGACTTCTTACTGCGTGTTTTAGGTGCCTTCCTGTACCTTACCTTACTGGCCTAGGATTATTAGCCCATTTTACAGATGAGCAAAACGAAGCTCCAAAGGCTTAAGGGACTTGCCCAAAGAGTTAAGTGACAGAATTCAATAACAGGCCCACTGTCTTCCCACTACAGCACACTGCCTGGTGAGAGGAGCAGAAAAAAGCAGATGCTAATCAGAAAAAAAAAGTGTAACGACAATAGCATTTTGCAGCACGGTGACCCACAAGTGGAAATGTGGGGAGACTGAGAAGATTATAAACCAGTGTAACCCTCCTGAAGCCTTTCCTGAATATGAGAGAAGCGGTTGAGTCAAGTGACCTTAATTTACTGAATCTGTACTTCTCATATTTTCCCTAGGAGACTCTGTGAAACGGATATCAAGCTCTTGACCCTGGGTTTTTTGCCTAATGCATATATGTTAAATTCAGCAGTGTAGATGGAACTTCTTTCTGAAAATGTTCATCTTCTTCCGTACTGTGGTTGCGAATGGTGTATCTGTTTACAGCATCTTTAAAGACTCCTCTAAATTATTTTTAAATGCTTCTTTTTGTATTCACAGAGATAGCATTTTTCTATTTCTCTAAAAATCTATTCGTAGCAAGTCAATTTTAAAGGAACATACTACAACAAACATTTGCTGTTTGCTCGAGAAAAAATTAAAGTTGGTAGGATAAACAATGGAGGAACTTTTTATTCAATGGATAAAAACAACAACAAAAAAATCTTCTGGTTGACTGTATGACAATAAAGCTGTAGTTTTCAGGCCTGTCTTTATATTTCAATATTGGAGAAGCTGAGAAATAAGAGAAATGACAAGGGAGATTGGCCCACTTATTCATTCATTAATAGACACTTGCTGAATATCTGATTATCTCTAAGGTAATGCTTTAGGGACCCAGGTTGATACAAAGATGCATGAAAGATCCCTGTTCTTACTACTCTTATAAGAAAATTAACGTCTAATAACATGTGAGATAAAAATACAGACATCATATGCATACATCACTATGTAGTAAGTATCTTTGGAAAGGTACTTCTTAAGTGTTACAGAAATTCAAAGAGGAAAGAAAGAACTCAGAGTATGGACTTTAAATATACCTGGATTTTCCAAGAGTTCAAAGAAATTAAAACAAGTCATTGTTTTAATTTAAAAATTCTTGCCAACACTAGCCTCAAAAAAAAAAAAAAAAAGGCATAAGACTATGTTTCAGAGTCTTAAATCCTGGCTTTGTTATTCCTTTGGTCTACGTTACATTTTTTCCCCAAACAATCCATTCCATCCACATAAAAGACAAGCTCTGATGCAAAACTACCATCTTTGATCATTTATTTTAACATTTCAGGATGTATGTCTGCTGTCTCACAGCAGCCTCATTGCTTCTATTTTGAGAACTATCAGAGCTTCCAAACCACCTATTGCTGCAAACCCAGATCTCCATCACTGTACTTTCCCCCTTAGATCAATTATCTCCAGGTGTATCCACGGAGCCATGACCATCCTGGGCAGTTTATAGAAGCAGGATGGCCATTATTTCGCGGAGGGGTCGGGGAGGGAGAGATGAGAAGAGAATCCTTGAAACTACTTTGCTCACACACATTTTACAAATACGAAATGTGATATCATGATTTACAGTTAGTACATTCTCAGAGGTTCCCCATGCCCTATAAAGACAGCGTTGGTCAGTACACCACACCTATTATTTAGTGAGTGATCCAGTATATCTCAGCTAACATTTTTATCGTTTATCTTATCGTTTTATATTAATATAATGTAAATTTGCCTTTTTCCTTATGTTGCATCATATCCTCAACTCATAAAGTGGATTGATTAGCAGTTCAAAATGGATGAGCTGCTGGTTATTTCAAAGCAGGGGTAAAAATAGCACTAAAGTACCATGAGCAAAAACAGTAAACAGAAATCCCGAGTGCAGACGCAATATCCACTTATGGGATTAAAGGTTATTTTATACTAACAAAGAATGTGCATTATGAAAATTTTCACTGGGTTAATAAAGCAGGATTAATTTGACCACTACCATCTGTTTTTCCAAATTCGCTATACTTCTCTGTTACGTTCAGAACCTAGGCAGTTATAAAGTCCTTGTCATTTTGCCAGAACACTGACAACCCATATTATTACAGGTATATTGCAGGAAAACAGAAATCTAGCATGTTTAAGCTATTAATCTGGGAGGGGGGTAATCTAATCCTTAGCTACTCCTCGACAGATCACACAGGGCATTGTTAATTGTAAAATTGTAGTTTAAGCCTATATTGGTTGCATCAAATAGAACCACAGAGGTTATTTTAATATTTGCTCAGAATGAAAAGGATACAGGCAGTGCTCTACTGAGCTAAAGCTTAACTACACTAAGGTAACCACACTTTACTATGTTTACATAAAGTTAACCTTACTATCAATTTTTTAAAATAGTAAAACTCTATAAGATGAATGAGGCTATTGTGAATCACTTCCTGAAAAAATCCTGGTAGTTTTAAATATTTACACCTAAACTAAAAACACACAAGCACTCATATACAACACTGAACAGCAGATGGGATCATTTCCTACAATGTAGTAGCAAAGACAAAAAGAACAGATTGTACTATTTCTGTTTTGAAAGCAAAAAGATGAACAGCAAAGAACTTCCAAGAGATACCTGTGAATGAACAATTCAAAAAAATTTTGTCTTAGACCACTTTGTGGTGCAAATATTTATAAACATATCAAGTACACCCATGTACAAATGTCTATATTCTTTATAGTAAACATTGAATATATTTACATAAATATCAATGACTAGGAGTTCTTGTATCATTACATAAAGATTGTTATTAAAGTTTGGTTACCAGTTTCTATTATTCTACTATTTACTTTAATCTGCGCTCATATTTGCTCCTCTGATGTGGTCATTGCTTCTGCTTGGAATGCTCAGACTGCTCCTCTCCAAATGCCTCCCGCTTCTTAAAATGCATATAACACCGAGTCCACTTTTATTTCTTACTTTGTAAAATTACTGAGAAAATATGTTGGTTTCTGTGACGGATGGATGGATGGATGGATAGATGGATGGACAGATTGATGTTAGGGGGTGAGTTTCATTTTCAGTATTTCCTTTGCGCTTTTAAAGACAGAGAAAGTGGTCTGTCCTAGCTCAGGACTGAGTTCCCGGCAGCAAGAGGAGAGAACGGATTGAGGACAGGAAAAGGGGTCACCAAAGAGAAGGGGAATCAGCCATGGATTCCCAACCCAGTTGGACAGTGAAGCCTTAGACATCACAGAGCAGCCTATGAGGGTGAGGGCCGGGCCCTATCCCTCCCCTTATCCAGTTGGGTTAACCACCCCTCCCGACCTCCGGTGAGTCCCTGGGGCCGTCAGCACGGCTCCCAGCTCCCTCCTGCAGAGCGCCCCCTGCCGGGCTGGCATCCGAGGAACATCCAGGACAGTCCCCCGCCCTCTCCATCTGAGGATGCCAAACTTGTGGATACGGAGGACCAACTGTACTATGCCACTTTACATAAGGGATTTGAGCACCCATGGATCTGGGTATGGGGAGGGACTGGAATCAATCCTTCTGATACCCAGGGATGACTGTACTTCCTGCATTCTCGAATGATTCTAAAACGAACCTCGCATTTGTTTAACTCTTTATGGTTTTTACCGTTTCTCCATTTGAGTCTCACAGCTGAATAAAACAGAAATAGAGAGCGTCACGTCACTATGTTACAAATGGAAAAAATAGTTTCAGTGACCACCCAGTGTCACACTGGGACATACTGGTTTCACTGCCCTCTTTGACATCTCTCCCCATCCAAGTTCCTCCAAGCAAAATGCAAATTTTTTTTTCTTCTCAAACATTTTAAAATGCTGACAACTGGCAGTATATTTACTAATGGTACCATCTTTAAAGATCCTTGTTTAAATTAACTTAAACAAATTCCCATGATCTTATAGTTATGTTTTTACAGGATGAGAGTCAGTCCTGAAGCACTACATACTTTCAAGAAAATTACTAGTATTGCTCTAGTTAAAGCTGAAATTTCTAGGCTTTTTTCCCTAGACCAAAAATAGGAAAAGAGTTTGGGCATCAGAGCCTCTGGCGTAAATCCTGTCAACTCTCCATTATCACAGATCTAGAACTGATTTCTCATTTTCACACTCTTCAGCGCATTTCAAAAGAATTTCAACAAGCCCTATGCTGAGCGCCAGGAATATTTAAAGCAAAGTCTGTTGGCTCTAGTCTGGGGCAAAGTCTGGGAAAACAAATATAAATTGACAATACAATTGTAAAGAGAAACGTGGAGCATTACTGATGCCTATGGGAGGGAAACCTACCCCCCTCTGAGAGATATCAACACGGAGTGCCCTTCTCTTAATAAATTAAACAACAGCATTCTAGAGACTGGTAAACATGACTTGAAAATATTAATGTGACTACTTGGAACAAGCTAGCATTATTTCACACACATCAATTTGACTACAGGACAAGCATCAAATAAAAAACACTACCATAAACTAAAGTTTAAAAAATTAGACCTCTGCCTCTGAAATGTACTAACACTGGGGTAGAAGGGAGAACCTATAATAATAAAATAGAAACTAATGGCTAATTTGAGATAGTAAGGAAAACAGCACAGGAAAAAATATTAAGGAATCTGAAAATCCTAAGAACACAAAGAAGGTCACTAAAAATAGTTAGAAGGTCTAGAAAAAACATTTCAAAAAAGTAGTTTTGCTATGTACTATTATTGCTACCAGTAAAAATATAATATGTTTTCCTTTCCTTCTATAAGGAAATAATTCAGGCCAATAGCTCATTAGGTGGGGCTAAGCAAGGCAGGCAAGGGTGAGGTGTAGGAGGCCGGGCCAGGTAATGAAGGTCTATCTCTGCACAGCCCTGCGGGGAGCATCAGAGCCCAGAGAGAGGGCGGAGGAGGGGTGTGCAGCCCAGCATGCGGTACTGGAGCCTGAGTGGAGTGAGGACAGCAGCCACGAGGGAGAAAGGATAGAAGCATGTAGAGACCAGTTATTTACCAAGGGGATTGATCTGATAAGTACATATGTTGAGGATAATGGGACCCAGGTTTCTCGCTGTCCAAGAAGGGAGAAAACTTAAACCAACTTTGTGGTATTGGACTGAAATCAAGGGTACCAGTGTGAAATCGTGGTTTTCAGTATAAATAGCTACAGAAATAAATATAGATGTAAATATGTATGTAGCCCCAGCCAGCAAGAGAGGCTGGGAACAGGGCCACTGCAATAGCAATGAGCACACCTAATGCTCAGATCTTGGTTTCTAAACACTACTCTCCGTTTAAAGGGACTAGGGCTCTTTGGAGAAGGCTTATTTCAAAGCTAGAAAGAGAAAAAAAATAAGAAGAACATGGGTTATTGTGTTACGCCAGAAGGTTAAAAAAGTGCTTAAGACTGATGGTAATGTATCAGCACAGAGGAACTGGCCTGAGAGGCTTCCTCCTGGATGATCTATGATAATTTGGCCATTGAAATAAATAAAATAATAATGGCTTATAGCCCACTGAGAAAAATTGTAACTCACAAGTCTATACTGATATACTCAAAAAATAAATTTAAAAATAAATGAAGAGAAGAGAAAGTATTTCCTTAGTACAACAGCAGCTAAAAAAAATTAGAAAGTGATAAAATTAGAAAATTCATTTGGCAAAACCATAGCTATTATTTTTTAAAATTTCTATAGTTTTTAAAAATATGTATATGAGACAGTAAATGAGGGATGAAGACAAGTTTTTGCTTCCCAGTACTGTGTGGTTGAAGCAACATAAAAATTCAGAGGTTCTGTGACTTACTGCCAGGGCCAAATTCTTAGTTACCTCACCAATAAAGATATATGAAAAATATGCAGGGCAAGAAAAAAATTGTCATAAAGGATTCTGTTATAACTTAATATTGCAGACCTGACATTTACAGTCATCAACGTAGTGGCCTTCCTAGAATCTAAAACTCTTAGAGATGGATTCCTAACAGATGAGCTGATTCAGAAGTTAGTTGTCAAAAGATGATCAAGAACAAGAAATCGCACATTCATTTTCATTATGTCAAACATAACTGGCAAAGGATTTCACCAGAATATTGCCCGGTTACAGGCTGACCTTGGAAGTCACAAAATACTAGTTGAGGAATATCAGAGCTGGAAGGGATATTTGTGGTCACCGGGTCTGATCTTTTATCTCAAAGGACAGAAACCCATCCCATTCAACAAGTGCTCAAACATCTGTATGGTAGGAAACTCAGCATCTCATAAGGTACAGACTAAATCTGGAGCTGGAAAGTTACATGCCTTCCCCAATCCTCTTACATCTGGTCTGAAAAACACTAGCTATTGTGTGGAAGGCACCATGTCAAAAAGCATAAAGGAAAAAGACACCAGTAGGTGATGAGAAAGAAATCGAAATAGCAGTGTTTAAACTATAATTTAATTTTTCTCTTCGAGTAGAGCGAAAACTAAGACGTAGAATTATTTAACGTCAAGGATAGAGAAAGAAGTATTCAGGCATCTAGATAGAAAAAGCAATGCGAGGAAATCAGGCTGTCCTCAGATTTTTTTCTACAATAAAAAAGCTGAAGACCACGGAACAGAATTTGGAGGGAAGGAAAATGGGACTCAAGGTAGTACACTCAGCCAAATTATTCACGTAAAAAGACAACACAGAGATATTCTCAAACCCAAATAAAGTGGAAAAAAAAAACAAAAACAAAAAACCCGTGAGCCATTCTTGAGCGACTTATAAGCAGGAGACAGCCGTGGCAGCGGCACAGGGGCTGCTGGTAAAAGCAGCAGCTTTCTGACCCCTGATGGCAACTTAATAGTTACAGGATGGTGGTGGCCTCTGATTCTCACTCTCCCAGCTTCTCCAGGATTTTGTAAGGACCCAATTCCCTGAATTAAATCGCTCTCTGTTTAAAACACCTAGAATGGTTTGTTTCCTGCACTGAAACCTCACGGGTACAGTACTGTACTGCATTTAGTTTTAAGATTTTCTTTATTTTTTTACTGACATATAGCTGATCTACACTGTTGTGTTAGTTCCTAGGGTACAGCATAGTGATTCAGTTATACATACATATATTTATATTCTTTTTCATTATAGGTTATTACAGGATACTGACTGGACTCCCCTGTGCTATACAGTAGGACCTTATTGTTTAGCTATTTTATATATAGTAGTTTGTATCTGCTAATCCCAAACTCCTAATTTATCCCTTCCCCTCACCTTTCCCCTTTGGTTAACACTGCACTTATTTTTATTCTCTACAATCACATGTATCGGATTTCTTTTCACAAAAACTGTACAGTGATTTTGTTTAAGTAAATTTAAAAAGTGGAAGCAAGGATGGCAAGATGGTCATGCTGTTTAATTCTGGACAGTGGGAATTTGTTAAGGCTTCTTTTTTACTTTTTCTAGATATTTTTCCAAAAATATTTCTCCTTGAAAGAAAGAAATAGATCATTTCACCTGTAGAGAGAGGATTAGAATGGAAGCAAGGCTGGTATCAGGAAAATCACTGAATCATCACAAGCTGCCCTTGCAGACCACTTCCAGCTAGATATTTTCATTGTAATTCTATTTAGATGAAATAGAAGTAGATAACAATAAAAGTAGATAAATCTGGATGGTCAGCCATCTCTTCTATTTTCTTTAACCATCTCTTCTATTTTCTTTAGCTAGAAAAGCAGATGAGTGCCTTGAACCAAATGTGAAGCTAGTTTGGGATGTTTCTAAATAGGCTGACCTTACTCACCCTAACATTTCCATTAAACAGATAAAAGGACAGGGCCAAGAATGATAAAAATTACTTTCCAATTTCAGGTCTGATTCAGATGAATACTATACAGAAACCTGTATGTGTCATTCCTTATCTGAACACATTATTAATCCTTTCTGTAAAATTTCTTGGGTAAATAACTATTATTTCTTAGCATTGCAACAGTGAGACAAGTGCCACCAGTAATAATCAACAGTAAAGTTTCATGCAAGCTTTCAAAGGCTTTGACAACAGAATTTCCCTAACAATATATTTCTGTTCTAAAGTTTGCAACATCATTGTTTTAAGAATTAATAAAGTGCTGGTTCTAAACCGCATCAGGAAAAAAAGTGTTAAATTCATAATATGGGCAAATTAATGAAGCATCTTTTAGTCTTTTGATTTATCACTGTTTCTCAAGGGGTATGTTAAAGATTTTATTAAATGGGTAAGTGGAAAGTTATAAATATAAGCAACTTAAAAGCACCAACAAGAATGTCTGAACTGTGTCGCCAAGAGAGTGTGAATAAACATTACGGGGAAAGAAAAAGCCCCATTGGGAACTTTTAATTGGATGAAAGTCTCAGTTACAAACCACCAAAAGAAAAACACACACATACACACATTTCTTTAGCTGCTTCCCTTGGATGAACTGTACTGTCACATCTGAATGGCACATTTTTAAGCCAATATTCTATTGCTTACATATTCTCGGAAAAGAGTCATAAATTACTTATGATAAAATAATCAAATTCTCAACATTATATGGTAACACTCTACAGTCACAGAAAATAGAAGCAGAGTTAGAATACAGGCAACTATCATGGTTAACTTAAACATGAACAGTAGTAAGAGTCCTAGAAAATGGGCAATAAAAAAACGATAATGTTTTCTTACAAAACACTCCACTGATATAAATATTATGTCTTTCACCTTCCAGCTTTATGTTGGAGATTGATTTTTCTCTTCTTTCTTCAGGTCATTGTCCAACAATACAGCACAGAAAGTTTTCCATTACAGGTAATAGAAAATAAACGACAATGCAAGCACAGATTACACATCCGGACATACGACACACGGAATTCTTTTTGATGTGTAATAATTGTCTTAGTCCATGTGGGCTGCTATAACAAAATACCATAGACTGAGTGGCTTATAAACAACAGAAATTTCTTTCTCATAGTTCCAGATGCCTAGGAAGTTCAAGGTCTAGGAGCCAGGAGATTCAGTGTCTGGCGAGGGCCAGTTTCCTGGTTGCTAGACAGCTGTCTTTTCACTGTGTCCTCACACAGCAGAAGGGGCAAGGGCCCTCTCTGGGGCCCCATCAATAAAGGCACTAACTCCATTTGTAAGGGCTCCACCCTCACCACCGAACACCTCCCAAAGTCCCACCTCCAGATACCATCACTACAGAGGTTAGGTGTCAATACATGAATTTTGTAGAGACGCAAACATTCAGTCTACAGCAATATTCTTTTAGTCTGTAGGCCAATAAAGAATTGAGCTGTTTTCTTTCCAACACAGCAGTCTGTTACACAGGACACAAACAACACGAACAAGAATTTTTACTAGTCAATTTCTTCAAGCTTATTTTAAGGAGGCTAGACGCTTGGCTTCTTAAAATCACACACTAAATTTTGAGGAATTTATTTATAAAAACCATTTGTACAATATTTACAAACACCATCTGCAATATCCAAAATAAAAAAGGTTATAAGAGGATTATATGCTATGATCCAAAATGGGAAGAGGAATCATACTGAAAGTGGGCTCATAAGAAAAGGAAAAAGCCTACTATTGAATGAGGTTTAAAGCTTAATATATTATACATTGTTTAGAATTGTTCAGGGGATTTAGAGCCTTCAAAAATAAAAATAGGAAGGTTCACTTAGGAGCATAGAAATCAAGGATGGAAATAGCTCACACCGGTGGAACTGAGGTGACAATGAGTTGGTAAAATGTAGACAGCAGCCTGAAAATAGGAAAGAGTAGGAGGGAGCTGCTGAAACAGGTACCAGCAAGTGCTCAGGTGGTAACCAGGTAACGGATGAGCAGCCATCACTGTATGAGGCCGAAGAGGGTCCTTACCTTCACCCTCCTTACATTTCAGTTGGTGGCTGAAATGCAGACATTCATAAGTGACATTTAAGTTGTCTCAACAAGCTGACAGAAGCAAGGGGGATGAGTTGACAGATCTGTTGAGGACCAAATTTCAAAGGGATTTCGGAAAGGTTTGCCAATGAATCAAAGAGAATGACAGTATTTTATTTATAGATTAACAGTGGAGCAAAAAGAATGATGGTGAAATTTGAGCCAAGAACTTATTGCACTTTTAAACTTAGATGTCTTATTTATTGACGTCCTCAGTCCCAAGAGACACACATCATGATCAAGTAAATATTTTAAAGTTCTTTCACTTTGGAACAGTAAGAAACAATGCAGCAACGAAACCACCACAGACTTGCCAGCCTGAAAATGAATATCCTAAATGTACCGCCAAACTGGAGGGGTTATTACACTTTCAAACAGCGCTAATAAATTTAAACACGAATTTATTTAACAAATTGCAGAAATACGACCGAAAGCAGGAAAAAGTGCAAGAGACAGAAACAAACTCTATTTTTCATATGTCATCTCATTTAATCTTCATAACAACCCGAAAAGGTGACTTGAAATTATCTCAATTTTAAAACTAGGAAACTGAGGCTAGAAGATGCTAACTAACATACCTACTATCATACAACTAGTAAGTGTAAGAGGCAGAAAGTTCTACGTGCCCTTAACAACTCAGCACTATCCATCACCATGCATTGCCTCTGATGCTGGGTGTGAAATGAAGCACCAGATATCATTCATTTCCAGAGTGACATACAGGGGAGGGTACAGCTTAGTGGCAGAGTGCTTGCTTAGCATGCAAAAGGTCCTGGGTTCAATCCCCAGTACCTCCATAAAAAAGAAAAGTGACATACACTTCCAAATATTCAATTCTATTTTTCAAAAATTGTTCTGTTAAATTCAGCTATGCTTTTATTAGAAGTAAGTTTTGAGGTCTTATTCAACACTAGAGAGCCACACCTAGACAGTGAACAGCTAAAATGTAGGAGATGTGTTTTATTCATCTTTGAAATTCCAGCACATAAATAGTTCCTGTGTTCAGGATGTTAGGGGATGAGTGGACGGATGAACACTGGACAGTAGCCTGTTTTGAAACATTATCTGGGTCAGGAGATACACAGATGCATTACAGCCTATAAGCCAAGGCAGGGCAAGGATGCGTTTTTTTCCCTTCTATAATATGGATTGTTTCAAGAGTCATCTTAATTGTTATTTTAACTGATCACTGACGTGACAAATATTCCCTTTGCTTATAATTTATTCAAAGGAGAAAGGGAAGATGAAGGTGCTTTTCACAAATGATTTGTTGTGAAATGCCTGAACTTTCATCGTCCTCAGCATAAAGATTTGCGTAAATGTGGTGACCTTACAGAAGATACGAAACTGGAAGAATGAAAGGGTTTAAAAATGGCAAAAAGCATGATGAAGAATTACTTAATATATCTCAGTTACTTTTTAAGAAACACTCATAACCTCTGCGATAATTCTCTATGTCCAAAACACAAAAATGCAAATAAACCAGCATCCTTCAACTGTTAGAGATTTTTCGGCTGTGTACCTTCAAACCACAATGACTACAAGAAAAGAAAACTCTTTAATTCAAAAACACACATTAGATCATAATGAGTATAAACAGAAGTTAGTAAATGTTCTAATTAGTCTTTCCTGTTATATAAAGTCTAACAGAAACACCACGGTAATGTCTATGAGGACCCCTGAAAAAAGTTCCATGAATTCAGTGGACACTAAAAAATAGTGTTTTACGGAAAATGTAACAAAGTAAATACAGCTGAGTACTGGGAGAAAGGGCCAGTATGCAGCTCAGTCTTGCCAGAATGCCATTCTTTCCTGGGGCTTGATTTCTATTACTCACTCAAGACTGAGTTCAATACCACCTCCTCTGGAAGCCTTCCATATCTGCCCAAGAGCGTCTTCTATGGTTGCCTTTGTTATAACATACATCTGTTACCATATTTATTTGCACACATCGTGGTCTCCTCTGCTATAAGAAGGGACTGCATTCTACTCATTTCCTATCCCCAGTACAGAATAAACCCTTAATAAACGGCAAAGAAAAAAAGTATTAATATGCTGCATACCCTGCTATGAAACACTGAGAGTATCAGGCAGGAACTTGGTCTAAAATTAAGTTACTCTTCCTACACAGATATCAAAGAGAAGGACAGTACCACAACAGCCAGAATATATGTAAGAATTTCTCAAAACTAGAACTATTTCCTTATTCGTTCAACAAACACTTCCTAGGCAACTACTATGTGACAGGCAGTGTTCTAAGTGCAGGAGATAGAGCAGGGAAAAAAATAGACAACTATCCTGGTCCCCATGGAGTTTATATTCTAGAGTTAGAAGATGAACAATAGAGAAAATAAATAAATGTACTACAGAGAGTTATCAGATGGTGGTCCGTGCTAAGGGAAAAAGCAAAGAAGGAAAGGAAGTTGGCGTGTGCCAGGTGGGGTGGGGTTTGCAACTCTGGATGGCATTGCCAGAGCATGTCTCACAGACAAGGTGACACCTGAAGCAAGGGGCAGAGTCTTAGATAATTTTTCCTTTGTTTAAAAACTCATTGGTGAAAAACATTATTTTTTTTTAATTGAAGTATAGTCATTTACAATGTGTCAATTTCTGGTGTATAGCACAATGTCCCAGTCATGCATATATATACATATATTAGTTTTCACATTCTTTTTCATTAAAGGTTATTACAAGATACTGAATATAGTTCACTGTGCTATACAGAAGAAATTTGTTTTTTATCTATTTTTATATAGTGGTTAACATTTGCAAATCCCAAACTCTCAAGTTTATCCTTCCCCATCCCCTTTCTGCCGGTAACCATAAGGTTGTTCACTAAGTCTGCAAATTTGTTTCTAAAAAACATTATGTTCTATAAGGGATTGATTATAAATAAAACTCCAATAGACGTTACCCTATCCGGGATTTCATAATGAGATTTCACAATCTAGTATGTTTGGAAACTGTTTAAAAACAGAACTAATGGGATGCCATTGTCTGATGACAATGGGCAAATCTATGTTGCTCTGCAGAGTAAACATTCTTTTTTTCTTGATCATCACCGAGTAAAGTTTGTTTCGGATGCTGATTTCACTTTAAACATCAAACTTGGTACGGTACATTGTTTATATTTCTTTAATATTAATACAATAACAGACCTCTATTAAGTACCAATTATGGTCCAGCCACTGTTCTAGACATTTCTATCATCTCATTTAAACACTCACAACAACTCTATGAGGTAGGTACTATTATTACGCCGATTTTAATGAGACTGGTTGAGAGACATTGTCACTTTCTCAAAGTTACTTAGACAGTATGTCAGACAAATGGGATTCAAGACCAGGCTTTTCTCAAAAAACAAAGTCCATGTCCTTAATCACAACTCTCTACTGTCTCAAAGGAGCAGTTAGGTTATATAGTATTCCAATATACCTGCGTATTAAGTGTTCAGATATAAACTTAATACAGAAAGAGACCTCATAACAAAAATTTTTCTTAATTTCAGACATTAAGTAACATGAACTCCCAGAAGCAAAATACAGCCCCTATTTTCAAAGACCACCTCAGGTATCTATTACATAAACACAGTGAGTAATGATCCCAGAAGGGTCATTATGATAGGGAAAAGGAAATAAAATACAACTGATTAAAAAACAAAAGTAAACTGCATGGTTCTGTCTCTAAGAAGATCTCTGGTCTCAGAGTTGTTCCTTTTAAATTAAACCAACATAGAAGTGAGAAATGTATTATTGATTGCTAGATCAATTGCAGCAACAATTAATAATTAAACCAAAGATTAAGAATTAATATAAAGTGTTGGTGTCAACACTCACAATGATATCTGTTATTTCAAGCTTTCCGGGATAAAATCCATTTTTCTATGACATGAACAGATTATCTCAAAGTCAAATATGTGTTTGGTGTAGAGAAAAATGGGTCCTCTTAATGAAATGAGTAATTCTGTGTTCTAATCTTCAAAAAATTTTCAACTGTGTTGAAAATAAAAACATAAACTACTTCCTCTTCTGACAGAACAGATATTTTGGTATACAACTCTGATTTGATGGTCTCTGAAGTGATGGGTTTCAACTCAAAAACTGGTTTAGCTTTCACGAATAATAAAAAGTATTTTAAAATCTCTCATAACTATTTTCTCATAAAGAAAAAAAATGAGGAACTCAACAGAATTAAGGTTTTTAATAGGTGCTTTCTTGTAGAATCATTTCCTAAACTGGATCCCATAAAATATTTTAGTTTTCTTTGAAAAGCATAGACATTAATGATATTTTCCCTTTAAAATAGTTTAACATATGGTTGATTCTTATTATTTGCAATAATAATGCTCTACAAAGTCACTACAGGAGCAACGGAAGACCTCAAATAGCCAATGCAATCTTGAGAAAGAAGAACAACACTGGAGGCATCATGTTCCCTGATTTCAAACTATATTACAAAGCTACACGAATCAAAACAGTGTTGTATTTACATAAAAACAGACCTACAGATCAATGGAACAAAACAGAGAGCCCAGAAATAAACCCACGCATATAAGGTCACTTAATTTACAACAAGATAGCCAAGAATATAAAATGAGGGAAGGACAGTCTCCTCAATAAATGATGTTGGAAAAACTGGACAGCCACATGCAAAAGAATGAAACTGGACTACTATCTTACACCATACACAAAAATTAACTTGAAATGATTTAAGACTTGAATGTAAGACCTGAAACATAAAACTCCTTGAAGAAAACATAGGCGGTAAGCTCCTTGATGCTGGTCTTGGCAATGATTTTTTGTGTTGGACATGAAAAGCAAAGGCAACAAAAGCAAAAATAAACAAGTGGGACTACATTAAACCATAAAGTTTCTGCAGAGTAAAAGAAATAATCAACAAATGAAAAGGCAACCTGCAGAATGGGAGAAAACATTTTCAAAGCATATATATAATAAGGAGTTAATATTCAAAATATATAGAGAATTCATACAACTCAATAGCCAAAGACATACAGATGGCCAACAAGTATATGAAAAAGTGCTCAACATCATTAATCATCAGGAAAATGCAAATGAAAACCACAATGAATCTCAGTGTTCACAGCAGCATTATTTATAATGCCAAGATGTGGAAGCAACCTAAGTGTCCATCAACAGATGAATGGATAAACAAGATATGGTATATATATACACATATACACATATATATATACACCCCCTTACCCACAAAGAATTGAATACAACTCAGCCATAAAAAGAATGACATGGAAAACAAACTCATGATTACCAATGGGGAAAGCAGGAGGAGGGATAAATTGGGAGTTTGGGTTTAAAAGATACACACTGCTATACATAAAATAGATAAACAACAAGGACCTACTGTATAACACAGGGAATTATATTCAATATATTGTAATAACCTATAATGGAAAAAATCTGAAAAAGAATATATATACAATAACTGAATCACTTCGCTGTATACCGAAACACTGTAAATCAACTATACTTAAAATAAATAAATAAATTAATTAATTAATTAATTAAGAGGAGGCATTCCAGGTAGATGGAATTTTAGATGTGCAAATACTTGGAGGTATGACAAACTTTACTTCTTCTACAGAGAAGAGTTGGCTTGACTAGCCATAGGATGACAGTGACAGACTGGAGACCACAGTATAGACTCTCCTGGTGTGCTCTGACACCAGATAGCTGCATGGCTTAACATCACTTCATTCAGATCTCTGTCCAAATATTACCTCATCAAAGACAGTCCTTCCTGGACCAACTCACCCAAAATACTTTACACACACATATATACACACGTCGCTCCATTTCTCCCTCTCTGTCCTATTTTACTTTCTTTCATTATGCTTATGAACATCTGACATATATTTGCTTATATGTTTATTAATTTCTTCCTCAATAGATTATGAGCAAGGTTTTTTTGTTGTTGTCGTTATTTTGCCATTTCAGCATCTACGATAGTACTCAGTACATACTCATTACATGAGTAGAAAGGTAGTTGAGCATTAAATTGAGAAAGATCTGCTAAGCCAAGTTAAGAAATTTAGACTTTACCCCACTAGTAATGGGTAATGTCTAAGAGTTTATGCAAAATGCATTATGATCATACTTTTCTTTCGTAAAGACAGCTCTGGCAGAGAAGTAGTAGAGAATGGACCAGAGAGGAAATTCAGGACAAAAATCCAAATGCCGAATTATAAAGGTTAAGTGAAGGTTAGGGAAACGGTAATAGAAATGGGAAGGAAGGGATGAATTCACGACAGATACAGACAGTAGACAAAGGGACAGTGTATATGTCATAATAGTGAAATCAGGCAAAAGGGATTGCGTCTGCTTAGTACACTGCTATTTCCCCTGGCCCCAGCACTCAGCCTAGCCATGGTAGGTACTGAATGCATATATGTTGAAAGCAAATAAATTAATGAAGATGATTAGCAAGATAAAAAAAAAATCAAAGTTAACTACAAGGCAAATCCTTCCACAAGATACAAAAATAGTGGGGCAAAATTTGGCCGGGGTGGGGAAACTGTATATTTAATCTGTTCAGTGTGGAAATATTGAAGTTGAGACAGTTTTGGGACCCACTGTTGTAAATGTCTAGTAGGCAAAGAAATATTGGTCCAGATCTCAGGACAGAGGACAGGCTAGGAAGACTGGTGTAGCTGGTGGTCAAAGCCTAATCTAATCCATCAGATCAACCAAGGAAGAGCAAACAGAGTTAGAATGAGAATCCTAGGAAACACACACATTCAGCATCAGCAAAAGGCATCAGGGACAAAGACTGAGAAGCAGTAGAAAGCTATAAGAAAGATTAGAGAAATTAAACCTTGAAAGCTAAAGGGGATGGTGTGAAGGGGAAAAAATGGTCAACCGTGTCAAAATTGCAAGAAATACAGTGGAGAGAAAACTAAAAAGAGATCACTGGATGTTAGCAATTAGATCATTAGTGACCTTTGCAAAAGAAGTTTTCATGAAGTGGTGGGGGCAGAAGCCAGATTGTGTGGACTGAGGAGGAACTGAAGAAGGGGAGATAGGGCTGTTGTAAGGGCGATCAGCTCAGGGTAAAGCAGACTTGGCCACGGACGCACCTAACAGCCTACCTGGTCAATTACCTCCACCACCACCTCCAAGAGGCCATTTTTTTCTTAACAAAGTATTTTTTCATAAGACACTTGTCGTATATCCTACTTTAGAAACAAGGTTGGCCCTAACTAAAATCATCAAGTGAGCCCACCTTCACTGCTCCTGCAGTAAGGGTTTTCCTGTGACCAGAGGGCCCTTCATGGTAGCAAAGACTATTTTTCAAATTATAAAATAATGATCTATAAAAATACAACAGTTTTAAGTCTTTTAAACCATCAACAAAGGACTGATTAAAATATTTAGAAGGCACACATATCAGGAATAATTGCGTTATCAGGATTTTAAACCAGTTTTTAAAGGTAATTATAATAATCAGGGCAACAAAAGCATATGGTGTATTTCTTTAATTCTCATCACTTATCTATGAGGTAGGAATCACGATACCCATTTTGAAAGTAAGAAATCTGAAGTTCAGAGAGATGAAATGTATTTGGTCAGGGTATGTTAACTGTTGTAGCAAATGATGCCCAAATCTCAGGGGCTTAACACAATAAAGGTCCATTTCCCTTTTAGGTCACAATCCAACTTGGCCAATGAGGTTTAGGAGCAGGAGCACAGAGGCTGTGCTCCATGAAGTTGGGGATCCAAGCTCCTTCCCCCGGATCATCTACATCTATCTGGCAGGGAACGGATGCGAAAAAGCATGGTGAGTCCCACCAATGGCTTTAGAGGCCAAGTGACAAACATATCTCCCACTCATATTCCACTGGCCCGAACTCGGTTACGTAGCCCCAGCGAAGTGAAGTCTAACAGTGGGCCGGGAAGACAGCGGACACACGGGTATTGAGGAGCACAGCATTCTCTGCCATATTATGTAATGTGGCAAAGGTCGCCTAATTGTACATAAAAGAGCTGTGATGCAAACCCCATACTCCCAACTGCTCCAAGGAACCTGGCTTTTCTCTGGGGCTTCTCCTTTCATTGCATTGACTCCACCTCTAATTTTAACTTTTCTCCAAATGACAACAACGGATGGTTACAGTGTGTGTTCGTGTGTGCATTTTTTCCATCTATCTTTCATTGTCTGTCTTGCCATTCCCCTTTATAGATCAATAGTTTTAGTCTTCGAAGGGCATACATGTGGACATAAAATTTGGGGAGCCTTCTGCAGCCCATCCATCCTACGGAATGCATGAATCCCAGGCCAAGAATTCTTCTCTACACTATCCTGCTGTTGACACTGTTAACTTACTTCCAACTTTCTGCCTGCTTCCATTTACTCCCCACCTCCAACCTCAGCCCCACTGACCCCTTCCTTGTCTTTGTAGCCACTGTTCCTTCTGCCTAGACTGCTTCCCTGTCCGCCCTTCTCCCTGCCCCCAAAGGTCTGCACAGCTCACTTGCTCAAGGTCAATGCTCAGAAGTCACCTTCTCAGGAACACCTTCCCCTTCCCACCCCACCCCCACTCCTATTCATGCTTTTTTTTCCTCTATGGCATGTCTTGCCTTCTAATAAACTCTGCATTTTACACATTTATAAGTTTATAAATTCTCCCTGCATTAAAATGTGCGCTCCATGGGTGCTGAGGTTTTCGTCTATTTTGGTTCTGTTTACTGGTCTATGTCTGACACCTATGACAATGCTTCAACCCCACAAATCTCTTTTTGAAAGAATTGAGGGGCAACAAAGGAGTGAGAAAGAGAAGGGGCACACAGGTAGATGTGCAGTGCTGAAAATGTTCTGGTTCCAAAGCTGGTTCCCAGATGCTCATTTGACCATCATGCTTCACAAATCAGAGACAGTAAACATTCATATATATATATAAAATATAAGATAATTTTAAAATGCTAAAACTCAAAACAGTACACCTGCTCAGGCAGCTTTTCTGATCTAACTAAAATAGTTGGAGAAAATCGGGCCCTAAAAATTTCATTTTCATTCCTCAGTTAGTTAAAAATATATTTTACCCATATTTTTTTCCTCAACTACGCCTTAATGGGCCAAATGGAAAAGTACTTATATCATTTCTTTTACCGCCATATCATGACCTTTTAAAAAAAGCATCTTGAAACTAAACTGAAACTAACAGTTTTCTCTGAAAACTTATTTGAAGAGTTAGCTACCTATGGGCATTTCCTCTAAATTAGTCCTTCTCAAGATGTTTTCAGAGTGATTCCATGATTTGGCCAACAGTAATGAAAATTAATGTAAATTTCGGCTAAAATTTTTTTATTCCAAAATTCACTCTTCGAACATATACTCTTAAACGTGTCACTAAAAATATGGGATTCAAGTGCAAAAAGGCATTAGGAGATATGCTCACAGATCAAGCAAATTAATACAGGGCAAGGCAGGGAGGAGGAGTGAAGGGAGGGGAGGGGACAGGACAGGGGAATTAAGGGGAGAGGAGGCGGAGAGCAGGGAGTGGGAAGGCAGACAGAGGGACAAGGCAGAGATGGTCCGGGACTTCCACACTTGTGTGCTATAGATGTCGAGTTTCAAAACCCAAGAAGCTTATGGGACTTGAGAGAAGGCATTTGGAAGCCATCCACTGTTTCCCTGGTGCCAAAGCATAATGGCCCAGTAATTCAAGTCCTGCTTTTGAGTTCCAGCCCTGCCATTTACTCAGCAGATATTCAAACTCGGTCTGTTTTATCACTTGCAAAATTCAAATTGTTTTAAGCAACTGTTAAATGAGATCATGTGTAGAAGACTGCTCTGTAAACAAGAAAATGCTAAGTAGAAATGTTTTTTTTAAATGTCTGACCTAAATGCCCCAAGCTAATCTAAAAAAGCTTTATTATACTAAGTTACACTATGGTGATTTGAAAACGTCCTGGTATTCAAATGGCACAGTGAGAAGGTTAGAGATTCCAGCTCCACACATGACCAAATTAAATATATTTCCTTGGTATAAAATAAGAGACTAACAAAGTTTTCCAAATATCCTTCTAACAAAAAGTGAGGATGGGGGGGAGGGGGCGATTATGCTACCTATGTTCATTTGGAAAACATAAATGACAATCTAAAATAACGATGTACTTCGAATCTTAAATTAAGGCTGTTATCAACAGTGGTTATTGACCATTTTAAGCCATTTAACCAAATAAAAAATACAAATGTGTTTCAAATAACTAAACATTCACAGAGAAAAACATGCCATAGCCAACAAAACCAACTTAATTTGCCAAGGGAAAATGTAATGGACCAACATGTTATGGTCTTTTTTCAAAGGTCTATTCTTAGACATAAAACAAACTCTCTTTAATTAAAACCTTTGCTTATAAACACATTTCCTGAGCAAGTAAAGCCTAACAAATCCAATATGGGTGAAACACTGTCCCCTGGAAACAGAAAGGAGCCCCGAGTCATTTACAATAGTAGTTTCATATAACCTTTCATCACTCGCACCACAATAGCAAACATGCAACCTTAGACCGAGTGAAAGCTTTCTAAATTTAGATCCCTTCAAATAATGCATCTGAAGTTGTATGTAAAGGTTTAGTAAATTATTTATTATGTCTCTTATCTTTAATAATAGGATATCATGTTTAACTTGTAATCAAAATGGAAAGAAAGCTGTTATACCATATATTACTGTACCAAGACTCAGAGTTTCCAGTCTATATTTAGTTCACATTAAAATGGAAGCAAAGACGCAAACCAAGCTAAAAATAAAATGTTCTACAAAGATGAGATTTCTAAATGGATTGAAATCTAGCTTTATTTGGTCCCTTAAATGCCGACGGCATGTGGCGGCACCTTAACTTCGCAATGCTTAGCAAATCATTTTCCTTCACCTGGAACGGGGATCAGAAAACTGTGGCCCACAAGTTGAATCCATGGACCATATGCGTCCAGCACCTGACTGTGTGCAGTCCACAAGCTACAGAGGTTTCTACATGTTTTTAAACGCCTTTTTTAAAAAAAGAAGAAGGATATTTTTTAACACAGGAGAATTTTATGAATCAAATGTGAATATCTTTAAATAAAATTTTATTGGAAAACAGCCACATTTATACCACATATAGATACATACCACCCATATACCACACTACAGTCAAGGCACTTAAGTATTGTCTGTAGCTGCTTTTACTTTATGACAGCAGAGCTGAGTAATTCTGACACAGACTTTACGGGCCACAAAGCTTAAAATATTTATTACCTGGCCCTGCTCATCACTTACCAAAATGTAAAAATTCTTACTTGCTTCTCATATCATGTTGAGTTTCTTGAACAACAGACCTGTCAATACAACTTTATCCACAGTTCTTAACAATCTTCTGGCCATGTGTCTGTCTCCCATCCTATTTGGATCATTATCCAAGTCAATGTTTCCATGCAGAACTGTGGCTAAAGGTTTAAGGTGATATCTTCCAATCTATTCCTTTCTGTTTTAAACACTAGATGGAAACCATCATGACCTACCAATGGGCTGCCACCTACAATTTGAAAAACACTGAGCAAATCTTCCCTAATCTATCTACTCTACCGAAGGTTTATGGTGAAAGATAATGCTTTAACTGCACAAATTGCATCTCATAAAGCAGTGAAAAATACAAATTAATATTTTTATATTGACTATGCCTTACCATAAAGGTATAAGAGTTTAGTGATACATACTTCACGTTAAAGCAAAACCAAGGTACTAATTGAAGAATGTGGTGATTACTTTTTTTCTTAATGGCCTTAAAGAGATGTCGTAGTCCACATATAATGTTGCAAAGTTCTGAATATCATTTTTGTGTGTTGGGGGGGGCAGTAATTAGGTTTATTTATTTATTTATTTTTTAGAGGAGGTACTGGGGTTTGAACCTAGGACCTTGTGCATGCTAACTAAGCATGCCCTCTACCACTGAGCTATACTCTCCCCCTCTGAATATCTTTCCAGTGTTTAGGCATGTCTTACTTAAATTTAGAGACTCATTTATGATTAAAATTAAATGTAAGAAGACATATAAATGTCAAAAAAAAATAAATGCAAGCATAATATACCTAATTAGGAGGTACTTTTGACATATGAAGCTTCAAGACCTGAGCCACGATGAGTCAATGGCAGAAAAAGTCATTGAGAAGGTTTCCATTTGTTTGTACTGTTTGGCTTATGACAACTGAACAATCCTAGTCTATCAGCCTGATCGAGGTTCCTCCGGCCATTCCCTGAAAAGTGAAAGACATCAGTCTTCATGGGCCAACAGAAAGCAACCAAAGGGTCTCTCACAGTCATGTTCAAAACCAAGCTGGTCTGAGCTGGTGTTAGTATTGTTTCAGAATGTCTCCTTCCCAGTAAATCCCCATGAAATTCTCTACAGTAGTAAATCTGAATGCAAAACCCACCTCCTCCCTGAGAACAGTACTAAGAAATGAGGGCTAACAGTCATGAGGAGAGGGGGAAGGGGACATGTGATGAGGTGCAGCTCCCTTTGGCTTCCCCATATCAGCACTATTTCAACTTTTGTATATAGTGATTCTTTTTCCCTTTGGGGAAACAGAGGCAGCCATAAAAATGATCTAGGGTTTAGCACCCAGGAAAGGACAAAGAAACTGGAGGAGGAAATGGGCAATGAAGGGGGAACAAAGAGCACACAATATGAGGATGCCAGGAGGGTACTAAAATGTGCGTGAGGATTTGATTAAACCACGCTAATTTAAAGAGCATGCCAGTCTTCATTATTCTTTACTTAAAAAGTCATCATAGACCCTTGCAAAAAAGGCTGAGGTTAGTGTTGCTTAAAATAGCCCATATTTCCTTTCACACAAAGCTGCTTAATTAAATGATGATATAACATGTTAGGCTGAACCACATGAAATTCCCCCATATTCGACCATTTTTTTTCCCAGCTTTATTGAGGCTTAAGTGACAAATAAAATTGTATCTACTTAAAGTAAAAATAAATCTAGCGATGATTTGCTAGACATATACATTCTGAAATGATTATGACAATTAAGTTAATTAACATATCCATCACCTCACAGTTACTTGGTGTATGTGTGTGTGTGTGTGTGTGGTGAGAATGCTTAAGGTCTATTCTCTAAGTAAATTTCAAGCTCACAACACAGTATTATTAACTACAGTCACTATGCTGTATATTAAATCCCCAGAATATATTCATCTTATAATTGATGGTCTTTTCGCTTTGACCAACTTCTCCCCATTTCCCCCACCTACCAGCCCTACTCTCGACCGTTCTGAGCTACTGACAGAGCAACTTCACTGAGTTCAATCTAATATAATGGAATACTCTGCCATCATTAGAAAAAATGAGATAGCTGTATACAAGCATTAGGGAAATGCTCTCCATATTATACCTCCAAACAAACATGACACAATGTATAGAGAATGTTCCTGTTACTATTTTTTAAATACTACATATTTAAGTATATACATATTCTTATATGTGCATAGAAAGCACACAAAGAAATGCCAACAATTGCCTCTGAGACAGAGAATACAAGGTCTAGGGTGAGAAGGAGGTTAGTTTTCAGTGGAGACCCTCCCATCACAGAATATCCTCTCACATCGTTTGTAGGGCTTACTGTATGCACATCTGACTTTTTCAATTAAGAAAAGCCTGTATATTTTTCAAATGCCACAATTAACTTAAGGTGCTTTACTAACATACAAATTACTTAAAACATTAACCAGTATTCACAACAAAGGACACTTCAAATAAGGTAGTTACTTAAGTTTGTGGCTGTTTGTCACTCCAAACCTGAATTAGACACCAAACAGCTTTATGATCCTAAGGATCTTAAAGGAA
This sequence comes from Camelus bactrianus, assembly GCF_048773025.1. NCBI lineage: Eukaryota > Metazoa > Chordata > Mammalia > Artiodactyla > Camelidae > Camelus > Camelus bactrianus. The sequence goes on from NC_133552.1 coordinate 20,592,007, forward strand.
ACTAAGTAAGTACTATGTTTTAACAATAATACCCATATAGGTGAAGTAAGTATGTAACAGATACATGCAGTCATTCATTTAAGAAATATTTATGACCTCTACGTGTAACTTGCCCTGCTGTCAGTGTCCAGTGTGTTCATGCAGAAATGCTTTCCAAAGAGAGAGCCTATGTATGCAGACATACACAAGCCTGCGGATATGTGCATGTAACTATGTGTGTGTGTGCCACACACACCATCTCTATCTACTACACAAGCAGGATTAAAGATGTCACCTGTAATCACAACTCATCAGACCTAGAGGTCCCTCCCTGGAGCTTCAGGATGTATAAGCAAAACCTGCCCCAGCTGTCTTTTTAAAAAATGTTTTATTTATTTTTTTATTATTGCATTATTTGCTTTATTTGGGGAGGAGGTAATTAGACATTACTTTTAGAAGAGGGACTGGGCACTGAACCCAGGGCCTCCTGCATGCTAAGCATGCGCTCTACCACTTGAGCTATACCCTCCCCCCTCAGCTGTCTTAGAAATGACTATGCCTTGGGCTCATCCTGAGGCCTCCTTTTCCTCCAGGCTCCCCCATCTTACACACTTGTGGAAGGGATCAAAAGAATGTCTGTCCTTTTCTAAAGATCTTTTCTCTTAACTCTTATCTGAATCGTAAGTGAAGATTGGAAACCAACAGTTAAATTTAGCAGTTCTCATTCTAAGAATTCCTCCTACTGCCCTTGGCCTCATCCCTGAGAATCAGTATATGTGACGAGGTGTAAGCGATGAGATCTGTAGCAGATATGAACAGTCTGGTTTTGGAGGATGGGGCAGGCAGGGAGGTGGAGGCCGATAGGTTTCAGCCATCTTAGGCCCTGATCTCAGATGTTCATACGTAATGTGATGAACTTATATGCACTAGAGAAAAGGCATTGTATAAAAGCTGGTATAAAAGGCAGAATTTCTGAAATTCAATATATCTTTGGAAACTTAAGGAACATTTCATGTAATGATCACTAATTATCTAATCATGGCAAAACATTATGTGCTAAATATTTTTGTTAGAAAGTTAAATGGAAAACCAACCATAATCGTGCTTTTTGAATTTACTCTAGTGTCAATATACATGCTTTGCCCCCAAACCATAGATAATATCAAACTTAAAGAGTATAATTGTAGCTATTCCCATGAGTTCAAGAAACCTACAAATTTCAGCTTTACTCTCAACAAATTTGCTGTTTGACTTTACTCAATTCAAATTAGAGTTATTCTAAATTTTCTTCCAAACAGTATAAATTTACTGGTCAGTCTCAATGTAAGTATGCATGGAATTTTAACCATTTCATTTGAATATATACAAATACTACTTTTAAAAAACCTATCATTTTGCCCATTATTAACACTGTTGTGTGCACTTTTTTTAAATTAAGATTTCCGATGTCAAAAGCACTCACTGCTAGTAAAATCCCTATCTTGTTTAGCCTTAATTTTCAAAAAATACATTAAACCTCATATTCTTAATTTACCACAAATCCTATTAAATTAAAAAATATCACCATTAAAAGGAGTTACAAAGTGCATGCTTAAAATGATGCAATTTTTGACTCTGCTAAGTGCAGCTTGTTAACAGCTGTGCAAGTGCTTACACATTTGTTTTAGAAAATGAGGCAGGTGAATATAAACATAAATCCATAAACATACAGTAAAAGTTCTATTTTCATATAGGGATCCATTAACCTTAGAAAACAAATTCTCATAAAAATAGGTATAGAATGAATTAAGTTTTGCAAACGTATTTTTAAAGAGCACACAAATCCAATGGTTTAATTGGTTCCCTTTTCAATTCCTCTTTAAAGTCCCCCCGTGATAACTGACTCCTCGAGTGATCATTTCTGAAGTATGATGAAAATCAGAGTGTATGAATAACCCTTCAGTCGTAAGCATTTGCGAAATAGATATAGACATAGATATAGACATAGATATATAGATTCACGATCAAATTAAAACTCAACTTGGAGCCCTCACAGGTCAGCAGTACCCGCTACACAAACAAGAGTAGCACCGCATACTAATCTCCATATAACACAAAGAGGTCACTTTTCATTATTAAAAATAACCATGCGTGTGTTGATAAGGTCTGAACTCTGCACTTAGCGGGAACCTAGGAGGAACTTAGGGAACCTGGATCTGCCGTTTTTCGCGCCCCGCTGGGTGCAGCTAACCGCATCATTTACCACTGGCGTCGCCCAGCGGCTTCTGCCTTCCAAAGGGCAGCAATGGGGCTCAGAGGCTGTCGGGTGTCACCTCCCCACCCACCCTCTCAGAGTGGGCCAGGGAGAGGCAGGCTGATGCCCGCGGGAAAAGAAGGTGGCTTCGCTGCAGCTCCGGCTGGTCGGCCTCCACTTGTGCCCCTGCGCAACGCACTTACTCTAACCGAGCACGACAGGTAGGACTCAAAATAAAACACTTCTTTTTGGATCCCCGAGCGGGAACTCTAAGCAGCGCTTCGGCTTTTTCCCACGCTCCCTGGTTCCCTTCTCCTCCACCTCAGCGGCCCGGCACCCCGGAGGCCCCCGCGCGCGGGCCGGGAATCCCTTCCCGAGGCGCTCGGTCCGGCTCCCGCGGGCCCCGCCCCCGGACCCAGGCCCCGCCCTCACCTCGGCTCCCCACGTTCCCGGGATCGCCCGGCGCGCTCCCTGCGCCCCAGGCGCCCTCTCTTACCTTCCCCGCCCCGCCGCCTCCCGCCTTCCACGCTCCCCTCCGGCCCGCCTCACCTTGGTTCGGATCTGCCCCGAGGTGGACACTTTGCGAATCAGTTTCTGGGGTCCCTCTTGCTCGGCTTCGCTGTCGGACGAATCCTCTCCGGGCCCCGCCGAGGCAGCGGCGGGGGTGACCGCGGCGCCGGCCTCGGCAGTCGCTCCTCCCGCGGCGCCCGGAGGGTGGTGCTGGCCGCCGGCCCCGGCCATCCTCTCCGACTCCTGCGGGGACACAGCACCGCCCGGCGGGGGCGGCGGCGGCGGCGGTCAGTGGGTGGGCTCTGCCCGAGCCGGGCCCGGAGCCCCGCGCCCAGCCGCCGCCGCCGCCGCCATCTTCCGCTCCCCTAGTCGCCCCCGCGGGGTAAGGGTCGTCCTAGACCAGACTCCTTCCCGACAGGGGCCGTCCAGGATCCCGCGCCCGGTTCCCGCCAGAGCCGCTACTGAGGCAGAGCACGGGGGACGTGAACCCCGGCCCGCCTGGGACCCCAGCGCGCAGAGCCGCAGGATGTTACGGGGTTCCTGACCCAGAATACGACGGCGCTGGTAGAGAGGATGCGAGCGACTGAGGGACGGGGCAATCTCCCACTTCCCCTAGGGTCTGGGGTCCCCAGGATGGACCCGAGGGCGGGGGAGACCCGTTACCTCCGCAGCCCACCCCCGCAGGCCCGGCAGTGGTGATGCTCCCTCCTTCGGTTCCTGAACAGCAGGGGCAAGGACGGCCCCGGGAGGAGGAAGGGAACCTAGCGCTTACCCCCGACTCCCCTGGGTGCTCCCGCCACCTCCTGAACCCAGGATCTCTCCAGAGAGACTTGGGCCTCGCCGCACAGTTTCCGCGAGTAAAAGTCCCCTCCAGCTCCGAGATGGAAGGACGCAGCCCCTAGTCTGCCTCCCGACCCCCAAGCCCTTCCCTGATGAATCGTACCTCTCCCGCCTCCGCCTTGGCGTTGGGGTCCTTTCAGCTCTCCCGACCGTGGCGTTTAGATTCGGGCCCGGGCCCACCCCCACCCCCATCCGGCGCACACGGAAGAGAAGAGCATTTTCCGGGAGGTTCCACTCCGCTCTGAGAACTTTTCGTTCAGGAGGAGCGATCCCTTTGGCTAACAGGAAACTGGGAAGGGCGTGGAGAGCGCGCAGAAACAAGAGAGTACACGCCGCCCGAGACGACAGAATGCAAAATAAATGTCTTAGCTGAAGCGCGAAGCGAGACTGCCTGGAAGAAAACAATGCACTGGAGCCGTGTGAACACCAGTGCCCGAGCACGAAAACACTGAAGTCCTGGGAGAGCCACTCCCTAACCCGGACTAGAGCCGGAGGAAATGGGATCAACAGGCTGCAGCCACCGCTCACGACTCGTCCCCCCGAGAGCTGGCTGAGCGGACACTTGGGAACAGCCGCTGCCTCGCGCTGCGTTGTGCACGCCAGGCGTCAGAGAACCCTTGCAGGTGTGGGAGGGCTTCGGGGAGAGGACACTGAAATGCCAGATTCCTCTTGTCGGCCACAGAGAATTCCGAACTGGCGTTAGCTGTCTTTTTAAGGAGGGCAGAGAGTCCCTGCCAAAGCGTGGAGTCTCCTCACATGTCAGGAAGGCATTCAGTCTCTTTAGCACGTTCTTGCTCTTCAGGACTCATTGAGATTTTCTCAGTTGACATGACCTTTAAGGGTCCTCCAAGCTAAGATCCTTTGGGGTTGGGTTTTGTTTTTTGGTTTTTTTGAAAGTTTCAATTTTACTCTCAATAATTTGATTGCTGTGACAGAACTAACAGTTCTAAAAGATTTTAAGAAATATGCAATCCCAGTACTACCGTTGGTCCACATAGTAGATTAAATTGATTAAAATGTAAAATGTGCCAGTTACTTTGCATCTGCAAAGACAGGAGATCGCTGCTTTGTAATACTGATAGAGGCTACTTCTCCAGGCTCAGCTGTCTTCTTTAAAGGGAACGAGTTGGGCAAAATAAACTTTAAGAGCCCTATGGTTCTGTAAGTGTGTAATTCTATATAGACAAAGAACATACTGCTAAGGAGGGAATTACTTAAGAGAAAAACATAATCAAAATAATGGCCTTTATTCCAACACAACTGTTTGGTCACTGACAAGTCCAATGGTCTCACAACATCAGTAAGAGGCACCTAGTAAAGGGCCTTCTGAAAGAATAAACCTAGTTCAGACCTCTCTTTTAATGTAGGGACCCAGGCCCCAAGCCACAGCTGGGACCAAAGTCAAAATCATGAGTCCTGTTCTAATGTTCTAGTCACTCTGCCACACCATATAACAAAAGTCAGTTTGTCAATTATCATATGTTTCAATTCATACTTTAGGCTTTCCGGTTTTATATAACATTTTCCAGAATCCAGGCAGAGAGTGATTAAACGAAAAAGCATTGTTTAATGCCCATGCCTATTCTGTGATCTTAAGAGGACTAAGCAGGGGTGGGAACAGCTCAGTGGTAGAGCACATGCTTAGCATGTACAAGGTCCTGGGTTTAATCCCCAGTACCTCCCTTAAAATTAAAAAAAAAAAGAGGACTGAATACACTTCTCACTCTGATTCAAACACTGATTGCTTAAAAATATTAAAACAGTTTCACATGCAAGTGCTGATCAATTAATACCTCGAAGTAAAGGTATTTATTACTTCATAAAAAATTAACCTCATAGTTATCCCTGCTCCTCAAAGTCTCGTGTAACAAGTTCTAAAATTTGATTGTGACTTTGAAAGCATGGCCAGTCTTAGCCTGCTTGTGCTATATAAATGAGTGCTGTTCTGCAATTTTCCTAGCACATACTTAGAGTGAAATACTGGATAAGCAAATGAAGGAATGTCACTTCATTTCCCACAAAAGGCAGCTCATGAAGAACGCCCTTTTCTTCAATCATCTCTTCTGAGGAGACTGTTTCAAATAATTCCTAATTTAAGGTAGTGGACCCACTAGCTTCTCCTCAGGTCTTATCTGTAAATTAGAAATTTCCACAATGAATATCCAATCTGTATACTGTATACCTGCAATGCACTTCACTGCCCTTAAAAATATAGCAGCAATGTCAAGAGCTGTATATCTGCCACCATTTTAATGTAGCTCAAAATAGCAACTAAAACAAATTTCAAAAATGCGGCATGTTGCGTTCGCTTTAATTTACAAGATTCTCTTGAATTTTTCCTTATTTGGTGCTTTCAGATTTTCAAATAATTTCTTAGATGCTTCTTCTTACATATTTATTTTATTATTGTTACTTTAAAGTCTTTGTTTGGAACATAACATATCACAAACACACTATTAAAAACTTGGACATAAGCCACATAGACACTACATTCAGAAAGCGATGAAAATAGAAGCTACCACTAAATTAGGTTAGATTTCTACTTAATAGGGTTTCCTGTCCCATTTAAAAAAAAAACAAACCTATTATACTAAAGACGTAGAAGTCACAGCCAACTTTCATTCTGATACCAACTTTATGAATATGAACATATTATCTATAAAGATATTTTGAATCATATTCTTATTGATCATGACTTTTAACAGAAGAGGTTTAATATTCTTCAACATAAATTTGCAACTTTTAAATCCCATATGTTCTATGGTTTTATGTTAAATATTATATCATAAACATGAAGAAGTCTACATTTATATTCTGAGGAATCCTAGTACATAGGCACTTCAAAAACAATTATATTTTAGGATTCACATTCCTAATCAATGGAAACCAGGCAAAGAACACTGCAGGTAGAGGCCTGCTTTCATTCAAACTTTAAAACGACTTCCGTAATACACTATCTGTCCCATGTTTAGGATGCCAACATCCAAAACTTTATTAAAATTTCCTTAGTTGTTACCTCAATGAAAAAGATTTCGAAATTAATCGTGATATTAACTTCAGGTCCATATGGTTATCCCTGCACCTAAGACCAAAATTTTTGGTCCTCTAGACCTAATACATAAACATGCTTTTAACCGCTCATTTATATTTTGGCACTTTATCCTTTGAAACTCTTCCCTTCCTAATTTTCCAGTAGTTCTGATTAGTTCCATCAGAGATGACTAGATAAAAATCATTTGGGAATACAAATAAATTTTAGTAAGGAAAATATACTCTGGTATCCCTCCACTGTTTAAGAACTACTTTGTAAATACTCCCAAACTCTTTTACGTTTTGGCAGGAATTCTAACTAGCCATTTTCCCCCAAGATATTATCTATGAGTAAGGGTCGCTTGGCTAAATATCTTCCTACCCACCTGTTTCCACCAGCAAAATGTTGTTTAATTAATTAGAAATTTAGGTAATGCCTCTATTTCCACTGATTTGATTACATTCCAAAGCTAGCATTAAAGAAAATACACAGACGCTGAATGCTAACATTTATCTTCTTGTAGGCCCAGTGCTGTAGCTGGAGTAATGATAAGGCTAACAGTTTATTTAAATGCCCTCACTTAACTAAATAACTTCACTTCATCTCTGAGCGCAAAGAACGTCATGACGTCCAGCAGCTGCTTCTCAACTCCAGACATGGGTACTTTTCAAGCTAGGCGTGCATTACTCAGCATTGATGCCTGACATTATGTTCACTCTTCTGTCTGAATAGTTCCACATAGAATCATATGATCGTGTTTAACGGTCTGGCAAAAATGAATGTGGAAAGGAAATCCCCACATGTATGCTGGTGATATGCAATAAGGAATAATGCAATAGGACCTGTGTGATGTGAATATTGAATGTTCAGTATTGAATAATCCTTTTCATAAATGTAAATGAGTATACCTTTATGGTAAAGTATTAAAGTTGCCTACATTTGAATTCAAAACCAGATTTTGAATTGAATGCAAAATGGAGTCTAGATCAAAGCAGATGTTCTTAACCCAAGGTCTTTGAGGGTCCACCAGTTGTGCTATGGGAATTCTGTGATTCCCTTGAAATTTTCTTAAGTTTTTATACATATATTACATATGTAAATTTTCAGGAGAAAGAGAGTCCATAGCTTTGATTACGTTCTGAATGGGATCACTGATCCAAGAAAAGTTCAAGAATCCCTGATTTTGATGAAAATTGTTTTAAAGGGAAAATGTCCCTCAAACACACTTAAACTGGTTATTTCCCCACTTTGTTCCGCACATCTGAAATAATTAACATTTAAATACTGTTTCCCCTAACTTACCCTTCTTCTTTCTCCTATACACCACTTTTCAGTAATTTGGATAACTTATCTTTTTTAAGAAATTAAATGAGAATTCCCTTTATTAGTTCTTAGATTCTGTGCCATACATAAATGGCCACAGGGTTTCGAATAAAATCACTTTGTCAAAAGTATCACTTTATGCCACATATCCGAGATTACTGAAGTTTTTTTTTGACTCTGAATGTAAACTATTAACATGTATGAAATAAGACATGCTGTTTACTTAGGAATGAGTGCTCTGTGAGGATTTAAGGATTGGTGCCTGTGTTAACTGCTATATCCAACAGCTCTGAACATAGTAGGTACTATATAAAATACCCTTTGAGTAAATAAAAAGGCCCTCAGTGTTTAAAGAAAGGAAACCTAAGTTTTTAGGAGAGTTCTGCAGTCTGGAGAAAGTGTCACATTTCATTCATGCATTTCTGTTCTGGCTCTAGTTTTAAAGGCTATCAATGGGCATTTTCATCTTTGTCACTCTAAAGCAAAAATAAAAGTTTTTCTCTATTTTTCTAAGCACAAGGTAGTTCTGGTATCCTCACCCTAAAGTGAAATACATATAATTGGGTATTTTCATTGTGATTGGTGTTGGCTTAAAGTGTCCAAGTTCAAAACGGAGGTCATATAGGAAAGTTTAAAAGTAAAAAAGTTACAAAAACAGGTCACTGAGTTTAGTTCTCAGGGATCTTTGATTTAAACCTCAGAACTGAATCGTATTTTTAATTTCAAGAATAATCCCCAGTAAGAACCACAATAGAAGAAGTATGAGCAGATGGGCAACCTAACAACACGTTCAAATTTACAAAAGCAAAGACAGCTGCAGATACAGATGGATCAGAGTTGAAGGACACTCTCGAAAGGTCGGGAAACAGAAGGTAGAGAAATGTACTTGGGGAAAGGAGCTGTATGTATTAGAAAAGAAAAAGGAGAACCAAGCGTGGCACCTGACCTGGAAGCTCTCCACAGGCAGGGGGCCAGCCTGAGCAGATACGCGGAGTCCCTGGGAAAAGAGCATCTGAACACGTTGAACAGAACACTGATGAGGCCAGAAATTTTAGACGAAGCTTTTAAGATGGGTTCAAGAATTTCAACCAAGACGGAGTAGCAGGCATCGAGGCAGGGCATGGAGAGCCAAAATTCGATGCCAGGAAAAAGTCAGCCCACACGGGATTACAGAGCTCCGAGTGAGACGGGGATTTCGGGGTAGAATCCCTAGAGGGATGTGAAGTGGTTCAGTCTGAGTTGGAGGAAAGAAGGAAGTTGAAGGAGTTTGAGGAAACAAACCCGAAGCCCCCCGGGCTCCTGCTCCTCATCCTCGCACACACAATGCACAAGCACATGCTACTCTCGGTCCCTAAAATTACCCAACCTCCACGTTGTATGGGCAGCGAAATCGAGGTCAGCTTCCCGCTTCATCCCGGGCAAACTCCTTGAACCCTAGAAAAGCCCCGGGCTTTAGTGGCGAACAGGAGTCGGAGGCGTGGTTCCAGGCTTCAAGCCGCGATCAGCCTTGCCAAGCGCGGGTCCTTAGGAACCTGCGCGCCCAGGTGACGGCCCAGGGCGCGGTCTCAGGAGGGAAGACCAGTCTCCTCCGAGCCCTGCACGCTGACCCACAGGCTGCGTTTCTCTTCTCCCCCTTCCAACCCACCACACTCGAAAATCCCATGAAAAGTTGAGAAGTCGATAAAGCACGGAACCGGTCCTCCCAGGTCCGTGGTCAGCGGTTCGCCGGCGGCCCCTCCGGGAGAGCCTCGGCTGGCCGGACAAAGGCGCTCCGGGCGGCGCGCGAGGAGGAGCCCGGGCGGCGGAGGAAGCGCTGTCCCGGCTGGGAAGCAGCTGGGGACCTCATCCCGGGCCATTTCCTGAACGGAACCCGGCCCGGGAGGGGGAAGCAGAGGAGAGGTGGGAGGGGGCGGGCGCGGGCGCTGTACCCACCGGTTCCTCCCAGGCCGGGCTGCGGGCGCCGGGCGCGGGGCGCACGTGCTGCGGCTCCATCGCGCCGGCCCGCGCCCGCCTGCCGCCCGGGCGCGCGGACCCGGGTCCCCGCCGCCGCTGCCGCCGCCGCCGCCGCCGGGGCCGCTGGATGCGCTTCCCTCGCCGCGGTCCTCTCGGCCGCTGCCGCCGCCGCCCCGGCTCCCGCCCGGGGCCAGCCACCGGCCCTCCCGCCGTCTCCGGCTTCCGCCGCGCTGCGCTCTCCCGCCCCCGCGCCGGTCCCTTCCTCCACCTCCACCTCCTCCTCGGTCCAGCTCCGAGCGATCCGCTCCCCGCCGCCGCCGCCGCCGCCGCCGCCGCCACCGCCTCCCACGGCCGCAGAATCCGCCCCTCGCTCCTTCCTCCACCCCCGACTCCCTCCCCTTTTCCTCCCCGCTTCCCGCCCCTCCCCCCCGCCGCCCCCTTCCTCCCGGCGGGCGGCCCGGGACGCACGTGACCCCCCTGTCAGGCCTTATAAGGCGCGGAACCGAAAGCGGCCGCCGGGTGGTCAGGGGCACCGGGCGGCAGTGGGGACAGGAGCGGCCTCCCACGGGGCCGGGCGCCGAGCTACCGCCGGGCGAGTGGGGAGCAACGGGGAAAGCCCGGGCTGGGCCTGCCGACGCGCTGGCGACGCGAGCGGCGGTGGCCGCGAGTCCCGGGAGACGCCTCCAGCGCCCCTCTCCCCGTCTCCCTCTCCCGGTGGCCGCAGCCCGCGCCCGCCTCCTCCAAACGCCGGCGGCCCGCGCTGCAGACACCTCCCCTCCTCTGGGCGCTGAGGCTTGAACGAAATCGCGCTGGACAGTAACTGACTTCGACAGAGCAAGGGAGATAAGTGCACTCCAGAGCTGCTCTTGAACCAGCTGCGCCGGGGATGGTTTATTCTTTGTGACGTTACAAACACTGCAGATGGGTTAGCATCTGCAAGAGGAGTTAAGCTTGAGGGAGTACTTTTTGTATTCATATTTTATGATTAACGGTTTCGTGGAAAGAATTCCGGCTAGTTGGAGCACTACATTCAAATTAGGGGAAGGGACAGCCTCGCAGGGAGTGTTCAATAAATAGCAAGTCACCTCCTCCCGCCTTTTAAAACAACGTTTCAAATTGCGTTTCCGATCATCTTTTTGGCATCGAAGACGCTTTCCGTCTATTTCCAATCCAAGAATGGCTTTTCACAGGTTATTCTCTTTTTTGGACTGGATAAGCATCTTCTCACCGCCCTTAATCATGTCACACGTATTCACACATTTTTAAAACAAACTGAAAATTTCAAAACACTTACTTGACCCAGTCTGCCTCCAGTCCCCACCTCCTCACAGCCAAGCTCTTTAAGAGATAAATGCATGTTCTCATTATTCTCACATCCATTTTTTAACCTACCTCTCATTCTTACCAGCAAACCTACTATTGTGCCCATTCTTCTACCGAGGGGACCCTGACAGAGGTCACCTGTGGCTTTCAAATTTCCCTAAACCGTTGTGCTGTCGTCGTCCCCCCCCCCTCCTCCCCAATTCCCTTCTCATATTACCAACCTGCAGCATTTATCACTGGGTCCAGACTTTAATCCTTGGAACTACCCCTTCCATTGGCCGCTGTGACACTTTAGTTTCCAGTTCTCTAGCTGCATCTTGCGTCAGCCCCTTTGCCATCTCTTACATGTTGGAGGGCTTAAATAGTCTGCCCTTGGTCTTTTTCTAATGCTGCCTGGTCTATCCACCTATGATGTCAACTACGAACCATGTGCTGGTAACTCATAAAGTGTCCATTCCTATCCCAGATCTTCGGTCTGTAAAGCCAATTTCTTATCAGAAATCTCTTACGCAGACATCCCACTGGGCTTAAACTCAGCTTCACTAAAACAGAAGTTAACTTCCCTGCCAGTTGGCTGGTCTCTCTAGTCTCATTCCCAGTCAATGTATCCACAATCCACCTAGTCACCCAAAGAAGAAATCTGAAAAGTGTCCCAGGCTCCCTTCTCCCTCCCTCTGCCCACTCCATGCACCAGATAGTCCTGTCTGTCACCTTCCCTCCACTTCACTGCTCTTGCCTGGCTTCAGATCCTTTCTTTCAAGCCCCTGAAACATTGTGTTACTTTCCTCATTAGTTTCACTGCCCCAATCTGGTCACACCTCCACTCTTGCCATTTCTCACCTTGTAGCTAAAATAAGCTTTCTAAAATACAAAATTGAGGGCGTCTTTCCCTGAATAAGCACTTCAAATGGCTCCCCATTACCAGGAGGATGAAATCCCAATATCTTAGCCAGCATTTATTTCTCCAGTCTCATCAAACACTCTCAGTTTCTCAAATGCAGTTCCCTGTCAGGCCACTTATTCTTCTGCTGTGTCCTCCCGTGGAATACCCTTCGTCTTATTCAGCCTGTCCAAACATTCATCATCTTTCCAGAATCAACCAAAGAGTCACCTTTCTTATGAAATCTTTTTGGAGGTTAGAACTGACCATTCTCTCTAGACTAATGCACTACCCTTTCATAATGCCTTCAAATACTTTCTTAAACTCATTTTTTAACATATAATCTCTCTGATGACAAGTAATATGACTGACTCCATCTTCCTAGTTCTCAGGACAGTTTCTAATGCATGGGAAGTGCTCAATAATTTTTTTTATAATGGACGTACTGGGGATTGAACCCAGGACCTTGTCCATGCTAAGCATGCCACTCTACCACTGAGCTATTCCCACCCCTAACCCCCTCCCCTGACAGTAAATGTCAAATGAATGAATTACATGATTGAATTTAAGTTACTCTATTCTTATGACTATAGAAAATGTTTTCCATGCATTATCTCCTAATTTTGCAAATAATATGTTATTTTCATCTTTAACAGGGATGGAAACTGAAACTAGAAAGCAATTTGCCCAAGGTTCCACTGTATACATCGAAGTCAGGGCTATAAGCCAGTTTACATAGTTAAATTCATTAGGTGTTTATCTGTCTATTGCTTTTCCAGGTTAGATTCTACTTTTTATACCAGGGTCTTTCTTTTTTTAGTGATTGTTTAGTATATCTCTTTCCACCTCTTTATTTTCAACCATTCAGAGTCATTATTTTTAAGTGTGTTTTTGTAAATAACAATTGAATTTCAATATTAGTTACTCAGTCTGAGAGTCTGCCTTTTAGTAGTCTATGTCAACCAGTTTTCATTTATTATGTATATTGTTAGGGTAAAAGGTTGTTGTAAGAAAGAGATCCATCTTCACTGCTATCCCCCAAACACAACGTTTATACCTCTCTCACGAAACAATCTTGGAATAAGTGGTCCAGGGTTCCAGGTGGCTCCTTTGACCCATATTGTTATTCTATCCTCTACGGTATTGCCTTCATCTACACAGTCAAAGCAGGTTAGAGAGTTCCAGCTTGAGGAAGAAGAATGCATGAAGGAGCACAAGCTCAACTTCTTAAAGCCCAGACCCGGAAGTAACACACTTCCCATCTGCTCATATCCCACTGACCAGAACCCGGTTACACGGTCACACCGGGCAGCAAAGGAGCAGGAAAATGAAACGGCTAGCTGTGTAGCCATGACCCAATCACAACTCTATAACCACGGAAGAAAGAGAACAGATTTTGGGGGAAAACTTACATTCTTTGTCACATTATGATCATCATCTTTTTAAATTTATTACCATTCTCTCATTTCGTATTTATTTAACTTTCTTTTCCTTTGCTTCTTTTATCTCCTTTCTCATCTCCTGTTCTATCAATTGAATTTTCTCTGGTTTACTCCCCTTTACTAAATACCTCTACTGATTTGGAATTTATATTTTCTATTTCAATTCTTAGTGGTCATCCTTAAAATTAACATCTAGATATAACATCTAAGATTAGTCAATATCTTCATCCCATTCCTTCAAAGGTAATCTTAAACAAACAAACAAAAATAAATAAAACACTTTAACTCTCAAGTTCCTCTCTTTTTTTAAACTTTTTTTAACATTTTCTTTTTTATATTTTATTTATTTATTATTGTATCATTTAATTATTTTGTTTTGGCAGTGGGGAGGAGAGAGGTAATTAGGTTTATTTTTAGAGGAGATACTGGGGATGGAACCCAGGACCTCATGCGTGCAAAGCATGCTGTCTACCACTTGAGATGTACCCCCCTCTCCTCTCTTTAAGCTATGTATTGCTATCTTGTATTTTTTAATCTCCCCGTATTTTTCAGTTCTCTACCAAATTAGTCATCATCATGACTACTCTTATAGTTATTAGTTAATTAATTTTTATTCCATATTTTATCAATGTTTATCCTTACTATTTGCTTTTTGTATCCCATTCTTTCCTTCTGGGCTCAAATTACGTCCTGGTGAAATACATTCTTTCATGTTTTTTTCATCATATCTGCAAGCAAAATTCTCTATGTCTGTATTTCACTCTCATTTTATTTTTCTCTCACATCAGCTATCATAATTTCATCATAATTTGACCATAATTTCATCAGCTAAGGAAAGCTAAGTTGACAGTTATTGGCTCCAACACCCTGAAGTTACTATTCTGTTACCTACTATTTGATTAGACTTTCTGGCATTTATTGCTGGTGATTAGAAGTCTGCAGTCAGTCTCACTGTTCCTCCTTCATAGATTTTTTCTCTATAATAACTTAATATTTTTTTTCAATTGATGTTTGCATTATTGATTTATATCTAGGTGGATTTTGTTTTCAGATATCTTGTTCAGGACTTGATACACATTTTCAACCTGAGGACTCTTCAAGTTTTGGAAATTTTCTAGCCTTGTGCATTCAAATATTACTTTCTCCCATCCTTCCCCCATGCATTTTTTTCTATTTTATCTTTCTGGAACTCCTATTAGATGTGAGTTGGAGTTTCTCATTTTACCTTGCATGTCTTAATTTTTCTTTAATAATTTCCAGCTTTTTACTTCTCTATGCTAATCTTAAATAATTTTCTCAGATCTATCATCCAATTCTCTAATTCTCTTTGCAATTGTATTGACTACTCTTTAATTTATCTGCTGAATTTTTATATATTTAAATTTTTGAATTTTCATTTTACTCTTTTTCAAATCTAGCTGTTCTTTTCCATATCTTACTTTTATCTTGCAGCATATTTTCCTTTATCTCTTTGAACATTTTAAACACAGTTCTTTATAAGTCTCTTTCAAATTACTTTACTATATATAGTTAATAGAGTATAAATTCTCCCATTTGTTGTACTTGCTAAGTCACGTTTGTGGTGGCTTAATTCCTTGCATGCTTTATAATGTTTCAATGTGAGCTGATCTTCAGTAGAACTTGTTTTCTATGAGAGTAATCCATGCCCTATGGGGTATGACTTCTGACTCTGCTAAGGACCTATGGGTTTTCCTAGCTCATTCACATGTCTGTCCATTGATGCTGGAAAACTCAAAGAGATGACGCTGGCACAGCTAGGGGTCTTTATGTATCTCTGTCTCCAAGAGTATTCTCTCCACTACTGTCCCCAACATGGTGGCTTCATGGTAGCCGGACTGACTTCTTATATTTAGGAACAGGCTCCCAAGGTGTATGTCAAGATAGAACAAGTCAAGGGGATGCAACATCCTATTATGAACTCGCCTCAGAAGTCATATAGCATCCCTTCCACTAAGTGAATTGATTAGGATTATCACAAAATCCTGCCCAATTTCAAGGGTATGGGACACAGACCCCACCTGTCAGTGGAAGGAGTATCAGAAACATTGTAAGAGGAACATGTGGGATGAAATATATCTACTTGTGCAGCCATCTTTGGAACATACAATCTACTGCAATGGAATATCTAAGTAAATTTCAGTGTTCATGTTTCTGGGCAACCAGAGGTTCATTCTCTGCTTTGATTATGGACATAAAGGGATATCCCTTCCCTCTGACATAGCCCCTGGAGAACACGGATTATCATCCATGGGGAATTCAACCAGCTAAAATACAAGCATACAGTCTTCACACTGGCGAAGCAAAGAGCTGCAGGATTCCACTGCCCCAGCTATATTTTCTGTGGAGCACACTGGAGTCTAACAAACCTTCCCATTGAAATAATCTTACAAGACTTTCTACTTAAGGACTGTACTTGAAACAAATTTATAAACAGATTATATCTTAGTCATAATGCACCTGAAGCAAGAAATAGAAATTCTAGCCCTTGTTCCACTTTATAAAAATAATGTGGAGCATCCAAAGAGAAGATTCATAGCAAACCCAACTCTCCTTGAGTCACACTGGCTGTTAGCCCTGCTGTCTTAATAAAAAGCTCCTCCATGCTTCTCCACGTATCAGGGTGCTGGTGATGTTCTCTGTTTATTTCAGGCCACGACTCACATGTGCAAATTCTACAAATGGGCTTCTCTTGCTCCCTTGCCCTCATGCCACACAATAACAAGAGAAAAAAAATTTTAATTATTAAAAATTTGTTGACTCTGAATATTTACCTGCAAGAATGCTACAAATACAATAAGTAGAAAGGTAGGTTTTAAAACACAGTGTGTAAAAACATGTAAATATGATATAAATATGCATTAAGAAGTTGGCAGGATATACTCTAAAGGGGTTAGTGATTATTGGTGGGAGGTTGAGTTTTGCAAGCCCAGAAATTTGTTCTTTTCTGCTTTGTTTGATGTGTGGTAGGACTGAGGTTGTGGCTGCTCTTTGATTTTCTTATTTTCCCACAGTAAGCACTTGTTGCTTTCAGGAGATGAAAATTATTGACAATCGATCATAATTAAGTTAAAAAAATCAATGTATTTAGGGAAATATAAACCCCTAAATGAGTAAAACGAGACATATTGAAATGAGGCAGAGGAAAGGGGAAAATAACAGAGATGTAGGAGTTCTGCCCCAGGCCAGGGCGGGGTGAAGAACTAGGTCTAGGGATAAATAAAATGTGACAAGTTTAGTTGTGATTCAAACAATGGCAAATTATGGAGTTCCCACGGGAGTCAGCAGCAGAGCCAAGTATGGAGAATCCAGCTTTAATGATCCCTGACAGTACATTCGGTGGATTTTATCTGGACAGTGACAGGGGCCCAGCCAACTTGAATGCAGAGTCAAAATTCCAGGTTGTTAAGGACTGGGCTGTCAAGAAGTAGCAGGAATCAAGCCAAAGTGCTGGGAACTGGGGCAACAGACATGGCCTGGAGGTGGGGAGGGCTCCAACCAGATGGCTCAGCACCCCGCTCAGGGCCCCTCATGGAGCTAGGAATCAGGGGACAATGAGGCTGAAGGGTGAAGTGGGAGCCAGTGGTCAATGTGGCATTAAGATCAGGGGACGGGGACAGCCAACTTCAACAAAACCCTCCCAGATTAAGGGACTGATGTTTGTACAGTGGTTTTCTTAGAGCAGGTTACAAGTATATTCTTTTGGAAGACTACATAAGGAAGAAATAAAGGCAAGAAGAGTGAGATTTGGCTCTTTGTTGTCTGAGGTATACTAACATTGAGTGGCAAGTGCGTGGGGTTTGCTATTTAAGAGAAATGTGCTCAAATCCCTGTTATTCTACTTACTACTAACCTTGAGACTTTGGGCAAGTTGTTTCCTCTGTTGTGAAATGAGCATAGTAGAACCAATTTCTCAGTACTGTTTGAGGGCTAACTACTAAAAATGTCTGGCGTAATATAGGCGCTTCTTACAAACATAAAAGCTCCAGCTGAAAAGGAAAAGAAGCAGGCGGAATATGACCTTTATGTCACTTAAATCAGATGGGAAACATTGCCCCTCATTCCCTCATGAGGGAAGTCATATACTCCTTGAAATTAGCAGCTACTGGAATTTGAAAACCATAAATTTTACCAAAGTTTATATATACATAACAGATTTTTTTTAAGCTCCCTTTTAAATAAGGGACATTTTGGTGTTAATCATCAAAACAACCCTATGGGGTAATTCTTGTTACCCTCATTTTACAGATGAGAAGACTAAATTTCAGGGATTAAGCAACTTGCCCTGGGGTCACGGAACTTGTAAGAAATAGAACCAGCATGTGGAGTTCTTAGCATGTAGGAGTCCCATCAAAGAGGTAGAAGAAGAATTGGGAACAGAGCTACAAAGGAAGGAGCAGTCAGGAGAGGGACTACATACTCTTCCAGAACTCTGTTGGGGGGTGAGATTAGTGTTGCTTTGTAGCCTAGGGAAGCAAACTTGTTTTTAGGCAAGTGGGAAGGAGCTAGAGGAGAAAAAAATGACCAGATGCCAAAGAGAGAGGGACTGATTACCGGAAAAGATCTGATGTCCAAGTTGAGGAACAAGGCTTATTGTAGAACTCCATTTCTTTGGAGCTGAGAATAGAGGAAGGAGTCAAGGAAGACAAACGCACCATAAATGTTAACTGTTGTTATGACCTAAACTGGAATCTAGGCTTCAAGTGTGTGTTATTTCCCGTTGCCCCAGGATACAGCAGTTGCCCTCAGTACAAAGGTCTGAGACAGGCCGGGTCCAGTCTGTTCCTCCGTGTTCCCAGCCTCCAGCACAAGACGCCCCTTTCCTAAACATTTGCCTTTGCTTTCCTTCAACGCTGCCTCCTGCACCACCATCTTCCCACCCACCCAGGGGCCTGGCCAGTCTTCTTTGGGTGCCCCTTCCTCTCGTCCATCCTCCCTACTCTGGACTTTTTAGCCCGAGTAAGGACCTGGGGGCCACAAGCAGATGATGGGACATGACCTCAGGAGCTCTGCCTGGTCCATCTGGTGTTGCCTCACGCCTGTGCCACAAGAGGGTTCCAGCTGTCCCCGAGCCCTGGAACAAAGCGTGTGCCAAACTGCCAAGCCCTGCCTCTCCCTCTTCGGCAGCCCCGCCCCTGTGGACGCTGGTGGAAGTGCGCGCAGTGAGGCTGCGCATCACAAGGGTGGAGGCTGAAGAGGTACAGGACGGCTGGAAGCTGGCGGGGCTGGAGGACTGGGACTATTTGCATTTCACCCTCACGGGGGGGGGGGGGGGCGGGGCGGGGGAGGCGGGGCCGAGGAGGAGGGGGGCGGGGCCGGGGTGCGCGCTGCAGCAGGTCAGAGAGGATGTCCTGGGGCTGCTAACTTGGACGTGAAAATCGTTTAATGGCACCTCCGCTTTGTGTGTCACCAAGAAAATGTCTCAAAACCTTACGTGTCAATTTCTTTACCGGTAATAATCCATTGAACTCCGACTTCGTGCAAATCATGAACGTTGTCTTGTCCAGAATCATGTTAAACAGTTCTCATTAACTGTCTCTGGTCACAAGGTGTGGAACTTTTAGAACTCTGGAACTTTTCGAACTTTAGAACTTTTCGAACTTTTTGCAGAATGGCTACACTGAAGTCAAAACAGTCATTTATTGAATGTATTATTTATTATTGTAATATTTTGGAATGTGTTAAAGGAAAATATTTTTACATTTATTACTTACCAAATCATAGTCATTCAATTTATTCATTCAGTAAGTACATACTGAGCATAACTCTCCCTGAGGCTTGGTACCAGGGAGATGTCTGTACCTTTACCATGGAGGGTGATAAGTGCTGTGATGCACGTAGGGAGTCACCAGAGCCCTAAACCAATCTTGGAAAATGGAGGAAGGCTTCCTGGAGGAAGTGACATCTAAAGTAAGACCTAACTCTCATTCATTAGCTAGTCCAAGTTGGGTAAGGACGGATGGAGTGGGAGGAAAGCAGAAAGAGGGGGAAAAAAACTGATGCTTGATAAAAGCTAAGAGGCAAAGGAGACCTCTGCTAGTTCTTTCAAGTTCTGAAAAGAATTGTTATATGATTGTTAACTGCAGTATAAGGTGGTGAATTAAAGCTGGGGCTGAAGAAATGAACAGATTAGGTTATAACAGATCATGAAGGGCTTAAGACAGCAGCAGAGAATTTCTGTGTTCACATCTTTAGGTACACACTAACAGCCAGCAGTGAGCATATCATTTGATTGATTAATTAATCCTTATACCTCCTAGAAGGCAAGTTAGGTTTGATTATAATAAGTTATTGTCTTCCATCTTTAATACCCTGATATTATGTCTTCAAAACCAGAGAGCACAGCTACCATTTTTAAAGATCTACTTCTCTTTTCTAATAGTTTTATTTTATTTTTTTTTTAAGGAGGCTGCAGAAGTATCAGAATCATAGGAGTGATAATTGAAGTTGGGAAGAAGGTATTTTGAACAAGCTTAGAAATCCTCTGACTAACCAGTCTGGAGTCTTGAAAGATCTAGAAATTAACAGTTTCCTCCAGGGTGGAGTAAGAACACAAGCTGGAGCAGGTGGGGGACAAGGTTGGAAACGTATTTCGAACACGAGTTCTTATAATTTAGTTTTTTAAAGCTGCTTTGAATACAGAAACCAAGGTGAATAAGCAATTGGAGGTTCAAGTGGCCTATTATTAGGATACGATATTCTTGCCTCACGGTTCTAAAAAACACCCTGTCTGTCACTAGACCTCAGATGAATGCACCTACAGAGTGAACTTTCCTAAAGAGACATTTCCTGTCGGAATCAGTCAGCGACTAGGCCACAGAATTAGTCATGTTGTTTAATTTGTTTAAACATATCATTAACAAGATTAAAAGCTTTCCAAAAGCTGGGATTGAAGGTAAAGGGGTCGTTAGCAGGGAACACCTCTATGCCCCCAAATGAAGTGGTGATTTATGAAATGACTGCTCTGATCACTTCTCAGTATTAAAGATAACTGTAGGTTAGCTTTCTCCGTGAATGGAGAGAGAAACAGATTGTGACAGAACCTAAGATCCTGCCTCACCGTGGCCAGCCCTCCCCAAGGGTTCTTCAGAGAGAAAATGTAGGAAAGGACCTCTTGCCCCTGAATTACTGTGAGGCTTTGCCCCAAACCAGGATGCAGTCTCTCGCTGAGTGGAGGTAGCCTGAGGCAGGCCTAGAGTCAGGGACCAAAGGAGGCCTCTCTTGCTCTGTCTTCCTCAGAAAACAAATTGGCTTTTCCTTGCCTTCTTTTCTTATCACTCTAATGATAAGGTACGAGCAGTCCAAGAAAATAGTCCCCAACTCCCCTTTCTTCCTCCCCAACCTCCCCTTCACTCACTTCTAATCCAGCTTTGTCCCTCCCCCACCACAGTCAAGCTCACCAGTGTCCTCCACGGGGCCAAATCCAATGGACCCTTTCAGTCCTCGCCTAACTCAGCCTTTCAACAACACTTGACTTTTCACACAGTTGGACCCTCCCTACTTTTTAAAAATGCTTCCTTCCCTTGACTTCCATGTTTAAGAAGAACCATAATATGACACTCGTTACGCTTTCTTCCCTCCTCACTGGCCACTCCTGGGTCTCCGTGGCTGGCTCCTCCTCCTCTCCTTTCTCTTCTCTTTCTTTGCCATCTTCCCAGGGACTCACATCCAGCTCCAAAGTCTATGCTCTTCGATACTGAATTACACTGCTCAGCTTAGGTGGTCCACCTAAGGTCAGGGAAGGATCCCCTGGCCTGTCAACTCAAACATCTCTGAGAAAGAGAGAGTCCTAAGGGAAAGCAGGAAGAGCTGAACACTGGGTTAAGAAAGAATGTCACCCTAGGCTTGGATCTTTGTGGCTTTTGTTGTCACAGTGGAAAGTTCCAACCAGTCAACCAGTCCGTGCACTCATGCAATGTCCTGACTGTATGTGAGGGTGTATGTCCACCCCACCCCACCACCCCCACTGAGGACAGGGGAAGGAGAACCAGGGCCAACACCCCCCTGATTTTGTTCCATCGGAGGGAAGGAGATCAGGACACACTGAAGAGCCCTGCCTAGTCCTCCAAGAGGCTGCTGCCCACCTGTGACTCTGCTTGTGAGTTTCCCCCCCAGGACCTGGGACCCATGAGCGTGGAAACTCAGCCGCTCGAAGTCCCCGCATGATTTTACCATGTCTCTCTAGCCACAGCGCTCGGAGGGCACCTTCTCCCCTTCCCAGGACCGGAGACCACTCTTCAGCAGGGATTCCATTTTCCTCTCTGAGATCTTCTCTCTGCCTGTAAAAATCACACAGAGTCCAGCCACCAGTCCAAGGCACAGCACAATTACATCTTGAAAAGCAGTCAGACCCAGATCCGCGTTCTGTCCCCCTTTCAAAGGGCCAGCCTGACCCTTAAGATCTCAAGCCCCCACCTGTCTGAGTCTTTTTCTCCTTCAGTGCCGCTGGTCACATCAAAAGTGAAGACTGTTTCCTGGGCAACAGCTCTCTGTGCGTTTGTAACACCCTGTGCTGCCCTGCCAGCCAACCAGAGATACCCCAGTTCTTCTGTACCAACTGGATTTCCTGTATCCTGATCTATCAAACACTGTTTTTCTCAGTAAAGTCAACGTTTAGATTTTTGATAGTCTAACTTAGTCTTGCCTCTGTCCGAAAAGAAATGACTTTTCTACATAACAAGTCCATCCATTCCTTTGTGTCAGATGGACCTTGGCACTCTGGGATGCTGAAATCCTTCACCACAATCTAGGCTTATTGAAGACCCATGGGGACCGCCATGAGTCCTGCTGTCAAACCATAAAGATGACCGAGACTGATTTTGTTGCTTACTTCTCTGACTACCTCCCCACATAATTACAGAGAACAGAGATCTGTAACTAGAACCAACCTGTGAGCCTGCAGTAGCGACTTCAGAGAGACTGCTGATAAGCCACAGGCATTCCTGGGGTTGAGTACTACCCTGGCTTCTCCCTCAATCCTGGATTGACTCAAAGATGCTGGCAAAGATAGGAAAACGGTAAGAAGTATTCATTAAAAAGGAGCATGACCTAAGGCAACCAACCTGGAAGCACATGCAATTAACAATTAAAAAGCCCAAATTCTCTCACATCAAGACGTTGTTTATCTGAGAGGGTGGCCCACAGTGACCATGTGGAATTTCACCACTATTGCAGATGACCAGCGGTAGGTCACGTGCAAGTAAGATGGGTAAAACTAGACAGAGAAAGGAAAACACTGACTAGAGGAGAGAATTTTAATTCTGTCTATGGAAATACATAACATCATTTCCCATCCATCCTCAAAGAGGGAGGGTTCTAAGCATACATCGTTATTCCAGTGACATTCCTCTGCTCCTTTAATGACACACTGTCGCCTTCAGAATCAAGTTTATTTTGTATCCAAGACCTTCAAAAATTTAGCTTCACCCACTCTCCCTTTTTTAGATTATTATTATTCACTGTATTTCCAGACTCTGAAATTTCATAAACCAGAGAAATCTTTAACTGAAAGATCAAAATGGGGATGTCATAATGAAGAGCTGTCATTCCATTGCTGCTCAAAGTCTTTTGAATACCCTCACCACACTGTGATAATCCCCCAGATTGTAAATGCTTCTTCCCAATGTCAAATCCACAAAGCTCCACTTCTCAGCCTATTTTGTCTCTAGGCTTCAGGCCTGTGACTGAGGTTCTGCCAATAAGACACGCCCTCCAGGAGACTTTGATCAGGCTTGTTCCGGGGAAGATGGTCCAAGCATAGGCAGGGTGGTGTGTGTCAGGCAGCGTGGTCTATGGTGGTGGCTTCTGACTGGCAAGTTCCTGACCCAGAGAGAAGCAGCTATCTACTTGGGAGGTCAGTTCTGCAGTGTGGTTCTGGGACTCCTACGTAGAGTTAAATTCTTTTTTTTTTTTTTAATTTTTGTTTGTTTGTTTCGGGAAGTAGGTAATTTGGTTTATTTATTTTTATTTACTTGCTTATTTTTTAATGGAGGTACTGGGGATTGAACCCAGGACCTCATGCATACTAGGAATGCACTGTACCACTGAGCTATATCTTCTCACTTAGAGTTCAATTCTTTAGCCGTCAGGACAAGCTACCTTTATAATTTGGTAAATCCTCTTGTATGTAAATTAGCTAGAGTGGATTTTTTTGTTTGTTTGCAACCAAGCACCCTATCCAAGAGAGTTACCTATTATTTTAGTTTGCCAAATGAAATTATGTTAAAGACAAAAAGACATTCTTTTTAGTTAGCCAGAGATTCATGTCTGCTTAATTAAGACTTCTGTCCTCTGTGTGTGTGTGTGTGTGTGTGTGTGCGCGCGTGTAGGGCGGGGCAAGGAATGGCAATTTTCATTCAGAAAAACACCTAAGTTAGAGGATGCAATGAAATAAGATGCGATCCCACATCAGCCCATGGAGAGCAAATAACATGGCACCAGAGAACATCTCAGGCTGTCTAGACAGATTCAATAAAGGCAAACAACAAAGGCATCTCGCTTCGTCTATCTTTCGCTGGCTTCTGTCCTCTGAATAATCTCCAGCCTGACTTTTGTGGCTGAGCTTCCGTAAAAAGATCTCCATCGTGAAGACAATTTGCATTACCAAGTAGCCACATAATTTGCTCAATTGCTACAGTAGTTTATCGTTACAATATTCTGAATTCATTACCCTTGTATGGGAATTTATTTTCCATTAATGTCTTTCTCTCGAAGATTGTTGTCTTATATAGAACAAGAGGAAAAGAAGAAAGAGGCAGAGAGATCGTAAGGAGAAGTCAGAACTATGGAGTTAAGGAGAGAAACAGACCGAGAAAGAGAAGGAAAGAGTATTATTTCAAGGCTAGGGAACATCGTAGACTGAAGTTCCTTTCTCTTTGCAGAGCTACCTTGTATTTTCATGTTTGCCCCCAGCTTCCAGGTGATCGGACCCACTGTTCAGCACCCGGGAAGGGAAACTAGGAGCAAGAAATACTGCAAGCAGGACTGTGTTGAGAGGGTTTCCCTGATGCCCTCCCAAGTAACTTGATAACCATCATTTAAGTTGGTAAACAGACTTTGATTTCACAGATTCTGCCTGAATGAAGTCAGTGGCTATACCATTTCCTTGAGATCACCTTCTCCCATCCCTGGACTCAGGTTGACACCTCTTTATAATCTCACATGGCATCTTACATGTCTTCATTTTAGTACTGATGATTACTGTATATAAATAACTAATTGTGCAGGAAAAAACTATTATTGCCATCATTTCATAATAGAAAAGTCTCTTTAATATAAAAATATTTCTGAAGAGACAACTTTATTTTGAGAAGGTACAAAATGTTCTCAAATGTAGAAGCACACTCTAATTCCAAATTTACATTTTATGTAATTGTTTTTTGATACAAGTTTGTTGATTCTGGCATCTTTACTGGACACTGCAGTAAGGAGGGAAAGCTCAAATGTCCAGCTTGTTCTAGTAGTGTGGTTTTAACAGTTCACCAAGGATGTCAAGCAACGGATGTCATAATCTCGCACAATCCAGAAATATTCTGGGTGAACTAAGAAAGGCTAAGGAACAGTCGTGCCCACAAGTCCCATCTTGTCCTCAGAGCATCAGGCCAGGTGTCTGACTGGCCAGTCTGGAAGAACTTTCCACCTAGGGCTGCCTGGCTCAGGCCCCTAATGGCCCTGAGCAGCCATCTCAGAGGGATGCTGTGGTCCAGAGGACCCTGGGGATGAACTGGCTTGGCTTATGGACTAGTATTTGGAGACTACCTTCCTTAGTCCTCACCGTTCTCCACATATTCTCTGTTTGCTCCCTTCTCCCTAGGTGTTAGAGCCAGGAGTTTATGCTTGATTCTTGTCTAGTTAAGAAGTATTTAAACATGTTTAATGATTTCTCCTCTCTTTGTCAGCCCTAGTACATAACTATGATATTTTCCAATATAATTTCAAAGTTTAACTGAGGTATTTATAATTTACTTTGGCAGATGCTCTGTAAATATCATAAAGCTGTTCTTAGTTTGTGCATGAATATATGTGGCTTTACCATTTGTTGGAAGAAACATAAAAATGTTATGTCTTAATTCCATATTACTGTGTTTTATAATTTTGTTTCACTTCTGTAAGAATCAATTGACTTCTTTCCATCAATTCAAGGGAATGAATTCAAATAATACAGACAGCTTATAATTAAAATGTAACCAAATCTCTAATCTTAAAACTTATCAAGGTGATTTTAAAGGTCTTATTCTACAAATATGACATTTTTTTCTTAACAAGAGGCAATTGTGTACCACTAATAAGAAGATCCAAAGATGATGACTGAATCTGGTATTGGATGTTTTATAATCAAATTTCTTGAGAGGAATACTTGAAAACTCATCTCAAAATAAATGCGTTCAAAAATATTTTGATAAAATTCAACACCCATTCTCAGTTAACACTCAGACTACACTAGGAAAAGAGGGGAACTTCCCCAATTTGTAAGAGTATCAGTCAGAAACAATTACAAACATCAAACTTAATACTTATCCAGTAAAGCCAAGAGAGAGTGCAAGACAAAAATGCCCATGGTTACTAGTACAGATTTTGTTTACAAAAATCAATAGAAATAATCAATTGTACTTTAAAAAATCTTATTCCTAATAGTAACCAAAGAGGCAGCATACCAAGGGTAAATAGAAATGTATTAGAAAGAAAACTATGAAGAAAACTATAAATCTTAGCTAAAGGGCATTCAAGAAGATATGAATATATCTTATTCCTATATGGAAAGATATAAATATTACACTAATATAATTTTTATATATGCACATATTTAATACGTATAATAGTATATATATAATCTTAATTTCCCCAAATTGATCTATAAAATCAGTGCAGTTCCTAAAACACCAATGCTTATATCCATCCATAGACATTAACATGCAAAGTTGTCCCTAATATAAATAAAAGCAACTTATGGAACAATATATACAGTATGATGCCATATTTGAAACAAACAGCAAAAACTGTGTGTGTCCATATATATCTGCATTAAAAAAGGTTTGGAAGTAAACTATTTAGGAATGTTTTATTAAATGAAAAAAATTACAAATATCTACATCAATATAATCAATGACCATAACCAAATCTATATATCTATATATAATCTATAAAAGTTATAGATCACATATAATTATCAATATAACCAAATATCAATTTATGCAATAAATCATGTTCTAAAGAGTTATGTTTGGCAAATATCCATTTCATAATATATAGAAAAGTTGAAGCTCTTTTGAAGAATTTTTTGCCTTCATATTTCTGCTTTTGAATCTCTTGAGGATTATTTAACTAATTTATTTAATATATCTTAGGTAACCAAGTAGATCTTAAGCTTCTAATAGGAAAAAGGACCAATACTCTCATAATGATGAAAATGATCAGAGCATTTCACATTTCTTTGTCATGTCCTTTACCTTTTTTTGTGTGTTGTTTTATTTTGGCATGATGATGACAAGGAAGAAATAGAGACTGAGTATAAATGAGGTCATTTTTTTCTGGTAAACTATAAATGAGCACTTAGAATCATAGTTCATACTATGTTCCAAAATGAATCCTGATGGACTAGGGAGTTAAATGAAAATAATCAATTCTGGAATTGCTTCTGATGAAGGAACTAATTTTACAGCAAAACAGTAGTGCAATGGACTCATGCCCATGGAATTCACTGATCTTACCATGTTCCCATCATCTAAAGGCCTCCTAGAGAATGCTGAATTGGAGTGCTGTCCTCTAGGATGGAGTACATGTTTTGAGCCAGTCAACAACATATTGTGGTGTTTCTCCCACAGCCAGTATATCAGGTCCAGGATCAAGGTTTGGGAGTGGGAGTCACTCCACTCACTTGCACATGGAAGAAACCACTCACGAATATTTGCTTCTTATGCCTGCAACTTTAGGCTCTGCTGGATTAAGGTCATAGTTCTCAAGAAAATAATGTTGTTTTTCAATACCTACAATAGTGTTCCTTCTATTGAACTGGTGGTTGAAACTATCACCTGGCCATTTGGAACTCCACTGAATTAACAGTTAAATGGGAGTGAACTCAAGGTGGCCCCTCCATCCTAAGCCCACTAAAAGAACAGTATGCATCTTTAAAAGTTCAACAGTTATAGAAAATCAAATCCTAAGAGAGACGGTTTAAAATTTAAAGAAATTCAAGAGAGACCTGTGGACCCAAAGAAATGGATCTCTCCTATTCAATCTGTGAATAGTGTTGCCAGAGAAAAAGAAAAGAAAATTAGAAAGCATACTGAAAGAGATTGTTGAAAATAACTTGTCCTTGGTTAAGAAAGAACAAAAAGTCTCTCGAGTATATGAAAAACTGTTCCTGGATGTGTACGTGTCAAGTTCTTGAACTACAGGGGCATATGATATTTTATGGAAACAGGTAAAGAGGAGAGAGAACTACCTCTTAAAAATTCAAATTGTAGAAGATTTTTAAACTTATACAATAGAGAGAACATAAGCAAGCTCTAAGGGGAAAAAAAATCATAGATTGCCTCAAAATGTTTGATCTTCACTGTAAATTCATCATAATGCCAAAATGGCACTGTTTTTGGGGGGTATTGGTTATTTTGTTTTGGTTTTTTTGTTGTTGTTGTTTGCATTTAAGGCAGAAGAAAGAATCTGTATAAACACAAAACCTGAAGGAATATTTTAACAGAATCGGCATCTACAAAATAAACTACAAAAGATTGGGGCTATAGAGAGGGATGATAAATTTAAGTGATTTAGGTGATTATCACAGCAAAGGTAGTTATATATTTTAAGCATTATTGTCATGAAATCTAAAATACAAAAAGAGACCACAAAAAGTGAGAAAACTGTTTCTGAAATAAATTGAAAGTTTGAAAATAACACTAATGGATAATCTTGACAGGGAAGGGCATATCTCAGTGGTAGAGCACATGCTTAGTATGCACGAGGTCCTGGGTTCAATCCCCAATATCTTTATTAAATAAATAAATAAATAAAAACTTAAAAAATAAAGGATAATCTATATTTATTAATCTATAATAAAACTCAGCACACAGTAGAGAACTCAATAAATGTTGATTTTCTTCCCCTCCTATATTGAAAGAACCTGTAGAAACAGAAAGAAAGAAAGGAGAGGTGAGAAAAAACTAGATTTTATTAAAAACTAAGGACATAAACATACTGGAAAATTAAAAGCAATTTTATTGATGAACTGAAGCAAGAGTTATTTTTTTGTGTTATCAGAATTGTTCAACGACCAGTATAACTGGCCAAAAGGGAGAGAAAACAAATTTAAAACTCTAAAATAAGGAAAGATCCACAATAAATAACTCAAAAAAGTGATTAGGCACTGTCATATACAATTTGTACATTAATTTTTAAGCCTAAGTGAAAATTTCAAAGATGATATGAAACAGACATGATGTGACACGACATGATATGAAATAGAAAACAAAATTTGAGAATTCTTCTATTCTATCAAATCTCAAGAAGTTGTTCCCTCCCTAAAAGTTTGAGATATAGTCAATCCTATTGTCTTGTCTTTGTAAGCTGAATTACACTGATTCTGTCCTCCATCCAACTAGGTAGAAACTTAAGCCTTTTGCAAAGTACTACTTGGTTCTTCCAAAGTTTTTAGTGGGGGGCGGTCCCTAGAAGGTCCTTCGAGGAAGTTGTGGTCAGTCCTAGTTGTTGCCTGCTCTGCTGATGACATTGTCCTCACCCTTCCCAGGTGCACATCGTCTCAAACCCCATGGTGTTAAGACAAAATAGCATAGTCAAGTGAATGGCGGCTCTCTTCCACCTGAACGATGGTCTGTTAAAGGGCTCCCACAGGTAGATTAATGAGGTGCAGAGGTGTTCCAGAGTTTATTAAGGTCTCTCTTTTGAGTTCCACACAGCTTCATCCCCTCAGAGCACAAACTATCTGTCTTGGTTGAGACTTGTTCATATTGTGGCCACCACTGTCTTTTGACTCTCACACTCTCTTCCCCATTATGTCTACTCCTTCTCTGATGGTGGGCTCGGCCACAGGGTCCATAATCTTCCAGTAATTTATCACCTTTCCTCACAACCGCCATCCTTGTAACTCAATCACACATCAGTTCTCCTTATGTCTACATCTATGTGACAACTCAGGTAGAAGCAAGATTTTGTTTCTCCTCCAGGAGTCTCCTGGCTTCCATATAAATCAGTGATGCCAGCAGAGGTGGGCAGGAATAGCAAGTACCACCTAACTCCATGTACCACCTAACTCCACCTACCTGGGGAATTCAAACTTCAGCTGTGAACTAGCTGATATGCCCTGTGTATTAATGAGGACCCAATCAGGAACACAAAAACCACTCTAGGTATTTCAACAGACAGAACTTAATGCAATGATAAAATGTATGTGTGTGCTTTGTAAACATCACACATAATGGAAACCATTTTTTAATAAAGTCACCAATGAACACCTAAATGCCAAATCTGTCAGACAGTTCATAGCATGAACATACTTGATTTCTTTGCAATATTTAAAGTTGTTGGACACTTGCCTCCTCCTGAAACTTTCTCTTGCTTAGCTTCTCTGATACGTTTCTGTTCCCCTACCTCCTACCTGTCTAACCATACTCCCTCAGGCTCTTCAAAGTTCTTCTACCTACACCTACCTTATTGCTTGATAAATAGTTGCTGGATATTTTAGTGCTGATAATCAGAAAGATTTATAATATGACATAAGCAACCTTTTCTAAAATAAAAAACAAGTATTTCACCGAAAAAATTTTTAGATTATTGACGCTTAAGCACTTTGTCAGAGAGTTAATTCAATAATTTTTTTTTTTTTCTGAAGAAGAAACTCAAGTCCAGAAGTGAAGTCATGCACTTATAGCTACCAAATGAGTTAAAATCAAAGATCCAGTATCATTTATACATGCCTGACTTTTGGTTTTGAGCTCTGGTCCCAGACAACAATGCCTCTTCAAATAATAAGCAAATAAAAATTCCCAGGGACAAGACAAAATGCCAGCAGCATTGTTTCCTGTCATTTCCTTGTTTCAGTTTTAATTTACTTATTTGTTTGCTTGATCTGTGATAAAAAAAATTAAGAAAAAGATATATACAACTTGCACATTTCTATCTTGTCCATTTCCTTCTCTCCTCCACCCCTAATATTTTTAGAGTTTTGAAAGACAGCTTTCATTTAAATAGGTTTAACTTAGTGAGTTTATATTATAACGAAATTATTCATTTGAATTATTTTTATTGTATCATATTCTCATAAATTCATTTGTAATGTAACAAACTTACTCATCTGAATATGTTTAGCTTACTTAACTTACAGCATTGGATTTCTTTTTCTGTAAATATCCAGCCTACTCTGTATTGGAAAATATTAATTGCCAATTTGATTGCCTCTCCATAATTTTATTAAGTGAATTACTTTAGGGCTCTATGAATTGGTTTTTAAGATTTAGTCTTTTGGACTATGGGGAAAAAATAAAAATAAGGTGCGATGGCTGTGTAATTTGAATGTAAGCCTTCAAGACCCTGCGTGATGTGTTCACAGCCCCACGCCTTAACTTTCAGGCCTTTTCTCCTTCTGTTTCCCCCTCACTCACACTGCTCTTCCTTGCAGGACTGTCAGTGTCCAGACATGCCGTACCTGAGGACCTTCTACCTGTAATGTTTTTAACTCAAAACCTCTCATGAGTCACAACCTCGCCTCTTACAAATTTTGTTCAGATGTCACCCTATCCACAGGCCTATTCTGACCACCCTATTTAGAACTGCAATCCGCCCCTCCCTCCCTGGATACTCTGGGTCTCCTACGTAACCTTACTCTGCTCTGCTTCTTTCCGTGGGGCTTCCCATGTTCAAACCTTCCATTTAACATTTATGTTCATGTTAAGTTTGTGGGTACAGTGTTCACTGCGACGGGATTTAAGCTGAGTTAAAGGCTCACTCCCACTCTTGAGAAAGAGGTGATAAGGTGTTACCACCTGCTTACTCTGCTCACAGAGTATCAGCCAAGAAGGAGGAAAATGCATTCGGTTCAGGACTCTAGTCTTTCAAAGGGACGGGTTTTCTGCATTTTCAGCATAGGCACTTTGGCTCTGACTTGCTCAGGGCTGTGACACCGTGGAAGTCACACACCTTCCAATAGAACGGTCTGCTGAGTCACTGGTGACACCTAGACCTTAACGAGAAGCCTGACACTGCTAACAGAAACTGTGAGCCTTTACCAAACATGGCATCTCTGGGGAGCAACCATTTGTATCCATTCGTGGGAGTGTCTGTCCTTTGGGAGGAAGGAGAGACAAGTCGGCTCATTTGCCTTGGTCTCCTTCCTCACCAGACCCACATAAAGGCAAATCTATACCTCTGCCTACTTTCTGGAAGAAGTGATCATCAAAGACATTGGGAAAAGAGGAGGAAGAGAACACCCTGACCTGGATAATCTGAAAGTTATCAGGACTGATTGTACAACTAATTTTAGTACTTCTGCCTGAAAAGTACATAATAGGGAGATGTAGGATATTCAATCAGTGGTATTGAAACATTTGGAAAAAGGTTTCATTATATCCCCGTCTTATACTTTGTATCTTACCCTGAATTAATTACACTAGATTAAAGTGTGAAGTAGAAAAATCAAAAGTAACATAATAAAATATAAATTAATATTCATTTATTATTAAAGTGGAATTCTTGGTTTTCACCAAAGGTAGAAAACAACAAATTTGAGAGATTTCATAGATTTTACTCCATACAAAATTTAAACTTTTGTACAGAAAGACATAAACAGAGTAAAAAACAAAGCAAATCAAGGAAAATATTGAAAAGCTTAATTTCCTTCATATATAAAGATCTTATACAAATCAATAAGAAAACATAATGTTTAAGAGAAAGAAAATAGTCTGAGGAAACGAGCAAGCAATTCATGCAAAAAAGAAGCCAAAGAGAAACCAAGAACAGTATGTACCTTGACAAATGCCCAAAACTGGAGAATACTGTAGGAAATTGATATTCTTAAATACTTTTTGTGGGAGTGTAAATTGGTACACATTTTTAGACAGAGTGTGGCAGTAAGAACCAAGATGTAAAATAGATACACTCTGTGAGCAATCTTTTTTTTTTTTTTTGGTGGGGGGAGGTAATTAGGTTCATCTTATTACTTATTTTTTAGAGGAGGCACTGGGGATTAAACGCAGGACCACGTGCATCCTAAGCATGCGCTTTACCACTTGAGCTATACCCAACCCCCAGCAACTTCATTTCTAGCGAAGTACACTATCGATATCTCACCTAAATAATCAAATATTTGTTTAGAGGGATGCTCGTTGTTGCTTTGTTTGAAAAGCCAAAACCTGGAACTAGCTGAATGTCCATCAACAGTGGACTGATTAGATAAAAAAAAGTACACACCCGGACAATGACACACTGTGTGGCTGTGAGGCAGTATGAGGTACACGCACATGTGCTGAGTTGGAAACACACCCATGGTGCTTCACAGAAGGAAATAGTCAGCTATAGAACAGTGGGACGAGGGGAATTATACTCGTAGGCAAAAAAAAAAAAAAAAAAAAAGGATATTTATAAATGCAGTGGAATAATCCTTTGAAGTGTTTACTGTGTCCCCCACCTCTGCCACCACCTTCCGCCACAGCAACCCAGGCCCTGGGGGAGCTGGGCCACCATGGAACCGACAACAAAAGCATCAATTCTCAGCTTGTCAGTTTCAAAACCTCCTGGCAGAGACACTAGGTAAAACAACATTGAACAGAATGAATGTTGATGTAACAGCCAGTCTTCCTGTCTTAAAATAGGTAAAAAATATTCCAGGAGAGATAGGAGAAGGGGAGAGGAGAGCTGGTGGGAACAATTCAGTGATGAGGGTCAGCGCGCCGCCTACCTTGGGCTGGGCCGCAGGGTGTGGGAGTCCAAGAGGAGGAGGGCCTGTGCCCAGTTTCCTGACTAGGGCCCCCATGGAGTTCCTTTTGCTGTTCTTGGCACAGAAGGGAGGCCAGCCACCTCTAAGGTGGGCCAGGCAGATGGGCCTGGGACAGTTCCGTTGGCTGGGTGCGGCCTCAGGAGTCCTGTAAAGAATCATCAGCTGGTTGAGATCCCTGGACTGGCATGAGGCAAGGCCATCAGCAGATGCAGGTTTAGCCACCCAGCCTGGGCCAGATGCCAACATGGAGGGGCTGACGGGGCGGCAGCCCAGAGCCAGGTGCGGTGATGGGCATGGCGAAGGATGCCTGTGTGCGCAGGTCTGAGCCCTGGCTGGCCACTTCCTCTGCAAGGCCTGTGAGCCACCCCCTGGAATGTAGAACGACAACAATCCAGGGCAGAGGAGCACAGAGGAAGCTCCTCAAGCTTTTGACTGAGAAAAGCCTGAAAAGCCTGCGTTTCCTCTGAATTGACAAACCTTTTCTGCCGCCTGACGGAACTGGCACTCAAAATAAAGCTTAAGATGTTATTTTTAAAAAGTTACATTTTTGCACTTCTGAATGAAGTGTCCTGAAAAGAATCATGCCTGCTATGTATAGATATATGCTCGTTTATAAATAGAGAAATTCAGGAAGGTAGTTCAGACATTTAACGAGGGACACCTCTGGGGAGTTAAAGTGAAGGGATGGGGGTAGTAGGGACTTTTCACTTCCACACCATTTGAATTTTTGAGCATGTATTAATTTTATAATCATGCTTAAAGGCCTTATTCTTAAAGGATCAGAGTATATGAAGTCAAGTAAACAGATAAAGAAATACTTGCAGTGGAGTGTGATACATACTCCATCCATTTCAATGTCCAAAGAAACGCAAATGAGACAGGACAAATGTTCCTTCCAGGTGACTGTGCAAGGGTTTAGGTGAGTCCTTGACGACCTCAAGACATGTGGTGGGTGCAGCGTCCGCCGAGGGCCCTCCATCCATCAGGTTTATTTCACATGTCCCCTGAGGACTGGTCTGTGAGGAGAGGGTGAGTTAAATTTTTGACCTAGATCCAGAAAGAACAGAAATGAAAAACTGAGCAATCCAATTATATTAATTCATTCACTTCCTTATATACACTTCCATGCAAAAGCCTGCAAATGAAACTCTTTTAAAAGACAATGTTTTTAGAGCAGTTTTAGGTTTGTAGCAAGCTTGGGGGGACGGTAAGAGATTTTCCATGTGTCTTCTGCCCCCAACACATGCATGGCTGCCTCCACTGACAACATCCCCCGGGACAGTGGTACCTTTGTTACAATTGATGAACCTATATTGATGCATCATTATTACCCAACGTCCAAAGATTACCTAGAATTTACTCTTGCTGTTGTGCATTCTATGGGTTTGGACAAATGTATAATAAGATGCATTTATGCTTAGAGTATCATACATAGTATTTTCACCAAATGTAACTTTAAAAAGTCTGACTGGAACCAGATTTGCAAGTAAGTGACAAAAAATGTTGATCAGTATCCTTGAAATATTTTTCACTGTGTAAGTTTCCAAGGGTGGTACATGTGAGAAAGTAAAGAACATCTCTGTCCTTAACTACTGCATTTACACGGTTTAAATCATAGAAGGACCACTTATAAAACTTGAAACAGGGCAGGAAGGACGATGTTTTTATTACTACTACTATTACTATTATTATCGTTATTACCATTATTAGACTTCTTGTCATTGGCGGGGCCAGGGGAGGGTGAAAAAATGGAAAGTGTCAGCTGAGCAAAGTGCAGACAGATATCTGGGGGAAATTAACTCCAAGCTGGGGTTATAACGAGAGCAAAAGCCACAGCGTGGAAGCCTGAGGCATTTGAGGACAGCAAGAGACTACACAGGTCAGAAAGCCCACAGGGCACTACGATGAAGAGTCAGCTTTCTCCCTGAGTGAGATGGGAAGCCCAGGGGAGGGGAGGTTGTGCAAGTGGGATTTTGAAGTTGATGGCATCCTTGGGTTGCCATGACTGTCAGGGGCGGGGCAGAAACAGAGCCTTTCTGTAAGAGGTTGGTGCAACACACACCTTCTGTGCAAGACGAGGGGTTTGTCTTTCCCATCTGGTGCTCCTGAACTGCCCCCAGGTGCCTGATTTCTCTCTTTAAGGCAGGCCTCCTCATTCACTATGATTTAATCTCACCAGGTGATAGCAGTCAAGGTGGTGGGTGATTGGTCCTCAGCCATTTTACCCCTCCTGTGTTCATAAAATTATCTCTTTGCGATAGTAATTACTGAAAGCTGTTGGTGGTGGTGGAAAGACAAGCAAGATGGCAGTTAAGGCAGCTCAGAACGAGAGACTCAGGAGGAAACCAGACAGCCAGGGATGATACAGCAGAGACAGAGGAGCTCAAAGATGGAGGTGTTCCAGGAGGTCAGAGGAACTGCCTGAAAATTTCAAAACTTAAGGCCATTTTGAAACTACTTACTGTCGTTTTATTTTGAAAGCACCAGGCTTCTGTGGAGATCAGGGGATGGCCCTTTTGTACATTGTGATGTCGTTTCAGGCAGTGGAACCAAAGCAGGAAGTCACAGTTACTCAGAGCAGAAGGAAGAACTTTCCCGAAGGGCTGCCCTGAATAGCACAGGTAGGGAGGGGCAGCTCCCTCCCCGACACCCAGTGGCCTCCAGCAAAGCTGGCTGCCCCCTCAGAGTCTACGTGTGCTAGTGTGCCAGGGCTGCCATCACAGAGTACCGCACACTGGGTGGCTTACGCTGCAGAAGGGTGTCTTCCCACCGTTCTGGGGTCCAGAGGCCCGTGATCAAGGTGCTGGCAGGTTTGGGGCCCCCAAGGCCTCTCCACTTGGCTTGCAGGACGGCTGTCTTCCTGCTGTGTCCTCACATGGCCTTTCCTCTCTGTGTACATTCCTCATGTCTCTTCGTGTGTCCAAATTTCTCTTCTTATAAGGACACCAGTCAGATTGGATTAGACACATTCTAACAGACTCATTTTAACTTAATCACCTCTTTAAGGCTCTATCTCCAAATACAGTCACATTTTGAAGTGCTGGGAGCTAGGGCTTCGACATACGAATTTGGGAGAGACAAATTCAGCTTATAAAGCAATAATGGTGTATGTTTTTAAGAACCACAAACACACATAACCCAAAATGGATTCCTACCCCAGAGGATAAGTGTAGAGGAAGAATAGAGTTGAAATTTAAATGCACTAAAATATGTTTAAAAGAAAAAAAAAATTTCCTTCTTACAAGTGAAAGAAAAACATTTCCCCAAAGATTTAAATCACTGTCAAATCACTTCAAGCCAGTGGTAAGCAGGGTTAATTGTCAAATACTTCAGCAAGATCTAGTGGGGGAGTTAACAGCAGCTATTATCTTAAAAAGAACACATTTCTTTGAAATGCTATTATGTTTTAGAGGCACATGAAAGGTTTCCAAGGAGAGTCCCTTTTGTGTAATAACGCAGGTTGAACTGAGTGGTACGCACCATTTCTGGGGTGATATCTGTGGGTAAAGTCAGAAAAATCCAAAGGCTGCACGCTATGGAAAGGTAAATTTGCTTGAACTGGAAG
The DNA here is from genome assembly GCF_048773025.1 of Camelus bactrianus. Lineage (NCBI taxonomy): Eukaryota > Metazoa > Chordata > Mammalia > Artiodactyla > Camelidae > Camelus > Camelus bactrianus. The sequence continues at coordinate 20,629,043 of NC_133552.1, forward strand.
CATCTCAGTTAGCTTCTGAAGATGAAACGCACAAAGCTTTGTAAAATAAAGATAATAAGAGGGGAAATAGCGAGTCTTAGAACCTTGTAGGTTTCCTGCTGTTTCTAGTTCACAGATCCAAATAGCGCTGTATCTTAAGTTTTTAAAACATTCATTTTGTGTGAAAATCCTTCTCTGTAGATAGTCTTTGCCTTAGTGGAATAGGCTAGGAACAGAATATCCCTCATAGGTCTCTTCAAAACGAAATGATTTGTGCCAAGGATTCCTGGCTATCTAGATTTTCTGAACATAAACAAAAGAACTTCTGGGCAACGAATAGCAGAATAAATAATACTGAAATGGAAGAAAGGAAAATTAAAATTATTAAACATTATAATTAATTTAATTTTAATTTTAAAGTTATTAAAATAAAAATTAATTTAAAATTTAAAGTTATTAAAAATCAAATGAAAAGGAAAAAATAAATCCAAAGAGAGCTATCGATGTGTGTCATGGCTAATTCCTGCTTCTCCTAAATTACTGTTTTATTTCCCGGCACCAATCCCCTTCAGAGACCAAGAACTTCTAGCCCACTTATTTATGTTCCATTACAATTGTTCCTCCTGAGATTGGTGTTCGGGTGGTATGAAACAACTGAATGTTTACAAGTGCCTTGGCAGGGAGTTTTGTTTTGTTTTGTTCTTCAAATGTGAATCCATTAGGCATCTGCCTTTATTACATTTGTAAATGCACCCTTAGTCTAATACAGCTCGGGGCACATCAAGGCCATGCATCAAATGTCTCTGAAGTATTTAGGTGCCACTGTGATGACAGCTTCATAAATAATTATAAGATAGGGCATCACATAATTCACTAGAAACCATCTATGAAATTCCGGTAACGGATGCATCAGTTTTTTTTAAATCCCCCCACTTGGCTGCCATCTCTGTAGCCCATCTTGCTAACAAACGTCCTGAGGAAGTTAAAAACAGTTCGATGGCAGTGCCTTTGCTGATTCCATCTTTATCACTGTCCCACAGGTACTTTGCTCCACACCCCTCAAAGAACTATTGCTCTGGTTTTGTTCACGGCTAGTCTGAGAGAGCGTGTTGCAGTTCCAATGAGGGGCTGAGTCTCCTAGTTGCCTTATCGTGAACATAAAAATAAATGAAAAGCCTATTCTGTGTCTGCGTCCTACTTTTCAGATGACTTAACAATAAGATCGTACATTTGCAACGTGTTATTCAAATTTTGTACCTTCATAAAGTGGAAGGTATAACAGTAGGTGTGGTCAACACTAAGCAAAAATGTTACTGGCCAAAGATTTGTCTTCCCTTCCATATTTCTCTATTCTCTCTCTTAATCAATCTATCTTTCTCTCTCTCCTACTCTCTCTCCCTCCCTCTCCTTCGCTCTCTCCTACCTGCTTTTACATGTTACATAATGTCTATTTTAATCCATAAAGTCAGGACACTGACATTTTAAAGAGGCAAAGCTGAAAAAGGTAAAGCTTCAGTGATAATTAGATATAATAAATGCTGTAACAGCAGTGTCAGCTGGGTACCATTAGAACCTGTCTTTGTTTGGGTAACCCCATCCACCTAAATCAGAGCCTAAGAAAAATATTTGGCTACAGGTAGTGTATTTGGGTGGTCATGTCAGGAAGCAAGTGAGTAAGTGGGAGAATGAGAGAAAGAAGGAGCAAAGCTGAAAAAAGGGCTTCAGTGAGCAATGATGTCCTCAGGGGGCACAAGCCCACTGGAGACCCTCTGAGGAACTATATAGAGAAGGCGCCAGATCACTGCACTGGAGCACCCATTGACTCTTGTCCCTTACTAATTGTGGGGTATTAGCTTCCACCACATTTCCAGATTGCTTCTGCAACCAGGCTGAGCAGTTTCTCATTGATTCAGAGAAAGTTCCAAGGCAGCAAAGTGCAGAACCATTTCAGAGAGGACTCGCCATGAGGAGCGGGCAAAGCAGGTAAAGCTGTCCCCAGGTGGGCCGAGAGGATGTGGCACCGGGCACCACAAGCATTTGCTACAGAGAGCATCAGGGGGGTCTTGTTTGATCTCGAAAGACGAAGAGGAGGTCTCCTAGAGGAAACTGGGTCTAAGCTAAATCTCAAAGAAAGAGCAGGAGAAAAGAAAGGAAAAGGGGCATTCTAATGTACAGAGGAGCTTGGAGAAGGTCAAGTGTTTCAGTTGGCTGGGATAATGTGAAAGAATAGAGGAAGAGGGAAATCCAAGAGGGATTTAGCAGGTAGACTGATTAGACTTGTTAAGGACAATCAGCATTTTATTAGGAATAAAGGGGATGAAAAACCTCCCTACAAATAAAAGTCCAGGACCGGACAGCTTCACCGGGGAATTCTACCAAACATACAAAGAAGAACTCATACCAGTCCTTCTCAAACTCTTCCAGAAGATTGAAAAGGAGGGAATGCTCCCAAACTCATTCTATGAAGCCACCATCACCCTGATACCAAAACCAGGCAAAGACACTACCAAAAAAGAGAATTATAGGCCAATATCACTGATGAATATAGATGCCAAAATCCTCACCAAAATATTAGCAAATAGAATCCAACAACACATAAAAAAGATTATACATCATGACCAAGTGGGGTTCATCCCAGGGACTCAAGGGTGGTTCAACATACGCAAATCAATCAATGTAATACATCACATCAACAGGAGAAAGGACAAAAACCACATGATCATCTCAATAGATGCAGGAATAAAGGGGAGAAAAAAGTTTCTGGTTAGGGTGACAGAGTAGTGGATACAGAGGGAGGGAGAGAGAACCCATCCATGGGGTGAGGAACATGATGAGGTGCTTTGCACATGGAATGTCTAAGATGCTTGTACAACATATAAGTGGACACATCCCATAGATAGTTGGATGCTTAAAAATATGAATCCATTAGAAGATAGCTCCCTTTGTTGCCTTTATAAAAGCACTCTTGAGTCTGTTTAAGCTCTGGATGCATCTGGCTGTACATTAAATATCTCTGAGCTCATGGGGGAGGTGAGGGCTAAAAATATAGATTTATGTAAACCCACCTGAGGAGTTCCCCAAGGATGTAGGCAAAGGTGAGATCATGATGGGACAGTATGTAGAATAAGCAGGAAAGGGAGTTGAGGGCAGCCTTGATGTTTAAATGGCAGGCAGGGAAGGGGAACTCCGTAATGGATAACCTATGGCTAGACGTATAGAATGGTAACTATAAGAAAGTAGTAGAATGGAAATCAAAGGAAGAGAGAAGGTCAAAGAAAGAGGTCAACAATTCAGACACTGCAGAAAGGTCAAGGAGGACAAAGATGAAGAGCAGCCTTTGGACTTAGTGACAGGGAAGTTGTTGGTGATCATTGCCTGGTGAGAAGTTGCTATTCCCATTCTGCACCAGGCCCTGGGATCAGTGCCCTGTGTCTACTCTTTCATTTAACCCCCAATCTTCCCTCTGGATTGTTGCCACCATTTTTGGCTCAGTTTTACATATGAGGTATTGGAGGCACAAAAAGATTATGTCATAAGACGAGGAAATGGTAGAGCCAAGACTGACATCTAGGCCATCTGATTCCTGAGGCCAACATTACACTCTACAGTCTCTATGACCTGTCTTTCCATGGAGACAGGAGGGGAGAGGGTAAGGGATAGGTGGATGCAGATGTTCATCGTGTGGGAGTGGAGAAATCTTTTATAACTCATGTCAGCATCTATTTTCTCTATTAAATGTCCAGTTCCTCTTCTGAGGCAAAGAAGGGCCACATGAATATATGGTGGAGAGAGAGGACAGAGACAAAACTCTAGAATAACGGCGAAGTGAAGAAGTGGACATCTCTAATTCTAGGACCCCAAAGCCCTTTTGCTTTCAACAATTGTCTCTCTTCCCAGGCCATCTACCCAGCTGCAACTGGTTCAGCCATGGTACCATTTTCCCCATAAAACATAAACAGTCACAAATCATCACTGTAGGTGAAAACTTTGACTTATCCAGGACCCAGCAGCAGGGTCAATGCAGTCCTCAAACCTTTTGCTCTGTCTTTAACAGAGTGAGGATGTCAACCTCACACGTTGGGCCTTGCACGTTTCAGATGATGGAGTGGCTTGTGTAGCTCATAAATTCCATGCTTCCCTGCGTACACTGTCCCTGTTAGCTGGTCCTGCCCAGAACTTTGGTCCACTTGCCGGGCTGCACGTGGCTCGTGTCCATGGTGGCAGCATGGCTGCAGTGGCGCAGGGATGCTTCCTTACAATTTGACTTTACTTTCTGAAAACCATCTCTCTTTGAGAATAAAGGGCTGTAAAATATAAAAGCCTGGGGGATATGGGTGGCTGAGGGATGTCAAGATTTCAAGAGGATCAATATGTAAAATCTTTGCTGTGTGCATATATATAATTTCTACCCAAGCGCATAACCAATTGGGAAACAGATGTAGGACAACTGGAGATGAAGCTGTCACATTTATTACTGATCAAAGCCAGCCTGGTAGTCATAGCAGAGTATATAATATATGGGCCTGCTTATGTTCCACCCTGAATCAAACAGAATTATCCACCCAGAATTTCCCCGGTGCAGCAGCAGGAGAGCTGGCTCATCCCATGGGGGCCTGACCTTTTACAACTTACTGCTTAGAAGGGTGGAAAATACGTGCTCCCTGCAGGCTGATTGATCTCAAAAAGGAAGGAGGAAAGACAAAGCTGAGCCACACAGATTCAATTCCTTTCCCCAAACTGAAAATCAGATAAATCGCTCCTTACCTGGGGGAGAAGTCAAGCAGTCAGGCTATAGAGAAAAGCAGGGAGTGTTACTTATAGCAGTGCCTCCACATGGAAACAAGAGGAAAGAGATAAGAGTCCCTTCCCCTAAATGTCCACTGACAGATGACTGGATAAAGAATGTGTGATACACACACACACAGACACAAAATATGGAATACTATTCAGCCATAAAAAAGAATGAGATAATGCCATTTGCAGTAACATGGATGGACCTAAAGATTATCATACTAAGTGCAGTAAGTCAGACAGAGAAAAACAAATACTATATGATATCTCTTATATGTGGAATCTAAGAAAAATGACACAAATGAACTTATTTACAAAACAGAAACAGACTCACAGACTTTGAAAACAAATTTATGGTTGGGAGGGAAAGGAAAGGAGGAGGGATAAATTGGGAGTTTGGGATTTGCAGATACTAACTTACTATATATAAAATAGGTAAACAACAAGGTCTTACTGTATAGCACAGGGAACCATATTCAATATATTGTAGTAACCTATAATGAAAAAGAATATGTGTGTGTATAACTGAATCACTATGCTGTACAACAGAGACTAACACAACATTGTAAATTGACTGTATTTCAATTAAATAAAAAAAGAGTTCGCTCCCCCACCACCTTGGCACTTTCTTTAGAAGTGAACCAGAGGAGCAGATGAAACTGTCTTCAGAAAGAGAAACAGAAAAACAGGGAGAGACTGAGGCAGAAACAAAGCAGATGAGAGATGCAGAGAAAGTCCTGATAGCATTTGAGTTTCTGGTTCCAGCCGTTCCTCCTGAGTTTTTCCATTTTGCTATATTCAGTGAAAATCGTAAAATCAGCAAGGTCACGTCTTAGCCTTGTTCATTTGATGATAATATTTTCAATGTGTTTTTCTCCCAGCAGTTACCGAACTGGACTGTCATCAGAACCACAGTACAGTCGTCCCTCTGTATCCACTGGGGATTGGTTCCAGGACCCTCGGATACTGTATTCTGTGGATGCCAAAGTCCATAGCCGACCCTTAGTATGGGCAGTCCAGTATGCTCGGATTCAACCAGCCACAGACCATGGAGTATGTATCTACTGAAAAAAGTCGATGGGTACACGGACCAAAGCAGCTCAACCAGAGTTGTTCAAGGGTCAACTGTATTGTATATTGGAAACTGTCTTAGCCTGGGTTCCCCATAAAGCAGAACCTAAAGCAGACACTTAAATTCAAGCACTTTACTAAAGCAGACACTTAAATTCAAGCACTTTACTGAGGAGTGTGAATCAGGGAGCAGGAGTGCTGGACAGGAGAGCGAAGTAGGGAAGTCCGGAAAACCGATACAAAGACGCATTCCTGGCTGCTCAGTCCCTTACTAACGAACTGCCTTGTGAAACTCAGTGCTGCCCAGCCAGGGGAAAATGCAGGGAAGGTATTTATCCATAGTCTCCAATCCATCCAAAGCTTGCTCCTGCCTTTGCAAATTTTTGCATGCTGTGGGTTCCTGTGATTTCCCTGCCTCCGAGTCAACAGGGACGCCTGAGAGAGGAAGCAAGAAACTGAAGCCTGCTCAGAACGAGTGGGCACAGTAGGAACTGGGGTAAGAGATGGGTGAAACCGAGAGAATCTGAAGTAGGTCCAAGAAGCATCTGATACGAAGACCTCCTATCTTCATGAGGAGGTGGACTGAACTGACCATTAGGAAGAAGTAACATACTCGTCTCTTTTAAAAATATACTACACATCTCTACGTTTTTGGAAAGTTAATCTAAAAAAACCAACATATTGTAGATTATTATTGTAAACTATCTCGTCTTTAATAATGGGTCAGGCTCTCTCCCCATTTTCCACACACCCACTGCCCTAGCTAGCTAAGTAAACTAGGTCTTTCTTGTTGCCTGTCAACATTTACAACCAAGAAGAGCGAATCTAAAAACAAAGAAACCAAAGAATTGGATATACTAAGTCCATAAAATGTATAATAATTAGAGACTATCATCTCTCAGCCTAATGGGAGCCCAAAAGAAAAAAAGCATTTGAAGGGGACGCCATGATTGAAAGCTACAGTATTAAGGATTTATCTTAGACAGATCTTCCAACAGCCTCAGTACCACAGCAACTGTGATCTCAGTTAATAACTTCTCCTTTTCCTCCATCACTGTTAGTGATTTTTTTAAAGTTGTTCACCTTTGGGTAAATTTATCTTTCCCTTTTGACTCTGCAGCAGTTTTTAACCAATCACTGTATTAAATCTCTGAAATACCTCAAGTGTTTTTACCCCTGAATAGACACTCACTAATATACAGACACATGTGTATGTCTGTGTGTGTGTGTGTGTGTGTGTGTGTGTGTGTGTAAGAGAGAGAGAGAGAGAGAGAAATATCCTTTTATTTGCACTGATAATATCAAATTGTTCATATTGTCCTGTATTTCGGTTTTTTTCAGTTAATAATACATTTGACTAATCTTTCCACATCAGCTCATTGAATTTAATACCTGCAAAATATTCCCTTGGTTGGACATACAACCATTTATATAACCTAGTCCCCACTGATGAGCATTTGTTTCTAAGGTTTTCATAATCACCAACAACGCTGCAGTTAACAAACTTTCATGTACATATTTGCATACTTGCACAAGTAGATGGGTAGAATGACATGGAATTTCTGGGTTACTCCAGTTTCAAAAACCATATTCAAGACCTAACCTCTGCTTATGGCCTACTTCTAGTAATTGGGTCACAGATTTGATTTTCCGCGTGGGTGTTTAATTTTACCAATACCCCAATCCCCAAAGAACCAAGACTCTGCTTTGCTCTTGCCTAGACTAAAATTGTCTGCGGACTCTAGGAGGCAAGAAGAGAAAAAACCTTAAACTTAAAAGTTATAAAAATCATGGACTATTCAGATGAGAAAACAGACACACACTCACCGCTGGAACAAAAACAGGAGGAATTACAAGCATCCCACTCAAACTGCAGAGGAAGGAAATTCTTAAAAGTTTCTACTTAGCAAAGGGTGATAAATACAAAAAGCAGGCTGCCAATTATTGCTAATAAGATGTGCAGAGTGTCATTGCTATTATACGTGGTAAACGGCTGGCCTTATTTTAGGGAATATAAAAAATATCTATGAGGTTTTATATATTTTTTCTCAAATTGAGTCCTCATAATCTTTTTTTTCCCCATAAAATCTTGATGTTGTTGACTGGAGTTAGTGGAGTTTTTCAGGACTCTCTAATTCCGATGGTCAGAAGGGCCTAATACACAGTAAGTCTTCCTGGGGAAGGCAGCGGCATTTTCTGATGGCACTTTTGCCTGAGATGTGTCTTGAGCATGAAGAGCGGAGGTTGTCCATCTGACCAGATAAGAGGGAATACCCCAGGCAAGAAAACGTCCTGAACAAAAGTGTATAAGCCTAATACAGCAAGCTGTGTCCGGGGACTGCAAGTAGGCAAGTATTATTGGAACATAAAATGGAAGGTGAAGTGTATTATCTATTTTTGGGTAACAAACTACCCCAAATTTAGTGGCTTCAAAGAACCCCCATTTATCAGTTCACAGTTTTGGTTATTTAGGAGTTTCCACTGGGACCTCCCGAGGCTGAAATCAAGGTGGTTGCCTACAACCTCACCAGGAGGTGTGCCTAGGGAAAGGTCTGTTTCCAAGTCCCCTCAGGTCATTGGCAGCTGTGGGACTTGAGGTTATAGGATGAGGTCCTTGTTTTCTTGCTGGCTGTTGGTCGGGGACAGCTCTTGGCCCCTGGAGGCCACTCCCAGGTCCTTGCCATGTGGTCCCCTCCATTTCAGCATTTAGCAACCTCCCTCACAGTGTATCCCTATCTTGCTTTGAATCTTTCTGACTCCTACTTCTGCAGCTAGGAGGAGAAAACGCATTGCTTTGAAAGGGCTAGTGTGATTAGGATGGGCTAACCTGGATAATCTTCCTATCACACTTTCAACTGATTAGTAACCTTAATTCCATCTGCCCTCTTAGAGTTCTGCCTACCACAGGCAGAATCTTGGGAAATGATGTTACAAGCCCCAGCTCTGGACACCTCATTTCGAATGGATATCGACCACCTAATGGACATCTAAAGGAAAGCAAATTGGATGTTAAAGGACTAAAGAACCATATGAAGACTCTTACTTTAGCAAACTTGAGGTGTTTTGCCTCAAGAGGCAGAGATAAAGTCAAATTCTGAAAGGTTGTCAAGAAGGATGTTCTGGCTTTATCTATGTAGCATCTGACGGCGGGTGAAGTCGCAGGTAGAACTAGCACAATGGAATACAAAGAAGAATTTGTATTTTCTGCATTCTTGTATTTTTTAAAAAGGTTCTTAAAATATTGATTCTGGGGCTTCATCCAAGCCTCTGGATCCAGAAAATCTTAGAGTAGAGCAGGTGATCTTTTACCCAGAGTCAAAATTGTCTCTTTTTTTTCATGCCTTTTCCTGTTTATCACATGCTCATCACACGGCTACCACTACCACTGCTTTGTTCCTTGGGGTTTCTCTTAAAAGGGACTCAAATCATACACCAGGCAAACTTTCTGAAGTCCCTTTGAAGTAAATTGATATGAAATATTATATTGCTATAAGAAAATTAAGTGACTATGGCTGCCCTTTTTTCAGCTACCAAAACGGGAGATTGTAAGTACTTGCTACAACATGAATAAGCCTTGATGAAATTATGTTAAATGAAATAAGCTAGACACAAACGAACAAATACTACATGACTCAACTTATAGGAGATACCTAGAGGAGTTCATAGAGACAGAAAGCATAAGGGCGATTGACAGGGGCTGGGAGGAGGGGGAACAGGAAGCCAATGACTACAGAGTTTCAGTTTTGCAAGATGAAAAGGGCTCTGTGGATGAATGGTGGTTATGGTTGAATAACAATGTGAATACACTTAAAGACTCTAAATCATACACTTATACATGGTTAAGATGGAAAATTGTACTTTATATATATTTTTACCACAACATTGAAAAAAAAAAAAACCTGTTTAAGGGAGATTGTAGCAATGAAAAGGTATGAAAGTTCCTTAGCAAGTATCTTTCCCTGGAGAGTCCTACTGTATCTTCATAGAACTAAAGCATTTTCATAGAAAAAATTTTCCCGACTCAATTTAATGATTTTTAAGAACGTTGACCTTTAGTCACAGGCTGGCCACATGTTAGGGAGGAGCATAGTTCTGTGAGTATAGACTATTTTTAATGAATTTGATTTATTTCATTTGTCTGGTACATATTGTTAAACAACCACTTGGCTAGACTGTGATGTAGAAAGAAAACACAAACATCAGGACTTGTTTTCAACAGACAAGTCTTCACAGAGTGGTAATAGGTTATCTATAATAGGACCACTTCTTCCTCTAAAATAAATGTGCAAATAAGTAAACGTCAGAGTCCCAAGTTCCACCCACGTCCACATTCGTGTCTAGGTACTGAATATGCCTTGTTCTAAATACAGGCCAGGCAAGAGCTGGATGTCAAACACAATCAAGACCTGTCTGGAGGCAAATGTTGTTGCACCTACAATGCTAACAACTATTTTTCCACTTCTAGGAGAGCTCCTACTTTATAGTCTATTTCTAAACTATAGAGTAATCCCTTTTTTTTTCAAATTCTTTTTTCCTTAAATATTCATATATGATATTAGATTTAAATTTTCTACCCCTGAAGCAATTTTAAAATGTGACATTAGCGTAGTATTTGAGGTTTCATTCTTCCAGAAGCCATCACGTGTGTAATTACACAGAGTGAAATTCCCCTTACCCTGCTTCACATGCTCATCTTTACAACACTTGGAAAAGTTTTTTAGTAAAGAATCTCATCTCACTGGATTGCATATTTTCTATAATAGCCTCTGTCTTTTGCAATAGTAACAAAATGGCACCAGCATTTTGTTGCAACTAATGAACCGATCTGATTATGAGAATAAGTAAAATTTTGTACTTTTCCCTGAGGAATTAGATGTCAACTCCCCACTAAAAGCCAATAAAAAGTTTACGCAAAATTATGTATATGTATATAATTACATAAAATTACTATATATATATATATATAAAAGTGACATTTGACACTCATTTTTTTGTTTCTGAAGCAGTGATCTAGAGTCATATATTTTATAATTGATCACTTAAGCTAATGCCTAACTATTGTAGAGGCCACTGATTCTCTACCCATAAGTCAGAGAGGCTGGCTTCTCGGAGTTAAATATGATGTGTGGTTAACTGCAGAATGCTAACAGCACTACAGAAGGCACCCCCTTTGTGCCCAACACCCACGCGTCCACATTGTGGGTTTTGAGGTCACAGCCTGCACAGCTTCTCCACTGTCATCGTGAGGCCAGCCGTATTTGGCTGTTATCTCTATTGAGTGTTTCATCGCCATGACTCTGCGTGTGGATGTGTGTACATGATACAAAATTAGTCCAGGCTTGAGGCACTTGAGAATGTTCTGTTCACTGACCACAAATTTTAATGAAGCATATAATCTGAACTTGAATTCAGTTCAATTATTTGACTCCTTAAAATTGTTTACCTTTGCGGAAAACTGTCAGCAGCTACAACCCAATAGTTTTTTTTTCTTATTTTTTTTCCCTTGACTATAGGCCTAAGCTACTGATTTCTTTTCAGGTCACATTGGAGGCCATCATATCATAGTCTAGTTTTTCTTTGCCTGGTTATGGCACGCTTTAAAGAAAAATTCTTCTCTTTAACATATTCTATATGCCATTGAATTTAACTTTTTTTCATTATATTTTTTCCTTTCCTTAAATATGTTCAAACCTATCTTCCTCTTTTTAAAGGAACCAAACTGTTCCTTATCTCCAAAGCTTTGCCCTCTATTAAAACTAAAGCACTATTTTTCTTAATTAATCAAGATGAATAAGAAATTACATTATGGTTTTCTTGTTAAATAGAAAGGGTTTGTATTAATAAATTTCAAAGGGAAACGGTGAAAGGAATCACTTAGAAGCCCATCAAACTGCTAACACAGCATTATACTGTTTACATTTCACATTTGACAACTCAACCTGATAAGCTTGGTTAGATAACATAGCTAGAGTTTAATCCAAGGAATAAAGTAGGTTAGCATTTCTCAAAGAGTGTTCCACAGAACCCTGGTTTCACAACCTGTCCATAGCCATTATGCCTCAAAGCATTCCTTTATCCAAAAAAATTGGGAAGCAGTGGTTTAAATGAAGTTAAACAAACTTATTTACTATATAATTTATAAATTTAGAGTATAACCTTTAAGATGCCAATGTGCGGTATAACAAGTAGCATTTCTGGGATGTGTGTGTGTGTTTCAGAACATCGATTGAATATCTTTTGACTAATACTGAGATACTGACGAATCTTGGTCTAGAGAATAGTCTGGCGTGATATACAGTTAGCTCAAGTAATGCCCTAAAATATTTTAGTGGTTTTCAGAGGCCACATTGACAACCGGCATAAAAAGGTCTTGAGGTCCTAAGATGCCCCTTTAATTGTTAGCTTCACGTTATTATGTCCACAAAGACGGGAGGCATGAAGATGTGTGGCCCATCTGGGGGCTGGGACACAAAGTGGGTGGACAGCAGCCCACGGGAGCAGCTGCTGCCGGGAGAATGTCTGACAATCCCACACTGCGGGTGTCATCGTCATGGCTGACGGAGAATCTGTTTTCAGCTTGAACCAACCAGAAAGTTTAAAAATTACTTCTCCTCCCCACCAACACACACACCAGTGAATGCAGGTGGATGGGATCTCAGTGCAAGTCTGCAAGGATGCCTTCGTTCCTTCTTCCCCTGCACGCAATGCTGACCCGTGGCTGAGAAATGCAGCAGCCAGGAGGTGGTCATGGGATATCTGAGAACAAAAGTTGATGGGTCAAGGATGGTGGGGCAAGAAGACAGAGAGCCTGGCTCCCTGAGAGCCTCCTAGAGCCAGGGCACTGGCCTCAGACCGCTGTGTCTGGATGCTTTGTTATGAGACACAAATGAAATCCTATTTGTTTAAGCTTCTGTTGGTTGGAATTCATGTTATCTACAGCTGGGACACCTCCCAAAGCAAACCAGTCCTCTGCCTTGGCTGCAAAAGGACCACTGTGAAAATAATACGTCTGCAGAGTCGGATGGGTCTGAGCATATTTGACAAGACAAGAGGATGGACCTCCCAGAAGCACAGTTTCCTGAGCTCTGAAAGGCCTCGTGGGAGAAACTTATCCTGTAGAAAGCACAGCTAGACACTGTAAGAGACTGACTCAGTGAGAGAGCTTTGGTTGTTGGAGGAGGAGCGAGTATTATGAAAAAAGCAGTGATATTCTGATATCAATCTCAAATATCAAATACTGAGGTTTAAATTTGTTTCCTGACCCAGAACTCATTGGACTTATATTGGGTTATTGGAAGGAGGGTATATATAAAAGAAAACATAAGGGAGATACTTACCTCTGTGTAACCTCACAGCACAAGTGTGGCTCCCCCCACACCCCCCTTTACGAATAAGAGACACTCTCCTCTGCTCTAGGATACAACCCTGAGCTGCACTGATGCTTCAAAAGCTCTGATGTGTCATCCACTGCTTTGGGAGGTGCTGATGGTCCAGTAAGCTTTTGGACATCAGATGTGAGACGGTGGTACCCAGCGGAGAGAGGAAATTTGTTTTCAGGGAAATATAAGATATTGTCTGGGGACCCCCCAGAAGTATTTGGAGAAATCTTGGCAGGAGGATTCTTCTTCCAGATAAGCTGGTTGGGGCAAAAGTCCATTTACCCAAAGGTAAGTGCTATTAACGTAACCCCATCTATAACTAGAGGCTGGTGAATCCTCAGGTGATTTATGTTCCAGCATGTGCAGAAGTGTTAAGGCACATATTCGACTTCACGCCATCATTTCAGCTCCTCGGGGAGGGCCTCTGCAGGGCGGCGGGCCACAACACTAGCTGGAGGAGTGGCGGGATTCTAAATCCATCTTCCCCTCTCCTTTCTCTGTGTTTTTTCTCTTGCAGAATGAGGCATGGGCTGTATGTGTCACCTTGGACAACATCTTTGATTCTGGAATTTTATGAGAAAACAGGATGAGGCCAAAGAGGAGAATGTTGAAGTTGGCTGCCTAAAGCTGACCACAGGCCAGGCAAGAGGACACGCCAAATGTTACGGTGTCTGTGCTCTCCAGCTAGTTCAACAGGACAGGAAAGCAGACAAAGAAGCAGGGAAGAAACTCTAGGAGAGTGTGCATGTGGCTGGAATAACTCCCTGTATTTTATTTCTTATAAATCATACCACAGCGATAAGCAACAGTCAGGTTTCAGGTTCACCTAAGGTGGGGAAACTCAATACTACATACTCAGAGACTAAAGGGGGCAATGCTGAAACTGTTTAATTTCTCCCTCCTTCACGGTGTGCGTGTATAAACACACACATGCATGCACGTGCACACACACACACACACACACGGGGCTGTCCCTGAGCATTCCTCTGTCCTACCCAATAGTTGAGCTTCTTTAAAAAGAGGGAGAGGACAGAACTTGGGAGGAAGGCAAAGAGATCTATAGAGAAGCCCACAGGCTAGATTCGTGGTCCTGCATTTGCTGTATCTAATTGTGGCTAAGTTATATCCTGTCTTTAATTCTTAGTTTCATCATTTGTAAAATACTGCACTATCTACCTCATAAGGATATTGTGAGGAAGAGAAAAGATACGTGTCATAAAGCACTTTGTAAACCATGAAGTGCTATGTGGATGTTCCTTCTTTGTGTCGTGTGTGCAGAATATGGTGCATCTGAACAGGGTGTGCAGAAGAGGCCAGAACTTGGGAGTACTGCAGGGTGGTTCTAGCAGGTATCCTGATCAAAGAGGCCAAGGTTGAGGCCAGAGAAAATGCAAGATTGGAAGGATTATCTGGATAGTGAGCATCAGGAATGCTAAGCAGTGAGTACAGGGCAGGAGTGTCCAGATGTATTTCAAAGGTCTTTGATTGCCTGGAATCATTCATTCTTTTATTCCCCCAAATTGTATGGGTCCAACAAAAGGAGAAGTATTGCATGATTCCACTTATACGAACTACCTAGAATACGCAAATCCATGGACACAGAAAGTAGAATAGAGGTCACCAGGGGCTGGGGAAACGGGGGAATGGAAAGTTATTGTTTAATGGGTACAGATTTCCTGTTTGGGATGATGTTCTGGAAATGGAGAGTAATGCTGGTTACACAACACTGTGAATATAATTAATGACACTGAATTGTACTCTTAACAGTGGTTAAAATGGTCAATTTTAGATTAGGCATATTTTAACCACAAAAAAGATATTGGCTCAGTATCCAAGATTTCAAAGTGTTCTAACACAGAAGAGCAGAAGAGCGTGGTAGTTTCAAGCCAAAGGTGTGGAAATATACACACTTGGGTTGAAAACCAGGCTTTTTCATCTAATGGCTATGGGAGGGGCCTTATCTGTAAAATGGGGATCCTGACAAACTTCTAGCTATGAACTAAGTCACAGGGATGTAATATACACCAGAGTGACTATAGTTAATGATACTATATTGCTAAGAGAGTAAGTAGATCGTAAAAGTTTTCATTAAAAAAAAAAAAAAAAACTGAGAGAAAGCTGATTATCAAAGAAAGTAGCACAGGATGGTTTAAAGACCATTGCAATGGAACCCGTAAGACCAGAATTTAGATTTAGGCTCATCCACCTAACAGCTAGGTACATATTGATAAGCCATTACTTTTTTGAAGTCTCACTTTCTTCCTAAAACAGAGATGATGAAATGCCTACCATAACTCATCCTACAAATGTATTGTGAAGCTCAAATACAATATAATCAGTTCTTCATAATTCATGATGATGAGAACGCAAAAGAGCACCAAAACTCAAACCTAGTAGATACATTTTAAAATTTAACAAATTGATTCCAGAATACATTATTTTTTGTATGCTGATTTAGCCTTCTAATTGTATTTTGCTTAGGGTAAAATTAATTCCATTTATATTTCTTTTACCTACACCAGCAGATGGCAGGAAGCAGTAGCCGAGAGATAATTACAATGTGATGACAGAAGTCATTTCGAAATTTAAAATTTACTGTAATTAATTGGCAAACTAGAAAATAAAATATTGTTTTTATAGTTATTTGTCACTATTCGTACTTTGCTTGTTTTCTTCAATGAATTAAAATGTTTTTCACCAGGAACTTTGAAAAAAATAATGTGGATCCTCCTCCTCACAGCATCATTTGAGAGTTAACTGAGATAATGCAGAAACGTACTTAGCAGAGTGCCCAGAGCACACCAGGTGCTCAATAAAGGTTCACTCGTGGCAGCAGTGGTAGTGAACAGGAGGCCCTGCTCACACCTGTGTGCTGTGTGTGAGCAGGAAAGTCTCACATGTGTGGACTTGCCCCAGATGAACAGGAAGATTTTAAAACATGCATATAAATCCTCACAACTGAGGGAGCAGTGGGGATAGGCTTCTTAAGATGCTCTTGGAGGAGGAAACTGAAAGAGAAAACGGTTGAGGATAGGCACTGGGATTCAGGAGAATAGTGGTTTGTTCCTAAGGAAGGGGATTTAAATTGCTAAAAGACAAGGAGAGCCTTCTTGTCCCATTTCTTCAGGTCTTGTAAGTGGGCACTGTTGAATATCTTGGAAGGAAGGAAGGAAGGAAGGAAGGAAGGAAGGAAGGAAGGAAGGAAGGAAGGAAGGGAGGAAGGGAGGAAGGGAGGAAGGGAGGAAGGAAGGAATTCAGTCATCACGAGGCTTCTTGCCTTGGTCTCTATTTGTTGACACATTTGTTGACCCACATGCTAACACATTTGAAACATTTCCCAACTCTGCTAAGACAGCAGCCCTGCCAGGAGTGTGGGCTCCAGTCTACTTGATTTTAGTCTTTCTGAATACATCTGTAGGATATGAAAACCTTTTTTGTGGCAGAAGGGCAATTGAAGCTAATGTGAAGCACTTAGGCTGGGAAATGGAAATGAATTTAGTATTTTTTTTTATCACCCACCCCCATCACTAGAAATAAAATGAAATCAGGCTTTTGATTTCCCTCTGGTCCACTAAGTAATAGCTTTCCTTTTTCCTTTAGCTGATTTCTATCTCTAGAACTCACATATGATTCCGGGTTTTGGAGGATGCCCTTGACTTGCTAAATAAAAACAATGAGCAGAACCACCCTTCTCCTTACACTCTCCTGGGAGCTGTGGCCACCATGTCTTGCTCAGTCCATGGCGGTGGCCTGTTTAACTTTTGAGGAATAGCCAAACTCTTTTCCAAAGTGGCTGTATCATTTTACATTCCTTTCAGCAATGTAAGAGAGTTCTAATTTCATCATAGCCTTGCTCAGACTTGTTACTGTTGCCTTTTTTATCATAGGCATCCTAGTAGTGTGAAGTGGTGTCTCATTGTGGTTTTGATTTACATTTCCCTAAGGAATGATTATGTTGAGTATTTTTTCATGTGTTCATTTACATTAACATATCTTCTTTGGAGATATGTCTATTCAAATTATTTGCCTATTTCAAAATTATATTATTTGTTTGTTTTTTATCATTAAGTTGTAAGAGTTTTTTATATGTTCTGGATACAAGTCTCATATTGGATATATGATTTGCTAGTATATTCTCCCTTTCTGTGGGTTGTCTTTTCACTTTTTGGAAAGTGTCTTTTGAAACAAGATTTGAATATAAAAGCAAAGGAAGCCATCAACAAAATGAGAAGGCAACTTATGGAATGGGAGAAAATATTTGCAAATCATATATCTGATAAGGGGTCAATATCCAAAATACATAAAGAATTCACACAACTCATGAGCAAAAACAAAAATCTGGTTTAAAAAATGAGCACAGGCTTTGAATAAACATTTTTCCAAAGAAGGCCTACAGATGGCCAACAGGTACATGAAAAGGTTCTCAACATCACCAATCATTAGGGAAATGCAAATCAAAACAATGAGATATCACTTCATACCTGTTAGAATGGCTATTATCAAAAAGACAAGAAATAACCAGTGCTGGTGAGGATGTGGAGAAAGAGAGCCCTGTGCAATGTTGGTGGGAATGTAAATTGGAAAAGACCATGGAGGCTCCTCAAAATATTAAAAAATGGAACTACCATCTGATCCAGAAATTCTACTTCTGGGTATTTATCTGAAGGAAACAAAAACACTGACTCAAAAAGATATATACACCACCATGTTCATTGCAGCATTATTTACAATAGCCAAGACATCAAAACAACCTAAGTGTCCACTGAGATGAATAAAGAAAAAAAATGTATATGTATATATTTGTATATTTTTATTCTGCCATAAAATAGAAGGAAATCTTGCCATTTGTACAGACAACATGGATGGACCTTGAGGGCACTATGCTAAATGAGATAAGCCAGACAGAGAAAGACAAATATCATATGATCTCAATTATATGTGGAATCTAAAAACAAAACAAAACAAAATTCCTAGATAGAGAGAATAGACTGCTGGTTGCCAGAAGGGCTGCAGGAGGGGGTGGGCAAAATGTGTGAAGGTAGTCAAAAGGTACAAACTTCCAGTCATAAATAGACAAGTCCTGGGGATATAATGCATAGCATGGGGACTACTGCATATTTGAAAGTTGCTAAGAAAGTAGATCTTAAAAGTTCTGGACATAAGAAAAGAACAGTTTGCAGGTACGTGTGGTAACGGATGTAAACTAAACAGACTGCAGTGATCATTTCACAACATATACATATATTGAATCATAATGTTATACACCTGAAACGAACACAATGTTATATGTCAATTATATTTCAATAAAAAAATTAAAATAGGGGGAGGGTATAGCTCAGTGGTAGAGCACGTGCCTAGCATGTACAAGGTCCTGAGCTCAATCCCCAGTACTGCTATTTAAAAAAAAAAACCCAAAACAAAACAAAACAAAAAAACTGATTACCTCCCCTACCAGTTTGAAAAAAAAGTTTTTTAACAGAAAAAGAATTGAGTATAACTTTGCATGTCACATATAAGAGTATCATTCATGAATTAGGTGAGGTGGAGAAAGAATTGAAAACCAAGAATGGCCGAAGGAGGCGTCAGTGTTTAATACGGAAAGAAGAAAGGTTAAGGGGATATGTGCCTCAATCTTTAAATCTATAAAGAGCTGCCATGTAGAAATGAAGAGCAGACCTGGTATGAGTTGCTCCAAAAGGGAAAACTGGTACCAAAGATGGAAGTACTAGAGCAGATTCAGACTCAAATTAAATGACTTCTTTAAATGTAGAGTTGTTTAACTAAAATGAGCTTTCATGGGAGCTCTCTACAATGGCATTCATGCAAAAACTAAGTGGTCACATCTCCACAACGTGGTTGGAGAGAACTTAGCCTTCTATGAGAAGTTAAACTACACACTCTCCTGGTTTTCCTCCTGTGTGAATCCTTTGATTCTACTAATGTACCCAATTTCAAATTATAAGAGATATTACTAGTCAACATAAAAGGTTTATTTTCACTTTATCAAGATGTATGAGAATTTTGGATAATCATGTTAAAATTTATATTAAAAAAGTAGTTTTTCCAAAAAAAAAAAAAGTTCATTTGGTAGAAATCATTCTAAGAAATACTGCTCAAAACTTTAAAAGTTTGAAGGTTATAGCATCCTGGTAAAAACAATGCTTTCTAATTAACAGAGAATTATTTCATAGTATGACAGTTCTTGTCATGTGTTAATAAATAACTGAGACAAAAATAAACATAATTCTTACCCATATAAGTTCATTTTTTTCCTCTCAGTGGTAGAGGTCAGATCCAAATATTTTCGTAGAGCAATATTACCCTACTCTCCTTCTGTGGTCATGACAGGTAGAAGAAAATCACTAAATTGTTCACAGAGCATAACAGCCAGAAAATAAAAATTCTAGAAAACACTGGTTAAAATGTTTCCTGGCCCATGGTACAGAGAATAAAAGAAAAAATTCCTTTAGACACAGAGCTTAGTATAAAGAAATTGAAGCACAAAAAAAGGTCAGTAAAATCATTGTTCATTTTCCTTGGAAAAGTTACAAAGCCCAGAAATAAAGTCCAGGAGAAAATTGAGCATGAAAAAGAAATCCAAGGATAATTATTTTTACTGCTGAAAAGCAGGTTTAGCAATAACCTCTCAGTGACTTGCCCAGGGCAGCTGAGAATTTGTACCAGATGAATGAATAAAACAGAATTTTGACTGTATTACTCTTATGGGAAGGGTTGACTGGTTGAAACAGAATCAGAACATTGGTAAATGTTATAAATTTATTTTCATTTTTATATAAGAAAGATGCGGGGACAGGAAAATAAAAATCCCTGAGGGGCTTAGGAAAGCAAAGAAGATACAACTTTTAAAAAACAAAAAGCAGAGCATGCATTTCTAGAGTACAGACCATATCCAGGGCTTAAACAAAGGAGATTCACCATAAATGTTAACGTGCAAAAACAATGACAAAAATAGGGAGGTGAAATAAACAAGTTACCCAGAAAAGTTAGCATCGTGATGCAAAAGCAATTAAAAATACAAGACAAATGCAGCATTACTCAGAACATATTTACCCGGAGGGAAAAGGGTAAAGATTACTTACATGTAAGGAAATATTTGTTGAAGGAAATACGGATTCCGAGGGGGGCTACACGCATCAAAGAGGATCACAAACAGCTGTGTTCAAAAAGTTCAGAATTAGTAGGAAAAATGATTTTAACTTCACATGTCATTTAAATAATGAAGATATTATTTTAAATGAGTGTAATTTGACATTTCTTCTAAAAACGAAGGAAGGTATTAGAAAATACCTGCTAGTGTAAGTTTTTCAACAAAAAGTCCTTTCATAAAACGAGTGAGAGGAATAAAAAGTAAAGGAAGATGTGTACTTTTTTTTTTTTTCTTACTAACACAGACTCTCATATCCCTTATA
Organism: Camelus bactrianus; assembly: GCF_048773025.1. Lineage (NCBI taxonomy): Eukaryota > Metazoa > Chordata > Mammalia > Artiodactyla > Camelidae > Camelus > Camelus bactrianus. The sequence continues at coordinate 20,649,693 of NC_133552.1, forward strand.
AAACTTGCTGTTGTGTCGTTTAAACAAACAAATGTGCTTCCTGGTAGCACTAAAGCATCTAAAGGTAAAAGAGCACCATGGTACTGCTCTTTGGAGGACTGACTCCCACACCTGAAGCATTAAGTCCTTTCAGGCCCATAAGATCCCCTTCTACATGAGACTCGGTCATTTAACAGGAAACAGTGACCCAATAGCTATCTTGTGTTGAAAAGGCAGAGAGCAGGGGTGGTGGTGGAATAGTAAAAAGAAAATCTGATTCACTTCGAGAATGGTGACTCATTTTTTTTTTCATCTGTAAAATGGGGATAACAAAACTTATCTATCTCTTGGGCTCTCATGGTGCAAATTCAGTAGACTGCAACCCAGCACTGATGGCATTAAGTTGCCTCTGGTCTTATTGCCAGGAACCAGGCCCCTCAGAACGATCCTAGCTGTTTCTGAGGGGCTCCCAGGGGCTCCAAAGTGAGCTTGGGAATAGCCTTCCTGGTCCTCATCCTCATCTCTTTGTCCAGCTGTCACGCTGCTGCTCCAGGGATCAAGGCTGCTGAGATGTCCTCTTTCTGCTCTCCCAAATGGTGGACAGCTTCCCCCCTTTCTCCCCACAATGTGATGAGCACCATCATGTGACTTTTAAAGGAGATTTTTCTAACATTCAAGGGATATTAGAAAAAGAAGCAGGGCTGTAAGACTAGCATGTACCTTCTGTGCAGAGCCAGCCCCATTCTAGGGCCTTTCAGCGTGACCACTGCTCAGCTCTCCTCTGCCTCCCTCCTGTGTCAGGGCGTGTCAGTTAGGCCCTTCGGGAAGCCGATGAGCGCAAGGGGTTGAGAGTGCAAAAGGTTTATGGGGAGTAAGACCTGTGGGAATAAAGGGGAGATCTCGGACTGGGTACGTGAGCCACCAGCCCCAGGTGTGCAGATCTGGCCAAGTCCGTCCTATCCAGTGGGAGCCCCGGGGCAGAGACTGTCTTTGCAGAGCTGCACCGAAGGAGGTGACAGCTGGAGGCTGTCACTGACCATACTCCTCCCAGCTTAGCAATGAGTCACTCCTGAAGGGTCCTCTGAGCAGCACATATTCCCATGTCTGCCACAAAGCCCAGCACCTCTAGGTCCCCACTCCAAATCATCCAAATTGCCTCTGCATCACTTTGCTTCCCATTTGAGCCCAACTGAGCCCTGACCCCAAGAGGAGAGAAAGTCTGGGGTCTGATTTCCATATCCTCACATCCTACCCCAAGACAGACTCCCCCCTATACAGAGGACTGGTCATGGGGTTGTCCATTCCGCTCATAGGAAACCCTACTGCCACCCACAAGGGCGTGGCCTGGCCTATGGCCCTAATAAGAGAAACACACCAACATCTAATATTAACGCATTCCCCAAGTGTGGGTTATTCTATTTTGAAAAGTACCACATGGAGTATATCAAGAGCTAATCCAAATGGCACTGGACCAATCTCAGTACAGATCCTTATTCATCTCTTCTATTCAAAGTGCCATAACCTTGGAATCCAGTTGCATGCACGACCCCTTATTAAAAGAACAATATATGTTAAAGTGCTTAGAGACTTGTTTTATAGGGAAATACAAGAAATTATCTATATAGTGCCAAATATTTATGGATGTATGAAAACATTCTTGACTGAATTTCTCACTTTCCTTCTAAATATAACTGTCATGGCCTTTCACATAGTGAGTAATCAGCAAGAATGAGCCAAAGTTTAAGAGAGCATTTAAAGCATCTGCTGATTTTCTTCTTCATAATATATACTTAATATGGTTAGTTTTGAGCTCTAATACAGATTTTTTTTTTCCAAAAGTTAATTGTAAGACATCTGTTTGGAACTTGAATCTTCCTGCCCATTGAAATAATGGCATTTCCTTTCCTGGGTGAACCCACAAAAGGCAAAGTATCTGGAACTGTAAGGACTTAACTTTTTTCTACTATAAAATATACTGAGAGATTTTTTTTTAACAGACAGATTATTCACACTCTTTATGATACAATTCAACATGGTTATGCACAGGGTAAAGAAAACTCAAAAAAAAAAAAAATGGGAACAGAAACTTAAAACAGAGGAGGGGACAAGGGGCTTGCATGGTGGATGTGAGGAGAAAGGCTGGCCAAATTTTCCTCCTCCTGTTTTCCAGTTTTGACTTGTATTGGCCATTTCTTAATTTCTCTAGTCCCTCTCATTTACTTTGAAAACACAAGCCCATGCTGCTGGGAGTGATGGGAAGGGCAGGAGTGGAAATTGCCTGTTCTTTCTCTCTCCCCCTTTCTCCTCTTCCTCCAGTTCCATCTCCCATCTCCATTTCTCTTTCCTCATTCTTCTCCATCTCTTCCTCCCCTTCTCTCAAAAGCCTTCTCTAATCTCCTTCCTCCCTGAGCCACATGCCCCATCATTCCTTATATTGTAGTCCTTCCACCTTCAAATTCCTCTCTGGTTTATCTGCTTTTGGATCCTTGGCCATTGCCCTACATTAGGCTCTCATCCTCCCTCCTCAGCAACCCATGTGATTCTCCCTGTCTCTACTCTTCTGCTTCCCAACCACACATTCCATCACCTTGCTCCTCTGCTTAAGGACCCTGATCTTACTCTTGGGATCAAATCTAAACTCCTTATATCTGTCTTCTGCCTACCTCCCGTCATCTCTTTATCACTCTTCCATCCATGTCATCTGACTGATTCCTTCCCAAACCTTCAGGCTGGGTTGGGCATGGCTCCTTCAAGGCCCTCTCAGTGTACTCTTCTCAGTTAGCATTTTCAGTTGCATCCTTCTGTTTCTCCTGTGAAACTGTGAGTACCTTGAGGGTAGACATTAAATCTTTTATCTGTAGGACAGTGTTGCAGAATTAAATCTGCTCCACTCCCAGTTCTGGGCACAGTGACAAGTAAAATGAGGTCCTGGAACACGGTGCGAAGTGATGAGGAGTGTCAAGGTCTAAGGAACAGCAGCACACGTGAGAGGGATGTGTCATTCTGGGTGGCAGAAGGTCTGCGTTAGCGTAAGGGAAAGGGCTCCCCAGTGAAGGAGGGAGGTTCTCAACAGCTGATGCAAGAGAGGACCACTTTCCCTGCAGCCCGCTAGAGCACAGGCCGAGAAGCTGGGCTCAATGAGCACAAGCAAGCCAGGAACCTCCTTACTCTTGTTGTAATACATCACAACATAAACAAAAGCAAATACTGAAAATCAGTTTCACAGCTCTAATGCTTTAGTTTCACATGCTCCATGGAAAATAAAAATTCTTTGAAAGGCAGTAATACTTGTGAAAAAACTTCCTGGGATACTTTTCTAAAACAAAAAGAAATAGATAGATAGATAGATAGATAGATAGATAGATAGATAGATAGATAGAGCTATATATGTATCCATGTATTATATATATGTAAATACATATAGTACATTCTGAAACAAACCCCGCTGAACAGTGCATTATAAGCGAGTATCAGCTAAGACCCCTTTTGCACTGTGAGGTCCTCCTTCATTTTGCAAAGCCTTTTCCTTCCAGGCAGATCTTGTCCTAAAAAATAACACTTTTGACAAGAGCAACAAAACTAGCCCCAGATGCCTGGTAACATGAACAGTTGTCTTAGAATTTTAATTTCTTAGGAGTTGGGGGTGGCCATGTATTAACTATATCAGGCCAGAAGGGAAACACTGCTTTATGAATTCTGCAGTGGAAATTCTTTTTCTTTTTTCTATCCAAATCTGCTGACCTACTGAAACAACAACAACAACAACAACAACAACAAAAATCAATCAAGGTCTACATAAGTATGTAATTTAATACAGGTTTTAAAAAGAGAAATAGAAAGTGTTCCATTTCATACTTTAGTATGATGAATATTTAATAAATACAACAAATGAAAAAATACTTCTGCTCTTTCTTTGGGTGATGGGGAAGGCAGAGAAGAAGGGAAAATGAGGACAGAAATAGAATAGAATTGGAAATAAAATGAGAGGGAAAGATACAGAGACAGATAGCCACAGAGAACTCAATATACAAATGGAAAAAGAGAGAAGGACAAAAAGCAGAAAGGTAGAAGGATTAAGCTTTGGTGGTTGATTGAATGTGAAGCAGGAGAAGAGAAAGATGTTGCAAAGGACAGAGAGGTTTCAAATCCCAGTAGAAGGTGGTACCACTAAACCAGATGAGGACCATCAAAGGAGGAATGGGGTCAGGGAAAGGAGGAAACCTGAGCTCTGTCATGAACATATTGTGTTTGAAGGACCTGCAGATGAGCCAGGTGGAGATTCTAATTAAAGAGTTGAAAATACATGACTCAGAGCTAGGGACTTAAATTTTGAATCATTAGAGATGACAACTAAAACTGTGAGAGTGAAAGGAAGTGCTAGGTAGAGAGTGAGGAAACAAAAGTGCAAAAGCAAATGTTAAAGAATGACTTCAGAGAAAGCATGCAAATGGCCAACAGGTGTGTGGAAAAGTGCTCAACATCACTAATCTTCAGGGAAATGTAAATCAAAACCACAATGAGGTATCACCTCATGCATGTTGGGACAGCTATTATGAAAAAGACAAGAAATAACAAGAGTTGGCCAGGATATAGAGAAAAGGGAAGCCTTGTGCACTGCTGGTGGGAATATTAAGTTGGGGCAGCCGCTATGGAAAACAGTATGGAAGTTCCTCAAAAAATTAAAAATAGAACTACTATATGATCCAGCAATTCCACTTCCGGGTATTTATCTGAAGTAAATGAAAACACTAACTTGAAAAGATATATGCAGCCCTTTGTTCATTGTTGCATACTTCACAATAGCCAAGACAACCTAAGTGTCCATTAATGGATAGAGAAAATGTTATTATAATATATATGTATTATTCAATCATAAAAAAGAAGGAAATTTTGCCATTTTTGATGATATGGAGGGACCTTGAAGGTGTCATGCTAAGTGAAATAAGTCAGAGAAAGACGAATACCATATGATCTCACTTACATGTGAAATTTTTTTAAAAGGGGGGCTCGTGGACACAGAGAGCCTCTGGTGTTTGCCAGAGGCAAGGATTGGGGATGGGCAAAATGGGTGAAGGTGGTCAAAAGATACAAACTTCTTGTTATAAAATAAATCCTAGGATTTAATGTACAGTTTGGTGACTACAGCTAATACTGTATTGTATATTTGAAAGTTGCTAGGAGAGTTGATCTTAAAAGTTCTCTCACAAGAAAAAGAAATTTGTGGTGATGGTTGTTAACTAGACTTAACTGTGGTGATCACTTTGCAATATCTACAAGTATCAAATCGTTTTGCTGTACACTTGTTGTTATATGTCAACTGTATCTCCAAAAAAAGTGAAAAAAAGGAATGACTTCATTAGAATATTGTGATAACTTTTGAGGACAAAAACAATGCAATTTAATGTACAGCATTATCTTGCAATTTTTTGGTTTGACAGTTCGTGATATATTGATCTAAATGCCTATTTCTAATTTGATTTATGGTTATACTTTGTTTGAATGGTAAAGTATCTCACAAAGATACACAGAATCAGAAGGAAGAAGTGCATCATCGGTCGCACCAAAAAAATGATATTCATTCTTCTCTCCTTTACATTAATTATGCAAAAGTTTTTGTTTAAATCCACATGGTCAATTTCTGTCTTCCCTGGTATCAGTTGGTTGTTCTTCCGCATTAATTGGAAAGTCTTGTATTTTTAAATTTTTAACAAATAGGTTGAAAGCTCACTGAAACTCTTCATTTGATAGATTTTTAAACTGGTTAGAAAATCATATTTCTGAGTTTTCCCCCAAGGTTTTTAGGTATGTAGATTTGAGTGTTTTAGGAGAGGTCATTATCACTTCATGATGAAAACATTGCCAAACTTCTGTTTTCAAAATGCCTCTCTCCGTAACGCGTTTGCTTTGAAAAGTTATTAATTTCTCACTCTTGAGCTGACTTTATTTCAGATCTGAATAGACCATTACTGTCTCCCTTCCTAATGTGGCTGATGGAAGAGCACTTACTGAAAGGTCAGTTCTGCCATTTCATGTTCCCTTGGCTCACATTATCATCTTCAATCAGTAGCTTCTTTGCAGTGATTATTAAAACCATTTGTCCATTTTTTGAGGGTTAGTTTGTTTAAAACTTGCAATTATAATCCATAAATCCATGTAAACTGCAGCTTCTGCAGTATGCTGAGATCACAGAGGTCAACCTCATTTTTGCCACGTTCATTCTTCCCCGGGACATCTTGTACACTTGACATGATGCAGATGGAGTGGGGGCAACAATGTCATTCTGTATATAGACATTAGTAAAGCCTTGAAAGTGGGTTTCAAAATGTTAGGAGAGCATAATTTCCTACTCATCTCTAGATTAAATATATATATATATATATATATATATATATATATATATGTGTGTGTGTGTGTGTGTATATATATATGATTCTATTATTTTCTTCCTATACCCCAGTGGCTGGTCTTCCAAAACCCAAAGGATACATGTCACCACTTTGGAGACCACTGCTTCAGAATAGGAGTTCTCAAACTTTAGAGTGTCTTAGAATTTCTTGGAGGTTATTTATTTACTTAAATCAACTTTATTGAGGAATAATTTACATATAGTAAAATAAACCTATTTAGGTATATTATTCTACAACTTTGGGCCACTTTGTGTGTAACCACCACCGCAATTAAGATATAGAACATTTCTATCATCTCCCCAACATCTATGTCTTATATTTTTCAGAGTATAGGTCTTTCACTTCTCTGGTTAAGTTTATTCCTAGGTATTTTATTCTTTTTGATGTGATTTTAAACAGGGCTGTTTTTTTGCTTTCTTTCCTGATAGTTCATTAGTATATTAAAAAGTAACAGATGTCTGTATATTAATCTTGTATCCTTCAACTTTACTGAACTGATTTATTAATTTTAATCTTTTTTTTGGTGGAGACTTTAGGGTTTTCTACATATAGTATCATGTCATCTGCAAAGAGTGACAGTTTTACTTCTTCCCTTACAGTGTGGATACCTTTTATTTCTTGTCTTTTCCTTTTTAAAAAAGTTTTAAAAATTTTTTTCAGTCTGATTGCTGTGGCTAGCACTTACAATACTATGTTAAACAGAAGTGGCAAGAGTGGGCATCCTTGTCTTCTTCCTAATTTTAGAGGAAAAGTGTTCAGCTTTTCACCATTGAGTATGATGTTAGCTGTGGGTTTGTCATATATGGTCTTTATTATGTTGAGATATGTTCTCTATATACCAACTTTGATGAGAGTTTTTATCATGAATGGATGTTGAATTTTATCAAATGCTTTTTCTGCATGTATTGAGATGATTATGTGACTTTTATCTTTTGTTAATGTAATGTACCACATTGATTGATTTGTGGATATTGAACCAGCCTTGCATCCCTAGAATAATTTCCAGTTGATCATGGTGTATGATCCTTTTTTATATACTGTTGAATTAAACTTGATAATAGAATATTGTAAATCAACTTTACTTCAATTAAAAAATTATTGACCCAAATTCTTCCATATTTGATTTTTTAAAAGTCAACCCGTAGATCCAGGGAACTCAGTAAACTCCAAGCAGGATAAATGTAATGAAAACCATACTTAGTCATATCATAGTCAAATTGCTAAAAACCAAAAATAAATTTTAAAAAATCTTAAAAGCAACCAAAAGAAAAAGACCCCCCCCCCACACACACATGGGAAGAATCAAACTGACATTCTGGTCAGAAACAATGGATTCCAGAAGACAGCAGGCTGAAATCTTTAAAGGACTGAAAGAAAACCAAAATTTCTACCAGAATTCTATATCCACTGAAAATATCTTTCAGAATTGGAGAGATTACAACATTTTCAGATAAAAATTGAGAGATTCATTGCCAGCAGACTTGTACTTTGAGAAATGCCAGATGAAAATTCTTCACACTAAAGGGAAGCATTACTGGGTGGAAGTTCAGATCTACAAGATGAAATGGAAAACACTGAAAGTGGTAAACATGTGAGTAAATATAAATGATCATTTAAATTTTTTTCTCAGATTTTAAAAATCAAGGGTTATGTGCTGAATTGTGACTGCTCAGGTTGGTACCGCCACTCCCAATGGGGCTGCATTTCCTGGAATCTCACTCCCTATGTGATTCTAGATGAGAGCTGACCAAAAGAAAAACGTATCTGAAATCTGGAAAGGAGAAATAAAGGAGGAGCCATTAGTCTGGAAAGGTTGCGGTGGTCAGATAGGCTGATGGACATGTGCAGAGATAACTAGCTGATTTCATTTTGTCCTCATACTCCTTCTGTTCTGTGTCCAGCTAATCTTGCCAACTGCTAGACCTGTTCACCAAGAGTGACCCCAAACTCAGCACCAAGTACTTGGCTGCAGAGCATTAAAATTACTTTTGTAATGGTTCCCAACAACTACCGTATTTTTTGATACGTAGTGCTATTTTTAGTTTTCATCTTAACTCAGTTTCCTTTGTGGCATTTGATGATCCCACTTTCCTTAAAGCTATCTGCTCTACTCTTGGCTTTGCTGGCAGAATAATCTTCTGGTTCTACATCTCTGGCTGCTTTCCAGTCTCCTTATTTCATCTGCCCATCCTAAAGTGTGTGCCCTCCAGGACTGTCCTCGGTTCTCTGTTCTTATTTAGCACACTCTCTGAGAGTGGTAACTTTCATTAATCCAACAAACAGAAGCTGAAACTGTGCTAGATACTGGAGGAACAGAGATAAAAGATACTAATCTTGCCCTCATGGTGCCCATTGTCTACTGAGGGAAACAGAACAATCATAGAAACTTGTTTATAATATAGCAGAGTGAGTAGTGGGAGAAGTTTGGATCATGAAGGGGCTTATGTAATTGATAAGGAAGGAGTTTTGAATTATTCTTTGAGGGTAAAGGGAAATCCTTCAAAGATATCATGTAATGAAGTGACATGATTAGATTTTCATTTCAGAAAGATCATCCTGGAAATGATGTGGAGAAGAGATGAGAGGGTAACAGGATGGGAGAGAGAAAAACATGAGGTTTCTGCAACAAACCAAGAAGTTATTATTAAGGTCTGAACCAGGACCATGGCAGGTAGATTGGGAAGAAGGGGAAGAATAGATGGCTATGGAAGAGACGAATTTGACTGGATTTGGTTATCCATAAAAGGTTTAAGGAGGACCTAAAGTTTCCAATTTGGTTAACAGATTAAAGTGGTTACTGTTGACTTTCATAGGGACCTAGGAGGAGAAGAAAGTTTTGAGGGAGAAAGGATGGATTCAGTTGTGAGTCTAGGGCACCTGTGAGTCCTTCAATTAGGATCATTCAATTTTGGCACTACTGACATTTTAGGCGAGATCGTTCTTTGTTGTAAGTGGTTGTTCTATTCATTGTAGGATGTCTAGCAGCATTGCTGGCCCGATCCACTAGTTGCCAGTACCATCCTAGCCCCAGTTTGGAAGATCAAATATGTCTCTAGACATTGCCAAATGTTTCCTAGGGGACAAAATCGCCCCCTGTTGAGAATCACAGATTTAGATGGAAGTAGCTCCCGGGTTTTCAACTGCCACGCATATGCCAACACACTCATATTTGCATTTCAGCCCACACCTTCTCCCGAACTCTAGACTTGTATAATGAACAGCGTACCAGTCGTTTCCAGATTGGCTGGACAGGATGAGGGCCCAGTGCGGTTCAGGATGATATTTATGTTCCATCTGCATGAATTCTATTCAAAATCCCATTCAAGGTGCCAGTTCTTTAAAATGCATAAGGGACACAAACTGTTGTCAAATTCTTATCTGTAGAGAGAGGTTTCTCTCAAAGGGAAAAATGAGAAAGAAAAAATTGTTTTTATTTTGGAGCTCTCTTTATTCCTGGGAGTAATAGCTCCTTAGTACCTAAATAGGTAGGTCTTTTAGAACCTTAGGGAAATCTATGAATTCAGAAACAGACTGTTCAATTACCTGACATTGGTCAGATAATAGGGTTGTCCTAAATTCATGGACTTAAATGTGTCAAGGAGAATTCATTCTCTCACTGTGGGAACAGAGCTGATGTTTTGGCCCCTTTATTTATTTATCTTCTCCAATAATACAATGAATATATGTTTATGGTAGGAATATTTTAAAACATAAAAGAATAAACAAAAATGTGTAACTATTCAGGAACTGACTGCTCAAAGGTACCCTAGATTTTATACCTCACTATACATTTTTTTAAAGTTGGAATCATGTTGAATATACAGTTTTCTTTTCTAGCCTTCTCAACATTACATGGTGAAGATTGTGACTGTACTATTAATCAGCCATTCCCATCAAACAATTAGTGTTCGGTGTTTAAGTATTGTAAGTAATGTGGCACGAAACAGCCTTGGACCAAACCTCTGCCACCCTCTCTCTGTGTATTTCCCCAAGCTAGAGTCCTAGAGGGGGGTAAATTGCTTCCAGTCCCTGACGCATGTTGTGTTGCATCCCAGAATTACTGTACCACTTTACATACCCACGAGTAACGTGTAAGGTGAGCCTTTGCCTGTCTGATGTGCACGGGCATTTTTTTTTCGCCTTAAATTGGGCAATAAGATTTGTGTTATTAGTTGTTTTCTAAGGGGTCCAGTGCCCATTGTTACAGTGGGAAGGGGAGAGCATTCAGGCTCATCTGCCGCTTGGGTCACCATAGGGAGGGCTGTGAAGTGGGTTTGTACCCCTACATCACTCTGTGGTCAGTTGCCTCCTAAAACGTCCCTGGCTTTAGGGGCATTCAGCATCTTTATGCTTTTTTCTCCTATCAAATTTTACTCTTGAAAGGATTTAATAGACGTTGATAAGGCTAAATTTATTTACCATTGATAGGTATCTAATTTTGGTTTTATTTACAAACACAATGATAAGTTTCTTCGAGCCTGCAGGGTCTCACAAGTCTTAGCAGGTAAAGAGAAGACTCCTGTCCTGAAATACTGAACTGGTCCTGAGAGAGAGGGATCCATGCCTGTATGAAACCTCATGAACCAAGTGTCAGAACAAAGGGAGGGAGTAAATAAGGCTGCATCTGGGAGGGAGGTGGGGAGAAGAGGGGAGGGGAGAGGTGGAGAGGGGATGGGAAGGAGAGGGAAGGAGGAGGGGAGGGGCAGGCAAACCTGTGGAGAAGAGCTCCAGTGTGTTTTGCTGGTTGGTGCGCTGGGTCTGTGATGTGGGTGTGGTGGTGTAAGATATTCTTTCCTCCCTTCCACCTTCTCTCCCTTCCCTTCCTTCCTTCCTTTATTGAATTACGAAAACAACACATGCTTGTTTGAACCTGCATTTGTTACAACAAGCGTGTGTTGTTTTTGTAATTTAAAATAATACCAAAGGAAATAAAAGGTTTTCTCTCACCCCATCAGCAGCCCCTCTGAGGTAATCGTGTTAACAGACTGGTATGTGACCCTCCACACCTCTCCCTGCACTCACACAATGCGTGCCAGTGTGAGCATGTGAGGAATTGTTCCCTTATTATTTTGTGTTATTATTATTATGCCCATGACTCTGCAGCTTGCTTTGTTAACTTAATAATACATCATGCATATCATTTCAGGTCAATGTACGTAGATTAACTTATTCCTCTTCCCTTTAAAAACAGACAGTTTTTAAAGAAAGTAACAGGTCCACATGGTACAAAGCTCAAGCAGTACAAATGCATACGGTGAAACGTTTGTCTGCCTCCCACCCTAGACCCTCAGTCCTCTTCCCCAAAGGCACCAACTGTTAATAACAGGACATTAAGAAGGATTTTTCCTTTCTCCCTGGGATTGGTAAGTAGGGCCCAGAGCTAAGGACAAAGAGGTAAAATGACTCTACATTCGGGAGGCCTGCCAACATGTGGGGCTGAACATCTTACCCTGAGTTGAGTGGGCAAGAGCTGACTGACTGCCACTAGCAGGCACCCTGCCTAACTCCCTAGGATAAAAGAGGAGGGCTGGGGAAGGGAGAGAGGAAACCACTATCACGGGCCTTAAGCAGACAGGAAAGGCAGTTTTCTCTTGCACACCACGCCTCAGATCCCCCAGAGCCAAGTGAGCGGGAAGGTGAGAGAGGAAGAAAGGGGGCAGGGCACAACCATTAAAGGAATGACACAGCAATTAAAGATAGGACAAAAGCTGGTTAAAACCCAACTAGGTCCAAGATGGTGGAAGATTCAACTCCCGGTAGACCTTGAGCCTCCTTCTGTGCTCATTATAATATATTAGCATACTAAATGGCACGCCCACAGACAACTTGACAGTTCTGACTGGCCTTAAGAGGCCAAAAGGTGGGTGGTGGCCCAATTCCTGGGAATCCCCACCCCTTCTCCAAAGCAGTTGGATAATCCTCCCACTTGTTAGCATGTGAAGTCACTGAGCGCATAAAGACTAACAATCCCACACCCCGCGGCCTCTTGCCTCTCTCTCTGGCCTTTTGAGGTGGCCCATACTCCTATGGAGTGTGTATCTTCCAGAGTAAATCTGCTTTCACTCTGCTTCGGCTCACTCTTGAATTCTTTCCTGCGCAAAGCCAAGGACCCTCACTTGATGGGACTCGCCTGAGACCTGGGACATATTGTCCTCTCACACCTCAGTTTCCTGCAACAAAGGGTCCGAGGGAAAGACGGTGATTGGGGTTGGCAGTGGCACAGCCAGGACCCTAGTTTCCTGTGAGTCAGAAACACTGTTTTGAGACAGAAAGGAAGGGGCCAGGGCACAGCCATTCAAGGAGTGATGCAGGAATTAACATCAAAATGGTGGAGGATTCAACCCCCACTAGACCTTGAGGCTCAAGACAGCTGGAGATTTGACTTCTAGTAGACCCTTGAGCTTCATTATATGCTAATTGTAACATATTAGCATGGTGAATACATGCCCACAGGCACCATGACAGTTCCAAGGCTAATCATAAAAGGTCAAAGAGTGGGCAATGGCCAACTTCCTGGGAATCCTAGCCCCTTCCGCTGGCACAACGGCATCTCACGGCCATCCTTTTTCTCCCTCATCTTCAGAGACGGCCAGCACTCTGTCTTTGGAGTGTGTACCTATTTCTACTTTAACCTGAGCACCCAAACCCCACACCTTGTGGCCTTTCTCTTGCCTTCTGAAACAGCCTACACACTATGGAGTATGTCTCTCTCTAAATAAACCTACCTTTACTCAACTGTGGCTCCCTCTTGAATTCTTTCCTGCATGAAGCCAAGGACCCACACTCGGCAAGGCATGTCTCAGGGACTCAAACTAGGCCTGGGACACAGAACCTCCTCATGGCCCACATCCATTTTTCCTGCATCAGTTTCATGCAAGCAAAAGAGCCATGTGGCTGCCTCACCCCAGAGGGCAACCCCAACAGCAAAGGCTGTGGGATGTGCCACCGGGTGGGAGCTGAGCAGGGGGAGGAAGGCTGGTGAGAGCCGGATGGTCTCCCCAGGACATAGTGGAAGAGAAGGGCCTCGGAAGAAGCTGGGCCTACAGCCCTTGAAGCAGCCCCATTTGGACAATGGCCATACACAGGGCAGTGATGACCACAGTTTAGCCAGAAACTGTCCAGGAGAGGATTATCACTGTACTTGTGTGAATGAAGAGACCTCCATTTTTCACCCCAGATGTCTTCTCTGTCTGGGAAGCTCTGGACCATAGCTCTCAACTGGAATAGCGTCCCCTTAGAGGGTGTGGTTTGGAAATTTGTGGAGGTGGTTTTTGGAATTGTCACAATGACAGGGAATCATTCTTGGCATCCATGTCAGGGACTAGGGATGGGAGATGACCTGTATGCAGTGCACAAATGCTACCTTACTATAAAACTTGTCCCACACAACCATTCAGGGTTCTGTGCACTCATGAAAGTAAGAAACTTATACATGATTATCTGAGCCCAAACCAAACTATGTTTTAAATGTAAATATTTTTATAATTTCATTTTAATATTTAAGTGTATAAATATTAAATATAAATACAAAAACTATTTGCAATGTTTTAATATATACTGAATTTTATTTTGCAGTGATTACGGGTTGTGATTTAGCATGACCCTTCTCCAATAATCTTACACTCTTAGCAAGGGGAGACATAACACAGTGTGGCATTTCTGCTATAATCTCAGGATTTCAGTGAGTCTGTTAAAAGGTCTTAATAAACAGTGTAGATTTTAAATGGGCTGAGATGGCTGCATTTTTATTTTGGGTCCCTGATCATATTTTCCTCCTGCTCTGACTACATGTGCTAAGAAGGAAAGAGAATTCTAGTCTGTTGAGAACCTGAAATATGCCAAGATTGGCTAACTTGGAACCTTCAGGATCACTGGTTCTCCGTTTTATTCATGAGGAAAATAAGGCTTTAGTTCAGAATAAAGTAACCTTGAGTCATCCTTTTCTCTCTACCTCCTCCCCAACTCCCTTTACCCTCACATTTTGAACTTCAAATGTTCTTGTTTCTCTTTACTGCAAGGTATTCACCTTTTCTTAAAGTGACATCCTTCTTCTTTGGTGGTCCCTAAACTCTGGCTTCCTTTCAGTTACAAGCTGAATTGGCTCTGGCTTCTTTCTCTTTTGATTTTCATGTATAATTCTTCTACCATGGCTCTTGAATTTAACCTTCTCTTCATAAAAGTCAAGTTCCTTGACATTTCACATTTATATATAGGTAAGTTACTTATCTCCTCTAAGCCTAGGTTTTTCCATTTGTAAAACAGAAATAACAGTGACTTCATAAGCACTCAATAAAGGTTACCCGGGATGCCAATAAGGAAAACAGAATTTACAACCAGTGTAGACGCTGGAGCGGATCTATTCGGACCAAATGGTGTACTGCAATCCAGTGCTGACACTTACCACCTGGAGTTGGCACAGGCCCCACAAGTTAGAGGGCAAAGTCAACAGCATGACTCTCCTCAATTCAGACCAACTGCCCACAAATCTGGGGTTTTCTGTAACCCCTGCAGGTGCAATAATTCCTTATAATGACTTACAGAAATTAGGAAAATGCTAATCTTATGATTACAACTTTATTATAATGGATACAAATCAGGAACAGCCAAATGAAAAGATACACCGGGCGAGATCTGGGAGAGATTTCATGCCCTCTCCCTGTGGAACCAGGACACATCACCCTCCCAGAAGATCAATCTGTTCAACAACCAGGAAGCTCCCCTGGGCTTTGGGGTCTAGAATTTTTAAAGGAGGTCTGGTCATGTGATTAAGCCCAGTCTCTAGCATCCCTCCCCTCCCCAGAGGTCAGGAGGTTGGGCTGATCTCACAAGATTCAAAGCCCCAACCTTCTAACCACATGGTGGGTCTTTCCAGTGTGACCAGCTCCTACAAAGCTATCTCATCATGAGTCACCTCATCAGCATAAACTTATGTGTGGTTCTAGGGGCTCAGGAATAATAAAGACACTCCCCTCTGTGCCAGAAACCTGAGACAAAGACCAGATTCTTTATAGGACAGTCTCCAAAGCACAGTGTGAAAACCACTGACCGACAGAACAAACGCTACGCTGTTAAATCTATTAAAGCCTAAACAAATGATCAGTTCCAGGAGGGATCTGGCTTATTCACTATATTCCCCCAGTGAACCGCACAGTGCCTGGCATACAGTGGGGGGCCCCAACAGCGCTGTATGGAAGTGTCTCCTTAAACTCAATCATATGTTGTCCAGGACTTTTTTTTTCCTAGTTACTTTGAGCACCAACATGCGCTTTCCCTCCCCCACATCTAGCCTGTAAGCTCCTGAGGCTGGAGGCCTTTGTATCCTCTAACTGAGGGTGTGATAAATGTGGTAATTCTCCTTTATGAACAATCACAATGCTGGATGCTCAAAGAATGATTCACTTCAAATGGCACTGTAGCTTAACAAAAAACAGATATCACACATGATCTGGCCACAACACAAATAATGCCCAATGGCACTTACAGAAAACTATTTACAGTTAAATTTTTAATGTCTCTTGTTTAATTAAGAAAAGGCTATAAAAGGTTAGGGTGTATGGTGATCAATGCTTTAGAAAAAGGGTAAAGTGTCATCTGTGTTCCAAGAGATTTTTTTTTCCTTTTTCTTTTTCAGCTCTGTTGAGGTATGATGGACAAAACTGTGAGATATTTAAAACGTGCATCACGATGATTTAATATACATACACATTGTGAAAGGATTCCTCCCATCCAGGTAATTAATGCATTCATCACCTCATCTTTTTTTTTCTCCCCTTCTGATGAGAACATTTTAAGTTCTACTCTCTCAGCAAATTTCAACTATGTAATACAGTGTTAGCCACTACAGTCACCATATTATACATTAGATCCTCAGACCTTATGCATCTTACAATTAAAATTGTAGCCTTTTGCCAATTTCTTCCGATTCCCCCAGGCTCCAGCCTCCGGCAACCACTTTTCTACTCCAAAGGGATAGTTTTTGAAGCTGCCAGTAAATTTACATTTTATTACTAGATAAACTTGCTAACATTTCTCTCACTCCAGTGATGATCAGTGTGCTTGGTATGAAGACATCTTAGATGATGAGGAACTACGCTCTCTTTTCCTCTCTCTTGCCTCCCACTCCAACTATAAATATAAATGACTGTTATAACCATTTGGTTCTGAGAAAAAGATTTTTCCATAACATACTGCCCACATCCATGCCTATTTCCTCTTTGCTACCTATTTTGATTGTTTTGCCCAAACCTCCCACTTCCTATTTCTTCTCTAGCCTCTATTTACCATATTGTCTTTTGAAAATTACTACTAAATAGTCCAGTTTGCCGTCTTCATCATCTTTGACACATAGGCCTGCGGTCTTAAAGGGGTATTGTCAAAGAATTTAGTGAAAGTGATAAAAAGAGACAGAAAGTGACTAAAATTTAAGTATAAAAGAAACTAGTGTCCACCTCATACCCATTAGGAAGGCTGCTATTGAGAAAACCAGAAAATAACAAATGTTGGTGAGGACGTGGAGAAACTGGAACTTTTTGTACATTATTGGTAGGAATGTAAAATGGTGGAGCTGCTGTGGAGAACATTATGCTGGTTCCTCAAAAAATTAAAAATAGAATTATGATGCAATTCAGAAATTCCACTTCTGGGTATATACTCAAAAAAAAAAATGGAAAAGGGGGACTAGAAAAGATACTTGTACACCGATGTTCATAGTAGCATTATTCACAATACCCAAAAGGTGAAAGCAATCCAAGTGTCCATCAGTGGAAGAATGGATGAACAAAATGCGATGTATACATATAAAGGGGTATTGTTCAGCTTTAGAGAGGAAGGAAAGTCTGACATAAGCTACGGCATGGGCAAACCTTGAGGACATTATGCTAAGTGAATTAAGACAGCACCAAAGGACAAATACTGTTTGAGTCTACTTATACGATTGTGTAAAGAAAGAAAGAAAAAAAACATTCCCTGCCATTCCAGTTCTACAAGGATCCAGCCGTTAGCCATTGCAGTCTCCCACTGACAGTGCGCCTGAGAGGAATTCAGGATGGAGAAAAACAGGAAGCATTCCAGATTCTAGATATGGGCCTCTAGATAGTTAAGATAGTTATCTAAGGAAAAATTTCAGTGACCTCAGATTCTTGTGCCTTCTAAATACATAGAAAAGCACAAAAATCATCAACTTGAGATGTCTGTTCTTTGTGATGAACAATAATCTTTTGATGTTGACTACATGTTTTTTCCCAACCAAAAAATTCATATATATTTTGGCTCCCCCCTCTGCTTCTTTGGAACAGTTTCTCAGAGCTATCTGAGAGATGGCCTCCCAGGCTATAGTCCTCAGTAAGACACTGAGGAAACTCAACTCACAGTTCTTATGTTGTACTTTCGTTTTTTGAGGCAACAGATGTGATTTTATATGTCAACTTGACTGTGCCATGGGAGGTCCTGTTATTTGTTCAAACATTCTGGGTGTGTCTGTGAACGTGTTTTTGGATGAGATTAATATTTGGATCAGCAGATTGAATAAAGCAGATTGCCCTTCCTAATGTGGGTGGCTTGCATCCAATCAGTTGAAGATTTGAGTAGAATAAAAAGACTGACCCTCCTGTGATCAAGAGAGAATTCCTCCTGCTTGACTCTTTGAGTTGAGACATCAGTCTTTTCCTGCCTTTAGGCTCCTACTGAAACATCAGCTTTTCTTGGGTTGCAAGCTTGCCAGCTTTCACACTGGCTCTACACCATCAGCTCTCCTAAGTCTCCAGTTTGTTAGCTGAAGATCTTCAGACTTCTCAGCCTCCATAATTGCATCAGCCAATTCCTTGTAATAAATCTCTTTGTATCTCTCTCTCTGTATTTGTATCTGTGCATCTTGTTAGTTCTGTTCCTCTGGAGAACCCTGACTATTACATATGAGGTACCACCAGTAGTCAAATTCCTAGAGACAGAAAGTAGAATGGTGGTTGGTTACTGCTTAATGGGTAAAGTTTCAGTTTTGCAAGATGAAAAGAGTTCTGTGGATGGATGGTGGCGACGGTAGCACAACAATGCTAATGTTGCCGCTGAACTGTACACTTAAAAATGGTCAAGGCAGTACATTTTATGTTATATGCATTTTGCCACAATCAAAAATTTTTTAAGTTTAAAAAAACAACTAACAGTCTTACTTATCAAACATACCAAAGTTAGCTGTGATGACAGTAACCAAATGAGACAATGTAATTGCCTTTGTGTTATTTTCCAACCTCATCATCCATGGTTTGTGTTAGGAAATCTGGTATTGGTGGGAAGAATGGCAGACATCACCAGCCTTTGCTAATTTCTTGAGACTTGTTAAGTATGTATAAAAAAGAACAGTATCATTTATTCAAGAAATACTTCATGAGAAAATGCTCAACCAGACAGACCTCCTGGAGCTTAGGGTCCAGTGAAGGAGAGAGATGGTAAAAGGCAGATAGTACTTACAGACTGTGATAAGGGTAATGAGATAGAAAATAGGGAAGGAGGCCTACTTTGATAGGGTGAATAGGGAAGCTTCTCTGAGAAGTAGAGTTTTAAGCTGAGAACCGAAACTGAGAAAGAACCAGTTATGGAAACATTGGGGGAAGAGCATTATAGGAAGAGGGAACAGCAAGAGCAAGAACACAATAATTCCTGAACTACTTAAGAATGTGGTACTTACGTGCAGTTGCTTACCTTAAATGGTACTGAATGAAGCTTTCAGAATAATGAAATAGAAGATGTGATGTTTTTGGCTATAAATTAAGAGGCTAATGTTCTGACATAACTAGATTTTTTTAAAGAAATATTTTGAGGATAAATGCTTTTACAAAGGAAAAAAATCCCTAAAATAAATAGTTCTTAACAATGTGAGCATGTGTTGATTTTTTATCAATTAATTATATACATTATGGGTTGACCATTTTAAAGAAGCCTTATAGATAATCCTTTTAAACTGAGAAAATTGGTCTCTAATTTAGCTTCTTGATAAACTCATATATGGTGAATGGATTTGCAGTTGTGGTCCTTAGACCAAATTTGGTATTAGAACAACTGATGTAACATGTTTTAAATCAGAGTCAAAGAGTGGCTTTGGGAGAACAGATTTCTTGAATGCTGGAAAGTGTGGGAGAAGGGACCCCTGAGCTCACTCTGCTCTCCTTTGCTGGCCTTTGATGATGCAGGAGTGAAGTCAAAAACTGAAAGAGACTGACATCTGTAGTTCTTTAGTTATAAGTGCACAGGGTGATTAAGTTCTTCCCGAATAGGCCTTGAGTGTGACGGAAATTATGGTGTTACAAGGACTGAGCTTTCCACTCTCGGCAAGACCCTACACTGAGGGGACAGTTGTGCTAAAGGATGTTCCCCCACTTAGAAACTCTGGGGGCCAAGGGAAATACCACGTGTGGCCATCTTGCTTCCACCAAGATTTTTTTCTCGTTTGTTTATAAATTAGGACCTTAATGTAATTTATAGTTATAATCTACAGCCACCATATTTCCACATATATAGAGAGGCACCATGAAGTGATGAGTAGCAAGGACAGCCAAATCTCTCAGTCAAGTATCTCTGGCAAGACTTTGGGCATAAGAGCTGGCATCAGTCAGAACTCTTGAAATTATGAGTGACAGAAAACTAAGTCAAACTGACATTAAATAAATATTTATTTACGCATAGACATACAAAGAGATGGTTCAAACGTGGCTCATTCAGGGTTCAAAGAATACTGCCAGGTCACTTTGTTTCTTTTGTCTTAATCATTTGCTCTGCGTTTCTCCGGTTCGGGCCCCCTCTCCCTGAATCACAGCAAAGATGGCCCTGAGAGTTCTCGACTTACGTGAGGACTGTGAGCATTGTAATTTTATTAAGTCCCTGCACCCATCGCCAACTCTGATAAAGCTGTCTGGTGCTGAATTAAGCTCTGTGAGTCTGAGCCATATTGAAGTGGGATTAGGTGATTGACAGCTTCACCCGGTCTGGGAGATGCAGGCACTGAATGGAAAAGGGGTTACCCCCATTAGAAGAATTGGAAGGGGAGCTCTGAACAGGCAAATGGTTGTCTGGTAGACAGAGAAACCTAGATATTGCTTCTTTGAAGGAAAAAGGTTAAAGAATGTTGTGCCTTTTTATAAATTTATAGATATAACTGAAGCTACTTACCATAGTGATCAAGACTTTGAGACTCTCCTCCAAACACTGAATTTATATTTTAATAGCCACTTAAAACCCTTTAAAGTATCAAGTTGCCTAACTTCTGAAGATCAGTTATTCAAATAGTTAACCTTTCCTGAATACCTACAGTATGATCTGTTAAATCCTTTACATATATTATTATAACACCCTATTAAGAATCATTATTTCTATTTCACAGATGAGGATACTGAGGGCCAGAAAGGCTAGGTAATTTGCCCAATGATGCACAACTAGAAGTGATGAAGTGTGACTGGGGCCCAGATTCGCCTACTTTGAAAGCCCATAGTCTTCCAATTTCATATTACTTCTTTGGTTCAACTTGTTTGCTCACAAGTATTTGAGGATTTGAGCTGCAGAGGTACAGAGGATGTAGAGGAAGGAAAAAGCAATGGAAGTGTGTTGGCAACCTATTGAAAGAGTGTTAATATTCTTAATATGGAGAAAGTCATTAAAATCAAAATGATGTTTCAAAAAAATACAAGAAGGAGAATTAGACAGTTCAGAAATACAAATGACTTTTAAATTTATGAATAAATGTTCATCGTCACTGGTAGTCAAAGTCATACAAATTACAATAGCAATGAGATGTTAGTTTTGCAGGACTAAATATACTATGATTTTCTTTCATCTCCCTTCCTTCCTTCCTTTTTTCTTTCTTTTCTTTCTGATCCTCTAACTTTGAAATCTTTTATTAGTCCTTTTGTTCCCCTTTCTGGGGGATTTATCCAACTTTATCGTTTAACCTTTCTATTGAGTTTCTTGGATTTCTGCTGTAAAAATTAGTCTTTACACACAACTAACTTTTGTCTTTGTTGATTCTTTCTCTTATCTTTGTTTTTCATTTCATTAATTTTTGTTTATGTCTTTCTTATTCCTTCTTGCAACTTTCTTTGGATTTAATCTATTATTCTTTTTTAAATTTCTTAAGTTGAAAATTAGTCTATTGATTTTATGGCTCTAGGCACAGTATGGCTTTCACTCCACATCACAGGATTTAATAGGAGATATTTTCATTGTTGTGCATTTCTAAATGATTTCTAATTTTTCTTCTTTGACCCATAAATATATAGAAGTATATCTATTTTTTTACTTGTCATAAAATTGATTTATCATTTAATTGCATTAAACTGAGAAACTGTGTTCTCTATTCTTTGATTTGTGTTGAAACTTGCTTCATGGCTTTTCATAGAACCCATTTCTAATGCTGGACTTGTTCTTGCAAATAGTGAACACTCTTCAACTGCTGCTTTTTTTTTTTTTTTTTTTACTTTTTTGTATATTCATCAAATAAAACTTGTTAATTTCACTGTTCAAATATCCTGTACATTTACTGAATCCATTTTAGATTAAAATTATTGGCTTATATTTTTCTTCCTAACAAGCAAATACTGTATCATGCCTTAAACTCATCTGAGTTCCAAGTAGAAAGCCACAATTTTTAGAGGGGAAAAAAGAAACAGTTCTACCTAGAATCAAGCAGACAGATGTGACTTTATGCTGTCTCCGTTTGCAATTTTTTTCCATAGTTTACCATTTAGCTAACTGTGTAGTCCTTTGTCAGTTCTGGTTTTATGCTGGGGTCCTCAGTCTACTCCCTGCACTGTTGGTGCCCCGACAGCCATGGACACCAAGGAAGGTAGATATCCCTAGGGCAGCCAGCACCTTCAGTGTGTCCTTACCTTCCCAGACTCTTCCTCCAGCTTCATTCCTGGTTTTAGAGAATTTTTCCTATTTTCATATAAGTTTAAAAATTCATTTTAAATGGAATTTCAAAATATTTCGTCCAGCATTATTAGGTGTTTTGCAGTGGGAGAGTTTCCACTAGTTCACACATCTCTCCTCCCTCTCTCTTTTCCTGCCAGTGTCCTGGTCTAAAAACATTTTATGACGTAAAAGGGCTATCATCTGTTCTTCTCTTTCCTCTTTTCTCCAATTCCCTGCTCAGTTTATTATATCTTTTTTTTTTTTCTGGTTGCTTGTGGATAAGGAAGAGTACTTATGTATTTTTTTTACAAAGTGTTGAAGAGGATAAAGAGGTGGGGCAAACTTAGTAGCCAAACAGCAACAGAAGGAACTGTTGTCCAGCTTTGTAACCAAAATATGTGGTAAGTATATATCTCCTATAGCTGTGGCTGAAAATGCATCTTCTTGGGCCCTTTCAGACCTACTGAGTCAGAATCTCAGGACAGGGGTGGGGAATGAAGCCTGAGAGTTGATATTTTAACAAGTTGTCCAGGGGGCCAGGATGAACGCTGAGGTCTGGGAACCATGGCACGGACCTTTGATTACTCAGTAGGGTGAGCAGTAAGAAGGGATGGAGCAACTACCTTCTTCTAATTGGATGTAGCATGGATAGATTATTAATTGCACTTTCCATCCAGTTACATTAATGTGGCAGGTAAGAAACATTCCTCCCAGACTCTGGGGAAAGCTTAACAGTAAATACCAGATTTTGGCAGTGTGGTTTATCCCAAGTAATTTTTAGTGAGAATTTGAGTGAAGGTACCTAGAGGTTACGATGGTTATCTCTTCAAACCAAACACCTCTGGTTCATCAAATAAACATTGCTAAGCTCTATTCTTTCCCATTCAGCCTCACTGCCACCGCTGGGGTCCATTTGTTTCAAGCAGAGGATTTTTTAACTTCCACATAGTTAGAACTAGATGCTTCCTGCCTTACTCAATTCATAGTTCATGTCACTGCTTAAACTATGATCAAATTGATCACATATGATCCATTGGGTTGTCTAGTGGTGACCCAATTTGCTTATAAGATGAAGTCCAACTTCTTCATTTGAGATTCTCCAGCCATTCAAGATTCTTTATAATCTTTTCCTCTTTCTCTGACAATACCTTCTCCCACTTTCCAAAGATAGCCCTCTCACCTGGCTGGTCTCACTGTCTCTACGTGCTTTTCAGGACTCTATGCTTTCTATCAGTCTTCTTTGTGTATCCAAATCTAAACTAGCATTCAAAGGGAAGCTTATGTGCTACCTTTTTCTCTGGCTCAATTTTCTCCTTCACATTGCAGATCTGTCACTCTAAAAAATGCTCACTGTTTTCCCATTTCCTGAAGGTTAATGTGCAAGCTCTTTCCCCTCCAATACCACATAGCCTCACTTTCTCTTTCTGGTCTTATCTCTACAAACTACTTTAAGTACTTGACCTTAGACACAGTGAACCACTTTCTGAGTCAGTCTTGCCACGCACTTCAGCTTTCTGTACCTTTGTACTTGCTATTCCCTCTGCCAGATACCACGTGCCCTTTTCTCAGCCTGAAAAATTCTTGCATATCCTTCAAGAAGCACTTCAAGCATTATCTTCCCTGTGAAACCTCCCTGATCTCTCCCAGCCAAAGCACTCTGCCCCAGAGTACTCTGAGTCTAAATATCCTAAACATATGCCTGATTGTGTTGTAATTCTTTATGCATATGTTTGTCTTCTATACTTGATGTGAGTCCATTGCTACCCAGGACCTAGCAGGGTACTGTTTATCCCATAGTTGTTCAGTAAATGTTGTTGAATGACCGAATGCTGTAAACTGTATTGCCAGTATCTCAACTCCAAGAGCTCTTAGTGCTTTCACCAATCATTCTGCTCAATTACCTTCCATTGTTTTTCCACTGTTGGAAGACTGTTCTGCATTCCAGTAAGATTAATTGGAGATGCCCTGACCAAGGTATTTAACTCTTCCAGCCTCAGTTTCCTCATCTGTAAAATGGGGAATAATAATAATACCTCAATCAAAGTGCTGCTGTGTGCAATGAGATAATGCATTAAAATACTTAGCCCAATGCCTGCCACATAGCATATACTCAAAGTGGGAGAACAGTCTGTAAACTGTTATATTCTACATTTATTACATTTTTGCCTAGCTGTCTCAGGGCTGTTATGAAGATTATATGAGAACATACATGTGAAACCATGTTGTAATACAGCATGCAGTTACCTTTATTTTCACCTTCTCCCCAACTAGGTTAGAAGCCTGTTTCAGCCTTAACATGTTAAGCCCAATCCTCAGCAAGATGCACCAGCCTTCCTCAGTTCAGATTCTTTTACTGTCTCCTCCACTTTCTTCTCAGCACCAGTCACAGGGTTATGCCCATGGTAGGTGCTTGGTATATATTTAAAGATACTAACTGCTGTAGAATTAACAAGGCCTTTAGCTGAAAGCGAAGCCTTCTGCATTCTGTTTGATGTTTGTGTAATTTGATTTAAGCATTTTGCCTTGGTCAATTCACTCCTGGTATTTTGAAGATACCATATAATTATATTAGGCTTAGTTTGCTTTGTGGTAGGACCATTTCTGCTTTTGGTATGGATACAGGGAGACAGCCTTAGCTAATAACCTAGTTTGCTTTTTTTTAATCTTACTAAAGATATAAAGTATGTTTATATAACTCTTCAACTGCAGAATGACCGAAAAAGTGCTTGATTTAGGTCCTTTCTGACATTAAGGTAATTTCTATATATCACCAAGATGTGTTTTCCAATTAGAATTTAAGGTATGGTTATAAAACACGTTTTAAAAATAAACAAAGGGTAAGGCTCTCAGGTACTAATTGGAAACACAGGTACGGTTACAATGAATCCAGACAGGTGTCAGTTCCCACAATCTCCAGAATACGTACTCAATTTCTGAAAAGGGTTTGAAGCCGCGTTCTGGGAAAGCGAAATATAAGATTAGGCCATCAACCAAGAAACGAAGACTTAGAATAAGTATTTGAAGAGTCACACCATCAAATGCTCCTGGAACCCTCAAGCATTTCCTGGACTCCCCAGCGTTCACAGGACTACGGGGAACGACTAGAGGCCGGCCTGGGGAACCCAGGTGAACAGTCGCAGGTGAGGGCGAAGAGGGCGAGCGCGCGGTCCCGGAGCCAAGGGTCCGCAGGAGAAGCGGAGCGGCCGGCCAGGCCCAGTGCTCGGCCCGGTGCTCCTCCTGGCCGGCTCCGGCCGGGCCTCCGAGGGCGAATGCCGGTTCCCCTCGCCCCCGTGGGCCGGGCCGGGCCGGCCCGACACCGCAGAGGCGGCCGCGCCGGGGGAAGGAGTTTCCGGCGGACCCGGCGCGGAGCTGCTTCCTGTCCCCCACGCCGAGCAGCCTCACGCAGCCCGCCGGGAGCGCGGTTCGCCCCGACCCCTTCGCCGAGCCCGACAACGCCCCCGGCCCCATGCAGTCCCGGTTCCTGCTCCTCGGGGCGCCCGGCGGCCCCGGCGGCCCGGCTGCGCGGCGCGTGCGGCTGCTCCTGCGGCAGGTGATGCGGGGTCGACCGGGCGGCGACGCGCGGCGGTCGGAGGTCAGGCTGGTGCACGCCGAGGCGGGGGCCGACACAGGTAACCTCGGGCGCCCCCTCCGCCCTGCGGTCCGCGCGGGGCCCCTGCGCTCCGCCGCTCCCCCCCCCCCCGCCCCCCGCAGCCTCTGCTGCTTCGCTTGTGAAGGAGCGCTGTGCGGGGAGCCGGGGGATAGAGGCTCTGGTCTCCACCTCGTCGCTAACTGCTGTGTAACGCGGGGCTGCGCGCTTGCCCTCTCTGAGCCTCATTGTGTACCCCGAGGATACTGAATTTAGATTTCTGATGACCTGGAATAGTGCGTCCTTCTTCCCCCACTGTTGCTTTCACCCTCGGAATTCTGACTTGGATTATAGTCCACGCAGAGATTAATGCAGCAGCCCTCAGAGGGCTTTGAAAGCTAGACTTGACCTTGCTCGCTGAGTCCCAAGGGCCTGGAAGTCAGTCTGTGCCTTGTTCCAGCCAGGGCTAGTGGCAGCATAGAAGTGTACATTCTCGGCAAAGAACCCATCATTAGGGTTTAAATGTATCCACTAGCCTTTCCAAGTTTTACAGGAGTTTTCATCTCTCGCAGGTTCACATCTTAGAGCTGAGAAACCCTCACAACTTGATTTAATTAAAACCCCTGTCTCTACAATTGAGGTAACGTAGACCCAAAAAGGGAAAAGTGACTTGCTGAAGAGCACACAGCTAAGTAGTGACTATAGTCAAATCACATGCTCTGATTTCTAAGCGCAGTATTTCTTGGCTCTACCTGAACTGATTTTAGGAGTCTGTGTGTGTGCTGGAGTTAGAGCATTTGTGCTGGTTAAGGTCAGGGATGTATGTTGTTGCTTCTCTTGAATGGCAAAGTGATGCTAGGCAAGATTTTGTCACTGTCTTTATTGCTTAGAAAAGAGATTTCCTCCATGAAGTTGCTAGTTTCCTTGTTCCTGTTACCACCAATAATTTTCCTCTACAGAAAATGAGAGAGTTTAAGTCTTTTATGTTTCATTCATTCATTCACGCTTTCTTCCATCCGTTGAACAAACTTTTTTTTTTTTTCCCTGTATAGAGTTGTGGTGATTTCAGCATCTGCCCCTTTATCAGTGATTATGCTTCTAGGTTGACTGTTCATTCGTTTGTTTTTTTATTCTTTGAGTTTTCTGTTTGGTTGTTGCTCCTTGGTCCTAGAAGGCAGAGAGTTCAAGAGAAGTGTAGCATAATCTATAACTTGGGCTTTGGAGTTAAACAGTCTGGGTTGGAGCCCGTTTCTGTACTGTCTAGATAGGGGTATTTGAGCGTAGGTTACTTAATTTTGTGTTCCAGTTTTCTTAACTGTAAAATGAGAATAAGGATAGTATATTTGATAGGGTTGTTGTGATGATTTAATTAGTTCATATAATTCCTGGCACATATTAATGTTCAATAAAAGTTGGCATCTTTATTGTTCTTAGTACATATATTTTCAGCTATGTGAGATTTATTTTGTTTCCTTGGCTTTAGAAGAAGTGAAGCCAGTTCCTTTTAGGTTTAGAACTGTCAAAACTATGTAGGTAGGCTGATGGAGCAGGGTTAATTCATGTGAACATTAAAAAAATAATAAAAATTGTTCTTTGTACATGAGTGGTACATGTTGATTATAAAAACATTAGAAATGTCCTAAAAATTTGTGTTATGTCCAGCAAATCAAACTATAGGCCTTGCTTCAAATGTGAGATTCATGAATATATTACAGACAACATATTAACTTCTTAGACTCAGTCATTGACTCTGGTAGGATCATAGCACGAGAAGTAAATGATGTTAACCCCACTGGCCTTGCTGCCACGAAGATCACAAGGTTGAAGGTATGGGGACTGTGGATAAATGCAGGTGGAAACTCACCAGAGATCTGGACTCAAGTGAGAACAGCTTTGAGCCAGGTAAGCTGAAGGCAAGCCCTGGGCTTCCCTGGGACATAGTATAGGCCATCAAGGTTGGAGTGTCCCATTTTGAACCAGAGGTCATACACAGACAAATGTAAACCATAAATAGCAGCATGCCGTAATTAATTACAGTTTAGGCTGGAAAGATGCTCTCAGCTGCACTCACACATGTGACCAGTAACTCATCTCCTCTGTGCTTGTAGTTGACCTTGCTTCCTAGTAGTTTGGAAAAAGAGCAGCAAGGTACATAAACAATAGATACAAATTATCTACTATTCTTATCTCTCCTGGACTGTATTATGTCTTATTGATCTTTATATTCCTTTTTGTGCCTGTCAACTCTGTGCACCTAATAAGCATTTGGTGACGTATGTTCCAGTTCATACAGAGAAGGAGTGGGAGAGGCTGGAATTGCCTTGTTGGCTTTCAAGGTAGGAGCTTTATAAAGCCTGAGAAGCAGAGGGAAGACAGGGTCATTTTGTTAAAAAAAAAAAAAAAAAATCCCCAAACCCACTGCTTTTTATCCTTTGCTATTAGGTAGTCTAAGCACCCATAATCTGTAAATTCTTTACGTCTCTTTGCACTTCAGTTAGTTGTATTGTCCCTTGGTTTGAGGAATAAAGAGTGACAAGGTTAGCTACTGCAAAGAGTTTTCAATAAAGATTGCTGTAGTGTTTTCACAGATGAAGGCAAATGAGTTCAGTAGGGCTCCGATGTTTAACAGACTCAGTTATACAAGAGATCAAGATCAAATGAAAAATCTGGAAACAACTCTGCATAAACCCACTGTGACATGTTTCATGCTGTCCTCTTATACCATTATTAAAGCGATTCACAGTTTTATCTGTATGAGATAAGTTTATTTACAGAAATATTTAAAAATACTTTTTATACAAGAAATGAATGTTCATTGTAGAACAATGAAAAGTACAAATTCCCTAAAACATAAGCCTTCCGTGCAAATTCATAATTGTCACCTTTTTTGTGTTAATACTATCAGATTTTGTAAACTGTATGTTTACATAAATACATATTTCATTTTAAAAATAGGGTCATGTATGTTTTATAATTTATTCTTAGCCATGGTTGTTAATGTGTTAACATAGTGATAAATATTGCTGTACATGATCATTTTAAATAGGCATTAAGTTCATATATTTACCCATATAATTTCTTTTGCCAGTTTCCTATTCTTAGATATTCAGGTTGTCTATTTTTAAATATATAATAACAGTGCAATAAACATCTATCCATATGTGTTTTTGTGATTTTAAAATTATATCCTTGGGCTATAACAGAATTAATGACTTTGGGGAAGGGAAATACAGAACTCCTGCTTCAGTTGAGAAATATGATATAAAGGGAAAACCTATTGTGTGTGCAAGTCTTAGCTCTGTATTTACTAGGTATTAAACTGTGGGGAAATTATTAACTACTCTGAACCTGCAGCAGGCTATTTTGACCCTGAGGACATTGTGACTCTTAGATACCAAAGAATTTAGCAGTAAAATCCTGGAACAGTTGTATCCTAATAAATTGTTAGTAAGACCCATATTAGGAGCGTGCAGACCAACCTGGAAAGTGCTGATATATTTGGTTTTCTCTTGAGTCTAACTTTTATATATAAAAAAATGGTGACACTAAAGTAATTCTTAACCAGAGGTGATTCCCCTCCTGCAGGGGACATTTGGGAGTGTCTGAAGGCATTCTTGATTGTCATGACCAAGAGGAAGGGTACACTACTGGTATCTAGTGGGTAGGGGCCAGTGATGCTGCTAAACACTCTACAATGCACAGGACAGCCCCGCACAAAGAAGAACCACCTGGCCCGAAATGTCAGTAGTGCTGGCTGTTGAGAAACCCTGCACTAAACCAACTTCTTCGTCAGAGCGACAAGTCCTTGAATTGTGAGTCCATTTCAGAGTTAATTGTCCTAAAGTGTGTATATTCATTAACATAAGCACATTTTAGAAGGGCTACCACAGATGTGCCTGAAATATGTAACTGAGAAAAGCATTTTTGAGACTGGTAAAGATCTTGACAATAGAACAGCCTTGAGATATTTGAGGAAAATGCCCATCTTTCTCATGGGTTAGCCAAGAATTAGATAAAAACTATCAGTCATATAAAAATTCAAAGACTAACTAGAAATTATCAATATAAAATAAAACTCTACAATACTGCAAAATTTGTTACTGGTTAATACTGAAGAAAGAGCACAATCTTTCTGATAACCAATCCATGCTGATGGCCACAAAGGAAAACAGAGTGGTGAAATTCTACATGGACCAAAAATGTGATTGATAAATCAAATCACTATAAAATAATACTGTAAATAAAATAAAAATAAAAATGTGCTCTATAAAAATTGATCAAGACGTTCTTTTGGCTTAATTTTGCTCTAAATGCTAGTTACTTAATGCAAACTTATGAATGCTAGTATTATTCTGATGAAAATGCTTTTCAGAATATCCTCAGGGTCAAAATGTTCTGTATTCCTCTCTGAGCATGTATCTTCATTGTTAAATAAGGATAGTTAACACTTGCCCTGCCTACCTTTACCTTACAAAGATTGTCATATTTGTTAGGAGTCATTAGATTTTAAGTGACAGAAATGTGCACAGAAAAACTATTGATTCGTTCACATAGGTGGGAGTTCCAGTGGGTTCAGGCCTGACTAGATGCAGGATGTTCAAATATCTTTAGGGCTTGGGCTCTCTCTGCCTTTCCCCAGGATGCCCCCGACTCTCCACTCTCCCTTTATTGGATTTACTCTTTGCTGTATTGGTTTCACTGTCTGGCAGGCTTTCTTCAGGTGGTAGCAGTGATGGCCTCACTGTCAGCCCCAGACTTTGATTGTCCTTACAATTCACAATGCCATAAGACAGAACATGTTTTCCTATGAGCTCTAACAAAAATTTTGGCAAGAACTCATTGGCCAAGCTTGAATCATGTGCCCATCTCTAAAACAATCACTGTGGCCAGCGAGTGGAATGTTCTGGCAAGGCTTGTGAAAGGACTCATTTCTGGGAGTTTGAGTGCAAGGGTAAATGTTGGGATGAGTGGTTTAAACTCTACTCCAACCAAATGAGGTGGGTTCTCCACTGGAGAGAGCGGTTCAGTTGTCAAAGGGGAAAGAATATTGGGCATGTAAAACAAAACAGCTGTCCACTAAGAATCGAGTGACCAATGTCCAGACAGGTTTACACAATTAAGTGTTGTATAAAAGATACTATTAATTATTATCTTAAATATAGAAATTATTTTCCTGTGAACCTTTGGCAAATCCCTTTAGGTTAGGATCATTGCAAGTGATAAAGTCAAGCCTTGTTACTTTAAATGTGGCCTTAAATTTGATTTCATTGATAAGGTTTTAACTTTTACATTCTTTTCAGGGTTTTTAATTTTCAATTCCATATTTTCCATGCTTGACTAAAATATATAACTTAATTTATTAGTAGTAGTTGTGTGACAGTTTGTGTACCGTACAGGGGTTTAGGCTAATCTGAGTTATGTGTGGGCGCTTTGCGTTATTTGTGATAATAAATGTAATTGAATGTTAAGCAGCATATTCTATAACAACTTGTATTTGCTTGTTGACTCATTCTTAGTTATTGTAAAAATTTCCATTATGAGTAGCTTATATTATTAACTAAAATATTTTTTAAAAAGTGATTGTACTTATTTAAAATATTTATTTGGTTTATTTGAAGAAAGGCATATATTAATTTCTTCTGCCTAAATTGTGTTACCTGGTGCACTATGATAAGTATTTTTATTCTTCTTTAGCTTAATATTTATACTACTTCACTTAAATGAATCCTTTACAAATAAATGACTTGATTTCTGAGTATTTTGGAAGATGGGCTATTCTCAAAGTATGCAGAAAATCAGTGAGTGAGGGCTTAAAACAATACTTAGTTAAGAAAACAATATCCAATTAGAAACCATAATCATTCGTATATTCATTTATCAAATGTTTGGTTTGAGGTATTCTTTTTGGCACTAGGGGATACAAAGAGGATTAAAACATAGGCTTTGCCAACAAAATGCTATACTCTTAGAGACTCAACTGTGGTCTTCAAACATTTTTCTCACTTATCTCCTAAAAGGATTTTGCAAATTTGTACCCCTTTATACATTTTTAGTTTCATATCTCGAAATTTTCCTGATAAGGATAAGTAGTTGCAGAGCGTGGTGTTTCCACTGTGTTGTACATATTGACATTTAAAACAAAAAATTGTTACAGTTCTTTTTGAAGTGTATCTTTTAAATGGAATCAGAATATCCTAGTAATTTGTTAGATACTATCTCTATCAGAAAGTATCAGAAAATTTACATTATTTTGGGGGAAGGTATAGCTCAGTGGTAGAGTGCATGCCTAGCATGCACAAGGTCCTAGGTTCAATCCCCAGTCCCTCCATTAAAGAAATAAACAAATAAAGCTAATTACCTGCCCCCACAAAAAGAAAATTTACATTATTTCTTTATTGAATTTGTATTTCAATTATACTTATTCCTCATAATTTTATCTTAATTTTTTTATTCTGAAAGTTTTATCTTTATCATATTTTCTGCAACAAAAAGTGTCCAAATGTTAAAATGTTTCTATCATTACAATTATTAGAATACAGTTGTTCAAAAGAACATCAATATAGTCCAGATTTTCTTAAAAACTAAAATTTTGTGGAAACACACCTGTTAATATCACTTTTCCCCAGTTGAATATAAATTGCTGTAATTAATATTCCTAATTATATTTTATTGCTAGAATATAAAGACTTTTTATATAGCAATATCACTTAATTCTTTGCAAGCTTTCTAAGTTATAAGCCACAAATAATATGTTGATTTGTTATCAAAATGACATATATTAGGAGCTGTGTTGGCTTTTTTTTTTTTTAAGGCAATGTAGAGCTTTATTTATTTATTTACTTATTTGGTTGGGGGAGGTAATTAGGTTTTTTTTTTATTCTTGGAGGAAGTACTGGAAATTGAACCCAGGACCTCATGCATGCTAAGCATGTGCTCTACCGCTTGAGCTATAACCTCCCCCCTCAAAATGATATTTTTAATGGCATTAAATCAACTGGCAACTTGATTATAGCCTTTTTTCAAGTTGTTTGGAGCAAAGAACTGGAAACCATGTGACTTGCAAGTGAAGTCAGTGACCCAGCCAGGAGAATGATTCTGCCTCACTTTCTGGAAGTTCACTGAAAAGGCTTCACCAAAATTTATCAAATGACTGTGGTGGTTTTCTCATTAGAGGCTGCTTTCTGCTTATTTATTCTAATATGCTCAGAAAGAGTTGTTAAAATAAAACTTCCATTCAGCATACCTTTGCCAATACAATATTCGTTGAGAAAATTCTTTTACCTTACCCCATATTTAAATACTTTTTAAATCAAATTCTTAGTTTTCATAATTAACAAAGGGAGGTTGTACTGTCAATTGAATCAGCCAAATTAGACTTTCTGACAGAAAAGGTATTTTTCAATTCAATTCAAATGAATGTGTTAATATATTTTAAAGAATGTTATGAAAACCACTGAAAAATAAATTATGGGACGTATTTTGAAGGCTAGTTTACTAAATTCAGTAAAGGAATGCAAGGATAAAGGACTCTAGTGGTTACATATTTAAAGGATTTCATAATATATGATAATGCAGGTTAGTGTTAGGGGAGGGCACATGGAAGTGAGGATCTGAAAACTGGTCCCCTTCAGACTGTCATGCTCTGTCCCCTTGGAAAGTGTTTATGTACCCTGATTTGAAGACTCATTCTAGAGGAGCCATAATGAAAACAGTGAAGTGTGAGAATTACCATTATAGAAGAGTGGGCCAGATACTATGCTAGCAGAAAGATGGAAATGGAGTGACCGATTCTTGATGGAGGTGGAGATCATGCAAAAGGAAAAGTTAGGGTAGGTTCAGCGGGGAGATGAAGATATCTGAGGAGTAGTCCTGTGAAGAAAAAGCAGTGTTCCTTCAGGGCCAGGGGAATAAAGCATCAGTTGCTGAGATAGGAATATGAGAGGTAGAGCTGGTTGGAGATGGCTGGATGACACACACAGAATATAGAGTTCTGTTTTTCTCATGTTAAAGTTGGGGTGTCTCAGGAATATGTACATAAAGTGTCCAGTAGGCTACTCACAGATATGAACTCAGGAGAGCCATCTGAGCCAAAGTAGATATTTAAGAGATTAATTATATGCAGGTCAAAGGTAGGCAATTGATATGGATTAGATGACTCAGTAAAGTGTACTATGGTAACCACCAAGAATGTCCACCGTTAAAGCATGGAGGGCCAGTGCCTCACCCACATGAATGTCATTTTGCTCTTTGCCTGCAGCAGGCATGGCTAATTGATCACTGCCCTATCTTAATGAGTTCAATTTCCACTGTGATTTCTTCTTTAGGTTTCTTTTTAGAAGCCTGTTGCTTGATTTTCAAATGTTTAGAGATTTTCCAGTTATCTTTTTGTTATTGAGCTCTAGTTTAATTCCATTTTGATCAGAAGGTATACTTTGTATGATTTCAATCCTTTGAAATTTATTAAAACTTACATTATGGTCCACCCTGAGATCTACTTTGGTGGATGCTTCATGAGCATTTAAAAAGAATATGCATTCTGCCATTGTTGGATGTAGTGTTCTGTAAAGTTTAGGTTGAGTGGCTAATAATGTCTTCAGGTCTTTCATCTTTACTTCTACACTTGGTCTTAGTCAAAAGGTCAAGAAGCCATTGTCCTTACTTCTATATCCTTCTGTTTTTTTCTCCTGCTTTCCATCACTTACCGAGAGAGATTAAAATATCCAGATATGACTTTGAATTTGTCTCTTCCTACTTTTAGTTCTGTCAGCCTTTGTTTTGTGTTTATTCCCCAGCCCCCTCTTTGCCAGGTCACCACCATAGGCTTGCTGTGTCCCTCCACAAAGTGTCACAGCTCCTTTAGGAGTCTTTCTAAACACAGTCACTCTCTGTGCATGCTCTCTCCTTGCTCCCTCAGGCCTGGTAGTGGTAATGGCTTTCTAGTCCCAGGGTACTGCACCATCCTTGCTGGTTTTCCCAAACTCTGCACACACCTTCATAAATGGTTCCTTTATTCTCTCCTCGATTACTTGATTTGAACATACGATCAGTTTCTTGCTGGGGCCCTGACCAATAAGGGATATATTTATGAAAAATATTTC
Source organism: Camelus bactrianus (assembly GCF_048773025.1). Classification (NCBI taxonomy): domain Eukaryota; kingdom Metazoa; phylum Chordata; class Mammalia; order Artiodactyla; family Camelidae; genus Camelus; species Camelus bactrianus. The sequence goes on from NC_133552.1 coordinate 20,684,657, forward strand.
AGTCAGTAGGAAAATCCAGTGCAAAAGCCTGAAATGAATGTATGTCTGACATGTTCAAGGAATAGTGAGGAGACCAGTGTGACTGGAGTTGAGTAAGTGAGGAGGTCACTAGTAGGAGATGAGCTCCTAGAGGATATGGGGGAGCCAGGTCAGAAATAGCCTTTTAGGCCATTGCAGAGATGAGGGTTGAGCAGAAGACTGGTGTTACTTGATTTCTGTTTTCTTATATCACTGTGGCTGCTCTTTTGAGAATAAACCATACTGTGTAAGAGCTGCGACAGGAGATCTGTTAGGAGGTAAGAGATAATGCTGTTTAAATGAGAGAACGAATTTAAATAGTAATTCCCTAACTGTCTTGGGTCAGCATTGGGGTAGTAGAGGATACAGTGAGAAGTGGGCAAACTAAATATATTTTAATGATAGAGTCAGTAGGATTTTCTGTTGGGACGTGAAGGGGAAAAGTTAAGAATGACTGATACCATATATAGAAAACCCTGAAGACTCCACACAAAAACTACTAGAGCCAATAAACGAATTCAGCAAGGTAGCAGGATACAAGATTAACATACAGAAATCTGTTGCATTTCTTTACACTAACAATGAAATATCAGAAAAAGAAATTTTATAAAATCCCTTTTAAAATTGCATCAAAAAATAAAATATTTAGGAATAAACCTGACCACAGAGGTGAAAGACTTGTATGCTGAGAACTATAAAACATTGATAAAGGAAATTAAAGATGATTCAAAGAAATGAAAAGATATCCCATGCTTTTGATTGGGAGAATTAATATTGTTAAAATGACCATACTACCCAAAGCAATCTACAGATTTAATGCAATCCCTATCGAATTACCAAAGAAATTTTTCACAAAACTAGAACAAATAATCCTAAAATTTATATGGAATCACAAAAGGCAATACTGAAAAAAAAAAAAAAAAAAGAACAAAGCTGGAGGCATAACTTCCTAGACTTAAGGCAATACAAAAAGCTACAGTAATCAGAACAGTTTGGTATTGGCACAAAAATGAACATATGGATCAATGAAACAGAATAGAGAGCCCAGAAATAAACCCACACACCTACAATCGATTAATCTTCAACAAAGGGGGCAAGAATATACAATGGAGAGAAGACAGCCTCTTCAGCAAGTAGTGTTGAGAAAGCTGGACAACTGCATGTATATCACTGAAGTTAGAACACTCCCTCACACCACACACAAAAATAAACTCAAAATGGCTTAAAGACTTAAACATAAGACAGGACACTATAAATCTCCTAGAAGAGAACATAGGCGAAATATTCTCTGACATGCATCATAGCAATGTTCTCCTAAGGCAGTCTATCCAGGCAATAGAAATAAAAGCAAAAATAAATGAATGGAATCTAGCTAAACTAATAAGCTTTTGCACAGCAAAGGAAATCATAAACAAGACAAAAAGACAACCTACAGAATGGGAGAAAATATTTGCAAATAATGCAACTGACAAAGACTTAATTTCCAGAATATATAAGCAACTCACAACTCAATAACAAAAAAGCAAACAACCCAATCAAAAAATAGGCAGAAGACCTAAACAGACATTTCTCCAATGAAGACATACACATGGACAATGGACACATGAAAAATGCTCAACATTGCTAATTATCAGAGAAATGCAAATAAAAACTACAATGAAGTATCACCTCACACCAGTGAGAATGGCCATCTTTAAAAAGTCCACAAACGATAAATGCTGGAGAGGGTGTGGAGAAAAGGGAACCCTCCTACACCACTGGTGGGAATGTAACCTGGTGCAGCCACTATGGAGAACAGTATGGAGATTCCTTAAAAAACTAAAAATAGACTTACCATATGACCCAGCAATACCACTCCTGGGCATATATCTGGAGGAAACTCTAATTAAACAAGGTGCATGGACCCCAATATTCATAGCAGCAGCATTTACAATAGCCAGGACTTGGGAAGCAACCTAAATGTCCATTGACAGATGATTGGATAAAGAAGATGTGATAAATATATACATGGAATACTACTCATAAAAATGAAATAATGCCATTGGCAGTAACGTAGGCCTAGAGATTATCATACTAAGTGAAGTAAGCCAGAAAGAGAAAGACGAATATATGATATCACTTAATATGTGGAATCTAAAAAGAATGATACAGATGAACTTATTTACAAAACAGAAAGAGACTCATAGACATAGAAAACAAACTTATGGTTACAGGGGTGGGGCAGGGAAGGGAGGGAGGGATAAATTAGGAGTTTGGGATTTGCAGATACTAACTAGTACATATAAAATAAAAAACTGTTACCTACTGTATAACACAAGGAACTATAATCAATATCTTATAATAACCTGAGAGTATGAAAAGGAATATATGTATAACTGAATCAATATGCAGAAATGAACACAACATTGTAAATCAACTATAAAAAAAAAAGATGCAAGCCATTAATACAATATGTGAGATTAGTATTGGAACCCAAGGGACTCTTGCTGCTCCTGTCCCTGGGTAATGCTCACATATAGCATAGTGAGAAACAAACGGTATTTGCTTGACTTCTTAATAAAAGCTAAAACTTAAAAAAAAAAAAAGAATGATTGCAAAATTTCTGGTCTGAGGAGTGGGAGGATTAGCAGAATTGGGGAATACTGTGGGTGGAGCACATTTTGGTGGAAAGATCAGAAGTTCAGTTTTGAGTATGTTAACTTAAAGCCGGCTGTTAGGCATCTCAGAGTCTGCTGGTATCTAGGTTTGGAGTTCTGTGGTCTGCATTAGAGGTATAAACTTGGGAGAAAGCAGTATATTAATTGCAGTTAAAGGCATGAGACTGGATGAGCTCATCAAGGAGAGGTTATAGATAGAAAGAAAAGAGGCTACAGCTGGGCCTCCGCACCCCTTGTTAAGAAGTTGAGGAGAAGAGGAAGAAAAGGCAAAGAAGACGTGAGGGGTCATCATGAAGTAGGAGAATGGGAAAGGAGGTGAGGGGGCAAGGAGGAGAAGGCGAGAGAGGGACAGTGTGGTGGAATCCACTCTGGAAATCACAGTGGTTAGCTCTTCCTGCTACCTGTATACTGTGGCAGCCAGTCTGTGGTTAATAACATGGGCTTGGCCAGTGAGATGTCACTGCCCACAACTTTGAATCATGAGGGAGTTATGCAAAGGCTGCAGGAACAGTTCATTTATGGCAACGTCTTATCAGAAGATGTATCTGAAGACTTCAGCTTTGAGTCATGACTTCTGCAGCTTAAGATAGTGTTTTTCTAACTTTCCTACGGGTTTGAAAAGTATCAAAATCAAACAGGGGAAAACGCTGTCCTCTGATCACGGTGTCCCATGGTGTGGATCTAGTGGTGGCAGGGGTGGTATCTCAGGGAGTTTACCCTGGGGCGTGACTTTGTGTTTCCTGTTGCCTTCCCTAACATACCGTGGACTAGTTTCTGAGCCTAGGTCTCTTCATGATGGGTTCATGGTTCCTGTGAGCTATTTCGACAGAAACCCCAATGGCCTTTGACTCAGCTGGTTTGAGTTGGACTTTCTGTTCCAGCAGTTATGAAACAGCTCACAGGAACCATGGGTTACTTAGAGTCAAGATTAAATGAAATAACAGAAATAAATGTGTCTATAACAATATTTACCAAATAGCCAGTAGTTATAAGTATTAGCTGATGTCTAGATTAATTCAGAGGGAAATTCCATTGATTTGCACTCTAAATATACATGTCTTCTCTATTAAAAAGTCTACCGGTGTTTTATACAATGTTTCTACTTATCTCTCAATTCACCACGTACCTCTAATATATTCCTTCCTCTGTAAAATTTTTTTTTTGTAGATATACACATTTCCTTGTTTGTAAAGTGTCTGTTTCACATATTTGTGAAATGTGTAAAGTTAGAAGATAGTAATCATTCAACAAATGTTGGTCATTGTTACGATCATGATTTAAGGGTTTCATCTCCAGGACACCTCCCTAGCTCAAAACTGACAGTGCTGAAAGATGTGTTTTGCACAGCTACTTTTTCTAAGTGCTTTTGAGCCCTTTCCAAGTGAGGTTCCAGGGGCAGATGAGATCAATATGCCTATTTTGCTGTTGGAGAGAACAAGGCAGAGATTGTTTGGTTTAGTCCAGCACTTTAGAAGATCAACCAGAAATTGGTGTTACTCTAAAAAATTAGAACCGTGTAGAAGTGACTAAGAGCTTTTGCTTTGTTTTGTTTGTTTCATGTAGGAATTCTTGAACAAGCCCCACTGGGGCTTTGTTCTTTTATGTACCTAGAAATGTTGAATTGTAGGGTTATGTTGCAAAAGAACTTGAAGTTGTATGTAGTAAAAATAAGAACCTATAATAAAGATGTAAAAAGGTTGCAGATACATGTTAACAACACCACTTTATGGATGCTTTGGATGACCTTAATCACAATGCATCCTTCTGTATTGTTGTTGACTTTTTTAGTATTGCTATTAATGAGAAAATCAAGCTGGTTAATATATTTGATTGTGTTTCACATTTTTTTTTTGCTAAAATAGCATTTAAAATGTGAATTTCACCAATTCTTCATGTCTTCTTTGTGTGTATAACATATACTATGGATGCCAGCTTTAGCGCATAGTGATGACTTAGGTGTGTCTATGGTACCCGACACATCCTCCTCTGTAGGTCAGGAGAACCACTGTTGCCAAAGGCCTAGTGTGTTGTTTTCTTCCTTGTCTCTTGTAATGGCTCTGTTTCTTTATTCTCTTTTTAGGTGATACAGTTAATATTGGAGATGTATCCTACAAGTTGAAAACTCCTAAGAGCCCGGAACTTGTGCCACAGAACTACAGTAAGAAATAGTCATTTATTTATGAATTTATCATTTTGTATCACTTCACCCATGAATAGTTCAGTGAAATACTTACTTTACCACATACTATTGTTCTGTTTTATAATTGGAATCAAATTTACATTTAGGAAAATGAACTGATCTTAAGTATTCATTTTGGTTGGTTTTAATTCTATAAATCTGTATAACCGCCAGGATTGCTCTCATCACCTCCAGATGTTCTCTGTGCCCCTTCCCCTCTGCCCTGCCCCGGAGGCCGCTATTCACTTCTCCACCTTGGTAGATTAGTTTTTCCTGTTCTTCAGCTCTGTATAAATAGAATCATGTAGTATAGTTTTGTGTGTACGTATCTGCTTTCTTTCCATCAAGATAATAATTTTGAGGTTCATCCATATTCCTGTACCTATCAGATTGTTTTTAATTGCTGAATAATATTCCATTGGATAAATATACCATAATTTGTTTATTTGTTGTCATGTTCATGGACCTTTGGATGGTTTCCATTTTTGGACTGTTGTGAATAAGGTGCTGTGAACTTTCCTGTACACGTCTTGTGATCATATGTTTTCACTTATCTTGAATAAATAACTAGGAGTTGATGTGTCATAGGGTGGATTCCTGTTTAACTTTATTAAGCTCTGCCAAACAGTTCTCCACAGTAGTTGTACTGTTTCACCCTTTGACCATCAGTGATGTTCCACATCCTTGCCATCACTGGTATTTCTAGTCTTTTTTATTTTACTCATTCTGTTAGGTATGGTCATGGTTTTTGTTTTATAACAGCTTTGTTGAAATATAATTCATATACCATAAAACACCTTTTTAAACTGTACAACTCGGTGGTTTTTAGTATATTCATACAGTTGTGCAACCATGCCACTGTCTAACTTTAGAACATTTTCATCAAGCCAAAAAGAAACCTCATAACCCATTGACAGTAATTCCGTTTCCTCCTCTTTTTCCTCCCCCCTCACCCTCCCGCCAGCCCTTGTAAATCATTAATATACTTTCTGTTTCTATGAATTTGCCTATTCTGAACATTTTCATATAAATGGGATCATATAATATGTAGCCTTTGTGTTTGGCTTATTTCACTTCCCATGTTTTCAAGGTTCATCCATGGTGTAGCATGTATCAGTAATTCATTCCTTTTTGTGGCTAAATAATGTTCCATTATATGGATATATCACTTTTTGTTTATTTATTCATCAGTTGATGCACATCCTGGGTCATTTCTACTTTTGGGCTGTTACAAATAATACTGCTATGAACATTCGTATACAAGTTTCTGTATGAACATATGTTTTCGATTTTTGAGGGGTATGTACCTAGGAGTAGAATTGATAGGTCATAATGGTAACTCTTTGTTTAACATTTTCAGTAATTATCAAACTATTCTCCAAAGAGGCTGTACCATTTTACATTCCCACCAGCAATGTATAAGAGTTCCAGTTTCTCCATATCTTCACCAATACTTACTATTGTCTGTCTTTTTTATTGTTGCTGTCTTCATGGGTATGAAGTGGTATCTCATTATTGTTTTGATTTGCATTTCCCTAATGACTCACAGTCATTTCTTTGCTCAAAATCATGTCAATTCTTTTCTCAAAATTCTTTAAAGGATTCTCTAATACTTTAGGAACAAAGATCAGTCCTTATCTTTAATGATCTAGTCTCAGCCTCATCTGTCAATGTCCTTCTTCTATTCTGTGTTCCAGTCATTGGGCACAATATTAAATATTTTTTTGTTCACTCTTCAGATTTTTCCAGGAGACTGGTGCTCCTTGAGGGAGAATATCTCACTTTTATCCAATATAAATTTCCATTGACTTTACCTCCTAAATGGCTCTGTGATCTATTCTCTACACTTTGTCCCATTTTTCCTTTACTATATTTTTTTTGAGTTTTTTTTTTAGTCATAACTCTAGGGATCACAATTAACACTTTAACTTAAAACAAACTTGTTCAGATTAATACTAATTTCATTTCAGTAGTCCACAAAAACTTTGCTCCAATATAGCTCTGTTCCCTTTGACTTCTTCTGTACTATTATTGTCATGTAAATTATATCTTGATATATTAAAAGTCTAATGACACAATTTTTTAATTATCATTTTATGAGGTTGTTTTTTAAATCAGATAAGAGAAGAAAAGATTTACAAACAAAAATATGTTTATATTATTTTTATATTTACATATGTAGTTTCCTTTACTGGTATGCTATTTCTTTGTGGGGATCTGAGTTACTGTCTAGTGTGCTTTCATTTTAGCCCAAAGGAAGGACTCCCATTGGTATTTCTTTAAGGCACATTAGTTAGTGATGAATTCTCAGTTTTTGTTTGTATAGAAGTTTCTTAATTTCACCTTTATTGTTTGAAGAATTCTTGTTTGGCATTTTTTCCTTTTAGCACTTTGAGTATGTCATCTTACAGCCTCTGGCCTCCATAGTTTCTGGTGAGAAGTCAGTTATTAATTTTATCAAGGATCCCTTGTATATGATGATTCATTTTTCTCTCTGCTATTAAAATATTCTATTTGTCTTTTGATACTTTGACTATGATGTGTCTAAATCTAGTGTATCTCTTTGAGTTTGACTGACTTGATGTTTGTTGAGCTTCTTGGATGTGCAGATTTATGTTTTTCCATCATTTTGGGGGAGTTTTTGGCAGTTATTCATCATTATTATTTCTTTCTTTGCTCATCTCTTTCTGTTTCTGGGACTCCCATTATGCACATGTTAATACGCTAGATGGTATCCCACAGGTTTCTGAGGCTCTGTTAATTTTTTTTCATTCTGCTTTCTGTTTCTTAGATTGGATAATCTCAATTGATTTATCTTCAAGTTTGCTGGTAATTATGCCTGCTCACTTCTGTTGTTGAGCACCTTTAGTGAATTTTTTCATTTCACATATTGTAATTCACAACTTCAGAATTTCAGAATTTCTATTTGGATTTTTAAAATAATTTCGATTTCTTTACTGATATTTTCTGGTGAGAGATTGTTGTCATACTTTCGTTTAATTCTTTAGACATGATTTCTTTAGTTCTTTGAAACTATTATGTTTATAATATTATAAAATTTCTAAAATTATAATATTTATAATAGCTAACTTAAAGTGCTTGTCTATTAAGTCCAATATCTGGCTTCCTCAGAGATAGTTTTTACTGACTGATTTTTTCCTCTGTGTATGAGTCATGCTTTCCCATTTCTTTGTGTTTGTTATACTCTTTTTTGAAAAGTATACATATTAATTAGTATAATGTAGCAATTCTGGAAATTGGATTTTCCCCTTCCTCAGGGTTTGTTTTTACTCCTTGTTATTTGTTTAGTGACTTTCGTACACGATTTTTTTTTAAGTCTGTATTCTTTGTCATGTGCAGCTACTGAAGTTTGTGCTCAGTTAGCTTAGTGGTCATTCAATGATTGGACAGACATTTCTTAAACGCCTTGAGCAAATAAATTCTCTCAGCCTTCACCCAGCAATAATATCTATTTTAAAACATATAAGCATATGCTTTGAATGAACATATTCTTGTATTTTGTAAATGACTTAGGGGCAAGTCCCGAAGTGTCTGTTTCTAAATATAGGAAAACTCCCATAAATTATACAAAAAACCCCCAGAAAAACAAGAAAAACCCTCAACATTTTCTGGTTTACATACTTTCAATTTTTATTATTGTTTGCATGCATCTCTCACATAATAATTTTTTTTTTAAATTTCTTTTGCTTAGTTATTAGTAGCTTACCCTTTGAAATTTATCAGGAGAGAATTTATACTGAAGGCAGTTGGATGGTCCATATACTGATTTGCATTTTCTATGCTTGCTATCCATTCATCCTTGTTCCTACCATATTTACAATGTAAGTATCCTTATCTGTTATTGTTTGTATATCAAGATGATGACAGCATATGTTTTACCCAGTAGTAAATTGTTACATTGTCTCTACTAGTCTTTCTTATGAACAAGTGTGCCATTTGTAAGAAAAGGACTCTTTGGAGTTTCGTTAACTTGAAATAAGAGTGGCTCAGTTAATTAAGTTAACCAGAATCTCACATGGCCACATTAGCATTATGTGGTTGCTACAGACTGATTGGACACATAGGTTATATTGCATAATATAACATGTTTTTATGCATCTATTTACTGTATTATGTTCAAATATTATATTCTTTGAACTTTTTCTCCCTCTCTCAGGGACTGTTTCCAAAATGGGAAAATTACAGTTCATTCTTGTTACTACATGATTGATCAGAGATTATGGGTTTTGATTATGAGAGAACTTTGATGTGTTTTTTTCTCCTTCGGAGTTATTTCTTTTAAATGTGTTAAAATATTTTGGAAATGGTGTTTTGTTGAAGTTTGATATCCTATTACTTTCCTTCCCATATTTATGCTTCATTTGAGCTTTTTGCCTTTTGAATATTTAATATTTTCACATGAAACATAAAATGATAGACTTTTATTAAGGAAAGGAACTTTAGCAATTATTATCCTCTCTGAAACTCATTTCATAGCCGTGAAAGTAGGACCGCAAGAAAGAGGTCAGAAGACTAATTAATTAGTAGCAAAGCCCAGATTTCCTGACTTCCTTTTGGTTTTCTTTTTATCATCTGCTGCAGTGTCTCTGGCTACTTGCTTTAGAATAAGTCCTAAGATGTTAGAATTTAAAAGTATAAAGGATTATTGAAAAATATTAAAATAGCTGAAGCATGGCAGTGCTATTTTATTTCTATCTTTATTAAAATTATTATTCAGCACACTGAAAATCACTGTTATCTTTTAGTAATGAGATAAGTCACAATGTTGAACTGTGAACCCTGATATCCATATTTAACATCTATTTAATGGAATGGTAGAAATCCTGCTAACTGGAATAAGCTATAGACTAGAAATTTCTTAAGTGGAAGTCTAAAATTCAATTAAAAACCACAAAAAAGCAGTATCATCTCATCAAAGTAAAATTTCTTAATTTGTTAACCATTTGATTGAGATAATGAATACTTATATTTTATAGTTAGTTGTCAGCTTCTCATTTGAACTGTTTCTGTCTTCACAGCATTGGGGGCAGCAGGACATCTTTTTAGCTCCAGTGTCTAGCACAGTGCCTGGCACATAATAGACCCAGGAGTTGGACTGTTCTTTAGTTTTTTTATTATCTAGGTCTTGTCACCTCCTGCCTTGACCATTATAACTTCCGCTTATCATCTTAGTCCCTAGTCTCTTACCTGCAAGTGTTGAAGTGGGTAATTGAAGCTTTTTTGCCTTTTTGTATGAAAACCAAATCTCAAGGCTTAGATGAAATTGGCAACTGTTGAAAAGGGGTTCCTTCATGTTTTTGTGCTTGAAGTTAAACTATATTGTATCAAAGCTGATATTTCTTCCAGGGTTTAACTTATGAAGTGGTGCTCCAGGGTAGCAGGTTTTCAGTAGATGACTTTAAACCTGACCACAGAGTTTTATTTCTGCTTCCTTACATAATCTCCTTGTTACAGTCAGTGAACCAATTATATGTGAGGTCATTTAAGGTTTACTGGACGCACTGAACTCTTAGCCAAGCAATTAGGGCCCGTAAAGATTTACAGCAAGAATTACAACATTGTGCTCTTAAAATGGTGAGATTTGGCATAATTAACAGGATGAGAGATTTCTTTCTGGTGATGGGAGTGGAAACTTTGTCTTTAGTTTGTAAATAATTTTAAGAGGTTTGAGAAATTCATCAATGTTATAAATGACAGAATAGCATGGGAAAACTATGTCATTTTTGTGTCAGGGTAGGAAATGTGGAACAGTCATTGCAGCTACTTGTCAGTTTTAATGAATTAGTGACAAAGGTTACACAAAAGGCCTCCAGGGAGGGGTTACCTAAGCTTCCTTGACTTAGTAGTGCTTGAAAAACAATCTGAGAAGCAAGGCCTCCAATCCTTAAGATTTGCCTTATTTTTACTAGTGCCTTAATTGCCTCTCATTAGCCGGGAATTTACTTTGAAAAAAGGATTTCATTTGAGATTCCTTTAGATATATTTTAAAGAATAGAGCCCTCAACAGAAAGAGTCCTGTCAACTTTTAATGCTCTTTAACGTGCCCTGAAGTCTCTACAACAATCTGTATTCAGTGCCTCCTTCTTCTTTAGTCTTCTTTCTCCCAACGACCATATTGAAGATGATTTAAATTTTTTGGATTATTTTATTGCTTTTTATTTTCTATTTAATGACTGTTGCTGCTTTCTGCAACTTTCATTGCAGATGTGCAATTTTTGAGCTATGTAATATGTTAAATAGGCTTCCTTGGATCCACTTGGCAATTTAACCACCACTGATGACATTGTTAAATGAATTTAAGTAGTAAATCCCTAACTTAAGAATCATATTTTAATGCATATATAACATATGTCATAAAGAGGTTTAATATCCCTACTATACCAATATATCTTATAAATTGGTGAGATGCATCATATGATCGGTAGAAAATAGACAAAGGATTTAAATAAGCATGCCACAGGACAGGAAATTCAAATGGCTAATACGTATATGTACATATGTTATAAGTCTGCTTAATAGTTAAATGCAAATTATACAATAAGATACCAATATTTATACTTTTTTTATGCCAAAATTAAACAGTATTATAAGAGGGAGTATTATAATGTCCAGTACTTACAAGATTGTAGGGAGATGACATTGTCATACATTGCTATAGGAGTGTGAGTTCATATGACTTGTTTGGAAAGTAATATGGTAGTAGCTTTTAAAATAAAAAATATATCTTTTTGATGTAGCAGTTTCTCTTTTAAGTTCTATCCATTAAGGGAAAAATCAGTACATAAAAAAGAATATTTGTACGCAATATATATTGCAGCATTTTGTAAAGAACTTTTTTGGGGGTTAGGGGGAGGTAATTAGATTTATTTATTTATTTGTCTTTAATGGAGGTGCTGGGGATTGAACCCAGGACTTCCTGCATGCTAACAGACACTCTACCACTGAGCTATAACCTCCCCTTATTGCAACATTTTGTTTTTGAGAGTGACGAAAATTAGAAGCAATCTGAGTGCATCAATAGAGGAATGATTGAATAAATTATTGTATACCCCTATTATGGAAACTTCTGCAGCTGTTAAAAAAGAATAAATTAGATTTACATCTGTGGATCTAGAGGGTGTCCATGTGACATTGTTAAGCAAAAATTGAAGACCGCAGAGTAGTATATAAATATGATACATTTAAAAAAAAAACTTGAAACACCCTTTGCAGGCTGTATTATGTCTCCCTGTATTATGTACAGAGAAAAGTGCGGAAGGCCAGTCAAAGAGCCTGGTAAAGAGCATGTGGTAAATAATGAGGACTTTGGTTCTGAACATACTGTGTTATGTCCCCTGCTCCCGGCTTTTTCCCCTTGGTGTCTGTTATATCCTAGAACAGAATGATCCACGATCGATAGGTCAGAGTTTAGTAAATGAGCACGTACTTGCAGTGACATTGTCTGTGAGTCTTTTGAAGTCTCTTACTGTAATGTGGTAACAAATGCACGGGAGTGTGGCAGGCCTGGGTTCAGATTCTTCCTGAGCGATTTTGTAGGATGACTGTGGTGAAGAAAATGAAATGCCTTGGGAAAGGGCCTACTACAAGCTGTACCAGTTAGGCAGGTTCCTTTCTCCTTTGTTTTTTCAGGATGGGATCTAGGTCCAGACGGTGATTTGAGTGTAAGCCCAGGAGCTCATTCACAACCGTATTGTGCAGCCTGCTGTCCTGGGTGCGCACCAGGGAGAGGACTGTGCAGGTGAGGAAGGACCTGTAATGTCCTTCCATACCTAGTTCCCACTGGCTGAGGGGCTGGACCAGGTGCTCCACCTACAGTCTCCACGGTAACTGTACTCAGTAAGCAGTACTATCCCTCTTTTGAAAAAAAGGAAACTTAGGCCCAGAAGATTCAGAACACTTATCCAAGGACACTGATAAAGGACAGGATGAGAAATCACAACTAGGTCTGTTTAGCCTCAAAGGTTTTTTTCTTTCCATTATATCATGTTGCCTCTTGGGCTAATAAGAAAATGTCACTAGTTTAGAAGGATTTTTTTTTAACTTTCTTTCTTTTTCTTTTCTTTTCTTTTTTGGTTAATGGAGGTGCTGGGAATTGAACCCAGGACCTTGTGCCTACTAAGGACACTCTCTACCACTGAAAGATTTATTATAACTGAATTTGAACTTTGTATTATTTCCTGAAATTTTCACTTTAATCTTTATGTATATGACATATTTGAGTCTGTGGAGGGAGAAAATTATAATTTATTTTCCTTTAACAGAATTATTTTAAAGCCCTTGAATATGCCTGAAACAAGCATTGGCTAGGAATTGAATAAGGAATTTAGCCCAACAAGAACCAGATGCTTTACTTTTCTATAGAGAAGGAAATCACAGACTATAGACCCAAGCTTTCTGGTGTAACTCTGACATCAGCTTGTCATTATGTGGACTCCTGGAAGACAGCATCTTGTGCCTGCAAATGCTGAGGTCGGGGACTTCTGTCGTGCGCTGGGCTGTGTTTATAGGTTACACACAGCAGTTTGGCAGGTTGTTTTGCAGATGTTCATAATGTACAGTCTTATGTCTTGTTTCTATTTCTGGAACACTTTTAAGTATGACTCATGTCTTTTTGAGGCCATCCTAAAAATACAGCTAGTTTCAAGCATTAATGTAAAATACACCACAGACACCACACAGCAGTACATAATGCTTCCTCTCAGTAGTTCAGTGCAACTTCCTAACAAATTAAATATTTTCTTTGACAAAATACCCTATACTAAAAAAATGAATAAATAAAAATGGGAATTTTTTTTAAGATGTGGGTTCTCTGATAACAAACAACAAAATGAATTTGAAATTTTAATAAAAGGAGTAAAACATGGTATTGTTGGGATCACCAAAACCCAAGAAATAGAATTAATATCCATAAAGGCAAATCCACTAAATTTGATGGAGTCCTGTGAGGTTCAGACTTGGAGGGGAAGTCTTGGACCTGAAGATAGAGCCTGTTAAAAAGGTTTTGGAGGGGCAATAGGGCATAATGGCTGGAGTACAAGCTTTGGACTCAAACAGCTTAAGTCTAAATCTTGGTTTATGTGCTTATTAACTGTGGACAAATGATACTACCATAAGAACTTTTATTTTCTTATTCATAAAATAGGAATAATGATTATTTAACAAATGCTTATGCTACTACTGGACATTGTTCTAAGTGCCTAATTTAATCCTCATAACAGCCTTATAAATAAGCACATTTATCATATCCATTATGTGGATGGAGAATTTAAATAACTGGTTAAGCTTACACAGTAAACAGGAGAGTTGGGGTTTAAAGAGTTTGACTCGAGTCTGTATCACCTACAGACTACATGCTGTAGTCTGCTGCCTTCTAGGATGGTTGTGGGATCTAAATGAGATATTGCGTGAAAAATCGTTCGTATTACCTGACATATGACAGGAATGCAAAAAACTATGGCTATCATTATTACTGTTATTAAGGGAAGACAAGAGAAGGGAAAAGAAAAGGGCTTTCTGAAGGTATAACATGGACCACAAGGCCAGCCACAGGAATCGGAAGCTGCTTATGTGTCGTAAGAAACTTACGCAGAATTGAAATACAGTGGCAGATGTTCCCAAGTGCCTCCGGCAGTCATGGGGTAATGGCAGCACTGCCATTGGTTGAGAACCACAGCTGAGGGGTAGGAGTGGAAGAAGGGATTGCTGAGAATTGTTCAGAATGCCTGAGGCCGGTAGTTCTCAACACTCGCGGATCATGCCGAGTGGAAGACACTCCCACGAGCATACTCAAAGTTCTACACAATTTCCAGGGTTCCAGCTTTCCAAACTCCGTCTCCACGCCTTTCTCTCCCACCCAGGAAAGTACACTGGTGTACAGACTGCTCTGTTGTTATAACTTTGATTCTCCTTCAGTTTGCTAAGAAAAAGATAAGTTATTCCTAAACTTTAGCACTTTGTTAACACTGACAGCTTGTGAAGGGAAGGCCTCACATTTGATTCGAAAATGCTGCCTTCAATTTTAAAAAATCTTGAAAATAAATATGAGTGAGTCCCAAGGTCAAGGCATTCAAAATGGAATGGAACTGTATTGGGACTCTGTCATTATGGATAGTTACAAATAGTTATGAATAATAAAAGGTGGGAGGAAACCGAAGAGACCAACTTGGCTTTGCCTTGTAGAACTTTGGAAACTTCATCTTTTAAATAGTCAAATCCAGGTAATGGAAGGTCAGGCAAATTGCCAAAGGTGAATACAAAGAAGCAACACAAAACCCTAAGAGGAGTGTAGAGAAGGCCTGTGGCCAAAGTAAACTGAGATTTGTGAAAATATGAAGAAAAAGCCTGAAATGTGTAAGTTTTAAATTATATATTTGATCTCACAGTAAGAAGAGGTAGCAGATCTGCAGCATAGGGAACACTGTAATTTTACTGGTAGAGAAATTAGAGCTTCTTAACATTTGTTTTGTTTCAAACTTAAACAGCAAGCAGATGGACTCATGTAGAAATAAGAGTAGACCATATAGTTCAAAGATTTAAGCCTGGAGTGGGAAAGAAAATGGTTAAGTCGACATCTGATAGTTAGGGATGAGGTTGACTTTCCAAGCACAGATGAATTGCTTCCCAGCATTGTGGAACTCCTTGAGAGACTCTCAGAGGTGAAGGTCTTGGGGCAGTGTTTATCATTGTTGCTCTCCCAAGGACATTTCCCCCCAATTATCTCTCCCCAATCCCATGAAATTCCAATACCATAGATACATTCTATATCTGTTTATGCATAGTGCCCCTTTAGGGGGCAATGGACCATTTGTAATATCTAGGAATCTTCCTTCAGTTTTTGCTCCCTTGGAGGTGATATGTCCCCATGCATGTTGTAGAAGCTTCATAGAACAGGAGAGAAGCCACGCACCACTTGGGTGATGAGTCTCCTCATTTTCAGATGTGGAAGGACTTGCCTGGGAGAAGTTATAAAATGCTTTAGTGTGACCCCAGTGATGTGACAAACGAACCAGTTTGCCCAAACCTTGTCCTTCATCTTCCCACCATGATAATGAAAACCAGAAATTAATTTTTTCCCAATGATTAGATGTTAACTTCTGGGAGGGAAGATGGGGAGCCACCCTAGCAATATTACGCTGTTGGTAAGGGACAGGGGAAGCACAGCTTTACTCCTAGGCAAGTATTCTTAGTGTGAACTTTTAATGCTTTCATGACCTTACTGGGTGATTAAACAAAGTTTAAATATAGAACATTCAATACCTACAAAAGACTTTTTATATTATATATATATATATGTATGCATATATACATACACATATATACATACATATACATATATATCTATATTGTGTGTGTGTTTATGTATCAAATGCAACTAATAATAAAACCAGCTCTGTGCCCATGCCCAGTTTAAGAACTAGACTATTATGAATGCCATTAAGTTATCCATGAGAATCTCTCTGATTTCACGTCTAGGTGTCCTGAATTTATCATCCAATTGCTTTTTCAAGCACTGTTTCATCACTTCTGTATGTATTTGTAATGAATTCAATTTGCTAGTTTTTTGAACTTTATCAAAACAGTGACATTAATATGCGATTTATTTTGTGACCATTTTTTTGCCCTCTTCAGAGTTAAACATATTGTTGGAAGAAGTGGTACTTTATTCTTGGGTTTTTTTTTTTTGGTTATATAATATCCCACTATGTACATTTTATCCACCTCCTGTCTCCAGTTTTATTTTTATTTTGAATGACACTGCTCTGAGTATTCTGTATGTCTCCGCGTATAAGGCTGAGTTTTTCTTGCATACCTGGGAAAGCACTTGCTGAGTCACTAGGTGACTTACAAGTGAGCAAACATAGATGCATTGTATTAATATAAACATTCAAAAAATATTTAGGCAAAAGATGAGTGGATTGATGGGTGATTTAATGGTAGACTTAGAAGGGTATTACATGGAGTAGTCTTCTGTTCCCAAGAGAGCTGGTGGAGAAGAGCAGACCTCGATTCTAAAGAAATCATTTAAGTCCCTTAAACCTGCGTCAAACTTTCACAAACTGAAATTTGAGAGCTCTCACAACCCATTGCCTACGTAAGTTATAATTTAAAAAATTTTTTTCAAGACTGATAATCATTAATTGCTTGAGATGATTCAGTCACATTCCCTTTTTAGAACAAAAGAGTTGGGCTATAAAATTGTGGCAAAGAAATGGTACTAGTTGCTCATATACCCTTGAAAATCACTTTCACTCCTTTAGTGACACTAATAGGTGGTGGTTTAAGCATTCTCACAAGTTTTTAAATGTGAGATTATGAGACTGTGATGTATGAAAGTTTGTCCTGTTTTAACATTAGGTAATAATGATTTTATTGTAAACAGCGTGAAGATTCACCAGACGTATGTATGAGTGTATATGTGTCTATGTGTGCATGTGTATATATGCATAGGTATATATATACATACACATTCATATATACGTATATAAACTTAATATACTATCTGCATTGCTTGCTTGGAGATTTATATTATGTGTAGAAGCCTAATTTGCATTTCATTTTATGTTTTTTCCACCTTAAAGTTTCAGACTCTCTGGCTCAATCTGTAATTCAACATCTAAGATGGATAATGCAGAAGGATCTTTTGGGACAAGATGTTTTTCTAATAGGACCTCCTGGGCCTCTTCGACGCTCTATTGCTATGCAGTACCTGGTGAGCAGTCAGTTCTTGTGGATTCCTAAGGATCTTAACCTTGATAAGCTATTTTGAAAAATCAATTAAGAATTTACCAAAATATCAAGATGAGTCATTACTTAAAAAATGTTGACATTGAAGGGTGATTTATTTATAAAGCGTCTGGAATATGTTATTTGGGAAATAAATGTACATTTGCCTTTCATATCTTAAGCAAATTTTTGCTGTGAGTAGAAAATCCTCCACTTCCAGTAGGAAAGAAATCCACTTAAATCCAGGCCATGAGTAGCAGATGGAATCAGCAACTCTGAGATTACAAAACAAAACATAATTTTATACTACTCAGGAAACATTATTTTATCTTTGGTCCACATTTTGAAAAGCCAAATAATTCTCCTGACTTTTTGATGTTATATAATCTTTAAAGAGAACCCAGGGTTTCTAGAATCTCTCTTATGTGTTACGTGCACTCTTTTATTTTTCTTTAAATAGATGAGAAAATGAGTTCACAGAGATTAAATAGCTCACTCAAGCTTTATCCAGCGAGTAAATGATGGAGCTAGACCTCAAATCTCATATTGCTCCCCCTTTCTGACATGCTATCTTCTTAAATGTTTGATGTTCTCTGAGTACGGTTGTGAAGTGAGTTGAAATATTCAAATCTCAACCCAAATAAAAAAAATTTCCGGACTTTTTTCTTCCTACTTTGTCAGCATTAATAGGCATTGCTCTAAGGATTCAAGGAAGAACACTATCAGATGAAGGTGTTCTGTTCCAAAGACACTTTTTAGGATGAAGAGAGAAACCTTACTTAAAGTTTCCTTTTGTTACTTGATATTAAAAATTGATTTCTATGCTATTGAAATATACTTCATGTACTCTTTTATCTCAGTGGTGAATTTATTTTGGTGTTTCCAAAATCACAGAGGGCAGGAATGATAAAAATACAATGGGCAGATAAGAACCTAACTCCCCCTGGCTCATAAATTTCATAACATTTTTTGTTCCTAGAACCAGTCTGTGAGGCACAATGTGCCACTGTAGTGTTATCCTCACTTTATTAGTACACAAGGCAAGTGTCTTGCCTAAGAATGCAGAGTCAGCTACCGAAAATCCCAGGTCTAGGACCTCTTTAATTTTAAGATGTGCATTCTACCTGGCTCATCTCAGAGGCCACAGCATCTGACTTTGAGTTTGTTTCTGGCAGGATTTGGAAGCTTGTTAGGAATGTGGAAAGAGCCGGGTGAGGAGATTGTAAGAGTTTTGCTGGCTCAAAAATGCAACACAAGTTTATAAGTGTAAAGCCTGTATCTTAAAAAGACAATGACAACCAGACTTTAAATTGTGAACTAGAGCTGAGGCAGCTCTAGCAGGTGGAAGTCCACATATGAGAACTAACCTAAGCTGCTTTCCAAACTCTGCAGTGGGTACTACTGCCATGAGATATAAAATCTTATGCTTAGTAATAGCCAGAGTAGATGATGTCTTTAAAGGCAGAAATTTGGGGGCAAGCCTGTTGAACCAATGAGAAATTAAGTAGAAGTAATTTGATAGATATGTTTGTTTCATATTCAGTCATTTAAAAGGAGTTTTGGAGATAGTTCAAAAAGATGTGAGCAGACCTCTGCTACTGCCTCCATCTGCCATTCCTGGTGCTGTTTGTGAGCTTCAAACCACTTCTGTGAGGCAGCAGCTGAGGAGACTGGGCTTGTCTTGGCTGGTGAAGAGTCCTAGGAAGCTGTCAGGACTGAGGATAACATCCTTGGTGTGGCAGTTCAGGGCATTACTGCAGTACAATTTAATAGTAAGAGGCATACATCACCTTGTCAATCAATATAAATGACAGGGTTTTTCAGTGAGGGAGATTATATTCAGCCAGTCAATGAAACAAGACAGAAAGGCATTAGTGATGTGTTCCAGAAGCCAGAAGGAGGTATCTGTTAAAAGAGAACCTGCAACTGGACTCCAAAATTGTGCTCTCACAGACAATTCATTCTTATGTAGAGAAACATCATTTGCTATCATCACATCTTCACCACTATGGTGTATTGTTTTCTCTGTTTAAAAATTTTGCCTTCTTTCCACATAGACTGAAATTTATGGGTGCATGGGAACAGGCACATTAAAAAAATGAAATGACACCAATAATATATTTTTATCAACATCACATATAGATAAGATGGAGGAAAAAAAAAATCCCATTGTGTGGAAACGTCCCCTTTCACCATTATTGGCACATTCATTCAACTTTTTTCTTTATACACCTCCACTAAATTAATTTGTTCTCCTTTTTTAGTAAAAACATATTGTATGCCTTATTTGATTAGAGAATGTCATTGTTTTTAATTCAACATTGTAAAACCAAGACTTTTTGTACATAGTTGTTACATATAGGGCAAAATGAATTTAGAAATAGATAAATTATTCTAAAAGAAATAGATTCTTGATGGTTTCTCCTTCCAATCAAATGTTTTTTTGTGTCTGGAATAATTTCCTCCTAACCCCCCTCCTCTTTTTCATCTCTCTTCTTTTCTTTCTGGAATAGCTACGTCTGTCTTTCTCTCTCTCTCTTCTGTTGACCCGACTATTGATATTTACCTCATTTTCACACTTGTTAAAGTACCTAACATATTGTATACAGTTGGTAAACATTAGTGCATGGAGTAAATTAATTTAAATCACCCTTTTAAGGGGGGGAGGGTATAGCCCAGTGGCAGAGTGAGTGCTTAGCATGCACGAGTTTGTGGGTTCAATCCCCAGTATCTCCATTAAAAAAAAAAAACTACCACCCCCAAATAAATAAAAAATAAAACGTCTCAAAAAAGAATACTCAAGGAAAAAATTTTTTTAAATAAAATAAATTACCATTTTAAAAAAAAATGAACGTTGCTTACAGAAATGACTGTCATTTGTGTGAAAACCAAGTAATAGCCAAATGATTACTCCTGATATTTGAAAAGAATTCTACCGGAGACTTTAAGATTTATAAGATCCAATTTTAATTATTATTGCTTAAGTAGTAACTAATTAAGTTGTAAATTATTGGGTCCAGTCAAAGTAGAGCTCTGAGGAGAGATACATACACATTTTGATTAATGCCCAATTTATTTCATTTTTCTCAAAGCTGAGCCTCAAAAGGCTATAATCCAGAATTACATTCAAACTGCTCTTCTGTAGGGTGACATTGTCAAATAATTGGCTCCAAAGCATATGCTGGGGAGTTGATTTTCTATTGAAACAGTTTCACTCTCTGCTCTCCAGGAGTTGACCAAGCGGGAGGTTGAATACATTGCCTTGACCAGAGACACCACCGAAACAGACCTCAAACAGCGTCGAGAGATCTGCGCAGGCACGGCTTTTTACATCGACCAGGCACGTTCTTACCACCCTCGAACACGTGATTGTTTACTCCCTGACTATAAGAAATTGTTTTTTACAGTAGAAAAAGAGTAGCTCATGTGGGAGTGAAAGATAGATGTCCTGTGTTCTCTCTAGGCATATTTAATTTAGATTTGTGGTTTCCCTATTCTCAGATATGCCTTTTTAGTTTAGTTCTAAATAAGAAACCGGAGTTGAAATTGGTGGTTCTAAAATGTTAGCTGAAGATCAATATGCTGATTTCTTAGTTTTCAGGTGCTTCCTATGACTTGCCTATAGAAATTTGATTTTTTTAAAAAAGAATTAAGGAGATTTTAATATAAGCAATTCTATAGCATATTTATTAAAGTATTCTCAGTCCACAGGTCAAGTACATAAAGGTATATAAAACATAGTGAAATTAAATATATACTTCCAGGATCTACAGCTTTTTGAGAGGGGGTTTTTAGGTGCAGATTACCAACAAAAGTAATATTTTATGAATATTATAATGAAACCTGTTACACATTTCCTCGAATATGTTGCTTTTTTTTAACCTGATATTTTATCAGGAGCTTTTCCCCTGTGACATTAGATATGCCTCAAAAATATGACTTTTAGTGTCTAAATGATATTCCATCAGATAGATGTGACTTATTTATTTGACATTCCCATTTTTCTACTTTTCCATGTTGTTGGTCATTCAGGCTCTTTCTAAGTTTTCACTTCAGCTTATAAATAACTCTGGTGAATATCTCTGTACTTACATCTTATTATTTCTGATGATTTTTTTTAGACTTGAATGCTGGAAATATAATTACTAAGCAAAGGCTCTAGACATTTTCAAGAGTTTTGATATACACATATTGCCAATTACTTTCCAAAAAGGGCATTCAGCTCACACCCTCTTCAGTGTGCACTGAGTGATTGCCTCATGGATTCTTGTCAGCATTGAGTATTTCCATGTATGTACTTTGCCAAATTGATAGGCTTTAATTTGCTTTAAAAGATACTAACCAGTTTGAATTGTCTTTATGTTTACTGGCTATTGTTTTCAGTAAGATGTCAGTGAATTGAGTGGCTATGGAAAAGGAGAGAGGTACTGATGAAATAAATAAGGTACAGCTTGTCAAGAAAATGTTGATGTTTGTACTATGTTTGTCTATGTAAATATTTACTATAACTTATCCACTTGTTGATGTGAAGGTCACTTAAGGTTTTTTTTTTTAATGCATTTGCTTTGCTAAGCAGACTATAAGAACTGTTTGAAAAAAATTACTTAAAGAACAGAAATATGAACATATATATGACTGATATTGTGATGCTCATGAAGAAATAAGATTTTTTTTCTACCATGTTAACTTTATTTGTCTTAAAAAAGCATAAAGTTTTGCTATTCTACCCCTTTAAGAATTTGTTACTCTCATTTTTTTCCTTACCTTGCTTGTTGACATTCTCATCATTAATTCTGCTTATTGTCATATGACTCCAAAAAGCTGGAGAGGAAGCCTATAAGTCATTATACGTTGCTTGCATTTCTCAAATATAAGCTGATACAAGTTAGGTAAGCTACAAAAATTTATGATTAGGTTTTTATGTCTGGCTGAGAGGAAATTCTCTATCCTCATGATAATTTGGGGAGTAGAAAGCCAGGATGGGGAACTTCAAATGATTTTTTTCAACTTTTCTAAGCCAGGAGCTCTTTCCATATTAGAATCTTGTTGATTTGTTTGACAATACTGTGAAGTTCCATAATGTACCATATACATATTTAATATTATATATAAAATGCACTTTAAACAATTATATAATATTTTAATGTATTCTCTTCTGTTTTGGGTTATTCTTGATTCTCTTTTATTAGTAGAAAAAAAATAAAGATTAACTTTTTTTTAATACACTGCTTTAATGTTACAGGTTACCGAAAGCAACTCTTAATATATTGAATAACAGTGGTATTGATCAGAGGATGAGATTTTTATCTTGTATAAGTACCTTTTACTTCTTTAGCAAATAGGGGAAAAAGCATTTACTTGTTTGTTGAGAGTGACTGAATTCTGTTACCTGCACCAAACCCTTTGCAACTATATTGTTATAATATGTCCTGATTGTCACTTGGACAGTGGGAGAAGGTCTCTGTATTTCCTCTGGCCTCTGTTAGTCAGAACTCAGGCCTTGGCTTCTTAGCCTGTTGCCATCTTGCTCAGGCCAACTCTTCTCTACTCATGTGTTAACTGTTTGAAAGATTTACATAATTCATTTTAAAAAATCAAGGGAGATAAAAATAGCTTTCATTGAGGAGACCTCTGTTGCACCTGCTGCTTTATGTGACTACATTTAATCCTTAGGGTGGAGGTGGCTTCCCTATCTTAGAGGTGAAGTAAGTAGGAGTCTTAGAGGACTATGACCATACAACTGATAAGTAGCAGAGGCAGAATTTGAACTAGGATATGTCCAATTCCAAAGTTTAGGTTCTTTCCATCATATTATGCTACTTCTCTGAATGAGCAGTGATGATGATGGTGATGATGAGGATAACTTTGATAATGACGATGGGGACAATGACTACAAGGATGATAGTATTCATAATACTAAGAGCTTATTGGTTTTTTAAGGATTATTGTGTGCCAGAGGTTGTCTTATTTAATTTCAGCATAATCTATGAGACAAGCACCATTATTAGTGTAGCTTTAGAAAGAAATGGAGGCTCCAAGAGGCAAAGTGACTAACCTAAGTCACCCATAGCAGGTCGGTGGTGGAGCAACCAAAAGTCAGTCTGATCCTATTCTTGTATTTTAAATAAAGAACTTGAAATATATATGTAATTTTTTTTTGGCTTCCTCAGTGCTTTACATTGTAGCCTTTTTGAGTAATTTGAAGCTCTTTGGCATCGATTTTCATTAAATCATGGCTATATTAATAGCAATTTATATTTTAATAGGTGTGGTAGCTTTAAATTTTTTTCCAGTGCTGTTTTGATTCATAAATAGTGACATTGTACAATACCCCTTGAGGATATTCTCATTTAGTAAATGAGGACACAGACATCCAGATTAATTGTTTGCCTAAGGTCTTTTATCAGATCAGAAGCAAATCTAGCACAGGGCTTAGACAGTTTTTGATTTTAGGTCGTGCAGCTGCTTCTATCTTGAAATCCTTTGTGTCCGTGTGTTGGGTTGGTAAAGCCGTGATATGAGATGGTTTGTCCAGAAGGATCTTTCTGCATTTTTTTATGATTTCTATTTGAGAAAATTAGGTCTCTGGAAGTTCTATAGCTTGAGGGGCAGGAAAAGATCCTTACGGTTGGTCTAATTTCCACACTGAGGAAGGATCACAAGTATTCACTGCGTGTAAAATATGTGTGCATGACTTCCTTTTTTTTTAAGATTTCACAAGAAAAATTATACCATAATTATTTTATTTAAAAATCTATATAGAAAATTTTTGAAATATGTAGCCTAAATTTCTCATGCTGACAGTTAAACATGTTCAATTCTGTTTTCATAACAAGTGTGGGCAGAGATAACTATTATTCTTTATATAAAAATTCTTCCAAAACTTATATAATGGCATCTTTTAACTGAGCGGTTACATTTTTATCCCATAAACACTAGAAGCTTGCCATGAGCCAGTTTTATATCAATGTAAGATAAATAAAACAGGGTTCTCACCCCTTCAAGACCTAAGAATCCTGCTGCGAAGATGAAACAGGTGTATTAGAACTCGGAAAACTTCAGTGTTGTGGTTCCACACTGACAAGGGCTCAGTATAAACAGACAGATTTTCTTAGTAAAGCAGTATGGTACACATGCGCGTAGGGGGACATCACAACCAGTTCATTGTTGCAAAAATACCACATGCGAGGCAACTAATATCAGGAAAATATCGGCTAGGTAAATGCCAGGTTGTGCTAGACATACATGCTAAATTAAGGAGCCTAGAGTTAGTAGGGAGGAGATCTGAGAGGTTAAGGAGGGCCTGAACTAGATGAGTGGTAGAAGGGTTGAGAAGAAATATTTAAGAAGTTAAATCATCAGGACATGGTGATAAATTGAACGTAGGAGAAGAGACAGACATCTGGGACCTGGCATGGGTGAATGGTGCTCTCACCTTAAGTAGAAAATATAAGAGGAAGAGCAGGTCTGGGGGGAAATACGATGTGTTCAGTGTTGTCCAGGAGAGCCTTACAGAGTCTGGTTGGAGACACGCAGTGGGACTATATGGTAGACCTCGGGAGAGCGTGAGGTTGGGAGTCACTAGCGTGGCAGTGGTGGTTGGAACTACGTGATTAAGTATGATTACTCAGGCCAGACCTTGTGTAGTAGGAATAACTTGGGTTAAAGATGTAATTCTGGCATCACCTACATGGAATGGGCAGGCAGAAAAGGAGAGAGTTTTTCTAAGAGAATACAGTGCCATGAAGACCAAACAAGGAGACTTTTAAAGAGAGAGGGATAAAATAAATTTAGCAGCATTAATCCTAATCGTATTGTTAAGTGTACAAGAAAAACTGTTATTGAGGTTTTCTTTTTTTCTTTTTTTAAACCAGACTTTAAAGGATTTTGACCAAAAAGTAGATTTTTCTGTTTTGTTGAGCATCTATCAGTTAAAGAAAAAAAAATTTCACATCTTTAGCACTTTTTTGATATTATATTTTTTTCCCATTTGGGGCCTACTTTAGTTCCTATTTTTCTCTATTTCTAATTTTCTTAAACTTTACTTTAAAGACTTATATAGGGCTATGGTTATGATCATAAGAGGTTAAGACCATATTGGCAGATAAAGCAAATCCAAGATCTGGAACCCAGCTTTCCTAATCCCTGGTCCTTATGAGAAGAACCCAGTTTAATTTGCATTAAAAGTAAACTCAGGCCATGTTCTGCTATGTTCAATATTATCATATTGCTTTTTCTTTAACATTTAATATTGCTTTTGTTTCTTGGAAATAGTGTGCAGTCCGTGCAGCCACAGAAGGTAGAATCCTCGTTTTGGAAGGCTTGGAAAAGGCGGAGAGGAATGTTCTTCCTGTTTTGAACAATTTACTGGAAAACAGGGAGATGCAGCTTGAAGATGGACGCTTCCTGATGTCTGCCGAGCGTTACGACAAACTTCTCCAGGTAAGAAAAGGACAGTTTGGCTGCTCTGTCTTAGCTGTTGAGCTGTGGGTTGCCTTTGTCGTATAAGACATTGTTATATCAGAATGAGGATAAATGTTCAGGTGGCGCATATTCTGGGCAATTTGCCGAAGTCAAGTCATAAGTTTATAGTTTTGTATGGTTTTTCCATTTACAGAACATGTTAGAAGACCTCCCAGATTTGGACTTTTTTTTTTCCTGCCTCTCTAATAACTATTCGTTCTTTCCCCCTTTTCTCTTCTTAATTTTTCCTTTACTATCTCCCTTTTTCTTTCTCTTCCTTTTCTCAACAACTGTTTACTAAAAGCTTAATAGCTTCTAGACTGTGCTGGGCATCAGAAAGACAAAGTCCAGTTATTGGGTTCAAAGAGTTCAAAGGCCAGTAGATATTGACAGAAATGAGTAAAATGCTTCAAGATTCCCTGAAGGCCCCAGCTACCAGCGTCTCACATCCAAGTTGTTGTAAGAGCCTCATAACTGAACCCCCTGCTTCCATCCTGGCTCCCCCAGGGCAGTCAGTGACGGCTTTCAGACACCAAGCAGAGCAGGTCATTCCTCGTCCTAACCCTCTAGCGCCTTCCTGTTCTGCTCAGGGTAAAATCCAAAGTCCTCACAATGGATGCAGGGCCTTGGATGATCTGGGCTACTGCCGCCTCTTTGGCCTTATCTCCTGTCCTTCTCCCTTTTCTCTTTACTCCAGCTGCCAGAATTTTCTCTACTGTACCATAAACACGCATTCTCGTATCTTATCAGTGCTTTGCACAGGCACTTTGCTCTTCTGGAGTGGCTTCCTCCCAGATGTCTGCCTGGCTCGTTCCTTTATCTCCTTCAGGTCTTTGCTGACATGTGATACAGACTACATTGTACTTCGCTTCATTGTGCTTCAGAGATACTGCTTTTTTTTTTTTTTTTAACAGATTGAAGTTTTGTGGCAACCTTGCATCAAACAAGTCTACCGGCACCATTTTTCAGCATTTCTCGCTTCATGTCTCTGTGTCACATTTTGGTTATTCTAACAATATTTCAGACTTTTTCATCATTGTTCTGTTTGTTAGGGTGGGCTGTGATTGGAGATCTTTGATGTTACTGTTGCAGTTGTTTCGGGGCTCTCATATAAGAAGGTGAACTTCATCAATAAATGTGTGTGTTCTGACTGCTCCCTCCACCGACCGGCCGTTTCCCTGTCTCTCTCCCTCTCCTTGGGCCTCCTGATTCCCCGAGATACAACAATTTTGAAATTAGGCCAGTTAATAATCCTACCATGACCTCTAAGTGTTCAAGTGAAGGGAAGAGTTGCACGTCTCTCACTTTAAATCAAGAGCTACAAATGATTAAACTTATTGAGGAAGGCCGAGATGGGCCAGAAACTAGGCCTCTTATGCCAAACAGTTAGCCACGTTGTGATTTCAAAGGAAAAGTCCTTGCAGGAAATTAAAAGCGCTACTCCAGTGAACATGCAAATGATAAGAAAGCGAAACAGGCTTATTGCTGATACAGAGAAGGTTTGTGTGGTCTGGAGAGAAGATCAAACCAGCCACAACATTCCCTTAAGCCAAAGCCTAACCCAGAGCAAGGCCCTAACTCTCTTCAGTTCTGTGAAGGCTGAGAGAGGTGAGGAAGCCGCAGAAGAAAAATTTGAAGCTAGCAGAGGTTGGGTCATGAGATTGAAGGAAAGAAGCCGTCTCCTTGACATAAAAGTTGGCAGGTGAAGTGGCAAGTGCTGATGTAGAAGCTGCAGCATGTTATCCGGAAGATCCAGCTCAGATCATTAATGAAGGAGGCTACACTAAACAGCAGGTTCTATGTAAGCAGAACGGCCTTCTTTTGGAAGAACAGGCCACCTAGGACTTTCATAGCTAGAGAGCAGAAGCTGATGTCTGGCTTCAAAGCGTCGAAGGACCAGGCTGACTCTCTTGTTACGGGCTGATGCAGCTGGTGACTTGAAGCCAGCGTTTGTTTACTGTTCTAAAAATCCTGAGATTTTAGAGCCCTTAAGAATTACGCTAAAGCTACTCTTCCTGTGCTCTAGAAATGGAATAAGGCCTGGATGGCAGCGCATGTGTTTGTAGCATGGTTTACTGTTATAAGCCCACTGTTGAGACCTACTGCTGAGACAAAAAGTTTCCTTTCAAAATATTGCTATTCACTGACAAAACGCCTGGCCAACCAAGAGCTCTAATAAAGGTGTAAAATGAAATTCATGTTGTTTTCATGCCTGCTCACACAGTGTTTGTTCTGCAGACCAAGGACCGAGGAGTAATTTCGACTTTCAGGTCTTATTATTAAGTACAGTAATAAAATGTTTGACATATTCTTTATTGTATAGTAGAATTCTGTGCAGATTTATTGAGCACATTGGATAGAAATGTGGGCTATGGGGCTAAAAGAGCTTTAGTATACAAGCAGTGCTCATTATTATCGAGTGAGAAGGAGGTACTACATTGTTTTTTTCTTGAGGTAAATGTCAGTAGAAATACGTAAGTTTTATCAGTAAATGTGATTTTTGTGTTTATAGAATCTGTCTTGTGAGACCCTCACAGAATATAGGCACGTTCCCTTCACAAAGCGTCACCACTTAAGACAGTTTCTGGGATAACAGGATTTCAGCATCGTAATTTGAGTCCTCTTTATTTCTGTCTAGATTCAATATGTTAAATTTGAATATCTCAAATTTTAATGCTTTCATAGAGGTGATTGTAGTAGGACTTTGTTATGGAAACAGATTTCCATACAATCTGTTTGTATAAAGCTTATTTATATTCTGATTATCATTTTCAGGTAAGTAGAAAATAGAAATATTCAGCTCTCTGAAGATTGTACTCTTGGTTTCTCAGACAGGGCTAGATCCAGATTTTTGTTTTCTAGTGCACGTGACATAGTGGTACGATATCAGTGTTATTAATTAAATGTAGGATTTGTGATTTGGGTTATGCTTCAAATAATTGTTGATTATGTTTTTTAAAACTATTTCATGCAGTCGTTCAGCAGACATTTGACCTGTTATGTGTTAGAGGTAATAAGTCCTCTTAAGAGCTTGACTCCAGCATGAGACAGTCATGTACAGAAGTCAGTGCACAAACGTGTAATAATAGAAGCTTGTGTAGGACATAGTAGAGGGGCACAGTAGTGGTTCTGATGGGGGGAGGACATTAGAGAGGGGTCCTCCGTTTTGTTGGAGATGTTTGTACTGAGCTTTGATGATACTTGTGTTTCTACTGTACACAGTGAAAAAGGTATTCAAAGCAAGTTGAACAGGGTTGGTGAAGCTGCATGATGTGTCTGGAGAGCCATGGTTGTAAGATGGAACTGAAGCACAGGGTCATGGAAAGTGGGTGAGGAGATGGGTGTGCAGTGGGTGCTGAGACTTGGAGAACCAGACGTGAATCTGCCAGGAAAGGCCTTCAGTGTCAAGTTAAACGTTTCTGTTCTGCACATGAGCCACACCCTTTGAAGATCTGCTGAAAGCTGAGGCCCTGTCTCTCAGAATGTGCACATTCATGTAAACTTTGTAAGCACCTTGGATCCTACAGCTGAGGATGGTGAAGAACCATTGAAAGGGTCAGGCAGAGAAGGAAAGTGTGACATTTAACAGGTGACTGCCATGGAGTAGTTACTTCCACATGCATTATTCCATTTCATTTTCATAACAGCTATAATCATGTCGTTGATATTATTCCCATTTTATAGGTGAGAAAGTTGAGGCTCAGAAGGGATAATAACATGCTTTTGGTCACTTAGCTAGAGTGTGCGCCAAGCACTAGAGCCAGGATTCGTGACTCCACAATCTGTGCTGTTTCCAGTCTCAGCTCCACCATATACTAGTTGAAGAAATGTGGGCAAGTTATATAATTCCCTTGAACGTCAGTTTGTCTACCCATAAAAAGGAATTAAATTTATATTTGGATTCTGGTGAAAAATTAAATGAGAAAAATTCATGGAAACTGTTTACCATGTGTTAAAATTTCAAGGAATGTTATTTATCACTATGGGTGTGCCTCGGTAGAAATACATCCATAAACATAGCTATGTATTGAAGGTCCCTGGGCAGTCTCTGCTCTGTGGGTGGTCTGCCCCTCTAGAACTACCGCTTTACAACTTCTCTCTCCTCTCTGAGCCGGTGTATTTTCCTTACCCTCCTGACTGTTCCTTTGTGTTACTGACTAGAGCTTAGAGCTCTGACCCACATTACCTTTGTTTCTCGGTGCATTCATTAGCTTCTTCTCCTTTCAAACACCAGTCTTCATTTTGTGAGCCTTCCCTGGTATCTGTTCCTAATTTCACGTTGCTCCTTTCCTTGACAGTTTGGCTTCCAGAGGGTTCTCAAATACAGTTTTCTCAGCAGTTAGGGCCTAAATTCCTTAGCCTGGCTCTTTCAGTTGTGATCTGTATCATTATGCTGTAATTTTTGATCTCTTACTCTTTTAGGATCATTCCAAAACAGAATTGGATGCTTGGAAAATTGTCCGAGTTAGTGAAAATTTCCGAGTGATTGCTTTGGGCTTGCCAGTGCCTCGATACTCAGGGAATCCATTAGACCCCCCTCTCCGTTCTCGATTTCAAGCCAGAGATATTTATTATCTACCCTTCAAGGTAAGTACGTACAGGGATAATTTATTTTATTTTTAAGTTTTAATTTTTTTAATTGAAGTATAGTTGATTTATAGTACTCATTTCAGGTGTATAACATAGCAATTCAATATTTCTATAGATTATACTCTATTTAAAGTTATCTTAAAATATTGCCTATATTCCCTGTGCTAGTATCTTACTTATTTTATACATAAGAGTTCGTACCTCTTAGCCCTCTCCCCCAGCTTCTTTCTCCAACTTAAGTATGATTTATCTTTTAAAAGTTTTCCTATTTATAATTAATTCAATTACTATAAAAATGTTACTATGTTAATAGATGTCCTGGACCTTCAGTAGTTAATGGAAAGAAAAAAGGGTATAAAAGTAAAGAGAATCTCTGGAAACTAGGGAGAAAAGTTATTGTGGTATTATTGGTCTGAAAGATTTTTAAAAAGGGTAACTTTTCCTTTAGAATACATGCATCATGAAAAGATTTTTTTGCTATTAATTACTTAATGTCTGCTTAATTAAAAGGTTGAATTGTGTCTGTATAACATTTGCATTTAATCTGTTACATTTCTTATTAATCAATTTGATATGTTCCTATGTTATTTTAGGACCAACTTAAACTGTTGTATTCAGTTGGCACCCATGTTTCTGCCGAGAAGTAAGTATTTCACATATATATATACACTCACATACACACACACACATATATTTGTGGATATATATATATACTTGTGTAAATATAGATATGTAAATATAAATATCTGTAATTATGGTGAAAAGGAATATGAAAATGAATATATATATGTTCATGTATGACTGAAGTATTATGCTGTACACCAGAAATAGATACAACATTGTAAACTGACTAGACTTCAATTAAAAATATTTATGTAACTATATATATATAAATATCTGGACACAATACTGAATTTTGTTGCCCATTCATTGATTGTCATTAATTCATTCACTGAACAACCATTTGAAGAATATTTTAGAAGCTGTGGTACATGCTTCTGATAAAGTTAATAAGACATGATCTCTGATGGCAAGAAACTCAAGATCTAATAGAGTTTAAAGATAGATGTATAAATACCTCAGTTTAACACAGTATAGCAAGGGCCAGAATTTCAAAGTACTGGGGGATGTTGTGGTTGCGATTTTACGAGGGTTTCACAAAAGCTTTGGCATTTGAAGTGGGTCCTAAAAAAAATGAGTAGGATTTTGACAGATAGGGAATGGAATTAAGGAATTCTAAGACTTTTTTGTTTTAAAGCTTTAGAAATGAGAGCCTTATTTGAAAAGCTATTGATGGCTAGAGTTTGGGTTCAGATTAAGAAAGGAGGTAAAGCTGGCAGGGTAGTTTGGGGCCAGATTGTGAAAAACCTCACATATTATGACAGATTTAAGAAATATATCTGTGTACCTAATCAGCTTCTGAGTTTTAAATGGAATATTATAATATGGAACTGTTATTCCTTAAAAATTTAATAGTGAATGTCAACTTTTTGGATTAATTAAATTGGCCGTGCTGTTTTCTATTGAACAGATTTTGCCTATTAAAGCTATTAGAATAAAATGTAACATCCCTTCTTTTTACCCCTAGAGTTTCTCAGCTCTTGTCCTTTGCCACCACTCTCTGTTCCCAAGAATCTTCTACTCTTGGACTTCCAGATTTTCCTTTAGATAGTCTACCAGCTGCAGTTCAAGTCCTGGTATGTATAAAATAATGACTGGTGTACCCCAGTGTGGCAAAGAAGATTCAGAAGTCAGTCGTTGGAGATTAATCACTTCAGTCTGCGTTGTCATATGCTCCTATAAATATTGCAAGGCCTGAGATGAATTTGCTGTGCAGCCCAGTAAACTCTGCACAAACCGGCAACGTGCCAGAGGCCAGCCTTTCAAGAGCTGACAGCCTTGGGAGGGGGAAAGGGAGACATGCAGCTCAGGTCAAAATTCCACCGAGGGAAGGAGGACTTCCACCTGGTCACACAGAGGTCTGCTGCAGTGTGAGTTCTGCCTCAAACTTGCCCCAACCTGAGGAAGGGGAGCTGGGGCTTTCACTCACCAGTAACGTCAGTCACTGGTTAGCAGTCGTCCCAGGGGGCACACATTCCCAGGCACTAGCTGCTCTCTCATCCTGTGAGCAAAGCTCCCTGCAGGAGTTCAAGGGCAGTTTTCTTTAAAAGACCTGCAGCAGCTCGCTGTTACGAGGGAAAGCAGGGAGGCTCAGGAAGGAGAAAAAATGATGAAGGGATTCAGTGGAGCATAGACATTGCCCACTACTTTCACCAAGGTTGTGCACTGGTGTCCAGAGTGATGGGAAGGCCCTCCAAGCCAACAGCACGGGCAAAGGTGTTAAATCACCAAAGGGCCTGGTATGTTTAGAGAATGAGAACAGATTAATATCACCAGAGCAAGCATGTATGGTGAAGAGAAAGGTTAGGACCTTACTGTGAAATGTTTACACGGTGAATGAAGTTGTCTGGATTTTACAGTGTGGAAGAAGTGGCCCATCAGACATTTTTAAGTAGGTGGGCTTGGTGGCAGTCAGATAGATGTTGGAGGAAGACACCTCTGTTGGCAGCGAGATGGAATGGGGAGTGCGTGGATCGCAGGGAGCAGATAGGAGACTCTGCTGAAGAGAGCATAATCCGAGGTAGTAGCCATACCACCGATACAGGAGACTTATTTTTAATCTTTTGTTGCTTTTTATCTTATATTTCCTGAGAGTCAGTGGGTTAGGTTTCCCAGGTACTGTTCACACTGTTCTAGGCATCTGGAACAGCGATTTTCCTCCCTGTTCATCATGTCTTCTACTTTTCATTCTTTTTGGCTTTGCTCAGAACTTTTTACTTTGATACTTCTCAAATCTAAAAAAAAAAATTCAAAAATAGTAAATCATAAATCCATAATCCTTTTAACTAGAATCACCAATTTTAAACTTAATGCCACATTTGCTTGCAGTTTCTCCTTTTTGTTTTTGAACAATTTTAAAAGTAAATTGTAGTCAATTTTCTTAAGTACTTCAGTATGCAACTTCTAAGAATTAGAACATTCTTCTACATAGCCAGAACACCCATTATCTCACTCTTCAGCATGTTAAGAATAATTCTATAATGTCATCTAATAGTCCATATTGAAATTTCCCTAATTGTCCTTGTTAATAGACTTTTTAAAGTAGGGTGAACAGAATCGGGAAAGCAATTTGGGGAAAGGATTTGAGGATAGTGAACACTTTCTAACTTCGTAGTTATAACTGTGAAGCTAGGTGTATGTGGATGAGATTAACTCAGATTTGGAATAAAAGGAAAAAAAGAAGGTACTTTGGGATGAGTAGGGTAGGGATATGTGTTCAAACATATAGTTTCAGACGTGCTAAATGGGAGTCTATGGGACATGCACAGAGTCACATCTATTGGGCAATTGAGAGTTTAAGCCTGGAGCTCAAGAAAGAAGTCAGGACTAGAGACAGAGACGAGGGAGCCATCAACACATATATGGCAGCCGAAGGATGGGAGTGGGTGAGTTTACAAGGGAAAGGGTGTGGATCAGGAAGAGAAGAGGAAATAATGAATATTTGCTTTTATAGACTTCTGGAAAATACGAGAAACCTATTTGTTATTGTTTATAAGGCAATTTCAATGTCATATGGGCATGTCAGCTAAATTTTCTGTGAGTATTTTAGATGTTCCTCATTCCTATAAATTTTTGCTCCTAAATAGGACTCCTTTCCTATGATGTCAATGAAACATGCCATCCAGTGGCTTTACCCATACACTATTTTACTAGGACATGAAGGGAAGATGGCTGTGGAAGGTGTTTTAAAAGTGAGTATCTGCTTCACTTTCTTTCTGTAGCTTTCCCATTTTCTCTTCTTGTCTCTTTTCCCTTCTTCTCTTCTCTCCCTTAGTCTTCTTTCCTACTTTTCTCTCTTCATCTTTCTTCCTTTCTCTTGTCTTTTCTTCTCTTCTTTTCCAGGCGTGGCAGCACTGGCATGCTAGAGACGGGGAGTAAACATGGAGGTGGTTGGTGTGGCTGGGAGACTGATTACATTGAGCAAATGAGTAAACCAATTGAGCAGATGAGTGAATATTTGGAGAAGGAATTCATAAACAAAGAAAGAAGGAAGGAAAGGAAGAACCCTGAGGTGTTAGATTGGAATTAGAGAAATTGATATGAATTCGTTTTTTTCAATATATATAAAAACATATGGTAATAGATATAGAGTGTGTATGTATGTCTGTGTGTGTGGGTGTGTGTGTGTACATGCACGTATTTTCTAGCTCTGTCACCTGGGAGGACCTAAAAACTAT
The DNA here is from genome assembly GCF_048773025.1 of Camelus bactrianus. NCBI lineage: Eukaryota > Metazoa > Chordata > Mammalia > Artiodactyla > Camelidae > Camelus > Camelus bactrianus. The sequence continues at coordinate 20,719,606 of NC_133552.1, forward strand.
GACACTCCCATGGCAGTGATCGTACCAAGTGCTGAGACATTGGTTTCTAAATACCACACTTCCCTAAGAGGAATCAATGCTCCTTGAAAGCTGGGCTGATTCAGGCTCGGAGCAGGGAAAGTACAGGATGAGCCTGGGCCATCTTACTGTGCCAAAAAGTAAGGAAGTGTTCAACAAGTGATGTTAGCACGTCAAAGGGACAGAGAAGCCAGCTTGAAGTGGCTCCCGCTGGCCAAAATCTGGGACAATTTTAGCATCAGAATGAATAATGATCATAATCAGTTGTAACCCATTGAACAAAATAGGGACCCATAAGTCCATGTTGATATAAATGAATAAATAAATACACGAGGGAGAAGAAAAATCTCTTCCTTAGCGTAGAATGCCTACTGATAAATGCAGAAGTAGTTATATAAATAGAAAAATCACTATTTGTCAACCAGCACAGTGGTGGTTGATTTACACAGAAGTCATCAAAGGATATTAAAGCTGGTAAGTGGAACCTCCTTCCTTGGATTGGAAAAACCTACACTATGTACAATGGTTAACAAGTCTGCAGAGTCAACTTCTGGCTGGTAGGACCAACTTATTTAAAAATAAGCTCTGACAGTGTACAGAATTGAAAGTGCAATTTGAAATATCTAAGCTATACTAAGAGAAAAGTGTAAATGCAAAACAATGAGTAAATAATTATGCTATCTTTTGTGTGAAAAATAAGAAAAAATAACAATATACATAGTTACATGTATATGTGTAAAGAATACCAGTAAGGAAAATGAAAAATTAAGGACAGACTCTACCTATGAGAGGTGATGGTGGAATGTGGGATTTGGGCTGATGCAGTATAAAAATGCAAAGGAAGCTTTTCAATGCACCTGTTTTTAGTTTCTGCTTTTTGAAACATGTGAATGTAGTATTTATGCAAGAAAAACTTTTAAAAAATGTTTAAAATTATATATCCCTTTCACATTGGAATAAATGTGCAGAATGTATAAAACAAAACAAAACAAAACGTAAGTTGATGGGTGGAGTTTCTACAAGGAACACGATATTGTTGTAATCTAAGAATATCCCTCCCCTCCCCACTCAATTGTCTACAAAACTGGAAAATGTTATTTTCACAGTAAACATCAACTTGACCAGGTGGGACAAGTTGACATTGTGTGCCTCCTGAGTGTTGTGCTAGAAGAGCTCAGCATCACTTCTGGGGGATTCTGGCTAAGAGTTCATGGTGTGAGTTTGGCCATAAGGAAACACTGTATAGATCAAGACTCAGGGCCATCTTACAGAATGAAAAACCTGTATTCTTTAGAAGTGCCCAGGCCATGAATGACAAAAAAAAAAACAAAAAACGGAGGAACTATTTCAGATTGAAAGAGATGGGAGAGATATGACAGCTAATGCAGTACATGTTCCTGCACTGGACCTGATAGGAAAGAGTTACATTGTTGGCACAATTGGTTACACTTGAATAGGGTCTGTGGATTGGATAGTACTGTGCCATTAAATTGATTTTCTGATTTTGAAGCTTATGTGGTGATTATGTTGGCCAGAGTTCTTGTTTTCAGGAAACATGAGCTGGAATGTTTAGGAGTGACAGGGCCTCATACCTGCGGCTTGCTCTCAAATGGTTCAGAAAACAACCTATGATAATGGGTGCACGCACGTGCGTGTTGACGGCGGGGTTCCCAGGACAGAGGGAACAAATGTGCTACAATGTTAACCACTGAGAAATCTGGGTGAAGGTGAAATAGAAGCCCTTTGTACAACTGTGTCTTGCAACTTTCCTATATGTTTGAAATTATTTCAGGATAATTTTTAAAAGTGAATTTCCACTGTAACTCATTTCAAAATAAAAAAAAAAAGTTTTAAGGCAAATATCTAATATAACACCAAGTTAAAATTTATCTTCCTAAAACTTAAATTATTAACTGGAAAAGCAAGCATTTTATATGAAACTATGGAAATTGCTATAGAGCTAGCATTTAAACTAATGAAGTTCTCATTTTTGTATATATAATTTATAACACATGGAGCACGTTTTTCTTTTAAAATGCAAATGACATAATTTCCTCACTTGCAAAGTTAATGATAGTGTTTTATAAAGGGCTGGTCACACTATACGGTATCTTATAACTATATATGTAAAAGTGTTGATCCTTGGCAGAGATTCATCGAGTCACCTCAAATAATTCCTTTTTATGAAAGACAGTTTTTGTTTTTCCTGTACAGTTTGGCTCAAGTTGCAGGTTTCTAAGGAGTAGGTAGAATGTGAACACTAAGCTGTTATGACTATGTGTGTAGACCCTTCATTTTCTGAAGGACAGAATTTGACAACCTTAGACATGGGGAAGGGTATTTGTTTCTCCCTAATCCCAAAATCTACACACAGTCTTCGAGAGTACAGAAATACTCTCTAAGCAGCTAGTAAGAGTGAGAAAGAAGGGCTCAGAAAAGTGGGACAGTGGATTCTAGTTACTTCACTGGGATTTTATTTCATGGATTAGCTAGCCAAAGAAACAACATTCTCATTGATTGGTGATGTTAATAATAATAATGACAGAATAAAACCAACAAAAAGCTGTTCCTCATAGACACTGCAAAGTATAGTTAGCGACAGAATCTAAAAGAAAATCATAAAGAAGCAAGGGGATTGCTTGTCATTAAAAAGTCCACAAACGATAAATGCTGGAGAGGGTGTGGAGAAAAGGGAACCTTCCTGCATTGTTTTGGGGAATGTAGTTTGGTACAGTTGTTATGGAAAACAGTATGGAGACTCCACAAAAGACTAAAAATAGACTTAATGTGTGATCCAGCAATCCTACTCCTAGCCGTATATCCAGAGGGAACTTTAATTCAGAAAGATACATGCACTCTGATGTTCATAGCAGCACTATTTACAATGGTCAAGACATGGAAACAACCTAAATGTCCATCAACAGATGACTGGATAAAGAAGTTGTGGTATATTTATACAATAGAATACTACTCAGCCATAAAAAGAATAAATAAATAAATAATGTAATTTGCAGCAACATAGATGGACCTGAAGATTGTCATTCTAAGTGAAATAAGCCAGAAAGAGAAAGAAAAATACCATATGATATCACTTATATGTGGAATCTAATAAAAGACAAATGAACTTATTTATAAAACAGAAACAGACTCACAGACATAGAAAACAAACTTATGGTTACCAGTGGGAGAAAGGGGAAGGAAGGGATAAATTGGGAGTTTGAGTTTTGCAGTTACTAACTATTGTATATAAAATAGATAAATGACAAGTTCATACTGTATAGCACAGAGAACTATATTCAATATCCTGTGATAACCTAAAATGAAAACATATGAAAAAGAAAAAAAAGCAAGAGGAAAGTAATAGTAAAGAGGCAAAGGAAAGTGGAAGAGACAGCAGAGAATAGAAGCAGGACTGGGGTCAGTGAAATAGCACCACTGATGGAAAGGGAAGAAAGGTTTGCTGGGTGTGTGAGAGGGGGTGAGGAAGGTGCTGCAGGGAGAGGAGGAGGTGGAAGGTTGTTAAGGAGGCAGTGAACCATTTGGAAATGGGGAAATTAATTTATAGGCTCAAGGAGTCAGGAAACTTCCATTCTGACTGTGTAGCTCACTTGAAGGTTTATTAGAGGCTCTGAAAAAAAAAAAAAGAACTGGAGCCCTTTGATTGAATTAACATCTGAGCTAAATTGGCCTGGGTCATTGAAATAGAGCACCTAGTGTTTCAGAAAAAAAGGCTGTGATTCCAGATGAGCTCCCTAGATGCCTGTCAGCACAAACTCAATGCCTTGGGAAAAGGGCACATAGGGCAGAAGAAAATGTCACAGTTCTGATAAAAATGAAGCAAAATAAATTTTTTTTGTGACAAAAGAGAAGGTATTCAGTGTCTAGATAAGTCTGTTATGAACAAAGGTCTTTATTTTTACAAAGAAACCACTTTGATGTGTTTCTGGTCTCTAATTTCAAAATTAGTCATACGAATTCTGTGAAGTTACAGAATACCTTTAAAGAGTTGAGTTTCCTAAAGAAAGTAATCAGTGCTGCTTCATTTTGTTTGGCCTTTATTTTGACCTTTATAATGAGGGGGAACATAGAAAAATGATTGAGGGTTCATATTACAAACAAAAATTATTTCAAATCTAATAGTAGAGTTTTAAAAAAAGGAAACGGGAATTTTTTTACTTATGTAAGAGAAGAAAAAGTGATCGTCTTTTCTTGCCTTATTGTGTGAAGAGCTAGTTAATGAACAGTACTCTTTTTTCTAACACCTTAGTAGATATTTGGGGTGGGGGTGGTTTTAATTCATTTGTCTGAACCTAATGAGGAACTTCCTTTTTGTAAGACCATCACGCACTGATGCATACAACCGGATCAGAGTATTAAATCTCTGTCCTTAAAAATGGAACAGTTTATCGACAGTTCTAATTTTTTGTGATCTGCTCTGGGGCAGTCTGTGTGGTCTGTTCTTATTCTCAGTTTGTCTGTTTTCTCTGTTCATGGATGAACAAAATTTTATATATCCTCAAATAATTTTGAATTACAGGAGGTGAAAATTAAGGAAATATTGTTGAGTTTGGAAAAACATCATAATAGCCAACCAAGAAGGTAACTTTTTTCTTGATAAAGGATGATTATTTTCTGATGTTGATTGTCATAGGAATTAATGGATAGTTGTATTTGAATTAGATATCCATTTGGATTTTAGTCTAATCACTTAGACTATTTTTAAGGAAAAATTATTACTCACTCAAAATATATTCAGCTAAAATTCGAAACACCTTTCTTTTTTCTAAACAAGCTATAAAAATGACTGGAATATCTTTCATTCCCTTGATGGTGCTGTCATATGATGTTCCTGCTCTGAAGACATGTTTCTGTAGTCATAAAAATCACTTCTAGCTTTTAGTTAAGGCTGTCTTAAAGGAATTACTCTCATTTTGAATCTGCTATACTTTGAGAATGATGTGATTTGTTACAAAATAGTGGTAGGTACATCCAGCCTTGTCTCTTGGTCCTTAGGTAGGACTGCATCATAACAAAGGTTAAATTAGTGATTTCTGTCAGTAATTTAGGAAGGATGTGCTGCCACTTACCCACTGACAACATAATGTGAACTATAGTCTTTGCTGAAAAACATGGAAGAATCTTTCTTTTAGTGTTTTCGTTTTGGTTCAACAAACATTAATTGAACACTCATTATTTGGCCAATGGTGATGAGCATCCAGAAATCTGGGGATACAGAAACAGATATGATCGGATTTCTGCTCTTGAACTTATGGTCTGGCTGGAGCATCAGACATGCAAATAAATAACTTTTAATATAATGATAGTAGGATAGCATAATGATGAGTAACTCTGGTCAAGGTAATAAACACCTGAATTAGGACAGTGAAGTGGATATTTAATGAATGCAAGAAATGTTTCAGAGGTAGGATGACAGACCTTACTAATTGATAATATAGGGTGGGTTGAGGGGCTGTGAGAGAAAGTGGGAAATCCAAAATGTCCATGAAGCCTCGCTTGGAGAACTGAATGGATAGAGATACAGTAAATTAACATGAGAAAGTGGAACAAAGGAGCACAACCGGGGTGGGGCTAAATAATTCCATACAGTGGGGTCTTTTTGAATTTGAGGTTCCCAAGTGGGTTTGTCTAGCAGACTTGAAAATATGGATCTGGAGCAATTTTGATGTTAAAGATAAATACTTGGGAGTCACTGATGTATGGGTATTTTTTTTAACTTTTTTTTATTGATTTATAGTCATTTTACAATGTTGTGTCAAATTCCAGTGTAGAGCATAGAGCACAGTTTTTCAGTTATGCATGAACATGTATATATTCATTGTCACATTTTTTTCTCTGTGAGCTACTTAAGATCTTGTGTATATTTCCCTGTGCTATACAGTATAATCTTGTTTATCTATTCTACAATTTTGAAATCCCAGTCTATCTCTTCCCACCCCTTGCCCCCTTGGCAACCACAAGTCTATATTCTATGTCTGTGAGTCTATTTCTGTTTTGTATTTATGCTTCGCTTGTGTTTGTTTGTTTGTTTAGATTCCACATATGAGCAATCTTATATGGTATTTTTCTTTCTCTTTCTGGCTTTCTTCACTTAGAATGACATTCTCCAGGAGCATCCATGTTGCTGCAAATGGTGTTATGTTGTCAGTTTTTATGGCTGAGTAGTATTCCATTGTATAAATATACCACATCTTCTTTATCCAGTCATCTGTTGATGGACATTTAGGTTGTCTCCATGTCTTGGCTATTGAAAATAGTGCTGCTATGAACATTGGAGTGCAGCTGTCATCCTGAAGTAGGGTCCCTTTTGGATAAATGCCCAGGAGCGGGATTCCTGGGTCATACAGAAAGTCTGTTCCTAGTCTTTGGAGGAATCTCCATACTGTTTTCCACAGTGGCTGCACCAAACTGCATTCCCACCAGCAGTGTGGGAGGGTTCCCTTTTCTCCACAGCCTCTCCAGCATTTGTCATTTGTGGACTTTTGAATGATGGTCATTCTGACTGGTATGAGGTGATACCTCATTGTAGATAAATACTTGGGAGTCACTGATGTATGGGTATTAGTTGAATTCATGGTGATAGGTGAAAGAACTCAAGAGGAACATATGTATGACAAGAAATACTGGCAGAAGATTGAACTTTGGAAGCAGCAACATTTAAGGATTGGGAAGTGGGCAAAGAACCTCCAAATTAGGCAGAGGAAGAACAGTCAGAGATAGAAATAGAACAGCAGAGTATTCTCACGGAACATTGAGAAGAGACTGGTTTAAAAGGAAAGTAATGGCAAATTTCAGATGCTGCAGAGTTGTATTATGGAGTGAAGACTTAGATTATTAACTCAAAATTGGAAGTGATGAACATGTGGATGGTTTGTAGTCATGACACTGGATGAGATTATTTGAAAATGAATATATATATAAAAATATAAAAGATTTACTCCTGAAATACCCTAATGTGTACTGGTCAAGAAAATGAAAAAGAACCTGCAGAAGAGACTGAGAAGGAGCAAACCAGTGAAATAGAAGGAAAACTAGTTAATTTGGCGAATAGGATATCATTGGTTGTGTCTTACCAGGAGCAGTGCTGGTAGAGTCGTGGGGATGTAAGTCAGAAATCAGTGGGCCAAATAGTAAATCAGTGATGAGGAAGCTGAAACAGTATTATATACTACATGTAAAATAAATTTGATGGTAAGTAGAAACAAAAAGATGGTAGGTCACTCAAGATTGTGTAGAATCAAGAAATGACTTTTTGTCTGATTCCTAGAATGGGGGAGACAAACATCTTTATAGGAAGAAGGGACAAAATCTGCGGATTCCATGAAAACTTTGTGAAAACATGGCCCAGGGAAGGCAGGAAAGGACATTTCCAGAGCACCCATTGTGCCTTGATTTGGAATGCTGAGAGAACATAAGTTCTACCCAGCAATGGATGGATTGCCATAGCCGAGATGGGGAAAGCAGACTTCTAGCTACTTTCCTTTCACTCATAATTAGAGCGGAAGTCCTTTCTATTGAGACAGTGGGAAAAGAAGTAAGGATTGATGAAAATAGAGGTGATTTTGAGACTTAAAAAAAGAATTTTATTTATTCATTTAACAAAACTATTGACTGTTGACTGTGTCCCATGCATGATTGTAGGTTCTGGAAGTTTGGAGTGAACCATTTTGCTATTGCCCTAATGGGACTTACATTCTAGTGAGGAGTGAAGGAGTAAATACCCAAAGGTTCTGCTGTGGCTGAAGGAGGCACCTGGGTCACCTGATGAGATGGGCTTGGGTTGACTCCCAAGGAGAGTAGTCATGGTTTGTGTTAGTTGCTGAAGGGCTTTGGGAAAAGAGCCCAGCGGAGACTGGGGGCCACATGTTTGTTCAGTGGCAGATAACATGGTATGGAGAATTTCTCTTTTTTGTGCTCAACAGCCTAGAAAAAGATATGAAGAAAATGAATAACTTGGTGGCACAGGATTGAGAATTGTGAGTGTGAATATGGAAGCCTTGCAGACCAATACCCATGTGACTGACATATTCTTTTATTTAATTATACTTCACAGTTCAAATAATGTAATCTCCCAAAAAGTGTATCCAAAAATATGTTTGTGCTGTTTATTTAACTGAAATCCAAGAATTCATAGGAAATGCTCATTAATATAAAATGGTAAGGTGAATAAACTTTAATTTTTCACTTTTGCTATCATGTGGCCTCTAAGAATTATATATCTACTTTACTCCTCAATTTCCTTTTTGTAACAGTCCTTAAATTTCCTGTGTCAGCAAATGGTAACTCACCTTGCTACTTGAGCTCTTTTACTGTTTTAGTGTATTCTAGTCTACTATTTTTATTCTACTGAAATAGTTTAGTTTGAATTATTAATAAGGACATAACCAATATATCAAGTGGTTCGAGGCATTAGTGTTCATTTCTGGAATATAAGTGCTTTAACATCAACCCTATATCAAGTTAAACTGACATTACTATAGCTGGGGTAAAAATATATAAAAATAGATTTTTTAAAAAGTTTCTTTTGTATAGCACAGGGAACTATGTTCACTATCTTGTAATAACCTTTAATCAAAAAAATATGAAAACAAATATATGTATATGCATGACTGGGATATTGTGCTGCACACCAGAGATAGGCACATTGTACTTAACTGTACTTTTTATATATATACACACACACATATATATATATATATATACACACACACACACACATCTTTAAGCTCATGTGTATGTTTTCTTAGAATTTAATGGGTTTAGGTTTTAAATTCTAATGAATTTATTTACTTGGCTAAGACTTTACTCCTTTCTTATTGAACCTTCCTTAAAATACAGTGTAGCATTTTTTTTTGCATGAAATTAAGGTATCAGTACTTGTTATTTGTCTACAACATGGAAGCAGCTCCTTCCAAATTATGTGACACTATGGGAGTTAGTGTATATAACTTATGTAAAGTATAAAACTTATGTTTTTTATGAGAGTACAAATGAACAATTTTTCTTAGGCTTGGGGAAAGTAATGATTGTCTTAAGTACCTATGACACCAAAGACTTTAACTGGGCTGTGATGCTTAGAATGTTGAAGTTGAAGATAATTTTCTTCTCTCAAATCTGTTTTCTGGAGTTGAGTTATTCTGTTTATTAAGTGGTGATCTGTTCTTTCATTGAGTTTCAACTCTTTCACTATAGTGATAATGTCCTAAAAGTATTGTAGGATTTGGGGGGACTGATTTCTGCCAGTTTAATGCTAAGAATGAATTAAGCTTTTCATATGGAACATGCGGTTAGTCGGGCTTAGGATTTAATTAATTCTCAATTAGTATTCTTATTTTTCAGGTACTTGTGTTCTCTGTGTGCATATTTTATATAACTAGCTAGTATGAAGGGGTCTAACCTAGTGTTAGAACATTGACCATTGGCCTACCTGGAGAAAAAATCAGTGTTCTTGGCCTTTTAAATCCAGTTATCAAATATTGAGAAGCTCCAATGTAGAAGGCACTGTGCCAGGCAGTTACTGTGGAAGATTGATTGTTACACTTTATCGTTGTCAGTTAAACTAACCACAAGCAATCTGCAGAATGGTGTCCAGGAAGTTCTATTTTTATGAATTACAGGCAGCAGAGTAACTTCGGTTGATTTAAGAAATACCCAGGTCTGATATATCGACATAGGCCTTGTTTTACTTTGGCATTTTTCAAGTCTCATCATCCTTTTCTAGGAAACTAGAATCTTTTGATTATCAAGACTGTAGGCTGAAAACTTCTCATGAATTCAGCCCTTCCAGTTCTTGTCACTTAGGACATTTTAAGGGACTATTTTCATATTATCTTTAATAACTAAGTAGAATGGCATCTGTAAAAATAGGGAAAAAATTCTCATTGTTTTGACCTTTATTTTTATAACATATAGTGAGTTTCCGTTCTAATTAAGATGGAATCTCCCCCATCTCCAACATTAATACTAAAATAAAAAGTGAATTACATGTTTTTCTTATAATTTTATAGCGCTTTGAACTCCAAGATTCAAGAAGCTCTGTGCTCCCTGAGGAGGTGGTGAGAGTGGAGAGGGTGACTGAAAATCATGTCTTCCAAGCTTCTGTCACTATCCGGATTGCAGGAAAAGAGGTGACCATTAAGGTAATGAATCAAGGTTTGTACTTTACAACATGTGTCTTGTACTACCCATTTTTATGACCTAAATGGGGTTTATGGTCCCCTTATAAGTCTTCTATGGTTCCTTAGTGTCACGTCTGTGTACGTGTATCTATGTATTCAGAATCATGTATGTTTGTAAACTGGAAAAATTCAGGAGAAACAGGGATAGTTTTTCATCAAAAACCAAAGTCAGCCTCAGGGAAATCAAATAAAGTGTTAATTAATGAAAGCATTTTCTGTTCTGAGTCCTTGGAAAGAAGTAGTCAGTGTTTTCAAACATATTTTAGCAGCGAGGGAACACTTTTTAAATAAGATCTTTGTCAGCCACGTGAAACAGTTAAAAGAGAAGCTGTTGTAGTTGAGCAGTTTTTAGAGGAGGGGAAGGATATTTGGTCTGAATGCTCCATCTGCTTGCTCTGCCTCTTCTTACCCTTTCTTTGAGGGGGCCTAAGAACCCCAACAGGTGATAAGAAACAAAGCTTGATGAATGCTGAGTTAATTAAATTGTTAGTGACTGTAGGAAAGAATAAATGCTTGCCTTCTTACATTATAACAGAGCCAACTTTTATGATAGGCTTTTAAATTTTTTAAGATTATATTAGTAATATTTATCCATGTAACGGTATTTACTCATTCATCAAACAAAACATTGACGATGTCCACCATGAGCCAGGCTCCGTATTAAAATCTTCTGAGTGCCGACAGTGTACTTGTATTTTTCTCTTCGCGTGTGTTACGCCATTTAAATCCCCCAGTAACCCTGGAGATTACTTTTATTGTCTCCATTTTATAGATTAGAAAACAAATATGAAGAGGGTAATCAATTCACCCATAGTCACCAGCTAACAAATGGCACAGCTGAGACGTCTAGACAGCACACTTCCCACTACGCTCTTCTGTCTTCTTCAGATGAATGACCTCACAGAGCTGATGGTCTAGGATAGAGGCAGATGAGTAAGGACTGCCTTGGAATGGCTGTGGGGATAAAGAGAAGGAAGTAATACCAGGAGTCCGGAGAAAGAGTGGAGAAGGTTTCAGAGAGGAGGCGGGGCTTGAACTAAGTCTTATGACACAGGAGTTTCCCAGTGGCCCAGGAGTGAAAAGCTGGTAGGACATTTCAGGCAGTTTGAACAGAATGTCCAGAGGCATGAGGTGTGAGCGAGTTCATTATGTGCTCCCCTTTGGTGATGGCTTTCTATTGTCACTGCCTCTCGTCCCTTCAAGTTAGCCTTCTGTGTTACCACCAGGATGATCTTTCCTAAAAACAAATCTAATCTTGTCACTTCCAAACTTACATTTCCTTAGGGTTCATGTTGTGTGCAGTCTGATCAAGTCCAGAGTTCTCAGCAAGGCATGGAAATCCTCTTCTGATAGGTTCCCCAGGAGACGTTAATAAGGAGGAGATAGATAGAAAATAAAAGGAAGTAGATTTGAAGGATAGAAGTAGAGTTTTTAAGAACAAGTGCTTCTGAGTGGTAAACTAAAATAAGAGTGGAAAAGGATTTGTGGACAGTGAGTTTAGAAATCAGGAGGTCTTTGGTGATTTTGGAGAAACTCAATAGACTGATTTTAAATTCTGTACTCATAACTGAAATTTGGACAAAAGCCTTCATTCTCAAGTAGTGACATTGTTATTATAAGTTATAAATAGTGTGAAAATTACTTGATTCTTAAGAAAATGTCTGACAGCATGGGGCTTTAAGTTTAGAGAGATGATTGACTTGGAAGTTTGATGCTAATGGTCATCAGATCTGTGAATGAGAAAATATGTGCTGCTCTATGGAAATATCAAAACCAGTATAGAACTGAATTAAGCAGAAAATTAGTAGGGACTTTTAAATGGAGTCATATGCTTTCATTTACTAATATTTTGAGAAAACATGTGCATGTTATATTTACTTCTCTTTAATTATAGGTGCCAGCTGGGACCAGGCCATTAAGTCAACCTTGTGCATCAGACCATTTTATACAAACTTTAAGCCATAAACAACTCCTGGCTGAAATGATGCAGTCTCACATGGTTAAGGACATATGTTTAATTGGAGGAAAAGTAAGAATGGAGGCCTTACTACAAACTTCTGTTTCCTGACTTCTGGTTGTTTTGACTTATCCCTTGAATGATTGTGTTTCCATTTGCAGGGCTGTGGAAAAACAGTCATCGCTAAGAACTTTGCAGATACCTTAGGATACAATATAGAACCTGTCATGCTGTATCAGGTAAGATGTTCATTTTTAGCACTTGACTATAAATATACATTTTGGGTCATCAGTTGAATTTATGGATATTCTTCCTTAAGTTACACCTGTTCATCTTGATGTAGATAAATAACTGAAACAGCTATCAAACTGGAGTGCAATTATTATTTGGAAGTTTTGAAAGTGTTCTCTAGGCTGATGCACACAACATCCCAGCGTCAGTTTTTCAAGAGAGATTCATTTTACAGGCATGTGTACACACACACAGTACATTTAATAGTAATCTGAAAATCTAAACAAAATGGGTTTCATCAGCAGTGGGAGATAATTAGGTATTCACTAAATAGATTATTGTTTTTTTTTATTGTGGTAAAATATACATATGTTGTTTAGGTGTTGTTTTTTTTTAGTTTTTATTTATTTATTTTATTCTTTTTTGGGGGGAGGTAATTAGGTTTGTTTGTTTGTTTGTTTATTTAGTGGGGGGTACTGGGGATTGAACTGAGGACCTTGTGCATGCTAAGCTCTGAGCTATTCCCTTCCCCTCATAACATGAAATTTACTGTTTTAACCACTTTTTAACTGTACAATTCACTGACACAATTCACAGTATTGTGTAACCATCACTATTGTCTATTCCTAGAACTCTCTTTATCATCCCATATAGAAACTCTATACCCATTAAATAACTTCCCATCTTTTGCTCCCTGCAGACCCTGGTAACCTCTGTATTACTTTCTGTCCCTAAGAATTTGTCTGTTCTAGGTACTTCACATAAGTAAAATCATACACCTTTTGTCTCTTGCTTATTTTACTTAGAATGATGTTTTCAAGTTTCATCCGTCTTATAGCATATACTGAATTTCATTCCTTTTTATAACTGAATAATATTTTTGTTTGTCCATTCATATGTCAATGACTTTTTTCCACCTTTTGGCTTGTGAAAAGTGCTATTTGAACATTGGTATACAAATATCTGTTTGAGTCCCTACTTTCAGTTCTTTTGTAGGAGTGGTGTTACTGAATCATATTGCAATTCTATGTTTAACTTTTTGGGGAGCTGCTAAACTATTTTCCACATCAGCTGCACCATTTCACATTCCCACCAGCAGTGCACGAGTTCCTCCACATCCTTGTCAACACTTGTCAACAAACCTTGTCTGGGTTTTGTTTTGTTTTGTTTTGTTTTGTTTTGTTTTGTTTAATAATAGCCATCCTAATGGGTATGAAATAGCAACTTATTGTGGTTTTTATTTGTAATTCCCTAATGACCAATGATATTGAGCATCTTTTCTTGTGCTTATCGGCCATTTATATATCTTATTTGGAGAACTATCTTTTCAAATTCCTTGCCTATGTTTTAATTGCATTGTCTTTTTGTTGTTGAGTTGTAGGAGTTCTTTATATATTCTGGATATTAACCCATTCTCAGATATATGATTTGTGAATATTTTCTCCCATTCTGTGGGTTGTCTTCTTATTCCCTTTGATAGTATCCTTTGATGCTCAAAAGGTTTTAATTTTGATGAAGTCTAATTTATCTTTTTGTTGTTGTTGACTGTGTTTTGGTGTTGTAGTCAGTAAATCATTGCCAAGTCCAATGTCATGAATTTTCCCCTATGTTTTGTTCCAAGAATTTTACAATTTTAGGTCCTACATTTAGGCTTCTGATCCATTTTGAGTTAATTTTTGTATATGGTGTAAAGTAAGGATCCAACTTCATTCTTTTGCACGTGAATATCCAGTTTTCTCAGCACCATTTGTTCAAGAGAGTGTCTTTTCCCCATGAGATGGTCTTGGCATTCTGGTGAGAAATCAGTTGACCATATATGTGAGGGTGCGTTTCTGGGCTCTCTGTTTTACACCATTGGTTTATATGTCTATTCTTGTGTCAGTTTTGTACCATTTAAATTATTATAGTTTTAAAATCAGGAAGTGTGAGACCTCCAACTTCATTTTCTGTTCCCGGATTGTTTTGGCTATTCAGGGTCCCTTGAGATTCCAAATAAATCTAAGGACAGATTTTTCTATTTATGGGGGAAAATGCTGTTGTGACTTTAATAGAAATTGTGCTGAATCCGTAGATCATTTTGGGTCGTATTGTTATCTTAGTATTAAGTCTTCCATTCTGTAAACATGGATGTCTTTTCATTTATTTATGTCTTCTTTAATTCTTTTTTCCATAATGTTTCATAGTTTTCAGTGTCCAAGTCTTTCATCTCTTTGGTTCAGTGTATTCTTAAGCATTTTTGAGTAGATTATTTTGGTGGCTGTACATGCTGAATATAGTGTGATAAAAAAGCAAACTTACAGCTGGTGTTTTTACGGAGTGAAATTCTCTGTCATATTTTTTTTGTAATGATATCTCCTAAGACATTTTTATCCTGCTTTGGATTTCTATATATTAGTGTTTGGCTGATTATGGTATCTTTTTATTCATAGTAAAGTCTCTGTTTTTTATTCTTTGAACAATTTTGGAAGGGGACATGATATTATTTACTATAACATTTTTAGGAAGCATTTTGTGTTTTTAGTTTATTCTTTTGTTGAACTTTTTTAGTATTACTGACACTGAATATATTTATATTAAAAATGTTCCTATTTTTGAAAAATGACATTTAAATCAATTTCTTATTGTGACCTTATCACAGAAAATTTTGTTAACAGCTCATATTTCAGATGATTCTGTTGAGAAGATTTCTTTCATGCTGCTTTAAGATACTTTGTACCTATTGTTTGAATTGGCCAGAGTTAGAAGAAATTGCAATCGCATGGTACTGATAACTTTTGGACTATAAGCAGAAAATCTATTGTAAAAGATATGTTAGAATTCTCCCTGAAGTTAATTTTTTTTCCTTATTCTGGGTAGCTTAACTCATTCAGAACACCATGGTACCATTCTGGATTTTGAGTTATATTGTAAAGAATTTTGAAAACAAAAGAGAAAGCATGCTGCCTTGATACAAAACTATAGTGGATCTATACCTCCTATTTTGTACAGTTTTCATTATCATGTTTCTAGAGATACAGGTAAAGATAGGTATGTAAAGAAGGAGGTAAATGTAGTTAAGATAATTAACTGATTAAAGACTTAAAAGATTCAAATATTTACTAGGAAATACCCCATGATTTTAAAAGATGAAGTTTATGAAGAAGCACATGATCCAAGTTTATGCAATCATGAAGAATATAAATTAAAGTGAAGAGACAAGCCAGTAATAATACCCTGAATCTTGAGCAAGAAACAGGCAGGGGAAAGAAAATAAATTTCTATATTATATAGCAGGTGCTAAGTCTCGGAACCCACTGAAAATGTATTTTGAAGTGAGTTTTATGAACTGATTCTAAGTCTACTGGATTTTTTAAGGAAAACAAGAAAATTGGCAGGGGATGGGAGTATATATTTAACTTAATTCATGGAAGATGCAATGAAGGATACACTTCCCTATTACAAAATCACCCTCTTGGTGATGGTTCGCTCAACATGCTCGTTCTTTTCCATAGCTCATGTTAGAAGTGACCGATCTATCATCTCACCAACCCGTTAACCATCGACTTTCTAGTTTCCCTTGAAAATACTTTTCTACCAAATAATGGGGAGAAAAAAACCCAAAATCATCAATATAATTGTAAAACAAGTTAAATTTTATTATACATATCTTATATACCACTTAACAAATCAAAGATAAATACAAGCATAATTTACCTTCCCAGGTGCCATTGCTTTGAAATCATATGGAGAAGATCTTTTGAGGACAATATTTCTTCTCTCTTTGACTCTATCCCAATTTATTAATAGTATCATTTCTTAAATTATACACATTATTATTTTTTACATTAAAATAAAAACTCTCATTCTGATGGAAACTGGCAATAATTTGTGCTTCATCAGTTTCTCCAGAGAGTACCATTTCTGTGTCAGATTTTTGTAGTCAGTTTATGGTGATTTTTACACTGTAGTGGTAAATTTTCCTACAAATATATGCTTGAGCTGTGAAAATTTTGGCTACCTCATCCTGCTATCCATTAAAAGAAGAATCAAACAAGGGGAATATGTATGTAACTATCAATTCAGCTCCACTGGAAAACTACCCAAAGTATCCTGCCATTGAGAATATTATCTTTATGTGTGAAAGAATTAGCCTAAGAGGCTGAGAACAGATTTTCTTATGTATTTTCAGAGAGTGACAGTAAGCTCACAAAAATATTATTTAATTAATTAATTTATTTATTTATTTTTACTTTTACTGGAAATCATTCTCTTCTAGTTTCTGCCACAGGATAAGGTCACTTAGTCATATCTTACTAATCTTCTCTTTGCAAAACAGAAGTGATGATAATTGAAAGGCACATAAGTTTCCCATGAAAATATTTTGCCCAACCTCTCCTCAGCATACACACTCTCCACTTGTAGATGTGCTGCAAGGGTTGGGAACACTGGTACAGAGATAAACAAACTAATTCCATATTCTGAAAGCACCTTCTCCAATTTTGCTTTTCTGCTCATTAATCTTTAGAGAAATGTCTGGGGGGAAACTGGTTTCTGAAGTATAGATTTCAGAAAGGAAAAGAGAGAAATATAATAATGGTAACATGTTTTGTAGGTGAGTTTGTTTCTTTCTCTCTCCATGTGGCTTCTTTCCATGAACTGGATCAAAGCATATAATAGGCACTGTACTGACATTTGCAGATTTTGTGTTCATCAGTTGGTTTTGGTAGGAACCAAGCTCCTGGGATTAGATATAAGACTTTTTTTTGCTTACAGTTTCATATTTATTAATAGTGCTTATTGATTTCTTTGGAACAGAGGAACTAATTTAATAGACTTTAAAAATGGATTTGGGTTTTATAACAATATAGTCCATATTAAGGAAAAACTTCCAGAAGTTTGACATGACATAGAGAATTTAGTGGGAATGAGTAACCCAACATCTGTTTTGCTGAAAGACGTAGAGATTTCCCTGTTACTTGCACATGTATAAAGCTACACTTAATCTGTGGGTTTTGCCTTATTTTTAGAGTTGGCTATTTTTAGAACTGGATTTCATATGAAGAGAAAGAAAAACAGAGCCTTAACACAGATTTGTGGCAGTACATAAAGCAAGTTTTATAATAGGTTATAAAAATCTTAAATCACTTGGCTCAAGTGTTAGGTCAGATTCTTTTAACTGGTTATTCTTTTTTTTTTTTTTTTTTTTTTTTTTTTTTTTTTAGTGTTGAAGCCAGTGATTTCATAGTATTGAAGAAATACAAGTTATTATTCTTTTCCTTCACAACCAGATAAGGGCATATTTCCAGATTTCTTTCCACACCATCACAACAGCACCAGATCTGAGTTCTTTTTTTTTTCTGTTTAAGTACTGCTTGGATGAAAAGCTAAGTCAGCTCCAATCAAAATGAAGGGTCAAATAAGTTTAAAGGACTTATAATGAACATAATCACTATAACATGTTGAAGTCTTAGAATCATTTTTGACCCTGTAAGTTTTTCTACCTACAGCTTAACTCAAACCAAATCCTTTTCCACTTCTATCTAATCTACAATTCCTACTTCTTCCTGTGTATCCAGATACACTGGAAAAGATCTTTACTTCTTTAATTCTCTCTCATTTTTCACTCTTCTGTGTCTTGGATTTATTTACTTGCTTCTTGTCTTTGCCTTGAATTTACACTTTTTAGATAAGGATTGCAAGAATCTGTATTCATTTAAGTAGTTTATATTCAACCTTGGAGGCTGGTTTTCTACATGATTCTGTAGATCATTTTGTTTTCTTCATTCATTTTGTTACAATCTGTCATCCTTTCTGTCTTCTTAGTATTTTTTTTCTTCTTCCACCAAGAATAACCTTTGTAAGACTATCTAACAATTTACTTAACTCAATTTCTTCAAATTTCTTTTATTATTAAATTTATTTTCAAAAAGCAAGGTATATCATCATGCAAATTCTACATCTTCTATGAATTTTGATATAGAAATGATAAACTAAGGGTAGTTGTCTTTTCCTTTTCATAGCTCTTCCTCATTCTCTTTTTTTATAGTTGCATATTATTCCACCAGATGGATAAACCAGAGTTTATTCAGTCAGTTTCCTATATATGAACAATTGGGTTTACAATGTTTCATAATTATAAACAAAGTTTCAACAAATAACCTTGTGCATCTGTATTTTTTTAACATTTTTTATTGATTTATAATTATTTTACAATGTTGTGTCAAATTCCAGTGTAGAGCACAATTTTTCAGTTATACATGAACATGTGTATATTCATTGTCACATTTTTTTCTCTGTGAGCTACCATAAGGTCTTGTGTATATTTCCCTGTGCTACACAGTATAATCTTATTTATCTATTCTACAATTTTGAAATCCCATCTATCCCTTCCCACCCTCCGCCCCCTTGGCAACCATAAGTTTGTATTCTATGTCTGAGTCTGTTTCTGTTTTGTATTTATGCTTTGTTTTTTTTGTTTTGTTTTTGTTTTTTGTTTTTTGTTTTTTTTTCAGATTCCACATATGAGCGATCTCATATGGTATTTTTCTTTCTCTTTCTGGCTTACTTTATTTAGAATGACATTCTCCAGGAGCATCCATGTTGCTGCAAAGGGCGTTATGTTGTCGGTTTTTATGGCTGAGTAGTATTCCATTGTATAAATATACCACTTCTTCTTTATCCAGTCATCCGTTGATGGACATTTAGGCTGTCTCCATGTCTTGGCTATTGTAAATAGTGCTGCTATGAACATTGGGGTGCAGGTGTCATCCTGACGTAAGGTTCCTTCTGGATATATGCCCAGGAGTGGGATTCCTGGGTCATACGGTAAGTCTATTCCTAGTCTTTTGAGGAATCTCCATACTGTTTCCCACAGTGGCTGCTCCAAACTGCATTCCCACCAGCAGTGTAGGAGGGTTCCCCTTTCTCCACAGCCTCTCCAGCATTTGT
This sequence comes from Camelus bactrianus, assembly GCF_048773025.1. NCBI lineage: Eukaryota > Metazoa > Chordata > Mammalia > Artiodactyla > Camelidae > Camelus > Camelus bactrianus. The sequence goes on from NC_133552.1 coordinate 20,738,935, forward strand.
CATTTGTGGATTTTTGAATGATGGCCATTCTGACTGGTGTGAGGTAATACCTCATTGTAGTTTTGATTTGCATTTCTCTGATAATTAGTGATATTGAGCATTTTTTCATGTGTCTATTGATCATTTGTATTTCTTCCTTGGAGAATTGCTTGTTTAAGTCTTTTGCCCATTTTTGGATTGGGTTCTTTGGTTGTTTCTTATTAAGTCGTATGAGCTGCTTATATATTCTGGAGATCAAGCCTTTGTCGGTTTCATTTGCAAAAATTTTCTCCCATTCTGTAGGTTGTCTTTTTGTTTTACTTATGGTTTCCTTTGCTTTTCAGAAGCTTGTAAGTTTCATTAGGTCCCATTTGTTTATTCTTGCTTTTATTTCTATTGCTTGAGTAGACTCTTCTAGGAGAACATTTTTGAGATGTATGTCAGATAATGTTTTGCCTATATTTTCTTCTAGGAGGTTTATTGTATCTTGTCTTATGTTTAAGTCGTTGATCTGTTTTGAGTTGATATTTGTATATGGTGTAAGGGAGTGTTCTAGATTCATTGCTTTACATGCTGCTGTCCAGTTTTCCCAACACCATTTGCTGAAGAGACCGTCTTTACTCCATTGTATATTCTTGCCTTCTTTGTCAAAGATTAGTTGACCAAAAGTTTGTGGGTTCTTTTCTGGGCTCTCTGTTCTGTTCCATTGGTCTATATGTCTATTTTTGTACCAATACCATGCTGTCATGATGACTGTAGCTCTATAGTATTGTCTGAAGTCTGGGAGAGTTATTCCTCCATGCATCTGTATTTTTATATTGTCAGGATTAATTCCTAGAAGTGGCATTGTTAGGTCAATAGGTAAATGTATGTGTCATTTTGTTAGATACTGCCAAATTTTCCTCTATGAGGATTATACCATTTTGCTTTCCCATCAACAATGCCAACAGAGAGGGCTGCCAACCTCTTTAATGTTTGCCTATTTTGTAGTTAGAAATGGTATCTAGGGAGTAGTTTTACTTTACATTTCTTATATTAAGAGAGAAATTAAAAATTTATTTTCTGTTTTTAAGGGCCATTGTTATGTCTTTTCTTAGTAAATTATCTGTTCATTTTTTTACTCATTTTTCTATTAAGCTTTTTGTGTTTTTTTCTCTCAATTTTTAAGTTTCTTATATTAGGCATATTTATTTGTGAGATATGCTGCATGTATTTTTCTCTCAGTTTATCAGTTGTGCTTTGACTGTATGAATAAGCTTTTGCCTTATACATTTAAGAAGTTTGTAGTTAAATTTATTAATATTTTGTTTTATTGCATCTAGATTTTGAGTCATGGTTAGAAAGTTTTTTCCTCATACCCAGGTTAAGGAAGAATTCACCCATGCCTTTTTTCAGCTGCTAGATTGACTTCTGTCCAGTCCATGCATATAACCCCTTACATTTTAGAACCAGCGGTGGAGCACTGACTCTTTCTCATGCTGCCATCTCTCTCTCTCTGACCACAACTGGGAAACATCCTCCAACTTTAAGGAATTAAATGATAAGACTGGGCCCACATGGGTAATCTGGGATAAGCTCCCCATCTCAAGGTCCTTCACTTAATCATGTCTGTAAAGTTCCTTTTGCCGTGTAATGTAACATATTCACAGGTTCTGGGGATTAGGATGTGGACATCTTTGTGGGGGCCATTATTCTGCCGACTACACTGACTCTTCTGGAAGACTGCAACACTGAGAACATTGCCATTGATGGTACTGAGTTATGAATATAGCACACCTATTCCAGTTTATACAGTTTTCATATTCATAGTGTTTCTACATGTAGCTGCCAGTCTCTGACTTCATTATCTGATGTGAGTAGTTGTGCCCATATATTTGTTGAAGTGGATATTATTTTTTAATAAGTAATTTTCCTGTCCTAAAATGTAGGCTGAATTTTTATTTGAAATTATGTGTATAAGTATGTTATATTTCCTATGGACTTTTTCAAGGTTATAAACAAAAATTACAAAATATTGTTTATAAAAATGGAATGTTTATAAATTAAGGTGAGTCTAACAGGATTGAGAACTAGACCACAGCATAGTGCTTGGGATGAAGAAGGTACTCAGTTGAATATGCACCATCCTAGAGGCTTCGGAAATCTTAAAATATTTTAAATAGAATGACTTTGTCTTTAAGGATGTAAGGGATAGGTGTGATTATTCAAACACTGTTGTTATCCTCTCCATCAAAAACGTTTAAGAACTTCTCCATTTATAGCATTCTCTAATGTAGAAAAGCAATAGAATTATTTAGATCAATTTCTGATTTTTGAGAACTAATTAGTTCTCATAGGATAAAGCAGAGACTGTTTTGAGACGTATTCATTTCAGTTCTAGAATTACAATATTCTATGTATTTCCTATGTTTTTCAAAAATAAAGTTTTGTGATAACTTTTAAAAACTCTTTTTGCAATCTTTTTGAAGTGATTCAAGTTATTTACTGAAATTGACAATTATTCTAAAATTGGCCAATAAAGTGGAATTTCCTGACTTTGAAAATTAAGGATGAGAAAGGTTAAGTGCCAGAGTTTATACCTCAGACAAAGCTTATACCACAGGTCCTAGCTTATTAATTTTCAAGTCATTTTCTTCCCTGTTAGGTTGTATATCTTTAAAAACAGTAAGTAGCAGATAGCGAGGCTCACTCTGAGCTAAGAGGAAGCTGGGTTGAGGCCCGAAAAGTACCATCTGTTTTTACTTGGAATGCTTTCCTTCACATTAGTTTGATTTGCTTTAGAATGCTAATGTTCTTGTCACATCACAGTTTGTTTTCCAGTATTGGTCTGTTTTTCTGTTTGCTAGCTTTTTGAAAACAACGTAATAGAATGGAGGAATGGAGGAGTTTCCAAAAATTAATGGTTGTTTTCAACTGATAGAAGTCCATCTCAACAGTGTGTTATTTTTATAATTGAAACTTTGTAAAACATATCTTAGGCTTTCATTTTGATAGAGAAATCATCTCAAAAGCTGAGTGTAATGACACTTGCAGTATTTTATGCTAGCTTGCAACTGGAACTGCTTGGAGTATTTTATGATGGGACATGCATAATACAAAGTTGTATGTTGGAAAGGCAGGCTAGTTGCTGATTTAACTCAATAAACTTTTAAACATTTATTCTAAATAAGCGAAGTATATCTTAAAGTTTAATTGTGCAGTATATGTTATAAAAGTTCATCTTGTTGTATTTGCATAAATTTGCCATTGAAATGTCGTAAGTTTTACATTTTTTTTTAAAAAGCATCCGAATGTGATATTCAGATCTTTTATAACTTGGAAAGTATGCACTGGCCTCATTTAATTGAAACCATGCACAATTTGAGTAATGGACAACATCTTTTATGTTATCTTAACAAATTTAGTTAACATGAGGTATTTATTAGATTTATAAAAACACATTAGGAGGCCTTCGGGCATTTGTATAAAAGTAAACATTACAGTAAAACCAAATCCATTAGCCCAAGGAAGAAAACAAATGTAACTGAGGAATCCTACCAAATAAGGAATTCCAGCCTGAGAGGTATTTCATTGACCATCCTTGATGATCCAAAAACATAGAATCCATAAGCTTGAAGAGGGAAGGAATTTTAAATTTGAGGATTCTCTGTGGACTATCTCCAAACTAAGGACACTGTGTGATTAGGTCCCAGTACCATTGGTAAGAACACACTGGTATGCTTGACCATCTCTATTAGTTAGTATTTTGTTTTAAATGTACTTTATATTAATTTTGATTAGGGGTCTTAGGGCAATTTTTTAAGGGTCCTCAGGATTTATTTTATTTTATAATCACCAAAGATCACCGTCAGAGTAAGTATTTGTTAAAGGTTATCGAGATTAGTGATGAAGTTACATATTTATATTCTTGTGGGGAATATGTCGAAAAAGAAAAGAAAAAAGTCTATAACTTTACAAATTTCTGTAAACCATTTTATTCTTGGAATGTTTTGCAAATAATTTTATTCTTGGAAATAAAAAGCAAATACGTACTTCTCAGCTTTATCATCTATTTGCCTTTTATGATTCCTAAATGGCTTTGTTTTTCTATTCTTCACCTATTTTTAAAAAAACTCCGATTGCTCAGGATCAAAACCACCTTCTGAATACACTGAGCTTTATTGCTGATTTACAAACCAGTCTCATAGTAGAAACAAGGCTTTCTGAGGCGTTTAAACCAAAAACCATTTGGCAGGACCATAGAGATAGTCAAAAAAACAGCAGAGGGAAAGACGTTCTTTAACAGCTGAGCTAGTGCCTCTGGGAAGTGAGTTGAAGGAGCTTGGGATTTAAGCTGGTAAAAGCTGCGAAAATTCTGATTTTACACTCTATTGACTACTGTTAAGAGATTAACGACTTGGCCAGCCCAGCTCCTGGGACGCCTCCTGCTCATTTTCTGTGGTTCCCTTAAGCTCTCCCAGATGTGGGTACCTGCTGGCTGGCAGCCTCTGTGCAGGTGAGGAGTGATGCCCATTAAACCCTCACGTGGGTGGAAAGGTGGGCAGGGTGGGAAGGTTGCCCTGTTACCTCCAGCAGCCTCTTTCTTTAATCTTAGCAGACCTCTTTCTGTGCTGCTAAAGCAGGAGACTCCATATTTATCCTTAATGATGCTCCCTGAATGCACAAACTCTTCCCTGTCTCCCACTTAGTGAACACATGTTTGCTGCATAATCTCCTGTGGGGGATCAATGCAGAGATGGCAGCTTTAGTTTTGTGAGGAAGGTTCCAGAAGGGACACATTAAGCCAATCAAGAGAGCTGTCAAGTATTATAGCTGTGGCACACTTCTGAGCTATCTCCTCATCCACCCTGCCCCGCATGGCCAGTTATCAGTCTGACATCATCTGCTTTGTGCAGGACCCACTATAGCTATGGACATCTCCAGTAGCTCTAACCCACCACCCCTGAACCCGTTTATTGAGAATTTGGTGGAAAATGCATTTGGCATCTGAAATTTTACTTCATAGAGTTTTTACAATGCATCAGTTGTATCAGTTATGTCAGTTGTGCATTAATAGACACTTGTTTCTCTCACACACACAAGCTCACTTTCTCTAGGGATAACATTGATGTTCTTCTCTCTTAGCACATTTCAGTTATAAAATACAGTTGTTCTCTATAATCACAATGTTTTATATTATATCCTCAGATCTTCATTCATCTGATACCTGAAAATTTGGACCCTTTTACCATCCTCTTCCTATTTCTCCACACCACCCCCCAATCTCTGACAACCATTTTCTGCTCTCTGTTTCCAAGAGTTTGATTTTTTTTTTTTTTTTAGATTCCAATTATAAGTGATACCATGCAGATATTTGGCTTTGTCTGGCTTATTTCTCTTAGCATAATGCCCTCAGTATCCATCCACGTTGTCACAAATGGCAGGACTTCCTTCTTTTTCATGGCTGAATAATAATTGCTCTGTGGGGTTGTGTGTGTTTATTTACCACAGTTGCTTTATCCATTTATTCATCGATGGGCCTTAGGTTGTTTCCATATCTTGGCTATTGTGAATAATGTTGCAATGAACATGAGAGTGCAGATATCTCTTCAATATTCTGTTTTTATTTACTTTGGATATATATCCAGAAGTGGGATTGCTGGATCACATGGTAATTCTATTTTTAATTTTTTGAGGTACTTCCATACTGTTTTTATAGAGCCTGCACCAATTTGCATTCCTACCAACAGTGCACAATGGTTCCATTTTCTCCACATCCTCACCAACATTTGTTGTCTCTTGTCTTTTTGATAATAGCCATTTTAGCAGGTGTGAGGTGATACTTCGTTGTAGTTTTGAATTGTATTTCCATGATAATGAGTGATGTTGAGCACCTTTTCATGTACCTGGGCCGTTTCTGTGTCTCTGGAAAAATGTCTGTTCAGTTCCTCTGCCCATTTTTCAATCAGATTGGTTTTTTGCTATTGAGTGTATGAGTTCTTATACTTTAGATATTAACCTTTATCAGATATATGACTTGCAGATATCTTTTCTTCATTCAGTAGGTTGCCTTTTCATTCTGTTGGTGGTTTCTTTGCTGTGCAGGAACTTTTTCTTTTTAGTTTGATGTTGTCCCACTTGTTTATTTTGGCTTTTGTTGCTTTTGCTTTTTGTGTCAAATCCAAAAAATCATCACCAAGACCAATGTCAGGGAGCTTACCACTGATATTTTCTTCTAGGAGTTTCATAGTTTCAGGCCCTAACGTTCAAATCTTTAATCCACTTTGAGGTGATTTTTGTGTATGATGTAACTTAGGGTCCAGTTTCATTCCTTTGCATGTGGCTATACAGTTTTCCTGATACCATTTATGGACACCATTATTGAATGTATATTCTTGGCTCCTTTGTCATAAATTTATCCACCATATATGTGTGAGTTTATTTCTGGACTCTCTGTTCTGTTCCACTGATCCATGTGTCTGTTTTTATGCCAGTACCATACAGTTTTGGTTAGTATAGCTTTTAATGTAGTTTGAAATCAGGAAATGTGATGTTTCCAACTTTGTTCTTCTTTCTCAAGATTACTTTAGCTATTCAGGGTCTTTTATGGTTCCACACAAATTTTAGAATTATTCTATTTCTGTGAAAATGTCATTAGAATTTTGATAGCAATTGCATTGAATCTGTGGGTTTCTTTGGGTACTATGGACATTTTAACTATATTAATTCTTCCAGTCCTTGAGCACAGAAGTATTTATTTGTGTCTTCTTCAATTTCTTTCATCAGTGTCTTATAGTTTTCAGTTATGTTGGTTGAACATATATAGATATTTATTTTTAAATTTGCCTCTTTTTGGTGAGAATATTTAAGTTGTATTCCCTTTTGTAGATGTTAAACATTTATAAATTTTTAACTAGAATGTTACATTCCATAGTCCACTCTCTGAAGAATAGTGGGAGTGAACTTTTAAGAATATAAATCAGATCATGTCATTTCCTTGCTTAAAATCTGTCAGTGGCTTTCCATTATACTTAGAATAAAATAAGAAGCCTTAATCTTGCCTTATGAGCCCTCCATCAGTGCTTTTCAACCTTGACTGCCTGTTAGAATCGCCCGAAGAACTTTGAAAAATTTCCAGTGTCCAGGCCCCACTGTTACAGAATTTAAAGTAATTGGTCTGAGGTGGAACCCAGACTTTAGGAATTTTACAAAAGCTACTCAGTGATTCTAACAGGCAGCCAGGGCTGAGAGCCACTGCCCTACGTGATCTAACCCATGCCTGCATCTTCAGCCATCTCTCCCTGCTGGACCCTCTGCTGATTCTGTTTCAGCCTCACTGACTACTTTCAGTCCCTTAAACCTGACTAATTCCTTTCTGCTTCAGGGCTTTTGCATCAGGCTTTTGTTACCTCAGCCTGGAATACTCTTCCCCTGATCTTCACGTGGCCTTTTACCATTCAAATCGCAACTCGAATATACTTAAAGCATCCTCGACTGAGCCTTTTGCTATCACATTACCCAGTATTTTCTGTGTAGCACTGACTACTATATATTTTTTCTTATTTGTATTTCCTCCTTCTTGTTCTTCCTTCTCATCCTCTGTTTCCTTTTCTTTGTCTATTTTTCTTCTCTTCCCCCTGGAATATGTTTATCTTTTTTGTTGCCGTAGCCTCAGCACGTGGAATAGTGACTTGCATGTAGTAGGCAGTCAATATATGAAGGAATGGATAAATAAATTTTGAAAAACTTATACTATTTTTAAAGGACCAGCTCAAATCCTGACCTTTGTCAACCTATCTTTACTAGTTTTTATTTGTTTCAATACTACCTTTTCTTTCAATTCTAAGATAAGAATTTTTGTCATACAGCATTGTTATGTCACTTTTGCTAACGTTCTGAAATGTTAACTTAGACTTGTTGTTAGATTGAAATTTTAATGTCTTCTGCTTCCCCACCTGTTCTCCTACCAGGGTCAAACATTTGTGATAAAGTGCAGCAGAGTTTGCAGTAGTACCTTTTGAATAAAATGGTTATTTTGTTTGTGTGTCCTGGGACTTGACTTTACAACATCTCTGCTTTTTTGCCTTCCTTTTAAATTTTTAAAACATTTTTTGCCTTCCTTTTTGAATCTGTTCTTACCCTCTTTTACATACTTCATTGTGCATGAACATTTCTAAACAAGCTTTCATAAAGTTGGTTTACATTTAAAATATTATTATCCTTATTTAAATGGTTTACATTTAAAATATTAGGTTGTGAGTTTTGTTGTGGATAATAGAATCCATTGTGGCTGTCTAAAACTGAGGGATTTTTTTTTTTTTTTTTAAACAGGGTATGAGGTAGCTTGCAGAATTTCTGGCAGAGACGGGGAACAGTGTTGAGATTTTACCCAGTTAGGAATGACAGAGCCAGGAGAACTTCAGCCATAGCTCTTCTGGAAGAGCAGGTTTCCCTGTGCTGGCTGCCACTCACTCTCACTGCTCACTGCCAGTTTTTTCAGTCCCCAGTTTTGTGTATGTGAGGATGCTCAGTAGAACCTGGGCAGACACAGTATTCAAGCTGCAAAGACATCTAAGAAATGATGTTCTTAGTTGTCTAACCTCTGTACTACAGCAAAGATAGTAGAAGGGGCTTGATTAGGTATCTTCCCTAAATAACCTATTGCACTATTTATACCTACCTTGACCTTGACTTAATATTTTATTGCGTGACTTTATTAAGGTGTCTCTTCATTGGGTCAATTGTGAGATGGTGTGTTTGACTTCTAGTTAGCTTTGATCAGAATAATTTTGTTCTATGTTCACAGAATAAATCTTTAACTAGAGTAGATCATTTTGAAATAGATCCCACCGGTCACAGTGAAGAGAGCTATAAATGATTCAAAATCATCTTCTTCCCATCAATAGCAGAGCAACTGAAAACAATCTTGGTAGGCTTGTAACACCATCATTGTATACAGAAAGGAAGAATTTATTGTATGTGTGACAGGTTAAAAATAGTTCCTTAAAAGAACTTGAGGGAGAAGCACGGACGAGTTTACAAATAATTTTACAATATATGTAAAATGAGATGCCTTTTTGTTTGAGATCAAGCGTAAATGACACAGGAATGTTGGCAGCATGCCTTGCATTCTGTTCACTAAGCATGCTTAGACTGTAAATAATGGTTTAATTTCTATTCTAGGACCTAAAATTATTAACATTCTGTGTTTATGCAATATTTATGCAGTATTCTGCCACTAATAGTTCTGGACATAATTAATCCCTTATTGCAAAGTTGATGGCTTACATTAACAAGTCTTCGTGCATTCTTTTATTTCCTTCAATCCCAGATTTTCTCAGTGTTTATACAATCCTGGCAGGATATTTTCTGGTAGGGTAAGTTTTGCTCAAATAAGCAAAACTTATTTGACGTAGACCTGAAAAGCTTACAAAATTCCAGCTAGCTTCTTTTGGAGAAGAAAAAATCATTAATAATCCTTACTTACACCAATCAAACAAAAAATTAAATGCCCACTGTTTATATTTTTCATTCAGAAACAAGAAAATGAAGAGTAATATCCACCTAGAGATATAATTACTATTAACTATAACTGAAGCATTTTTATTTCAATCATTTAGGTATGTGTTTAAAGATGTTTTTAAACAACAGTAGAGACTAGCTGCTTTAGAAGGCGTTTCTGGGAGTAGTAACCTGGTCGGCATTTCCGACTCTTGTCAAAGAAGTTGATTGAGAAAACATTTGTGGTGGGTAGCCTGAAAGGTGTGCAATTGGTACATTACCGTATTAACTCTATATTACATACATGGATTGGTTGATCTAGACCAGCTCTTTCTCTGCAGAATTTCTTTGACTGAAATTTGTTGCTGTATTTGTTGTAATAATACTTTTGAGGATAACCTGGCTCCTTTACTTATTAGCTGTGTGTCCTTGATTGGGTAAGCTGTTTAACCTCTTTGTGCCTCAGTTATCTCATCTGTCAAATGAAGACAGTAATTTTACCTGTCTTTTAAGATTATAAGGATTACATTAGTTAATTTATGTGACGTGCTTGGCACCTAGTAACCCTTCTATAAGTATTAGCTGTGATGGTTATTGTTACTTCTATTTTTAACTCCTTAACACACTGTCCTTTATATGATGACCTGACCCATGGAACAAATTTTTCTCAATCTCATTGTTAAGAATTGTAGTCCTGTTTCTTTTTTGGTGTCAGTGCTGTGGTGTTATGACTTATGTAACATTTTAAAAAAATGATGCTCTTTTTGTATGTTAGAAATTAGAAAAATTAGATTTATGTTTTAGAAATTAGAAAAATTAGATTTATGTTTTAGATTCTTTAGATTATGTTTTAATATACATTGTGTGTATCATCTTTACCTTTCTTAGTTTCATCTTCCCTTGTTTAGTTTTCTTTATCCACTTATTTTAAAATTTATAATATATTATACCTATTTTTGTAAGCCAACTTACTTCAAGGTTCATGAATGTGGTAGAAATGTATTTTTTATTCTGGTTGAGGTCATAATCTGTATACACTTTGGTATCCTACTTTTCCTATAATCATTTAAATTTTCTGCCAGAAGAATTATATATGCTTTATAATATAAAATTTGACTTTCTTGTCACTATTTATATTTAAAGAGATAGTTCAAATTTCCTTATTTGCTAAAAATTTACTGTAATACTTTTGTCTTTCTGAATGAGATTATACCTTGGAAAACTAATTCTAATCTTATTCTAGACACTCGATGCACAACTACTTTTTGTCATTTGTCAAACTAATTACTTATTTCCAGGTTTCTCAAGGAAATCTCAGAATAATTAGTCTATACCATTCAAAGGTCCTGAAAGCATTTAAGGTATATAATTACCTTAGGGTTCAAATATGTATTCTCTGAAAAAGTTTGTGCAGAATTATGCTTCTCATTTTAATAGGACATTTTTGTTTTTAGTAGCGTTTCTTCACTGCAAATCAAAAATGCAAAATGACACAGAATCTTAAGACATGTGGATGTTTTCCAGGGATCTGAATGAGGAGGTGAGGTGTTGAAGGGAAGACAATGGTGGCTCTAAAGGAACTAGTCTTCATGTCCTGTTATTTTTAAATTTTTGAGGAAACACAGAAAGCGGAAATGGTTCGGCTTCTATGATATCATTAGTGCTATTTTTATTCTCTTAAGTTCAAAGGTTTCAAGGATAAGAAAATATATGCAAAAATGAGGACATTCATCTTTCTTGATTTTTATTAGTGTGCTTTCAAAATGCTCATATGGAATAAGCACGTTTCTTTTCTAAATTTTGCTTTTCCACTTGCTTTAGGGATGTGTGTGTAGGTAGTAAGAGTAAGGAAATGAGATATATATATATTTTAACAATTCTGTGATACAGTATATGTTAAAATAAGTAAAGATATTAAAACAACTTCATGGTACTAAAACCCAAATAGAGTGAAACACTTGAAAATGCTGTTACTCCATTAAAGATTAGCTTAATATTGTTTGTTTTTGATGAGGGAAGGTAATTAGGTTACTTATTTATTCATTCTTAAAGGAGGTACTGGGGATTGAACCCCGGACCTCATGCATACTGAGCATATGCTCTACCCCTTGAGGTGTACCCTCCCCCCAAGGTTAGCTTAATACTGAAATCGTGTTACTGACTCATTTCAGACTGTGCTGAAAAACTTCTGTTAATTAGATCTGATTAGGTTCAGTTGTTCTGTGGAAATTCAGTTTTACTTTGGTGTCCCTTGCTCTTGCACACAATGAAAAATAACTTTCACACAATTGAAAATAATTTCTGATGATAGCTAATATTATGGAAAGTGGGGGCAATTATCTTTTTAAGGAAAAGCTAGGATTTTCATCTTTTCTCCTAGTACAGGGCCTTAATTATGAAAACTAAGAGCTTTTATTAAAAAGAATGGCATTTTTCCTCCCCTCTCTGGAGGCTTTTGTTTTAATGCACAGATACATTACAAATGAAGAATGGCTCTTTTTAACATGAGAATATGTAGAGACTTGAGGTGATAATAGTGAACTGAGGTAGTCTTTTAAGAAAGGCCAAGTGTTTTCCGTTTTCTACCCCTCTGGAGACTGAAGAAGGGAAGACTATTTCTGGTCCATACTTGTGGTTGGCATTAACACCACTGAACTCTGTTGATCTGTTACTGCTTGTTGTGTGGCAGCAAATAATCATTTCCGTTTACTTCAGTCAGTAAAAAGGAGTCTCCAACTGCTAGGCTGGAAAAGAGGAGCTGTACACACTGTTGTCTTTCTCATCATCTTTGTTAATAAGTATTTACTTATCTGAATGAGGCAAGTATTGTAGACATTGTATGAATTAACAGGCTGTGAATGTACTTGGGAATCACCCATCACTACAGAATGAAGTCGTGCTTTTTTATCTCTTAGACAGAATGGTGATTCAGGATGTGTCGGTATGAGAGGGAGGAATTTTCTCTGTTGAAATTAAAAAAAAAGTTACCAATTACTAGCATTAGCTCTAGGTGTCTGAACCTCTTATGCCAAAGTCACATTCATCATCTCCACTTCCTGGGCCCACACGAAACACTCAAGAGCTGAGTTGGGTTGGGGTGTGATCCATTTTCAGTCTGAAGTTGGGATTTGCAAAATTAACACCCATCCATTTCTTTAAAAATATGGTACCAGTGGTTTATCTTCTTTATGTTGCATACCGCCTCTTGGAGTACCAAGATAGGTGCTTAGAGGAAACAAAGCCTACTCTTTCCTTTTTTTCCTTCATTTCTGTTCACCTTTTAATTTATACTACATTGTTACGCATTTTGTATATCCTCGTGCAATCTCATAATTTCCATTAGAATAGGAAGGAGTATAAATAAATAAGATGAACAAAGTTTCACATTAAGTTAATGTCTTTTTTAAAGCAGTACTTACCACCTGGGAGGCATTTGTGCTGTTACCTGTGTAATGTTTAATAAAAAATAGGTGGTCAGCCTCACCTGGGATCTACTGCATCCAAATCTAAGCTTATGTATTTTCCAGAAGTTCCCCCCCAGGTGTTTCTGCTATGTCCCTTTGACTTAGAACCACTGTGCTAAAGCGTGTTTTCTGTTTGTTTTATTCTCTAAGACAATGTGTAATGCACCTATAGTGGCTGCTTTTCTGGAATAATGAGTACCAAGACTTTTCTTTAAATTTACCTGTTTTTATATTAACTTGTAAAAGATTTATGTATGTGTGTATATTTGATTTTTTTCATAATTCAGTTATGAAAAGGAACCGACATTTATTTGATTTGTCTGATTTTTCTTGCAAGGGAGATCTATTTCTTGTCTATAGTACAGCCATGGGAATAAGCTCATTCTCACCAGGAACCATCTCGGTCAACACTGATGATGGTGATAGATTTGGTCTTCACTGTTGCAGCTGCCCTTGGCAGCTTAGAATGACATGCTCGTGTAAATTGCATAGAATTTAAAATTAATTGAAAAATTAGATGCAATTAATGAGTTGAGCCAAGTTTTGATAATGTGTCAAAGTCAGGCCTTTAGGGCTATGGGGATTTACTGAGTTTTGTCAATGAAAACAATGAATTAACAGTCAATCTAAGAAAGCAATGGGAATTTTTATTCAAGCCAACCTGAGGATTGTAACCCAGGAGACGGTCTTTCAGAGAGCTCTGAGAATTGTTCCAAAGAGGTAAGGGGAGAGGTCAGTATATTTGTGATTTTTGCTAAAGGAGGTACATGCAATCAAGCACGCATCTCAGTAGAAGATTGCTGCTGGTCACGAGGAACAGACATCCTAGTTAGTGGTCTTAATGCTTTTCTAAGTATGGGAAGATGCAAGAATCCAGGTTCCTAAAAAAGTTCTCTTGAAAATATCTAACCATCTGAGTGCCAGTTCTGTCAGTTTTCCCAGAGCACAAAGTGCCTCATCCTGATCTTCCCCCTTGAATCCCTTTCAGGGTGTATTGTAGGTAACCACCTGCAGTGGCCAAGAACTTGATTCTTGCAGAGCTGGATGGTGGGTTACATTCTTTATTTTACAGTCCCCGCCTTTTGGTCTTGATTTCGTCCAAGGTTTAGGAGGCATTTCATGACCAGTTTGTCCCATGGCTCATTCTCAGATCAGGTGAGGATTTCGTTGATAGGCCACTCAATGTGCTCTTACTGGATTAGGCCTTGTTAACAGTAGCCAAAAGCCTCTGGACCTCGTATCTTACTGGTCAGTTATCTAGGAAATGGTTACTTCTTGCTTCTTCTCGTTATCTTAAGTTACACTATTACAGTCATTGATCTTACAGAACTATATATTTGATCAGTCCTTTTAAGTCACCTAATCATCATTAATTTTTTTATTTTGGTGGGGGAGGTAATTAGGTTTATTTACTTATTTGCAGAAGAAGTACTGGGGATAGAACCCAGGACCTTGTGCATGGTAGGCACACACTCTACTACTTGAGCTATACCCTCCTCCCCAAATCATCATTAATTTCATCTGAAGCTCAGTCACACATTTGGTAATGCAAGAAACAGTTATCTTATAAAGTAGGCAGGATACAAGTATTATGGTTAGTAAATAAAATAAGGTAACAAGTAAGTATTTAAGTTAAAAAACACCCATTAGGTGTGGCCCTGTATCTCCCCAGTCATCAGCCCAGTCTGTTCTGCACCAATCGCCACCTTTAAAGGAAATGACATATTGACATTATTGGCATTGTACATAAAGTTCACTAGAGATGTCTGTACACACAAGGTGAGTGGTGGGTCATCGTGACCCCTTATAGGACTGAGAAAGGAATGCTGTCTTCTAGGGACTTGCATAGCTGGCATCAGAAGAAGAAAAATTGATCTTTATGGTGGAGCAGGCATTTCTGCTATTGGGGAGGTCTGGTCAATGCATAAAGCAGATACACAATGCACACTAGAGGAGAAAGAATTATGTTTAAATTTTTCTTGTCTTGCTTTAAAATTTAAAATTTTTATTTCATCAGTTTGAATATTATTTCTCCAGTGCCATTATGATTCAATATAAGCCTGTTTATACTTCCTAAGTCAGTACTTTTTTGATAGTGAGAAAATTAGAATGATCAAGACTTACCTTTTCGTCTTGATTTCAGTACAGATTTGTTGCCATTGTAGATATAAGCACATTCATTCATTTTCTGTCTTAAAACTGGACTGGGATATCAAAGAATTTACAAAAGACTTTAAATTTTTGGATACAATTGACTGTACATGTTTAAGTTTTGTTTGATATAAATGGCACAGAATTTATCTGAAGCTGATAACAGAAAAGAAACTATTAATTCAACATTAACACATGTAAGAAAAATTGTTCATATTATATGGCACCAAAAATTTTTTTACAGTAGGTAGATGTTTATGTACCACTAATATTAATAGTTTGCTTAAACCTGTTACACTGCTTTAGCACTAGCACGTTGTGTATGTGCTTTAAAAAACTGCTTGCAAGTGCTGCATTATTGTTTGTCAGTTCCTGTGTATGCCTCATCTGATGACTATCCTCCTCAGTTTCCTCCATTTTCAAGCCTCTTTAAATATGAGTCACTGTGATGGTTCATAGTGTGGCTTTTCAGAAGAACACAACTGCAAGAAAATGCACATTATTGATAAGCATCTCCTCCCATTGAGTTTGTATGGCCTCTGATTCTTAAAAAGGAAGCCACAATTTTGGCCCAGTCAGGAGTAAAGCTGATTGAGTTAAATTCTGTTAAAGTTGAGTGGAAATTACTGCCACCATCTGTGTAGGTACCAAGTGAACATTTTAAAAGAGGGAGAAAATGCTAAATGAAAAGGAGAAAAGAAAAAAACAACAATGAACCCTCACTGTAGTATGTTGATGAGTAGTAGGAAAAAAATTCAAATGACCAAGAAAAGCTTCTGAATATCTCTCTTTCTGGTGGTTTGGAGAAAGTGACTTGCCAGTTGTTGTGTGGAGTGTTATGTTCAGGGAGAAGTAACTCTAAAGCTAAATAAGCTGTCATCCGTGCCTTAAAAACTGAGTCTGCATTTTCTTCGGTGGGTGTTGGGGATTGGTTTCAGGATATGACAGCACGTGATCTGCTACAGCAGAGATACACGCTTCCAAATGGAGACACTGCCTGGCGGTCCTCGCCCCTCGTAAATGCTGCTCTGGAAGGGAAGCTGGTTCTCTTGGATGGCATTCACAGAGTCAATGCGGGTACACTCGCTGTATTACAAAGGTTGGTATGAGTCACACACACAAAAACACACCATGTAAACAGTAGACATGGAATTTTTTCAATCTTCTCATTTAAACTCAGTTACGTAGTTCCTGAGGAACTTAAAATTCTACATCCAAGTAAAACAGCAGATGTTTTTATTGTTGTAAATATAGTATAATAAAACTTCAAATAATGAACATTATGGGAAAAGCCATAGCAAAATTATGTGTGTAAGAGCTTAAAAGAGAAAACTTTTAAGTAATAATTTTGAAAGACATATATTTATATCTATGCTGATTGATATATGCGATAAGTCACACAGCCAAAGTTTTATAGTTTGTCAGAGTCACTGCTTCACTGTTTACCAACTCCTTTTCAGTCTAGGTCTAAATTGTTGGTTGGTGTTGCTGGAATTTTTTTTGAGAGTGAGAGGAAATATAGGTCCTTATATAAAACGTGTAATAGCTGTTTAATTATATTTTCCATTGGCCAAAGGGCACTTTGTGTTTACAGACTTAAACATTTCCGTCACTTGTTTTCTTATTTCAGTTTATGTGAGGGAAATATCCACACATTCCTAATTAACTTCTCTTTAATGTTAAGAGAAGACTTTATGTGTAACTTTCATGGAAAATATTCCCATCTTGTGTCACTTTGGGAGATTAATGATACCATTTTGGGGGGGACGGGGTTACATCTTGATCCTATCACTTGGAAACATTTGATTTTTAACTTTAAATTTTAGCTTATTGGGGAAGTTCAAATAAGTGGAATAGTCTATTTCTCCCAGATAACTATTCAAAAATTTTTGTCCTTGACAGGATGCAGATAATGAGTATAATGAAAGATTCTGAAAACATTGTTACTCCTGATTAGATTTGAGAGCATTTAATCACCACAGACTTTCAGTGATTTACTATAAACATTCCATAGATTTACAGTATTTTTCTCTTCTAAACAGACAAATGCAAACACAAACAAAATAATTCTGCCCCCTTTTATTGGCCGCCTCTTGCCTTAGGCCCAGTAGTAACTGCAGCAGCTGTTAACTGAGAGCTTGCTCTGCAGGCGTTGTGCTAAGCCAGCCTTTCTCAGGCTCTCAACTTGGAATCTCCTTGTGGGAGTGAGGCTTAAAAATTACTGATATCTGAGCTCCATCCTCCTCCTCAAATTCTGATGTAACTGACCCAAGGTGAGGCCTCAACACTGGCATTTTTAAATGCTTCCCAGTGGATTCTAATGCACAGCTGAGATTGAGAGCAACTATATCAAGCATCTGCCTTACATTAGCTGTTTAATTTTCACAGCAATGCTGTGAGGTTGGTATGATTGCCTCAATTTTAGAAAAGATAAAATTTTAGACAAACAGATTATTCCCTCCCCCCACCCCCACCAGGTCATTCAGCTAATAAGGTGCAGAGCTGGGCTTTGAACCCCGGTCTGAGGGACTCTGCTGCCCATGCTCCCAGCTTCTGCCTTAGGCAGCCTCCCCTCCCCTCGGTGCTTACTGAGTGGGTCTGTGGGGCAACTGTGCTGTGGGCATCCGGAAACCCTAGTGGTTGGTGTAAGGGCTACAATAGCACGTTCGACCTCTGCAACAGCTGGAGGACGATGTTATTTGTGCGGTGGGCCGTCAGGTCCCATCAGAGTTGCATATGAAACAGCATTAGTTATTTCATTATAAAGATTTTTGATATTTTATATTACATAATTGCAAAGATAGAAAAATTTTGGTAATACCATGACTTAAAGAGTTACATTAGATTCAAGGGAGTACGTGCCAACTGCTTTGTTCATTAATATTTACCTCATGGTTATCCTGAGTCACCCATTCAGCTGTTTCTTTTCATCTCCCTCCTCCTCCCCCTCCTCTTCCTCCCTCTTCACATCTAGTAACCATGACTACTGCCCTCAAGTACAGAAACCAACAGTTTTGCCAAGTATAACATATAGCGCTAGCCAACTTGAAATTTTAAAAGGTGCATTTAAACAAAATTGTTACTCAATTGTCAGTAATCATAGACATGATTAAAATATTAACTGACTGATTCTATCTCTAATAACTCCAACGTTCAAAACTGATTAATGTGTTTGCTGACCTTCCGCCATCCCATTAGGCTGATCCACGACCGAGAGCTCAGCCTGTACGACGGCTCTAGGCTGCTGAGAGAAGACAGGTACATGCGTTTAAAGGAGGCACTGCAGATGTCTGATGAGCAGCTACGGAAGAGGTGATTTGGGGTTCACTGCTCTTATTGTCAGGGTTACCTTCTTTTTATCATTCTTCTAAACCTAGGGTCAAGCCAAGATGACTTTGAACAGCTTAATAATTTGGGGTCCTAGGCATGATCATATTTTGGGACTTCTTAAGACTCAAGGTTGCTATCCAAGATAGACTCTCAGCCTTACTTTTCCATGAGTGTTTAAACATTTTATAAGAGCGTTAGTTTTAAGAAGTGAATCCCTCTTCTGTTGTCCTAACGATTCAATTTTGGCCCCAAACTTTATATCACTTCAGGAAAAAAAAAAAAAAGAGAGAGAAAGAGAGAGAGAGCCTCAAAGTTAATGGGGCCTACCCTCGTAGGAAGTGAGCCATTGTTTCTGGGGTATGCTACCTGATGCAGGATTACCTTTTATGGCTTATTTAAACCTTCCTTCCAGAGCCATAACAACCAAATATTATGTATGAGACCGGATTGGATCCTGGATCAGGAAATGAAATGAAAACAGCTATATAGGACTCTTAGGGACAATTAGGAAAGTTTGAATGTGGGCTGTATATATTACATGATATTGAATTAATAATAATTTTCTTAGGTATCATAATGGTATTGTGTTTATGAAGGTGTTGACCTAAAACAAATAGACTTCCAGTTTCTCCAGCAAGAATAGTTTATTTGAGATCAACGAAGAACTGCAGTTTGGGGTCCATAACCATGGTGAGCCTTGGGCAAGTCCCCATACAACGAGAGGAGGAAGGATTCTTTTCAAAGAGGGGAAAGAAAGTCAGGAGGGCCGTAGTGAACAAAGAGGTCATTGGAGGAATCGAGAGTTCGAAGTATAGTGGCTTTTCATTGGCTGAGCCCTTGCCAGGCAAGAAGAGGAAGCCTTTCTTCTTTTGGCTCCACTATTGTCATAGGGTGCGAGAGCTCCCCCTTCTGGCCTCCCGACCCTACTTAACTGAGGGTTCTGTTTGATAATTTTTTGCAACAGAGAATATTCCTATTCTGAGGAAATGTATGCTGAAATATTTATGACATAAAAAGATGTCTGCAGCTTACTTCCAAATGTTTCAAGGGGAAAAAAGATATGGTGAATGGGTACAAACACCCCCCCCCCCATAAAGACAAAGAGCAATTGAGAATGAGAACACAAAGTGGTGAAATCTTAATAGTTGGTGAAACCTAGGTGAAGAATATATGGGTGTTCATATTCTATTCTTTCAAATTTTCTACGGATTTGAAAAATTTCAAAATAAAAAGTTTGAAAGAAAATATTTCTTTCAGCTGTGCACTATACTTTCCCTTAGAGGAGATTTGGCAATTATAAGTCATTTTCTATCTCATTACATTTCCATGGATGTTTTTACATAATTAGAGATTGTTACTTTGGGGAATGCCTTGTCACTTCATTGAATCTTCTTTAATTGAAGCCACCCCTTCCCCCTAAGGGCTTGCTGCCATATTTAAAACAGTAAAATCCTACAAATCATAATTGTGTTTCTTATGTGTTTGTGTTTTAAGGAGAATTTTTTTTTATTTCCTTGGAATTTTTTTTTATGGTGAGAAAATGTTCAATTCCTTACTATCTCTGTATAAGCTATTTAAAAATTCACTTGATTACACAGTTATTTATGCTTCTGAGGTGTGTATCATCAAATTCCTGTAGCCCAGTAAATGGTTTGGTTGAAAGTTTAGGAAGGCAAATTATAAAGATTCCTATCATAACACACCTTGGGCTTAAAACATTCAACTATTGTACGTTATTTGCATGTGAATCACCTATCGGGGAACAGTTGTAATTTTCAGGGAGATGAATCAAAGCAGTTGGTCTGGAGCTGTCAGCAAGACTGCCCAGCAGGTTCCCCTCGAACTTGAGGAGTGTTGTCTTCTGGCCAAATGTCCAGGAAATGACAACTCTTTCCTATGAAGAGAACTCAAGTTCTCTCTAATGGTCGCAAGCAGTTTTGCAAAAAGACACTTCCAGGAGCAAAGAGGCTCTGAGCATTGTGTTCAGGATTTGGCTCAGACTGGTCAGTCGTGCTTCCTTCTCAAAGTGTCTCAGAACTATTGATTTTCATCACTTCTGTGAATAGAAGCCAGGCTCAGTTCTGTCTCCAGAAGTAACACTGAGTAGGTGGAGACAGATCAGAGCATTGCTTGGTTTCCTTCACTTATTTTTTTTTATTTTTGTTTGAGTTTTTTGTCATTGTTAAATATGCATGAAACTTGAGCCAGATAGTTTTTCAAGATTTTTAATGAAAAATATCAGCCATCTGTTATCTGTCCTGGGACGCTTTCCCATTTCCCACTCCTCGGAGGCTACCACTTTCAACCTGAGCTGTTTCTTTTGATATTTACCTCTGTATCACTAAACAATATACTTTCATTGATATTTCTTGATTTATTTTTCAGTGTTAGGCACTATCTATTGATTTCCTATTCTGGAAAATTACAGTTTAACTCCCTTTCACCATCCCTCTTCCCACTACACATATGTGCTTCCTGTCTCCCATTCTTCCTAAATATTATGTAATAATTTTGTTTAGAACTTCTTTCAATATTTACATTATTATTATAGCACAAGGACTATATACAGCTGAACTATTCAGTAAGCTACAGTTATTTGTCTTTCCTGAAATATGTTTTGTTTTTCCTAAAGTTAATTATTATGAAGAGAGGCAGATATGTAAATAAATAATTACAATGCAATTTTTAAACGTTTTAAACATTGTAGAGATTTCTACAATGATGTCGTGGAAACACAGAGGAGGAAGTGACCTTCTTTTCTTTTCTTCTCCTATTACTACCTCACAGAGGTTTATTAGTGAAGGCAAGATGCTTAAAAAAGTTGTCAAATATAAAGAGGTTAGTTTACACTTTACCTGCACCAAAAAAAACGTTTTCCAAATTGGCTTGACTTTTTTAAGACAACTAAAAAGTATTCAGCTACCATACAAATACTTGTGTGTATTTAGTTTTTTTTTTTAACTGAGGTATAGTTGATTTAAAATATTAGTTCCAAGGGTATAAAAATGATTCAATATTTTTATAGATTATACCCCATTTGAAGTTATTATAAAATGTTGGCTGTATTCCCTGTGCTGTACAATATATCCTTGTACCTTATTTATTTTATACATAGTAGTTTGTATATCTTAATCCTCTACCCCTGTCTTGCCCCTTCCCCGCACCCCTCCCCACTGGTAACCACTAGTTTGTTCTCCTTATCTGTGAGTCTGTTTCTGTATATTATATTTATTCATGTGTTTATTTTTTAGATTCCACATACAAGTGATAACATACACTATTTGTCTTTCTCTGTCTAATTTCACTTAGCATAATATTCTCTAGTTCCATCCATATTACTGCAAATGGAAGTATTTCATTCTTTTTTATGGCTGAGTAATATTCCCGTGTGTGTGTGTGTGTGTGTGTGTGTGTGTGTGTGTGTATGTGTATGTGTGTATCACATCTTTATCCATTTATTCGTTGATGGGCACTTACACTGTCTCCATATCATGGCTATTGTAAATAATGCTGCTATGAACATTGAGGTACATATATCTTTTCAAATTAGTATTATTATTTTCTTTGGATATATACCCAGGAGTGGAATTGCTGGATCATATGGTAGTTCTATTTTTAGTTTTTTTGAGGAAACTGCATAGTTTTTCCATGGTGGCTGTATCAATTTACATTCACCAGTAGTGTACTAGGGTTCCCTTTCTTCCACATCCTCACCAACATTTGCTATTTGTGGTCTTTTTGATGATAGCCATTCGGACATGTGCGAGGTGATATCTCATTGTGGTTTTGATTTGCATTTCTCTAATGATTAGCTATGTTAAGCATCCTTTCATGTGCCTGTTGGCCATTTGTATGCCTTCTTTGGAAAAATGTTTATTCAAGGCTTCTCCTATTTTTTAATTGGATTGTTTGTACTTTTGGTGTTCAGTTGTTTGAACTGTTTATGTATTATGGATATAATGCCTTATTATACATATTTGCAAATATATTTTCCTATTCTGTAGGTTGCCTTATTGTTTTGCTAATGTTTGCTGTGGGTTTGTCATAAATGACCTTTATTAACAATGTTGAGATACATTTCCTCTATACCAACTTTGATGAAAGTTTTTATCATGAATAGATGTTGAATTTTGTCAAATGCTTTTTCTGTGTCGATTAAGATGATCATGTGATTTCTAACCTGACTTTTCTTGATGTGATAGATCAAATTGATTGATTTGTGGATATTGAACCATCTTTGCATCCCTGGAATAAATACCACTTAATCATGGTATATGATCCTTTTCATATATTATTGAATTTGTTTTGCTAGTATTTTGTCAAGAATTTTGACATCTATATTCATCAGAGATAATAGCCTGTAATTTTCTTTTTTTGTTCTATCTTTGTCTGGTTTTATTATAAGGGTAATGGTGGCCTCATAGAACAAATTTTGGATGTTCCTTTCTCTTAAATTTTTTGGAAGGATTTGAGGAGGATAAGTATTAGCTCTTCTTTATATGTTTGGTAGAATTCCCCTGTGAAGCCGTCTGATCCTGGACTTTTGTTTGCTGGGAGGTTTTTTTTATTACTAATTCAATTTCACTCTTAGTGATTGGTCTGTTCAGATTGTCTATTTCTTCCTGATTCAGTCTGAAGATTGTATATATCTAGAAATTTATCCATTTCTTCTAGGTTATCTAATTTGTTGGCATATAACCGTTCATAGAATTCTCTTATGTTTTTTTAATCTCTGAGATATTGGTTTTAATTTCTCCTCTTTTGTTATTTATTTTGTTTATTTTTCTCTATTTTTTTCTGGATAAGCCTAGCTAAAGGTTTATCAATTTTGTTTACATTTTCAAAAGAAAAACAACAGCTCTTGGTTTCATTGTCTTTTTATTTATTTTTGTCTTGATTTTACTTATTTTCTCTCTGATCTTTATTATTTCCTTTCTTCTGCTGAGCTTGGACTTTGTTCTTATTTTTCTAATTCCTTTAGATGGTAGGTTAGGTTGTTCATTTGAGAATTTTTCTTGTTACTTGAGGTAGATCTGTATTGCTATAGACTTCCCTCTTAGAACTGCTTTTGCTACATCACATAGATTTTGGAATGTTGTGTTTTTATTATCAGTTTGTCCCAAAGTATTTTCTGGTTTCCTCTTTAATTTCTTCATTGACCCATCGGCTTTTTTAGTAGCATGTTATTTAGTCTCCACATATTTGTATTTTCCCCATTTTTTTCATGTAATTGATTTCTAGTTTCATATCATTGTGATCAGAAAAAATGCTTGATGTAATTTCTGTCCTCTTAAATTTGTAGAGACTTGTTTGTGGACTAGCATGTGCTGTATCCTGGAGAACATTCTCTGTGCACTTGAAAAGAAAGTGTATTCTGCTGTTTTTGGGTGGAGTGTTCTGCTTATATCTATTAAATGGCATCTAGTCTAATGTGTTTAAGACCACTGTTTCCTTATTGATTTTCTGTCTGGATGATCTGTCTATTGATGTAAGCAGGGTGTTAAAAGTCCCTTACTATTATTGTATTATTGTTAGTTTCTCTCTTTATGTCTATTAATATTTGTCTTATATATTTGTGTGCTCCCATATTAAGTGCATATATGTTAATGAGTGTTATTGTATTGCTCCCTTTATCATTATATAATGCCTTTCTTTGTCTTTTGTAATAGATTTTCATCTAAAATCTACTTTGTCTGATATGAATATTGCTACCCCAGCTTTCTTGTCATTTCCATTTGCACAAAATATGACAGTCATATTACAGAATCTGCCTCATTCTGATGATATGGATTGTTGGTAAATTTTTACCTTTTCCTGGTTAACTTTGCCTTAGTTTTGTGGCCCATTTTTGTTCTTCTGAGAATAAATATGTTCTCTTTTAGGGTTGTAATAGGTTAGAATCTTCCTTTAAGCCACATGACTACTTCTTTCAAGGCAGTTTAGCTGAAAGAACATAGCATGAAAAGTGGGAATCTGTACTCTGTGAGAAAATTAATTTGTTTCGTGAGTTGTTCTTATAAATAATACAGCCCATTATCTAGCATGGGTTGATACTGTATGCTGTCCATATCTAATATGGCACTCGTGGCATTAGCATTTGGACTATAAATTAGGAACTCATAACCCAAGTCATCTGTTCTTTCATTCTGTACCTGAGCACAGAACTGAAGTTTAGCAAAGTGACTATTATTTCTCTTTGTCTTTAAATAAACACAAGTATTAATGCTTTGTTTCCTTCTGAGCGATTTTGAGATAGACAAAAAGATCAAATGTAGAATGAAGGGAAGTTAAACTTAAGCTTCTCTGCCTCTAGACTAAGTTTGGTAAATTTAGATACATTTTGGCTTTCAGGTAGGAACAATTTTCATATCTGTGTTTGGCATGTCTCATTTAATTACAAATTTAAAAAATACCTTGAATTGTTGCAAAAAGGAATTTTGGGGTACCTCACATGTTCAAAGGAAGGGAGACAGTGCAATTGGGCCTCTGGAAATAATAGAACCTTGGACTTTAATGTCATCTGGGCTCTCTGTTTTGCTCTATACTTCATCTCTTTGTTTCAAATGTCACAATACCTGGCATATAGTAGATCACTTAGCAAATGTTTTTTAATAATGAATAAATATTAACCAAAAAAGTTCTAGAAAACTCAAAGTAAAGTAATTCTATTAATCTTTTTTAGGTAACTTTCTGAGCTAGCAATGTTTTTTTTTATGAACCTACTAATTAGGAATACTTTGCCTTTTAATGACAAGTCTAATACCATAGGGTCTCATAATTAACAGCTACTAGCTGTGAGCTACCAAGGCTTTCAACTTCATAGTGTGAAACCCAGTTTCTATACAATTATATTTGACTCCATTACCGACCTTCAGTCTATTCTAATTCTTCACCAAAATCATATACCTTGTGGTTTCCATAGTGTTCTGCAGGCATTCTTTGCAGGTCATGACATAGCTGGTGTAGCCTTTGAAATAGCTTAAGAAATGTTAGAGACCTTCCTTCTTGTATTGCAAGACACCAGGAATACTGTGTACATGGTAGTTAGAAATAGCATGATGGCCATGCACACCAGACACCATGCCTGCATTTCTCACAGGAAATAACGACCAAAATAGAACTGCTTCCTTTGATGAGAAAAACTTCTTTGGGGAAAGGGGGAGTGCAAATACAATTGGCTGCTAAATGTGTCCCTTCCTGCTGTTGGTCAGAGCCTAAATGAGAGGGGGTGAGAGTTTCTGTGAATTACTAATAGTTTATTTTACTGAGAAAATGTTTCTGGTTATCTCAGGGAAGCAATAAAGATTTGGGGCCTAGTCTCAGTTGTAATTATATATACTCCAATGTTTTTGCATATTTATTGGATTTTTTTTTTATTGTAATTGAATATTGAAAACAGTTTATAATCTCCCAGTTTTTATTAATCAGTTGTGAACCATAACTGGACGCTGGGTTCAATCCTCAATCTGTGAGATTCCCTGGACCTTTTTACTCTTACTCATGTTTGAAGATAGCTAGGCCTGGAGCATTCTCTCCTGCCTCCCCATAAACCTCTGGATCTCTTTGCTAGGAAATTAGGCTTTAACAAAATTCAAGGTAGATCCAGGATTTTATGCCCAAGTCTTTGTGTTTGATTCTCAAAACAGAGCCTTAAGCAAATTCTGAGTCTGAAAAATAATTTTAAACATTTTTTATGCTCAAGATAAAGTTCTAAACTCTGTGCCTATGAAGGGTCTACTTGTAATTGTGTGTATTGATTTTGTCTTTTGGATGCACAAATGTATCAGATATTTGGTACAAGACTGCACCTTCTCTGAAAAATTCATTCAACACTAGATTTAGACTAGCTGCTCTGCTTTTGGATGGGAAACCATTACTCTCGGTTCTGATCACTTACCTTTGTTTTGTCATTACCACCAAAATTCTTCAAAAAATTTCTTGCAGTGATGGTTATTAACAGCAATATATTAATTAATTAACTAATTAATCTATCGTATGTTGTCACTCATGTACCACACTAGACATTGTTTGGTAGAAGTTTATGTTAGGAATGTGTCCGTGCAGTTTGCCACCTTGCGAAAAAAGGAAAAATATTGACTGTGTACAGAATTTCATAACCTCTAGGTTCTGAGCTGGAACATTAATTAGTATTACAGTGTGGAAGGCCAGTTACAAAATCCTCTTCCAATTCATGATTAATGTCTTCATAAAAACCTTCTATATCATTGTTTCAAGTTCCTTAATATACACATTTGACAAAAATGTAGCATATAGTTTGCTTCAAAAGATTGAAGTTTATCGAAGTCTTTCTTTTTTTTAATTAGTAACTTTGTTGAGGTATAAGTGACATATAAAAAACTGCATATTTAAAGTTTACAGTTTGATAGTTTTTGATATTTTTATACACCTACAAAACCATCACCACAATCAAGATAATACATCTATGATCCTCAAAGTGTCCTCAGACCCCTTGGTAATCCCTCTCTCTGGCCTCTTCTCACCCTCCTCTCCCACCCCTAGGAATCTGCTTCCTGTTATGCTGTATAGCTTGCATTTTATACAGCTTTTTATAAATGGAACCACACAGTATATATTCTTTGGAGTCTGGCTTCTTTCATGCAACATCATTATTTTGAGATCTTCCGTGTTGTTATGTATATCCGTAATCCACTCCTTTTATTGCTAAGAAGCATTGGAAAGTACTTTACTCTCTGAAAACGTATACTTATGCCCCCAAACAAACAAACTGACCTCAGTATTTTTATTTTTTAAGTCTTTTTAGAAGATCTTTTTGCTTTTTAAATTTTTAATCTTTATGAAATAATGTCTATTATCTGAAATTAATCCATGTCTTTAGTTTCATTTGTTATTTGTTGTTAAATTCTAGTAAAATTGAAGTTAACTTTGTTTTAAAATTTTAATAGTTCATGTTTCCTAATTCTCAGTTATTTACCACTCCTTCAGCCTTTATGTTACCCATCAGTATGTCAGGTCGCCTGAAGGTACATGGCAGATCCTCAGGAGTACTCTGCTATCTAACTTTCAGACTTGGAGAACCCAACATCATAAGGAAATGACTTTACATATGACCTATTTATATATAAAGGAGGCTTTGCAGAGAACCAAGCAAACAGAAAGGTCCTTCTCATCCCATTTTTCAGTAGTTTGATGGCTGTTTGTATAGTCAGTATAGGCTTCTCTGCCTGACAGATTAGTTGTCTCAGAAATTCCCCCTTTAAACTGGGCCAGCTCACTTGGGTATCTGGCTTGAGTTAGTACTAAAAAAGCAAGCCACAGACAATGTGTGTCCTAAGCAATGACCATCCTCTTTTATAAGTTAAAACCACTTAGTTTGTCTCATGTTAGTTGTTCTTTTAGTCCTAAATTTTCAGCTCAGCTGTGGTACCTGCTTCCCAGCCTGCTGGTTTAAGAATGTAAATTGGACTTCCCTTTTTGGCTTTCTTGTTTAATTTTGGCTCTGTTTATTCCCTAATTTAGTGTCTCTCACTGTCTTGAGTAAAAAACTACATCTGCAGCTTTAATATTGAGCAAAGCACAAATAAGCAGACTCTGTCTCTCCCATCTTCTTTTATCTCAGCTTGGAGACAGGTGGATCAAGGATGAATCCAAGAAGCAGAGTTTTCTGGATTATAGCAAACCACTTAGCAGAAGTAGAAAGTAGAATAACCCTCCCTTTTAGCTTTCAGATGATAGAATTTTCTGGGTCCAGGTTATGTCGTGACTAATTCTAGCAATCCTGAGTGTTCATGCTACCCTGAAGTACTATCCATGTTGTTATCCCTTCCTCTTTTCTTAGAACAACTCCTTTGGACAGATCATCCCCATGCCATGCTTGAATATCTGTAAATACGTCTTTTTCCCCTACCTAGAGAAATGAAATGATACTTGGTAGCTTATATGAATTCATGCAGACTTTTCATATGACCATTTCTAAAAATCCTTTTCCCCTAGCTTACAAATTATGCTGTGGTCCCTAAAATTGCAGGCCTTGTAGTCAAGGTCTCAGTGGGTCTACCTCTTGTATTAGGAGGATGTTCTCTTATCTGAAATCTTCCGAGTATTTATCCAATTCTATCCACATAGGTCCTATCTCCTGATATTCTCACTGCACAGTCACTTAACTGTTGAGTTCTATCATAATAGTTAATGGCAATGAAGAAATGGCATTTATGTCCCTTTATTTTTGTTTTTCTGAAGATCTTGACAAGTGGTTGGGTTTCATCTTTCCTTTCCCAGCTAATATAACACTCAAAAGGTATGTTCACACTGTGATTTTGAGAATTGGTAAGAACTGACAATATTTGACAAAATGTAATCATGATTAGATCATGATAAGGGGTTTCTAGTTCCTTCTTCAAAGGTACTCAAGTCATTTCACAAACTATGGGAAATCTCATCTTATTCCTCTGTGTGTCCTAGAATATTTACATCCTCAGATTCCGTAGCAGAGATTTATCAGAGAGATCACTTTAAAAATAATATTGTTCCCTATAAAATGACAAAAGAGTTGAATTATACAAAAGTTCACTTTTCTCTACCTTTTTAAGACCTAAGTGTTCTTATTGCCAATCCAAATTTTAATTTTACTCCAATCTCTTATGCTTAAATTTTCTGTATGACAGAAGGTCTCCTCATCCTGAATCAGACTTCCTGGCCTTTCTGTGATTGACCTAGAGCATGTTCTTTGCAAGACAGGAGATTTTGAATGAAGACAGGACTGATGAATATGAACTGTGTAGGATTTTTTTCCCAAGGGGCTATGGAGAAAACTTACTGTAGGCATAACAACAGATCTAAAACAGTGGTTTGTGCCAGGGATGGAGTTTCATCAATGGATAAGGTACATCATATATGAACAGTTGGTGAGTCTACTTTTGTTTTAATCTTAGGTTTTTAGAATGTCCTAACTTTTTTTTCTTTAAAGCTGGTTCTTTGGATAATAGCTTTGACTTCAGTTTAGCCTTGTGATTGCCTAGGCTTTAGCTACCATGACCTAATTTCTAACATTGAAAGGTTATGTTTAAAAAAATTTTTTTTTTCCTTTTAGATCAATTTTTCCTGTCCACCCCTCCTTCAGAATCATCGCTTTGGCAGAACCCCCTGTTGTTGGAAGCACAACACAGCAGTGGCTGGGACCAGAATTCTTAACCATGTTCTTTTTCCATTACATGAAACCACTTGTCAAAAGCGAAGAAATGCAAGTGATTAAGGAAATGGTAAGAGCGAGGCCAGCTCTAGCCTGCTGCCTTCAGCTGTTCTCTTTTTGAGGCATTCTTGACACTTGCTGGAGCACAGTTCGATACTTTTGGGTTTTTCTCTCCATTCCTACGTTTCCTCATCAAATGGCTTTAAGACATCAGTATTTTTTTCAGAATCATTGGGAGGGCTTGGTAAAATACAGATTGCTGAGTCGGAGGTTCTGGGATGGTACGTGAGAATTTGCTCAGGTGATACTGGTGCTGCTGGTCTGGGGACCACACTTTGAGAACCATGAATGCAGGCTGTCTGTCCTTTTTCCTCATGTGGAGGCGGTTTTGGGATTCCCTTTCCTTTCATATTCAGCCAAAGGTGATTTTTTTTTTTTTAAAGTTCCCACTGTAAGGGGAGGCCAAATATATTTTCATTACTTAGATTTTGTAGAAAATACTAAGTAACCCTGGTTCCCTCCGGAGTGCAGTGTGTCCTGCACTTAACTGATTAGTGTTCTGGCTGCTTGTCGTGTATGTAATCTGTTATTTCAGGGTCCACTTTAGCCAAGCATTGTGTTCAGCACTTTGGCGTTCTAGAGCTGCACTGTGCATATAGCAGCACTAGCCACACTAAATACAATTTTAAAATTCAGGTTTATTGTCATATTTCCCATGGTCAACAGCATAGATGGACAGTTGCATCATCATAGAAAGTTCTATTGGACGATACTACCCTAGATCACCAATAATGAGCTTTGTACATAAATGCACTCTTCCCCTTTGAAATATCAGAATGAACTGATTAATTTTAGGTCTTGTGAGTATGGTTGTGGGTAAAGGCGTAGACTTTACAGTCAAACAACTTACCTTTAAATGTCAGATCCACTACTTATAAGCTTCTAGATCTTAGGAAAATTACTCAACTGTAGTTTATCCATCTGAAGATGGGATAGTAATACCCCTTATATCACAGAATTGATTTAAGGAACAAATGAGATAAAGTAGGTACTGAACAGAGCTTCGAATTTTAAGTTCCAGTTGCTTAAATGACCAAAAAAACCCTGAGCAGTTTATTTCTGAAATAGTCACGATATACCAGTCATTGTTCTAACCTCTCCTTCTACTCTTTTTAAATTAAAAATTTTAGTTTGTTATTGTTTAGATAAAAATTTCTTATAATCCAATTTAAATACATATTTAATTATATTAAAATCGGTATAGTTAAAAGCAATCATATGTGTCTTGGGGCAACTGTTCTTCAGAGTTCATTGATAAATAGACCATGCCCCTCAGGTATGTGGTTTTAAAGTCCTTGAAAAAAATGGGCCGCTTGAGCATCCATCCTTCACACAAGGACACCTTATGTCACTTAGTAGATACAGATAGAAGATTACTACCCGATGAAGGGGTTTGGTTTCAGTAAGAAAAATGCCTAGATTAGAGTTGAAGCTAACAAAAAAGGATAGAATGTATGAAAAGTTACTTATGGGTACACTCTATGCCCATTTTTAATTGAGTTAGAGGCTCCTTTCAATTTTATCCCGGTGACGGAATTGTAAATGAAGAGTGTCCTGGCTTTAATTACCTGATTCTCAAAGAGAAAACAGAAGCAGAAGTGTTTCCCGAGAAGATGAATGAGCAAATTTATCTGCATGTTAAACATAATACCTATAATCAGAGACTTTCTAAAAATATCATTCTAATATTGTTTGATAAATAGCTGTAATTTCTGGCTGATTAATCAGATATCCCAATTTATTCTTTCTCTCCTTAATTTTCTCATAAACTAGGTCCCAAATATACCTCAGGAAGCTTTGGACAAATTGTTATCATTTACACACAAACTCAGAGAGACACAGGATCCAACAGTAAGTCTGGGCTTTTTCCTACAGGATTTTCTGTCATTGACGTTCTGTGGCTTTATGATCTTGGAGTTCAGTGCTTTAACATTTATTTTTTAAACAGGTGTTCTTATCCCTTATGCTTTGCTTTATCTTATGTATATATTTTACTCCTTCAGTGATTTTTTAAAGTTTCTTCTAGCTCCTCGTGGTTGCTGTCACAGAAAACAACTTTCAGCTTTAGAGGGGTGCCTGGCTATTCTTGGGGATGTGGCTCTATTCTCTGTCCTTTGCTGAACAATCTCATCTGTTCTTACGGCTTCAAGCATCACCTCTATGTTAATGCCTACAGCTTTATTTCAGCTTCTAACTTCTCTTTCCTCGTTGATTCTCTAATTGTATTTACCTTCTGGGATGGTATAGGGGCAGAAAGCCTTTCCCTTCTTCCCTTCTAGGTCTTTTGACTGGCCTAATAATTAAACTGACATGAGACAGAGTAAGAGGAGAAAAACAAATAAACAAATTTAATTATGTACTTACAGAAGCCCCATAAAAATATGAAACTCCAAACAGTAACCAAAGCAGGCAGCTTTTGTACCTTTTAGTCAGAGAAATGATAAAAATATAAGGAATTGACAAGACAAAGAAGTTTGAACTTAGGGTAGTAATTAAGTGTAGAAGTAACCAGGTTTGTTTCTATAGCCTTCTTAGCCCTAAATTTCCTATTTCTGGTGATAAGGATGCCTTCTGCCCTCCTGGTACAGTGAGGGTACCTTCTTCATGGGAGATTTAGTTCCTCCTTTCAGGGGACAAGGGAAGGTCAGGATGTCCTTGTGCCAGCTATTTAAGTCACTTTAATTCAAAATAATCAACATGCCCAAATGGCATATT
Organism: Camelus bactrianus; assembly: GCF_048773025.1. Lineage (NCBI taxonomy): Eukaryota > Metazoa > Chordata > Mammalia > Artiodactyla > Camelidae > Camelus > Camelus bactrianus. The sequence continues at coordinate 20,771,281 of NC_133552.1, forward strand.
TTGGGGTGGCATATTTCTGCCCACCTCACCTTTTAAAAATTTTCTTGCTTAACTTTTACTTCAACATTCAGTTAAAACATTTACAAATTGTAACAAAAATTTCCCCGTTTTCAAAAGTCCATTATGCTCAATATAATTGAAACTCTATCAGGGATGAGATGAAAAGTTACTTTTCAATCTGAGGTCTTTAAGAAATAGTTAATACTTTAAAGAGCCCAAGGCAAATTACATATTTGCCCACAAAAGGGATAAAAAGACCAATGAAAATGTTAAGTTATTTTCATTGGGCTGGAATTTTAATATCTAAGATGAGTTATTCTATGCCAATCAGAAGCATGATTGTAATACATGCATGGTTATACCTGCCTTTGAATAGTAAAAAATAAAGAGCTAGTTATGCTTTAATAAATACAATTTTGTAAACAAAATGTTAAAAATACAAGGCAAAACAAACAAACAAAAAAAACCCCAGAAGAAAGAAAGAAACAAATAAAAACACTGGGCACCAGGGAATTAAAAAGGAGGGCCATTATGTTTAAGAAATTGGAAACCCCTGCATATGTTGGAAAGATCAAAGGCTGTCACTAACTCTGAGTCTCAATGTTCTCATCTGTAAAGTGAGAAGGGTTATCTACCTCTTAAGGAGGTTGCAGTGATTAAACATGAAAATATATGTGAAGAATCTCCTCCTTAGTAGTTGCTTAAATTTTTTCCACTTCTTGACTCTGGAATCCCTGTAACTGTACTCCTATCTTTACTTAGTTTCCCGACTTTGTTAATTATCTGTCTACCAAATTACCTAAAGTAGAAACCTTGACGTCATCATGGAGTCTTTGCTTTCCCACTGTCTCCACTTAACCTGAAAGCAAATCTCATCAATTTAACATTTGATGTCTCATCTATTCTCTTAACTATTGTCAATCATTGCCCTAGTATTGGATTTCATAATCTTTCTCCTGGAATATTGTTTCCTTTTGACTGCCCTCTTCAACAAGAGTTCATTCCTCAAACAGCCCTGTACATATGGCTGTTGTAACAAAATTACCATAAACCGGTGGGTTATGACAACAGAAATTTCTTTTCTCACGGTTCTGGAAGCCAGAAGTTTGTGATGGGTATCACTGAGCTGAAATCAAGGTGTCAGCAGGGTCACACTCCTAGGGGCTCAATGGGAGAATCCATCCCTTGCCACTTCTGGTTTCTGGTGGCTGCCAGCATTCCTTGACTTTTGACTTCATTGCTTCAGTCTCTGCCTTCATCTTTATATCACCTTCTCTTCTGTGTTTCTGGGTTAAATCTCTCTCTGACTCCCTTTTACAAGGATACATATGACTTCGTTTAGTGACCGGGCCACCTAAATAACCCAGGATGATCTCCACATCTCAGACTCTTTACTCTGATGTTATATGCAAAGTCCCTTCACCATAGGAGGCAAAATTCGCAGGTTGTAGGGATTAGGATGTGGATATCCTTAGGAGGGACCATTTTCCAGCTGTCACAGCCCTCCTCTGCGACCAGGTACCTCTGGGACCTCATCTCCAGTTACTTTCCCCTTACTCATTTTTTTCAGCTACACCGTTCTCTTTGTTGATCCTTGAACACACAAGTGTCTGCCTCAGAGCCCTTGCCACTTGGTGTTTCCTCGGCCCAGGAAGCTGCACATTTGCTCCCTCGCATGATTTGGTCAGATGTCACCTTTTCAGTGAGGTCTTCCTGAAGCACTCTAGCATCACATTTCCTCCCTGTTTCATTCTCTCTTTCTGCTTTAAAGAGCTTCATGATGCTTATCACCCTTTGACATAATATATGTTTTACTCACTTATTTTTTTATTGTCTATTTTCCCTCACTCAGACTTTAGTTCCAGGATGACAGGGTTTTTTTTTTTTTAAACATTTTTTATTGATTTATAATCATTTTACAATGTTGTGTCAAATTCCAGTGTAGAGCACAATTTTTCAGTTACACATGAACATGTATATATATTCATTGTCACATTCCTTTCTCTGTGAGCTACCATAAGACCTTGTATATATTTCCCTGTGCTATACAGTATAATCTTGTTTATCTATTCTACAATTTTGAAATCCCAGTCTCTCTCCCCACCCCCGACGCCTTGGCAACCACAGGTCTGTATTTTATGTCTATGAGTCTATTTCTGTTCTATATTTATGCTTTTTTTTTTTTTTAGATTCCACATATGAGCGATCTCATATGGTATTTTTCTTTCTCTTTCTGGCTTACTTCATTTAGAATGACATTCTCCAGGAGCATCCATGTTGCTGCAAATGGTGTTATGTTGTCAGTTTTTATGGCTGAGTAGTATTCCATTGTATAAATATACCACTCTTCTTTATCCAGTCACCTGTTGATGGACATTTAGGCTGTTTCCATGTCTTGGCTATTGTCAATAGTGCTGCTATGAGCATTGGGGTGCAGGTGTCATCCTGAAGTAGGGTTCCTTCTGGATATAAGCCCAGGAGCGGGATTCCTGGGTCATATGGTAAGTCTGTTTCTAGTCTTTTGAGGAATCTCCATACTGTTTTCCACAGTGGCTGTACCAAACTGCATTCCCACCAGCAGTGTAGGAGGGTTCCCTTTTCTCCACAGCCTCTCCAGCATTTGTCATTTGTGGACTTTTGAATGATGTTTAGTTCCAGGATGGCAGGGGTTTTTGTTTTAGTCCCTGCTTTATCCCCAGCATCTGAAACTTTACCTCCTATGTAATGGAATATTCAATAAATATCTGTTAAAGAAATAAATGAATGACCCTTGTATGCTGTCCCTGGAGTGATCATTTCCAGATCCACTTCCTGAGTTCTTCCCCTTCTTTACAACTGTCCAGGGATGGGTCCTCTTGGCCTATTGACTGAAAGACGACCTACTCAGTGTGCCCACGGAGTTCCATCTGACCTTAAGCTGCTCTTCCAGCTTCATTTCCTACAGTCTCTCTTGAAGCACCCTCAGTTCTCCCACACTTCCCTTCCTGCTATTTCCAAATGCCTCTGCTCTGGAAAGATGATGCCCGGAACGTGCTTTCTCCCTGTCCACTGTCCCTCAGGTCCCTGTTCTGGCTGGTCTCCCTCACGCCCCAAAGCAGGAGTAAACTTTATTGCCAGTCTGCTCTCTTGACACTTGGCATATGCTTCTGACATTGACGTATTGCAGCTCTGTCACAGTTTATTTGTCTCACCAATGAGTATTTGAACTCCCTGAAGCTGATGTTGTTCATTCTTTTATTCCCATTTCCCATCCTGGTGCCTGCCCAGCATATAGTAGAAACTTAATAAACGTTTGATGAAATTGATTAATTAATTAATTAATAACTTATTAACAGATCATCCCTAGGGTCTTCTCTCCCTGGGAACATTACATTTTCATAAAAGAAATGATTCTTTAAGAGGAAAAAAAGAAAATTTATTTTTAATAATTTTTATCAGACTCTTCAAATTTTAAGCTGAGTTGCTATTATTAATTATGTTAATCCAAAAAAAAATCCCTTGAGGTGTGCTCTTTAAACTGAATAACCATGGCAACTAAGAGAATGTGCTCACATCCTCACCCTTTGTTTTTGCTAGATAAAACTGAAGTTAGAAATTTGATATTTTAAATGTTCAGTACATTAGGATTTTTAAATTAAATTACATTCTCAGTTTTTAATTGATGTTAACATGAGAGCAGAAATAGCCAAACCCTTGTTTCAGCACTTAAATGCTCAGCCTATAATGTCTTTATGATTTAACACTGGATATTACTACAAAGCATTGTGATATTATCAGCTGATTTGATACTTTTCAAATTCATGAGAAGTCCTTACTGATCATTGGAGTGAAATGGGAAGGCTGAATTCAGAGTCATGCTTAGAATGAGATTAGAATATTGTAACCTAGAAAGTTACCATACAGTTTAATAGGACGCTTGTCGTAAGAATCCTTTGGTTGGAGTCATTTGTCAAACATTTTCCGTGATTAAAATAGGAATGTTTCTTGGTCTCAAGCATTAAGGATGGGAATTGCTGAATCATATTTAATTTCTGATACTTTCAGTCATACTGGCTGAAACAATCTTATCTTCAACCCTTCCTGCTTTCTCATATCCGTCCTTCTTTCTCATATCCATCAGCTACCAAGCCTTTTGAAACATTTATTTGATCCATTCTTATTGGCAATAACCTTACTGTAGGACTTTATCTTTGTATAGACAGGTAATTGAAGTAGCTCTCTGTTTCCTGTCTCAGTTCTCTCTGACCTTCAACTACGTTACATACTACCGCCAAGTTAGTCTTTCTGAAATCATGTCACTACTTTGCACATAACAAAATCCTATTGCCATTAGAAGAAAGGCCAAGCGCCTCACAGGGTGACTCACAGGTCTTTGTTATTTGGGAGCAAGCTTTCCAGCAGGACCCTCTAATAAAGCTGGGCTGGTTTCCTCACATTCTGCATGTATTTCTGTTCCTGTTGCTTTCATGCCTTTGTTCATAGCATTCCTCCTGCCCACTTGAACATTTTAAGCCCCTCTAGCAGTTGTCAAGTGCTCCACTTATTTTGGCATTAAATTATATGCTATTTTGAATTGCATTTTGCGCTTTCTTATATTTAAATATTGTCTCCATGTCTAGAATGCAAATTTGTTGAAAAAGTATGAACCAAATGTTTGCTTATGAGTTCTTTGAAACTTAGAGTGTGTTTTTCAGTAGAAAAAAGGGTATGTCATAAATGGTGTTCCTGCTCCTAACCTAGTCCCCAAAGGACTCTTTAGCCCGTGTTGTAGCTGAAATATAACACTAATGACAGCAGACCAGCATCTCTTGGAGCTGTGAAATACATGAGGAAGGAGAAATCAATTCATGTTTTTCTTCCTTGGGACATGCAGAGATGACCTTAAGTGAAGTGTTAAGAGGAGCAAGTATGCAGTGTAGCTTTGACATCCTCCCACCATCCGTTCCCAACCCTTTGTTAATTTCATAATGTCCCCGTCTCCATTTCCTCCGGTGCTCGGGCCACTTTACTGCCCTTTCACACTCTGTGACATTTCACCCTGGCCTCTTCTGCCCTCCCAATGGGCTGGTTATTTCAAAAGTTCTTCTCTTCTCTCGTTTTTCAGTGAAAGTCACTATCTTCTAATGTTGCCAAGTTAGGAATTAGGTGAGTGAAGGCATTATTATTGCCATTTTAAAGATGAGGAAGCCAGGGCTTGAAGAGATTAAATAATTTGCCAAGGACACACAGCTAATCAATGGAAGGCTGGTTTGTCTGACTCGGGAGCTTATAAACTTTACAATTGCATTATGCTGCCTACTAAGATAATTTCATACTCAAGTCAACAAATATTTATTGGTACTTACCATGTCCTGAGTTCTATTAATGGGATTTGGGGAAGATTAAGAACACAAAGTGAAATTATTCTTATAGTGTAGGGGAAGGATTCCATACTGTAAACTGCCACCCAAGTGACAACTGGTGGACATCTCTGTGGTCAGCAGCTTAAATTGTCCACAACTTCTTTTTTCTGTTTCAGAAGACATAAATTTACTTAAAGCCCTAAGCATTTTCTCGCTATCTTAACAATTTGGCTTTGTGTAAACAGGAAAAAGAATGAACAAATAGTTAATTATACACAAGGACTCATGCAATATCTTTCCTCCATCCACCTTCACGACCCTCCCCCCCCAAAAAAAATGTATACACAGAACTTTAATTGAATTTAATTAATAGACATGTTTCTATGATTTTTTTTAAAACTGTCTTTAAGGATGTTTTAAGTGTAAATCGGTTTCTGTTTGTTTTATTTGTAATTCATTAACAGTACTTATTTGTTTTAAGTTTGGCCTTGTCCTTCTGGAATAAAGAATTCTATTCTGATACCCATCCAAAGGGACTTTCAACAAGTTGAAACAGGACTTGTAACAGCCTGTTTTTGCTGTTTGACAGGCACAGTCGTTGGCAGCATCACTTTCTACCAGACAGCTGTTGAGGATTTCTCGTCGGCTGTCACAGCACCCTAATGAAAACCTTCACAGTGCTGTCACCAAAGCCTGCCTTTCCAGGTACCGTATTCTGTTCTGGCGCTGAATTCAAGTTTCTGGGTCTTTGCTAAAACAGTAATGTAAGTTTGATAGTCTGTACTCAGAGGTCTGGAAAAAATACCGGTCTGAATATGTAGCTGTTTCAACCTTGTGTTCAGTCTTTAGAATATATGTAATCTTCCTTAGGCATAACAAGAAATTAAAGAGGTTTTTATAGATGAGAAAACTCTAAAGTCACTCAAGTCAGACAGTAGTAAACAAGTGAAAGTAGTAAACAAGTGATATTTGAATGCTGGTTCATGTGTCTTCTGAACAAGTCTCTCAAGCATTATACTTAGCACCTTCCAAATTTGCGTTGGGATTTTCCATGCTTGGTACTACTGTCTTATTGCCTAAATTTAACAAAACTAATATGTTTTTCAGTCTACACTAATATTTTTCATACTTGTTTGGAAATTATTATAAGACAATGGCTTAATGGAATTTCCTTACAAATTCATACTTGCATGAAACTGTACTAAAAGAATAATAAGAAAAGAATAATAACAGTATCCATTTCTCAGAGGTTTTTTTTTAGACTCTTTTCTTATGGTCTGATAATTATTTTTATGGTGCTTATGACTTTCGTCCATTCATTCCTTGATATATTAAAGAGATTAAAAGTCTATTTTCAGCTTTGGAGAATCTCTAACTGCCCTCTATAAATTTTCAGTTTAGTGAACAATTTTTCTTGTAGTTAAAGCTAGCTCCTTGTGTTGCAACTTGAATTTTTCTGTCTTGTGAAATGAGGCTAAAATGATGCTCATTTTCATTGTCTTTAGTGTAAATCTTTGAATAACTGATAATTATGAGAAATAATCAAATTGATTCTCCTTTTTTAAGTAGATTAATATTAGACTTCCAAATGAAAATTTGAAAAAAGTGCTTCAGTTCCCTATTTTTAAGGATCAAATACTGAAGAAAATATGTGCAGAGTGATAGATTCATTATGTACCCAGTGTTTTCTTAGTCAGAGCTTGGTTATAGGTATGTGTTAACAGAAGTAAATAGTCAACGCTAAACAATATACACCAGTTCAGATCCTAAGGGAAAATAATACTTTGGAATGAAGGAAATAATCATACCCAAAGCATTCTAGAGAAGAGACAAACAATGAAAACACAGCAAATCTTGATAACTAAGCCAGACAAAAATAATGTATGAAAGGAAAATTATAAATCAAATTCTTGGAATAGATATGAAAATCATAAAAGAAATACTAACAAACCAAATGTAACTATACATATATATATATTTAAATCATATGCAATTTGGAATTATCTCAAGAGTGTTAACAAAGTTCAATATTCTTTTTTAAAATTTACCATATTAACATATTAGTGTGAAAAAAAATCATTTCAATAAATTACTAAAAAAGATTTGATAAAACCCAACAGCCATACTTAAAAACAAATCAAAGCAAAAATAAGCAAACAGTATTCTTAGTAAACCATTAATAGAAGGGAAATTCTTTAATCTGATAAAGGATATCTACTAAAAATTTATAGCAAACATTCTTATGGTAAAATACTTGGCACATTTAGGGTTAGGAACAAAACAAGAATGTCAGCTTTCTGTACTTTAATCCCAAGGTTATGTGATTGGCTACATAAAAAATTCAAGAGACACTGCATGTGAACTACATATACAAGTAGGGTACAGTGAGACTACTTATGCATCCAAATCAGTGATATTTCTATATTCCAGTAACAGTCAATGGGGAAATCTAATTTTAAAAAATAATACCATTCAAATTAATAGTAGAAAGCTTTGAGCACTTAAGAATAAATCTAATGAGTGTCATGAGTGACATAAAAGGCTTTTATGGAGAAAAGCATAAATCTTTATTGAAAGCTGTAAAAGGCTTAAATAAATGAGAAACTATACAATGTTCATGGAAGGGAAGATTAAGTATTATCAAGCTGCTTGTTTTCCCCAAATTAATAGTAAATATAATATATAATTGATAAGTATATATATATATATATATATATTTATATATGTGTATGTATATATATATATTTATCAGTTATCCAGCTTGTTCTGCTCTGTGGAACAAACACTCTGCAAAAACAAAGTTAAGTAACTAGGGACCCTCAAACACTGTAGGTCAGGCTAAAATAATGTAGTCAAGCTAGATCAAGCAAGTGGGACCCTTACACAATGTGGTCATACAGATTATAACTAATCAGATCTTTCTGTTCCTTCAAGGTGGCTTTTTGATTTTAAAAAAGTCTCTAGTTAATGAGTCTGAGTTTCGGGTCCTTAGTTCCCTGCCTCCCTCAGTTATAGTGAATTTGACAAGCTGATCTTAAAACTGGCATGGAAATATAACAGGCCAATCATATCTAAAGAAATTTTGAGGAAGATTTAGCAGCTGTACTTTCTCTATCAGATATCATGATTCATTATAAAGTTAGATTTAATTTAAGTGTGATATTTGTGCAAGAAAAGATAAATAGGCTATTAGAAGAGACTACAGAGCCCTGAAACAGACCCACATATTTCTGAGAACTTAGTAAATGTTAGAGGTAGCATTATAAATCAGTATGGGAATGGTTTGACTTGTCAATATATGGTTAAAAATAAAAAAATATCTACTTTGTCCCATACAAAAGTATAAAATCAAGATACACAATAAAAACACTATAAACCACTCTACAAGTTATAAGTCACAAACTAAGATATGTTTACAAGATTTATAATCACAAAAGCATTGATATTCATGAATGATAAAGTATCCAAATTAATGAGCTAAAAGCATCACCCCTAAATGGGAAAAGGATTAAGAGATATTCACAGAAAAGTTAATTCAGATGACCATCAAACATTTGAAAAGATGCTCAACTTTATTATTGATCAGGGAAATGAAATTTCAAACAATAATCAGCTATCATTTTATACTTTTACAATTTTTACCTATAAAAATTAACATTTTTCATGAGCAGAAGGAAATGGAATTTCATTAATGCTGTTGGGATGGCCATCAGGTTGGAGTTGATCTCGCAGTATCTTTGTCCCTTAATATATTAATACTCTATGAATTAACAGTTCTACTTCTTGGTATCACCTTAAAGGTAGACTTAATATGTATGCAATAAGGAGGCCTGTAGAAAGACTGTTTATTACATCATTGTTTGTAAGAATGAAAATTGAAAATAGCCTGTCAGTCCATCATTAGGGAATGAATATATACATTGACATATTCATATAATGAAGTGCTATACATCAGTTAAAATGAAGTAGATCTACATGTGTCAACAGGTATGGATCATGACAAATTAATATCAAGTGAAAAAAACAGTTTGCAAGGGGAGATTTGGTTTAGGATGCCATTTATAGAAGATGTTAAATACAACAGAAGTGCAATATATTTTTTACTCAAATATACAGCAAAATAAAAATACGGAAAAGAAAGATATATACCAATTTCAGGGTAAGAGTTACCTCCAGGAATGGAGAGAGATGAATAAAATGCCTAATAGTCTCTGTAATTTTCTGTATGCTTGAAATAGTTCATGTTAAAAATATTTAAAAACTAAAAATCTTTTCATGCTCATACACGTATTTCACTGAATCAAATAGCTGTTTTCTCCAGTGTTGTCAACTGACCACAGTAAAATTCTGTTTTGTTACCACCCCATAGCCCTTTGCAAATAGTAAAATAGCTATCTTGTTTATGCATCATATGTTGACTTTAGCAAGGCTACAGAGTAGAAAGCCTTTTTACTAACCTTCTCTTCAGGGTAGCACAATGACAAGAAGGAACAAAAAAAATAATCAGTGCATAAAGTTTTTTTTTTAAGTGACCTCATTCCATATTGAAGTAGTGAAAAAGAAACTGAATTTCATAGAAAATTTTAAAACAAAAATTAATATGATTTATATTTATTAAGTCTATTAAGCAGACAAAATCAAAAGAAGTTCTCTAGCCTAAACTTGTTAAACATTAAATTTATTCAATGTTAGCTTGGCTTTTTAAAATCTTGTTAATTTAACTTTTAAAATATTTTTCGTTTATTTGTTTATGCCAGTTGAATTCAGACTGGAACATTTCTTCATCCGAGGGAATGGCTCTGTAAACCCCTCTCATAGCCGGTAATATGTACGTCAAGACTTGGGACTAGATGCATAATTAATTTCTAGGTAGTTGGAAACCTAAGAGGCCAAAAGGACGAAAATTTAGAAGGTGAGGAGGATACCGGGTGTTCTGCATTCCAAAAATTGCTTTATCGTAGAAGAGTTAATTAGAAATCACTATAATAAGAGTTTTACTCCATTCAAGTGTTTTGCACTCCATTAAATTATTTAGTTTTGGAAAATCTTGGAATGATGATCCTTTGGCACAGAAATTTTAAGCAGAGTTGTAAGAATTTAATCAGAAATGAAGATTAACTGCCTTTGACATTGAGGTAATTGAGCAGATTTTCCATTCTCCAAAAACTTAGTTTATCCATAATATTTTTCAAAATTCCCTTGTCACATAAAATGAATAATATTTATATAAAATTTCCACTGTTTAAACTACTAGCTAGTTAATTTTTTAAAATTACAAGCCTGGTAGAATTAACGCACAATGTTAAATTATTATAATGATTCTTGTGGATGTGAATTTTTCATTTTTCTGAAGAATGATTTTGTTTGCAGGAAAGTCTGTTCAGCAATTTATCTTTGGTTTAAAAACTGCTGTTCAGTTTTTTAAAGCTATAATTTCAAAAATCTAGATTTAGATTTTTCTGCTACTCAGCTTACTCTGTAAAGTCTAGCAGACCTTAAATACTTTTATGGGCCTCCAAAAAAAGTTTGGTCCCACTTATAAAGCTTAGCTAAATTAAATATCTTTAAACATTTGAAATTTATTGATAAATTTTATATATATGTTTCCTTTTAAATATTTCAGAAGTCTCAATTAGCAAACAAAACATTGCTGAGAAATTTAATAACTCACAAATATTAACAAATTAAATTTATAAATAGGGTGGACCATGTTAACATAAATATTCCAATACTATTTATAAATATAAAATTTAAAATCAGGTGTAAATTAATTATATATTCAATAGAAATCAGCAGCTGCCTGATATCCACTGAGCCCCTCAGTCTTTTTCTCACACTCTTACTGCTATTACCAGCCTCCCAAGTGGTGATCTGAGGGCATCCCCTTTCCTTTTTCTAGCTTATGCTACCATTCTAAAAAATCTTATTTTATTCCTTAATCTCTAGATCCTATCCCATTTCTGTGAAAAAGACAATTATTTGAGTTTGCCTACAGTAACTACTTCTGTTTCTGTTTCCCAGAATGTGATTGAATCTTTCTTCAGTTTTCTATAACCAAGAGTAGAGACTTTCTTATAACAAGACTAGACTTTCTAATTGCTTTATGCTGGTAGTCAATGAAGATAATAATAATGATTTTTAAGAGATGACAACACTCATAATAGTGATAAATATACTTGAAAACTTTGTAACAGGATATGTGATTGCTTTGGTTATAGGAAGGTGGTATAGAATGATATTTTTTCACTTATCCATTTCTTTTTACCAAAGGCCACAGAAGAAGAGAAAAAAACAATTAGAAAATATTACTGAACAATGAGAAAGGAAGCAATTAAATCATCCCTTAAAATGTGGGAAAAAAGTAAGGTCTGGCCTCATATCACCTGATATGCTGCATTCTCCTCATCTGTTAGGTGGGCTAATATCTTTTAGAATGTAGGTTCTAGAGGTAAATATATTTCAAATTCCATGTTACCTCTGATTATTTAGTAGTGCTGTCTGAGTGTAAGGCTGAAAGTAATTCTGAAGCACGTTCCAGCTCAGCATGGAAGGGTACCATATTGCAAACAATGCCTGTCACTGCCATTGAATGGGAGGCACACATGCCTTATTTGCTGTCCTCTACAGGCTTTGGAGGGCAATCTAGAAGTGTTCCAGTACAGGAGCAATGTGAGGATGTGTTGACAGACAACCTATATAGATGTCATGGTGTTCTGGGAATAGCACACGATGTCTAAGATTGAAAGTGGTCATTGTCAATCAAGGTGGTTTGACAGGAAGTAATGGAGATGCAGCTGCAGGGCCTAATGTAACCAGGCCAGACTCTAGTTCGTGAGATAGTGGTGAGATGCGGGTGGGGCAAGGTGCCAAGACAAGGGCTCAGGAAACAAGATAAAAGCCCAGTTATTGGGTCTGAGAGATAAGGCTTGGTTTTGAAAAGGCAACAATCTTAGAACTATGATGAAAGGTCGGAGATGAACAGCAGTAAATGACTTGATGCTGAACTGATGAGCTACTGGCCTAGAATTATATAAAACCAAAATGAGGCAGGAGGTGAGAGAGAGTTGGCTTCAGATGTGCGGTTTGGATTGTTACAATAACTGGAAACCCAGCAGTTGTTTACCCACTCATCCTTTTGCCTTCTTGCTCACACCAACATCTCATTTATTAGAGCTTCTGCTCAAGCTGTGGGAACCACCACCAAAGATTTAGAGCTCTGGAAAACCTAAATTAGAAGTCTGTGTTCTTAGTATGTTTATTTGGGACATCATGGCACATGGAAGTAGTTTATAGTGATGTAGCACAGGTAGCTGTGGATTAAAAAGCATGTCTACAGACTCACTTGTGATCATAAATTCCAGATAGAACTTTGTGTGGGTGGGAAACTGCTTTCACATTCTAAGCCCGTGATGTTCACACCATCTATCTGTAAATGAAGAATACCTCTGTCCCTCACCAGATTGCTGTTTGGACAACATACATACAGAATAGAGAAGCAGGTATATTTTTTAAATAGAAGGAGAAAACCTAGCTGCATAATCTTAAAGTCATCTAATAATTCGTGTTAGAAAACAAAGAAAACCTCATTAGTCCACCTCCACTACTTTGATTTTGTGATTGCCAATTTGGAGCAGGTTAAAGTGTGGTGGTTTTATCTATTTAAGAAAATTTGAAAAGTCAGTTAAATGATAAACAAGATTTATGAGGTATACTGAATCCATTTTAAAAAGCAAGTTTTTTTAACTCTCGTCCTGCAAAATGTTGTATATAAAAGAATACTGCTAATTACATACGAGTTTTCCTTATTAAAAGAGATTCAGCAAACATCTACTTCATCTTCACACATACTAAAGTTTATATTTATTCTAAAATATTTTATTATTTAGATTTCACAGATCAAGACTGATCATCCTTATTTGGTTGTAATTAGTAAGAGTGAGAATATCTATGTGTCTGTCTGTCTAAGTGTCAAAAGGTGTTTACGAATCACAGAGAGCTATGACTTGATCAGTGCATCCTTCCCACCCCACCAGGTTTTTACCAAGTCTTGCAAGGTCAGCGTTAGAAAAAAATCTGGCAGATTCTGCAATAGAAAGAAGTACCGATAATAACCTGGAACGAGAATTAGAGGATTACAAATGTAAGTGTTTGATTTGTTTCTTTCTTAAGTGAAATAATAATGATGAAACATTTGTATTATTTATTATTTTAATTTCAATTAAAATGTTTTTGGTTTCTCCTCACTTTGTTATATGTATTGGGTTGAAGAAATAAATCTTTTATTTAAATAAAGAAGTTTGAAACCCACTTACAAGTTAAATCTTAGAATATTTCCTTTATTTCAGTCCATACCAGATACAGGTCCTCTAATTGACATGAATATATTAAAGGCTCAAAGAATTCCTACTGCAGATAAATGTGTAATTTTGTTTTACCTTTTATTCCAAATGTATTTCATCATAGGATCTAGAGTTCTGTTTTCTTTGCACAACATTTACATTTTGAGGACCATCAGTGTCCTACAGGACATGTTTGGGAAACTGTTCTAGGTTGATGTGGACTAAAATAATATTCACAGTACCATTTCATGGCTTCTTACTCCTTCCATTTCTACCTGTGCTGTCTCTTGTGATATTTTTCTTCTGGATAACCATAAGTATAGTTTGAGTTTGGGGGAGGTTTAGATCTTCCTATTAAAGCACCCTATTCTTCATTTAGAGCACAATGAAAGGGTCTCTATTTTTTGAGGTTAATCACCTAACTTATCAAAATATCCCATTTGTGATCACTCTCTAAACGGAACTTATTGTGGCTCTCTTTGTACTAGATGTTTTTAACAGTTAGGGCTCCCCTGAGACAAGAATTTGATATTAAGGGAATAAGATGACATTTTTAGAGTAAAATTATAAATTTAACATTGTGATGGATCTGGGTACAGATAATGCAGAGCCAACACAAAGAGACAGAATAACTCTGGGACTTGGGGAGATTCATAATGTTACTTGATTGAATCCTTCAACATATCTGAAGAAAGACTGCATCATTCAAATTATAGATTGTTTAGTCTTGGTAACAGGCCAGTGTTAGCCATTTCCATCTGAGCCTTGTGTAGGAGCTAAGGAACCTAGGTTAAGGAAGAGACTTTTGACTCATCTGGTCCCATTCACCTTTAAAATCATCTCTCTTGTAAGGAAAATTCATGTAATTCATTTCTCTTTGTTCTGAGGCCAAGGTTCACCAAACAACCTTCTAATGAGGATTTGGCTTTTCATGCAAGTCTCCCTCCAAATAATATGCTGATATGGCAATCAATGTCTCATATAGTCTATAGGAAAGTCATAGTTTTCATTGCAATGTGATATATTGCAATTCTGGTTTTATATATCCGGATTTATGTATAGATCAAAATATATGTCTTTAATATTCTCCTGAGAGTTAGGTTTGCCCTCAGTTGTAATGATAAAATCAGGTTTTGAGTCTGCCATACTAAAGATGTTGACCAATTTCCCAAAATAATGCCATCCTATGAGATTTCTTAGAAGATAGCTAGCCAGCTTTTTCCCGGGGAACATCACTGTTCTCTGAGTGCATTTTTCTTTTCTAGCTTGAAATTTTAGCAATAGACATTAGCTGAGTGAATTAAATTAGCCTAAAGCCCTAAATCTCCTAAATAAGTATGTTCCATAAACTAAACTGTAGGTGGTATCAGATGCTGTTTGAACCTGAAATCATGTGTGTCATCTCAACATACAAGGCTGTAGTAAATTCACTGCCATAATCCTGGTCTTTCCCTTTACAGTTTTATATTGGGTCTGTTTCAGAGACCTGAAAGTAGTCAATAAATAGCAGATTCTCAGCCCAGCAGCTCATGGTTTTCCTTCCCTATAGAACTTGTGAATAGAAGGAAAATGGCAAAGATCTATTGGAAGGAGAGGTCCTCTCTGCTGTGCTTTAGCAAGTGTGTAGCACTCCACAGTGATTAAACAGTGTGACAGTTTAGTTATTTTTAGCTCAAAATTGTTTACAGTACTCCATAGACGTAAATGTTGCTTTCTCCCCTTGTCTTTCAAAGTGCTTTAGCACAAAAATAGCAATTTTCTTATTTGAAGTAGGATTAGAAAAAAAGATGGGCCAATTGTTTAAGGCAATGTAATTGTCTGTTTGCTTGCTCGGGTATTTCCACAGGATGGAATATAATTTGGAGTTCATGTGGCAGAAAGCACATCAGACTATATACTAAATTCTATTTTTAACTCTACCCATACTAGCTGGGTGATTTTAAGCAGATTACTATGTACGTTCTTCTTAGCTTCCTCGTAATTCTTGTCTCCTTGTTGAGAGATTTACATGAAATTAATGAGAAAACACTGAGCTGAAGCTGAGGTCTGGCACGTAGAAGGTCATCAGTAAATGATAGCTTCTGTTGTGACCACCATTACTACAACGACTACTACTATTATGTTATTATTATTGGCCTTGGAATGTGTCAGATAGTGAGCATGCGTATCTCCTTACTGTAGGGACTACATGTGAGATATATTCCCTGACTTCAAGAAATTTATTAGTTTCCTAATAAATTGGCTAATGGCTTCAGGGAGCTCATATTCTGTTCTAGACCAACTATTTAAAGAAAATAGGGGAGGAGGAAGATATAGCTTAAGTAGTAGAGCAATGCTTAGCATGCACGAGGTCCTGTGTTCAATCCCTAGTACCTCCTCTAAAAATAAATCGACATCTAATTATTTACCCCCTGCCAATAAATAAATAAATAAATAAATAAATAAATAAATAAATAAATAAATAAATAAATAAATAAATCAAATAGGGGACAAAGCCATTTTGTAGAGCTTGTTAGCTTTTTATGTAGAGCTGTGATGTTTTATTACCACCCTCAAGCTTATTTCTTTCGGATGTTAGATTAAAATTCCTTGATGAGTCCACAATATATTAATGATGCTGTATTATGTTCTGTTCGGACTGGACTTGGCTTCTCGGAGGACAGTGCTACAAGTAATCCTCTGTCCTGTGTGAAATGTTTAGGTGAAGTAACATCTGGGTCTCTGAGAATTGGAGCTGTTAGTGCACTGATCTATGATGCCCATGAGAAAATGAAAGTGCCTGATGTTCTGTTCTATGACAACGTCCAGGTAAGATCAGCACTTTGCATTTGTAGTTAAATTACCTCTTACATTGTGGTAGTTGACTCCAGTTCAAGTGAAGCTGATATTTGTGTTCGTCATTTGCTAAGTTCAATTCAGATGATGCAGAATTAGTTGTTGAAGCATCTTTCATTAAGGCATTTTCTTCCCAAAGATACTTGAGGATTGGAAGAGTTGCTGCAATAATTAGAGTAATAAATTGTATATGCACACATAACTATAAGTAAATGTATTTACTCTAAGTAAATAAAATGACTGTATTATCAAATTGAAAACAAAATAGTGGGGGAAGGGTATAGCTCAAAGTGGTAGAGCACATGCTTAGCATGTACAAGGTCCTGGGTTCAATCCCCAGTACCTCCTTACTTCCTCTAAATAAAACTTAAATAAACTTAACTACCTCCCCCCCAGCCAAAAAAATACAATAATAAATAAATAAAAATTTTTTTGAAAATAGCACTAATACTCATCCTCTCTTTTGCTTTCCTGTTAGTTAAAAATCATTTAAGTAATTCAAAGAGGGATGTGTCCTGTACATTCTTTTCCTCTCATCCTTTCCTCTTCCTGAAAATTCCTAATATTTTTCTATTATTTCCTTTATTTTTCTTTTAAGGAAGGAGGGTAGATAACTTCCCACTTGTAAACAAACCAATAATTATGGAACTTCCACTAAGACACAGAAATAAGTGTTACCAAGCCAAACTTGGATCCACTTGCCTGCGTGCAGTAAAGCCAATCTACTGACACCAGGTTGTGGTGAAGGAAAATACAGCGTTTATTGCAGGTCACCAAGCAAGGAGTTCAGGTAGCTGAACCCAAACTCCCCAAAGGTTTTCAGGGAAAGGTTTTTAGAAACAGGGTGAGGGAGAGGGGTTATAGTGTGTGTTCAGCTCATGGACATTCTTCTGATTGGTTGGTGGTGAGGTAATTGGAAGTCAGCATTATCAACCTCCTGGTTCCAGCCAGCCTGGGGTCTTTGTGCTTGTGGGCAACACACAGTTAACTTCTTCCAGCTGGTGGGGGTTTCAGTATCAGCAAAACAGCTCAAAGGACATAGCTCAGAATGTTATCTATAGCCCTTGAGGAGGAACTAAAGGTCCTTGACTATGTCTAATGGCTACACTATTATTATTTTGTCTTGCTTTGACTCGTTTCTTTCTGCATTTTCTCACTTCTCTGACTAAATGTACTCTTTGGAACTTGGGGCAGCCTAGGAGACTAAAGTTTTTCTACAGACAAGAGGCAGGCAGAGGACATGGTGTAGGGGGAGGGTCTGTTCCAGGAGTTCTCCAGAGAGTCCTGCTTGGTCACATAAGTGTGTACATAGAAGGCTTTATTATAGACGTTCACTTCATAAGAATTTTTAAAGAATTTTTCCCAGAGAAAATCACCCATAGTATAAGAGGACTTTTTCTTTTCCAGATTTTCTGTTAAGTGGTTATGTACTTATTTTATAATAAAAACCATACTTAAATTTTTCTCTAATACCAATCTGCATGTAAATAATCCTACATCTACAAATTATGTTAGAAGAACTTACCATTTTCACTATATTAAGGAATTTGAGAATCAAAGTAAAATAAATTAAAGAATTTCTGTCTGCCATTTCCCAGTCCTATTTGTTGCTCAGTGATTTGAACTATAATTATGGTTTATACCATAATTTACATCCCTAATTATATTAATAATAAAAGATATATAGGCAAATTCTTCTTTCTCAGTAAAAATCTTGATTAAATGTTTTTGAAATCTCTTCCAACATTAATTATTATCTATGACCTTGCAAAAGGCATAAACTAGATTTGCTTTTTATTCTTCATTCTGTGGGCCATTAACCAATGTCAGGATTATTTTTCTTCCAGAGCATTAATGCTCTTATACAAGCAGTGGACAAATGAACAGAAAATAAGATTACTTACAAGACACCAGGAGTAAAGCATCTTGCTTGCCAAAGACAAAAACATGATTATAAGGAAAATATAATATTTCCAAGCATTTATGGTGTCACGTTCTGTTTATGTAGTGGAAAGGAACAGAGAAAAAAGAATCAGGAAACTGTCATAAGTGACAATTCAAAAAACTGCTAAAGTTGGATTTTCCAGCATATAAGAATGTAGGAAATTCAGTTAGCAGGGAGGGCCACTGTGCCCTTTAACACTGTGTCTGTTGCCATGGTGTTTGTGACATAGACATTGAGGACCGCAGGGCTGCTATGAACTTTACAGAGTGGCCCTGGGGGATTTTCTGTCGCCTGTCTCCAAACGTACCTTCTCTTCATAAAGCACTATGAATTAACCATTAATGAAAAATTTTAGCTGTTCCGATTCTAGGAACAGTGGCTTGATTAAATTTACCTTTGTTGCATATATTACTATTTCCTTTCATGTTGTACTTCACCTTTGAAACAACAGTCTTCAGTGCCACTTGAGTATTTATGTGCTTCTGTACCATCTTGTTCTATGCCCTGCGGTCCCCCTTGCCACACTGTGTTGTAATTGATTTTTAAAACATGTTTTCCACACCACTATGATAAAGACTTGGATTGTTTTTAAATTTTAATTTTGTATCTCTAGCAAGTAACACAGTGCCTGCCCCATACTAACTATTGAGTAAATATGTGTTGAGTGGATTAATGAAAGAAGGAAAAAGATTTTGAATGTTCATAATCAGGAAAATTATTTCATTACATCTGTCATTAAGGAATATTACACTTGCAGTAGTAAGGAGGAGAATTTTGAGGAAAAGAGAGATCAATAGCCTCTTAAGCCTAATGAGATAGATCTGAAAAAAATTTTTAAACATCTACCATGTGTCATGCCTTGTTGTAAGGTATTAGGATACACAGATTAAAATACACACACACGCACACAGTTCCAGGACCCAAGTTGCCTGGATCTGTCAAGGGGAAAAAGCAAGCAAGTACATGTGGTTATTACACAGGGTGATGGAAGTACGCACAGATTACTATGTAACATTGATGAGGTGATGGTCCAAGGTTGGAATGATCATGGAAATGAGTTTACTAGGCAAAGCTGAGGGAGAGTCTCGGGCAAAAACACTAGCATTTACAGAGACTTGGCTACATGAGTGTGTAACCTCATTTAGGGAGCTCATTTAGGGAGCTATGTCTAATTAATTGTCACGGCCAGAGCTGAGGTTGCAAATATGGAAGAGTGACAAGAGATGCGACTGATAAGTTAAGAAAAGGTCAGATTATCTGGGCCTTGCTAATTAAGGAATTTGGAACCTATTCAGAAGAAGTGAAGAAGCCATTGAAAGATTTTAAGCACGTTTCCACTTTTGCTAACTTTGCATTCGTTCTTTAATGTTGCCTTTCAGTTGGAACCAAGGCAGAGAGACAATAGTTAGGAGGCTCTTGCAATATAAGCGTTATGAAGGATCTGAACAAAGGCAGTGATAGTGGGGACAGAGTGGAGAGGACATACTGCAGGGCTATTTAGAGTCAATGAAACTTTGTGTTAGATGAAAGTCAGAGATTTTTCCTCACTCCGTGTCTGCTGGAAAAGTAAACAGAAGAGTAAAGAGAAAATTCTTCTACATCGTGCCTGTGACTGGAACACATGGTAGCAGAGTGATGGAGAGTAAGGCTAAGACTAAATCAAAAAGGTGAGGAGTGACCATTGTTCCGAAGGTACTGGGAGTCATTTAAAGAATTTGGAAGAGAAAAACAAAAGTGACATGATTGTGGACAGAGAAGTAAGTGACTGTCAGTAACATGGAGAACACATTGACTCAAGGAGAGACTGAAGATAGAGACACCACATTGGCTGGTAAAAATCTAGGCCAGAGATGATGATAACCTAGATGAAAGCTGGGGCCATACCAAAGAAGGGAAAGATACAGTTGACTTTTAGGTGGCTGAATAGCTTAAACTTGTTGTTACTGGCTTTTGATAAGGGCCAATTGAGATGGGCAGGAGATGATGATGATGGTAGGGTCAGGTGGTCAAGAGTGATGCTATTCATTGGAATAAGAAATACAGGATAAAGTTGAAGAGAAAGTAATGAGCCAGGTTTTGGATGTGCTGAGTTCAAGGAGACTGGGAAGTAGCCAAGGATAATTCAATAGTTGCTCAGAAATCTGGGACAAGAGTCAAGGAGAAAAGACTTGCTGTTGAGAATGAGTGTAAAGTTGGTGGTTGAAGCTATGGAATGGATGAGAGGATTTAGGCAGAGCAGGGTCAGAAGTAGCACATCAAGCACTGGTGTGTGGGTCCCCAACTCTGCACATAACCCACCCTCGCCTGTCAGCTGGGTGCCCCAGTGTCAGTAGGCATAACCTGCTCTGCCCTATACTGTAACCCCTTTCCACCCTCAGGAAAGCAAGAAAGAAAGGTAGTGAGAGAAAACAGAAGAAGCTAGAAAATCAATATTTAAGGAATTGCTGCAAAAAGAAGATGGTACAACCCAAAAGACCACAGAGAGAAATTGTTGGAGAGGTGGGAGGGAATCAGGAGAGACAGACGACTGGAAGAGGAGACTTTTAAGAAATTGTCTATGGTACCCACTGGCCAAGAGGTTAAGGAAAGAGTTCTGTAGGCAGTGACCTTAGCATTAGCTAATGTTTGTTGATTTGAATAATCTAGTTAGTTGTACTGAGGGCATGAAGTAGGAGGACATGAGAAAAAGTAGAGAAGACTACAAGTATAGTTTGGTTATTCTTCAGCACTTACATTGCTTTTTAACCTTCTCTCTAGGTGCTCATTCGAACTTTCCTACCTATCTTTCACGCATATTAGTATTTCTGGAAGAACTTAATGTTGTCTGGAAGAACCTAATGTTGTCTGGACATTGGCACCAATTTTTCATCTTATTTAGATGGAAGAGGTCTGCAGACTACATTATCACTAGAACATAGATTAAAAGAATGTTCTATGGCTCCCTTTTAATTAGGGTAACCATGTACCTTGGTTTGCTTAAAATAGTCCCTGTTTGTCTTTGTTGTCCCAGCATAATTATTAATAATGTCTCTTTTTATTCTTCAGAGTAATCCAGAATGAACAAAATAGCTCAACCCTACTTCAAGCCTTGTTAAAACTCTAGTTCCGTGGTTTATCTGAAAGCATTTTTAAAAAATAAAAACTACCAAGGCAAACATTAAGGAATAGTCATCTATTCTTGAAGGAAGGAAAAAACATACTCAGTTTTCCTAAGAAAGAAACTCTGAAAGAAAGTACTGCTTAACGTGACAAGTAAAAGGAAAATATTCTATGTGTCAAAAAAAAAATTACAAACCAAGTTAAAAAAAGAAAAAAGAGTGACAAACTAGAAAAGTACCTACAGCACATATAAGATGCAAAAGGTTAATTTGCCTTTTTTATAAATAGAGAACTTTAGTAACTTTAGTGCTTATGAGACCATTCTTGTTTTGATGCAGAAACCAAGAGAAAGTAATAGGGGTATTAATCGTTCTGCGATACAGTTCCCTCTCAACCCCCGGATGAGCCTTGGTGACCTACTTAAGATTGTCCTATTTTTCCAGGATGCAAAAGAGCAATGTAATTTCCTCTGTGGCTATTGTGAACAATTTTAATCTTGTTCTTTTATTCTATTTTGTCATGATTTGAATTTTAAAATATAGAAAGTGAATAATGTATTTTTAATTCTAAAGATATATATATATATACTTTGAAGGTAATGTTAAGAAGTCAGTGTAAAATATTCCATAGATATCTCTAGTTATTTTAGACAGCCTTTGTGTATTTACATTAGCAAGTGTAATTTAAATATTATATTAAATTATAAGCCATCTCTACATAGTGCAATAGCTGGAAAGCATTTGAATTCAATTATAAAAACTTTTTGAAATACATATTGATCAGTGGCTGAGTCTTGCTCAGATGGACTATTTCAGGTTTTCAACATTAGTGACCTAGTTTGTTATATAACTTATTTATAACCAAAGCATTGATTTTACTTTTTTTAAATAATGAAATTGAATATTGTCTATTATAATAGACATTTTACTTTCCATGAAGATATCTTTATAGTTAACTTTCTTGTTTTACCTTGATTATGCAAAAATAATTAACCTCTAGTCATTTTTCCTCCAGCACATGATAGTGATGGAAGATATGCTTAAAGACTTTCTTCTTGGAGAACACCTATTATTGGTTGGTAACCAGGTGAGTTATGGCCAGAACTCAGGTACTAATGAAAAAATGATAGTAACAGTTTAAAAGCAGTGAGTTTCTTTTCCTTGTTGGAATAAGTTTTCAAAAATTATTCTTTTTTTTTCCCAACTAAATGACTGGTTGAATTAAACAATGAGAGTGGGTCTTCTACCTTCTAAACTTTAGAATTACCTCAGAGCTTAAATCACCCCCACTCCCATTCAGTCCTCCATCAATTCCTGTCCATTTTACCTTGTAAGTATCTACTCTTCTTTCCCATGACTGTCACCCCAGCCTGGCTCATCATCCATCACCTGTCACTTGGATTACAGCCAGAGTTCCCTGATATAATTGCTCCCCAGCTTACTCCCACTGGGATCTACTCTACTCTGCAACCAGATTGATACTTGTGAAACTAGAATCTGACTGTCTCTTTTTCTGCTTAAATTGGCTCCCCATTGCCCTTAGGTATAGTCTTCAGGTTGACTTATGGTGTCCTGCAGCCTTTCCAGCCTTTCCAGTCCTAAGCCTTGGCTCCCTCCTTTCTTGCATTTGGTGTTAGTTCGAGCCATCCTGAACTTCCTTCAGTTTCTTATCTCCACTCTGGCCCTTGGCACGTGCTCTTCTCTCTACACTCCCAGTCCCCTTCCCACACCCTGAGGGAGGTCCTTCCTTGCCCCTAGTTGAGTTAGGTTTCCCCTGCTTCTGCGTGACTTCCTTCCACCTCCCATTCATCACACTCATCATATGTTACTGTGTTTACATGCAGAAAGACTCTTCCCAACTTGTTTGTATGCTCCTCAAGGGCAGGGGCCATGGTTCTCTTGCTCATCTCTCTATCCTCGGTTCCTGGCTCAGTGCCTACTACATGGTAGATATTTAATATGTGTTTATGGAGGGAATAGATGGACATTTTATGTCTAGAGGCTTCTGATAATTTTCCTTAATGGAATTATCAGACTCACAATGAACAGCACCTCTGGCTTTTTTAATTAGTCTTAAATTAAGGATAACAAGCTTTCAGAAGAAGTTTGTTCTTTTTCTTTTCTTTTCTTTAACTTATAGAAACAGTATATATTCTTTTTTAAAACATATTTTATTTATTTATTATTATATTATTTAATTATTTTATTTTGTCAGGGGGGTAGGTAATCAAGTTTATTTACTTTTAGAGGAGTTACTGGGGATTGAACCCTGAACTTCTTACATGCTGAACATGTGCTCTACCACTTGAGCTACACCCTCCCCACCGAAACAGTACATATTCTGTATTTAGTCCTTCAAGCTTACAAAATTTTGATTTTTTGAAAAATAAAAATGGGCCAATTGAGTGGTTTACTGGTTGAGTACACAGGCTTGGAGGTTAGCTGGGTAGAGGTCCACTAGCAACTCTTCTACAGATGGCTATGACTTCGGGCAAATTGCTAATCTTACTAAGGCTCAGATTCCTGATACCTAATCCAGGAATAGAAACAGTATATACTCTCTTGGGCTGATGTAAGGATCACATGAGATAATGCACAGAAAGCACTTCACACAGTGCCTGGCTCATAGTAGGTGCTCTGTTAAAATTAAATCTGTGTGTCACTGTGTTGTTACAAAGGACTTTATCATTCTTTTGTTTCACTTTTTGCTAAACAAGAAGTAAAAGGAAAGCAATAACTTATTCATGTTTGTTTTTCCAGCTATTTGGAATGCCCTACCTACTTTTATTTCCTGAAAAATCATTTTTCCTGATGAGTCTGTGTACCAGAGTGGGAGGATGGAGATCAGTTAACAGTCCAACATTCAGTTCTTGATATAGAAGCCCAGGAGGTCAGGTTCTCATCTGCCTCTGAAAAATGATGATTCATCTCACTTTGAGAAACAGTAGCTCTATATCGAGAGCACTTCACAAACTCTTTATAAGTAGTTAAACCCTAGTGTAATCAGCGCGTCCTTTTCAGGTCTTCTGCTGTTGCCTGAATGGCCTTAGACACAGATTCTCTTGGCCTCTCAACAGCAGCAGATCAACATGGTGAAGAGAGTAGAACAAGAACCTACAGAGCTGGGGCTTGAGAAAGAATTTTGCTGAGGAGCAGGCTTTCAAAAAGAAGTTCCTAGAGGTCAAGCTATGATGTTCAAACAGCTTTGAAATACCCTGGATGATACTGAGAGACTGGTGCCCTTGGGGTTTCGTGGGTGGGATGCAGTAGGAGCTTCCTGGTAAAGGCAGGGTTTACAGCTCAGTTTGATAATAGAGTCAGGGACTCACTAGAGTTGTCTAGGTTGAAAGGTTGAAGTTAGAACCTAGCCAGTAATCAGAGAGAAGGGGAGAATATTCTAACCTCTGAGGGGTTGAAGAGAGCTATACAGGGTGAGGGCTGAGGTGGAACAGAGGCTTGCTTCTGCTTTACCATAAATTAAAAAGAGGCTATGAAATTGCTTTGTAATTACTCTAGAGTGCTGTACAAATGTGGGTGTGAAATCTAGTATGCTACCTCTAGCCTATTTCTAGTCCCAAAGAAGAGAAAAAGACACGAGGGCAAAGGGCTAGATATTGGGTGCAGTGAAGAACAGCTGCCTCTCTACAGGTGCATGGGAGGACACCAGCAGCTGGTGAGGCTGAGAGATCCCACTCATTTCCAGGCTGCCTAGAGTTGGCTAAGGAAGCACTGAGTCGAGGGTGCAAAAGATGCTCAGAAGGAGCGAGGCAGGAGGCAGGGATATCACAGACGTCCATCAGTCCATGCTGTCACAAACCCCATCTGTCATCAGCAGATCACAGTGTCTTACCTTATTTTACCCCTAGTCGGTCACCCTCCACTTTGGAGAAAGAGAAAAATAGAAAAATGGAGATTGGAGAGGATAGGGTATAGCTCAGGGGTAGAGTGTGTGCCTAGCATGCACAAGGTCCTGGGTTCAATCCCCAGTACTTCCACTAAAAATAAATAAATAAAAACCTAATTACCTCCCTCCCCCCAAAAAACAAACGAACCAAAAAACTGGAGATTGTAGTCATTACAAATTTGCTACGTTTAGCTAGCCTTTTTCATGTCGGAAGGCTGTTCTGTTCTTTCATTGTAAACCTCTTAAGACCATCAGTGGCATATAATAATACCAATGTTGAAGGAACTTTGAGATTTTATAAGTTAATTCTGCTACAGGTATCCGTTCAATCATTTAGTGAAAACGTCCTCCGTTGTCTGACTGCACTCTGCTTGCAGCCTAATGTCTCCTTTCTCCCCTCAATTTTCTGTCCTGTTGTAGTTCAGCCTTCAGTCTCCACCAACATGCTCTCTTCTCTCTCTCCCTCGTCTTTGCCTGTTGAAATCCTTGCAATCTCAGAGTGGTGATGTGGGATTATGGAAAAGCAGAGGGCTGGGCATCCAGAGACATACCTTCTTTTTCTTTCTTTCTTTTTTTTTTTCTTGGTGGGGGACGGAGAATAATTAGGTTTGTTTATTTATTTATTTAGTTACTGACTGACTGACTTATTTAATGGAGGTACTGGGGATTGAACCCAGGACCTCGTGCTTGCTAAGCAGGCGCTCTGCCACTGAGCTATACCATACTCCCCCCCAACTCAGAGGTGTACTTTCTGAATGTCCAGATTTTTCTACTCTGTATGTGATATTGGGTAGATGCTCTTCCTCCTTAAAGGGCTTTATTTTTCTTTTCTTTCATTTTCTTGTCTGTAAAATGATAGGATTGGAATGGGTATTTTCTGAGGTCCCTCTGGCTGTAATATTCTATAATATGCTTCTTTAATAAAGTCTTCCCAAACACTTTAGCCTGAAGGTTTGGCCCCATTCTCTGAACTCTTACAGCAGGTCATTTAGAGATTTTTTTTGACTTCTATTAGGCTTATGCATCCACCTGACTTCTCTCTACTGAAAAGAAAGAGTCGCTTGACAAGAGTCTTAGTTATTCTTGCCTCGTCCCTGATGCCTTGCATACGACAGACATTCAACAAATACTTGCTGAATGGATTACTGGATTTTAGAGGAGTACCTCGAATAAATTTCGAGTAGCCAAAATGATTTAGGAGTAGTATGAATTTAAAATTATGGTTTTTTTTTGGATTATTTTCAGGACATTCTAAGACAGAATTTCTGACTGAATTTCTTATTCTGCAAATTTGCAACTGTTTGGTAAAGGAAACAAATGAATGAGATAGAATCTAGGGAGTGTCACGTAAGAGAGAAAATACTTGAGTGGTCCGTTCAACTAGATGTGATTATACACTGCTGGGATCAGAGACTGGCAGCATTATTGCTGGGACAGAGCAGCGAAATACTAATTATTTAATTTTTTCTAATAATAATTAAGTGCTAATTAGTATTTAGCTAATTAAATGAGATACAACTTTTTACATGCTTCCATTTACCAGGTCAGTAAGTAAAAATTGGACTTAAGGTGGCTGGTTAAAATCAAAATAGAACTTTTGGAGTACTATAGCCAATTTCATTTCCTTTCCAACTTATTTTCAAAAGCTACCATCTATGTTAAAATATGAGCAAGATTCTATGGTTAGACTTTTATTTTTTCCCCAGCTTTATTGAGGCATAATTGACAAAAAAATTGTAACATATTTAAAGGGTATAACGTGATGATATTATATACATATACATTGTGAAATGATCCCCCCATCAAGTTAAATAATACATCCATCACCCCACATATTTACCTTTTCTTCTCTCTTTTTGGTGAGAACATTTCAGTTCTACGGTCTTAGCAAATTCCAGGTATACCATACAGTGTTGAAATCAACTATAGTCACCATGTTATCCATTAGATCCTCGGACCTTACTCATCTTGTAAGTGATACCAACCTTTCCCTTTTTCCCCCACCACCAAGACCCTCGCAATCCCTTTCTGTTCTGTCTTTATGAGTTTCACTTGTTTTTTTCTTTTTAAGTTCCACATTCAAGTGATATCATGCAATATTTGTCTTTGTCTGGCTTATTTCCCTTAGCATAATGTGTTCTAGGTCCCTGACAGTTACTCTTGACTGCTTCCATTTGGTGTGTGCAAGACAGAATAAAGCCCCGAGTCATATCTGTTGTCAAGTGCACAGCAAGTGCCCCACGGGGATGTGCTTTTCTAAGGACTGGATGGAGTTAGGTGTTCTCTTTCCTTGTGCTTCCCTCTGAGTCCTGGTCATCTAACATATTTCTTTTTTGGGAATGTGTACCTTTGCAGTCATAGTAACTCAGGTCCTTCATCAATACCTTTGAAAACTCCCTGCTTCATTTATCAGTGGTATTTCAGTACCTCTCTTTATATCTTATGCACCTTCTCACCTTCACCCTTATTTCCATCTTGTGAAACGGAACAATGGAAAAAGAAAAAGACAGGCAAGGGAAACTACAGCTGGTAGGTTAAGGACTACCAATGCTCAACTCTCACAGGTAGCGTCACCGGTGTTACCAGTGCTCAGCTCTCATGGTAGTGTCACCAGTGTTTTCATTCAAATGCAGTGACAACCATCTGGGAAAATGCCCATTTTAATGACATGATTTAATTTGAAACTAAGTAAACCATTTGTGGCAGTTGATCAGGCTCCTGTTTTACTCTTTATCGTTCTAAAACATTACATGATGACTACTCAAAAAAAAAACCCAAAAACAAGGTAATTAGAATTGAAGCTGTGGGGTTAAATATCGGCAAAAAAGCCAACAGTGGGTTGGTATAATTATACAATAAACTGTAATGAATGCTATTAATACACACCCTCTATGAATAGATACAGTCTACCCAGCCTTCTGTTTGCAAAACTAGAAACTGGCTGCTGAAGTCCATGAGAGAAACTTTACTATAGCTGAAGTTGTAAACGTAGAGATGCTTTCAAAGATTACTCTGTGATGAGCAACTTTGACAATGAGGAAATTAAAGGGAATAAGTGTTGATTTTGAGGTATCTCAAGGTTTATCATCTTTATTAAGCCAGATCCCATCTTTTCTTTCCATATAGTACTATCTTTCCTAAGAATCTATGGTAATTAGACAAGAGTTCATAACTACTGAGAAGCTAAAAACAGGTCTACAAACATTGCTTATCGTAGCAAAATAAAGTCGGCCACATCTTTTTTTACTGAAATAAAAGGGATTTTTTTTCATCTTTTTCATTTTCTATGTGGGATTTTATGGCATTACGCATCGACTTTCCAGTAAATGAAACAGAATTGCTGCCTGTCAGCCAAAAGGGACAGGGTGCCCTGAAATTATGCATGTCTGATGACCCCTTAGTATACAGTGCTGCACTCTGTAGAACCACTTTAGGATGCCGCTACATGTGTTATCTTCTGCTTACTGCGATTATAACATGGCATGTACCTTTCATGCCATTAGGCATTTTATGCTGGCTTTAAAAAAAAATCATATAGCATGACTTACTATTTACTTCATCTTTACTGACAGTGAGAAAAGAGAAATGGCTATTTTCAAGCTAGTGATGCTTTTTTCTGTCCCAGCTCTCCTCAAGAATAAGCTTCCTTTCTCCCTGTATCTTATTTTCTTTTGTGGAGCTATATTCTATTTGATATACAAAATATTTATTGTGAATATTTTGGCTTATAGATTCAGCTTTAGGCACACAATTTTTTTGTTGTTTAAAAACTTCTTTTGAATAAACTTCTGTTTTTGAATAAGAATACTTAAGTTTTGAGAGGCAGCTACATTTTATCAGACACTTAAAGGAAAAAATATTTTAGTAATGTGGTGTTCTAAAATGCTCAGTTACCCCCTTATGTAAGAATTATTTTAAAAATACATAATATTTTGTTTTAAGAAATAAGAGTAACCATCTGTATATAGTGATGTCTCCTAGTTTCTGATGTTAGACAAATTGCAAAGCAAGTTACCAAAATTTAACTTATATTTAAGGAGGCACAATGAATAATTCATAATTACTGATACAGGAATATAGTCCAATAATTTGCTGGATTTGTCAAACTTGTTTTTTGTTTTTGTTTTTGTTTTCCATTTTTAAGCCAATCCTTTGTATCATTTTACCAAGTAATAGTACTTTGATGAATTTTTATTACTTAAGCTCTCCTTGTATTCCACGGTTCTTATTTTTTGCCTCTACTAAAATTCTGATATATTATGTCTTCCTTCTCAAATAAAAAGTAGCTCTGGCTGATTGTCATATAGGATGCCTTCTCTGTCCCTGACTCTCACGTGCTTCATGTTTCTACAGTCCTGATTCTTTAGATATTCTTTCCAATTCCACAGCACTTTCTGACCTATCAGCAGTGAAGTAAATCTTAGAAAGCATCTCTTTAATTTTATTTTCCTACTAAAAGTTCAACGTGATTCCCCCTTGCCTAGCAAATAAAATCTCTTTCATAGGGAAACACTCAAAACTGGCTGGCTCCAAACTCCCTTTATGGTTCTACTTCTTCCATATCAGAATTTCTCACCCTCCTTGAGTACACCAAGCCCCTGGGCTCCCCTAGCCACTCCTCATATTGTTTGCTTCATATGATGCTTCTTCCCCTCACCTTTACCCCTGAAAATCCTGCCAGTTTTCAAAAGCTCAGATTTTTTTTTCCCTCTATGAAGCCTGTCTTATAGTCTCCCCAAAATAGAAATAAATAATCTTGTTTTCCTCTGAACTTTTATCGTATTTTATCACTATTTAATTCATTTTTCTTTTAAAGTTGTTACGATTTTTTAAAAAAATTTCATCTATAATTGAATGACAAGTTTCTTATGAGCAAGGATTAAAAATGGTACTAATTGTATGTTTTATAATTTCCAATATACTTTTTAAAATTACTTCATTTAGTTCTATGGCAAGCCTTTGGGATAAATATTTTTATTGGCCACATTTTACAAATAAGCAGACTAAAACTCAAAAGGTTAAAATATTTCCTCAAGATTATGTAGTTAGTTAATAGCAGAGTTAGGACTCAGCCCTCTAAAGTTCAGGCTTTTTTCCACCATACTACACTAATTCTTAGACCAGTAATAATAATAACACAACAACAATGGTAATATATAATAGCTAATTTATGTTGAGTGCTTATAATAATCCAGGAACTATGTTTTACCTACAGAGTACATGACATTTAAAATTTTTCTATTATGAAAAAATTTTAAATATATCCTTCAAAAAGTAGAGTACATAATGAATTTCTTTGTACCCATAACTTAGCTTCGACAATTATCAGCATTTTGTTTGCCTTGTTTTATCTGTATTGGACATATTATCTATGTCATCCTTTAATATACCATTCTTTTACATAATGCACTTCTCATATAATATCTGGTTTTTATCTCTAATATAACCACAATTCCATTATTACACCTAACAAATTAATTATAACCTCTTAATAGGCTGTTACCTTCTTTTCTGTTTTCTTCAGTCATTTCCACAGTGTCATTTGACAATTGTTTTGTTTTAGTCAGCATCCAAGCAAAGCATGATTATTGCATTTAGTTGAAGTGCCTCCCGAGTCCCTTTGAAAGTGGGAAGATACATTCTTCTATTCTCTTTATCCTTAGCAATATTGACCCATTTCCATGAGTATAAGCATTTTATTCAGAATTACGCCAATACTGATGAACTTCCAATGAGGAAATCTTTTCTACAGTAAATTTCATCATGCCAATTTAACTTCTGGATTAACTTACACAATGAAATCAAAACGTATTTATTTCTTCCAGACTAGAAATTTCTTTCTGAGTTTCTTCCCAGGCTTCTTTTTCTGAATTTTCATTGCATTTAATTTTGAAATTTTTAATACACTATGAAAATCAGTAAACATACATTTAATACTAACTAAGGAGGACTCTGTACACATTGTTACTCCACAATTCTATATAATCCTTTGTATCTCATTCCATCTATTAATTATAGGCTTATTGTGATCATGGGCTTTGTTTTCTCCTGGTAGAGGCTTAGTAAATGTTTGCTGAATTATTTAATATTGAGATACTGTGAATATTTTATTGCCAAAATTAAAGACTGTGTGAATTTTGTTAATTAATGATTTGAACTGAGCCCTGGCAGATTACTACTCTGCAAGTTCAGAAATAACACCATGTTGCAGTGGCAGAATAATTATCTAATATTTGTAAAGGGACTGAACAGTTTGTCCAGAAATTTTCCTGCCTGTGTCCCCAGCTGGTGATGGCAGCAGGGAATTTGATAACTAAGTGTTCTGTGCTTCTGGTATCTCTAGCAGCCTGGGAGTCCCAAGGCTATGAAATACTTGGTTTCATCAAATATAATTACACTCATCTTTAATTTACATTATATTATTTTGTGTCCCTTCTCAAACCTCTTGCTATAAAGTTGCCTGAATTACGACATGGAAAGTCTTTGTCATGTTACACATTCTCTTTAACATTTAGTTTGTTCATCTACTATTTCTTAGTGAATATTTTTCTTGTCTTTGTTCTTAATCTGTATGTTGTTTTTGTAGACAACATTGGTTTTTTTTTTCCCCACAGTATTTGTGACGGTTGCTTTGGTCATACCTAATGACCAAACTACCAAAGAGTGTATCTTTGCCATTTATAGCAACAGATTATTTCAAAGGGAAATTGCAAGGATGTGGATTTTATTATTCCTGTTTGCAAAGGAGGTTATGGCTTTGACAGGAAGCTTTATAAGTGTGTTTTAGAGTCCCACAAACTCGTAGTACAATTGAATGATAAGTTGTCTGACTTCTGGGTCCTGTTTGTTGGCTCTGTTACAGGAAACCCACTTACTGCAAATGTTTAACACTGTTTACTATTCATTTAAATTTTTTTCTGATTACATAAATAATGCATGTTCACTGAGAGAATTTGGAAAATAAGAAATTTCCAGTGATTCATATAGCAGTAATCTCTGATTTTGTTGTTGCTCTAAAGAATATTAGAATAAGGCAGAGATCAGCTTGTCTAGGCCCTCTTTATTCAAATAAATAAAGATGATGATAGAAACTTCCACCTGAGAGAGATTAAGGCGGGATTATTGTCCAGGTCTCCCAACTGCTAGTATAGTGAGTTTATTTTCAGGCATTTTAGACAAAGAATTAGAAAGTTCAACATTTGATGGAAATTTTAAGGTTAAAAAAAGTGCAATTTATTTCTCCTGATTTTACTGTAATAATTAGGATTTTTTTAAATTTTGTTATTTTTGACTGCAGTTGGTATTTGTTAATGACATTTATATATACTAGCTTTTCTAGAAAAGGAAATTAGAACCCTATGGAAAAAATGTTTAAATATTATACAAACTGATCTAACTCTATGAAAGTTACTGAAGAATTAGGGAAAACTGGAAGGAAGACCCAAAGTTAAGACGGTTCAGAGAGCACGAGGGAAAGCTAAACACCGGCAGTGACAAACACTTCCTTGGAAGTCCATTCAAAAAATTATTGCAGAAGAAAAGATCCAGCTTGACTTCCTCTCTGTTCTCCTATTCTCCCTCTGGAACCATGGATGCCATGCAGGGAGTTCCTGGACCCGTGTGCTGGGCTATTTGATAGTCTTGGAGTGACTGATCTTTGACTCCATGACAGGATATAAACCCTCATGTAAACTCACATAAACTCGTATAACTCATATAAACTCTCATTTCAGGGAGGCTCCCTCCTGACATTCTGTTTTGCAATATGGAGAAATAGAAAACAGCCCAATCTTTTAAGTCAGAATGGATTTGCTTTCAAATTCCCGCTATGTGCAGGGCTCTTAAGTGCTTAGAACTGAAGTTTGCTTCTCTCGATAACAGGAGTTACCTCCCATTGACAAGGCTGGCATGGGAACTGGAGTGATGAAGCCCTGAAAGGGCGTGGATGCAGACAGCGGAGGGCTCCAGAAACGTTAGTTTCCTTCTCTTTGTTGGCACAAAGGGAGCAGAAGGTTCCTGGAAGAGGTTTCTTCCTCCTTTAGCTAGAACGAATCATATGACTTCCCCTTCCTTTTCTTCCCTTCTTTCTTCAAATTTTAATAGTTATCACCTGCAGATGATATGAGAGCACAGGGGAGAGCCAATCCTGGCCTGGAGGAGTGCGACACCTGCCAGTTACTGCAGTCTGGTGTGCTGAGGGCTGTAGAAGACAGTGGTTCAGGAGTGCAAAGGAGGGAGCCATTCTGGTGCTCAGAGTTGAAGGAGTGAATACAATGAGAGAGTCAGGCAAAGCTTCAGAGAAGCGGGGACATTTCATCAGAACACTAAGGGGTGAGTGGAGGAGAACAGAGAGCTGGAGGAGGGTGGGCTAAACCAGTCAGGAGAAGCAACCTGAGCAAAGATGCAGTGGCACAAAGGTCCTGGAGACAGCTGGCTACTTAGGAACGCGTTTGGGTGAGATTTACAGAGGGCATCCTTCCAAGTTGATCTGCTGTGGCGGGATCCTTCAGCATTTCCATACCAGGACAATTACTCTTCGCCCAAGTCCCACTCATAGACCCGTTCTCTCTTCCCTGCTCTCTCCGTCTCTCTGTAACCCTTTTCTCCAACTCTGTTCCTTGCTCCTTTTCCACCTTGACAAGAGATGGATAGAGTTTCCCAATCCTGTATCTTCTTCTGGTCCAGGAAGATAAGCCCAGAAGTCCTCTTTCTTTGAAGGATTTTACTGCTGATCTCTCTGAGGAAACAGGGGAACTGAAATAATGAGCCTGAGGAAGTCACAAGAGTCCTAGCATCCTTCCCAGTTCTCGAAGTTGTGTCTCATCCTTTCTCTCACAGAAACTGGGAGCGTGTTCACCTCCTGTCCTCCGTGTCTGTGGGGCTTAACATAGTCCCTCCTCCTCCTAACTGTACTTACAGGGACTCCTACCTCTGTGAAGGTCCTTCTTTCCAGGACCTTGTCACATAGAACACAATGGGACGGAAGAAGCACCATCCTCATGAGACAATCTCTCATCCCATAGGTTTCTTCTCCTCGCTATCACCTTCAGTGAGATTCAGTTATGATGTAAACCCTATTTCTTTTGTGCTCATTTTTATTAAAGGATACAAATGGTATATACAGAATACTGACTAATAAGTAAATATAAATACGTACAGGAACAAAATGAAAACAGAAGCAGATTTCTTTTGGCAGTTCTGCATTGGGTGGTGCTTTGTCTTCTAAATTTCTCATTGAGAAAAATGAGTATGTGTAGCTTTTCCAATGGAAAAATAAGATACTATTTATGTTTTTATTCTGTTCAAATAATCCTGAGGGTTTTCTGTTCTAGGGGGGAATTCTGACTGGACGGAGCAGATCACTAAGTGTTTCATTTTGCTCAGGATATTTACAGAAATTCCTTCCTCGGTTATGCTTTTAGCATTTCCTCGAAGGAATCATCAGAGGTTTTAAAATGAAGCCGGAAATGACCTGATGAGTTCTCTGTTTTAGAAAAATAACTAAACAAATTGTGGCCTGGCCTGTCATAAGTCCGGAGGCGAGAGACCAAATAGGACCCTTTCTAGGAATCGGAGCACAATGAGGGGCTGCCCTTGAGCAGTGGCAGTGAAGGGGAGAGGAAGGAGCAGATACGGGAAGCAGGCACTTTGAAGTAAACATGTCCAAAATTAAACCACCTGTTTTGAAAAACTAGACTTCCCTCCCCAACCCAGCAAATATACTTCCCCTCCCCTTTTATACATATTGTAAGTTCCACCCTGTTGCCCAAAACTGAAACTTTGATTTCTCTAGCTCCTCATCCCCACATCCAGTCCATCACCAGGTCCTGTTAGTTCTTTCCCCTACATCTCTCTGTCTCTTTTTTTAATGAGGTATATATAGTCAGTTTACAATGTTGTGTCAGTTTCTGGTATACAGCACAATACTTCAGTCATATATGGATATACATATATTCATTTCCATATTCTTTTTCACTGTAAGCTACTACAAGATATTGAATATATTTCCCTGTATTATACAGCATAAACTTGTTTTTCTATTTTATATATACCAGTCAGTATCTGCAAATCTCAGACTCCCAGTTTATCCCTCCCCTAAATATCTTTTAAATCCATTCATTTCTCTCTGCTCCTTAGTTTAAACCACCATCATCTCCTGCCTCTTCTTTGAAGAGGACTTTCCAAATGGCTTTCCTTTGCTTTCATGCTTGCTCTCTGCCAGACCATTTCACCAGAATGATCTTCCAACATGAAAATCTGATCCTGTTACCCCTCTACTTCAGTGGCTTCTCGATGCTTTTAGGAAATGGTCCAAACTTTTTTTTCCTATTTTTTTTAATTGAAGTATAGTCAGTTTATAACATTGTGTCAGTTTCTGGTGCGCAACATAATGTTTCAGTCATACATGTACACAACGTATGTTTGTTTTCATACTCTTTTTCATAATAGGTTACTACAAGATACTGAATTTGGTTCCCTGTGCTATACAGAAGAAACATGTTGTATATCTATTTCGTATGCAGTAGTTAGTATCTGCAAAATTCATAAGTGGCTTCCAGGACTGCCAGAGCTCGACCCTGCCTCCTGCTCTAGCCTTGTTTCTTACCCTTCTTTTCCTCACTCCTGCTCCTTGACTCCTCTCCGACCTGTCCCGTTCTCCAGCTCACCGGTACCCACAAGTCTTTGCGCACACTGTTCTCTCTACCTGGAACACTCCCCTTTCTCCTCCTTCCTTTTACCTCTTTAATTCCTGGATATTTTAGCTGAAATATCACTGTGTGTGGTGGGACTTCCTGAGCCCTCAGTTAAATCTTCAAGCTTTTTGTATGTCCCATAGCATGACACTCATCACAGGCATATCTATTACGTTGCTTCATTGTCTGTGTTTCCTGCTAGATTATAAACTATGAGTGTGACCAGGGACTGTAGCTGTGTTAGTTACCATTGTAGCCTACTCAGTATAGTAACCATAGCATTAGGTACTAAAATCTTTGATAAATTACACAAAGGAGAGAGGGAAGGAAGGATGGAAGGAAGGAAGGGAGGAAGGAAGGAAGGAGGCAGGGGAGAGGGAGAAAGAGGGAGTGGAAAGAAAGAAAGAAAAAGTTTTGCAGATAGAGACTACAAAGATTCTGGGGACATGTTGAATGAGATTGGGGAAAAATAGAGTAGTCAGAAACATTCTGAGATTCATTCCTTGAGCAGCTGGATACATGGCAACACTATGACATTGAGG
Organism: Camelus bactrianus; assembly: GCF_048773025.1. NCBI lineage: Eukaryota > Metazoa > Chordata > Mammalia > Artiodactyla > Camelidae > Camelus > Camelus bactrianus. The sequence continues at coordinate 20,807,980 of NC_133552.1, forward strand.
TTAAAAAGAAGGTGAAATCATAAAGAGTTTAGTCTGAATATCCGGTGCAGAAGTTCAACTGACAGTTAGGAAGATGGGGTCTCAGCTGGAGCCTGGGAAAGACATGTAAGAAAGAAGTTCTGATTGATTCATGCGACAAAGCTGTGCCCACTTTGTGCCAACGCTGTTCTAGGTCCTGGGGATACAAGAGTGAACAAAGAAACCTCTCAGTAAGCTTACATTTCTAGTGAGGGGAGAAGTTCAACACACAAATAGATAAACTGATAGAATGTGATATGGTAATAAGTGCTTTGGACAAAGATAAAGTTAGCTCTTGATTTTCCTCCTTAAAAAAAATCTTCCCCTTAGTCTGGCCTATCTTTTTGCTCAAGGAATTGTCTAGAAGTAATCTTTGATCCTTCTTTTCCCTCATCCCATATTCAGTCCATCACAAGTTCTCTCAGCTTTATTTGGAAAACAGCTTGAATCCACCCTTCTCTATTCAAACCCCCTAATCCCATCCATCACCATTCTCTCACCTGGACTCTAGCAGTAGCATCCCAGCTGGCTTCCCAGTCTCCTTCTTGACCTCTTCCCTTATACTTCACTCTCCATACCTCCACCAAAGTGGTAGTTTTACCATCTTTATTAGTTCATGTCACTTCTCTGCTGAAAACCTTCCAAGGGCTCCCCATCACTCTTAGAGGAAAACCCCACATCTTCACCTTGGCTTGCAGAACTCTCACCCTGCTGGCTTACATGTCTTCATCTTGTATACTCTCTTTTCACCCACAGCACTTGAACACATTGGCTGTTCCTCAAATATCCTAAATGATTCCTATTTTAGGGCATCAGCTATAGCACCTCTTCTCCTGGAATGCCACCTTTTTGTAATCTTAATAGTACTGGCTCCTTGTTGTTTAGATCTTAGCTTAAAAGTTACCTAAGGAAAGGTGTTCATTTCCAAATCAACATTAAATCGCCACCCAGTCAAGTATCAATCCCCTCACCCTATCTTATATGTCAATAGAGAACTTATCACTGTTTGAGAAGTTTCTTATTTGTTCACTTGGTTGTCTAATTATATCTTGCTCCCTTTCTACCTACTTTTCTAATTGACCTTCCGATCTATTAGTCTTCACACTTCTGGCCCCATAAGACCAGAAACCGTATCTTTCTTATTTCTTCTTCTCTCTCTAACATGTGCCAGCCCTCAATAAATATGTGTTTATATGTTGAATGAATAAATAATCGACCTTCTGGATACCAGTCTCTTCTCTTGTCGGTATATTTTGCATATTATTGCCATATTATCTTTCTTTAAACATTCGTCTTATTGTGCTTCTTTCCGATTCAAGGATGTACAATGGATCGTAATTGCCTGCTACTGTCTGTGCGTGCTTCATACCTCTGTCTTATTTATTAAGTAGTTGAGAATCATTCCAGTCCCCTTCATCTCTCTTGCATATATTATCCTGGGGCTAATCTCTCTTGCCTCTATCATCCTGGGACATATTTAATGGACTAAAGAGAAGAAAGAGATTCTAAGACTATAAGAACCTACATCGTATCAGTTAACAGTTGTTTATCTACACTGGTGGCTTTTCTTCTGTGCTCCAAGTGTATATGTCTTCCTCCCTTTGAGAACTGTGACATTTATAGTCTCATATTCCCTTCGAGAATTTGTCTTAGAGGGACTGTCACAGTGCTAAGACAAAGATGATACTCAATAAATACCTATTTAGTTCATTTGAATTTCTGTCCTTGGTGCTTGTAGATGCCCCTGTTGACAAGAAATCTGGGTACGTAGTAGAAATAACAATAATAGTGGTTGCTTCCCTTGACTGAGCTTCTTCTGTTCTTGCTGCCAGGTACCATACATTTCCCTTACCTGCCTAATAATTTTTTTTTTTAGAACGGATTCTTAGCAGTGAGGAAGGAGGTAATTCAAGGCCCAGGTTACTAAAATCAATTTCCCACTGAAAGAAATGTAATCTATGATGTAGGGACTAAAAGCATAAGCATCAGAATCAGACAGACCTGGGTTTGAATCCTGGCTCCACTGTGATTAGCTGTGTAATGTGACCGCGTTGTCTAACTCAATTTATGAGGTTGGAATGATCATCATACCTACCTCATGAAACTGCTATGATGTAAAAGTACTTAGCATAGAGCCTGGCACAGTACGAGAAATCAGTAAGTGTTATTTATTGCTAGAACATATGTTAGAGAACTCAGCTTTTTTAACCACTTCAGCTCTTCCTACACAACCTACTTGTTAAAAGGTTTACAATCACATTAGCAGAGTATTCCACCTCTAAGTGAAAACTTTAAAATGGAGGAATAGCATGGGAGTGGATTCCATTTTTAGTAGTCTGTCGTCTGCAAAAGGACAGCAACTCTTGGCATCATTAAGTGGTAAGGAAATGAGGGCGTTTCTAGGAAGAACAGAGATAACTGATACTTATTAGTAAACCCTGATTATAATTTTAGGTTTCTAAGGTTTTGAAGGACTGGAAAGTGGGGTAAAAGGAAAAGAAATGAGTGTTTGATTAAAACAGAAAAATAGAGTATTGTGTTGATGTAACTGAGAACCATACTTCTGAAGAGCTAATTAGAAAAACATTGTTTTCGCACTGACTTGCTCACCTTTGATGCCATTCTTCAAATCAGAAATAGATAATACTCTGCTCTAATGTGTACAGTTCAGTGTAAAATTTATAGAACAGAAAAAAAAGTTGAAGAAGGCTAAAATAATTATGAATTTCCTTTTAAATGAGTATAACTTAGAGCTAATGTATTTAGAAATAATTTTTTAAAAAAAACCTTTATGTCATAAAAGATGTGCTGTATACATTTACTAGTTTGGTTTTCATTAACAGTAAGCTAAAACAGTAAGTAGATTTTGGTAAGAGATTCTTCTGGTTTATTTTACCTCCAGATTAAAGTCTCTCTCTCGTTTAATGTTTTCTGTGTAATTACAGGGTGTAGGAAAAAACAAGATTGTTGATAGATTCCTTCACCTGCTCAATAGACCCCGAGAATATATCCAGCTGCACAGGTAAGAGGATAAAACCCACAACCTCTTACGATCTGGTTTAACCATTTATTTTGCTCCAATACAATTTAAAAATAATTTCTTAAAGGCCCATATATTAATGTACCAGTTTTATTTCTGTTCCTCCTGCTCTTTACGTGAGAGTCCCTTTGTATGGTGGAGCAGTTTTTACGTTTCTGTATATTGGACATCAAAATATTTTTAAAGAAAAATATATGAAGCTGAACTACCTCAATTAATTCTGATTGTAGATTATGAAGGTTACATAATACAATCAGCAAAAAAGGAAGAAAAGGAATATAACATGAACTTAGTCATTATTCCTGGGTCTATGTCACCATCACACTCATAGCAAACAGGCCTTTTTTTTTTTTTTTTTGTAATTCATTATCTTTACTAGTTATAAGAAGTTTTAATAAGTTATTTTTCTTGGAATTATTCCTTGTCTTCTAATTATTGGCATAAGGTGGTTTATAATATTTTGTGATATTTTAATGTCCTTAGGCCCAGTAATGATATTGTCATTTTTATTTCTGGTATTGGTTATTTGTCTTCTTTTTTTTTTTTTTCACAATCAGTTTTCCCAGGAAATTAGCGACATAATTGGTCTGTTCAAGCAACCAGCTTTTGACAGTGTTGAACCTCTCTTTTGTATGTTTCTTTTAGATTTCAGTAATTTTTGAGTTTAGCCTTATTATGCCCTTCCTTTTATTTTCTTTGGGTTTAATGTGCTGTTCATTTTTTAACTTCTTTATATGAATGATTAAGCGATTTTCAACCATTAGTTTATATATGTGCTTGAAGTTGTCTATATTTGAGTCAGTTTTTGAGTTTCGTCTTCTCATCTCTGAGTAATAGAAGTAGACAAGGTCATTTGCAATATCTCTTTTATTTCTATATTTCATTATCTTTAAATAGACAAGAAAAAGACAGTATTCAAGGTGCTTGACAAAGTTTAGAAGCTTAGAGACACTGTCGTCCCTCAGTATCTGTAGGGAATTTGTTCCAGGAGCTCCATGGATGCACATCCCCCCAGATACTTTTAATCATCTCTAGATTACTTATAGTACCTAATACAATGTAAATACTACATAAAGAGTTGTAAATACAATGTAAATGCTGTGTAAATAGTTGCCACAGGGCAAATTCAAGTTTTGTTTTTTGAAACTTCTGGAATTTTTTGTTCTCCCAAGTATTTTCCGTTTGAGGTTGGTTGAGTCCATGATACAGAAACTGTGAATACGGAGGGCTGACTGTACCATGCTTTACTTTCTGCCTGGAGTGTCTCTTATACCAATCTTTTTTTGAAAAGTAACAAATGATTCACAAACAGTAAAGAATTTCATGCTGATTATATCCCATAATAATTCTGATATTGGCTACATAAATATATTGATACATTATCTGTGGAAAAACTTCCTAAATTCAAAGTGTAATAAAATTTTCAAAGTCATATATTTTTATTATTTTGTTGGTAGCACTCATTGCTATATCACTGATTGATGACAGTATTACAAATAAAATATCTGTTCATTTTCACTGGGACCCTGGGTACCTCTATTTGTCAGTATTTGATATTCAATTTATTATGTAAAGTTGGAAGTGAAAAGCTCCATTTCTGTTTATAATATATATTATTAAAGGGTTTCCAGTAAATGGACTGACATTCTTACTAATTTCAATGTGGACAATTTTTTTCCTTATTATGTACAGCTTTATGGCTATATTTGCCATAAAATTTAAGCTCATGAAATTGCTTTAAGAGAAACATATGTTTTAGAAGACCTAGAAATAGCAATCCAAAAAAATGTTTGGAACTTCTCTGATCTCTGGGTGACCTACTTAAGGTCCTTAACTCTGTTTATTTGAGATCCCTTTTAATGGATTTGTGATGTTACCATCTAAATAATCAGTCACACTCAATTTAGTTTATGGATGTCATTCCAACAAAATTAGTTATGAGCCGTTCGAAACAATCTTGATAAGTAAAACCATCACCAAACATAAATAAAACGTACAACCAGTGTGCTTCTAAGTATGGCCATCTTACGTTTTAATGCTCAGAACTCATAAAATGAGCAAGCTGGGCAATTCATGTTTTTAGTTACAATCAGGGTGTTGTCCTTGGAGTACGATTTCAATAATTTAAAAGATTATTGGGTATGATGACTTTTATGGTATGTATTTTAAACAGAAGAGACTACATGGCTCACATTTGTGAAATACATATATTTTCTTCTTTTTCCACAATGGTATGTTAATTTAACGTTAAAGAGGACACTTGATATGTCCAATTCTGTACTTATATTTACTCCTTGAATTTAAAAAAGTGCACTTCTGTATGAAAATCAGAGTTATCTTACGTTACCAGATTTGTTTTCTCTTGCTGCCCTTCATCAAGATGACAGTACAGGTCCAATAATCAGCACAACCTACATGCTCTGGGTTACTTTTCTAATATTGGCGCTCATTATAAATGTGGAGTTCCCAGGTCCCCCAGTAAAGTCCCAACTTTCTCTTCAGTGGGATTTCCCCTAGGTATGCTCAGCTTATTCCAGACTGGACCATTCTTTGTCCTCCTCACAAGTTTTGAATCTGTATCCATGCCCATCTTTATTCCTCCCTCTAAAATGCACTCTATTTCTCCCCGAGTTCTTCAAGATTTGGTCCTTTATTACTTCTACATGGAATCTTTTCTAATTTGTCATTCTGGTGTAACCGTTCCCTCTTCTGAAACTCCATGGGACTGAATTTGTACCACTGAGATAGAAAGAGCATGGGTTTTAGAGATCAAATTGTATTAACTTTGTTAAGATCACATTAACTTTTATGTGGCCTTAAGTTCCTTCTGATTTCCTTACCTTATCAAACTGAAATAATAATACCCTTCAGGATGGTTGTGAAAATTAAAGGAGATTGTGCAAAGGACCAACCACAATGTCTGGCACATTTTAGGCACCTAAATATTAACTCATAAATACTAGTTCCTTGCCACATATCTCACTTTCTTACCTCACTCTGATATGCATTCTAGTTAATTTTTATATCTTATTTCTATCCCCTCCCCTTCCCATAGTCATGCCTCCCCAACTAAATAAGGAATTTTTTGAGCGTAGGAGTCTGGTTTTCCACTATATATTAGTTATTCACATAATTAGTATTTGTTCGATTCCTGTTGTTTGCCCGTAGCCATTTAGGGCACTGATGATGTACCGACATTCCTACTGTCTGTAGGGGACTGGTTTCAGGACCCCCACGGTTACCCACATCCACAGATGCTCAGGTCCCATATATAAAATAGCATAGTATTTGCATATAACCTATGCATATCCTCCCATATGCTTTAAATCATCTCTAGAGTAACTTGTAATACCTAATACAATGTATATGCTATCTAAATCATTATAAATACAATGTAAATGCTACATATATAGTTGCTGGCACACAGAAAATTCAAGTTTTGCTTTCTGGAACTTTGGACTTTTTTTTCCAAAGGTTTTCAATCCACAATTGGTAGAGTCCTCGGATGCAGAACCTGTGGCTGACTGTATAGATGACAATGTTGATCTTGACTAGATGTGCTCGCTTACTTGTCAGTGGGTGAGATCCATCAACATTATAATACACTGTAGTATATAAGCCAGGAAAGAGACGCATGCAGATTCCATGGGACCTTTGAAGAGAGGTGCCCGAACCTCTGAGTATATGCATGTGATATGGTGGAAGGTGTCTGGAGAAGGTGGCACTCAAACTGAGCCTTGAGAGATAAAGTAGGAGTTTTCTAAATGCAGAACACAAAACAGGGCATTACGGTTATTGAAAACAAGCTGTCTCAAACTAGGAAGTGAGAGGGAGTTTGGGTCCCATGGGATGTATGTGCTTAGATGCGAGAGTTGATGCCAAGAGGAAGATGTGGGCCTTATGGGGACCTCAGGGGTCCTGCTGAGGTTGGATTTTATCCTGAATGCAACGTGATCGAGTTAAGCAAGAAAGAGCATTAGGACCATAGTCTGTGGGTATATCGGAGTCATATCAGACTTGAATCACAGGGAACACCAGGAGGTGATTGCAGTAATCCAGATAAAATTGTTGGGGCCAAACAACCACACTGGCCATGAAAATGGAAAGAAAAGATGTATTGAAATAGGCTTAGCTGGCTATTTTAGATCGATAACTTTATGGAGGCTGAGAGGAAAAAGGAAGAGTGACTAAGGGGGGACCACTGCATTGCATTGTAGACAGTTATTGTTAAAACCCTAGTTCTTCCCCTTTCATATTTTTATATACTTTTTCTTTATGAAATCAAATGAGATAAGACGAAGTGTAAAACTGTAGTATTAACCTTCTCCATATCAAATATCCTGGAGTGGATGGCGATGACATGCTTTAAAAAGCACAGCATAATGCAGCATACAAAGCTTTCCTCAGTCTGAATTAACTGAATGTGACAAGATAAACTTTGAAATTCACAAAGTCTCAGAGGGTAAGTAGATGTATCAGTATAAAATAGAAAAACTTAAAGCTTTTCTGAAACCTGATGAAAAACTTATTATTGAGCTATCAAGACATTCTTAGCACTGATAAGAGCAATGGAGAACCGAAGACACGTTAGATGTCAACTGTGCATAAAACCTCTGGGATACTCCTTCTGTCTCGTCTTCCCCATTATGAATTTGAAAAGGGTGTTTTAGAAACATTTTTATCAGCAGTTGGACAGTATTTTCCCACTAAGAATGCCTTCTACTGCCTTATTAACAAAATGAATTATGCCAGTACCTCTAACTTTTCCAAATAGATCTTTAGGTTTGTAATGATTTTTGAATCTTATCTGGATGGTCTCCAAATCCACCCAGTACCACTACCCTCTCTGTTCTGCTGATGAGAACACTGAGGCCCAGAGAGGTTAAACAACTTGTCTGAGGTCACACAGCTGGCTTCATACAGTCTTGGCTTCAGCATTCAGCTCTAATCACTGTGCTGCTTCTTGACTTTCTTGTGCTGATTAAATAGTATTTTAGTGGTGATAGTGCTTTAGTAAGTACCTCACCAAAGTACTAGCCATATGGTAAGCCTGTTGGCCCACCAATTCTTACATTTTGTACTTCAATTTATATATAATAGCCTGATTTTTAAAATTCTAGCTTCATATTCTGAATCCTTGCCCAGCTTAATCCTAAGGTCTTTCCTTTGGCTGATTATTCCATATTTTCCCATTTTTTCCACAGTAGTATCTTCTTACATTTCATTTTCTGTTTCCTGACCACTCCAGATTATTTAACCAACTTCGTCTCTTAACACACCTCGCCTGAGGTGAATCATCAGTAACTTGAGCAGCTCTGTTTTCTGGTCTGTTACCCAGGTAATTTATAAAATTGTAAACCAGATCAATCCCTCTGATCTTTCACGTGATGTTCCTCCCAGGCTGACCCTGCTTCAGTTCTCAGTGCACCCCGAATAGTGGTTGTAGGTTGTACTCAGAGCTGCAGACAGACCCTGAAACTGTAGACACCAGCAAGCAGCATGCTCTAGGCTACCCTGGAAGAGAAGACTGGAAACAAGCAGGCTTCTACGGGATTCTTTTTCATTTTCATTTCCTAATTCACAAGCTAAATAAGCTTGAGAACCACTGGTGCAGTGTGTATTTTTTCTTAGTTTTGTTTTATCCCTGGCCACTGGAGAATAGATACATTCCTTTCAAGTGTTATGTACTTTTTTAGTTTGAGAAAAACTTCAAAAATCCAAAAAATGTAAATAAAAACATATAACATGTACCCAAATTTATCGCTCATATTTAACAACTATTAACATTTTTCTTGAGTTTGATTCTGCTCTTCCTTTTGCACAAAGAAAACACTATAGCTCCAATCCCCTTGAACCACCACTGCCAATCTCATCTCCCCCTGGTTCAAATCGATCACTGCTATCAATTTAGTTTAAACCTTTCAGTCCTTTATGTTTTTTTTTTCTTTTAACTTGTAAAGCAGATTTTTGTTAAGAAAATCATGATTTCACACTGACTTCAGTTATAAAATGAGTGGTACTCTGATGAGGGGAGGATTTTTTAGTTTTAGTCCTTAGTTGTAATAAAAGTAAACTCAAAATTGTTTCAATATCAGATTCTCTTTATATTCATAACATCACTTAACCACTTAAGCCTGCTCCCCTCTCGCTGGTCTTCTCCAGTCAGCATCATCTGCAGGTCTCTCCCAGCATCCTTAGGTGACCAGATGGAGTAAAGAGGTATCTTGGGCCCATGTCACATACGTATGTCCCAACCATCTTTTTGTTCATTAAAATCCAAATTTTTTTTTTTGTTGAGCTTTATGAAGTACTATTCCTTATCAGTGAGACATACTGCTATAGCCAGACTCTTCAGATGATGGCAACAGTGACAAACGTGAGCAGAAGGAGATGGGTGAGGTGCTTAAATTATGTGAGTAGATGTGTGTCCTAATGGGATTGCTCAGTTCACAGCTCCGTTAACTAATTTCTGTTAACTGAGATGAATCTGTAATGTTTGGCGCGAAAAGAATTAAGAGCATTGCTGGAAAAATCTAAGAATCATTTCTACGTTTAACTTCATTCATTCATTCACCCAAACAGTCAGCAGGTATCTAGGCTGGGTGCTCTCGAAGCAGAGCCAGAGAGGGAAATGTTGGTGTTAAATGGTTTTAGAGGGAGAGCTTTTAGGGGAAACTTGTAGAGAAGTGAGGGAATCAGGATAAGGCTGTGGAAACGTGGTTTTAGATGAAGTCTGGCCTCAGCCTCTTCACAGGGATATCTGGAGCGTGCATGACACTGCTCAGTTATCCCACTGGGAGCAAGAGGGTCGCCTTTTTTGCCCCCATATCAGTGAGTCCAAATGTGGCCTCTTTGAGCCCAAATTTCATCATAGGGTTGTTGTAAGGATTAAATGACATATGTCACATGCATCTAGGACAGTGAAAATGAAATCTCTTCCCTGTAAGTCTGTATTTTCTTCTGTCCATATGTAGGTGAGGATCACATCTTCTGCCCCTTCCTCACTTCTTAGCTGCTTTTAAAATATATATATATAAAATGTATGTATCTCCACATTGGTATCTCTGGAGCATTTCAAATCCAAAATGTCCATCTCTTCATGCCAACTTTTCCTTTATAAATGTCCTCCAGCCCCTTTTCTGTACCTCATTCGTGGTGGGTATCAGTAGGTCGGTGTTGAGTGTATGATTGGTAAAGGAAAAAATAGATATTTCCTCTCTGAACATATGGGATCCTGTATCTGGTCACCTAATCTATAACCAGTGTGCATTTTACCTTTCCCTGTCCTTCATCTTGCCAGCCAATCATTACAAAGTCATGTCTACATTTCTCAAGGTCTGCCAAATATTTGCCTTTCTTTTCCCACAGTCACTGGCCATACCTGGACTGTTACATTAGTTTCTTCTCCTTCACTCTAGAGTTGTGATCAAATCCTTTCATTTCCATCCTCTGGGCCATAAATTTTTTTCCTCATCTTCTCTTGCCTGGACTCTTGCAGTAGCCTCCTGGTTAAACACTCGGCCTCCAACCTACCCTTCCTGAGCTTCAGACTGTCCAACCAATGACATTGATCATACACTCTCCAGCTCAGAACCCTTCAGTGACTCACACTGCCAGCAACCTCAAGTCCATACTCCTTAGTTTGAGCCCCATCTGTTTCACTATTGTAATTTCCAACCTTTCCTTCTCACATGCTTATGCTTAAACCATATGAACAGCTTGTGGCTCCCAAGTGTCACATGCATATTCATGACTCCATAACTTGCCACTTGCGGCTCTTGTAGCCTGGAATGCCCTTCCCTGTCAGATCTATATGGGAGATTCTTACTTTTTCTTCAAAATGCAAATCAAAGTCTTTTCTCCTAAGAAAAATTTCTTAGACCCTTCCTTCTCCTTTTCCTTTACAAGCAGGTGTTGTTTCCTTTCTTTGTGACACCATTAGTACTAAGTGCTTTTCAAAATGAGGAGCACCTACCGAGGAGTTCAAGACCATCCACTGGAGCATGGGAAGATGTTAGAGTTTATATTTACTTTGCTCTTGAAAATATGAGCTAAGGATTACTAATATTTAGTCTACAGAGTGACATTGGTACCCTCATTTGTTCAGTTTGTCACATATGAAAATGGGACATATCCAGAGAGAATTGTGGGAGTTCGTATTTTGAGATGACAGTGATGCTCTCAGGTATTCATTTGATTTGCATAATATGACAACACATGACAGTTTATTGTTCTCTGTTTAGCAGATTTATGACTTATGTTACCTACTTTTAACTAAGCTGGCCCTCACATAATGGGCAGTGGCTTAAAAGATTCTTGAAAAAAAGCCCTGTGTTGGAAATAGGATTAATAATGTAAATATAAACAAATAACATGAAATCAACAGAAAATTGTATAAATATAACCATTGATAGAGAATCTGATTTAATTGGAAGAAAGATTCTTGAATAAGGTTACAGAGAACATCACACATGAAATATATTTGCTCCGTAATGATTCAAAACACAGCGTTTGCCACAGAGATTGAAAGTAGACCTGCAGAAAGCACTACACGATGTCACCAGTTTGATACACCATATAAAAACAAGACCTTTAAAGTACAGCCAGAGCTATTACAGTGCTTTGTAGTGAGTCGGGGACTGACCATGAAAATCTTTTATGCTACACAGTCTCACATGTAATCTCATTGTAAAGTATTTAAAAGATCTGTTAAGCGATCTGTCATTTGTCTTTTACAAAGTCAGGAGTTCACAGTTTGTTGATTTATCTGCGTGTTAATGGCTGTCTGAGAGATGCTACATAACAGATATTTTAAAAATTAAAAAACATTTAATTTGACCCTTCGTGCTAAAGGCCATGCTTTAGCAGTAAAATAGAAAATAACTCCTTAAAATAAAAACTTCTCTGGAGAGAGCATTTTTAAATCAGATGTTTATCACTATTTCAATTGTTAGGTTTTTTTGTGGCTGAAAATAAATGTGTGTTACTCTGTGTGATATAATAATTATATGTTTGGTCTTCATTCCCTTTCCCTGCACAAGAGCTTCTAAAACCCTTGTATAGTTTCCTGTGCAATAAGGGTATCTTTTGTTATAATATTTTGTCTTCATCCCTAGTTCTAAGACCCTTGGACTCTCCAGAGTGACGAGAGTCTTTTATATGCTAATAAGATGACTCTAGGACCCCTAGAGAATTTTTGGGTATGAAAAACCCACACATTTGGTGTCAGAAGTAGAAATAGATCGTATTACTCTGAAAATGTCTCATTTCTGCACACTAGCACAATTTAGAATACAATTTCCTATAAATGAAGAATTTGAGTGAGTTGTGAACCCATTTATTCAAAATATAAAATGTGACACTCTCTGATTAGTTTGCAAAACACTGACATCAGGAAAGATGGAAATTCGCAAGCATAACTGTAACAAAAACCTTTATATTTTTGATAAATGAGATTGAAAAATGCATGTTGAACTATCGGGAGTGCAGTCAGTGTTGCACTTCCGTTTGCATCTACAAATCCAAATTTGTGAGCTCTTTTTCAACTATAATAAGTATCAAAATAAACTAAGTTTAGAACTGGGCCTTTCAGTTACACAAATAATAAAGTGTATTAATTACACTGTTCTTTCCAAAATATCCTTCTTTAATTTTTAATGAGAACAAAAAGTCTTTTTGTATTATTAACAAAGAAAATTTAGAAGTGTCTCTAAGGTATTGTTTTTCATCTTTAGTTCAGTTGTTATTTCTATTTTTGTATATTTTAGAATGTAACTTCTCAAAAAAAAAAACCTTTTATTAACAGTACATTTAGAGCCACTCACCTTGAATCATACGTGTAATTCTTTATCAATTACATGTTTCCAACTCTGTCTTCCCTGCTAGATGCTGTTCTTTCCCTAAGGACAGGGATATTTCTTTGAACTGCCTCCTCCAGCGTGATTTCTGGAATATGGTAGATGTTTGACAAACTTTTGTTAAGCAAATGAGTAAGTGCAATGCCTGTTCCTTGCCATCCATTGGTGAGACATCCACTTAGGGAGTCCTCTCTCTGATGGATAGATGATGGGTCCTCCATTTCCAATGAGATGAAAGTCAGACTCTTACACATGGTGTTTAGGAAAACTGTACACTCTGCCTCACCCTACCTATCCAGCTCTGCTCTCCTCCATGTAACTATATTTTAGACATACTCAGTGTTTTCCCCAAACTTCTCTTGTATCTTCAAACTTCTGCGTGTTTGTCTGTTCCTCTGCCTGGAAGCACTGTCCATTCATCCCTGTCAGTTAAAATCATATAAAATCATCAAGATCCAGTTGTCTTCAGTCAGAATTAATTTGCTTCTCTTTTGTGTCCCCATTGAACTTTGTTTTGATTTCTATTATATTAGATAACATTATTATATTATATTAACTTCTCTTATATCATTCTGACATGAATTGTATTTATCTTATGTCTCTCTTGTGATGTGGGCTTCTTGAAAGTGGGAGCTCTGGATTATTCATTTTATAACCCTTCACACCTAATAATCTGCTTTACTAACTGGTAATACATAATATATGTTTAATACACTTATGTGTTCTTTTATGCTTTATGCAAACTTTTTTTGCATGCTTAGAAGGTACAGGGCATGGTTATAGGTACTAGTTAAATATATATATATTTTAAAAAGATGATGGTGGGGGTGAGGTCCCCAGCACCCATGATGAAAGGCTGGGCTGACCACCACCACCGCGGTGCCTAATTAGAGATCCTGGCAGGCACTAGAGTTCTGACTATGGGCCGGGGATGACCCCCTCCCAATCCCGAGGCACAGCAAAGCCTGAGAGCGCAAAGGAGAGACTCCCACCTCTGGGAATGAGCTCAAGGAAAGGAATATCTAATTGAAGAGAGAGAAATGGGAACAGGGGAGAGAAGGCTTTAAAATCTATTTCTCAGGACTTAGAGAGCAAGCACAGCTGGGCCTGGAAGAATGAGGAGAGAGCGGGAAAGAGGGCCTCAGGACCTGGCCAGTTACTTTAACCCATCCCCATAAGTCTCTAATAATCCTGGCTGTGAAAGGGGATGGGAGCAGGGGTGTGGGGAGTGGGGTGTAAGATCTAGCTCTGATGGAGGCAAGGGAGCACCAGCTGTGGTTGCAATGGAGTCGGGGACCATTCTTGCAGCATTCTTCTGGGAAAAGATACCTTTGTAACATCACCGGTGAGGAGGGGGCCAAATGAACATCCAAGATAAATCAACACGAAGCATCAATGCAAGTACCATAGCGCACACCCCTTGAAGTCAGGTGGCCACTTCCAAGTTCCCCCTCCCCCACTACAGAGCCTTCAAGCCCTAGAATGTCCTGTGAGACACCATGTAGAACCTTGGGGTTCTGAGGGATATACCTTCTGAGGCCCAGCTCCCTCCCAGGCAGGAGGGTAGGGGAGCTTTAGAAAAAAGAAGAAGAAGAAGGGAAAAAAAGATGATATTCTTTTGTCAGTAATGGTATGCCTAGTGAGGGGACAGTCCTAAGAATGCTATCAAGCAAGGGCTCTCTGCTCAGAGCGCATAGAAGCCAATCCCATGGTGCTGGCTTTTTATAGAAGAAAAGAGCTTTATTTTGAGATCAACCAGAAAAGAGACAGAGGGCAGGAATCAAATCTGTCTCCCCAATCTGGGGTTCATGAACTTTTGTGAGTTCAGGGAGGAGGGCTGGTATGCAGACGCCCTGGCAAGACGGGTTTCAATTGGAGGCCTTTGGAACAGGGCCATTTCTGGTCAGGTGTGGTCAAGGGAGCTTCAGCACCAGGTCTTCCTGGACAGCGGGCCCTTTGACTCTGACGGGGTCCGGTGTTAAGGTTCGGGTCATGTCCCAGTCCTTTGGTTCGCAGCTGAGGAGGAGGTAGAAGTTTTGGTTCCAGGTGTTATTTGAGGTCAAAATTTCTCCTCTGCACATGCTTCGGCTGCATGACTTGCAGTTTTGTTCTGCTGTCTCTGAAAAACAACTCAGTATCTTGTTAGAAACAGGATAGGGCCAGTCTGGGCTGGTTCTGCGGTTACATGAGCAATGAAAAAGTTTCTTAAGGTGAAGTGCTTTCTGTGGAGCAGTTAGTTCAGCGGCAAGTACAGAAGTGAGAAATACTGAATGCTTCAAAGAGGAGGTGATATTTGAGTTGAACCTGTAAAGAATGGGCCTTAACAGTTTGTCAAGCAAAGTAGGGGGAAGGGAAGAAAAAACTTCCCAGAAAAAGTACACAAAACTAGGCACAGTACTTAAGGCGCCACCAATAATTCAGGACAGCCTTAGAGCATGTGACTGGAGTAGCTTACTGGAATGCAACCATTCCAGCAAACACTTATCACGTAGTAGGGGCTGGTCACTTTCCCAGCATGGGTGATCACATCAGGAACAAAAGAGCTAACCACCCTCTCCCAGCCTTCATACTTACTTACTTTTTTATTTTTATTTTTTAATGGAGGTGCTGGGGATTGAACCCAGGACCTCATGCATGCTAAGCACGTGCTCCACCACTGAGCTACTATACCCACCTCCCTCCCCAGCCTTCCTATTTATATTCTAGTTGATAGTGAGAGAGAAGAAGATAATGAAAATATGTAGTCCGTGCGATAGTAAGTGTCATGGGGAAAATAAAGTGGAAAAGGGGGCCAGAGTGGGGTTTAAAATTTTTAACAGGTCAGCCACGGAGGGCCTCACTGAGAAGTTGACTTTTGAGTAGCACTGGAATAGGGATTCGTCACTGGGATAGTAACCTGTTTTCAGCCTTTTGCCTCTAACAACATTTCTGTTGTATTTTACGCTTTATCTGTGTATTGAGTACTTTTTTTTTCTTCCTGGTGTGGTTTTAGAGATCCTCAGACTAACCTTAGGTAAATGGCAAGGGAGAGAACAGGACAAATGGTCCACACTCACATTCCTCCTGAAAGAGTAGAAGAGATTGCCCAGGAGACAAGAGAACTTTTCAAGTCCCAAGATGACATAAGCAGCTTTATGTCTTTAAAAAGTGCAGTTGTTGAAATGCCCACAAGCCTAGTCAGAAAATGCTGCACATACTGACTTTTCAGGGTCATTCCAGAGGCACTCCACAGTCATTGTCCTCACACAGTTCATAAAACAGTGAAGAAGAAAAAAAACATTTTATACCCACTCATTTCTTTAATTTGGGGTTCAAGAAGTGGGTTAGATACCAGAAGAGAAAAGGTGGCCAGATGCTGAATTTGCTGGGCAGTGTGAGCTGCCTTCCGCTCATCCCGGTGTGCTGGAGGTGTTGGCTCTGGACAACAGGTCCTTGTGGCTGTTTTCCCAATGGTATTGTAAACATTTCTGTATTGAAACACTTAGGTGTATTATGGAGTGGCGTTCAAAATCTCCATCAGATTTTAAGAAAGCTTAAGAAAAAGCATAAGATGACAAAGAAATGTATTTTGAGGAGTGCTCTGGTCCTCTGCCCTCTAATTCCTCAGAGGTATTTGTTCCTTCTCCCCTGCCATTAGAATGACACTGGAAAATAGGCTGGGGTTGAAATGAATTTTTTACCTTCTGCTGCTAAAAGCAATATATATTATTTTTCTGATGACGCAGTAGTGTCTCTTCCTTTACAAAAGTCTATCGTGAAAACTTAATACCATGGGTACATGTCAGAAAACTTCAACAGTTTTTCTTTAGGTTATAAGTTCTCCATCTCTAATGCCTGTTTACATCCTATTTTTTATCTGGCTCAAGTGGTTAAAGTGTGGTAAATAAACCAGAGAGCACTGGGAATTTTTTCAAGTTGATGACCAATCACAAATTAGTATAAAAAAAATTCGCAGATTGTGGTATAGCAAATAATATTATGATATATACAAATACAACTTATATTGTAAGTTTTAGGCAATAAGTATTACACGAAAGATATATTTTGGGTTATTAACCAAAAGAGACATGCCTAACCAGGGTCATGGAGAGCTGGTGGACTTCTGACTTGAATAGCCACAGGCCTGTCCGTCATTTGTCTTAGTGATCCAAAATATTTATTTTAACTTTATTTTGAAATGTGGTAAAAAATCTTTTGCTATTTAATTTCATGCAAGATCTACTTTATACTATGCCAAAGGTGGTTGGTTATTAGTGTGGTAGGATAAATTCACTTAAATATATTATGAATTTAACTAAGCTCAGCAAGAGGAGGAATTTTTACCTTCCCAGATACTCATCCATCTTATCTAAAGCAGTGCCCATTTGTAGACGGTCAATAAATATTTATTGAATGAACAATTCTGGAATGTTCTGGTATAAAAAAAGTATTCACTTATTAATTTTTGACTCTATCAAACTTTTATGTTATTACCCAATTAATAAGGGTTTTAAAAAATATAAATTACTAGATACTACATTTTCTGATAAAGATTTATCCAGTGGATACAGCATTCACCTGCCCCACACTCTGGTTTCATCTGTGTGTGCATCTCTGCACACTCATTCAGTTTTGTATTTTAATCTTCATTTCATTCTTCTATTCCTTTAAAAAAAACTGATTAGAAATGCATTGTTTAATGTTGGAGAAAAGAGAAATAAGGGGCCTACTTACTGTTTTTCTTTTTTTGTCTGGAAAAGGGGAAATGAAGCTCCTACAAAGAAATTAGGTCAAGTCCCTAGAATTTGCCAAGCCAAATAGCTAGTTTTCCGAGTAAAGATAAAAGGCCCCATTTTGAACATACCGTCTTAGTAGATTTCTTTTTGAAGACTAGACAAGTTTCAAAACATTCAGATTTTGTTAAAAGATTTGATCGTCAGCATGGCTTTGAATATTAGAGGAATTTCTTTTTACAGAAGTGTTATGATAGTGTTAGGAGACAAGGCAAGGAGAGTAAGTCGACTTAGAAAACTGTTTTGAAATGTTTAGCTTCCATCCGATGACGACTTTGCCACGGCTGTTCTCTACCTGCTGCTCCCAGGAGGGCCAGCCTCTGAAGAGCAAAGCGATGCACCGCAGTAGACTTCCTCCCATAAACGTTATCCCCTAATGTCTTCCTTCCTTTTATGGTTTGTTAGGATTTTCTGCATCTGGACATATCTGGATATATTAGTGATGAGTGATTGACGACTAAATAAACTATTTGTCCTCCAAAACAACTATTTTTAGAGCTGGAGTCTTTTCAGTCCCTTTGGCAGAAATAATGTTTTGCTTATCTTTTACTAAAAGGACTTTTCCCTCACAGCATTCAAAGAACATGTAATAATAATATTTCTCTTTCCACTTTTATCTTTCTTACTTTTTACTCTACTATGTTCCCTCATGTATTTTAATTCCCTCTGTAGAGGTGAGTCATCTTGGGTTTCAAGAGTTTAAGCGACTGACCAAACTAGGAGGACTCAGATGTAGGCCAGTGCTGGTTTTTAACAAACACTGCAATAGTCATAGCAAATTTATGTCTTCCCCTTTTTTGTGTTCTGTGGCAACACTGCCTAAATCAACGACTGTTTCTGTTTGAGGGCTCAAGGAAGTTTATTTCCCAACGTGGCAATGTAAATTTGCCTTAGTAGGAAGGTAATACATTGCTGTTCAGCAGAGAGGCTGAAGTGTTTACAAACATCACTTAACTCTCACATCTGTTTGCATCTCCTGTGTCTAAGTGCCACTCTCTCTTTTATTAGTGATAATTATTAGTAGTACTTCTTACCTTTATTTCATTCCTTGTTTTAAAATAAGCCTTGTGGAAATGACATTCTTGATAACACCATGACCTCTTCTTCACTTGAAAATATCTTTCAGCAGCTTTTGGTTCTCAGTCAGTAATGTTATGCTTATACGTTATTGGTGATCATTACCATTTAATTCTGTTTTCATAATCATCCCTCTTTTTAAATTATTGAGCAAATATTTGTTAAGTGCCTCCTGTGTACCATGGTTCATCCCCTATTCTCATAGCCTAGCTTTCCTTTCTCATATTTCCTTTCTCCTCTCTCAGTAATGAGTGGACCATTACTATAGCCATCTCTATTTTAATGAACTACAGAGTTCCAGAAGATTTCTATGAGCTATTTGAAGGTCTTGTGTGTCTTTTTTTCCTCCTTCATCCTTATGTTTAACTATTACTGTTTTTCTAAAAGATAGCTAACCTTAAACCAATTTAAATACCAACTTACTGAAATATCATCCTCAAAATAAGCATCACTATTTTGCATCTTTTGCGCCTCAATAAATGAAAAGATATTAGCTTAATGTACCTTCATGAGCAACATTGCAAGAACAGATGTGCTTGTTCTCACGAGGCCAATTTTCTTTCCTTATTTTGATAAAAACCTGGTCTTTATTCAATCTAATTACTTTTATTGCATCTGGGATCATCTAAAATTACTGTTGAAACATTAATAAATCCAATTTAAAAACTTTTTTAAATCACAGGGTTAAAAGAAGACTAGAGTTTAGCACCATATTTCTTTGCGCAGCCCCTTTATCAACACAGGCTCTAATTAATGGACAGCTTTAGTTTGTAAGATAATAAGAAATGAGAACAACTGGTGCTAACATAAATGTCAGCAACTAGCTGAACATCCTAATTAATTCCTCAAGCATTGCTGGTAACTGTTATGTACTGGAAAAATATCTCTGTATTAAACCACAGGCCAAGGAAATGTTACTGCAATGTGTTTTTTTCTCCCCGGGATTGTTGAAATTGACTCTGTTTAACTTTTATCAGCTTATGCTTCAAAGCTATTCTTGAGAGGAACAAATCATAATAGAATTGAAATTGTAGCAAATAAAATATATCTTAAGATCATTGTTCATTTAAGTAGAGAATTAACATCTTTTGATCCAAGGTGCTCCTAAATGCAGAGCAATGATTTTTAATCAAGTATTTTCTGAAAAAGAATCATTATATTGGCTTTATCAATCCATATGCTACCTGTGACAATAGTCATCACTTACTCAGTTGAAGTTTGTAATATTATAAGATACCTTGAAAAATAAGCTTTTTCTTGTTGTATTAAGTACTATGCAGAAGATAGTGGGTTTTCTACTCTTATATAATAAGGGACTTACTGACATATAAGCCAACCCATTTTTTTAATTGAATATCATTTTACATATTTTACTAGCTTTTGCTTTTTCTTTGATGTATAAGATCAAGAACCAATAATAAGAACAGAATAAAACCACTTTTTTTTTTTAAAGCTCCTCTGTCTCTAAGCCTACGCCACTGAAAACCATGATTTCCATTTATATTTACCTCATTTGTAGTCCCTTGTGGGAATCATCTGTTTTGCACTTGTTCCATCAAACATATAGTTTTTATTTCTAGCACAAAAGTCTTTTGAGAAATCTAATTTGACAAACTGTATGCTATCAGGATTGAAGTGTTATAGAACAATTTCACTTGCCTTTTTAAAATTGGGATTGGAATTGAATTTCCTGTTCTTAATCTGCTATGAAGCACTATAATTTTTAAGGTAATGACTGAATTTCCTTTCTACTGACAATGATACAAGAGTTCCTTTTTCCATTTTGGGGCTGGAAGGTGTCATGTTGTTGCCCATTAAATATATGACAGCTGAGGTGAGAAATTCATTATATTGCTATAAAAATCTCTGTGAACACCTCTCTTCCTCACCCACTCCCTCTGTATTGCCAGAATATTAACAGTGAATTTAAGTGATATTAGTTAAACTCTGTTCTTATTTGTTTAAAACCTTAGAAATTGAATCTTAGCAGAAGATAGCACCAAATATGTCCAACAGTAAACTTATGAGAACCAGGAATACAAAAACTGGATATATGACTGTATATCTTTATGTTGCATAAGAAATATTTTATTCATACTAAAAGTTGACAAGCACCAATATATGTCACGATGTATTTTCACTTTCCTTAACACCTCGCAAGGCTTTATTTCAGACACTTTTCAATCTGAACGTCAATGAAGACAAAAGAATAATGTTGGATTCTTTGTAAATTGCAGTGCTAGGGCCATAGAAAGCAATGGACACCAGACCCACGAAAACCAGGATCATGGGGGTAGGAGCTTGGGATGGAAGTCAGGAATGGCAATGGGCCGAACCCCCAGGGAATTAACTAGTGAAACCAATCACTATTTAGTCAAGTTAGAGGGAGAAGCCTTTTAAGCTCATTGCAAAAAAAGTCAGGTACTCTAGAAATTGTAAACGTCAATATTTATAAGGCCAACAGACCTGCTCAAGTCCTAGTAAATGAGGACTCTGATGCAGAAGTTACTTGCTACAATAATAAGTCTGAATTCAACTCAGTTGGAGTCCAAGATGGACATAAACCATCTCCCTCTCAGGTACACTCAACCCCAAGTGTACTTTTCAACATGACTGTACTTTCTAATACATAAGGAAGAGTCCTCACTTCTAAGAGAGTCAGTCTTAATCTAAGCCAACATTTGCCAAAGTGTGTTCTATAGTTCCAGATTCTCTGTTAAAAAAAAAGAGTTCCATGATCCAATATATTTGGAAGTCCATACACTGTATGTTACACTGTAAGCTACAGTGTTGATTTTTTAACTTTTAGTGTTTTTGTTCATTTTATTCACGAATTCATTTAGTAAACAAATATTTATTAAACTCATCCTGTGACCCAGTCATTCAGTGCTGGGGACAGGATGAGCGATAAGGTAGATGTCTACAAGTCTACACTCTTAAATCTTAACAGTCTGTGTACAAAGGCAGATAGTAAAACAAGCAATTATGATACAGCGCATTAAGGCCTGAAATAGGGAGATCCAGGACGCAAAGGGAACATACAGCAAGGCCACCTAACTGGTCTACAAAGGGTCCAGAGAGGTTTTCTAAGAACTACCGTCTGTGCTAAAAACCTGAAGGTCAAGTAGAAGTCACACGGGGAAGGGACTTTCAGTCACAGAAGCAGCAGTGATGATCCCGATAAACAGCTCGTTGTTTTCCTCTTTCTGCTTGCTCTGTATTGTGCTGGATACCATCCCAAGTGTCCTATCCGTCATCCACCTGAGCGGGTTTTATACTTACCCAAAACCATATGGCTAATAAGTGGCAATACCTAGAATTTGAGTCCTGAATGATCTGACTCCAAAGGTTTTTTTTTTCCCCCCACTACTCCACCAACTGCCTTTCAATGCAATTAACTGATTTTTATTAAAATGATTTGAATGGTACCTTAAGTTTGCTTTGTTAGTGATTGTCCTCTAATATTCATTAGGTTTCTTTAATAGAATCCCATTTTATATTTTAATAATTGTGATGAAATTTGGCATTTGGGTAGGAGTTTCAGAAGTATATTACAGCACGAAGGTCTGAAGTTCACATTCCAAACAATATCTTACATGTAGAAGGTACTCAAAACAACACAACTGCAACTTCACATTTTACTTACTACTTTAGGGTGGTTTAAAAAGATAATTTGAAACTCTTGTAAAGAAATATGCTACTCACACTTTTGAAGTAGTTTAATTCTCCGTCTGACATGATCAGGATGGCCATAGGATTTTTTATTTTTAAGATCGAATGTAAGTAAAGGTGAAGATATAAAGTTGATCCCCTTTAAAATGTCTGGACCTACCTATAACCTGCAGCTGTAAACACACATTTTGGCAAGAATATTCATAGGCGGTGTGAACTTCATGTCTCATTGTGTGAGGAGGTGCATAGCATCAAGATAGCGCACTGTTAATCCTTCTGAAGATCCTGATGTTAAGGAGAGTCGGGCAAACAGTAGAGGTAGATTTAAGAAAGTAATCCTAACAGAAATGGTCAAAATGCCATGGCTCCTGGAGTGAGTGAGACAGTCTGGCTTTTGCACCTAGTGATGGCAGATTGAGCCAGAAAGTGTAACTCATAGACTTGCTTTAATTGGTCATGTCAGCATGCCAGTCACCAAAGTTGCCATTAAAATTATTTTTAAATAGTGTAAATTATATATATATATATACATAGACACACATATATACAAATATATATATATTTTTAAATACAAATGTATATATATTTTTAAAATTTCTCCTCTCCACTCTCAGGAGGTAATTTTGAAGAGTGAAATGGTCCCAGGGGAAATTACTGAAAGAAAAAAAGAGAAGTAAAGAACCTGGCTAATCTGTAAACTTTGATTAATTCCCAAACCTTTGTAACTTATATTGGTGTCTACAAAATACTTTTGCTGAGTGGAATTTCATTTGTTATTTTTATTCATCTTGGGAAAAGCTGGAATGGTGAACTAAAAGAAAAAACAAGAAATGCTCCTGCGTTTTATTCACGAACAAATGTCAGTTTATTTCCTTACTAACTATAAAATGTGTTGGTTTAACTTTAGGGACACCACGGTACAAACCCTCACTCTTCAGCCTTCTGTTAGAGATGGACTTATTGTGTATGAAGACTCGCCTTTGGTTAGTAATACAATTGTATGAATATTCTCAACTGTAGTTTTTTGAATGATAATTATATTTCAGCCATGAGTGGGAGAAATCTCCCACAGATACCAATATGTTTCAGTCTTCACTGGAAATCACTCCTTCATATGTCATTTGGGGAGTGGGTATTTAAATGCAAATTGTTGGGAAAATAACATGTTTTCTTATTCTGTTCTCTCTCCAGAGTGAGAAATTTAGGGAATGATAGAAATCCTCTAATCATTTCTTTTTCATTCTAAAATTTAAAAAAAAGAAAAGAAAAAAAGAAAGTTTGCTGTTGTTTTCAAATGTACAGGCTTTGAAATTAGATAATATTTCTACAATGTTTTTAAAAATGATGTTAATGAATAAAATATTAGGCCAATGTTTTGGGCTGCTGGGAAGAACATTCCTCAGCTTCTCTCATAAAACCCAAAGAAATTCTGGCCTGCCAGGCATGTCTCTCTGTGTAGATAACTCCCTCTGTGTAAATAGCTCCCCTTTGCAGCAGTGGCAACAAATAAGCCATCGTGAGAACCTCTGAGGTCCAGACTTGGGTGATAGGAATCTTTGGGATCTCCTGCCTGAATTCTCCCAGATTGGACCTGACTTTCTTTGAACAAAGATATGAAGGCTGGAGTTGAGGGTAGAAGCTACATGTTTTCCTTTCCAATTCTGTTTATTTTTACCCTAAAATTAAAAAGAAAATCCATATTCAGTTTTTTAGAATATGGAATAAAATATTTGTGGTAGAAAAAAGTCATCTATTTCTTAATCTGTATTTCATGAAAATTATTTCACAAAACTATGTAATAAAAATTTATGATCTGGTCCATTTTTATGTTATGAGCTATTTCTTACTATATAAGAAAATCTTTCGGTTTACATTTAAATTCAGTGAGTAGCTGCTCCTATCCACTCTTTAAAAATGTTTTCAAGAGGTTATCCTGGCTTCTACCTTTCTTTTCACAACGTCACCATTTACTCAGCCATCTAAGACCTAGGACTGTTTCTTATTTCTCCTTTCACCTCTTCCCATCTGATCAGCTGCACAGGCTGTGGATTATACCTCTGGAAAACTCTTCAGATCAGTGTAATGCTTTCTATTTCCATTTTCCCCATGCCTCCTTCCCTAAAATCAGGTCCTCACACTTTCTTACCAAATTGTTACGTATTCCCCTTTTAGCTATCTCTGCGTATCACGGCTGGATTAAATGTACTAAAGTGTAGCCCCAGGCTCCTTTGTTATGTGTGAACTCGTAAGTTTTTAACTACATTCTGTTACTTAATGAGATAAAGCACACATTTCTTGGTCTGGCCATTGAGGTTTTAGTAGTACAGACCTGACCTACCCCTCAGATCCCAGTCTCTCTCTTCTCACATTTAACCTCTGCTTCACAAGATAGACTATATTTGCTCTTCCCTCAACAGCCTGCAGAATTGCTTGAGTCTGACTGTTGATTTTTTTTTGTCTCAAATACCCATCTCTTCACCATACCTCGTTATCTCTTAAAACTGTACACTCTTAGAGCCGTCGCAAATGCAGTGTTCTAACGTCCACTGTCACTTGTGACATCTCACTCCTCTTAACCCCCATGGCACCTTAATTTCTCTTGTTTTCATTCTCCCTTACCCTAGGGTGTGAATTGTTGTGGACATCGCCAACATAGGAATAATTATGATGCTAAAGGAAAAAAAAGTGACTACTGCAGAGTTAGAACTTTAGTAACTGTGTGAAGCTTTTAGTGGAGACCCGTATTTCGTTTCTAGCTTTACTACAGACATTTTTGTGATAGTGTGTTTATAACTTACATAAAACTAGCTATTATAAATCCAAAGCAATGAGAGATGAAAACTTTTAAATGTTTGCTTTCATTCTTTTGTTTATGATAAATGTTCTGTATTCAAAGGTTAAAGCAGTAAAGTTGGGTCATGTTCTGGTAGTGGATGAGGCAGACAAAGCCCCAACAAATGTCACCTGTATTTTAAAAACTCTAGTAGAAAATGGAGAAATGATTCTAGCAGATGGAAGACGCATTGTTGCAAGTGAGTATGAAAAGGCAACTTTCATTTCAGTATATTCAGTATTTACATTTCTGGTATCAAATCATACCATTAGCTGGTTAACTTATCTTCCAGCAACAAGCATAAGTTCAGTATAAGTCACGTTGTCTGTTGATAGTTATTTATAAAAATCAATACGTCTGAATCCAGCTTTGTCAGTTTCACTTTCTAATAGCCAGAGAGCATCTCTGAAAATTTCAATAGTAGTTTTAGGACAAATCAGCTTCATATATTTTCTACACTGAAAATACAAACATACAATCCTTATTATACTCATCTCTCAATTATTTGTGTGCAATTTATTTTCTTCCATTGTTATCTGAAATTTGTTATAGCCTTACTATATTTCTATTACTAATAATATTAAAAATTAATGTTATTATTAGCTCAATGTAATTAGGAAAAAATGCTGAACATTTTATTTTACACATGTATTTATCATATATATGTATGAATATATGTGTGTCTAAATACATATTATACACACACCCTGCTTCAGGAAGAAGTTATCCTGTTTGGGGTGCCTTCTTCCTTTTATTTTATTTTTATTGTTGTTGTTCTCTGGGAAAATGTAAATGGATAAATCTCATAAATCTGTTTAACCTACAGAGAAAAATTGTCTAATGCAATATGAGAACATTTTCTAGTTTCTAAACTAAAATTTTTGTGTCATGAAAAGACTTGAAAATCTATAACTAGCCATTGAAAATATACAGTCAGTTGCAGGGTAATGAAACAAGTTGAGACTAATAACCAAAATCTTCAATATTCAAACAAAGCATATACAGAAGACCCCCATTAAAAATGTACACCTGCATCATCACAGAGATTTCTTCTTGGACGTTGTCATTGCAAAATTGCCATTTCTAAGCCTAGGAAACTCGGCACTAGAAAAAGTATTGTAACATTTCAGTTTCACAATGAATTTATGGGGAAAAAATGAGAATAATATCCTTTAGAAAAATCGTTCAGACTCTCAGGATTAGAATTCTACCTGCCCTTTTTAGAGGCATTATGTGGACAGCAAATGGAAAGCAAGAAAGAATTCCTGAAACAAACTTGTAGTTAAACTGTGGCTATTTCCTGGTAACCCTCTACATGTGTTTATATATTTTTGAAGGATAGTCTAGAAGTAAAAGAGTCATCATAATTTTTAAATTCAAGTTTGATAATATTGTAGATAATACGTTAAACACAAGAACCCCTGAAGCTCTTTTGCATGTGGTTTCATAACATATCCGTTCTATGGCTATGATTTTCGTCTTCTTTGTTTTTTAAATTTACATTTTTATTGTCATTTTAATTTTCGTTAACTAAGTAAGTAAATTTTGCATGTGACCACATACCCTTGTTACTTGCCACTACTAAAAGTAAAGGAGATCAAATGTTAAAATTAATGGTAGTATTAGTACATGAGTATATGGCACATTGAAAGGTTACTTTTCGATATCATAAGAAAAGTACAAGTGTAAGTTCTTACAGACTCATCTCAAACAAAACTGCAGGTGCTTCACAACTATCATTTGTTAAAGATGGACAGCCTAAGGCTACTTTTTAAATAAACCCAGATGACAAGTGTTTCTTCTTAAAATAACCGTAATAAAGTTTTTACTGTCTTAAATTGTTGTTTAGACAAACAGTTCTATCTGAAATGTACATCATCCAATAGTGTGTAACATTCACTTCCTTAAAACCTTAAACGTTTGCATGAGGAAAGCTCCAGTCAACTTGAAATTACTTATTTTAAGAACTATGGTAGAATCACTTAAATGGAAATAAATCAGCTTTGCTCTAATGAGTTGACTAGGTGTTCAAGACCTTTATTCTATGTGGTTAAGTTTCAAGGTGCATAATCTGAGTGAAGGTTACTGCTTAGGTGCAGAATGGCAGGCTTTTATGCTGATTTGATAAAAAACAAAAAGATGTTTGGATTATTCTTTGAGTATCCTTTGGATTATCCCTTGTTATGGATTCTATTTTTTTTTTAAGGGATAACAGCATCTCAAGCCAAGTTTAAGTACTGTAAAAGACACAGTTAGACAAGTTTGCTTTTTAGACGTGCATTTAATTTTAATAAAAATGCAGATTCCTGTATAATTTAGTATACACTTTATCAGTACTCTGTTCTTAAAAAGACTTCCTCGAAAATGTTTTTGTTTTCTTCAATCAAATTGTTCAACCAGATTTCTTAGAGTTTTTTTTACAATTAAACAGTATGACTACTTATGTGATTTTTTAAGGCTATAACTTTATATTCTTAAGAATTATTAAATATCAGTAAAGAATATATAGAAATTTTGTTTTTCAGATTCTGCTAATGTCAATGGAAGAGAAAATGTTGTTGTGATTCATCCTGATTTTAGGATGATCGTTCTGGCCAACAGACCTGGATTTCCTTTCCTAGGCAATGATTTCTTCGGTACCTTAGGTAAAAACATTAATGATCATCTTAGCAAAAACAATAGCAACAACAATAATAATATTATCTTAGAAACAATGCTGTCATGGCTGTCACTAACGCCACCAGGTGCTGTCATCATCACAACCACCACCTTGTGAGAGGGTTTGTTGTCCCCGTTTCAGAGAAGGAGAATGTCTGGCATTCAGAGATACTGTTTTTCTAGGGTCACTCAGATAGTGATTGTTAGAGCTCGGCTTCTTCTCTAAGTCTGTCTAATTCCAGAGCCTGTTTTCTTAAACAATTAAACTGTATTTTGTTGTTTAGGGCCCCTTAGAATAAAACACAAAATAAGGAATGGTTTTTAGTGTTTTTGTCCCATCTCCCTCACTATGAAAAGGTTTGTGACCAGCTCTGAGGAGATTGGTTCATGTGGATTGGAGGAGCCCTGGGATAGACCGACTCATCAGGAGCCTTTAAGAAGAGCTTCTCTATGGCGAGGAGGTCATTTTGGATCCTGGTCATTCTCAGACTCAGTGTGAAACAGGCTCAGTCTCCTGGGAGGATTTTCCCAGGGAATTCCCCATGCAGTGATTTAAGTACAAGGCTAGGCAATAGAGCATTGTTTATAGAAGAAAAAAAAAAAATGGGTAACAACCCAAATGTCCATCCAAATGGGACTGAATAAGGAAATTCTATTATGTCCACACAGTAGATTACTATGCAGCTATTTAAAAAAAAAGAATAAGTTTACCCATGCTGATACCAAAAGAAAAAAAAAACAAAACAACTAAGTGAAACAATAAGACAGAACAGTGTGTACCAGTGTGTCTACCAGTTGAAAAACAAAAGGCAGGAGGGATGTGTGTGCATGAATATTCTCAGACATGCACAGAATTTCTCCCGAGGTGCACACGTCTCTTACATCCTCTTATCTCTCTGCCCTTGCTTCCTGTTCTGCTCTGTGCTGCTCTCCCCATCACTCACTGTCCACTCGACACTCTGCTCTCCCGCCTCTTCCTTGAACACGCCAGGTACGCTTGCCTTAGGGTCTTTGTATAGCTGTCCCTGGAATGCTCATCCTGCAGATACCTGCGCTGTCACCTTCTCAGTGAGGCCCATCTGGCTGACCTCCCCCATCATCACCATTTCTGATGTCCTGTTCTGTGCTTTTCTTTCTCTTTTCTCCTTGAAATGTACAGTTTCTAACATTTATAATTATTGTTTATTATATCCCTATACCAGAATATAAACTCTCTGAGTGCGGAGATTTTTGTGTTTTTGATCACTGATAGATATAAAATCCCTAGAGTAATGCTTGGCACATGGAAGGCATTTAATAATTATTTGATGAATGAAATGAATATAGAGTCCATTATAGTTTTATATTAGTGTTACATTTGACTCTTAGCAAAAAAAGCAAAAGCTGTTTTTCACGTTCATATTTGGACAGGTTTAGCTGATGAGATACAAGCTCCAAGTTATCATGGTTGCGTTTTATTCAGTTGCTTTCATAAATATTATAATAATGATAAAATAATTGTTTGAATGATTTTGAAGTCAAAGTAAGTCTGGATGTCCTTTCTTTCTAAAGTGAACATGTTCAATAATCCAAATCTATTTACTTTTAACTTCCTTTGGTCCCTTGTCTTTTGGATTATGAATCAGACTGTGTGAACTTTTTTTTTTTTACTTTTTTTTCCCATTATGTTAGTACAGAGCTTTATTTGGCAGTGTACTTTACATGTGTAACTTCAGTCAATGATAGCAAAAATAGTACAAGATAGAAATTTCATTGCATTCTGTTAATGCTTTGTCCAAAATTCTTCATCCAGGAAAAAATTTTTTTTGTTTGATAGTGTAGTTTGTTTACAATGTTGTGTTAACTTCTGATGTACAACATAGTGTTTCAGTTTTATACATATATTTACATATATATTCCTTTTCATATTCTTTTTCATTATAGGTTATTACAAGACATTGAATATAATTCCCTATGCTATCCAGTAGAACCTTGTTGTTTATCCATTTTATATATAGTAGTTAGTAGCTGCAAATCCCAAACTCCCAGTTTATCCCTCCACCAGCCTCCCTCCCTCATACCATAACCATAAGTTTGTTTTCTATGTCTGTGAGTCTGTTTCTGTTTTGTAAATAAGTTCCTTTGTACCATTATTTTTAGACTCCACATATAAGTGTTATCATATGATATTTTTCTATGTGAACTTTTATATGAGAAATTTATCTCTCCTGAGTATAAATTATATTTTTCTAGTATATTCTCAGTTGTCTAAATTACAGATGAAATATTTTGTGTTTCTACATTCCTTTTTCTTGATTTTAATTTAGACATTGTCTCTGCAGGTTCACTTTTCCAAAACCAGCTCTAAAGTAGATTCTAGCATCTGTACAAAATATAAATTGTTTAGAGAGTGATGATACTGATTTTTCCTTTTTTAATATACATAAAGCGGCATGCATGTGAGATAGATGTATATAATTTCTGAAGATACTCAACATGTGTTAAAGTTAAAAATGCAGCCTCAGAACCATATGAAAAGTATTTTCCAATTAATGGGAAAGGAGTAAGTTATCAAAACTATATATGTTTATATATATGCATTAAAAATATTAATACAGGTCTGGAAAAATAAATGCATTGGACTGTTAACACTGGGTGCCTATGAGGGAGAGGGTAGGACTGGCAGAGACACCGAGGGGCTTCTCTTTTTTTCTTTTTCTATTTGGGTATCTCCCAGTGAAATTGTGTTCAAAAAATGTAATTTTTAACAGAAATAAGTCTGTGCAGAATGAACCACACATCACTCAGTTTCCTCTTCTTTTGCTTCAGTCGTTTGCTTTTTTTCTCTCTACCTATTGTTGGGCGGGTTTTCTGTGCAGTTTTACACATTTAAAAATAGGAGTGCTTTGGTGAACCACCCCGTGGCTCCTGTAACAATCATTCTGTACTTCCTATGGCATCATAATGGATTCATTGCATGCTGAATGTGGATCTTTTTTCTCTTGTAGGTGATATTTTTAGCTGCCATGCAGTTGATAATCCCAAACCCCACTCGGAGCTCGAGATGCTCAGGCAGTATGGCCCGAATGTGCCCAAGCCCACCCTTCAAAAACTCGTGGCTGCCTTTGGAGAGCTGAGGAATTTAGCCGACCAGGGGATTATTAACTATCCTTATTCTACCAGAGAAGTCGTCAACATAGTCAAGCATTTACAGGTATGCCACACACCTGGGTGTAAAAGTTTAAAAGAAGCCGTCAGTCTGAGCCTTTTTTAGACTGCCTAATTTATCCAAGTCTTTCCATTTCCATAAATATAATACTGATTCAAATGATATTATATGAATTGTCTGTAATCTAAATGAACATTTTCCGTTTGGCCTTTGGATTGACTTTGGCAAGATTCTGTGCCATTATTACCAAGGAGCTAGGAAATTTGGTAGAGGCTTTTGTTTTTGTTTTTGTTTTGTTTTGTTTTGTTTTTTGTGGAGGAAGCAGGATGCAGAGGAAGACAGAAGAATCAGACAGCAGGGCAACTTGACTACTGTCTGACTTTATGCAACAGGCATGTGGTATCTGAGTGGAGAATATTTTCATTTTGAAAACAAAAGACTCAGTGATTAAAAAAAAAAAAAAGACTAGGAACTAACAGTAATGACTGTATACCTGTAAATCATGTGAGAAAGGTTTATAAGACTTAGAGTAAGTGGGCAGGAGAATGAAATTCCTCATAGCCATGTACAACATAAAGCCCACCAAAGAAAACAAAAAACCCAAGTAGATTTTATTTTGATAACAAATAATGGTTTCCAAGCTAGCGGTCACAAGCTCATAACTCTTGACCTCTGTTCCATCCCCACTCTCCAACGAAGACCTAGAAAGGAAACTAGAAAGCTTTATTCTGCCTGTAAAACCATGAGTCCAGCTCAGCCCTCAGTGCCCAAAGAAAATCAAGACAGAGCCAGTAAAGGACCCAGTGGACACCACCAGTGTACAGTTAACTGTTAGTAATACTTGTTTTTTTTTTTCTCTATTTCTCTCTTCTCTGTACTTTTTATATTCTTCTCCCCTTCTTTTATCATTCCTTTTTTTTTTGTTTATTCATAGACTTGCAACTTCTCTAAATACTTCTGTATAGATATTCAACAATCCCCTTTATTTAAGTATCATTTTTTAATTCGGTCAAGCTATACTCATTTTAAAGACAGGAGATTTCAGGCAGCAGTGGAAGTCACCAAACACCGGGATCTGAGCACTGATTCAACATTTGAGAGAAAGAACTATTCCCTCTCAAACTCTGATATTTATTTAAAAAGAAAAATATTAAGTCATCAGAGCAAACATTAAAAGAGAAAAATGTGTATTTTCCTCCTATGTGGTTATCTGCCAAGGCTAGTAAAGAAAGATCTGCTGAAGGTTTTTTGATCATTATTGTTCTGTCAGTCTTGTAAATCTTTACGATATTGTGTATTTTATCACAGGGTAATACGGGATTTTTTTTTAACAGAAATTTCCCACCGAAGGTCTCTCCAGTGTGGTTAGAAATGTGTTTGACTTTGATTCCTACGACAACGACCTGAGGGAGACTTTGATTAACACTTTACACAAACACGGGATACCCATCGGAGCAAAGCCTACCAGTGTGCAGCTGGCAAAGGAGTAAGGCAACCTCAATGTTGATAAAAGTCTCTTGCATGTTACTCTTCTGATTCTCAAATGCTGATCATTCTGAATCTAGTGTGATACTCTACTAAGCTGAGTTGATGTGGAAATTACTTTCCAAGAGTCAGCTCTTCAAATATATGTTGCTATTTGCTGGCTGGGTTTCAGTTAAATAGCATTATTTATAGGCCTGTAAATTGAGAACTTCGGTTATTTTGAATGTCCCATGAGTAGATGTAATATAATCAAATAAAGGGAAATATTTGTTTCTTTAACAGTCTCTGTCCTTTTGTTGAATTCCTATGACTGTCATTTTTCCCTAATCTAGTGCAAAATCACTGTACAAACATGAAAACTACATGAAGAGATAATATGTATTTAGTTAAGATGTTCTTATTTATGTCACCATGTATTTTCCTGTTACAGTAGTTTTCTAAATTTATAATCATATTAACTTGAGAGTTTGGGTGACTTATTTCAGCTTGACAGATGAGAGAGGCAGAGAGAACAAGTAGGTTTGTTTCATGTGGACTAGTTACATGCCTTTTATTTTGTAATTACAGGCTACATGCTTAACCTTAGTAAAGAATCATGCAAATGCTATTTTGTTGACCAGAAAGATAGTTGATAGTTTATTAGTAGGGTAATTAAGTCAGTACAAATTCACTGGAAAACAGTTTTAAATATGCATAACTTATTGATAATGCATCTAATGCACCAATGTCTATAAGTCAGTCAATTATCATAAATTCCCAAGGGACAAAAATTACTTTTAAATTGTTATTTAACTTTAGTTTCATATAGGAGGCCTTCTCTACCTTTCTTAGAAAAAAACTGTTAGATATGAATTAATGAGTAGTCCAGCTACAGATATATACATATATATTCTGTGTACACATCACCGTTATTCTTTGCAGTTATTATAAAATGTGTCAGAATATACGCCAATAAAAATAAATTGTTAAAGCTTTAACAATTTCTTCAAGGATCTCTTAAAGAGAAACAAATATTTCCCTTTCACAGTAAAAGCACAAGATGGAGTTATGTTAGAAATGATCAGTGAATTGGTTTATATTATTAATGAGTCTGTAATTTGTTTTGAGAAGAGTGGCTTGGTGTCAGTTGCTACACTTCTCTGTAAAATACTATTTTGCTGGTTGATTCGCAGTGTTTATGGGCATTTTGAGACTAGTCTGGTAATTTAATGGGCACTTATCTTCTATATTAGAGAGTTCAAGAAGTGTCTTTAATATGCAAACTTCTGTTTGTACTCATGTTTTATTTCCTTTTTATAAATCATATCTTTATTTTCAATTAGAAATAAGATGAATTTTATTACTATTAACAGATTTACAGAGTTTTCTTGTTTCATAGAAACCAGGCTTGTAATTTTAAAACAGCTTTTTTTGTACTCTTGCACAACTTGAAATAAAAATTCAAATGCATATTAGTTGGTAAGATCAGTCAAAACAAGATTGTTGGCAAGTTTCTAAGGAAAATAAAATGATTTAACTTACTCATTTCTGTCCCCTATTCTAAACTGAACAATTCTTGCCATGACTTGTTAATTGTTGCCAAACCTTTTGCTTCACTAGACGTTTTGCTAAATCAGATTTTTGAGGTTGCTTCTGTGCAGTTCTACAGATACTATGTTAGTGAAGAAGATTCACATTGGACTTCTGTCACTAGGAAGGAAGAAGGACTAAAAGTTTTCATTACTATTTAATTGCTATTAATAGCCTCTTGCCCTGAATGAAAATTTCTTGCTACTACAGTTCTTGCTTAATTTTCTTGTTCTCTAATCCAATCATAGTGCTTCCTCAGCAGGAGCAAAATTACATTGAATCCAGGTTAAGATGGTCACATTCACACTCAAGGATGGAAAAATAATTGGCCATCCACTGCATATAACTCAAAAGAGATGTGAGGCACCTGTTGTAGCAGAGGGACGTTTCCACACAGGGCAGATACCGGACTAGACGCACGGTCCGCTGCAGCTCCTTCCTCCTCAGCCGAGATCAGAATGTGCTTGGCTATTTGGTGATGACCCGTCAGTGCACTTTTAGTGACATTCCCGTGTGAGATGCTGTCACTTTCCCTTTTGTTCTCCTGAATAATGCAGTGCTGGTACCTATCTCATAAGATCTCCGAGCATCATGAAAGGCCCAGTGTGACCCTATGAGATGATGTGACTTATCTTCTCTACTAAACCTTTGCTAAACCTGGTACTTTTAGGCTGCATTGTAGTGGATGGTTATTTTACCTGGCTTGACTGTTACCAGTGAGAGAGGTTCTGGAAAGGGGAAAGGAGGCCTAACTTTCTGTTCTAATATTCTAACGTGTATAATTTTCCATGTTTTATTTTTTAAATGTCCGCAGACCATTTGGGCACTGGAATTCTTCATTTTGTTTTCTTACTTAAATAAAATAGAGATGTTAAAGTAAAGGTCTATTCTGAAATTGCTATTTCTTGGGACCTTTGCCTCCAATAAAGCAAAGCTTCGCCACACTGCAGTGCCTACTCTAGGGGGATAACACTGGCACCCTTACCAAGGCAAATGAGAATCAAGTTAACCAGGCATTTCTGTCGCATTTCAACACAATATGAGTAAGTTTATGCATTGGTAGACATCACCATAAACATATCAAGTGAGGGAAGGCAATACATTTTTTTGTATATTTATATTTTTATTGAAGTATAGTCCAGTTTACAGTGTGTCAGTTTCTGGTGTACAGCACAATGCTTCAATACATTTTTAAAGCAGCAAAAATTAAAATGTTAATATTCATCAAGTGCTAACTAAGTGTTCTAAACACTTTGCGTGTATTAACTAAATCTATACAATAATATTTTTTCTATTAGGCAAGTAATTTTTCCTGTGATCTGTTAGGTGTAGGAGTGTGAGTATGTGTGTATTACAGATGAATAAACTGAGGCTCAAGAGACTGTAAAACTTAACACATTATACAACTAATAAATGGCAAAATGGAAGATTCAACCACAGATCTCTCTGTTCCAAAGCCTGTCTTTTAGCTAAATCCACCCAGCTGTCGCTACATGAAACATTATGTCTTTCATGACACACGCATGAGAAAAGCAATGTAATAATCATTGGGTTGCAAGATTTTAAAGATAATGGAAACTTCAGAGTTGTTTTTCAAATTTCATTTCCTACCATTTTGGAACATAGATCTTGCAAAATATACGTTGAATTTTTCCATTAGTGACTAGGCCCATTGTCCTAATCACACTTCCCTTCAAATTAATGCCATTTGTCATGGACTACAGAGGAAAATAAAAACATCTTTTTTATAAGATGCAAGCAAATTTGCATAAATCTTTTCTCTTGCAGTAAGGATTTGGTTTTTGAAAAATCAAAATAGATGATATTTACAAATTCTTCAAAATAAATGGAACAATTCTTTTCTTTTTGAAGTTTATTCTGCATAGAATACTGAGCACTGCCATCCTCACAATCCCCCTCATTAATATACTTATTGTTAGCAGAATAATTATAAATCACTTTGCATTTGCTGTGCACCTGTGATTGCTTCTGAGTCATTACAAATTAAAGAGAATTGGCCTCCATCTCGGGGCTGATAGCTCCTGTGTTCAGAGATGGAATGGATTATCCAGGGGAAAGGTGGGATATACCTTTTGTAGACTTGGTTCAGACAGATTTGGACAAACCTTACTGGAGAGGTGCTCAAGGGATTCAAACTTGAGACATCGGAGTAAATAGTCTTTAATGTACTTCCAACGCATAGATTCTGTGATTCAGTGTCCCTACTTGAATTGGAAAGCTGAATAAGTGGTCACTCTTCTCCCTTATATCAGCAACCATTCATTACTTTATCAGCCAGTCCTACAGCGTATGTTACTCCCGATGAAGGTAGCCAAGGTCATGTTTTCCTGTTATAAGAGACATTAATATCTCATTGCAGTGTGTGTTACATGAGCATGTTGAGTACTGACCTGTCTCTTTAGAGGAATGCTAGGGATGTATATTTGCAAACAGAACAGCTTCATCTATATTGAGTGTATCTTAAAGGAGTATCTGTCTAGGATCAGTTTTCCAAGTTAACTTATCTTGTGTAACTGGAACACCAGTAGCTGCTGCTTCTCTGACCCCACCAACTACAGGGTCTTCCAAGTACCACAGGCATCAGAAAGAACATCCCCAACTAGTGCCTCTTTTTAGAGTAATTTCATTAGGTTTATCTTTGAATATAGGAATGATTATTAGTTTAGTATTTCTCCCATTAAATTAAAAGACTCCCTTCTTAAAGTTGTGGGCTTCTCCTTCCATTTTCCGGACTATTATATGCTATAGTTTTCTTTTTTGTTATCTTAGTTTTTACAAACAACTTAACAGTATTGATCACGGCATTCTAAAGAGTATGATTCCACTCTGTGTGATGATTTACTTTCACTTTGCAAAAGAGCTCTTAATTTTCAAAAACAATAATACTTACATAATGACATCTCAGAACTGTTATAAGCAGAAGGATGGCATTGGGCTTTATAGTTTCATAGTCTTGCCCTGTGTTCTCTTGGTATATTATGAAGTAGTTACACAGACATTTTCTTTGCTTTCAGCTCCTTTATAGGGGTACAGAAAACATTTAAAAAATATAGCTGATCTACACAGAAATTGTCAAGATCTATGAATCGTCCTCCATACTCATCTTCAGCAGCCTCACAGAATTATCCTTGACCCCTTAAACATTTGTAAGTGATATTTGTTACCTGGCTGGATAAAATTCCCCAATCCCCGCCAACACTACCAAATACAGCTGCAAAGTCGATTGCATCATTTGTTGAGAGTCATGTAGTCAGGATGCAACAGGGAAGATCTGTCAGGGTGTTTTGCATCTTGCCATCAAGATAAGAAACAAGTAGGTGAAGAATTTGGCAGTTATAATGTAACCAAGCATTCATTCATTTAACAAACACTATTGAGCATGTATGTGGTAAACACTAGGTAAGGAATCAGAAATCTAATGGGGAGGAAGGCTCAATATCTGCCTTCAAAGAGGTCATGATCAGCTGGGGAAACGCTCAGGTAAAGAGTGGCTTGTGTTATATGAGAGCCACATGAGAGAGAGCAAAGAGGTAGAATTGCTGCCTTCTGCCATGAATCTTTAAAGGACTAGTAGGCAAATAGAGGCAAAGACAACGCTTCAAGCAGAGACCATTTTAAGAGGGTGTGGTGCCGTCTGGTGACTAAAACTAAGGGTTAAGTGAGGGCATGCCATGTGGTGAGACTAAAAGCGAGAGAAGAGTCAGGGGGAACCAGAGAAGAATTTTAAACAGAGAGTAACATGGTGTGATTCATGCTTTAGAAAGACCCCTTTAGGTTTTCTAATGATAAGAAACTGAAAGACAGTGAAACCGAAGGCAGGAAGACCTATCTATTGGGAGGCAGCTGCAGTAATCTCAGTGATGAACCTTGAGAGCCTACATTGTGGCAGTGGGAATGAAAAAGAGGGACAGGAGTGAGAGACATTTCCATGGCAGGATCGATGGATTCTGAGTGCCAGAGATTCAAGTGAGTAAGATGTAAGCCTTACCCTCAATGAATTAACAATCTTGGAAAAACATGTGAACTCTCAGCCTTATGATGCAAAGTTCTATTCAGAGTGCTACATTCGCAGTACGGCATCTCATCCTCTGAGTCCTTCTTGTGGGAAATAACAATGGTTTTCTGAGGTTTGCGGGTTTTTTTGGCTTTGTTTTAGTTTTCTGGGAAAATTTCCAACTGGAAGAGTTTCAGTCCCAGTCATTGTTGATGTGAATGATTAGAAAAAGAAAGAATTTTAAGATTTGAAAGTACTAAGATGTGGTTGGTAAAGCAGATGGCAGGAAAAGAGTTTTTGCAGTGAAATTTGAGGAAAGATGAGGGAAAGGAAACCCAGGCTCCAGAACTATAGTCTCGCAACTTCTGTGAGGAGGAAGAAAGCCAGAGAAAGGCGTGTGGAGCGAGCTGACAGCACCCACTCTGACAGAGTGACACTGGGCAGTGGCACTGAGGCTGCTCAGTGTCAGTCTGGGTACTGGGAAGCGTATTTGAGAAGTGTCAGCCATTAATAACAAGTTTCCCTAAATCTTTTTCCATCTCATGCATCCAAATTTCTGTGACCACAGCAGGCCCTTGGTGGCAGAGATGCACGAGTCTAAGTTATAAACCATAATGTCTAAATGCAGAGCCAGGAAAAAACACATATACATACTTGTATGCGTATCATTTGCAGCAAAGCTAAATTAACATACCAGTGATATGTGAGACTATAAGGAAGGGAGATTCAGACGTTTCTAGAAAGCAAGGCAGAATAATTGGAAATAGTAGTACCATTATTACTAATTTAACATGTTTAAAGTGACATTTCTATTTTCTATATTTAGTGTGTTGACTTTTTACTTCAGTATGTGTAAATATTTGTAAGGGATGTCATAGATTCACTTCTGACTGTGCTCTCTAAAACTTTTATCCTCTATCAGGTCTTAAGTTTGAAAATGGCACATTCTACAGAACTCCATCCTAAGAGTTTCTAAGAGTTCTGCATGTGCAAATTTCCAGGGAAACCCTGAAGAGCGAGAGATTCATTCTACCCAGGTAGAAATATGAGAGAGGGAGGCAAGGGGAAGTGACGCTGGAATTGAGCCTTAAGAATGAGAAGGATTTCATCAAAAAGGCAATAGCAGAAAGGAATTCGGGGCTGAAGTAATAACCTCATGGAAGCATGAACACACATAGCATGTTCAGGAACAGCAGGTAGCATTTCGAGGTAACTAAGGCAGACGTTGGCTGGAGTGGAAGAGGAAGGGTAAGAACCAAAAGTGGAAATATTTGTCAGGGTTATTCTATTAAAGGTTCCAGTAAACTGAGTTGAATAGTCCAACTTAATTTCTACCAGAGGTTAGATTTAAAACATTAGGAATGAGTGAGGCCTGATAAAATTGGAGTTGTTCTCTTTCTTCTCAAAGATGGTAGTAATTGGTGAAGTTTTGTGAGTCGGTGGAACTTCCCTGAAGGGTT
Source organism: Camelus bactrianus (assembly GCF_048773025.1). NCBI lineage: Eukaryota > Metazoa > Chordata > Mammalia > Artiodactyla > Camelidae > Camelus > Camelus bactrianus. Next base: position 20,847,584 of record NC_133552.1, read on the forward strand.
ACATTATTCCCGTGAAAATTAGTAGTTCTTGTGGTAAGGAAATGCTTTTGGAATTGCTGATAATAGGTATGTCAACAATTTCCAATTGCATAATGCCCCCAGAAAGATCCAAATCTTTTTCATGTGTTTCTTTCATACTCCAGAAATAGTATTGGCAACTGTTCAAAGAAGGCAGAAATTTGCCAGAACATACTCTTTAAAACCCCAGCTTACCTCTTTATGGAAACGATCTTAGACAGCTCTCTTGCATGTCAGTCAGGCTGTATTACTCGACTTCGGTGTCCATATGCATCATGTTATGAACTGTGTGCATGCTTAAAAGAGCTTTTTTCCCTTTCTGTAACTTGCCCAACTGCTATAATTTGACCTGAGTCATAATTTTGAAACTTACCTTGATTTTAGTGAAAACTTTTACTTCCAGATCTTTATTGTTAATACTTCCACCAGGGATTAAGAAACATCACAACACACGAATTTGAAATACTTCATTGTTTTAAAAAAAAAAACATAAATTCATGAATGACACTGAAGATTAAAAGTAGTACTATTTATAGGCCTTAAGTTCCTCCTCTTCTCCCTTAAAATCAAATCCAGACATCATTCCAGATAGTACTTTAACAAAGTTAAACAATGCAAGTGACAGGACCTTAAAACCATGGAAAATACCGTTGTCATTTCAATCAAATCAGGTCTAACAACTTAAGTCTGGTTGGAGTTGGATGACAGATTCCAATAGTGGAATATAGGGCCTTTGGCTAACTGGCTATTAGTTGAGAATTACCCCGAAATTAATGTTGATTATGTTTTTGAATTCCAAAGCTTGTTCATGCACTCAATCAAGTATAATTCTCCTTTTCCCTGACGACTAACTTACTGAAGGGGAAAGAGTAACTGTCAAATTTTTCCACAATTTATTGGGAGGACTTAGTAGTGGAAAATAAATGAGAGGCTTTGGTTTACCTCAACTGGCCAGCCTGGAGCCCCCAGGAAGTCCAGAAACAACTCTTCGTGTTACCAAGGAGCTGATGGAGTCAGTTTGTGGAATCCCAGAACACCCTGTGTATGTGACTTTCCATTGCAGTTATTAACGCTACTAGCATCTTGTTATGTGGTTCCGGGATAGATTCTATATGGGGAAACTGAAGGGCCTTTGCATACTCTGCCAACCAAACAGCTAGAGCTATTTCAAAATGGAACCAGGCATGTTTCCATGACTGTTACCTGAAATTTCCATGACTGTTACCTGGAATGAGTTGGCAAGTTCAAAGTAGCTTTTATGAATATCCCTGGGGTTGTCAGTAGAAATTGGAGGTCGAGTAACATTACTTTTTCCCAAATGGATGAATGTTTTCGGTGTGGTTTTGTTTTTAGCATCTGTATGATATTTTTGTGGGATTATTAAAGAACATATTAGACCTTTTTTTTTAGATTAGATCTCAGCCTATCAACCAAGAATCATTTTTATTCAGTCAGTCTCCACCTCTAATTAGATTTCAAGATGTTCCTGTTGTCTTCAAAGAGCCAATTTGGAATGTGTGTAGAGCTTCTTTTTATAAACTTTGAAAAGCAATTCTATCAGGCACCTATTCTATTGGTAGGTATAGCTCATTTAATTTTGTTCTGATTATTCATTTTCACCCGAGTACCAAGGTAATGCAAGACTATTGGATCTACCACTGACACTTCCCTCCACGCACTTCAGTGATCATCAGAGATGCCCCAAGCTGCAAAGAACTGGAACCTTACAGATTATCCCCTTCATTTCACAAAGGAAAAAATTAACACTCAGAGATATTGTCTGACAAGTTTGTATAGTTAGTTAATAAAAGAACAAGAACTAGAACCCACCAAATCGTCTACCCAAGAGGAAAGTTAGGTGTGTCTCCTTCCTTTGTTTTGTCCTCTGTGTTGGAGACCTGACTCCTTTGGTGAAAAGCTGAAAGCAATGAAATATACTGTTCATCCCCTAAACAAGGAGGAGATCTCAGTCTGCAAGATGTTTTCAAAATCTGCCCTTTGGACATGTAAATGTGTTTTTATTACATTTAAGAAAGAACACAATAATAGTAAATCCCCTGATTCAGTAGCCCTTCCACCTCATTACCACTAAAAACATGGAAGTAAGTGGATGACCACTGAGGATAATTGTCCACGTACTTAAAATGTATTTTTAGATGATAGTTACAAAAACACATACGTCCCTTTGAATGATGTATGTTATATGACTTAGAAGAATTTCAATGTAAATTTCTTTCCTTTTTTGTTAAGCATTAACATTTCAAAGGGACAAAAATCATATCCCACCAGAATGCTTGGTTTCCTTATTTTATGCAAAAAATATCTAAGCCTTGCATGGTCTTATCAAGTGTATGGAAATGTTGTGTCAGGTTACTCTTTTACTGAAAATAAATGATTTTCTAAATATAAATACGTACTCTGTTCATCATCAAGCTCATTTCAAGCATGTATTTCAATTTGTAGCCACATATGAATTATGTTTAAAGAATTTTTAACTGAATCATTGTTTTTTGCCTTTACTTACCATGGAATAAGAAATTTACAGTGAATTAAATGACACATTAATGGTTCTCTTTTTAAGGATTTAAAGAAAAGAGAGTCTGATTAAAAAGCAAAGGCTTTAGTCTCAAAAATTTGTCTGTGGTTTTGTACTTAAGCATCGCCATATTTTCACAAATCACTTTACATAAAAATAACTTTAAATGAAGAGGAATCTAAACACAAAATAATTCCATTAGGAGTCGGGATAGCAGCTCTCTTGGCGAGGGTAATGACTGAAGTGGTCCAGGGGAGTTTCCAGGTGTTGGTGACGCGTCCTGGACATACACGTGTGCTCAGGACTAAAGTGGCGTATTTATGTGAACATTTCTGAAGGTCTCTTATATTTCAATTCACAGTAAAAAACAATTAAAGAGCTAAAATAGAGTCTATGAAACTTACCCTGTACAACCGACAAACGTGATTGGTAGTGTTGTGTACTACTTATTTGATTCTAAATTTAGAAGAGTAGACTGAAAAAAATGGATGGATTACTCCATTTTTTCGTCAATCCTCCTATGTTCTACTAGGAATTTAGATATTAAATTGCTAAGTAATTTACCAATTTGGGAGAAAAAAATGTAAACCTTGATTATGTTTATTCTTAAAGTAAATACAGTATTAATAGGACATTGCCTTTTGAGTTTCTGAAATGTGAAATCTTTTTCCTCTTAAAATATATTCTAAAGATCGTATTAAAGACTATCTTTTAATAAAATGAAATATAACTGACTTCTAAATAAAGCCGTTTTCAAATTTACTTGCATGGCTCATCCTTTTTTCCTATGACTTGGAAATAATAAGAAATACTTACTTTGCAAATCATCCTTGACAGGTTACCTCTGCCAGAGCAGACATTCGTGGGCTACTGGACAATTGGTCAGTCAAAAAATGGAATGCAAAAACTGTTGTGTCCAGCAGAAACTCGTCACATAGACGTAAAGGTCAGTATCATTATTTCTTCATCACAATATTGAATGTTACTGTTTTTTCTGTACCTTCCCTGGAGAAGAGTCATACAATCTCTGAAATGAGTTGTTCTGATGTCATTTTAGAATAGATTTAGCTTCTCCTCTAATTCTCTAGCTGACCTGGCCTCTGAGGGACTCGGTGTAGGTAATTGCTTGTGGCCAGTAGAATTCCTAAGAGCTAACCTCTATTTCAGGAGAGTCAGGCTGGATGGTTACTCCATTATATTTGTTTTTGTGTAAAAAACCAAAAGAAGGGAGTATCTGTCACTAGTTGCAAGAGAAACCCCTCTAGGTGTTTCAAGCAGATTGACTGGGGGATTAGATGCTTATAGAATTACTAGAAAGGACAGGAGGAAAAAGAAGTCAAGGGACCTCCAGTAGGCTTTTGGTTTCAAAACCAATGTTTTTACTTTTGCTACCACCTCTGTTGCTGGGAGCTGTACAGTAAAGCAGAGTCAGCAAACTTTGCCTGTTAAGGGCCAGATAGTAAATATTTTAGGCTTTGGGGCCATACGGAGCCTGCCGCAACTACTCAAGTTTGCCATGGTAGCAACAAAACAGCTCAGACATTATGTTACCAAATGTGTTTACATGACTGTGTTCTAGTAAAATTTCACCAAAGCAGGTAGTGAATCAGACTTGACCCGTGGGTCATAGTTCACCAACCCTTGTAGCAGAGCATCGAATCTGACTGCCCATATCTGTCAGAGCCTTTTTGTCTACTCTCACTGCAGGAAGATGGCCACGACCTCTCATCTGCCTTCCGAATCTCATGCAAATGCACTTAGTTGGCAGAACCTAGATCACATCCAGAATCCTTGCTGCAAAGAAGTATGAGGAATGTAGTTTTTAGTCTTCTAGCTCCCAAAGTGCAAACGCCAGCTAGAAGGGGTGAGGGCACCCATGGACACCACAGTTGTCAAGATCTAACCCAAACATTTTTGATGAATTAAGGACAGTAAGACATGCAAATCAATGCTCAAGAGAAACTGTATTTGCAAAGTATTCTCCTGGTGCAGACAGCTGGGTCTCCATACTTGGAGTTCAAAACTTACTCTTGGCCTAGGAAAGAATGAAGTAATGAGAACTCCCATGAGATTTTACATCTGGTCTATTTTGTGAGTAAAAAGAAAAGAAAATGAGAAATTAAATAAGGTAGCACGTGTGAAAGCACTTACAAGTGCAAGCTTATGGTTTTATTACTGTTAGAAGTATCATGCCAGTCAGTAAAATGAGAAGATGTATATCAAGATGATGAGTGTTTGAATTTAAAATACATACTTTAAAAGAACTTTAGCTTTTCTACTTTTTGCCAACTACCCAGACTTCTTAATTCAGAAAACTACTTTGTTATAGGGTCCAGCACTTATAAACATACAGGAGTATCCAATAGAAAGACACGAAGAAAGATCCCAAACCTTTACTGAAGAATGTGCCTCCTGGAAGTTACCATTGGATGATATTAACTTAATCTGTGACATTGCTACATCACATGGTATGTCAGTTTCTTCTTTTGATTTTTTTTTCCCTTCCCGCACTGATTTTTTAAAAAGCAGAATCAGAATAATCTCTAGACAGGAAGTTTGTGATAGACTCAGTAACTGTGTCATTCTTAGATTGAATAACAATTATATGTAATTTAGAACTAATTTCCTATAATAACCTAACAAAATACTATTGTGGAATCCACATAAGCACTGTTGAGTTTATATGCGTATGTCTGTTTCTCATTACAGTTGTAGCACAAAGGTAAACACACCCAGGCGTGTGCTAAAAATAAAAGGGGGAAAGAAAAAGGAAAAACACTGGATTTTTTGGCTAGGATTCCAGTTTGGTGACTGCATGAATCCTGAAAGCCGGGCTCGAGGATTTGCAGTCATTAAACCTCTCGTTGTAAAGAATGGCAAATAAAGGATGTGAATTTTTTGGCATCTACGTCTCTGGACTGTTGCCATCACCTACTGATTCATGCAGTGTGCCCTGGGTACTTTTGGCAGAAGCTTTTAATTGGTGGCAGTTTCTAAGGTGATAGAAACAGAAGTGATGGCAGGGGAAATGGAGAGAGTCTCTAAGATGGGGATTATTCAGGCAAAATTTCAGAAGCGTTTTTGTTCATGTAAGTTCTGTGGATGTTTGTTTCTACAATCAGCTATGTTGAATTAAAATATGTGCTTTTAAAATGTATAGGTTTTTTAAATTTTTTTTTGGTAACGGATTGGTGCTCCTATTAAGATATTTTACATTCACTAGTAGGGAATAAGTATGGATTTTATGAACAAAGTTTGAACTTTGGCCCTTGCCTCATATTTAGGGATTATAAATAAGTATGCTGTGATTCTCCAACCTGTGCCATTGACAGGTGTCACTAATCACATCTCTCGTTAAACCTTGTCCCAGTCTCATGTTCCTCTTGACACAGCATTCTGGACAGCCACTGTTAGCCAGTCAGAATTGGTCCTTAAAAGAGAAACTCATTTGCTGTCCCTCATGTAATGTCACCCTCTGTTGTCCACATTTGCAAACTAGATTTTTTGATTGTCTTTGATTTCTTTGTTTTTTACCTATTCTGTATTTGTGAGAGAAAAGAATATTTACCTGGGTTAGAATCAGAGTTAATTTACATACATGTTTGAGTTAAAGACCAAACAGCATGATGCCCGCAGTAAGAGAGAGGAATTAATGCACTGAAGTACATTTCTGTTACTGCTTTCATTGTATTCCCTGGTGCCCTATACAGTGTACAAAGGTGCTCAGTAAATGTTGCACTGAGCTTATTTGTGCTGATAGTAGGAGCATTAAAAAGATCCTTGAATTGTAAATTGTGTGATTCTAACTGATACTTGGAACTGTAGCACACACAGTTCACACTATCTCCTAAATATGCCTTCTTCTGGCCTTCCATTGATTTGTGTTTCTTATCAGTGTTAGCTTATTTATTTAAATTTACTATGTCTTTATTTATAGTATTTGGTCTTTATTTGTAGACACCATACACACATACTCACACACACACACACTCTATCTTTTTTCCAATTTTTCCAGGGTCATCCCAAATATAAATGTTATATCTCATTGTCATCTCTTGTGACTTAGTTGTGGGTTCAGAAAATATAACCACTGTAAAATAGTGGTCACCTGGATGATGAGTGATGTTAATAGCATTTATTATACAGAGGCAGCTTAATCTCTTGCTGCAAGGTGCCCATAGAGATTATGGGAAACATAGTCCAAAGCCTGATTACTCAAAGGGAGGCCCTCAAACTGTGACATCTCCCGGGAGCTTGTTAGAAAGGCAGAATCTGAAACCCCACCTCCGACCCACTGAATCGGAATCTGCATTTTCATTAGATTCCCCAAGTGATTCATATGCACTTGAAAGTTGAAGAAGCACTGAATACAATTCAGAAAATGGACCTAGTCAATTATGAGATGGAAAAGACAGAGATTTTGTACTAATACTCAAATACAAAAAAGAATTTGGAAAATACGATCCATAGAACTAAGAATAAAAATATGGAATGACTTATTTACAAGAAAAGCCTAAAGATCTAGTAAGCCACTGGGAAATGTAAGATTAGCAGATAGAAAATGTTGACCAGCTGTCGTCCATCTAAGCCAATAATAAAATAAGAGGAAACAGACCTCTACTGAAGCACAAAATACTTTCATACAAGGAAGAATTTGCCGACATAAAGTGTTAAATATTTAATGGTGTTATCGTGAAATATTATGAAATTCTTTGAGGAACAAATAGATACTTACTTCCTGGAATTGATAAGTGTGGCCCCATCTATGCTTAGAGCAGGTACTAAACTGCATCTCACAGTCCTTTTCAGCCTTGATCAGTCCTTTTGCAAATCATCTGCTGAGTTCCAACTGTGTGCTCCGTCTCAGGACTTTTTGCACTGGAAATCTTGACCAGTTGGAAAATCTTTTGCGGGCCATGGGGTTAACACCTTCTTGTCATTTTAGAAAATGAGGAAGATACTCTCTACGTAGTTGCATGCAATCCCATTTCCTTATACTTCATGAATATGACTGGGAAACGTGGCTACTTTGTGGACTTTTTTGACATCTTCCCAAGAATGGCCCGTGGAGTTTGGCACCCGTTTGTGACAGTGGCACCGCTGGGAAATCCCCTCAAGGGTCAAGTGATTCTCCATGAGCAGCAGGTAATGTGACACGCTATAAGTATGCCAACAGTAAACTATGTGGAAAAAAAAGAAACGGAAGAGCGATTTTCAACCTATGACTGAAAATAACGTGGTTTCATAAAGATCAAGGAGAGGAGCTGAAGGGAGGGGTCAGGGGTTGTGTTTTATCAGCACCACAAGGCAGGCTAGTATCCTCCTCTCCGCAGAGACTTCCACATGGGCTATAATCCTTGAAACGTGTAAGTGATGGTTTCTCAACCTCAGCACTAATGACATCTGAGGCTGGATAATTCTTTGTTGTGACGCTTACATTCTCTTTGGGGAGACAGACAACCAACAACTAAGCCAGCAAATAAGTACAGCAATTTTAAGTAGCGACAAGTGCTATGTAGAAAGAAGGTAAGGTCCTAGGGACAGATAGGGGTGGGGTAGGAGAAGTTGGGAGGGTGAACAGTACTCGGAAGAGAGCTAAGATGTCTCCTTTTAGGAGATGATGTTTTATCTGAAACCTGAATGGCACTCTTTATGTGGAGACAGCCATGTGGATATACTGAATGGAATCATCTTCATCTATTTGGGTTACTGTAGCACAAATACCACAGACTAGGAGCTTACAAACAGCAGAAATGTATTTCTCAAGGTTCTGCAGCCTGGGAAGTCTGAGATCAAGGTGCTTGCATATGTAGCATCTGTGAGAATCCACTTCCTAGACAGCCATCTTATCACGATAACCCCACATGGCAGAAGGAGCTGGGGTCTCTTTTATAAGGCACTAATCTTGTTCACGATGACTCCACTCTCATGACCTAATCAACTCAATAGGCCCCAACTCCTAACACACTGGGGCTTGGGATTTCAACATACAAACTTGAAGACAACATCAACATTCCGTCCCGTTGCAGGAGTACGCAGAGATCCTTTGGTATCTACTGATGCTCAAGTTCCAACCATCACTGCTCTTGTAAGACAACACTAATGAAAAGTACGGATGCCCAGAGTCAGGCTAAAAATAATCCCAAACAGAAGATCTAGGTCAAAAGACAGTCTGTGTCTCAATTCATGAGAATTCTAAAGGTCCAAGTTAATCTGTGCAGCCCGACAGAAAGGAGCGCAATGTTTTTGCATACTTACTACCCACCAAGTAGCTACCAAATACTATACTAAGCATATTACTCATTCATTAAATATGTATTGTGTGCCTACTAGTACAGATATCGTGGTGAACAAAAACGACAAAAATCCTTGTTCTCAAAGGCTTACATTCTGATGCAGGAAGATAGACCATAAGCAAAAAGTAATGAAATTGCATCATAAGTTAGAAGATGAGCAAGTATTTTATTTTCTCAAAAGAGCCAATTATTTGGCAACATTGCTGACCAATACCCCACTCACTTATAATGACCTTCACCAAACAAAATATGTTTTTCAGCGTAAAGATATACTTGACTTGCCCAGCCCGCACTTCCCCTCCTGGCATTCTTGCATGCTGCCTGGCTTATCCCTTTGACCAGTTTCAACAGTTTTCCATAAAGTTACCCCAGTGCCCTGGGAAGACATGAACAGCTTATTGGGATATTTCCTCTACCTGTCCTCTGAACTGCGTCTTCTTTTTCCAGAGAGGCTGTCTTAGCTGTCTGTTTTATATTATGGCCCTGCGAGGGTATAAGACCTCTTTAATTCCAAATGAACAGCACAGGGGGAGGGTATAGCTCAGTGGTAGAGTGCCTGACAGCAGGCAGAAGGACCTGGGTTCAAACCCCAGCACCTCCATTAAAAAATAAACAAATAAACCTGATTATTCCCCCCAAAATTAAAATAATCACCAAATGAGCAGCATGTGGCTGTAAAACTTAACAAACGATAAATAACTCTCATCAAATGAAAAATGAATTCATGGCCATCAATTCCTTCTTCCCCGGTCTACCCTAACTGAAAATGGAGCTAATATACTGGAGAGACTCAAGTACTTCCATTAATTCATTTATCCCTTGTCTTTATAAAGCTGTGCTACAGATGCATTTCCCCAGTTAGTTTAAGAATTGTTCAGAAATTCCTTGCTAAAATAAACTCTTAAGTGAGGAAAGGGAAACTTTGCCATGCCTAAAAATAAAGGCTCCTCCCTCCTCCTTACCCCCCACCAGCCCCCTCATGAGATTACTTATTACATCTGTACAAAGTTTAGAATTTCAGACTTTAGGACACTGAAGTCATCCAGAGGTTACTTTTCTCCCAGTCAAATACAAACATAATAAACTTGCTCAGTTGCTTCTCCTCCCTGCCCCTCTGAAAGGAGTGCCAAAACCACAGTTACATGTACTCATGTGTGACGCAAAATTCTATTTTTAAACGCAGACGGAATATATCATTAGTCATTTACAGAAGGAAACCATTAACGTCTAAAAGGATGGAGCAGCAGAAATCCTTCGTGTTGCCAACGGCTTCTAGAACTCATTCTAAATACAACGATGGCTGGAAACGTATATATGTATGTTTTCTGTCGCTTAGAAAGAACAGTTTTTCAGTTCACTTACACCCAGTTACAAGCTATATACAGTATCAGCCCCTAAAAAGGAAGAAAAATGCAAAACTGCACTAACTTATTTTTCTGCTTAATCATATCTGTTTAATCATCTGCTTATTCTTCTACTTAATCATATTTTGGGATCAAACATTATTTTTAGGACTTTCTGTTAGTTAGAAAAGTTAATATTATCCCAGATTGCTTAAGTGCTAATCAGTAACAATTCATGTTAATGTTGTACATATTTGTCAAAGGAGAGTTTCTCCTTTAAAAAAATACTTACTCAAAAACGATTTAATCTAGAACAGAGTGTAAATTTTTAACTTATTAATACATTTTCTTAAGGAAAACTTTAAGCTCTCGCTTTCATTTTCAAACTTTCAAATGCCATACAATGTTTCACTTAAATAAAACATTGATTTTAAAAAGAAGATTCCTAACATACATTCTTAAGGGAGAATTGCCTATTATAAGAATGATGCATTCTAAGAGTGTGGAAACATTTAAGCTTTATCAATATGCTTAGTAGAAGTTTTTTAATGTAGCCAAGATTCAGGGTATATGGGGTGAAGGAAACTGGTAAGAATACTACTTTAATTCTTGAGCACTTCAATGAAATTAGCTAGTAAAATAAAATTGAAACCACACTGTGAGGTCCCAGATTTGCAGATGAATTACTAATCCATTTACGTTTCTTTCTATTTCTCTCTAACTAGATTACATAAATAAAGGCCAAGAGTCGTGGTTAATTCATCATTGTGTTCTCCTTTGTGCTTTAAATAATATAAACTGTTCAATAAATGTTACAGAACCAATGAACAGACATTTCATATTTTGTATATATTTTGTAAAGTATATATTAATTCTTTGAGTGCCTTGTGATTTTTATTTTCCCCAAAGAAAGTTCTTGAAATGAAAAGCTTATAAGGGTTAGGGTAGGTGAAGGTGCCCCAAATTTAAAACAAAACAAAGTAAACAAAAATAAGAAAGAAAAAGACAATTGCCTAAAATTGAGGCCTGGCAAACAACTTCGCTGGTGCCTTTTTGTAAACCTGCTGGTCTAACCTTCAAGTGTCTTTAAATTTTAACTAAAAAAGCCAACTTCTTTGCATCTCTTAAAAATTTTTAATCTTTTCTGCCTTTCTCAATTTTAAGTTCTCATTTCACGTTTCTGTTCATTAATTTTAATGCCTAAGTTTTATTTAAAATTTTCTTTTCTTGAAAAAAAATGATCATAATTGCTGAGAGATTATTACTTCATTTGCATAACTGTGATTAATGCTGCTAGAGCAATCTCCTGTTTGTATGTTATTACAGCACCAGCTATGAAAGTTCTTCAAGCTTAGTGAATTTCAAGATGAAGAAATACTCATTACTAACTAGGATCTTGGGGTCTTGGATATTTTCTTGCTAACTCATCTTTATATCATGTACATATTTTCTGAATTGAACCTGGAATTTGTGAAAAGAATAAATAAGATTCCGTTATGCATAGCATAAGAGAGTTTTCAACAGAACATTGTTTAAGTGTAATTTTGATAAAAGTAGTTGGAATTTTTTAAATTTTCAATTCTCTAAATTTCCTCATTCATGTATAATAAAACAGAATCATGGTTAAGCTAGCCTATATTTAGAAGGAGATGGTTTTAAGGTGAAATCTTAAAGGAGAGTAACTTCTGCATTACATAATTAGAAATATCTTCATAAAACCACCTAATACTTTAAATTCTGTACTAAGGAAGATCATTTCGTGTCTTTGGAGTGTCTCTTAAATACTTCAGTAGTGTTGTCTTCCCTTTGTTTTCTTTATTCCCAGGTTGCCAAGAGGCAGCTGCTTTAAAAAATCAGTCAATCAATCAAACAATCAGTCTTGAGCTTTTCACTGTTCTCTTTATCTCCAGAGTAATGTCATCCTGTTGTTGGATACTACCAGCCAAGCCCTCCGCCGTCTCATCCTTCCTTCAGAGGGGCTTCCATCTAAGAAGACTTCCTGGTGGAACAAGGAGGAAACTGTAAGGAATACCCAACTTGTCCAGCAAATTGCCAAGGATCTTCTATAACTTTCTAGCTGTAATAATGCATGCCTGCCCATCCCTCTCAGTGCCTTTTGTTTGCTATAATGCACAAGAGAACTCTCTGATGACCCACTTGTAAATTGGAATGTGATACAAATAGATAGACATAGATACACATATAATTATGTATCAGTAGCTTCTTTTTGTGTCCATCATACTCACATGAAGACTTGTCAGGACTGAACTAATAATAATAGGGCATCATGAGCTGTTTAAGGGTGACACTCATAACAAATCCTTAATCACACAGGCACTGTTTTCCGGTGATGTGTTTATGTTTGGGATTTATGTCATAAACCCATAAGTGTAACACCTGATTTCATTTACTAGATAAAGAAATGTTTTAGTTTATTAAGTAAATTAAACTACTAAGGAAACATTTTAGGCCAACCCAAGAGAATTTATCCTGCCATTCAGAAAAAAGTAATAGATATAAAATAGGGCTTACCCTCTGCCCTGCAAGACAGCATACTTAGGTCTTAAAAGACCATGAAAAAAGAGATATTTTAAATGTCATAAATGTACCCAAATCTAAGAAACCAAGTATTTCCAACATATTTATGCTATGGAATAAATTCCACAGTTAATCACCAGATAGCATGTTTATTCCTAACCAGCATTTGGCATTATTTTTTAAAATATTCTGAAGATGTTTTAGTGCATAGTTCACAATGAATTTTGAAATATATTTTAATCCTTGTTACCATAAGAGTCTTGGAGTGTATATAGAGGTAGTGTCTCAGAAAATTACATGTTTTACACACTGAAGAACTTTATTTAAGGAAAAGCAGCTGAAGAGACAAGACTGCATCCAACACATTTAATGTGAATATTTCATTTTGTTTTGCCTTTAGGAAACTTACAAAATGTGTAGAGAATTTTCGCACAAAAACTGGCTGGTATTCTACAAGGAAAAAGGGTGAGCTCTTTGTTATAGAAGATTTAAAGTGGGATCCTTATTTTATCCCTTCTATTTCCTCCTTTAATTATACTTGTTTATTGTAAAACTAACGTTACCGATTATAAATATTGTATTCTAGACATACCTTACTGCACATTGTAGAACATTGAAGAACACATAAGAAAACACGGCGCTTATAATCCTGTAATACAACCACTCCTAGCATAGAAGCTATCACTTCCATGTTTAATTCCTATGCATCCCCTTACATAGTTCAGAGTTTTATATATGTTTTATTTTTTTTTATTCTTTAAATTGAAGTACAGTCCATTTCAATGTGTCAATTTCTGGTGTGCAGCATAATAGATCAGTCATATACGTACATACATATATCCCTTTTCATATTCTTTTTCATGATAGGTTACTATATGATATATAATTCCCTGTGCTATATGGTGGATATATTTATATATTATAGTATAGATACTGTATATAGATATACAGTAGATGTTTTCTCAGTTAACATTTTTCTATGTCATTATTTAGTCTTAAAAACATTGTTTTTAGGGTTGCCTTATGTGTCATGAAATAATTGTGCCTTGATTACTCAGCCACGATCCTCCCTATCTCCTTTCAGAGAGCCTTCTCTGTTTTTCAGGAACAGCCTGGCTGTGCTGGATGTTCTAGAAGGATGCACTCACACCATCTCCCTTCCCATCAACCTCAAGACAGTCTTTCTCGTGGCAGAGGACAAGTGGCTTCTGGTGGAAAGTGAGACAAATCGGTGGGTGGATCTCCAGAGAACTGCATGGAGTGTGCCGTTGCTCAGTCTTACTGCTCAGATCTCTGACATCTTGCAGCCCTGACTGCCTGTGTCTGTCTTTGAACGATTCCTGGATTTGGCAGTATTGCTATAGGCAAAACTTCGAAGAGGGGAGGGGAAAATTTAAATACATTAAAAGTCACTTCACAGAGTAGTAATCAAGGTGTTTCAGGGAATGACCTTCCAATTAAATTATGTAAAAACATAATGACTTTCACGGTTGATCCATATTTCTTTGGGTCTTTTCCTGTTACCACACTGAGAATTCACCATATTCTTGCCAACTAGAGATGCTTTAAAGGAGATGCTCAGTTCACCCTCTTTTCAAAGGGCCCCATTCTCCAAACCAGTGCTGCGGCTTTGTTGCAACTTCACAGAACGTGCCCCTTAGACGTCTAGTCCTGCTTTTGTCTTGTGTGCTCTTGTTTGGTTATGTTTATGTTTGTGTTGCCTCCTCCTCGGGCTGTGCGCATCTTGATGAAAAGGGCTTGTGTACACTTGGCTTAAATAGCGTGCACAGTGCATTTTGAGTCCCCCTCCCTCATGCATTACATCTGCCTGCTAAATGCGGGTTCTCTGCCCCTCTGCTGACAAGCAGAAGTGGCCTGCAGCAAAAGATTCCTGGCTATTTATGCATCCCTAACTTAGAAGTCTTACAAATAGGTAGATCAAGAGGATTTCAGCCGTGAGGGCTTCTGTCCCTTGGCTGGGCGCGAATCAGAGGCTGGGCTCTCTCTTACTAGCCGGCCAGTCACATCACGCGCAGGCTCCATGATAATACGGGTGTGTCTCTTTAGAGTTTCTTTCTTTTTTTAATAGCCCTTCCTCTTATAAGAAGTGTTGGATTTTCAGTTAACACTTACTACTGCATTGTATTATGCACTGCTCTTTATACAGTGCTCAGAAGTTATGTTTTAATTCATGATAAAACTCTGAAACTGCAAAGAATATTAAAAAAAAAAAAAAGGCTTTGGGGAAATCTCTGAATTTTCCTAGTCTGGCCTCACGGTTATTAGAAAAGGACTTTTCACTCAGATAATTTGTTTGTTCACAGGAAATATCTTTTAACTAAGCCTGCACACATCGAATCTGAGGACAGTGGGGTTTGCCAGTTGTATGTGTTGAAAGAGGAGCCACCTAGCTCAGGCTTTGGAGTCACACAAGGTAAACACTGTGTTCTGTGTGTGCAGGGCTATCCGGGTGCACGCCGGAGTTACATCAATGTATGTTAACTTTATACTAAAACTGAAAACTTAGGCACTGCACTGGAAATAGTAAGTAAGAATCTTCCATCTTTCAAGTTCTGTCTTTGAATGTTTTTAACTGACAGGACAGAGTTTTTGTATGTACATGGGTTCCAAGTCTATTTTTGGATTTAATCATTTCTTTTTTTACACAGACCATCAGGATTTCTACTTTATTCATCACAGTTTTGGGGCATGAAAAGTACTTATGAGAAAAAAATCTAAAATATACCATCGCTAACACTGAGTTGGGTCCATTTCACATCTTTCTGCAGAGTGCTGTTAATATTAATCCTGATTGCTAATAGAAATTTGAATTCCATAAATCCTTGAAATCACTCTGAGAAGATGCCATGATGGTGAAAACTGAGTTTTCTCACACGAAAGGCCATGAATGCCATGGAAAACGTTTTCTCTTTTTTCACTTGTGCTTTTCTGTTTGAGTTGGTGAGAGTGAAATCTTGCAAAAATTAATTCCTGAAGCATTTTAGGGCCATATGGTGTTTAATGTTTCCCTGACACTTTTCAGAAACAGACTCCAGCATACCTCATAAAATTTCAAGTGATCAGCTATCATCTGAAAAGCTAAGTTCAGCTGTGGGACAAAAGATTGCCTCTCCTAACCGAGTCCTCTCAGATGAGAATAGTTACGCTACAATCGTTGTTGGGTTCCCAGATCTCCTGGTAAGCATACATTTTTAAAATTATTAAATAATTATTTTCCTCCTCAATTTGGCATATAACCCATAAGCGTATTTGATGGGTAATTAAAAATGTAATATTTTCTGGTAAACATTTCAGACCAACATTCTGTTCTCCAGATCAGTCATTAAAAAATGCAATCTATATGATTTCATTGCTTTTTAAAAATTGACATTAAAAGTGCAGTGCAATTATATAGTTTTGTAAAGTAAACCAGGATTCTCCATTCATGAGTGTTCATGTGACAGTCAAATACTTAACCTGCTGACAGTGATTTCGTATCATGTTGTCTTCATGTGTGATCATGTAATCTGTCAAGAGGAACAATTTGAGACTAAAAAAATAACATGTCTTCTAGAATTTTTTAAAGTGAAATATATTGGAGTCTCATTACTGTGGATTAAATTTTTCAATGCCTATGAACATCAATTCACTTTCTGTTGGGTTTTTTGTTGTTGTTGTTGTTGGGGAAAGGGAAGTAATTAGGTGTATTTATTTATTTTTAGTGGAGGTCCTGGGGATTGAACCCAAGCCCTCGTGCATGCTGAGTATGCACTCTACCACTTGAGCTATGCCCTGCCCCTCTTTTATTGGGTTTTGCTCTGCTTTGCAGCATCCAGATTATACTATAAATGCTGATGGTCTCAATCTAATTTGCTTTTAAATGGATTCTTCTGCTGTAATTTACTGTTGTTTATAAAGAAGAGGCTATTTGCAATTGAAGTGAATTTGGGTGAAAACACGCATGGCTTTCCCCTGATGGAAATGTGAGAAAATGAAATACAAAGGTTATTTCAGTCCAAGTTGCCATCTAATAACCTCAGATATAGCTCCGTGTGTTCTGATTAAACATTTAATTTTCATAATTTCCTTTGTAGCTTTTAGCTGGGATGATAGAATCATTTAAAGATAAAAATATTGGCTCTGCTTAGTAGTACACCAATCTCACATACTTCAAAATTTTAATGTAGTTAATGAATGATGAGTACTTCAGGGTATAAGACTTTTGAAATCCAAAACCCAGAGGATAATATGTGGCTTAGGACTTTGCCATGTGTCTTCCTAATTATCAAGTAAAAAGCATTTGCTACAGTATTATATAACTGAAAATGAAACATGTTATTGGAATACAGCTTCTGCCATAGCCTTGATGAAAGAGTTGTGTTTAATATGCTTTCTACAATGCTTGCTGCTAACAGTAGAAAAAATACTTCAGCTACTTTTCTGGAGGGAGAACTATTCTCAAAATTCATGTTTTGATTGAAGAAATTAGTATAGAAATATAATGTTAGCATAAAAAGGTAAGAAACTATACAAACTACTATATACAGATTAGATAAACAACAAGATCCTGCTATATAGCACAGGGAACTATGCTCAACCACTTGTCATAACCTATAATGAAAAAGAATATGAAAAAGAATATATATATATAACTGAGTCACTATGCTGTACACCAGAAACTAACCCAACATTTTAAATCAAATGTACTTCAATTTAAAAAGAAAAAGGGTGAGAAAGCTAAGTATAAGATTCTGTTTGTACTGACCCTATAGAAACCCTTTATAGACTGTAGGATTAGGGACCTTGTTAAATTAAAAGCTCTGTCCCCTGTATTTAGTACCCACCATATAGAAGATGTTCAGTGAATTTTTGTTCAATGAAGGATTAGACTCAGACAGCCTTTCAGCATTTTATGATAGTAGTCATATTTTTTTAGACCCTAACACAGAAGTCAGGCACGGCACTATTCTAAACTCTTTCATACTTGATAATTAATTTTTACAACAATTTCACAGGGTTTTATAGATGCAGAGAGAGTATATTGCCTAGGCCACAAAGATAATGAGTAAGGGAGCTGGGGTCTGAGCTCAAGGGTGATTGACCCTCAAACCCTTATCCCTTCTACTGTACCACAGTGCCTTTCTGCCTTTCTGTGAATTTCTTTTGATTCTTCCTAAAACCATCAACAAATGGATAAGTCGCCTCTTATTAACTTTTTATAGCATTATCAGAGACACCTAAACTATTATAAACATATTATAACTTTCTTAACCTACTACTAAATGGCTACGAAAACCTACAGCAAGTAACATCCTCAGCAGTGAAACGTTAAAAGCATTCCTTTTCATATCAGGAGTAAGACAAGGATAGCCACAATCACCACTTCTATTAAACATTGTACTGAGCATCTTAGACATGATTCATTAAAATTTTTTTGATAAATTGAATTTCATCAAAATTTAAAACGTCCTCTCTGTAAAAGGACACTGTTAAGAGCATGAAAAGACAGTCTGTAGGCTGGGAGAAAACATTGGCAAATCACATTTCCAACAAAGGACTTGTATCCAGAATATATAAAGATTTCTTAAAACTCAAGAGTAAGAAGATAAATAATCCAGTATAAAATATGGGCCAACAGTGGCCCAGTGTGAGATGTCAAAGGTCAGAGCCTGAGCAAATGAGAAAGGTATCTGTGATTGGGGAGAGGGTAACCAGCGGTGACAGGACTCAAGTCCAGCCGGGATGAAGATGGCATCTCCATGACGGGGCAGCCTGATGTGGGATGTGGAAACCCAAGTAATGTGAAGAGTTCGTCAGTGCATGAACGTAGCTCAGTGTGGGCTATCAGGACCAAGCAGAGCGAGGAGGGCATTTGGCTGGAAGAGAGAGTTAGTGGTGGAGATGGGAGATGAGTCACCTACAGTGGAACCGAGCGAAAAAGTAAATATGTTAAGGATAATGAAGTCTAGGTTTCTCACTGTTAAAGAAGGGAGTTACAGATACAGAAGGAAAGGAAACTAGAATGAGCCCTGTAGTTGTTGGATCAGAATTGGATGTATTTGGGTGAACTCACGGTTTTCAATATATTTGAGTAGACATAGAAATCAAATGGGAGGTAAATGTGAAAAAAATGAGCAAAAGCCTTGAATGGACACTTTACCAAAGAGGATATATAGATGGTAATGAAAAGATGTTCAACATCATTAGTCATTAGGGAAGTGCAGATTAAAGCCTTGATGAGATGCTACTAATACTTATTAGAATGGCTGAAATTAAAAAAAATTAAATACCGACAATACCAAGTGCTGACAAGGATGCAGTGCAAATGCAACTGTCATACACGTTTATGGAAGAGCAAGGGCAGACAGTAACCAAGACATTCCTGAAGAAGAACCAAGAATAAAAAGCAGTACGTGCCCTACTAAATTTCAAGGCTTTTATGAAACTTTATTAACTAAGACCATGTGGTGTTGGCCTGTAGGTAGAAAAATATACAGTAGAACAGAACAAAATGCCCAGAAACAGATGCATGCACACATGGAACTGATTTATGATAGCAGTGCTGATCGGTGGGCAGAGGTTAATGGTATTTGGACAATTAACTATCCACGTTCAAAAAGGATCCCTGCCTCCCTACCACTCACGAACATAAATTCCTGATGGGTTAAGGCATTAAATGTGAAACATGAAACTTCGAAATGTTTAGCGAATGCATGGGAGAATATGATCTTGGAGTAGAGAAGGGTAAATACATATATGGTAAAAATTTAAAGTAAAGCAAGAGAAAAAAATAACACAAAATTCCAAAAGAGGTAACGTTTAGGGAGGATGAAAGAGAGGTGATTGGGAAGGGGCCCTCCAGAGGCTTCAGAAATACTGGTCATGTACTATTCCTTATGCCAGACAGCGGGTGTACTAGGTGTTTGTTTTATTTTTAAATTAACTATATTGTTATATTCCCTCTGTTTAGATATAATTCATTTCAAGACAGAAAACATGTTTTGTATTTCACACTTGTCTGAAAATTGTGATTATCGATGAAGCAGCTATCTTCTGTGCCAAATTCAAAAAGTTTTAGGAATAATTTGACTTTCTTATGTTGCTGAAGTCTAAGTTTATCACTAGCATCTGCTTAAAGGGCTGCATTTTGAAAGTTGTGAATGTAGTTTACTTTAATCTCTCCCTCTCTCTTTTTATTTTAGTCACCTAGTGAAGTTTATTCTTGGCAAAGGCCATCATCTTTGCATAAATCAAGGGTCACTGATACAACATTCTATGGAGGAAGGAAGAAAAGTGGAACTCCAAAACAGAGCAATTGTGTGACTCTTTTGGATACTAATCAGATAGTCAGAATTTTGCCCCCAGGAGAAGTCCCTCTAAAAGATATCTACCCAAAAGGTAAGAAACTTACCAATTCCTAGTTTATCAAGGTAGTCAGAGATAGTTTGCCTATGGTAGGGATATTTAACTTATCGTTATTACACTGTATTTATAAATATGAATAATTCTAACAGACTATAGTAGCTAAAAGACCTATGTGTGCTCAGAAAGTTTTCACTAAACTTCTCACAGTATGTGATTGTAGCAGTTGCTGTTAGAAGTCATCTTTGGTTGCATTGCAGTCTCTAATTTATATGAAGGGAAACTGTCGCAGAGAGGTAAAATAACTTGCTGGGGAGAGGGTCACCCCACCGGTGGCCAGCAGATCCCAGATTTGCACCAAAGTCTTTCAGTCCAAGGCTACAGCTCTTCTTACTGAACCACACTGGCTTTCACTATAAAGGATAATTATGAAAATTTTGCATCATTAAGCCACTGCCTCATAGTGGTAGTAATATATTGTCCTGTGTTTACATTCATTATATTAGTATAGACTTCATAAATATAATACTAAATGTATTATAATGATCAATTACTGGGTTTTAAAAGTCCTGGTTATATGATAATGTTAGAGTTAGTTCCTTTCAAATAAATCACCATTTCCTTAAAATATGTTCTATGGTGGAAGAATCGGGTGCATGCACTGACAGTTACAGTACAGAGCTGTGATAGGGGTGTTCACAAGTGATATGTTAACACAAAGAAGCTTACAACCCAGACTGGTGATTATGAGCTGACTCTTGAAGGGTGAGTGGGAGTGAATCAAATGAAGGAATTGTTCCAGGAAGAGAGGACCCCGGGTGAAAGGTACAGAGACCTGACAGAGCACTCCAGGAATTATAAGAAATTCTATACCAGAATTCAGTGTGCTGTCATCCACCCAGAATGACCTGGGGGTCATTCCCCATATTTCTTCTCCCTCCTCCTCCACATCTAAGCCATCATCAATCACCAAGTCCTTTTGATGCATCCTTACTATGGTACCCTGTATCCACCCACTTGTCTACAGTTCTGTTGCCAGCATCCAAATCACCACCATCTTGAACTAGAATATTGCAGTAGCCTCCTGACAGAGTTCCACCTTCCAGTCTTTCCCCACACATCAGACAGAGTGATGTTTTTCAAGTATTTTATTGTTCTCATTTGTTCTTATTAAGGTCCAGTTTACATACAGTAAAATTCACCTTGTTTGTATAGTGGTGTGAGTTTGACAAATAAATGTAACCATCACTATAACTGATAGAGAACAGGTCCATCTCCCCACAAAAACCTCCCCCATGCCGCTCTGCCATCAAGCCCCCTGCCTACTTCCAAACCCCACTGATCTGGTTTCTGTCCTTATGGGTTTACCTTTTCCAGAACTTCACATGAATAGAATCAAACAGTATGTGGTCTTTTGAGTCTGGCTTCTTTCACTTAATATAATATATCTGAGAATCATTTATGTTGTGTGTACCAGTTGTTTGTTCCTTTTTTATTGCTATGTAGTAGTTTATTGTGTGGATATACCACAGTTCGTTTATCCATTCGCAAGGTGATAGATATTTGGGTAGTTTCCAGTTTGAGGCAATAATTATTAAGACTTCTATGAACATTTGTGCACAGATTTTTAAGCAAACTTAAGTTTTTGCTTCACTTGGGTAAATTCCTAGAAATGACATTTTTACATCATGTGATAAGACAGCCCAGCTGTTTTCCAAAGCGGCAACCCCATTTTGCATTCCTGTCAGCAGTGGGTGAAAGTTCCAGTTGCTCTGCCATCTTTCCAGTACTTGGTATTATCAGTTTTTCACCATTCTAATAGGTTGGTAGTGATATCTCGTTATTATTTTAACTTGCATTTCCCTAGTGCTAATGCTGGGAACATCTTTTCGTGTATGTCTTCATTAGTGATATATGTCCTCAGATCTTCTGCCCACTTTTTGAATTGGGTTATTTGCTTTCCTTTTAATGACTTTTGAGTGTTCTTTATATGTTCTATATACAAGTCCAGTATCAGATACATGCTTTCCAAACATTTCTCCCATTTTGGTGAAGGGCCAAATGTCCTATGTTTTCTTCTAGAAATGTCATGTTTCTAGATTTTACATTTAGATTTATACTCCACTTTGAGTTAATTTTTTTTATATGATTCAGGGTGTGTTTTGAGACTCACTGTTTTGCATGGGGATCGTCCATTGTTCCAGCGCCATTTGCTGAAAAGACTGTCCTTTTTCCATTAAATTGCCTTTGGACCTCTGTGGAAAATCAACTGACCATATGTGGGCCTGTTTCTGGATTTTCTGTTGTGTCCCATTGATCTATGTGTCTATCCCTTCACTAATATGACACTCTCTTGATTGCTACTTCAGAGTTTGTCTTTAAGTCAGGTGGTATAGATCCTCCAGTTTTTTTGGTGAGGAACAGTGGATGGAAAATTACTAAGAGGAAATCAGGGGTCAGGGAGGATTTTGACTAACAGGATTCTTGCTGAAGGCAGGCCAGGGTGATCAGATATTACCCGGGAGATGGTAGAGGATCAGGAACCCCATCAGGTATTGAGGCCGAAGGATTCTGGTTAAGCTAACTGAACATTATTCTTGCTAAAACTGGACAATGCAGAGAACATGGAAGCCCCAAGTCAGGGCCTCATTGGAAGGAGGGTTCAGAAGAACCTGACTAGAGTTAGGGGTAGGGGTAGAAAATTGTTCCCTTCTTCCCTTCTAGGTTTTTTGGTTGATCTAATAATTAAATTGATATAAGACAGATTAACAGGGGAAGAAACTACATGTGAATGGAAATTCCCTAAAGATAGGAAGACTCAAAAGGCAGCTTATGTAACCTCCTGAGCTATGGAAAGGCATGGGGTATGGGGGTACAAAGGGGAGGAATGCCATTCACAGGAAGGCAGAGGAGATGCTTAGAAAATGAAAGTGCCCTTTTATGTGAGTAAGTTTCTTAGTTAAAAAGGTGTCTCTGGAAACAGCTCTCTCCCTGGTACAGTTCTTCTTTCCAGCGTACCTTTAGGCCATTGAGGGGGAGGTAAAGAGCTTTTCCTGAATCTGCTGGACTTTTTTTATTGCCCCCAAAAGTAGCTCAAAATAACCCTCATTTGGGAGAGTGGCCCATTTGTGGTGACAACCTGCTCCCCTTCATTGGTCAGGGGGAGACTCTCCAGCACTGTGCACACTGACAGCTCGACCTCGTTTATTTTCTCTGCTGTACACAAGACAGTTTATTCATCTCTTCTTTGTTGATACACCTTTAGGTTCTTCCCAGGTTTTTTTCTTTTTTTTTTTTTTTTTTTTTGCTGTTACAAGTATTCTTGTACCTGTCTCCTTGCACATATGTGAAGAGTCTGTAGGGTATGTATCTGAGAGTGAAATTACCAAGTTGTTACCCAAAGTTGTTCCAGCAACAGAAAAGCTAAGGATGCTCTCCATCCTCATCTTCTCTTGTAGGGGTCAGACCTTTCATTGAGCATTTTCCTGATTTCTAGTAAGTTTGAGCATCTTTTTATGTGCTGTGATTGATTCTTCTGAAAATTGCCTATTTATACCTTTTGCCATTTTTCTCTTGGTTGCTGGGAGTTTTATGTCCCTGCATTTGTTTAAGTAGTGTTCCTTAAAGATTCCAAATGTATATAAAGTGCCTGATAGTGTCTGACACATAGGAAGATTTTTTTTAAGTGGGATGTATTAAAAAAAAAAATACCTAAGAGAATGGTGAAGGGAGATCTCAGGATGCTAGCTGTGCACAGACCTAGGGGTCGACCAGTTTCTGCTAGAAAAGGTGAGAAAGTTCCAGGAGAGATTCCTCGAAGAAAGTCAAATGGATAAAAACAATATATTTGAACATATTTAGAAATGTCGACAATAGGAAATACCTGGAAGCTGAATTTGTGCTCAGTACATGAAAAACGAAACCAACAACAAAACGTGATTATTCACTCCATGAAAAGAAAAAGCAATAATATTATTATAAGACATAGCTTAGCTGTAAGTAGCTTTTGTATAATCATACTAATATAAGTACCGGATGTTAATCTAACCAAAAATTATCATATAAGTATATTAGGGGATGGGAAAATGAGGTGTTGAGTAGGAGGAAGGGTATATGAAAAAGAGTTAAACTCTCATCTGACATGGTGGGAAGTCAATAAATAATGCCAAAAACGAAAACATCAAGACAGCACCATAAAGATGAAGGTGAATAACAAAGAAACAGCTTTGAAAAGTTGAAAGTGTCTCTGGGAGCAGGAAATGAGGGCTGAGAGGAGTGAAGTCAGCACAGTTTTTTCTTTCTGCCTGTTTGACTCTTGAATCTGTGTGCATGTAGATCTTTGATGAAAATTCAAACTAAGTTAATTTTTTGCAGTAAATAGAATCCAACCATCTGATTGGTCGGGAACCAATGCATATCAGCCTTTTATTAAAGAAATCTATAGAGGCCGTAAAGGCTGCCCTCCTGGTGGCTTTTACCAAGATGGTATAACTTGTGGTTAATGCAGGTGGGGAGAGATTTGCACTTTTCTTCCAATCATTTTTCTTCTAGTTAAATGTTAGCTTTTTTTTTTTTTTAATCACAGGCCTCAGCTCTTTAATCACAAAATAATGACTCTTGCTTGAAAGCTGTACACTGTTTTTTGAACTGTGAGTAAATTCAAAGATTTAGTATCAGCATGATTGCAGGGCACACATCGCTCTTTTAATCTGTGAATGCAGGAGTGCATGAAGCCTTAGTAGTTAGCAGATGTACATCAAATTACATTGCTTGAAGGAGTGAATTTTTTATGTATAACTTCCCCTTCCCTCTGAAATTGCTCGTAGTTATTTTGACTGACAGTTTTTATACCTCCTCCTAACTTTGGCACCGTGCATCCAAGCTGTCCCCACTCTTCACGGGAACTGTGTGCTAAACACTGAGGCAATGACTTCTCTTTAATCGTTAGTGAACTAATCCCTAAATATAATTTATACTTATCTTCAAAATCCACCTGGATTATAAATGTAATGGAAATTTCCTGAGCCTCCATCCTCTCTACAGCGTCGAAACATTTAAAATGAATAGACAAGGATTTGGCTAAGTTTGAAGGGAAATCTGGCCACGTTTTCATTTCCTTAATTCAATCATGTATTCTGAGCTGACTTCATCTTCAAATCAGTAAACATCAATTCTGATTATTTTTCAAGCCCTTACCATAACCACCACTCTTATAAAGTGTTTTATAGCCACAAATTGCCTTTTCTGATACGTGAAAACATTTTTTAACATGAGGAGTAAAATTCTTGCTTTCTTCTGAAATAGACACAGCCATTATTGCATGTTCTCATCCTCTTTATTGCCGTGGAATTAATTTGCACAGTGAAAGAAAAGAGAGCTGTCGAAAAAAGCTACTTCAAAATAAGTTGGCTTACTTGGCTCTCCCAGGCAGTCTGAAAGCACTGATGGCAGTAGCTCAGCTTAATACTACGACTTGCGAAAAAGAGAGTGCGTGTAAACGGCAAGCCACATGAAACTTGGTTAGCTAGGCAGTTCAAGTCACCCCAACCGCTTCAGTAACTGGTCATTTTTGGCAAAGAACCCGGGGTCTATAAATGATTCAGCCCACTGCTTAGTTAAGTCCTAGCAGCAGGAACTGTCAAAATGATACATGGTACAAAACGTTGTCCAAGACCGACCGTCCATCCCAGGCAGCACTTCCAGTGCAGGAGGTGCGTGACTTATGATAGGCATGTTGGCTTTATACAGTTGGCCATCTGGGGGCAACTGATTCGGCTGGGTGGTCAGATGACCACAGTGACTCTCTTTCCTTACCCTCTGCTGGCCCTGGTGTTACCTTCCCTTCCTCCTGATCACTTTGCCTCTGAGACTACGCCTTGCCTAGCTCTGCAGCTCATATCTGGCCCCAGGGCTCTGATTCCCACCCTGGAATCCTTTCCAAGACCCTAACGGCTCACAACGATTAAAAAAAGAGTTGAGGGGAACCTTCCTCTGTACACTGTGGGCAGGAACCACACATGTCTCTTTCGTCTCAGTCCCCAGTGCTTCGTATTGTGTCTGGTGCAGAGTAAGCTCAACCACATTTGTTGAATAAATAAGAGTTAAAGTGAGGTTGTCAGACGGCCTACTCAGAAGCCTTCGGCTGCAAATACAAAATGAAATGCTGATTTTCTTATTTTTTGTAAACTACATTGGGTAAATTCAGTGTGAGCATTCTGGACGTCTCATCCTAATCAGAGTGGGACATTGTGCTGTACACCAGAAACTGACACATTGTAACTGCCTGTACTTCAATAAAGAAGTTTTTTAATTAAAAAAAAGAAATGATAACAAGAGACAACAGACAAAAATCTTTAAGCGTATGAGTTCTTTGTAGGGGTGATTTTTTTTTAAAGAGACAGTAGTGACCAAGATTTTGTAAAAATAAGGCTGTTTTTAAAATTGTTGCCCTATGGTCAGCTCAGGTAGGGGCCACGTAGATTTGTGGACAGAGCAGAGATTTCAAAGTCAGAAGAGAGAAAGGCCTGGTGTTGAAAGCCATCTCTATGACTCTCTCAGTAAGTCCCATCATTCTCTGACTTCTGTGAGTCTCAGCGTCCTCATCTCTCAAATAGGAATCCTAGGTCCTTGTTGCTGTCAGTGTTACAGACACTATATATAGACTAAAGCAGAGGTCTTGATGCAGTGGTGGCAGCTGGTGAGGATAAGGGGGATGGTGGCACTCAGGGCTTTGGGAAAAAAGTTAGTAGACCCCTGGTATTTGCTGGGAAACGACTCTAGAATTGGGGTTGGGGACTCTGGCCCACATACGTCATCACCCTCCCCTTCCCCACCTTTTCATATTCTCCAAGACCCACAGTCCTCACCCCACTGCCTGATCCTCACCTCACCTTCTCCTGTCTGCAGGGCTGATAGTCACAGCCACTGTGGATTGAGCAACTGCTGATTGGGGGTGAATAATGTTGATGATACTCAGATGCTGAGTGTCTGAGTTATCCCCATTTCAGAAATGATGAAGGCAGGTCTCAAGAGATAACTAACCTGACCAGCATAAAACTCAATTAGGGAATGTCAGAGCCAGGATTTTCTACCAGGCCAGTCTGATTTCAAAGTGGGTGCTGATTCCATGATGTTATACCATCATCATTGTGACTTCCTCGGATGGAAAAACAGAATTCAAATGATGAACTGTCTTCAGATAAACGATAAGTGCTAAACCGTTGACCCATCCTGGGACTCCATCAAAGAAAGTGAAAAGAACTGGGGTAATTTTCGGACAGCGAAGAATCACAGACAAGCAGGCATCCATTTGACAGTCTCTGTATTTCCCCTAACAAAAACATAACTCTGAGAGTCTAGCCTTGAAGCTGGACTTGGCCGGCCCAGGACCTTGTCACGTGGGTCTCAGGGTTCTGCTCTAGGCTACTGATAATTTCATTCCACTTTTAGCAGCATTCATGCTTTCTTTGTGTCCTGTTTTTGTATCATGCAGTAATTTAACACTCAGCTCATGTCTTGACTTGTTTGCAGATGTTACCCCTCCACAAACAGCTGGCTATATAGAAGTCACTGATCTCCAATCAAAGAAACTCCGATATGTCCCTATTCCTGGGTAATCCATTTTCACCTTTGTTCTTAGCTTGTATGTCAGATAAAAAATGAGTGAATTCTTACCAAGTACCTTGAATAAATGTGTGCTTTTTTTGCTTCCTTAAATAGCAAGCTCTTTTTTTTTTTTTAAGTTACAGTTGGTTTATATCTTGCTGTTCTGCATTTTTTACTGCCATTTTTATTTTCATTTTGGAAAAATGTTCAAATGTTACATGGGTATAAGTCTAACAGCCTTCAAGCCTTCATTTCTCTTTTTGGATCTGTCCTAATGATAAATTTTTTGGAAACAGCATTTTTAGTACTGCGAAAAAATTTTTCTATTTATGAACTTCAGATATTAGTTTTCCGAGGTAAATGTATTCCAACTGTCAAAGAAATTTAAATAGCATTTGTTTAATAGTGTTTTTAAAGATGTCACTGTGCATCTGCAGTTGTGAAGACCATACACTAGCCAAAGGATTCCAGAGATTTGGAATGAAACTCATTGTCATTGGCTGCTTTTATTATTGTCCAGTGGTGGAAGCAAAGAATTCAAACCAGCTGGACTAAGGATATGAAAGGAGAAACAGTGATGCTCCATCTCTTCCTTGAGAAACACAGGAGTCCTCACCTGTAGTGCATCCCTTTCTGGATGCATCCATGCCTGATTTCCCTCTCTCAACCTAAGTGCACACCAGCTTTTGTCTATATTGATGTCACATCCCCTCCTCATGTAAACTTCCTCCCAGGCGACTGAGCCATCATGACACAGTGGTGAAAGCCTCACCTGAAATCAAGGGCAGGAAGCCTGGAGAACCTTCCAGTGTCAGAGGAAAGCCAGGGACCCTGGAACTTGTCAGTCACCCAGACATCACCAGACCTCCTGTTGACCCACTCCAACCCCAGAAGAAAATCACTCAGCATGAACAGTACAAAATTACCCAGAAACCCAGTTTCATTTCTTAGGACCCTTTCGTCAGGTTCAAGAAACATGAATAACAAAAGCATTATTCAAAGAAATAGATGTACTTGTTCCAACATATACAAGTGTGCCTTCTGGGAACATCTTTAATATGTCAGTTTAATGAAAAATGGATTTTCGTCATTTGTGGAAATTTTTTATTCTACGTTAATTGTATGCTCATTAAAATATACTATTGGTTCATGTAACAAAAGCAAAGAACAACTTTTTTTTTTAATTTCTAGAGCATGATGATTTTTTTCAATATTTCTCTTAATTTCTCCCCATTGGCCCTAGCTTTTGATTTCAGTGTTTTTCCCTTTTAACTTCCTGTGTGAACCATGTTATACCTGCCCTGGAAATAAGTCTGGAAGAGCAGCTGTATATCGTCAGAGCCAGCTGGTCAGCGCACTTCCTTCACTTGGTGCTGTGCTGTCCAATAGGAATAGAACGTGACCTGTACACGTGACTTTGTTTTCTTAGTAGCCACGTTTAAAAAGTAAAAAAATATAAGAAAAGAAAATACTTTTAATAATACTTTTTTAACCCATTATATTTAAAGTATTACTATTTTGACATGTATTCGATATAAAAAAATTAATGGTATTTTGCATTTCTTTATTCCTCTGAATCTTTGAATCCCAGTATGCATTTTGCATTTACGGAACATCTCAATTTGGACTTGTCAGATTTCCAGTGCCACGTGTTTAGAGCCTGTTCTTTGTCAGTATATCCTGAGTTTCTCTTGAGATTAACTATCGCCATTTTTGGCATCTGTGTAATCCAAGGGAACAACCCATCTGGATTTCAGTTTTGTTGCTCGTTGCTTAAATTTAGCAATCTGCTAGATAGCAGGAATTTTCCATTTGATGGCTAACCTCAAATAACAGAAAATACAGGAAAACTATATGTAACCACAGGGCCAAAATGAATACGTCTCTGTCGCCCTCAGTAAAATTTGAGCATTATTCCTCAAATGTTTGTATTATTTCCGTTTGTAAAATGACACTACTTAGCTCTGATGTGTGGCTGTATATAAATCTGGGCTTCACTCTGCTATAATTCTTTGTGTTCCTTAAAGACTTTGTTATTTTGTGTAGGGGGATGTGCTTTTTTATTAAAAAAAAAAAAGGGTGAAGAAGAGATTCTAGATCTGGTGTGCAAATTTGTAGTAAATATGTGATTGTTCAGCATTTTGTTAATATATTAAAGAAATTGTCCTTATAAATTTAAAGTTTCTTGGTGGAAAATTAAATATGCAACCAGTAGGTACTGTGCTCAATAGAATCAGACACCCTGAGTGCTTGTGGCAGAATTTCAAGCATCAGAGTTTTAGGTGGATAAGTTTCATTATTCTTGAATAGCCTTTTACGTCATCATCTGTGCCCACTAATTCTTTTCCTAAGGCAAACATTTTTTGAGAGAACGCCAAGAGATGAATCCTGTATTATGCCCAGTGTTATATCCTTTGAGTCCTTCTAGTACTGCAAAGCAGTTCTGGAACACTTGGTCCCATCCTGCTGTTATTGTCCTCTTTATATAAACATTTTCTAAGACCGCTGTGTCCCAGAGTAGCTGACTTTGTCACTCTGTTTCGTATCTACTAAGGGAGACTGCAAAAAATGTTAAAGTAGTCTTGATTTATTCTTTAGTATATTATAAGAATTTGCCTAATATGTGTAGTAGTTTTGTGGTTTTCATAAATCTACAGACAGTTTATTATGTTTTTATTATCCAATGAAACCATCCCTTTAGACCATGTATTTCATACGAAAAATATCAGCTGTATTTATAGAGAGCCAATGCTGGTAATTAAAATTTATAATTCTAACTCTGTTTCTTTTGTATAGTGAGAGCTATACTCAGATAGAGGAAGAATGCAGGTCTCTCTTATAGGTAAAAATTGCATTCCTAGAAGTGACTGTCTATATCAGAAATATGAATAT
Source organism: Camelus bactrianus (assembly GCF_048773025.1). Lineage (NCBI taxonomy): Eukaryota > Metazoa > Chordata > Mammalia > Artiodactyla > Camelidae > Camelus > Camelus bactrianus. The sequence goes on from NC_133552.1 coordinate 20,878,174, forward strand.
GTATGAAATATATAAATAAGAAATATATAAATTCCTTCTTATAAATCCATATAACTTTCCAAGTTAAAAAAGGCAAAATATCAAATGTAAATGTGGCTAAAACACATAAACAAGACACCACTTTCAGCACTGACCCCTAAGGAGTGAGTCCTGCAGGTGTGCAGGTTGTGGGTTGGTTTAGAGTTCCTTTCTTCCTGACCATGAATACTAATGTCATCTGGGGGGTCCACAAATACAGGAATATATAAATAACCAGTAAATAATTGTATATTTTTTCCTTACAGATAAATCTGTTGGTATCGTATCCTTTAATGTGCTTACTATGAGAATTCTTTATAGCAAGTGTAATGAACATATCATGTTCAGCAAGCTTCATTACCTGGACTTCCAGGTGGTTGAACACTGTGGTTTCCTTTACAGATCAGAATCTCTCTCGCCATATACCACGTGGCTGTCTACTATTTCGGACACAGATGTGCTGCTGGCTGAGTGGGGCAAAGGTGGCGTTGTTACTGTTGATATGGGAGGTCGCGTCAGGCTTTGGGAGACTGGACTTGAACATCTGCAGCGGTCACTCATGGAATGGAGGAACATGATTGGACAAGAAGGTGACAGACATATACAGGTAACACTTGACTCGACCTTACCTCTTAAAGGTACACATTCAGTTACAAATTTAGTTCCAAATGCCGCAGTCGTGAAAAGTTCTGGCCCCACCCAGTGTCTCAAATGTCATTGCTTAAAAAGCTAAAATAATTTTTGGACTCAGAAAAAGACAAATGTTTCCTTCTGGATAGTAAAAATGTGCTTTTGTGCCTGTCAGTGCTTAAATATATAGGTTCCTTACCTCACAACATGCAGATACAAGCATCAACTTTGATTTTTTTAGCCTTAAGCTTTAATCAGTTTGCAGTACCACCTTTGCATCTGTTCTCACTTGTATCACTGTCTTCAGCATCGCCACGTGCTACCAAGGAAACAGAAATACTGAGCATCTAAAATTCAGCGTATTATTATAAGGCCAAAACTTTTAGACTAGAGAAGATAAGCAGAATTATGCATCCAACAGAGATGTGTGTGTGTGGTTTTTATCTTTTACCAACTCCCTTATTGCCAGATAAGGGGAGTTTAGCAGTCCTAATAAGCAGACCCAACCCTGCACTAGAAAGAAAGATGGGAACAGGTCACCAAAATGGAAATAAACTCCACAACTTCAGAAATGACTCAGTCACCACCTTATCTAGTTACTGTCTGGAACTAATGTGAGCAGTAAGGAAGGCTGTGTACACATAAATACTAAACCGTGGAGGGGAGGGTACAGCTCAGTGGTAGAGCATGTGTTCAGCATGCACGAGGTCCTGGGTTCAATCCCCAGTACCTCTATTAAAAAATTTTTTAAATAAATGAATAAATCTAATTACCCCCCCCGAAAAAACAAAACAAACAAACAAAAAATACTAAACTGTATTATAAAAGGATTTATTTTATTTGTAATTTATTTTATTCTTCAGAAGAAAAAGTTTTTATTCATTTTAACCTTCAGGAGAAAACTTCTCTGTTTACATTTCATTTTTATCCAGCAGAGAGAAAGGTAGGTTCCTGCCAACTGTGTTGCTGTGCAAAGAACCAGTTAACAAGATAAGAAATTTCCACAAACTAATCTATTGATTTCTGATTAGTAATTACTATTTTATTCAGCTATTTTTGTGATTTTCCTTAAAGAAGTGAGAAATATATGTATGTATTTGTGAATGAATAATACATATTTCTAGCTTATCAGAACTTTTTGAAAATTATGAACCAGTATAGGGCAGCAACCTCAAATCCTTTTGAAAGGGTATGAATATATTAATTTAATTAAGCTAAAATGAACGCATTACTCTAAAATAACCATGTCATTAAGTGCAGTGGCTCTGTCACAGCAGCAGACTGAACGTTGGTCGTTATCCGTAACATTAATTAGAAAATTAAGTAACTATGGTTCTGCTTCTTTTATTATTCTAAAGATTACCTTCATCTCCCTTTGAATTAAGCTCCTTTTTCATTACAGTAATTGATGCCTAATAGTAAATACTGTTGTATTTGGATTTCTTATATGTTATTTCAGTGTCTCCTGTGTTCTAGAGATCAAAGGTCATGTTTTCCCTACGGGCAAGATTCGCGACCTAAATTATCTTTCACAATAGAACTTTTAAAAAGAATGCTACTCATGATTTTGATAACTGGTCTTTGCTGCTACAAAAATTAACCTTTCTGTGTGTTTTAACCATGTAGCTCTTCTCTGTCCAGTGACGTCTCTGAATCTGTTGTGCATCTTTGTAGTCCCAGCTCTTTAGCGTGGTGATTGGCACACAGTAGGCAATTAACATGCTTTTTTAATGCTCATACTCATGTATATGAAATTGAAGCTTTTTGGTAACAAATGGAGTTCTTCTTTTAACTGTCTCAATTTTTCATTTGTTTTTATGTAACTGAGTAAGTATTGTTGAGTGAACATATATAGTTCTTAAGTTAGAAATGAGCAGGTATATAGTATCTTACATCTCAAAAATAATCAGAATGTTTAGCTATAGTATGTAGGGCGATATCTGATCCTTCTCAAACCAAACACCTCCTGGGAAGTGTATAATTTTATGTCTCCAGTTCAGAGTTCAGCAATAATAGAAATAAGACTTATTCAGTAATAAAGTCACATAATTCAGATTTGAGTGATAGTTCCATTCGGAAAATTAGAATAGATGTTATCTAACATTCTCTTTCCATCTCTGATGTTCCTTGATCCACTTTGTTGATATTGAAAATATATACTTATATAAACATACTCAAACCGAGTTATGAACATACATCTTTATGTCTAAACAGACAGAATTCATTGTCCAAATAATCTGCCATTGTGTTCATTTTTGGTCACATCTCTCCTCTTCCTTCTCACTGCTTGGCAGATAATGAGACAGCATATTTAATTGCTTTTATTTAGGCCAGCTCATGTTGTTATTTACAAGTAGTTTGCACAACCAAATCTAAATATGAATCATTCCAGGGCAATGGTAATAACAAGTAAAAGTGTGTCTTTTGCAGCCACACAGCTAGTCGATCCTTTAACCTGTTCCTCGTTTGTGGACCCTTTATTCAACATAGGTCTGCTCCTGATTTGGGAGAAAATACTTTCCATAGAAGTATGGAGAAAAGAGAATAGGTTCTTAGCACCACATTTATCGCTTGCTGACGGCTAGCAGCTTCCCTGTCACTGGCAGAGTAACCTGATCTCCATCTAGTGGCCAAATGGACTTACTTGACATTATGGAAATTAAAAGGCCTGGTTTACACCCAGTAGTTTGAGGCAGCCTCAGACCTGCTGGTATGGGAGGTTTACCCATGCCCATTTGGGGTGATTCCTGTTGGTCGTGAGATGCTCCCTTAGGTCAGCAGTGAACCTGCCACGCCAGTCACCACTCAAGGGCTCCCATCGTTCCCTGCTTCCTGTGCATGGTATCAGGAGAAGAAGAATTAGATAAACGACATCAGTTACGTGCTCTGTCACCTTCCTGTGTGATTTTGCTGCATCTCTGCCTTCGAGAGGTATTAGCTTTGGCGCTGTTGTTGCTTTGAATTTTTGTTTTCGTTTAATGCATTCATTGACAGTTTTCCTTCATGAGTCCAGCTTGCAGGAAGGTTTTTATTGAGCTGCATATAAAACGCATTCATTAATTTTACATACTTTGATAGGAACATGTGTTTTTCTGATAGTAAACAGCTATAGCCCATTATTACACATTCATATTTACTACTTTTCAACTCCATATTTTCAGAAGCACAGGTTAATTATAAGCAAAATTTTTCTGACTCAGTTTTATAGTATTCTCTATAAACACAGTTTTCATATTTTTAATTAGTTACCTTTGGATTCCTCCCAAGAGGCTGTTAAAGCTACACCACAGTTTACCTCAATCAAATCATCTTCTCTAAAAATCCTCTGGTGTCTATTCTTTTTTTTTTTTTTCATTTTTCAGTTTTATTAGGTAGAACTGTTACAATTTAACTACACATATACAATATATTGCATGGAAATACATATACACAATATACTGCAAGTATTTTTTAATTTATATATATGTACTGTTCATTGTTTCTAAGAACATTTAGAGCTTTAGCTTTTTTTTTGAGCTTTAGCTTTTTAAACGTACATAGTTACCAAAGGAATAAAGCCAACCACAAAATAAAAATTAATTAAAAAAGATACATACACCCCTCTATTAATGGAAGCATTATTTATAACTGCCAAGATATGGAAGAATCCTAAGTGCACATTAATAGATGAATGGATAAAGAAGATGCAGCATATGTATGTAATGGAATACAACTCCTGGTGACTATTTTTTTTATCTTTTTCATATTCTTTTTTTTTAACATTTTTTTATTGAGTAATAGTCATTTTACAATGTGTCAATTTCCAGTGTAGAGCACAATTTTTCAGTTATACATGAACATACATATATTCATTGTCACATTTTTTTGTCGCTGTGAGCTACCACAAGATCTTGTATATATTTCCCTGTGCTATACAGTGTAATCTTGTTTATCTATTCTACATTTTGAAATCCCAGTCTGTCCCTTCCCACCCCCCGCCCCCTTGGCAACCACAAGTTTGTATTCTATGTCTATGAGTCTGTTTCTGTTTTGTATTTTTTGTTGTTGTTTTTGGTTTTTTTAGATTCCACATGTGAGTGATCTCATATGGTATTTTTCTTTCTCTTTCTGGCTTACTTCACTTAGAATGACATTCTCCAGGAACATCCATGTTGCTGCAAATGGCATTATGTTGTCAGTTTTTATGGCTGAATAATATTCCATTGTATAAATATACCACATCTTCTTTATCCAGTCATCTGCTGATGGACATTTAGGCTGTCTCCATGTCTTGGCTATTGTAAATAGTGCTTCTATGAACACTGGGGTGCAGGTGTCATTTTGAAGTAGGGTTTCTTCTGGATATAGGCCCAGGAGCAGGATTCCTGAATCATACGGTAAGTCTATTCCTAGTCTTTTGCGGAATCTCCATACTGTTTTCCACAGTGGCTGCACCAAACTGCATTCCTACCAGCAGTGTAGGAGGGTTCCCTTTTCTCCACAGCCTCTCCAGTATTTGTCATTTGTGGAATTTTGAATGATGGCCATTCTGACTGGTGTGAGGTGATACCTCATTGTAGTTTTGATTTGCATTTCTCTGATAATTAGTGATATTGAGCATTTTTTCATGTGTCTATTGATCATTTGTATTTCTTCCTTGGAGAATTGCTTGTTTAAGTCTTTTGCCCATTTTTGGATTGGGTTCTTTGGTTGTTTCTTATTAAGTCGTATGAGCTGCTTATATATTCTGGAGATCAAGCCTTTGTCGGTTTCATTTGCAAAAATTTTCTCCCATTCCGTAGGTTGTCGTTTTGTTTAATTTATGGTTTCCTTTGCTATGCAGAAGCTTGTAAGTTTCATTAGGTCCCATTTGTTTATTCTTGCTTTTATTTCTATTGCTTGGGTAGACTGTTCTAGGAGAACATTTTTGAGTATGTCAGATAATGTGTGCCTGTATTTTCTTCTAGGATGTTTATTGTATCTTGTCTTATGTTTAAGTCTTTGATCCATTTTTGAGTTTATTTTTGTGTACGGTGTAAGAGAGTGTTCTAGCTTTATTGCTTTACATGCTGCTGTCCAGTTTTCCCAACACCATTTGCTGAAGAGACCATCTTTATTCCATTGTATGTTCTTGCCTCCTTTGTCAAAGATTAGTTGACCAAAAGTTGGTGGGTTCATTTCTGGGCTCTCTATTCTGTTCCATTGGTACATATGTCTGTTTTTGTACCAATACCATGCTGTCTTGATAACTGTAGCTCTGTAGTGTTGTCTGAAGTCTGGGAGAGTTATTCCTCCAGCCTCTTTCTTTTTCTTCAGTAATGCTTTGGCAATTCTAGGTCTTTTGTGGTTCCATATAAATTTGATTATGATTTGTTCTAGTTCTGTGAAATATGTCCTGGGTAATTTGATAGGGATTGCATTAAATCTGTAGATTGCCTTGGGCAGTGTGACCATTTTAACTATATTGATTCTTCCCATCCAGGAGCATGGGGTATCTTTCCTGGTGACTATTCTTATGGTAGCAAAAAGCTTTCAAATGTTATTGTCTAATTACAATAAACTAATCAGAAATTAAATCCTTCATGTATTACTAGTAGAATGTCTTTGAGGCCTTTGAATAGTACTTTCTTAACTATACACTTTAAAAATTTATAAAATCTTTGAAACAGTGTGGGACTGGAACTTACTCATTCTTATAGTTAAGATAGTGCTTGATAAACAGTAGATACAGTAAATATTTGAAAGTAAAGAGAAGCATAGACAAAAATACATAGAAAAGATAACTAGTTTATATTAAGCACCACTAATGTTTTAAAGACACTATTTTAGGAATATGAGTAAATATAGTTTGCTGTACTTTGGTAACTAGGCCTGGCCTTTTCTTTAGCCACAAGTTCAACAGATAATAATTTTTTATTATCTTGGTAAGAGGTTAAGGCCAACTTTCAGTTTTGGAAACCACTAGATTATCAAATCAATACTCTGTTAGTAAGTTTAGTTTTTCACTCTACAGTCTACATTATCTCCAGATCCTCTGTGGAGGTTTACAACTCTTTGTTCTTTTTAAGAAGCACAGTCCACTCTTATACCTCACTCTTTGCTTTGGTCAGTAACTCTTAAAATACTTAACAGTCTGATTTAATGGCTCATTGTTGTAGAATGATACACATTTTATAGGACTGTTATTCATATTTATATCTTTGGGAATCTTTGGACCAGAAAGGCAATGCTTTTTTTTTTTTCAATTTTATAATTTTCCACCATATCTCTTAGTGATGTGTCAGTAGAACAGGTTTTCATTCAGATGGTCTGGCTGTTTGCCTCGGTGGTAACACTTGGACAATGACTCTAACAAGTTTTCCTTTGCTTGTTCCTGTTGGAGAAATGGCAGCTACAGACATTCATTTGGAACCTAGATTTTGAATAGGGTTTTCAGGTGTACCTGATGAAAATGCAAGATCTTCCCAAGAGTGTAATACCCAGTTGTGTGCTGATAAACCAGCTCTCTGGGTGGGGAGCAGGTTATAATGTTTGCCAATTTTCAAAATGTAACTTCTCCCTCCATGGCTGATTTAAAGCTACCAAATATTAACAGTCTGCTTACAGGATTTCTGAATATTTAACAAGCATCTCCCGCAAACTAGTATAATCTGGCTCCAGCATGCCGCTGGCTTGGTTAAGCCTTTAACTAACTCCCCAAGAAGAATTATGACAGTTAGCCTAACCGCGAGGTCCTTCAGAAATAAGACAAAGGAAATGTGGGTAAGAAGAGAGAAAGGCAAAAGAAAAGAGAAAGAGATACCGAGAACACAGATAAGATGGGGTCATGTTATCTCTGGGAGATGTTGAAGCCTGCAGTTGTCCCAGTTAGACTGGCAATGCTCTTCTTGAACCAAGAATTTGGTTGGAGCAAAGAATTGGAGCAAAGTCTGTCCTCAAGTAGGAATGCGCTTGTGAGTTTGTGCATAAGGGCCTCCTTCCTTACAAGCTATTTCAGAAGGAAATTGCCAGTTGATTTTTACATTCCTCCAGAAGGAATGCTTCTCCTGGATCACAAATTTGTCAGTAATTGCTGAATATAACTAAAATTAAGTCAGCCACCACCTCACCGAGACAAGCAAGTCAACAAGCTTACAAGTTTAGAGAGGCTGTGAATTTTCATTAAACTTTTGTGCATATCCAACAAAAAAAAAGATAACCCTATAAATTATGAAAACTGTGGGTATTAGAGTTTTGGGGTAATATTAAAAATAGAAATATCATTTAGCTTTTACGTTTTAGAAAAGGTCTACCTTAGGAAGTTGCTTTTCAAATCCTCAGCAGCAGAAATATTTCAACTCCTTTCTCTCATGACAAACCTTATCATTATTTTATCTGGTACTATATCCTCATTGCATATTGTTTAACAATATAATCAGCAAGTAAAGAAGCAATTTTAGTAATGTTTATTTAAAGTATAAGAAAACAAATTCTGTAATGTATCAGTTATAAACTGAGATGGCAAATGCAATGCATACGTTGACAATCAATGGCGCTAGATTTTTATGGTTCTAAGCTCATTATATATAGTTACATATAATCAACACATCACAATCGTTATAGAAATAAAACCTTGCTCTTACATTTATAGATAAAATTATAATTTTGTTCATAAGCAGTATAGCCTATTGTTTAAAAGTATAAAATTTGCAGTGGTCAAACCCAGGTTCAAACCCACGTATCACTTTTTTATATGATCTTCGGCAAATTACTTACTCTTTCTAATCCTCATTTTCCAATCATGATATAAAGAGAATACCATCATACCTTGCAAAGTTGATGTACAGATGAAATGCATTCATATTTGGCACAAAGTATTCAGTAAACCAATAAAAATTAGAAATGTAGAATTTAGCTCATATTAGGCTATAAAATTCTTTAACGCTTGTATGGAAACAAAGCCAAATTAAAAGGAAGCGGTGTTACCCAAACACCTCATATTAAGTCATGACCCAATGAGTTACATAATTCGTCATCTATCTTAGTGTTCGGAGTGAGGTTTGTTTATAATCCTATTTAGAAAAGGTTTGGTCAGGCCCAAAAAAGGAATTCAAAAAAAGATGTGTGCCTGAACCTGTCTGCATGAGGAAAAGCAGGAAGTCAGTGATAGGTCAGCAGAGGGTTAGAGTGCCTAGTCTCATGCAAAAGACAAATTAGAACGGGACCGAAAAACACACAGCAAAATATACATCATCCTCAGCCTGAGTCGTGAGAACAGTAAAGAGCAAGCCAAATTTGGAGCTGCCTTTCCTGGTTTTTCTTTATGCAGTGTTCATTTGTCTCTCCTTCTAACATTCTAAAAATGGCTCTCTCTCTATTTTCTCTTGCCTTACAAGGTCAGGCCACAAGTGCCATCTCTAACCTCTCTCTTTGAATAGCTCCACTCATTCTTTCATTTATGTATTTAATTAACATCTGTTGATCACCTAGACTTGCTAGGATAAAGAAAGAAATTAGAGACAAATACAGAGTCAGGGAACTTACAGTCAAGTAGAGCTATAACCAAATAAAGTATGGTGCAGCGTGGTGAAGAAAGTGATGGAAAGGTGGTTAAAGGATCGGAGGACAGCAAAGAATTACAACTCTTTCTTTGGAAGGAGTTCCAAGATAAAATAATACCTTAATCTGCTTTTTAAGGAAGGGGAAAGGATTCCTGGCAAATCAAATACACATGGTTAGTTTTACCTCTTGCCAGAATCCCAGTAAGAGAACAATAGAGGGTCAAAAAAAGGTATAAAATCACAAGGACAAAGAGAACAAGAGATGTAACAACACTTTGGAGGACTGGAAAATACATGGGTGGCTGACTGAGTTAGCAACTGGAGAGAACTAAAAACTGTTCCTCAGACGGGGAGCCAGCAAGACGCAAGCTTTACTCTGTGGAAGCCCATAAAGTATCGGGGCGGGAAGGCACCGTGTTCCAAAGGTTAGAATTCAGGGCGGCATTGCAAATTAGAAGATTAATTTGGCCCGTATTGAGGCCATTTAGAAATACAGATTTTCTCCTCTGTCTTATGCACCTGGGCAGCCGGCTCGCCTCCATCCTTGCGAGAGACAGAAGCTGCAGTGGAGATTTGCACAGTTAAGCACCAGAGTGAGACCATGTAGCCAATAAGAAGATAAAGTGAAACTCTGCTTTCCTTATTTAGAGCTCATGAAGCTGGCATCCATATTTATACCCCTTAAACAAGAGACTGGAAAAATCCTTTCTAGACACTGACATGCCCAAGAGAAAAGCCTTTCTGATGCTGACATTTGGAAGTTTCTCCCTAGTAACCTTACACAAAGACCCACTTGTTGGCAAGCCCTGCTCTTATACAAAAATATATATATATATTTTTTTTTTTTAACTAATGAGGAAAAAAAATTTTTTCAGTCTACTTTTTAATGTCTTATTCTTAAATATTAATGTATAGCCTCATATGAAAGATGGAAATGAAAACAAATGAACAGAAATAGAAATAATCTAGAAACATTTCACAAGGTGACAATTGATATTCTAAGAGAGGTAAGAGAAAATATTATAAAATGAAACATGAGACTGTTTTAACATAGCAGGCATCAAAGAATAAGAAAGATCACTTGGAGATTAAAAAGTGGTAGCAGAAATAAATTCAACAGAAAAGACTGGACATCAGAGAACTCTCCCAAAAGGCAAAGAAATTGAAAGTAAAAGAAAGAAGATAAGTCTTACCTGATCAATAATTCCAGAAAGAGAATATGAAAGGACAGGAAATGACCCCAAGAAGTAATTTAAGAAAATTGCATTAAACTAAAAACCAGATGCTCAATATAACAAGTGGAAAACACACATACTCATACTTACACCCCAGAGCATAACCACTTGAAATTTTAGAACCCTGTAGGTCAGAAGAAAATGCTGAAAGCTTCTAAGTTGGGGGAAGTAGGAAACAGGTTATATAAAATGTGTTATAAATCCTAATGGCATTAGGCTTTTCCACAGCAGCATTGGAAGCTAAAAGAAAAAGGAAAGAAGGAAAATTATTTCCAACCTAGAATTTTATGCCCAGCCAAGCTATTAATCAAATGTGAGGGTAGGCTAAAAATATTATTAAATATGCAAATCTCAAAAAAAAAAACTTTAATTTTTTTTTTCTCGGAAAGCTACTGCATGATGTATTCTCAACAAAAGGAGGGAATAAATCAAGAAAGAGGGAGGAAGAGTGGAAAGAATCATTTTAGCCAGGGAAGAGACAAAGGTAGTTCCTGGTATGATCGTAAAAGGATGTTGTTCTAGGATGACAGCTGTGCCTGAAAACAACCACTCCAAAGCAAAGAGGGAAAGCAGGGTCCCAGAAAGAACAGATATCTTGAAGGGGAATAAAAGGAATGGGTAATGTAATAGGATAACAATGTTGAGGGAAGTTTACAGCTCTGCTGGGGAATTTGGGGAACAATTAGCAATAGGTAAATAAAGTAGAGCTAAGAATTAGTAAAGAGTACATATAAGTGAGGAAAATGAAAAATTATATATAGTAAGAGTGTAATAAATATATAATAATATGTATTATTATAATTAGAAATATAGTGACATCTATTACTACATATAGTAATATATTACCATATATATATAGCAATAATAAACAATTAATATTGACTTAACCAAAGTTTATGTTAGCACTTTATTAGGAGGATAAGGGAAGGGAAATAGTAATGGGTGTTCAAGGTGAGAGAGGTGAGATAATCCTCAGCTTTTATAGTAGGAAGTCAATAGACAATGTCTGAAATAAAAAAATAAAGAGAATATAAGAATACTACCTAGAAATAGGATGGTAAATAGCAGAGACATAGTAAACAGAGTTGAAGTAGCTGGCTACCTTTGGGGAGTGGGAATTGGGGGTGAAGATGGTGGAGCTCAAGGTTGCTTTTTCTGTTATACATCTTGTAGAACTATTTGACTTATTAAACTATTTACATTTATTACTTTGATAAAAATTAAAAATTGATTTAGAATAATAACAAGTAGGAGTTCACCAGGTAAATAAGAATAAGAGTAGCCATCAAACAAAGGTCTAATTTAACTCATCTTCGGATCCTAGACACTTTAAAAAAAACCGTATTTTTAATAGAACTGAATAAACAGATTAATTTTCCATATTTCACTTTGAAATGACTCAAGAGTACCAGTTCTGAATAAGATGGAGCGAGCACATGCTTACACTGTCTCTCCCACTGAATTCCGCAACAGTCTGGACAGGATGCATTAAGCAGCTGTTTGAGGTCTCTGGAAAAGAAGTGGTAGCAGATGGACTGAGGAATCCCAGAATCTGAACCACCATTGAACTGGCTGTGTTTCCCTTTTCCTTCCAGAATCTCTTGGCCTTGACTCAGGGCCAACTGAGAATTAAAGTGGGCACCCTCAGCAATCTAGAAGTAATAGGGGATCTCCTCAGCCTGATAAAGGGCACCTGGGAAAACCCTACACCTGGCACCACACTTAATGGTGAAAGACGGAGTGCCTTCCCCCTAGGACTGCGAATAAGGCAGAGACGACCACGCCCCGTACACCCGTCACTCCTAGTCAACATCAAGCTGGAATTCCTAGCCAGTGCAGCAGCAAGAAACATAAATGCAAGCATACAGACTGGAAAGGAAGAAATAAAACTGTCACTATTTGTAGACAACACAATTGCCTACCTCAAAAATCCCACAGAATCTACCCTAAAAAATAAACAAACAAACAGCAAAAAAAAAACCCGCCAGCTCTTTCAACTAACAAGTAAGTTTAACGTGGTCAAAATTCAGTCATATTTCTGTATCCTAGCAACTAATAATTAAAAGCCAAGTTTAATTAAATCCCCCTAAAAATGAAATACTGGGGTATAAATCTGACAAGGCATGTGTAGGATGTGTATGCGGAATATGACAAAACGCTAGTGAAAGAAATTAAAGAGTTAAATAAAAAGAGATATTCCAAGTTCATAGATTAGAAGATTCAACATAATAAAGATGTCAATTCTCTCTAGATTGATTTAACACGATTCCAGCCAGGACCCACACATAAATATAGCTTCTGCTCAAGCATGTAGTTGAATCATTGTGGCGTGTTTAGAAGAAAACTGTTACTTCTCAAATTTAAGAAGGGTGATCATCAGTTCCAGTCACCAACGAAAACATTATGCACTGTGATTGCAGGAAGGCAAGATTCCCAAGCGTTTACCTATCTCCATATCATTTTTTAAAAATGTTTTGTGGTTAAGCAAAAGAACATCCAAAAGGCAGAGGTCAGGTGACACAGAGAGAAGTAGAGAAATGCCACCATTCCTTGTTGACAGACAGGTTATGTTAAATCTGTGGTCGTTTCATTTTGCTGGTACTTTGCTTAACCGAGTCAGCTTTTAGAACTGCGCTGGTTTAGTGAGTTGTCTCACTGGAAAGTTTAAACACATGAAAAAGCGCAAGGCCTGATGAAGTTAAAATGATTTTCTAGAATTGTTTCATTTGACCTCTATAGGATATGCCGGTAGGAAGACAGAGGCATGAGAATGGGTTTCCTCCTGTGTAATTCCTGCTCACTTTCCAGGCAGAGCACAGCCCTTATATTTCCTCTAGGGTTGCCTAGTAACTGAACCAGCAATGTTCTCTGCTTCCATCAAAAAAACTGCTCAAAGCATTGGATCCTAGAGAGAAGAGGGTGGGAGTATGAAGCCCACAGCCTGCAGCGCAGAGCAGACGCCTGGCTGGGACACAAAAGCGAGAGGAACTGGACTAGCTGATCTGTCCCAGAAGAAGCTGGCAGTTCATTCACTTAGAAGTTGCTTTTTTTCCCCAAACTGCTGTGTTCCCATGATTTTATTTAACCAACTATCAGCCTTATTTCAGCCATGTTTATATGCCCACAAAATAACTGTCACTGCATTTTTTAAATGCACTGATTGACCAATATTTGTCTACATATGAATACAGTAAAAACTTTTAAGTATAATCTCAGTCTGGACTAGTGAATAGCCTTCCAGCATCCCCAAGTTTCAAACAACCATCGATACCTGTAGACCCAAATATAATTACGTATTTGTTATCATTAATGCTTTTGTCATTGGGGAAATTTTCCGGTCCTGTCAACAGGTCTACAATCTAATGGCTGTATTAGTTGAATCTCTGTTCCTTAAAAACTCTGCCCCCCACCGCCCCCATAGTTCTAGTTGATTTTCACATAACATCAACAGTGTTATAGTGTTTGTGCTCTAGACTTGGCTTTAGGAAAGTCAACAAAACCCTAATTTCCTAGAGAGATGATGGTGATCCAAGCTGTAGAATTTCTTTGTGGCATTGGCAGGCTGTCATGTATTGAATGAAGGAAGTTACAGACAAACAATAGATATTTGCTGGAGAAACAGCCAGAATGTTCTTGTGGAACACTGCTTTGTAGCCTCCAGTGTAGGCCCTGCGGAGGGTGGAAGGGATACTGAAATATGAAACATGGTTTTTACACTCAGGAAGTTTATGCTAGATGATTGGGGAAGTGAGACAGATATTTGTAAAGTAGCAAGTGGTACAAAAGAACATGTAGTTCAGTGGTAAATTGGGTTGTAATAGCCTATAATGAGAAAGAATATGAAAAGGAATATATATGTATATAACTGAATCACTATGCTGTACACCAGAAATTAACACAGCATGGTAAACAGACTATACTTCCATTAAAAAAAAGTTAAACTGGGGAGTTGGGGTCCCGGGCTGCAGTAGTTCAGAGGAGAGGCACCTATGCAGATGAAATTCATAAGCAAAGGAGATGGGGCTTGGGATGAACTTTTATTTTATTTGTGTACTTGGATAGTTCCAAAGGAGAGGGAAGGGCATTCCAGGCACTCCCCAAAAAATAACCACAGGCATGGATACAAGCGAGCACTGTGTATTTCCTTAATAAGAGAAAGAATTGTGCTCGGATCACCACAAATCCAGGAGTGACGTAAGTGCGGACACCAGAGGAGCAGTGAACAAACATCACAGCCAGTGTGATGCAAGCACAAAGCCCGGAGGGCAAATCCAGTTTCAACACCAGCTCTCCCAAGGAGACCGGGGAGTGGACACCAGAGCAGAGGCGGGAGTAAGAGCTGGGTCTGGGACTGCCAGAAACACGCAGGCTGGGGGATTTCAGAAGACAGGGTGTGGTTTAGGATTCAGCACGGTCTTGCTGGCACAGAACATTTTTAAAAGCAGTTGAAGAGGGAGTGTATAGCTCAGTGGTAGAACACATGCCTAGCATGCACGAGGTCCTGGGTTCAATCCCCAGTACCTCCATTTAAAAAAAATTAAAAATTTTTAAAAATGATAAAAAGCAGTTGAAAGGAAGCTCACCGCAGAGACCCTTGGTCTGCCTTAAGCGTATCTGTAGAATATTGTAAGACAAACTTAACTGCAACAAATGGTGTCTTTGGGAGAATGGTGCAATAAGGAGTCACCTGAACAAGAGAAACCAGGCTGCATGAAGGCCCAGTGAGATTTTTAGGTTCCCTTTGCCTGGGAGCTACAGAAGATCATAGAACAGGGGAAGTATATGAAGTAAAGGCTGTTTTAGGAAGATGGACTTGGTGGTGGTGTGCATTCTGGAAAAGAACCCTGAGTGAAGCAGGGCAACCATGAGGCCAAGGTCATGACCAGGTGTGAGTCCATGGAGAAAGGCTGAATATGGGACATAGAAGCAGACATTTTGCACGTTTCTAGCTTGGATGTCTGGCAACATGGCAGATCATTGAAGGAATCAAGAAAGTTGGAAAGGAGATAGGGTTAAGGTATTTTAAATATGCTGAGATTGAGGTAGTGGTGAGAGATTCCATTGACAGTGTGCAGTCAGTACTTGGAAATTAACAATTGGACTAGAACTTTAAGCTAGTGAGAGTTCCAGTGACCTTTAGCATGGAGGTTTTCACTGAAACCATGAAAATGGTTCGATGCTAAGGAGAATAGAGAGATGAAGCAAAATGATCAGGACAGATAAGCTATGTTTTTAGAAATACACATAGTCAGATGTTTCCAAAAGCATACTCTCAGAGTGCTTTTTAATAAAGAATCCGTGTTCAAGCCGTTGGAAAACACTGTATAACCCAGAAGACTTTTAGAGAGGAAATTACAGTTAGTAAATATCTGGCTTTGAGCAGTCCCAATAAAGAAACTTCTTTAATTTGCTTAACCTAATAGTCCCTAAATGTATTCAAAATCTTTTAATACTTGAGTAAGTTGCCAGTCTCTGTGTCCCTGGTTTTCTTTGCTCTAATTCACCACTCTGTGTAGTAGATCTTTTAGGACAAGAACCTTATGTAATTCTAATCTGACTCATGGTACAGCCTTGTTGCATGGCCTTTATGACTTTAGGGAATATATTTGGAATGCTAGGGTTAAGCTGGCAGTTAAGAGAATAGTTTCCCTCCATACCTTTGAAGAATAATTTCCCTCCATATTATTCCGTGTGATTCCAGATTATGCAAAAATAAAAGGTATTAAAAGTAACAAAAATTTAGCTCACACTCACTTAAACTACAGAAGGAATTTATTGGCAGATGTATAAGCAAGAAGTCCCCAGACCTTAGGTACACCTCAAACCAAGGGCTCAACATGTGTCACAGGACCCAGACTCTCTCCTCTTGGCTGAGCTTTTTCTGAGGTGGCTTTTCTCTTGCAAATCCGTCTCCCTCTGGTGGCAAGATGGCCCTGGTAGCACCACGCACAACATGGTTTTCATAGCTGGGACTCCCAGCCAAAGGGGCAGATCTTCGCCAGTCATTTCAGCAGAAGTCCCTCAGAAGTGTTCCATAGGCCTGTGACATCACATGCCCACCTCTGAACCGATCACTGTGACCGAAGTGGTGGCATCCTCTTCATTGGTCAGACCTAGGTCATGTCTCCACGTCTAGGGTTTGAGATGAGCGAGGACCGTATCAGTCCCATCTGAGCCACATGTCAGGAATAAGGGAAATACCCTGAAAGAAATACTGAAAAAGCAAAAAACGACCACGTGACTTTTTTCCCCCCATAATTTTGACAACGACGTTCCAGGTGACAGCTGATGACTTAGTTCTAGGTTAGGGCTTCCTGGAGGCCAAGACTCGTTAGGTTTATCTTGTTTTGCACTCAGCACAACATTCATAAAACATGACTCTTACCGAATGCAAAATGAGGATAATCAGGCCAATGATGATATATAGCATCTGCTAATTTTATCTTCTGTTTAATTCCTAGAGTGAATACCTCGTTAAATGTATGCTTGGTTTTCTAAGTGCATGTAGGGCAGAAATAAATATTCTAATCACACTTTCCTTCTGAGACCTCCCAGTCGCCAGGGTTCTGAGTGAAACTGGCAAGCCTTTTCTTGACAATGCACTAATGACAGTACAGTGGGTTTTCCCCCAAGTGGAAAAAAAAAACTTACTATTACGGGGTAATTTTCATTATTTTTTCCTTTTAGATGTGTCTGTTGTAAGGGCTGTTAAAGGCCCCATATTTCACATTGCTGGTGTGGGTTGAGTAACCCTCCCCACAAAGAACAATGGCATCTATAGAGCCCTGGTAGGAAAATCTGAAGCTTAAATGGGTTTTGTGCTAGCCAAAGGGGAAGTGTGCTGCATTTGCCTGTGAGTCATCGTTACCTCAACCACTCTGCCTTCGCGTTTACGTAAGAGCCGTTGCCCAGAAAGAGAAAGCCCTGACATGATATCAGAAGCAAATGCGTGTGTTCTGAGTCTGGTTTGAGTTAACCCATGGAACCCTGAACAAAATTTATAAGGGCGATTTCGCAGTAATAAATCACAGCCTTTATTGTTACTCCAGCTTGCTTAACACTAAAAATACAATTTTTTTTCCTGTCCTATAGCCCATAATTACTTAAAAGTATAAAAATCAACTGCACATCTCTGGTAAGAATAAGCTTCTGACTGCTCTCAAGATTAAACAGCAACAGACCTCAAGACTCCAAATATAACTCTCCTCACCCAAGCCCAGCTTGAGAAATATTTAGGTAGATAAAATATTTATATTTACTTATTTCTATTTTATATTTGTAGTTACTATTCATATATTATATGAATATATTATAATTATAAATTATGTATATAAATAAAACCACTTCTGAGTTTTTCACTACATCGTATAATCTTTGGTGAGTTTGACAAGAGCGTATGTTCACCAACGGCAGCTGATGATAAAAACAACAGAAAGAAAAAACATTCCCCTCAGAACCTCAAATCCAAGCTCTATTTATAATTTCTGTTCTCAGGTAGAGGCAAATAATTTACCCTTTCGTCTTTCTTCAACAAATCTAATCACATCTTTTAAAACTGTTGGCTTATTTTATCTTTCTCTCCATATATATATTTTTCATGAACCACTTCCAAGTAGTAGGTTGTAGACATGATTCGCTATTACCTCTAAACACTTCAGTGAGTATTTCCTCAAAACAAAAGCATTCTCCTACGTAACCACAATACAGACCTCAAAATCAGGAAGTTAACCTTGATATCGCATTAATGTCTGAATCATAGACTGTATTCAAATTTCAGATGTCCCAATAACATCCTTTTTTAGCAAAAGGAAACAATCCAGATCATGGGTTACAATTTAGTTAACATGTCTCTTTGTTGTCTTTCAGTGCAAAACGGGTCCTCATCTTTCTTTGACTTTTATGACCTTAGCTTTTTTGAAGAGTATAGGCTAGTTATTTTGTCGAACATCCCTGGATTTGGGCTTATCTGATGTTTTCTCATTTTAGACTCAGTTTATGCATCGTTGGCTGGAATATCACAGAGATGATGCTGTGTTTTTCAGGATGTGTCCCATTAGGTGACACACAGGATGTCGATTTGTCCCATTACTGGTGATGTTAACTTTGAACATTTGGTTAAGGTATTGTCTCTGCTGTATTTCTCCACCGTGGAGTTACTATTTTCCCCCTTTATAATTAATGCATGTGTTTTGTGAGCTCACATTTTGAGACTATGCAAATATTTTGTTTCTCATCAGACTTTCACCCATTAATTTTATTATCCATTAATGATTCTTGCTTTACTCACTTATTACTACTATGGTTGCCAAAATGGTGATTTTTGTCCAATCCTGTCACTTTTACATTTACTGCTGGCATTCTAAGCTAAGGAAGTGCTCTCCCTTTGTTTTTTGTTAGTATAGCCTCATGAATTTCTATTTTATTTAATAGCTTATAGTCTGTTGGCATTCTTATTTATTTTAATCCTTGAATTGTTCTAGATTTAGCCAATGGGAGCCCCTTCAAGCCAGTTCCCTTGTCATTTTGACATGCCTCAGTTATTTTCTGAGTATGTCCATATTTTGTGACACAAAAAGTAAATCCAATTGCTTTTGACACTGATTTTTCTGTACTGGGGACAAATACTGTTTCCTTGAACAGTTTTTTGGGGAACTGCTTGTTGACAGATCAACCTGTTAACACAGAAGAAGCATTCTAACCTACTTCTGTTTAACTACTCACCATCAAGCTACCCTCTCGAATGGGTGTCCAGAACACCCTGAACATTTGCAGCTCATCAGCTTCTCCCTGATACAGCCTCACCCTTCTGCTCCCACTCGGTGACTTGTGCTTACGTTTGATAGGAGATATTTCAACAGAGCCTCAGGTTTAACTACCTTGGCTCCAATCCCCAACACGTACCAGTTGCACTCAGAGAATCCCAGAGTGCTCCGTCATTCGTCATCACTGAGAGTGGAGGAAAATCTGCAAAGATCTGAGATAATACAGCTACCACATGTGTTGAATATTTTTCTTCATGGTAACAGAGTTGTATTGTGAACAAGGCCTAAGTAATCATCCATTATAATCTTTAAGTCTCTTTAAAGATTTGGTCTGAGATAAATAAATCATTTTTCCCCTGGCCATTGGCCAGGGCCGAAAAGAATATAATCTGGGTGACGTTTTATTATTAGGTTATTTGATACTTATCTACTCATTTTACTCTCCTTTATCGTTGACTCTAAATAGCTCCAGATTTTCTTGTTCCTTTGGCTGGAATCATTATTTCTCATGACCACATGAGGGTGTCTGTGAGCTTGGAACAGGAGTATTTCAGCTAACATCAACAGCTAATAGAACTTCAAAATCTAATAACTGTTGTCATTTCGCTGTATTTGGAAGTTATAATTTAAAAGCGTAGTCAGGTTAGCCAGAAGATTTGAATCAGTGGTCTTTCCATTAGAGGAGCTTTAGACTATCAAATGAAAGGCTTTTATGAACAGAATTCAGAACTGTGAGTGAAGTCATGGGCTACAGAGAAATTTCCTCAGGTCAAGAATTAAGAGAGCCATATCCTCTTCCTGGTTTCACCACCAGTGAGTGGCTTTGGGCAGTCATATCATCTCTCTGGGCCTTAATTTTTTTTTAACCTCTAAAATGAGATAGATTGTAACCTGGTCCTTTAAGCCCTTCCACAAAAGGCAGCAATGAAGACAGCATCTGAAATTAAGATATACGTCACAGAACTTCTCCATCCTAGTGATTTTTTTTTTTTATTGACTGTTCAGAATGTGTTCGCTACTTTCAATACATTGTCTCATATAATCATTACAACCACCATTTCAGGTTATGCATGATTGTTCTCATTTTGAGGGTTAAGTAATTTGCTCGAGGTCACTCTTACATCAGTGAACAAAGCTGGGATTTCAGCCTAGGTCTTGGTAACTCAGAAGCACATGATTTTATTCCTCTTCACCCACATAACTTCCCTAGGGCCAAAAGACTAGTTTCAGTGCAGATCTTTCTCTGCACAGTAGAGTTTAGACCAGGAGGGTTTAAGATGAACAGGAAGTAATGCCCCAGCTAGGAAGGCAGTCTCTCCTTAGCTGTTGCCATGTGAAAATGCAGGCTCATTTTCTAGAGATGACCAAAAATCCAGATTTTCAAATGAAATCTCATGAATTTAGAATTTTGGCCACAAAACCAGCCTGGGGTTGGGGAGATGGCAGAACACTCTGATATCCACAGATCTCTCTCTCTTCTCACCAGGGTGGGCGCGGCATCCAGAAATGAAGCCCCATTCCCTTCCAAGCTTTTCCAAGTAACTTGCTTATGTTGGTGATTTTGCTTTACTCGCTCCACAACACTCTTAAGTTCTCCTAATGGCATTAGGCATTAAAAACAGGGATTGGCCAATTACACCACCTGTTTTTGTTTGACCCACAAGCTAAGAATGGTTTTTTACATTTTTAATGATTGGGAAAAAAATCAAACAAAGAACAATATCTTGTGCCACGTGAAAATTACATGAAATTCAAATTTCAGGGTCCATAAATAAAGTTTTATTGAAACACAGCCCCATTCATTTATCTGTGTATTGTCTGCAGGTGCTTTTGCACGACAAGGGTAGAATTGGGTAGTTGCGACATAGATCATGTAGCCCACAAAGCCTGAAGTAGTTACTCTCTGGCTCTTTACAGAAAATATTTGCCAATCCCTGGTTTAGAATATAAGAACCAAAAAGATACAGTCTACCTCTGATTTCTGCCCAGTTACATACCTACCCTCAGATAATTTTTTAAGTGGAATCTGCTTAAATCAGAGGGAAGGAAAATAACATCTCCAAATATTATTTAGGTACAAAAAGATAAAAAATTATATTTCTTCTCCCAAAGTTATATGCATGTCCTCTAACAAAAGTTAAAGTATATCAGATATGTATTTTTAGTTTTGTATAAGGTTTAAGTCACCATCATAAACAACTATACTAATTGTTGGGGGAAAAAAATCTAATCTGACCCAGAGTGTTTTTATTGGTTATACATTTTATGAGTGACAAAGCAAAATTCTCCAGTCATAAGAAGAATGAGAAGAATGAAGCTAGAATACTCTCCACACATGTATCTCCATGCCCCATGCCTTCCCTCACGTTGTCCTCTCTGTCTGGAATGCCCACCAGCCACTTCTGTGCGTCATCCTGCAAGGCTGAGCACATGGCTCCAGCGTGTCTGCCCTCAGCAGAATTCATCCCTCCCTCTGCAGCGTCCCTGTGCCCTGGTCGCACTGTGACCTCTTACTTCATTGTGGGTCAAAAGGACAAGCTCCCCAAGAGCAGAATTCATATTGAGGCATCTGCTTGGGAGCCCTGACACCTGGTCAGACAGAGCTCAATAAATTCTTGATGAATCAGTGAATCCATACATGAATCTGTAATTAATTTGGTCATTTAAAGCTTTTATGAGGTCCCTCAGAGGGATGATAAAAGCTGCAAACTCCTTCAGTGTTTTCTAGAAGGCTGAGTCTTTTGTTTCTGTGAGTTCACTGCTCACTAGCTGACTGTTGCCCAGGTTGGCAGAGGACCAAATGATGATAAATCTCCCAGCCCCGTGTTTTCCCCACACTTGTTAGTTTGTGGCTGCCAAATGAACGCCTGTGAACCAGAAGGCTGGAACAGAGTTTGATTTCCAGTTGTGTCCAGTGATCTTAGGTGTCATTTAATCCCTCTGATGCTGCACTTCCCCATGTGTAAAATGGAGCTAATCATGGCAGCTACCTCACAGAATTGAAAAAATCAAATGAGATAACTTATATAAGTTCAAGTGTTCTACAAACTGTAAAGTAGTCCATGAATGTGAGATGTTGTTACTTTACTATCATAAATCTGTATAATAAGTAGGGGAATGACTATAGAGCATGGGGACCTAATTTTAAAAGTCATAAAGAGCTGCTGAATTAAATTTAAAAATTTTAGGAATTGCGTTGTGTGTGTGCAGTAACATTTTATTGGAGGAGAGGTTAATACTTTGATCGTAACTTACATAGATTAGGATGAACAGTCTAAGGAATTAGATTCTTTCCTGTCCCAGCCAGTTTTGTGGAGATGTGACGTTTGTTGCAGAATAATTTTAATTTTATTTCTAACTTGTGTGAGCAACCACTGGTGGTAGAATGTCTTCCTTCTTAGATATAAGGCTGAGTGCTTGCATAAGGCATTCTGGGGTACTGTATTCCTTCATCTCTAAAATTCTGTGGTTTGATATAAACTTTGCTACTGGAAGTGAGTTCTCTTTTGCCCCAAATAGACATTATACAGTTGGAAGTGCAATTCAATAGAAGCAAAAATAGCCTCCCATCTTGGGGAACAGCAAACTCTTGGAAATTGGAGGATGAAAGAAAAAACAATACCCTTATCATTAAATACTAACAATATTGTAAAAAATTAACAATACTCAAAATAGCAACCAACCAAAAAAAAAAAAATCTGCTCTACTCAAAATTACTCACAAAGAAACACCTATGAAGTAAAAATATCCCATCAGAAACACAGACAATATGATTATCTGCCTGAGTGTTATAACTCATAGATTGTTCATCTAATACAACAAGTATGTCTACTGATTCCCTAACTTTCATTATAGTGTTCTTGAGTAACTGAAGATAAAAGTAGGTTATCCTAAACGTTGCAATCTCTAATCTAAAAAGTGGAAGTTTGCTTGAGGTCCATAGTCTTCCTTCTCTAATCCATCCTACATAGACTGCTGAATTAAATTGTTGTAAATAGCAGCTCTGAACAGGTCACTCTAGATCAGAAATCTTCAGAAATTGTGCCATTCTCAGTCTGAAATGCAACCCACTCTTCCTGGTGCTCAGAACCTCCAGAGCATGCCTGCCCCAGCCTGAAGCACCCAGTTCACACTCTTACATCCTGCCACCTTGCTGAACTTGTTCATTAGTTCTAGTAGTTTTTAGTAGAGTCCCTAGGGTTTTATATATATACAAGATTAGATTATCTGCAAATTACTTCTTTCTTTCCAATTTGAATGCCTTTTATTTTTAGTTTCTTGTCTAATTGGCTAGACCCTCCAGTACAGCGTTTAAGGTGTGGCATGGACATCTTTGTCTTGTTACTCATCAAGGAGGAAAGCACTCATTCTTTCACCATCAAGTATGAAGTTCGCTATGGGTTTTTTTGTAGATATCCTTTATTAATTTGAGCCAGTTCCTTTCATTCCTAGTTTGTTGAGTGTTCTTACCATGAAGGAGTGTTACATTTTGTCAAATGCTTTTTATGCATGATTAAGATGATCATGTGGATTTTTCCCTTTATTCTATTCAAGTAGTATATTATATTAATTTCTTGTGAAACCAACCTTGCATTCCTGGGATAAAGCCCACTTGGTCATAGTGTATAATCCTTTTTTAAAATATCGCTGGATAAAGTTTGCTATTATTTTGTTGAGGATTTTTGCATCTATATTCATAAAAGATATTGATCCTTAGTATTCTTTCTTGTGATTTCTTTTCCTGGTTTTGGTATCAGGATAATGCTGGCCTCATAGAATCAGTTGAAAAGTGTTCCTTGTGAATAATTCTAACAATTCTTGAAGAATTGTTGCTAATTCTTCTGTAAATGTTTGGCAGGATTCAATGGTGAAGCCATCTGGGCCTACACTTCCCTTTGTGGGTGGTTTTTAAGTTACTAACTCAATCTCTATACTTGTTATGGGCAACCTGACATCTTAAGGGTATTAGATTCTATTAGGCTAGGACTTAGGGATGTCTTACCTATTGTTTATGCCTTCCCTTCTCAGATTCCAAACCAAGGCAGCTGTAAACCCAAGAAAAGCCAAAAGGGACACAAAATACCAATGTACATGTACTAATTTATTAGTAAATGGACCAGTACCCAGCTACCCTCGATGCAGGACTAGTAAAGACAAAGAAAGCAAAACTTGGGCCTGGTGGCTGAAGCAGGTCTCCCTGCTTCTTTCCCTTAGACTCTAAGCTCTACCTGCAGAAGCCCCAGCCTGACCTCCTCTCTCGGGTGCAAGCACAGAAGCAGTAGAGCTGAAAGAAAAAGGCCGACTGGATTTCCCTAAAGGAGATAAATCATAAATCTTCACCAAAGTAGTCCCTACCAGGTAGCCTAGTACACATTTAATGCACAGTGACTGCACACTTGGGAAATGTAGCCCAGTGGATGTCCTGATCTTTGCCAAGTCAGATTGGCGGTTCCTCCTTGCCAGATGCTAGGAAGAGGGACACGACAGACAAAAGCTGAAGGAAGGAGCCAAACTTCCTCTCCTGTAAGGAGCAAAGCGTGGGTAATATCCAGTTCATTCTTCTGGTCCCAAACTAATGGTTCCTCTTTTTTAACAAATGACTCACACTTGTTTATAATGGTGAAAATCATGGAATGGGAACAATCTGACACAACCTGTAAAATGACCAACTCTGAAACTGGAAAGACCAGCTTTTGTATCCTGGCTCCACTCCGTACTGGGTCTGTGACTACGAACAACTGACTGCTTCTCCAGGCCTCAGTCTCTTCACATTAAAGGGAATGATAATACTTGAAAGGGGAGCTGGAAAGATAAATGAGATAGTCATGCATAGAGTGGATGCCAAGTGTTAATATATATAATCCTTGCCTATTTCGGCATATGGCGAATATTAGCACTCAGTAAATGTTTGGTATTGTTCATAACTTTCAGTACCTCAGAGATCACAAGGCAATCCTGATGAATAAGCTAAGCCCCAGAAAGATTAAGCGATTGATCTGAGATTATATGTTTATTTCATGGCAGAAGTTGAAAGGGCAGTTCTATATTTTAGAGACTCTTCCTTACCTTAGGAAAGGGGAACTGAGGAAGAGGAAATTGGGAGGAACCATTCTTTCTCACTGTTTTCGCAGCATGAACCTTATGATTCCTCTGCCCAATTAACCCCTTCCAGGAACATGAAATCTCACACTCCTCCCCCAGGAGAAGCGCTGGACCCATTCTGGCGGGGGCTGGTCTCCAGGAGATGCCATTACCCTCTCTCAACATTATACCCTCGTTCCTCCCCATGGAATAAATCATTCAGGAGTCCTCAGTGCCCTCCACTCTCCCAGGAACTCAGGAAGCAACAAGCCCCTTTTTCAAGGATTTGACTAGCTGACACATTCCTTCCACGATACTGGAAAGAGCCAACGCTGCCCAAATCCACGGAAGCAGGGGTACAGAGGGAGTGTCACTCAGATACTGATCTCAGAGACACACTAACCCTGCCACCGCCCCAACTCTCACCCCACCCCACAGGGTCCTGGAGAACATCTCATTCCCATTTTATACTCATTACTTGAAATCGAAAACCCAAAATAAAATCTCAACATCCTCTGACCCTAAGTTTTACTCCTTTTAGATCATATCCTAGAAATTGTGCAATCTTTCCGTAATGATGAGAGAAAGAACCCTAGCAGCTGGCTGCAGTGGGATTTGGGCTGATAATGGTGATCATAAGGTGTCTGAAAAATCTGCAGCTGGATAAGGAAAGATCTCTGGCATTTCCATAAGAATTATACAGTTTGGTTATAGCAACTAGCTCTATTAAATACTACGAACATAATTACTGCCATCAATTTTAAACTTATTAGAACTAGGTTTGTGAAGAATTAAAACTTTAAAGCAGGAAACATTAAATGTTTTAGCTAACTGACATCTCATAATTCCTATCAATTTAAAATATCGGTAGTCCTCTGCTGTGATCATAATAAAATCTGTTTTTAAAATCTAGTACTCTGTAAGTCTTAAACTCATGCTAAATGGAAAGCCACAGCCCAATATTTTAAACTGTCTCCTTAAGTATTTCTTTATTCCTGGATACTCTAGGCATAAATGATGTTACTTGTAATTTATGACATAACTTGCCTTTAGCACTACTCTGATCTATGTGTTATTATTGCTATTATGAAGGTAATTATAATCGTATTGCTCCTGAACGATAAAAAGAAATGTTTTTGTAGGTCTATATGCTAAGTATTTGAAGAAAAGATTATTTTACTGCCTGCCAAATGTAGCTTCCAGCAAGAACTATTGTGCAGGACCTTTTACAGACATAGATGAAATTCCTTTTGCCATTTGAACAGTGTTTACATTCAGGAAAGTTCACAGTTAAGTCTTTGACATACTGTGAAAGGATCTTTTGTTCTCTAGAAAAACACACTTCCTCATCCTTTGAGTCACCTTGTTTTTATTCCCTTGTTTACTTTTCAGGGGAAATAATGTCCATCCCTCCCCCCACCGCACCTCCCAAGTGATATCAAGGGAAGAAGAACTGTTTCAGAAATCAAGACTGTTCTCCATGAGGGAAAAGGGCTTGGTTATTGGCAGAAAAAAAAATCAGAAATATTTTTTAAAACCTGAACAGAATAAATAATGTAATCTCAAGCTTCAAAAAAAAAAAAATTATTTGGATGGGATTTTTTCCAAGGCTGAAAAAAGGGAATCTTTTTTTATCACCATAATGAACAATGATCAGGCTCAGGAAATATGAGACACTTAACTTGGGGCTACAGACATAGTCCAGAGGCACTTTTCTATTGTGTTAGTAAAGAGCTCCTCTGCTAACCACGTAGATTCTCTGAGACATCCGCCACTTAATGCTTTCTCCTGGCTGGTGGGATCCAGAATGAGTTTTATGAAGAACTCAGGCAAGGGTCATTTCTGTCTGAATTTTCTTAGTGATATTTATTTATCAACAAATTATGTGACTGATTCCACATGTGATTTCAAAACTGATTTTGAAAGGAGGAGACATTACTATTTTGTTCATCATCAAATGCCTAGTACCAGCACAATGCTGAACATACTGGACACCCAGTAAATATCTGTTCATCGAATGAATGAAATAAATACACACCCTTTCAGGAGGACAATATTTAATTTCTTCTTAAATTGAGGTATAGCTGATATACAATGTTGTGTTGGTTTCTGGTGCACAGCATAGTCATTCGGTTATATATATATATATATACACACACACATATGTATATATATTCTTCAATCAAATAACAGTCTTTTAAATGAGCACACGTGTTTGCTTTTTTTAAAGTTGTATTATTCTGTAGATATACTCTGTGTGTTAGCATGTTTATATATATATTTGCATAAGTGGACGATTACTTGAGGTTTAGCAATTATCCATTCAAACCCTTCTTGGGTCACCCTAAACCTGAGTCATCCAGAAAAACGTATCCTGAAAGCTTCTCTTCCTTGTTTACATCCTAGGCTTTTAAGCAGGACGTCAGAGTCAGTGATCTTCATTCTCTGGGATATTTCCACTGGAGATATGTTTTTGTCTGTAAACGCTAAAGAGAGGTATCTTTACTACCATTGTTGGAAAAGCTGGTGTTTTGTGTGTGGGGCAGAGGGAAGAGACTGAAGTGTGACCATGACTGTTGAGCATTCTGTATACTTTCCTCCGCTTACTCTTTATAGCTCTCCATGTGGCAAGAGATGATGTCCCCATTTTACTGATGAAGAAACAGAACCTCATTATGTAATATACCCAATGTCCTGT
This sequence comes from Camelus bactrianus, assembly GCF_048773025.1. Classification (NCBI taxonomy): domain Eukaryota; kingdom Metazoa; phylum Chordata; class Mammalia; order Artiodactyla; family Camelidae; genus Camelus; species Camelus bactrianus. The sequence goes on from NC_133552.1 coordinate 20,906,117, forward strand.
GGTCAAAAAGTGACACTGTCAGCTCTGTACCACCGTAGCAGGCTTTGAGTTTACAGGTCATGGTATAAAGCTTATTCAGAACATATATAAATACTGTATTTTACTAACCCTCCGAAAGATATGCTAGGGCTTTGAACCAGTATCCAAATAACTGATATGCCTTGCTTTCTATACATCTGACATATATTAAGAAGGAAAAAGTGATTGCTTTTTAAAAATATTTCTCACTTTCTTAAACCATGATACATTTAATACAACATTAAGTTCTGTAACTTTTAGGAACTACACTTATTATTTAAAGACAGTATGATAGAGTCAAAAGAATCTGATAAACCCAGCTTTTGAAATGAGATGGGCTGGGATTTGAATCCTGGCTCCAACAATTTACTAGCTGGGTAGCAATAAGTTGCTTAACTCCTTTCTAGACCTTAAATTCCTGGCCCACAAAGTAGAAATAACAATGCCTAGTTTGGAGAATTGTGAGTATTAGAAATAATACATGTGGAGTGCCTAGACTGTAAGCAACATGAGGGCAGGGATCAGGAGTGTATTGTGCACACTCTTCCTAGTGTGTGGCCCAGGCACACGGGAGACACTGAGAGCATCAGTGTTCACTGAGTGAGTGAGTGAGTGAGTGAATGAATTCTTCTCAGCAGCAAATTAGGTTCCACTGTTCAACTCTGCACATATCAATCAGAAAAATTCCTTCAGAAGCTCTAACTAGAGGGAAAACAGGACACTTTCTCTTCTTTACATTCTTGGAAATGTCTGTCTTCTTCCAGGGGCGCTCAGCAGAAGATAAAGTAAATGGGAAAAGCACATTTGATATTATCTAATTTTAAAGGAAAAACAATTTTTAACCTAACAAGTGAACAGTAAAACAGATTGAAGAGCAAATCCTAACTTGGACTTTGTAGGCAAAGAACTTGTCCTTGGCGCTACTTCATCTTTGAAGGTATGCATTTCTCTCAAGTCTTGCTCAGAGGCGCCATACGACTGGAAATGTTTTGAGTCCCCCTTCATGCCACATCATTTACAGCTCAACACAAACATGTTTTCAAGGGTTCAGAAGTCATCAAGTTCTCATTCCAGCTGCCAGAGCCAGAAAAAGGGGCTGCCGCGTCCTGGGCAGAGGGAGCACAGCCGTAGGAAACGTCCGTTTGGTGTTTGTCGTACTTGCAGCAACACTGAACTTCCCGTGTGAGGTCACGAGTGAACAGCAGATCACGAGTGTTATTATAAGCATTGGACATGAGTGTTATATAAGAGTTATTCTCAGAAAAAAAAAAAAAAAGGAGTGTTATTATAAGAGCGTAGAATTCTCAGTCAGCCTCCATTTCAGAAAATATCCTTGATTAAATTCCTGAGTTACTTTTTCCCCAGTGCTGATGTTAATCTGATATATATCTGGTACAGCTCTACTGAAAAATGAATGTTTTTATACCAAATAATACCTTCCTCACTCTCAGAAAGTAAAGCAACAGTAATCATAGATAACACATAAAGCACTCGGTGCGGCCAGGCACTGTCCTAAGCCATTATGTGTATGAGCCCTTTTGAACCCCCACAGCGTCCCTGTGAGGTAGGTGCCATTATTATCGTTCTTTAACAGGAGGTAACTTACCCAGCTGAAAAGTGTCAGGAGGCAGGATTTGAATCCAAGCAAACTGGTTCCACTGTCTATGCTCTTAACCACTACATTTGAGGACATTTTTGAGTGGCAGGAATACATGTCTCTATTAAGACTGAAAGAAATATATATTCGATCATCAAGAGAAGTGCATATGGGCAAGGCAGAGCACCTCCCTGCACTCTGGTTTTTCTTCACGTGCATCATCCTGGGCTAACATGAGGCTGATATGAGGAAACCCTCTGAAAGAGCCTTCCAGGGGTTCACTCAAGGCTAAGAGCATCATCTACTTCCCTGGGAGTGGGGGGTAGGGGTTTGCTGTAATATTAAAGCACAATAAAAAAAATCCAAGTTAGTCAGCTCCCTTACTAAATTAAATTCTGATGAAGTCTGTCTTTATGAATGTCCAAGCAAAGTTGTCGGGTTTTACATATAAAAGGAAACAAGAAGCAAGAAAGGAGATAGCAGATTCACTCCATCACAGGTACCTGTTCCTTAAAAAGCTACACTTGCAAAAACTCACTTAAAACATCTCCCTGTGGGAGTCATCTCCCACGAGGGCCTCTTCCAGCACACATGGGCCACTGTACAAAACTAGAGAAAGAGAGGCTCCCCCCGGGGTGGGGGGGATGGATTGCTGAAGGGCCCTCTCTGAACAAACCAGTTAGAAAAAAAAAAAAAAAGCCAGTTCCTCTAGGCTGCCAACCCCAGAGCCCAGTGTTAGCGATGGGAGCACAGTGTGAATTTCAGCCCCAGTCACATGGCCTCAACTGAGACCCACCCTGTACGGTCCTAGGCAGCTGCCCCAGTAGGGACACACCAACCACCCAGGCCCCAGCATTCTTTAAACTCTATGCCTGTGTTAACTCATCCCAGGGTTACAGGTGCGAACATTAGCTCCCTGAATCCTGTCAGCAATGGAAAGAGCTGGTGGAAGTAGCACTTGGGAGAAGACCCAGCTCCAGGCAATGAGAAGGAAGCTTCCACATTCATTCATCACTTAATGGCTTGTTGAGAATCTACACTGGGTGCCAGCTGTTCAAAGACGAGAAGTCCTGGATGTTTGTCCTTCTTGTCAGGAACACAAGCAAAATATAATCAGGAGCGTGATAACTGACAGCGGCTAGGCGTCCAGGTAGAAAAGGTGCCGATCAGGCAAAGTGATCCCTGAAACCCCAGAGAAAGGACAAGGTAGGGAAACAAAGCACAGATTCATGCAGCAGGGAACCAGATTGGGATCCGGTTGCTAAAAGAGGGATCCAAGGTAGGCGCTTGTTCCCAAGGGAAAAGACAAGAGGTCAGGTAGGACTTCAAGTGCAGAGAGAGAGTGGGACGAGCAGGAGGACTAACTTGAGGCTGAGCGGCATTTAGGGCTAAGGCCACAGCATTGGCAGGACAGCCTTAGCCTAGAGCCTGAAAAAGCTGAAATCTGTCTATGATGCTATAAGCGTTCATAAAGAGTCACTGTAAGAAACAGAAATTTACCTGTGAATTTCTACAGACAAAATTCAAAATTTCAATTTTTTAAATTTCAAAGTTCCAAAAAGTCTACATTCAAAAAATTATTGTTAATATAGGCTTGGAACAAACAGATCTTTATAGACAAATACAGACAAACATATATGTTTCCTTCTATCAAATGGTGAGACATGTAGAACTCAGTATTGTCCATGGCAGGTGCTGCCCAGAAACAGAGTTTAATTCAATACCCAAATGGAGTAATAAACTCCTCCAAAGGGCTGGGTTTGTTTTTTTTTTTAATGGAAATAATGGAGACTGAACTCAGGACCTCATGCATGCTAAGCATTCACTCTACCACTGAGCTATACCCTCCACCCTGCAAAGGGCTGGGTTCTATCAACATGCTTGGCTATTATAGGGTGATCATATGATTCCATGTATAAGACTTAAAGGGAGGCCACTAGTAATTACATTGGGACAACAGGCCTTAACTGGGACTGTCCCAGCACAGCAGGACATATGATAAATGGTTATTAGCCATTTTATTTGTTTGTTTTCTTTTGTAGTTTTGGAGGATCCCTCTGGTATTTTGGAAATACACATTCAGAATAGTTGATCATATAAAGCATTCGCATACCAGGAAGAAGTTTTCCCACTCGTTCCCACATACTGTTTTTTAATAAAAGTATTCTTTGCATCATTAGAAACCCATAATGCATTCTAGAACACCACACGGTATGAATACAAATTAGTATGGCTAGCTCACTACCTAAGGTCGTGGGGTTGCCATGGGAGACATTATTCCCAGGGTCAGAATCTCCCAAGATTGATAGAGATTGCTTTCTTTTAATAAATAAGAGGGTAGCAGCATCTTGCAACTAATCCTCAGCACCACGGCAGACCTGGCTCCTCACCAATAAATAGATGTTATAACTCTGCAAAAAAGCTGGGCCAGTATACATAAGAGGATTTAGAATTCCAAGGAATGTCACCTGCTATACATAACCCTAAGCAGTTCTCCCAAACATTAAAATTTCTAAAGAGATTGTGAAGTGAAATAATCTGACTAGCATTGTCATTTTTCTTAAAAGCAGTGATCTCTAAATACTTTGAAAACTAATTATTCTTCATAGAATTAAGATTTTATTTTTCATTTGTTTCATTAATATTTAAGATGACCTTTTTTCTAAAAGGAAACTGTTATTCTTGCTCAAGCTGTTCATTCTAGTACAATCCTTGCTCCAGAAGATGCCTCCAACCCTTTTATCCAGATCTTGCCCACGAACAACAAAATAACTCCCCCTGCTATTCTTCTCTGTCCTTTGTTTTCATTCAAGCAGGTGTTTGAAGTTTTTTTTTAATATGCATAGATATCTTGGAGGAAGAAAACAAGGAGTCTATAGAACAGAAAGTGTGCTGTTTTGTGTAAGCGTGTTGTTGATAAACCCAGTGGTTATCAGAGATCAGGACTGGACAAGAGAGCTTCTTCTACTGATTCCCTGCTTGCCTCCAAACTGTCTTTATCTTGTCCTCTTTATTTTCGTGAGCTTTAAAAAAAAAAAACAAAAACAAAAACAAAAAAACGGCATTAAGCAATTAACAGAGGAGGTACCTTACCCAGCTGAAAAGTGTCAACAGCCAGTGTTTGAATCCAAGCAAACCGGTTCCGGTGTTTGTCCTCTTAACCACTACATTTGAGGACATTTTTGAGTGGCAGGAATACATGTCTCTATTAAGACTGAAAAAAAGTATAGGAAGTCTCAGACTTTGCAATTTATTCTTTCTGTTTTAAGATAAACAAATCAGATCTTGAACAGAAGCTCCAGTTTTGGCATTCAGTAGCCAGATCACTAGATACAGTTCATCTTGCGTATTTAAAAATCAGCCAAAAAGCTAGAAATGGAGATTTCTAACTACCAAACATGTGATTTTTAAATCACTGAATTTGCTCTCCTATATTCCTATGTTTCAGTTAATCTACCAACACTTTAAATGATTACTTGTTTTTGCCAAATTGATTTATTTTCCCTCTTAGTCTAGCCATCTTTCAGGTTTAAAACTATCAGGTTTATTGACCAAAGGGAGTATCTTTAAAATATTCATTGCATCTTGGTTTATGTAAGTCTACCAACGGGAGAATTTTATCACTCCCTCGGGGTGGCTCTGAGCCATGCAGGCCTGGCTGCCTGTTAAACTATTTCCCTTTATTTATGGTCTGTATAACGTGAAGGAGAGAAAAGTTGGCCCCCATGAGCATTTGCTAAGCCTGGACATAGCTTTGCTTCTGGTCAAAACACTGACGTGAGTAGACTCTGTCACAGACTCAAAGGTCACTTTTCCAACTTGTTCATATTGAGAAATACTTTAGATAATTATCTGTCTTTTGTATCTAAGAAGAATAGGAGCAGGGAGAGTGGGTTGTTCCATTTCCTTGAATTTTCTTTGCTGGGCTGCATCGGGCTCCTTGAAATTGTAAAACAGAGGAGAGATGTGGTCCACGTAAAGAACACACTGCTTCCGAGTGCGACCCACCCATCTGCTGATACATTGCTGTTTATGGAAATCCTTTGTTCTTACCAAGATAGCTCGCTTGATGCCAGGAGAGTCTACCTCAGCGTGTATAAGGTCGGTCTGTGTAAATCAGATAACACTTCCTCTTTGAGTTAGACAACCAGCTCAGAGGAGGCAAGCATTGAATGAAAGGCACACCGCATGATTCAGCTGTGGGCTATGGGCTTGTGCCTTTAAGGTGCCCAGAGGATGGCGCGTGGAGAAGGCACACATGTAAAAAGGGTTAATAGGACTGTTGTGTCACAAAGGACAGTGTGAAGACAGAGTGCTGTGAGAGCCCAGGGGAATGAAAGCAGCTTTTGTTTGGAAAGTTCAGAAACAACTTCTAGAAGGTATCATTTGCAGGGCAGCCCTCCTCATGTCCAGATACCTGCCATTTGTCCAAATTATAGCTTTGGATCTCATTAATCTGGCCTCCTTATCTCTTTTTCACAACCAGCGTGTCTATTTAATACTTAATAATCACCAAGTAGGTGGTTATGTTCCACAAAGCTACCATTTAAAGGAATGTATTTGAAATTTTTAAAATTCTGTTGCAATTAAAAAAGTCTTTTTAGTCTTTTAAGCCTAATCTACATAATGACTCTCATATAGTCCCTTCTGTCTCCAAACTTCAGGCCACACTCCCCCAAATCTTCAGACAATATTTCAGTCTCATGCTTCCCAAAGAAAATAGAAGCTACCAGAATGCAGTTTCTTTAACTTCGTAAGCTCTGCTGTCTGCGCCTGCCCAGAGCTGTCCCAGCCTCCCCTCCTATCCATCAAAGGCCAGTCTCTCCTCCCCTCTTCGAAGGCATTGTGCTCCGTCCTTTGTCTCCTTTTTCTCAGGTACCTTCATTCCCTCTCTTTTCTGCATGCTTCCCATGAGTATTTAAACACACTCAAATATTTTTCTGGACCCCGCAGATCTCATTTGCTGTCACTCTAACTCGTGTGACTCAAAGCTCTTTCACAGCAAAGCCTCTTAAAAGAACAACCTACACACTGACTCCCCTTCCAGACCTCCGGTCACTCACGTCTCGTTCTAATGACTTCTCTCCTCCCCCGCCCCCACCGTCTACAGAACTGCTTTTGCTGAAGCAGGAAGTAACCTCCATGTCGCTAAATCCCGTGGGTACCTTTCCAGTTGCCGTCTCATTTAGCTTTCCCGTGCACACTCTGCACACTCGCTCTCTGTCGAAGCCCAGTCTCCTCTTGGCTTCAACCACAGTCTCCTCATCTGATGCTTCTCCGTCTCCTTTGCTCCTTTCTCTCCTGGGCCACTGCCCTTCTCACTCTCAGTGCTCTTTTCAGGAAACATCTTTCACTTCCATGACTTCAGGTGCTTGGTGCTTATACAGCACACTAACAAATAAAACAGAGAAATGGTGGGGATTTATAAAACCATGTAGTCAAAAAATATAACGAGTTCTCTCTTTTCTTCTGTTTAATAATTATAATGTCTCTACCACATCATATATTTTAACAGTACTTTACATTTTGAAAGCATTTTTCCAGAGACATAAACAGGTTTCAAACTGGAAATGACACTGAGTGCAGCCCCCTTTGTTCTGTGGATGCAGAAACTGAGATACAGAGAGATGAAGTACTTTTCCTAGAGTCAAGCAAATGCTTTGTGTCTTATTTGAACCTCACAATTCCGTGAGGGCATGTGCACCTGTTGATTGTGTAAGCAGCGAGAAAGCTGAGGTTCTGAGAGTTGGGATCTTGCCCATGTGCATAAATCAGAAGTAGCAGACCTAGAGCCAGAACTCAGGTAACCTGGTGTCTAGGCTGCTGGCGTGCCCCGTCCTGCTTCTCTGCGTTCCTAGGATTGCTACAGTTCAATTGTACTCAAAGTTAATTAAATTAGATTGTAAAACTGAGATTGTCTTTAGAAAGAGACAGCTGCAGCATGCGCTGTTACAGCGGGACCGGATTGTGGGGGGGATGTTTCATATGATAGACATTCTAAGTGGGCTATGGGCTTTATCTGTACTTACAGACAGAGGTTGGTTGGTTGGTGTTTTCAGTGTACATACTGGTTACTGGTGAACTGGTACCGCAGTGACAAGTGCATTTCTCCCTGCTCTTCTTCAATAAGGGAGAGTGTTTAGGAGTGATGAGCCCTAACTCTCTGGTTATTGGGGTTTTCACATAAACCTCAAGTGTGCTCTGGTGAGCGTATTCGACTTAGACTTGGCAAAACAGGTGGGTTTTAGAAGAAGGCACTTCATTGGAACCATTGTGTGTGTGTGTGTGTGTGTGTGTGTGTGTGTGTGTGTGTGTGTGTGTATGCTGACATGTTCTTTATCCAGTCATCTGTCGGTGGACATTTGGGTTATTTTCATGTCTTGGCTATTGTAAATAGTGCTGCTGTGAACATTGGGGTCCATGTGTCTTTTTGAATTATATTTCCTCTGGATATATGCCAAGGGGTGAGATTGCTGGATCATCTGGTAAGCCTATTTTTAGTTTTTGAGGGAACCTTGAAACCATTTTCCCTAGTGGCTGCTCCAATTTGCATTCCCACCAACAGTGTAGGAGGGTTCTCTTTTCTCCATGTACATAGCTTTAAAAATAAATGTAGAAGGCTTGCTATGAAAAATAGCTCAGAAGCAAACTCTTTCACTTTTTTTGCTGATTTATTTTTGCCCCCATATCTCTAAATAATGTACTTAAGCTTCTTCTTGATTTTTCCATTTGAAGCATTATCTTTTGACTTCAGCCATGAACATTCAAGATTTAGCTCTCTTTTACTTTTCCATCCCTACTATATGATACACAGTTAACATCCCCCGACCCCTGCTGTATGATACACACATCCCCTCAGTAAATTTGTACTAGAATTTCAGTTAAACCAATGTTCAGGTTTCATATTATAGTAAGTATGTAAAACATTATCAACCAAAAGAATCACATAGTGTACTTAAATTACATTTCTGCCAGTCACCCCCCTCGTTTTCTGGATGAAGAAGGCCAAGAGAAGAAAAGTAACTTCAGCCAAAGCCGCTTCACCAGTTAGTACCAGGACCAAGAGCAAAAAAAAGCCAGTCTTCTAATTTCCAGTAAAATACTTTTTTCTGTGATGTCAAGCTGCCCCTCAAAAAAATATATTTTTTTTAATTTTAAAATCTTACTGAACCAACTTGAAGAAAAACCAGGCTTTTTACATGATTATATCAAAATATTCTTTACACTTAATTTTCATTTTGCTCAAATTGATTTCTGATGGCACCTCCTTTTTCTTATAAACGAGGATTGAAATAAAGGTAGTTAAGGACCCTAGTGTAAAGAACTTACAACTAGAAAGAAGTTAGTCTGGTTTTGGGTTTTAAACTAAGACCCAGAAAGGTTAAATGAAGTACTCAGTATCACACAGTGAGCTGGGAGCCACACTGGGCTGAAATTCAGGCTTCAGCTGTCAGCCCAGTACTCTCTCTGCTGAGTACCCCCCACTTCCTCTCAAACACGACTTAGTTCTTCTCAGGCATGTTCCTTCCCTTAAAATCTGTCTCTTACAGATGCCTGTCATTCTCTATCGACATTAAACTTACTCATCCCAACAAATGACATTAAGACATGTCAAAATAAGTTAAAAGTGGGGTATAAAGCATTTCTTAAAACCAGGGTTCTAGACTCACAGATATAGAAAACAAACGGTGGTTCCCAAAGGGAAAAGGGTGAGGAGGGATAAATTAGAGGTTGGAAATTAATCGACACTCTACTATATATAAAACAAATAAACAACAAGGACCTACTGTAGAGCACAGGGAACGATATTTAATTTCTTGTAATAACATAATGGAAAAGAAACTGAAAAGAAAATATATACGTATGTCTGTATAACTGAATCACTTTGCTGTACACCTGAAAGTAAAATTGTAAATCAACTACACTTCAATGCAAAATTGAAAAAAAAAAAAAAAAACAGGGTTCTGTTAAGCTACCTTGCATGACTGCACAACTTCGCTGTGTTAGGAACCGGGGGACAATGATGTCAGTGGAAGGAGACAGGCATGAAAACATTCCTAAGTGTCATAAAGAATTAGAGTCACACAACAGAAGACAGCCCAGGCACTGGGAGGACAGAGAGGAAGTCTGGCTGCCACCCCGCTCACCCCAGTTCAGCCCCAAGGCGCCGGGTTAATTTCGGGTCTCTTCACTTTGTCTTATGTTCTCTCCTCTGTCCTCCGGATGCCCCCCTGTCACTGCCAAGTGACCGTGTCACGGCATTCACAGCCACACATGCACAGTTCCATGTCCCAAAGTGTGTACTGCCTCCTGCCCTTGACCTCCCAGGCCACCCAGGACGGCACTGCTGAAGGAATCCTCAGAGGGGGACACAGAGCGAGAGGAGCGGCATGGGGGTGTAGAGAGGGGAGGAGAACCACCAGAGGCAACTGCAGAGGGAATGTGTTAGGACGGCACCCAGGGCTTCTGTCCCTTTGTAAGGACTATGTGTTCTGAGGTGTAAACAGGAAACTGGCAGGTTCACACCACTAAGGAAACCAGAGAACTAACATAAAAGAGAGCATGACAAACACGCTTGTATTTTATTATATAAACCCCTAATTAATTACCATCATTATAGGAATCGTTTGTATCTAATTGCCAGGTAGGTCAATATCAATGAATAGAACGTAATTTGCATCATGTAACTGTGCCCTAAATTTCATCCAAAAGCTTTACCCTTTGGTACTTAATGTTCTAAGTTTATTGCTCAGGAAGAGAGCCTTCACAACCTAAAATTAAAAGAATGTTTTCAAAGCAAGAATCCAGCGGTATTCTTTTCTCCTATCCCAAGTTTTCTGCTTTCCAGCTTGCCTCCTAAGTTCCAGGAGAGCTGTTACCAGGCTTCTAGATGTTCTTGGTGGCATGTACACCACTGGGGCCATTCTGCAGCTTCGAGATGGCCACAGCAGCCATGCTTGTTACACAGCAATTCACTTAGTCACCACACGTGTACTGAGCTCCTGTGATACGCAGAGACCAGGTGCTGAAGCTGAGATGGAGAATAAGACCCAGCCCTGCCCTCTGGACATTCAGTGTGGAGCTAGTGTCCATTTACCCACCTGGCCGGGTATTCCCACACATCCCATAGCACTGATTCATAGCAATGCTATTTATCACTTAAAGAAATACTTTCTTTAAAAATGTATGTGTGTATATGCATACACTAGAAGTGTACATTCCAGCTATTTAATGTATATATTTTGCCTGTGTTCCAAGTGGTGTTTTACACTCTTCCCTTTTGAGCTAGTGCAGCAGCCTGGAAGTGTCCCTCACCCCTGAGCCTTAGAGCACAAAACCAGAAATGCTCTCATCTAGTGAGGGACATGGGCCATGCTCTACTGAGCTCTGTGTCTGTGTGCAGTGCACATAGCTTATTTCTCTATGGCCTCTCTTTCCACCATTATTTTGTATTCTGGTTCATAGCTTTGACTCACAGGGGTTGTCAAAAAGCGTAGGAGAATGTCAGGCCAGTTGGAAGCCAAGGAAGACTGTCTTGCTGGATGTGAAAACACAGGTTTTACAAGAACTCCGTGTGCCTTGAGGAAATGGTTGAGGAAACCCAGGGTAAACATCAAGAGGCAATGACTTCATAAACATGATTATAGTCTGAGATGATGAACCAACAATCAGATGAAAAATAGCTGGAAGAAGTGATGCGTACTGACGTAACCTGACTTTAGCATAAGCACAACGGAAAACCATTTGCCAGTGTTTGATGCTACAAATACCTTCTCCATGAGGAGTATGCTATAATAACTCGTCCAACATTGAGTCAGTTAGCATTCCTATTTTCAGAAAAGAATTCCCCCCACGCTAAATGTGTTTGCATGCAGTGATGGTCAGTGCTTCCAAGAATTTTTAGACCCTGGGTCTTATTAGAGCCCCCTTTTACTTCTACCCACGCTAGCAGTAGGATGGCTTTCCTACCCACCCTTCCCTTTCCTAGCTACACTTAACACCTCGGAGACTTCTCTCCACATGGAAGGCACAATAGCTTTAAAAATTGCCCAGCAGGTTTTGTATTCGGGAGAGAACTCAAGACTGGAGTGTAAGACTGAAATCACCTGGCCAGGACATGGCAGAAGAGATCTTAGCTTCAATAATAATAAAAGCACATGGCAATAGATGTCTCTTGCCAGGGCCACCTTGTACAGAACAAAAGCAAAACATTTTGCACACTCTTTGTCGTAGTTGAGGTGGCCTCGCGTTGCTAACTTTTCCTTGGCTTTGGAAGTCAGATAGCCAGGCTTGAATTTACTCCAGGGTTGAATGTCAACCTTTTGAAGTCTCTTAAAAATCAAAGAGGCAAAAAGAGAAAGGGGAGAATAAAGACCTGACAGTGTGCTCTGCCTCCACCGCCTCTGAATTTAATTAGCAGTTGTTTTGTGAGAATGCTGAGGATACTCTGCCTGTCAAGTGACAGCCAAAGGGGGCGTTTCCGTTTCAGTACACTGTCGCCATGCCAGTCATTTGTGGGTTTTTACCAGTTGTTTTTGCCCCTCACCTACACACAGTGAAAACAACGCTTGGTTTCCCTTGAAGATTTGTTTGTACTTACACAATCTTAACCCCAGAAATATCCCCTTGATTCCATTATCAGTGTTCTGTATTCTCAGGTTTTCCAAAAGTCTTCATCTTTTGTTCCTATTAGAATTTTTTTTTATTGAAGTATAGTCAGTTTACGATGTTGAGTCAATTTCTGGTGTACAGCATAATGTTTCAGTCATACAAATACATACATATATTCCTTTTCGTATTCTTTTTCATTATAGGTAGTATAGGTTACTGCAAGATACTGACTGTAGTTCCCTTGTTATATAGTAGGACTTAGTCATTTATCTATTTTATATATAGTTGTTAGTATCTGCAAATCTCTAACTCCCAGTTTATCCCTTCCCACCCCTTTATCCCCTGGTAATCATGTTTGTTTTCTATGTCTGTGAGTCTGTTTCTGTTTTGTCAATAAGTTCATTAGTGTCATTGTAGAATTTAAATGGAAGAAAGAGATGAATAAGTGAAAGACTCTAAGTAAGGTGAGAGGTTGCGTGGGATGAATTCTGCAGCCGGATCGTTTGGTTTTGGGCGGTTCTGTCTGGGCCAGAGAGCGAGGAGAGAAGCTGCTACCCACAGACGCACCCCAGGCCCGGCAGGGGTCCCCAGAAACTGAGCTGAAGTGGTAGGGATTAGAGTCAAGCTGAGGGAGGGGCAGGGGCAGGATTTAAGAACAATCCAGAGCCAATAAGACCCTGTATTTCCTGCCTCTCGGGGTGGATGGCTCTGCTGCCCAGGGGCTCGGCCCCACTGTGCTGTTTGCCAATTACGAGCTGGCAGGAAAGAGCCAGGAAGAGTCCCAGCAGACACCCAGCTGACAGCTGATTGTGGAGAGGACTGTATGCAAGGAAGTTTACTCTTAATGTTCTGTGGCTGAACTGCCTCCCACACATGCATTAATCTTTATTACGCATCTATTATGTTCATGGATATATGTATAAGCCACTATGCCAATGGCTACCGTCAGATGATAAAAGATGGAGTAAGATAGTCATAAATCGGTATTTTGCCCTCCTGTTAGGCCAAGCCTGTGAAATCTATAAAGCGTTGTTTGTTTCCATCAGATCAGGTGTTTTTGATGGTTAGTAACGGACTTAGCGAAAAGGGTCATTCCAGTGAGACAGATCTTTGTCAGAAACTATAAACACGGGTGGAGAAATAACATAGGGTGCATACAGGGATGTATTCCAGAACATCATATCAGATAGAGGAAGGAGGGTGTTTGGGGTGATGATTTCAAATGTTTTAACATATTTACCAAGCCCATCACTTGTGCCAGAAAACAGAGTATGCGTAAGTCTCTAGGAGTGTTCAAGAAGAAAGCAGGAGGGTAGACCGAGTTGGGTTGAGTTTGGGGAAGTGGGCAAAGGGTCCAGGACTTTATTTTTCAGCTAGTGACAAGGACACTTACAGTGTGAATGCCCTGTGGGGCTGATTAGTACAAATGAGTATCAGCTACAGTATAATTTTTTAATATTAATGATCAAAAACCAGATCGTTCTCTGCTTCTTAAGAGTGAGGCGGGATTAAAGAAGGCAGGAGGTCATTGACTATTTGAAAGCACACGTTGCCGCCGGCCAAGGAAAAGCTGAAGATAAATTGCATACTCGATGGCTTTGCCAGAGGTTGACACTGGAACACACACAAGCTGCCTATGGACAGTATTTTTCTCATGTGTTATCATTGTGGAGGCCGCATGTTATTTATGAAAACTAGGTGAGGCCCAGCTTTTATTTTTAATGAGCTGTCTTCATACGAAAGACCATCATTCCTAGGGACATATAAGTGTGACTTTCATTGTATCTGTGAAAGAAACTTCTAACTTAAAAGAATTACCTCAGACAATCATGTTGCAGGCAGACAGATTTAATGCCTTATTATGGTCTGTGTCACCCTGTGCTGTGACTTCGTTCCCCTTTATAAACACTCTCCTGTTCCGTGTTATCTCCATATCCCAGTGAGCACTAGATGTACCATAAATATACACAGACCTGTTTGAATAAGAAAATAAACGAGTGAATGCGATCAATGGCCTACCAATCAATCGAGAAAATCATACGCAACTGTAAAAAGTAGAATTTCTGTGTTGATATTATTATGGCAATTTTTGATGTCAGAACATTTCAAGTGCATCTTCTGGGAGAAGACATCCTCCGGAAGATCAAGAATGGCTTCTGCCCTGCTGCCTCTCCTTCATCCTTTAAGACGTGGATCAGTTTGCATGCAATGGACTCTGAGTAGCAGAAAACCCAACTAACAGTAGCTTAAACTATAAGGACGTGCGTTATTCATTCACTTATGTAGAAGATCAGAAGTAAGTGACCCCCTGGTGGGTTCAGCAGCTCAACCGTAGCCTCCTCCATCCTTCCCTCTGCCCCCTTCTTCTTGTTGCCACGTGGTCCCCAGACGGAGGCCACAGCTCCATGCATCACATCCTCACTCTGCGTCCCAAGGCAGCAGTGCATCTGTGTTGGAGGGAAGGGGAGGGCGGTACATCCAGGGCAGTGAGAGACGAAGATCTTTCCCAGAAACCACCTGACCGACTTTCTCTTCCATCTCGGGTCACATACCTTCCCCGAGACCTATCGCTGGCAGAGGGGAATGAGATGGCTGGGCGTAAGTCCAGCTCACCATGATTCATCTGACTTCTGTTTAAAAAGAAGAAAGAGGGAGTGAATGTTGGGTAGGCAACTAGAAATTCTGCCGCGCCACACCTAGTCTCCAGCTGGAGAATGCACATCAGCTGTGTCGTCCAGGCATCCCTCCAAGAACTAAGTTTTCTTCCAAGATTATATCCTGGCTATTTACATCATTTTACTGATGGTTTTTAACAATCATGCATTTGAGGAGGAGCCTAAAATATACGGCCTTGCCTAGAATTACAGGCTTTCATGAGTCATGTCCCTTCCCTGCTCGGGTTTTGGGTTGCTGTACTCTGGAACGTTTTTATGCATTATAATTTACAAGATCCATGTTTTTTTCCATTTGAAGCCGTATGAAAGAGGATATGAAAGAGTTCTTAGGACTACAGCACACTTATCTAAGAGGAAGTAGGTTGTGTCAGCTGCGAGAAACACATCAAAGGCCTTCGCGTGTGCATCAATTTGCAACACCAGTTGTAAGAGTCCACGATATTTTGTGGTTTGGGGAAAATTTTGATCCATTTAAGTGAATACCGTAGCGTCTATTTCAGTAACTGGACTGATTTACTTGAGCTCTTTCTAGATGAAATCAACCCGTGAAGGAAATGCATTCCAAGCCCTTCTCAACACATACTTGAAAGAATTCAGCAGTTTATCAACTTGCCGAGTGAGCAATGGCTCTATCACATGCTTCTGTCCCCAGGAAGCAAGCTTCCTCAAATAATGGGCCTTCCCCAGTAGCTGTTCCAGTTTCTGTGCTGGGTTGGACTGTCCTAGACTTCCTGCCTTGTACCTTTCACAAATCATTGTCAACTCACGTAAGAGATGCCCTAAAATGGCTTTGAAAACCTCTTGTCAGATCAGCTCCTCCCACCCTCCTAGAGAAAGAGACTCCAGTGAGTTTAATGGCATTCATGAAATGACACAGGCTTAGATACACTCCCCAAATGCCGTGCTTTTAAGTAAACATCCTTGGAGTTTTATGATATGTGTTTCTCTAGAATGACTCAGATTTGAGCTGATGACTGGTTTTGTCAAGAATTTGTCAATTTTGAGACATCTCTAGACTCCCATCTGGGGTTGGTGTGGGGCTGCCTTGTTGTTGGCAGTGTGAGCAGTGCCATTTCCCAGAAGATGGTCTGGCAAGACACACAGGTGGCAAAGAACACACCGGTACTTTTCTGCCCAGAAGGTGAATCGCAAATTTTCTGCCTCCCTGATGGCCCATTATAGTTGTCTCTGCAACTTCAAGACTGTGATTTTGGACGTAACTAAATGGGGGCTGTTTGAAAGGCTTTTTCCTTTGCCCTGTGCCATCATTTTTAGTGTTTGTTCCTAGAAGGCTGTTCTCTTATAGCAGAATAACTGGATTGTGTGACGTGCCTAAAGGAGGTTCATTTTTGATGGAAGTTATTAGTCATGTAGGAATTTGCTTTCTATTTGCTTCTTCTGAAGTTCTTTTATTTATTTTTAATAAATAATATACACACACACCCTAAAGTGAGGAATGGTGTTTAGAACAATAATTCCAATAATACTGCCATTGCCCAGACCATTTCTGGAACTTCATCTTTTAGAATCGGTCTGTGGTGTCACAACTCTTATAAGCAAGTGAGTCCTCGTTGTTGTATAATTGCACCTGGTTTGGACTAAAACCCCTTATTTACCAGCTTTTGAATCATTGAAGCAGTTAGAGCATGGCAGTGTTAGTTTCTGATGAGAAGGTTGAGGCCCCGAGAAGTTAACTGACTTGCCGAAGGGAGCAAAGCAAATTAGCAGATAGTTCATACCCGATGTCAACTCCAAGTATCCTTTGGCAGTTTTTTAAAAATCAAATCTATTTTTAACATGTAGATAATTGTCACCATTAAAAATCTTAAAGTTGGCCATGGATTCTGCAGATCCAACCAGAAGCAGTTCAGAAGTGTTTTGAGCAGCCTTATGGTCATAAATGTATCTCTATGTATGAAAAATAAGTTTGTCATCTTATTATAATAGGTGTATTTCCATATGTAAGTTCTACTATGTTTGTTTTAAAACATCAGTGAGATGGTAGTCGTCGCTTTACTATAGATTTCTTAAATTGACAACAGAATAAAACTCTACAAAATTTTGAAATGTTTCTTGTTTTTCTCATTTCTCATGGCAAACATCTGCCGGACACTACAAAGATAAGCAAACAGTATCTCCTGGGTGGAAGCAAACTTATCCTTGTACTGTGCTGTCCAGTGAGATAGCCACCAGCTACATGTGGCAACTGAAACTTCAATTTTAATTAAAATTTAATATTTAAAAATCACATCCTCAAGTATTCAATAGCCACATTGGGCTGATGACTGCCATATTAGATACTTAAGATAAAAACGTTTGTATCAACACAGAAATTATATTGGTTAGTGCCAGCCTAGAATTCATTTTTTTTTTTTAGGAATTCTTGTAGTCAATATACATGTTTCCATTCACTACCTGTCTCTTACACTACCTCTAGAAAAGTTGGACAGTGGTGGCAAGTTTGGGGGAAAGTATTTTAAATGTTCATTTATTCTCTAAATGTTGTTAGCTATTCTGCATAGTTTAATTTTTTTTAAAGGAGAAAAAATGTATTTTCCCCCATCTTTCGAGCATGATTACATGTGTGGAATTCATATCAATTGTCATGTCCTGGCTGCTAAATTTTCTTCAGGTATGCTGAACTTCTGGCAAATGCTCTGTTAATGCTGCCAAAGCTAATGGCAGAAAGGTCCAGTTAATTAAAATCTCTTTACAATGTCATAACATTTGAAATGAACTAGTCTAGACATAAGACAATAGAAGTTATGTTGAATGTATTCTTAATAGCCATTTTCTTTGCCAAGGCCTTCAATTACCTACCTACCTTCGTTCATCCTAACATCTAGGATGGAAAGCCAGATGGGTCAGCTCTAAAGATTGGCCTGGCCTCATGCTTCAGGGCCATTTGCAAGCTCCCCTGCTCCCTTGTAAGCAGTTCAAGGGCGGTGATCAATCCGTCATGGCTTTAGTAGGCCCCGTGGTCCTTCCAGTGATGTCCTGCCAGTACATTTTCTGTATGTCTTATTTGAACATATAAATACATATTTGAGCTGGTCTGCCCTGAAAACCATTCTATCTGAGAGCAGGCTCATAGGGTCCATGGATGTAACTGCTTCAAGTTCTTTCTGTTGTGGAGTAATATCTACCGAGCTGACCGCTAGGATGGTGTTCCTGCCTGGTTATCGGTCCTTTTGGTGAACCTGTGCTGAATTAAATTAGGGACCAATGAAGGAGCCACAAGCTCTCTCAGAGGAAGACTAAAGTGCCACTTATTCTGTTTGATTCACAGGAATAGTAAATCCAGTTTTAAAAGAGAGATGAACTAGGAAAGCTGTAACATACCATAATAAAATTAGAGTGGGTCCAGAAAAGAAATACATGGTTTTTAGTGTCCATGTGTATAACATCTATCACTGAGGCACACGGACATACATTTTCTGTTCTTCTTTTCTATATATTTTATATAAAATAATGTTTCTCTGAGGAATGGGGTATCTTTAAAAATTAAATAGGTCAGTGCATATCTGCTGTGACTTTGCTGGAACAGGTGGGCAGTGGTCCTTTTAAACTATCAAAAGAGTGCCAGTCCCCGGCGAGATCCATCTTCCCTGCCTGTGGTAGGTCTTATTCTTCACATAATGCTCAAGGCGTATTCTGCACAAGGACAATTCTGAAGCTGTCACTCAGTCCAGTTCTTTTCTTTTTTTTTTTTTTTTTTAATTTTTTTTAAATTAAATTTGTTTCTTTCCCAAGTAAATGGATGTTAAATCTGGTGACTTTTTTGCCAGAAACGAGCAGCATCTGTTGTGTCCTGTGGCCTGAGATTATGAGATACCTTAAGGACTGGGGAAAAAGAATTCTTCGTTGCGTCCTGCACTTCCTGTTGCTGGGCATGGAGAGTGTTAATGTCTTATTCCTTCATTTTCTAGATAACAATCAACAGAGAGAGTGGTGAAGACGTGAGTTCCCCCAAACACGGGAAGGAGGACCCAGACAACATGCCCCACGTGGGCGGCAACACTTGGGCTGGCGGAACAGGTTGGTAGCACTGTGTTCTCCTGGGTCGGGCTTCCAGAAACTTCACAAGCCCATGTGGACAAGCACACCCACCCGAGAAGTCTCAGGAACTGTCTTGCCTTCTCTGCCTCCCCCATCAGTCAGCTGGATTGTGCCTTTGCCCTCTGTCCCAGTCTATGTCAAGACACGGAAAAAACCCTGGCATGTGATGTCCTGAAGACTCCGCTACCCTTTGACCTAAGACCATTCCGGCCCTCCCGGGGTTACTTCATCCATCAAAGGGGGATAACAGTATTAACTGCCTCACAAGGTTGTGGTGAGAATTAAATGAGATTATGATTGTAAAGCACTGAGCTCAAGACCTGGCATGAAGAATGGATTCATTAAAAGTGTTAATTCCCGCTTTTAAATTCCATGCCCTTGGGATGGTGCCAGAAATCTACAGTAAATTCTCTCTTGGCCAGCTGACTTTGAAAAGAAATGGTCCTTGTCCTCCACGTCTCGGAAGTGAGTCTGTGGAGGATGCAGGATTTTGAGCTAAGGGAGGAGGTTGCGGGTTGAGCCGATGGCTGGGGTCCATCCCTTCCTCTTGGCTGTCCCACGACAGCATTGTTCCCAAGAACGCTGCCTTCCTCTTTCCTGCACGGCAGCTGGAGCAGACACATCTGCTGGGCTGCAGGAACAGGGCCAGACAGCGTGCGCACCATCTGATCTTATCTCGGCTGTGAGGAGCGCTGGCACCGGCCCCACTCTTCGCCTTCCCTTAAGATGGTCTGTGCCTCTCGGCCTTGACGGCCTCAGGAGGAAATGGGTTTCTGGGCTGGGACAATGTGCTATCAAATAGGCCTGGGGACTTCTTGCATGCCTGCTGTGTTTATTCATCAAGCATCAGCTTTAAAGAAAGGATATTGTTAGAAAATGTCCTTTGATCTGGAAGTTAGTGTCAAGCCAGCAAGATTTCATCCATATGGAATGCATTGTGGACCGAGCTGGCCGGAGTGAGGTTCCCAGCAGTGGGCTACTCTGGAGCAGGGGTTCCTGCTTGTTATTCTGCTTGTGTCCCCCAACTCACATATCTGTCCTGGCTGAAGACCCAAATTTTGCTTCCCCGCCCCAGCCTTGATTTTTCAATTTATCAAGGCTCTGTTGCTTCACCTTCCTTTTCTTTTCCTTCAGAATCGTCTACATTGAACTTAGCTCTGACTCAACAAGTCATTTGATTCCTTTTCTTCTTTTTTTTTCATTTATTAATAGCTTTTTTTTTTATTGAAGTGTAGTCAGTTTACAATGTTACATCAATTTCTGGTGTACAGCTCAATGTTTCAGTCATACGTATACAGACATATATTCCTTTTCATATTCCTTTTCATTCTAAGTGAACTAGGCCAGAAAGAGAACGAAACATACCATATGATGTCACTTATATGTGGAATCTTAAAAAAAAAAAAGAAAAGACACAAATGATTCCTTTTTCATCATCAAAACCCCTCCGTTGCCTTTCTCCCCCTTGTCTTATGAACAGATTTAGGATGCCCAAGATTAGCTTCAAGATTATGCCTTGGAGTCTAGAATCTCTGGCAAACGTTTTCATGTAAGTAGTACAAATTAAAGGCCCTTGGAAGTGGAAGTCATGAAGAACTCTGTCCCCACGCCCTCTCCATCCCAGGATGACTTTCCCAAGGGACCTTCACTTTCCCATGCTGACTATCACTCACACCAGCCCCTAAACAGTTGTGGTCCTTTCCTTCTTCCATCGAAAATGATGTCATCCCAGCACCCGGGAAGTTTAGCTCTCATTCATGATCCACTCATACCTAAGGAGAGCCTCCAGTAGGAAGGGAGTCAGGTCCCAGAAGCGGCTTCTCCACCTCTGTAGCTCCTCGTCCTTGTCCAGGTACCGGTCCCCTCTGCCTGTAACTGTCCCTGGGTGAGAGCCAGGAATCACACATGTCTAAGACAGAATTTTCCATCAGCAATTTCCAAGTAAAAATGAAATAAGATGTGCTCAAATTAAAGGATAAAAAATACTATAATTAATAGGCTGTTCTCACGGTATTTCCCAAAAGGAAATGCCCTACCTGGACTTTGATAAGGGAAGCTATGCATGCTGAGTTCTTGCTTTTGACTTATTACACCAAGTAAGGCTTCAAGGGAGGAAAGAAAAATGTATCATAATTTAACCTGGAAATTAAGCCTGCAAATTTCCACTTTATAAAATATAGAAATGACTCATTGTATGTGCCTGGAAGTTGTCTAAATAATAATAATACGAGCAATCACTTACAGGGCTCTTCCTTTGTGCCAGATACTGTTGTAAGTGTTCCAGCCTTATGACAGTTAAGTGAAGTAAACAATATTAGTATCTCCATTTTACAGATCAAGAGACTGAGACACAGAGAAGTTAAGGAACGTCCCTCAAGGACAGGTGACTCACATTGGAGCCAGGATTCAAACTCAGGCAGTCTGATTTAACCATGCAAGACTGTACTGTACGATACTAGTATGTCATACAAATCCATAAAGTAATTAATATACAATGTTACGCTGCCCCTCCAGTATTAGAGTCTCTTTTAAGTCCCCAAGTTATGTGTGAATGAACAAAAGAAACTGATTTCTAGTATTTTAATTATTATAAAGCAGGAGTAATACTGATAGCCCAGAGGCCAAATCTAGCCAATAAACGTATTTTGGGGATCGACGTAGTGTTTAAAATAATTTGAATTTGAATGTATTTAGACAAGGCAAGTCCTATCTAGTTAGCCAAGTTCTCACTGCTTCTTATAATATTACCCACCTAGTCTTCTAGGAGTTTAATTTTTATTTACAACATAATGTTATACAGTATTACATAACACACATTTGGGTTTACATTGAAAAACTGTTCTGAGGCTGGCAGTGTTTATCTGTTATATATTATTCAAGCTAAAAGTCAAAGTTAGTATAATAATTGGCTTCTGATCTTGGCTAAGCCACTGATATGAAGTCATGAGTAGGTCGCTTAACCTCTTTGAGTATCATTTTTATCATTTGCCAAACAGAGGAAACACTATCTATAGTCTAGCCATCTTTCTCTTTTTTTAAAGGAAAAATGAGGTAACATGTGAGGGGAGAGGAGTGTTATTCATTTAATTAACAAATATATACTAAGTATTTATGATGCTCACGCCACTCCCTTAGGTACAAGGTACAAAGATATATAAAATATAATCCCACTCACCCTGGAGGTGGTGAGAAAAGAAAAATGAGTTTTAAAACATAACAAATAGTGCACAGGAGCGTTGACCCCTGTAAGGCGGAGTCCTCAGATGAGGTGTCGTGGAATTTGGACTGAGCCTTGAAATGGGGGTGGGATTTGGCTGGATGGAGACGAGGGGGACACCCTGTGTTTCCAGAAGAAGGTCTTTGGGATATTTAATGACTAGCTGAGTACAATGAATATGCTTCACAGGACTACCTCCAGAGCCGTGATCTGACTCTCTGTTTTGTGGTTGGGATGAGACTTACAACCTGGGCTCTCACGGTTTCCTCCCAGGGGGAAGAGACACTGCCGGTCTGGGTGGCAAAGGTGGTCCTTACCGGCTGGATGCAGGCCACAAAGTGTACCAGGTCTCCGAGGCTGAGAAAGATGCAGTCCCCGAGGAGGTGAAGAGAGCTGCGAGAGAGATGGGCCAGAAAGCCTTTCAGCAGAGGTGAGTGGTCCCCGGTGCCTCTAGGGGCAGCGTCGGCCGCTGTGGTGAAATGTCACAGTGGACTCTGGGTAGACCCAGACCTGTGTGATTCTCCACCTCACACAGCAACTTAGACCACAAATCCAGGGCCACCTCCCTCTCCGATGGAGACAGTCAAGTGAACAGAATCTCCCACTCTTTCTACTCAGGCTCATTTAAACGTATTGATTACATGTGATCATATAGAGGAAGAAATTGAACACATGAGAAAGTAAAACGAAAAATATTTCTCTTAAGAGAAACTGAAACCCAAATCACCCCATCTACATCTGTTCCTCGGCCACATGCAGAATTCAGATAACTCTACGTGGTGGGCCCTTCCTGCTGTCAGAAGTCTTGTAGATACACATACACATATACACACACACACACACACCCTGCTGAGTGCTGAAGTCACGTGGTCCGGAGGCTGTGCCCTCTGGCAGTGCAGAGAAGGGTAAGGTCAGTGGGCTGATGTGAGGTGAGGCCTGAGATCAGCCGGTATTTGGACATTCCAAGAAGGGAAAACCAAGTGAGCAGAGGCACCAGGGTAGGATAAGCAGAGTGTCTATAATGGAGGAGCCGCTGGAGGTGATGGGGAGTGAGGTTGCCAATCCAGGGGACAGGGTACCAGCTGGGGGTGGTGGGTAGTGAGGTTGACTGCAGAGGCCTTGTCAGTGGGGGGAGGACTTGAAATCTGGGCCGACAAGCCTGTGGCTCTCAGAGATTCTGAACCACTTTGATCAGAACCACCTAAAATAATGAGAAGAAGCCACATGACGCTTTCACTAGACAATCCACGTGTGTTCCTTGGCTAAAAGTGAAAAATGCCAAAGGACCAGCAAGCTCTCTTTCGGGACTGAGGGCATTGGTAGCGGTTTGGGAGACAGATTTACATTGCCGTGCCCTGTGAAGGAGCTGGGTGCAATTCCAGAAAGCATGCTCCAGCGTATGTGAGTTCTGAAATTCCTCCCACAGAGAACATCTGGTGTTGCATTCTGTACTGTGCTTATACGTCCTGCAAGTAAACAGTTCAGAACAATGGGGACAAAAATGCAAGTCCCTCCCGCCACACCCTCAGGAAAGCCTGCGAGCCTTAGGACCCCCGTGCACTCAGCAGGTAGATAAGACAAAAGTGTTAACTCTCAGCCCTTCTGCTGGCTTCCCTGGAGACCTTGAACAATTGATTTATCCTCGCTGGACGTCAGTTTGTTCTTCTGGTGATAGGTGACTTCCCTCCCCTTCCTCTCAGAGGGGTTATGTGGGCAAATAACTATGTTAGGCATGAAAGCAGTTTCAACTTCTCAAAAAAAGATGGGAGGAATTCTATAATGCAAGGTCTCGTTAGAATTAAAATACTGTTCTCCACAGAAAACTAGGCACAGCATTGTAAATCAACTCTACTTCAATAAAATGAAATAAAAATAAAAGATGGCTCTACATTTCATATAAACAAGTAAGCATTTATTTAGGAAAAGAACTGAATAATTAGATACACATCATCCTCTCCTCCCCAATTAATGATTTCCTGTTGTTTCCACACTGCAAACCTCACAAGTCTAGTCTCAATTTTTGTGCAAGTGGACAAATGGCTAGAATACTCCGACACACACGTAGTTCTCAGGGAGGCAGAATGACCTTGAAGTAGTGCTTGGTACAAGTATATATACAACCCCTCCTCCAATTTCCATGGTAGCAGGAAGGAGCCTGGTTTCATTAAGGACCGTTGCCCCACAGGCGAAAGAAGTTTATCTGTGATAAGGCAGTTAAACTTAGTAAAGAGGAAAATTTAGTAGTAAATTTAGTAGGGAGGAAAGAGAAAAAGTGGGGAAGGGAGTAAGTGAGAAGACCACACACCTCTACTAAATGCTGCCGGGAAGAATCTAAATCCAAGTAAAAGAATACCATAAGGTGATCGAAATACAGAGGAGGTGGGCGAGGGGATGGGAAAGGAGAAGGCAAAATAAAAACAGACATGGAAACCCTGAGAAAGACAAGACATAGCCAAACAGACAGAAGAATGGGGCTTTCTACTTTCAGGTTGTAAATACTCCCATCTGATGACTATTCAACTTAGGATGGCTAAATATTTTTCTTAAACTTTTTATCATGAAACTTTTCAAACATAAACAGAAGTAGAGAAAACCATGTAGTGCACCCTGTGGACCTGTCCCTCCAACCTCAAGAAGAAAAATCTGAATCCACTCCCAGTCCCCACCGCTGGGGTATTTTTGAAGCAAATCCAAGGTTGTCTATCTGTTTCTATTCAGATTTCTATCTGAAATATTGAAATGAAATATTTCAGAGCATATCTCTGAAATATTTTATTTTAAAAAATTAAAACAATATTATTATCATGTCTTTAAAAAGTAATAATTCCTCACTGTCATCTAATAATTAGCTTTAAAGCTATTTTGCAACTCTAGACACAGGCAGAATGAGGTCAAGTTCCCCCATGTATACTTTTATAGCACCCTGTGCCTTTTCTCCATTGTTCTTATCACTCTATCCCGTTATGTAATTATTTGTGTGAATAGTTGATTCTTCTCCACTGCAAGTTCCTTGAGGGCAGGGTGTCTTGCCCTCTAGTATTTCCCCGGTATCTACACCCAGAACCTGGTACGTGGCAAGCACTTGGTACGTATTTGTGGAATGAATAATACACACATGAGCACAAGCAATGGTATCACCCTTTAATACTCAATTCTGAGACTGGCTAAAACCAGACTGACAGCCAGACCTCTCCATCACCCAAGAGATCCACCAAATTGCCTTGAAGATGGCTTCTTGACATTATCAACATAATAGCATTTAGTTAACATTCATTTGTATCTGGATTGCTGGTTCCTATATATCAAGAATCAATTAACTCAGGAAGAATAACAGAGGTAGACAAGTATAAGACATGCATAAAGCAGAACAGAAACATTAAACCAATAAAACGTGAGTGAAACCGACGGCGAGGTACTTTTACACACTCAGGAAAGCGTTTGAGGTGGGCACCAGCTGTGGAAATTGTACCCACTACCATTTGCAAAACTAATCAGCCTCAAACAGTAGATCTCAGCCTATGTTTGTTTTCTTCATAACTGATCCAAAATTATAGTATTTAAGTCTGACCTATACGAAAAAGTAAAATGAGAACGAAAATTCTCAGACTCTTACGTAACAGTAAATACACCCTTTAAGGATACACTGTGCCAACAAAATGCAGTTAGTCCACATAGATTACTAGGATGTGGAGCAGCTGTGCCCTGCAGTTGATCAGGGTTAAAGCAGCAGAAAGACATATTTTCAGCTAGTTTTGTGGGCTTGAGAGCATTAGCACTGGGAGGCTTGTCTGATCCAGAGGCTAAAATTTCCTATTTCCTTTCCCCACTCCCTGCCTCGGTCTTCATCTTTCAGAATGTTATCAGCTTTGAACACCTTGTAGGTGATCTTTCTGAAAGCTGACCCAACTTGGAATATGATTTCCAGATTTCTTCATAATTAGAACAGCATGTGGTATGTTTTGGATGCAATGTGATCGCACCAGAGGCAGCCCTGTAACTGGACCTAATTCTCATCTCTCTGCAAAGATGAGAGGTCTTACCAGCTGCCTGGCTCCTTGCTTGATATGTGTGTGTGTGTGGGTGTGGGTGTGGGTGTGAGTGCATTTTCCCACTGCTAAGGACTAGCTGTGTCTACACACTTTGTCTAATCTCCCTTCTTTGGAAAAGTACTCATCTCCCTTCTTCGGGAGAAAGCATACTGGCCCCCCAGGGATGAAGAGAGTGGAAGCATATTCTGTAGAATTCATTGTACCAGCTTCTGTACAATGATGCTTGAAGCTTGAGACATAACTTAATCTAATGAAACTTCATAGAGAGATTTAAGAGATTGCCCAAACTAAACATAAGCGGTATTGTTAGGAGGTCAAGTCCTGTACACATATTCCCTTTTGTCCTTCAGAGCAGAGAGTTAATTAGATGTAGAAGGACACCTTGGCATGTCACCTTGGGAAACGACCATTCACGTATCATTAACCTTTCAGGTCTTTATCTTTTGATAGCCAGCGTTATCAAAGTTCCATCCAACAGCGTTTATCGTGTGCCACTGCGTATCAGGCATTGTACTGGTTCTGGAGACTCTAAGAAAAAATGGGACATGTTCCTTCCCCAAGAGGATTAGAAGAGAGAGTATCAGAGAGCATCACATGTAGTAAAGGTATTTTTCATTAACTTTTTGGCTCAGGTGTCCACACACGTACACACACCTGTGTGTAAACATGCATTTTTGTCTGCTGGATCTCAATGTAAAGGATATTTCCTACTGTGGAAAATAAAGTTTGAAAAACACTATGATAGCACAAAATAGATATATGTATTAAAAGCGATAAAGTGCATAGGTTCCATTGTAGGTATCTGTAGAAGATACGTGAAAGAGAATGATCATGGAGGGATCAAGCAAGACTTCCTAGGATGTGGCCTTGAGCTGGGTCTTGACCCTCGAGTTGGCGTTAGGCAACCCAGCCAGGTGGTAGGGCCAGAATTGCACGTCTGCTCCGTGGGAGTCAAAGCCTAACGTGATTCCAATAAGCCTCTAGTGCTGTGCCCTGAGATGGATGGATTCTTCCCAGTGCCCGGCCCGACAGGGAAGAATAGAGGCCATTCATCCTCTCTGAGCATTTGTGGTTTCTGTTCCAGCCCAAGGCAGTAGAAATATACTCTCGGTAAGCGTTTCAGCTCTGCACCTGGGATCCCTCCCTCTGACATTGCATGCTTGCACGCGCGTGCGTGCACACACACACACACACACACACACAGAGCAGTGTAGAAGACTGTGGTATGGTTAGGCTTTTGAGATATGCATTCACCATTCCCTGTCCTGGTATCAGCACCCTTTCCATTCATAGAAGTTTCTAGGAATGTGTGATTAAATTAGTGTATTATGGACACGATGCTACAAAACCATCTACTTATGATTAAAGATCCTGCGTTTTCAATAATTCTGAGTCTTATTTGTATTTCAGTCATTCATCTCAGTTTATTTGGAGCATCTGTTCTGCTCAGTATCATGCTAGGCACCGGGCAGATAAAGATGAGAAAGACCGAAGGAGCAAAGAGTCCAGCTGGGGAGACAGGAAGCAGACACAACTAGAGCACAGGTAGCAACCGCTCCGATAGACATAAGCATGAAATGATATGAGAGCACAGGAGACAGACCTGAAGATCAGAGCAGGCTTCCTGGAGGAGGTGATCATTGATTTGAGCTCTGAAGAGTTTGTGGGAGTTAGTAGGCAAAGAAGCAGGGAAAGGCACTCTGGATGGGAGAGAAGCCCAGGCAGGGCTCAAAGGCCCTGGGCGCATGGTGTGTTCAGCAAACTGTGAGTGCACTGACGGGGCTGTAGCAGAAGGAAATAATGAAAAACGATAAAAGGAAACACTATACTGGCAGGATAGAATTTCAAAGCTACAATAATATTAAAACACAACTATCCTAACAAAAACACACAGTCGGCAATTTCAGAAAACTCTTGAATTTTTTACGTAGCAACACATTTATTTGCATTCTTTGGGTCTGAACTGTTACCCTGGTCGACCAAATTAGATGTCCTGGATCTTAAAAAGCAAGCCATGGGATCTCTCAAGGAATCTGCCACATGAACAGACCATGTGCCAGCATCACGGCACGCCTCTGGGATATAGCAACAGTGTGCTCCAGGGCTGACTCAGACAGGCTCATGTGAGCCAACCACGTACATTTCTTTCTAACTCAGGGCTCAGGGGCCTCACTATTGGTAGCTTAAAATCGATCACCAGGGAAATCAGCAAACACTACAAATCAGGGCTTCTTTACCCCTGCAGGGTGACTTGTTAACCATTTTGCAGCACATCACTGTACACACAATCCTCTCTTTTGAAACTTTCACCGGAGACATCACTTCTTGCTTTTTCTCCCCAAAAGCAAGAGTTACCAAGGAGTTTGCTACAGGGCTGGCAGTAGATGAACGGAAGTTAAAGACCCACATGGACGTGATTTCAGCTGCTGTCTTTTTCACCCTCTGATTTTAGGTTAAAAGAGATCCAGATGAGTGAATATGATGCTGCAACCTACGAAAGGTTTTCAGGTGCTGTTCGACGGCAGGTGCACTCCCTCCGAATTATCCTGGATAATTTACAGGTAATCAACATTTATGGACCAAGAAAATAATCTAGGCCACCTCACCTTTCCTTCTGTCCAGGAAGCAGTCATGTGACCAGCAGCCCTAAAAGGCATCAGACTCCCCGATTTCCCTCATATAGACCTATGAGCATCTCACCTCTACTAGAAGTCCACAAGTAGAATTCTCTTCCTACAAATCATTCTATTGTGAATGACTCTCCAGGCAACGAGGGGAGCATTTTGAATCATCCAGGCTGAGCATCCTCGATGCACCCTGGCCCCTCTTCCTCCGGCCCCCACATTGCCAGCCTCTTTGCAGTTTCACAGCCTGGCCCCCTCTGAACTAGTTAATGTTACTGTTGCCCATAAAAAAATACTAAGATGCTTTAATATTTCTTAAGCAAAGATTTGTTATGTGGAGATTTTACACTTGAGATCGTGTTCTGACCACTTTGCACAGGTAATTAAGGAAGGGCTAAGCATTCTCTAAAATCACAAATGACATAAGATCGCTTTGCCTGGAGAGAGAAGCCTCATTTCGGGGGAGAAGGGGCAGGGCTAGGAGCCCAGCTGTGACATGCTTCACTCTGCTCTGGAATCTTCGGTTCCTTTCCTTGAGTGTTTGAGGTCAATTGCTTTCAGTCATGCCCCTTCCCTCTTTGGTGCCTGATTTTGGTGGTTCTTTTGAGGGGATATTTTATTATTATTTGCTAGTTATTGGAGGTAGGTTTTCATGATGTACTTTTTAAAAACTTTGTATTTTTTTTTCTTGAAATATAGTCAGTTCACAATGTTGTTCAATATCTGGTGTACAGCACAATGCTTCAGTCATACATGAACATACATGTATTCATTTTCATTTTCATATTTCTTTCACCATAAGTTACTTCATGATGCACATTTAATCCACCATCTTAACTTCAAACTGAGAAAGTCTCATTTTTAAAAAGCTCTAAACTGCATCAAGAGATTAGGAAAAGTTTCATCATTTCCAAAGGGAAAGGTCTTCGTAATGATTAACGAGATGCCTAATTTCAAAATCTATGAAATGTAAGACTTAAGCTGTTTGCTTTTTTAAAAAAAATTCATATGCAGTTATTTAAGATAAAACACCTCAAGACTTAATGCAAACTATGTAAACAACATAACGTTGAATGATTGACTTTTCTTCCATAGTCACTCGCTTGGCAAGTGCTCATTGCCCTAGGCATTGAAGGCAGCTTCTGGGTGGGCTCTGAGCTCCAGGGCAGGGCAGTAAGCGAATAAGAGCCAAAAGTGGGTGGTTCACGGGAAATGAGGGTCATGGGAGATGGTGCTTATATACGACTGAAGAATGAGTATGGTTCTGTCATTCATTCATTTCTTAAGTTCATGATGCACACCAGGCATTAGAAATAGAAAAATCAAATGCAGCCCCTGTCCTCAAAGAAGGAACTTAAAGAAGATAAATACTCAGTTTCCTAAGTTCTGCAGAGAAGTACGTGCATGAATGAGCTGATGAATGAGAAGAGGCTTCACAGAGGATGTAATGCTTGAGTTCACTCTTGAAAGATGCTGAGGAAGTTTCCAGGCAGTTGAGAAATCAAGGCATTCCAGACAGAGGACGCAGCACGTACAGGTGCATGGAGGCATGGGAGAGCACAGTGAGTTCTGAGAAGGGCGTTTTGTTCCATGTGACTAAGACCATGTACATGGTGGCAGATGGTGCAAGGGAGAAGGCTGGCCCAGTCGTGAGGACCAGCTCGTGACTGGCCCTGGATGCCATGAGAACATTGCACAAACAGGCCATTGGAGGATTCCCAGTAGTAGAAGGGATGCAAAAATACACTTTTAATTGAAGGAATCAGAATCCTTATCTGCTATTAGTTAATGTCTTGATTGGTATTCACTGGGCACAAGGCTATAGTTACTTTTACAAACATCTTTGCATTAAATCCGCACATCAACCCTTTAAGATAAATGACATTATATTTATAAGATCAGCCAAAGGAAGAAAAATCAGACCCACTACTATGACTTCTTAAAGTAGGGACAAATTAAGCCTGGGTGAGAATTAGGGTTAACGTTAAGGAATGACTCTTCTGCTAAACACCTCAGCGATGAGACCAGTATCAGACAACCACTTCCAGTTTTGCTTCCAGCTTTCAAAGAGAGACATGAAAGGAAACTATGAAGGACTCAAGGAAAAGCAACAAATAAGATTAAATAGATGGAAAAGAAGAAATTGGCACCCCAAAAAACCATAAAGGGATTGGGATTAATAACTTTCTAAATATCCTCAAATAGTGTAAATAATTATCTCAGGGAAGTTACCATTCTTTCTTCCTCTGGAAATCTGAAAAAGAGAAAATAGGCTTAAATCATAGCAAGAAAGAGTTTTAAAATATAAGAAAGGAAATAAAAGTGATTTAATCCTTAAATGAGTACCTAAAAAGGATGTGGAACGTCCATCTCTAGAAATCTTTACAAATAACACCAGTGTTTTAATAATAGCAAGCATTTATTGAGCAATTACCATGCCTTACATTATTAGCATCATCATCAAGATCTCTTCCATCATCATCATCATTATCATCAAAATCATTATCACTTAGTGGCTAATTGTGCCAGCTGTGGAGCCAGACAGCCTGGGTTCTGTAAAATGGGAAAAACAGATAACTGGGCAGCTATTAAGATGAACGAAGATGATACATGTAAACCATTGAAAAGAATGCCTAGCATATAGCATTCTCTACAGAAGCACTGGCTGCACCATTCCCTTCATTGCACTTGCTAATATTCATCAGCTGGACTGCAGGCCAGGTACCCAGTCAGGTACTTTACATTCATTGTGCTCGTTAATCCTTACAACCACCAGTCAGTATTATTTTCTACATTTGATAGATGAAGAAACTGAGACACAGATGTCATCTCAACTTTTAGTGAGGGAACTAAGGATTAGAAAGATGACGTAGCTTGTCCTAGGTCCCTGTGGCTGGTAAACCAGATGTCTGAGCCCAAAGCTCAGGTCTCTATTACCTGTTAGGCCTGTTACCTTCTTCCAACTCAACAATTCTGTGAAAAGCTTAATTCTTACATATACTCTTATGACATTTTGCACTATTATCCAAATGCAAACCCAGACTCCTCATCTGGTGTTAGTTAATGTCTTGATTGGTATTCACTGGGCACTAGGCTATAGTAACTTTTATAAACATCATTGCATTTAATCCTGACATCAACCCTTTAAAATAAATGACATTATATGTACAAGATCAGCCAAAGAAAGAAAAGGCAAACCCACTACTGTGACTTCTTAAAGTATTTTTAAGTGTTTCCCTAACTGAATCTTTGTTTTTAAGCCATAGAGGTGTTATGTTCAAGCGGCCCTTCTACTTCTCAATTTAGAAAGATAATGCCAGTTGAAAGCACAGCTACTGACCAAGGATAGGCAGGGCCTCATGTGGAATATGTCTTCAGATTGCAGCCAGAACAAGACAGCCTTGATGTGGTCCCCTTTGGGCATCTCCTGCCAGTCCTGTGTGGCTCTGATTGACTAATAACGTCCAGCTATTTTGAGGTTGTTGAGTAATCCCAGTAACCATGGGTGTTTCCTTGGTGAACAAAGTCTGGCCAGGGCGTAGCAGATCATCACTTGAGGTGATTTCTCAAAGCCCAGCTGCAGGCCCACGCACTGGTTCCGGGCGGCTGGGCGGAGGTCTGAGGAAAGGGAATGTCATTGCCGTTTATGTTAACATGGCTTCAGCATATGCCTCTGATGCGTCACGTGTCACTCTTTTCAATTAAGACAGCTATTGGGGGTGGGGAGGGTATAGCTCAGTGGCAAAGTGCGTGCTTAGCATGCCTGAGGTCCTGGGTTCAATCCCCAGTACCTCCATTAAAAATAAATAAATAAACTTAATTACCTCTCTCCACTGCCCCAACAAAGAGGCAGCTGTCACCAGTTACCTTCCTTTGTTTCTTGACCGGATTCTTCACACAATACCATAGAGTCTTGGCTATCAGAGCCTTTATGAAGCAATGGCAAGAATTTTCTTATTAGAATAGTAGATAACTTCAGTTAGACTTGGTTTAGAATCTGAATCTCTGATTATAGCTTTCCCTAACAAAAGAAGCTGTCCATTCCTACAAAAAGCCACTGATTTTAATCATATCTTCTCTCCAGTGTTTTTTTCTAATCTACAATCAGTCATTTCATCCTCAGGCTAAACTTAATTAGCCTTTCTCTGATTGCTTTGCCTAGCATGGTGTCTCCATGAGCCAACAGTTATGTTCGTTTTTTTCCCCTTTAGTGGTTCAAAATGAGCTTGTGTTCAGATAAACGGTGTTTTTGAACACACTGACCTGTGACATGCACTGTGATGGGCACTGAGGTCACAGAGGTTAATAAGATATTGTCCCCGCACTCAACAAAGGTTGAAGTCTCAGGGGCGGGAAGACAGGCACCGTCACTGATCATTTCAGTTTAATATGTAAGCGTCTTGGTGGAAGGATGAATTGAACACAGTGGATGCCCAGAGGAAAGGGCTTCTAGGATAGACTTTGAAGGAAAGGATCCATGACGTGGGTCTTGAAAGACTCATGGGTATTAACCAAAGGAGGGTGAAAATAGTGCCTGCCCAGCAGGGGGCGCAGCATAGACGAAAGCCTGACACCGCGGTCTCAGGTGTGAGCCGAGGGCCCACCAAAGGCAGGGGCACCACTCAGTGTGAAATGCAGAAGCATTTGAGGCTGGGAGGCAGGCAGGTGCCAGGTAAGGGACTTTATTGTAAGCCCCATTTTGCTGTATGTAAAAATTGGAAAGCGTTTCCCTATTCCTTTTACTTAGTCTGTAATAACTGTATTTCACCCAGTGGACAGTAACTGAATATCTATTTTGCCTAAGGGTTCTTGACCTCAACGATTAACCTTCTAGTAAAGAAGACGTGTGTATAGTTGTAACAGAAGCCACAATACAGTAAATGCCACAGAAAGGTTTTTAACAAGGTGCTATGGTTATGTAGACAGATGTGTGAGCAGCTTCTAGGCTGGTCAGTTAGGGAAAGACTCACAAAGGGAAGGTCATTTGAGCTGGACCATGAAGGATGAGTATGGTTTTACTGGCAACTCTTCTAAGGATGCGGGTGGAAAGACAGTCTTGACCAGAGCTTTTCAAACCATCTGTGGAGAAGGACCATGTTTGTTTTTTCTTTCAATTAATCACAGACTAACACTTTTATAAAATAAACTGGAAATGAATTACTGGAAAGAAAATATACAAAAATAATACACAAAATCCAAGCCTATATGATTTAATATTAGATTCAACAAACATAAAAGTACTTGATCAAATTGCCATAAAAGTTTCTAAATCCTGACTGTCAATTTCTGTTCCTTATTTCATCATGGACCACTAACAGGTATTTACACACCAAAGCCAGTCTGTGTACCTCTGGTCTAGACAGAAGAAACCACTGAGCAGAGGACAGTGACTTGAATACAAGGCTGTTTAGAGAATGACAAATAGTCCCGGTGACTAGAGTTCAGAGCTTTGGGATAGGCTTGTGGGCAGGGAGGGTAGTAGGAGAGATAACTAGAGAGACGGTGAATCCATGCTGACTGTCCTTTATCATCAGTGAGGAGCATGGCCATGACTGAGAAAGGCAGTGTTGTGGTTTTATTTTCTCTAGAGAGTTTCACAGCCGTGGAGAGAGAAAGTATCAGGGAAGAGAGAGGTGGAAGCCAGGAAATCAAATCATAAAATTACTTCAGTTATTCAGGTCAAGTTATCCCAACCAGGATAACTGAAATGAAAATAGGAAAAATGGAACAGTATGGAGGTAGGACAAGAAGACGGTGACTGATGGAACATGGGGCAAGGGGGATGGTGAGGTTTTCAAGCCCTAGAGGCCAGAAACAAGGACCATAGGAAGAGGAGAGACTTGTGGAGAAAGCAAATGTTTGGTTTGGACACCTATGAAAAAATGTCAAGCATTGAAGATTCTAAGATGTGACTCTGGAGTACAGGATAGGTTTGCATATCTGTGTAGATATGTCTATTTTTATGGTCGTCTGTGTAGACGTACAGCCCAAGTCAAGAGGGGAGATGTGTGGACAAAGATGAGAGTGCAGAGCAAAGAGAGGGAAAGGTGGAGACAGCCCTGTCAAGGAATGTCTGCATTTCCAAGGAGAACAATGAAATGCTAGTTACTCTTTCTTAGCACAGGAATGGCTCATCACTCAGTGGAGGGCATCAGTGGCCATGAGAGGACAACTTCAACCGAGTACAGCCAAGAAATAAAGACCTGACTTCCAGGCTGCATGAGCAAAGGCTTTGCCAGATTACCATTAAAATGATTAAAATAGAGATAAACAAAAAAGACCTACCATATAGCACAGGGAACTATGTTCCATATCTTGTATTAACCTATAATGAAAAAAAAAATATATATATGTATAACTGAATCACTATGCTGTACACCAGAAACTAACACAACATTGAAAAATCAACTATATTTCAATTTTTTAACTCAAAAAAATGATTAAAATAGTAAAGAGCTGTAAACAGTGAAAAACCCATGTGACAAGAAATTAGGGAAGAGTGCTAGGACATATAGGAAGCTCTGAAGAGTTTTTGCTAAATGTAGTGCAGTGTGACCCCTATGAGTAATAGTACCAAAGACAACTCAAACCTTCCTAAGAAAAAACATTACTAGCAGGTCAGTCCTTGAGACCCAACAGAAATCGTATCAACATCTCTTACTTGGAGAGGCAGGGGGTAAAAGAGGGAGCCCTAGACTGGGGAGGAGCAGACCACCTGACCTCCATTCTGTCACTGCCAACAGCAGCATCTGAAAGCATCCGCCCTGGGGAGGGGTGGGTGTGGGGAGGTCTAGGTTTCCTGCAGTGGCGTAAAATGACAAGCAGAAAGCTGGAAGAGGAATAACATGGGGAAAGGGATCAGACCAGCCTCAACATATACGTGGCTTGACAACTAGACCAAACAAATGCCAAATGGCCTCATTGCAGTGGCTTTTCCAAACAAAATAAGAAATGATGTGGAGATGACGTTCTCATGCTGTGACTGTCCACGGTCCCGGCGCCTTCCCTGCAGAGCTCTGAAGCTCATGGTATAGCTTTGCTTCAACTGCTAGCACCAGTCTAAAATCTTCCAGGAGAATTCTAATGGTAACAAGGCAGGGAATCCATCCAATCTGTTGCTGGACAGTTTTGAACAGTCATCATTCAATAGAAAGGAACCCCCCCAAAATTAAATGAGATGTGATCTGTGAAATTATTCTACAGTGAGGCAGAAGATAAAGCATTCAAGATATCGAGGAAGAAAATGCTGGTTGACTAGAATATTTTCTTCAGAAAACACCAAATTTTTAGAAAACATCTGTTTTGAACATTCTCAGAGTTCAAAGAAACATTAAGTCTATAAAATAAGACATGAATTTAAAAGGATCTGGCTAAGAAGCAAGCAGAAATAATAAGGGAGTTGAATGCAATAAGGAAAGATTATAATTATTTTAGCAAACTAAAAATGCAATGCCAAAACTGAAATCTACATTAAAAGTAGAAAGAACAGACTCAATCCAGTCTCAAGTCTAAGTACTAATGTGAATGGAAAACTGGAAGTGTTGTCCCATACTGTAGATGTAAAAATCATAAGAAAGCCGGTCAATAAAAACAGAGCAGAGAGCTCACATACAGAACCATGAGCCATCCCAACAAGCAGACCAGGACTTACTTAGTCACGGTGAGTGCTCAGTAAATACATGCTGAATGAACCAACGATGTTCCCGAAGAGGCCACCGAAATTTAGCACGTATGAGCAATAAGCCAAGTAATAGCAATGAGAAAACTGTACTCAGCTGAGGACAGCCCTGCGTCTATGGATCAAAAGCACTTTACTGCAGACTGAAAATTAAGGAGCTATAGGAGATGTTAGTTGGAGCTCAATAACATTTAATAACATACTACCCCAGAGTAACATTTTCTTCTCAAGTTGAAATGGAGCATTCAGCAAGACAGATCGTTTGTTGGACCAGGAAATGTGAAGTTACAGGACATCTAATTTTTAAAAAAGAACTTCACTGAGTACCAGGCAAAATTAAGGAAAAGAGATAAGCATCTCACCACAGCTTCATGGAATTTAACATTTCAGAAACAAAGAAAATATCCTTAAAGCATGCAAGCAGACAAAAAAATCAACTGTTGTCCGAGAAAGAAAAATTCATCCGATGTTAGTTGTCCCTGGAACACTGAATGCCAGAAGCCTGTGAAACTATCTGCAGGATTTGGGAGGGGGCAGGCACAGTTGTGACCCTAGTTGTGACTCGACTCAGCCAAAGTACCAAGGTGACAGAAAGACATTTTCAGATATTCAGAGACTTAAAATTCGTGTCACTTAAGTATTCTTTTTGAAAATAATTTTGAAGTAAATGTGTATACACACATGTGCCCACACAGACATCTATACATAAGTATGTATAAATATTCCAGCCAGTTAAGAGAGGAATCGGGGGTGGGGGTTTAGCTAAGCAGTAGAGCGCATGCTTACTCCATTAAAAAAAGATAATAATAATAAATAAATAAACCTAATTACCCCTTCAAAAAAATTTTTTTAAAAAGAGAGGAATCAAATTCCTCAAGATTGGGAAACTCGTGGTATAAAAGGATCACTAATGAGCATTGGAAGCAGTTAAACACAGAATCAGGTCTCAATAATTGTGGTAAGTATATTTAAAAGAAAATTCAGATATCAAGAATAATGCTTTTTAAAGATATATGGTATAAAATATAGTAAATTTTAAAATAATAAACAGGGCTTCAATTCCCATATTATTTCAAAAATTAAACAAAATGCAAGAAATTGATATAGAGAAATAAAAGAAGCAAAAAGTGTGATAATACATATTATGTACAAGAGAGACAAATATGATTTCATTCCTGAAAATAGAGAAATTGAAGTTAAGCCAGATTTTTTAAAAACTTAATCATGCCGGTATTTTTTCATATATTTCTTGCAAATTACAACACGTTTTTATAAATATTCTTGATTACTGTGTGGAGAGGGGACTGTTGGGGGAATAAGAGTAAAAGTGGGGACGGGGGGGCAGGTGGGAGGCTATTGCAATGGTCCCAGCAGGAGGAAATGACGATTGAACCTGGGAAGATATGGACACAATAAGAGACGATCAGATACCCCTGGAAGTTGAGAGGCTTTGCCGGTGGACTAGGTGTGAGATGTGAGGGAAGGGGAAGTCAAGATGATGCCCAGCTACGTGGCCTAAACAGCTGAAAGAGTGGGGTTGCCCATTGCCTTTTGCTGAGAGGAGAACTTGGAGACAGGGGGAGCTGGGACCTAGGGCTCAGTTTTAAACTAAGTTTGCTACTTGTTAGAACTAAGATGCCTGTTATACGTGCACACTGATATGTGTGGTTCCCAGCTCCTTTGAAGTGCAAAATATCTAACTCCTGAAAGAAAGATGTGAAATTGTTCATAAAAAATAATTGTTGGTGGAGAGGGTCTAGCTAAGCGGTAGAGTGTGTGCTTAGCATGCACGAGGTCCTGGTTCAATCCTCAGCACCTCCATTAAAAAATAATAATAAAATAAAAAATAATAAATAAACATAAAAATTTTAAAACCTAGTTACCTCCCCCTAAAAAAACAAAAACTAATTGTAAAATGACATTAAGTTGTCATGCAAAGTAATAATTTAGTTCCATATCAGCATCCAGGAGTACAAATTCTTCTAAGGAGAACTGTGTTTTTATTGCAATGAGGTGTTACTTCAAGAAACAGGAAATTCCTTAACACAGGAAGAGTCTGTATCTGCCCCTTTTTTGGCAATACTGCTTTACCATTTAGAACAGCTAGCAACCCAACAGGTATTTACTAGAATATTTTTCACTATGTCAAAACATCAAGAACCACAAAGAAAAAGTTTTTGTTTCCACTGATTTATAATTTGTTATTCTATAAATACTATACAGAAGTTTACGTTAATCCAGCATATTTTTTTTGTTTGAATGGTACAAATTAATAGCAAAAAAAAAGCTTTACTCTGTGGAATGGATGTGCTTTCTATAGAAATGTCTATTTAAATCTTTCTAATCTTTTCGTTAGATTCTGAAGGAATAATAGAAGATTGGCTTCCTTGTAGAGTTTATCGAAAAAGGAAGTCTTGATAAACCATAACCCAAATAAGTGAAAGTTTTTAAGTTAGTCAGAATACTTTCAGTGCTGAAATTACAAGACAGAGTATCTCAAACCACAAGGTAATTGGTTTTTGTCAGGTTTGTTCCTCCTAGTGTCCTCACTGCTATGGATGTGTGTTTGTGTGTGTGTGTGTGTGTGTGTGTGTGTGTGTGTGTGTGCGCGCGCGCGCTTTCTGGTTAACCAAATCATTTCCCAGAAAATGAATTAACCAGAATACATCATCCTCTGAGCATTTCAGTTAGTCTAAGTGTTCTTAACATAAAAGTAATAAAACTATGTTTCTTTTTTAGAAAATCTATAACTTTTTACTAGTGAAACCTACCTTCATATGTAATGAATTCTTATTAGTATGGACTTATTACATAATACAAAACGGGCATATTTACAAGAATACTTTTCTTCATGCAATAGGAATATATAATAAAGAACATGTTTGCCCTTTGTATTTAGATACAGTAGGAACTTACTATTTAAAGAAGTATTTCAATGAGCCCCATAAAATACACAGTCCCAAATAATCAATATTTCTATTCCAGCCCTCAGGAAATTTTTAAAGAGCTCCCCCTCCAGCCCATTGCCTCCAAGAGCACCCACTTTGAAAGGCCTCTTCCTGTTCTGAGTTTCCAGGTATCAGTGGGCTAGCTCAGGACAGCTGATAAACTATCTGTTCATATTTATCTGCAAGTTATATACTGAATGAATAGTGCTACTATTATAAAAAATGTCTTTGTGCCCAATAGTTCTAGATCAGAAGGCTTGTAGATACTTTGACTTCTCAAAAACAGAAACTACTAATTCATGTTCCTAAAAATATCAGTGACACATAGAACCAAAAGTAATTCATTTATCCACAAATAAAAATTAAGAAGTGAATGTACGCCCACCAGAATGGCTAAAATTAGAAGAAAAAAAAAGAAGCAGCTGTCAATATCAAGTGTCTCTAAAGATGGGAGCAGAGGAAACCCTCATACACTGCTCGTGGGAATATAAATTGGGAAAAACACTTTGGAAACCTGTTTTGCAGTATCTCCTAAAGCCAAGAGTATCCAGGATTTCCACCCAACAGAAATACACGCATACCTGCTTCAGAAGACATGTGGCATTACTCACAATAGCCCCAAAGTGGAAACAATGCAGCAGTAGACTAGATAAATTGTGACATATGGTCAAAATGACACTACTGAACATTGTTACAGCAGAGACAGAGAATAAAGCCCTGCTGAACCCAACAGCATCAGTGCCACTCGTGGGAATGATGTTGCACCAAGGAAGCCAGATAGAAAAGACTACATACTGTGTGATTCCATTTTATGAAATTGGAAAACAGGCAAACCTAATCTGTGGTGATAGAAGTCAGGCAGCGGGGGTTTCCTTTGGCAGGGGCCGGGTCAAGTCCAGAAGAGGCCCCAGGAAGTTGGGGAGATGCAGGTGTTACAAGGGTGTGTTCACTTTTAAAGTTCACTGACTCGACACTTAAGATTTATGTACTTTATTACAAGTATGCTATATGTAAATTTTAAAAGTTGGGAGGAGTGGGTATAGCTCAGTGGTAGAGTGCATGCTTAGCATGCACGAGGTCCTGGGTTCAATCCCGAGTACCTCCATAAAAAATAAATACATACGTAGGCACATGAAAAAATGCTCAATATCACTAATTATCAGAGAAATGCAAATCAAAACTACAATGAGGTATCACCTCACACCAGTCAGAATGGCCATTATTCAAAATTCCACAAATGACAAATGCTGGAGAGGCTGTGGAGAAAAGGGAGCCCGCCTACACTGCTGGTGGAAATGCAGGTTGGTGCAGCCACTGTGGAAAACAGTATGGAGATTTCTCAAAAGACTAAGA
This sequence comes from Camelus bactrianus, assembly GCF_048773025.1. Classification (NCBI taxonomy): domain Eukaryota; kingdom Metazoa; phylum Chordata; class Mammalia; order Artiodactyla; family Camelidae; genus Camelus; species Camelus bactrianus. The sequence continues at coordinate 20,946,946 of NC_133552.1, forward strand.
ATAGACTTACCATATGACCCAGGAATCACACTCCTGGGCATAAATCCAGAAGGAACCCTACTTCAAAATGACACCTGCACCCCAATGTTCATAGCAGCACTACAATAGCCAAGACATGGAAACAGCCTAACTGTCTATCAACAGATGACTGGATAAAGAAGGTGTGGTATATTTATACAATGGAATACTACTCAGCCATAAAAACTGACAACATAACGCCATTTGCAGCAACATGAATGTTCCTGGAGAATGTCATTCTAAGTGAAGTAAGCCAGAAAGAGAAAGAAAAATACCATACGAGATGGCTCATATGTGGAATCTAAAAAAAAAAACAAAAACAAAACAGAAATACAAAACAGAAACAGACTGATAGAATACAAATTTGTGGTTGCCATGGGGCAGAGGGTGGGAAGGGACAGACTGGGATTTCAAAATGTAGAATAGATAAACAAGATTATACTGTATAGCACAGGCAAATATATACAAGATCTTATGGTAGCTCACAGCAAAAAAAAATGTGACAATGAATTTATGTATGTTCATGTATAACTGAAAAATTGTGCTCTACACTGGAATTTGACACAACAATGTAAATTGACTATAACTCAATTTAAAAAAAGTTTAAAAAATAAATAAATACATAAGTAAATAAACCTAATTATTTTTTTAAGTTGACCCACAAAAAGGGGAAACATTTATTAGAAAAAGCATATCCCTTCTCTCGCTCTGACCCCAAATTTTATTAAGTCTTTTCCTTTTGTTGGCATACAAAACAGAAACAGAGTCTTCAAGCTAGAGAGTTACCTTAAAAGATAATCAAACATAAGAAAAGAATCAAACTAGCATATGAAAATTAAGATCTAAGATCCCTAGGTTCTTACATGATGGTGAATCCAGAGAGAGCGGACAAACATAATATTCTAAGGGAAAAGTATTTTGTAACACTGTAACCCCCTTACCTAGGGCACTAATATGCCTGCTAAAAAGGACCCCCTTTTTTTTATCGTTTTTACTAATTATGAGCATGGACCCCACAGAAGTCCGCAGTGCTGCTAGGCTGGCTTTGACGGTCCTCACTGGGTCCTGGCTCCATTGTTCTTCACTCAGACCTGTCTGCTCAACGTCCCCAAATTCACACCACATGGAATTCCCTCCTTGCGTTTTTAGTTTGTGACAGACTGATTGATATCTGCGCTCTGACACTGATCTGAATAGATGTCAATAACACAGGATTTTGCGAACCTCTCGTAAGGAGTTAACTTGTTCTCTTCATAGTCTTGAAGGACTGCCTGTTAATAAATTAGCTCTGGCTGTTAGCTTAGCTGGCCAGCAGCATTTCTATCTCACAAGCCTCCTGAGGAATATTGAAGACAAAATTCTTCTGGTAAATGATAAATGTACTAGTATAGGAATATCTAAAATAGCAACATTACTCCAGATTGCTTTACTACAGTCAGATCTTTATAAATACAATTAGAGGGTAATCCACTAAATAATTACACTTGGGTAATAATACTCCTGTCTGATTGTCATAAAGCAGGCAGCTGTCTGTGGTATTCTGTGGCAATCTTAAATTTAAATCTTAGGAGGATAAAACAGCCTAATGGACTGCTTTCCAGGGTACGGCATTTAGTAAACTTTATCACTTTTGTTACAGTGATATGATCATTTGTTTGTTTCTGTGGTTTTACTTAATTATGTCTGTATGCTTATTAATGTAGTTTTTAGATAGCTTTCAAAAATATATATCCATACCATAAGCATTCATGTGTTGATATAAATGGTGAATCCTATTAACAGTTCTAATGTCCTGAATGTTTCTAATATAATTGTTCTTAGTATTTCTTAGATCTGGCTCTATGTCAATTTAGAGAACAATCTGAATTGCTAAGACTCTTGGACAGCTGTTTAGGAGATTTTTAGTATCCCCAAAACTCCTGATCGAAAAATGAAAGCTTTTCACCAAGTTATAAATCTGCTAGGTTCTAGATGTTTGGCGCTTTCTTTTAAGTGTTGATGTTGTGGCAGAAAGATGGGGAAGTTTGGAAAGCAAAGCATGTTTCCTGTAACTAATTATCCACCCAAGTCTCTCAAAATGCTTACCATCAACAGCAAACTAGCTTAAAGCAAACTCCATTAAAAAATGTCAAAATAGACAAGGAATGAATTGGTTTCCTAAGCAGTTATGTTCCCCATAATTTGTTGCATTTAGCAGGCAATTCACCTATTTCTGTTATTGACGAATAGATTTACTAGTGAAAAAACACTTTTCTTCAAAGTCACTTTTTAGCATCCTTAATGAACATATTTTTGGAAGCTTTCAAATCGGAGACAATTCCCAGTTATTTAAGAAAATACTCCTGTCCTTAGTATTTTGATATAATTAAGAAGAGGTGAAGGGTGAAAAAAAAATAGTTGGGAATTCCCCTTAATACTAGTGATTTTATTATTAAGTATAGACTGCTACTCACTGACACAGCGCCCCCTCAGTTTGAAGATGAGACTGTAAAGACCCAGGCATCTCAATTACTTGCCCCAAGTGAGCCAAGACTAGAATCTTCATATGCTAGTCCTAGTCTGATGCTTTTTCTGCCATGATTCGAGGCATGGCCTGTGACCTGAGGTCCACTATGCACACGTTCTCCTAACAAACACAAACCCAGGTTCCACCTCGCAGATCGTCTTCCCTTTGTAGGTCTCATTGGAAGTGTGGTCACTTCTGCAGCAAAGAATCTTGCTTCACTTCTGGTATGTTTGCATCCTGCACTCCATTTCTTTACTCATTATTCTTATGCTTTATTGTACTGTAATGTCTTTGAATTCGTTTTAAATAATAATTAGAAATCGTAACTCAAATTAAAAGTCAATTGTCTGTGCTGCCAATGGAAGTAATTCAATGAGTGGTACCTGCTATGCTCAGCCAAGGTCATATGTGTGGCCTCTAGGAATGACAGCCAGGTCACAAGTAAACCCTCTGCCTGTTACCTTGGTTTCTTTTGCCATCAATTATAAGGTATATTCCATTTGCAGAAACACCAAAATATGAGGGAAGGGTGTAGAATTATTAGAATTTTAGCATTTTATATTTCCTCTATGGTGAGATGGTGGGGGGTTAAATTTATTTTTACTACAATGGTAATCTGCATTACAAACTATAATAAATTACTTAATCTGTGGCCATTGCAATGGTTCTTTACCGGGTGAAAGTTTCACTGGTTAATAAAACCATGTAGCAACTAGTGGACTTGAGTAAGAAGTCCTCAAGGTCATTGCCTTGTCAGTGTGTTGATGGAACCTTTGAAAATCAGTGCTTAATGATAACAGTGGCACCACTGTTACATAACATGTTATATAATCGAGTTCCAGTTGTAATCCTGTGTTAGATTAGATACTGGATTAGAACTGGAGAAACCAACTTCCAAGCCACTGCTGCTGACTGCTGCTACCACCTTCTCTTCAACTCTCTGCAGTGCTTATTTTCCCAGTCTAGACTAGTCTGTGAGAGTCTGTCCTCATCTACGAAAGGACTCAGGAGCAGTGCTCTGCGGTTTGGTACCTCCAAGAGTCATAGAATCTCAGAGTTAAAAGGTACCTAAATGATCATCCACAGTTGTGTTTCCCAGCACAGTGTATCCTGGAAGCCTGAGGAACTGTCCACTCCAGATGTCAGGAATGACAGGGAAGAAGAGATGAGAGCTAGGTCCCAATCATATCGCGGGGAGGGAGCCTGAGAAGGAAAGCACTGCATGATGGAGCTTGTCTGTCTGATCCACAGCTCAGTGGGAAAGGATTCTAGAAGATTCTGCCCACCCCTTCCTCCTGTCACCCTCAGCTGTATATCTTATAGAGTTATGTGAGTGCGTTGAGCTATGCTCCAGTGAGTTCCTTTGTCCTGTAAGATCATGGGGCTCTTACCAAGATTATACATCAGGAAAGCGCATACTTCCAAAGGGCACACACCTGGCAATTCCTGAAATTAACTGCCCACCAAATTTAAGATCTTTATGCTGGTAGCTTAGGAGTTTCTCTAATTCACGTTCATATTAATATATCTGTATTCAAATGTGGTATTTTTTGCACCTGTTTGCAGCAAGGCTAACAGGAACAGGAAAACAATACACATAGTACTACACAGAGTTGTGTTGTGTGGAGCGTCTTTGTATAGTGATTGTTCTGCCCTTAAAGTAGACACTGGCTGCCTGAAACTTGGCTTTGTATTTTCAGTGACAGTGCTGTCATACAACCACCAGCAATGAAACAGTGATGGAAATGTGCTTAAATTAATGTGAACTTAGCTGTCCATAATGTGTCTCGGCTGATAATAATGGTAATAATAATAATTCCAGCTAACATAGATTGTCAGGCTCTCTCAGCCAATTCCATGTAGTATCTCAATTAATTGTCACAGTAACTCATTGAAGTAGAAGCTATTGTTGTATTCATGTTAGAAATGAGGACAATGAAATGTGGATAGGTTAAATAACTTGCTTGAGGTCAGATATCTGATCTGATGGTGAAGGAAGGATTGGAGCCCGGCTGTCTGACGCCAGAGCACGTAATCTTAGCTACTACTGTAGTTTGAGTGCATAAAAGTATTTTAGCGTTTTTTCCCACTTCTTAATCCTCAGCTGTAGTAGGCCTGTGCCTTGATTGGGATATTATAACTCTTTATCGTTTAACTATCATCTTAGTCCACCTGACATAGTTTTACATCATTGCAGGCAAGTATTATGTAAAAATATCTTTAGAAAAGTAATTCGGGGGGAAAGGTGTAGCTCAATGGTAGAGTGTGCTTAGCTTGCACGAGGTCCTGGGTTCAATCCCCAGTACCTCCATTAAAAATAAATAAATAAACCCAATTACCCTCCCCAATAAATAAATTAATTAATTAAATAGTGCAAAAAAATGTTCCTTAAAAATTTAAAAAAGAAAAGTAATTGAGAAGATTTCTGAATACAGACGATCAGGGCAACAGTAGAGAACAAAATGTTCACCTACTGCTGTTCTCAGCTCTTTCCACTTGTGCTGTAAGTCACAGAGAACTTGAGTAACAGTTTCTCCAAAAGGAAGAGTTCTGAAGATCACGTTTTCCCTGTGCCTGCAGACGGTGTTAACAAGTTCAAGCTGATTATTTTGTTCCCTAATAAATTTTCTCTGAGAACCGTGACAGAAAAGCCACAAGAAATGCCACCACCGTTAATTTCCAGATTTTGCCTGTTTCTCCAGAGGTTCATTTGCATACCATTTCCCTACTCATGTGTGCTGTGCATTCATTTTATCATTCCATATGTTAAAACACTTATAATTGACAAAATCTCCACAAAGGGCCTTTATTTGTCAGCAGAGCAGAAACCAGTCCATTTATGAAAACTGTGTTCCTGCATAACCATCGCTTGTTGAAAAGATCCCTGGTGTGTTTCCTGTTATTCATGCATAAAATGTGTCAGGGATCCTGCAGAACTCATTACAAAAAGGCTTTGTGTTTGTGTCATTGTAGGCTAAAGGTAAAGAGAGACAGTGGCTAAGACACCAAGCTACTGGGGAACTAGACGATGCCAAGATCATTGATGGTCTGACTGGAGAAAAAGCCATCTACAAACGCCGGGGTGAGCTGGAGCCACAGGTGAGCCCTGGTGCACTAGGCGCCTGGGTCTGCAGTTGGGTCTTCTATACAGGCAGATGCTTTCTTGAGTTGTTGTCTTTGTCAGAACACCATCAACCCTAAATATGGCAACCAAGGAAAGCATTATGTTTTTTTAAACTAGGGAAAAAATAAACATAAATATTATACTGTTTATTGTATGAGTCAAGATCCCACTGTGAGTCAAGAAACACCAGGCACACTCAAAGTGAGCAATTTAGGGAACAGTTAATAAGAACAGTTAATAAGAAGACTATTTATAAAAGTAAGGGTGAGGTTTAGAAAATCAAAAAACAGACAGTGTGGTATCCCAGCAGCAAGGATCTGACCCAACTCTACGTCTAAAAGGGGAGAGGAGAGAGCACTTATTGGAACCCAGGGAAAACAGTTTTTGGAGAGGGCTGCCTGCCAGGAGCCATGCCCTTCAGTAGCCAGAGAGCCCACCCATGGGCCACAGCACAGAAGAGGCTGAAAGAACAAAGAACCCATCGTCACCCTTGGATCTCCTGCCAGGGCCGCCCATCAGCGGAGCCCACTGGAAGCCAGCAGCCGGGAGAGAAGCCAGTGCAGTGACACAGATCAGCTCCTAGGACATCGAGCAGGGTGCCCTGGAGGGAAAACCAAAGACATGTGGTGTCTGTGAATCCCAGAGGGTGTTGCGAGTGAAAACACTAGAGCAATCTTGGTGGGTTTCTATTGTTCGGTTAAAGATCTGTGTCCATCCTGTAACTGGAAAAATGCTTAGAAAACAAGGAATTTGCTCTGAAATAATTCTAATTATAGTGTGTAAAGTTTTAGACAGCCATAATATTAAAATATTTGCGATACCATGGCAATAAGGGGAAATACGGAACCTCTTTGAGGCTCTGTGACTTCTGTGTCCCTGAATAACCAGAATTGGTGAGTGGCCACTGTGAGCTGGGGGTGCAGCGACTGGTGGAGGGAAGAGAGCCGCGTACTCCGTCTAAATGTTGATTTGGAGAGGATCCTTTAGTAGTTGTGGGAGTTCTTCTTTCTGTGTCATTGGTATGAGTCATCAGCTGCTTCCTTTAGTGACTCATCGTGGTCCACAAATGTGTGTAGATACATTTGAAATTGTGAGTTGTCATAGAAGTGTATGCGGCACTGTTCTTCATTTAGGCAGCCTCAGCGAACTTTTAAGAAATATACTGAATTTGCCGCCAACAACCATTACACTCTAATGCCACCAGCAATTTTCTTGAAGCTCCTAACTCTGCTCATTAGTTTTCATACATGTCACCAAGTGTGTAGTAACAGACTAATCTGGAATTTTTCTTCTTTTTTTCTTTGTAAGTAAAACCGACAAGCATACTTTCATTTTTAATCCCGCAAATTGGCGGGCCTGAGTCCAACATCAGGCCACAACTCAGAAGAGTTTCCCGTTTTAATTGACTGTTACTGCTAGACGGCAGTTCGATGCCACTTGCGTGGCTTTAACCGCCAGGAAAAGTGAAGAGAAGTAGCAATTCAGTAACAGGAAGGAGGAGGAAACTGAAAGCTTCTTAAAGACAAAGGACCCTGAAGAAAAATTTTCCTTCAGCTCTTTGCCAGACCACCCCTGCCTCCCCCTACCCCTCACATTACCTTGTTTTAGGAATCGGACCTCTCTTGCAGACTGTGTGGGAAATGATTTTCAGGTCACTGCAGAGCCAGTACAAGTCAAATTGCTGTGGGCTTCCAGAATAACTCCATCATGCTAGAGTAACTGACTCTAAGACGTGATGTGAAATTGACACGTGGGAGGTTATATCCTGCCAGATTATTATTTTTAAGACAACATCGGTGGGAGGGTATAGAGCTCAGTGGTAAAGCACGTGCTTAGCATGCACGAGGTCAAAATTTCCATCACTAGTACCTCCGTTAAAAAAATTAACATAAATAAATGAACATAATTACCTCCCCCCTCCAGGAAAAAAAAAACGAACATCAGCCTCAGGAAGGGAGTTTTACTAGACTAAGTTGGTGCTTAAAAGGACCATATTCCAAAAGGAAATCTTTCCCACATGGCCCCACTACCAGCACGAGTCTGAAATTCCATATACTGAAATGTAATCAGTAGACGCCTCCCTGCCTGCCAGGGCAGCCGGTGCAGGGCCGAGCCCACCGCTGATCCGCCAGCCTCATGGCCCGTACTCCAGAGCCCGTGCAAGCCCCCCCGAACAGTGGCCAGTGATGGTTTTCTGTTGTCCCTCCCTCAGCTGGGCAGCCCCCAACAGAAACCCAAGCGCCTGCGCCTGGTGGTGGATGTATCCGGCAGCATGTACCGCTTCAACGGCGTGGACGGCCGGCTGGAGCGCTCGATGGAAGCCGTGTGTATGGTCATGGAGGCCTTCGAGAACTATGAGGAGAAGTTCAAGGTAATGGCATGAGCTGAGGAGGATGGGAGCCATCCCAGCCCACACTTGCCCAGAGTCGGCCCGAGTTAGGGCATGAGGCCGAAACCTTCATCTTAACAGCTCATGTGTCAGCACCAAGAAAGTCAGCCTTTGGTCTTATCTGCTCTAATAATCAGAAAATGATAAGACCATCATTTAAAACCTATTTATAACAGAAGAAAGCACTGCACTTCCCAAGTTATATGATGTTAGCTATGATGGGAGGTGGGGAACAGTTACATAGAAGGACCAGAAGTCTCTCCCCAGATTTCTCAGAGCCACTGTCCTCATCCCAGTTCCTCCCCTCAACCCATTCTTGCCCCATCACCAGCCAGGCGGCTTCTCAAGGTTGGAGTATGCCCTCAAAGTGCGCTGTCCCCAGCATGGCTTTGCCTCTCCACAGGTCGAGGGTCACACTGTAACAGACGTCTGTCCAGCTGATGGGAAGGGCCTACCCTGGGAGGAATGCGGCTTCCCATTTAAACGACATCCATTTTGCTATTCCCAGTTTGCCCTTCCTCATCCTTCTGAGGTCTGAACTGAGAAGGGATGCCCCGCAGCACGTGTGACTGCCCAAGATGAGCCCATCAATCCGCCTTAATCAGCCACAGGGGCCCCGCACTCCTGGTCTTGACCAGAGCACATGACCTTGAACACAGTCACATGCCGTGTCATTATTATCAAAAGTTCAGTTGAGAGGAAGTGTGTACTCGCAGATGTGTGTCATGAGTACTCAGCCCACCCGTGCATATTCTAGACCACATTGGGCATCAAACACGTCCTGCAGAAATAGGCAGTCTCAGATCATCATCCAGTTTGACATCCCACCTGCACCTCAGGATTGCTGTCCTGAGTTGTGTCTATGCATCTTGATGGATACAGTGAGACAGAGATCGTGAAAGCCATCACTTCATTTACTCTGGGCCCACTTTTGAGGCTCCCAGAGTCCCTTGCATGAAGCTGGCCATGAGAGATTCCTTTTAGAATTAAGAGGTAGGAAAGAGGCCGCTCTAGTCAGTGCGTGCTGCTGAGGGGCGGGTTCCCCGGCTGTGCATGAGTACAGGATACAAATGCAAATAGGATATGAACTTGCACCCTGGGGAGTAGCGTTTCCCCTTGTGATTCATGAAGACCACGGATCTTCATGACTCCCTGTTGGATTTAGTTGCCAGGATGCTCAGAGCTAAAATCCAAGCCCTGCTGAGCCAACTCTGTCATGTCTTTCGGTTTACAGACTAGTGTTCAGTGTTTTCCTTCCCTTGACCCTCCCTCCCTTCAGATAAGTTTTTCTTGATTTTGGATTTTATTTTTTACTTTTTTGTTTTATGGGTTTCATATTTTTTAATGTTTTAGATCCTTCTAGTATGAGGTGAAGTATCATTTTCTTAAATCACTTCGACCACTGATCAGCAGTGGATGGCTAGACAGCCAGTGCCATCAGTGTAAATCCCATGTGACATTTTGAAACCTTTGGGTTCTGCTAATGTTTATATCAGCCCATTCACCTCTCTTGTGGATCTTGAAGGTCAAGGCATCTCAGATCCCTCAGCTTGAGTTACATGAAGATTTTAACCCATCAAAGACCACGGCAAACTTACCACTATTAAAATTAGCATAGTCGTAGGTACTCCTAGGATGAAATTTTCAGTTAGGAAGATCTCTGTATCTTTGAGAGCAGAGCTGCTGTTATGTGAAGCTATTTTGTCTAGGTCTTTAGAAAGATTTATTAGAAGTTCACTCAGAAATTGGTTGACAGAGCTCCCTGGGACTGGGTAAAGGATGAGACAGAGGGCAGGAGGTGGCGAAGCTGACAGGGAGTTGGGAGAGCTCCCCCACCAGAGCCTGCGGGAAGATGGTGTGGTTGTCACGGAGCGTGTTCAATGTTTCACTGCATATCACCCGCAGGGAGACATATAGAGAGATTCATATTTGTCCAGTTCTCATTGCTGAAAGTCTGTCATCTGGAAGAAGGATTAGTAATAACGGAAATGTTGCACAAAAAAAAAATAATGTCAAGGCAATCAGCATTTCACAAGATGTCATTTTGTTTTGTTTCTAACTGATAGTTAGACACCAAATTATTGCCATCTGACCTGCTGCATTTCAACTGAATTCAACAAAATCACAAATACGGGTTGAACACTTGCTAAGAGCAGAGTGCTCCTCTAGGTACACGGTTCCCTGCCATCCTTGAGCTTGTAGCCTCGTGAGGGAGACAGAGAAACCAATTGTGATAGAAAACTCAGTGAGGAGGCTGCAGTCACAAAGGTTCAACAAAGCATGCCTCTCAGACGCCCCGTAGGGGCCCCTTCCCCCGAGCAGTATTTGGTTGATAGCCTCCCCGACTGCCCCAACTGCCCTCCAGCTTCATCTGCAAAACCACAGAAATACTGATAAGAGACTGTAGTAATATGTAAAACTGACAAATCCAGTGAAAGTACAGCAAAACACCAAGATAAAATAACTTTTTTCAAGGCTTGAAGTAGCCTCATTATTTTTTTTTTTTAAATTTTGGGTTTTTTTCAGTGGGGTAATACTTCATTTTGTATGCTATTTGATTTTTCACAGGAAGTACTTGAAGGGTTTTGGTTTTTCTTGTGCTTACACTCACTGCATTCACTACATACAATTTGTTTAGAACTTTTTTGGAAGCATAGAAAGTCTTACAAAACTTGTGCATTTAAATCTTTCCAACAAAAGGAGAAAAGCCTTAAGACTTCACCAAACAAGCTCTTTGAGGAAAAGTGGTACTTAGATGAGTGTCTGGAGGGACAGGGAAGGAGAGACAGGACAGGGAAGGACGGTGAGTCTGGTTCCTGCAACATTCCCCATTATGGACGTAGCCGTCAGAGCTGGGGTCACCTCGCAGGTCATTCCCTCCAGTTTCCTCACTCCTCAGACAGGAAACCGAGACCCAGAAACATTAAGCCCTTGGCCCAAAGTCGGAAGGCTGGTTGGAGACAGAGAAGAATGGAGCCCAGGACTCTTCTTCCTTCTGTTTTCCCTTTTATGTTTTGTTTTTCAACTTTCCCCTTTATTTCCCAGGTTTTTTTTTTCTTTTGAAAATTTTTAAATCTACAAAAAAGTTGAAAGAACTGTAAAATGAACACCCACGGGCCTTCACTTAGATTCACCAAGTGATACTATTTTCCCCTTGTTTGTTTCGTGTTTCTCTCTAAATATTTACTCTTTCCTCCTCTCTGATCCATTGGAAAGTAGGTTACAACTATCATCATACTTTATGTCTAAAGACTTTATTATGCTTCTCCTAAGAGTAAGGATGTTCCCTAATTTGACCTCAATACCATTATCACGTCTAAGAAAATTATCAAAAATGTCATAATATCTTATAATATCCAATCCACATTCACTTTTCCCAGCGATCCCAAAGGCTTATAACCCTGGGCTATGCATAGAATATAAACTATCCTAACAGTTTCTACTTATTTTTCCCCATATACTCTGGGATCCGGTCAATGTCCTCACCTTGTTTTTGGTTGGAGTGCCTTGTTAGCCTCTTCTCACCTGTGACAGCCTTTCCCCCCACTACCATTGCACTTTCCATGACGGTCACTCTCCTGAGTCCAGATTGTTTGTCTGGTAGCCTCCCCCTCATCCTGGATCTGTCTGGCTGCTGTCTCATTGTGCCCTTGACCTTGTCCCAACATCCTCTCTATTTCCACAGCTCCTAACAGGCTTTCTCCCGACAGCAGATACACTGGAGACGTCGTGTAATCTTCCCACCACCCCTGCCGACATCACCACGATTCTGAGTGGCCGCAGGCTACCCAGTCCCTGCTGAGTGGGGCTGGCCAGGTCTCCCTCGTGGAGGGTGGGCAGGTGGTGGGAGGGAGCCTACTGACACTCTGAGAAGTGGCAGTGCACCATTCACTCTGTTCTGTATCTTTACACAGTATGATCGTACTCAACTCATTTAATCTCTCTGTACTTTCATTCTCTCATTTGTGAAGGAGGCACAAGGACTAGGGACACCTAACCGAAGTGTGTCACTTACTCCACCGGGATAAGATGATGCACGAACAAGTGACAGTTCTAGGAGCTCTTAGTGGAAAACTTACATTCCACAGCCCCCCGTGGCATCCCGTGTGTGACTTTAGGAATTCAGTCATGTGCCCTGAGACTTCTCACTTCCCCAGTTCCAGACAGTTCTTAATGTTATCTTCCTGCAATATTCCCTTCTTTGTAAAGGTATCTAGTCTGCATTTGCTTTGAAACCGTCAGAAGCCACTGGCGTGGCCCAGAGAGCTGGACTCTTCCCTAAAATCTCTCTTGGCATCAGCTTTGTATTTTCTTTGGCTTGGGCTCAACCCCTAGGCTATGGGTCATTGGAGTCCAAGTCCAGAAGGCTCATTTGGAGTCAGCCTCCACTTTTATTCCACCTTGGCGTGACTCATGCCAAACCACAGGGGCCCTTGAGCAAGAATTACTGAGAAGGGAAGGTAATTCAGTGGCAGAACACATTTCAAAGGCATCTGGAGTTTTTTAAGTTTCTCATAATTGTTCTACCAACTGAATTCCACTGTTCTCAGAAACAGCATTTACAGTAGGCTTGAGATAGAAGCAGCATTATTTGCCAATAATCAGCATAAAGTCCTCTAATCTTATAATCAGCAACATTTTTAATGGTCACGTAGCACGTACCCACTGGCGTGAAAAGTGGAATGGTAACGGTCCTGCGAACCAGTTCATTTAAGGCAGGAAGCTTTTTTTTTCCTTTACCTTCATTCCAGTTTTTCCCTCTTGACTTCTTCAAACCCCTAGGAATGTTTTCACTGTAACCTTAAAGTGGACCTCCTTTTCAAAAGCTGTTAATGGCTTATTTTTTTCTTCAGAGTATTCAATGACATCACAAGTTAGGTGACTGTTTCTCCACTGAGCACCCAAGTGGGTGACACCAGAAAACAGAGTTATTGAGTTATGGAGAAGTTGGACTTTGAAAAAATAAAGCCTCAAATTTATTGTTTCTATGGAGACATAGGAGCCATATTCTAAGCCATGGGTCCCTAACAGTGTAAAAGGAGCCCTTGAAGGACGTTGGAGGGCGAAGGTCAGTGGGCAGTGCTTTTTACCCCTTCCAGCCTCCATCGCCAGTTCAACCAAAATAATTCTTCGTATTTTGATATTGCATGATGTTTCACAATCCGGGATTTTGTGCAATATTTCATTTGGAGAAAGAGTTCCACTACCTAAAATTAAAAAATTTAGAATTAGGAAGCCACTATTCTAGGGCCAATGCTGGATTGTTATTGCTCATAGACTCCGAGGGTTTTGTCTTTGGAAAAGGCTTCATCAGTCCTCAGTTAGATTTAGATGATTCACTCCCTTGACAAAAAGAAACAAGGCATAGGTGTTCCTACAACTAAGTAGAGTGGACTTTTTCTTTCCATTTCTTGGGTGTGCCATTGAATTTTCATAGCGCCTTGGGAGCAGAAATCATCTTAGAAGTTATTTTCACCAACCTCTTTGTTTTAAGATGAGAAAATCAAGATCCAGAGAGGGTAAGTACTTTGCCCAAAATCACACAGCTGGACTGTAAAAAGCCAGGATGTCTGACTTTCTCTTCAGGGCCTTTCCTTAGATCATGTTTTATCCCTTTTTCTTGCAGCCATCTTATTTCTGCCCAATCAGTGTATTTACAAAACTATAATTTAGGAGCAAATGTACTATTTGCGCAAAGTACTCTATCTTCTCTTACCCTTAGCATGTCATCATCCAAAGGAGGTATAACAGACAATACTTTTCTCAAAGATATCTTGGTCAGAATGGCTGGGTAAACTCCCAGAAGGATGTGGGAAGATAGAATTCACAAACCAGCATGTGCTGGGAAAATTCCTTCAATCAAAAACTTAGTTCAGTATCTGTAATTCACCTTTTCCTGATGCCTCGGGAATGTTTCACACATTTAGAAGTGGAAAACCATCATCCTGTCAGGCTCAGGCTTGGAATAAATTCTTATTGCTACTTGGAGGTAGGACCAAAGAAGGGTGTGCAGACTTCTCTGAATCCATTCAAAGTTAAACAAGAATTCAGAATTGACCCAATTGTTGATGTGGAAGTATCGGCTAAACCAACCATTCAAAAATCTTACGTAGAAATTAGGAAGTAGCGGAGGGGAGAGGGACTAGTTAGGGAGTGGTTATCTCTGTGCAGTAAAAACATTGGATTTAGAGCCAGAGCACCTTGGTTTGGATTCCACCTCTGCCAACACTAGATCTCTGACCTTTAGAAAGTCTGTTCATCTCTCCAACCATCAGTTTCTTAATTTGGGAAATGATGTTAATAATTCCCACCCCGAAGGTGTGAAGAGAATCAAAATGAAATGAAATACAGAGAAGCACTTTGTAAACCATAAAGAACAGTACAAATGTTGACATTATGCTCATTACATGGATTGTCCTATCCTTTCAGTGACCCTCTGAGGGTTGGTGAAACAGAGATTACCCCTACTTGTCAGAAAGGTTAAGTGATTTACAAGCATACAGTGTTAAAGGTCATCTAAACCAGCATTATTTACAGGGTAGAAACAAGATTTGAAGGGGTTAGGTGACTTGCCTTAGGTCAAAAAGCTTGTTAATGTCAGAGCTAAGCCTAGAATCCTTGACCTTCAGGACGTTGTTCTCTTCAGTTGACTTCTGTATGAAGAGAGGTTAACTAACTAATACTACAGACTGTTGACTAACAACCTAGAGTTCTGTGGCCACACCTCTTGACCTTTTAAATCATACATTTATCTTCTAACCCTTTGCCGCCTGCTGTCAGCAATGCCACCTGAGAATGGTGTATTTGTATGTCTGGAAGGAGATTAGAATTTCACACATCATCAGCATTCCAAAAAAATGATTATCCTTCCCAACAGAAATTTAAACAGAAATATTTTCATGAAAATGCTAATAGCTCTTTGTTCTAAGCAAAGCTGTCTTTGCCGTCGAAGTATTTTAAATCATCCTTCTAATTGGATGAAAAATCTTTGTGTCTTGGACCAAAACTCAGCACTTGTTTTCATTTGTCATACCTTTTTCTAAATGAATGAGGTTTTCAAAAGAAAATTTAGCAAAAGGGCATTTAAACAAGTTTCTAAAGCAGGAAAGTATTAGAATTGGTCTTTGCTGGTTGCGGTTTTTCTTTACTGCTGTGGTGTAATATTTATGTTGGATGTTAAATATGAAACTCCACAGAGATTCAGGGATGCTCTGAAAAGTGGAAAAATCATGATCAGAAAAATGCTGAGCTACTCAGAAAAAGTTATGCTCTAGATGTTAGGTGGTTGATAAGGACAGCGCGGTTCTTGTTTAGTGACTCCTGTGACCCGTCCCTAGAAGCTTGCTTGGACCCTGTCGGGTCTGATGTGACAGTGGTCACAGCAGGACCTAGGCTGGGTGAATGGCAGAATCCGGAGTTAGAAACAGAAATGGAGACGTTGATATACTTTTTCCTTTAACCCAGACAGTTTTGAGGACTAGCAAATTACTCTCTGTAAAATGTGTTGGGATCCTTGGGGAGCAGATACTAGATAATTATAATCCAGAAGGATTGTTTTTAATGGAAGCTTCAAATGATCTACAGTAACACTGGGGAATGCTCCCATTTGGATGGATTTTGAATTCCTCTCTTGCATTTTATTTACTTTGGGCACAGCAGACTCCCCAAGCCCATCTGGAAGATGAGAGCCAGAGCCTGCAAACCATTTTATAAGCCTGATCCTGTCCTTTAGATGTGTCTTCTCAGCCTTTGCTGTACTAATGAGGCACAGATAAAGGGAGATCCTTCTGCAGATTGCACTTTCCTTACCACATATTGGGGGGGGAGGAGAAGAGGGAAAAAAGGAGGGAAGAAGATAGGGAGGTCTGCAACCTACCTCACTTTAACTCCTTTGCCTGAAATAAGTGTAGGATGCTTTTTTCTCTTGGGCAGAAAATTAAATATAGACGATAGGTACGTAGACTCACGGAATGATAGATGGGTTTGGGACTGAAATGTTTCTGGAGTGTTGAATCTATCAGTATCTCTTTTTGATAAAGAGCATCCAACAACTCATTTGACTGCTGTTTAATAATCAACTAACAACTTTTTTCCCTTTGTGGTAACCGGTTAGGTCGACCCTGTAAGCAGACCACATGGTCAAATATTTATTTATACAGTGTCATCTGTTGTCATCTGATTAGTAAGAACTTTAACCATCAGTCAAAAAGGAAAAGTTTAATACATTCATAGCCCTCTCACCTCAGGCAAGTAAGAGAAACCCACTTCCGTTTCAAGGAGCTGATCTTATCCCCTCATGTGCAAGATGGCCGTTCTGTAGGATGGCCCTGGTCAGCTCGTAGGGTTCCAGAAGCAGTTGTGCAGCTGTGCTGAGTTACACTAACCATGAGCATCAAGGAGAATGGTGACTGATGACCTTGGGGCATCCGAATCACTGGTGACCTTTAGGGGGACAATTGCAGTGAAATGTTTGTGGTATAAGAAAGAGAAAGAGAAAGAGATTCTGATGCCCAGGGCCATCTCGGTTAGGATGCTTCTGCCATCACTCTCTCCCAGGCTTCTTCACTCCTCCCTGTGTCTTTCTCCCATCCCCTCCCCAGGGAGGATGCTCCCCAGGGCTCTGTTGAAGGGGTCCACTTCTCCTTTCTCTCTACGCATTTGCCCTTCACAGTTGCACTTTCCCCTCCTGGGGATGACAGCCACGTCTCTGATGACATGAAATAGATTTCTTCTCTGATGCCCCCCGGCCAAACGCACAATTCCAGCATGTCTGAAATGGAACACATCTTCCACAAATTACCCAACTACCTTCTGACTTTTTATTTTTGCCTAAAAATCATCTTAACAGGAATTTTTCTATTTTTCATTTTAAATATAATGGTTTCAGTTGTGTGATGGGTTGGGTTTTTTTGTCAGCTAGCTCAGGCTAGCCACCAATTCTCACATGAGTGCCCAGAGGAAAAAAAAAAGCCTTCCAGCTTCCAAACAGCTTATTTGTAAAAGAATGTAGCCCACATGGGAAAGGAAAGCTTCTTAACGCTTCAACTTGCCTGCCAACTCTCTTAAAGCATTTTGGCAATAAACACACCAGGCACACTCATAGATACTAAAATGCATTAATATGAATAAGATACAGCCCTGCCTTCAAAGGACTCACCAGTTAAAAAGGAATAGACATGAAAAGAAATCATTGCATTCCTCCTCAACACCTAAAGTACTGTTCTGCACATGGTAGATGTTCAAAAGACAGTTACTGATTGATGGTCCATTGGTGATTCTTAAGCCTTTTGACCCATGACACTCCAAGTAATCCCTAAAATTTTGCCCTAGACCTAAAACAGAGAATTTTCTTTGCAGACTCCGCAGTTGCCCAGACACCATGAGGTCTATTCTAATCTTTATATCGGCATCACAAAAATTCTTAGAGGGAGGTGGGAGGGGAGAAGGGAATTTGGGGGGCAAACCCCACGATTGCAGAGAACCATTTTGGCCCAGTTATAGTTGCCTCAGTTCCCAAGCTTCTTTCCAGATCCTGTAAAAATGCTGCACCCTACTCTCAGCTCCAGCCTTTCCTCATCAGGCAGGACTGCATTGTATGCATCGTGTGCATTATAAGACAGAGAATTTAAAAGGTGTTTCTTAAACTGAAAGATTTATCTCATGCATTTTTAAATAGAAAAGCAGATTATAAAATCACATGGTCGACGTTAATCCATTTTAGTTAAAATTGACGTTGATGCAGATGTACATGTGTATGAACGTGCAACCTCTTACACATAATTGAAAAGAAATTAAAACATAGGAACTTATACAAGAAAAAACATTAATGGGGTGGATATAGCTCAGTAGTAGAGTGTGTGCTTAGCATGCACGAGACCCTGCCCTGGTTCAATCCCCAGTACCTCCATTAAAAAAAATACATACATATATATAATTACCCCCCCAATAAATAAATAAACAAACAAACAAACAAACAAACAAACAAATTAAACATTAACAGACATTATCTTTGAGTAATGGTATCATGGATAATTTTACTTTTTTTGTGCTTTTCTGGAATTTCTACAGAGCGTATGTTTCAGTTTTGTGTTCAGAAAAAATAGATATGTATTAGTTTTCTATTGCTATGTAACAAATTACCATAAACATAGCTTCTTCAAGTAATCCCTGTTTATTAAGTCATAATTCTATAGTTCAGAAGTCCAGGCAGGCTCAGCTGGGTTCTCTGCTTAGGGTCTCATGAGGCTGAAATCAGGATGTCAGCGAGGCTGGGCTCTTACCTGAAGGCTCTGGGCAGGGATCTGCTTCCAAGCCAACTCAGATTGTTGGCAGAATTTGGTTCCTTGCAGTTGAGGAACTGAGGTCCCTGTTTCAGTCCATGCTGGCTCTCTGGCAAGGTCACTGCTACACGTGACTCTTGGGGCCTTGCCCTGTGGTCCCGGCCATCTTAGCCACATGTCAAATCACCCCACACTTCAGATCTCACTGTCTTTCCCTTCTACTAGCAGCCAGAAAAAAACTCTACTGTTTAAAGGTGTGGGTGATTAAATCAGGTCCACCCAGATAGTCTCTGTTTTGATCAACTCAAAGCCAACTGATTAGTAACCTTAATTTCATCTGCAAATCCACTTTTGCCTCATAATATAACATAATCATGTATGATAGTTCATCATATTCACAGGTCCTGACCACACATAAGAGGGGAGGATTATTTAGGCTGTGTATATAGCAAGGGACAGGAATCTTGAGGACCACCTTAGAATTCTGCCTACCACAGTGTGTGTGTGTGTGTGTGTGTGTGTGTGTAAGTGTGTGTGTAAGTGTGTAATTCTTTTAAACTTTCCCCTGAAATTTTAGAATGGAATTCTTGGTAGCCCCTAAAGCCCTCACCAGAGTTTCTGCCTCCTTCTAGAAAGCAGAGATCACACAAGGATGGACAAGAAGTGAAGGAGCCTGGCATTTTTCTTGTCTTTATTGATAAACACAGATACATCTCTCTGCACTGCAACATGGCCATATGTTGAGCAATTCTGAGCAGTAACAGACCAAAGACTTAAAGACTTGTGGATCCAATGACAGTTCTTTAGTGGACAGAGGCTTCTAACTCTCTGATTCTCTTGCCTGTAGTATGACATCGCTGGACACTCTGGAGATGGCTACAACATTGGTCTAGTCCCCATTAACAAAATCCCCAAGGACAATAAGCAGAGACTAGAAATTCTGAAGGTAAATACATTCAGTTACCTCTTTACTGTGAAAACTTCCACCAGATTAGGTAAAGTACCTTCTAGTCACCGAGCAGATTCACTGAGGAAGCAGCAGATATGGGGCGGGGGTAGGGGGGAGTCTTTCTGTTTCACAAACATTTAAGCATTAAAGTAGAAAAACACTTACGATTCCTACATTCCTTTTCTACACCATATAAAATTTAAACTTTGTTCCCTACATATTTGCAAGGTACTCAGGATTATATCTGGATTCTACGATGTGGGTCCCCATCTATATCCTGTATATTTCTTCTCAGCCCCTGGATATTTCAGAAGGAAAAGAATGACTGACCCCTTTAGGAGTACTCTGAAACCCTAGTTTTATGTATTAGTTTTTTTCTAATGCTGATACAGTTTCACATACTTAGATCTACTTACTGTAGAAACACACCACGATTTTAAAGTGAATTTCTTCCATTGCTGTTGATGTAAGTACAGTGTTTAGGATTATAGCTTTGTTTATTGGAAACTCAACCCATTCCTTATTTTTTCCCTATGTCGTCTCCATGCTCTAGGATGATACCAAGTTTCATATTTTCTTCCATCTTCTCACTTTAAATGACAGCTTGGGCTTTAAAAAGCAGTGCCAACTTGGATAGTTCTGTAACATTTCCTGTTTTTAATGCAAAGTCTTAACCACTTACAAATATCACTGTGGACTGTTGTCACTCTAAGGTGCAAATTAATAGAACTCACTCAGAGACTTCTTGTTCCTGTGTAATCATTGGTATTTGTGCTTTCTCATTGTCAATAGAAAGAATTACCATGTTTGTGAAAAAAGGAGTTTCTCATTCATGACTTTTGTGCAACGTCTAATTCCCCTAGACGATGCACGCCCATGCTCAGTTCTGCATGAGTGGGGACCACACATTAGAGGGGACAGAACACGCCATCAGGGAAATCGCCAAAGAGGAAGCTGACGAGTATTTCGTCATCGTCTTAAGTGACGCGAACCTGTCACGATACAGGATACATCCTGCCAGGTTTGCCCAGATCCTGACAAGCAACCCTCAAGTAAATGCTTTTGCCATTTTTATTGGATCTTTAGGTGATCAAGCAACCAGGTGAGTGTCATCTCAGGATACAGCAAAGGGCAGATACGGGGATGCTTGAGTACCTGACACCTGTCATTTCATGGGCTTCCTGTGGTGAGGGGCACTGGGGGAGGTGGAGGGAAGACAGAAACTAGGGTTGCTGCCCTCAGGCAGCTGACAGTCTAGGTGAGGGATGTCATGGTCTAGCTAATGCTTTGATGAGCAATAACACTTTTAAGTTTTTAGTCTTCGGTTTACCTTGAAACTAACCAACAATAAAGCATATAGCAAACTGATTTGTCCACCAATAAATGAAACAGTATTTTATACATTTCGCCCTTTCACATCAAGGCGTCAAGCTCAGTTCTATTCAGTTCACGTTCAAATCATATTCAAAGCAGCGCACATTTTACTATTTTCCCCACGTCAGAGATTGGGGGTGTGTGTCTATGTATTGTATGTAGGCAAATACACACATATATGTAAATGATATGTAATCTGTGTGTCTACATATACACAGACACATACATGTAGACACAGACAGATGATCTTCCTTCTTGTATTTCTCCCTCCATGTATATATAGTTAAGATGCTACACTAAATACACTGAATATTCAGTAGAGAAATTTATGATCAGATAAAAAATACCATTGTGGCTCATCTGAAAGGAGAGCCTTGGAAACACTTTCTTTTCTGAAACACCCTGACACTGATCTTTCTGAATTACAAACAGAAAGAGCTCATGTTTTTTCTCTGCTTAAAGTACTTGTAAGAAGCAGAAAACACAAGTGAAAGTGTGTCTGTCAAAGGAAAGAAGAAATCCTGCCCAAAACACTAAAGGCCACGTCCCTCTTGTCACTCCACCTCTTTTCCCTGTCACGCCCTGGGGGAGAGAGTCCTGTACAGACCAGGAAGTGGCTTAGTGTCCAAAGTGCTGGCACCTTTTTCTCTTTCTGCCCCCTTCGCCTTGCTGCAGGACTGCAGAGTGCGGTTAAGAAGAGACCTACTATCATGTAATTACAGTCACTTTATTACAGCTGACTTTGCATTTTTCTCAGTTCCGTGCATTAGCCTCTTTGAGAACTTCCATGTCCTCGAACACAAACCATGCCTTTTCCCCTCAGATTTTCTTCAGGTCCAGCCCAGTATTCATCGGGGGGAGCAACTCAACAAATCCCAGTTGAGCTGAAATAGCTATTTTGTCTTTCTAGTGAACAGATCCTGTTTGAATACTTAAGAAAGCACAATAATACCCTTGTGGTTTCCTAGGGAAATGATCCAACATCCACTGGCAAAAGATATGTTGCGGAATTAGCTGGTCTACCGGGCATGCCAAGTGTATGATACTACACAGGATGGTTGACTTTTATTAAATGTCATTCCAAAACCAAACTTTGCTGGCACAGTGAAAGGAGGCGTTCTTTTGGATAGCACTGTGTCTTGTACTTTTCTTGTCTCCAAAAATGGCCCTTTGTTCCAAGTGAGAAATTGGCCTTTAAAAAAATTTGTCATAAGCCTGGACAACCTCAGTGTCATCGAAGCAGCAGTTGCATAAGTCAGATTACATTTCACATTGTATTATGTGGGAGGGAAAAGAGAGAGAGAGAGAGAGAACCACTTGGGGTTTGGCTGGGCGACATTTTTCGAGGCCTGTTATATCTAAGGCAGGAAAAGCAGTTCGAGGGACAGTGTGAGGCAGACACTTCCCCTGGATGCAGGTGAGCTGACCCAGCTTGGTCCCTAGGGCTCTGTGCTGTCACGGGAATATAAAATACCAGGAAATGACAGGAGTAACGGGGAAATTTTTTTCTTTGCAAATTTGCTGATTTTCCCACTGAAAAGACCTTTATTTCGGCCCGCCGCTTTCAGCATGGCTCTCCCTGTTCCTTTTCTGAGCCTCCCGTTGCCTGGTGACCGCCGATTCAGCTGCAGGCAAGGTATTAAAAAGTAAAAACTTCCTTTCTGAAGGAACCGTTAGGATGCTGTGGTTTGCAGAGGCAGGAGGTGGAAGGGGAGCCCGGATTTGCAATGGTAATTTTCTTCCCCTGTCCATCCTCACAGGCTTCAGAGAACTTTACCAGCTGGCCGGTCTTTCGTTGCCATGGATACCAAGGACATCCCTCAGATCTTACAGCAGATTTTCACCTCCACCATGTTGTCCAGTGTTTAAGAAGTGCCCTCGACCACCCTGATGACCCTGGGATTTGAAATCAGATCCAAAGAAAGAGTATTCTGAAGAAAACGTCTCTAAAGTGCACCCATGAGATGGCGGGGCTGATGCTGGCATTCTCGGGCCTCCTGTACTTGCTCAGTAATCGGCTTTCAGAGAAGCGGCCAGAGGGAGGCCTGTGCACAGAAATCTACAACCACTGACGGGTTTACCAGTCGTTAGAGAAAGCGAGTTGCCCTGCGTTTTACGAAAGTTCAGGGTTAAACGAAGATGGTTTGAGAACTATGGGGCGTGGTCTGTTTCCAAAAATCTGAGGGAAAGAGAGTACCTTGATTTTACCTTAACACATCACCTGGTCACCTATGATAATTAAAGTGACACCATCAAAATGAGCCTTCGAAGCCACATTCTGACCCTGAAATCCAGATCTGGGCAGACCCACCCAACCAGCTTCTGTTCAGTAATTATTTTTATTTTCTCCCTGACTCTGTATTGCCCAACAAACAATGATTCTATAGTATTTAACCCACTGAGAAGTCCTGTCAACAGCAATATTTTATAAAAGACTAGGTTTTCTCAGTGATGTCATTTTCTTAGCCAAAACCAAAAGGAATCAGAAGATCCTTGGAGCGCATCCTTTCCTACGTGACTTTTAAAAGGCTTTTCAAATAATAAAGAGCAAATGTCTTATTCTGCATGCTGCTAGGAGTGGAAAGGGTAAAGGATGTCTTGCCTCGAATTTCCTGTTTCTTCTCATTCTTCAGTGCTTCTCAAAGTTTTCATACTACTCCATTTTGGTGTCCAAAACGTCATGCTCAAAATAACAAATGTTTATGTTTTTACTTAAAGCAAAGTGAAAACAAGGCAGTATGTTTGAACTAAATGATAACTGGAGATTTCTTTAGCTGTAAATATATGTATACACACACACACACACACCATATATGTGTATACACACCATATATGTGTGTATATATGTATGTATATATGGTGTGTGTGTATATATATATATTTAAGACTTGTTTTTTTTTTTCAAAGTGTACCTTATCTCCCTCCACCTCTCTTGGGCTGACCTTTACTTATCAATAGGCTCAAGTCATTTTTTTTCAAATGCTTCAGCGGAAGTCAGTCTCTCTCCAACCATATAATAAGTTTCTCTTCATCATTCATGTCCAAGTCCGAAATGCCAGGGGCACCAGTGTGTGTGTGCTTTCTAGTGACGACTTGGAAAAACTAGTCTTGTTAATAACATTACCTGAGTCACCCATCCATAGTGGAACTGTACGGATTCATTTCATTTTCATGAATTATATCAAAGAAGAAAAGATGACACTCATTTGTCTCACCGCCCCATCTCCCTGCCAACTGTCAAAAAAATAACAGCAATCAGATTTCCAGTGCAGGATTACCCAGTGAATTTGCGTGGCTTGTCTCGTTTCTCTAGACAGACACTTGCTCTGTGTACTGAATCGTCTAATGATGCAAACAACTTCAATCCAACCAGAACCTTCAGAAATGTAATTGCATGAATAACAAAAAGTACTACTAATAGTAACAATGAGACAGTGACTGACTAGCATTTACTGATGACTGTGTACAGGTGTGCTCAGTGATTTCATACATCATTCCAGTCCTAAAACAATGCATGTAAATGTTTTTAATCTCATTTTACAGATAAGGAAAGTGAGACTCAGAGAACTTAAGTCACTTTCTCAAGATCCCCAATATGAGACTATTGACTAACTACCCACTGTACTGGTAACATTCTCATTTTACCAGTGAGGAAGCTGAGGCTCACAGAAGTGTGAGGGAATCAGCTGCACTCACAGCCAGGCAGGGGCAGAGCTGGCCTGGGCTGTCCCTTCTCTTGCTTCTTTATTCTTGCAAACCTAGACATCGAGCTGTTGGTGCTTTTTTTTTTCCTTCCTCCTTCTGCAAACTGACCACAGTTCTTAGAGCTCTCGTCTCTTCCTGGTCCCCCAACACCCTCTGCACGACGTGAGCGCTCACAGGAGGGTGTGGGAACCAAGGACACAGGACACTGCCGGAGGGACCCGTCTATCCACTCCCTCCAGGGCACAGCAGCGAATTAAGGAAGTGCCCGTCCAAGTGGCAGCTTAACCCCTAGGGACCCCCCTTTGCTGGAAGGTCACAGCCCCTGAAAAGCCTTTGGAAGCTGAATCCAAGAGTGATTGACGGAACAGCCTTTTCACAAATCCTCCCCACGGGTAGCTGCCTGAGTAAGCAGAAGACTTTTTTTTTTAACATGGAAAGAATGTTCTCAAGTAATTTAATTTCCCTTTCCCCACTGGCCAGACATCCTTTGCAAAAGTTATTTTTAAAAAACATATAGCTCCTGGCTTTTCTGATTTGTAAAAGAGAAGGGTAGTGGGGGAGGGGCGTAGAGAGCGAGAAGATGCAGGGTTATTTTCACTTCTTGCAATACCTAAGGAGCTGTGCTTTTATTATTCAAGGTACTTAATTATAGGCCACTCCAAGCTGTTCCCAGGCCCTTCTCAGGGCCAGGACATTATAATAAACGCATTGTGTGCCTCGGGGGATTCCACTGAAGGCGTCTAAACCCATCCTGGTCTCTGCAGTGAGCCCGCGTAATGCTGAGAAGTTTCATTGTTATCCTGAGCAGCCAGGAGGAATGAATGCCCCAAATCGTCACTGTAGATGATGTGTTTTCTCCCTGGAATCCTTTGTGTGCTCCAGCAAAATGACCTCATCCTACACGGGGGCAGCCCGAACGCAACCACAAGAAGTGGTTCGGAGCAGGAGCACTCGAGCCCAGTACCCATTTGGAATGAATCCTGTAATTCTGTCCATTACACCCTTCCCTGTGAGCTGTCAGGCGGAGACATCCATCAATGCCAGCGAGGTTCTCTCCAAACAAACTCTAGGGCTTTGAAAGGCATTTAGAAGTATTGTTTTCCATGAACAGTATTGTCAGTGTTCCTGAAAGGCAGCTCCGGACGCTCCAAACGCTCCGTCCACCTGGCTCCTTCCTGTGCCTGTCAGATCAGCCCAAATGAAATTCCTCAGGGAACAGAGCAGGGACCAGGGGAGCAGGAGGAATAGCTGCTTATTCATTGCATTTCTCTGTCTTTGTTTCCAACAATCACAATTATAAGAGATATTTCACAAGTCTAAGCTGGTATTTCATGTGCCTACAAAGTTTTTCTGGAATTGCATCTCAGGAATAGTCAAATGTCCACTTGTACTTAGTAAATTGTACATAGTTTCTTCATCTTATTAAGAAATAAAATGTCCACTTTAAAAAAATTATTCCATGAGGAGTTCAAGATTTGCAGATACAAACTACTATATATAAAACAGATATTCAAGTTTCTACTGTACAGCACAGGGAACTCCTTTCAGTATCTCATAGTAACCTGAAAAAGAATGTGAAAAGGAATATATGTATGTATATGTACGACTGAAACATTATACTGTACACCAGAAATTGATGCAACATTGGAAACTGACTATACTTGAATAAAAAAAAAATTATTCCAACCAATTAACCTATATGGCTTTTCAAAATACTTATATGAAGAATCTAATTGGCTACCCATTTCTGGCCAGAATTATATCATAATGTTCTCAGTTGCCTTTCCTTTACCTTTTTTCTAAGGCTTGCTGTGGCAAAAGTGCTCCAGGTAATGGGAAGTAATTCCAGTGTTCCATCTTGTTACAGTGGGAGGAACTCCAGACTCTAGGTAGAAATTAGTCAGTAGGAGGGACGTTCTAGACACTGTTCAGCCATTAACTCCCTGGGTAAACTTGGGCTTGTCACTTGTGGGTCTCGATGGCTTCATCTGTGAATTAAAAGGGTTGGACAGAATGATCTTTAGGGCTGAAGTCCCACGTGCCTTCATCTCATCCAGTGAACTGACTTTGTCCCTCGTATGTCTTACAAAGGACACATCAATCCAGTGTATTTTTATCTCAGTCCCACACACATTTTTGCCCTGATGGTACAGAGGATTTTGGCCCCTGTGTCAGCTGCCCTAGCTAAAAAATGTTACTGAATAAGCATTCTTAAAAGTTACTTAAGTGTCATTAGAATTGGACAAGAAGGGCTTTAGCTGGACAGATATGTCTGTTGGATCTAGATTCACAAGATTTCTGCCCACTTCTGTCTCTTGCTTTGCATTTTGCTGCCATGAAATCAAATTTCATATCTGCTAATCTGCACAGTGGGATCAAAAAGGATCAGGAATTGGAAAACTACTGCGTGCCAGGAGCTGACCTTTGGGTCGCGGCTGAACAATGCACAATTGTGTACGTGTTTTTTTTTTTTTTCTTAATTGTTAAATCCTGTAAACAAAAATCTCCTCCAGAGGAGAAAAAAAGTGCTTGCCAAGCAAACTCTCAAGATGAGAGTGATTTGACACTCCTTATTTGAGACTAAGCACTGTCTGGGGCTTTCCCCTTCAAACAGAGACCGCATCTGTTCCAGCACAGCCGTGCATTTGGAACGCCAGGGTTACATAATTTTAAAACTGAGTGGCACTTGTGGAATTTGGCCACTCAGAGCAAAGTATAACACTCTTTTAAGGTGGTTTGGGTCCAGAAGGTGGCAAGAACGTCATGTTCTGCTCTCAGAAATTTCATCAAGGGACCTGTCAGCACTAAAGAGCATCAGCTACCATGTGTGGTCCTCACCCTTCCCCACCCCCACCGCCTGCGTCCCCAGCAGGTGCCAAAGGCACCTTGACTCTCCCCTCTTCTCACAGGCTTCAGTGAAAGGGCTTTGGAGCTGCCAGCTCTTCCCCCGTAGGAACAACCAGAGTATTTGTCAATAAACTCTCACTCCAAAGATGGTAGGAATGATCCTAGAGAAGTCTCAGAATATTCGGATTTATTGAATTGCATGCAGCTCTGAAGCATTAGTAAAGGTAACTGGAGCTTGACCTGGAGACGGAAAGACACGGTGCTTGAACATCCCAAAGCAAGTTTGTTCTGTGGCGAGAAAGTAATGAGCCTGTCAAGAGTCCTTTGTTTAATTGGGTCTCATGATGTCATGCTTGAAGCCTTCCTCATTGAAACTTGAAGAAAAGTAAGTGTATATACTCAGGACATTAAGCTGGATTTTCAAATGCAATATATTTATATTAAATACTGATGCCGATTTAATGAGACTGACCATTTCTTCATTCCGGAACTAATCATTAAGAGGTCCTCCGTCGTCTGGCTCCAGGAATAGAGTGAGTCTCCACAAAGCTAGGTGGTCCATCTCCTTTCACAGAAGATTTTCTGCGGGATGGGGGATGGGGAATAGCTCAGTTGCAGAGCGCATGCTTAGCAGGCACGAGGTCCTGAGTTCAATCCCCAGTACCTCCATTAAAAAAAAAATTTTTTTTTCTGGAAATTTAGCCCTGAAAACACTGGCCCAGAAAGGAGCCCTGGGCCCAGTGGAAATAAATGGCAACTTGGGGGAAGCAGCCTGTGGTCCAGTGGTGGCCTTGCCTCCTGGGGACAGTTCCCATCCATCCCAGGGCTGGTGAGGAATCTGAGGGTCCCTGCAGTGAGCCAGAATGCCCAGATTCCAGGGTGTATGCACACAAGATAAAAAGGGCAGATGACACTGGGTACCTGAGAAGGCCTAAGGCTTCTTTAATGGACACTTGGGTTGGGAAATATAGCTGTTTGGTTTGCAGTTAACAAAGAAATGGTCTTTATCCGAGAAGTGTCCTTTAGAGCTTTCGAACAGCTCTTTTCCCAGCAGATAGAATACGCATGTCTGTCCATGGCAGGCTCATAGAGTTGATATTCAGTATGTGGTGCCTGAACTAAAGAGTCCCTTTTTCTCTCTCTCTGACCTTTGATGGAGACTGGGAGAAACGGGAGCGCTCCCCACAGAGGTGGAAGGTTGCCGCCGCTCCACAAAAGCTCCTGAAAGCAGACATTCAGTCATTTGGCTGGACTACAGCTCCGCACAGCTGGCCTGGCTTCTTGCCTCCTTACATCTGAAGCCTGTCTTTAGAGAGGGGTTTCTCCGAGAGAGGGGCTCCTCTTTTAAAATACGAATAGCCCTGGGAGGCCATCCATCATGCACATGTTGGTTTGAATCCCTGCATTCACAGGCTTTCTTCGCAGCCCAGCTGAGATGCAGGTCCTCAGACAGGATTGTGATGGGGGAGGCAGTGAAGGGGGTGGGGGGACATCTGCTACTTGGAGCATCATCCAAGCAGAGGACTGAGCCTGGAACACAGCACAAGAGCACGAAACATGGGTATATGGACTTGGGGGCTGGGCATAATCGCCTTGGGCTGTATATTTGGCCTCTCTGGCCTCCTGAGAGCTCACTGAAGGCCCCAAGGTGTGCCTGGGTGGTGGCTTGGTTTGCTTCTGGGTTTTTCAGAGGCCTCAGACTTCCACCTGTGTTTTGCCCTCCGTCTTACGGGAGCTCTACCATTCTGCCTCCCAGGTTACAGAATCAGGCAGAGCAGACACATCCGGGAGGTGATTCCCTAGGCTTTCTGCCTGAGGGCAACGCCTTTCAACTTTGGAAATCCACGCCTCCACGGTCCCTGAGCCATGTCTCTGGTGAAGTGAGCAAATCAGATTATTTTTCACACCCTTTTCAGTTTGCAAAGAGAGCTCTTGCCCTGTGCTGTGGGCCTTGTCAAAAGAGAACTCACAACACTGAGAGGCCGCAACACTTACTGGAGAGACAGCGCTGGTCTGGGCGCCCTGGACAGCCCAGCAAGCCAAGATGTGAGTTCTAGTACAAGAGCTTTGGAATTCCCGAGCCCCGTCCTGGTGACGACTGAAACGAGACCGGAGCTAGCCTCTTAAACCCAGAACATTCCTCTCGTGGAATAAGAGTGCTGGGCACACTTCTACAGGGAAGTTTCCTGAAGTGTCTGTAATTCAGCCTTTAGGAAGAAGGTGTTATGTAACAGTTTCTAAAAGCCCTTAAGTATTACTGCCTTAGCACTAAAATAATCAAGGGCCTCTGCGAAATGAGTGTGGCCTCTATGTGGAATCCAAAAAAAAGACACAGATGAACTTATCTACAAAGCAGAAACAGACTCACAGACATAGAGAACAAATTTATGGTTACCAGAGATTAAAGCGGGTGGGAAGGGATAAATTGGGAATTCGAAAATCGCACCTCTTGGGAAGTGATGGAAATGTTAGCTATCTTGATTGTGGTGGTTTAATAGGTGTCTGCATCTATCAAAATTCATTGAAGTCTACATCTGAAATATGTGTAGCTTAGTGTACACGAGCCTCACCACAATAAAGGTGTTAAAAAAATTCTTTTTCCTCTTCTAAGGAAAACCAGGGCTGGGTTGTTTTGTTTTTTTGTTTGAGATGTAATTGACATATATCATTATTTTAGTTTCATGTGTAACAGCATAATGATTCAAGATACATATATATTGTGAAGTGATCACCATATGTCTAGTTAACATCTGCCACCACCCGTATAAGGAGAACCAGTCTTGCATTTCCTGAGCCTTGCTCTGCCAACGACCTCCTTCCCCGCCATCACTGCCATCCCCAAAGTGCTTATAAATAAAGACCATGACATCGGTTTCCTCTTAAAACCACTTCAGCTCCTCCCTATGATGATCTAACTTGTCCTGTCATTTGGACATCACTAAATCAGACGGTCCCACCCAGGGCTCCAGGAAAGAGGTCATGTGGCTGTCACCCTGGAAATATCACACAAGTCAGATGTGCCAAGGGATGAGCAG
Organism: Camelus bactrianus; assembly: GCF_048773025.1. NCBI lineage: Eukaryota > Metazoa > Chordata > Mammalia > Artiodactyla > Camelidae > Camelus > Camelus bactrianus. Next base: position 20,977,173 of record NC_133552.1, read on the forward strand.
AAGGCAGGGAGAAACTGATCTCACGATGGGAACATTCACCCTGCCTTCTGTGGTCAGACCCACCCCTGCCTCGCCGGAGCTCCCAAGGAACCCACACTCAGCTCTGTGTGGTGCGGGCTCAGAGTCGAGGGGGTGGCATGGATTCCTGGATCTGCCCCTGCCGGCCCTGTGACTTTGGGCAAGTTTCCTGTTCTCTCTGAGCATTGCTTTTCCCACCTCTGAGATAAGGGTAATAATCCCATATCTCAGGGCTCCTGTGAGGATCGGAATAAGGTCAGGAAAGCACCTTATAAACAGAATGATGCCCAGTTCAACAAGCATTCATTTGGTGTTAGGCTCACAGAGGGACGTGGCCCCTTGGAAATGGAGGGTCTCTTTGACCAGTCTTGTCTGGGGACCAGGACATCCTTAGGCGGCAGAAAGGACACAGAGCCCAGAGCAGCCCCCCCCCTCAGGATGAATGAAGTGGGGACCAAATAAAGGTAAATGAGAGGCAGGGCGGCAGGGGGTGCAGAGCAGACCATGGGAGGCCACTCAGCTGCAGGACTTCGTGTCCCTCCAGGACAGCACAGAGCCTGGGCTCCCTGTCTGGCTGCAGACGTGGTTGTGATCATGAAAGTGTTTCCTGGTCAGAGCTTTGTTTCTGTCTCTGGGTGCGGGAAGGTAAAATGACTTTTCTCAGGCATGCCTCCCAGTCGTTCCCATGGCAACCACAGGCTCCCTGTTGCGAGCAGTTAGCATAGGAGCTGTTTTAAAAATAAAGACTATAATAGAGTCCATCTGGGATGTCCTTGAGCCCAGGGGAGAAGCCCTGACCCAGAGGCACTCAGATATCCCTCGAAAGATTTGGTCTCTTTAGTCGGTCCCTTTTGGGGGTGACTGAGGAGTGTTAAGAAGCTAATTCTGGAGTCCCATGTTCTGGCATCTACTGGGAGAGTAATAAAAATTGTTGTTATTATTATTATTACTATTACACAAGATAATAATAGGTGGCTCTTATCTAGTACTTCCCATATGCCAGGCACTTCCTAAGCACTGTACGTAGATAAACTCATTAAATCCTCAACTTCATGAGACAGCTACTCTTATTTCTATTTTATTTAAAAAGCAAAGACAAGCAGTCTACCCTTGAAAAGAGAAAGCCAACGTGCCCCACTGAGGGGAAGAGAGGGCACACGGCACCCTGATGTCAGTGAGGATAGACCTGGGACCCGAGCACACCGGGGCATCATTGTGCCCACATCTACCTTCCCTGTTGTGGGGAAGAGCAGGAGTCCAGTCTCATTTGCCCTCAGCCTGGCCCTGAAATAGTGGTCAGTAAACTTGAATGCAGAGCTGTGGGCTGTGGGGGTGCCTGGTGGTCTCGGGAGGCGGGTCGTGGGCTGTCTCTCAAGGGTGGGCAGTCAAGGAGGCCCCAGGGGGAGACAAGGGTAAGAGGGGTCCTCACCAAAGCCTGAAGCTGGAACTTCCGAGGGGCAGCGGAGGTGGCAGGCTTGGCAGGACTGCTCCCCGTGCTTGGCTGCCACTGTCCAGCCAAGAATTTCTAAGCGAGGCCCAGCCCCAAGAAGCAGCCTTCTCCTCAGAGCCTCCAGGGCGGCCTTTTGGGCTGCTGAGGGGCTAACTCCGGCCCCGACTGGCCAGGGAGGCCAGTGGGCAGCCCCAGCCATCCTGGAGCCCAGAGTAATGACAGCTCCACAGAACAAGCCTCCTTATGTGAAGGGACTTCATGATGTGGCTGTTTTGTTTTGCTCTACATTTTTTTTTTCCTCCATGAAAATCAGCCGAGAACCTTCTTTTACCCAAGATTACAAGTTGGGTTGGTGATGAAAGGTCTGTGCCATGCAGAAGGAACCCTCAGGGAGAGCGTTCACATCTGCAAGCCCTTTTGTTGAAAATGGCTTACTCTGTGGCTTAAAAAAAAAGGAAATTAGCAAGAAAAATAGGGAAATTAGCAAAAGTATTGAATCATCTCAGCCTTTGTGCGGCTGCCTGGGATCTCCCGCTGATCGTTATGGCTGCCACACATTTCAACCCTACACACAAGCCAGTAAGACCCCCAGACTCAGAAGTCTCTAGAAGGCTTAGAAAAGATCAGCTGGCCCATGTTCCCAAACCCCGGCAAAACCATGCATCAGTAGGTCATTTTGCAAAGAACCTGGCACAGCATGGACTAGTTAATAGGATGGATGAATGGTTGAGTTAATAGGTGGATGGCTCAGTGGGTTGATAGGTGGGTGGATGGGTTGAACTGGAGAAAGTCTACCTTATTTAAAGGACCTCAGGGAAAGGAGAGTCTCAGGGCTCTCATTAATACCCACAGCAATAACAACGTAGCAGAGGTAGAGCCTCCCCTTTAGTCTGAGCAGGAATTTTGCCACACCTGCTAGCGCGGCAGCCTAGGACCACTCCTAATCCACTTACATGAAAGACGAGGGACCTCGTGGAAAGGATTTCATCCCAGCAGAAGAGCAAATCAGACACACAAGCTTGATCCTATAACAAAATCTTAGTAGTGGCAGGGGCAGGGATGCAGTGTGCTGGTGAACATGAATTTGTGTCCAGATCAGCCCCTGGTGCCAAGGAGATATCCAGGCAGCTGGGCCCAGAAGACACAGTGATGCCCAGCAGAAACCATTCTTCATAGGTACATGAGACAGCTCCACATGCCACTTAGCAAGGCACAGAAGCCTTGGCAAAAAAGTGCTTAAGCTTGTGGGCATTAGATTCAAATCATGACTCCTGTACTAACTAGTTTTCTGTCCTAGGGCAGGTTTTTTAAAAAAAATGTATTTCTATTGAAATAGAATTCAAATACCATAAAATTCACCATTTTAAAGCATGCGATTCTGTGCTTTGGCATACATGCAGACAGTTGTGCAAACATCATCACTACCTAATTCCAGAATATTCTCATCACCCCAAAAGGAAATCCCACACTCATTAGCTGTCATTCCCCATCGTTCCTCCCCTGGTCCCTGTCACCACTAATCTATGCTTTCTGTCTCAGTGGATTCTCTATTCTGGACATTTCATGTAAGTGGATTCATACAATATAGGACCTTTTTTGTTTCTTTCTTTCTGTCATTTACCATAATGTTTTTAAGATTCATTCATGTCATATCATAGATCACTACTTCATTCTTTTTATGGCCAGATAATATTCAGTTGTACAAATATACCACGTTTTGTCTGTCCATTCACCAGTTGATGGGCATGTTGGCTGGTTCCACTTTTCAGCCAAGGTGAATGATATTGCTATGAGCACCCCTGTACAAGCTTTTGTGTGGACATATGTTTTCAGTTCTCTTGGAGTGGACTTGCCAGGTCATATAATAACTCTGTGTTTAACTTTTGAGAAATTGTCCAAATTTTTTCCAAGGCAGCTGGACCGTTTTATACTCTTACCAGCAAGATGAGGGCTCCAATTTCTCTGCAGTCTTTCCAACACTTGTTATTTTCTGTCTCTTTGCCTATAGCCACCCTACTGGATGTGAAGTGGTATCTCATTGTGGTTTTGATTTGTGTTTTCCTAGTGACTAATGATATTGACAATCTTCTCATGTGCTTATTGACCATTTGCATATCTTCTTTGGAGAAATGTCTACTCAAGTCCTTTGCTCCCCTCCTTTTTTAAGCTGCCTATTTGCCTATTGCTGAGTGATAAGAGTTCTTTAAATTTTCTGGGTACTGGACCATTATCAAATATATGATTTGCAGTGATTTCCCTCATACTGTGGGTTGTCTGCACTTTATTGATTGTGTTCTTTAAATCAAAAAAGGTTTTAAATTTTTTCTTCTTTTTGTTTTTAAATTTCAGGGGTGAGGGACTAATTGGCTTATTTATTTAAGTATTTTTTAAATGGAGGTACTGGGGCTTGATCCCAGGACCTCATGCACGGCAAGCATGCACTGTACCACTTGAGCTATATAACCCCTTCTGAAGTTTTTTAATCTTGAGGAAGTCCAATTTATCTGTTTTTGCTTTGGTTGTGTATCTAAGAAACCATTGCCTTATCTAATGTTATGGAGACCGACGCTTATGTTGCCTTCTAAGGGTTAGTTTTAGCTCTTACATTTAGACCTTTGATCCATCTTGAGTTAATTTTTGTGTATGGTGTGAAGTGAGGGCACAACTTCACTCTTTTACAGGTGGATATTCAGTGTTCTTAGCACTACTCGTTGAAAAGACGATTCTTTCCCAATTGAATTGTCTTGGCATCCATGTCAAAAATTAAATGACCATAAATATACGGGTTTATTTCTGGACTCTCAATTCTATTCTAGTGATCTAGATGACTATTCTCATGCACATAGTTTTGAATATGAGTCCTCTAACTTTGTTCTTCTTTTTATGTTATTTTTGCTATTTCCAGATCCCTTATATTTCCATATGAATTTTCAGATCCACTTGTTGTCATTGCTAGAAGAAAAAAAAAGAAAAAGCCACCTGGGAGGATTGCATTAAATCTGTAGGTCACTCTGGGGAGTGTTGCCATCCAACAATCTTAGGGCTTCATGAACACAAGATGTGTTTCTACTTTTTGAGGACTTCCATGTCTTTCAGCAGTGCTTTGTAGTTTTCAATGTAAATGTGTATAAGACTTGCATTTCATTTTTATTCCTAAAGGATCTTATTCTTTTTGACGCTATTGTATGTGAAATTATTTTTTCTTATTTTTAGATTATTCATCACTCATGTACAGAAATACAGTTGAGTTTTGTACAATGATCTTGTATTTAGTAACCTTGCTGAACCTGTTTACTAGTTCTGATATAAGTTAAAACGCCACAAGGCTCATTGTTCTTATTAAGATTCAGCCATTTTTCCTAAGTAAATACTTCCAATTCTTGCAAGTGTTTGGTTAATTTCCATTGTTTTGAAAAGGTTGATTCTGACCATTTTTGCCAGTGTTCTCAGTGCTTTTATGGAGGAGAGAATTTTCGGAGGTCCTTACTCCACCAATTTACTGACATCACCCTTCTTACGGAAGTTTTTTATACCTCCATTGCCTCAGCTGTAAAATGTTTTGTTATCATCCCACAGTTTTTGGAGATGATGAGTAAGATAATGTGGTGAAGCACATGACACCACCTGGCACGAGTGCGTACGCAGGAAGGCTCCTATCGCTAGAAAAAGAGGAAGGAAGTGTCCGTGAAGATGTAGTGGCCGTCTCACCCTGTTCCTCATCTCACAGCGGTGCAATCCTCAGACAACCACGCTGATGCCCAACAGCCCCCCTGCTAGACCCAGCCTGGGCTTACTCTCAACTCCCCACACACCAAAACTTCCCTTTCTTTCCTGTCTCCCTGCCTTCCCCAAGCTCTGCCCACCTGGGTGTCTGATCTCTGCTGGGGGGCAATGTGCTCACGTCTAATAAGCCGCCTTTCCAGGTACCGTAGGCGAACTCAGACGAATCCAGCTCTGCTCACAGGTCTGAGTGAGGTTCACAGCCACAGCCATCTCCGGCCGTGGCCGGCCTGGGAGGGGCAGAAAAAGGCAAAAAACCTGTTCCTCTCAAACCACACCAGCTCCATCCACCTTTACCTCACGCCTGGCATGGCCAGGGGGACTTCCTAACCAGGTTTATGAGTGATGCTAAAAAGCCTATACCCGAAGGTTGTATGTTCTGTGGTATCAACCAGAGAGAGCAACTGAGTGATCGCGAGAAACCTCAATGCCCCCTGCCAGCCCTCCATGCAGGTCAGCCACCTCAGCCTCACAGCCGCCCTGGGGGTCAGTTAGTTAGCAGGGTGTCAGGCCCCCAGAGGACGGGGTGTTCCTGCAGCCCCGTCTCCCAATGTTCCACCCACACCACACACTCTAGGCCACCAGAGTTCCTGACTGACCTCACGTCTGCTGCCCCATTTGCTGGACACGCCACCCCCCCGTCTATTTGCCCCCTAGTCCTTCAAAGCTTCACTCCTTTGACTTGAGAGACTTTCCAGAGAGCTTTCTTGCTAGTTCTCTGCTTCATAGGTTTATTCGCCCATTCCACCTATATTTCCTGAGCATCTGCTATGTTTCCAGCACTGACCAGGGTGAGGGATCCAGCAGTGAACTTGCTCTCACGGAACATACATTCAAGTGGCAAGAGCCAAAAAATAAACAGAAAATATGTAGGTAGTGATAAGCTCTAGGAATAAAAATAAAAGAAGGTGAGGGTTGGGTTGGAGGGTACTATTTTTAATTAAGTGCCCAGGGAAGCCTCTCTGATAAGAAAACAATTGAGCAGAAATCTGAAGGAAGTAAGGTCCCGGGCAGAGCAAATATCCAAGAGAAGAGCGTTCTAGCCAGAGGGAACAGCAAATGCAAAGGCCCTGGGGTGGAAGTGCGTTTCACAAGCTTAAAGAACAGCAAAGTAGGCCAGTGTGGCTAGACTGGAGTTAGCAAGGGGGAGCATGTCAGATGACGAAACCAGAGAGAGAGTAGATCCCAGACTATGTGGGGCCTTATACAGCACGGTAAGATCTTTGGATTTTGCATAAGTCTGGAAGCCAGTGGAGGGTTCTGAACAAAAGAATGACATACTCTGAATTACATTTTGGATTTTTTTTTTAATTTTTATTATCATCATCTATTATTATTTGCCAGTGGGGGAGATAATTAGGTTTATTCTTATTTATTTATTTATCTTAATGGAGGTACTGGGGATTGAACCTAGGACCTTATGTATGCTAAGCACACACTCCACCACTCAACTAGACCCTCCCCACCTTTGAATTACATTGTGAAAGGATCACTCAGACTGCCATATTGAGAAGAGACAGTAGAGGACCAAGGGTGGAATCAGAGAGACCAGTTAGGAGGTGGTGGCAATAATTTACACATGGCAAGATAGTAGCAGGGCCCTGGGTAAACAGCAGAGGTGGAGAGAAGTGGTCAGAATCTGGACGTCTTCTGAAGCTGGAGCCAATAGGATCTGCTGGTAGATTAGACTTGGAATGTGAGAGGCGGCTGGGAGTCTAAGATGATGCCAAGGCTTTGGGCCTGCAAACCTGAAAGCAGCAAGTTGCCACTTAGCAAGATGAGGAAGCCAAGCAGATGAAGTAGAATGGATGAGGCTGGAGCCCACACTTCCTGTCTCCAAGGCCGTGCTCCTCCCTCATGGCACAAGGCCTCAGCTGTGGCCTGACATCCTTTCTGCAGAGTTTTCCTGAGCTGTCTACAGACACCTGCAGGTTTTAGCCTTTGACTCTCCATGGCTGTGGACCGGAGGCACTTTGGGCATCTCCAACCAAGATCCTCTTTCCTCAGGTCACATTGTCTGAATACTCTGGGAACCAGCAGAGTTTGTCCAGGTCCCAGTGGCTGAAAAATGCAACGCCCTGGACACCCACATGTGCAGACCCAGAGCTGAGGCTTCGACAGCTCACGCAGGGCCAGCAGAGGACGAGGACAGGGCGTCAGAGCGGCAGTTCTCTGTCTTGACGGCTATGGGCATCCCCTAGGGGCACCCTGGCCAATTCATCAGACTGTCTGCAGGGGCCGGGGAGGAGCCCAGCATCTACGATTCTCAGTTTCCCCGACAAGGTTGAGAACCACCATGTGGGGTCAACAAGTGCTTCCCCTCCAGGGCCTCCTGGTATTTGCAGATCCAGTTGTGCTTAGCAAGAGGGGTGGCTCTCTGGGGGGACAAAAATGCCCTGTCCTTACAAAATCAGGGGAACCAGGCAGAGGCTGCAGAGCACCCTTCTGCTCAGGACTGAAACCGACTCTGTCTCCCCAGGAAAGCACTGAGGGTCACATAGCCTCACTCACGTTGCCACCTCCAGACCTGCTTTGAAGGTGAGCCTCATTCAGAAGTTTTCTTTAATGCCACCCAGCCGAGCCCTCCTCTGTGTTGAACATGGCCAAGAAGGAAGCAAGCTCAGGGCTGAGCCGGGTGTTGGGGTGTCTCCCCTCTGGACACTGGGACAGAAGTGGGTGGTGGCCGGGAACCTGAGGAGGGTGAGAGCATGAGGATCCCCGAGGCACAGTGACTTGGAAACAGGCCAGGTTTCAACTGCAGACCCGGGAGCCAGAGGACCGGCTCGCCTGTGATGCCCCGGTCAGCCGTTCCACAGGCGACAGACAGAGGAGCCATTCATCCCTGCGCGCAGCTGGGACCCCTCCCCGGGCATCCAGCTCCCAGACATTTTTGTGGACGGAATGCAAAGAACTTGATGAAGGTGAGATGAAATGAGAAACGTTTGTGACTTGGAAATTGCGAACATCTGGCCTGGCCAGCTCACCAGAGCGAAGGCCCTTTGTCACTAAGGAAAGGGATCCCCAAGGAGCCGGGGGGTCGGGGCGCAGCTGCTCCCTCCACACCCACCTCCCCGCCAGCCCGCAGGAGCCAGAGACTGGGATGCAGGGATGGCAGGGAGAGGGTGTCGTTACCAGCCCACCTGGACACAAACCCCGAACCTGCCCTGACAGCCTGTGTGCCCCTGAAGTGCCTGCTGAATGTGTCCTCAGGCTCGTCCAAGAGGATCAAGTGGATGATGTGAGCGGAGGCTGACACAGGAAGGTGTCACGTTGTCTCCTCCGGTGCCCCTCGCTTGCCCGGGGACCCAGTATTTGACAGACTCACTCACAGCTGAGTCAGGTTGTCCTCCCCACACCTGGAAGACTTCCTTTCTGTGGATTCAGGAGGAGGAGAGTGAAAGGACCACATGAGAGTCTGAATGTTTGTGTTTCCCCAAAATTCACATGTTGAAATCTTACCCCCAGTGTGATGGTATTCAGAGGTGGGGCCTTTGGGCAGTGATGAGGTGATTAATGCCTTTATAAAAGAGACCCCAGAGGGCTCTCTCACCCCCTTTGTCAGATAAAGATGCCACAAGAGGATGGCCATCAATGAACCAGGAAGAGGGCTCTTACTAGACATTGAATCTCCTGGCACCTTGACCTTGGACTCCCCAGGCTCTAGAACTGGGGGAAATAGACAGGTTTTGTCTAAGCCACTTCCATGGTATCTTCGTTATAGGAGCCCAAGCAGACTAATATAGGCCAGGATGGAGCCAAAGCCTGACTTTGCAGAGGACACATGGGGACAGGTGTGGCTTCAGAGTCAGGTCCAATGAATGCACAGCAAGTTGGTTGACTGGTTGACCAGCACTGGTCCCAGAAAGATCACTGTGTCGCCATTCCATGGATGATGATGTGAGGTCTGGAGAAGCATTTAAAGCTGTTGCAGTCACCTCCTTGCCTGTCCAAGTCAGTGACAAGAGGGGGAAGGAGCAAGGGACAGCAGTTCTGGGATCTCGCACATCTACAAGGCAGCATCACTTGATATGACTGCGGCTCCCGCCTCCTTCCAAGCAGACTTCAGATTGGGTCCCTTTAGTGAATTAAAAATGCCCACAATTCAGAAAAGGGAATCCTCCTACACTGTTGGTGGGAATGTAATTTGGGGCAGCCACTATGGAAAACATTATGGAGATTCCTCAAAAAACTAAAAATAGACTTATTAGATGATCCAGCAATCCCACTCTTGGGCATATATCCAGAGGAAGCTCTAATTTAAAAAGATACATGCACCTCAGTGTTCATAGCAGCCCTATTTATAATATCGAAGACATGGAAGCAAACTAAATGTTCACCGACAGATAACTAGATAAAGAAGACATGGTGTGTATATGCATACAATGGAATACTACTCAGCCATAAAAAGAATGAAATAATGCCATTTGCAGCAACATGGATGGACATGGAGATTATCATACTAAGTGAAGGAAGTCAGCCAGAGAAAGAAAGACAAACACCATATGATATCACGTATATATGGAATCTAAAAAAAATGACACAAATGAACTTATTTACAAAACAGAAAGACTCACAGACACAGAAAACAAACTTACGGTTACCAAAGGAGAAACAAAAGGGGAGGATAAATTAGGAGTCTGGGATTAGCAGATACAAACTACTATACATAAAATAGATAAACAACAAGGTCCTACTGTGGAGCACAGGGAACTACATTCAACATTTTGTAATAGCCTGTAATGAAAAAGAATATATATGTGTATAACTGAATCACTATGCTGTACACCAGAAACTAACACAACATTGTGAATCAATTATATTCGATTTTTTTTTAATGGGCACAGTTCTTTGCTGTTCTGTCATCAGGATGCGGAGTTGGTTTCCCTCCTGTGAACGTGAGCTGCTCCATGACCGCTTAGCCGTCAGAATGTGGTAGAAGTGATGCTGGGCTGGTCCCTGGCTAAGCCCTGGGAAGGCTTCTGCTGTGGCACTTTGGGGAGCCTTGAGCCTTCAGGTAGAAAAGCCTGGCTCCTCTGCCAGGAAGCCCACATGGAGACCTTGTGGGGGTGGCCATATGGGAAGTCCCACGGAGAGGCCACTGGTCCTCAGGCCCCGGGAGACTCCGACCTAACATCATCTGACTGCAACCACACGAGAGACCCCAGGTGAGACCAGCACAAGAGCTACCTGACTGAGCCCGGGCAACCCACAGACCCACGGGCAGCAATGAAGTGCTCTCTGTTTTAAGCCATCACGTCCCGGGGGGAAGGAGGGGGTTGGTTACACATCAGTAGATGACTGCAGAAGTCCCCCTCCTGTTCTCAGGTTACCTTCTGCTGCCCCAACTAAGAGATAGGCCCTACAGTCAAAGATCCCCCACACCCTCGCTTCCCCCATCGGGGTCCCCTGAAGGGCCTCACCACAGAGCCCCTTGGGTATACACACACTTCTTCAGCTCACCTCAGACATGCTCCATGCCACGCAGTGTGTAGGTGCAGAGGCCACCGGGATCCGACGCACCTGTTGTGAGATCGCATGTGCCCGATCCTGGTCCTGGTCTTTGCAGAGAGGCTGAGACCACTAGCGAAGCTCGTCCCTCCCTCGTGCCCTCCCCGACTCACCTGGGTCCTCCTCCAGCTCAAATCCTCAGAATCACTGTCTGTCCTCCTGCTAACGCTCCTTCACCGTGGACAGTGTTCCCTCCCTCCCGGGAGCCCCTCCAGGTCAGGGCAGGCTCCCCGCAGCCCTGATCACGCACTCGGCCTGCTGGGCTTCCTCCAGAGCCTCCTGCTTCAGGGCAGCTGTAAGGGGCGGACTCAGCCTCCCCCTCCCCAGAGCAGCCTGACAGCCGTCCTCCATCCTCTCCTGCCCGCCATCCCCAGCCACCCACCCACCTCACAGAGGCCCCCGTCTTTGAGATAAACAGGAGGATGTTAAGAAGTGTCATTCTGCACCTGGGCCTGCACTCAGAAAATCAAAGCTCGCTCTCCAAAAGGGAACTTGGCGCCCCCTTCACTCAACTTAGTACCTGCCACGTGCCCCGCTCCGCTGTGAGGGCCGAGTGTGGCTGATAGATATTTTATGAAAAATTCCAAACATAAACAAAAGCAGAGAGACACATACAATAAACCCCCAAGGACCATCACCAGGGCTCACAGCCAATCTTGTTTCCTATCACCCAACGTCCATCTTCCAGATTCCTCTGAAGCAAATCCCAGAGATCATTTCATCTTGAACTATGTCAGCACCTAACTCTAGAAGCAAGGACTGTCCTTTCCAAACACAATAGTTCAGAGGTTTTGAGAAATCTCATCTGGGCCAGGCCGGGTCCAGGACTGCCAGGTAAGGCCCATCTGTGGAACGAGGCGGAGAGAAGAAGGGCTGGGCAGGCCCCATGTGTTAGTTCCTCTCACTTCTGGGCGCTGGATGGGACCTGACCGGGAGCCAGAGGATGGAGAGAACCACAGACAGACAGGAAGGAGCTCCCAGGGCTGACTGGGCTTGGAAACAGCGACTCCTCCCTTAACACCTTCCTCCGGCAGAGCTGCCCGTGAGGCCCTGGCATCCTTGAATGGCCTCAGAGCTGTGGACACCCTGGAGGCAAAAACAGGTCTAGTCGTCCACTGTCACCCCGAGAGTAATGCAGTGAATAGCCACCCATAGTGAGGGTCACACCCCAGTGGCCTCAGCCTTACCCCCCGCCCAGCACCACTACCTACCCAGAATGCCTAGCTCAGGAGTACTCAGTTTGATTATTTGTATCTTTCTTTATTTATTCCTCGAATTTGTCTTAAATCCCTTCCAACAGAGATGTTGACTTACCGTGTTAGAGAAATCAGAAAGTAGTGCACGGTGGGGGAAATTCTCTTTATGAGCCTCCAGTTTGTCTGCTGTAAGGGTTTTTGATCAAGCTTACCAGCAGTTTTGCAATCATAATTGTTGTTAAGGCTTCAAATATGTGAATTATTTAAACCAGAAGCCACTCAAGTAAATAAAGACTTAGCCACCAAAGCAAATAATTGTGGTATGTTGAGTGACTGGCTTCTGTGTAAATTCTTTTTTCTGTTTTTCAAATTTTTGTATTTATAGTTAAAAAAAAAAAAACCAAGAGACTGTCTCTGGGCTGAGGACAGGAATGAATCTACACATCGGGACGTTTTTCCCGTGGACTCTTTGAGAACAGAGGTCTGTTTTACAGGCCTTGACTGGAGATTCCAATCACCTCCTTATTCCATTTTTTTTTCTTTTTTTTTTTTTTTTTTGCATTCCTAAATGAGGCAAAACACCCTTCAGGATGTCCACAGTGTAGCAAAAATTATAATAGCTATGGCATGATTTACATCAGCCTGGAAATTCAGCATTTCCTGGAGCTCACAGGCTTGCCTGGGTCTCTCTTGCACTGATGATTTCAGCTGATTACGATTTCACTCCACTGTACCATCAGAAAACTGAAATGTTTTATTAGAGCCCACAGCCACAGGTGCCCAGAGGAGGCCCCTGGTTAATAACGTCAGGCCACAGGCAGGCTGGCCTGAGTCGCTATGGAAACGCTTACCCTGTGGCCAGGGCGCCCTGCCATTGGGTCCCAGCCTCGAGGGCCTTGTGACTGTGAGGAACTGCTCTGCCATTCTGGGGTCTGCACCCACTTGCAAACTGCTATTCCAGAACCCTGGGACCCTGTCCAGACAAAGCCCTGGGTGCCACAGAGGCCCTGTGAGAAGCCTCTTAATTTGAAAAATTAAAGGAAGGAAAATCTGACCTGAGGGCCCTGCGGCGGGGAAAGTCTTTGTTTCCCAAGGAAGCCAGAGTGAGTGGGGAGCCCGGGGCCTCCTCAATGCCGCGGAGGCCACAGAGCTTTCTAGGGTCGGGGCATTGCATCCCCACATGTGCCCAGCTCCAGTGCAAGGGTTTCTTCATAAAATGAGCCATGACTTTCGAAAGCAGAGAGCAGGACCATGAGATAATTGACTGAGAACAGGCCAGGCTGATGGAGAAATAGAATGAGGGACGGTGAGTGTCTTCGGCCCCTGCCAGGAGGCAGGGAAGAGCCCCACGTGAGGTGGAGGCAGGGAGGCCGGGACAGGGTTACCGGTTGGCCTCGAGGTTAACCTGCCTCTCACATCTGTGCCTGGAATCAAGCCTCTCTCAATCCCCAGGCCCAGGGCTGCCTGTCCCCATGGCCACATTGGGTGAAGGTGGCAGAACGGCCTCCTCCAGCAGCAGCACCTCCCAACTGTCCAACTGTCCCCAGTCTGTCAGCCTCTCTGCTCCGAGTCTCCAGCTCTAACCCCGCCCAGGACGGGGGAGAAAAGACTCATGGCAGAGACTGAGTCACAGCAGGAATCTCCTTCAGACAGAAGATGGGAAGTTTAACCTTTCTGCTTCCCGAGCAGGGCTGTGAAAAGGAAGACTGTTTGAGGGATGGAAACTCCGGGCGCACACTGGGCTTCGGGACGTGATGGGCTCACAGGGTGGGGCGGTGGGGGGGATCCCCAGAACCTCTGGCACAGGGGAGGTGTGCAGGACTCTGGGATCCCACAGCACCTGGATGGGGGCCCCAGCCGGGCCACTAGCTGCCCCCTCCCACAGTGGGAAACAAGGCCAGCCTCAGGGGTGCTGCCCTGGACTGTCCAGTAAGCCCGCTTGCTGGGCCCAGCCCATTCCATTGCCACCGCGGGGGCCTGGGGACTTGAACAGAAGCCCATGTCTGCCAACAGAGGGGACTTTGTCCCTGGGCTGGGTTGGGCTTTCTGCCCCTCTCCCTTCCTGAGGGGACAGGGCTATTGAGGGGACTTCACATCATTGTGATGTTCCCCTTGGCAAAACTGAAAATGTGAGAGTTCACGCTGACAGAAAATAGATGGCATTTTCTCTGCAGACCATCGGGCGCTGCTCAGAGCAGGCGGGCAGCTCCCCTCAGAGGGTCCGAGGTGCCAGTCCACCACCAGACGGTGTGGTGGACCCTGTCCTCCCCGGAGGAGGAGGAGACCTGGGAGGCCCAGGCAAAGCGGTGGCAGAAACTGCACCCAGAGGTCAGGAGTGAGCTGCCCGCTGAGGCGGTCCCGCTTGGTTCTGGAAGCAACAGGTGATCTTTGCCACAGCAGCTCCTGGGCTCTCCCGCTGGCCCCTATGTTCAAACTGGGGCCTCCATCTACCCTGGGACCTGCCCAGCCTGAGCTGGTGACAACTGTCACTTCCCCTCCCAAATGAAGCATCTCTCTGCATGGCATTGCGTTTCATCTTCGTGACATTCATTCAATCCTGCATTCATTCATTCATCCATCCAACAGATCATATGGATGGTCAGGCTCTGGGGTCAGAGAGGAGGATGGGACACATGGGGGCTGAGGATCTCCTGGAGAAGATAGGAAGTAAACAAATAATTTCCAAAGGGATGGGTAAGTGCTAGCAACAATCATAACCATTAATTATGAAGGACGCATGATGTGCTGGGCTTATATAAACTCGCTTAATCCTCCCGAATCTTAATTTTACAGAGAGGACTAAGTAACTTGGCCAAGGCCACACCACGGGAGGTGGTCGAGCTGAGGTAACAGCATCAGAAATGCCCAAAGCCTGCTCCCCTGGAGGCAGCCTTCAGCTTTCAGAGGCCCAGGGAGCCACTCAGCTGGGGCTGGCAGTCAGGAGCTGTGGGGCAGAAGCCCATGGGGGAGACCCAGGAGCCCCCCTCTGGGGGTCTGGCTGTTTGCAGAGCCGTGGCCTGTTCTGCAGGATCAAAGGCTGGTCCTTTCAGGATTTTAAGCCAGGCTGTAGGGAGAGGCAAACACCACTGACTTGGTTTCCACCCTCCCTCTGCCCTAGACACACAGGGGTCCTCTAAGCCCATCCCACTGGGCAGGGTCCCAAGGATCTAGAAAGTCAGGGTCCAGTTGCCAGGAAAGACCAGTCCCAGTCTGGCGCTTCCAAAAGCAACTTAGACAGCACTGTGCCTAAGGTCCTGGTTTTAGAGGAAAGGGGAAAAGAGCTTGGATGGGGGGTCAAACAGCCTGACCCTGGATCCCTCTTGCCAGCTGCAAAAGTTGATTAAGACACTTACTGTCACTGATCAAATGTTGGAGGTTGGGGGGAACCAAAGGCAGCTTCAGGGAGTTCCAGCTCCATCTTCCAGCCAGGAGCGTGTATGCTGTGAGCAGGACCAGGGACCAGGGGCGGGGAGCCTGAGTCGGGGAAAGTGCAGGTCAGATGGAGGTGAGGCTCTCCCGGTGGGAACATCTCCCCCGCCTATGAGATGAGCATGACTCAGGGGTACAAAGATGGAGTGAGTGTTGAACAGAAGCCCCATTTGAAGCCAAAAGGAGAAGGGCATCGTTTGGTTTTCTTGTCGGACAAGTAAGATCAGAAGACAGCCACCCAATGGAGCAGAAGTCCAACAATCTGGGGCAGAACCAAAAATCAAAGGGCAACATATTCACCAAGGTAACAGCTGTCAGAAACAATGGAGGCATCGGGAAAGGGATGGGAGCGCTGCCAGTGTCACCAGTCCCCAGACCCTGCGCCTGTCCCTGCGGAGAAGCCAGGAGGCGCCCCGCGAACCTCTAGCGTGTGGCCCCGCCCCTCCTCCACTTCGAGATGAGGCTCAGCGAGGTGGGCCTTGGTGCTTTGGAGACATTGGTGAGAACTTTTTTCTGTTTCTCATCATCTCTCGCTTTGCTTGACAGACAAAACCAAACCATAAACCATGGCCTTCTGGATCGTGAAGCCCCATGTGAGTCATCCCCACAAAGCGCCTTAGCATCCAAGTGCTGGAAGGATGGCCCCGTGGGCAGGAGGAATTGCTCAATAATGAGAAAATCCAGTGGAAAATATCCCCAGCATCCAGGCTCCAGTTAAGCCGCCAGCTACTCTGGAGAGGCAGGCAGGGGCGCGTTGCTCCCGGTCCTGGGCTGGACGCAAGCATGCAGGTCCCCCTCCTCCAGCCTCAGAGCCCGGGGAGGCTGCACCTGGGGGAGCTCCCAGCCATCAGCCCTCTCCATCCCGCACCTGGGTTCTGTCCTCGCACCCCCTCCTTGTTCCCCAGAGCAGCTGCTCTCCGTCACCCCTTGGCTGCAAAGCGGGCACATAAGGAGGAGGCCTCCCGGGAGACTGACCCAGGAAGATTGGAGCCCCAGAAGGGGGCCAAGACAAGCTGCAGGAGCAGGCTCAGGCCCACTGGGCAAGGAAGCTCAGGGCCCCAGTACCTGGAGGCCTAGAAAGGCAGGCGTGATTTCCAACGAGCAAGGCTCCTTGGCCTCCAATTTCTCCTCCCATGGGTCAGGGTGCAGTTGGAGGAAAACCAAAGCAGCTTTCTCTAGAAGAGAAGCCCGAGCCCGGTTCTGGTTGCCCGACTCTAATGGCAATTCCATATGTGTGGGGAGAGTCATGTGTGTCCACTTCTTTTGCTCCCTCACACACACACACACACACACACACAGAAACTCAGCTAAGAGCCAAGAGATAAACAAGTCTTCACGCAACAGGCAAAAACTACACCGTAGCGGGACAGATTTTCTGTCCTTACTCAAGTTTTTCTTCTACGGTCTCACCTTTGGTGAGGAAAGGGGAGTCTTAAAATGATATTACATCAAAGTTGTGCCAAGAAACCTATAACAAAAAAGAATACGTAAAGGAATATATATATGTATGTATGTATCAATGAATTACCAGAAATTAACACATTATAAATTGATTATACTTCAATTTAAAAAAAAGTTGTGCCAAGAAAGAGTCACATCTGGGAGAGAGAATGTGTTGGCCTCCCCGATATGGTCTCCATGTTGACAACATGACCACTGTCCCCCTCCCAGGATGGGGGGGACAGGTAGCCCAGAGGAGGCCACTAGGCAGGAGTGGGTCACCCAGCCCCTTGGGGTTGGAGAGGGAGAGGAAGGGACACCCCAGGAGAACAGGTATGGACCTCAGCCTCTTTGTTCCTTGTTCTTTTAGGTGATACTCAGTCCAGTGCAGTCACAAAAGGTCACAAAAGAGGCTCAAGAAAACGAAGTTTACTATATCCACAGCCCCGGAGAGAGGGTCACTGCACACCATGTGGGGCCACAGGGAGTGGCAGTGCCAGTCAGGAGGCAGGAAACAGGAGGGAAGGGAGAGCATAGGTTATGGCCTTTATGGGAGTTTCCACGGGGAGGGCCAGGCAGGCAGAAGGAACAGCTGAGGACCAGTCACTCTGAATCGTGTCAGCAGGTTCTCACACACACAACATAATCCCCGTGACTCTGGGCGTCTTTGAGATTAGCTCCAAAAAAGAATGCGCTCTTTCTGGAAGTGGGTGACCCCTGAGGCTCCTCCAGGGATCATGAAGCTTTGGCAGGGGTGATGACCTTGGGCTGACCCATCAGAAATCACTGGTGGAACCCAAAACTGAACCCACACTGAACTAAGGCACCCGAGCCAACGCCTTCCCTCCACCCGAGCCTCGTGTCCTGGTGTTGGGGCTGTTATGGGAATGGTTCAGTTACTCCAGAAATATTATTTTAGACACAAGTGAACATATTTACAAAACAGAAATAGACTCACAGACATAGAAAGCAAACTTATGGTTACCAGAGCGGGGAGGGAGGTGGGAAGGGAAGGAATGAATCGGGAGTTCGAGATTTGTAGATACTAAGACTATATAAAAAATAAACAAGTTCATACTGTACAGCACAGGGAACTGTATTCAATATCTTGCAGTAACCTGTCTTGAAACAGAATATGAAAATGAATACATGTACGCATATGCATATGTATGACTGCAACATTATGCTGTACACAGAAATTGACACAACACTGTAAACTGACTATGCTTCAATAAAAAAACATATATATATCATTTCAGGATTGTTGCTCTTCTCAAAGAGCGTGGCCAAGACATCAGTACCACATGGCCCAAGGGTTGCTGCATCTCAGGCTTCTGAGAGGTTGAAAGAAGTTTGGAAGAAGCCCTGTCCCAGCCCATCAGAGTGGAGAGGTCACACCAATGCATCTGGCCTCAGGACCGTGGGAGGGGAGCCAGCCCCACCCAGCCCAACAGCCACAATCCGATGACGACTCTGGAGCTAAATGCAAACAGCAGGCACGGCCATATCCAGAGGGCTCTCACTGCTTCACTGAGTTCTCCCCATGACCAGGTAGACAAATCAAGACGATTCTGAGCCATCGCCCGGGATGACCGCGGGAGAACCGAGCTGTGTTGGATGGAAGGCTGCATGATGAGAAACCAGCTGGTCTTACTGGTCATCTCTGGGCCATGTTCACAGCCACACCTGCCACCTGCCCTTTTACCATGAGAGTGACGGCGCCCCATGGGGAAAGCTGAGAAGCGTGTCTGCAGGTGCAAACCTGTCCTTCTGGACTTCGGAGCAGAGATCCCCCTATATGATGAAATGACTTTCATTATGGTAACGAACTGAATAACAATGGCCAGAAAAAAACAGCAGATGGCATTGAACTTTGTCTTCGGAACTTTGCCAATAAGAATTCTTCATCAATAAAATGAAAAGCAACTCACTGAATGGGAGAAAAGATTTGCGAATCATATATCTCATAAGGGGATAAAATCCGAACATATAAAGAACTCGTACAACTCAATAGCAAAAGAACAAACAATCCAATTTAGAGCAGAAAATCTGAACAGACATTTTCCCAAAGACATACAGATGGCCAACAGGTAATGGAAAAATGGCGAGCATCACCTTTCATCAGGGAAATGCAAATCAAAGGCACAAGGAGAAACCTATTCTCCTTGGCTGTCATCAAAAAGACAAGAGCTGTGTTGGTGAGGGTGTGGAGAAAAGAGACGCCTTGTACAGGGTCTGGTGACAGCACTTGCCTCTTAAAATTGTGCAGCTGGGGGTGAGATGTGAGTGAGACAGGAGAGCAGGCAGCCTGGCCTCTGGGTCTGGAAGATCTCCCTCCTCCAGCTGCTGAGAGCCAGGGCAGTGCTGTGCTTCTGCAGCCCCAGGGCCCAGAGTGGGAGGCTCGTCTGTCAGAACTTCTACTGGGGGGAGGGAGGGCATAGCTCAAGTGGCAGAGTGTGTGCTTAGCAATTGCAAGGTCCTGAGCTCAATCCCCAGTCCTTCCATTAAATAAATAAATACACCGAATTATCTCCCTCACCAAAGAAAACTTCTACTCGGCCTCCCATGGAACAGTTACTCTCTTTTTTCCCCCTGTGGAAATAAATCTAAAATCATCCCATTCTCTGCTGCCCTTTAGAGTCCCAACACTGGAGCCCCTCCCAAGAAGGTCATGACCATCTCTGGAACTCGGTGGGGAGTGACCAGAGAAGGCGCCTTGAAGAGGGAACATGAGAACTTCTACCTAGAGACCAGGAAGGCACCAGCACGTGAAGGCAGCGAGGGCGGGGAGAGGGTGGAGAGGAGAGAGAAGGGTGAGAACATTTCAGGAAGCAGGAGGAGGCAGAACAAGTGTTGTGAGGCTGGCGAGGGCTTGGCATTTAAGGGAATTAAGTTCTGTAGCCTCAGGAGATGTGACTGGAGCAAAACAGCCTGGGAGAGCAGTGGAGGTGCAGTTAGAGAGGCAGGTGGGGCCAGGTCTTACGGAGTCCTGGAGGCTATGCCGAGGAGTTTGTTTAATTTATTTCAAGTGTAATGGGAAGTCATTGAGGGTTTTAAGTAGGGAAGATGTATAATCCAATGCTATATATTTTTAAAATCATACTAGCTGCTGTGTATAAAGGAATTGGAGGGAGGGCACCAGAGGGAGCAGGTGGAACAAGGAGGAAGATACAGCCATGATCCAGCTGAGAGATGAGGGCGGCTGGGATGCAGGCCATCATGGTAGAAATGGAGAGAGCAGGGAAGACTCACGATGCGTTTCAGGGGTAGACCTAACAGAACCCTCTGATGAATTAGGTGTAGAGGCTGAGGGACAGGGAGGAATCAAGGTTGACACCTAGGCTTCTGGCTTGAGAAACTGGATGGATGATGGTGTCATTTCCCAGGATGGGAAAGACTTAGATGAGGTGGGGGATGGGTTTGTGGTAGGATAGTAACAGTTCCACGTTGAACCTGGTAAGTTTGAATTGTCTGTGAGACAGTCAAGGGAAGTTGTCAAAAATGCAATCTGAGCGCCTAAAGAATTAAGTACAGTAATGAATTGCAAACCATTGAAAAATCCATGCGTTGGTACTGATAATAAATTGGAAAGGGAGGGAAGGAAGGAAGACAGGAAAGGATGGATAGGGAAGGAGGCTCTCACTTCCAGCCAAGCGTCAAGGGTCAGCAGGTCAACGTGTCAGGGTGCTGGAGTTGGAAAAACATCGCTTTCCAACCATCCTAGTTAAAGGCTGGATCAGGAGAGAATCACTAATGGGTGCTGAACTAAATTTTGATAAGGAACAGGATATGTGCATGATCTTAATGTGTCTCCCCACAGACCATGTGCTAGTTACAAGGCAAAAAAAAAAAAAAAAAAAAAAAAAAAGGAAAGGAAAAGAAAACAGTAATTCTACAGCAGAGAAATCAGACAGCAACCTTGACAAAGTATCAAAACTAGCACCATCAGAGAGGGACATTGTGTGTTTCCAGATGTGGTCCTCTAAGAAGGACACAGCCTAACTGAGGCTGTATTCCAGCAGAGGCTAAATAGCCCATGCGTGCATCTAATCATGAGAAAACATCACACAAACCCCGAATGAGAAGTGTTCTATTTTTTTTTTTTAAAGAAGGGGGAGGGACTGTATTTTTCAAAAATGTCCATGTCATAAAACACAAAGAAAAGCCACAGAAATGTTGTCAGATTAAAGGAGGACAAAGAGACATAACAATCACAAGCAATATCTGACCCTAGACTAGATCCTGTACTGAAGGTGAAAAAAAGCCATAAAGGACATTTTTTAATGAACTGACAAAGTTGAAATGTGAATGGTAGTGTTGTTAACTACGTTAAATTTACTGAGACTGATAACTGTGCTATGGTTTTGTGTAAGAATCCACTTCACCCCAAAAATCATTGAAAGAGCCACAGATGTATGCAGCTTTCCATCAGATGATTCAGAAAAAAATGCTTGTGTATGTTTCTGCGTCACACCCACACACAGATACATATGTACAAATGATGTAAACGGTTCACATTAGTGACTCTGGGTAAAGGGAATACAGGTGTTTTTATGTTGTTTTCATTTTTGCAATATTTCTATAAATTTGAAACTATCTGAAAATAGGAAGTGTTTTTAATCGCAATTGATTATACAAGTCTGGAGTTCCAAGGCAAGAGCAGGACTAGAGACAAATACAGAAGCCATCAGGACATAGGTGGTGTCTAAAGCCATGAGAACAGAGGAGAGCTACTGGAGGAGAACGTCAAAGATGAAGAGAAGGGCCAGGACCACATGCAGGGAACGTTGATATTCAGGGATCAGACAGACAAAGAAGAGCCAGCCAAGAAGTAGAGGAGGAAGTGGGTGGAAGGTAACCAGAGGGGTGGGGTGTCACGGAAACCAAGAAAAGACATTATTTCAAGAAGGAGTGGCTAACTGTGACAATTGTTGCTAAGAGATTGCCTAAAAGTAAACAGAGACAGGACCACTGGATTTAGCAAGATGGAGATCATGGGAGACGTTCACAAGAACAGTTTGAATGAAATCCTGGTGAATGAAGCCAGATTATAGTGATTTCCAGAGTCAATACAAGGCAAAGAAGCAGAACAGCGTCAGAAGCCTTTGAGGTCAGTTCCTATTGTCACTTCCCACCTTATCAGGCACCATTGTCCTCAGTTTGGTCACGAAGGATCTGTATCTTCTATGCTTGTGCCCCTGACCCACCTTGTGGGGCAGAGCCCATCTCTCACGATAGAAACCAAAAGTGCCAGCCACTGGCTACTCCAGCTCCCTGGCAGGTGGGCCAGGTAAGTGACCTGGGCTCCATCACTTACAAGAAGCAGCTGGGAGAGCTCAGAATGTATCCTGGCAATAGGCAGTGGTAGGATCTCCCGGTTCCTATGGGCAACAGGGGCCCTGTTTCCAGCCCACACCCAGAGCCCAGTGTTGGGGTGCTGGCAGTGGGCCCTCCAGCAGAGCAGAGGTCCTATGGCAGGAGTGGCGGTGCTCTTCCCGGCTATGCAGCTTCCAAACTGGGTGCCCCAGTGTTCTTGGAGATGCTGTGAGCTGCCCGATGTCTCGTTAATAAATTCTCTCTCTGTGTAATCATTCGGGGTCAGTTGCTTCAGCTTGCAACTGTGAACCCTAACTGAAATAGGATCTTGCATTTTCTTGGCCAAAGAGGAGATTCCTTTATGCCGTCTTGCCCAAATTCTGCCTCTTGAGGGTGTATCAAGTATCCAGTGTCCTTGGCCAACAGCCACTGTGGACAGTACGTCCTCTGAGTGGTCCCAATCCAAGGATATCCCTAAAACCTCCAATACCAAATAACTGATACCTAAGACCTCCAATGTCTCATGACAGTGGCCACCTCACTACCCCTGGAGCCAAATGCCCCGTGTGGATGTGTGTCCCTGCCTCCGACTTTATCTTGGCTTTCTAAAATACCAGCTCACCACCACCACCCCTTCTCTAGGGACAACTTGGAGCCTGTAGCTTTCTTGCTACTTTGCTGTTGAGTGTGGGAAAGCAGATAAGGGAAGAGCACATAGTTGAAATGCTTCTGGAAGCATCCAGTAGGTTTGTCTCTTACTAACACAGTTTTGCCATTGTCTGCCTGAAATCAGATCATGTCTGTCATCACCCCAGGCTGAAGCAGGATGAATGAGACCCTGTGGATGTGGGGAATCCTCAGTGGTCTCCCCAGCCACACTTGGCACAGAACCCAACGCAACCGAACAGACCAGCCAGGATGAATTTCTAACCATGACACTGACAAATGCCAAACCCATGAATGAGCGCCACCTCCTCAGTCCACTGAGTCTCCAGATTGTGGGTCTTTTCCTTCTTATATGACTGTGTCTGAGCAGCCTGATCCCTTCCCAGAAGCCTCCCCACACTAATTACATGTGTGGTCTCTGAGGGAGACTCTCGCTGACTGGGGAGCTTGGAGGCAGGCAGCACAAGACGGCAGGGGACTCTGTGCTGGCCTTGCTCCCGTGGGCATAAGATTCCCAGGTCAACATTCTCATCTTTCCCAAAGAACTCTTGTCATGTGCCTCATCCCACTGATGTACCACAGCTCCCCTCGAGGTAGGGAAGGGCATCGATTTCATAATCCAGTTTGAAAAAGTGAGGCATAGAGAGAGCAGAGGGGACTTTCAATGTGGCAGAGCCAGGCCATCTCGGGGCTCCTGGTGCCCGTTCTGGTGGTCTGTCCACGTTTGCAGTTAACAGCCCCGTCCACTGTGCCCGCCCTTTGGCTGACTAAAGCCTCCCGTTTCCTCCCTTTCTTCTTCTTTAAGCCATTAAATGAAGCATTCTTTGGAAGCAGCTCATTGTTCTGATTAGCAAAATCTAGACCAACAAAAGGATGCTGTAGCTTTGTCCCCTAAGACAGAGGCTTATTCTTCAAACAAGATTTGTGTCGCTCTGTTCAATCATCTCCTGGGCCACTGATCTGCTTCCCTCGGTGAAACTGATCTACTCCAAAGCTGGGACATCTCCCCACCCAGGGGGCTGCCTTCAGGGAGGCTAGACAGAGGGAGTGGGAGTCAGGTGGAGTCACCCTTGAGGCCAGAAAAGCACAACCCAGGACAAGTTGTGGGAAACGGGCACCCCATCCTCCATGTGCGCCATTCCCGGGACTTGGGGGAAGGGTGAGAGGACCTGGAATGCTCTGGCTTCACTGTGTCTGACTCCAAAAGTCTCTCTTCCGTATCTCTTTCCCAACCACAAGCCGTGGCATTTCAAAGCTGTAGGGCTCTGAGACTGTTCTCAACACCTCGTTGTACGGTCGGGGTGACCTTGCTTCAGACCTGTTGCAAAGATAGGCAGAAAGAAGGTCACGCAGATGCATGTTCTGGGGAGCAACGTGGAGAGCATGCTTGGGATTCATATGGAGGCTCTTTGGCTCAGCCAGAAGCCCAGCATGTGGCTTATAGGAGAAAAATAGCTGGAAAGCTCCCAAAAGCTGGCCCGGCAATTCTTCTGAAGTCTCCCCACCACAAACGTAGCCAAGTGCCCAGAACGGACGAGAAACAGAGCCGTGGCCTCTCAGTTTTGGGGTCCAACTCTGATGTTCACACTCTCTAAGAGACACCCGAGCACCTCAGCTCCTCAGTTTCTGGGGCTCTGATGTTGACGAGAGTCCTCAGAAGTAGTGATTCACAGACATGGAAAACAAACTGATGGTTACCAGGCGGGAAGGGGGTGGGAAGGGATAAATTGGGAGTTCGAGATTAGCAGATACTAACTACTATATATAAAGTAAATAAAAAAACTAATTTCTTCTGTATAGCACAGAGAACTATGTTCAATATTTTGTAGTAACCTATAGCGAAAAAGAATATGAAAATGAATATAAGTATATATATGTGTGACTGGGACGTTATGCTGTACATCAGAAATTGACACATTGTAACTGACTAGACTTTAATAAAAAATAATAATAATGAAATTAAATTAAATTAAAATGTTTTTAAGTAGTGAGTTTCTAAGGAGAGGCTGAGCCTCAGTTCAGCCATCTGGTGGGCCTCAGACAACAACATCTTGTTCAGCTTCCCAGCTACTGAGGGAACACAAGGTCCCTCTTTGTCTCCACTTTGAAGTGGCTGAAGTTCATTCTGCATCCCCATCCCTGTCTCTCTCTGACCCCCAGGCGCTCCTCTCCCACAAGGATCACACAATAGGCCTGGTAGAACCTCCACAGTCGGGTGGTGGGAAAGGCCAGGTGAGCCGTGTCATCTGGGGTCCATGCAAGACATGCCCTGGAAGGGCCACCACAGGTAGCGCCAGCCTCCGTGGAGCCAGGAGGGGGACATAAGGATCACTTTGAGGGAGGGAAGATGTCAGACTGAATAATCCCTAGCACCTGTGAACATGTGATCTTACGTGGCAAAAGGGACATTGCAGACATGATGCAGTTAGGGATCTGGAGATGGAGAAATGATCCTGGATTATCTGGGCAAGTCCAGTGCAGTCACAAGGGTCCTTCTGGGAGGGAAGCGGGAGGGCCAGAGTGCACACAGCAGGAGACGTGACAAGGGCAGCAGAGGTTGGAGTGATGGGAGGAAGGGAGGCAGGGAATCTGTTACCCATCTCCACACCCCGTGAGCGCTCATTCATCCGTCATCCACTCAGGGAGTGTTTCCTGAACTCCACTCTGTCTCATTCCCCTGTTTTAATTTTTTTCAGAGCACGTGTCTGTCTTTGAAATCAATTTTTATCCATTTGTTCATGTGGGGGTCTGTGTCCCCACTGGAATGTGAGCCCCATGAGAGCAGGAACTTTGTGGCTCTTTGCTCACTGCCGACTCTCCAGAATCTAGCACATCTCCTGGCATGAGTAGGAACCAATACACATCGTGCAGGTCAGTGCCATTGTCATCAGCTTCTGTCCTCCTTGAGAGGCCGGTAGTGCTAGAGGGCTTGGGTTCAAACTCCAGCTGTGCTGCCAACTAGCTGCGTGGTAGGCAAGTTATTGAACCTATCTGTGCCTGGGAGTGTAATAATGGACTCTCTCTCTTCCCATCTATTGAGTTAAATAGGTGAAGCACTTAGGATGGATTACAGCATATGAATACAGAATAAGCACTCGTAATAATCATTGAGTCAGGGCCAGGCCCAGGCAAAATTGTCTCCAAACTCCATCCTCACTCCCCACCATCGCTGGCCCGGTCTCTTCTCATTTTCAGCCCCGTTTGATGGAGTTGCCTGGTGTCCTTGAGCTCCCCCCCAGCTTCTGAGAGCCTTGCACCGCCCCCTCAGTGGACGCCACTGCCAGGGCCGTGCACCATGCTCCAGAATGAGCCCCCAGCTCCAGGGATCCATTTCTCCACGCGGTCTCCATCCTATTGCCAGGGAGTCTTCAAGAGGCAAGTAAAGACCCAAAGAAGCCGTTAGGCCCCAAAGCTTGTATACTTTTTGACACAAAGAATGATGAATTGTGGGGTTGCAAGGAGACAAAAGAGCCTGGGTTAGGGGCGGGAAACTGGGGCAATGACTAGGAAATAGAAGGGGAAAAACTAATGGATGAGTTGTTTCAGTGGGTTGGTTTGCACAGATCCCTTCTGGCCTCAGCTCTCAGACTCCTGTGCTGAGGATGTTCTCTTCCTGGTACGGGGAGGGCACCTTTCTCCAGGGAAATTTTATGGCCTGCTTTTAGGCAGACAGGAAGAGGTTGCGGAGCCCTCCCCAACATCTGCCACTTCTCAAGTGTCTTCAGCACAACGTCATCGATATGCCAGAATGGCAGATTTAGGGTGGCATGATCTGATCCCCTTCGGGGGGAACACTCTCCCTCCTGTCTTTCTCCTGCCTGCGACCACTCAGTCTGTCTTCACATCTCTGTGCAGGTCTGCTTCTTCCAGGAAGCCTTCCCTGACTGAACAAGCTGCAGCCTGGAAACTCTTAAGACAATAAACAGGAGCAATCGGAGGGCTCACCTTGTCTATTTGCCACATATCAGGGATCATCGTCCTTCCTTGCCTGATCTGATTGCCAACGTCTTAAGAACCATTATTTCATGTATTTCATCCGTTTTCTGTTACTTCAGGCCCACAAGAGAGTATTCCTCTCCCTGTTACTCCATCTTGATTAGAAGTTCAAGTGAGTTTTTTTAATTGACTACTACATTTTGAGAGTAAATATAAGGAGGCCAATCTCCTCTGGAAGCTCGATTTTCTAATTCAGTTCCAAGTCGAGAAAGTTGGGGGGAAACAGATATTGCAGACATTGAAAGTCACGTCCCCCCTACTTTCCAAGAACAAGATGTCATCTTGTGTTCACATGGGCACATCTGAAGACTGTTGTGAAATTGCCTTCTCTGAAGGTTCTAAAACCTCCTGATGGTTCCTTTTCCTTCCTTTGCAAAATCCCACTCAAATTCCAAGCAAAAGGACCTTTCCCTGAGTCATAGTTGTTAAGAGGACTAATCACTCTACCCAAACCTTAGCCTAACGCCCTCTGTATTTTTCCACAGGAATATAAATCTCAAGTAAATAAATAAATAACCAGATGATGCACACACAGAATAAATCTAGGTAAAGTATACACTTTAATTGGCGCCTTCTGAGGCAATACTAGCGCATGTTACAATTCCACCTTCTGCGTTTGGTTTTTCAGCTTTTATTCCCCGTGCTCCCATCTGCTCCTTGTTGGTCTCTCCTCTGCTTTTTTTCCTGGTTCTTCCTTCTCTCCTGCCTAGTCCTCAGAGAGGTCCCTGGGTGCACTCAACCCCAGCTCAGAGTTACTAGACAGCTTCGGACTCCACCTTACAAGCCAAAACAAAAGGCAAAGAAAATTAAAACTCACCTCGAACTGGATGGCTGACGTTTTTATTTTTAATATGCTAGCACTTTAGCTGCTTATTTTGGCTCAGGTTGAAAAATCAGCCTCTCGCAGAGACAAGAAAGATAAATAACGTTTGTGGCTGGAATACCATTTGCCCAATGTTTTACATCTGTACATGGAGTGAGCAATCCTCATGGAACGAAATCATACACCAACTTCCCTTTATCACCATCCTGTCAAGCTAGCTTTTCTGCTACCCTGGATGAAAACTCAGGCAGGTCTCAGGATTTTTCTGGCCCTCCAATGGGAAATCAGAATGCCCAGTATCTTATAGTAGTCAAAAGGCCAACTTCACCTAAAGGCCCAGTGACTACATTTCCCCACCAGCTCAGACTTGTTGTAGGCAGAAAGCCTAGAGCATAGAAGGAAGATATGATTACTTTATCTTTTTTCCTCATCTTTTTTCCAATTTTGCCCCTCCTACTCATCCTTCACCATCTTTCTAGCCATTGTTTCTGACCACTCCTGGGTCAATGGGTGGGGAGACGGGAGGAGGGAAGAGAAGTGGACATTAGAAGTTCCTCCTTGTCAGGTCCTGTCATAAACTCACTTTGCTCCCTCTGGAATGAGAAGGTGTTGAAAGCTGTCTTTGTCTCACGGGGCAGCCCTGGGTTCTTACTAAATATCCCCAATCAGCAGGACTCTCCTGCAGTCCCCTTGATAAGAACATGTGCACCCAGTTGGTCTAGATGTGGAAGAACACTAGAGACCAAGGAACGAAGTGGGAGCATGCTGTGCACATCTGAGGAACAGAAGGAAGCCCATTGGCTGGAGCACGGGGTGCAGGGGGAGGAGATGAGGGCAGGGAACAACAGGGCCTGGAGCATGTGGGTCTCACAAGCCAAGACCTGGACTTTATGTGGAGAGGATGCGAAGCCATGGGTGTTGACAAGAGGAGCGACATGATCTGACTTTGGCTTTAAAAGCATCACTCGGACTCTGGGTGGAGAATAGATTTGGGAGACAGGGAAAGTGGGAAAGGCTGAAAGTTTGGAGATGAACTAGGAGGCTTTGCAATAATCCAGGTGAGAAAAGATGTTGGCTTGGACCAGAGCGGAAGTGATGGAGGTAGTGAGAGGTGAATGCGGTATATTTTGAAGATAGAATCAACATAACCCATGAAAGGTTGGATCAGGAATGTAAAAGAGAGCATAGAATCAAAGCTGACTCCATAGTTCTTGGCCTTAACAAGGAGGAGGGAGTTTGCCTTAGGAAGAATGCATATTTGAGATAAAGATGGAATCAGGAGTTTGTTTGGACAGATTAATGTTAAGATAACATTAGATGGCCACTTGGCGAAGTCCAGCAGGCAGTTAAGGGTATGAGCCTGGAGTTCAGGGAGAGGGTCAGGCTAGAGATAGAAATCTTAGAGTCATCTGCATATTAATGCCATTTAAAGTCATGCGACTGAGTTGATCAAATGGAAATTAAAGTGGATAAAGAGAAGTCCAAGGGCTAAGCCATGGGGCCTCCAACCTTCAGACAAGGAGATACAGAGAACAGCAGAGATGCTGGAAGAGCAACCCTCAGGGGGAGAACCGGCAGCATTCCAGAAGCCAGGATGAGGTAAGCCTTCAGGAATGACCAGCTGTGTCAAATGTCGCTGAGGTCAAGAAGATGCATTGACCATTGCAATAGGGGGGTCGTTGGTGACCTTGACAATGGCTATTTTGGCAGAGGAGTGAAGACTGATTTAATTGTGACCAAAAGAGAATGGGAGGAGGAGAAGTGGAGACAGTGAGTGGGACAAATCTTTTGAGGACTTTTGTTCTAAATCAGAGAAAAGAGGCAGTGGCTGGAGGGAGATGTAGAGTCAATGAAGGTTTGGGGTTTGGTTGTGTTTGTGTTTTAACTATTTTATTTATTTATTTATTGTTTTGGGGTTTTTTGCTTGTTTTTGGTTTGGAGGGGAGGTAATTAGGTTTGTTTAGTTACTTATTTATCTTAACAGAGGTACTAGGGATTGAACCCAGGACCTTGTGCATGCTAAGCACACACTCTACCACTGAGCTAAACCCTCTCCTGGCAGTTGTGTTTGCTTTTAAGGTAGGAGACCTTAGAGCATGTTTGTGTATGTTAATCGGAACAATGCCAGAGAGAGGGGAGAGAACGCCCCTAGTGAAGTGCTTTAGGTGGACAAGAAAAGATTAGATCTACTGAACATCAGAGGGGCTGGTGCCAGATAATGGTCTAATTACAGGAAGGAGGGCAGAGTAAATGGACACCCATACGAGCAGGATGGTGGAGGAAGCATGTGGGCATGTTATTCATTTTCTCAGTGGAGTACAGAGCAAAGTCATCAGCAGAGAGGGAGGAAAGGGAAAGTGATTGGAGGAAAGAGGAGAAGGTGTGAAATAGCAGTTTAGGCGAGAGGAATATGGAGTCAGATTACCAGGCAAACCAAGGGCCAGCTTGAGTTATGGAGGTAACTGAAACCAGCCAGCCAGGGGGTATGTGTTTCTCCAGCCACTTCAGCAACCCCAGAGCAGGCATGGAGTAGGGACACCAACTTCAAAGAAACACAAATTAAGATAAAATACCATTTTTTAAAAAATTCTCTTCAACCACAAAGGTGTTTAAAATTATCCTCAAAGTGTTTCAGGGAAAAGTGAAGTAGAGACTCGCACACACATCTGGTAAGAGTGTAAACTGGTACAATTCACCTCAGAAATTATTCCCTGAGTCTTAAAAACATGCATTTTGCACTTCTAGGAGTCTATTGTAAGAAGACAATAAAAAGCTAAGGAAAATGTGCACAAAAATGTTTTGTATTGTTTACACTTGTGAAAAATTAGAAATAGTTAAATTACTAACATCAGGGGATGGGTAACAAAAATAACAGGATAACCATCTATGAGGCAGTAGCCTTCACTGAAACGGATGCTTACCAAGAGTCTTTAACAACATGAGAAAATCTTTAAGATATAAAGTTACGGCACTAAAATGGTCAAGGTAAAATGCATTTTTAAAAGTCACAGGGAATATGAAATGAATATCTGTACGTGTATGTATGACTGAAACATTGTGCTGTACACCAGAAATTGACACATTGTAACTGACTATACTTCAATTAAAAAAAAAAAAAAGAATATGCTTAATGCAGCCTGAAATTTTCTCCTCCTTTTTTCCCACCTCCCCTCCCCGTCCTTCCCCCTTCCCTCTCCCTCTCTTTCTCCCCCTTTTTCTCCTTCCTCTTTCCAAGCCCACTTCCAAAGCTGACCTGAACCTTCAGTAAAAGCCCTGAAACTGTCCAGCCACACAGCTTGGGGCTCAGAGATGCACCACAGTAGTAATTTGCATTCCAGTATCATACTTGCGTTGCTCACAAAAGTCAGCAGTTCTAGCCTCTGCTCTGAAACGTGGCTGTTAAGAGCACTTGACTTTAGGGTCACATAGCCCTGAGCGGACAGCTGTCTTCTCCTCTTACCTACCATGTGACCTTAGGCACAGTACTTAACCCCTCACTTTCCTCATGAGTAAAATGCGGACAATGACAGTAACTGCTTCCTAGGACTACTGTGGGTACGGCAAGATAAAATATGAGCACGCTTAGTCCAGTACCCGCCATACAGTCCATGCTCAATAAAGTGCACTATAATAACTTAATGTGGAAGATGTAAACTTTCAGTGGGAAGATACCCGATCCTGCTGAACTCAGAGGAGCAGGAATCCTGCATCGTAGAATCTCAGGTCTACAGTATTTGAAACGCTTGAAAGGCTGGTTCCCACCTCAGAGGTAAAAGGAAAGCATTTGGGCCAATTCGGAGTTAACCATTCCTGGGTACAAACATTATAACGGGGATTTCTGTGGTCTGAGCAGCACATGCAAAAACGCAGGTGTCTGTGGCCAGCGATCTTAAACATGAAACAATGATCACCCAGCAAGCAGCCAGAAACACCTGTTGGTGTCTCTTAGCCGTCACCACGTGGCACAAACCAGCTCTTTCCTTCTGCATCGTTGGGTGGATCGACCAACTTTCTCATGCGACAGGTTAAGATACTACTTGTCATCACAGCTCCACTTTCAAAATAAATTGTACCTTCTTTTGGTAAATTCAGTATATTTCTTAGTGCCCTTGATCCAGCTCAATAAAGAAGTGTGGCATGTTTACCCTGTGGCAGAGATCATGGGTATTTAAAAGGCAGAAAGAAAAAAAGAAAGAAGAAAGGGAGGGAGGGACGGAGGGAGAGGAGCAGAGAGAGAGAGAGAGAAAGAAGGAAGGAAAGGAAGGAAGGAAGGAGGCATTTTTTGAGTTCTTGCTATGATCAAACTATCTTATGGTTATTTATAAACCTCACTCTCTACTCTACTTTGTTTAAGGGTGGATTCAGAGAAAGACCATTTGTGGGACTAGGAGTAAGAGGGTAAAATGGGAACTACTAATGCTTCATGTAAGAAAAATGAGACCATTTCAGTGGCTCCTTCCTTCTTACAGACCTGTCATCCCTTATGGCCCCAAAGTCCCCTGCACCCTGACTGCAGAGGGAAGAGACGATGGAGAAAACCCACCCACTTCTTCAAAGCTCCCTCTCAGAAGCAACCCACCTCATCCTATTCCCATTCCACTGCAAGAGTTAACCACATGGCTACTCCTGGGTACCAGGGAAGCAGGCAAATGTAATCCTCATTCCTATTGGGACAGCAGCATTTCCTAAAAGCATAAATTTTTGGTAAATAGCTAGCTACATACATGTATGCATGTTCATACATCGTTATCTTTCTTTTTGCCGGTTTCCCTCATTCTGACCTGAGCTCTGTAAGAGCAGGAATTTGCTGAGTTCATTGTAGAATCCCCAGTGGTAGTGATGCTGGCACTGAACCTCAGAAGAGTTATCCAGGTGCAGAGGTCAGAGAAAGGCCATGCTGAGGCAGGGATGGGGCGTGAAAAGGCAGGACGTGTCAGGGCGTGGTGTGTTCGGAGAGCTGCATTTGCCTACTCTGGCAAGACAGACGAGTGGGGTCTGGGCCAGGGCACGGCATGAGCCTGGGGACAGGGTCCAGAATGGGCAGGGCACTGGCCTCAGGCTAAGGAGTAGAAATACATCCTTAAATACCACACAACTCAGAAATTACACTCTTAGGTATACCACACACACCAAAACAATTATGTCCACATAAAATATTCGTAATAGCTAGGGAGTAGAGAAAACCAAAATGTCCATCAATAAATGAATGGGCAAACAAAATGTGGTAAATCGATACAATGAAAGAGTATTCAGCCATAGAAAGAATGAGGTACTGATTCAGCCTACAATTTGGATGAATCTTGAAAACACGCTAAATGAAAGAAGCCAGACGCAAAAGATGATGCACTGTATGATTCCATTTATATGAAATGTGCAGAAGAGACAAATCCAAGGAGACATAAGTACACTAGTGGTTTCCAGGGATTGGAAAGAACGGGCAACGGGGAGAGAGTACTAATGGGTACAGGATTTTTTGGGGGGAGATGGCAATTGTCTGGCAACCAGTGGTGCTGGTTGCATAATCTGTGACTACACTAAAGACGACAGAATTGCGTGCTTTAAAATGGTGACCTCTGTAGTATGTGAATTATATCTCAATAAAGCTATTATTTTAAAAATTTATCCTTAAGAAAGCACGGAAGGGTTTTAAGCAGGTGGTGGTGATGTGGTCAGATGGGACGCTGATGGTTATGTTGACCATGGATTGAAGAGGATGGAGAACAGAGCATGGAGACTGGCAATCCCAGGGAATCCTAACAAGGAGCTGAACTAAGGCCCTGGAGTTAACACCCGCCAGGTGCGTTAACACTGAGTCAAAGGACAGGAAAAAATGGAGAAAGTGCAGAAACTACAGCTCTCCCGGTAAAACCTTGTCTCCTAAGCTGCGCCAGCAAAACATGCACAGAGCCAGGAAGTACCGAGCCTGCTTCATCCCACTCCATACACGAGGGTAGCTCGTGCCGCTCATGCTGCTGGCACCGAAATTCACCTCCAGGGAGTTGGTCTTTTCAGTACCAAACCATGCAGCAAGTTCCTGAGGTTCTCACCTCTGCCAACCTGGTATGGGCAACGCTGGCTGCTGGCTTTCTGGTTGACAATCTGGTCATTTTTCTTTTAAAGTCTTAATAAATAAATGCCCATATTGGAGATATGCATAGGATATTTGCATATCCTTGGAATGTCTCCCATTGAAGTGATGTTTGGAGAATTAGTAAGTGATGCAGGCAACAAATTCAACACCAGCCAAATTTGTGGCCCTGCCCTACACCAAACTCTATGACTCTGGGTTTCACAAATACCTACAGTGTGCCAGGGACCAAGGGATACAGAATGGATAGGAAAGTAGTCTATGTTCATAGGCTGGCAAGAGAATGACTGAGGCAGATGGGCGTGAGTTCATGGACCTGCGCTGATGGAGGGATGTGTGTGCACCAGCCTGGAGGGTGAGGAGACGTCACAGGAAGCTTCCAAGAGGGACAGCTTCTGGTCTGGGTGGACTCCACCGTCTGTGGGCCCCCAGGCTGGCCTTGCATCCACCAGGTCATGGGGTAACTTTCCCTGGGTGGGAAAACTCAGTGCGCAAGCAGAATGAAGAAGGCAAGGGAAAAGGAACGGGGATTACAGAGATGGACCAAACAAGAAGCCTTTTCAGAGAAAAAAAACCCTAGACTAGAGAACGGGAAAGTTCAATCAAAACCTTTGGATCAGGGGGTGGGTATAGCTCAGTGGTAGAGAGCAAGCTTGGCATGCACAAGGGCCTGGGTTCAATCCCCAGTACCTCTGTCAATGGGAAAAAAAAAAAAAAAAAGAGAGAGAGAGACAGAGAATGAAAGAAAAAATAAAAATAAAAAGGACCCCTAACAGCTTTAAAAAAAAAAAAAACTTTGGAAATTTGTTGGTATGAAGGGCCCCAAGAGAGACTCCTGGGCTGCTAAAAATGTTCCATACTTTGATTTGAATGCTGATTGCAGAATAGTGTGTGTATGTGTGTGTGTGTTTAAGATTACACCAACCTATAATGGAAAAGAATCTGAAAAAAAAATACATATATATATATATATATGTATATGTATAACTGAATTGCTTTGCTGTATACCTGAAACTAACATTGTAAACTGACTACACATCAATTAAAAATAAGAATAAAAAAAAATTGAAAAATAAAGTTAGAAGGAAAAAAAAGATCACACCAACCAAAAAACAAAACAAAACAAAACAAAACAAAACAACCCCTAGGCCTGCTACAATAACTGGACTTATTCATTATATTTTTTCAATAGCACAAAAAATGATTTGCCTTGTAGTTTCCATTTACAAATGTTTTCACCTGTGTGACCTCACTTCTTTCTCTTCACAAGCCTCCGCTTATTTAGGACACACGTTTTATGCCAGAAACCCAAATGGATTAAATAACTTGCCCAAAGTTCATCCACGTGGCAGCAAAGGCAGGCTTTGAATCAGTTCTCCCAGCTTGCATAATTCAGCTGTATTCCTGCTATCCTAAACTAGTTTAAAAATTGGGAGCTATTAATGCCATGTTCTAACTGCAGGTCACACCAAGAAGGACCAAGAAGTATCTCTTAGCTGCTTCTGCCATGAGCTCCTTCCAACTCAATTCATCCAAGCCTTGGTCAACCACATACCAGGCACAGATCAGCACCTGGGGACCTGGCTGGGGGACACCACCCACACCTTCACACAGCTCGTGGGCTAGTGGAGGAGACGGGTTGTGCACACCTGGTGATGGCCGAAGCCGAGTGTGAAACAGGTGCTGTGCTAGAGATACAAAAGGCCATGGGAAGGCAAGTGAGGCTGCCATGGTTTTCAGTTGGCATTAATTTCATCCCCAGTAAAACTGGCTGTCCCGGGGACTAAGATGGGTGGCTGCCAGACTGGCTGTCTGCATTGCTGGCTCCTGAAAAAGCTGGTTCTACATACTTCTCCGGGTAATTCCTGTGTCTTCTCTTTCCCACATATTCCCTGGGCCTGGCCTGGGAAGCAAGGGGAGCCCTGGAGCTTTGCTCGTCCGCCCCTTCTCTGGAAGTCACATGGTAACCATGGCAACACTGACACTGGTTCTGAGATTGTCAGGCATCAGCTGGAAGGTCAGTGCGCACACTGGGTCTGAAATCTCTGCCTGAGCAAAGTCCCAAGGAGCCCAACCTCTGAGCTTTGAGGGGCAGGAGGCCAACTCACCCAGATCTTTCCTGGGGGGACAGCTGGTGTGACAGGAAGAGCATGAGCTCAACCAAGGTGAGCCTAGATGAGGTCCAGCTCCACTGCTCAATGCTGCCAGGACCGAAGCCTCAGTCCCTCGTCCGCAGACCAGGGATGATGATGCCTGTCTTGTGGGGCTGCCCTGAAAATGTGATGAGAGTACCTGCATCAAATGCCTTGCACACGGTGCTGTAACAACTGGCATTGAATTCCTGCCACGAGGACACCTTTCAGAGCATGTCCTTAAGCTCTGGCCAGGATTCAATAAGTATTTCATTCACATAAACATCCTACTTTATGAAGCCCTCTTTGAAGATTACTTTACACCCCTTAAATGCTAGACTTGTCTATTTAAATCTCAGGACAGGATGTCTTTGCCTTTGGAAACCCCAGAGTGACCTCGGAGGCCACTGTGCACTGGAAAGTGTGCAGTTCCTGTGACAGTCCCCTCATTCCACAGCACAGATGAGATGCAGCTGAAATGGTGACATCAGGCGGTGCCTGGACCTGGTCCTCACTTTCTTCTTGCCCTCCAAACTCTGTGTACAGCCCAGCCGGGCAAGTGGAATTCAGTTTCCTAAAGTAGAACTGCTCTGGAGGCCTGCAGGGAGGACTGGAGAACTGGGAGGACCAGCCACAGTCGGGAAAAGCCTTACAAGGTCAAGGACCCACCTTCCTCCTTCACAAGGGGTCCTCCCTACACCCTTTCTGATGAATGACAATCTATCCTTTAAAAATGGAAGAGCCTCAGGTGACCCCCAACCCCAGCCATCCTGCACACTCACTACCAGTTTGGTGTGTCTAACTTAGCCCAGCATCTCCTGTCCATCCCTGGTGATATGGAAAGAGGTGACAGCATCCAGTTGCCTTTCAGTCTTTAAGGGAAGCAGGATCATGGGACCCCAGCCCTTGTATTTTCCAACCCCTCTATCTCCCCTCAGACCGTTTCCATGTTCCCTACATCTCTCTTAGATCATGCAGCCTCAGAAAACAAACATCTCAGCTCCAAGCAAAGGAACACGGGCCGGATGCCCATCATCTTAAGAGACAAAGCAGTGGTTGTCTAGCGCAGAGCCTTCATGATCAGGGGAAAATGCTAATCTGACCTTTCAGATAATGTTAGTGCAGCTGTCTCTTTTTCTTCCTGGGTGGGGCAAGGGGAACAGTTTTGCCTTTAAAAAACAGGATTTAATACGACGTGAAAAGAATTCTGGACCTCAGGATGTGGCTGGATTGAAAAGGCAGAATTCGCACAACGGAAAACATGTTACTTTGCTATCTCAGATCACGGATTAAAAACAGGTGTGTGCAGTCTGAAACACTGCATTCAGCAGCCTGCCAAGGAGAAGCAATCTCTTCACTTTCTCAAATGAGATTAAGAAATTAGAAAAGGATCCAGATTTTGTTTTGTCCTGTGTCCTGGGACCCACGGAGTCAGGGCCCTAGCCGGTTCCATGACCTCTCTGGGGACCAGCTCCAAGTGCAGCGGGCTGCCTCAGATCACAGTGACCTCTCTCCCAAGTGTTTTCTTCGGTCTGTGTTCTCTGCGGCTCCCTTGCCTGCCGGCTTTATGCTACTTCTCGTATCTGCACACGAGCAGTTGATAAGTGAATGTCTTTTTGGATGCAGCTAATCTCTCCATCAGTCCTCTATCACTTGAGATTATATTAGTTAATTATACTTTGGCTTTGGGGAGCTCATTTTCCCCCTGGTTACATTCAAGTCTCTGATTTCACCTTCCTAAAACTTCTTTGTCAAGGACACAATGTTTGGTCACTTAACTCCAGCATCAGCTTTCTTGTGTCTAAAATGAGGCAATTTGACTAGATGAGCTTTTTGTGTATCAGCCCAAAGGAAACACAGCCTGTCCCGGGCAGGGATGGGACAGGGCATCTGACACCAGCCCGCCTTCTGTTTGGAAGACATACTGCCAACCCTCCTTCCGGAATGACCCTGAACTTACTTGTAAGTTTCCTCTCCTTTGAGTCTGCTCACCCACCAAAAACTTCACTGCAGGATTCGTCCTGGTTCCCCAGTTCCTCTGTGGCTACCCCAGTTATCTCAGGAACAGATGCCACACTCCCATTTCCCTAAGCAGCCAGGCCCCTCACTCAGAATTCCTTCCAGAAGGCAGGGTGACTTTGCTGCTCCCCACCCCCCTCTCAGGGCTCCTTCCTGCAGCTCCAGGCTTACCCTCTAGTCCCCTTGACAAGGGAGAGGTCACGACGTGGTCCTGCCCCTCCCAGACCTGTTCTTGGCTGGGCGAGGGCTTCCTTTGGCTTAAGATCCACATCCAAACCCTGACTCTTCTGGTTCAGGACAGGCTTTGTCCCTGAGCCTAGGACCATGGGTCACACGCCTCCTGGGAGCACATGGGGTTGGGCCCTTCCGTTGTGATGCATGAAAATTCAATTACAAAGGTAATCTTGTTTTGAAATGTTGACAAGCAAGGACAAGTCCAGTGGAGGAAGGGCCAGTCCAGCCCGGGGAGTCAGACCAAGCTCTTACCAGCAGGCTAAGCTGGTGGGCCGCTCAACCCCAGACCCTCTGAGGGCCCTGCCATCTCCTACGGGTCTTCTAAGCCAGGGCCATGTCTTTGTCTCCCTCCTTCTGACTGATTCATGACACACATATATACGCACACACAGGCACGCATACACACACTCAAACACACGGTGCGCTGACGCCATGCTTTATGCACAGTCGGTCTCAGAAAATGTCACTGACTTTAGAACCCTTGAGTTCTCAGAAAAGGTAAATATCGTGTCAGGATCAGGGTCAGCCTCGCATCAGCTGTCTCCCTGGAGGGACTGGGAAGTCTTCCTCTTTCCCCTACTGCCAGTCATGGTGACTGAAGTTCCATCATTCGAGATTCATTCCTTTTGTCTTCAAAGGTCTCTCAGTCTTCAGAGACCCTATCTCTCCCAATGAACTACAAGCAGCTGGGGAAAGCACTGTTATGAGCCCCCAGCACCAATCGTGGCCCTTGATCAATTTTTCAGTTGTTTGATGCTAAGGAAGCCGAATTACCTAGAAAAATAGAGAAGACTGGGCTTTCCAGGCCGAGGGAACTGTGTGTGCAAAGGCCCTGTGGTGGCAAGGGGCCACCTAATCCTGCCATTGTGCATAATCCTTGCCCTTCAGTGAACTTTGAACTTGAAAGAAAATGTTCCCTTCTAAAAATATATTTCCCTTTCCCTTTCCCCTTCCACTTACCCTGGCCCTTAAGTCAATACCGAGCGACTCAGGGAAGGTGAACTGGGCAGGAGAAAGCCTTAAAAAAAAACAAGTTGCAGACAGCAGCTCTGACAGCCATTTCCTGTTTGGTGTCTCTCACCACAGACCTTCTTAGCCAAATAAATTAGCACAGGAAAACATTTGGGATTAGGGTGTGGAAGAAATGCATACTGAAAAAGCCAAAAATATCCCATCTGCTTCAGAGAAGAGCTGTAAGTCTGAGGGAGGGACCCAAGCCCACTCAGCTGTAGGAGCCAGAGACTTGCAGACGTTTCATCCCGCCTGTGTTTAACCTGGAGGAAGCTGAGCCCCAGGGAGGGGCCAGGATCCGTCACTGGCGGGGCTGAGGCTTGAAGCCCATCCCCTGACCCTTTGTCCTGGGTTCTGTCCCTGCCTCGCTCCCCCTGGGCCCTTCAGACCAGATTTGCTGGCTTTCTTCTATCAGACGAGGAACAATGGGGTTGGAGCTGCCTCTGTGACCACTGTAGGTGATGTTTTAATTTTTATATATACATTTTGGGGTTTTTTTGTTTTTGTTTTTTTGGGGGGAGTAATTAGGTTTATTGACTTATTTTTTATTTTTGCAGGAGGTACTGGGGATTGAACCCAGGACCTTATGCATGCTAAGCATGCACTCTACCACTGAGCTATCCCCTCCCCCCATGCTTAAGTTTGACTTGGGTACAGGAGCCCCACGTCCTTGTCTTGTGAGGAAGAGGAGGGGGAGGAAGAGTGCTCAAGGCTTTACAACTTTTACATCTGGTCCTCACAACGACCCCAGGAGATAAGGACTCATGTATCCGTTTTTTAAATGAGGAAACAGAACATCTGTGCCTGAAATCATCCAGATACAGAGTGAAGGTGGAATTTTAACCTGGTCGAGTTTGAAAGCCCCTTTCCCCACCCCTCCCACCCCAGGGGGATAATTCTGTGGAGGAACCTCCTGGGGGGCCCCAACATCAACTGGTTCTGGAGGCTGTCAGTAGACCACCCATCACCACCTGCTGCCTCTCAGCTCAGATGTGCCTTCTCACACGTGGGGCAGAAGTGCTATACAGCTGGCCTCAGCTCTAATTCCCCAAGAAGACGTGCCATCGGTGTCTCTGTCCCATCCCAGAGGCTGGCTGGTGTGTGAATATTTGAGCAGACACTTAGTCCTCTCCCTTTGGGTGTGTCTCATATTTTTTTGTTTTGTTTTATTTTAGCTATCCCTCCCCGAAGTTAGAACAGAAAATTCTCAGACTCAACAACATGCTAGTCACATCTGACCAGCTCCACATGCTCAGAAATCTGGTCTTGTTCTGTCCCAGAAAAGCCCACTGTCTGACATGCTACACGGGACAATCAAGCGGTTTGCAAAGCTGTGCTGTGGGCAGTCAGGTCTTGCAGGAGGTGGAAATCAATGGACCTCGCTGGAGCGAGATTACCTACAATGGCATTTGTTAAGGTGCATTCCAAGGA
The DNA here is from genome assembly GCF_048773025.1 of Camelus bactrianus. NCBI lineage: Eukaryota > Metazoa > Chordata > Mammalia > Artiodactyla > Camelidae > Camelus > Camelus bactrianus. The sequence continues at coordinate 21,017,710 of NC_133552.1, forward strand.
ACACTAATATGTTGTGGATTATTGATAGCTTTTCAAGAAAAAGACAAAACAGATTTTTTGGCTGCAGGATTTCTCAAAGCCTTCAACATTCTGTGGCAGAGATGACTAGCTGTCCTCCAATTCTAATTTTCTTTGTCTTTCATTAGTAATAGAACTCTCAATTTTTAGCTGAGCACTTATCTGCCCAGCAAGAGGCTTTTTTCCCCAGCCTCCCTTGCAGCTGAGAATGGCCAACAGACTAAGATCTGGACAAGAGAACATGAGCAGAAGTGATTTGTGGCCCCTCTTCTCCTATCATTGAGAGAAAGAAGCCTGTGCTTAACTTGCCTTTTCTCCTTTGTGCTGGCTGGAATGTAAATGCGATGACAAGAGCAGGAGCAGCCACTTTGGACCAGAGAGCCATTCACTCAGCCCTGTACTGTTCACCTCTGGGCTGTTAGCAAGAAAGAAATTTCCATCTTGTTTAAACCACTATATTTGGGGTTCTCTGATCCATCAACTTAGACTGAACCCTAAGTAATTTATGTACTAAGGTGTGTAATAAATCTCTGAGGTACATGCATCACTTTTAAAGTACATACAACCTTAATTCCTTTTCCTCAAAACATCTCAGGAATGTGGTCCTTGAAATGCATCTTGGGAAACGCCGAAAACACTGTTTTCAAAGTTCCCTGAACCCCAAGCTGTGACTCAGCCCACAGCCTGCTGGTCCCTGGTTACTCATCCAACAGAGGTTAGAGCACAAACTACCCTCCCCTCAATATTTTTCTCAAAGAATCTACTTCTTGTCCCCAAACCACTGACCTTATCCTCACATCAGGCCACAAAGCTACATACCCTGCACATCTGACTTTGGGAGTCCAGGTTCCAGGAGACCATAAAGAAAGAGCTGCCAGATGCAGGCAGAACCCCAATTCCTGAAGAGACTAGTAATAAAAATTATAGTGACAATGAACAGCCACCAGTGTCCCAATGAAAAAAAAAAACCCTACATGGATGAACCTTGAAAAAAAGAAGCCAGACATAAAAGACCACACATGGTATGATTCCATTTACATGAAATATCCAAAATAGACAAATCCATAGTCGGAGAATTAGTGATGGTCATACAACTCTTTGAAATATACATACTACAGACCCCACTGAATTGTACACTTTAGAAGGATGAATGTTTGGGTATGTGAATTACATCTCAATAAAGAAATAAGGAAAATATTTGGGTTCAACCCAAAAGCTTTCCCAGAAACTTGGGGAAAAGAAAAACACTTTTTTTTTTTTAAAAAAGCCAGTTTAGTTTCCCAACACCCTAAAAAACAGATCAAATTAGTTGGTAGCTTTTCAAGATATACTTAAAATCCTGAGTAGATATGTTTTAACTTTGTGTTCTACAGAAACACAAGGATTAGAGTTTTTGTATGACTTGATTCTGACTATCAAAGTAGTGCCTGGCTATTTCAGAGGTTTCAAGGATAGAAAAGTATAGATAAGAAAATTACAAAGAAGAGGAGAGGGGACAGTTCAGTGGTAGGGCTCAGTGCTTAGCATGCATGAGGTCATGGGTTCAGTCCCCAGTACCTCCATTAAAAAATAATAAACTAACAAACAAACCTAATTACCCCCACCTCCAAAAAACCACAAACAACACCAACAAAGTAATAAAATTTTTTAAATGAAAGTTAAAAAAAAAAAGAATAGAAAGAAATTTTAAAAAAGAAAAGAAAATTATGGACTTTCCTGTTTCTATGCCTCTCCACATCCTCCACAAAAGGTAGATGGTGGAGGTAGGGGGTGGGGTCATTGGCTTCTACAAGTGAAGCCCACCTATGGGAGACCTTGCCTCTGGACCTTCTGGCTCCACTGAAGCCACCAGAACACTAGCATCCCGGCCAGTGCCATCAAACCTTCCTCAGCACACAGATCTTAGCACCATCATGTTTAAGTCCTCCAGCTGCCCCAACTTTCCCTGGATTCTGAGTCACCTAAGTATTTCCCTTAATTGAAGCAAAGAGCCCATGATACCTAAAAAAGATGCTAAGAGAACAGAGATAGAAGAGGAACTCAACTTCCATCAAAACCACAATCCTCAAACCAGAATTTCCCATCAGTCATACGCCAGCATTTCCCTTTAAGGCCCTAAATGAGCTTCAAAGTAACACTTAACATTTACCATCCTTTTGCCTGGTGCGATGCAGCAGCACTCAAGGTCCTTATAAGAGGTCAAGAAGCATGTTATTTCCACTTGAATACTATTTGAATGGAAAATATATTGAAAGAAACAAAGAGGAAAAAGGAAAACTCACAAAAGACAGACTCCAGTTCAAACTTTATTTGCATACAAAAATATATTAAAATGGGAAAAGCATATTACTGTTTCCAACTATATATAATTAATTACAAATATTTTCATAAAAGCATTTTAAATTACAGAAAAGCTGTTTTAAGAGAAAATACAATATTAGCAGGAATCGTCTGTTCTAATACGCTGCAAGCAGGTAAACAAAGGCAGTTTCTAACTTGCCCAGAGATGAGCCCAAAGGTGTTTAAGCCTGAGAATGGCCTGGGGGTAGGTGAGCCGCATCTCTGTCCCCTCCAGCAGCAAATTCTGTAGCTGATTGTATCAGGTCCTCAGAGATCTCTGAAGCTTCTCCCTTATGATGAAAGGACCCAGAACATCTTATTTCACATACCTGTAATGAGAGACAGAAAAGGTGATCTACTCACAAAAGTTTACAATTCCTGTGCTTACCCAGATCACACCTCTCAGACAGGCATCAAAGCACCAAACTTAATGGCAGGCTTCCCACGTAATACACGTCTGATTAACTGGTATGACTGGGCAGCCAGCTGCAATTTCCATGAAGTAGACGGGCACGTCACATGGGTCTGACACAAGTTGTGTTGCAATTACAACCATCTCTGTCAAAACAGGCCTTGGTCTTCTGATGTAGGACCGTACAGCACATAAGAAAATGGGTAATAAAATCTTCAAGTAAACAGAGAATATGCAAGAACTTTCCACTTAATAGTTAGGTCTGCCTGAAACAGTGTTTAAGAACAGAGTTCTTTCTAAATAACCAGTTTTGGATCTTTTTTTTTTCTTTTTTTTTTCAGATTCTACCCAGCTGTTTAACAGAGTATAGCATAAAATACTTCTTACAGAAAACCAACGCTTTCATTGAAAAATTACGGGGCTGGAATGAAATTCTCCAAGGCTGCTCTGTAACTAAACAAGGCTCCCCCAAGGGTAGAGTTGCTGAAACTTTTATCCTGGAAGCTCTACCGGGTCCTTGTGGCTTTCGCAATCCCGTCCTTCAGAAACAGAGTGTGTGGATTGATTCTCAGGGTCCCTTCTTTTAGGCACCGCCATGGCAGTTATGATCTAATCACTTCAGTTCCCCAATTTTTGGGTCACAGAACATGGCGGGGGGCGTTAGTGTAATTGCCAAACAAGAAACAAGGCACTGTGAACTTAATCCAAGTCTTTCAGTAACTGGTGTGGGTCTTTAGTTACAGCATCTCCCCAAGCCAATTCTCTCCTTGGGGACCCAACCCTCTACAAGTCAGACCTCACCAAACCACCGGATCTAACCTGTGAAATTTTCCCTGGCCCCTGGGATGGAACCTCTGACTTGTCAGCATAATGCTTGGTGGTCAAGAAGCTGATGAGTTCTTCTCTAAAAAAGCCTGGCAGGCCACCAGGCTGGTAAGGCTCCAGTCTTGCTCTAACTACTACTTTTCTCTCCATTTCTCAAACAACATGCCATTGTTTGCTGGTGGCCAGTTCTCATGATTGGCAAGGCACGCAGTCTCCTTCAACGCAAGCCGATCCCCAGAATTTCTTTCTGAGCCACTAGGGCCCTGTTTCTGACCCTAAAGAAGCCTCATGATGTAAGTTCCTGCCCCAGGCAAGCTGGTAAACATTACAGGACTTTATCAGAGCGGCCAGTTGTTTTTCTGTTTAATTTTTTTTTTTTTTTAAATCCCAGGCATGTACTCACTTGCTAATGTTCTGTCAAGATCAGCAATAAAGTCTTCGAGCTCCTTCGTGTCTCCCAGTTTGGCTGAAAAAAACAAGGGTTGGGGTTCAGTTTCCATATCAGAGACAGCTGAAGATTCTGACTTTTCCAGGATTATGTGGCCCCAGTTTGCATCTCTCTGTCTTCAGAGACTTTAAGAAAGAGTGCCCTGTACCAAACCTAAGTGGCCACTCCAAGGTCTACTTATAGTCAACTCAGAAACTTACACTGAAGCTTAGCATAAATGTTTCTTTCTGGTGTTTGCAGCTCATCACGCCCCACACCCCACAGCTACCCCAGCAACCTGGAAGAAGTCTCTCCCTTCATGGAAGGAAGATTAAAAGTTTTAATTTTTTGGTCATGTTGGATCAGAGTTATCAGTCAAATGTCTTCAGCAAGCACCGCACCGTATGGACACCCAGATTCTGTAAATCCCGCGAAACTTCCCCTCTGATACAATCTTGTTTCAGCTGTCACTCTAGGGCAATAAATACTCCACCTTCGTGATCCCTCCAGTATGGAATGAACTAAGCATCACTGTTCCTCATCAAGATGGCACGCGGAAGACGACAGGAGGTTTCTGGGTCAGGACGGCCTCATCCCACCCAGATGCCAGCACAGGGTAGTAAATCATCGTGATTTTGTTCGCTCTGTATCTTGAGATGTGTACTTCTTTCTGTATATCTTCACTTTTTTTCTCTAGAGTTTGTCACACATGCCCTCTCAGAATGCATTACTGCATATTTTTGTTAATTAACCTTGGCTGGCTACAAATAGCTCACTGTTCTTAGATTTTAAAGTCAGTTTGCCACTAAAGCTTTTTTTCTCTTCTCTTTAATTCCTACCTCTTGAGGATCAGGTAGCAAATCTGGGCACATTTTAAGCCACTTTCTAGACTGTTTTGTCTCTCTCAATTCAATAGCCCCATTACAGATGGAGGGCTGGACCATGGCAAAGTCCTCAGTGACTGCTAACACTGCTATATTGAGAGGAAAATTTTTAAATGTCTCTTTTGAAAAAAGGGGGAGGATTCTGCCCTAATGCCAGAGTGAGAAAATGATGGAATCTTCATATTTCTTTTGAACTGGGTTCCACTTTTATTGCTTTCTGCAACTATTTTCAGCAAGTATAAAGTTTCCTAAGGGGAAAAAAAAAAAAAAACTCCTTTTGTTTTTAAAAGGGCGCTTGTCCAGTATAACAGAACATTCAGCTCTCTGGCTGGAGACACTTCCCTAGTTCCAAAATATAAGAACTTGCTCATGCATCTTTAAAAACTCTTGAGGTCTATTAATATCACAGTAAAGGCAGGCCGGAGCTGCTATTTTCAATGATGTTAGATCATCTCTTGTTTCACAATGATGACTCCATTTCATTGCCATATTGGTCATCAGAAAGCATTAGTTAAAGAGTTAATGCAACAAAAAGAACCCAACTTTCTGCAAAGGCTAACTGCTGAGTTTTACATTCTAGAACCAATGAGTCTGGGAGGGCACTGTCATTTGGCACAGCCTTGATGACAGCACAGGAGAGAAAGCAGGGTCCGGAGTCTGCACATTGTCTTCCTCCCTGTGAATTTGGTTTCCTGGCCCCCAGCGATCAGATTTCACTTTCGCACTGATCAAAAACCTGAGAAATAACAAAAATCCACTCCACTCCGGACTGTACTAAGAAACTAGTCTTCTCTGTTTGTTTTTACCCTTTGGGAAAGATTGTTTAAAGAGGAAGGGGAAGAGGGAAGAGACTGAGGAGAGGGAGGGAGTAAGGAAGCAGAAGAAGTCACATTCCAAGTAATGAACTCACCTTTCCGGGGAGGGACGGTGGGAGAGAGCAGAGAGGGAGTGCTGTCTGTTGGAGAGTTCAGTTTTTCATCACTGAAGCTGAAGCTGTTCCTATAAAGCGAATCAGCACCTTTTAAGAAAGAAAACAGAACTCACTAGAAATGGTGTTCGGTCTTACAGTCTATTGATAACCAACGGTTTATCTCCAAATGGAGCAAAGTGATAAAGAAAACGGGTTGATTTCCAGATTTTATATTTATGCCCCAACATGATTTGAGGCAGGAGAGCGTGCCTGTGTATGTATGTGAGCGTGTGTCTCCAATCAGGCACCCCAAAGGCCCTTGCTTCCCTAAAAAAGAAGGGAGCGAGAGAATCATCACGACCAGACCAGCTTCCCTGGTGACACACCAGTGCCCACTGCCCAGGTGTCTGACAGCTAAGCCAGAGCCTGGTGGATAGGGGTCGGAGTGGGGGAGGGGTTGGCATGGGGTTTGGGGTGTAAGGAACCATCTTTCCTGAAAAATGTCCCTTCTGCCTCTGAATCCCTTAAAATACAAAGACAAGGTTAGATCCCATGACTTAATAATCTCCCTGCTTGTTCGTGAGTCTTTGTCATGGTTTTCCTGAAAGCCTGCATTCTGGGGGTAAGCTACAGAGTCAGAGATAAAGATTTCTTCTCCCGGAAGTTGTCTATTACAGTTACTTTGAGTAATTTGGTGGCTCCATTGTCAAACCCCCCAAAATCAGAGCAACAGCCAGGCAAGGTCCTAGAAGCAGGGCTGAGCTGGGAGTCAGGGAAAACAGTTCAGCTACTAAGTATTCATTCAAGTGCTGGTGAGCAAGATAGTAGCTCTTGGCCTCAGCTTACCCATCCATAAAATGGGAAGGTGAACTAAATCATCCTCAAAGTCCCTTCCAGCTCTGAAGTTCTCAGGTCCTATTGTTCTAAGGCCTGCCACGGGGGAGGAAACCCAACCATGGCCAACCCAGCTGTGTGGCTGTGACACAGAAAGGAGCTGCTGGCTGAGCTGCACCAACTCAAAAGGCTCAAAGGCAGAGCAGGCGGCGGAAGCAGGATGTGGCCTCTGAGGTCACAAAGGAGCAGCCTTCCTGGTGAAAACAAAACACAAAGCCAGCCACGGTTGTAGCAGAGGTGAGCTCTGGAAAGGCAGTTCAGGTGAGCGAGGGCAGCTGAATCTTCAGGGCCTGGCCAGCCTCCCCATCTTCCTTAATATTCTCAGTTTTATCCACTCACCTCCATCTCAGAAGGAGGCAAAATCATCTTTCTTTGGTCCCCTTAATGCAAAATGAACAGGACTAAGTTACAAACAACATGCCCAGAATAAAAGGGCTTTCAGAAGTGGAGGTTTCTGGTCCCAAGAGAATTCATCTTCATCCCTAAAGACACCCCCGCATTCTCCGGCTCCTCACCTTTCCTCCCAGCCCCTCCTGACCAGCTGGTCCCAGTGCCATCCTGGCTGACACACCATCTCATCCAGTTTTACAACCATGCCCAACTGTCAAAATCTACTCTTCCTGCAGAGGTCCAGCCCAGGTCACCTAGAAGGACCACAATCATTTCTCAGGACACTGACGATGAACGCCCACTGAGATCTGAAACACCTCCCTAAAAAATATACTTCCCAGAATCCTGATCCTTTGAGAAGAACTGTGCGATCGACAAACTCTGAGAAACACCAGGGGTCGCTGGAGAGTCCTCTGATGTAACCCCACCTTAACATGCCTGAGACGTCTTGTAATAGAGAAACCAGCTTTGCCCCACTTCCCTGGTTTACTTGGCCATGGGACACTCTTTTGGTGGCACCTCTGTTAATATTTCTCAGGACACTTGACCTCAGTGGAAGTCAACTTGGGAAGCCCATCTGCTTGCTTGTCAGCTGAGCTCCCTCTAGAGCGGCCTGGGTTTTCTCAAGGCAAGGCCTTTCCTTGCATACACAGTGCCCACGAGGCAGGAGAACCCCCATAAACAGAACCTGAGAGACTTGTGGGTGGAAAACGAGGTAAGACTGAGGGGCAGGGAAACCACAGAGGGCCCTGGGGAGGCAGGCCGTGCGCCCAGACTCGTGAGCCATAAGGAAGGAGCCGAGACCTCTGGAACGTTATCTCTGGCTCCGAAGGACACCCGAGAGCATTACCCCCATCCGTGGCCCAGAGTGCTGAACCCGGGACTCGCTGGCCCACATCCCACCGGCCACGCCCCTGGTCTCTATCTCCCAGAAGCAATCCATCCTGAGAGCCAGTTTCACCGCCACACTTCACTCCGCCCCACCTGTCCCACCACAGGCCCTCGCCCTGGCTTCGGATTTCATCTCTGTTCTGCTCCAACTCTCCAGCAATTTTATGTACATATGTACTCATCCCTTGGCGTGGGTGAAACACACCCACACACACAGTATGACCAGGACAACCTCAAGAGCCCCACAGAAGCTGCCACCATAGAGACATGTGGCACTGAAGCCATGTGACAGCTGTGTGACCCTGTGCAAGTCACTTCATCTCTGAGCCTTGGTTTCTGCTTTTGCAAAAGGGGAACAAGTCTCCCGGGCGCTCCATGTGATACCTGTGGTTTTTATGATATTATTCTTTTTTCCCAACAAAATGGAGGATGACATGCTCAGGAGAAGAAAGGCCACCGCTTAGAATAACAGGACAAGATTCTAGACCCAGGCTTTCTCCTCTTCTTCAGATAGCATCAAAATTCTGAAGAGGAAATTTATCTTCAGAGGTGCCCTAGAAGGAACCTCCAGCACAGAAGTCCCTCGGGTCCAGATCACTCTTCACCTTTTATCCAATAAAATTTCATGCCATGGACTTAACAACAAACAAGCTTCCCCGCTAGGCGTAAATTAAAAGGGCAAGCAGAGCCGGCTACTCCTTGTTCTTTTCACTCCCCTGGAACTCTATTTCTTGCAAAATAACAGCCAGTTAGTCTGATAAGTGACAGCAATGTGTCACTGGCTGATAGCATGTTAATGCATCACTGCCCCGCCCAGTATCAGGTGCTGCTATTAATAGGAGCTCAAGGGACACAAAACAGTGCTGATTTGGGGGAACCTTAGCAGGTGGCAGGACTAGATATTTTAGGGCCTTACAACGGCTACTCCTACCCGCTCTAAAGCCCCATTAGAAAGAAACATCATTGGTAAGTCAGCTGAGTGCACTGAAGCCAGGAACCTCAAATTCAGGGACCAAGTTTTCTAAAACACCGTCAAAGAACCATAAGCCTATTAAATATGCAAACATCTAACTGTAGAAGCACCCACAGAGCTTGGGAAACTCAGCTGCAAAAAGACAGAGGCTTGTTTAAAAGGTAGACATGCTTTTTTCGTTTGGGGGCGGGGAGAAAGGTAATTTGGGGTCAGCACCAGCACGTGCTACTCCAGAGGGAAGTAAAACCACAGACAGTAACCCTTTGCCAGGGCTCCTGTAAATATAGAACAATCCCACACGTTTCGGGCCAGCAAACCATAGTAATTAACTAAGAAGCAGCCTTGGACCTGTTTCTCTTTTGCCACAGGGAATGGTACAGGGATGGGGTCAGGGTAAGGGCTGAATCTTCTCAAATAAGCAATAAGCAAACATTTCTCAGTTTTACAACTATTGCCCCGCATTCCCTTCTGGGATTGCTCAGGGCCTCTAGATACCACTCCAGGTGTTCACCAGTGACACCCGTCACCTGCCTGGAATTCCTAACACCATCCCGGGACAACCTGAGGGCTCCTGACTCCTCCTGCTCTCATAGCTTGAACAAGCTCAGGTTCTGGTCTCAGTGGCTTCTGCTAGAACAGCCAACATGCTACCTGTCATGCTTGCCCCCCCAGGATCTGTAAGGTCCCCTCTCCCAGGGCCAAGCTAGAATAGTCAAGACAAAGATATACACATGTTCTAGGTCCTCCAACTTTTTTTTTAATGGAGATACTGGGGATTGAACCCAGGACCTCATGCATGCTAAGCATGTGCTCTGCCACTGAGTTATATTCTCCCCCTAGACCTTCTAGGTCTTGCACACACTCAAGAAGCCAAGTCCTCATTCCCAGCAATGGCCCTACAATATCATAATAGCCCCAGCAAACAGATCAGACATCAGACCTTTTCTGTAAAGTAGCAAAACACTTCCCCCTTCAAAGGAAAAAGGAATGTGAGGCTCCAATCCATCAAAGATAGAAGCTCACATCACCTTTTAAAGTTCCAGTTAATACCAAAAACTTGTTATAAATTCAAGCAGTGGAAAGATAAATTAACACACTGGTTAAAATTTAGTATATGATAAAATTTAGTTTTAGATAAAACAACATGTTTTTCAAAATCAGTTCAATCCAAAGAGGTTCACAATTCCTGAAGGAGCTCCAAGGAGGGACCCTCAGTGGCCCAGCTCCTAACTACACTGCCCTTTTACTGCTGAAGTTGAAACTGTTCTCACTAAAGTGCCTGGTGTTACCTGTTGGAACTCAAGAGTAGAGAAAGGAACAAAAGGAACTATTTTCATCATAACGTGTAGTTATCTTGCCACTGTTACTTTGGTTCTTTTCATGTCTCAGGAAGACTCTCTTCAAGTGGGAACAAGAAGGAGTATTTCCTTATTAAATATCTGTCCTTCTGTCCTAAGTAACTTCCTGCTCTGGGGGAAGAAGGAATGCCTATTTTACCAAGGTACCAAAGGTTTAGAGCTCCATACATAACATCTTCATGCAAGACACGGACTCAAATGCGTCCGATCTGTGTGACATAGCATCGTATGTGCATTTTATTGTTTTCTTACAAGCATCAAACAGCAAATATTTTCTTCCTCATCATGAGCTTACGGATGTTTCAGACAGCATCACGAAATAGCATCCTTTTGATGTTACAGCTACAGAAACTGAAGCCCACTCCTCATGCAGGGCCCTGACAGAGCTCAACCTGGGCGCCACTGACCCAGCCACGTGACCACTGCCTTGATGAGACACTTTCAAACACAACCAGCAGGGATAAAGAGCCACGTGATCCCAGTCCACTGGGGCTTCAGGTCTGTCCTAGAGGACCTGGTTCTCTTACCAGCCAACCATCCACAGTGACAGAGCAAGGCCTTGGAGAGAGAGAGCCCAAGTGGTTCCACCACTTCATCAGAAAAATGTAGACAGTGGTGCCCACCTTACTGGAATGCAATGGAGATCATCTGAGGTAACACATTTAACGCACAGCAAAGAAATCACTAAGAGTAAAAGTGAATATATACTAAGAGTAACCACTGTGGGGACTTGGCAACAGAGGGCTTCTCTTGACATCATCATCCTGCTGCGTCTCCCTCTCACTGGGCTGAATTTCAGGAGGGTCTACCTCTCTCAAATGTTTCTCTTCCAGAAGAGCATTAAACAGACAAATGAGTATAACAAATGTCTGCGATCCGTTCTTGGCAGCAATTAAGATACACATATTATGCGTCCTTAAGAAATTACTGTTTAGACGCACACTGCTTCTGCCAAGATTATTTCTAGCCAGTCTGGTGGGGGACAAACTACACATTTATAGCCAAGTCTAATGTCATCTGAGTCTTCTTTATACCCTCCCGATTACTCCTCTAAACCACCAAACTAAGGGGTAGTTTAACAGTTAACAACCAAAGCAGAAAGCAAAGTCCACCCACATACCTGAAGAAAAACTACAGACTGTTCCAAATATCTCCCCCGCAAAACTGTTTAAAATGTGTTTCGAGTGCCTTTTCTTTGAGGCCTCTGAAAACAGATCCCAGAGCTGAAATCCTATCCAGAGGGAGTTGCAATCACCCATGAATGGGCGAGCTCAGCCCGTAGTCCAGCCAAATGCAGCTGTGGTTTAGAAAGGAGCTGTTCTTTGCAAGAGAGCCATGCTGGACAGTCCGTGCCAGCCTTCTTTCCCACGGGGGAGAGAATTTGTGCTTGATGAATAGCTTGCCTCACGCCCAAGTAGAAGGAGACATATTTAAGTTTGGCAACAGAAAGGGAGACAAATTTCAAAATTTTTAGACTTCTCTTTGAAATTGGAAATGAGCAGTCTGGTCATTAGCAACAAAGTCCAAAACTACAAAACAGAAAATTAACAGGCTACAATCCCATTCCCTTTCACCTCAAAAGCTGCAATTAGGTCTAACCCTTGGGCAGGGCTGCCACGAAAAGTCAAGCTGAAACCCAAGTTTCCAACTCAAACCCTGAACTGGGTGGTAAGTGACCTTTAAATCCTTTTCAGGAGGACAGCTCATGTGTAAGTCTAGGGCTGTATCTTTGCCCTGTAACAAGAGGGAGCTTCAGATTTCAAAAGAAGAGAATCAAAAGGAAAGGTCATTGCTTTCACTCCCCAGAGTCAAGGCAGCAAAAGAGAGTGACATTCATGCTTGTAACTCATTTAGGGAGTGAAGTATCAAAGAACAATCCAGAAGGGTTTAAAATTCACTTTGAAAAAAAAATAAATAATCTAGGTTTAGAAAACCAGCTGTCACATAACATTGAAAAGTCACCGCATTTGCTGTTTGTCACCTAAACAGGTATCCATAATCCTTACAGGACATTTGAGCTCCTGGAAAATGTGTTCTCTATTCTTAATGAGGTTATTTAGGACAGAGAGACCCTGGCGGAGTTTCCTCTAGGAGAAGTCACCAAGACGCAGCTCTGGGCCCATCTGCACTCTGGCCCAGCCGCCATGGTCCAGCAGTCCACATGATGGACCCGCCTGAAGGATGAGGGACACTTCCTAAATACTTGAACTCAGCAGTGCCAGAGATTCTTTCAAAACTGCAGGCAGTGCAGCAACAAGTTTGGGAGCACAGCGCCGTTAAGAAGGTGCAAGAAGTCGTTTCAAAAATCCCCAAAACGGCAGCTTGTGAAAGCTTTCCTGGTTTCACAAATATTTCTATCTTGTGCCTTCCCATGTCTCCCCTGACCCCATTCCTGGGGCGATTGCTCCACCTCCTCTGAAGTTACAGCTGAGAGGGGCAAGAAGGGGAAAGGGGAGGAGGAGGAGAGGATGCCCTGGGAAGGCCTGGCTGGGGTCCCAGGGGTCCTGCGTGGCTCAGTTCGGCAAGTTTCTTAGACCCTCCTGCCTCCTGACACCTGCAGGCGGCAGGCAGATCGGCCGGCCTTCCAAGAGCCTTCCTGTGACCACCCTCAGGGGTCTCGTCCCCGCGGGGCCTGCAGCCCTGGATACTGCTCTCCGGGGTCCTAGAGAGGTGCTGCGCTTTAGAGCTAACTCGGCCGGGCCCGAGCCCTCGGTTTCCAGCAAGCAAACTGAGCCCCGAGCCCAGGGTGCTCCACGGTGGGCCGGGTACGGGGATCCCCATGGCTTCCGCACCTTCCCCCGCGGGGCCCCACTTACTCTCGGAGTCGCTGAAGCCGCTGCTGTCGCTAACGCTGGCGCTGCTGCGCCGCTTCATGCGCTCCAGATGCTCCTCGTAGTGGAAGTGGCGCTCGTGGAAGGGCGACGCGAAGTCGGCCAGCACCGCATCAAACTCGCACAGCGCGTCGGTCAGGTCCCCGGCGGCCGCCGAATCCAAGGCTGGGGCTAGGGGCAGGGGACGGCGGGCCGGGTGAGGGCGGGGCGGGGAGGCAGTCCCATCCCCCGCCCTGCAGGGGCGGCCGCCGTTCCCGACGGGCGCTAATTAACATTCACTGCACGCTTGCCCAGGGACAGCCACGCCGACACTCCCCTTGCTGTCATCTCTTAATACTTTCCACCACCCCCTGAAGTGCGCTCTACTATCGAGCCCATTTTAGAGACGAAGAAACTGAGCCTCAGCCGGGGGAAGTTGCAGCCCAAAGATCACGCAGCTAATAGATACAACAGAACTCTCCCACGCGCGGTCGGGGACCTGTCCCAGCGCTCGCTCCCCTGGGGGCGCGTGTGAACCCGGTGGCGGTGGGATCACTGAGTCAGGATGCGCCCGTGACGTGTCGGGCTCGGATCCCCAGCCCCGCATGGGGAGGGAGGCTGGACCCGCCCCAGGGCCAGAGTCCCGCCGGTGAGGTTGGGGGAGGGGTGTAAAGGAACGACGCGAGGTCCTCGTCTTCCGCCCCCCACCTGCAAAGCCCGAGCTTTAAGGGGACCCCCACTCACCTGCGGCCGCGGCAGCCGCGGGGCTGCCCTGCGTGGCGGGCGGCTTCATGGGCGAGCTCTGCCCGGCGCGCGTTGAGGGCTCCTGCTAAGTCTGGGCGCAGGGACCGTGCAGATGCTCGCGCTGAGGCCGCCTTTCCAATCTTCCGGCGGCGCTATGGCTCTGCCTGTCCCCTTGCCGGGCCGCGCTCTCTGCCTGTACGGTCCGCACGCCCGCTCTTTCCCCGGCGGCCGCCACCCGCCCGCCCGAGGTCTTATAGCCGCGGGCGGGGGCGGAGCGGGGCGGGGCCGCGGGAGCCGGGCTGGCAGGTCAGTCTCCGCCGCCGCGCCGGGACGCCCCGGTCCCCCAGGCACCTCCCTCGCCACGCGCCCGCCGCGGAACCGCAGTGACGCGGAGTCGCCGGAGTCTGGGTTACAGCCCCAAATATTTACCCTCCGCTTTCCCCGCGCGCCCTGACAACGCGCCCCACGAAAGTGACTTCAGCGTCACCAGAGCCCCAAAGAGTTTATGGCTGATGCTCGGCTGCTTCCCGCGCTATGGCCTTACACTCCTGGAGCCTCAGTTCACTCCTCTGTGAAATGGAAATGCTGAGCCTTTCGGGCTTGTTGCGAAGAAAAAAGTAGCCGAGAGCCGTGGCAGACCTAGACCGATGTGGGAGACGCAGAGGGGTCTCCTGTGCATCGCCTCCCCACTGCCCCAAGGGACTTGAGGATGGTGCGCGGATGGAGTAGAGAGGGTAGGGAGCCAGAGGGACAGAAGTCAGTGGAGTCCACGCGTTTACTAACTTGAATTGCTCCCATCCTGGAGCCCGTGGCCTGACTACAGCCCTGGGAATTCACACCAGCCCTGGTGAATTGCTCGGGAGGAGTTTGTTAGGGAAGAAATTACTGTGTAGACGCAGCGCGAACCGGGCGCCTCTCAGTGTCCACACTGAGCCACCCCGCCCAGCCGCCTGGCGGGGGACCAGTCGTGGCCAGGAATAACTCCAGTCTCTGCGAAGGCCCTACACGTTGCGCTGCTGAATGCGGTAGTCACTTGCCACGGGTGGCTTCTTAAATATAAAGCAATGGAAATCGAGTAAAATGAAAAATTCAGTCCCTCAGTTGCACTAGTCGCGTATCAAGTTCTCAACAGCCATCATCGCTGAAAATCCTTTTGGACAGCGCTGCCCTGGTCTCTGAGCAACAAACTGGCCGGAGAGGGAAGCGAGGCGTCTAACCCCGGTTATCAAGGACCTCCTCCCTCAAGTCTCGGCATGCACCATTTCCAGGCCCAAAGCAACCCTGAGAGGTAGAATTCCTGCTTCTGTTTTACAGGTAAGGAAACTGAGGCACAGAGTGGTTAAGCAGCAGTCTGGTCACCTAATAATGGAAAGGCAGGTCTGTCTGGCTTGGAGCCACTTTGGGCTTCACCACAGACTCCCTTTCTCCAGCTTAAGGTGGAGAAAGAGCCTCCAGATAAAGGAGCAGATAACCCAGGTCCTTGAAGGCATGTGCGTCTTTCATTTCACCTCTTTTTTTTTTTCCCTACCTCCCTTATTAAATTTCCTTTTCTCTCTTTCCCTCCCTCACATTCTTTGACTTACTGTAGCACCCACTGAGGATGCCCTGGGCTAACGGAGCAGCAACCTATCTGGGAGCTGAGGCCAGGGAGCTGCCTTTCAAATGCAGCTCTCCCTCCTTAGCTAGGTTGGGGTGCAAGGTAGTGGACACCCAGCCCAGCTCTTGCATGGTGGCTCTAGGTCCCTCTCAGCTAAAGAATCAGTCAAGCTGATCTTCAAAAGAGTCTCCAGAACAGCCCCACTTTTTACGAGTCATGCCAGTTTACTGAGAGAGTAACAATGCAGATCACCCTACCTCCACCGGGAGAGGCTGGTTGGTTGGTGTCATCTGCATTCCATTGTGAGGGAACTCCTTCACCCAAGCACTGGGGAGTCCTATGGGCAGGGACCTCAACTCAAAATGTCACCTCTTCTAGAATGGGTGTCACTTCAGTCATGGAGAATTACTTCTCCCTCTCTTTCCTAAAATTATAATACAATTTTAATGTACAGAAAAATACAGAGAAGTCAGTAATAGCACTCTGAGTACCTATCACTGAGAAT
The DNA here is from genome assembly GCF_048773025.1 of Camelus bactrianus. NCBI lineage: Eukaryota > Metazoa > Chordata > Mammalia > Artiodactyla > Camelidae > Camelus > Camelus bactrianus. The sequence goes on from NC_133552.1 coordinate 21,033,688, forward strand.
TAACAGATGTTAACATTTTGTCATTTTTGCTTAGGATGTTTTTGAGATATAACTTATACACAATAAAGTACACAAATCTTGAGTGCACAGTTTGGTAAATTTCTGCATATATACACCTGTGTAATTACCAACCAGCTCAAGATGTAGTATTTTGTTATCATTCCCAAAAGGATCTCTATGCCACTTTCCAGTAAGTAACTGCACTCCAGAAATAATCCCTATGGTAACTCCTATTCTGAATACTGTCACCAGGGATTACTTTTGCCAACTCCTTAAAATCATGCTGTGTATATTCTTTTATATCTGGCTACTTTTGTTTAACATAATGTCCATGATAATTATTCATCCACGTTGCTGCGGTGTGAATCCATCCTCCCGCTGGTGGCTATTTGAGCTGTTACGTTGTTTTTGTCATTGTTGCTACTGTAATGCAGTGGCCCCTTCCTCCATCTTTGAAGCCAACCACGTTGCATCTCTGACCATTCTTCCGTAGTCACCTCTCCCTCTGACTACAGCCAGGAAAGTTCTCTGCTTTTAAGGACTCATGTGAGTAGTCTTGCATCTGTCATCCCGTATACCAGAGTGAGAGTCTCAGGAGGGAGGGTATAGCTCAGTGGGAGAGTATGGGCTTAGCAGGCACGAAGTCCTGAGTTCAATCCCCAGTACCTCCCTTTAAATAAGTAAATAAATAAATAAACCTAATTACCCCCTCCAAAAAAAAAAAAAGTAAGAGTTTCTAGGATATGTATATATTTGGAAGTGGGATAACCAAATTGGTTTGAGTATCCTGGAATACCAACACCTACATGAGAAAAAAAGAAAAGACAATACTCACCTTGAGTGAGCCAGTATTGTGGGGATTTCTGACCTTTACAATTGAACCGCATCTTCACACCTAATATTTCACATAAATTTCATCAGGAACCCCCTCAACTCAGATGTGTCAGTTTAAGAAACAGTCATTTCCTTATTGCTTAAGCAAGTTTGAGTTGTTTCATTAACTGTATTAGCTTTCCAGGGCTGCCGTAACAAAGTACCACAAGCTGAGTGGTTAAAACAAAAAAAAATGTGTGGTCTCGGAGTTCTAGAGGCTGGAAGTCCAAAGTCAAGGTGTGGACAGGGTTGCTTCTTTCTAACACTGTGAGGGAGAATCTGTTCCAGGCCTCTCTCCTCGCTTCTGGTGGCTTGCTGGCAATAGCTGGCCTTCTTTGTCTTGGAGATGCTTCACCCTGATCTGTTCCTCCATCTTCACATGACCTTTCCCCTGTGTGTCTTTGTGTCTCTTCTCATCTTCTTATAAGGGCACCAGTCATATTAGATTAGAGTCCACCCTGATTCTGTATGACCTTATCTTAACTTGGTCACAGATGCAAACACTCTATTTCCAAATATGGCCACATTCACAGGTACCATATCTCTTTTTGGGGGAGAGGAGGGTCGCAGTTCAATCCACAACAGTGATGTAAGCCAAAAAATGACCCATAGTAGCCAAAATCATATTGAAGAGAATTAAGTTACACTATCTGATTTCAAGATTTCCTATAAAGTTAAATTATTAAAACTGATATTGGCCAAGGATTGGCAAACAGACCAATGGAACAGAATCAAGTTCAGAAATAAGTATGTATTTGGTTAATTGATTTATGAGAAAGGTATGAATGCAGTTCAGTGAGGAAATATAAGTCTTTTCAAAACATGGTGCTGGAATAACTAGATATCTGTACAGAAAAAAATTTTACTGTAACACCTACTACACGCCACATATCAAAATTAACTTGAGATGGATCATAGACCTAAATATAAGAGCTAAAACTACAAAGTTTCCAGAAGAAAACATTGGAGAATATCCTCAAGACTCAGATGCAGGGAAAGCTTTTTTTTAGACAGTACATAAAAGGCACTAATTACTTTTTTAAAATTGAGAAATCAGATTTCATCACAATTTAAAACTTTCATTCATCAAAGATACCATTACAAAAAGGAAAAGGCAAGCCACAGACAGAAAGAAAATATTGAAATCCATTTATCTGACCCAGGATTTTCAGAACATAGAAAGATCATCTACAAACAAATAATAAAAAGACAAACAACCTAGGAAAAACAAAACATGGGCAAAACACTTGGAAACACACCTCACCTCACAAAAGAAGATATGGGAATGACCAAGAAACACATGAAAAGTCAAACATGCAATTACCCTGTGATCTAGCAATTCTCCTACGGTTTTACCCAAATGAAATAAAAAACAATGTAAGAATAAAATTTATTCATAACACCCAAACACTGGTAACAACCCAAATGCATCAATGGAAGAACAGACACACAACTATGATACAGTCATACACCAGAATACGGCTCGGCAAAGAAACAACAAACTTAGTGACATACACAACAACATGGATGAATCTTAGGAATATGACACTTGCCCAAAGATGCTGCAGTCGGTGGAATAACAGCCCCTCAAAAATGTCCAGCTCTAATCCCCACGGCAACCTGGCAGAAGGGACGTCTTGAAGCTTAAGGACCTTGAGAGAGGGGATCATTCAGGATTACCCAGGCAGGTGGGCCCAGTCTAATCACACGAGTCCTTAAAATCAGAGAACTTTCCTGGCTGTAGTCAGAGGGAGAGGTGATTACGGAAGAATGGTCAGAGATGCAACGTGGTTGGCTTCAAAGATGGAGGAAGGGGCCACGAGCTAAGGAATATGAGTGGTCTTTAAAAGCTGAAAAATGCAAGGAAACAGATTCTCCCTAGAGACTCCAGAAAACAACCCAGCTCTGCCAACACCTTGACTTTGTCCACTGAGACCCCTTTTGGGGCTTCTAATTAAGTCAGATCGATAGCTGCCTCTGGGGAGGGACCCACCCTAGTGAAAAGGGTCACAGATGAACTTTCAGGATATGTTCAGGACATGGGTGATGGTTACATGTGTGTATACTTTTGTCAAAATTCATAGAACTATACACTTTGATTCACTTTCTACAAAATGTACCTCAAGGTGGGGGGGGATATAAAGTGGGATCAGGTATGCATTTTGCCTTCCCTGATTATCAAGCGCTCTTATTCATTAGCTCTATTCTATTTCTCTTTTCAAGACCAAGCACACACCCTTCGTCACTTCCAGACCTACAAAATCACCATCTTCAAGCCCAGATGCCACTGGGCTTTTGGCTTTAATCATCCTGAAAAGCCAAGAAAACGTAAAGTTTCTCTGGCAAACAGATCTCCCTGCGACAGTCCGTGGGAGGGAAGGGAAGCAAGTCCAGCATGTGACATGTGTCAGCCCCTTTACCTTCCTATCATTCTGTCCTCTTGACAAACTCATGGGGCCGGTATTGGGATCTCATTTTACAAAAGAGGAAACTGAAATTCAAAAAGCAAAGAATCTGCCGGATGTGACCCAGCTAATGGGAGACTCCACGTCTGTCTGACATCCCCACTTGACCCCCTTTGCATGACCCCAAGTTACTTCCCTTCCACTCTCCCTCCATAGCCCCTGGCACTGCACCTGCTTCCTGGCAGGAATCATTAGTGATTTATAGTAAATGAGGCAATGAATGTAAACAGAATATTCCACAGTTAAGGGCCTACCTTGAAGAAGACCTAGCTGAGACTCTTTTTAAAAAAGCAACTGTTTTTCATAATTGCCAAAACCTGGAAGCAACCAAGATGTCCTTCAGTAGGTAAGTGGAAAAGTAAACTGTGGTCCATTCAGACGATGGAATACTACTCAGCACCAAAAAAGGAATGATCTCTCAAGCCATGAAAAGATCTGGAGGAACATTAAATACATATTACTAAGTAGGGGGTGGATATAGCTCAGTGGTAGAGCACATGTTTAGCATGCACAAGGTCCTGGATTCAATCCCCAGTACCTCCATTAAAAAATAATTTAAAATAAAACAAATTTAAAAAATATATATATTACTAAGTGAAAGAAGCCAATCTAAGAAAGCTACGTACTGCATGATTCCAACTATACCACATTCTAGAAAAAGCCCAGCTATGCAGACTGTAGAAATGTCAGTGGCTGCCGGGGGTTAGGAGTAGAGAGAGATGAGTAGGCAGATCACAGAGGACTTTAAGGGCAGCGAAACTCGTCTGTTTGATTCTATAATGGTGGATACCTATCATTATTTATTTGTCCAAACCCATAGAACATACAACACCAAGAGTGAACTCTAATGTCAACTGTGGACTTTGGGTAATACTGATGTGTCTGTACAGATTCATCAATTGTAACAAATGGACCATTCTGGTAGGGAATGTTGATAATGGGGGAGGCTATGCTTGTGTGGGGGCAGGAGGTAGATGGAAATTCTCTGTACTTTCCACACAATTTTGCTGTGAATCTAAAACTGCTCTAAAAAATAGTCTATTAAAAAAAAAAACAGTAAATGAAGTCAAGGCAGAGAAAACAAGGGAAATTTCAGAGAAAGAAAAATACCAAATACCTCCATGGATTTTTTTTTTACAGGTTTATCTCAATATAATCAACACACAATAAACTGCACAAATTTTGAGCATACAATTTGGTAAATTTTGACATTTGTTCGCAAGATAGTGAACATAGCCATCACCCCCAAAGGTTTCCTCTTGCCCCCTTGTAATCTCACCCAGCCCCATTCCCAGGCAACCACTAATCTGCTTTTTGTCACTATAGGTTAGTTTGCATTTTCTAGAATTTTAAATAAATATAATCATACAGCATGTACACTCCTTCTTTAATTATTTTAAGATGTAACCATGTTGTTGTGTTTACAACAACTCACTCATTTTTATTGCTAAACAATATTCCATTGTATGGATATACCACAGTCTCTCTCTTCACCTGTTGACGGACATTTGGGTTGTTTCCAGTTTTGACTATTACAAATAAGGCTGGTATACAAGTATGAGCAGATGGTTTTGTTTCTCTCTGGATAAATACCTAAGAGTAAAAAGACTAGATTATATGGTAGGTGTGCCTTTAACTTTTAACTCCTAAAGAAAGAAAAGCACTTTTGTGTGATGTCAAACCAAAACAACCCACAGCAAGCCTCAGGCCATCTCAAAACAAGTTCCCCTAGTGCCTGGATCTATGACTTTCTGCTGCCACCATATGGGAGCAAAAAGAGGAGAGCGCTGTCCTCAGAAGTCCCCTCCCAGGACCAGGATCTGTCCTGCTTTCCCCGCTCTCTGCAGTGTTGCCCCTACGCCTCCACACCCACAGCCTACGGCCCATTTATAAGCCATAGGCCTAACTTGACTACAGGTGAGGAATTCAAGTGGGTCAAGCTACAAACATAACTCAGTGGAAAGGAAGAAGACCATGGGCTTAAACTTACTTTCCAGTCTTTTGTAACATCTAAATGTCATAGAGGAAAAAAGAAGTTCAATGGCTAGAAATGAGCTAGCACCTTTTTTTGCAACCCAAACCAGCTTGGCAAATCGTGAAATACAGCAGAGGTGTTTTTTCCTCTTCGTGCTGGCACATGGTATGCATTTATTGTGTATTTGAATGAATGAATGAATAAATACTGCACACAGTCCTCTAATTAGCCACACAAAGTACAGTTGGTTAAGGGCAAGAGCATTTAGTGAAGTAGGGCTCAGAAGATCTGGACTCTGGTGCTTGTCTTGCTGTTAAACCTGTGTGTCACGGGGAGGACATTCTGAGCCTCAATTTCCTTAAATATAAGACATGAAAACAACTTGACTTCTTTAGCTTTGGGGGCATTTAAATAAGATGACACACAAAAAAATCCTTTATAAAATGTCTGCATTTACAAATTTATTTACAAATGTATTAGCAAATAAAAACAATTATCCAATAGGACTTTTTTTTTTAACATCGTCTTCCAAAAACTCACATCTGTCTCATACATTTAGCTCTACATTGTTAGTGAGTTAAGGAAAAACAAATTTTTGCCAAGCCTAGGAAACCAAGCAACTGAGCCACAGTTTAGTTGACTTTCCAAAGATTACACGGGGAGTCATTTTTGGGCAGACTCGGAACTGGCACTCCTTTCTGAGGACAAATTCATTTCCTCTCTCTCTCTGTGTTTCCATCAGTATTTCTCTGTGTTGCTGTAAGTCTCTGGCACTCCTCATGATGGAGTTCGGCTCAATCAGTCTACCTGAAAGCAAATGCCAATTTCTCTCTTGTACCATACAGAATAATTAACCTGGTTATTTTCTAAGTGGTGTTAATCTTCTCAGATAAATACCACCTACTTCAAACATGTAGTCCAATTTGGGGGGGGGGGTTAATTAGGCTTTATTATTTATTTATTTATTTAATGGAGGTACTGGGGATTGAACCTGGGACCATGTGCGTGCTAAGCAGGCACTCTACCATTGAGCTATACCCTCGCCCACCGTAGTCCAATATTTTTAAAATACAATAAAACTAACAGTCTACTAATGCAAGAGACTATTTCCACCATTGTTAAGGGGGGAAAAAAGGATACATTGGGAGTTTGAAATTTGCACCTCTTGAGGAGTGATGGAAATGTTAGCTATCTTGATTGTGGTGGTGGTTTCGTAGTGTATATACATCTATCAAAATTCATCCAGTTGTACATCTGAAATATGTGGTTTACTGTAAAGAAATTATACCATAATAAAGTTGTTTTTTTTTTTAAAGACATACAGAGATCTAAAATTCTTCAGAATGGACCAAATCTTCATTTGACCTTTATTCACCCTCCTCTGCCTCCACTGGCACATTGCCCGTTTCCCCTACTACCCAGAGTTTACTGTGGATGAATATCTGACTTGGGCTGAAGTCAGGGGATATGACTGATGATGCGAGGTGGTAAATCATAACCTTCTGAGGGCTACACAGAAGATTCTCCATCTTCAACATTCCATGACACTGTCTTGTGCGTTCCAGTGGGATCACTTCACTCTTTTTTGTGTCCTAACACAGATACATGAGTAGAAATGAATAAATGAAGAAACACTCAAACCTAGATGACATACCACCAGCATCATATATGTGGAGAGAAGCAGAGAGAAGAATGCAAAATTCCCTTCTGAAGAACATCAGAAACTCTTGGTAGAAAAAACTTCAAGATGACCACACTAATTGCAATGAAATACAAATAAGGCAATGATACATTTTTAATAATAATAATAATAATTAATAACAAAACAGACCAGCTATAGGGTTTCCCAGGACTATGAAAACATTTCTTGCGACCCCGCCCTATGGAAAGGAACTTGCTAGAAATCTATCCTCCTCTCTCCCTGGATGATACTTTCATCCTCTTGAAATATTCTTCAAAAGGATGACCCTTTGAGAAGGAAGTGTAGTTTAATTTAATAACTTTTTAATAATTAAGAGTTGGGTAACTTTGCATGGAAAAAAAACGATGAAAGTCAGCTTATGTTGTCAACATAGTAGAAAATTTTACTGTTCAATAAAACCGCATACAATAGACAGAATCCAGTAACTTTATATGTTCAATGGGGAAAAAAAGATCAGTGTAAGTACAGAACCTTTAAGCTCTCTCATTGAATGTGTCCCAGTGTCAGCGGCTGTTCTTTGGATCACCCACAACACATGTGAGCATCACTAACACCAGGATTTTGTTCTCTAATTTCACTAAGTGGAAAAAGAACTCCTTGGAGAGAAGCTTATTGAATATCTTAGGAAAGGGAAAAAAATCACTTTGAATCTGGAATATCTTGGTGTTTCTAGACAGCAAAGATGTTTTTTTAAAACATCAGCAGTCAGATAACTCAGAGTGAGCTCCCCATGGCCATGTAATAATTTAAGTATCACCATCTTCACGTACAGTGTAAATCAGTGGTTCTCAAAGCTGAGAGCACATCAGAACCACATGGAGATGTGAAAACCCACATTGCTGGGCCCACCCCCCAGCAGATCTGGAACAGGTCTGGAACAGGGCATTTTTAATGCGTTTCCAGGTGAAGCTGCTACCGGTCTAGAGACCACATTTTGAGAACCATTGATATACATGATCTTAGTTGAACTGGGCAGTTCTGTGAGCATTTATGAGTTCATTATGACAAAAGAAAAAAAATCAATACGAAATGTATGGAAGGGGAGCTGTAAAAAAAAACTACATTTATTAATAGACGTGGATGTTTGTCTCTTCCTTTTAAGAACACGTTGGTTTATAAGGCATAGTTCCTTTAAAATCTGTGTAAGCAATGAGTTGAAAAGCACAAGTTAATGAAACAACTCCAGGAAAAGTAGGAACTGTACCAAAAGCAGGAAAAACTTAATAACATGATAAAAAAGGGTCCAGTCCTTAATCAGCACCAGTACAGCACAAGAACTAATAAAAATCCTTGTGTTAAAGATGATAAACTAGTCAAATGGTCCAAAGAAGAGAATTAACTTGGTCCCTCATCTCCTAGAAAAGAAAATCTCTAACAGGCAGGAAGGGTGTAGCTCAGTGGTAGAGCACATGCTTAGCATGTACAAGGTCCTGGGTTCAAGCCCCAGTACCTCTGTTAAGAAAAAAAAAAATACTAAATGAATAAATATACCTAATTACCCTCCCCTTCAAAAAAAAAAAAAAAAACCCAAGAAAGAAATAGCTCACAATGTTGTTGCTTTTGAGATCCTGATAAGGCACCTATAATATTCCATAGTTTGCCAGCCTTTTTCCTCCATTGTTGGAGCTTAAGTTCAAAATCATTAAAAATCATTGTTACCAATCATTCCTTTCTCGCCATGGTGCACTAGCAGTACCCAGCCCCGGCTCAGAATCCCTGCTCCACCTTGTCGTAGCCGTGCAACCTCAAGCAGACCACCTCATCTTCCTGATTGTTACTTATCCTGAGTCTCTGGAAAGGATTAAAACAGGTACGTCTATCGCTCCTGGCACATTGTAGGCGCTCAGAAATGTTGAGCCCTAGATCTAACACATATTTTTCTGATGTTGTTTACTCTCACTGCACATACGCTTCAGAGCATCCAAGCCTTTCAATTTTAGTGTAACAGTTTTACCACTTTGGCCTGATATTTTTTCATACTCTAGACATAATCATCACTACTTTTCTTTTTTGAGAGTTGATTCAAGCTTCCATTTTTCATTCCTTCAATCCATTATTCCCCTAGGGTTGTTGTGTGTGTGTGTGTGTGTGTGTGTGTGTGTGTGTGTGTGTTTGTGTGTGTTTTTAAATAAGATCATACCTTATATTCTGTTTGTAACCTTTAACCATATGATCAATTTCCATGTCTTCAAATATGCTTTGGCATTATTTTAATAGATGTGCTGGTAAATTGCAATTTGATCAATTCCTAATTTTTAACATTTAGATTGTTTTCACTTTTTCACTTTTACGGACAGTACTTTGATGAATATTCTAGTAGCTGTATCTTTAGGCTCATCCATGATTTCTTCCTCAGAATAAATTCATAGATGTTAAATTGTTGGGTCAAAGAAAATATAAAATTCTAGGCCTTTTAGTATGTATTTTCACATTATCCAGATAAAGATTATACCCATAAGGTTATATCTTTCTGCAGAAAACCCAAAGCAGTACCATCACATCAATCAATTTTCTCCAGATAATCTCCTACAGACCAACCTCAGAAGGTTAATATTTTGAGTAGTTTTCATGAATAAAAATTATAAATAAAATACTATGAGCTCACAATTTAACAATCTGATACAAAAGAAGTAACTACTCTCCGGAATGTCATCGTTATGAAACCAGTGCTCTCTGAGGGCACCTTACAATTTAGTGCCTGTGTTATAAAAGCACATTCGTTTGATTTCAGGATCAGTAAGTGAGGGGCCTGGGGGCATTCCCATCTCTTTTGTGCTCTGATTCCCCCTAGAAATGCCGACTAAGCACTTTGTTTTCAACCACAGGGTCTGGGCGCTGCATAGCTATACCATGCCTTTTAGATTAAATCTGATTTCTTCCTTCAAGTGGATGCTTTATTCTCATAGCCAACAGGGCGCGGGGTTCAGAGAAAGAAGATCATGTTCTATAATGTTTATTAATGTCTTAAAACTATGTGCCCATCTGTTCCGAGTCTGAAAGAAATCAAAGTTAGGCTTGCAGAAAATCAGGCACAGGGAATTGATCAATTAACCATTCTTGAGTGCCAACAATGTGTAAAGCGGCAGAAACGATCAAAATTGGAAAATAAGCTTAAAATATGTTAGTAAATATCCTTTAATTTTAGTTGCTTTTCCTGAAATATTGGATGAAGCTTCAGTGCTTCAGTTTGCTTTTGTTTTTCTAGGTGTTTATTTTTTCTTAGCCTAGAAGAAGACCAGAGTAGCTATGTTTTTAAAGTATCCTGTTTTTCCTCAAAAGATGTTTTCTAAATTGAGGAGATAGCGTGTCTTGCCATATGAGTATTGGCTTTATGTGTTTCCTCTTCTGTGAAATATCCATTTATGTCTTTTGCCTATTTTTCTATTAGGTTATTCTCCTTTCCTTATTGATTTGTAGTTCTTAAAATATTCTTTTTTGTTTTGTTTTGGGGGGAGGTAATTAAGTTTGTTAGTTAATTAATTAATTTTATTTTTTGATGGAGGTACTGGGGATTGTACCCAGGACCTTGTGCATGCTAGGTTGTTCTTAAAATAGTCTTGATCCAGATCTTTTGTCTGTTATATATGATACGGCTTCTTTATTTGTAGTTTGTCTTTTCACCTTCAACATGTCTCTTGATTAATGCAAGTTTTTAATTTCAATATAGTCAAACTCATCACACTTTTACTTTATAGTGGGCTTTTATATGTCCATTGTTTATGAAATCCTTCCCTATCCTTCAGATCTAAAGATAGTCACTCATATTTTTTCTAAAAGTTTTAAAGTTTTGCTTTTGATATTTGAATCCTTAATCCATCTGGAGTTGATTTGCATGTCTGATGTGAGATAGGAATCTGATTTATTTTTCATATGGATAATCATTTTTTTCCTGTTCCATTTATTGAATTCCTCATAAATAATCCAAGAAAGGCAAATCAAGACCATAAAGAGACTCTAATTTACATCCATTTAATTGGCAAAAATTGAGGTCTGATACAGATGGCCAACAGGCACATGAAAAGATGTTCAACATCACTAATTATTCAAGAAATGCAAATCAAAACTACAATGAGGTATCACCTCACACCAGTCAGAATGGCCATCATCAGAAAGTCTAGAAATAGTAAATTCTGGAGAGGGTGTGGAGAAAAAGGAACCCTCCTACACTGTTGATGGGAATGCAAATTAGTGCAGCCACTATGGAAAACAGTATGGGGGTTCCTTAAAAAACTAAAAATACTGTATGATCCAGCAATCCTACTATTGGTCAAACTAATTTGAAAAGATACATGCACCCCAATGTTCATAGCAGCACTTTTTACAATAGCCGAGACATGGAAGCAACCTAAATTTCTATTAACAGATGAATGGATAAAGAAAATGGAATACTACTCAGCCATAAAAAGGAATGAAATAATGTCATTGGCAACAGCATGGATGGACCTAGAGATGATCATACTAAGTGAAGTAAGTCAATCAGAGAAAGACAAATATCTATGATATCACTTATATGTGGACTCTTAAAAATAATGACAAAAACAAAACAGAAATAGACTCAGACATTGAAAACAAACTGATGGTTGCCAGGGAGGGAAGTGGGGTGGGAGGAATAAATTGGGAGTTTGGGATTTGCAGATACTAACTACTGTATACAGAATAGATAAACAGGTCCTACTGTGTAGCACAGGGAACTATATTCAGTGGCTTATAGTAGCTTGTAATGAAAAAGAATATATATATATATATATATATATATATATATGTGTGTGTGTGTGTGTGTGTGTGTGTGTGTGTGTGTGTGTGTGCATGTATAACTGAATCACTGTATTGTACACCAGAAACTAATACAACATTGTAAATCAACTATACTTCATTTTTTTTTAATGGGGAAAAAATTGTGAAGTCTGGCAATACCAAGTGCTGAAGAGGATAGATCAATAGGATGGTGAGAAATAATTGAGAATAAATTGTTACACTTGCTTTGGAAAAACAGTCTGGCTTTATACTGCAGAGCTGAACATTCACACATGCTACAACTGACTCACAGTATATTGCTACGTATAAACTGAGGGCAACTCCAGCAGGTGTGCGCTGGGAGAGAAAACCACATATGAGAATGTCCATTACAGCAAGAAATTTGAGAGCCTAAACTCAGTGTCCAAGAGGCCAGATACATAAATGTGGGCATATTCACACAATGAAATACGATACAGCAATGGAGATGAATGAATTACAGCAGCTAGAAACTAAATGGGAAAAAAATCCCTGAAGACTATATACAGCATAATATCCTTTTTATAAAAGTCAAAAACACTTGAAATTAATCATTATTTTGTTGCATGTATAGATGTGTGACAAAAAAATTTTATTGAAGTATAGTTGATGTACAATAGTATACATTACAGGTATACAGTATAGCGATCCACAATTTTTAAAGGCTATACTCCCTTTATAGTTATTATAAAATATTAGCTGTATTCCCTGTGTTGTACAGTATATTCTTATAGCTTATTTTATAGTTTTTTTTTTTTGGTGGGGGGAGGTAATTAGGTTTATTTATTTATTCTTAGAGGAGGTACTGGGGATTGAACCCAGGACCTCATGCATGCTAAGTATTGCTCTACCACTTGAGTTACACCCTCCCCTTTCTTGTAGCTTATTTTATACCCAATAGTTTGTGCCTCTTAGTCCCCTTCCCCTATATTGCCCCTCCCTCCTTCCCTCTCCCACTGGTAACCACTAATTTGTTCTCTGTATCTGTGAGTCTGTTTCTTTTTTGTTATATTCTCTAGTTTGTTGTGTTTTTTAAGACTCTACATACAAGTGATATTGTACAGCATTAGTCTTTCTCTATCTGACTTAATTCACTTAGCATAATGCCCTCCAAGTCCATTCATGTTGTTGCAAATGGCAAAATGTCATTCTTCTTTATGGCTGAGTAGTATTCCATTGCATATGTATATAAACCACATCTGCATCCTTTCATCTGTTGATGGACTTAAGTTGCTTCCATCTCTTGGCAATTGTAACTAATGCTGCTGTGAACATAGGGGCGCATATATTAAGAATGAATAAAAATACAGGATTCAGAATTGTGGCTACAAAAGTGAGAGGAGGCAGAGGGAAATGGGCTAGGGTGGGAACACACAGAAGGTAGAAGTTATTGTCAATGTGTTAGTTCTCTAATTGGATAGTGGGTTCATGGGTGTTCGTTATCTTATTAACAAATAAACACACAAGTAGCTAAAGTAAAAGGCGGCCAAGAATGGACCAATGATGAGAGTGGGAGGTGAACCAAAGATGATGAATACACCAGAGGTCCACTGAAAATAAAACTGGGGGAGACAGACAGCACAGACTCTTTGAGAAATGAGCTGGCTTAAGGCATAAAGTGATGATACTTAAAATCAAAGATCAAAAATCTATTTGGTACAAGTAATGGTTAGGTATTAATAAATCAAAACTCATCTTAGTCATTTCTTTTAGTAGATCTGGATCAGGTGTTAGTTAATAAATATGCAGCCTGCCTAAATTCCATGTCCTTTCAAGTCTGTGAAAAAGAAGTAAATAAATTCTCTAGGAAGGAGCTGGATTGAAAGAGAAGCAACTTAAGAACACCTCTGGACTTTTCAAAGACTCCCATTATGTCACAAGAATGAGTTAAAGACTAGGACATTTCCAAACATCTAGTAATAAAAACAGCTTACATTTTTTTAGAATTTTTTTTCTAATGGAAGTACTAAGGATTGAACCCAGGACCTTGTGCATGCTAAGCATGTGCTCTACCACTGAGCTATATCTCCCCTTTTAAATAGAATTTTATATTTGCTTAGTGTTCCCATATACGCGCTTCATTTGATAATGAGACAAAGAGCCTGAGGACTTACAAAATCAAGGCTATCAGATGTCAATGACAAGAAATAATAACAATAATACAAATGAAACTGAGTGCTGGTGTTATTTCAAAGCTGAGTCTCTGTAGATAAGTGCTAACCAAAAACCACCCCCAAAATGGGATGTAAATTTATCAGCATGATCTTTTTGTGCTTCAACTCCTTTAACTCTTAGTTTAAAAGGAGGTTATCCTACTGTTGTCCTAAGACCTCAATTCAACAAATATTTGCTGAGTTCCTAAAATATGTGGGTACTATGCTTGGATCTAGGGAAAAAAACAATGAACAAGAAAGACAAGAGCCATGGAGCTATTGATAAACAATGTTTAGTAAAATAAAATATTTTTATTTACAACTGTATCATGCATGATATGTTTTATGAAGCTTTACTTGCCTTTACCTGAAACACACCTAGTGGAATTGGCAGCCCCCTATCTGACCCCGCTGGACCTTGATGTGCTTTATAGTTACGTCATCTGACTTGCAATCATTGGTATACACGTCTGCAGCAGATGACTGTTACTTTTGTTCTGTCCAGGATATTTTCTTCTCAGGAACTCCTTCCTCCATCTTCTAAGGCTGTCAATTACATGGCCCCGCCTTCCCTACCCACAAGGAGGCACAACCTGTGACCCAAGTAGGGCCTTTTTTGGAGGCTTGATCTGGACCAGCTCCCTCCTAAGGCTCTAGGAAAGAAATCTTTCCTTGCCTCTTCCAGCTTTTGGTGGCTCCACGCATTCCTTGGTTTGTGGCTGCATCTCTCTGTCTCTGCCTCCATCTTCACGTGTTCCTTGTGTTTCCTCTTCTTTCTCCTACAGGGCCCCTCCTCTGCAGTAATCCGGCATGATCTCATCTTGAGACTCTTAATTACACCTGCAAACTCTTTTTCCAAATGAGACCACATTCACAGGTTACAGGAGTTAGGACTTGGATATATCTTTTCGGGGTAGGGTGGGGCACAGTTCAACCCACTGCAGCTGGGTTACCCTAGAAGTGTTGCCAAGATCAAGACTTGAGTGCAAATGTTATATTAGAGCTGTGACCCCAGGAAGCATCAGCAGGAGAGTGGAAAATGACTGACAGGGAAGAGAAGGAAACCAATATAGAGTGCCTTGATGAGTTACCCCTGTGAGAAACTGGGGTTCACTTTCTAGAGAACCCTGGGGAGATGGCATAGAACATACTTCAGAATTCTGAGGCAAGGAAGCTGGAACATTTATGCTCAGAATCTCATTTGTCATTGACTGAAGTCTGCTCGCAGGGGTATTAACTCCCTGACACTTGTCTCCCTGACATTCAAGCAAAGTGAAAGCTTTTGAGGGATCAGCTCAAAATATACGTATCGGAAGCAAGATACCATCTGCACACACTGAAATGCTTAGAGCCTCAGGGATGCGTGTGAGGCACTGAGAGCATCTGCCACTAGGCAAGGCAGGTAGTTTTTATGTCCTTGCTTATATCAAAACCAAAGGAGCTACTAGAGTTGTCAGTTAAATAAAATTTGATGGAAGATCACTAAGTGATTTTTTTTTGGCCTAAAACTGAGAACTTCAAACCATTGAGTGACTTTAGTACACAAATTACTTCCAGACTCCTCTGTACTTTTATTTAAACAAAGTTAATCACCATATATATTGATTACAGATAGCATATATATGATAAAAAATGGGGATAAGTAGGAATATGTGATATTCATCAATATATAATATTTATCACTGGACACATGAATTAAGAGTTTTAAGGGCCAATAAAATTTTACTGTATGTTGCATACTTATGAAAATATATAGCATCTTTAATTTGTTTTTAACACACTTAATAAAACCTTATGGTCACTGCAGATTTTAATGTTTCTAATTTCAATTTACATAGGTATTTTTGTTCTGGAGAATTAGGATGCTGTGATCAATTGAAAAAAAATAAAAGAATTTGGAATGGAAACGTAGGTTTAAAGAGAAAAAGAATGATGTAAAATGTCCTGCTGGTAATATAGTGCTTGTTCTTTTTTATTTTTAATGGATGAATTTAGATTCCACTGGATATAGGTAAAGGAGTGACATAATTCTTTTATTTTAAAATGTAAGTATTTATGGAACCCAGGAAATAACATCCTTTGCAATTCCATATGCTTGATTTTCCATGTGAAAAATTTTAGAAGTCACTCGAAACTTCTTTTAGGAAGCATATTAACTAATTTTTAAATCTGAGTCGCACATTCCCAGAAAAGAGGACCTGATTGGCCCAGTGTGGGTCAGATCACTACCCCTGGTGGAATCGGTTGTGGCCAATGAGGTGCGGTCACAAGACTTGCGGTCCACTCAGTAGGGGCCGTGAGGGGTTGGGGAGCACGTGCTTAATGGTTCTCAGAGAATATGGTGGCACCCAGAAAAACCTGACTACTTAATACAGGTTTTTATTTAATAGGCGAGTGAACTGCAGAAACTGATTTTTATGAAGAATCCATTTTTTAAAAATATGTATGTTTTGAGGGAATAGACTCTGGCCAGAAATATATTGGCATCAAGTCTCCAAAAAATCCCTGAGGCACATTGATTTTCAGAGAAAACTGAGGACGCAGGAGAAGCAGGCGGGCCCTCCAGCTCTGCCTGTCTCCTTGTAGGATGAGAAGCAGATCGGGCTCTTTGTTCATGGATGGAAACACTCAGAACATGAAATATCACATACACCTCCCTCATGACATAAATTTCATTCCTCCTTCCAGGCAAGGGTCCAATGTGTATTTTAGATTCCTTCCTTAGCATCCGTCAGCCAACTTCTTATTTCGTAAGCCAACCCATATTTTGCTCTTATATTTTTAATCAGGTTGAGTAATGCAGTGACCAGTCTAGAGCAAAGGTGGGTTGATTTGCTTGTGACTATGAATAACGCAACAGGGAACAAAAAGGAAACATGTACAGACAGTGTGTCTCCAGAGAGGCACCCGAGATTCTCTGAGGGACAGCAGGCTCCAATTCAGTGTTTCACAACATGTTGGACGTTTCTGCTCTCTTTTCGTGAATTTCCCTGTATCACTTACCCCTTAGACTTTTTTTTAAACAGCTGTATTGAGCTATAACTCACCTATTTAGAGTGTACAATTCAGTGTTTTTTTAGTATATCCACAGAGTTGGGCCAGCATCACCATAATCTAATTTTAGAACATTTTCATCCCCTGCAGAAAAAAGTCCATACTCATTAGCACCACTCCCCATTCCCCCTGCACTCCCACTCCCCAGCCCTAAGAAACCAGGCTTCTACTTTGTATCTCTATGATTTTGCCTATTCTGGGCATTTCGTATAAATGGAATCACAAAATTTGTGACTGGTTGTTTTCACTTATACAATGTTTTCAAGGTTTATCCATGTTGTAGCATGAATTAGTACTGTACTATTGCCAAATAATATTCCATTATATAGATATGTCTCTATATTAGCCAGGGTTCTCCAGAGAAGCAGAACCAACAGGATGTGTGATATATGTATATTTTTCTTCTTCTTTTTATGCAGTCAGCTCATGTCACTGTGGAGGCTTGATAAGTCCAAAACCTCATGGAGTAGGCTAGCAGGCTGGCGACCCAGGGAAGAGTTGCAGTTCAAGCTGGCAGAATTACTTCTTGCCCAGGGGAGGTCAGTCTTTTGTCCTATTGGAGCATTCAGTTGATTGGATGAGGCCCACCCACATTATGCAGCATAATCTGCTTTACTCAATAAATTTAATGTCAGTGTCATCCTCAAAATACCTACACAGAAATATCCGGAATAATCTTTGACTAAATATCCGGGCACCATGGTCCAGCCATGTTAGCACAGCAACTCAACCATCACAACCACATTTTATTTATCCATGCATCAGGTGATGGACATTTGTGATTCCATTTTTAGTTATGCTGCTGCTGCTGTGCACATTCATATACAAATTTTTGTGTGGACACATGTTTTAATTTCTCTAGGAGTGAAATTACCAAACTAAATGGAAACTCTATGTTTAACATTTTGAGGAGCTGCCAAAACGTTGTGCAAAGCAGCTGCCCCATTTTAGTCTCACCAGCGATGTATTAGGGTTCTGGTTTCTCCATAACTTTGCTAATATTTATAATTATCTGTCTTTTTCATTGTAACCCTCCTAGTAGATGTGAGGTAGTATCTCATTTCCATTTTCCTGGTGACTGAGGATACCAAACCTCTCTTCACATGCTTGTTGGTTGGTCTTTTGGATATATTCCTTAGGGAGATATCTATTCAGATCTTTTGACCATTTGTTAATTGGGTTATTTCTCTTCTTACTAAGTAATAAGTTCTATGTATTTGGAATACAGGTCCCATATTTGATATATAGTTTGCAAATATTTTCTCCCATCTTGTAGGTTTTCTTTCATTTTCTTGATGGTATCATTTGTAGCACAGAACTTTGTACTCTTGATGAAGTCTCATTTTTTTCCTTTGTTGCTAATGCTTTTGGTTCCGTATCTTTAAAAATTGCCTAACCTAAGGTCCCAAGATGTAATCTATGCTTTCTTCTAAGCGTTTTGTAATTGTAGTTCATACAGATGTGTCTAACTTTGAGTTATTTTGTGTGTGTGGTGTGAGGAAGGGGTCTAACTTCATTCTTTTGCATGTGGCTATCCAGCTGACCCTCACTTGAATTTTTACTTTTATTTACCTAATTTTTCCTGAAACCAATTCATTTATTTCATGCAAACAAATTAGCTTAAAATAAAACATTATAGCACTACTATGAATGTTAAACAAGTGTGATTTGCCATGAAAAGAGAACATAAATATAAATACTAAGGAAACAAAACCACCCCTGGAGGCGAGATGAACCACACAGGTTCTACACAAGAGGGGTCCCAAGGTGTGACATCTAGTCTGAGTTTAGAGGAAGGATCGAGAAACTGTGGCTGGTGCATTAATGGAGAAGAAAAGCATATGTTCCAAAAGAGGAATGGGTGGAGAGTCTGGAGAGCTAAGATGCACAGTGGGGTGGAGGGTGGGCATGAGAGGGAGAAGGCAGCATGGAAGCAGAATACTAGGAACTTGGTAACTTTGAAACAATTTATTCTCCCTTCCTCCCCAACCCTATTATGTGTTTTATTTCTGATTCAGGTCAGCAGATGAAATCCTGACTGTATCCTTGAGCTTACATGCTCTCCTAGTTGGCAGGTGTTAACTAAGAAAGCCAATGACAGACAAGAGCTGTTGATGCAAGTTCAAGTAGTAGATGAAATTCTCACCAGAGCTGTTGAAAACTGCTCAGATCCAACCCATGGAGGCTGAAGTCATTCAGAAGGAACTCTTACCTGCTTGTCTTTCTGCAGACTTGCCTGGAAAGTGTACATTTGTAATTAACCATCCTGTTGTAGTTCCTCTTCATGACAGTATCCTTACAAGATTACCTGTGACAAACCCCCTTGGAAGCATGTGGCCTTCTAAAGTTTACTGTTCTCTCCTGCGTTGTATAAGCTTTAAAAAAATTTTTTTTTAAATTTTTATTGAAGTAGAGTTGATTTACAATGTTGTGTTAGTTTCAGATGGACAGCAAAGTGATTCAGTTTTTTATATATATGTATATATATTATTATATATATATGTATATATATTATTTTTCAGATTCTTTTCCATTATAGGTTACAAGATATTAAATATAGTTCCCTGTGCTATACAAGTCTTTGTTGTTTATCTATTTTATATATAGTAGTACATACCTGTTAATCCCAAACTCTTTACTACCCCCTCAACCTGTCCTTTGGTAACCGTAAGATTGTTTTCTGAGTCTGTTTCTGTTTTGTAAATAAGTTCCTTTGTATCATATTTTAGATTCCACATATAAGTGATATGTATTTGTCTTTGTCTGACTGACTTAGTATGATAATCTCTAGGTCCATCCACGCTGCTGCAAATGGAATTATTTCATTCTTTCCTGTGCTGTGTAAGTTTTAATTTCAAAACATTTCATTCAGGGTAGTAATGCTATGGTGGTTATTTGAAGGAAGAAAAGCTGGTGAAAGGACAGGATGACTAGAGTTCTCCTTATACTGTTTTGAAAGAAAAGGGGTGGGTGGACTCCATTTCTCAACCTTTCCCCAATTCATTTCATGCAGTTGAAGCTGGGGGATAGCTACATGGTGGGGGGGTGGGGGTTGTTGTCCTATTCTTTCTACATTTTGGTGCATTTGAAAATTCCATAATAAAGAATTTCTAAATTGCCTAATTGATTATCATGTAGCCAGATGTACCTAGTTGTATTAAAAGGTATTTGTTACTCTTAAATTATTTCAAGTTTAAATGACTTTGTTCAACAGAAGATCCTTAAAATTTTATCTTCGTCTTCCCTGCTTATTAGCCAAGGAAAAAATTAATATATTGATTACTCTGGTAAATTCTCTGTTGAAAGCGATGAGTTGAGAGATTTCATTTTGACTGTAACCTCTTGGAGCAGAGAACCACAAAGTGGAAACATGGAGGGGTGAGGTAGGCTAGAAATGCATTAGGGAGAACGTGGAAGCCAGGCTGAACTGCTTTGGGTTTTTTAAGTTTGCAAGAATAAATAGATATTTTAAGTGGAAAAATGTTACAGCAACATTAACTGTTTTTAAAAGGAAAAACAAAAGTCACCCACAACATACCACCGCTTTCCGCAGACATCTCCCAGATTTTGTCCACATGCAGACAGAACTTACACAGCGGCAGTCACCATCCATGCCTTCTGAGCATTAGGCTAAATGTATTCTGGTGATGCTATACAGCCTTCATAATTGGAATTTTAATAAGAGCATAAAATTCTATCATACAAATGTACTATTCCTTTGGAGGGGATAATTTTATATCTATCTATCCATCCATCCATCCACCCACCCATCCATCCATCTACATACGTGGAGGTACTGGGGACTGAACCCAGGACCCTGTGCACAGTAAGCACGTGATAACCACTGAGCTATACCCTCTCCCCTCTCAGAAGTCTTTAAACAGCAGCTCCACTAAGAAGACAGGGCATGGCCTGGTGGGCTGGCATCTACTGTAGGAGAGAGAGAGCACAGGAGGCCTCATAGATCCCGAGAGGGGGGCTGGCCACAAAGCTCCTACTGAATAAGAACTCAAGGCACAGCGGAAAGCCATCTTACTCTGCAGGATCCATCAGGAGCCCACCTCCTGGTAGGAAGGCCTAGCAAGGTGGCGTGGGAGAGACAGAGAAGTAACAGCCACGACTACAAACACGGATGTGGCACCAACTGTTCGGGCACCATTCTAGGTGCTTTGCGTGGAACTTGTTAATCCTCACTGCAGCTCTATGAAGGAGGTAAGATTGCTCCATTCTATAGATGAAGAAACGGAGGCAGAGAGATTAATCACTTGCCAAAGATCACACTGCTGCCAGTGGCAGAGTAGGGATTCAAACCCAGGCAGTGACGCACATCCCTGGGCTCAAGAAGCTTACAGTCCAGTAGTGGGGATGAGACACGGAACCACATAACACCCCAGCAAGGTAGGTGTGACAAATGCAGTGCGATCATTGCTGTAAGGTGGCTTGATGTGTATTTAGGGTAGTAGACAAACTGCATCAGAGGAGTCAGGGAAGCATTCAGGAAGGTGGTGACAGTAGAGCAGAGCCTTGAAGGGTTAGGGCAGTGGTCCTTGAACTCTGGTCCTAGGAGGTCTGGCTGTGTCTTCAGCTAGGTATGTTTGGCCACTAACATGGAATAATGGCAGCCTTATTCCATTGGTGGGAAAATTAAGCAACTAATAGCATTTTACCACTTCAAGTTCTTCTATTACAAATTTTCCTGAAGCTTTGATGCCTGCTCATAAATCAGAAGAAACAAACAAAAAAATGCAACAAATGAATATTGATGAAAGTCACAGTCAATCCTCAGTTCCCCAACTTGTTTGTCGGTTGTCAGTGGTCACTGTTTCACATTACAAAGATAAGACAGTTACCATTTCTGCTAATAAAAAAGATTCCCTTTGTAAGTGTAGAACTAAATAGATCAGACTCCTCTGATGCTCTCAAAATATCATCTCACTCCAGGTCCTACTCTCTTGACTTTAAGTGAGAACGTCCACTGATGTAGTGCTGTCGATTAAAGCTCTCCCCTACCAGCAAAGACAGATGAAGATGAGACAAGAGCATCTAAGAACCCACTGAATACAAGTTACTCGTCCCCCTGGCAGAAGTGGCTGATGGATATCACATTTGGAAGAGGTTGTATTAGGTGCACACAACTCTCGGATCCCCTGGTGACCATGGGAGAAGACATGCAGTTGTGCTGTGACACATTCCTCAGGGTCTACAAACGGAGGTCTTGCAGTGAAGCTCAGAAACAGACCCGTGGCGCAGGAAGGGAACCTGAATCCTCATGTGCACAAGAACAGGCAGCTAGATTTGTATGTGTAGAGAGCTGCCATATTATTTTTATATGTGGAACAAGTTGGATTAGTGCATTCAAAGGCTTGGTTTTCTTTTGTCCCCTACTTAAGACTCCCATTGTGTAGACTTTTGAGCCCAGGAAGAGGGCTGAGGTGACTCACTGGGGCACAGACCCAGGCTGCTTCCACCATTTTAATTAGCAGAAGGCTGCAGAAGCAGAACTGCCCTGCGTTCCCGGGGCCATATTCTGTGCCAGGGAAGGTACCTGTGGGGTAACCAAGATGGGTCTACACAATCCTTGACTCTAAGGGCCTTCTAGATTGAGAACACAGTAATCATGGGATACTGGTCACCTGGCTAACCCTCCTACTCTAGAAACAAGGAGAAGGGGGTCGTGGGAGGGTGTGACCTAAAACCAGTGCCCATTCTTCCCCTCTCAGATCAAAGCCCACTGCCACACAAAACTCCACTGGGCAGTGCCTTTACACTTAACAAAAGCTGCATTAGGGATTTTTAATCTCTACAAAAGACAACTCTCAGGACTCAATGAATCAGAAATGTATATATTACACAACTTCCAACATATGGAAACAATCTGATTTCCCTGAAATAGTTAAAACCCAGAAAACAACTCAGGCCCATGTACAGTTGTTCTTTTAATTCTTAAGAAATCAGAAAAGTAAAAACTCAGTTGGAAAGCTTGCCCTCCAGTGGGGAAACAATGAACTCACTTCGAAGTTTCAGAAAGCCAATTACTGCTCTGAACCTCATGCAAACCTGCTAACTGGGAAATAAGCATAAGTCAGGGAGTGGATCTGAATGCCTGCTATGGGCTTAGCCTGGGTCCTGCTCTCAGGAAACCAACTCTCTTACTGAGACAAGATTTTAAACACATACAAGGCCAGACCAATGGGTAAGACAGTACAGGACTACTGAGCGTGATGACAGAGAGGAAGGAACGCGATGCAAAGTTGGAAGCAGCAGGTGTGGATCCTGCTCTGCTACGGAAAATCCGTGTGGCCTTGGGAAAAGCTTCCACCCCTCTTAGCTTAGTGTCATGTAAAACGAGGGTAGTCGATGCCTCTCCCACTGGGCAACTAGGAGGGTCAAGTGAGATTAGTGACAGTACTCCGAGTACTTAGTGACTGCAAGCATTCGTCATCAGGATTTCTTGGTGCCGGGCTCTGTGATTCCCACTCAAGACAGACCAGGCTGGAGACATCAGGGCATTTATAATGAAGCTAAATAAATAAAATGTCCAGAGAGAAGAGCTGAGTGGATGGCTCTGGATGGACAAATTGCAAAAAGATGCAACACAACGAATTACATGTTCCCCAGGATATTTAGTGACAAAAACTGTCTACTTCTAAAATTATTAAAACACCAAAAAGAAGCCAAGCTGCTGAGGCACCAGAATACATCGGTAGGTGGTTTTTTTTTTTAAATAAACGTATAAAAATGAAGTTTTCACTCCCTCAAAGAAAAAACATTTTGCAAAAATACTTTGATAGTGGGAAGCAATAATAAACACAAATAGGCAACTGTGTACAAAATAATTTATTATAGCATATATAGGTTGACATTATTTTATAGTTAGTTTTTTCTCTCAACAATTATGAATCTAAGTATCAGCTTAGAGTGATGGAAAACTATTTTAATTATTTCTCTAAATAAAATCTCCCCTTTTGAATTTATAGTTGCCTTAAAAGAAAGTACTGGTATTACCAACATATTTACACGGTTCTGAAAGAAACACATTAAATGGTTCTATTACTGTTTTCTGTACAAGAAAAAACAAAAAGTCATCCTCCCAAAAATATATTGCTCAATAATACTATGTTTTAAGAGTTAAACTAGTTGATAGTTTAAATTCTCATTTTGCTGATATAAAGACATATTTAATAGTCAACACATGGCTGTAAGAGTATGCATGTTTCATTATAATTTGTAATCTGCCCCATTATGTTTCCCAGTGGCACACCACTCACCTATAAACTACTTGGTAACACGCAAAGCAATTTAGTGAAGAAAGCATAATTCTCATCTGTGGGCCTTTAAGACTGATCGAGAGATATGCAACAAATTTATCAGTGAATTTCCATGATTAAGTGGCAAACAAATCCCTGTACACTGAATCATCAACATAAAACTGGAGTATCCTTATTCAGCAGAAAATATCATTTTCATGAATATTGAAAAGGAAATGATAAATCACACACACACAAAAATTAAGCTAGACAAAAGGTCAAACTGAAGTAAGTTCTAAATAAATATCTGCCAAAAGGAGTTCCTTATTGTTTTTAACATATCGTTATTAACACTTTAAAATTGATGTACTTTAACTAAAAAGCAAGTAAACAGTAACAAAACAAATCAATAAGGGATCAAAACACAGATTTAGAAATGAAACCAGGAGCTAAGGAAAATAATATAGTGGAGCTGTAGTCAGGTTAATTAAGAAATTATCATAGTTATGAAGTGACAGAACCCATCACAATGCTGATAATGCAGAAGTTTAAGAAAACTATGCAAGGATAAACAGGTAATTTTAACAGACATTTATGTAAACTGGCTGAATCAGATGAAGAGTAAAATAAGCTTACAGAACTCCTTTCAAAATTCTATCCAATTACAGCTGACCCATGAACAAAAGCAAGAGTTACCCCAGTGCAGTCAAAAATCCGCCTAGAACTTACCGTCGGCCCTCTGCATATGCGGTCACTCCCTATCTGGGGTTCCACATTCATGGATTCAACCAACTGCAGATCACGCCATACTGTCATATTTACTACTCAAAAAAATCCACATGTAAGGGGACCCCCTGCGATCCAAACCCATGCTGTTCAAGGATCAACTGTGTTTCATTTCATATCTATATTAAAATACAAGTTAGAAAGGAAACCCTGATCTGGATTCAGCTTTGCGTCTTACAGGCATCAACTTTCTAAGGGATTTCAAGTTTCATTTGCCAAGACATCATAGTTAGCTGTTTGGCTGCGCGCTGTGTTCTGACCGTTGACTTCGTTCACCCCAGGCAGGAAAGCAGAAGTAAAAGGAAGCAGGTTATGACAGGCCACCCTGTATTCTTCATACTGGGAATGACAGTTCCCAAAGCTGCCATCAAGCAGTGCCTCAGAAACCTTTATTAAAGTCTATTTAAACAGGGGAAAATAAAAATTATTTTTTTAAAAAAAGAAATTTGATTACTTTAATCAAAAGATGCAATTTAATTAAGCTAGAGAAAATTTAACAAGGCCTCATTTTAAACTAACTTCTTGCTATCTATAGTAAGTAATCCCCTCAAAAAAGGAACACTTGAAAAATCAGCTCTGAAGGGGTGGGTCTAGCTCAGTGGTAGAGCAACGGTCCTAGCACGCACGAGGTCCTGTGTTCAATCCCTAGTACCTCCATTAAAAATAAGCATATAAAGACAAACCCAATTACCTCCCTCTGCAAAATAAAATAATAATAAATTAAAAAAAATTTTTTAATCAACAGTGCAAAGCCTTAAAAAAAGTAGTAAAATTCTAATATTTGAAAAGGTGAATCTCTGAAAACTGTGACCACTAAAATGGAAGTGTCCTTGATTAATAACAACAATTCCCATTTACTGAGTGCTTACTGTGTGCCAAGCACCACAGTTCACTACTTCAGTTGATCCTTAAACCAACTCTGAGATGGACAGTATTTTCATTCTTATCTTATAAGTGAGGAAAAGGAACCTAAGAGAGGTACCTTGCCTAATGTGACACAGTTCCTAATGGGTGCAGCTGAGATTCAAATCCAGACATAACTGTGAAGGCTCCCTCAAGAATTATGTTGTAAAGACATGTTGCGTTACGTCACTCAGTATCCATAATCTGCAGAAATCAGTCTGTGAAAAATCTTACCTTTACATTTTTATCTTTTATCGTTTCATCCAGTCTAGTGGCAATAGCAATTGCTTTCTCTTGCCTTGACTTGTCCAGAAAATACATCATTTTAGCACCTGAAATACCAAGACATTTCAAAATGATTCGCACTGCCCAGTGACTGCAGGTGCCCAGTCAGCGGGGGCTGGGGCCGCACCTACCCACTCTCGGGAGCCAGCGGTGCCGTCTCTTCCCAGCTCCCTAGCCTGGGACATCCCACTGACAGCTTTGGGTCGCACTGGGAGTATTCACACTATGGCAGAATACTACACATCAGGGCTTTTTCTGTCACAAAGAGATGGTTTTTAAACATCTACCAGGAGACCAGATTTAACAGCCTCATCCCTAAGAAATGATGTAACAATAAATGTAAATATGGGTTACCTTGTGGCATCAATCAGTATTTCAACTAAAATTATTTTTAAAAGATGATACCCTAAAATAAAACATCTAAGGAACAAATTATTGCCAAAGAGCAGTGTGCGAGATGGACAACAGGAAAATGTCTGCATATTCACAAAGAAAGTATGTCATTTTTAAAGTTGCTTTTAAATAATTTCTGCTGTCAACTACGTGGTCCATATTCTACGCTCATTTTTAATTGGGCTTTTGTTTATTTACATTTTTATTGTGAATTTATAACAGTAATATGTATACTATTAGCTTTTAATCAGTTACATATCTGTGAATATTTTTCCTACTTGGCCTTGTGACTGTCTTTATGGTGTGGTTTTCTTTTAATGTGGCAAAAATTATCTTTAATGTGGCAAAAATTATCTTCTCCTTAGAATTTCACATAATGTTTAGAAAGACATTTCTCATTATTATAATATAGAAATGTCTTCTTCTATTATCCTGTGTGCTTGAAGAGAAATTCTTATCTAGCCCTTAGTACTGAGAAGTGTTGTTGATTTTTCAGAGGTATTAACTTTTTTCCATAAATGATAGAACCAAGAAGTTTCCCTTTACGACAAGAAAGCTTAGGTTCAAATATTTAAATATGTGGCTTAAAGTAGGAGCATGGTGAATTATATTATGTACTTCATTTTGTCCCGAATTTTTTCCACAATCTTTTTCAAGTTTGCATTTAGTTTGTATCTTTTTATTCTATAAATTGGTATAAACCACCTAAAATCCTTCCTGTAACAAAGCAGGATATATAAGTCCTCAAAACGCAAAATAAGTAAAGTAATAAAAACACAGGAAAATATAAGTTACTCATAACCACGACACCCAAAGGCAACCTTTAAAGCTTTAGAATACACTTCTTTCCAACCTTTATGCCATGTATATATTTACATAGTTGAGAAGGTATTGTATGTTAGTCCTGTTATTTCAAACTTCTGAATAAACAGCACTTTATATGACTACCTGGTATTCCCATCCTATGAACCTGCTACTGTTTCCCATATCATTGGACATGAATTAAATTTGCTTCATTCTCTTCCCCATCCTTATACACAGCATTTCAGTTAACATCCTTGTCCTTAAAATCCTTTCTTTGCTTTAGATTAAATCTTTAAAATTATTTACACAGGTATGTATGACTGCAGCAAAAGGCACAGGTAATGTGATGGTCTTAGTAAGAATGACAAACTGCTTTCCTAAATGGCCGGACCAATTCACACCTACAGCAACAAAATACAAGAGGGCTTTTACACCACATCTTTCCCATCTCCTTCAATCTCCTTCTTCAAAAAAAAAAACAAAAAACAAATTTCCTAATTTGAAAGATCAACATGGTTTTGCGTTCATTTTTTTCTCTCTCATAATTAGTGAGGTTGATCATCTTTCCAAACTTTTTTTTCCTTTAATATCACATTCTAACTTTTTTCCATAAACGTTTTAACCCAGGAGCTAAATACCAACCTGAAAGTAGATGCTGAAGAGAGGTAGCATTATGCTTGAGAAAATCCTCATTAAAACTTTCCAGGTCCCTGTTGACAAATATTTTCTGCATTTCTTGAGATAGAACTTTACTCACAATGTCTGGAAGATTACTGTGGTTAGACACTATAAAAACAGAACATTTGGAATTAAAAAATTTTTGCCCGCTGAAACAAAATCATTTGATATATAGTCATTTATTATTAAGCTTGATATATTTTACACATCAAAAATGTTATTGCTCCTTTGGAATATAAAAACACTCTAGCTTAAAATTCACTGATTTCTCAAGGGGGTGGGGGGAGGAAGGGACAGACTGGGATTTCAAAATTTGTAGATACTGACAGGCATATGCAGAATAGATAAACAAGATTATACTGTATAGCACAGGGAAATATATACAAGATCTCGTGATAGCTCACAGCGAAAAAATGTGACAATGAATATATGTATGTTCATGTAGAACTGAAAAATTGAGCTCTACGCTGGAATTTTGACACATTGTAAAATGACTATAACTCAATAAAAAATGTTTAAAAAAAAGTGTTCAAACAAGCAAACAAAAAATTCACTAATTTCTAACGTATCTTTGCCAGCATGTTCATTTTATAGACACATCTTTATAAATACTATAAATATTATATCTATTTTTGCTTTACACTGTTGCAAATCTCTTTAATGTCCAGCTTAAAAGGAAGACAGTTGAACTGTTATATTTACTTTTACATAAATAATTCCTTTCTTATACTTACCAGATTTAGAAAACTTAATTAAACATTCATGTAACCATGGGTTATTACTGTTGATGGCAAAAGCTCGTTTGACAGACTGCAGCATTAACAGAAACTTTCCTATGTCAGAAAAAAATATAACAGTAACAGGATCAATATTTATGCATGTTCTTTTCACTTTATTTTAGACTCACTTAAAATCCAGGAACAAAATGTTACCTTTCCTAAAACACTCATAAGCAAAACTGAAAGCTGACTTTGGTTACCAAAAACAACTTTTATTTTCTAAAGGAATGCTTGAAAAATTATGAGGAATTGCTTCAGGCAAACAATCTGTATGATTTCAAATTATTCATTTGATCATACTAATGTAATTTATTACTCAGTAAAGGTTTGAGCAGCAAAGAAAAAAGGGATTAATAGCTTTTGTGGAAGGCTGGAATGATACTCTAAGAAACAAAAACAGATTTAACTCACAAAGATTAAACTGAATATGGTCACCAATAAAACCAAGGATTAAAATCTGAATTCAAATTATTTATTACCTTTTCTAAAATATATTTCAAATGCTAATAGATGGGTGTCAATGTTATCAGCAACAAGGTTCTTAAGAGGTATAAGAAACTTGATAGCTTCTTCTAATGGATTTTCTGTCTATTTTGAAACAGAAAGAAAAATTATTATACTTATAAATCAGTTATACACATCAAATTTCCCCCAAATTTTATATTAATGCATACAATAATTTAGACAATGTAACTAAATAAGCAATAAAACATTTTAAAACTATCAACTATAAACAAAGTAGTCAATGATTTTCAAAATGGAAATAGCTCTATTTTCTGATTATAAAATCAAGATAATTTTATAAAAACCAAGAAAATGCGGGAGATTACTCCACAGACTTAAGGCAATGGTACACCAAGTACCATTATACTTACAAGTATCATTATCCCACCAAGGCCCTTAAACTACGAACATTTAAGGTACGGAAACAAATATAACCGCATTACATAACTGAAAAAAGGTAATGACAAATTTAAATTACTTATACCAGATTCAAGTGAATAAACCAGAAAGCTGAGTATCTCTCTAAATCTGGTTCCTAAATAACTATTAACACTGTGAGAAATCATGGAGATATCTCTTTGTAGCTAAAACATTACCTAGCGAGATACATAAAATGCTTCCATATTTAATACACAATTATATTGCTGCTCTAACAAATTACTAAAGATTTACTGTATTTACTATAAGTTTGTTTTCTATGTCTGTGAGACTCCTTCTGTTTTGTTAATAAGTTCATCTGTATCATTTTTTTAGATTCTACGTATCAGTGATATCTTATATTTGTCTTTCTGTCTGATTTAACTTAGTATGACAATCTCCAGGTCCATCCATGTTGCTGCAAATGGCATTATTTCATTCTTTTTTATGGCTGAGTAGTATTCTATTGTGTGTGTATATGTATATATACACATTGTGCGTGCGTGTGTGTGTGTGTGTACCACATCTTCTTTATCCAGTCATCCATCAATGGACATTACAGTTGTTTCCGTGTCTGGGCTATTGTAAATTGTGCTGCAATGAAGCAGGCCCAAGAGTTGGATTGTAGGATCATGTGGTAACTCTATTTTTTGTTTTTTAAGGAACCTTCATACTGTCCTCCATAGTGGCTGCACCAATTTACATTCCCACCAACAGTGTAGGAGGGTTCCTCTTCCTCCACACCCTCTCCAGCATTTATTATTAGTAGACTTTTTAATGATGGCCACTCTGGCTGGTGTGAAGTGATACCTTGTAGTTTTGATTTGCATTTCGCTAATAATTAGTGATATTGAGCATCTTTTCATGTGCCTATTGGCCATCTGGATGTCTTCTTTGAAGAAATGTCTATTTAGGCCCTCTACCCATTTTTTGATTGTATTTTTAAACTTTTTTAATATTAAATTGTATGAGCTGTTTGTATATTTTGGAAATTAACCTCTTGCTGGTAGCATAATTTGCAAATATTTTCTCCCATTCTGTAGGTTGCTTTTTTGTTTTATGATTTCCTTTGCTGTGCAAAAGCTTTTTAAATTAGGTCCCATTTATTTATATTAGGTCCCATTTGTTTATTTTTATTTCCATTACTCTAGGATCCAAAAAAATATTGTTGCAATTTATGTTAAAGAGTGTTCTATGTTTTCATCTAGGAGATTTATAGTATCTGATCTTACGTTTAGGTCTTTAATTTTGAGTTTCTTTTTGTATATTGTGTTAGAGAATGTTCTAATTTCATTCTTTTATATGTAGCTGTCCAGTTTTCCTAACACCACTTATTGAAGAGACTGTCTTTTCTCCACTGTATATTCTTGCCTCCTTTGTTGTAGATTAATTGACCGTAAGTGTGTGGGTTTATTTCTAGGTTTTCCATTCTGTTCCATTGATCTAGATGTCTGTTTTTGTGCCAGTGTCATGCCGTTTTGATTATCATAGCTTTGTAGTATAGTCTGAAGTCAGGGCATGTGATTCCTCCACCTCTGCTTTTCTTCCTCAAGATTGTTTTGGTTATTCGGGGTATTCTGTGTTTCCATACAAAGTAAAAAAAAAAAATTTTTCTAGTTCTGAGAAAAATGTCATTGGTAATTTGATAGGGATTGCACTGTATCTGTGGAATGCCTTGGGAAGTATGGTCATTCTAAAAATGACCAAATAAGTAACAAGCCTTTTCTCCATCTACTGAGATGATCATATGGTTTTTATTCTTCAGTTTGTTAATGTGATGTATCACACTGGTTGACTTGCAGACATCAAAAAAATCCACGCATCCCTGGAATAAATCCCACTCATGATGTATGATCCTATCCTTTTAATGTTTTGTTGGAGTTGGTTTGTTGATAAGTTTGTTGAGGATTTTTGCATCTATATTCACCAGTGACGCTGGCCTATAATTTTCTTTGTGATATCTTTGTCCGGTTTTGGTTATCAGGGTGATGCCGGCCTCACAGAATGAATTTGGAAGTGTTCCCTCCTCAGCAATGTTTTGGAATGGTTTCAGAAGGATAGGTGTTAACTCTTCTCTAAATGTTTGGTAGAATTCACCTGTGAAGTCATCTGGTCTTGGACTTTTTTGTCTGTTGGAAGTTTAAAAATTACTGACTCAAGTTCAATACTGGTAACTAGTCTGTTCTTATTTTCTACTTCTTGGTTCAATCTTGGGAGATTGTACCTTTCTAAGAATTTGTCCATTAATTCTAGGTTGTCCATTTTATTAGCATATAGCTGTTCATAGAAGTCTCTTATGATCCTTTGTATTTCTGTGGTGCCGACTGTAACTTCTCCTTTTTCATTTCTGATTTCATTGATTTGGGCCCTCTCTCTTTTTTCCTTGAGTCTGGCTAAACATTTATCAATTTTGTTTATCTTTTAAAAGAACCAGCTAGTTTCACTGATTTTTTTTTTTTTGTCTCTATTTCATTTATTTCTGCTCTGATCTTTATGGTTTCTTTCTTTCTACTAACTTTGGATTTTGTTTGTTCTCCTTTTTCTAATTTCTTTAGATGTAAGGTTGTTTATCTAGGATTTCTGTTTCCTGAGGTAAGCTTGTATCGCTATAAACCTCCTCTTAGAACTGCTTTTGCTGCATCCTATGGGTTCTGGATTACTGTGTTTTCATTTTCATTTGTCTCCAGGCATTTCTTGATTTCCTCTATGATTTCCTCAGTGATCCACTGGGTGTTCAGTAGCATATTGTTTAGCCTCCACGTGTTTTTCCAGTTTTCTTCTTGAAGTTGATTTCTAGCCTCTTAAGTTGTGGTCAGGAAAAATGCTTGATATGATTTCAGTTTTTTAAAATATACCAAGGCTTGCTTTGTGGCCCAGCACATGGTCTCTCCTGGAGAATTCCACGTGCACTTGAAAAGAATGTGTATTCTGCTGTTTTCAGGTGCAATGCTCTGTAAATATCAATTACGTCCATCTGGTCTAAAATGGCATTTAAGGCCTGTGTTTCCTTATTGACTTTCTGTATGAATGATAAAATTTACTACATTAAACAACAAAGACTTTTTGCCTTGCAGTTCTGTAGTTTAAAAGTCCAACATGGGTTTCACCGGGCTTAAAATCAAGGTGTCAATAAGACTCAGCTTCTCAAGACTGTCCACATCCTCTGGCCTGTGGCTCCTTCCCTCCCTCTCCAAAGCCAGCAAGAAAGGACTAAGTCTTTCTCATACCACTCAGACTTCCCACGTTTAAGGCCCCTTGTGATTAATTACATTGGGCTCACCTGGATAATCCAGGCTACTCTATTTTAAAGCCAGCTAAGTACAACCAGAAATTCCATCTGCTGCCTTAATTCTTTTTGCCGTGTAACATAACATATTCACAGGTTCCAGGGACTAGGATGTGGACACATCTGGAGGACCATTAGTTTGCTTACCATAACTACAATTCTATCTATAATCTGCATTAGCCAAAATTTACATATCATCACTCAAAAATAATAACCATCATAAGGACCTTGGCTAATACTACAAATACTATAAAATGGCTTCTGATTTATAGATTTAAATATATCATGTTTATGGTCAAAACAAATAAAGCTAGTCATCTCACCCTTTCTAATTTCTCTGGTATAAGTTCTTCTTTGAGACCACTGGTTTCTTCTTCCTCTTCTTCCCTTTTTTTCTTTTGATTTTTTTGTTGACGTTCCCTTTCCGCATGCTTTCTCTCTTCTTCAAGTTTAGCCTTTTTTTGAGCTCTTCTCTGCTTGCTAAGCATTTTCTTCAATTCTTTGGCTGACAGGTTTTCTATAAATATCCAAATGAATGAAAATTCTGAGTCAGTGTTTCCATTTTCCTCATACTCTTATTCATATATACCATTAGTCTAGTTTTTGAGGGGCAACTATATGAAAGTTCTTAGTGTATTCCTAAGGACTAGCTCAGCCCTGGCACACAAACGGCAAATGCTGCATCAACTGAAGTTAACCAGTTCTGACCCAGCTCTGCCTCCTCCACGATACGTGGGTTTAGGTAAACCTGTTTCATCTCTCCCAGTCTCAAGCCTCAAACTGTAAAAAGTGGAGCTGATGACACCAGCAATCCTCTTGGAACACATCAAGGATAAGTGAGACAATGCGCTTAAACACATCATCTGATCATAAACCTGCTGCCATGTGACTATTTCACAAATATTCTTAGATATTAACATTTTAGTGAATAAAAGGGTGAACATAGATAGTCATATTGGCATTATTATTTTCAGTCAAATAGATGTGAGAAGCTGTATGAATATATATTTTTCCCTAAGGAGCTCAAACCTATTTTCAATGACAATTAGAAAATAAAAAGCCCAGCCCACAGACATTTCTATTTTTCCTGAATTGGTCCTACCAAAGATAAAAACTAGACAAATCATTCCATTAGGGTAACCTGGAAGCATCAGTTACAGGACATCCTGTCAACTTTTTTTTAAGTCTTAGCCCAACTTTTTTTTTTTTTTTTTTGGTATATTAGTTATCTAATGCTGTCTTCACATCCACTTGACATATATTTTTCTATCTGTTGTTACGTTAATGACATTCTGAAATTTTGTGTTCTTTTCAAATCTCTTTAAACAAGTTCCCTTTTAGTTACCTGAATTTATTTCTTGTTGCTTGCTTTCATTGGTTAAGGGATTATCATACAATTTCAAGTATATTTCAATTGCTGATCTAGCAGCCTTGAAATAGAAGGCATGTCTCCTGAGTATGTCTTCTAATCTCAAAAGGTCAACGTAGGCACGAAGGGTCATCTTTCTCATGCAGTAAGTATGGAAGTCAAATTGATCATCAGTTATCTCAAAAAAATGCTTAAAAACAAAACCACAAAATTATCTTTTACACTGATGTCGATGTCTGCTTTTAAAAGAAAATAATAAAAAGTGTTTAATATATAAAGGACAGCAAGTTGTTCTTTGCTTTCAACTTAAGTTTCTCTTCCTACAATCCATGCCCATTCCCTATAGATCGTGTTTTGTGATGATGATGCTCAATTTCTGTGTAATGAGTCAGATGATCAGGTTATTTGCTAAACCTAGAAAAACAACATACTGATATTATAGTTTCATGAAATCCTGCTCAGTACTTCCCCAAAATCAGCAAGGCAGAGTTAAACAGAGCTCTGAATGGCGACTACATACATATAGGTTCACAGTGAATGTTTACAAATCAGACTGCTCTACTTGGCCATGAGCTTTTCGAGGGCAGCCTGTCATCTCCATCCCCACTGCCTGGCACAGGGCCTAGCACAGCAGACATTCATTAAGCACAGTATTTGCCAACTCAGGGGAGAAGCTGCTTATCAGACATGTGACCGCTTAATTTCCTAGAGCCTCAATTATCTATCTATGTTAGGAATAAAGAAATATACACAGCCAATTTCATAAGGTTGTTAAAGGATCAAAAAAGTATTTTAAAGTTCACCCTAAACAGTAAACTGCTGTAACAAATGCAGAGCATTACTGTTTTCTCTCACTCACTTCACTCTCTTTAATCTATCTCCATTCTATTTTAGCAAAGGTTCTTAATCTGGAGTCTACGTATAAACAAGAATAGCATTTTCCTAAGGAGAGAGCTCGAGGCTTTCATCCAATCCTCTGAGGGTCCACTGCACCAAAAGGGCTAAGAACTAATCCCTTACATGGGAAGCTGACTAATCCCCAGACGAAACAACTTATACTTTTATCTTCTCCCCTACATGCATCTCTACCTCTGTCTCCTTCCCTTTCCCCTATTTTAGCTCCTCCAAAAATATACAGGAAAGTGAATGATTCATTACACAAATACAGACCAAACTCTTCCACTACTTCATTTTCCCTCTGTCCTGGAGGCCTAGCAACTACGTGTGCAGAGGACACATTACTAATTATTCACATCACTTGATAATTTTAGTCGTCGTGGTAATCAGAAGTACACTATACATGGAATTACATTAAATACCTGAGACTTTAAGGGAAGAATACTAAGATAAACAGGATAAAAGATAAACAAGTTTACACTGTATAGCACAGGGAACTATATTCAGTATCTTGTAGTAACTTACGGTGAAAAAGAATATAAAAACAAATATATGTATGTTCATGTATGACTGAAGCATTGTGCTGTACACCAGAAATTGACACAACATTGTAAACTGACTATACTTCAGTAAAAATATATATAAAAAATTTTTTTAAAAAGGATAAAAGTACAGTGACAGGAAAGAAATGGAAAAAAATGAACATTTCAGTTTTTATATTAGTAGTAGTTTATATTTAATATTTCAAGAATCATGCTTTAATGATGTTATATTTGAAAGTTGTCAATAAGACAAATCAAATAATAACATAAACTTTGTTTCGATCAAGGGATTACATAGCTGTACATAGTTAACGTAAATGAAGTTATATCTAGCAACATAGTATCTTAAAATTCAATACAGCTGACTGACGAATAATGGCAGTGCCCAAAATCATGGAACACGTATGGAGATGAAAACTTCTAAGAACTTACAGGACTTTTTCTAGGCTGAGATACATTTATGTGTAAAAAGGCAGACACAAGTTGAAAGAGGTACTCCTAGCAGCATTAGTAGACACAGATTTAAGTCAAGGCTCGGAGGGAGCCATATGGAACCACAAACATTTAAGCCGCCTCTTTGTCAGTAACAGCCCACAGGTTGCCTCTCTCCAGTTAATGTCTTCCATAAAGAGGATAACCAGCTTATCCCAGTTTGTCTGAGGCTTTCTCAGTTTTTCCATGGAAAGCCCTCTCTCTCAGAAACCTAGTCAGGAATGGCAGATCCCTACTCAAAAACAACTAAATAATCTTAGGGTGATTTTCCTCTTTAACTTTTATTTTGGAATAATTATATACAAAGGAACTCGCAAAGAGTAGTACAGAGATGTCCTTCTACACTCTTCCCTCTGTTGCCCCCAAAAGGTTACATCTTACATACAGATAGTAACAATAGCAAAACCAAATCTGACAGTGGTATGATGTGTGTGCACAGTTCCGTGTGATTGCATCACGTGTAGATTTGCATAACGACTACCACAATCAAGATACAGAACTATTACATTACCACAGAGGTCTCCCTAGTACTACCTTGGGGTGTTTTAAGTTTCCAAATTTATAAAACGTAAAAATACACTAGATAACATAAACAAGCAAATAGGTAAAGTTATTTTTCCCTGCACTTTATCCAAACATGAGCATGAGGAGGTCACTTAGCTCCTGGAAGAAAACAGGTACCCAAATGTTCACATATAGCTCATGCCCTTAACTCACTTTTCCCCTCAGTATCAATGCTAATTCTCTCTTTTGGGGGTGGGGGACAGTTTAGGGGGAATGCTGGCAGGAATTGCTTAAACTGTCAAAATTAGGCTTGAATTAAAGTAAGACAAGTCAGCAAAGAATTAAGAAATGCTATTCACAGCTTAAGAGTGCGGTTTTCTTTAGGAATTCCCTACCAGGCCACCTCTTCTGACCCAGATTTCTCACATGTTACTCCTCAGAGATGCTGGGAGAAGACTAATGAGAGTTTATACACAGAAAGGCAACAAAAATCTCTGGACTTAAATAATAATAACTAGACAAATGAGGGCAATAAGCAACTCTATTTCCTTATAGGAAAATCTGTCATTATAAAGCACGTGTCAATTTGATAGAGATTAAGATACACACCACCAGAAGATAAAGTTATGAACTTCCTATGGGTTTGATCTATCACAAATTCTAGATCTTATCAAAAATTTTAGAAATATGTATTGTTGCTCTGTTTCAGATATAAACCAGCATATTAAAACAATGAGAAACTAACCACCTGAAAAAAAAGGGAAAAGAAAGAAAATCAATTCTTGAAAGATAAAATAATTAAAAATATTATTCTGGGGAGAGGGGTATAGCTCAGTGGCAGGGCACGTGCTTAGCATGCACGAGGTCCTGGGTTCAATCTCGAGTACCTCCATTTTAAAAAACAAATTATTCTGAACAAAAATTTTATAGCTAATACTTTGAGGATGGTCATTTTGTTTTGTTTTTAATAAAACTCAAGTTGTAAACAAAAGACTGGGTTGGACTACATAACCTTTATATATAATCCTAAAATCCTGTAAGCGGGGCAAGATGAAGGCAGAAAAAGCACTACAGTGGGCTGTTCCAGAATCCTAACACTTGAAATCCCACTGTGAGTGTAAGAGCTCACAGCAGTATGTCCTAAACTGAAACTGCTTCCAGCGAAAGAATCCTTGAATGAATTCTTAAAGGGAGAAGAAACACTCAGTCTTTCTTGGAACTTATTTCTCTATTCACTGATCTTCTATTTGGAAGGTCAACTGCAAAGTTTGAATTCTGAAAAGTGCTCATTCCTGTACTAAAATATTTAAAACCTAGGCACAAAAGTAACTCAAGCAGATATCTATTTTGTCTTTCAATTCTGTGATTTCCCTTAAATCCTTACAGCTATATCACCAAGAATTTTCTTTTAGATTACATTAATTTTTCTTAGAAATTAATTTCAGAAGCATCAATCAGCAATTTGTACTACACTAACATTTTTGTATTAAACCACTAGGAGAGTTAAGTCTTATTTACTTTTAATTTGAATTATTCACTACAAAGACTAGCTTACAAGTGGAATATGAATAGGATCTTTTCTTGTTTATCTGCTTTTGGTTATATTTTCAAGTACCAACAGCAAACCCTGAAGACATTTTGTAAAGTTTTGAGCAATGATAATTATGTAACACGACCAGAGGGTGATGTGATCTTCTGTCATGTTTTAATCTCCAATAATCTCCAATGATTCCTGTAAATTTTTTTTCCTTCAAAAATGCCTTCTACCAGTCAAAACATATTTCTTGAACTGGAAGTGCAGCTGACCTTGAACAATACTATGTGGGTCTACCTACACATGAAGTTTTTCAATAGTAAATAAATACTTCAGAACTTCACCATCCATGGTTGCTTTAAGAATCGCACTACAAAGGCCTGACTAGAAGTCACAAGGGGATTTTCAACTGTGCAGAGGGTCAGTGCCTCTAAACCCCCACAACGTTAAAGGGTCAAGCCACAGGTGATCAAAATCGCTAAAAACTTGAGAAAGTGCAATCTAACTGAAATGTGGTAACTGAACAGCCAGTAATCATATTCTAACAATCCTCAAAAACTATTGAAAAGAATAAAGCCGAGGTATGAATGTTAGGAGGAAAGGGAGTGGAAGGTGAAGAAGTTTATAATGATCCTAAGGTGCTCAGATTTGACTTCCACAGAAAATCTGATAAATTTCTAGTTATGGTCCTGCTGGAATTGCTGATCAGTAAGTGCCTAGCAGCCTCCTCATTCAGGGAGCAATGGACTGTTCCCTGAGAATGTCCTGGTTAGTAAAAATGTATCTTTCCTTAGTAACAAGCAGATGCTTTTAAAGTGATCATCACCTAGGAGTGTCGAAATAAGTGTCTACCGTTTTGTCACAGAAGTAAGAGCCTGATTTAAACTTAGGATGCTTGGATACCGTCTGAATATTTCACATGTCATCCAAGGGCTTTATATTTTCCAAGAAGATGGGAAGGATATTCCCCAGCATCAAGTCCAGGCTTAAAAGGGAAAAAAAATAAAACAGAACAAAACAAAGCAAACACTAGGTTATTATTCCTAAAAGGGCTTGGGTATCACCCTAGTTCCAGTTCCCATCCAAAGCCACCCCCTAAAATTTAGCCTTCCTCTTGGGCAACCTCAGAAGTTTCATGTGGGAAAAAGGCCAAAGTGCCTGCCAGAGCGCAGACATCAGGCTCACCTGACTACGCCGCCTGTGGCTCTAGATTGCGTCAGCTTGGGGCAGTGGTGCCGAGCGACCCACAGCTGAGGGATGCTGAGGCCTGCCTCAGGGGTGCATTTGTGGCTCTCTTCCTCCTGTGGTCCATTTGGAAGGAGAGTGCTTCAGAGATGACAAAGAACAGGAAAACAAAAATTCACACAAAGGAAAAGAAAGGTCCCCTCACTAAGGCAAATCACACACACACCCCTAGCAAGTAATAAAATAAGCTGGCAAAGCAGCCCCAGGTTGCTGTACAAAGTGCTGAACGCGAGAACAGATACGCTGGGAAGACAAACTGGAGAGAGGCTGACTATGGAGCAGATCCTGACGTAAAGAGGAAAGAGGTGGCCATCAGCTTGTGCATCCTTCTAGGCTAGTGATGAAAATCAAATAATGGCCCGATTAGGGAATAGAAATTTTGAATATATGTTAATAGTAGCAATAATAACTTACTAATCTTGTCCTTCTTCCTTCAGAAAAAAATATGCAGACATGTCAAAATCGTAACCATTTGAGGATTAAAAGAAAGCAAGCATTTATTCACAACTTCTGAATCAAGAATTTTTTCACAATGAAGTTCCCAAAGTAGCTGGAAGAGGCAGATGATCCCATGTAGAAGTCTACCTGCTTTTTTCGTCACCTTACAGGAGAAAAATGAAGCCAAAATTCTATCAACTCACCCTTTCTACTTCATGGCATTTTTTCAAGGCATCCCCATATCTTCCCAAACGCTGGTAAGCTGAAATGCATTCTGTTTGAAACCACATACATTGCATTTCATTTAGATTTTCCATGGCAGACACTCCTTCCTGAAACAGAAGCAATCATAAATATAGGAAGCAAACAGTTAAAAGAGACCCTAAAAATCTCATTTTCTCTTTCTACAACTCTGTCTACAAGGATTATTATGACAATAAACAGAATTAAGAAATTATATAACAAATGTATCAATGTGTTTCCAAAAGGCTCCTACCAACTTAAAATTATGTCTTATTTATCCAGCTCTGTTGAGGTATTCAGCATCCTACATAGAAAAGATTCCAAATTACTAAAGCTAAGTTTTTAAACACCAAAGCTTTTATTTAATCTATTTAAGACAGTAATCCTATGAAGCACTGCCTATCTTTTGCTTATGAAGCAAAAGCAACTCAAATTTTCCTTGCACACTTAGGATCACTGTTACGTACAGCATCATTTCCAAATCTCTTAATAATAGTTCCAAGCCTGCTTTTCAGTTTCCCAAGTCTCTTCCCTCCACATTAGGTTATCAGTTGTCACTTTCTTTGTGCCCATGTGTCTGCTTCTAACAGTATGTCCTGTTCCATGCCAACTCTGCAGTGCATTGACAAAACCAAATAATGGAATCTGTTATTTCGGGCTCACTGTGAATTCTGAGATGAGTATTAAGACACAAAGTAACTAGTTTCAGCACAGGGGCACTGGAGTTTTGTCACAATTTAGAAGAGTTATTTAAAATATATTTTATGCTTGCCTCCTCCCACAAAAATAAAGTGAAATAAAATATATTTTATGTGACCCCAGGAAAGATAACAAAGGCACATTTACATAAATAAATGAGCTCAGCCTTCACTTCCTATTCCACACCCACTTTGAGCCATCAGTTCAATTTTCAGAATTCTCATTAAAAGTACAAAAACCGGTTATCACTGGGTAAATGAAATTATGGCTGTATTTTATTTCTTCTTTATGGTTGCATATATTTGCCTTTTTTGATAACTATATACATTTATAAGAAATCTACATTATTTTTCATTTCAAAAACTCTACGAACTAGAAATGTCCAATTTGCATCAGCAGCTCCACAAATATTCTAAACAGTGAAAATTCTGCATTTCTTTGATGATTAACAATGTTGAGCATCTTTTCACGTGCATGTTGGCCACCTGCATATCTTCTTTGGAAAATGACTATTCATGCTTTCTGCTCAATTTTAATCAGGTTGTTTGTTTTTTATGTAGAGTTTTATAAGCTCTTTATATGTTTTGGTTATTAACCCTTTATTGGTCATATCATTTCCAAATATTTTCTCCCATTCAGCAGGTTGTCCTTCCATCCTGTTGATGGTTTCCTTTGTGTGCAAAAGCTTTTAACTCTAATTAGGTACCATTTGTTTACTTCTGCTTCTATTTCCTTTGCTTTAGGACACAGATCCAAAAAAAAATATTGCTATGATTTATGCCTATGTTTTCCCCTGGGAGTTTTATGATTTCCAGTCTAACATTTAGGTCTTTAATCTATTCTGAGTTTACTTTTCTGTATCATAGAGAATGTTGTAATTTCATTCTTTTATATGTAGCTGGCCAGTTTTCCCAGCACCACTTATTGGAGACTGTCTTTTCTCCTTTGCATATTCTTGCCTCCTTTGTTGCAGATTAGTTGACCATAAGTCTACAGGTTTATTTCTGGGCCTTCTAGCTTGTTCCATTGATCCAGATGTCTGGTTTTGTGCCAGTACCATACTGTTTTGATTCCTGTAGCTTTATAGTATAGCCTAAAGTTAGGGAGTGCGATTCCTCCGGCTTTGTTCTTCTTTCTCAAGATTGTTTTGGCTATTCGGGGTATTTTGTGTTTCCATACAAACTTCAAAAATTTCTGCTCTAGTTCTACGAGAAAATGCCCTTGGTATTTTGATAGGAATTGCACTGAGTCTGTACATTGCCTTGGGTAGTATGGCCATTCTAGCAATATCAAGTCTTCCAATCCATGAACACAGCATTATCTTTCCATCTGTTTGTGTAGTCTTCAATTTCTTTCATCAGTGTCTTACAGTTTTTGCAACATAGGTCTTTTGCCTCCTCAGGTAGCTTTACTCTTAGGTATTTTATTCTTTTTGATGCTGGGAAATGGGACTGTTTCCTTAACTTCTCTTCCTGACAGTTCACTGTTAGTGTATAGAAATGCAACTGACTTTTGTGTATTAATTTTGTATGCAACTGCAACTTTACTGAATTCACTGTTGAATTCCATTAGTTTTCTTGTGGCATCTTTAGGATTTTCTATATATCGTGTCATGTTATCTGCAAATGGTGACAGTTTCACTTCTTCCTAAGTTGGATTTTTTTATTTCTTTTTCTTGTCTGACTGCTATGGCTAAGACTTCCAATACTATATTGAATAAAAGTGGTGGAAGTGGCCATCCCTGTCTTGTTTCTGATCTTAGAGAAAATGCTTTCAGCATTTCACCATTGAGTATGAATGTTAGCTATGGGTTTGTCTTATGTGGCCTTTATTATGTTGAGGTAAGCTCCCTCTGTGCTCACTTTCTGGAGAGTTTTATCATAAATGAATGTTGAATTTAATTTGTACAAAGGTATTTTGCTTCTGCGATTGCTTTTTAACCATCCCCCACCAGAAGCACACGCATACACACTCAACCACAGTAAGAAACCATACTCAGGATATGAGCTAAATGGAATTTTAAAAAATAGTAACAAAAATGAATCCTCGGGAACTTTAGCAGCAAACTTCCCAGCTCATCACAGAACTTAAGCTTAATTCTACTAACTTAGACAATTACATGCTATTTCCTACCCTTGTGAACTTGGAGCACATTTCCTCTGCTTCCTTTACCATATTTGCTCGAAGCATATATTTTGCACATTTGGAGTTGATGAATCTATCAGCTGTGTCCAAAGACTGTGCTTCATCCATCCACTTGGCAGCTTCTCTGAGATTACCTATATGCTTTAAGAGATGACAGTATTTTTAAAAAAATCAGTTTATGATTAAGAGAACATGGGTACAATATAATGAAAAAGTTCTAAAGACAAATTAGAAAGCTGTTATCATTTCTGTCAAATTTATCCAGAAATCTTTAGATAAATTACAATTCATGTTTACTAAAAGCTGGATGAAATGATTAATATTGATTATACAGCTAAACATAAGTCTCCTTAGAATTAATTGTAGTATTAGGAAGAGATTATCAGGGTACCTAGAAGTTATTTCTACAAAGAAAGAACTCCAAGGGTTCTTAAAATGGCCAGATTCTTCAACCATTCAAAAAACATAGGACGAAGATTTTACCTTGTAAATTTTTGCTTTCATATAGAATAATTCTATTAGAGTTGGAGTGCTAGCAATTGCAGCATTAATATAATCCAAAGACAAAGAATACTGCCCAAGTTTATCAAAGTGCTGTGCCAGGAAATACTGAACCCAGAGCAGTGTTGTTGGGGGTTCTTTCTCCCCTTTCTCTGTAATCAAACAAATATAAAATTATTATAGGGAATAAGGCAAAGTAAAGCTAATCACATACTTTATTTTCCCCAATGCATAGTGAAATTAATAATTATCACAATAGTAAGCTGTAAAAGCCCAGCAAAAATGACCAATTTCAACAGAAAGAGGTATGATTTCATGCCAGGAAGTTTAAAAAGTGGCAGCAAAGCAGAGAAACAAGAAACAAGGTTCTAATCCTTACTTCACTCCAAAGAATCAGTGTTCGGGAAAAGAAGTCAATCAGTCTAACTCCACGAATGCTCAGGCTGAGAGCATAAGGCAGCAGGTCCAGGAA
This sequence comes from Camelus bactrianus, assembly GCF_048773025.1. Lineage (NCBI taxonomy): Eukaryota > Metazoa > Chordata > Mammalia > Artiodactyla > Camelidae > Camelus > Camelus bactrianus. The sequence goes on from NC_133552.1 coordinate 21,077,846, forward strand.
AAGTCAAGGCAAACAGCCTGGAGAAAGGATGTCCCTAACTACCACTGCAAGATTTCCACAAAGGTAAGGACTGCTAGAGCTTACTCAGCATTGTCTAGGCCTTGACCCTAAACCAGGGAAACCCAAAGTTGAAGGGTATGAAGAGGATACACTCCTGACAAGGTGATCACATCCAATCAGCTAAGTTCTACCCAGTTCCCCATCCTGTACCCTCAAGCTACAGGAGCAGATAAAGAAACACCAAGCTCTCAAAATGGGTTTCAGAAGGGAAAACATACAGGTATAAAACGAGGTACAGAGAGTGGAAAGGAAACTACTACATAAAACACAGAAGGGCTCCTAGACTGGCCGACCAAATGAAATGACAACAATGCAACACACAAATTAGCATAAATTAAAACAGAAGTAACAAATAAAGGCAAAGAGCCAAGCATTTACCTTGCTCCTCTCGTATAAACTACATTTCAGGGGAACCAAATATTTGATGAGGGAAAGTTATTTGTAAGAAGAATTCTAGCTAATAAATGCGAAAGGAATGAGCATTACAATGAAATAAGGGATCGAGGTAATGATCCTCAGTGGCTGCAAAGATCATTAGGTGAGAGGCCAGTGAGGAACTTTTTAATGGGCAGATCAGGCTGACAAACACCTGAACCCTGATCATTCTCAGTATCAGAAGAGGGACAATCAGAACATCTTCTGTCTTCAGATGTGATGTAAGACGTATAAAGCATCACATGCGAAGTATTCACGTGGAACCTGAATCTAATCAAGCCTAAATCTAAGTTTATAAGAAACATGGATAATAACAAAACATATCAGATGATCCCATGAGAAAGCAACCAGCCAAGTTCAAAATACAGGACTTTCCACAAGACATGTGACCTTTCAACAAACAAAATTTAAAAGAGGGAGGGGACGGTACTGCCCAAGATTAAGAGTATCAGAGACGTAACCATTAAAGGTAAAGTGTGGACCTTAGTTAGATCTAGATTCAAGTAAACCAATTATACAAAGACATTTTTGTAGATAATCAGGAAAATTTGCCTGTGGACTGGGTGTTAGATATTGTGGTATGGAGTTCCATTCTGTGTCAGACAGGACTGTGACCACATCTTCTATTTAAGTGTTTTAAAACAGAGATGCATACTAAGGTACTGACAGGGGAAACAGTATGTCTGCTTTAAAAATACTCCAGGAAAAGAAAAAGAGACAGAAGATACTTCAAACAATACTAGCAAAACATTGATAAAAGGAGCTGAGTGATGGGGACACAAGGGGTCATTATCTACTTCTGTGTCTGTTGTTTTATTATGAAATTCGCTTCAAACTAACAGAAACAAAAAGGCAATGACATGTAAAAGACACATAAAGAAACTAAAGTTACCCTCTGTGTGACTGAAACTAGAATATTCTAGAGTGCCTTCTAAATTAAGTGGTCTTGATGTACATATCCTCCTACAGACAAACAAAGAACCAAACTACACAGGACTGAAAGTGATAAAAAGAGTAGAAAGAACAGAGAAGCAGGAATTCAGGAAAAGTACATTTCAACATAAACTAACTGCCTGATCTTGGTCAACCCACTGGACTGCTCAGTTCTGTTTACTCAGGTCAAAACCGGGTTAACTCCCACCTCACGAGATTATGGAAATGTTTAATCACCTCCGACTCTAAGTGTTCTTCTCATTTTGTCCACTAATTCAAAAGTGATTTAGTGAACCGCTATCATGAAGCACATACGTAATAAACGTAAGATAGTTTTACTGTAAGTGATTAAAAATGGGGAAATGAGTAACCGAATTCCAACTAAGTCTAATTTAAACTTACCATAAGGGCTAAAAAAGTCACACGTTTTAAGAGAGGCTTCATAATTAGTAACAAGCTCCTGGATTATAGAAATCTGTTAAAGAAACATAATTGGAAAATTTAAAACTATTTTATGAAGATATTTTTATTTACTATGGATTAAATTAGATTTGGAAGCAATATACAGCTTATTTTAGAACTATGAGTTAACTACAAGTGAAGGTGCCTGCTTTCCTCCCCCTCCCTGTGTTGAGGGGAAATAAGGGAAAAAAAAAAACACAAAAAATGTACTGTTCTCTCTATTAACAGTAAAACAGGCTTATTAATTTCTCATCTCAATAAGTAGTTTCAGGTTCTGATGGATAAATTATCACTAATTACTATAACGCCCCCCCCTTTTTGGGTCAATAAACACACCTGTATCATTTATTATTAACAGTTTATCTGCTTTTTTGCTCCCCGCTGTTACAGGGTGAAGTCGCAAGCCATCACATATTCACATTTTCTAAAATGTCACTCATTACAAAAAAGTCAAGTGAAATAATCTCAATGATACAGTAAATTGGTGGAAGAAGAGGTTAAGTAAACTCCTAACTACCTTTGTTTTTAGTGATTATTTGATAAACAGATGCGCATTCCAATGCTACGCTCAGACAGGACTGGAACAGTACACACTACACTGTGAACGTGCTATGTCCTTAAAGTGCAAAGGAAGAGTGACATGAATCAGGAGTGGCACAGGAAAAAAGCAGTTTATGTGTATGGCTTGTTTTAAATGCCTACTTATATCAACTGTTCAGAATGAGTTAGAAAATATAACCATCTCATTTGTGAACTTCAGAAAAGCAAAGGTCAACAGTGAAGGAAAACCATTAAAACTCGTAATAGTATTATGACCAATACGGTATTATTTTAGTAACGGTAATTTTGAAAGTTTTCTAGTTTTAAAAAGTGGGATGCGACTAATATTACCAGACAAAAGGAACATACCAGACAGGGAAACAACAACGAAACAGGCCAGTAAATGTCACAGCTGCTTTATGTACACTAACGGAATGATTGTAACCGGTGACCCTGCACGGCACTTACTACGTGCTAAGTACTGTTTTAAGTACTTCACTTATTATCAACCCAGCCTCAAAACTACCCTATGAAGTGTGTGCACTATTATTTTACAGGCAAAGGAAAATTTTAAAAAGCTGAAATTCTACAATGGTGGAGCCACAATTTAACGCAAGCAACACGGCTCCAGTTTAGCTTTTAACCACTCTGCTGTACTGGTCACTGGTATACGGGACACTGGCACACTTATCACTAAGGGCAGTTCTTCTGGGCTCCCAGGAGAACATTAAGACTGGAGACTAACACAGCAGGACAGGAACCTTTCCCCAATCAGTTTCACTGCACAAAACACCAAGCGGTGCACGTTGAATCAACCAGACTGCGTATGAAAATATGCTAAGCACATCAAAATCGGGGAGGGGTAAGCTTTTAAAATAACACATACACACACACAAAATGGGGGGACAGTACGCAAGAGAGGAAAAAAAGTAAGAGGTGGCTTAGGAGAGACACGCTAATTACACCCTGATGTGACATTAAGTAATGCTTTTATAAATACAGATTTCCAGACTGAGTTCCCAAAGAATCTTAGAGTTCTTGAAATTTAAAGAAGTTCTGCTTTGTTTTGTTGGATTTTGGGGTGAGGACAAAGAGTGTGTTGCAGAGGAAGAAACCAGCCAGCCGAGCAGCTTAGAAGTCCTAACGACCAACGTGTCTCAGAGCTCTGTGTGCACTATCATCTCTAACATCACATGCCATAAATTAACTGCATCATAAATAAACTGAGATCTCCTTTTTCAAGTTGTTAAACATTATAACAATCTAAAAATAAGCCAATATAAAATTAACAAAAGGGATTTATTCCATTTATGAATCATTATTAGCATGTCTATCAAAAAAGGCTGGAAAAAGTACAATTTAAGTGAAATTTTAAATGACTCTGACTTGCTTATAGAAGGTGAGAATCTATACTTAAGACAACTGTAAGTTTTCCTACCCAAATTCACTTATATATTCCCTACTAAAATAAGGTTTTAGACATGGCTCACTATTTTGCAAAAATTTTACACATTTTTATTTTCAAAAAAACAATTACACTTCTTTTTTTCCCCTAGGCTTCTTTGCAAACTAAATTCACTATAGTTCCACTGCCACTGAAGAGCAGACCACATGTCACAGAGTCCTAAACAGAGTTTGGGACATATGGCTGCAAAATAAATTCTTCAAACTTTCCACGTAGTACAAGTTGGTATGATGTAATCATATAAATCCAAATCAGAGCCCAACCCCACAAAGTCATAGTATAATGGCCATGAAGCCATTAATCAGCCCACTGACAATAGTCAAAAGACAAGAAAGACCAAATTAAAACACTTCTCAGGCCTACATGCTATCTGATAAGATGGTGCATTATATGGCATAATTCTCTTAGAAAAGCCGTAAGGAAATAGGTGGGACTATACATTAACAGTGGGGGAGACATGCAAACATATGAAAAACAGAATATGGAAGAATTTACACACATTATGACTTCACTAAAACATACATGCACAGATATATAGTCAGTGAAAATAGGACCAAATGGATTAGGGCAGCAGAATATGGGTGCTCTCTTTTTAAACACAACAATAATGCTGTATTGTTTTAATAAGACTTTTAAAACAAAGACTGTTTCAAAAGAATGGTTGTTAAAATCTGAATAGCTCTGTAACTAGTAAGGAGATTGAATCAATAATCAAAAATCTACCATCAAAAGCCCTGGACCCAACGGCTTCACTAGTGAATTCTAAAAAACACTTACAAAACTAGTACAAACTTTCCCCAAAATTGAAGAGAAGGGAACATTTCCAAACTCATTCTATGAGGCTAGCATTACTCTCATACCAAAGCCAGATTAAAAAAACCACAAGAAAACAAAATTACTGACCAATATCCTTGATGAATGTGGATGCAAAAATCCTCAACAAAATACTAGCAAACAGATTTCAGTAGCATTTTAAAAGTATTATATACCATGACCAAAAGGAATTTATTCCTGGAATGAAAGGATGATTTAACATAAAAATTGATCAAAATATAATACACCACATCAACCAAAGGAAAAAAAACCCACATGGATCATCTCAATTGATGCAGAAAAAGTACATGACAAAATTCAATATCCTGTCACTATAAAATACTCAACAAACTATGAATAAGAGGAAACTATCTCAATATAATGAATGCCACATATAAAAAACCCACAATGAACATCACACTCAATGGTGAAAGCTTGAAAGCATCTCCACTAAGATCAAGAACAAGGCAAGGACGTCTGTTTTCATCATGTCCATTCAACACAGTACTGGAAGTTCTGCTGCTGGAAGGCAAGAAGAAGAAACAAAAGGCATTCAACTTAGAAAGAAAGAAGTAAAATTATCTCCGCAGATAATATGATCTTACTTGTAGAAAACCCTAATGATTCCACCAAAAATGTGTTAGAATAAAGGAGTTCAGCAAACTAGCAAGACACAAAAAGTCAACACACAAAAATGTTGTGTACATCACATGTTGCACAAGAACAATGAACAATCTGAACAGAAAATTACTAAAGAAATATCATTCACAATAGCATCAAAAAGAATAAAATACTTAGAAATTAACTTAACCAAGGAAGCGGAAGTCTTGTATAATGAAAACTACAAAACACTGCTGAAAAAAATTCAAGATGACAAATAAGTGGAAACACATTCCATACTGATGAACTGAAAAACTTAATATTATTAAAATATCAATACTATACAAAGAGATCTACAAATTCAATGCCATCTCCATCAAAATCTCAATGGCTTTTTTTTTTTTTGCATAAATAGAAAACCATCCTAAAATTCACAAGGAATCTCAAGGGACTCCAAATAGCCAATACAATCTTTAAAAAGAACGAAACCAGAGGACTTGCTCCTGATTTCAAAACTTACTACAGAGCTACAGTAATCAAAACAGTGTGGTATTGGCATAAAGGCAGGCACAGAGTCTAAAGAAACAAAACAAAGTCCAGAAACAAACCTTCACATATACAAATTATTTTTGACAAGGGTGTCAAGATCATTCAATGGAGAAATAACAGTCTTTACAACAAATGGTATTGGGAAAACTGGATATCCACATGCAAAAGAATGAAGGTGAACCTTTGCTATTACTATATACAAAAATTAACTCAAAAATGGATTAAGGACCTAAGTGTAAGACCTAAAACAATGAAACTATTAAAAGAAAACATAGGACAAAAGCTTCACAATATTGGATTTGGCAATAATTTCTTGGATATGACACCAAAGGCACAAGTAACAAAAGAAAAAAATGGACATACTGAAAATCATGAAAACTTTAAAATTTGTACATCAAAAGACACCATCCATAGCATAAGAAGGGAACCCACAGAATGGGAGAAAAATATGTGCAAATCATGTAGCTGCTAAGAGATTAATATCCAGAATATATAGAGAACTAAAACTTAAAAACCAAAAAAAACCCAATTCAAAAATGTTTAATAAAATATCTGAGTATTTTTCTGCAAATAAGATATATGAATGGCCAATAAGCACACGAAAAGGTGTGTAACATCACTAACCAATAAGGAAATGCAAATCAAAACTACAATCAGATACAACCTTATGCCCAGAAGGATGACTACTATAATAATAAAAAAAAAATAACAAAAAATAACAACTATTGATGCCAATATGAAAAAAAACTGGAACCCTCATGCACTGTTTGTGGGAATACAAAATGGTACAGTGTCTGCGGAAAACAGCGTGGTAGTTACTCAAAAAATTAAAAACAGAACTACCAAATGATCCAGCAATTCCACTTCTGGGTATATATCAAAAGAACTGAAAGCAGATCTTGAAGAAATTATCTGTACACCTATGTTCAGAGCAGCATTATTCACAGTAGCCAAAATGTGGAGCAACGAAGGGTCCAGAGACAGAAAAACGGATGAGTAAATGTAATACAGACATACAACGGGATATCATTCAATGATGAAAGAAGATTCTGCAACGTTCTACAACATGGATGAACCGTGAGGACATTACACTAAGGGAAATAACCCAGTCACAAAAAGACAAATGCTGTGTGATTCCATTGTATTAAGTACTTGGAGTAGCCAAAATCATAAAGTCAGAATATATAATGGTTGCTGTCAATGGCTAGAAAGAGGGAAAAATAGAAAGTTATTCTATAATGGGTACAGACTTTCACTACTACAAGATGGTAAGAGTTACAGGGACGGATGGTGGTGATGGTAGCACAATAATGCGGAAGTATTTAATACCACTAAAACTGTACACTTAGAAATGGTTAAGTCAGGGGGAGGGTATAGCTCAAGTGGTAACCACATGCCTAGCATGCATGAGGTCCTGGGTTCAATCCCCAGCGCCTCCTCTAAAAAATAAATAAGTAAACCTAATTATCCCCCCAAATATATATATAAAATAAAGCTTCTTTTAAAGATTAAAAAAAAGAAATGGTTAAGTCAGTAAATTTTGTGGTAACTGTATTTTGTCACAACAACAACAAAAAAACCACAATAGTGGTTTGAAAATTGCAATCCTCAGACCATTAATATCATCAATGTTAGCAGCAATATTTTCTGGTGATGTTAGAGAAGCAAATTTTTGACCAAACCCCAAATTTACAGAATCAGAAACTCTGGGTCCAGCAATCTGTTTTTTAGCAAGCCCTCTAGTTAATTCTGATATACCCTAGAGTTTGAGAACTGATTGAAAAATGCTGCAATAAGACTACTTTTATAAAGTAAAATAAAAAGTAATCAGTATTTTTAACCCACCATGACCAATAACACCCCATCAACCTCACTTAGAATATCTGTAACTTTAAAAACTTTTCAGGCTTAGAAATTCAGTGCTCAAGCTGTTCAATTTATGGAGGCAAATTGTTTTTCATGAACTTACATTGCCATCTACTGGCAGTTGCTAAAACTGCAGTTAAAGCAGATTTTAAATAAGGGTGTATCTTTGCATTTCTAGGGTGAAACTTATTTTTAAAATCAGTTTTAAACAGACTCACAGACATAGAAAACAAACTTATGATTACTGGGGGAGGGTAAATTGGGAGTTCAAGATTTGCAGACACTAACTAATACATATAAAATAGACAAGTTTATACTGTACAGCACAGGGAACTATATTCACTATCTTCTTGTAACTTACGGTGAAAAATATGAAAACAAACATATGTATGTTCTTATATGACTGAAGAACTGTGCTGTACACCAGAAACTGACAAAACATTTTAAACTGACTATACTTCAATAAAATATATATATACATAAAACTTTAGAATGAAAAAAATTTTTAATCAGTTTTAATAATTTTTAAAAGCACAACAAAACATATACTGAAGCTACAAATAGTTCTTCATAAAGGAGTACAAATACTGCTAAATAATGGATCTCCAGCTTCAGAACTTCAAAACAAGATTTAATTGAGGAAATAAATCAAGGTAATGGAAAGTTCACGTGAAGTGTCCTAAATTAAAAAACTGCAAAGAACACAGTCCTTCCTGGTTCATTAGGCATATTTAATGAATCTAAAAAATGTGTATTATAGTCACTAACTCAGTAATTAAATGAACAATTCATTTCTCCAAATTTGTCTATGAAAATTAGTCTAAGGAGTTATATTGAGGAATAAAGGGCCTATTTTACTTCAAGTTTACTTGCCATTTATATTTCAATTATATTGTATAATTGTATGTTCAATTATATAATTGCATACTGTATAACTATTTTCAACTACACAATGTAATTCTATATTGTTATATATTCAACTCCTTTCTTATAAAACTTAATATAAAATTACATTCTTCTTGAAAATAGTATTTGCCACTGTCGTTTAAAATCAAGAAAGCCAATCCCTTAAGTTAGGTATCTAAGATCACAATAAAACTTTAAGCCTCAAAATGGAGAGCTTAAATCATATAGCCAACATTTTTTATGAACAGAAAAAATTTCCAAGTTCAACAACCTTCTCTTGATTTAAGTATCTTCTAACAGCTCTATGTGATCAGAAATGAAAAAGCTTTATTTTTGCTAACAAATGTGACTACTGCAGATATTTCCTAAATTATTGCCCTTGACCAGCTCTTATGTATGAGTTAAAAGAATTCTTTATTAACCTTAAAGAGAAAGTCCTACAAATGGTATCTGATACATAATTTTTCACAATACAAATATAAATCACGTGTTTAAAATGTTACTATGACACAAAGGTCACCAGAATTGTCTTTGTTTTTTTCCCTACCCAAAACTAAGCACAATAGTTTACCAACAAGGACCAAAACTGTTGGATTAATCTCCAATAAATGTACAGTGACAATTTTCATTTCAAAGGAACTAGTCAGATAGATAAGTTGTCCAAGAACTCTGACACTAAAATGAAAATAAGAAATTTCTTGCAAAGATGAGGTGTGATGGGGGTGAGGGTGGTGAGAATGACCAGTTCTTAAAAATATTCTCTGAACTAAGCACTTTACAGAACTTACCATTTAATTAAAGCACACACTAACTCTTTAAATATTATTTTCCCCAACTTTATCATTCAGAAACAGATTTGGGTAGTTGCTCAAGCAAGTAAGTGGTGGAGTCAGGATACAAAACCAGGCCTGACTCCAAAGCAACGCTCTTTTCCCTGTATCAGTATTTCCCTGAGTTTGGAAGTGGTTTCTTATATATGACACAGAAACACAAGCAATAAAAGAAAAAAGATAAAATGGGCTTCATCAAAATTTTAAAAATTTATGCATCAAGACACTTTCAAGAAAGTGAAAAGATAATCCACAGAATGGTAGAAAATATTTTCAAATTATAAATCTAAGAAACCTGTATCTAGAATATACTTAAAACTTACAACTCAATAATTAAAAGATAAATAACCCAATTAAAAACTGGGCAAAGAATCTGTACTGACATTTCTCCAGAGAAGATACACAAATAGCCAAGAACAACTCAAAAACCTGCTCAAATCAGCAGTCATCAGGAAAATGCAAACCAAAACCACAAGGAGATAGCACTTCACACCCACTAGGATGGCTATTATCAAGTATTATATGATAACAAGTGGATTGTTGGTGAGGATGTGTAGAAATCAGAATCCTTCTACACTGCTTGTGGGAATGTAAAATGGCAGAGGCACTTTGGAAAAGGGTCCGGCAGCTTTTAAGAAGTTTAAACATCAAGTTACCATTTGACCTAGCAATTCCACTCCTGGGTACATATACCCCAAAAGAAATGAAAACATGTACACGCATGTGTACAAACATGTATTTTTTTAACAGCAAAAACTTTGAAAACCATAATTCAATAATTGGAGGTATGATACTGATAAAAGACTATGCTGTCATTAAAAAGAAGACATTGAAGACTACATAATAACACATTAAATGCCTGTGAAACCACTAGAGGGGATAGGAAAAACAAACTTTTACTGTCAAAATTACTACAGCTACATATATATACCACAAACAAACTCATGGGAGAAAAAAATCTTGAAAGGAATTACATGGAAAGTGCTCTTAATGCTTTTAAATTCTATATTCACAATTTAAAATGCCGGAGACATTTTTTAAATAACTTTTTACAATTGTACTGTATCCTAAGCTAACATAGAAAGGAATCCTGATGTGGATTATTCTTTAAGAGTTGGAAGGTTACAAAACCGTAATTTTTTATCAGCCTTAACCTCTGAAATCATTCAGGAGTTAAAAATGCAGCCTTAGCTAAAAACACTGCTAGGTAGAAATATGCAAATTTTTTAATGCCCTTATGAGTAATCACATATATATGTCGCCAAAATGATTTGAGAAGCATTTCCCATATTTGTAGTTTTTTTCCTCACTAAACTAAGTTCTGACAACTTCATTTTCTGCAGTTTAATTCAGTTCTCAAAAGCACATGGTATGTGTTCCTGTTGTGTACTTAAAAATTAACACTAAAGAGATGTCAAAGATTCCTATTTAAATTAATGCAGTCTCAATGCCTTGTCTAAAAATGCAATTTCCAGCCTTTATAAAACACCAACAAATGCTTAACACCTTTACAATCGTAATTTGGAATCAATATTGGAGGGTTTTTTTTTAAGTCTATGCCCCTTATGAAAACTGAGAAAGTCAAGCTCAATGACAGCTTAAGAACAAATTCTTTAGTGACCACTGTATTCAGTAGCTGCTGTAGGCGTGTTACAAAAGCAGGACTCTACTTTAATTCACATACAGAAGTTCTTTCTAATTTCTGACATTTCACCTCATCTTTCTCTTCTGTCACCCTTGCCAAAAAAAAAGAGAAGACTTCTGGCAAATGCTAATTTAAATGACCTACAGAAACTGTCAGTAGGGGCTGCTACATCTTTTCATAAGAATCAATCACTATCTATCAAAAAATCAATAGCAGAAAAAAAAATCAGTAGCAACACCACTGCAGTCAAGTAAAGCACACTACAGACATTAAAGAACTAATGTAAACGGCACTTTTCACTAATCAAGTGCGATGGGTATCTTTCTAGAAGTGGGAATCTGTCCCATTAATGAGGAGACTGAGTGCGCCACGATGGGAGCAGAGCTCTCAAGTTCTGTTAGCCACCCTCAAGCCACTCTCCTCTAGATATTATCAATTGTCCCTTTTAGTTTATAAAACCTGCTGCCAAAGGAAGAAAGTTCCAGTTATACCTCCCATTGACCTTTTCTCAATATTTTGTTATTCATAATTATTGCTAATTTACAATTAATTATGGGTCAAAGCTAAATAAAGTGATAGAGGTTTAACTAAAAATACTTCGGCATTTCTACAAAATCTTTTCCTTATCCACTAGTAACTCTCAAAAACTGATTACACAAAAGAACACATGATTTTAGACCTTAATAAATAAGAAGCAATGCTTGGAAACAGAAGTAGAGCTTATTTTCGATTAATTCAATTTTCTAATTATCTTTCTAATTTAAGACCAAGTCCATTTTCTAATTTTAAAAAGGAGAAAAATAGTCTCTTTATTAGAAAACTAGATAAAACTGTCTTTATTAAAATGCAGCCTATTAGTTAAAACTAATGGTACCAAGTGACATTTGACTGTTGCACTAACAATTATCCATGCTCTAACTTTAAAAGCAAACATAACAAATTTAAAAATCCACAATCATACTGTAAAATAATAATCATGAGAGAGTTAAATATAGACCTTTAGTGACAATATGTCAAATTTAAAACCCCACTAGAAAAGCATATCCATTAAAAACAACAACCCTCATGTTGGTGCTTTTATAAAGCCTTTACTCAATAAATTTCATAGGCACTTCCTCTGATACTACTTAAAGCACATGCACGTAACTTCAGTTTATCTATTATTAAACTAAGGTGTACACCACTAATAGAATAGAGAAAATTATTGAATCACAGCGTATTATTCACACAGAAATCTTTATATAATTAAGTTAGTAAAAAGACTATAGCAAAACTGAATAAAGAGCAAATTTTACCTTTTCCGTATTGTAATATAAGGATTTCAAAGTGGTAAACAAGGGTGGGCAGCCTTTACTGAAGTTAACCCTCAGGAACTTATCCATTAGTTCTCTAAATTTTTCACCTAGAAACAAAAGCGTACTTTGTTATATTTTGATGATGTAAACAGTTCTCAAAATTATCTTGTAAATAAAAATAAAACAGCTTCCGAAACAATTATTCCCCTATCCACTGATTAAACACAAAAAGTCAGTTAGCATTACTTCTTGTTTGTTACCACCAAAAATTGTAAAACCAACTATCTCGGTTGGCAAGTATACTTTCCCTAGATCTAGATGCAAAGTATCTTCAAGGAACAGTTCAAAGGACAGGTAAACAAAAGGACTCTGCATCTTTGAGCAAAAGTAACCTACTATCCATTCTGAATATAGGCCCCATCGGAAATACCTTCCCTAATCTCACTGACCAGCAGAGACTCAATCCTGCCATCTGCAGACATCTCACTGAGGACACGCTGCAAACTACGAAAGGGATTCTACTGTAACCAGCGCTATGTTTAAGTAGCAGCCAAAACATCATATCACCAAACAGTATTTACATATGTTTTCTGAACCAACTAGTGATCATTCATTCATTCCACAATCATCTTACTTAGCATCTACTTTGTGCCAGGCATTGCTCCAGGTCAGGGATACAGATGTAATTAAAACAAACAAAAAAATTTTTAAATTCTGCCCTCATGGAACTTATTAACATTCTAGTGGGTGAGATGGGCAATATGCAAAGTAACATACATAAGACATTAGACTGAGCCCTGGGGCATTCTAACATCAGAATTAAATAAACACCCTATTTGTAACATCAAGGAAATAATTCTATTATTGCTAAATTCTTACCAAAAAACATCGGTGTCACTTTTTAAAAGCAGAAAGAAACTGAGAAAAAAATTTCGTTTTAAATACAAAGGCTCTAACCTTCCGACAATAAGGGTTAACATGTAAGGGCATGGATCTGTCCACTCTAAAAAGATACATATATGTCATGAATGGTTTAACCTAAAGTTAACTACTGAAATGACCTTTCTTAAGGCTTCCGTATGAATCACAATATTTTACCGAAATAACAACCCAAGTGATTATTTTTACTTGTTGTGACTGACACCACTAAGCAAAACATGCATACTCAATATATTATAGATGTCATAAAAATTTGGAGAAAAAAATTTATCAAGTATAAAAAATAGATTCAACATTCATCACCTCAATTTACTATAAAGACTGTTTTCAGATGATCTTTAATCTTTTTATCAGAGGAAGTGCTGGAAAGATCTGATCTCTGAAACTACTACTAAGTGTTAGGGAAGTAATCATGTATACTCAGTCCAGAGTGAAATTCTGTGTTGTCTTCATAATATGTGATTTTCAACAAGTTATATAACAAAGTATATACCAAGACAACAAAGAAGTAGTTTCAGAGATCAAATCTTTCCAGCACTCCCTCTGAGAATAAAGCAGAAGTTAACAATATTGTAGTAGGCAGTAAGAGATGTTGCTTGCTTTGTGTATGACGTTGTCAACTGAAAACCTCACTTAGCCATTGGAAGATGAGGATGACACCAGCCTCAAGGGTACACACTTGTGTGGCTCACACAGGAAGACAAGTATACAGTGGTAGCGGAGTGTCTCGCACACCATAACCACTCAATAAATGTCTATCACTGTATGCCTTGATATCTGACAGCCACTGTGTTTCTATAGTTAAGAATGTTTTCCATATTTGCTATCATCCACTGAGAAACCTAGTTTTGTCTTCATGTCAGAGGCTACTTTGAACTCCTCTTCTTGGTCAACTTTCTCAATCTATTTAGATCATACTACAGATCTGATTTAAAAGGCGATACCCAGCTCTCAAGCATCCACAATATTGAAAGCCTCCTCTCCGACTAAACTATTAGTGAGACTGTGCAGGTAGCTGAGAGAAAGAATGAGGGAAATCGTACATACTGATACAGGACTGAACTCTAGACACAGAGTTAAGTGAAAAGGAAAACCAGGTGCCAGGCAAAGGGGGAAGATAAAAGGAGAACTACCCATAAACCCCACACACGTGTATATTTGCTTATATATGCACAAGGTATTTCTGTAAGAATACACTATCTACTGGTAACAATGGCTGTGTCTAGGGAAGCAAACTTGGTGGCCAGGGGACAGAAATACCAAAAAGACACCGTTTCATTTAGAACTTGCATAAACGTGTTGTCTAAACCAGAAGTCTACACAGCCACTCAACTGCTCGTCACATACTAAATCCCAAATTACTTACTATTTACCCATCTCATAATTATTTTCTTTACGTATAAGAAAAACCACTTCACAAAAAATATTATCTCCCTTCTTCCTAGTCATTTTTAAACAATTCTTTAGTACCCTCATAATCTTTCCTTTAGGGGGAAAAAAAAAGCCATCAATCGTTATGTGCCTGTTTAGCAGTGCAGCTTATAAAACAGGCTGAATGACTACAAAGATGCCAAGCTAATTCACCACTAGATGTAGCACAGATTCACATAAAAACTGATGTCCCCAAAACCACTGGTAAAATAATGAACATAAACAACAAGATCTGATAAACGGGGAATTTATTTTATATAATGGTACATGTTCTCAGAGCAAAAAAGAAATTATAATTATGTGACCTCATGAAGATGTCAGTTAACACTACAGCAGTAATAATACTGAAATATATATATGTATCAAAAGAATAGACTATACACCTTAAACTTAAAAGGTTATATGTCAATTACATCTCAGTAAAAAAATAAACAGAAATAATCCAATGAAACAAAAATAAGATAAATAGGAACAAAACTTGATTAGCATTCTACGCTGAATACTCTGAACTATCTCCTTCCCTCTCTCTCCTTGGCCAGTGGAGACTAATAGATCACGATAAATTAAAGTAGTTATTTTGAAAAGACAGGGTATAGCTCAATTGGTAGAGCACATGCTTAGCATGCATAAGGTCCTGGGTTCAATCCCCAGTACCTTCATTAAGTAAATTAACAAATAAATAAACCTAATTACCTCCCCCCTCTAAAAAAAAAAACAGGAGTATTGTATTTACAGCACCTAATACTTTAGACTGTTGGAGAATCTCCCCGGAACTTCTACTTTATTTACTAATCTGTAGGTAATAAACCTTTTAATCTAAATACTGAAGAATCTTTTTCAAAACTTGCTTTCTAAAGTTTCATCACATTTCTTGAAAAAGATCTTATTGCCTTTGATAATACTGAGATGTTTTTCTTATTATATATAAAAATATTTCTAAACAGGCAAATAAAATTTAATGAAGTATTCAGCTGTTGTAGAGATTCAATTAAGCAGTTGCATAATTCTATATATGGTCACCAAGAGCTTTGTAAATACATGCATGTTAGAACCTCACAGTGGTGCTGTCCTTGAAGCCCTCAGCTGAGACCTCCCTTGTCAAGAGATCCTCTTAGCATTTCAAAGATAGGATGTCCTGGAGGGTCCAGGATGATTCCACTTCAACCTAAATCACACTTTAAAATCAACAACTGGCTCCAGGCTATACGTTAGTAAAAATGTGTCTCTTATCATCACTGGGAGTTTTCAGCAAACTTTGTTGACTATGGAAACAAATCTAAGCAGTGTAAACCTAAAGCCCCATGTTCCATAAAGGCATGATGGAACTAAAGAAGTCTTATTTGCAAGCCTGAAGTTAAATGAGTTTTCTTTCTTTTCCTAAGAGGCATGTGAATGCATTTGGAAGCCCCGAACTAATATCCCAACTGGCACTATGAAACGCAAAACATAACTTGAGACATTAAAAAAAAAAAAGCAGCAGCAGCAGCCAGACAGAAAAGACCACCTATAGTATGATTTCAATTATACAAAATGTCCAGAATAGGCAAATCCATAGGTACAGAAAGTGAGACCAGTGGCTGCCCAGCCGCGGGGCAGGGTCTGTTAACGGGTATGAGTGTTCTTTCTGGAGTGATGGAAATTTTCTGAGACCAGACAGTGATGACGGCTGCACAGCTCCATGAATATGCTAAAATGCTGAGCTGCACACTTTTTTAAAGTGAATTTTATGGTGAGTTCTATTTCAAAAAGCTGGGTTTTATTTTGTTTTATTTTTAAAAGGAGATATAGAAATGCGAGTCCAAGCATCTTCCAGAAGATACTTTACTAGGGAAACGCCCCTTCCTGCACAGTGTATCTCATCTTGGAAACTTACAACGCATATACTAAAAGTTCTACAGAAACCTGATTGCTGTGTTTAAGCAGAAGCTTCCCAAAGTCACTTGACTGAGAACATCTCAGTATACCAGCACCCTCCCCACCAAGCCTATTAACATCCACTCGGACTTATGTTCCCTGGAAAATATTAGAAAACCTGCTCTATTTCACAAAGGCCAAAACAAAAAAGAGACGATCAGAAGAATATTATTCATCATCTACAGAATTGAAAAGCACTATTTATTTATTTTTAAATAAATTTGTATCTACTATCTAATCCAATACATTTATAAGAGGTATGTCATATATTTTTAAAGTCAGTGAACTAAAAAGCTTTCAATTTTTATGAATCTCTTGATAAAAAGAAAATAACACAATTATTCAAACAAATATTTCCATTATTAATGAGAATTCAATAGAAAATATGCTCCCCGTCCTCACTCCAAGCCTAGAATAGAGATTTTTAAGTCACATTAGCTTTCTAGGGTCTGTCTGGCATTCAAGGACATGCCAATTCCAACAAATAACGCATAGTCCATAGCACTTTCAAATAAAAGATGACTTTAAGAAAAAGACACAATTTTCCATGAAGTCATTAACAAAGTCATAAACTATCTGAATAATATACTCTTTACCCCCTATAAGCTCAGAAGTAAATGAGTTCAGCTACATGCTACAATTTAGATCGTCATGAGTATACTGCCGTTCAATAAAAGCCAATCACAGAATATATAGCACAGCGCCCCATTTACATAAAGTACAAAAGCAGGGTTTTTGGTTTTGTTTCTACAGATACAAAATACATGGAGCTCTACAAAAACAATGGCATGATAAGACACAAATCTCAGGAACACGGTCAACTCTGAGAAAAGAGGGTCTTCTTTGGGATTGGGGCTATTCTTATCTTAAACACTGGTGGGCACGAGGGGCTCACAACTCTTTGAATTTGTGCTCTAAAAAAAAGATGTTACAATTTCAAAACTTCTACCACTTAACTCAATACCTTACATGTGATTTGTCATCAATTCTAGGGAATTCAATTTACCTTCTAAATATAGTGTTTACTTTTTAAAGTCACATAAAAAAAACAATTTTATATAGGTAGCTTCTGATACTTAAAACCAACATAAAGCTAAACCAACACAGATAATCTTAACAACAAATGCATAACAAGTTAATAACTGATCACTCCCACCCACAAGACTGGTGTAGATGTAAACTCTATTCCAGAAACAAGGTTTTAAAATGTGAATGATGTTGCGTAATCTCAACAAATAATTATTAGTGTTACAAAAGATATCCTAGTATTACCTGGGACAAGATTCAAAGGTAATCTTCTAGGTGAAATTGCTCTGGGGTACTGCTTACTAATTTCTT
Source organism: Camelus bactrianus (assembly GCF_048773025.1). Classification (NCBI taxonomy): domain Eukaryota; kingdom Metazoa; phylum Chordata; class Mammalia; order Artiodactyla; family Camelidae; genus Camelus; species Camelus bactrianus. Next base: position 21,095,867 of record NC_133552.1, read on the forward strand.
CATAAATTTGAAGCCTCTCTTCTAAAGTGCCTATTATCAGTAAATATGTGTGAGATTCAAAGTATCAAAACTTTTATCTATGACAAAATGCTAATAAACTTAAATAATTATGTTATAAATAAAAATTGCATTATCCATATTAAAGCTGCTCTCAATTTTTGTAAGAATGACATTAAAATCGCTGTGGCAGTGAAATAATATAATCAGTAAATTACCACTTTAGATCCAATCTTCAGAGAAATCTAAACTTCATTACAACAGATTCTACTACATGCAACTCAAATCATATACACACCAGACAGACAGACTCAGGATACACTGCACTTCTCCTATAGCCCCTGCATGCACAACTCGTGATCAATGTTCCTTTGTAACATATCTTACAGAAATCCTCTGAATCAATAAAGCTTAACATAGACTCCCACAAAAGTCTATAATGCCTACTGATGAGGCTTACAGAAGCAACAGCTTTAGGGTCATGACTGAGATATTTTAAAAGATGGACTAAATTTGTAAGGTAGCTTTGACACTTAAAATCTTCAGTGAAACTCCATTACAAAGAATCCCATCAGTACAGATTGTTTGAAGTGACAATTATTTCTCCCAAACATAATGATACAAAATATATTTCTAAAAGAATATTCTATCTTCGCCCTCAAGACTAACCTAATTTTATAGTACTAAATAGAAGATCTACATATAAGCTACAAGAGCAATTTGCAGAGTAGAATCTGGGTCTAATTTATTATTTTAAAATAATATCCTGCATAATTTACTAAGAGAGACTACATGCATTATTTCATATAAGCCATGAGACAATAGCAGAATTTTAAGAAAAAGCAATAAAACTGTTTTTAAACTATAAGCTTTTAAGTGGATTTTAATTCAGACCAGAGAAATATAATTACTGTTAAGAATAACCCTTGGTGCTAGCAATCAAGGTATATTCACAGTAAGCATAGTGTTCAGTATTAAAGATTATAAACATGGCACTTTAAAAAGTGAAGTCCAATTTTGTTTAGACTCCTTCCTTCCCCCAATAAAATGTTTGGAGCTCCAATGTAGTTGAATTTTAAAAACTGGGATATGTGAGAAATAATTTTCACATTCTGTTAACAATTTGGAGATCTCAGGAACTATTAAAGACTTCTACACTAAAATGTATATGAAGGCTATTGTGTATTTTTTAAAAGCAGTTCTTATATTTATGCCTAATCTTAGAGAATGACAAGCCATAAGTATAAAAAAATTTCTCCACTACCCTAGATAAAACAAGTCTTAGAAATGTTGTTAAATTAACATCATGACAAACCTAACCATCTCAATGCCCTACTTGAAGTCAGAAGTTGGAGCTCCAAAATTTACCATGGGGGAGAAAAGGTCCCAAGGAACCTAAAAAAGTAAAGTAATGTAATTAGTTTTGTAATCAATGTATTTTATAGTAAGCATGGATCCAGACATATGGAACATATTATGACATTTAAATATCTGTATTATAAACATATCAGTAACTGGTAATTTAAAGAAAAATTATAGTTATCTCACATTTCCAACCTTCACACCTATGACTTTTTTCCTTGTTTTTTAAGAAAAAAGTATTGATCTAATCAATATTTTGATTTTCATCATTTTCTTAAGAACAATTATTTAAGGAAGAAAGTTTTTAATAACTCATGATATTAAATTTTAAATATAAACATAGCTCATCCTATTGTAAATGAATGAGTGGCCACCTATTTACCAAACTTTCTAAATCTAAAAATTCTGCTGCTTCCAATACTCTCAAGCTTCATAGTTATTTCATATCAGTTTCATAATTATTTAGGCCGCATTTTAGCAACATAACTGCCCCACAGACATTTAATTATGAAAATATTACGGAAATTTTGGAGTAATATTCTAGATTTCTGAAAAGAGTCAAGGTTATTTACTTTCAAAAAGATGATGCAAGACATTTTGTTTTACACAAATTAGCCTAGTTTGAAATTAAAAGAATACTCTTTGTGCTGATGCTATATAAAACATACTCTCAGAAAAATTTCTGTGGCCCAATTCTTGTGTTTAGAACTTGAGAGTAACAGATCTCTAATTCTTTAAAAATATTAAATAATTATGACATTACTCAGAAAGGGAATGCCCATTTTCTTCCCACTCTAGTTAGTCCAAATTATTAACATTTTAATGGATCAAAAAACCTAAAATTATCTCTATTTGTCACTTAAGTATAAATATTTGAATTCATTTTCACTCCCATGTTTAACCTATAATTTTCCTAAATGGAAAAATGAATGCTAATATCAGAAATATGCATGCTCAAATATTATCACAACTTTGTATTTTATTATACTTCAAATACTAGTTAAGAGAAAGTAGACGAGAAATATTATTACATACTAAGTTGTAGAGCTTTTTCCAGGCCTTCATAGTAACACCAATTTTCTGCATTCCGATCAATCAAGTTTTTGAATACTTCACTGGCTTCTTTTAATCTTCCCAATTTCAACAGCATTTCCCCTAAAATTAAGTTTAAATGTCACATTCATTTTACTTAAACATAGAATACCTTTCTGATGGCAGAGATTTCACTAAGCATTATTAGTATAATAGATGTTAATGAAAGACAGAACTGTATGTGTTTCCCTTCGGGGCTTGTTACAGTTTAAACAACATAGATTAATTCACAGCTTGCCCTCAGAAATGAACCTCCATTTACACATTCTTAACATTCACTTCTGGCCCCTCTGACACCTATATATATATGATGGATATTAATTTGTTAATAAGTATCCTTGCATTATGCACACTTTTACACACACTTTAAGGTATCTAAAGATACCCTATGTACAGATTGGTAAATAATTCTAATGAAATATCCCCGCCTTTCTACTGCATGATTTGAATCTACTTTTCCTAATCAATTCATAGGTTAAACAATTCTCCATTCAATTCCCTTGGTGTCCTTTCCAGGTCACTAAAATCAGAGAAGTTTAACTCACAAAACATTAACACTAAATACTACTTCACAGCAAGAAACTACACAAACCACGTTCACATGTGGATCACCTCTAAGACGTAATTCCTTTCACTAAGCCAGACAAATTAAAGTGCGTGTGGGAAATGAGAATATAAACTTCTCACATATGATGGAAAGCACACCTAATCAAGATAAAAGGGAGAATCTCCAAAAAGAAAATATCTCAACTTCCCATCCCCAAGATTTCCCATTCCTTAAGAATCTGTTTCAAACAAATTACCCTTTGAAATGTCTTTCATCATATACACTATTTTAGCTTTCAGCACCTTGGAGGAGGCAGCATACTATTGTAGTTATTATATATACTATTTTATTATTTATATATGTTATATATTACTCAAGTTCTACAGTAAGACTAAGTATAATTACCAGTTTTACCACTTTATAACTTTGTGACCTTGAGTAGCTTACAAAACTTGCATTTCCATCCCCTTACCTGGAAAATATCAACTGCATCAGTCTGCTTTTATGATCAGCTGAACTAATGTACTTAAAATGGTCAACACAGTACTTGGTACAAAGTGAATACACATAAACGTTTGCTACCTAAAACTGTAAACAGTATGTCAATACTATACTTCAATTAAAAAAATAATAAAAGAAAAAAAACTATGAACATGCCCCATTCTTCCATAAGAGTAGAGGACAGCAGTCATAAGGACTCACGAAAAGACATGAAAGAAACTTAAATGCACATTGTTAAGTGAAAGAAGCCAGTATGATTCCAACCCTGTGACATTCTGTAAAAGGCACAATATGAAGACAGTAAAAGGATCTCTGGTTGCCAGGGTTGGGGGCAAGGAGTAACAAACAGGCAGAACAAAGGATTTTTAGGGCAGTGAAACTGCTCTGTATGATACTCTAATGGTAAATAACATGTCATAATACATTGTTTAAAACCTAGAGGGTACACAACACCAAGAGTGAACCCAAATATAAACTACAGACTTTGGTGAGGGGCAGAGGGGAGGTGGGCTGTGCATGTATGGGGTCTGAGGGTATATGGGAGATCGCTGTACCTTCCACTCAGTTTTGCTGTGAGTGCAGAACTGCTCTAAAAAATAAAGTCTATTTAAATTTAAAAAAAGAAAAAAAGTAAACACTCCAAAGTCAGAAAGATTGTGTTTAGAAATTAATGCTACCTCCTAAAAGGCTGAGTGACTTTAGGTAAGTCCTTAACCTCTCTAAGCTCCTTAGTTTCCTCAACTTCAAAATGGGGTAATAAACAACACCCGTGTTACAAGTGCTAAAAAAATCAAGTGAGAAAAAGCGGTTTAACCAATTACCACAGAGGAGTAAATAAATGTTACCTAGCATTTTTATTAACCTTTAGAAGTCTGGCAGTTACATGAGACTTTAGTTTTAAACTAATTATTAATTAATTTAGATGGACATTCTATTTAATACAGTTTTGCTTAGGAAATGGGTAATTGATGAGCAAAGCTAAGGGTAAAAAAAACTTTCTCACTCTGTGTTGAGGAACATTTTTAGCAAAGTACTTCTCAAGATGTTGTCTTCATAATTAGCACATAATGAAAACAAATGAATCTTGCTTTCAGGATGATTCCAGTGTCATGATTTACAATTCTCCTTTTACTATATATGAAGATAAACACTGGGGGAGGAGGATGAATACAAAGGCAGCATAACATGCTGCTTAAGAATATAGAAACTGGAAGAGGAGAAGCAAGATGGCAGAGTAGTAGGATGCTTGTAGCTCACCCTCTCCCACAAATACACCAAAACTCACATCTACGGACCCACTCAGCCAACCAGAGCACCTACCGAACTCCAATGGAACATCGCCCTCTTCAAAAGACAAAGATGTCAAAAATCTGGTAGGAAAAAAGGAAAAAAGAAAGAAGAAAAAGCAAAACAGTGCAGGATGATCCCACGGGGAAGGAGCGGCAAAGGAGGACTGGTGCTTGTTCGCTGGGTCTGCCCTCTCCAACGGAGAGGCCAGTGGGACAGAGGGGGAGCCTCTGAGGCTCAGATCTGCCCCGAGCACCCCTTGACTAACAGAACTGAGTTAAACGGGCACAAAGGGTCCCCGCGACACCCAGCCCGAGACGTGAGCCAGCAGCTGGGACCGAGGCAGGAGGCCAGAGCCAGGTGGAGGACTGGGGTGGCTGCACTGAGGCAGCCCCGGGAGACTGCAGGGTGCTGCGCATCATGGCTGGGAGGGGATACAGAGCAGAACAACCTCGGTCCCCCATAAATTGCGAAAAAAGCAAAGCAACACAGCTGGTGTGCCCTGGGGGGAGAGGCACAATAGCCTCTGTCTCCTCAGACCTGCGCTGCCATTACTGGTACTTCTCGGGAGAAGAGAGGCCGGGTGCAGCCACAGCTGCCACCTCCTCCTATGCGCAGCGTCCGGGCGTGGGTGGGGCCAGACCTGAATCTGCGGGGGGGGGGGGCTCCGTGTGCCAACCCAAGGCGGAGCGGGCAGTGGCACAGAGCAGTGGAGCGACCGGAGCTGGGAAAGGGCGGGCAGCAACCCACTGTCCTGGCAGGAACGCAGCACCTGACCACAGTGCTGGGAGGGGGCGCGATCCGCCCACCTGCCTCCTCCGAGCACAGCATCTGACTGCAGCATCAGGAGGGGGAGTGACCCACCCGCCCACCGGGTAAGAGCTCAGCACCTGACCCAGTGTTGAGAGGGGGCGTGATCTGCTAGCCAACAGCCACTGGGAGCAGCACAGACGAGGGCGCCAACAGAAGGCCTCTGGAAACAGCAAGCTGAGTTCGCGAAACAGGGCGAAGATACAAAGACCTCGCAATAAAATCATTAAGAGCACACCATCTCCAGGAGAACTAGATAACTGATACTCCTTAAGCCACAGTGCCAGAGAGATATGAGAAATATGAAGAAGCAGAGGAACCACTCCCAATGAAAAGATCAAGAGAAATCCCCTGAAAGCATGATCAAGGAAATAGACATCGATGGCCTACTAGATCAAGATTTCAAAAGAGGAGTGATCAAAGTACTGAAGGAACTAAAAGAAATAGTGTTTAGAGATATAAAATATGACAAAAATGAAATAGAAGCTATAAAGAAGAACCAAGTAGAATTAGTCAACTCATTTGCTGAGATGAGAGCTGACCTAAAGGCTGTACAAAGCAGGCTAGATAATGCAGAGGAACGAATAAGTGACCTAGAAGACAGGACAACAGAAAGCACCCAATCAGAACAGCTGAGAGAAGAACAAATAAAAAACAATGAAAACAATATAAGAGACCTATGGGGTAATATAAAGTGTGCCAATCTACACATAATAGGGGTTCCAGAAGGAGAAGAAAGAACAAAGGGAATTGAAAAGGTCTTTGAAGAAATCATGACTGAAAACTTCCCAAACCTAAAGGAATCAAATATCCAAGTACAGGAGGCTCAGAGGGTCCCAAACAGGAAGGACCCAAACAGACCCACACCAAGACATATTATAATCAAGATGGCCAGAGTCAAGGATAAAGAAATGATCCTAAAGGCAGCAAGAGAAAAACAGAGAGTGAGTTACAAGGGAACCCCTATAAGGCTCTCAGCTGATTTCTCTACACAAACACTACAGGCCAGAAGGGAGTGGCAAGATATACTCAAAGTCCTTCATGAAAAAAAGATGCAGCCTAGGATACCCTATCCAGCAAGGCTATCCTTTAGAATAGAAGGAGAGATAAAGAACTTCACAGACAAGCAAAAACTAAGAGTTTAGCAACACTAAACCCATGCTAAAAGAAATATTGACAGGTCTACTCTAAATAGAAAAGCAAGATGCTACAAAAATGAGAAACTCATTACTGGAAAGAAGACAACTGCCATGAATTACAAAAAGAATAAACACAAAATTGTTAAAGAAGACATTTAAATCATTAAGAGTGGGAGAGGGAAGCAAGGAAAGCCACTGTGGAAAACAGTATGGAGATTCCTCAAAAGACTAGGAATAGACTTACCATATGACCCAGGAATCCCACTCCTGGGCATAAATCCAGAAGGAACCCTACTTCAGAATGACACCTGCACCCCAGTGTTCATAGCAGCACTATTTACAATAGCCAAGACATGGAAACAGCTTAAATGTCCATCAACAGATGACTGAGTAAAGAAGATGTGGCATATTTATATGATGGAATACTATTCAGCCATAAAAACCGACAAAATAACGCCGTTTGCAGCAACATAGGTATTCCTGGAGAATGTCATTCTAAGTGAAGTAAGCCAGAAAGAGAAAGAAAAATACCACATGAGATCGCTCATATGAGGAATCTAAAAACAGAACAAAACAAAACATAAATACAAAACAGAAACAGACTCATAGACATAGAATACAAACTTGTGGTTGCCAAGGGGGCGGGGGGTGGGAAGGGACAGACTAGGATTTTAAAATGCAGAACAGATAACAAGATTATACTGTATAGCACCGGGAAATATAAACAAGATCTTGTGGTAGCTCATAGCGGGAAAAAAAAATGTGACAATGAATATATATATGTTCATATATAACTGAAAATTTGTACTCTACACTAGAATTTGACACAACATTGTAAAATGACTATTACTCAATAAAAAAATGTTAAAAAAAAATGAACTACGAAGTAAAAAAAAAAGAATATAGAAACTGTTCATCAATTGTACCAAATATGCCACACTGATGCGGGATGTTGAGGGTAGGGGAGTATACGTGTGTGGGTGGGGAGGGCTACATGCAAACTCTATCTTCTGCTCAATTCTGTTGTGAACCTGAAACTGCTCTAAAAGAATAAAATCTATTTTTAAAAAAAATGGAATCTGGAGTCAAAACCTCTGCACTCAAATCCAGCAGTACACACCTTACTCAGCTGTGTGACTTGGAGCAAGTCACTTAACCTCCCTGTTCCTCAGTCCCCCATCTCTAAAATGGATATAACATGTGCATCACAGGGTTGTTATGAGGATTACATTCATTAATAATGGATTAACAATAAAAGTGCTTAGAACATTGCTTGAGATACAGTAAGTCTCATTTAAATGTTAGGACAGAATCAAGTATATAGCTTTTATTCTTTTCTTTGAGGCGATTAAAAAACAGCAGTTCAACTTACCTTTAATTTCTTCCACCAGAAGTTTATCACATATTTGTTTCTCATATGTTTCTACATGTTCCAAAGATTCCTGAAATAGATCTGCCTCTCTCATCACTTGATTCTGGTACAGTATCAGTTCACTATATTCATAGTCTGTTTTGTTGGGAGGAACCTGAAAAAAAAAAAACAAATTATCTTATATAATTAGATAAAGCAGTTACAGATCTTTAATTGCTTTCTCAGGAAAGTCATTCACACAGACTTAAAAAAGCAATCCAAGAGCAGTTACAAACAGAACAGTGATTAACAGCAAATAAGATTAATATATTCTTTAAAACAAATAAAGAGGTGGGAACTTCTGCCTATGGTAGACTCAAGAGGTCAGCAAATCCCAGTACCAAAAAAAAAATACAAAAATAAAAAGTGGTTAAAATCATAAAGAAGCTACCAAAAACCTACTAGAACTAATAAAGGAGTTTAGCAGGGTGACAGAATACAAGATCAATATATGAAAATCAATTATATTTCTATATACAAGCAAAGAACAACCCAAAAGTGAAAATTAAAATATAAATAAAAATAAAATAAAATTCATTCACAATAGCATCAAAAAGAACAAAATATTTAGGAATAAATTTAAGGAACAAGACCCATATACCAAAGACCATAAAACATGCTGAGAGAAATTAAAGGCCTAAATAAATGGACAGACATTTCATCCCATGTTCATGGACCAGAATGCTCAATATTGCTTTGATGGAAATTCTTCCCAAATTGATCTAAAAATTTAAGTGCAACCCCCATCATACTCTCAGCAAGCCTTCTGACAGAAACGGACAAGCTGCTTCTAAAATTCAAATGGAAATAAAAGGAACCTTGCATAGATAAAAGAATCTTAAAAAGAAGAACAAAGTAGAAAGACAGGCACTTCAAATTTCAAACTTACTAAAAAGTTACAGTAATCCAGATAGTGTGTTAGTACTGACAACAGGATAGCTGTATAGATCAGTGGAACAGAATATAAGATCTAGAAATAAGCCCTTATATTCTGGTCAACTGACTTTCAACAAAGGTGCCAAGACAGTTCAATAGGGTAAGGGCAGTCTTTTCAGCCAATGATGGTGGGACACTTAAATATCCACATGCAAAAAATAACCTTAGACACACACTCCATACCATATACAAAAACTAACTTAAACTGGATCACAGACCTAAATAACTGTGAGCACTAAAACTATAAAAGAAATTCTTAGAAGAATAGAAGAAAATCTTCATAATCCTTTGCATAAAAAAAAATTGATAAATTGGACTTTATCAAAATTGTAAACTTTTCCTCTGTACCAACTTCAAAACAGTGTTTACCTCTAAGAAGGGACATGAGAGGACTTCAGCTGTTTCTGTAACATTTTATTTCTTTAAAAAATAATTAAATCTGGAGCAATCATGGCAAAATGTTAACATCTTTCTAATTTCTCTTGACACAGTGTATATTTTTTGTATTTTCTATTTTACATATATATTAAAATGTATTTATTAACATATATTTATATAAAATATAAAGCGATATACACTTGAGAAACAAGTCCCACAGTAACAAAACTATTTTCATTTTTACGTATTTTCTTTCCTTATTCACTTGAATATTGTTGAAATTATAGTATATAAACAATTTTATATAACTTATTTTATATTAAGAATTCTATGCTTTAACTTTTCTCAATTATTTCAAAAATTTGTGCAAATTTTCCATAGGTCTGAAAGACTGATTTATGTTTGGGGGTGGAGGCAATACAGAAGTTAAGTATTTCAGTTTGTGAAGGTAGGAGAAAATGTTAACATGAGGTTCTTACTTGCTGAGTTTGTCTAAATTCTTCCAGTAGTTTTAGTGCCATATCATAATCTTTCAGTAAATGGTATGCAATAGCATATCCAATCCAGGAAGTACGCTGTGTTGGGCGCAACTGAAGAAGCTGGTATCTTGTCTCCTTAAAAAAAGAAAAAAAAAATTTAGAAAAACTTTTTTAAGTTTTTCTAAAATATAACTTACCAGAGTTCTAAGAAAACATATCTTTAATTCCTTTCTAATTCAATGAACAAACAATATTGATTCTCAGAATAGAAATATTTTTATGCTCCTTATCTAAATTTAAGTTCTAGAGTACTCTGTAAAGCTCACTCTAAGGTTGTCTTAGAAAAGCTGTCCTTGGGGCCCATGCTTTTGGGCTGCCTGATAAAATTACCTTTGTATAATGAGAATTTCATTTGACAACTAAGCATCTTAGAAGAGAGATGAATACAGCTTTTTATTAAACTAGAATTTGCTGTTTATAAAATTATTATATGAAATTAGACCATACTCACATTATTATAGGCCTCAGGGATAGGATGGACACAGTCCGAGAAAACACTCAAACATGTGACTGTACTTTCCTAGCAGAAACACCACTGCTGCCTCTCGAAGACAGCTTAATATCTATGACATTTAAACACCAGAAATTCTACCATGGCTGCCCCAGAAGAATCAAGATACTGTCAGATCAGAAGAAAAGCCAACCTCCCTACACAGCCCCCACTTCCTCATAGCTCTAACCTGCCTCCAAGTCTTGGGCAAGTGCACCTGCTTGGAGCAACAGGGTCACATGAGGAACACTAGCTGCAATGAGTTTTGAAAATGGGAGTGTTTAGCTTCCATTGCTGTTGTTGGAATGGGTGACAAACAAGTCCAACAACACTATATGCCACAAGGAGTAACATGATCGGATTTTTAAAAAATGATACCTGCAGCAAAACAACTCAGACAGTATCACTCTTCTGTGTTCATGTGTGTCTGTCCCTTTCATGCATATGGCAGTAAGCTCTATCACTCTCATCCCTTATTCTCACTGCTGTTTCTGTCACTCCCATCCTTCTTTAAAGTCTGAGTCAGTTTTCCTCTCTCTGCCAAATCCTGCCAAACGCAACACTGTGGATCACGCATCCAATAACCTCTCTTCTTAGATCCAAGATTTCCTCGTCTTTAGTGATCTCCATCCCGCTTCAGGGACCCACTCCAACAACACACCCCAGACCTTACTGCCACCTAGAAATCATAAATTCAGATCTCTCACTCTCTGGCTACGACTCCCATGCTGCCAACACTCTAAATGAGGAGGGAGGGCATAGCGCAGTGCTGAAACACACGCTTAGCATGCATGAGGTCACCTCCATCAAAAAAAAAAAAAAGTAAATTAAAGAAGACTCATCTAGAGAGAACTGGTAAGCATCAGTGGCCTCCTTCACCTAAGAAAGTGAGAGAATTCCATTTTGGAGCTATTGATACCAAGCAGAGTAAGCACATGGAGATGCCCAGAAGGGCTGAAGACAGCAGTTTGAAGAGATCTAGACTACATTTACAACAAGCTTTCTCACATATTTTGATTTTTCTAACCCATAATAAAGTTAATTAATCCTGACATTTAGACTTCAAATCTAAAAGCTGTCTTTACCAAATTTGTAAATATAAAGCCCACAAAAAAATCTAGCACAGCATCAGCACATAGGAGATATTCTAGTTTTTTAAAAAGCACTAAATGAATAAACAGTTATCCTTTTTTGATGCTCCAGTATGCAGTTCCACAACTATTACTGGGGGGGGGAAGATCCCAAGTGACTTTCCCCTTCTACTATACACTGTAATGAACAACCAAATCTACACGATCTTGTCTTAGAGTCACCTCATTCTGAATTCACATGCTTTTAAGCTACATCTATTGTAGAAACATGTACATTCAAGACTAAAGTACTTACTCGGTAACCTTCGAGGTCTCTCATTTGGATCTGTAACAGAGAGAGATCCCTCAAAATTTGCAGATTATCTTTATCTAATTTGAGGGCATTTCGGTAACACTTAATAGCTTCATCATATTTCTTATCAGAACGCTGCAAGAGTCCATACACATGCCAGCCTATTAAGTTAAGGAAACAAGACATTCACAGATACTAGAATATACTATGCTACACATCTAATATAAAGCTTACCTTAACGAAAGGGTATTCTGTCTAGGATTTACTGCAGGAAGATCTGGGATCGGAGGGAGGGGGATGGTAAGCAGGTGATAAAAGATGAAACCAGATCACCCTTGACTGACAACTGTTAAATTATTGAAGCTAGGTGATGGGCACATGAGGGTTCATTTTCCTATTTTTGTACATGTTTGAAATTTTCTACAATATGTATTTAAGTAACCGTAGAAAATTATTGGTGAAAATTCTTCACGCTAAAATTCTTCTAGCCTCTACCCCTCACTTTTCCTATACCAGCACCTCAACATTCAATTATTCAACACTGTGTATGGAAACAGAATATATATAAAATTGCAACTATCTTTTAAAACAAGTATATATACTCAATCAATTATAAAACAACATGTAATGATCAGTTAATTCACTAGTGGTATTAAAGACCACAAAAATTAAGGCTTTCTTTAACGTATATTAAAGTCTTAGGATATCTGGAGCCAAAAAAACTATCATACTTACATTCCCTTTCTCTTCATTCTGGGGTAAGCACTGGGATAAAGAAATAAGTATTTAGTATTTTGAGAGAACTCTAGGCTAAATACGTGAAAACACCACTAAGACAACTGATGATCAATACTGGCCAATAGCTGGATGAATTAAACATAAAAAATTAAGATACAAGGGCGATATGTGAAAAGTTTGTGAATAAGTAAGTAAACAGGCAAAACAGACATTAAAATAATTTCAATGATCCCTCCCTAAAACGTATTTTTATTTTTTTTTACAAACTGGGATACTAACCAAAGAAAAATACAATTATAGGTATCCAATGAAGTAAGAGCTAAGTTCCTGGCAACAGAAATCAAGCTGAAGAACCAAAAATATAATATTTAATATTAAATAAAATCTGTGTTAAAACAAGTTTCTTCTAAATTTCTCTTCTAAAATTTCTAAAAGGAAATTTAAGGAACTTTTAAGGAACACAAATTTTACTATACAGGTAAGTCATTACTTGGAATGGCGAAAGTACCACTCAATTTATGGATGAATAGGAAAAAAATAATGGGTTTCAAGTCACATATAATTATCAAAGCTCCTCTTCTCTTACACTAAGCACAACTGATATATAGTGCATAGGGATACTCTTTAAAATATTCCAATAAACAAAAAACAAGGGGTAGGTAACAAATGAAACGAATATTAAAAATATTGATAATTATTGAAACTGAATAATGGGCATACCAAGTTCATTAAATTCTCTCTTCCATATAGGTTTAACTTTTTTCATAGTAAAGTTTTTCTTTAATTTGAGCTAGAAAAAACTAGTAAACAGAAAATACATACATGAAATTAAATATTCAAGTACTGCAAAAGGATACAGACATGACTCTTGACATCATTACGAAGTCCTTTACGAACAAATTCATATGCTTCTTCTTTTTTTCCTAAACAGTTCAATGTTAATCCTTTCATAGCCAAAGTCTCTGAAAAATATTTTAGCCTCTATTTACACATGAAAGATTCAAATTATTCTCTTAACACTAGTTTAACAGTATCAATGCTTATATTATTTATTCTTTTAATTCTATAGTTAGAAGAACTTCTTTCCAAATACAAAAAGTAAAAGTATATTTCTGTATTTATTTAAAGCTTAGCCTGAGTCCTTTTCTGAAATTCTTTGGCTAGGACTGAGTTGGTAAAAAGCTCTCTGTCTATTTGAAGACTCTATAAAGGAGGTTAATATTATTCTGCTGAAAAAAGCAACACAGCAGGGTTCTGAGTCCTGCTGAGTTAAATCTACTGCAGGGGACCACAGCCTTTATCTGATTAAGAATCAAATCATCTGATTTATACCCCGCAAATCACTCAATCTACCTTACAGAGATGTATTCCATCGCACCTTACTCAATATTGGAAAAGATTTCATTTTTGGCTGCAAGTTTATTCCAATGAATTTCAGGTAGTCAACTTAACATCAATTTGCATTTGAAAAGCACAACACTGGACTATGGGAGTGGCAACCCAAGGATATGTTTAAGGTAGTTAATGAAAACGGTTTAGAATGAAGTAATTATCAGTATAATCCACAAGAAGGAAATCAGGTAAGAACAATGGTTTTCAAACTGATCTCTGTGGGACTCTGTTTTTCAGATCATGATGAGCCAGCAGTCCAGGCCCCTCTGACCAAATATCTTATTTTATCTGTTTCTACATAATGGATTTCCCCACAAGCTCCCATTTGGAAAAGAGTTCCATTGCTAAATAGCCTGAAAACAAGCTTTAATTTCTAAAATTCTATGAAATGAAGACTTCTTTCCATTTCCGTCAAAGAATGTTTTAAACATTATTAAAAAGCTGAGCAGGGTCAGCCTATTTTCCAAATACGCCGGTCTCAAGAATTGCTCAACTCAACATTCAGAGACTCAATTAGCTTTGCTCTGCTACAGGACCATAATTTACATGTCTAACCTGATCCATCCTTTTACCAAACACAGATCACAAGTGAAAAAGGATGAGACAAGCAAATAAAGACTTAATATTAACATCTAGGGTTGTGCTAGAAAAACAACCTGATATCCAATGGTAAATCAGTAGTATCATATTTATCTATGAAGGTCAGAAGATATATAAAAAAGACATCTCCCAAAACATAAACATTTAACTGTATCTTCACACCACTTTGGTGTTGCAAATATTGTACTAATTTTATACATAAGAAATTAAAGGAAATTATAGAAATTATAAGTTCTAGTCAAAGGAATAAATGAAATCAAGTCTATAAGAATTACAAGTATATACTTCAATAATTCATCAATAGATCAACCAACCATTTCTCATCTAAAAGTAAAGATTTCACACATACCTAAGCAGAATAGAAGTAAAGTAACCTAGAATAAGACTGATATAAGGCATAACTAAAAATGTTAAACATGTTTACACTCTAATAAAGAGCTACCAAGCCATGGAATCTGGGAAGTGTTCTTCTTTCACTGTTAGGAACCCTTTCCATCTGAGTTTGGAATTCGATTTCCCCAAAGTAATCTCTCACAAATGAGAAAATACCTCCATGTTCAGCAAATTTTGGATTTGAAAGAATCATCTTGCAAAACTTGAGGCCATTTTTGTACTGCTTCTGTTCATAGCATTTCTGTAAAGAAATACAAACAAAAATTATTATATAAAATGAATATACCTGGAGCAACTTTTCACCGCATTATATAAATTCTAAACTGAAGATCCAAAATTAGGCCTAAAACATGAGACGGAAAGGTTTTATATCAATTTATATCACTTATAACATGAAGTGTACTTCTGTTACCTACTCCTTGCCAAACTGTTCTGGTATCTGAGTATTTTCACTTTTACAGAAAATAAAGAAAAAAAAACACTTTAATTGTCAACCAACACACTGCTGAAGCTTTCTTTTATTCAAAATCCAAAACCAAAAACCTATGTGATAACAACCCAGAAAAATACTAGAAACCGCATTAAAAGCCTTTGCTACTTCGACAATGGAACCTAGGCATATACACCAAAAAACACTGCCATTTATTGAGCAACCTGTATGTCTGTACAAACCTCATTATAACTCATAACAACTGCTTAAGGTAGGTGTTATTACCTCTACCTTACAGGTGTATAAACTGAAACTTCATAAAATTTAAAAGGTCATAAAATTTGTTCCAGTGACTCAGGTCAGTTGCAAACTTTGGTCTGACTCCAAAGACCACCGTCCTTCCATCACTAGTCTAACACAAGTGTAAGCAACGTCTTTATTGCTAAATGCCACCAGCCAGGCTCAGTAATCAGTGCCTGTCCGCCAGTCATTAACCAGGAGAACACCTCTCACTCTCACTTATGTGGTAATGGGTGTTCTTTCTAGGAATCAACAGGCCAAGCTTATCCCACCTCCGGGCCTCTACACTTGTGTTCCTTCTACCTGAAATGTTCTTCCCCAGATCTTCCCACAGCTGATTCCTCATCATCCGAGTTTCACACATCATCTACCTGACCACTCACTCTAACACTGCCAGCCTCTCCGCCACCCGCCCCCAACACACACACTCTGTCGTATTACTCTATTTTCTACACAGCCCTATCACTTCCTCACATTCTCACTTATTTTTGTACTTACTTAGTGTCTATCTTCCCCACCATACTGTGAGCTCCATGAGAACAGAGATCTTGCCTATTTAAAACATGGCTGCATCCTCAGGTTCTAGACAATTAAGTACTGTTTAATATCAAGTCAATATATACAGCCTTCTAAGTTCAAAGTAAAACAGCACCAGCAAAGGAGGAGGAAGTGGTTAATTCTTTCAACAGGGGTGAGGTGTGGAGGGGAAAATTAGAAGAGCGTTCATAGAAAAAAAATCTTTAAATTGAGGCTTCTTAATTGCCCTTGTGGAAGAGAACTTGGTTGGGAGAGAAAGACAGGCGAGAAACCTAAATTTTGAACCATGTGAATATATTACCTATTCCAAAAAATATTTAAAATAAAAATTAAAAAAAAATCTGATTTTGACTACAGGAGGTCAGCTGACAATGACAAGAAGAAAAAAAATTACTAGGGAGGAGAAAAAAAGAGAATTTTTTTTTCTGCCTTATCAAATCATCTGGAAGTAAAATCATACCAGCAGTAACAGTAGTAATAATAGTTAACACTTAATGAAAGCATTTACTATGTGTCAGGCACTGTTCTCATTTAACCCTTATTTAAACCCCAGGAAAGTCTACGAGATACATGTTAGCTCCATTTTAGATGCAGAGACTGAGGCACAGTTATTGAGTTTACACAGCTAGGAAGTGTCAGAGCCATAATTCAAATCCAGGTAGTCATCTCCAAGTATCCAAGTCTTTCAGGTTAAAGAAAAGTCTTAAATTCAGTAAGGAATATATACTTAGTAGAGAAAATAGATTCTAGTTTCAACTTTGCTACCAATCAGACAGAGAACATTAGACACTTAGTCATCTACCATTCCTGGGTTTGACTGTCTCATCTGTGAAAGAGGGAATGGAGCATTACCAAAACTCAACAGAACATAGTGCTAACAGCCAGTTTGGAGACTGAGATAGGCAGATATAAGCCATGTAGAACATGTGATAAGCAAGCTAGTGAGTTAGTATGGCTGTGTTTGAGTACAATGATAATTAATTCAAAAAAAAAATTACTGTTGCTGGCAAAGCACTTTGGCCAACCAAACTTTAAAGAATAATTTTATTATAGAGCCTTCTGTTTGCTATGGAATTTGGTAGAGCAAAATTTCACTTACATGTATTGCAACTGTGAGATGATAAAGTCATTCATTTCTGTAGCATACTCCTAAAGTCACCTAACCTTATAATAAACATTACATATGCAGACAAAAATGTTCAGCACTTCCCAATTTATTTAGGGATAAAGTTAACTCAGCAACCGTTTTAGTTTTTTTTTTTTTATAACTAGGGTATAATAAATCATATAGCGCTTTTTTTTTAATACTGATAACATGATTTGAACTAAACAAACACCCCAGCAGAAAGGGGCAAAAAAGCTCACTTCTCCAATTCCATATTGTGTAAAATATAAGGGTATTAGAAAAATGAAAGCAAAATAAAGAAAAAATATATATACAAAGTCAAGTGAAGCAATCTGCCACAATGCTTTAACCAGATTTTTTGGTTTATACACCTGTTTCTCATTATTTGCTCAACACTAACCATCGTATAAAATTAAGACTTAACAATTCATCCCATCTCCTATGCATCTTTTTTTAAAACATTCTGAAGACTAAGTGTAGTTTCTATTAGCTTGATTTCTAAGATTTTTCATCTGCAGTTGATACTACTTTTCTTGATTCTTTTATTTTTTTATTTTGGGGGGTAGATTTTTTTTTTTAATGGAGGTACTGGGGATTGAACCCAGGACCTTGTACATGCAAAGCATGCTCTCTACCACTGAGCTCTGCCCTCCCCCCCAGTTGATAATACTTTTAAAACCATGCTAAACTTAGTATTTTAGTTACAATAAAGGTAAGCAACAGCTAATAGTCACATAATCAACACAACCGGGGATTAATTAACAAATACACCGTTAAAACCTAAACGCTTGTCTTTATATGACTGACAGACGGCTATCTATTGACCATGTAAGTTTCAAATCTACGGTAGCCAGTGTATGCTGAGCAGCGCGAAGGCAGGCTGGCTCTCCTGCCTGCAAGAATGGAACCTGGAAAACCGTGAAGACACCAGGACGCTGACACACAACCTACAGCAAACTCCCCTCTCGGCCGGCCGTGGTCATCATTACGGGGTCATTACTCAGGTTTCCGCTCGGAAACGAAGCAAATGCTCCGCTTAAGTGCAACACCAGCCCGTCCGCGCGGCTTTAATCACTTAGTCACGACAGGGCCTGCACCAGTTAGAAGCAACCTGAGCTGTGTTCGACTGTGCAACTTAGCTCGAGTCACAAAGAGGGTCAGAACGGCACACCAGAAAGGGGCACACTCTCCCAAACGGAGGCTTGGCCTGTGAGGGTTTTATTTCCCCGTAACGGGTATAAATCGTACCCCACCCACCCCAGGATCGCTCCCGCTTTCGCAGGTGTCGAGGCGCAGCAGATTCAACACAAAGCCGTGAACCAACACCTGGACGCAGGGAGGCTGGGGCGCACTGGGGGAGGAGGCGAGGCCGGCCGTGGCTGGCGCGCCCTCGCCCGGGGTGACTGCGGCGGGAAGTCTCTGGAAGGTGCGGCCGCGGAGGGAGGAGAGCCGGGCGGCGGCCGGGCGGAGGCGGCGGTCGGGTCGTGCCGGCTCGCACATAAACAAAGAACCCGGCGCGGCCGAGCCCCGCCGCGCAGGCGCCGTCGCCGCCGGACGGCTCGCCGCGCCAGGCCCGGGGCTGCAGGAGGTCTGCGGCGCGGCCGCCGGCCACTCACCAAGACGCGCTTGAAGAGGTTGCTCTCCTTGGGTGGCAGCTGCACGTTCGGCATCGCGGCCGGCGGGGAGGCTGGGCGCCCGCGCGCTCCGTTCCGTGGGATGGGCACTGGGACAAGCTGCAGCTAAGAGTTGGGCTGCGGGCGACGGATCAGTTCATTGGCCTGGAGCTGGGGCTGGGCAGCCTGGGCAGGGCTGGCGGGCAGGGTTGTCATGGAAAAAGAAAGCTGTTTGGGCAGGATCCCCGGAGCTGCAGCCTGGCTTTGGGGGCAGCGGCGGTGGCTCCCGCGCGCGACAAGATGGCAGCCAGGGCCCGCCCCCCTCGACCGACGCGGCTTGCGCATGCGCGGGGCGCCCGGCCGCGAGGAGCGCGGAGGCGTGTGTCGGGCGGTCGCTTCTGTCACCAGCACGTCGGCCCCGAGTGAGTCTCGTGCACCGTACCCCCTCATAAGTCGCTGCCTTGTATTGGGCTCTGCTTGTTGGGCTTGTGGTACAAGATAGTGTTAGTTATATCAGAGTCTGACTTTCTTGATTTCTCTCCGCTCAGGAATTTGAACAGTGCTCGACTCAAAAGTACATTTCTTGATGTAG
Organism: Camelus bactrianus; assembly: GCF_048773025.1. Taxonomy (NCBI): domain Eukaryota; kingdom Metazoa; phylum Chordata; class Mammalia; order Artiodactyla; family Camelidae; genus Camelus; species Camelus bactrianus. The sequence continues at coordinate 21,115,460 of NC_133552.1, forward strand.
AACGAACTTGTTTTCCTACATTACCCCTTCGACTTAGATTTCGAGAGAAGCCTTTTCTTTCATGGCAGACCAAAGACGTATTCACCGGACTTGGGCAGGACTTGAAACCGGGAAATGTGAAAGCACGTTTGAAGTGTCAGAAAAAAAGTATTCTCATCAGTTTAGAACACCTAGCATTGTAATTGAGAATTATGGTGGTTTTATGGGGCTGCTGATTCTCTCAGCCTACCTACTCTTTCTCCTTAAACGGCTCCACTTTATAAAAGCCATTTGATGATAGAAACAGGATTCAAACCCAGGCTCTTCCAACTCTGGGGCACTCTTTGCCGTATATAAAAAGCAGCATATTGACAAAAATATGTGAGTCTAGAAAGACAAATATAGTTGACAAGAATAGCTATACATACCGTGTAAGTTTAGTATTAAGGAATATGTAAATATTAGGTACATAAACTTATTGATACATGTCGTGGATCTTCATTTATGCATATTTGTGAGACTGCAGGGTAATTGGTGTATAGTTGCATTTAATGGGCTGTAGTCAGAGCCAGGTTGGGCTCACTTTATTTTTTTCTTCCCTATAGCCTGAGTTGATTGGTGATGGGAGAAAGTATCTCAGAGTCTTTTAAATAGGGAAGGAACTGTTATTAAAGGAGATGGGGAGGTCGGGGGGAGGGGAGGTATATAGTTCAGTGGTAGAATGCCTGCTTAGCATGCACAAGGTCCTGGGTTCATCCCCAGTACCATTAAATAAATAAATTTAATTACCAACCCCCTACCCCCACCAAAAAAAAAAAAAGGGAAGGTCCAGAACCGCTTATGTGTTCTGGACAGAAACTAGGCTCCCCAAGCCTTTAGGAAGTAGACAAGGAAGGCTAGGTGGGAAACTTGGCTGAGTGGCACCTGAGGTCTTAGTCTCCTTGACACCTAGCAGGGAAGGGCAGAGGAATGGGCTCACAGCATCCTCAGACCCAACCACTCCCATAGTCCTACCCACTGTTCACCGTGGCATTTCGGATTCCTGAAAATTCTTCGGCTCCCAATTAATCTACATGCTTGGGAAGAGCTGAAGTTCCAGTGCTGCAGTCAGGTTATCCATTGATTCTCCCCAAGCTGGAGGACCTGGACTTTTCTGGAACGTACCTCAACCAGCTCAAGCCACTCAGCCTCACCTCTAGACCAATTTCAAAATGACAAATTGAAAAAAAAAAAAATAGAAGAGGGGAACCTAGCATAGTACCAAATGTAAATGAGACAAGTTATGTTTATCTTTTATGAAAGTTTCCCGTAGGCATAGTCGAGCCTAATTTATGACAGATCATTACCTGTCCCCACTCTCTCTGGTGGCTGCTAGATCTCCACCGTGGCTCTCTCCTGCCCCTAAATCGGGCAGGTGCTTCTGGTTCTTCATTTGCAGTCTGCAGCTTCCCACCCACTGCTAAATATCCCCCAACCACAGTCTCCCCAGCATCTCCCAGGAAGGCAAAGGAAATCTGCGATCGCAGACACTGAGAAGTGGGTAGCTATAAATACTGGTATTTAGTATTTCCCTCATCTGTCTTTCACACACTGCGATAAGTGATGCAGGAATACCTCGGTTGTCTACACTAGGATGGGGGTGAGGGGAGAGGTAGGGGGAATTGAAAGGAATGTCAATAGCTGCTGGTTGTTGTCACCCTGAACCTTGGAGTGTCTAAAAGATACCATGCAAGCACAGTCAGAGAGGCAGGATTAGCTGTGGCTATACTTTTATTACTGACTTCCTGTTTAGTCTGGAGCAAATCTTATTTCCACCTTTCAACAGAAAATGGGGTTATGATAACATTATTGTAATCTTTCACAGCGGGGTTATGTGAATGTAGTGCTTAGTCATTTCTAAGCCCATAGGAAAAAACAAACGCATTGTAAATATGAACTTCGCTGTCCCTCGGGAAGAATGCTGAAGCCCCGGGGGGCCACCACCCAGATGTTCTCTCCTGGTGCTTCAGGCAGGGTGCACCTCCTTTGGAATCCTGCACTCAGTAAAATCATGGTAGCGGCACCTGTAAAGACCTGAACAGTCCCAAAGCACTTTTTACATACAGGATATGCGCCATTGGTTCTCCCGCAAAGCCTAGTAGAGCCAGGGAGAAAAGAATCTAGAAAAGGATGTTCCCCACCCCACCTACATAGCATATCTTACAAAGCCAGCTGACAGGGTAAAATCAAGTCATTTGCTGCTATTGTCACCACCAACTGAACCACGTAATTAAAGGCTGATGGAAAAGAACTCATCAGATTGCGAAACATTTCTCTCTCTTCTCCCTTCTCTGCTCTTGTTTCAGAAGCAAGGGCACTTCATTCCTCCCTGGGAGTGCTGGATTCCACCTCCTTTGGCTTTTCCTAAACTTTTACTCATTGGTTACTCCTCCCCACTGTTTGCATTTTCTCTCTCCTGGTGTTTATATTCTCTGGGAAGAGGCAGACAAACACAGAAAGAAACAAGAAATTCCTTCCAGACTGTGGTAAGTCCTGGGGAGGAAATAAAATAAGGTCAAGTGAGGGCAACGGGGGTTGAGGACTGAACTATATACTTTACTATTTCTACCACTTGAGCTATACCCTCCCCACTGAGAACTACATACTTTAAACCAGGTGCTCAGGAATGATCTAGAACAGCCTCTGGAGAGGTGATGCTGTGAACAGAGATGGAAAGGATGAGAAGGGAACCATCCAGGTAAGAAGCTGGGACAGCACATTTCAGAGTAGGGGACACGCCCTAATACAGTAACATGATGGGCATGGTCAGGTAAGAACTGCAGGGTCAAGGAGGTGCGCGGAGGGTCACGGGGAGAGGGAAGTTGTGCACAGTTCAGTCGAAACCGTAGGGCCAGTTTGTCCAGGGCTTGCCATCTCAGGCAATGTGGTTTGGTTTAGTCTTCTAAATTCAATGGGAATCTATTGAAGCATTTTAAGCAGGAAAGTAACGTGATCTGATTTATTTTTTTAAAAGGTCACTCTGAAAGAGAAAATGGGGTTTCTTCTTGGAAAGTGGCAGTCCTAATCTAATCCTCTTTAAGATTTGGCTTCTGCCCTTTTTGAAAATGGTCTCTGAAATATCACCCAATTCATTTGTTCTGTACTTTGTTACAAGACTATCCGTTACACTGTAACTAACAAAAATATCTGTGGCCAAATCCAAAGATTGTTTTCAGTCCACAGTTTCCTTAACCTCCTTATTTCACACAGTGGGCCACCACGTCCTTGACTTTTTCTGCCTTAGGTCACCAAGACCCAGCAGAATCTTGGATTTCTTCTTGTCCCTCCTCTTAGTCCTTCTCTGGGTCCTCCATCATCTCCTCTTCCTTCTAAATGTTGATTGTCCAGACAGTTCAGCTTTTCTTCTTCAACAACCACAATGAAACATGTTCATTGAGCACCTGCTACTCATCAGCAAAATGGAATGAAATCTCCTGCTTCCATAGCCTCCATTAGTAACAGCAGATTACAAATCTGTCTCCAGTTTCAAGCCCTCTTTGGTCTCTTCACCTGCATGTCCACTTCTTTGTTAAACATCTCCATCTAGATGTCTTATTAGCATTTTCTACTTGAATAGTAAAAATAAAATATAACATCTTCCCATCAAACCAGTCCAAGTCCTGACTCCTCTATTTTTGTTAATGACACCACTCTTGTAGTTACAATTTTCTGATCAACTTTGACTCCTCTTTATTATTTCCCACATCCAAGTTGCCTAGTCCTTTAGATTCTAGATCCATCACATTTCTCCCTTTTCTCCCCTGCTTTCTATTCCAACTCTACCTTAAAATTAAATATTGCAGAAACTAATCACCTCTTAACTCTACTTTCAGGCTCTCTCCTCTCCACTTTTTCTTTCTTTCTTTTTTTAATGGAGGTGCTGGAGATTGAACCCAGAACCTCGTGCATGGCAAGCATGCATTCTACCACTGAGCTATACCCTCCTCGGACCTCTCCATTTCATTTTGCGCGTTGTTCTAGATTTGTCTTTTCTATCCGAATTTTTAAACGGGTCACTTAGTGTATCAAAACTTTCAATGGCCCCTGACTGTATAGAACTCAGTCTCTTCTCAGATTTTTCTCTCCTAGAGCAGTGGAAACAGTGGGTACAGCAGGTCCAGTATTTTCTGAACTCCATACTTTTGCTAAACCTGATAGTTTTATGAGCTTGTTCTCCTATCAGCCTAATTTTTATCTTTTCCAGTCCTTCATCTCAAAGGCATTATCTTTCATAAGATCTTTCCAAGCCTGTTCAGTAGATCTGATCCAGTAGATCTGATCTCTTCTGTTAATTTACATAGCACTTTGTCCTTTTTTAATGCCTTTGTCTTACTCTGTTTTATGTTTTATAAATTGTCAATTGTTTGAAGACAGTGGTTCTCAACCTGGGCTGCACTTTTGTATAACCTAAGGAGCTTAAAAAACTGCTGATGTCTGAGTCCTGGCACACTGTGTATTCCCTGTGTTTTATGGTTGGTTCTCAAAAAATAAAAAATCTTTGTTGGATTAATCATCTTCCAGTAGGACATAGCATAGTACCTTATGGGCAGCATAGCATCAAAAACATATTTGTTAAATTGAACGGCAGTTGTTTTCACCTCCTCAAGGAAAGTAACTTATCATCTTCTGCCAAAGAGATTTCAAATTTGGAACTTGTATCTTGCACCCCAGAACTGTAAAACAAAGTGTGAATAATGAATTGATATAATACAAGGAAAGATTCAACAATATTATAAGAGATGTGATTGAGATTATATGGGAGTTTAAAGGAAGAACTGTGCTGAGGAGGATAAACTGGTCTATAAAAGATGCAGAGTGCTTGGCGCATAGTAGGTATTCAATAAGTACTGGTTTGGCAAAGATAATTTCAATGAATTGCACTTCAGGCAGAGGAATCAGTATTGTCAAGAAAAATTGTGAGATATTGAAATGATGGCAAAAAAGATTATAGAAACTCCTGCTAAGTTAACTGTTTTTCATTGCTTTTGAGCTATTTCACAACACTTTAAGATTGTAGACAACTGCTAACAATGCAAATGATTCTTGTCCCTAGAAATGCAAATTTGTATAACAGATGCAAATGATTATTGTCTTGTATATATATTGACCAATTTTTCATCTTTTTAAAATTTTATTTTTATTATTTTTTTTATTGAAGTATAGTCAGCTTACAATGTTGTGTAAATTTCTGGGGTACAGCATCAGTTCAGTCTTATGTATACGTACATATATTCATTTTCATATTCTTTTTCATTATAGGTTACTCTAAGATACTGAATATAGTTCTCTGCAGTTTTTCTTCTTTTAAATAAATTTGTTTCAGCATTCTTTATGGTGTATTTATGTTTTCTCTTGGGATTTTTGTTTAACAAATTATAACATCCCTCATTAATGAACGGTTAATTAATTAAAAATTTTGTTGTACGTTTGACAGTTGTACATTTCCTACTTGTACAAAAGTCATAATCTTACCTTTAAAAAATATCCTTTGGCAATATGAACAAAAAAGACAATTTTGAAAGTACGTTTTGGGGGAAATAAGGAGTTATCTGGCTGAGCTGCAATATGAGATTCTTGGAGGATGTCACAACAGAAGAAGGAGTCTGGAGATTGGAGTCAGATCATGGAGAGCTGGGAGAATGATATGCCAGTTACTGAGAGAGAAAGTATAGGAGGCAGAATCAAGGTCATAGTGCAGCCCAGCCTTCTTGGTTCAAATCCCTTTGGCCATTAGACTGTCCCTTGGGCACAATCTTGAGCAAGTCGTCTAGCCGTGCTGTGCCTCTGCAATTCATAGGGTTGTTGAGAAGACTGAGTGCATTAGTTAAATGTGAGACATTTAGAACACTACCTGGTAAAGAACAAATACTTGGTGAATGTTAACTACTATATTGTCACAGCTCACAGTTCTTTACCTGAAATGCTTGGACCAAATGTTTTCAAACTTCAGGTTATTTTGGATTTATAATGGTAAACACACATTTACGTTACATAGCACTCTCAGCAGAATCTGGGGTAGCTCTCTGTAATCCAACACATAAATATTTCTTCAGTAAAATATATGAATATTCATTCCTAGTGAAATAAATTCAGATATAAATGGCCTCACTTCAGACTCAGTTGGCTTACCTGCCAAACTTGTTAGGGCAGGTTTGCCCATCAAATGAGTTACAAAAAAAAAAAATCCTTCTGTTTCCAGAGATTTGGGGGAGGGCGGTAGGTAGATAATTAAATTTATTTATTTATTTGTTTGTTTTTTAATGGAGGTGCTGGGGATTGAACCCAGGACCTCATGAGTGCTAAGCACATGCTCCACCACTGAGCTATATCCTTCCCTCTAGTTTTCAGAGATTTTTGATTTTTGAATTGAAAATAAGCTTTTTCAGAACTTTGGGGATTTGAAAATTGCAGAGAATTGCTGTATTACTAAAAAGATAAGATTGAAATAGAATTTGGAAATCCTGGAAACTGCTCAGAAACAAAGCTTTTTTTTTTGCTTTGTTATTTATATATATATATATATTTTTTTTTTTTAATTGGAGTATAGTCAGTTTACAATGTTGTGTCAATTTCTGGTGTAAAGCATAATGTTTGAGTCATACATATATTCATTTTCATATTCTTTTTCATTATAGGTTACTACAAGATATTGAATGTAGTTTCTTGTGCTATACAGAAGAAACTTTTCTATTTTATATACAATAGTTTGTATCTGCAAATCTACCTCCCAGTTTATCCCTTCCCATCTTATTTTCCCCTTGTTACCATAAGTTTGTTTTCTATGTCTGTGAGTCTGTTTCTGTTTTGTAAATAAGTTCATTTGGGTCTTTTTTTTTTTTTTTTTTAAGATTCCACATATAGGTGATATCATATGGTATTTTTCTTTCTCTTTCTGGCTTACTTCTCTTAGAATGAATTTGCTCGCTTTTCCACTTTGGCAAAGTTTTCATTTTTTCTTTTAAAAATTTCAAAGCAAGGTCAACAAATAGTTGATGAGGAGAGGTTTCTCTTTGTAGAGGTTCCAGCTAAAAAATGAAGACAGAATGATAAAATAGCACTATTTTGCAACTCTAATGAAATAATGGGATCTACGAAATCAAGAGCTTCTAGTATTTTTAAAAGACACATCTAAATATTTTGCATATTCCTTTGTAAGTATCTAACCCACCTATGAAGTAGTTTTGCCAAAAACAAACAAACAAAAAAAATACCCAAAAAACAGTAAATCTGAGTCTGGTCAAGCTTCTAGACCAGTTTATAGGAAATACAAAAAACAAAGGAAGATGATAACACCACAACACAAGTGTAGAAAAATCTGGACTGTGGGAAACTCTTCAAGGCCAAAATTCTGGTTTCAACAAATACATTGCAAGTAAACAAAAAAGAAGGAGGAACATATAGATTAAAACAAACCAAATATATTACATAGCAACAAATTGCAATGTCCAGACCTTACTTGAATCTTGATATGAACAAACTGCCAAAAAAAAAAAAAAAAAAGAAAGAAAAAAAAATCTGACTCAGGGAAATTTGAACACTGACTAGATATTTGATAATATTAAGAAGTTATTTTTTAATTTTTTAGGGGTGACTATGTTTTGAAAGTCTTTATCTTCTGGAGCTACATACAAGATTATTTACAGATGAAAAGTTACGGTGTTTTGTATTTGCTTCAAATTAATCCACTGAGGGTGAAAGAGGGAGGGAGGAGGGCAAGTGAAACTCTGAGCTGATAATATTGAGAATTCATGATGGGTGCACAGGGGATCATTTTACTATTCTCAATTTTTTAACATGTTCAAAACATTTCTTAATAAACAGGGAAAAAATAAAAAGACATATCTAGACACACATGCACAGAGTATAGATTACAGTGGAGGATTTGGATCTAAGTTGGAAAGTAATGCTTATAAAGACATATGAAGACTACTGTTAGTAGAAAAAGCTGAACAAATTAAATGTATTGAAATGAAGGTTTGAAATGTATAATTCAAAACTGAAGTGTAATAATGTTTAGCCTGAAAGAAAAATATTTAGCCTGAAATTGAGGATGAAAAATGGAAGAGATGAAATTACCAAGAAGTTATAGGAGACAACACTAAACGAGCTTGTTAACAAAGTTGACTTCAACCTAGGCTAATACAAGTTTAAGGGAAGAAAAAGGAATTTCCAGGATCTACCCTTTGGTTTTTTTTTTTCTTTTTTCTTTTAAAGGTTTTTAGAGTAAAAGGAATACAGTGTAAGCTGACATTTCAAGTCTTGCTTACTAAACATCGTTTGACTGAAAATTATTTGTGATCTAGTTTCAATAACGCCAGCAGGTGGCGTGTTTCTTAGCTCTATTTTTTTAAAACTATGAAAAACTTGGGAACCAGTATGAATATATGAAAATAAGAAATGCTGCCTTTTCATTGTTTGTATTCTGCTTCTCTCAGGAAAAATTGTTTATAAGAATACAAATAGAATAATCTTTGTTTTTTTTTCTTTCTTTCCTGCCTTAGTGAGAGCTTGAATTGTGTATTAAATTGCTAAACAATTCCTGATTTCACTTTTTCTGTAGCAAAATATATCTAATTAAAATCCCAAACCAGGAGAATGGGTGTAGCTCAGTGGTAGAGCACAGGCTTAGCATGCACGGGGGTCCTGCGTTCAAACCCCAGCACCTCCATTAGAAAAATTAAAAAATGAAATCCAAAGCCATTGCCAGTCTTCACATTGTGAGGTGTCTCAAGATGTGATTAAGAGCCTAAACTCCGGGGAACCAGAAAGCCAGGTGCATCTTCATAGTGTGCTGCAAAACACAGTGTGTGTACACAGCGTGTTATATGGCTTGCGTGCTGGGATTTTATGTTGCTTTCAGTGCCACTGAAAATTTCCCAGATGGGACCAAAGGTTACAACTTAACCTGCCACAGCCTCTACACCCACTCTGGTCTAGCTCCATCCAGGTTGAAGAAACCCTGGTGCTTTTCTTCTCTCAAGGAAAGCCCTGAGTGGCCATTTTATTGATGTGAAATCCCTACAGAACCCAAATCAACCTTCTGTTAGTACTCCAGACACAAGAGTGTCCTCAGAACCTTTAAAACAATCTGGAGGTCACTGAGAAGAAGCTCAGTGAAAATCCTCATTCCCTACCCCTTTGGGTTTGGGGCTGATTTTGCTCTAAATGGAGCTGAAAAAATAGCCCCATGTATTTTGTTGTTTTAGCATGCTCCAAGTTGGAGGAGGGGTACACAGGTCATTTAGTTTCTGACAAAGAGATACCAAATTCCCAGTGCCCATTACCAATTCATCCAACAAAGAAACTATTCATAGTTGACTTTATTGCAAGGAAGATTTCAGACATGGTAGCTCTTGTTTCTAATTTAATCAAAATTCTATTCCCCCCCCGCCCCCACTGAATCCATCTCTTTTATTACTGTATCTGGAAACTTTTATCCCGTAATATCGCAGACTTTTTGGAAACAGAAGTTATTTAACCATAGAATGATTCAATAATAATAACTTCCATAAGGCTTTTCAATCAAACATGAAAGAATGTCTTTTTTTTCTTTTATAGCTTTCTTGTTTATAATACCCACCGTGCAACTTCAGGAAATTCATAATACTATAAAAAGGAAAACATTACCTATAATTCCACTGGACTTTTAAATATATGTGCATCGCATGTTTTTTAGATGGAATAGTTTGCTGAGTTTTTTAACATCCTCTTTCACTTCATAATATATTGTGAACATCTTTGTGTGCATATAATATAATTATAACCACATTACTTTCTTAGAAAATGAAGGAGGAAGTAATATTTTTAGTACCAAGCATAAATGGCTTCAGGGATTTTTTTTTTAATTGAGGAATAACATTCATAAAGTGTATAAAGTTTAGTGTATATCTCAATAATGTTTTACATATGTAAATACCATTGTCTGCTTGGGCTGCCATAACTAATAACAAAAAGATCACACCGAGTGGCTTAAACCACAGAGATTTATTTCTCACAGTTTTGGAGGTTGGAAAGTCCAAGATCCAGGTTATGGCAAGGTAGATTTCATTCTGAGGCCTCTTCTCTTGGCTTATAGGTGGCTTCCGTCTTGCTGTGTACACACATGACCTCTTTGTGCTTATAGGGTGAGACAGGGTGCTGAAAGAGATCTCACAAGCTTTCTGGTCTCTTCTTAGAAGGGCACTAATCCTATTAGATTAGGGTTCCAACTTCATGACCTCATTTAACCTTAATCGCCTTAAAGGCCCTATCTCAAGTAGGGTCCCAGTAGAAGTTAGCTTCAATGTACTGAATTTGGGAGAGATACAATTTAGCCCATAGCACTAAGTCTTATTTTTTAAGGAGAAGAAAGCTTTATATATACTACTTAATTTATAAATCTGCATGGATATATCAAATTAAAGAATTAAAAGATTTTGTTGGATAATTTAGGAGAATGACTTATGTGGGTTCTTTGGAATTTGTTCTCTACCAGAACATAAGCTCCATGAGGACAAAGAGTTTTGCTTTTTCTATTCATTGCTAAATTCTCATGTCTAGAACAGTAAGTAGTATATAACTGGTGCTCAATGTTTACTGAATGAATGACAATGTTTTCTTTCCTTTTCTCTGGAGGAGGAAGGCGGTAACAAAGCTTAGGAGCCATAGATCATTAGGACAGATTGCCTTGATTGAATCTCAACTCTATCACTTACTAGTTCTTTTCTTGGACAAGTTACTTAAACTGTCTGTGCCTTAGTTTTCTCTTCTGCAAAATGTGTAATTTAGGGTTGTTGTAAGGATTAAATTAATATGCTTAAACCATTTAGAATATGTTATAGGCAGCAGTAGATACCTTGAAATAGGTAATAACTGTTAGATATTTACATTTATGGCCAATTCTCCTTTTAATATATGTGATCATTACCTAAGAAAATATCCTGTGAAGTCAGGAAAATGGAATTCTTTTTGCCTTTGCTTTTCAGGAAGAAACTCTTTTCTTTTTTTTAACATTTTTTTATTGAGTAGTAGTCATTTTACAATGTTGTGTCAAATTCCAGTGTACAGCACAATTTTTCAGTTATACATGAACATGCATATATTCATTGTCACATTTTTTTTCACTGTGAGCTACCACGAGATCTTGTATATATTTCTCCGTGCTATACAGTATAATCTTGTTTATCTATTCTACATTTTGAATTCCCAGTCTGTCCCTTCCCACCTCCCGCCCCCAGGAAGAAACTCTTAAAGGTCAAATGACCTGTACATGTGATTGCCAAGGGCTATATCCCACTGGAATACTCAAACTAAGGCAATATGTTTGCATTTTCCTGGAATTTTTTTTATTATTTAGGGTTTTTTTGTATGTGTATATGTATATATATAATTGAAGTATAGTCAGTTTACAATGTTGTGTCAATTTCTGGTGTACAGCATAGTGATTCAGTCATACATGAACATACATATATTCCTTTTCATATTCTTTTTCACCATAAGTTACTACAAGATATTGAATGTAGTTCCCTGTGCTGTACAGTATGAACTTGTTTATCTATTCTATATATATATTAGTTAGTATCCACATTATTTAGGTTTTTTAATTCTTTACAGTGGTTTATATACTATGAATCTAAGTTGAACCCCAAAATTGTGTATATGCATTCAACAGCTATAAAATCACTAACCTATGGATATATCTAGTAACCCATCTTTTGAATCCCCATTATGATTTTTAAAAACACGAATTTATAGTCCCAATTAATCATAAGGTACTTTCTTAGGCAATGGCAGCTGAAAGTATAGCTATTAACATGCAAAACACAAAACCCTCTAAATTTTTGAATGATGAAAAGCGATCCTTATGTAAAAAAGAATCAGGAATCCCTGCTCTAGTGTCTCCTTATATGAGGAAATTCTCCTGTATCTTGATCTCTTAATCAGAATTGTAGAGATTCTCCCTTCTGGTCTTGCCTGAAACTGTGAAAACCAAAGCTCCACCTTTGGCTTAGGGGGTTGGGGGCGGGGCGCCTGTACGAGGTAAACTACAACTCCCAGGATTCCTTGGTGGGCGTTCCTGGGAGTTGTGGTTCATTCTACACTCGGGCACCGGCACCCCCGCAACTCCCCGGCCCGCGTTGCAACCACATCCTGGGCTCGGACTCTGGGTAAGTACACTGCGTCGGCGCCTCGTGGGCACTTTTCTCGCGTTGTCATTTTTCTCTTTTTGTTACGCACACTCAAGGACTCCAACTCGGGAGAAGAGTCCAGATGGAGGAGAAGGCGGGATCAAGTGTCAACCCGGAAGGAGTGAACCCGGAAGTGAAAGTGGTCCGGTGGTTGTCGGGCTGAAATGTAGTGGATCACAGAGGGTTCCGACCTCAGTAAGGAAACCTAACGTCCTTTTTTTCTTCCTGTTCTTCTTCGTCTTTTTTTTTTTTTTTTTTCTTTAAGGTACTCACAATTCATTTCTCTCTTCTTATCTTTTAAAAGTCTTTTTTCTTTCTCCAGCTCTTTCCCCCCATGGTGCCTCGCTATGGGATCGCTCCTTATGCCGATTTACACAGTGAGGCTTACACGTGCTGCTCTGGTGCGGGGTCAGTGCCACTTCTGACTTGCCGACGCTGAGAGTCGTTCCTAGAGTATCAGAGTAATCCAGTTACTGTGCTGTGTGATGGGGAAGACTTGCTGTTCTCAGGTATAGATAACCCTAGAAAGTAAATGTCTTCGGTTTTATTTAACATTGAGGTTCGTGACCTTGAGAGTTACTCATTCTACTAACTGTCCCTAAAATGGAAATTTAGTTAAAAGTGTTCTAACAAAAATCTTTTAGGCATTTTTTTGTTGTTCTGACATTTTTCAAATGGACACTCCTCTTGTGATGGGTTTGAGACTAGATGTGAAAGACACACGGAAACTCCTGCTGGAGGTCTGTAACATTTGTGGCTACTGGGCATTGGTGCACTCTTCTGCAGTCCTCGTCCGAATGTGATTCATTATGTTAAATTTCATTAGTAGAACTCTGCAAACTTTGAATATTTGAAGAGTCCATTTTGAATATTTTATTTCCTAGGAGATAATGATATCCAAGTTAGCAGACTTATAATGACCACATGAGCTAATAAATGAATGCACCTACCATAGTAGGAACACTGGAGACAATAAAGGTTGATTCTGATCAATTCTGACCCTTATTTCAACTTTGAACCTCAGGATTTTAGGGGCAAAGTATTTTTCTTAGAACGCTTTATCTTTTCACTTTCTTACTCAAAACCATTGTGTATGTGTGTTGTATCTTTTGATTATCTCTGTTAGAGGGACGGAGAACAGATAATTATTGTACACAGCCAATTTCACCTAACTTGTAATTTCTTAAAGTAATTTTTTCCTGATTGTAAAAGTAATATGTGCTGTATGCATAGAAAACTTGGAAAATGAAAAAGTAGGGGGAAAAAAAGAAAGCAAGCAAAAGTCTCCATAATCCCACAACTAGAGATCATTTTATTAACATTTTGGTGTGTTTCTTTTTTAAAAAATAAGGATCTTCCAATAGAATTTATGATGGGATTACGTCTTCATAAACCTATGTATTCCATATACTGTAGAAAAATTTGAAAACCTAATTGAGATTATGTTGTTTTCACTCCTGCTTTTTTCATTTAATATTATGATTTTTTTCCTTTTCATTGGATTTTATACTTAGTCATTAATAAAGTTTTATTTCTTTAGAATCTCAGCTAAAAGGGATGCACCTGTGAAGAGTGATTGCATAATTGGGAATGAAAAACCCTAGTCTCTATCCGACCCAATGAATAATCGTGATTAAGTTACTTGACTTCCTTGGACATCCAGATGCCTAATGTTAAAGAATTAGACAAGAAAATAGTTAATATTTCCTTCAAATTTTAGAAATCTATTAATATATGAGCCACCTAAAGTTTACATGATTATTTCTTACTTTACAGGTGCCTGTTTACACATTCAATTCTAGGTTCTTGATGCTTTCTAGGAAATAACTAATTTAACCCAGTCTATTGACATATTTATCAATTACACTCCTACTCATTTGTCCTAGTTAATTATATATGCTGAGTGGGTGGGAAAAAATGCTATCTTTGTTTATTTTAATATACTTAGAGGCTTGGAGAATTGTTTTCTTTTTGTGGGTTATTGAATTTTGAACTATTTGGAGCTGGCTGAGACAGTGAGCTGAGCAAGATTTCTTGAGGCTTCTCCAGCTTTTATATCCGTGGAGTTGATTTTTTTCAGATTGTGTTTCTTTTGTTTCAGATGCTGAGATGAATCGTCACCTGTATGTTTGGCTTTTTAGACATCCACCTCTTAATGGTCACCGCCAATGCCACGTCCCTCCCCATTCTCATCAGTTTACACAGATACATCTTGATACAAGGCTGTGGGTTTTCAGACGAAACAGGAGTCACACTGTCCATCATCTGTTAAATAAGAATTGGTCCAGGAGATACTGTCGTCAAGATACTAGGTTGCTTTGGAAGCATAAAGCACTACAGAAATACATGGAGGACCTGAGTAAGGAGTACCAAACACTTGATCATTGTCTGCAGCTTATCTCTGCAAGTGAAGGGGATCGAAGGTCCTTGAATCGACGGCATGCTGAGCTGGCACCACTTGCGGCCATTTACAAAGAAATCCAGGAGGCTGAACAAGCCATTGAAGAATTAGAATCAATGTGTAAAAGTAGGTAAAAGATATGTGTGTGTACAAGTACAGGATTGATTTTCTAAGTTAAAGCTTTATTGAACTCAGTCTTTTAACAAACCTACAAGTTATAAGCCCCACACTTGAAAAGGACAGAACTCTGTACTCTGGGTGTTTGAAGTATTTCAGCTACTAAAGAGCAACTGCTAAGAGACTGAGCTCTTCATGGTACTTGCCAAGAAGCTCTAAGGGTCTGGGAAACTTGAATATGCACCTTTTCAGAAGCTTTAATTAGCACTGAATAGATCTTTATCAAGTATTGTCCTAAGTGCTGCAGACCGAGGACACAAAAATACAGTTCGTACCCCCATCAAAAGGCTAATATGGTCTGGATATTATTTTTTCCACCCCAAAAAGAAACCCTGCTTTAGCCATCTCATCCCAATTCCCTCATCCCTACCAGCCCTAGACAACCACCAATTTACCTTCTGTCTCTGTAGCGTTACTTATTTCAGGCATTTTACATAGGTGGAATCATATATACCCTTTGTGACTGACCTTCTTTCACTTAGCATAATATTTTTAAAGTTCACCTATGTCATAGCATGTTTCTGTACTTCATCTCTTTTTATTGCTGAATTATGTCCCATTGCATAGATATACCACATTTTATTTATCCATCCATCAGTTGTTAGATATTGTTTCCACTTCTTTGGTTATTATGAACAATGCTGTTTTGAACATTTGTGTACAAGTTTTTGTGTGGACATAGATTGCTGAGTTGTATGGTAGCTCTATGTTTAACCTTTTGTGGAACTGCAGACTGATTTTCTAAAGTGTCTGTATCATTTTACATTCTATCACCAGCATATGAGGGTTCGAGTTTTTCCACATCCTCACCAACTCTTATTATCTGCCCTTTTGATTTTAGCAATCCTAGTGGGTATGAGGTGGTTTTGATTTGCATTTCCCTGAATGTCTTTTCACCTGCCCATTGGCCGTTTTATATCATCTTTGGATAAATGATTGTTTAGATCCTTTGCCCATTTTTCAGTTGAGCTGTCTTTTCATTTTATTTTGTTCTTTTTTTTTTAATGAGCTGTCTTTTTATTAGTTATAAGAGTTCTTTATATTATAGATACAAGTTCCTTATCAGATGTATGATTTGCCAAAATGTTCTCCCATTCTGTGGGTTGTCCTTTGAAGCACCACAGTTTTTAATTTTGATGAAGTTAAATTTATCTTTTTTTCTCTTGTTACTTGTGTTTTGGTGTCATGTCTAAGAAACTATTGTATAATCTACAGGCCACAAATGTTAACATCTGTTTTTCCTTCCAGGAGTTATATTTTTAGCCTTTACATTTAGATCTTTGATGTATTTGAGTTAATTTTGCATAATTGCCTTAACAGATTTTTTTCTTTTATGAAAAATCTCTAAGATATACAGAAATTGAGAAAAAAGTATAGTGGACTAACTTGGGGTTCATTGTTTCTCCAGATTCTGCTATTGGCCTTACAGATGTTAAGCAGCATAGAGGCCAGTCACAGTTATGCCTGTAAAGTCCTGGATGTCCAAAGCCTTACCTTTTCCCGCCTTCTGTTAGTGGCCCCATGAGGCTTTCACCCACATTAATGAGGATTATTTTTTCTCTCCTGATTAATGCCACTCAAATTTGGAGTTAATTAGTTTTGGGAAAGTTGCTTGCACATTATAGGAGCTTACTAGATGCTTTCTCAATTAAATTGACATAACCTCTTTCAGGTATGGTTGTATCATGTGTATTATTAGTAGGTTGGATTAGATTGTTTCTAAAGCTTTAGCTACAATTCTGTCGTTCCATATAATGATGATAATGGCTGTATTTACTTAGTCTTAGTATGCACCAGGCACTACGTATTTTACAAATATCTCATTTGAATCTTCACAATAACCTTGTGAGGTAGGCGTGATTATTAATAATCCCCATTTTATAGCTGAAGAAACTAAGAGGTTAAAATGCCAAAAGCTGCTTTGCCAATCATTAGAGGAGCAAGGATTTGAACCCAATCAGTGAGATTCCACAGCCCCTGCTCTTATCCACTGCACAGTGTTCCGAAGTCCTTCTGTTCTTTCCACTAGCTTACATCTTCATTATATCTCAGTCATAGATGATTACAATAAAGTCCTAACTTGTGGTCTCGCTTCCAGGCTTTCCTAGTCCAAGTATGACTTTAATTATATTACTCCCCTGCTCAAAACTTCCCCTAGCTCCCATTGCCTATAAATATAGATTACTTGGTTTGGCATTTTAGAGCCTCTGCAGAGCGAGCCCCCTTCTCTCTGTGTAGTATATTAATTCCCTTTGTATATTCTACCTTTCAACCCAAATAGGCAACTTGCCATTCCCTGAATATACTCAGGCCATCCCACGTCTGTGTCTTTAATCATGTTAACCCATCAGTTTCACCTTCTTAAAGGTCAGTCTGCTTACAAAGTATGGCTTGGATATCATATTTTGAATTGGCTTCACTCCCCTCTGTAAAACAAGTCTGATTACCTTTCTCTGTTTCATATTCTGATCCGTTATATAACTGTTTTAACTTTGGTCCCTTCCCCCAAGTTGTCTGTTCATTAAGTACAGGGTCTGTCTCTTACTTGTTTATCTCCTGCAGCACCAAACGTAGGATATAATAGACACTTGAATCTGTTGATACAATGAAATTAAATTAGGCTGGATTTTACAGTTAAGGAAATAATAAGAGGCCACAAAAATAATTTTGTATGATGGCAAATCAAGGTTTTTCCAATACCTTTGACCCAGCAGATATCTACATTGATTGATGTCAGCCTGGTTCCCATTTGAGGCTTATATGCACAAGGTGAGGCCAGTAGGTCGTTATAATTCTGCAACAGATGATTCATAATTAGAATGTAGTTCAGATGGCACCTTGTTTAGGAACCTTTCTTAAAGGTTGAAGTCTGGCTTAGACCACTCTTTGTGCCTTTGTGGCACTGCCCTCACCACATACTGTAATCGTGTGTGTGTGTCTGTCTGTCTTTCCCACCAGACTGAGCCACTTAAGACCTGAACCATGTTTTATCCATCCTTCTGTCCCCAGCAACTAGCAGAGTATTTAGCACATAGCAAGTGTTACATGTTGAAAGCAGGAATGAGTCATAGAATCCCACTGGACCCCGATGACTTCCACGACTGGAGAAGAATGTTGAAGAGCCTTCTCTCCTTTAGAATTACTCTTCATTTCTATTTTCTTCTTTATTATTAAGCATCAAAAATTTCTACCTCATTTAGCAGGTATCACCACTGACCAATGGAGTCTCTAGGCAGCTAAAGCAGTGGAGTCAAAGGTTTTGGGATCTACCATGCTTGGCCACTCTCTCATTGATAGCTTGGTGTGTGAGTTCCATGATTTAACTTCTTGCTTTGAAATGATGTGAAAAGGACCATTGTTTCCATAAAGCAGAGTTTACAAAGATGTGGGGGTTTTTTTGACCCACATGGTGTTTTTAAAAAATATTTACTAGGTATGAACATTTCAAAAGATTTCAAAATTTCAAGAGTTCTTATTTCCAACTTCTCTTGAAAAAAATGGAGGTTCTAGCCATGCTGGTCTACTCACAGTGTGCTGAGTAATGGCTGCCACCTTTAGACAAAAAATGGTCACTCCACTTTAAAATGTAGCTTATTTGGGTTTGTATTTAATTAGTCAGTCCCTTTTAAAACCTGTTTGATTAATCACTGATTTCTGTGATTACTTATAGACATTCAAATCACAAGCTCTTTGGGGCAAGGTTGTACTTCTTTTCATGATGAGTTTTTGAGACATACTTAGCAAATACTTGTTAATTGATGTTCTCTAACTATTCTGTTCTTTTGTATAATCCCTTGCCTTTAAACTGAAATAAAACCTAGTAGGTAGAAATTAGGCAGCTATTTAAATACGTTTACCATTATTTCTGTTGATGGTTTTGTAGGTTTATATAAGCAAGATGAAAAGCAGTTAAAAGAACTTGCATTAGAAGAGAGGCAAACCATTGCTCAGAAAATCAACGTGTTATACAGTGAGGTATGTTTTAAGAGGTAAACTGATCTCAATAGTGTTGATATGAAGGAATACTATTCTCACTAGACTAACTGCTTGGAGTACTCTCCAAACATCAGTTTATTTATTCTCCTGTGATAATTGATAATGTTGAGTTTAGTGCTATAATTTAGTACAGAATGATATTGAAGAGATTGTGATGTCAAAGAAGAAAACACCACCCACACCCCTATACGAAAATATTCCAAAGCTGAATCTATTAACTTCCCAGGCAAGGGAATACATGCTAGTGAGGAAATCTAGTTCAACATGGGGAAAGGGTTGGCGGGGAGCAGTTAAGTCTTAGAAACAGGGAGTGGTTCATGATGATTGGGTTAAGGGTTGAAAATTTGCATTCTGGATAGAATGGAATGAATCCAAGGGTATAGAGACTGGGTTAATACAAGTCTTCATAGCTCAAAGGATGATTTGTCTAAAAGATAATAAAAATACAGTGCTATGTACCATGTTCCCCTTTGTCATATCTGCCATCTTCCTACTTTCAGTCTTTCCTACTCAGAATCCAGAGGGGCTATGGATTCAAAAAGAGGAGTTTTTTGAGGGGCTGAGGAGGATGAGGTGGAGATATCAGATATTTTCTTCACCAATTTAGACAGCTAGTCAAAAGCATATGTAAGATGTCTGACCCTTAGTCTAACAGTCTCTCCCACAGGCTGTAGCATTTCTAGCAGAGGTGGACTGTTTCAGAAATTGTCAGTAGGGAGAGTCGTGACACGTCGGTACTTTCAGTTTGATTTGAAAGACCTTTTAGTAATGATGAAGATAAAGTTGCTTCCCTTTTTTTCCTAAGAGGAAAGTTGGTTACTTTCTTTATTAGAATGCTCTTTTTTTCTCTTGTCACATTGAGAAACTATTCAAGCCTTATCTTGGGAGTCCTCAATATACTCTTTATTTATTTATTTGGAGAGGGGAAGTAATTAGGTTTGTTTGCTTATTTAATGGAGGTACTGGGGATTGAACCGAGGATCTCATGCATGCCAAGCACGTGGTCTACCACTGAGCTATACCCTCGCCCCCCCCAATATACTCTCTAAACAGCAGCTCCACTAAGAAGACAGGGCATGGGCCTGGTGCCCTGTCATCTACAGGAGAGAATGTATGATCATATGTAAAAAATCCTCATTTTCTCCAAATGAAGACAACCAAAGCTTACTTCTTTCATTGGATGAAGGAAGCTACTGTTCAGGACTAATAAGAAGCAAAACCCAAAGAAAATTGAATGAAACACTGGACTTTGATCTAAATGTCTGCATTTTAGAAAATTAAGATAATATGATAACATTGTAGAACGTATCCCCCAACAAGTGAATTCATTGTAAACGTGAATTGCTTACTTATTTTAGGCCTAATTAGGTCTACTTATTAAAGCATTTTAGGACTAGACCTCTTTGGGATGCTATGTGATTTTGTTAATTACTGGTATTTTTTTTAATATTTGGGGGTCTTTTATCTAAGTTCAAGTAATAACAGTATACCATGGAAAATATGCACACTAATACTGTTTTTTTCCCCCTTTTCCAGCTTTTCCAGAGTCTAGTGCCAAAGGAGAAATGTGACAAAAATGATGTTATTTTAGAGGTGACATCTGGAAGAACTACTGGAGGTCAATAAAATAATTTTTTGTAAATGATGTTTGTTTAAAAATACTTAAACATTACCTTGATTTGACACTGTAACTTTAAATATTTGTTAAATGTTTTTCACTTTGGATATAGTCCCCAGCTCCTAAGGGGCTTGTACTGAAGGATGACACTCTTAGAAATTTGTGCTGATTGAATATTTTTGTATTTTCCTCTTAGGTGATATCTGCCAACAGTTTACCCGGGAAATATTTGATATGTACCAGAATTATTCAAGCTATAAACACTGGACATTTGAACTTCTGAATTATACACCAGCTGATTATGGTAGGCGTATCTGAGGGTTTTGTCCATAGAGGATGCTGAAAATTATTTTTCCTCTGATCTTGATTAGAACCACATTGTCCCATTTTTTAAAACATTTGATTTGTATCTACTAAATACTGTGACGTAGGCTTATCAGTCCCAGTGGCTTACTATAGTAGAATTCTTAACTGGGAGGAGAGAGTGGGAGGGAGGGGAGCATCTCCTAGAAGGAGTATCTGAGTTGGAGAACTTTCCCTGTGGAGGATGGATATGTGCCTTGCCTGGAAAATCATTGCTCTGTTGTTCAAAGCCAAGATGTATTAAGGTTTTTACTCTAAAGTATTAATGGTGTGTTAAATGTTTATGGGAATACAGAAAAGGTTAGTCACATGTCTTTATTTTCAAGAAGCTCCCACTCTAATTGGACTGATAAAAACTTATACAACATAAACAGCTACAAATAATGCAAGCCTTTAAACTTTTACGTGCTCGAGTGTGTTAAATCAGAACACCTGATAGTAATTCTCTTTTTGGTTCCATTCTTTTACTCTATTTGGAAGTTTTTGTCTCCTTGGTTACATAAAGATACACTGTAGTAGACACAGGGGTCATGAATTATAATGCAGAGACTGTCAAAGTGGGGAAAGAGGATTAATGTAAGTTAAACAATCAAGGGAAATGGAAACCAGTGTAGAGCATAAGGAAGTCTGTGCTCGGTACAGATTTGAAATACAGCCAGTGGTCAGGAAAGGGAATACCAGTGAGAGAAGAGGGAAGGGGTAACCTGAACAACAGCCTGGTGGTGGGAAAGACCTTGCTGTGTGTGTAGAAGTGAGGAAGCCAGTGAACCCAGAGCATATTTGTGATAAGAAGTAAAAGGAAATAGGTTTGAGTAGATGTTGAACGGCTGTGAAAGCTGAACAGGCCTTGATTGTTAGGGAGCCATTGGAGATTTGTTAATAAAAATATGATTTGATAAACATATTTTTTAAGAGGATATATATTTTAAGAGGATTATTTTGACAACAGTGTGAAGGGTTGATTGAAGAGGCTAGATTCAAGGCAGACTGCAGAGAGGCTGTTGGAGTAATCCAGGTATGACTGAGAGTTAGAATTGGGAGTTGGGAGACAGGTGAGAGACCTTCAGAGGAAAAATGAGCAAAATTTGGCAACCGACAAGAGGAGCTATTCCTTTCCCACTGTGTCCTGTGTGCAGTGTAGGGTATTAGATCCTCACAACCCTGGGATTTGGATATTATCAATCCCATTTTACAGATGAAGATCTAGGTTCAGAGAGTAAGTCGTTAATCCAAGATCACACAGTAAGTAATGGCAAGCCTGGAGTTAAATTTAAGGCTGTCTGATTCAGAACCACACTGCATCCCATCTGTCTACGAGCCCCAGGGAGATGAGCCCCAGGGATCTAGTCTTTCTAGCTGGGAAGATTGCGATAGTCATTCATGCCATCAGATGGAATAGAAATTGGAAGGCAGAGTCCATTGGGGAAGAATAATGCTAGTGGCTTTTGAATTATTATGTGTGTTATTAGAGTGAGCATCCCTTGAGAAATAGCCAGTAAATGCTGAAGTTATGTAACCAGAGCTTTGGCAAGAGAATAGAATTGAGAGTTACTTGATAGCTGTTCGCACAGAGATAATGTCTGATACTGAGAATAAGTGAGGGAGAGTTCATAGAGAGGGAACATTCAGGACACTAAACCTTGGAGAATGGCCACATTTAGAAAGATAGACTCGTTGGCAAAAGAGAAAGAAGAGTCAGATAAGCAGGAAAAAGGGTGAGGCCAGTATAATATTGTGGAAGCAGGAGAGGAGAGAGACAAGAATATAAACAGAAGCAGCAGCATTATGAGAGAATAGTCAGAAATGTCATCTCTGCAATGTGTATTTTGAATTCAACTTTCAATAATGAAAGGAGATGAATTTAATAACAGGAAGAGTGATTCTGAACCAGGCGTGCAGAGCAGCCTAAACAAGAGTTGGGAAACCTTTCTCTTAGATACACTGATAAGTGAGAAAGAAATTATACAGTTAGACCATCACTGAGTTACAACTCCTGTAGTGCATTAAGCATCAAAGACTGTCAAAGCGGGAATGGTATAGCTCAGTGGTAGAGCGCATGCCTAGCATGCGTGAGGTCCTGGGTTCGATCCCCAGCACCTCCAGGAAAAGTAACTAAGTAAACCTAATTACCTCTCCCTGCAAAAAACAAACAAAAGACTGTCAACACCATAAAAAAGAGAGCCCACCAGACATTATGTGTCTTCTGTAGTCTTGCCAAGGAGCTCAAGCTGGCAATCCAGTTTCTGGATCCAGCTGCCCAATGGCAGGCAGTACAGAGGGCAGAGGAACAAGTTGAATGGCACCAAGAGTATGCAATCAGGGAGACCAGACCGTGGGAAATTTCTGTGGGTCAACAGTCCTGGTTTCTCAACAGATAATTGAAGGAAACAAACGAGATGGATGATGAACTTACAGATTGAGAGGTTTGAAAGACATATCAATTTTTTTAAATGGACCAGATTAAACTGTAGTACCTAGGGCAGCACATTAGTTAGTGAAATTATAATGAAGAAGGGAATAAAAGGGTAATGGTTACTCATGAGAAAGAGGGGATTGTAACTAGGAAGGAGCAGATGGGAGGGCCTTCAGGGTGACTGACAAAGTTCTTTTTCTTGATCTTGAACCATATATCTTATTAATGTGGTTTTCTATGTCTGTATATTATTTTTTTTAATTTTCTTTTTTATTATTATTATTTTTTAAATGGAGGTACTGGGGATTGAACCCAGGACCTCATGCATGCTAGCATGTGCTCTACTGCTGAGCCACTAACCTCTCCCCTGTATATTATTTTATAATAAAAAGATTTTTTTAAAAACATGTCCAATAAGAAGCTAGCCTGGGCATCAAGATTATTTTGTGCTTATCTTCCCACTCCACAGATAAGCAAGATCTAAATTTCAATAGATTCTTGAAAACTTGACCTATAGAGTTACTCATCATTATCAAATTACTGTGTTATTGAGCACTGTTTTATATAAGGCACCAAACTAGCCCAAGATTACATAGCATAGTTCAATGCAGAAACACCCCAGGATTCTTTTATTCCTAATACTATTTTTATAAAAGTGAAATTTTTTTACTATATAAAGCTTAGAAACAAAAATATATATATATATTAAAAGTAAAATAAACATGCTGTCATTCTGTTCCCCAGAGATAACCATAAATAACAGTTCAGTATGTTTCCTTTTATATATTCATGCATTTACATTGGGAAGATACAGTCTTGTACCTACTTTATGTTCTCATCTCAGGCTCTGTGCTCACATTCAGGGCTTAGAATAAGGGCACTTACAGTCCTGATCCCTTTGAAAGAAAAATTCATGAATATTCCTGGAATATTTTTTCGTAGGCGGGCTACATCATGCAGCTGCCCGAATTTCCGGTGACAGTGTCTATAAGCATTTGAAGTATGAAGGTGGGATTCACCGAGTTCAGCGAATCCCTGAGGTGGGCCTGTCATCAAGGATGCAGCGTATTCACACGGGAACGATGTCCGTCATTGTCCTCCCACAGCCAGATGAGGTAACCTCTGACATAAAACTCTGTACCGTTGTTTATGAAAATCAGCCGGAAATTTATTGTCTAGGAAAAACTCCTGTGTGTTCTGTGTACTCACAGAATACTTCTCTGCACTCCAGATGTGCGGAGTTCTTTTCCCCCAATTCTCTGCGGACACCACGTGATTGTCTTGCAGTTCAACTCAATTCTGACACCATCTACCTGGAGATAGCGTTAGATCTCACAGGCTAGACTCAGTCCCGCAAGATTGCCTCCCCTCCCACTGCTGAGACCAGTCACAAGGGCAGGTTGTCTCCTGTGTTTCTGACTAACTGGCATTCCATTGCCATGTCATGGGAAGCGCACTGGAGGTTCCCATGACCCCCTCCGTAGGTTCAGTAATTTACTAAAGTGGTTCAGATAGCTCAGGGAAACAGTTCATTTACTAAATCACTGGTTTATTACAAAAGATACAACTCAGGAATAGCCAGGTGGGAGAAACTCATGGGACAAAGTATGTGGGAAGAGGAGCAGAGCTTCCATACCCTCTCCAGGCTCGCCACCTCTCCAGCACCTCCATGTGCTCACCAACCTGGAAGCTCTCCGAACCCTGTGCTTTGGGGATTTTTATGGAGATTTCCATATGTAGACACGTTTGATTAAACCACTGGGCATTGAGGATTCCTTCAACCTCCACTGAAGCGGTGGAGTTGAAGGAGTCGGGTGGAGCTGAAAGTTCCAACCCTCTGGTCAGGTGGTTGGTTCCCCTGGCAACCAGCCCCCATCCAGTGGTTATCTAGGGGCTTTCCAAATATCACCTCGTTAACATAAACTCCAGTGTAGTTGAGAGGGGCTTGTTATGAATAACAAAAGACACCTTTATTGCTTTTATCACTTAGGAAATTCCAAGGGTTTTAGGAGCTCTGTGCTGAGAACTGGACAAAGATCAAATATGTGTTTCTTATTATAAGTCACAGTATCACAATTAAGTAATATCTAGTCCATTTTATACTTTCCTTAGTGATCAAAAAATACTTTTATGGCTTTCTTTTTTTTTTTTTTTTAACCAGGACCCTGTCAGGTTTCACTCATTGCAGTTAGTTGTTATATCTCTTTAAGTCTGAAACAGTCTCCCAACCTATTTTTTTTTTTTTTCAAATGATACTGACTTTTTGAAGGGTCTAAACCATTTGTCTTATAGAATGTTCCACGTGCTGGATTCTTCTGATTGTTTCCTCATAATGCGTTTTAACTTGTTCCTTTATCCCCTGTATTGCATTGAAAGTCATATTTAAATGTTCCATTCTATCCGGGTTACACGTTTGGAGCAAAGGATAGTTTTCAGATATAGTTACAGTCATGTTGCATCTTGTCAGAAGTCACAGAATATCAGATTGTACCACTTTTAGTGAGGCTTAGTTTAAGCATTTAATTAAGGTAGTGACCACAGCAATATCTCCATTGTGAAAGTATATTTTTCCCTTCGTAATTTCTAAGTAATCTCTAGGGTAATATATCCTGTTCCCAATAAATTTTCTTCCGTGGTTTTAACATCCATTAGTAATCTTTGCCTGAATGAGTTATTTATTTGGGGGTTGCAGGAGGGTGATTTTCTAATTCTGTCATTCTTTCTTAACTGGCCTTCTTTTCTGTAAAGAACTTTCCTCCCCACTACCTTCTCTCCTTTCTCGTTGCTGTCTTTCTCTTTGACTTTACCTCATTATAAACTCATATATTGAATTTCATATATTGACCTCATTATAGACTTATGGATTTATTTGTTAAATTCAGTGAGTTATAATCACTATTTTCTTTCTTTTTTGAAAAATTGTGGTATAGTGGGGAGGGTACAGCTCAAGTGGTAGAGTGCATGCTTAGCAAGCACAAGGTCCTAGGTTCAATCCACAGTACCTCCTCTAAAAATAAATAAATAAATAAGTAAATAAATAGACCTAATTACCTCCCTCCCCCCACCAAATAAATAAATAAATAAAATAAAAATAAATTTTAAATTCTGGTAGAATTGACTTACAATATTATATTTAAGTGTACAACCTAATGATTCACAATTTTTAAAGGTTATACTTGGTTTATAGTTATTATAGTTATTATAAAACATTGGCTATATTCCCTGTGCTGTGCAATATATCCTTGTGGCTCATTCATTTTATACGTAGTAGTTTGTACCTCTTAACACTCTACCCCTATTTTTTCCCTCCCTCCTACCCTCTCCCCACTGGTAACCACTGGTTTGTTCTCTGTATCTGAGTCTATTTCTTTTTTGTTATATTCACCAGTTTGTTTTATTTTTTAGATTCCACATATAAGTGATATCATAAAGTATTTGTCTTTCTCTGTTTGACTTATTTCTCTAAGCATAATATCCTCCAAGTCAGTCCATGTTGTTGTGGCTGGCAAAATTTCATTCTTTTTTATGGCTTAGTAATATTCCATTGTGCGTGTATGTGCACACACACACATATAAATAACACATCTTACCTATTCCCTTGTTATCTTCATATTCTTGAAAATTAAACTCAGTTAGTGAAGCTTCATTCCATAAAAGAATAGGGTCTTGTTCTCTTAACTGACATTTAAAATTCTTTGTATATTATTAAGTCACTGTTTCTATGTTCAGAATTCCCCAAAAGTCATTAGATAATTTCTTTAACATTTGGGAGACTGTAACATATAATATTGACATATTTGTTACCTACCTACTTAATATACTGCAAACACAAGAAATGGGAAATTACTCTTTTTAAAAAAAAATTTTTTTAAGGGGGAGATAATTAGGTTTATTTACTTATTTTTTTAATGGAGATACTGGGGATTGAACCCAAAACCTAGTGCATGCTAGGCATGTACTCTACCACTGAGCTATACCCTCCCCCAGAAATTACTCTTCATCTCTGTAGTATTTATTGAAATTTTAAGTTAGCCAATACTAGCATATTTCTATATAAAGCTATATAATTTTTGCACTGTATAATCTTTTTCTTCATCATATGGTACTCATTTTAGAGGAAACAGAAGAGCAATCAGCTAAGTTGTTTATTAGATTCTAACCTTGACTCTGTTATTGGTGTACTTTCTAAGGAGAAAAGTCAAACTTACTGTTTGTCATTCATACAAATAAATGATAAATGTGGAATAAAATATTAGGTCTCCTCTCAAAAACAGCATATTTTGTATATATTTGTCTATTTGTGTGTGTGTGTGTATGTGTGTGTATGTGTGTATATATATATGTATATATATATATATATATATATATATATATATATATATATATGAAAATTTTCTAAGACTGTCATAATGAACTATCACAAACTTAGAGACTTAAAACAACAGAAATCTATTCTCTCACAATTCTAGAGTCCAGAAATCCAAAATCAAGGTATTGGTAGGGCCATGATCCCTACAAAGGTTCTGGGGGAGGATCCTCCCTTGCCTCTTCAGCTTCTGGTGTCTGTGTGTGTCCCTTGGCTTGAAGCTGCACAGCTCTAATCTCTGCCTCTGAATTTCCATGGTCTTCTCTTCTCTCTTCTCTGAATGTCTTGTTTGAGGACACTTGTCATTGGATTTAGAGCCTAACTGAATAATCCAAGGTGATCACATCTTAACTCAATTACATCTGCAAAGACCCTTTTCCCAGATAAGGTAGTGGTTAGAACAGAACGTACCTTTTTGGGTGCCTTCATTCAGTCCACTAATAAGCACACACACACACACAGGATTCTCATTATTCACAATAATTATATTCTATAAAGTCACAGTGAAGGCTGATGTAGTGAATACCAAACCATTTATTCTAGGGGAACTATATATACATATCCCACTTAGATTATAATCTTAAATCCTAGAAACAACCTATACTGGTACATTCTCTTGTCTTTATTTTACAAGAGAGAAAATGGTGTTCAGAAGTGTTAAGTGACTTGCCTGAGGCCACCTTGCTAACAGGTGCCGTAGCTGAAAAGTCAAACCATGTCCCACTGGCCCCAGAGCCGGCGCGTCTTGCACTGCGCTGCCCTGTCCCTCCTGTCTTCATCCTCTGCTCATCTCTGCAGGAGCTGAAACAAGAAAGCCGAGAGTCACTTTGTTCCACCTCACTGGGAACATGTACTTGTAGAGTGACTTGAATTTTTTGCTGCTCTGCATATGTCTGCAAATGCTCTGACAGTGCTACCATAATTGATCTGAGGGAACAAATACATTTAAGCTAGTAGGTGTACTTGCAAATACAGAATCAGGGAATAATGAGAATCAACTTTATATATACACACATACTTTTTTTTTTAAAATATATTTTGTATCTAGTGTAACTTTGTGGGATGATGGATGGTGAAACTTTGGAAAGATTACATAACTCAGTGATCTCGTAGCTTTGTAAATCAGTGTTAAAAATGACGTCCATTGGAACAGGGAGTTTATGGTTCTTTCTTTGGTGTAAGTTATTTCACCTCTTAGTCACAACGGCTATGACTTAACATGAAACAGAACAGTTTATTTGAAAAATGTGGGAATAACTTCAATATTAAAGTATTTCTTGAGTGTAGAATTGACTCATGCTATACTTTTTGCTCCAGGTAGATGTGAAAGTGGACCCCAAGGATTTGCGAATAGATACATTTCGAGCCAAAGGAGCAGGAGGGCAGCATGTTAATACAACTGACAGTGCTGTCAGGCTTGTCCATGTCCCCACAGGTAAGCAGATCCTTTTCCTTTGTACTTTCACCCTTTTTTTTTTTTCATATCTTATAAAACTATTCATGACTTAGAAATACTCTTATGTTGGTGTCTGGTTTCTTACACAAACCCTTTAAAGATGACATTGGAGTCATGGATCTGAGGTCCCCAATGTGTTCATATTCCCTTCTGTTTGGAAAAGGTACCTCCTTGGCTGTATGTATATATTTAAGAGTGAGGTTCTAAAAGCTCTGAGCGCACGGGTGCTACTTATCCACTAACAAGTTTCGACTGTAGGCCAGGTAGGTCATTAAGCAGGCTTCACCTGCCTCCTCTGCTGAGTCGTTCGCCATTCTTCCATCCACTTTCTGTCTTTATACACTGTGTTGGGAGACTTTACACATCATTTCATTTTACTTCAGATGGAGTTTGTGTTTCTGTTCTTGTTGTTTTAGTTGTGATTTTTAAAAGAAAGAGAACTCCAGGCAAGTACCTGGAAGACGTGAGCAAGTTGGTGCCTCAGCCCAAACACATGGCTGTAATAAGGCAGTCAAGAAATAAGTTTCAACCAGTAGAGGGGAAGTCTACTTAAAGTATTAGCTGGTGTAGATTGTAGCTTATTTAGACAGAGAGAAAACATAGTTTGGAGAGTAGAATTGTATGGAAAATTTTTAAATCTCCAGCAAACTAGTTACTGCTGTATCAGTGCAGCTGGCCTATCCTAAGAAGGTTTTTGGGTTTTGTGATTCAAAAAGTACCTTTCATTTCTGCTGTACTTGAGAGATTTGGACACAGAATTGGACACACATCTTCAGAGTGGTAGCTGCAAAGTTAGGAACACAGCCTGAAGTCTCAGGGGTCACCATTTCAGGGCTAGACTGGAGCTTGTAACAGGGCTACACAGTGAGCCACACCCACCCAAATCCAGAAATTGGTTTACCAAAACCAACCGGCTAACCATGTGGCTAGTTGTGTCGATTAGCTGGATTCAGAACCAAGACAGCTGAGAAACATTCACTATAAACGCTTCCTTTTAAAGAATTTGAGTAGTTTCTTTTTTTATCAGTTTCTATATGGAAAGTCATTTTAAAAACATCAGCTGTCTGTGTGCTTGTGATTTAAGGGGAAAGAGCTGAGTTCTCCTTGAGGAAGATAGAGAATGGAGTAGCACTTCATTGGGGGTGGCAGAAGTTTGCTCTCTGTTGAGCTGTGACAGTACTGAGTGAGCTGGAGCGGAGAGGCTGAGCTCTGGGAATAAGAGTATCTGCATATGTCACTGCATTCAGTCTCTCTTTTTGAAATACCTCACTTAGAGATCAGAATCTAAAGAGCCGTCTACAGCTCTTATCGTCCCGACCAAGGTATGGTTTCTGGAGTGTGCTAAATCCAAAATGTTTTCAATCCTTTCCTGATTAAACATCCCCCCCCCCTTTAAAAATGTTCTTCAGTTCTATCTTTTTCATCAGTTTTTTTGAGATATAATTGACACCTCAGTTCTCTTCTCATTTGGCTAAAGGAGGCTACAGTTTACCTCTGATCCCTGTGTTTTTTCAGGACTTGTAGTAGAATGCCAACAAGAACGATCACAGATAAAAAATAAGGAAATAGCTTTGCGTGTGTTGAGAGCTAGACTCTACCAGCAGATTATTGAGAAAGACAGGTGTCAACAACAAAGTGCCAGAAAACTGCAGGTAAGATTTATTTAGTGTAATAACTTAATGCCACTGTACAAAAAGTCATCATGTATATTTATGTGGTATTTATTCTTTTTTTTTTTTTTCATTTTCTTGGGTGGGGTGGGTAATTAGGTTTATTTATTTATTTAATGGAGGCACTGGGGATTGAACCCAGGACCTTGTGCATGCTAGGCGTGTGCTCTACCACTCACCTGTCACCCCCCCTCCATGGTATTTATTCTTGATCGAATGGAAATACGTTGGAGCATAGGAAAACATGCTATTTGTAAATAGCAATATTTAAAGCTGTTGGGTTATAGCTAAATTTGGACATACCTATTTCTAAATGGTAGAGGAGATATGTGTGAACTAAAAATTATTTCCAGTTGTTTCCTTCCCAGTTTACATAATGATTGTCTTTTGAGGGACTTAGTGTAAAAAATAGTTCTCTGGAGATTAAGAGACATTTAAGCTTTTTAAATTTAAAAACCTATGCTTTCATTATAATTTTATGTGAGATCAAAAATATGTGGCACTGCAAAAACTGGTTAATAGTGATTGCTTCTGATACAGTCTGGGAACAAGGAGCAGAAGGGAGTTTTTTTTTTTTTGCTATGTACCGTTTTGTACTTTTTGAATTTTACACTGTATACATTCTTAGTATTATTTATTTGACTGTGTAAATAGATGTTGTAAGCAAGATGTCATTTTTTTTCTTATTATTTTTATTGAAGTATAGTTGATTTACAATGTTAGTTTCAGGTGTGCAGCAAAGCAATTCAGTGATACATATACATACATACATGTATTTTCAGTTTCTTTTCCGTTATGGCTCATTACAAGAAAATGTCATTGTTTTAAGTAAACAAAGTGTTGTATGATTTTTAATTCTAAAAAAGGCAAAGTTTGAGAGAGATTGAAAGAAAATGGAACCCAGAAATAACTGCTGTTGTGTTATTTGTAGGTGGCTATGCTACAGTAAATTTGGAAGATTTTTGTGGTCTTTTAGGATAACTTGTATAAAGCTAAACATTATTTTTTTCACCTAGGTGCCCTAGTCTTTCACAGTTTGCTTTTCTAGTTCCCCTTACCCACATTCTGACCTGCCAGTAGTAAAAGTGACAGGAAAAATAATATATTACTCCTTTATCCGTGGTAGCCCCGGTTTGTGGCACTGCGTCAGTGTGTACGTTTGCAGATAGGGGTGCTCATTTACAAATCATTGCTTCTTGGCGACTAAGTGATGGCATACGCACTGCCAGCTCTGCCACATTTGATTTAATAAAAGACATTGGGATTTACTTGCCATTTGACATTTTGGCATCAGATGTTCCACATAGTAATTTTTAAAGTATTCAAGATCGGCTTTACGCAAATTGTACGCGTGTGTGTCTTCTTCAGTAGTCTGCTTTGAGAGGCCAGAGGAGCCCTCTGTGCCTCCCAGTTAACTTGTCCATCATGTGAAATTTTTTAGTAGATATTTCTGATGATTAGAAGTTTTTCTCCAACTAATGTATACAATGGCTTTTCTTTTTTCTTTTTTTCTTTTAATGGAGGTACTGGGAATTGAACTTAGGGCCTCTTGCATGCTAAGCATGCGCTCTACCACTGAGCTATACCCCCATGCCCCCAGCAGCCTTTATATGGAAGGCATTATGCCAGGTTCTCAACCTTGGCTCACTTACCACCTAGAAAGCTTTGTAGATGTCTAGGCCCCACCCCTAGAAATTCGGATTTAATTGATCTGGATGGGATCCTAGGTGTTCATATGGTGCTTTGGGATAGTGGTTTCCAAACCAGGCTGGTTACAGAATGGATGGCCTGGGAATGGTTTAAAAATATATAACCCGTGACTCAGTATATCTTAGGTTGGGCTTTGGAAGCTAATTTTTAAAAATTCTCAATATGGTGGATGAGAGTGCACGCTTGGCAGGCACAGGGTCCTGGGTTCAATCCCCAGTGCCTCTGTTAAGGGGAGAAAGAACTCTCCTGATGCTCAGCCATACTTTGGAGTTCAGTTTCATATTATTTGCTTTGGAGAATAAGTTATATAAGTGTCTTTTTTTTTTTTAATCTTAAAAGGTGAAAGTGAGTAAGAGAGAGTGCTGTGTGCGTTTTATGTGGGGGAGGGAGGGAAGATGAGCAGACTAGACTAAGAACACAAGTAACCAGGGGCGGGGTGGGTGGGATTAGCAGATATAAACTACTGTATATAAATCAGATAAAGAACAGGGTCCTAATGTAGAGCACAGAGAACTACATTCAATATCTTGTAATTGATAATGAAAAAGAATATGGAAAAGAATATATATGTGTGTAACTGAATCACTATGCTGTGTACCAGAAATTAACACAACACTGTAAATCAACTATACTTCAATAAAAAAAAATTTTTAAGGAAAAAAAGAATACAAATAATCATAGCATAAGGCAGACTGGTGTGCCATGAAGATCCAAGTGCATGGGGTTTCAAAGAAGGAAAATGACATATTTCAATTGTTGGGACCAGAAAAGACAGAGATGGTAGGGGAGTGTTGAGGAAGGGCATCCCTTGAGATGATGTTTTAGCAGAGTTAACAGACTTGCACATAATAATGATATGGTATAATAAATGACATTATAGAAATTTCACATGATTTTCAGAAACAATGTTGGGAAAGGTGGCCACATTATGAGGTGGCCTTGAAAGCTGAGTTGAGTCGTGTCTGCTCAGTAGACAAAAAGGAGCCTAAGAAAGAAATTTATCTGAAAACTCTGCTCTACAAAAACTAAGCAGGGAACATAAGCCGAGAAGTGGAGGATCACTCAGGAGACTTTTACAGGAATGTAGTGAAAGTAATGAGCCCTAGAACGATGGATAGTAGAAATGGAAAGAGCAGGATGTAATAAAACCCTTGAAACCATTGGAAGTGGGCAGTTAAGAGAATGGCATGATTATGGTCATTTCAGTGTCTGTAAAGCCCGGCAAATAGTAAGCACTCCTGAAATGTTTGTTAAAATGCAGGATGTCGAGTTTCCTACTTAGACCATAGGGGACATTGTGGGGTCACTTGTAGAAACCAGGAGGAAGAACCGATTGAGATAGAAAAATGATTTGATTTTAAATATTTGGAGTTTGAGGTACCAAAGAAACATGAATTCTTATCCCGTAGCTAAGCTTTACAAACCTGTAGTCTTAATAAATTCTGCCCATTCTTACTCCTTTTCACTTTGTATATATGACTTTAGAAAATATTTAAACTGTTAGAAGAGTCATTTTCAAGTACTTTCTCCATTGTATTAAAGGTAATTATAAAGTTCAAGTCTGAATTGTTTTCTGTGATGGCACAGGTGGGAACAAGAGCCCAGTCAGAGCGAATTCGGACATATAATTTCACCCAGGATAGAGTCACTGACCACAGGATAGCATATGAAGTTCGTAATATTAAGGTAATACCACTGCGTGTGCTTTATGTACCTTTTATTTTCGAAGAAAGTATAATCAAATTCTAGAGCATCATCTCTGAAATATTACCAAGTAATTTAAAATCATTAAGATAGTTTATGTTAGTACCCCAAATCTGCAAACATTTTTATTAGTTTGCAGATAAGAAATATGGTCTTTATGTAAATTTGAAACAACTTGCTTTTAAATTCCAAATTCTTTGTTATGCAATCACAATGTATTAATATATTTTCAATATATGTCTACCAAGTTTCTATTGCTGTGTAACAAATTATTGCAAACTTAGTGGCTTAAAATAATACCTACTTATTATCTCACGTTTACTGTAGGCACGACAGAAATTCAGGCACGACAGAGCTGAGTTCTTTGCTTTGATCTCACAAGGCTGAAATCAAGGTGCTGGCCAGGCTGCATGCCTTTCTAGAGCTTGGAGTTCTCTTCCAAGCTTATGTGGTTGTTGGCAGAATTCCATTCCTTTGAGTTGTAGGAGTGAAGCCCCCATTTTCTTGCTGGCCATCAGCTGTATGCTGCTGTCAGCTCCCAAAGACCAACCACAGTTGCTTGCTATATGGCCCCCTCCCTGTGCCCTCTCCAACTTTGAAGCTCTTGCAAGAATGGCCTTTTTAAGGGGTCACCTGTTTAGGTCAGGCCCACCTGAATAATATTCCTTTTGATTGATTCAAAGTCAACTAACTAGTCATCCAATCACTGGAAATGATATTC
Source organism: Camelus bactrianus (assembly GCF_048773025.1). Classification (NCBI taxonomy): domain Eukaryota; kingdom Metazoa; phylum Chordata; class Mammalia; order Artiodactyla; family Camelidae; genus Camelus; species Camelus bactrianus. The sequence continues at coordinate 21,150,240 of NC_133552.1, forward strand.
CATCATATTCACAGCTTCCGCCTGCACTTGAGGGAGGGAGTTATGCCAGGTGTGTACACCAGGGGGCATCTTAGAGTTCTGCCTTCCCCAGTGTGTCTTCATTAGAGTCAGGTGTTAACAATTATGCTGGGTTGGGTTGGGGCGGGGAAGACTGTCAGTTTGGCTTGAACATTAACCTAAATCCAGGTCGCCGGGATCACTGACATTAACACATTAATGGTGAAGCACAAATTGCCCTTCTTCTTCCTCTGATGGAGAAAATGAACTGGTTCCCAGAGAGGACTGTGTGGAAAAGGCAGGAGACAGGTTTTGATCCCTGTCCTTGGTACCATGTGATACCTCGGGCTTCTTTCACTTAATTCTGTCTCATTCTATACACAAAATTAAAGTCTTAATTTTACAAAGGAAATGTCTGTGTCTTTAACATATTTAGAAATTTCTTTGTCTCTTATGCCACTTCCTCTGTCTTCTCAGCAATTGAAGGCTGTCTTGCATAGGAATATGAGAGCCTTTTTGAAAAGGAGAAGATATTTGCTAACTTCCTTTTTCTCCAGAAACACGCAGTAATACCAAGCCTGTTGAGCCATATTATTAATTACACCATAATTTTTAAGTTGTTTTTCTAGTAGTGGTGATGGTTTTCCATGAGACAGACACATTCTGTGACCAGTAACATGTTTTAGAAGGACACACAGGTTCTCAGTTTGGTATTCAGTCATGAAACAGAGGCAGATTAACTGGCTTTTATAGTTATAAAATATGAGACTTTGGCTTAAATACTTAACATGTTATTACTAACTAAACTAGCATGCCAGACTCAGAAAGAATAAGAATGGGGGGAGGGTATAGCTCAGTGGTAAAGTGTGTGCCTAGCATGCACAAGGTCCTGGGTTCAATCCCCAGTACTTCCAGTAGAAATAAATAAATAAAAACCTAATTACTGCCCTCCCACCCCACCCAAAAGAAAAACCCAAAAAACAAAACAAAAAGAGAAAGAATAAGGGCAATCTTAATTGGTTTGATCTAATAATCACTAACCAACTTATTGGAATTCAAAAGAAACCATTCCAAGTTAGTAAAAGGAAAAGGTTTGAAAATGGTATGGGAAAAAAATGCAGTAAAACATTAAAATCTATACTCTGGACAGCAAAGAGACTAGTCAGAGTGAATAATTTAGGAACTGAATGGTTGCAGGTGAGGCTGGAAAGTGATAAAGGCCTTAACGCTGGGCAACCACTGTGACAGAATGGAAGGAGGGGAGAGGAAAGAAAGCAGGCACCTATGGGACTCTCTGAGCTCTCCTCCCTTATTCAAGGGCCTGGCCCTCTCCCTGCTCCATCCTCGTAGTTCCTGATGGAGCTGCTATGTTCCTCCATGATCATGATTTTGACCCAAGACAGTAATTGATTTATTTGGGGAGGAAATCCAAACAAGCCCCAATCAATGAGTTTCTTCCCAGGATGTTTAAACTGAAGACAAAGAGGATCATTCTCTCTCGGTGGATAAACTGAAATATGGAAAGCTTATGGGAGATTAGAAGCCACATTTCCAACCATGGGAAGAAAGCAATCTTCAGTGAGAGATGAATAAAGCTGATATATTAAAGTATTACAGAGTCCAAGTTCATATTGTTCACCATACAACAGGCCAGTAAACTGATGGATGAGTTGTCGGGGCAAGGAATAATGACTTTATTCAGAAAGCCAGCAGATTGAGAAGATGCGGGACTAGCATCCCAAAGAACCATCTTCCCCAAGTTTGAATGCAGACTTCTTTTATACTAAAAGGGGAAGGGGTAAAGTCCTGGTTCCAGCCAGACTCCAGAGGAGAGCTGTTCATTTATTCTTCCCTTCAGCCTTTCACAGGTGGGTCTGGTCAGGATGTTTCCTGTGAGCTAAACAAAGGTATTTTAGCCTAATGCTCATTACCTGGGAGGCAGGGGTCCCAGAGATGATCCATTACGTATAATTTAAGCTTATAGGCAACATCCCTTTAGGGATTAACAAGCAATAGAATCCAAAGGCTAAAATAAAAGAAATAGACCTAATATAGAGTCAGATTTGTTCTTCCCTATTTATTACAAAAGGAGCAAAAATGGGAGAAAAGGATGGAAAGAATCCTTATATGAATCCTCAGATCCATTTATTCCTAAGGCCCAGCTTCATTCCCAGGTGGTGGCATCACCCTGTATATTCTCGTCCTTGGGTTCTCTGAGGTCACCCAGTATTCTTATCATGAATTCCCTTGTAAGTAATTTTATTTTTATTTATCCAGATAGTAAGTACAGACTACCATATTGTTTTGTATTTTTATTCTGTTTCTCAAAGTCCTTCTGCAGATTCTTTAGCATCAGCCTATCTTCTGCCTTTTATTCCGATTACACCCGAAATTTACCCCTGCCCTGGGCTTTAAATGTACTTTGTTTCATACCTTTCCTTATACTCATTCTTTCGACTGAAATGCTCTTTGCTTCTATTTGGAGAAATTCTATTCTCTTTTTAAGATCTAATGCAAATTTTTTCTTCCTTTCTTTTTTAATCTCTTGCATTGTATTAGGATGGTTCTGTATTACCTGGCTCTTCCACTGGATCATGAACTTCTGAAAGTTAAAAACTGCAAGTCCTATTGACACATTGTAAACTGACTATAGTTCAATGAAAAAAATGTATACAAAAAAAAAAAAAACCCTACAACTCCTTTATCTTTGATCTTTGTACCTAGCACTCTGGTTAATCCAGTTGAATTTACTAAATGTGATGTGATTATCAGTCAATAAGAGTGACAGTCCTTTCAACATACTTTCCAGATGATGAAATCACCTTGGCAGTATCATAATAATTTGAGCTACAGGCACACTCATTTTGTTTTTGTATTTTAATGGAGGTGGCAGGCGATTGAACCCAGGACCTTGTGCATGCTAAGCATGTGCTCTGCCACTGAGCTATACCCTCTCCTACCAGGCACACTCATTTTATAAGCAGTTTTCACATTATGTTCAAAATGGTTTTCTTAATTTAAAAATTTAATCGTAGTGCTTTGCCTTCTGTTTAATTTTAAAGGTTAATTGACATTTTACTATATACTGGTATTTTGTGGAATACAAAGCTAATAGGTATATCTCTTCCCCTACAGTTTAATCTGAGAGATAAATGTGTACACTTGACCTAAGATTTAACTTCAAGATCATTGAAGAAAGACTAAATATAAGATTAGTTTATGCCTATATCTAAACTTTAAATGTTCTATGTTCCAGGTGCCAACATTAAAATATTTCTATTAAGCCAACGTCTGGATTGTGAGCATTTCTAAAATATAAGACTGCTAATTCACTTAAACCAAACAACTCTATTATGCGGAACCTTTATTACACAAGAAAGGTACTTGATGGGGGAAGGTATAGCTCAGTGGTAGAGCATGCACTTAGCATGCACAAGGTCCTGGGTTCAATCGCCAGTAGCTCCATTATAAATAAATAAGTAAAAACCTAATTACCTTCTTCCTGCCAAAAGAGAAAAAAAAAAACAGAGAGAGAGAAAGGTACTCGAAGTTATTATTTTACTCATTTCTCAGAGAGGAATTGCAGTGAAGGCTTAACTGAAACAGTTTTCATCCAGTGATGGAATTGTTTAATGGTTAATATAAGAGAGAATTTTTTTCCTTGATTTTTTATTTTGAAATTTCAAGCACACATTTTTAAAGTAGTTCATTTATACCCTCTACCTAAATGCAATAGTTGTTAACATGTTGCCAGATTTGCTTTCTCTTCCTCCTCCACTTCCCCTTTCTCTACATATGTATACCTGTGTTGCTGTTGAACCATTTGAAAGCACATTGCAGACCTCAGGACACTTGTCCCTGAAATATTTCAGCATAAATATTTTTCAATTACACAGGACTTCTAGATTTTAAAACCACTCTATTTCTTTTTTTTTTTATCATTTTTTTAAATTGAGTTATAGTCATTTTACAATGTTGTGTCAAATTCCAGTGTAGAGCACAATTTTTCAGTTATACGTGAACATATATATATTCATTGTCACATTTTTTTTCGCTGTGAGCTACCACAAGATCTTGTATATATTTCCCTGTGCTATTCAGTATAATCTTGTTTATCTATTCTGCATATACCTGTCAGTATCTACAAATTTTGAAATCCCAGTCTGTCCCTTCCCACCCCCTGCCCTCTTGGCAACCACAAGTTTATATTCTATGTCTATGAGTCTGTTTCTGTTTTGTATTCTTTTTTTTTTTAGATTCCACATACAAGCGATCTCATATAGTAGTTTTCTTTCTTTTTCTGGCTTACTTCACTTAGAATGACATTCTCCAGAAACATCCATGTTGCTGCAAATGGCGTTATGTTGTCATTTTATGGCTGTATAGTATTCCATTGTATAAATATACCACATCTTCTTTATCCAGTCATCTGTTGATGGACATTTAGGTTTTTTCCATGTCTTGGCTATTGTAAATAGTGCTGCTATGAACATTGGGGTGCAGGTGTCTTTTTGAAGTAGGGTTCCTTCTGGATATATGCCCAGGAGTGGGATTCCTGGGTCATATGGTTAGTCTATTCCCGGTCTTTTGAGAAATCTCCATACTGTTTTCCACAGTGGCTGCACCAAACTGCATTCCCACCAGCAGTGTAGGAGGGTTCCCTTTTCTCCACAGCCTCTCCAGTATTTGTCATTTGTCGACCTTGGAATGATGGCCATTCTGGCTGGTGTGATTTTCATTGTAGTTTTGATTTGCATTTCTCTGATAATTAGTGATATTGAGCATTTTTTCATGTGCCTCTTGATCATTTGTATTTCTTCCTTGGAGAATTGCTTGTTTAGGTCTTCTGCCCATTTTTGGATTGGGTTGTTTGTTTTTTTCTTATTAAGTTGTATGAGCTGCTTTTATATTCTGGAGATCAAGCCTTTGTCAGTTTTATTTGCAAGAAGTTTCCCCCATTCTGTAGGTTGTCATTTTGTTTTATTTATGGTTTCCTTTGCTGTGCAGAAGCTTGTAAGTTTAATTAGGTCCCATTTGTTTATTCTTGCTTTTATTTCTATTGCTTGGGTACACTGCCCTAGAAGAACATTTGTGAGATGTATGTTAGATAATGTTAAACCACTGTATTTCTAATTTAAGAAAAAGGAGAACTATTATAAATCACTTACAGACTAAATAAGTTGAGTTTGGAAGGTTGGCATGAGAATGTTCAGGAAGGCTTTATCTGAGCCAGGACTAGAGAATCTGGCAAGGCAGCAAATGGCCCAGAACATCATGCATCTTACCATGGCAGCAAGATACCTAGGCCATTAAGGCGTTCTAGTCTGTTTTGCCCTTGGGAAATAACGTGACATGATGAAAAGGGTGAGATTTTCAGGGCAAGAATAAAAAGCCTTATCTTTTTTAGGGTACTAGAGGAGAAAGGTTCCAGCAAACACATCTTCCCAAAGATGGCTTGAGAACCTAGGAGAGTTATGTCAGAAAAGTCTAGCAAAGGAATTTTAAAGAGAGAGAGGTGGATATCAATTTCAAAAGTTGATTCAGATCTCTGTTTTGTTGTCTGGAGAGCTGTAAGAAAGATCCAAATCCCAGAAGATTGATTTTTAAACAAAATGCTAATTTAAACAATTTAAGAAAGAATATCATTCCATTTACTCTTTTGGATTCACTTTTTACGTAGAAAAGCCAATATTAAGCAGGGATCCTCGCAAACTAGCAATTGTGTTCATTATATTGTAGATTCGTAATCCTTTGTCGCTATTAAATAATGACTTTAAAGAAACAAAATAAATATACGCTTACTTCTTTGTTGTGTTTCTCCTGTATTTCTGGTAACCAGGTTTTCCTAGTAACTCTCTCTTTTACCAGGAATTTTTATGTGGGGAGAAGTGCCTGGATCAGCTAATACAGAGACTGCTTCAATCAGCGGATGAAGAAGCCGTTACTGTATTTTTGGATGAAAACCTTAAGTCAGCAAAATAAATCCTGATTTGTTATTTATTATATAAATAAAATGGACCTATGTCAAGAAGCAGACAGAGGCGTGGAAATCCTTATGGAAGTTCATAAAGTGCAGCTAAAAATACACGGTACTCACAAATATATTTTTTAATGAATCAAGTCACATTTCTTGACCTTTTATTTTAGGTTTCTGGTAAAGTACAATTTAACTCTTCAAGTCGAAGTGAAATATGCATCATTGAAAAGAGAAAGTATTGAGAATTGATTATGTGATTTAGGACAGGTCACTTGTTCTCTTCATATGCCTTTTTTAACCATCTATAAATTACCCACATTTTTCATCTTCTACTTCAGGGCTTTCCCTATGGTAAAATTTAGTGGTATAGATGTATAAACTTCTTTGTAAACTCCTATTTAAAGACAAAGTACTGTTAATCATGTTAAAGTTAGGACTAAAGCTGCTACTTTTAAATAAAAAGATAAATAAAAGTTGTGGAAAATGTGAGTCAATAACCATGAGCATCTCTAGGATGCAGATTGTAGAGTTCTTTGAGAGCTGAATGAATTCTGCTCTCAAGTCAATATTTAAAGTAGACTCTGCTTGGTTTCTATTTCATACTGTTCTTTGACTTAATAAGCATCAATAGATGTGGTATAATATGAGGAATTCATGTGGTTGCTTTTGTGCAGTGATATATAAAACCTAGTCCTTACCTTACAGAGCTCCCAGCTGAGGGGGAGCCAAAATGAAAGTCAACAACTCTAATTCAAAGTGGCATGTTGTGCTTAGTAATTGTTCTCAGGAAGTTTCTTGAGTAAAAAAGAGAGTGGTTATTAGAGGAACTATATACCAGTGGAGACTAGCTAAAATAGTTTTAAGACCAATCGAGTCATTTGGAGGTAAAGATGAGAGAGAAAGTTTTTCCCCAATTTGCATTTTGAAATTTTTCAAGCACACAGAAAAGTTTTTTTAAATAATATTTAGGAAACAGTTCAGTGAACACTATATACTCTAGATTCAGCTATTGTTAACATTTTGCCACATTTGGTTTTCTTCTTATATGCACAGACACACACACACACAGTGATTGCTGGACTATTTAAAAGTTGGTGGCAGATCTCATAACTCTCCTAAATATTTCATCACATGCTAAGAATGAAGACATTCTACAAAATTATAACTCCATTATCACATCTAGTTTAATAATAATTTAATAATTGTATAATATGATCTAATAGCTATTACATATTAAAATTTCTTCAGTTATCCCCAAAATGTCTTTTTTTTTTTTTAGCTGTTTTTGTTTGTTTTGTCCAATCCAGGATCCAACCAAGATTCACACATTGCATTTGGTGGTATCTCTTTGGTTTTTGGATTAACCCCCAACCTTCTTTCCACATGACATTGATCTTTTTTTTTTTAATTTTTTTTTTTTTTAATGGGGAGAGGTAATTAGGATTATTTATTTATTTATTTATTTAATGGAGGTACTGGGAATGGAACCCAGGACCTCATGCGTGCTGGGCATGCACTTTACCACTGAGCTATACCCTCCCTCCTGACACTGACCTTTTTAAGAGTCCTGCGAGGCTGTTTTATAGAATAGCCTACGTTCTAAATGTTTCTGGCTGCTTCCTCATTCTGTTGGTAACTTTCATCTGTCCCCCTCAGTGTACTATAAAGTAAAATTATGTCTAAAGATTCAGTTCAGATTAAACACATTTGGCAAGACTACTTCATAGATGATGTGACATTTTATCATGTCAGGAAGTTCCACTTTAATGATGCTAAGTTTGGAAACTGTCAAATCTCTTCATTGTAATGGTACATATTCTTAATAGTGTTTAGTCTGTGGGGTAATACTTTGGCTTCATATAAGCGTGGGATTTCTCATCGTGCAAGGCAGCTTCTGAAATGACCCCAGGGTGATCCCTGTTCCTGGCATTCATGCACTTGTGTAATCTCCTCCCCTTGAACATAGACCAGATTTATTGAATCTTTTCCAACAAATAGAATACAGCAGAAGTGGTGGGATTGTCACTTCTGATATTAGGTTGTGAAAAAAACTTGCTTCTAGCTCTGTCTCCGTTTTTCTGTCTCTGCCTCTCTCTTGGGTCACTCGTGTTGGTGGCAGCAAGATGATACTGTGAGCAACCCTATGGAGTGGCTGTATTAATTGGAAAAACTGAGTCCCTTTGTCCAACAGCCCTGAGCAGCCTTCCAGCTAGACCATGAATGAGCTTAGAAGCAGACCATTTAGCCCTAGACCTGTCCTGAAATGACTGGACAGTCTTAACTGTGATTTCAGGAGAGCCCTTTAGTTGGACGCACCCCTAGTTCCAGGACCTGACCTTCAGAAACTGAATAAATTAAGGGTTCTTGGTTTCAGCTGCTAATTTTGGGGGTAATTTGTTACACCCGATGACCTTTCATCTCATTGACTTAACATCAATGAATGATCTTGCTTTGCCTGAAACAGCTATTAACATTTGGAGTTACAAAACGGTGATGTCCTCATTCTTACATTCTTTCCAAATTTATTAGCTGGCATTCTTTAAAGAAAGCTTCCCTTTGTCTTTCCTCTCACTTTCTCTGAGATGAGAGAGAATTTAATCCTATTTGAATCAATATCATTATTTCCCTAGGGGTAGGCATTTCCCCCTACTCTCCCCACCCCCCAGAAAAGTGATGTCCCTGGAGGATGTGATTTAATTTGAAATAATGTTGAATAGGGGGTTTCAGGGTACAAGTTAGAAACACAGAAACTGATTTTTGTTTTCAGGCATTTTATGTAACAGAAACGTTCATCCAAGGAAATGTAAATATTAAAATATTGTGTGAAACAAGGCAAAGTAAATACAGTCTAACTTGATGTTTTTCTCAAATCTCTGTATTTATACAAATCACTTGGCAAACTTGCCATCATGCAGATTCTGATTCAGTAGGTCTGGGGCCTGTGATTCTGTATTTCCAACAAGCTTCCAGGTGATGATGGATGCTGCTGGCCCACAAACACCACTTGGAGTAGCAGGGTTCTAGGTCGTCTGTTATTTAATCAACAAGTACTTTCAGTTGTTATATACTTTATTTTCATACAGTGAGATTCAGTTCAACTCATGATCTTGCTTTATTCAGATAGACCTATTAGTCTCCCCAATTACAAAGATAAACTTGACATCTTTAACTGTTAATAGAAAAGTGTTAGGAGTGTGCATACTACACCAAAGATAAATTAAGGTTCTTGTAAAAAATCCAGAGAGCCAAAGTTTATTGCCTTATATGCATAACACCTTTAGAATATCAAGGAATAAGGAAGGGAGGATATAGCTCAGTGGTAGAGGGCATGCTTAGCATGCACAAGGTCCTGGGTTCAATCCCCAGTATCTCCACTTAAAAAAAAAAAATTAATAAACCTAATTACTTCCCCCCTCCCCAAAATAGGATATCAAAAAATAAAAAGCTTTAAAAAATAAAGCTGGGGTGGGTGTGCATATAGCTCAGCAGAACATATGCCTAGCATGCATGAGGTCCTGGGTTCAATCTCCAGTATCTCCATTAAAAAAAATTAATTTAAAAAGAATAAATCATAGGGATATTTTTAATTGAGTCAAGGGACGGATCACTAAACTACTACAGTCTACTAAAAATTAAAATAAATTATTTTTAAAAGCATATGACTTTCATGTTGTTGGGGGCAGTAGTGATTAGGAAGACCTTGTGTTTGGGGCTGAGGTTTCTGAGATGCTGCTAATGTGCTAATGATGGTTCAGTGCATTTATAATTTTGATTTGTTCCCTTTTCTGTTTCTATGCCATACTTCAATACAAAGTTTTTCAATAATAATTTAAAAAAGAATTTTATGTATGTAACAGTTTTGAAACAAGTTAGCTGACAATAAGTAATATGGGATAGAAGTCATGCCTGGGACAGCTCACTAGGCCCGCCCCAACTGAGCAAGAGTGGAGCCACTGAGGGGAGAGAAATAGCTTAATGGTAGAGTGTAGGTCCTGGGTTCAATCCCCGGTGCCTCCATTAAAAAGAAAAGAAAAGAAAGGACCCATTAAAAAAATATAGTGGCGCTAATGAGTAAAGGCAGTGAGAGTCATTTTGGATATAGAAAAAGAAAAGTGAAGAGTTCACAGACTCAGAAGATGTCTTACCTGCAAGAGAAAAATGTTCAGAGTCACCCAGAAATGGAAATGGTGGCAATACCACTGATATGCTTCAGCCTCCTCCGAAGAAAAGATCCCGCTACTGGAAAAGTTCACAAATGGAGTTGAAGTTAGATTCCTGAAGAACTAACACCCTGGCTTGATGACTGAGACTTAATTATCAGGCAAAAACAGCTCTTCTATCTTCCTGCTAAGTCCTGTAGAGGACTATGCAAATTCCAAGGGATCTTGAGGAAACATGAATAATGTGTAAGCTGTTAAAGAAGTTGGGTCAGGAGTGAAAGAATATTGGAACGTAACATTGGGTACTTAGGGACTCTACACATTTGAAAGATCCAGTTTGCTGAAGTCCTCAAAGATTGCCGTGAGGCACCCTTCTCTCAGGTGTTTACAGCAACATCACATCTACGGAGAACTGGCACCACGTGGTCTATGCACCGTTAGACGCGAACTTTCTTATTTTATGACTGAACTATCTTCATGATTTCCTGGCAAGGAATTCTGCAACTTTATTTACTGCTAGCGATTCTGAAGTGGATCCTCCAAAGAGGATTATAATTTACAGTAAATTAAATGCACAGATCTTGAGACAGTCAATTGAGTTTGACAGTTGCATACACCAGTGTAACTACCAGCCCAACCAAGAAGAGAATGTTTCCATCACCCCTGAAAGCTTCCTCGTGTTCCTTTCCAGTCAATCTAGCAACCTGCCACTGCTCTCCCACCAACAGTGGTGGCCTCTATTATGATTTTTATTCACCCTAGCTTATTTTCACTGTCCTGGAACTTTATATAAATGGTCATAACAGTATGTACTCCTGTATATCTGGCTTCTTTTGTTCAATTTTTTTTTCATGGAGGTACTGGAGATTGTACCCAGGATCTTATGCATACTAAGCCTGTTCTCTACCACTGAGCTATTACTTACCCCTGTATTAACATTTTTGATACTCATTTACATTACTGCATATATCAAAGGTTGTTTCTTTTTTATTTCTGAGTAGTAGTATACTGTATGAATACATGGATAAAGCTACTATGAACATTCTTGTGCAAGTCTTTTTCTAGACATGTTTTAATTTCCCTTGGGCAAATGCCTGGGAATGAAATTATCGGGCATTTAACATTAAAAGAAACTACCAGTTTTTTAAAGTAAGTATACCAGTTTATATTCGTGTTATTAATATATGAGGGTTCCAGTGGCTCCCTATCATCACCAACATTTAGTATTGTTGATCTTTTTAACATTAGTAATTCCAGTGGGTGTGACACAGGAAAAATGTAGAGCGAGAGGATGGCTGTGTCTCAGATCTCAGTCAAATCTCTGGGATGTGCCCCACCCCAAGTGTGGGTCCTTCACTTTGTGCAGGAAAGAGTGCAAGAGCAAGCCACAGTTGAGTAAAGGTAGATTTATTCAGAGAGATACATACTCCATAGAGTGCAGGCTGTTTCAGAAGGCAAGAGAAAGGCCACAAAGTGTGGGGTTTAGGTGCTCAGTTTAAAGTAAAAGTAGATAAACTCTCCATAGACAGACTGCAGTCCATCTCATTCAGAAGGGAGCACAGCACGAGTCACGATGTTGTTAGTTTTTATGGGCTCTGTAACTTTGTATGTTAACAAGTGGGAGGATTATTCCAACTACTTTGGGGACATGGGTGGGATTCCTGGGAATTCAGCCATCACCAACCTTTTGACCATTTATGGTCAGCCTTAAATAGTCCTGGCACCTGTAAGAGTACCATTTAGCATCGTATTGGATTTTAGTGAGGGTATAATGAAGCTCAAGGTCTACCGGCAGTTCAGTCTTCCACCATCTTGGTATTAATGGCTGTGTCATTCTTTTAATGGTTGTGGCCTGCCCCCTTCCCTCCTGTCTCAGGTGTGCAGTGTCTTCCCACTATGGCTCTAATTTGCATTCATTTGATGATGAATGGCATTAAGCAGCTTTTCATATATTCATTAGCTGTTGGGTATATGTATGACGAATATTTTTTCCCAACCTATGGCTTGCCTTTTTATCTTGTTTTCATTGCTTTCGATAGGCAAAACCTTGTGATCTTGTTGAAGTTCATTTTATCAATTTTTTTTAAGATGATTACTGTTTTTTGTGCCCTAAGAAATCTTTGCCTATCTCAAAGTCACAGAGATAGTCTTCTATGTTTTCTTTTAGAAGCTCTATAGTTTTCCCTTTTCTACTTAAGTTTTTGGTTTAATATTAAGATCCATTTTGATTTAATTTTCATTTATGGTGTAAGGTAGGGGTCAAGGTTAATCTTTTTTCATGTTGTTTGAACACCATTTGTTGAGAAGACTTTCCTTTCTCTACTGAAGTGCATGGATAACAATGCTGTGTTTCTAAAATTTAAAATTCAGTTCTTCGGTGGCACTAGCCGCACTTCAAGTACTCAAGAACTACAGGTGATTTCTGGCTACTGGATCAGCCAGCACAGACAAAAATAGATTTGCAACATTACATAAAGTTCTATGACAGCACTGCTCCAAGCCGTAGAGCACAGTATCTACTAAATATTTTGAATTCTGTGAAAGGTAATCTAAACCAAATAACAAAGTATGGGCAGATGTAAGGAAGATAAAAATTAATCACTGAACTTCTACGAAGTGCCTAGAGTAGTCAAATTCAAAGAGACACAAAGTCGGATGGTGGTTAGCAGAGATTTGGGGGAGAGGGAAGGAGAGTTATTATGAGTGGGTACAAAGATTCAGTTTTGCAGGATGAAAAGAGCTCTGGAGAATAGGTGGTAGTGATGGTGGCAAAACAATGTGAATATACTTAACGCCAAAGCAATGAACAATTTAAAAAATCTTAAAATGGTAACATATTATGTATACTTCATCAACATAAAATATTTTTAATTGCTTTTTCCCTAGCTGGTGTTTAGTGCAGGTAAGAAAGAAATCAGTGTTAACTAATGACAGTTCTCTCTGGTATATCTGAAGGATATCTAACAAAGGTACAGAAGAGATATTGGAGCTCTGAGCCCCACTTAGTTTAATGTCTCTATCCTGGAGTATTTCCACTAGACCCTCTTCAGCTAATAGGAAAAGAGAGAAAAACTATTTGAGAGTTATTCTCCTGCTATGTGTTATCCATCTACTTATGTTAATACTAAAGATTTCTTTCATTAGGTTATGGTAACATATGACAAACTAGCAGCCGGAGCACTCTGGTTTTTAAATAAAAGTTCTCTAACTTAAATAAAAATCTCTAAGCACTTGATTTTGACTATTTAACTAACAACGTCGATCGGTACATATGTAAAACATTTTGTAAAGCATAGACTACACTGTGTTATTTCAAGGCATGTTAGGGTATGCATGAATACCAAGCTTTGAGGATCTTGTGCTTTTTGTACAATACAAGGCATGTTTGTTTAAATATTTTAATTTAAAACTCTCCCTAAAACTCCTTAATAAAGACAATTTCAGAATCTTCAACTGATTTGTGGGAAGCTAGTGAAAGGAGCAGTATGAGTAACACTCATATTAAGAGGTAATGAAAATAATCTTTGTTCCTCAGGAGACGAAGTATTGGTTTGATGAGATCCAACCTGTCTATTAATATGCCTGATTTGCATATTTAAGTTCATCCACAAATGTTGTGTAGGACCTCACCTTTGTGTAAGACACCCTATACATCGTTTAGTATTGAAAATAGTGTAATACCCTTCAGAACCTTTCAAAAGAAGCAACATTAAACACTAAAGTTTTCCTTGCAGAAACTGTTTCTGGTTTCAAATAAGGGGGTGCCTCATTTTTCATAAATTATAAAAAGAAAAGTCGGCAATAATTCAATCTATATTTTAGGCACGGTGTAAGCCCTTAAATATTGTTCCAACTAACAAATATTTATTGAAGCGTCCTACGTTCTATGCAATTTATCTCATTCTATCCTCACACAATCCTATGAAATACTCTTATCCCCACTTTACAAAGTAGGAACAGTTCTCAGAGAGAAGTTACACAATTAATGAATACTAAAACGGGGCTTCTACTCTGGACTTCAAACCCGAAGCACTAAAGCATCAAATCGAGAATAAACGCTTTCTAATTCTGTTAGCCAAAGCAGTCCACCCCCAGAAACCTCGCGATATTACTCAAACTACTACTCCCAGCATGCAAAGCGGCTTGGGTGCCGCAGCCTATGCCGCAGAGTCTGGAGCGCTCCGGCATGCCTCGAGGTGCGAAAGGCACCCTGGGAGCGGTAGTCCTCTTGGACGCCTACTGGCATTGCCAGCGCGGCGGTGGCGGATCTCTCGGTTCCAGCCAGTAGGTCCTGTGAGGGCGAGCTGAGGCGGAGAAAGGGCGCGGAACGGAAAAGGGTGAGTCAGGCTCTGTCTACGCGATAAAGGGAGGCGGCACCGCGGCGTAAGGCCGAGTTAAGTAAGCGCGGCCCGCGTGCAGTCTCTCCGGAGACACCGCGGTCTTAGCGTCAGCGAGAAGAGGGTGAGGAGGCGCCAGAGCCCGGTCCCTGCACCCGTTCTCGCCTTCAGCTCCCCGCCGCCATCTCCATCATGCAGTCCCGGGAGGAAGCCCCGCGCTCTCGCCGCCTCGCCAGTCCCCGCGGGGGGAGGCGGCCCAAGAGGATTTCCAAGCCCTCGGTTTCAGCTTTTTTCACCGGCCCGGAGGAGCTGAAGGACACGGCTCATTCTGCAGCCCTGCTGGCACAGCTCAAGTCCTTCTACGACGCGCGGCTGCTCTGCGATGTGACCATCGAGGTGGTCACGCCTGGCAGCGGGCCTGGCACGGGCCGCCTTTTTTCCTGCAACCGTAACGTGCTGGCTGCCGCGTGTCCCTACTTCAAGAGCATGTTCACCGGCGGCATGTACGAGAGTCAGCAGACGAACGTGACCATGCACGACGTGGATGCCGAATCCTTTGAGGTGTTGGTCGATTACTGCTACACGGGTCGCGTGTCTCTAAGTGAGGCCAACGTGCAACGCCTTTACGCGGCCTCCGACATGCTGCAGCTGGAGTATGTGCGGGAAGCCTGTGCCTCCTTCCTAGCCCGCCGCCTCGACCTGGCTAACTGCACGGCCATCCTCAAATTCGCCGACGCCTTCGACCATCACAAGCTGCGATCGCAGGCCCAGTCCTTCATAGCCCACAACTTCAAGCAGCTCAGCCGGATGGGTTCGATTAGGGAGGAGTCTCTGGCAGATCTAACCTTGGCCCAGCTGCTGGCTGTCCTGCGCCTGGATAGTCTAGACATCGAGAGTGAGCGGACAGTGTGTCACGTGGCGGTGCAGTGGTTGGAGGCGGCTCCCAAGGAGCGGGGTCCCAGTGCCGCAGAAGTCTTCAAGTGTGTCCGCTGGACACACTTCACTGATGAGGATCAGGATTACCTGGAAGGGCTGTTAACCAAGCCCCTTGTGAAGAAGTACTGTCTGGACCTTATTGAAGGGGCCCTGCAGCTGCGATATGGTGACATGTTGTACAAGTCTCTGGTGCCAAAGCCCGAAA
This sequence comes from Camelus bactrianus, assembly GCF_048773025.1. Taxonomy (NCBI): domain Eukaryota; kingdom Metazoa; phylum Chordata; class Mammalia; order Artiodactyla; family Camelidae; genus Camelus; species Camelus bactrianus. The sequence continues at coordinate 21,165,852 of NC_133552.1, forward strand.
GCAGCAGCGGCAGCTCTGTTGTGTCCATAGCAGAAAATCCACCCCAGAGGCTGGGTATGTGTGCCAAGGAGATGGTGATCTTCTTTGGACATCCCAGAGATCCCTTTTTATGCTATGACCCGTACTCAGGGGACATTTACACAATGCCATCACCTTTGACCAGCTTGGCTCACACTAAGACTATCACCTCCTCAGCTGTCTGTGTCTCTCCAGAGCATGACATCTATCTAGCCGCCCAGCCCAGGAAAGACCTCTGGGTGTATAAGCCAGCCCAGAACAGCTGGCAGCAGCTTGCGGATCGCTTGCTCTGCCGTGAGGGCATGGATGTGGCGTACCTCAATGGCTACATTTACATTTTGGGTGGGCGAGACCCTATTACTGGAGTTAAGTTAAAGGAAGTTGAATGCTACAGTGTTCAGAGGAACCAGTGGGCTCTGGTGGCACCTGTCCCCCATTCTTTCTATTCCTTTGAACTAATAGTGGTTCAGAACTATCTTTATGCTGTGAACAGTAAGCGCATGCTCTGCTATGATCCTAGCCATAATATGTGGCTGAATTGTGCTTCTCTTAAACGCAGTGACTTTCAGGAAGCCTGTGTCTTCAATGATGAGATCTATTGCATCTGTGACATCCCAGTCATGAAGGTCTATAACCCAGCCAGGGGCGAGTGGAGGCGGATTAGTAATATTCCCCTGGACTCTGAGACCCACAACTACCAGATTGTCAATCATGGCCAGAAGTTGCTCCTCATCACTTCTACTACCCCACAATGGAAAAAAAACCGGGTGACTGTGTATGAATATGATACTAGAGAAGACCAGTGGATTAATATAGGTACCATGTTAGGACTTTTGCAGTTTGACTCTGGCTTTATTTGCCTCTGTGCTCGTGTTTATCCTTCCTGCCTTGAACCTGGTCAGAGTTTCATCACTGAGGAAGATGATGCACGGAGTGAGTCTAGTACTGAATGGGACTTAGATGGATTCAGTGAGTTGGACTCTGAGTCAGGAAGTTCAAGTTCTTTTTCTGATGATGAAGTCTGGGTGCAGGTAGCACCTCAGCGAAATGCACAGGATCAGCAGGGTTCTTTGTAAATATTTTGGAATACTAAGATGTTTCTACTGCTATTCAATGTATCTTAAAAAAAGATATCCTTTTCCTTTTCCTGAAAAGAAAAGGTGATTAGGACCGCAGATTTGGTTTAGAAAGGGTGATGTTTGAATTGCTAATGTAATGTTACAAAATTTAAACAGTCCTTGAAATCAACCTATATAATAATTTACTTTGCTGAAAGTTGAGATTAAAATATGCAAAAAAAGAACCATATAATTGATCAGAATGCTTGTTTTTTTTTTCCCCTTGTTCAAATATTTGTTGCATCAGTGGATTATTTTGATTAGTTACACTGTTCATATTCTGATTGTCTAATTTAGACTTCTGTTAACTTTTTAATTCTATTTAGTGTTGTGAGGAAGTTAGCTTTTGGACTTTTATAATAGAAAATTGGACTAGAAATTGTTTGTAGGATTTTGAGGATTTATATTTTTCTTCAGAATAATGAAAGTAGTAGATTTCCCAAATTTTGAACAAGTCAGTTTTTAGTATTCTGTTAATATAGTTTGTTAAAATTTGGTTTGGCTTTCTTCTGCAAAGAAAAAAAATTGGACATATATATTAAGGTTATTAAAGAGTGATTTCATTTTGATAATGTGCAGAATGGTCTTAAATGTTCACCAAAAGTAAAAAAAAAAAGTCCAGATTCCAATGTTTTAAAAGAAATTTCATTTTTAATTTTGGAATATAGCATGTATATTTACTAAATGCGACCATTTTTCTCTCCTAAAAAACATCCATTCTAGTAGTATCAGCAATTATTTAGATACCCTTCTAAACCAAAAACAGTAGGTAACTTGCCATATTTTTCATCTGTACCTGATACATGCTTCATTGAATCAAAGGAACAATCCTGTTTTTCACTGGACATATGATTGGGTAATGTAAATTTTTATCCATTGGTCTTGCCTGGTCTTAAAAAGTTTATATGTTTTCCTGAAACATTTTGGCAGTATAGTTTTGGTGTTTGTGTTAGAGGATTCTTCAGCAGGAAGTGATTTTTGTGAGGTGATACTGGTTTTGAAAATACGTATAAACTAAAAACAGTTTTTTATTGAGGTCAGTAGTAGTTATGGTGTCTACCAACTCTAAAGAACAAGTGCCAGCGGAGAACTTTAAAATTTTAAGCTGTGTATAGAACTGTTTTATGTAGTGTTGAAATTTACTGTCAGTTTTGTAAGTCACTATAAATGATTATCAGCTTGAAGGTATTTTTGTATTAAAAGTTGACAGTTAAAGAACATAAGTGGATGATGGCATTTGGGGCCAAGAGTGAAAATAATGTTTCCTCTAAAATATTTCCCTAAGCAATGGTACACATGGTTATTTTATTAGGTTTTTTGTGACCTGTAATTCTCTGTAAACCATGCTCCAGGTTTTGGTTTTTTTGTTTGTTCATTTTATATCACCATAATAAGGAAAGTTCCTGAAATAGAGACTAAACTGCACAAAATTTGCCATTGTTAAGTACAAGAAAATATAGGTGCTTACTTTTTGAAGATTTATTAATGCATATGGTTCTCATAACACACATACGTGATAAGTGGTGTATATATACAGATGCTTATGGTCTATAAATTTTTCTATACCCACTTAGAATTATCTTCTTAAATCTTTGTTCAGTAACATGCTAATTCCTCTTCTGTGTTTATTTTCCAGTGACCAAATGCTAACATTTCTTTCACCCTGGCAGAGTACTGAGGAGTGTGTTCTGGGATGGAGAACAGAATTTTGAATTAAAAAAAAAGAAAGAAAAGGATTTTAGAAAACCAAACATGTAAATAATGTTTTCTCAGCTTTTTTTTTTTTTTAAATTTTTTGTTTTGTTTTGTTTTGTGGGTTTTTTTTGGGGGGGTAATTAGGTTTTGTTTATTTATTTACTAATGGAGGTGCTGGGGATTGAACCCAGGACCTCATGCATGCTAAGCAGTCACTCTGGACACTGAGCTAGACCCTCCCCCATCTCAGCCATTTTCGTTGATTTAACATTATTTAGTGAAATAAGATTCTTAGCCTAGCAGCACGTGTCCCTTCAAAATAGCAAACATGCTTTAGTTTTGTTTATTCCATTTGACATCAGGGCTGTCAACCAGCACTGCTCTTAACATGGAAAACCATTTCTTAATAGTGTTATTTTGGGGCCAGCTTTTCTTCACCAATAACTTCTTGTTGATAGCTTTTTGTTTTGTAAGGTTGAAATAGGACAATGCTGATTATCCACAGAATTAATGTTGCAACCGATTGATAAAGGACAGATTCTCTAATTTGTGATTCTCAGTCTTTGAGTTAGGTATAAGCTAATTGGTAAAATGACTGGTTTACAAAGAGGTTTTCTTAGAAAGGATTTTGGTTTCATGATATATTTGTGAATTAAGGACTAGATTTAAGCTTTGTAGATAAGTGATTTGTACATGGTTAGTGACAAATAAAGCTGGCACTAGAACCCCAGGCCTTCTGACCTCTTAATTTAGTGTTTCTGCTAAATGTATAAAACCTTTGCTTACATAGTGAGTGACTCAACTAGTAGTGTTGAAATCCCTTCTTGACAGGAAAGCACCTTTGTCTCAGTTTTACAGTTGGCACAGGTTTTAGCGAACACACAATAGAGTGTCATTTGCAGGGCTGCTGTTTGTGTAAGACTTAGAGTGATCTTACTGATTTTTTGGATCTGTCTGCCTGCATGCTGAAAAGCCCAGAGAACCCAAATTATTTCAAATACTTTAAAAATTCAAATGATAAGTGACATTGGTGTTTTCAAAAGGACAAAATGTAAGATTCATTTAGCAAATTTAAATTATAATTTCCTTCTATCTCCCTTAGTTAAGCAGTGTTTTTTTGATTTTTTTTTTCTGTTTTGAACCTGGATCTTAATTGAGAATCTGATAAAAAAGCTTTTGATGCATTCCCCAGAAAAATATATGTGTTTATGTTTTCATAATTTCAAAGGTGTTATGACACTTCTGAAGTTCATCCCCACACCCAGGTTGAGAACACTTGGGACAGTTCCAAGAACACTTCTACAAAAAGGAATTAGCATTTTGCACAAGACGTATTGCTCAAATGTTTGTAAGGTGGGGAGGGGACATTATTAAAATGGAGCTGAAGAAATACTACACATTCACCATCTGAAAGGGATGTGAATGTTAATGGGTGCCTCAGAATGGAGACAAAGTTGACACTTAGGCTAAAGTTCAAATTTCCTCATGGTGATTAACGTGAGAACAGCTAAGTAGTAAATGTAAGTGATTTAAAGAAATAGGTCAAATGAGCTAGTGTATATTTGAAACTTGGAAATGTTATACTTATATGTGAGATGATTATTGTCTAGGAAGGCTGCATATATGTTAGGATTTAAAGCAAAATAGATTCCAGGTGTTTTAAACTGTGGATGTCACAGCTGTTTATTTAGATACCTAAGATGCAAGAGTTCTTTATCTCATTATGAACAGGTGCTTGGAAAAGGGCTTCTACCCATAAGAAATCTATTTAAAATATAATTTAAAAATATAACAAATTTGCTACTCTCTGCTCATGAAACTAGAAACCAGCACTTTGCCTGATGTCGTTTTCACCCATTTGTGCCGAGATGAGCAAAAAACATAAAACATGATGAATGACTTGTAAACTAAAACTATTTAATTGAATTTGTTTTAATGTTCATAAATTGGAAATATAAAAAGTTTGCAGTTCTACGTCAGTCCCCTAAACTTGAAAAGAAAGTTTTCTTGTCTTTGAAGTCCTAAAATCTGTTGCTTGCTTCTTAGCTATTTTACTTTGCCTCTGTCCTCTCATCTGATCTCTCCCTTACCTGCTTAAAATTTTCAATATCTTTTCACCATTGCAACTAATTTAAAAGAATATTGTTTATAGCAAACACGGTCAAGCCGAAAAATATAGGAAGCAAATGCGGTTAACTAGTAATCCTAAGAGAATTAATTGATAAAGTAATTTTTAGGACCATAGACATTGTTAAATATATACAAACCAATTTTTTTAACCAAAAAAAAAGGTAGTGTTCACAGATGCTGCCAGGTCTTCAACTACCAGATAGACAGTAGATTTTGTGCCCTCTCCATAATTCTGGGCCATTTTGTTACCCAGATCTGTTTCATCAGCTCCTATTCCTCACTTATTTAACCCTGTGGACCCAACATGGTCCAAGACACAGGGTGTAGGTAACAGATATTGTTGCATATGAGACATATTTTCTTATGCTGTGGGCACTCATCTCTCTACCACAGAATCAATCTTTTACATTCTCCTCCAAAGCAGTTTTAGCTGCTTGGAATCATCATATCTTAATCAGGAATATTTTGGGGGGACAGACTATCCCATAATTTAGAAAACAGCAATAGCTGTCACTTCAAGGCACAGCCTTATCCAGTCTCAATACCCTTATGGCTTTCTTTGTACAGAGAAGATACCAAGGGGCAGTGTTTTCTCACACTTTATACATTAGTTAGGATCTAGGTGTGGTTATATATACAGAGATCCTATAGTTGTTATAATAAAATAGAAGTTTCTCATGTAAAAGCCCAGTCTCTTGTGTTGGCCCTGATCTAGGAAGTCGCCTGAGACCCAGGCTTTTCTGTTTTCCTGTTGTGCTACCCTTAGGGTATTGTACTGGTTCACCCTCTTGTGCATGTTCCAGCCATGAGGAGGGGAGGAAAGGAAAGGGGAGGTCATGACCCCTGTAAGGGGAGTTGTGCACATCACTTCCAGTCACATGCCATCGGCCAGATCTTGCGTATGGCCACACCTGACTGTGTGCTTAGGGGAGGTAGTCTTTATTCTGGGTCAATGTGTGTCTTTATTAAAGTTAATGGGTTCTTTCTTGTAGAATGCTGAGGAAGGATGTTGTGGTATAAATAGCAATCTCTAATATACCATCCATCAGGCCAAAGTTTATCATCTGTCAGCCAGAATGATTACCAGGACTCCCCAGACCCACATCCTACCAGCTTGGAAACCCTAATGGAAAAAGGCGATATTTTCTAATATCTCTCACAGATAATTCCTGGGGGTCCTAGGACTCTGAGTAGCCAAGTTATATCACTTGTAATAGATGAGGCTGGGGGCATGGAAATGTTGAGGAAGACAAGTAAGTAAATTACCTGGATGAAGGATTATAGTTGCCATTGTGGCAGCCTCTACAAAGACATTGCAGTTCCAAAAGTGGGAGTTTTCAGGTGACAATGTGTATTTTATTTTGACCTGATCCTAGGATGTGAAGGGAAACTTGGGATGAGAAGAAGCTGGCAAAGTTGTTATGAATCAGATCTTGAAGGCTTTGTATGCCACGCCAAGGAGTTGACTTTTTTTTTTTTTTTTTTTTTTGCATACAATGAACTTCACTGAGAATTTTTAAGTAGGGACTTGACATGATTGAGTCTGTTTTGTTGAGACTCCTCTCCTGGATGTATTGACAGTGCAGGACGGAGGGGGTAAGACCAGTTAGAGTGAGATTGATGCAGCCCTCAGTTGGGGGCAATTGGCTTGATGAGGACGGGGCAGATATAAGAGAGGTTAAAGAGACTGACCTGGACCTAGCGTATGTTTAGAGATGGGGCAGCTGAGAAAGGAAGTATGAAAGGAGTATGAGAAAGGAAAGACTTACAGGCTATTTCCTAAGTTTCCTGCTTGCGTATTGTGTGAGGGTACAGGCCAAACTTCTACACTGAGTGGCCTGAAAATATAAGACACAAACTGGGTTATCTATCTTCAGTCCAGAAGTGAGCTGTCAGGTGTTGGCAGGGTGGTTCTTCCCAATGAAGTTCTTCACGAGCCCAGGTTCCTTCGGTTTTCCCCTCAACTCCTAGTGCATTGTCTTCATGGACAAAGCACACTCACCATGATTGTATCTACATTGCAACCTGCAGGAATGGGGAAAGAGAGGACATGGAAGGCAAAAAATTCCTTTTTAAAGGGCTTTTATACCACTTTTGCCATTTTTCCACTGGGGAGAATTTAATCATATCACCACATCTAGCTGCAAGTTTGACTGGGAAATATTATCATTAGATGGGTAGCTATGTGTTCAGTTAAAACTCAGAGGGTTCTCTTACTAAATAGATTAATAAACTCATATTTTTTAATATAGACACGCCCATGCTTCCTGTATTCAAATGTAGACAATTCACAATGCCAGGCGAGATTTATTGCTCTGGTGGTCATTTCAGATCTCCCTAACTCTCCTTCCATAATGAACTCATAGCCAAAAATTCAGTTCCATATAATGCTGAACAATGATTTTTCACAAACAGATGCACCCCTGAGTGCCTTTAATACACACACACACACACAACACACACACCAACACTCGGCACATCCCTGCCATTAAGTCCTATCTCAGTCCAGGTATTCTTACAGAAATTAAGCCTCCAGAGTGTCAGGATCTTGTCCCTAAATACCTCCTCTCTTTTCCAGTCACCTCTCTGGAAACTTAACCAGTTTAGCCCTCTTACTCATCCCATGCTCCAACAACTCTGCTACTTTTATTTTTAAAAAGGGACAAAGAGAATGAACTAGGGCAATTTGCAGTCTCTATCACAACTGACTAAGTGAATAGTGCTTTCACTGAGTGGGTTTGAGAATATGGGATCCACATCAGATTTGGAGGCACCAGTGGATGCAGGTGGTGTCCCATAGCCAACCTCTGACGCCAGCTGCAACTGTGAAAGACACTCCCAGACCATGGTAATAAGCCACTTTACTTGGTTTGTCTGCCTCTGGACTTCCTCTGAAGAATAATTCTATGGGCAGTGGTCTTGCAGCCACAGCACAGGAGTTCAAGGGGACATTCACATTCCCAGGGTAGTCCTCGCTGCAGTGGAGGATGGAAATTGGTAGATACATGCCTCAGTATCCCAGCTTTTAAGAAAGGGACAATTCTCAAGTGCGTTCAAGATGGATCTTCAGGATGTCCCCTGCTGGATTGAACCCCAGTGTCCCACAGCAGCAATCAACTCAGTAACACATCTTCCCTGTGTCAATTTCGGGGTGTGGTCAACCACGGCACAGAAATTTGATTTGGCAGTTAGAAGGTCATTGGTGGTATTTTGCAAAGAAGTTTCAATCTGACCATTTGCTTGGGAGCAGAAGCCTGGTAAGAGTGGATGAGAATGCGTGAGATGAAACTTTAGTTAGCCACACGCCTCTAAAGGGCACCGGCAAACTCAAACCTCATAGCCCTTCTTGTAACACAGCAACAACAAGAAAATTCACGTTTTCATGAAAACTATGTTGCCCAACATGTTGAATCCGCATTTAATTAAGCCATTAGAACAAAATTCCAGTTTCCAGGAAAGAGAACGGCCAGAGAAGGAGTTAAAATCACCATGAAGACGCAATCAGCCAAATCCAGACTGTGGGAGGATCCAGCAGGACACAGTGTCAACAGCAAGTTTATCTTCCCTCACTTGGTGAGATGCAAGAAGGTGGAAGCAGCGAGCACGGGCTGTTGTTTGGAAGGGAATGGGGAGGAGAATACCTGGGTTGTACTGTTAATTGCTATGAGTGTTAAACACTTTACTAAGCTCATGCAAAAAGCCGTTATAGAGAATAATGAAGGGTCTGGGTCTAAAGGCTCAGAGGAAGGGAGGAGATGGACCAAAGCACAGGTGGCAGGATTATACTGGAATAGGAGCCAGGAACTTTCTTCCAAAACTGGAGGAAGAAGGGGACGGTTGATATAAATGGAGATGAGTTTCTAAGTATGGCTTTAGACTTCTGATAGCTTATACCTCTAACCTTAATTCTGTCTTTGAATTAGGATACAAGGCTTTCTGCTGGAAGGCAGGGAGCAGCACGGGGAAGAGCGCTCGAGGAGAGGGTGAGCTTCCTGAGTGGTGAGCTTCTGGAGAACAGGAGGAATGGGGCTGTTTCATCTTTTTTTTTTTTTTTAAGGTTTAGTAATTCTTTTATTTATTTATTTTTAATTGAAGTATAGTTGATATGGGGCTGTTTCATCTTAATTGCTCACAACCCCAAAGGGCCCTGAACAGAACTGAAAAAATATTTATATTATAAAATATTTGATATATTACTAACATTTAAAAAATAATACTTACATGGCTTAAATTTCTATATATTGTTCTTTTTTTAAATTTTTTTAATTTTATTTTTTATTGAAGTGTCATTGGTTTATAATGTCGGTATATTATTCTTGATCTATAGTTGATTCTTGATTTTTTTTTGTCATTTATAATTATAGACTATGAGGCCAGTTTTCTTACTTAAACCCAAATATTTATTATTATTATTTTTTAATGGAGGGACTGGGAATTGAACCCAGGACCTTGTGCATGCTAAGGCATGTGCTCTACCACTGAGCTAGACCCTCCCCACCAGAGAACTTTAAATACTATACCAAGGGTCACACTGTTAGTTGTTAGTAAAGCCAGAATTAAAACTATATTTCCTGTCTTTTAAATCAGGGCACTTTCTAATATACCCTCTTGCCTCCTGAGTAACATTTGTGATAAAATGTATGCCATTTTTTCAGTGTGTACATCATCCAAATATAGGACTTGGAAAGTAAAATCACTAGTGTTCTGCTTGAGATTTATTTGGTCCTTCAGTCTTGTTCTGATGCACTTTAGGGCACTGAGTCTAGAATTTCTGCACCCCTACCAAGAATTCTGAATAGAGACCCAGACTTGTAGCAAAGTCATCTTAGCACAATTGAGAAAGGAAATGAAATTGGTTTTAATTCAAAAGAAAGCCTCCAGTGATCAAATTAGAAGTTTTTATATATTAAAACATATTATTTTTAGTATTATATTATGCTTGTATTTTAATAGTATATTTGGTATTTATAATGTTTGCATTTTTAGTATTGTATTTCGACCATTTCAGTTCAGATACAGTAATCACAACCAGAGCATTGAGTTAATTTAATAAATATCAAATTGTTCTTATAATTAAATTCACAGTTATGGTATTAGATATATCAAGGTAATAATAAGGTATACTTTCTCAAGTACTACCTACCTCTATTTTGTGTACTCATGGAATACCAATTGAATGAATGTTTGAGGAGTAATATTTGAGGAGTCTCTAAATTTGAATCATTTGGAATAGTATTGCAGTACTAATTTAAAGATATGATATGTCATATTTTATTTCAAAATGCAATCTAAATTTATCAAAGGTCTATGCACATTTATTTTCATGAAGTTTTGGTTGTTGAAATCAGCCTTAAAATTATCACATACTGTAATGCTTGTGGTCTCTGAAATGTCAAGGATTCTTAATATGGTCAGTTCCTGGAGGTGGGGGGTATAGCTCAGTGGCAGAGTGTGTGCTTGGCATACACGAGGTCCTAGGTTCGATCCTCAGTGCCTCTGTTAAGGGAAGAAAAATAAAAATAAATATACAGTCAGTTCCTGGTTTACTAGGAACTCGGATTCTTACTTGTTCCCAGGTTGGTGTCTGCTGGCTGTGTTCAAGAGAAGAGAAAGGATGGAGAACTGGAATCAGCCAACTATACTGCTTGTCACTCCTGTAGCTCTGGAGAAGGGTAAGCCACAATCTAGTGTTTAAAATAAGATCTCTGTAAGATAGGAGTCCTATTTATTTTTATGCATGTGGTTGTCCAGTTTTCCCAGCGCCATTTGTTGAAGAGACAATCCTCCTGAATTGAATGTTCTTGGATCCCTTGTCAAATATTAGTTGACCGCACATGTGGGAATTTATTTCTGGGCTCTCTATTCTGTTCCATGGACCCATATGTCTATTTTTTAATTCCAGTTTTATTGAGGTATAATTGATGTACAGCACTGTATAAGTTTAAGGTTTACAGTGTAATGGTTTGACTTACATACATCATGAAATGATTATCACAGTAAGTTTTGTGATCATCTATCATCTCAAATAGATTAAAAAAATTAAAGAAATAGAAAAAATATGTTCCCTTGTGATGAGAACTCTTGGGACTTATTCTCTTAAAAATTTTCATATATAACATACAGCGGTGTTATATTTATTATAACACTGTTATATTAATATTTATCATGTTGTACATTACATCCCTAGTAGTTATTTATCTTATAACTGAAAGTTTGTACTTTACCTGCCTTCATCTAGTTTCCTCTTCCCCTGCCCCCTGCCTCTGTTAACCACAAATTTGATCTCTTTTTCTATGAGTTGTTTGTTTTTGAAGTATAATTGACCTGTTACATAGAATAGTTTGAAATCAGGAAGTGTGCTTATATCACTCACAAAAATCAACTCTAAATGGATTGAAGCCTTAAACATAAGACCTGATACCATAAAACTCCTAGAATAAAATATTGGAAGCAATCTCCTTGAGATTGGTCTCAGAAATAATATTTTTGGATATGACACCAAAGGCACAATCAACAAAAGAGAAAACCAACAAGTGGGGCTACGTTAAACTAAAAAGCTTCTGCACAGCAAAAGAAACAGTGAACAAAATGAAAAAGCAACCTAAAGAATGGGAGAAAATATTTGCAAACTATATATTGGATAAGGGGTTAATATATCGAGAACTCATACAACTCAATAACAAAACACAAGCGATCTGATTTAAAAATGAGCAGAGGAACTGAATCGACATTTTTCCAAAGAAGACATCCAAATGGTCAACAGGTATATGAAAAGATTCTCAACATCACTAATAACCAGGAAAATTAAAAATAAAACCACAATGAGATCTCACCTCACACCTGTTAGAATTGCTGTCATCAAAAAGACAAAAGATAAAAATTGTTGGCAAGGATATGGAAAAAAGGGAACCCTTGTACACTATTGGTGGAAATATAAATTGATTCAGCCACTATGGAAAGCAATATGAAGGGTCCTCAAAAAATTAAAAATAGAGCTACCATATGATCCAGCAATCTCACTTCTAGGTATATATTCAAAGGGGATGAAAAGTAGGATATTGAATATGTGTATCTACAATCCCATGTTTATTGCAGCATTACTGACAATAGCCAAGATATGGAAACAACCCAAGTGTCTGCTGATGAAAGAATGTCATTGATATATGTATATATGCAATGGAATATTACTTAGCCACGAGAAAGAAGGAAATCTGGGGAGTGGGGGTGGGGATATAGCTCAGTGGTAGAGTGAGTGCTTAGCATGCCTAAGTTCCTGGGTTCCATCCTTGGTATCTCCATGAAAACAAACAACCAAACAAACAAAAAAGAAGAAAGAAGGAAATCTGCCATTTGTGACATGGATGACCCTAAGGGCATTATTCAAGTGAGATAAGCCAGACATAGAAAGATAAATATGGTATCACTTAAATGTTGAGTCTCAAGAAGGTGAACTGGTAGAAATAGAGTAAAATGGGGGAACTGGAGAGATGTTCCCAAAGGGTACAAAGCTGCAACTAGAAGATGAATAAATTCTGGGAATCTAATGTACAGTATAGTAATTCTAGTCAACAATATTGTATTTTAAACTTCATAGTTGCTAACAGACTCAATGTTATCTGTTCTCTTCACAAAAAAGAATGATAATTATGTGATAGGGGTGTTAGCTGACACTGCAGTGGTAATCGTATCGCACTATGTAGAGGTATCAAATCACCTAGTTTATACCTTAAACTTACCCAGTGTTATATGTCAATTATGTCTCAATAAAAATAATAAAATGCTACACCAGGGGAAATAGTGATATTATGTTATATATGCAAGAGTAACTGTGGGTGCCAGAATGGGCTAAAGTCCATCCTATTTTTAATGTTCCACATTCTACCTTTTTTGTCCAGAATGGACATTTATTTGATAATGCCATTTTGAAGAGCTATCACAGAGCATTTCATAGACTCTTTGTAGAAATTTTTATTTTTGGTTAAATGCACTAAATTTGGTCAGGAATGGGAGCAGGCATTCTTGAAGGCCAATATTTGTCTTTATTTTCTGTGTGGCCTTTCTATACCTGGTCATCTTCCTCTCCTCAAATAAAATAAGAATAAATTTTGAAATGTTATTTAATAATAAATTAAATTAAATAAGATCTGTGGAATCTAGGCTTTTATGGATGTCACTTACCCAAAGCCTTTTATAACTGAAGTAACTATTGGTGTCTTTTGGATGAACACATACTAATAATGTCTCTAAAACAATTCCTCTACATATGTATATTCCTCAAATCTTGCAGTGGATAAAACACTTTTAAAAATCAACTTAGGTTGTATCCATTTTGCCTTGAGGGTAAGTATGACAAAATTATGTTAAATTCTTTAGACTAGCATGCTGGGGAAATGTTTTATGAGCAGTACCTTGAAACTTTTTTTCAGAATAGAGAAGATTTTGGACACTAGAATATCTAATTTTTACTTTTACTAATACAAAGGATAAGAAATGTATTAAGTTTTAACTACGTTCCAGCACATTTCCAAGCACCTTCATGAAACTTTGTCTTGTTCAGCTTATCCCAGTATTATTCATATTTATTTTTTAAATATCAATGATTCTGTAAGTCAGTTTTTTTAAAAATACCAGTTACCTCACCCATATGAAATTTCATGTTTCAGGAAGCAGTACCTCACAAAAGTTAGGCTACAAACCAACATTCCAGCATTTTCTGTGCCTAAATCATAATTGCAGGGCTGTGTGAATGTAATCTACTTATCTGTCCCTTAATTAAAAGCCTAGCTCATTAGCCATAATAATCTACTTAAAACTTAGTTGCTTGCCCAGTTCTTGTGCCGACTTCACATTAATCAAGGTATCTTATATATTCAAGATACACATACAGTTATCATTCTGTGTATTTGTGAAAACCTCAAAATGGCTGCCAGAGAACATTTTGAACAATTGCTTCTCTCAACAGTGTGATATAATTTGCATCATTATAATTTCCATTAAAAGCAACCATATTCTTTGTTTTTGCTTTAAAATTTTTTTTTTGAATTTTGAGATTATTGTCCATTCACATGCAGTTGTAAGTAATAATAGAGATCTCATAAACTCTCTACCTAGTGTCCCCTAGTGGTAACATCTTGCTTAATTATAGTACAATGTCACAACTGAGGAAATTGACGTTGATACAAATCATTGACATTTATATATTACCACTCTGAGTAGATAAGGTAGGGGTTCCCTAGAGAAAGAGAACCAGGCATGGCTTTTCTTAACATAAAAGAAGGCATTTTGTGATCTAAGCCTGGCCACAATACTTGTCCTTGAACAAGTCTCAGTAATTAATGATCTTAAGGGAACAAAAGAATGCAGAAACAAATGACTACTATCAGGCAAGAGAAGTAATAATAGCAAAGATAATATATCAGTTCTAACGACTCCCAATTCTGTTTCAAGGGTAAAGATTAGCACTCAACCACCAGATCAACGAACCTAGGGGATGATGACCTTGGCCTTTTCTGACTTCAATCAACTAAAGCTTGGACTCTGTTGACCAAGCCCCTTAATGAATATGCATGTACCCTTAGCTTAAAACTTCCCCAGTTTTGCCATCAAGGAGATACTGCTTTGCGAAGGATTCCGTGTTCTCCTCACTTGCTGTGAGTAATACTAAATCTTTCCTTCTCCCAATCTTTGACTTAGTTATGTCTTTTGGCTCAATACCCAACAAGAGGCAAACAGTGCTTTAGGGTAACACTACTTTTATAGGCATGCATTTCTATGTGTATATTTAATTCCATAAACTTAGAACCCCAGTACATAAGGTACAAAACAGTTCCATCACAAATATCCCTTGTCCCATGACTTTATCACCACAACCTTTCCCCTCCTCACTTCCCTAACCTTTTCCACCCATGGTTTGTGATCATCTCTGCAGTTTTTTTTAACGTAAAGAATGTTAGATGACTGGAATCATATAGTATGCAACGTTTTGAGATTTTTTTTTCACTCAGCATAATTCTCTTGAGATTTATCCAAGTTACCTTGTGTATCAGTAATTGACTTCTGTATGTGAACATTTCAAATGGTGCAGTAACAGCCACCCCTCAGCCCCAAATCTGCTCCTCCATAAAAGCAGTGAAAACACTAGCAAAAACTCTCAAAATAAACTTGCTGGAACAACAGAAATTCAAGGCTTGCAACATGCCCTCAACCCACCCCTCTGCTGACTGAAGAAAATGCATGTTGACAAAAAATTAATGAGTCGATCTGAGAAAGAAATGGAAAATTTTATTCGAGCCAAATTTGAGGAATATAACCCGGGAAGAGCATCTCAGAAAGCTCTGAGAACTGTTCTGTCTGTTAGAAATCAAGGAACAGTTTTATAAGTTTTTTGAGACAGGGGACTGTACATCAAATGACGTATTATTGACAGTTTACATAATCCCGATCTAAGCATCATCCTGGTGGGTCATGTGACCCTTTACAAGATCAAGAAGGAAGGTTATCTTTTAAGGAGTTGTCTTGTTGATGCTAGGAGAATGTTGCTGTTTATGGTTGAACAAGTATTCTTGCTGATGGGGGACGTTTGGTCCATGCATAATACAGATACACAATGCACAGTCGGGGGAGAGGAGCCCAAAGAGCAGAGAAGAATTTTTTATGTTTAACTTTTTTCTTATCTCGCCATAAAATATGAATTTTATTTCACACTCACAACCTAAAAGTTGTGAGTTAAGTTTCACTGAGGGACTTTATTGAGAATGACAGCCCAGGAGGCAGTCTCTCAGTTCTGAGGAGTTACTCAGGTAAGGGAGGAGCCAGGATATATATGAGATATTTTTGCTGGGGAAAAAAACATGTAGCTGAACATCAAAAATTACTGCTAATCAATATGAGGAATCTAAAAAATAATAACAATAATAATAAGGCCGCAAATGAACTCCTTATTATTTATAACTAAGATGATTGATTTCTTGAATATGTAAGCACATTTGACTGTCCTTTATGATTGGATTACCGCATTCTGTTGATTCTTATTTTGTGGTTGGCTTTATTCCTTTGATAACAATGTAAGTTTAAAAAGCTAAAGCTCTAATCTGTTCCTAGAAACAATAATCAGTACATACATGTGAACTAAAAAAATGTCCAATATACTGTATATATGTATTTACATGCAATATAATGTGTATGTGCAGTCAAACTGTAATCGTTCTACCAAATTAAACTGAAGAAAAAAAAAAACCCAAAATAAGTTAATAAATAGATCACAAAAAAAATTACTGCTAATCAGAAAGAACAGATAACCTGGGTTAATGATTTTAGTGCTTTTCTATGTATGGGAAGATGCAAGAATCTGGGTTCATTGAAATTATTCCCTGGATATGCATCTTAACTACCTGGGAAAGGAGGGGTGGTATCCAAAGCACAGAATGCTTCCTGTTTTTCTCCAGCTTGCATTTCCCTCAGGGCGCAGTGTCAGTGAGTGACTGCAGTACCTAATGGCTTGATCCTTGTAGAACTGGAATGAATGGTGGTCAGCATTCTTTACACTGCCCCCTGTTGGTCGTAAATTCAACCAAGGGAGGCATTTGACAACCAACTGTCCCATAGCTAGAGTTGCACTATTACAGTTATTTTATATAGTTAAATATGTGATCAGTTGCCTCAGAACGTTTAATCATCATTAATTTTGTTGGAAGCCTGGTTACCCATTGAGTAATGCAAGAGGCAACAATCTTATAAAATAGATAAGATGTAAGTAATACAGCTAGTAGCATTAATAACGTCATAAGTAGGGATTTATGCCATGAGCTTGGAGAACCAAACCAGCTCCCTAAAAGATCACCAAGACTAGGAAGTGAATCACTTAAGGCATAAATCTGATGTTCCCTGTGGGTCATTAAATGTGCTATACTAGAGGACTCGTCTGTATGAGAATGCAGCATTCAGTGGGAATCAGTGCAGGTACATCCTTGAGATGCTGTAAGAATATTGAGAGCCATGCAATTTTGTAACACTGCTTTTCTCATCATAGCAACCTCAGAATTCAGTAGGCTAATAGCCTGACTACTATCATTTGAGGCCTTTGGGGTGAATTCTGTTAAGGCTTCAATGTGGGCGATGGCATCTTCCAATCCCAGTGAAGGCACAAAAATAGTGGCTAAATGGTCATACCAGTGGAATACAGGTCTCTTGGTCCATCGAGCTTGTATTCATGGTAACTTTACTGGAGTCTTACCTAAATTGGCACACAAGTGACCTTGAGCCCAAGTAATCCTGGGGTACATTTTCCTACCCATTCTGGCAGAAGCCAGGGGAATTGGAGCTGCAAAGCCACTAGGTTCCATTATGTACTACCCAGTATATTCCTGGTCACCTGACCCAATTTTTCCATAACAATTTCTATCCTTAAGGTAAATGATATATTAGTATTTTCATAAGGCATGCAGCCTAATTTTCTAGTGTTATTAGGCTGATTATCTTTAATATGATTTAATTGCTCCCAATTTGGGAGACCCTTAAACTTAAGTGACCATAGCCTAGTGTTAGCCATATAAAGCCATCCCATAGCTGAGGGAGGGTCCCACCTAACTAATAGGGAAGTTATATTTTTTGACTGAAATTTAGCTCATTGTTCTTTTTTTTTCAATTTTGCGAACATTTATTAAGTACATGATATGTAATATGTAATACTATTCTTTTTTTTTGAAGTATAATCAGTTACAATATGTCAATTTCTAGTGTACAGCATAAGGTCCCAGTCATGCATATATATATATACATACATATACATATACATACATTCATTTTATATTCTCTTTCATTAAAAGTTATTGTAAGATATTGAATACAGTCCACTATGCTATACAAAAGAAGTTTGTTTCTTATCTATTTTTATATATAGTGATTATCATTTGCAAATCTCAAACTCCCAAATTTATCCCTTTTCACCCCCTTTCCCCCAGTAACCATAAGATTATTTACTATATCTGCAAATCTGTTTCTGTTTTGTAAATGAGTTCATTAATATCCTCTTTTTTCTTTTTTTTTCCTTTTCTTTTTCTTTTTCTTTTCTTTTCCTTTCCTTTCCTTTTTTCTTTTCTTTTCTTTCTTTCTTCCTTTCTTTCTTTCTTCCTTTCTTCCTTCTTTCCTTTCTTTCTTCCTTTCTTTCTTTCTTCCTTCCTTCCTTCCTTCCTTCCTTCCTTCCTTCCTTCCTTCCTTTCTTTCTTTCTTTCTTTCTTTCTTTCTTTCTTTCTTTCTTTCTTTCTTTCTTTCTTTCTTTCTTTCTTTCTTTCTTTCTTTCTTTCTTTCTTTCTTTCTTTCTATAGCTCATTGTTCTGATTGAACTTGAGTAACTTCAAAGAAAACTTCATATTTATAGCCTAGGTCAGATCAAGTATGATAGATTGGCCAAGTGAGGGGTTCCATCTAGTAATATCAGTAGTGGCCCAGACATAACTATAACTTCTTTCTTCTAAAATAAATTTTCTAAAGGCCATTCAGTCAGAGCCTCAGAGAAGAAAAACCCACCAAAGTAAACCAGAAGTACTGGGCATGAGTAATTAACAAGAAAGCCATCAATTGGATTGATTTCTAAAATTTGCATAGGACTGAGCCCATGACAGAAAAAAAAATTTGATTCATGTGCAAAAGCCCAAGAAATCAAGAAAATGTTAGAATCAAAGGTGGTTCTAGGTGATGGGGGTGGGTATAGCTTAGTGGTAGAATACATGCTTAGCATTGCATGAGGTCCTGGGTTCAATCCCCAGTACCTCCATTAAAAAAAAAAATTCAATAATCCAACAGGTCAGGTCTGGCATCTTGGGTTAGCTATCTGCTTCTGATGTTGTCATCTTCTTGTCCTGGCATGGGTGTCATTTCCTTTCTGATAGTGGGTCATTTTAAGGAGAGTTTGAGGCCAGCAGTTCTCTCTATAGTCCAGTTCAGTGCAGGGGGCCTTTTAAAGTAGGAAATAGGAATCCAAGTGTCAATTCTGTTCAGCTTTGCTGTGAATGAGCTAGTTAAAAGAACCAGACAAGGGCCTTTCCATCTAGGTTGGAGAGAGTCCTTTCAATGATGCCTTTTCCAGTATATATAGTCTCCTGGTTGTAGGTCATGGGGCATCTGATCTTCATTTAAGGGTAGATTACTTGAGCTTCAGAAACAAGCTTAGAATGTTCTGTTAATAATTCAATTAAGCCCTTGCAATAATGTAACAGATTCCCTTTCATTAAAGTAGGTTTATATAATCCTTCATCCAATCTCATTGGTCTCCCCGTGATAATATCAAGCAGAGACAAATGATGTTTGCCAAAAGGGGTGGATCTGAGGTTGAGGAGGACCAATGGATGGGCCTTAGGCCAGGATAAGGAATAAGCATCCATGATCTCAGCCAGTTGGTTTTTTTTTTTTTAAATTGAAGTATAGTCAGTTACAATATGTGGATTTCCAGTCCAGTTGGGTTATAATCATTCTATTTGTTCTTTCTACTAACACAGAAGATTGGCAGTGAGAAGCATAATGGAAATGCTGCATAATCAAACAAATCTAACACATTTCTTTAGCCATTTGTCCAGTAAAATGAATTCCTCTATCGCTATATAATTCTGAGGGAATTTCACCCAAATAGGAATCACTCTTTCTAAAATCAACTTTCCTACTGATTGTGCTGTGGCCCTTCTGCATGGGAATGCCTCAATCCAAAGTGAAAACATGCAAATCATAACAAGAACATACTGGTAACCTTGAGAGGGAGGCATTTGTATAAAATCAATCTGCCAAATTTAAAAGGGACCTACAGGTAATGGAAAATTTCCTGGAGAACCATATAACGGCTTCTTGGGTTATATTTTGGACAAATGGTACATCTTGCAAAAACCTCAGCTATTGTTAAAGAAGGCTTCCAAAAAGAACGTTTATCCCATAGTACCATCCTGTCTGGGTTCCATTGAGTTAATTCATAAGTATATTGTAAAATAGGATATTTAGCTCCAAAGGGAAGGATAGGCTTCCCCTTTGGGCTTATGCATAGCTCTTTGCTGGAGTTGAATCTTCCTCCTTTTTGTGTCCAGGGGGCTTTTTTTTAATGGTGCCATTCTCTTTAACAATATGCCAATAGGTTACTGGGAGGCTGACAGGGAAAGACAGCCAT
Source organism: Camelus bactrianus (assembly GCF_048773025.1). Classification (NCBI taxonomy): domain Eukaryota; kingdom Metazoa; phylum Chordata; class Mammalia; order Artiodactyla; family Camelidae; genus Camelus; species Camelus bactrianus. The sequence continues at coordinate 21,185,958 of NC_133552.1, forward strand.
TAGTTGGTTGTTTTTGTCTTGTAAAGCCGCTATCTTGGCAGCACAATCAGCCAGAGTTTCCTTTTGTGTCTGCATTGTCAGCCTTTGTATGACTCGATACCTTAATAATGACAAGTGCACTCAGCAGCAGAAATAATTGCATCTAATAATTCTACTACTTGTTTCCCATTTTTAATAGGCTACCCTGAGGATGTTAAAAATCCCCTTTGTTTCCAAAGCATGGCAAAACCATGTGCCACCCCAAAAACATAGTGGCCTTCTGTATAAATATTAGCAAATTTTCCTTTTGCCAACTGGCAGGCTCTTGTTTGTGCTATTAATTCAGACTGTTGGGTGGAAGCGACATTAGGCAAGGAAGCATTTTCAAGGGTAGACACTGGAGAAACAGTGGCTTGGCCAGCCTGGTACTTTCCATGAGGTCCTTGCAGATATGAACCATCAGTGAATAATATAAAATCGGGGTTATCCATAGGACTTTCTCAAAGATCAGTTCTAGGAGATAATAGATTGTCAGTTAAAACAAAGACAATCATCTTTTTCATTGTTGATGTCTGATTTTTCTGGGAGAAAAGTGGCTGGATTAAGTTTGTTATACCTTTGGAGAGTTATGTCTGGTGAGAGTCAGTTTCATGAGAGGTTAATCAATTTGCTGAATAATGTTGTGGGTGATGAGAGTTTAGTAAAGCTTCCATGGAGTGGGGAACACAGACTATGACAGGGGTGACTCATGGCTATCTCTTCTGTGGTCTGACACAGCACAACTATGACAGCCTGGAGACAAGGGGGAAGGCCCTTAGCTCCCTAGCTAGCTGTTGGCTGTAATATCCTATTGGTGAGTAGTAGCTGTCATGTTGCTGGGTTAAAACTCTAGTACAGCACCCTTGTTTTCTCATATAAAGAGAAAAATAGATAAATCATAATTTGGATGCCCCAGGACTGGGGCCTTTGCCAGGAGGTTTTTTTTTTTAAGGGCTTCCATGGCTTCAGAATGTTCTATTTCTCAGCAGAGAGGTTCAGGTTGGTCTTATTTAAGCAATTGATATAATGGTTGAGCCACTAAGGAAAAACTTGAGATCCAATTCCTGCAGTAGCCTGTAAGACCTAGAAAGCCCCTTAACTGCCATCTTATCCTGTCTTTGGAAAGCCAAAATATCTTTCATTCTATCAAGATCCATTAAAATTCCTTCTTTAGATATCTTCTGTTCTAAATATTTCACATTAGCTTCACAAAATTGTTTATTTTTCCTTGGACACTGTATGTCTCTTTGAAGCTAGCTTTTGAAGTTAAGTACAGGATGTCTTGCTAACTATTTGTCAAAGAATAAATCATCTACATATTGTATCAAAAATGACTTATGAGGAAAAGCCAGATCATCTAAGTCTTCTTTTAATATCTGAGAAAAGTAAGTCGGGCTTTCAGTATAGCCCTGCGGCATTACAATCTATGTATATTGATATCCATGCCAAGAGAAGGCAAAAAGATGGGTCATAAGGATGTACAGGGATACTAAAGAATACATCACAGAGATCTATCACAGAAAAGAAGTCACTATTTTCAGGAATATAGGACAGTAAGGTATGGGGCTTTGGCACTACAGAATGTCAAAGAATAATAATAGCATTGATAGAGCTCCAATCTTGTACAAACCTCCAACCTTTACCACTAGGCTTTTTAATTGACAAAATGAGAGTGTTACAAAAGGCTGGTGCAATGAGCCCTTTCTTAATGTGAGCTGATGCCAAGGGTTCATTCCTTCTATGGCTATTTGCCTCAGTGGGTATTGATGAATATTAGGCAGGGGTTTATTCTGGTCTATGGTAATTTTAATGGGTGATGTGGAATGTATTTTTCCAATGTCAGTAGGATCAATTGACCATAATCCTTCAGGTACTAAGCCTAACAGTTTTTCTTGTTCTGCATGTCCCTGATCATGGGTCACAAACATTATTTGATGAAGGAAATCTGATTGATCCTTCAGGTCTAAAAACATTCCCCTCTTCAGAGTAAAAGAAATATGGGCTTCATAAGTTTCTAATAAACTCTCTACCTATCAAGTGAATAGGGGCACTTTCTACTAGGAAAAACTAGTGCTTTCCTTTAAGTTCTAAGTAAAATTCTTAAAGTAATGATTTAGGAGCCTTTATAGGTTCATTAGAAACTCCTACCATGTGCACTGAAGTATTGCTCCAAGGGAGGGAGCCTTTGATAGCGCAGTAATGTAGTCTGGTAGTGTTTAAAACTAAAAAGATGGCCCCTGTGTCTATAAGGGCTTTGTTTCTCCTTGTATTTTCATTTCTGCTTCTCCTAGGTGTCAGAGAGGAGGAGAGAAAAGACTCTCTGTGTTCCTTAGGAGCCCCTATTCTTGTTTAGCTTGGAATTCTGGTCTGAAATCTTGTCGTCCCCGCCCCAAATCTTTGCATTTTTCTGTAGTTCCTTCTCTTATGATCAGGTTTTCTACAGTAAAAGCAAATTCTGTATTCCTTTATCAGTTGTAGATTGAATGGAGGCTTGTTAACCATTGACTGACTTTGATTACATAATTGGGATAACAGGAAGCTTATAATTTTTAAAGATGTATTTCTCTCCTTTTTTAAAAGAATTTTTTGGAGGGGGAGGTAATTAAGTTGGTTATTTATTTATTTATTTATTTATTTATTTATTTATTTATTTATTTATTTATTTATTTATTTTAGTGGAGGTGCTGGGGATTGAACCCAGGACCTCATGCATGCTAAGCACACACTCTTCCACTGAGTTTATACCCTCCCCCCTCCTTCTTCTTAATGGTTTTGGAAAGTTGGTTGGCCTGTGTGATAAGGGCATTTGTATGGAATGCAGACCCACCTAAACTGTGTCTTTTAATTAGAGTAGCCAATTCCTCATCTATGCCTTCCGAAAAGGTAGAGTTAGGCAAAGGCTCATTCTGGTGGTGAGAGAATGATTCGGGTGTTGTGAGAGAATATTGTTTAAAACTTTTCTTGAACCTTTCATAATAATCTGGAATTTATTCATCTGGTCTTTGTTTACATTCCTGAGTCTTTGTCCGGTCTGTAGTTTTGGGGAAAAGCTCTGGGATAAATCTGAGCAATTTATGGCCTAATCCCTTGCCTTCAACTCGAGTCTCTGGACAATATAAATCAAAATCCATTAAGGAGTGTTTGCATTCTGCTTTCTCTGTCCACTCCTTTGCCTTACTTTCAGAAACTAAGACCTGTATTAATTGATACAAGTCTGAAAACCTACTTATACATTCAGATAGCTAACTCAGATTCCTTAGCAAGTCCCAGTGGGTCTTGACTTGGACTGGGAAATTCTTAGCTAAAGTTCTAAGTTCTACTCAGGTCCAGGGTGTGTACATAAGCACTAAGGACAATGATTCACCTCTTCCTGTAATAGGTATCTCCTTAAAAGGGGCTAAAATTACTTCTGACTTTAGGTCCTCCTCTACTGGGGGAGAGGGAGCAGCAGATGGTGGAGGTGATGGAAGAGAGAAAGAGATAGTCTGGATCAGGCAGTTCAGTAACTTTGTAAAATTCTGCTATTATTTCAAAAAGTTTTTGGTTTTTTTTTTTTTTTTTTTGGTTTCCAGAGAAGAAGTTAGTTTATCATTTCCTCTTTTAGACACTTCTAAATGCCGATTGAAATAAGCATTTCAATCAGTCTATTTGATCTTATGGCCATCTTTCTATAGCTTCACACACACACAAAAATTAATTTTGGAATGTCCAAAGAACCTCAATTTGGCCAATTTACGTTGAGATCTCCTTTAGTGTAGTTTCTCCAATTAAGTAAGTATTTGCAAGTGTAAATTCCGTACGTATTGTACACGAATCTGGCTAGGATGTTAGTTAGAGGTTGGCAATCTCTTGCTCCTTTTGCTTTTGTTTTGAAAGCTTGTTTCCCGTTCCAGGGTTGGTTTGTCAAAATAAAACTGCTAGTAATGACTGTGTGATTGGGCCACTGTGCTGTTCGTGAGTTCACCTCCTCTAGGTGTCACCCCAGAGTCATTGCAGCTCTTTTACAAGTCTCAGTTTCTCCCTCCAGGAGTCTAAAACTGCCTGGGTGCTCAGAACACTGAGTAGCCAGCTCTCATTTTGGTCCTGGGATAAGCAAGTTTTTAATTAAATGGGTGGGTTTCCCTAGGGGACTGTTACATGGTGTGATGACTGACTTCCCCCACTCTTCTTGAAGCTAAGTTCAAGGAAAACCTATTCCTCACAGCAAGGAGTTTATCCACCATCGAATAAAAGTTAGGCTTATCAGCCAATAATGGGAGACCCAGAAGAGACTCACCCAGGAGGCAGACAAGGGGCCTCAACTGGTTCCAAGGCTCCAGATCCTCGTACAGTTCAAGCAAAGGAGAGACGTCTACTTTGCGTCCCTTCATGATCACCAAAACTATAGATTGAATAAAAAACACAAAACCTAAAAGTTGTGAGTTAAGGTTTATTCGGGGACCTTATTGAAGACTATAGCCTGGGAGGCAGCTTCTCAGAAATCTCTGAGGAACCGCCCCAAAGAGGTAAGGGAAGAGTCAGGATGTACATGAGGGTTTTTGTTGTTGGTGGTGGTTTTGGGGGCATAAACAAAGTTTATTCTAGGAAGACCAACACACTGAGAGAGAAAAATGGTTTTAAAATTTATACGTACTGTTCATTGTTTCTTAAGAAAGTTTAGAGCTTTAGCTTTTTAAACTTACATAGTTATCAAAGGAATAAAACCAACCACAAAATAGAAATCAACAGGATGCAGTAATCCAGTCATAAAGGATAGTTAAATGTGTTTACACATATTCAAGAAATCAATCATCTAAGTTACAAATAATTAGTATAAGAGGGTTTTTTGTTGGAGGAAAACATGTAGTCGAACATCAAAAATTACTGCTAATATGAAAAAACAGATATCTCTGGTTAATGATTTTAGTGCTTTTCTACACATGGGAAGATGTAACAACCTGGGTTTGTTGAAATTATTCCTTGAATATGCATCTTAACTATCTAGGGGCCAGCATCCAAAGTACAGAATCTTTGCTTCCTACTTTTCTCCATCCCGAATTCCCCTGATGGCACAATGAGGGGTGGGTGATGTGGTAAGTGACTGCAGTGGCTGGTGCCTCGATCCTCATAGAACTGGAATGACTGGCAACATTCTTTGTTTACACCTCTCTCCCCAGCTCCACAGGAGCCTGAATTTCAACAACTTCACAACTCCACTAGCTGTGAAAAATAGTAGTTTAGCAGCCACGGTAGGGGACAGAATGGATTTGGAGCTGTCTAAAAGCCCTGTCCATGGAGAACTGTCACTAGTTGACTTGTCTGATAGCTCAATGAAAAGCTCTACTATCAGGACTCGACTTTATTTGACCTATTTCAGAGTACAGTCGGTGAAAACAGCTTGACATACAGGGCATTTGTCAGAAAGAAAGAAAAAAAATCAGTGGCATAATAAAAGAAAACAGATAAATTGGAGTTCGTCAGAAATGAAACTTTTGTGCTTCATATGATAGCATCAATAAAATGAAAAGACAGCCCACGCAAAGGAGAAAATATTGGCAAATTCTATATCTGATAAGGGATTTGTGTCTAGAATATGTAAAGAACTCATACAATTCAATAATAAAAAGTTAAATGGCCCAATTGAAAATGCAGTCAGAATCTGTACAGACATCTCTCCAAAGAAGATATACAGATGGTCAGCAAACCCATGAAAAGATACTCAACATCAATAGCCATTAGGGAAAAACAAATCAAAATCACAATGAGACACTACTTCATACCCACCTGGTTTGCTATAATCAAAAACAAAACAAAATAGGGGGGAAGGGTACAGCTCAAGTGGTAGAGCATGTGCTTGCATGCAGGAGGTCCTGGGTTCAATCCCCAGTACCTCCTATAAACATAAATAAACCTAATTACTCCCCCAACCCCCCCCAAAATAAAACAAAGTAGACTGCTCAAGAACTACCTGTCAGGGCCCTCAGTGCTTTTGTGCTGAGAAAGTTGCAGCAGGGTGGGCTGTGGGTGGCTGGAGCCCTGCCCAGGGCTCCTACCCAAGCCAGCATGGGAGGAACAGGACTCACTAAAGTGCCACTGAATGGAAAGAAGCAAAGACTCCTCCTTCCCTGTTTCTAAATCCCATGCTTTTCCCCTTGAGGATCTTAAATAACATCTCCATGAGAAGGGATCTAGCTGTGCCTCCCCAGCAAAGTCGCATCCTGGTCAGGAGATGGCAGAAGGCATCACAGTGGTTCCATCTCCCATAGATGTCTAGCGTGCATCCCTGAAGTTTGGGGAGAGAAGAGCATGGAGGCCTAGAGAGATAATACTGAAGCACAGATGAGTTAAGTAACTTATCCATTTCACAAAAGGAGAAGGTGGCAGTGGAGATAAAAGTTGAACTCAGGCAGTCAGAGTCCAGAACTATAATTATCATCACAGTGAGAAATATTGATGGCAGAGCCAACAACCAGAAGACACAATAGCAATCTCAGATGGATGCCTTGCCTTCAGCTAGAGTCCATGCTGTGTTAAGATGAAGATAAATGACATGTGAATTTGCAGTCAGAGCTCAAAATTGTGTAGGCCTGGGGCTAGTCAACCTGGAAGTTTCTTATATGCCTGAAGATTGAACTAAGTCTTTGAATGCACAATAGGTTCTGATATAAAAGTGAAGGAAAGATGTTCTGGAAAACTAACAAATATGGATACAAAAAGACTGGAAATTTGTACACTAAATAAATGAAAAAATGGAACAAACAGGCTACAACCACAAATGGAAAATAACAAGTGTTGACAAGGGCATGGAAAAAGTAAAACCCTCATACCCTGCTGGGAATGTAGAATGGTAGAATTTCTTTGGAAAACAGTTTTTAGTTCCTCCAAAAGTTAGGTGTAGAGATACCATATGACTCAACAATTCCACTTCCAGGTATACATACACCCAAGAGAATTGAAACCATATATCCCCCCCCCCAAAAAGGCTGATACATGAAAATTCGTAACAGCTTTATTCATAATTGACAAAAAGTAGGAAAAAATGCCCATCAACTGATAAATGGATGAGAAAATGTTACTATCAATGCAACAGAGTATTACTTGGCCATAAACAGAAATACAGTACAACTTGTATGACTATCTAAATCATTTAGATAATCTATGGTTTTTGTTTGTTTTCGTTTTTTGTAGATATCTAGTTTTTATATCATGACCATAGTAAAAAGTAAAGTGAAATGTAAACTTTAAAAAGATGAACTTTATAGTATGTGAATTTATATCTTAGTAAAGCTGTCTTTTTTAAATACTTTATTTCCTATTAATTGCTGAATAGTCTTTCCTAGTATACACATACCACAGTTTGTTTAAACATTCACTCACTGAAGGACATTCAGATCTGTGTCCAATTTTTGGCTATTATGAATAAAACAATGATTGCTTGATATTGAATAATACTCATTTTTAAAATACACAAACAACTCTTATTTTCATGTTCAATCCACCCAATTTCAGGGGAATTCAAGCCAAAATAATAACAATGACAATCATAATACTTCAGTTAGCAGTTATTTTTTTAAATTATTTTTATTCATAAAGACTGAAAGACTCCATGCTTCATTCCTTCACTTTACTAAAGCTCATATACTCGAAAGTCAAAATTTATGATGTATCTGTGCTCTGTATTACAGCAGCCATTCTCTGCTTTGTCCAGTATCTGGGCCCATTGTTTCATTTCCTATATGGCCTTCTCCCATGGTGGAATTATTTAGGGAATTGATTTATTTACTCTTTATTATCTGTCTCTTCCACTAGAATGTGCACTCCATTATAAGGGAGACCATGTCTATCTTTTTCACCACTTCCTAGCATATTGCCAGACACGGAGTCAGTGCTCATGAAAAAAGAAATAAATGAATGTGTTTGGTGCTTATTTGCATTTATATGACAAACACCTGCATTTCTAGATCTCATCATTTAGTGAGTTATCTATCTGTGAGGGAGAGCTATTATTGCACCATTTTTTTTCTGGTTGTTATAGCAACCCACTGGCCTCCAGAGCTACAAGTTAATTGTGACGCACATATTTTCCCAGAAGTCCAAAAGTATTTTCAATTATGAACTAATGACGCTGTTATAAATCACATTTCTCATACTGTAAAGGGGCATGTGGGGTTTTCACTTTATCTTTTATGAAGATGGCAGAGAATTAGAAAGGAAACAAATCTAGTCAGAGTGATAAATGCTAGGAAAAAACAAAATGAAACAGTATAACACACATCTCCACTCCTAACCCCTTCATATTTCCTCCAAGTTATCTTCCTTTCCATAAGCATCTGTGAATTTGGTGTATTTTTCTCTGTCCAAGTTGTTACAGAAATTTTAAAAGGTAAATGCTACAAAATAAACCCTCAAGAGCACTCTTACAGCTTAAATATTTTCTCTTTTTTTCCCTTTTGCCTGTTGCTTAAAATTTCATATGAAATCAGCAAATGATGATAGTCTTACAAAAATCAAGATTTGCTCTGAAAAGTCCAATATAAAGTATTTCTCTATCCCTTTGCCTCCTCACATTTTAGGGACAGGAACTGAGAAAAATTTTATTAAACTCGGTTAGTCATCATAGAAGGCTCATTATTATCAGTTCAATAAAACAGGATTTATCTGGTCCATTCAACCAGCCATCATTGTATTTTCTAAAAGTCAGAGTCTATTTTCTTTTCTTTTGTCTTTTTTTTTTGAAGTATAGTCAGTTACAATGTTTAAATTTCTGGTGTACAGCACAATGTCCCAGTCCTAGAATATATGCATATATATACATACATTCATCTTCATATTCTTTTTCATTAAAGGTTATTACAAAACAATGAATATAGTTTCCTGTGCTATACAGAAGAAATTTGTCTTTTTTTTAATCTATTTGTTTATATAGTAGCTAACATTTGCAAATCTCAAACTCCCAAATTTAACTCTTCCCACTCACTTTCCCCCAGTAACCATAAGATTGTTTACTATGTCTGCAAAACTGCTTCTGTTTTGTAAATGAGTTCATTAAGGTCCTCTTTTTTTCTTTGTTTTTTAGATTCCACATATGAGTGATATCATATGGTATTTTTCTTTGCCTTTCTGGCTTACTTCACTTAGAATGATGATCTCTAGTTCCACCCATGTTGCTGCAAATGGCATTATTTTATTCTTTTTTATGGTTGAGTAGTATTCCATTGTGTGTGTGTGTGTGTGTGTGTGTGTGTGTGTGTGTGTGTGTGTGTGTGTATGTATACCACAACTTCTTTATCAAGTCATCTGTTGATGGACATTTAGGTTGTTTCCATGTCTTGGCTATTGTATATAGTGCTGCTCAGAGTCAATTTTCTAATGGTGGATACGCTAAGGGAATTTTACATGTATTTTATGCTATATTTTCTGTAGGTTTTGCTCTCATGTACTAGGAATAGTCAGGTACCACCCAGTTCCCCAGTAGATTCTATAATAAATACTTCACTACACCCTTCCTGTGCGAGTGCTAAAACATAGGGTGTGAGAGCAAGATCACTGCTGTCTCTTCTTTTTTTTTTCAGTTGAAGTATAATTGACCTACAACACTGTGAGTTCCAGATGCCTGATGCAGTGATTCAATATTTATATACATTACAAAATGATCAACATGATATGCCTAGTTATTATCTGTCACCATACAAAGTTATTACGATATTACTGACCATATTCCCCATGCTTTACATTTCATACCCATTATTTGTTCACTTGATAACTGGGAGTTCGTACTTTTTAATCTCTTTCATCTGTTTCACTCCTCCCCCCACCTCCCTTCCCTTCTGGCAACAGGCTGTTTGTTTGTTCTCTGTACGTATGAGTCTGTTTCTGTTTTGTTATGTTTGTTCATTTGGATTTTTTTTTTTTAGATTATACATTTAAGTGAAATCATATGATATTTGTCTTTCTCTGTCTGACTTATTTCACTTAGCTTAATCCCCTTTAGGTTATTCCATGTTATTGCTAATGGCAAAGTTTCATTCTTTTCTCTTTTTTGGGTAAGTAATATTCCATTGTACATATGTGCCCCACCTTCTTTGTCCATTCATTTATCATTGGACACTTGGGTTGCTTCCATATCTTGGCTATAGTAAATAATGCTGCAGTGAACATGGGAGTGCATGTATCTTTTCAAATTAGTGCTTTTGTTTTCTTCAGAAAAATACCCAGAAGTGGAATTGCTGGTTCGTATGGTAGTTCTTTTTTTAATTTTTTTGAGGAGACTCCATCCTGTTTTTCATAGCACCAATTGACATTCCCATCAACAGTATGCAATCCTTTTACTCCACATCCTCACCAATACTTGTTATTTGTTATTTTTTTAATAATAGTCATTCTTGCAGGCATGAGGCGATACCTCATTATGGTTTTGATTTGCATTTACCTGACAATTAGTGATGTTGAGCATCTTTTCATGTGTGTGTTGGTCATCTGTATGTATTCTTTGAAAGAATGTTTATTCGGGTCTTCTGCCCATTTTTAAATTGATTACTTGTGTTTTGGTTTTTTGTTTTTGGGTTTTTTTTTTTTTTATGTTGAGTTATGTGAGTTCTTTGTATATTTTGGATATTAACCCCTTATCAGATAAATCATTTGGAAATATATTCTTCTATTCAGTATGTGAACTTTTCATTCTGTTGATAGTTTCCTTCACTTATCAAAAGTTTTTTGATTTGATGTAATCTCATTTGTTTATTTTTGCTTTTGTTTCCCTTGCCTGAGGAGACATATCCAAAAAAATATTGCTAAGACCAATGCCAAAGAGTATACTGCTTATGTTTCCCCCTAGGAATTTTATGGTTTCAAATCATATTTAAGTTTCTAATCCATTTTAAGGTTTTTTTTGTACATGGTGTGCAAATGTAGTTCACTATGATTTGTTTACATGTAGCTGTTCAATTTCTCAATACTCTTTATTGTAGAGGGTGTCTTTTCCCCACTGTATATTGTTGCCTCATTTGTCGTACATTGATTGACCATATAAATGTGGTTTCATTTCTTAGTTACTATCATTTTCCATTGATCTATGTGTCTGTTTTAGTGCCAGTACCATACTGTTTTGATTACTGCAGCTTTGTATCATAGTTTGACACCAGGGAGCATGATGCCTCTAGCTTTATTTTTCTTTCTCAAGATTATTTTGGTATGGTGTAAGTTCAGTGTTTCCTTATTGATTTTCTGTCTAGAAGATCTATCATTGCTGAAAGTGTAGTATTGAAACCCCCTACTATACATGTATTGTAGTCCATTTTCCCCTTCAGATCTGTTAGTATTTGTTTAATATCTTTAGGTGCTCTGATGTTAGGTATATTTACAATTGTTATATCATTTTCATGAATTGACTCCTTTATCATTATGTAATAACCTTGTCTTTTGTTACCATTTTTGGATTAAAGTCTATTTTGTGTAGTATAAATAATAGTTATCCCTGCTCTCTTTTGGTTTCCATTTGCATGGAATATCTATTTATTGTCTCTTCAGTTTGAGCCCATGTGTCTTTAAATCTGTAGAGTCTCCTGTGGACAGTATATTTCAATCACATACAAAATCTCTGCACCCTCGTTTTTATATTTTTGATGATATAAATTGCCTCTTTGAAATTGTGTATTCATTAAAAATTACAGTAGCTATAATTATTTTATTGCTCTAGTCCTTTAATCTTTATACTACAGTTAAGGGATTAACACCCCATCCTATTATAGAATTAGAATTTTCTAAATCTGACTGTATATTTACCTTTGCCAATGTGTTAGATATTTTTGTATGTTTTCAATTCACTTAGGAGCATCTTCTCCTTTCAGCTTGAAGAACTGCTTTCAGTATTTCTGGCAAGGCAGGTCTGGTGGTGATGAACTCCTTCAGCTTTTGTATATCTGGGAAAGTCTTTATTTCTACTTTATAATTTTGTTAGATAGAGTATTCTTGGCTGGCATTTTTTTCCATCAGCACTTTGAGTATGTCTACTCTCTCCTCGCCTGTACAGTTTTTAATGAGAAATCTGCTGACTAATAGGATTTATTTGTAGGTTATAATCCTTCTTTATTTTGGCTTCTTTTAGGATTCTGTCATTATCTTTGATTTTTGATAGTTTCATTATGATGTATCTTGGAGAAGGTTGTTTTGCATTGAGATAATAGGATGTCCATAAACTTGGATGTCCAATTCTCTCCCCAGGATTGGGACACACTCAGCTATTATTTCTTTTCTTTCTTTCTTTTCTTTTTTAGTGGATGTACTAGATCTAGAACTTGAATCCAGAAACTCCTGCATGCTAAGCATGCACTCTACCACTGAGCTATACCCTCCCCCCCACCATAATTTCTTTAAATAAACTTCCTGACCACTTTCCCCACTCCTCTCCTGGAGTCCTGATTATGCTAATATTTGTACATTTGGTGGAGTCCATCTGTCACATAGTCTTTCATTGCTTTTTTTCGTTAGTCTTTGCTTTCCACAGATTGACTTATTTCAAAGTTCCTATTCTCTTTTTTTCTGTGTGTGTGTATAAATATATGTGTGTGTGTGTGTATACATATATTTTTACATGTATTTTATCTAAAGATAGTCAATTTACAATGTTGTGTCAATTTCTGATGTACAGCATAATGCTTCAGTCACACATAAACATACATATATTTGTTTTTATATTCTTTTTCACCATGTTACTACAAGATATTGACTATAGTTCCCTGTGCTATGCAGCATAAACTTGTTGTTTATCTGTTTTATATATATTAGTTAGTATCTGCAAATCTTGAACTCCCAATTTATCCCTTCCCACCCCCTCCCTTCTGATAACCATAATTTGTTTTCTATGTCTGTGAGTCTGTTTCTGTTTTGTAAATAAGTTTGTTTGTCTTCTTCTTCTTCTTTTTTTAATTCCACGTGTAAATGATAACATATGGTGTTTTTCTTTCTCTATCTGGCTTACTTCCAAAGTTCCTGTTCTCTGTATCACTCACTCTGTCTTCCATCTGGTCACCTCTGCTGTAGATGCTCTCTATTGCACTTCTCACTTTATTTATTGATTTTTTTTTTCAGCTCCAAGATTTCTGTTTGGTTCTTTTTAAAATTATTTCTATTTCTGCTAAATATCTCATTTCATTCATGTATTATTTTACTCATTTCATTAAATTGTCTTTTTCTGTTTTCTTACAGCTCCTTGAGTTCCCTAAAACAGCTATTGTGAATTCTCTATCAGCTAGATCACAAAATTCTGTGCCTTCGAGTTTGGTCATTAGAAGAATGTCGTTCCTTTTTTCTCATGACATGTTCCCTTGGTTCTTCGTGTTCCTTGTAGTTTTGCATTGCTGCTTGCACATTTGAAGTAGCCTGAAAGCTCTTCAAATCTTTACTAGTTGCCTTCAGGTGGGTACACCGTTCGTTGATCCTGTCCTGTCAGAGGTTTTCTCTGACCTTGTATGAATACATCTGCTCCACACTTCTTGCTCCCTCTCATGATAGAATTCTTAGGCTCTTTTGGTCTCTCTGGAGGATTCACCATTTTACAACTCATCAGACTGGTTGCTGAAAACCTCTCCTTGGTTTTCCAGAAGGTGGAGCTACAGCTCGGGTTTGTGGCTTCTCCTTTGCACAGAGACCCTGGTCTCTTTTTCTGACAATTCTGCCAGACAGATCTTACTCACTGCTGCACTCAGGAGTGTGCATAAGGAGTCAGCCACAGATCTGGGGGAGGTCGGGCTTAGCACACAGGACACTGGTGGTACCCTTGGGCCTGGGGGCAGGAATCCTAGGGTGTCTTGGTTGGAAGGAACGCCTGCAGAAATCCTCAGTGCAGTCAGCAAGAACTGTGTTTTTTCAATGCCCTTTGATCTTCTTTATCTTTCCCAGTCTCTCTCCCCCGAGTTATGGAGTTCCCACCTCAGTACACCGGGTGCTACTGGTGAGAAATGGGTTTCTCCCACAGCCTCCCACACAGCTGGGCAAGCCAAGCACTCATACACCACTCTCTCTTTCCTCTACAGGAGGATCGTTGCTCGCAGTCTCACCTTGCGGGAGTGGCAGCAATGGCAGTGATCCTCTGACCACCTCCAATACGTCCAAACATATTTTTTGTGCTCCAACAGTGTGGTGGGATCTCCCCTTGGGAAAGCTCACTTCTACAAAGTCTCTATTTTCTGTGGGTTTCTGCCCAAGTCGGCAGACCCCAGGTTTTCCCAGCCGCAGCCTAGAGGAGCTGAGGCAGGTTCTTAGGATCTGGCTGTTCTCACAGCCTGTACTGAGGGCTGTCGGCCTATTCCCAGATGCACAGGTGAGCACAACTCCTACTGTGTCCCTTGGTGTATGGTGCTGGATCTCACACCTCCCCCACAGGAACTTTTGTTAATGGATGGATGTCTAATTGTTAGAAAGGACAAACAAGCAGATGTCTTACACTGCCATGATGCGGATGTTACTCCCCATAATCAGTTTGTCATTAGGCACAAAATAACTTTTCGGTATATTGATTGGAACTGATTAAATCGATAGATCAAATCAGGAAGAAGAGTGCTACGTTTATTTTAAAAGAGTATTTACAAATTATGAAGGATTCGATTCACTCGGTAACAATGAGCAACTCCAGGATACAGAATATAAAGTTCTGTAAGAGTTGAATGAATTCTATTCAGTATAAACTGTAAAGCAATATTTAAACTTTTGGCCCAGCCCTCCTTCTCTGCTTCACTTCTAATTCTTGTTTTTCTTTGGTTTAACTGAATAAGCATCAACAGATGGTGTAATAAGAGAAGTCTACGGTGTAGTGTTAGGGAAATGGCAGTGGTAAATAAAACACAGCCCTTACCTTCAGGAGCTTATAACTGAGTTCCTATAAAAAAAATTAACTGTACAACAATGTGGCATGATGTATGTAGCAATTGTTCTGAGGAATGTTTTTGAGGGAGTAAGAGAAAATTTATTATTTTAGGTATTTCCCAGTGAGGAAATACATGCCAGACAAGACTTGCTGAAACTATTTTAAGTCCAGTGGAATTGTTTGGACGAAAGATATTTTCATCAATTTTTTATCTGGAGAAATTTCAAGCACGCAGAAAAGTTTAAAGAATACTTCAATGAATGTTATATATGTCACACGTAGGTTTAATGATTATTAACATTTTGCCACATTTGCCTTCTTTCTTTCCCCTATGCTATCTCTCTCTCACAAATGTATCTGTGTATTTACATGTCTGTGTGTGTACATGTGTGTGTATGTTTGTTTCATCCAATCTAAGGTCCAGTTAGGATTCACACATTCCATTTGGTTGCATGCTTTTATTTTCTCAATTAATCCCTCTAACTTTTTCCCATAGGACATTCATTTTTTGAACAGTCCAGACATTATTTTTTTTGTTTTATAGAACAGTTTACATTCTGAATTTTTCTGGCTGCTTCCTTATGGTGTTGGTAACCACGATGTTTAATTTTATGTGTCAACTTGAGTGGATCTCCAGGTGCATGGATATAGGGCTAAACATCTTTTCTGGATGTGTCTGTGAAGGTGTTTCTAGAGGAGATTAGCATTTCAGTTGCTAGACTGAGTGAAGCAGATTGCCCTCCTCAGTGTGGGTGGGCTTCGCGCAATCCACTGACGGCCTGTATAAAATAAAAGGGCAGAGGAAGAGAGAATTCACTGTCTCTACCTGACTGTTTGAATTGAGACATTGATCTTCTGCTCCCTAACTGGGACTTGTACCATCAGTGTTCCTTTCTGAAGCCTTTGAACTCAAACTGGAACTACACTTTCCTGGTTCTCTAGCTTATAGACAGCAGATCATGGGACCTCTAAGCTTCTATATTGATACAAGCCAATGTCTTATAATAAATCTTTTTATATTGGTTCTATTTCTCTGGTGCACCCTGACTAATCCAGTAACTTTCACTCGTCCCCTTGATGTCCTATAAACTAAAATTAAGCTAAATATTAATTAAATTCAGGTTAAGCACATTTCACAAGATTTCCATAGATAATGTTGTGAAGTTCATATTGTATCACATTGGTGGGGGGAGGGGGTAGCTCAGTGGTAGAGCATGTTCTTAGCAGGCACGAGGTCCTGGGTTCAATCCCCAGTACCTCCATTAAAAAAAAAAAAAAAGATGAGCACATATTTTATCACATGGGAAGCACATAATTCAGAAAGTCTCACTATTAGTGATGCTAAGTTTGATCACTAAGAGAACCATCATATCTCTCCATTGTACTGGTTCATTTTTCCAGTCATAATTAGCTTGTAATCTGCGGCATCACATAAATGTTTAGTTCCTCAGTAAAATAGGCCGCTTCTGAGATGACCCCAGTGATCTCTGCTCATGCCATGAGCTTGTGTAAACTCTTCCCCTTGAGTGTGGACTAGACCTATTGACCCTTCTAACAAACAGATAGGACAGTAGCACTGGGGCATCTCTTTCAAGATTAGGTTATGGAAAAACATGTGACGTGGCTTCCATCTCTCTATCTCCTGCTCTTTCGGTCTCTTCTTTCATGCTGGGCTACCGTGCTCTGGGGAGAATCTGAGGCCCTCATTCCAACAATATTTAAGGAACTGATAACAATTTTGTAACAGATTCTTCAGGGCAAGTAGAGTTTTGAGATGCCTGCACTCCTGACCAACAGCTTGTTGTAACCTCACGAGAAACATTGAGCCAGGAAAACCCACCTAAATCTTTCCTGGATTTCTGATCTGCAGAAACTTCAGGATAAGAAATGTTGCTTATTTTAGAAATGCTGAACTTGAGTGTTATTTGTTTTCCAATAATGAATAATGATCCAAAACAGTTCATCTCATGGTTTTAGCACCCACTAACAATCATTGCCTGATTTTGTGTTGACTAGTTGCTGTTTAAATAAGCTTTCGTTTATTTTTTCTTCATTTTTTCGGAGTTGAGCAATAATGAAATCTTATTTGAATCAATACCACTATTTCCACTTTGAAAAAAGATGGCAGATTAGGAGGTCCCAGATTTTAGTCCCCCTCACAGAAAGACCAACAAGCAACTATTCACAGGTAAGAACACCTATGTGAAAATCCTAGAACCCAGAGGTGAGGATGAATCACCCCTTGAACAAAACAAAACAAAAAAAAACTGAGAAAAGCCACATTAGAGGGTAAGAGGACTGCTTTCACTTTGACCACCTTGTCCCTCCCGTAGGCTGGCACACTGCCACACACAGAGCACGTCCCTGGGCTGACAGTTTCTCCAGTGAGAAAAAGAGAGCCCAAGGTTGACATCCAGCTTTGCCAAGCCCTTCAGAGTGCTTCACAAGGGGCACTGCGTGAATCAGCAGGGCTACACCAAACGCAGTCAGCTAGAAACAAAGGAGGAGGGCTCCCAGCAGCCAGTGCAAGGATCACGCTGCGGCACTGTGTTCCTGCTGATGGTGGCCCCCAGTCAGAGGACCCAGCCAGTGACCCCATCCATCCATGCATCAGAGCTGGTTGCTCCCCTCTGGGCAGGGGAGCACGGTTGGCAGCTCTGTCCAGTTTTGGTACCTGACCAGCAGTCCTGCCCAGCCACAAAGCTCATTCTACCACCCCCAACTGAACAGGGAGCCAAGCTAACAGCCCTGCCCAAATGCAAAGCATGGTGTCTCTCCCCACCCAACGAGAGGCCCTGCCTGTGCAAGGAACGTCCACAGTAACTCCGTCACACTGCAGAGCCCAGCCTTCAGCCCCAAATGGATGTGGAGTTCAGCCTATGACCCTGCCTGTTTGTTGAGCATAGCCTGCAGCCCCACCTGGACAGAAAGTCCAGCCAGTATGTGCCAACTGTGGAGCAGAGCCGACAGAGTCCCCACCAGGGATCCCAGATGTTAACATTGTGTGACTTCAGAGCAGAGCCCCTCCCTCCTTTAGAGCGCAGGCAACAGCCCCGCCCAGCTAAAGACCCCAAAGCAAGCCTTGCCTGCCAGTGGGTGCTCTTAGCTAACACATCAAGAACCATAGGCAGGGCTGACTGGTGACTTTCTCTGCCAAAGGGAACCTGTAGACACTGAAAGAGGGGACGTCTTCCTCAGATATGCAGACACCAATGCAAGGATTCAAGAATCACAAGTAATCAGGTAAACATGACACCATCAACAGAAACTAAGCCCCAATAACCCTCAAATATTTAGATCTATGAATTGAGTAACAAAGAATTCAGAATAATCTCTTAAAAAAATTCAGTGAACTAGGGTGGGGAGGGATAAATTGGGAGTTCGGGATTTGTAGATACTAACTACTATATAAAATACTACTGTATAAAATAAGTAAACAACTAGGTCCTACTGTATAGCACGGGGAACTATATTCAGTACCTTGTAATGGCCTATAATGGAAAAGAATGTGAAAAGGAATATATATATATATATACATACATACACACACACACACATATATGTGTGTATATATATATATATATACACACACACACACACACACACACATACATATATGTGTAAATGAATCACTGTGCTGTACACCAGAAATTAACACATTATAAATCGACTATACTTCAATTTAAAAAAATAAATTCAGTGAACAAGAAGAAAACATAGATAACTAAACAAAATTGGGAAAACAATTCAAGAACAAAATGAAGTTCAGCAAAGGAATAGAAACCATTAGAAAACAGACCCAGAAATTCCAGAACTCAAGAATACAATTACTGAAATGAAATATCCAGTAGGGAACTTCAACAGCATACTTTAACAATCAGATAAAATAATCAGTGAACTTGAAGATAGGTCTTTTGAAATTTTCCAACCAGAAGATCAAAAGGAAAAAGAAAGAAGAAAGGTGAAGAAAACATACGGGTCTTAGGCAACACCATCAAAGGAAGCATTATTGGCATTTATGAGAATCCCAGAATGAGAAGAGAGGAAAACAAGGGGAAAGAAAACTATTTTAAAATAATGGCTGAAAACTTCCCAAATTTAGGGAGAGAAACGGACATCTGGATTTGTGAGGCCCAAATGTGCCCAAATAGTTTGAACCTGAAAAGGTCACCAAGACAAATTATACTTGAAGTTTCAAAAGTCCAAAGCAAAGAAAGAATTTTGAAAGCAGCAAGAGAAAATTGATTTTTGAAATACCAGGAGCCCCATAACTATTAGCAGATCTCTCAGAAGACACCTTATGTGCCATGAGAGTGTGTGATGATATATTCAAAATATTGAAAATATGCTAAAAAATATATTCTATAGTCAGCAAAACTGTCCTTTAGAAACAGAGATAAAGACTTTCCCAAACAAGCAAAGGCTGAGGGAATTTATTACCACTAGACCTGCCTCACAAGAAAATCTAAAGAGAGTTCTTCATACTGAAATGAAATGGCACTAATTAACAAAAATGAAAACTATATAGAACTCAATGGTAAAGGTAAACATATAGTCAAAGTTAGAATTTTTTAATATTGTAATGGTGGTGCATAAATCACTTTCAACTCTAGCATAAAAGTTTAAAAACAAATGTATTAAAAATAAGTATAATAATTTGATATTAGATATACATATATTAAAAAGATATATATTGTAGGAGGGAGGGTATAGCTCAGTGGTGGAATGCATTGTTTAGCACAGAGGTACCTCCATTAAAAAAAAAAAAAGAATAAATAAACCTAATTACTTCCCCCAAAAAAAATTTTTTAAAAAAGATACAATAACATCAATAACCTAAATATGGGGGTTGGGGTGAGCAGGGTGGGAGACGAGTAAAGGAAAGAATATTTGTATGCAATTAAGGTATTATTGGCTTAAAATAGGATATTGTAAGATATTTTATGCAAGCTCATAGTAAACACAAAGGAAAAACTTGTAGTCGAAACCCAAAAGATTAAGAAAAAAAGAATGCAAGCCTACCACCACAAAATGTCATCATGTCAGGATGACAGCAAGAGAGGAAATAAAGAACAAAGGCGGTATATCACAGCCAGAAAACACTGATAATATAGCAATAGTAAGTCCTTCCCTACAAGTGAAGGATTCAAATCATGTGATTATCTCAATCAATGCAGAAAAATATTTGATAAAATTCAAATAACTCAATTTTAAAAATGGACAAAGGACCTGAATAGACATTTTTCTAAAGAAGACATAGAAATGGCCACAGGTAGATGAAAAGGTGTTCAATATCAGTAATCATCAGGGAAATGCAAATCAAAGACACATTTACGTATCACCTCACGCCCGTTGGGATGTTACTGAAAAGATGAGAGAGAAGCGTTGATAAGAGAAAAGCGAACCCTTGAGCACAGTTGTTTGGAGTTTAAATTGGTACAGCCAATCTGGAAAATTGTATGGAGGTTCCTCTAAAAATTAAAAAATAGAGCTTCTGTGTGATCCAAACATCCCACTTCGGGGTACATATGCAAAGGAAATGAAATCAGTATTTTGAAGGGATAGCTGCACTCCTATGTTCACTGCAGCATTATTCACAGCAGCCAAGAAACAGAAACAACCTAAGTGTCCACTAACGGATGAATAAGGAAGACGTGGCATTTATAGAGAATGGAATATTATTGTGTGTTGTTTAATATGGTATTAGTAACTATAATAACAATGCTGTGCATTAGAACTCTAGAATTTATTCATCTTTTAACTGCAGTTTGTATCCTTTGACCAACATCTTTTTAAATCCCCACTTTTTGGTGTTCTCTGAGCTTCCTGATCTGTGGTTTGGTGTCTGAAATTAAGCTGGAGAAATTCTAGGTCATTATTGCTCCAATTTTTAAAAATTTTTATTTTATTTTTTTAGTAAGGAGTAATTAGATTTATTTATTTTTCTAATGAAGGTCCTGGGGATTGAACCTGGGACCTCATGCATGCTAGGCACACGCTCTACGATTGAGCTATACACTTCCCCCTCAATTTTTTTTTTAACTCTTTCTCTCCCCTCCTTCTGGTATTCCTGTTGGGTGTATGTTACACTTTTCATAGTTGTCCCACAGTCTTTGGAAATTCTGTTCCATTATTTTCCCACTCTTTGTTCTATTTGCTTTTTAGTTTTCAGGGTTTTTTTTTTTTTTTAAGCATTTTTTTCCCTTTTGTGTGTGTGTGGGTGGGATGGGGGTAATTAGGTTTATTTATTTATTTAAAAAAACTTTAATGTTGGTACTGGGGATTGAGCCACTCACCACTGAGCTATACCCTCCCCTCCTCTAGTTTTTAATTTTGACTGATATGTCCTCAAGCTCAGAGATTCTTTCCTCAGCTACATACATAAGGGCATTCTTTCCTCAGAAGCCCATAAGGGCATTCTTCATTTCTGTTATGGTGGTTTTGATCTCTATCATTTCTTTACTTTTCTACATTTCATTAAGTTTTTTTTTTTTCTTGAGGTTTTATCTTGTTCTTTTGTTTGGAACACATTCCTGTTTCTTCATTTGCTTGACTCTCTTGTGTTGGTCTCTGTGCATTAGATGAAGCAGCCACCTGTCCCAGTCTTGAAGGGCTGGCCTTGTGTGGGAGGTGAGCTTTATTGCCCTGGCTTGTCTTGGTGGTCTCTCAAAACTCTATTTTACTTTTAATAGCTCCCAGTCATTGACGGTGTGCCAAGACCAGTCCGTGTGCCAAAGGAGAGGACCTCAGTCAGCACCTAGATTCAGGTGGATTGGAAGCCAGACCCTCAGGCAGCAGCTTTTGCAGACTGCAAATACATACAGTCCAGTGGGACCGCAAGCTTAAGCCTGGCTAGCCACCAGGGCCAGGGGATCTGGAGGTGTCCTTTGGGCAGCAGTCACAAAACTCAGGGATCCAGACAAGTGTATTAGTTCCTTTCTAGGAGATCCCTGTGTGCTGTAGCAAGGCAGAGGGAGCGTATAAAGATGGCATCCCCTGGCCTCCATTCCCTCTTGTTGCCTGCCAGACCTGAAGCCTGCTCCAAATCTCCAGGCCAAGCAAGGAGGCCTCCTGCCCAGAAAGCCTGGGGGTGTGTTGCAGTCAGCTGTCTGTGCAGTGCCCTGGGGGTGGTAGCCTGCCAAGAACAGCCTCTCAGATGGTTGCCTTCTGGTGCACCCAGGAATGCAAGCCGCCCTACCCCCCCACCCCTCCCCGGCCACCAGAGGCAAGGGATCAAGCCTCCAAAACCAGGACCCCAGACATAGTAACTGGGGCACCAGATAAGTAGAAGGGCTCCTCTTGGAAAAATGCTGGCACGCTGGGGCAGGGCAGAGGTGGAACGTGAAGATAGCTCTGCCTCCAAGCTCTCAGGGGAGGTTTAAGGTCAGCCTTAGATGTGTGTTTAATTAGAGGCCGGCCTCTCAGGCTGCAGCTCTGATGATAAACTGATAGTCCTCTCCCACAGGAGGCCTGAGCTCCCGGGTCTCTTGCCTTTTGCTCTGCCCTGAGGGTGGTAGATGTTTATGAACTCTTTCTCCTTGGTTCCAGTTACGGAATTTTTAGAGCAAAAGCCCCACTGGCTAACTGAGCCAGATGATGGAGAAGTGTCTCCTGGCAGCAGCCGCAAAAGTCAGGGCCCCAGACGAGGGTATAAGCTCCTTTCTGGAAGATACCAGTGAGCTGGGGCAAGACAGAGAGGGAATGCAAAGGTTGCAATCCACCAGTGTCTGTTCCCTGAGAGCTCCTACGTGGGTCCCTATAAGTGAGCCAAACCAGAAGCCTTCTCCTTATGCCAAAGCTCCTGAACAAAGAAACAGGGCTCTTTCTCAGAAAGCCTGGGATGTGTTTCAGTCTGCTCTGGGTGCAGCATCCTGGGGGTGGTAGCCTGCCAAGAACCCTCTCTCTCATTATTACAGTCCTGCCGAATCCAGGAACGCAGGCCCCTCTGGCTTCCAGAGCCAGCTGATCAAGGGGCATCATCGCCTGGGTGGCGGCTACAAAAACCAGGTCACCAGACATGTGTAGAAGCTCCCCTTTGGGAGATATTGGTGCTATGGAGTGGGGCCCAGAGGGTGGCGATGCACCCACTGGCTGGAGCAAGGCAGAGGGGGAATGCAAAGATGGTCTCTGCCGAAGAGAAAAAAGGAAAAGAAAAGCAGAAAAGAAAAGGAAAGAAATAAAAGTTAGAAAAAAGATTGATGTCCACTGGCTTTAGAAAGGCAGAGCGAGAACAGGGGCAGGAAGATGGTGCCCACCAGCCTCCATCCCCCGGGAGTGTCCCAGCGGGGCCCTGCCCATCAGACCAACACTGTAGAAGTAGCAAGTGAGGCCCTTTTGCATAAAGCCTGGCACTTTTCAAAGGGCTGCTTCTGCGCTGGGCCTGGCGTGGGTGAATTGTGCACCAGCCCTCAGTTTGCTACGGCCCGTGGGTCTTGTGGGCGCAGCGGGCCCTGCTGGTCTTTGAAGCCAGATGTCTTGGGTACATAGCTCTTGGGTGCAAGTCTCAAAGGTTGGGGTGCCCGGTGTGGGAGCCAAACCCTTCACCCCTCAGTGAGAAGCTCCGGACTTTGAATTCCCTCCTGATTGTAGAACCCTGTGCTGGGAGTGGTGGGTTTATGGCGAGATGTGTCTCAGCCTTTTGCACCCACTTTGACGAGGCTTCCCTCTTCTTTGTTTGCATGGTGTGAAAGGGTTACTCTGCCAGTTTTGAGGTTTCTTCTCTCAGAAGAAATCGTTCCACATATAGCTGTAAATTTGGTGTGTCTGTGGGAGGAGGTAAGTTCAGGACCTTCCCGTGTCGCCGTCTTGGACTGGAATCTCTGTCATTCGTTTTGGTTCTTTCTTAGGCCTTCCGTCTCATAATGTTCCGTCAGTTGTTACATGGTATCTACTTTGTGCTTCGAGCCCTTAGCATATTATTTGTAGTTGTTCTCAATTCCTGGCCTGATAATTCCAACACTCCTGCCATCCCTGGTTCTGATGCTTGCTCTGTCTCTTCATGTTGTGTGTTTCACCTTTTAATTTTTTTTCAGGTAGCTGGACGTGGTGCACTGGGTAAAAGGAACTGCTGTAAATGGGCCTGCAGTAATGTGTTCTATGATTAGGTTTCAGTCTTTTAGTGAGCCTATGCGCTAAGTTTTTTTAAGACTCCACTTTTTTTTTTTTTTGAGGAAGTAATTTAGTTTATATATTTATTTTTAGTGGAGGTACTGGGGATTGAACCCAGGACCCTGGACATGCTAAGCATGCGCTCTAATGTTGAGCTACACCCTCCCCATCTATAGCTCTGAACCGTGAGCTTTAAAAGTGTTTTTTTTACTGTTTTCCTTCGCCTTGGGTGGGACGGAATTGGGATAGGTGTGCTGGGGGTGGGTACTTTCCTTCTCC
Organism: Camelus bactrianus; assembly: GCF_048773025.1. Classification (NCBI taxonomy): domain Eukaryota; kingdom Metazoa; phylum Chordata; class Mammalia; order Artiodactyla; family Camelidae; genus Camelus; species Camelus bactrianus. Next base: position 21,210,202 of record NC_133552.1, read on the forward strand.
CACTTGGAAGGCTGTCACTAAGTGGAGTTGGGTGTTTCTCTTCCGCTGAGTCAGTTAGGCTCTTTGCAGACCCCAGCTGATGAGGCTGTGGTTAACTAGTTTCTCCTGAGGGCAGGCCTTGTTAAGAGCGTGCTCTGGTGTATTTCAAAATGGTTCCTTCCTCTCTTCCTTTGGAACTATGAGAGGATTTTTCTCCCCTGTTTACTGTGAAAACTGTCAAGCCCATGGAGTCATAGGCCCCCCTTTAACTGGGTCCTCTGGAGTTCTTCAATCTAGAGTTGTCCACACTGAGCCTCCATCAGTTTGTCAACTATGTTTCAGGTCTTCCTACCTCCGCACTGGTTCCTGCCGCAGTTTCTGCTCCTGCGTCTCTGCTCCGGTAAGTCATCACTCCCTGTGTTGGCCTCTCCAAACCTGCGAAGAGCCGTGTGCCCTGTGTCCTCCCTTCTCTCATGGATCCAAGAAGAGTTGTTGATTTGCAGTCTGTTCAGCTTTTTATTTGTGGTTAGAACAGAGTGATGACTTCCAAGCTCCTTACCTGAGAAGCCGAATAGTTTTGCATTTTTTTGAGAAACGTAAAGTATGCATTGTACCCCCTGTAGCTTTGTTGCAGTATCAGTGGTTAGGACACAATGTATGGGCCCTTCCACTTGGATTCAGGATGGATCTTTTGGTGGCGTCTTTTCCAGAAGATTGAATCTCCAATTTGAAGATAGTGTAACAGCTGTGGTGGGAAAGGAAATCTGACCTGTGATGATAAAGTAGTGTATTTAATAAAACTTTAGCAGTATTTAAGGATAGATATTAGATTTGATCAAATTAGGGTCACTTTAAGGTCCAGAAGAGGTAAAAGGAATCCTCACTGGCCTGCCAGCATTTCATAATCCATGTTGCCTGGAGGAGGTTTCAGGGATCACCAGGGCTACATGCAAGACTTGGGGCAGGTTGAATTCCTCAGAGTTTGCATAATTTGAATTTACGAGCATTGTTGGCCTGCTTTATTTTTCCAGAGGCTTGAGGGTGAAAAAGATAGTGAAATTTTTGTAGCAGTGGAATTATTTGTTGAATATCCCAAACAACTTTACCGTTGAAATGAGTTCCTCTGTCACCAGAGAGGAACAAAGGGAACCCCAAGAGGGGAAAATTCTGTGGCTATAGCAGTGGTAGCAGCCTGTCTGCAGAGAAAAACAAAACAAAACAACCCCCCCAAAAAAATTAAAAATAAAAATAAGAAATAAAAGAAAAAGCAGGGGGAGGGTATAGCTCAAGTGGTAGGGCTCATATTTAGCATGCACGAGGCCCTGGGTTCGATCCCCAGTACCTCCTTTAAAAATAATAATAATAATAATAATAAATAAATAAACCTAATTACCACCCCCCAAAAATCTTGTTTAAAAAAATAGAAACTTCTAACCACCCCAAATCCAAGGATATACATATCCTTCTTTTCTGTGTATAAGAAGGGAAAACAGTAATGAGTAATTGAAGAGTCCAAAAGTGGGAGAAGAGGATAGAGTTTTTCAAGTTTTGAAACACAGATGTGAGAGGAGAATCCCAGCTGGGGGATCGGGGCCGTTTCCTTAGTGATGGCGTAGAAGGGAGAGGCAACAGTGAAAAAGCCAGGGACCCAGCTCAGCACTAGCCACCTAATCCTACAAGCCCTCAGAGTTGTCTTTTGGTCTCAGGGAAGGAGGCTTTGTCACGGGGTTAATACATTTATGGGACAGAGTCTTCCCTTCAAGGGAGAGAGCATGTCCGAGATACTGGTCTCTAGGAGGCTGAATAATTGCATTTTGTTTTTAGAAACCTTATGTCTGTTGTGGGCAAACGCTCGAGGTAAATGAATTGTCGAAATCAGGTGAGCAGAAAAGAAGATCATCGACATACTGGATAAGGAGAGAGTTGCAGGGAAAGGTTAAATCTCTCACATTTGCATGTCGAGTCCTAGAGAAATAAGCAACCCCTTGAGGCATGTGTACAGTCCATGTGTATTGTTGATTTCTGCAAGTGATGGCAAAAAAAGATTTTGTGAGTTAGGGTGAAGGGATGCTTGAAAAAAAACAAAAAAAGCAGAACCTGAATTGATGACTGAAGTGACTGGTGTTGGATGGGATAAAGGCCAGAATGGTACTGGGATGAAAACCTGGAGGAAACCCAGGTTTAACTATTTTATTGCTTACAGGTGTTGAACTAGCCAGTATTCCTTGCCATTAGGCTTCTTTACTGAGGGGATCAGAGTATTGACAGGATGTGTTGATAAGGCCTTGAATTATAGATATAAAATTTTGGAGGGCTTCTGGTTTGAAGTATGGTATGGTAATCTTGGGAGTGGCATGGAAGGGTCTATTTCTGCTTTGGGAAATTCAGCCTCCCAGATTTGGCCTATGTCAGTTTACTGGGATAGTAGAGCTAAGCAGAAAGTTATGCTGCATAGTGAGAGGTCCGAGTGAGGCAGAAAGAGGCTTAGACAAAGGCAAGTCATAAGGTAGATCATCTAGTCCCACTGCAGGTGTGGTTTGTGGACTCCAGGGAGGGTAGTGGGGAAATTAAAGGTATTAGTTTTTTTAGGGCTGACATGGTACTTTCTTATAGATCATAGATAGGGTGGCTTAAACAAAGAAATTTATCATTTCACACTTGTGGAGGCAGGAAGTCCAAGATCAAGACGTCAGCAGGGTTAGTTCCTTCTGGAGGCTGTGAGGCAAGGATCTGTTCTAGGCTTCTCTCCTTGACTTGTAGATGGCCATCTTCTCTCTACGTCTTTCCTCTATGCATGTCTCTGTCTGGGTCCCCGTTTCCCCTTTTTATAAGGACACTAGTAAGACCACCTAATGACCTTAATTTAACTCGATTTACCTCTGTAGAAACTCTTATCTCCAAATAAGATCACATTCTGAGGTCCTAGGCTAGGACTTTAGTATATGAATTTTGGAGGAACACAATTCAACTCACGATAGTATTAATGGTGAAACTGTTGTGCCTTACCACCCTGCCTACTTGGAAGGTGGTGGGATGTCCACCAATGTTCATGATCATTTCCCCTACCCATTGAGAGTTAATGGTGAAAGCTGTAAAGTCATGAGTTTGCATTGTGTAGATTTAACCATTTCTGCAACAGCGTCCTTGTGAAGTTGAGATAGTGTATGTATTTCAGAGAGAGATCACATCACTAATTTACATTATGTTTTGGATAACATCTGTCATTTCTGATCATAACCTTAATGAAGCTAGGGACCAAGGTAGAAAGGGTTCAGTTATTCAGAGTGAGACTGGAGAAGTCCATCTGAACATTTTCTAAACTATGTTTATAGTCAGAGACAAATGCATCTCTCTGTTTTCTACAGTCTTGAATCTTTGACCAATAAATTTTGAAGGAAGACGGTGAAAATGAACTGAGTCCTCTCCTCTCTGGTTTTCACCCATATGTAAACATTGAGGTTGTTTTGATTTCTTTGAAGGTACTCTTGAAGAGTGGCCCATTTGGCTTTTCAAACAATAAATTGTCATCTCTGGGACCCACTAGCAGTTGCACAAGTTGATCTAAATCATGGGGCCGAGGAGAATATGCCCTGAGGATCAGTTCTTTCCTAGTCTCATGGGGTGCGGAAGGACTTTAACAATGACATGTAAATCTGAGTGAGATCAAGGATTAAAGAATACTTGTTCAGGTGGGTGCTCAGGTCACTGACCTAATAACTTCACAGGAGGAAAGGACCAATATTAAGGGTTAGCATGGGGAGTTGGGGGCAAAGCAGTTTAATGGAGGCAGGGAGGGGTAAAGAGTAGGAATAGAGACTGAAGGAAGAAAAGGAGAATCCATGGGAGAAGGAGGACTAGTGGGCAGGAGAAAGGGCTGAGTTGGTCATATGATGAGTTCTGGGTGAGGAAAGAGTCATGAGATTGTGATGTGATGGTTAAAGAGACAGTCCTTAGGAGACTAAGCACTTTGAGATAGACTGGACACATTTACTTATTTTTCAGATTCCTCATACCAAGCAAAACAAGTGGACCATTGACTAAAGAGATCTTACAGCCCCAAGATTCCAGGGCACCTTGTAGACAGACAGACTTTGGGAGATTCCAAGTTCCCAAGGGGTCACTGGAGTTGTAAGTTGTTCTTGGTAAAATCCTGCCATTTTAGGTGGTAATGATCTGAATCTTCAAGTTAGTGATGAAGCATTTAACTGGTGGGAATTTTGAAAAGCATTGAGAAGTGGGTTCATTGAGAGTTTCTCATAATAGAAGTCTTCCTTGACTTGTCATGGGGTTAGGTCCTGATAAACCTATAGTAAGTTGAAAATATCCTAAGTCTAAATATACAAATACTGAACATCATAGCTTAGCCTGGCTTACCTCAAATATGCTCAGAACACTTACATTAGCCTACAGTTGGGCAAAATAATCCAACACAAAGGCTGTTTTATAAGAAAGTGTTGAATATCTCATGTAGCTTATTGAATACCATACTGCAAGTGGAAAAACAGTGGTTTTAAGTGTATCAGTTGTTTATGACGTGGCGGATGGGGAGCTGTGGCTCACTGCCGATGCCCAGCATCACAAGAGAGTATCAAACCACATTGCAAGCCTGGAAAACGATCAAAATTCAATGTACGGTTTCTACTGAATGCAGGTGGCTTTTGGACTATCATAAAGTCAAAAAATCATAAATCAAATTATTCTAAGTTGGGGACTGTCTGTACCAAGGTTAAACAATAGCTAGCAACAAAACCAAATCAAGAGATGGCCCCGAGAACCAAAATCAAATCCCTACTGTGCTACCATGGACAGTTGTCTGGAGTACATGTGTCAGGAGCTCGACTCTATCATGAGATGCCCAAATTGCCAGTCAGGGAAGCAGCACAGGGGCTTGAAAAGCCTCAGTACCAGGGTGAAGATGGAAGTCCAGATATGGGCTTCTAGTTTCATTCCAATAATAGCACCAAACTGTCAAAGACAAACACCAAACAAGGAAACTGAGTTTATTCAGACTACCGCAATTATGGAGAACAGTTCTGATCCAAAGGCAGGATGAGTTTGCCTTAGACTGTTCTAGGGAAGATTTAGACAAGTTATAGGCAGAATGGTTTACAGTTATAGCTAGGAGAAGTCTCAGTCAGCTGATTAGGATATGTGTATCTTGGTGTCTAGCTAGTTTGGGTGCACTTCTAACCTTAATCGTTCATGAGACAAAGGACTGGAAGTTAGAGATCCTGTGCTGGACTTGTTGGCAGGTTCAAGCAAAAATGGAAAGGTCTGTGTTTAACCTCACTGTAAATAAGGGGGTCATCTCTGAGCCTCATGGTAGTCACGAGAAAGAATAGACAGGAGTCTTATCTAAGTCACATGGGAAAAGGTGGTTTGTTGTGGTTACCTATTTCCAATCACAAAAGGGTAGGAGGATTTACAGGGAGTGAAAAAAAATAGGTTGAAGGGATTTATTAATTAGTGCTGTTGTCCTGTGGCACTGGGATTAGATAAAATTCAACACTGTTAGTTTCAAGGTTAATTTTTTTCCATTATGATCCAGTTGTTTTGGTAGTATTTGTTGAAAAGACTTTCCTTCCCCATTGAATTTCTTGCTGCCAAAACTGTGTTTCTAAAATTAAAAGTTCAGTTCCTCAGTTGCATTAGCCACATTTCAAGTGTTTAAGAGCCACATGTGGCTCATGGCTATCATACTGAATAACACAGATATAGAACATTTTTGTCATCGGAGAACACGTTATCCAACATACTGCTGTAGACCTTCAGCACAGTGTCTCATAAATGTTTTGCATTTTGTGAAATGCAGTCTAAAGGAAATAACACTGTTAAAGGCATATATGAAAAAGTTAAAACTCAGTGACTGGGCACAATTTATTCTGAGGATTTTGTAGTGAGACGATGTTGATAAATATAAATATAAAAACAACTTGGAAAACATAGACTTGACCAGACTAATTCAAGGGATGTTTGGGCATGTATGATGCTGAGCTCTAAGGATTCTGCACAGGACAAGGTCTCTTTGTTAAATATCCTTATTTAAAATTCTTAATAACTAGAATTCCAAAATCTTCAGTTGATTTGGGGATGGCAGTGAAAGGAGCAGTATTGGACTAGTTATAAACATTCATGTTTAGAGAATTAATGAAAATACTTTAGCACTACTTCTGGAACCCAAAATACAGACTTGAGACCAGCAAAGCATATATTAATATTCTTGATTTGCATACTTGAGACGACCCATACATACTGCTCTCTAAGACCACAATTTAATGGCCCTGCAGATATTGCTGAATGTTTAAAATATGATCATATCCTTCAGAATTTTTTTCCAGAGAGGCAAGTTTTAAGTCTGTAAGGTTTAATCCAAAATTCAAAACACCAGCAACACCAAATGCTAGGGAGGATGTGGAACAATGGGAACACTCATTAATTTCTGGTATGAGTGCAAAACAGTACAGCCACCACTTTGGAAAACTTTCTGGCAGTTCCTTACAAAGCTAAACATAGTGTTACCACATGATCCAGCAATCCCACTCCTTGGTATATACTAAAATGAGTTGAAAACATATGTCTATGCAGAAGCCAGCACATGAGTTTACAGAAGCTTTATTCACAACTGCAAAAATTCAAAGCAGGGGGAGGGTATAGCTCAGTGGTAGAGTGCATACCTAGCATGCATTGAGGCCCTGGGTTCAATCCCCAGTACCTCCATTTAAAAAAATAAATAAGTAAATAAACCTAATAACCCACCCCCCTGAAAATCCCCCCAAATTTAAAAAGTAACATAAATAAATAAACGATTTTTTAAAAAATTCTAAGCAAACAAGATGTCACTCAGTAGGTGAATGGGCAAGTAAACTGCTATATCCATAAAATGGAATGTCACTCAATGATGAAAAAAGAAATGATCAAGCCATGAAAAGAGATGGAGGAACTTTTTTTTGATATCTTTTTTTTAACATTTTTATTGCGTTATAGTCATTTTACAATGTTGTGTCAAATTCCAGTGTAGAGCACAATTTTTCAGTTATATATGAACACATACACATTCATTGTCACATTTTTTTTCACTGTGAGCTACCATAAGATCTTGTGTATATTTCCCTGTGCTATACAGTATAATCTTGTTTATCTATTCTCCATTTTGAAATCCCAGTCTGCCCCTTCCCACCCCCCCCCCACTCCCTTGGAGGAATCTTAATTGAATATTGTCAAGTGAAATAAGATGTATTAAAAGGCTACACACTGTATGATTCCAACTACATTCCAACTACTAGACATAAGATCAGTGGTTCCCAGGGGCTGGGGGACAAGGAGGAGGAATAAACAGAACAGAGGACTTTTAGGACCTTTGAAACTATTCTATGTGTTACTGTAATGTTAGGCACATGACATTATACATTTTTCAAAACCCACAGACCTGTACAATACAGAGTAAACCCTAATATAAACTACACCGTTTAATTAATGATAAACCAAAGTAAGTTCATCACTTGTAACAGTAGCATACAAGATGTTGCTTATACGAGAAACTGAGGGGGTGAAGTATATAGGAGCTTCCTATAGCTTTCTGTTGGATTTTCCAGTAAATCTAAAACTGATCTTAAAAATAAAATCTATTAATTAAAAAAAATTAAGATCTTAGACGTATCTCTGCAGAAACCTGTAGGGTTTTTCACCTTTTCCTACAGGCTCATGATTTCAAATGAGACGGTGCTTTATTTTTCATAAACACGAGAAGAAAAAGTTGAAACTTATTGAACCTTTATAATACGGGTATTGCGTAAGTACTTGATTATGCATTCTACGAGGCAACAAATCTTTATTCAGAGCAATGATACCCAGCCTACGCAATTTATGCGTGTACCACCTACGCAATTTAGCGCATATAATCGTCACAGGACGCCATGAAAACACTATCGCTATTAGCACTTTAAAAAACACGAGACAGCTCTGAGAGAGAAGTCAAACAATTGATAAATACTAGAACGAGTACCTAATCTGAATTCCAAACTGAAAGTTCTAAACTATAAAACCGATCGGAGAACTAGCAATTTCTAACTCCGTCATCTGAAACAATGAACGGGCCGACAAATCTCGCGATATTATTGAAGCTACTACTACTACTCCCAACATGCAAAGCGGCTTTCGTGCCGCAACCCGTGCCGCAGCCTATGCCGCAGAGTCTGGAGGGCCCCGGCATGCCTCGAGGGCGAAAGGCACCCTGGGAGCGGTAGTCCTCCTGGACGCCTACTGGCATTGCCAGCGCGGCGGTGGCGGATCTCTCGGTTCCAGCCAGTAGGTCTTGTGAGGGCGAGCTGAGGCGGAGAAAGGGCGTGGAACTGGAATCGGGTGAGTCGGACGCTGTCTACGCGATAACGGGAGGCGGCACCGCGGTGTAGGGCTGACTTAAATAAATGGACCCGTGCTGCAGTCTCTCCGGAGACACCGCGATCTTAGCGTCAGTGAGAAGAGGGTGAGGAGGCGCCAAAGCCCGGTCCTTGCACCCGTTCTCGCCTTCAGCTCCCCAACATCATCTCCATCATGCAGTCCCGAGAGGAATCTTCGCGCTCTCGCCGCCTCGCCAGTCCCCGTGGGGGGAAGCGGCCCAAGAGGGTTCACAAACCCACGGTGTCGGCTTTTTTCACTGGCCCGGAGGAGCTGAAGGACACGGCTCATTCTGCAGCCCTGCTGGCACAGCTGAAGTCCTTCTACGACGCGCGGCTGCTCTGCGATGTGACCATCGAGGTGGTCACGCCTGGCAGCGGGCCTGGCACGGGCCGCCTCTTCCCCTGCAACCGTAACGTGCTGGCTGCCGCGTGTCCCTACTTCAAGAGCATGTTCACCGGCGGCATGTACGAGAGCCACCAGACGAACGTGACCATGCACGACGTGGATGCCGAATCCTTTGAGGTGCTGGTCGATTACTGCTACACGGGTCGCGTGTCCCTAAGTGAGGCCAACGTGGAGCGCCTTTACGCGGCCTCCGACATGCTGCAGCTGGAGTATGTGCGGGAAGCCTGTGCCTCCTTCCTAGCCCGCCGCCTCGACCTGGCCAACTGCACGGCCATCTTCAAGTTCGCTGATGCCTTCGGCCACCGCAAGCTGCGATCGCAGGCCCAGTCCTTCATAGCCCACAACTTCAAGCAGCTCAGCCAGATGGGTTCGATTCGAGAGGAGTCTCTGGCAGATCTGACCCTGGCCCAACTGCTGACCGTCCTGCGCCTGGATAGTCTAAACATCGAGCAAGAGCAGACTGTGTGTCATGTGGCGGTGCAGTGGTTGGAGGCGGCTCCCAAGGAGCGGGGTCCCAGTGCCGCAGAAGTCTTCAAGTGTGTCCGCTGGACACACTTCAGTGATGAAGATCGGAATTATGTGGAAGGGCTGCTGACCAACACCATTGTGAAGAAGTACTGTCTGGACCTTATTGAAGGGGCCCTGCAGCTGCGATACGGCGACATGTTGTTCAAGTCTCTGGTGCCAAAGCCTGAGAGCGGCAGCGGCAGCGGCAGCGGGGACGGCAGTGCGGACGGCAGCGGCGGCGACGGCAGCAGTGGCGACAGCAGCTGCAGCAGCAGCTCTGTTGTGTCCGTAGCAGATAATACACCCCAGAGGCTGGGGGTGTGTGCCAAGAAGATGGTGATCTTCTTTGGGCATCCTAGAGATCCCTTTCTGTGCTGTGACCCGTACTCGGGGGACATTTACAAAGTGCCATCACCTTTGACCTGCCTTGCTCACACTAGGACTGTGACCACCTTAGCTGTCTGTGTCTCTCCAGACCATGACATCTATCTGGCTGCCCAGCCCAGGAAAGACCTCTGGGTGTATAAGCCAGCCCAGAATAGCTGGCAGCAGCTTGCGGATCGCTTGCTCTGCCGTGAGGGCATGGATGTGGCGTACCTCAATGGCTACATTTACATTTTGGGTGGGCGAGACCCTATTACCGGCATCAAACTGAAAGAAGTCGAATGCTACAGTGTTCAGAGGAACCAGTGGGCCCTGGTGGCTCCACTGCCCCATTCTTTTATCTCCTTTGACCTGATGGTAATTCAGAACTATCTTTATGCGCTCAACAGTAAGCGCATGTTCTGCTTCGATCCCAGCCACAACATGTGGCTGAAGTGTGTTTCTCTGAAGCGCAATGACTTTCAGGAAGCCTGTGTCTTCAACGATGAGATCTACTGCATCTGCGACATCCCTGTCATGAAGGTCTACAATCCAGTCAGAGGAGAGTGGAGGCAGATTAATAACATTCCCCTGGTGTCAGAGACCAACAACTACCGGATTATCAATCATGGCCAAAAACTGTTGCTGATCACCTCGCGCACCCCGCAGTGGAAGAAGAACCGGGTGACCGTGTATGAGTATGACATTAGGGGAGACCAGTGGGTTAACATAGGTACCACATTGGGCCTCTTCCAGTTTGATTCTAACTTTTTTTGCCTCTCAGCTCGTGTTTATCCTTCCTGTCTTGAACCTGGTCAGAGTTTTCTCACTGAGGAGGAGGAAGTGCCCAGTGAATCTAGTACTGAGTGGGATTTAGGTGGATTCAGTGAGCTGGACTCTGAGTCAGGAAGTTCAAGTTCTTTATCTGATGATGATTTGTGGGTTCAGGTAGCCCCTCAGTGAGAAGCACAGGATCAGCAGAGTTTGCTCTAGATAAGTGGAAACACTAAGGTGTTTTGGAAAGTATCTTAGAGAGATACCCTTTACTCTTGCTGGAAAAAAAAAAAAAGTTGATTAATTTCAGGTTTGGTTTGGAAAGGGTATCGTTTGAAATACTAATGTAATTTAATGATACAGAATTTAAACGCTAAAAGAAATCAACCTATCTTTACTGAATAATTTACTGTTCTAAAAGTCCAGTGTTGATTTGATCGTTTAGTAGTATGTTTATGTTTGATTACACTATAAAGTAGCGTAATCAGTAGTCTGCAATTATTAAATCTTACATTATGTCTTGTGCCACAAATACTTCAACTTGAATTTTAATTTCTATAATAGAAAACTGATGGGATAGGAATTACTAGAGAGGGTCTGAAAGCATATATTTTCCTTCAGAACAGTGTAGTAGATTTCCAGAACTTTAAACTAGTGGGTTTTTACAAAATGTGTTCTAACTTAAATACAGTCTACTAAGTTTTAGTTCAGTTTTCTCCACTTCTGTGGAAGTAAAAAAATATATGTTTAGTGTGACTGAATGGTGATTTCATTTGTAATAATGTACAAAGTGGCCATAAGCTCATTGAAAGTAAAAACAAAAACAGGATTCTACTGTTTGAAAAGAATTTCAGTTTTAAATCTATAATATACCGTATGTATTTGCAAATAGTGACCAGTTTCCATCTAAAAAAATTCCATTCTGGTAGTGTCACCAGTTATCTGAAAACCTTAAAGAAAAAAAAGAACATACACATACACACGCAGAGTACTTGCTTTGTAGGTTTATATTTTTTATCTATACTTGATACATGCTTCATTGAATCAGAGGACTAATCCTTTTCTCACTGGACATGATTGTGAAAATTTTTATCCATTGTCTTAAAAAGTTTATGTGATTCTTAAAATATTTTGGCTGTACAGTTTTGGTGTTTATCTTAGAAGATTCGTCAACAAGATGTGATTATTCTTTACTGTTTTGTGGGGTAATATTGGTTTTGAAAGTACGTATCAGTTAAGAACAGTATTTTATTGAAATCAGTAGTTATTGTGTCTATCAACTATAAAATCAAGTGCCAGCAAAGAATTTTAAAACTTTTAAGTTGTGTATCGAACTGTTTTGTGTAGCCTTGAAATATTCTGTCAGTTTTGTAAGTCGCTAAATGTTACTATCAGCTTAAAGGTATTTTTCTATTAAAAGTTTACAGTTAAATAACATAAGTGGATGATAGCATTTGGGGCCAGTAGTGAAAGTATATTTCGTCTAAAATATTTCTCTATGCAGTGGTGTACACGGCTATTTTATTAGGGTATTTCTATCTGTTGTGTGTTTCTCTATGCTCCAGTGTTTTGCTTCTATCAGCATATGTAAGGGAAAGAAAGCCCAGAAATAGAGAATAAATCACACAGAACTGACATTGTTAAATACCAGAAAACATAAGTGCTTACCTCTGGAGGGTTCATTAGATTATAGCTGTCATGACACACATACATGATGAGTGACCAGATGCTTACTTATGGTGGATGACTTTTTCTATAGGCAGTGAGAATTATCTCCCTGAATCCTCATTTAGTGACATGCTAATTCCTCTTCTGTGTTTATTCTCTAGTGACAGAATGCTAACATTTCTCACACCCTGGCAGAGTACCGAGGAATGTGATCTCGCTGGTAGGGAACTGGATTTTTTTTTCTTTTTTATTGAAATGCCATAGGATGAAAACAGAGAGAGGAAGACATAAAAGGTACTTGGGGGGAAAGAAAAAAAAACAAGATACTCTTAGCCATTTTGATGGGCCCTTTGAAGATTCTACAAAACATTCCTGTTTAACATTTTTTTTATGAAATAAGATTTTTGCCTGTCCTCACAGTATACTATAGTTCCTCCAAAAGGGCAGACGTGCTTTTAGCTGCGTAAAGCTAAATTTTGTTCCATTTGACATCAGGGTTGTTTTAAGCACTGTACTTAACACAAAGCTGTTTCTCAATAGTTTTGTTTTTTTGCCAACTTTTTCTTCACCAGTAACTTCTTATTGATAGCTTTTTGTTTTGTCAGGTTGAAAATAGGACAGTCATGATCTCAACCAGATTATCCACCTGCAGGATAAGGTACGCAACTGATTGTTAAAAGAGAGTCTCCAGTTGTCATTTTCAACCTTTGAATTAAAGCCTAAGCTAAAGAGTAGTAATATCTTGATTTACAAAGAGGTTTTCTTGGAAAGAATTTTGGTTTCGTGATATCTTTGTGATTTAGAGAATAGTTGTTAATCATTATTTTATGGATAAGTGATTTGTATGTGATTACTTACAAATAAAATATACTAGAACGCAGGTTTTCTGACTTTTTAATTCATTGTTTCTGCTACATGTATAAAACCCTTGCTTGTACAGTATACAGCAACCAGCAGTGTTGAAATTCCTTCTTGCCAGGGAAGCACCCTTGTCTGTGTTTTCCAGTTAATCAGCACATCTTTTAGCAAATGCTCGATAAAACGTTTGCAGACTACTGTTAATTGTAAGATTCAGACTGACCTTAATTATCTTTTGTATCTGTTCCTATAGTCTGAAAAGCTCAAAGGACCCAAAACTTTGCAAGTTCTTTTAAGTTCAAATGATAAGAGGTATTAGAGTTTCAAAAATGATAAAGTTGAAATTTTTGTATCTGATCTTGTTGAGAATCTGGGGAAAGATTTTCATCTATTCCGAAGGAAAAAAGTCTGATGTCATAACACCCCTGAAATTATGAAAGTATGACTACTTCTGAAGCTCATCAGACCCAAGATAGAACACTCCTGACAGTCTCTCCTCCCCATACCTCTGTGAAAACTTTAACCTTCTTCATCATTCTAACTAACCTTAAAGTTACATATTTCATAGCAAATTTGGTAAAGCAGAGAGTATTAAGAGGCAACACTACTTATAGAAAATGTGACTCTTAGTAGAAACCTAAAAGAATCAATAGTATTTTTAGATCCAACAAGAGGATTTTATATATACAAACCAATTGGTTTTTAAAAAAAAAATAATAGGAAACAAAGGGTATTGTTCATAGAAGTTGCCAAACCTCAGAGTACCATGGAGGCAATAAGTTCGTACAGAAGAGGGGAAAGGGCTTCCTCCTTTGCTCTGAGCCATTTATCACTCAGATCAGTGTCCTCAAACTTCCATCCCTCACATCTTTAACCCTGAGAACTCAACAGGGTTCAAGGCACAGGGAGAGTAGGGAACAGATACTGTAGAACATTCCATCTCGGGGGAGGGGGTAGCTCAGTGGTGGAGTGTGTGCTTAACATGCATGAGATCCTGGGTTCAATTCCCTAGCACCTCCATTAAAATAATATTCCATCTAGATCTGAGACATATTTTGTCTTAAAACAACCTGGTCTGTGGAGAGTCACCTGCCTTTCATAGAGTCAACATTTTTCATTCTCACCTCTAAAGCTAAAATTGCTCCTTGGACCTACCATGTCTCAGTTAGGAATATTCTCTGGGGGCAAACTAATCATTAATTCTGTGAAATCTAGTTTAAAAGGACTATGTAAATATCAGGCAAAGTGTTTCTTCCAAAACATATATTTGTGCCTTGAAGAAAGAGAAGAGCCAGGACTTTCAGTTGTAAACAATATTACCTTAATTTAGACCATCTGAAGAAAATGCAATAGAATTTGTTTTGCATATTGAGACTGAGAAGTTCAGCAGTGGTACTCACTTCAGACACAGCCTGATCCAGAGTTTCAGTGCCTTCAGGGCTTTCTTATTCTACAGAGAAGAAATCACAGGGTCACTTTTCCCTCACTTTGCGCATCTGTTAGAATGTAGATGTGATTGTATCTAATAGAAGACATAACTGTTTAAAAAGAAGTTTCTCATATAAAAGTCCAATCTGTTATGTTACCCCTCATCTAGAAAGTTGACAGAGGGGGTTGGGTATAGCTTGGTGGTAAAGTACATGCTTAGCTTGCTTGAGGTCCTGGGTTCAGTCCCCCTGTACCTCCATTAAAAAAAAAAAAAAGTTGACGGAGGCCCAGGCTTTTCTGTTTTCTTATTCTGCTACCCTTAGGGTTTTGTCCTGACCCATGTGGTCCAAGCTGGTTCACCCTTGTGTCCACATTCCAGCCACCAGAAGGGCAGGAAGGGGGAGGGGAGGGCATGACCCTTCTCTGTAAAGGGAAGTTGGGTGTATTGCTTCAGTCACAGGACATTGACCAGGTCTTAATGATATGGACATTCCGAGCTACAAGGGGGCCTGGGAGAGGTAGCCTTTAATCTGGGTCAACATGTATCTCGTTAAACTTCAGGGGTTCCTTCTTCTGGAATAGGTGAGAAGGCTATTAGGTTAAAGAGCAGTCTCTATCACGCCATCTGTCAGGCCAGATTTTGTCACGTGGCAGCCTGTCACATGCAGGAGTTAACTGCAATCAACAGAACATGGGCTAGGCCTCCGACCCCAGGAACACTCAGAAAGCCAGCGCCCTGGGCTCTTGCTGCTGCTCTTCATCTTGTTTTGATTAAATAAAGCCTCCTAGACTAAGTGTGTGCTGGTACCCTAGGTCATGAGCCCCAGTCTAGTATTGGCAGTAAGTATATCATGGAATATTCCAACTTCCTAAAAGGAAAGGAAAGAGCGCTGGAAAAGGGCTCTGTATTATCAATGGCAGTATTAATTATCTTAAACAACAAATGTGGCTTCTATTTAAAATATGAGATCTCAATTATAGAATAATGATGAAAATGGGACATTTCTTAAAGCAAGCTAGGCTACTTAGCAACATTCTAGCATTTTCTATGCCTGGATCATCTTTGCCATGCTGTGTGACTGTAATCCACTCCTCTCTCCCTCTGTTGCAGCCCAGACCAATCAGCCACAAAAGTCTGTTCAGAACTTTGTTTCCTGCTGAATTCTTGTACCGACCTTGGGTTGATCAGAGTTTGTGCAATACACACACATATAGGGTCACTCTTTGTGTTTGCGGAAGCTTCCAAACAGCGGCCAGTGAACATTTGGAATGCTTGCTTCTGTCAAGTCTATGTTATAACTTTTATCATCATAGTTTTCATTACAAATAGCCATACTTATGTTAAAAACACACTCAAACAACCCTTATTTTCATATGGAAGCTTAACCTCTGCTAGGAAGTGAAGGGTAAGTACTGCTTTAGTTAGTAGTTGCAGTTCCGTTAGTACGTTAATGAAGATGGCGAGCCTCCATTCTCTATTTCACTTCTGTGACATATTCTAGAAGCTTCAAGACATGATTTTTGTTACATGCTGTGACTGGGTTCTTCTCCATATTCTGTGCTGGATGCTTGTTTAGTGTCACAGTCCCATTACTTTCTTTCCTGAACGGGCTTCTGACATGCTGGGATTATTCCCTGTATTGATTTGTTGACTCTTTATTTTATGTCTCCCGCACTAGAACGTGCCCTTGTCGTGGAAGGACCGTGTCTGTCTTTTCCACAGCCCCTCACATAGTGCCAGGCACATCACCAGCATTCAGTGAATATTTGTTGAACAAAGACATACATGTATTTGGTGCTGGTTTGCATTTATATGAAAAACACTCGCATTCAGAGCTCTCATCTCTTTCTGTCAATTTTCCAGCTATGAGGGAGAGCTATTATTAAACTCTTTTGTCTGGTTGTCATAGCAACCCACTGGCCTCCAGAGCTACAGGTTATTTCTGATGGGCATATTCTCCTAGACAACCAAGCACTCAGTGTTTTCAATTATGGAATAATGATGCTATTATAAATCACATTTCTGACACTATATATTTCTCTGTCTTTTATAGAGATGGCAGAGAATTAGAACGGAAACAAGTCTCTTCAAACCAACAAAGGCTAGGGGAAATGGAGCAGTGTGACTCACATCTGTACCCTCAACCTTTTCATATTTCCTACAAGTTCTCCACCTTTCCATAAGCACCTGTGAATTCAGTTGGGTTTTCTGACCAAGTTGTTAAGGAAGTTTTTTTTTTTAATTTTATTTTTAATTAAGTATAGTTAATTTAAAATATTGTGTTAGTTTTGGGTGTACAGCAAAGTGATTCAGTTATACATATATACATGTCTGTATTTATATTCTTTTTTACCAGTTCTTTTCCATTATAGTTTATTACAAGATTGTTAAGGAAGTTTTGAAAGTTAATTGCTTTGAAAGTTAATTGCTACAAAACAAACTCTAAAAAAGCTCTGTTATAGCTGAAATGCTTTCTCTTTTCTTCCTTCTTGCTTCTTTCTTCAATTTCATGTTAAATTAGCAAATGATAATAGTCTTGTAAAAATTGAGAGATTTGCTCTGAAAAGCTCCCAAATCAGGTCTTTCTTACCCCTGTTCCTTCCACTCACATTTTAGTGGCAGGAACTGAGAAGTGTTTTATTAAACTGGATTAGTCATCATAGAAAATTCATCATTATCAAGTTAATAAAACAGACCCATTTATCTGGCCCATTCAACAAGCCGTGAGTGTAGCTTTTAAAAGGCAGAATCTGTTTTTTAATGGTGGATACCCTAAGGGATTGTACATGTATGTCATTCTGTATTTTCTCTTCAGGTTTTGGTCACGTAGTAGGGAGAGTCAGGCACCACCCAGTTCCCAGCAGATCCTATAATACATCACTAGACCCTTCCTCTGTGCAGTGCTGATCCTTTTCTCGTACATACAGTTGTAATACCCATCAGTAACCAGTGTCATAACTTTATCTAAAAGAAGTGATATTGCAATTAGCTCACCTACTGGGGTTTGACATTATAAAAGCTGTAACACTTCAATACATTCAGACATCTTCAACACATAATATACAATGCAGGGGTGGGGGTGGTATAGCTCAAGTGGTAGAGCACATGGTTAGCATGCACAAGGTCCTGGGTTCAATCCCCAGTACTTCCTCTAAATAAATAAACAAACAAACAAACAAACCTAATTACCTTGCTCCTCCTCCCCCCAAAAAAGTGCTAAATTTTTTTTTAAAAAAACTTCTAGAAAGAAATAATACAGGAACACTGTCAGGAGGACAAAGAGAAAGATAAGGAGGGATGATATCGTGTGTAGTGTCAAAATTGCTGATTCTGGAACCTGAATACCCAGGGTATTCAGATTTACATATTAATAAGAACTTCACTTTAGGTGGGCTGACTGGAGCCCGGATTGGGCATCTTGATGATCCCTGCCGTCTGCATGGCCTGCAGAAATGTGTTGAAGGCAGCTTTGAGGGACTCGGTCTGGCTCATGATGTCCTCTTGGTCACGGCCACAGGGCAGAGCCAACAGCAGATAGTAATCTATCTCCACCATCATCCTTTAGGCAACCCCTTCCAGCTGTGAGGCCACCATCCTCAGTGGGGTTTCCTTCAGAAAAGGGCAGGGACCGATGGGCCAGGCCATTGTTGCCCGAGACAGAGTGGAACTGCACCACAGCTGTGTCGTTCTTGAGGGCCAGTAGGCCCTGCGACATGATGGGGCACTTCTTCAGAAGCTGGATAGAGTCCACAGGCCTCTGGGAAGTCAAGTGTGGAGAGGAACCTTGTTTGGGGGCGGGCTGGGCTTCAGTATGTGGCAGAGCCAGTCCCGGAGGGGTGCTGGGGCCTGAGGTTGTGGGGACAAACAAGGGCTGCTTTGGGGCAGCTTGAGCAGGAAGAGGGGCCGGGAAGATGTACGTGCTGTGAGTTCTCTGAGTCACCTGTCTTGTTTGCGCACGACCTCCTGACCAGCATCTCCAGCATTCCTCCCCACCTCATGACTGTCATTGCTCTTTTGTGAACCACTGAATGGTCACCAGTCAGTGTATCTTCCTGACGCTTTGCAGCAAAAAACAAAAACAAAAACAAAAACAAAAACAAAAACAAAAACAAAAACACCACACAAAAACACAGCACAACTCAGCCAAGTGGAGAAAGAAGCTGCCGGGTCGGGGACAGACTCCACTGCCAGACCCCCAGCCTGGCCCTCCTGCTCGCCCGCCCCGCTCGGTCTGACAGACCCCTCCAGGCAGCGGTGCTGCTCCTTGTAAATTTCCATGACACCGAGGACAGACCTCCGCCCGGTGGACCAGCAGACACCTTAAGGCTGGGTTTCTCTCTCCTCTTTCTGGAGAAAAGGAACAGGGCGATGGAATTACTTTTTTGTTTGTTTTTGTTTTTAAGAGACAAAACAGAACTGCCTTCGCACTAAATTAGTGACTAGGACTTTTGCACAGTGAAGACAGGCGGTGCCACTCTGGCCATCTTGGTGTACATGAGCACGCATTACAGACTCTCACGAACTTCTGCTGAGACCTTGGGGTCAAGGAACATTTCATTGGGCTGTTTTGTCCCCACCCCACCCTTCCCCTTGCTCATTCAGGTGTTGTCACCTTTCTTAATTCTCCTGCCGCCATCATCTTTGAGTCACCCAGGATGCACGGTTCACAATCAAAAAAGAGCAAACGGAAGGATTTGCTTTCTCCACGGAATACACAGAATTTGGGATAAATTATAAATATATATAATTCTGACTTAAAAAATCAAATTCCCAACATACATTTTTAAAAATCTGTGCCCAAAATGTGTTTTCAGAGAGAATTTTATTTTCATACTCAGACTTTGTATTGGCAGTCACTTGTATAAGTGTACTTCGTTACAGCACGGGCCCTGCCCCACAGTTTGAAAGTGTCACACACACGAGAAGACTGCACAGAAAGACTGGCTTCCCCTCTTCTTGTGACTCTGACCTCTCCCTCAACTTCCTGACACTTACTAATTTATGAAACTTTTTCTCAATGCAGTTTTTTTGTGTGTCCATTGGATTACAAACTTTATTAGAAAATACAAAACAAACAAACAAAAAAGAACTTCACTTTAGTCTTCTAGAAATCTCCGTGCATTTTTATTCTTTTAAATAAGCACTGACTCCTACACAACATTAGCTCAGATGTCAAAAATTTGAGACAGTTAGAGCTAGATATCTGCCTATTGTAAAAACTGAAAGTGTCCCAATGGAAAGGAAGATTTTGCCAGGGGAGAATCAGATAGATGTCCAGCCAGAAAGACCTTGCAACAATTCTTGACAAAGTTACCATTTCCCAAGTCTAGTTCTCTTCTTCAGAAGTGAGGATATTCAATAATTACTGTACCTTGATATGGTTGGATTCAGGTACTGAATCATATGAAATTATCCAGAGCCAAATATACAAAAACCTTAATATTTTCCCCATCTGTTATTATTTTTAACACCTTTATGTGGTAGGATTCCTGTTTAGTAAATTATACATATTTCAGATGTACAATTTGATAAGTTTTGACAGATATATACACCAATGAAACCACCACCAGAACCAAAATAGCTAATATTTACATCACTCCCCAAGAGGTGCAAATTTCAAATTCCCAATTTACCCCTTTCCACCCCCTTTAGTCCTTGGTAGCCATAAGTTTGCTCTTTATGTCTGTGAGTCTGTTTCTGTTTTGTAAATAAGTTCATTTGTGTCCTTTTTTAAGATCCCACATATAAGTGATCTCATATGGCATTTTTCTTTCTCTTTTTGGCTTGCTTCACTGAGAATGACAGTCTCCAGGTCCATCTATACTGCTGCAAAAGACATTACTTTATTCTTTTTTATGGCTGAGTAGTATTCTGTTCTCTCTCTCTCTCTCTATATATTTATTTATTTATTTACATCTTCTTTATCCAGTCATCTGTTGATGAACATTTGCATTGTTTCCATGTCTTGGCTATTGTACATAGTGCTGCTGTGAACACTGGGGTGCATGTATCTTTTTGAATTATATTTTTCTCTGGATACATGCCCAGGAGTAGGGTTGCTGAATCATATAAGTCTATTTTTAGTTTTTTAAGGAACCCCCATACTGTCCTCCATAGGGGCTGTACCAATTTACATTCCACCAACAGTGTAAGAGGGTTCCTTTTTCTCCATACCCTCTCCAGCATTTATCGTTTGTGGACTTTTTAATGATGGCCATTCTGACAGATATGAGGTGATATCTCATTGTAGTTTTGATTAGCGTTTCTCTAACAATCAGTGATGTTGAGCATCTTTTCATGTGCTTGTTGGACATCTGGATGTCTTCTTTGGAGAAATGTCTATTTAGGCCTTCTGCCCATTTTCTGATTGAGATGCTTGCTTTTCTGATATTAAGCTGTATGAGCTATTTGTATACTTTGGAAATTAGTCCCTTGTCAGTTGCATCATTTGTGAATATTTTCTCCCATTCTGTAGGTTGTCGTTTCATTTTGTTGATGATATCCTTAGCTGTGCAAAAGCTTTTAAGTTTAACTAGATCCCATTTGTTTAGTTTTGCTCTTATTTCCATTACTCTAGGAGCTGGTTCAAAACAAATAGTGCTGTGATTTATGTCAAAGAGTGTTCTGCCTGCGTTTTCCTCTAGGAGTTATATAGTATTTGGCCTTACATTTAAGTCTTTAATCCATTTTGAGTTTATGTTTGTATATGGTGTTAGAGAATGTCCTAATTTCAGTCTTTTACAGATAGCTGTCCAGTTTTCCCAGCACCACTTCTTGAAGAGACAAAAGCCTTAGTGTTGATATATTAACTTACAGTTAGAAAATAGAGTTTTTACTTTCAGGATGGGGCTGCAATGCCCAATTTCTCCCTTGGGAATGAAGAGTTTGGACCATGTATCCAGTGCCCCAGTTTTAAGGGTGCCACCTAAGGGCCTGGATCTCAAATCTCATAGCTTGGGTAGCCAGTGAGCCTTGTCATTTGCAAATCCTCCAGGACCGCATTAAACAAAGAAGTGATTTCAGATGGGCATTCAAACACTTCCATGGCTCGTCCCCTCCCTAACCTAGCACAGAGGGAACAGGCAAAAACACTCATCCTCTAGCTTCTCCCTGAAAGGAGCTTTACTGCATCCTTTCCCAGCTGCTGCCTGAAGGTCCACCTTCTGATCAGCCTGTGTGTGGTGCTGACTGGAATTCTCCCAGGAGCCTGAAGGAGCCAATGGGCGCTCCCTCTGCATTCTCCCTCAAGCTTGCTCTAGCAACAAAACCAAGTCTCCAGCTTCTCTCTGGGGGGAGCCTGTCCACACATCTAGCACCCCAACTAACATGGCTGCCACCCAAGGGACTGGCTGCCAAATCACCCAGCTCTCGGAGCCTCCAGACTAAGGGGCAGGCTGATACAGAGGTGTCAGCAGGCTCAACACAGAGGGAACCAGCAAAAATGCAAGGCTTTCAGTTTCTCCCTAGGAGACGTTTCCACCCTTTTCCAGCTTCTGCCCAAGGGTTGGGTTTCTAATGAGCCCGCACCTGGGAGCTGACAAGGCATATATTTAGTCATCATCTGAGGACCTGAATGGGCCTGTTGGGACTTTCTGTGCCTTCCCCCCCAGCTCACCCCAGCCATGAAGCTAAATCTCTAGAGACTCTGTGGAAAGAGTCTGTTAACACATCTAGTGCCCCCACCTTCTGGGGCTGCAAGCTGAAGGGCTGGTCCCTAAATCACCCACCTATGGAAGCTGATGGGGCTCAGCATTTATGAGTCCCTAGGACCACAGAGAACATGGAGGCATTTCTATATGGCACAAGTGTTCCCAGCAGGGAATCCCTCCAGCTCACACAGAGTGAGTAGGCTTAAACACCCAGCTCCTTGTTTCCCTTTGATAGGGGCTAGATTGTGTACCTAACATCCTGCCCTTCCCAGTTGTTGCCTAAAGGTCAGGCTTACAATTAGCCTACACTGGGGACCTGAAGGGACAAGCAATTAGTAGTCCTCTGAGAGCCTGAACGTGTGTGAGGGCGTTTCCCATGCCTTTGGAGCAATAACGGGTCTTGGCAAACCCTAATGTCCTGGAAGCCACCAGGAACAAAGTCCGTGATTTGGATAAACACAGAAGTTTGAAAGGCAACCAGGAGCTCAGGCTATGCTGATTGGAGAGATTCATCTACACAGCACCACTCCTTCAAGACTGGGAGAGGTAGCTGTTTTATCTTATGCACAGAAACCAACAAAGAGAGTCAAGGAAGATGAAGAAATAGAGGAATATGTTTCAGAAAAAGGAACAAGATAAAACTCCGGGAAAAAAAAGGGGTTATGAAATGAGATAAATGACTTACCTGTTAAAGTGCTCAAAATAATCATAAAGATGTTCACAGGGTCAGGAGAACAAGGCATGAATAAAGAGAGAATTTCAACAAAAAGATAGAAAACGTAAGAAAGTACCAATCAAATCACAGAGCTAAAGAATACAATAACTGGACTTAAAAATTCAGTAGAGTGGTTCAACAGCAGGCTAGATGAGCTGGAAAAAGTGACCAGCAAATTCGGTGATAGGGCAGTGGAATTCATTCAATCAGTGGAGCAAAAAGGAAAAAGAATGAAAAAGAGTTAAGGTAGATTAAGGCACTTATGAGATGCCGTCCAAAGGACCAGTATTTGCATCATGGGCTTCCCAGAAGGAGAAAAGAGAGAGTAAGGTGCAAGAAGCTTCTTCAATGAAATAATGGCTTAAAAATCCCCAATCCTGAGGAAAGAAACACATTCCGATCCAGGAAGCCCATATAATACCATTAAGAGAATCCAAAGGGACCCACGCTGAAACACATTGTAATTAAACTGTCAAAACTTAAAGACAAAGAGAATCTTTAATGTGGCAAGAGAGAGAAAAAAAACTTGTTACATCAAGGGAACCCCTATAATTCTACCACTGGATTTTTCAGCAGAAACCTTGCAGAATGGAATGGAATGTTCAGTGCTAGGGGCGTCGGCTGGGTGGAGGGGAGGCGGGGCCCTGCTAACTGAGAATACTTTAGTGAGAATACTGGCAAAGTTGTCTTTTAGAATTGAAGGAGGGCTAAAGATTTTCCTGGACAAACAAAACTAAAGGAGCTCTTATCACCACTAGACCAGCCTTACAAGAAATGCTAATGGGAGTTCTTCAAGCTTAAATGAAAGGATGCTAATTAGTAACATGATAACACATGAAAGTACAAAACTCACTGGTAAAGGTAAATATATAGTTAAATTCAGAGTACTATACTATTGTAATGGTGGTGTGTAAACACAACTCTAGTGTAAGATTAAAATTATTCAAGATAACTATATCTACAGCCATTTGTAACAGATACACAATATAAACAGAGGTGTCTTGTGACATCAAAAAGATGAAATATGGGGGAGGAGAGTAAAAATGTAGAGCTTTTGTATAGAATGAAAGTAAATTTCCCATTTTCCCTCAACTTCACCCCCTTATCCAAGACTTAGGCAACCCATAATCTACCTTCTGTCTCTAAGGACATTTCATATAAATGGAATCATATAATGTCATACAAAATGTGGTCTTTTTGTCTGGCTTCTTTTACTTAGCATAATGTTTTCAAGGGTCCCCCATGGTGTGGAGTGTATCAGTACTTCATTCCTTTTTATGGGTTAATAATATTCCATTGCATGGATGTACCATATTTTATTATTGATTCTCATTCAACGGACATTAGGGCTTTTCCCACTTTTTGGCTATTATGACTCATGCTGCCATGAACATTCACGTACAAGTTTCTGTGTGGATATATACTTTCAGTTCTCTTGGGCCTATATGTTTAACTTTTTGAGAAATTGCCAAACTGTTTTCCAAAGCTGCTGCACGATTTTGCAATCCTACGAGCCATGTCAGCAGATTCTAATTTCTCCAGAGCGACAATTGTTATTTATGTGTCTTTTTTATTAGAGCCATCCTAGTGGGTATGAAGTGCATTCTCACTGTGGTTTTGATGTGCATTTCCCTGGTACCAAATGGCTAATGACACTGAGCATTTTTTTACGTGCTTCGTCACCAACTGTGTATCTTGGTTAGAGAAATGTCTTCTCAGATCCATTGCTTGTTTTTTCAGTCGGGTTGTCTTTTTATTGTTGAGTTGTAAGAGTTCTTTATATATTCGGAATACTGTTGCCTTATCAGATATAGGATTTGCAAATATTTTATTGCATTCTATGTGTCATGGGGCTGAATTTTGTCCTCCTCAAAATTCATATGTTGAAGCCCTATCCCCCAGTACCCCATTTTGTGTCTGTTTTTGAAGGTAGGGCCTTTATGGAGGTGGTTAAATTAAAATGAGACCCCCTAGGATGGACCCCAATCCAATCTGACTGGTGTCTTTGTATAAAGAGAAGATTAGGACTCACAAATACAACACCAGGGATGCGTGTGCACAGAGCGAAGTCTGTGTGAGGTTACATTGTGATGGTGGCCGTCTGCAAGCCAAGGAGAGAGGCCTCAGAAGAAACCAAATTTACTGGCATTTTGATCTTGGTCCTCTAGCCTCCAGAATTGCAAGCAAATCCATTTGTGAAGTTTAGGTCATCCTGGCAGTGGTATTTTGTTCTGGCAGCGTCACAAACTAATGTAGATTTTGCTATTGGGAGTGGGGTGCTGCTATTTCAAATCCTTTAAAATGTGGAAGTGGCTTCAGAACTGGGTATTGGGTAGAGGCTGGAAGAATTTTGAGTGCATGTTAGAAAAAGCCTAGGTTTCCTCGAGGAAACTATGGATAAAAATATGGACATTAAAGATACTTCTGGTGAGACCTCAGATGGAAATAAGGAATGTGTTATTGGACATTGGAGGAAAGAGGATCCTTATAAATAACTTAGCTGAAACGTGTTTGAGTGTTTTGTGGAAGGTAAACATTTGAGTGATGAACTTGGAGGTTTAGCTGAGATTTCTAAGCAAAGGGTTCAAGGTGTGACTTAGTTTCTCCTTGTTGCTTGTAGCAAAATGTGAGAGGAGAGAGAGAAATTGAAGAAGAAAATGTTAAGCAAAAATGAACCAGAAAGTGAAGATGTGGAAAAACATTAGCCTACCCTTATTGCAAAGAATAGAGAAAGCAGGCTCCAGAGGGAACATCAAAGGTATAGCTGGACAAGCTCTTGATACAGAGATAATGGATGAGATTCTTGGATCTAATCAGCCATTTCAGCCGAGGCCAGGACAGGGACTAAATGAAGGAAGGCTATTGAACTTCTGGGATTCTTCTGAAAGGACAACAATTCCCTGTGAACCTTATCTTTCAAGAAAAGGGAAGAATGACCCCGAGGGCAATTCAGAGAGGTAGGGCTTCCATTTCCACGGGGCAGAGTGTCAGCTGGCCAGGCTGCCCAGGGCCCCAGGGGTGGAGATGCTCCGGGAGCTGAGGAGATGGGGCCACCACCCCAAGGAGAGACTATCAAACCAAAGAGTGTTATTCTTGAGACTTAAATGGAATCTGCCATGCTAAATCGGGGCTTTCCTGGGACCCATGACCCCTTTCTTTTTTCTTATTTCTCCCTTTTGAAATAGGAATGTCCATCCTCCCCCGTCCCACCATTGTACTTTGGAAGCAGATAATT
Source organism: Camelus bactrianus (assembly GCF_048773025.1). Classification (NCBI taxonomy): domain Eukaryota; kingdom Metazoa; phylum Chordata; class Mammalia; order Artiodactyla; family Camelidae; genus Camelus; species Camelus bactrianus. Next base: position 21,236,181 of record NC_133552.1, read on the forward strand.
TGTCCAGTTTCATAGGTTGATAGCTAAAGAGGGATTTTTGCCTCAGAATAAATCAAACCTTGAGTCTCTCCCACACTTGATTTAGATTGTATTTAGATGAAACTTGGGGCTTAGAGCTGATGCCAGAATGGGTTAAGACTTTTGAGCTGTTGGGATGGGGGTGAATCTATTTTGCATGTAAGACAGACATGAATTTGGGGGTCCAGATTGTAGGCTGTTATGGACTGAATAGTGTCCCTCCAAAATTAATGTTTTTTTTTTAATTGAAGTATAGTCAGTTTACAACGTTGTGATAATTTCTGATGTACAGCTAATGCTTCAGTTATACATATAGATAATCCTTTTTATATTGTTTTTCATTATAGGCTGTTACAAGGTATCAAATATTGTTCCCTGTGCTTACTATACAATAGGTTCTTGTTATTTATCTATTTTGTATATAGTAGTTAGTAGCTGCAAATCCTGAACTCCCAATTTATCCCTCCACTGCTCCCCTTTGCCCCCTGGTTATCACAATTTTTTTTTCTATGTCTAAGTCTGTTTCTGTTTTGTAAATAAGTTCATTTGTCTCATTTTTTAAGATTCCACATATAAGTGATATCTTCTGGTATTTTTCTTTCTCTTTCAAGTTTATTTCACTTAGTGTAATGAGCTCCAGGTCCATCCATGTTGCTGCAAATGGCATTACTTTATTCTTTTTTAGGGCTGAGTAGTATTCCATTGTATTTATATACACCACATCTTCTTTATCCATTCATCTGTCAATGGACATTTAAATTGCTTTCATATCTTGGCTCTTGTAAATAGTGCTGCTATGAACATTGGGGTGCATGTATCTTTTCGAATTAGAGTTTCCTCATTTTGAAGTGTGAATACTCTTTGTTATTCTATTTCAAGACCATTTTTGCTATTCTTAATTCCTTCCATTTCTATATGAATTTTAGGATCAGCTGAAGATTCTGATACCTTAACAACGTTAGGTTCTCCAGTTTATGAATATGGGGGTATCCTTCATTTATTTAGATATTCTTTAGTTTCAACAAGGAGTTGTAATTTTCAGAGTACATATTTTATACTTATTTCTTGAACTTATTCTTAAGCATTTTATTCTTTTTGATGCTATTATGAATGGAATTGTTTTGTTAATTTCTTTTGGGGGGAGGATCATCTTTTATCTCAGGCATTTAAACAATTGTTCTGAGAAAGGATCTGTAGAGTTAGCCAGACTATCAAATATGTCCAAAGTGGGGGGGAAAAACCCTACTGTGTTGTAGCCAGTGATCTTTATAAAACCTAAATCTAATCACAGCCCTTCACTGATGAAAACATTTTTTTATTTTAAAATAACTTTATTGAGATACAATTCACATACCATACAATTCACACAATTCAATGGTTTTTAGTGTAGTCACAGAGTTGTGCAACCATGACTACAATTAATATTAGAACACTTTCATCACTCCCAAAAAGAAACTATCTCTTAGTGGTCACTTCCAATTTCATCCCAATTCCACCAGCTCTAGGTAACTACCAATCTACTGTCTGTCTCTATGGATTTACCTATTCTGGATAGGTATCATGTAATATATGGTCTCCAATGACAGCCTTATTCCCCCTTAGCAGAATATTTTAAAGTTTCATCTATATTGAAACATATATCAGTACTTCATTTCCTTTTATAGTAGATGAATAATATTCCACTATATGGATATACCACATTTTCACTGGTGAAAACTTTTAATTGGCTGCCCATGGTCCTCAGATGAAAGTCCCATTGCCTTAACATAGCTTGTTAGTTCCTTTATGCACTGTCACTGCTTGCCCTTCTGGCCCCTCTTGGTACCTCTGACTCATCCTCATTCTTTATGGCCTGACCATGGTAAATGACTTTCTGACCCTGAGAAATGCCTTTCCTCTCCAATGTTTGCACAGGCATGTCCCTCATCCTATCACCCCCTCCACAGCATCTCATGGTCTCACTAACTCTGACTCACTCTTCAGTTCCCCGATTAGACAAACTTTCCCCAGCAAGCCTTCCTTGACCCTGACATCTGGGCTGGTGCTTCTCAGATGCACTCTCCTGGTCTCCAGGGCTTCCACTGACAATGTGTGTGTTAGAACCTGCCTGTCACCTTATCTGTACCCTCACTAGATTGTAATCTTGATGAGAGTAGACATTCTTTCTTTGTCCTGTTTTCTCTTGTACTCGGCTGGCAGGAACAGAACCTGGTCTGGAAAGTCATCTCTAACCCTGATGTGTTTTATTATTTCTCAAGTTTTTGTACATTTCCTCATTTCTATACATAATACCAAGATTTCCCCACATTCCAGTCTAAAAACATTGGGATTATCTGTGATGCTCGTTTTGATTTTATTACTAAGTTGCAGTTAGTGGTCAAACTAAACTGAATTTTTCTCTGTATTTTATCTCGCATTTTGGTTTGCCTCTACATGTCAACACTCAAAAATGATAGAGATTACCCTAAAAATCAACTGACCAGTTCTGCTTGTTTCAGTTCCACAGCATTCCTGACAGATGATCACTCATGTTCTGTTTGAATATCACCAGTGATAGAGTTCATTATTTCACTCTTTTAAATTTGTTTCTCCTTGCTTGGATTAAGAAAAGAATAGAAAAGAAAAAAACCCTAGATTTTCTAAGTTGAGGAAGAAGATGAAGTCTGGGATTTAGGGTACTGCTAAACGTACCCCCAATCCATCTACCTTTATAGTATTGGTTTTATGTGAGGAATCCTATCAATGTCATCCACTAACAATTGTGCAGATATTAGACCATCTATCGGAAAAATCAGGTCAGCAAAGATTTCATGACATGATTGCATCCAATACTACTTTTCAATCTGAAGACCACCTCTGTCTTTATTTTAAGCAATGCTTATCAGTCAAAACATAAATAAATGCATGATAATACTGGTAGACCACAGGAGATAATTCAGCATAAAAGTATTGAACTTTGCATTGAAACAAATATTGTATCAAAACAAATTAGAAAAATTTAGTATTATATAATAATTTTAAATTTATTTTTTAATGCTATATTTGAGGAATGATGGATTTAATTTCGGGAGTATGAAGAGGTCTTAGGTTTGTTTTTTTTTCTAAGTTTAGAAATAGATATACAGGTTGTTTTTGGAGTAAAGTTCTAAAATACCTGAAATTTTAGGTAAAATTAGGATTCTTTTTGTGTGTGTTAAGAAGATACTCAAAGACAATAAAACTTAAGCTCTCAAAGCAAAATATTCGTTCATTTTTAGTCTATTCTCGATCATTTGCTTGCTGGCGAGATTTGAAGATCATTTTCTTTTTGACTCAGACTGTGTGTTTTGATCCTTAACCAAGATATTTGCCTCACCCTCATCTAACGAGAACAGTCAAATTTTATGGATTTAGATTTGCATGTTCCTTTCGTGTTCCAGATTATTTTCATTTTGTTATACTTCCTTCCAGTCTTTTATTGAAAATGTTTTCTTACATAGATTTTATAGATCATACTATAGATACGATTTTATGATTTTGCCACTTTCTGATTTCACAAAAAGTTCTCCCAACATAATTATACATCTGCACATACTAATATGATAGAAACTATATAAACAAATATTTTTTGCCATATTATTTATAATAGCAACATATTTTTAAAGTCATTAATGTTCATTAACAAATAATCAGATCCTAAACATATAAACAAAAATTCAGTAAACAAACATTTATATTACAGTATTTTACACAGCCATTAAAAAGAATGAGGTGGATTTGTGTGTATTGACATGGGATGTTGTTACCATAAATTTGTTGTTATTTGGACTGAGTGACATCTGAAACCCCTTCCTGCTTGGACAATGTGATATTGTGTGACGTGTCCTAGGGACCAGGGCTTCTCTACAAAAGCCAGAAAGTTAGCAGGCTGATACTCTCCCAGACTCCTGGCAGAGAAGCTTGTCCACAAAATTTATGAGCATGTATGGTCTTTTCTAGGACTTTGAGTTTTGAGAAGTGACACAAAGAAGCAGGGTATTTAGAATTCATTCTGGTCCTCACAGCAGTAGCAGCCATAGCGGAAAGATCTATGTTCTGGGGCAGCAGAGTAGCAGCATATTAACAAGACTCTTTGATGCGACTTTTCACTTTCAAAATTTGTGTTACACATTTGTGACAACATGGAGATGGAGATTGTGGGTATTATATTAAGTGAAATACATCAGGCCGAGAAAGACAAATACCACTTACACGTGGAATCTGAAAAACAAATGAACAAACGAAACCAAACCAAACTCATAGAGACAGAGAACAGATTGGTGGTTACGAGGTGAAGAGGGTTGTGAGGGAGGGTGAAATGGGTGACAGGGGTCAATTGTATGGTGACAGATGGTAATTAGACTTATTGTGATGGTAGTGTACACAAATATCTAATTATTGTGTTATATACATGAAACCAGTATGTCATATACCAATTTTGCCTCAGTTAGAAAGAAAGAAAGAAATCTGTTCATAATCATCACCTCTCAGAATTTAGTGCTCCCGGTGAAAGTGAAATAAGCTCATTTGGTCAAAAAAAAATTGGTATTATATTCAGTTGGCTCAAAATTCAAAGAGCACAAAGGATATACAGTGAAAGGTCCCCCTCCCTTCTCCTGTCTTTCTTATCCCTGTCCCCAAACATTTATTTTTCATTTTTTAAATACTTCTTTATTATTGTATTATTTAATTATTTTATTGGGGTGGGGGAGGTAATTAGATTTATTTATTTTTAGAGGAAGTACTGGGGATTGAACCCAGGACCTCGTGCATGCTAAGCATGTGCTCTACCACTTGAGCTATACCCCACCCCCACCCAACACTTATTATTCTTTTTCAGTGTGATTAATTTTGTGTGTATCCTTTCAGGACTGTTTTATGGACAGACATTACAGTATGCATATCTTTCTCTCTCCCCACCTTTTTTTTTTTTTTAACTAAAGTGGCAGCATATTGTATAAGCTGCTTTTGATCTTGGAGGACATTCTATATCATAAGTCAGAAAACTGTTCATTCTTTGTTTTATAGCTACAGAGTAGACATTGCATCCATAATTACTAATGCATTCTAATTCAATCAGTCTGTATTGGTGGACATTTAGGTGGCGTATAATCTTTTGCTGTTACAAACAGTGTTGTTATGAATATGCTTGTACTTGGTGATCTTTTACACCTCTGCCAAAATACCTGTAAGATAAATTTCTCAAAGGACCTGTGCATTTGGAATTCTAATGAGGGATTACAAAATCACCCCTCGGACAGTTTATGCCAATTTCTGCTTCCCCAGGTGATGTGTAATGGTGCCATTTCCCCACATCCTTCCCCAAATTGTGTTATTAGGCTTACCGATTTTGCTCTGATTCGATTTTGACTTTAGTTCTGAACACTTGCGGAATCTTGGTTTTCCTGCACATTTTCTGAGCTGGTTCTTTGCTTTCTAACAAATTTCTTTAAAAAAAATTGTTTTCCCTTTTTCAATTAGCAAGAGGAATTTTCTGTTGTTTGCAACCAAGAACCTCGACTGGTATGATGTCTATGATACATTGTTGAGAGCAAAATCAAACTGAGGAATAATATGCTTACAGTGATTCTCATTTTTATAAAAACAAAAATCAAAACAAAACCACACGCATGTGAGTGTCTAAAGGAAATGTCTGGAAGGACACATACTAGACTTCTGGATAGAGGAGTTGACAGAGCAAATTAGAGAAACACCTTAACTTTCCCCTCATGCACTTGACTATTGTTGGAATTTTTTCCAAAGAGCCCATATTACACTTATACTTTTTGAAGTCTCAAATTAAAAAATTAGCACCTTAAAATCTCTTCTCAAATCTCCAGTGCTGTATTAGTTTGCTAGGGCTGCCATAAAAAAAATACCACAGAGTGAGTGGCTCCAAGGGCAGAAATTTGTTTTCTAACAGCTCTGGAAGCTGGAAGTCTGAGATCAAGGTGCCAGCAGAGTTGGTTTCTCCCCCAGGCTACTCTCCTCGGCTTGCAGGTGGCTGCCTTCTTGGTTTATCGGTGTGGGGCCTTTTCTCTGTGGGTGTACATACCTCCTGTCTCTTTGTATATCTTAATCTCCTTTTTTTTTTTTTTAAGGACAATAGTCATATTGGCTTCGGGCTCACACTAACAGCCTCATTTTAACTTAATTCCGTCTTTAAGGGCCCTTTTTCCAAATACACTCACATTCTGAGGTGCCTGGGGTTTAGGGCTTCAGCGTATTCATTGTGGAGAAACACGATTCTGTTCATAACAGGTGCCATTTAAAATTGGTAGGGCCACAGCTCTAACACATAATGAGCTTTAGTCATCCTTCCAGCCCTCACAAGAAGAAGTAAGTTGAAAAAACTTAAGAATCAATAACTTTTCGTAGATCCATCAGAAAAGTGAGGTCACAGGACAAACCACCATCCACCAAGCTGGAAAGACAGGTGAACCAGCTTACCCAAAGTAGAAGCACCGGAGCCAGGACTGACAGAAACACTTAACAGGTAATCGACCAATTGCCGGAGGCTGAGTGTAGACTAGTTTAGAGTTAAAAAGTTCTGGGAGCCCAGACTTTGATTTTTACCTCCAGGAGCATCATCAATTCTCATAGTGAAGATCGGAGAAAAATTCCCTCTTGTTTGCCCAGGGAGAGGGGAAAATTAGCCATTTTGAAATATGCCCAGGGGGAAAAGCAGCATTTTGAAATACGCCCCCCAAGAGCATTATTTTTCATAGCTAAGGCCTGCTATCAAGAGAAGCTACTTTATCAGAGCCTTATCTAACGTGGGAGAGGGGAGATACTGAACTCCGGTACCCTTCAGTCTTCCTGTGTCACCTAATTGGGAAAGAGAGGTGGCTGAGAAGCATTCGTGAAGGTCACAGCCCAGGGAAACAGGCTCACTAAAGGACTGAGACTCAATCATCAGATTCTAGAATGCTTCCTTTCCACAACACTGTAACCATGACATCGATGGGGCTCCAGTACAGTAGCAGTGGTTTACAGCTGAAAGAAATATATGGCTCAGATTCTATTTAAGAAAGAATTTCTAGAGAAACCCAAGACAACAGCAGAGACAAAAACAAGGGCACTTGAATGAATTGAAACCTGTGACACCTACGGCTACAGGAAACGTGGAAACACAGCCTAACTCCTAGTGAATGAATATACAATCTCACACTAAAGGCCTGTTTTCCTGTTTCTTTCATCCAATATAACATGCGTGGCTTTCAACAAAAAAATACAAAGCATACTAAAAATACAGTCTGGAGAGACAAAGCAAGTATCAGACACAGACAAAAATATGACAGAGGTTTTGGAATGATCTGAACAGAAATTCAAAATAAGGGGGGGTGGGTATAGCTCAGTGGTACAGCATATGCTTAAGATGCACAATGTCTTGGGTTCAATCCATTAAAAAAAAACCTTCAAAATAACTGTGATCAACCTGCTGATGGCTCTAATGGGAAAATGTGGACAACATGCAGAAACAGATGAGTAATGTAAGCAGAGAGATGGAAAGCCAAAGAACTAAAAGGAAATGCTAGGAAAAAAAAAACACTGTAAAAATGAAGAATGCCTTTTGATGGGCTCATCAGTAGACTGGACATGGTCATGTTAGTAGTCAGCTTAAAGGTACGTCTATAGAAACTTCCCAAAGTGAAATGCAAAGAAATAGGATAAAAAAAAAAAAACCCGCAAAACACAAGAACCCACAACACTGGAACAATATCCAAGAACTGTACAACAGCAAGAGTACATGCTAACGTAAGCTATGGACTCTGGGTGATTATGATGCGTCAGTGTATGTTCATTGGTTGTAACCAGTGTACCACTCTGGTGAAGGATATTTATAATGGTAGAGGCTGTGTATGTGTGGGGACAGGAGATATACAGGAATTCTCTAACTTCCTTTCAATTTTACTGTGAACTATTCTAAAAAAAAAAAATCCCTGATTTACATAAGAAAATGGAGGTACTAAGAGATTAAATAATTTGCCTAGGTCTTACCAAGGTCTACTAGACACAAAATAGGGATTGGCAATGAGTCTGTCTGGCACTAGAACTTTTGTCTTTATGCACTTTTCTTCCTTTTCTGAATTTTGCGGCTTTTACCTAGTAGTATATCTTGCAGATTAATCCAAAAAGCACGGAGAGTGCTCTTTTATTTATTTATTTTACATTTTAAAAACATACTAGTTGAAGTATAGTCAGTTTGCAATGTTGTGTCAATTTCTGTTGTACAGCATAATAGTTCAGTCATACATATACATACATATATTCATTTTCATGTTCTTCTTCATTGTGAGTTACAACAAGATATTGAATACAGTGCCCTGTGCTATACAGTATAAACTGTTTATTTTATATATAGTAGTCAGTATCTGCAAATCTCAAACTCCCAATTTATCCCTTCCCACTCTTTCCACCCTGGTAACCATAAGTTTGTTTTCTGTGTCTGTGAGTTTGTTTCTGTTTTGTAAATAAGTTCATTTGTGTCTTTTTTTTAAGATTCTACATATAAGAGATAACATATGGTATTTTTCTTTCTTGTTCTGGCTTACTTCACTTAGATTGATGATCTCCAGATCTATCCATGTTGCTGCAAATGGCATTATTTTATTCTTTTTTAGGGCTGAGTAGTATTCCATTGTATATACATAACCACATCTTTATCCAGTTATCTGTCAATGGACATTTAGATTGTTTCCATGTCTTGGCTATTGTAAATAGTGCTGTTATGAACACTGGGGTGCATGTATCTTTTCAAATTAGAGTTTCCTCTGGATATATGCCCAGGAGTGAGATTGCTAGATCGTATGGTAAATCTATTTTTAGTTTAGGTAATTGCCATACTGTTTTCCATAATGGCTGCACCAAACTACATTCCCACCAACAGTGTAAAAGGGTTCCCTTTTCTCTGCACCCTCTCAAACATTTATCATTTGTGGACTTTTTAATGATGGCCATTCTAACTGGTGTGATGTGACACCTCATTGTAGTTTCGATTTGCATGTCTGATAATTAGCAATATTGAGCATTTTTTCGTTTGGCTATTGGCCATTTATATGTCTTCACTGGAGAATTGCTTGTTTAGGTCTTCTGCCCATTTTTGGAGTGGGCTGGGGTTTTTTGTTGTTGTTGTTCTTGTTATTAAGTTGTATGAGCTATTTGTACATTCTGGAAATTAAGCCCTTGTCAGTCTCATCATTTGCAAATATTTTCTCCCATTACATAGGTTGTCTTTTTGTTTTATGGTTTCCTTTGCTATGCGAAAGCTTGCGGGTCCCATTTGTTTATTTTTGGTTCTATTTCTATTGCCTGTGTACACTGCCAGAGGAGAACATTGCTAAGATTTAGGTCAGAGAATGTTTTGCCTATGTTCTCTTCTGTCTTATGTTCAAGTCTTTAAGCCATTTTGAGTTTATTTTCATGTATGGTGTGAGGGTATGTTCTAACTTCATTGATTTACATGCTGCTGTCCAGTTTTCCCAACACCATTTGCTGAAGAGACTGTCTTTACTCCATTCTATGTTCTTACCTCCTTTGCCAAAGATTAATTGACCAAAAGTCTGTGGGTTTATTTCTGGGCTCTCTATTCTGTTCCGTTGATATGTGTATCTGTTTTTGTGGCAATACCATGCTGTTTTCATTACTGTAGCTCTGTAGTATTGTGTGAAGTCTGGAGGATCATCCTTCCAGCTTCATTCTTATTCTTCAGTATTGCAGAGCGCTCTTTTTAGTTTAACCGGTTTTATAATGATAGACAATAAGGTTGTTTCCAATCTGATTTAGAAATGTTAGATTAGTCTTGTACCTGTCACTGCTCACATGTGTGAGAGTATTTATGGGATAATACATTTCTGGAAATTGAATTACCCAGTTAATAGATATGTGCTTTTAAATTTGGATATTTTGAAAACTTGCTCTATGAGAGGTTGTATCAATTTGTACTGTTCTACAAATACCCATGCTGGATATGGTATAGTAAATGTAGCTGTGGCCACAAGAGATGAGAATGAGACTTGGGAGGAGGGAGTTTATTATAGTCATAGATCTCAGAGAGGAGGTGACCACCTGCCACTCAGGGCTCCAGGGGAAGCACCAGATTTTGGCAGAATACAGGAGCAAGGAGCCAGGGGAAGTCTAGGCCACGGCCTCTACTGGAGTTTCTTTGGGAAAGGCAAGGTAGGGCAGAATAAACAGTTTAGGACCAGCTAGTCTGAATAATTCTGGTCAGTTCTGGATTATAGAAGTAGTCTCTAGTTCCCTGGCATCTGGCCCTGGGATGATTTAGGGCAGAGGAAATATGGATTGGACTGTGAGAGTTAGATAAGAAGGTGGCTGGGGTCACAGACTTTGGCTTGGCTGGTTTGTACGTGAAAGACGTGTTTCTGGGCAAGCCCTCTGTACTAAGGTCTACCCCAGGGAGGGGCAGTCTCTCTGGCTGGCCTGCAAACTTTTTAGGATGTTAAAACCATCATAAAATATAGAAAAAATTTTAAAATGCATACAGTTTAACTAACAGTGTATGAGATCACTTATTTTCCCACAGCTTCACCAACATTAACAAATTGATGAGTGATAATTTGGTGAACAATGGTATCGTCAGTTTTATCTGTATTTTTTTTCACTTTTTCTTCTGTTCTCATTGATGCACTAAAAAATACTGTTTACAATATGCCATGTATTTCTTTTTTTGTTTTTTGACTGAAGTATAGTTTACAATGTTGTGTCAATTTCTTTAAAAATTTTTTTCATTTTATTGAGATATAACTGACATATAGCACTGTATACTATTTTTGGTGGGAGAGATAATTAGGTTGTATATATTTATTTATTTAATGGAGGTACTGGGGATTGAACTCAAGACCTTGCACCTGTTAGGCACTCACTCTACACAACCCTCCCCACATTGTGTCAGTTTCTGGTGTGCAGCATAATAGTTCAGTAATACATATACATATATATTTTTGTTTTCATATTCTTTTTAATTGTAGGTTACTACAAGATATTGAATATACTGCTCTGTGCTATACAGTATAAACTTGTTGTTTATTTTATATATAGTAGTATCTGCAAATCTCAAACTCCTAATTTATCCCTTCCCACCTCCTTCCCCTCCTTGTATCATAAGTTTGTTTTCTATGTCTGTGAGTCTGTTTCTGTTTTGTAAATAAGTTAGTTTGTGTCTTTTTTTTCCCTTTAGATTCCACATATAAGTGATATCATATGGTATTTTTCTCTTTCTGGCTTATTCACTTAGAATGACAATCTCCAGGTCCATCCATGTTGCTGCAAATGGCATTATTTTATTCTTCTTTAGGGCTGAGTAGTATTCCATTGTATAAATATACCATAACTTCTTTATCCAGTCATCTGACAATGGACATTTAGGTTGTTTCCTAAATGGTTGTCTTTGCTATTGTATATAGTGCTGCTATGAACATTGGGGTGCATGTATCTTTTTGAATTAAATTCCCCTCTGGGTATATGCCCAGCAATGGGATTGTTGGATCATAAGGTAAGTTAATTTTAATTTTTTGAGGGAATCTCCATACTGTTTTCCATGATGGCTGCACCAATTTACATTCCCACCAATAGTGTAGGAGGGTTCCCTTTTCTCCACAGCCTCTCTAGCATTTATCGTTTGTGGACTTTTTAATTATTGCCATTCTGACCAGTGTGAGGTGATACCTCTTTGTAGTTTTGATTTGCATTTTTTTCATGTGTCTATCAGCCATTTTTATGTCTTCATTGGAGAATTTCTTGTTTAGTTCTTCTGCCCATTTTTGGATTGGGTTTTTTTTTTTTAAGTTGTATGATCTGTTTATATATTCTGGAAATTAAGCCCCTGTCAGTCTCATCATTTGCGAACATTTTCTCCCATTTCATAGGTTGTCTTTTTGTTTTGTTTATGGTTTCCTTTGCTGTGCAAAACCTTGTTTAATTAGGTTACATTTGTTAATTTTCGGTTTTATTTCTATTGCTTGTGTACACTGCCAGAGGAGAACACTGCTAAGATTTATGTCAGAGAATGTTTTGCCTATGTTTCCTTCTAAAAGGTTTATACTGCCTTGTCTTGTAAGTCTTTAAGCCATTTTGAGTTAATTTTTGTGTGTGAGGGAGTATTCTAATTTCATTGATTTACATGCAGCTGTCCAGTTTTCCCAACACCATTTGCTTTAGAGATTATTTTAACTCCATTGTATATTCTTGCCTCCTTTGTCAAAGATTAATTGACCACAAGTCTAGGTTTACTTCTGGGCTCTCTATTCTGTTTCATTGATCCATATGTCTGTTTTTGTACCAATACCATGCGGTTTTCATTACTGTAGCTCTGTAGTACTGTCTGAAATCTGGGAGGGTTATTCCTCCAGCTTTGTTCTTTTCCTTCAGTATTGCTTTGGCAATTCTGTGTCTTTTGTGATTCCATATACATTTTAGGATTATTTGTTCTAGTTCTGTGAACAATGTTCTGGGTAATCTAATAGGGATCGCACTACATCTGTCAGTTGCTTTGGGGAGTATGCCATGTATTTCTGACGTGTGAACAAAACAAAGCCCTTGCCCTCAGGAAACTTACATCTCAAGAAATGTATAGAGCCCATTAGGAGACAACTATACAACTTTAGAGAAACATAAAAGAATTGACTACATGAAATGACAATGTTGATAGATGAGAAAAATCAATGTCAAAGACAATTATGGCAATTATTACGAACTCCGGAGGCATGGTACAGATTAACAGATTTTTTTTGGGGTGAAGGCAGAGGTAGCAACTTGACAAAATGTTACTTGAAATAATGAATGGATATGAGTATTCTGAAACAGAAAAGTAGTATGGGGATATCCGCTTTACCAGATGTTAAAGCACACTATGAAACACAATATTGAAACAGTGTGGTACCAGTACAACAACAGACAACCAGAAACAAACTCTACTTTACATATGACGTGCCTATGTGTAAGCAAGTACCATACTATTTTGATTATTATTAATATTTTTCAATACTTAAAAATCTGTTTGCCCCACAGTTTTCATAATTTATAAAAACCACATTAAAAAACAAAACTACTTTTGACTGTTTGCTTTTTTGAATATGATTTCATCCAGAGAGTGGACTTGATGAATCTAGGTGTCAAAAGGGTTATCCACATACACCCATTGTTAATGTGCTTAGGGGAAAAAACCTGCAGTGGTCATGGGGGAGGGGTCAGAGACTATTGGGACTTTTAGAAAATACTTATTTCTCTATTATTTGGATTTTTATATTAATTTTATAATCTCCCACCTATACATATATAAAAATATGCAAAATAATATACTAGGTAACAGAAATGATATCAAATATTTAATTTCTGCAAAAATCCAGGTAAGTTAAAGCTGGTATATTCTCTGCTTACTGTTTCAAAGCAAATAGAAAAGTATTATTTTTCACAATTTGATTTACTAAAATTTTTGTGTTTGTGAAGAGTCTTCTGAGCGATCTTTAAAACCAGTTTCAGTTTAAGACTTATCTTAAACTTCTGAGAATAGTGTCTTCTTACAAAGGTAATGGAGACAGTTTAGAGACTGTATCAAAGAGAAACATTTTATATAATGAGGTGTGGTTTTAAAAATGTCTTCAATTGTGTATTTTGTATGAGATAAACACGTGGGTGAAATATAGCAGCATTCCATTTACAGTCTTATTATCTTTTCCAACTGAGGAGAGTCAAGCACCAAAATGCACTGCTTAGCGAGATGACAAATGGGCTTCGAGAATGTAAAATGCTTCTCCACAACGCTACACATTCACGAAACACCCAAATAACTAAACCGAACACATACAGTCTCCAAATACTGTCTCACCAATGCTAAGCTGACTCTGATCAGTATTAGAAGGGAAAAAAAAAACCCAGTATTTTTTCATAAAGTTTTTAATAAGCTATCATTTTCTTACATGTACACTAGTAACCTTAAAAAGACAAGTATTTACTACCAAATGTTAACTACTGTACAATTTATAAAAAATAGAATTTTAAGAATTTGGAATAATAATGGGAAGGTACCTACTTGAAATGGATTAAATAGGAAAATTCCACTTTATTTAATTTAACCAGAAAATGAGACATTTCCAGTTGTCTAGGGGAACACTAAAACCTGTTAGAAGCCAGAGACCTTACTGTTTTTGTTCACGCCTTCACCTACAGTTTTAAATAAACCCTAAAAAATATTCTCCAGCACATACAAGGCCACTATACACAGTGCATGACTAGGGGAAAAAGGACTCCATCAGAATGAGAAGTCATGAAGAACGGGGATATGTCTTGTTCATCTTTACATCCCTCGTTCCTAGCATGATGCCTGGCTCAAAGTAAAATTGCTTAAGTAATGGCTGTTGCTTTGCAATGAATTAGGTAAGTACAGCTCTCTACCTTTGGTCCAATTTTCGCTCCATATTAAGCACTACCTGAGCTGCAGGCCCGGCTCTCGGCCCTGGACCTCACACTGCGTGAAGTTAAGCCAATGTGCATCATTTTCTACATTAGCCTTCTGACAGGATCCTCAGAAATGAATCATCTTGGGCTGTGAATCTGCCCCTCCGTGGGCTAATTCTTCTTTCTTGGATAACTATTAACATCAGTGTACAAAAGTAATGCATTTTCAGTGCAGTACAGGTACGTTCATATGAGTAAGGATAGAATAAAAACCTTACTTTTCCAGGTTTTAAATAACAGATACATAGCATCTTATATTATGACATAATTAGCAATGTTTAGACACTGAACATAATAATACACTGTATTACAATGCAATGTGGTAGGCTTCCATTTTAGGAACAAAAATCAATTTTACATGAAAAAAGATTTATTTTAAATTCACATAAAATATATTTAGAATTTTTAGCATTTAAGTACTTAAAAACAAATACAGAGGAGCTTTTAAGATGTATAGTCTCCATTCTCTCCAAAAAGCACACACAAAAGACTTTTTTACAATCATTGATCATCACCTCGTTGCCTTAAATTTCTAGATTTTCCATTTTCAGTTCTTCTCTTTTTGAAGACAGGGGCCACTCCGTCTGCCACAACTCCAAGAGAAGTGACTGTTTTTTCTTTAAAAACCACTTTGGGTTCCCCACCAACATCAGCTTCTGAAGTTGATACACACTCATTTTCAGTGCTTGGAAGTTCCAAATCGACCTCCTCACTGGAACAGAAAGGGAAAATAAAACCATTATTTGACAGAGTAAGACAAACTTTCATATAATGTGTGAGTACACCAAGGCTTCATGCTCATCTTTCTAATGATAATAATAGAAGTTAGGAGCTGGTCACTTTGGAGTAGGAAACTATTTTCAAATACTAAATTTTTGGGGGTGGGGGGAGGAGGTAATTAGGTTTGTTTATTTATTTATTAATGGAGATACTGGGGATGGAACCCAAGACCTCGTGCATACTAAGCATGTGCTCTACCACTGAGCTACACCCTCCCTCCCCTCAAATACTTATTTTCTGTTATTTAAGATACTGAGAACTTGTTTAGGTGGACATATGAGGAAAAGCCCCATCTATTCTTTTGTTACTGTTAGGTATATCGTCAAAGGAAATGGCCCTGCTTCTATATCATCATCAAAGGAAATGGCCCTGCTTCTATATGATTAGCAGTATAAGTTCCATAGAGGGTAAGTGAAAGGTACTTATGGAAACTGACTTTGCCATGGACTGGCAAGGACTCTGGGAGCTTACACAGCACAAGATGAAGACCATGGAATCTCAATGTCCTGGACTAGTAGACTCCATGCAACTGGTTTTTTTTTTTAAATTATTATTATTATTATTATTATTATTATTATTATTATTATTATTATTATTATTATTATTATTATTATTTGTGGGGAGGAGGTAATTAGACTCGCTGGCTGGCTGGCATGTGTGTGTGTGTGTGTGTATAATGGAGGCACTGTGTGCTCTCCCACTTGAGCTATATCCTCTACCCTCTCCATGCAACTGTTTGCCTAGCACCCCTTTTCTAGGAATTAACCCTTCAACTATCCACATGGTTAGGACAAATAATCAGTTGATTAGCCCAGAGACCAGTAACTGATGAATACGAGCTTATCACAGTACCCAACCCTCTACATAGTCAACTGGCCTGTGAAGGAGCAGGTTAAGTCATATCACGCTCATCAGTCCCAACCACGGGCTTTTTGAACATAGACCAGAAAGATCATTATGTTTAACTCTCTAGTGGCTAAGAATGTAAAACCTGTTGGGAACCACATATCCTCCTATTTAGAGAAAGGAGTTCTGCAGAGATAAGAGAATACAGCTGGCAAAGAAAAGGAGGATGGGAGATGGAGTATCCTGCCAGTGTTTCAGACCCAGTTCCAGTAACCCCTGAGGCTCCGCCTAAGTTCCCTGCCCCTCTTGTAGCTTGTAGGTAGAACCTTCCTGTGAATCTCTGAACTAATAACCCTTTAACAAAAACAAAAAAACAAAATCTAAGGTAACTCAAGTTTCTGTCACTAGAAACCAAAAGATTACCTGGTCAGCATGAAAGGAAGAGTGATGATAAGAGAGAAAAGGGAAGAAAAAGTAAACGGATGGCTTAAATGTTAGAAGCCTCAGACAGTAAGAGTTAAGAAACCCCATCTGAGAAGAGTGAAGACTGGTACAGATCTACACTCCTCAATCTCAGAAGAACCCAGGTAATGTAGTCATTCATCTTGATTCTGGGAAACAGAGAGGAAAACCTTTCCCGGAGGCCAGGAGAGGTCTGAAAGGCTACGGCAGGTCTAGAATAGCAGTAGTTACAATGACAGCAGCTGTACTGAATGTCGCTACAGGCCCGACAATGCACCGGGCACGTGAGGTAAAAATATTTTTTATTTTGGCCCTTTGAGGGTCTTTTTTAGCTCTAGAACTCCTTTTATTTTCATTTATTTTCCCTTTTAGGAACCACCTCTTCTCCCTTCTCTATGAATTTTAATTCAGTTCATGTCCAGTCAGTTCACAGTGGTTAGCTCTGGAACGGGAACTGGGTATGTGATGAAAGCGAAGCAGGACCCGTTTTAGAGCTGGTAAACCAGCACCTCTTTCTGCTGGGACCTCTAACTGTACATATGATATAAGCCTAAAGCTTTGCTACCAAGTGGGGAGAGCCTGCCTGAGAAAGGGAGTCCAGTCGGAGGAAAGCTGAGACAGAAGTCAAAGACATCGAGTGTTCTGATGACTGTATTCAAGTCCCTAGATCCAGCCATGCTTGAGGCCTCTGGACCCCAAACACGCCACGATTTGTCATTTGCAAATGAAAGGAGCACTGGAGTGGATGATACATGCTTCTCACAAAAACCCAGAGAGACAAGAATAGTGATTTCTCATCAACTATGGTTCTTGATAACTTAAGTTTAAAGATAATGTAATTTTTATGTGTTTGCTTAGAATTAAAATTTAACATAAGCTGTTCAGTTCAATTATCTTAAGAGGACAAGATACTAAATTTGCCTCCCTCTCACACAGACTATGTAGAAAGGTCTTTGGCAAAAATATTGAGAGATCTTTTTATGTTCCATGCTAGATATACATGGATAAAAACACAGGTTTAAAAGAGGTCTCTAATCGTTGTAATAATTTTTTAAAATGTAACAATAGTTGGGAAATTTGCTAGGATTGTAAAAAAACAAAATAAAGGAGAATATAATTACAAAGAATATAAGAACAAAGAAAATTTCAAACCAGTAATGGCTAGTTCAACACCAGAAAAATGAAAAACACAAAACTATTCTATATAAAACCTGAGGCGGAAGCTACCTTAGTAGATCATCATGTTATACAACATTTCCTCAAAATCTAATGAAGGGAGGCAGGAAATAGGAATTCTCACTGGAACAGGTATTAAATTTGATTTGTTTTGAAAACAGATACCTTCCAAACTTTACTGTATTAAAAATATATATTAAATGCCATTTTTGTTTGCTTTTTCCACTTCCCTATTTTCCCTTGGATTGCCAACAATGGTGCTTTCCAAGAAGCATAGTAGCCCCTACAGTGGATGGGGTATTAATTCTTGGCCTTTTACTTTATTTTTACAGGAGAGGAAACTGAGGGTTAGAGAGAGGTTAAAAAACTTGGTAAACCAAAGTGTTAAGGTAGTAGTATTGCTTGGATTAAAACCCAGGCCTGTGCAGACCTGGAACTTATGTTCTTTCCCCTAGACCACTGTTTCCAGGTGAGACGAAGAAATTCCATTAGCCAAGTAGAGAAAGATCTGAGTAATGAACAGCACTAGGGTTTGGTCACTAGATAAATGAATCTCTGTCCAAGAAAATCTATGTGAGACTCATTTATTTCACTGAATCTTGGTGTTTTGTGTTGTATTTTGAAAAAGTGATCAAGTTATCTTATTTCTTCTTAAGTGGGATTACAGGAAAGATAAAATAGAGGAAGATTCCATTTTTGAAATCGTGGTCCTAGGAAGTTCTTAAGTGGAGGCTAACAGAAGTGGCAGTGAAGTATGATCTACTCTTTGACATAATCAGAGGAAAAGAAGTTTGTATTTGAAAGAAAAGGTTAAGAGCCTGCAAATAAAATATATTACAGAGAATATACCTTCTTTTCAGATAATTTTAGATCAGTTACAAAAAATAATTACATAAGCTCTTCCTCAAAACCATAATAATTTCCAAAATTCAAAATGCAAAAATTGTAAAGGTTATAATGTCCAAACACAATGTAAGAAAGGTGGAAAAAAAAAAAACTCCCACTGGTGTGGAGACTGAAAAATAAGTCCTTCTGGAAAACCACCAAGTCAGAAGAGTAAGCAAAAAACACAATATGAAACTGTTCCATAAACAAGGAAATCAAGGAAGCATCACTCAAGGTTTATATGATATATGGGCAGAATTATATTCAGAGAGAATGCAGCCTTAACTATTTTCATTAAGAAATAAGAACAGATCCCTTCCTCACCTCCTGTCAATAGTTTAAGTGTTCATCTGAAAAGAGAACAAAAACAAAGAAACTTAAGAAAAGTCAGGAGAAGTGCCAGATCTTGTCAAGACGGCGGAGTAGGAGGACCTTAAGCTTACCTCCTCTCATGAACACAACAAAACCGCACCTGACTGCTGAACAGCCATCAATAAAAAAGACTGGAACCTACCGAAAAAGATCTTCTACAAGTGGATACATAAGGAGGGAATCAACAGGACGGCAGGAGGGGCACACTTGTGGTATAATCAGGTCCCATGCCCCTCAGATGGGCCCTGCGAGCTGGAGAATAGTTATACTGCAGGGGTTCACCCACAGGAGCGAGTGTTCTGAGCCCATTAGGCTCCCCAGCCTGGGAGTCTGCCACTGGGATGAGGAGCCCCCAGAGCATTTGTCTTTGGAGGCCAACAGGGCTTAACTGAAGGAGCTCCACAGGACGCAGGGGAACAGAGACTTCTCTCCTAAAGAGCACACACAGATCTCATGGGCACCGGGACCAAGGGCAGAAGTAGTGATTTCAGAGGGGCCTTGGTAGACCTGTCTGCTGGTCTTGGAGGGTCTCCTGGTGGGGGAGGGGGGTTGAGGGGTGGCTGTGGCTCACACCGGGGACCTAAAAGCTTGGGGGTGGACATTCAGGGAGTATTCCACTGCATCAACTCTCCTGGAGGCTAACATCTTGCTTGGCCAAGAGCTGGCCCCACCCAACAGCCTGTAGGCTCCAATGCTGGGACGCCTCAGGCCCAACAACTAACTGGGTGGGAAGACAGACCCACCCATCAGCAGACAGGCTGTCTAAAGATTTCCTGAGCTCACGGCTGCCTCTAGACATGCCCTAGACAGAACGCTGCCCACCAGAGGGTCAGGACCCAGACTCACCCACCAGAAACAAGAAAACAATGATTCTATAGCCTGTGGAATGAGTCACAAATGGGGGACAGATTCTACCCTGGGACCAGCTGGCCCCCAGCCACTGGGTAAGGGGAGTGCACTGCCGGGACATGCAGGGTGTCTTCTACAGAGGGACACTTCTCCAAGGTCAAGAAATGTAATTAACCTACCACAAACATAAAAATACGAATAGACACTTAGACAAAATGAGGCAGCAGAGGAATATGTTCTAAGAGAAGAAACAAGATAAAATCCCAGAAGTAAGTGACAAAGAGATACGTACTCTACCAGAGAAAGAGTTCGGTAATGATCATGAAGATGATCAGGAGGAGAATGGATGCACAGAATGAGAAGTTAGAATTTTTTTTAACAGAGTTAGAAAATATAAAGAATAACCAGAGTTGAAGACAATATAACTGAAATGAATACACTAGAAGGAACCAGTAGTAGACTAAATGAGGCAGAAGAATGGATCAGTAAGCTATAAGACAGAGTAGTGGAAATCACTACCATAAAACAGAAAAAAGAGTGAAAAGAAAGGACAGTTTAAGAGAACTCTGGGATAATATGAAGCATGCTAATATTCATATTATAGGCATCCCAGAAGGAGAAGAGAAAGAGAAAGGGCCTGAAAAAATATTTGAAGAGATAATAGGTGAAAACTTCCCTAACGTGGGAAAGGACACAGTCACCCAAGTCTAGGAAGTAAGAGTCCTATACAGGATTAATCCTAAGGAACACATCTAGACATTATAATTAAAAAGACAAAAATAAAGATAAAGAGAGAATACTAAAAGCAACAAGGAAAAAGCAACAAAAGGCCATATTATCAGCTGATTTTTCAGTAGGAACTCTGCAGACCAGAAGTGGCACGATATATTTAAAGTGATGAAAGCGAAAAACCTACAACTAAGAATACTCTACACAGCAAGGCTCTCGTTCAAATCTGATGGAGAAATCAAAAGCTTTACAGACAAGCAAAGGTAAAACAATTCAGTACCACCAATCCAGCTTTACAACAAATGCTAAAGGAATTTCTCTAGGTGGAAAAGACAAGACTACAACTAAAAACAGGAAAACTATGAAATGGAAAAACTCACTGGTAAAGGCAAACATGCAGTAAAGGTAGGAAATCATCCACACACAAACTTGGAGGAAGATTAAAAAACAAAGGTAGTAAAATCATCTGTATTCACAACAAGCAGTTAAGGGATACACAAAACAATCAGTTGTAAAATATGATACCAAAATGAGTAATTGTGAAGGGAGGAGAGTACAAATGCAGGGTACTTAACATGAAATTTAGAGATTAGCAACTTAAAAAAGCCATGTATATACATACATTGCTATAGCAAAAACCTCATGGTAACAGTAAACCAAAATCCATAATGGATATACACACAAAAAAGAAAAAGGAAACCAAACATAACACTAAAGATAGTCACCAAATCACAGGAGAATGAAAGGAGACTAAAAATAGACCCACAAAAATAAATCCAAAATAATGAACAAAACAGCTATAAAAAATATGTGCCGATAATTACCTTAAATGTAAACAGATTAAATGCCCCAACCAAAAGACAGAGACTGGTTGAATGGGTACAAAAATAAGACCCATATATACATGCTGTCTACAGGAGACCCACTTCAGATCTAGAGACACATACAGACTGAAAGTGAGGGGATGGAAAAAGGTATTCCATGCAAATAGAAATCAAAAGAAGGCTGGAGTAGCAATACTTATATCAGACAAAATAGACTTTAAAATAACTGCTACAAGAGACAAAGAAGGATACTACAGAATGATCAAGGGATTAATTCAAGAAGACATAACAATTGTAAATATACATGCATCCAACATAGGAACACCTCAATATATAAGGCAAACATTAACAACATAAAGGGAGAAGCTGACAGTAACACAATAATAATGGGGGACTTTAATACTCCACTTACATCAATGGCAAATCATCTAGATAGGAAATCAATAAGGAAACACAGGCCTAAATGCCCATTGAGGGATGAATGGATAAAGGAAATGTGTTATCTATATGTACAATGGAATATTACTTAGCCATAAAAAAGAATGAAATAATGTCATCTGCTGCAATATGGATGGACCTAGAGATGACCATACTAAGTGAAGTCAGACAGAGAAAGACAAATATGTATCACTCATATGTGGAATCTTAAAAAAAATGATACAAATGAACATTTACAAAACAGAAATAGTCTCACAAACATAGAAAACAAACTTATGGTTACCAAAGGGAAAGGGGGTGGTAAATTAGGAGCCTGGTATTAACATATATAAAATAGATAACCAACCAACAAGGACCTACTGTATGGGAAAGGGAACTATATTCAATATCTTGTAATAACCAATAATGAAAAAGAACCTGAAAAAGAATAGAGTTTTATATATATATTCCATAAATAAATATATGAATCACTTTGCTATACATCTGAAACACTGTAAATGAACTATACTGCAGTAAAAAAATAAAAAAAGAAAAGTCAGGGGAAGAAAATTATAGAAGTAGAAATGAAGAAACAGAACATCCATTAATAAATGGATATGTAATAGAAGACAATTAAAAAGAAGAACTGATTCATTAAGAAAAAACAGAGCAAAACAAAACAAAAAAACCTTCAGTGGAGACTCCAGCCTCCATCCCCACAAAATGATCATCAGTTAGACAGCTATTCATGAACAAAAACAGCTCTAGGAGAGCTCTGGAGTCCATTTAAGAAATCTGAGCAACATAGTGGAACAAAAAACCCTGAGAGTAATTTCAAAAAAAGAGAAGGAAGACAACTTTATTTTGCCTGCATCATCCTATCCCCCAAGCTGACACTGCTCAGAGACAAGAGGAAACTCGCCAGCTGGAAAAAGTTCCCCTCACCAGGAAGAGAAGAGTGGGGTGAGTGACCTGCTTATGCAGCCTTGTGGACCACTGCATGAAGGTCCTACTTAGGCTTCATCCCACCCACACTGGTGAAGTTTAGAGCTATATATATAAAGAGATGGCTGGGAACAGGGAAAAAGTCAGGGACTGAGAGTGACTGCAGTTCACAGGGACCTGCTCTACAGACAACTTCAGCAGCTTTTGCCACTCAAGAGAGAACAGATATGACAGCTGCTGCAGATGCCCTACAGATTTCACCTGGTATATTGCCACACTGTTACTTACCTTTCTTTAATGCCAGCTGCCTGAGTCCCTCTGCCCTCACCCCTGCCAGAGCCTGGGAATCACACCGCAGTCAGCAAAGGCCTCTGTGCAAGATGCCAGCCTAGACACCCATGGCTGACCCTCACTGCCACCTGTGCGCTTGAGGCCAGCCCCTCCAGCTGCGCACTTGCATGCACTGCCCTGATACCCATCACCAGCCTCTACTGCACTGTGCATGCCCAGAGTGAGATAATGCAGCACAGGAGATGATGCCAACAACCAGGCCCCTGCAGCTGCTTGTGGGCCAGAATCAGGCCCAATGTTCTCTCACTGGCCTGTACAACCACACTTATCTGTAGCGGGCCCCTCCAGCTGCACACCTGCATGCCCCCAGCCTGACTCCTGACACTGCAGTGTCTACCCTAAGGGGGGAGACTGTACAGCAACAGGAAAGCACACTGATAGCCAGGGTCCCTTGCTGTCTGCCTGGCCCCCACCACTGTGTGTGTCTACAACTGGCCCCTGCCACTACACAGGCATCTGTAGCTGGCCCCAGCCACCAGAGGACGTACACCACCACCACAGCCTGCCCTGGTCTCTAGCTACTGAACCTGAAAGTGCTGCTGAGAATCCCAACAGCCCTTCCAGCCACCATGGAACTCCTGTAGTGCTTGCCAAGGATCACACAGTTGTTGGACCCTAGTGGCCTGAGCTAGAGAGATAATACCTTCCCCAGACCCAGTGCCGCCACATGCCCTGTACTACTAGCACTGGAGTCACAGTATGCTCCAGTGTGCCCCCACCCACAGGTGAAAGTCTTCTCTTACTAAAGTCAGTCCATATAGTCTACAACAAGTGGTTCCTTTCTCAAGTGTGTAAACATCTACACAAAGCTGCTAGGATTACCAAGAATCAGGGGAAAATGTTTACCAGAGTAATAAAGTAAACCTCCAGTAACTGGCCCAAAGAAATCGAGATTCAGGAACTACTTGACAAAGACTTCAAAATAATTGTTCTTCAGACCCACAGAGAGCTACAAGAGAATATAGATAAACAATGATATCAGGAAAACAAAAGAAAAAAATTAGAAATCAACAAAGAGACAAAAACCAAAAAAGAACCAAGCAGAAATTTTGGAACTGAAGAGTACGACTGAACTGAAGCATTCAGCAGAGAGCTTCAACAACAGACTAGACCAAGCAGAATAAAGAATCGGTGAGTTTGAAGACAGATCATTTGAAATTATTCAATCAGAGGAGAAAAAAGAGTGAAAAGCATGAAGAAAGCCTATAGGACTTTTGGGACACCATCAAGAGAAATGATGTATGCACCCCTGGAGTCTCAGAAGAGGAAGAGAAGGTAAAAGGGGGAAGAAAGCTTACTTAGAGAAATAATGGTTGAAAACTTGCCAAATGTGGGAAGAGATCTGTGGGACCAAGTTGAAGCTGGTAGGTTACCTCAAAATTTTTGATCCATAATTTCCCAAGGTACATTTCAATAAAACTGTCAAAGACAGTACACCACCACCACAGCCTGCCCTGGTCTCTAGCTAATGAACCTGAAAGTGCTGCTGAGAATCCCAACAGCCCTTCCAGCCACCATGGAACTCCTGTAGTGCTTGTAGGTAGACAAAATTTTAAAAGCAGCAAGAAAAGAGAATTTCTCTCATAGAAGGGAATTTCATAATGTTGTCAGCAGATACCTCAGGGGAGACCTTGCAAATCAGGAGAGAATGGGATTATATAGCTAAAATACTGAAACAAAACAAAACAAAAAACCTAAGAATAACTTTACCAAACTGCTAACTAAGAATACTTTACCAAACTAAACTGTCCTTCAGAAATGAAGGTGAGATTCTTTCCCTAATTAAAAAAAAACCACAAACAAAAAACCCAGAGTATTCATCATCAATAAAACTGCCTTATAAGAAATGCTGAAAGGAGTTTTTCAAGCTGAAATGAAAGGCTGCTAATTACCAACACGAAAATATACAAAACAATGGTAAAGGTAGCACAGAGTCTAATATTGTAATATGGTGGTGTGTGAGCCACTTAACTTTAGTATAAAGGTTAAAAAACAGAGGTATTAAAAATAGCTTCAGCTAAAACAATTTGTTAATGTACACACAGTATATAAAGATGTAAACTGTAACATCAAAACAATACTGTAAGTCAACAAACAGGGCAAGTAGAAGGGTACTTTTGTATGTAACCAAAGTCGTTACCAGTGTAAAACAGACTATGAAAGAGATCATATATATACATATATATATTTTTTACACAAACAGCATGGTAACTACAAAGCAAAAGCCTAAAACAGGTTCACAAAAAATAAAGAAAAGGAAATAAAACCATATCACTATGGAAAACCATCAATCCACAAAACAAGGCAGCAAGAGAGAAAAAAAGGAAAAAAGGAACTATGAAACTGCCCAAAAAACAATAAGATGGCATTAGTAAGTCCTTATGTATATTAATCTAAATGTAAATAGACTTAATTCTCCAATCAAAAGATACAGAGTGGTGGGATAGACAAAAACACAGGAACCAACAACATGCTGCCTACCAAAAACTCACTTCAGATTTAAGAGCACACATAGGCTGAAAGTTAAGGAATGGGAAAAGACACTGGAGCACCTCAATATATTATGCAAATATTAACAGGTATGAAAGGAGAAACAGACAACAATACAATAGTAGGAGACTTAAGTTAAAGCACTTTCAACAATGGATAGATCATCCAGAGAGAAAATCAACAAGGAAATACCGGACTTGAATACACATTCTTCTCAAGAGCACAGAACATTCTCCAGGATAGGTAACAAAACAGATCTTGACAAATTTAAGAAGACTGAAATCATACCAGGTATCTTCTCTGATCAAATGGTAAAAAAATAGAAATCAGTAATAGGAGGAAAGATGGAAAATTCACAAATATATGAAAGTTAACACACTCTGAAACAGTTTAATGGATAAAAAATGAAATCAAAGGGAACTCAAAAAATATCTTCAAACAAATGAAAGTGGAAACAATACATCAAAACCTATAAGACACTGCAAAAGTGGTTATAAGAGGAAAGTTTATAGTGATAAACACTTACGTTAGGAAAAAGAAAGATCTCAAATAAAGAACCTAATTTTATACTTCAAGGAACTAGAAAAAGAACAAACTAAGCCCAAGGCAGCAGAAGGAGGGAAATACCAAAGACCAGAGAAGAAATAAATGAAAGTGATCAGAAGAGGAGGGAACGATTAAGAAAGCTAAACAAGTTTATACTGTACAGCACAGGGAACCATATTCATTATCTTGTAATCTATCGGTGAAGAAGAAAATGAGAACAAATGCATGTATGTTCCTGAGACTGAAGTACTGTGCTGTACACCAGAACCTGATACAACATTGTAAACTAACTGTACTTCAATAAAAATACATTTAAAAAAAAGAGAAACCTAAAAGCTGGTTTATTGAAAAGTAAAACAAATTTAACAAACTTTTACCTAAAATAAGAAAAAAAGAGAAGACTCAAATAAAATCAGAAATAAAAGAAGTGACATAAAGTGCTACCACAGAAATAAAAAGGATTGTGAGAGACTACTATGAACAATTATAGGCCAAAAAACTTGGATAACCTAGAAGAAATACATACATTCCTAGAAACATACAACTTACTAAAAATGAATCATGATAAAAAGAAAATCTGAACAGACTAGTAAAACAAGGATATTGAGCCAATAATTAAAAACCTCCCAACACAAAAAAAGGCCAGGACCAGATGGCTTCACTGGTGAATTCTGTAAAACATTTAAAGAAGAATTAATGTCAGTCCTCCTCAAACTCTTGCAAAAAAATCAAAAAGGGAAAACTCTCAAACTCATTACAGGAGGCCAGCATTACCCTGATAACCAAGCCAGAAAAGAACACTATAAGTCTTATAAACTACAGACCAATATCCCTAATGAACACAGATGCAAAAATTCTCAACAAAACATTAGTAAACTGAATTCAACAGCACGTTAAAAGGATCATACATCACGATCAAGTGGGATTTACCTGAGATGTAAGGATGGCTCAGCATTTGCAAATCAACTGTGATACACCACATTAATAGAATGAAAGATAAAAATCATATGATCGTCTCAACAGATGCAGAAAAGGCCTTCCTTTCATGATAAAATGCTCAGCAAGTTGGGATTAGAAGGAACATATCTCAACATCATAAAGTTCATATATGACAAACTTACAGCCAAAATCATACTCAATGGTGAAAGACTGAAAGTTTTTCCTCTAAGATCAGGAACAAGACAAGGGTGCCCACTCTGAACACTCCTATTCAACACAGTATTGAAAGTCCTATCTGGAGCACTCAGGCAAGAAAAAAAAAGGCATCCAAATTAGAAAGGAAGAAGTAAAATTATCTGTTTGTAGACAAGATGATCTCATACACAGAAAACTCTAAAGGACCCCCTCCCACCAAAAACAAACAAACAAACAAACAAACCCTGTTAGAAGTAATCAATGAATTCAGTACTGCTGCAGGATTTAAAATACAGAAAGCAGTTGCATTTGCTTACACTAACAACAAAATATTTGAAAAATAAAGAAAACAACTGCATTCACAATGCATCATAAACAATAAAATACTTAGTGATAAATTTAACTGAGGCAGTGAAAGGTCTATATAATGAAAACTGTAAGACATTAAAGGAAACTGAACACACAAACAAATGGAAAGGTATCTCGTGTTTATGGATCAGATGAATTAACATTTTTTAATGTCCATACTACTCAAAGCCATCTATAGAGTCAATGTAATCCCAATAAAAATTCCAATGGCATTTTTGACAGAAATAGAAAAAAGAATCCTATAATTTGTACGGTACCACAAATTACCCCAAACAATCAAAGCAATTCTGAGAATGAGAAAGAAGACCAAAGCCAGAGGCATCACACTTCCTGATTTCAATCTAGACCACAAAACTACAGTAATCAAAACAGTATGATACTCTCATAAAAACAGAAACATAGACCAATGGAAAAGAACTGAGAGCCCGGAAATAAACCCTCACATACAGGGTCAACTAATAGTTGACAAGGGAGCCAAGAATATTCAACAGGGAAGGTATAGTCGCTTCAATAATTGGTGTCAGAAAGAGTGAGTAACATGCTGAAGAATAAAACTGAACCCCTATCTTATATCACTCACAAAAATTAACTAAGAATGTATTAAAATCTTAAAAAATTAATTAAATTTTAAAAATTGAATGTAAGAAATGAAACTGTAAAACTGCTAGGAGAAAACATAAGGAAAAAGCTCCCCTAGACATTGGTCTTGGCAATAATTTTTTGGAAATGAGATCAAAAGCATGGTGAACAAAAGCAAAAATCAACAAGTGGGACTACATCAAACTAAAAGCTCTGGACAGCAAAAAAAAAAAAAAAAAAAAAAAAAAAAAAGGCAAAATGAAAAGGAAACATACAGAATGGAAGAAAATATATGTAAATCATATATCTAATAAAGGGTTAATATCCAAAATAAAGAACTCATATAACCCAATTTAAAAACCCCAAAAAAATCCAATTAAAAAACGGGCAGAGAAACTGAATAGATATTTTCTAATGAAGACATACAAGTGGTCAGAAGGTACAGGAAAAGGTAATTGACATCACTAATCAACAGGGAAAAGTGAGTAAAAACCACAATGAGGTATCACCTCATACCTGTTAGGATGGCTAGTATTAAAAAAACAAGAGATAACAAATGTTGGTAATGATGTGGAGAAAAGAGATACCTTCAGCACTGTTGGTAGGAATGTAAATTGGTACATCCACTACAGAAAACAGTATGGAGGTTCCTGAAATATTAAAAACAGGACTACCATATGATTCAAGATTCCCACCTCTGCATATATAACCAAAAAATATGCAAACAGGATCTTGAAGATACACCTGTACTCCCACATCTACTATAGCATTATTCACAATAGCCAAGATATGGAACAACTCAACTGTCTATCAACAGATGAATGGATAAAGATGTGGTATACATGCACAACGGAATTATTATCTAGCCACAAGAAAGAAGGAAATCTGCCATCTGCGACAACATGAATGGACCTTCAGGGCACTGTGCTAAGTGAAATAAATTAGATGGAGAAAGACAAATACTGTATAATAACACTTACATGTGAAATCTAAGAAATCTAAACTCAGAGAAACCAAGTACAAAGGTGGTTACTAGTGTTTGTGGGGTGGAGAAAATGGGAGAGATTGGGCAAAGGGTACACACTTCCAGTTATAAGATTAACAATTTGAGGGCTCTAATTTACAGCATGGGGATTATAGTAACAATACTGTATTACATATCTTAAAGTTGTTCAGAGACTAGATCTTAACCGTTCTCACCACACACACACAAAAAACAAACCAAAGAAACAAACAAACAAAAAACCTTGGTAATTATGTGTGACATAATGGAGGTGTTAGCTAGCACTATTGTGGTAATCATTATGCACCATGTAACTGTACCAAATCAACACATTGCACACTTTAAACTTACACAATGTTGTACATCAATTATAGTATCTAAACACAGCTGGAGAAAAAATTCTTTAGCAAATACTGCAAAAGAATAAAAAATTCTAAAACTTAAAATGAGGATTTAAAAGATCTGGAAAATTTAAATATACAGAAAGTTTAATGTGTTATCATATGTTTTAAATTTTAAGACCTTGATGAAATACAAGATTTTAGGGAAAAATGTGAATTATTGAAACTGACTAGCTGAAGCTACTCTGTCCCCACCTCCCCTGCAATGCAACACCAGTTACAGCATGTAACAGTTACTGAGTGCTTAGGTGTACCAAATGCTTATGTACCAAGTATGAATATAGTGCTAGTTGTGTTAACTTGTTTTTTTCTAATTTATTCTTCACAATAAATTAACAATTAGGTGGAAACTATTATTATCCCATTTTACAGATGAAGAAATTGAAGCTCAGGAAGATCAGGCAACTTGTACATCATACAGATAGTAACCAAGAGACTGAAAAAGCTGTCAGAAATTACCTCCCTGTAGAACTCCAGGACCAGAAGATTTTATTAGTGATTTTTTAAAAAATCTTTTTAATCCTAGGGTAACTATTAACTATTCTAGAACATTAATCCATTTTATTTAGCATAAGTCAGATACAAAAATCTCATACAGATAAACATTTAACAGACAAAAACAAAACTAAACTACAGACCACCATTTCTAATCTGTTTTCCACATCAGAGATATGACTATTGAAATTCACTAAAATCTATTTCTGACAATAATTCTTAAAAAAATCTAGATATAAAGCACACTTCCTTAACATAATAAAGATTATCTACCTTAAGCCAATAGTCAACATAATCCTCAATATAAATTTTAGAAACATTTCCACTGAAATCAGCAACAAAACAGAAATGTCCACTCTCATTATTATATAACACTGAGTTTGAAAGTGTAACTAAAATAAATAGGACATGAAATAAATAGGAAGTAAAATCAACAGGAAAAAAAACACAAAATATTTGCAGACAAGTTTCTACATGGAACACCCAAGACTCAGAAAAATAGTCTTGCTAATAATAAGTCAGCAACATAACTGGACACATTGGCTTTTTCATACCATAATTATTATTCAATTACAATCATAATTATTATTAAAAAATAGAAAAAAATGGATTAAATCTGCAATTAAAAAGAAGCAATATATGTAAAACTATTCACGTACTTAATAAACACTTACTAAGCACCTATTGCCACCTGTGCCAGTCACTATAAAGTCCTGGGGTTACAGAAGTGAATCAAGTAGACTAAGTGGCTACCTAGCTTACATTCAAGAAATGCAAACATGGTGCTTGCTTCACCAGCACATATATTAAAATTGGAATACAGAGCAGATTAGCATGGCCCCTGTGCAAGGATCACACACAAATTTGTGAAGCGTTCCATGTTTTTAAGAATATATGTATGTATAACAGAATCGCTTTGCTGTATACCAGAAACTAACACAACACTGTAAGTCTACTATATTTCAACAAAAAATTTTCAAAAAGAAAAAAAAAATCAAACTAAAAAGACAAAAATTTTGCCTCAAAAAAAAAAAAAGCAATTATGAAGCTTATACAGAGCAGCAACAAAAGCTATATAGAGAATCATGAAAAATGACTTGAGTAAAAAGAGGCACATACAAAATTTCTGGATAAAAATACAAAATATTGAAAATATCCTTTTTTTGCCAAATTCAACAAGTATAATATAACTTATCTGTAATTTTATATAAATATTATACTTGTTGAACACTTGCAAATTATTTAACTAACCTGGAAATGAAAGGAAGAAACTACTGAAGAAAATTTTGGAACAACAAAAAAAAGAGATATACCAGCAGGTATCAGCACATACCATATAAAAGGATATAGTTAAATCATAACAATTAAGCCTTTATGATTCTGTCACAAAGATAGATGGACTAATGGAACAGGTGGCCAGAAATAAGTTGGTAAATTCGAGAACTGAACATAAGAGTTTTTAGAAGTGTCAATTAATAATGGAGAAGAATGGTATTTTAAAATGGGGAAGAACAGTACTGGAGAAATTTGTTTGCCAGGTAAGATAAAAAATCATTTTGGAATTTCATCTCATACAAGGTGTCAAACATGGATTAAGTAAAGACATAAAAAAGAAGTAAGACCACACAAACCAGAAGGAAATACAAGTATATATTTGACTTTTGCATGAAAAAGGGTAATATCAATAAAACAGATTACAAAGGGAAAAAAGAGAGGACTCAAGATTATAAAATTCTACACATCTAAAATCATTATAAGCACAATTAAAACTCAAACTACAAATGGGGGAAAATCCACCATAACTACTGCTAATGAATGGTTAGCTTCTGTACTACATTAGGAGCTTATACAAGTAAGGAAAGATACCTCAGCAGAAAAATTTGCGACTACTATGAACGGACTATTCACAGAAGAGGAAATATAAAACACTGATAAATAAATGAAAAAAATTATTTCAACCTCACCAGTAAATCTACTTAGGAAGTCAGACATAATCCATCACATATTAAACTGGCTGACCAGGTCAAAATTTAGCAAGAATGGCTTTACAGAATACTTAGCAAATGGAAAACAAAATAGTCAAATATTAAGAAATCTCAACTTTGAAGTATAGGAGATGTTGGTACAGTAGGACCACCTTCCTACTGTAAATCACTTAAGGGCAGAAGTAATGCAGTCTTTTATTTCTGCAACTTCAACATATCCAGTCAGCATACTTATGGTGCCTGGCACTATGTAATATTAAACTCATATTTCCTGATATTTCCTTAAGTAACATAAATACAACCTGAACATTTAATAACACTTTAATGTAAACCAGATAACATCTCCACCATGATCTTGTTTAGTTGCTAGAACTGTTCTGGTTTTTGAAATAAAAACATGTTAAGTGTCATAGGCCATTTTCAATACAGTAAAAAACAAGAGTTTTTTCTTGCCTTTAGATACATCCCATGGAGCATTTATTGGCTATGCAGATATTTGTTTCTCTGATGGAGTATTAATGGTGAGTGTGAGAATGCTCATGTGTACATGATGTGAGTTGGTGTGGCAATGTGTGGTCAATAGAAATATCATGTCTTGGTGGAAATTAAAGCCATCATTAGCTTACTTTTAAAAATAAATATTAGCTTACATTTAAAAAAAAAACATTAGCTTACATTTTAAAATATTTAAAAGTATTTAATTAGAAAAAATAAAACCACTCTAGAAATAAGTGAGCTATATGTTTAATGAGCACCTTATTCTTGAAATTAAGTACTTCAATTTATAGAAGTAGGGATGTAAAATTTTGTAATAAGAGTGAGATTAAGCTTCAGGAACTTACTGGGACTCAACTTCTTGTTTAATTTCTTGCCATTCTCCATATGGGTTTGACTTTTTATGAGATTTGGATTTTTCTTCATTTGGACCTGATGAATTCTGCCCTTGGGCATATTTTTCTTTCTGTGTTTCTGGTTCAGTTCTTTTATCACTATTTTTATTTTTTTCCTGAAATGTCAAAGTCAAGAAATCACACACTTCAAGCAAAACTGCCAGGACAAAAAAAACTTCTTTAACATAGTCTTGTTATTGATTTATAAAATAATAATACATTAACTCACTTAATTGTTTAAATTTGCATATAACACAGCACACGTACATAAAAGAATTTTAATGCTTGATTAGGTTTTTCATTAAGTCTAAAATGCTAACACACCACATGGCCAAGTCTCCTTTTTAAAATAATATAACATGACCCTATTAATGTTTTACCAGTAAAGACATACAATGGACTTTCTTATCCTCTCTTGTCCACTTTACCGCTTTTTCTCCTTACTTACATATCCAGCAGTGACCTCTCTCTATTCTATGCTCCTTTTCAATTTAATGACCTATGACTAGACCCTTCTACACCATTATCTACTTAAAGAACTCCCTCAACCTTTTAGTCTTAACTGAAATCCACCTTCATGTTGAGGACACTACCAGAAACTCACTGGTCTATATAATTGGTAACTACACAAAATTAGAAAAAGACACACCTCTTAGAAGCAGCTCCCGCAGGAGCTCCTGGAGATGGCTGGTGCTTTTGTGGCACCCCTTCATCTGGGATAACAAAAGCCCTGTGACCCGGTCTAGCAAGTGGACCATGCACTAGATTTCAGCCTCTTCGGAAACTGCACAACCACGGGTGGCAGTCCTGGGACAGTTTTTCTGTAATTCTTTGAATGGATGTTAACTCATTCCCTTATGCTGCCAACAGCACAGGAGTAGCATCAGTTTTCTCTTAGTAATCCTGACTACTTCCAGATTATGACTTTTAATAGAACATTTTTCCTGAAGTCATTATACTTTATACTTTGATCCTTATACAATAAACACCTCCTCCTCTGAGGCTCATGCCACCTTCTATACAAGTCTGTTCCATTTTTCCTCACATGATCTAGTGACCTCTGGCTACCATTCCATTTAAGTGATGGTTCTGGCAAATCTAGCACCACATTCTTGCTATTCGAATCCTTGCTATCATCCTAGAGCTGAAAAATTCTCTAGCCTCGTTTTGTGAGCCACAAAGCCAATGACTTTGGCCTTCACTATATTTCAGCCACCTAATGTCGTAAGATACTTTCCTCATATGTAGCACTCAGTGTTCCTGGAAAGATCACAAAAGTAAGAGGACTAGGAATACTATTAATACTATTAAAATGTCTGTTCTAGTTTCCCGCTATAGCTGGGCACTCAGCCCCACGTGTCAATACTCTTACCTGGTTATTTCCTCTCCCACTCTGGCTCAGTGACTATTTTAATCCATTAATGTTGTCAAGCTCCCCAAAGCTCCTCACTCTCAGCAAGCCATCTTGATTTCTTAATATATGAGTAAACTGAGGCTAAAAGGCATGACTCTTTTCAATTGCTTCCCTGACACCAACTGATTCATAGGCGTACCTTCTCATAGATAATGAAAACCTGATCTTATAGAAAATGAGTTTATTACCTGTTCAAGACCAACCTATCCACCTACCCTTGTTGGTATTCCCTTTCTGCTTCCTTTGGAAGCCCTCTCAGAGAAAACATCACCACCACAAATCTCTCATGATTAAAAGTCAATATGCAGTCATTATCTTATCATCTAATTTCTACTTTTCATTTCATATCCAAACCACATATATACTGTGAACCGCTTTTCATCCCCCTATAGTCTGAGTTTTCCCACCTAAAACTTTGGTATAACTACTACCAGGTATCAGGGACTTCCTTACTGCAAAATTCAACAGACATTTTTTCTTTCTGCAGACCTCTTTAATTCTTGATGCTCTCTATTCTTTTGGCTTCTGGGATACTGAACTCTTCTGCTTCTCTGCATACCTTTCTAACCGTTCTGCATACTTACAGGCTTTTCCTTCTCTCCTATGCTTTAAATGTTTAATGTTCCTCAAGGTCATTTTCCTAGGTTACCTCATCTATTCTGAAACTTAAATTACTACGGATGTGTCAATGATACTCAAACTAACATTTATAGTCTAGACATTCATACTTGAATGTTCAGATAGCTCTCTGAATGTTACAGGGGCATCTCAAACTTAAGAGGTCTAAAAATGAATTTGTTGTCTTGGTACCAAATAGATATCAATAAATGATGCAACCATTTGTCCAGCTGCCAAAATTCATGTCTTGGTTTTATTTCTGTCTTCTACCAGAAAACTGAAGAAAGTCTACAGATCTTACAATAAATTAATAAACTGTTGTAAAGAGTAAATCAAGAACCTACCTTAAACTTTATTTTCAGTTTTTGTGTTTCTGTAGGGACCTCCTTTTTTTCTGCTTCCTGTTCCCCATCAGAATCACTATGTGAATCTGATGATTTGGACTCCTCTAGGGTGCCAAGTGACTTCTCATTGACTTTACTAGAAAGCAGATCGCCAGAGTGTGGAATAAAATCATCAGGTTTTTCCCATCTGGATTCTATTCAACACATTTTAATAGTCATGTTATTTAGTTACCAATCCTACTTAGGCATAATTCCCAATATAACGTTTCCTGTCACTTACAGTATATTATTAAGTGACAACACTGCATCTGTTTCACACCATCACCTGATCAATAAGATAATAAATAAGACTTCCCAAAGCTCTTGCTGTTATCTTTCAGAAACTAATTTCAAACAATCTAGATTCATTAAATGTATGAACTATAGCCCCAGTGGAAAGAGACCTAAGAACTGTGTGATACTTTCTGAGGACTCAATTTAACTGATACCAATTTCAGGAAATGTGATAATGAGCATACATGAGATTTCCTGGAATCTTCACAAAGTGAAATAACATGGTGAGGATGGGAAAGAATATAATTTGTCCTTGTATAGTAAGAAAAAAAAAATCTAAATTGAATTCTACTGCCATCTAGTGGTTTACTGGGCTTTTAGAAAAATGACAGCAGTTCTGATTACCCTGCAGTTTTTCTCTATTTTTAGTTTAATAAAACAGAAAAGGATTCTAAAATTTATTACTCAACTGGGAAAGTTTTAAGCGTGAAAGGGATTCTATTAGTAATTATTAGTAATTACTAATTAGTCCAGACCTAAATCAAAATTTTTGAGGGCAAATCAATATATATAGTCAGTCCCTTATTAATTACAGGGTACTTTCCAGCTCTAAAGAGAAACATTTCTTTTCCTTGTCTCTATTTCACAAAAGTAACAAAAGAACTTTCAAGAAATAATTTGTTAAGCATCTAACACATACCAGGTACTGTTTTGGGAACTTTATAGACACATGACCATCATTACACCATGGAGTACAGGATCATCTCTACTCTACTTAAGAGCAATTATAGGCCCAGTGACTTGTTCACAATCACACAGCTGTTAACAGAAAAAGCTGTGCATTGAGCTCATTTAGATCTAACTCTCAAGCTATATTATATGTTATTTTGTCTCTAAATATTCAGTACATCAAGTTTATTGAGATAGAACCACTGTCACCACTGGGCAGGCTGGGTACCTACCTGGAGGTTAAAAGGGCCATGTCTTCCTAAAAGATGTAATGCTATGTAGAAATCTTTGGATTGTAGGAATTAAAAAAAAAAACAAAAAACCTCTCAAAGTTACACCAGCACTATAGCTATTTTGTAAATTTTACTGCAGAATAAACCAAGTACAGTCAGTGACTAGAAAGACTAGTTAATTAATTTATTAGAAATTAATTTAGATAAAATCTTATCTTGAAAAGCATAGGTAATAATTAGGTAACAATAATTATGCAAGATTTGTAAATATTTATATAACTGAAACATTATTAAATTAGTAAAAGTTAAAATTATAAACAATATTAGCCACTGCTAAAACAGCTTCAGTTTTGTTTTTAAAAAAGGAAAAGGCAAGTTGAACAAGGTGATCTCTAAGGTACTTTCCAAGATAATGATTATATTTCTAAAATGACCATGATAAAAATCAATAATGGTAGAGAAAGTAAAAATGATTTTCAAAGTAAAAATATTTGTGAATGCAGTATCAACAGAGAATAACAATGACACAGAAATTTTTTTTGCTTCTCCATTGCATTAATGTTTGTAAATGATAAAAAAATACTATATATTGTTATAGAAATATGTTTATTACTATACTAAAATTCTCAATTTCAGACAATTCATCAGCAGGTTAAAAAGTAGTTCCAGGTACAGTAGATAGTTAAAAAGATAATCAAAGGTAAGGTAATACTTACCTCCTGTTTCTGTATTATAATAATAGGTATAACCATCTTCACTTAAACCTTCTACCCAAACAGTCTTCACTGCTGTCTAATGGGAAGGAAAAAACCAGCATAAACTGAAGATAAGGACATGCTTGTGTATTAGATAACTAAGGCACAGTCAGCCAACCTTTCCTTTCCTCTTGACACCTGGGAATTTGGGGTGGTGGTACTGATCATGGCCAGGAAGCTTGGTTTGTGTTAATCATGAGCCACCTTTCAGTGAGGGAATGTCTCACCTCTGAAAGCCAGGAAGAGTTCTTTGCAGATGGACAGGGAAATGTGAATGGCAACTGACTGCAAATCAACTAATAATATTTGCCCTACATGGAGTTTTTGGGTAGATACAACTTTTCTTTTTCATATCCATCCAGCCTTCTAACAAAAGGATACAAGAGAGGAACAAAGTGGGGCAGGGGGAGATTGGGAGGCTTGTCTGGAAGTAAATCTGCTTAACAAAACTCTACAAAAATCCCAGAAGCCGATCATGTTAAGGAATAAAGAAAAGAAACTATTAACGTGCTTCAGTTACCTTTTTTAAGTTTCCTTGAAATCCTTCAGGCTTCTCCCACTGAGATGCTTAAAGCAAAATATATTGCATTTGTAAAATCTTTTTGCTTCAAAAGAAAAAAAAAAGCTCTCCAAAAAATTTAATATGGCACAAATTTACAAAATACTCAACATGTACAAAACACTATAGGCCTATAGTTTAAAACATAATTGAAAAATAAAAAAGAACAACCTAAATCCCAGTAGCAGTGTGTAAAAAATACAAGTGAATGCTATGTAACCAAGGAAGGATAAGAGTTACTGGTATTTCCAGATGAATTATTAGAGCCAGGTGGGGCTTCTCTTCAACACTTCATGGAATTTAAGGTTGGTAAGTTTTGAAGGCATGAGAAGGCCTTCTGATATCTTGGGGCAGGGGAGAGAAAGAGGTGGAATGAATGACTTAGAAGAAGAGGAATAAGATGAAGTATGCAGGAATTAAAAACATGTATTGCTAGAGTAAGAGTATGCGAAGTAGGATGGTGAAGCAAGTAATAAGCACAAGAAAGAAGAAAAAACATAATTAATGAATAATTTCTATGTGAATTTGAGGAAGACTTACAATCCCTAGCATACAATCATTTATGGTTCACTGCTAAACTGTAACATGCACTTAACGCTCAGTGTACTCTGAGAGATTACTCCTTTATCTATGCTGTCCAAAACTGATCGTGATTCTAAAGATTGTAAGAATTATCCTGATACTGGTAGCCCAAGATTTTCTTCACACTTAACTCTCTGATCTCATTTCCTACCTTCCCGACCATTCTTCACTTTTTTTCTGGCTCTCCTTCTATCCATTCCTTTAAGAACAGTACCACCCACACTTTCTACTTCTTGTTCTCTTCTTTCCCCTTGTGAGCTCTTAAAACTCCTAAAAGTTAACATATTTAGAAGGTCTTACTGAGAAAACAAAGTTATAGTTCATTTCTAAGGAACTCACTATTAAGTCTTTAATTATGACATTGAGCCACTATGAGAACGGTACCTTTTTAAAGGGCACATAATTTTTTTTTTTACCATTGTGGCAAAAATGTAAAGTTAGTCTTTCATTGTTCAAATGTTCCAATATTAACTAAAAGTTCTAATCTAAAATAAACTGTAAGTTATCATTCTCTACTAGTTCTATGCCTAAATAACTTACCTCCTGTGATAAGATCATAATAGTAGTGGTAACCCTCAGAGGTTATGCCTTCTACCCATCTGCCCTTTGAAGGGTCTTTTTTCTTTTTCTTCTTTTCTTTCTGCCGATTTGATGTAGAGGTGGGTGGGCCAGTGCTGGTTACTGGTGATATGCTTGGCTCTGGAATTTCTAGAGAAAGATGAGAGAAGGGTGAAGTAGCTGATGTAAATTTAATTTTTTTGCTGGTATAAAACAATAATAATGTTATTCCAATCAAAAGCTTGACAAGATTCTTTTGGGAACTTGACACATTATAATAAAGCCTGCTTGGAAAACTAAACATACAAGAATTTTAGAATATCCAGGAGAATTACAAGAAAGAAATGATAAGGGGAAGATACTACAACATCCTAAAGTTATGATTAAAAACCCAGTAGTGTAAAACTGATGCAGGAGTAGGCAAACATATGACTGAAACATAACAGTATAGAAACAGATACAACTGCAGATTTTCAGTGTTTCTTATTAGAGGAAAAAAAGAGATAATTCCATAAATGATGTTGGACTAACTGGTTAATTATTTGGACAAAAGTAAAGCTATTCCCCACTCCCTGGTCCCTCTCGTGTTTTTACACCAAAGTAAATTCCAGATCAAAGATACTTAGAAAAAGAATACAAAGTAAAATAATGTTAAATTTGACCACATAAAAATTGAAATATTCCATAGAGCAAAATAAAAACAAACATATATACAAGAGAGAAATGATGAATCATTACAACAAATATGACATAGCGTTTATGTTCCTGACAAATCCAACATTCTAACAGAAATGGGTAGTTTTTATGGCTTTGCTTTTTTTCCAAAGGAATGGCTAATTATTTCCAACATTAGTTAATAAATCAACTTTATTACTAGAAAAAGTATAAATCCGCCCAAGATTTCTGGAGACAGTTTGGTTTTATTAGTCAATATGTAGCATACATTTACAGTTTGAATCTGCAATCTCACTTCTAGAAATTGAACCTAGAGATAAATGTGAAAACATGCATGCATAAGGACACTCACTGACTCATTCTAACAGTGAAAAACTCTTAAGAAACCTAAATGTTAATGAATAAGAGATTAGTTACATAAATTATGGCATTTTAATGGCATTCTATTATGGCGTTTCATATCCTTTATTGAACACTTGTTTAGTGCTCATTGTAATAAGCAATTTATACCATTATGTTACTTAATTTTAGTAAAAATCAAAGGTCGTACCACTAGCAAGAGGCAATTCTGGTTGACTCCAAAGCCCGTGTCCCTAACTACTATGTAGTCACTAAAAATGATGTGTATCCTTAATTATTCAAAATGAGAGATGTATTTGACATATCATTGATGGAAAAATAAAACAACCTCCAAAGGGACAATAGAATAAAATGTTTTGCGAAGCAAACTATAAACAAAATGAGAAGACAACCTAAGGAATAGGAGAAAATACTTGCAAAGGATGTGACAGACAAGGGCTTAATTTTCAGAATGTACAAACAGCTCATACCACTCTGTAACAAAAAAAGTCCCAAGCCAAAAATGGGCAGAAGACCCAAAAAAGCAATTCTCCAATGAAGACATACAAATGGCCAGCAAGCACGTGAAAAATGCTCAGTATCACCAATTATCACAGAAATGCAAACTGAAACTACAATGAGGTATCAACTCACACCAATCAGAATTGCCATCATTCAAAATTGAAATGATAATAATAAAATCTGAATGATAAATGCTGGAGAGGGTGTAGAGAAAAGAGAACCCTCCTACACCGTGGAGGGTGGGAATGTAGTTTAGCCATTATGGAAAACAGTATGGAGATTTCTTAAAAAAACTAAAAACAGACTTACCGTAGGACCCAGCAATCCCACTCCTGGGAATATATCTGGAGAAAACTCTAATTCAAAAAGATACATGTACCCCAACGTTCATAGCAGTACTATTTACAATAGCCAAGACATGAAGGCAACCTAATGTCCATCGACAGGTAATTGGATAAAGAAATTGTGAGATACACACACACACACACACACACACACACACACACACACACACACACACACACACACACTATATATATACATACACACACACAATGGAATACTGCTTAGTCATAAGTAAGAATAAAACAATGCCATTTGAGGCAACATGGATGGACCTGGAGACTGTCATTCCAAGTGAAGTAAGCCAGAAAGAGAAAGAAAAATGCCATATGATATCGCTTATATGTGGGATCTAAAAAAAAAAAGGACACAAATGAACTTATCTACAAAACAGAAACAGACTCACAGACAGAGAACAAACTTACAGCTACCAGGTGCAGGTAAAGGGCTGGGAAGGGATAAACTGGGAATTAGAAAACTATGTCTCTTGGGGAGTGATGGAACTGTCGGCTCTCTTGATTGTGGTAGTCGTTTCCTTGGTGTGTACATCTATCAAACTTCATCAAATTGTACACTTGAAATATGTGTAGTTTACCCTACAGGAACCACACCACAGTAAAGGTATTAAAAAATAAAAAAATAAAAAGACGACACAAATGAAATTATTTACAAAATATAAACAGACTCACAGACACAGAAAACAAACTTACGATTAACCAGTGGGGGAAAGGGGCAGGGTAGAGGGATAAATTGGGAGTTTAGGATTTGCAGATACTAACTACTATATATAAAATAGATAAACAAGATCCTACTGTATAGCACAGGGAACTATATTCAATACCTTATAAAAGCCTATAATGAATAAGAATATGAAAAGGAATATATATATGTATAACTGAATTACTATGCTGTACACCAGAAATTAACACATTGTAAGCCAACTATACCACAATAAAAGTAAATAAATATGCTGAAAAATGTATAATATAACTTTATTAAAAAATTCTAAAGATGACTGGAGAAATCTTAAAAAGAATTAGTTTTTAAAACTCTTCTTTGTATACATGGTACTTTTAAAGGAATATATATTCTATTTAGAAAACAAGGGCATTAAAAACATTTGACAGGAAAAATCCAATTAAATATAAAATACTGATTTATTTGCTAATAGGGCAGCATAATGGAAACTTCCAAGCTACATAACTGAGGAGATGAATTTTCAAATATGTCTCTAATTCTGCAGGAATGCCTACATCCTTTCTCTTCTTAAAACAAACATAAAGCTTTATCTTCATGGAAATACTCTCCCCCCTCCTTCCTTTAACAACATCAGGATATATTTTTAAAGTCTGGTCACAACTGTTCTTACTTGATGAGGGCAATGCCAATTAACTTAACTATTATTCTGCTTAAAAAGTTAATTGAAAGCAGTATTTGT
Organism: Camelus bactrianus; assembly: GCF_048773025.1. Taxonomy (NCBI): domain Eukaryota; kingdom Metazoa; phylum Chordata; class Mammalia; order Artiodactyla; family Camelidae; genus Camelus; species Camelus bactrianus. The sequence continues at coordinate 21,278,601 of NC_133552.1, forward strand.
TAGAGAGAAAGAATACCATTCCATGTTGACTACCCCAATCACTACAAAAGATCAACAACTGAGCTGTTATAGGCCTGGTTTAAGGACAATGACTTGTCCCTGAAGAAATGCTTATAGGAAGTTACCTAAATTCAATGACAGGATAGATACACTCCACTTAAATAACGCCTTTTATCTGGAACTGAGTATTCCTCACACCCTCAAATTATCTACTTTCTTGCTGGCGAGGATGTGGTGGAAGGGGAGCCCTTATACACTGCTGGTGGGAATGTAAAGTGGATCAACCACAATGGAAAACAATTTAGAGGTTCTTCAAAAATTTAAAAAATAGGTCTACCATACCACCAGCAATTTTACTTCTGGGTATACACCTAAAGGAAATGAAACTGGATTTTGAAGAGATTTATGCTTATTGCAGCATTACTCACAGGTAAGTTATCACAGTTAAGATAAAGAAATAGTCAAATCCCCATCAACAGTCGAATGGATAAAAAAGACGTGGCATATATATTTTTATTGACATACTACTTCCCTGATATATGTGACTATTATTCAGCCACGAGAAAGGAGGATATCCTGCCATTTGTGACAACATGGATGAACCTTAAGCACATTATGCTAAGTGAAATAAGCCAGACAGAGAAAGTCAAATATTGTATGATATCACTTATATGTGGTATCTAAAAGTCAAACTCTGAAAAACCAAGCAAAATGGTGATTAACAGGGGATGGGGGATGGAGGGATAAGACTGATGTTAAGGGTACAAACATACAATGAGTAGTAAATAAGCCAGAGATCTAAAGCAGAGTATAATGAATACAGACAATGATATTGTACTGTAATTGTGGAATTGATAAATATTGCTACAATGGCAATCATTTACAAATATATAAAGGTAACAAGTATATCAAGGTAACACACTGTATACCTTAAATTTATACAATAGTACATATCCAATATATTCAATTAAAAATTTAAAAATTTACCTACCTAGTGGTATCCATCTAGTAGTGAAGTCAGTTAATTTGTTCACAAAAGACTAATTCACTACAATTCGACCATATAAATGTGATTCATAGTTTTGACCATATGGATAAAGTGAACTGTGGTTATAATGCAAGGCCTATTTTTTTAATGAATAGATCCATTTAGCCAAATAATTAGAATACTAAAGAACTCAACTGTCTCTGAAATGAACCACTGATCTAAGACAGAGCTAAGACTAGGTAACCACAAGGTAGTATGGCTGCTGTGAACGGGGGTATGGAAAGATGAAGATTCAAAAGTAAAACAAAAGTGCATGAGCAAAGCGCCATGGTCTAAAAAGGGCTGTGATACACAGGAAAAGCACAAGAGTATATGGAGTGTATAACCTCTTGATGGAAACAATGAAAGCTCACTGAGCATGACCTCTGATGTTACTTTTAAAACATGCTGGCTGCGTCCTTACCTGACTCCAAGCCAAGCCTTTTCAAATCCTCTTGGTATGCTTTCAGGGCAGCTGCCTCCATAGCAGCGAACTCCTTTGATGCCTTTTCTTCTTCCTTTGCCTTATCCAGGCTTTTCTGTTTAATCTATGTAAGACACATATAAAAATGAAAGCTAGATAAAAGACGGATACTTACACAGAAAAACTGGCAAAGAAAGAAACAAACTAAATTACCTCACTGATTCTCTTTGCCACATTTTCCTTATGATTCTTTCCTCTTTCATGAAATTCAACACTCTTGAAAATGAAAAAAAAAAGAGAATATACAAAGGAAAACTATACATCATAATGTTCACAGCAAAGTAACAGTAAATATAGGAATGGAACATAACAAAATAGAAACAATTGGCAGAAAAGATAAAAATAATTTTAATGCAAATTGGCCTTTTTATCAAATGATGCTAAGTACTGAACCACATTATTTATTATTGTGCCCTCTTACTAAGTTTCCTTTGGTGCTTAAAATAAACTATGATGACCCTATTAATGGAGAAAAATACAAGGTACCCGTGAGTATGACTGTAATGAGGACTCAAACAAGACATGGAACCAAAAGAAGAGTGGGAAAAAAAATCTTAACTTCAAGAAACACCTCTCGGCATAAAATATCAAAATGGGTGAGTCTCTAGAATTTATACTCCTCCATTTGCCACATTAGGTTAAGAGACACGGAGAATAAACAATGATCCTTAGAACCTTACTCCTCAGAATTGAGAGAAAAGTAGACATTAAAAAATTCCTCCTAAATTGTAAACTAATGCTTTTATACAATGTGGTAATGGTACAAAATGTAAAACTCCTATGCAGGGCAATCTCCCACTATCTATCAGAATTAGGCTGCTGTAATAGAGAACAAACAAGCCCCTTACATACTGACCATGAGAGAGCTCCAGGGTACGCTGTTCAATTAAGAACAAAAACAACTACACTGCCGGAGAGTGTTAACAGTATGCTTACCTTTTATGTACGCTGGAATAAAAATCTGTATCCAAACGCATATAGAAACAATGGAAGGATAGACAAGAAAATAAAAAAAGTGGTAACCTATGAGGAACGATGGTAACTGGTTGGGGCAGAGGTGGGTGAGTGAATGTTATTACCTATTTAAAACAGCCAGAAATGCTCCCTAAATTACAAAGGTGGTGTTGTTTGCAGTAAGAAATTTCTGGTAAACTTTGCAAAATAAGTTCTGTCAATCAATTCTTATCTAACACAATAGCTGAGCTATTCTAAGATACTACTATGAATTCCTCTTTAAAGTGTGACTTCATCATGCAAATATTCATCCTCTATTTTTTACATACTGGTTTCCTAACGTTGGTTATACTACACAAAGAATATTAAATGCTCATTCGAAAATAAATTAATTTTGTTTCCAGTTAAAGGTTAAATCAATGTATAATAGCAATTCAAGGAGAGGACGAAAGACTATTCTAGAAGGAATTACTCACTCTAGATAACTCAAAAACTTCACTGAACTGCTTGGACACTTCAAGGCAGAGATTATCAGTGATTTGCGTAGGTTTTCAAATTTGTGGCATTTATTTGTAAGTGTGGCTTAAGCCAAACAAGATAGTCAAGAACTTTAGCAACTACTCCAAAAGGCCAAAATAACAAACAAAACCGAAAACAAAAATATCCTCAAACTCCTTGCAGACAATAGTCAGTAAATGTCCACCAAAGAAGTACATTATTAAAGTTGGGGCTACTATTCTTTTGTGCATCCAACTCTACCAAATAACAATGACATGAATATAAAACGTACTATATACATAGTAGTATGACATGCATGAGAGAGGGGGAAAGCAATGGTGCTTTTTATGTCTTAAAAGCTGAATTTGGATAAAAGATACGGTAATAATGTGCTTAAAAGTTGCTATTTTCATATCCCATGACAAAGGTAATGATGTTATTTCAAATTTAAGCATTTACAGATATAAAGCTCTGTATCAAATATATTTATCTTTAGAGCAGAAAACATAAGAGAAAAACTATAATAATTTTTAACACATTAAGGGCTTTCTGATTTACTTTTCTTTGTATATAACAATATTACAAACAGCACTATCATAATGCAGGTATTTCATAAACATGAAGCAGTTATCCACTCAATCCACTGAATGTGACTGAAGGGCCATAGAGAAATAATTTGGCTTAGTATATAATCAAACTTGGGATGATGAAAAGGAAGAAGGCTCACAGCTTTCTCACAAGGCATGAAAAGACAACAGAAACTGTTTCATGTTTTGAAAAATCAAGAGCAGTGTATATGGGAGTGCTTCGTAAGCTCTGAGTTTAGATCAAAAAGGAATACTTCACATGAATACAGTATTATTAGAATCTCTAACAGAGGAATTATCATACAGGCCTATTGTCCGCTATCCAGCACTTGCAGTAATCACAGAATTTCTTTGGTTGTGACTTCCAGTAGTCTGCCCTGGAAAAGGGAAAAACAAATTTAAGCTTTAGAATTCAGAAACGTAAATTATTGCCTGATTTACATCCTAAAGAGCCTGAAATATAAGCCTCTGCTACCGAATCTTTTGTTGTTATACACAGCTCCCTGCTTTATTATTTAGCTGATTAAAAGCAAGCAACTGAAAATTGTTGCCGGTAGAACAGAAAAAGTCTGCACCGGGCTTAAAACTCCCTCAAATAAAATAAGCTTAAAAAAATTCTCATTTGTTACTGTCATCCGCGTGAAGAAATAAGGAACATCTTGGAGAAGATTATCCTTTCCATTCCTTTCTGGCATTTTAGGAGGTTACTGTAATAGAAGCATGAAGAGACTCATAAACTTTGCTTTAAATCCATTTCCACCAAAAGAACAAAGCACAAGACTCCTCTGGCCGAGACTATCAGTCAATACAATTTGTTCTGAGCTTCACGGCAAGAAAGAGTTGGAGAAGTCAAAGGACCTCTCAGCAGGCAAGGCCAAAAAGAAGAAAATAAAAAAGAGAAGTCATATGCTAACCACGGCTGGCCGCTTCTAATAGGCGGAGGAGGTAGCGGTGGCCGCCGTCCAACCCTGAAATTTCACAACACCCCAGGGTTCCAGCGCTACAAAAACGAAAAGGGTGCTCGTGGCCCCCGACCGTGTAGGTGAAAGGAGCACTTCGCGGGCGGCCGTCCAACCTCCAAGGGCCGCCAGCCTCCCTTCCTCCCGGAGCCCGTGCTCCAAACCCCCGGGGCGCTCTGCGGGGTAGCAGTTCCATCCCGTCCAGAGAACCAGCCCCGCCGGTCGGCTGCCGGTCCCGAGCGAGTTAAGGGAGCGTCCGACACGCCCCTGGCTGAGGGCTGGGGGAGAGGGGTGGCGGCGGAGGGAGAAACCCGGCAGGGAAGGGGCCGCCCGGCGAAACAACACCTCGTTGTTTAGAGGCTGAGACCCGACTCACATGACTGGGCCAGCCGCTCCGCCGGTCACCCCTGCGTCCGGCTCAGGGTCGCCTTCCCCACGCGAGGCGAGTCAGGGCCCGGCCTGCAGCGAGGCCCACCAGAGCCTCGGAGCACGGACACCTCCCTCCTTCCCGGGGACCAGTGTTCCACGGTTCCCAACTACGGGTGCCCAGACGACTCAATCCGCGTTCGCAATCTCCTCCCCTTCCCCTTCCCCTCCCCCTCCAGGGGCGGTACTCCCGGCTCCGGAGAGGTGGGGTCGCTATAAAGGGGTTGAGGTCACCGAGAAGGGGCGAAAGCGCGACGGGACTTGAGTTGAAAGACGGGAAGCTCAGGCCTCACGTTCCCGCGTCATCCCGCTTTCTCTCTCCTCCTCTCTGTCTCTCTCTCCCTGAGACCCAGAACCTCCACCCTTCTTCTAGGCTCGCTGGCTCGTGGCCAAGGAGCTCGCGCGCCGCCTCCGCCCCGAACGCAAACAGCTGTTCCCAGAGACGTCGCCGCCCTCAACTTTGCCAACTAGTCCGCACGCACTTTGACCAGCGGAGCAGCCCGGACCTGTAGGCTGGGGGCCGTTGGCGGAGTTTAAAAAAAAAAAAGAGAGAGGTGAAACGGCTGGTTTGGGGGCCGCGAGTCGCTGGGTTTGCCTCAGAACTTTTCTGAGGCGGCGGAGCGACCCCGCCCCGCCCCCGGGACGCCCGCGCGCTCGGGCCGGGCGTGTTCCCTCGCTCACGAGCGCGTGGGCAGCGGCGGCGGCGGCTCGGGTGGTGCAGAAGCAGCGGCGGCGGCGGCAGCGGCGGCAGCGGCGGCAAGCGAGTGTTGGAGCGGAGGCAGCGGCGGCGTTTGCGCTTGTCAGGTGAGTCACCCCGGCAGCTTAAGTAGCACTTCCCATATGGTCTAGCGGTTAGGATTCCTGGTTTTCACCCAGGCGGCCCGGGTTCGACTCCCGGTATGGGAACGTCTATTTGTTTTCCGAAATCCACACCGGGGAACAAACTTATTTTATTTGCAAAGGCTCTGGCTCTTTTCCTGCCCCTTTCGCCGGGTGATTTCGTGGAAAACAAGTCCCAATGCAGTTGTTAGTGATGCCGTGACCTGGCCTGCGGCTCTGGGAGCCACGAGTGCTGCGCGGGGCGGGCTGGAGGGGCGGGGGCGCTCAGGATCCCTCTGCTCCCGCAAGAGGCTGGCGGGGCTGAGCCGCGGAGAAGGGAGTTTCGCTTTCCCCTGGGCCTCCCTCCCGTCCCTTGGGCCCCGGGCCGTCCCTTTCCAAACGCTCGGGAGGTGATGATTAACTCCGGCCTCGCCTTATCTGCCCTCAGCGCCCCCCTCGAGCCCACACCCTCCTCCTCGGCCGCCCCCCTCTGACTGTCCCAAGCGACGCGGGGCGTGTTTGCCCCCTGCCCTGGACGCCCGGGAGCCGGCGCCCGGCTCGCAGCCCTCGTTATCTCTCGGCCGGGCGTTTACGAGAAACCCCCCCACCCCGCCGGACACAAAGCAGCCCGCCAGGCGTGGTGGTGGTGGTGGGGGCTCCGAGGGCGGGCCCGAGATCCCCGCTGCCCGCGGGCGCGCTTTCCTGGCCCCCCGACCGGCCGCGTGTCCGCCCAGGGCTCCCTCGCCCCGTCCCGAGGCCGGCGCGAGGTCTTCCCAACTTGACATCGGCGGCGCTGGCCGTGGTTCACAAAAAGTACCCCAGACTCACTGAAAGAGAGCCACAGATTTGAGGGCTTTTGCTTGGGAAGGCCTCTGGGGAAGGGCATCCGTCCCGTTCTCCCCCCCCCCCCAACACACACACACACACACACACACACACACACACACACACACACACGCACGCACGCAAACATGCAAACATGCACACACTCTGTGGAGAAGAAAAATACCACTGTGATGAGACGTCTTTAAAGAAAAAATTTGACTAAGGGTCTAACAAACGTTTTGAGCGTCGCTGTTAGAAAATCCTGGGGTGGAGGTGGGGCTTGGAAGCGAGAAAACTGGCCAGAGACTGGGGAGGGGATGTTATAACAAAGTTTCACTGTATTTTTAAATATAGAAGCCCTGTGTTTATTACAAAGAAGGGGCAGCTGTGTCAGCAGCATGTGAGCTGTAAATGAGACAAAAGCGTTATCTTAAATGCGAACTGAAATTAGATAACAGGGTGGGCTGTAATGTTTAGTCTGTTGGGCCTTTGGGAACAAATGAAGAAGGAAAAAGTGGCTCTTGTGAATGGGTTTCTGGTCAGTGCCATTACTAAGAGCAGGAGATGTAGTTAGTAGGTGCGTTCCCAAACTGTACTTGGTAGTTTTAACTGCGCAGTGAGTTTTGAAATAATCTGTTAATGTGGTCTGCATGATTAAGGATGAATTCCTTTCATATTGTAAATAAATTTCCACAACTAAAAATACATGAAGTCATCTTCATTAAGTCAAATATTTGAATGTTTCTGCTCGTCCAAGCCCTATCAGATGCTTTTGAAAGTTAACTGATGTTCACGTTCTTTGGGTTAGGAGGTTGGGGATAGAATATTGAGTGGAACCATATTTTGGCCCCTGTGATTAGCTGTATGAGTTTGTGTAGATCTTTCACCTCTGTGCTCTGGGTTTAGAGCCATAAATTCTTGATAATTCATATCACTCACAGACTTAAGAGTTGCAAGAATTGTTGAGCAATTCTTGTATAGGTAATAAAAGTGGAAAAGCTTCATTTAAATGAAGAATGGGATTGTGTCATGTTTCATGTTCAAAAACCATTTACTAAAGAATTAGGCCCCAATTTGGAAGGAAGGAAAGACCCCTCTGCTTTGTCTCCAGAGAGAGCTTCTCTCCTGACCTTGCTTTTTGTAATGACTTGGTATACTGTACCAAATGTGCTCAAATGGATGTGATTTTCCACTGACACCTGGTATAATTGCAATAGCTTTATATATCCTTGAGGATATACTGAGAGAACCAGTTGGTGACAATATCTCTGTCCACAGAGCAGACTTATATAGGAATTGGATAGGGCAGCATCTGAATTGCAGAATTACTGCAGGAGCACAGAGGTGAGAAATCAGGAAAGAGAACTAGGAGGGAGGTATTTGCCCTGGTCCTTGACGATCAGGTTGGATTTCTCCTAGTGGAGAATGTGTATCATAAAGCTGAGGTGGGGGGAATGAGTATGAGGCTGGCAAGTAGTCTGGTTCAGCAGGAGCACCCTGCCTGGAAGGAGACCATGGGGATCAAGTTGGGACCGTAGAAAGGAATTTCAACTTGATAAATTTTTACTAGGCGACAAGTTGTTTTCTCAAGGGAGTTTTATGTCACGGGAGTTTTATGTCACTAGAGTTTTAAAAACACTTTTTGGGAAAAAAAACAAATACAGTATAATATATGAAAACTTTCTTGTTTTTGAATCAAACAGTACAGAAACATGTAGAATATTTTTTATACCTGATAAGTTTTATGTTTAGCAGTTGGGTATTAATTTTTAATTAATAGAACGGAGAAAATCAATTAGAAGTAAATGTAAAAGAATGAAATCTAGATTTAAGTTATGAGAATGACCTGCAACAATACTTACTGAAAATGACCTTAATACTCTAAAACAGAGCTGCTACTTACTGTCAGTGAGGCATACACTTTAAATTGGTTAAGACTAGGTGATAAATTTGTAAGGATTCATTCATATACTTATGCCTTGTTACCAAAACACCATTGGTTTTCATGTTTTACGTGTTCTCTCTTGGGCCGCAAAAAAATCAAATGGTGTGAATTTTCCCAAATATTCTCGCTCTTATTTTGATGGAGGTTTATGTATGCTAAGCATGTGCTCTACCACTGAGCTAGACCCACTTCCCTCAAATAGTTGTGGTTTTTTTTTTTGAGGTTAATTTTTATTTTTATTTGCCAGCGTAACTTAACTACAGTGGCTTGCAAACTTTTTTGAACTAAAAAATACATTTTACATCACAATCCAACAAACACACACATATATATGTATATAACTGAAACCAAAGTTTTGCCCAAAATGTTTACTCCGAGTTTTCTTATTTTTAAGACTTTTTGGGGGAGCAGTTTTAGGTTTACAACAAAATTGATAGAAGGTACAGAAATTTCCCGTATACCCCCTCTCCACATATAAGCATATATGCTGTTTTTTAATTTTTATTTACCAGAATGGTACTTTTTTTTTTCTAAACTAAGGATGAACGTACTTTGACACATCATAGTCACCAAAGTCCACAGTTCACCTTAGTTTGGACAAAAGTATAATGTCATAGATAACCATCGTTATGATGTCATACTAAGTATTTTCATTGCTCTAAAAAACTTCTCTTTTCCGGAATGACATTTGGAATCTTTTTCTTTTTTCCTTTTAAAAGAGGTTGAAAGCCTTCATGTCTCTGAGACCACTTATGGCCCACCCATGCATGGACCAGACAGTCTCTAGGTGGCAAATTCCACCACTAAATACTGCGGCTTTTCTTCCAATATTGAGCCCTGTCCCACTGGTCCTGCCCAGCAGCCTTGTGAAGGTGCAGGAGGACCTGTCAGATAGTCTCTTTAATATTTGCTGCTGTTAGATCCAATCAGAAGATACACGACAGTTCAGTAAATATTTACATGGGTGAACATTTGTATTTCAAGATATATAAGGATTAAAAAATGATGCCATTTAAAAATCCAGAGACCTTACCATGGTCTGTAAGGCCCAGCATTGTCTGGCTTCCCCAGACTGGCTTACATCCTAAGTGTCATCTCCTGTCTCCTCTGCCTCTTCATCGTGCTTTAGCCACACTGACTTCTTCCTTTTTGTTTCTTGAACATGCCAAACTTGTTCTTTTCTCAGTTTTACATCTTGCTGTTTCCACCACCTAGAGTATTCCCCCTCTAGCTTGGCACATCTCACTCAGGTCAATGTTACCTTCCCAGAGAGCCTTTTCTGACTGCTCTAACTAGAGACTCCCTTTTCTTCTGATTACTTTCTGGGCACCTTAATGCTGTTTTATTTTCTCCTTTTTCTTAGTATCTGAAATTAACATGTATATTTGTTCCTGTTTATTTCTTGTCTTATTCCACTAGAATGTAAATTCTGTGAGGGTAAGGGTATTGTATAGTGAGGTCATTCTTGTTCTGTAAGATTCAAACAATAGTGGAAAAGTTGGACTCCTCATACATTTCTGGTGGAAATGTAAACTGATGCAGTCACTTTGGAAAACAGTTTGGCAGTTCCTTGAAAATGTTAAATGCTGAGTTTACCTATGACCCAGCAGTTTCACTCCTAGATATACACCCAAGAGAAATCAAAACATATGTTCACACAAAAACTTGTACGTAAATGTTTATAGGAGCATTATTTATAAGCAGAAAGTGGAAACAACCCAAATGTTTATCAGCTGATGCATAAATGAATAGAATGTGGTGTATCCGTACAATCAAATATTATTTGGCAGTAAAAAGAAACGAAGTACTGATATATACCACAACATGGGTGAATCTCAACAGCATTCTGCTAAGTGAAAGAAACCAGGCTCAAAAGACCACATTTTTTATGATTCCATTTATATGAAATGCCCAGAATGCACATCTATAGAGAAAGAGGATCAATATGGTTGCCTAGGATTGGGAGGGAGTGGAGCACAAGGGGATGGGAAGTGACTACTAATGTAAGTGCAAAAGTTTCTTTTTAAGGTGATTAAAATGCCCTAAAATTAGGTTATGATGACGGTTGCACAACTCTGTAAATATGAAAAAAAAAACCCACTAAATTCTGATCTTTGTATGGGTGAACTTTATGGTATGTAATCTATATCTCAGAAAACCTGTTTAAAAAAGATCGAAGCAATTAAAAGTGTATAGAATGTTTTGTCTAAATTTTACATTTGTCATTTGTATGTTAAATATATAAAATAATAAAGGAATGATGTAACACTGCAGCTCTGGCTCCTAGATAGTCCGGGAAGGTAGCAGGAACTCAGTAAATAACTGATGAAGGAGGTTAAAGTACACAGATAATTAGGATACGGTGCATAGTGTGGTAAATGCTTGGAGGAGACTAAGCCAAGGGTTACACGAGTTTGAAGGTCTCTAAGATATCACATCTCAATTTGTGTGAAAGTAATGGGGAAAGTCCTCTGGGAGGCAACATTTGAGATGGACTTGGAAGGCTGGTTAGGCTTTTGCTGGTGAGGATGCTGTTGTGGGAGGCAAGGCGGTAAGAAGGAAGCAGGTAGAAGCAGAGGACCGATAACGGTTACTGGCACATTTTGGCTGAGCTGAGATTACCGGTAGCTTAGAGATGGGCCAGTAGTGATTGTACTAGTACTAGTATAGTAGAAGGCTGCAAAAATAGGTTAGTCTGTAGCAGACAGTGTCGGTGCTGGCAGATGTCCTATGGTGTCTTATCACCACCCACCCCCCAACCCCTAGCATGCTTCTGATGGCTCCCACTTGGGAGGAGCTGTACCCCTCCCTGCAGAGACCTGGAAGTACCTGGGGGCTTATCCCCCTTCCCACAGCAGCTCTTAACCCAAGACTGTCCAGTCAGGGGGATATCTTCGGAGCAGAAACTGCGACTTACCCCGCACTGTATCGTCAGCACTTGGAGCAGTGCTTGGCACACAGTGAGCATTCAGAAAATATTTGAATGAATGAATAAATGATAAACAGGAAGTTGTAAGGTATATTCAGAGTGAAGATGATTTTGCAAAGCCCCTTGATTCCTGCAGAGCATTAAGATAGGAGACTTTGGAAGGTCCTGATTGTGTAGATCCTTAAATTTGGGAATAAGGAGTTTACTGAGCCAGGAGAAGAATTTCTGGTAATAGGGTAAGTGTTTTAATGAAATTAATTTGTCACTAGTGTGCAGGATGAACTGGGGGATGGAAGGACTGTGTTTGTAGGGTCCACCTTGACCAGGGTTGGGGGTTCTTGCAGTACAGTAATAATCTAACAGCTCTCCTTGCCTCTAGTAGCTCCCTAAATAGGGTGGTAGCAGCAGAATAGAAAGGATTGGATAGAAGAGGTACCTTGAAGGAAAAGTTCAAGATGTTAGGAAGTAAGTACCCCTCAAAGAACTAGGGAAGTTTTGAAGCATAGATTTATTTATTTATTTAATTTTAATTTTAATTTTAATTTTAATTTTTTTTTTTTTTTTTGGAGAGGACAGACAATTTTCCTCCTAGGGTTGATCAGACAGTAAATTATTATCACCCACTTGTGAGTGTATGTGCATGTTTAATTTGTTCTTTTTTTCTCTTTTCTTTTTATTGTTTTATGTTTGTGTGTCTTTTTGAACACTGAAATTGTTCACTGAATTCTGAGTGAAGACTATGAGACTGCCACCCTGTGGGCAATATAACTGTACTAAAGTTCTCAAGAATTATAATAAAACTTCATTCATTTGAAACCTACTATTGTGATTGTGATTGTGGTTCTTCCACGTTGGTATATGTGATTATGCTCATTAAACAGAAAATTGAAATTAGTTTGTTTCCTGAACTGTATCTCAGGCTTTTAAATAAATGGAATCTAAAATACAATTAATGCTTCAAAATATTGCGAAGAAACTCATGAATGCTTTTTAGATGGCATGCTTCTTTCTCTAGAAATTGCATATCAAAGAGGGTGTTTTTAAAAACATTGTGGCACGTATGCCTGTGGTAAAATGGTATTTTTTTCTTCTACTTCTTTTAACCCTGTTTTATAGTATGTATGATACTGTCCTTGAGAGTTGTATTTCTTAACAATTCTTTCTTCACTTTTTTCCCCTTAAGTGAAAATGGCCTTTCCTTCCCATTTTTGGTAAGGTTGGATTTTATTGTTAGAAATTCTCCATGCTTTGGTGAACTGCCTTAATTGTATTTATGTAAATAATTTGGATTTTATTGTTATTTATTTAGAAGGGCAGTCTGCTCACAAATTCAACTGGTAAACGAGCTGGAATAAAAATGAAATGGTGGTTATGAAAGAATTGTTTGCTCTCTGCAACTCAGGAAATGGTTCTGCCTAGAACTCTGCAAAATAAAACTTTCCCAGCAGATGAGCCTGATGTTGTAAATGACTTACACGCTTGTTTTCCCTGAAGTGTCTGGAGGGGTGGGGTAGCTTAAAATTTGTGTTAGCAGTAAAGCAGAAGTGGGCTGAAGCCTCATTCTGAGGTTGCAGTCATGTGTTCTGTCTGAATGTGATATCCAGGCTGAGGAAGGGAATAGATGACACATCAACTGAACCCCTTCCCCCTCACGTTACCTGATACTTCACTTCAGGGACCTTACACTTTGATAATGGAGAGATTTTCAAATATGATGTTCATGATTTTAAGTATTCAGATATTTCTCTGAGTTAGTTTTTCTCAAAACTGTAGCATGACAAACATGATGATATACTTCTAGTGTTTGGTTTTATTTAACATTTTCATGGTAAATAGATGGGATTGTGGTTGACTTTTCTAAACTTTTTTTTGCTACATGTATACCTTATATTCTACAGTTGATGTATACTGTGTAATTTTAAGTGAAGTGGACTATGAATGGTGAAAATGCAAATATTCATCTAGGTCCACTAGGTACATTGCCATATAAAAAACAGTATTATTTAAGGAAAGTAACTTTCAAAGTACTTCATGGTCTGTTTGCTCCTTTCTTAAGTATTGAGATAAAGAGCCAATAAAGATGGAGATACATTTGTGTTTTCTAACCTTCTTTGACGATTTCATTATCATATCGTTTTAAAACTATAAGTGACATTGACTTTATATAAAGAAACTTTTAGCTTAATATTTAGCCTACACTTAAGAAACAATCACACAGTATCTGCCTTTTAATTCTAGAATGGTGATTGCTTTAGGGTTAATGATAGCATTCTGTTTTACTTTTTACACATGGGTTCACTTTATCAACTGTAAATATAAAACATTTTGTTCTTTGAAAAATAATTCCAGCATAGATGACTTGAATTTTGATAAAGCTATGACCACTGTTTCCTAAGTCTTGTGTATGTGTTGGGTGTGTATGTACAAATTTTAAAAGATCTTTTAATTTTTGAATGCAAACTATTCACTGTTAAATAGATACTTTTCATTTGAAACTTCTTTTTTGCTTTACTTTCAGTCTCTGGGAATGTACTTAGCTAGTGACTTCTAGATCCAGAAATAGTCTTTAGATAGTCTTAAATCTTTCTTTGTAACTTAATCTTTTAATTTAGTTAAAGTTTCTTTTGGATTCAAAATCCCAAGACAACAGTGCATTTCTGATTCAGGCTGTGTTATATTGCTTTTTGTGAAACTTTTTATCTGTTTCCAGATTTCATTAAACATTTAATTCAAGCTTTTAAGGTTGTAATGGGATTTGCTTTCCTAACGTCTGTGTGTATCACTGATACCCTCTTATGCCAAGGGACCCAGATGACCCTGTTAACTGGGAAGGATGGGGCCCTGCCATTTAGTCACCCACTGAGCAGGGCAGGCACTGACCCAGTTGCAGAGCTGAAGTAGAAAGGAAAGAATCGTCCTAGCACATGATGGCAGGTAGGGGAGAAGGGAAGTATCCAGATTGTAAGGCAGAAGGTAGGCTTAAGGAATTCAAAACTTTAAGCAGGCAGATGGCATCAGGAAATTTCAGATATGAGTGGGAATGTCTTTCCTTTATTTGTTCTCTCTAGGGTTGTTTTTTTTTTTGTTTTGTTTTGGCTTTGGGTTTTTTTGTCATTTCACATGAACCACAATTTTATTGTCCCTTAAAGTCCTGCTTTGAAAGACTGTTTCTTCTTTGCCATTTTCAGTACCTTCTAGAATTGTCTTTTGCTAGTTCATGGACCATATTTTAAGAGGGTTTTTTAACCACATGTTTGTAGGAAAAAGAAAGCACTTACAAACAAAAGCAAATCTGCCACCTCACACTCATTAGAATGGCTGCTATCAACAAAACAAGACAAAAACCGGTGTTGGTGAGAATGTGGAGACAGGGGAGCCCTTGTGTACTATTCATGGGAATGTAAAATGGTACAGCCACTATGGAAAACAGTATGGCAGTTCCTCAAAAAATTAGAAATCATTACCATATGATCTAGCAATTGCATTTCTAGCTATATACCTCAAAGAATTAAAAGCAGAGTCTCAAAGAGATTGTATATCCATGTTCATAGCAGCATTATTCACAGTAGTGAAAAGGTGAAAGTAACCCAAGTGTCCATCAATGGATAAATGAAGAAACAAAATAGAGTGGAATATTTTTCAGCCTTAAAAAAGAGAGAAATTTTGACACTTGGTACAATATGAATGAACCTGGAGGGCATCATACTAAGTGAAATAAACCAGTTACAAAAAGACAAATACTGCATGGTTCTACTTAACATTTGCTTCCTAGGATGGTCAGAATCATAGAGACAGAAGTAGAATGGTGACTGCTGGGGGCTGGAGGGGAGGGAATGGGGAGTTGTTTAATGGGTATAGTGTTTCAGTTTTGCAAGGGGAAACAGATTCTGGAGATTGGTTGCACAGCAGTATGACTGTACTTACTACCACTGGACTATCCACTTTAAGTGGTTAAGGTGGTAAAACTTAACATATTTTGCTACAGTTTTTTTTACAGAGACAAACCTGAATTTATATGTGGATATGCAGATTGTAAGGGAGTAAAAAGAATCTGTGATGAGACTGAAGTTACTAATTCAGTCAGTATTCAGGTGCTAGGTGCTCAGGATGTAACAATGAGAAAAGCAGGTAAGGTCCTTGGGAAGCTTACGTCTTAGTGGGAGAGACAGACGTTGATTGAACAAATAAAAAGTGCATTTGAGTGTTATATGTGGAACAGGGAGACCCCTAGCAGAGTAGGTAGAAAGGGCCATATTGAAAAGGTTTCCCCAAGATAGTGACATTTAAATAGGATTTGTAAGGATGAGGAAGCATTGGCTAGGAGAAAGGGGAAAATGCAAAGTGATGGGAGGCTGAGGGAGTAGCATTTTGGAAATATTCCAAAGAAGGAAAGAAAAGGTACACTGTGGGAAATGGAAGAAGGCCCTAGGGCTGTAATGTAGTGAAATGTGTTGGGAGGTGAGGATGGCAAGTATCAGATCATATAAGGCATTGTAGGTCATGTTAAGGATTTTGAATTTTATCTTAAACAGGATGAGCACACGTTTTCAGCTAGGGAGTATGGAGATGGAATGGAGTGGAAGTAAGTTGAAAAAATATATATCTTTTTGTTCAGTGTGGCCTTTAAATACAAATTACCTACTGAATCTGGTGCTTGAAAGTCAGAGAGAAAAATGGTTCAATTATATCTATTCAGATGATGTATCGATTGCCAATGTGGTCTGTTAATATGGTAAAATGTACTTAAAAGGTAAGTTTAAGGAAATTATCAAAGGTAATTGAGCAGAGGTGATTTTCACCTTTATACTCTGAGTTGGCAGTTGAAACCCTAGAAGTGGATGAGTTTGCCCAGGGAGAGTCAAGTGAGAAGAGGGTTTTCAACAGAACTTTTAGGATGTCTGGCATTCAGTGGTGAGATAGAGGAGGTGGGGCAGAGAAGACTGCAGAAAAGTAGTGTGGAATTGGGGGAAAACCAGGAAAGAGCATTTATTAGGTCTAACAAAATAAATTCTGAAAGTGTTCATTGGTTTAGCCCTGAGTGGTAGTTGACTTTAGTCAGAACAGATTTAATGGCATAGTAGAGGCAGGATTAGATTAGACTAGATTAGAATGAGTCCAAGAAGAAGTGGGAAATGAGGAATTGGAGCATAGACAAATCTTTGAGGAAGGTTGGCTGTGAAGGGCATGAGAAAGGATGGTAGATCCAGTGGGGAGGGTGTGACAATTGGGTATTGAATCGTGGAGTTTGTCTTTTGTTTTGTTTTGTTTTTTAAGGAAAAGCTTGAATTTGAAAAATATCTTCTTTAAATGTATGAAATATATGAAAACTATATTACACACCTTGCTGATTCCCTAAGTAGGATCTACTGAATACAAATATGATCCCACTGACTTAATCTAGATATGGTATTCTGGGACTGTGTACACACAGGTGCAGTCAGGCCTGTTGAGGTACAAAGGTCTGATTGTCGCTATGCTAATTTCTGGTCACCTGAGCAGTAAAAAATAGGGAATCCTGGGTCCACTTAAGCCCTACTAACTTGAATCCTTGGTATAGGACTCAGGTTGTGTGCGTGTGTGTGTGTGTGCGCACGCGCGCACATGCACTGTGTGTGTATGTCCAGATGATTCTCATGCATCTGTCGTACGGACTGGTTTTGGAGAATCATTGTCCCAAGAATGTTCCACTTTGTGAAGTCTTCTGAGGGCTTTTTAATAGCTCTGTCATGAGGATTAAGTGAGATATGTATGCCAAGCACTTAGCAAGGAAAGATTTTCAAAGTTTTGTATGATTGGGGTAGTGGTAAAGGTTTTTTGTTTTTTAGGATGAAACCAGTTTGATCTTTTCTCCTAGTTGTAAAAGTGACACATGTTCAGTATAAGAACTTCTCAAGCCCCTTTTCCTACTTCATCCCTCCCTGAACCAAGAGAGCCCTGGCGCTTCCTCCTGCCGCCTTGCCTTTGTTTGCTCCTACAACTTCCTCTGCTGATAGTATTCTTTTTCACAACTGCCTGCTGCCTTTATCATTCAGGTCTCAAAGCAGCTGTCACATTTTCAGGGAGGCCTTCCCTACCTAAACTAGGTTTTCTTGGTCACCCTTTCTGTCTCTTTGTTGATTTCCTTCATAGGTGATCAAGGACTGTGTCTGAATTGTTTACCTGAGATCCTGAGTCTACAGTGCCAGGCACATAGAAGCTACTTAAATACCGAATAACACAGGCGAATAATACATATCATAACAATTTTACTAACCAGCATTAAGGACTATAAACTTTCACTTGATCAATACCTCAGATATTGAAATGTGGACCACACATGTATATACAGATGTCCATTGTGCAGTGATACATACTGTTTTCTACCTTGCATACTGCAGTTAGATATATTCTGGAGAGTTTTCCATAGCTTTACCATTTTGTATAGATAATCATTCTTAATAGCGGAATAATATGGCTATTATGAGATATGGTTTCTGTAACATCTGATTTAAATAATAGTTTGTGTTCAGCTTTTTACTGTTTTGAACAGTGGTACTGAATTTTTCTTTGCATGTATATTTGTTCTGTTAGAATAAATTACAGGACTGAAAAGATACATAAAGGCCTTTTGGTTGTGAAATTGCCTCCTGGAATATTCTTTTATGCTCGTGAATAGAGTGCGAGACCATTTATTTCCCCTTTACCTTCTCTAATCATTTTACTCTTTGCTGTCTTAATAGGTAAAAAGCGGTATTGTTTTTCTGCTCAGAGGCTGTGAGAAAGAACATCTTTGAACATCTTATCTTCTCTCATGTTTGGCCATGTTTTGTAAAGTGCCTATTCATGCCCAGTGCCCATTTTTCTATTTCTCTGTTTGGTTCCATTAATAATAGTTTTTCTCTTTCCTCCCACATTTTATTATGAAAGTTTTCAAGCATACAGCAAAGCTGAAATTTTACAATGAACACTCATAAACCAGCCATCTAGACTTTACCATGAACATTTTACAATATTTGCTTTAGCACACATTTGTCCTTCCAGGGAAAAGTAAATTGCAGCCAAGTAAATTGCAAGCGTTAGTACATTTCCATCTAAATTCTTTAGCATGTTTCAGTATTTGTTTACTTTTTTTTTCTTTTGAGGTAAAACTTACGTCAAATTAAATTCATGAATCTTTTTTACTTTAAACATTTTATTTTAACTTAAAACAGAATTCTAAAGTTCAAAGTATTTATGAGGTTTTAAAAGTTTGAGATGTTATAGAAAGGGTGTAGGATTCTAGAAGGAGAATGGTTTCAAATCACTGCTTTAAATGAGCAAGTTATAATTTTTGAGCAACTGTATGTGTCACTTACATTATAATATATATTGCTTATATTATGATATATTATTATTTTTATGGTTCTGTGGGTTGACTGGGTGATTCTTTAGAGCTGACTCAGCGGGGGCTGGATACATATTGTAGGGTGGCTTCACTCACACAACTGGGGCCTCTTTGTGTGGCTCTCATACTCTCATGATGGCAGAAGGGATCCCAGCAGCAAGAGAGGGTAAGCCCCTGTGTGCCTAAACTTTTCAAGCCTCTGCTTGTGTTTTATTTGTTATTAATCCATTGGCCACAGCAAATCACTTGCCCAACTCTTGTTTTAAGCGATGGAAAAGGAGACTCCGCCTTCTAACGGGAGAAGAGGCAGTCAGCCATGTGTCACACAGAGGAGTATGAACAAATTAATAGCTGTTACTGCAGCAGTTTACCACAGGAGGTAAAGCGTTAGCTACCTGGGTATCTAGCAGGAAAGCTTCCTAAGCAGTGAGAACAGGCTGTGCAAAGACCTGGAGGGAAGAATGCTTGATGTGTTCTTGGGATAGCAAGGAGAGGTCAGTGTGCCTAGAAGACGGAGAGCAAGCAGGAAGTAGGAAGACGCTGGGGTTGGGTAAGGTCTTGCAGTCCTTATAAGCAGTTTCAAAGACATTTTTTGTGTGTGTGAAAAGAGGAGCTATAGGAGGATTTTGAAGCAGGAGTGTGATATGGTCTGACTTCCCTTCTTAAATGGATTACTTCTGATTGCTGCTTTGAGAGTGGACTGTAGATAGAGAAGAATAGAAACAGGAAGGCTACTTAGATGACCGCAATGATGCAGGTAAAAGATGACAGTGGCTTGAAACATGATGGGAACAATGAAGTTGAGTGGTGATAGGGGTCTATATATGCTTAGAAGATAAACCAACAGGGTTTCCTGACAGCTTGGGTATGTATATGTCAGACAAGAGCCAAAGTTTTTTGGTCTGAGCGCCTGGAAGTATTGAATAGCCACCAAGATGACTGGGTAGAGTAGGTTTTGGAGGGAAGATCAGGAATTCAGGTTTGGATATGTTAAGTCTGAGAAAATGATCAGACATTGGAATGGAGTTGTCAAGTTGGATAGAAGAATCTGTGGTACAGAAGTGAGACTAGGAGATAGAAATTTGAGAATGTTAAAATACTTAGAGCATCATATAGGTCCAAGAAATAGTTTCTGAAATGATGGTAGATCTAAAATACTTTTAAATTTTAAAGTTTCACTTGTACCAGTGATATGATTTCAAGTAGGAAGAAGAGCAGCAGAGCAGTTTGGCTGTAGCTGAAATGTGTCTTTTGTGTTGATAATAAATTAGGAATTCAAAGAAGTCATTAATTGTTCATCTGTATGGTGTTATGAAACATGAATAAGTAAAGCCTATAGTCTAAATATCTTATTTGAACATTCCTTTTTATTGAACTGTTTACGGGCTTGCTTCTAATTGAAGAAGTTTATAGACAAGAAGCCTTGTAAGTAAAAGCCTGAAAGGGACAGAGACCATATGTTGAAAGGGCCACAACTGGATAATCGGTCCTAATCTAGTGGGAGTTTTCTTCTTTGTTCTTTCCTCTCTCTGTCTCTAGTTTTATTTGTGATCTGTTAACATGATGAGATGTTCAGGTGTAAGCACTGGGACTAATCCAGAAGCTGTTCTCTGTTAACAAATGCTCTGGGCTTGATCCTTAAACAGGGCTGCCAGACCCAGCCTGACCAGCCTATTCATAGGAATTGGACTGTTCAGGAAAGTTAGAAAGGGGCCTTGCATTTTGTGTAATTTAGCCTTACAGAAATGACCTGAGAATGGCTTGGATTGCGTGGAAGAGAAAAAAGCAGATTTATCATTGAGTCAATATTTAGTTGAACTTCCAAATGTTTTCATTCAGCAAATATTTATTAAACAACTATTGTGGGCCAGGAACGCTATCTGGCAGCAATAAATGACCAATGAGACATGTAAATAAATGGTAAAAAAAAAAAAAGATAAAACCACAAAACATAAGAAGACTGTCTTCACCAGATATTCCAGCAGAGATGGCAGGAGGAATTATGAAGGAAGTCAGTTCACTTTTGGGTCTCCCAAACCTAGAGCATGTTGCATATTGTAGGACTGCATAAATATATGTATGAATGGGTAAACAGTGTGGTTCATTTATCTGTTTGATCACTCACAAAATACTGTGGGAGCACAAAGGAGGAAGTGACCAGTTCTTTTTAATGGTGGAGGAGAGAAGGGCTTTGCAGGAGATTCACCAGATGGGGAAGGCCAGCAAATGTGGTGTGAGAAAGCATGACATACTCCAGATTAATAAATTGAGCAAAGCTAGATTGTGGAGTGGATGTTGGAAGGTTTGGAATGGTCACAGGTGAGGCTGTAATAAGGTAGACCAAAGTCAAGTTGCAAAAATATCTTGTATTGGAATTTGTTCTGTGGGTACTGGTAGGCCATTGAAGTTTTTTTCCTAATAGGAATAGAGGTAGAATTTATGAGAAATTCCTTTAAAAAAGATTTCATTCTTGAGTTGGGGAATCAGATGTGCAAATTTGTGTAGCCATCACCATAATCAGAATATAGAACAATTCCATCACCCCTCAGAACTCCCTCATGCTGTCTCTACAGTTGATCACACCCTCCCCCGACCCACACCCCTACAAGTACTGACCTGTTCTCCATCATTACAGTCTTGTCTCTTCGACATGTCATATAAATGGGATCATACGGCCATTGACAATAGCTTCTTTCACTCACCATAATGCTTTTTAAGAGTCATACAAGTTGTGTTCGTCGGTAATTTCATTTTATTGCCAAGGATAGATAGTACTATTAGTATGTTTGTTTATCCTCCCCTTTTTTGATAGGTGTTTGAGAATACATTATGTGTCCTGGCACTATAATAAGCAATTTAGGTCAGTTTTTGTGGATTTGCATAGCTAGTTGCTAATGATAGTTTCTTCATTTCCCTATTTTGACCAGCAGTGTAATTAAGAGAAATTGAAGTTCTTATTTCTGGAACATATCCTAAAATTCCTCTGCTTTTCTCTTTATATGTGGTTCTTCCTTTTATTAAAGCACAAGAATAATAGCTAAGTAGTTTTCGTTTTCCTTTTTGCTGGGTTTTAATCTTTGGGGCTAAGCATTCTGTGGTTCAGGCCCACAGCAAAAAGTCAAGCCAAGTAGTAAGTCATCAACCTACAGGCAATGATGAATTTCCATTGAGTGCATTTATTTATGAGAAAACCATAATACTAATAATCTCTTTATTAATCTGCTTTTAAATAGAGCCTTTAATTTGTTTTATAGATAAATAATAAATATCAAATAAAATAGATAGTCTAAATCAGGCTAGTTTAAAATAAGAGGCTTGTCTTTTTTTCAGAGCATGGAGTTTTGGTGTATTTTAAGATTAACTTTTTTGGACTTGTGCTAAAAGTCCATTTGCTTAAATAGTCTACTGCTATAAGATAAAGAAATGTTTCTAGAATATTAATATAGGTTTTCTCTTTTTTTAAACCTTTAATTAGTAAAGTATAAGAAGTATAATTGAATTTTTGGAAGACTTTATAAAATTTCCAAGTTGTTATGAATATCTGAAGTTTTTACATACTGCTTTCAATAAACTATATAAAAATTTGATGAGACTTCTTTTTTAAATGTAGCCTTAATGTGATTTTTGTTCTCAGTTCCTAAAACACTATTCATAGGCCTTGGGGAGGCTACAGAATAATGAAGTGTTAGAACTAAAATGGGTGTTCAAAATTACCAGATATCTAGACTCTCCCAGTATTGTACAAAAAAAAAAAAAAAAAAAAAAAAAAAAGGAAACTGAAATCCCTTAATAGTATGAAGTCACTTGTTCACAGTCACAGTTGGTTGTAGAAGCTGCATGATACAGTTCTTGCCCTTAAGTGGGTAACTGGTTTATCAGTGTAGACACAGACTTGTGCAAAATTAAGTTTAATACAAAATGGGATATTCTGGGTCATATAAAAGGCACTGCTTTTCTTAAACAGTAGTACCCCTCACTCATCTTTTCTTGATCCCTTAGCAACAAAATTATTTTTTATCTTTAGTTTCTCACATCTCATTCTCCCATAAATTCTCTCTCATCAGATGTTTAGCTTGTTTTTTTTTTCTGCCCCTACCACACCATGAAAACTCTTTTTCAAAATCAACAGTGATGTCTATGTTGCTAAGTTAACTGTCATTTTCCTCTCAGACCTCATTTTGTTGACCTGTCATCATCATTTGGCACATTCCTTCCTCCTGCAAATACCTTTACTCAAATTTCAGGATGGTACCACATTTGCTTTATTTTCCTGCTGCATTTTTGGGTACTCCTTTTCAGCCTTCTGCCTCATCTTCCATACTTCTAAATATTGGAGTATCCCAAAAGCCTATCATTGTTACCTTTTATGTCAGTAGCTTTAATATCATATGTATGTTAATGACTCCCAAATTTATATAACTAACCCAGATGGGACTTAAGGACTGTGTATTCAACTCCAGGACAATATACTCAGTTTGACTTCTTTATTTGGATAGCAAACAAACATCTCAAACTCAGCGTGTTCAATAACTCCCCCTACCCCAAACCATTATTATCTACAATCTTTCCTCTTGCAGTTTTGGCAACTGCAGTTTTCTAGTCATCAAAAATGGAGTTTTGAAGCCTTCTTCTCCCCCACAATCCATTTGCTATCCATTAAAAAAATCTTGTTGGATATTCTTCAAAAACATACCCATAATTTAATCATATCTTCCTCTTCTGCTGCCTCCTTTGTCTAAGCCGTTATCATCTTTTCTGAGTTATTGCATAAGCTTCTTCTTGCTTCCATCCCTACCCTTCTGTAGGCATTTTTCAACACAGCAGTCAAATCTTAGGACCCAGCTACTCAGCACTCCCCAGCTAAAATCTCTAAATGGTGGGACTCTGTTGTTTCTAGTACTTTTCCTCCTCCTGTTACTCTCCTCCTTGTTTTCTCCACTTGAACCACGCTGGCCTCCTTGCTTTCCTAGGACATATCAGGCAAGCTCCCTGTTAGAGTCTTTGCAAGGCTTTTTCTACCTGGAATGTTTTTCCTTAGATATGTCTTCATGGCTAGAGGTCTTTATTCAAAAGTGACCTAGCAAGAGGAAATCTTCCCCAGCTAGTCTGTCTAAATTGTCACATTCTTCTCAGTGCTATTTTATATTTTCTTCTTTGTCCTTATCACTAACATACCATATATTTTATTTGTATCTTTTATTTATAATCAACATATATATATATATTTAGTTCATAACATTTCTCTCTTTCTAGCTAGAATGTAAGCACCATGAGAGTAGGGATCATTTATGAGCAATGTATCTTTCTTTACTGAATGTATTTTCTTATTTACTTGTAACAAGAGTCTAGAACAGTGCCTAGCACATAGTTGGTGCTCAGTGAATATTTGCCAAATAAGTGAGTGCCTAGGAGTCCCTCAGATCTGTTACAAACTTGACATCAGTCAAGTCGCTTCTCTCCATAGACCTCCTTTCCCTATTTTTAAAATGAGATTTGATTGCATTGATTTTTTAGTTTTTCTTAAAACACTGAAGACTTAAATGTATATAGTATCAAGATTCCTTGAGGATTTTTTATAAGACTTCAACTGCTTAACAAAAAATTTTAAAAACCACTGGACTGAATAGAGGATCTCTAAGTTCCCTTTCGGCTGTATGGCCAGTTCTTGTAATAGTAATTGTAAGTGGGGTTTTTAGGCGGAGCCCTCATGCAGAGAAGGCATTTGAACTGAGACTATGAAGGATGAATGAGTGGATAGAGATAAGGGAAAGGGTAGGAAATAAGGTAAGTGCTTTCCAAGCCCAGGGAATGAATGGAGCAATCCAGAAGTTTTCAGTAAGGCTGGAGGGTGTGTATGTACAAGAGAGAGAGAGAAACAGACAGTGGGGATAGTTAGAGAGTGGGGAAGACAGGGCTGGAAACAGGTGAATCGAGGTCTACCCCATTACTACTGAGCTTGTTTCTGGGAGTAGGCATGTGTCTTCAATAAGCTTCTCTAGGTAATTCAGAGGTGCATCCCTGGTTACAATCTACTGAAGTAAAAGATAATACTGTCTTTAATATTGAATTCTGAATTGTAAGAGAGAGAATTCCATGACTATATGAAACTTTAATTTCAGTTACCTTGTTACCTGGGAGCATCATAAAGAATATAATTGTACAATCAATTCTTGGTTATTTTTGACATGAAGGGAAAGTCTAACACCTAAAATAACAACCAGCAATAAAATTTTGTAACAAGTTATTTACATGAATTCAGCTATATCCGATCTTGGGCCAAATCAAACAACCTAAGTGTCCATCAGTGGATGAAGGGATAAGGAAGATGTGTATATATACAGTGGAATGTTACTCAATCATAAAAAAAGAAATAATACCATTTTGACAACATGGGTGGACATTTAGGGTATTATGCCAAGTGAAATAAGTCAGACAGAAAGACAAATACTATATGATTTCACTTGTATGTGGAAAGTAAAAAACAAAACAAATGAGTAAACAAAGCAAAACCAGAGTTATAGATACAGAGAACAGATGGGTGGTTGCTAGAGGGGAAGGGGTTGGGGTGAAATGGGTGAAGGAGGTCAAGAAGTACAAACTTTCAGGGGTTAAGTTTAGCTTAGTGGGTAGAGCACATGCTTAGCGTGCACAAGGTCCTGGGTTTGATTCCAATATCTCCATTTAAAAAAGTATACACTTCCAGTTACAAAATAATTAAGTGGTGGGGATGTGATATATGGCATGATATAATTACTACTGCTGTATTGCATAATAAAATTATTGGTCAGTTATACCTCAGTTTAAAAAGAAATCACTGGTGAAATCTTGTCTGTTAAAAAAAAATTCAATGTGGACAACAAAACCACAACTGACTGCTAAACAACCATTGAAAAAAAGACTGGAGCCTAGCAAAAAAGATCTTCTTCAACTGGAAACATAAAGAGGGAACCAGAGCGGGATAGTAGAAGGGGCATGCTCGTGATATAATTAGGCCCATACCCGCCAGGTGGGCAATCCACAAGCTGAAGAATAATTAAGTCTCAGAGGCCCTCCAGAGGAGTGAGAGCTCTGAGCCCCACATCTGGCTCCCCAGCCCAGGGTTCCGGCATTGGGAGGAAGAGGAGGAGACCCGAAGACATCTGGTTTTGAAGGCCAATGGAGCTTAGTACCAAGAGCCTCACAGGACTGGGGGAAACAGAGACTTCATTCACTTGGAAAGTATACATAGACTCTCACGTGTGCCAGATCCAAGGGCAGAGGCAGTGATTTCATAGAAACCTGGGCCAGACCTGCCTGCTGGTTTTGGAAGGTCTCCTGGGGACAAAGGGGATGGCTCTGGCTCACCCAGGGTTCATAAAAGCTGGTGGCGGACATTCTGGGAATGTTCATCTACATGAGCTTTCTTGGAGGCTGACATCTTGATTTGATCATTAGCACCAAGACCTAGCCCCACCCAACAGCCTCTAGGGAAGCCTCAGGCCAAACAACGTACAGGGTGGAAACACAGCCCTACCCATCGTCAGACTTCCTAAGCCACAGGTATCTGTCTCTAGACATAGCCCTCCCCACCAGAGTTCCAGGACCAAGCTTCACCCAGCAGTGGGCAGGAGCAGGCACCAGCTGCTTCTGCCAGGAAACCTGCATAAGCCTCTAGTCCGACCTCATCCACCAGGGGGCAGATACCAGAAATAAGAAAACAACAATCCAAAGCCTGTGGAAGGAATACATAAACACAGGCCAGACTCTACACTGGGACGGGCTGGACCCTGGCCCTTGGGTGACAAGAGAGGAGTGTACTGCTGGGATGCATGGGATGTTTCCCACAGGGGGCCACCTCTCCAAGGTAGAGAAACATAACTAACCTACCTAAAAATACAAATAGAAAGATAGCCAATATTGAGGTGGCAGAGGAATATCTCCCAGGCCAAGGCACAAGATAAAATCCTAGAAGAAGAAATTAGTGATGAGGAGATAGGTAATTTACCTGATAAAGAGCTTAAAGTAATGATGGTGAAGATGTTCAGAGAACTCAAGAGAAGTAGAGATGCACATAGTGAAGTTTTTAGCAAACAGTTGGAAGATATAAAGAATACCCAAACAGTTGAAGAATAAAATCACTAAAATGAATAACACACTAGAAGGAACCAAGAATAGACTAAATGAGGCAGAAGAATGGATCAATGAGCTAGAAGACACATTAGTGGAAATCACTACTGCAGAACAGAAAGAAGAATGAAAAGAAATGAGAATAGCTTAAGAGAACTCTGGAACAACATGAAGTACATTAATATTCACATTATAGGAGTCCCAGAAAGAGAAGAGAGAGAGAAAGGGTCTGAGAAAATTTTTGGAGAGAGAATAATCAAAAGCCTCCCTAACTTGGGAAAGGAAACAGTCACCCAAGTCCAGGAACTGCAGAGAGTTCGACATAGGATCAACCCAAAGAGGAACACACCAAGGCACATAGTCATCAAGTTGACAAAAATTAAGGATAAGGAGAAAATAGCAAGAGAAAAGCAACAAGTAACATTCAAGGGAACTCCCATAAGGTTATCAGCTGATTTTTCAGCAGAAACTCTACAGGCCAGAAAGGAGTGGCATGATATATTTAAAGTGATGAAAGGGGAAAACTTACAACCAAGAATACCCTATTCAGCAAGGCTCGCATTCAGATTTGATGGAGAAATTGTGCTTCACAGGTAAACAAAAGCTAAAAGAATTCAGCACCACCAAAATAGCTTTACAACAAACGTTAAAGGAACGTCTTTAGTCATCAAACCATAAGAAAAGAGAATAAAAAGAAGAAAGGAGGGGGAAAAAAGATCTACAAAAGATTGCTTTGGCAGTTTAGGGTCTTTTATGGTTCCATATAAATTTCGGAATTGTTTGTTCTAGTTCTGTGAAGAATGTTGTGAGTATTTTGACAGAGGTTGCATTGGATCGGTAGATTGCTTTGGGTATTATGGCCATTTTGATAATGTTGATTCTTCCAATCCAAGAGCACAAGGTATCTTTCCATTTCTTTGTATCATCTTCAACTTCCTTCATCAGTGTTTTACAGTTTTCAGAGTACAGGTAACCTCCTTGGTTAAGTTTATTTCTAGGTATTTTGTTGTTTCTGATGCAACAAATATTTACGCCAGTTACAAAATTCTGGTTTTTGAAATGAATAAAAAAAGTGAATGAAGGGCCGCAAATAGCAAAATACCCTTTCTTATGGGTGAGTTGTATTCCATTACATACATATGCTGCATCTTCTTTATCCATTCATCTATTGATGTGCACTTAGGATGCTTCCATATCTTGGCAATTGTAAATAATGTTGCTGTTAATAGCATGGTGTATTTATCTTTTTGAATCAATTCTTATTTTGTAGTTGGCTTTATTCCTTTGATAACTATGTAAGTTTAAAAAGCTAAAGCTCTAAACGTTCTTAGAAACAATGAACAGTACATATAGGTAAATTTTAAAAATATGTGCAGTATATTGTATATATGCATTTACTTGCAGTTTATTTTATATGTGCAAATTGTAACAATTCGACCTAATAAAACTGAAAAATGAAAAAAATTCAATTTGTAATAAAATCCTGATATGCTACAGTTTCTCCTCAAAGAACTGTTTTAGAAAAGTTACTCATTCACGTGTTTGAGTTTCTGCTATGTGTTGGGCCCTATCTTGGTGGGAGGAATAGTGAGCAAAACCAGACAAAGCCATGGCCCCTTTTTGCCTTTGGTATGCCTCTTAAAACACACAGACACTTGTCCAGGAGGACAGTTCTTATGGATGAGTCCTAGTAATCTGCAGAAGTGGGAAGGAGGCCTTAGTTTAACAAAGCTAGTGGTAGATAATAGAGAATTAACTGTGTTTTACATGTAAGCTCACATTTGGAAATGCTACGCATTGCTCAGAACCTGGGATTACGCTTTGAGAGATGTTAACATCAACAAAATTCTGTCCCACCAAACGATTTATAATACTGATTCTCAGTCTTAAAAATTTTATTTGTATATTTAAATAGTAGAGAAGAGTGATTTTGGTCATTTATCATGTTGATGGTTTGATCTTTTCGTCTTCCACCTCTGGATGGAAGCATGTTAGCTCTTGATCCAAAGGAAGATCCAAACCATGCCTTTTTTTAGCCCAGGTTTCCTAGGTATGAAAGTTAAGGCTGTTCTGTGTTTTCATGTGCTAGATGTCTTGAATTTGAGTTCAAGGAGATGATGTAAAAATAAAAGGGAAAAAGAGAGTGCAGTAAATTCTTTCCATTAGTTCTAAAGAAAGAGTCTTAACTTTAGTTGGCATTTAATAAATTCATTCAACTGAAATCTTTCTCAGCTAATTGTTCAAATATAAATGTTGGAAATTCCCCCAGACAGCCATGACAGCTTTATATTAAGGTATATATTGACTTGGAAGCATATCTAATTTGAGAAACAAACACACTTACAGTATGTACTGGTATACTGTATTTCCATAACATAACTTACATAAAAAGTTTGTCATCCTGAAGTATTGGATACTGGTTGCTTCTACTATGAAGCATAATAATAACAGTTAATGTTTATGAAGTGTTTACTAAATTCCTAGTACTGTATTAATCACTGTATTACACATGAGCTGGATTTCTTTTTGAAGTCAGGTTTATCGAGACACCGTTTATATACAGGGCAATTTGCCCTATTTAGTTACACAGTTCTGTGACTTTTGACAACATGTGCAGGTCATGTAACCTCTACCACAGTCACCACACAGGTTATTTCCATCACCCCAAACAGGTCCCATGTTCTTTGTAGCCAGCCCCCTCCTCTCATTGTCAGTCCCTTGCAATTACTGATTTGATTTCTGTCCTTTTTGTTTTGTCTTTTGCAGAATGTCATATAAGTGGAATCGCACAGTATATATTTTGAGCTTGGCTTATTTCACTTATCCAAATGCTTTTAGATTCATCCATGTTGTATCCTCTGTCAGAAGTGCGGAAGTTCATACCTTTTTATTGCTGATAGCATTCCATTGTATGGATATGCCACAATGTGTTTATCCATTCACCAGTTGATGGCCGTTTGGGTTTCCAGTATTTGGTGATAGTGAATGAAACTGCTATAAATACTTATGTAGAAGTTTTTTAGAAAAATAGTTACATATCTTCATTTCTCTTGGATAAATAACTAGGAATGGGATTGTATAAGTGTATGTTTAACTTTACAAGAAATTGCTAAACTGTTTTTCAAATAGGCTGTACCATTTGCATTCCCACCAACAATGTGTGAATTGTAGTTGCTCCATATCCTTACCAGCCCTTGGTATGGTTTTTTGTTTTTAAATTCACTCTAGTGGCGGGTAGTGGTACTGTGACTCTAATTTGCATTTCTCCATTGAGTAATGATGTTGAGATCTTTTCTGTGCTTAATTGCCATCTGTAGCTCTTCTTTGGTGAAGTTACCTGTTCAAATAGTTTGATCTTTTAAAAAACTGGTTTGTTTTCTTGTTTTTGAATTGCAAGAGATCTTTATGTATTCCAAATAGTAGTACATGAAGTGCTGTTAGCCTAAATTACAGATAAAGAAGTTAACGTACAGGATTGTTCAGTAATTGCCCAGGATTAGATAGGTAATAGGTTCCAGAGCTGGGATTTTGAGCCAAGCAGATTGACTGTAGAACCTGTGCTGAACTGTTTGCCTTTGTGTGTGTGTGTGTGTGTGTGTGTGTGTAAATTGATTTTTCAGGCCTGTGACTAGAAACAAGATCTAGTTCCTTTAGGTGGTAAAATAATGCTAATAGGGACACCCTTGACCAAGGAGGCAACATATTATAATACCAACTATGGATCACCTCTTTGGGAACAGCTGTTTGTTTCTGTTGAAGAGGGGTTATTCTTGTCACTTTATGGCTCTCTTCACTTCTGCATACTGGTGGCCAAAAGTACTTCTTTTAAATTACATTCCAAATATATGCCATTATCAAATAATGAGGTACTTTATATCAATGGATTTTCTCTTTAGCAGAAGCTTATCCTTTTATGTATCCATACTTCATAAAAAATTTTACAATTTGATGTTAGTCATTTTGTGTTTTAAAGCTGACTTCTAGGCACTTACTATATGGTGATATCCTCGGAGAGTATGTAGAATTTACTGAACTTTCAGAGTGACTTCAGATCCCAGTATTTTGAAACTGGTATTTGTAGCGTTAGAGGTTTTTAAAAAATCTCTCACTATCTACTCTGTCTCTTGTTTGTTCTGACATCATCCTTTCACTAGTTCCTCTTTTACCCCTTATAACTTCTAATTCTGATTCGCTGAAAGATAATTGGATTATTAGGCTTACGTGGATATTGTCTAAGATAAATACCAGCTCTGGGAAACGACTTGGGGGTTTTCCAGTGACCATCTCCTGTGACTGCTCAAAGGGCTTTTTTTCTTGGTGTGTGGATTCCAAATAATCATTCTGGATAAATGAGCTCTAAAACAAGTTAAATATGATATTTGACAGCAGAAAGAGTGATGTATTTTTAAGCATAATTTTTATTAATAACTTGTTAAATCATGAAGATTATTTTAGTAAAAAGATTGGTCAAGCAGTGTTCAGTAGCATGGAATAAATAGGCACTTAATGGGCAGAAAGTTGGTTCACAATCATTATGTTTTGTAGCAGTTTGTGAAGTTCCTGTCTAAGTCTGACAGCATGTCCTCTCAGCTGTGCCTCTAGTAAGGCAGAGTAATTACTTCCAAGTAATTAACTAAAGGGGGAAAACCTTGCTAAATCCTATTTACTTTTTGTAAAATATTAGGATGAAAGCTAGCTGGTGAGTTATGCTTCTTCATTTAAAGTACTTTTGGAAGTGCTTAATGCTTTCAAGCCATTTTGATCAATTTAAGCTCTTAGAATAAATACTCACCCAGGGGACAGGGTAAGTAGCTATAGTAACTACCATTTCAGCTGCCTGGCACCTTGTCTGATATTCGGTGATTTTGAGAGCAGAACTTTTTGAGAGAGGTATTGTCAAGCTGGCAATTCTATTCGAAATCATTTTGCTATCTTGGACTTTAATTCTTTTCCAATCTCGTTTGCCTTTTTGTTCTGTAAACCAGATTAACAATTCACACTTATTTTTCCCCTGAACTTTGAATTTTCTAGTGGATTTTATCTGTTTAATGAACTTATAAATCTGCATCTGGTATTGCAGTTTGCTAGCTTTTCCAGATTACATAGCAATATACCCCTTTTATATAAGGGTTAATGAATAGCCAGGTTAGACTCACCAGGCCATTGTTACATTAAAAGCCAGAAAGTTGGCTGTCTCCCTTCCATTCCCTCCCATTTTTTTTCTTTCATAATTTTATTTACTTGCTATATTAAAATAACTTTAAAAATTGAGGTTTTATTTTTTAAAACAACATACAGGTTTTTCATTTTGCTTCCTTGTAGATTCTGATTCTGTTTTATTGTTAATTTTAAATTATAGTAATTAGCCTGAGCTAAGTAATGGTTTAATCACAGTAGATCTTGCTCTGTGGCTCTACCTCTCTCCTTTTTCTGTACCTCTCCCCCGTTTTTACCTGTGGATTTACATGTTTGACCTAGCAGAGTAATTGGGTCCACGGCAACATGGGCGTGCCTCCCTTAGAAACACTCAGTTTCATGTATGACTCATAAGCTGAAGCACAGACACCACTTCCCCAATCTACAGGAGCCATTTTAACAGCATAAAACTTGCCGGATTGCTTTTTATTTTCAAGCCCAGAGGACAGCCTCTAAAGAGAACTCGAATATTTGAAGGTAACTCATTAAGATTTTGTGTGTTTGCTTCTGGCTGTTTCCTGAGCTGATAAACGGAGGGTGGTTCTTACCTGTTGAAGAACATGGCTGAATGTGTTCCTTAACTCTGAAAAAAAAACGTGTGTAGTCAGTCACATGCCTGATTGCACTTAACTTCTAGGGGAAACAAAGCATTCAAATTCTGGAAAGTTTTAGATTTTGTTGGTAAAGTATTTTTTTTATTTGTGTGATTCCTTCCCGCCCCCATATGACTTGAGAATAAAGGAGATTTTTCTTTCTTTCTTTCTTATACCACAAAGCAAACTAGGACAAATTTTAGTTTTAAAAAAAGTTAATTGTATTTGTGAGGGTAGCCTGTAAGTTACAATTAAGTAAACTGTATTATTCATGTATGATATGGATGTTAAGAAAGAAATTCAGGAGCGATGGTTTTGTTTTGGTATTTTAGTTAAGGGGAAGTTTTGGGACAGCTCAGTCATAGGTGTTGCTCATTCACTGTTCTGTCCTTTTTTTCTTTCCTTAAAATAAATGAAATTATACTAAACATTTAATTTTGAAAATGAAAGAGAAGTTTAAGTAAAATGAATGGATCATTTAGATAATAAGTAAAAGTGATTATTAAATAAAGAGGAAGAAAGGCTAGAATGATTCATTTACTGTTAGAAAAGAAATTGTATAATTCACACTGGAAACTTGTTCTGGGTAACAACTTCAGAAGCATAACTTGCTTCTGAGGACATATGTAGTATTTTGATTTCTGTAAAAAGAATAAGTAAAGAGTATTGCCCTGTCTGTACAGCTGTTCTTAAAATTCGCTTGTTCTGAGTGAAAAAAAAATAGTATCTTTTGTGAAAGAAAAAATTACTTAGTTTTTTTCCTGAAACCTTTCTCATCATTGAAATTAGATTTTGGCAAGTTCTGGTGCGCCTTGAAATTCTAGGCACTTTAAGAGGCTGGATGCAGTAGTTTATTTATTATTTATGATAAGTTATTTATGAAACTAAAATTTGAGTGAAAGTAAAATTTGAATATGCAGTGATTCCAAATAAAGTTTTTGGAAATAAAATTTGCCAGGTCATTTATTATTAACTGTAATGATATTTAGCTAGTTCTTCGGGAACTTGCTGTTAATAACTTTCTGAGTGCTTGAAGGCCTGTCAGATGAGGGGAAGATAGAAAAGCAGTCAGTTATTATTTCTTACTCTTTGAAAGGATTGTTCATATGATCAGATATCAGTTTTGTGGTGTTATCAGAAAGACACAGAAATTTTACCAGTTCAGCTCTGAACTATTTGCTATCACCTTTGTTTGCATATTGCTGGTTTAGTCAGCTTTTGAGTAAGCAGAGAGGGGCTGTATTTACTTCTAGTCTGTTCTGTGTGAAAAATCAAATGAAACTTTTTTGCCTTTTTTTTTTTTTTTTTTTTGAGTTTTTAAAGGCCAGTGATCCACGGAGAAAAATCAAGGGACACACAAATGAGCAAATAAGATTTTATTGACTAAGGAGAAGTAGAAGAATTTAGTTTCTTAAAATTAAGACACTTAAAATTAAGGCACAATTTAATAGCATAGATACTGGTCATATGTTTCTAGTTTCCTATTATGTAGAAATGACTGAGGTGGGGCTTCAAAGTGGAGGGAGGGGAAAAAAAAAATCATGGGAGCAAGGGAAGGCCAGTAAGACTTATTAGGTAGTCCTCTTCCCACGGCTTTCCTTTCATAAGGTTGACTATGAGTTTAAAGTGAGTCATTAGAATTAAGCTTAGAATTATTAATTTGAAGAACTTAGCATTAAAAAAGACTGAAGATCGTCCAGCTGCCTCACTTTTATAGATGAAGAAACAGTGGCCCATAGAGGTCCTGTGACTTACTCAAGGTTGTGCTGTGCTTGATGGCAGGCCTTTCAGCCTGGAGCTGCTCGCATTAGCCCACACACACCAACAAGTGATGCTTTGTTTGAAATGGTCTGTATTTCCTCAGGAGTAAATAAAACCTTAATTAAGTTGCTTGGTGATCATTTTGGTGATAAGGTATGACCAAATGAACTAACTAATGATTTTGAAAATGTGTTCAAACTAGTTCCCTTTTTCATATGACAGAGAAAGGATGAGGCTTTAATTTCTACAACAGCTTTTTTTACTATTAGAATTTTTCGTAGTTGAAGCATAGTGACATTGCTTGTTTAAGATGGGCCTGGGGAGATGGAAATATGAGGACTTGGGAATTTACTTTGAACTTCTAGATACAAAGACAGATTTATTTCTGCTTTAATTTTACTTTATATTCTTTTGGGAGGGCAAATACTATTTCATATGATGCCTTGTTCCATTAAAGTGTGTGTGTAAAACTTCTGCATATGTTTACAATATCTAGAGGTTTCTAAACTCTGACATTGTGACAGTCTTGAATTTAACCTTCCCATAATTAATAATCTGATTCTATTTGTCGTATCTTCTTTTTTGAGAGTTTATTATACATACCAGCCACTTTTAGAATCTTTTGGGGAATACAAAATCTTTGTCTGTTAATTTTTTGATGTATTTTATTGTGGTGGTTGAAATTTACTTCAGATCTCCCTTTCTTTAGGTCTGAAATTTGAATTTTTTAAATTACTTTGCAAATGACTGTTGATTCCTAAATGTCCAAGTCTCCTAACCTAACTCAATATCAAATCCTCAACAATGTGGTCATCATTGTCCTAAGCAACAAACGGCGCACAGAGTGCTGGAAAACCTCGGTCCTATTCTCACAAACTTAGATTCTTCCTGGGAAAACAGGGTGTGGTGACATAGGTAAAATAAGTAAAGAATGGGACCAAACCGCTGAGCTGTTAACTTTTTAACTTTGGGTTCAGACTGTTTACCTAGAGATGAAAGATGACTAAGACTTCAAATAGTCAGGAAGCACTGAAGAATGAATAGCGTTCGCATAGGCTAAGAAGAGTGTCTTTAATAAGAATAAGAATATGAGCTCTTAGAGATCAGAGGTGTTTTATTCTATTTCTCTTTTTCAGCTTTGACAGAGTATCAAGCACATGTGTATAGGCTGTTATTATTTGATGCATTAAACCTTTGGCCACTCAGTTGGGCAGGTCCTGCCCAACTTAGTGGTGGCAGATCTAGAAAGGGCATGTGACCCTCAGCTTAATCTCTGGTGCCCACACGCTGTAACCAAAGAGAAAATTAACACCTACCTGGTAGTATACTATCTTTAAGGCAGAAATTTTCAACCTTTGGTATAACAGAATCACCTGGCTTCGACTTGGAGATTCTGGCTCATTAGGCCTAGGGTTTGGTTTATCAGTCTGCTATTTTAATAAGTGCAGGTGCTGCCACACTTTCTTGGAAAGAGTGAAGAGTGATTAATCAGTTACTCAGTATTTTAATATCTGAATTTTAAAATAACAGTAGTATTTTGAAGCCCACAGCCTCAGGTAAGGAAAGTGACTGGAGTGGTTTATTATCAGCATTGGAACTTAGCTCGTCTCCCTCTCCCAGTTAGCCCTTTCTCTAGTCCAGTTTTTGGCTGTGCTGTGTCTTTCAACTTTGTACCTCTCCCTCTTTCTTTTTTTCTGTTTCTGCTTTCCCCCCTCTCGCTCCCCACTGCCATCTTGACCACAGTGTATAATTAAAGTAATTATTTTTGTTTTTCAGATGTAATTAACCTATTCTTTATCTCTCAGTGAACCATCACTCTCCCAATGTTACTTTTTCGTTTTGTTTTGTTTTAGTTCCCTTTGGTGCTTCATGGTATCTCTCCATTCCCTTTTTCTTGGGGTTCTAGCAAAAATAGTCCCTTCATGATTTAGGGTAGCATTTATAGTCTTTGAAAACCCTTCTCTCCCAGAAAATACACTGTTATTATTTGTCATTGATTGAGTCTGGAGGGAGTAATATTTTTTTTAACTGTGTGATGCTTGAATATGATTTTTGAGATTTCTTTGGACATTTAATTGCATAACTGACTGCATATTTGTAGGCTTTGCCTTACATTAAATCTCATCTAATGGGACATAGATGTTCACAGACTCTTATAGGAATGGAAAGAAGAGTCCCATCGGTTGAATGGTGTGAATATAATTATTGTTTCCATCATTTGGCCAGAATATTTCCTTTGCTTAGGAGCTACTTCATATAAATGGTAGAAATTAAATTAGTAACATCCTTGAGTCATCTTGAGTGATTGGGGCAGTTTGAACTATCTGAGCAATCTTTTTCCCATTACCCTGGAGGAACTACTGAGGAGAAAGTTATTTGTCACTTCTATCTTTGTGTTTTGTCAGATGGTCTCTATACTAAAGTAAGGAGCTGTTGATCTATATAACTAATGTCTAGGCACCCTACCCCTTTATGAAAAAATAACTCCTGTGCTATTTGCTTTGTTGGTAGTGGGGATAAATTATCCAGCTGAGCTTTGGTTGTACAAATTTGATTCCTTCTTTTCCAGTAATAAGTATCTGAATTAACACTGTCCTCCTCATCAGAAAACTCTTCCTAAACTTCTCTTTTCACTTTCATTCTCTTCCCCCTATGCGAATTCAGAGCTTTTCTTTCATTTGCCCTTTAATGCTGAGTAGTAAGGTATCAGCTCTTTTTTATCCCCATATTTTGTAGCCTGAGATTCATTTCTAGCATTAAAAAAAACAAACAAACCTGTAACCTATGAATACCTTCTAGAATTTTTATGAAGATTGATTTAATAATTTTGATATTAAAAAGCTATCAAAGTGATAGACTTACCATATGATCCAGCAATCCCACTCCTGGACATATATCCAAAGGGAACCTTAATTCAAAAAGATACATGCACCCCAGTGTTCATAGCAGCACTATTTATAATAGCCAAGACATGGAAACAACCTAAATGTCCATCAACAGATGACTGGATAAAGAAGCTGTGGTATATTTAAACAATGGAATACTACTCAGCCATAAAAAATCAAATAATGTCATTTGCAGCAAATGGATGGACCTGGAGATTGTCTTTCCAAATGAAGTAAGCCAGAAAGAGAAAGAAAAATACCATATGATATCACTTATATGTGGAATCTAAAAAAAAAAAAAAAAAAAAAAGACTTACTTACAAAACAGAAACAGACTCACAGACATAGAAAACAAACTTATGGTTACCAGGTGGGGAAGGGGATGGGAAGGGTTAAATTGGGAGTTTGAGATTTTCAGATACTAACTAATATATATAAAATAGATAAACAAGTTTATACTGTATAGCACAGGGAACTGTATTCAATAACTTGTAGTAACTTATGGTGAAAAAGAGTATGAAAATGAATATATGGATGTTCATGTATGACTGAAGCATTGTGCTGTACACCAGAAATTGACACAACATTGTAAATTGACTATACATCAATTTAAAAAAAAATGCTATCAAAGTGATGCACATTGTTGAAAATCTAATAGAAAAAAGCCTTTAATGAAATGCAGTCTCCCTCCTCTCCCCTTTCCCACTATCAGTCCCATTGCTTAAAGGCAACCACGTATAAAAGTTTCTTGTTTCTTGATTTTTCAAATTTGTATTTTCTTGAATCTATCCTTGTCTTGGCTTCTATCATATATATGAGAAGTTCTTCAAAGTAGCAGGAACCAGTATGACTTTACATGATGTAAAGTCATGTGAAGTTCATTATCTGCATGATGGATGCTCAGTTATATGGTGATCATTGAATTTGTGCAGAATTGTATGGTATAATTTAAAAAATTTAAAGAAAATTGATTATTTTACAAACCGGTGTTTTAGAATCCAGCCCTATAAACAGTGAAACTAGAAAATTTTACAGTAAAACTATAATAATGAAGTGTTGATTTAATAATTGTTGGTTTAGGTGCATCTTATTTTTTTTATCAAAATACCACATGGAAGCTGAGTATTATAATGGGGCAATTCATTGTCCATTTGTCTTTGAAGCCATGAAATATGCATGTAGGAGAATATATAAAACATACAGTTTAAATTACAAAGTGTTTACCCATGTTACAGCTGAGGTTAAGAAATAGAGCGTGTTTATTAAGATAGAAATCCCCTACTCTGCCCATGTTTGTTTCCCCTTAAAAATAACTATTATCTTGATTTTTGTGATAACCTTTTCTTTATAGTTTTACCCCTTTGAACTTTATTTAAATGGAGCACACCATATATATTCTATAGTGACTTGCTCCTTCCATCTATGAGATTTACCTTAGTTAACTTTAATTGCAGTATAGTATTGCATTGTCTATACCAGAATGTATTTATGCTCTCTTGTTGATGGCAGTAGATTATTTCCAGTTTGGGAACACTCTTACACATGGTTCTTGGAACATACCTGCAAGAGTTCTCTGTTCACATTGAGGCATGGGAAGAGTTTGCAGATTATGGAGAGAGTGAATAGTTTCAGAAAATTTAGAGTTTTTTCATTATCTTTCCTAGGAACGGATGCCTGCCATTTGATGCTTTCTTACCTGTTCAGCATCTTACTATGGTGTTGTACCCTGGGGGCTAAAATCCTCCAGGACCCTAAATAAATGGGTAATTGATGCCCTTAGTGTAAGTTGCAGACGTTACATATTTGGCCACTAAACACTAAGCAGTTCAGCATGCCTGTCATTTATTAACTAGAGTTTATTTCAAACATACTATTGAATAAGTAACAAATTTTAATAGAATAGATACATTATAGTCCCAATTATGTACATAAAAACAAAACCGTTTTTTTATTTTTTTATTACCGTTATGGTATATATGTAGTAAAGGTATAAAAGTATGGACAGTTAGGGGAAACATCAATTTTCAAAAAGTCAGAGGAGATTGGAGAGGGATATAGAAGAGGCTTTAACTATATTTGACTTTTTTATTCTTAAGAATATGAAACAAATTATTAAAGAAATGTTCATGTAAAGCTGGGTGATAGGTTTGTCAATGTATTCTTTCTTTCTCTGAACTATTTCATAATAAATTGTGCTATGTAAGGGGTACGTTTTTTGCCCCACATTTATAAATAACTGAGAAATAATGTTTAATTTGATGAGGAGTAGAAGTTGATTTAAAGCGGTGAATGGCTCTACATAAGTAAAAAAAAATTACCAAGTTTTCCAAAATTCTTATTTTTTTTCAGTTGAAAGCTTGCCTTTTATCATTGGTGACAAATGCTATTGTCACCAGTGCTATTCCTTGAAGTGATGGGGCTCACTTTGTTCATTTTTGGGGAAAGGTCTGCCAAATATCCAATTCCGTTTAATAAATATTTCTTTGAAGTAAAAATGGTGTTCCATGAAAGAAGCTGCTAGTTTAGTTCACAACTCAAACAATAATAGCATTAGTGCTTTTCCTCAAGACAGCCACCCTATTTTAGAATGAGACGGAAGTACTTTATGCATAATTCCTGTTTTGTCATTTAGACTATTTAAAAGACATGTATTTAATAGTGGAATGTAAGAGAAAAAAATAGTTTTTACTCTTTGTCAAGGACATTCTTAAGGGAAACTCCTTTTTTGTGTGTGGGTACCTAGTGGTAAAGAACACAATGACTAGTACAGAGTGGTGGCACAGCCTTGATTTACACTTAAGGCACCAGCAGTGTTGTCTACCTTCGCACCATCAGTGCAAAGTCAACACAGTGAAAAAGGACAAATAATACCTTAGTATTACTGTGGAAATAATCTTGACCTCATGAACTCCCTGAAGGGGTTTCTGGATCCTCTGTGGGTCTGAGGATTACACTTTGAGAATTACTGTTATAATGTAACATTGGAAATAATCCAGATATCCAAAAATACAGATTAGTTAAATAAATGATGGTACTCTACACCACTATGTAGTGGTAGAGAGATAATTGTATTAAAGTTTATGTTAAATATAAGCTTATTTGGTGCCCCTCTAATGAGGAAATCAACATTTCTCCAAGAAAGTGAGTATTGATTCTGAGCCTCAGTATTTCTGTTTAGTTGGTGACTTTGTGATTAAGAAGAGGGAAATTAAAAGACGTAAGAAGTCAGTTGCTGGCTCCTCTTCTAGTCTAAGGGATTTCTGTGTAGTAACTTTGAGTTTAATTTTCACAGTGGTATCTACATGCTTTGTGGTAGCAGGTGAAATATGCCTACAAATTAACTTCTTCCTGTAGATTCTAACTCCTCATTAGGCATGTTCTGATTTACATTTTCCTGCTGTGTTGTTCTTGACTGGGAGAACTTTGAGTTGCTATATATTACTTAACTTCAGAATGAGTTAAAGAACTGAGTTTCTAAAACAAACATAGCCAGAGATTTTCTTATGGCAGTTTAGAACATATCCATGCTGATAGAACAATCGCTGTGTTGGTGGTGATGTGTAGCCGGCACCTTTTAGGTGAGTTAGAAAGAGACTGTTGGGGTTAGACCCCAAACTTCTTGTTAAGATCTCTACCCATGGCATTCCTAAGGTGGGGTGTCTTTGTTCTGCAGAAGGTCAGAACACTTTCTGTGAAAGACATCATTGAAGATGGTCTGCTTTGTGCATCCTAGAGATTTCTTTGTTACAATGGTAGTCTAATAATCATGGCTTGTCTTTGATAGTCATGTTTTTCTAAGCACCAAGTTCTAGCGAATGTTTAATGTTTAAAATTCCTTTCCAAATAACCTTTGTTATTCAGAATTTTATGTCCTAAGGAAAGTTGTTAAAGTTTGCTGGAAGAATATATACAGTGTTACACTATTGATACAAGGTTTAACGTATACCACACAAAACATACATACTTATGTATTAAAGCATAAAGAAAAATGTGAAGATTTTGAATTAAAATAGAGTAAGTAGAATTAATGTTTTAGTTTGAGAGATAGTGTAAGACCATCCATATTTAGAAACAGATTTGTTGTGTAAATCATTTGTTTATTCAAAGTGTTTTATGATACGGACTCTTAAGCTGGGCATTATATTTGACCCTTTTGTCTGTGAATAAGAGACAAACCTGCTGGTTGTTACAGGATTATTTGCAACCTGTTAGTCTTGGGAATAAACCAAAAGGAAGGTGTACTGTTCACCTGCGCTTGGTAGAATGGAACATTTGCCCACCACTGTTAGCATATTTGATTGTTGAGAAGGTGGTAGACACTAGGTTCTCCGCAGATGTTCTGAGACTTTTTCTACCATTTAGGGTGGTTGGATCAAGCATCAGAGCCAGAGGCTGTGTGAAGGGGAGCTAATGTGTAAGAAAATGGGACACTTTCCTCAGAATTCAGGGAGCATTTATTCCCTAGATATTGAGGACAATTGAGCGTAATAACATTTACGAGTATGAGCAGAAATATACTAAAACTAAAGATATGCTAGGAAGGCACTAATAGCTCTTACACTGTTGAAAAGAATGAACTAGATCCTTTCGTTGAAAAATACTGGGAAAAAAATGAAATTGTGTTCCAAGACATTAGAAGTATTTAAGAAATGTTACCTGCTTTAGAAGCATGGTGCTGTGCTTAAACTATTAGATGTATATAAGTTCTCCTTAGGAAAGAAAGGCCATGAGATGGGCTTACTTGCGGTAAAACATTGAGTCATTTTGGATATTGACCTCGAGATGAATAGCACTATGGCCTAGTGAAATGGTAGTTTATGGCTTAGGTAAGCATTGACCAATATAAATGGAGAAGATGGCTGCACTGTATCCATGTTTTTATAGAATATGAGGCATGTGAGTGATGAATTGAGGTGATTCTTAGGAATTATTAGTTTGGGAGGCAGCTAGGCATAATAAAAAATGAGCATCTCTGTCTTAGTTGTAATTAATTGGAAACTTGCTTAAAATGAATTAAGACAGTAAGATTCACTTATTGAGAATAGAGTCCTATTTGGTTTGTGTACAGCTGATTGTTGAACACACATGAGTAAATAATGTGAACCAAGTTTTTGATCTATAGGGAAGAAAGCAAGGGAGTCAAGAGTTTTATTCGGGGGGAAGAACACAAATGATAATCTAGGTGAAGTGCTAACAATCTGTGGTAAAAATGACCAAAGATCAGAGGCAGGGTATCTGTCCTGCTTTGGTTTGAGTCAGTTGCTCAACGTTTTTTATTTTTTTTGTTTTTTGTTTGTTTGTTTGTTTGTTTGTTTTTGGTTTTTTGTTTTGTTTTGGTTTGGTTTTGGTGGTAATTTTCTTTTTGGAGAGGTAAAGGCAAGGTGGGGAGGGAGTCTTCTGTCTAGGTGATTGTGTTACTAATCTAACCAGTTGGGTAAAACAGTTTGAGGGCTTGTTCTATTGTTCAGACATTTGATTTTTTTTACTTAGTCATTGTGGTTTTCAAGTCTTAATTTGTAGGGTGTTTACTCCTAAGAATACTTCTTAAGAAAACTATTAATAATGAATCTTAATGAATTGAGATCCCAACCTCAAAATACCTTTTTATTTGTTCTGTTTTCATAAACACTCTTTACCACTTGTATGTTATGTTTCCGACACCAGGCTTTGATAC
Organism: Camelus bactrianus; assembly: GCF_048773025.1. Taxonomy (NCBI): domain Eukaryota; kingdom Metazoa; phylum Chordata; class Mammalia; order Artiodactyla; family Camelidae; genus Camelus; species Camelus bactrianus. The sequence goes on from NC_133552.1 coordinate 21,321,632, forward strand.
ATTTTCACGTAAACTATTGGACTATTTATAAAACAAGACATAAAGATGTAGCAGAGAAGGCAGGAAATGCTTGATGTTTGTATGCCATATCTTGTTCTCTGCTTCCTGTCAGTTAAACCACGATGAGAGGAACAGAGACACAGATGTACAATTGCTGCTTTAATTTCCCATTCGGGAGACCAGTTAAGTATGAAGCTTCTTTCATTGAACTTTTGTCACTTTTGATTCTAGGTATATTGTAGGCTTGTTTTATATTATATGAATTGCATGGGTTATTGCATGGGTTACAATTAGATGTTTGATAGAGAAAATGTAAAATCTGTTTATTTTTGTGAAATATTTTTATATTATTAATGATTGGTGTTCAGATTTGAATATATGATATACATTCAATATGAAATGATAAGCTAATATATTGGTCTCAAATTTTTGGTAAGCATTAATTTATTTTTGTATTTTGGTGTAATCAATATTCTTTAAAACTTCTAGAGCATTTAGTGGTTTACAAAGATCTTTTAGTTATAGCTCTAAGATAATGAAAGGAAGATCTTAAAGGTTGACTTATCCAGGAAAATACAGTTAGTAAATGGCTGAACTAGGACTTGAATGAGGGTCTTCTGATGCTAGATCCTTGGTCCTTTTAGGGAAAAGTTTGTTTTCATTAAATTATTGTTTCACCTATTATGCAGTGATTTAAGCTTTTAGGCTTACCTTTGCTCCTACCTGGAGTAGCCCCTGGCAAATAATTACTGAATAACAAGGGGGAATAAGCTTTGTATCCACTTCTGCTACATGTTTTGTCTTTGTTGATAGACTGATTGCCCATGGGGAAGACTGTGTCTTAGTAGCTTGTCTCTTTCCTGTCCTTCTCTGTTACCCACCAGTGTCTGGCAGATAGATCTCTAGTGAGTGCTTGTTAGATAAATAAAGACTAGAGGTAGTATTGATAATGATTTCTGTAGGCCACCCAGTATACAGGAAAAAGACAATACAGGGAGAATTTTCTCTTCTTCCTCTAAGTATTTATATTTGTGAAGGGGATGCTTTAAAAAATAACAATACACTTTTTAGTTGTTGTTAAATTTATTTCATTCAAAGTCAAATTAAAAATGAAAGTGAGGGGGGAGGGTATTCCCTGTAAGCTCAGTGGTAGAACTCATGCTTAGCATGCATGAGGTCCTGGGTTAAATCCCCAGTATCTCCTCTAAAATAAACAAATAAACCTAATTACCTCCCCCCCCCCACCAAAAAAAGAAAAAAGGAAGAAAATTTAAAAAAAAAAAAGGAAAGAAAGAAAGAAACTGAAGTAGACGCCCTGAGGTTTGCTTGGAAGAAGCCTACCATTGGATACAGCTGTTATCTATTTCCTCCTCAAATTTTCCCTTCCCCTTTCCTTATGAGTTGGAGAAGTCACATTTTCTGTATCCAGTTGTCAGGAATTGGGAGACATGGAAGGAGAGAGGCGGAGTTCCTATTCATGGTTGTAAGGTAACCTATATTGCCTGACAGGCCCACATTCTTAAAGCAGAATATTTTGAGAGGGAACATAAAGATCACTAGATTAGAAGCTCCACACAGGCAAAAATTTTGGTCTCTTTTGCTCACTGCTGTGCTTCTGCCATCTAGAACAGAATCTGGTATATTGTAGCTACTCAGTGACTATTTTATTGACTAGATGAATGAGCGTGAGTGAGCTGAAATCAGACGTGCACTCAAGCTTTCTCTGAGCATCTTGAGTATTCCTTTGACAAATATTTTTCATGGACCATCTGTGTAAGCTGTGGGAGTGGAGTATGGTGGTGACCTTGACAAAGTTCTTGCCCTTACTTGTTGGCTCTCTCCATCCATGGATTTACTGATATGAAGATTAAATGACAGACACAGCAAAGTGCTCTAGTAGAGGGTCTGGCACACATAAATAGTACCTATTATTTTTTTCTACTTATTTTTCTGATTTGTTATTGTCATCTCTTTCTTAAATTCCCTGAGGATAAGTGTCATGGTTTTCTGTATCTATGCAAAAACATCAGTGGTCGTTAGAGATGTTTAAGAATTAAGTAAAGTAGTATATATGTCTTGCTTTATAAATTGTAAAGCCCTTATTAGATATTAGATATTACCAACAAATGATAATGGAAGCAGGCCTTATTGTACTGCTGTACAATTTCTGGATGTGTCTTCATGCTAAAGTATTTTCAAAAATCTAAAAAGTGCCTATTACTTCTAGTAAGGCAACTTTGAATTCTTGAACTTTCAAAAAATAAGGCAAAGCTGTAAAGCAGAAAATACGTCTAATAAAGAGCCAGGTTTAATGCAGCCTCACATAGACAACTAGACATTTTCACAGGAGTGTCTGTCTTCTAAGCGTCATCCTGGAAGAAAGTAAAGATTCCTTGAGAGTTGGTGATAAAAGTCTCTGTTGACCAAGAAACTTGCATCTGTCATGGATCTCACATCTTTCTTCACTGAATAACTAAATCAGCATCCTCTATTCAAAATACTTAATACTAAATGACAGGATACAATCATCCATGGATACAGCTACTTCATATATTTCAAAATTTCACTGGTATCCAAATGGATGTAGGACAATTTTGATGTTCAGTTGAATAACTTGTAAGAAATGTTATATGGTAATGAGTCATATCTTTTTGAAAATCTTATTTTCTTATTTCTCCTGTCTTCCAATCCTTAGGCAAAGAACAAAAACTTGAAGTAAACCAGTTAAGTAATTTTTGTTTGTTTTACCTAATTTTCCCACACTCTGGGTGGTTTAAAAACCACTGTTGAGAATCTCTATTATAAGTAATTAATGAAGAATTTAAGGAGGACAGTATACACATCAGTGGCTACAAGTTATCAGTGTAGCAGTGAAGCTATGGAATGTTTGTTTAAGCTGTCCTCATCATTTTTGAATGGTAGTTACCAGATCCCACTTATGTGACTTGCATTGGGCTTTGTAATCATGGGGACCACACTCTCTTGTTGCAACAGGATTTGAAAACCTTCAGGAACTTTCCACTTCTTCTTTCCAAATCAAGCCTAAATTCTACTGCCTGACTTTCAAGACTCCACAATTTGGTTTTGCTTCGCTTATTTTAAACCACATTTTCTGTTTCCCATTGTCAACTCTTAGCTTTTGTCAAGCTATTATCTATCTCCAAACTTACTTTGGTCAGTTTTGATTCTCTTCATTCTTCTGTGCCTCAGCCTCCTCCCTCCCTCCCTCTCCCTCTCTCTCTCTCTCTCTCTCTCTCTCTCTCTCTCTCTCTCTCTCCCTCTCACACGTACACACGTTTGCACAGATGAGCAAACACAGACACATACACCCTATACTATCTTTTCCTTTCCCTTTGGTCTCTCTACGTCCTACCTTACTTTAAGGTTGAGTTTAGGTCCTCCGTTGTCTGAGTGTTTCCTTGACCCATTTGACCATCCCCTCTTCTAAAATGCTGCAGTATTGACCAGCTTTATTAGCATTTAATTAAATACTAAGTTTTGGTGTTCAGTTGTAATCTCTCTTGCTCTTAGTTCCTGAACTAGATTGTAAGCTTCATAGGAACAAGGCTATGTATTACCTCTATTTTTCACAGTGCTGAGCATAAGGGAAGTTCAGTAAATATTCATCAACTTTTTGCCACCAAGTCAGTCTGTAGCAACAGAGTTTCTTCTGAAAATGGATGTCGTGGGATCTTTTGATTAGCTCTGGATATTCGTCAAATAAGCATAACAAAACTGTTTTCAATAGGAGAAAACCTAATGCAGGGGCCCTTGGTGCACTTTAGTTAACCGTGACTGAAATAGATGCAAATGATTTAAAAATCGAGAAATTATAAAAGATGAATGGCCTAAAATTTTAACTATTCTGTATTGTGAACTTTTAGATTACTTACAAATGGTATTTAAGATTTGCTTCTATCTAAGACTTGTACAGTAGAAAAGTATAAAGTTACATGTGCAATTTATACTAATGCCCTTTCACTTTTCATCTTCCATCTTGTAGTTTTGCTGCTTCTAGGTTTGTTTTTTTTTTGGTGTCATTGAATTTAGCATCTTAGGTAAGTGCCAGACAGTTCTGAGGATGACTGTAGGAAGAACCCCATTTTAAGGGTCTTGACATGGAGCGCCGGAACTGTTTACATCCAAACATGTTTAAAACAGAGTTTGATTATTTAAAGACAAAGAGAGGGGTATGCTGTGAAATTGAGGGTCTTCTCACACGTGGGGAGCAGGAAGTTTTGTGCACAGGGATCTTAGAGCCCATCAGACTTGTTGGTGATTTGGGAAAAGGTGAAAATGTTCTGCTTCTCTAGAGTTTATATCCTTAAGTCTGGTCCCACTGTGACTTGGAAGAGGCCCCTAAAATGCCACAGGTATAAAAGGTTATGCTCACCCAGGAGTATTTAGAGAGATCTGGACTGAGCATATCAGCAAGCTCAGATAAAGCCGGGGAAAGGGTAGTACCTACAAGGAAATGGGGGCAGGGCCCGCTTTGGCTTCTTTAATACAGGGTGAGCCATGGGGATCTATAAAATGCAGAAATGCTGGAATACCTGTTTTTGAGATGAGAGTGAGGAGTACTAGAGTTGTGACAGAGACGTCCTTTTAAGCTGGGTCCGTGGACTATTCCCATTCACTCTTCCAGTCCAGGTGTTCAGATACCCAGTTTTAGAAATCTGGCTCAATTTTTCACATACCTCTTGTGGCATCATGAAGAGCCACAGCCCTGCTAGTGGATTTGAAGTTTTTCTTATAGGCAGTGGAAGCCACTGATTAGTTTTAAATAGAGGAATAAGTTTGAACCTATTTTCATTTTTGGTAAATTACTCCTACTGCAGGCTGAGAAACCACAAGGGAGCTGCAGGAAAGGTAGTCAGGACCCATCAGTTGAGCACGTGGAGCAGCTATCACCTAATAATGCAGTCTGTGGCCATTAAGCTGTTTATATGACCTTTAAATTTTGCTTTCAGTTGATGGCGTGTCTCTTTATGTGAGTGGAACTTCTTATGGTCTTAAGAGAACAGCAGTCTCTTCTAGAAGAAAATTATGCATTGTGGGAGCTGGAGGTGAGGGGAGGTGTGTCCTGTAGTAAAATCTCCTGTGGGATTTTTCAACAACATTCTTGGCTTTTTTCCTTTCTTTTGGACCAGGATGGGAATCTGCTATATTCTCAGACGGGGAAACCTTTGCACTGGAGCATACCTTTTCTAAGAAGATGAAAATATGAAACAGGAATAAACAATCTCAGAAATGAAACAGTTTCCTTGCAAGCTGATTCTTGTTCGCTATAGAAAGAAAAATTTTAACTGCCCAAACAGGTCTTGCTGATAAGCACACTTTAGTGTTTGTGTTCCCTGGATAGGTGTGTTTTTTTCAGAGTTCAGATTTTGGGTGCTGGAGGGAAGAAAGTGCCTTCAGACAGTTTATTTGCATAATTAAAAGCACCAATCAAGACATTTTGACAGTTGTCACTTTCAGCCTTTTTGAGAAAGGAAAGAAGTAAAACTTTTTTCATGACCAGAGGTAAAACAGTATCTGATTACTTTTGACTATTTCTCTTTGATTTTATATTCTCTTGTTTTCAGAACATGCTCAGAAAAAGGGTTAATCTTGAGACCACAGTTATGGACAGGTTAGGTATGTGATCTGGTTGGCTGTTTTGCAAGGTGCTACAAATGCTGCCTGTGTGTAATCTGACTCTGGGTAGACCCAAGTGGCCAATGATGGAAAGTGGAGAACAATGTGAAAGAACCGGCCTTTCAGGTCTGGGTAGTGAGTAATTGCAGCCTGCCCTCCAAGTCCTGGAACTGTTCACGGGGTGTCAGCAAAGAGGCGGAGCACTGAGAAGTCAGTCTGTTCCCTTGCTCATATCAGCTCTGTGGTTTTTTTTTTTTTTTTTTTTTTTAACTTTAACATGGTTGAAGCTAAGGTGAGCTTATTCAGGTTTCCAAGGCCTGCTTCAGCTTTGCCCTATATCACCAGAATACAAAAAAATCAATTTGTGCTTCATTCACATGGAAGTAAAACTGTACTTTTGAAAAAGATCTAGGTATTTCCCCTCCCCTGCCTACCCCTCAATTGCAATGAAAGACGCCTAAAGCACTGTAGCTACTTAAAAGATACGGGTGATGTAATGTATATAGTACTTGTATGATTCCAAGGACATATTTTTATACTTTTCCTACATTTTCATAAATTCCTTGAGTATTTGAAATAATATGAAGGTTGGAGTATAGGATCATTCTCTTTTTGAATTAAGTTGTGAAAGCCTTAAATGCAGTGGGGAATGGTTTGTTCCTCGTGTGACATTAACCTGTATATTTTCCCCCTTCAATTTTGTGTATAGAGTACATGATTTAGGGAAAGCTATGCAGTGAGATTTATTTTTGAATTGGTGTCTTTTTTTGTTTGTTTCCTTATTCAGTACAAACTGGAAGACAGCCTTTGTTTGGGGAGGCTTAAATCTGGTTGCTTAACTATAACTTCATTTGATGTGTTTATTGTTTTTTTCATATCCACAATTTTTAAATGTAAGTGATAGTAACACTGTGTGCAAAGAACTAGCAAGAAAAATGTCAGTAAAAATTTATTTATTTTAAAGTATTTTAATGAGTTACTAAGTTGTGGAAGCTATATAAAAAGGCTTAATCTTTCCTTTTCCCTTTTTAGGCTGAGTGAAGGTAAAGTAAGATAGTATGATACAGAGTTTAAGAAAGAACAACAATAGTTAAACTTTGAGATTTAAAGCAGGTATAGAAAAATCTAGAATTTCCTCTGCTTCAGTTGTTTCACATAAAATGTTATTAAAAATGATTTACCAGGTATCAAAAGTTGCATGGAGTAGTGTAGAAACCTTTGCTACAGATATTATATAAGGGATTTCTTATTTGTCCAGATATTCTGCTAATGAAAAATACCAAGAAAGTTCTATTAATGTAGATGTTGGGGCATGAATAGAAAATTGGGCTGGGAATTGGGGAAAGGCACAGAATTGTTGCTCTTTTTGCCGTTAACTAACTGTGTGAACTTGGACAAGTCAGACTGCTCTGGGCCCAAATTCTCTAGCTCTTCAGTGAATGCATAGTAATCCTTTGATTTTTTTTTTTTTAATTTTTAAAAAATTTTTAAAATTGTGTGATTCCACACTTTTTAGATTGAGAATGGGCAGGTCCTTGGACGATTGTATAGAGTTTATCTTAATATAAGAATGCTAATAAAACGCATTCTTCCATACTAGAAAACAAATGAAAAGGCCTAACTATGGTCTATTACCTAAGAATTCCAGTCATTATAGTCTGTGGGATTATTGCTTGCTTCTCATTTCTAATTTGAATAGCTTCTCTTCTCTCATTTTTCTTATTTTATTTTCTTTAATTACTGTTGTATTTCTTCTAGCATCATGTTCTTCCAGATATATTTGGTATTGTTATGATAGGTATGTCTAGAAGTTGAAAAGGTCTATTTATTTGGTTACCACTTCACATAAAAATACATTCAGGTCCTTGGCATGTGGGGTTACTCAGAATTCTGTTCTTTAGATACTCCCAACCTTACTAATAAACACACACACACAGCCTGAATCCTTTATTATAGTTATTCAAATTAAAGGTAGTCATTCAACCACTCATTGCTCTAGGCTGGTGTATTTTACCTTCTTTGGTCCAGAACTGTCCAATCTAAAAGCTTTTCGCTTTTTTTTGATTGGTTCCCTTTATCAACTTTCATACTGAGTATAATGAGTTGGTGGCCTAGTAACTTCCAAAGGGTAGCAAGATTTTTTTAGTGTCATTATGAATTAATGGGTTTATAGACCTGTGTGTTTAAAGCCCCTTTGAGGGAGATTTAAATTTGCATTCAATAAGGATTAAGAAAGCAAGAGTGAAAAGTATTAAAAGCTGATTTTGACTATCATAAGTTTATAACACCTGAAGTCTTTTATAATAAATTACACAAAAATTAACAGTTTGAGTTGGTTGTAGTAGCCAGTAATGAAGCTGTAGGTTTTGTGTTTACAATCAGTAAATTCATTTTGTTTGGAACAGGGTTATAATAGAACTCTGTGTTAAGGGAAGCTTGCCAGACAGGGTGTGGGCCTAACCTTAAAGCAACTGGACTTACCAAATAGGTGCCAAATTTGGGAGCACTGTAATAGAATTATACTTTTGTTGTTAATGGGGCTACAGTGTTCTTTGTTGGAGTCTAGCAAACAGCTGTGATGAAGAAGATTCCCAGGGAATATGGAAATGAGACTTCAGGAATAATTAGTTGCCTGGCATGCACCTGTTACATATCTCTTGCACTATACTTAGACTATAATGAAGATAATGTTTACTGAATAAAATTTATGTGCCAGGCATTCTGCACATACATATGCATCTCATCTTCACAAAAACTCTAGAGTTTGGTGTTTTTTTTTATACCCATTTTACAGAATGAGGAAACTGTAACTTATACCTATTTTGCAGAAGGAAGAGATTGACACCAAGTAAGTAACTTGTCCAGAGTCACAGTGCAGAAGATTCAAACCCAAGAGGTCTGACTGCAGCGCCTGTGGTCTTAACTGTTTTGCCTGTGCTGCTGTTTTACTTTAAATCTGAAGCTTAGTTTGATGACAAGAGGTTAGGAACCTTATGGATGAGACATTCCTCTGACAAGACTCCCTGAAGAATAAGAATATGGTCCTTACCCAGCTGAAAGATAGGAGAGCCAGCTTGGAGAGTTTTTATTATTTGGTGGATTCTCAACTAACTGACCTCTCAAAACTGGGCAAATTTGTGTCTAACTATTTGTGTCTTTGTTTTGAATGAACAGTTTTCACTTTTTTCTCATTATTTTATAAAGACTAAATGACACTTGGAAAATGAAAGATGTTTGGGAACTATTAATGCAGCAGAATGTTCCTGAATGTAATGCATATTATATGGTTAGTAAATTCAAACAAGTTTTAAATTTACTGAAGAACGTGTAATTTTGTTAGAAAAAAAAGAAGACCTCTGCTTTACCCTGGGTACCCATTTTTTTCCCATAGTAGAGCAAATTTGAGGGATAAAATAAGTTCTGTTTTGGACATGTTTTAGACACCCTGACTCTGAGGGGCACAGACGTGGACTTATCTAGCAGACAGTTTAGTGAGCAGATTTGGACATCAGGGGCTGAATTAGAGATGGAAAATTGTTTTTCTCCATTTGACATTTATTTACTTAGAAACCTGTGTTCTGAACTATTACAGCATAAAGAATTTGGGTAGATTTAGAGGCTATATGTGTATTGTCGTCATAGACAGAGTCCTGATTTAGGAGATGAGGATTCTAATTGTAATTCTGTTATATTTTCAGACTGTGAGACTTAGGACACAGGGGCTCAGTTTACTCATGAAAAATTGAATCATTGATCTAAGTGTTCAGTGTCATCTTTTACTGAAAAAAATTTAATACGCTGAGGCTTTGTTATTTAAGTACCTGTAATATGCATGGGTGGTACCTCTGGATCAGGAATTAGAAAAGTTCTTCCCAAGAACCATCTTGGCACCATAGGCTATGTACCTACTCAGAGAAGAGGAAGAGCAGTGGGACAGAGTGAAAGAAGGCAGAGGGTCAGAGGCCTAATTAAGCCAATAAAATAATGCTGGAGCTTTCCTTTACTTATACGTTTTCAGTTTATGAACTTTTGTATGGAAATGAACAAAAGCTACCCACCAGAGTAAAGGGGTCTTTTTCTGTCCTAGCAAGTGGCTTAGTGATCATGGGCTGTCATTTCAGTATTGATTAATTACTGTGGTTAGTGTGTACTGTAACATTTAGGTATGTTGATTGCTTGTCTTTATTTTGGAGGTTTAAAAAATACTTATTTTTTATTTTTATACAGTTTTTAAAGGTTACATTCCATTTATAGTTATTACAAAATGTTGGCTGTATTTGCTGAATTGTATAATACATCCCAATAGCCTATCTTACAGTCAATATTTGTACCTCCCACTCTCCCACCCCTATATTGTCCCTCCCCTGCCCCCCCACCACTGGTTTGTTCTCTGTATCTGTGAGTCTGTTTCTTTTTTGTTATATTCACTAGTTTGTTGTATTTTTTAGATTCTACATATAAGTGATATGATACAGTATTTGTTTTTCTCTGACTCATTTCACTTAGCATAATGCTGTCAAAGTCCATCTATGTTGCTGCAAATGGCATTGCAACATTCTTTTTTGTGGCTGAGTAATATTCCTCTCTCTCTCTGTGTGTGTGTGTGTGTGTGTGTGTGTGTGTGTGTGTGTGTGTGTGTGTATCATACCTGTACCCATTCATCTGTTGATGGACACTTAGGTTACTCCCATAGCTTGGCAATTGTGAATAATGCTGCTGTGAACATTGGAGTTCATGTATCTTTTAAAATTAGAGTTTTTGTGTTAAAAACATCTATTAAAGAACAATAGCACTGTGGAAGTGTTACTAAGAAAAAGCATGTGATTGCAATGGAAAAGAAAGTGAAACTTTACATAGATATGTTCACATAGGTCATTTGTACCATGTCACCTTTGTATTTATGAATAAAGGGATTTGGAATAGTCTCTTGGAATCTAACCTTTTACAGAGAAACTTTTGTAACAGGAAACATCCCTCGATTCTGGTTAACTTACTGTGGTTCTTCAAGTTTAGAATAATGGTTTCCTCGTCATTAAAAGTATTAGCCATTTTTTATAAAGAATATATATAGGAAGAGCTTAAATATCTAATGATACATTTTCAAGACAATGTCTGTCATTAATATGATTCTTTTTATTATTATTATTATTATTATTATTACTATTATTATTATTGGTGTACTGGTATGATAGGTAGAGAAGAAATTTTAGACAACAGTTACTTATCAAGAGAAGTTTTGCTCTAATTATTGTGGTGCTTGGCACACTGCTTTGCAAATAGTCACTGAAACATGTATTCATTTGAACTAGGGGGGCATAATTTTCAAATGTGAGACAGTGTACAGTTAGTGCTAATTTAGGGGTAAGGGCAGTATGTACTGTATTTTGAAGGTCCATGTAGGTCGAAGCATAGAGGTTGGGCAGCTCTGTGAAAGAAATGGGACTTGAGCCTTGATGATGGAAAAGATTCGAATGGCTGCTGAGAAGTGGGAGAGGTGTTCAGGGAATGGGGAATATTAGAAGTTGAGAAGGGAGGCAAGAATGAATGTAGAATATGTGGAGGACCAAGAAGGCGGCCTTGTTATAGAAGAATTGGGTGAGTGTAAAGGAAGATATTGTATGTATGTCTGATGTTTATATGTCTGCCTGTGATCAATTTAGGTCAAAGTACCTTTCCCCCATTCTAGACATGTTGCATTGTTAAAAAAACTACCTGAAAAGTAGTGCTAAAAATACTTACCAATGTTGAAGTTGGACTCATTATTAAAAGAGGTGGTGTGGGTGGCTGTGGGAAACTACTGGGTTAGAATTTAGTTTAGTGAGTAGCAGTATCGCCTGAGTTGAATTCTTGACTATTATTATTATTTTGATTTCCAGTTAAGGAAATCAATCATCCACGATGACCCCTAGTGTCTGGAAAATACAGGGAACTGGCTTTACGGAAAGTAGGAAAATGAGTGTGTGATTTAGCAAGCACCTACTGGCTGGATTGAAGTTTTCAGGGAAACTGATTCACCAGTTGAGCTTCATTCCTGAACTTGTCTCTTTAAATTTATAAATGCTGTTTCAAAGAGCTAAATATTATTTAGTGTGATTATTTTTGTATCTTTGTCTTTTCATGTCATCTTTATGGCTGTAACTGTATGATGAAAAAAATTAATAAAATTGTGATAAACTTTTGAATTAAAATTTCCTTTTACTTTTATCATAGTAGTAACTTTTTTTTTTCTTTTAAATTAAATAGGCAAACGTCTTTGGCAGGCACATTTTAAAGCTTTTCTCCCTCCACTGGGAAATTGTTTTTACTCTTAAGTTGCGTTTCTGTTTTTCTATTGTAAAGTGCAGTTCTTTGCATGTTCTAATTTGCCATGACGTGGTCAAGTGCTGTTTCCTTCCTGTTGCTTGCAAGCCTGTGCTAGAGATAAGGATACATTTCAGTGCATTAAAAAAGAAGCCACCGAAGACAGGCTTAAGCATGGTAAAGCGTTCTACTTATCAGAAACCTTTTTAAAGAACAGAACGAGGGGGCTTTAGTTTCTGCTTATTTTCAAGAGCTCTTAAAATAGTACTTATTAAACTTTAAAAGTATTAGGTTTTAAATCTTTATATATACTAGGCCTGACAGGGATAGTGTCTGAATGTTTCTATTAAGGCAAAAATATACATTATGAAATTACTCACGGGGTAACAATTCCTATGTGTATGGCTTGCTGGGTTAGTAGAAAGAAGGGGATTGTTTATATGTCCTTTATTGTAGTTACGAAAACCTAGTTATGGTTGGGTGGATTTTTTTTTTTTTAGTAAACAGTACTTTGTAACTTACCTCGGGGGAAGGGGAGAATGGCTTCGTTTTCAGTAATGAGAGATGTACTTAGCAAGACTGAAATCTTAAAAGAAAATACATATCTAAATTAAAAAAAACTTCTCTATTCACTAGTCATGTCGATTTTATTTAAAAACATTAACAAAAAAGTACTTTGGAGATACTGCCATCTGTGTGAATGTTACATTCTAAGTGGCATGAATTGCTTTCTCAAAACTAACTTAAGCTTTATATTTTTCAGGCCAAGAAGTTCTAGAGAAGAAAAATTGCAGAAAAACTGCCTCTATTTTAGTAAAATCTCAGTGAACCAAGAAAATTTTGAAGCACCTTCCCTAAAGAAAACCTGGGTATACAGTAACTTCACAGACTTAGCTTGGTTTTTTTTACCCGAATTAGTCACTGGATTCTGCTGCCTGATACTTGAACCTGCTTGGGATTTTTCTCATGTGGATCTAAGGGGAATGCTTTATTATGGCTGCTGTTGTCCAACAGAACGACCTGGTGTTTGAATTTGCTAGTAACGTCATGGAGGATGAACAACAGGTATGACTGAGACCCAGAGAGAATTAGATTCTAACAGATTTACGATGATGATATTTCCCTTTGTGTCAGAAAATTATTTCCTTTAAAAGGCAGTAGGACAAACTTTATTAATGTAAACATTTAAATATTTAAAATATGGAGGTAATGAGATTTTACATGTTAAGTGCTAGTTAATTCATTAAGAGAGACTCTTATCCTGAGCTTTGATGTGGTTAACAAGGATGTAATACTTTTGGAGTTAGCTTGTTTTTCTGTAAAATGAGACTTAGCAGTAAATACCTTAAGTAATTATTTCAGAGTACTTTGAAAAGTTCTAGATGACATAATAACATGACGTACTTTTTTTTATATATAGTGTAGGACTGCTGATTTTAATAGTTGCTTGCAATTACAGTTTTAATGGATGTGGTTAATTAAAGTTCATAATCCTGGGCTGTTTCTTCATGAGAATGGAAAGGTCTTAGCAGTCCCATAATCATACAACATTTCAGCCCAAAGCATGTGACTCTGAGGAAGTTACTTGACTTCTCTAGATCTCGATTTCATCATCTGTTGAATGAGGGACTTGAACTGCAGAATTTCTAAATTGGCTTTCTTTTATTGAATTTATACAAGATATGCAAATTACTGTTTCTAGAATGTAAAAAAGATCCAAGAGATACTGAGAAAAGAACTGAGTTAATTCTGGTCTTCCCCCCTCCTCCCTAGGCATTCCTGGGACTTTATATTTGCTTCATTTTAAGCGGGTTATTTTGAAATACAAGACACGATGTGAGAGAAATTGTGTGTTAGATTCAATGTACTGGGAAAAATATTTTGAGGTCTGGTAGATTTAAAATATGTCTAATAAAGCTGATTTATATACTGAAATAAGCCTAATTTCAAATGCCTAACTTTTAATAGGCCAATTAGAATGTATCATGCTTTTATTCTAGGTGATTCTTACTTTTGGCAGGGCATTGTCATTTCTTAGCTCTTTGTATTGTTGAGTAAAGTGACAGAATCAAATTTTTATAAATAAACCTACAAAAGATGAGAATTTGGAATAAGGTGCCTTAAAATCAAGATGAGCTTTGGCTAGGGAGGAAAAAAGTATCAGGGAGAGGATTGCATGTTCCCAATTGAAAATGTATTACTAGCTTATAGATTTAATCTAGGGAGAATAGAAAAGATAAAAATTTTAGGAGAAAGTGTTTTGAATCATTTTAAAATAGGATGTTTCTGTGAATGTTAAGAATTGAAAACAGTGTGTGTACTCTTCAGCCCTGGAAGATGAAAGATCCCAGACTTGATGTGGTGAGGTTTGTTCTCGGGCTGTGGCCGCAGAGGACGGAGCTCTAAGCCGCTCACCCGTGTGCTCCAGTGCACTGGCTTTGACCCTCTTTGACCATGAGAAATATATTTTATGTTTTGGTGCAGTATTCAGACATGTGTCTGTATAGCCTTAGAAAAAGTTTCACAAGACAGTGCCTACCCTTACTATGTATGATGCACTTAGTTTAACTCGCAGAATGTCTTTGTATAGGGAGATTTACTCATTGCTTAACATCAGAATGCATGTGTACGTATTTTCCTATTTATTTTTATCTAACTAAATGAATAAATACTAGCTTTGTGCAGATATTATCATAAGGACTTTACACATATTAAACATAAGGGGCAAATACCATCATCTCCATTTTACTGTGAGGAAATTGAGAGAGAATAGATAGGTTACGTGACTTACCAGAAGTCCTACAGCTAGTAAATAGTGGAGCTGCAGCTGAACCTGAGCAGTCTGACTCTCACTAATGATGTAGTTCTTGCAGGGATGTATGCTGATCGTACTGTATAGTAGTCAGCTGGCCAGGTTTAGGGTTTTTCAATCTGTGGCCAGGAGCATAGCAAACTAAACTGATTCACACGGGGTTAGATCTAGTAATGTCAGTCTTATTAACATCTTATCTTATGTATTGAGTAGATGTGGGTCTATTCTCCTGTTTGTTGCCTGCTTGTTAAATTTGTTTTAAATATAAATGTAATAGCATGCCAATTATAAAAGAAGTCACCTAATAGAAAAATATATACAGTAAATTGTGAAGGTCTCTTTTCACCTACTCTCCCTAATCCTGTTCTCCCCAGAAGATACTGGTATTGACTATTTGATGTATAATTTTTTGGGTAAAGGCCTAAACGGAAGAACAGTATAAATATATACAAACCTATGTACAGAGGTTGTTTTTAAGTTACAAGTGAAAGAATGTTAAACCTACTTCATGACTTACTTTCACTTAATGTATTTTAAATATTTGAATGTATGTCTGCTGGCTCTACATCATTTATTTTTCCACATGATGGATGGATCATAATTTATTTTGATCATGGACAACTGGCTATTCTCAGTATTTTGCTGTTATAAATGAATATTCTCATGTGGGAGGCAATAGATCTTTAGTGGCTGAGAGCTCAGATTATGGAGTCAGAGCACCTGGATTTGAATCCTTGCTCCACTGTTTATTACCTCTGTGACCTTGGGCAAGTTCCTTAACCTCTGTGCCTTAGTTTCCTTACCTGCAAAATGAGGGTGATAATAATAGACTTGATATTATAAGTAAAGTTGTTGTAAAAATTAAATGACTTGATGTATATAAAGTTCTTCAAACTATACCTGGCACAGACTAATATTTACTGAGCACTGTCATTTCATTATTACATCTCTGTGTGTGTATCTTTTTATACTTGTATGATTATTTCCGTAGTATATTTTTTAAAGTAGAATTACTGAGTTTACTAAAAGCATAAACAGAACATACTACCAAATCATTCTTCAAAAAGCTGTGTCAGTTTCTACTACCACTAGCAGTGTATTTCCCAAACCATCACTAACAGAAATCCTTTTGGTCAGTCTTTTGGGTGAAAATTACTTTTTTTACCATTTAATTTTGCGGTTTTTTTGACTACTAGTAATGAGGCTGCATGATTGTTCCATTAACTTTATTTATTGTTCATTTGAATTTCCTTTAAACTACTTACAAATATCCTTTTGCCTAGTAGGAGTTCTTTATATATTATGGGTGTTAAAACAGTATTGTTACCTTCTAATTAACTCTCTTTTTGTAACATGTGATGCAGATATTTTGTCCCAATCTGGTACTGTCTTTTAACTACATATCTTGTGACCTATTGAAATTTAAATATTTGTATCATAAAATTGACCATTTTTTTGTGATTTTTCTTTAGGAAAGCTTTTCTTACCCTTAAACATTCTCTTTATATTTTCTTCTAGTATGTTTTATAAGTTTAACTCCTTAGTCCATATGAAATCTATTTTTGTGGGATAGAGGTATGGGAATCTCATGACTTTCCCACAAATGGATATTGGCCTTTCACCATTTATTGAATGTTTTATGATTTCCATACTGACTGCTGTTTTGTTATCTTCTAAATTACCGTACGTACAGACTAAAGTTTTGAACTTGCTGGCGTATTTTATTGCATTTTCCTGTTTCGTATTGTGTCACTATCCCATTGCTTTCATGGGTGTCACTTCATAGATTTGATATCTGAAAAGACATTCTTTCCCCCAAAAAAACTGTGGTAGAATTTTGAATGAATTTTAGAATTGGCGTGCTATTGGGATTTTGACTTTTCAAAGTATTTGTGTCTTTAAAATAATTTGCACTGTTTTATGATCCTGTATTGGTTTAATTGGTTGGTTCTTTATAAAATCACTGTTTGAAGGCACCAGATTAGAACATGTTTCCTGTTTTCAGTTATGGTCTGTGGTTATTAATGTAGTCATTGAAGGAAACTGACACCATTAATGTGTGGTTGCCACCACCTTGATCATTTTCCCTTATATCAATTAGTCCTCTTTTCAGAATTGCTTAGAACTCCTTCAGGCAGGGATGAGGAAGGGGGTATTGGAAAGGAAATATGAATATTGTTGGCGCTGAGGGTGGGTATAGTTCAGTGATAGAGCACATTCCTGGGTTAATCCCTAGTACTTGCATTTAGGGGGAAAAAAAAGAACTCAGCCAGTCCTGGGGCTGTTCCTAAAAGGAGCGGTTGCAGGTTGATGCTCATACGTGTGTGTGTGTGTGTGTGTGTGTGTGTGTGTGTGTGTGTGTGTGTGTGTGTGTGTATGCCAACAAACCATCTAGTAGTCTATTCTTGCTGTTAGTTCCAAAGTGGGACTATTTGTAGCTGAGAACAAGGTACTTCTTTGGGAGTATTGAATTACAGTATACTTTTGTTTGAGAGTGCCTTGGTTGACCTTATTAAACAGGTGTGTTTGCCTGGTCAATGTATGAGAATAAGAAGAAAGCTAGAGAAGGAAATTTAACTATATGCTCAAATACTCCAGAAGTTAATTTAGTGAAAAACAGCTGGTAGCTTAATGCTTTTAATAATTTTGGTATATTATTACACTGTGTGTTTTTTCAGTTGTTGGTTCTAAAAGTAGAACTTAACTTTTACTTACAAATCATAGTTACTTATGCTTAACAAACTTAGCTCACGAGGGAGAAGCTTGGTGACATGCTAGGGAGAGTGAAACAGTATTTTTGTAAATCCCTTCCCAGTATAAAAAGGTGGTCTTATGACTTTCCTTCCTAGGGTGTAAATTGGCTCACTCACACTGCAGATTCTGAGAGGCTAAAGGGTAAACAGTGCCTTGCTGTCTTTTCGAAATTCTCGTGCGGTGTCTGGGAAATCACCACTCAGTGTAACAGAGGTCTGCACAGAGTGCTGCGTATTCAGAGAAAGGAGCCTTTGACTGCACTGCGACTTTGGGAGAGTGTCACCCAACGTCACATGGGAGTTACATTTGAACTGGATCTTGAAGGAAGATCCAGTTTATCTGACAGATGAAGAAGAGGAAGTGTTTCAGAACAAAAGAACATACCAAAACTTCTGATGAACTTCTCTGAACTGAATAATTGATCTAAGCACCTTGACTTATCATTAGAAGCTCTTCATAGTGTGACTGTTTCATGCTCTTTTCTTTCTTGTACTACATTAATTTTGTCAGCCAACTGTATGATTTTCCCAAAGGCTTTCTTGCTTCCTCGCTGTTTGATTTCCCACATTCACACCTGTTACCTGTTTAAGTTCTAATCATCTTTCAAGATCTTAGGACATAGCCTACTTATTCTAGGAACTTATCCTAAAATCATCCTCCTAGGAATTAACAGCTTTATCCTATTATTCCTAAATGACTTATTGCCATTGTCACACATTTGCCATGTTGAATTCTTACATATACATGATTAATTTTCCAGATAAGTGCTAAACTACTTGAAATGAAAGGGATTTCTTCCTCCCGTCTTTGTATTCCCCATGCATTTTTAATATAATTTATAATACATTTATTGGTTGAGTGCTCTTAAAGACTTTTCTTCCTTCTCTTAATCCTGTTGGTAAAATGATGTGGGATATGTATGTACTCAGTTATGATCCTCATTACATCGGAAGGCCTTTGAATGAGAGGTGATATCCTGCCCCACAGCTCTTTGTTATGGTGTTTTTGGTTTTTTTTTTCTGAGACCTATTTGTCCTCATTCTCCCTTAGTGCATGGGCAATGTGGCATGTCGCCACAATTCCAAGACCAGAGACAAATACTCATGGAGTCTTTTTTTCTGATATATTTAGAACTATTATGTTGTATGTGTTTAGTGAAAACCACCTCAAATAACTTTTAAAAATTGTTATTGAAATTATAAATTATAAGTATTAATTTAAAGTTTTCCTATTTCTTGGGAGACTCGTTCAAGTTGCAGAGGGAGTTTTTGACGCGGTTGTTATCTTGAGAATGAGATTGTATTTTGTAGACCGAGATAAATACAGATCACACCAACCTGCCATTTTTTTTAGCTGGAATGGTAAAATTCTGTTAGGCCAGGGGTTAAGTGTACCTCAAAGTTAGAGGTACAAGGACTGTGCTGATAGTGTGCTGTGTGTAACTTGTTCAGGACCAGTTTTGTGGAGGACAGGAGGCTGGAATGATGCTAACCTGTGCATGGACACAAGGGATCTGGTTATTTACATACAGTTCCAGGTTCTGTTGACTGATCTCTCTGTTTCTGTTATCGTCATTCTTAACCTTGGCAGAGCAGACTTATCAGATCCATTAAAAGTTTGGCCATCTGTAAAACTCACATACAGAGAACTCTTGTTTCTTTTCTGTACATTTAGAATGGCCTTCATCAAAGACATTAAGCCGTGATGCCCGCAGTACAAGCCTTATTATCTTGGGGGAAAGTCTGACTTTGCATAAGGCCTGAGGCGCTCTCCAGGTTATGTGAAGGGACAACCCTGCCTGTGGCCTCCAGGTTGGCCTGGCTTATCTTCCTGCCAACTATTAGCAGCGAGGAAGCTGACGGTTGTTATGAGGCAGGAGTTTTGGTGGGGGAGTGGAATTTAACTTACTCCCTGTTGCTGAGTCTTTTTCTAAGTGTCCCCCAACTATCACACAGAGGCCCCATGACAACGTCTTAAAAATGAATATGGATGAGATCATCGCATAGTGTAGGACAGGGACTAGGTGGGCTCCAGAAACATTCAGTGGTGAATTTTAGTAACTAATATTTACTTAGCGTTTTGTCCTGTGTATTATGCTCTGTGCTTTACAGGGATTATCCTCGTTAATTGTTACAGCAAACTTACAAAGGAGATATTCTAATTCTCACTCTATAGAAGAATAAAGTGAGCTCAGAGAAGGGGGCAACTTGCCTGTAAATGCTAAAGCTGGGGATTGCAACCCAGCTCGTGCCTTCAACCACTGTATTTGGATAATGCCAGCCACTGATAACATGTCAGTGGTAAAAAAAAAAAAGTAATTTAAACGGTAGAAGAATTATTATGCTTTACATTTATGACTTTAGCAAAAAGAAAATGTTCATTTTAGTTAATTTGTTAGTGTAGTTACAAGTTGACAGTCTTTGTCACTGATATACCTATATATTTCTTTTTTTAAAAACAGTTTTATTGAGATAACATTTTACATATCATATAATTCACTTGTTTAAAGCATGTGAGTCAGTGGTTTTTAGGATATAAACAGAATTGTACATCCATCACCATAATCAGCTTTGGAACATTTTTATCATCCCCCCCAAAAACCTGTACCCATTAGCAGTAATGTCCTGTTCCTCCCCAACTCCTAGTTCCTGGTAACCACTAATCTACTCTCTCTGTGTGGATTTGACTACTCTGGATATTGTGTATAAGTGGCGTACAATATGTGATCTCTTATGACTGACTGCTTTCACTTAGCGTGGTGTTTCCAAGGTTCATCCCTGTTGTAGCATGAATCAATACCTCATTCTTCTTGCTACTGAAAAATATTCCATTATATGGATAATACCACATTGTATTTATCCATTCTGTGTACCTTTCAAAAGAATACTGGTTCTTTTTCAACAAGGTTTGTGTTAGTCAATTTTTTGTTGAGGATAGAATTAAGCAATCTCTATTTTCCCAGAAAGTACTGAGTCACCTAGAGCAGTCTTACTGGATAAATAAGGAAATCAGTACCTCTTTGATGTATCTCAGTTTAGCTATGTGATCTTGAAATTTTTTACCTCCTTTCCATTTCACTTAACACGCAACATAGAAAGGATAAGCCGTTATATAAACATAGTGTCTTAAAATTTTTTACCTCCTTTCCATTTCACTTAACACACATCACAGAAAGGATAAACCATTATATAAACATAGTGTTACTGTGTTACTGGCCTTTCCCTTTTTTCAAAGCCAGGGTCACCTTCAACACCATTTAGAGAAAATTGATGAAGATAATGGCCTTTGAATTAGTGGAGTAAAAAGAAAACTGCTAATGGTTAGAGTGTGAATATAGCAGAGTGATGCCCATAATGTTCATAAATCTAATATAACTCATATTAAATATGTTAGAATATAGGCAGGATTTTTTTTTAACACAGTAATCAAAATTCTCGATATTAGGGTAATTCTTTTTTTGGAAAGAAGAGTTATGTTACAAGGTAAAGACTGGTGATGCATTTGTGAGCTTATCTGTTTCATCTTTTCCTGCCTCTTGTCAATGAAGAGTCTGTGTGATGTGGCCATCAAAGCAGAGTATGAGCTTGGGAACTAGCCCAGCCGCTTACTAGCTGTATGACTTCAGACCAAATTTTAAATTTCACTGAGCTTTGATTTCCTCCACCAAAAGTGAAAGAATTCCTTCCCAAGGTTATGAGCATTAAATGTTTATATAAAGCATTTAGTAAGAGCCTAGCACAAAGGAAGTGGGCAATAAAGGTGCTAGTTGCTGTATTCATGACCTGAGGTTAAATCAAGAAAAAGTTTGTTGTGTTGCACTGTGTACTCTGTGTTACTCAGTTGTTTTGAATAAGTGAGGTAATTAAGGTAGTTCTTATGACTTGGATACCAGTTAGTCAAATTCATTCAGCTTTAAAAAACTATATTTTCTTAGTTTTTCTTCGATACTTGAGAATGGCTGACTTTGTTCTAAAATAAGTCAATAAACTTGTCATTCAGGATTTTAAAAATTTGGGAGATTGATTCACCTTTAATATAATATGTTAAGTATGGTTTGACAGTTTGATCTGGAGTTGTTCAGTTTTTTTGAAGCCACTCTAATTTCTGTCATTTCCTGTGATCAGCTAGTGTGACTTTTTCATTTTGGAAAAGGCTTTTGATGTAGCTAAACTAATTCTATGATTTGTACTTGTATAAGATTCTTGCCAAAGTTCATCTTTTAGAAGCAGGAGTTACCTTTTTAATTATGATTTTACTTAAATTTTTTGAGTTATATAAGATCTGCATGTCTAAAACATTTGTCAGTCTGATTTACTACACCTCCCAAAATCTACCTTTTTTTTTTAAATCTCATAATTGATTCTATTCACACTTAGCTAGCAACACACACACACACCCCCAATATATTAAGCTTTTCAAGTGGGCACTCTAAAAAAAAAAAAACTAAGATTGTTTTCAGTGATTATTTTACTTTTTTGAGATGCATGGCCAAGTTGTAATTTATCCTGATTGAAAAAAGAAAAATCTGAGCAAAGACTAAAGAAGGCCAGTTGTCACGAAAGACCTAGAATGAGATTAGATTTAGCTAAATCAGCTCCGCAGGGATTTACAATAGAAATTTCAGACATTATCTTGGAGAAGTCTGGAGAAAGGACCATTTTAGTTAGACCTTTCTATTTTTCAGGGTGCTGTGCAGGAGAAAAGCCGGGCGCCTTCAAAAACACTCATTTCTACTGGAACCAACAGAGATAAAACTTTCAGCTGTAGCTCTAACAGTGTACATTAAGAAAAAACACGTATATATTTTAAACACAAGATTTAACTGAGATAAAACTTGTACTATGACTATAATTTATCTGTAGGATCCTTTAAATGGTTGAGCTTGTGGACTCTGGAGTCAGATTGCCTGGGTTCAGATTTCAGCTCTGCCTCTTCCTAGCTGGCTGGCCAGTGTCAACAAAACAGCGCTGTGTTGTGGTGTCAACTGGGATAAGCCACGTGAAGTACTTAAACATAGTAACTACTTTCATCATCATCATCACCGTCATCACCTCCACCACATTAGGAATACCATTTTATTGTTGATTGAAGAACTCTCAAAGACTGGAGGACGCGTTATCCAGCACTGTAGTGAGTTTCTTTTTAATCAGATTAAGGAAGTACTTTGACTATGTTAATTACCAGAAATTTGAATCATTTTTCCCTTATACAAAGCCACTAGCTGTGATGTGTGTTTGTATCATAATATTTATAGAAGGTACATAATCCATGAAAACCTAGGATATTGGAGACAGAGAGCTGTCGAGAAGTGAGGGGACTGATAGAAGAATATATGTACATTTTGTGCCCTGATGCTGCTTTGGAAGTTAATCTCTGTGCCAAGAAAACATTACCTGCTCTAGTCTTGAATAAAGTGTGAAAAATAGCACTGCCTGTTAGGCAATTTTGTAGAGCCCTTCTCCACATACGCTTTAGTTCTCACAAATCACCCTGTGCTAGAGATGGTATTCTTCCTGCTTTCTGTAGTAGACTATTATCTTGAATTTATTACTGGATAACTGGGAGAACTATAGTAGAATCCTGTAAGAGATTTTTAGGGCAGGGTTACAGAGGCACTGAGAGTATTGGTGAGAATAGTTTATTTACTAAAGATACCTGGATTCCAGTTCTGATTTAATAGCATTCTTTTAGAATATCTGTTAGTGGAGTGTTTGCCTTATTAGCTGTTCATTTATTTTCTCATTAATTTTCTTGATAGTACTTGATTTGTTTGTTTACGTTCCTATTAGGAGATGATGTAGAACTGTGTAGGGATTTGATATATCACTTGAGCTAGTGCGCTGAAGTGTTTTTAAGTTTTTGGAATGACAGGAATCAGTATTTGACATTTTGTTTAAAATGAAAATGAACTAGTAACAACAGCAACAACAAAACATGAGGAAATTGCCATGGAGCAACCTCCACATGCATAAAACTGGTAGATCCAAAGAGTTTCATGGGTGACGTATTTTACAGTTTAGTGAATCATTTTAACAATGCCAGTTCAGAGAGAGAAGTTCCCTAGTTCATTTTGACGGAGCCAGTATAACACTGATACCGAAACCTGGCAAAATGTGTGGGTGCACACGTTGAACAGTAGGCTAATTTCAGGATAGGTATTTTGTTTAGCTACAAGAGGTAATATTTATTGTCTCTTAGCTTTGCGGGGTCCTGTAGGTGACTTGCATTTTCTCTTTTGAGCCTCAGGATAACCTTGTACAATACGGCAACTGGTACTCTGTTTTTACAAATAAGGAAAGTCTTTGTAAAGAGGAACTCAAGAGAGGTTGAAAGAAGGAATGAATATTGCCCAGAAACACAGCTGTAAAGTGACAGCACCTACGCTGAAATTGAGTCTTTGACTTGAGAAAGTCCAAAATCTTAATCATTATGCTAGGAAAGATATCAGAGAAAAGAGGAACCTTGAAGGAAAAAGAATCTGGAAGAATAAATAATAGCATTTAACAGTAATTATAATTGTAATAAGTAGGATTTTTACTTTCTCCCCAGTACATTTATGTATTACAATGTTTAAAAATCTAGATTCATGTACTACACTTTCAGTCAGGAGAACTATAAGTTAGACCAATGTGTTGGGCAGTGTGCACTGCAGCTGCTAAAGACTTTTCTACCTGACTGCTAAAACTACTTTTCATTTTCTTTTAAAATAAAGCAGGGATGAACTCCTGTAAAGAGAGCTTGAGTCAGTCAACGTAAGTATCCTCATTTGCAGCAAATGAAGCTGTTTTAATGACAGATTTTCAAACTATGCCGAGAATCCAGCTGTGAAAAAACTTAGTGCTGAGTCTCAGAGACCTATTGCACAGTCCTGGCTTGTTTTATGTAACACATCAATTCCTGAAATCATTTAAAATGCACTTTGGAAATTGATAACAGTGGTAGTTATTGGGGAGGAAAACGATAAGGAAAGGAGATGATAATGTTTTATACTCTTAGGATACAAATATGTTCATATATTAATGTATTCCCAAAAATAATTTCTAAAAATATACCATGGGAACTCGTTTAAAGGATTTTAGGGGAGTGGGGTATATATGGCTCAGTGGTAGAGCACATGCTTAGCATGCACAAGGTCCTGGGTTCAATCCCCAGTACCCCCATTAAAAAAATAAGTAAAGGATTTTAACTTTTATTCCTTTTGTTCACCAGTCATCCTAATTTTGTGCATGTATATGCACCTAGATGTGCTATGTCTAGAGATTTTCTTTATTTTTATTATGATTTATATGAGAGAATGAAGGAAGGCCATTATAGTATTTGATCTGGTCCCAGTCACCTCCTCCTAACTGCTCTGCATTTACCTCTGCTCAGAGCTGAGAGAACTCAAGAACAGTGAGTTGAAAATATTTTCAAGTTCTGTTTCTCCCATCATATGGACCTTGGCTTTTGAAGCTTTCAACTAAGAAGTATGGCATAAACACAAAAAGATGCACAGATTGTTAAGTGTGTAGTTTGATAAATTTTCACAGTGAATATACATACGTATCCAGCTTTTACTTTTCAGTTGAAGCTAAATGATTGTTGCTGGGAAAATATGGATAAGTTTTGTTCACCAGTTTTCTGAAAGGACTATTCTTATTTTAAAAACAACTCCAAAAACCATCCCCGTCAGTGTAAGATTGTAGTAAGCCAAGTCCCCCTCCCCACAGCTTTATTGAGATATAATTTACATATAACATTGTTTAAGGTGTGCAGTGTGATGATTTGATATATGTATGTAAGTAGTAAGCTGAGTTTTAAGAGTGTTTATTTCTATCTAAAGCAAATATTGAGGGATTTTGATCATCAAAAAAGTTGATGCTATTGAATGCTTACTGTATGCCATGCAGCATATGTGATATATTTCCTGTTACTGAATTTTTACAACACCTCTAGAAGATATTATTCTTATTTTAGATGGACACAAAAAATAAAACCTCAAGAAACTGTGTGATTTGCCTGAGTTCAAGCACCCAAGCATGGTGTGCAATCTGGCCTTAAATGGGTCATTCTGATTCTAGAGCCTGAGCACTTACTGTTACATCCTGTTTTCACCATGTGTATTTCTAGTGCACTTGCAGCTTGGTAAATATTGTCAGATTGTGTCCTGATAGAGTAAGGGATTGGGTTTTTGTTTTTTAAATCTAAGATAAAGGAAGTCATTTCAAAGCAGTGTCTTCATAGGATGAGGCTCCGAGGCAGCATTCTGATTGGAAGAGAGAGCACAGGAATTTGTCTTAAAGGTATATTTTCAGGGCAAGTGCACCGTGTTTAATTTGTTTGTTTGTTGGAATGGCCTTGGAGTAGGAGGAGCTATTGAAGATTATGGGAGGAGTAGGGCCCTTACCCGACTCTTGGTATCACCTTGACTCTTGGGAAAGAGATGGTATTAACTACTTAAAAGTGTTCTCATTTAGCATCTTATCTTTAAAAAGGAATATCTACATTGGGGAAATTTTTAAAGACTGTTTTTAACCAGCTTTTCGTTTAGGAAAACATTGGGTACATATTTCATTTTACGCTATTTCATAGGGGATCTTGGCAGGATGTTTCACAACAACCACATACCAGATTGAGCTCTGCTGTTAGAGAAGCTTGGCAAACAAGTTATTTGAAAGTTCTTTTGCTTTTTTATATACAAAATCTTGTTGACTAAACTTACTTAATATAGTTGGGATAATGATCCGTAGTTTCTTAAATATTTGCCCAGGGCCTTGGATTATGGTATATTGAGGAAAGAAGCAAGCCTCAGTCAGGGTTGTAACATATTGTACTGTTTACAGATTGGTCACTTTCCTTCTCTTTTTAGCTTGATGGCATTGCCACATATATCATTAACCACAACGAATGGCAACTATATAGGGGACAGTGTTGAAATTTGGGGAATTGTCTCTTTTTCCTGCTAACACTTGGTTTGATTTTTATTATTCCTACTAAAAAAATTGTTAAAAATTTGCTTTCAACACATCATAAATTTACCTGCAATTAATAGAAAGGGAAACTTGTATATGTATTTTTCTCTCTGGAGCTGTTAAGACTTTCAGTAACATTGCAAAACAGTCAAACATCAGGTTATCACTGCATTTAATTTGCTTATAGAAGTAGAGGCTTCAATAACACTGATCTTTAACATTTAATTCTAAGAAGCCCTCCCTCTCTCTCCCCACCCATAGTTTGTGATTTCTTTTGGTTCTCTTCCAAAAGCAAATGGTAAAATAATCTGCAAGTGCCAAACAGCAAAAGATCTCGTAATATAATAATGTAACTGTTTGTCTCTTTGGATTACTAACTGGTATCTGGGAAATTGGCATAAATAGAGTGGATTCAATTTAGGAAATGCAGTTTAGAATCTTGTAATTCTTTAGAGCAGTGGTTCTGAACCTTACGTACTCATTGGAATCCCCTGAGGAGCTTTAATAACATGTGCTGGTCACATCCTTAGATATTCTGATTTATTTGATCCCTTGTAGGACCAGATACTAATATTTTTAGATGCTTCCCACTGTATAATCAAGGTTGATAACCACTGGTAGAGTTTACTGAGATTCCCTAATTGAAGTAAAAGGTACTGAAGAGAAGATGTTAAATTATTTAAATGAGAAGTTTTTTTTTTTTTTGAAATTAAGCCCTTGTTCATCGCATAGTTTGCAAATATTTTCTCCCATTTAGTAGATTGTCTTTTTTATTTGTTTATGGTTTTCCTTTGCTGTGTGAAAGCTTATAAGTTTGATTAGGTCCCATTTGTTTATTTTTGCTTTTATTTCTATTTCTTTGGGAAACTGACCTAAGAATGTTGCTATGATTTATGTAAGAGAATGTTTTGCCTATGTTCCCTTCTAGGAGTTTTGTGGTGTCCTGTCATTTAAGTCTTTAAGCCATTCTGAGTTTATTTTTGTGTATGGTGTGAGAGAGTGTTCTAACTTGTTTGATTGACATGTGGCTGCCCAGTTTTCCCAACACCACTTGCAAATAGACTGTCTTCTCCATTGTATATTCTTGCTTCCTTTGTTGAAGATTAATTGTAGGTGTCAATAATAACCTATAGTGGAAAAGAATATGAAAAATGGCCCATGTGTTTCATAAGAATATATACATGTAACTGAATCACTTTGCTGTACACCAGAAACTAACACAATGTTGTAAATCAACTATACTTTGATTTTTAGTAAGTTAAAAAATAAAACCATCCAAACAAATAAATAAATAAATTAAATGAGGAGAGATTTCATTTTAGAAAAATGATTTGGAAATTTTTTTTAAGTAACTAGTCAAATGAAATGTAGTATTTTTGTTAGGCCATCAACAAAGTATTGACTTCTTTATTTCTTAAAAGAAGGTGACAGATCTTGTTGCTATTAGAAATATGGTCATTTTATGAAAATCTCTGACCTTCCTGAAGCTCTTGTTTTAAATTAATCTTGGGGAGAAGTCTGGTTGAAATGATGTTAAAAAAAAAAAACTTTGAGGGATAAAGTTTGATGGTCTTCAGCAAAGAGACTTGAGGAATGATATCTAATCTTAATTTAGGAATAGTAACAAGAATATATATATATATATATATATAGCCAAAAGTTGTGGAAGTTATTTAAAGTAGAAGGACCTAGTTGTCAAATGAGACTCTTAAAGCTGAATTAAATTGAGTCCTATTGAAGACTGAATTGCTTCT
The DNA here is from genome assembly GCF_048773025.1 of Camelus bactrianus. NCBI lineage: Eukaryota > Metazoa > Chordata > Mammalia > Artiodactyla > Camelidae > Camelus > Camelus bactrianus. The sequence continues at coordinate 21,349,840 of NC_133552.1, forward strand.
TCACCTCCCCAAATTTGTATGTTAAAGTCCCAACCCCTGGTATCTCAGAATGTGACCTTATTTGGAAATAGGGTCATTGTAGATATAATTAGTTAACGTGAGGTTGTACTGGAATAGAGTAGGCCCCTGATCCAATATGATTAGTGTCCTTTTAAGAAGAGAAAACTTGGACACAGACACATACAGAGAGAACAGCATGTGAGCATGAAGACGGCCATCCACAAGCCAGGGAGAGAAGCCTGAAACAGGTCCTTCCCTTACAGCCTCCAGAAGGCACCAGCCCTGCCAACACCTTAATTCAGATACATAGCCTCTAGAATGGAGACACAATACATTTCTGTTGTTTGAGCCACCTAGCCTGTGGCACTGTATTATAGCAATCCTAGCAAACAAGTCCCAATAGTTTATTTGTTTAAAAATTTTAAACCTAGGGAAGTTCAGCATTTGAAATTTTGTCATTTCTTCAGTTAAGAGGCTGGGAACCATTTTCTCTATAAGGAATTTTAGGATAAGTGGTTATGAGGTTTTTAGGTTCTTGATGACTCAGTTACTAGTCCATCAATTTATACAGCTGGAGTTTATCATACACCTCTGTCAGCAACTGGAGTTTCTGAAGTATGTATTTTCCTTCTGTTTATGGTAATAGTGGGGGAATCTTTCTAGTCTCCTGAGAGGGGTTTCCTAGATGTATTTTGTGTATATAGATTTAGGCTTGTTACCTAAGATTCAGAGTTGGTCTGTTTATTATATATGAAATAGCACCCTGGAGAAATTAGAGATGGACAATTTTGATTATACATCTCAGTGGACTTGAAAAGAATGGCCCATGTGTTTCATAAGAGAAGCAAGTATCTTAGAAGGAGAAGATAGTATGACTAAATTGGGTGTGATCTTGGGAAGTCCTTGGGGACCAAGAGGAACTGGCTGTGCCCACAAGATAGTTTATAATAGATTCGGATTGAAGAAGCCCTGCAATAAATAATATTGAAAGTCATACAGCGAACACAGCTCCTCCTCTGTTGTTTTTCTAAACAGAGCTAAGTAAATATGCAAACAAAACAAAATGTTTAAGGCTTTCCATGTTTAAGGCTGACTGTAAGTGGGCACGTGAGGAACATGGACTCTGGAGTCAGTTTAAGTTAAGATTCTACCACCTAGAGTAAATTTTCTCCCTTCCCCTTGAGATTCCGTTTTCCCATGTGTAAAATAGGTAATCTAATGTTTCTCTCACATTGGATGTTGTAATGATTAAATAAGATGGTAACCCATGTAAAACAATGAGCAGAATGCCTGGTGTATATTAAGTGCTAATAAACACTAGCTAATAACAGTAGCAAAGCCAGCAGGTACATGAGCACAGTGCATGTGACTCCCCACCCCCCATTTAGTCCGTAAGAATGAATAATCTCTTCTGTAATGTTACAAATGGCAGTTTTTAAATCTGAGCCTTTAAAATATATCATAACAAAACAAAACCTGGAAGTGCCCTTAGGATCAGCTGGTGTTCTTTCATTTAAAGTGAGGAAAATAAGATCACGACAGTAGGACTGGGGAAGACCTCGGTTCTCGGTTTTCATTTTTACAACACATTGCCTCTAAATCACAGAACCATGTGTCCCTTTTCATTCTGAAGTAAACTTTTGCTTCAGTGGAAACTATTTTTTTCTCTCTACTTTTGTGTTTGAAATTTTTCTTAATAGTTTTTACATTATTTAAAAATTTGAACTGAAATCAAAAATGATTGTTTAAAGCAAATTAGAATATGCTTGATTATACATAGACTGTCTCTGCTAGGGAACAAAGAAATTGGCAGCAATGGTTGCTTCTGGAGAGGGGCACTGAGGCAGAAGCAGCATTGATAATACTGGTATATGACAAGGTGTTCCTAAGACCGGTACATCTGGAGAATAGAGTTACCATGTCCAGTCCACTTAGAGGGTAAGAGAAGAGGACAAGGGAGAAAGTAGCAAAAAGTATGTGTCATTCTCGGAAGCTTGGGGACTATATAGATTCAGATGAATTTCTTAACCTAATTCTTCATCTGCCAATGGAGATGATAAGCCCTGTTCTTACCTGGTACATAGGGTGGACCAGGCGAAAAAGGAGATGGTGAGAATTAACTTAGTCTGGGCTCAGCCTTGTCCTAGAAGACAGGAGCTTAACTTTAGCTCTTGAGAGAGAGGGGAAGGAGACATACTTTAACAAGCACATGTTCACGCTGGGTTGGGTCGCTTGGCTAGCATTCATTCAAAAAAGAGAAAGGCATGGCCAACGACTATACTTTGGCCACTTTATATGATACTTTCTTTATTGCCTCTGTGTGTGTACATGTTTTACTGTGTAATGTTTGAGCCTCTTACTTTCTGTCTTAAAATTTGGAGGGCCAGTTACTTCTGACTTCCTCTTTTCTTAAATAGGAAGAAACATTTTGAAATAAAACAATCCAAATATGTTTTAATATTATTACTTATAAATTCAGAACATAGCATTCTTGAAGGCACAGGTAGTATCTGTTTAGTAACTATGATATCATATATTCAATTTAGATAAATTAAATTCTTGTAATAGAAGTAGTAGTTAACCTCAGTGTATACTGCTACAAACATTAATTTTAAAAGATTGAGGTCACTTAGTTATAATGAAATCATAAATAATGTTTTCAATATATGTATTTTAAGAAACAGAATCTTTACATGAGCTGTCTTCCCACAAGATACTTATTAATTACAAAAGGAAAAATAGTAACTTCATAGTGGAGAAACCTGGTAGACACCACCCTAAGTGATAGGAGTTAATGCCACTAGTAATGGGACAAGTTGGTATTTTGGACCTCCTGATAGGATGTATTTGAAAGGACATAGCATTACTTTTTTGGTATTCTTGCCAAAAATGCAGACTGAATCCAATCACAAGTTAGTAACACACAAACCAAAATTGGGGGACATTTTAAAACAAATGGCCTATACTGTGCAAAAGTGCCAAGATCATGAAAGATAAACAAAAACTGAAAAAGTCCAGATTAAAGGAGAAGAAGTTGTTACAAATTAAAAGAATTGTCATGAAGAAACATGATATTTATTAAGTGAAACTTATGGTCCTAGGTTGGATCTGGACCTCAAAAAATATTTTTTTTCATTAAAAAAAAAAAAAGACATTAATGAGACAGTTGGAGAAATTTGAATAAAGTCTAGGTTAAATAATAGTACTATAGCAATGTTACTTTACTGGTTTTGATAATTGTACTATCTTTATGTAAGATAATATTCATATATTTAGAAAGTAGAGACTTAAGTATTTAGGATTAAAGGAGCAGTATGTCTACCACTTTCAAATAAGTCAGAAAAACTAGATATAGAAATAATAATATAGAAAGAGGATGATAGACATGATTAAGTGTCCAAATTTGGGGAATATGAATAAAGGTTGTAGGAGAATTCTTTGTACTACTTTTCCAACTTTTTCAAATAAGACTTTTTAAAATTTTAAAGTAAAAGCGATAGTAACTTAACGACATCTGTCACTAGTGGATTTTTTTTTTTTTGCATCAATGGACTGTTTAGTGCATATCAGTGGTTTAGGGGATGATTTGCAGAGAAATGTTAATAAGAAAGTGTAGTAAATGAATAATACCTTTATAATACAAGTAAAGCAATATAAACCAAGTTGATAAGTAGTAGCATTTTTACTATATTTGAAAAGTATTTTATAGATAGCCCTTATTATTACATAGTATTACAATTCATGTATTCTTATATCAGATACATTCAAAGAACTTTTGTTTTTCACTTTTAACGTTGAATTTTTTCATGACTAATTGATTTTTGAATAGGCTGTTAAAAACCCTTTCTGGGTCAGTTTCCTCATGTATAAAATGAGATGGCTGGACTAGATTAAGTTTCAAGGGTCTTTCTAGTAGTAAAGGTCCATGATCTTATAACTAGATAGAAAATGAAAGTTGATTTTCACACGGCCTGTGTGCCAAGTGACAGAAGTATTTATAAAGCTCACAGATTTTTTTCTGTCAAAGAAACTTTTGTTGAGGTTTTATTTAATTGTATGTTTCACTTGTATGCCGCTTCTTATGCATTGATTATATTAGTTTTTTTTTAAGCTTAATGTGCTTTAAAAATCTACTTTTATAGAACTTCCCAGTGAAAACTTGGTTGTTGAGACCTAAGTTGATAATGAGAGTTTATTTGGTTTTAGTAGGTTTATATTCTCTGTAGCCTAGAAGGATTGTCAAGGTGCAAGTAGCTGATGATGTGAAAACTGAATTGATGCCCAGTATAAAATAATTTGGGTTGTATTTCACAAAAGCAAAACGTTGTTAATCTTTCCCCTCCTCCCACCTCCCAGCTTGGTGACCCAGCTGTGTTTCCTGCCGTAATTGTGGAACACGTTCCTGGTGCTGATATTCTCAATAGCTACGCGGGTCTCGCCTGTGTGGAGGAGCCCAATGACATGATTACTGAGAGCTCCCTGGATGTCGCCGAAGAGGAAATCATAGATGAAGATGACGATGACATCACCCTCACAGGTGTGTGTGCCTCCAGCAGCATCTTCCTTCAGCATAGGCGTGGCCCTGTGATTCGGGGGGTGTACAAAGTCCCTGACGTGGTCTTGAGTAACTCCATCACCAGCAGGGGCTGGTGCCCTGCAGGGGGAAGGAAATGACATTGTCCTTCTCATCTGCCTGTGCTTCTGAGTGCTCTCGCCTCCCCCTTCTTCTCCCCTGAACATGTGGAGGTGAGTGTGACAGACTAGGAGGCGAGTAAGAGGAACCAAACCAACTCAACTCATCGAGTCTTCACTGAGCACTGTTTGTAAAGGCCCAGCTCTGTATTTGTGATGACAACAAGAAGTTGTTCGTAGGGCAGATGGTAGGAATGTTCTTTTGTTACTGCTACTGCAGGGAGCAAAATAGGAGGCTGGGCTCCAAATGTAGGGTAAGGTGCTGGAGTTCGAGATTTGTTCAGTTGGAACTAGGAGAATATCTCAAACTGAAGATTTCTCTATGTAAGTGTTGAGGCAGCAGTAGTACTTTTTCATTCGTTTTAGAACCTGGTACATGCATTTATTTTTATTTTTATACATTTACATCCATATATCTTGGCCAGAGATGTTGGAGGTATTTGAGAAAATTATTTGGGAAGCAAAGGTTATTTGAATATTTATTCTTAAGCTAAAAACCGGAAATTAACATTAGTCACATTACCATCAACTAAGCCTAGACTTTATTTGTGTTCCACCCATTTTTACACTAATATCCGTCTTCTGTTCCAGGATCCTATTCAGAATCTCACACTGCAGTGAGTTGGTTTTTTTTTCCTAATCTCTTCCAGTTTGTGACAGTTCCTCTGTCTTCCCTTATCTCTCATAATGTTAACATTTTTGAGGAATACCAGCCAGATATTATAGAATGTCCCTCAATTTTATTTCTTTTTTTTCCCACAGTATACAATGAACATTATTTTGTACAAGGAACTTTTATTTATTTTATTTTATTTTTTTCAAGTTTTGTTATTTTGTAACTTATTTACTGAGTTATAGTCATTTTACAATGTTGTGTCAAATTCCAGTGTAGAGCACAATTTTTCAGTTATGCATGAACGTACATATATTCATTGTCACATTTTTTTTCACTGTGAACTACCACAAGATCTTGTATATATTTCCCTGTGCTATACAGTATAGTCTTGTTTATCTATTCTGCATATACCTGTCAGTATCTACAAATTTTGAAATCCCAGTCTGTCCCTTTCCAACTCCTGCTCCCTTGGCAACCACAAGTTTGTATTCTATGTCTGTGAATCTGTTTCTGTTTTGTATTTATGTTCTTTTTTTTTTTTTTTCAGATTCCACATATGAGCGATCTCATATGGTATTTTTCTTTCTCTTTCTGGCTTACCCTCAATTTTATTTCTGTGATGTTTTCTCATGATTGGAATGAGATAATGCATTTGAGCAAAAATAACACCAGAATGGCATTGTCTCCTTCCTGATGTCATATTAGCATAGTTGATTTTTTAAAGTACATTACCTCATTTAATTCTCAGAAAAAGAAGACTGAAATTAGAGAAGTTAAATTAAATGACTTGCCTAAGGTCACACACCAACTGACTGAGCCCCCATCAATAACATTGACCAAGAACACTTAGTTTTTGTATTGTCCTCTTACTTTTTACAAAGCATGTTCTTTATATTGACATTATTTGGTCAGAACAACCCAGTGAAAGTTTTTGATAAATCTAGACTTGTGTCTCCCTTATCAGTAAGGGAATTAGATTAATCAGATTAGAAGTTTCTACTCATTGCTGACTGTGATCTTTGTGTTTTGTATAACAGAATGACCACCACTATGCACATAAGTGTTGTGTTCCTAATGGGGTTTTTGCAGTGTATTCTGATCTACCTTCTTGATGCCTTAGGGTAAGGCTACACTCTCTGTGGGTTGGGAACCAGGGTCTCCCTGAAGGGGTGTTTATTCCTGTTTTAGTAATCAAGGAAGATATTGGTTCTCAGAGAAGAAATAGTGACTAGGAAAGCAGATCCTGGATCTTTAGTAGAAGAAATTACTTCTTCCTTTCAGTACTGCACTCTCTTGGGCTTAGACTTAAAGGTAGCTGATGACAAGATACAGACAAGCTCCTTCCTTCCTGGAAAAGAGAACTGATACGGAATGGGTCCAGAAAATAAGCCATATGTTGAAAGTCATATTTACTATTTGCATGTTTCTTCTCTCTTGCAATTCAAGCTGTTGTTTAACTCTTCCATACTTGTTTGAGTCACGTCTTGAGAAATGAAAGGATCTTGTAGCCTTCCTTAGTCCGGAGGAGGGGAGGGGAGAGTACTGCATTTTTGAGAAACTACAGGGAAGATGGTGATGGGGATAGAACAGTTTATAAACTGTAATTATGAGACATAGGTAAGACTTCAGATGATATTAAGGAATATTGTTAATATTTTTAGATATGATAATAGCATTATGTTAGATTCTTATCTTTTAGATGCCTATGCTCAAATATTTACAGATAAAATATGATGTCATGGATTCATTCAAAATAATCCTGGGCGACAAGGCATGTGTGAGGGGGGCCTTGGGCAGTAAGTGGAGTATGAATGAAAGAAGATTGATCATATGTTGATAAAGAGTGATGATGAAAATGGATATGTGAGAATTCATTACACTGTGTCCCATAATTTTGATTCTGTTTGAAATTTTCAATAATGAAAAGATTGAACTATTTTTCTGGAATTGAGGCTTCTATTAGATGGCAGCTGTCATCTGTAACCCTGATTTCAAATTTTCATGTTCATCAAAACACTTTTATTTTTATCATTGACTTATCTCAATGGGGAGTAAAAATGCAGGCTTTTTATAATTAAAAAATTATAAAATGTGTATAAACTTAACAGATCAACAACTTAAACTAATCACACATCATATGTGGTTCTCAATCCTGACAGTACTGAAAGAAGACCAGTTACCTTCAAGAGAAAAGAATACACAGAATACATAGGATCACATAGGGTCACCAATATAGTACACAGAGAATACAGAGTTACATAACATTACCTTTGAAGTATTCATGCCAAAAAATTGAATGTGAATCAAATCAATCTTCTAGATACAACTTCGGGTTTACAGGAAATACATGGGGGGAGGCATATGGTAAGTGACACCACAGAGATGTAATCAGCAAAGTCTAAAATGTGGGAAACTACAGAGATGACCGTACTTCTCCCAAGATAAACAACAAAAAGAAAAAAAACATAGGAAGAAAGGTACATACCACCAAACATAATGCATGAACTTTGAAATCTGATTTGAACAAACGGAATTTTTAAAACACCTGAGACAGAGAAGTTTCAGTATTAAATGGATATCTGATTTAAAGACTAGTGAACTTTTAAAATTGAATGATAGGCTGTCTGGGTTTCAATGTAAAATAACCCCGCGTGTGTTGGGCTGGGGAGTATAGATTAAGGAAGAGTGGCTGTTTTTAAGTATAGAAGCTGGGCCCTTTGGTACATTCAGTTCATTATATTACTTTCTCTACTTCTATACGTGTTTGAAATTTTCATTATAAAAAGCCCAACAAGGAAGTGATTTGAAATTCTCCTTGTTTTTTCTTAATTGATAGGCAGCTAAATTATTACACATACTAATTTTATCATTTTCATCTATCCAGAAGACTTTAAAATATTTTATAAAACTTATTCATGGAAATGAATATCTGGAAAAACAGAAATTAATTATTTAGTTATCTGTGCCTTGTTTGCCTTATTTTTTTTTAAATTAAATTTAAGAAGGATATTTTCTTCAATTCTTAGAATTTGAAAGCCTTGACACAGGAGCAATATGCTTTTTTTTTTTTTTAACTTTGCCTTAAATCTACAAGATTTTCAATAGGAAGCTTTAGTTTTTAATAGGAAGTGTTTCAATGCCATGCCCTGTTTTAATCATTTTGCTAGACTTTTTGAGGTATTTATCCTTTCTGGTTTTAAGTACTGTGGAGGAATTGGACTTCTAAGCATTTGTTTTTAATAGAATATATAATTAAAATGTAATTGATTTATTTTTCATTATAATTAAGGGAAACAGTTTCCTCATTAGGAAGACTGTGAAAAGTCTTCTAGTGAGGTTTTGTGCATCTTGATATGAAAATGAAAAGGACACATACTTTTAGAAATGAGGCACTAGTCAAAAATCTATTCAAGCTCTAAAGTGCTTTTTATAGTAACCCAGAAATATGAGTGCTGGCGTTAAGAGGAAAAGTTTAAAGTCTTTGAAAAAGGAAGACTTCATAAGTGTTGAATTGCTGTTCAACCCTTGTTTGATCTAGAAGAAGCCCAGCTAGATCAAAATCCTTGCCTCTTCATATTGGCTGTCTTCCTGTTCCTTGACCTCTCTGTGACCTGTAGATGTTTGGGTTCAGAGATGCTTGCTGAGGGAATTGAGCCCAGAAGTTTGGAATTCTGCAGATACATCTTTCGTATCTGAAAGAAGGAGCTTCTCTTCTGGCTTGGCAGGTTGTGGGGACTGCCAGTGGTGACCACTGTTCTATGGGAGAAAGTGTTCTTCGTTCTTAATTGAGAGGAGCTGACTAGCGTATGACCCGAGGTCCCGGACTTCTTTGTATGCATCATTCAGGAGTTGTCCCTGCTCTCTGCTCCTTCTGTAGTCCATGCCTTCCTTCTATTCCCATTGTGGGATTCCTCCCTTGGGAAGGCAGTCAGCCAAATTAATCAATTTATAAAGTGAATTAACTAATCTGCTATTATTATAATAATCTTTAGCAGTTACACATTTTGTTTTCTAACTGCATAGACTGATTATCTCATTTTCTTTAAATGCATAATGCTTACTCTCATGCCCTTGCTTCTCCTATTATTCTTGCTTTAATTTCTCTCTCTTCCTCTTAAAGTATTTAAATCCTAGCTGTTTGAAATGATTTAGCCTTAGCCCATCTCTTCAGAAAGCCTTCTTAACTTACAGTGATATACAGTACCTGTAGTCAGTCTCTTCTGGACCATAAAACGGATCACTTTGTTATTTCTTAGACAGTATCTGAGTATCGGTTGCCAATAAATAAGGAGAAAGGTCGTGTCTTACGCTATTGTATCTTCCTTATTTCCTTGTGCACTTATTTAGGAGGGATGTTCAGTATTTTTGCTGATTGGAAATTTGGAGTCAGTGGAAGAGTTTTTAGGTTCTTGGAAATCTTCAGTCTAAAGAGAGTGTGAATTGTTTAGGAAATATTTAGGAAACTAAATGTTATAATATTCTAATGGAAAGTTAAGGTAAATTTCAAAGAGCTATAATTTCTTAGAAATCTGGTTATAGTCCTAAAAATGTAAAGGAAAATGATTTTGTTCCTTCTCTGGATTGACTAGAAATAGGGAGAGGACAATGTGTAAATGATTACTTTCATTCACTTGATTGAGAAGAAAGAACTTTTGCTTCAAGTACTATGTTTATGTTTACTTTTTAACCCTGTATAAAATTAAAAGGCTTACATTCATTGACTTACATTCAGTTTTATTCGTTGTCAGTCCAACCCTGAATCTGAAAATCATGATTTTATATATATATTCAAACTTTTAAAATAAACATGTTTAATTTTGTCACAAATACTGAGAGGAAGATACAGTAAGTTAGTATAAGGATTATGGATGATAAATACCACATTCAGGAAACTCAAACTTATCCATGAAGAGAGAGTGTTGGTAGCTCTTTATTTGGTTTCTTGGTGCTGATCGTAGAGGTGAAGGGCTAAGACCCATCCAGGGAATTCACTGTACAGATGTTTTGGACATCTGTCTGGAATGCTGGGAAGTGTTGAGTGTCTAGCATGTACTTCATTTGTATTTCAGTATTTTTAAAGAACATTAAAAGAAGTTGGACTAGGCACAGTTCAGAGTAGGGGAATTGGTGTTCTGTTGTCCACACTGGAGAAGAAAGGTACCAGAATACAGTAATTATCAAGAAGTGTTTAGATGCTAGTAATGTGACTACAACTAAAACTTTTGGAAATGGTGGCAATTTACTAATTATAGAGGAGCAGAAGAGGAGTCAGAAGTTAACAGAGACCTCTGTCCATTCCTATGAGTGAACTAAGAGTATTGGAATCAGCATTAGAGCTGAAGGGGACCTAGTCTTATCAACCCAGTCATTTTATACTGTGGAGTCAACAGCATGACCTGCCCAGTGACATCTTAGTTTATCTTGAAAATACAAGGATTATCAGAGAAATGATAGGGCTTTTAGAGTATGAGTTCTATTTTGCTTACTCTTTTACCTCCCAGCATCTTGCAGAGATTTTTTGTTGTTGTTTTTAATGAAAACCCCACATCTTGTAGAATTCAGTGAGAAATGTAGTCATTTTATTTATTTTTATTTTTATTTATTTATTTAGGTGGGGAGGTCATTAGGTCTATTTTTTTATTTGTTGTTATTATTTTTTTAATGGAGGTACTGGGGATTGAACCCAGGACCTCGTGCATGCTAAGCACGTGCTCTACCACTTGCGCTATACACTCCCTGCCCTAGTCATTTTCAGTATAGATTTTATATGTTGATACAAAGTAAGGGTGTAAACCAAAGTATTAAGTGATGTATCCTGGTTCAAGAGATAGGAATTTACGCTTTTTAGAACAACAGATGTCTTGTAGCTAATTCTCTCTCTTTACACGTCTCGTAGTCGAAGCTTCCTGTCACAATGGGGATGAAACGATTGAAACTATCGAGGCTGCTGAGGCGCTCCTTAACATGGACTCTCCTGGCCCCATGCTGGATGAAAAACGCATCAGTGAGTGGTTGTGGGTTAATGACTGCGTGTCTGTATCCTTTGAAAAGCTCTTGCCGCTTCTCTGTATTAGATGGTGAATATCAAGAGACCAGAGTCCGTGTTTTGTATTTTGGGGATCTCAAGTGCATTTTCAGGTATAGTACTAGTCGAGGCATCTTTGCTAAAGTGTTCAGTTAAACAAGACTTTTTTTTAATTTGAAGAGTGAGAACTTTAGGAATAAAAAGTAATGTAGTTGTCAAATAGCAGATAATGCAGAATTGCTTTAACCTCATTGGTGAACTGTTAGGATGTTTAGGGACCCAAACTATTAAAATGTAGTGATCTCCATAGATATTCATCAGCGAATAGGCAAAAATCCATTGAAAAGTTTTCTAAACCTTCATGGCATAAAATTGACTGCCACATTTATTGATCTGCTTTTAAATCCATGTTCTCCTTTGGGATTTTCTGACAAGAAAGTAGTCAAACCCATATAATTAATAATTATTAAATCAATTCAAGATGTTTATAGAATATTTTCTATATGCTCAGCAATTCATTAGATGATGACATGATATAGAAATGAACAGATATTGTTTCTTTCTTCAAGCTTACAGTTTGATTTTGAAGACAATTGTTTATGTAAACAACTGTAAAAGCCAAAAATAAAGGCCATGAGAGGGATAGCAAAGTGTTCTGGAAGGAGAGAGTACTCTGGTTGAGAACGTCAGGGACAGGCTCTATGCACGGAGTGTGTTGACCTGGGCTGTAAATGGCAAATAAGCTTTTCATGGGTAGAGAAGACAGGAAAGGACATTCAAGATAGAGGGAATAATGGACTGAACCAAAGACACATACCTGTTTAAAAAAGAAAAAAGAAATGTTTGAGATAAAAATGTGAAGTGTAAGCTTCATGGTGGCTGGTAGACTCTGGAAGCTTCAAATGACATATTACGGAGTTTGGGTTGCTCTTACCTTTTTTCTCCTGTAAACTATGGGAAGATATGTCAATTTTATTTTTCTTTCTAATTTCCATGGTGTAAAGTTTTTATAGAGAAGAGTATGATCAGATCAGTCTTGGATTTCAGAGAAAAACCTTAGCAATGTGAAGAATGGAGCAGAGAGACAAGATAGACTGGGGACAGGAAGTCAAGTAAGGAAGACACTGAAATAGTCCAATCAAGCCTGACTGATTCAGGGTACCTGACTTAATACAGAGGAAATAAAAAGCAAGGAGTTGATTTCAGGATTTTATTTCTACTTTAATCTTCAAAGAAACAGGAAATATTTTCTGAAATGATTTTGATTTATAATACAAAGTTGATTATAATTAGCTGATTTTATTTCCATTAGATAATAATATGTTTAGTTCATCTGAAGATGACATTGTTGTTGCCCCAATCACCCATGTATCCGTCACATTAGATGGGATTCCCGAAGTGATGGAAACTCAGCCGGTTCAAGAGACATACGTACACTCACCAGGACCCTCATCACCAGAACAACCTAAGAGAAAGAAAGGTGAGTGGTTAATTTGTTTAGGGCAGTCAACTCTTGATTGGAAGCTAAATATAATTTTTATTCAAGGATATTTCTACACCAGTAAAAACTTATATAAGGAGAAAATTGAAGGTACAAAAACATAAAGTAAGAGGTGTTTCTTTGTATTAGATTCATTTTTTAGAAAAATCATTTTATACTTTTAAAATATTTGGTCTATCTCATAGAAAAGGGATTTTCCAACTTTTTAAAGCCTGACTCTTTTTTCTAAACTCTTTTATCTAAGTTCAGAAAGAGCTCAGGGGTAAGGGCAAGTCAGTTTCCTCCTGCAGAACATAGTTTGAAAACCACAGGTATAGGTTCCAATATAAGGTTTCAATGAGAAAAATACAGGTTTAATCAGCAGGTAAGTAACTGAAGAGGAACATGTTAGAATGTGTTAAAGGGAATTTTTAACTTTTCACAGCTTAGGACCATACTTACATTCTGAAGTCCAACACTATTTCCGTTTCATTGCCTTTTGATTCTACTCCATCCAGCTTGTTCAGTACTTTTGAGTTTGATATCTTAGTTAATGGCATCAGGAGCAGCCACCACATAACCTAACTGCACATGAAAGTAAGGGAAATTTCAGGGGCCAAAAATGAAGAGAAAAATAACAATAGTAAGAATGAGCTGACACTGCAGGACCTCTACAGGGCTGAGGAGGACATGTCAGTCTTGATGTCTGAGGGGCTTCGGTTTTATTACCCAAGTAGAGGCAGATGCTTCAGTCTTGGTCCAATGCAAATAGGGGTATTAGACAGAGACTTCAGCATGTGATTGAGATCCTTGAAAGACCATACCCTAAGGGGAAAAACAGTCCACGCATTGGCACAGACAGTATTAAGGAAGCTTATACTTCTCAGCTGGGTGGAGAAATTTTTCCTTTGAGAATTCATAGTCCTAGGTTGGCGTTAACCTAGGTGTATGATTAGATTTTCAACTATCACTGACGTTAGGATTTTCCAGCCAAGTAATTAACATAAGAATGGCCTCCCAGCAGGCAATAACTTTGGGTACCAGGGAAAACTCTTGTAAAATTTGCTTTGGCAAGTCATATACTTGATCCAGGCTGCACAGAGTTTCTACAAATAAAACCCTGCTGAAGGTGAACTCACATTTCATTATCACAAAATAACTTAAGGAAGATTACTTCCTGAATGAGAAGTAGCAGGCGCCGAAAGTCCTAGGGTTAGATCTCTGAGAACCTCAGACAACAGAATTGTCAAATAGAAACTTTCAATGCATATGATTGTAATTATTAAAGCAAAAGAATAAAACACGTCATCAAAGAATGAGACTGCTAAAAAAAAATACCAGGCGAAACTCCCTCTTCTAATCAAGGTGGAGTAACAGAACCTGACTTGGCAAAGATTTTTTGGATATGACACCAAAAGTACAAGCAACAGAAGCAAAAGTCAGTAAGTGAGACTACATTAAACTAAAAGGCTTCTGCACAGCAAAAGAAATAATCAATAAGATGAAAAGGCAACTACAGAATGGGAGAAATATATATATGCAAACCATTTATCTGACAAGGGGTTAATGTTCAAACTATGTAAGGAACTCATATAACTCAAGAGCAAAAAACCCCAAACAATCCAATTAAAGAATAGGCAGACGACCTGAGTAGACATTTTCCTAAAGAAGACATACAAATGGCCAACAGGTATATGCAAAGATGCTCGATATCACTAATCATCAGGAAAGTGCAAATGAAAACCACAGTAAGATATCACCTCATGCCTGTTAGAATGGCTAGAGGTAGCCATAGAAAAAGACGAGAAAATGTTGCCAAGGATGTGGAGAAAAGAGAATCTTTCTACACTGTTGGTGGAAATTTAAATTGATAACAGCCACTACACAGAACAGTATGGAAGTTCCTCAAAAACCTAAAGCTAGAAATTCTGTATGATCCAGCAATCCTACTTCTAGGTGTGTAGCCAAAGGAACTGAAAGCAAGTTGCCAAAGAGATACCTGCACTGCCGTATTCATTGCAGCATTATTCACAGTAGCCAAGATTTGGAAACAGCTAAGTCTCCATCCATACGTGAATGGGTAAACTAGTGGAGGAATACAGTGGGGTAGCGAAAACATTATCTGTCAGAGAAAGCTGGTAAATAGAAAGCAGAAAATAAGTTGGTAGGAGGGACAGGAGCTAACTGAAGTGTGGCTTCTAGTGTTATTTTTAGCACAGTTAGCTACAAGTATCTGTCTCTTGAACAGTGATGGGTACCACTAGGTTCCACATTTATACATCTGGTAGTCTCAGGAGGGATCTGGCCTGAAGAGTGACTTTTTTGAACCTCTTCTCCTTGATGCTTACTCACCTTCACTTCAGAGGTGTTTTCCTATTCAGTTTGTCTGCAGATGTTTTGTTACTAACCTTGTGACTTTAGCTTTCAAATTCTGCTTTTCTAAGTTACTGCCCTATATTATATTACCCCAGCTTTCACCCCTGTGATCTAGACCAGTGAGAGTCAGCCTCAAGGATGTTGGGGTAAGAGATACTAACTAAGGTGTCCATTTTATGCTTAATCTTCATTGTCTCATATACAGAGCGATAATCTGTTCAGACAGTGTTCTCACCTCAACGTAAATCTTAGGCAACACTGCTGCCAAGTTGTGGTTCTAGATAAGTGGCACAAGAAGAGCACAAACACGGCTTTGGAATAGTTGATTGACCCAGACTAAGGCTGCACAAAATACAGTTTAACGCTGTTGCAATGAACTTGTCTAGAGACTGGATGATGGATAACTGTAAAGTTTGCTTGCTGTAAATTGAAAGAAATATAGAACAATGAGATGTTTAAAAATACACAAGAAAATAAAAATTGACCTTGTGGTTTACCAAAATTTTGCCTCACTTATTTTTTGTATCTAGAAGTTTTGGGCAGTTTCCAATATTTGAGAACTAACTATAGACAGAGATATATTTAGAAGAGAGAGAAGCTAAAAACCCACTTCTCCTGCCTTAAAACTTATGTAATCAAGAGGCAGACAAACATATCTGGCTTATTTTTTGAGCTCAGGTTTTATCAGCATCAAGAATATTCCCCCAGATTTTAAGAAAGCACTGTCACTATCATCACCTCAGAGACAAAATGTAAAGTTTAAACTTAACCTCATTTTTGCAAATGAGCCAAAGTATTGTTTTCTGCATAAAAATGTTTGTGATCTAACCTGTATTAATGTTAAATTTTTACTGAAGTTATTTTCCTTTTAATAAATAGCATTTAGGAAGCCAGTATATGTGTTCAATATATAAAGAGCAAAATGTTTGGTACTTGAAATTTAGGATAAATGACAAAATAGCATTTATAAACAGCTAAATTGTCCATTCTCTCTCACTTTGGGAGGCACATACTTACATAAGAGCTGTTCTGATTTCAGGGAGAAAAACGAAACCACCACGACCAGATTCCCCCACCACTACACCCAACATATCTGTGAAGAAGAAAAATAAAGATGGGAAGGGTAAGTACTACTATAATTTCCCTATAATACTTACAGGTCAGGTAACATTCGGATTGCTTTAAAATGTCTGCATGTTGTAAGTAGAAACCACAAGCTTCTACTGAAATGCTTATAAGATACAGTCACCACTTTTTGTGAGGGGACTGGTAATAATGCAAGCCAAGAAATCTGTTCAGGAGATTTCCACGTACCTGTCAAAATCATCTATCCTTTCATTTAATACTAAGTCTCTTGGAAGAATTTAGCCACATTCGGTTTTCAGTTCATTTACATTCAGTTCAGTTACATATTACATTGTCTTGGAGTTCTAGCATTTTCATAACTGCTGCCCAAGTTGAAGAAGATTGTTGAGACTAATCTGCTGGCTCTTAATATAAAAAGAACTATTGAAAGTTTTTGTACAACTCCTATTCAGTTTCTTCTATGTAATAATGGTTCTTAAAAAGGCTGAAAAAAATTGTCTTGAAGTGCTTTCTCCCTAAGTCATCACAAATCTAATTGGCAGGATTGGTCTGTTCAGGTATCTTTTATGGGACTAATAAAAAGATGTGTATTAGACCCTAAAAATTATGACCATTATATCACCAGTACTAACTGAATTGTGTAATAAGTTTGTATAATTATAGATGGAACTTAATAAGACTTTTAGTTGTGTTTTATATTGTCCTCTTTCAAATGAATTTTTGGTCAGTTAAAAAGAAATTGCTTTTGTTTCAGGAAACACAATTTATCTTTGGGAGTTTTTACTGGCACTGCTCCAGGACAAAGCTACTTGTCCTAAATATATCAAATGGACCCAGCGAGAAAAAGGCATTTTTAAATTGGTAGATTCTAAAGCAGTATCCAGGTTGTGGGGGAAGCACAAAAACAAACCTGACATGAATTATGAGACCATGGGAAGAGCTCTCAGGTGCGTGATGTTTCTGTAGTTCATTGTGTTAAGAGTATCGTTTCCTAAATACTCAAAAGTCAGAGGATTAAAGAAATGGTGAGTGTTACTATTGAAGTGCTGAACCCACACTACTTATAGAAATGAGTATGTATTTAAATTGAAATCTTATTCCAGTCGGGGAAAATGTTCTCTTTCCCCCCAAAGTCTTCACGCAAACAACAGATATTTTATTTATGAAGGGATCAGAAAATGTTAAGCTGTCATTGGGGATTGTAAATCGACCACAAGTCTCATATGTTCTGAGCCATTACACTTAAATTCAGCACAAAGTGACAAACAGTGGTAATGCATGTACTTAATAAGAGGGTCCATTTTAAAACATGAATCTCAGATATGATGTGTAGTATGTTATTTTGGAATAAATTAATGCTTCGAGAATAATATTAGACATCATAAAAATGTTGAACGAAGGTACCATTTTATCCTTAAGCCCTCTTTTAGTTTGTTTTTCTGTGATCATGTCATTTAGTCTGCAAGATCTGTGTATATTTGAGAAAGATTAGAAGTAGCAGTGATCTGATAATTTGATAACCTTCTTAAACCAGAATTATTTAGTTACAGTTTGTGTTTTATTTTTAAACTTATAGTCTTTAGGTTCTTGATTTAATTAAAATCACTGCCCAAATCTGAATCACTTCTATTTGTACATCATTAAGTTTTACACAGAAAACTGTATCACATTTACTGAATCAAATTTAAACCGATAGGGACATTACAGTAAGCTATGGAAGGGAAATAAAATAGCCACCCCTCATTTAGAAATTCTTTTCTCCTTTGTTGGTCTCCAACTTTTAACTTCTGTATATGATTCAGAAATTTTTATTGTGTTGAATATTATTTTAGTTTATGTTTAACTGAACAAAATACTGATAATATTGTCTGCTTTGACTAGGTACTATTACCAAAGGGGTATTCTGGCAAAAGTAGAAGGTCAGCGTTTGGTGTATCAGTTTAAGGATATGCCAAAAGATCTGATTTATATAGATGATGAGGATCCAAGTTCCAGCATGGACTCTTCAGATCCATCACTGTCTTCAACAACCACCTCGAGCAGGAACCAAGCAAGCCGGTCGAGAGTATCTTCATCTTGCAGTCCAGGGATAAAAGGAGGAGCCACTACAGTGCTGAAAGCAGGGAATTCTAAAGCCGCAAAACCCAAAGAGCCCGTGGAAGTGGCACAGCCGTCAGAGGTTCTGAGGACAGTGCCGCCCACGCAGACGCCATACCCTACGCAGCTCTTCCGGACTATTCACGTGGTGCAGCCGGTACAGGCTGTTCCGGAGGGAGACACAACCAGCAGCGTGCAGGATGAAGCATTAAATTCCTCCGTTCAGAGTATTAGGTGAGAAAATTAAAGTTACCGATGCACATCATCGTGCCAGGTTTCTGACCAGAGTCATCTTTTGTTAAATGTGCTGGGATTCAAAAGTGAGAATAAAAATTATATAGATTTCAAGCTAGAACTCTTGGTCAACAGATTGTTTCTGCAGCAGTACATCAGTCCTCAGATTGTATCGGTGGTTCTTTATTTTTAAACTGTGATACTATTTTTCAAACAAAGTTAGAAGCTATAAAAATTTTCCATAAATGGACGTATCATGACCTTTTGGAATTGCACTGAGTTAAAGGAAATACACATTATTTCTTGGGAAGATGCTATTTTCTCAGATGGAGTTCTGTTAAATTGTTGACTTGTGAGTATAAAGACCGCATTTTTTCCATTTTAATTAAAAAAGTACCTATTGAACTTTATTTTCCTTTTAAGGTTTTGTTTTCCTCTAAGTTCTGTTGGTTACTTATTACTACTGAATATTTAATAGGAAATATGTGGTTCCTCCCATTGGTTTCTAATCTCTGCCATCTTATCATCATGTGTATTTGTGTTGATAAGAAGCATACAATGGCCACAGCTGATCACTGGGACTCCCTTCTTGGGTTGATTCAGTTGTTTTTTTAAGCACGTCTAATCAAAATTTCCTTTTTTAGGCCTTCAGAATAAAAATAAACCAGAAGAAAAACAACAACAAAAACACACACCTCTAGCAATTGAAGATACTAAATTATGATATTATATTGGATACTTTATTACTGTGAATGTCAATTTCAGGAAAAAACTCAGTGCCAGATATTAAAACATTCTAATAATACTCCCTGCCTGTGATTTTCAAGCTGTCTTTGCTATATATTTTTCAAAATCTTCATTTCCAAATTCTCTGAGAGTTCTCTAGACTCTGCCTGCTTCCTGCCTCTGGTAATCTAAATGTTACTGATGCATTTCATTATGTCATGTTTCTGACCAGAGCCATTCCTTGTTAAGTGGGTCAAAAGTCAACATTTGTGATACTGCAGCTTTTGTTAGATCTACGTTGCCCACAGAGTGCGGGCCAGTTTCCATAGCCCCCACGCCAGCTCTCAGTCTGTTCATGGTGCCTTCCTTGTTCTCCAGCTGAAGCTCCTTACTTGCCTGAACCACATTCTGTACCTGAACCAGGTGTTTTAGTTGACTTAACGCCTGTCTCTTGCTATGTATTTAAATCTTTGGGAGCTAGATTTTATTCATCGTCCTGTTCCCAGCACCTAGCATAGTCTGATATATAACACCCCTTCATATTTATAGAATTTATTTGAAGTAGTGTAAATTATCATTCTTTATCTCTTCTTAGAGTAATGAGTTCTCTATGTAGACTACCTATAAAATGAAGATACAAAATTAAACTTTTCAAACTTTAAAACAATTTATTCTTGTAGAAATTATTCTATATTTATATGTGTGCATATATCCACACACACTCTAAATTCCTTTTACCTAAAAAAAATTCTTCTCTCATTTGTTTACATTTTATTCCCCCCCCCAAAATCCTACTTATTTTCACTGTAATTATGCCAACTTTTTGTTACAAGAAATTTCAAAAAATGGAAAGGTTGAAATAGTACATTGAACACCTACTTACCATCCATCGAAATTCAGAATTTATAGCATTTTGCCTTATTCCTCTTCTGTTTTTATTTATACCCTTATTTCTGTTTCACTATTTGTCAAGTCAGCTGACATCACCATGACTTTTCACCCCTGAGTATTTCAAATACCCCTAAAGCAGTAGCTTAATGATTTGCTGTCCTGCCAGTTGATTCATGTAATCACATGAATTATCACTTACTTACAATGAGGTAGCAACATGTTTTTTCTCAATTTTTTTCTTTGCTCATTTATTTTTATCTCACATAATGGCACATACAGTTGTCCCTCAGTGTCCTCAAGTGATTGGTTCCAGAACCCCCTTCAGATAACAAAATACGAGGATGCTCAAGCCCCTTATGTAAAATGGCATACATAGTATTTTCATATAACCTACATACATCCTCCCATATACTTTAAGTCATCTCTAGATAACTTACAATACGTAACACAGTGTAAATGCTGTGTAAATAGTTGCTAGCATGTGGCAAATTCAAGTTTTGCATCTTGAAACTTTCTGGAATTTTTTGGGGGGAGGCAGATATTTTCCATTGGCAGTTGGTTGAATTTGCAGACATGGAGACCATGGATGGATATGGAGGGCCAGCTGTATCTATATTGACATTGATTAAATTCTTATTAATTGATTTATGGTATATGTACTCAGTTTTACAAGTTTTAATTTTGACTCTGACTTCACAAAAATAAACCTCTGGTAAAATATTTTCTTCAAATTGTCTCTTGGTAAACTTGGAAGTCCATATACCTACCTGGTATAATTTATTTCTCTATAGTGTTATTCAAGCACTAATAGTTTGTCTTAGGCCTTTTAAATAAATTAGCCTATGAAAATATATAATGTGTAGATTACCTTAAAAGTAATGTGATGGAGTAGGAAGAATGCGGACATAACCTTCTAGCCTTCCAGCCAATGATTAGATGTGACATTGGATCAAATTAACTATTCTAACTATAAAATAAAGATGAGTATTACTTAATCTTACAGGTAGTTAAAACAATTAAAAGACACTTTCTGACAGCTGAGTAAGTATTCAACAAAAGCTAAATGTTATATTGTATATCTTTCTTAGCTTCAGAAAGTTTGAGGAATTTTAAATTACCAGTATTGTACCAGTTGGTTACAAGCAGCTTAGGAGAATTTTTGTAAGTAGTAAACTGTAATATGACCTTTGTTATACCATATAATGTAACCAGGCACAACTGACAGTTCCTGCATTAACAGAAAAAGATAATATAAATTTCCTGTGGTTGAGAAAAGGCTGTGTAATATTTTATTCTTTAATGTCTGAATTTTTTGTGAAAATTAAATTGCTTTGGAATTTGTTCAAATAAGCCAACATATTTATGTTGCAGATTTTGTACATCAGTATATATTTTCTGGCAGATGGCAGTCAGGTGTTTCAAGAAAGGGTTATCCTTTTTCTGTTTGAAAAAAACATTGACCATCTAGTGGTAGCCCTGATAAGCAGTATGGAAATTTTCCAAGTACATTATTGCTCATGCCACACCTGAGAGAGGGAAGGTGTGTATTAAAGAGTTGTAACTCCCCACAGTTTAAAGATGAGAAAGTAAATGTTCACCTTAGCTGAAGTTATTTAGGACTCAAGAAGTGGCAGGATGTTGTCATGGTTAAGCACAGAGGCTCTGCAGTTGGATGACTTCCTATCTAACTGGTCACCTTAGGCAAGCTGTTCAACTTCTTTGTGCAGTTTCCTGTCACATGTAAAATGGGGATCATAGTACTGATAGAGGGGCAAGGCTATCCATGTTTATAGAGACAATCTGTATGCTTACGATATGTCAAGTACCGGTGATCTGTATGTACACTATGTGTGCATGAACTCTTGCATGGGAAGCCCTTGGGTCCTTTTTATTTAAAAAATGGTATCTGTCTGCAGGGTCAGGTACCACGCTCAGGTTTAGATTCCACCCAGGATATCCTGATTCAGGCAGGCAGGGGAGAAGAAGGGAGGCACAGTGTATTTTGGAAGGATGTCCTACTTCCCAAAGTTATTCTGTATCCTTCCAGCTCATCCCTGCCCGCTCAATAATGTTAGTACATCTGGCCTTTATTCCTAGCCATACCCTGCCAACCTATTAAATCTTCATCACCTGATTCATATTCTCTTCTAGCAGTGTCCTTCCAAAGAGCTGCCGATATCCTGCAGTAGGCTGACCCTCACAGTGGTGACCGTGGTGACAAACGGAACTTGGGAGTCGGTACCCTACACGAATGGGTGGGCCCTAGTTATCCTGCGTGTGTCTGCTTCGTTGAGCTTCTCATGAGTTGTGCTGAGTCTTCATCTCACCTAGCCCATCTGTTTTCTCCTCCAGAATTTCATTTCTCACATGTGACAGGCCGCATAACTACAACTGACTAAAATTTACCTGCGATGATCTCCTGGCAATAATTAACATTTGGTTTATGGGGACTAATCCAGCTCTTAGCCATTTGGAGTAGCAGTTATCCCTCTTTTGTAATACAGCTTTACAGAATTCGGGGGAAACACAGTGGAGATCCAGGTGCTGAATTTTTTCAACTGCATTTGTTTTATAGTAACAATGGCCATAACTATAAATTTCACAGCTCCGAACTTTTAAAATTAAATCGACTCATAACCATTTATGTATCTCTTTTCTTCAATAAATGGGATTAACAACCTTATACAAACTGGATTTTATGTTAAAGGGTTTTATGTTAAATTGTAGCTTTATGACAACTTTGTGAAAATTATTTGAGCTGAGAAAACTGCTAAAACATGCTTCTATTTATTTTTGCCAAGGCTTGGCCTTATTTTTTGCTCTCTCTGCCAGCCTGAAGAAGCCTCATGAGTTAATTATATCATGACTTGTCTTATGTAATATGATATGAATCATGAACTATTAAAATTCTTCTAATAATTCTGTCACATACACATTTCAGATTGAAGTGTTTTTTATTTTAGTTAATTGAGTGTTTTCCCTCTCGATAGGAAAACAAGTTGGAAACAATTATAATCATGTGATGTTTGGTCATTTGGCTGGGCATATTAATGATACTATCCATCAGGTATTAAAATGATGATAGTGAATCCAATACGTTTATTTTAAAATTCCTAATTTTCTTTCAGGCATCTTCTACATAAATTCTTGGTGAAACATTTTGATGTCTTCCTCCTCCAACATAATTGCTTCCCCATTTGTGTCAATAAAGCACATTGTGCAGACTTTTTTTTTTTCACCAGATGGTATCATAGTTAATGGACTGAGAGATTTGTGTTGGGCGTCACTGTATGTACAGCGTTTAATACAGGGTCAGGCACAGTGTTTATGTTGTTTTGAAAATATGGGAAGTCGCATTGGAAGTGAGTAACTCATGTTTTGTCACAATGACTTGTCACATGTTAAAGTTTTCAACGATGTAGATTATGCTAATTTCCTCACTTTTATTTCATAATCTCCACAGGACCATACCAGCTCCAGCCCAGGTTCCAGTGGTTGTATCTCCTGGGAACCAGCATTTGCACACAGTAACACTCCAGACAGTGCCAATCACGACAGTGATAGCCAGCACAGACCCCTCATCAGGTGCGGGGTCTCAGAAGTTTATCTTACAAGCCATTCCATCATCGCAGCCCATGACAGTACTGAAGGAGAACGTCATGCTGCAGTCGCAGAAGCCGGGCTCGCCCCCTTCCATCGTCCTGAGCCCTGCCCATGTACAGCAGGTCCTCACCAGCAGCGTTCAGTCCGTTTGCAACGGAACCGTCAGCGTGGCTTCATCTCCGTCCTTCAGTGCTACCACACCCGTGGTGACCTTTTCTCCTCGCAGCTCACAGCTGGTGGCTCACCCACCTGGCACTGTGATCACTTCAG
Organism: Camelus bactrianus; assembly: GCF_048773025.1. Lineage (NCBI taxonomy): Eukaryota > Metazoa > Chordata > Mammalia > Artiodactyla > Camelidae > Camelus > Camelus bactrianus. The sequence goes on from NC_133552.1 coordinate 21,373,936, forward strand.
TTATCAAAGCTCAAGAAACAAAAACTCCTGTGCAGGAAGTAGAGAAAAAGGAGGTGGAAGATAACTTGAAAGAAGGCACTGAAGAAACTGAGCCACAGCCACAGCCTTATGTGATGGTGGTGTCCAGTTCCAATGGATTTACCTCTCCCGTAGCTGTGAAAAGTGAACTGCTGGAACCCAATGCTTTCTAATTAACACACCAAAGGAATTATGGGTAGTTGTTTTTTAACTGAGCATTTTCAATTGTACGTAAACTGATTGATTTCTAAGACAAATTCTACGAATGTTCCTAATTTTGTAGTTACTTGTTAAAAACAGTAACTTAGAGCTAATTTTGACTTTGTTAGATGAGAGGAAAACCCAAGTGTTTCTCTTTGTTCTCCAGATGTTTCAGAATTCATTTGTGAAGGAACAGGCATTTTATACTATGAAGACATTCTTTTGAGATTTTTTTTCCAACGGCTATATCATAAACATTTTTAAAGTTTCTTTTTAAATTTTATACCATATTAGCTTTTCTGATTCTTTTGTAAATACAGTACTTAAATATAAGGCATCCGGAAATTTATAGAGGAGCTATTTTCATTCCACTTGTATAGGTTAAGTCTTGACTCTTTCAAATGCAAGACACCTATTTTATGCTTTGTTAAAATTATGATTTCACTTGGATTGACTTTAGTTTGTTGCACTGTATATTGAACTATGACTATGTAAAATATAACATTAAAAATTGAAATGTGCCCACGATATGGCTGAACCTGTTTCCAAAGCAGGATAGTGTAAAAGCATCAGCCTACGAGTGGCTCTCGCCTTAGTGTGTAACCGTGGGCAAGCCACTTGATCTTTCTGGGCCTCGGTTGTCATCAGAGGAGGGATGTATTGGATTAGACTAGATGATCTCTCATTTCCTATCTAGTTCTAAATTTTATGATTCTAACCCCTAAGTTTTAAAGTTATATCAATTAAAACATTATCAGCTTATCTCCTAATGTAAATATAGCTAAAATATTGCAGAAAAATTAATGGCCCTACAAAATTCATTTTTCTGTTATCTGTAAGATCTGCTATGAACTGAATTCTTCCTAAATACTTTGTTCATTAACTTTCTAGGCCACTGTGCATTGTGGTCCCCTAGTAGTCTTACGCTGCTGAGTGCTAAATGATAAACTGCTATTCTGAAAGAGTCAGGGCTCTTTAAGATCCCAGAAAGCAACCAAGCCTTGGGCTAACCTGACTTAGTCAGTTGCTATAAAAGCGTAATTGCTTTATATTTTGGATCATTTTTTTATTGGGAGTGGGGGGAGGGGGAATTGCATACAAAGATAATATACATATATATCCAAGTTTCTGAAATGAAATAGTTTTTAGATTACTTTTTCAGCTGTAAATAATGTACATTTAATTTCACAAGAAAAATTGTTTTCTGCAAATTTTCTAGTATAGCAAAAAAAATTTTTGTAGATGAAAAAAATCACTATGTTTAGAGGTCTAATGTTATATGTTTTCATATTACAAAGTGAATTTGTATTTAAACAAAAATTGAAATTTTGGAATCCTCTAAACGTTTTTGTATCTTTAATTGGTTTATTATTAAATAAATCATGTAAAAATTCTCAAGTGTTTTTGTTGCCCAGCAAATGTTTCTTAAGAACAAGTATACAGAAGATGTTGCTAGTATTACAGTGTTCTTAAAAGTTTATATAACAGCATCCATTAGATTAGAATTGCAAAATCTCATCCTCTCATTCTTCCTTTCTACTGTGCCAAATGGCAGTTTCTAGATATCACACAATGGATTACCAAGCTCCAAAAATTAGAAAACAATAAAACATTCCCAGCAATAATATTAAACACATTTAAAAAAGAGTTTTCTAATTTTAAATTAGATCAGTTAAAATTGTTAAGCCTGGAAAACATAGAAATGGAAAAATATAAGAAAATTAAAATCTCAGTCCAATACCCCTATACCCAGTAGTAACTTGCACTTACTCATTTCCTCATTATCTGAAGTAACAGGCCATGCAAGTTTCCTCCAGTTTACTACCCTTAGCTCATACCCTTCTCTTTCATTTTTCTGTGACTTTCTGCTCTTCTTCAAACCTAGTATAAAAATGCTCAGGCTTAACCATTTATTTGAGTCTTTATTTTCTTATAAAGGTTCCCCTGTCATGGAAAACTTATGGTAAGTGAATCTGTATGCTTTCCTCCTTTAATCTGTCTTTGTCAGTTTGATTTTTAAGCCAGCCAGGAACCCTAAGAAGATCAAGGAAAAGTTTTCCTCCCCTAGAACTCTCTAGCCATGTCTCCCGTGATATAATCTCATCATACTGAACTCCCGAACAGGGGCATAGCTCTCACCCAGTACGTGGCCTTTGTACATCAAATCACTGAGTCAACATGTATAAAGGAAGGACCTGTGATGCTACTGTCACTGTCCTTAACTTAAAAACCTGCTGCTTTCCTCACTTCCCATTCATTCTTTAACCGTCTGTAGTATTGCATTTGCCCTCATTATTACCCTGGAATTCCTGTTGCAAAGGTCACTAAACAGTAATTTTCATATTGCCAAATTCCCTTCCATCTCTTTCTTGACCACTCCAGTATGTGATAACCTTTTATAATTTACTCTTCGTTTAAACTCTATTGCCTCTACTCCTTCCTGTCCTACTTCTGCCTTTATAAGAATTTCGTAGTGTTCCTCTTGGGTTGCTCCAGAGACTTTTTCAGAGCTCATTGACCTGATTGATAATATGCCACTTCCTAAACCAAGTGCTGGCCAAGGAGGCAGGATTACTGCAGATAATTAGTCATGTGTTGGGGAGATGGACAGTCAGGCAAAATTGGGCTCCATACCAAGAAACAGGAAGGAATGATAACAGCCTACTATCATCTGTACACATTTTAGTTGATGAGATCAGCCAAAGTCTCATCCAATTACTTGTTCCAGTTTCATGACTAGGATCTTTGATGTGATGTTCTGTCCTCTTTTTCAGATCAGCTATGACTCCCTGGTTTCTTGTCCTCCACAGTCACACCTAGCATGAGACTGGGAAGAAATCTCTTTCCAAGGCTTCTCAGCTTTAGAATGCATTTCTTGATGGTGTAAGTTTGATGTCCCATCTCAGGGTCACCATTTCCCCAGCCTGGAATTGTCTTCAGTGCCTTCCATCCTGCTTCTTCCATCTGACCCTAGTAGTTCTACATACTAGGGTCTGTTTTGTAGCATTTCACTTCCAAATATCAAATTGTCAGTTTGGGTTCTTGGTCATTAGCAACAGAGATGGATTCTGGTTTTCAGCATAAAGGAATTGTATTAGAATATTGTGCAGTTCACAGAATAGACAAAAGGACTAGAGAATCAGGGTCAATCTGGGTCACACAGCTAGAAACAAATCCCAAAAGTATACTGCACAACTTGTCCACTTTAGCCACTGTTGCCAAGCACTAAACACTGAGCTCTGTACCACTGTCTCTGCTTCTGAAACTTGACCTTGAAACAAGCACTGCTGCATCCAAAGAGAATTAACCAACGTCCTTCCTTGATTCCTTGTGTTAACAAGCTACCAATTTACATGATTGGCAGAGCCTAGGTCAAGTCCAGTCCTGTAGTCCAAAGGTGAAGTTGAGAAAGCAATTTTCAGCTTCTCAACTAGTTTAGTATTTTCAGTTTCTGGAGAGGTTGCATCAGTGGGAACTGGGACTCAGGGAATCCCCCAAACATGAGAAGGGGGCTTAGATTCTGAGCTGCCAAAAGAATGACCAATGTCTTCTATTAGGGCAAATCAAGATTTTGTGGGGCTTAAACTTACACAGTTTGGTGGTTGGGAGGATGAGGGGGGCTTATTTAGGAAAAACAAAATTAGAATACCAAATTAGAAGGTTTGAAGAGGCTTATGCAAATGAACAGCCCTAAAGTTATACTTCCCAACTCTTCATTCTCCCTCTACTTTCCATACCTCTGCGTTTGCTGTCACTTTGCTTGGCACAGTCGATCTCATTCTATTTGACCAACTCCTACCTGCTTGCCAGGCCTCAGCTTAGGCATTACTTCCTCAGGGCTTTCTCTGTGTTCTTGTAATTTCCCCACCACTCTTACAGAGCCCTTTAATTTCTCTCATTTGGGCAGAGATGACATTATAATAATTGACTGCTAGTATCTGTGATTCCACCACTACATTATATGATTTAGAGCAATTTTCATGAGTTTATTTGATGCCCATGTATCTTTCTTTTTACTGGAATTTGACACAACATTTTAAAATGACTATAACCCATGTATCTTTGATGAAATGATCATTCAACTTTTTTGCCCATTTATAAATCCTGATATTTTATTACCGATTTTTGAGAACTCTTCATCTATTCTGAATACAAGTTCTTCACCTTTATTCTGAATATGATTTGCAAGTATCTTCAAAGTGCAGAAACTTCAATTTTGGTAAAGTCTAAAACTTCTTTTAATGTATCACACTTTTGGTGTCCTATCTGAGAAATCTTTGTCTAACCCAAGGTCACAAAGATCTTTCTTATAGAAGTTTCACAGTTTTAAGTTTTACATTTGGGTCCATGCTCCATTTTGAGTGAATTTTTGTAGATGGTGCAAGGTAGGTATTGAAGTTCACTTTTTTGCTTTTGTATATCCAGTTTCTTGAAAAGACTATGCTTTTTCAATTGAAACGTCTGAGAAGACTGTCTTTTTCAACTCTCCTTTCTGCTTTGACTTACCTCTGGACCTTTGCTGAAAATCAGTTGTTCATATACATGAGTCTATTTATGGACTCTCTTCTGTGCTATTGATTTGTCTATCTTTGTGTCAATACACAAGGTTGATGTGTTGAAATTAGGTAGTTTTAGTTCTTCAACTTTATTTTTCAAAGTTCATTTGGCTATTCTAAGTCTTTTGCATTTCCATTAAATTTCAGAATCAGTTTGTCAACTTTGCAAAATGGAAAAAGCCTTTGGGATTTTGATTGAGATAGATTGAATCAGTAGATCAATCTGTGAAAAACTGACATCTTGAGTCTGATTCATGAACAGAGAATGTCTCTCCACTTGTTTAAGTGTTCTTTAATTTCTCTCAGCAATGTTTTGTAATTCTCAACATACATGTTTTTGCACATCCTAGATTTATTTTTCAGTATTTAATATATCAGATGCTATTGTAACTGTTACGGTTTTTTTAAAATTTCAAATTCTGATGTTTCATTGCTTATTTTAAATCTTGTTCCTCTACTTTATTGAAGCATAAACTGCACAAATCTTGAGTGGGTAACTTGAAAAATTTTTACATGTGAAATTATCATCCAAATTAAGATATATAATATTTCCCACATCAAGAAGTTTTCCTCACTGCCCTTCCCAGCCAGATTACCCTCTGACGTCCCTCACAATAGTTTTTTATCTTCATATAAATGGAATCAATCAAGATGTACTCTGGCTTCTCTAACTCAACATTATATATGCAAGGTTCATCCATATTGTTGTGTGTACTAGTAATTCATTCTTAATCATTACTCTGTAATTTTTTTCTCCTATGAAAGGACATTTAGGTTATTTCCAGTTTTTGCTACTATGATTAATCAATATTCTTGTACACGAACATAAGTATTCTTTTCTCTTGGGCATATGCCCAGTGGTAGAATTGCTAGTCAACAGAGTATATGTATGACTAGCTTTAGTAGATAGTATTAAGTTTTTCTATTACTCAAGAAGATAAATGAGCTATACTGGTAGCTATACCAGTTTATATTCTCACTAGCAATCACTGGTGCTCCATATCCTTGCCAATGCTTGGCACTGGAAGTCCTTTTAATTTTAACCATTTTGGTGGATTGTTTAGTACCAAAGTACATTTTATGGTCCTCAATACAGCTATTGATGTAGAGCTTTTTTCATATGCATACTGCCCTTTCACAGAACATCTGAAAATCAATCAATGTAATTCACATTAACATAGTAGAGAAAAAAGCAAATGGACATTTCAATAAAGGCAGGAAAGCATTTAATATTGAATGCTTTACTGTTGATGTTAAAACCAAGACATCACTACTTCTATTCAACACTACAGTAGACATCCTAGCCAGTGACAACAGTAAGAAAAACAAAAGGTATAATGATTGCACAGGAAGACATTAAACCATCTTTATTAACAGATGACAAGACTGTGATAATAAAAATTCTAATAAAATTCACCAAGTATTAGAAATAATAAGGGAACTTAGCAAGATGATTAGATAAAAGGTCAGCATGTAAAAATCAGTAGGGTTTCGATATACTAGCAACAGTTAAGTAGAATATTACAACTTTTCAATGACACAAAATAGCATAAAAAATACTCAAGAATAAATCTAATGAAAGATATGTAAGACCTCTACACTGTAACCTACAAAACATGGCTGAGAGAAATTAAAGACCACTTAAGTAAATGGAGCGGTGTATAAAATTCCTATAGGAAAACATAGGCAGAATACTCTGACATAAATCATAGAATTTTTTTTTTGGATTTATCTTCTTGAGTAATGGAAATAAAGGCAAAAATTAAAAACTGGAACCTAATTAAACCTACAAGCTTTTGCACAGCAAAGGAAATCATAAACAATACAAAAAGACAGCTTATGGTCTTTTGACAGCTTAATAAGGGCTTAACTCCCAAAATACACAAACAGCTCACACAGCTCAATATCAAAAATAAGAAAACTCAATCAAAAAATGGGCAGAAGACCTAAACACACATTCCTCCAAAGAAGACATACAGATGGCTAACAAGTACATGAAAAGATGCTCAACATTGCTAATTATTAGAGAAATGCAAATCAAAACTACCATGAGGTATCATCTCACAGCAATCAGAATGGCTTTCATCAAAAAGTCTACAAATAATAAATGCTGGAGAGGGTGTGGAGAAAAAGAAACCCCCCTACATTATTGGTGGGACTGTAAGTTAGTGCAGCCACTATGGAGAACAGTACGGAGATTCCTTAAAAATCTAAAAATAGACTTACTATATGACCCAGCAATCCCACTCCTGGAAATAAACATGGAAAAAATGAAAACTCTGTTGAAAAGATACATGCACACCAATGTTCATAGCACCATTATTTACAATAGACAGGACATGGAAGTGAAGCAACCTAAATGACCACTGACAGATGAATGGATAAAGATTATGTGATATATATTATATATACATACATACACACACATATATATACACAATGGAATACTATTACTCAGCCACAAAAAAATGAAATGATGCCATTTGTAGAAACATGGATGGACCCAGAAATTATCATACTAAGTGAAGTCAAGTCAAATAGCATATGATATCACTTACACGTGAAATCTAAAATGATACAAATGAATTTATTTACAAACAGAAATAGACCCACAGACACTGAAAACAAACTAATGGTTACCAAAGTGGAAAGCAGGGGAGGGATAAATTAGGATTTGGGATTAACAGATACAAACTACTTTACATAAAATAGATAAACAATAAGGACCTACTGTATAGAACAGGGAACTACATTCAATATCTTGTAGTAACCTATAAAGGACAAAAATCTGAAAAAGAATATACATGTAAATGTGTGTGTGTGTATATATAATATAGATATAGATATACATCTGAATCACTTTGCTGTACACCTGAAACTAACATAACATTGTAAATCAACTATACTTCAATTTAAAAAAAAGACTCATTATAAGGCTACATTAATTAAGATAGTGTGGTACAAGATTAGACAGACCAATGGAAAACCTGGAAAGACCACGCTCATGTATGTGGGTACATCAAAGGTGCCATAAGAATTTAGTGGGAGAAATGGCTAATGAGTCTTTTCAGTAAGTAGGGCTGGGTCAATTGGATATTAATATGGGGAGGGTGGAATGAACCTTGATCCCAATTTCATACATTTCATAAAAATTAATTTGAGATAACTCATAGACCTGAATGTGAAAGGTAAAATAGTAAAGCATCTAGAAGAAAACACAGGAGACTATCTCCACGGCTTTGGAGTAGGCAAAGTCTTATATATGATACAAAATCACTGATCATAAAAGATCAGCAAACTCAGTTTTATCTCAATTATTTCTGTAATTCTTACCTCCCTCTCCATCGCTACAATCACTGACCTATTTAAGAGTCACTTTGGCCTGTAATACAGCAGTTGTCTCCTAAAAACTGTTCTTTTCCCTTTAATCATTCTTCCATAGCACAGAGAGAATAACATTTAAAATTATAAATTTGACCGTTATTGCCTTTTTTTTGAGTAAAAATCCTATTAACGGGTTAGCATCACTAAGAATATCACATCCAAACTTCTCAGCTGACCTCACCTAGCCCTTTATGACCTGCTATTTACCTATCTCTCCACTCAGTCTGCTTCTAGCTTGAATTTTGGCTCTACCAATTCTAGAGTTCACATTATCACTAACATTAGTCCTATTTTATGCCTGAATTGTTTCTTCCATTTCCTTCACTGGTTCTAATCCATCTTCGATACTGAGAAGCAGGTACAACACATTTGAGAATTCCATCCCTGTAACCTACATTCAGCTAAGTGTCCCTTCTTGACTAGTCCTATTTTCATTTTAGCACTTTCAACAAAATTGGCTTGAATTTCTGGAGGGCATTAACACCACTGAATCCCAGGACTCAAGTTTAGATTTTGGATATAGCAGACCCTCAAGTTCTGTTACTTGTTTATCTCTACTGACAGCCGCTCACTCTCAGTCCTTCCTGTTTCCCCCACTCTCCATCCCGTGGAACTTGCTGGAAGCTTCTTCTATCTGAATTGCACAGATCAAACGGCGCTTTATTTTCCACCGCCCAGGTAAAGAAAAGCAGCACTCAGACAACTTCAGGCCACCTTCCACCCTTCAGTGCCGTCTGATGGAGCACGTTTTTCCTCTCAGTCTGTGAAGCCAACTAGGAAGAAAGCCTGGGCCTGGGGAGTTCTGGAGAACGGAACAGAATAGCCGCACCGGAACCAAAAGTGTTCCTCCACTGTAGTCTCTGCAAAGACAGAACGACTTCCGGTGAGTCTGAGACCCTTAGGTTTCCCAGCACCAAGATCCCGGCATCGACGCGCCATCCGGAAATGGCTTCCGGAAAAGAACATGTAGCCGCGAATGACGGCACGGGCCACGAAAGGCTTGGCTGCCTCCGGGACCCATGATGAGAGCCGTAGGGAAACTGGAGCTCGATGTGCCTTGTGTCATTAACAGACATACAAATGTCCCCAAACGCCACACGTTCCTGAGGGTAACAGGACGGTACCAAGGTCCTTTCGAGCTATCACTCCTGAAGCGCAGACGCGCACAGGGGGAGGGCGAGCATGAACCGCCGCGGCCTCCGTAACCATGGCTGCGGGGGGCGGGGCCTGCGAGCGCCGGTCAAGGGCCAGGGGGCGGGCCGGGAGACTGTGTCCTCCACGGTCCCGGCCCGCCCCGCGCCCGCGCTTCGCTTCCCCTCCCCCCGCTGCACGCTGCGTAGCTGCTCGTTGGCTACTTAGGACGAAAGCTCGGTTGGTGTTTCTCCAGAAGTTTCCCTCTTGGGCGGCGGCAGAGCTAGTAACCTCGGAAGGAGCAGCTCCAGCAGCGGTAGCAGTGACTATTAGGGATGGCGGCGGCTGCAGCGGGACCTGCGACAGCCCAGAGGTGCGTGTTTTCCCTTTCTCTTTGGTATTTATTTGTATCTGCCCCCGCCCCCCACTTTCCTGGGTTAGTGAGCTCTGCTGAAGTCGTTGTTTCCCCGGCAGGTTTTTCCGGAGCTTCTCAGATGCTCTGATCGACGAGGACCCCCAGGCGGCGTTAGAGGTGAGCAAGCCCGTCCAGCCTCCTTCACTCTCCTTTGGGGAACGCGGCCGCCGCGGCTTCAGGCCGACCCCGCCTCTTCCCAGGCTGTCTTAGGACCCGGGCTGCTGCTTTTCCTGTGTCTCAGCCCTAATATTGACAGCTTCCGCCTCTCCTTTGCTCTGTCCCACGGCGGCCCCGTTAGGCCAGACCCCTGTTCTTGCCCCCTCACACTCCTAGACCGTTCCTGCATCTTTGCAACTCCGTAGTAAAACCTCTCTCGAGGATATAGATGACATTCATAGTTGGCCTGAAAGGGTTGGTTGGTTTTGTTTGTTTTAAATGGCGTTTGTGGCTAGAACAAAAAGTGAAATCTAGGCTTGATGTTTGTTAATTTGGTTTTTCTTTTGACAACCATCCTTGCCATTTTTATGTGCCAGGCTCTGTGCTGAATGCCAGTGTGAACTCACACTATTGGGACAAAAACCTTTTCCCGTGTGTGCCTGAAAATTTCCAGATGTCCTGTCACCATTCATTATTCATTTGTTTATGGCTCAAAACAATTTCCTGGGAGTTGCTGTGTGCAAGGCACTGATTGCTATGGGTTAAATTCTTATTTTTCTATTCAGCTTACTTACAAGTTACTTTGTGTGCAGTGAAAGGCTGTAAATCTATAAAGGAAAGCAAAAATAATTAAGTAATAAAAAGAGCCCAAACTAAGAATCCATGATGCAGCGGATCAAAAAATTTAGCCAGGGGTTTCTTGCTTTAAAGCATAAAAAAGAGGAGCCTTGTTTCGTTGTTATAATCTAACACAGGTAAGGTTAGCAATTCAGAGCAAGAGAACCTTTTTCCTAGCTGTGACTTCTGAAAGAAATCTGCTACATGGTCAGTAGAGTCTCTTGGAGGAGGTGACATTTGAGTAGAGGCATGAGGGAATGAGCTCGGAAGCTCTGAGGAAAGTTGATTTCATGCAGGAAGAGGAGCTAGGATCAAGATCTGAGGTAGAAATGAAGTCGACCTACACGAGGAGCAGCAAGAAAGCCCATTTGGCTAGAGTGGGGTGAAAGAGGAGTAAAAGATGAGATGGGGGGAGACCAGGGCCTAGGTCCCTTAGGGCCTTTCAGGATGGAGTATGTTTTTTGGGTCTGGATATGAAGGCCTTCAGATTAAGTGGTTGATTACTCAGTTGTGCTGTAGTGTTTCCTAGTGATGCTTTTGGGAATCAGTATTAGAATAATGTTACAGGATGCGCTGAGAATTTTTCTCCACAATTCCTTGTGTCAGCTAGATAGCTGTTAATTTTCAGAATGTACGTTAGTCATGGTTCTCTTAAGCCCTATGCCTCCTTTGGAAATCCAGTTCACATAATAGTTGCTTTTAAAGGATGTTAATGTAATGCATTTGATTTCACTTTACATCTCATTTTGCTTTTATAATTATTTATTGAAGTGTGATGTGTAACACAAGTCCGCAGCTGATGAACTTTAAGTTTTACATGTATATATAACACCCATTAAAATATGGAATACTTCCATCCTCAAGGCTTTCTCAGGCTTCTTCCTAGTCAGTATTCCCCTTACCCACCAGATAATCCTGTTCTGAACTCCATCAGTACATCAGTTAGTTTTGTTTGTTCTTGGACTTTATATAAACAGTATCATACACTAGATACTCACATAGACTGTCGTGCTTTAAACATTATGTGAAATACATCCATAAATTGTGTGAAGTGATAATTCTTTTTCATTGCTGTGTAGTATTCCACTGTGTAAATATAGCACAATGTATCTGTTCTAACAGTGGACATTTGGGATATTTCCAATTGTTAGCTAGTATCAATAAAATCACTGTGAATTTTCTCGTATATGTATATTGGTGAACATGTGCATTTTCTTTCTTTTGGGAGTGCATTTGTTTTTCTTTCTAGGTGTGGAATTGCACAGTGTAGGCGTGTGGTTAGTTTTAGTGTACTCGTCCTTTAAGTGTGGCTCTTGGACCAGCAGCATCAGCATCACTTCAGAACTCATTAAAAATGTGAATTCTTAGGCCCCACCCCAGGTTTTCTAATAGTACATATGACTCCTGTAGACCAGTACTTCTTTTGGTGGGGGGGAGGGTGGGGTGATTAGGTTTATTATTTATTTTTAGAGGAGGTACTGGTGATTGAACCCAGGACCTCATGCATGCCAAGCATGCACTCTACCACTTGAGCTATACCTTTCCCCACCAGACCAGTACTTCTTACCCTTCTATTTTACAGAATAGAAAAACAGACCCAAAGAAATCCAAATGATTTGTCATAGAGATGTATACAGCCAGTTAGAGGCAGAATAGGGGCCTCAGGACATGTGTTTCCTGACTCTTAGTCTAGTGCTTTAGGACAGTGGTTTTTAGAAGTGTGATGCCCAGACCAACTGTAGCAGCAGCACCTGGAAATTTGTTAGAAATGCAGATTCTCAAGGCCTGCTGTAGACCTGAATCAAAGACTGGGAGTGAGGAGAATGATCATAATAAGGACGAGCCTATATTAAGAGGAAGTGTTCTTTTTAAAATTTGAGACGACTTTCTCACAGAGGTAAACAGGTAAATGTTAATTACTAAATAATTGGTAATAATGAGTAGTGCCAGAATCTTGAGAAGTGTCTGTTTCCCCCTAGGTTTTCCCAGGGGTTGGTTTTATAGTAGCTGTTTTGAAATTGAGGTCACTTGGTATTACATCAGTTAAAATGTCACATTTTTATGTAAGTCTTTTATATAAGTCTCTATATTCCAACTAGGAATAAAGAGAAAATGTCGATATCAAGTTGATTACATCTTTCATTCATTAAACGATGTACATTAATGGCAAATCTGTACTGGGAGCTAGCGATCCAGAGGTAAAACACTGCAGTGAGGGAGTTTGCAGTCTAGAGAAGAGACAGACAAGTCAACAGATCATTAAAATACAAATACTGTAGTGGAATGGTGTATAAAGTACACTAAAGAACACAGCAGAGTAGAGACTAATGGGGGAAGTCATAAAAACTTTAGAGAGGAAGTCTTAATGTAGTAGAGAGAGAAAACATTCATGTGGATTATGAGAGTCTTTTGAGGCCCAGTATGAGTGGTGGTTAAGAGCATGGGCTCTGAAATCAGACTGCTTAGGTCCATGTCCTGGTTTCAGGACAGTTGTGTAAGTTCCTAGTATCATTCTTCTGAATCAGGTTTCCTGTCTGAAAAATGGGACTAACTAGGACCACTTGAAGGGTCATTATGCAGATAAGTAATGTAAGGTACAAGGGTGAGGCCCCTGAGGTAGGCATCTTGTAGATTCTTTGCTTTCTAGATTCTAGCCATACTGGCTCTCTTTCTGTTACTGAGACATGTCGAGCTCAATCCTGGTGCAGGGCCTTTGGACTTTTGCCTAAAATGTACTATCTGTTGACCTATCTCTTGTTTTACTTGGAAGTGTTCATCACTTTAGATTTCATGTGAAGTGTCACCTTTTCAAGGAAGCTGTCTTCTCTGACTACCCTGTCTGAATTGGGCCCCACTGTAAGCTTCAAGAGAGCAGGGGTTTTGTGTATCTGTTTATCACCATGTTCTCAGTGTAGTCCCTGGGATGTGGCAGGCACTCAGATGTGTTAAATCACTCCTACGATAATTCTTGGAACAACTGAGGTGTATTTTACTAACAGGGAGGCTGAAGCTAAAGAGATTAACTTACTCAAGGTTTAGAGTTTAGAAGTGACAAATCTCTGGGTCCAAGGCATCAAGGTCATCTTCTGGAGGAGGATTGGGAGTGTAGAATATAATTAAAGGTTTGGGAGCTGACTTTGAAGTAGTTGGCCATGGATAGCTTTGTTGAGAGTGGAGCTGGTTAGCATAAAACGTACCAGTTCTGCATGGTTATGTGGTTTTTCTCTGGCAGTGCTTGGTAGTTCAGGAAGGGAGACAGCTTGATATTCTTACTTACCCATGACTGGGGATTAGCTGTGGCTAGAGGAAAATGGAAAGTGGAGTCAGGTTGAGATACCCAGATCTAAAGGCCTTCAGACATTAGGTCAGCCTGAGCGGTCTGCTTTTGCTTTTAATCTTAACAAGTTACCATTTTTAGGAAGCATTTTAAAAGAGCCTAAAACTTAAAAAAAATTTGGAAACTAATGTTCTAAAATCCAAGTCTTAAATGATTTTAATGCCTTAAAAAGGAGTTTCCCCCCTTTTGTTCTGTGTTATCAGGGTACTTCCTTTACGATTGTCTTGGTAAAGATTTCAGTGCAATTATAGTTTACAGTTCATCAGGTTTCTTGACTTCTGAGAACTATAAATTGCTTGACTGTAACACAACTCATTTTATGTGAGAAGTACTATATCTTTGGATATGTTTTGTGTAAGTTTGCAGTAAATAGCTTTTTTCTGCTATGATTCAAATGTTGGCACTGAAGTCCTTGCCTTTTGAGATACTTCCCTTTAGTCCCTTTGTCCTCTAGCGGCCAGCATCTGTTGTCCCAGAAACAGTAGAATGCTGAAAACATACCACAAGTCAGATGTAGTCAAGACAGCCACAAATAATTAACTTCCCTTTTTTTTTTTATTATGTTGTATATTCTTCATTCAAAATAAATTCATTATTTTGTTCTATTCATGACTTACAAGTTGATGTGTCAGTTTGTTTTGAGTGGTTTTTGGGTAACTTTTTATTAGCAGCCTAATAAGTCAGTTGCTTAGTTTATTTAACTGAATCACCATAACGGTTCTCCTTAATCAGCAGTTGGTTTGTGTTTTTAAAGGTTATTTGCAAGTTGGTTGTTTGAAATTCCGAAGTTTATTCCTGAGTCTTTAAGGAATATTCTATTCATCTTTGAACCGCCAGTGTCTGGCCTATGTTTGTTCCATAATATGTGTTTAAAAATACTTTTTTAATTGATGATCAAGATAATATTATAATCTATAACAGCCTTTTTGACCCATAATATACCTGTTTTTACTGAGGAGATACTGGAAATTTGGTTTTAAGATATATTTGAGTATACGTAAGAAGCTATCATGTTTTCAAAATTGAAAGTTTAGTGCAAGATGGTTTTTTTAGCTTGGGAATTTCAAAATATTAGATACCATTGTATTAATACAAATATTAGGTGGTGTGTGAAAGAAACTTGGAGTAAAGAAATTTTACAACGAGGCAGTGTAGCAGTTAAAATTCGATTTGGAGTCTGACAGACCTGTACTTGAATCCATCTCTGCCATCTGATTTTCATTAGATCTTGGTGACAGGGCAGAAGATGGTAAAAAGTGGTTTGGATTTTAAGTATATTGGATTTTAGGCATATGATTACTAAGTGTATAGTATTGCTTTGTGAGAACCACACTATGAGATTCAAGTGAAGTCAATGACACACATGTGACTATTGAAGTAATTTTACCTGTTAAGAAAACTACCAAATCCTTAGCGTGTGTGGGCAGTGGGTAGAAATCAAAGTCTTCCTGTTAGCCTGCATTTGTCCTTAGCCTCACTAATCGTGCTCTCTCTTCTTGCATCATTATTTTTCTAGCTACCACTTACATACTGTGACTGCCTAGAGTGGCAGAAGTTTTGATCTCTCTGTTAACTCTTGATCAGTTGACACTTGTTAACTCTGAGCTATTGTATCTGGCTTTTGACAGAATGTTGTAGATTCTTAGGCCATTGATGGAGGAGAGGAGAGGGCCATGTAAGCTTGATTATGTATTTATTGGTTCCATTAACCTCCCTGAGCTCTAAATTTAACTTCCAGTTGTTTTTTTATTTTAATTGGACAGCTTCACATTTTCTAGGCACCTCAAATTCTGCATGATCTTTGAACCTTCTCCAAATTAGAAGGAGAAAAATCAGTGATGGTTAGTGTATAATATTTCAACTAAACTTCAGAATAAATGAGGTGATGATGATTACCATTTATTGAGTTTCTGCTATAGGCCAGGAACTGCTAAGTACTTTACATAAATATTACATTAGATTGTGGGCTTTTGAGGGGAGAAGGGAGGAGAAGGGGGGGATATTGATCATCTTGGAAAGAAAAGCTCCAAGCTTGTTTCCCTGTTAGATCTTCCAAATAGCTTATGATACTAGGTTATTTGATTTAAAATCATGTTTAATTAGAATTCAATGGCTTTTAAGTAGTATTTACTGACACTCGGCATGTTTGTATTTGTAGGAGCTGACTAAGGCTTTGGAACAGAAACCAGATGATGCGCAGTATTACTGTCAAAGAGCTTATTGTCACATTCTTCTTGGGAATTACCCTGGTAACTTTTCTTACAAAGTATATTGTCTCTACTTCTAAGTTATTTACAAATTTTGCTCAAGATACAATGAATTGAATAAAATAGAGATCATCTTCCAGGATTTTTAACTTGGTCTTTCATACAAGGTAAAGTAGCTGAAATGTGACAAACATCATGTTGAGCATCACCCATTTAAATTTTATGGGTGTCCTTTTTTCAGTGGGTGTAGAATTTATACAGATTTAGTTCATGGTTGTTGGATATGTTGACAAAGAATAGCATCACATTTACTGTTTTAGAGAGTATTTAAAAGAATTCCCTTGTTTGTATTTTTTTTTTTTACAAAAAGAATGTATTTCTGTATTACTTCTGTAATTTAAATTATTCTGGATAGGTAATCTGAACAGGGAAAAATTAAATACCTTGAGTCAAATTACATAAATGATGTTAATGAGAAAAGATGAACTTTGTGATGCAGAGCTTTATTTGTTGTCTGAAGAGCTTTAAGAAGGAAGCTAAATACTATGTCATTAGGAAGGTATGAAGGTAATGTTTAATTCAGTTGTATAGATTTTCTTAATTTAAAATCATTTGTCCATTTCACCAGCTTGGAAGCTTAATCTAAGATTGACTCAAATTTTGTGTGTAATACTTGTTGGAATCCATAAGTAACTGACTAAAAAACACTTTTTTTTTCATATACAGATGCTGTTGCTGATGCAAAGAAATCTCTTGAACTTAATCCAAATAGTTCCACTGCTATGCTGAGAAAGGGGTATGCAGTAACTGCTCTTGTTGGGTCTGGACTGTGGATAGTAGGTGTTTAGTTTGTTGAGTGAATTAATTGTCAGCTTTATATAAATAGTAAATTCTATTTTGGTACATTTTGTAGCTGAGATAAAATTCCATTTTAATACATTTTAGACTTCTGTACTAACTACAGTGTGTGATAGGAGGTATATACTTAGTATGTTTAAAGCAGTGATGATTAAAGTGACTGCAAGGTATAGATGAAACTGATGCATTTCCGGTCCCTTTTTTGTTTCATCGTTTGGAATTGAAACAATGAACTGTATTGAACTGACTAGAGAACATGTATTGAACTGACTAGAGAACATGTATTCCTCAACCAAGCTGGGCAGGCTACATTTAATGCCATGAAGACTCTGTATCTGTGTATTTTATATCCCAGCTTGTTTTTGTTGATAAGTGTGAGTTTATGCTTTAAGTCAGAAGTTTAATTCCATAGTATAACTATTTTGAAAAAAGCAAATATATACAATTAAAATCAAGAAATTCCTTCTGAAATGAGTTCCAAAGTGGGATTTTAATGGGAATTATACTAGATGTTACAGTTAAACATCTGTAGAGACTCTCTCGGCTTATTAACATATACTTAAATTCTTTTTTGCAACAGTAGAGAGTACTAGGTTTTTTTTTTTATTTAGAAAGAAGGCAATTTTACATGATCTCATGTGTGTGTGTGGTATTTGTTTTTAATATGCTCATGCAGGATATGTGAATACCATGAAAAAAACTATGCTGTTGCTCTAGAAACTTTTACAGAAGGACAGAAATTAGATGGTAAGTACTGGAGTTATCTGTTAGTAAACTAATCTATTATATTTGTATGTCTTAAGTATCATAGCTGAATTTTGTTAGCATAATCTCAAGTTAATTACAGAAACTCAACACCTTTTTTTCCTCCTCTTAATAACATTTTGTATTGATTGCACAATTTGAGTTTACTTAAAAATTGATTAAATTGGCCTTTCCTTAGCATTTAAACTTTATCGTTAGAAGCAAAAAACTGTGTAATACTTAGTGTGCTCCAAGTACTTAGGCTGGCTTTATTTTTTTCTAATGGACAAGTGAGAGTTTAACTTGCTCTTACATTCAGAAGTCTGTTTAAGTTATTATTCAGATTGCTTACAACACAGATTTTTATTGGGACATGAAGTGTAAGTCTGGGTAAAGTATGATAGGGTATAGAAGAAACATGGAGCTTTGAGAGTATTGTGAGTTTCTAGTGTCTTTTTGAGAGAAACATGAAAATTATCACAGCAGTATGGATGTCTCTGTGCAGGATATAGAAATTGTAAGAGCTGAGTATCAAAAAATCTGCAAAATACTAAAAGGTTGTAAGTAATCTCTTTGGTAATTATAGACTACATAATCATTTTATCTTCATTTTATGATAGAATGTTACCACAGTTCTCTAAAGCAGTGGGAATGCTTTTGCTCCATGGGGGACATTTGGCAGTGTCTGCAGAGATTTTGGATGATCATGATTGGTGGGGAGAGGGGGGATGTACTACTGACATCTAGTGAGTAGAGGCCAGGGATGCTTGCAGTGCACAGGACCGTCCCCCACAACAAGGAAGTGTCTGGTCCAAAATGTCAGTAGTGCTGAGGTTGAGAAGCCCTCATACCAAAAGTATTGTATGACTGTATTTTAAAATATATCCTACTTTGAATATTTGCTTTTCTGCTGTATGCCTACTTGAGAAAGGGTGACAAACCCAGCTTTGCAAATGGAACCTACAAATTAGGAAAGAAGAGATCTAGGCCATAGGAGTTATTCTCAGACTTGGTTATCCCAAGTGTGGTATGTAAGTTATGTGGCTATTCAGTTTCTAAGCCAGCATGTCTATACTTCATGCAAATTCTAAAGAGTCCAGTTATCGAGAGCCTTGATACATACATATTTAAAAACCCTGATGAGACATGAGTCATTTTATCTTTAGATTTCTGAGCCCTTTTTCTTATCTTTTTAGAGCAGCAGAAAGTTCCCTGCCTAAATTCCTTCCTTGAGTAATATTTTATTATAATGCCATTGACTTTTATCCTAGAATTGTTTCAGAGGTAGCCTCAGAAGAGGGGTGTCTGCTCTTTGGTAAAATTGCTGATGAGGATATTTAGTTTAAAGTCAGATTTGTTTTTTAATTCCAGGAGAAACTTATATTAAACTGTTCAGCTTCCATTTTGACAGGGTTAAAAATTTATAATTCAGAATATTACTTTTTTTTTCCCCTTTGTATAATAGGAAGCTTGGTTTAAGATTTTGATGTAATTGTTCTCCATTAGAATGAATGTGTGTATCAAGGCCTATATAATTGAGTTTTGTTTGTAAATTAATGAATTAGAAAATTTCATTTTAAGAAAGTCTAAATTTCTATACTTTTTTTAAAAAATAATGTTACCTGCAGTTAGCTTGAATTAGTAAACTTTTATTTAGATAACTTTTAATCATTTTTCTTAGCGTTGTATTAGACCTTTTTACTATGTAGGTAATTGTCAATGTTTTGAGTCTTCAGAAATGAGTAGTTTGCTTATGTACATGTTTACATTGCTATCTGTAAATACATAGTTCACCATCTGTATGTTTTCAAACTTGGAGATACGACAAAATTCTGCAAAGTGTAAAAATGCTTCTTGATATTGGTGTTGAAAGGCATGGTAACAAGTAAAGCCGCTGGGAAAATAGTAGGCAGGATGGGTTGCTCATTGGAGAGCAGGCAGGTGGCTTCTGGGCCTCAACCCAGTTGCTGGTTACCAGGCCTCAACCCCACCCTAGCTGATGGCGTACTGGGAGTCTGATTCAGGTCTGATTTTGTTGTGCCAGAGGAAGCCCTTTTAAAAGTAGAGGAGTGAGGGAAAATGTAGACTATCTGTATCTGGGAACCAGTAAGATTGACTGTGGTTAAAATTGATTTTTAAAAAATCAGAATGCTTCAGAATGAACGACTAAGTAGTAAACCTAATAATATTAATAGCTGTAACATTAGGATTGCTATAAGATCTGTTAGGACAGATATTTTTGTCTGTCTAATTCACTGCTGAATTCCCAGTGCCTAAAACAATGTTTGGAACACAGTAGGTATTCAGTAATTATTTGTTGAGTGAATATGTTAGGTTGTGCGGTTGAGGGACGTTACAGTCTGTTCTTTCTAGGTGCAGATGCTGATTTCGTTGTCTGGATTAAAAGGTGTCAGGAAGCTCAGGAAGGTAAGTATGTAAGTTTCCCATGGTCTTTCCATTTAAAAAGAAGTAGTATTTGACATTTTTTTGATTTAAAATAATTTGTTTTGAACTTCATACCTTATAATTTAAGTAATGCATGTTCCCTTAGATTGAGATTTCCAAAGGTGTTTTGATTTTTGCCTAGTTGGTATGTTGAAAGGGAGTTTTGGGTGGATTTGTTTTACAATGGTATTACTGGTAAGAAATTACTAAGGTGTCTAAAGTGACTCCAGGTTGCAGAGTTAAACTACTTTCTCTTAATAGGTGTGTATGGAGAATTGGTTTGTTTAATCAGTATGTTTGTGCCATAGAAATCATGTGTATAGCTTTGCCTGTACATATACTGTTATCTGAAAATGTTTCCTTTTTATGTTTTTAATAGGATCACAGTCCGAAGTGGTAAGTCCAAAGTTTTTATCCTTTGTTTTAACTTAATTATATTATTACTGAATATATTTGAGACAGGACTCAGAATGAGCCTTTTCTCAGTTCGTTATCTCTCTAGGGCAGTTTTACTTCTATTTTTCCTCAAAATGCCGTCTCTTTCCTTTCATTTAGGGGTATCTTAGAGTCCACCAGTGACCCAGGGCAAATTCTTTAGATTTATAGTCTTAACTGGCACACCTGTAGTTTGGAGAAGCATGGATTGGTTGAGAGTCACTTCGTTTTCTCATCGGGCAGTGGGCAATGTTTGTTGCAGAGAGGCCATAAGCAGAGTAAGAGAGTTGTATCAGGAAGGCACCACGGAAATATTCCCTTGTATGTTGTTCCAGAGCAGTCTGTCTGATGCCATTGTTAACGGTTATACTGCATTCTTAAAAACGGTTTTTTAAATGTTAGTTATTTTCGGTTTAGAGAGTTACAGAATCTTGAAACTGAACATTTTATGTGTAACCTTTTCCAGTCATATCTTCAGGAAATTTTCTGTGTTTTTATGCTTTTGTTTTAAAAGAAAAATCTTTTTAAAATTGAAACTCAAAAAATTTTAAATGCTGACTATTCTAATTTTTGTGAAGATACATATTATTTAACAATTACGGATGCCATGCTTTGTAGAAAGTTTTCATGTAGTTATTTCATATCAAAGTAACCATAGCACTGGGTAAATTAATACTGCATGCATTTTTAACATATAGTTACTAAACTAACTTGTAAAAATCTTTCTATTTCAACTTGTCAAAATCAGTCTTCTTCCCAGAGGACACATCAGTCAAAAATCAAGTAAGTGTTTCTTTTTCATTATGCCTAGTAAATATGCCTCAAGGGAAAAAACCTTGTCATTTAATAGTAAGCAGGTCCTTACTTGTGATTTAAGTATTTCTTAGCTTTTAAAAAAATGTTATAGCCTTGAAAAACTAATTATAAGGCCATTTACTGATTTGGATTAGAGATCATATTAAGGTTAAAATTAATCACTTGCCATCTTAAAACTTGTTTCACCTTTTTCCATATTGTGTCACCTTTCCATGTATTAAGGAAAGCCTTTTCCATTTAAGTTGTTGTTAGTACATAGGTAAATAAATCAGTAGTAAACTTGATAGAATTGTAAGTCTACCTGCCTTTTATAGTTGGAGTAAATTTTTCATAGAATAATTCTGCATGAGTTGAAAGTCACTTGCTGAGGGCAGCAGTTACAATCATGAATAAGTATCTAGCAAAGTATTTGATTTTATTTTTAGTTGTTCATTAGCCATTGTATTCCTGGGACTATAACAGAAAGAAAAGTCATTGATCTTGAACTTTGCATCCTCACTGAATTTCAAAGGGAAACTGTGAGACTTTTAAAGATGAGATGCTTTTGACATAATTACCTAAAGTGGCTTGGAAATGTTAAAACAATTTATTCATGTTCTTCCTGGGGAGATACAGGATAACTCTCCAAGTAACTAGCTACTTTAGTTTGGTGGCAGGGATAGAACACATAAACTTAAATAATAATTAGGGTGTTTGGAGCATAAAATAATCCAACATTGATTTAATAAGCATTCCATGTATCAGGCACTGTGTTTAGTCCTGGCAATGTAATAGTGGCAGTATAGATACATAGATCTGCTGTCATGGGGTTTATAATCTGGTCTAATTTGAAAGTGAGGATTCCTACATTTTTAGAGCTTTTAGAGGGAAAGATACACATAATTAGAATATCTAGCCACACTAATCTTTCCACATACTTTGAGACTGAAAGAAGACGCTATTCAATGTTGTGTCTGGCAGAATGAGTTCAGTTATTTTAATTTTTGCTCACTTACTTCTGCTCCCTGTGCGCAGGGCTGTTTACCCCCCAGTTTCAATAAAGAGATCCTGGAGTGTTGGGTCAGGGAAGTGTAATAACACCTGCTCCTGACTTGCCGATTGCTTCGCCCTTCTAAGCTTACACTGTTTTCATTTGTAAAATAGGGATAGAAGTTTTACTTCTCAGCATTAGGTTGAAATGAGAGTGTAAAGCTACTGATGGTGTATTGGAACTGTTAACCTGTTGAGAATAAATTTTATCTTTTAAAAATTTTTTTTCTTTTTTTAAAATCTTTTTTGGGGGGGTTAACTGGGTTTATTGATTGATTGGTTGGGGTTTTTTTTTCCAATGGTGCTGGGAATTGAAACCAGGACCTTAAGCATGCATGTTAAACATACACTCTACCACTGAGCTATATATATCCTCCCTCAGATTTTATCTTTAATGTCAGCTTAAGCACAGCAGTGTTAGAGATAGGTCAGAACCTAGAAAATCATGTAAGTATTTAAATCCACTGGAGGGGTTTGGGGCATCATCTGCCTTTTGTCTTCCGTTAGTACGTATCGTGAAATTAGTTACATCAGATTGTTTCTGAGAATCAGCAGCTGCTCTACTATTTTGTTCCTCAAGGTGGAGCTCTTGTTGTTCATCAGATTATTGTTTTTATCTTGACAAAACAAAGAAGCAACAACTTGAAGAAAATTAGTTCTAAGTTTTCTTTTTCTTTTTTAATAGGTATGACTGGTATCAAACAGAATCTCAAGTAATCATTACACTTATGATCAAGAATGTTCAGAAGAATGATGTAAATGTGGAATTTTCAGAAAAAGAGGTCATTACAGTGTTGAATTATTTTTTGTTGAGATTAAATACTTTTATTTGTAAATGTAAATATATATTGCAGAATAATCTATAGCAGCCTATCAGTTATATATCATGTTTTCCTGAGAAAATGTGGAAAATGCTGATGAAAATCTAAAGCATTGCTTTTTAATTTGAATCATTTTAAGTTTTGAGACAAGGATATGTATCCTGCAGGTTATAGCTAAATATGCATTGTGTTCTTTTTTTTTTTTAAATTTGGAATTCAAAGCAGAACTTGGTTGATAGATATAAAAGATAATTAGTAAGATACGTGATTTGGTTACATTTGTGTGGTAACCTCATGAAAAAGGTCTGCTTACATGTTGTAACTTACACATCTTAGAATTTGCTAACCATATTAAATGAGTATGATTTTTTTTTTTTGGATTAAGGGCTTTAGTACATTTTATTCATGTGAATTTCACTTTGAGGAGAAGAATATTGAAATTCTATCACAAATGCTGGCATTAGACTTTAAATTTGGTTTATTGTTCAGTTTACTGCTGATGATACATTTAAAAGATGAAAAATCAGTAGATGTAAGATAAAAATAAGCTACAGAATTTAAAATAAAAAGAACCTCATATGACTAAATTAATTAGTACCACTCAACTCAAACATCAAAGAAAAAATGGAAATGGGAAATATTTTTAAAAGTATAATGATGATGATACAACTCAGTAAAATTCGATTGATACAGTTGTTTAGAAGGAAATTTTAAGATTTTAACGTATATATAACCATTCAAGAAAGCTTGAAGTCAAATTTTTTAGTACTTTATATGAGGAAGATAGAAGAAAGAATAGCGATTTAAACATATGATAGGAAATTATAAAAGTAAGAACAGAAATCAGTGAAATAAGAGGAGTATGACTTTTAATAACTTGATTTCTTAGCACGTAGTAGGAAGCCTTGTGATAGATGTTTAAGCGAGTTTGTGGTAAAACCAGATGTTTTGCACATGAATTCTTTTTTTACATACTGTATCATTTTGCTGTTGTACTTTTTTGAGTTTCCTTAAGA
Source organism: Camelus bactrianus (assembly GCF_048773025.1). Taxonomy (NCBI): domain Eukaryota; kingdom Metazoa; phylum Chordata; class Mammalia; order Artiodactyla; family Camelidae; genus Camelus; species Camelus bactrianus. Next base: position 21,398,123 of record NC_133552.1, read on the forward strand.
TTTAAATCTTAAATATGTGTTATGAAAAATACACCATTCTGCTGTTCAATTATGTATATGAGAATTCATGTGAAGGATACCAAATTTTTTTAAAAGGATCATTTTTAGATTCTTAAGTCTGATATTCCATGTTATGTTTTAAAAATTATCAGCAGATTGAAGTTCTGTAATAAGATTCAGTTCAAGTGTTCTACCCTTCGTTAAATAAATTTTTAAAAAGTGCTCCTAATTTTGTGTTCATTAGTTGTCTGCTGTGGTGAAACTTCCTTCTGGAGAGGATTACAATCTGAAGCTGACACTTCTTCATCCTGTAATACCGGAACAGAGCACATTTAAAGTGCTTTCAACAAAGGTAAGACAATGGAAAAGGGCTGTCAGTAGTAATCTTTTCAAAATATAGAAAGCTTGGTCAACTGATTATCCCTGTGATTATAAACTTAATAGATCCTTTCAGCCACATATCTTTAAGAGCAGTGATTTTTGGATAATAGTTTTTCCACCTCTTCAAATTCTAGGACAAAGGAGTATAAGAATCTGCTTAACCTCAGCAGAGTTTGTATGCTTATTAAGATAGGTGTAATACTTCTCAGTAAAGAGATTTTCACAAAAGATGTAATGATCAGCGTCTTTTTTAACGTTTGTTGACAGCGTCTCATGACTTGAACTTGTCAGTTTGACCTGTGTTGATGTACAAATACTCTTCTTATACTTCCTTATGCAGTAAAAATACGAACTGCTGAATCTGTTCTTCTGTTTTTCAGTTAAGCTGAATTTTAGATTACTTTGTTATGGGAGGGTTAATGAATAATGTAAATTACAGTTTGAGTAACTATTAACTTCTAGATTTTATATTTTCAAAAAGAAGTAAAACATGCAATAGAATTAAAAATCAGGGAATATATCACCTACCAATCAAAAGATGTAGTAGGAGTAGGTAGAAGTGTAATTTGGTAGGAAAAATGCTGAACTGAAAATCAGAAAAATCTGACTGGTTCTTTGCTTGCCCTGTGAATTTAGACTAGTCACACATGATTTATAGGACAAAATTGTCAAAAATGAAATGGACTGTGAGCTCTGAAGTCCTTTCATCTGTAAGATTGTATGATGAATACAATGAGTTATCTTAAAAAAGAATGATACAAATAGATTTTTTCCCATTACTGCACCTTTTTTTTTAAACATTTTTTATTGATTTATAATCATTTTACAGTGTTGTGTCAATACTACACCTTTTTTATACACATTCCCTACGACATAGTATGTTATTTAACTATAGAGTCTAATTGTGTGAATTTTCCTATCATAGAATCAGGGTTGGCTTGTGTCCTGAAGTGTGGTAGCTGGACCTGCAGGAAGAAGGGGACATCTGCAGAGGGGAGAGCAGGAAATGCAAAGGAAAGAAGCAGTAGCTTCTGCATCGAGCTAAAAATGGTCCATCCATTTATCTATTTGAAGAGTACCGAGTACAAAACTATTTACTTAGGAGGCAGAGATAGGAAACAGTTGCTTGGACAATAGGAATTGAGAAAAAGGATAATATCTTAGGAACATTTTAGTCTTACTGGCCCCATCCACACAGTGTAGTTTGTTTAATAAAATAATACTGGGTAAAGTAATCAAGAACAAAACTATAGCCAGATTTTAGAGGGAATCAAGTCAGAAAATTATGAGTTTGGCATCTTTCTAGTGAGAAGTTGTTAATGCCTGTCTTTTGGAAGTAATTTAAATGTAAACTGATTTGTGTGAATAGGTGGCGAATAACTTTAAAACCTGTGTTACTGAGCCACCTCGTATAATGGAAGAAGAGTGTGTTTGGTGAACACACAGTTCTGTGTGGCTGGAATCGAGGATGAACCTAAACATTGTCATACCTTGCTCTTCATCCTCCTTTGAATTTTGTGAGTGCTTGTTGATTCTGACCATTCCCCAGCCCTTCTTACTGTATTCCCAATTCGCCTTTTTTGCCCCTTTCTCCTTTTTTAAATGCTGCATAACCACTTTCCTTCCCTGTATAGTAGTTTGTTTATATATGTTTTATTTCCCTCGCTTTTAGTAAGTCTTTTGAGGATAAGAAGCATGTCATATTTGTGTCTCTGTATGTGCTCCAGGCAGGGTTGCTGGATAAAGTACAGGATGCCCAGTTAACTTTAAAAGCGGTGAATAATTTTCAAGTATGAATAGTTTCCATTTGTTCAATTTGGCAGCCTAGCACTGTGCACTGTGTGTAGTGAATTGGTGCTGAGTGATTGTTCAGAGAATGGATTTAAATTGAATTCTGATAGCCTTCTGAAGGTGGTAGAGTGTTAATATTTTCATTCTTAGTTTTATAAGTAAAAAGAAGCTGAGGCTTATGGACTTTTAAGTGGTTTCCCCAAGTTCACAAGTTACTAAATTGTTCAACCTGGCCCAAAAGGAATACATTTACTTCCATAAAGCAGAACTTTACTTAAATTCTTTGTGTAGGTTTTTCTAAGTTCTGGATTAAAGAATTTAGATTTGAAGGATGTATTCCTGGAGAATGATTATTTTTCTTGTCCTAGCCCAAAGTAATATATATTACTTTGTTAAACTACCAGTTTTTAAGCTGTGTTTTACAGGAAACAAATGGAAAGAATTGTACTTAATTATATCTTAAGGGAAATGTGAAAGTTTTGAATCCTTTTTTGGTACAGCAGAGGGAGACAGTGTTAGAATACTGAAAATAAAATCTTTCTCTGAGTTACTGAGGCTTATTTAGTAATGCCACTAAAAGGGAGAAATAGTAATTTGCTTTTCATATGTATGCAGGTGTCTTGAATCATTTATGTGGATTGAAAAAGGAGTGCATTTTGCTAGAAAATCTACTTGAAATGAGAGAGTCTGTAAAATCTGTCGTTTAAAAGGGCTGTTTCTTTGCTTTTTGAGAATCCTGTTTTCTTCCCCACTTTCAAGGTTGAACGAATGTTGCATATTTACATATAACCATTGGTTAAATGTTACTAATTCAAGTGAAATATAGTTTCCAATGAAAATAGAGATAAGACCCTTAAATTATAGAAACAACATTTCTTAACTAAATATTTCACAATGTAGTATCTGTTTTTCCTGGTCAGAATTCATGTTGTTGTTGTTGTTGTTGTTGTTGTTGTTGTTGTTTTAATTGGGTTATAGTCGGTTTACAATGTTGTGTCAATTTCCAGTGTAGAGCACAATTTTTCAGTTATACTGGTCAGAATTCATGTTTTTTCAGTAACTGTGATACTTACTTCTATCTTCTACTGAATACTAACTTTCATATCTGCGTATTAATCCATTTTCTTTATTAAGAAACTGTAATGTTTCTTTTGTTACATGTTGTTAATTTCATGACAATATTCTCTCATCACAGTCACAGAATTATAACTTCAGTAACAGCTATGTTGTGAAATATTCATTTTAAAGATTAATATTCACTCCCTCTAAGAAAAAATTAGAATTCTCAAAATCCTTTGGAGTAAATTTACCCTTGTGGAAATACTGTGTTCCTGTTTTAAGTCGAAGTAATTTTTCTGTATTACATCAATATAAAATGTGAAGACTTTTAACTGGAATTGTGGGAAATAAAAATATGTGTCTTAGAGACAAATAGCTCCCTTCTCCCTTATTAACCCACTAAAATTCAAGAATTTCAGAGAGAATTTCTTTTCTTAATATTCATAGAAGAATCCTAATTATAACATCATGGGGTTGGAGGTGTCTGGGCAGGATGCTTTGGCTTTTGTAAACACACAGATGTTGGGGAGGGGTTTGGATTATTGGTTTGTTATGTTTTTTGATATAGGGGTGGTGGTAATAGTTTTTTGGTTTTTTTTTAAATAACTGACTAGTTGCTGATATTCACAGATTGTAAGTCTTGGAGTGTATTCTTGCCTCCTTTTCTGTTATGTATATTCATATTTTTTGAAAGAAAAGGATTTTACTGTCCATGCTATCTGTACCTGTCTTGTTAGACTTAGCAATGCATTATGGATATTTTTTCATGCCCTTAAATGTTTTATAGCAAATACCTCATCACATACATTTACTGTAGCTTGTTTAGCCAGTGACGTATTGTTTGACCTTTGGAAAGTTGTAGTAACTGTTTTGATTGCTGTGTGTTATCCCATGTAATCCTCACGTTTATAGCATGGTGTAGGTATTGTTATTACCTTTTTACAGATATGGAAACTGAACCCATAGATGTGAAATAATTTGCTCAGATTTTTTAGCTAATTGTAAAAATGATGAAGGTATTGATAACAGCCCACATATGCTGTGTTTTTTTCATGCGTGGTTTCATTTAATCCTCATAACCCTAAGAGAGGTAGCCCTTCCCTCTTAATTCCATTTCACAGGAGAAACTGAAGCTCAGTGAGATTAGTCATACATCCAACAAGTGACACCCGTTTGTGACTCTTTTCTTTCTAAAATTACACAACTGATTGTTTTTGACTTGTTCTCAGCCTCTACTTATTTCTGAGGTTATAAAATGAGTAAAACTTCTAGCAGTAAAAGACCCTTCCAGCAAGTTATTCTATTTCTTGGCTCTGTCATCTCTAAAATATGTATGCTTTTCTTCTCTTAAAGGGTTTTTCTGTTAAGTGAGAGGATATATATGAAGCACTTAGTACATAGGGTATGTAATAAGTACTCAATAAATGTTATTTCTATTTCTTTTTTTTTACATTTTTTATCGAGTAATAGTCATTTTACAATGTTGTGTCAAATTCTAGTGTAGAGCGCAATTTTTCAGTTATACATGAACATATATATATTCATTGTCATATTTTTTTTTCACTATGAGCTACCATGAGATCTTGTGTATATTTCCCTGTGCTATACAGTATAATCTTGTTTATCTATTCTACAATTTTAAAATCCCAGTCTGTCCCTTCCCACCCTCCCCCCCCTTGGCAACCACAAGTTTGTGTTCTACGTCTGTGAGTCTGTTTCTGTTTTGTATTTATGTTTTGTTTTGTTTTTTTAGATTCCTCATATGAGCGATCTCATATGGTATTTTTCTTTCTCTTTCTCTTTCTGGCTTACTTCACTTAGAATGACATTCTCCAGGAACATCCATGTTGCTGCAAATGTCAGTTTTTGTGGCTGAATAGTATTCCATTGTATAAATATATCACATCTTCTTTATTCAGTCATTTGTTGATGGACATTTAGGCTGTTTCCATGTCTTGGCTGTTGTAAATAGTGCTGCTATGAACATTGGGGTGCAGGTGTCATTTTGAAGTAGGGTTCCTTCTGGATTTATGCCCAGGAGCTGGATTCCTGGGTCATATGGTAAGTCTATTCCTAGTCTTTTGATGAATCTCCATACTGTTTTCCACAGTGGCTTTCCTTGCTTCCCTCTCCCACTCTTAATGATTTAGATGTCTTCTTTTACAATTTTGAATTTATTCTTTTTGTAACTCATGGCAGTTATCTCCTTTCTAGTTATGAGTTTCTCATTTTTGTAGCATCCTGCTTCTTTTCTATTTAGAGTAGACCTGTCAATATTTCTTTTAGCATGGGTTTAGTGTTGCTAAACTCTTTTAGTTTTTGCTTGTCTGTGAAGATCTTTATCTCTCTTTCTATTCTAAAGGATAGCCTTGCTGGATAGAGTATCCTAGGCTGCATCTTTTTTTCATTCAGGACTTTGAGTATATCTTACCTCTCCCTTCTGGCCTGTAGTGTTTGTGTAGAGAAATCAGCTGAGAGCCTTATGGGGGTTCCCTTGTAACTTACTCTTTGTTGTTCTCTTGCTGCCTTTAGGATTATTTATCCTTGACTCTGGCCATCTTGATTATGATATGTCTTGGTGTGAGTCTGTTTGGGTTCTTCCTATTTGGGACCCTCTGAGCTTCCTGTACTTGGATATCTATTTCCTTTAGGTTTGGGAAGTTTTCAGTCATGATTTCTTCCAATACCTTTTTAATCCCCTTTGTTCTTTCTTCCCCTTCTGGAACCCCTATTATGTGTAGATTCGCATTCTTTATATTATCCCATAGGTCCCTTATATTGTTTTCATTGTTTTTTACTTGTTTTTCTCTCAGCTGTTCTGATTGGGTGCTTTCTGTTGTCCTGTCTTCTAGGTCACTTATTTGTTCCTCTGCATTATCTAGCCTGCTTTGTACAGCCTTTAGGTCAGCTCTCATCTCAGCCAATGAGTTTACGATTTCTACTTGGTTCTTCTTTATAGCTTCTATTTCATTTTTGACATATTTTATATCTCTAAACACTTTCTTTTAGTTCCTTCAGTGCTTTGATCACTCCTTTTTTGAAATCTTGATCTAGTAGGCCGTCAATGTCTATTTCCTTGATCATGCTTTCAGGGGATTTCTCTTGATCTTTTAATTGGGATTGGTTCTTCTGCTTCTTCATGTTTCTCATATCTCTCTGGCACTGTCGCTTAAGGAGTATCAGTTATCTAGTTCTCCTGGAGATGGTGTGCTCTTAATGATTTTACTGAGAGTTCTTTGTGTCTTCGCCCTGTTCCGGGAACTCAGCTTGCTGTTTCCAGAGGCCCTGTGTTGGTGCCGTCGTCTGTGTTGCTCCCAGTGGTTGTCAGCTAGCAGATCGTGCCCCCTCCCAACACTGGGTCAGGTGCTGAGCTCTTACCCGGTGGGCAGGTGGGTCACTCCCCCTCCCAATGCTGCAGTCAGATGCTGCGCCCGGGTGAGGCAGGTGGGCGGATCGCGCCCCCTCCCAGCACTGTGGTCAGGTGCTGCCTTCCTGCCAGGAAGGCGGTTGGCCACCCGCCCTCTCCCAGCGCCGGTTGCTCAGCTGCTCTGTGCCGCTGCCCTCTCTGCCTTGGGTTGGTGCTCCAAAGGCGGTCTCGGGGAATACTGTGGAACAGCCCCGCCCCTAGTCTGTGCCAAATCTCAGCTCCTTGTTTGTCTTGGCAGCATGAGTTCTCTGAGGTGCCAGTGCAGAAAGATCCTATCTGCCTGGAGCTGTAAACAAGTCTCAGTCCTGCCTAGGAGGTTGCAGAGCCCTGGGGTGTGGATTCAGGTCTCAGCCCCGCCCCCACCTGGGCGCTGCACACAGGAGGAGATGGCGGCTGTGGCTGCGCCCCGCCTCTGTCCTCACAAGAAGCGCCAGTAATGGTGGCGTGGGTCTGAGGAGACAAAGGCTTTGGCGCCCCTCCCCCCAGGGCACACCAGCCGTGTTGCTTTGCTTTTTTTGCAATTTATGAGGGACTGAGGTGGTTCTGCTCCGTATCCCCTCCCAGTCATGGCACGCAGCACCCTGCAGTCCCCCGGCGCTGCCTCAGTGCAGCCATTCCAGTCCTCTGCCTGGCTCAGGCGGCCTGTCCTGGCCCCAGCTGCCGGCTCGCATGTCGGGCTGGGTGTCGCGGAGACCCTTTGTGCCCATTTAATTCAGTTCTGTCGGTCAAGGGGTGCTCGGGGCAGATCTGAGCCTCAGAGGCTCCCTCTCCGTTCCGTTGGCCTCTCCATTGGAGAGGGGAGACCCAGCGAATGAGCGCCAGTTCTCCTTTGTCGCTCCCTCCCCGCGGGACCGGTCCCTCACTGTTTTGCTTTTTCTTCTTTCATTTTTCCTTTACTCCTACCAGATTTTTGGCGTCTTTGTCTTTCGAAGAGGGCAGTGTTCTGTCGGAGTTTGGCAGGTGCTCTGGTTGGCTGAGTAGGTCCATAGATGTGAGTTTTGGTGTATTTGTGGGTGAGGGTGAGCTACAAGCGTCCTTCTACTCCTCCATCTTGCTTCTCTCTGTTATTTTTTAATCCTGATTATTTAGATTTTTATTGAGGTTATGAAAGTAATAAATGTATATCATAGAAAATTTGGAAACATATAAGGGAGCTGAGAAAGTAATCACTCAGTCTCATTACCAATGACATTTTGGCATACTTCCTTCCAGATAATTAGATTTCCCAAAACTTAGGTCTGTCACTACAGATAATGTATACTGGAATTTTTTTGTTTATGGGAATATCTCTTCTGATTGATTTCTTCAAGAAGAATAGAGGTGGTGAACTTATGCACAGGCACAGTGCCTGGCTCAGAGTATACTTGTACTGAGCTATTAGAACTTTGGAGAAGATTATTCAGTTCCTCTTCATTTATGACCATCTTCTGCATTTAAAAACTATGAAACGATTTGACTGTAAAAAATAAAGATAATAGATGTGCAGTCTGGCCTCAAGAAGACTGAATGAGCTATTCTAATATTGGACAAAGGGTTTCAATGCAGCAGTTAGATGTGCAGAGAGCTGAGTGGGAGAATGTTGGGAAAGCTACATTCCAAAGTTGAGGGGACACTTATTTAATGACTGTAGCCTTGAAACAGTTGGGTCTCACGTTTTCCAGGAAAAAAAGTTTACTGGTAAACTGCATAGCTCTCTAGTCTGTGGGAAAGATTCCTTCCCCATGGATCCCCATAGTAAGTGGGCACTTGCTTACCTCTTTTAAGAAGGTGATATATGGGGGCCATGACCCTGTAGGAGTAATGGCTTCTCTTTAAATCCAAAGTTCCTTCCATTGGAAGAAATTAAACTCCCTGCTGTGCACAGGAGACCTTGGAAGTGAGCGGTAGCACACATAATGTTGAGAACTGACAATCCAGCACAGCCGGGATTCTTAGTAGTAGTCTGTGAATACTGCTTTGGAATATTACGGCACATTGAAAGCCTTCCCTGTGCATGTGAGAGAAGCATTCAAAGTGAACTTTTAAATTATTTTTGAATAAAATGAAAATAGAATAGCTGATTAATGGTCATAATAAAAATATCTGAAATTGGACTGGTATAATTCGAGAAGTATCTGTCAGAATCATTTTCAAAAGCATATATAAACATTAAAAGTGAAGTAGGTGTAAAAAGTAATTCATGGAAAATTAGTCTCCTCCCCTTTTAACTTTAAAAAAAAAGCTGCTTTAAATGGTTTATTATGTGCAGCTCTTTTAATGAATGGATTAAGTATAATTTCAAGTTCAGGTCACCGTGTCTCAGTTGAAACAGGTTATTAACTTAGAGCTTTGATTTTGGCTTTATAAAGATCTATTTGTTCATAGGTTATAGTGGTTTTCAGTAGATGTGAGAGCTAGTGCGTGCTGCTCTTCAGGTGAAACAAGGCACTTTTTTAGACGGTGCTTAGCACGGGATTTGAGGTATGAAGTAGGGTGCCCTGTGGCTGAGGTTAGTTAAGGATGGTGTTGATGTACACACTGTTTGTGAGGTCTGCATTCTAGATGAGGTGAAAGTTAAAGGAGCAAGATGTAGTTTTAAATTCAGCATAAAGTTAATAGTCCTTTTCAGTAACTGTTGCTGTGTCATTGCCAGCTATTACATTTCTGTCTCTTTTTGATAAATATCCTGGCAGTGACAACTTAAAATTACCAGAGTACTCTCAGTTAATACTGTGTATGAGAAAATATTGGTAGTATTCTACTTTATAAAAATTTATCATAGTTCATTTTAGGGAATTCTGGAGATCCTGTTTTTATTTATGTAGAATTTAAGCATGTAAATTATATTAAAAATACTAATCTTTTGCCCCTTTTCCAGTGAGATTTGTTTCATGTTTTGCTTCCATAAAGACTTTTTTTTGTTACATTTGTATGCACCTGAAGGAAGTACTCAGACCACAACCCTTCCATGCCATCACTTCATATCTGACTGAAAATATTGGCAGATTCTGTTAGGGTTTCATTTAAGTATTTTTAAATGCAGATTTTTAAGGATTCTTTCCCTAAATGCAGGTGGTAGAAAGGTTTCCAGTTATTGCTCTTCAGGGTGCCTGAAACCTTTCCTGCTCACAGCCAGGTGAGATCTCTCCTGAGCTTTTTGCCTGTTAAGTAACTTTCTCCAGGTATCTCACATACTACTGAATGGTCAAGGACACTTAATATTTTAAAAATCCCTCGCATCCCTGAAGACTACACCTTGTGCACAGTAGGTGTTTAATAATTATAGAATGAATGATTGTAAAAATGTTAACATTACTTTGGTTATCAAACCAGGTTCATTTACCCAACACACAGCAAGCCGAACAGTGAGGCACCAAGGTTTGCAAAAGAGAAAGGGTTTATTCATGAGGCAGCCAAATGAGGAGGCAGGAGAACATATCTCAGATCTGCCTCTGCAGAGGCCAGGGGCTTGGGTTATTTATGGGATGAAGTAGCAAGGTGGTCTGAGGTGTGGGGAATGACGGTAGGAGGCAGGAAAAGTGAAGTAATTGGGGCTCTGCGCAGGCATATGTGAGTTACAAGCTTTTTCATGGTTCGCACGTTCAGAAAATGGCGACATTAGCATGATCTAAGGGTGGAGTTTTGGGGCCTCTTATGTCAAAAAGTCATCCATGAGACTCTCGAGGAGGCCCAGTTGAGTTGTCAATGGTCTTAACCAGTTTGAGCTTGGCAAAACTAGCTCCATATTCCTGAAAAGCAGTTACCATCACTATGACGACCCATACGTCAGAGACGTTTCATGTCTAGGGAGTAGTTAGAGGAGTCTTGTGATATATTGTCCAAGCTATGTGAAACTTGGAGGGTATGCAGTTTGCAAGAACAATTAAAGCAAGCTTAGTCAGTGAAAGCAGGTGACAGGATACTATTTATTAAGCAAGTTATAGTTTAAGGGATCTAACTGTTGACTGCCTTCAGTTTCACTTGTATTATTTTTGTACAATGGAATGAATTTCTCTACTCTAAAACAGGTCAGTGTACATGCAAATACAGTATTTCCTTCAGAACAGGGTTTCTCAGTTGTGGGTACTGTTAATATTTTGGGCTGGATAATTCTTTGTCACGGGGAGTTACCTTGCATGTTGTAGGATATCTAACAGCACCCCTAAGCCTCTCCTCACCTCTCAGTTGTGATGACCCAGCAGTATCTCAAGTCATTACCAAATGTCCCCAGGGAGGACAGAATCACCCCTGGTTGAGAACACTGCTTTAGGCGGAAAAAAGCATATGGATTTCAAGACTACTCATGATTGTAGTTCATAGTGTGTATGTATATATATTTTTTTATTGAAGTGTAGAGTCAGTTTACAATGTTATGTTAATTTCTGGTGCACAGCATAATGTTTCAGTCATACATGTACATACATATATTCCATTTCATATTCTTTTTCATTATAGTTTACTGTAAGATATTAAATATAGTCCCCTGTATGTTGTTTTGAAGGGTGACTTTTAAGTAGAAACAGAATGTTTCAAAGTTCTTCAAATTAAACTTTGGATAATTTGAGGAAACTGTCTCAAGGACACTACTAATTCTTATAAAATGTTGATGACTTAAGGAAATGGCATTTTTCCACTGTTTTGTGTATTTTACATTGAACATGAATTTTATTTGGTGTTTCTTCCAGATTGAAATTAAAATGAAAAAGCCAGAGGCTGTGAGATGGGAAAAGCTAGAGGGGCAAGGAGATGTGCCTCACCCAAAACAGTTCATAGCAGGTTTGTTTTCTGGCCTTGATGAGCTTTACATTCATACTGTGTTATATAGTTGAAATTAAATAGTCATGAGCATTCTTTCTACTTTCATTATTTATGTTCCCAAGATAAGATACATTGGGTGTAATGCTGTTTCTCTGTAATGAATACCAAGTAGCCTTTCTTATGAAGGTTCTAACTTGTAAGCATACAAATGAATGGCAGCACAAGCCCAGAGGGGATTGGGGTGTATTGTTTACTGTGTCAGTTTATGACGTTAGTTGGGATTGTTTGTTTTTGTGTGTTGGCCTTTCCTAGTGCTGCTTTTTGTATTTTAAGTGAATTAGTAGTTTACTCTGCTGATACTTTTCCTCCTCTTCCCTTTTATTTATTCCTTTTTGTTTCATCTAGTATTGTCACCTCTAACTTCCTGGAATTTCGGGGTTTCACAGAGAAAAGTATCTGGCCCATTTCACTGTATTACTAAGAGGTGGAGGCAGACAGCTCATTGAAAGCCTAAGGCAAGCCTAGAAGTAGAGTAGAAAGCTAGGATGGCTGCTTAACCCTTTAAGGGGCCGACTGTTTTATGTTGGGGTCAGTTCTAAGCATATGCAATAGGCAGATAGGTGTTTTTCTAATGGAATGATTAGTCTGTAGAATGATCTTAGAACTATAATCTAAGACTGTATTTTACAACAATGGTCTCATTAATGAATGGATAGAAGATTCCTTTTGATTAGAGATAATGCTCTGATTTGATGACTGAAACGAGGTAAATTTGCATTTCAGCTACTTTTAGATTTTTCACTACTTTCTTCTATAACAGAAAACTATATTTCCTTGTGGCACCTTTTCGAAAACACTAAGTTAGCCAACAGATCATTCATTTTTAAATTTTATTTTTAAATAATTTTAGATTCTCACAGAGGTTGCAGAAATAATAGACTTCCCGTGTGCCCTTCACCCAGCTTTCCTGTGTGGTAATATGGTAACTAACATACAGTGTAATTAGCAAGACCAGGGGATTGACACCTGCAGATAATTTTTAAGAATGGAAATATTTCAAGCTGGTATATAAGCTAGTTCAGTTTATGCTTCCCACTTGTGAAAGATAGAGTAAAGATGTTACGTGCTCCTCTTGGGGCTGACTCCCAGAGATTTTATATATATATGTATGTATATGTATGTGTGTATGTATATATAAACTATATAGCTCGAAATGTTTTTTGAAACAAATACTTTAAATGTAGTATCTCACCTAATTCTGAGTACAGCCCTATATAGTAGTATTGTTCTTCCTGTATTACAGGCACAGAAAGGTTAAGCAACATACTTAAGCTTACCTAGCAGTTTTCATTGTCTAGGACTAAACCTAGGTCTTCAGAGTCCGGGTCTGGTCCTTCTGTGATAACTGCTTGTTGCTGCATTTTCTAACAGTGGAAAGTTTCTGCCAACATGAGTATCTTTGCAGTTACTCAGTATTGCAGTGAATGAACAAGAAAGTTAGGTTACCCATTCCTCAGTAGTTCATCTGCTGTGTGCAGGTGTTAATGTTTTTCTTATATTAAATATAAAGATTTTTTAGTGTTATAGTTACAGTTTTTTTCTAAACGCAGTACCTTGGGTATTCAAGATGCTGTTCCTTCTGACCTGTAACGTTTTTTTGTAAGGAGTTAATGTGCCTGTCAGATTTTTGTGTACTGCAAGCTGGAGACTGCAGATAAGGGCAGGTTGCTTAACCTGTGTGGGCCAGCTCTCTTATCTGTAAAATGGAGATTAAAACTGTGCTCCCATCTGGGGATCAGCACTAGGATTAATTAAACCTACGTTTCCTAGGTTCTTAATTTACCATGGCATGCGTTTTTTTGTTTTCTTGACTACTAGTGAAAATGTATAGAAGATAGGGGAGATTACTGGTAGAGGAAGGGTAGATAAAATTTGGAAAACAATATTCTTGTCCTGAATAAAACTGTGGTGTGTTGTGGTTTTGTTTTGTTGGGGAGGGGGGATGGGCAGGGAGAGAGTTGGTCTACAGGTGAGAAGAAAGGATGGAAGAACAGAATGAGCAATCAGTAATTTCTCAACTATTTTGAGAAAAGGGATATATGGAGAGGCAGTAGTGAAAGAGGGGCACTGAGACTAGCATTAATGTGTCCTAATATATTTGTAGGGACATTTTGAATCTTTTTTTTAAAAAGCTCCATAGCTGTTACTGTCCAGTGTAGTAGCTGCTAGCCACGTGTACCTGCTGACCACGTGGAATATAACTAGTCTGGATTGAGATGTGCTCTAAACGTAAAATACACACCAGATTTTGAAGATTTAGGATAAAAAAAGAATATACAATATCTTAATATTATTTTGATTTCATGTTGAAATACTATTTTGGATATATTAGGCTAAATAAAATATTAGGATGCATTTCACCTGATTCTTTTAGTAATACGGCTACTAGAAATTTTTAAATTATATATGTAACTCACGTTTGTGGCTTACATTATATTTCCATTAAATAGTGAACAAAACTGCTTTTAGTTCTCAGGTAACCTGAGTAATTTTTAATTATTTGTGTGCCAAGATCTTGATTCCTTTGGTCTTTGGGGCAGCCTTGGCAGTGCCCTGAGCCCCTGGGCTGGTTGCCTTCCTGGCTGCAAGCAGCCTTTATTTATCCTAGTGTGCCCTACAAATGTTACTATTTTCTGTGTGTGCGTGATGTGGACATTGGCGTGACGTGGACATTGAACTCTAGATCATCTCAAGTAGTATTTTTCAACATTCAAGAATTCTTTATTGTTATCTCCTATTGAAGTAATCTAGTATTTTTATCTTGGGGAGAGGATGAAGTCTTAACTTACTGTCAAATGGCATGCCATTATTTTTAGTTTATTTCTACTCTGAAAAATGTAAGCACCTCAGAAGAAGCCAGACATTTAGCATTTATTAAAAATTTGTTTAGAAGATCTTTTTTGGCAGATTCCAGTCTTTTTTGTCGATGGTTGTTTAGCAGTCAGTTGTGGTTTTGATGTGTTCATGAGAGGAGGTGAGCTTGTGGTCCTACTATTCTGCCATCCTGACCAGAAAAAAATTGTTTAGAGAAATTTCTGAATGAAGCATCTTTTTTAAAAAGTTACTATTTTTAGAATTTTTAGTACTATCTTTGCAACTTTTCTGTAAACATAGAAGTTCCTGTATGCTTCTCACTCAGTTTCTTTTACTATTAACATGAAGGATCTGGTTTTTAATCTAATTTTACATAATGTACCAGAAGTTTACACTTTGAGTTATTTTGCTCAAATTTTACAGATTTACAAATTTCCAGATTTTACATGATGCTAATTTCATGATTCAGTTTTCTTAATTATCGATGTATAAATCAGAAAGACATTTATTACAAACATGAAATTCATTGACTTAAAACTATTTGCTAAGATGTTGTATATTCATGGTCACAATGTTTACCGTGTTCTTGACATAATCAATGCTTGATTAATCATTTCTGTCTTTTTTTACTCCATAGATGTAAAGAATCTATATCCATCATCATCTCATTATACAAGAAATTGGGATAAACTGGTTGGTGAGATCAAAGAAGAAGAAAAGAATGAGAAGTTGGAGGGAGATGCAGCTTTAAACAAATTATTTCAGCAGATCTATTCAGATGGTTCTGATGAAGTGAAACGTGCCATGAACAAATCATTTGTAAGAACATAAACTTTAAGAAAATCTACTGTAATAGTGAATTTCAGAAATTAGAAAAAGAAAGAGTGATGAGTATGTAATTGGAGACCAAATGCTGTAGTTGGAAAACCCTTTTGAATAGGCTTTGTCTGAACATTTCTTCTTGCTCTAAACTTAGAGTGATTATTGAGGAAGTTGGAAACTTGTGGTGGTGAGAAACAAGTAATATATTCCAAATAAATTTTTGTATCAGTGAGTTAGAACTTAGGAGACTTAACCAAGGTCACAGTGGGTGACACGGAATTATTCCAGTTGGACTTGTCACAGTAGCTGGGTGAGCTTCCAGTGCATACCTTCTAGAGTCGTGTGCAATCGCAGTGTCAGGGATGAAGAATATGGAAGGGAACCTTCCAGAGCAGTGTGTGGCAAGTCGAAGGTGCACATTAATTATTCATTGGTTTGTTAGTAATTTCTCTGTTGGTTAAGAAAATTCTGGCTTTTTGTCAGGGCATGAATACCACCTGAATTCTTAAGTTCTGAGATTTTAAGACAAGTCAGCACTGTGGAACTATGTAGATTTTGCTTGAAGATGTAATCATTTTTATCAGTAGCTCTGGAAACATCACTGTCTTCTTTTAAAGCATTTACATTTACAGTAGAAAAGCCAAGTTAATATTTAATAATTAAAATAAATAAATAGGTAATGAGTGTGTTTGAGGCTTAGATAGTTTGCATAAGTTACCATGTGGTAACTGATCATGACTGCTTATTACTGTTGCCTTAAAATTTTTTTTTAATTAAACTTCATATTTTGAGATAATTGGAGACTCAACATGCAGTTGGAAGAAGTAATACAGAGAGATCCCTTATATCCTGTATAGTTTTCCCCAGTGGAAAGATCTTGCAGAATTGTAGTACAATATCGCAACAATGATATTGACAGTTAAGATACGAAACATTTCTGTTCCTACAACACTCCCTCATTGTTGTTATTTTATAGCCATACCCACACCCTTCATTCCTGCCCTTCCTTAGTGCCTGGCAACCACTACTCTGGCAAGCCTATCAGATTTGTAGTCTGCAAATATTTTCTCCCAGTCCTTAGCTTTTCTTTTCCTTTTCTTAACAATCTTGCAAAGCCAAAGCATTTAATTCTGATGGAATCCAGTTTATTAATTTTTCCTTTTATGGATTATGCTTTTGGTGTCAAGTCTCAGAACTCTTTGCCTAGTCCTAGATCTCACGGATTTTCATCTGTGTTTTTCCTTTTAATAAAAGTTGTATAGTTTTACTTACTACATTTAAATACGTATGATCCATTTTGAGTCAGTTTTTATATAAAAGGTGAGATGTAGGTTGAGGTTCTTTTTTTTGGCCAAAGTATGTTCAGTTGAGAGGCTATCTTTCCTCCATTGAATTGCCTTTCATCTTTCTAAAAATTCACTTGAGCATATTTGTGTCAGTGTATTTCTAGGTTTCCTATTCCATTGTTCTGCATGTTGATCCCTCTGTCTCAATGACTGTAGCTCTTTAAGTCTTGAGGTTGGGCAGATTCGTTCCTCCTTTATTCTTCATTTTCTGTGTGTGTGTCTGTGTCTGAGTTTTATTTGAAGACCTTACTGAGGACTGTTGCTTGGGAGACAGCCTTCCAGATAGCTTTGAGGAACTGCTTCTTATTCTTCATTTTCAAAGTTGTTTTAGATATTCTGATTTCTTTGCCTTTCCATATAAATTTTAGAGTATTTTGTCTAACGTGGGAAAACATCCTGTTAGGAATTGCATTAAACTGTGTTATCAGTTTGGAGAGATTAACCTCTTTACTGTGTTGTATCTTCCAGCTCCACTTACTTAGATCTTTGATTTCTTTCATCAGTGTTGTGTAGTTTTCAACATATAAATCTAGCACATATTTTACTAGATATACCTAAGTATTTAGTGCTTTTTTTGAGTGATTGTAAATGGTATTATGTATTTAATTTTGGTATCCATGTACTTGTTGCTAGTATCTAGAAATACAGTTTTTTTTTAATGTTTATTTTATATTCTGTGACCTTGTTGAACTCACTTACTAGTTATAGGAAATTTTTTGGTAGATTCCCTGTGATTTTCTATGTAGACAATCATATCTTCAAATAGGGACAATTTAATTTCTTCCTTTCCATTATGCATGCCTTTTATCTCCTTTTCTTGATATATTGCCTTGGCAAGAACTTCCAGCTCTATGTTGAGTAAGATTAGTGAGAGTGGACATCCATGCCTTGTTCCCCTCTTAAGGGAAAAACCATTTAGTCTTAATGTTAGCTATAAGTTTTTTGTAGATGCTTCATCGAGTTAAAGTTTTGCTCTAATTTCTGTTTTTCTGAGATTTTTATGATGAATGACTCAACTTGTCAAATGCTTTTTCTGCATTGATTAATATGACTCAGTGATTTTTTTTTTCCTTTAACCCATTAAAGTGGTGATTTTATGTGATTAATATGATTGATTTCTACTATTGAACCAGCCTTGCATCCCTAGGATAAACTCCACTTGGTCGTAGTGTATAATTCTTTTTATATATTGCTCAATTCTATTTTCAGATACTTTAAAAAGCATTTTTGTGTCTCTATTAATGAGGGGTCTGTAGTATTCTTTTTTGATACTGTCTTTGGTTTTGGTTTCAGGGTAATACTTCGTAGAATGAATTGGGAAAGTGCTCCATCTTTTTTTTGTGGGGAAAGGAATTGTGTAGAATTGGTGTTAATTTGTCTTTAAAGATTCTTTAAACCACTGAAGCCATATGGACCTGGATATTTCTCTTTTGGGAGATTTTAAATTATGAATTTCTTTATCCTAATAGCTTATAGGACTATTCAGATTATGTGTTAATTATTTTCTTCCTTATGCTTGCTTTGGTTAATTTTGCTATTTTTTTAATAGGTTCTTCAGATGTGAGCTTAGATTATTGATTTGACCCTTTTTCTCTTTACTGTTAAATGCACTTATGCTATAAATCCTCTCAGAAGAATTTTAGCTATCTGCCATAAATTTTGATGTTATATTTTCATTTTTATTCAGTTCAGTATATGTTTTTGATTTCAGTTGAATTTTTATATTCATGCTGATTTTCTGCCGTACTGTTCTATTGATTGTTGAGAGAAGGTCTCCAGCTGTATTTGTGGGTTTATCAATTTCTTCTTTAAGTTCTGTCAATTTTTGCTTCACATATTTTACTGCTTTGTTGTTTGGTGCATATGCATTTAGGATTGCTATGTTTTCATGGTGGATTGGCCTTTGTATCACTATATAATGTCATTGTCTAGCTCTGGTAATTTTCTTTGCTTTGATATTAATATAGATGATTCTATGTCTTTTGGTTAATTTTTGCATGATGTATTATGTTCCATCCTTTTACTTTCAACCTGCCTAAGTCATATTTAAAGTGGCTTTCTTTAATACAGCACGTTGTTGGGTCATGTTTTTTTAATCTGCTCTGCCTGTCTCTGTCTTTTAATTGATGTATTTGGACTACTTAAATTTAATGTAATTTTTGGTATGTTAGGACTTAAGTCCATCACTTAATTTTTTGTTTTCTATTTGTTCTGTGTTTTGTTTCTCTTTTTGTTTTTCCTGCTTTCCTATGGGTCCTTGAACATTTTTTAGAATTTCATCTTGATTTATCTATAGTATTTTTTAGTATATCTTCTCTGCATAGCATTTTTAGTGGTTGCTGTAGATTTTATACTAGCTATATTACACATAGTTTATGATGGTCTTACTGGTGTCATTTTTTTTTTTCACAGTTTGAGTGCTGTATGGAAACCTTATCTCCCTTTATGTCTCATTACCCTTTCTCATTTATAATATAATTTTCTTAAATATTTCCTCTACATACATTTAGAAATCACACCATATACTGTGATAATTTTCACTCAACCATCAAACATAATTTAGAAAACTTAAGGGGAAAAGCAGACTCTATTGTATTTACCCATATTGTTACCTTCCTTTCTTTCTGACTTTCAGGGTTTCATTTTTTGTTGTTTTCTGTTTAGAGAACTTTCTTTGGGCATTCTTTCAGGGTGGATCTATGACAGATTCTGTCTTGGCAGGAGTCTTTTTGGGTTTATACTGATTGGGATTTGCTCAGTTTCTTGAATCTGTAGGTTTATGTCTCTTGCCAAATTTGGGATATTTTCATTCATTATATCATTGAGTGCTTTTTTCAGACCTGCCTTCTTTGTTTTCTTCTTCCTGGAACCTGATGACACAAATGTTAGGTATTTTGTTATAGTACGACACATCCCTGAGACTCTCTTCATTTTATCTCTATTTTCTGTCTGTCGTTCAGAGTAGGTGATTTGCCTTGTTCTGTTTTCCAATTCACTGATTCTTTTCTCTGTTCTCTGTCTTTTGCTCTTGAGCCCATTCACTGACCTTTTTATTTCAGTTGTATTTTTCAATTATAAAACTTTCTTTGACTCTTGTTTATGTCTTCTCTTTCTTTGCTGAGGTTTTCTATTTTTCATTTGTTTCAAGATAGTTCATGGTTCTTATGAAAGCATTTTTACCATGACTGCTTTAAAAATTTGTCATATAATTTTAGCTTCTCTCTCTTCTCTATATTAGCATCTGTTGTTTGTCTTGTCTTTTTAAAAATATAATCTTTGTGTTTTTCATCAGTGCCAAATGATATTCAGTTGAAACCTGTACAATTTCATGTTATGCTGTGAGACTGTGGTTATTATTTAAACCCTCCATCTTAGGTCACTTTCTCTGACAACCACTCCGGCAGAGGAAGCAGTCACTGCCTCATTATTGCCAGGTGGAGGTAGGAATCCAGGTACCCCACTCCACCTCCATAGACACGCCAGGATATCTTCTCATTAACTGCTGGGAATGGGGAGGAGTTCCAGCTCCCTGTGTGGTTTCCACTGACGCCACAGGCAACAGAGGAGGCTGACTCGTGATAACCTAGCACTGGCGGAAGTCTAGGCTCTTCACTCAGGCCTTTGTTGTTCTTTTTTTGTTGTTCCCTTTGGCATTTTCAGCTTCTTCAGTTCCAACTCAAGGAAAAATGAAGCAAAAAGAAAACCTGAAAAATTCACCAGTGTTGTTCCTTGAGTCCAAAGTTCCCTCACTGATTTGTCTTCCTCTCTTCACCTTTTAGAGTCTCATGTTTGTTATTTATACAACATTGAAGGTTTTTAGTTGTACTTAGTGGGAATAGTAGGAAGAAGTGCATTTACTCAATGCCTCCAGCAGGAGGAGTCACTTTCAGTATTGACCTTAAAGAGCTTGCTGAACAAAATAGTGTATGAAATTTCAAAGATAGATTATAGAGTCTGTATCCATTTTCATATAGAAACTTTTCTAATTATAATTGAACCATGTACACCCATAAAATAAGCCATCTGTTTGGCAACATCAACCTAGAACATAACAAGGGCTGGCTGCTGTCCTTCTGGGAATACAGGCATACTTCAGGGAGCTGCGGGTTCGGTGCTAGAGCGCCATCATAAAGCGAACACTGCAATATCGCTTGAGTCATACTTTGCTAGTTTCCCCGTGCATATAAAAGTTATGTTTACACTGTACTTTAGTCTGTTACGTTGCAGTGACTTTGTCTTAAGAAAAAATGATTGTACCTTAATTTAAAAATCCTTCATTGCTAAAATATACTAACTTAATCACCTGAGTTTTTAGCAAGTTGTAGTCTTTTTGCAGTAGTAATATCAAAAATCACTGATCACAGATCCCTATAACAAATATAATAACAATGAAAAAGTTTGAAATAGTGTGAGAATTATCAAAATGCAACACAGAGACACAAAGTGAGCAAATGATGTTAGAAAAATGACATCAGTATTGTCATTCGATGCAGGGTTGCCACAAACCTTCAATTTGTAAAATATGCAGTATCTGCAAAGCAAAATAAAATGAAGCACAATGAAACGAGGTATGCCTGTACAAAAAAAAAAGACTCTTATCTCATCTGTGACCTCTCAGTCTTATTGAGACCAAAAGCCAACATGTACAAAATAATCAGAGGGAAATGCTCCGTTGCACTGTAGTCCGTAAGAAGAGACGAGAATATAAATGTCGTTAGCAAATATGATCAAATTATAGATGAAATCTGTTTCCTTCAGTTCTCTTAGGAGTAGTTTATTATATAGACTTGTCTCATTGTATTCAGTTTTTTATTTGATGCCTACTGTGTGCCACGCTGCTGCACTTAGATCTAGGATGTAAGTATTTGTAAAATATGCTCCTTGCGTTTTAGGAGCTCCTAGCTTTAGTTTGGAGCCAAGAGTGGGAAGCAGGGATAAGGAGGCAGATCCTAAAAATTTTAACAGTGCACTGTGATACATGTTATATTAACACTCACACAGATGACAGATCCTACAAGAGTAGATAGGGTGCTGACTAGGGTCAAAGAAGGCCACAGAGAGATGGTGGCATGTCATGTTTGGAGGATAACTAAAGACATAAAAAGAACTGTGATGGAGAAGAGCACCCCATGCAAAGGGCGCTTGGCAGAGAGTGTGGGGCAACAGGGTTACTTTGAGGTGCCGGTGTAACAGTAGGGCATGTAACTTTATATTTTACCAATGACACAGCTGATTATTTTTAAATACTTAGATTTTAATCATCTTTGCTATGATCCAAATCAGTGAATATTTATTGCATTAAGATAATAAATAACCCCAAACTTAATTTTTTTAATGTATTTATGAACATCTAGGGCTGTTGGTAGGTGTTATATTCAGTAGGTAGTAAATAACCAGTTCTTTACTGAGACACTGACTATGTGTATCTGTGTGTGTGTACCTTGATTTAAAAATAATTCCACCATACACTTGCATGCATTTGACACAGAGAGGAGCTCTTAAAAGTTCTGTTCAACTAGAAAGAGTTTCTTTGCCTAGTCTTTACAGTCCTCAGCAAAAGAGATTACGTTACCATTTTCTTTGGGAGACAGTTTTATTTTCATCTACATATACCTTTATGCTGATTAGCAGAGGGAGACATGGTGCTTTATATGACAGTGTATGTGGACGTGATGCCCCTACCTAACTAGAGGTTCCTTTTCAGATTTTACAAAACATAGTAACTTACCTGGAAAGCCTAAGATTAAATCAGAATATTGTCTTGTGTATATTGAGCCAAACAGAGCTTATATTTGGGACTCTATTCTTGGAACGTTTTAAGAAAAATATTGTTTTGATTTTATGGTCCAAGAATTAATCTATTTTTCTTTCTTATTGCAGATGGAGTCTGGTGGTACAGTTTTGAGTACCAACTGGTCTGATGTAGGTAAAAGGAAAGTTGAAATCAATCCTCCTGATGATATGGAATGGAAAAAGTACTAAATAAATTAATTTGCTATCACGTATTGCATATATTCACCTAATGCCCATTGTGTATTAATATTGCATTCTTGAATTTTGAACACTGACATCTTTTTGAAAGATTATACCTCTTTACCTCTTTGTGCTTTAGAAATTATTTTCCTTCAAGTGTTCTAAGAGTCTAATGAAGAATGAAGATCATATTTTATCACTTCTGTCCTTAAGGATTTAAGACATGCTGAAATGGAATGAAGTATCATTTGCTTCTAGATAGATTAATTCTACCTAGTTGTGGGAGTGGAGAAATTGTTAATGGGTTATCTTGGGTCATTGCCTTATTTTTGATGCAGTATTCTGTTAATAATTTATTAGACTTGGCAACTTTGAGTGAGCATAGATTTTTCAATTTCAGTGTTATATTGTTTGCTTTTAAAAACTGCTTTTGAATGGAGTTGTAAATACAATTTTTCTATAAGAAGTTTGGTTTATTTACCTTTTTCTTAAGTTTTTAATGAACTCTTTGAAAATTATTTATCACAGGAAATTCCCATTTGATTCTTTTTATGGGAAGTATTTGTAATTGCACTGAGAATTTTGGTCCTTATCTTTCAAATTCCTGTATAAAACATTGACACCCGAGTTCATCATGCTGCAGATTTACACTGAAGGCTATTTTGTGAAGCTGGGGCAAACGGTAATTTAGGAAAGCCCGACTCCACTTCTTGCTGCTTTTGCCGCAGCAGGATTCCTGAAGTGACAGCACTAGCGGTTTGCTTTGGTTTTTGTGTATTATTTTTTTCTTTATTAGAAAATCTCTCTTCTCACATCCACATGATTACTTTGGTTTCAGTGGTTTAGGGCAGCTGCTGAGGAATTAAATTAATATGTATATATTTAGTATCTATTCCCTTTCTAGAATAAATAGATACCATGGGAATACAAAAACTAAAAGACATGATCATTAACTTCAAAGAGTTTATTATCTAGCAGAGAGAGAAAATTAACATTCATGAAGGAATTATGGAATGGTTGAATGGTGAACTTATTATAAATACAGTTTTGAGGTAGGGGAAAAAAAAGTGTTCTATGATTAAAATTCTTGGCAGTCTAAGCTGTTACAAAGCATAGGCCATGGATGGCCTGTGGGTCTGTTTCATTTTCTCATCATAATTTCTGAACCATAATGCCCTAGAGATTGGTCTCGCTAACATTTTGTGGCAAGGCAGTACTTTGTACCCTCATGTAGAGATTTACCTGAGGATCGGGTAAATGGGAGGCAAACCAGCCTCCAAAAAAAGAGTGAGAATTCAGCCCCTTCTAGTCATCTGACATGAAATCAAGGGGGTTCATAAGGAGAAAGAGGTGGGGTGACGCCAGAGCTGCTGTTACAGCTTGTTCAGGCATGAGGGCGTTTTCACTTGGCCTTCTGTCTGCTACGCTACAGGCTGCTTTTTGTTCTTGGACACTGAAAGGAAAAGGCAAAATTAAGTTCTTGTATGTATGAATCTCTAAAATTTTCTCCTTAGGAATCAAGATAGTGATTCTGTATGTTAAATTTTCTCAGTACTGTTGAATCCTTAGGGGTAGGAGCCTCTTGCTACAGAGATGATGCGGTGGGCATATGGCACCACAGCAGACAGGACTGCTGGCTCCGTCAGGTCTCTCTCTCTGCCACCCATGAGCTTTATAATCTTCAACAGGCTTACAGCCTTCTTAGGTCTTTGTTCCTTTATCTATAAATAATCTATAGGGTCTTAAAGCTTAAAGTCCATGATTCTAAATAAGGAAACATTTTTGCCACTTAAAAGCAACTTTTTTTTTCCTTTAAGAATGATACTACTATAATAGAAGCTGAAGTTTTAAAAAAGTTCTGGTATTAGTTTTTGTATCAAAGGATACATTATCTAAAGTGTGTTTATCCAGTTGGCTAGATTTGCATAAAGAATGTGGGATTCAGGATTTTGCTGGGCCAGTGGTGTTCTTAACATTCATGACTGTTATATAACGTTACCTGGTCTAAATGCAATAGATTTATGGGTAAAGAAGGGAACTTTGAGAAGTAGGTTAGGCTGCTTGCCCTCAAGTACCACTTCACCATCCTAGGTAATGAAAATTGATAAGCCTCCAGAAAGTTAAAAAACTTCATTTTAAGCCTCTTAAATTTATCCTTGTTCTCTGCTAGTTCAATTAATAATAGCTATTAATTGGTTTCATTTTCTTTCTAAACTCCCATTTTCACTTTTCAAATTTCAGTTTTCTTAGTGCTCTAGATACCTTTCTGTGTTTTTCAGAATGTACATTTTTTTCTCTTAGTATTTATTTTCCTTTTTGAGGTTTAGTCTTTGAATTCACTTTTCTTTTCCTTCTTAATGAAGTACAGTCAGTTACAATGGGTCAATTTCTGGTATACAGCATAATTTCCCATTCATGCATATACATACATATATATTCATTTTCATATTTTTTTCACTAAAGGTTATTACAAGATATTGAACAGTTTCCTGTGCTATACAGAGGAAACTTTTTTAAAATCTATTTTTATGTATCATTTTTTTCTTAATCTTAGATTCTTTATCTTTTCTCCTGATTTCTATAATTATTTACACCTTGATAACTTCCCAGAATTCTACTGTCTTCAAAGAATCTTGAATGGGATAATCTTTGAATTCTATAAAGTAAAGTGATATCTTTAGATGGCTCTATCACAGGTTTGAAACATCAGGGTTAATTTTGATAATTTTCTGTCATGTGTCCTAACCCATTTAGAGTTGCTTACTAACTAGCAAGTTCAGTCTTCAACATACAGGCAGTTACTGGCCACTTTAAAAAAAAATCTGTTTTCTTTATCTTTATATGGAGTGGAGAGAAAGGATGGTTTGCACTTATAACTGCAGTTTTGTTTTGTTTTTTCTTTTCCCCACCAATATTTCATTCCTTTGGTTTGTGATATTCACTGGCTGCAGAACATTGAATCAGCATTGCTGTTGTCTCCCTGAGTCTGGAAAAACTTGTATTTTTTTAGCAGGCTAACTATGTAGGACAGGGAGAAAATAATTGATCTGTCCTAGATAAATTTTCTAGATAAATTTCAAATAAATATTTAAAGTGAAAGTATGTCACTATGCTATCATGAATAATTTTGATAGAAATTTTAATTTAGTGCAATACTTAAATTTTTTTGGCTATTTTTTCTCATTTTACTTTCCTTTTCTCCTTCCCCAGTTATCTACATATCAGATTAGATCACTGATTTGAGAGAGATGTCACTGACCCAGAGCAGTATTACTGCCTATTAGTTGACATCTGATCTGCTTGGTGCACTTTGAGTCTTCCTTGTCCAGATTTGTGTGCATCTCTTTGATTTGCCGCTATCACTGACGTTTCCAAAAAATAGGTAGAATATTTCTGGGTGTTGCGACTGTTTTTTCTTAGAGCTACTACTTTTCTTTCTAACCTGCTAGCTGTAAAGCAGTTTACCTTTACACTCTTACCTGCTATCTTAGCCCATAAGAACATGGATATCAGTTATCTCTGCCTTGGAAGAACCAAGAAGAGGAAATAATAAAAGCTAAAAGGACAAAATAATGGTTTCTGTGCCAGGAAGAGAGTCATACATAATTTTAAATAAGAGGGATCGTCCACATTGCCCTGGTTTCCTTTGTCTCCAGCTATGCACATTCTATTGTAAGATCATTTTACACACACCAAGAGTTTTTATTTTGGAAACGTTTGGGCACTTGTGGGTAAATTAGAGATACTGATTTACTCAAAAGTGTTATTTTTAGAGCCACTCCTGTGATTTGCTTCTGAAATTAATTTAACTCTTGGTCTCTCTTCCTACCTCAGTATATGTACCCCTCAAATCAGCTAAAATCATATGCATTGCTAACCCACGTGGGCAACAACAGTGGTGGCTGTTCTGTACTAGTGCTTTCTATGGACTACCTCATTATGACAGCCTTGTGAAGTAGTGATAGTATTGTGTCATTCATTACATACCAGAAGAATGAGGCCCAGGTTAAGTTCTTTGCCCCATTCATTCCAATGAAAAGTGATGGAGCTGGGATTTGAACTGAGGTCTGTCAGACTTAAGTTCCCATGCTTTTAACAACTGTGAATGAATTGGGTGGACATTGAATGATTTTTTATTAATAAATCACCTGTGACAATGAAGCAAAGAATGAGCAAGTTGAATTTTTTAATTCTTCTTGTACATGAGCTGGGAAGTCTATTTCTAAGGAGCAGAATATTATTATTTCTTAAGTAGGAAAGCTTATTAAAAATCCAAATCTCTTGCCTCTTACAGAAGGTAGTATAAGCAGGTAGCATTGACTTGTGTTGAAGGTTTTGTTTTTCTCAAATCCAAATAATTGCAGAGGAACAAGATACATTGTTACAGGTGGAAGAAGATTGGCACATCATGCCAATCAAATTCTTGTTCTTTAAACTTGCAAGCTCTCAAATAGTTTTCATTGTTCAAATGCTAAGATTTTCTCAAGATTTTTTCCTACCTAGATACTAGGATCAGTGTATCACTGATTTCTTCAATGAGATTGGAGTGATTCAGGTTAGTTCCTTTGTTCCAATCATGTTAGCATTTTATGCATATTCTAAATTTTGGCTTGTTTGGAGTCTTCTAAATGTTACCTTTTCTGTGCCTTCACATTTGAATTTTTAATTCTTATTTTGCATTGAGACGTCTCATACATATCTCATTGATTCTATTTTTGCTTATGTTTATAGGATTCAGTTATACAAAAAGATGTTTCAAAAACTACTGTTGGCCCCAAGCAATTTTTAGTTTATCAAAAAGAAGTTAGGAAAATAATCTTCAGTGCCTTCAGTGCAACTACAAAAGCTCTAAATAATAGTAAACTCTTATACATACCATTTGCTGGATGTCTAAGTGCATTAAAAGGCAATATTACATAGTGGTTAAGTGCACGGACTCTGAAGATCACCTGCTTGGGATTAAATCCTGGCTACACTGCTTACTAGCTTTGTGACAGTGGGCAGGTACTTAATGTCCCTGTGCCTCAGTATTCCTGTCTATGAAATTGGGATGATAATATTCATCTTACGGGCTCTTATGAGTTGAATGAGTTAATACAGTTCTACCATTATTTAGCCTAATCCAGAAGGCTCTAAAAACTAAATTTGTGTATGACTCAGTGGTACAAAAAAGAAAAAACAAAACTGTCCTAAACATACAGTACAAATAGGTCATATATTTTGCTACAGAAATGTTAATTTGTTTAATAACAGAATGCTATGATAGATCCTGCTGTGGCTGTTACAAAATAGATGGTATGTCTATATTGCATTGTAAAATTTAAAATTCTGAATTTAGAAACACATCTGGCTCCAAGGTTTTTGAGTTATACGTACCTGTATATGTAAATGTAAAGTGCTAAGAACAGTACTTAATGTTACTGATAGCATCAGGTTTATGTGCATTTAGTCTGAGAGGTTTGAATCCTATAGTCAGCCTTTTGTTTGATGTTCAGTCCATTTAAGATTCAAGATTCTGTCTGAAGAAAGTGTATCAACTAGTTAAATATTTTTTAGCATAATTTTTAAAATCTATAATGGGCATGAGTTCACAGAAAAGTTTTTATTTTGAATGAGTAGTTATTTTAATTTACTTTAAAAGTACTCAAATATGTGAGTGTCAGTAGTACTTTATAAAGAACCATGAAGTATAGTGGTGACAGCATACAAACGTGTAGAATTGTTAAGGGACTCCCTTTCAGAAGTAATCTGATTTTAATTCCACTTTAAGTCTCAAAACAGAGTAAAACTATTAGGGTTTATAAAAACAAGGTGCGCTTTTACACCACAAATTCTGTCCTGTTACTTCAACAAAGCTGATAGTTCTTTGCAAGAATTAGTTCATCAGTCTGTTCCTCGCCTCCCTTCCCCAAACAGTGGGGAGCAAAAAGTATGTGCAGGCCTTTGCATGTATACACTAATACTGTGGGCTCAAGTTTGGGGTTCTCCGCCAGCTACCACTTTTTGTCAGTCATTTCTGCTCTAGCATCGACCTTTCTGTGATCTAATTGACAGCAAATGAACACTTTCATAAATTAGCTAGCTTAACTTAGTGGCCATGAAATATGCGAAGCAATTGAACATAATGCCAAGCTTGGCATTACTACTTAACTATTTTGCTGTTTGTTGGTTGCAAAATGATAGATTTCTTTTGGCTCTACCACAGAGGCAACTGTTATATAGCAGAAAAGATACTAACAGGTGAATCTGGAATCTTAGAATCCCAGTTTTGAATTAATGGTGTGTTTTGAGGGCACGTGACTTAACCCTTCTGAACTTTTTGTCATCTCTAACACTGGGTGATAACCACCTGTCAGGACTGTGAGGGTCTAACCAAGTCCTGGCTCAAAAGTATGTGACCATAAATGTCACTTAGTATAAAGTCCTTAATTTTTTTCTCAATGCTGCTGAGTAGTGGAATTCCTAAAAGGAGGGTAACAGATCTGACTTCTGGCTGCTATTCAAGGGCTTTCATAATTCAGCCTCAACCAATTTTTTTAGCCTTGTCTGTCACTGCTTCACTGCGTACCTAAGCTCCAACCACACAAGAATAATCTCGTTAGGGGTTCGCATACTTTTTCTGTAGTGGGCGATATAGTGAATATTTTAGGCTTTCTGTGCCACATAAGGACTCTATTGTATGTTCTTGGTTTTAGTTTGCAGACCTCTGCTCTGCCTGAATATCCCATATTTTATTTTTCCTTCTTCCACCTCACCTGGAAAGCTTCAGTGTCCTACTGATGTATTAAAACTGAGCTTGTATGCCACCTCCAGGAAAGCTGTTTAATCTTGTGCTATTCTGTCAATGGCTGACTTTGAAGCAATTGGATTGGGTTATTTGCTTATGGTTGAGGTACTCATTAGATCGCTTTGATAGAGACCAACCAAAACCACAGTGTCTCATGAGCACGTTTGAGGGTTTGGTTTAGTCTTTATCGAGTCTGTGCAGTTGACTCATTTCTTCCCTCATTTGACTGAGTTTCTTTAGGGAGGGTGGCAGCGGCTGGCTTCCGATTTTGTATCTGTAGTACCTGGTGCACAGAGAATAAGCCCTCAGAATTTGGTAGATGGTCTTAGAGAAGAATGTCCTTATTTTCCTCTCTTCATCCTTTGTGTCCCCAACTGGAGTACTCTTGTGAAATCCCCCATTCCATACCCTCCACAGGAATGCACTGCCACCCCAGCTGTGATGTGGAGGTGCCTCCTTGATGCCTCTGTTAAGGCCCCTCTCAGAGTCTCTTTCACTGGTTTAAGGTTAGTTGCATGGTCTCTGTTTTACTCTCTGTGTCCTACTTTGTTTTGTTACATTATTTACTTCATTTTGGATCTTTGATGCAGAGCACAGTGCCTTTCACATAGTAGATAGTCAAGTATTGGAACTTATTTTACACCAAACTAAATAGTTTCTAAAACTGTACTTTGTTTCTAATATCATGCCCTTGGAATTGATCATTTATTCATCAGTATAGATAGAATAGTAATTTTTAAGTAGATTTTTAGCCCCTGGTCATGAGAGCTAAATCTGATTTGTTCTTTGTTATTTACATTACTAGAGGGAATGGCAATTATATAATTAATCAAAACCCATGTGATGTTCAAGTACTTTTTGTTTTGCTATTTAATTTTCAGATTCCCCACCTCTCATTGTTTTAAAATCAAAATGTATGTGTTTCCTTAAAAAAGGGACTAAATTTTATTTTCTAATTAGGTTAGTCATCCTTTGAGAAGAAATTTTGAGCCCAGGAAACTTGGGTGTAGCATAAAGGAGGCAAGTTTTACAAAGCCAGGAATTGTTTTGTGCAAATGGACAGTTCTGCAAACCAAGAGTGAGTCATGCAGTTGCATTTATAAGCATACCAACTTCTGGAGGCAAAAATTTGAACTGCTTATTAGTACATTTTTTTCTGGAAAACCCCCAAAGAAATGTTGAGACATCGAATATTATATGAACCTCTTTGGTGATGGCTGCATACTTTTATTTATTTATTTTTTAACAATATTAATACTCTTGAGGTCTGTCAAAAGCCATACACTTTTTTTTTTTCTGGGAATGGGTTTTCACTTTAGTATAGGTAACAGAATAATAGATAGAATAATGTAGATAAGTGAAAAATACACAGTTCATGATACACCCATTCATTCATCACCGTTGAGTGCCAGGTGTTTGCCAGACACTGTTGTAGGCACTAGGGATACACTGGTGAACAGACTGCCTGCATTTATGCAGCCTAGTTTATGGGGGAAATAAGCAGAACGTGTATTAGATGATGTTAAGTGCTAAGGAAGAAAACTAAATGTTCAAAGGGGGACAGCAGGTGGGTTGAAATTTGAGCTAGATCAATTGAGAGCCCAGTGAGCATGAGTATAGACTTGAAGGAAGCTAAGGAGGGAGTCATGGAGAGACCTGAGAAAAAGCACCACAGGCAGAAGGAACAGCGATGTGAAGGCCTCAGTGTAGGAGTGGGCCTGAGTGTTTGCAGGATGCTGGGAAGGCTGGGGGCCTGGGGCAGAGCGAGCCAAGGGTTCAGACTGGCTGAGTGGAGGTAATAGGGACCTAGATCTTTAGGGCCTTGCAGGTAATGAGGGGAGATGATGGCACCCGAGGCCAGGGCTTGCCCCAGTTTAATATAAAATTCTGTTGTCTTCAGTGCTGTCGAAATGTTATCAAATGTGCATGCAGTTGAATTTTACTTTACAAGTCTAACAGAGGTTGCAGTGGAGTTTTACTCTGCACACCTGATACTACTGACGTAAGTGAATTCGTGTTACACTGTATGACTTGGTATATGCAGAGCCCTTAGTTTCAGTATTTTATTGAAATGTATACTTTATTTTTATTCTTTCCTCTTTACACATTAAATTACAGATAATATTTAACATTTTAGTGTAATCTTTGTTTAGCAAAGCTATTTCCTGTTCTGGAATATAAGTACAGTTACAGCAGACTAGATATTGAGACAAAATTGGATTAATTAGAATGACTGGTTGTGAACAGGGACTTAAGAGTAAGTGTGGAATAGGATTTTACATAGAATAGAATTGTTAAGTCAGATCAGCAGGCATGTCTTTGTGGGCCGTCTGCCAAGACTAGAAGTAGCCTTGGTACCTGCTACTACCTTGAACATATATTTGCATTCCATCCCCTGTCAACATGAGATGAAACAAAGAATAAAATTAGAATTTTCGAACTAGAATGAATCTTGAATACTGTCTAGTCTAATCCTTTGGTTTTACAAGTGCAGTTTTTCCAGAGCACTCATACTTTTTCTTCATAAGAGCTCTTTAATATAACTCACATAGATAGTTGGTAAAAGAACAAGAATTTAACTCACCTTAACCTAATGTTGTATTGATCTTCTGATAGTTGTCCCAAATATCAGATGACTAAAAATGACAGCATTAGGAAGAAACTCTGTAATAATGTGTAAGATAGTGATTCTCAAACTTGATGGTGAATGGCCCTCACCCAGGAAGCTTGTTTTTTTAAATGTAGGCTTTCTCTGGTTCCCTCCTGAGATGTGGAATCAGTAGGTTTGGTATAGGACCCAGTAAATCTGTGTTCATAATGACCTGGGCATTGCCCTTAAAAAAACATTGATTTCAAGGAGTACAGGAGAGCGAGAATTAAAAAGTGAGATTTTGGTCACTAATCATCTCTGAGGTCTTATTTCCAGAATTTAGAAAAAAGTGAAAAACTACTTGGGGTCTCGTTCTTTTGAAGAATTTATTTCCCTCTTACCTAGATGTAAGGGCAGAGGAGAGATACTTAGTGATGATTTTTCCTCTGTCATCAGAACCTTAGGGTCGTTATGATACAAGTCATTGAATCCATATGACCACGTGGTACTGCACATGATGACAGAAGGTCGTTCCAAGTGAAACAAATTGAGACTATTTGGACAACCCGCTAGTCTATCATTGCTGAGATGCGACTAGAATTGAGCAGAGAATACTAGGATACTCAGTATTCACGGAGTGTACGTGGACTGTCGTAGCACTGGGTTATAATGAGGCCCCCTTTTCTTCTTTAGCAGCTGGAATAGTCTCCAGTGTTGGCCTGACTACCCATCGGTGCTAAGTGCATATTAAAAATTACAGTGCTGGTTGATTAGGTCGAGTAGAATGTGTGTTAGGGAGATCTTTATGGAGTGGAGATCTTTTTCACTACATAGTTGTACAGTTACCTTAGTATTTAATAGGCAGGAATATAGTTTTAATTGAAAAGAAACCACTTGCCTTTAAAAGCATTATAGAGAGAATTTTATGCTTGATAAGTTTATTCCAGGTCTTTTTTAAGTCATCGCAATTAAAATTGCAAATATAATGCTAGTTTTAAGAAAAAGCATATAGAAGTTATTTCTTCCAAATTATCTCATTGCTATTAAAATTTTTTTAGCCATATCGTGAGAAAAATGAGGTTGATTCAATTATAGATATTTGATATGAAGAGAATTTTTGTAAAGGAGCTGGAGAACAGGAATATGACTTATGCCATCTGTAAGGTTATTAGTAAACTCATAGAAAGAACTTAGTGGGGAATACCTCTTAAAACAAATGGTTTTAAAATAATTTGGTGTTTTAACCCGAGGACTTCTTTATAGCTTTGTGGGTATACTGTTTCTAGTCCCATAACTGATTTTTATCACTCTGTGATAACAACATATACCCTGATAAAGACTGACTCCTGTATATTTGATTTTAAAACTATTAAGATGTGGTAAAGGGTCAGTAAACCAAACACCATGGACAGCAGCATCAGCTGTTTGTCAGGTTGTGTTGTACGTGTGTAAGTGTGTGCGTAAGTGTGTGTCCAGGTGTGCTTGCCTTTACGCAGTAAGTACCTACACGTTGTATGTAAGTTGATTACTTTTGAACGTAAGCAGTTTAAATAAAACCTGTGGTGAGTCCCTTTATTGTTAAAAGTCAGTCAACACTAACTTAACCTGTTTTGTAAATTTGATTCTATTATACTGGGCTTTTTCAGAGTGAAGCCTCTATATGCATATGAAATGTGAGCATGCATATATATGTACAGAAGCCCTTCAAAGGGAGTTCAGCTTTCTTTTATAAACACCAAAACCCACTCCGCCTGTAAAATGCCTTTGCTCAAGTTTGCATCATTGACCCTCACCTTCACCCTTGTTTGCATAGCTACTAGGACTATCATGCATGGAGATTTTTGTCAGCTCCCTCCTTCCCCCTCAGTAAATCAGCTAACTTAAAAAAAAATTGTGACCATTTCTATAAAATAGATGTTCATAAAACAAGTCAGCATATTCAGCTTATACAGAAATAAAAATTATTCCACTCACAGGAGGAATTTCTATTTTGTAAAAATGTAGCTTGTATTTCGAAGTATAATAAAATCTGGTGTAAGAATAACTATTGAGTGGATTAAGTGATTATTCTGAATAACTTTACTTTTTTAGTGTCAACAGTTATTTGATGTGGTGGTGGGAAGGAGGTATAAGGATAAGGTTAAACAAGCTTTTAAAATTGCAATGGAAGTTCGTTGGCATATTTCAATGAGATATGTTAGTGTAACGTAGACCACTTACACAAATGAAAACCCAGCAATACCACTTCCTCATTTTCTCTGTGTGCTGACATCTGAGACTGCTCAGTCACACTGGGACCCTAGAACCGTGAAAACGAACCTGTGAAGGACTGGTTTGTAACACCACCAAGAATTAAAGGGCAAGTCACGATTCAGCACAGCAAACAGCAGCATTTGCAGCTTTCAGACTGGCCTGCTTAACGGCCCCCTAGGGATTAGTGCTAGTTTGTGAGAAGTTTGTATTCTGCCTTCTCCTGTCTTCATTTACCAGATGTTCTTTGTACTCTTGATTCTTCTTCTCTTTCAAAGTAGACCTTTAGTTTTCATCCTTGAACACAGTTTGAACCTCTCTTTCATTTCTATATTCAATCCAAACTTGTTTCCCCTCTGCCCCTAAAACATCAGTTTTTTTCCCGTGGTTAGTTGACTTTTTTGGGTATTGAGTGACTTTTTTTTTTTTTTTTTTTTTTTTTACTTCCATTGATTATTTTGAGTGACTTTTCATAACAGCATAATTCCATTATCTATTATGAAATAAATCATCCATCTCCTAGATTTCATTGCGTTATGGTGCTTTGAACAGGGAGCACCTTTTCAAGAGGCAGCCTTCTTTCCCTCATGACACCCCCACCTCCTTGCTAAGTCTGGCACCTCCCCAGTTCTCACATGGAAACTACCCAGATGATCTGTCCAAAATAGAAACTTAACCTGCCCCATCCGTACCTGAATCCTTTCACTGGTTTCCTATTCCTTATCCACCAAATAAATTCAAGGTTAACAAGCAGTGTAAGTAAGATACGGCTTCTGCCTACATCTCCATCTTGTTACTGCCTACCTCAGCCTGAATGCTGTTTGCCTGCTTGCACCACGCAGCTTCACACCTCTACGTGAACTGTTCCCTCTGCCTGGAATGCCTTTCCTCTGTCACCACCTGGCCAACTCCTGCTCATCCTTGGAAGACCCACTGAAGGCATTCTCTTTCTCCAAGAAGCCCAGTGCTCCTTTGTCCAGGCCTTTGGTTTACTGAATCCTGATTTGCCGTCTGTCTCATGAGACCACAAGCTCTTCTGCAGTGGGATCACTGACTCAATTTTTTTTTTTCCTTTGTATTTCTTTCCAGAACCAAGTACAGGTTCCTGGATGATGAGGGGGAGATGGTGTGCAGAACCATTGGCACTTTTTATAGTGACAACCATTTTAAAGACTAAACATGTAACATTTGTAACTGTTGCTGCTGCCTGAGAACAGTGTGACCATAACATATAATTCAATGTGTGTCTTTCCTTCATCCCTTTTTTCTCCAAAGACCTAGATTGTTGTATATTCCATTAAATGCAGGCATAAGTGTATTTGTCTAATAACCAGATTTTTAAAATTCTGTATGACTTGACAGACTTAAAATTGGCAACACTAGATATACAGTAGTAAGATATATTTAGACTGGGAGTATCATGGTATCAAGACCTTTAATCTCCGAATCTTTGTATTGTTTGGGAAACTTGTTTTCCTGAGGAAAGTTCTTAATCTCTTAAACTATGAGATTCAAAACTAGAATGTCAAAAATATGAAATACTGCTCATCTTCCTGATCTAAAATTTCAGTTTCTAAAGACAGTCCTTGTTCCTGAGACACTTTATGTCATTATAAATAAATAAACCATTCCTCCTCAGCTGCATCTGTCAAGCAGCACTGTCAGCCCTATTACTAGGTGGGTAACTTAGTGGTAATTGGACACACATCAACAGCCTGACTTGTACTACAAAGGAAGAAATCATGATGTGCTTCATGCCCAGTGACAGTGACCACTTACCACGACCAGATTGAAAGGGTGTGAAGACCTGGTTTTCAACGTATCAGTGCAAGTCCTTCCCCACAAGTCTGATTTCATCTTCGACTACATTTTCCTTCATATATCCTAATGCTCTTTTCCTTGGTTGTGGGTGACTCTTAACACGGCAGCCACCTGTTAATCACATGCTGGCACATCCTATAGGTAATGAATTTCCCATGCGCTCCCACACTGAAGTTTATAATGTTTACTCCCAGGTAGATTCCATTATATGTCTTGTTTTCCTTTTTTGTCTGTGTTTTTAATCTGGAAACTGGGAGCACATTTGCAAGAAAGGGAAAGAACAATAAAGGTTCAGAACAACAGGAATTCTGTACAAAGAACAACAGAAAACAACTTAATTGTGTTAGTCAGTGACTTGATTAAAAGGAACTCAAGTATACAGCCGAGATCTTTGACAAATTGTAATTTTTCATGGTTATTTCAAAATAGCTTGGTAAATGAGTCTTATAAGCAGGACTTACTGGCAAAGAAAAGCAGATAAAAAAAATAGCAAGTAATAAGAATTATGATATTTTAGACTTAAACTACCCTTTCAATCTATTTGCAATTCTGGATTAAGTTCTGTAAAGCAGTTGAAAAATATTCTAAGTGTCTCGAATAACATTCCTCAGATGGAGTAAAAAGTACTTTGTGGTCCCTTCAGCAACAAGAAGCCTCAAACTTTGGTTGTCTCTGGAGTTAATTCTTACTTTACAGCCCTTGGTATACGAAGTGATTTCACACCATGCCCAAGATGCGGGCCACCCACCAGCTACAAGGCATGACAACTCTGCAGGCGGAACGGCAACCTTGATAATTGTAAGGCCACGGATAGTAACCGCCCAGGGGCTCACAGATCTTCTGGCAGTGGGTGTAGCTCCGCCTACATTCTATACAGCAGATTCCTTCATGATCCAGCCTAGGGTCGAATGTCATGCTTTCCCCTTCCTGCTGCTGTGAAATGAAAGAGAATTACATGTGTTTCCTTCATAATGAGAGGTTTATAAGCATACACATTTTTAAATAGGATCCCGAGTGTTTCACTGCTATAAGAAATCAGCATAATTTTCTTCAAGTTTTCAGTCTTAAAACCTTACAGTTCAGAAATTCTCCGAATATCAAGGAAATTCCACCTACCTAAGCTGTCACTGGCAAGAAGAGTTTTTTGTTCGTTTTTCTAATGTGAAGTTTCTCCATACCTTTAATGAGCCATGGTTACCACTCAACAGTGACTCAACTTGTTTTCAATAGGAAAATAAAAAGGAAGCATGATTCAAAAGTAGCATTTTTGCCACTGCCGAGGCACCCTGGTGCCTTCATGTAGTAATGGCTTCCAAGGCTCTGGGGAGCATAGTTTGGAACTCATCGGTCCAGGCTAACGACAGCCTGCTATTCCACTTGCACTGGCTGAGAACACTGTCAAGTCATTTACCTTCTGCCCTTATTTCAACATAAGGGTCTGTAACACTCAGGAAAAGACACCAAATAACGTGTAAAAATTCACGACCTTCAACTTGACCTTCTAGTTTCTGTGTGTCATAATTACAGTTACATAAGTACAAAACCGTATTGATGAAGTAAAAGTCACCTGCAGAACTCCATTTCCACTGCTGGAGAGATCACGGAACTGGAAGAAAGTTCCAGTTACCCCTGCCAAATTTACGTAATTTCTGCCTTTTCGTGGATTGCTAGGGGTATAGATTCTGTATCCTCTTTAATATGGCATTGAATCACATGGGCAAACAGCCCTTATCATTCATGTAAATTCTGTATTCAATTTAAGCCTCTTTCCTGGAGGAACTGAACCTGGGGAGATGTGGTACCAAACAGGCTAGGCTTGAGCAAAGTGAACTTAAGCAACCCCACTACCTTTTCTGGTGTATAAAAAAAAGTATTCGACTTTTTTGGGGGTGGGGGGGTGCTTTATTATGAAAAATTTCAAACATACTGAAAAGTGGAGAAAATTGTGTACTGAACATCTAGAATTGACAATGTGTCAAATTTGATTTTTTTTTTGCTTAAATATTTTAAATTAAATTCTGAAGTAAATTTAAAGAAACTTGAAGGCATGGTGACATTTCATCCATAAAAACATTAGAATATATCTCCAGGATAAGATATGTTCCCACACCACAATGCCATTATCACACCCAACAGAACTACAATTCCAGATACAGCCTGTGTTCAGATTTTGTTGTCAAAATATTTGCCTTACTCTCTTAACACCATTAAAAAAAAACAACAAAAAACCCTCAGACTTTCCATTTTTCCCTTATCTCTCGAAGTAGGTGTGTCTGTGTCTGGGACAGTAAAAATGAAAACCGCCTCATTAATTGGAGCTGGCTCCTCCAGGAAGGAAAAGTCAAAAAGCCTGTTGATTGAGGCATTTCCTCGAGGGTTCAAGAGAAGTTTGTTAGGATAAAGAAGCTGGGAGAAATCTCAGGTTCTCACCCTGAGATATTTCCTTAAAGGGATATGTGAAGGTCTGAGATCACGGGGAGGTGTTCTTGCTTAAACATCAACACGTAACAAAGGAAAAAACTGGCATAAGTGGAATTTTTTCCAGAATACGGACCACTCAAGTCTGGAAGCAGGGCAGAGTCACATCTGCCCTTCTGTAAAGGGGCTGATGCCCTCGTCCCTGGAACCAGACACAGATACCCAGCTACCTGGGGAATAAAGGGTATTAAATTTTCTGCCTGTTCAGATTTTCTTTATTACTCTTGGAGCTTTTGGGAATGAAGTACCGTGGTGTCCTGAATTTCCTGATAAGCCTTGGGTTACTTAAAAAAATACTTTTTTCTCTGAATCTTTCTAAAATATACTAGTTTCAAATGATAAACTAGGAAACCTATGTGCAATACACGAAACAATATAGGACTGAATACGCTACCTAGGAAAAGAAAAGGTACAAATGACTTCTCTGCGTGTGAAAAGATGCTCAACGTTACATGTAATTAAAGACTGCAAGATAAAACAACCAGGAGATAGTTTTATACCCAAGACTTTTAAAAAGTTTGATAGTAAATTAGGCTTTTCATTACCACTTGAAGACATGTAGCTGGTGTAATTCCTTGGAGACAATTTGGTGGCCTCCACTGAGACATAAAATTCTCATCTACTTTGGCCCAGCAGACCCGGGCGTCAGGATGTGCTAAAGCCCTACAGTGTGCAGGAGGGAGGTGCAGGTCAGACTGACAGCCAACTGGAGATAGCTGATGCCTGCTGTGTGCTGAGCACTGTGCTCCAAGCTTCACCTGCATTACCTCTTTTACTCCTTCCCATACCCTGAGGCATGTACAAGGCGTAGCCTATAAACAGTATTTGTAACAGCCAAAGATAGGAAAATAATTTACATGGCCACCAAAGCAGAACTGGTTAAGTTTCTGTACATTTATCCACACAATGGAATACAGTGTCACCATTAAAATGAATGAGGTGGATCCACATAGAGTCAGAAAAATTTCCAAAATGAAACTGGAAAGAAAGCGAAGTATAGAAGTTATGTCTGCTCTTTTGTGTTAAAAATCTGTGTGTGTGTGTGTGTACACTTGGGCAAAGAAACTGGGCAAACAGCCATTGTTACCAGGCTGCTCAGGGAAGGGTGTCTGCAGTAGGCGGGAACCTCACTTTTCATTGTACACCCTTTTATATTGTTTTTTAAAAAATACATGCCTGTGTCATTTTTTTCAACTAAAACACTAGTTACACATAAATACTTATTTTTCTATTCTCACTCCCTGCAAAGTAGAGTAACGGTAAACTGTTGCTGAAGATTTGAGAAGCTTTTAGCATGTTAGCGTCATCCCTACAAACACCAGTTCTCAGGGTTTCCATCTAAAGTGTTCGACTGCGCATGAGTCTGTCCCCGACTGGACGGAGCGCCCCCGAGGGCAGAGGCCCCTCTGGTCTGTCTGTGTGCACAGGGCCTGGGAAAGGGCAGGTCCTCAGCAAAAACGTCTGTTGGATGGATGAATAAAGTGGATATAACGGGGAAAGACAGTACTTTCATTCTGTGTGTTTGCCTGCAGGGCACACTCTTGGAAACATTTTTACATAATCAAATTCCTGATAGGAATGTGTCTGTGTGGATCTGCCTGGGACTCTAAAATAAAGGAGAGCCTGGAAAACAACTTCAAGTAGGGAAAACAGCCAATCAGGATTTTACACTACAGAAGCAATGCTTAAGTGTTCTGACCCTCAGTTACAAACCCTGCAACCAATAAATTAAGAGGTATTTTTTAAAATAATTGAGTAAAAGTCTCAGTTAAATACTACATGCCTGTCTGACATCTCAAGCAGAAACGCCAGTACTTTAGGGCTGAGTTTAATGCACTCATCTGAGCCAGTCATGAGAGCGCGGTACCCACGTGGTAAGGGTTGTCCGGATTGAAGGGGCCTGAATCCTCCTGAACGCCGGGTCTGGTTTCGTTATTCGGTCTTCCAGCGCCTGGGTTGCCCCGTGGTCCACTGCGCAGTCTTCTTGTGGTCGTCGTAACAATTTTTCTTTCCAATTCTCTTTTTCCTCTCTGGATTTCTGTCCCTCCTACCCCCCAAAAGATTGCTGTAAATTAACTCCTTTCTTTGAATAGACAAGGAAATTGTGTTTATCGGGGTGAAAAACAGAAGAAAAGGCTTTAAAACACACCTATGACTAGATCCTATTTAAATTCGTACTGACAGGTTTTGTAAAATTAAAGCACGTTTCAGAGTCTTGGGTTAGTAGTTAAACATACAGATAAGAAGAATTTGGTTTATAACACTAACTGAGGCAGACATTGTAAGATTTGAGGCAGACGAAGTCCATTCTCAATTCCCTTTTCCTTTGCCTGCCTTTACTTAGGGGCTGAGAAAGGAGAATAGCACATACTTCCCTAGCCTCCCTTGCAATTAGGAGTGGCCAGATGAGACATAAACAGGATTTGCCAGTGAGGTTTCTGGGAAAGCTTTTGCTTTCTTGGTAAAAGGGGACAGATACACCTTCCTCTGCCTGCTCTGTCCTTCTGAAATGTAGATGTGATCTCTGGCTTACGTGACCAGAAGTGAAAGGCACAAGATTGACAAGCCAGCGCGCCGCGGGTAGCAAATGGTAAGCTAGAAAGAGACTTGATGATGTCATCGAGTAGCTGATGGTGCCGGAAACCTACCTCCAGATTTCTATCTATACGAAAAAAGTCAGCCTGTAGTTGCAGAAACCACAGCTGATCAGCTATTCTGCTCCTTGGAGCCCTATGCATTCCTAATGGATTTACTCTACATATATAAAGCCTGCAGCTTTCAAAGGATTTATTATTATCTTGATTGATTCTTCTAAAACTTCTATGCGATAGAATAAGCAGATACTTTTGTACATAAGGGCCACAAGGCTCAGGAAGACCAAGGGACTCAGCCAAGATCCCAGAATGGGGGTCGAAATGAGGGCTGAATGTGAACTTCTCCAGCTTCCCACCCAGTGCCCAAGTTCACCACGCTGCCTCATGGGTCCTGCAGAGAGACCTAGGGCTGCCCAGTGACAAGAGCGGAGAGAATACCACACATGTGGGCTTTAGCATCTCTCTGAGTCTCAGTTTCTTCTTCTGTAAAATGGGGCTAATAGTTTCTAATTCACAGGGTAGAGACAGAGTTAGTAAGAATTTGAGTCTAAGGGTTTTAGGATAGTGTTTGGCATCTAACAGGCTCTCAAATTAGGTGATGACAATGCTATATCATCTGTGAGAACAGAGATGTGCCTTCCAGCCATGGGTTGCTTCCCCAGAGAGCTTCTCGGTTTCTGAGGCGGGGCTGGAAAGGCATTAGGGAGCCCTAGATTCAAATCTCAACTCCACTCCTTTTCACTAACAATGACCCTGGGAGAGTGATTTCAATCTCTGCGAACCTTGGTTTCCTCATCGATAAAAGGGGAATATTACTAGTTACCTGGACAGTTGTTGGTGAAGATTAAACAAGGACAAAATGTCAAGCTCTAATACAGTGCGGTGCCTGGCACGCAGCCCGAGCTCAGCAGACATGAGCTCCCGCTGCCCCCGCCCTGCCCCCGTTTCCTCTGACCTTGTCATTCCCAGCATCTCTAATATACAGCTATGCGACACTGATCACCTGCCACTGTAAAATCCAAGGGCTGCTGGACCCTGGAGCTGGGAGGCTTTTATTAGAATTAGGTGGCAGGGAGCCAGGCATCCTCAGAGAGGTTTTATTTTGCTGACTTTATTGTAAAATGTGACTGCATTTATGAGAGATTGGAAAGAAGTTCCTCACTTTTAATGTCTATGATATTCCATCCTATGACTATGCCAACATTTATTTAATCCTTTTCAAATCTGGGGACATTTAGCTGGTTTCCCCTTTCTGATGTTGTATGTAATATGTGTAATTCGTGGATGGATGGTGTGATGACTGAATACTTCAGATGCCCTAATTAATACTTAAAGATGCATCACTGAATACTTACGATGTGGTCACGCTGTTGGGCTGTGAGGGACCAAGCCACACCTTAGATGTAGGAGACAAGCTCTTTCCCAGAGGGTGAAGGGACTCACTTTCTCAGTCATCCTAGCATGGCCAATAGCCCTGTCTTCCCAAACCCACCCCAGGCCCCTTGCCCTGCTCTGCTCTTCTTCCATAGCACCCTGGATCATACCACACAATTTCTTATTTTAGTTGAGTGTATATGTACTATCTCTCCAGCTCCACTGTAAAGCTCCCTGGGGGCATGGATTCTCATCTCTTCTGTTCATCAGTGCCTTCCAGGCGCCTAGAACAAGTCAATGACAGGTAATAATGTGTCAATAAATGTTTGCTGAATGAATGCATGAACGCACAA
The DNA here is from genome assembly GCF_048773025.1 of Camelus bactrianus. Classification (NCBI taxonomy): domain Eukaryota; kingdom Metazoa; phylum Chordata; class Mammalia; order Artiodactyla; family Camelidae; genus Camelus; species Camelus bactrianus. Next base: position 21,440,780 of record NC_133552.1, read on the forward strand.
ACTCCGGGTAAGAGGCTTGTCCTCAAACAGAAAGTGATTAGGGAGAGCTCTGCCTGTTAACAGAGTTGAAGATTTTTACCCTTTAAGAAAAAAATTAACTGCTTTTATTTTTATTTAATTTTTTAATGGAAGTATTGGGGATGGAACCCAGGACCTCATGTATGCTAAGCATACGCTTTCCCACTGAGCTAGATCCATCCACCTGGAGACTTTTATCCTTGACTGGGAAAGGTGACAAGGTATTGGAGAAGATGTCCCTGGTGGTGGAAAGCCAGGTCCATTCCATGTGCGGGCAAGGGGAGAACTGAAAGCCAGAACTTGGTAAATGGCCAGAGAACTGAGTTGTGACCGCCCACTGGGCAAGTCCCCGGATGGCAAAAGCGATGGTCCATTTGGCAGCCCCAGCTCTAACCCCTTGGAGTCATGACAGTCACTGCACAGAGGATTCTTTCTTACTGAGCCTCATGTGACCTCAGAATTCTCTCAACCCACTCTTCCAGGCAGCCACTGCCAGAGGCTTATCAACTGCATCATATTTACTTGGCCCTGGGCTGAAAAATACCCTCCATATCCATCTTATTCAAGCTTTGGAGCTGAATAAAACTTATGAACTGTAGGAATAAGTTAGCCACGGTTGAATCAGAAGCCTGGACTTTCTAAGCCTGGTGTTTTTGTTTCTGTTTTTCCTCTTCAAATTGTGGTAAAAACAAATCTACAACTTACCATTTTAATCATTTTTAAGCATACAGTTAAGCGGCATTAAGTACATTCACATTATTGTGCAACCATCACCATCATCTGTCTCCAGCTTTTCATCTTGCAAAACTGAAACTCTGCAGCCCTTAAACAATACCTGCCCGTTCCCCGCTCCTGAGTCTGGCGGTGTTAATCCCTGGATTTTCTTTACTTCCCTGCTGCTCTCGCTCGGTGTTCAACAGAATCTTTCAGAAAACATAGCCTGTCTCAGCTGTGCCAGGAGAGAGGCCTCCCTACCACCCCCCAGCGCTTGAGCCGGAGCTACGAAGTAGGCCTCTGGGAGGCCAGTGGGGTGACTGTGGTGGAAATCAAGAGGGTAGCCCTGGGGACAGCCGGAATCCGAAATCCGGGGAAAGAGCCTGGCATGCAGAGGGCCCCTGCCCTTCCCCACCTGGAAGCAGCTCACAGGTGGGCTCCGACCTAGCTCTGACCCCCAGAGGTCTTTCATTGACTTTCCCCAGACATGCAAGCTGATACTGAGCCTTGACCTTGAGGAATCTCAGTCTATGCCCACAGCCGCCTCTGGCTGTCACATAATTCAAGGTTTGAACAGAATAAAGATTTGGCAGTATGACAGCTTCTTGGTCCCTTGAGTCTCTCTCTTAGGATGAAAAAAAATTGTAAAATTGCCAAGTGCAAACAACTGAGATTGGGGCAGAGCGGAAAGAAGTGGGCGTGTCATAAATAAAACCCGCAGGTGATGCCCAGGTGAGCTGCCACCCCACCTGCTTCCTGTCACCCCGATGCTCAGGCCCTGCCCTGTGACATTCTTCCTCCTCTTTGCTCTCTCAGGCCAATTCCTGAGACACTGCGACATGCACCCGGATTTCTCCTCCTTGTCACGTACTCAGACCTGCGCAGGGGCTCCCGGGAACCCCAGGGAGAATTCCAAGCAGTGTTAAGAGAATTGAAAATGTTACCTTTTGGATAGGTTGGTTTAAGCCAGAAAATAGGAAGGTGACCGCAGAGTTCTAAGACTTTAGAACTCAAGAAGCTGTTGTCCTTCACAGGCTGGTCTACAGCCACCCAGATAAGAGAATTTTCTTCGTATTTGACTGGCATGATCTTGCCTTCCTGTAAGTAAGTGAAAATGAAACACAGTGAGCAGAGAGGACAGTGGAACAGGCTGCAAATTGAAACTCATGTGTTGGTAAAACATTATTTTGCCCTATGAAAACTTAATGATATTCATCCATCAAAATTCATCAAATTGTACCTCTGAAATATGTGTAGTTTACTGTACAGAAATTATACTACAATACAGCTGTCTTTTTTTAAGATAATAAGAGATACTAGAGGGAAAGACTTACTGAGAATTCTGGATGTGTACGCACACATGCGTGCACACACATGCGCGCGCGGGCACACACACATACACACACACTCTAAGCTTCTAATCTCTTTGCAGCTCCCTTCACAATATTCTGCACCCCTCCCGTCACCCCACCTTTGGAAAACTCAGATGTGTGGATATGAGTGTCCTGAGGGGAAGTGAAAATTACTTGATATCAACTTTGAGATTTAGGTTAATCTGATGTCTTTGATCAAAGATGGTTTTGAGGAAAAGCAACTGAATGGACTCTGGAATCCGATAAAGGCTAGACAAGGAACCCTTCATCTGCAGGGAAAGTCCTCTGGGCGCTTGTTCTGCCGCTTCTGAACAACAATGGAAAAAGCAATTGGTTCTTTAATGTCTTCAGTTCAAAGCATTACTTAACATAAACCATTTCTACATTTCCCAGCTATAACAAAACACATTTCAGATGTTCTTTGCATCAAGCACGCCACTGAGATTTCAAAGGTAAACTGTGAATTCTCTTCTATGGCGAGATGCTGAGAATGGTTTGATAACCCAGGAGACAAATTTATTTTACCGGCTTGTTCCTTTCATGTATTTATTAGTCTGCAATCGGCTGGAGAAATTAAAATGTTTTCTCCTTATTTTTAGGTAAAAGCAGCATTTCATTTATGCCTTCTCCCTCAGGCTTCTGTCTGCATTAAAACAACTTAAAGTTACTGGAGGCAGCTCGCATTGACGTAACCCAGTTATTTACCTTACATTAAATGGCTCCATCCAGGAAGTGCATGCTCTCTGGGTATAGTAGCTTTTCAAAGTTATACAAAACTGATGAAAAATGTATGAAACCTAGTGGTGCATAAATCTATCCCATCATAATCTGAAGTGTGCGGGGACAGAGTGGGGCGAGAGGCAGAATGCATATACGTGTGTCCTACAAGCTACGAGTGTTAAATAAAAAGTATGAGGAACACACTTTCTGCTGCCCACCCCATCCCTTTCATCCCCTCCTTTCCTTGCAACACAATCCTGCTTTTGTTTGCGACAGCAGTGTGCCAGCCCCAAGAGACACCAGCTTTTGCAGACTCCCCGGCAGCTAGGGGGCACCCCTGTGACCAGTTCTAGACAACACTGTCCACGCTGAGGTGTGTTGAGGGGCTAAGAAGCCTCTGCTTTTCCCCAGTAAAGGTAAACCACAGCTGACACTGCTCAGCGTCTTCCTGCCTTCCTTACCTGAATGCATGGTTGATGTTTAGAGCTGGAAGGAGAGGCCAAAAAAATGAAAGATGCTGGCCACTGACCCAATACCTGCGGCTGCCTACTCCCATATTCTGTGTCATGGAGGAAAACAAATCCTTATTTGTTTTAGTCACTCTCAGTGGAATTTTCTGCTACTGACAACCAAACACATTCCTAATTCACACATATGGTCTGAATTTGGTTTTGCCCACCAAGCTTCCTATAAACAACTAAAACACAGGAAAAATAATTCACCTCCATGGCCTAAGAAAAGAATCAGAGACAGACCAAGATTTAAACACAAAACTATTCACCCCAGTGAATTATTTCTGTATTCAAAAAAAAAAAAATTCTTTTGATGGAACATACCTGCATTCAAGAACAAAAGACTTGTAAAATTATAATCATATGGTGATTATAATTAAAAATTTTCATTCATATAAATTTAAAATCATAATCATATGACAACATACAACACATCCATTATAATCTACATTTTGGGAGACCTAATGGTAAATGAAAATAATAAGAATGTGCAGCAGTATAAGTTCCATTATGAAAAAATATCACCCACACTTGAACATGAAGACAGTTTACCAAAACAATAATATTAGCTTTCCATGGATTATGCAATTGTGGGTGATTTTCTTCTCTATTCCCAAATTTTCTACAATGCCAAACTGTTGTTACAAATTAGGGGGAAAAACATTGTTAAAAAATTTTTTTTTTAAAAGGGATTTCTGGTCAATAATGGCAGAGTAGCAGGACCACGAGTTCACCTCCTCTCACGACTACGACAAAAGCACAACTGACTGCTGAACAAACGCTGGAAAAAAAAAAAAGACTGGATCCTACCAAGAAAGATCATCTTCAGATGGAAACACGAAGAGGAAACCACAGCAGAACAGTAGGAGGGGCGTGGTCATGATGTAATTAGGCCCCATGTTCCTAGTTTGGTGACCCGTAGGCTGGAAAATAATTGAATTGCAGAGCCCCTCCCATAGGAATGAGAGTTCTGAGCCCCACATCAGTCTCCCCAGCCCAGGGTTGTGGCATTGGGAGGAGGAGACCACAGGACATCTGGTTTTGAAGGCCAGTGAGGCTTAATTGCAGGAGCAGACTTCCCTTTCTTGGGAAGTACACACAGTATCTCGTACGTGCTGGGACCAAGGGTAGAGGCAGAGATTTCATAGGAAAAGATCCATGCACCCCAATGTTCATAGCAGCACTGTATACAATAGCCAAGACACGGAAGCAACCTAAATGTCCATTGACAGATGACTGGATAAAGAAGCTGTGGTATATTTATACAATGGAATACTACTCAGCCATAAAAAATAATAACACAGTGCCATTTGCAGCAACATGGATGGACCTTGAGATTATTATTGTAAGTAAATTAAGCCAGAAAGAGAAAGAAAAATACCATTTGATATCACTCAAATATGGATTCTAAAAAAAGAAAAAAAGAAGACACTAATGAACTTATCTACAAAACAAACAGACTCACAGACATAATAAATAAACTTATGTTACCAGGCAGAAAGGGGATGGGAAGGGATAAATTGGGAGTTTGAGATTTGCAAATATTAACTACTATATATATATATATATATATATATATATACACACAATAAACAAGTTTCTTCTATATAGCACAGGGAACTATACTCAATATCTTATAGTAACTTATAATGGAAAAGAATATGAAAATGAATATATGTATGTATGTGTATGACTGAAACATGCTGTACACCATAAACTGACATGTTGTAAACTGACTATACTTCAATTTAAAAAATGGATGAGTTATGTTTAAGGAACCTCACAAGTCTGACACACAGAAAAAGAATTCAGTATATGTTGAATGGCCTCTTTAGGCTGAACTTGAACCAAGAGGAAGAAATTGTAGGGGGAGCCACCTCACCCCAATGTAGGGCAAAACAGTTAGAACTCCCTCCCACGAAGTTGTGGGACACACAGGAAAGCCTGTTGCTGCAGAGGCTGAGGGATCAGCTGTCGGGAATTTTCAGGAGGAATTCCCAGTCTGAATGGTCCTGAGGCTAGCCCCTTTAATGAAGATTCTAACATGTGAAGTCTTTTAGGTTGTCTTAATTATTGATCAAAGAGTTCCCTAACATCAGGCAAATAAGGGCCATGTAAAAACAAAGCCCCTCTATGCACTTTAAGACATGGTTTTCCAAAACATCTAATTACATCATGTATGCATGATCACCTGGAACCAACGAGCAGGACCAAAATAGTTGAGTTCCTTTGTCAAAGGAGAAAGAGAGCTTAGGTTCTGGTCATGAACCTATCCAGGAGCCAGAGACGTCACACAACGTCTGCCCAATGCCTGCTGTCGGGAGCAGGCCGGTACCCACCAGCTCAGAGGAGATGCTCTGCTTGGCCACGGTGCCCACCTCAGGAACACGAGCCTTCACCTGCGCTTTGATGTAGCACTTCTCCCCTCCAGCAAAACGGATTCCTGTGATGCCCTAGGAAATAAAAGTTTATTCCATTCATCTATCCATCCATTCACTGAGTTGGTGTATTGAGTATCTACTGGGAGTTAGGCACTGTTCCAGGTACTGAGCACAGGGATGAACAAAACGGACGGGGTTTCTGCCCTCACGTTGCTTACCTTTTAGCGTTATTTACCAAAAATAAAAAACAGAGATAAAGTCAGGTGGTGTTGAGTGCTATGGAGAAAAATAAAGCAGAGTATGAGATGGGAATGACAGGGAATGGTATTTAGACAGTGTGATTGGGGAGGTCTCTGCCAGGGGCTGGCACTGAGCTGAGACCAAGTATGTTACCTGCTCCATCTATCCTACAAGCTCAGATGAAATGCTATCTTTTCTACGCAGCTTTCTCTGACCACCCCAGGCTAAGTGGGCTCCCCTTCCTCTGACTTCCTGAAAGCTCTCCTAACTTCACCCCTCACTTGGTACTTAGTTCTCAGTGCCAGAATGGTAGCTCCTTGTGAATGTCACCTCTCTACTCAATTATAAGCTTGAGATCGGTCTGAATTTTTTCTCTTTTGTTTTTTGTTTTTCTTTGGCAATCTCACAAAGGTTCTCAAAAGATGCTGGTCTAATTAATTAATTGCCTGAGTTCATATTTTTCTTAAGTTGCTAAGCCCAGAGTAAACTGTAGCTTTCAACAACCCTGGGAGCTGAATTTTGCTCCTAGACCTTATCCAGGGACTTGGATGTTTTGTTTTTGTCCCTTGTGAGATATAAACAGTGTCTCCTCATCTGCCTAGGGACTAGCCTCAAGGGAAGTCTCAGCCGCCAGGCTCCAGTTTTGGCTGACAGCTCGGCACTGATTCTGCCTGCGGAGCGCATCAGACGTTAACAGTACATTCTGACCCAGGCGTGTTTACTTTCACTCTGCTGGTTAATTTTGTGACTAGTGAGTAGCCAAAAAAAGTATTAAAGGTCTACAGATTTTATACCATAATGATGTAGACACCAGCACAAATCTGAACATCTCAACTCACCAATCTTTTGTTGAGTTGAGACAAATGTCAGGAAGATATAGAACTTGTTCCAGCATCAACACCAAGGACTGGGAGGAAGAAAAGCATTTAGAAATCTCAAGGAGGAGGGTATAGCTCAGTGGTAGAGAGCATGCTTAGCAAGCATAAGGTCCTGGGTTCAATCCCTAGTACCTCCATTAAAGAAAAGAAACCTAATTATCTCCCCCCCCCCAATAAAATTAAATTACAAAAAAAAATCTAGGAGCCCTGGCTGAGGATTCAACCCTCCTAAATGAAGAACGAAGTTAAATATAAGTCACACTTGAGGACATTCATGGAAAGTTACACCGTACATACTCTCAGAGCCCAGGAGCCCTATGAAAGCGGGTGGGTGACTGATGGGAGATCAGAGAAGGAAAGGATCCTTCTTAAAGCTCCTCTTTACTTGCCGTGTGGTGTGATTGGCCACATACACATGTAACGCATTTAATTCTCTCTCCCAGCATCACCTCTCACCTGGAGACTGGCTGGGAGACAGGCTGGGGTGTGATCCCTGCTTTACAGAAGAAGAACACCAGGCTTACTGCAGAGGGTCTCGACTCTGCACCGCATCCACCTGGAGAGATTTTTAAAAACACAGCTGCCTGGGCCTCTCCTCAGAGATTCCCATTTCACTGGCCTGGGGCAGTGCCAAGGCACTGGTATGCTTAAAAGCTCCTCATGTGTTTATAGCCAGGGTTGAGGGCCACCAGTTTAGCAAGAAAGAAACTTCTTCAGGGTAACAAAGGTTTTAAATGGCTGAAACAGCCTGCTATAGACCAAATGTTTGTGTCCCCCCAAGATTCATAGGTTGAAACCTAACCCCCATGTGATGGTACCTGGAGGTGGGCCTTTGGGAAGTGATGAGGTCAGGAGGATGCAGCCCCCATCAACAGGATTCGTGCCCTTATAAAAGAGACCCCAGAGACTCCCTCCTTCTTCTGCCACGTGGGGACGCAGTGAGAAGGCGGCTGTCTGTGAGCCAGAAAGCAGTGCCCTCACTAGACTCCCAACTTGCTGGCACTTTAGTCTTGGATCTTCCAGCCTCCATAACCATGAGAAACAAATTTCTGTGGTTTCTCAGTCCATGGTAATTTGTTACAACAGCCCCAAGGGATTAAGACACAGCCTCTGGACCCAAGTTTCTTCTGCGCCGGTTGCTCACACACTTTCCCTTGCATCACAATCACCTGGAGGACTGTTAAATAAAACAGCGTTGGGCCCCTCCCCACAGAGTTGCTGGTTCAGTAGGTCTGGAGTGGAGACTAACCTGTGCACTTCTAACAAGTCCACAGGTGACGCTACTGCTGGTGGCCTAGGGAGCACACTTTGAGAACCACTGCTGTCTACCATGTTATCTGCCAAAGGTCTGCCATTCTTCTTTTACTTGTAAATCTAGGGCATATGGTTTGAAAAACAAAAGGCAGGGGAGGATGACTGCCCCTCCATGTGATATGCTCTCAACTTCAAGCCCTCACATCCTCTGAAGGTGAGCTGCCAGGAGGAAACACCATACAACCATTACCATATCCCCAGGGAGAGAGTTGATGTTATTGAAGGATTCACAGCCCTGAACGGGAGTCTAGTACTGAGTTAGTTCTGATGGTCTACACCACACGCTGCAAAGAGAACTGAAACCCAGCAGGGATGGGTCCTGCGGGAAGGAATTCACACGTATTAACCACGAAGTCTAGCTACAAACCCTTATCAAGCAGCCAGATACATTACGAGATTAAACAAAGGGAAGGAAAAAGCACAAGAAAGCTAAGCAAACTTCCTGTTTTTGCAAACAAAGAAGGCTTAGCAGCTGGTGATAATGAAGAAATTTGCTCACAAAGGTAATGGGTGAGGAGTCCAATGATTAACATTCTATTATTGAGTCAGATAATTTCCTTTGAGCCACACATTTCTTTTTTCTTCTAGGGGATCTCATATATTTCTGTGACTTAAGCCAGAACTTTCCAAGGAGGGCAAAGGGTCCTTCCCCTAGGGGAGGCGCTTTAGAAACCTTTGAGGGAGTTTTTTTTATTGTCACAAAGACTGGGGGCTCTCCAGGCCTCTGTTGGGCCTGGCCCAGGGATGCTGGGTCCCCGCTCTCGGTGGGGAAGCCCTGAGGAATGAACCCACCCAAGGGTCCTGGGTGGAAAACCTGATCGGAAGCATCTATGCCTAGAACCTCACACTGCTTCACATATAAACACAAAGGGAGTTTCAGCATAGTCTTTATGTACAGCACATTTCCGGGGAATGGAATTACTGTGAAAATGGAGCAGAAATGGTACTTTTGTTCTCTCTTTGAGAAAATTACCTGGTATTTATCAACACGCACTTAGGTCAGTCTGCATTTTAGCCAGTGACACAGGCAGTGTGTCAACTATCAGAGCAAACATATGACTTTGTGACATTTTCACATGCATCAGGCCCAAGTCCAAATTTACTATATAAAGTACTTCCACTTTATTTTTCCTTTGTTACAGTTTGGTGGCCATATTGATTCTTGAAATCAATAAACTACTTAGCTACCAGGTACACTGTGCTGTTCTTTTTTTTTTTTCCCTTCCAACTTTTTAAATTAAAATGCTTCAAATATACCCAAAGTCAAAAGAATTGTAGAGTGAAAATCGGCATCTACCCACCAGTTTATTCCATCTTAATTTCTAGCCAAGATTTCAGTTATAGAAATGGGTCATTAGGCCTGAGAGGGTTGGCTTAAACCAACAGCACTGAGGATGCTACTGAGGATACAGCTCTCTAGAATGTAACTCATACATGATGAACAGGCCTGGTTTCTGTACTTCTCAGGGCATGAAGACTCTCCTGGACCTAACTCTAGTCAGGCTTTTCCAAGTCTTCTTTTTACTAGGCTCCAACTTTGGGCTCTGTCTGGGCCCGTTTATTCCAGCTTGAGTAAGAGGCAGTCTTGGTCTGCCCATCCTCCGTATCTGATCCACCTTACCTGCCCGTGAACATCCTGTTAGTTCAGTTTAGCAAAGAGCTACTCTACCTCTCAGTCATTTTCCATCCACCAACACCCCTACTCTGCTCCTTGGCTAGAACTCCCCACTTTCCCTTGGTGTCTTCAGAGTTGAGCCCAGTCTCTCTCCCCTAATACAAAACCCCACAGCAGAAGCCTCCCCTGAATAAAGTCTGCCTTGCCTCCTTTAACAAGTGGCCTGAATCATTCTTCCTTTAACTGTGTAGACTCTTGGTTCAGTGCTAATTCCATCTCAGGAGGTTCTTTTTCTATCAGCTCTACCACATTCTTGGGGCTGGCAGGGAAGGCCATTCCCTTACAATTCAGAACCTCTCCTGCTCTGGCCCTACCTGCATCCCATCTTCTCCCCTTCCCCTCCCCACCTTCAGGGCTATTTAGAACTTCCGCCACACCTGTGCACAGGTCTTCCCTGGGCCCGGAAAGCCCTGGCACTGCTTCTCTGCCAGTCAAAATCCTAATCACTCTCCACTTGATTCAACTGTCACCACCTCTGTAAAACCTGTTCTACCCTCTGATCTGCAGCAGCGGCCTCCTCCACGATGGCTCCATGGCTCTATTCATAGCTCCGTGGCAGTGCATTTCCCAGCCTGGCCTGAAGGCACTTCTGTGCGGGTGCCTGCCTCCTGGACCGGACTGTAAGGTCCCTGAAGGAGGGAGCAGGTGTCAGTCATCTTCGCATCCTCCACGCTTAGTACCTTCCCTCGGACACAGCCTGCCCCAGTAAACGCTTCCTGAATTTGACTGACAGTTTACAACACAGGAGAAAGCAGTGCGGGTACCCTAATGGCTGATTCATGTGTTTTCAAGAGTCCAGGCTTATTTAAACCCGTAACAGGTTCTATCCATCACAAAAATGTTCTACTCACCAGTTCTGACTCAGAGAAATGTGGATGCTATCAAAGAGAATTGATCAGTTTATAAAATATTTGCGGCCCCGCTGGCCTCTGAGAACAAAACACAATCAATACTCTTATTAGAACCACAGGATTATAAAACAGAAATATAGGTTTGGGATTAAAATATTTTCGAAGGAGATGCCTGATACACGCTCATCTTGAGAGAGACGGATCTTTCCTGATTTATCCGTGAAGCTGCCTTTGCATGTCTTGATACTGTGGCACTTTCTAGGTATTCAGTTTTGTTCTGGATTGAATGATGCGTGTGTGGGAGTCATATTTTATCATTTTATATTGAGCAGTGCAAAGTAAAAGTGCTTTTTACCTTGTCCCGGGTCTTGCAGTAAAAGCCTTTAATAGGTCCAGAGAAATTATCCTTGTGCTTTGACCAGAATCATTTGCAAAGCTATGACTAAGCGGAATGCAGCTGGGCACACACAGGGCTGCCGAGTCTGGCCCCAGGGCAGAGCCACACAGACAGTCCTTGTCATCATCAAATAATGTCTAACATCAGCCCGGCTCTAAGGTTAGCATCTGTTTGGTATTCAAAAGGGCTTGTGAAGTGTGTTTGGGTATCAACAAGGGGAGTGCTTTCATTCCAGTGAAAAGCATCTCTAGTTTTTCTCATCAATCAGAGGAAGACGGGTCGATGAGATGTTTGTAGGCCAATAAACTATCAGAAGAGACATTATTTTCAAGAGCCTTTTTTCATTATGAAGTCTCACCTACTCCATCTACAGATTTAACCGGAGAACACAAATACTGATGCTGCTGTCTCACCCTAGAACACGAAAGAGAAGAAGATATTTTATGTTGGCTATCAGGAAAGGAGGCCTGGAGTGACACTTTGGTTTGCAGATGTACACTGAAGCACAAATGCATGACTTAATGTCTCCAATTGCCTGTAAATTGAATTTTTGAAAACAAACATGTTTGCCCTTTTCAAAGGAGACGTGAATGTTTCATCTGTAAACAGACCGTGGTTAGAAAGCATACAATACAGTGGGGGAATTGCTCCATGCTCGCTTTCTGGATTAAACGGGAAATCTGAAGAATTGAGGAAAGTGTAGATCCCACCCGTTGTGGATGAGATCATTAGGGCAGTAAAGTTTCCTTCCTCTCTGACAAGTGCCAATTTCAGACCCTGCAACACTCTTGGGTAGCTTGAGCGTTTTATTCACTGTGTTAAGAAAGCTGCTTGGGAAGAAACAGCTCTTGCAAGTCTTTCTGCCGAGACTTTGCAGAGTTCCAAGAACGTGTTCCAAGTACGTGTTCTGTTCAGTGCGAAGGTGGTGTTTTTGCAGTTTGCAAATGTAAAGGGATGATGAGTGGTCCTTTCTTAGAGAGAACGTGCTGCACAGTGCATGGGGCTCGGTGGCACTCTGAGCGCCTTAAAGACCACAAAGAACAGTTACCATTCGGATGTGTGTGAGAGGTGTTCCTTCTGCCCAGATTAGAAGTCTCCCAGGCTTGCCTGGTTAAACTCCCTAAATGCATGAAATATACTTACGTTCTGGAAATCATTAACTTCAATTGCTTCTTCAGCTCCGCTTCCCATTGTAAAGGTCTCCAAGTTGTTCCCCGCATCTATTTCCATTGACCCATCTTGTAATTTCCCATTGATACTCACGGTGTAATGGACATTGTAAATCTGGAAGTGAACAGAAGAGTTAGTGGCGCTTCCCTTTTAGAGCAATTCAGGGTTTATCTTTAGGCCTGCAATATATAAGGGAGCTTTCATATTTATCAGAGATACACTGAATCACCCTTAATAGTAAGGCATTTATCTGTAAGGACTTCATTCATACATCAATCACTTAACACAGTGATTTCTTTAAAAATATCTTAAAAGTAAAAGCTTTGATAGTCTCTGAACTAATTCAAATAGCTCAGTGATTCGCAATCCTGGCTGTGTATAGAGGCGGCTGAGAAGAATCGCCAGTTACTACGCCTGGGCTTCCCCGACTGGACCCATCCAGCCAGAACCTGTGGGGGTGGGGCCTGGGCATAGATCTTTCTTTTTTCTAAAGGTTGATTCTACTGTGCAGCCCGAGTTGAGACCCACTAATGGATAAATGGAAATTGAGGAGGCAGACAGTTAACCGTGCTGTTCACTGAGCAAGTCTGAAGGCTTTTTTGTTTTTTAAATCCTTTGGTCAAGATTCGACATGGAGTGTGGTGTACGGTCAGGACTGCAGATGGGACCAAGGTATGCCCGATGGCATTTATAGAGAGCACGGTCAATGCACACATCTGTTTCAGCTCAAAATAAGAGGAACTCATTTTAACGACCCTATGGGACAGGCATATGGTATCTTAAGGCATTTTGTTATCAGATGTGTGCAGAGAAGGGAGGGAGACTTGGAATCCTACAAGAGCATTGGTCTAGGAGTCAGAAAAACAAGTGGCCACACCACTCACCTCTGGGTCTTGGGAGTTGCCTTGAGTGTAAAATGATGAAGTGGGACCTTCAGAGGTGGTTTTCATTTGTCCTTAGAGCTCTGGGGCTTCACAGAGGTGGCCCAGAGGTGAGGTGAGCAGAGCAGAGGGGACGGTAAGGCTCCTTTACACACCCCTCTCCCCATCTCGGGCCCCCCCTCACCTGCCATTTAACCAGAGCAGCTCTGCTTCTTACCTGATTTATGTGTTGGATTTCTGAGTAAAAGTCTCGTTTAAAATTCCACCATGAGAAAATTTTTTTAAAAGTTTACCGCTAAATTCAATGATCAGGGGCTTTCTTGGTTTAGACATCTTGTTAGGACATCAGTTTAAAGAATAATTCACACACTGCTCTTGTTCAGTGCTCTGCTTCTCTGCTGGAACCTTCTCTGCGTTGTGGGGTAGTGAGTGGGTCCCTTTTCTTCTTTCTTTCTCTGACTTAGCGGCATATGTATGTGGATATCTTATATATGATATATAATATATCTCTAATGTGATATATAAGACATACAATCTTTAGAAGGGAAGGAATGGGAACTGATGAAAAACCCTTGCTACTTGGTGTCAGGTCAGCAGGTCAGAACTGCAAAGAACTCAGATTCAATTCCAGTGTGATTTTCCCCCTCATTATAGAGAATGGCTGACTGCTGCACAAACACTGGGGAAAGTATCTGCTTTTACTGGATCATTACTTGCAGAAAACTCGTTATTACAAGACCCACAGAGCACTACTTTATTTTAGCAGCAGAGATGGAGAAACGGGGTTACTAGCCAGGACCCTTTCAAGCAACAGCCTTCGTTCAGCGGAAGAGAAAATCCCAGCGTGCAGCGCAGCCACCTCCCAGCGCCCAGCCCTCCCTCCTCCTGATGAACTTCGATCCCTGCAGTGCTGTCTCCCCAGCTCACCTGATCACAAGAACCGCTGCTAGGGGTCCTGATTTAGGGGAGTAGGAGCAGAGCCCGCCAATCTGCTTTCACTTTGCACCTCAGGTGGTCCTAACCATCAGCCAGTTTGGGGAAACCTGTTTCCTTTGGCTGCGCCCGCGCTTTCTGCGGGTCAGGCTTAGAAAGCGTGCTCTGTTCCGTCTGTCCCTGTGCTCTCTGAGCAGCCACTATTCACCTGAGTTAATTCTGGCTGCCAGCGGGAGCACAGCGGACAGCGCCCGTGTGAGTTTCTGCTGGCATGAGTGTCCTTCCTTCACTCATGAGACAAAAGGCTCTCTCTCTCTCTCTCTTTTTTAAAGCATTGCACATAAGCTTTCACTACTAAAACAATCCCAAATTTAAGAAATTAACTGTTTCCAAATTCTTAGCAGGTTTTTTTTTTTTTTTAACGTTGGTACTGGGGACTGAACCCAGGACTTCATGCATGCTAAGCATGCATGCACTCTACCACTGAGCTCCCCTCCCTCTTCGCAGATCTTAAGGAGACAAGATTGTAACACTAGAATTATGGCTTAATTTCACTTTGCTCCACATTCTCCTTCCCTCCCCTCCATCCCCTCCATCCCCTCCCCCTGCCACCTTCCTCCCAACAAAAGCTCCCTAACTAGGCATGGGTATTGCATCCTTTGTAATGTAGCTTCAGTCCGTCTCTTATAAGTGGTACCCAGTCTGCATGGGGCAGCAGTGAGAGGTTTGTGCCCCCCTGAAGTGACTGGGTGGTGGTGGTAGTGATGGTGGTGGTGGTGGTGGTGGTATAAAGTCAGAAGTTATTTCTAAAGTACTGGGCCCTGAGCTCAGAAGGAGGCTGGGTTGGTGGAGCAGTAATCACATTATCTGCTCTAAACTGATGGAGCTGTTAGCACCTAAGGCTATTTCTATCCTAGCACAAAAAAGTTTATTATGTGCCAAAATTCTGCTCAATATGGTGCCTTTTACAGCCAAGGATACTTGCTAATGAGTTTCTAATAAAGCCTAGGTTCATAAAATAATTACATCATGTTTGGGACAACGTCTAGAAAACTCAAGCTGAGAATAAAGGCCCCAAGCAATGATCTCATCCCCTCATCCCACAGGGTAGGCTTGTCAGTTACCTCACGTTGGTGAGAATTTCCCATATTTCAATGCCTTGTTCCATTTACAATAATGTGGATGAAACATGGCCTTAATATTTGAGCCCAGTCACTTGTCCCCTGATTATTAGCACTCCAGTGCCTCACAGTCCCTGAGCTGATTTTGAGTAAACCTGTCCTAAGGGGATTTGCCCATATGAAAGGAACAGGAGGTAAATTACTGCTGGCTCTCCTCCATAAACCAACATAGAGGAGCAGAGGCAGAGGTAATCCCCAAAGACTGGTTAGTCCATTTGGTTGGGGATGTCTTTCTTTTTGACAGAGACTTACCTTTCTTGATTATGTTTTGTTTAGGCTATTTAGATTTGTATTCAGGGAGAGCAGGACTGTGTATGTGCTATGCATTGCTGGTGCCAAATTTACTCTATTTAGTATTTTGTGATTTGTTTTTCAGACTCAAGTAATATAAATCAGCATGGGATATTTGGGAAGTTAAAAAAAAAAGACCACGATTTTCTTCATTCTCCCGTCTGTATAGGAAATAGCGGTAACTTCCATTGTTGGCAATAAAATGTGATCCACTATTCCTCTGTACTCTTAGGATTTAATACTGCTCTCTTGAACCAGACAACTAACCATCTTGCAGTAAAGTAAAAGCTATGGGAAAAGGAGGCCCTGCTCATTCAGGATGATCTTTCAATCTCTTGTTCTAGAAGCTTGTCAGTTAGCTGTGTTGGCCCTGAATAATTAAATGCCAAATCGTATTCATTTTAATATATATCATGACCAAAATCTCCATCAAAAAAAAAAAAAAAAAAAAAGAAAAGCTATTTTTATCCCCAAAGGACCCATACCATTGAAGTTTTGTCCTCTAAAAGATAGCATTTACATTCGAATACCATACAATTTCCCGAGGGATGACAATCTAAACCCTGCTATTAATGGAGATGGAGATATTGAAATCCTTCTCATGTTCAGATATGCTGCATTCAAATAGGAGCATCTGGCAGCTTCTATATTTAAAATACAAATACATTAAGGCACTTTTCAAATATACACAAAATTCTGATCTTTGTAAATCTGATATAGTCTCTGAAACAGACTCAGAGCTAAATGGCACGCTTATCTACATCAGGCATTTGAGTTAAAAATACAAATTATGCAGTGACTGCAGAAGATGTGATGTGTAAAATGGCTGAATTGCTTTCAGCACCATTTTCTCTAAGTACTGGAATTCGCTCAGGCTTTGAATTTCCTGGGGGAGGTGGGGAGTGGGGGACGGGGGCAGCAGTCACAGATCTTCCCAGGGTAGTGATTAAGAAACAGCCCTTTGTGTGCACCCTGGAGATGGAATTCTTTGCCATTAGTTGAAATAAGCTTATACCAGGCCTGGCAACGGGCATGAAGATAAAATGCCCCCTTTGCCGAGGTGAACAAAATTCAAAGTATTTAGCGAACACCCTGGAATTCTGCCCAGTCAGGTTAGCAGCACTTTTTATACTCCTTGAGAGCCAACCTAGCTTTAAAATAAACAGCTGCATACAAAGAAAATGGGACAGCATTAGTGAAAAATTTACCATTAAATCACATGTGACCGGGCCAGAACTGATTTTTAGAGATCTGCCATCTTTAAGTAAGTTAGACTAATTAGACCTTTTTTTCCCCTTAAAGCAAGAGAGAAGGGTGCATTAAAGGGTGGGAAAGAGAGAGGGAGAGAGAGAGAAAAAAGTCCCGAGAGATCAAATTCGTCCCCCAACTACGAGATTTGAATATTCCTCCACTATCTTGGTCCCAGGTTCTTAAATTCACAGCCTTTCTTAGCAGTTTCATTTCTTCCCTAAGAATAAGTCAAGCGAGGCCAGAGGGGACGCGCTTTACCCAGGGACACACAACCGATTAGTGGAGATACCAGGCTGCAGTGGGCAAAAAAGGGTCTTCCTGGAACCGTCCACTGCATTTCCCCGCTACTCTGTTTTAACATCCTCCCTTGAAGCTCTGACAAAGTTGCCTGTGAGTGGAAAGCGGCGTCGTGGAGTTGGATAGGAAGAAGGGAGAAGGTGCTTGGGGATGCTCCAGGGGAAAGCATTTAACTGGGGCGAGAGGGCCTCTCTGGCGCCACCTAGGGGGGAAACACGCGAGTGACCACGAGGACCCCGCCACCCCGCGCGCCCCCAGGCCCCGCGCCCCTCCCCGTCCTGCGCACCCCGACTCAGGTCCGCACCCCGCACGCCGCTCCCTGGACTTACGTGATTGTCGCTCCCCTTCCAGAAGTAGAAGGCCCCGATGGCTCCGAAGAGCAGCAGCACCGCCCCCGAAATGAGGACCACAGCTCCTACCTTGAGCAGCCGCGCGGGGCTGGAGGGCTTCACGGACACAGTAGCGTACGCCTGCGGGCGGGCCGGAGAGGGACGGTCACGTGCGCGCGCAGCGCCCCGGGGTATCGGGGGTGGGGTGGGGGAGGAAGAGCTAGCCCACCTACTCCCAGCGCCCCTTCTCGCAGCTCTCCCTCCTCAGGCTTGGATGTGCGCTGAGCAAACTTTTCGCGGTGCAGAACCATCGCCCCGCGGATCTTTTTCCTCCGCCGGCCACCCGACGTCCTCTCCGCACTCCCTTTCCATCCCCTCGTTCACACTTGTCTGGTGATGCCGCACCCTTGCACACGCGCACGAGTGGGGCGCGACCCCACAACCACATTTGGGCGCCCAAATTTGCTCCCAGCTCCCAAGTTCGGTGGCACAAATTGCGGACACGGGCCAGGGGATCCGGACACCCACGGGAAGCTCAGGCCCCGCGTGTCTGGGGCTCCCGGGCGGCACTCACCGGGGGGCTGCAAAACTCGACGTCGTCGGGCCCCACCAGGGCGATGGGCACTTTGTCCGAGTTCTCCGTCATGGCTGCAGCCGCAGGAGTGGGACACTGGGAGGCTCCGCGCACGCCCTGGGCTCTGTCCTGCTGCCCCGACGTGCTGGGCATTTCAACGCGGCGCACACGCGCGCGCACACTCACACCGTGCCCCGTCCCGCCTGGGCCAGCCCAGCGGTCCCCACCCCTTCCAGCGCCTCACCTCTCTCCTCGCTTCCCTCTCCCTGCCTGGAGCCGCAGTGAGCTCTCCCTGCATTCCGGATGCCCCCTCTTCTCGCTCTCTCCTGCCTACTGGTCCCCCCCAAATATCCTGGTAAACCTGAGTGTGTCATGGTGGGGGTGGGGTGGGGGAGGGTGGGTAGAACAGGAATGCTGACTCCTACGACCCCAAGAAATGCTAAATTGCCAGACTCTTTCCACCATCCAGGGATCTCTTAGGATGTCAGAGGGCTCTGCTGCAACGCCCGGCTGGAGGCTCATTGCCTGCAGTGTCTTTGTATGTGTGTTTTAGGGCCTGGTAGAACAAGACACAGGAGAGCAGGCTCGTGCAGGTGGACAGGGGACACTGGCCAAAATTTGCCAGGGTTTACACCGGTCTAGCACTGCTGGATGGCCCCGGGACGAGAACGTGGAAGAGTCTTAGAGATGGGCCCTTGTCATCTGTTACAATAGAAGCCTTGGCAGAAAGGTAGAGCTGCAGGAAAACTGAAAGCTAAGCAGAGGGGCTGGAGAGGAGGAGTTGGGGAGACCAGAATAAAAGTACGTTCTGGTTGACTAACACACATACATCAAAGCCACTGATATGTCCAAAGGAATAGTTAAAAAAAAAATATATATATATATATATATATGCAAAGCAGAATAAAAGAGAGTTGTGTTTTGTTTTTGTTTTTGTTTTACTTTTGGAAATGCCATCAGCCAGCACTCGGACAGCATGGTATCTCATTTGGATTCAGACTTTATTAACTGATACTGGGTTCTAAATTTGTGCAAAGTCCCCCGTTGAGGAGTAAGGGCGGGGGCGCGGGGGAGGGGGGCTGAGGTTTCCTGAGCAGAGGTTGGATGGCTGGGCAGGGCTGTAGCAGAAGGAAGTGTTCGGTTAGGAGGGGTTGCTGATGAGAAGGAGCACTTGGTGACAAATATGATGACAGTGGGGCTGGGAAGGAGTGGAAGATTAACAGAGACTTGTGCAGAAGAATCTGTAGGACCTAGCAGGTGCTGGGCTAGGGAGACTGAGGTTTCAGACCTAGGAGGGCTGGAGGGGGGTGGGAGGGGCCCCCGGGAGACGAGGCAGTTGGGAGGAGGAGCTTTGAGAGAGAGAAAAATAGGTAAAGGACAGGAACAGAGAATCCACAGGAGAAGTTCATACGGCTCTTGAACATCAGAAAAGTGCTCGACCACATTCATAAAAAGAAGTGCAAATTAAAAGTATTCTTTTTCACCTGTCAGTCTAGGAAAAATAAAAACATGTATTCAAACAATCTGTTGGAGAGAGTGAGGGCAAACGAGGCCCTCCCCTACATCTCTGTGGGTGGATGAATGAGTACAACTTTTATGGAGAGCCATTTAATTCCAAAATGCAAAGCATAATTTCATTTCTGTGGATTTATCCCACAGATGCACTCACAAGGCTGAAAAAGTCCTATATATGCAAGGATATTCATTGCAGCATGTTTGTTAGAACAAAGGGCTAGAAACATCTTTAGTGTCCACAGCAGAGAATTTATAGTACATCTTCACAGATGGATCTTAGAAGGCATTTAAAAGGATGAAGCCAAACTGGGCTTCTGTGTGTGGGAGAAGTTGATAGCAGTTGTATGAGAAATACAATATGGGCTTTCCAGAAGTCGTGACCATTTGGAGTTGGAGAATGTGAAGATGGCAAGATGCCATCGGCTGGGAACAAACTCAGAGCAGGATAGAGGGCACTGGATGATGCTGGGAGTGACTGGGTGTATTAGTCTGGGTTCTCCAGAGACACAGAACCAATCGGATATATGTAGATATAGAGAAAGAGGTTTATTACAGAGGATTGATTCACATGATTATGGAGTCTGGGAAGTCCCACGATCTTCCATCCAAAAATTGGAGGTCCAGGAGAGCAGGTGATGTAAGTCCTGAAGACCAGAGAATCAGGAGTGCAGATATTTGAGGGCAGGAGAAGATGGGTGTCCCAGCTCAAGTGGAGAGAGTGAATTCACCCTCCCTCCACCTTTTTGTTCTATTCAAATCCTCAATGGACTGAAAAGTGCCCACCCACATTGTTAAGGGCAGAGCTTCTTGACCTAGTCTACCAAGTCAAATGCTAATCTCTTCCCCCCCAAACGCTCCCAGTTACCTAGAAATGTTTTACCAGCCATCTAGGCATCCTTTAGCTCAGTCCAGGTGACACATAAAATTAACCATTTCAAGGTGTTAATCAACTAGACAGGGGGAAATCCTTTCCCAATGTATACATATATTGAATCACCACAATATACACTTTAAATATCTTACAATTATACATGTCAATTACACTTCAATAAAACTGAAGAAAATTAACCATCATAATTGGGTATTGAAGATGGTCTTGGGAAAGGCAGGCGGTCAGGGGCTAAGTGATTCTAGGGTGTGGGCTGGAAAGGGAGGTCCTTGAAGTGGGGAGGGGCTGATGAACTTGGAGATTAGAGAAGGAATTGGGGGATGGTGATGGCCTGATGGGGCAGGAGAGGGAAGAGCTATGGAGGTGATAATCAGAGAGGGAGAACACAGAAGATGAGATCTTAGAGATGGATTGGTTCTGCATAGAAATGTGGTCTGAAGTGTGGAGTTGGTAACATAGAGGGTTGGAGATGATGACAATTCTAGCAGTTAAGGATATTGAGGTTGGAGTGATTTTAAAGTTGCAGTAGGCATGGTAGGGATGTGATAGAAAGAAATACTAGGAGGGAGTTGCAGAAATTGTTAAGGAAAGTGGGAGAATGTTCTGCATGGAACTCCCTAGCCAGGGGTGAGGGAGTAAAAATGGTGTGAATGGATGCACTAACATCAGAAGCAAAGACTTTGTTCCAAGAGGGTGAGACCAAGTCCTGGAATGGACAGTGGAGAACCAGAAACAGCTTCTTGTCTCCAGGGAATGCATGCAGAGCCTCCCTCTTCCAGGAGAGGGATGGAGGAGTTATGCAGAGATCCTAGATTAGCACTATTGTTGTAGCGACTTTTATACAAGTTTTCTATCACTACCACTTTCTGTACACTCTGGCATTTAGGTGAGGAAAAGGTGGCAGCTTAGGGGCAAGTGGTTAAAGATAAAAGAGGAGATTCTAAAAGGAAACAAAAATACTGACTCAAAAAATATCTACATCACCATGTTCATTGCAGCCTTATTTACAATAGGCATCATATGGAAGCAACCTAAGTTTCATCAATGGATGAATGGATAAAGAAAATGTGGTATGTATATACAATGGAATATTATTCAGCCATAAAAAGGGGAAATTCTACCATTTCTGACAATGTGAATCAACCTTGAAGGCATTATGCTAAGTGAAATAAGTCATCAGAGAAAGACAAATACTGTATGCTGTCATATGCAGAATCTAAAAGAAAACAAAACAAACAAAAAAACAAAAATAGAAAAAGAGATCAGCTTTGTGGTTACTAGAGGCAGAGGATGAAGGAGGGAGAATTGGAGGAAGGGGGTCAAAACGTACAAACTTCCACTTACATGATAAATAAATACCAGGGGTGTGATGTGATGACTATGGCTAACACTGGTATATGGTATATAGAAAAGCTAAGAGAGTAAATCCTAAGAATTCTCTTCACAAGGAGGAATGGTTTTTTCCTCTTTTCCTTTTCTTCTGTTTTTTTATATTGCATCTGTATCAGATGAAGGATGTTGGCTCAACCTATGGTGGTAATCATTTCACAATACATGTAAATCAGACCATCATATTATTCACCATAAACTCCCATCCAAGAACTAACCAGGCCTGACCCTGCTTAGCTTCCGAGATCAGACGAGATCGGGCGCTTTCAGGGTGGTATGGCCGTAGACTATTCGCCATAAACTTATACACTGACGTATGTTAATTATTTCTCAATAAAAATGGAGGGAAAAAAGAGGGGATTCCATGGTGTCACTAACACACAGTTGCCTCAGGCAGCTGGCACCTCTCTAGAACTTTCTAATGGCGACACTGATGTTCACAATTAGGGGGGCCGAGGGGGTATCTTTGCACGGCTGTCACAGGCAGTTAACTCTCTGTGCCTTATTCCAGAGTCCCTCTACGCTCATGCTAGTGACCTGCCTCATGGGTTCTGTTTGCTTTTTTTTCCCTACTTTCTGCTGTCCAGCCAATTTGGAGTTCGTGCAGGGAATTTTTGTATATTGGCAAAATAAAAAAACATGACATGTATTTCCTGCTCAATTCTGCTGTAAACCTGAAACTGCTCTAAAAAAATAAAGTCTATTAAAAAAAAACATTGCATAGATGGCAGGTATGCTGGAAGAATAAAAGAAAGTTGCGTTCCAATGCTTACTACCAGAGGTTAATTTATTATCTGCCTTTTGGGATTACCAAAGAAGAATTTCTTCCCTTTAGTTTAACCAGTTCTGAGCCTATTTAATTTTTGTCGGTGCACATAGGTTCATTTTCAAGTTACCTTTAACTACTCATCCCTAAGCTGCCTCCTTCTTCTCATGTGGAGGCCAGAGTGTACAGAAAGCGTTAAGAGTGTACAGATATGGAACCATGTATGAGTAATTGGAGCTGGAGCCCGCCGCTGCACCCCTCTAGGTGGCTATTTCTTGGCTTGTTGGCTCCATCTCACCTTTCCACTCTCCGGAACTGAAACTCCCCCTTGACGGAGCTTTATGTGGCAGGAATCCCTGGGATGATGATGTCAGAAGGCCCTCAGTGTCTGCCTGCCTCCCTTCCACCGTGCCCCCTTCAACCTCCTTACACGCCCAGTGAGATCAACTTCTCTAAAGTGCAACCCACATCCCCTCACGCCTCTGCTTAGAACCCAGCAATGGCTCTCATTCCAACCTCCTTTAAAGCAAAATGAGGCTCTGGCCGTCTCTCCAGTTGCCTCCTTGCTGAGTTATCTGTCTGTTCCCCAACCACGCACGCACACACACAAAGAATGTTGTGAAAGCTTCTGGGGGATCAGGACTGGGTCTTATTCCCCGTGTATCCATTGTCTAGATGCATAGTTAATTAATTAATGAGAAGAGAAGCTGTGTGAGGACCATGGAGAACATTTGCCAAGTCATAGTTCAGAAACCCTTGCTGGAAAGCCTCCTGCTCCTTGTTAATTGCCTTTGCAGGATTATGAATGGTTGGTCACTCACCTTATGGTAGGAGCTACGCCTGTGTTCGGGGACCATCATTTTTAGCGAAAAACTAGAACTTGTGGCTTGACAGAGGATTTTTGCCTTGCTCCCAGATAAGAAAGGTAGTCTGAGAAATGTGGTTTGAATGCTGCCTACTGGAGTACTTCAGTGATTTATGAGGATACTGACGTAGAAAATGAAGTGTGACTAGCCCAGGAAATCCAGGACCTATGATCACAGATCACAAGGACCACAGAGCAATTGGCACCTAAACTATACGACCTTGGGTTGCAGTTATTTTGTGAATTCCTCATCCTTCTTATAAGGTAGCAAGCTCCTGGCCTGCCGGGAACTATCTCGTACATCTTTGGACCCTTCCAATGCTTAGCGTTGTGTGTCGAACATGGTAGGTCACTGGTAACAATGTTTATTGAGCGGTTGAATAGGGAGTAAGTTAGTCCTCTCCTCTGTGTCGCATATAATTGCTCAGGAGAACGGAGACAGAATATTCAGGAGCTTTTAGACCCTGCTTACAACAGAGCAATTACCACCTGAGCCCATTCACTGTGATTTGCCCTGGGATTCCCCCCAGGGAACAGCTCATCCAATTAACAGTTTATTTAAAATGACTATAACTTTAACGTACCTTGCCTTGGAATCACTAAGGAAAATGAGCTGAGCTGATAAGTTTCAGGTCCCATCCATATGGTTCTTTACATCCTCCATCCATTCTCATCCAGAGATATTTTTCCATCAATGGTGGGAAATCCCTTCTAAGAACAGGGGCTGTGAAACTAGACGGGCGAAGCCAATGGAATTCTCTTTGCTGAAAGGAATGAAAACAGGGATGGAGAGAAATGAAGGTGGGGCATCCTGAAGGGTCTTTCGGCCTGCCTCCTTCTTTGTCATTGCCGAGGAGCGACTGCGTGGCAACCCACAGTGGGCACTGTAAGTGGGTAGGCTCCCTGCACAGCAAGTTAATCCATATGCAAACACAGTGACCCCAATTGCTTTGCAATAGAGAGCCACATGGCCTGTGCCCTTAAAATACATCACTTGGGCAGCTGCCAGCGGGCTGATTTATCCCAGCTGGCCAGAAACGGCCCCGAGATCATCAGCGCTTTTGTTAATTGGAAGAGAGGGGCAGAGGAATCAAGATACTCCCGGGCACCGAGCATTCATTAGCCACCTGGCCTCCCTAAATGATAATCCTGCCATGATTTTCCCAGTGCTGCAACTGAAATTTTAATATTTAGAATGTATTAATAACCCGGAACATGTCATTTCCTAAATAAGCAATGCCCTTCTGGACTCACTGGAGAAGGGAGCCCAGAGGATGGTTAAGCGGCTCAGGTATTGGCTACCTAGTGACACGAACAGTGCGGTGGTGACCCTGGAAGTTCTATCCACAGCAGCAAAGACAGAGGCGACGGATGAATGGACCTCTGGGTTAACGCCCCTGATTTCTATTCATTTGTTCTATTCGTACAGTGTCTTAACAGGACCAACCCAGGGAAAAGTGGTGGGACAGATGATGACAGCTGCTAACAGCTCTAGAACACCAGGCCATGTAGGTTACACCATGCACTACTCAGAGCGACCCCATGGGACAGTCACCTTCCCGTGGGGAGGTGTGCTTCCCGAGGGCATGTACGCTTCCCAAGGGCAGGGACTGGGCCTGTCTTGTCCACCTTTTTATCCCCAACACTTGCACATGGTAACTACACAGTAAAATATCCGGCGAATGAACAGATGAGTCTTCATTTTAGAGGAGGCAATTGTGGTGGAGCAAAGTCAGTGATCTGTTCAAGCTGTTCAGCTCGAGAAAGTGGCCAGGATTCCCAGTCTCAGTCACCGTCTACAGACATCTCCTTGTTCTTGGTGCTCTGCATCCCATCAGCCTCCCATTTGGGTCCATTTCTCTTAGTGCTCTGTTCTCCCATGCTTTGCTATGAATTGAATATTTTGTGCCCCTCCCTGCCACCAGGTTCCTATGTTGAAGCTCAGCACCCCCATATAATGGTATTTAGAAGTAGGGTCTTTGGGAAGTAATTAGGTCCGGATGAGATCAGAAGGGTGGGACCCCCATGACAGAATTAGTGACTCTTGAAGGAATAGGCAGGACAGCCATCATCACCCCCATTTTGCAGACAGATAAACTGAGGCTTGGCTGGATCAAGTGACTCCCAATGACCACCTAGCAATGACCAGGACTCTCCTCTGACTCGCTAGCCCAGGGCCCTTTCCTGAGTACCACATTGTGGAGAACATCATAAAACAGACTTGAAAAAGAGAAAGATAAAAAAGATTTTTTAAAAAACCCTTCTTCAGGGCGAAGAGTTAAAAATTGTTTTACTCCTTTTTTCCAAAAAAAAAAAAAAAAACTTTGTACTTTCTTTTAGAAAAGTAAACTCATTGAGAGCAGCATTTTATCTGTCTATAATACAAAGTGATTAGACACCTAAATACTATGTGGAAAAAAACCACACCTGATGTAAATTCTGCTAAGGACTGGGATCTGTTGTATGTCACAAAATTCAACACAGAATCCCTTTGCACTGATTTTATTTTTTAAACAGCAGATCAATTTGTTTTCATTACATTTTTTTATTCTTATATAATTTTAAAGGTTACTTTCCATTTACAGTTATTACAAAATATTGGCAATATTCCCCGTGTTGTACAATACATCCCTGAGCCTATCTTACACCCAGCAGTTTGTATCTCCCTCTCCTTCACCCCTTTACAGCCTCACTCCCCCCCACCTTATCACCACTATATCTGTGAGTCGAGCATATCAATTTTGACTCTAAGGAGAGAATCCAAAAGAAGGAGGAAAAGTCAATAAAAGTGAAGATGATCATTGTGGAGTAATTTAGATAAAGAAAAACTAGAAACAACTGAAGAGTGAGTAGTTAAGTGGATTATGTGTGTCAGTTTGATGGACTACCACGCAGTCACTAAAAATTATAATCAGGCAGGCTGTGTAGCAACAGAAAATGCTCATGATATAATGTGAAGCAGAAAAAGCGGAATAGCAAATTGCACGTATACCTCATTATGACTCTAAAAATCGTGCTAACATGTGGCAAGGACTAGCAGAAAACCAGGAGAATGAAAACAGGTGATTAATTCGGCTGGTGGGACTGTGTGGGATTCCTCTGCTCTTTGAACTTGTCTTGTTTTTCATGTCATTTGTGCAGTTTCAAAAGGATGCTGTTCTGCCCTTTGGGGGACCACTTTCTCAAGATCGTCCGTCCCAGGCAGGCATATAAACAGCAACAAGAACAGCAGTTCCTGATTACACCTCACTGCTGGGTCTCTCCCAGGGGCCTGACTCTGCTGGTGGGAATACGCTGATCCCACCTGAGCACGACTGTTTGCACAATTGTTCCCAAATAGAACGTTGCTGCAGAAACTCAAACACTGGGTGAATATTTATATACGTCAATTGATCGTAACCACAGCCATTTACCACCTTTTTTTTTCTTCCCCATTTGAAAACAACTCAAGTACAAGCTGGGGAACCGTTTACCTGGACTGCTCTACAGGGAATTGCTGATTGGGGTGGAAGTTTGGACTAGATGATCTCGAAGACTTGCTGAAGCCAAGAGCCTCACTCATCATCCATGTGATCTTTATACGCACGTGGCCGAGGCCCTTGGTTGTTCACAGGCCTGCACTTGCTCCAAGCAGACCTGTCACATCCTTAAGGAAACAGTGCACTGGAATGGACAGACCAGGCTTGGCAGTCAGGGAGCCCTGGGGGCAAATCCCCGTTCTCCCACTGACAAGCTTTGTGACTGTGTCTGAGTTCCTTCTGATCTGTCTGAACCTCTCTTTGCTCATTGTGAAACTGGGACATCAGAACCTATCCCTGAGGAGCTTGAGATTAATAGATACACATTACTATATATATAATAGATAAACAACAAAGACCCACTGTCTAGCACGGGGATCTATATTCAATTTCTTGTAATTGAATACAGTTCCATTACAATGAGCTCATTCCATTACAATGAGCTGTAATGGAAAAGAATCTGAATATACATGTACATACGCATATGTATAACTGAATCGCTTTGCTGTACACTTGAAACTAACATTGTAAATTGATTCCACTACAATAAAAAATAAGCATTAAAAAAAAAAAAACACACAAAAACTATCCCTGAAGGTGGCTGTGCCCACGGAGGGGAGCAGGCATGTAGTAGGTGCTAAATTAAATGCAGACACACGACAGAGACACAGTAGCAAGCTGGTGGGCTTACGCACCCGGAAGCATAAGAGAAGTGAGTTTTCCATACGGATTTAAAGGACCATACCAAGTGCATGAGCAACAGAAAACTGCTACTAACACAGACTACAACACAAAGCTGGGAGTTGCTGCCAATTTACAGATGGCGAAAATCTGGCCTCTCCTGGAAGCACCTGTACCAAAAATCAAATGTGCGCAGTCAAAAGGCTCCAAATTTTATCTCAATTGCAAAAAAATCACATGCGTAATCTGAGACTCGCTGTGGGTACCTGCCCTACCTTTCTTAAGTCAAGATCCTGTCTGCAGCCTGGATCAGCCTTTCACGCTGCAATTCAAAGAGGAGCTTTCCTAGTCACTAAGGCTTCTCAGACTTGTGCCAGCTACCTATGTCATGTGAACTACTTTCTGTGTTGAATCCCCAGCAGTTCTCTTGGGACCAAGATTTCCATTGACACTGAGATTCAGCTTTAATTCAAAGACTCTTTTCATAGTTATACAAGTCCTCGATAAGCTAAAATAGAAAAACTGAGGATATTGCAACCCAATATTAAGTTTTCCTTTTCCCACCTTGCCTTCACTTTGTTTAGGAAAGTAAAAATGTTGAAAGGAAAGTAGTACTTATTATTTTGTATAAAACTTATAAAAGCAGTCAGTCAATTTGATTCCTCAACATGGACCCTGAACACACAAGAAACTTCTAATATTTCAGGAAAGTGGAAACAGAACGAAGGACCACATTGCACGAAAAGATTAAATATGGCATACGGTATTTTCCGAGTCAACACAAAACCCACTGGGCATTTATGGCATCTCAGGATTGGTTTTATGAAACCCACTGAGCCCAGTTTTGTGCAAAGAAGTAGGACAGAGGCGCTATTCACAGCACTTGGGGGATTTGGGTGGAGACGGCTTACAGATTTTCTGACAACCTTGTCTTGCAATTCAGATGAATGAAGTGCTATTGTTCGGTCATGAGGAACTTTAATAAAAAAAGTTGTCACCAAAGCTGTTTCTCCTGGGGTGCAAGTGTGTGGAAATGGCAGTCTTTAAATTTTGCTTGAAAAATGAAATTAGATAAGACACCCAAATCGATGCTAAAATAAAGTTAACTCTGAATGAGAAACTAAGGGAAGTGACAGAATGCCAATTTAAGACTAATAACCTTTGGGCTTTGTTCATAGATGCACTCTTGTTTCCCTACTGGACCCCAATTTAGACTAGTCTGAAGAAGAGGTATCTAGGGTACACAGGACAACTGAGTATTTTGTAGATGACCACTGGAGTATGATGTTTTTGAAATTATGTTACTTTCATAATTTAATAACCCCTTTTCATTTCAAGTACATTGGTCTGGTCCAGGGCTTAGTGATGGCGTCCCAAGACACACTTAGCTATTCTACAGCCATGGACTTCCTTAGCTGAATCTAAAATGCCAAATACTGTGTTATACGAAGGCGTATTAAGACTTCTACAATCCTAGGCATCTTCCATTTGTAAATCAGTTTAAATTGACAGCTGAGTAGACTATTGCTCCAATATGCCCTGAGCTGCAAGAGTGAACATAGAGCCCAAGGATGCTAAGGCTCTCAAAATATCTGGATCCACAATTGCTAGTCAAGGAGAAAGTGGACTTATTTCTCCATCTTCTTCAAGGGCATATGGCTTAGCAGAAAGTGCAGTGGATTTGTAGTCAATAGAGCTGGGTTTGAACTCAAGCGGAAAGAGGATGAGATATCGAATTTGAGATGTGGGTCTTATATGGACCAATGTGAGCAACTGTGAAAACCTTCTCACCCCTTAGAGCCTCAGTTTACCTCTGAGAAATGAGCCTACTGGTAACATTATTCTCACAGAAGTGTTAAGAGTATTCCACGGAATATGATGTATTTGCAAATGTTTGGGGGTCTTGTAAAGGACTATACTAATTTAGCTATTATTCTTGCTAATGGTGGAAACTTGGGCAAATCTCTTAGCTTTCCTGAACCTTAGTTTCCTTCTTTGTAAATGGGGACAGTAATCTCAGGTCTACCCACTCCATAAAGTTATCTTAAATTTCAAAATGAAATAATGTGAAAAACCTGGATAAGTGGCAAAATACTGGTTCAGCAACTTAGAAAACTTAATTTAAAGATATCTGAGTGAAAAGCTTTGGATGTTGTCTACTGGGGAGTGATTGAATGATTTCTATTCCTCGTTGAATGTTGCCATTTGTTTAATTTGATCTATGGGTGATTTCCAAGATTCTAATAATCCCTTATGTAGTCAATAGCATAATCATAATTTGGTGGCTTAAGAAAATAAAGTTCTTGTGTTACCAAGGAGTTGTTTTCTATACTTCACGGGACAACCCACTCTTGAAGGTTGGCCCATCCATTGTATCCGCCTTTTCTCCTTTTGGTAGTTCTGTTCCCTGTTTTCTAATCTAATTGTCTGCTTCAGCAGTATACAGCAGGCACATATTGGCCCAGAGCCAACCCTAATTTCCTCACTGCTCTTTTCATCCTTTAAGACTCAGAAGAGATGGGGGTTGGGTGTAGCTCAGTGGTAGAGCACGTGCTTAGCATGCATGAGGTCTTGGGTTCAATCTCCAGTATCTCCATTTTTTAAAAAGTATTATATATACACACACACACACATATATATGTATATGTATGTATGTGTGTGTGTATATATATATATATATATATATATATATATATATATATATATATATATATATATATAAAGAATCAGAAGAGGTGACCTCTGCTAGAAGTTGGACATCGGTTATGCAGAATATTTGCAGAGCAGGAGGAAACAGGCACACCTTGATGGACAGATGGAACATAAGAAATTGCATAAAAGTGTATCTTCTGAAGAAAGTCCTCTTCTTGCTGTGCAAGCATGTAGACTTTGAGGTATTTTATGAGCTTTTCCATGCTTTTCAGTGCCAATGTAGGATAGTGTTCACATAAGAGCCAACATATCTTGAAAGTTTGTCATTGCCTTTATTCGGAGAGGGTTGGCTCAGCCCAGCTGAATATATATTCTTTCTTTAGAAAAAAAATCCAAAGACAGACCCTGTTGCCATTATCTTTGCAATTTCAAATAAAACATTTCCCTGGTAAAAGGCGGTCTTATGCCTAAGCCAAGATCTATCAATATTGGCTCCCAAGCTGGCCTTTGCATTTCACAGGGAATGTGAGACACCAGCACTGGCAATCTCCTCTGTCCCTGCAAAGTCCTTCCTCAGCAAACAGAACAAAAAAGATGTTTCCTTTCTAGAGGATTTTTGACTTCCAAAGAATGACTGGGAGGTTAAAAGGCCATCTGAACTGATATGCCAAACCCAAGGACTGCTCTATTTTTCACATTTCTCCCCAATGAAACACAGAACGTGGCCAATTCAGTTAAAAATTGAGAATGTAAATTGATACAAAAGACTGAGTCTTTTTGAAAAGTAAGATAACAACCCCCCCCAAAGCAAATAATAAGACTTGTTAGCAGCTACCCAAGTAATGAGAGCAAGAGATGGTATAGGTAAAGATCTGTGTGTGTGTGTGTGTGTGTGCACGTGTGCGTGTGCACATATACACAATTGGCATTAACAGACAAGAGGCAGAAGAACATAATGTTCAGAAGGACAGGCAGTCTTGGGTTGAATCATAGCTTTCAAAGTCACTTAACTTATTTGAGTCGGGTTTTTCATCTGCAAGTGGGAAAAAGAATAGTGTTTACTTCGTAGGGTTGCCATGAAAATTAAACGAGATACAGAAAACACAGCAAGTGCCTGGCATACAGCAAGCCCTCAGTAAGTACTGCTGTTTCATTATTCGCATGCACTTCCTGTGAATGTAAGTATTGTAGATACTTACAATCTTACAAGATAAGATTAGCAGTCACCCAGTGTTTTTTTGGGTTTTGGGATTGAGTTTTCCACCTTGTACAGCATCATAAAAGGGATATGTGTACCCTTTAGTTCTAAGAACTTTTCTTGTACTTTTTTGGGGTCAGTTTCTTTCCCTATGTTTTCACTTCTCAGAATATCCTTTGAATGATCATTCGTCTTTTTTTATTTCCCATTAAAAAATTCCTATTTCTGTGAAATTTTCCCAAGTATATCTTCCACTTCTTTTATTCTTGTTCTCAAATGATGCTTAAAACTAGCATTGTATTCTAGTTTCACTGATGTCACACCTTCTCTTACATCTGTGAAAATATGAATTACAGTTTTTAAAGAAGTCATCTTCTGTTCCTTGCATCATCTTAATTTCTTCCAAGTTCCTTTGTCCCATATATTGGTTTTGGTCTCTCTTTTCCTGTTTTTCCCCACTTGTCTGGGATCCTTGGCTGTCACTGAGACTTAAGTGTGAGGCCCTGAGAAGATAAATAAAAGTTCCATGCACGTGGGCAGGGCTATGAGCTGCTGCCGTCAATGGATGGGGACTTGGCTTTTTGTCGGGGATGCTCAAATGTTTTTATCTGGGGTTTTTTCCTTTGGGTCCGTCAGTTTTCTCGGGGAGGAATCCTCTCTATATCCTCTCTATACTCTTGTTTTGAGAGTTTAAATTTAGTTCCAGCATTCGGGGAGCAAGAAGGGAAGGGGGCAGGAGGTTCTGTTCCTGCAGCCTGCAGTATCCTTTAAAAATTCTCCTTTTCTTAAATGCACCTTACCTTGTCCTTACCTGTGCCTAAGCCCCAGACTCCCACCCCTGGCTTGCTAATCCTCCCAGAGCGAACCTCATCTTCTGCCAGGCAGGGGAAGAGCCGTTACTTGGGTGCATGGACCCGGCAGGCACCTGGGGCACAAACTGCTTCTTACATGGACTTCCCAACCTGTCATCCTCCTCTTTGCAGCCCTACTTTGTGCCTCTGCCTTCAGGGCTACCTAGTATTATTAACTCCTGAGCCTTTCTAAGGTCCTGGGTTCCAACAGGCTTGCCTCTGGTTGCCTTCCCCAGCCGGCACTTAGACTCAGCTTTTGTTTTTGACTCTCCATGTAGTTTCCATGTTGCAGAATGTCACTGACAGTTCTCATCTGCTGTTGGCTCTTTTGTTTTGTTTTTGTCTTTTGTATATTTTTAGCTCTTTAATTCTTTTGCTGTCATTTCATCAGTTTTTAAGAGGATGCGGAGATAAACACCTGTGTTTAATGTGATCAGAAATCTACCCATGGAATTTTAACAATATCCAGGCATTGAGGCCCCATCTCTAAAAATGCTCATGCAGGGCCCTGGGGTGGGATCTGGGCCTTCCTACCTTTTAAGGGCTCCCAGGAGGGTGATGAGGTGAGCCGACTTGGTGGCTCACTGAGTGCCAGTGGAGTGTGGCCTTGAACAATTTTCTCATGCACAGTTGACTTCTCTCCTTCTTGCTAGAAGCACAGCAGTGGAAAATAGCTAAGTGTGAAAAACATTTATTGACTGCTTTCTACATTCCTGGAATGGCATTGAAGATCTGTTGGTTGCAGATGACTGAATCAAACAGCCTTGCTGTGAATTTTTGGCCGATACAAATAAATGATGGAAAAGGCAGGGATTCCATCACCCTACAGGGCTCCCTAGTCTGTCGTTAATTCTTTTCTCTGTGTTGACATAATTCGTCATGAGGCTAGAATCATTTCCATTGTTGGGTTTGGTCTTACACCTTTACAGATTCAAGTCTAGAAAGGAGGGGTCTCTCCCTTCAACCCTACTATTTCCATCCTGGCTCAAGTATGAACAATGCTGGGAAAGGTCTGGGGGTGAACGGCTTGGGCCAAGTTTCTACCTTGTGATCAATCATGTTAGTGAGGTGGGTATTCTGAGAAGATGGCGATGCAGCTTCAGATCCTATAGTGGAGGAGGAGGGGGAGGGTTGATCCTTCTAAGCGAGGAGGGAGAGGGGGGTGTTCTCAGAAGAAAGGAGGAGTGCTGGGTAAAGAGAAAAACAGATCGATTACAGTCCACAGCTCCGGCAGTTCAGTACCTGGGTGTGCGTGTACACACGTGCACGTGTGCACACACACACACACACACACACTCCTTCTGAGACGTTTCCAAAAATGCTTTGTACAATATAATGCAATTATCTTGTGCAAAACTGCAAACATGCTTATTTCAAACATGTTTGAAAGTTTCCAAATTCATGTCCAACTACTATACACCCTTCCACAATTGCACATCTTTGGTGATGTCTGCTCCTTTTCATCAGTTCCAGATGTAGCTTCGTATAATCCTGTAATTTACAGGGAATATGAACATTTACTCTTTCTCAGCTTACCCAAGTCCCCAGGGCTGCAGTCTCAGTGGGCCGAGTCCCTAGACACGGCAGGTAATCGATGAACAAACAGCTTCACTGCTTCCCACCAGTGACAAAACGAGAGGATCCTGCCCGCCTTCCATTTGCTGTTCTCCTTATCTGTTGCCAGGCAACAAACCACCCCCAAACAGTGGTTAAAACAATAACAACCACTTATTTCACTCACGAATCTGGGGGCTGACTGGGCTCAGTGAGGCGATCCTGACCCATGGTCTCAGACAGTGGCTGGGGCTGGGGTCCCCTCAAAGGCATCGCCATCCCACCAGGGGTTTCCTGGGCTGGGACGGCTCTCGCCGCCGGGGCTGGAACTGGTAGGGCTCCGCGGACAACTCTCCTCGCGGTCTTCCATATAGCAGCCTCGGGGATCTGAACCTCTCACATGGCAGCGAAAGACTCCCAGGACCGGTGTCCCAAGAGAAACTGGCAGAAGCTCTGTGGTTCTTTCCACCACATTCTCTCCATTGAGACAGTCATCAAGGCCGGCCTGGTGTCACGGGGAGGCAACAGATTCCATCTCTTGATGGAAGGATGGTCGAGAACATGCAGACATGTGTTAAAACTACTGTACTGACCTTAACCCGGTCCACATTTTAGAGTCTGTCACTTTAAACACCCCACTTCTGACTTATACGGGATTCTTTTGGTTGCACATGACACAAACACAATTCAAATTAGCATATAGCCAGACCACAAAAAGGCAGGGTGACTGGAGCCAGGGACTCGAACATCTGCACCCCCTGTTCCTCTGAGAGCATCCCAATGACTTGCTTAGGACACATGCCCATCCCTGGACCAATGACTGTAGTTACGGGCTGTCTACTGTGCCTGGCATAACTTGGGAGGAGTGATTACCTCTTGGTCAGTCACTGCTGACAAGGTCATGTAAAAAGATAGTAACTCCCATGTGGATGCCATAGGGAAGGTGTAGGGGGAAGGTAGTTCCCTGAAAGAGAACGGGTACTCTTCCCAGAGGAGGTGGGGTGATGGGTTGACTGAGCAATAAAATCCCATTCAGCTTTTACATATATTATCTCATTAAATTCCAGCAACTACTGTTATTCATTTTTAACAAATGAAAAGAATTGAAGCTTGGAGAAATTCACTGTCATGTCCAAGGTCACTTAGCCAAGTATGGCAGAGCTGAGTCCTTGAGCTCAATCTGTCTGGATGCAAAATCCTGCTCAGAACACTCCTCCCTCCCTACTCCCCAGCTCATGTAATCTTCAGTGCAGGTAATGAAGGCTAGAGACTCAAGGAACTGACTGCGTGAGAGAGAGCAGGGGCACAGGGCTCTAACCTCCAGCTTTTATGGTTCACTTTTCTCCCCACCCTGCTTCCATCTGAGCTGCTTTCATGGCCATCATCCTCTGGGTCGCTAGGGAGTGGCCTGATCCCTGCTGGTGACTTGGTCCAGCTTTGTCTGCATCCTTTCCTCCCTTCATTCAGCTGAAGTGAGGTTGGACTTCGCCCCAAGGAATCGTATTAAGAAATGCATGGAGAAATAAATCCCAACTAAACAACACAGAAACACAAGACTTGAGGAGATGGATGTGACTGCAGACTGCGGATTCCTTATCTTAATTCCACTGAATTCTGCCACCAATTCGCTTGGCCGGGACTGCTTGCCGGGCTCCCAAAACTTTTGTTTCTTACCCCAGCATCCGCTGGCATGATTTCCCAGAGGGGCTTTCACCAGCTTATTTTTGAGGCTGGTCCCACCTTTGGGTACTTTTAGTTTCATCAGTGACAAGGGCTGAGGCTCACCAGGGACCACGTACTCTCCAGGGAGGACATCACCACCCCTTGATAACGGCCCCCTCCCACCTGCAAGGGATTGGCAGGCCCTGTTCCTTCCACTGTCCAGGATCGAGTAGGATCCTGAATTTATTCTATTCAGCTCATGGGCTGGACCAAGGTCATTGGCATGACCACAACCCAACAGAGGTCAAGGCCTTTTGCTTAAATATGTGTATAAATATATAGTATATATTATAATAATATATAATAAATATATAAATATATTTAATATATATTAAAATATATATTTAGAAAAATAACAGATATATAAATATATATATATATATATATATAATCATGTATAGACCTGAGGTGTTTGTGGCAGAATTCTTATCACTGTAATTTCTTAATCTCAAAACGGCTAATGATCACCCTCATGTAGTCAGAGGACCAGGGCACAATAAGAGATTTTGCCCTCTGGACCTTTGTAGACCCCAATATATAGGAGACACTTGTTTGTGCAAGGAAGAAGCAGAAGGACCCACGCCAGACATTGTTTCTCAGCTTAAAGCTCTGGGGTTGGGGAGGGAACTTTTTTAAAAAAAAATAGCTGAAAGCAAGACGAAGTAAAATTACAACAGTTTGACAGCATCATTTTAATAAGTTTTTTTTTTTTTTTTTCGGTGCAGAGATTCATCAAATCATGGCTTGAAGCAACAGAGAGACGGTAAGGAAGGAAACAAGTGTTGAGACACAGGCAGTCACTGGGGTGGGCGCCTCGGATGTTATTTGGCTGCGAGAGTGGTTCACGCTGTTGATATTCCCAAATGCTTTACCGACTTAAATTAAAAAATGATTATTTAATGTATTCTGTTCCTCTGTCTACTCTTGAGAGAACCACTGTTAACCTTCCTGGTTGGTGGAGTGTTGGATGTGTGTGTCTGTTGGGTCCCCGTCTCCCTCCCCATCACCTGCCACCTGCCTCTCCTATCCCCTGGACCTGGGGTCACACGGTGCCACTTCTCAGGCTGCGGCCAGAGCAGGGGGAGCTCAGTTTTTCTGGGGCGCTTCAGAGAGGAGCAGGGGGCTGCTACAATGCTGGTGGGTAGAGAGGAGTGGCAGCTGCTGGGGCCTCTGGAGAATGCGTGGACATTTTAGAAATCCTTAATTTGTTTTATTTTAATTTTTATTTATTTTTTAAATAGACTTTATTTTTTTAGAGCAGTTTCAGGTTCACAACAGAATTGAGCAGAAAATAGAGAGTCCACACATAGCCCTCCCCACCCACACACATATACTCCCCTACCCTCAACATCCCTTATCAGTGTGGCGTATTTGGTAGAACTGATGAACCAACATGGGCTCATTATTATCAGCCAAAGTCCATAGTTTACATTAGGGTTCACTATTGGTGTTGTACATTCTATGGGCTTTGACAAATGCATAATGACATGTAGCCACCACTACAGTATCCTACAGAATAATTTCATTGCCCTAAAAGTCCTTTGTGCTCCATCTATTCATTCCTCCCTCCCTCTGTCTCCCCCAACCCCTGGAAGCCATGATCTTTCTATTGTTTGTGTAGCTTAATTCATTCAGTTATTAATCACTCCATCTATTTACTCTGCTTCTACCACCTACCAGCCTCCGTGCTGGGTGCTGAGGATGAGGGTGACAAACAGACAGACCTCCTTCCTGTTCCCTAGGGCTCATGCTCTGTCTCTGCCCTGAGCCCTGAGCCCTGAGCCTGGTTCAGGTGGAGCTCTGAAGCAGGTTTGTCTCCAGGTACAAGGCAGCCCCACTGGACCCCCGGACGACTCAGGAACGTCTTGATCACTCTGGTACCTAGTCAGGTGCTCCATTTAGGGAGGAGCTGGGGGTACAGGAGCCCGATGTGGTCCATACCTTGTACTAAGTAGGCGACTGGTCCTGGTAATGCCCGCCTGTCACGTTCCCCTGCTACACAGTCCTGTGAGTTTGGGGTCTCCGGGATTCCAACAACCTGCTTCTCATGGGGAGAAAAATCTGACTTTCTTCTTAGCATCAATGACAGATGGCCCGCAAATCTTGACTACCTTGAGCAACACCAGATAAAAACGATACACACACTTGTGAAGGATTTCAAACTCTGAATTGTCAAATCCTGTCAGCTTTCTACCTCTGCGGTGTCTTGCCCATCCATCAGTTCCTCCCTTCTCGTCTCCACGTCCTCTTTCAGTTCCTCTTTACCTCCTGCCTGAGATGATTGCATCTGCCTTCTTACTAGTTTCTAGTTTCTCTGCCCCCATTCTCTCTGCCTCTGAAATCACCCCACGTAATGCTACCAGATTAATCTTCTGAAAGGGTGCTCAGACCACGTCATTCCCTGGCTCAGAAACATTTTGTGATGTCTTCCCATTGTCTATTAAATTCAGAGGACAGCCTTGGCTTTCTGCGGGGCAGACCCCAGACATCGTGCGGCCCCACCTTCCCCTCCTGCCTTTTCTTTCTCAGTTCACTCTCACACGCCCAGTATTTCGGCCAGATGGGGTACTTGCTGTTCTGGAAGCTTGCCCTGCCCTTGGTTGCTTCTGAAGTCCTCTGGCTGGAACGTTTTTCTCATGGTCTTCACCTGCTGGAACCTTCTAGCCATCCTTCAGGACCCGGCTACAATGGCTTCTCCGTCACAAAGCCTTTCCTGCCCCGTCACAAAAGCCTTTCATTGCTCCCATTTTGAACCTGCATGGCAAGTCTCCTGTTCCTCTCTTATGACAGATGCCAGAGTCAGTGGTGAGTGCCCTCTTTGGAGAGCAAGCTCCTGAGGGCGGCGACTTCCATCAGGCACTCAAAAAATGTCCATGGATTCTGGTGGGTGAGCACCCGGTCCATTTGTGCGTTCCTGGCGTGTAGTGCATCTTGGAGGCGCCTTATTTTGTGGGAAGCTAAAACTGAGATCCCTGAGATCATCTAACAGTGCGATGATAAAGAAATAGAAGTTTCTGTTTGCACCCATGTTCATGATAATCACAGCATGCCGTGTGTGAACCGAAATTGAGCTCAAATCAGCTTAGTTTTTAAAAAGGGACTTACAGGAAGGACATAGGTTTGCATAATTGAAGAGATTTGGAAGGAACCAGGGTAGTTTCCGGGACCTCAGGGCTTGGAATCAACAGCTCTGGGTGTTGGGCAGCACATTGTGGCATGGCATCTTTTTCTCTCTGAGAGACAACTTTAAAAAAGGATGAGAGATGAGTAACAGGAAGGATGAAGGAGTGGGAGGGGCCTGATCTGGGTCACACATGATCATACAAAGTAATTAAGCGGATGCCAAATCTCAGTCCTATTACTTTGGACCCAAACCACAAGGTTTATAGGACAGTCCTCAGAGAGTCCCTCATTGTGTCTTCTGGCTTCTGTGAACAAAGCAGACTCACAAGGGCAGCTGCCTTTGCCTTTTCCAGATGGAGAGGAAAAGAGAGTTTCAGAAGGAAAAGGTAGCAGAGGGCGGGAGCTAGGGATGGCTGGTGCTGATGGTGAGGGTGGAAACAGGGATGGGGTGGGGGAAGGACTAAGCTAAAGGGAAGGTTATAGTTCTAGACTAATTCTGGCCCTAGGCACGGAGCACTGGAAGCCAAGCCTTTTAATTAACAGGAGTTGATAAAAATGTCCTGGTTGCTGGAGCAATTTGATGGCTTGAAAGGGCTAAGAAGAATAACTAAAGAAGCAGGTAATGAGAGATACATGAATCTCTGAGGCTGTGTTGGAGGATGGGAGACATCTGCCTACTAGAGGTAACCTGAATATTTAACGCTGTGAATCTATAAATATTTAACTACATTCAAATATTTAGCTACTGAAATTGCCTTTTTTAAAAAATGAGAAAAATATTTTTTTTTGAATACGGAGCCATTTTTCTCAAGGCACAATGTAGCCTAAACAATTCATT
Source organism: Camelus bactrianus (assembly GCF_048773025.1). Classification (NCBI taxonomy): domain Eukaryota; kingdom Metazoa; phylum Chordata; class Mammalia; order Artiodactyla; family Camelidae; genus Camelus; species Camelus bactrianus. The sequence goes on from NC_133552.1 coordinate 21,480,321, forward strand.
AAAAAAGTCATTTTTGATAACCTCCCATGGATCACAGAATATAGCGCACTGTGTGTTGGGATCCCTTCTGATACACCAATCAGATGGAGTGGAATAAAAGCCTCATCTGGCTATTTTTCACCACACCCAGGATGTCAGAAAGCTTCTCCTGGTGTCTCGACATTTACAAGCCTATCCTTCTCTTGCTCTCACTACGGCAGTCTGGCAAGAAACCCCTCTGGGCAAAATCATGCCCCAACATGGAAAATATATGCACTTAGGGAATGGGTAACAAGAAGAAGTAGAAGGTAATAGCTAAAAATGGGAGATAGGTGCTTGTGAAAGGGGAGGTAGGGAAGGAAAACTGCCAGGATTTTTGGATACAGTCTCAGGCAGATTAATTCTAGGAAAGAGTCTGCATGGAAATGGAGGACACGGAAAACTTAATTCCCTTTGAGCCATCTGCGCCCACATACCACGAGGAAGCCTTTGCACATCCAGGGCTCAGGTTCTACAGTAAAGATTGCTGCTCTCTGCACACTTTGCCTCTGAAATTCTCTGCATCTGAGGGCGTTCCCTTCTCTCTCAACACCAACACAAGTGAGAACAACCTAAATGTTCATTCACAGGGGAGACTGAACAAAATTATGATACCTCCTCACAATGAGGTATCGGGCACAGTTTGAAAAAGAACGAGATTGAAATAGAACAGGAAGGTGTTTACCATGTATGGTTATGCGAAAGAAAAACACGTTGTAAATCAATATGGGTTATAACAACAAATTTTCTTAAAGAATAAAAACAAATAAAAGCAAAGCTTAGAGTGCACAAAACTATTGGTAACATGAATTACCTTTGGAGGGGAGGACTAATGGGGAACATTATGGTTTTTCAATATTTCTGTAATGTTTAATTTCTTTTTTAACAAAAGGCAAAAACTCTGCTTCCTTAGGGCATCTCCCCAGTTACTCCCATCAGCCCCCCAGTCCCTCAGCACACTGCTTGTACCTTTTTAAGCTGTTGTTTACATTTTGGTTGTTTAACATCAATATGATGGTTCTTTCCTCCTGAACCATCAACTCCTTGAACCCAGCATTTGTGCCATTGTTTTTTAGATTTTTAAAAAAGATTTTTATTGAAGTATAGTTGATTTACAATGTTGTGTTAGTTTAGGTGATCCTGTTATATGCCTACACACACACACACACACATATATTTATATATATACATATATATATATATTCTTTTTCAGATTATTTTCCATTGTAGGTTATTACAAGACATTGAATATAGCTCCCTGTGCTATACAGTAGGTCCTTGTTGTTTACCCATTTTATATATAATAGTATGTGTATGTTAATCCCAAACTCCTAATTTATCCCTACCTAACCCTTTTCCCTTTGGTAACTATAGTTTGTTTTTTCTCTGTCTGAAAGTCTATTTCGGGTCTGTAAATAAGTTCATTTGTATCATTGTGTCATTCATTTTTGTATGAGGTTGAAACACATTAAATAACCGACATCTGACTTTTTTTGCCCACAGAAACAGCAGATCCGCAGCTTCTACTCTGTTCTCTCCTCACCCCTCAGCATGGCCCCAGGCTCTTGGATGAACTGAGTGAATTGACTTGCCAGGTAATTTACACTCACATTTTGTAAATACAATTCAGGTGTGTGTATAATTGGACAATTATTGATATATCTGTGCAGGGAGGAAACAGAACTTAGGATGAATCCTAGGAGCAGTAAAGCCTCTGAATGTGAAGAAAAAATGGGCAAACCTCTAGTTCTTTCTGGTTCTTGATTTCTTTTTAAGACTTGTCAGCTAAAGAGAGTGAGGAGGCTTGAACCAAGGCCAGTGTAATTTTTTCCACCCAGAGCAAGCCTTCAGGCTGCCTAACTGTGAAGTTGAACGTTGACAGTGGTGTTGGATGGGCTGACTGTTTATAAGTGTGTTTCTTTAAAGGCAGCCCATTTGTCTGGAGGGATTGACCAAGTTTCTTTGTTAAGAATCTGTCCTTCTTCCTTCTTTTCTTTGATACAAACAGTTATGATATTAGACCTGAGGGAGTGATCTCTGACCTCAGATTTTCCACAGTCTCAGATAAGAGTTCTTTTTTTGAACACAAGTAAATAGTTCAGGTGGACAGGTTGCTACTGGAAAAAAAAAAATCAAATAATGCAAACTTGGGAACCTAGGTGAGAACTCTGTTTCAAAGGATGAGATTGCTTGCTTTCTCCAGGCACCTTTGGGAGGAAAGCCTGAGAAACAGACATCCATGCATCGGAGGGACAACGGGGACCAGGAGCGCAGGGCCCATCTCTGAGATTTCCCAGCTGTTCAGCCTGGATGGAGTCCGTCTCTCCACTGGCCCTCGCAGGAGGCCAGGCTTGCCTAGCATGTGAGAAGAGGGTCAACGCTTAGGACCAGATGGTAACTCAGCTCTGAACAGGCATCGTAAGTTATTTTTAAGTAACTTAAAAATCAGAATACGTTAGAACATTAGAATCAGATGGGATCAGAGAAGATGTCCAGTTTCCCAGAGTTCTGTAGGATAATTTTAGGTGCTCAGAAATAAGGAAGGAGGTGTTCTATGGCAAAGTAAATTTGGGAAATGCTGAATGTCACAGAGTCTGCTGGTGCCCGGCTGGTTTTAGCACAACAGACTGACTCCCAGCAGTCTTGAAACTGTAACTGGTGAGAGTTGGTCTATAAACATCTCAACAATCTCGCCCCTCAGGTAGGGTAACTGAGACGTTATATCAAGTCCAAGCTGATTCTGCTCGTAGCACGACAGGCCAATAAATTAGGAGACGAGGTGTTGGGGTAAGGAATAATGACTTTATTCTGAAAGCTGGCAGACCGAGAAGATGGGGGACTAATGTCCTGGAGAACCATCTTCCCCAAGTCAGAATTCAGACTTCTTTTACACTATAAAGGGGAGAGGGTGTGGTTGGTTGTTGCAAACATCTTGGGATCAGAATCCTTTGTTCTTGCAGCTGTTCACATAGGTCAGATCACAATGTTCAGGTAAATCTCCAACAAGACAAATGTTATTCTCTGTTCTGCAACTTTTTATCTTTATATGAATGGAAAAGTATTATACCTCTAAAGGTCAGAGCCTTGAGAATGGTCTAGCCTGTATATTTCAGGCTATAAGCACCATTCTTTTACAGAAGGCGTAGAACCAGCATGACTAAGCACAGGAAACAGCACAGGGTGAGAGCTAAAGGAACAGATGTCATATGGAGCCAGATTTGTTCTTCCCTATTACAATGTGTGCTCTACATTGGCTCTTGCAATTTCCCCAGTGGGACTGAGGTCCAGTTGCCCCCAGTAGCAGCTAGCTTAATAATGCATCCTTCAAGCCTGCCATCCCTTCCCTGTCTTACTTCTCAATTTCCTAAGTTTGTTTCCCTTCACTTCCCAAACCAACTACTTGCACTCAAATCCTTATCTCAGCATCTGCTTTGGGAGCTCAAAGTAGCCCAAAGTAAAATAGCTGGGTAAAGGAAAAATGAACAGATTTCTTTACTACAGTACTTTCCAGAGCCTTTAACATGCTAATTTTTTTGTGTGACTATCCAAGAGGAAGATTCAGTCTGCAGCATTTCCCAAATATTTGACTACAAAACCATATTTTCCCCCTACAGATATCTCTTGAGACCAGTATTTCAAGCAAAATATTTTGGAAGACCATCTCTGCATTTTACTGATGAGAATGTCTTCAACCTCTACATTTTACCGATAAGAGGACTAATCCCAGGAAAGTCAAGGATTCCTCTCAAGCATCACAGCCAGCAATGGCAGAATTACGCGTAGAATCTAAGTTTCCTCTTCTCTCTTCACTACCCAATTTTGCATCTGTGCATCATTCCCCAACAGCACAGAACCAGAGCTCTGAGGTTAAGACCGTGGAGTTGGGAGTTAGGTCGCAGGATTCCATCTGGTTCCATCACCAGCTAGCTGCGTCTCTCTGCTTCATTTACAGTAATCTTTCATCTTACTTTCTTCATATATGAAACCAGGGAGTTAAGTTGGCTGACTTTTTTCCCCCTGTGGTAAAAATACATACAACATAAAATTTACTATTTTAACTACTTTTAGTTGTACAGTTCAGTGGCATTAAGTACATTCACATTGTTGTGTAACTGTCATCATCATCCATTTCCACAAGTTTTCCATCTTCCTAAACTGAAACTCTGTACCCATGAAATACTAACTTCACACTCCCCCATGTCTCTAGCCCTTGGAAAATACCATCTTACTTTTTTGTCTCTATGCATTTGACTACTCTGTGTACCTCATATAAGTGAAATCATACTTTATTTTTTGCCTTTTTGTGACTGGTTTATTTCACTTAGCATAATGTCCTCAAGGTTCACCCATGTCATAGCATATTGCAGGCTTTCCTTCCTTTTTGAGGCTGAATAATATGCTGCTGAATTTGATTTGCCTGTATTTTGTGAGGATTATTGCATCAATGTTCACAAGGGATATTGGCCTATAGTTTTCTATTTTTTTCTGTAGGGTCTTTGCTTTCTGGTATCAGGTTAATGCTGGCCTCATAGAACGAGTTAAGAAGTATATTCCTTTCTTCAATTATTTGGGGAAAAATTTGAGAAGAATTCGTGTTTATTCTTGTTTAAATATTTGCTAGACTTTTTCAGTGAAGCCATGGGGTACAGTTGACTCCCCAAGTGGACCCCCAATGTCTAGTTTTCAACAAAAAAAATCATATATACATGGCTCATTCAGAGGGAAAAAATCAACAGAAATTGTTCCTGAAACAGACTTGATGACAGATCTACTAAACAAAAATGTTAAAAAAATTGTTAGTTAAAGTAATTGTTAGTCATTGGTTGATACATTTCTTTAAATGTATCAGCCTATTAAATTATGTAGAAAACAAAAAGTGTAGTTACAAACCTTTGTTAACAGAGTTTGAGTTACTCTCTAGTGTCCTTTCATTTCACCTTGCAAGACTCCCTTGAACATTTCTTGCAGGATAGTTTTAGTGGTAAATGCACTCTCTCAGCTTTTGTTTATCTGAGAATGTCTTAATTTCTCCTTTACTTTTGAAGAACAGTTTTGCTTGATATAGGATTCTTGATTGACAATTTTAAAATTTCTTTTTGCACTTTGAATATATCAGCCTACAGTCTTCTCAGTTGCAAAGTTTCTGATAAGAAATCTGCTGATAATTCTATAGAGGAGCCTTTGTTTGTAATGATTTGCTTTTCACTTGCTGCTTTCAAGATTCTCTCATTGTTTTTGAAAGTTTGATTTTGTGTTTCAATGTGGGTTTCTTTGAGCTCATCTTACTGGGAGTTCATTGAGCTTGTTGGTTTATATTCAAGTCTTTCATCAAATTTGGGAAATTTTCTGTTGTTATTTCTTCACATATTTTCTCTGCCCCTTTCTCTTTTCTCCTTCTGGAACTTCTACAATGTGTATATTGTACAAACTGTGTATATCTGCTTGCTGATATTCAACTTGTCCCTTAGGCTCTGTTCACTTTTCTTCAATCTTTTTTCTTTATGTTCCTCAGCCTCGTGTCCAAACTTAAGTTTGCTAGTTTTTCTGCCCCCTTAGATCTGCCTTTGAATAGCTCTAGTGAATTTTTCATTTTAATTATTGAGTTATTCAGCTTCAGAATTTCTTTTTGGTTTCTTTTTAGGTTTTTATTTATTTTCTGATATTTCTAGTTTATTCATACATCTTTTTTATTTTTATTTTTATTTTTTTACTTTCTTCACAATCTGCCATTAGTTTTTTGAGCATTTTAAAGGCAACATTTAACATCTTTGTTTAGCAGATCTGTCATCAAGTCTGTTTCAGGAAAATTTCTGTTGAATTTTTTCTCTCTCAATGAGCCATATATTTGTGTTTCTTTGCATTTATTGTGATTTTTTTTCCCTGAAAACTGGACATTTGACCCTAATAATGTGGTAAGTCTAGAAATCAAATTCTCCCCTTTCCCCAGAGTTTGTTGTTCTTTGTTACTGTTTTTTGTGTTATTGCGGCTGTCTCTGTGTGAAGAATCAGCCTGAAGTGTAAAGTAAAGGCCTTTCAGGTCTTTTCTGACTGTTCTCTGGAGTTACTTTCTAATTTTCCCCATATGTGAGTTTGTTTTTGAACAATCTAGTGTTGAATGACCTGCTCCCAAACAGGGAAAAAGAGAGAAATGAGGGAGGTGGGGGTAGAGTGTTGGCCCTTTAAATTCCCTGTTCTCTTTAGTTGGATGGGGAGGGGCTTACAACAGTGGAAGGAGGTGCAACAACAAAGGCTGCCTGTCTCTTTATCTGCACCTCTGTGATCAGAAGCAGCAGTGAGCAGAGCACAGATCTCTGATATTTGGAGGACAGGGTCCTATTTGTGCACTCTGACACCAGCAAGCTGTGCCCAAGCTGCTCCAGAAACACATGCACAGCTGTCTGCAGCAGGAGGTTGAAGGATAGGTAGCTGCTACTATGTTAAAAGCTGAAATGGACTGAAATGAACTGCGATTTACCATCCAAGTCTGCCCCTGGAAGCTGCAAGCCTTCAATAGATGCCAGAGTTCCAAAACAGTTATATCAGGTAGATTCTGCCAGTGCAGTTGCTGTCCAGGTGAAGAGACAAATTCCTGGTGACTCTTACCTCGCCATTTTCCTAGCATCCTCTCTCTGTGTTTCATTTTTTGAGGAACTGCCATATGTTTTCCATAGAGGCTGCACCATTTTACATTCCTGAGAGCAAAGCTCAAGAGTTCCAATTCCCCACATCCTTGCTGATATTTGATATTTTCTCCTTTTTTGGTAACACATATCCTAATACATGTGAAGTGGTGTTTCGTTGTGGTTTTGATTTGCATTTTCCGAATGATTAGTCATGTTCAATATATTTTCACGGCTTATTGGCCATCTATATGTCGTTTTCGGAGAAATGTCTGTTCAAGTTTTGCCCATTTTAAAATTTGTTGTTGTTGAGTTGCAGGAGTTATTTATATACTCTGGATATTAAACAGTCTTCTCTGACTTTTTTAAAGGTTCCTTCCTGTCTTAACATTTATACATCTTAAAACCACATTAAAACCACACCTACTGTTAACTCAATAAACCTGACGTCCTATCATCGATACCTTAGAAACTGGCTGCTCAAAACGGGGTCCCAGGCTGGTAGCGTCAGCATCACCTGGGAACTTGTTAAAAATGCAGAATCTCTGGCCTCATTCTAGATCTTCTGAGTCAGAATCTGCATTTGGGGTCCCCAGGGGATTCATACAACAGCAAATCTTGAGAAGTGCTGCTCTAGAATGCAGTGTAGCTGTGTAAGACGAAATCAGGTATTTATACTTTTCAGTTTTTGATTCCAGAATGATCCCATCCCAGCATTCTTGCTCTTTCTACTATGGAAAACCGAGACTAAACCATATGGTTCCGATGGTAAGGTCACAAGTATGTGGCCCTTCTTAACCCTGACACGCTGAGATACGTGTTTTTCTTCAGGGTTGAATCAGATCAATCCATATGTCTACATCTTTCTCTATATATTCCTCTTCTTTCCCTTTCTCCCTGCTCCAAAAATAAATGTAGCCAGTGGCTGTACCTTCTGTTTCTTTCCAGAAAAAAAAAAAAAAAAGGAACAGATCCCACACTGGTTTTCAGAGGCCCATCTGACACTGTATTTTATTTCTTAGCTGCTCCGTATAAATTGCTTGTTGGCAATTCTCTTCTCAACCTCCAACTGGGGCTTTGTGCCGCAGAGGTGGTTATTATTGCAGCAAGTTAGTGACATCAATCCATCCCTCTCCCGTGGAATTGTATGCCTTTAATGAGAACGCTCCCTGAGTGTCCACTTCTGAGCTGCTGGGGAGAGGGCAGTAGCCAAGGGTGAGACCTCTGCACAAGGAACCTTTGAGTCAGTGAAACTCTTCCCTGACACCTGTATCCCACACACTTCACCTGACACATTTCATTAGCCTTGAAAAATATGTTTGGCTCAGGTAGATTTCTGGAAATGACAGTAATGAACACAATATCCATCTTAAGAGACACATTCACCTTGAACATGAGCTGGCTGCTTCTTGTGTTTCCTTGTGGTGAATCTTGTTTTTAATGGCTTACTGAACTCCCACTTACTCAGTTTAAGTTGTCTTTTAGTGATGTGAGCATTATCTTTGTTTATACTTATTGCTATCACATATAGCACACAGGTGGTAGGACCTTGAAACTAAAATACGCAGCTAGCTCCTCACTATTCCTCAGCAGGAGTAAATCCAAAAGGAAGGAGGTGGGAGGGAGGCGTCTCTATGTAAACTGATACTCAATGTGAGTCAAAACCTCAGTCCATTCCCTTATCATGCCTCTCACAAAGTGGCTGCAGGAAGGGTTTTCTCAGGAGAACGATGGTATATGCACTGGATGCTGTGTTTGACAGGCCGGCATCCACTCCTCCCCCTGATTAGTCTAAGCCCATTACATTGATCCTATTCCCCTGCTAGTGATTGGTTCTGGAATGGCATGTGATGAAGTGAGGCCTGCGGTGATGTCTGGGGTGAGAATATTCAAGGAGAGGTTTCCTTGTTCTGTGGAAAGCTGGTTCCACTTTCTCCCTTTGACCTTGTCGTGTCTGGAGAAGATGGCTGGAAGTCCTGCCACCACATTGCTATGAGCCTGAGGAGGAAGATGCGACGGAGAAAAGCAGAGCAGAGGGGCGGGACCTTGATGACCTTGCGGGGCTTCTAGATCAGCAAACCATGAGACTCTGACCTGTGGTCTCTATTTTGTGAGACAGTAATTTCCTCATTGTTTAAGTCAGCTTCAGTCAATCTTCTGTTTCCTGCAGCCAAACACATTCTGATAGATACAGAGGGGGCAATATGGACAGTGAGCCAATATTTCAGAGTTTTGGGGTTTTTTACTTTGCAGTGTTGTGGGTTCATGGAATGAAACGGATTCCTATTCCAAACTGTACAAACACATTCCAATGCTGAATATAAATTAAATATAACTTTTAATCTGCACTTACATTTAAACTACCTACCCGAGGACTTTCTTTCCTTCACTAACACAGATAATCAGGAGCTGGCTATTTAATTTCCACTGAACTATGCACCCTTTAGGTATGTAATAGGGAAGAACAAATCTGGCTCCATATTACATCTGTTCCTCTGATCTAACCCTGTGCTCTGTTGTCTGTGCTTAGCCACTCCTGTTCTGCACCTTTTGTGAAAGAATGTTGCCTATAGCCTGAAATATACAATATAGACCATTCTCAAGGCTCTGACCTTTAAGGGTATAACATTTTCCCATTCATATAGAGATAAAAGTTGCAGAATAGAAAATAACCTTTGTCTTGTTGGAGGTTTACAGGGACACCATGACCTGACCCACATGGACAGCTGCAAGAACAAAAGATTCTGACCCCAGGAAGTTTACAACAAACAACCACACCCCCTCCCATTTTTAGTATAAAAGGAACCTAAATTTTGACTTGGAGAAAATAGTTTTCTAAGGCATTAGTCCCCCATCATCTAGGTCTGCTGGCTTTCCGAGTAAAGTCATTATGCCTTGCCCCAACACTTCGTCTCCCAATTTTGTTGGCCTGTGGCCGAACACAATGAGTTTGGACTCGTTAACAGGTGTAGAAGGGTCACTATGAGTCCAGTATCTCTTGTTCCAGTCTCTTCTGTTTGAGCTTGGCTATGGGTCCTTCCAGGCACGGCTCTAACCAGACTTAAGGATCACAATATTCACAACATATGTTTCAATTCCATTAATTTGGGGACAGGATAAAATCGATTTATAAAAGGAAGTTTAAAATTACATTTAAAATTTAAATTACATTTAAGCTAACATTTCAAGTTAAATGTTAGTTATTTTCTGAAGAGTTGGTTCATGCATATGGTACACAGTTCAAAGGCAGTGAAAAGGAAGTCTCTCTTACCTCAGGCTCCAGCCACCAAGTTCCCCTTCCTCGAGGCAATCACTGTTACTGGTTATGAAAGGAAACCTATCTTTCTAATCCATTCAGGCCTCGGTTCAGTCCAGGACAGGAGCCCTGCTGATACAAACGCTACTCTGGAAAGTTGGACAGAGCCCTAGACTTGCTAAGATTGTGATCAGGTCTTGACCTTGAGAGAACAGCTGAGCTCCTGACCTTGGTGATGTCATCTGGGCTTCTTTTATGGAACGGGGCTAAGAATGCCTACTCTTCTTGTGTGCTTAATTAAACTTCAGATGAGATACCATAGTCAGTGTTCTCTGGAAAGATTAAAAGGCAACAGCAGTTGAGTGCAGACAAATGAAAACAGTTTACCCCACTGGGATCCAAAAATGAGATAAATCATCTATTTAAAATTCTGTTTAATGCTTCAATAATGTCTGCATGAACTTAAAATATAAATGTAAAAATAAAGGATTATGAAACCTACTGTCAACATGTTCTAACTAGATGATTAGTGAACTCTTTTAGACCCCTTCTTAGGTACAGGAAGCTTTAGGATTTGGGTAGGATTTTTAATTGGGTTTTGGTTTTTTCTTTTGGTTTATTTTTGTTTTGTTTTGTTTTGTTTTCCATTCTGGGCGTTAAGTACTTTTGCAGGCCCCTCACCACAGGGCCTGGTTTGTATAGTAGCTGGGTGGTGGCCGTGTCCTGGAATAGCATGGTGGCCGTGGTGGGTTTCCTGAGGGTAGGACTTGAGAATACCCTTCTCCGTGTGTCTACAGTGCACGTATATGCCTGGGCAGTGGGGGTGACAGGTACCACTGGGGAACAGGGTGGTAGCATCCTGACTCCCCATGCTGGCTGGAATTCTTATAGAAGGTGGGAACCATCACTGGGGAGGAATTACAACTGGCTTCCGTTTCAACTGGAGGCTGTTAGGGATATTCTGAGCTGCAGGCAGAACTGAGCGGGGCTGTGTAGAGAAGAGGCCAGGGCTGCACTTGGTTGGGGAAACGAGGGTTGACTGGTAGGGAAAAAGCCAGCATTGTGCAGGCTGACTGCAGCTGCGGGAGGCCCACGACTGGAATGCGGACCCCGGGAGAGGTGTGCTGTGTTTATCCTGGCGGCTCCCTGGCAAATCCGTGCTGAGCTGAGGCCGCGGTACTGTCAGGTATGAAAGGACGCTTCTCCTCCGCCCGGGCGCCCCCTCAGCCTCCGGGCCTTTGCGGTTCATCTGTTGAGACTTCGAGTCCGACAGAGACACTGTCCCTTTGTGGACGGCTGCAGTGGCCCAGAGAGACTCTGATTCATTTTCTTTTTCTGAAAACGCCAGCTACTGCCTGGGGATTGGGCCAAGGTTTCGTGGTCGCCATGGCAACAGCACCTTCTCTTACCTGAGAAGGGCTCCTTTTCCTCCGAAGTGGCGCGGCGCTTGCCAGCCCTGCCCCCCAGCCCAGGTCGCTGTGGGCACAGACGGTCATTTCTGGAACGTGCTGCCGTGGGTGGCCTGCCACAGTTCCCGTTGTCAGTGTCACTCTTGCTGCGTCTCGTTGTCCCCTGCCCAGGTCCAACCCGAACACAGTATTTGTGAGTTGGGCAAAATTGGGCTTTGGCTGTTTACCACCACCCCATGCCCCATCTTCACATCTTTCCTTTTCCAGTTAAAGTCAAGTCAGCAAACTCCGACTAAAGCGCCAGAGTGTAGCGATTTGGCTCAAGGCTCCGTGTTCATATTTTAAAGCTTGAATTGCACTGTCAGCATTCAACAAGTATATGTCCTCAGGTAAAGGTCTGAGACCCTCAGTTTTCTTATCTGTAAAATGGGATAATAACAGTACTTTCCTCATAGGGCTTTAGGGAGGATAAATCGGGACCCTGTGTGCAAAGTTCTTTGCACAGTGCCTGGCACGTAGTAAGAACTCACAAGTAAGCTATTAGTTATTATTGTGATGTGTCAGAAGTTGTGCATGGGTCTCTTGGGATGAAACAGTGCAAAGGCAACTGGCAGAAAGAGCTCCCTGCAGCCACAGGGCACAGCCCGACCCAACCTCAGGGCGGGCACGCACACCCAGCTCCGTCCACACTCGCCCTGGTTTCTAACCTGTTTCTGGGGGCTGGGTCATCAGTTGCTCTCCACAGTTTACATGCACCTGTGGTGGCTTGGCCTGACGTTGGTAACTGTGGCTCTTTCCAGAATCCATCCTGATATCTTTTTTTTTTTTTTTTTTTCCCTCCCTGATTCAGATTCACTGTTGGCAAGATCCGGCCTCCACAGCTGAGCTTCTATTGCTCATGCTGTTGGACGTGCCTATAAATAAGGTTCTTGTTCTGGGCTTATATGGCCAGCTCAGCATCTCTTCAGACAAGTCTTGCTGACTCTCTCTGTCATATCACCCGTTCCCAGTGGGCAGGTTGGAGGTGCTCACGCCAGTGTGTCTGCTGTCTCAGCAGAGAGCTCAAGAACGGCCCCATTCCTCCCCCAGCCCAAGGCAGAGCCCTCCCAGCACCCCGGTCCTGGCCCCTCATTTCCTGGTGAAATTTCCTGTGTTGTTTTGGATGCACTTACAGAGCTCCCATTCTTCCTCATCCAAAAGGCTGCCTTGGATTCAACCTGGGTGAGAACCCAATCTCATTTGACAGACACCTGATGGACCAGGTGGGGAGATGAGCCAGTCCTGGTAGCAGAAACACAGTCCTCTGTCAAGCCCCAAGTTTCATTCAAACAGCGGCACAATAATCTGCTCTCATTTGGGTCCTAGTATCTTACATAGACCTATGTTATAAATAGGGGACACTTGTAGCTATTAAATGCTTGCAATGTGGCTAGTCTCAACTGAACAGCGCTTTCCATATAAAAAACACACTGTATCTTGAAGGCTTCATGCAAAAAGTAGATGATCTAATTCATATTTTATATCGATTACACATTGAGATGATAATATTTTGGATATATTGGGTTAAATAAAATATATTATGAAATGATTTTACCTGTTTATTTTTACTTTTTAAAAAATATGGTTACTAGAAAAATTCAAATTACGCGTGTCTTGCATGTAATACTGTTTTTCTACGGAGGAGTGCCGTTCTAGAGTGTAGTTTCCCTGCAATAAGTTAAGGATCAAGGAAAATATATATTACTCTAGGTATTTTAATCAGAAAGGGATTTAAACACAGGGGATTAGAGGCTTACAAAGCCAAGTCTGGAGGGGCGAATCACCAGCAGGGGTGCGGGTATGGGGGATGGGTTTTCTTGACTTTCAGATTCACTGCTGGCCTTCAGAGAGTCTGGAAGAACTGCTCAGGGCAGAGGTCAGAAAAATGCAAGAAAATGCTGCTAATGGTCCTAATGGTTAGCAGATGGAGGGACCCCTAAATTAGGAAGCCCACCAAAGTGTGGGTTCTTGCCGCCAGCTGTGAAAGAATTCGCACAGCAGAGGTAGAGGGGCAAAGTGAATGGCTGCTTTATTGCTCAGAAGGGGAAATGGAAGGAAAGTGCTCAAGAAGGGAGAAGGGAAGAAAAGCACTAGTGTGAGGAAGAGCTGTCAGCCAAGATGGGCGGTAGGGACAGCTCCAGCCCAGGTCAGGCCACATAGACTTTTATGAGAGGCTTCCACCATCATGTCCTCATTCAGGGTGTGGTGGAGCCGGTCAGTCCTTGTTCAAGTTTTTCAGTCCTGGTGTGGGCTTTTCCGGTGGTTGTCATGGCAACTGTCAACTGTCATGGTGCTGGTAGGTGTGCCATTTAGCATGTTAATGTATTACAATGAGCATATAGTGAGGCTCAAGTCCACTAAAAGTCAAACCCTCCACCGTCTTGGACTGAGTGGGTTTTCGCCAGTTCTGGTTTCTTCTCTGCAGTTGCCTCCTCAGACTTAGATAAGAGTAATTGGTTTCTATTTTGAGGGAGGGGCAGGGGTAAGATCCTGGGGGCAACAGCCTTAGGAACAAAAAGGAAAGCTGCTTTTAACCAGAATGCCTGCAATCTGGTGGACCAAGCATCCCCCTCAAAAAACCATCTCTAAAGATTCTGCTCAGCCATGAAAGTTTTAAAGGGAAATAGGGGAGTAATCTCAGTTAACTGTTGAGGTTGCTGGTCAGAGTCGTTGCCATCCCCCAATGGCTGCAGGCCTGTCTTAATCAACTGCTCTTCTGTGACTCACGGAGGCCTGGGAGACTTCAGCTTTTCTATAAACGAGGCAGGGGAGGGGGTACAGGGTCCTGCTCCCTTTCAGTTCCAGCTGCTCCACAACACCTAGCTAAATGATTGGTGATGAAATAGGAGGGAAGGGGGCAGGGCACAACAACTGAAGGAATGACACAGTAACTGAGGACAGAACAAACTGGTTAGAACCAAGATGGCAGAAGATTTGACTTCCAGTAGACCTTGAGCTTCACAGCACACCCACAGTTGCCATGACAGTACCTAGGCTGACCATAAAAGGCCAAAAAGTGAACAGGGCTTGATTCCTGGAAATCCCTGCCCCTTTTCCAGAGTAGTTGGAATAATCCTACTCATTAACATATGAAATTACCAAGCACATAAAACCTAACAACTCTGCACCTTGAAGACTCTCTCTCTCTCTCTCTCTCTCAACTTCTGAGATGGCCCGCACTCTATCTCTAGAGTGTGCATCTCCCTAAATATCCTTGCTTTCACTTTACCATGCCTTGCTCTTGAATTCTCTCCTGCGCGAGGCAAGAACCTATTCTCCCCCAACAGTAAGAGTTTCACTGATTGCTGCAAATACTTACATCTGACAAAGCCCATTGTGTCCACTACTGGTGCTGGAGGAAGAATAAGAGGTCCTCTCTCACCTCCCTTCTGCCTCCCAAATCTCATGCACACACTCCTTGTTGGCAGAATGCAAATCACATCCAGGATCCTGGATGCCATGGAGTGCCCAACCTTCCAACACCATGATATACAGGAGAAACAGAAAGAGATGTATACATTGTTCAAAATAAACAGACCAAACCAAACCAAACCAAACCAAGCCAAAATACCCTTACGTTTGGCACAATCCTCTAGGAGACTCATATTCACCTTGGAGTCTAGCATAGTGTCTGGCACACAAGAGGTGTTCAATGAATATTGGAAAAACTATTTGTGTGTGTGTACACTTACACTGGTTCAAGTATTTTCCTATTGTAGATAATGCTGCAATGGACGTTTGCCTGTATGACTCTTCCTGTTTTAATTGATGTATTTTCTAGGGTTAGACATTTAGGAGCGGCTTTGCTGAGAACTGATGTTTAGATTTGTCATGTTGCTTTCCAAAGTTGCACCAATCTATAGTCATACAAATATTATATATACAAGACTTCTATATAGAGGATGGCTTTTCATGGTGATGTCACCCACCCTGTGCATTATCAGTTTGCTTATATTTGCTCTAATTTAGGGTACATAGGGTGAGCCCAGTTTTTTTGGCTTGGGAACTGGTGAGACATTTAACAAAAGGGTTACAGATGGGGTTGATTGACTCAGAAGCAGAGTCACAATGTCTCTTATCATTGAAGGCCTCTAGCTGCCAAGACTTTGTCCAGTTTAAGCCTTCCCCACTGTTTCATGTGTTCTCCTTTTAAGAAAGTAATGAAAAGGGGTGGCAAACTTTGAATCACTGAATTCTTCCCTGCTCCCAGTGAGAGTTAAGGATAATTACACAGACACTTAATGTTTGTCTCAGAGAAGGAAATATTAAATGGTACTAGCTAAATGAGCCTTTCATTTTCTCCCCTGAATCTTGCTGGGCTTCATGATGGAGACCCACATGGTAATGGCTTATGTGTTTATGAATTATATTTTAAGAACAAATACATTCCTATTTCTCTGCAAGGGGAAGATGATCTAAAAGATACAACGACGATGCAGAATCAGACCAGAGAAGGGTCTGGGTTTTTTTTTTTTTTTAACCTGTAAAGGGAGATAAGTAACAGGATACCTCAGAGGGTTGTTGTGTGGCTCAAATAATTTAATGCACAGAAAGTGCTTATCAGTGTGTCTGACACATAGCAAGCGCTTGGTAAATGGTGGCTGTTATTGGGACAGGTAAGTGTCCATGTGTGTTCCTTAACCTAAGCCTGATGCTGTCAGCCACTTGCACCCTTTTTAAATTTTTAATGATCAGTAGCCAAATGAAGAGGTTGTTGGCATGTAGCTGGGAAATACAATTATCTGTAAAAGGCCGCGTTGGAGTTTGTGAGCAGGAAGACATGTGCAAGGTGCCTAGAGTTACAATGCATTAAGTCAAAGAATGGCTAAGTCGGGGGAAGGTAGAGCACATGCTTAACATGCATGAGGTCCTGGGTTCGATCCCCAGTATCTCCGTTAAATTAAAATAAATAAATAAACAAACAAACCTAACTACTCCCCCCCCCCAAAAAAAACCCCAACAATAAATAAATAAATAAAGGCTGGGCTCGCAAGGGTTTTTGCCATATTTTATGATAATCATTTTATAGATGAGGAGATGGAGGCCCATGAAAAGGAAGTGAAAGACCCCAGATATTTTAGCCAGTCAGTGGCCGACCTCAGAGTAGACGCTGACAGCATCTTGCCTGTTCCACCAGGGCACCGCACCCAACAGCGGGCCAACGTCATGAGGATCCGCCGGTGGGGGTGGTGGAGAGACACACGGCCCGGCCCCTGGTATTGTCCCTTTAGGCCAAAAGGGGGAAGAGATGCTGTTTTGCTTGAGATCCAGTTTCCCTGGAGCAGTGTTTCCCAGTCTTTTTGAGAGAGAGAGGAATACTTTCTAACATCAATAAATCTCAGAGACCTCCCCTACTTCCAGTATGACATAGAAGCTGTAGACTCTCTCTCTCTCTCTCTTTCTCTCTCTCTCTCTATATATATATACATAGATAATCCAAAGTTAGAGAAGATAGACAGTCTTAGTAGCTCCTGTAAACATACTAGCACTTTGCAAAGGAGATGTTCATGCATTTGAAAAGTGGTTGGACTTATATTATTTATTCACCCACAAATAATGATTGGATCGCATTTAGATTCGTGTACATTTTGCAATAGCGCCACCACCTTACTAGATGACTTTCAAGTCTTTGCCCTGGGGGGCTGCTGTTTTCCTTTATTTTCTGAGAGTTCCAAAAGGAATATAGTAATATAGGGATAACGTAACAAAAATAAAAAGCAGCAGGCTAAAACATCCTGGTCCCATCTCTCAAATGGTCCAAAGCTAAGCTCTCAGCTACAAGGAATGAGGCTTGAATAAGAAAAAAAAGAAAAAAGAAAAAAAAAACCCCACACAAAGCTCTTTCTTGTTCTTTCATATAAATGCGATGGTAAATTGATATCCAAGTGGGAACGTTGGCCCCAACATTCTGAAAGCCTAAGTATTTGGGGGCAGTTATGGTTCATTAACTGCGATGAAAAACAGAGTGACAGTCAGAGCCGAAGCTTCAGCAGCCAGACTCAAAGGTTTTCTGAGATTAGAAAACATGCATATGACAGAAAGAGATTCAAGAGGTAAAATTCTGACTCGGTTTTGCCTACCCGAGGGCGGAGCTGGGAAATGTGGGAAGAGAAAGAGTTTCTGGGAGATGGTTCTGAAGGGCAGAGACCTTTGCCTATTTAGAGCAGTTTGGGGGCTGCTCTGGGTTGGAGCAAAAGGAGGGGCGTTAGAGGCGGGGCTCCCACCGCTGCTCTCCCCAGGGGTCTCCATGGCAACGTCTTGAGAGAAGATTGCTGGAGGGACTTTTGGCGATGGTGGCCCAGGTGCCAGGTGATTCCTCTCCACTAAACAAGCATAAAACTGGAAAAATTGTCCAGAAAAACCATTTCGAAGCACTGTAAAGTGACCAAAGGCAGACAACAAACTGAGAAGCTTTTATTCTTGAAAAAGTGCTGGAGTTTAGGGGAAGCACAGCAGGAGTCTGTGGCCACCTGGCCTGGAGCTGCTTCCTTGCCCTTCCGCCGGCTAGACTGGCCAGAACTGCCCTTGTAAAAGTGAAGGGCTGCCCATGAAAATGTGCAACTTTGCTTCCAGAAAGGACAGACTCCGTTTGGGGTGTGTGTGTGTGTGTGTGTGTGAACCTGTGTTTTTGCTGGCCAAAAGTGGAGGACTCCACTGGGAACAAAAAAAGAAAATCAATTTTGCTAGCCTGAGATTTCATTTTTGGTTGGAGCGAGCAGTGGGCCTGCCAGAAATTTAATGGGGGAATATCCTGGAAAAGAAAGAGTGCTACAGAGAGGCTGAGAGAAATTCTCCATGTGTTCCTGGAAATTACGTGTGCATGGGGAGACCCAAAAGAGGGGACACTGACAACCAAAGAGAATTGAGACCTGGCTGCAACTTTCAATGTGTTCCTCAGCCCCACACAGATCAGTAGACGGATGGAGACCTGGCCAGGGGACTCCTGTTCTGGCTCTCAGCCCACTGCCCCATGCATCTGAGACACTGGAGAATCTTGAGGCCATGAAGTGATACTGGCTGTCAGTTTAGCTACCTGTTGTCTTGGGCGGTTTCACAGTGGTGCTGTTGAGGTAGAAAGATCACGGGTTTGGGTCAGGCAGAACGGGGTCTATCTCTTACTATTTGTGTGAATTTGGGTGAGTTATACAGCCTCATTGTATCTTATTCAATCCTTAGAAAATTCCAGTAAAGCAGGCATCTTACTACTCTCCCCATGTTCTAGGATGCGATGATACGGAGAGTTTTTTAGATCTGTAAACAAATGTATATATACATATGTATGTATGTATATGTATATATGTGTGTATATATATGTATGTACGTATATATATATATGTATATGTGTGTGTGTGTGTATATAGCACAGATTAAATGCTGTAATGGCTATAAATTACCTAACACATGATAGGTACTCAATAAATCCTTTGCTTTTTTTTTTTCTTTTTTGCTGTTGTTATTGCTGAACATGGAAAACTACGGCCAGCTTTATAGGCCCAGAGAGCTTAAACCCCCAGATAGTCAGCAAAAAAGTCATACGTTGTAGGTATGAATGCTGCGGTAGGTGAAACATCTGCATGACTTCTATATTGATTTTCAATTGCTGCCAGATTTTAAGCCACAAATTTAGTGGCTTAAAACAACACAAACTTATTATTGTGTAGTTCTGTAGCTCAGAAGTTCGGGTACAATAGTGATGAAACATGGGATCAGCAAGCTCCTTTTTGGAAGCTCTGGGTATGAACCCACTTCTAGGCTCATTCAGGTTGTTGGCTAAATTAAGTTCCTTGTGGTTGTAGGACTGAGGTCCCTGTGTCCTTGCCAACTGTCAGCCAGAGGCTGTTCTTTACAAGAGAAACTTGCTAGAGGCTGCTTAAATTCCTTCTCACATTTTCCATGTGGTTCTTCCCTTCAACCACAGGGGACAGAGTCCCAATCATGTTTAGAATTTCTCCAACTTCTCCTTCTGCTTCACCTGATTCATGTGATTACATTAAGCACACCTGGATAATCCAGGCTAATTTCTGCCTTTTACAGTTTGTTACCTTAATCACATCTGCAAAATCTTCCATTCACAGACTCAAGATTAGGGCACAGAGTGGGTGCATTCTCTCTCAGGGAAGAACAGGCAGAGGCAAACTCTTGGGACAGGAAGCCACACTCATGTGAAACCAGGAGCAACTAGACACTAGACAGTGCAACTTTGTGATCGGGTTGGTGAAGCTGTCTCTAGTGGACGTCTCTTTTTGTCCACCCAACATTCCTTTCTTCGGAGGAAATGCCCCTTCTTCATTCTCTGTGGTTTTTATGGAGCTGCCAATAACAGGATTCTACCCACTTGGCCACAGGGATAGATCCATGACCTCAGATGGGCCAGTTAGATCATCTCTTCCCAAGAACTGGCTCCTGAGTGGTGGCACACAGGCACTGGAGGTGACTAGAGGGAGTCAGGGAATGTCTGTGATGTAGAGTTTGCTGGACCAGTCCTGGTTCAGTCCTTCATGGGCTGGGCTTTTCAGCACCAACTTCAACACTGGGACCCACTAGGAATTCTTTCCATACATCCCTTTTCTGGCTTAAGTTACTCAGAGTCGGTTTCTGTTGCTGACACCAAAGCATCTTAACTGAAATATACCGATATATACTTACTGTCCCTCCCTACCATGGCCACCTTCATCATTATATAAAAGAGCATTTATTCAGGTCTCCTTAGTCAGAACTATGCTAGAAACTAACAACCAACACTGTCTCTAATCCCTGTCATGGAGCTTCTTACGTAAGCCAGGGCTTTTTAACGCTTCCTTCATGAACCCTGATAAGCTGGAAGCAGACAGACAGCAAAGAATTTAATCACATGTAATGCCTCAGAAATCAAGTTATTTACATGAAAGCATCAGCCAGACAGGCAAACATCACCACCACTTTTAACTTTTTATTAGCTACCACGTATGAATTACAACCACACAATGTGATGCTCATTCAAGATGATGGCCTGAATCATAAAATTTCAAGTATGAAATGGACTCTGTGTATTTCAGCAGGAAAGTATGCGTGACAGCCAGTCTCCCTGTTTGTCTTTTATGATTCAGTGCTTTAAGGGGGGTAAGCCGAAATGACAAGGCACATTCATGCCTCCGGAACGCCTCATCCCCTGACAACTTAGGGGATCAATGAGGTGTAATAGTAGGTGAGAATTAAGACTTGAGTGGTGTGCAAGCTACAAACAGTTGTATTTCTGTCATGATGGCTGGAGGCAGTGTTCTGAGCTGCTCAGATTTCCTCGCGGGAGGGTTGAAGGTGGCCACCACTCCTCTTGGCTTGGGTTGGACCATGATCCTTTTTTTAAAAAATATATATATATTTTGATTGAAGTCTAGTCAGTTTACAATGCTGTGTCAATTTCTGGTGTACAATATAATGCTTCAGTCATACATGAACATACATATATTTGTTTTTATATTCATTTTCACTGTAGGTTACTACAAGATATTGAATATAGTTCCCTGTGCTATACAGTATGAATTTGTTGTTTACCTATTTTATACACATTAGTTAATATCTGCAAATCTCAAACTCCCAATTTATTCCTTCCCACCCCCTGGACCATGATTCTTGAAGGGTTTCAGGGTCTGATCTCATCCCTTGAAAGGCAGTGACTCTGGACGGGCACAAAAGTGGCCCTTGCCTGGTGCTCCCAGGAGAAAAGTTGATGTGAAATGTACAATGTTGTTTGATCCTCTCTGAAGACAGTCACCACAAATTTCCCACAAAGTCAGACTTCTCACAAGGTCAGACGTCTAATGCACACATCGGTTCTCTGTGAAGATTAGGATGCAGTGAGCCTGCCTGCTGAGGTATCTATCAGACCCTCTCACTAGGTCTCTTAAAATCTAAGGAGCCCTGTTTCTCTAAAGAAGGAATTTGGAGAAACAATTCACTCCCTCAGTGTAATGTGTCTTAGTCAGGAGAACAATCTCTCAAAGGCAATTCAGTCCACTGATAATAGTAATCCAGGCACCATAGCCGCCTCCTGTCTTCACGTTGAACTGCCTTTCCAGAGGGATGGGCTGCTTTGACGAGCCTCTCTCATTCTAGAAGGCAAGGCGTCCCTGCTCCCCCCTGAACTCCCCGGAGGCCGGGTGTGATTAACCTAAAAGGATTTGATCTTCACAAAATTATCCCCTTACACTGTGATCTTCTCAGGGCTTGTAAATGGAGTTTTTGATGCTCCATTCTATTGAGAGTTTTTCTTTTCTCCTCCCTTCCTTCCTTTTTTTTCAAAAAAGGCTTTATTTTTTAGAGCAGTTTTAGGTTCATAGCTAAACTAAGAGGAAGGTACACAGATTTCCATCAACCTCCTGCTTCCACACATGCATAGCCTCCCTCATTATCAACATCCCCTGTCGGGGTGGGACATCTGTTACCACTGATACATCTCGATTGACACGTCATAATCCCCCA
This sequence comes from Camelus bactrianus, assembly GCF_048773025.1. Classification (NCBI taxonomy): domain Eukaryota; kingdom Metazoa; phylum Chordata; class Mammalia; order Artiodactyla; family Camelidae; genus Camelus; species Camelus bactrianus. The sequence continues at coordinate 21,502,121 of NC_133552.1, forward strand.
ACGTCCTTGGTTTGCCCTAGGGCTCACTCTTGGTGTTGTACGCTCTAGAGATTTGGACAAATCTATAATGACATCATTACGGTACCAGGCAGAGTATTTTCACTGCCTTAGAAATCCTCTCTGTTCCACCTCTTCATTGCTCCCCTCCCATCCAGTCCCTACTCTTTTTACTGTCTCCATAGGCTTGCCTTTTCCAGAAAGTCATGTAGTTGGAATCATACAGTATGTAGCCTTTTCAGATTGGCTTCTTTCACTTAGTCATATGTCTTTATTGTTCCTTTTCATGGCTTGACAGCTCATTCCTGTTTAGTGCTGGATAATATTCCATTGTCTGCATGGGCCACATTGTCCATTCACCTATGGAAGGGCATCTTGTTGCTTCCAAGTTCTGGCAATCATGAATAAAGTTGCTATAAACATCCATGTGCAGGTTCTGTGTAGACATAAGTTTTCATCTCCTCTGGGTAAACACCAAGGAGCACAATTGCCAGATTATATGGGAAGAATGTGTTCAGTTTTGTAAGAAACCACCAAGATGTCTTCCAGAGTGGCTGCACCATTTTGCAGTCCCACCAGCGATGAGTGAGAGTTCCCATTGCTCCATGTCCTCGCCAGTTTTTTGTGTTGTCAGTGACCCGAATTTTTGCCATTCCAGTAGGTGTGTAGTGATATCTCACTGTTGTTTTAATTTGCATTTCCCTGACGACTTACGATGTGGAGCATCCTTCCTTCCGTCTTTCCCTCTTCCCTTCCTCTGTTCCTCCCTTCCCTCTTTTTCTTCTTTTATTTCTTGTAGTAATATGCTTACAACCATCTCCCAGGCAGCTTCTTTTCAAGTTTTTCCAGATGCAGTGGTACTTTTCCAGATTCCGGGGCTCTCAGCTCTCCTCTGGACTCGCACAGCATAACGGCAGCCGGGGCAGTGGCTCAGCTACCTCCTAAGTGCCCTGGATGTATTGTTTCCCTCGGCAGCGACCGGTCCAGCACTCCATCCTTTTAACACAAAGGCATTGTTATTGACTAGTTTTGAAGGGAAATTTATTTTCCTCCGCCCTCCTAAGCCACAACTTCGACACCTCCTCCTCCTCCTCTTCATAATAGTCTCAGTAGGATGTTCAATTATAGCTGAAAGCTCTACATTTAAGTGACAGATTCAGAGGCTCGGCAGGTTGCTGCTATAATGTTCATTTCCCCTGTGGTTTATTTGTCTAACCGGTAGGCACTGGGCTTCAGGTGAGGCTATTGACAAAGTGCTGAGTGCTGACGGACCCCTGGCTGTCCAGCCCTCTCTGGTGGGCATTCTCGGCGTGGTCTCTGGGAGAGGTCATCTGGAGGGACCCTGTCTGTGGGGCATCCTCCATGGCTGTGGATCTTTGATCCGGGTCCCAGTGAGGGCTCTTCAACCCCACCAAGTGATAAGAGGGCAGGAAGGAGCCCTCCTGACAAACTACTCCTGCCCCAGCCCCCAGCCCCTGGCTCAGAGCCCGGCACACTGTGGGCACTGCATAAAGTCTGCAGGATGAAGTGCGCTGAAGCAGTGAGCCCTAAGTGTCTGCATTCGCTTCAGATGGAGAGAAGGAGAGAACTACAAATGCCACCCACGCCTCCTGAAATTATAGAAGAAAAACAAAATGCCTCTTTTCCATCTTGGCTTCGTTCGGCTTCCAAAGATATATTTCTTTTTTATTGTTTAAAGTGGAGGTTCTGGGGATTGAACCCAGGACCTCGTGATGCTAAGCACACAGTCTCCCACTGAACTATTACCTGTCCCCCCCACAAAGGTATACTCCTGCTTCCATCCACTCTGCCCTGCTTCCTATTCTCCTCCAAGGACCTTCCCAGGCATCTTTGACCTCCCTGGGGCCTCACAGGAAGCTGCTATCAGCTGCTCACCTCTTCAGGTTGCACCTTCTCTTACTTAACGTGAGGCCAGGGCTTTCCAGGCAACTTTGCCCTTTAACAAGGAGGCAAGTCTTCTAGAGTCCAAAGAATGAAATTCCAGTGGTGAGGTTTCAGGTACCCCTTCCAGGTGGAAGAGGAGCTGTCTGGAGGTTGATTCTGCTGCCTCGCCTGCTCTTGCCTTCCTGCAGGGTGGGGCTGCCACTTCAGACACCTTGGAGCTTGCTTCTAGAACTTTTCAGCCAGGCTGATGAGGGTGTCTGGCACTGCTGCTTTTGACTGAGCTTGGCTCCTGTCTCACCTTGGAGGTTGGGCTGAGGGCACCGAGCATCTTCCTGGTTGCACCTCTGCTTCGGAGCCTTGGAGCCCTGTGCTTAGAGCACTGAGTGCAGGCTAGTCCTTCCAGAGCCCCCTCAGGCTGGCACCTTCCCTGGGGGCCTTCTCTCGTGCTGCACCTCATTGTCTGACTAGGGCATCTCTCTTGGGTTTTTCTGGGGTGCTCTGTGCTTCCCATCACTGTATTTGAATTTCTTGTGTGTCTTCTTTTCCCAGTGGCTGTAAGTTCCTCAAGGGCAGGAACAACCTTCTTCATTTACATCCCCAGTGTCAGGTACAGTGCCCAGCATGTTGTCAACATGGGCGAAAAATACTGAGAAGGAGAGAGAAGAAGGAGGGGGAGGAAGGTTGGGGGAAGGGAGGAGAGGAAAGACGAGATTACAGATTAGAACCTAGTTTCTGTTCTTTCCAACTAGTCTAATAGCTAATTGGCAGTAGAGCTCTAAAGGAGAACTAGTACTGTGTATCCATCCCTGTGGGTTTGAGTTTCCATCCTGAGAGCCGGTGGTACTGGATTCTCTTGCTGGGAGCTGGAGCATTGTCTTAGAGCAGTGCCAGCACCATCTACTACATAATTAGACTCAGGGCTTTTTCTTCTATCTCCTTGATCTCAGCAGTTATCATTAGGAAACACTCCGATCATAAGCCCCTCTTGGAAATCGGACACTGTTGGTACTTTACATTTAGCCTTTATCAACAACCAGTTGATTTCTGGTAATTGCAAATTATTTGAGCAAGAATCTGAAAAGGTCAGAGGAGTTGCATCTAAAAAGATGTGGCTGAAGGCTTAAGAACCTTCATTTGAGCCACTAATTTTAGCTAATCACTAGGCCCCATTCAATGAAACTGGAAGAAATGCATGTGGTATTCAATGCTGTGTCCTTCTGCAATGAGCGAACTGGGGTAGAGCTTCCTGGTGTGAGTGCTGTGTGTGTGTGTGTGTTTGTGTGTCTGTGTGTCTGTGTGTGTACGTGTGTGAACAAGATTCAGCCAGGGCTAATGCTGGTCACAATGTCTTGGTTGGGCCATATGGTTGTCAGGTCCAGCATGGATTCCAAGTGGTCAGTGATCCCAGGCCATGCTAATTATCCAACACAAAGATCTCCCCAAGCAGGGAGGTTGCAACATGTACACTTGCTGGTGGAGACAAGGAGAGAACTACAAATGCCCCTTCCTCCTGAAGAACACCACCCCCCAACCCCACTTCATTTTTGGCCACGAAGTGTATATTAAAATTTGGGCAAGTTTCAGATCAAAAACTTACACTTTTACATCTTGCATTTTAGGCTGATCTGAAGGTTTACCCCAAACCTAATGAATAGAGGAATAATGCTAATAAAGTTTTGAATCATGTCAGGTAAGTGAAACTGTTCATTCCTCATCTTTCCATCTGTGGCCCAGGTGGCATTTCCCCCAGAACTCCCGGGAGAAGGAATTCCTGATGGAGGAAATAGCTTTTTGTGGTCACGAGTTTTCCCCAGAAGAAAAGGAGGCCACCAACCGGAGAACTTTGGGATGCGAACGCCTTTCAGCATCTTAATCTCATCCTAAATGCCTAAGAGATGCGATGCAGAGAAGACCACGGAGAAATGAAAGTGAACAGCAGAGGCTGTTTCCTCCACACATCCGTTTCCCTTCTGTACCTGAGATTTTCCAGTTTTCTGGGTTGTTGGGGGACAGGTGAGGGGCGCTTGAGGCTCTCAGGACTTCCATCCTTAGTGCCTCTGCCAGGGGAGAAGGGGTCAGTGGGATTCAGCCCTTACTCAAACTCCTCTGCTCCTCATGCTGGCCAAAGAGTATTCCATAGTTTTGGTGTCCAGACTTTTTAGGGGCACCTGTTAGTTCTCCGGAGTAACCAGAGTGCGAGCCTTGCCCAGCAGGGCCTGGGTTGGGATCCCCCTAAAGCTGCCGACAGTCGGTTTACAATGTTGTGTTAATTTCTTGTGTACAGCATAGTGATTCAGATATATATATATACACACATATATATGTGTGTGTATATATATATATATACATATATATATGTATGTGTATATATATATATATACACATATATATATATATATTCCTTTTCATATTCTTTTTCATGATAAGCTATTACAAGGTATTGAATACAGTTCCCTGTGCTATGCAGTAAGACCTTGTTGTTTATCTGTTTTATATATAGTAGTTAATATCAACAAATCTTGAACTCCCAATTTATCTCTCCACCCCACCTCTGTCCTCCCTGGTAACCATAAGTTTGTTTTCTATGTCTGTGAGTCTGTTTCTGTTGTAAATAAATTCACCTAAGCCATTTTTTTTAAAGATTTCCACATGTAAGTGATATCATATGGTATTTATTTTAAGAGTAGGCACTTTGGAGCCATACAAACATAGCTTCAAACCTTCACAACCAGCTGTCTCCTTGAACTGCAGTTTTCCCATCTGTAAAATGGGGATAAGAATACCAGCCTTATGGGATGGTCACGAGAGTAACACATGATAATGTGTGCAAAGCGGGTAGTAGAGACCACAGAGAAGGCCTTCAATTGAAAGTACCAGGCCCCAAGCACCAAGTTCCATGGTCTATTGTCTGGGAAGAACATGGGGGAAATGGAAGAGCTTCACAGATACACAAACGCTGGCATTTGGCGCTAAAGCTGAGAGCGCCCCCGTCTGGGCCGGCAGACTCTCTGAACGTAGGGCTAATCATCTTTCATCTGAAATCCCTGTAGGGGTCATGCGGAACACTGCAGGTCAAATGCACGCAAGGGTCTGAGCATCACAGCGTTTGTTGGCGCGGCTGAGTCCTCCTGCTGTGGGGTGATGATGTGCGGGAGACCTGAAACGTAGCGTGCACCAACATCTTTTTAATAGGGCTCAGGCACTTGCACGGGTACTCCAGCGTCTCCGCTGAAATCGTTTTGCTGTCAGAAGCTGACATTAGAACGACATGGCAGGAGAGGCTCCCTGGGAAATCATTGCTCATTTCCTTTCAGGCATTTCGTTCACCTGCAAAACTCCGACTCTTTCTACTTCGCTCTGCAGCCTCATGGACAAGATCCCGGAAGTCAATTTTGCAGCTGAGTGGACTGAGGTCCCAGAAAGCCAAAGGCCTGAATTGGAAAATATCGGGCAGGTGACTCATTAAGGCTGGAGTCCAGGACGGGAGCCCCGAGGAGCAGCCGGCGCATGACTGATCTGATCGGGCGTTATGAGGCAGGATTGGAAGGTGGTCTCATTTGAGGTCAGTGTGAGAAGGGAGGAGCCCCTGGGAGTATTTTCCACTACTGATTTTTCAATGCATTTTTTCTCCTGCCCAGCTCACTTTGATTCTTCATCCGATTCTCATCATCTGATGCTAAAGCTTTCTTCTGGCACCTTCTGTTCTCTTCCATCCAGGGTGCTTGAAGACATGCTCCCTTCTCTCTAGGTACTCCACACTCAGTCCCAACTCAGCAGATGGCCTTGGCCTTGTGACTCATTGGAGTGATCTCTCGTCACCTCCCTCCCACTCCAATGTATCTCTGGTTTGTCACCTCCCCTCCATGTTTCTAGTTTCAAAAGAGGGAGTGAGCCTTCTCTTCCACAGAGCCAGTCTCTGATGTCATCCTCTTGGCCTGACCCTGGGTTTTTCTCCAGTAGGCTGAACTATCTCTCTCTCTCTCTCTGTCTCTTTTTTTTTTTTTAAGTTTTTTTTGGGAGGGGGGTAGGTAATTAGGTTTATTTATTTATTTACTTTTTAGAGGAGGTACTGGGGATTGAACTCAGGACCTCATGCATGCTAAGCATGAGCTCTACCACTTTGAGCTATACATTCCCCCTAAATTGTCTCTTTTTCCCTGCTGGTCCCTTCCTAACCAGTCATCCACATCTGTTCCCACTGCTTTCTCACCCTCAATGACTACCTCCCCTAGAGTCTACTCAAATGGCACCCTCAAAGGTCAGAGGTGTCCCTCCAATGGCCGAGCTGCCCCCCAGTCATCACTGAGAGCTCTGTAACCATTAGCACTTCGAACAACCCACGTGCCTAGGAACTCTTTCCCCCATGGACCACCATGACACCCAACTCTGAGTTCTCTCCACACTTCTGACTGCTTTTGTCTCTCATTCAAAACTCGTGTCTCCAAACTCCGTGGGAGGGTGGCCCAAAGCTGTATCTCTGGTTTTGACTTCTTTTCCAAGTTCTGGACTTCTATCCCAAACAACTCCCAGGGTCTTTCCAGCTGGGCTGGCCTCCAGCACCTCACAAGGATTGGGTGGGCAAAGCTGAGCTGTGTTCTGTGTCTTTATCCAAAGCACAGTTATCACATCGAGGCTGGATAATGAGTGGTTGAGTGTGAAAACACTGAAGCCAGACTGTTTATATTCAAAACCTATCTCTGCCTCCCCTCACCCTACTGGCTGTGTGACAGAAGCCAGATGATTGAGCCTCTCTCTGCCTCAGTGTTCCTAACTGTAAAATGAGAATAATAATAAAACTGACCCCATATGGTTGGTGTGAGGATTAATTGAAAAAAAATACACATAATGTTCTTTGAAGAGTGCCTGGTAAATGTTACTAACCATATATTCTGAAAACTTCTGTTATTACTATTTTTTTGAGGGGGAGGAGGTAGTTAGGTTGATTGATTGATTGATTCATTGAAATGGAGGTACTGGGGATTGAACCCAGGACCTCGTGCATGCTAAGCGCAGGCTCTACCACTGAGCTGTTTCCTCCCCTCCTCATTCTGAAAACTTTTGGGTTCCCTTGGACACAGTTCTCTTTCCTCTCATCTTGTATCTCCATCTCACATTTCCCTTCACCTTCACCCAGTGCACCAGGCTGGCATGTGCACTGGCTTTGAACTGGTCTCCTTATTTCTAGGCTCTTCCACTCAATCCAGCCTGCACATTATTGCAAGAGTAATGCTCTTTAAGCCTCACTTTTATGTGCCCTTCATATAGTCACCATTGTTTCTAGGAGAAAGTTTTCCATAGTCTAAATCCAACCTATTTTTTCCAACTGGTCTCCCATCTCTCACCTACTCACTCTGCTCCAGATGGGTTACATGTTCTGTAGCTGTACCCTGCTCATTTTCACCTTCACCCATCAGACCTTCCTCACGTCCTGTCTCTTTAAGTCCTTGGTAATTCACCAACGCTCAAATGCCTCTGACACTCACATTCCAAGACTCTGTTAATGAACTTAGTCATATACAACTGTCTGGCCAGTGGAAGCCATAAGTTTCCCCAAAGACTGGGAGTCCTTAAGAGTAAGGACTGTGTCTTGCATTCTTTTTTACCCCCAGAGCATCTAACATAATGTCTTGCTCCCAGTACAATGTCGATAAAGATTTGTTGCCGATTTGGCCAAATGCTAAAACATCAGATTCATCCTTCATTGTGAACGTATATAAAAAGGTAAGGAGGAGAATCCTTGAATTCCCCATAAGATTTGGCCTTTGCTTACTACATCCAGGAAAGGCATGCACGTGTGTAAGAGGGCTAGACCAGGGCAAGGAGTGGGCTTAGGGAGACTTTGTTGGTAAGGGAAACTGAGAATTTGATAATATGGGAAGAGCTGCTTTACTTATGGGTTTCTTAGCATTTTAAGGGATTTCTCCAGTGTATCCCACAATTATTCATTCCCTGGTTTCCTGTTTCCTGTCTTAAATTATGCAAGTATTAATTAAACATTCCATTTTATTGGCTTCTGGAACCCTAGTCTTAAGCTCTGTTGTTTATTGGTTGACTTAGTGATGAATGACAGTTCTAAACCTTTTCCGTCTGGTGTGTAAACCAATCGTCTGTGGCGCAGCCATGCTAACTAGATGTGATATAGGATTGGCCTTTGAATGGCCTGGTGGGGGAATACGCAGACCCCTGGCTGGGCAGTGATCCACTGGTTCGATGTGCAGAGCCAGCCTTATTCAGTATGGCTGAAATCACTTGTTTGTCAGGAGTTGTCCTGCTTCAGAACCAGAGAGGTGGCTGGGACAGGGGACTAACCACCCCCTCCTCCCTCCCCTCCTTTCTTTTCAAAAGAGCAGCATTTGAACAGCGTCTGAACTAAGCATCCCTAAGTCTTGTCCTCAAGACCAAGAGGCTTCCTTTCCCAGTGATAATCAACCTCATTTTAAAGCAGGCTTTGCGTCTGCATTTGGCTTTCAAGATTTTTTTTTGAACTTCATCACCATCACTGACAAACTGGGAGATGCCCAAATCTCAACAGGAATCAATCAAGTGTTACCATTTTGAAAAAAAAAAATGCTTTGTTTTCTGATTTGTACCACAAACAGCGGCTCCAATCTGTCATTATGACTGAGAACATGTCACAACAATCTGTTTTTATTCTTTAGGAAAGAAGAACAGCATCTTGCTCTCCTCAAGCTATGGCTAATTTGGAAAATTTGCAAGCTGACATGCAACTTGATTAAAATGACCTGGAGCCACTAATTCTTTTAAAATGCATCTCAGTGCTCACCACCCCAGACCTTCTGCAGTCCAGCTATCTCCTACACAGCTTGATTTTTGAAGGGAGGAAGGGGAACAGGGGAGGGGGGAAGAGCTATCTACAGAGGGATTTTAAATTATTTTTTATTTCTCCCCTTCAGCTCTGCTGTCGCCATGGATTTCCCTCAGAGCCTAGAGGAAGGAAAAGTAGTGTGAAGTTTTTGAGATGCTGGTGTGGATTTCATAGTCCGGAGTACAGAGCGAGCACACGACCCAAATGAGGCATCCGTGTTGGGGTTGGAGACTGTTTTGACGTTGTGGTTTCACTCCATCCCGTACTTTTAGGAAATATGTAAGAATCTGTCCCAGTTTGAATTGGCATACTAGGTCTTTGTCAAACCCTGGCTATGCCAAGAGCAGTGATGCTTCCTTTTTGGGAAACCAATGGGTAAAACAAATCAAGAACAGGTTGGCCCATTCCAGGGCCAGTGATCACTGGGTTTCACATCATGGAAACTGAGTCAGTGTTCAGGAATCAGAGTGTAGGTTTGGTCTATAAATACACCCTTGCGAATATCTCGATTTTCTTTCTGGCATCTAAAAGTGTATTATGAGCCCATCGGTGAGGGAGGGTGTTAATGTAGGAGGTGTTAATGTGGGCTGGCATGGGTGCCCACAGCTGTATTGTTCACTAAGACAATGCATAATTATTAGGGGACAGTATATAATTACACGTTGAATTGTGTGCTGCAAACTGTAAGTGCTGGCGTTCCATCTCAGAGAGGGGAGAGCTAACACCAGCTGAGACCATGTAAACGCAGACCCTCATTTGTCGGGGAATGTGGAGTAATGAGAATCATTTCTGAATCCTGTTGCCTTGGCAACCTATTCTAAAATGATGTAGATAAAGAGCCAGCAACACTTATCAATGAAGCCAGCATATCTTGGGAAGAAAAACTGCCGAAAACAAGGCATCAACCTCAGACCGAACTGGCTTTTAGGGGAATGACTCTGTTCAAAATCGGGTCAAGATGTGAAATGAGGGACATGGTTGTCATCAATACCCCGCATGACACCCTGGCCAGACACATATCCACTGTCAAGTCTGGGGGACATTAATCAAGTCAGGCTCTTATTCAAGTCAGGTCTTCCGATGGGTCGTTTTTGTGTGGACGGGCAGCAAAGGAGGTGCCAGAAGGGACACCCTGGGATGAGTGAGGGTGGCGCAGCTCCCCTGTTTGGAAGAAGATCTGGGCGCTTCTCATCCCCTCTGATCTCTCCTGGCTTAATGTAAATACGCAGCCTGATTTAGAAGGAATGATATAGTTAGCTCCTTTTTCAAGATGATAAGAAAATAAGACCAGGAAAAGTCAGGATCAAGATCAGGACTTGACTTGTCCCCACCCCTCCCTTCCCCCATCTGAGTGGAATCCGTCAGGGATCCCACTGCCCTCCTACCTGATCCAGGACCTGCATTTTTTTTTTTTTTGACTCCAAACAAGCCCTGACAAGGGCTCACTCTGTGGTTCTGGGTTCGAATCCTGCTTGATCTGTGCACACTCGAAATCAGGAACAAGGCTTCTGGAGGATGGGGTTGGGTGGGAACAGCTAACTCCCATATCACCCTGGGCAGAGACAGGCGAGACTTCTCTAGTGCCCGCCCCTGGGTCAGGTGCCTCTGGGGTTTGGAGAAAGACTGACATCCCTCTCTAGGCATGATAAGAATATCAATAAAGAGATTGTGAGCCTGCATTTTCTATTTTTTTAAATAGAGTTTTTTTTTTTTTTTAGAGCAGTTTCAGGTTTACAGCAGAATTGAGCAGAAAATAGAGAGTTTGCACACAGCCCTCCCCACCCACACACATATACTCCCCTACCCTCAGCATCCCACATCAGTGTGGTGTATTTGGTTCAATCAATGAACCAGCGTGGGCTCATTATTATCAACCAAATTCCATAGCTTACATTAGGGTTCACTTTTGATGTTGTACATTCTGTGAGCTTTGACAAATGCATAATGACATGTAGCCACCACTATGGTATCATACAGAGTAATTTCATTGCCCTAAAAATCCCTTGTGCTCCATCTATTCATCCCTTCCTCCTTCCCTCTCTCCAAACCCCTGGAAACCACGATCTTTTTATTGTTTCTGTAGCTGTGCCTTTTCCAGAATGTCATTTGGTTGGAATTGTATAGTTTGTAGCCTTTTCAGACTGTGAGCCTGCATTTTGAAAGTTTCTTTTTGTAGCAGTAAGTCTTGTCCAGATTTTTTTTAAGCCTATTTTAATTATGTTCTTTCAAATTATGTACACCATCAAGTTCAGGCTGACTGCATTCAGACCAAAACAATAAGCCAGGCATCTTCCAGATATGGAACTTCAATCATTGTTTACTATATTAGTATCAGTCATGAGATTGAAAGAAGGAAGAGGCACTAATTTGCATGCTGTTAAAGGCCATCTATAAAAAACTCTCAGAAAAAAAGATGAGAGCATAAATTGCCTACAGTGGCATATGTTTAACTCCTGGGCTCCTAAGCGGAGCAAAACTCTGGTTTAAAAAACCCTTTGCCCTTGTTAATTACAGAGTATCAGATGGGAGGGGGCTGCTTCCTCCCACTATACTCCTCTACATGTCACAGTTCCTTCCTTCTTCCCCTCCTCCTGTCCTTCCCTCCCTCCCTCCTTCCTTCCTTCCTTCCTTGATGGTTCACTGTTTATCAAACACAGCTCTCAGCACTCGTAATATGTAATATAAAGGTGGCTGGGATACAGACCCTGCCCATGTGGGGCTCCCCTTCTGGTTGGAAATAGACACAAGGTTTTGAAGGTCACTATCCAAAGTCTTATAAGCAGAGAGAGAAGAGAAATGGGGTCAAGATCCAGGAAGAGCCCCTGGAGCAACTGACCTTTCAACTGGCTCCAGAGGTGGGTAGGAACTTGCTAACTGGAGAAAGAGGATTTGTGGGAGGGGAAGGCGGCTTTCTAAGCGGGAGGACTGGCATGATTGAGGGCATGATGATAAGAAGTGATGGCTCAAGGAATATATTTAGTTGTTGGATGTGGTTACCAGAAACAGCCCATCAAAATTTGTGCTGTCCCTTTAAAACCACAGACCAGCTGCCCAGCCAGGGACCATGTTTCCCAAGCCCCTTTGCATCTAAGTGGGACCACGTGACTAGTTCTCAGTTACCTCATTCAAGGGCTGAGGCTGCTTCTCTGTTCTGCCTTTCCCACCTGCTGACTTAGCTTCTTCACCCTAGGCAAGAGAAAAGTCATAAAATAGAAGTAACCTGGACCCTGAATCACCATGTGGAAGGGCACCTACTGACCACTAACATCTGCATTGAACTAACAGCATCATGTAAGTCACGAGTAAATGCTTATGGAGAAAGCCACTGAAAATTTTAGGGTTTCTTTGTTATAGCAGCTGGCATTACCCTAAAAAACTCACTAGGTATGATGGGGGCATATTAATGTGTCCAATAAAAAAAGAAAAGGAAAAGATTCAACTACATTTAGGAAACACTGACTTCAACAGATCTCATGACTGCAGGATGGTACAGAGTTTACACACTGAAGTGCACTATGAATCTCACTAGATCTAGCGGACAATGTTTTCTTAATATCTTTGGCTGTGTGAGGCTTTTGTCAGTGCTTGTGAACATACTGCAGTTCTTAGAAGTCAGAGGAAAGCTAGTGCACAGCACAGGGGCAGGTGTTGTGTGTCAGGATGATGTGGGGAAGGGAGATGGCCCGTGGGGGCTGCTTTCTCTCTCCCACCCCCTCCCTGCTCCAGCTTCTTGTCCTCCCCTCAGTCCTCGCTTGAGTCATGCTTCACGTTGTGTTTCTGGCCTTTGCACTCACAGCTCTGTCTGGATGGCTCCCTGCTCATCTATTCTGTGTTTTTTCCTAAAGCCCAGCTTCTGGTGTAAACTGTCCCTCCCCCCTTGGCCTTCACAGCACATCTCTTCCATTTGTTTTTCACCTACTTTGTTCCTCCTTACAACACGGGGAGTGGCTCATGTGTCTGTCTCTCTCCTTCGATGTGAGTTCTTTGAGGTGCCAATTAAAAATTGCCATCTGCCTCTACAAGGGTTGAGTCTCGAGCCGCTGCAGTCACTGACCATCAACACAACCTGAAAGGAGCTCAGGACAGAGATCAGGAAGGAGGCGCTCTGTGCTTGGGGAAAACTGGCAGAACAGGCCTCCAGAGAGTCAGATATTTTCAGGAGAAGATTCTATGAGCCCAAATTCTTGCATCTTCTCATATCTGGAAAAGCACTAAAATTATTAACAGAGACATTTGCTCCTTGTGACTAGCGGCAACCTTCTGCCTAAATGTGTGCTTGATTAAACGTATCCCCCCTTCACCAAAATCGTACATACACTGACCTCTCCCCTACCTCCTCAGAGCACTTCCTCAGTGCTATCTGAGGAGCCGTCTCCCAGGCAATAGGAGGTACACCACCGTGTGGGCCGATTTGTTTAGTGACTGGACTGCAGGAGAAATGATTTTCTGTGTGGGAGAGTCTACTGTGGGAGAAATGATTCTCCCATGACAGCTGTTGAGAACAAGACAACATGTCCCAAAATGAAGTCACTTATGGTAAGCCCCATATAGCAAAACCCAGACTTAGCTTGATTACAGTTTCAGCCTCTCCCAGAAAGGAAATCTTAAGCCAGTCAGTCAGGAGTCACTTGGTCACCCCTAGTGAGGTCATCGGCCTGACAGACGCCCTGGCATCCCCGAAAGGGAAGTGACCTTGCCACAAGCAACCCACACTTTGCTGGTATAATTTCCTCGTCCTGCTCACGTCTGCTTATAAAAGTCTTTCGTTTGGTACAGCTCCTCGGATCCCCTTTCTATCTGCCAGATTGGATTGGATTGGATTCGATTCGATTGGAGTTGATTTTTGCTCAAGTAAACTTAACATTTGTAATATGCCTCAGTTTATCTTTGAACACAGCGACCATGGGGTTGCCTAGTCTGTGAAGTTTCTGGGCTTTTCATCTGGGTTTTGTGTGCTCTCTGGCCCTTTTTTCTTCCTCATTGCTCTGCAGCTGAGGTCTCTTGGTTCCCGTAGGTGATACATTACCCAGTCACAGTGACAGAGGATGTGTCCCCCAAAAGGTCTTGGCTCTCTTTTGGGTTCTTTCTGGAAATCTGACCTTTCAGCAGGGTCTTGGAGGGCTACACTTTCAGGAAGAGCAGCCAGCCATCTTCTGTCTGCCCCCAAGCCCAGCGGCATGGCTCCATTCCATCCGCGGGGGACAGCTGGTTCTGCAGACTCACCCCTCACACGCAGAGCAGAGCGTAGTCACAAGTCAGGGCTGTTTAATGCGTTCTTTCTGCCAGTCTTGGGCTCCGCTTACAGTAGCAGCAGTGTTTCCCCCTGGCTTGGAAGGTGTTTGAATTAACGTGAACAAACATAGGCAGAGCAGCTGGTTGGTGAGTTGGAAAGCTTAGGCTGGGGTTCCAGGCCAACACTGTCTAATTTGTGGCCACTTCTGCTTGTAGGAATCCAAGGCCAGCCTTCTTTCTGTGAGTCAGAATTTGCGGCTCGTGTCCTTGGAAAGAAGGCAAGTCACGGTTGGCCAGTTGCTGACTGCATGATAAAAACGTACAAATGTAAGCCATGTACTAAAATGTACACATTCACAGGCTTGTACAGCACACAAAGATGGCTTACTTAGCAGATGGGGGCACTGAGGCTCAGAGAGACGAAATGATGGCCCACGGTCACAGGCAGTGAGAGGCAGAGCTGGGGTTCATACATGAGGCTCCCGGGATCCCACACCCCATTCTTGTCCCACGGCATTGCCAGTCCAGGGCCTGAGAGCTTTGCAATAAGACGTGTGTTTCGTATAAATCTCTCTCCCAAGTGGGTCACCAGACTTGGTCTCTGCCCAAGGGGTGTCAGGTACAGCTCAGCCCTCCCCAGCTGCAGCCCCTGGTCTGCAGAGCTTCCCTATATCAAATCTACTTACCCTTTTCTGGGGCTCCGACAAGCATGGTAGAACCTTAGAACCTCTGTCTCTTCGCTCAGAGATGACAACTAATGACATTGTCCTCTGATGCTCCTTTTTTTCTGGTTCTGTCCTTTTGTGCAGCATGACAGTTGGCAGGATGGAGAAAGTGAGGGACCAGGAGTCAAGCAGCTGCTCTGAGTCCTGGCTTTGCATTGTGTTGTGTGACCGGGGACATTCCTGTACCCAGGGCCAGATTCCTTTCTACAGACAAGGGTAATCTAGCTGGTCCTGCCCAGTTCCAAAATTCTGTGCCTGACTTCATAAAAGTAAGCAAGCAAACTAAACAGTAAGGCCAAAATTACCTCCCTAAACAAATATACCCTCAAATCCACATCCAATAGAGATGCCATTTGTGATTTGGGCATTGGCATTTATGGTTATAAGATTCTAATATGGTTGCTACTAAAATTCTGTCAGAAAATTTGAAGCACTGCACGCTGGTGGACTTTAAGCCCAAAAAGTGTTCTAAGCGATATTTCTAATAGATACTTTGTCAAGTATTTGATGCTTTTTGCTTAGGTATTTCTAACAAGCGCTCTCTCCAAACAAATCTCTTTGAAAATGCATTAGATAACACGGTTCCTTCAATTCCATATCTTACTTTCTGTCTAAACTGAAAAGACCAGTTCACGTTATTAATGACAAGTCATTTTGCAGAGTGCCCGGGTTAATAGAAGAGATAACTGGCAAAATATAAATGTGTAATACTAACATGCTGAAGATAAAACAGAGGTCTAATGTTGAATGCATAATATAGAGAACGGAAGGAAAAGTTCCCGGCTGGTACAGAGTCCCTGCAGGAGGAACAGAAAAGCCATGGCCCCCAGCTGCTCCCTTGGCATCCCAACTTATTACTTTCCTGTCTCATTTTTCAACTCAGCTATCCTCCTTGGACCCAAATCCTGGAATTTCAGAGTTAGAAAAGGGTCCTTGGTGGGGGAGGGTGTAGCTCAGTGATGGAGCGCATGCTTAGCATGGACAAGGTCCTGGGTTCAATTCCCAGTACTTCCATTAAAAATTAATTAATTAATTAATTAAAAAACCTAATCACCCACCCCCCCAAAAGGGTCCTTAGGGAATTGTGAGGATGAGGAAATTGAGGTCCAGACAAGGAAACAGCCAGTTTTCCCAGGACCTGTGCCGTCTCTCATTTCAGTGTTTTGTCTACAATTCTACTCTTGCAGCTGCCTTCCTGTCTCCCTCGCATCAGCCCAGCCCAGGGAAAAGGGACACAGATTTAACAAATTAAGTCCAGAGCACAGCGGATTCAGAGTCCAACTTCACCACTCTCTGTTTGTGTGGCTTTAGGAAAGTCACTTCTCTACACCTCAGTTTCTTCCTCTGTATAATGAGTTAATACAGGTAAAGTTCTTTGCCCCCTAGTAGGCGTTCAGAAAAGCTAGCAGTTATTGTCAGTATGTTGTGATTTCTAAGTTTGTTTCCAGTTAGACAATCTCTATCTGGAACCAGAAGACAGAACTGGAGATCTCTTGACATCATATCTGGCTCAGGAATTGTGTGTTTTCTTGGTAGTCCTCAAGCTCATTATTAGAGAGAGTTGGTGGTTCTCTGTGTCCATTGAATATTAAGACAAGAAGAAAGGAACTTAAATGGCAGCCAAGGCCATTTAGGTGTGCTTTGGGTTTGAATGTTTGTGTCTCCCCCCAAATTCATATGTTGAAATCCTAATGCCCAATGTGATGGTACTTGGAGGTGGGGCCCCTGGGAAATGATTAGGTCATAAGGGTGGAGCCCTCACGAGTGGGATTAGTGCCCTTATTAAAGAGACCCCAGAGATCTCTCTCCCACTTTCTGCCATGTGAGGAGGACACAGTGAGAAGTCAGCAGTCACAACTGGAAAAGGGACTTCACCAGACACCAAATCTGCTGGCACCATGATCTTGGACTTCCCAACTTCCAGAATTGTGAGAAATAAATGTTTGTTGTTAGTAAGCATGGAACTTGGTTATAACAGCCCGGATGGACTAAGACTAGGTAGATTCCTGAACTCCAAGAGTGTGGAATTTTCTTCAGTGGCAAATTTGAAGCAAAACCAGCAGCCACCTCACGTAATGGCACTGAGGCCGAGAGCTACCATAAGTGACCCTTTGTATCCTTTCCACCACAGGAAGTCCAGGCTTCCCACTTCAAAGTTTAATGAGTTGGTCTCATTTTATAAATATTTAATGCATTTACTCGCCCAGGCCCCAGGAGAAAAGAGGGCTCACCCCTGAGGATTATGAGAAAACTGAAAACAGAATTGGGGCTGGATATATTGCTCAGGGACTTTGAACTCAGATACACATCCATGACCTTGGGCAGGTCATGTCATCTCCCTAAACCTCAGTTTCTGCATCTATAATATGGGGGGAAGTGTCAGTTTCTTCTTTGCAAGGTTGTAATGGGAATTGATGAGGCAATGCACATAACGTAATTAGCACAGTACCTGGCACATAGTAGGGACTTATTTAATGCTAATTATAATGATGACTAATTTTTTAAAAGTGGTTTTAAAAAGCTGATGCCTCATTTAATTATAACCCTTAGACATTGAAATGCCTCAGCATAAATGTTTAATGAGAAAGGATTTTTGTCTTATTTCTCAGTTAACCCTCCCAGCGTTTGAACAGTAAACCTGTGAAAAGGGGCAGACGTCTGTCCTCATTTTATAGAGCCTTTTGGATGGGTAATTCCTGGAGATTCTCTGAGAGAAAACACTCTTGTGTGTCTAAACAGCCCAAACTATTGGGAAAAATAAACAAAGCTGGACTGATCTGAATTGATTGTTTTTAGAAATAACAAATGGGCTGAATTCAACTGTTTCCACCCTTCTTTCACGAGCCAATTCTGGGGGAGATAGAGCCTTATTATGAAATCTGAGCTTGATTCTAGATGATTCAGTCTCCAGGTCTAAACAATCTGGGATGTTTTGTGGAAGAACTTGAAAGATTTCCCAGCAAGAAATGGAGGGCTGAAGGAGCCAGAGAGGGAACAAATTCAGGTTTTCGGTGTCTGGTGACCTTGATAAGCACACAGCAGTGATTGTTGGCTGTCTCGTGGCATCCATCCTCTCCCTCACTCCATGAGTTTGGCCCATTCTGCACTCCTGGAAGGATCTGGAAGGATCACTGGAGGCACTAGAGGAGCCAACCCCCTCACCTGGTAGATGCAGAAGCTTGGATTTAATGAGTTTGCCTGACAAGCCTTTGTTACCCTTTGATACTTTCCTCTTAGTTCCAACACAACACTTCCATTTTCTTCAAACAAGAGCTATTGAGGGAATTTCCAACCATTTTCCAGTTTCCATGTTATTCACAACAAAACCATAAAAGTATCTTTATTACAAATGTAAAAGTTTCAGGGCTTTCGAGTTGGATGCACATATCTGTTTCCATGGGGAGGAGGCAGGGTAGCGGGGGTCAGGGGTTGCGGGGGCGGTGCCAATGGGCAGGGCGAAGAAGACCTTCACTGCCACCTTGTGGTCACCTGGAGCCACAGAGGGTCATTGCTCTGGAGTAGCCATCTGTCTTGCTTCTTTGGTACCTTGCTTGAGGTCTTTAACAGTGCAGTCAGCATTGCTTCAGTGGAGCTTTGTTAGCATTTTTCTCTCCAGTGCATTTTCACTCTCTTTAGCTCCAGGAAAGGGGAAGTTTTTGAAAGCTAGCAAAATCCGATATTCTGAAAAAATATCTGCAGGGGAGGAAGAGGTCAAGCTCTGGGAAAGGGCTCTCAAAATGAAATATTTGAGAGACTTACAAGATCTTGCAAGAAACTCTGCCTCTTGTTGCTTCTCTCTACAGGAGCAGAGATTTATGGGGCAAAAGTCTGGCCCAGAGTTGGCATCTGTCATCCTTATCACCTGGTCAATTGGGGAAGTCAGGACAGATGAAGCTTCGTTTATTATTTCATTGATTGCCCTTGATTACAATCCCAATTAGTTCTCACATCACATTCCGATAGTCTGAGATTCAGTAGCATCAGTTGAAATTCTAATGATATTTTGCGGTGCAAAAAAATGACTTTCAAGGCATGTATTATAGAAAGGATTATAATAAATTAAATGCCTAAACTGGCAGACTGCAAACAATTTTGACTCAGATCTAAATGTTTGCACTGGCTGTTTAAACATTTAATTTGTTAGAATGGAAGTTCCACCACGGAATAAGCATGTTAATTAAACTTGGGCTCCAGCAACCTGAGTTACGCCACGTACACGGAGCATGACAAACTCGGACAGCAAGAGCCATTCCCCAGATGAACAGGTTGCATCTTTAAACCCCACAGACATTCGTGATTTATAATAAATTGTTCTGTCTTCCTGAGGTTACTTTTAGATGATGCTGTAGGATAGTGTTAGTCTGAGAAACAACTTTGCTAATTTAGTTTCGAGGAAGGAATCACCCATGGATAATTGACTAACTGGTTATGTGGATCATCTGTTGTGTCACTTTGCATTAAAAAATAGAAAAATGTAAAGAATAGAAGATACAAAACAAATCTTCTTAAGACCAGCTTGTCAAAAACAAAGAATCTCCATCACCACAACCACCACCGCCATCATCACCGCTGACACCATCACAATAATTATGTTCACCATCATCATCAGCACATGTTTTGAAGCAGTGAAATATTCTGGCTTAAATTTTCTGGTCTAGTCCTGGTTCTGCCACAGATTGGTAACATGATGCTTGTTTTCTCAAATCTCCAGTTTCCTCATTTGTAAAATGAGGGCATTTTTATTAGCTAGAGGAAGGCTAAGCTGCTGTAACAAAGAGGCCCCCAAATAAGACAGTTTTTTCTTCATTAGAAGTAACCCAGTATACAGCTATCAAAATTCATCAAATCGTAGCATCTGAAATGTGTGTAGTTGATTATAGAGGAACCATACCACAATAAAAGTGTTAAAAAATAAAGTAAAAGCAACTGCTAGAAAATTTTTAAAAATATAGATATAATGATACGGTGGTAGTTTTATTAAAATAAAATATATGTATATGATTATGTAAAAAAAAAAAAAAGAAGTAACCCAATTGTTTAAGGCTGGCAGGGAAGTTCTTGACTCCTTACTTAAAAACGCTTGGGGCTCCCCACTGCCTGCAGAAGTAAATTCAAGCCCATTTACAACTTTATCCCAACCCACCTTCTGATTTATCTACTCTTTGTCCTTCTGCTTCCATCTCCATCTTTGCTGTTCTGTCCCCTCAGTTCAGATGCTGCCTTTATGATGCCTTAGAATTTGCCTCCCCTGCTCCTTACCCTCCTGTTCTAACAGCCATTGTTTCTTCCTCTGCCTTCTGGTACCTTTGCTTCTTCTATGGCCTCTAATTCCATTTGCCTTATAATTAAGTTAGTTATTTATACAAATGGGCTCTGTGGTCCTGGAGGCAACAGACTGCATACTATTTATTTTTCTTCCTCAAACCCCTCTCTCCTTGCAAGCCTTGACCCAAAGCCAGCACTCTTCTTTGCCCATAAATGTATGTTGAACTGGATGGAGTAAAAAGTTGTTACCGAAAGAAAACTCAGTCATCAAAATAGCAACCATTTGCTAACTCAGGGGGCCAATTAGGCAATGGCTTATTCATTGGAAACTTCTAGATGTGGATCAAAACAGTTCCAATTAGATTCATACCCTGTGCTAGACCAAGAATAGCATACAGAAATACTCCTTGGGCTTCACATCCATGTGGAATAATGCTCCACCCATGTTGATTAGCAAGAGCACTCTTTCTGAGACTGCCATGGTTTTTCTTAAAACCTTTGTCCAGGAACCATGCAAAAAGAAATTTTAAACTTGTGTATGTGCACTTGTTGTATAGCATCTGCTTTAAGTCTATCTCATTTTTTGGAATTTCTACATCCGTTCTACCTTACAGCCCTGTTAGAATCAAAGATTAATTGCCTGAGGGAGTTTCCTTTCAAGTAGGAACCTGGCTCTGGGGATGGAGTGTAGGGAGCTCAGAACTCTGAGCCCTGCCTGCCATGGGTTTGCTGTGCAGTTGGGAAAACTCATCATCTCCTTTCCCCAGACCTCGCTCTTCTCATTTGTAAACGGAACCACTACGACTTGCCCCTTCTCACAGGGCTGTTTGCACGGATGATGGCAGCTCATTATGGAAGCACTTTGAGAAGATGGGATGGAATCCTGCTGGGTACCGTTGGGAGGCTAACCTCCAGGCTTATGAAAATAGATATGAAAACCACGCATCTGCTCATTCCAGTCACTGGGTGCGCACGAACAGTCCCTTAGTTGTATTTATAACACTGCAGTTTTTCTCTGTAGGAAGAAATTAAATTTGCTTTTTCAGATTTTACAAAAGCAACCACAAGTTAGCCTGCTTGAGTGCATTTCAAATCATAATTTAGATAATGTCAGGGTGGCAATAAAACTTACGAAATAGAACAAGGGTGGGAAGAGAGAAAGCAGGAGGGGAAGATCCAGACAGCTCCACCTTTCTGCCTGGCAGTTCTCTTTTTCCTTTATTCCCCCTCTCTGCCCACCAGTCCCCCTGGAACATGTAAACCTTTCTGCTCCTCTTTGTTTAAACGCATCTGGCCAGGTGGCATTAATGCTTGTAAAAGTAATGGAAACTGCACAGATGGATGTGGAGCCTGCCATGTAGTTCAGGATTTTTCAATTCTTTGTAACTGTCATCTGACAGCTCACCAATGATTGGAAGTAACCCAGCTCAAAGTGCCGAAGCCGAAAACCCCTGAGCGCTACCCCTCCTGCCCACGTTTTCCCACTGGATTCATTTATTCCCACAGGAATTGTGCCAGGTGCTACTCCCATGTAATCCTACACACAGTGAAGACGGAAATGAGAACAGGGCCAGACTCTACTTATAAGGAATCTGCTGTATTGTGGATGCGCTGCAGTT
Organism: Camelus bactrianus; assembly: GCF_048773025.1. Taxonomy (NCBI): domain Eukaryota; kingdom Metazoa; phylum Chordata; class Mammalia; order Artiodactyla; family Camelidae; genus Camelus; species Camelus bactrianus. The sequence goes on from NC_133552.1 coordinate 21,523,690, forward strand.
TTTGGGGGAGACAAGGCTTACGTCTGAGAATTATCTGCAACGATGCATTTTTTTTAATAAAAAAAATTTGGGGGGAGGTAATTAGGTTTAATTGATTAATTTTTTATTATTTTTTAAATGGAGGTACTGGGGATTGAATCCAGGATCTCATGCATGCTAAGCATGTGCTCTACCACTGAGCTATACCCTCCGCTCCACCCCAATGGTGCAGTTTTAGTAGTGGGAGGAGTCTGGGGGAGGGCAAAGGACCTTCGAGGTGTCTCAGAAATCCTACCTATAGTTTATGTTGCTTGTGTGGAAGACAGAGCCTGACTGTAAGAAGGATTTTTATCTTGTCCATATGGCAAAAAGGGAGGCCTTTGGGATGAGGTTAAATGGCTCTTCCCTCAATACATACACACACACACACACACACACACACACACACACACCCACATACACACGAAGGAGGTGAGGAATAACAATGACTTTACATTTGTCTTCATTAGGAACCATTTGGTGGCAATTTGCTCAAGCTGGCTTAGGCAAAAAGGAAAATTTGTCTCACTGAGTCCCGGAGCAGAGACAGCAGTGGGGCTCCCAAGGGGGCTGAGTCCAGGAACTGAAGTCACTGGGAGCCCTGTCAGCCACCCTGTGGGGCCTCTCTGAATCCCTTTGTCCACCTGATTCACTTTTCTCTTCTCTGCTGACTGGTTTTCTTAGCTCACATGTATGCCAATCATATCTGCCTCTTCCCTGATCTATCAAGAATCCTAAGGTCCCAATGCCAAATTCCCAAAATAAATTACTGTAATTGACCAATAGCTTGGCCTAAAGATGGTCATTTGACCCAATTAGTCCAATCAGTATGGTTGGATCAGGTGACCACTTTTCAACTACTCATCTTTGCCTGGGGTCTTGGAGGGGGCTGGGGAGGCAAAGTCTCTGGAAGAGTATATCCAGAGGGTAGAGAAATGGGCATCTCTGGTAGGACATTAACTCTTGATCATTTATGAAATGATTTTTCCTATTTTCCAGGTTCTTTGCTTTTACATCTCCCTTCTTTTCCTAACCTTAACCATAGCACTGCCTTTTGGCTCAGGAAGAATTCTTTCACTTCTTAATAACAACCATGGTTTAACTAATAGTTTAACACTTAGGGGCTGATGTAAGAAATGTAGGTTTCTCTCCTAGAGCCTACAATTTCGTGGGAAAGACAGATTAAGAAAAAAACCACACACACATACAAAACAAAAAACTAAAACAAGTAAACAAAATAATTACAAGTTGTGTAAGAGAGGAAAGAGAGTGCTGGGTTAGAAATGCAGGGCTGGGAGGAAGGGCTGTGTCTCAGATGCAGTTGTAGGAGGACTGTTCCTGGGAGTTGACTTGACTTCTTAGTGGAGCTGGAAGCAACCAATCATGAACAAGGAAGTGGGAATTATGCACTAAAAAATATTTTAAGCAGGGAGAGGACAGCATTCACGCAAAGATGCGAAATCCCTGAGGAGGCAAAGAACTTAATTTGCTTTCAGTTCCCAACACTCTGAATGTTCCAGCTTTTCCTACATGTCAGATAATTGAGAATTGGAAGGTCTTCTTTTGTAGACTTTAGTAAAATCTCTCAGAAAAAGTTAAATTATACTGTAGCAGATATATGTTAGCACACTTAATTCAATGAGTAATTCATTGAGTTCAACAGTCCAGGTGGTGGAATTACATTACCATATAATAATATGGCCATTTGCACGGAGATAGTACATATAGCATTTGGTATTCTTGGGTCTTGAGATTGGGGAGAGCTGGGTTTGGGGCTTGTCTTTGTGACTTACTAGTTGTCTAACTTGTGGCCAAGTTACACACTTGCTCTGTGTATCATTGGTTTTTTCATAGGCCTCACCTCAGCCTTCATCTCTGGCTCACATAGATTTTTTTTAGTAAGAATTATATTAAGTGAGGAAATGTATCTAAAGTGACTAGTATAGCATTTGGTATTCACTACATATTAAAAGCAATAAAAAAAAAGTTTGTTCACATCTCCTGTGTATACAAATCAAATTCTAGCAAACTGGCTCCTTTTCAGAGCTCCTTGGGGAGTTCAGGACATAAAAGAATCATGCAATGAATCCTCTGGAATGCACGTAGGTGTGGGTCAGAATACAGGAGGCTACTTTTCTTTCTCTCCAATTCCCTCAATCCAGTGAAAGGAGATGAACACCAGAAACTGAGAGAAATTCCTCAAAACCATAGTCCAAACCCACCTCGTAGAAAACGACTGTTGAATAAGAGTAGAATGTGGGAAATTCTGAGCTCAGCTTCAACAAATACAATGAGCAGGGAGAGGGTCCTGGCGCTACTGTTAGAAAATGAATTGAGAACTGCCTTCACTCTAGAAGGGCTAGTTACAATTCTCACTAACCTCTTGCCAAACAGCAAGGTTCGCTAAGAAACGCCGGGAGAAGAGGGCAGTGGTGGCTGGGGGTATAGCTCAGTGGTAGAATGTGTGCTTAGCATGTAGGAGGTCCTGGGTTCAATCTCCAGTACCACCATTTAAAAGAAAAGAAGAAGAAAACACAGGGGAGGAAAATGATTGGACGCTCTGGGAGTAAAATAGCCAAGGTGATCTCAAGGGAGGTCCAGAATCCATGAAATACAAAGCAGAGAGAAGAAGGAAAGATAAACTTCCCAGGAGGCAAACACTGAAGTTCTTCATTGGGAGAGTAAAGTCCTCTTCACTTTGGCAGCTGGGGAGGGGTCCCCACCCTGCCTGCTGCCCCACACCCAAGCTTCCTTGCTGGGGTACCCTTTGGGGTGTCCTCTTCACAAAGAACCCTTTTGGAGGAAAGACCTTTTGGGGAAACCAAACACTGTTATAGAAGAAACTTGCCAACTACTCCCAATCAAAGTGTGATGGGGCAACTGGCCCATATTAGGTATTTGAGGAAAACTAACAGCATGAAAGAAAAGTACGAAGATTAACAAGAGCTGCTGATCTTGGAGGCAAAAGGGACAATTCAGGAAACAGAGGAGACATTTAAAAAAACTGTGAGGGAAGTGCACTCAAACATTAGCAAAAATAGGCTGCTTTGGAAAACCAGACCCAGAGAGCAAGAAATAATTCTAGAAAGTTAAAAATATGAAATAGAAAATCAACTGTGTCTCAATAAAAAAAATTTTTTTTAATGTGAAATGGAAAATTTAGTGAAGGGACTGAGCAATAGAACAGGCCAAATTAGTGAAGATAAGGCTCAGGAAGTCTATCAGAATTTCAAACAAAGACACACAGAGATGGAAATACAGGGAGAAGTTAAGGAACAAAAAGGATCCGTCCAGGAAGTCCCCAGACACCAACTGGATCAGGAATTCTAGAGTCAGAGAGCAGAGACATAGGAAAGCAGGAAATGATGGAGGATCTATTTTTTTGGGCTACAGAGACACAAGAATCATCTATTTTTTGCACACAAAACATTAAAAGCAATAATATCTAGTAATAGAATTGTGGATGATCTCCTTATTTAGATTTCCCCAAACTCCAACAATAAATATCTATTTTTATTAAAAAATGTATCTATCTCTTAAATTAGAACGTAAATAACACAGACATACCCGATTGAAAAAAAAAAAAAGGACATAGAAAGTCATTACACGTGTCATTCGTGACTTTTCACCTGCATCTTTAAATAGGGAGGGGTGACTTCAGCCAAGGTCCTAGTGAGCTTTTTATCTGAAAACAAACAACTCATCTTTTTTAAAGGAACCTCTGAAATCCAGTAGAACTAGCGTAAAAATAGAATACACACCTGAAAATCCTGGTGAAATGAACAGATTCTGAGGATAAAAGAAAATCTGAAAAGCTTCCAGAGAGAAAGGAAACTATCTACTTATGGACAATGGTAGGAATGGTTTCACCTTTCTTATTTGCTTTTTCTTTTCCTTTCTCCCAGTAAGAACAACTCCCTTCCTTCCCTCCCTTTTCTCTCTCTCTCTCTCTCTTTCTTTTTCTTTCCTCCCTTCCTTCCTTCCTTCTTCTACAAAACAGAGACAGATTCACAGACATAGAAAAAAAAAAAGAAAGAAATATGTAATTTCTAGATCACTAAAAAGGAAAAAAAAATCCCAATCTGATAAAAGGCAAGTGTGGGGGAAAAATTAACAAAACACATGGAAAGAGAGCACGTAAAACAGGCTGACAGGACTAAATCCAAAAAGAAGAGAAACCACAATGCGTGTGTGAGTAGGTTAAAGGCTGCAATGTGAACACCGTGAGGTCAGGGCTCATTGCTGGTTTGGTTCACTGCTGAGTCCCTCAATAAATATTTGTTGAATGAATGAATGGATCCCTAGTCTAAGATTTGTTTTTAAAATCCTGTTTAAAAACTAGATCTAAATCGAACCAGCAATCCACACACACTATGGATGAAAATAAAGGGATAGGAAAGTACTTCCCAGGAAAAGGCCGACTCACAGGGAAGTATGGTAACATTAGTATCAGGTAAAAAAAAACCTCAAGGCCAAATGAATTAAAGTGAATTGAGAGCGATATTTTATATGACCTAGCTAAGAAGCACAAGCAAAGCAACTGAACTGATAAGGGAAGTCGGTAAGCCAGTAACAATACAGATACAATTTTGACCAGATACAGAATTAACCTGCTCAAATTAATAGCATTTTTATATACTAGCAATAACATCCAATTAGAAAATGAAAAGGATACAAGTTGCCCTACTAGATGTGAAAACATGCTCTCAAAGTTCAGTATTTAAAACAGTGTGATTTTGGTGCAAAAACTGACAAATACATTAGTAATCCAGAATATGGGATCTGGGAACAGATGAATCAATTTATGGGACTTTAGTTTATGATAAAGATTATATTTCAGTTAGTGGGGGTGGAAATGATGTTCAAAAAGTGTTGTGAAAATTACCTGTTCCTTTTGGAAAATAAAGTTAGATTTCAGTCTTACACCATCACAGAAGTAAATTAGTGGTGTATTAAAAGGCTAATCATAAAATCTAAATATAAAATACTGAAAGAAAAGAATTTCTTTGTTATGTTGAAATGGAGAAGGCCAACTTATAAAAGACACAGACCAACAAATCAGAAAAGAAAACACTGGTGGATTTGAATAAGCATTGAAACACTGGTGGATTTGAAGCATTAAAATAAAATGCTTCTCTAAGGAAGGAAATGTTTGCAAGATATAAATACACAAAAGATTAATGTACCTAATACTTAACTCATAAATCAACAGAAAATGCAATAGAAAAATGGAGAAGGGATATGAATAGGCAATTCACAATAGAAGAACTATAAAAAGTCACTATGCATGTGAAAAATACTCAACATTATCAATAAAAAGAAAATACAAATTAAAATAAGATGTGAAGTCAATTTTTACCCATAAGATTGGCAAAAGTTTTTTAAAAAGGAAACCATTCACATAGACTAATGAATGGCACATAGAAGCTTTTGGCTGCAAGTAACACAAAAACGTAACAGACAGCTTTGAGGTGTTAGTGAATTTGTTATCTGACATAGCCCAGACTCCAGAAGTACAGCCAGCTCCAGGTATGGTAACTTCAGTGGCTTGTAACTGCACCAGGAACCCAGGTGCTTTCTTTTTGTTCTGCCAAACTTTTCCTAGGGTTGTTCTTCTATGGTGGCAAAAAGGTTGAGGCAGTTCCAGGTACCACGTCCAGTCCTGGTAAGTTCCAAAGGAAGAGGGAATCTAAATTTTCTTGTGACTTTTTTAGGATCGAAGAAATCTTTCCAGAAGTTTCCTCAGGCAAATTCCTCTTTGGGTTTTATTAGTCCAGAACTGGGTCCCATGCCCATTCCTAAACCCATTTCTGGAAGGGGCTCGCTAGGGTTTATCCTTATCACCTGAGAGGTCAACCACCATGTCGTCCTCTCTAATGAGGGTGTGGGAAACCAGTATTTTCACGTCGGTGGGAGAATGAATTGATACAGCCTATTGGTAGTTTTCAATTTTTTTGAATACATCTTTTGAATTATCACTCTGTGGCGTCCATGCTACAGAAATACCAGTAGGTTGTACGAGAGACATTTATGAGGGTATTTACTGAAGTGATGCTTATCTTAAAAATTGGATACCCTCTGAATATCCATCAATAGTGGAAGAGTATAGTCACACAATGCAATATATAGCAAGAGTTTCAAAATTCTCTAAGACATAAGAGAGCAAAAATGAGAGCAGAAAAAGAGAGCAAAATTGTTTAAAAATTTTGAAAATGTTTTTATTGTGGCTACTGTGCGCTGACCTGCCCTTTTGTAGGCCTGTCTGCTCCCTTCAGTCAGTCCTTGTTCTCAAAGGGAGCATAAGTGGAAAAAAATCAAGTTATAAAACTGCTACGTTTAAATTACAAACACTCACACCACCTACAACTATTTGCATATAAATGCAGAGAAACGGAACTCAAAGGAGAGTGCCTTACTTCTAAGGAGAGTCAGCATCTGGAGTATGTAGATTATTCTTTCTCTTTTTTGTTTGATTTTTTTTTCCTTGCAAGAATGGCTTAGACAATAAAGACATTTAAATATCTCACCTGCTTAAAAAGTCTGAAGGTAGGTTTTCCAGACTCGATATGGGCAGCAGGTCAGTGACATCACCAAGGGCATCAGCTCGCTCTCTCTCTGCTCAGCCATTCCTAAGCTTGTTGGCTTTTTGTTCTCAAGTTTATTGCAGATGTTTCCAAACTTACTCAGTTCATGGTACCCTTAGTGTTTCAAAAATTTTTTCACGATGCCACTAGGCCAAAAGAAATACCTCAGATTTCTGTTTATTGGATAGTTAAGTCCAAATAATTTAATAAGTCTTTATGTCCTAACAACTTAGTAGTGATTTGGAAAAAAAAATACAATACATTGAAAAAAAAAATGATTTCATTGGCAAATAGCTACAACTACTTATTAATTGGGTGTGTGCCCCTGATGGGCACTGAAAACCTCTCAGATTTTACCATTACCCTCAATCCCTATTGCATCTTGATTTTCACACAGTGTTTTTTTTTTTAAGTCATAGCAACTGCCAAAAACCTAGCTTCATAGATATGATGTCATAAAAAAATCTATTGTAATCTAATATTAAAACCATGAACTATCATGCTCTAGCTGTTCCCACAACAGTAGATAGATGTTGGGTAGCACTGTTTGTAAAAGTTTCCCTTGAAAGCTTCTGTTTCAAGAAGTTTACCCCAAGTGAGTGCTCTGTGAGTTCACTGTAGCACTCCAGGGTGCCTCAGCACACAGTTTGGGAACTGTGGGTTTAGCGTCCTGTGATTGGAAAATGGTTGCCTTTTTGTAGCTCCAAGCATACATTTCTACATGACAATGTTCATGGAAGAAGACAGGTATAGGCTTTCTCATTACTTCATTTTTTTTTGGACATTTGAATTAAATTTATTTATGTCACACATCGAGAAATAAAACAGGTTTTAAAAGGTTTTAGTAAATTTCTAAAACGTAACTATATAGAGAAGTTGATGTTGCATCAAAATGTAAAACACTTAATGAATTTGTATGTCATCCTTGGGCAGGGGCCACGTTAATCTTCTCTGCATTGCTCTAATATTAGTATATGTGCTGCCCAAGTGAGCACTTCTTTTTTTTAATTTCAAGTTTATTGAGATATAATTTGATGCTATAAATTGCACCTGTTCTGAGTGTATGGTCAGATGAGTTTTGGCCAATATGTACATCTGTATAACCATCACCACAATCAAGATGCAAAACATTTTCATCACCTTGAAAAGTTCCTTTGAGTTTCTTCCAAGTCAATCCCCCCACCAACCCCTAGCATCTATTCTCTGCTTTCTATCACTATAGATTGAACAATCTTTTCTAGATTTTCATGGAAGTGAAATACACAGTATGGATTCTTGGTTCTGTATAAGGATTTTGAGATTCATCCATGTTGTTGCTGGTATCAATAGTTCACTCCTTTTTGTTGATGAGTAATATTCCATTGTCTGAATATACCACAATCTGTTTATCCATTCACCTCCTGGTTGACACTTGGGTTGTTTCAAGTTTTTGGCTTTTATGGATAAAGTTCCTGTGAACACCCAGGTACAAGTCTCTGTGCGCACATATGGTTTTTTTTTTTCCACATATGTTTTTTATTTAATCTTGGTATCTCTCTCTATTTTATTTTATTTTATTTACTTACTTAATTAATTAATTTGGCAAGAGGTAATTAGGTTTATTTTATTTATTTATTTATTTATTTATTTATTTATTTATTTATTTATTTATTTATTTTAATGGCGGTCCTGGGGATTGAACCCAGGACTCTGTGCATGCTAAGCATGTGCTCTACCACTGAGCTATACCCTCCCTCCCCCCACCCTTTTGGAGAGGGAGTAAAATTATTTCCAGAAACCCCCTAGTAGACTTTCACTTATGTATCATTAGCTACTCCCAGTTCACCCTCACATTCCCAATCCACTTACTAGAAAGAGGAAATGGGGTCACCTTGAAGCAATCAGTTCACATCCTTTGAAGCTGGGGGCTGGGGTCTTTCCCGGAACAACGTGCCTCCCCAAATAAAACTGGGCTCCTCCAAACACAGGGAAAAGAGAGGGATGGCTCTTGGATAGGAACTCAACTGTGTCTGCTCTTTGCTTTATCCATGAGTATTTTTACTACAGAAATGGTAGTAGTATTATTTATATGTCACAGGAACATCCTTTCCTCCACATAAAGGTGCTTATGCAGATCTGTTGCTGACAGATATTCAACATAGCCCTAGAAATAAGCCAAGAAGAGAAAAACATAAAAAAACCGCTACAGATAGGAAGAGAATTGCTCTGGGGAATATGATATGAGGGCATGAGTGTCATATGGAGGGAATTTAACCAACTGGCTGCCAGATGTGGGCCTGCCCTGGGCTGAGGCACAGCTGGTCTGCCCTACAGTAAATCAGATGTGGGAGGCAAGTACCATCTGGCACGTAAACTTGGCAGAGCCTGGAAAGATAAGTTAACTCGCGTGTGAAGTTATTATTTTTATGGATTCGCATGAACGGAGCCCTGACACCTGCAGCCCAGTGAACTTCCTCTTCCCCCTCAGGGGCTTCTGGTCTGCTGCTGCCACTGGGCAGCCAGGGAGGGGCCCCCCCCCCCCCGGCCCTCAGCACTGCTCCTCTGGTCAGGGCTGGCTGTGCTTTAGCTCCGGAGATTTTAAAGGAGATCTGGCCCTTTAAGCAGCCCTCACTTGGTACTTCTTTCCTTTCTCAACCCTCCCTCCCTTGTGTTCTCTTCCTGAGAGTTTGTCTTCCTCACTTGCCAAACTTCTCAAAAGCAGGGATCAGATCTTACCTATTTTGTCCCCCATTCCTGTGCCTAGCATCCTGCCTTGAACAACGTAGATGCTCAAGAAGTTGTGAAAATGTCCTTAGCCCAGGTAAGAATGAGAGAAGTACTGGGACCGTAATGTTTCCACTTTGCACTCTGCGCCACTTTCCAGATGTCTGTTGCATTGATAATGGCTTAGAAGTACCCCAGCAAATACTTCCTTAGGGCACATTTCAGTTTGTAAGCCTCACCCTGAAACATCTTATTTTCCCTAATTCTCCGTTATCTGCTACTAAGAATCATAAATGGATGTGGAAGGCACCTTGGAGGCGAGCATTTTATGGATAGAAGCCCAGAGCTGAAGGTCTTGATCAGGCCATATTGCTAGTCGGTGGCAAAACAGAAAGTTTCCTTACAACTCACCTTATTCCAGCAAAGGATTTAGAAGAGTTTTCAAAGATAACTGAAATATAAGCCAGCAAAATTACAATGAGGAACAAAAGAAGAAAGCAAATAACTTAAAAGGGAGCTGAGAGTGAGGTCAAAGCAGAAACATATGCCAAGAAGACCACCAGCAACAGGCTAGCCACAAACTTGCCTCTAAACATCTACAGGCCTATATGTGAAAACAGAAAGGAGAACTGGTCAGACACAAAATCCATGATGTGCATGAAAGAAAAATAGCCCAGTAGCCCAGAGAAGTCCAATCATTGTTGGTTCCAGTACCTGACAGGCATCACCTGCAAAAAGAGCTCTGTGGGTTGTAACAACGGTCCTCAACAATATTCCAAAGATGCGAAGAAAAAGCTTCCCTGAATGCAGGGCTGGTGGCTGATGGCAACATAGCAAAACATCCTGAAAAAAGCGCTTTATGGTGAGTGTGGGGACTGAGCATCAAAGCCAGAATCAGTAGTGGAGGAAAAAAGCTTGCCAAATTGAGATGTGAAAGACTTCCACAGAGTTCCGTGACATCAGGAGTACAATAATAATTACTGTCCTTAATTATGACCCAGAGGCACTGGAGACCCTTAAGTATTTTCTGAATCATCAAAGAGAAGCTTTTTGAAAAAGGTTCAATCTGGTTTCATGTTAATTTAGCACTTAATTAGCTGCTGTCATCTGTTCTCGCTGTTATTTCATATATTTGTTTTATCCCCTTCAGTTAGATTGTCATTTCTTTGAGGGCTTGGGTCCATGTGTAGGGAAAGCGACATTTTACTTAACAAATGCAATATGATCCTTGAGATTGACGACAGAGGGGGAAATCTCTACATAAGGAGGGACAGCTGGACTTTTCGGTTGATTCTTCTGAGCTTTGTGAATTTGTACTGCTTGTACCACAAGATGGGAGGGGGTACTGCTCTCACCATTAATACTCTTTATTCCATCCCCTAATATCCCACAGCACATTTGAGACTAATCTGGGTCATTAAATAAGACCTTACACCAGGCTTGGGGAAAACAATTATAGTTAGTAACCTGAAACTATAGACTCTAATTTACAACAATTACCATCATCAACACCATCACGCACTGACAGTATAACATAGGGTTTAAGAGGCCAGATTCTAGAGTCAAACTATCTGGGTTCAAATCCCAGCTCTACTCCCATTTACTGTTTCATGTTAGGCAGATTACTTAACCTCTCTGTGCCTCATTTTCCTCATTTGTAAAAAGATAGTAGTGGTACTTATCTCACAGAGGTGTGTGAAGATTAAACAAACATAAAAGTGTCTGTATACAGTAAATATGTGCAGGTGATTAATACCATAATTGAGCACTTTTTATAAACCAGGCACTTTATATATATTTATTCAATTTTCACTTCATGCCCTTAATCCAGTGGTTCTCAAAGTTTTTGGTCTCAAGACCTCTTTGCACTCTTAAAATTTACTGAGAACACCAAAGAACTTTTAAAAATGTAGGTTATATCTATATGAATTTACTGTGTGACAAATTAAACATGAGAGGTCTTAAAATGTTAATTAATCAATATAAAGTGGACAATAATAAACCAAATACATATTAGCAAAATAATGTAATTATTATAAAAATATATTTTTAAAAAATTATGAAAAAGTGATATTGTTTTGCATTTCTGCTAATGTCTTTAATAGCTGGCTTAAAAGAAGATAATTAAATTCTCATAATGGCTTCTGTATTCATGCTGCTGCAAAGTATTATTTTGGTTGAAGTATATGAAGAAAATCTGGCATCACGCAGGTATGCAGTCGGAAAAGGAAAGAGTATTTTACTGGCCTTTTCATATAATTGTAGTCCTCTGTGATGCTATACCAAATTTCTACAAGTGGTAGTTTCTTAAAGGCTTCTTGCAATATGGAGTCTGAAACCATATCAATAAATTTTTCACCTGTTACACTGAAATTCATTGGTTTGTTTTGCATGTTAAATGAATAATTTACCCATGCATGACTTTTTAACATCATGCATTGATCACCTGGAAAATATTGATTCATTGAGTTATGTAGATTATCTAAATTTTGAAATGTTCACATTTGTTAATATCACCACTAACCTCATTTAAAAAGTTTCTAAGTATTGGAGACCCGTTAAGCTCACAGGTTTTCCAAAATTCTGCTTTTCCCTTGAAAGTTTACATTTTATTATTAGAACAAGCACTATCAATTTTTTCTCTCAAAGTGATAGACTCACACTGTCCATACCCAAGCCCGAATAACCACAGTTTGTTTTCCAGTGATTCCTTCCAGCTGAAATGGTGTTGCATGGAAAAGGAGCTAGTCCAGCTCACAACTACCGTGAGACAAACCATTGTATTTCTGTCTGCAGCAAAGGTGTTCTGTGTGTACCTCCCATTTTGTCACATAGGATATTAAAAAGATATATACTTGATGGCTGAGATTTAATAAAACTAATAATTATGGTAGTGTTGCTTTATGAAGGTCATTCTTGAGGACATCCTTTCTGCAAGCACAAGGAATATAGTGATTACTAGTTTGGTACCCCTGCCTTGATTTATGCTAGGGCACCATGGTTTCACCCACATTTTCTTTTGTGTTATCAGAGCAAGTGTCAACACAGCAAAAAAGGCAAATGACACCTCAGTATCATTATGAAAACCATTTTTCTCTTGTGGACCTTCCAAAAGATTCTAGGGGATCCCCAGGGGTCCAATGACCATACTTCATAACCACTATTTTAACGCTCTACCTCATGAGTCATCTCAAGTTCATCCAGAATCCTTTATGTTCAGACACAGTAGGGTAAGACCCAGTCCCTGCTCTGATCAACCAAAAGGCCATAGTCTAAATTCTCCCCTTTTGGGTCTCTTCCCTACATGTTTTGTGCTTGAAAGGATAGGGCTTATCAAAATAAAATGAGATCATGTCTACTGGCAGGGGTGTGATCATACTAGACTGGGTATGAATATCACAAAGCCAACATTCATAAAGAGGCATCTATATCCTGTCTCGGAGGATGGCCAATCCTATATTGTCAGAGTTCTTAGTGCCCCCATAGGTCCCAGCCTGGTCCCAAGCCCACTGTAGTGTGAACACTGCTCTGTAAGTGGTCCTTACACCTCTGTACAGCTGGCCGTGAGTGATGTTGCTGACTCTGAGGTGGTCCCTGGAGGACAGAAGGGCTACTAGAGGCATTATCTGAGCATCCCAGACCCTCATATGCTTCTCTCTGACCAGGGAATCCATACCATCATATCTTTAGGTCTGTGACTATAGTCACCACTCTTACCTTGATCTTTATCCTGCTCAGAGCAGTATTCAGCTGTGGGTAAGAGGCAGGGGTTAGGGGAAGGTGGCACAGTGGTAATGTTGTGGGATAAAGACACATGAAAGCCCTGGACAGTCTACTAAACAGAGTGATTCTTCAAAGCCATACTCTTTGGTTGTAGCTGGAAAAAAATAAATAAACGTGCATGTGCCTCACCAACCAGAGTTGACAAATGTTAATCTTTTATCATATTCATTGTAGACCCATTTAAATAAAAGAAATAAACCATTACAAACAAGATTTAAGTCCCCCTCAGCCTATATCTTTTAAATATTCATGTCACATTTATTTGGAAGGATGGCAGTGAGGAAAGGGCAGGGAAGGGCGATTATCCTCTCTCTCCTTCTACCAGCCATTCAGATCTCCCCAAACTTGCCTGCCCCACTCAGCCAACAGAAAGCAGCACAATTAATGCAGAACCACTCCCTAGAAGGCAGTTTAGCAGCTTATCTCCTCCAGTCCCATCCCAGGACTCCCTTCCTCCCATCCCAATATGCCAAGCACATGCAGGACCTCTTAAAGAGAAATTCTGTGAACTATAATCTTCTGGATCTAGTTGCATTTCATTGGGGATTTTGATGCTCCTTATAAACTGGTTGTCTGTTCACTGCCCAGGCTTGTTCATTCCTCCTTGTCTGGCTGGAGTTACAGGAGCCTAGCAATGCCCACATGGATGACTTGGTCAAGCAAATTTGCTGTTTTCTGGGTCCACAGTTGGGAGTAAGAGAGAGCACAAACAGCCCAGTCTTGCTCTTTTCCCCCCAATCTCTGCAGGTACAGTAAATCAGACTGCCTGACAATTTTTTTTTTTCTGCATCTGAGTCTAATGCCCTTAGCCTAGAAATTTCCATTATATCACTCAGCACATGACAAGAGCAATGGGCTTCTCTGATTAGTGAAGCTCAAGAGCAGAAATGAATCACAGCACCTTTGTATTCTAGAACGTGGGTCTGGGATGAGTGAATACAGGAGGTCGGCCAAAACACAGCCCCAGTAACTCAATTCGCAAATGATTTAAGTCTGGAGATGTATGTTGAATAAGTATCCCCATTTAATAAGCAATAGAGAGAGTGTTGAGGCGGTAGGGCTAAGGAAAGGGCTGGGAAGACACTTGCTTCTGATAATCTTTTGCTCAGTGTTCCTCCCTGTAAGATGGGGTCACTCATCATGATCTACTCTTGGGGGCTGTCATTGTGAGCTGTATATTTTAGAAAGTGGCTTAGAAAAGAACTTTCAGCAAGTTAAACGCAATTTCACAGGGACAAGACTTGGGCTTTATACCATACAAGGGAAAAATAACAGACCTGGTCTCCCGTATCAGCTAAGCTAACAACCAGCAAAGCAGAGATTACTCCAGCTGTTCTTAGCGAACCGGAAGGAGTATGGGGGCTCCTGCAAGCTAACTGGAATAAAAGCTGGAGTGCTCAACCTTCTATCACTTGAGGATCAGGTAGAGCAGGACAGAATGCTAAAAACACCTGGAGAGTGAAAGAAAGGGCATAACCAGGAATTTACATAAACGAATAACCAATAGGCTTAGGAGGGCACTTAAAAGCTACCTGATCCAACCTACAATCCAGATCGCCTACCCACCTTATTCCATCAGCTGATTGTCATGTCCTTGCTTGAAAGTTTCCAGTGACAAGGAATTGCCACCTCTTGAAGTAGCCCATCTTAGTTTTGAGTATCGTGCAAATTACAGATTGTTTACCAAATCTCTCCCATGAAGCATTATTGCCTTGCGTCCCCACACCTCCTAAGCCTTCCTCTTTGGCCATGCCCCAGTTGGTCTGGGTCCGTGACAAAGTGTATCGTTCAGAGCTACACAGAGCTCTCCAGAGGGAGCCTAACCATCAGTAAGCAGCCTGGGACTGCTATCAGTCAACTTCTCCGTGCTCCCTCTTGCTCCACCCCTCATCTGTGTGCTGTGAGGCCAGGAGTCTGATGTGGGAAGTTGGAGGCAGGGAACATGGTGTTGATGATGGCTTGGTAGATGAGACAGGGCTCCTGCCTTTTTAGCTCCAACCTCCACATTCACCATTTTACCTCCTCTCTAAAAGGGCTGTATGATTGCTCTTTGTGTTTGTGACAATCACAGAGCTAAACATTCTGCAGACGCTGGTTGATGATTATATGCTACAGCTGAAATTCTCCTGCGTGAAACCTGACTCAGTCACAGCAGGTCAGAAGGTATGCCCTGGCTCAACACTGCATAGTTTCTACAGTGCAGTGGTTCTGACGGGTGTTCCTTGGACCAACAGCATCAGAACCTACTAGAAATGGGGACATGTTAGAAGTGCAAACCGAAGGACCTCACCCCAAGTCTGTTGTATCAAAAACTTCTGGGCTACGGCCCAGCCCTCTGCTTTAACAAGACCTCCAGGTGATTCTGATTTGAGATCCACAACTAGAGAGGATGCTGTTGGCGTCCCACCCACATGCACCCATGGTGCACGAGCATTTTGTATTCACGGTGAATACTGGGTGTTAAAGATTCATGATGGCTCCCTTCTCGCGAGAATTGCCCTCAGCCTAACGGGAGCCTCCTTGCTATGGGAGGTAATGCAACGTACCCCCCGCCTCCTATCCAGAACCTGATGATTGGCAAGGGCTGCAAAATGCTGGCCACTTACCTCTAGAGAGGACCAGTTTGTGTTCCAGAGCTCAGGTGGGACCAGGCTGATGTAAGACCACCACCGTGTTGAGCTTCCTTTTGCTGCCGTCTCCTGCTGGCTTCTCTCCTCTTCCGAGAGCGCTTTCTCAATAACTGGTTTTCACAAGAATCCCCATCTCGGGCAATGTGGCTCAGAAACCTGACTTAAGAAAATCACTCAAGGGAGGTAAGACAATCGCTCAATTAAAGGGGGAACTGAAGGATTTATGAAGATACTTGAGTCCCATAATGGACCTAAAAATATCCAGATAATTAGTAGAACGTGATTTTTACCAGCTTTTGATGTAGACGTGGCCTGGGAGATGCTCTACCACATGTATAGGGAGAAACTCCACGGGCAGAGTGGTGACTGATATTTTTAGGACAGGAAGATGGCTGACTCAGTGCTTAGCCTTCTTGCTGGACTTCAGAATCTTCATGAATTTGTTCTCAGTGAGGCTGGTAAATAAAGGCTTTTGGCTAATAAGCAGAATGAATCACAAGGAGGTTAAGTGATGTCAGGAAGTCAGTTGCTGAATAAAATTGAGATTCCATTCCCACCCACTCATCCACCACTACCACCAGCTTAGCCCTACCTTGGATGACCTAATGACATTCATTAGGAACAAATCTTCACCCCTCAACAGCTACTTTCCTAGAATTGGTAGGGAGAAAATTTGGCAAACTAGACAGGGTCAATAAAATAAGAGACTAAAAGCCAACATTTAGCATAGTAAATGATTTGATGCTTTCATCAACTGTAGTTTGCTGTGTTTGCCTGGAATAAAGTCGAGATTTGACAATAATCTGGGTTATTTGGGCCATGTGGCTTTAAGCACCAAAATGGACTAAAACCACATCAAGTCTCTGGGTATATGGTGCTCACAAGCTTCTGGCAATCTCTTGAGTTGGGTCTAAAGAGATGCTACTGCACTGAAGCTGGAAGATTGGGGGAGAGCTTCACTTTCAACTGGTAAGGTGGCTTATACATGGTCAGGGCTGGCACATCTCCTGCAGTCTCTAAGCCCTCCTACAGCCACTAGATTAGCTGGGTGGATAAGATGCCGAGTCTGTCAGTCCTGTCTGATTCTGATTTGGGACCCGTATTTAGCACAGGCTCCTGTGGGGGAGTCTGTTGACTTGTAGATGCAGAGTCTCTTGGCTGTGATGTGTAACCATGACCTTTTGTGCCTGGCTCAGTGAATCATTCCATTCAGCAAGTGCTTTTATTAAATCCTTATTTGGTATCAGCCAGTGGACCAGGTGCTGGGGATAGAGAGATGAAAGACACAGACAGTCCTTGATTTCATGGGCCAGGTGTGGTGGGGGGTGGGGAGGTAGGTGAGTGGAACAACTGTTTGGAAAGTGCTGAGGAGGCCCAGGGAGGGGCACCCTGCCCTGTCAGGCTGGTGGCTGGGAGAGGGACTGCTGCGATTCTTGAACAATCGTGAATGATTAGAAGAAAGGGCCAGAGAAGAGAAAGGGTAGGGTAGGGAGGGAGGAAGAGGAATTAGAATGTTTTTCTAGGCAGATGGATCAGGAAAGAGAGGTGAAACATGAGTATATCCTTCTGGCTGAAGCTTCAGGTGGGTTTTGGGGTCGGGGAGGTGAGGAAGGGGCAGCAGCAGAATCCAGTCTGGGGAGGGAGGCAGGGGCCAGGGCACTAAGGGTCTGGGATGCCATGAACAGCATTGCAGACTTTATCCTAAAGGTGATGGAAAGTCAGGAGGGTATCAATCAGATGAGGGATGAAATCAGATTTTAGAAAAGGTCTTTATGGCAGCTGCATGGAGGATGGAGTGGAGGGGAACAGGCAGTGAGTCCAAGGAGAGCAGATAGGAGACTAATGCTGGAACCCAGGAAAGAAGCAACGAGAGTTCAATTCGAATAAGGTGGTATGCCTTATTCTGTATCAGAAAGATTTTTTTTTTTTTAATTCCAGCTCCTCCTAAAAGTAACTGTGTGTTCTATGACAAGTTACCACACCTCTCTGAGTCTCACATTCCCCATATGTAAGATGGTTAATGAGTACTTAACCTCTTAAGAGTGCTTGGTGCAGTGCCTAAAATGCAGTAATCACTAAAAACTGGTATCCTTATTCTTGTTCTTATGCAGCCATCCTGATTTGGATAGTCCTCCTAAAAGCAGGTGCTGAAACAGAGACTTGAGTGCAGGAAGTATAGATGGGATCTGATCCCAGAGGTGTAAGTGACTGAGTTGTCTCTCCAAGGGATGGGAAAGCCGGGTTATTTATCCACCAATGCCTGTCCCTAATGGGCTGAGGATTGCCTCTGCAGTTCTTAAACCCCCAGTAATTCCAGACTGCTCTGTGCACAGGCTGATGAAGCATTTGTGGCCCCAACACGGATGGGGCCTTACACCCTCAGCAAGTCTCCAGGAGCAGAGGAAGATGCCTGAGATGGAGACTACCATAGTGCAACCAGAAGCATGCACTGCAGCCAGACACAGAGGGCAGCACTGGGGACGTGGGCAGAGCATCTACCTGCTACAGTGGCGTGAAGGGACAGTTAAACAATATTTAAGAAATGAAATCAATAGACCTTGGTGAGTGGAAGTAAGACATTCTGTGGCATCTTAAAATGACTTTAGTATTTTGGGCTTGGTCTAAAAACTGTGACACGAGTTTAAAACAAGTGCCAGAGTGTTAGTTTGAGGGTGAATGATAGCAGGGGAGAGAGGATGACAAAATAAAAAATTTGGACCTGTCGAGTCCAAGGTGTCCGTGATATAGCCAGGCGTCATGCTGGGCTGGCAATTGGAATTTTCCTAATTCTGCATTAAACTATGCAGGCTTCACTTAATGTTGAAATTTCTTAAACAAGTTTCGTGAGAACAAATCCCACACTCTGATAATGAGTGACGATCCCCCCCCACCCCCCGCCAACAAGAGCACATTTAATCTGGTGGTTTATATGATGGCTTTTAAAACAGCCTGTTGTCTCTTTCTGCCTGCTGTTCTCTTATTAGGTGACTTTGAACCTGGTGGTGAATTCCATTGCAGATTATTTCCCTCTGAAGAAAGGGAATAATAAATACCCTCTTGAGTTATTGCATAGCTTTTGAAAACTAGGCAGCATTTTCAAAGCCCTTCTGAGTTGTTGCAAAGCACAGTGCCCCATCGAGTGCTGTATTACTTTGCTTCCATTTGCCTTCAAAACTTACAGGCTTCCAATGATCCTGTTGTTACTGCATTCAGTGCTAAAGCGAATATGCTTGTTTTCCGAAATGGAATTTTTATATGATAAAAGCTTATATTTGCCAAGTGAGATAAACCAGATATTTAGCTAATTGTGGCACAGAACTCATCCTGATTAGATATATACATTTTTTTCCTCTCCATGTGCAGATATATTTGTATCAGGAGACGTGCATCCTGTTTTCACTCTATTTCAGAATGCATTTTTCAATAGATGTTGAAACCACTTACATTTTAATTTGCTGAAGTGGTTTCTTTGATGGAGATTTTATTATGGGAAGTGTGGGACATTGAAGTCAGTGGGGCCAGACATAAAAAAGTGAAATAGGTAAAGTCTGGCTCTAGTTTTCTCTTTCAAGGTGACCTCCCACTTCCCCAAGTGGCTTCCCATATCCCAGCGCTCACTGTCAAGGTACCCTAGGGTTGTAGACCTCCAACCTCCAAAGATGTATTTGTGGTACCATCACAGACATCTAAGGCTTCCGAGCTTGCCTGTGATATTCACTTTAGCCAGACTTGCTTGGAGAGTATTGAGTATACCCGAGGCTCTGGTCTATGTAGTGAAAGTAGAAGAAGCCAAGAGAGCAAAGCGGTGTCAGAACAAGGCCAGAAATCCCGAGTCTGTTCCATCCTCCTTAGTGGATGGGGCTGCACAGATAGTTACAGAAGAGACTGGCTCCAAAGGAAGGCAAAAGAAGAAGACAAGATATAGTGGCTCTACATATTATCTCATTTAATTTAATAAAGCAGAATGTTTTCTTAAAAATATGCTTGAGAATAAATATGTCTCAAGGAAAGCAGAAAGCGTCTTTCATCTAGTTCCTGTTTCTCTGAGTTCCTATGGCTGATTCTTAGAGGAGCCTCCTTTCCTCTTTTTTTTTTTTTTTTTGTCTAAGACAACAGTTTTAATGACTAAATTATGTTTATTTTTTTTAAGTTCCAAGCAAAATAAAGTCTTTTAATGGTCTTTTCTCTAAGGGAAAAATAGGACAGTGGAGTCAGAGATTTTGAAAACTGGATTTTGGGGGTGATGAAATAATGTGTACAGTACCAAATAAAATAATGAGAATGATGTTATTTCACTTTTGAAGGACAAAAGCAGGCAAACACAACCAGAGATCAGGGATGCTTTCAGGCTGCAGCGTGGGATTATTCATTCTTCTGCTCTGCATTGGGTGGGACTGGCTCAAGAATCAAACTTCAGGTGTTAGAATGGGAGGTCTAGTTGGAGGTCTCTCCGCTGAAGCCTGGTCATCGTGGTTCTGGAGTTGTCCAGTAACCTGGCCACATCTATCATTTCCCTCCTGAACCTGAGGTCTGTGTGGACTGTCTGAGCTTGTCAGGCACATGTTCAGCTCAGCTGCCTACAGAAACCATTGAACTCTGCACCAGCTGTGGGTGGCGAGGCACTTGTGTGTAGCCACCCTGCTGTTCTGCTAGGAGCCACCACTGGTCTCAATTATGACTTCAGCAGGCAGCTCTGAGGGCACCTCTATTCAGTACAGTGCCTCGCACTCTATAATTAGTAATAAAGGAACACAGGCACTTCACAAATGTAAAGGGCTAAACAATAATCAGGCAGTAAAGGCAATGATGGGGACTTTTCCACCTAGTTCTTTGTTTCTTTCAAGTTAAAAAGAGAAAAAAAAAAAACCTCTTTCATTGCTTTCTTTTCTTTTCTCACCTTGAATGATGTGGGTTCAGTCTCATCCTGGTCACTTATCAGCTGTGTGACTTTTGGGCATTTGACCTAAACTCGCTGGGCCCCAGTTTCCTTATCTGCAAAATGGAGATAGGTAATGACAGTTCCCATCTCATGGGGATTGTTTGAGGATTAGATGAGACTATTCATGCAGAGCACGCTGGAAGGAGCTCCGCTCATATGAAAGCTTGCTCAGTAAATATTAGCTCTCATTATTATTATTTTAATTTCAAATAAAAAGAATGCATAGAGTATAAGACATAGGCATAGGTCTTCTGAGTATCTTTTTAAAAAAACCTCCATGATGTACAATTTCAAACACAAGCACCCAAATAGACTGGTATAATTTCCCCTTCACACACACACGTACCGATTGCCAATGATCAGTATTTTAGCACTCTCCCTTCATATAACCTTGTGTTTTCTTCCAGAATATTTTAAAGCACATCCCAAGCATCTTGTCATTTCACCCATAAGTTTGAGTCTCTTTTTGATATTAAAATCTTTAATATCTAAGCTAAGGGCTTCTTGGGACGATGTCTTCTTAACCTTGAACCACAGCTCCTAGAGGAATTTCTGCAGTTAGTCAAAACTTTACAGATGTTTAATTAGCGAATGAACAGTTCAAACTCAGCTTTCCTCCACTTTTTGGTAGATGCTCCATGAATATTTGTTGCATAAATAAGTGAGGGCAGGAATTTTATAGAGTGCCTGATAGATATGGAGATAAATATGTTCTACAAAAGCGACAATTTTTAATACTTGGATGAGGCTCCAATCCTTGAAATCCACAGGTTTAATGTTGCTGTGAACATTAATAATGCCCAAATAATTAGCACTTGAAAGAAGGTTTAATTCTGGTACTCGGATTATTTGTGAATGCCTGACTGTAGGCAACTTCACGAAAAGCAATTAGCAGATTCTTCAAACACATGACAAATCCTTTATTACTGTGCTTATAAGTGACACGGTTTACAGAAAACCAAATGTAATTAAATAACATTGAACTTGAAATCTACCACAAACTCAAGATATACAAGTTATACTTGGCAAGGCAAAACTTCTCAAACACTAGGTTGTTTTGGGTGAAAGATAAATTTCCATTAAGTGATTCCAACATGTTTTATTTTTCTGTCTTACAGACAGTTCCTTTGGCAATAACTTCCACTTCAGCTTTTATTATATAAAAATATAACAAAATTTCATTATATACAAACATTACATTACACAATGTACAGGTTAAAAACACTAAGAAAATGGCAAGCCGCAAGTGAAATTAAAGTCAATAGCATGGTAAGAAAAATTAAATACTGCACACATTTCATAAAAATTACATTAACTACATTTTTTTGTTTGCAAATACCAAACAGTACCAATGTGATTGGAAATAGCTTCCAACAACTTCATTTTAAGGCACATCTTGCATATTTATATATACAACACTGAAACCAGTCAATAACTTAGGGGCTTCTCGGAGTGACCTGTACATGTGTGAAGACATGCAGCATGGGGTTACACATTTTCATTGGCTTCCTTCTTTGGGGACAGGTACCTGCCAGGAGGAGACTGATAGAGGGGTACCCCGATCTCCTGCAAGTCTGGGAGCCTCCCTGGACGAGGAGGGGAGAGCAGAGTGACTGTCCTGTCATAGTCTCTGTGTAGCACTTTCTCATAGACACTCTGCAGCCCCACTGTCTTGGGTAGCTGGGCCTGGTAGTAATTGTCCCTGCGCAGGGGATCCCGGGGCAGGGATGTGCTCTTACAGAAAGTTGACATCTGGGCTGGTGGGTGAGTGGAGGCGTGTGTGCTGGGCCCTCCACCGCAGGAAGGGCTCCAGCAGCGGTCAGAATGGCCCAGGATCTTACACTCCGCGGTGCACGCCCACAGTCCTAACATAAAAGAGAAAGGAAGAGAGCATGACGATTACCGAGATTACACACACTATGCCTCCATCTTTAAAGTGTCGTATAGGGTCAGGGAGGCTGAACAGGACAGCGTGTAAGAATATGAATGCCCTGATCCCAGATCTGAAAGGATCATTGCGTCCTATAAAGCCACCTTAATACAAAATCGGCTCAGCTTCTTTTGCTGGAAGAAAAAAAAAAAAAAAGATAAGCAGAATTCCCCTCCTCACCCCTGCCTTCAACTTAACAGGATGAGTGTGTGGTTTAAGTGGTGGAACTGCCTCGAATTGGCATTTTGAAATTCGCTGTTGGAGGCAGGCCGGAATTCGGAAATCAAAGACAGAAAAAAGCAGGGAAGAGGGGAGGGGTCTGGGATTCTCTGAGATTGAGAGAAGAGGCAGTGGCAGAAGGGGAGGGAGAGGAGGGAACGCTGAATTTGGCAGGAAAGAGGGGTCCTCACCACTCTGCATGTGGTTGATGAGATCCTTCTTCAGAGCGTCCCCGCTGATGTCGGAATCGCTGTCGTTGAAATCACTGTCCCCTTTGCCGCTGTCTTTGCCGCTGAACTTCTCAGCTTCTCGGCCGGAGATGGTGTTGAAAGAATGTCCTTTCCAGACTGCCACTGGGGGCGCCGGCTCCTTTCCGAAGCCAGGAGAGGCACCGTAGGGCTACAGCAGGGAATGGGGGAAGCGGGGGTAAGGATTGGACAAGAAACAAAAAAACAGGTACGGCAGGTTAGGCATCTCCCAAGCACGCACACCCAGACCCCTCCAATCCCTTCCCCCAGCCTGTCCGCGGGGCACCGAGGGGGGCGCCCAGCCAAAGGAAGGCCTCACCTCGGCGTGTGCGCCGTGGAGCCGCTGCTGCCCCTCGAAGTGACAGGAGCTTTCCCCGGTGGCACTGCCGCCCTCCGAGCCCGGCACTTCGGCCGCGGCGACCGCGGGCGGGGGCGCGTCGGCCGCGGGGCTGCCAAAGGGCGCTTTGCCGCTGCCAGGGAAGGTGAGCACGTCGAACATGTTGGGCCTGGGCCCGGCTCCCCGGGCGGCCTCCTCCGGGGAGCCGGGAGCCGAGGCTCCGCCGCCCGCCGCCCCGGGCCGCTCTTCCCGGCGGGACCCCCCTTTGCGCACCTCCTTCTTGCGGCGGTTGCAGGTGGTGGCGATGGCGATGATGGCGGCCAGCAGCAGCGTGCAGCTCCCGGCCAGCACGATGATGACGATCAGCGGCGTGTCCCATTGTAATGCTGGCCCCGACGCCGCGAGCCGCGAGCCGGGCGGGCGAGAGCGCTCTGGGTTCCCTGCACTGGCCGGCGACACCAGGCCGCGCCCGCCGCCTGCTGTCACCACGAAGCTGACAGTGGCGGTAGTGGAGAGCGGGGGGCGGCCGCCGTCGGATATGACCAGCAACGCCCGGAACACGCGGCCTGGCGGCTCCTGGGAAAGGTCACCGGTGAGCACGATCTCCCCCGTGCGGCGGCCGATGGCGAAGGCTTCTCGCGGCTCCTGCTGCAGCAGGTCGAACGCCAGCTCCCCGTTGGCGCCCTCGTCCGCGTCCCGGGCCTGCACGCGCGCCACGGCCGTGTCCCTTGCGGTGCGCCCAGGGACCGCCACTTCCAGGGAGCCGTTCGCCGGCGCTGGGTGCACGAGGACCGGTGCGTGGTCGTTCTGGTCCAGCACCCGTACTTGCACCAGAGCACTGCTGGAGAGCTGGGGGGAGCCGCCATCGCTCGCCTGGATGCGCACGTCGAGCTGGCGAAGAGTTTCATAGTCAAAGCTGCGCAGTGCGTAGATGGCCCCCGTAGCCGGGTCCACGGAGACATAGGTGGACACGGCCCCCCCAGCGCGGCCCACCTCGGCCTCCAGCAGCCTGTAGGTGACCTGGCCGTTGCGGCCCAGGTCTGGGTCCCTGGCGGCCACCGTGGCCAAGTAGGCTCCTGGCGGGTTGTTCTCACGGACTGATACCTCATAGACCGGCCGCGTGAAGAGCGGCGCGTTGTCGTTCTCGTCGCTCACGCGCACGGTGTAGGGCCGCACAGTGCGTAGTGGGGGCGCGCCGCGGTCCTCGGCCACCAGCGTCAGGTTGTACTCGGCGATGCGCTCGCGGTCCAGGGACGCAGCAGTCACCACCAGGTAGCTGCCGGCGTAGGCCGGCTGCAGCCGGAAGTGCTCGTGCCCATAGAGGGCGCAGCGCACCTGCCCGTTGGCGCCCGAGTCCCTGTCCGAGGTGCTGACCAGCGCCACCAGGCTCTCGCGCGCCGCCCCCTCTGGCACCAGTGAGATGGCGCCAGCTTCTGGCGTCCCGGGCCCGGTCGACGAGGTCGCGTCCGCTCCCCCGAGAGCGGCGCCGGCGGGGGCGAAGGAAGAGGCGGCAGGCGCGCCCGGGGCGGCCAGGGGGGTGATGGCGATGTCAGGTGCGTTGTCATTCACGTCGCGGATGCGCACGATGACCTTGCAAGTGGCTGCGAGCGGCCCGGGGCCGCGGTCCTGCGCCCGCACGTCCAGTTCGTAAGTGTCCTGGCGCTCGTAGTCCACGGGCCCGGCCAGGGTGAGACGGCCCGAGCGCGGGTCGAGGCGGAAGAGGCGGCGAGCCTCGGGCGGGGTGCGGGCGCCGAAGGCGAACACCACGTCGCCGTTGGGGCCTTCGTCGGGGTCGGCTGCGTCCAGGTCGAGTAGCAGAGAGCCCACCGGCGCGTCCTCTGCAAGCTCCACCTCGGCCACGGCGCCCTGCGGGAAGGCCGGACTGTGGTCGTTGGCGTCCAGCACGCGCACGCTGAGGGCAGCCGTGGCGGAGCGCGGCGGGCGGCCCCCATCCTGGGCCACTAGCTCCAGGCTGTAAGCGGCCTGGCTCTCGCGGTCCAGCTCCTGCAGCAGCACCAGGTCCGCGCACTGGGCGCCGTCCGCTCGCGTCTGCAGCTCCACGCGGAAGGGGCTGTGCGGCTCGGCCAGACGCACGCTCTGCAGCCCGTTGGCGCCCACGTCCTCGTCCACCGGCACCTCCAGCGGGATGCGCGTGCCCACGGCCGCACCCTCCGACACCTCCACGGGGATCTGGGCCCGGGGAAAGCGCGGCGCGTGGTCGTTGATGTCCCTCACCTCCACCTCCACGTGCACCAGCCGGAACTGCTCCTGCGAGAAGCTGACCACGTCGAAGGCCAACACGCACTGTGGGGCTTGGCCGCACAGCCGCTCGCGGTCCAGGCCCGCGTCTCCGACGGTCAGCTGCCCGTCGCCCTCGCGCACCCGAATCAGCGAGCTGTTGAACTGCTTCATCAGGCGGAAGCTTGTGTCTCCGGACACTTTCATATGCAGGTCTTCAGCCAGGGTCCCGATGACCGTGCCGGGGGCATCCTCCTCGAAGGTGCTGTATCGCACTGTCTTGCTCTGGGCCACTGACAGCACCCAGCAGAGGCTGAAAAGCTGCAAGGGGAAAAGGCAGGGGCTGCCCCCGCGCCTCGCTGGACTCATGTTGCCAAGCCCCAAGCGCTATTCCAAAAGGCTGAGGGAACGATTCCTCTCTGGTTTGCAAGTCCGGGTGTGGATCCCAGGCGCCTCAGAGCACGCTCTTCGCGAGCCCTATGCGGGAGAAGTCTGCGGGCTGCAGCTCGGAGGTTCCGGCGGGCTCTGAGGACTCGGGGACCCGCCCACACTCGGCACCTTTCCCTCCCCTCTTCTGGCTGGAGCTGCGCGGCAGCGCGCCGCCTCCGCTTTTATAGCCGCCGGTATGCAAATCATCCGAACCGAGCAGCCAATGGCGGCCTGGCCCTCGCGCAGCTCCTACGCCAGCCTCTGACAATCCCTTTAATGTGGAAAGGCTTAGAGGGCAAAACAAGAAAAGGAAATTAAGGAATCTTTCCTTTGTTTCTTTAACTCCTTTTTCTTTTTTCTCTTTGCTTTTGCCTTGCGTGTGCAGGAGTTAGCACAGGTCGCCGGGCGTTAACGGAGCGGCTGGTTTTGTAAATGCGCCCCTCGCGTGCCCACCGCTTGAACTGAGAGCAAATATCCTGGAATTTCACCCCAGTGGCTCGGGACCCCACACCCACTGTCTGCGTTTTGCACCTAGGAGGTTTTTAAACCACTTGCGGGCCCCTCTCCACAGACTTACTCTGCCAATTGACGCTCAGCTCAGTTCGCCTTCTTTCCCAGCTTCCCACGGCGCTCGGAAATAACCTCTCTGTTTACGAGCCCGAAGGATAAAGGAAAATTGATTTTATTCAAATTTGTGTATGCAATTGTGTTTTGGTCTTGTGAGCCCCGGTGATCAGAGCTGCCACTTCCCTTTCAGAAAAGAGCTCTGCGACGTGTTAGTATGCATGTCACTGTCCAAATGGCTTTCTTAAGCCTGGGGCGCTAGCAGGCAAGGAAAAAAAAGTTCCAAATAGGATTTAGCATAAGCTTGAGGAGATTTGGAAAGGTTTCAAAGATCAGACTGTATCAAAGGCTTATGAAGCCCTCGTTAGTAGTGGAAATAGAATGGCGTGGTAGGCGATCCCATTGGAGGCCCCAATGTCTGTATTATTTAACTGTGACAAGCTAAGGGGAGAGAAAGTTGAACAGTTTCCACAGCGGAGTTGGGCTAACTTGAATATAATGAGCAAACGCCACATGTATCCATTATGTTCCTCTATTCATCCCCAATCACTGCCATAACTCTCCGGCTAAACGGTGATGGGCGCTGAATTCCACACAATACCCGGCTCGTATTAAAGTGCATTTAAAGAACTTTCCCTCCTGATGCCTTGTTCCGCCTATTTAGAGGATTTTCTTTCTGTTCTAATAGGGCCGCTCTGGGAAGCAACACTCATCCCGTTCCAGAAGAACAAAATCACAGCATGACGTTGAAACCTGGCATGAACCTGGGGGAACTTAACCATCTGCCTAGGAAAGTGTGGACCTTCGGCAATGCCAGCTCTGTGCTGGGCAGGCCAGGCATTGCACTTCCCCCACAGGTATCCCCCTTCCAGCATCTAAAGACTAGGGAGATGGGGCTGCAAGCAGGAGCAAGACAGATTCTTACCGATTCTTACTGGGGAGCTTTATTGAACAGGCTATGCAAGTACACACCACGGAGGAGAGGTAAAAACAAAAGTCATGCACTGGGAGTTTTTTAGTTTTTGTTTTTTAAGGTGGTGGTTTTGATAAGCAAACTGCATTTAGTAAACGTTCTTCTGAATCTTGATTATCCTGAATCCTGATTAGGCTGTCAGTATCCTAGCTGTGTTTTTTCTTTCCATCAAACCCGAGGGAATGTGTTCTGGGGTCTTTTCAGAAGAGGTGTGGGAGTCCCCCCAGAGTAGGAAGATCAAACAGGAAGAAGCTCGGTGGGCACTGGGAGTTGGGGAGGATGACGGAGGAGCTCTGGAGTTGCCAGTGCGCAAAAAAATGCAGTTCCAGCCATCAATAAGTAAAAGCTCTTACGCGACTGAGCGGGGGGTGAGCTGGACGGTGGATAGTTGGGGGCTTCCTCAGAGCGATATTATCTCCTGATTCCTTTTCTCTGCCTCCTCTACTTTGCTGTCCTGGTAATGCTAAAAGCAATGAAGCCGGCACTGCAGCCGCTCAGGAACGTGGAAAGGGCTACGCCCCCTACAGGAGCAGAATTCCCAGATTTCTCTTGCACTTTTTTCACCTCCCAACTACATTTTGGTATCTTGTTCTCTCTCTGTTCCCTCCCTAGAGACATTTCTCGGAGGGTCTGCGCAGCCGGAAGAACTTTCTGTCTTCTATCAGAGCCCGAAACACTCCTACCCCGGCCTGGGGGCTTTTGGTGATCTTTGGCACTCCCAACATCCTGCCCTCGCTCCTCATCCTCTTCCCGGGTTGGCCCAGACACGAACAGATTCAGAACTCGGCAGTTGGACAGCGGCCTCCCCGCTGCAGCTAGCGTGACCCGGAGAGTTCAGGTCTGCGCGGTGCTGCCGTGTTGCTGTTAAGCCGAGAACCCGGGGAGGGGCCAGGATGGCGAGGCAGTGGGGCTAGAGTTGCAGAGAAAGGATATCTTCAGCTGTTCGCGTGAGTAGACACTTGCTCAGAGCCGGGCGGAGACTGGCTGGTAGCCGCACCCCACGCCTGCGCCAGCTGCGCCTCCGAACCTTTCAGTTCTGGGCTGCACCGCAAGAGCCTAGCCGCGCGCTGTTTAAATTTGGGTTTTTGGCTTGGCGGGAGAATGCGAACTACCCAATATTTTTACTCAAAGCGCTTCCGCGTCATCTTACTCACTCTCAAGACTGAAATAGACAAAGGAGTGCAGGGTAGTGGGGTGGGGAAAGCAGGGGAGCAGGCGGGAGGAGGGGTGTGGAGCGGCTAGTAGCCCAAAGCATCTTATCATCTCCCAGCTCCTCCGCCGCTAGAAGTGACTGCGACAGAGGCGACGCCGGGGAGCGGGGAGCCCTGGGCAGGGAGCCGAGAGAGCAGAGCGGCGAGCAACTGCCGCGGCCGGCGCGCGGAGGCCTTTCCGGGCCGGCGGTAGGGGTGTGAAGGCACGCGAGCAGAACGAGCTCCGGCTTGGTCGCCTGCAGCCTCCAGATTATGGAAATACGATTTAAAATAGCGCATCAGCGCCTACAGGAACTCCCCGGGGAAGCAAAATGTCCGGGGAGGTGGGGTCGGAGGAGGAGGAGGAGGGGGAAGGGACCGCAGCTTGCCCTCCCCCAGCGCTGATCTGGCCCCACAAAGCCGCTCAAATCGACTTGTTATCATACCAAAAGCCCAGGCAGGCTCAAAGGATCCCCTTTCTCTGGGTTTTAGCAACTTCGCCGGCAACTGTCTCGCAATCCTGAGAACAAACACAGCCCCACAATGGCCGGCGTTTTCTCAGCATGCAAATGTTGCGGGCTCCGCAAAGCTGGGTTTCTGTTACCGAACCTAATGCCGGCATTGTGAACCTCGCGTGCAGACCCCGAGATTGACACGGGCGTCACGTGACGGATTAGGGCTCCGGAAAGTTTTCAAAGCAACGACAATGGGGGAGCTCAGCCTGATCTGATATCTCCCACAGTTTAGCAGGAAAGAAAATCAGGATATATTCTCATATGTAATAGGATTATCTTTTCCATTTCAAATTCTATACAGCATGTAATTTATTTTTAATTAGGATTAGATCTACCAGGAAAAGGAACTACACTTTGCTGGAAAGTGCATTCTAAGGATGGGTGGGGAGAGGGGTTATTTTTTAACTTTCAACTTAAAAAAAAAAAAAAAAAAAGCCAGGGCCCATCGTTTTTCCTCCAACGGGCTCACTCCACCGGATAAACCTTCGGGGAAGTTTGCAGCAAGTGCCCGTCCAACCAGAGAACAGAGGCAGTCTTCAGAGGAATCCAATTCATTCTTGTAACGAAAGCACACTTTGCAGAAATCTCTTAGAATTACTAAATTGCTGGGAGTTACTGGGGTTTGCTCTCTAGAAACGCAGCCTAGCGCTTTTCTACACTTCAACTACTTACATCATATTTTAAAGAAAGGTCCTCTCCCCTCCTTTGTTGGTCTGTCAATACTGGCATAGTGACTTAAATTTTAATACCAAACCACAGAGTAACATCCTCCACAGCCCTGATTCAAACTCAGCAGTTAGACAGTGAGACAGCTTGTGGGTGAAGGTAACCATTGTTTAAACTTTGATCCCAGTGCCAGATGCTCACAAACCTTGGACCATTTCCAGGTCCTGGGCCACTCATCCTTTTGTGTACTCTGTGGGTTTGGATGCCGTGGGATACCCACTCACCTGATAAGAAACAGAACATGTCTGTTGGTGCAGGCTCTGGAATCATCCTGCTTAGGTTCAAATCTGAACATAACTATTAATTTGCTGCGTGACCCTGAATGAGTTACTTGATCTCTTTGTATCTTAGTTCCTTCATCTGCAAAACGAGGATAATAATAGTAACTTGTAAGATTGTCTTGGGGATTGTGTAAGATAATATAGTACCAAGTGCTTAGGAAGCCCTGAACACACGCTGGTTAACATTTCCTTTTGAAACACAGGGAAAAAAACATCAGAGGCCATATAATCTTATTTTATAAGTGAGGAATTTGTTCAGAAAGAGAGGAAAAAGAAACCCTCCCATTTCCTGTCTACTGTTTTTGCTTTGGTTACAGCTGTCCTTCTGATTCCCGTTCCACTGCTCCCTCCCCCACCCAACTTTCTGAAAATAATAATAAATATAGTCGTAGGTGTATAGTTCCCCAAAGAAGAAAAAGGTCATGTGAAGGTTCAAGTAACTTTCATGCCCACATCATTTCAAAATCTTTTGGTACCTTGCTCTCTGGTTGAGATGAGATGATGGCAAAAAGGAGTTTTCAGCAGAATTTTTCACCACCCATTTCCACAAAAGCCATGCTTCATGACTGAAACCACCTACAGGTACAAATATTTAATGGACAGCAACCCATAATTCTAGGGGAGCAGGAATATTCCAAAGGACGTTCCCTCCTAGGAGGCCCAGGAGAACGAGGTGACCTCTTGTGACTCACAAGGAGCCAATAAAAAGTGTAAAAAATGTTAGACCCCGTGCTTCTCCTCTATGTTAGTTTCCGAGGGCCGCCATCATGAAATATCACAGACCGTGTGGTTTAAAGAACAGATGTTTATTTTCTAACAGTTCTGGAGGCTGGACGTCCAAGATCAAGGTGCAGGTAGGACTGGTTTCTCCTGAGGCCTCTCTCCTAGACCTGCAGATGCTCACATGGCCTTTCCTCTCTGTGTACTTGCCCCTGGTATCTCTTCCTCTCCTTAAAGGGACACCACTTATATTGGATTAGGGCCCCACCCTTATGATCTCATTTAACCTCAGTTACCTCTCTAAAGGCCCTGTCTCCAAATACAGTCACATTCTGTGGTACCAGGAGTTAGGGTTTCAACATATGAATTTCAAGGGGACACAGGTCACTTCATACACCTTCATTCTCTCCACAAACAGTGCTGAGAACTTACTAAGTGCCAGACTCTGTGGTATGTGTTGTGGGAACAGAGATTAAAAAACAAATGATCATACTGATGTAAATAAGTGGGAAAGAAGAGACAAGTCTCTCATGCAGAAGAATACCAAATGATTTATGTAGATAACCCTCCCTTCTAGGAGGTGAGCAGAGCTCCCCATCCTTAGATATGAGCTGTGCAGAGGGACTTGCTTCCTAAGAGGACAGTAGGGAAAGGGGGAAGAAAGAGTGACTTTACCTGGAGAAACTGGACAAACACTACCTCCACCAAATGCTCAAGGTCAGCGTCAACTGTGATAGGTCTTGTGTGTGGTAATGCACTGCTGTGAAGACGCGATGAAAACAGCACTTTGCCCCTAGAACCTACAACCCCAGTCTAATTATAAGAAAAATATTAGACAAACACAAATTGAAGGCTATTTTACAAAATACCTGACTTCTCAAAACTGTCAAGGTCGGGGAGGGTATAGCTCAAAGTGGTAGAGCTCATGCTTAGCATGCATGAGGTCCTGGGTTCAATCACCAGTACCTCCTTTAAAAAGTAAATAAATAAATAAGCCTTATTACTTCCCTCCCCCCACTCCCCCAAAAAAGAATAATTAAAAAAAAAAAAACCAGAAAAACTGTCAAGGCCATCAAAAACAAGGAAAGTCTGAGAAACTGTTCCATTTAAGAGGAGACTAAGGAGACATGACAACTAAATGCAATGGAGTGTTCTGGAACAACAACAAAAAAATGGTGTTAGGGAAAAAACAAGGAAATCTGAATAAAGGATGGAACTTAGATAATAAAAATGTGTCAGTATGGTTAATTAATTGTAGTCAATGTACCAGATTAATGTAAGTGTTAGTAATAGGGGAAACTGGGTGTGGAGTTTAGGGGAATTCTCAGTATTATCTTTCCAATTTTTTTGTATATCTAAGCAGTTCTAAAATAAAAAGTGTATTTAAGAAAAGGAAAAGAACAAAAGGAATGATGACTCTGCCTGCCGGCCCCAAGGCAGGGAAGAGATAAGAGGGAGGAGACAGAACTGGGTGTGAGAAGTGCAATGATGGGGGCCCACGCTGCTGTTGACCACAGGTGCTGCTCACCTCAGAGGGTGGAGTACGTGGTCACGTGGTCACGTGCAGGTGTGTACTCCCTGCCTGATGAGCCCAGAGGAGGGGGCCCCGATTGCGCTGGGAACTAGAGGTGCTCGGGGAGAGCTTCCTGGGTGGGGGGACATTTGAGCTGAGTTTTGAAGGATGAACAGCAATTAGCTAAGGGTAGAAAAGATGTGGGAGGGGTGGAGGTGAGTGGGACTTTTCTTGCTGAAGGAACAGCAAGCTCAGTGGCACGAAGTTCCAAGGACTAGGGTGCAAGGAGCCATGAGGGGACTGGGGTAGAGGCAGAGGGTTGAAGAAAGCCAGGATGAGCATGTAGGTGCTTCCTACATCACGTTAAGGAATTTCAGTTATATCCTTAAGGCAATAGGGAGCTATTAAATGGTGTCACCCCTGACGTCACTGGGCTCACTAGAGTAAAAGGAAGAGGGGAGAGAGGCAGGGAAGGGAGTTGGAGCAAAAAGCTTAACCTGGTGGACTTTGATCTGGGAGGAAGGTCAAGTTGCCCTTACTGGTTGTGGTGCAGTGACTAGCTGGTTAGTGGTCGGGAGGAATCCCAAGAGACTCAGGGTGGAGAGGTATGGGTTGAGATGGCACTTGCTGCCTGCAGGTTCAGCCAGAGGACTGTGTTTCCTGATGTGTGGGTCTTGCCTTCTCTAGCCACTGATTGCCGAAACCAGTGATGCTGGAGAAGCAGGTTGAATACAGTTAGTTCCTCCTGGGAACCTCCTCTTGGTTGGCTGGTTGTAAGGAGAATGCAGGTGAACAGCAGTGAGAGGGAAGGTTTCCTTTTTTGCTCAGAAAGCTGAGGTTTCTCTGGGTTCAGCCAGGAGCAAATCTGGAGTCTTCTCAGCATACTTTCCATTGGGCGTCTGTCCAAGACAAATGATGGTGGGGCAGGAGTGTGGTGACCCACAGCTGGCCACGGCCTGCGGGGAGGACAGAGAGCCAGCCTTCCCCTTCCATCCTAGGATTCCCTGTGGAGGGGAAGGCACTCAGAATTTCCCTGGAGCCCTTTGGTTGGGAAGTGTGGGATATGAGATCTGACCTGGGCTCCTGGGACCTTGTTTGTGGTCCGTGGTCAATTTAAGGCCAAATTATGACAGATTACAGAGTTCACGGTGGAAAAGAGAAGTGATAGAAAACCAAAGGAACCCTCTGCAAGAAGCAAAACCCTCACAAATCTCTGCTCAAATCACATGCAGGAGTTCTGCACTTAGATAATTAGCCTAATTGCTTTCAGAGCCTAAAACACGTTGCTGCAAAATTGGGGTTTTGGTATTAATAACTCCCGTATGATGCAAAAGGAATTAAAGCGGGAAGCTAGAGACTTTTCAAGGCAGAAAGAATTTTAATCATTAACTAGTCTTTTTTTTCCCTTCTTCTCTCAAAGTCATTGTTGGGTGAGTATAAGTGCATAAGACTTCTGACTCAGGCCTTCCTTTGTATCTGATGACTTGAACTCTCTGGCTTCATGTGGGTCACAATCCACTTTTGAAATGGAAATGAAATCTGCATGGCAGCCTCACCCTCAGAGCCCTGGGACCTGGGCCCAGCCCAGGGTACGGCAGAGCCTGGTGTTATAAATTTCTCCGTAGATCTGAGAGCAGTTTTAGGCCATTGATCTCATGTCACCCAGAATCGAGATGGAGTGACAGCTGATAAACTGCATGGTGACAGGCTGAGGCCTTGGGAAAAAAAAAGTCTAGATGCAGGATAAAAAAAAAAAAAAAAAAACCAAAAAAAAACGAGCTGATGGATTAGTTATAGGCCTCTCAGTCCCCCTCAACCTGGAATCTTTCTGAGCTCTTTAGAAGCATTTATTTTCAGGTAATTTTACAGTTGTCTTTTTGTCCTTCAGAGGTGCTTTGGTCTATGAAATCTCTCAGGGAATTTAGATGAAATCATTCTCCTGTGTATTACTTGAGGGGCCCCATAGCCCTGCTCTTAGTCTTAAGCCCTTAGGAGGCTTTTACCTGCAGGGAACTGGAATGCAGATAACCTTCGGCATGGATGCTAATTTATGATTCTTTAGCAGTACAGCCCAGCCTCCAGTCCTCAAACACTACTTGCTTTAATGAGGACAAGCCGGGAAAGAGGGATGTTGGTGGAAGTGGGAATGGGAGATAGGATGCTCAGTGGCCAATATGTAAATGAGCACTTTCCCCTACAACCTTTCTGAATTCTCTCTGGATTCCTGTTCTTCTGTCCAAAGGGCAGTATGATTCACATGTTAGTCCAAGAAAGCCTGGGGCGCTTCAAGGAGATTTTGAGTATGTGAGGTGAGAGGGGCAGGGTGATTAGGGGAGTGTGGCGGATCATTTGTGTTCCGCGATGAATAAAGGTTGAATTCTTGCTGCCCTGGCTCCGAGCTCCCGCTTTGGTGTCCAGTGTGGGAACCCGAGATGGGGAAGAATGGGCTGCTCCAGGCATTGAACCGAGAGCCATCCCGGGCACGGCCGGCAGCTTGTAGGGCATCAATCTTGCTTTGCTTTGCCTGGGGAGCCTTGTATTGAGGCCCACGGTCCCAGGGAACTGAGAAGAGGGGTGGACGGAGGGATCAGAGCCCCCACAGGGAAAAATAATGTGACAAGCTGTCAGAACATGGTGACTGGGTGACTCCTGTTCCCTCAGTGGCCAGGGGGCCCTGCAGGGCCCGGCATCCTTCAGGGCTGGGAGCTGGGAGCTGGGAGGAAGGAACAATGTAGGATGTGTGATGGATTACACACCTTTCCATCAAATCCCAATGGAGGCTTTTGCTGGACTTCCAGAAAAGGAGGAGTGGAGTGGCTTTTTCTAGGAGTGGACTGTTGTGAGTCGAATATTTTTGGAGGGGGACTCTAGTAATGAGGAACCATGAAATCTATAAGGATTAGAAGGCTGCTCACTGAGGTCAATAGTGGAGGTAGGCTTCCAGGAGGAAATTCAGGGGCAATAGCAAAATACAGCCTGTTGAAGTCTGGGATAGGAGTTCCTTAACTTAGGATAGTTGTATCAGTCAGGATGGGCTACGTTATGCTTCAGCAACAAACACCCCCTACTATCTTAGTGACTTAAAAAAAACTAAAACAACAGGTATATTTCTTGCTAACTGCAGGCCCATCACAGTTGGGCTGGGGTGTGTGCTGTATGTTGTCTTCATTTGGGGACCCAGACTGATAGAGTAAACACCATCTGGAACTTTCTCTTTGATGTGGCAGAAGGAAGAGAAATTGGCTCTTCAAATTTCCACGCAGATATGCCATACTTCACTTCTGCTTACATTTCTTCATTCATTTAAAAGTCCAGATAAAGTAGTACAAAGCTCATTCTGCCTGGTTATTAAAAGGCAGGCTTGAGGGAACAGCAGGGGAGCTGACAAAACTGCCAGACAGTGAGTGCCAGGGTACATGCTCTGAGCTTGCTTCCTCTTCTCAGGTCTTGGACAAATCATTACATTTTTTTTTCAGCAGGAAAATAGCAGTTGGGAGAAATGCTGGTCAAAGGCATATGTGCCTCTAAATTCAAGGAAGGTCAGAAATAAATTAGAAGTGTCCTCGTGTGACACATTCCTTAAAGTATAGGGTAAATTACAGCTTCAGACTAATTAGTGAGGAAATCCCCCAAGAGTGAAAGACTGAGTGTTGGTAATGGGATTACATGTCCTCTTGCTGGTGCTTAGGGAAAACTTGCAGAAAGTATCTCCATTAATCACAGTCCTAATGGCTTTTACTTTTACCACCATCAACTGACAACCCGAATCAAAAACATTTTACTAAGCAACTTTCAGAGTGTGGAGCTATGCTCTGCTGAGGGCTTTACAGTTGGGTGAAATCATCTGCCTTTAAGGGGTTTACAATCATGTGAACGGAAGTACCCAGGGCAGCCAAACAAATACTGAGAACAACATGAATATGAATGTTGACACTCTGGGAAGCCTGGGGAATAAATTATTTCTTTTCTTTTCTTTTTTACAGAATAGTCTGAAAAGAGAGGATCATGAACAATATTTAAGAAGAACTGAACCAGGAGAATTTAATTCATTATTGTGGGGCCATGCATAGTGTAAGGCAATGGGGGATAAGCTCCTGCCCTCTAAAAGGTCATGGACAGTGGAGAGGGCAGCTGCACCATTGCACAACTTCAGTAATAAATAGTGTTAAATTTAGAGATAAATGCTTAGAAGTGAAGATCAGATTCTAGGGGCTCAGTTAAGAAGGGGAGGAGATGGCTCAGAGAGCTCCTTGTAAGAAAGAGGCCTATTATTAGGTCAGGCTTTGGAATTGGGAGTAAGCTTAGGGCAGGGAATGTTGCCACTGTGTGCTCCCAAAACTCTATTTACAGCCATCAATGTCCAAAATACCCAGAGAAGAAAATATCGCCTGTTAGAGATGAATGTAGTGTAATACTGACATCTTTTTTGAAGTAGGTGAGGTATAAGTAATACATAAAGTAATACATTATTTTAATATAGAATCTAGAGAATTTGAGGAGACCCAGGATGCCATGCTGGTATCCTGGTCTAAGCATTCTGTTTCCAAGTTTGTTAAATGACGTGGATGATTTCCACCTATCTCAGAGTTGAGGTGAGGATTCTGTGATGTAAGGAATCTCGAAGTCCTTTACAGATAGTAAAGCATTATATACCTTAAGCCCCAGTGCTAGTGGGGATGCTTAAATTAAAGGGACACCCAGCCAGTTCTACACACAAGTGTGGTGGGTAGGAGATAATGAGGGAAGGGAAGCAGTTTGGGCAACTGCTTAAAGGCAAGAAAGGAGTTAAATCTGAAGTCAGTGGGAAAGTTTTCAGTGCCTTTGATCCAAGGGGGGGCAGGTAAGGGGAAGGAGGGCACAGCCCTGCTCAGAGTGGGATGGGAGGAGCTAGAGGCTGGACAGGTATTAGAGAGGAGGTTGTCCACTGCTTTATCCTCAATGCCTGGCATAAAGAAGTCACCAACAAATGTGTGTTGGAATAAATGAATGAAATAGATGTCCTTCAGTTGTACCGGGGACGTAATATTGGCTCCCTGCGCCTGCACATATGCAGGAGACTCCTGGTTAATTTTTGTAAGAGTGAGTTGGGAGACATGGTCAGGGCAGACCCAGGGTCTGAGATTCAGCCCAACCACGACATCTCAGGTCCGATTAGACCAAGACAGGAGATGGTCCAAGAACCTTGGATGGGCTACCAGGAAGTCGTGATGCCACAGATGCAAGGTCCCAGTTCTAGGCAGGAAGGATGGCCTGCCTATTCTGCCTGCTCCAGGTTCCACACCTGGAAACATCTGGCCACTCTTCTCTGAGAGCCCTAGACAGATTCCAGCTCCCCAAGGCAGGGCTGGCTGCCTCCCATTTGCCCCTTCTCAACTCCAGGCTACCCAGGGCAGCTTCAGGATCTAACCTTCATCATCATCATCTTTCTTCTTCATTAAGGCCTTTATGGCATCACCACTTCCCCACCTTCAGCTCTCCTGATGCCAAACCCAGCTCAGAGGTGATTTTAGTTCATTCTTAGATAACCTCATAATACATGTCATTTATCACAATCATATTCATGTATTAAATCCTGTCTCTAGGAGAAAGGGGCATAGTCCTAGTACACATCTTGGGAAGTTTGTTACTTATTGTACATCCTTTTAATATGTCCTGCTGGCACTGTGTATGTCCATTCCTGCACTTTAGGTATTCCCAAGATTTAGAATGTGGCCCTCTGCTGATCATAATGGTAATAATATTTCTAATAATGGTTACAGTGTTAACACTTGATTCTAGCATGTACTGTGCTGGGAGTTAACATATTTAATTTAATTCTACTGCTTTGTAAAGTAGGTATTATTAGGGCAGTTTTCAAAGAAATTGAGGCTCAGAGAAATTAAATTATGTCTGCAAGGGTTCCCAGGAGGTTCATGGCAAGGAAACGTTTAAATTCAATCCTAACGATGCACTTTCTAGTATCTGGAGCTACACCCTAACTCCACCACCACCACACTCTCCAGAGACATCTGCTCTTTGATCCCTCCATCCTCTCCCAGAGGCTCCACAAAGTTTTCAAGTGTGCAGGACCTAGCTTTTCCATCGCCAGCTCTGGACCCTCTCCTCTTGGCTTGCTGAGAACTTACTTGTCCTTCTTTCTTTTTCTGTGTGGAATAGGACTTAAGCACACTTCTTCCGTACAGGACCAGATAGTATTTTCAGCTCTGTGGGTCATATGATCTCTGTTGCAACTACTGAATTCTGCTGTTGAACTTTGAAAGCAGCTATATGTTGACTATACGTAAATAAATGGGTATGACTATGTTCCAAGAAGAGTTTATTTACCAAAAATGGTGGAGGGTTGGATTTGACTTGTAGGTTTGTCCATCCTCGGTCTAGGATGCATATGGGGTAGCTGGCATGAGAGCAGACATATCGGACCATGAGGTGGAAGCCATGTACTGAAGATGGCAGAGAAATAAGCTAGGAGCCTGAGTCTCCAGTT
Organism: Camelus bactrianus; assembly: GCF_048773025.1. Classification (NCBI taxonomy): domain Eukaryota; kingdom Metazoa; phylum Chordata; class Mammalia; order Artiodactyla; family Camelidae; genus Camelus; species Camelus bactrianus. The sequence goes on from NC_133552.1 coordinate 21,562,714, forward strand.
TTCATACAGCCACTCTGTGAACCCTCTGGATTCGATTTATGTGAGAAATAAAGTTCTATCTTGCTTAAGTGACTGTCAGTTGCAAATGAGCCTAATCCTGACTAGTAACGCCATTCGTGTGTGGTTAAACCCAATTCACCAGAGTAGGAGACTATTGAAGAATATGAGATCAAAGCTTTAACTAGGAATGAAGCATGCACTTTCCAGGAATGTACTCTGTGTACCTCTGGAATTTCCCATCCATCTCAATTAACCGAGGCCACAAATAAAACTTTGGGTTGAGCTTTGTGAGACCCACCAGGTGGTGAGGGGTACAGAGAGAAAGTCAGCATAACTGACCTGTGGTCCTTGTAAATGACAGGCCCTCGGGGTGGCAGGATGCAGCCTTCCACCTCTCTGCCAGCTCTGCACACAGGAACCCAGCTCTGACACATGCTAATGAGATTTACAAGGTGTAAATGCAAGTGCTCTGAGCACTTTTATGAGGAGGGGCTGGCTCTCAGTTGGAAGTTGTCCTTGGAAACAGCAGTATTGGGTGAGCCTCCAATGACTCTCTTTAGTAATTCTTCTCATGATTTAGTTTCTTGTGTCAGAAGGACTAACTCTGCTGAATTCCTTGGGGAAATCCAAAAGCCCAGGTCGTCGAATTTGGGAGTCTCATACAAACCGAAAGAATCACATGGTGATAGACAATTAAAGAGCTATGGGGAAAACCCTGCAACTTGGCTCTGACTCCAAGAATGCTTCCTTCTTGCCAGCTGCTGGAACATTCCAGCTCACCCTTTGGTAGGAGCCTTGTCCACTTTGGTAGGAGCCTCGTCCACACTTCTAGTGCTCCAAGGCAATGCTGTGGTTGCTCCTGGGTGCAGACTGGGGTGCTTTATAGGAGACATGGGGCTGTTATTCCTGGAGAGGAGAATGCAGAGCGGTGATGTGGCCACACTGTCTTTAAGCCCATTTAAAGAAGAGTCTGTGTGTGTGTGTGTGTGTGTGTGTGTGTGTGTGTGTGTGTGTATTGGTTAGTGAGGAAGCTATGGGCAAATTGTTGTCTATAGTTCATGAAGGATGGGGGGAAATGGCTACTTTCAAACAAGAGAGATTTTGATAAGACCTGAGGAAGGAAATTTTAGCCTTCAGAGTGATGAGCTGCTGTGTTGGGAAGCTGAAGTGAGGGCGCCAAATCCCTGATCCGAGGTGGTGCAGGGTCGGGTGAGGAGCACAGGCTTCAGAGTCACCCAGGCCCAGGTCCATATCCTGGCTCAGCCTCTCACTTGCTGGTTGGCCTTGCACATGTTGCTCAACCTCTCTGTGCCTTAGTTCCCTGGCTCACAGGGTGGCTCTGTGATTACTGGGGACTCAGGTTCCTTCTAGCTTGTTTCTCTGCCATCCTCAGTAGATACTTCAACCTCATGGTCCAAGATGCATGCTCTCACTCCAGCCATCACACATGCATTCCAGACCAGGGACCTGCAAATTATAGCCAAATCCAATCCTCTGCCTGTTTCGGTTGGCAGATATTAGTACTGCTGTGATGCCAGGGATGCTATAAGGAATGGATATAATAATGTTCATAAAATGTCTTACCCAGAGCAAATGCTCAGAAAATAGGAAATAACAGTTGAGACCCCATCGGCTTCATGCAGTTCAGACCTTCAGCCCAAGTGAGGCATCTGCATGGGTTGGGTTGCACTGAGGACCACGGCAACTTCCATTGTGAAGGCCTTCCTGGTTTCCTTCCTTCATGCCTTCATCTTCTGGCTCTCATATCAAAGCTTCCTCTGGAAGCCTTCCCCGGCTCCCCTGACTTGGTCAAAACCCTCAGCACGTGCTCTCGGGACCCCATGGACCCTTCTGTGTTGCCCTGGCCTCAGCAGCTGCTGTTCATGGTTTACGGGATCACTTGGTTAATGCCTGTCTCCTCCACCAGATTGTGAGTTTCCAGAGGGCAGGAGCGCTTTGCTTTTCCCACCGTTGTATCCTCAGCAGCCCCTGGGTACCTGGTGAGTAGTAGATGCTCAATACATGTCTGGAGGATGAGGGAATAAATAAATGAAGGTCCCTCTGGCTGTCTTTAGATGGATGTTTTCTGTTCTCTCCGAGCCATTGGCATAACGGTTTTCCTAACGTGACCAGTTCTGCCCTTTGCCCGCAGTGTCACGTGCCCATCAGGAAGGGGCTCAGACCTCTGTGAGCTCCAAAGTGTCCGGTTGTGGAGGCAAGAGGCTGAGCAGAGGCTTCCAGAAGGTATAGGGTCAAAAGGCTGGGGGACTGTCAGATGGCAAGAGAATTTTGCTTTAGCTGAGCTGCTGTCTATCTGTTTTCAAAGGCTTCGGGCTAATCAGAATTTCAAAGGACACTTTTAAATGTAATAGGATTCTACCTGAAAGACCAAAGCGGGAGGCGTAGGAGCTGTTTATTCCTCTAGTTGCTATTCTAGGCTTGTATCAGAGCTAGCTGGGACCTCATGATTTTATTTTCATGCCTGCACAAAATGGAAAAAAATCTCATGTGCTGGCAGGATGCTGATGATGGCCGGACCACATAGAAATATTCCACCCAGCTCCCTGCCTCTGTTATTCTAAGGAGAACAGAGGACACAGAAAGCTGCAGACAAGGTCATTCTTAGCCTACTAGTCCTATGAAGAAGACATCGAGTTTCTCTTACCTTCTCCAAAAGAGCCTTGGCGAGCCTTCGTGGGTTAAACAGATTTTCAAAACACAGACAGCACTTCATGTAGAAAGTGTTGAAAACCCACTTTGTCGTTCAAATCACTTGTATTAACACTTTTCCTTATTTTTTTTTATAACTGTTGCTTTTGACCATAGCAGGCTTGGGGAAAATTGTGTGGCAGAAATATAAAACAAGCCAAACAACCCCTTCTCAAAATTGTGGCGGGGGAGGCGGGGAAGCTGGGAACATAAGCGAGTACATATGGCATTTTAAAAACCTGCACCTGCTCCTCTCAGACCAGCTGGCAGGCTGTTGTTCAAAGAAAAGTACTGTTCTTTCTGAAAATACTCGGGACCAAAAGCATCTGCAAAGGCGCTGATAGGAGCTTTCTGGAATCAGTTGCCTGAAGACCGTGCCAACCATCATTTTACACATGCGAATGAAATGAGAACAGGTATGGCGTTTTATTTCATTTTATTTTTAATTAAAAATTTTTTTTAAATGGAAGTACTGGAGATTGAACCCAGAACCTTGTGCACGCTAAGCATGCACTCTACCACTGAGCTATATATACCCTCCCCACTCCAGGTATGGTGTTTCATTTTTTATCTATTTTATTTTATTATTTTTTTTAATCTGTTGAAGTATAGTCAGTTACAATATGTCAATTTCTGGTGTACAGCATAATGTTTTAGTCATGCATATACATACATATATTTGTTTTCATATTCTTTTTCATTATAGGTTACTACAAGTTATTGAATGTGGTTCCCTGTGCTATATAGAAGAAATTTGTTTTTTTAATGTATTTTATATATAGTAGTTAATATTAGCAATTCTCTAACTCCCAATTTATCCCTTTCTACCCCCTTCCCCCCGCCCTGGTGACCACAGGTTTGTTTACTATGTCTGTGAGTGTTTCTGTTTGTAGATAAGTTCATTAGTGTCTTCTTTTTTTTTTTTTAGATTCCACATATGAGCAATCTCATATGGTATTTTTCTTTCTCTTTCTGGCTTACTTCATTTAGAATGATGATCTCCAGATTCATCTATGTTGCTGCAAATGGCATTATTTTGTTCTTTTTTATAGCTGAGTAGTATTCCATTGTATAAACACACCACAACTTCTTTATCCAATCGTCTGTCGATGGACATTTAAGTTATTTCCACTTCTTGGCTCTTGTAAATAGTTCTGCTAAAGGCATGGTATTTTAAAGAGTGGTTCTGCAGTTCTGATCCCCTGTAAGTTTTGCATTTGCCTGGGAAATGGCAGAAGCACACACATCTGCTTTGCATGTACAATTGTCATTGCCATACTAAGTTGCTTTATAACCAGGTTCCTGGTGCTACTTGTAGAGGAACAAGAGTATTCAGCTGCCCATCAGAACAGCAGAAACATCAGGCAACAGCTGGGAGGTGGTCTGGGCAGGTCCCTACGTGGGGCCCCGACCTCCTGGGGCCTCTGGGCCCAGCATTCAGAGAATTAATTCATGGCACGAGGCCTCTAGGTGACCTGCCTCTCACCTCTTGGCTGTCCCAGAGCCTGCATCTTTCATTCTAGTTCTTGGAATCTGACTTCTTGGAGACAGTTACTGAAATTTAATGGAAAGCATGCAAAAAGAATGATGTATTTGGGCCAATTTGATGCCTGGGCATCATTCCTGAAATACTGCATTTCGTTTCTCACAGAGCACACAAGCCCAAAGGCTACAAATAGCCAATTCTGCTATTTAAAACCATCCAGGTTTCTTGCTGTGCCTTTTATCGAGTGCAATTGCATTATCTAATGAATAATCAATGTTCAGCTGACACCTGAGGGGCCAAATACTAATCCTGAACTAAATTTACTTATTTTTACTGTGTCTAATCGTTACCATTGAGCTTATTCTCCCAATGGGGGACCCATCTTTGGCTCAGACCTTCAGCCCACCAGTCTCAGTGGGCCCAACCAGAACCACAGATGTTAGAGTTTAGGAGGGGTGGACGATGTACCAACTATTGGATTCACCTGAGACTTTAATCCACCATTAACTTTAGTTCCTTTATTTTTCCTCATCCATTCATTTATTCCCTCACCTGACACATACTTCTTCGACAGGGACTCTACCTGTTCCGGGCTGGAGGAATGCTTTTGGTTCTGACCCCGACTCCAGGAGTTGGGGGTAGTTGCAGGTCTTAGGATGTGGTAGCAACATTTTGACTTTAGGCTTTCTCTTCCGAGGTCTTAGGTGTTGGAATAGACCATGCCTCTGATTTCTCAGAGCCTGGAGATTCAGGGTCAAGGCCTGGCTCTCCTGGGTTTGGAGAGTTTCTCCATGAGTTTAGTGATGTTGCCCTGCCTGTTGGTGGTGAAGTCGAGTGTGCTGATTCCACACTAGAGAAGAGAACGTCTTTTATCTTTTCACCTCGTAGAAGCCCAGCGTGAGATGTCCGAGCCCCAGGAGGAAAGGACCATATTTTATTCATCTTTGCTTTCTCAGTTTCTCGCACAAAGCCGAGCACGTAGTAGAAGTTTTCAAAAGGAATAGAGTGTGATTGGCTCTATCTGCTCCAAGTGTGTATCCTACTCCAGGATCAGTGGGGTCCTCGTCCCAGAAGAAGGGATGCCTTATTGTTCCAGCACATCTTTTTGCTTTTGCTTCTGCAACGGAGACCAGAGAGAGTGAGACATCAGCTCCCCACGGGTTTTATCAAACTGGATGTGACCCGACGTGCCATGCCGCACAGCTTACATTCTCTGTTCTGCAGAAAGTCGTGGATGAGGTGGCTTCACTCAGAGACCAAACAGAGGTTTAGGGACCAAAATGGTCACTGATGTGGAATCCCTTCGGCACCTCTGGTTCCCCTCTGGAACCAGGATTTTATTTGTTCAAAAAATAGTATATGAGATTCTGCTCTGGTTATTGGGGATAGAATTGTGAGCAAAGCAGACAGAAATCCCTGCCTTCACAGGGCATTTCAGAGAGCGTTTGTGCAAGGCGGTGTAGGTGTGACCAATAAATAAAATAAATAATTCTAGAGTAGATTAGAAAGTGACAGATGTGTAAAGCAGGGGAGGGTCTGAGGATGCCAGGGTGGGGACTAAATAGCGAGGGCAGGGAAGTCTAATGGAAAAGGTGACCTTTGAGGAAAAGATCTGAAGCTGGTGAGGGAATGAGCCACGTGGATTTCTGGGGGAAGAGTATTCCAGACAGAGAAGCCGGAATGGTGGAGCCTGCGGTGGGTTGTGCCTGCGGTCCAGGGAGCAGCAAGGGGACCAGTGTGGCTGGCGGTAAGGGAGGCAGTGGGTCGGGCTTTTTGGGAAGAGGAGGAGCAAAGCTCCACCCATGCATCTCCCGTCCTCTGCACTTGCCCAATTCTGTCAGCTTGTTTGAGGGCCTGCGCAGCTCAGTCACCACGGAATCGGAATCAAAGTCTGCCTAAAAAAAAAAAAAAAAAAGGCAATCACTGTCCGGAATGGGAACAGTGTGCTGAGATTGCTCTGCTCTGAGTCTGGTGCTGTCTGGATCAGGGTTCGGGAAGGAAGCTTGGGACCTTAAATTAGGTGCTGTGGGGAGTTTAATAAAGGTATTATTTACAAAGAGAATGGCAGAGGGATGGCAAGAAAGGATGGTGCAGCATCTGAGGGGTTAGCAACACCAGAGACGTTACCACCCCCAGGCCTGGAGGAGCAGGAGAGGGAGAGGTTCCCAGCACCAGTGAGAGCAGCTGTCTGGAGAGTCCCCCTTGCTTGAGGGCATAATCAGTCAGGGCGACCCACACAAGAGACCTCATGCCCCCCATCCTCATTCTCTTCTTTCCTGCTGGTGCTTCCCAAGAGCAAGGGACTTGGCTGATGTTGTCCACACGGGAAGGAACTCCTGGTCACAGAGCTGGGTGGAGGAGGACGGAGAGTGGATCTGACGGGCTGAACCGAAGACATCTACGCTAGGGCTACAGAGAAGGGAGGACATGGGACAGAGAAGAAAGTGAGCCAGAGAAAGCACGCCTCTCTGCCTGAGCAAGACGGCTTGTTCCAGGGTCCTGCACAGACGCTGAGCCACCTGAGGTGGTCCCACCACTGCCCGGGGAGGACTGCCCACTGTCAGCGGTCAGCTCCCTTTGGATGGATGCTCGGCATGTAGCAAGGCTGTCCAGTGCCCCAGCTGCCTGTCATTTATAAACGACAACTTGTTTGTGCCCATGGTGGGAGGCGGAGGACTTACACCTCCTTTTAAAATTTAACTTAATATTTCTAAATAAAAATTATTATATTTAAGGTGGACAGCATGATGATTTGATATATACATAAGCAGTGAATTGACTGCCACAGTCAAGCCAACTTACATGTCATCTCTTCACATAGTTACTGCTATTTTTTTAGGTGTAAGAGCAACTGAAACCACTCTCAGCAAATTTCGGTACTCAGTGCTGTGTTATTAACTCTGCTGGTCTTGCTGGGCACCAGATACCGAGGCTTACTGAGGGGTGATGCTGGCCTGAAGGCAGAGCCTTACTCCTAGCCAGGGTGGGACCAGACCCAGTCTGTTTAGCAGGGCTGCAGCCCACTACACTGTTTCAGTTAACGTGATATAACCTCGAACATTCTGGGCAGGACAGTAGAGCCTTGGAGCGGCAGCTGCTGGAGGATTTAGAGTTCCCTACAAACTGTCAATAGCATTAGGCATTGAGCTGTGTCTCAATATCGGTGGATTTGTTTTCTTCGGTTACCGAGTTGACTTTGAAATTGATGATATGGATGACTGGAAATCTTTCAAATTTCATTACTCCAGCTAGAGCCCCAAATCTTTAATATGGCCTGCCAGGCGGTGTGGAACCTGGCCCCTGTCTGCCTCACTGTGTTCATCTGTGGCTCTCTCCCCTTTTTCTCCTGTGCCCTCACCACCCTGGACCCTTATTTCAGGGCCTCCAAGGGGCCACATTCTTTTTCACCTCTTGTCCTGCCCCTCCAATTCCCTCTGTCTCCTCCTGTAGCCACTTTGCTCCTGGATTTCTGTTCAACTCAAAGTCACTTCTTCATGGAAGCCCTCCCTGACTTCTCAGACAGGGCTACGTCATTGCTTAATATGACACGTCTCACAATTGTAATTACATTGTTAACTGAATAACTCGTTGCTTACCATCTTGGCCTCCCCCTCTCCATTTGATGCTAAGCTCTGATTTGCTGCTGCCCAGTGTCTGTGTCTAGAAGACGCTCCGTAAATATTTGAGGGAGTTATTGACCAAAAGCTAAAAATGAGTTAGGAGTGGGTGTACCCACACTGCACGGAAGAGAAATAAAAAGAGGCATAGATTAGATAGGACATACTTGCCTGCCTTCTCCCCACCCCAGCTTTCCTTGGCCCTGGGAATGAGATGCAGTCAGAGGCAGCAACAGAAAGCATGGAAACAGGGAACAGACACAGAGTTTACCAATCAATTCCCCAGACACCTGGGTACAGTGAAGAAAAGCTGTTGTCAGATGTCTCAACACTGATCTCATGCTCTTTAGCAAAAGAAAATTCGGTCAGTCAGCCTTAGCCGAAGAACGCTTAGAAACTGAGAACAGTAAGCTGCCTTCTCTGCTGACTGATTTGCAAAGGTCTGAGCTTGAGGCCCGAAGTGATAACAGGTTCAGGCCATCAGAAACGATTTTAACTGGTGTCTTGACATTCAGGGAGTTCAAGAGCCAGAAAAACGAAGTGGGCTATTAATAAAAGGCTGGTAGCTCTCTCCTCCACGAGAACAATGAACATGTCAAGAGGTGGACGTACTGTTAGCAGAATTTGCCAGCCCCTAAATTACAATGTGGTCAGGAGCAGAGAATTAAAAAAATGGCAGGATTAAAACCTAAATCCTTATTAGATGATGGCAGATTTATATTTGTGGGGTGGGATGGTCTCTCTGGAAGGGGTCACAGTATAAACGTGGTTTGTCATTAGTGTTGCTGTATGGTTTTTGCTTTTTCCCTTTTGTAGTAAGAACACTTAACCTATGATTTATCCCTTTAGCAAATTTTTAAGTATGCAGTACAGTGTTGTGAATTCCAGGTCCCGGGTTGTACAGCAAACCTCCGGAACTTATTCATTTGGGATAAATGACATTTATACCCTTTGGTCAACACCTCCTCTTTGCCTTTTCCCCCTAGTCCCTAGAAACCATCATTCTATTTTCTGTTTCTATGTGTTTGATGAGCAAATTCTTTTAATTTTTGCTTCAAGTTTTGAGTTAATGTTTCATAATCATGATAATGTCATTTCTCCCAGGTTACACCAACCAGTTCGGGGGCTTAGCTTCTAAGAATTGATTAAAAGCCTCTCCGTCCCTGTCCGCTGTGCTGAATACTCGCTCTTGGGAATACTCATTGTCTGTTACAGGCCTGTTTTCCCCAAGCCTGTGGTAGAAAATGCCATGATTCACAGTAGTTTATACAATAATATACAAAAAATATAACACCCCATATCATATGCTTCATTTTAACACATGATGGCTGCTGAGCGGTGGCTCCTGGAGATTGGGGTGGCTGTGGCAGTTTCTTAAAATAAGACACCAATGAAGTTTGCTCCAACGATTGACTCTTCCTTTCATGGACTATTTCTCTGTTACACGTAATGCTGTTTGATAGCATTTTACCCATGGCAGAACTTCTTTCAAAATTGGAGTCAGTCCTCTCAGACCCTGCCACTGCTTTATCAACTAAGTTTACAGAATAATTTAAATCCTTCGTTATCATTTCAACAATCTTCACAGCCTCCTCGCCAGGAGTTGATTCCATCTTAAGAAACCTCTTTTTCTTTGCTCTTCCATAAGAAGCAGCTCCTCATCCATTCGCGTTTGATCATGAGATTGCAGCCGTTCAGTCACATCCTCAGGCTCCACTTCTAATTCCAGTTTTCTTGTTATTTTCACCATGTCTGCAGTTACTTCCTCTGCTGAAGCCATGACCCCTCAAAGTCATCTGTGAGGGTTGGAATCAACTTCTTCCAGACTCCTGTTAATGTTGGTATTTTGAATTCTTCCCATGAATCACAGTTGTTCTTAATGGCATTTAGAATGGTGACTCCTTTCCAGAAGGTTTTCAATTGACTGTGCCCAGACCTATCAATGAATCACCATCTCTGGCAGCTATAACCTTACAAAATGTATTTCTTAAATAATAAGACTTGAAAGTTGAAGTTACTCCTTGATCCACAGCTTGCAGAATGGATGTTATGTTAGCAGGCATGAAAATATTCATCTTGTTGTACATCTCCATCAAAGTTCTTGGAGGACCAGATGCATTGTCAGTGAGCAGTAATATTTTGAGAGGAATCTTTTTCTCTGAGTGGTAAAATAAATCTCAACACTGGGCTTAAATTATCCCTAAACCATGTTGTAAACACGTGTGCTGTCATCAGGTTTTGTTGTTCCATTTATGGAGTACAGGCAGAGTAGATGTAGCATAATTCTTAAGAGCCCTAGGATTTTCAGAATCATAAATGAGCATTGGCTTCAACTTCAAGTCACCAGCAGATTGGCCTCTAACAAGAGAGTTATCCTGTCCTTTGAAGATCTGAAACCGGGCATTGACTTCTCCTCTTTAGCTATAAAAGTCCTAGATGGCAACTTTTTCCAGCACATGGCTTCTTCAGCTACACAGCAACTCTGTTGTTTGGTGTAGCCACCTTCATTAATGATCTGAGCTAGATTTTCTGGATAACTTGCGGCAGTTTCTACATCAGCGCTTGCTGGTTTGCCTTGCAGTTTGTTGTCATGGAGACGGCTTCTTTCCTTCAACCTCATGAACAAACCTCTGCTAGCTTCAAACTTTTCTTTTGCAGCTTCCTTACTCTCTCAGCCTTCCTAGAATTGAAGAGAGTTAGGGCCTCGCTCTGGGTTAAGCTTTGGCTTAAGCGACTGCTGTGGCTGGTTTGTTTGATCTTCTATCCAGACCACCAAAACTTTCTCCATATCAGCAATAAGTCTATTTTGCTTTCTTATCATTTGTGTGACTAACTAGGGTAGCACTTTCAATTGCCTTCAAAAACTTTCCCTTTGCATCACAACTTGGGTAACCATTTGGCTCGAGAAGCCTAGCTTTCCATGCCTTCTTCACTAAGCTTCATCGTTTCTAGCTTTTGATTTAAAGTGAGAGATATGCCACCCTTTCTTTAACTTGAACACTCAGAGGCCATTGTAGAATTATTAACTGGCCTAATTTCAATACTGCTGTGTCTCAGGGAACAGGGAGGCCAGAGGAGAAGGAGAGAAATGAGGGAACAGCCAGTCCAAAGAGCAGTCAGAACGCACGCATTTATCCATTAAGTTTACCATCTTGTACCATCTTGTATGGGTGTGGTTCATGGCACCCCAAAACAACTACAATAGTAACATCAAAGATCCCTGGTCACAGATCACCATAACAAAGATAACAATGAAAAATTTGAAATATTGTGAGAATTACCAAATTGTGGCACAGAAACACAAATTAAGCAAATGCCAGAGACGTGAAATGAGCAACTGCTGTTGGGAAAATGATGCTGATAAGCAGGTTAGACAAAAGGCTGCCACAAATCTTCCATTTGTAAAAAAGAAAAAGAAAAGAAAAGAAAATGCACAATCTCTGCAAAACACAATAAAGTGAATTGAAATAAAGCGACGTACTCTTGCATCAAGGTGTAGTTTTCTTTGTCTTTATCTTGCTGTGCCTCGTTGGGCTTCTTGGATCTATAGGCTGAAATTTTTCATCAAATATGGAAAAATTTCAGCTATTATTTCTAAGGAGCCCAGCTTTTTTTTTAGGCCTCACCATAGGCAATTAAAAAGGCTTTTCTGGACAGGCTGCCCTCTCCGTGCAGACACGGTCCACAGGCAATGCGTTATGGTACCTAGATGGAGTTGTAACCAAGGACTCAGGTCTCCCTAGCCAGTCACACTCTTTGAATATTTGTATTCCTGGTCCCAATACCTTCATTCCTAGATCTCTTTATCTGAGGCCTAGTCAGAGGCCTGTCTTAGTGCTTCTGTGTGTTCGCCTTACAAGGGGAAGAGGGAAAAACTTTGAAGACATCTTTCCCCATTCTGACCCAGTGCCCAGTATCTTTCAGTCTAGCTTTTCCCCCTCTCCCTTCCCCTGACCCCAAGGTCCATAAAATTACTATAGACTTCTGTTAGGGGCTGTCTCCATAGTGAGACAATCTCCACGTCTGCCCTGATCCACCCTGCCCCTCAACTGGTGTGCCTCTTTATGGGAAAAATAAAACAAAAGAGAGTTTCTCCTTTCTCCAGATTTAGCTTTCTGCTTATACCATCACAGTAAGTGATTAACGGCTTAACTTTTTCATTTTTGGGCTTATTGCCTTAATCTGCTGCTCGGACACCTGACAGTTCAGCTCACTCTCTCTTCCTCTCTCAGCTCAGCAGAGCTCCTGACATTTCCTCAAATAATCTTCCTGTCCCATTATCACCTTCTTCTCCTTACGGGACTCCAGTTACACATATGTTAGACTGTTTACTATTGTCCTTAGATCTTTGAAGCATTGTTCATTTGAATTCAATCTCCTTTTTTCTACTCCTTCAGATTGGATACTTTCTATTGGTTTATCTTCAAGTTCTTGGAATCTTCCTTCTGCCACTCTCAATTTGCTGAAAGTCCATGCAGTGAAATTTTCATTTCTATTACTGTGCTTTTCAGGTCTTGAGTTTCCACTTTTTAATGGTTTCCAGTTTCTCTGCTGAGATTCTCTATCTTTTCATTTATTAAAACCACATTTTCCATTAATGATTTGAACATATCTTCCTTTAATTCTTTGAATGTATTGACAATAGTTCTTTGTCTCATAAATGACTTACATGGAACACTTCCAGGTTGGCTTCTTCTGTTTTTTTCCTTGACTGTGAATATTACATTTCACTTGTGTGTGTGTGTGTGTGTGTGTGTGGTAATTTTGATTGTATCCTGGATGTTGTAGTTCAATCAGGGTTGAGACTGGGTTTTGTGATAATCCTCTGTTGATTTTTGTTTTAGTAAATAATAGGATTACTACAAGAGCACCTTGAATTTGTATAAAAGGCTTGATTCTATTCTTTCTTAGGAAGTATCTGTGAAAATTCCAATATATTTTCAAAGCATAAAAACTGTAACTTGCTGGATTCAACCACCGATCACTGTTTCCTCTGGTTTTAGACTTTGGAATGGTAGGTCTGTCATAAGCCTTACTCTGGGGCATGGTTCTTACTCCTAAGAAGTAGTATTTCTGGTGTCTCAGCTGGATGCCTGGGCTGTTGACAGGTGTTATCAAGGTCTCCCCATACTTGCTGGCAATGCCTCCCCCTCACCCCAATTCTGCTTACCTTCTGGTATTTCTGCTCTGCTCACAGCTCCAGAACGGCCAAATTCTGGTTCCCCTCATCCAAGCTCTCCCTGCACATGTGTAGCTCGGTCTTTGGCTAAGCACTTGCAGAGACCCCCCACATGGACTTCCGAGGACCCCTCTGCACAACTCCTTCCAATTTGTGTCTCACTTCATAGAATCCATTCCAGCTGCCCCAAACTCTGACCTCTGCCCACTCATCTCACCAGGACTTCTGTGCTCTGCTTGATCTCCAGCTTACTGACACCCAGTTAGGAAATTGTTCCCTGGGGTAGGGCTGGGCTCAACTTGTGTATTTCCCTCCTCTCAAGAGATCAGTTTTGTGATTTTGTATGTGATTTGTGAAAACAGTTGGATCATATATTTTGTCTGGTTTTAAGGTGTCTTGGCAGGAACACTAGTCTAGTGTTACAGAAAACAGAAGTTGGCACTGTGGATTCTTGAACCACGGGTAATGAAAGGGTGGTGATGGACAATGGTAATGATTGCCTAACATAAGACAGTTTGTAGCTGGGAGATCTGAGGGTCAAGACTCTGAGCAGGAAGCATTTTCAGTCTTCTAAGCAGAGAACTAAGATCAGTTTGAAGCTTGCAGAAATACAAAGAGACAAAAAGGAAGTATCATGATGGAAAAAGAACTATTGTGAGTTACTGATAAATTGGATGTGAAGAATGAAGAAGGTTAAACATTGTGCCAGAAATGCTTTAAAAGAGAGCCCTTATCTCCAGAGATACACACTGGAATATTTATGTATGAAATGATATAACGTCTGGGATTTGACTCAAAATAATCAAGTTTAGGGATGAGGGTGGAAGATGGTGGTGGGGTGTATGTGAGACGAGTGTGACCATGAGATGATGATTGTCGAAAATAGTTTGTGAGGACATGAGGGTGTGTTCTATGAATTTTTCTACTGTTATCTATATTTGACATGTTCAAATTAAAAAATTAAAGCAAAGCAAAACAAAATGATCAGAGTTATGAAGCTGGGAGAGGGAGTATGGGTGAAGTTGGGAAAAGAGCCCAGTTTTGAGGTAGAGGAGAAAGAGACAAGCCAGTGGCAGTTATCAACGTCTAAAAGTCTTTTGTGCAAAATTTTTTAAAAAAATGGTTTGCTGGCCCATTCTGCTCCTTTAGAAGTGTCGTCAAGCACAGGATGTATTTGATTATTTACTTGAAGATGGGAGGCATATGGCGCATGCTGGACCTGAGGCTGCGGCATCTACACCGTTCACTTATCTGCCTCCGGAGCCAGTGCTGGCTGCTTACATTTGCTGATAAAGCCCCGTGTGGTTGGGGCCCAGATTAATTAGACAGGTTTGGTCAGACGCTGGCTCACATCTCCCCGAGTGCTTCCTGGAATGATTTCTGGAGGTTTTGCTGTCCTCCTCTTCCCACACCGCCTCCTTGGCCAGCTCTATATGCCTGGAGCCTGCCTGAATCTTGCCTGCACTCAGCTGCTTCATTCCAACTAACTGTGGACTCCATAATTGAGCCCAAGAGAGGGGCCTGTTCCCACAGCCTAAGGATTTCAGGAAAAGTAGAGAGACTTTTCTACAAGTTAAAAAAAGAAGGGGGGGAAAAAAAAGAAAGCAGAAAAATGCACTCATTTTCCTTCCTACTTTCCACTTCCTTTTCTCATGCATTCAACAAATCCTTTCGAGTACCCACCATGTGCCAAGTTTTGTGTTAAGGATTGACGGGAGGGTTCAAAGGTGAGCTTTCCTCAGGGTTCTACAGCCTGGCAGGGGAAGAGACATGTGAATGGAGTAATAAATTCACAAGAGCCATGCCAGATGTTGGTACCGGGACCAGGGTCACATGGAAGGAGTGGACGGTGGTGACTATTTTCTCTTTCCTTGGGTTTGTGTTTTAATACTGTCCTTGCTAGTTATGCATAATCTAGAGTCTCTCTGAGTCTCAATTTTCTCATTTTAAAATAAAACTAAGTATATATACTTACAGATTTTATTTCATTTTTTTAAAATCGAAGAATAGTTGATTTACAATGCTGTGTTAGTTTCCAGTGTACAGCATAGTGATTCAGTTATACATATATATGCATTTTTCATATTCTTTTTCATTATAGGTTATAAAAGATATTGAATATAGTTCCCTGTGCTACACAGTAGGACCTTGTTTATCTGTTCTGCATGTAGTAGTTTGTATCTGCTAATCCCAGACTCCTAATTTATTTCTCCCCTGCTTTCCCCTTTGGTAATCATAAGTTTGTTTTCTATGTCTGAGTGTTTTTCTGTTTTGTAAATGAGTTCATTTGTGTCATTTTTAGATTCCACATATAAGTGGTATCCTATGGTATTTGTCTTTCTCTGTCTGACTTACTTCACTTTGTATGAGCATCTCTAGGTCCATCCATGTTGCTGCAAATGGCATTATTTTATTATTTTTATGGCTGAGTAGTATTCCATTGTGTAAATGTACCACAACTTCTTTATCCAGTCATCTGTCGATGGACATTTAGGTTGCTTCCATGTCTTGGCTGTGAACATTGGGGTGCATGTATGTTTTTGAACTGGAGTTTTCTCCAGATATATACCCAGGCATACTTAAATTTTTAAAACTGTCACATCAAAACACATCTGAAATGACTTTGCAAACCATAGGGATTGAAAATGATTGTGATGATTCTCTTCTTTTGTTCTTCCCAGGCACAGTGGTGATAACCACGGGCTGGCTTTTCCCAGGTGCCAGTCAACTGACCATTGTCTCCTGCACACTCAGCCACTTTAAGGTAAGCTAGGGGCTGCAGCCATTTCCAGGGGAGAGCCATAAATAAGAGGAAACTTCTTTTTTTTTTCCATGGAGGTAATACATCTTCTTCCTATTGACTTTTAAAAGTGTAGCACCAAATGTCCCTTTTGTCTGGTTACCACCCACCATCACCTTCACATTTGTTTGGCTGTACAGTTTACAAAGTCCTTTTAAACTCATAAATCACTGATGTCTCACGATAGCCCTTTGACCTAGCAGAATAGATTTCATGTTGACCCTCACTCACAGGTGTGGAAAATGTGGTCCCGAGAAGTTAAATATACTTGCCCAAGATTCATAGCTAGTAGTGGCAGAACCTGAGGCTGAATGCTGGTTTTCTGTCTCCTCCCCTTTGAAATGAACTGCACCTCCCTGTAATTATCTATAGCATGCAGGGCTCCCCTTTGATGTCTTCAAAAGAAAGTTTCAAACTATTTTTTAAATTATTTGCATTTGTATTTTGACATATATCACGGCTCTCGGAAACTCCCCAGCCCCTAGTGCGGTCACAATAAATCAAACAAACAAATAACCATCTCCATTGTTTTGTGGATTATTTCCCCATGAGGCAGCTGTTTACTTTTTACAAATGAAAGCTCATTGTTGTCAGGAACATTTAAGAGGCTTAACCTGTCTCCTCTGGCATATGGTGCTGGCTTTTCATGATGAAACTGGCTGTGTGCAGTGGCAGACAAAATTGCAAGCCTCTCTCTGAAACTTCATCAGTTAGGACTGCGAAACGTCACCGATCTCCTAGGCGGGGGCTCGTCTGAGCCTCTTCCACAGTGAAAGGGGGGAAAAAAAAAGGAAGGCTGTTTCCTTTGGTAGAAAATACTCATATTTTAATCGGTATGATGTCATGAATTATTAAACTAGCTTAACTTTAAAGCCCAGCCGAAAGAACACAGAGTGAAGAATGACCTTGAGACTCTTGAAAAATGGGACTGTTGACTGTGCCTGCAGACTCGAAGATGGATTTCTACTTTAGTTTATATTTATGCAACTGTGAAACTTGGTCCTTTGCTCCCAGAGAAATCCTTTGTGCAGCCATGTGGAGAAAGTTATTACATTTTAGTGCGGATGAGCTGTAAAGTTTCTTTGCTTACGTCTCAGGAAGACTAGAATGCCAGGTGATCCTTGTGCTGGGGGTGATGGCCCTGAGGGATGAGATGTAGAGGCTCTCAGAAGACAAAGGAAACGGCCATTGTGCTTAAAAAAGAGAGAGACTAACACTAGACTCTTATGAGGAGTTTGTGCATAAGCTGGTCCCGTCTCAGTGAACTCTTGTTTCTCATACAAGGGGAATCAAAAGCAAATAGGGTCAGAAGGATGAAGATGATTTCCTGGCTCCACGGTAGCCTGACCACGTGGCTAACAGCTCCACTTCACCAGCGCAGTTGCTCGTGGAGCGCTGGGGAGCCCACGATGTGATTCGGGAGAAGGTCTTTGAAAGCTTTGGGTCTAGCCATTCCTGGCTCACTCTCTGGCCCGAGGTTGCTGGCAAAACCACTGATGCTAAGAGTGTGTTAAAGTGTCCCCGAGTTCCCCAGTGGGTGCTGTGAAGCTGTATCTACAGCCGCAAAGATGGATGACTCAAGTCTCCCGTTTCTTCTTTGTAGCAGGAGTACAATGAACAGCCTCTGCAGACAGGAAAGAAGTATGAGTGGGGAGGGTGGAGGAACCAGTATTTATAGAGAGCCTATGAAATGTTTGACTCTGTCTTATTACGACTGATCATGTAGCTGTTTGGTACATTTACAGGGAGAAAAACTGAGGCTCAAGCATGTAAGATTTTCAACATCACACAGTTTTTGACAGGGCCGGGCTTTATTTGGATCTAGATCTGCCAAACATCAGAGGTTTATGCAAATTTACCAATCTTTCTATGAAGTTTTGGTTTGATTGACTTTTTGCTTTCTCCTTGTTTGTTTGAACTCTTTGGCGATTATATGCTGATGTCTTCTGTCTGTCCCTCCAGATCCACTCTCCGTCCTCCTCCACTCTGCTCTGTGACCTGGCAGACTGACCTGTCTTCACTGCTTCCATGGGAGCCCTTGTTCTGTTCTTTGGCTTACAGTTGGGTTGGGCCAGTGTGAGACACGAACAAGGCATTGGAGGGGAGGGGCAGATGGGTGAGCATGAGATTGGGGTGTTTATGTCCCCAGTTTTCTGTTGGCCACCACTGGAGGCCACCACTCCTGCCAGGTGGCCCTCTCCATGCAGCTCCCCTTTCTGGTTTTTTTTTTTTTTTAATTGAAGTATAGTTGCTGTACAATATTATATGTTACAGGTGTACAAATAGCGATTCATAATTTTTAAAGGTTATACTCCATTTATAGTCATTATGAAACATTGGCTATGTTCCCTGTGTTGAACAATGTATCCTTGCAGCTTATTTTATACTCAAGAGTTTGTACCTCTTACTCCCCTGCTCACGCTGCCCCTCCCCTCTTTGCTCTCCCCACTGGTAACTATTAATGTGTTCGCCGCATCTGTGAGCCTGCTTCTTTTTCGTTATATTCACTAGTTCGTTGTATCACGTGATATCATACAGTATTTGCCTTTCTCGGTCTGACTTATTTCACTTAGCATTTTTTTCAATGTTCACATGTAAAGATTTTTTAACTGAAGTATAATTGATTCACAATGTGTTAATTTCTGGTGAACAGCATAGTGATTCAGTGATATATATATTCTTTTTCATGTTCTTTTTCATTATAGTTTATTACAAGATATTGAATATAGTTCTCTGTGCTATACAGTAGGACTTTATTGTTTATTCTGCATATAGTAGGTTGTATCTGCTAGTCCCAAACTCCTAATTTATCCTCCCCCACTCTTCCCACTCCCCTCCCCCATAACCATAAGTTTCTCTTCTATGTCTGTGAGTCTCTGTTTTGTAAATAAGTTCATTTGTATCATTTTTTTTTTTTTAAGATTCCCACATGTAGGTGCTATCCTATGATATTTGTCTTTCTCTGTCTGACTTACTTCACTTAGTATGATCATCTCTAGGTCCATCCATGTTGCTGCAAATGGCATTATTTCATTCTTTTTTGTGGCTGAGTAGTGCTCCATTGTATATATAGACCACAACTTCTTTATCCAGTCATCTGTCGATTGACATTTAGGTTGCTTCCATGTCTTGGCTGTTCTAAATAGTAGCATTTCTGGGTTTTAACACCCACTCCCTCCCTTTGCCCCTTCAGGCTTAGGGGCGGTAACATTAGGTTACCAGCCCCTGGGTACTGCACTGTCCCTTGTGCTTTCTTAAACACGGCCCACACTTTTGTAAATTAGCCCCTGTATTAAGACAGTTGGATTTCTCAGTCTGAGTGTACCATTTGTTACCTTCCGGGACCTTGCTGGATACAGGTACACATCCCTTTATCGACATCATACTTAATGTTTTGGTGTCGCACTCATGACTGACTGTTTTTTACCAAGAAGGAGATGCTTTTTGTCTCCTCTTTTTTCCCTACGGATTTCTTATTTATAACTTTCAAAAGGGCTATTTTTTTTTCATCTTTCACCTTGTTTTCGCCTTAGTACTTGCTCTTTGAATTTCCTCTTTTCCTCTTAAATTGAGTCTGCAAGACCAGGGAAAATCAGTTTCCATTCTTATTTTGTGTTTCTCTGGTCTCCAGAGTCAGCTCTCTATTCTGGTATTAGTGTTTCTTTGTGAAACCATCCATTGGATTGTCTTGAGAAAGCAATGCACAATTTCTAACCTTCTAGAGAAAATTATTATTTCTCCAAAAAGGAGCGGAAATAATGAAAGTATGTTCAGTAAGGAACAGTAAGGCTAATCAAAGGGGGGAAAAGGCAGGAGATTCAGAATCAAGGTCAGTTTCCTCCATTGTTGGATTGCGGTGAGCATTTAACGGTAATAAAATCTTTTTCCTGAAAAATACATTTTAAATTTAAACTGCAGCCATTTAAATGAGGGATTTTATGCCTGCACAGTCTTTATTGAGCATGAAGGATTTAAAAAAGTGATTTTGGTTTTAGTTTTTTTAGTTTTTTTCCTTAACTTTTTTTTAAGGTTTGGGAAGCCACTCCATGCCCCCCGGACTCACAGACGTGCAGATGCCGAGGTCAGGGTGTGGTTCTCTCAGTTCTTTGCTTCTGCTATTTATCCTCAGACCCCTGTTATTTGGGGCTTCTCTGTCTCCTGAATAACCAGTAAATCTTTCCTGATGGCATGGCAGCTTTATGATGTGGATTCAGGCGCACAAGAGAGACTTTAATGCATTTTTTCCCCTCTTTCTCCTGGTGATGTAGCCAGAGCCTGTGTCCATCATTAAGGTGGGGCTGATGGTTCCACCTGGGGCTGGTGGAGGGCAGACCCCGGTGCTGCAGTGAGCAGCACTCAGATGATCAATCTGGTTCCAGGACAAGACAGGGTTGACTGTGGGGTTATTTCACAGTTTGGCTTGAAATGGATTCATCTTTCTGTTGAAGGTTTATCGACTCATGTTTTCCTGAGGTCTTTGTCCTTTCATATTGAAAAATTTGTGAACTACTCCTGATCCGAAGACGTTAAGATATCAAGACCTCGAGACGTCTTCCTTTTACTGTAGGATCATGCACGGTGAACATCTGCTAGATTGAGTCTAAGAATATTCATTTAAAGCAGATTGGTGGTGGCCTCAAGGTTTAAAGACGTGTTGACATTAGATATACCAGAAGGAAAAACTCAGCTCATGAGCGGCTACATTTTTCTCTTGGTCATTGCTCATATTCTTGGGTTGAGCTGTTGGATTTGGACTATTCTTGGTCCTGAGTGTGGAGTAGAAGAAACAAAATCTGTCTAGGCTTATAGTTTACAAGTGTTTGATACATGCCAGTAATTACCTGCCAAGGGAAGAAGACTGTTGTTGGTGGGGATCTGACCTACGGGAGCAGGCGATGCCTCATAGTCTATAAATGTCTCCTCTTTGAGCTGGAATGAATTACTCAGTAACAGGAGGCTCCTCGTCTTACATCTTAGATGGACAGAGCTGCCTTTCCTGTTGGGTGGTTAACAGCACCTTTTAAAATTGGAATTTCCCCAGTGCACTGACCTGACCTGACTGTTCTTAGCCATAACTTTAACTGTGCTTCAAAAATAGCCTTGAAGCCAGGATAGCGGAGAGAGAATTTACTTAAACAATCATTTTTTCCCTCTATAATATCATGGAGATCTAAACCTTTTCTGTATCTTTCCACTACAATAGCAGCATATGGTCTATTGTTACAATCAGATATTCTTGTGGGAAGAAGCCCATGGATGAATGAAGAGGATAATATTGTGAGGTCTAAAGCTGTTGTTTTGAGCTCCGAACTAAAGTTTTTCTGCAGTTTCATTTTTAACAAACTCAAAGCATTCAAGAAGGTTTGGCCGATATGCTCTGATTTTTATTTTTGATAGTGTTGACTGATGTTTACTCTGGGCTCCTGGAAATTGGTTAGGAGGATGTTTCCGTGGAGGAGGAAATGTGGACAAATATTGTTGGTTTACTTAGTGCTAAAGGCATTGACTGGTGAAGAAAGGCGATGACGCAGTCCCTGAAGCCAAAAAGGCATGATCTTTTTGTTCGTGAAGTATGTATTTTTGAAAACCTTAGGAAAGGCTTGTGCGAAAGGAGAAAGCAAAAGGAGTAAGAGTGAGACGGCTAACAGAAACTTAGAAAACAAAACTGCTACTCCTACAGAGGAGAGTATAGCTCAAATGGTAGAGTACATACCTAATAGGCACGAGGTCCTGGGTTCAATCCCCAGTACCTGTGTGAAAAAAAATAAGTAAGTGAACCTAATTACCTCCCCCCTGCAAAAAAAAAAAAAAAAAAAAAAAAAAAAAAAAAGGTTAGAGAAAAAAAAAAAACAAATAACTGTCTATGCTTAGGAGAAAATCACCTCATTAGAAGAAAACATTTTATTGAAATAATGAATTTTCAGTACATGGAACAGAATAAAGAATTTCAGCAAGTCGACACATGGGCGCGCGCGCGCACACACACACACACACACACACACACACTGCTTGGACAAACACACCTACAAAGGAAAGAGGAAGGCTAAAACGGCAGCATGTCGGTGTGCTTTATAAATCGGGATTTGTTTTTCGCGTTTTGAATTCATTAGATCCATGTTGAATTCCAAATGTGATAATTAGGCAAATTAATGCTGCAGTGTAGTTATTAATGAGGCAAAATATGCTAATATGCTTTTGATAAAGAGCTCTTCTTCTGCCTTACCAAGAAATTGGCAAACATCTTTTATTTGGGGCCAGACAGCTTATCTCAAGTGATTTACTAAAAAGGTTCTCGGCCGTATGCTGTGAACAAATGCTGTAAATAGGGGTTAATGTCTAAATTTTTGATGTGTATAAGCCTCGATGCGGCGCGGCAAGTCCCGTGATGCTCGGAGCCTGGTTTCCGAGCAGCAGCAGTGCTCAGAAAGGCCAAGAGCTTGTCAATGCCCTTCGGTGCCTGTATGAATACAGTAAACCCCATCGCTTGCTGGAGTCATTCTTATTAAATGACATTCACCATGAGGCAAACAGTGGCTGCCAACCGGCCAACCTGCTGGGTTCTTTTCGGCAGACTTGGTGTCTCCTTTGGTTTTCAGATGTTCAAAACTTCTAGCCCAGAATCATTAGGGAACCCACTTAGTGGTTTGAAAGTGACACAGCAGAAATTCTCTTTCCGACCTGAACTCTGCTATTCAGAGCTCACGGTGCATCAGGAGCCCTCCTGAGACCAGCGAGAGACACCATCTACCCAGGAGGGGCTGCCCATGGAAAACAAAATTTATGGAAATATGAAAAGAACTTTCCCCATGAATGCATGATTCTTTTAATCCTTTTAATTACATACTCCATGAAGGCACAGCCTGTGTAACTAATTCATTCAGATATGATGCTTCCTAAATGAGTTTGCTCTGAACCCCAGGCAGGACAGCTCTCTCTGATGGCTTTAAACCTGAGGAAGAACCCCCGAGGTGTGCTTGAGTGGGGCAGCCTGCTAGTCAGTCCTGGAACTGTAAAACATCCCAGAAAGTGACTAGATCAGTTAGGAATGCATCTGACTGCAAGTTACAGGAAACCTTCAGTAGTGGCTTCAGCAAATAAGGAGTTCATTTTTCTCCCATGAAAAGCAGACCAGGGTAGGTGGCCCACAGCTGAACTGTGTTTCAACCATGTTGTCAGGGTTCTTTCCTTCTTTCCACTGTATCATCTTAGTGGTGGCCTTTGTCTATGTGGGCACAAGATGGTGGCTGCACCTCCAACCATCATGTCTGGGTTTCAGGCAGGAAGTAGAGAGAAGGGTGAGCCAGTCTGTCTCTTTTGAAAAGGTTTCCTAGAAATCCCATCCAAAGACTTCCATTTACATCTCATAGGTCAGAACTGTGTCACGTGGTCACCCCTACCTGTAGGTCAGTAGATAAGGTTGGATCAGCTAGCAAACAGTCTTTGTTACCTGTCTTTCCTTGGGCTCCATGATCCTGGGGGTGAGGCTGGACTCTCAGTTGACGGACTCTCAATTGACTGCCCCTCCAGGGTGACTGTGTGCAAATTTGGACAAATCTGATGTGAAAGGAAGTGCTGGTAAGAAAGCAGGTCCACTCTTCTCAGGCTGAAGGCAGTGTCATGTGGAGAATTAACCTACGGACTTGAGGTTGAGCTACCTGACTTTGGAATATGACTCTCCCCTCTCTGACCCTTAGTTTTCATATTCGTGAATTGGATCTCATTTGCAGAGTTATTGTTAGGAAGTAATTGGGATAATACATATAAAACATCTAGCATATTTAGTTCGTGAACAAGTGGTAGCTAAGGTGGTGAATTAAATCCAGGTTGTATTCATAATGAGCTAATGTGTGATAGTCATGTAACAGGGGAAAATGGTTCTTCCTTTACCTTTGAAGAGAGTGAATTCTGGCAGGCAGAGGGAGGGTGCTTTTTGCTGAATGGATTGATGATTGAGAGCATGTAAATTTGATGGATGAATTTGTATACGAAAGGTGGAGAGATGGAGAGACGCAGGAAGGGAAGGAGCAAGGACTGGAGGCAGGGAGCCAGGAAGGCGGAACGTTGGATGGGGGATGCTGGTGAGAGAAAGGGGCCCCAGCAGCTGTAAAGTGGGGAGGGGGTTCTGATAAGGATGTCTAGTGGGGATTTTTGGCATGAAGCTGTGACCTGCATGATGTAAACCCTTCCTCTGAGTCATTTGCAGAACCTTCCAGAAAGCATGTCTGACTAATGCTTTGGTGTGGGAGGGTCTTTGGTGAATGTGAAGAAATGCCAAGTCTTGCCTCAAGGTTGGTGTGAAGTTACTGCTGACCTAGAGTTTCCAGAATGTTCCCTTCACACAGGTCCCGCCATTCAGTCAGTTAGGCTTAAAGATAAGACTTAGACCACAAAACGAATATGGAGAGGACACATGTGAATTCTGTGTTAGGTTCTCTGAGTAGCAGAAAATGACAATTGAAGTTCTGAGTGAGATTGTCCTTACACGCTACTCATAAGAGTACAGCGAAGTAAGGTGGGGGGCGCGTTTGGGCTCTTTGTTTCCCTTGGTTCCTCTGTGTAATCAAATCATAATGTGTGTGTGACTTGAGCATTTGAAAATAAAATATCTATTTAAAAGTTGTTTTTTTTTTTTTTTTTGGCACAACGTACTTGTAAACAAAAGCCAATTACTATATTTGGTGCTTGATTGGAAGATACAAACCAGCAATCTGTTTCAAAGCTGGAAGAAAAACTGACTGCTTTGAATGTACTGAATAATCACACAGTACTGTATTGTTAGGAGTATTGTTAAGAGATTTTGCAAGGGTACTGGTGAATATACTTGGTTTTCACTTCATTGGCCAACTTTAGAACTTAACTGTTGAATAAAATGTGACTCCACTGGATGTTAACCAACAAGTAACAACCCGACTAACATGTAGCAGGTTATAATCACAGCGGGCAAATTCACCTTTTTAAGAAATGTGGCTTTGTTTCCTCTGTCACTGCACTCTTTCTCGTTTGTATCTCTATTGCACTAAGAGGTAGAAACTTAATCGGAATCGATTCCGAGTCCCCTCTCCCTTTCCTGGAACAAGGACTTACTTTGGGCTGCTGGGCGGAGGGGGTCTGTGTCAGGTCATGGGAATGGTGGTGGGGGCGGGGCAGGCATCTGGTCCCGGGTGGTCACCTGCTTCTACACTTGCTAGGTTATTGTCTTTTTAACTTGGTGACTAGTCATTTGTTCAGCTGGATCACTCTTGGGGATTCTGTCTCTACTGTATCCTCTCTGGGTCTGACTTTCTCTTAGCTGATAACAGGCCCTCCCTGGTACATAGGCATGACTGCTGCTCCCCAGTCACTCTGGGGCCACAGGAAACTTACAAGGCTGACCAAGACCTTTTACTGTCACACCCCACACAGCATGTTTCCTCTACTGCTGCGTCTGCTGCAGGCTATGGGCACTCAGGGGTCTTATTAGAACTTTGGACTCTCCTGGCACGAGGCAGGGACCTAGGGCTCTCTTGGGATCCCAGGCACGGGTTGACTGGGTCAGGGGCAGGCAACAGAGCCCTTGCAGAGGCTCAGAGGTTTCTCAACCTCTGCCTCTTCTTTCCCTTTCCCCAGCTGGGGCAAACCACATCCAGCCCTCGGAAAGAGTTAAAACTGGCTCCAATGGAACACGTTTTATTCCAAATCTTTTGTTCGTGCCCCAGGTCCCAGGCTTTTGAAACTCAAAACCCTTTTCTCTCAAACTATTGCTCTCATTTTCTTTGGTGTCAGGACTTCCCCGAGGAAACAAAAATAGATTGCTTGTCTGCCTAGAGGCAGGAAGCATGGCCACTCAGTATTGGAAATACTGGCCAGCATCAGTTAATGTTCCAAATGATTACCTACCTCTGCCTGTCTCACATTCACTCTAAGAAACTGGAAGTGCTGAGATCCCTGAGAGCATCTCTCTCTGCCTCCCTGCCACCTGCCCCCGTCCATTTGGGCTCCTATCATGCTCCCATGAATCTCTCGGAGAGGACTGGGTAGACTTGGTATTTACTGAAGGCAAGAGGCAGACAATTCTTCCTCCCACAAATTCTAAGGAGGCTACCCTCAAAAGATTCACCTACAGGCAGGCCAACCACACTTCTTATTTATGGGCTGCTGATAAACAAGTGCTAAAGATGTAGCATCTTAGGTAGTTAAAAAAAAGCCTTAGCTGGAGGGGCAGTGGTATAGCTCAGTGGTAGAGTGCATGCTTAGTGTGCACAAGGTCCTGTGCTCAATCCCCAGTACCTCCACTGGTGGGTGGAGGAGAGAAAAATTAAAAACCTGTCCTCTCCAACCCCTAGTAACTTCTGTTCTAGGTTCTGTCTCTATGGATGTGACCATTGTAGGTAACTCCTATAAATGGAATCATGTAATATTTGTCCTTTTGTCCTTTTGTGTCTGACTTATTTCACTTAGCATAATGTTTTCAAGGTTCATCCATGTTGTAGCGTGTGTCAGAATACCCTTCCTTTCTAAGGCTGAATAATATTCCATTGTAGGGATAGACCACGTTTAGTTTATCCATTCATTTTGTTGATGGACATTTGGGCTGTTTCCACTTTTTGGCTGTTGTGAATAATGCTGCTAAGGATATGGGTATACAAATATCTGTTCACATTTTCAGTTCTTTTGGCTATACACCCAGAAGCAGAACTGTTGGATCATGTGGTAGGTAATTCTATGTTTATATTTTTAATTATCCACTATACTGTTTTCCACAGTGGCTGTACCATTTTACATTCTCATTGTGCAGCAGTGCACAAGGGTTCCAATTTCCTTGCATCCTCACCAGCACTTGTCATATCTGTTGTTGTATGTGTGTGTGTGTGTTTTTTAAAATAATATCCATCCTAATGGGTATGAAGTGTCATCTCATTGTGGTTTTGGTTTGCAGTTCCCTTATGATTTATTTGGCATCTTTTAATGTATTTAATGTATTTAATTGTATTTATTGGCCATTTGTATATCTTCTTTGGAGACATGGCTATTTAAGTCCTTTGCAGTTTTAAATTTATTTTTATTTTTTTGTCATTGCTTATTGTAAATTTAATAAAGGCTTAGTCATCATTTTTCTGCATAATAGAAATGATCAGTATGAAAATTTAATAAGAAATTATTGTTTACAATAGCACCAAAACATAGTAACTACATATAAGAATAAACTTAACAAATAGGTATGATCTAAAGAAAAGACAGTAAGAGCACTTCGCCTGTTTTTAAAATTGGGCTTTTGTTGTTGTTGAGTGAGCCTTAGGAACTTTTATTCCCATCCCACTCTCTTCTCTTTAAGGAAATGTGGCCATATGTTGATATGTCTGCTAGAAGGGGAGGGGTAATTAAAGAGGGTTGGAGGCTCCAGGAAGAAGAGTTCCCATTGCATGGGATTATATCCAACCTCTCGGCATAGGAGGCCTTCCCCACCTGGTCCACCTGCCTGTTCAGTCTGATTTTCTGCCCCTGACAAGCCCAGTGCCCCAGGGCATTCATTTACCTACCATTCCACAAATGCCTGGAACTTTCACACCTCAAACCTCTGTAGAAGCCTTCCCTTCCCCGTGAAGGCTCTCCTCATCCACCTCATTTGTTCTCACAGCACATCATTTGTTCATTCATTCATTTAAGAAATATTCATTGAGCATATACTTGTTGTCAGGTACAAATTGTTACCAACGTGGACACTTTAATCGATAGAAATTGATAAGAGGTGTGAATGAAAAATGCTGCCTGTCATATCAGTAAACAAAAGATGCAGCCATCAAGCCACTACAGTTGCCCCAGAAAAGTGAGACCTGAGAAAACTAAGGATGGAGACAAACTGGCTGCCTGCTGCCAAGCCCTCGGCCACTGCAGCCACACCCAAGGATGGACCCGGAGGGGATCTGGGATGCGGAAACACTGAATATGTACTCCAGATCTCTACGGCACATATAAAAGGAATGATTTCAATGAGCCCAGACTCCTGCATCTTCTCATATTAAAAAAGGGGGAAATTCCTTGACTTGAGGTATCTGGTTTTCTTTTAATAGTAATCTTTTGATGTTCAACGACCTGGTCTTTGTTGCAAAACTCCTATATATCCTGGCTTCTCCCTTACCTCTTCAGAGAAGTCCCTTAAAGCTGAGAGGCTGTCTCTCAGGTTTGAAGTACACAGAAAGTCCGCTGAATAAAAGATAATTCTCAACTTTTACATGATGCATTTTTTTTTAGTCGATAGAGGCCAGACAAGAAATTCAGGAAAGGCTTTCCTGGGACTCACGCCGCAGCCCCAGGTAGCAAGAACAAGTAATAGGTTCCCTTTCTCAATCAGGGGTTGGTGGGGAGGGTGGGGGGAGGTGAGCTGGCCTCTTAAATGGGGTGAGGGTTGGGCTGGACCCACGGATCGGCTGGAGGAGCTTAGGTGGTCTGCCTACCTCCTTAACGGTGCTACGTGCAGGGCGCAGTGTCCTGCTTTTTCTCCCAGCACCTGGGGAGTGGGAGTTGGGTTTTGGTCTTTTTGTAGCTTGTTTTTCATAATTTGCCTCAACTGCGCATGCGTGCAGTTATTCTTAGCCTCTTATTGTTATTTTGTAATCTGTTGCTCCAGGAGGAGAAGAGACGTTTGTCCAGGTGCTAGTATTGCAGCAAAGGGTCCCAGGTCTCAGATCCCAAGTCCCAGTCTATCTCAAAAGCACCGAGACAGATATTCCGGATTCAACAGTGAGGTAAGCAGTTGCTGCTTTCAAGGAACTCCTGGTCTAGGGAGGGAGATGGGTAAGTTATCTGTCAATTACAATTCATTGTGAGTAAGTGCCGAGGTGGAAGCAAAGAGGGGGAGGAAGATTATCTTCCTGAGCTGAGAGCAGGAGTCAGTATTTATGGGCTGCTGTGAACATTCCCATCTTCTGCACATTAAATGTGAGCTTGTATTTCTTTATTTTTATTTTTATATCCCTTAACAGAATCATTTGTAAACAGCCATTGGCTTCCGTAATGTACATCCTCTCCTCGCAGAGTAGTAGTCTAGTTAGAAGGTGGTTGCCCTCACACTGGGGTATTTGAAGGCTGTCTGAAGGTTGCCATCTGGCCTGCCTGTATTCAAGCCAGCGTGTGTGGGCATCAGGAGACTTGGAGGCCTGGCCCTGCCCCGACTGGGCTTCTCGGGTGTCTTAAGTGTTTGTATGCAGATGACCAAGAAGAATTATGAAAAATCTACTCTTGTGCACTGAGTGTGGCACACACCAGGAGCTCAATAAATGCATCTGGTATTAGACTCTACATATCATGGAGGATAATTTATCCCATTTGCCGACAAAATGAGTCCATGGACCAGGGCAGGAGGGTGTAGAGTCATTCTAAAGGTGAATCAGCATATTAAATTTGATTTGGAAGAAGCATGTGGCAGAACATTTGTCTTCTTTTTTTTTTTTTTTGAGTGGAGATACTGGGGATTGAACCCAGGACCTTGCACATGCTGAACATGGGCTCTACCACTGAGCTATGCCCAGTCCCTCTCTTTGGCTTTTTTGAGAAACAGGTTGCTTAACTGGGTTTTAGCAGTCCTAGAGGAAGGCAAGATGGACCCTACTGAAAAAGTCAGAGGAAACTAATGCCGAAGCAGGAAACCTTGGGGGAGACGTGCTGAAGAGGACAGATGGATTGTCACAGGGAGAGATTTGCACTTGAATGCAGGGTTTAACTAGGGAGCAGGGAAGGGACACTTTTGGGGATTACTGAAAAGGAAGAATCAACATAATATGGATTTTGAGAGGTAGGGAATGGGAAAAAAAGGATTTGAGATATTGGTTTTGGGCTTTAGAAGGGAGGATTTAATTTCGAAGATAAGGGATTTACTGTTAGATAGATTGACAATTAAACATTGAATACAGGCAGTCTGAATGACAACCTTCACATGGCCCTCAAATACCCCAGTGTAAGGAGAACCACCTCCTAATTGGAATACTCCTTTTGTGAGGAGAAGGTGTGTATTACGGAAGCCGATGACTGTATACAAATGACTCTGCTTAGGGCAAAATTCTCCTTTTAGCTCAAATCTGTTCCTTAAAGGATTATTTATTCACAAGTTTGAAATAGCTCCTTCTCTCGCTCGGTCAGGACTCTGCTGCCTTGCTGTCATCAGGTTCCAGCAGGCAGGATGAGAAGCCTAAAAATCAAAGAGTGCAGGAAGCCATCAGCCCACCGAGCAAATGATAAATCATCCCTAAATGCATATTGAACAGGGATCTGTGATATTGCTTCCAACACACACAAAACTCCTGTTGGGTCTGTCCTTCCTGGAGCCTGAGCCAGGGCACTTGTCTGGGGCTCCTCAGGAGGCTTGTGGGTCTGACCCCTCCCAGACTGGGCTGAGCACATGTGAGGGCTTCTGAGCCGATGGGCACGAGCAGTTATGGAAAACCCACCACTTGTCCTGGAAGAACACGCGCTTCATGGATGCCGTACCCCCCGGGGGGCAGCCCACGGGGAAGTGAGCACGTTGATGTGAGTGA
Organism: Camelus bactrianus; assembly: GCF_048773025.1. NCBI lineage: Eukaryota > Metazoa > Chordata > Mammalia > Artiodactyla > Camelidae > Camelus > Camelus bactrianus. The sequence continues at coordinate 21,593,012 of NC_133552.1, forward strand.
AAGGTACACAGTGTGCCTCTCTGTGTGATGTTAAATTTCAGCACCTCCATCACCCACTCCCACTGCTGATGGCTATTTCAGGTCCATTATTCATACAAAATCCACTTGGCTGTGCCCCCCCGGGGAGAGACAAATGTGGGTGAAATCCTGGATCTGCCTCTTAATAGCCCTGAAGTTTTGGGCAAGGTACTCAGATATCTGCTTTGTTTTTTTTTTTTTTTTTTTTTTGTAGAAGTGAGAGAATAAGCCACCCCCTTCAGAGGGTCCTTGGGAGGAACAAGTAGGGAAGTTTTTACACAGTGCCTGGTACGAGGTGCCGCCCTCAGTGGCAGGCACATAGTAGGTGATTTACAAAGGGGGAGCTGCAGTGTTCACTAATCATGATGGTGATGTCACACAGGTGTGCAAAAATGTAAAATGATCTTTTACGTACCGGAACTTAATTTCTTTCCTTTTTTTTTTTTTTTTTTTTGCCTCCATTCATTGTCAGATAGTAGAAATTTAATCTCAATCAATTCAGAATCTTAGCCTACTAGCATCCTTGGAGAGGAGATCTGGTCACTGGTTGCTGTTACCTCTTGCCTCCCCACCTCCCCCGCTTCCTTCACAGTCCACAGCCCTCTGGGCTTAAGTTAGCAAAGGTGGAGGCTCTATTTTCTCCTCCCACCAGCAAGGCATCTCCAGATCTGTCCTTCACTTGGGTATTTCTGTTCTCTTCTTGGACCCACGGAAGATCCGCTGTTCCTCACCTCATGTTGGGGCCCTGAAAGGCTCTCCCAGGTCTGGCTGCCCATAATCCCCATACCACATTACCCTGTGTGGGCTTCCCCAGGAAAGGTCTTAAGGTAGCATCCCTGTGGGGTCTTTATTATACCCCTTCCACCAGCACTAGCCTGGGGGTGCGATGGGGTATGCTCCAGTGTCTGATAACTTTCATGTCCCCCTTGTCTGCACACATTTTCTGTAGGAGCCCAGTAGGACAATAGCTTTCTCCTCAGCTTCAGAAATGCAAAAGTCTTTGCCTTCAACTCAGCTGTGAGTTTCATATTTGCAACTCCCCAACCCAGAATTGACTTTTTCTCTCCCTCAGCATTTCTGCCATGCCATCTCTTTCCTGCGGCACCAAGTGTTGGATGCTGAGTGTCTTCCTGCGGAGAGAGAGGAGGGTAGAGGGAACTGAGGGTATGGCAGGGCGTGAGAACCTTAGTGAAAATCTCAAAATATTTTTCTACCACATTGCTATTATTCTATCCATCCTCCATCCAGTTTCAGCCCCATGGGGCTGAGTTGAAGATTGACTGGCTTCAGTGTTGGACCATTTGAGGATGATTCTGTTTTGACCTGTTGTTGGCAAAGTCAGAAAAAAAAAAATAAAAGAAGCAGACAGTGAAGCCAAGAAGAATATCAGACATAACTTCTGGTCTATAAAGTGTTGGTTTAGTGTGGAGCTAACTGCAGCTCTGGCCATGTTCTGCTTTTCAGTCTCCCAAAGGTCATGCCACTTTTTTTGATCTGTTGTCCTGTTTCCTTGCTCGCAGTCCATCACTGGATGCTCTGCTGCCTAGGCAACAGCACTCAGGGCCAGCTCTCAACAACGTGGTACTAGGGAATGTTTCAAGCTCCATGCGAGGAGCACGTTGTGCAATTCGCTGTGTGTTCTTGGCCTTCTTGTCGGTGGATAGTCTTGTGCTGACTCAGCCAGGCCATCACATCCATCTGTGTGTCTTCCTGGATATGGGATCTGAGCGGAAAGAGTTATCTGTATTTCAAAGATGTCATCGTCATTATCATGTTCAGGTGGCCATACTGATGCTGGTGGCATCTCCTGCGTCCCCTTGCCTGTAAGTGTCTGATCAGTGTTCTTTTGAACTGTGCTACGTTGTCAGCTGGGCACTTGGGACAAAAGCATTGACTTTCATCTGCACAACAACCACAGGAAAAATGTAGGCAAAGCATCCGCACGTCTGCACAGGGTTCACCAGCTGTGCTAAACCAGGATTGGTGGAATTGAACTGTGGAAACAATACCAAAAGGTCTACTACCGCCACCAGTTATAATATTAGCTGACATTGATGGAACAACTCTTTTGTGCCTGGTACTGTGCTAGACTCAGTTTAATCTTCCTAACAAACCTAAAGGGCAGGCACTTTATATAAAGGAGAATGAGTTTAGCGAGATTAAATGACTTGTCCCTGGGCAACACAGAGAGCAAGTGGAGCCCGAATTTGAACCCAGATCGTTCCTGACCTCAGAGCCCTTGGCCACTAGGCTGGGATGGCGCCATGTTGGCAGGCTTGCTGGGCATCTCATTGGCATCACTGAGTCACTGGTATTGGTCTCCGCCTAACACAACAGCAGGTGCACCATCTCATTTAAAGGACAATGATTGATAGCTCATGTTAGAAATGAGTGCTCTGTGTTCTGGACCGTCTCCTTTCACTAGGGGAGTGAAACAAAGTTACCTAATAGGCATAGGTCCATCCCCTTCTGTGTTCCCTGACCCATCAGCTCTTCCTGCAGCCCACCTGGGAATCGCCACACCACCCTCACTTCCCGGTCCAGCTCACCCTCATCTTACATCAGGACTGAGACAGCTTCCCAACTCACCTTCCGGATGTTCATCTTGTTTTCCTTTATGCCAGGCTCTACCCAGCGTATTCTTTCTAATCTCTAATCCTTCTAATCTGCTCACCACCCTTCAGAGATCTCCCATGCTTCTAGAACAACGTTTAGCTCCTTCAAGTGGCCTTTGAAGCCCCTATGATGGGGTGCCACCTGCTTCTAGGGACTCATTTCTCACCCCTCCTCGGTGCCCGATTCTGAAACTTAAGCATCATCTTTTGCGCATTTCCAGGTCTCTGCAGGTGCTGGTCCCTCTTCTAGAACTCCACTCTCCTCTGCCATTTGACTGGCCAGCTTCTGTGCATCCTTCACATTTCCAGCTTCTGTGCATCCTTCACATTTCAGTTTGTGTGTCACTCCTTCTGGGCATCCTTCCCTGACCCTGTAAGCCTGTAGAAGCCCCTTCTGTGCTCCCACAGTGCCCTGCATGGCCCGCATCCAAGCATCACCACTGCAGATCATACTGAGTTTGTGTCACCCTCCTTCCGCACCAGACAGGATGCTCTGCCGTTGGCCACAGGCCTGGCATTTATCCACCAAGTCGGCACTTAACAAATATTTGTTGAATAAACGGAGAGTTATAGTTAACCTATTTCTTGTAGCCAGTTTCAAACCAGAATAGCTCCCTAAAACCTTGGGCTGGGGATGTCATTGTACTTGGGGGCAACACTTTCAAGGCAACAGATTGGAAACAGCTTCAAGTCCTTGACTCAGTCCTTCAGGAACTGTGGGGAGGCCTTTGTTAGAGGATGGAAGTTGAAACATCTTCAAATTTAAAAAGGTAAGAGACACAAAATGTCATTTAAAAAGCACAGACCCAAAGACTCTCACAAGTTTCTCTTACGAAACTCGGTTGTCACTAACATTAGACACTGGAGAACCACACTTTAACCTGACGAATGAATAGTCCCATTATGCCATTCCACAAAATATTAAACAAGAGAACAACATCTCATTGTCCCTTTCTCCCTTCCCTCCCATCCCACGCAGGACTTAAAACCCCTGCAAACGTCTGCTCTGGCTTTTCCTTTTCAGAGGAATTGTCAGGGGCAAGACTCCCTCTCCTGTGGTGAAAGGACCAGATGGGACCAGTGACTACATTGGGAGCAGAGAGTTCTAGCCTCTTGGCGCTTATCCTTATTCTCATACGATTCCTTGCTGGATTTTCATACAAATTCATGCGGCCCATGCATTTTTCTCCTGCACGCCCCTGGCTCTTGCCCGGGTGATTAGGATGAGCCGCTCAGATTTCCAAGGCTTGGATATCTGCGTGCATCCGCGGGCTCTCACAGCAAAGGAACAGGCTGGGTTCTGGGGCTGTTGTTTGTTGTAAAGGCCGTGTTTATAGCCATCCCCGCAGACACAACCTTCCCTCCCCGCCCCTCCTTCTCGGCCCTCTGAGCCCTGGGAACTGCAGAACGAGCCGAGGGTGAGCAAACACACCAGGCTGCGTTTAAGAGGGTTTCTTTAGCGCCATCTGCCACCTCCACAGAGGTCATTGGGATAAACCGATTTGCTAAACAAAACGGTTAACAACTCATGAATAAAAACTTTAAAAAAAATTCCGAAAGGCATGTGGGTCCGACATTTCTGAGGCTATGGCTCTTGGGTCCCTTTCACTCCCCTCCCTGCCTCCCACCCGCCAAATACGCCCCATCGGAACCTGCACTTTCCGTGGGTTCCGGTAGGGGGCAGCGGTCATCGGGCCTGGGGAGAGTCTTTTTCTCTTGTAACGTTTTCTTTTGCGTATAAAGTATCACCTATCAACAGGAGAATGCGCAGAGCATACATACATAGAAGCAAGCACCTGTGTGGCCACCCGCCTCAGGTTGAGGAAATAGAATATTGTGCGCACCTCATCTGTAACCCCCTCCAACCCCCACCCCCGTACAGTTCCTTCCTACTCTTAGAATTATCCACACTATGCCGACTTTTGATCATAATTTCCTTGCTTTATATTAATGGTTACTACACCCAGACTCATCTCTGAACCATACAGTGTGGTGTTGGATGTTTTGGATATTTTGATGATTTTGAACAGAATCCTACCATGTGTATTCATTTGCCTTTCACGTTTTTTGCTCAAGATTATATTTACTTATTTTTATTGCTGAATAATAACAATGGTAATGCTATTGATTATTGTTACCCTCCACTGTACTGGGTTTTTAAGGTTTTTTATTTTATTTATTTTTTGAAGAGGGGAGGTAATTAGGTTTATTTATTTATTTTAATGGAGGTACTGGGGATTGAATCCAGGACCTCGTGTGTGCTAAGCATGTGCTCTACCACTGAGCTATACCCCCCCCCCATCCATTGTACTGTTGATGGACAATCGGGTTGTTTCAAGTTTGTGGTCATTATGAACAATATGACTATGACTGTCCTAGTCTGTGTATCCTGGCATGCATGAGTGAGCATTTCTATAGGGCACATACGTCAGGGTGGAGTCACAGGGGCCCAGGAGATGGATATCGTCAACTTTGCTAGATAAGACTGGACGGGTTTCCAAAGTGGTTGTCCCCATTGAGAGGCTCCTCGGCAGCCTCAGAGACCTGATACACCATATATTTGCCCATCCTTGGTCAAAGTGGCAAGGGCACCCTTCCCAAGGGCTTCCATATGGTTCCCGAAGCCTGAAGGGACTGCTGGTCCTTCCGCTCAGACACAGATGGCAGGCTGCTCATCTGTATTGAACACAGGCAGTAGGAGGCTCCTCAGAGAGAAGAGAGTTTCTCTCCTGGCTGATATTCTCTCCTCTTTTGGAATGCACCATCGGTGCTAAATAACAATGGCAATTAGGCTCTCCATGCCATCTGGAGGGCTGGGGCTGCTGTGGGCAGGGTGTCTGCTGGCAGCTGCGTAAGGAAGAAAGACAAGCCAGGGTGGGGCGCCACCCAGGGGCTGCTTCCTCCTGTGCACCTGCCGTCTAAAGCCAGCTCCTCACAGAACAGTTTCCTCGCTCATTTTGTTTACTCCAGAGGAACCACCCAAGGGTCACCGTGGGAGTTCCTAGAGGAATGAGAGGGTAATAATTCCCAGTTAACGGACCTAGCCCAATCAATTCTGCTTTTCATCAGGTTTGATTACCTCCATTTCAGAATCGGTTGCTTTCACTGCTCTTGTCTGAGCCTCGTGTATAAAATGGGGATAACGTAACCTCTCTCTCCTGTTGTTGTAAAAGTGCTTTGAAAATGACCAAGGTATTATTTGCTTGATGTCTAGGGTCATAGATTCCTGGATGGGGGCCCTGCTATAGAGACTTCAAGGGGAAATTTTGATTGTAGATAAAGTTTCCCCTTGTAAGGTGATACTCCTGCCCCCCTCCCCCCTAGCTAGAAGGTCCGGCTCTAAGGCATGGTTTACTCATCTGTCTTTTCACTCCTGTTTTCACCCTGTTTAGCTTCTGCCCGACCTCGGGTGGGATGGCACAGACCATCCTTAACCCTTAGTCCCATCAGAGAGCCCTAGGATGAAACCTGTAAGACACCTAGTTTCTGGAGGACCGTCCTGATGTGAAGCTATTGTCCCAGCATAGTTACTTATAGTGCCACTGTCTATTCTCAAACGCATCCCAGGTTGGATGACAAATTATATGTTGTCCTAAGACCACCTGACAAGGTCTGGTTTCTTCTAGGACGATCTGCTTCTTCCTGCCTCCAAGAGAGATGCCATTCCCTAGCCACAGGGGGCGCTGTTGTGCAGCTGTGGGGCTATACTGCCTGCATCCAAATCTCAGCTCTGTCCTTATTTGTTGTGTAATTGGACAAGTGATTTGGTTGGCCTCTGCTTCAGTTTCCTCAAGTGTAAAATGGGGATAATGTGCCTGGTGTGCAGTAAGTGGCCAATACGTGGTAGCCAGTATTGTCATTGCTTTAGGGCAGGGAGCAAAACCTGGCAGTCCTGCCCATGGAGCCCAGCCTGTGAAGGCTTCTGATTGGTTAGCATAGTGGTCTGAAAGTTTTGAAGCTGAAAGCCTTCAGGAAGGAGGCCCTCGAGTAGGTCAGAGGTGGTCACCCTCTGTTGTCTTGCATCACCCCCCTCGTGCATTGATCTCCCGGTTCCTCTTAGTATTTGAGTTTGCAACCACTCTCCAGGCCTGGTCTGGACTAGGGGACATGCCAGGGTGTGACTGTATGTGTATGTTCCCTCCCTCCCACCTTCCTTTCCAAGTGAGACTCCAGCCCAGGCTCATGTCCTCAGGGAGGGAGATTCACCCTTGAGAAATCCATCTCCTTGGTGCCAGAGGTGTTTCTCCCCAGCCCAGGTCCCTTAGGGAAGTGCCTTTGTGTGCGTACAAATCGCTGGGAATGTTGTTGAAATTGCAGGTTCTGGTTCAGGAGATCTGGGGTGGGGACTAAGAGTCTGCATTTCTAACGAGGTCCCAGGTGATCTTGACACTACTGGCTCCAGGATTTAGGGCTCAGTGGAACCTTGGGGAGAAGTGTTCCTATTGAGGCTGAGAGGTGAGGTCCCTTCCCAGAGAAGACTGAAGACTTTCCCTGAGCCGAGAGTCCTGGTTTTCTCCTCCTGGTCCCCCTGCCCCCATATCCAGGATGGCCACCAGGAAAACACCCATCTCCCGACTTGGGGGTGGAAACCTACTTGGGAGATACTGACTCCTTTTTTTTTTTTTTTTTGGAGGGGGTAGTAATTAGGTCTGCTCCTTTGTTTGTTTATTTATTTATTTATTTTTTAATAGCCAGACTAGGGATGGAACCCAGGACCCTGTGCATGCTGGGCATGCACTCTACCACTGAGCTATACCTTCCCCGCAACTCCTTCTTAAGGAGAGGCCCAACCTCAGAGAATTTCTGACTGCCTTGCCCTTCATTCATTACGCAGAGGTGAGCTTTCGCCTGACCATGTTTTAGAACTTCATCTCTCAAGTCAGCTAGGAACCTGGCACTCTACACTCTCAAATAGAGCGTTTCTCAAAGTGTGGTCCTGGGACCCACAACATCAGCATCGCTGGGAATTTGTTAGAGTTGCGATTGTGTGGACCCCACTCAGACCCACCAAATCAGAAACTCTGAGAGATACGTCCAGCAGTGGTACTTACCAAGCCCTCCCAGTGTGACGTTCTAAGATGCCAAATTCCTTCGATGAGTTTCCAGAGGAGCAGGCCCTGGGTTCTGGCAGCCTGGGGCTAGGGGGTGGTCTGCCTGAGTTCCTAGGGCTTGTTGCTGAGTGGGATGGTCTCAGCTGTGAGTCAGGTGATGATTCCAAGAAGGGAGTTTGAAGGATGGCAACTTCAGGTAAGGCAAAGCAGAAGCAAATGATCCACCCCCTGGGGATAATTGTTTGACTTTATGCAAATGTTCTAAGCAATAAAACCAACCTCTGATGTACAGGAAATGTATGCTCCCCATGCTGAGTGGTCTAAATAGAACCTTATCAGTGATTGGGTTTCAGCACCCCTATTACACAAAGCCTTAACGGCGTGAAATACACTACACCTGCTAGAGGAAATGCACACGGGGAGGTTGTGGGAGTTTTCAAGAGCATTTTATTTTGCATAATATAGTTTTTTTTTTTTCAGACCAGACATGGTATATTAAAAAAGCCAGCAGGTATATAGCTTGTTTTAAAATTATTATTACTTTACTCTGGCTTTGCAGACTTTTATTTTCTTCCTCCCGCTGCTATTGTGCAGAGACACAGAATATTCTATCCAGAAGGCACCCTAGGGATCAGTGAGTCCACTCTCTGCAATTCACAGGTGATGAACTGGTGTCCAGAGATATGAGGCGACTTGCCCGGAGCGAGGGCCTGGGGCAGGTACCCAGAATGCCTGAAACTTAATCTCTGAGATTCCCACTGATTTCTTTCAGGAAGCCCACGCCAAGTAAGGGACCTGGCAGAGTGGCCTCGCGCATTCTCTTGCTTGTAGATGGCATCGGAGGGCTGTGTGTGTGGGTTGCAGTGATGTTGTTTACATACGTGCACACAACCTGAGTATCTGGCTACCTGCAAGTTCACTTATGAGGCTATGGTTCAGTCAGAAGCATCTTCTATTCTTACTGAAGCTGAGAACTCAGCCTCCAGGAAGCCACAACCATCACTCCTGCAGGCCAAGTCTTAGTCACGTATTTGGGGGCTGTGGGGAACCTCCCTTTTCCCCGGGCTGGCTTCGTGCCATCACATAGCACCCCTGCTTACAAGGACCCTGCACTTGCTTTGATGCTCTTTTGTCACTGTCTTGAAAATCTTAATACTTTTTAAAAAAGGGGACCTGCATCTCTTAAGCGAGTATTATTGTCAGCATACGATGATGTGGAGGCTGAGGCTCAGAGGGATGAACTGGCTCAAGGTTACACAGCTGGGAGTTGGGCTTTGCATCCAGATCAGCTTGACTCCAGAGAAAAGCACCTTCGCCAGATGCAGCACGATGCTGTCTCTTTGGGGTTTAACATTCTGAGACATTTCCTTGTTTCTCTTACTCAACTGTAAGGAAGAGTCTGTGTCCTTTACTGCAGAGACCACATCCTTTATTCTGCTTCACCCAGCACCATGCCCAGCACAGACAGGGTGCTCAGTGACTATTTAGGAAATCAAGGGCATTTGGAGAAATTTAACATGCGTGTAGCCAATAATCAGAACTTCCTGCAAACCCAAGAGGCTTCCAGGTTTGTGTTTAAATTTCTCCCGTGAGTGAAGCTACTCAGCATGACTGGCAGGGACTTAGAGATACCTTATATCTGACTTCATGAATTATTTATGGAATTAACACCGGAATCATCATTAATTTGTGGGAAGAGAGAAGTTGCTATGTGGCTGAGTGCCTGTGTTTTTCTGGCAGGGAGAAATTACTTCCACAAGGGCTGCTGGGTGAAGACCTGAGATGCTGGTTTCCAGGGGAGATAAGGCACTTCAGCCCCCTCCTGCCTTCTCTTTCCCCCAAATGCAAAATCTGGGAAGCGCCAGGTAGCCACAGACTCTGGGCAGTGAGCCAACTCCCTCCTGTCAATATTTAGTTAACACATACATTAAGCACCTACTGTCTGTGCAGGGCATGTTTTAAGGACGGGGATACAAAACCAGGAAGGCAAGTAAGAAGGTAATTATGGTATCTGGTGATCAGTGGCAAGAAATGGATGTCCCCTGAGCAATGGGGCAGTGGCTTGGGGAAATTCCTAGGTGTGTGTTCATGTTTAAACCAAGTCTTACAGGGCAAAAATGAATTGGTTGAGCTGAAGACAGGGTTGGGTAGGAGAAGTGTAGACGGCAGGCTTTCCAGTTGGGAGTAACCCTACAAAAGACCAGAGAAGCCTGTAAATAGTAGAAATAGCTGGTGTAGGAAAAGGGGTCCTGAGAGGTGACCTGTGGGGGCTCAGGCAGAAGCTGGGAAGTGGATGCTGGTGATGCCAATGGCTTGGGTTTTGTCCCGAGGCTGAGGATGGTGGTGGGGATGGTGCCAGCGCTGTCAGTGGCCAACTGTGGCTCCTATATCATCATTCGGGCGGCTCTGTGGGAGCAAAGTCTTTCCCTCTCCAGGTGCACACGGGGAGGTGCACAGTGGCTTTTGGGGTTTCTAGGTTCCAGAAGTGTAAGTGGGAGGGAAGTTCTCTTGCCCGTAGCGGGGGAGTGGAGAAACTGTAGTTGAGTGAAGCCACAATCCTGCCCTGTCAGCAAGTTTGCTGTCTGAGACCTACTGTATAATAGCAATCTCTTTCCCATTTCTTCAAAGCATCATGAGGAAATATAACTGCAGCTGGGTTCAGCAGCCCTCACTTTTGAGCAATAAACTACAAATGATCACAGTTTACTTTGATGCCTTCGGAATTCCCCTACTAGTCGCTGCGGTTTCTTGCCGTTTACTGGGGGGGGGGGGGGGGGCGGTGCCTGTGCACACATGCTCTGCCTTTGGAAGGAGCCCTTGCCTCCCTGAGCTTGTCTTAACCTGTTATTTATTCTGTGGTTCTTCTTTGTGCTCTGGGCTCCGGGGATGCTGCCACCTGTCTTAGGGGTCCAACCCCGCTGCCCCAGCCTTTATGGGAGAAAAGACGGTTCCTGACTCCATTTATTTCCAGGTAGAAAAGAATCAGAGAGCCCTGCAGGGAGAAGGCGAAGTCGAGGCACTCCAGATAAGTGTTTTTTTCCCCCTCTCTGTATTATTTATTAAATCCAGCGAGGCATAACTAAGAGAAGGGAAAGGAACCGAGGAAATAGAGAATACAATGGCCCCTCAGATTTTAATGGGAGAGATGGCTGGAAGTGATTCCTAAATTATTAAATAAATCGATTTGATTCTTGCAGCCAGCCTCCAAGGTGTATTTGTCAGTTTCATTATCATTGTCTTCAAGGGTGGGAAGAGTCACTCATGGAGAAAGTTTATTATTTTTTTCCCCTTATATTTTATTTTGAAGGCTGCAGTTCACAGCCCCTGTCTAATTAAGCACCATCTTCTTTATGTAACGGGAGCAGAGTTTTTTCCATTTTTATTTTGACTTCCATTATGATCCCATTTGTCTTACAGGCCCTTGGACTTGGAACAAGAGCCGGTCAGCTGTAGGGCACACACACTTTGGAGAATCCTGATCCCATTTCAATTATAGGACCGTTTGGCCACAGATGAGTTCTACAGTAATTTGTCCGCACACAGGAGTCCTGTCATTTTGCTCTTTGCCTAACGGAATTCACTGAGTGTTAGAATAATAGGTTATACCATCCCAAATGCCAAGAATCGCACCTTAATGCACTTTAGGGAAGTAAGAGGTTTCATTCTGGGGTTTTGGTGGTGACTGCAGAAGTGTGTGCTGCTTTCTCTCATATTTTCCTCTCTCCCCCTTAAACACTTCTGCTGCCTCCAGCCCAATGGTTAAAAAAAAATGCCTGCACATCTAAATTCTTTTTCTTAATTATCCTCCGGAGGAAAGCAGGCCAAGCACCAGGGTGCAAAAAATTTAAACCATAAATAACCAACCAAAAGGAAATAAAAGAAATGACACCAGAATAAACTAAGCCATTAACTGAAAGCTTTACATCTCCGTCCTCCTTGGGCCTGAAAAATCTAAGGGAAGGTGATCTGTAACAATTAAAAATGGATGAAGGAAACATTTCCTTCCCCATGATTTCCGGTGGTACTTCAGGCGCTGACGCATGGAACATTTTGGGGAGCAGAGTTCCCACTCCCTGTCTGAGGACGAATGGTACTGAAGGATACCTGGGTCTTTTGGGGGCATCACTGCTGGGCAGTCTGGGCAGGAGGGCAAGGATGGAAGAGCGGAAGTGAGCAAAGTAATGGCTGGCGATTAGAGGCTTCCCAAGATAAATGAGCGCTCCTCCCTGGATCCGCTGCATAATTGTTTCTTTCAAATCGGTACACCTGGTGTAAAGAACTCCATTCACACGTGCAGACCTGTCAGGTTTCCAATTATTGGCTTGCATTTCAATTTCCTGGATGCTCCCCCAAACTTAAGAGTGGGGAGAAGGGGTGTGTGTGATGGCGACACGGAGCACGAAAGGAGAGGGCACTGGAGGGAAGGTGAAGGGCGGGCGGGGCCGCCGCGGGACAGACCACACTCCTTCCGCGCCAGCTCACCCGGCCAGCGGGCTGATGCTCGCAGCGCCACTCCCGGCTGCCTCCAGGCCTGGGGAGTCCCTGTGGCTTCAACTCTGCTCTGCCAGGAGAACCAGTGCTACTTCTGCAGCGAGGACAGAGCAGAGCCCCAGAGCCTGCGTGCGCCTGCGTGTGGCTGCCGGCAGTCTAGCCCCCGTCTCCCTCCAGCCCACGGATCTGGGGGGCCGTACTGGGCTCCGAGTGAGTCAGAGAAGGCTTGGCTTTTCCATACAGTTGAAAGAGAGTTAAGGGAGAGAAGCCAGGTGCAGGAAAGTGTATATAACATCTCAGTTTTGCACAAGAAACCCCGACAAGCCGCTCAGACTCAGTATGTATGTGTACCAAGGGTTTTACGGGGTTGTGTAAATTGAGAGGAAAATCTAGGACGCAGGCTGAGTCCTCAAAATGAGGTGCAGAGGTGGAGGTGTGTGAACACGGGGTGAGGATGCTGATACGAGTTGGGGGAAGGCGTCGGTGAGAACGGCATTTATCAGACCACCTCATTTATGCAAAGTGATTATCTTTGTACGCCTTGATGTTTCACTGTTTCGCCCTACGTTGCTCATCTTTCCTCCAAAAAGTGCTTCCTCTGAAAAATCTCCCAGGGCCAGGCACTAAGGATATTCAGTTTCACGTGGGATCTATTTCTGCAGTATTTAGGGTCACATCTCTGGAGCTGCACTGCAGGGCGTGAGCCTAGAAAAAGAATAGCTTTCCCTCAGGGAAATAACAGCTCTTGTTTTCCACCCACCCCTCTGTGGCTTTATCAGAAATCCTGACTCCTTTTAAATGGACATAAAAGCCCTTGAGGCGGGCAGATGTGGGCTGTAGGGAGGGGACCTCAGGAGACCCGAACAGGACCTGTCTGGCCTCTGGATGCTGTGGGAATCTCTTCCATCACCCATTGTGGGGGAGTGGTGGTCAGACTTTGTAGAAAGCAGCATGAAGATCTGAAGATGCAAATGAGAGGACAACAGTTTTCAGCTCGACCTAAAGAAGAACTTTCTGCCCGTCTGAGCTGACGCCTGGTTAGGCCACTTGGCCGGAGGATTGGGGGCCTTGTGGCTGGCCGGGTCCTGGTGGCACCTTGGTCAGGATTCCTGCACCTAGTGGCCCTGGATTATAAGACCTCTGGAGCTGCACTGTGGCTACTAGAAAATGTGAGATTACGTATGGGGCTCGAATTGCATTTCTGTTGGGTAGACTGCTCCATGTCTCTGCTGGCATTGGGAGCTTGTGGTTCTATACAATTGTTCTTGTTCCCGATGTGGATTCTTACCTCTTTAGGTAGAAAGACACTCCATAGACACTTGTGGCTGCCACGATGGCCACCCAGCACAATGTTTATTGGAAATGCTGGTGGTAATCCTGGAATAAGTGTCTGGACTTCAGAGAAATGATTGGGACAATGATGCCGAGGACTCCGAGAACTTCTAGTGCAATTTATTACACAGGAGCTGAGCTCACATGTACAAAAGCTGGTGTTTAAAATAATTGGGTAAGTTTTCTTTTAAAAATCAGAATATATAACCTGACTTTTATTCACCGCCTTTCTCAAGCAGTTAAAGTTGAATAAAAGTCTTGCATCGTTCTGTATCATTAAAACACATCCCAAGAAAGGCCTAGAAACAGAGTGTAGACTCTAAATTAAGCAATAAGATATGCACTTTTAGTTTCCCTAATTACCTACCATTGAAAGTAGGTTGGAACTAAGATAAACATGCTGCCTTGAAATGAGAATTAATACATGTTACTGCTGCCAGGGAAAAGCCCTATTAAACAAATTCCAATTGAATTTTTGGAATATTTTGCTTTGTCAAAAAACCCAAAGGCATTCTTCCCTTTGGAATTGAATCTTCTTTTAGAATTTTTTTTTTTAAATTACTTGTTCCATGTGTTTTACAAAGTGCCTTTATCAAGCTATTATGACAGTTTGTTCATTATGTATTGAACCCTGTCACAGCCTATAAAGGAAATAACCACCTTCTCTGTCACTCGTTGAGAAGCCAAGGTAAATAGTGTCACGATTCCAAGGGGAAGGGCTGTTTTAATCAGGGAACATATTGTTGGGAGTTCTGGAGAAGACACCTTTGCCATTCAACCTGGTGAGGGGAGATGGGCGAGGACAACGAGGAGTCGGGGGCAGGGAGAGCGGCAGTGGGGGGTGGTGGTGGCCCTGCAGGACTTAAGTCCAGCCTTTCAGGCTAACTTTGCTGGACTTATTGATCCTGGATCATGTATTTTTCAAATCAGGGGTGAATTCTAACCTTGTTGTCCAAGAAATACATTCTCCATTTAAAGCAGGCTACGGTAAAGAGGGATCTCATTATAGACAGAGGCTGCTAGAATCAGATCAGGGTCCCTTCTCGGGGCTAAGCATGAACAGACTGGAGCAGAAAAGAATCTCACAGAGTCTTGAGCAAGTCTTCCTTTCTGCCTGCAATTGGGAGAAGAGGAGAAAGAGAAATGCAATTCGAGCCCCATCCCAGAGCCTATTATTGGGGCAGGAGCAGGGAAGGTGTTGATGTTAGGGCTAAAGGAAGACAGTTTTAACTATCACCTTTTACAATGAAGGTTTAAAAAAGACAATTTAAGTATCACCTTTTAAAATGAAAATGCTAAACAGTTTAGCCTTGACTGTTACCAGAACTACAAGTGACATCTCTTTCCAAAGAGATGAAAGAAAAACACCATGGCGGAATATCTGGCCACAAAAATAACATGTTGCTCCAATTGTGCCTGCTTTGTTCTGGATGGCCTAACTCCCAAAGAGGGGGTTTAAGACCCTTTCCCCTGAGTAGTCCTGGGGGCTCTATGACACTCTCAAGCTAGGATTTCTACTAACCGGCTGCGCCATCTAACCTCAAAAACTGCAAGAGAGAAATGATTACCACTATATATAAAAACAGATTAAAAAAACAAATTTCATCTGTATAGCGCAGGGAACTATATTCAATATCTTGTAATAACCTTTAATGAAAAAGAATACGAAAACGAATATATGTATGTATATGCATGACTGGGACATTGTGCTGTACACCAGAAATTGGCACATTGTAAGTGACTATATAGTTCAATAAAAAAATTTGCAAGAGAGAGATTTCTTATTTTAGGTCTATGATGGCTGAGGGGAAGTAACCACTATGTGCCAAGGGTTTTACGTGTCCTGCCTTTGAATGCTCACAGTGACACGTAAGGCAGGTTTTATTATGTCCATCCTGGAAATGAAGACACTGGGGCTCGGAGAGATGAAATACCGTGCCCAAAGTTAAACAGCCATGGAGGAGGAGAGGTGGGATTTATTGCCGGGTCTGTCTGCTTCCAAAACCATGTTCTTTCTCAACTACAGTATGTTGCTCTTACTGAGTTCTTCTCAATATCTAATCGGTATCTTTACGGCTATAATTTCAACTCATTATCTCAGTGCTTGGTGGAAATGGAGCAGTTATTCTCAGTTTTCCATCCAAAGCCTTTCATATGTTTGAAGATGGCTCCCTCAGCCTTCTCTTACCTTTTTCTGATCTGTTGCCCAAAGAGCTAAGGAAGTAGCTTCTTTTCATTGGCATTTAGTGTGTATCTATGCAGATGAGTCTTGCTTCTAGGAAACTAGATGAATGTTCCATTTCATTCCTTCATTCATCCGAAGGATTTCACAGGGTACACACTGTGTGCCGTGCACTGGGCTGGACGCTGGATACTCTGAGGATAAGAGCTGTGCCAGGGTATCAAAGAGAGAGCCTGCTTCTGTCTGAGCAGGATGGAGAGCTCGTCATGGGGCTGGTGGCAGTGAAACTGGGTGTGAAGGATGAAGAAAACATCGCCAGCAGATGTGGGGCTCTTGGGAGGCAGGACCGGCCAAGGGGACCCTGTGGGCAGAGTCCTGGGAGCTGGTCACCCCACGGTGTTGGGGAAGAGGAAGTATTTCGGGATGACTGGAGTAGGTAGGGCGTGCACAGGAAAAGGGCGGGAGATGATTTAGGGCAAGAGTCTGGTCATAGTTTATGCGTCACGTTAAAGAGATCATACTTTGTTTTTAATTTTGAGAATTCAAAATGTGAAGAATAATTTAATAGACACCCATACTTGTATTCCTGCCATGCAGAAAGAAAAACTCTTAGCATTTAGCCATATTTTTTCTAGTCTTTTTAAAAAGAAATCAAACCTTGCAGATGCATCCTAAGCCTCCTTAACCAAGGCCTCTTGCCTAATTCCTTTCTCTCCACCCTTCCCCAGGGCAGTGATCACCCACGTGGTATTTTTCCTTGCAGATCATTTAAGGCACATTTTACACCCAGACGTATTATATTCTAACGCATCTTTCTGCGCCTTGCTTTTTCCTCCCCTCAACTTTGTTTCTGAGCTCGACCCAAGTTGATAGATCAAGTTCATTCATCTTAACCTGCATACAATCCCATTTTATGCATACTACATTGTATTTATCGGTTCCCTTAATCATGGGTATCTTGGTTGTTTCCAGTTTTATGCTATCAAAAATGATGTTGCAATCATCATCCTTAACCTTATTTCTCCAGGGAAGCCGTATCCAGTTTTTTTGTGATGACGAGGGCCATGTTGGAGAGGGGGAAGATTTATGAAGAAAACACATAATGAAACACTAAGCGAAAACAGAGCCCCAGGGCTTTTCTCGCGAGATTCTCACTCAGAGGGGCTTGGCAATTTGAAGAAGGAGGGGTATTTTTTTGGTAACCAGTTCCCCAAGTGATTCTTTTCATTAGGGAAGTTGTGAAATGGGGCCGAGAGTCCATGGGTACTGATTTTATGCCAAGACGTTTCTCATTGAGGTTTGTGTTGGGAAATATCACTTCGGTGACACTATGACGATAGACTGAGGCCCAGGTTCATTTGTAAGGCAGCCCTGTTTCCGGGATGCAAAGTAGAGTAAGATGCAGTCATTCAGATCCAGTAGCTTGCAATCTACAAAAGCATTTTACAGAAATGTGGGTGAATGGGACACAGAACCTGGAGGCTTACTATCCACAGGCAAATTGTTTCCTGGCCCAGGGTTCCTGGAAGGGTTCACCTCTGCCACCTCTGACGCTGGCCAGTCAGTGTCAGCGTTCATGTTCCTACGTTGTCTGCCCACTGGGAAGAGGTTTCATCATGTCTTCCATATCTTTGTTCTCCTATGTACTTTTCCTGGGAAGAAAGTAGGAGGAGTTATCTAAATGGGGTTTGATGTATATATTTCACATTTCTCTATCTCCCACGAACATAAAAAAAATCCAGATCTGTGAGAGTTTTAGAAAGTTTCCAGCTCACCCAGAAGCAAGAGAAATAATTCAGTTCTTAAGAATATTTCCAACAAGTCTTTGTGATACCAACACTCTTTCCTGAAGCTTAAAGAAGTGGTATTTCTAACCCCCTCTGTGTGAGGGCAGATGTTAGGTGTCATAATAATAGAAGAAGAGTCTCAGAGGCCATCCTGCCCCAAGTCCCTCAATTTACCAAAGAGAAAACCAACATACTACCAGAGAGCAGGTTGTCCAAGGCCACTCGGAGGGTTAGTGGTAGAGCCTACACTGGAACGATGGTGTCCTGATTTCCTTGCCATTGTTCTTTCTACACACTCGTCACTCTTGCCCTCCAGATCATCCGTTGTGTCTACAAATAAGTTCCCCTTATTTCTAGGAGATAAGGGCTGGGAAACCACTCTGTTGCTGCCTGGATGGGACCTATAGTAACTCTGATGCCACTGTCCACTCAGGAAAGACTCAGGCAGAGTTGACCAAGCCACCCAAGGTGCCCCAACATCTGTCCTGCGCACACAGCTCTCCTGGAAGCCCATGCTCGTTCTGGGACGCAGCATCTGTGTCTCCTCGTGGTCCTGCCTCCTGTGGCCAAGGGAAGCTCAGAGTTCTTTTTGAAGGCAGTGGAGGAGCTAGGCTCTCCACTAAGCTTTGTGGGAAATGAAACTGAGGGGCTACAGAGAAACAGACCCCCGACCTGCCAAGGAGAGGGGCTATTTGTAAGTCAGAAAATGAGACACTGTGGAGGAGTGAAAGAATCCTTTTGAGCCTTTATGACAGCCTCTTAGAAGGAAACTCTTTTATGTTGAGTATATTGATACAAATTCAGTACCCAAATCTAGAATTTCCATTTTTAGAGGGAAAGAGCTTTCAGTGTTTCTGTTTCTCCACACTTAGTCATATACCACCGGCTTCTCAGAAAAAGTCATACTCTGTGGAGTGACAGAGAGAGTTGATTTGATTTGGCATCGGAAGAACAGGGTTCAAGTCTTGGCTTTGCTTCTTCCTGGCTGTGTGACCACTGGCAAGTCACTTCCCCGCCCACATCCAGCTCAGTTTCCTCAGTCTAGAGTGGCGGCGGTGGGGACCTGCTTCTCAGAGCTGTTCGTTCATCCAGTCGTTTTTACTCATTCGTTTATTCACTTGCTTTCTGATGGGCATTGTGCTAAGTTCTGGGAATGCAAAGTGAAGCATGATCTCTGCTCTCATGGAACAGTGAAGAGATCATGAGGTCATCCCATTAATGAATAGGTCATTCCAAACTGAGTGTCCACCTGAGGGCCAAAAGCATGATGCTGTGAGAGAGTCTGACAAGGAAATTGACCTAAGTGGGAGGGTGGGGAGGGGGAGAACTGTTTAGGGAAGTTTTCTTGAGGAAAAGGAATCTGAGCTTGAATGCAAAAGACACCACAGTTAAGGGCAGTATGAGTGTGTTTCTGACAGAAGAAACAGCATGTGCAAAGGCCCTGGGGTGGGAGGGTGCACAGTGCATTTCAGTCAAGGGACTGAAAACATGCAAATGTGACTGGAGTTGAGAGAGTGAGAGGAGAATGTTATGGTGGGGGCGGGGGAGGCGGGCAGAGAAGCAAGCAGGAGGCGGACCAGCAGGGATTTGTGGGCCATAGCAAAGGATGTTGGGGTTTATCCTAACAGCAATGAGAGGTGACAAAAGATGCTTAAACTCCATGTGTGCATGTATGTGTGTGCATGTGTACGTGTGTTTGTACATGTGTATAATGTGTGAGAGAGTGTGTGTGTGTGTATGGCCTACAAATGAGGATGAGTTGGAGGGGAGCCAGAGTGGATGTGGAGAGACCAGTCAGAGGCATCTCAATAGGACATGACATAATGGGGGGCTAAATCAGTGCTGGCGGAGAGACTGAGGACCAGATGTTTCTGAGATCTCTCCCATAGCGTCTAGGAGGTGAAACTGACTGAACAGGGAGATGGATTGGATGGCGGGGGTGACAGAGCTGTCTCCTTGGCTTTTGATTGGTGGGACTGGGTGGATGCTGGTGGCATTTTCTGAGTTGGGGGATCATGGAGGAGGGCTCAGTTTTTTTTTTTTTTTTTTTTTTTTTTTTTTTTTTTTTTTAGGGGAGAAGATCAAAAGTTCAGTCTTAAACATGTTGAATTGAAGGGCTTTTGAGACCTCCAAGAGGCAGTGTTGAGAAAGTGCGTAGGAGTGTGACTCTGAAGCTTGGAAGCGAGGTCTGACCCGGAGATGTGAATTCGAGTCAAGTGATGGTTACCGAATTCATGGGTGTGGATGGGATGGCTTGGGAAGAAGCCAGAGAGTTGGGAAGAAACTCAGGACAGTAACGTTTCACAGAAGCCAGGGAAGGAGAGGGTTTCATAAAGGATGGTGTGGTTAACAGGGCCAGATGCTGCTGCCAGGTGAGGAAGGATGAGGACTAAATGTGTCTGTGAGATCGGATGGTGGTGACGGCGAATGGTACTGGGTGATACGCTGACACTTTTATGTGTGACTCATCATGCTTATTTTCCAGATAAGGAAACTGAGGTACCGACAGCTTAGGTGACTTGCCCAAAGTCACACAGTCAGGAATTTGAACTGAGGGAGCCTAACTCCAGACCCTGTATCTCCAGCCTCAACCATATCCTGCTCCCCTGAGTTATGCAGAGGTCACATATGATGGCTTCGACATTTTCCACCACGTGGGAAAAAATTTGGTCGTTTCCTGAACCTTGTTAAGGCACAGGGGGATTTGTACGGCAGACTTAGCATCCCGTAGAGATGCTGCCTGTGTTTATTTGCCTGTGCCTGTCTCAGATGAAGCTTTTCCTGGCAAAATTATGAATAATTCTCCCTTTCCCTGTCAAGAGTATCCTAGTTTGGATGACAAGTTGCATGGTCTCCTGTGATGGTCAGTTTTACACGTCGGCTTGGCTAGGCTGATGTCCCCAGTTACTTCACCCCACGCTAGTCTGGGTGTGGCTGTAAAGTGATCCTGCAGATGTGATTAAAGTCTATGATCAGTTTACCTTAAGTCATGAATAGTACCCTAGATAATCTGGAGGGTCTTGATCCAATCAGTGGAAAGCCCTGAAAAACAAAGCCCAGGTTTCTGTGAAGAAAAAGAAATTCTGCCTGTGGACAGACAACCAAGAGTTCCAGCTTATTCTTCCTGACCGCTTGCCCTCTGGATTTCAGACTTGCATAGGCAGCCCCTACAATCACGTAGGCCAATATCTTGCAAAAAATATCTCTTAATAGATGTCTCCTACTTAATAGATGTCTCCACCATTTCTCTGGTGGCATCTGGATCTCCCTACCCTTAGAGCCATCTCTGCCCGTGCCACAGTAGATCAGAGGGTGGGGTGAGTTGGGGTTGCTGCCTTCCAGGGCCCTAGACTAGAGGTAGGGCTCCTTTGGGAGGTGTGGGGGCTTTTGATTCTTACAATGATTGGGGATTCTATTGAGACCTAGTGCCAATGTGCTAGGATTCCAAATGCCTGGCTATGCATAGCTGCCTTTTGTAATAGAGAGCTCTCTTACCTAAAATGCCTGTAACACTCCCTTTAGAAACATTGGGGCTTTTGCAAAATGGAAATGATAAAAAGAGAGCGTGGTGAGGGAATTAAGGAATCTGGCAGAGGGCTGCTGACTTGACAGGCTGCAGACCTGGTGGATGAGAGAGGGAGTGAAGAAAGGAAAGCACTCAAGGGGTTCGATGAGCTGGAGGTCCCGGTGAGGTTGAAAAATGATCCTGGAGGGAGTCAGTGAACAGGGAGTTGGATGGAGAGGAGACTGTCATCTTGGAGTTGGATCCTGGGATTAGTGGTTGTGAAGGTGAAGCGGTTTCCATTGACGACGATGTCCAGGTTGCTGCCTGAGTATCTCTTAAGTGATGCCGAGGTTGTGTAATGGGGTGTTCTGACGTGGCATGCGGGGTTCCAGTGGCTTCCTCTGGGTGGGCATGGTCTTGTCTGTAGGCTGAGATCATTCCTGAGGTCTCTGAGTTTGGAAAGATATTTTCAGTCAGGAACCCAGTTATGAGAATGGAGAAAACTCAGCCCTCTCTTTTTGTCTAGACTCTGAAGAATGACGATCTAGGCTCACGGCCCTGCACGGTGGGTGTGGAGGATGGTGGCCGGCATGCTGAGATGAGGAAGGGACAGAAAGGAGGTGGGCATTAAGTGCTCTGCTGACTGAAAAGGTGTAAGCAGTACTTTACAAGAGATGACCTAGATTTTTGGTTACGCTTTGTGCTTTTCCATTTTGTTGCCCTCAATCATTAGTAAAGGCTTTTGATTGTTCCAGCCCAGAGTCCACTGCTCTGCCACACAGGATGAAAAGAGGTAACTCGCGGACACTTGGGTCTGTTATAAAGTGGGAGCTACAGTGTGCGCCTTTGAAACAAGCCTGAAATTTGGCCAGAAAGTCCCGGGGAGAAGATGTAACTTTTAAAACAGAGTCCCAATGTCCCCGTAAGGTCTCTTTTCAGAAGGGCCACCTTTAGTGTCCCGCCTGGAGGTTTGGAGCTTTGTCTTTCAGATCGTGGTGTCTTGTTCTTCATCCTCTGCGCTCAATCCCACCCCTTCTGCTGTCTGGCAAGTTGTTCTTTTGGAGGAGTGAGCTGCCCTAGAGCTGCAAGGGCAGGCTTTTCTGCTCTGGATTCTACTCTCATTAACAAAACCTTACACATGCCCACCAAACACACAGCTCTCCATCACTGTAGCCATCGGAGAGACTTACTGCAGAGAGAGATTTCAAAAATGTGATTACTCTCCTATATAATTTCATAATAACACTGCAACGCTGAAGTAGAAAAATATTACCCACAGTCCTGCTGCCCCAGCCCATCAAACTATTTTCATTTTTTCCCCAGGTTTTTATGTCCTAATAATCACAAGGAAGGCGCAGCTTAGAGGTCTGTTTTCACGTGTGTGTATATGTGCATGGTACTTTTTGGTTTTGTTTGTTTTTCCTCTACTCTGGGGGCAATACTCTCCAGTTTTCTATTTTCATTTATCTCTGATTTTTTTTTAAAGGCAAATTATTAAGTACAGAACAAGAAGTAATTTAGTTGTATATCTTTGTAAGATGGTAAGAATCAATTCATGCATCAGAAAGAAATTCTTTGTCACATCATCCTAGCTTTTTATTCCTTTTTCCATATTTCGATGTAACCTTCATATTTCTAATGCAGTGATTCTCAACTTGGGGGTGATTTGGCCCCAAGGGGACATTTGACCATGTCCAGAGGCATTTTGGCTTGTCACAACTAGGGAATGATGCTTCTGGCACCTGGTGGGTTGAGGCTAGGGATGCTGTTAGACACCCTATAGGGTACCACACAGAATCATCGGTTCCCGAACGTCAACAGTGCTGAGGTTGAGAAACCCTGTTACAATATAAAATGGTGATTTCATAGTTATTGAGCAGATGCCTTGTTTACTCAAGCATCCCTGCCCCCATTGCTGGGCATTAGTTGTGCCTGTTTCTCGGTGCCTCAGTGAA
Source organism: Camelus bactrianus (assembly GCF_048773025.1). Lineage (NCBI taxonomy): Eukaryota > Metazoa > Chordata > Mammalia > Artiodactyla > Camelidae > Camelus > Camelus bactrianus. The sequence continues at coordinate 21,615,948 of NC_133552.1, forward strand.
CATCTTCTTGAGTCGAACCTTGCCTTGCTTCGGGCTTGTAGTGGGTTATTGGAAGGTGTGGAGGTTCCAGACACCACCTGGCTTCTCTGGTTTTGGGAATCATCCTCTGACCAGGTGGGAGGGCTCTTCTACCAGTAGTACAGGGTGTTCCTGGTTCCAGTTACTGAAATCGAGATGAGCAAGCTCTCAGGCAGTAGGAATAATTGCAGCGGGCATGAAACTGGGAGAAAAGGCAAAAAGCTGGAAGGCAAACTCTCAGGACCAGTGAGACTCAGGGAAGGTGAAATGGACTGACATTGATTCTAAAAGCACTCTCTTAGGTCAGTCAATGCAAGCTCACCTGAACCTGGCCGCACCCCACTGACATCGCAGCTCCCTCCACACTTCTTGACCACGTTCTCTGCTTTATATTTTTCTTTAGCCTTCATTGCCATCTTGAATGCTGCCTGTTTTACTTATTTAATTATTTATCTTGGTTATGTCTGTCTCCCCTCCAGAGGGCAGGGTCTGTTTCACACACCTCTGTTTTCCAGCCCCTAGAGAAGCACTGGGCACATGGCAGGCACTCAACACCTATCTGCTGAACGAATGGGCGGGTGATTCACAGACACACACGAGGGTGTGTTGCTTTTAGAAGAGCTTCACCACACCCATTGCTCCCAGATCGGGTTTCTCTTCATTCTCTCCTCATTTCACTTTGGGTGTCTCATTGATGTGATGTGGGGGGACGGGGATGTCTTGTTGAAGCAGGAGAATGATTCAGAGAGGAAGAGAGGGTGAAGCAGTGTGCCCCAGGTGACAGGACCCCATCCTCTGTGGGGGATGAGGAGAGAGGCTCCTGGAGCGAGGTGTGGACAGTATAGCATGTGGGCAGCCGGGTGCCCTCCTTCCTGGGCTGTGACTACTCTGGGAGCAGTGCCGTGTGTCCCAGGGGCTGCACTGGGCTTCCCTGTTGGCTCATCCTGGATGCTGGGCTTTCTGTATGGTCCCATCCAAAGATGGAAGCCCCCTTGGTCAGCTGCCTGGCACTGGCCATCGGGCTGCTCCCTGCTCTGGGCGGCCTCAAACCAGACATCTGTGGCCTCAGTGCTGGTGAGACTCCTTGTGTGATGCTTCACAGTCACACTGGCTCTAATGTTTCTGAAATTCTGTATATTCTTGACTTAAAAAAAAAAAAAAGACTATGAACAACCTCCGAGCATGCATAGCTAACATCTTCCTTCCTTCCTTCCTTCCTTCCTTCCTTCCTTCCTTCCTTCCTTCCTTTCTTAAATTGGAAAGTAGTTGATTTACAATGTTGTGTGAGTTTCAGGTGTACAGCAGAGTGGTTCAGATTTACGCACACATATTCTTTTCCATTATGGGTCCCTACAAGCTACTGAATATAGTTCCCTATGCTCTACAGTAAGACCTTGTTGTTTATCTATTTTCTATGTAATCATTTGTATCTGCTATTCCCAGACTCCTAATTTATCCCTCCCACTGCTTTCCCCATCTTAAAACACCACCAGCACCAACTAAACTAGGGTGGTAGGGCTCGGGGTGGGGAGTAGCCATCTGGAACCATCCAGGTGAATGGTGACAGCCCTGTCCCTGGCCTTGGCAGCCTTGCGGTTGGCAGCTTCGGAGACCAGCATTATGTTTCCTGTCACTCAGAGGCGGGTGAGCCAAAACCATGTCGCGCTGGCTGCCTCTGCGACTCCAAACTCCAGTCAGGTGGTTGGACCCGCCTGGGCTGGCAGCTCGGGTTCCTGAAAAGTGAGTGACGGGGCAATAATCTGTACTTGGCAAAGCCAGCCCAAACACACTCGGAAAGGCACGGCTGGGCCAGGCTCAGCAGCTTTATTCATTAGGCAGTTCGTCTCGGTGCTGTCAACCGAGGCCACGGGGGCAGGTCCAGGCAGGGAAGCTGTGCTTTCAACAATTCAATCCAGCCCCACAAATATCGTGGAGCCTGTGCTGTGCTTGTGACACCGTGCGTGGCTGCAGAGGAAGCCAGGAGGAGAAAGGGATGGTTTCTGCCTCAAGGAGCTTACATTCTAGCTTCTGTAGAGCCAAAAGGGAGCAGAAGCAAAGCACAGCTGGGTTTCAGAGTTGGAAGAAAAAATATCCAATTGAAAATCAAAAGTCAGGACAAATGCATGGAAGAGGGGTCCTGAAATTTGGATAGAACTTTTTCTTTCTTCTCTCCCTTCCCTCCTCCCTTCCCTGTGGTTGACGGAATAATAATGACATGCCCTCCACCCTCCAAAATGTCTACGTCTTAATCCCCAGAACACATGAACACGTTATGTGGCAAAAGAAACTTTGCAGATGTGATAAAATTAAGGATTTTGAGCTGGGGAGGTTATCCTGGGTTTTCCAGGTAAGCCCAAAATGTAGTCATGAGAGTCTTTATGAAGGAAGCCAGAGGGTCAGGGTTAGAGAGAGATTTGAAGATACTAAGTCACTGGCTTTGAAGATGGAGGAGGAAGACATAAGGCAAGAAATACAGGCAGTCTCTAGAAGCTGGAAAAGGCAAGCAAATGTATTCTTCCCCTTAGAGCCTCCAGAAGGAAGGCAGTCCTGCTGACACGGTTTGGATCTCTGATCCCCAGAACTGTAAGGTAATAAACTTCCATTGTTTAAGTCACTAAATATGTGGTATTTGCGACAGCAGCAACGGGAGACAAAAATACTCCCTCTCTCCCTCCTCTTCTTGCTTTCTCCCTCCATCTCCATCCCCTTCTCCATCCCCTTCTCCATCTCCATCCCTTTCTCCATCCCCTTCTCCATCTCCATCCCCTTCTCCATCTCCATCCCCTTCTCCATCCCCTTCTCCATTCTTTTCTCCTTCTCTTCCTCCTTCTCCCTCTTCTTTATCTTCTCTTACCTCCCCTCCCTTCCTTTCCTTTTTCTTTCCTTCCTCTCTTTCTCCTTCCAATTACAAAACAACACATATCCATTTTTTTGAATTCCAAACAATACCAAAGTGCATCAAGTAAAAAAAGGAAAGCTCCTTTCCATGATCCAGGCTCCCATCTTCTTGGCGAAAGGCACAGTGGTTCAGAGTCAACTGCCTGAGTCCACAAGCTGGCTCTGTCACTTCCTCCCTGCATGATGTAAGGCAAGTTACTGACCTTCCTTTGCCTTGGTGTGCTCATCTTTAAAATGGGGAAAGGCTACTCACCTCAAAGGATTGTGAATTCATTAGTGCTTAGAAGAGTAAGAACTCATTGCTTGCTAGCCCTTATGATCTTTTTACATTTTGTCTGTTCTATACAAACACATGTGAATCTATTTATGCAAACAACACAGAGGGGCTTGGTTTCACCAAGATGGTATGATATAATATTATTCTACAGTGCAAGCAAGATTATTTTAGGCAGGGTTATGGGTGGAAGAGAGAATTCCAGGATAGAAACAGAGACACACTGGTGGGAGAGTGTGGAGAGTGATCAGGAGAGAGTAAATAGAGCAAATGGATAACAGGTTGATGAGAGAAGGGGAGAGAGAGAGAGAGATGCCAAAATGAAATGATGTGTTAGGACCAGACTGTAGAGGGCCTTGATTGACAAAGAGTGGAGGGGATGTGCTAAAAATTTCTGACCAAAGAGTAGGAAGATCTGAAAGTTGCTCCCCAAGGAGGCTACTCAAGCAACAGGATTAAGATGATGTGGAGTGAAAGCTAAGTGAGAACTCAGTGGCAGCTTGAGGTATGAAGATGGCAGTGGGAAAGCAAAGTAACAGTGGCTTTAGAGACAACAGGAGAGTATAATTTCCTAAACTAGACTGTTGGATGGAAGGGTTCACGGAAGAAGTCAACATGGCTTTGAGATTCTGAGCACTGGGTACCAGGGAGAAGGGCATTAGAATCTTGGGTGTCATGCTTGACTTTGTATCTCTACCAACGTACGATCAATCAATACTCCACTATCAGTAGGTTCTGCTAGCTTATGTTCTCAGAATTTTCCAGAATTATCTCTTTATATTTATTCTTTGGGACTCAATTTAGGCATCCTATGTTTCAAAAAGTCTTCTGGGGGAAAGGTATAGCTCAAGTGGTAGAGTGCATGAGGCCCTGGGTTCAATCCCCAGTACCTCCTCTAAAAATAAATAATAAAATAAAATTAATCATAAAATAAAATAAATCTAATCACCACCACCCCCCAAAGTCTTCCAGACTCGCTCTGAAGTGCATCTCTTCAAAGCATAATCTTTTGTGTCTATCTCTGCATCTCCATATTGTTTGGCGATGACCTGATTATCTGTCTGTCTCTTTTGCTAGATTATGAAGGCCTTGAGGGGAAGGACCAGATCTTAACAATCTTTGTATTTTTGGTGCTAGTGCATTGCCTGGCATCTGGTCCAGACAAATTTATATTGGAAGATCGCATGGATGGCATTTGTAATATGCTTGGCTAGAACATCGAGGTGGAAAGGTCTACAGGCAGCTTGTGGAGCTGGGGCTCTGGTCAGAGGGCAGGGGTGCAGAGCCAGCTTGTGAGTCTTCTGCAAAGAGGTAAGGCAGTGAGGCCGGCTTTGAGAAGAGGACCGAGGTGGGGAGCCTGGGAAGCTCTCAGAGGTAGGGAGAGAGGGAGAGACATGAAGAGCAACCAGGCAGGGAGAGCCAGTGACAGGGTGAGACACTCAGGAAGGAGGAATAGCAGGAACACCAAGAGCATTTGGAGAAGGAGAGGGTGGTCATAGGGTCAAATGCGTGGAAGTCAGGGGGCTGAGGGGTGAGGAAAGGGCTTCCCTCCAGGGCTGGGGTGATCATTCCTGAGCCTTGAGAGATGAGGAAAGTGGCCAGGGGGTAAGGAGCGAAAGGAGACTGAGTGATGAAGCAGAGGAACTGCTGGTGCTTCTTTCAGTGTGCCTGGAAGTGGGTGATGGTAGTAGCTCAGTGGTAGATTAAGCATGCACGAGGTCCTGAGTTTGATCCCCAGTGCTCAGAAGGGAAGGGAAGGGAAGGAAGAAGATAAGGGCAGAACCCAAGAGGGAACCAGGGTGACCTAGCCTGATTGGAGGCTGAGGGGGAGGAACTGGTAGAGACCGGGAAATTGCAAATGTAAGCAAGCCAGGGGGTTGGGGAGAATGGTGGCTGAGGGAGGGATATCCTTTGCAAGAAAGGGCACCTCCTCACAGAGAGAGGCATGGAGAAAGAGAAGGCAGGAAAAGAGAGACTTTCTACAGAAAGGAATCAAATGGTCTCTTGGTAAAGTAGGAAGCAAGGCCATGTTCAGGGAGGAGGGATGTTGGGAGTGGGCTTGGGAGCAGGAGAGAGGATCAGCCACTTCAGAGATTTTAAGAAGGGATAACAGGTACAGCCCCCTGCTTGAATTTTGAGGGGCTCTGGTAAGAACGTGCTTTTCCAGTGATGTTCAGCAGCATCAGAGCAGGAGCTGGGAAAGGACTCAGCATTAAGACCAGGCAGGAAAACTACAGGCAGATAAGGCAGGGGGAGGAGAGGGGGTGGGCAACCAGTGCTTTGTAAAGATGGCTGAGTGTGGACTAAGGCTGGGCTTAGGTAAGAATGAGGATGAGAGATGGAAAAACCAGAGTGGATTGACGCCTGGAGGTCGTGGAGATCACAGAGTAGCCGGCCATAATATTGGGCAGATCTCCCTTTCTGCACCCTGACCCGAGTTGGACGGAGCAGCGTCCACCTCCGTCAGTACCAGCTCATTCCTCATGATTGGTTGGAAGGAAAAGCAATGATTGACAGAAAAGATCTGCGGGCCTCCTTTGCCCAAAAGAACCTTACAACCCCTGCTCCCTGATGGCATGTGAGGTCTCTAAGGGCTGATTCCAGCCCATTTTCACCCGCGTGTCCTCAACCACGTTTGGGTCTGGGGGATTCTGAGTAGATGTGTCTCTCTCTGTAGCTTAGGCTTCAGTGTCTGTGGTTCCTCTCACCTCCTTTTCTCCCCTCCACTGTCTGCCAGCTCTAAGCTTGGTCCTGGAACCTTGGGAAGCTACTCCATACACCTGGGTTCCCCAGTTTGGGAAGGCTGCCTCATGTAGCACCTTGATCTGAAAGGAGGTAACCTTTGTCCATTGCTAACAGCCATTGGGGGAACTGGATTTCTCTTTGGGGATCTGGTAGTGGGGCACTTGGGGGTCTGTGAGCAGCCTCCAAGTGTCTGCCCCCAAGATGCAGATCTGGTTGGCTGGTTGACCAGTATGGGTCAACAAATCATGTATATTTGTATTTCCACCATGGACGAAGCTGGGTCACTGACTTCAGGCCGTGACTGCTGTACACGGTTGTATCATCTGGAATTACAAATGCCCCGGGTGCCAAGAGGTGGTCGGGCAGAAACTCCCTGGCATCTCTCCACCCAGTGCTTTTGGACCTTTGAGCTCCTTCTCACTCTGATTTTTATTTTTATGTTTTTCTTCTTTCATGCTTTTTAATTCCTTCTGGGCCAGGCTTAAGCTGTAAGCACTAAAGCCAGGGCCCTTTTTCGGGGAAGCCTTTGCTCAATAAGCCCCTTCTGGGAGGAAGTGGGAGGAGGAGGGTCTGCTCAGCAGCCCGACGGTCTTTGTTCCCAGGACTCAGGGCCCTCCTGTCCATATGGGGCTCTCCTTTTTCTCTCTTGCACAAGCTGGCGCGGCCCCAATCCTGTCCGCTACACAGATTCCTCACCGGAAGTGCAGGCAGACACTGGAGAGACTGGAAACACGGGGCTTCCGTGCAAAAATGTGGTTCCCTCCCAGAGAACAGATGATTCCGATCCAGCCTTTGTCTTTACTGTTGCTTCTTCTCTTCTTGTCTAGTGAGTCTAGTCTCTTCTTGTCTTGCATTTCACTGAGGGGCTTACTTGATTTGGAGTGGGGTTAGGCAATTACCTGACATTTCATTGCAGCAGCACAGTACAGGCAAAAGAGGGTTTTATTCATCAAGTCGGAACTATCCAGGTGATGCCAGCCTTGTGGACTTAACCTTGGAGAAAACAGGGCCCCGGGAGGCGGGCAAGGAGGGCCCCGGTCCTAGAGCGCTGTGTGGGGAGGACCCGGCCTCTGCAGAAGCTTGGAGGACGGAGCGTGTCCTGCAGAACAAGAACTTGTCTCTTCTCCAGCCTCAGCCCGACTCATTTGTCACGTTGGATTATTTCCCTTATGCTTGCACAGGGAGGCAGCATTGCAAGGAATCCCAGCGTGCTCTGTGGTGGCATGAAACACAAATGCCGTTTCCTTTTAGCTCTGGCTTTCACTGGGCCTGCCCGAATCCATTTGTGTTGTCTCCAAACCTGGCACTTTAAAACAAATGGATAGGCCTCCTTGAATGACAAATCTAGCATACCATAGTGGGAGGGCCGTTTGCGGGGAAATGGTTGCAAGGAGAATCGGTCCTTTATGAATATTCACTGAAGTGTAAAACCTGCACATTGCTTATCCGCTATTCTGCATTCTAATTTGCCCATAAATGCAAATGAGTCCCGTTTGAAGTGGGGAGGGGGGAGAGCGGGCTCCTTGAAGAACACCTAATTGAAAGATGTTTGTACATCATGTCTGATATTTAGTAAACAGAGAGACAAATCCAATCGTTTTCCAAATGAGACCTCAGAAACAATAAAAAATAATGATCACGAAAACCCAGAGAGTAAAAAAGTGCAGAATGCACTGCTTTCCTAAAAAGGGGAACATAATTACTCTGTCTTGGGGTGCAATTAGTGTCCTAATTATACGAAGGTGTATTTTGCTTATCTCTCCGGTAAACCCTGTCAGGATTTAGCTGTCTGGAGGAGGGGCTAGATCTCGCACTCGGGGTAGGCGGTGGGCCCTGTGGGGAGAAGGACCCAGAGAGATAGTACTTTGCAAAGTAGTTTCATCTTTCTTTTAGACTGACAGATGGTTTCAGGCCGAGTTGCACTGCCTGCTGCCGCTTTCCATGCAAGAGTGTTACCTTTTTGGATGCATGAAAGCCACTCAATCAAAGATAAAAAGGCAGGCCAGTGTGGGGAATCAATAAAATCTCTACTTTCAGCTGGAGTGTCTAATAGTAATTCTTCTCGTGTCACTGCCTGGTTAAACAGTCATACTACTGCTAAAAGCCCTATAAGACATAATAGATTCATGGGGCTTTGCTCTATTGTGTTTCATTTGGCCCAAAAAAAGGGGAAGGGGGCTCCTGTGTTTCTAAAACAAACCAGACACTGAAGCATTGTGTATCAAAATGTATTCACCCTCTCTCAGGAGAGCCCAGGGGCTTTCTCAGCACACCTCTTGCGGCGCTATTTCCAGACATTTGATGTATTCATTGCAGGGCCTCCTTCAGAGATGGTTTAGTACCCAATCTGAGTCCCTCTGCTTACATTTCAGTGTGTTTTTCGGTAGTGGTTGTTCTGGGAAAAATCATGTAAACAAGTGCTTTTTAAATTTCAAACCGAGCCAGCTGAACACGTTGAGATCAGTTCCTGAGACGTTGATGGCAAATGTCACACATCTCAGAGTCGAACAAGGACGACACACCAAATGGCTCAGTGGTGGTGGTGTGGTCTTGGACAGGGCCTTTGGCGATGGATTGCATGGAACAAGCTTCTTTTGGGCTGGAGGGCAGGGTTTTCATTAAGGCCCTTGCGTGGCAGCGTGGTCAAGTTCTGCGTGCAATGCTGTCTCCCGGTGGACCCCCTAAAACATTTACGGATGGTCCCAACCCCACAGCCTACATGGTGGTGAGCCATAGAGGTGTCCAGGCCTCTTCTTTCAAATCTCTCATCCTCCAGTCTTATAGAGAAAAATAAAATAAAATAAAATAAAATAAAATAAAATAAAATAAAATAAAATAAAATAAAATAAAATAAAATAAAGTGATTGTGTGTGAATTGAGCAGCAGTGAAAGGACGTGGCCGGGCCACCACCCACACATTGGTGTCCAGGGAGTTTGAGTGAATGAGGACCACAGGGCATGTTATCTCGCCATCTGGGGCACAAAAGCAGGGATGCGACAAGTGGCACTCTGTTGGCCATTCCAAGCAGGCCCTTTGATCAGGAGTGGCCTTTGTGAAGGCTTCTGTTGACCCCTTCTCCCCCACGTCCCTCCAAACGAGGCCCCTTCCCATCCTGTGCTTCCCTTGGAAAGTTTGTCTGCTGCTGTCGAGCTGAGCCAGGGCCTTTTCTGCAAGTCATAGCAGACTGCAGGAGAGAGAAAGGTTCGGAGTCTTCCCCCTTGCCCCCCTCCTTAGGAAAACTTCAGCAGATGTAGGCAAGACTTTAATGGCTACATAAAGAGAAACGCATGACAATCTCATTAGGGGAGCTGGAATGGCCTGTCGGAGGACCTCAGAGAGGACAGTATATTAGCATCTACTTTGTGACGGTATCCCTAGCCGTGACAGTCTGCCCCTCCCCATAACGGTCCATTCATCATCCATTGGACCCGGTTCCCCATAATCCCTGGCCCTCCCTCGCATCCGTCTCCCTTTGAGGCCCTCTGCGATTGCCCACGCCACCCTTTAAGAGGGGACTAAATCAGAGCCGGTAGGTGACAGTCATAAAAAAGCAGTTAGTGGACCACCCCGTGGCTCGCCCCGATATGGTGCGTTAAGGCCCTTTCTTCTCTTCTCCTGGGAGCCCCTCCGTCACACTTCATCCCAAGCTCTGCATCTGCAGGAGGTCAAGGCATCAGGAGTCCTGAGATTTCGAACCATCTGCCAGGGAAAAGGAAGTCGGTGCTGGGGGAGTGAGGAGGAAGAACCTAAAAGGACCTTCTGAAGATTTTCTTCCAGTTATTTATCGAGGGTGAGGGCAGGAGGGCCGTTCGGAATGGTACCAGCCCATTGTCTTCCTGACGTGCCTCTGAGGGCAGCAGGACATAATTAAAGTCGAAGCCCAAGTTCATTTTTCCCCTTGGAGGCTTAAATAGCCTGGAGTCATTTCCCATCCCTCCCTCACCACTCGTGCCAGTCCTCCCTAGCTGCTGAAAAATTCAACATTCCTATAAACTACAGTACTTGGTAAAGGTCACGCGCCAGTTAATCTGAACCCGGGGTCTGGAGCGGTGCCCGCTGGAGCCGCATCCGTGGCTGTCCAGCCCGCTGATGGGGGGCCTGCCTGCGGAGGACCGGAGGGGCAGGAGGCAGGCACGCAGAGCTCTTTAAATATTGCCAAGCGCTTCCTGGATCAGCATGATATTTAAAGATTTTTGTTCCACCTGCCTGCGAAATACAGAGTCCAGCCGAGAGGCAAGAAAATGAATATGGATTTCTTGCCCTTTCTGTATATTCACTCCAGAAAATAGCCACTTCTTTTTTTTTCCCCTCCTTTTTTTTTTTTCCTCCTGCCAAGCTGGGGACTGGGCTTCAGGCAGCCACGATTACAATCATGCATCATGAATGAAATGTGCCATTTGGAGAAAATCAGCCACTCATTCCATTTCAAAACCCCCCACAAATCAATAGTGCTTGCGGAGTTTTTGGGCTGAGCTGCATGTTGTGCTTGAACTAAAGTACTTTTTCAACACACTTCTGACACTCAGAGCAGTTGCCAGGGGCAGACTTTGTGCCTGGGGCTTCAACAAAGGGATTATCAACCTCCCAAACCAGGTCTGGTTCAGCACGTGACAGGGAAGGCAGACAGTGCTGATGGGTGGAACTCTGGGCAGGGACAGAAGACATGCTTTTTAACTGGAGTTCTGCCTGAACTAGTTCTTTATTTTTCCTGTTAATTTTTTTTCTTGTCTTTTTTTAGTTGTAGTATAATCAGTTTACAATATTGTGTCAATTTCTGGTGTGTAGCATAATGTCTCCATCATACATATACATACATATATTTGTTTTCACATTCTTTCTCATTATAGGTCACTGTAAGATATTGAATATAGTTCCCTGTGCTATCCAGAAGAAACCTGTTGCTTATCTATTTTATATATATTAATTAGTATCTGCAAGTCTCGAACTCCTTATTTATCCCTTCTCATTCCTTTCCCCTCCTGGTAACCATAAGTTTGTTTTCTATGTCTGAGATTCTGTATCTGTTCTGTAAATAAGTTCATTTGTCCCTTTTTTTGAATTAACTTTTTATTAATCCTTTCATTCAAAATACATGTCTGTAGTCCTTTCCGTGTTCCAGGCACTGTGTTAAGCTCTGGGGATATAAGAGCGAACAAGGTGGATCCGGGCCCTGCCTTCACATGGATTCTAGAGTTTAACATGGGAGATAGAACAATTACTGGGCAGTTGCAATACAGTATGATAAACCCTGGGACATTGGGAAAATTTTCCATCTCTCTGGTTTCCCGTTTTCTTATGGGCAAAAATGAGGAAGTTTATATTATTTTTTATCTTTAAATTTTGTTGAAGTAGAGTTGATTTACAATGTTGTGTTAGATTCTAGCATACAGCATAGTGATTCAGTTATACACACATCTATATATATTCTTTTTTGTATTCTTTTTCATTATAAGTTATTACAAGCTATTGAATACAGTTCCCTGTGCTGTACAGTAGGACCTTGCTGTTTATCTATTTTATATATAGCAGTTTGTATCTGCTAATCCTAAACTTCTAATTTATCCCTCCCTTCCTCCTTCCTCTTTGGTAGCCATAAGTTTGTTTTCTATGAGTGTTTCTTTTCTTTTCTTTTTTTTTAATCTTCGCAGTTTTTTATGTTCAATTGCTGGTTGATTCTTTTAATTTTAACCTTTTCTTTTTTGAAAAAATGAAGTATAGTCAGTTTACAAGGTTGTGTCAATTTCTGGTGTACAGCATCATGTTTCAGTCATACATATTATCTGTTTTGTAAATAGGTTATTTGTGTCCTTTTTTAAGATTCCACATAAAAGTGATACCATATGGTATTTGCCGTTCTAGGTCTGACTTAGTTCAATTACAAACCCTCAAGACAGTCTCCACTTCTGGGATACTAATCAATCTGTAGAGCAATTAGACAATCAAACATTCAACCTGACCTGGTTTCCGGGGCTGGCTACAATTCTTGCTCCCTTTGTTCTCAAGGTCACGGCAACTTACCTGCAGACGCAAGACTCATGCCGATGAAATGTTAACTCACAGTTGAGGCAGCAGATAAATGTGATGAGCTTTGAGAAGTTTTTGGCAGTTCAGAGAGTTCCTTGGGAGTTCAGAGGAGGGAGGGATGGCTAAGTGCCTTATCCGTGCCAGGTGCACTTTTCTCTGCCCCTTCTTAAACCCTCCCCTGGCTCCCATCACTGTGCTCATATTATGGAGAAGACTCTTCAATTCACGTCTCCAGTCCAGGTGGCTCCCATGAGCTTCTCCCTCTCCCTGCCCCTCCCTTGGCGAACTGCTACCCATTTTTCATCTCCCACGTAAGCACCCTTTGCTCCAAAAGGCTTATTCATTCCTCTGAGCCAAGTTAGGTCTCCCACCATAAACTCTTGCGGCGCCCTGGTCTTTGTCATGGCACTTACCGCAATTTTGTTGTGATTGTTTAATCAACTCTCTCCTCCCCAAGATCCTTAAAGGCAGAGACCATGTCTCTTCAACTCACTCTGGTTTCCCCAACCTCACTACATACAGTGCTTAGTGTTTTATCAGTATTTGGGAAGTAACTTGTTATATAAATGACAATTGTTTAATTCTTCTAAAGAATAAACTTCCCTTTCTCTAAGGCGTACATGCAGATCATTTCCACCCATTTGAGTGGTCCATCTTGAAGTAAGGAGAAACTAAAGTGGCATCATGCCAAGATATTCCCAACAGAGCATAGTGTCTCAGGCAGTTTAAAAAAAAAAAAAATTAAAAAAAAAAAAACCCAACAAAACACCTTTTTTTTTTTATTTAAAATAATGTTTTATTACCCAGGATTTTTTTTTCTTGTGTCTTTTTTTCATCTCTTTTTTTCATTTGTTTTTGTTTTCTTTTTTAAAACAACTATAAATTCAGTGCTAACATGTTATTTGAGAGGTGCCATCCCAGCGTGACGAAAGTGAAGGCAAAGAGAAATGAGGTGGGGAAGGATGGAAATGAACTCAAAGTGACGTGTTAAACCATGCTGGTCCCTGCCTCACGATGGCATATGTGTACACACACAGCAGCAACAGCAGCAGTAACAACCACAAACAAACAAACAAAAAAACCATAGCCAGTTGGTTGTTCAGCTGGTCTACCTGCTCAGCCATGCAGGATGCTTTGGGACAGACCCAACAGAAAAACCATGCCTTGGGACAGTTGGGAGGAAGAGGGAAGGAGATTTATTCTCCTAAGCCTACTCCTATGGGTCAAAGGTAAGCCAAACAGGGAGCGATCTTCCCTCTATTTATATTTGCCTTATTTGACCCTTTTGAAGGCCACTCAGGAGTCAGAGCTCATGCCTTAGGATGGGACATTTCATCTAAAGTCACAAATATGCAGAACGGAGTAAATATAGCAGGCCCGACCGAAACTTGCTATTCTTAAAAAGGCCTGTTTGCAGGCTTGATGTTTGGCTGGCATCTGGGAACTTAGATTTCAGAAAAGTTCCCACCATCCCCTAATACGAATGCCTCCCTGTGCCTAAATACTTTGAGCAAGTGATATTGCATATGCTGAACACCTGTTTTCTTTCTGGGAGTCTGGTACGTGCTAGCAGAGGATACCTGGACGGCCAGTCTCTGATAAAAACCCCCAGGCACTGAGTCTCAAATCAGCCTCCTGTAGACAACATTTCACTGTAATGTCACATCCCCCTGCTAGAGGAACTGAGTGTGTCCTGTGGGCCTTCTCTGGGAGAGGACTCTTGGAAGCTTCTTGGCCTGGTCTCCTCCAGACTTCACCTCATGTGCCTTTTCCCTTTGCTGACTGTGCGTTGTATCCATTTGCTGTAACAAACCATAGCCGTGAGTACAAGTGGATGTTGGCATCCGCAAACCACGAGTACAAGTGGAGGTGAGTCCTCATAGTGAGCCACTGAACCTGGGCTGGGCTTGGAGACCCAGCCTACATGGCTGGTTGGCCTCAGGTAGAAGAACTGAGCAGGTCTGGGGGAATTGGTTGGCCAAGGCAGTGGCTGAGGTGAGATAAGAGGATAAGGGTCTAGGAGACAGGGCGGCTGAGGAGGTACAAAGATGTGTCTGATAGATGTAGCAGAAGAGCCTGGAAGGAACTTGGTGGCTACCGGCTGTGCCAGCTGCTCAGTGAGCTCGTGTCTCTTTGTCTCAGTCTCATCATGGATAAAACGGTGACAAATATATTGCCCTGGCAGGATTGTAAGGATTGGTATAATGTATGACTCTCTTCCGTCCTCTTAACTTTCAGGAAAAGGCATCTTGACCCCTTATCTTTAGGCTGTATAATTTGGATGGACTTCATGGAGCGGGAGAGGGGGATGGAGGGAGTGAAGTTGCAGTGGTAAGTGAAGACTGTCCCCGTGTGTGGGGAGGAAGTCCCTCTTCCTACTTCACCAGTGTTGGGATGGAATGTTATGGGCAAGATGGTATCTGGCTCTCGTTGTGGTATCAGGTTTTGCTGGATATAGGGCTATTTCCAAGAGAGTTCTCTTGGAGCCCAGCAGACCATGAGACTTCCCAAATACCACTTCGTAGGTGATGGGATTCTTAGACTTGACTTGGGATCAGTCTGAGACCACACCAAACCAAACATGCTTAGGTCTCCATTTCCTGAAAGTGAGTATTAGAATTATTTGGCTGCAAGCAACCGATTTATTAACTAACTGAAACAAAAATGTGTTATTGGAAGGCTTCAGAGTGGCTTGCAAAGAGTTGTAGACCTCAGGTAGGGCAGACACCAGGGCAGTTTAGGGCACTTCAGCTGGTGGACTAATACTCTTGAGTGTGATCGTTGGATGGCAACTATTACCTCTCAGCTCCCCTGTTTGCCTGAGGCTCAGATTCCCTGCAGAGGGCGTGTACATGGCCTCCTTGGAATGCTTGGTCACCTTGGTTGTCAGGGGGAGAATTTCTGTGATTGACAGCTCAATAGAAGTACTTCCTGGGAGAGTGAATTCCTCAAAGTAAAGAGGATGGTAAGACATTGATACAGACCTGCTGTCCTGTGAACTTGAGTGGCCTCTGACTTCAGTTGCTTCCTTCCTATGGAACTCAAGTCACCAGATCTCAATTCTGTTTCTGGGACATCTGAAACTGAGTGCTATCAGGCTATGTGGAAGCTTTGTCAGATTTGGTCACTCTTGAGGTTACTCCATATCTTCCCAAAGTATCCAAAAACATTTTGGGAAGGCCCCTGTGGATGTTACTAATTTCTAGTTGCTACCTAAGGTGCACCTTTAAGAGACTCAATGACTGTCAACCTGAATCCTTTCAGCTTTCATGCCTTTCCAAGCCTTTGAAGAGGCCTTACCATCTGCTTAAAGTGCATTTCCTCTGCTACAAATGCCTACTTACCTTCAAGCTCCAATAACGTCACTTCAGTGAACCCCACCTTCCCTGAAGTCATGCAGTTAGTGACAGAAGGTCATGTAGGACCCAGGTCCCCTGGCTTCCACTTAGAGTCACTACAATAAAGTGGCTACTACTTAGGGCTTTGGAGTCAAAGAGTCCTGGTTTGGAGTCCCAGATCTGCATTCACAGCATTAGATAACCTGGGAATGTTGCTTACCATCCTGGAGACTTGGTTTTCTCTTTTTTAAAGAGGGTATTAACAGTCTTCTTCTCCTAAATTCTTGTAAAAATTAAATGATAATTCATATAAAGTAGTTTGCACACAGTAAGTGCTCAAGAATGTTAGCCATGATTGCATTGTGTTCCTGTTCCCAGAAGATTATGTAAATGAGTTAAATCATAAAGAGCTTTAAAATCCTCAGGGGCAAATGAGAGTAACCATAACGTGCAAAAACTGGAAAAAGCCCCAGGGAGGAGTCAGTATTGAGAAGTCTGCTTCTGTAAAAGTTGTAAACAAATCTTAAAATACTAATTAAGCAAGAGCATAACTCATTCTCCTACATAATGAAATATATGCGGTTGTTATTCATGGTTCAAAATAATAAATTCTAAATTAGTCACTCAGAGCATTATTAATAATGAAGCACAGTCTTCAAGTAGCTAAAATTGTATTTTTGACCCTTGTGAATTTAGTAATAAGAGAAAAATATCAAAATCAGACTCTTTCGAGATTAACATGGATCACTAAAATGGTGTGTTTTTGTGGGAAGATGATTGGATTTGGAATTGGAATGTCTGAGTTTGAGTCCCTGCTCTGTTGGTTGTTAGCTTTGTGATCTTGAGGGAAGACACAGGCTTTCTGAGTATTTTCTCAACCATAGAGTGAGAAAATGCTCACAGGACTGTGACTTTAGGTGACAGATAATCCATGTGAAAGGAACGTAACTATTGCAAATGCTTTCTAGATGGTAAAGTGCTGTTTTAGCCAAGCATATCCTTGTAAATACAAAGCATTCATTCATTCCTTTGTTCGTTCATTTCATTAATTAGCACCTATTGTTAGCCAAGCATCATACAGATTTCAATTAGAGTTGAAAAGGCAGTGGAAAATGTGATGTCCACTCTCAAGAAACCAGTAGTGTAGTTGAAAAGACTATATCCCCAACACAAAAGCAAATACATCCCTCTAAACTGTTCCTGTGTATAAATCCACAGAAATGCAAAGTAAGAGAAAGATCAGGGTTTAGTCAAGAAAAGCCCACCTTGAGAGAGGTCTTAGATTGCGTCCTGTACTACAAGTCAGGGGTGGAGAGGACAACTTACATGATTGAAGCAAAATGAATAATATTACCAAAACTCGGGTCCAGCTGCTCGCTGCTTGAAAGCCAATACTCAAGAGGTATGTGTTGGTAGGAAGGAAAGTTTGCTTTATTCCAGAGGCTAGCAACCATGGGGGAGGGTGGACTCATGTCCAGAGGCTAATTCCCCCCTGCCAGCCCTAGCCCCATCAGTGGTTAAGAGCTTTTAAAAGGGAGTTTCGGGGGGTGTATAGGCAGAAAGGAAGGGGCTACATGCAGAACTGCACAGTCAGCTCTGACAGTCATCTTGAAGTTAATCATGCTATGATCTGATCAGCATCATCCTGATTGTTTTAAGTACCGTTAATCTTCAATTCCAAGGTCAATTTTTTCCTATTACTTTGAGGCCAGTTCTCAGAATTGTGGCAGCTTATTCATGGCTACAACCTGGTCATCGTGTAGTTAATTTCTTCCACCTGTTGGGGATTTCAGTATCTATAAAATGGCTCAAAGGATATGGCTCAGAATATTATCTATAGGCTTCAAGAAGGAACTAGATGTCCTTGACTTTGTTTAATGACTAAACTATTATTATTTTGTTTGGCTTGACTATTTCCCATTGTTTCTGTATTTTCTTATTTTTCTGATTAAACTTGTTCTTTGACTAAAGTTTTTCTACAGACAAGAGGCAGGTGGAGGACATCAGGGTGGGGGGTCTGTCCTGGGAAAGCCCTGCACTGTTTCAGTAACACAGATGAGAAAACAATAAAGGCATGTTTGACGATGGTCAGTCAATAATCAATTAGTGGACGCATTTGTCTTGGGTATGGAATGAGTCTGGCACTGTCTGAAGTGCTGTGGGGGAATCAGGAGAAGGAACAGTCTTGACTTCCATCCCCTAGGAGTTTGCAGTCTACAAAGCACTAAGGGAAGTGAGGGAAAAAAACAAAACAAAACAGTAAAACACCTGAAAAATACAGAACATGAACAAGTTACATGTTGTTGAGTTGACCCGTAGGGTTTAGCCATCTCAAAAGTCTGGCTGATATTTTTATACAGCAGAAGACTGTACCTTTAAATCCACAGCTCAAAAAAACATTTCAGTTTGCCACGTTTCTGCTAAGCCATCCTGAAAAGAAATATTCAACGGCTTTCACCAGCCAGAGGCCCCAATATCCAATCTCTGTCTCAAATGATAAATGACATCTGTCAGTTGACAAAGCAAATGGCCTCACCCATTTGAGGACATGGTCCTGCTGTGCATAACACTCCTGTCGGACCAGCCAAGAGCACCTTGAGGTGTGAAAAAGCCTCTTTGTGCACGAACCATCCAGAGAGAGAGCGAGCGAGCCAGGAAACAAGCAGCCTTTGTGTCGCTTTGAGGGCAGTTCCCCATTAAGGGCTGAAACCCTGGTAGAAAAGAGCTGTCTGGGCAGGATGGGATTTCTCAGGTCAGGGCAGGGGGCTGGACTAGCTGGAGATGGCCTGGAACCTTGCTGATGGCCATGCACTTTGCCTGTTTTTCTGTAGGGGTCTCTGCTCTTTTTTCTAATATCCTCTGGATCGTATTGTCTTATTTAAGCAGATGTCAACGGGATGAGCAGGAGACAGAATCAAAGAGGAGAGCTTACATGGACTTTAGTAGCACAATTGATGGTGGTGAGTGTGGGATGGGGGAGCATAAGGATTTGGGCACTTGGGGCAGTGGGACACTTTTATTTTGTGTGGTTCTCTCTCTCGAGTTGCAGGGTGTTTAACACCCTGAGCCTCACTCACTGAATGATAGTGTTGCTCCCATTCTATGTGACCTCCACACATTTCCAGCTTCCACTTCCAGGGTTTGTGGGGAGCTTAGAAGAGCATGGAATGACGGATGCCTTCAGGGGACCTTGTTGTCCACTGGGTGCCAGGCTGTTTGGCTGTTCTCAAGGAGCCTGGGGCATGACAGGGTCTCTGCCTTTCTCAAAACTGGCCTCTGGGGATGAGGGTGAGGGTGGTGGACTACAGATCCGATTTGGGGTGCTCATTCTGCCTTCTGAGCTGGGTGTTTACTCCACGCAGAGCCCTTTGGAAGAATCCATTCACTTTCCAGAATGGGGGGCGGGGTACGGTGCACAGCTCAGGGTAGCTGAGAAAGGCAAGCAGTTAGATATACAGACATCACAGCAGTCTCCTCACTGCTGACAATTCTTCAGAAGGGCTTTCCAATTTGATCCAGTTGAAGTTGAGGGCCCTAAGGTCCAGCGGTCTCACCCTCTGTTCCGGTGTTTTCTCATGTGGGGTCCATCGATCATTTCCATTAGAGTGACCTGGGGTGTTTGTGGAAAATGCCAGTGCATGGCCCCAAGACTTCCTATGTCAGCGTCTCTGGATTTGGGGTTGAGAATTTGAACTTTCAAAAAACACCTTCTATGAGTCTTCTAGCTGAAGTTTGAGAGAAGTCAGGATCTGGCCAATGCTTGAATTCCCTCTATAGGAACCCTGATTAACACATGCCCAGCCTCTGAACATCTCTGGTGGAGGTGGGTGGTGGGAGGGAGGTCTCACTCCCTCTGGAGGCAGCCATCACCTCCCTGAATAGCTCCAGTGCTGGACAAGCTTTCCCCGGTGGGTAAAGTCTGGTCTCATTGATGACCCATTTGAGAGCCCCAAAGTCAAACTGGTGTGTGTTGGTGTGTGTGTGTGTTTGTGTGTGTGTGTAAACGCATTTCAAAGGGGCTTGAAAGGGTATACACTAAACTTAAATGTGGTTTCTTATGGGAAGGAGAGTAAAGTACAGGTACAAGGCCAAGTTGAATGGGGAACTTGGTATTCTCTATATATTGGTGTTGTGTTAATTTTTCTTTGGCAATGGGCATGTATTAGTCATGTAATTTAAAAAATAGAAGACAGAACTCCGCCAACACTGACATTCTTTATACTGAGTCAAATCTGCTTCCCTCTATATTTTCTTTAGTTCTAAGGGGGTCACATGGAGTCTTTCAGAATGTCTAGCTTCTTCCCCACCTGTTCAAAGTCTTTGAATGCCATTAGCTTGTTCTTTCTAGAAGAAATGGCCAGATGGTCCTGGTTCCTCAACCCTCACGCTGGGATCTGGTGCTGAATCTTCCTGGAAATTACCCTTCCTTACCCGATGTTCAGCTTGACTATATTCTGTGAAAACTATGTTCCATGCTCTGTACTGAGAGCAATACTCCAGGTGTGTTGTGACCAGAACAGAGAGGGAAGGACATTCATCTCCATCTTACCAGGATCTACCTTTCCATTAACACTGCTTAAGCCTTTTTGGCAGCCACATCACACTGATGACTCCTGTTGAGCAGAGAATCAGCTAAACCTTTGTCACACTGGTTGTTGCCAAGCCTTATCCCCACCACCCTGTACTGGTTTCAGCTGGTTTTCTGGATCCAAGTGGAGACCCTTAAACTAATTCCAGTTAAGCTTCATCTTGTTAGATTTGGCTCATCGATCCAGGAGGCTGAAGCTTCTTTTCTTTTTGGGTCTTGATTTTGTTCTCAGCAGAAACCTCTTTCTGCAAAGTGTGATTTTATTTGACTGCAGGGGCGGTGGGGAAATCACCAAAACCTCTTTATTTTGAACAGGAGACTCGCCTCCCAAATCCACCCAAGCTTGGCATTTTCTAATACCCTGAACAAATGGAAAACTTGCTGTCAGCTTGATTGGATAAGGCTCCACTTGAGGATCCGCTACCTGCCAGCTCCGAAGGCAGGTCCCCACAACATATGTCACCAGCTGGGAGGGAGCTTTGCAGACAGCAGCCCCCTTCCCAGACAGATGGGTGCCTCTCTGCCTCTGAAAGATCCCCTAGGAAGGCTCGACTGGGAGCATCTTCCCGAAATGGGATGACTGTGTATTGTGAATGGCTTTATTGCTCAGAGCATCTGGATGTGTTGTGATAAACAGCATGATAGATGGTTTTAATGCCTCTGGAATGGGTTGCCCAGAGAGTAGGGAGGGAACAGGGAACATTTACTTCCCTATTGCTTGGAACAGAGCAGGATTGCTCACAAAGACTCCACCTGAGCAGTTCCTCCTGCTCATCCTTGTGGCATTTCAGCACCATGGACTTAGAGACGGGAGATTTGCTGGAGGTAGTGAGCTGGCTGGATAGAGTGTTCATTTATGTGTGCAGCAGATGTTCTTTGAGGATAGATGAGGGTCACTGTGCTGGGCCTTGGGGATAAATGGCAAGAAAACCAGGCATGAGCCTTGCACTCACAAAGCTTTCAGCCTAATCAAAGAGACATATGTTAATAAAGTGATCCCTCAAATACAAGTATAATCCCGAATGGTAAATGCAACAATGAGAATACGCTATTATGATGGGGGTGTGTCTAATTCTAGTTTGGAAGGTCAGGGAAGGCTTCTCTGGAGAGGTGACACTTCAGCTGAAATCTGCAAGTTGAGTGGAAGGTAACTTGGCAATGAGGTGGAGGTGGAAGATGTAACATGAATATGCTAAGTATGTGCTAAGGTCCTGTGGCAGGTGGAAATTTAGCATGGTCAAGGATAGGAAAGATGGCCAGTGTGTCTGGGTGATGAGAACAAGGAGGGAACATATTGCAGAGTAGGGCTAGAAATGTTAATAAAGATTGTGTCATAATAAGAATATTGATTATAATATTAATTGATGTTTTTACTTAAGGTTTATTATGTTCCAGACACCATAGTAAGTGCCACATGTATTAATTTATTTACTGATCAATATATGAGCTAGGGACTCTTCTTACTTCCATTTTACCAAAGAGAAAACTGAGAAACAGAGCAGTCAGGTAACTTCTCCAAACTGGTAAGGGGCAGTGCTGTCCAGTGCTGTCCAGGGTCTTAGGGCTTTTTTAGGGATTTTGTTCTTTGTCTTAAGAACTAGGGGACAATTTTGGAGATTTTAAGCAGGGCAGAGATTTGATAAGATTTGTGATTGCTCTGGCTGCTGGGTGGAGAAAGGCTGGAGAGGAGCAGAAGGGGACAGGGGAGAACAAAGGACGCAGCTGCCATGGTGGTCCAGGTGAGAGATGCCAAGAGCTCAGACTAGCACTTGGCTGCGGTGATGGAAGAAATGGACTGACTGGAAAGAGAAAAGGTTTTTAAAGTAAATCGAGAAGTGTTAAGAGGTCAGAAAGAGGGTGAGGGACAGGAAGACATCAGGGATGACTCCCAGGTTTCTGTCAAACCCAAGTGGGTGGATGGGAAGACTATGAGTTCCCCTTTTGGTACCCTAAGTTTGATGAGCTTTTGAGAGAATCAAATAGACAACTGGACATGAACTTGTGGTGCTTAAGGAGAGGGCTGGACTCTGATTCTCGGAGTCTTTGGAGAATAGGTGGTGAATGAGGTGGCTGCCTTGCTGAGCGTAGAGAGGAAGAAACCAAGAGGACCTGGGACCAGCCCAGCCTTCATGAACTCCAATGTGTAATGACCAGATCGTTGAAGGAAGCCTATAAAAGTGACTGAGAAGGAAGTGGCCAGAGGATGGGAACCCGGAGAATGTGAAGGCACGGGGTCCAGGAGAGAAGCCATTTGTGGGAGGGGCAGTGTTACTAGTGCTGTTCGCTGCTGAGAGGTCAAACAATATGAAGAATGGAAATTGCCAAATAACATGAAGAATTCAGCAACATGGTGACTGTGTTCACTTCTGAGGGCCTCCATCACAGATTACCAAGAACTGGGTGGCTCAGCACAGCAGAAGTGAGTTATTTCACAGTTCTCGAGACCAGAAGTCTAAAGTCAAGGCCGCACTCTCTCTGAAGCCTGAAGGAGAGGGTCCTTCGTTGTCTTTTCCTAGTTTCTGACTGTTGTCAGGAGTCCTTGGCATTCCTTGGCTTGTAGACAGCTCACTCCAATCTCTGCCTCCATCTTAGCATGGACTTCTCCGTGGGCCTGTGTGTCTGTGTCCAAACTTCCTTCCTCTTGAAAGGACACTAGTCATATCAGGCAGGGCCAGCCTAATCGTGTGTGGCCTCCTCTTAACTTGATTGCATCTGCCCAGAACCTGTTTCTAAATAAGGTCACATCTGCATGGACTGGAGGTCAGAACTTGAACACATCTTTTGTGTGTGGTGGAGAGGGGTGGGGCACAATTCAGCCCACAACAGAGATCTTCAGTAACCTTGAGAACTGTTTTTGTGGCAAGATAAGGGGAGATGACTGGAATGTGTTGAGAAGGGACTGAGAGGTGGGAAATTAGAGCTAGCACAGGAAAAGATAACTCCTAAGAGATCTGGCTGACTGGGGCACTAGAGTGCAAGACCAGGGTCAGAAATCCCGCATCTGAGCACCAGATCCACTGAGACCGGTGTGACCGTGGGGAAACCACTCACCTCCTTGAGCTCCAGTTTCTCACTTGGGGAATGATCGTGCCCTTGCATCCCACCTCGAGAGTGACTTGGAGCTCTCGTTAAGGCACAGGAAGACTCTAGACTCGGAAAGCAGTAAGAGATGCAGGCTGCTATGCTCACGTGGTTTTACGGAAGGCTCCTACCCAGGCTTGGATATATGTGTCTGGAGGCAGGGGTCCCTGGAGGAACATCGGGACTTCGAAGCTTCCTTCCCGAGCCTGCTGACCCCAGACAGCGCGGAGACCCTCCTGCTGAGCAGGCTGGCTTTCCCTGGGGCGCTCTGAACACCCGGGGTGCTGGACGACCTTTGTGGGATGGTTTGGTGGCAAGGTGTGCCTCTATCCTTGCCCAGAAGAGGGGCTGCATCAGTCCAGGGCCTTAGAGCTCAATCTTAGAATCTCTGAGACTGGCAGAGAAGTTGGAGCGGAGAGTCCTTGGTTCTTGGGGACCAGTCTTGGGGACCAGGGGCCTGAGGACTGTCCCTGCTGAGGTCTCTGGTCCTGCATCTGTTGCCCAGGGGGGAGGCCTCTGGCAAGCCAAGTTCCAAGACTTTCTGTGGGTGGACAGAGAGGGGGACTCTTTGCCATGGGGGTTGAGGAAACCGGTCAGGGAACAACAGCTGATTGTAGAGATGGCAGCTGAACAAGCCAAGGGCAGGGGGATCTACTGGAGACTCCCCTGGAAGGTGGGGCATGGCAGTGGGGCCCCTCGGCAGCAGGTGGCAGCAGGGAGCGGGGCAGGCAAACAGCTGGGGCAGTCTCCGCAAGGAAGGGCACACCGTCCTCCCAAGAGGAGGAGCTGGTTGGCTACAGGGGCTCATTTGCTCGCAGTGATTAATCTACTCTTTGCTGGGTTTGTCAGGTGTCAGGGCCCCAGGCATGTGGCTGGGCGGCTAGGGAGGTGCCAAGGCTGAGAGGCTGCAGCAAGGAGGCTGGACAGCAGGAACTCTGCGTGGGGCCCCTGGCCTGGTTGGGATAAGCAGGTGCCAAGCAGGGTGTCTTAACTGGAGGGAAAACTCTCATGACAGCAGCCCTTAGGAGCCCATGAATCACGAGAAATCCCTTTAAAATGCAGATTCAGATACAGTAGATCTGGGGTAGGGCAAGGGACTCTGCATTTCTAAAAGGTGATGCCGATGCTGCTGTCCCACAGGGGGCACTTTGGGTGGCAAGATGAGGGAGTGGTTGGGGGTAGGGTGTCACTGTCAGCATTCAGGGGACTCTCACGGCGTTGAACCGACAGCAGGAGCTGCAGCCTCAGCCGGGAGCTGGGAGCCTGCAAGCTGTTGGCAGTGACGGCTGTCCACACAATCTGCTCTTGCCCTCTCTAGCCCAGCTTCCTCTGCAAGCCTTGGTAACTCAGCTTGCCCCTTGGCTGTCATTACCGCGGCAAGGACTCCGACCCCAGCCTTCCGGCTCCGGCTCCTAACACTGTCCGGCTGTAGGGCTATAGGTTTCTGGTCTCTTACGGCAGCCCTTTTCTCTCTCAAGGTTCTGATTGGCTCAGCTGGTCAGGTGTCCACCCCTGGTCCAAGCAGCTGTTTGGAGGGGCCAAGAAGCTGGGCTGCTCCGGCTCGCATTCAGACGAGGCTGTGGGACACCACCCGACAGGGAGACTCTCGAGAGGTAGATGCAGCCCAGATGAACTGTTTTAAGCATGCATGATCAGAAACTCTTGGGAACAACAACAACAAAAAGACAATCAGAATTTCAACATGTATTTTGGCTACTTTCCATAATGCAAATTTACTTGGAATTATTTCTAGAACTAGAGGGGTGGGCACCAAAATCTTTTTTTTTTTTTTTTGCTTGAAACCCCGAAAGAAGCAAGGGCTTGGCATGAGCCCCAAGTGTGCTTCAAAGAGATGAATGAGGAGGCAAGGGAGGAGCAGGCGGGGATGGGGCTGTTTGTCTGTTGCTTGCCATTCCCCAGGTCAACCTGACCGAGGAGGAGCCGCTGTAGCAGCCAAGATGCCCAGGAACAGTGACCCGCCACTGGATCCCAGGTGCAGGAGGAGGGTAGAAATTCCAGGGACAACAGTTAGGTCTGGACATGGGCAAGGGTCTAACAGCTTGGACTGTTGGACCTAGAAACATGCAGGTGAGGGAACAAGACCCAGAGAGACTCTGACTCACTCAAGGTTAAACTCCCAGTGGGTGGCTGAGCGAGCCAAGGATGCCTGTGTCCTGACACCCAGCCCCGAGCTTTTCTGAAAATCAGGGGACTCTTAAGGATACACAATACTTTCAAGCCTTTTGTTCCCACAGAAGCAAGTTCACAGAGCAGTTGTGGAGAAGGGCAAACGGGCCCGAGGGGGCGGAGCTGGCTGCTGCAGGAGCTCGTTGCCAGCAATTATTAATGCATTCCTGCTGGCGCTGTCTTGGGGACCTCCCGCGCACAATAACATCGGAAGTGTTGGCAGCTGCGGAGGGACAAGCCCTGTTCCCTCGCGGACGGAGGAGGGTGCGACTCCTCGCAAGGTTGCTGTCATCCCGGCTCCCATCCCAGCGCCCACCCTCGCGAGGGATGATGAGCGCTTGTGGACCTGGGGACGCAGTGTTCCCGGGGACGGTGGCGGATCTTGGAGAAGGGACAGAAGCTGGGCCAAGAGACTGGAACTTATGCAAATCAGGCCTGAAGATGGTTCAAGGAGAGGCAGCCTCTGCCTTATGCCACCCCTGCCTTATGCCACCCCCTTCAGTGTCCCCTAGGGCCAGACATCTCCGGAAGAGGGAAGGTGAAATCCTCAAGAGGAACATAATCTTTTGTTCTCAGGGCTAAGCTGGTTCAGGAAGGCGTGTGCATGCTCAAGGCTGGGAGCCCTTCTTTTCTCCTGAACCTTTTCTTGCTAAAATAGCCCGCATGTCAAAATGCCTGTGGGGCAGAGAGGTTTAGCAGAAAGAAAACTGGGTGGTTCAGGAAGCAGGAAAACTGGGTTAATGGTTGCATTAGGCCTGGGAGCAGCTAAGCATTACTTCTGGGGTCTGAAAGTCTCCAGAACTTTCTTTCTTTTTTTTAATTTAAAAGCCAGGTCACTGGGGTCTGCTGTGTACTGTTGGGCAGGCTGTGCACTGCACAGTTCCAAGGGCTGCCCTGCTCATTGTCAATATGTAGTTCCCCGCACTCCCTTGATTCCCTGAGCATAACTGACTGTCACAGAGGGAATCAATCTAACAAACACGGTGCTGAAGAAAACAGAATAATAGAAGCAGATTCTCCCAGATCTTGGAGGGACCTCGGTCACGTAGGTCAGAGATTACAAACCCTGTGCCAGAGGATTTTGGTTTATGTCTTAAATTCAAATGTGAAGGCCTTTCATTTTCCGTGTCTCTCCAGCCCCACCACTCTCTATCACACAGCTGCCTGCTGAAATGAGTTATGTTACCTGTCTACCTTGAGCAGGTGTGTCTAAGTTTAGGAGTCCCCAGTCAGTCCTGTCACTTGAAAGATTAGGAAATTGAGGTTCAAAGCAGTGACCTGATGTGCTATACTTTGTTCCTGTGATCACTCCCTGAGGAATATTTGCTTTTTCTAGGATGGTTGCTGGGGAGGAAACTCCGAGGAACACATCTCGCATGGGGAGGAATGGCCCAGCATCACCATTTGTTTGCTGGCTGGATTCCCTAAGCCATCTGTCTTCATCTTTCCCAACTGTAGAATGAGGGTGTTGGATTACTTGACCTCACATATTCCTTTCAGCTCCTTCATCCTCTGATTTTCTCCCCAGAGAAGTTGGGAAGATTCCACAGGCAGAGATGAATGGTTAGAATCTTCTGGGGTCTCTCGGGGGTTCACAGTCCAGCAAAGTGTATCCACCATGAAAAATGATCAAAGCACATTAAATCAGTTGTCTGGTAGTTCATAACTGAGAGATGGATTGGATGGCTGTATGTACCCCCTAAGGGGTTAAGGTGGCCTGAAAATTTGCATTGACCCTTTAGGAGTTCTTAAATTAAACCAGTGCTGGCTTCTCATTTTGGTTCTGTTATCAGCATGTGATCATATGATTTGTAGAGAGGTGTCTGTTGCCCTGAAGTCTGCATTATAGGTGTGTAATGAAGAGTTTGGCTGGCCTCTAGCCCTGGTTCCTGGATGTAATCTCTAAACTGTTGGAGTTTCCCTAGAGATAGGAGGGTCGTTTCTGCTCATGGTCGACCCCTTGGACCACACATGGGAGTTTTTGGTAATGAAGCAACTCAGGGTGTGGGCTGACCATGGCGGGAAGACCCAACCACTTGATTAGAAGGTTGGGGCTTGGAGCCAGTGATATCAGCCCAGCCTCTGGGAAGAGGAGGCACTGGAGGTGGAGTTCAATCACATGACAATGACTCAGTTAATCAGTGCCTGCATAATGAAACCCCCGTGCAACCTCTGGGTACTGAAGCTTGGGTGAACTGCCCTGATTGGTGATACTTCTATGTATTGACACACATCGATGTACTGGAAGGGTGACAGTTCCTGAGGATGATGGAAGCTTCAAGTTTGGGATTCTCCCTAACCTCAAAGTAGGGGTCTCTCCCTTTGATTGGTTCTGATTCGTATCCTTTTACTATAATAAAACTTTAATGCTAAGTGCAGCACTTTTCCTGAGTTCTGTGAGTCATTCTAGTAAATTATCAGAGTGGAGAGAGTAGTGGGAACTCCCAAATTTGTAACCAGCTGCTCAGAAGTGAGAGGAGCCTGGGGACTTCTGAGCCTGTGGCCAGTGTCTGATATAAGGGCAGAGGGCTGTGCCTTTAACCTGTGATGTCTGGCCTGACTCTGGGTAGTAGGAAAAAGAAAAGGTATGAAGCAAGAGGTTATGTGGAGAAGGGCTGGTAGGTGGAGAGAAGAAATTCCAAGAAAATTCCAGGACTGGTCCTTTCACGTACTCAGGTATGCTTTCCCACATGTGTATGGGAACCTCTTTCTGCTTTCTGCAGCCTCCTGGGTCCCAGTTCTCAATTTTGGAAGAAGCCACTGGATTCTTCAAGGAATCCCACTCATGATCTAATTAACCTTCAGGGTAACAACCCTCAGGGTGAACAAAATATCAATCTAGATTGTGGACCTTGGATCAGACTGCATGGGTTCAAATCCTGGCACCACCATTAACCAGCTGTGTCGCTCTGGGCAAGGAAAATTGCATAAGCTCTCTGTATTTTTTCTCATCTGGAGGTTGAGGATAACAACAACTCTATCTCATTAGCTGAATGAATAATTACATATAAAACACACAAAAGTTGCACAAAACATGGGGAGGCTTCCATTAATGACAGGACTCCCCATTCAGCTCTACTGATAGAGAAGGCATTAGGTCCTGCCAAGTGCATGGGCTTTGGAGTTAGACAGGCCTGGGTTCCAAGTCCTGCCTCGGCCACCACCCTGCTGCACGACTTTGGCCAAGCTTAGCTTCTTAATGCCCAATTCTCTCCTCAGCAAAATGGAGACACTGAGATTCATAGTATTACAACGTCCCAAGGCGTAGAAGTGACGTATCCTAAGTCCCCGCCTCATGGCAAGTGCTCAGTGAATGGTAGCTGTGATCGCTAGCGCTGCTGGTAGGTGCCTGCCAATGGTTCGTGGAGTCAGGGGATGAGGAAGTCTTGCAAGGAGGGTGATGTAAGTTCAGTCGTGCTATTGGAGCCCCTGGACCTGAAAAAAGTCAGGCCGTAGGGATACATAAAGTGAGCTAAAAGTGAGGACTGTGGGCTAAAGGTGAGGTTAGCTTGCTACGGGATTGGAGGAAGGAAGGGAGAGGCCTGGTGTCTCTAGGAGATGCTCCCGCGGAGCCCCTTGGGGGAAAGCACCGGCAGCTCAGGGTTTGTCACCAGGGTGGAGAAATCCATTGCTCTTCTCCACAAAGAGCTTTGTTATTTACATGTCACAATGTTTGTTTATTGAGTAGGTATTTGACAGACGTACACTCAGCAGAGCACATCAGCGGGGATGGTGTTTTACCAGCAAATAAATTAGAATCACAGAGTTAGCTAAGGCATAAATAAGTACACGGCATAAATATGTCATTCGGCCTTTATGAATTCATTCATGTATAGGAATCCTTAAAGCATCTCTATCAAACCTTTAAATGAAAAGTTCTTTTTACATCAGGCCTGTATTTTAACTGCAGGCAGCAATAATTCTGGCACATCCTGCAGGAGCCGTGGCAGGCCAACCTCGTGAACTGTTTTCGAAAGCCCTGGGGACCGCAGAGCACACCCAGCCCTACCTGACCCAGGGAGCCATGTCCGACCTTCTGTTCCTTCCTGCCCGGTGCTGCTTCTTTCTCCTCCTGCTAGAGCGGAGGGTTGGAAGGAACAGGCAGGCGGGTGAGGTGGGGGAGGAGGGCCCGATAAGACCTTGGGGCTCAGCCAAGGCACACGAGGGGAATGAGGTGCTGGGATCACTGGAGCCCCCAGAAGGCCAAGGCTAACACTTCCAAAGGGCTGTTGACTGACACTTCAATCCCCTACTCCCTGCTGAGAAAGCTTTTGTTCTGAGGCTCCTGGTTGAAAGGACAGTCGCCCCCTCCCACTGCCTTTTGCCTATTTTTTCCCCCTTGTGGGGAATAAAGGAGGAAAAAGAGGCTAAGAAAGCAAAGAAAGAAACTGTCACAGCTCCCATTCCTTCGCTGTCAATCATTTGTGGGGAGAGGTGAAGAGGTGAGTAGGGTGGGGAAACCAGGATGGGTAGCAGGAGGTCCCAAGCTGCTTGATGAAGGGCTGAAAAGTTTCCATTTCTATTCAAATATTATTAATGCGATGGGAAAGAACCATTTCACAAGCTTTCTTATAAATAATTTGTACCCTGAATGCGGCTTTGTGTGCCATGTGTCTTTTCTCGTTCTGCTTAACCCCATTTGTACCACACACATCTCTAATTATGTATCTTGTCACTGGCAACCTAAGGAGCCTAGGATTATTGTTTTTCCCTTGACCAATTTAAAATGCTTGTGTGAGAGCTTCACAAGCTATGCCGGGAACTTCGGCAATCCCTACAGTAAATGCTGGTCTCTGATGTAGGTCTTCAAAAGAACTCATTTTAAAGGTTTCAGGGTGGAAGATTCAGCTTTGCTATTTTGATTGGACGTTCTTAGGATTCATACCTTTCCACCACCTTTTTTTTTTTTTTTCACTTCCAGATAACATAAGAGAATTTGAAGGCTCCCAGGAAAAGAAACCAACTCCAATCAATTTCTATTACCCAACTCCTTTCTTTCATGTGTAAGAAACAGAAAGAAAGCAAAATGTCTTTCAGTAATTACCAGCGTTCGCCTGGAAACCAGGGCTTTCTGAGTGAGGCGGGGCAGAGGACTGAGGCAAAGAAAACTTGATCTTGATGTCATCAAACCTAGTCATTATTGCACCCTTCCCCATCAGAGTGGGAGTTCTTTTCTCAGTGGAATGATCGTACCCATGTCACTTTTGATGCTGGGTGAGTCCAATACTTTTTCATCTCTTATGTTTACAGGAACATGTGCTATTTACATAATCTTTAAGAGACCTTTTGGATCATTGAGTGGGGAAATTTTAGAATGAAATTCCACTTTAGAAATCATCTTCACCTCTTCAAATTTTGGAAGAGGAAGCTGAATATGGAGAGAAACATGTTATCTAGGGACATATGTTGAATTAGTTGTGGGAAGGGATTAAGCTCAACAAAGAACATACCAGAGCCCAGTAAACTGCTGTAAACACTGAGCAAGTGGGAAATACTGATTATCTCACCATCCTCCATTATTTTAATTCATCAGTAAATGCATTTGTGTAGCTGCCCTGGGTTTATAGAGAATTGTCACTGGTGGGTGTCTGGATGTGGGTGTTCAGAGGAAAAAATGACAGGTGCAGCCGTATCATTTCCAGAAGAGAAAAAGAAAAATGAAGAAGATGGCGATTTTTGTTGTTCCTGTTTTCTGGTGGGAAAACCAGGGGTTGAACTCCCTTTTTCAGACATTCTATGGCATGTGATAACTGACTGTGGGCTTCCTACTGGGACTCAGTGACTCCAGGTTAGCCTGATGTGCCAACAAAGATAAAAGTATTTGCAATGCACTGTGGTTTCCATTTCAACCTCATATAACCAGGAGCAGCTAGAATCCAGGGCTCACCTGGGTGTTACAGTCAGAAGAGGGTGGGAGCAGGTAGTCTGGCACGAGGAAGAAGGTCTTACTGAGAAGAGAAGGAGGTGGCCGAGAAGGGAGGATTGCCTGTATGGTCACAGTCCTCTAGTGGGTGCAGGCCGTGGCTGGTGTGTGGGGAGGGAGGCTAGTTTGTGCTGTTTGCTGGGTGGTGCACCCTAGTGTGGAGTCAGCTTGCCAAGCAGGGCCTGGGGAGTGGCGTGCTCTCTAATTTGCATACGAGTCCCCGATAGGCTAGAGGAGGCCCTGCTGCTGCATCATCCTGGCCAAGTGATGAAGGATGAGGGCTAGAGGGAGGGCAGTGGTGGTGTCTGGTCCAGGAAGAGATTTCTGAGTGAGCATTTCATGTATTCCCAACACAACAGCTCTGGGTTTGGCTGCCCAAGCTCGCATCTCTCCTAGGACCCTCTCAGACCTCTAAGGTTTCACACTCTGGGCCTCAAAGGAGAGGGCTGAAGCATTCAGGACATTTCAACAGGGTCTGCTGCACTCTGTGTGTGTGTGTGTGTGTGTGTGTGTGTGTTTTGAGTGACAGCTCCTGGCTTGAGAGAGAAAGATGGTTTTCAATTCAAATTCCTGCCTGGGGTGATAGGGTGTTTAATTTTTGGAGGTGGGGGTGGCCGTGCCACCAACATTTACAAATTGCCACGGATGCAATTCTAGTGTAAACCATTGAGCACTGGAGGAGTTTCTCTGGCCACTAGACTGATCCGGTGACCTCAGAGAGCGTTGTGATGTGGAGAGTGAATTGTGAAGCAAGACTCAGACAAAAGTTGCTGAGGCTGGTCCTGCAGATGCACACAGCTCGGTGGAGGGGTGCGAAGAGATCAAAAGGGCAGAGCCGAGCTGCAGTCCTTTCCAGCTTGCAGGCATGGCCCCTCTTAAATCATCATTGAAAAGTCATTAGAGAGCTGGCAGAAGAGCAGGGTGCAGATTGCCAAGACAGGACACAAAACCCCATTTTCTCCCCACAATACCTGTAATGAAGTGGAAGGGCTGGGGTGGAGCTGAGAAACAGATTTCCTGCCCTAACCAAAGTCTCTTTTCAGCCTGGTTGGCCACAGTTTTCCAATGTGTTAGAATTTAAATTCACGCGTTTGTTAACCATTCTTCAGTGTAATGAAACGTTTTTATCCGTCTGACCTCAACCTTTGCCATATGCTGCTGCAAACTGTTGAGCCCAAGCCAGACAGTGGGAGGGAGGCAGGGGGTGGGCGAGAGTGGGCGGCACATTCAGACCTGTCCCTCAATGGGATGCGGTGACTGGAGTCCTGTCCCTGACTCTAGCGAGGCCTTTCCCACAAAGGCCTTTAAAAGGGAAAAACGCCCTTGCGTGAACCTGTGTCCTTTGCAGTTGCTAAGTCCTGCATCATGATTTGTGCTAATTTTCACATTTTCACTGGAAAAGTTAAAGGAATCTGTGGGTCACTGGCAGCAGATGGTAGACTTTTAACCTGACCATTTTACAGGACCAGAGGTCTTGGTGTGTGAGTTCCCCAAGGAGGGGGACCACTGCTAACTCGGGGTGCAGGACAGCTCCTTCCACTCCCTGGGGCTTAGTGCATATTAACCTTCCAGAACAAGAAGAACAAGCATTGCAAGGCAGGAGCCGGCTCTGCCTGTTGTGAGGAGTGGGGAGAGGACTCAGGGAGGGGGTGAGGATCTCAAAAGTCAACCCAGGCTTATCATCCTGATACAGGACAAATTCAGATATGGAAAGTAAATATTTCCCTGAGCCTGAACCACCAATGAAGAAAGAGAGATAATAATTCATTAATTGATAAGGTGAGGCCAGGGATGGAGTGGTTTTAGATGATCTCTAAGTCTTATTGATTTATTATTACAAGGTCACTGGGACAACTAGGAGAGAAACTTAGGCTAATGCTGGTGTGCAAGACACACCCAGCAAAGCCTTAGAGTCACAGGCCATTATATCCTCTTCCCTACCTAGGCAGGAGCACATGCTGACATAGGCAGATTTTATCTTATTCCTAGTGATTTCCCATGGGAGACAGACATCTAGACCCATCACCAACTTAGGCTTCTCCATTATCTTTCTCCCCTAGGATTTATTATCCTGACTTTGCTTATCTGTAGGGCAATGCCACCACCTCGTTTACTGGTGGGTGAGGTTTTAGAGTAACCGAACTTCAGAGATGACTCCTAGTCTTAAGATTGCAGGTCTCTGTGGCCACTCATTCATGAATATGTACAGACTGGGGTCTAACTAGGCGACAAGGGGCTGATGAACAGCCATGATGAAAATAAAGGGCCCTTGACTTCACACTCAGGTGATACCCCCTGACTTCCTATGGTTTGATCAAAGAATCATCTTTTTTTCTATAGCACAGAATATCTTGTGGTCTACTATGACCACATGTGCATCTTTTCTCATCCACCACGTATATACTGCATACCTACTGGGTAAACGACAGTGATTTCTGGAACATCTAGTTCTCTGTTGTACCGTGCTGTGCCCATAATGTTCAGATAAAACATCTATTATCTCTTGCTCTCTGAAGACTGACAGTTTGGGGAAGAAGCTCCCTACATGGACAGTAGAGCTCAGGACTCCCCAGAAGCTCATTCGTCAGTTCAAACTCGCTGAAAAAACTATTCTT
Source organism: Camelus bactrianus (assembly GCF_048773025.1). Taxonomy (NCBI): domain Eukaryota; kingdom Metazoa; phylum Chordata; class Mammalia; order Artiodactyla; family Camelidae; genus Camelus; species Camelus bactrianus. The sequence continues at coordinate 21,649,640 of NC_133552.1, forward strand.
TAAAAAAAATCTTTTATCTCATTTTATTTGAATATCTTAGAATAAATATAATAGAGTAGTACAAAAATATTGAGAACTATTATGTAGCTTTCTTTTAAAATTTTTTTCATTTTTATTTTATTTTTTATTGAAATGTAGTCGATTTACAATATTACTCTCATGTATACAGCAAAGGGATTCAGTTATACATATACATACATATATATATTTTTTCATATTCTTTTCCATTACAGCTCATTACAAGAAATTGCATATAGTTCCCTGTGTTATACAGTAGGTCCTTGTTGTTTATCTATTTTACATATAGCAGTGTGTTTCTACTTATCCCAAACTCCTAATCTATACCCCATCCTGCCATCGCCGCCCCCGCCACCAACCCACAGTGTGGAAATATTGTTCTTTTTCTTTCTTTCCCCCAGTGTGTTCCTTCACTCTGCCTTGACTGAAGTGAACACAGCTCTCATGGCTCCCAATTTGGAATCTAACTTCTTTTGTGGGACCCTCATTAGCTCCCAGCAGGAACGTTGCCTGTAGCTTTTTTTTTTTTTCTTCTCCTCAGTGCTCTGCAAACCTCCTTTCCCCTTAACTGATCAATTTCCTGTTCAGAAATAGACATAATCAGATCTATCGCTTGGTAGCCTCTCCGAGAAAGCACTCGCTCCGTCTGCTTAGACAGGCATTCAGCTCCACACCCCTCCAGGGTTGCTTTCCTTTTTTGAGAAAAATTAAATGCCTAAGTAAGAGGGTGTTAAAACAAAGTTGTATTACTTCTTGGCATTTAATTGAGAGACTTGCTAATGTGTCCTTTGAACTCTTGGTTTCCCCTTTCCCTGAGGAATTGCTGTGACTTTGCTTTAATGGCAGCATAAAAATCTCAGTTTGACTCCCGGGTGGCACTATTTGGGCTTTAAGAATGCAAATTGTTGTTTTTATGGCATTCATCGGTCTAGTGATTCTGACAGCCACCACATCCAAGTAACTGACTGTTCAGAGCAAGTTTCTAATTCGGAAGGTTTCTTAGCTCTTGGGATCTGGTTGGCATTGATAACTCCCATCCTTTCATAAGCTGATCTGGAAGTCGATACAGGCGGTCCCTGACGGATGATGGTGTGACTTATGCTTTTTCAGCTTTATGACCGTGCGAAAACGATACGTGTTCAGCAGAAGCCATGCTTTGAATTTTGAATTTTGGTCTTTTCCTGGGCTGGTGAAATGCAGCTCAATCCTCTCCTTTGATGCTGGGCAGGGAGGCAGCTCCCAGTCAGCTCTGTGATCTCATGGCTAAACGACCAATACAACCGTTCTGGACCCAGAAAAATACTCTGTATTTCACTTTCAGTACAATATTCAATAAATTACATGAAATAGTCAACACTTTATTATAACATAGGCTTTGTGTTAGATTTTGCCCAACTCAGGCGAATGTAAGTGTCCTGAGCACATCTAAGGTAGCTCGGCTAAGGTATGATGTTTGGTAGTTTATGTGTATTCAGTGCATTTCTGACTTAATGATGTTTTCAACTTATGATGGGTTTGTCAGGATGTGACCTCATTGTAAGTTAAGGATGATTTGTGCTTCAAAAAAAATGGGTAAGAGTGGAGACTACTCTCCCTGATAATGAGTCACTGTGATGGGAATCAGGTGGCTTCGGGACCAGACGGACCTGGGTGTGACTCCACTCCTCTCCTGACTCAGCTTTGAGGGGAGACCCAGCAACTCCCCAGCCTGAAGTTTTATATTTGCAAAATCTAAGCAGTAGATATAAACCTCAGGTCATAACTTGGTTGGACAAAAAGATAAATTTCAAGATTTTCCAATAACAACTTCCTACTATAACTATTATAAGACTACATACTATTATCTAGTCCTTATAGCTAAGACTTTTATAGAGAATGGGGTCAACTACTGTAAGACTCCATTCTGTTGAGATGGCAGTAACTTAATCATAGTCAAATTAGGCACCCTCTTCACTTTTCCTTCCTTCTTGTAGGGTCAGATCTTTGAGGAAAGCCCCTTGTGCCCTGGCCATCATCTGTCACCCAAATCTAACACAGTATTCTTTGCCCCATAGTCATCCATCAACCTCAAGCTGCCGTGAGTGACCGTTGGTCCTCTCCACGAAGATCTATCAGGTCCTGTGTTTCTCTCTCACTTTTGTGTTATGTGTGAGACTCCTGCAGTCATTTCGTTGCTTCTGGGCAACAGTAGGGCATAAAAATCTCTGTCGCCGAAGTACCCATGCCTCGAATCATACATTTCTCTCTGGAAGCCTTACCATCTCCCCAGGGCTCTGCTGGTCAGTAGGTGCAGGACCCCCTCTCTCGGACTCAGTAAAATCCACCGTCATCCCTCTGTCCTCCCTCTCCCCAGTCAGAAAGCAGCTTTTTCTACTCTCCAGGGAGAGCTCTGCTCTTAAACTTCTCTCCCCTCCAACAGTTAACCTATGCCCAAGGTCCTTTGGAGTCTTGTAAGAACATGAATTTTGAGGATGGAATGCCAGAATATTCGCTCTTTTCTTTTACTCCACCTCCTACCCTGTCTTATCTGCCCCCTAATGTGATAACGATTGACTGGTCCAGCTGCTTGGATTGAGAGTGCTGAAGAGGTGAAAAAAGCCAGCTATCCAGGGAAAAACAGAAAACCAATTAATGATTCCAAATATTCTCCTGCCATGGGGGTAATAGCATCCTACAGCATCCTTGGAGAGTTCAGGTGTGAATGTGAAATGTTCAGCACTGATATTCTGGCCCAATCTTGGTCCTCTCTACTTCCCCTCATGGTCATGGGATGTGAGGGAGGAAGGCTGAGGGAGGTGCCCCTTTCGCTAAACTTGTTTCTCCTTTTGAGTTCCCTATCCCCCTCTGTGTTCTTTCTTTACTCATTGGTTCATGTCGAAATTAAGGCGTTATCTTGAACACCTCTCTTTCCCCCCTCTTTTCCTAATCAATTCTTCAAATTCGATCAATTGCCAACTCTTGATTATTCTGTCTTCAGTTCCCCTCCCTCCCTCTCTGTCTCTGTCTCTGTATGTCTCTCTCTCTTGTTCTGGCTTCTCCCATCTATTCACTGAACCCTAGTCTCCCTGCTGAATCCTAGTATCCACTCTTGCTCACGTTTAGTTCTTTCCCCACAAGTAGCCAGAAGGTTCTCTTTCTCCCCTTCCACTGTGTGCTCTCACTCAGCTTTAAAGTCTTCTCAAGCACTTACACTGAAAACCTCCTGGACTCAAGCAACCCATTCCCGTGATTCCATTCTCCTTCAAGCTAGTACCCTGACTCTCTGGTCTGCCCTCGGTTTCAGCTTCCTGAATCGCCCTTCATTGTTTAGTCCCCTGCAATATGATTTCCATTTTCACTGCTGGACAATCTTCTCTTAAATATCACTCCTACAATCTCCATATCCAATTAGCCTTTTCATCTGGGTGTCCTGCAGATACTTCCCCGCACACACTCTGTGCTCTCAAATGTTCAACAGTTAATTTTAAATTGCCCTCTTGTAATTTACCCAGAAAGTCTCTTCTAATGGTTGTAATTTACAGGGATCTACATAGCTGCCTGGGCTGGAGTCCATGGAACTCATATTTCTACTTTTTTAATCATTCCCAGTATAGTTGGTTACCAGGTTTTATGGCTTCTGTCTCTGGAATAAACCTTTCTCAGTTTTCTCTCCTTTTTTTATTTTAAAATTTTATTTATTTATTTTTAATAGAAATATAGTTGATTTATAATGTGTTAGTTTTTGGTGTACAGCATAGTGATTCAGTTATACATTTGTGTATATATATATATATTTTCATTAGGTATTACAAAGTATTGAATATAGTTCCCTGAGCTATACAGTAGAACCTTGTTTATCTATTTTTATATATAGCAGTTTGTATCTGCTAATCCCAAACTCATAATTTATCCCTCCCCTCCCTTTTGTAACCATAGTTTGTTCTCTATGTTTGTGAATCTATTTCTGCTTTGTAAATAAGTTTATCTGTATCTTTTTTTTTTTTTTTTTTTTTTTAGTTTCCACATATGAGTGATATCCTAGGATATTTGTCTTTCTTTGTCTGATTTACTTCACTTAGTATGATCATCTCTAGTTCCATCCAGGTTGCTGCAAATGGCATTCTTTCTTTTTTTTTTTTTTAATGGCTGAGTAGTTCAGTTTTCTCTTCTTTACCTTACTGCTTCCCTGTTCCTACTTCAGATTAGGCTTGTATCATTTCTCACTTGAATCAGTAGCATTTTTTCAGGTCAAATGGGGTTACAACATTTTGCATGTTATATATATGTATATATACACTAAATTAGCCTCAAGGATTGTGCCAACTTTAACTCCTGTCAGTAAGGGATAAATTGTTAATTTTAAAGAATCCTTGCCCAGACTTACTGTTGTCTTGTAAAACAACTTTGGCAATTCAATAGGTTAAAATGCCATTTCTGTGTTTTAATTGCTTTACTAAGAAAGTTGAACATTAAAAAAAAAAAAAATCCCCCAGAGGTTTTGAAATCTCAAAGCTGGATCTAAATCTCCTGCTTAGAATTCTTCAGTGCTTCCCATTGCCAGAGGGATAAAATCTAAAATCCTTGGCATGACATTTAATGCTTTTCACTATCTGCCCCCCACTATATTTCGCCCAATTTTATTTTCCATTATCTTTGTACCACATACTGAGCCAAAGGGAGTATAGAAGGAGGGTTAGAATGGTAATTCCCTTGAGCTCAAAAACTGTGCCTTTTCTTTCTCCCACAGCTGCAATCCTAGCCCTGGCACATAGTAGGTGCTTAATTGGTGGCAGGATGATGGCTGAGAATGAGATGAATGGGAACGAAGGATCTGGGGAAGAGAAAGGCAAGGAGGCCTTAGGGCCAAGAAATAGAGATTGTTCGTGGATAGTGTGTTGAAGCTATCCTAGGGTTGATGGCCCCGAAATACCTGTTCACCATAATGCTGCCCATCCATGGAGGCTGTGATATTAAAGTAGACAGTCTAGAACGATTCACAAAAATGCACATGTGGTTGCACATGTCGATAATATCTTCATCAATATACCAGGGGAAGTGAGGAAATCATTTTTCTTGAGGCCACGGTAGCAATCCCTTCACCAGCAATCTTAGGACAGGCTTTTTAGCCGGCTAGAACCCATTGTAGTAGTTCACTGGCAGGGATTTGCTGAGTTTTCCCCACCTTCACGCGCGATGTCAGTCCCGGGCACCACAGCTCTGCACAGCCCCAGTTGCCCGCGCTCTACTTGAGCGGGTCCTCTTCCTGTGGGTCCCTGGACAGCTCCCCTTCCTATCCCAGCACCACCCATAGAGGGCAGCTTCCAGACCGTCCCTGCGGCACCCTCTACTGGCCATTAGGGTGTTGTGCAACTGTCAAGGGACAGCTTTCCAGAGTTGAAATCGGACATCACGTGCAATCCTACAAGATCATGAAGCATTAACTCTGTTCTGCCTACTCTTCCCTGGGGCAAGGCTCTTGTTCTCTGTATGGTTTGGGCAGGGTCTAAATCCATTGTGGAGGAGACTTGGCAATAATCTCAAATCTCCCCCTTTTTGTCTTAAGGCACAGAGTCCCTTATGTAAAGGAAAAGTGTGAATCAACTCTACTAGAATGACCCCGAGTTCTCTGGGTAACTTACAGTCTCTGTGATAGGACCACTGATGTGTATGAAGCAGCTACGTATTTTCATTCATTGCAATATAAGGGAACACACAGCAGTTCAGAATGGTGGGGCTGCAGTTGACTTGTGAAAACACTGAGCAGTGGGGTGATGTCACCCAGCCCCCTTTGTCTTCTGAGGCTGCTCCCATTTTTAGGCTGACTGATTATTTTGGTTCATGCTCATTTAACTTGTTGGGGGGAGGGGCGGAAATAAAGCCACCCTGAGATGCTGAGAGAATCTTTTCCCCGAAGTCCCAGCCTCACTTCAGCACAGCCCATGCTCAGCTGTCAGTCTGATGCCCAAGTTGTCATTTTCCTCCTGCTGCCTCTCCCCAGAGCCCGATGGAGTCTCCTTGAGGCAGCCGAAGGAGTGACAGATAGACATGCTGGGGAGTGGGGCCAATTGAGGCAGCCATGTGAGATGTGGAAAATATGATTTATAGGTACCTTTTTTCCCCCAGGGGAAAATGGATTTCATTATTTTCCACCTCAGGTAAGGGGTAGACCTCTGGGCTTGACCTTGGAAGGTTGTGCGGCTATAATAGTGCTGGCTGAAGTGCTGATAGCGAGTAAAACCTCATTAAATCAATATTGGTTATTCAAAATCATGCTTGATCGGAAGCAACTGCTTTCCCTCCACTGCCTGATGCCCCACTGTTCCTTGAACAGAAATATCGGCTGCTCTAAAGTGGGTTAAGCTGGAGAAGTTTTCCTTATTTTCCTTAATTTCCAAATTAATAAGCTTTTTAAAAATTACTTTTTCAAACGGAAGACAGTTCTGAAACACCATGTCCAATATTGGCTATGATCTAATACTGCCAGGTGTAAGTTTATTAACAAAAAAATCTTGTCTGTTTCAGTAAAAAGTCATGCATTTTCTCTTCCCATTTACACAGGTGTACAGTGTCTGCTCACTGAAGTAAATAAGCTTACATGTCCCTAGGCAAATAGAAGTTATGTAAATAAACAGCCATGGCTAATTATCCATGGCAACGGGCAACTGGAAAGCAGTCGGATGCACTCCATCATTAGCCTAAAGGCTCCTTTTAGCCAGGGTGATGCCAGGCTGAAGGATCCAGAGAAGACGTGAGGTCACAGGTGACCTTGGACCATTTTACCTTCCATCTGCTCCCCACCAAACCACCAGTCATTACCACTGGTCATTTGGGTTTTCAATAAAGGATACTGAAATGCCTCAGAAGAGAACAGGCAGTAGTCTGGTTAATCCACAAATTAATAAGTAGAAATTGTATATTTGTGTTCATGATCACTGCAGGAAGTTCTGGATTTATGATGCAGTGTGCAGATCACCAGATCCTGGGCCCTCCTCGGCCTTCAGAAGCAGTCCTGTCTATTTGTACGTTTGACGTCCATTGACCAAGGAGTGTTTAGGGTTTAAATGAGGCAGGCTGTTGGAGTGAATATCTGCTTCTTATCACTCCTTCCTTCTTTCCTTTGGTCCTTCCTCTGGTTGAAGCCAGGATAGGGCCCCTTGTTTATGTCTTTACTTGACTTCTCTCCTCCCAAATCCCTCCAAATTCCCAGCTCTTCACTGCAGGTGGCGTTAGGATGGGGCTTCAGGGAGGCTAGAAAGTAGATTTTGAGTCAGAGAAGGCTGAGCCATGGGTGCTGGCTGCTCTGGGATCCCCTTACTATAAGCTGCATGCAGGACGTGAAGGAGGAGCTGTCCAGGGTGGGGGACCGCATCCTCCGTTGTTCCTTTTACCTCAGGGACAGTCCTGGTGTCATGAAAACCAGGATGCAGGGACAAAACCAGGCACGTCTTTCCTGAAGAGCAAATGCTTGGTGATTGTCTATGGCCATTGGCCATGGCAAGATTTCTGGTTTGCAGCTCCCTTTTCCCCTCCTTGGTTCCTGTTCCTTCATGCTGCCTGAGCCCCTGCACAGCAAGACTCCTTTTGTGAATTTGAGAGGCTGCTGACTAACCTGTGTGGATGTGGGCTTTAGAGACAACCAGTATAAGCCTACTTTGAGAAAACCTGATACCTGGAAACTGGAATTTATAAGACTTAAGAAATGAAGGCATGGACAATCCATTGACAAAGAGATTCGTTCCAGAGTCCTATAAACCATGAACTTTCCTAAGAGTATTTTCAGTGTTCCTCCATCACAACACTTTTGAGGCACCTCTCTCTAGAGTGAGCAGGGAAGCCCTCATGGTAGGATGAGGGGACACTTGGACAGGGGGCATTTGGGGTCACTCACATGGCCGGGAAGCCTGTAATCCAGAGTGTCTGTACTGAAGGAGTAGCTGAGGACACTCAGCAAATTAAAGGCATTTCTCTTTTATCCATCCCTCACGCTCATTAATTTTCCCCAGTGCATGGCTTTCCCAGGACTGCAATGAAATAAACCTGGCGCATGATTTGTCTACTCATAATTAGAGTCTTCCTTTCTCTTGTTAGACAGTAATGCCAATAATGACTGCAAACATTTTGTCTCCTTTTAGAAAGGCAAAGAGCCAAAATCATTATACCTGTGAGCTGGTGTCAGATTTACAATGTGGAGATGCAAGCTTCACGTGCCATATTTGTGCCAAATTTTCATTAAGTCTTTGGAAGATTTAAACTGTGCATTAGGAGGAGATTCTGTTTTATTTTTTCCCCTGATGAATTTTTCTTCCTATTTATTGGCACTGAAAGCCAGAGCTTTATGTTTACCATGACTCATTTTCAGGGGAGGTGAGTGGGAGGAAAGAGAGAGATTGAGGGAGGTGGGGTGATCATAGGAGGAGTGAAGAGGAAAGGGGGGGTTAGGGACGAGAATCCAGGGGGATTGTAAGAGGAGGGGAGGGAGAGGTTGAGGGAGAAAGGGGCAAGAGGTGTGTGTGTCTGTAGGGGAAATAGATTGCTTAGAAACAAGACAACAAAACAGAGGGAAAAGTTAACTTGATTGACTTGCTTTGGCTGGTTCTCTTCACCTGGGCTCACACCCAGACACACTAGAGAGGAGAGTTGAAAAATAGATGGAATTTATCACATGTGGTTGAGCAGATTGCTCCCAAGAGGGTATTTTCCAGGGTCCAAATGGTAGGATCCCAACCATTTTGCACGGCAGAAGAGCTAATTTACTTCACACAAGTGAGCACTTGGCTCCCGGGGAGAGTATTTTTTCCTTGCTGCTCACAACAGAATGGGGTCCAATATTCACAGCCTTGTTGATGAGAATTACATACCCATAAACCAAGGAAACGAGATAATTAATGGATGCTGATATCACTTGGATGAGAGAAAGGCAGTGAATCTTTCCAGGACTCTTGACTTGGGCAGGATCCCACCCTGGGTGGCAAATCAAGAATGTTTTAAGAAATTGGACTTCAAAGCTAGAGAAAGGATGCACATTTCTTTTTCTTCCCCTCTCCCTCTAGTGTTTGGTGATGATGATTACTTAAGTGTTTAATCTTCCCATGTTCACCCAAAAGTGCAAATTCTCAATTCACTCCCCAGGGGCTGGGAAAATAGGTTTGGAACTTGATGGGCAGCCTGCTGCCGGCTCCTCCGTTGTTTGGCATCAAGGTTTCTCAATAGTGGCTTCAACAGTTGCATTTTTTCACCTACAAAAGAATTGCTATCAGAAAACCAGACAGCGGATAATTGTATTTTGTGAATTGACAGTGAAGCTACTCGGTTTCAGCCAAGGTCCGAAGGCTGATAATGTTCAACCAGGAGAAATGGTTTTTGTGAGAGAATTCATTTTGGGGTGTTCATTTTTTACTGGAGGAAAGAGTCTTGCTTGCATTTAAAAAACAATTCTCCAGTGTGTAGCCAGAAGGTTCAGCATCCTTAACAGCTCTGGTGACCCCTGTTGTATTTGCGTGACTGCAAGATTCCCAGTGAGACCGAGGTTCTTGCTTCAATAAGGGCCTTCGTCCATCTCCTCCAACCAAACAGGAAAGGGAAGAAAAATATATGCCCATCCATATTCTCCTTGATGGGCAGCAAACGTGCTGGCACCTTGCCAACAGGCTGTAGCGGACAAGAAAACATGAAGCTGCCGAGTGTCTCCCTCCAAGCGTATCTGGGGCTGCACCCACCCTTGTTTGGAGCAGAACCAAGATGCTTCCCCAGAAGTGTGCCAGCTGCCTGTGTGGGCCTGGCACATCCAGCCAAAGCTGCCGGAGAGAAACTTGGCTTCCTTCCCCTTCTCCCACTTGACCCACCGGGATGACTCTGCCCCTTCCTGGGACTCCTGTTTTGACCATTTTCTGCTCGAACTTAAGCCAGATAGAAGGATTTACCTTTACTCCCCTTCTTGCCCTGGGAAAAATGCACCAAGGGAGAGTGGGCTGAAAGCTTGGGAATCTGTTCTTCATCCACACTGGACTCACTCCTACCTCTGCGCATGGTGAGTCAACCCACTTGGAATGCTATTTCCTCTCCTATCAGCACCCATTGACCTACATCTTACTCATCCATTAAGACTCATTAAATCCCATCTACTTGGTGAAGATTTTTCCATCTATGAGTTTATTCCTTCCTCTGGTCTCCTGCTGTACCTAAGATCTTCCTCCAAATTTCACATGAATATAGACCATGACTTTGGTTTTGTCTCTCCACCCCACCTCCCTCCTATGCCTCACAGAGTGTGGGTCCAAAATAAGCTTCAAGAAAAGTTTGTTGATTGACACATTGAGGAGATGAGCTGAACCTCATTCTCCTTTCTGCGGGAGGGGACAGGAGCAAAGATAGTCATAGTGTGTGTCTTCCATGTAAGATTATCCCGATGGATTTCTGGGTCTGGACCCTCCCTACAAGGTAATCTTAGAGATTACCCCTAGCCCAGGAGAATCATCCCCTAGCCCACACCTCCTTTGCTCTCTCGACTATTATTTTTATATAGATCAGTTCAGGATTAAATGACTATGACATGGGGCGGACAGACCCCTGAGGCAGGGGGAAGGTCCCAAATATGAAGTTTTACACGAGCACCTAGGGTCCGCCTGTTGTGCTTCATGATGGAGGGGAGTGTGTGCATGTTTCTTGAGATCAGGGTTTTCAGAGATCAGTCTTTAGCCCCCTTGGGGACCCTTGAATAAATAGTGTGATTACAATAAGAAGCTGAATTCAATACCAAAAAACCATCCAACAGGGAGTAACCAACTCTGCTGTTAAGGTTGGTGATGGTGAGCTCGGTCACAGAAGATTTCACAGGGCAGGAGACCTTTGATTTGGGTCTCGGGTCTCTGGCAAGAGTCTTGGTTCTGTAAAAGGGCCCCTAGAAGTCCCACAGAGGGATGCCCTGATTTTGGTGTCCTGGATAATGGCACACGCAGATGCCCTCACTGCCACTTGTGGGCACAGACGGTGCAAGTGCTCCGTCCCGGGCTGTCCCCGACCCAGCAGCTCAGGGCGAGGCAGTGGAGCGTTCTGGAGATTTTGTCATCCCAGACCCTAGACACACAAGCTGCCTTGAGAAGTCTTCCAGATGCTGTGCAGCTGGGATCCCAGGGGCAAGGATGGCCAAACAACTTTCCAAGGCTGGCTGGCAGTGATACGTGAAGCCTCACAGCACTGCCTGACGGAGAGGAAAAGGCAATCTGCTCTAAAGATTGAATCCAAACTGCAAATGGTAGGGACAGAAGGCTCAATCTCAGAGCATCCTGTTGTCAGAGTGAAGATCCAAGGGGGCCACCCCCCTCCGAATCATCAGCTCACTGCACAGCAAGCCCGCTGAGTGGGGGCAACCTGGTGGCCAGTGGCAGCGGCATCTTGAGAAGCCCTGTGTGCATCACTGCTCATTAAACCAGATGAAACAAACAAAACAAGACACTAGAACGTGGCTCTCCCTTTGGATGCTTGCCAGCCAGTGATTTTTAATGACTCCTTCAGGGTTTGCTGACAACCTGTTGGGTTTGGCAGCACTGGGTAGTGGTTTGGCCCCAGAAATCTTTGTTTCAAGTGAAATGATCTGAAGTGAAGTGATCGCTGTGGGATGGTCACAGGCTGCCTTCATTCAGTCTTGGGACACAGTTCAGTGTAAGGCATGAGAAGAGGAAGGCTCCGATGCCTAAGCTCTGAAGTGACAAAGTGTAAGCCATGGACACCAATAGAGACCCCGAGGTGGGCAAGCTGGCATGATGCGACCTGGGGAGAAACGTTGCAGGACTTTTCTCAGTGGTATGTTGTTCTGACCAGTTTGGAGGCTGATTATTACTTACCTATCCATCCATTCATTTGAAAATATCTATCGAACATTTCTGATGTGCAAGGTACGTGCCAAGCATGAGACACATCAGGCCACTGCAGTCTGGGCATCCGTGGGGCTCCCAGTCTAGTCATAACAATTGATCCCGGAGCAATGGATTGCAGGACTAGCATGGATCTCACTGAGTCCAAGAGAACATCCAAAACAATGGGTCTAACAATCTGGTCATTCATTCAATCATTCTTTCATTTGTTTGAGTTAACCTTCATTCATTCATTTCTAGATGTCAGGATTCTGCAACCTGACTTTGAACAGGAACAGTAAAAGCGCAGGCATGACACACCCAAAATTTCAAAAGGCACATTCATTTTCATACTTCAAACTTGAGGTCTAAACGAATGTGGTTTGTTTTTCTAAATCCTCTATTTGTTATCCAGGAAAGTCTCCAGTTTTCCGGGAGAGGTGATCGTGGTATGGATGCCAGGACTATGCTTTAAAACATCTGCTGCCTTTTTCAATTAGTTTCGATGATGAAAGCAGCTTGCCTACAGGCCAGGATTCAGGGACAAAGGTGATGTTTGTATTGTCTGGATCACTAGGGCTGGCAATTCCCACCGGAGGAAGGAGAGTTTTCATGAAAGCTATTGCCACTATGGATTTTCTACAAAGGAACATTTCAGGGACAATCTGTATGTTTTAACAAATTATGCTATTATGGACAAAACTGGAATTACTTCTAATCATTTCATGAGGGACCTTTTCGAACTCGCAGACAATCTTGCTACTTTGTCAGTGTGGGAAGGACCCATTTAAGCTTTCCAGCTATATTAATTTTTAATTTCAATTTAATGAAATTAATTCAAATTAAGAAGGTGACCATTATCAATTTCTTTTCCTGTTAGTTCCTTAATGCTTTGGCAAATTGCATTTTAAACTTCTCCTTCAACGAGCTGGATACATATTCATGGATTTCCTAAGAAAAGATGGATTTGATCTTGATATGCTAATCCGTAGCCTTGGCAGCAATCAAGAAGCAGCTAGGGAGAGAAGTGCATTCTGGTATTAATTATGAATCAGGCATTAAAAACTGGTAAATAATTAAAGCTTCATGTGTCACAACACAAGTTAAGTATCAGTGTGTTATTCCATCACCAAATGCATTTGGGGGGCTAGTTCTAGGCCTGTTTTGATACTGCCTGAACATACACCGGGATGCTGATAGGTATCTCTCATCACAGGAAGCTCATAGTGCGCAACTGTGAACTTACTTAACAGCTGGGGTAAGAATGCATTCAATTTCAGAAGGTGAGGCCCTGTGTTTCTAGGAGCTTCTAGGTCATCAGCCTCCTACCCCCAGAATTTCCTCACTCTTTGGGGGTTGAGGCAGAGGGATCATGCACTGGGCAGGAGGTTTTACTTCTCAAAGTGCAGTCCGCAGATCAGCAGCTGGTTCAAGGACGGCATCACCCCAGAAACTGGTTAAAAATGCAGAGTCTCAGGCCCACCCTGGACCTCTTGAGTCAGATCTGCATTTGAACAAGATCCCCAGATGACTCATTTGTACAATGAGGTGTTGCTAGGGCACTTTTGAGCTCAAAGAATTTGTGATTCTCCAGTTTCCTTCACTTCTTCCTCTGCCACGGAAAGGAGACCAGGTTCCACTTTTCTCTCTCAGTGTTCTAAACTGCCAACCTTTCTCTCTCTACTCCGTCAGACTCCAAGAGGTTGGATACCACTGAGGTCCGTCTGAATGCCTTTAGGTTGCCAGAAGCCGTGGTCTTGGGTTTGAATCCTGCCTCCGCTCATCGTTAGCTGTGTGATCTCAAGCAAGTTCCTAACTCAGCTGAGGCTCAGCTGCCATGGGGATAGCCCTGCCTGCCTCACAGGGCTGTTGTGAGGAGTGAATGAAGCAGTGTCAGTGGGGGACAATGCCTGCTAGTACGGCACTCTGCAGATGGTGATGGAAATCATGATGATGATGGTGATGGTGATGGTGATGATGGCACTGAGGGAAAAGTAACTTTCAGAGCAATGAATTGATGGCCAGGAAGGGGGTAATTAACTCACTGGGCAACAGAAGGATGCTTAGCAGGTTTTTAAAAAATAATCGTGCATTATGATGGTCTCTGCCTGACAGCCTAGAAAGGAAGTTTAAAGGAAAGGTTTCCTTGTCCTGGATTTTGGGAAAACAGGAGTAGTATTCTCAGAGAATGAAACTTGTCCTGAAAAGAGAGGGCAGGAGAATGTTTAAAGTGAAATCTCAGTGCCGTCTCTGTTTGGACCTCTTTCCATCTTGACTTTCTTCATATCAAAATGCTGTCATAATTCTACCAAGTACATGTTTGTGGCTTCATGAGGGTATCACCCTTTTCTCTGGAGGTGAAAACAAGTTCCCTTCTTGTCTTTTATGAAGTTGAAATTAACAAGGAAGGAAAAGCAAATGTTTGAAATTCCGATGTCAAAAAAAACTCAGTTAAAAATTTTCCCCTTTAGGTACCTTAAAGTGGTTGTTTTCAGAGACCACTATTATGTTCCCCCCAAACAGTGACTGCCCATAATGGAATTTACTTCTCTCTCATTTTCCACCCTATAGCATCCTATTTCTACAGTTTCCCTTAGAGGTATGAAGATAATGTTGATTACACCAATACATCTGACTTCTTCAAAGCTAGAATGAGCAGTTAGTAGGGTGGGTTAGGAAACCAGATGCCCAGGAATGTTTTCATTGTCCTTTCAAAATGCTAGGCAAGGAGGGTTTGGTATCTCCCATTAAGAGCCGGAGGTCCCAGGGTCCCAGGCTCTGGCCCCACAGGGACATATGAACACCAAATGTGAGGGGCTCTTTCTTCCTTATTCTCTGGAAGGCGCAGTGGAATTACCCATTATAGCCATGAATTTTTTATTTTCAAAATGATGAAAGACAAGACAAGAAAAGCCAAACATTAAAAAATCCCTTATCTTAAAACTTTTCAATTTTTAAGCCCATAAGTACAGGGGTCAGGACAAGAGGCGTTTCTTTTAAAACATGTTTTATGTCAGGTTATGCCATATTTAGCAAGCTTATTTTCTCTCATCTGGGAGGGAAAGGATTTTTACAAGCTCCACTCACAAAGCAATTTATAGCCAAATGCTGAAATATATTAGAAGTAGAACCTCAACTTCCCATTTAAATTTTGGGCACCGAGGTTGATCAGGTGTCAGTTGGTTCTGAAATTTGGAACTTGGTTCCAAAATTGGTTGTTCGCAAAATCTAAAGGGGTTGCCGGGGTGGGGGCAGAGGGGACTGGGAAAGGGGACTGTTAAGTTCTGATGTCAGCAATTTCTTCCGCTGGCATGACTTTTTGCCTCTGGTCTCCCTAGCATCGTGTACCTCACTTTAGGTCCTTGGTGAGCATGACTCATACTGTGTATTATCTCCATTTGGGGACCTGAGGGTGACCAGCCCAGCACAGAGGTTAAGGACTTCGACTCAAGAGCCAACTGCCCCGGCTTCCATCTTGTGTCTACTACCTCCTCGCTGTGGGAGCTTAGGCAAGATACTCTGGCCCTCAGTTCTTTTATCTGCAAAATGCAGATAATAATAGTACCTACGTCGTAGGGTCATAGAATTAAATGAGTTAGTTCATGTGATGCACTTAAAACAGTGTCTGATGTATAGTAATTGGGATGTATTTGCTTGCTATTTCTCATTCCAGCTGCCTGACCCTGAACTAGAGCAAGAATCCATCTTTATATTTTCATAGTGCCACATACAGCACCATTCAATTCACACTCATTCATTCCACCAGTGTTTACCATGTGCCTGTGGTGGGCCCGGGAGGCAGGATCCCTGCCCCTCTGGTACCTATGCTCTTGCTGGAGAGATCAGCAAGTATTGCGATACTCCTAGTTGGGGAAGTTTGGGATGCTATGGAGCTTGGCTCAGAGGCGCTGATCTCTAACCTGTGAGGAGTAGGCCAGGTGTGCTGGAGGGAGGTGAGGCCTTAGCAGGCTGTGCAGGACGAGCCAGTGAAGAGCAGAAAGTGTTCTGGGTGGAGGGAAGCACCTGTGAGAAGGCATCCCATGAGTAACTGTCCAATGAAAACAAAACTTTGGTCAGCTTTTGAGAAGGGAGGGAACCTTAGCATCTTCTTAATTGTTTTGGTTGAAACAGGAATGCCCAGGCACCTTTGATGCTCATACTTTCATTCCCTGAAGAAGGATGAACAATAGCAGAGGGTGTCTTGAAAAGAGTTCCCATCTGCCTGAAGGTCTCCTGGCACTAAGGACTCTGTGCTGAAACCACGACGTGGGTGCGTCCATGCACTTTATGAAGCATTTTTCTCCCTTCATTCTTCTCTTTTCCTTTCTTTCTTCCCTTCCCTTCCCTTCCTTCCCTTCTCTTCCCTTCCCTTTTTCCTTTCCCTCTCCCTTCCTTTTCTTTTCTTTTCTTTTCTTTTCTTTTCTTTTCTTTTCTTTTCTTTTCTTTTCTTTTCAAGCTTGTGAAATAGTCATGTATTTATTGTAGTGAAAAGTCAAGACACATTAGCATCTCAGCAATTCTGGATGCAAGGTTCACTTCCAGAACTCAAATGTTTCATACAGACACATCAGTACACTAGCATAAATCAAGTGGGGTCTTCCCCAAGAGCCAATCCTGGGAGTTTTGGCCTGACAGCTCTTCACAACAGCCAAGAACCAAAAGAGCAAACCAAAAACCCTGTGCTGTTCTATTCTCATAGCATCACTGCTTGTCCTGGCAACACCAAATGATGAACAGCAAAACCTGTGGCTGGACAAATACAACAGTTTACTCCATGGGTTTCCAATTGGTTGGGCAAGTAGTCATCCTTTCCTACTCATTTTAACAAGCAGTTTAGTCTCCTGTAATACCCAGGTGTAAGACTGACTTTGAAGGATATTGCTATGAGTGAACATCACCAAAGCAGCTCAAACTTGACTTTGACTTTCCTTGAGAAACTGCTTTACTTAGCTAATGTTTGCCTTTCCTGTAAGTCATGTTTGGCAGCCATCTGTATTAAATAATACGAGAGGCAAAAAATGCTTCCCTTTGCTTTAGGCTGCTAGCATGCCTAAAATTCTATCCATTAGTCTCATTCAAAAATTTCAATTAAACAACCACTGAGCACTCATTATATGAGGGAAGTGCACTGATTGTGAGGAAGTGGGAAAAAAAGGGGGCAACCTCTATTTTATAGAGTATATAACCCACTGAGGGAAAGGATGAATATGCAAATAACTATCTATACCGTAATTCATCATATGCCAAAAGAAGAAAGCAAACAATATACTATGGAGAGTCAAAGCTAGAAGAGATGTCATCTTAATTGCTTTCTTATTGGTATATATTAATGCCCTGTCCCTCTAAATCATGCAATATCTCTAGCAATTTATCCTGATAATGGTGGAAGACGTTTGGCTGCCAATGAACAAATAATTCATTGCAAAGAAAACATAGGTCAAACTTCCTTCCTTGCCCTGCCCAGACCTGGCATTTTAAAACTCTGCCATCTTTGAAGGGATTTTTGTTCCATCTGGATTGCTTGTTGCCACCATCCCTCCACTCCTTCAAAGCCTCACCCTTACCCTCTTCTGTCCTCCTCACCACATCTCCCTAAGATAAAGCTGATACTTGAACTGAAAGATGGTGGGGTTAAATTAAAAAATTGATTGGCTAGTCATTTAAAAGCTACAAAGAACAAGAGGTAAGACGTTTCTAAACTCTTATTAGGACCCCTCCTTGGGAAGTTTTGGCACTGGGCAGAGGTGAGCCAGTCACCACCTTCCATTCCTTTGAGAGCAGCAGAAGTATGTCAGTATACAGCATCATTCTCTGAAGTTAAATCCATGAGTGAGTTGGAAGCCTGGCTGTGTTCCCTGCTCCTTTATAACTGGGTCCCCTTGACTTTCAGTAACCTTTTCAGCGTTTCACTCAATATGATCAATAGCTTTCCATTAATGCTTCTAGGACCTGAGGAAGCAGAATAGATGAGAGAAGCTGAGTCGGGTGAGAGATACTTCAGAATCACCCAAAGGTAAATGGTTATTTCATATGTAGGATCCAGGAGAGAGATTCACTCTCAATATATTTCCCCAAGACAGGTGAGTGACTGTATGGCTCTCCAGAGGGGGACTCAGGTGGTCGTCAGAACTTTGAGAATTAGCCTATTTTTGCCTTCCTTTCCACTAAAGAGAAAATGCCCATAGAACAAATCTGTCCCAAAAGAACTTTCTAGAACAACTGAACATGTGTGGTGACTCCCCCCCCCAAAAGCACACGTTTTTATTTTCATGGTGAGTTTATCATTCTGCAAAGGTGGGAGATAGGACTGCAAGGCAGAGTGATTTCTCACTAGGAGATGAGCAGCAAGATTAGATAAAGTGGTGGGTTTCACACGCCAGCCTCTCTGCCCTGCTGTCTCGTGCGTTTCATGTTTGAGAGATGCCCTCAGAGTTGTTTACCAAAGGTGCAGAGCAGGGACACAATTGCGGCAACGCACCAGCACAGCCTGCCAAGAGCTTGTGACAGTCCCTACAGACTGGAAAGAAAAGGGACAGTGAAATAACATGGCTCTCAGGGAAAAAAGAAAGATCACCTCTTGTTTCTCTAGTTAGGGACCCAGCTGGGCTGTGCCCTGGAGTCGGGTTTTAAGGGACCCGTGCTTCCTTCCTTCTACTCCTGGTCATATCTCCTCATAAAACCATGCTCACCTTTTGCTGTTTATTTATTGATTTACCAGCTGCAAGGGGTAAGATTATATATGCTCTGCTTTGTAATAGTCTCTTTTAAAAATAGCACTTGCTTAAACATAATCAAAGTAATACGTACGTGGACATGATGAAAAAGATCCCACAGACTGCAAAGAGGCAGCAGAAGCTGTCGACTGACAACCATCCCTGAGCCCACCTCACAGAGGCAGCCACTTTGAAGTTTTGTAGCTGCTTCTTTGCATGGTTATTGTTATTGATTGGTTTTCCGACTCTAGACATAATTTATTCTCTTCCTACTATGATCATTTACCTCTCATACTCTCCTCCTCACTCCTTCTCCCTCCATCCCTCAAACAGAGTTATTTTTTTAGTTATAGCAATGAAGTGGCTACATTATCACAGGCAGTATTTGAATAGCTTACTCTTCAGAGCCAACTGGTGTAGCAAGATTACATTTTCTTTCTTCAAAGGCTGTTGGGTTTTTTCTCATGTTTCCAATTGCACTCACTGGTAGAGTGCATGCTGAGCATGCATGAGGTCCTGGGTTCAATCCCCAGTAACTCCATCAAAAAAAAAAAAAAGTGTATTGTTTGCTCTTATAGCCTTTCCTATTCCAAGTCTTTAAGGATATTTGGTACCCTAACAATGCCTGAGTCGCCTCCACTTTTGTTCAGTTTTCCATATGACCCTCCCTTTAGTTACTAATTCACCGTGAAACGTAAATTCCTTAGGGGGCACCATGTCTTGTACCTGTACATACCTGGAACCTCTTACGATGTCTGGTGCATACTGGCCAGTCATTGAATATTTGATAAATGAGTAAGTGACTATTTTCACGGAGTTTTGGACAAATGAATTTAGGCTTTACGTGCTTGAGTGCAATTACTTTCAGATGTTAAGTATGCAAATACAATTTTTTGAATCCACCAATTTCCTTTCTCATTGTCTTTATATTTTACTCTTGAGCTCTCTTTGTAAAAATTCACATGTTCTCAAGTGTAACCTGAATTGAAACCAGGAAGTGGGTAGTGTAGGTGTTGTCAATCACATAAAAAGATTCGTTATGATGACTGAAGTCTGGATAAGAAATAGCTGTCATTTGTTCAATAACTCGATGCACTGTTTACTTACCCAAGCAAACTACCGTTTACTTATTTATTATTACTTTACATCTCTTCTTGGTGTGATTATTGACTATAAACCGTACGCAATTTCTGCTCTGGGGCCTTTGCACTATCTGGTCCCACTGCCTGGAATTTTCTTCCCATCATCTCTCACTCGTTCCCCCAAGCACTTGTCTAGACGTCGCCTACTGTTTCCTCATAGCTCAGCTCCATCATCACTGACCAGGCCACTTCTATTGTACCCTTTCATAACCCACCTAGCCCTTACCTCCATTGTAGTTGAACTTTGATGGGAGTGATTCTTTGACTAATGACTGTCTCCCCCACTGGACTACAAGCTTCTAAGTGTGGGACCCTCTTCTGCCTTCTATTTCATCCCTAACTTTCTGCATGGAGCTTGGCACATAGCAGGTGCTCAATTATACCATTAAAACTTACCCCTATGATTTCATTTTTTCCCCCTTTTTTTTTTATTAAAGTATAGTTGATTTGCAATGTTGTGTTAGTTTCTAGTGTGAAGCATAGAGATTCAACTATACATATATATATTCTTTTTCATTACAGGTTATTACAAGCTATTGAATGTATTTCCCTGTGCTGTACAGTAGGACCTTGTTGTTTATCTGTTTTGTATATAGTAGTTTGTATCTGCAAACCCCAAACTCCCAATTTATTCCCCCCTGCCCTTTCCCCTTTGGTAACCATAAGTTTGTTTTCTATGTCTGTGAGTCTGTTTCTGTTTTGTAAATAAGTTCATGTCATTTTTTAAGATACCATGTGTAAGTGATAGCCTATGCTATTTGTCTTTGTCTGACTTTCTTCACTTAGTATGATCATCTCTAGGTCCATCTGTGTTGATGCAAATGGCATTGTTTCATTCCTTTTAATGGCTAATATTCCATTGTACACACATGTAACACAACTTCTTTATCCAATCATCTGTCAGTGGACATTTAGGTTGCTTCCATGTCTTGGCTAAATAGTGCTGCTATAAACATTGGGGTGCATGTTATTTTTTCTAATAATTTTTCTTTAATAAGGGTTCCATGACTTTAAACTTTTAAAAATTTCCTTTCTAAAAATAACTGTCAAAAATTGACTTTGGGGCTCAGTGAAGGACTGTGAGATGAAATTAGGACTAAAAATCTGTAAAATTGGTAAGTTGTCAAGAGATCCAGGTAATTTGATTACTTTTAATTTTCTTTTCTTTTCTTTTTTTTTTTTTGAGCATTGTTCTCTAAAGTGGAGATGCTCTCTATTTGGTATGGAGAGAAAATATGAGAACTTCTATTCATAACTTTTTTCTAGGTTTTTTTAATGGAGGGGAGGAGGTAATTAGGTTTATTTACTTATTTAATTAATTTATTTATTTTAGAGGAGGTACTGGGGATTGAACCCAGGACCCCGTGCATGCTAAGCATGTGCTCTACCACTTGAGCTATCCCCCTTACTCATTCATAATTATTTTATTTAAAATATGGTCTATTATAATACTTCACCTGTCATCATGAGTGTTCAAGTCTTTCCACATAAGTTAATTTTCAAGATAATAAATGCTTATTCCATTTGGCACCATAGTATTTCTTTTTAAAAATATTGTTTTGGGGTGGCAGGTAATTGGGTTTATTTATTTATTTTAATGGAAGTACTGGGGATTGAATCCAGGACCTTGTGCATGCTAAGCATGTGCTCTGCCACTGAGCTATACCTTCCCCCCACCATATACTTCTTTAGATACTATTTTTAACAAAATATTTTGTCTTTTTATCTTCTTTATGCCATCTCTCAGTACAAACTAGTTCTTAATTTAATATCTTAAATTTCTTTCTCTCTCTCCCTCTCTCTTTCTTTGCTCTCCCTCCGTCTGTTCTTTCCTTCCTTCCCCTCATTTTTGCTTTACTACACTAAGTTTTCCAGTACAGTGTTGAACAGATGATAGGTAGGCACCTTGCCTTCTTTTTCAAAAACAGCTTTATTGAGCTATAATTCACCTAGTATACCATTCATTCATTTAAAGTAAAGATTCAATGGTTTTTAGTATATTTGAAAAATGATGCAACCATCAACACAACTTCATTCAGAACATTTTTATTATCCCTCCAAAAACCCTGTATCTGTTAGCAGCCAGTCACTCCCCATCCCAACATTTTCCTCCCACCCCACACCAATCCTAGGCAACCTATAATCTATCTTTAGAGTTTGCCTATTCTGGACATTTCATATAAATGACATATTTGGTGTTTTGGGACTTGGCTTCTTCCACTTAGCAGAATGGTTTCAAGTTTCATCCATATTATAGCATGTGTCAGTACTTAGTTCTTTTTTTATTGCCAAATAATATTCCATTGTGTGAGTCTGGCATGTTTTGTTTATCCATTCATCAGCTGATGGATAGTTGGGTTGTTTCCTCTTTTTGGCTATTATAAATAATGCTGCCATGAACATTCATATACAAGTTTTTGTGTTGACAAATATTTTCAGTTCTCCTGGGTATATATCCAGGAGTGAAATTCCTGGGTCATATGTTAACTTTGTGTATAATCTTTTGAGGAATTGTCAGACTGTTTTCCAAAGTCGCTGCGTCATTTTACACACCCACCAGCAGTGTATGAAGATTCTAATTTCTCCACATTCTTGCCGACACATGTTATTGTCTGTCTTTTTGATCACTGCTATCCCAGAGGGTTTGAAGTGTTATTTCATTGAGGTGTTACATTTCTCTGGTGGCTAATGACTTTGAGCGTCTTTAAGTGTGCTTACTAACCATTTGTCTATCTTTACCCATTATACAATTAGGTTATTTGTCTTCTTATTTTTGAGTTGTAAGAGTTCTTTACATATTCTAGATACAAGTTCCTTATCAGATACGTGATCTGCAAACATTTTCTCTTACATGGTATGTCTTTTTACTTTTTTGATAGTGATCTTTGAAGCATGAAAGTTTTTAATTAAAAAATATTATTTTCAAGGGGGAAGTAATTAGGTTTACTTATTTATTTATTTATTTTTAGAGGAGGTGCTGGGAATTGAACCCAGGACGTCATGCATTCTAAGTGTGTGCTCCACCACTTGAGCTATACCCTCCCCACTGGCTTTTAATTTTGACAAAGTCACTTTACCTTTTTTCCTTTCCTTTTTTTGTTTTTTGGTTATGTTTGCATTTGGTATCATATCTAAGAAGGCTTTGTTTAACCCAAGATCGTGAAGACTTGTGAGTCCTTTAGGCTTTTCAGTAGATGCCCTTTAAAAGGCTAAGGAACTTTCTTTCTCTTCTGAAAATACTTGGAGTTCTATCAGATGCATTATCTACATTTATTGAAACAACCATGCTTTCTTTTATTTTATCTTTTAACGTGATAAAGTACATTAAATTGATTCTCTAATGTTAAACCAAACTTTTAGTCCTGGCATATATCCAATTTGCTTGGGACGTATTATCTTTTTGTGTGTGTGTATTACTGGATTTGATATGATGATATTTTATTTAGGACTTTTGCATCCATGTTCATAAAGGAGATTGAGTCTGTAATTTTCTCTTCTCAAACAGCCCTTGCCAGATTTTAGAAATGAGGTTACGCTACTAGCCTCATAAACTGGGTTAGGGAGTGTTCTCTTTTGCTCTTCTCTTGGGTAGACTTTTGTAAGATTACAATTATTTGTTTCTTGAATGTTTGCTGGCATTTTCTGGCAAAACCCTTTGTGTTTCTGTATGAGAAAAATTTTAGCTGCTGATTCGAGTTCTTTAAAAAAGAGATTTAAGGTTAATCAAATTTTCTATTTCTAGGAATTTTGTGGGAATTTTTCTGCCTCATTTATTTAAGTTTTCAAATTTTAGGCAGAGAGTTGTTCATAATATTCTTACTGCTCAAAAAAATTCTACTGCATATAGTTATAGCTTCTTTTTTATTCCTAAGACTGTATATTTGTGGGTTCTTTTTTTTTTCTTGATCAATAATACTACCATTTTATCAATATTATTGTTCTTTTCAAAAATCCAACTTTTGGCTTTGTGGATATCCTCTATTGTGTTGACTCTCCCAGTGACGAACTCCAGGTTGCCCCAGTTCCCTGCTTTCCTGAGCACTGCTACAATGTGCATCCTCAAACATGCCCCTTTATGGACATTTGTAGGCAGTTGCCTGGGATGTATATTTAGGAACAGAATTTCTAGGCCAGAGGGACTGCATGTGTCTAGTTTGAGTAAGCAGGGCTGACTTCTCTCATTGGTCTGCAACCTCACTGGCAGTGTATGGGGATTCCTAGGTCCTTATATCCCCACCTAATGCTTAAGTTCATCCACCTTTCCAATTTCCACCAGTCTTAACAGGTGAAGTAATAAGCATTTTTGTTTTAATTTGTGCTACCTGATTACCAATATTTTGGTACATTTTATCATGTGCTTGTTGCTTTTTTAGGGTGATCTGTACATTGTCTGTTCATATGCTTTGCCTGTTTCTTATTTGTTTGTTTGTTTATTATTATAGTTTCTGTCTTTTGCTCATTGATTTGTAGGCATTTCCTGGATATTCTACATATTGGTCTCTTGTCAGCTTTAGACATGCAAATATTTTCTCTTATTTTGCTAACTGTTTATTAATTTTTTTCCCCAAGGTGAATTTTGCTGAACAGAAATCCTTAAATTTGATGTAATCATGTTCACTAACTCTTGCCTAATGTTGTATACTTTTAAAATTTTGTTTAAGAAATTTGTTCTAACACCAGATTACAAAGAAACCCTATTTTTCCTTTTGGTAACTTTGTTCTTTTACTTTAGTGTTTATGCCTTTAATTCATCTAGAGCTCAGCTTTGTATGAAGTGTTAGTTTATGCTTCTTTATCTAGCAAAGCAGTTTCCCTAACAGCATCTTCTAAGCCATCCATTTTTTCCCTTTTGATTTTTGATGTCACACTTATTACATAATAGGTTCTTATATATTGATGAATCTGTTTCTGAGTTACTTGAACCCAAATCATGTTGTTATTACTATTACTGTAGCTTTAAGGAATGTTCTAGACAAAAGACCCCCAATAGCCAAAATGATATTGAAGGAGAAGAGCAAAGTTGGAGGGCTGACACTACTCAACTTCAATGCTTAGTATAAAGCTAAAATGATCAAGACAGTGTGGTAATGGTAACAGAATTGACAAATAGATCAATGGAACAGACTAGAGAGCCCAGAAATAGATCCCAATAAATACAGCCAATTGATCTTTGACAAAGGAGCAAAAGCAACAATGAGCAAAGATAGTCTTTTCAGCAAATGGTAATAGAACAGCTGGACATCCACATGCAAAAGAATAAATCTAGACCCAGACCTTATCCTCTTCACAAAAATTAACTCAAAGTGAATCACAAATGTGAAAGTAAAATGCAAAACTATCAAACTCCTAAAAGATAACATAGAAGAAACTTACATAACCTTGGGCATGGCTATGATTCCTTAGGTACAACACTAAAGGCATGATTCATGAGAGAAATAATTGATAAGCTGGACTTCATTAAAATTGAACACTTCTTCTCTGCAAAAGACAATGTCAAGAGGATGAGAAGATAAGCCACAGACTGGGAGAAATTATTTGCAAAAGACACATGTGATAAAGGATTATTATTGAAAATATACAAAGAGCGACACACCTATTAGAATGGCCAAAATCCAGAACACTGACAACATCAAATGTGGGCAAGAATGTGAAACAACAGGAACTATCATTCATTGCTGGTAGGAATGCAAAACAGGACAGCCTCGGTGGAAGGCAGTTTGGAACATACTTATAAAACAAAACAAACACTTATGATGTGACCCAACAACTACGCTCCTTGTTATTTACCCAAAGAAACTGACAACATATCCATGCAAAAGTCTGCACGTAGGTGTTCGTAGCAGCTTTACTTGTAATTGCCAAAACTTGGAGGCAACCAAGATGTCCTTCTGTAGGTGAGTGGATAAATAAACTGGTACATCGAAACAACACAACACTGTTCAGTGCTAAAAGGAAATGAACTACTGACTCAGGAAAAGACATGGAGAACCTAAAATGTTTATTACAGAGTGAAAGAAGGCAATCTGAAAAGGCTATATACTGTGTGAGATTCCAGCTATATAACAAAGCAAAACTATGGAGATAGTAAAAAGACTAGTAGTTGCCAGGGGAAAGGTGGTGTGTGGGAGGCATGAATAGTTGGAGCACAGATTTTTACCCGGCAAAAATTCTCTGCATGATACCATAAAGAAGGATACAGTCATTATACATTCATCCAAACCTACAGATTCTACAACACCAAAAGTAAATCCAAATGTTAATTAGGGACTTTGGGTATTAGGATGTGTCAGTATAGTCATCAGGTGTAATGAATGTACCACTCTGGTGGAAGATGTTGATACTATGCATGTGTAGGGCAAGAGATAAATGGAAAAATCTCTGTACCTTCCCCTCAATTTTGCTGTGAACCAAAACTGCTCTTAAAAAAATAAAGTCTAAGGATATGAAAATCAAAATTCTATGTTGGGTATTTTAATATAGGCTTTTAAAATTGTGTATTTATGAGGTCCTGTATTGGGTGCATATATATTTACAATTGTTATGACTAAATATATATGTAATATTTATTTTAATTAAAACCATTTTGATAAATGTTTACCATTTTAAAGAATGTATGATTAAAATTCTCAATTAAAAACTATTGTTTTAAGTTTTTTTTGCTAATTAAAAAAAATAAAGTCTAAAAATTAAAAAAAAAATGTCCTAGGTCTGGTAGCCAAACACTCCCTCCTTCTTCGTGGTCGGCTTGACTATGTATAAGCATTTGTTTCTTTACATAAACTTTAGGTTAAGTTTGTTGAGTGTCTCAGAAAATCCAAATGGAATTTTGATTGTGATTGCATTGAATTTGTAGATTAATTGGGAGGAATATTGATATATTTACTATATTACCTTATCCCAGAATACGGAACATCTTTCTATTTATTCAGACTATCTTCTATTTTTTTATTTTGATTTATTTTTTATTTTCTCTGGTGGGGGAGGTAATTAGGTTTTTATTTATTTGTTTTAATGGAGGTACTGGGGATTGAACCCAGGACTGTATGCGTGCTAGGCATGCATTCTACCACTGAGCTACATCCTCCCACCATCTTCTATTTTTTTAAATTTGAACTTCAAATATTTCATCATAGAGCTCTTGTGTATTTCTGCTTAATTTAATTCACGGAACTTTATCATTTTTGTTACTTTTGTGAAAGAGTTTTTTTTTTTTTTTGGCTATTGCTCTCATAGATTGAAGCTGATTTGTCAGTTTTCAAGACAGATGATCATATTATCTGTAAATGACTGAGGTTTTACCTTTTCCTTTCCAATTCTTAACCATATCATTTTTTTTCCCCTTATAGTACAGGGCAAAACTATAGATATGCTTAAAGTAGTGGGGATTCTTGAATTATTTTCAACTGTGAAGGGAATACTTCTAAACTTTCTTCATTAAGCATAATGTTAATTATGGGTTTTTTTATTTAAAAAATTTTATTTTTATTTTTAAATTTACAATGTTGCATTAGTTTCTGGTGTACAGCATAGTGAAATAAATTTTCTAATAAAGTAAGTTCCTTTCTGTTCTTTTTATACTATTTTTTAAAAGGTTATGCATGGATGTATTTTATCAAAGGCTTTTCTTGCACTGAGCATGTTTATTAATGTGTTGAATTACATTGATAGATTTTTTTTTCTTATGTTGAACCATTCTTGCATTCCTGGGAGATATCTTACTTGAAATTGATGTATTAATATTTGTAATACACTGTAGGACTAGGTTAACTTACTTTTTTCCATTTATGTTCATAAGGGAAATGCTAAATTATTTTTTCTTTTTGTTATTCTCATTTGGGAATCAAGATTTCTCTAGTTGCTTAAAATGAGCTGAGTAGCTTTTGTTCTTTTTCTTTTCTTTAGAATAACGTGTATAAATTAGAATTTAGTGCTTCTTTAAAAGTTTAGTAAAACTCACCTATAAAATCTTTTTTTTCTGTCTTAACAAGGTAGATCTTTGAGTATTTCACGTATTTAAAACTTATTGTTCATTCAAGTTATCTGTTTCCTCAAATTGTACTACAAACTGCATTTATCTTTATTTATTCTTTAGGAGTTTATCCATTTTATCAAGTTGTCAAATTTATTAACATTTATTAGTTATTTATGATACTATCTTATTATTTTAAAAAATCTCGCTAGGTATTTTTCCTTTTCTGTCTGTATCTTTTTATTTGAATTAAAAAAAAATTTTCTCTGGTTTTGTGAGATTTGCCTGTTTTACTAATCTTTATATGAACCAGCTTTCATCTTTACTATTTTTCAGTTTGTTTTGTTAATTTTTGCACTTATTATTTCCTATCTTCTTGGGGTTTTGGGTTTGTTAGGTTGCTTTTATCCTATCTACCTCAATCAAATCTGTGTTTATTTTGAACCTTTCATTTCTTTCTTTTCCCCCCAGCGTTACTGAGACATAATTGACATATAACATTATGCAAGTTTGAGGTATACAACATATGAATTTGATACACTTATATATTGCAAGATGAATGCCACCATTGCATTAGCTAATACCTCCATCATGTCATGCCTTTTTTAAAAAACATTTTTTATTGATTTATAATCATTTTACAATGTTGTGTCAAATTCCAGTGTAGAGCACAATTTTTCAATTATACATGAACATATATATATTCATTATCACATTCTTTTCTCTGTGAGCTACCATAAGATCTTGTATATATTTCCCTGTGCTATACAGTATAATCTTGTTTATCTATTCTACAATTTTGAAATCCCAGTCTATCTCTTCCCACCCCCTTGGCAACCACAAGTCTGTATTCTATGTTTATGAGTCTATTTCTGTTCTGTATTTATGCTTTTTTTTTTTTTTTTGGATTCCACATATGAGCGATCTCATATGGTATTTTTCTTTCTCTTTCTGGCTTACTTCACTTAGAATGACAGTCTCCAGGAGCATCCATGTTGCTGCAAATGGCGTATGTTGGTTTTTATGGCTGAGTAGTAATCCATTGTATAAATATACTACTTCTTCTCGTCCAGTCATCTGTTGATGGACATTTAGGCTGTCTCCATGTCTTGGCTATTGTAAATAATGCTGCTATGAACATTGGGGTGCAGGTGTCATCCTGAAGTAGGGTTCCTTCTGGATATAAGCCCAGGAGTGGGATTCCTGGGTCATATGGTAAGTTTATTCCTAGTCTTTTGAGGAATCTCCACACTGTTTTCCACATTGGCTGTACCAACTGCATTCCCACCAGCAGTGTAGGAGGGTTCCCTTTTCTCCACAGCCCCTCCAGCGTTTGTCATTTGTGGACTTTTGAATGATGGCCATTCTGACTGGTGTGAGGTGATACCTCATGGTAGTTTTGATTTGCATTTCTCTGATAATTAGTGATATTGAGCATTTTTTCATGTGTCTATTGATCATTTGTGTCTTCCTTGGAGAATTGCTTGTTTAGGTCTTCTGCCCATTTTTGGATTGGGTTGTTTATTTTCTTATTGAGTTGTATGAGCTGCTTATATATTCTGGAGATCAAGCCTTTGTCGGTTTCATTTGCAAAAATTTTCTCCCATTCTGTAGGTTGTCTTCTTGTTTTACTTCTGGTTTCCTTTGCTGTGCAGAAGCTTGTAAGTTTCATTAGGTCCCATTTGTTTATTCTTGCTTTTATTTCTTCTAGGGGAAAATTTTTGAGATGTATGTCAGATAATGTTTTGCCTATATTTTCCTCTAGGAGGTTTCTTGTATCTTGTCTTATGTTTAAGTCTTTTATCCATTTTGAGTTGATTTTTGTGTATGGTGTAAGGGAGTGTTCTAGCTTCATTGTTTTGCATGCTGCTGTCCGGTTTTCCCAACACTATTTGCTGAAGAGACTGTCTTTATTCCATTGTATATTCTTGCCTCCTTTGTCAAAGATGAGTTGACCAAAAGTTTTTGGGTTCATTTCTGGGCTCTCTGTTCTGTTCCATTGGTCTATATGTCTGTTTTTGTACCAATACCATGCTGTCTTGATGACTGTAGCTCTGTAGTATTGTCTGAAGTCTGGGAGAGTTATTCCTCCAGCCTCTTTCTTTCTCTTCAGTAATGCTTTGGCAATTCTAGGTCTTTGATGGTTCCATATAAATTTTATTATGATTTGTTCTAGTTCCATGAAATATGTCCTGGCATGCTCTTGGATTGAAAGAATCAATATTGTTAAAATGGTCACACTGCCCAAGGCAACCTACAGATTTAATGCAATGTCATGCCTTGTAAAGCTGTAAGTAACCAAGCACCTCACAGGTTGTTATCATCCCCCAGCTCTAGGTCTTTGGAAAAAGTGTTGTGGAGGAATTAAAATGTGAGAGTAGTGGTCGATTAGTCCTTGTTTTCCTCAACTACACACCCTAGCGAGGCACATACACTTACTTCCCTGATTATACCTCTTGGCCAATTGAATGTGCAGACTGTTTCCACTGATGTGGAGAGACAAGCAGAGAGTATCTCTAAGAGGTTGTGGGGAGGAGGCAAGGGTAGAACTTGCAAAACTTCACCCCAGGCTGTACTTTACTTCTATGTCAGGGAGCTCCCAGCCCCAGGCTACCACCACTTACCTTCCCACCTACCCTCCCACTTACTCTCTGACACCAACTCAAGTCATGCTTCCATCTTCCCAGAGTTTCCTTTTGCTTTTTGGTTAGTTTCTGGAATCCATTTTCCTCTCTTGCCTCTGGAGTTAACTTTGTGATTGTTTTTGGTGGAAGGAGCCAGCAGCACATTTTAGCTTGCCAAACTGGCTGCCCATTTGTTTTTACCATAATGACACTTCATTGAATTTATTTCCATTGTCTTCTTTTATGCTTTCAGTGATGATTATTTTTCTATATACTCTTCCTTCCTTCCTTCCTTCTTTCCTTCCTCCCTCCCTCCCTTCTTTCTCTCTTCTGTCTCTTTCTCTCTGGATTGAATAATTAAATTTTTTTTTCATTTTCCCCCCTTACAGTCTGGAAATTGGACACTTTACCTATGCTCATTTATTGATGTAGTAATTAAAGTTAGCTTTGGCTGAATGACAAAATTTAAATGAATAGAAATGGCTTAAGCAAAGTCCAAGTAGAATGTTAATGGACCAGATGACTGCGTAGTGTTAAGATATCCATTCTCCTCAGATTGACCTATTGATTAAGGAAATTCCAACAGGTGTTTTTGAAGAAATTGCCTAGATGAATCAATAATTTTTATGGAAATGCAAAATATCTAAAAGGGCCCAACCAACCTTGAAAAAGAAGAAACAAACTTGAAGGATTTACACACACAGCTTCAGGACTTATTATAAAACTATAATAATCAAGACAGTTCAATGTTAATGTAAGGATAGAATTATATTGGTATAAGTATAGACACATAGATCAATGAAGTAGAATAAAGTCCAGAAATGGACCCACATATATATGGTCAATTGATTTTTAATAAAGACATTGTTGCAATTCAGTAGGGGAGTGGAAAATGTTTTCAACAAGTGGTATTTCAGTGACTGGATAATTTGTATGAAAAAAAAGTGAGCCAGTCCTCACATCATCCATGAAAATTAGTTCAAGATGGTCATGTTCTTAAAACATAAGCGAATCATACATCTTCTAGAGGAAAACAGGAAAAGATACATAATTTTTTAATTAATTTTTATTTTTAACACTTTTTTTTGTGGTATGGTTCCTGTACAGTAAACTACACGTATTTCAAGTGTACAATTTGATGCATTTTGATAGATGTACACACCAAGGAAACCACTACCACAATCAAGAGAGCTCACCTAGGAAAATATATTTTTGACCTTGGAGTAGACAAAGATTTCTTGTCGGGACACAAAAATACACTGATTTTTACTTCATCAAAACAAAAAATGTCTATTTCTCAGGCTGCCTGTATCTGACTAACACTTATATTTGGAACATACAAAGAACTACTACCGATTAACAATAAAAATACCTTACACGTACTTAAAATCCTTCTTTTACTTCTTTAAACATATAATTTTGTTTTGTTCTCTGTCTGATGATTCCAGTATTTCAAGTCTTTCCAAGACTGATTTTGTCTGTATCTGTAGGCTCTTGCTCAGACTGCCTTGTTTCCTTGTGCATTTTGTGATTTTTTTCCCCCTGTGATATCCTATTTCTTAGAACTTTGTTAGTTGGAAATCTTTATGGTTGGAGTCAAGGGTGGGTTATTCCAGAGAGTCCTTGGTTTGCTCTTACCAGGCCCCTGGGATACCACCTACCTAGGCCTTCTTTAAACTGAAGTCTTGGCCTAAGGTGCGGTGAACTTGGACTGAAAAGGCTGTGTGAGGGTCAACTGCTGGTTACAAATTCTCAAGGGAGTTTTCTTCTCGACTTTGTGTCAAGGCTTTAAAACAGGCAAATTCCTCTGCTGTCTCCTAAGAGGAGTAAATTTACTGCTAGTTTATCCCAACATGGAGAGTAGAGCCTTATGGGGTCTCAGCTTTATAAGTGGGGTCTCCCATCGGACTCTCCACATTTGGAGACACCTTCATCCTTGTCGTCTGTGCCCTTCATTTCCCAAAGCCCTGAAAGCCAATGCTTAAAATCACCAAATTAAGCAAATACCCTCGGGTGGAAGCTGCCTCCATGCTCTATTTACTTTTCATCTTTCAGTTAGTTTTTGGCCTCTGAAAATGTATTGCTTTGTTGCCATTTCATTCTCATATTTACGTAGATTTGAGAAAATATACATCTATTGTCTTTTGTTGTTTTCACTGGACGTTATTGATCAAGGTAGTCAGTCTGTCTGTCATCAGAAGCAGGAGTCCTGTCTTTCTGTGTTATCTCATTCTTATAAAATGTCTATTTTATGGGCAAGTTTGAAAATACACATGATCTATCAAATAGTTGTATAAGCATGTAATTTATAAATGAATGAATGACTGAAATAGATAAATGTAAACTTATCAAGAGTGCATGCTCAGAAACATTTATGGCTGGGGTGTGCAATAAAAAAATGTTTGGGGAGCACATCTGAGAGTCACAGTGTAGACAATCTCCTCCCTCTCTATACCTGGGAGGGCGACCATAGCAGAAGTGGGGCTTGCAAGGCCTCGGAGGTCTCGGGGATCTCCAGGCTTCTCTCTTGCCTTTCTGTGATGGGGCAGAGTCTAGAAAAGTTATGCAGATGTGGCTGGTTATTTTTAGTTTCCTGTAAGAGTCTTGAAAGTTTTCTGGGGAGGCATGTTTACCTCTTTATTGAGGGGATGGAGGGTTGGCATATATCACCCTGTGTACCCACTAGCACATGGAGCCAGTGATACTGACCACAGATGACCCGCTGCTCAGTATTTCTCCTCCTTAGACAAAGCCAGCAGCTCAGGCAGTCGTGACCCTACCTTTCCTCCACGGTGGAGCCCTGGCTGGTTTTACTTGAGACAAATGTCTTTCATTCTAAAGAAGGCTTTGACACTGAAAATGAGACTTTTGACAAAGAAATACTTGCTTTCATTTGACTGATAAAGACCTTGGCAAAGGAAGTCCATTTTACCAGTTGCTGGCTAATGTCCCGGCTGGGAAAAGCAAGAACCTCATTAATGAATTATCTCCTACTTACAAAACGAACTTGACTCATTTGTTTCCTGAAAAAGATGGTGTCATTGATTAAAGATAGCCATTAGTGACCACGAATAAATGTATCTGTTCACCCTTCAAAGGTGTTTGACATTTGCCTTTTGTGCTAGGAAGCAAAAGAGACAGTACTTTAGACAACTCATATGTCTCTGAGTTATCTTAAAGGTGGTCTCAGAGTTCTAAATAATAATAATCAGAAAAGAAATTATTTAAATACACCCAAGTTTAACAAATAGATCTAGAGATATCCATTTATAATCTTTAAATTGGAGCAATGCTTATTTTGAGCTAAATTACATGCAGAATCTACTGGCAGTCATGTTATTGAGGATGCAATTCACAAGCATGTTGACAGCCCAGATAATGAGTCTGACTAGAACAAAGCACTTAGCAAAGGCTTCAAAGCCCAAACGGAATAGATCACACCAATTTTGGAACCTGAGACCAAAATCAAATGCTAATTTTTACAAAAAGCCATCAAAGTTTCATTTTTTAGAAGTCGACTGAACTAGGTTGGCTTGAAACCCAAGCCTATGTATTATTAAAATAGTTGAATTGGAATATCAAAATATCACACTGAAGTCAAATCAGAACTCCCTACAGTCTTGATTGTGGATAACGGGTTCCTCCTTTATAAGCTAAATTGGACTTTTTGAGGGGGAATGACTGTTATGCTGTCAGACAACAAAATGATGAGACTCAGAGGATTAGCCTTTGAGGGGAAGATGCAGATGTGCTGAGAATGACAAGGTGCTCTCTGCACCCCCTGAGGTGACCACGAGCTGTTAGTCCCTCTTGAGCACAGTCGTTGTATGTCCATCGGATCTTTCTACAAAGTGTCTTTGGTTGAATCAAGGGTTGGTCATTGCAGCCTGCTTGGAGCTGACCAAATCGGCTGAACCAACTGCATCACAGGCCATTTATCTGGGCATGTGGAGCCACATCCTGCTAGTTGTGCTTTTCATGAATGGATGAGGAAACATTTGCAAATGTCATGGCTCCAGGACCCCCAGCAGCTGTGGTGTGTTTTCTGGGTGAGCCTGATTGCTTTTGGCTCTACTGGGTGCAGTGTTTTCCATCCAATCAGTCCTTCCTCCACGGGGGTATTTATTATGTGCCATTTTGAAAAGAAAAGGGACGCAGAGCAATCATCCGGCAAAACCATAAAACATTTTATTATCCGAGACGGTGAGGGGACAGGTTTGACATACAACACTGGGAGCGGTGATGGCCGAACAATGTGGTACTAAAGCGTGATTTAATGAGGCTTGGAGGATTTAGTTCAGTCGGGAGAGTTCCACTCCGTCTTGGGCGCAGGAGAAGGGAGCTGGCGTGGGCACCTGACTGAGCAGCATCTCACCAGATCGTCTCCAGCCAGCAGCCCTCATTTGTCCTGCTGTCTCAGACAACCATTGTCAAGAAGACTTTAGCGCTGAAAACTTCTGACTGATTTAGTGGACCCCCAATTTGGCATAGCTTCTCAGTGGCTTCCGTTTTACAAGGCCAGCAGTTAATCCCACAAAAGCCTGAATTCATTTCCCTCTATATCCATTGATTGCCAGCTGAGGGCTGGATACTGTCAACTTGCGTTTTAGAAAAAATTCCATTTCACTGGAATTGAGGTCCTCTGCCCTCTGATAAATGGCGGTGTGCCATCTTGGGCAACATTTTTGTTTTCCACTTTTCCGGAGGAAAAACTCATTAGCAGATGGTGGCTGGTCATCAAGTCAATCATTGTCTTTGGATTTAATCATACACATCTTTCTGATCCAGCTGAACTAAAACTACCTGTTCTACTTCATTATTGGGTTGGCACAACCTCAGCCTTTGAGTTATAAACAGAAGACATCCATGGACAAGTTTAAACATCATTTTGTCATCTTCACTGCAGTGGATGTGTTTGTTAAATATTTGTCAAATGACTATGGTAGGCTTCTTCGCATGGGGATTATGTTGGGGAGTGGAAGAGCTAAAAGCCCTGGTTTCTGTCCCAAAGGGGCTGATGAGCTAGGTGAGACAGGGCACACACATACGGAGATAAACAATACTGAACTACAGCATTACCTGAGAAGCTTTCAAAACAGATGAATGTTTAGGTGCTGTCTTGGTCAGTTCAGGCCCTTATAAAAAGAATATTGTGGACTGGGAGCTTAAACAACAATCATTTATTCCTCCCAGTTCTGGAGTCCTTCTGTGGGAAGCCCACAGCCAATGTGCTGTCAGATCTGGTGTCTGGTGGGAGCCCACGTCCTGGTTTGCAGATGGCTGTCTTCTAGTTATTTTCAAGTGGCAAGGAGCAGAGAGAGAGAGAGAGAGGCAGAGAGAGAGAGAGAGAGAGAGAGGTAGAGAGAGAGAATGAATGAATGAGAGAGTTAGCTCTCCTGTCTCTTATAAGGGCACTAATACCATTCATGAAGGTTCCACCCTCATGACCTAATTACCTCCCAAAGACCCCACCTAATGCCATTATGTTGGGAGTTAGGATTTTAACATATGGATTTTAGGGGGACATAAACATTCAGTCCATAGCATGTCCCCATTCTGGAGACTCTGATTTAGTGAAAATGAATCTGTGGGAGGGCCTGGGCACTGGTACCTGGAAAAGCTCCCCAAGGCATTCTAATGTGCTGTTAGGATCAAGAGCTGCTGGTCTGGGAGATGGATGACTAAGTTTTGTTTTTTGCATTTAGTTCCTACTCTGGATTTCGTCCCTGTCCAGATGGATAGGAGTTTTCTCTTCCCTATTCCAGTAGCTCCTTGTACACATCTCAGTGATAGCTTCCCCACTTCCTGAAACTGAGTCTCCCTAACCCAGTTAGCCTGCCAAGTTTATGATTAACCTCTCTACCCAAAACTTTATGCCCTATCTTGTCCCCTCTGACCTCAGTCCTGTGCTAACTGAACACTAACTAACCAGAGCCAGATGTCTAAAATTGCTGTTGTCGAGAACATGGTTAATGTACAAACTCAGGTTGTTTCTCCAGGGTAAGATGAGTTAATTGACCCCTGAGTCATGGACCATCTGCCCACAGAATTGTAAATCAGAGACATCCTGACTCGTGAAACTACGATTAAGAAATGTTGCAGAAATGTCACAAGATGATAATTAAACCAAGGTTCTTTGTTCTTCCCTTAAAAAAACTCCTTAACTTAAAGATAAGCTGGAGTGGACCTGAGGCTTGTCTCCCACACCCTTGCTTGGTGCCCTGCAATAGACCCTTAATTTGTTGCAAACACCCGCTGTCAGATTTGGGCTTCCTGCGAGGCAGGAACATGAGCCCTTTTGCTGGGTGATGGTCCCTGTGATAATCTCTCTACAGATCTGTTCATCCCACCAGCTTGGTTGCCCCTCTGGGTGTAGGGACAGAGTTCTAGTCATTCTTTTATTCCCAGAGCTTGGCACAGAGATGTTCCACAAATGTTTATTGAATGAAGAAGTGAAGGAATGAGTGTTTCTTAAAAACTGGCCTCTATACCCCAATAGATGAATTGAGACTTGGAGGCAGACTTTTGGGAGAATCAGAAAAGAACAGATTTTTTATTGCTTTTCAGGCAAAAGGGCAGTCACAGCAGGCTTAGAGACTGTGAACCCCTCTTGGGATTGGTGTCTTGAGGTTTTGTAGAAAAAACAGATGGAACAGAAAGGTGACAACAATCAGAGCATTTTCCTGGGTGCTGTATTCTCTTAATTTTGATGAATTCACCTGGCATCATGGAGAAACTCCGGAGAGTCTGTTCATTCTTCTGAGGCTCTCAGCCCATGACCACCTTCCTGGAACACAGCTTGTGGATTAAAGGATAAGCTATTCTGGGTAAAGAATGTATGGGGAGTGGAGAGTGTAATGGAAAGGTTGGGGGCTATTTAGCACAAAAGCAGTTGAGCGAGTGAAGCAGAGAAGGGGGTTTATCAAAGAACAGAGAAAAGCAAGTTGCAAAAATTTGAAGTCAGAACGAATCTGCAAACAGCTTTAGCATCAGGGAAGCCATTTTGTTAGTTAGTTAGTTCCCTACTCTTTCATGAGGTGGTTGACTTTGAGTAAGATACATAAACACTCTGCTTAGGAGTCTTTGTCTCCAGGTTTATAAAAATTAGGAGAAAGAGGAATTGTTCTCTCTCTCTCCCTTACCTTATAGACATCTGTGGGGTTACAGTCGATGTGGATGACTTCCTCTGATGACTTTGAAGCCCTTTCGGGATAAAAGTGCTACGCCAATTCTAGGCATTCTCGTGGACAGCTGAGCCTGGAGGAATGCATTTGTTCTCCCAGTCGGAATCAAGACACAGGTGAATTTTGGTGAGATTAGAGCAGAACGGACTCCTGTACAATGAGTCTACTAATGTCATCTAAATGAGATGGCTGACATTTTAAATAGTTTGGAACGTAGCTGGGAGCCTGCAAGGGGAATTGAGGGTAGCCACAAGACCTCCGTCATGACCCAGGCTGGAGGCTGGGAGTCAGAGATCTCCCCACAGCCCTTCCATCCCATTGCTATTGTTGACCTGTGAGTCACTCCTCTTTCATTAAAATTCTTTTTTTCCAAACCCTGTGTACAAACATTTATTTATTTGGGAAGGGGGTTCAGGTGTGAGAGGAGGCTAGTCGAACTTATAAGAGAAGGTTTAGAACATTAGGATTTCTAAGAGACCGGTGCTTAGAACTCATTTACAGTGATACGTGAACTATTGATGGCTCTTCTTTTCTATGAATGAGTTTAACTGTGTTTACGAGGACCTCTCTCATTTTGGACTTGCAGCAACCTTCCATGTGATTAAAAATTAGCACTCAAAGCTCCAAACCACATATTCTAGATTACGGGAAGGCTTGTGCTTCTCAGAAAACCTTTTGGCCATTTAGGTGCCCTCAGTTTTGTACCATGCATTTCAGAAGTCCAGGCTCATTTGTTTGTCTGGGGCTTGTGTAATATCTCCATTTGACTTCTGCTCCCTGAAGCTGAGATCAAGTGCTAACCTTCCTTGACTGTTGCTGAGAAGGAGCAGGACTTCTGCTTTCTATTTCACTAGCGGGTTTTCTGCTTTGAGATCAAAATGCTTCTTACAGATTTTTTTCAAGTGGGAAAACTAAGGACATCAAAGGTCTCCCTTTACATGATTTGTCTC
This sequence comes from Camelus bactrianus, assembly GCF_048773025.1. Classification (NCBI taxonomy): domain Eukaryota; kingdom Metazoa; phylum Chordata; class Mammalia; order Artiodactyla; family Camelidae; genus Camelus; species Camelus bactrianus. Next base: position 21,688,068 of record NC_133552.1, read on the forward strand.
TCTGGAGTGGGTCTTTCCCCGGTGTGCCTCTTGGTCTATTTATTTTGGAAAAAACAGGAGTTCAGACTGTTGTTAGGGAAATCGGTCTCATTTTAAGGTGAATTAAATACTCCCCTCTTCTGAACTGCTCTGGGGAGAGAACAGAGGAAGTGTCACATGATGGCGGTGAACACAAAGGTGCTTTGTTTTTTCCTGGTGTAAATGGTAACAGGGTAATAAGGAAGGCAGTTTTGTCAAAACAGCGCTGGGGCGTAACCGGCAACAGTGATTTCAAGGACCTTGAGGGAGCTGGGAGGTTAGAGGCGAGGCGGTCCCCAAAGCATCAGGCTGGAGCCAGTTGCTAACATCACTGCACTTCAGCTTTCACCTTTAGAGCAGGGGCGATTCTGCACCTCAAATCAAACCCTGAATTTAAATGACTGTGAAGCTCTGTTGGAGAAACGTCGGTCCTCTCATTGCAGCCACAGCGGGGCGGCCACCAGAGAGTTTCCAGGCTCGACATGTTTTTCCCCAACATCTGTCAGCCTCGCTAAGTCAGAGCTCCAAATGAACAGTGTAATACCCAAGATCATTATCTGGATTTGTGACACTTCCTCCTGCTTCTCCTGGGAGGATTTAGGATTCAAAGTGAAAAACAACATTTGTAAGGGATCAGGAGACGGAGGATTTTCATCTTTATTATTATTACTACTAATAATACATTTTCATTAACATGGTTTTAATAGGATGAAACGAGAGAAGTGAGACATGCCTCCCTCCAACTCAACATGCTCCCCAGTGCCTCTCGCACAAGGTACTGTATCTTCAACTCAGGCAATCCAACATAAGCCTATTAATTAAGCTTTAGTCTACAGGTGCGGTCTACACAGATGTAATTTTCCACTCTGAGCTAACTGAAAACTTGCAGATGGCTCTGGGTTTAGCACTCTTTTCACGACTTGCAAAAGATGTGGCCTGTGCTTCAGGTCGAAGGAGAGAGGTAATCCACGAATCAAGTCAACAAATATTTATCAAGTGCCTACTGATACTCAGCTAGCGGCTAGTGTTGTAGGGTATGCGTGAGAAGGAGAGAGCTTACACTTTTAATGAAGAAACGTGACTCCATCACAAGCAGCCTGGCACCAGGGACAGAGCACAGCATCTGGAATCAGGCAGGCCTGGTTTAGAAATCCAGTTCCATGGCTTGAAATGGCATGACCTTGAAATTTTTATTGCATGTTGTAGACACCTAGTTTCTCTATATTAAAACAGGATATTACTTTTAAGATGTTTGCAAGCATAACAAAAACATTTGTAGAGCACCTGCCCCATCAGAGATGCTCCCAAAATATTATTACAAGATGGAATATTATATATATTATAATTTAGCCCTTAAGAAAAGTTATGCAAATGCTCAGGGACCAGAGGGAGCAGTGCTGGCCAGAAGAGAGGGGGGAATGTGGAGCATAACTAAGGGAGCACTTCTGACAGAATCAAATTGACTGAAGCGATCTTAGAGGTTAACTGGTCCCACTGACTTATTCTACCAGCACAGAAACAAAGGCTTGGACATGTTGACTTGCCCAAGCTAGTCCCTAGATTGGGTGCACGCGCCAGGTTGACTGTACACATGGATCTGTTTTGGGAGCTAGTGTTGTGTGATGTGGTGGTTCCCCAGCCTGGCAGAGTGGTGGGATATTGTGTGAGTTTTTAATAAAATAGGCTCTCAAGAGGGTCTTATTCAGGAGAGTTGGAGTGAGCCCCAGGAATACATTTTCTTAGGATGCTCCTGACCTGCAGAGTGGCCCACTTGTGTGCGGCGTAAAGAAGACTCAACTAAATGCAAACTCCAGTCCTACCTTCAGTGTCCTGCTGTGTGACTCGGGCAAGCCCACCTTTCCACTCTTAGTTGTCTCATCTGTCTCTTGGAGGGGTTGCCTTGGTTGAGATTTTGGTCAGTTCCATCTCTCATAATCATTACTTGACACCATTTCAGTTCAAGCTAGGACTGAAGTCTGGATAAGTTCTGACTTGGAGAGGAGGGGAGGGTGCACCAAAGTGTAGAGGGAAGATGGGGCAGTGAGAGGAGGTTTCTGGTGGGGAAGGAGAGGGAGGCTTGGTCACATGGCTAGAAGACGGCCTCTGTATGGAGAGCTCTGTGGGGTGGGTATGAGCTTTAGACATCGTTATCCAGAGGAGCACTTCCCAAACTTTCTTCTGCAGAAAATGACGCCTTTGAGATGCTCTGAAAGAGAACCCTGTGTTGATAAGTCCGATAGACGTTACACACTGTATCCTGGTCTAGGAGATTCATGATGCATCTTGAAATTCTCTGAAGAGTCTGATTAACTTCCCTTAGTCTGGGATGTTTCAAATTCATTTGGTAATAGGGTCATTCAAAAACAACCTACTAACTAATGTTCCATCGAACACATTTTGGGAAACTGTTACAGAAAACAGGGAGTCATTATAAGTTTTGTACTCGGTTTTAGAGACCTTTTAGAGGAGTTTGGGGAAATGATCGTTAGAAAGAACACTTAAGAGCAGGAAATGAACTGGAATTTCTCAGCATGGTGAAGAGAAGCCTTACGCAATACACTCTTAGTTATATGAGTTCGTATATTGAGGGCTATGATTGTTTGTTCCTCATATTCACTGAGCATCAAGCCAGAAGGAATCACCTTAAGAGTTAGGTCTAGAGATTTAGAAGGGAGAAAAGGGAAAGCTTTCTGTTAAGGGATATAAGCTAGAATAGTTTATCTAGGGAAATCATGTAATTTCCAGAGTCTCATCCATTTCATGTAATAAAATCGGGACAGCCTCGATAACAACTCAAGTCCCCTGTCTTCTCTTCTCTGTCCTTTGATATTCAGGGATCCACGAACTTATATAGGAGTCACAGAGCATCCTAGCCATCTAAGCAAAGATCCAGCAACTCACAGAACTATACATTTAAGAAGAACCCAATATCTTGTCCAACTTTCCGCCAAAGCAGGAGTGCTTTCTGCAACACTCCTGCCCCATGGCCTTCAGAAATATGCTGGGAACAACTCCAGTGCCTGGGAAATCATTACTTTTCTAGGCAGCTTGTTTCATTTATGGATGGCTTTAGTTGTTACGAAGCTCTGCCTTACCATGAATCAAAATATGTATTAATGCATCTTACACGTTTCAGACTTAGTTCCTGGTGTTGGAGTGGCACAGAATATGTTTGTTACTTTTTGCCTATGAGAGGACCATTTAGATGTTGGAAGACAAATATCATATCTATACTGATCCTTCTCCAAGACAAAGAGTCGGAGTCCTTCAGCCATTTCTCCAAACATACATTCTCTAGGACCTTCACCACTCATCCAGAGAACAGGGGTTGATCATCACAAAGTACAGCTGGGTTACGACCTCTTTGGATCTGGGCAGAGTCTTTCTGCAGAGAGGCCATGGGTGCAGGGCAAGTCCCTAGGATGGAGCGTTCAGACTGGTCCAGCATGTCTGGAGGGCTGGGCTGGCAGATCCATTTGGTTTATTTACATGTGGGATCAAGAGGCCATAGGAAGAGGCCCACCCCAATGTAAAAAAATGTAGATGAGCACCATTTGGTGGGATAATGGACTCTCAGGAAAGGACATCATGGGAGGGTGTTAGGAGTTAGAAAGAGCTGGACTAATAGTTTTCCTAAGATGCTGAATGCAATAGCCAGAGCGGCCCTGTCAGCCATGTTAACAAGATGAACCGTGAAGATGTAGGAGATGTCAAAGCAGCCTCCTGTATCACGTCCTCCCGTCATTACTGGGAACGAGGAGGAGGTTTCCAGGGGTGCTGTATATAAGAGTGTATAAGGAGGTGGGCAGGGATGACTCAGTGACTCAGAGAAATATTGTTCATGACTCTTACAGGGACCACCTCCACCTCCCCAGACCTTACCAGCCTGGAAATGTGAGCCAGGTTTTATTTATTTGTGAACATTCATTCCTCCTTCCAATAAAGAATTGCAGTTTTTGTTGTTCAGCAATCATGTCATGCAGTTAACAAAAATACTTTTATTTTGCCCACACAAACCCCTATCAAATTCTTCCTCATGGCAATAAATCTTGGAGACGCGCAGGATTTTACATTTGTCTCAGCTACATTTAATTGTACTTATACGACCTTATTGGTATTTTGAAGATAGTTTTTTTCCTGAAGTACTAGGTTTTCCTCTTGGATTCATCTTCACTTTTGATAAACAAGCCTCCATCTCTTCCTCAAAGCCTTGGAACCTGCTCATCAGACAGAGCTCAGAGAGACAGAGAGTTTTGCACATGTTACTAGAGATTTCTCTTGAGTGAGACACCAGCCCTTTAAGCAGCTCTTTGAATTAAAATGTCCAGCCAGCCATTCATCCACAGAGCAGGACTATTTTTCTTGCTGAGCTTCTTCATCTTGTTCACAGGGAAATCAAGAAAGACTATTGAAATGTTTTACGAAAGTCAAGATACATTATGCAGTAGTTTGATTTTTTTTTTTTTTCATCCTCTTTGCTATTCATGGGAATTTGGGCTTGATGGAAACCAAAAGTATATTCTACTAAAGACCTTGCTGCCACTTGGTGATGTAGGTCATGCCATGCCAGTCACAGGTGTGCCCAAGAGTTCATTGTATAACGAGCAACAACCACCTTTTACAGTATCAAGTTCAAGCTCATTAAGCAGTTTGCAAGGCCTTAGCTAGCTGGCTTACCATTCAAGCCTTGTCTTTGTTTTCCCCTCGTGCTCCAATTACCTTAATAGGTCAGACTTTCTAAACTTCTGGCAACTGACACCTTGCTTCCACTTCCTGGACACTCCCCCCCCCCCTTCATTTTGTTTGACTAGCTTCTATTCGGCCTTAGCTTACATCTAACTCCTTGAGGAAGCCGATCTTGATGCCCCAAGGTTGGAGTGGGTGTCTTTCCTACATTCTCCTTTCCAACCCCAAGCTTACCTGTGTGGTAGTGCCTGCCACTCGGGTGAACTTACCTGTGAATTTCTTCTCCCACTTGGCCAATAACCCTTTGAGAGCAGGGACTGTGTCTGGTGCATAGCGGGCACTCAGGGAATCCATTAAAAACTTCAGGCGGTGATCTCCTAGGTCACCAAGACACAGAGTACTCTGAAAGATCTCAAGGTCTTCTGCCAAGATTTGGAGGATGGCCTTAAACATGTCGTTGTCTTCCTTGGGCTTCAGTTTCTTGATCTGTGAGATGGAGGTGATGTCTGGGGCTCTAGGCTGACGCAAAGTACGGTCAGCTGGAAACAAGGCGCTCTGAGCTGGGTTTGCAGGGAGACTTGGGAAAGTCATTTAACCCATTCATTCTCTGAATCTCAATTTCTTTGTTAGATAAAGAGGCTGAACTCCGCTCAGTGGATGAGCGTGGAGTTGGAGATAGACATGTGTGTTTGAGCAAGTCACAGCATGCCTCAGTTTCCCTATTTATAAATTTCTCCTTACTCGGCAGCATCCTGGTGAGGACTGAGTTCACCCCAGTAACTAGAGGAGAGAATAAAAATATATGATATGCAAACCAACTCTGGGTGAAGTGCATTCACAATGTCATAGCACATTATCCTCTCATCAGCTTACACAGTAGGTTTTGTAAATCCCTGTTTTAGAGAAGGAAGAAATGGTTCAAGGTCACGCTGTTTGTAAATGGCAGGACTGGCTTCCCAAATGTGACTCCAAAGCCTGTGCCTGTCCTGTCTCACCCTGCAGCTCCTCCTTTGTTCCAAGCTCAGCACGGGGGCTGGCATGAAGGCTCTCTACCTTTCCAGGTCTAAGTCTAGTAGTAGGACCTGCTCCAGCCCCAGGAAGGAGCTGGTGCTAACACGAGGCTCTCTGGCCTGCAGATGGAGCGAGGTCTGGCCGGAGCTGGCTGGCGCAGTTGGCCTGGCTGGCTTGCAGCCCTGCTCATGATGTCTCTCTGGAGTTGGGGGAGCGGGCACAGAGGCATCCAGGCTGCATGCATGGTTTATAAAAAGCCATCAGGAGCACTGTCGTGGGACTGCAGTCATTTATCTACACTTTTTCCTTGTAAAACGTTACTGACTGTTTTACACCAAGGGCAGTTTATCCTGAATGGGATGTACAGGCATTCAATTCACCTCTACTTTTTGCCAACTCTGCCTTTTCCCCCCTCCTTGCTTCTGAAGTTATATATGGTTCTGAGAGAGGAAGACATTTTCTATCTGAGGGGGAAAAAAACAGCTGACGGCTTTAAAGAGAAACCTTCCATCATAGGAAAGAACATTTGGCTGGAGAGTTAATGCCTTTGTTTTTAAAAATGGAATCCTGCTTCGGTGGTGGTACATTCTTCTAAAAGTGTCCCCATTTCCCATCAGATGCTGAGAACTTTACGGAGATGATCCGTATCGTGTACCTTGTGAAGGGGAATGGAGGGCTGGCATCAGCTCTATATTTCAAATGGGGAAACTGAACTCAAAGAGGTGAAAGCTACTGGTAAGACCACAGTGGAAGGCGGCTGGGCAACTTGGGGTTAATCATGGAGAAACAGAGAGAGAGCACTGCTCTCTGAGACAGAGGCTTTCCTTCTGCCATCCCCACCCCCTCACTCTTCTCGTGAACTTCTCCCCCAGTCCCTGAGACCAATATGGTACTCGGTTTGCAGATGAGGAAACTGAGTTTCCGTGACATTAGCAATAGGCTGAAAGTCACCCACTTCGTTATTGCAAAGTGAGCCTGAAGCCCAAACCTCCTGAGCCCAGACCCTCCAGCTGCCTTCATTAGTACCCAGCACTCGCCTGCCGCAGCTTTCATGGAGGACCTAAATATAATGGATTGTTGCTGCACAATGCCAGGATATTTTAATTTATAGAAAAGAATAATGGGGTTCAGGTGAATGCCCTCTTCTGTGCATTCTCTTTGGAATGAGGCTTAGCTTTATTGTCCCTTCACTTCCCGTTAGTTCTAGCTAAAGTGATTCCATCATGACATATAAACCCAAACATGAGTAATTGATGGAGGCCTCAGGAGCTTGAACGGGATAAAACCAGACTGGCTCGAATCTCCTGGGTGAAGAATTAACATTTATTGGTTTAGTGGAATGAATTTATGTCCCAATAAAGCCAGTTATGGACTAGACAGTGATTTAATGAGGTGCCTTCTGTAAAAAGAGCAAATATGAACTTCTGGACCTGGGTTAGATTGTAACGGATATTCCACCTTTTCAGAAATAGGCAGAAATAGGCAGAAAATCTAGGTGATTTCCTTAATCCGTGAAATTTGTGTTTAACCCACTCTGCCTACAGAGTTGAAAGTTGGAGGGAAATTGAATCAGCCTCTTTAAAAATTTCAAGCGGGGCATTTTTTCATGATTCCCACAAGATCAGGACTCTGAGCTCTTTTGGAGGCTTGAAGAATGAAGATCAGGACAAAGGTCACCATCAAAGAAAAGAAAAACTGAATCTAGACATGTGTGACACCCTTTAAGTCGAGGGGGTTCTTGCTCTGGGTCTGTTGTGGGGAGGGAGGGGAGGCACAGAGGGAGTAAAGACCCCACAGCACCTTCTCTGGGGTGGGGCACTGGGCAGAGAAGGACGTCCTTGGCTACCATCCCTGGACCACTGGACTGTGGGTATGTAACATGACAAGCCAAGGTGATCCCTGCCTCCCACTGACCTCTTTACTTCTTCGTAAAGAACTGAGAAACTGTTTTTTTTAATAATAAAATTCTCAGGGCAAAACACTCAGTCATCTCGACCCCTCCTCCTTTTTTTTTTTTTTTTGTATTCCATATTGAATCCATTAGGAAATCCCAGGGGCTCTACTTCCAAAATAGAATCTGGGCGCTTTTCACCATCTCCACGGCTGCCTCGCTAGTTCAGCCACTTTCCTCTCTTTGCCGGGGTCACTTTAATGGCATCCTAGCTGGTCTTCCTGCTCCTACTTCAGGTTCTCCTTCCTAGTCCCCACACACACATTTACAATCTGGTCTTAACACAGCAGCCGAAGGGGGATGCCTTTAGAAAAGAAGTCAGACCCTGCCTTCTCTCTGCTCCAATCTGCCGGTGGCTCTCCAGAGCACACAGAATACAGCAAAAGCCATTACAGTGGCCTACAAAGACCTACACAGCCAGGCCCTCTGTCACCACCCCTACTCTGCGACCTCATTCCCTACCACCCAGCTCTGTCTGCTGCAGCCTTGCTGTTTCTTGAAGGCCGCAGGTGTGTTTCTGCCTTGAGGCTTCTGCCCGAATCACTCTTCTTCCAAATATCCACATGGCTCGTTCTCTTGCCAACTTCACGGTTTTGCCCACTCTCATCTTCTCAGTTGACGCCCACCCTATTCATGCTGTAACCCCTCCAAACCCCTCAAGGACCCCTAAGCCCCCAGATTCATCTCTGCTTTTCCCCGAGCACTTATTACTTCTTGAAATGCTATTGAATTTACTTATTTATTATATGTTTTGTTTCTTTTCTGACTTCCCATTTGAATGTAAGCTCTGCAAGGGCTGGAATCTGATGGTTTTGTCTAGGATGATGCCTGGCACAGTAAGTGTTTGTTGATTGAATGAAAGACTGAAAACTCTGCTGAAAGCCATCCTAAAATAGATTTAATACTAATGTGAGAAGCCAGCCTAATTCAGTTTGTTCTTGCAGTCTGAAATTTTTGCAGCCTGATTTTTGTTATCTGTTTTGCTTTTAACTCTGGAAAATAAGATCTTAGATTGGATTGAAGTTATATTTTCCATGTCTATGAAGCTTTGAAATCTTGTGTAGAAGAATGTCAATTAGATACAGAGGATTTTTAATTGAATAATTGCTGTTAAATCCTATCTTTGTGGATCATATGAGAAATTTTGAAATTTGAAACTAAGTGGAAAAATGAAACTATTAAGAAAAATGCACCTTCTTATAATGTCACCACTGACATTGACAAAATATTTGAGCACCCACTCGGTGCTGAGCACTGGAAAAAAAAAACACATTAAATGTGTGGCACACACATCTGTGCTGCTGTGAGGCCAGATGTTCTAGTTGTGGGAGTTTTATGTTTCCAGTCCTTCTAAACAGGGAAGCCAGATTTTGTGCATTTGAATTAACTTTGTGAGGAGTGGCTGGTAAGTGCAGAATGTGGTCAACAGCAAAGAAAGTGGAGAGCAGATGGGTTCAAGCAGAAATATCCTGCAGCCCTTGGCATGATTTTTTTTTTTTATTACACCTTATCAGGCAAAGCATAGACCATGGCTGTCATCCTAATTCACATTTGTATAGCCCCGTGCAGCTTACAAAGCACTCGCTTATAATAGATCACTTCAAGTGTATAGCCTCCGGGAAGAGATTTGCCAAAACCATCGTCTCTCCCAGTGCAGTCAGGATGTAGAGTTCGGTCTTGCAGCCCCAGAGGTGAATGGTTCAATGTTGTGTGAGTGATGAGCAGCCCCCAGGAGGAGCCAGGCTGCCAGATGCATGGTGTTGCATGGAGAGTACGGACTCCACCGCCAAGCTGCCTGATTTCAAAGCCGGGCTTGCCTCATCCTTGCTGAGATTCTTGGTGCCTCAATTTTATCATCTGTAAAATAGGGTCAGTAATAGTAGCTCCTTACAGGGTTCCCATGAGAATTAAATGAGCTTATAAAGACAGAGAGAGCAATCTTCATCTCTTCCTCAATTTTTGGGTTAGGGTGTTGGAAAGTTTCTCCTTGGAGTCCTTTCTTTGGAGATATAATTTTAATACTGTTGAGGAATAGAATCTATGAGAATCAGATGAAAAGTGTGGACCCTTTGTCCAGAACAACAGCTATATTCAATGTATATACAATTTTTGCCTGTGATTTCGGGGGGTTTATAAATTCCTGAAATCCAGATCAAGAATCTCCAGGTTAGGGTATTCTGTTTCCAGAGGCCCAGATGAAATTGTCCCTGGTTGAACCATCACTTAAAGCCACCAATGCTTGTAACCACGCTGGTATGAGTTATTGGACCTGTCAAATCTAGAACGTGGAGCACAGGAAGTATGGACTCAAGAAGCGTCTGGCATGTCCTCTGAGGGATGTGCAGGGAGCAACTTGAAGTACACAGAAGAGACAGAGACAGTGGGACAGGTGTCTCCAGAGAGCAACTTTCCCAGTGTAATCACTGTCCTGGGACTCTCTCCCCACCACCTTCCAGATTTTCCCTTGCTCTCCTCAGAAGCCAGGGAAAGTCTGATGCTCTCTCCCCTTCTGCCTCCTCCCACACTCAGTCATTTCTCCCTGGGGGCAGCCAGCTGCTGAGAAGCCCCAGGAGGGAGAAAGACACCCCAGGGAGAAGGAAGAAGGTATGAGTAGATCATAGCAGGGACCGGAAAGTGATCTGACAGAGGGAGTTACATACACCACGGAAACAGGGCTGTGTAATTGGATGTCAGTATGTGTATTTCAAGACACGGTCTCCAGGTATCCCAACTTCCCAGAGAGATGAAAAAGAATCTTTCAGTGTGAAAGCTTGTTACATCTCAAAGAAAGCACACTGGTGCTTCCAAGGACAGAGCAGGAACATGGAGTCACGAGAGCTGCACTGTACGGGATGTCTTTGACGCCTTCTCCCATCACAGCTGGAGGGGTCTTTACATTTCTGCTTTGTGTCCCTTCCTCTTCTGCAGCTTCCAAGTGGGGGAGGGTGGTGTGATGGGCAGCGTTTGGCTGGCGGAGGTAGCAGCCCTGTAATTGGAGCCCAGATCTGCTCTGTGAATGGAAAATGTGCTGATTCTCCATATTTTCTCAGCTGCTAAAAGAGGATAATAAAAGCTTTTTTCCCCCCCTCTTCCTCTTGGGAACTTGGTGAAGATTAATTAGATGCTGCCCTTGAAGTGTTTTAAGCTCTGGCAGAAGGTGCTAAGCACTGTTTCTAAAGTTAGCTTCTTTAACCCATTTCATGAATGAGGAACCTCCCCTCATGAACTGGAGTCTGGGTAGATGCCATCCATTCTCCAAAGTAATACAGCAGCTGGATGGTGGCGGTTGAGGGGTGTGTGATGATGGAATCAGTGGTCAATTTCCTCCACTCACTTCAAATAGGAAACCTTTTTATGAACTGTGGGGGCCGGTTGAACATACCTGAAGGAGAGAAGCAGATCTGACCCAGGCAGGGCCCCTGTTGAGACTTGTCTTGAGGTTGGGGAGGAGGGGACAGGGCACTCAGGCCAAGCTACCAGCAGGCTCTGTTGCAAGAAAATGTGGGGCAAGAGGTTGGGGTCATCTAAGAAAGTAAGGTCGGCCATGAGTTGTGGGGGTGGTTGGTTTTTATGGGCCAGGTGATTTCACATGATAACAAGTGAGAGGATTATTCCCACTACTTTGGGGAAGGGGCAGGGATTTCCAGGAATTGGGCCACCGCCCACTTTTTGGCCTTTTATGGTCAGCCTCAGAACTGTGGCACCTGTGCCATTCACCATGCTAATATATTACAATGAGCATATAACGAAGCTCAAGGTCTGTGGAAGTCAAATCTCCCACTATCTTGGGCCTCAAGGTCTAGTGGGAGTTGAATTTTCTGCCATTTTGGGCCTAGTCGGGTTCTAACCCATTTATGTCCTATCCTCAGTCGCTGTGTCATTCTTTTAATGGTTGTGCCCTGTCCCCTTCCCTCCTGTCTCAGCTCCTAGCCTGTGAGGCCTTCCCACACATGCCTGCAAGTCCAGCAGAGAGCCACAGAGGCTGGGGTCCCCGGCGGTTCTGGACTCTGTGACGTCTGCACTTACGAGAATGTTCCTTGGGTACATGTTAGGGGCCTTTTCCCAAGCTCAGTGTCATCATTCTTCCTGGTACCTGGTGAGAAGGGTTATCTCACAATCCTCTTCCAGACTTAAGTGATAATTCTAGTAACCGCAGGGTTTTATGTTGGTAATTCGGCAATGATAGCAGAGCTGTTAATTGCCGCTCTTATCAATGGCCGTTAGAACAAAATTGTTTGAAGTGAAAACAATGCTTTCAGGTGTAACTTGGACTCTTTCCCAGGTTTGGCACCTTGACTTAGTTTAAGGTCAGAACATCCTGTTGGAGCTGGGAAGTGAAGATTGGAGTTTGACTCAAATCTGTGGGCAGCATGAGTGATTTTTCCTGATTCCTATAATCTCACCTGCAACATTTCAACCTCATCTTCTGCCATTCCAACCCTCAGGATGCCAAGCTAGAGAATTTGCAGTTACTGCCCAGGCCTGACGTTTTCAGACCTGAAACTACTGATTGCTCCAACTCTTCTTTAGTCTCTAATAGCCTTGATCTGCTCATTTGAAAAATGGGGACGATCAGATCTAACTTCTAAGATGCTGTGAGGAAGTGTGGGGTGGTTGAAAGAGTGTGGATTTTGGAGTCAGATGGACAAAGACTCTCATTCTTCTCTCCCATTTACCACATGACTGTGTGGTCTTGTGTTATTAACAAATTTTTCAGAGTCTCAATTTCCTCCACTGGTAAAATGCATGTGATCATGGAGACCTTCATTTGGTATGTGGAAAAGGAGCTCGAACAATAGCACCCTCCCTTTCTTCCTCATCCATACAGCTCATCCTGAAAGTCATAGCTCCCTTGTGGCCACGCAATGGAGGCTCACCATGGAGTCTTCTCTCGCCTTCCCTGGGCTCCAGAATGCTCCGGTCCTGGGCCCGTCTACCTTTCTCAACCTACTCTTATCCTTTGTTGCAGAATGATCACTCCTCTCCCTCATCCGACTCCGCAAGAAGCTGGCTTCAGTTCGGGGTTGAGAGGAGAACAATCTCATTAAATTGATTCCTAGTAATGTGCTAAGGAATGATCCACCTCTAAACTTTCCAGGAATATTTGCATTTTGTAATGGAATTCCTAATCAGTGGCAGAATGGCCTTGGTAGAATTGGAGGACAAAGGAAAGTGGAGAATTTCAGGCATTACGGAGGAGGCAATGGTGTTAAGACTGGAAAAGTATTGAGGTTGCTCATTTACGCCGCCCCGCCCGGTTGCTTACAGGGCCTTGGGTCTAAATCTATCCCTGGGCAGCATGTGACCAAAGAACACAGCTATTTGAGAGCTAAATCTAGAGGGAGATGTTATCTGTCCGCACCCAAGTGCTAGTCCTTCAAAGATCTGAAGGCTTAAGATCTGGCCTACTGTTAAAACGATTGTTTAGAATTTGTATGGCCCATTTTATTTTCAGAGTTCTTTTCATTCATTAATTAGTTATTCATTTATTTAATGCAGTTTTTAATTGTGTGCTTATTCCATCTTGCAAAGGTGGAATTATTCAGAGGAACATTTGAAAGAAATTAACAGTATGACAGGGCTTATAATTGTGCTTTAATCTTAAATTAATATCCCTCCCGTTTTCACGTTACTAGGACAATTATCCCGAACGGTACCAGAAGCAGGAAATTATGTATTGCCCTATATAGGGCATTCCCTCCCGGAGAGTACGCCATTTATCATGGCTTTTTAATCTCCTCCGTGTGCAATGGAAGATAAAACATCTCCACAATATTTCAGGGTTTGGAGAAGATTAAAGCCCTACAACGTTGTGTTTGTTTCACTCAGTTCCTCCACTGTGTCTAACTGGGTCAGAGTTTAGGTGGGCTTGGATATCCCCGCAAGGATGCAGCTATTTATTTGGAGTTTCTGGGGACCCTCTGAAAGTCACATAATTAGCCCCAGCAGGAATAACTGGAAACATGCAAGTTTCTCGCAATATTTTCATCTCCCTGAACTTCCTCTTTTTCCGTGCTAACAGAACATGCCTGTGACATTGCCTGAATTCAGAGTCAAAAGGCAAAGCCGGCATTTAGACCCTTGGACTGGCCGTGGATTTCCTGTCCCTTAGAAAAGAGACCCTCACTTTAGGCGGCAGTCCCCTACATGGAAGTGCTGCTCCCATCTTGTCTGCCCTCCGAGCAGGCTTGAGAAAGAGGCTTCAGGACCCTGGAGAACAGCCTGTTGCAAACTGTATTCATCAGGGACCTTCACAGAAACAGAACCAATAGGGTAAACCAATATAAATAGGAACAATACAAACTAATATTTATATAAATTGACTTACTCCAATTGTGGGCTGTCAAGTCCAAAATCTGGAGGGCAGGCTGGAAACTCAAGTAAGAGTGGAGGTTGCCATCTTGAGTCTGAAGTTTGGAAACTCAAGACAGAATTTCTGTGTTTCAGTTGAGAGGCAGAATTTCTTCTTTTGGGGTAAACTGCAAGTTTTTGCTCTTAAGTCCTTCAACTGATTGGATGTGACCCACCCACATTATGGAGAATAATCAACTTTCCCTCATGTCAACTAGTTGCTACAAATGATCTTAGCCAAAAGCCTAAAGTCAGTTGACTTTAATGCTAATCACATCTAAAAAATATCTTTCCAGTAACACCTAGATGAGTGCTTGACCAAACAACTAGGCACCACGACCTACCCAAGTTGGCATATAAAATTGACCAGCTAAGAGACCTAGCATCTTGCTGACTTTGGAGTCCATGGTACCTTCTTCACATGACAAGCAGTGAACTCCAAACCTTCTTCTTGCCCTGACCATGTCTTCTGAGTTTGCCCAGTTGGCAGTGTCCTCCATCCACCAGGTTCCCTCCTTTGGAGAAGAGCTCAGTGTGGTCCTTGCAGGACAGCCCAGGCTTCGTTTTGTGCACCTCTTCTTCTCTTTCGGCATCACTTCCCCTTGTCCTGTCAGCAGTCTTGATCTCCCACTCAGGAGTTCAGGGCCCTCTCCTTCAATAGCATTTTGGAAAAGCAAACTGTCTTCTATCCATATAATTTACATACAGAAGAATGCACAGACCATTAAGAGCACAGCTGGATGAATTTTCACCAGGCAAGCCTCCTCGGGGAACCAGCCCCAGACCAAGAAACAGAGCACCCTCACTCCTCAGAAGCCCCCCTTGTGTGCCACCCCTGTCACGACCTCTGGGCCTTAAGGGTGACCTCTGTGTTGATCTCTGAATCCACACATCAATTTTCCCTTTCTTGAGTTTTATATAACAGGACGATAGTGTAAGTCAGCTTGCACCATAGCCTAGTTTTGTGTGGAGAAACAATGGGACAGGAAATACTCTGTCCTCACCCTCCATCTCTCCTTGCCAGCAACAAACACGGCAGGTCTGTTACACATGGGACATCGTGCCAGAGACCGTGGATGCACATGGTTGCCTAAAGGATGCTGCAAACAGCACCCTGGAGGCTCTCTGGGGACACTGGGAAGGGACTCTGCATCTGGAGTCTCAGAGCTGGCTTCAGCCCCTCTCTGTCCTCTCAGAAGCCCCCTCCAAGTGAGGGCAGTGCTTTTCATGGGCCCTGTGGAGAAATGGAGCTGGAAATGCTCTCTCGAACTTTCCTTTCCTGGCAGAGACCCAGGCTGGGAGCTTTGGTCACTCCTGACCCACCTGGTCTTGCCTCTTGGAGCCCCCCTGGTCCTCTGGGACTTTCTGATAGACTACTTGCTGATAAGCACTGTGGTTGGTAACAATTTACCGCATCGCCCCTCTGATAAGGTGCTTGTATCTTAATAATGCTGGAAGCCACCGGCGGGGGGCAACCCGTGGAGTTTACTTGCTTTCATCTCCTTTGGTGGCTTTGTTCCTCCTCTAGACCCCGACACAGGATGTTGCCCAAGGTTGCATCCTCATGCCCTCTGTTTATCTCATTGCTCCTGATCATAGATATCAGCTCCTTCCGTACCTCCAGCTGCTCCTGACTCCTGTGTCTTCTCGGCCAGTGGACTGGGCTCTCACCCATGCCTGAATCCTGCTCCTAAAACGTCCTCTTTCCCTCCCTGACCCCGTCCCCTGCACCATGCCACTGTCCTCGCCCACCTGTCCACAACCCACCCATCTCTTCATTCTGCCTGCAAGACGCTCTCATGTGTCTGTGCCGTTTTTCCGGCCCTCCTACACCACCGACATCCTCTCCCTCTTTACCTCCATCCAGGTTGTTGAAAATGCTGCCCTTCTCGCCTCATCACTCTCCAGCCCCATATTCCCTGCATCATCACTGGGTGCATTATTTAGTCAGCCTTCAGTGGCTGCTCAGAGCTGCTGGGACAGAGCTCCCCTTGTTGGTCGGGCATCCAACCCCTTCATGACCTGTCCCCAGAAACTCATCTTGGCAGAGACCCTGTGATTTCCCCAGGTGCCCTCAGCCACAGCTCAGCCTCTTCAACTCCTGCTGCTTTTTGCTGCTGCTGCTTCTGTGGGATAAAACGCTTTAGCACTAGGCAGACGAGAAGGCTCTTGAAGATGAAGCCCTTCATCTCAGAGGGTACTCTGGTACCTTCTGCACATTGCACAGCCCCTTGACCTGGGAAGCCATTCCTGATGATCCCGGCAAGAAGTGATCTTTCCCTTCCTGAACTCTGATGCACTTAGGATCTGCACGGTTCTTATCTTACTTAAAATTAATTTTATGTCTGAGTGTTCAGCCTCCCTATGGTTGACAGAATAATGTTCCCCACACCCATCAAAGAAGTCCATGCCCTAATCACTGGGAACTGTGACTGTTATGTTACAAGGCAAAGGGAAATGAAGATTACAGATGGAATTAACGTTGATAATCAGATGACCTTGAGATGAGATGATCCTGGATTATTCACATGAACCTAGTGTCATCACAAGGGTCCTTAAAAGTGGAAGAGGGAGGTGAAGACTCAGTGTCAGAGTGATGTGAACCTGAAGACACTGCTGGCCAAAGACGGGAGGTGGCCATGAGCCAAGGAATGCAGGAGGCTTCTACAAGCTGGAAAAGGTAAGGACGTGAAGACTCCAGAAGAGAACACAGCTCTGATAGCACCTTTGATTTCAGCCCAGTGAGACCTGCCCTAGAACTGAAAGGCACTGAATGTGTGTTATTTTAAACCAATTTGGTGGTAACGTTTAATAGCAGCAGTAGAAAACAAAGTCCCTTCCAGCTAAATTTTGAGCACAGAGAGGGCAGAAGACATTCCTTATACTTTTTTGTGTGTCCTACACGGTGTAGCTAGTGCCTTGTATACAATAGGTGCTCAGGAAGTGTTTGCTCTACAAATGCAGGCAGGTTCCAAAAAACTGAAGAGAGCAAAGCTGGCCTTTGTGCTTTCCTGCCACCCCCTCACAGCCCGGTTTTGTTCATCTTGGTCCCTTGTCATCAACCTTTTTGGTGTCCCACTCTTGATCTTCTGGAATCTCTGTTAATGGATAATGTTTTAAGATTAGACCCTTCCTGGGCATAGTTGCACTTAAAAGGATGGCCCTAGAGCTATAAACACACCCACAGCCAAAGGGAGTAAGCCATAATGGTGGGACTACTAGGTGGTGAGGTGATGTCCGTGGCCTTGAACCAGCCTCCTGTGGGGTTATTAGCTGTCCTTGCCCATTTCTACTCTGATGGACAAGGAGCCAGAAGACATGAGCCCTAAACCTGGCTCCTCCACCAACTCCCTGGTGTCGTTAGAGGAATCACTTAACCTCCTTGACCCTGAGGAACAGGGATACCGTTAATAAGTTCTTCCCACCTCACAGGCTGTAACTCCAGGCCACCTCAAGAAATGGGGTGAGGACTGACCCTGCCCAGAAATTCAGCAGGTAAGACAGCAAGTCTGGAATGTACCTTCCTTTGTTTTAATATAAAAATAGCATTTAAAATGGACACAACTAGAAGATGCACGTTTGTCCTGTGGCTTTCTATACCTGTGGCATCTTGAGGGTAAGAATGTCGCAGTCTACACAGATGTAGGAAACAAACTAATGGTTACCCAGGGGGGAAGGGGGTGGGAAGGGATAAATTGGGAGTTTGAGATTTGCTAATACTAACTACCACATATAAAATAGATAAACAACAAGTTTACACTGTATAGCACAGGGAACTATATTCAATATCCAGTGATAACCTATAATGGAAAAGAATATGAAAAGGAATATATGTATGTATATGTATGACTGAAGCATTGTGCTGTACACCAGAAATTGACACAACATTGTGAACTGACATACTTCAATAAAAAATAATGCAAAAAAAAATCAATACCGCAGCCTAGGTACTTAGCTTGGCTTCCCTGTGTCCACTTTAAATGCTATTTTTATATTAAAACAGACATGAGCACATTCCAGATTCGCTGTCTCACCTGCTGAATTTCCAGGCAGGGTTGACCCTCACTCATGCCATTCCCCAAGGCTGCTTGGAGGGCCAGCCAGCAGGTGCCCAGGCTATTAGATCTATTCTCATTTACACTCTCCCTTTACCCTGCCCCCGGGCTCAGGCAGGGGAGCAGAACCTGGAGCTGGCTGCCCATTTCCCCTCCTGGACTATTATTTATCTCCCTTGTCTTCTCCCAGGGTTGGTCTCCAACCCTCTTGCCTCACTGCCTTGTACAGTCGGCTCTGTTACCTCACATCCTGTGTGGAGCAACAGCATTTCCATTTCTGCGCAGACACAACTGTGTCCTGCAGGTTGGGCAGTGGAAAGATTTTGTGGGATAGGGGTCACAATCAGGGTTCTGGTCTCAGCTCTGCCCTCGGCCAGCTGGGAACTCAAAGCAGCTCAGCTCACCTCACCTCTCCAGGTTCTCCCATCCTCAGCAAAAAAGATGGGCTGGGATTAGACGGACTTCGAAACTGGGACAACCAAGAACCCCCACTCAGAATTCTTTAAGGACTCCCATCAGGAGGAAGCCCAACCTCCTCACGATGGCTCAC
Source organism: Camelus bactrianus (assembly GCF_048773025.1). Lineage (NCBI taxonomy): Eukaryota > Metazoa > Chordata > Mammalia > Artiodactyla > Camelidae > Camelus > Camelus bactrianus. The sequence continues at coordinate 21,706,690 of NC_133552.1, forward strand.
AAGGCCTTTTGTGATCTGGTCCCTGTTTACCTCCAGGGCTTTTTCTTACGCTCATCCTTGGATTCCGACTTCCGGCAATAACGAATGACTTGTAGTTCCCAGAGCTTGGCATATTCTCTCTGATTCCCAGAACTCTGCAGATGGTGCTCCTCTGTCTTTGGCACATTTCCTGTGCCCTTTCCTGTGTCTCTCTCCTTTCAATTCTTCCATACTTTGGGCTCGGCTAAGACTTCACTTCCTGAAGGAGTCCTTCTGACCCCGCCCACTCAGAGCCTGTTAGGAGCTATTTTCTTGCAGGCCACTAACATGCTGCCTTTACCTCAATTTTGGCACAATTCTAACAGCCTGCCTGCTTACTCGTCTGAGTCCTGTCCGTCCCCGCTAGTCTACAGTCTTCCTCAAGGCAAGATATGCGATTTGTTTCCTGTGGAATCCTGAGTCCCAAGATCTGTCCTGGCCAATATGGTAGCCACTGGCTACTTGTGGCCACTGAGTACTTGAAATGTGTCTGCTCTGAGGTGAGATGCACTGAAAGTATAAAGCACACACTGGATTTCAAAGATTTAGTACCAAAAAAGAATGCAAAATAATTTTACATTCTTGTTCATAATTTTTTTATATTGATTACTTGTTGGAATGATAAGACTTAGGACATACTGCGTTAAATAAAACATATTATTAATATTAATTTCACCTGCTTTTTTTTCTTCTTCTTGTCCTTTCAATGTGGCTACTAGAAAATTTAAAATCACATGGGAGATTTTGCATGTGGTGGCTTATATCCTATCTCTATTGGATTGCACTGGCCTAGAGTCTGTTGCCTGGCACATCTGTTGAGCAAATGAGTTGGTAGATGGGGCTATAGGAAAGGATAGATGACTGTCTTCCAGTCTCAGCCTCAGCCCATGTGGCTTTAAGTGCTGGCTCTGTTTCAGGTGTGACCCCATGGCACTCTCACGCTGAATGCTCTGAGCTGGGTAGACTTGCAGTGGGCCTGGGTCCCCACGGGATGGAGCAGACTGGAGTGAAATACACTGCCTGGAGTTTATTGGCCCAGTTCTGCAGGGACTTGGTGCACCTTGTCCATATCTTCAGGAATAAAATATTAACTTGACATCCTCAACTGGGAACAGGGTAGATGCTCATTTTGAACAATTGCAATGGCCTTTGAGACCATCAGGGTCATTTTTTCTCATCAAAAGTGGGTGAGGACACTTCTCTTACTGGAAACTTCTCATTTTATAATATCTTGAGGCTGTAATCAAACAAATGCGTTAATTGACATGGAAATTTTCCAAGGCTTTGTACCCTTGAAGAACAAAGACCTCTTTTCTTAAAGACTCTCTGTGGCTTTCTTTTGTGTATACAACTTTGACTTCTTCCTCATCCTGTACTTTGTGGGCTGACTGTAAAACCGGATTGGGAAGCGGGGTTAAGTAGACCATGGAGTCTTTGAACTCTGATTTCTTGAGGATTTAGTGGTTGTTTGGAACAGCCACGGGAGTAGAGAGAACACAATCTTCTGAGGTGCTAGAGCTCTAACTTGGCACAGAAATGCTTGAGTCCAGCTGCCATTTTGAAAGCCATATTTGACATTTGAAAGCCGTGTTTGGGTTTGGGTTCTTTACATGGTGCGTTAATTTCAAAGTGCTTTCACACACAGTATCCCATTTGATCCTGTTTATTGGTGCAACAAATAACAAATCCCTTCCATTGACTTGTCTACTCCATGTCTTCAATTTCTTCCTTCTCATTCTCTGTTAAATCTCTTTGGTCATGTTTTTAGGCCTACCACTCTGTATAACTGCTCTGTAAAGGGTCACCCTGACTTGGATGTGGCTAAGTCCAGTCATCAATTCTCAGTCTTCTCATTTTACTTGACCCATTTGAGCCATTTGACACAGGTGGTTGCTCTTTCTTTCTTGAAATTCTTTCTTCATTTGGCTTCAAGAATGTCACACTTGCTTGGCTTTCTTCTGACCTCACAGGCAGCTCCATCGCCTTGACTGTTACCTTTACATCTCTCTGATGTTTAACCTTGAAGATTTCTAGATCTTAGATCTCAGGCGTCTTTTTTTTTTTTTTCAAATCTATAATTCACTTGATTTCACCAAGTCCTGTTGTTTTAAATATTATTGATAGGCTAACAATTCTATGAGCCTGGACCTCTGCTGTTAATTTCAGACTTATGTATCCAACTGCCTACACATTTCAAATTGGCTGTCTGAAAAGCACCTCCAATGTTACATACCCAAACTGAGCCCCTGAACTTCCCCTCTAAACATGGCCCTTTGTGGTCTTCTCCATTCCAGTTAATAACAGTGTCATTCTTCCATTCCCTAAGACCAGAGACCTCAGGGACAGCCTCATTTCTCTTTAACAGCCCACAGCAAAGATTTTCATCTCCAACCTCAAGTGGCATCCAGAATGTGACCGTGTATCCCCATCTCCACTCTTGTCAATCTGGTCTGTATACCACCGTCTCCTGCCTGGATTATCTCCAAAGTCTCACTATGGGCTCAGCACAGTCTGACTGCCACAGAGTAGTCAGAGTGATTCTGCTCCAATAGAAATCAGATCATGTCATTCCTCTACTCAAAGTGACTCCCACTTACCCAGAAAAAAAGCCAGCATCTTTGTAATGGTTTTGAAGGCCCAGTGCAACGTGGCATTCCTCTGGCACCACTGATGAGTCTCTTTTCACTTCATTGCATGCCATCCATCCTGCCGCCACGCTGTGTCATTCAATTCCAGGTGACATGCCTGCCCTGTGATTTTGCATTTGCTTTTCCTTGGGATGTTTTTCCCTTGGATACCCTCGTGTCTTCCTCCTCTACCTCCTTTACACTTTTACTCAAAAATCTCCTTCCCACTGAAGTTTTCCCCGATCATCCTACTTAAACATGCACCCCCTAATTTTCCTATTTCCTTTTAGTCCTGAACTTTTTCTCTGTGGCACTGAACACCACCTACCATACTGCATATTTTACTTACTTATACTGTTGATTGTCTGTCTTGTCTTAAACTGTTAGATCAATGAGGGTAGGAATTTTAATTTTAATTACTATATCACCTAGCATCTAGAACAGTGCCTGGCATGTAGGACACACTCTATTTTTTTTAATTTGAAGATACTTTATTAAGACCAATGGTTTTCCATTGCATTTATTTATAAACTCTCACTAGTCAAAAATAAAATAAATAATAAAAATCTATATTGTCAGGAAGCTTAACAACATAGCTTTGTTTTACATGTTTGTCTATTTTAAATTACTACAATTTAGACAAGTTTAATCATTATACAATATCAGAATGTTGGTCTTAAAGGTATCGATTATGTTGATAAGTAAAATAATGGTAAAAAATTATATTTCAATTTCCCCTTAAAAAAAACCCAGATACTAGTTTGTTAGTGATAGGAATTTAGAATTATTTTCTTGATCTTGGATTTTAAATATATGGAGTTAAAAAATAAATATTCTTATTCTCTCAAATAAGAGTATTACAGAAGATGAGAGTGGCTGGCATTCTGTCTTGGGAGCAGGCTGTCATATTAACTAAGCATTATGATTATTCTTTTCTCCTTTCTGTGAATGAAAGAATTGGGAACTCAGTAAGATTCAAAATGGCACCAAACATGCATGCACACCTATAGATCCTCCACATACAAAACAAATTAAAAAAAACAAAAAACTAAGCACAGGTATAGCATAACCAATTTGTTTGACACAAAGAAGGGTCAGGGGGAAGGGTACAAGATCAAGATTATACAAAGACTACTTGTATTTGGTAATGGTTGGTCTGGTCACTGGAGGGTTGTAACTAAGCAATCAACTTTTTAAAAAATGTGGGTTAATGTTTTATAAATGTTACTTATTTTTAAAATAATCTTGGAAGCTTTTCATTAAATATTAATTTTCATGAAGACATCAAAGTCCCCATCATTCTATCTCTAAGCTTTACATCCTATAAGAAAAGTTGAAACTGTAAAATGTCATTATATAGCAACTGGAGTGCAAAATTCTTAAAAGCAACATTAAATTAGAAAAGGCTCAGTCCCTCTCATCACAATATTGCTGGTTCCTTCAAGTTCCAATTGCTGGTTGCCAATTGCTGCTTGATAGGCCTGGAGAGAACTCAAAAAGAGTCTCTCTTCCATCCTGATGCTGCAGAGTCTGTTTTTAGATGATGCAAATTAGAAAATAAGATTCCAAGTCTCATTTGGGGATTTTACCTCCTGTAGGAAGACTTTCTGAACCCCCTAGAAGTGGTTAGATGTGCCTTGCTATGGTCAGGGCTGGCTCCATGGGTATGTTACCTGTGCAGACCTACACAGGAGGGTTTCACCATGGTGTTATGCTTTGCTATCACTGTCTTAAAATTCTTAATCTTCTTTGAACCAGGGGCTCACGTTTTCATTCTGCATGGGGACCCACACGGGCCAAGCTTTCCTGACAAGTCATAGCTGAGCTAGGGAGTGTTAAGTGAGGCTCAGGATGGACAAGGCAATAGCCAACTTCAATTATGTTTAAATGATCATAGATGAGGTTGGGTTATTGGATGGTTTTGTGATCATATTTGCATACATTTCCTGCACATGTTTGGCTATTGCTTCATTTTATGATTCATTAAATTTTGTTCTATTTCAATTGCGGTTTCAAAATTTGTTTCATTGTGTTCTGAGAGTTTTCCAAAACTCATAAATCTCAGTTTAGTGATATGGCACGTAATCCTTGGTAATACATTGGAACATTATGCTGTTCTTCTGATGAAATAGGGAAAATGCAATATCCAAATTACCACGTCCTTTTTTTTTTATTTTTGAGGAAATTTTCTTTGCCTCTGAAAAGCTGGGTTTTCAAATTTGAAATTGTTAGAACAATAATTGCATATCCAAAGGGCCTGTAAAGGCTAGATAGGTCAGGTATGTACAGGAAATAGACCAGGTGTGAATGATAGGAACCTGGCCAAAAGGAGAACAGGTGTGTCGTTTAAAGGGGCCGCTTCTTCCCGGCTCCAGCTTCCTGATGGGAAGTGCAGGCCTCCTGTTATCAGAACTTTCTTTTGCCCCCAGAGAAACTCCAAATGTAGAAATTTATGTGAAATCTCTTGGTTTGTAAAAATCTGGGCTCAAATAAGTACCATGTGATCATTCTTCTAGAGGTAATTCTTAACATGATTCCTTCTTTTTGTCCCAAAGTGCTCTGAAATATTTTTCCTTTCTCTTACCTGAAAACTTTTTAAGACAAAGAAAAAAAAAAATCCCTACAATTTCATTTTGAAACTCTTTAGAGAGAATTTCTGTAACGAGAATTTCTGTAACATTTAGCACTGATGAAAAAATGCTAAATTTGAAATCCAATGACAGCAACCCACCTGGTTAGCTAACCTGTCAGTGGGAAGGGCCATTTGGTACAAATCCCGATGTTTCAGTAACCTCCAGAAACTTCTCCATCATCCTAATAATGCTGGTATGTCTCACCGCAGCACCGTGTAATAGAAATGTATGCCACATATGTAATTAAAAATTTTCTAGGAACCACATTTTAGAAAATAAAAAGAGATAGGTGAAATTAATTATAATAAAATATTTTATTTAATTCAATAAATCTGAAACATTACCATTACAGCAGGAGATCAATATAAAAATTACTAATGAGGTATTCTACATTTTTTTCTTTTCTACTAAGTCTCTGAAATTCAGTATGTATTTTATACTGGTAACACACCTCAGTCCGGATTAGCCACATTTCAGCTGCTCAATAGACACATGTAGCTAGCAGCTACCATATTGGAAAGTTCAGGTTTGATATGTTCTGCTCTGCTTATGTGCCCAAAGTCATTCAACTAGGAAGTTGGTAGATCAGTAGTTTTGCTCACTATTTTGGACTCTTTGCCCTTTTCACTACATTGACTTGTCTCTAAGTACAGAATTCTGACATCTAGCTCGGGCTTGGCGTTCGTAGGGTTTGAGAAGATTCAGGCAGAGAAGTAATGGAAACAGAAAAATAAAAGACAAGACTAGATCAAAAAGTGCTGCAGGGGTAGCAGTGGTCACATTTAGAATTTCCAGGTGACAACTCCTCATAGATACAGGTGTGCCTCTGTCTTATAGTGAGAGGCATATGAGGCTGGGTTTGTGCAAGTAATGATGGGGAAAATGGGCCTCTCTGAGAAGGCTGATATCATAACTCAGGTGGTTTGGATGTGAGGCAAAAAATGCCTGCAATGAGCAGATAAGCAAGAGGAGGACGCACCTTCACCTCCAGTTGGGGAAACCAACTCACCTGGCCATTTGAAGGATGACTGAGTGATTTACAATATCCAACTGGTGTGGGAAACTCAGGTGTCACTATGGGATACAGTGAGGGTGGACCTCAAGATAGTGGTCAGGAGACAGCAAGAGGAATTTACAGGGCAGTCCTTGGCCCCAAGTCTCTGGGCAGAGACTCTCTCTGGTGGGGTCCAGAAATGAGCCTGGGGTCTGGTGTCTCATGAATCCATCTGCCCTTGTGGGGGTGGGTGTTTCCTGATTGTACACTGAGGGAAATTGTTTTGAGCACTCTTGTGGCTCTTTAGTCCAAATGTCGTCTTAGAGGATGTAGAGTTTCTCTTCGCCCTAAAAAATGAGCAGATGTAACTTTCAACACTTTTTTTGGTGGTTGTTTTTTGCTCTTCAGTGTTTGCACAGAACGGAGCACTGGTTTCTGTGAGTTGCGTTTTTGACTAGCTTGATTCTGCATTTTGTCAATGTTGGTAATTCTGCTGCCGATTGAAAACAGAAAGTTTTTGGTTGAAAATTCTTTATTTTGGAGTTGGAATTTTCTAAACCATGATGGATGGCTAAATTGGTGTAGACACAGGATATGCTTAGGGAATGAGAAGGTTCAGGGGTTTGGGTCAAGCTGAGGAACAACCTTAGTAATTCTGATGTGAGGATGAGTTGCTAGCGGGGCTGTGAGCTTGCAGGGCACGGCTATCATTGTGACCCTGGCGGGAATCCAGGTTGCCTGAGTCCTTTTACTCATGTAATTTCTCCTGCTGGGAACTCACTCCCTTTTCTCCAATACTAATTTTTTTTAAGAATTCACAGTTCTTCTCAACCCTTATTGAATCAACTCATGCAATCATTCACCCATAGATTTACTAAATATGTTCCCTCAGTGTGAAAATGTTTATTAAGCACCAAGTACCAAGCACCAGGCTAGGTGCCGGAGATTCAAAACCAAGAAGACTTTCATCTCCTTCCTCAAGAAACTCAACACCTTATGAATTCTTTCCACATCAATGCACCCAGATCAGGTCACTGTCGTCCACCCAGTCATCCCTCCATTTTATGTAATTGGCTTTGGTTTTCATTTGTGTTTTCATCCCTCAGATGTTCTTTGAAGTGACCTGTCTCCCCTGAGTGACCAGACATTTTCATTAGCAATAATTATGCTTTCTTCTTTCTTTGTAACTCTTCATAGGGCCTGAAACTTAGTACAGAGCGGGACTTCATACACATTGTTAACGAAGGCCTCGGACACAGCGTTAAGCTGCTTTCCAGGGTACGTGAATGATGTCAGTTGATTATTATTTTTACACATCATCTCTGATATTGCTAATAGAGATTTGAGGGTTGTTGGGGAGGGGTGTCAATAGACATGGAAAGGGTCATCCCAATACAACCTCAGTCGTCAGTCTGTTGACTAAACACGGTTTCTATTGTCCTTTCCCTAGACCGCATATCCTAAAGACACAATCTTCTGAAAATACCGTGGTGTATTTGGCATTGATTTTTAATGACAGGGGGACTAAGTTAAGGCTTTATCTATTTGGGTGACTTTCCTGTGTGTTGTAACTGTTTAAGAAGTACAGCTTTAGGGAGCTCCCCTGATGAAATGCACACACGGTAACTTTCCTTCCAGCTGTCAGCGAGAATGCGGTGTTACTCAAGTGAATTTCGGTGACCTCTTACTCTAGAGGGAACCCAGTGGCAGAACACATTTTTATAAATAATACACTCTTTGCTCTGCAGTGCTGGTAATTTCTTCCTCTCTCTCGGGCTGTCAAATAACCAGGAGGCTTGTTGTTTCTTAGGACAAAGGTATTTGCAGAGGAACTGATCAAACTATTATTATTAATAATCTCATTACTGAGTCATCACCAATGCTTTGGTACATTTGCTGCTACCAAACAGTGTAGAATCTGAAAACCATGAAGGCAGACAGGAAGAAAGCAGCTTGTGAGCACAGTGGTGGGGGAATGTCTCTCCTGCCTGGGGCACACTTGTGTTTGAGAGAATCACTGCCTCTTTCCTGCAGGAATGCAACCCCTCTGGAAAGGGGCCTCTTAAAGGACTGGTCAGAGAAGCCCCCAAAGGTAGTCATGACTACAGACTACCATTGTTAATGAGATCTTTTTTTCCTGACAAGGGCACTGACATGCTCCTTGAAAAGAGGAACAAGGAAAGCTCATTACAGCCACAGACAGAGGCTCCCAGCAAATGAGAAGAGATTTTGCCCTTTGCTTTGGTGGGAAGTGGGAGGAAGGGGGGCATGGCCATGGGAGGCATCTATATTCAGAGCGTTCGCTCTCAGGATCATGGATGCAGCGCACCAGTCTTCATTCTCACACATGCCCTCCGCTTTTCCTGTCTTGAGCGAGGTGTCTGAGTGGCTAGAACATTCCGCCAAAGAGGCCACAGCTGAACTGCTTCCCATAGGGAAGAGTGACCATCACGGTTCACATTCTTTCCCAGGAGGCCCTGCCTGCAGGGAGCAAGCAGCCTTCAGTGGTCAGGTTCGCAGATCACGCACAGGACATCGAGTTCAATTCAAATGTTAAATAAACAACCCATCTTATTTTAGCCTCTGTATGTCCCAAATATTGCACGGGATATACTTATACTAAAAAATGATTGGTGACTTATCTGACATTTAGTCGGACTGGGCGTTCTGTCTTTTCATTTGGTAAATTGTTGTTTGTTAATCTGTCTCTTTGTTTGTGACCCACCATAGGGCAGAATAGGAGAGGTGGGGTCTTCAAAATACTCCTTCTATCCTCCGACAGCTGGCCCTGACCTCAATCTTCAGTGTGTATTGCCTTGGAGCAGATAATGTAGGCACACTCTGCTGCTTCCAGAAAGCTTCTGCAGAAATGCTCCTGACCTTCCTGGGTCTACCCTAACTGCCTCTGACCCCCACGTCCACATGAACGTGGGTGTGAGGTTGGCCTGAGAGGTCACCCTGTGTGGCTGGACAGGTGAGTTTCAATGGGGAGGCAGCACTGACAGCCCAGATGGCAGGGGTGGTGTGGAGCCTAAAGTTGGGGGACTGGTGTGGATGGGGTGTCCCCTCAGTGCTCTGCATCAGGGGGCAGTGTGGGGTGCTGGGCCAGGGATGCTGCCCCAGGGCTCCTTGGGGGCACCAGACAGACAGAGACTTGTCTTTGCCCCCTTCCCCTCCTTATCTCTTTTCCTCACTCTCTAGTCATTCATTTGTACTTTTCTTGCCGGGTCCCCTCCCCTGAGTGTCTGAATGGTGAATCAAGGGTTTAAAACTCTGTTTCTCACATAAGCAGTGTTTATTCTGAGAGTTTGAACCCTTCAAACCAGGTGCTCCAGAGCGCTCCCGGGAGACAGTGGGGGAACGGAGTGGGGCAGGGCTTTCTCTCCCGGTTTTGAACACAGCATCTTTGCCTGTTGAACCAGGCTTTAGGAAATTAAAGATAAAACCAAAAAATAAGAAGCACAAAAATCTGACATTTATATAATACTTCAAAGCCTATAAGCAACTTCTTATATAATATTTCATTTAATTCTAATAATTTAGGAATTGTTATAGCGCCAGGGGGCTCAGCGATTTGCCTAAGGTCACTGACTGATAAGAGAGAGAGAGCTGGTTTTTAATATTCAGGCCAACCCCTGTTTTTACCCTGCAGGGAGGAAGGCAGTGCTTACAGAGATGTGTGAAACGGTGGAGAGATGGAAAAGGGCCTGAGGACCATCCCTGTTTCTCAGTTTCATGAATACTTCTTGGTCTTGAGTTCCTGAGTGCCTGGCCAGCCCACAACAGGGTCTGGGACAGGGAGGTCTAGACAGAACCTTCTGGAAAGAGACACTGCTCAGTGTGGTTCCCCTCCCCACCCCAGACTGGGTCTGGGGCAGCCTTCTGCTTGGGCTCTTTCTTCTGCATCAAGCTCACAGGGGCAAGGGCTTGGTAGATGCAGAGACATAACTGAATTTCCAGGGCTGACACGCCGCCAGTCTATCCTTCCAAGCGGAGCTGTTGAGAGAACTCGGTCTAGAAGCAGACACTGCAAGGGTGGGTCAGAGAAGCCTGGGCAGTAGCCAGGGAAGAGGGAATCCCCCGGGGAGAGTCATAGTCCCTAGGTGGAGTCCCCTAGCTTTCCCCGGGAAGCCACATTCAGGCAGTAGGGGGCGGGGGACAACTAGAGGTGGCTTCTGAGCAAAGGACCAATGCTTGCTTTTCCTTCCCGGGGGCCCCCCAAGCTCTGTTTCATCCACAAAGTCTACTTTCATCCTGTCCGTTTCAAGGAAATGTCAAGTCGGAAATCAGATATCGGGCTTGAGAAACCACATTTGAGTTAATATTTGGCAGGAGACACCCAGATCTAAGGGCAGCTGGCAGAGCGGGGCTCAGCGACACAGTGACTCACGTTCCCAGGTGTCCCCACCCTCCTGGGTGGTCACGGTCTCCCTGGCGGCTTCCTCTTTTCCTGCAAACTGGCTAGGGAAGGGGGAGGTGGAATCCCCACCAGGCACTATAAGAAGTCCTCGGGCTCCACGCAGAAGCCAGTGGCTTCAGCCAAGAGCACAAGATGAGGCCGGGTCTCCCCTGCCTGCTCACCCTCCTGTGCTTCCTAGGCCCAGCCATGGGGAAAACCTTGCTCCCCACCAACTCTGACTTCTACGCCATAACCACCGCTGAGTCCAGCTGGTCCACCCCCACCTCTGGCTCCAGCCTGTTCATCCCCACTTCTGGCTCCAGTCCATCCATCCCTACCTCTGGCTCTGACTGGTCCAGCTCCAGCTCCCAGTCCCAGGTGAGGAGGCCCCAGAATCTGAGAGCTGCGTTCCTTCCCTTCCTCTGGCTTTTTGGGGACCTGACTATAATTTCATGGATGGTTAGGCCTGAGCACTCTAAAAGATTTACGACTCCCTTCGTTAACTGCAGGTGACCTGGAAATGAATTAAAACCTGGGTAAAACAATTAAATTGTTAGCAAGAGAAGCACCATTTCAGTTCTCCAGCTGGGGGCTTTAGGGAAAGGATCCAAGCTTTCAAGAGGTTCTGAAACCTGCCTGTGCTTCAGAATCGGGGTGGGATGGAGGGGACTTTAAAAAATGGGGATTCCAGGTTCTGGCCTGGATGAGAACTGCATGGGGAGGGGCTCTGCCGGTAGAAGCTCTAGAGAAGTTCGTCTAATTGGTGTGCTGCCCATCAGGGACCCTGTGGCCGGTGAGGAATAGCCCTGGAGGGAGTGAGAGCAGAGATGCTCTGCAGAACCCTGACAGTTCCTCCGAGCCTTGTTTGTAAGGGAGATGGGTGACAAGCGGGGGGAGGAGTCACTGGGCCTTAGGAAAGTGCTATTGCGCATGGGTATTTCCCCAGAAGAGTGTTAACTCCTCAGTCTTTCTTATAAGGAATCTTAAGAGCCATTTCTAGCTCAAAAGGACAATAGCGGTAACAACAAACAAAACAAACAAACAAAGAAATGATAAACAAAGCATGCACTAGAAAGGGATGGGTTCAGCTGGTCTCCATCACTAGAACGTGCAGTAAGCCTAGTTCTTTAGCAGGTGAGTCCTCTTTGAATCTCTTTTGAGGAAATGGGAAGAGTCCTGGAGCAGTGAGAGGTCAAGGGGTAGGAAGCAGTTCCTCATTTCACCTCTGTCCATATCAGCTCTGGGCCTTTCTCTAGGAGTCCTGTTTGGCAAAGCCCAGGCTTTCCTTGCTACGGTGTGACTTGGGGTGGGGAAGTCGTAACTCCTCCAGAGCCTTTCCTCTATGATCTCTTTACTGCTTATGTGATCGTCCGAATGGAAGGTCCAATGGGAAAAGGGGAGGACAAGGCTTTTGTTTGTTGTTTTCATTTCAGCATCAGAACTACAAGGGCAATGAAAACTGCTCGATTATCAAATGGCTTGAATGGGACTCAGAGATGGCAGCAACAATGTTCACTGATAGCCTTATAAATGCCAGGACTATGTTAGGTACTTAAGACATTATCTTATTATCAGAGGTAAGTAAAATTAATGGTCCCATTTTAGAGATGTGAAAACTGAGGCTTAGTGAAGTGAAGTCATTGGCTTACAGTGACTAAGCTAGCCAGTTATACAGCTCCAACTTAGTTGTCCATGCTCTTCACCATTGTTCTCCATGCAGCTTTCTATACTTTCAGAGTGTCTAGATGAAAGGTGTCTATTTGTAAGAGGAGACTAGTTTCAGAGTTATGAATATGCACAAAGATTCTTCGTAGCCAGAAATCAGATATATCATTTTATTCCATGATACTACGTGATTTCTGGGGACAATTAGAACTGGTTAGCATTTTTTTTTTCAAATGAGGTTAATAGTAATAATATATTTTGAGGCTTTATGACCAATCAGAAACCAGCATTTGGGTTAAGAGGATCAGCTAAAATAATAGAAAATAAAATATAGGTCAAGAAGCAGAGAAATCCAAAGTGTGTGTTGTCTAGTTAAGAGGTAAATATTTAAAAGTAGATAAGGAATGGGGGTAGTTAAATTATACTCAGAGATTTTAATTTCTTTCCTGGTTGACTTGTCTCCCGCCGGCGAGTTAGAATCGCGACTCCCACTTCTTTTCATAGCAGGCTAGGTGTCACTTCCACTATAAACCTGATTTTCTAGGGCTGGCTGTCAGCTTGATGAGCTCTTTGGAAAGTGGTGGAAAACCCCTTTATAACTGTCATTGAGCGAGTTCCCAACGTATCATTTTCTGTACTTTGAAAATGTTGAGTACCATTATTTTATGCCTCGAGTCTACAGGCTCTTAGACTTGGCTGCTAATTAGAGCCAATTGCAACCTGAAATCATAAATGTGAGTCGCATCTTATGCCAAAGTGCTCCGAGTGCCCGGCATGCCTCATATGTCACCCTCCAGAGAAGAGGCCACTCTCATGATTCTCATTTCACTGCCTGGAAAAGGCTCCACGCTTTGCACAACATGGCAAGTGGCAGAATCAGAACCGCAACGAGTCACATGCCTTTGTCATCCAGCTCAGGGGTTGGTGGAGTAAAAAGACACTGAGGCTTTTCGTAGTGACAATGGGCGTGATTTGCTGGGCAGGAGGTGGGTCTTACTTGTCTCCCTAACACCAGAGCCTGGAAAGATGTGGACACCAGTCAGTGTTCATCAAACCAATGCCGTGTGAGAATCCATCAGTGTGAAGTGTCTGCGGGGCACACCGGGTCCTATATAACCTCCCCAAGGGGGTCACCTACCCTTCCAGAGGCCAAAGGGACAAGCCCTTATTTTTGTCCCCCATTCCCCACGTTACTCACATAGAGATTAAGCATTTGCCGCAGAGAGAGACCCATCACCATTAGTTTCATTGTCTGTGAGTGCGAGGAGCAGAAATATCTCTAATGGGCAACACTGATCAAACTTATGGACCATTTCAATGTCAGCTGAGCACCCTGGGCTGATGATAAGCAGGATGGAGGGTGGGGAGTCTGCAGTGCTGGGACAGAGATGTTCCACAGAAGACGGCGGAATGGCTGTCAGTAGGACTCATAATTATTTGCCTGCCTTTCAGGTGAACTTCAGGGTGAAAAGTTGTTAGCTCATCCTTTCTAGTTGATTGTCAAGAGACTGCTAGATGAGCTCTATTGTTTTGGGGGTTGACAGCTTTTTAGAGATCTCTTAAGAGTGGTCCAACCCTGTCTTGTGCAGCTAATTGACCTCCCTTTGTCAAAATGCAAGACTTTTCTTTTTTTGGTAGCTAGTTATTATAATAAGCTATTTCCTCAAAAGTCCATGATATATTGGTCCTCCTGTAAAAGCCTTGGCGTGCTCGAGCTGAAGTCATTCTATCTTCAGTGGCAGAGATGGAGAGATAGCTTCCCAGGGAAGCTGGCCCCTCTGACAGGCTCCTGATGGGGCTTGTCCAGTCCTTATTTGTCCCTGGAAAAGACCCTTCCCTTCTCCCTCTCCCAGCCCCAGTATTCAGCATAAACCTGCTCGTCCTTTCTCTTACTCTCCAAATTTTGCAGGTGTGGGATGTAATTGATGAAGAAAGTTGAAACTAATGTCAAGAATTTGCCTGGTGTAGAGAGTTTGGGGTACAAACATATGTATATTTATTTTATTTCTGCTCATCTTAAAGATTAGGTTAAATTAACAAGTAACTGAGTTGCAAAAGCCTGAATTAATTGGTTCAGAGGTCACTGATAGAATAGATCTTGATTATAGAAGCATCTAGGTCCAGCTTGTTCAGGAACTACAGAAGTTAGTAGATAATAAATCACTGAACACACCATCTCAGCTGCAACCTGCTGACCTCTGCAACTTTGAGAAGTGTAGCCGGCATCTCTACATAACCGTGAAAACCATTCCTCCCCCCTTGATAGTTTCAGAAAGAGACCCTTGGGGCTGCTGTTCCACAGGTGAGCTTTGGGCTGGCCGTCAGATAAGATCATTGAAAGTCACAGCCAGTCGGCTGCCAGGAGTTACTCTGTAAGGCAATAGTAGTAAGAAAAAAAATATGTTAATTGTGCCGGGATCCCCTTGGGGAAGTTCAAAGGGGGCAAAAGAAAAACAGGATCTTTCAAACCTGTCATTCTAAAATATGCGGTGGCACCAATGTGTGAGCCTGAATATATTAAAGAAACATCAAATATTTTAAAATGACTTTTCTGCAAGTGATAAGCTGGAAGACTCGAAAACAGTGTGCATGAAACCTTCACATTCATACCTCGTTTGGTTCTTAACAAATGGCTGGTTTGTTGCGACTTTGAAGGATGTTAATTATACAGTTTCCCAGATGAGGAGAGGATGTTGGTTTGTGTTGTATAGCTTCACTGTAACCTACATCCCTTGATGTTTTCCTCATTCTCCCAGCAGGCACTGGGCTGGGGTTGGGGTTGAGATGTGGAAAAGAAAATGAGGAAGTAGAAGGAAAAGGAATGTGGCATTTACTGATCACTTACCGTGTATCAGGGACTTGCTTGACGCTACTTGGCTCCCCTCAGGGACATCCCTGTGAACTAGGTTATCCTGTGAAGTAGGTGTTCTCTATTTGACAGATGAGGAAACTGAGACTTAGAGAAAATTCAGGTCCCGTAAGTGGTAGAATTGGAATTCAAACACAGGACTCTGATCACTTCTTTATTTCTTTTTCCTTAACATGGGGACAGTAGTAATTTCCTTTAAGCCTCTTCCAGAAAGGAGAATCATAGTGGTTTAGCCTGACAGGTGGAGAGGTGGCTGAACCCTAAGTGAGGTACTGCCTGGGAGACATGGCGATGGCTTTTAGCATGTTTCTGGGATTCCATTCATTTACGTATTGAACTCCACTTGCTGGCCTCCAAGCACTCTTCTGACAAAGCCAGTTTCTGGCTCTCCACTTGCCAAAAGGCTCACTTCCTGGCTCTTTACTGATGTTGAACTTATTTTTATTTACAGTCCTTTTCTAATTTCACCGGCTCCACGGATGAGCGCGGGATCTGCCAGTGCTCCGTCGTCCTGCCAGACACCACCTTTCCCGTGGAGAGAGTGGAACGCTTGGAGGTCACGGCTCAAGCTATCTCCAAGAAGTTCAACAAAGAGCTTTCTAAAGTAAGCATTTCATTCTTTTTTCCTCTTGCAACAATATCTTGGTAAGAACACACAAACAGAATACTTTTTATTCAGGGCTTTATAAGCAGCCGTTAAAAGCACATTTGCATCTAACGGAAACTTTAGCATTTATCTGGCGGTAACCTATGGAGTTCTTTATGGCAGGAAGAGTGAGAGCGCAGGAAGAAAGGATGGAGATGATTAGCACCATGGGAAAAACTCCCTTCAATACTGTGGTGCTCCCGCGGCTGGAAGGAAGCCTTGCCTGCTCCCTGTAAATTTCAGCTCTGCAGTCTTTATTTGGTTTTGTGGTTTCTTCTTCCTTTTGGTCTTGTTCTTGGTCCTTCCTCCATCTTTACATCCCTTCCTCTCCTCTGCCCTCTTCGTGCTCTAGCTTCCTGCCCTGGTACTTTTTCATCCAATTCCTATTCCAATCCTCCTCCTCTTCATTTCTTATTTCTCCTCTTGCCTCCATCCTTCCCTTGTCCATCCTTTGAAATCTTTCTTTCCCTTTCCTTCTTCATTCTTTTGCTTTTGTTTTTTGTTTTGTGCTCTTTTGGGTCTTCTCTTGCTTTTGGTCTTTCTCCTTTCTTCTTCTCCTCCCATCCCTCAAATGCCCCTCTCATCTTTCTCCCTCCCTTTTTTTCTCTCTCTTCCTCTGATTTTGTCTTCACGGTTCACTCTCTTCCATCTTTCCCTCTCCCTCCTTCTCAATGTTAGCCCCTATTGTCTCAGCAGGGAGCTTGTGTTAGATGAGTCTAGCATTAGACCAAAACCGAAGGCTTCCCTGGGAATTTGAATCAAGACCTATAGGTCGCTCAGCCTCGGGGAGAACCCCGACTTGACCCACTGATTACCGCTTTCTCCAGCCAGAGGAAGTAGCCCTTCTCTGAGCTGGCTGGAGCGGTGTGACTTGGCATTCCAGTTTTGACCCTTTAACCTTTTTAGCCACGTTAGAAATCAATTAGAAGGGCTCCCATTTTCTGCACAGGCGAAGTCCAAGCTAGCTATCATCAGATTACGCGTCATTTGATATACCACACCATTAATTTACAAGGCGCTCTATCTTTGCCGCAAGATTCAAAATACGTTTTCCCAAGAAATTTAAGCTCAGCTACCTCAGCATCCAGCAGAATTATCTTTTAAGACAAAAATTATGAGGAGGCTGAGCCCTTGCTTTCAACCTGAATTGGTAGATAAATATTCTAAGTTTAAATGAGTGTCCAGGAAAATGTGTTTGACGACTCCGGGAACCTAGCTTCTTAAGAAATGAAATGTCCTTGAATTAATCAGCAGAAAAGGCACAGCACTAAATTATAAATTCCAACCATTAATATTCATAGTCTTATTCCAGCATAATCAAGTACAGATAAGAAGTTATGCATAAAAACATAACAAGTGGAGGAAAATCCTAGGTAAGATCTTTTCAGTTAGAGTCATTTGCTTTGAAATAGTGGAAGCGGCTGATTTGCATGTCTTCCTGGCTGGCAGGGATGTGAAGGGCAGTTTGAAACCCCGGGCTGCTCCAGGGAGAGGTTTGTGAGTCTGGGACATTTCATTCCAATCCTGTAAGGGGGAGCTTGTGGCATATGCCTTGCAAATAATTGGCAGGGAAGAAGTGCAGAGTAGGAAAAACTTTCAGTTCTGAAAGTGTCAGTAGCTGGTCCTAAACAAATTGGTGATGGAGGCCTAAGAGAGGAATTGACCTGCTGGCTGAAATTTGCAAAATGGATTCGGGGCGTGACAGGTGACACTAACAACTGTAACAGTAACAGCTTCCCTTTGTGCTTTTCTTAATGCTGCCAGTTCTAATTTCAAGCAACCCTTTAAGGCAGTTAGGCCACTGTTCTTTTCCCCATTTTAGGGATGGAAAAACTGAGGTTTGGAAGGATAAAGACACATAAATGTAAAGGGCGCTCTTCTCTTGGCCGGTTAAGCCAGGTCAGGAATTTGGGTCTTTGGAATCAACCGAGTTATCTTTTTTCTCTCGGCCGTGCTGTTATCATCCTCTAAGAAGAGGTGCAGTAGGTCAGTAATGCCTTCCATCCAGAATTATCTCTTCAGCTGAGGGCTTTGAGTTTCTGCGTGAATTATTATAGCTGTCCCTAGGTTGCCTTGGAAATCACCTTTGATCTAGCGGCCTAGGGGGGATGCCCGTTCGGTCAGGCCGGTAGAAAAGGGTTTTGAGTGTCTATGATTCATTATCTGTCAATACACAGAGAAGACAGGACTGCCTCTGCATAAGATGCTGAAAGCACTTTATACTTTCCTTTTGTTTGTGGTGTGTCCTCTTGTGACCGTACTTAGGACAGAGACAACACAAAAGGCAGCTCAGATTTTTTTTTTTTCCTCTGGAGGGTTACGGTCTTCGGGGCAAGTTATTTAGTGTGACACTTTTGCTAATAGTCCCTCATGCATGAGAAGGTTGAGGCAGCGTAGGACACATTTAGGCAACCCATAAACACATAGCATTGATTGAGCAATGTTTTGTGCAGTGAAATGTAGTAAATTAAAAGGTCAGGTTGAGAAAATCTGAAATCACTGTTTCTGTAATAATTGCTGTCATGTATAGGGCATCCATTACATTAGGCGCTTAATATACATAATCCCTAGTGCTTACAATCATCATGTAAACTTGGTACCATTACCCACAGTTTCTAGGAAGAAATTAAGGCTTAGAGAAATTAAGGGATTTGCCCACTAAGTACTGAAGTCAGATTTGAGCTTAGGTGGGTCTAGCTCCAAAGTGCTTCATAGGTCTTGATGGTCATTTCAAGCTCAATTAATCTTGTGGTTAGAATATATTAAAATGGCAGGCTGTGACAAAGTACATTTATTTATTTCAAATAATCTGGTTATGGTTATGAGCACAGGTTTTGAGGAACTGGCAGAAACATGAGCCAGATTAATTCTTTAGCTTAATAACCAGCTGTGCTGCATTCTTTATCTATTACAAGACCACGTTTACTGCATGGAACCACTACAAACCTCCAAACGGACGTCAATTCTTAGAAGCCATCAATGACATGATATGTGTATAGCAAACAAAAGAATGGAAGCTCTGACTGTGGGGCTGGCGGTTTGAAGGCAAATTTAGATGAGTCTTCTAAAGCTTCATCTTAGAGTGATGAGGACCTGGGCAGTAAAAGTGTTGAGACACGAGGTGTCTCCCTAGGGCTAGACCCATATTCTCTGCATATCCTCGGGCAGGTTGAGCTGCCTCTGCTGAGGCTGCACCTTCCAGGGAGAGCTGGGATGTTTCCAGAATTGTCCATGCCATCTCAACCCTGGAGATCTGTTCATGGGAAGGGTTTAAATTAACAGTCTATTTAAATTAGTAAAGTTCAGACTGTGAAGTCTTTCTGGCCCATCCTCAAAATTCTCTTCCTTCTTCTAAAACTCCACAGATGATTCCAATTTTCCTGAGCGTCACTGAGCTATTCTAGAAATGTCAGCTGAAGGAACCTCAAGTCTCCCCCCGGAACAGATCTTTGTGGCAGAACTCGGGCAGGCACCCCACACACTCTCAGAGGTCACAAACTCCAGGGTAGGCCTTGGTTTTCAGGGAGAATCTGGGAGAGCCACATTTTATTTAACAGAAATGACAGTTGAATCACTCATTTTTGTAGAGCAACAGCTGTGATATGCCACCAAAATGTTCCAGGAAAGCTAAGGGAGTTTCACTTGTTCCAAGAGCTGGCAAGGCCAAATGCCAGCAAGAATATTCATTTCACAGATTTCCATTTCTGCAGTGGGTTGGCACTTCAATTATTATTATTATTTTTATCACAGGCAAGGTTTTATGCCTGATTTTTGTAGAAATTGAGACCTGGCTACCTTATATCTGTGTTTGTACTTTTGAGGGGGACTTGCTAGGTTTTATATATATATATATATTTATATATACACACATTTTATATATATATATAATATATATATTAACCTCCTTATCCATCAAAACGTCACCAGCCTTTTCAGCCTCATCTGATGGCAGTGAGCATCAGTTGCCAGAGGAGCTACACTAGCAGTGCCAAGGGCTGCATTTTCAACTTTCATTTAAATCCTCTTTGCCTGAAGCCCTAGCCCTTCAGGTCTGCGGCCTATGAGCCTACTCTAATTTGCACAGCGGGGTTAAGTGGAAGGGCTAAAATGACAGAAGTGAAGGCTGCCTTTGGTATTAGAAGGATTAGAGGCCAACATCTGTCTCTGAGTCTCTGAATTCATGCAGGCCCTGTGGATCACCCACTTGACATTAGCACAGTTTGGGGGAAAAGTCTCACTTCTCTTCAAATTTTTAAAAAGAATATATAGCAACTTTTAATGAGCAGGTCCTTAAAAAAGCCATGGCATTTCTTTTAGAGATCAGATACAGAAAGAACCACCAACTGTGTTTATTGGCATCTCCATTTGGAGATTCCAATTATACACTGAACCACCAAGGGAATTTTTGGAAGTATTTTAACTTAATGATCAGACATTCAAATATATGCAACAAATGTGTAATTTAAAGGTCTGATTGCAATAATCAGTTCTTGGAATAAATTTGGAATAAATATGTGGGTGCAGTTCACGAAATGTGCCCTTTATAGTTGCACGTACATGCGCATATTGTGGAGTAAGTTAGGTCTTTATGCCACTTTGTCGAAGGCAGAGGGGCTCAAAAACTCATTGCATATGGTGATCAAAGAAGGAATTCTTCCTAGAGCATTTCTTCCTCTTCTAGAAGATACTTAGATTTAGAGCAGTGGTTCTAAATGGAGGGAGGGTGCTGGTGGTAGAGATTTTGCCCCTGGGGAATATTTAGCAACATCTGGGACATTTATGGTTGTCACAACTGGGGTGGGGGTGGGGTTGGTGCCATTGGCATGTAGAGGCCAGGGATGATGCTAAACATCCTATAATATTCAAGAAAGCCCTCCCTTCCCCTAGGAAGAATGATCTAGCCCCAAATGTCAGTAGTGCTGGGAAGGCCTGATCTACAGCATATGCATTGAGGGGAGGAGGGTGGGCAAGAAACTCTGATTCAAACCAATTTAGTTTGGAGAGCTACTATCTTCAAACATTAAAACGGAGATTAAAATGTGCTTGTGAATGATGACTCTGAAGCAAAATTATTTTTAGTCTAGGCAAGAGCAAAATCCACACCCTTCCCATTGTAGTAATAGATTCTTTTGACTTTGGATAGATTTTTAAAAATCTAGTTAAATATACTTCTGACCCATTTCTTTAGTTAAAAAAAAAAAAAAAAAAGAAAAGATTGACAGCAATCAATTAGTCCCAGCGGACTTGGTAGTGGAGGAAGGCTGTATGACATCACTCAGGGAACGGTCTTGAGCTGTTTGACTCCCTTTCAGGTGAAGGAATATGTCCAGTTAATCAGCGTGTATGAGAAGAAACTCTTCAACCTAACTGTCCGAATAGAGATTATGGAAAAAGATTCCATTTCTTACACGGAACTGGACTTTGAACTGATCAAGATAGAAGTGAGGGAGATGGAGAAACTGATTAAACGGCTGAAGGTCGGTTTTGTTGGAAGCACAGTGATTGTTGACCAGCTGGAAGTAGAGGTAAGGAATGAACTCACTTCTCATGAATTAATAATAGAGTCTTTCCAGTGAGCCGGTTCTAGGACCAGGATAGGAATCTCTCTCTTCTGATGTCTAATTCTATAAGCTCTCATCACCACCTGGCACGTGCCGTGTTCTGCTTTAGATGCACGCCTGTCTTTGACTAGTAAGTTACACACGTTGGGAACATGCTGATTGAAGAATAGGTGTCATCTCATGGTCAGAGGCAAAGAACCAATGGCCTTTCAGTATCTCTAGAAAGGAGATAAGTGTGAACAACTCCACAGCCAAGCTAGGTCAGGGGTCTCCTCTGTTCTGGATTTACCCTTATGGGACTAGACAGCCACAATTTACCTGATTTTAGACATGGTAGGTCTGTTTCTCCTTTTGAATGATCACATAATCCTTGATCCCTCTTGGAACTCTTCTCCAAATACCGACAAGCCTCTTTAAAGGACTTTCTTATGAGTAGGTCATAGTGATGGCTTTTAAGCTCTGTGGATAAAGATCACCACATTAGGGTTATGGGTGGGTAATTTGTATCAGCAAGAATTTACTAGCACAGGCAGGACATGGGCTATAATTGAGAATTCCAGTTACCTATTTCAGAATGTAAGTTTCCTCTGGCCCTCACCACTCATTAGAAACTTAATTATAATACAGCATGAGTAAACACACATTTATAGGGGAAGGTTATTAGAAATGAACTTTAATGGACATTTGTGGATGCCGAAACTAAGCCTGTTCTCCGTTATTAAAGCTGTTAAAGTCTTTGCCATTTTCTTCTTGTCACACACATCTGCCTGTGATCTGACAGGCATTCACTCTAAACCAGGAAATGTATTCTTCCAAATGAAACCATTCAGAAGAATCTCGGGTGTATTTCTCTGGCAATGTTTCCCTAAGTGACAAATTCAGCCCTGGAATGTTTATGAAAGAAATTGCACAATAATATAAAGTCACTCTGAATTTTTATTTCCTTAGATAAGGAATATGACTCTCCTGGTAGAGAAACTCGAGACGCTAGACAAAAACAATGTTCTTGCCATTCGCCGAGAAATCCTGGCTCTGAAGAACCGGCTCAAGGAATGTGAGGCCTCTAAAGAGGAAATTGGCCCCACTCCTCCGGCTCCAGGTGAGCGTGCCTGATTTTCACCAGGCCTCGTAAGGAGCTGATGGTGGGATGGGGAAGGGCTCTGGGATTGTGGACGTGAAGGAAGGATGGAATTTTTGCAGCTCCGAGTTTACTCTTCCCTATTTTTAAATCTTGTCCCTTACCAGCTCTACGACTATCACCTTCTGGGGCTCACAGAGAAAGAGCACAGACAATGAGATGATTTAAAACAAAATCCCCACATTACACATAACCCCTTTGTATTTACGAACAGGGAAAATGTCTCTGTGATGGACTGGCCGTGGCAGGGGGGCGGGTGAGGTGAAAGCCTCTGGAATCTGCGAGGCATCCCCTCCGCTCTGTCCTGTGGATTGTCAGGGCTGATCGGCTCCTTTATCTGATGAGCTGCCTTGAATCCTCCTTTCCCCCTTCTTTCCTTTCCTCCTTCCACCTCTTTATTTCTCCTTCGTGTTTTCCCTAAGTGCATGTAGAGCATCTGCTGTGTAGTGTGTCCTAGGATTCAGCGAGGATTTAACGGGTTTCTCCACGTGTCCAGGACATGTGGGTGTGTCCTGCCGGCCCTCCTGGACCGCGAGTTCCTGGAGGGAAGGGATGGCGTCTCACTGCTGTCTAAGGATTCGTCCTTGGAGAGGGTCAGGTGTAGTACAGAGGTGGTCACCCCATAACCACCTCCTTGAATGGGGTCATGGAATGTGGGAGTCAGTGTCCTGGCTTTGGGATCCCAAGGGCCTGAGCTTCTCAGCTATGTGGCCCCAGCAAAAAGATCCTTCATCTCCTCCTTGGTGAAATGGGAGAACAGTAGGACCTACTGCAGGGTTGCTGTGAGGATTAACAAAGTAAGGCTTGGGAGGCTCAGAGCTCAATGATCAGGATTTCTGTGCTGGTGATTGTTACTGTTATTAATGGTGATAATTGAAGTGAACCCCGTGCTGCAAACGAAAGCGGTGCTAGACCCGTGTGCGCTTCAACACGTGCCGCAGGGTCAACTAAAGCCGCAGCGTCCAGCCCTGGAGCCGGGGTCGCGGGGAAGCTCTCTCTGCATGTCCCGAGCATCTCAGCCTGAACGGCGACTGTACCTGTTCACCAGATCATACAGCTCTTGTGATTTTCATTCATTCTTGTTGTCACAACTGCTTCCTTTTTGGCCGTGCGTTTCTGGATCCTTGTCAGTGTTGCTGGTTTCTTTAAGTCTTTAATGAAATACTGCCGTAGTTATAAGCCTCTTGGTGTTGTTTGCTTTCTTCTCTCCCTCTAGTGCAGCTGGGGATCTGTCACTGTATGACAGACAGAGAAGGGTTGGGACAAAGGCCACGCTCTGTCCTCTGTAACAAACGAGGCTAAATTTGGTCTGGGATCAGCAGTGTCAACGCGTGTGGGGAAGGAGAGCTCGTTCTGCGGGACCATGGAGGGCTCCCTGAGGGCAGGAATATAGCGATGACAACCCCTGTTAAAACCTGAGCATGTCTTTCTCTCCTCCCTCCCTCCGTCCCTTTTATCTTTCTCTCTCTCTTTTTTTAACTTCAGCAAAATTTCCCCATGGAATATCTTTTCCCAGCACAGTTTTCTGTGCATCCCTTGGAATGAGGACATTTTAGAGCAGGAAGGGACATTCAGGGTCATCAGACATGACTGTCTCAGTGGAGGGGACTTGGCGGTAAGGATGCTGCTTTTCCTGAGGTCACACAAGATGGTTAGTGACAGAGCTGAGGGTGAGGCGCAAGGCCCCTTATTCCCTGTCGTCTCAGGACCTTGAAGGTCAGGCATCAATAACGCAAGGTCGGTGATGGGGGAGAAAATACATCGCTTAGTATCTAAGGAAGAAAACAAGCAAGTCTGTTGTATTATTTTTGTTAGCACTTTTTTTCCTAGAACTTTCCCCCAGGTCCTTACACTTAGACTTTCATGAGCCCTCCCAGCCCAGCTGTGTTGTTCAAACAAATTGGACCCAGAGTTCCTCTCACTTTCCCACAACCTTGGCCATCCCTGGATCCCTGCCAAGCCCCTTGGCCCTCCTCCAGCTCTGTTCATATTATATTTATGATGTTTATATTAAACTGACTTTTCGTCATGTTTTGAAATCAATTTCTTTCACTTGTTCTCTTTCTGTTTGGATTGGTCGATGATGCAGAATTGGAAAATCCCCAGGCACCACAAAGTTGTGGGCCTGTGGAGACTTTAATTAAAGTTACTCACTATTATGGGACTTTAAAATCTGGCCTGTCTGCTTTTTTTTTTTTCCACTACAGACTTGCACAGAACAAAACAGACTCTATGCAAGTTTCAGCAAGAAAGTAATTCTGTGCTCTCTCGGCCCCTCCCAGCAGGATCTTAGAACTAGTACCTAGAATTAGGGTTCGATAAAACACGCTTTATAGATGGTTTATGCTGCAAATGACATCTTTTTCTGCTTCACTTCATAGAACTTTCTAATCTAAAATAATTGGCCTTGTGCTCATTAACTGTTTTTCCTGAAAACAACTGACTTCAGTTTCTCTCTGTTCTCCCCCTGAATCAAACTAACTGCAGACAGTAAACTATGATGCAGAGACCCTGGAGTCCTCACTGTTGTGCTTGGAGATCCAAGGGTCTGTGCTGACACACAGTAGGTGTGCAGTAAATGGTCAATGAAAGATGTGGGGTGAGCAGCCCAAATCCCAAGCCTGGGGAAGAGCCGGGTGTTGGGCAGCATAGAGCCAGTAATTCAGAATCAGTTTCATGTGAATCATTTTATGATTGTGACCATTTTAATTGCCTAATTCTCACAAGTCAATTGCATTCTCCTCTTTTCTCCATCCACGTTCAGTTGGCCAAATGAGAGAGTGCATTGACAGACCCAAGATTATGTTTCCTCTGCTAGCATATAATCCTCAGCTTAGAAAAAAAAATGCTACTAACCATGAGGCTTCAAAAACGCCAAGTTAGAGTATTTCAAAGCCTCACCCTGTGGCCTCCCAGAATATTCTCAGAATCCCATGACAATATCTAAGGAGCTACATGATGAAGAGATGGCTGACTAAGTCTATCTGATGTAGAAGGTTCCCTGCATTATGTTCTATGGAGTGAATACAAGGCTCTTGGGAAAATTCAGATATGCAGCAGGGTAGAGCGTTAGTGTTTTATAAATAAGACTAAGCTGAATTTGGAAGATTTAATTAGTTTTTCATTCCTTTATTCCACAAACATAATTTGGTGCCACTGTGTGGTCGGTCCTCTTCTGGGCACTGAGGTCACCAGGATGGGTACAGAAACCTACAGAACCACTACCTAGGAAGGGAAACCAGTCCTGTAAAATTTCAGTTGTAGCATCATGTGGTTATAATGCTGATCGTTACCGTTTACTGAGTCACCTGTACATGCCTTCTGTCTAGTCTTCCTGACAGTTCTGCAGAGTAGGTATTATCATTTTTCTTTTAACATAAGGAGGCTGAGGCTCAGAAGGTTACATAACTCGCGAGAGGAGACACAGCTCCTAAGTGCTGGAGTCAGGATGTGAATTGGAATCTGTCTGGCAATATTTTCACTGTACCGGGCTACCTTCCATAGAGGCTTTAATAGAGAGAGAGGCACACCTGTGATTCCTGGGATGACAAGAAGGTTCCAGCGACTCACCAACCTGATTAACACCAAATTATCTTGGCTTCCTTGCTTGCGGAGTAGCTGGAAGGGTACTTTTGCTCTGAGTTCTATGGTGTGTTCTCTCACATTAGAAAATACAGAATGATTTGTTGGTCTTCCACAGATCTTGGGTCATGGTTGGGCAGTGGGTTGTTGTTCCAGTGGCAGGGTTAAGTCGGGATGAGTAAGGAAAGGAATGGAGTGTAAGACCTTGAAATGCAGGAAGGGGCTGGGAAGGGGCATGAGAAGAGAAGGGGCCGGGAGAAGCTGGGTGTCGATGGGGTGGCTGGATGGGGACTCTGGCTGGGCTGGGTGAGCAGTGGGCACCGGGCTGGCTGTCAGTTTCAGTATTGTTTCTAGGACGGTTTGCTGCCAGGAGTCGAGGAAGCCCGCCACAGCCTTGTCACGTGTCTGTCACTGCTGTAGCCGCACCTGAGCATTGACAATACTTAGATCTCTTCCTATTTCCACTTCCTTTGACCAAAGCCAGGGCTCAAAAATGGTCCAGAGGAGATAGAGGATACAGGAGAGATAGCAAAAAGGACAGGAGAGTATTTAGGAATGGTTGGTGGGTGAGGAAAAGAGATCTACATTTTATATACAGTTTTAATATTTAAACCAGGTACAATTTTAATCTCCTGGTCAACTTGTAAAATGGTGAGACATTATTATTATTTTTACTATTAGTAGTAGTAGTAATAGTAATTTTTAAGAGAAATTTATTTTGGTTCCTTCCTATCTAAGGATTTCCACATCTAGGACAGAACCGTTTATTATCTTTAATTTCATAATAAAATGCTTGAATATGTATATGCAACATAAGTTTTCCTTAAATATTATATTGCTGTTGGTTTGGGACATTTCTTTTTCAGGAAGGCCAGATCTAATTAGGCAAACAGTCCCTCGGTCTTACAACCTGCAAGAGAAAAGTGACTTTCTTCCATTTCCTCAGAGTGAAATGTAGTTGAATAAATAAGTTCTCAGGAAGAGATTTTTAACTAGAAAATTCGGTTTGTAACATATGGAAACTCAAACAGTTTTTCTTATCATTAAACTGAACACACCGCTAACTTTATTTTAATAATTCATGCATTGTTTCATAAACAAAAGCAAACAAGCATTCATCTGAAAGCTCACTTTTAGAAGAGGAAATAATAATTTATCATTTTATTTATTATTTCTTTAGTGGAGAGCCGTCTCTTGGCTGAACACACGTTGCTTTTTTATTTATGAAATGGCGCATGCATTATTAAAATAAACCCGCGACTGTGTTCTGCTTAATGATATGCAAAATTATTTGAGGTTGGGTACAGAATGGTTTCATTCCTCTACCTGTTGTACGGTTGGCTGACTTTTCCACCAACTGCGGATTTATGAGAGCATTTAAGAAGCACGTATTTAATTCCAGGACCCTAAAGTCCCAGCAGATTGGAAAAATAAAAGCAGAATTTCTAGTAATGGTTTCACCTCTGAGCAGTCCTTGAGGAGGGGAGAGGAGGGAGGCATTTAGCAAGGAAAGGAATGGATCTCCCCATACCTATAGAGGCAGAGACTCAGAGGCGAAAGCTTTGCACCCCTTTGCTCCCCGCCGTCTTAATCTCAGGCAGTTGTTTGGAGCTCTGCTTCTGGCTTGAGCTCACCTCCTATGCTCTCCATGGCTCCCCGATTCCCCAAGCATTTAAAGCCAGGTTCTGTTCCCTCCCCACTCACCTGCTCTGTGCCAGGTGGCAGGATGAGGGAAACTGACCTCCAGTGTACTTGAGGTTGAATTTTCTTTGTTATTCCAATAAAATTTCTCACCAGTTTTTTTAAGGGTATTTATTAAGATCCCAGAAAATGGGTGTTCAAGTGTTTAGATGGCTATTATAAGAATACTGGAAGAATTTTCTTTTCTTTTTTTATAGCTCATGAATGCTCTGGGTTGGCAGGCATATCAGAGGGAGGGCTATGTGAAGGGCTAGTGGCCCTGAGTCATTCACCCAAGTATTACAGGGAATGTAGAGTCAGTGGACCAGTGAGCCTGGTCCTCCTTGGTTGTACACGTTGTGACAATGGCTGTGTCAGAATGGGAAAGATGAAAAACCTGCCCATCACTCTGTGGTGCAGGGGACTATGGATTATGAACAGCAAGACCCACCTTGTAGCTCTGCAGCGAGATGGTCACCAAGGAATATATGGGATGGCTGTGTCTTGGGCACAGAGCAGGCAACGTGGCCCTAAAGTAACTTCTGTGGCTTCTCAAGGCTGAAATCCCACCATGAGAGGACCACCTTTCTGTGTCTTTAAAATACCGTGTTTAAAACTTCCTCTTCTGAGAGTAGTGAGAGTAGCTTGGGGCAGTGTGGGTATGTGGTGTGGATGTGTCCTTGGGATCTGCCCAGGGAAGGGCAGAGGGTGAGGGAAAAAAAAAACCTGCCTAGGACAGACTTCTCCTTCATCACAATTCTTCCTGACCCTGGTGAAAGCATTTCCTGGCTTTATGGAAGTAGGGTAGCATTCTCGCGTGATCTTGCTTTCTTGATACGTTTATAAGAAAAATGAAATAAAATAACATTTGTGAAATGCTTTCTCATAGAAGAAAATATATTAAATTCACCAAGTCGTCCTTTCCTCTTTCTGGGCCCACAAACCTTATAATATGGCTCTGGGCAGTTGCATTATCCCCATTTCCCAGATTGAAAGCCCATCCACATAAATAAAAGGGAGTTCTCTCTAGAACGGACAGTGGGTTGGCGTTGAGACTGGAACCAAGAGAAGGTTTTGCCTCCTCTCCAACCGAGCCATGGTTGTCATTGAACGTTGACAAGAAAAATGTTTACGGATTCCTTTGGGTCTTAGGATAGTAAACTGTTTGTATCTTGTGATTCATTTTCTCTAAGAATGTCCTTTCATTTCCTTGTTCCTCTAGGGAGCTGTGCTCACGGTGGTGTGGTGAACATCAGCAGACCAGATATAGTTAAGCTCAACTGGAGAGGGTTTTCCTATAAGTATGGTGCCTGGGGGAGGGATTACTTGCCCCAGCATCCAGGCAAAGGGCTGTACTGGGTGGCACCTTTGGATACAGATGGGAGAATTTTGCAATATTACAGACTTTACAATACAATGGATGATTTGCTATTGTACACAAATGCCCAGCAGAATCGGATTACCTATGGCCAAGGCAGTGGTATAGCAGTTTACAAGAACAGCATGTATGTGAACTGGTACAACACGGGGAACATTGCCAGAGTTAACCTGACCACCAACAAGGTTGCTCAGACTCAAACTCTCCCGAATGCTGCCTACAATAACCGCTTTTCGTATGCTAATGTTGGTTGGCAAGATATTGACTTGGCTGCGGATGAGAATGGATTGTGGGTGATTTACGCCACTGAAGCCAGCACTGGTAACATGGTGATTAGTAAACTCAACGACACCACACTTGAGGTGCTAAACACTTGGCAGACCAGGCAGTATAAACCATCTGTGACTAATGCGTTCATGGTGTGTGGGGTTCTGTATGCCACCCGTACTCTGAACACCAGAACAGAAGAGATTTTCTACTACTATGACACAAACACAGGGAAAGAGGGCAGACTAAGCATTGTCATGCAGAAGATGATGGAAAACTTGCAGAGTATTAACTATCACCCTTTCGAGCAGAAACTTTTTGTCTATAACGATGGTTATCTTCTGACTTACGATCTTGTCTTCCAGCAAAAACCCCAGTAAACTTTTATGTGTTCAGGTGAGAGAGAGAAAAATTTCATGGAAAAAAAATGGTCTTCTCCACTTATTTATCTGTCTGCGGGGCCAGGGGAACCCAGAGCATATCCGCTTAGCAGTAATGTTTGGGAGCTCTGTTCTACCATACTGGAGACTTAGGACTTCTGAGTTCTCTTGGAAGCTGTCTGCCTCCTGGGATTCACTTCTCTACTGAGATAATGTCCTTCCAAGGTGGGTGGGATTTTCAGAGGTCTTGGGACATTATGGTTCTGAGGAAGCCTTCAGTGAGGTGACATCTGGAAATTAAGGAACTTCAAGAGAGCTCTGTATGGCTTTTGGGGATTCTTTGCACAGGAGAGAAGGCCCAAGGACCAGTTCTCTTCCATATAGCCTGGCTAATCCTTCCATGCCCGAAAGAACCTCGAGCTTAATTAAGCAGATTGTTATCCAGAGCTCCTTGAGGGTCCAAATCTCCAACTTACTAGCCCCTTAAACCATGTTTGTATATAGCAGACAAGTAAATTTAGCATGCTTATATCATATCTGTAAAATGCTCTGAGTTTTCTGGAGAAAGACTCTTTTTGGCATTAAATTACACACTGCAAATCAAGTGAAGATGAGGCACTTGATTTTTCTTTTCTTCGTTGTCAACCTTCATAAGAGTCAATAGAACCCTCCACTGCAGAACTGCATTCCAAAGGCAGCTCAGAAGATCAGAATCAGACTTATCAATCAATTCTCTCACCCCTTCCCAACTTCCTACTTCAAAAAAAAATTAACTAGTTTTTAATGAAACAGATATATGATTAACAAAACTAACTTTCTTTTTTCTCATCAATGCACTTTTACTTACATGACTCTAAGAACATAAAAAAAGCAAATGGCTGTGATAAAATGGTAGCATGTCTAGTTGTATCATAAGCAGATCATTATGATCGGACTTAATACAGGTCTAACATATTAAGATCTGACTTAATACAAGTCTGAGTCATATCAATTGCTTGCATTAAGTCATATCCATTGCTTTGTGAGAGTTTTGTCTTTGTCTAAGCCTGGAACTTGTAAGAAAATAAAATTTTAATTTTTTTTCAAGGATGATATGTAAAAAAAAATACTTAAAAGCATGTGGAAAATCAGTGCAATGTGAAAACCTCGCAGGTGTGGGTGTGTGTGTGCTTTTGGGTGCCTTTATCATCTGGTCTTGGTCTATTCTCACTTGATGTTCAAGAGTCCTGCTTTATAGGACTGGCTCCTGAAATGATGTACTCTTCCCCTTTTAATAAAGGATTAAAATGTGTTTTGAAAAAATTGTTGTCCTTTGCATTTTTTCACTCTTTTATTATTAAAAAAAAAAAAAAAGCCTTTTACTAGAGTAGTCCACACTTTGCTGTGATGTGTAGAGAATGGCTATCTCCCAGACGCCAATCCACCCAGTGGCAGATAATGTCAATAGCTTTTAAAGGACTCCAAAGTCAGGGCTGGCTCTTTAGTTTTCATTTCCCTTTAAAATCCATTCTCTCTGGCAGCTCTTGCAATATGAGCCTGTACTCTTTTCTTTGGGGATATGACCTTATGTACTTATTAATTTGCATGACTGATCTGATTATTTCCAATGTGAGGACTATATTTGTGTTGCTTATGTTCCTTTTCCAATTGAGCTATTAACATGGGTCGGAAGCCTCCAGATCTTCCCCAGACAGGACATCTTGGACAGAAAGCCATATTGGAAGAGAGAAATACCTTTACCAAAAAGGATGTATCAGAGCACGAGTGACCTAGAGCTGGAAGGACAGACAAGTTAGGCTAGGGCAGTCTTACTGAAAGGCTCATTTGCAATCCAGGCCAAGCTTTTTCAGGCGAGTGGTAGCTACAATATTCAGCATTTTTAGCAAGATTTTTCCCCTACTTTCCAGGGCTGAGCACAGAGACAGGTATGGCCTTCAAAATGCAACGAGATATGAAGATAAAGACAGGTATGTCATGTGAGATAGAAGCTAAACACAGTGATGTTATATTTAATCTGGCTCTAGGCAATTTTCCAGATGAATGTTTCTATCAAGTACACAGTATGACCTCTGAAGATTCAGGAAGGGAGGCAGGAAGTCAAGGTAACCCTAGCAATCAGCTCCTTAATTCAAAACGGCTACGGAAGTATTTGCATGAAGATTCCCTTCAAAACCTCTGGCCACCCGGCCTGGGTGTTGTCAGCCTGCAGTGGCTGCCTGCGGGAATCTACCCCCCGGGAAGGTTGAACAACCCAGGGATTCTGGTTTGAGGGTTTACTGCAACGCAGCTACATAATGGAAATTTTAGCTCAAGACATATCAGCTATCACCCTTTTGTGGGAAAAAAAAAATGTGTATATATATTTAAATCAGCTTTATTGAGATGTAATTTACATGCGGTAAAAATCTGCCAATTTTAAGTGTGCAAGTAAATGAGTTTTGACAAATGTGTACAGTTGTGTAAAGGCTATGATCATTACAATATAAAACATTTCCATCATCCCCCCAAAGTTCTTTTGTGCCCGTTTGTGGTCAGCTCCTCCCCTCAGCTCCTAGCCCTTGGCAACCACGGATCTGTTTTCTAGCTCTGTGGAATCACACCAGATGAAGCCTTTTGAGTTTGGCTTCTTCAGATTTCCTCTTGAGAAAGAGAACTGGTGGGTTCAAATTACCCCAGATGGTGACTGAACATTAACAGTGGCTCACAGGGTTTCCTGCATTTTCATTATTGGGAGGAGGTTAGATAGAGGAGGGTGGAGAGCTATGGTGAGCTATAATTATAGGTGTTCCCTCATGACCTGAAATTGCCTTGGGGGGAGGGGTTAGCTCTGGGCATCAATCAAACCTACCTAGTATCACCACCAAAACCTGGACGTTCCCTTGCCACCGCGTATTCAGTGTTTGTTCTCTAATCTCTAACCTTGCGCAACACGCATCTCTACCCACGTTGAGTCCTGATGCCGAAACAAGTCAAGCAAAACTGGATTTGACTCCTGGTTCTGCTGCTTACAAGTGCTATGGCTTTGGGCAAATTCCTTGAATTTTTCTGACGCTCAAAGTCATTTTCTGTATAATGGGATAACACCGCCTACCTTAGAGTCCTGTTGTTGAATTAAGTGATATTAAGTACATAGTGTTTGGTTCAGTTTGGGGCACTTGCTCTGCCCTCAACAGAGTTCTTATCCCTGCTTCTCATCTTGAAATTTAGGTTCAGAGCAGTCATGGAGTTGATGAGACAGAAGGCTAATTGGGATCAGAGTTTACAACCTCTCCTCTATCTGACTTGTGGCAAGTAGTAACTCTTTAAGCAAGCGCCATTTTGGCATGAAGGAGGTCCTTCTGCTGGGACACCCTCTCTTTGTCCTCAGCTCCACGACTGAGCCTCAGAGCTGATGCTTTCTATCTTCTGACAGCAAGAGACAGACTGACACGAGCAGCTGAAACTGAGGCTTCTTCCTCTTTTGAGCCACTGAAAACCTAAATGAAGGTTGGCTTTCATCAAGCGCCATGACTGGAACCAAAATAGATGTACACATTCTCCTACTGGCTTGGCTGAAGGCAGCAAGCACATCCATCTTCTCAGAAGACGGATGGGTATTTATCTTGCACTCTACTCTTAGTAAAATACATTTATCTTTTAGGGTCTGTTTTCATTGCCAGCCTCAAGAGTGTGCTTTCCTCTCTTCTTGATTCGTGACCACTGAGAGGGAACTGGCAATGGACGGACTGAGCGTGACTGTGTGGCCACTTCAGGGTGAAGTAGGGAGGTTCTGGGCTAGAGCCCTGCCATCTCAAACAGATGTCACTCCATGAAGAATGATTAGCCTCCTGTGCTCCAGAATGTTCCGGAACAACAAAAGGGTAAATTGTGACACGTCAGGAAGTGCAAGGCAGGCACATTTCTGAGGCATGCTCCCAGCCAGTGAACAGACCAGCTGGCCTGGCTCATCCATGAGAGATGCTATTTGAGTTGTCGGTTCAGCTGCCAGGACTCACATCTGTAGCTTGGGGTGCACCCACTTGTCTCTGAGATCTGCATCTGCTCCTGGAACGCATTCAAAGGGAACAGCCCTTGGAAGCCAGATCCATTGTGGAGAAAGATGACCTTCAATCTGTCCAGAGGGGAGACTTTTTCTTGGGCGTCCTCCCTGGACACGTGGGAACCAGGGGTTCTCATGTGAGGAGGGTTTCCCAGACCTCAGCCCTGCTGGGATATTAAAGAAAGACCTCTAGTATATCTGGGGGCTTCTGTGTATTTTTTTCTGGAGCTCAGTTTATGTAGTGGGTGATGGAGGATGAGGATGGAATGATGGACAGGGACCAGGGTTTATACGACATCAGAGGAATTTTATTCACTCCTGAGCTTCTACCCAGGAAATTTATACTGACTCCAAGTCTTTCTTTTTCTTTCAGTTGAATTCTGCCAGCTCGTAGTCTCTTTTTGGTTGTGGCCTGTAATGTTTTTACGTCAGTATTACCAGTGACTTTGTCTGATCTTCACCCTGGTGGATGTTACCAGTCAGAGTTTAGTGAAGAAACAGAAACAACCCCTTTCAACTGGGATGCTGCTCATGCCATAATAGAGGAACCTCACAGTCCCAGGGACTTAGGACAAGAGCAGGTTTTTCCTCCTTCAGTTTAATGTCCACTGCTCTTCACCACTTTGTCCTTGGTTACTGAGTCTATCACAACCTCCTCATCTACGACACTATTTTTCCCCCTCACACACCAGTTGGGGTTTTATCTGGTGCCGCCATGATGGGAGAGAGCCTCTCTTCCAAGATGACTCTCTTCCAAACAGTGGTGCAGGGACCCAGACCTATTTCATTCCATCCTGTGGCTCCACCATCTCCACACAAATCTTCCAAGGTCCTTGTGCTCGTCTGCATCAGACAAGCAGAAGGGAGAAGAGTAAGAGGCTCTTAGGTGGGGGTTGTTCAGCTCGGGTCTGAAAGTGGTGTCCAGTTGTGATGGACTGACATAGACTCACCATCCATTGAGACAGGTCACACTCAACTGCAAGGGAGGCTGGGAAACGTATGCTCCAGCTGGGTGTGCAAGAGAAAAGAAAATGGGTTGCTGAGCAGCCAGCCAGACTGCCTCACTCCAGGTAGTGCAAGGAGAAGAGGATTTAGGTGCTTTACAACATCAGTGGGAAGGCTGGAGGTATAGCAAACCATTTAACATTCGGCTTTGAGGTCACATCCCTAACAACAATCCAGAAATCGAGACACTGCATCTGCTACTATCACTCTTGTCATCCCCACTCCCTTCAAACTGGTACCAGACACTGGACCATGGAGCCCATTTGCTACCAATTCTCACTTCAGCTGGTGCCCACTTATCCTCTTATACACCTGGAAAGCCTTTCACCTTCAACAAGAAGCGAACCTTGTTCACTGACCCTGCATGAACCCAGAACTGCATCTATACAGGAGACTGGGAAAAGCAGCTTTGTTCTTCCTTCCCCTGCGATACAGGGAAGATGACAGAAAAGTTTGGAAATTGATGTCAGTGCCAATAGCCAATGTCTGCACAGCAAACTCGCTCGGTGGTGGCTGCTGTCACCATTGCTGCTGCTCCCATTTTGTCCCTGGTGGCTGTTTCTTTTAGCACATCCTTCATCCCCTGGTCATTCATCACTACTTTTTATTTTTATTTTTACACTGACACCCAGTGATGACTTTGCCTGATGCCACTATAATGGGAGAGTTTCTCCCACAGCAGTGGTCACTCTGAATGAGCTTTTGAAGGGGACTTGACTTTTATAGCTTTATAGCTCCTCTTCTGGATTCTGCCGGAGATGTTGGAATGGTACCCCATGGTGAATCCATCTCAGGGAACCCCTAGTGTCCTAAAAAAGGCTTGAGCTTCTCCCTTCCTTTTTGAGGATAAGAATTTAGAATCTCTTCTATTTGTGGGACCATCCAGAAGCCTCCAGAATTTGGGGTGTGCCAAATCCCTCATTTTCCCCTGTTCATCATCCCCGAAGTATTGGTGACATTTTCCCCTGGCAGACCTAGGGGGTTCTTGGGCTGACAGGCTGCCTTTGGGAGGTGATGTTTTACCCCATCGCCATCTTCTGAAGTGACAGTACCTGTGGTAACACCCCAGGGCCTTCAGGAAGCTCCGATCTGCTCCTGATGAGAATCCCGGTAAGAATGAATGTGGTAGCATGGTGGTCCTTCCAATGATACCACGCAGTTTGTGGGTTTTCTCAGAACCTTCTTGGGAGAGGTCACCCCACAATGAGTTCCACAGCCCCCCTCAGACCATCTGCTGCTTGCTGGGAGCCCGGGTGGCAGATTTCCTAGCAGGATCTCAGAAGTCAATGAGTGAAGGCAGAATTGGCCTGGGGATGAGGAATTCTGGCAGCATAAGCTCAGGGAATTAGTTTGGGATGGAAAGTGTATAATAACAGTGTTCCAGTTCCTGCTGAATAAAACATTTGGAGAGCTTTTCTTCTCCCAGCAGAAAAATAAAGTACTCTGGCAGCAATAGAATGGTTGTTCTTTTTAAATGTTGTGTTTAATAAAAATCAGATGGTTGCAGTCATTTGACCCCTCTACACTGCCCTCCCTCCTGACCCTGTCCTGGGCACCCTGTGGGAGCACATGGGATGCATGGCCCGGGGCTGTATTGCGCTCTCTCCCGTAAGCAGACAGGAAAGAGCCATTTAAACGAGTGGGGCATGAGCCCAGAGAAGGTACAACCGGCTGCAAACAGACCAGTAAATATGGGTGTTACACATCTGGTGGGTAGTTCTATAGCGATGCAGCTTAATGGTGCTGGTATTTAAATGGCCATTAGTAGACTCTGGATTCCCAGCACCCAATTAAGAAGTACCCTGGAAGCTCTCTCTTGGTGCCGCTCTGCTGTCATTTGGCTTGCAGACCCAGCCAGCAGCAGAGCTCCGGTTTGCCTGGCTGTCATCGTTCCCTGCAGGGAGAGAAACTTCATTTTTGTCAACAGGAGAGAGAAGATTCTAGAGTGGGTCATGCACGGATGGGTCAGCTCACAGGTGATGCTTCTCAGAAGTGATAGTTCCCTTGGCTCCCTCCCATGAGGGTGAGGATGCCAGCCCAGGCACCTCATGCATTGCCAGCATCTGGCTCCCATTAACCCTGAATCGACAAAACCTACAGCCAGTTAATCCTAGGGATTCAATACTCCTGAGTGCCAGGTTATTGCCTCTAAACCCTCTGGCGAAAGGAAGGGAAGATGCTTTTTTTATTCTGAACAGATCTCACCTGACCAGAGACCTGAGTAGGCCTCTGCCCACCTCTTGTATGATTCTAAGGTCCCGGGCTGCTGAAAACCACTCCTTGCCTTAGGGATTTGTTAAAATGCAAATACTTTGGCCAAGGGAATTTATTCAGAGTGGCCTGGGTTTTTTTAACACCTTGCCTGAAAGATTTGAATCACGGAGAGCTTAAAGACTTTGAGGAAGGTGGGCTCCAGGTAGATGAAGGACATCTCTGACAGGATGCAGGAGAGAGAATAGCAGGAAACACGTATTTTACCTACTTTTGCTGAGCCCCTACCCCTTTGGGGGAACTCTTGCTTTTTTTTCTTCTTGTTTTTTATATGTAGTATTAAAAGCAGTAACCGCCACTACGACCACTCCCCTGCATGCTCCACACTGCACAGAGAAGAATGCAGATGGAGCCCCTGCTCGCGGAGACTTACATTCGGCCTGGACCTCTTTTTTCACCTGGGCAGGTAGGTTTACGCTAGTTGCCCTGCTGTAATCGTGAATAGTGGGCCCCATTTCGCTCTCAGAAGGTTCTAGTTTGGACAGTCAATCATATAGTCACCCTGACGGTAGACATCCCTTAGGACAGTATCATTTGCTTTGTCTCTTTTGTTTAATTTCTTCATTAAATTTTTTTTTTTTTTACTTGTTTGGGGGAAGCAACAAGGAGACATGTTTCTACTTTCATCCAGCAGTTAAGTGACAAGAAGAAATGTGAGTCAGTTGGGAGGAAACCAAGACCAGCCTAAAAAGCGTCAAGTTTTATAAGGATGCAGACTGAGGTAGAACACCGGGTCCCTGGTTCCTCTTTGGGTCCCTGAAGCCCACTCAGAACCAAAGCTTGTCTTAGTAGCCACAAGAGAGGAGCAGCAGGGAAACCCCTCTGGAACTCTTTGGGGTATAGTATGCTGGAGGTGTGGCTATGTGGTAGGGGTATCCTGCGGCACAGGGACTCAAAGTGGAGGTAGGTCACTGTCATCTCCGCTACTGGTTTCAGCAGTGAAGTGGAGGCTGGTAACGAGACCTGGCTGCTTTCACTGAGGAGGAGGAATCTTGGAATTAAGAAAAGGTGGATTGAGCTGCGTTTGGGTAGTTTGCTCTGCTAGACTGATCTGTGTTCAAATCCCAGAGTGTCTGGAGATCTGTACACACACACACACACCATGCATAGCTCTGCTACATTGTAGGCATTTAACATATGGTTGGAGGTGATAGTGTAAAGGAAACAGATCTGCTTTGGGGGACAATAAAACTTGGGTTCAAATCCACCCAGCTCCACTATTTACTAGCTGGGTTATCTTGATCAGGTTTCTTAAACCTGCAAATATCTCAGTTTCCTTTTAGAGGAGGAACTGGTAGCATGTTTTCCAGCCTTTTGCTCCAGGTCCGACTCAGAGGGTCAATCAATAAATGGAAGTCACCAGTGTCTCTCCTCCTTTGCCCACCTCTAGCGTTTAAGCACCTTTAAGTTGAATAAAGAGCAAAGACCTACTGGATAGCTCAGGGAACTCTATTCACTATCTTGTAATAACTTACAATGGAAAAGAATCTGAAAAAGAATATATATATGTATATGGATAACTGAATTACTTTGCTGTACACCTGAAACTAATACAACATTGTAAATTGACTCTAGTTCAACTGAAAAAAAAAAAAAAAAAGAAGAAACTTTAGATTGAGCAAGAGAGGCTTGCAGAAGAGGAAAATGTGCTCTTCTGGCTAAAGGAAGCTGCCCACGGTCAATTCTTTATTTAGTTTCAGTTTCTATATTCCCTCCTGGCAGCGTCCAGGTCTGACCCAATTCACCCAACTGCATATCCTGCACAGGGCCTCGTGTGCACCTGCCCCTGGCTGGCTCTACGTGTAGTTGCTACGGAATGGGGGAATGGCGTTGGGTTGGGAGCAGGGGTGTGTTTGGTGTGGCAGGGGCCATGCAGCTCAGAGGTATATCTTGGTGCTTTGAGGTTGCTGCAGGTGGATCCTACAGAGATTT
This sequence comes from Camelus bactrianus, assembly GCF_048773025.1. Taxonomy (NCBI): domain Eukaryota; kingdom Metazoa; phylum Chordata; class Mammalia; order Artiodactyla; family Camelidae; genus Camelus; species Camelus bactrianus. Next base: position 21,745,774 of record NC_133552.1, read on the forward strand.
AATGTGGGTGTTTGTCTCTCAGAGACACTGCCGAGGCCCTCCTCCTCTTCCTGTGTCCTGCTGTCCCCAAACAATGGGGTATCGGGATCTGTCCCCCAGAAAACAGCCTGCACTTGGCCTGTTTCTATTGCGCATCATCTGAATTTGGCTTCAACTCTCCTGTGTTCTGTGCCGTGAGCAGAATATCAATGGGAGCAGAGGAGAAGCCAGCCAGGTGCTGCCGGCCCAGCGTGGACGTTGTCCGTGGGGAAATCACGCCACATGCGCAGAAAACAACTTCCTTTGCTCATTTTATAAATTGGCTTGGTGATCCTTGGGATTATGAATCCCTATTCCCATAGATGGTGTTTAAAACGGGGAGGAAAAAAAGAAAGAAAGAAACTCAAAACAAAGAAATCAGAGTGCAGTGCTATTGGTGGTTCCAAAAACAAAGCTGGGGTAGGAATGTGACCTGGCATCCTTGGAGCACCGAGTTCGCCACCCACCCTCATCCCACTGTGTCTCTTTGGCATCATCCCCACTTGGGCTGCTTTATCACATCAAGCTTGTGCTCTCAGCTGGGGCTGCCAGGCTGGGGACCAGGGAAGGGGTCCTGCTTTCTAGAGGAAGAAGTTCATGTAAAGGGGTGGATTCCTGTGCCTCGTGGTCTCCCTGGCTTTTCAGATGTCGATTTTATCTTCTATACTGATTTTGTCATAGAAACAGTGATAATCAGAGCAAGAAATTAACCAAAACATCAACTAGACCAGCTCCTTTGTTCTACAGATAAGGAAATTGAGACCCAGAGGAGGTGAGTGATGTGCCTGAGGTCCTCACACAGCAGATCAGTGTCTGGGCTGGACCCTGGGCCCGGGTGGGCATCGGGGTGCTTCTGCACCATCGCATCGCCTCTCAAAGAAACAGACTTAGGTTTCCCAGGGGAAAAATGGGCCCCCCGCCCTTGCCCATTTCATTTTATTCCAAAGTAAAAAAAAAAAAACCACATTCCTATTTGTTCTTAATCTACTTGTAAACTCTAATGACTGGTTCTAGTGTTAAGTACTGAACATAATTTTCTTAATTAGCTAATTGTTAACCATGGAAGGTAGTTTTCTTTGACCTTTTGCAATCCATGTTCCTCCCACATAAAAGAAGTCCCTATGTGAGTGTTTTAGTGACATTGGCATAAAAGGTGAATTACTTGGAAGGAAACCAGAATCCAGTTCCTGAAGGCCATGCTTTTCTCTATGAACATCCTATCCTTCTTTATACAGTAACATGCAGAGGGAAAAGAAGGACATTTTTAAATTAAAAGTGTTACACACACCTATATATTTGCTGATCATAGGGGAGAGTTAATGTGGTCAATACGTGTAGGGAGGTTGAAGCCCATGGGTCTGACTTCAAGCCCTGCTTCCACCCTTTCTTGGCTGGATAACTTTTAGCAAAAAATCTGCCTCTTTTTCCAAAGCTGTAATATGGGTTTGATAATTATGCCTATTTTATAGAGTTATGAGGATTAAGCGGGTGGATGTATATGTAAAGTTCTGGCACATAGCAAGTTTTCATTAAGTGTTCATTATTATTTGTGTTGTTCTTAATATATACTTGTTGAAAAATTTGCAAGTTTATGAAAGTATGAAGAAGGAAGCTGCCTCCATTTGATTCCTCATAGTTTGCTCTGGTCTCCCCGTGGAAGCATCGTGGCATCATAATGTATGTATAATTTAGTAGGCTGTTTTTTTCATTTAGCATTCTTTTGTGAACATCTTACCTTATTCTTCAAACACATGATCTTGAATGCCTACACAATATTCTATAAATAGACATACCGTAATTTATTTAACTATTTCCCTATTGTTGCCATTTAGTCTCTTTTCTCTCTCTCTCTCTCTCTCTCTCTTTTTTCTTCACAAATGTCCTGGCGCGTAAATCTTTGTCTGCACTTTTGATCATTTTCTTAGGATAGGTTCTGAGAAGTGAAATTATTGGGTCAAAACATAAACATAATGTCAGAATCTTGATACAAGTTGCTAAGTTGCTTTGCAAAAAGAAGCAGTGCTTTCCCTTGTAACGCTCATTCTAGTCTTCAAAGCTGCCCACATCAGTGTTTCCCACCGGGCTGATTCTGTGAAAGAGGCAGTCAAATACTGAACATCCTTGGTCAATCCAGTGTCAGTTTCCTCCTCCTTCTCCTCCTGGGCTGCATATGGAACTGTTGGAAATGTCCCCTGTTTGGGGGTCCTTTGGGATCTCCTCCTAGGGAAGCCCCGTGTGCCCCTGTTTGGAGAGTTACCCAAACCTAAGCTGACATTGAAACCTCAGCTGATCTAATCCAGTCTTCTGACCAGTGCAGTGAATGGCATCATCAACATGCTCATTTTTAAAAGTGTCCAGAACAGCAGCCACTATGGAAAACAGTATGGAGAGTCCTTAAAAAACTAAAAACAGACTTACCATATGATCCAACAATCCCACTCTTGGGCATATATCCAGAGGAAACTCTAATTTGAAAAGACACATGCACCCCAATGTTTATAGCAGTACTATACGATAGCCAAGACAAGGAAAGCAACCTAAACATCCATTGACAGATGACTGGATAAAGAAGTTTCAGTCTGCATATATATACAATGGAATATTACTCAGACATAGAAAGAATGAAATAATGCCATTTGCAACAACATGGATGGACCTAGAGGTGATCATAATAAGTGAGCCAGAAAGAGAAAGACCAGTACCATATGATATCACTAATTTGTGGAATCTTAAAAAAAATGACACAAACGAACTTATTTATAAAACAGAAATAGACTCCCAGACATAGAAAACAAACTTATCAGGTGGGGAAAGGGGGTGGGGAGAGATAAATTTGGAGTTTGGGATTAGCAGATACAAACTGTTATATATAAAACAGACAAATAACAAAGGCCTACTGTATAGCCCAGGGAACTATGTTCAATATCTTGTGGTAACCTATAATGAAAAAGAATATGAAAAAGAATATATATATATATATTTGTGTGAGTATAACTGAATCACCATGCTATACACCAGAGACCAACTCGACAATGTAAATTGACTACACTTCAATAGCAAAAAAATAAATAAAATAAAATAAAATAAAATATAAAATAAAAGCTTTCAGAACAGTTGAGCTTATAGGTCGTTCACTTACTCTGTTGCTCCATGGATAACGGCCCTCATGGGCCAGAACGTCACTGCTTGTTCCTTGACCAGTTTGGTCCTGTTAAGCAGAGCTCAGCAGGTGCACATCTTCTCAAAACAGTGTGTGGGTGGTGGCCGTGCCACAGGTGTGCTTTGCTGCTACCTCTCTGGGACCAGCACGGGGAGTGCTTGCCACCTGGCTTAGGCAACATGACCTTTCCCGGAATCTGCCTTTCTGTTCTCACTGCCGCTCCCCCTCCCAGTTCAGGGCGCCCAGTCTTCGTCCCCCAGGTGCTGCATACCTACCTACCTAATTGGTCTCTCTGCTGTCCTCTTCCTCCTCCGACCTGCCCTGCCCACAGGTGCCAGGTTCATCTTCCTTAAACATAGTTCCGAGGCTGTCACTCTTCACTGATGACCAGACTAAGCACACCCTCCAGGCCATCCACTGTGTAGACTCTGTTTCCTGGTTACCCCGTAACACTTCCCAGCCAAAGCTCATTACTTGCTGAAGACACTAATTTATTTCTGGGGAAATTTTCTTTGTAGCAGAAATTATGTATCTAAGTGTCCCATTTTCCACCCCGTCTCTGTGATCTGGCAGTCATTCTGCAATTATGTTGGTCCTTCTTCAAGGTAAAATGGCATATGCACATGGTAGACTAGAAAGGCATTTAGGGTCTGAGCTCTTGAACTTGCACCTTTCCCCCAACTCTATCAGAGCCGCCTTCAGTCCTCCTGGGTCATTATTAACATCCTTTCACCAGAATGAAACTCACCCACCATGGACACTTGTGCACTTTACTTCCCTGTTCTCAGTCTCTCTCATAATACTATCTTTTTAAAACATTTTTTATTGATTTATAATCATTTTACAATGTTGTGTCAAATTCCAGTGTTCAGCACAATTTTTCAGTCATACATGGACATATACACACTCTTTGTTACATTTTTTTCTCTGTGAGCTACCATAACATTTTGTGTATATTTCCCTGTGCTATACAGTATAATCTTGTTTATCTATTCTACAATTTTGAAATCTCAGTCTATCCCTTCCCACCCTCTGCCCCCTTGGCAACCACAAGTCTGTATTTTCTGTCTATGAGTCTGTTTCTGTCCTGTATCTATGCTTTGTTTTTGTTTGTTTGTTTGTTTGTTTTTGTTTTCTAGATTCCACATATGAGCGATATCATATGGTATTGTTCTTTCTCTTTCTGGCTTACTCCACTTAGAATGACATTCTCCAGGAGCATTCATGTTGCTGCAAATGGTGTTATGTTGTCGGTTTTTATGGCTGAGTAGTATTCCATTGTATAAATATACCACCTCTTCTTTATCCAGTCACCTGTTGATGGACATTTAGGTTGTTTCCATGTTTTGGCTATTGTAAATAGTGCTGCTATGAACATTGGGGTGCAGGTATCATCCTGAAGTAGGGTTCCTTCTGGATACAGGCCCAGGAGTGGGATTCCTGGGTCATACAGTAAGTCTATTCCTAGTCTTTTGAGGAATCTCCACACTGTTTTCTATAGTGGCTGCACCAAACTGCATTCCCACCAGCAGTGTAGGAGGGTTCCCTTTTTCCCACGGCCCCTCCAGCATTTGTCATTTGTGGATTTTTGAATGACGGCCATTCTGACTGATGTGAGGTGATACCTCATTGTAGTTTTGATTTGCACTTCTCTGATAATTAGTGATATTGAGCATTTTTTTATATGCCTTTTGATCATTGGTATGTCTTCCTTGGAGAATTGCTTGTTTAGGTCTTCTGCCCATTTTTGGATTGGGTTGTTTATTTTTTTTCTTAATGAGTCATATGAGCTGCTTATATATTCTGGAGATCAAGCCTTTGTCAGTTTCATTTGCAAAAATTTTCTCCTATTCCGTAGGTTGTCTTCTTGTTTTACTTATGGTTTCCTTTGCTGTGCAGAAGCTTGTAAGTGTCATTAGGTCCCATTTGTTTATTCTTGCTTTTATTTCTTCTAGGAGAAAATTTTTGAGATGTATGTCAGATAATGTTTTGCCTATATTTTCCTCTAGGAGGTTTCTTGTATCTTGTCTTATGTTTAAGTCTTTGATCCATTTTGAGTTAATTTTTGTGTATGGTGTAAGGGAGTGTTCTAGCTTCATTGTTTTGCATGCTGCTGTCCAGTTTTCCCAACACCATTTGCTGAAGAGACTGTCTTTATTCCATTGTGTATCCTTGCCTCCTTTGTCAAAGATGAGTTGACCAAAAGTTTGTGGGTTCATTTCTGGGCTCTCTGTTCTGTTCCATTGGTCTATATGTCTGTTTTTGTACCAATACCATGCTGTCTTGATGACTGTAGCTCTGTAGTATTGCCTGAAGTCTGGGAGAGTTATTCCTCCAGCCTCTTTCTTTCTCTTCAGTAATGCTTTGGCAATTCTAGGTCTTTGGTGGTTCCATATAAATTTTATTATGATTTGTTCTAGTTCTGTGAAATATGTCCTGGGTAATTGGATAGGGATTGCATGAAATCTGTAGATTGCCTTGGGCAGTGTGACCATTTTAACAATATTGACTCTTCCAATCCAAGAGCATGGGATATCTTTCCATTTTTTAAAGTCTTCTTTAATTTCCTTCATCAATGGTTTATAGTTTTCTGTGTATAATTCTTTCACCTCCTTGGTTAGATTTATTCCCAGATATTTTATTACTTTGGGTGCTATTTTAAAGGGGATTGTTTCTTTACTTTCTTTTTCTGTTGATTCATTGTTAGTGTAAAGAAATGCCACTGATTTTTGAACGTTAATTTTTGTAACTTGCTACCTTGCTGAATTCTTCAATCAGCTCTAGTAGTTTTTGTGTGGACCTTTTAGGGTTTTCTATATATAGTAACATGTTGTTGGTATATAGTGACACTTTTACCTCTTCTTTTCCAATTTGGATCCCTTTTATTTCTCTCTCTTGCCTGATTGCTGTGGCTAGGACTTCCAGGACTATGTTGAATAGGAGTGGTGATAGTGGGCATCCTTGTCTTGTCCCAGATTTTAGTGGGAAGCTTTTGACTTTTTCACCATTGAGTACTATGCTGGCTGTAGGTTTGTCATATATAGCTTTTATTATGTTGAGATATGTTCCCTCTATACCCACTTTGGTGAGAGTTTTTATCATAAATGGGTGTTAAATTTTATCAAATGCTTTTTCTGCATCTATTGAGATGATCATGTGGTTTTTGTCCTTTCTCTTGTTGATGTGATGTATTACATTGATTGATTTGGGTATGTTGAACCAGCCTTGTGTCCCTGGGGTGAACCCCACTTGGTCATGATGTATAATCTTTTTTTATGTGTTGTTGGATTCTATTTGCTAAAATTTTGGTGAGGATTTTGGCGTCTGTGTTCATCAGTGATATTGGCCTATAATTCTCTTTTTTTGTAGTGTCTTTGCCTGGTTTTGGTATCAGGATGATGGTGGCTTCATAGAATGAGTTTGGGAGAATTCCCTCCTTTTCAATCGTCTGGAAGAGTTTGAGAAGGACTGGTATGAGTTCTTTGTATGTTTGGTAGAATTCCCTGGTGAAGCTGTCCAGTCCTGGACTTTTATTTGTAGGGAGGTTTTTAATTGCTATTTCTATTTCCTTTCTAGTGATCGGATTGTTCAAGTGGTCAGTTTCTTCTTGATTCAGTCTTGGTGGACAGTATGTTTCCAGAAACTTGTCCATCTCCTCTAGGTTATCCAGTTTGGTTCCATATAGTTTTTCATACTATTCTCATATGATATTCTGTATTTCTATTTTATTTGTTGTAATTTCTCCATTTTCCTTTCTTATTTTGCTAATTTGTGCTCTCTTTTTTTTCTTCTTTGTGAGGTTGGCCAGAGGTTTGTCGATTTTATTTACTTTTTCAAAAAACCAGCTTTTGGTTTGGTTGATTTTTTCTATGGTCTTGTTAATCTCTATTGTATTTATTTCCTCCCTGATCTTTATTATTTCCTCCTTCTGCTGCCTTTTGGGGCTTTTTGTTCTTCTTTTTCTAATTCATTCAGGTGGTGGGTTAAATTGTTTATTTGTAATTGTTCTTCTTTTTTGAGGAAGGTCTGTATTGCTATAAACTTCCCTCTTAGCACTGCCTTTGCTGTGTCCCATAGATTTTGAGTGGTTGTGCTTTCATTATCAATTGTTTCAAGGTATTTTTTAATTTCAGCTTTGATTTCCTCATTGACCCATTGGTTTTTCAGTAACATATTGTTTAATCTCCATGCTTTCCTTTTTTTTCTCCCTTGTTTCTCTGTTGTTGATTTCCAGTTTCATGGCATTGTGGTCAGTAAAGATGTTTGAGATAATTTCTATCTTCTTAAAATTGTTGAGGTTTCTTTTGTGCCCAAGTACATGATCCATCCTGAAAAATGTTCCATGTGCACTTGAAAAGAATGTATATCCTATTTTTGGGGGGTGTAATGCTCTGAAAATATCCACCAAATCTAGTTTTTCTATTGTATTATTTAATTTCTCTGTTGCCTTATTTATTTTCTGTCTGGAAGATCTGTCTAGTGATGTTAATGCAGTGTTAAAATCTCCAACTATGATTGTATTCCCACCAATATCCCCCTTTATCTCTGTTAGTAATTGTTCTATGTACTTAGGTGCTCCTATATTGGGTGCATATATATTAACGAGTGTAATATCCTCATCTTGTATCACTCCTTTAATCATTATAAAATGTCCTTCTTTATCTTTCTTTATGGCCTTTGTTTTAAAGTCTATTTTGTCTGAAATCAGTACTGCAACACCTGCTTTTTTGGCTTTTCCATTTGCATGGAATATTCTTTTCCATCCTTTCACTCTCAATCTATATGTGTCCTTCTCCCTAAAGTGGGTCTCTTGTATGCAGCATATTGAAGGTTCTTGCTTTATTATCCAGTCTGCCACTCTATGTTTTTTGACTGGAGCATTTAGTCCATTAACATTTACAGTAATTAATGATAGATGTATGTTTATTGCCATTTTGAACTTACCTTTGCAGTTGAATTGGTATATCCTCTTTGTCCTTACTTCTTCCTTTTGTGGTTTGGTAATTTTCCTTTGTATTATCATGGATTTTATTTAATTTTTGTGACTCCCTTGTAAGTTTTTGGCTTGTGGTTACCCTTTTTCATAAATCTATTAGCCCATTACTATAACTATTTTTATTAAACTGATAGTAACATGATCTCAAACTCATCCTACCGTTAAAAAAATTTAGAAAAGAAAGAAAAAAATATATTCTATATTTCCCTGCCTCCCTCTCCCACTCTCAGTGATTTGTAAGTCTTCTTTTATAATTTTGTTTTTATTTTATTTGTAATTCATGAGTTATCACCTTTCCAGTTGTGAGTTTCTCATTTCTGTAGCATCCTGCTGCTTTTCTATTTAGAATAGACCTTTCAATATTTCTTTTAGCATGGGTTTAGTGTTGCTAAAGTCCTGCAGCTTTTTCTTGTCTGTGAAATTCTTTATTTCTCCTTCTATCCTAAAGGATAGCCTTGCTGGATAAAGTATCCTAGGCTGCATCTTTTTTTCATTCAGGACTTTGAATATATCTTGCCACTCCCTTCTGGCCTGTAGTGTTTGTGTAGAGAAATCAGCTGAGAGCCTTATGGGGGTTCCCTTGTAACTTACTCTTTGCTTTTCTCTTGCTGCCTTTAGAATCATTCTTTATCCTTGACTCTGGCCATCTTGATTATGATATGTCTTGGTGTTGGTCTATTTGGGTTCTTCCTGTTTGGGACCCTCTGAGCTTCCTGTACTTGGATATCTGATTCCTTCTTTAAGTTTGGGAATTTTTCAGTCACGATTTCTTCAAAAACCTTTTCAATTCCCTTTGTTCTTTCTTCCCCTTCTGGGACCCCTATTATGCAAAGATTGGGATGCTTTATATTATCCCATAGGTCCCTTATGCTGTTTTCATTATTTTTTATTTGTTTCTCTTGTAGCTCTTCTGAATGGGTACTTTATGTTGTCCTGTCTTCTAGGTCACTAATTCGTTCCTCTGCATTATCTCGTCGGCTTTACACAGCTATTAGATCATTCCTCATCTCAATGAGTTTACCCATTCTACTTGGCTCTTCTTTATAGCTTCAATTTCACTTTTGACATATTTTATATCTCTAAACATTATCTCTTTTAATTCCTTCAGCACTTTGATCACTCCTTTTCTGAAATCTTGATCTAGTAGGCTATTGATAACTATTTCATTGATCTTTCTTTCAGGGGATTTCTCTTGTTCTTTTAATTGGGAAAGGTTTCTCTGCTTCTTCATCTTGCTCATACCTCTCTGGCACTGTGGTTTATGGAGTATCAGTTATCTATTTTGGTCCTTAAGGAGTTTATCTATCTAATGCCTATTTAGGAATAAGTCTTAGGAAAAAAAGAAAAAGTAAGAGAGAGAGAGAATTTTAAAGGAAGGGAGAAAGAGGGTTTGAAAACAGTGTATAATGAATAATAGAAGAGCAAGTTGAAGCAGAGTATCAATCGGGTTGAGACGTCCTTTTAAAACCTTTAAAAAAGGGGGAAAAGATGAAAAGGTATATTTGAAACCTGTGTCTAATCAATAACAGGACATCAAAACCCAAGAGAAATAGAAATGAATTAAGAAGTAAAAATTAAGAGGGTAATAGAAAATAGAACAGGTAAAAACAGATTAAAAAAAAAAAAACGGGGGGGAGGGTGGTGTCGGTGTTCTCCTGGAGTCTGTGTGCTTTTAATGTGAAGTCTTTCTGTCTTCATCCTGTTTTGGAAGCTCAGCTTGCTGTTTCCAGACGCCCTCCATTGGCGCCCTCTTCTGTGCTGCTCTCAGTACCCGTCAGCAAGCAGATCGTGCTTCCTCTCAACACGGGGTCAGGTGCCGCTCTCCTCTGCTGTGGGCGGGCGGGTCACTGCCCCTCCCGATGCCGCAGTCAGATGTTGCAGACTGGCCGGGTAGGAGGGCGGGTCGCGTCCCCTCCCAGCACCTCGGTCAGGGGCTGTGTTCCTGCTCGAAAGGCGGGGGGGGGGGGGGGCGCCATCCTTCTCCCAGTGCCAGTAGCTCCGCTGCTCTGTGCGGCTGCGCGCTCTGCCCTGGTCGGTGCTCCGCAGGTGGGCTCGGGGAAGACTGAGGGACAGCCTTGTCCCTGCTCCGGGCCAAAGCTCAGCTCCTTGTTTGTCTTTGCGGAGCAAGTTCTCTGAGGGACCAGGATGGAAGGATCCTTTATGCGTCGGGCTGTAGGCAAGTCTCAGTCTGGCCCTTGAGGCTGCTAAGCCCTTCATTGGGGATGCAGGTTCCGCCCCCGCCCCCACCCCCACCCGGATGCTAAGCGCTGGAGGATATGGCGGCTATGCCTGAGCCCCGCCTCTCTTCCCCCGAAAACTTTCCCTGGGTTTTCAGAGATGGGGGTATGCGCCCTTCCCCCCAGGGCACATCCACCGTGCTGTTTTATGGAGGGCCCAGGTTGTTCTGCCCTGTGCACCCACAGCCACGGCGCGCAGCCCCTTGTAGTCCCCCGGGGCTGCCTCAGTGCAGCCGCCCCCGTCCTCTGCCCGGCTTGGGCAGCCTGGCCCTGCCCGCAGCTGCTGGCCCGCGTCTTAGGCTGGGTGTAGGGGGCACCTTCTGTGCCCGTTTAACTTAGTTCTGTCAGTCAAGGGCTGCTCTGTACAGGTCCGAGCCTTGGAGGCTCCCCCTCTGTCCCGCTGGCCTCTTGGAGAGGGGAGACCCAGCGAATGAGCGCCAGTCCTCCTTTGCCGCTCCCTCCCCACGGGACCTGTCCCGCTCTGCTTTGCCTTTTGTTCTTTCTTTCTTCCTTTTCTCCTACCAGATTTTTGGCGTCTTTATCTTTTGAAGAGGGCGATGTTCTGTCGGAGTTCCACAGGTGCTCTGGTTGGCTGAGTGGGTCTGTGGATGTGAGTCTTGGTGCATTTGTGGGAGAGGGTGAGCTATGAGTGTCTTTCTACTCCGCCATCTTCTCTCTTTCCTCTCTCATAATACTATGATTCCTAATTTTCCCTTTGTCTCGATCTTGGCAGATCATAAAGATTACCTACCTTTATTATCTATCTCTTAGTATCTAATCCTCCCTTTGTCCCAATCTCTGTAGATGATAAACTCCTGGAAGGCAGGACAGTGCCTGCCTCCTCTCTGCACCTCTTACATCACCCACAGATCACTTTGTGCATGGTGGGTACCCATGCTCTGAGACACGAGTTCTCTGACACAGCCCTGCTCTCATGCTGCCTCAGAGTGGGAGCAGCACAGCTGCCTGGATTTATTGCTTGTCCCTGGAGAGGCAATTATAACACTTTATCTTCCCCCCTTTGGCTTTCAGCCAGTGGCTCTGTACCTTGTCTCTAATTTTCTTTTTGTTTAAAGGGATGTTCTGTCTACTCAGAGCAAAATGATGGTGGTAATGAGAGTTGCTGCTATGTAGTAAATGCCTACTGTGTGCTAGACCCTCTGCTTTACGTATCTCACTTATTAATCTTTATGAAATATAAGTTAGATGTTAATATCCTACTTTATGGATGAGAAAATTGAAGGTCAGAGAGGTTTAAAAAATTGCACCATGAGCATTAAGGTTGTAGATTAGAGTTGGAGTCAAGACCTGAACCCAAATCTATTGGCCTAAGTCCTTTCTAGTAAGTCCCACCTGGAAAGGATGAGGTGGGATGGATGTGAGGCTCTGGCTCAGTGTTCCTGGGGTCTAACACCCTAAGACTTTTCAGTGGCGGAAGTGCTTACTTCTACGATGACTTAGTTACAGTAAGCCCCAGTTCCTCTTGATCCTATTGCATTGTCTAGGAGAGGACAGGGACATAGAGTGAAGCCCCTCCTTGGATCTGAGTCCCCTTGGTGAGCAGCCCATAATTTACAGGGATCCAGTGATCTTTGACTCTACACATGCTTCCTCCAGAATTCACCAGACCTCCCAGACCTATCACTGCAACAGTGGGTAAGAGGTACTTTTCATGTTAAATTATGGGAAAGCTGATGCTTGTTACACTCTCCAGGTCATCTGCTTGCTGGGGGGAAGACAGCTGGATGGGTACAGCATATGTCAAGATTAAGACAATATCAAATGTCTTACTTTAGGCATCAAAACTGGGTATGTTGGGACAAATCAAGGCCAATTTTAAAAGAAACTCTAGAAAATAGCATCCCAGCATAGTGCTTGAAATAAAGTAGTTTTTAAATAGACATTAACTAGATAAATGAGTCAATGAATTCAGGAATATGGAAATGAATGAACAGTATTTCCAGTTCTGTTTTTTCATGGTAAGCAAGGGGAAATAATGGGGGAAATGGTATCTTCCAATTACTAGCAGTGTGATTTTGAGTAATTTATTCTCTCTGAGGCTCAGTTTAGTCATGTGTAAAATGGTGATGCTAATCTCGGCTGTCAAGAATGGTGAAAAGTCTGAAATTTTACCCTCCTTCCAGCTAACATGTTAGCCTGCCACAGTTTCCAAGATGCTGGCAGAGACATGGACTTTTGGGTCAGATATGCTGACTTTATCACCCATGGCACAGGAAAACACACACATCACTGTATTTGTGTGTTTCCCTTGCTGTATTTATGTGTTTCCCTTGCAAATGGCTCAGATGGATGCCTGCACACTCAGTGAGCTGCGTTACAGGAGAGGAACCTTAGGCTTACGGATCCTGAATTTACAGTGGGCAGGAAGCCTGCCTGCCTTTTCCTCTGGAGGGTGATACCGCCTCTACCTTTCCAGGCTGCTTGCTATATGAATGTCCTTGGGAAGATATTCTGGAACAAAGAGATCTCTTGTTTTGCTTGTAAGACATGCAGAAATGCCTGAGAGCCAAGAAGAATCATCCCCTAACAGCACGTCTTATGTTTTTCTTTTTTTAATGAGGGTTAAATAAACTAACAGATTGTATCAATCAGGATAGTCCAGGTTATGCTGTGATAACAAATGACTTCCCACATTTCAGCACCTTGAGCCTCCAGAGATGTATTTCTTGCTAAGGCCACGCCCTCAGGGGGAATCAGCTGGGAACTCAGTTCTAGGTCAGCCTCACGCTGGGTCCCAGGCTGGAGGAGGCTTCATGATGTGGCACGTTGCGCTGGCAGGGGGAAAGTGAGCATGCAAAATAGCAGGCTGGCTCTTAAGACTTCATCCCAGAAGTGCCTTGCATCGCTTCTGCTCACACGTCATTGGCCAAAGCAAGTCATGTGGCTAAACCCAATTTTGAGGGGGATGGGACACGTGCCCTGAAGAACCTGAAATATTTATTTGATGTGTCCCACGAAATACTGAGACACAAATGCCAAGTCCTTGCACCAGGCCTGGTATGTTAAAAATTGTAGCGTCCATCTTCCTTTCCACTTTTGGAGCCATGAGATTGGGCGGAGTCAGAAATGTGGGTCTTCAGTTCAGAGAAATCTCATAGTGGTCCTGCATTCAGATTGTTCTCTGGCTATCTGTGGCTGTGGTCAAGAAAATTTGCAGAATTCCCAGCATAATCTTATCTGCCCAAGCTTGCAAATCAAGTTAATCAATAATGATCATGAACATTCATTCAAGTCCACAAGTTTGTTGGTCAACATTAAAAAAGGAGGAACACAGAATTTCTCCCAATCCCCAATTACTGCACAGAGATAATAACTAGATTGGGAAAAAAAGAGAAAAATGTTGATTTAAAAAAAAATTGTGATACAAAGCAATCACAGATTCAACAGCTGAAATACTTCCTGGCTTGAACTGGTCCCCCCATCTGATTAGAAATCATGAAATGCCACAGAATGAAATACATGTTACAGCTCATCACAGCCTCCATTCTTTAAAGTTAAAATATGCCTCTAATTAATTCATTTCTTCAGTAAATATGCATTGAGACCCTCCAATCTGTTAGGTTCTGTGTTAAGGATCCGAGTCCAGAATGAGAAACAAAATAGACACAGTTCCTGACAATGGAGCTTAGAGGCTAAAGGGAGAGAAAGATCATAATAAAAACTATCCCTTAATCATGGCTTGCTTACTAAGGGTCTGGGTGCAGGGCTGTGAAATACATTAGCATTTCAGAAAAGACTCAAAAGCCTTGTGGTGGTTTATTACGATAACCCTGTGGAGTTAGTGGGAACCACAGCCATGACCTGGTGTAGTCAAGACTCAGAAAAGTTACATTGTGGGTACCAGAGTTGCTAGGACAGAACCCAGGTCTCAGCAGCCCAGATAACAAATGCTTTAATATCTAGACATTTTCACCAAGCTGCATCACAAGAATCAGGCTTGTCCAGAGGCTGGATCCTCTGTCTCTAGGCTGTGCCTTCTCCTAATTAATATTCTCCATCGATGATGAATGAATTATTCAGAGAACTTATTGCACATCTGTTAGGTGCCAGGCACTGTGTACCTATAATTATCTTCCTACAATTATCTGCAAGGGTAGGAATGACTATCATCACTTCACAGATAAAGAAACTGAGGAGCAGAAGAGACGAGACTTGCCTGTTATTCTACGGCTCCAAATTGGTAGAGGGAGCCTCGATTGAACCGATCACGTCTGAGCCAAAACTCTTCCCAGAGGCACGAAGCTGCCGCATCTGACCACCAGCAGCCCTGGTCAGTGGATGGCTCCGTCCAGACATCCCTAAGTCCCCCTGCAATAACACCAGGTTATGAAATCCAGGCTCTCTAGGAGAAACTGACTCATCTGGGGAACACCTGCCTCTCCACACTGCAGCAGTCCAATCTGCAGCTTCTACTCACCTATTTGGATGAATTTGACAAACACTGAATGAACAGCTTCAAAGTGGCAGGACCCTCCCTGCTCCCAAGGACTCAAAATCAAGAGTGAGAGAGAAACTTCTAATCACAGCAACTACGAAGTAAGTAGACTTAACTCAGGATTATTTGAAATAAAGCCCAACAGGAGGACAAGGAGAGAGAGAGAGAGACACACACACACACACACAGTCCTACTGGGGAATCCCGGAAGGCTTTGGGGGGAAGTGTGATTTTTCAGGGCTTTGAAGGATGGGCAAGACTCAAGTGCTAAAGATGGGTCAGGGAGGGGTGTGGAGGGCAAGAGTGAGTTTGAAGGAGCCACTTCATGCAGGCAGAAGCAAGTGCCATTGCTTCTAGAAACTGGTAAACTGGAGGAGAAGTTGTTTTGCCAGAACTCGCAAGGTCTGACCCATTTTTCCAGAGGCTCTTGGGGGGTGGGGTGGGGGAGCAGCATGGAGGAGGCAGGTGTGGTAGGGAGGGGCTGCCTCAGGGGTGAGCTGAGAAGAAAGGAGGGTGTGGACACTCTGAAAGTCTTAGCTGAAAGGGAGCCATCTGGTGCTTAGTATCAAGCAAACTTCTTTTTGTTTTCTCCAGGCTTTGGGCTGTGGTGTCTGGTGCGCTGTCTGCTGGGGCTCTGTGAGGGTGGAGGGACCCGTGGTGGCCCCCTAGGCTGGTGAAGGGCTGCATCGCATGCCTGAACCCTGATGGGGCCCAGCCCCCGCACCTCTGCCCAGAGCGGTCCCCACGGTGGGCTGACGAGCTGACAGTTGTCTCTTTAGGACCCTCCTGGGTCTCCATCGCCTCCTTGTGCTTGTCCCCTTCCGGGAGAGACACGGTAGTTTTTTAATCCTGGCCAGTTACATCTGGGAAAAAAAAAAAAAAAAAAACAATCCAAATGTTAATCCATCTGGAGAGAGAACGAATCCATATCTTTTGCTGCCTGTATCTTTTGTTTTTCATCTCTGGATCTTTAAATCTCATTACAAAGCCAGAACGAATCCCCTGCAAGCCTGTCTCCTACCCTTCAGGCAGCCTTTTAAACATTTCTTTGTGCTTCGTCCCCTTCTGCTCCTCACTAACAGACCTCCTTTCATCTGGATGTGGCACAGCTCTCGAAATAGCCAAACAAAGCCTCGTTACACCCCCATGAGGAAAGAGGCGATCATAACTCCTGCCCGAGAGGAGACAAGGCGTGCAAAACACAGCGACTTGGTCCAGGAGCTCCCCCGGCCACAATACCCTGCCCTCGCGTCCTTCCGCAGGAGTGGACTCACATGCTCAAAATGGGACTTGGGATATTTCTTCCGAAACCGGCTCCTCCTCCTCTGTGCCCTGTTTGGGAAAATGGCACCAACCAATCCCCCAAGCCTGGAAACTTCAACTCGCCCAGGCTTTAGGGACTTGGTAGATCTCCCAGCTTTCATTCATGCCTCTCCTACTTCTCCTCTCTTTCTCTCCGACACGTTAGGGCACCCTGCTTGCCTGGATTACAGTTTGCTCTCTGCAGTCACTGTTCCTACTGTGTTTTTCCTCCTAATCCACCCTCCAGCCTGCTGTCGGAGTAATCTTTCTAAAATATGCACTTGGTTAGGTTAGGTCAAGCCTCTGCTTAAAATCCGTCTCCTACAGGGTAAGATTTAAACTCCGTAGCTTAGCATAAAAGCTTCATGCTCGAGCCAACCTCATTTTCCACCTGTGCCCCTCCATCCTCTTCATAACCGGCCATGTAGAACCGCTTCTCGTTCCCTGGACGCAGGCATCAAGCTTTTGCGCATGCTCCGTGTGCCACTCTGCCCCTCCAATGGGGCACGAGAGGGCGCGGAATTCTACTCAACCTCAAGGCCCGGCTCAGGAGTGGTTGGTCTCTGCTCTGAACCCCAGGTGGTACGGATCACTTGCTCCTTTGGGTCACATTGTATCACCCTTGGTTTTCTGTTAGAGCATATAGCAAGATACCATGCTTGTCATTTATTTATGTAGTACCTCCTCTGTCCCCAACTCGTCTCTGCATTCCTTCTGGGCTAGTGCTGTATCTTGCTCATCTTGGACTTGCCTGCAACTGCTACAGGGCCTTGCAAATAGTCATTCAGTAAAGTTTGCTGAATGCCTAGGATCATCACTCAGCTCATGGCAAAGTCAAAACTAGGGAACCTGAGGCCAAGGACAGTTAAAGAGATTTCCCCAGACTCAGGCTGTTCATTTAAATAGCAGTGCAAAGACTAACACCCAAGTCTTCTGGTTTCTAGGTCATTACAGCTCTCTAGCTCCTCAAACAAACAAATCCAGCAAGCTGCTTTAGAGGAGATTTTGTATTCCTCTACATGTTACAGATAACATTCATTCGTATAACCAACCAGTATTTTTGAGTGTTTAGCATAAGCCAGGCGCGCTGCTAGATACTGAGATTACAGAAGAACACGAGACAGGAAGATATCCTTTTCCACCAAAAACTTTCCCCCAGAAACAGACACAGAAACAGATAGAGAAGTAAACAAATAAGATCTGAGGTGAGCAGGCAGGGGCCAGAGCAGGTAGAATCTTCAAAGCCATCGTAGGGAGACTGGATTTTATTCTAAGAGCAGCCACTGGCTTCTTCAGGCAGGGAATTTGATGGCTGTGGGGACAAGAGTTTGGAAGAGAGTGGATTCAGGGAGGTGAGTTGAGTTATTGCATTGTTTCTGAAGAGCTAGGATGGAAGCTTGGACCAGTGTGATGGGAGTGGAGGCAGGGAAAAGGGGCTGATTTGAGATTTAAGAGGAAGCCTGCCACTGCTTGCAGATGGATTGGTTGGGGTTAGAATCTTTGGTCTGGAGGAATGGCCATGAGCCATTGCTCTCATTTGCCTGCATCAAGCTGATGACTGCAGAGGCAGTAAATTAGGGTTCTGGAGTCATGGAGAGATTCCAGCATTTGGTCATTGCCAGCTGTTTCTGTGAACCACCCCACAATACTTTATTATGTGAACAATGTTATCAAGTCCCTTCTTCAGTGGTCAGACTTTTTCTTTTTCCTCTTAAAGCCAAGGACAATAGCATTAGGACCCTGCCCATGGACCAGTCTGGCTTAGCATGTGGCCTCTGATCATGCCTTTTGGGGTTTGACATGAGGGCTAGCATGGTGTTTTGAAGATGTACAGTGCCTATTTTAAGTTGTGCCACCTTGGGAAAAGATTTTCAACTTCCTTAAGCCTCAACTGTCTCATCTGTGAAATGGGCATTAAGAACATATGCCTCAGAGAGTTAGTGTGAAAATTTAATGACATAAGTAAAATGCTTAGTAAACCCTCAGTGACTTTTGGTTCTTCTCCCCAGAACCAGTAAGTGGGGAAGGAGAAAGTTTAGGTAAAGGAGGGGGCAGTCTTTACATTCCCCTGATGTAACTGCACCCTAGCATCATCATATTTTCAGATAAGTGCTCACCTAGTTTTAGGGAAGAAAATTTCTCCACGTGGCTTATAGAAACTTGAGGAGGTATAGTATGGGGCACAAAGTAATTCTTTTAACCAGCTAGTGGCTTACACTTTCCTCTGTCCCCATAGAGGAATAATAACAGCATGGTTAAGATGTCCGTCTTCAGCCAATACTGTAGTATCTGGCCTGGGGATCAGGTAAAAAGAACAAGAGGAGATGCCTGTGAAGAGCCTTCTCTTACTGACTTTCAGGGAATGTGTGGTTTTGAGTTGGTGAATTGAGAAGATATCTCTGTAGGGGAGGTGTGAGCCCCTCCAATGGACGTTATTCCTGCAGATCATTCACTCGGACACAAGGTGGTCTTCAGAGGAAACCAGAACTTGGAAGGTGGACCTTAAGCAGACAGGAAAAGGAATTTTCTGGACTTCTCCCAGCTCTGCTCTTTTATGTAAGGATTTTGAGGAGTGGACAGCAGAGATAACAAGTTGGTTTAACTTTGCCTGATTGGTCATTGATACCAAAAGTGGAGTCTACTCTGTTCTCGGTGAGGAAGAGTTCTGTGGTTGATTGGTGATGTCTGCTATGAGCAGCCTGAAGAGGCCATGAACCACATAGGCTACGAACTGACCATTTTTAGTGGAGAGATTCATGAGATTCCCCCAGGATGGGGAGGGGCTAAATGTGACCTCCCCCACATGGAAGCAGCAGGACAGCAGGCAGAGAGGCCTTCCCATTGGAGCCACATACTAATTGAATATTTATATCTTATGGATAAAGGACACTGGGTACCAGATGATCTGACTGCTTGTTATTTATTGGTTGATTTATCTTTTTCCATCCCTTGGCCATTAGTGTAATCTTGCAAAAACGCTGTGGCCAGGACTCTGCTTTGTCACAAGGGGCTGGCGGAGGGTCCATGTTTGGGCTGGAGAACAGGGGGGCAGGTGGTAGACAGAGCCCTAAAACACCCAGGAGAAGGCCAGCCTCAGAGCCCAGCCCTTCCTCCTGTGTGGGTTTTCCCTCTGCTGGTAGCTATAGGTGATTCTTAATTCCCTGCAGCCAGCACACCATTCTTCTTTTAGCCTCACCTTTTCAGGATTTTGCTGAAGACTGTTGCCAAGATAGTTAATCAACCATTTCAATTCTTAATTCCATTAGGAAAAGGAGGGAAAACTACACAGAGAGGGAAGGCAACCAAGAAGACTTAAACCGAGTGAGTCTTTACCAAATATTTTTATGTATTTTATTTATTTTTCTTAAAAAACTTTATTGAGGTATAACATGTATAAAAAGCTATATATACAATGAATACACACACTCGATGAACATAGGGATAAATACACACCTGTGAAACCATCACAACCATCAAGGCCATAAACATATTCATCACCTCCCAACGTTTGAAAGTAAGTACTACTGTCACCATCTAATCAATGATGAAACTGAGGTTCAGGGAGGTCCAGGAACAGGCCCCAAGTCTCAAGTTCAGCCAAAGGCAGAGCCACACTCCATTTCCCCAGTGTGCCAGTCCCCAGGGCGAATGCTCCTTGGCGCCACTGCGTGGCTCAAACAGAAGGTCGTGGGGTTTGTGGTCCTGATGGAGACTTCTGACGAGTGTGGGTCCCGCCACGGCAGAACCTGGGCAGCTGGAGAGGGCTGGGATGACCTTCTCTGAGTTGGGCGAAGGGAACACCTTCCCTGCCGACAGGGGGCGCTGCGGACCCGGTGCCCGCAGTAGAACTAGAATCTGAACAACTGTGTTGGAGGGACCCCCTCCTCCGCGCTCCGTTCCCGGCCTCAGTGCTAAAAATGCTTTAACCACAAGATTTGCTCTATGGATTTTTATTAATAAAAATTTCAAAGCACTGCATGGGGTGTTAGCTATGTGACTTTCACTGAGTTTAAATGGGAATTGTGTAGCTAAATCCCCAAGCCGGGCGTCCTTGTGCTTGTATTGGGGGCAGGGGATGATTTGACTTGATGTCACTATGAATATTTTTAGAGACCTTTTGAATCCTCTGTAATTACACTATCTGTGCTTTGGGCCTGGTGTTATTGTTCAGTTGACAAAATACTTCTTGCTAATTACAATAAACAAAGGATTTCATTTCTCTGAAAAAAAAAAAAAAAGATTCTAAAGCTTCCCTTTGCTTGAAGCAGCCCATTTTTAAAAATAAATGGCTAAGACAGGCACACCCAAGACAATTTTTATCACAATTACATCTGTGTTGCTTGCAAACAAAGAAGTCTTTCTTCACACCTTTTGCCTGCATGTGGTGGTGGTGGGGGGGGTTGTGTGTGTCGAGTTTAAACTGCATCCTGCATTTTCTGCTGTTAAAGAGTGATGCTTACTCCAGCATTGTTGCTTTCTGGTTTCAGCGTTGTGTAGATGGGAGCCTGGGGATTTTTCTATGAGTTAGCAAGAAAGGAATTGAGATTTTCAGCCTCCTATTTCACAGGGGAGAGGGGCACAGAGAGAAGACATCAGCTGCCCTGCCTGCCTGTATCGGTTTGAGGGCTAAGTTCTTTGGATGCAAGAGAAATGGCAGAGTTGTCAAACACTGGGCTCTGCCAGGTGGAATTTAAGCTCTGCAGACCTGTGGCAAGTTACCTTACGTCTCTGAGCCTCATAGGCAAAATGGAGAGAATAACAGAACTTAGCATGGCATGCATCCAGGGGGTTGTTTCTACATCGTTGGCTATTATTTTAAAGATGTGCTCAATAAATGGGTGATAAATGAATGAAGAATATTTGTTCTGATCACACAGTGCTTCAGGCAGCGTTTTCAATTTTAAGTGACACCAGGAAGAAAGCTTAATGAAGTGCCAGTCTCCCCCAGGAACCTTAGACCTTCTGATTGTCTCCAACAAGGATGGTGGCTAATCTTCCTGTTTCACTGTGGCCATCTGCACTTTGCAGCAACAGCAGCCGGGAGCTCTGTCTGGGGCGGGGGTGGAATTAGGACTCGGCTGCCAGAGCAGGGCCCCAGAGGGGCCTGGAAGCTTCTAGAGCTATGTATAGCTAAAGCTGATTGAACTCTTCTCACCAGGCATCGTTCTGAGCACTTTATGCTTAGAACAACAATCGTACCAACAGGCACTATTATTACTCCTGATTTACAGATGAAAAACCTGGGACAGACAGGTTCAGTTAGGAGGTCTCTTGAAGTTCCCCAGCTTATAAGTGACAGAACTGGGATCTGAGCCCAGAACTGGGGTCTGGCTCCAGCTTTGCCCCTGACCACTGTGCTCTGGGGCCTTCCTGGGGCCTGGACATCTGAGGGTGCCCTGAATATAATCTATGTGAGGAGTTGGGATCAAACTGAGAACAGGATATTGGTTCTCTGATCTGCAGAAGCCCTGCTAAATGTACCCAGAGTAGGAAAAAATCCAGCTGGGTGCCTGGAGCTGGTCTCATTTAAATCTTATACATGTGTGGCACATGTAAACACACACACACACCTGTTTGTGGGTCTCCTTAAGCATCTCATGGGGCAGGCAGGTGAGAAACAGTGTGAGGACCACAGTAGGACATCGCATTGCTGAATTAAGGAATCTGGAAGACAAGGGAAGAAATAGATTTCCAAATACATTGTGCTTGCTGGAGGACTTTCACAGATTTATCTTATTTCCATTTAGCCTTAAACATTTTTCCAGACTTGCCCATCTGGGTGGAAGATATAGCCACAGTCCTTCCTAATGTGTCTCCCTCCTCTAGGAATGCTTTCCCTGTTTTAGGCGAGGACAACTGACAGTCACAGAGACCGTTCTGGCAGACAGACTCCAGCTCATGCCCTGGTCTACACCCTCCTGCCTTTCCTCTCTTGGGAATACTGGGCTGTGTAAATCAGCCGTGAGGAAAGTTTAGCAATTAAGGAACCTGACACCTAGGTGATTGCTCCATCCCCAGGGCTTTCCAAACCTTTCTGAGCCATGAATCTCTACGTTCAAACAAAATCTTACCCAGACACTCACTGTGTAAGGCAGCTGAAAGTGGAGATTGCTCTGGTTGCAGCTGGGGGTCCTGGAACCACCCCACCCCACCCCATGATGAAACCCTGGGGAAGAGAAAAGCAGTTTGAAAGCCCCAGTGAGCATCTCTCCACCTCCCTTTATAATATGAAGACCAACTTGTCCCTTTGCTGTCCTCCATCTTCTCATCTTCTGGGTGCCTGCGATCCACTGATTACAAAGAGACACAGTGAGAATGCAAGGATCAAAAGGTGGTTTTCAGGGGCCAGACTTAACACTCATTCTGCTCCCATCTTCCCTAAAAAATGAGGGGTGGTGGTAAAAAGTTATCAAAAGGTAGGAGAGTTTAGAGGTTGGGGACATGGACAGTGGAGTCAGATTGCCTGGGTTCAAAGCCCACCTTTTCTATGTACTAGCTGTGTGACCCTGGGCAAGTTTCTTAGTGTCTCTGTGCCTTACTTTTCTCACTGTAAATGGGGATTAAATAATAGCAAACTATCTCACTGGGTGGTTGTGAGACTTACCTGAATTTGTTACCCCAAAAGGGAAAAGGAAAAGACCCCAGTTCTTATCTTACCCGAAAGATAAGACTTCAGATGGGAGGCAGAGTGCTGTGTCTCTGTCAAAAGATTTTGAAGGATTAGCGAAGGGAAAGTACACCTCCAGGAACAGGAGGCAGGCTGAACCAAGGGAGGAAAGGAGGCTGTCTTTGTCCCTTCTCTTACACCCTCGCTTAGAGGTGGTCTCTTGATTGATTGACAGCTCTTGCCCCTGAAATGCTTAGTCATGTTTGTCCCCTTTGCGCATGTCCTTACCCATGATGCATGCAGAAAACCCCAGAAACCGCAATGCTGATTATATTACAATAAGCCTTGGGTCATATCTGGTTAGGTCCTTCTTGCTACCTCACAGTCTGTCAGGTTCTAACCCATTTCTTGCTGGAGCTCATTTAGAGGAAGTAAAGCCCCTTTATGCTGGAGGCGGGCACGTTGCCATCTTCCGGACCATCCAACGTCTCCTCCACCTTATCTGCCCGGTGTCCCCAGCTTATCTAACTACCTACCAGATGGATAAAGATGGTGCACCTAGAGAAGTGGTAAATGTTCTATAGCTCTGTTGCTGTAGATGTTGATAGAGTGATACGGTTGACATAGTAATAGAGTTGACGTGTTTAGTTGATGCTTACTACGTGTTAGCCATGAGTATTTAAATAATCTTTTCTTTCTTCCCACGAGTGAATTCCAGTGTATCCTAAGGTATAAATGACAGACTTTCTGACAAGTAGGCTTTTTGTTGTTGTTGTTGTTGTTGCTTTTGTTGTTGTTGTTGTTGTTGAGGGGAGGAGGAGCAGAGTGGTAGCGGAAAGAAGAGAAGGGATGTCATGGAGGGCAGGAAAACATCCCGAAAGGGAATCCCAGGCTGTGGAAGGCATGGGCACCCCCACCACCCCCTCCACCGCCCGCAACTATCCCAGACCACTGGCTACAGGGTCTTGAGCAGCTGAAAAAATGGGGCTGTACGTTGTGCATACTGAAGGGAATGGAAAGACTCGTTGGGATTTTATGTAACAGTTTTGTTTTATGAACCAGCTCTACTTCACCCAACCATTTTACAGTAAGTCGTTTTCTTTCTTTTTTCTTTTGGAGTTGGACTCCTCTTTATTATGGGAGACGCTGATATATTTCCAGGGATTTCAGGCCCTGTAGCCCTGCTCCAGGGGCTGGGCAGGAGAGCATCACATGTTCTGGCTGGAAGACTTCCTGAGGGGTTGAGGAAGGCTGCAGGGCAGGAATGCCAGGTTACCCTGGAAATTACTAGCCTGCTAAATATAGCAGGTGATTATGCAGTTTTTCCGTTGATTTTCTTTTTTTTTTCCTAATCACAGTTTACTGGAGACCTTAACCGTTAGAATTCTTAACAGCAGGAGGGCTGGAAAACCTGTTCTGGTATATTCTTACAATGAACATCTCTGAAGAATAATTAAGGCATTGTATTGTTACCTCGATTTCACAGAACCAAGCCTAGAGGGAAACACTCCATGCCCAAAGCCGAGGGAAGACGGGGGTCAGGAAATAAACAGACTTCAGCTAAGCTGAGGCAAGGATGTAGGTACCCTGGGAACGTGGAGTCCATGCTGGGCAGCACAGATGTAAGGGGGCTGGGTTGGAGGATGCCCATTAATTCTCCAATTTTTTAAAAGCTGAGGACAATGTGAGTTAAGTCCAATGTAAATGTAACAGGATCTGGTGTCAGAACCCAAGGAAATGTTGGACATATCTAATCATAGGACATATAAAATCATACACGGGGCAATTATAAGACATAAATACAAGACACCATCGGAATCATTATGATTAGGGGAGTGCTAAGAAATCTGCAAGGGAGGTGTGATGGTCCAGACACATATTTCTCTCCTATTCTTCACAATTCTGACTTTGGTAGTACTTTGATTTGAGAGTCTGGTGGTCAGATATTTTAGTTTGCTGAGGCCATGAGCAAGACAGGGCAGTGGCACCTAGACATGGTTCTCTTGGCTCTGACTCTGGTGGTTATCTTGGCCCTGGGCTTGTGGAAAGAGAGGTTCAAGTTCATCCGGAGTCCAGTGATGAACCCCAAGGAACAAATAATAGGACAGATGCTCATCTCTAGAGAAAGCAGAAGAGATAAAGGAAGAGAATACCAGTTACCCGCAAAATTCTTGGGTCACTGGGGAAGAGCAGGAGAGCTTGGAAGGAGCTCAAAGATGCTGAGGCCCCCTCTGAAAACTCCTAGTTTGTCATTTTTATTCATTTATGTTTTTAACACTAAAATTTATTTACTGAAATCTTTAGGTATATATACCTTTTCTCCCCTGGTTATACAAGTAATGCATGTTAAAGAAAATTTGGAAAATCTAGAAGATTCATTTAAAATTTATATAAAATGCTACTTCCCAAGACTAATAAATTTTTTTTAATTATGTAAGTTTTGGGTGTGTAGCATTATAATTTGATACGGTATACACTGCAAAGTGGTCACCACCACAAATCTAATTACCATCCACCCTCAGTCAGTCGACTTCCTTCACCCATTTTACACATGCCTCCAGCCTCTTTCCCTCTGGTAACCTAATAGTCTGCTTTCAGTATCTATGAGTTGGTTTTTATTTTATTTTGTTTGTTTGTTTGTTTGTCTGTTTTTCTTTATTTAGATTCCACATAAAAGAGAAGTCACACAGTGTTTATCTTTATCTGACTTATTTCACTTAGCATAATACCTTCAAGGTCCATCCCTGTTGTCACAATGGCAATTTCATTCTTTTTTATGGTTGAGTAGTATTCTATTCTTTATCATCTTCTTTATCCATTCATCTGTTGACGACACTTAGGTTGTTTCCATATCTTGGCTATTGTAAATAATGCTGCAATGAATATAGGGGTGCATATATATTTTTGAATTCGTGTTTTCTTGTTCTTCAGATAAATACCCAGATTGGAATAGCTGGGTCATATGGTCGTTCTATTCTTAATTTTTTGAGGACTCTCAAATCAGAATACTGTCTGCCATAGTGGCTGCACCAATTAACATTCCCACCAACAGTGCACAAGTATTCCCTTTTCTCCATATCCTCTCCAACATTTGTTATTTCTTGTTTTTTCCATGATATCCATTCTAATAGATGTGAGGTGATATCTCATTGTGGTTTTGACTTGCATTTCCCTAAGAGTTAGTGATATTGAACCTTGTTTCATGTGCCTGTTGGCTACATGTATGTCTCCTTTAGAAAAATGTCTATATTCAGAGCCTCTGCTCATTTTTAAATTGGGTTATTTGTTTTTCATTGTTGTTGAGTTGTATGAGTTCTTTACATATTTTGGATACGAACCCCTTATCAGATATATGATTTGCAAGTATCTTCTTCCATTCAGTAGGTGAACTTTTTGTTATGATGATGGTTTTCTTCACTGTGCAGAAGCTTTTTAGTTTGATAAGGTCCCATTTGTTTACTTCTGCTTTTGTTTCCCTTGCTTTTGGAGTCAGATTCACAAAAACATCACTAAGACCCATGTCAGTGATGTTACTGCCTATGTTTTCACCTAGAAATTTTATGGTTTCAGGTCTTACATTTAAGTCTTTAATCCATTTTAAGTTGATTTTTTGCCTAGGGTGTAAAATAGTGGTCATTTTAATTTTTTAATTTAACAAATATTTGTTGAGATTCTAGGCACTATTTTGAGTGTTGAAGGATGGAGAGTGGGGAAACAAAAATAGATATATTCCCTGACCTTAGTTTAAGTGTAATGAGCAATTTAGAGATGTGAACACAAATAAAGCACCAATGGGAGAAGTGGGCTTATTTTGAAATTACTCAGTCTTATGTTTCCAGATTGGAGCACTGGGATGTGTCTCCCATCTAAATCCCACTGTGGCCACATAGCACACGTTGGCGTATTTACCTGTGTCAGGACAGAGGACAGGTTGAGAGAAAAAGCCTCACCTCCTTTTTCCCATGTGGCAAATTCCATTTGGGTCTGGGGGACTTTAATCTTTATAATAATGTGCTGTGTTTTTGGAAATAGTGCTTGGAAAAATGAACTTGTCAGCATCTTTATTCTTATCCCTCTCGGGGAAGAGACATGCAGAAGGGCAGCAAGCAGCCTGGCTGCCCATTTAGCCCCTCTCAGCATTTGTTCCTGAGCAAAGGCAGCCAGCTCAGGTAATTAGAGTCAGAATCCTGACGGAGGTACTTTGTTCAAAGTTCAGTCACAGTCTGGGATGGAGAACTCTGCAGGCCCACTTCCCTTGTTAATGGCTTTGCTGACCTTCTCCGACGAAAAAGTCATTAGAATGTTGAGTTATGATCTGTTTCTTGTAAAGTCGTGCCGGTCGCCCATTTATAGCCCTGTATTTCAACCAATTCTAATTACCTCTTAGAATATACTTCTCCCAGCCCTTGGAGAATATTTCAAACCCTGATCCAAGCCGTTAAGTATACTTCTTGGTTAGCAAGCTGACTGTGTCCCAATGCACACAAGTCTCAGTGAGAACCCTCTCCTCTTTCCCAACAGCCACATAATCCTTTTCTCCAGGGCTCTAAAGAGCTGGTCTTTTGGTTTCATAACCTTGGAAGATGGCCTTTCCTGGAGGAGGCTGGGTGTCAGGAAGCTAATGAGGAAGAACAAAAATTTCTTGTCTTTAGCAATCTTTTATTGCATCTCCCCAGGGGAGGTTCTTTCCTACCCTCTCATTTCTGAGCATCATTTGAGGTCACTGGCCATCTTTTTCTTCCACCTATAGAGAGAAGACTCGTTCAGTTCAGAGTCCATTGAGAGTCCCGGGTAATGGAATTCTTGCAACACTATTGCTTCAAAATGCCACTATTGCCCTGGCATTTTGTAGGAATAAAGTCTTTGTTGGTTTATGAAATCAAGAGCTCCTTGGTATGTCTTGAACTTGGCCATGTCCAGTGGATTTTCTCCCCTCCTACCTCCTGTGATACATTAGCCTCTATCATTTCAGGCAATTCAAGCAACTCCAAGATTTTTGAAACTCTGTTTCTTTTACGCTTTGCATGGAACTAAACTCACCAGCCCTGCTGAGAGGAAACCATTTTACAGACTTTCTAAATCTCTCCACTGCCGAGAAGAATTAAAAAAAACAAAAAGGCATTTCCCCTGTCTCTTTATTTCTAATCACTTTTTCCTTCTAACGGGACTGAAGCACCATGAGAAATGGCGCTCTTTTACAGCGAGGACTCATTTGCCCATAACGAACACTGAGTACAAAAGCAAATTAAAAAAACCCAACCCTAAGCTTAGAGAGACCATTAGGAATGATTTGACATTTATTGAACAACAGATGGCGATTAAAAGCATAAAAGCTAGATTGCCTTGCTAGAAACAAAGGGTGGTTCTACTGAGGAAGTCTAACGTTTCAATTAAAATACCTCTCAATGTCAATTAAATCATATGAAGATAAGACTGAAAATGTTTCTAGCTGCACTATAATCAATAGTGCAGTTAAAATCCTCATCAAGAAGCACCCAAGTTTTTAGTCTGACAGTTTGCTAAAAGATTAGCCAAAGCTTCAGGAAACCATTTCCTCCAGTGTAGGGTTCAAAAGGTAAACATTTAACCAGGAGTGCTTCCCATGTATTAAAACAGATTTATTCCAGCAATGAGAAGGCAGCCTCACTGCCTTTGCTTTGTTTCAGATCTCATCCACTGTTCGGTACAGATGAGGCATTAGCGAGGGGTGAAAAAATAACCCTGTTATTTCCACAGCCAGCAGCTTGCTTGAATGATGTTGGTATTCTTTTGGGAAGTTTCGAGTTGGAGTGGAGAGGGAAGTGGGTTTGGTAGTGAGGCAGACCTGGTTGGAATCGCAGCTCAGTTACTTGGGGCAAGTGGCGTAAAGGTTCACAATCTGTTTTCTCATTTGTGAAATTGTCTTTGTAATATCGCCTTTCCTGGAAAGTCTGGCTTATTTCCAGGTCTCAGTGAATGAGGGCCCCCACTTTATCCCTCTTTTGGAAGAACCTCACGGTGCAGAATCTACTAGCAAGGTCTTACCGAAACTGAGTTCACTGGGACGCTCATTCTGTTACATGGCCCAAGCCAATAGATTATTGTGTGTTTTGGGTTGGATTGTGTCCCCCTAAAATTCCCTTGCTGAAGTCCTAATCCCCAGTACCTCAGAACGTGAGTTCACTTGGAAATAGGATCATTGCAGATGTCGTTAGTCAAGTTGAGATGAGGTCATGCTGTAGTAGGGTGTGCCCTACTCCAATAGGACTAGTGTCCTTATAAAAGGGGGAATGTGCAGATGGATGCCCACACAGTGGGAAGGCCATGTGGACATGAAAACAGAGATGGGGGTGACTCTACCGGCCAAGGAACATCAAAGGTAGCCAGCAAACCATGAGAAGCCAGGGGAGAGGCCTGGAACAGATCCTCCCTCACAGCTGTCAGAAGGAACCAACCCTGCTGATACCTTGATCTTGGACTTCTAGCCTCCAAAACTGCAAGACAATAAAATTCTGCTGTTAAAGCCACCCTGTTTGATACTTTGCCACAGCAGCCCTAGAAAACCAGTACACTATGTCAAATACACTTGGTAAATACTGCATCCTGCTCTTGAAGTTCATAAAACAGTTTAGTAGAGTCAAGTCTGAGAAGTCCTTCCATAAGAATGATCTCTAACTTTATTTAATCCAGTGTTTCCCAAACATCTGATCATGGAGGGCTTCCTTGCCTGTATACACTCCTATTTACATACTTTAGAACTCTGTTGGGAAAGAATGCTCTGGAACGTTTTGCCTTTAACCCCATCTCTTAGCTTACATCACCCCCATCACTTCAGCTTAGGGCTTTCATGGCACGTCTTGCTTCACATCACCAGCCACAACCAGTCACCCAGCCGTGTGCTGGGCACCATCCAGAATGGCACCAGCCCCTTAGCTATCACTGCATCCCTAGGCAACCATCCCTAGTGCTCCCCAGTTTTCTCCACTTCTGCTCTCCAGGTGCCAGGTGTTGGCTCGAGAAAGCAATGAAGACAAGTTAAATGAAGAATTTGGATTTGGGTCTGTGAAATGCAGAACATCTCAAGCTGAGCCACCACTGCTTCTCAGTCATCTTCTTTTCTAGTATTGCTTCTCCGTTGCTTGTGTGCCTTCCTTCATGCCTGCGCTCATTCATCTAGTGTGTGGCCCACGATAAGCCCGTTCCTATGCTAGTCACTGAGGAGGTAGGTGAGCAAGGGCAGTGATGAACCCCTTCCCTCAATTGCTGATGGTCAAGCAGAAGACATAAGCTAAAACTATGAGAGAAAAAGCATTCATGGAAATAGTTTAATGGTGAACAGAAAAGGGAATAAAGAGTGAAGCAGAGATTGCCAGCTAAAGGTGAGAAGGTATACTTTAGATGGAAGGAATAGCAGATGTATTCAGGAAATTCCAAGTTCTGGTCAGATGTTAAGTGACTAGATGGGGGAGAATAGAATGAGAAGCTAGGAGGAGACAGGGATAAAAATTTTACATGCTAAGGCATTTGCCATTTATCTTGTAGGGAAGGGGGAACTATTGATGATTGTAAACAGATAAGGTTTTCATTTAACAAAGGTCATTGTGGGATTATAAGTGATTTTAATTTTCTTCTTTGTCTTTTTTTTGGTATTATAAAAATTCTCTGCTTGTTTTGGTTTTTAGAAATATCATATATGTTGCATGAATATACTCTTATTAAAAAGATTAAAAAATTCAGACATTTACAGAAAATATCCTAGGTTTTCTTATCACTCTCCCTATCAATTTATACTCCCTCCCAATAATCTTGGTTTATTTTTTTGATCCCTCATTAGTCTTCCTATGCATTTGTACGTCCATATATGTATACACACGCACACATTCATATATACACAAATGACTCAAATTTGTTACTTAAAAAACATAAATACAATCATATTTTGCATCTGGTGGCATTTTTTTTCATATTTGCAATGTTCTGGAACTCTTTCCACATATGGGTTTATCTCATTCTATATTATGGTTTCATAGTATTCCATGGAATAGATGTAATTCAATTAATCTTAGCCTCTCCCTCATTGAAGGAAATTGCTAATATTAGTAGTACTTCAAGAGTATTTTGTACATAATTTTTAGGGCACATGTGCAAGTATTTCTTTAAGACTCCTTGAAGCAGAATTGTTGGGTCAAAGAGTATAGCATTTAAAACTGAAAAATATTGCCAAAATTGACTTTCAGAATGATCTTCGTGGTTTACTTTTTTACTATGTTTTTTTCAGTGAATGAAATTATCAGTATTTTAAATTTCTTCCAATTTGGGGGCCAAAAATTTTATTAAAAATATTCATCTTCCTTATTACTAACAAGGCTGAGGATCTTTTCATATGTATATTGCCTATTTTTATTCATTATAAATTGTCAATTTTTATCTTTTGCCCATTTTAAAAATTGGGACTCTTTATCTTATTAATTTGTGGAAGCTTTCTAGATAATTTGGATATTACTCCACTGTCATTTTAATATGTAATATTTAAAACTTTCTTCCAATTCGGCACTTAGAAGAGAAACTTTTATTTTGACTTTTATTATAAGGAAGTTTAAAATTTCTATAAAATAAGATCTGATTATTTTTCTAAGACTACTAGGTGTTGCATCTTGCTTAGGAAAGATTGTAAAATTGTGTTTTTCTTTTGATACTTTTATAGGTTCACACTATAACAAAGTTTATTTTTGCACATGGTGTGATGCTGGGATCTAAACTATTCTTTTTATTCAAAGCAGTTAACCAATGTCCCAATATTGTTTATTGAATAATAAAACATGATTAAAATCAGAAATAAAGTATTTTGAATATATATACAAATTTGGTGCCATTGTATAAGAAGGGTTGGAGGGATGTAGCACAACAATTAGAAGATGAAAAAGAATACAACCTTAGTTGTTAAAATATAACTCCCCCAAGGTTGTTACCACAAAGAAAATTTTTAGGTAAAGAAGTCTGGGAGCTTCAACTAAGAAATTGTCTTTGAAAGTAATAGAGGTGACTGAGAGAAGAGGGCATGAAACTGAGAGCTCTTTAAGAAGAAAACAAATAGGGATTTGTTGGAGGTGAGGGTATAGCTCAGTGCTTAGAGGACATGCTTAGCATGTTCAGGGTCCTGGGTTCAATCCCCAGTACCTCCATTAAAGTAACTAATTAAATAAATAAACCTAATTACTTTGTCCCCTCCCCAAAGCAAAACCAAAACAGAAAAGAATAGAGTAAATTGGGATTTGTAACTGACCAACTGAGGGAAAGGTAGGGACCCTGTGTGACTCCCAGGTTCCCAACCTTGCTGACATTAAGTGCCAAACAATTTCCTGAACATGAGAACAGCTTGAACACAATAACACATACTTCCCGACCTAATAAAAATGCTAGGTACAACAGTGAAAAAATACCAATTTAAGAAGGAACATCTAAGAGCAAGAAGGAGGTTTTCTATTGCTAAAAACAAAAAGGGAACCCAAAGTGGTAAGTAGGAAGCAAAGTCACCTTGCTCAGAGACGCCTGGAGCTGACAGAGGCTTTAGTGGCTGTTGTTTTAAACATCATTTTGGGGATGGAGTTAGGTCCACAGACCTGGATTGGGGTGAGGGTCCCAGAAATTGAATGCCCCGTGTGAGGCTTTGGGCTAGAAATGTGCTTCCCATCCTTGTATGTCCAAAAGAAGAAAAAAAAATCACTGCCCACTAACAGGGGCTACAGCTTGAAACAAGCTGCTGCCTCAAGCTAAGGGCAAAAACTGTCTTACCAGGTCACAATTCCAGGGCTGCATCATGTACAGATAAATAGGGTCCAAGTTTATATGACCCATGTGGAGCAAGAGCCCTGAGAACATTAACTCAGAAAGTGATTCGGGCTGTTCAATCTCATAGAGCCTGAGCAGAGAAATTGTAAAATAAGCCAATTAGGAGGCTAAGAAGTAGAAAAAATAGAGATGGATAAACAGATAGATAAATTCCACACCTAAACTCTTAATACTGCACGTACAGAATATCAAGTATAATGAGAAATCCTAAGAGCTGATGGAGGGGGAAAATGAAAAGTTTAACTACAATCACACAATAGTAAGATTGACAGCATACTTCTCCTCAGCAGCAATACTTGTGATAAAGTAGTGGAATATATTTCCAAAGTCCCAAGGGCAAATAATTGGGGATTTAGAAATGAGCCAGTCTATCATTTAAGAGTGAGAAATTTTTGTACTTCTTGAATTTGTATCAGGTGTTTGTTTTATCTGTTCAAAAAATTAAATAGAAGAGTGGAAGTAAGATGAAAACATTTTAGACCTACTAGGAGTTGGAAAGTTTACTGTTCACAGTAACTCAAATAGATTACATTCACTAAGAAGATTGCTAAATGATACACTTCAGTTTGAAGAAAAATGTATTCAGAGGAAGAAGTGGGATGCAAGTAGCAAAAGGAACAAATAAATTATGGCAATAAATCTAAATGAGAATTGACATTAAAATTAATGGTAATAATAATATTGTTCATAATATGTGCTTAAAACAAAATGAACCGAAATATCAAACAAAGAAACAAAACTAATAGCACGATAGCACGGGAGTTGGGTGGGGGAATTCTAAAGGGAGTTGAAGTATGCAAAGGTCCTTGTTTAATTTGGATGAAAGACAGAGATGTGTATCAACTTTAGCCTTTGATAGAAAAATTTAAATTTCAATATATGTGTGAGAATTTTAGGTATAATTTGCTAAAGTAACAAACATAGACTGTTTAACACTAAATGGGTAAAGGAAAATAAAGGAAATAAAGAAAATGTGATTAATCAACAGAAACTAGGACAAGAAAGTAAATGAAGTAGAGTGAAGTACTGAAACTAGAAAACACCAGAGGAGTTTATCAGTAGATCCTTGGAATAGCAGAGACCCCAGAAA
Source organism: Camelus bactrianus (assembly GCF_048773025.1). NCBI lineage: Eukaryota > Metazoa > Chordata > Mammalia > Artiodactyla > Camelidae > Camelus > Camelus bactrianus. The sequence goes on from NC_133552.1 coordinate 21,779,468, forward strand.
ATAAATTAACATCAAACTTGGTTTGTTACTGAAGGGACATCAAAGTCAGTGGGGTTTGAAAAGATAGCCTATAAAATACATGGTGTTGAGACAATTGATTTTCTACAAGGATAGCAAATGAAAATTAGATGACTATTTTACACCATACACAAATGAATTCCAGACAAAAATGTGAAAAATAAAATTCTAACACTACTGGGGAAAATATGTTGAATAAAAATATAGAAAATACTGAAACAAAATGTGAACTTGGGATAAGGAAGGAAATCTTTAAAAAGATCAAAAAGTGCAATCTAGTAAGGAAAAGATGGATGCATTTGACTCCACAAGGCAAAATACTCTATAAACAAAAGTTTACAAACAACCTAGAGACTAGGAGAGGTATTGTCTACGTACATGATGAAGGATTAGTATCTGGAATAAATAAAAAAATCCTTGCGAATGAGTAAGAAAGACACAAATAGAAAACAGAAATGTCAAAGGTTAAAAAGGCAAGTCACAGTAGAGATGTGAGTGAACAATAAATATAAATTCGAAAAGTTCTGCATTTCACTAGTCATCTGCAAAAGGCAAATTAAACCAGGGAACAACATGTCCTACCTTCGGTTTGTCAAAAAAATAAAAGTTGACACTTTCATGTATTGGTGAGCATATGGAAAGAAATATGTATTAAGCCACTGAAAGAAAAAAATACCTAAAATTAAAGCTGGTACTGATTAGTTTTCTCTTTTGATTGTTTTGTTCACCACTGCGTACCAGTCCTGACACAGGATGTGGGTCATAGGCAGGGTGAATGAAATGATTTTTAAATGAATGAATGAAAGAAACCTGATATCATCTCTCCCTCTGTTTATGGACTGAATGTTTGCATACCCTTCCAAATTCAGACATTGAAACTCTACCCTTCAATGTCATGGTACTAGGAGGTGGGGCCTTTGGGAGGTAATTAGGACTGGATGAATTCATGAGGATGGAGCCCTCATGAGTGAAATTAGTGTCCTTCTAAGAGGAGACCCCAGAGGGCTTGCTTCTCCTCTCTGCTCTTTGCCACATGAAAATACAAAACAAAGTTGGCAATCTACAACTTGAAAGAAGGCTCTCACCAGAACCGGACTGTGATCTCAGACTTCCTGCCTCCAGAGCTGTGAGAAAATAAATGTCTTGTGGTTTATAAGCCACCCAGTCTCTGGTACTTTGATTTAGCAGCCTGAACAGACACCTTCCTTGACACCTTATCTCATTTTGTTTGTATCTTTTTATGGATCGTACATTATTTTGTCTCAGAGTCATTTGTTAATAAGTCTACTTGTCTTTATTTCCATTCTCATCCTTCCAAATGGTAAAAATTTTGAAGGCTGGCATTATTTTATATCTGACTACCTTGTAACTCATAGCATACTCTGTTGTATCTAATGGGTGCTCAATAAATATTTGTTAAATTTAATTCAATAAAGGTAAAAATCATGTTGTCTTCACGAGAAAAATGCTGGCCATGAGAATCATCGTTTACCAGTGAATCTCCCAGAATTTTCATGTATCAATTTAAAGGGCTTTGTAACCTACAAATGAAAAGAATATTTTTTACCCCATCTCCTATTTTAAGGTTTTCCTTTGGAGGGGGAAAAATGCCAATTTATTTATTTATTTTAGGAAAATTGTGCTTAAAGGAGGAAATGAGAGTTACGGCAAAAATTGAAGCATCCTGAAAATGCATTGGAATTTCCTCAGTATTGAATTTACCATTCTTCAGACCAATAATGTAATAAGGAAGAACAAATCTGACGCCATATTAGTTGTGTTCCTTTAGCTCTAACCCTGTGCTCTGTTTCCTGTGCTTAGTAACACTGGTTCTGCACCCTTTGTAAAAGAATGTTGCCTAGAGCCTGGGATATACAGGAAAGCTCATTCTCAAGACTCTGAACTTGAAGGGTATAACACGCTTCTGTTGATATGAAGATAAAAAGTTGCAGAGCAGAGAATAACATTTGCCTTGTTGGAGGTTTACGGGAATATCATGACCTGACCTAGGTGGACAGCTGTAAGAACAAAGGATTCTAACACCAAGAAGTTTGCAAAAACCAGCCACACCACCCTCCCCTTTTAGTATAAGAGAAGCCTGCATTCTAACTCCGGTGAGATGGTCCTTTGGGGCACTATTCTTACCATCTTCCTGGTGAGCTGGCTCTCCCTTGCTATTCCTTGCCCCCAAAACTCATCTCTCGATTTATTGGCCTGTTGTGTGGCGAGCAGAACAAGTCTGGACTTGATAACAACAGTGATCTCTTGGCACTTTGATCACTAAAAACATCGGGATCTCTGAGTGACTTCAGGGTTCCCAGAAAGTGAGTTTTTGTTTAATTAGGTCTCACTGTCCGAACTGCAATTTGTTTCATGCTGGTGGGGAGAAGGGGGCAGGAAAAGAGTAATTCTCCATCCTCTCTGCCTGTTTCTTCTACACATCTCTTCCTACATCTCTTTCTAAACCACCTCTCTTTTCTACCTGCATCCTTTCTTCTGACTGCTTTTCACTCTTCTCCAGCGGTTCAATTATAACTTAGCTCCATTTGTTGAAAATCTCTCTCTCTTAAGCCTATACCTGTTTTGGCTTTTCCTTATCTTTCTCAGGGATGAGGAAGGAGAACAGCTAGTATTGTACAGACACATCTTCTCTAAACCACCCTAGAAAGAACTAAAACTATTCAATGAGTGTACTCTGGTGGTTAAGGAAAAGGGGAAGATTCAGCTACCCAGGATGCCTGGGCATCACTGGGCAGAAATAATTGCTAATTAGTATCCTACTAGCTTGGGAGCATTAATTGGCTTTGGGGGATCTGCTTTCTAGACCCTCAGTGTATTTTGTTCATTTTAGCTTGCTATATGGGATGGGAGAAGAATGACATTTACTGAAATAGTTTCATTTCAGTAATTCAGCCTAATGAAGACTTGTCATTTGAATGATTACTCAGTAGTTGGTCCTTGTTTTCCTGCCAAGTTTTCAGAAAAACAAACTCAGATATTCCTCAAGCCTGAGAAGACACGTCTTTTCCTTTAAAATAATTTAGAGAATTTTTTATTCATGGATATGGGAATGCTCACAAAAGAACTGTCATCTTCTATGACTATGTAAGTAGAGAGAAAAGGAAAGAGGATATCTTTTGAAACATATCATTTTCATTTCAGAACACACCAAGCAATAATATAAAGTGCTTCAAATTGATATCTTTAATTTTCTCCCAGAAAGAACATTTGTCAGCTATTTTATGATTTATTGAGACTAAAGGCATATGTGAGAACAAGTTTTGTGATTAATTAAATGAAATTACTTGAGCGTAATATTCATAATGATATTATCTTTGAATAAAAATTCACTTGAATAAGATTGATGACATTTTCAATCAGCAGATTAATTAAACTCTTTTGTTAATTACATATAAGTCAATATGTTTGAATTACGTATCAATCAATGTACTGAAGCAACATCCGCTTTCTTTGCTCTAGAAAACTGCCTTGCTGGTATTTTCCTAGTGGCTTTATTTTAAAAGTTAGAGTTCTTTCATTTTCTTTATATCAGAGGTCTTAATACTTAGCTGACTGAGATGTGAAAATAATTACTGCAACACAAGTTTTTGGCTTACTTTATTTTTTATCATTGTGAAAGCCTTTTTTGGGTTCTGATGATTGCTTTAATGATTATTCTTGTAACTGAATTTCGACTCTGCCACGCTCAGATGTTTCTGTTGGAACAATGCGATGATGGAACAGAGATGGTGCCATCTGCAGCTGCAGGGTCCTCCCGACGCCTGTCTGATTTGAACTCTTACCCGCTGTTCTGCTTCCCACTTGCAAGCAGAATGATGACTCAAATGAAATCTTCTATTGTGTTTAACGTTTCTGAAGGATTGTTCGCTATGTAGGCACCTTACTCTTCCTTTGACAATGTATTCCACCGCCATCCCCCAAGTCTCATTTCTAGAGGTTTAATTCTTAATGAATTCCTATTCATCTCGGTAGGTAGAGGCGGGAGGAAAAAGTGACTGGTGCTTTCTGACACAAAGCCATAGAAAGAGGAGTTTTTTTTTATAGTCTTGGTGCACTTGGGGGCCAGTGATAAACCCACATCCTGGTAACTTTTTTTTTTTTTTTGAGTGCCTCTATGCATTGCAGTGAAAACAAATGGTGTGGTTGAACAATCATCCTGGAACTTCTCTCCTCCTCCTCCAGTTTCTGAGCATTTATTTTCTGTATTTTTATTCGCTGGGCCAAATTCTTCTCTCAGTCTGGCAAGAGTTTACAGCCTACAAATAGCTACCCTTGAATGAGTGGGCGTTTTCTAGGCTCTCAGAGAATCTAATTTGGGGCTGTCATTTAGCTCATGTCAAAGCCTGGCTGAGACAATTGATATTTGAGAAATAGAGTTTATAGATGTGCATACTTCTTCGGGTGCTAAGCTGTATCCTTGCTCACTAGAAAGCTCTAAATGTGATCTCCTTAGCTCCTTCCCCAAGTGGAAACTCTTTCATAAATCATGTTTTAGTGATAGGTCTTTATCTTTTTTTTTTTTTTTTTTTTTTTTTTTTTTAGCATTCATATTGGAAACACTGAAGTGAAGAATATTTCTGTGGCTTCTGTAAAAACTGCTTAAAGATACTGCCCATTATGACGTTCAGTGTTCCTGCATAAGAACTCATGTGATGGAGTCCTTTTAAAATTAACTATTGGAAAAAAAGTTTGTCTGTATTGAAGAAGTGAACGTTTTGCTTTGACAGACAACAAACGCCATATTCTTTTTTTTTTTTTTCTGGCCATATCCTTGATTGTTTCTCTTTGTGCATTGGCTGTTGGGAGGCTCAGAATGAAAGTCCATGCTAAATTAGAAGAAGAGAGAGTGAGAAATCACAGGCAGGTTCCAGGAGGAGCATAGGAGCATAATCTGTCTTTATCTTCCTGGTATCTGTTCATTTATGGATGCAAAGGACATTTGTGAAAGGACCACTGTGCTTCAGGCACTCTGCTAGATGCTGGGGAGAAGAACGCGATCCCTAGGCTGGAAAGGATTATGGTCTAGGAGGGGGACAAGATAGATAAATAAGCCTACCAATGAAAGCAGTGCCAGAGTAGAGAGATGCATGCGGTGCAGCAAAAGGGTAAAGAAGGAAGCACTCAGCTCTGCCTGGAGACAGGGAAGTTCTCCTCAGTGAACGAAGTAAAAGTCCCTGGGCTAGACAGTATCAAGGTGGAGGGCAGCTCAAAGGCCAAAAGGCAGAAGCATCCAAGCAGCCACAGAGGCGTGTGAGGGGGGCTTAAGAAATGAAGCCGGAAAGGCGGGCAAAAACTGAAAGGCGGTGACCTCAGTGCCCCGCCTAGAAGTTTGTGGTTTATCCTCAGGGGCGTATAGATTCATAAACATATTTTAAGCTGCACAATCAGATTTGCATTTTAGAAAACCTTCTGGCAACCTGGACAATTTGGGAAGGGGGCCAGATGAGAAGCAGTGGGTGCCAGCAGGAGGTCGTTGGAAAAGTACAGGAAATTCAGGAAGGAGTGCACTGAGGCTGGGGTGGGGTGGGGTGGGGTGGGGTGGGGGGCAGGGGACAGATGAAGTGGACAGAGGAGAGGGAGTAGAATCAACACAGCTTAGTGTCCACAGGAGAGGCAGCAGCAAGGATGACGCCCCAGGTTTACAGCTGAAGGGACTTTGGATCGTGATGAAAGGAGAGAGTATGGCATGAGGAACCGGTGCACCTGTGGGTTGGGAGGTGAGCTATGTGATTTTGGTCACATGGGGCTGAGGTGCCTGACAGATGGATGATGGAAGATGCTTTGTAAGCAGCTAAATTTAAGGGTCTGGACCTCAGGAGAGAAGTCTCAACTGAAGATGTAGACCTGGGAATGGTTACTACATTAGAGAGAGGTTGAATTCCTCAATTTGGTAAGATCTCTTGAGAAGAGTGGCAAATGAGTGTCTGGGGAAGGGCAGACATACAGGTGTCCTTAAGGGAGCCTCCAGCACCGCGGGCGGACGGGAAGGAGGCATCTGGGAAACACTACTGCCTTTGTGGTCAGTCTATGAGGTCAACCCACGGGCATCTCAAGCTGAATAAGTCAGAAGCTGAGCTCATCCTCCTCTTTCTGATGTCACTTCCTTGTTGATTCTCTCTTTGAAGCAGACATCTACCCACTTTCCAAGCCAGATTGGTGGAGTCACCTTTGAGTCCTGAAGTCTGCAAGCCTTAAGACATTCAGTTTCTTATTAAGCCCTTCCCATGTCTCCATCCCCGAGTCACTGCCTTACTTCAAGCCTCTGTCACTTCTGGCAGGGGTTACGGCAATCCTTCTCACTGGATCCTTGCCTTCAGTCTTGCTCTCAAATTCAAATTTGCTCACAGTCCTTCCCGGTTGAAAATCATGTCATGGATTCCTATTTCCTGCCTGATAAAGCCCATAGCCTTAGCTTGGGATTCAAGAGCTGTTTAAACAGTGTGATGGGAGACAGCCATTTTGATGTCTTTTTTTTTGCATATACAAAGTGCAAAGTACAAAGAAATATATCTCCATTGTCCAGCCTTGTTCCATTCCTCCTGCTTAATGTTTTCTTAGTCTAAGGATGGCTTAAACACTACCGATCTGAGGTCAAAAGCAGAAACGGTACCTTGTTTTGTGGAGTTGTGAAATCAAGCCCTGCCCTTCTGTCTGTGGCTCATTTCCTGATACTGAACTACAGTCTTTTTTTCTCTTATCACCAAACTTTTGCACATGTTGTTATTATTATTTTTTTGCCTGGAATGACTTCCCCTTCTTCATTTTGATAGGTTTACACAAGAAATAACAGAGATGTACTGAGTTCTGTACACACTAAGAGACGTTTTGTTCAGGCTATAGTTAACCCAGACGTTGTTTTCTTTCTCTGCCCCCTCCCATCCGAGCTAGGATTTATACAGTCCTCCCCGTTGCTAAAATGCTGTTCAAAGAGACAAAAGGAGAGATCAGAACAAAGAACGAAAGAGTCGCCTCTGGGTGATTATGAGAGGCAGGCACTATTTGTAGAGTGCTCTTTGGAGGAAACCAAATCTCTTCAGAAATAAGCTCGATGACTTAAAGATAAATTTTGAACAATTGTTCACTGAGAAACGGAAAATTCTCTGGCGTGTGAATGAAAGCCCTGGTACAGAGAAGCGTCGTCTGCAGAGCACAGAGGTTTCAGATGTCGACTTTTGTAAAGCAAAGAAGAGGATCAGCAAATAACGTGGCTCCAGGGCAAAGAAAAAAGAGAATTTGCAGAGTATCTGTGGAGAGACATTTCTCTTAGCAATATTTGGCGGAAGGTTTCACCAGTTCTGGGGTTAACCTCGTGTTTTCATGCCTAAGTTAACCTTTGAATAACCCATATCAATCAATTCCAAAGTAAGCACTGATTTAGTCATTCTCAGCTAGAGAAATAAAAAAATATAAACCTAAATGCTTTGGTTAAAATTAAAAGTAACTCTAAGTTATAATGCTATTTGATAAACTCAGGAAGAAAAGAATTCTATAGCTCAAGTGCTTTGAATTTTGAAACTGCTTCACTGATGAGACACGAATATTTACATTCTGTGGCCACGGCGACAAAGCCAGTAAAGAGTACAGTTAAAAGGACAGACAGGAGGGGAAAAGCAGTATTTAAATTTAAATTTACACAAGCTTTGTCTGTTACCAAGTTTCTTGGAGAGGAGCTAGAATCTTCTGGACAGATTCAGTAACTATAAATTTCGCCCTGGGATAGTCATTTAATGTTAACTACAAAATTGCTGCTTAATATTCATCGAATGTAAGCTTCCACTGCTGCACATGCAAAATATTCTATTATTTACTTAATCCTTACTGGTGGTGTAGGAAATGGAATTTGTTTCCTTAATTTGTAAAGAAATGCAACAGCCTTGTGTTAATCTGTGTGAAAGTTGTGCTTGCATTAGTTGGGAAACCCTGCTATCTCTGGGCCTCTTTCTTTCTTTGCAGGTTGCAAGTAAATACATGCCTCTAGCAGATTCAGTCTCAAACACAACATGAGGATGGGTCTCTGTGACACGTGAACTTCAATGCATTGAGCACTTCCTGTGTGTCAGGTGCCATATTGAATGTAATACCCATCGGCCAACTAATCAACCTGTTCAAGTTCAAGTTCAAGTTCAGTCAGGGAAGCAAAACCACTGTAAGTGGTATGGGAAGAGGGGCTTTTTCAGGGGTGCACAGGGAGCGGCTTGCATCGGCTCCAGAGAGCACTGAGTGCTTTCTTCCCAATTCCATGTGCAATGACTTACTGCTGGTAGCTTGAAAAGTGGGAGCATTTACCTCACAGAAATCAGTAAAAGCTACAATCAGGCTCTAGTGGGTTTATTACATAATTGTGGGAGGAACCTCGGAGATGAAGGTCTGGAAGAGGGAGTTGGAGGGTGAGAGGTCACTTACCAGTTCTGAAGCACTGATGGACAACAGAGACCTTGCAGAAGAATCTGGAAGCCAAGCACTTCTAGTGGTGGGAGGTGGATAACGAAGGGGACACTCTCTGTGGGGGCCACAGGGAGCGGTCGCCTCAGTGTAGCGGCTGCCTCTGTGGATTTGCAGCCGAGCTCCAGGGCGGGCCTGGGGCTGCTGCTGATGAGGAGAGCCAGCATTCGGGGAGGGGGAGATAAGTAGACATGGAGCAGAGGGAAGTGAGTAACAGCTGGGATCCAGGTACCACCGTGTCGCCATCAGCCATCACTGTATCTGACTGCAAGGGAGGTCTTCTGCCCTCCCCTCCTCTCTGCTTCACATCTGCCGCCCAAATTTGGGGCAAGGAAATCTTTTGGCCAATCTTAACCATGAATCATACAGCAAACAGGTGTCTGGGAAACACAGTTCCCAGCTTAATCAAGTTGACATGGCACAACCCAACAATATCCCAACAGTGCGATGAAACAGATAAGATTATCCTTAATTCTCAGGAAACCAAACCAGGATCCAGTGATGTGATTTGCTTGAGGTTGCACAGCTTTATCTCTAGGTCGGTTAGATTTCAAAGCCTGTCTTAACTACTATAGTGTCCTGGGAGTGTTTTGGTTTTGCTTTTGGGGCTGTTTTCAAAATAATGAACTGAAATGAAAGAATCACATTCCAAAAGTGTGGTAGGTAAGCATTTGAGGTGTAGGAACCCATTTGACCACTAGAGTTAGCATTCTAGTGTGCAAGACGGGCCAGACTAGGTGAGCATTTATAAAACCTATTGTAATGAGGCTTCGTCCAGTCTGGTAGGCTACACCTAGCCCGTGGCCTCTGGGGATACAAAGATAATGACAGGCCAGGATTCTTGCTGTTAAGGAGCATATAGTCAATCTGGCAAAGACAGACACAGCAATCATTTTGGTACCAGACCATTTTATGTCGTCTTTCAGATTTCCCCAGCCCCACCTGCCCTCCAGGCCTTGGAAGGAGGCTCAGTGGACAGCCTGGCCAATGCTGCCATAGTCTGAATGCCACCACCACCACCTTTGCTTCAGCAGGGGCTCCATTTTGTCCACTGAAGCAGGTGCCTTGGGGCTTCTTGGCTCAGACCTGACTTGACCAACCTCACAGAGGTTCTGGCTTCCCTACCTCTTCTGTGCTCAGAGAAAGCTTTGCATCATTGACTATGGACTGGCTTCTCCAGCGGCTTCCTAAGGGACAGGATATCCTAACTTAGAAGTGGATGGGGGAGTTGATGGGTGGCCTTTGACCAATGACACACAGGAGCTGGAGGAGTCTGGCAGAGGCATCCTCCCTTCCTGTCCACACAGACTATTCTCAGTGGTTCCACACAGCTGACTAGAGTGAGGGTCCTGTGATTGAACAATTGACTGTGTTTTCTAGAATGATGCAGCCAGTTGGGTAAAATTCCACTCTATTTATGCTTGCCCCCTTTCCCTTCTCCATTCTCCTTCCCCCTCACTGTTGTTTCCCTGAGTATAAAGCCTTGGCTTCCAATCTTTGCCTCAGACTCTGATCTCTAGGGAACCCGGGCAAAGATAATTACCTAAAAGTAAACAAATGCTAAATAAATTACAATAATGGCCTGTTGAAAATACTCCTGAGGAGGCTTGCTGAAAAGTATTATTCTTTCCTTCTATTTCGTTGCTTGTTTAATGCTTCACTATTCAAAGTCCAAGTCTTCAACACCCAACTCATTCGCTAATGTCTTAAACTAATTCCTATGTGTTCACATGCCACGGTGTGACGATACATCATGACCCATAGGTGATATGCTTGAATTTTAAAAGAGACCTTATGAAGTTGAAAGGGTGAGTGGTGTGGAGATTCCATATTGCACAGTTGGAAAGATGTGATGGAGGAGAAAGTCTCTCAAATCACATCCTGTTGGTGGTGATGCTCTCCATCCCAACACGATAATCTTGAGTAAGAGTTGCTACAGTAGAGACATGACTTATGTCGTAATGCCGATTAAAATCACTGGAATCACCAACATTGGGAAGTAAACAACTGCACAATTTCTTCAGTGGAGCTAGTGGTACTTTAGAAAAGAAATGCAATTATTATTATATATGACTATGGGGAGGAAAAAAACCTTCATCCAGAAGATCTGTAGTCAAATTGTACTAATCTTACTGTTAGAGACATAGTGAGATTTTATTAAAATTAATAGACTGTGGCAAAAATAATAGAGACCTTGCATTAATGATTAAAATATTAGGAAAGTTTAAAAGCATATTTCTAAACTCAGAGATAACATGCATGTATTCATATTTTTAAAGGAGATTTTTTGGTAACTGCAGGACGGGTAAATTAGCTTCCTTTATTAAAAGAGAAGAGTTCTCCTAAATTGACTTTGGGGACTAAATCCCAAACTGCAAATAATTGAAAATAAAGGTTAAAAATGAATATGCTGATACAGCAATCTCCTAGAACAGAATGTACCATCACGATACAATTATAACTGGGTTTACCAAGGGGAAGATTAAAAGAGAAACTGTTAGTTATGACATTCTAACTATAAGAATTTTTAGCAGAACTTTGCAGTAAAAATAGGACAAAGGTAAAATGGTATATTTACCCTAAAGCATCTGAGAGTCTTCACAAAAATTAGAGAAAGGGATTCTTTTTTCCTATCAAGATTTTACCTTTTCTTTTCTTAGTTAGAGACAGAATCACCTCGATGGAAAATTAGCAGTCACAGAGCAACGTTCAATTTCACTAAATTATGGCCCAATTCTGGTGCTGTATGTTATGAGGAGCCTTTAATGCCATTGCTGCAGGACAATCAGAGATTTTTCCAGCTCTTGGTACTTGAATTGCAAAGGAGAATATTAATAAGATAAAATCCTAGGATGGAAAAATCTTTCAACTCTGAATTCTATGCCTGGAAGAATCATAAGATAGCATTTTCTCATAAAGTCCCTTTGCTTTAGAAGATCCACAATCCTGATTATTATTCAAACCTAATTTCAGCTCAGAAAACTTAAGTAAAAGACAATCTTCAAGTTCTGAGGATTATAAAAGATGACAGAACGTATGTATTTTTGATCAAAAATGCACCAGGGGCAACAGCTACCCACCAAAAGAGCTCAGAGAGGCTGTCAGTCAGAATAACAGGGATGCAAGTCAGAGCAAATCACCGTGTCAGACTCCTGGGCAATAAAGCCATTACTCCTTAAATGCTGGGCAGTTAGGAAATGCTGCTGTACCGTGAAAATGACATTATGACATTCTCGGTTTGTTATTTCCCTTTAGTTTCCATTTAACATTTATATACTTGAAAAGGCAACCAAATTACACATCGTCCTTGTTAGGTTTTGAAACATAGCATCACGTCCATCTCATTTTTCAGTAAATATTTACTGAGCGCCTGCTATTTACCAGGCACTATGCTGGGTCCTGAGGCTGTAAAAATGATGGGGTCTTGATCTTTGTTCTGTGGTCCTTACCGTCCAGTGGGATATTAGAGTTGGAGATACAATTAGAGATCATCTAATTTTGCAGAGAAGGACACTGGGCACTGAGAGGGGTAGGGTTCTATTAAGCATAACCTGGCTTGTTGGAGACAGAGGTGAGATGACCTGTGGTCTCTGATTTCCACAACAGAGCTGTTTAGAATTCTTCTTTCATTCATTCGTTTACTCATGATCACATCTTCATTGAGTGCCTCCCCGTTCTGGGCCATTAGTGTCCTTCCCCTCCTTGGAGGTTACAGCTTCAGCAGGGAAGGCAAATATCAAAACTGGGAAGCTGCTACAAATTCCCAAAGACAGAATTCAGATTTGTAAATAATGTTGCTTAATTTTTTTAAAAGGAAATTTACACAGTATTTCGAGCCCCACTTACTCTTGAGGGTAGAATATTTAACCTGATCAGTTCCAGGTGAATCCTGTTCATACTGGTTGTTTTCCCACTTTTTTCTTCTCCCCCAAGTTGATAGGAAGTTTCCCCTGGAATTTATGGATTGTTGAGGAGGCTCTTCTGGTCCCAAGTCATCGTCTGCCAGTGATGGCAAGAGATGTCTGATTTTCCCCAGCCCTGAGTCCTTGACCTTCTTCATCAATCCTGTTAGTATCTACTGAGATACCCATCGACGCCTCTGGTCTACACTGCCTGGGTTCCTGCAGTGAAGTCTATTGTCTGGGGTTCCAGTCTCCTCCAGGTCTGCTCCCAAGACCCTCTCTATTTTCTGTAGCAAACATTTTTAAAAAGGTTTTTTCTTATTTTTTTAAATCTCTTCTTAGATTGGAAAACTCAGCCTCACATCTTGTCTTCTTGTAGGTTTGTTGCTTAAGTAATAAATATTATGCCCCTAACTTCTTTAGGGCTTTGTCTCTTGACAAGGTGCTAGTCAAGGGCTGGGATGTTTAGATTCCAAAGTTAATCCCTTTAAGCCACTGTCATAGAGGTGATTCTTGAAAAATCGCTTTGAAACTGAAAAAAAAAAATTGACACTTTTTTCTTTTAACAACCTAACCTGAGAGCAGTGGTAAGTGGAGAGTGATGCATGGGTTAGTTCTTGCTCAAAATGGTAATTCTTATTTATGAAGTCTCATGATTTCTGTGGGTCAGGCGTTCAGATGGGGCACAGTGAGGACAAGTTATCTCTGTTCCACTCTGTCTGAGCCTCAGCTGGAAGTCATCCACACTGGGGGCTGGAATCATCATAAGGCTTCGAAATATCGCATCGGGAGGTTGCTGTTGGCTGGGGGCCTAGCTGGGGCAGTCAGCTGGAAGACCCTCACATGGCCATGCCATGTGCGGTGGGCTTGGTCACAACATGGTGGCTGGGTTCCAAGGGCAAGAGGAGAAAGCAAGTAAGTCAGGCAGAAGCCATATTGCCCTTTATGACAAGACTCATAAGCCACAAAGCATCATTTCATGGGTTGGGGCAGTTACAAAGGTCCAGCTGCCTTCAAGGGGAGGGACGGGTGACCCCCAGAGGAGATGAAGCCTCCTCCGGAGGGAGAGGCTTGTTTGATCATGCCACATGGTGACACATGGAGTCAGACGTATATTGGTGTGGCCCTATCTAGGGAAAACATAATCTGCCACAGGGGGTTTGCAGGAAATATGGGGAATGACAAACACTGGGTGATACTTGACAATATTATTTTGTCGCATTTGGTCTGCAACGGACGGCCAAAAAGAAATAAAGTTTGGGTTGACAGAGAATCAAACTGTGTGTGATTGGTTTTCAAAATCTCTCTCTTTTTAGGGTAAGAGGCCCTCTCCAGCTATTTGTGTCCCACTGAGGAGCTAAGTTTGCCCTGGCATGTTCACAAAATCGGCGCGATCACCTCTCCAGCCATTCCTTTTGTTTGTTGCCCTTTCTCTAGTTTCTCCAGGGACTGAGTTTGTTCATGCTGGATTTCCCCCATCCCTTTCCCATATCATAATTTAATAGTCCAGCCTTTTGCTGGGAAATTAATTGGGTTATCATGTCCTTAACTAATAATAGCCTTTTTTTTTTTTTTTTTTTTGCCCATGAATTTTAACAGCTGCCTAATTGAAGTATCCAAATGGAATAACAAATAATGAGAAACTTCGGCTTTTAAAGCCTGACTGCAGGACTCATTTTTGGATGAGACCAGGGTAGTGTGGGCAGAAGCAGCTCAATAGCTCCTAATCACGCCATGCAGATGCCCAGGGCTGACCTGATTTCAGGAAGCTTAATTAGCAGGGTGAGAAGCATTGCCTCCTTTCCATGCTCTGGTGAAGGGGTTGATCTAGCAGAACAGTGAGAGCCTGGCTACTTGCCTGTCTATTATTATATATTTTTTAATGAACCATTTAAAAAATTATTTTATTCTGGTTATAAAATGAAAACATGGCTACTTTTTAAAAAAAAATTACGCATTTCGAGAATAGTGTATATAGAAAAAAAAAAATCACCTGAAATCTAACCACCCAGATTTAACGCTTGCATCATTTTAGCAAACGTCCTTCCATGCATTTCTGTCTGCACAGGTGCTTTGGGCTATGCCCATACCTGACTCTGTATACATATTATACTATGCATACAGTTCTGTATGCTGTTTTCTTTTTCATTTGATAATAGGTGGTAGCTATTATTTTTCATGTCAGTAAATATAGACCCACATCATCATTTTTATTGACTGCAGAATATTACTCAGTGAGACATACCATAATTATTTAACTAATTCTATTGAACAACAATTATGCCTATTGCAATTTTTAGTTATTTTAATCAATGCTCTGAAGAATTGTACACCCATTTTTATGTACTTGTCCAAAGATTTCCTTGGGATATATTCCCATAAGGAGAAATTGCTAAGATTCTGTCTTTTAAAAAGGGCAATAGGAGGGCCTGGGGGCAAGAAACCTGGGTGAGCAGCCTAGTTCCAGAGACTTCATGCAACAAATATGCATAGAAATCTATGCTCTATCAGGAGACTGAACTAGACAGTTTGGGATGCAAAGATTAAAAAAAAAAATCTTCCAGCCTAGCGGGGAAGATAGACCTATGTAAAAATAATTACTACAATAAGTTCAAATTCCCAATCAAACTGTGAACAAGTACCACAGGAAGGTTAAAAAAAAAAAAAAAAAGAGTTACCTGGTCAAGATTTAACAGAGAAACAAGTTATGTGATTGAGAAGGAGTTACAGACAGAAGTGTATTTAGTTTGCTAGGAATCCCGTAACAAAACACCACAGACTATGTGCCTTAAGAAACAGAAATCTGTCTTCTCAGGGTCTGGAGGTTGGAAGTCCAAGGTCAAGGTGTCTGCAGGGTTGGTTCCTTCTGAGGGTCATGAGGGTAGGATCTGTTCCGGGCCTTTCTCCTATCTGGCTGTCTTATCTTAATGTTTTCACATCATCTTCCCTCTGTTGTGTCCAAATTTCCTCTTCTTATAAGGACACCAGCCATGTTAGGTTAGCACCTGCCTTAAAGAGCTCATTCTAACTTAATTCCCTCTTTAAAGAACCTATCTCTAAATACAGTCACATTCTGAGGTACTGGGTGTTGAGAGCTGAATATATATTATCCAAAGAATATGAAATCAGTAATACAAAGAGATAGCCTCACTCCTGTGTTTGTTGCAGCATTATTCACAATAACCAAGGCATGGAAACAACCTAAGTGTGTGTCGTCAACAAGTGAATGGATAAAAAAAAATGATACACATACACACACATACACACATACACAGACACTGGCTATTTATTATTCAGTCTTTAAAAAGAAGGAAATCCTGCCATTTGTCACACAAAAATGAACCTGGAGGGCATTATGCTAAGTGGAATAAGCCAGACAAATACTCCATGGTATCATTTATATGTGGAATCTAAAAAGAAAAAACAATCACTGAACTCATAGAAATGGAGAGTAGAATGGTGGGAGAAAGAGTGAAAGGTTGGTAAAAGAATACAAATTTTAGGTACAAGATGAATCAGGTCTGAGGATCTAAAGTATAACATGGTGATGGTAGTTGACAATACTGGGTTGGATAATTGAATTTGCTAAGAGAGTAGAACTTAAATGTCACACCAAAAAAAAAAAAAAAAAAGATAAATATGTGAGGCGATGAATGACAAATTCGTTCACAGTGTATAAGTACATCAAATCAAAACATGGTACACTTTAAATATATCTCAATTTTATTTGTCAGTTATACCTCCCTAAAGTGAAAAAAAATTGAATATATGAATTTTAAGGGTTCATATTCAGCCCATACCAGTGAAATAACAGAGAAATGGTTGTATAAAGGCTCAGAGTCAGGCAAGTGTGCTGTGGTGGGGGAAGACCAAGGAAGTTTTGTGAGCTATGTGAAGAATGTCTAGGGGCTGAGGATGGGGAAAAAGAATAGTGGTGGAAGATGTGTCTGTGCTGGGAGGCAGGGGCTTATAAACAGCCCTGAGAAAGGTGGGTTTTATTCTGCAGGGTATAGAGAATCATGGGTAATTTTAAGCAGCAGTGTGGCATAATCAGGTTTGTCTTTTATTTAGATGTTGCTGTCAGATTGTCAAGTGTCAGTAAGGCTGTGGAACATCTGGAACTCTCACACACAGCAGGTGGGACTATAAAATGGAACAACTATTTTGGAAAACAATCTGATAGTTTCTTACAAGGTTACCCATGCATCTTCCATATGACCCAGCATTCTCTCCTAGGTATTTACCCAAAAGAAATGAAAGCATGTCTAGACAATGATTTGTACATGGATGCTAATAGCAGCTTTATTCATAATTGCCAAAAACTGGAAACAATCCAAACGTCTTTCCACAGGTGAATGGCTAAACAAATTGTGGTATATCCATTCAATACAATCTCACTTAGTAATAAGAAGGAAAGAACTATTGGTACTCAAAGTATGGATAAATCTCAAAATAATTACACTGAGTGAAAGAATCCAGGCCCCCGAAAAAGTACATATTGTGTGATTCTGTTTATATAAAATTCTACAGGAAATACAAGCTACTCTGGGGATGAAGGCTTGGGGCAGGTGGGGTATGAGTGGGAGAGAGAGACTGCAAAGCGGCATGAAGAAACGTTTGGAGAGGATATGGTTGTTCATTATCTTGATCGTGTGCATGGTTTCATGGATGTACATAGATGTCAAAATTCATCAGATTGTTCACTTTAAGTGCAGGCATTTCACTGTATGTTACTTATACCTCAATAAAAAGCCAAGCAATTATCCTGCAACTAAAAAAGGAAAACAAAATCCAAATAAACAAGAGAAGAAGTGTGTGGGGTGGATAAAAAATTGGAACATAAATTCAGGGAAGGGCAACCAGTTAGGAGGCTATGGTAGAAAACCTGCGAGAGATTATGAGAGTCTGAATGAAGCTGGGTAGTGGTGCCCACTCAGCTTTGCTCTGCTTCTGTTCTGAGACATGTCCTTTTAGGAACTGAACTCCTGTAGGATGCAGAAGGGCACTTTATTCCTATGTGATGGTGGAGGACACCAATCTTTCTTTCTCCTCCTCTCTACTATATGCGAGGGGTAATTTTAGGCTCTGTAGTAGTGGTGAATATGACGGACGGATATCTGTTGTGCTCCTGACGGTACCGTTCTAGTGGGAGACAAAACATAATATGTCAGGTAGAGTTAGCTGCTATAAAGAAAAAACAGGGTAACGGATGGGCATGGAGTATGGGAACTATTTCAGCTGAGGTGTTTAGAAAAGATCCCTCTAGAGAGGTGACATTTAAGTTCAGATCTGCATGGAGAGAGGTTAGCTGAGATCAGGGACAGGTATCCTAGGTGGAGAGACTGGCAAGTAAAAAAGGTCTCGGAAGTGGCAATGGAAGTGGCTTGTTAAAAA
This sequence comes from Camelus bactrianus, assembly GCF_048773025.1. Taxonomy (NCBI): domain Eukaryota; kingdom Metazoa; phylum Chordata; class Mammalia; order Artiodactyla; family Camelidae; genus Camelus; species Camelus bactrianus. The sequence goes on from NC_133552.1 coordinate 21,797,245, forward strand.
GACTGGAAAAGAGTAGAAAGACCAATAGTAGAAGCTTAAAGTAAGTAGGTTCCTGATGTGCCACCAACACGCGCCTGAACCAGCTCCCTGGTAATTTACACTGGACACCTCCTCTTACAACTGGGTTCGTGCTAGAATGTTGAAAGAGTTAAATACTGTCTGAAATATTATTTGGTTGGCTGTAGCGTAGATCCTCTTTCTTAGCCTTTTCTCCTCTCTTTCCTTTTTTGGAAGGTTGGGATGAGTCATGTTATTGGTTGTAATGGGGTTTAATCTACATCTCATTAGATTCTAAGGTGTGAAAAAAATCTTACAAAGGTGTCTTTATTTACCATCTATCTTAATGCCCAGTGCTAGGTTGAATCTCATATTACAACGAATCTGAGCATAACTGATAAACAGGTAGTCTCTCGTGGCTGAAATGTTAAGGTCATCAATACAACCTTATAAATTCTGCCTTTTAAAAACAGAGTCTCAAGAGGAAGCAGTACACATTCTTGGCCACCTCTTAACGAGGTGAGCACTTCCACCTGTCTTGATTAATGCTTTCAACAACTCTCTTATTAACACCATCTTGCAGTTGTAGAAACCAGGGTTCAGAAGCATTAAATAACTTGTCCAAGGTCACACAACTAGTAAGTGCCAACATCTGGATTTCAAGTCACGTCCACTGCCTCTTGCTTGGAACTCCTGTCACCGTGCCATGTCAGTATTTAGTGTGACACCTCAACATACATAATGCCGCGCTGTCATGGACTGAATAGACAGACAGTCGTCCCAGGAACGCAAACAACTTCCTTGAGAAAGAAGCCCCAAGGCTTTATCTCTTGATTGTCAGACCTACCGATCTGTCTGAACGTTTCAGAGGAGGCTGTGCCTGGCTCAGCCACTCTTCCCTTCCGACAAGAATTCTCCGAAGGGACTGGTGGCAGAAAGAGGCTGGAGGAAGTGGCCGGGTCAGCCAAGTGTGATTGAACACTGTTCTGCTATCGAAGACCTGATAAAAATCTGAGGCCTCTGGGCACTCGATTTTTAAAGTAATCCTGTCAGTTCCCTAATAATAGTAATAAATTAACCAAACAGCAGATTCAGTGGTATTTTATGTCCTAAGGGCATTGCTTTCACACTTCAACTTGATAGCATGATTTATCAAGAGATAAATTACAGCTGGGAACGAATGGATTTACTGATGTCAGGGAGACGACAAGTATATTCTGAAGATGTTGCCAGTGATGGGTATGTACCTGACAGGCATACTTGAAAATCCCCAAACAAAAAGCTTCTCTTCAAAGGCTGAATAACATTAATCTCCACTTGAGATGTAGGTCATTACAAGGACAGAAGGATTTTGATGGTCTAATTACCCCCTCCTCAAATCATTATGACCTGAAAGTATCAATTACTTTGCTCTTTGAAATGGGGTTATACAGCCATCTCAAGCCTTTTTGGAAACCCATCTAGAGGGTGAGTAAATACATTAGTGTGGGGTTATGCTGCTGTCAGTGAATATGTAACCCCTGCTCCCCCATCTTCCACTCCCAATGCCATTACTGCGTGTCTATCATTCTTAGATGTGGGAGCATGACTAAGAAAGAGTTTGACTGTTAGACTTGCTCACCTCTTCATCCATGGATGTAAGGGCAGGTTGAGGACTTCTGGGAGGTTGGTCCGAAGAGGAACCAGAAAGTAGAATTGAGAGAGAGCCCAAAGAGAGGACAGAGAAGGCTTGGGCTCTTGGGTTTAGATGAAAGCTCCCTGGAGATGCATGAAGAGGCCCCGTCCACATGGAGGCAGAGTCGGTACTGTGAGCTAAGAATGGGTTCTGCCCTCAAAATCCACAGATGCTTATGGGGCTGTCTGGAATATGCACTTTCAAGAAAAGGCATATTAGAAGAATTCTTGGTGAGGAATGTTCTAATGAAAGTACTCTTAAAGTAGGAACTGAGTCTTCTTTATTTTTTTGAAATATAGTTGATTTACAATGTTGTGTTAGTTTCTGGTGTACAGCATAGTGAGTAATTCAGTTTTACATATATATATTCTTTTTCATTATAGGTTATTACAAGCTATTGAATATAGTTCCCTGTGCTATACAGTAGGACCTTGTTTATCTATTTTAGATATAGTAGTTTGCATCTGCTAATTCCAAGCTCCTAATTTATTCCTCCCTCCCACCCCCTGCTTTCCTTTTTGGTAACTATAAATTTGTTTTCTATGTCTATGAGTCTGTTTATGTTTTGTAAATAAGTTCATTTGTGTCATTTTCCTTGATTCCACATATAATGACATCATATAGTATTTGTCTTTCTCTGTCTGACTTACTTCACTTAGTATGATCATCTCTAGGTCCATCCATGTTGCTGCAAATGGCATTATTTCATTCTTATTTATGGTTGAGTAGTATTCCATTGTATAAATATACCACAACTTCTTTATCCAGTCATCTGTTGATAGACATTTAGGTTGCTTTCATGTCTTGGCTATTGTAAATAGTGCTGCTGTGAACATTGGGGTGCATACATCTTTTCGAATTAGAGTTTTCTCCAGATATATGTCCAGGATTGGGATTGCTGGATCATATGGTAACTCTATTTTTAGTTTTTTTAGGAATTTCCATATTGTTTTCCATCATGGCTGCACCAAATTTCATTCCTATCAACAGTGTAGGAGGCTTTCCTTTTCTCCACACCCTCTCCAGCATTTATCACTTGTGGACTTTTTAATGATGACCATTCTGGTCAGTATGACGTGATACCTCATTGTAGTTTTAATTTGTATTTCTCTGATAATTAATGATATTGAGCATCTTTTCATGTGCCTGTTGCCCATCTGTATGTCTTCATTAAAGAGACGTCTGTTTAGGTCTTCTGCCCAGTTTTTGTTCGGATTCTTTGTTTTTTTTGTTACTGAGTTGTATGAGCTATTTGTATTAAATGCTGGAAATGAAGCCCTTGTCAGTTGCATCGCTTGGAAATATTTTCTCCCAGTCCATAGGTCGGCTGGGATTTGAGTCTTTAGTAAAAATATTAAGAATGGGATATTTTTGTGGGCAGGAGTGGTAAGGAGAGGTCAGGGTAGGGTAGGATATGTCCTGTTAGCCCTTACCAGTGTCTTGAAGAAAAGTAACTCTAAGCTTGGGACATCTTCCTTATAAAAGAGGCAAGTTAAGGGTATCTTGAACCTTGAACATTTAACCTGTTTTGAAAACAAACTCCAAAGTCTGGGCAGCATACAGTTAAAAAACAGACACATAATATTTTGCCCAACAAATCTAAGTGAAAATATAAATCATTAGGAAAAGTAGATGTGGAAAAAAGATTTAACTTTAGGAGCAAGCAAGCAGATAAGCTCATTAATGAATAGTCCACTCAAGGAACAAATAGGATTTAAAATGCTCCCAGCTTTTGGATGGTTTAAAGCAGGCCATAACTAGACAACTGTGTACACAGATTAAAAGAAAATGGTGCAATGCAGTTTCTTATTAAATGACTTTAATGTTTTCCAATAGCCCAAAGCATCTGTCAAAATCCCAGGGAGGTGCTACAAAGAACTATTTTAAACCTCCAAATTCAGGGCACCTGAAGAAATAAAGGTGCATGGCATTTTCCCTCTTGGGGATAAACAGCTTTGCCATATATAAATTGCGAAAACTGTTATAAATATATAACACTTTTACATCACATATTCTGCATGGAGTTCTCTCGATTTGGATACTTTTTTTTATTCTAAAAATATTTAAGTTGTTTCCTGAATTTTTTTTTTCCTGACCAAATTCTGGTTATGTTTTCATAGGGGAAAAAAATCAAATGTGAGGTAGACTTCCTGGACTCTGGGGAGACATCTTATTTTCAGAATAAATCCCTAAGACAGAATACCGCCATCTTGGAACACCCGAAGTCCAGACAAATCCTTCAAAAAGATCCCTAAGAGCTAGAAAAGTCATCTTTAACATGCATTCTTCATCCTGCCTTCAGAGAGAAGATGCCCACAGGCTAGTGTGAGAGGCAGGGCAGAACTAGACAGAGACTTACCTCTTTCTACCTGAGTCAGAGTCCTGGATATGGAGGTGAATTTTGATAGGCATCCAAAAGCAAATGTTGGCCTAGATGCTCCTCCATCACCCACACTTCTAATGTGCAGCCTGTGGGGGTGTTAATATTGGGAAGCAGCAGAGCCATCCGCGCCAACTGTGTCCCAATTAAGGTAGACGGAAAACCCAGATGTGGCTGACTGCCAGCTCGCTATGCTATTCTCTCCTCAACTCCACATTATATCAGAAGTAGGAAGGTGGGGCGAGGGAAGGAACTCTTCTGTCTCTTCTGTCATCACCTTTCCTTGGAAGCCCAGTTTAGTCTGTGGTGGGTAAGAAAAGGGAGACTGCTGATAATATTTATTTTGTCCTACCCAGGAACATACTGACCCAGCTTTACATCTTTTTTGGACCAATTGACCCAACTGTTTTTGTTTTCTTTTGTTTTAGAACTGTGGTATCATTTTTTCCCCCTGCTTTCAGTTTGTTGAAGCAAACGTTGCTATGAGTCACAAACCTGACATCCTTTAGATGAACATTTAATTACACTTCAAAAAACTAAATGGGAAGAAAGGGCACAATTTTTAGGTGAAGTATAACATATCAGCTATAGAAAAACATGCACTTTGATGAATTTCTACAAACCACCAACTGAACATTCCCATGAAAACCCCATCCAGGTGAAGACAGAGAAGATGCCCAGAACCCTAGAAGCTCCCTGCGCTCCGTTCCAATTCTTATCCTAACAAGATTAATCACCCTTTTGATTTCTATCATTGCTGTTTTGATAGATCAGGTTTTTCCTTTTTAAATTTACTTTAAATAAATGGAATCAAACAGTATGTATTCTTTTCCATCAGGCTTCGTTCATTCAACGTAGTGGTTCAAAGAGCCAGTGTTGTTGGTGTAGCAATAGTTCATTCATTTTGATTGCTCTCAAATCTCACTGGGCGAACATTGCCACAGTTCATTTATCCTTTCTACTTTGGATGAACATTTGGGTGGTTTACAGTTTTCGCCTGTTATGAATAATGTTATGTGTATTCTTGTACATATCTTTTGCTGAACATATGTGCCATTTCTGTTGGTTATATACTTAGGAGTGGAATTGATGGGCCAAAAAGTGTGCATATGTTCAGTATTAGTAAATACTAACAGTTTTCCAATGTGATAATGGCAATTAACACTCTGGTTTGAGAGTTTGTGTTGCCTTACATTCTTATCATTACTTGATACTGTTTCTTTTACGTTTGAGCTATTCTGGTAGCTATGTGAATGGCTCCTTTTCTGAGACTATACATTGTAGAGCAAAATAGTTAGGTTAAAAATAAAATGACATATATTTTCACAATTTGAAGATTAAATAATGTCCTGAGAGAGACAAGTATGTGGATGGTCTGACTGGGGAACACAGTGGAAAGATCACTTACGTATGAACAATGTTTTGAAAATAGCTGGTGATAATTATTTTGGAAAAGATGTGCAGAGTTGTTTTAAAATGTAGGATCTTAGCATTTAAATAAAAATAAAACATCTTTCACTCGAGTTTGTGTTTCACAGGCATTTTGAAGAATTGTGATCAATACCTGATTGCAGGCAATTTGACCACTGCTTAATCTGCATCAGCACAAAAAAAGTGCTGCAAAAGGGAGTCTGTTCATATGCTAAACACTTGGAAGCATTTTTCCCTGAGGTAATCTGGATTCTGCTGTCATTTATTAATTCACTTTCCATTATTTCTCCAAACTCAGAGTTTTGGAGGAAGTCTGCATGTGTTTCTTATTGCATTAGAGCTGTTAAAACTTGTCATTCATTACTGTAAAATCACACAGAATGTAGGCACAAATGCCTATTTTTGTGCTGACCATGCAGCAATATCTGATCCCAACTGTTAGAAATGCATTTGGTGGCAAAAACAAATTAACAGGCCAAGCGTAGTTCAAATAAGGTGTTTATTTTCCTCATATAGTGAGACAGACATATTTGGTGGTTTTAAGACATTTACCAGCTAGTTGTTGTCACTGTTCCAGCTTCTCAGCAGTGTCTTTCAGTATCCAGCTTTCATTCATTCTGTTCCATCATCCTTAATGCACCACCTTTCATGCTCATGCTTGTTACCTCATGATTGCAAGATGACTGCTATATTTCAGGCATCACATGTACATTGAAGGAGTGAAAGAGGAAGAGAGAGGGTAATCCCATGTATCTTTCCCATTTATCTGGAAGAGCAAAGAGACTCCAGAGGACTTCTGCTTATACCTCTGTATTAGTTATCTATTGCTGTGGAACAAATAACCCCCTAAATTAGGGATAAAACAACAACAGCAACACTTCAGGAAATAAATCAAATGAAAACAAATATTAAACAATTATTATTTTAGAGTTTCTTGGATTGGAAGTGACATAGAGGGTCAGCTAGGTGAGCCTGGTTCAAGGTCTCTTCATGAAGTTCCAGTTAGGATGTTGGTAGGGGCTGCAATCATATGAAGGCATGACAGGGCTTGAGGATCCACTTCTGAAATGGCTTACTGCCAAGAGAGCAGTTGGCGGGAAGCCTCATGCCCACCACATGGGCCTCTTCACAGTGTCCATGTTGTATACCCACAACATGTTAGCTGGCTTCCCCTAGAACAAACGATCTAAGAGAGAGCAAGGTGGAAATCACATTATTTTATGAACTAGCCTTGCAAGACTAACACTGTCATTTCCACCTTTTGGAAAGAGGAGTACCAAAGAATTTGTGGACATATTTATAAACCACTACTGCCTCACTAACCAAAACCTAAATACAGTTTAATTACAATCTGACTACAGTAGGATCCGGGAAATAAATCTATCATCCAAGGCTATGCCCATTCTTCCCTTGAACAAAGCAAGGGTTCTACTATCAGGAACAAAGGGGAAAAGAATATTGGGAAGGCAACTGGTTCATGAATTTGTATGCAATGAAGTTTTGAGAATTTGACCAAATAATTCTAGAATTTATCTGAAGAAATGGATAATTTAGAGTAGATATAAAATTTTGAAAAATAAGGCTTTTTAAGGGTGAGCGGGGGAATGATCACGCCTATTAGGCTTCAAAATACAAGATGAACCAACATATGGGCGTATGAGTAGAAAACAAGGTATAGCACATACATGGATGCTAATGTATAGAAAGTTATCATTGAAAGGGCTAAATTATTTCATAAATGGCATTAGAAAATATGTTTGAGATTCACTTCCACTTGACAGAGTAAATTCTAGATGAATTAGAAGATGAAACATGAAAAATGAAACCACTTTAAGAAACTAGAGGAAATTTTGGATAATATTTACCTTCTCCCAGATGAGGAAGGACTATCTAAATATATAGGCAATAGATTAAATAGCAAGGGAAAAAATTAACTTTAATATTTAAAATTACAAACTCTGGTTCAAAAACATCATAAAAATTTAAATGCAAACAAGGAAATTATGCATTATTGATATTTTGATAGGATATATTTATTAAGAAGAAAAATTCCTTAGCTTTGCTTGACGTCTATGGCCATTTTCTATGGAGCAGATATTTCAGATTAAAAATAAAACAGTGAGAAGAATATTAATATATAATGAGTTAATGTAACTGATAATAAAACCTCTATACTCTCAGTAAGATGGGCAAAAGCATAAACCTCCAATTCACAGAACAGTTAGAGCAAATGGCTAGTGAACAGGAATAAATGGAATAAATGGTCAACCTCATTAGGAATCATAATGATGCAAATTAAAACAAAAATTAAATTTAATGTTTACCTATGAGACCAACACAGATTGTTTAGTATAAATACTCAGACCTGGCTGGAATGTGGTGATAGGGGATTGTCTAATACTGCTGGTCTATGAAAAGCAACTTGACAATCTTCATCAAGCCTTCAACAGATTTGTACTTTTTAAAAAATCTGATAATTTTACGTATAAGAATCTAGTCTAAGGAAATAAATCAATTTAAAAACACATGTATGAAGTGTCTCAATATCATTTATAATGGAAACAAAAAGGAAATTACCTAAATGTTTCACAATAGATTCATAGCCAAACAAATCATGGAGTGTCCATTTGATGGAATACTTGGTTGTTTTAATAATATTTTAATGAATTTCAGTGACATGAAAAATGTTCATGATACAATTTTAATTATAAAAGCAACACCTAGTGCATAAATTCTATATGATAGTATATGAATTCTGGAATAAATATTATATAAGAATAAAAAAGTTTGGGAGAAAACAATAAAATGTAGTGTTTCCTGAAAACTATCTTTTCTTGGGGGAGGGTTGTAAGATTATGAAAAATCTGTGTCTTGTTTAGATTTGTGAACTTCTTGAGTTTTCTAAAGTATGTTGCTTTTGTGATCAGAAAAATGTACTCAGTAAAATCTAAATAGATTATTTAATCTCATCATCTAATCTAACTTTCTGCTTTTGGAAAGTTGTACTGTGTGTGTGTGTGGTAATGACAGAGAGAAAGAAAGAAAAAGAAGGAAAGGGAGGAAGGGAGAAAGGGAGTTTGTGTACCATAATTTTAGGGAATTTATGTACAAAATATACTAAAACTCATTTTGTCAGGAAGTGGTAGATTAAACCCTGCAATAGTGCATTAACTCTTTCAGGTCACTAAGGGACCAATTAGTGCATTATGCTAAGGCGTAGTAAATTGTCTCCTACTAGCCTGGAGGGGACCAGGCACATCCCTCAGCTCTAACTCATATCACCCTGGGAAGTGATTCAAATCTGGGAAGAAGCTGGTTCATTGACTATTAATCGAATGGGTGAATAAATGAAGGGAAGAGAAAGAAGAGAGCTAACAAGCTAACATTTATTGATTATTTTCTTTTTGCCAGGGGCTTCCCTTTCATTATTTCATTTAATTCTCATGGCAACCATATGAGGCCCATATAATTATTATTACCATTTTACAGCGGAGGAAACTGAATGTATACCACGGACACATGAACACTTTTCTGCCTTCCCCGTAGGAAGATGCTGGCACTGACCTGAGATTGTCACTTATTTCCTTATGTGCTGTTAGCTTTCCACAGTCTTCTTTCAGGCAGATTCATGAAATTCCACAGTTTGTGATATTCCTTTTTCGATGTGGCTTTTCTGAGTCCAGTAATTCCGCTTTATCCACAGTTTCACTTTCTGTGGTTTCAGTTCCCCTCGGTTAACTGCCGTCCAAAAATCTTACATGGAAAGTTCCAGAAGTAAACAATTCTTACATTTGAAATTGCTTGCCTTTCTGAGTAGCGTGATGAACTCTAGTGCCTTCCTGCTCTGTCTCTCCCTGGACGTGAATCATCCCTTTGTCCAGGGTTTCAACACTGTACTCGCTACCTGTCTGTTAATATAGGAAAAAAAAAAACATAGTATATGTTTTTGATACCACATGGAGTTTGGGGCATCCACTGGGGCTACGTGTCTCCCGGGTATAAGGGGGCCCTACTGCATTTCATAGTAAGTGATATCTTAGGGTCGAGTGGGTAGGAGAGAGCTCTTGGGGGATGAAAAACTCTTTGGGGCATCAGTCATTCACATTGAAAGCAAGGCTACATTTCATATTACTTTCTGGAACTCTTTTAATTAAGAAAAAGCAAAATGAAGCAGAGGAGATCAGAAGATTATTGGGTGCCAACGAAGGACCAAAAGGAGTGCCCCCCAGACATAGAAGTAGGGGGCTGGGGTGACTCCTTACTAACTGTTGGTGTCTCAAGTGGGTTTAGAAGCCGTTCCCCTTGAATCTCTGAAAAGCAAAAGACAGATATTTGCAACATAATCATTTGGGCTGCCGGATGCAGGCACAGGCTGTTTCTGTGCCTTGGAGCAAAGGAAATTCATAAAGAGAATATATTTCTGACGCTTTTCATTAACAAGAAGCTGTAGGCCGGTGAGGTGGCTAGTGCGGACTCATAAATGGTACGTGAAACTGACATAAGAAAACACAATATTGGAGAGGAATCCACTTCTAATAAGGATCCCAGGTAGGGGGAAGAGTTGGTTGCTTTGAATATTCCTTATTTCTATTCAGAAGACTTTCCCATATGGGAGGGAGCACTTTCTTGCACAGGTGGTGGGACACAGTTTACTTTGTACACAATTTAAAGTTTTAAATACAAAGTTCCACCTCCCTATAATTTTATTTTTCAAAGAAAGACTTTAAAAAATAAGTTGAAAAATTCAAAAAGAAGCCTTTTTATTCTTTTCTGCTCCTTAGTTTGGGCACATTTATACTTAGGGTTTCAAAGAATGAAGGGGGCAAAGTGTTTCTTTCTAGAAAGAAAGTGCAAATTCCTGCCATTTGTAAATAGATTTACATCCAAATGATACACTGTAAGTCTACAAGCAACATTATTTTAAAAATCACTCACATGGCCTTTTGTATTGTGATCCTTTGTATGATAACGGAAGCTCCTGTAGGAGGGAAAAAATAATGATTAGGCTTAAGCAAAGTGAAAAGGTATTTTCTCAGCTGGAAGCTGTTAATACTTCAGCTGATAGAGACTTGGAGTATAACTCCTCCGTTGCGTGCTTAAAACATAAATATATACAAGCCCTGGAATGATTCACAGGATGAGCAGTCACAGGAGGGAGATAACAGCCAAGCAGCTCTGAGACTGATCGTTTTTTGCTTATGGGCATGTTGCTCTCTTGCCCTAAGTCTTGGACTGATAGATCCCCAGGACGTTGTCTACAGTCCTCTGGGTCTTGCTGGCTGGGAGTAAATACTGCATTGCCAAGTCAGCCAAGGGCTTTCCATTTTCACAGGATTTTCAGAGAAGACAGATAATTATTGGAAACATAGGCAGAGAGTTTAGGATTCTAAACCTCCTCCACACTTATAAGAATTAAATATAACTTTCTCCTTATTGTAAAAGCAATATATGCTTATGATAGAAAACTTAAGAAGTGCAGAGAAGCAAAAAGAATAGTCTATGTAATAATCCTGCTAATGAGAGAGAATCACCAGTTAGTGGAATATATCCCTTTAGCTCTTTTTCAATACAATAGTAGTATATTTTACAAAAAATTTTCTGCATACATTTTGAAAATCTTCTTGGGTCTGCTCCCCTATCCATTCCCATAAGCAATAGTGAAGAGTCTACACTTTGAAGTCAGAACCAACAGTAGACAGAATTCTAGTCTGCTACTTACCACCTGAGTGATGCAAATCTCAAGTGTTCTGCAAATCGAAGATAATAGCATGCAATTTGCAGGGTGGTGTGAGGATAGAGATAGTGCGTGTAAAGGGCTTGGTACATAGTAAGTGTTTAATAGGTATCAGCTATTACAATCTTCCTTCCTTCCCTCTCTCTTTCTTTCCTCCTTTCCTTCTTCCTTCCTTCCTTCCTTCCTTTCTCTCTCTCTCTCTCTCTCTTTCTCTCTCTCTCTCTTTCTTTCTTTTCTTTCTTTCTTTCTTTCTTTCTTTCTTTCTTTCTTTCTTTCTTTCTTTCTTTCTTTCTTTCTTCTTCCTTCCTTCCTTCCTTCTTTCCTTCCTTCCTTCCTTCCTTCCTTCCTTCCTTCCTTTCTTTCTTTCTTTCTTTCTTTCTTTCTTTCTTTCTTTCTTTCTTTCTTTCTTTCCTTCCTTCCTTCCTTTCTTTTCTTTCTTTCTTTCTTTCTTTCTTTCTTTCTTTCTTTCTTTCTTTCTTTCTTTCTTTCTTTCTTTCTTTCTTTCTTTCTTTCTTTCTTTCTTTCTTTCTTTCTTTCTTTCTTTCTTTCTTTCTTCCTTTCCCTTCCTTCCTTCCTTCCTTCCTTCCTTCCTTCCTTCCTTCCTTCCTTCCCTTCGTCCTTCCTTCCTTCCTTCCTTTTCATACCTCTGCCATATTAGCACCCTCCTCCATCTTTTACTGGGCTCAGCTGCCCCCAGTCTCCCTTCCATACTAGTTCTATTACAACCATTCCAAAAGCTTTCATTAGTCTTTGCTGTTCTGCTCTCCAAACCTCAGCCCTCTTGAGGCTGGAAGGCAGTGTTCCTAACTCATAGTTCCTTGTGTCATCACTGTTACCCATTCAGCCTTGAGACAGGACCTTGGCTTCACAACCATTAGCGAAAACTCACTCCTTCTCATTCCTGTGTTGCTGAGTAAGAGCAATGTGCTTTTCTTGATGATTCTACCTGCTAGGAGTGTATGGACACTTACAACCTTTGGATATCCTCTGAGTAGCCTTGGCCACACAGTGTTGATCCTAATTTTCTGCTTCCTTTGCCTACTGATAGATGTCTTTATTGGAAATAATGGACGTAACCACATCCACTACACATGCAACCACAGCCATTCCTCTACCTCTTTCCACCTCTGGCCATTCCCTAATGTCCTTGATATACTACTCTCTACCAGCCGTACTGAGTGTTCATGTCATATAGTCTTCTGATTGTCTGTCCATAAACTTCAATCTGTTTTACTACTTTGATCCATTATTAGTATACACTATTAAAATTATTTATAAATCTTCTGAAAGCTAAATTGCACAGATCCTTGAGTTGCTCCCCATATAATACTAAAATTGAATATGTCATTCAAAAATCCATATTTCTTAAAATTTTTTCTTGACAGATGAAGTAAGGAATAAGGGTTTCCATCAGGATAGGAAAACCTGCATTAAGGCAAAGCAGTGCTGAGTATGTTTAGGTTAGAGTGCTGATTGTATTTTATTTTAGGATGTATTCAGATGGGAGATATTTTGAACAGATCAAAACAACCTGACAGTGGCATGTTTTGATTCCCAAATGTCACTATATCCTACTGTCTTTAAGTAAGACGACAAAGAGTTGAGCTGATAACAATGAAGGTCTGTCTTATCTGAGAGAGGGATCTAAGGGCTAAAAGAAGGAGGTCCCTACTGTCAGAACAACCTTTCGGGAGAGGAAGTGGGAGATGAGGTTTTGTTTTGATGATCATGAGCAGGGAAACAGCATAAGAAGACTGAACCCTCCATCAAGGACTAGGGCTGCATTTGGACACATATCCCTTGCTTCAGACTGGACTCTTGTGACTTTCCCTGGGACAAGCAGGATGGAGGTATCTGCCTAGAAACTGTGAAGTCATGGATGCGGAGCTATCATATACAGCAGTACATCTGTTGTGCACCTTGTTTACATCGAGGGAGTGTTGAGTCTTGGGTTCAGCAGTGGGTCAAGAGGTGAGGAAGGGGAGGTCAGTTGCACTGCCTTTTCTTTTCTTTCTTTGCTTGTTGCAGTCACTAAATAGAGCTATTTCCTTGTCCAAATGCCTGGTGTAACAGAATGCTCCAGGGAGTTGGCTAATGTGAATGGGCCTGGGAAGATTAAAAAAAAATTTTTTTTTATAATGGAAATTTTCAAACACATGCAAGATTAGAGAGACTAGTTTAATGAACCCATGACCCACCACACAACTTCATCAGTTTTCAACATTTTGCCCATTTTGTTTCATCTTTTGACTTACCACTTACCTTCCATGTCTCCCTTGTAACTACAATATCCTAAAGCAAATCTCAGAGAAGAAATTTTCTAAATCCTTCAGTAGATATCTCCAAAAGATAAGGACAAAAAAATAACATAATCACAGTACCATTCATATTCAACAAAATTAGCAGTAATTCCTTAATATCATCTAATATCTATTCCATGTTTAAATGTTCCTGATTGTTTAAAAAATCCACTGGTTTGTTCAAATCAGAATCTAATCAAGGTCTACAGATTGCATTTGATTGTTAGTTCTCATAAAACTCTCTAATTACAACAGTTCTTCCTTCTCTACAGCCTATTTTCATGCCGTTTAGTTTTTGAAGAAACTGGGTCATTTTTCCTTAGGAGTCAGGGCAGAATTTGGATGAGCTCTTTCTTCAGGTCTTATTAAGATGTTCTGGCTAACTTAGAGGTCACATGGAAGTGTGTAATGTTGTGTCTGGGAGCATGTTAATGTCATCTATCATGGTGGGACCCAGATAACTGAGTGATTGATGGGACAAGAGAGAAGAGTTTCAGCCACATGACATGGAAGGTTGAGAACCACTGTTCAAAGGAAACTTCTTATGTAGAGAATCTTACATGACAGTCATGCAGAATGGCTGCCTTGCCAATGACCTCACTGATCATATTTCTGTTCTTTAAGAAACTCACCCTGACTCAGGGGCCATAGTCTCTGAGCTTGGACTTCATGCTTTTTCTTCTGTACAGACCACTCTCCTCCAGCCACTGTGGCCAGCTAGTTTTTGTTGGAAATACATTGCCTTTCCCACGTGTAGTCACCTTTTGTGATTCCAGTCAGCACACTGGGAGTATTCCCCTACCTACTATCTGCTCTGTGCCAGAATGCAGGTGTGCTATGACATTTGAAAGTTCTCACCTTTCAATCTCAAATTCAAACAGACTAACTCTCCTTGGTTTTTAAAAGCTACTTTGTTAATTCTTTGGGCTTTCAAGCCACATAATACTCCTAGGAACTGGAAAAGGAAAACAGATTCTTTCTTGACATGAACTTTGGGTTAAGCTCAGCCATTCTGCCATCCCTGGGGCTCTAAAGAGGTAGGAATGTGGTGACAGAATAGCAGAGTGCTGGATTCCTCCATGGCTCATGCCTATGTGGCCTAATCAGTATTTCTTGAACATACTTTATGATTTTCCAGCATCACATGCTGTCTTCTCTTTTAGAAATGTGCTCCTTTTCTACTTCCATTGAAATCTCTTTAAGATTAAGATGACAGCTCCTTCATGAGGCCTTTCCTGAGCTCCCCAACAGCTGTGTGTTCTTCTCTGAACTTTCAAGGTGCTAACATTTAGTGGAGCCACAGGGACTAGAACTTGTGCGGAGACCAGAGCTCTCACTTGGGCTCTTTCCTCTAATCCCTTCTAAAGGTTGTGGCCAGTGGCTGATCAAGGAGAACGGGACACATCTCCAGTTAGCCAACAAAGAAACAAAACCCAAACAAGAATGACAGTCTATAATGATAAGCATTGGTGAGTTATCCTTATCTGTGCCTTGTTAGTGATTACTTCAGTATTTTTTTTTAAATTCAATGTTTCCCATGTGCCAAGGTTCCTGCTAGACACAAAGGGTACAAAGAATAATAATAGCTAATATTTATATAATGCTTATGATGTACCAGGCCCTGTTCTAAGCACTTTGCAATTATTAGTCAATTAATCCTCACTGCAATACTATGAGGTTGGTACTGTTACTGACCCAGGTCCTTGGACTTTTTAATCAATAGAAATTGATAAGAGGCCAGATGAGAAATTCAAGTAGGGCTTTACTAGGACTCATGCTGCAGCATGAGGAAGCAAAAACAAATGACATGTTCCCTTTCTCCCTCCCTGAGATGGGGGGATGGGGGAGTGGGGGGAGCTACTTTCTTAAATTGGGTGAGGGTGGGGGTGGATCAGTGCATTGGGCAGGAGGTGTAGCTTAGGTGGTCTGCCCATCCCCTTGGTGGTGCTGTGTACAGGGATCATGTGCAGAACCCTGCTTTTGCTCTGGGTTATCTCTGAAGTGGTAGTTGGGTTTCGGTCTTTTTGTATCTTGCTGTTAATACTTTGCCCCAACTGTATATGCACGCAGTTATTTTTAGTTCCTTATAGTTTCTTTGTATTCTGTTGCTTGAGGAGTTGTTTGTCCAGGAGCAAGCACTACAGTAAAGGGTCCTAGATCCCAGCCTATACCAGTACTACTACTGTCTCCATTTGGTTTTCAGAGAAGCAAGGCATTGTGAGGTTAAGCCACTCATGAGGTTACACAAGTTTCATAGGTGACAGAGCTGGGATATGAACCAAGGCCGTATGGCTCAAAGGAAAATAAGACATTGTCCTTTAGCCTTCAAGTATTTACAGTGTGAGGGTTCTGACAAAAGGGGGAATATGATTCTCTTCCATTCATAGAATCCCAGACACATTCCACAGAACTGGATGTAACCAACAACAGATGCAGAATATGTTCTGGGCTGGAACACTGGTGGACAAGGCCATAGCTGAGACCAGCGTTGAGAGCATACACCAGGAAGAGAGGCTGAGCTCTCCATTGACTGATGAAACGTCCTGCAGCGGGCACTATTGGGCATCGTCCTTCAGAAGTGACTAGGAGAATCCACTGTATATAGAGGCTGGTCTTTCCCTGAGGAATTCTCCTTTTATTCTTGTTCATGATCATCAGTGACTCTAACTGCACAATTCCATTTTGTGGTGTGGACTTACTGCCTGTTAAAAATGGTTCTGAGGAGACCTCACCATATAAATAACCATTTGGATCCTTCCTTAGAATTTCCTTCCAAAGCAACAGATCATACAAAGCAGTGAAACTGCTGAACTGAAGCCACGTGGAATCATAGCCAAATGTTAGGATGGCATGGCAGTCTCCACAAGCATTCCTCTGGAGGTTTGGGAATGTTTAGAGTAACCCTCCATCTTCAACACTGTGTTTTTTAGCCAAATGGATTTTCTGAGAAAGAAGAGGTTTAAAGGGCTTCTCTGGAGATAAATGAGCATATAATCGTCTGCTCTAGTGGGAAATGGTTCCAAATCTCTGGCATAAATCTGGGAAGTTGTTGCCTTAGAAACAACTAATGTCGTGTAACTCTCTTCCCTGGACAACCATTTAGGGTCTCTATAATTTGCTTGCTTCTACCCATGGTTTTTAAACCTTTAACCCCAGGTGGGAAATCTGAATCTCTCTCTCCAGTGAGAAAGATAACAAACAACCTTTCTCATTTCCTCAGGCATTAAACACTTGGTGGGGACCTATCCTCTTCATCTTGAGGGGGATTCTGTTAATACAGTGCAGAGGAGATCCATCATGGCAGGACCATTGGAGGTTTGATGACATCTGTCCTGGTTTACTCAGGACCAAGAAGTTTCTTGGGATGAAGGAATTTCAGCGCTAAAGCTGGAATGGCTGTTCACTGTAGTAGGGGCATAGGGAGCTCTCCAAGCAAACGTACCTGTGGCTTCTGGGCTCTGGACAGCTCCGAATTCCTCCCCCAGCATCATCATTGGAGGGCGGCTGAAAGTGTGGTCCCATCTTAACTGTCCAGTGATTGCTATCTCAAAGATCCTCCCACAGCGAAG
This sequence comes from Camelus bactrianus, assembly GCF_048773025.1. Taxonomy (NCBI): domain Eukaryota; kingdom Metazoa; phylum Chordata; class Mammalia; order Artiodactyla; family Camelidae; genus Camelus; species Camelus bactrianus. Next base: position 21,814,331 of record NC_133552.1, read on the forward strand.
TTACATTAGAGACACTGCTAGAAACATTACGCACAGCCAGACTCAGTTCAGCCCATTCAGTTTCACTCAATTTCTCAAGCCTATGTGGAGTTTCTATAAATATGTGACACTGTACTAGAGGTGGGGGGTACAAAGATGAATAAGGCACAGTCCTGCTTCCTAGTGACTCAGTCTAGTGGAAGAGATGTAAGCAAAGAAGCACCTTTCAGTGTGACAGATGCTGTAACAGCAGTAGCAGACAGGGTATAGGAGAGGGACATTATTAACCAACAATGTGAGGTCAAGAAAAGCTTCACAGAGGAGGAGACGCTTCAGTGGAGAGTTGGAGGATGAGTAAGCATTTGCCAGCTGGACAGGAGGGAAGAGTACTTCAGGAAGAGTCAAGAACTTAAAGGAAAACACAAAGACAAGAAGTGATCTGCTGAGTAGAGACTTCACGGTACATTTCGGGAACAGCAGGTATGGTTGGAATGCAGGGTTTGAGGTAGAAAGAATGGTAGGATAGGAGGCTGGAGGCAAGAAGCAAGAGACAGACTGTGAGTGGCGTTGTGCGCAATTATAGTAATCACTGCTGGGTACCTAACCCAACTCCTTCTCCCACTTTGCTGATTTTGTTCAGGTGATCCATTCTCCTCCACAAAGCCAGGGACTTCTTTGAGCCAGTCACAATGGTCTAATTTCTCTGGTTTGGGGGTTAAGATTTGAACTGAGACAAACATCTGGCCATGGATGTGAGGAGCTGTGCGTCTGTTGAGATTCATACAAAAAGAAAAGTCTACATGTGTGGCAGCCCTCTTGTGCCCATGATGACAGCTGGCTTGAAGACAAGCTACCTTGCTGAGGATATTAAACCAGAAGCACGTGAGGTGCCTGGGACTTGGAGTCACTTTCTCTTAGAACATTTTGTTACATGAGATATGAATTTTTCTTCATTGTTCTAGACATTTTGAATTGAGATTTCTGTTCCTGGTGGCTGAAAGCATTTGTTGATATAGTATAACAGACTGAAAAGTTGAGGCTTTTGGTGACAGGAGAAAGGGAGTTATGCTGTCAGGGGTTTTGCTTTGGGGCATTGACTCCTATTTGTTGGTAGCCATATTTTCTGCATTTAAATCCCAGATGCAAGAATTCATTTATTCTTTCATTCATTCAACTACCATTTTTTAAAACTCTGTGCCAAGTACCATTCTCAACGCTGTTGATAAGTGTCAAATAAGATACGTTATGCACTGTTCAGGGATTCACAGTCTCTTGGTGGAGACACTCAAGTAAATCAACTTCACAGCATATTGTATCAAGTGCTTTGGCAGAGTCACACCCAGAGTACTGTAGTAGTACAGTGGGGCTCCTAAATCAGTCTGATAAATCGTAGAGTGCTTATTAAGGAGGCGCTCCTTGGACTGAACCAACTGAAGACCCCCTGAAGCAGTAACTAGTCATCAAGAGAACTCCACCTGGGCCCAGGCACACCCACATCTTTGCCTCTCTTGTTTCTGCTGTGGTCCTTCTGACTTGAACCCATTTCTGGGTGCCAGAGCCCTGTTCTTGTGTTTGCCCTGTCTCAGCTCTGCTGGATATAATTTCTTGTCCTATCTCTTGCATTGGCCAGTTCAGCTAGTCCAACTTGCCTTTTTGTTGGTTCCATAGTTCCAGCCTCCTGACTCCTTTTCTGCACATGTGCTCACGTTGCCTTGAGTTCACAGATTTTGGGTTTTGCCTGCTGCTTCTGGACATACTCTTGCTCAGGAGGCCCCTGGCTTATTTCCAGCCTGTCTGCTTTCTCTCTACCCTTGCCCCTCAAATGGTCTCCATATGTGGGCCCTGGCATTTGCTGCCAGAGCACATGGGTTCAGTGTACCATTAATGACTGTGAACCTCCCCCATGTAATCATTTTGAGACTTCTGTAAAAGGTCAGATTGGTTTAGAAAACTTTAGAGTAGGTAAAAATTTAGGTAGAAAATCATTTCCATTTTCCTTTTTGGCATCATTTTGGGATGGGGGCGGTTGGTCTCAAGACTTTTCAAACATATGGAAAAGCTGTGTATGCACAGCAGTGCAACTTCCCATTTACCACAATTATTTGCATTATGAATGATGCTGCCTAGTGTTGGAAGAATATTAACAACCCATTTAACATTATGTAAAAGGCCTTTCTCTAGAGGGTGAAAAGGAAGGAAGGTTCTCCGGCTCATGCAATTTTCCTGAGAATTGATTAAGTGCATCAGCCCCAGGAGGGTAAGGAATTTGGAAAGGTAGAATGGTTTTTCTAATGGTTCCCTGTAGGTTTAAACAGTGTAATGTTTACCCTCTCAGGTCACTGAGCTTGAAATTCAGTGGGAAGAAGGGGTTTAGGTAAACAGCAGAAATAAGAAATGGCACATGTAACTTTTTAAAAATGAGAGATGTCATGTATTAAGCTTCTCTCAAATATATATACATTTTTAAAGAGAATAATAACTCTATTGAACTTATAAAAACAATAGAGCTCATTATAAGGAAACCAAGCAACCAAAAAAGGTGCACAGAAGAAAGAAAAAAAAGTCTCTCCAAATCCCATCACATAGAAATAACCATCGTTAATAATTGCAAACATAAACCAGGCATCTCATTGGGATGACATTGCTCCTATTTAGAATGCATGGTTTAAGGCCTGCTATGACTCCCATTTCCTGGTTTCATTAAAGACAAGACAGGTTCCTGGTTTCATTAAAGACAAGAAAGGTTATTGGTTTTCACCAATATTTTTTATTATGATTTTTGGTTGTCTGTGGGTTTTGCATTGACAATGGTATCAAATGACCCTGACTATGCTATCTTTGACCAGAGGGTACATTTCTTTTGACTGGAAAAAATTCAAACAACTTGAATATAATTTAAGTGTCAGATGAGAAGGTATAGAGTCAGAGTTGCTCAGAGTTACTAATCTCCATGGTTTATACTAATTGGTTCATCCCCAGGACTCCCATTTTGGGGAGCCATTTGTTTACCACCAAATATTATTGAGTATTCCATCATTATAAGGAATCTTGCAAATCCTAGTAAAAGACATAAATATGTGACACACTTTTTTATTTTCTAAGATTTATAATTTAGTGGTAAAATGAGTCATTCATTCATTTGACTAATCACTTGTGGAGCACCTGGTGTTTGGCACTGTGTCAGATGCTAGAGGTAGAAAGACAATGATAAAGTCTCTTCCCTTAAGGAGTTCACAGGCCAGTGGGGAAGATAAACACATGGACAAATAGTAACTGTATCACGTGCCATGTGCCTCATACGTGTATGTAAACAACAACAACAACAACAACAACAAGAAATAGCATCTGTCAAGTAGTTGATGAGAAATACAATTAGTCCTTGAACATGACTTAGGAAGGAAAGAGCGATCCCATCTTGGGGTCTTCAGGGAGGAGAAATACTTGAACTGGTTCTTCAAGGAATTGCAGCCTTCTGATTGGCAGAGATGGTGAAGATAGTATTCTCAGGGGAGGCATGGCCACAACAAACTGTAGCACAGAGATGGGAAGGAAAGGAAAGAAACTGGGCAGGGCAAGTCACATGGATTGTGGGAACTGAGGGCTCATTTTTGGTCATTGGGAAAGATATGGTAGTTGAAAGGTAAGTTAGGATGAGACCGGTAATGCAAAGATTTGGGTTTTAGCCTTTGTTCACTGGGAAGTGGCTACAGGTTGCAATGAGGGGAGTGACATGATTGAAGCAAGGGTTTTGGTGGATTGGACACTATCCCCAAGCAGGGTGGATTGAAAGAAGAGAAACACAACAGAACTAAGATGTATGCAACACCTGTTAGCTACCAAGCTCTGTAAAGTTATCACACTTCAGTCTGCAGGAATATACCCACAAGGAGGCACTTTTATTTCCATTTTGAGGCTAAGGAGGCTGAGATTCAAAGGTTTTAGGAAACTTGACCATGTTTCCACATCTAGCATGTGAAAGAATCTGGAATTGCTCCTGACTGTCTGACTTTAAGGAACATGGTTTGACCTCCTTTCTCCATCACATGAAGAGGGACTGGCATCATAGAGAGCTCATGATGATTATCATGCTGGCATTGAATGTGCCAAGATACTGAAGACATAAAAATGCACAATCTGTATTTTTTTTCAAACCAGCTCCTAGAGTAATGGAAATAAAAGCAAAAATAAACAAATGGGATCTAGTTAAACTTAAAAGCTTTTGTACAGCTAAGGATACCATCAACAAAACAAAAAGACAAGTTAGAGAATGGAAGAAAATATTTGCAAATGATGCGACTGACAGAGGAGTAATTTCAAAATATACAAACAGCTCATACAGCTTAATATCAAAACAAACAAACAAACAAACAAAAAAAATCAAGCAACCCAATCAAAAAATGCGCAGAAGATCTAAATAGACATTTCTCCAAAGAAGACATCCAGATGGCCAACAAGCCAAATATGAAAAGATGTTCAACATCACTAATTATTTGAGAAATGCAAATCAAAACTACAATAAGGTATCACCTCATATCAGTCAGAGTAGCCATCATTAAAAAGTCCACAAATGATAAATGCTGGAGAGGGTGTGGAGAAAAAGGAACCCTCCCACACTGTTGGTGGGAATGTAAATTGGTGCAGCCATGATAAAGGACAGTATGGAGATTCCACAAAAAACAAAAAACAAAAAACAAAAATAGACTTACCATATGATCCAGCAATCCCACTTCTGGGCATATATCTGGAGGAAATATAATTCAAAAAGACACATGGACCCCAGTGTTCACAGCAGCACTATTTACAATAGCCAAGACATGAAAATAATCAAAATGTCCACCAACAGATGACTGGAAAGAAGATGTACACACACACACACACACACACACACACACACACACACACTCTCACAATGGAATACTACTCAGCTATAAAAAAGAATAAAATAATTCCATTTGCAGCAACATGGATGGACCTGGAGATTGTTATTCTAAGCAAAGTCAGAAAGAGAAAGAAAATACCATATATTTCTTATATGTGGAATCTAAAAAAAAAAAAAAAAAAAAGGGACACAAATGAACTTATCTACAAAACAGAAATAGACTCACAGAAGTAGAGAACAAACTTATGGTTACCAGGGGTTAAAGAGGGTGGGGATAAATTGGGAATTCAATATTTGCACCTCTTGGGGAGTGATGGAAATGTTAGCTATTTTGTTTGTGGTGGTGGTTTCATTGGAGTATACAGCTATCAAAACTCATCAAAATGTTCATCTCAAACACATGTAGTTTACTGTACAGGAACCATACCATAATAAAGGTGTTAAAAAAAAGAATTTGCAGAGAATTCAAGCTGATATTCTTATGATCTAATCTAATAACTTGAAGAGTAGGGATTTGATGTTACTGAACTAAAGACAGATTCATATTCTTTGATAAAAAAAAGAAAAAGCACATTCTTTTCAGAGTGCAGTCTCCACCCAGACTCTTTCAAATTGCAGAGAATTTGATAAGACTTGGAGAAGGGGCTAAATCTTCCTTTAATCCTAAATTGGTCTATTAGACCCTGAACCAGAACAGCTGGAACAAAGATTCTCACACGAATATTTTATCGGTTAAGTTTTATGTTTTATTTCTTCCTACTCAAATAGAGTCTCTCAAGCTCTGACAGGAAGGAAGAAAAGAAAGGCAAGTCATGACCAGGGTAACGAGGATTCTCCTGCTCCAACTTGCTCAGAACACTTCATCCATCCAGTTGGCCCAGACGTCCCATCCTGATGGGTCCCGGCAGAGAACCAAAGGCAGTGGTTTTGGGAGTTGTCTGGTGACGGGGCCTCCTCTGTGCTGCTTGCCAGTGCATACGCATGGGTGGGTGTGCACATACATGTGCTGTCCTGATTGAGCCCTGAGACTTTTTATCTCAGTCTCCTGGGTTTGGCCTCTCTGGTGCCAGGCAAGATTTCCCAATCCTTGTTTAAATAGAAAAATGGTCTGCATAGATGACTATTCACTTAAATGACTTAGAAGTACTTTCAAACAGTTTCAGAAGAAAAGCAGGAGAAAGATGAAGTTTTAACAAATTAGCTTCAGTGTTATTTACAATGGCCAAGACAGGGAAACAACCTGAGTCCACTGGAATGAATGAAGTAGTGATATATCTATATCTATATACATATATGTGTCCATTGGAATGGATAAAGAAATAATGATATATCTATATAGATATGGAATATTATTCAGCCATAAAAAGAAGAAAATCCTGTCATTTATGATACCAAAGATGTACCTTGAGGGCTTTATGCTAAGTAAAGTACATCTGATTTTACTTAGACAAATGACAAATATCATATGTTCTCCCTTATACGCAGAATCTAAAAGCAAACAAACAAACCCCTCAAAAACAGAACTCATAGATACAGAGAACAGACTGGTGGTTATCAGAGGTGGAGGTGGGGATGGGTGAGGGACATGGTGAAGGTGATCAAAAGGTATAGTTATAAGTTACCCAGTTATAAGATAAATTAGTTCTGGGGGTGAAATGTACAGCCCGGTGACTATAGTTGACAATACTGTATTGTATTTTGAACGCTACTAAGAGAGTAGATCTTAAATGTTCTCAACCCAAGGAAAAAAAAATTGTAACCATGTGTGGTGATGCCTGTTAATTAAGCTTATTGTGGTGATTATTTCACAATATATACATACACCAAATCATTATGGTGTACATCTAAAAATAAAAAAAGCTAGCTCCAAGGTATTGTGAATGGATTCTGGAAAGAGAACTTTGATTTGATTTCTTATAAACTTTACCAACCTAGGAAGGAGAGAAGGAAAAGCCCAGGGGGCATTCAGGCTGGTAAATCACGGCACTAGTCCAGGATTTCTTGGCTCCTCTCAGACACAACCCCCATATCACGCCTTCTGAGGCCCTCGGTCACCAGTATCCTCAGGAGTCTTTTCCTCTCCTTATGTATTTCATCTTAGTGCAAAAGAAAAAGCTACAGCAGCAAGGTGCATGTGGTGGGGCTGAAGGCTTCTCCTTCAGGGTACCAGTCTTGGTAGCACCTAGCTTTGCTATAAAAGGACAACCTGTTGAGACGATTGCATCAAATGCTGTTGAACGTCTCCGAATCTTGATGGCGATTAAAATTCAATGTGGATGACGGCTGATGGCTGTTGGTGTCTGAGACAGAATAAGATGGAAGCATGACAAAAACCTAAAACAGCTAGAGGGGTGATGTTTGGCCCAGAACTTGGCATCTTGAGACAGCATCCGGGATGTTGAGTTTGGTTTTGAAAGCCACTTGATGGAAGTGACAGGAACAGATTTGAGCACATTCAGAGGAGAGCAATGAGGACCAGAAAGTGCCTGAAAATCTCGTGGACTGAGGATGCTGCATTCATTTAAAGAAAAGAGCTTGGCATGTGACTCCTGGAGTAAGACTGATTGTAGGCTGTTCCAGACAGATAAAGACAAATGGGTACCAGAAGTGAGTTCTATGGAAGAAATAACTTTTCTAACAATGATGAAATGGGCTGCTGTGAGAAGTAGTGAGCCCGTTAAAATCAGAAACATTCATGTATATGCATCTGATGCCATTCTAAACAAAGATTCTGTGCATTTATGATTTCCTAGTGTCTTGCAGGTGACCTGTTTATATAAGCGTGTGCACAGCTGTCAGCTTATGATTGATGCCTCCTTCCTTTCTTCACAGTCTCTTTTCAACCCAATCTAAGCTGGCTTCTGTCCCCACCACCTCTCTGGAGATGGCCTCTGTCAAGTCGTCAGGACCCCTCAGTCATCAGACTTAATCTTCTCTGCCCCTGAACTTTTTAGAAGCATTTAGCACACACAGTGACAACTCCTGCTCTCTCCTTCTCTTGGCTTCCCTGACCTCATACTGGCTCGTGCACCGAGCTTCATCTAAGTCTCTTTCGACAGTTCTTCCTCTGCTGCTCAATTTCTAAACGTTGAAGTGCCCTAGGGATTTCCTTAGTCTTCCCTTCTCTTCTGATTCTGTATTAACCCTTTGTGGCAGTCTTAAAACACACCTGCAAATTCCTTGACCCTCCTCCCTTCCAGAGGTGGGGTCTGTGTCTCCTGCTGTTGCATCTGGGTTGAACTAGTGATTCATTTGTAATGTAGTGGGAGAGAAGATTCCGAGCACCAGAGTGTAGGTCTGAAAAGGCCGTGAAGCTTCCACGTGGTTCCCCCGGACCATTGGTCTTTGGAAGTGTGAACTGGTGGGACTGAAGAGGTCACACTGGGAGGAAGCCCAGACTTCTAGAGAGCTCATGCCTGGTGCTCTAGCCAACAGCCCAGCTGAGGACCCAGGCATTACGGGGCAGGATGTCACTGTATTACCTTCGTGGGATTCACTTTTGAATAATCTCCACGTCTAATGTCCAGACACCACATGGAAATGGCTTTAGCAGTTCAGCATATTAATAGATTGGATTAACTATATTCGACCCTTTCCAGCCTTGCCTCATTCACACTACAGCTTCAGTAATATCAATCTCTAGTAATAGAATTACCAGGGATCTTTCTAATACACAATTTCCATGATTAAGTTTATAACAATAGCAAACAGCTGTATGATACTCACCATGTTTAAACTCATTTAAACATCACAACGCTCCCATCCTACAGATGAGCAAAGTAAGGTACGTAAAGGCTAAGTTGCCCAAGGTTACACAGGTGGTAAGTGGCAAGGCTGGAATCTGACCTCATGGCCTAACTTTAGAGTCCTTGCTCTGAACTAGTACATTCTCCTGCCACTCAGAGTGTAGCAACTTCTGCAAAACCCATCACTACTCCACAGAGGAATGGGCCGGTTACGAGATTCATGCAGCCCTCACAGGTATTTCTTTCAAAGGTGTGCAGAACTTGCAGCCTCTTGATTTGTTTCCTGTCTTCATTAACTGTCTTTCTACCATTTTAGTGACTGCATTTCAACTATCTGGGACAGAGAGAGGAGAAATGTTGAGGTGGAAGGAGAGACATTCTCCAAAGTGCTCTTTGAAGCCACTGTGTTACCCAAGGAACAGAGTATGTCTCTAAATATCTCTCAGCTCTGCCCCGGCCTACAGTCGTGGGAAGGCTTTCAGGAGCTTCTCTGGCTTTTTTGGCAGGAAGAGAACGACTATTAGCAAGGGAAGAAATTCTCCCTTGCTCCAAAGATGCTATCGAGTCAACGGTACTTCCCGTGCTACCCCAGCCACCGCTCTCCTTGGCTGTCACCGTACAGGCTCTTACCATCTGACTGTTCAGTTCTCCGTCCACGAGGAGCTGCACCTAGCCCGATGCTTCCACTACCCCAGCTTGCCCCCACTGCAGACTTCTCTCCAGGCACATTTTGAGATTTAGCCTTAATTTTCCAGCAGAGAAATTTCTCCTGCCCAGAGGATGATGATCAAATGGTAGACAGTAGAGGTAGCATCTGTAGCCAAGTACTGAGCTGGAATAAATGCCACCCGGCTTCCCAGTCTTTCTCCTCCGAGAAAGAATAACAAGATCTTAAAAGTCAGGAAGAAACAAGTGGCCAAATAAAAATAATTGATTGAGAAATATTCAGGGTCCCTCTGGGAGGACCATCACGGATGTCGTCTCTGCCGGGAGCAGAGACACGGAGGACCTGCGCACCGCCACCGTTTCCTTTGGTTCGCCCTCCCTCTGGGTAGGAAGAATGCTATTTCTTTGGCTTTGTGTTGTTTAAGCTGAACATTCACCTGAACAAATAGCAGATGTTGATGAATATTAATTTGTGCTTAGATTAATGCTTCGAAGTGTCAATTTAATTTCTGTTTTCCTATTCAGCCTCTGATTGTAATGAGCTACTTCAGGATGTGGGGCGCAGCCACCTGGCTCTGGGCCGGGGCCGGGGGTCTCCGGGGAGCAGAGCTGGGTCCTTGGGCTTTTATCTCTCTGCCATGGGACAATTCCAGTGGAGCCCAGGTGGCCCCTGAAAGTCACCCAGCTGTGCGCGGGCCCTTTCTCTCCAGGAGAGAAAGGCACACACACATCAGACGACCTTCAGGAGAGGCCAGGAGCCGAGCCAGCGCACAGGCTGGGCTCCAGGCTCTGAGCGGGACAGGGTGCTGCGTGACCCCTTCACGGTCTGCTTTTACTTTACCTGAGTCCGTTTCTGGAGCTGACTTCTCAGATTCCCCAGAAATTTAATTCTAACTTGTATCCTTCTAGGTCCACAAGGTGAGGGGGAAGTGAGTCTCCTCTTGGAGTTGGGGCTGGACATGGAATTGCATATCGGGGTGTGGATCCCAGCCCTGGATCTCTCATGGGCTCAGGCATATTTCTGGGCCTCTCTGAGCCTCCTCTCCTCACGTGTAAACAGAGCCTTTGAGAAGAGTGAACAAGCTGCCTGTACTCCAGGCTTAGCGTGGCACCAGCCAGCACACAATAGATGACACCGCTTCCTCTCCTTTCCTGATTCTGAACCCATTCTCAGATCATGTAAAAATTAAATTTCCTCATTGCATTTTCAAATACCTCTCTGTTAGAAATGTTCCTCTGTGTTGCCTGATTTCCTAATTTGCTGTGTGTCTGATTAGTAACTGGGTTCGTAAACGTGACAAATGTTCCTCTTTTGAGTTTTCTGACAGAGTCACGTGAATGCTATGATTTTTTTTTTTAACGGATGCAACTGGCACCAGATTCCCTGTTTGTCTTGTTCCTCTTGGACCTATGTTGCTGTTTCGCGGTGGGCTGGACAAATAGAATGGTTTTTTCCCTCATAGAAAATCACCTCGTGCAGCCCAGCCTCTGCCTGCCTGTCACGTGTGCTACAATTTCACTTTCTTGCTCCTCTCCTGCTCCCTTCCCTCCTCCCCTCCGCTCTTTCCCTCCTCCCCTCTCGTCAGCCCCCCACAGCCACTTAGGCTGTTGGCACTTTACTGAGTGCTGTCAGGAGACTCCCGGCAGAGCCAACATGTAGGACTACAAGGCTCTGTTGTCCTGTTGCTGAAACTCTCAGTGGCAGGTTTCTGCACACTCCGTGGGTTTCCATTTCCTTTTTTTCTTATATTGAAGTATAATCGATTTACAACATTGTGTGATTTCTGGTGTACAGCATAGTGATTCAGTTATACATATATATATTCCTTTTCACATTCTTTTTCATTATATAATTATATTCAGTACTGTGCTATACAGTAGCACCTGCTGTTTATCTATTTTACATACAGAAGTAAAGAATATGTGGTATGTATTTTCATATATATATATACACACACACATATATATATGCGTGCCCACACACACACACACACACACACAATGGAATTCTACTCAGCCATAGAAAAGAATAAAATAATGCCATTTGCGGCAACATGTATGGACCTGGAGATCATCATACTAAGTGAAATAAGTCAGAAAGAGAAAGGAAAATACCCTATGATATCACTTATTTGTGGAATCTAAAAAGAGAACACAAATGAACTTATTCCCATCTCCCTCTTGATTTCTTTCTGAACTTAGATGTTATATTCCTTTCCTAGGGCTGCTTACCAAAGTTCCAAAAGCTGAGTGGCTCATAATATCAGAAATCTCTTGTTTCACAGTTCTGGAAGCCACATGTCCCAAATCAAGGTGTTGCCAGGGCCGTGCTTCCACCCAAGTCTGTAGAAGAGAATCCGCCCCAGCCTCTTGCAGCCAGTGGCGGTGGTTGTCGACTCTTGTGACCCTTGGCTTGTGTAATTCCAACCTCTGCTTCTGCCATCATGTGGCCTTCTCCCTGTGTATTTAAATCATCTTCCTTCTGAGCATGTCTGTGTCCAAATTTCCCCTCTTTATAAGGATATCATTCATATTGGATTAGGTCCCACCCTAATGACCTTATCTTGAATTGATTACATCTATAAAGACCCCATTTCCAAATAAGGTCACCTTCTGAGTTAGGGTTAGGACTTCCTGTATTTTTTTGGTGGGAGGGGTTAAAACAATCCAGCCTATCACATACATAAATTACTTCTTATATTTTCCTCCTTGGGGCTCGAGTCAATCCTTTTGATTTTTTTATCTCCATTTCAACCAAAACAACAAAGCCCATCACAGTCTGGCCTTTATTCATTTGTTCATTCATAAAAGTATCTATTTAGCACTTACCATGTACCTGACCTAGAACTTTCATATCTATCATCTTGTTGAATTTTCAAACATCCTAGAAAGATCAGTAACATTATTTTCATTTTACAAAAACAGAAAACGAAACCCAAATGAATTAAGTCCCTTGCCCATCTTCTCGCAGGAAGTGTCAGAGCTCAGCGTTTGAGCTGAGGGCTTCTGACTTCGAGTTTACTGCATCAGGTCAAAACTGCATTGACTCAGGGACAGCTTTACTTTCTATTCAGCTGGATCTCTCTACCCTTGACGCTAAGAAATCACACTGCCTTTGATCTCTTCTCTCCTTCAACAGTCTCCAGTCATTCCCTGTCTTTGTCTATTTCAATGACTTTGGCCTCTGCGCTTACAGACCAGCAATATTGGCTCCTAGTGGCGAATTTCTCACTTGCCTTTCTGTTCTGTTTCCTTTCAAGGATTTATCTCTTCCCTGCCCTTCTCCTTTCTGTCTCACTCTCTTTGTTCTCTTATTTCTTTAAACACTGCAGCATCCGACACCTGCCGGCATCCATCCACACCTAAATTTAGCAGGCAGTCTCTAGCCTTTACGTTTATAGGTTCTGGACATCAACACAGTTCTTTACCACTTCTTGACACTCCTCTGTTTTTTTTTTTTCAAAGCAACACTCATAGCTTCTGATGTATTTTAAACAGCCTGAGGACGTCACTTCGTACTGGAACACAGCCCGTTTCTCTACCTCTGCTGATTCTTCCAGACACGACATTGGTCCCCTGGGGGACAGTGTGTGTTCTGTCCCCAGCACGGAGAGGTGGCCTCCTGCTAATGTTATTGTGTGGTGCTTTTTCAACAAAATTTAAGGTGTGTAGACGTCTGGCTGCTCTCTGATGAGCTCAGTGCCCTCCCTGGGGGAGCTACGTGAACTTATATGGAAGAGTGCTGGGCTGATAGGTTTGCTTATTAGAATGGCTACCTCAAACTACACTAGGAAGATATAATCTAGCCTTAAAAAACAAAACAAAACAAAACAAAAAAAAACCCTGCAGAAAAAGGGACTGAGTTACTCCCTTGATAAAATTAAAAACTTCCCCCCATTTCAGGGCCCATTTTCTTCTGTCTGAATTATACCTACTCATTTCTGGAGTGATCTAATTGTGTTGATAACTTTTTAGGGACTGTTTATATGCTGGAAGATGTTAAACTGAATTCCCTCATCTTGGTACTCTTCCCACGCTCCAGATCTATATTTTCAGCTCTCTGCTACCCACCTGGCACCTCATACTTAAGTGTGCCCCATCCCTTCCTCTTGTGGTCTGAATTTTGATGTCAACTGGAGTGAAGTCCTCCACCTCCCTCATCCCTGGCTCTGTACCAATCAGTGTGTCTGTCTTCTGTTGACTTTTGTCCCCAGCATTTCTCACTGAGCTGGAGCCCCCTTTAGCCCACCTTTCCCTCCAGTGTCTCTGTCTTCCAATCCAAATAGATCCTTTCGAAAGAGTGAAGTTGACCATGGGGGTGTCTTGTTTTGAAATTGTTGCTGGCTTCGCACTGCCTAGGATAAACCTCTAAACTATGTAGGTTGATATTCTAAGCCTTCACAAATCTGACTACGACCTGCTTCTCATCCCTCAAGCTGTCTCTCAGCAGTCTCCCCACCCCAAGCGTGCCAAACTTCTGCATAATGGGGCTTCTCATCATGTCTTGGAGACAACACACCCTCTCCTGCCTTGGTACTTCTGCACGTGCTGTTTCCCTTGCTTGGGGTGCCCTTTCTTTCCTTCTTTACCAAACAAATTCCTTCTCACCTTAGTGAAGCCGAGAGTAATTCCCCAGGCCGAGTTGGTGGCTCTCCCTCCTCCTGCCCCGTGTACTTTGTTCATGGTTGTACAGCACGGCTCTGAGCTTTATGACAATCTGTGTGTCCTCATTTGTCTCCTCCATCAGACTGTGAACTCCCTAGCAGTTAGGACAGGGCTGGGTATCCCACGGGAAAGCCACAGATGTTTTTGAATGATGGAGAGCTTCATAACATGTAACTCAACCCTATGTCTTTTTTTAATCTTTCCCGTCTTTCTTACTTTCTTTGTCTCCATAGAGAAGGATCTGATGGTTTATCAAAATCCGCATTATGTAAGCCATAAATATATATATATATAAATAAATATTTATAAATAAATAAATAAATTATATATACACACACACAAATAAGCTGAGGTTAAAAAAAAGTCACCTTTGGGATTAAGTCAAGGATGGGGTCAGGACATTGTCCACCTGCCTGAGGCAATACAGGTACTTCGGGCTTCAGGACTTGTTCTGAGCTTGCCAGCAGCCCAAAGAAAGACTACAAGATCTCTTTACACCGTTATTAGTGCCCATATAATGAAACCTTTCTCTGAGAAAGAACAGTAACTCTAAGTCTCAAGACCCAAGATAAATTTCTCACAAGGGCACCATGCAGCTGGAGAATACTACCATCCTCTCCCCTCGGATAAAATAGCCTGCATGCAGCAGGATGATTCCTGGCTGAGCTCTGGGAGAGGAGGTAATATTTGCCCAGTGTCCACATTAGTGAGTTTTAATTAGGAAAATGCGAGTCTGTTTCCTCTTGGTCTGTGTCTGATGAACAGGGGCAGGAAAGGGTGGAGAGGGTAATGCCCCCATCCCAGAGTCCAGGCAGTTTCTCTCATTCATTCATCCATCCATCCTTTCATTCATCAGGCAATAACTCTTAATTGAATGTCTATTGTATATAAAGCCTTGTGGGAGATTTCTCCTCCACCCCCTACTGTGCAATCTCTCCCATCCTGTTTGGCTGGAAGGTATATTATCAATCAGAGGCCAGAGGATGCATCTGCCTAAATCGCTTTGTACAAGATTCTGCACTTGAGCTGGAGGTTTCTCTGTGGCAGTTAATGGTTATCCTAGGAAGGAACAAAAAGGGCTCCTGGACAGGCTTCTTTTTAAGCACCCAGGGAACATTTTCTGGCTCTGGAAAGATTGCTTTCACAGAGCAATTTTAGCCATTATCAGCTGCGAATAAAACCTACTTTAGGAAATGAAATTAGCCCGGCTCCCCTCCCAGATTCATTTTTCCTCTGTTCGCATGGTGAAACCCATCTCTATTTAGCAGGCCATGTAACCTCCCCTACCTCATCGTTCAAATCATTTAGTAGAATAAAAAGGCTTTAAAAAAAGTAGGATGCAAATATAAACACAAGTGCAATTAAGATCTCAACTCCATTACATTAATATAACTACTTTGCGTGGAGTTCATTACGATGCGCATCAGGGTTTTAATGTTTTCTCCAGCTTTGTACCATCCTTAGTTAGAAGGAAACAACGTGCTAGAGGAAACAATTGCCTCTCGGGCTGGAAAATAGTTTGAATAGGATTCCATTGTGATTAATTAAGCTCACACACGATAAAGTAGAAAGAACCAAACAGTTGTTCTTCAAGTTGACAGCATAGTTGGTGAACAAAAAAGATTTATAACACTAAATTTAAATTTTCCTGATGTAATAATATATTATGGAAAGTACTCATGTTTTCTTTTTCTTTTTTGCTGGAGACATAGTGAGCCCTTATGTTTATTTTTTTTTCCCTATGCAAAGAATAGAGGCACAAACAAGAATGAGGGAAATAGGAGAAAAGAAGACTTAATGAGCAAGATAAGCCTTTATTTTCTCTCCATTACCCTCAAATTATTTTCCACAAACATTTTATCTGACAGTTCTTCTTGGGAGTCAGCTCTAAACGTGTGCTGCCTTCGTGAGGAGGCAAGATTCTGCACTTGAGCTGGAGGCTTCTCTGTGGCTGAACGTCTTTCTCCCTGGATAACCGCCCTCCTTCCTGAAAATCATTCTCCAAATTGAAAAGCATCTTGCCTCTCCTTTCAGTACATCTGCTGGCCTAACCAGGCTCTCCTCCACTCAGCAGGTCCTTCAGGAAATAACCATTGTCAGCCCTTAGACTATGAGGCAAGCCACATCAGTTACGTTAGAAACCTGCAGTATGTCTGAAAAAGAGAATAATCAGCTCCACTTAGAAAACATTGTTGCCACTAGACTTTCCTTCTCTCCCTTTCTCTAGTTTGTCTTCCCTGGTCCTTTTGTCTCCTCATCTCTTTCTTTGAATCTGTGTCTCTCTGTGGATCTGTCCATCCCTCCTCCGGTGGTCCTTCCCGTTTCCTCTCCCTCACATCCGCTCCTCCTGGCCTTCCTCTCTGCGGGCTCCCTCTCCCCTCCACCCTCCCCTCCTCTTAGATTCTGAGTTGCAATCAAGATCCTTGAAGTCAAATGAGGAGTGATGGCGCATGTCTCTGGAAAGTGTCTTCTATTAACCGGCAAGGCTCAGGAACTGTGATGAATGAGTAACGGCAGCTCCCCAGGGTCAGCCTGGGCTACTTGAGCAGTGCATCTGAAGACTTTTCATCATTGAGAAATGCACTGATTTCTTGTCTGCTGGAAAGGGGCTTCCCAGGCTGCAGCAGGACGTGGGTGATGCTCACAGAGTTACCTCTTGGCACCACCCTTGGTCCCCGCGGACCCGGTGGAGACCGCGGTGAGCCCTGCCAGCTGACCTGGCTGGAGAGGAAGAGGAGCCTCAGGAGGATGCGGATGCAACTTGAACTTTCCTTTGTCTTGAGGAGGCACCAACGGCATGTTTCCCCTTTAACCCTTCCTACACTTGGGAAGAAAGCTGACTTCCAGGAGACCGACAGCTTTCCGATAGAGAATCTAATGGGCTAAGACACCAATGATCACCCTCATTTGCTCAGGATGCATAGGCTTGAGAGGCAGAATTACTAAATCATTCTGTAAATCCAAAGAGATGAAACATGAGCGAAACCTTATTGATTTGGCAACCTTGACGTTCCCCGTTCTGAGCTCGTGATAACATCCAGAACAAACGAATAGCAAACGCCCACGGACCAAGTACTGCATCCTGATTTCTGATTCTTTCTCCCTCTGCAACCTCACAGACCTTGTTTTACAGACCTTGCAAGACA
This sequence comes from Camelus bactrianus, assembly GCF_048773025.1. Lineage (NCBI taxonomy): Eukaryota > Metazoa > Chordata > Mammalia > Artiodactyla > Camelidae > Camelus > Camelus bactrianus. Next base: position 21,831,412 of record NC_133552.1, read on the forward strand.
GTTCAACTAATTGATTTTTTTAAAAAATAAAACCTAAACCCAGGTTTCAGCCTTCCCCCTTTACAAAGACTAGAGAAAAGGAGTTAAAAATACCTTTAAAGTCAGGCTATTAGTAGATTTATTATTCCTTAAGAATTTATTTACTTTTTATTGTTTTTCAGCCCTTAGTGCCGCCTGTAAGACTAGAAAAAAAAAAAAAACCACCAAGAATCGGAGTACCTCTGGTTGGTTCAGTTAAAAATATATTAACTATTATTCATCAAGTACTGGAATCCTGGGGTGAGTAGGATGTGATTCTTGCCCTCAGAAAGCTTACAGTCTTCAGAGACTTCCTGGGGATTTTATAAGGAAAATGCTGGAAAAAAAGTCACTTCTCTTCCCTGCTAATTACATCCCAACTCTGACCTTCACCCTGATGTAAGGACTTCCTAAGCAGGGTGGCCAAGTACACACTGGAATCCTTCCTTAAAGAGGGGAGGGTATAGCTCAAGTGGCAGAGTGCATGCTTAGCATGCATGAGGGCCATGGGTTCAATCCCCAGTACCTCCTATAAAAATAAGTAAGATAATTACCTCCACCTCCCCAAAATAAAATAATTAATTAGTATAATAAGTAAATAGGATCCTTCCTTAGCTTAGATTAGTCAGTTTTTTCCTGCTTCTTTTGGGATCTCCTTGGGAGAGCAGCAACGTCTCTGTACTCGTGTATGACTTTGCATATGCTTTTATTTCCAAAGTGTGAGTAAAGGATGTTTGCTGAATGAATGAATGGGGGCTTGGATTGTTTTTTGATTATTGTTATCAATCTGTCTTTTACTTTGGGCTCTATGAGCTTTTCCATGGAGGGAAGGCCATGCCTCTCTCATCTTTGTATTCCCAAACCATATGTGCTCTCAAAACTTCTTTAAATTACATTCAATTTCATGCTGTTTTCTTTTTTTTTCCTTGTCTTTATTCCAGATACACTGGACGTAAGGTCGTTGTGAGGTCATATGAAGTGTGGATCCCAGTGGATCTGAGTAGCTTGAAAAAGAAGTGGTTTGGAGGGTGGGAGGTGGCAGCCTGAACACATCCCTGAACAAATGTGGCAACGTGTTTCTGGTCTGGATGTTCTGCACTGAAGCATTTCTACAGAGGCCACTACTTAGCATCAGTTGACTAAGCAATTTCTTCTCTTCTCCTGCCAGGGAAGAGAAGGTGTTGGCTTCCCCTAAACCTTCAGAGCACGCCCCCCTCCTGGGTGCAGAGCTCCACCTATGCCCTGTAGTCACTTGTTCCCTGGCTCCGTGAAGCCCCTTCAGACCTCTCCTCCCTTCTGTCTACTCTGAATCTCCCTTCACACGACTTCCTCATGGTTCCCACCTCTTTAGGCTTCTCCCTTTGTTTTACTGTTCTCTTCTTGCCTGGCTTAGATGTGGTAGCCTGATTCTTGGAATATCTGCTTTTTGACTGACCTGAAAATTCTCAGGACTTCTATGAACAACTCATATCTTTTTTTTTTCTTGACATCTCACCCTGCCCTCATCTCTGGTCCATGGGACGCAGCAGTCCAGACCCCTTGACCTTGTGCTCTATCCAGGGAGAAGGACGCTAGTTCCCCAGGACAGGGTTTTGTTCAGACTGGTTTCAGCTTTCTGAGTGATAGGGGGAGATTGGGGGTGAATATAAGACAAGCATCTCTCTTCCTCACTCAGAGGGCACTCAGCTGGCCCGACCGTCATCTAGTTGCTTAGGGCTAAGAGATCTGTGGGTTCTATTTGCACCTCTGCTCAAGACAGCCAGAAAGATCATGCTGACTCCCAAAAGGAGCTGGGGAGTCCATCGAGAACCTTCTTGGGAAACTAGTGAGAATGCTAGCCTCATTAAAAAGCTTTAGAACAGGACAGATCTAAAGAGATGCATATGACACTGGCTTGTTAAAGTTATTCCCTCCACCCTCAGACCTTTAACCCAAGAGAATGGACAGTCCCCAGGGCAAAGATAGGGGGAATTAAGGCTCTCGGGGCCTGGCTATGCCTTTTCATTTTTTCAGGTTGCGGCTTAGACTTTGGGAAGCCAACCTTGATATCTGAAGGCTGAGTTATGTGTCCCTCCTAAGTGCCCCCTTAGCACACAATGCCATCCTTTCTGACAGCACCCTGCCCACTGCAAAGCTCTTGTCTGTGGCACCGTAGGAGCACTGAGTGCAGGGCTCACAGAGACATTCCAGGCACTGAGAAAGGACGTGCAGGGTAAGCAGAGAAGGTAACCTGTTCCTAGGGTGCATCATTCATCTGTAAAATACCCCGCCACCCCCAATGGCTCCCAGGTTACTCTTGCCCAGAATGTGACTTGTGAGTGTTGACTTTAGGATTTAATTTTCTTCTGCCAAATTCTTTGGCAAACTCTGTGACTGAGCACAGTGCCTTCTGTTCTCCTCTTGGATTTATGAGGAGTGCCTATGCTAACTCCTGGCAAAGTCCTCAGTGAGGGTCAGTTTCCTTCTCATTACTTGCAAACAACCCTGAAGACGTGGCCTTTTATGCCGTCCAACTGGAATTAGAGAACAGTTTGGAGAAATTTGTGGTGAAGTTGGTTGTATCAGGAGAGAACACAGAGGGAATTCAATGAATGAATACTTGAAAATCACACGACACTGGAGAAAGGCTTGTTAAATAAATATTACTGCTGCTCTTACTATTAGAGACCAAGACATTATGCAGACCAGAACATTATTCCCTAAACCACTGAATTTCTGATAATGTCAAGAAAAAAAATCTACTTTACATTTTGGAAGCCCCCCAAATAAAACACAGACTGGCTCTTGGCTCCAGGCTTATTCTATTTAACACCTTTCAATAGGGCAACATCTGGATGTTATCATGGCTTGGCAAGAGGAGATGTCGAAATTACAAATTCTGAAAACGCTGTGCATTAGGCTCTCTTGTCTTTGCCTGTAATTGCCTTAAAGATATAAAAGAGCCTGATTGTAATAACTCCCCTAGTGTAACGATTCTTCATTTCTATTCTGCAAGAGAAGATAGCAGGAAGTGGTGTCACTCGAAGGATATGAGTAAGGAGAGGGGGGAGCTCATCCTCAAATATGTGTGCCCTGCATCTCAAATAAGTACCGAACAAGAGTGTGAAAGGATTACCAGTAATCGAATATATATATATATCCCTTAACCTATTAACTGGAATAATTGTCGCACTAAGATAAGAAGCCCCCAACTATTTCAGGCGAGGTGGCCCCAAGTCAGCAAGCATTTATTATTTATTTCCTGAAGTCCTGTTCCCCAGTGATAGGGATGGAAATTTGTCAAGCAAGTGAAATGGCTGTTTCAGTTTTAATCTGGATCCTTTTCCCTGACCGATAAATCTGAAGAGTGCAGTTAAGGATGTGATGAACTGGGCTTCTGGCGATGGCGGTGGGTAAGGGGGAAAGATACAGCAGCCTGGGACTACGGTGATCGCCATGTGACCACCGGCCTTTCAGAGTGGAACAGGTAGAGCCGGCCACTTCTGGGACTTCAGCAAGAAGAAAGTTTGTCTCAAACGTGCCTGGAATTATTTCAGTGAACTTTCTCACTTCAGGGAATGTGTTGAAGGCCTTTGGGCTGAGCTGAAATGATGGGGAAAACTGCGTACTCTTCTGGGTGGTTTTGTTTCCCTCTGGGTACCATGATGCTTTGTGGGCAGTCACATGAGTGCTTCTGTGTTGTGGTCCAATCAGTCCAGCAGTAAACAAGGGCAAGTAGGATTTGTCTGAGTAACCCCTGGTATCTGTGGCCAAATGCCATGTCCACCAACAACCAAGGCAAGTATCAGTTTAATCGTCTTGGGTCATCCCGTGATCTGCGGAATCAGCCAACTGTATGATTATAGATCCCACATAGACTTTTGTTTTGGACCCAAAGATAATTTAATGTTATATACGGTGGGACGTCACTGCAGGTTTTGAGCAGCAGTTGATATGATCGGATTTATACTTAGAACAGAAGTGGTGGACCCGCCAGGAGACTGAACCCTACAATAGTAATTTGAGCAGGGAAAAATAAATGCTGCATACAAACTACTAGCTAGTTAAAGGTTATTACCATCAAGAAGTCTAAAGAGAATGCTTACAAATACAGGAATAAGATGTAGGAAACAGTCATCAGTAATGGAGCGGAGAGAGAGCATTTAAGGAGCAAAGTTGGGAGACGGTCCCTTCCAATTCACTGATGAAACATTCCAAGGATGCGATTCAACAGTGTGGTCCAGTAGATGGCAGAGTAGTTCACCGAGGTGATGCACGCCGGGCTGGTGAGCAGGAAGCCACCTGCTGGAGTGTGGAAGGAACTCGTAAGAGGGTTTGTGTCACTGTGTCTCCTGTGCACGACTGACAAGGGAGCTGTGTATTGGTGAGAAATTATGCTCAACGCTTTGTAAGAAGAAAAGCCCTGGAACCGGGAAAAGAAGCCCTTTCCTCTTGTGGTCTCCCTCTAGCGCCCTCTACTGACAAGACCTGGTGCTGCAGGCCCTCACAAGAGAAATGTGTATTGGATTCAGCTCCAGCGTCTACAAGCCGGACAAACAAGGGTATGTTTAGGGCTTAGAGACAATAAGTGGATAATTGGAATAGACAGTGAAGAAAAGATTAGCTTGAAGAGGAGAGTCTGGAGGCTGGAGTGGATGGGGTGGGAGGTTAGGTAAGTTGAGATTCCTAGGAGGGTGCACTGACCTTGGTCCTGAAACTTGGCTGAGAGAATGGGGATCCGGGGAGGGGGCATTAGAGTGGTACTGATGAGGTGGGATAGATAGGACCTCCTTACGGATGAGATGGATATGCAGGAGAGGGAAGCATCAGGGACCCCCCCCCCCCCAGGTTTAGTGGACTTCATAGCTGGGAGAAAGAACAGCTTTGGGCTTGACGGGAAGATAATGAATTCTGTTAGGAATGTTAATTTATGGTAGCTGTAGAATAAATGAGAAGATTCAGAAGTTCCCGGAAAAAGCACAGTGGATTCAAATGTATGGCGGGGATATGGATTTCCACAACTGCTACAAAATTCACACGTGAAGAGAAAAGGAATGAAAAATAAATTTTCAACTTAAGAAGAATTTAAGTAAAAATTCTCTTTCAGAAAAAAACTTTCTTCAAATTCATAAAAATCCTACAAATTTCAATTAAAGCTTGGAGCTGTATTACTTTTTCTTCAAAACATCCTAAAGCTTTAATTTAGACTAAGGGTCAGCATTTAAGTCGTGTGTGTGTGTGTGTGTGTGTGTGTGTGTGTGTGTGTGTGTGTGTCTGTATGTCTTTGTTGCTTTGCATAGAAAGAAACTTTTTATATGTATATAATTCTCAAATGAGTGAAGTTTCTATATTAAGTATCTAGGAAATGTAATATTTTACTATAATGATTTATTGCAGGTCAAAAGTTGGTTAGACAAACATATATAAACTCAAAGGTGAAGATAAAAAAATTATAATCCTCCCCTAGCATTTATTTCTTGTGCCAAACATCATGGCCCTTGGTTGCAGTTTGCATTTTGTGTCTAATTATTTTCTGTGTATAAGTCCTGCTTCATCTTCTAAGTTCCTAGAAGGCAGGGAAGAGTCCACATGTAATTTATTCTTCACCTTTTAATAATAGGTTCTCAATAATGACTTCATTTTTATTGTTCAACGAATGCTTATTAAGAAGCATCACTCTGACCCTAGACAAGCCTACGTGATCCTTGGAGCCAATATGAAAAACACATTTTTTTTTTCCTTGAGGAGTTTATATTTTAAAGGGAGAAAAACACAGAAAGAGTCCATTTTGATTAAAAAACAACAACAACAACATGGTTAGGTGCTTAAAGTAATAATTCTTTTTCTAGGCAGACCCTTCAATTTTGAATGAAACTTTGCACTAATGAGCCAGGAAGTATCATCTCTTCTTCATACTAAAATTTGTGAGCTGATAGGTAGGGGACGCCGTGTGGGCTGATCAGAACTCCAGTAGTGTTTGTGTGCCAAAATCAAATGTTCACATATTACATGGAATTATATTGGAGGGAACATCAGAACAGTCTAAAGCTTTATAAAGTTGACAAGGACGTTGGGAAGATTAACAAGTTAATATTTCACAAAATGCTTTGAAGACAGAAAGAGCCAATATAAGTGCTAATTATTATTATTAGCCCTACGACCTTTTTCGTTTTCCCTTTGCTGTTAGATCTATCATAAAACTTCTTAACTTCAAGGGAAATCATTTTCCTTTAGATGAGCATTTTTTTAATGAAGTCAAATACACATTTATGAAAATACCATTTCTTCCATTCTTTTGTCCTCTCAAGAGGGCAGAGATTGTGTCATTTATCTATTTTGTAAGGTGCCTAGCAGTGCAATGCACATTTTGTCACTCTATAAGTGGATTGGCAGTGGCTGGTTTACCTTTAAGAGAAGCAAAATGTATGTTTAGAATCCTCGCTGTGACTACAAACTAGTAAGTTAAAAAAAAAAAAAGTCAGAATTTAAGTAACTAAAGAGATTTGCATTTTAAAGTGATCACCAAGGGAAACTGTAGAGTCTACTCTACCAGAGATGCTGACATTACTCCAAATATTTTGGATCTCTTCATTTGGAATTGCTTTCAGAAGCACTTTTACAAACCATGTTAAAAGCTAGTGTCATTACTTCATGTCACATCTTATGTATGAAAAGAGCATGAGAGATCAAAAAGTGGAAAACAGACCCAAAGGGACCTCTCTGTATTGCTGTGTGTAAGGCTCAGAGAGTTAATGAGTTAGAAACCCATTATAATAATATGAAGCAAATCATCCCAATGCTTTACCCACTGGTATAAGCCTGAGAAAATTTCAAACACAAATACCGAAAGGCTTAGAGCATTTTAAAATTTAGATTTTCTGTTAAACTTGGTTGCTTGGGATAAAAATCAAAACCATGCTTAAAAGACATTCACTGAATGCAAATCAAAACTACAATGGGCCCTCATTAAAAAGTCCACGATAAATGCTGGGAAGGGGGTGGAGAAAAGGGAACCCTCCTACACTGTTGGTAGGAATGTAAATTAGTGCAGCCACTATGGAAAATAGTATGGAGATTCCTTAAAAAACTAAAAATAAACTTACCATACTATCCAGCAATCCCACTCTTGGGCATATATCTGGAGGGAACTTTAATTCGAAAAGACACATGCACCCCAATGTTCACAGCGGCACTATTTACAATAGCCAAGGCATGGAAGCAACTTAAATTTCTATTAATAGAAGATTGAATAAAGAAGTTGTGGTCTATATATACAATGGAATACCAGAAAAAATGATATAATGCCATTTGCAGCAACATGGATGGATCTAGAGATAATCATACTAAGTGAAGTAAGTCAGAGAAAGACAAATAATATATGATATCACTTATACATGGAACTTAAAAAATGATACAAATGAACTTATTTATAAAGCAGAAAGAGACTCACAGCCATAGAAAATAAACTTATAGTTACCATAGGGGAAAGGTAGGGAGGGATGAATTAAGAGTTTAAGATTAGCAGATACAAACTACTATATATAAAATAGATAAACAAAAAGATCCTACTGCACAGCACAGAGAACTATATTCAATAGCTTGTAATAACCAATAATAAAAAATATGAAAAGGACTATATATATGTATAACTGAATCACTTTGCTATATGCCAGAGACTGACTCAATATCGTAAATCACCTAGTCTTGAATTTAAAAAAAAAGACATTCACTGAAGGAAAGAAGGCAAACAGAAAGAATAACATCACACACACACACACACACCCCTCTACCCTCTCCTTTCTTTTTCCACTAGAGTGATCTGATACTCTGAGAAACCAACTCAGGACCCCTCAGACTTCTGTCCGCAATGATAGCCAGAAATTTTTGGCTTCTTTCCACCTTTTTCTCATCAACCTAATTTGTTGCCAGTAAAGAGGAGGAAAGAGAAATAGCTCACGGGCAGCTGGAACATGGGGTTGGCTGAATCTTTTCAGGCTTTTATTCCTTTCCCTGTCTCATGCATCTATTTAAAGCTTCTATTGGTTTTGCTAAGGTTTCTGTAATAAAGTACCATGAACTGGGTGGCTTGAGCCATAGAAACATTGTCTCACAGTTCTGGAGGCTAGAAGTCCAAGATCAAAGTGTTAGCAGGGCCGATTCCTGGTGAGGGCTGGGAAGAAGGATCTGCTCCATGCCTTTCTCCTAGTTTCTGGGGGTTTGCTGGCATGATTATAAATACACCAGTCGTTTTGGGTCGGGGTGCACTCTACCGACTCATTTTAACTTAATTAGCTTTGTTCAGAACATGTCTCTAAATAAAATCACATTCTGAGGTACTGGGGGTTAGGGTTTCCACATAGAAAACTGAGGTGGGGGGACACAATTCAACCCATAACAAGCCTAGAGGCGGGTGTACAGAGAAATAGGAACGTGGGGAGACAGCCAGTCTCACAGCTTGACCTTTTGTACGACATATATGAACAGGAAGTCATTCCGCTCGCTTTCATAAATCGCCATACTTAAAAGGCTCTGGGCCAAGAAATCTGTATCATAGGGAACTACATTCAAGGTCTTGTAATAACCTATAATGAAAAAGGGTATGTAAATGAATACATATATGTATATGTATGACTGGAACATTATGCTGTACACCAGCAATTGACACAACATTGTAAACTGACTAAACTTCAATTAAAAAAAAAAAACCTGTATCACATCCATCTCAGGTAGATTTCCACAGCACTTTACCCATACCTGTCTTATGACCCTCACAATTTTCTATCCTGTACTACAGTTCCTTATGCACCCAATTCATCTCTCCTATGAAACTATAAACTCCTTGAAAATAGTATCTAACTCATATTTATTTCTAGTCCTTGACCCAGCAGAGTGCCTTGGACATAACAGATACCGAATAAATTGTCATTGAATCTATAAATCTATGCAAGCTTTATAGTTACAGAGTTCAAAAAGTATGCAAACTCACTGTCAGGCACTATATCAGTCAGAACAGGTTAGGTCGTGCTGCAGGCTCAGACTACGCCTAACTCTCAGTGACTCTATACAGCAAAGTTTATTTCTTGCTCAGGCAAAATCTTCTGCAGGTACAGACCGTTCTCCAAGGTTGTCATGTTCAGTTGTGGGAGCAAAGCATCTCAGGCAACTCAGCATGAAGCTTTGGGGTTTCCGGTGGCTGGGGATGAGATCGTGCACAAGCCAGCACCGCATGTTAGATGCTTCAGCTGAAAAGTGACACCTGTCACTCTGCTCCCAGCCTGTTGGCCAGAACTAGTCTCATGAGCCTCAGGATCTGACAGCACTGGGGTTAAGAAACATTGTCTTTCACGTGTCAGGAAGGGGAGGAGGACTAGAAATGCTGCCGAAAACTAGTAATTTCTACCTCAGGAACTTTTTTTCCCTAGAAAGTGTATTTTATATTCTCACTGTGTTTTATACAGCATTTATGGAGACCTTACTGTGTGCCAGGCAATGTTCTCAATGCTGGTGGCTCCACGTACACAACACAGATTAGAAGCTACGTTCCAGTGTGGGGCAAGGATGACAAAGGGGTGACAATAAATAAATGAGATATTTGCATACTGTACTATGATAAGTGCTACAAGAACATAGAACAGGATAATATGGTGAAGGATAATGTCCCTCTGATCTCAACACCAGCATGTTCCAAGAATCTTAGTCTTTTATTGAAAGGTTTGTGCTTATTTTTGCTTTCTCGTATAATTCAAAATGTCATATAACCATTCTTATATTAACCGAAACCCAACTGAACAGAACCTTCAAATTTCTGGAATTCAGAACCCACCAACACATCTTTAGGTCTTAAAGTCAAGTAATGAGAAGACTAAATCACACAGAATATTTATAAGACAAAATTAAAAAAAATAGAAACACGGAGGCTGTTTCAGTTACCTACTGCTATATAATAAACCATCTCAAAACTTATGAGGTTTAAAATTCCAGCGATTTTATATATTCACTCATGATTCTGCAGTTTGGCCCAGACTTGGTGGGGAAAGCTCATCTGTGCTCCATGTCTGTTGGTCTGGAGTGTCCAAGATGTCCTCTTCATTCTTCATTAATGCCTCGGATGATTGTGACTGCTGAGGCTATCCAGGTGTCTCTATCTCTCGGTGGTCTCTCCTCTATCTCTCTAGCTTGGGCTACCTCACAGTATGGCAGTTGGGTTCCAAGATGGAACATTCCAAAAGAAGAAGGCCAATACATAGGTGCCTTTTCTTGCATTTCACTTGCTTATGCCCCATTAAAACCAAAACGTGTCCCATGGTCAAGCCCAGAGTCAATCAGAGAGGCAACTAAACAAGGGCATGATTCACTGGGAGCTAACAAATTATCTGCCTATCATCATCAACTCTCTAGACTCTAATAATTCTCATTCCTTCTGTACAGATAATACACTCTACCCTTTCTGAGTCTCTGAAGTCTCGTTCCATTACAGCATCAGGTCAGGCTTGAAGTCTAGAATCTCCTTGGCTAAATTAGGTCCAGGGAGCATAAGGCTTCTTACATGTGGCTGCTTTCAGTCTGAATACAAATAGGTAAGTTATCTTTCCCCCTACTGCCCACCACCACCACCATATAATGGTGGAGCAAGGATAGAAAAACTGCAAAAAAATCACCTATTCACAAAGGGGAAGTGGGGGGCATACAACAATCACTAGTCCTTAGCAAATCTGAAATCTAGTCGGGTACGTAACGCCAGTTTCTTGGTTCTCCATGGTTGCAAGTGAGTCACTTTTCAAGGCTTCTTCCTGCTCACAGAGGTTTGGGGGGATAAAGTCATCTTTTCATTTTGAAATTCAAATTTTATCTTGAAATATTCCGGTCTCTTTTAGTTGAATCTGGTGATGTTGATATTGTATAATTCTCTTAAGAACATTGTGAGTTTCTTCTAAATCTTATTTTGGGTTCACCTCACTAGACATTAGCTTCGTCATGCCCAAAAAGTTCTTCAAGACCATCCCCCCTCTAATTTTGCCTGCAAGTCAGGGTGATGTTGGGCAATGCCCTTAGTATTCCTAGAAGGCTTTCCCCCTCTCCTAGCTGAGAGATTCTACGAGTCCTGAGGATTATTAGAAGCCCTTTTGTCTAGCCAACAGTTTATGAGGCAGTGCCCTAAATTTTTCTGAGTTCTCATAAACAACACCTTAGATTCAATCTCTGTTTTAAGGGTTCATTTTACTGGTAGTGCCTTGAATTTGATATCTTCCCTGAGACAATTTCTTACTTTGACAGATATTTCTCCCAGACACACTGGGGGTGAGAATTAGTTTTTATTTTTGAACCCCAAAGTCCTTTACATTTTCTCAAAATTCTGCTTGGAAACTGAGCATCTTATTCCTTCCACAACTTATCTTAAGCAACTAAAAGACGTCAGGTGCTACTTTCAACATTTTGTATGGATGTTTCCCTGGATCCACAAGTTAATTAGGGATCCTTTCTCTTTTCCATGTTACTGCAGATGGCAGTTTTGCTAATTAGTCTGCACATATACAACATGGGTTTCCTTTCCTCCAGTTTCCAAAAGCAATTCCTCACTGCCCTTCTGACTATCACTAACAGTCTTCTTGAGGTTTGTCAGGCCTCTGCCCACTGCACGATTCCAAATACCACATATTTTAGATTTTTGTTACAGCATTACTTCACTTCTGGGTACCAATTTCAAATTTTCCAATTACCTTAAGGGGCTGTTTTACTAATTGTTCAACCAGCGCATCACTCAGGAGCCCTTTTCTCCCACATCCAATAGCTATCTCTTCACTGCCCTTGCATTCTCAACTAACACAGAAATACAAACAAAAATCTCTTCCAAGTTATTTCCTTAGGGCAATAAGTACACATTTAATTTGATCTCCTATATCTTCTGAATCAACAGTTATAGCACTGAATAGCCATAATTGCAGTTATTGGAATTTCTCAACTGCCAAAGATTCAGTTTTCTTACACTTAGAAAAAGTTGCATTCAATGGTTCTCTTTTCTTTCCTCCTTTCTCTCTTTCTTTCCTCACTCACACATTCATTCATAAAATATTTACTGAGTACTCCTATGAGTTAGGTACACAGTATTTGTCATTAGAGTGCAAGAATAAGACAATTTGTTTACTTGCATGAAGCTTATATTCTAGGGAGGAACTAGCTCTTCAGTTATTCTAAAAATCAAATGAACCAAAGAACCCATTTTGGTTATTAGATAATCCAAGTGAAAATTTCAAAGTGAGAGCAGTTCATCTTTGATTCACTTCTCTTCACCTGTTAGTGAACTCTTCCCTACCTTTGGAAATCCTCTCCCTGGAGCTGACCATTCTCACATTTTTCTTAGGAAGCCTTTGTCCTCTGCTTGGTTGCCCCCGGAATCTACCCATAGTTTTCCTGCCTTTCTTTATGCTAATACATCTCTCTCTACTTTCTTTGATTCCTCCATGGCCTTCTTTTTGACCCCCCAAACTCATTTTCAGTAATATGATATTCAGTCATCATTGCTTTCCTGGATGAAATACTAACACTTAGACAGGAATTTCCTAAAGCTGTAATGCCCCAACCCAAGGAGTGTCTAATATTATCTATCCCTGGGCTTCTGATGGAGATGTGTAGGGGTAAGTTGGCCTTTTAAGCTTACTTAAGTCGCTATGGCAACCCTGTATGGCTTCTGTACCTCCTGAGATTTTCCAGGTGAGCCAGGCTGTGTACCTTCAAGTGTGGGTAGAACTAATGGCTGTGCAGTTAAATTTATCCTTCCCCCCCGTCCCAAGCTATAGAGGTTTGAAATGTAAGTCTGGCTTCCCATCTTTATTTTGGAAAACACCTTGTGACCCCTCAAATTGCCGAAGGGACCTGATCAATTGAGTGGTAGAATCTCTACCTCGTGGCCACCAGAACTTTGCCTGCAAGTGCAAGGAACTTTGTGACCGGCATTTGCTCTTCATATTTACTTGAAATGTCTATGTTAATTTACCTCTTTTGAATATTTAACACCTGAGAAAGATTTCCAACCCCATCCTCTTTTTTCCCTTGTGCAATTTTCTTTGATGACTGTTGATGCCATGGTCTGCAACAGCGGGCCTGAACATCAGAGGGGAAGGGAAGACAGCTAACGTGATCCACTCACCGGGTTGGTAGCTCCGCATCCACACTGGATTTTTATCTGTGGGCATTAAATAGAGGTCTCTGAACCCCGGAGAGGCCATTCAGCAAGGGGAGCCAGAGCCTGGCTCCCTGTGAGCAGATGGAGGACAGAGGCTGTGGAGACCTGCTCTGCCCTTTAATGCCTGTGGGACTTGACAGCTTTGGAAATGGCTATGTTTCTATAAATGTGGAATGTTCTCAGGTAAAGAGAATTCTGGGGAAGTGTCAACCTCTTCAAATGATAGATTCTTAATGTATAAAAGACAGATAAAAACATCTGCCCAGCCTTCTCAAATATAAGTTATATTTATAGCTCTGGCCATCCTGGGAATGGAGGTGTTCATAAATTTCTGCAAGAGTTTCTGCAAACCAAAACAAAAATATGTTCCTGCAGAGAGGGGCAGGTCTAGCCGACTTTCTGACTCAGCTTGACTTGCTGCTGGTGGTCACATAATGTTGCTTTTCTGTGCTTCTTGGAGAGCAAGTTGAGATCCAGAAACAGGGAGGGACATTCCTTTATACTTTTGTTGCTACCTGGAAGAATTCTATTTCTCTTTCTCTCTGTCTCTCTCTTTTTTTTTTTTTTTGTAGGCATAAAAATAGAATCTAAAAATGTTCCCTTTCTCCAGGGTAGTTAGGTGTGAAACAGCTTAAAACTGTCATCTAAACAGTTATGACAAAGCTACTTCTTTTTTTCAGGGAGGGAAGGTATAATCCTATTATCTTTGTGCGGTTATCAGAGCCACTCGAATTTCCAATTAGTGCAGCTAATCACCATGGGCGCCCCTGGTACTTAGCTGGCAAACAGCTAAGTCTAATTAATACTTTGGAGTGGTGGGTAAATGGCATTTATTTTACTCTTCTAGACACATTTTCTAAGTAAAACTCTGATTTGGGGCTTGTTTCACTGCAAATGGACAATGTACAAAAAGAAACAAATAATTCTGTAGGAAACTAACAAAATAAGATCCTTAAGCGATCTTGTCAAATCTGAGAATAACTAAATGTTCCAAAATGAAAGGTAGGCTACTTGATGGCCAAAGGTATATTTCTCATCCATTTATTATTTTTCAAAAAAAAAAAAAAACCTGTAAAGTAGGAGAGGCATTATTCATTTAAAATCAGATTTGTAGAGTCATTACCATTTGACTCATTAACGATGATTCTTTGCTTAGAAACAGGATAAAGTATTAATAACCCGGGCCTCTGGGCTTTTTAATTCAAATGGCTTAGGGCCAAGGTTGCAAGCAAGTCCGTTATAATTACCTGGGTGATCTCCAGGCAAAATAATACCTTCTCTGTGGTTAGTAGGCATTTTAAATGGGAACTAAGGGAAACTAAGCCTTGGCAACCTCTGTTCCTGCCCCCCAAATTCTGAGTCCAACCATCTCCTGTCCTAGAAAGGTCCTGGAGTTGACCTGGATGTGGTAAGCTTCTCAAGAGGAAGCCAGGCTTGGCTACGTGCACAATGTTGACTGATGGAGGAAGAGGCTAACTTCGCTCATAACTTAGTCAAACCCACTGTGACTATGAAAAATCCATTCTGCTGATTACTGTCCCCTCAATGTCTGAAAAAAGCACTACAATATTAATATTAACCCAAGGAGTAAGGGTCTGGTTTTCTTTCAAGGCTGTCTCTCTCCATAGTCCTGTGGGTTCCTCTACTTGTGTCTCAGAGTAAGTTGTTTACAACTGAACAATTATTTTGTTCTCCTTTGAAAAAAGCCCATGTTTGAGAGGACTTCCAGAGTTTCTAAAACCAGAAAAGGGCTGTCGAGAAGAATAATGAGCCCCAAAGAGTTGCAAATTCCTTTAGTTTTGAGCTCCAGCCTTTGGTTGGGTGCTGGCCTGGGAAAAGGGGACACTTATTTTTAAGACAAGAATTCTGTGTCTAATTTTGGGGAATATGAAAGCACAGAATGTTTACTTGGGAAAGGATTTGAAACCTTTTGTAGGCTTTTTGAGTTTTTCAGATAAAGGCAATCCACACCACCACCGTTCTTAGGCAAAGTAGGTCTGCAAGCAGCTCTCCCAGGAATGAAGAGCCGCTCCCCAACGGGTAAGCATTATTCTGTATAATTGTGGATATTTTCCCATCCAAAAATATTTTTTTCCTAGAAGCTGCCATTTCAAAGGCTTTCAATTCTGTGTGTCATTATCAAATAATCTTTTTTGTACTCGGGTGTTTATTATTGGATTGCAACAACAGTAAAGCTCTAGGGGTTTTTGTCTCCTTTGGTATGCTAATTAGCCAGCTTCCTTTTGATCTTTTTCTTACTGAAAAGAGTGAAAAGCTATCTCGGTAGGAAATCTTAGTGCTGTACATTCATCCCCTCATCTCCATAATCTGAGGATCAGAGGAAGACAACGATTTCAGGGATGAATGAGAGCTTCTAGAAGCTTTAGTTGGAGCTCACTGCTGCCCAACAGTCCCGCTGGCACCGGAGGTGGGTGCAGAGGAGGGAGATACAGAGGGGAGAGAGCAACAAGTATTTCATGTGGCTGAGCGAGTTCAATCGCTTTTATTTCTTCCCCAAGCATTCAATCCATGCAAATCCATGTCATTTCACCTAATTTTTAACATTCAGATTTCTTTCTCCTATTGATATGTTTTTAATGACATCGACTATTTAGTTTGAGGAAAATGGCCTGAATAGTGGGAAAACAAGCAGCTGACAAAAAATTGTTAGATTATTAAGCCATCTTTCAAAAGACACAGGAAATTAACACACGCAGGAGTAACTGAGGGAAAGGGGTTGGAGGCCCGTATTTGTGTGTTAGATTATGTGTGGGAATGGATAGGAAAAAGAAGTTATTAGATTTTCAGTATGATTACTGATTTGTCTTCTGTAGTTGTGAATATTCACCTTTTTATTAAGATCTAAGGATTTAGGACAAAGTCTGGGAAGTCAAATGGGAAATTGCACCATCAATATCTAACATCGCTTGAGAATGCACTGAGAGGGCAGCACTGCATTACAAGGACCAAGCAAGCTGAAATTTAAATATTCTAGTCACAGAAATTATATTCAGCCCACGCGGGCATGTGCGCGCACACACACACACACACACACACACACACACACACACACACACGGTTGAACCATATGAAATCACTGTTTTTGCAAGTAAAAGGCAATTTCATATGGTTCAACCAAATACAGTTTTCTGTTTGGGAAGTATGATTATAAGGTAATCAAGCTTTATTAACAAACAAACAAAACAAGAGTTCAGACATTCAGAAGAGTATTGACCCCTTTAAAATCATCCCCATAGAAGTCGGATTCCAAAATTGCTGCCTGGCTTAGGGCAATTGTAGAATAGTCCTAAACCTCAGGGTTCTCATGTCCTCAACGCTTGGAAAACCATCTTTACCCTTTGACAATAGGTTTGAATTTTGGAAATTTAAAAAAAAAAGTCATTAAAAAATCACCTCTTCGAGTCAAATAATATATACTGAATAAAGCTAGAGTTTTCTTTTAAGTAAGCAAAATCTGAGTATAAACAATGTAACACATTACTTGGGTGTCATGTTAACCACCAGAGTCATATCATTTTTGATTTTGAAGATACCCTAAAGATCAAATTGTCCAGCAGTCCTTAAACTTTATGGAAACTAAAAATCCTAAGGATTATTTATGTTGCAATTTTGGCACCTTGCTATAGAGTCTGATTTATTAGATTTAAGAAAAGACTCTGAAATCCACATTTTAAATAAGCTTGTCAGATAGTTCTGATGCAGAAGGCTGTCCACCATACTTGGAATTGCCACTCTTGTCTGTAGAGACAGAGATAGATATTGAAGTGTAGTGACACAGGAACTGACCCAGAAGCAGAACTCCAGTCTCCTGGACTCCCAGGAGAGCCTTAGAAAGGGACTTCTTGGTCTGAATCGCAGTCCTGTACTTGTAGGCTGAGTAGCAGCCAACCACCTTTAAAACCTTTATTTTAAGCCTATGCTTTCTCTTTTGTACAACGGGGGTAATACAGATACCAAGTTATAATGTAGTGTCCACGTAGATTGCTTACCATGGTGTCTGGCAGGTAGTAATTGCTCAGTGAACATTAGCTACTCTATGTTTATCCAAATATCTCCATTATGGTTCTTTATAGTTATTTACTTTTCTGTACTTGCCCCTTTTCATGGCTCCCTACACCCAGCCCCACGCAACTTTTTACGGACATTTCTATGTGGTATTCCTTCCCCCAGGACTTTGGTCACGTCTTGGTTCCTGATGCTGCCACCCAACTAGAGAGTCATTGTTGAAAGTTAGCCATCAGTTATAATAACTTTCTAGAACCCTCCCTGAGAGGAACAGCTGGGTCTTTTCACATTTTGTCCTTATGCCCAATTAATCCCTAACTATAGCCCTATTGGCTTGTTATTGTTGCAAAAAAAAAAAAAAAGAAAAAAATTCCTCGACCGTGAAACCAAAGTGTGCAGAGATGAAAGGTATCAGCACAGAAATTCCCTCTTCGGGCCAGGTCAGTGGAAGGCAAGGAGCAGGCGATGGGGAAGGGCGGTCAGAACAGCTGGTGGCATCTGCACTTGCCCATGGGCTCTTCAGACCCGGCTCAGAAGCCAGAGGCACTAATGATGGTGCCAGAGGGAGAAAGACAGTGTGAGGCATCCATGCAAGGTGCCTGTGAAGTACTTGTATCTCTTCCCCATCTGTTCCTGTCACCCCTACACCCTCCCATTTGCTCACATATAATAGGCAATGGGCGACCAAATGCTGCCTGAGCTACCTGATGCTGCTAATTACGATGCCCGTTTAGAGCCAATTATCTCCACAAAAGCAAAACATCTTCATGTAGCATTCCAAATGGGTACTGTTTCGTCTGGGGCAGGGACAAACTGAGCACTAATTCAAGCTAAAAGGGCTCTTCCTTGGCACAGTTTTCAAAGACACATTTGTTGTCTTTTTTCTGTCTTTTAATTTATATTGTAGCTTTGCAGATGCTACAGTTCCTAAAAATGCAGGAAGTGTGATTGGGCTGGGATAACTCTGTATAGATAGATTTGTATGTATCTTTAAAAAAATTTTTTTTGAAGTATAGTCAATTTACAATGTTGTGTTAATTTCTGGTGTATAGCACAGTGATTCAATTATATGTGTATATATATTCTTTCTGTTCTTTTTCACTATAGGTTATTAAGGTATTGAATACAGTTCCCTCTGCTATACAGTAGGAACTTGTTTTTTTTTTTTAATCTATTTTGTGTATAGTACTTAGGATCTGCAAATTCCAAACTTCCAGTTTATCTCTCGACATCCCCTTTTCCCTCTAGTAACCAAAATTTGTCTTCTACTTCTATGAGTCTGTTTCTGTTTTGTAAATAAGTTCATCTGTGCCAATTTTTAAGATTCTACATATAAGTGATATCATATGGTATTTTCTTTTCACCTGTATAAAAATACTATATATATAAATAAGATATAATAGATGCAGAATGTACAAAGTCAGTTTTCCAAACCAATCTGATCTGATTTCTCATTTGAACACTGTAAGTATTTCTCTATTCTCTCAACTGCAATATGATTAAAAGGTATCATATAAACATACTGCATGGGACCTCCATGTAACACCATTCTGCATATAT
The DNA here is from genome assembly GCF_048773025.1 of Camelus bactrianus. Lineage (NCBI taxonomy): Eukaryota > Metazoa > Chordata > Mammalia > Artiodactyla > Camelidae > Camelus > Camelus bactrianus. The sequence goes on from NC_133552.1 coordinate 21,850,175, forward strand.
TTATTCAAACTTTTGTTAGAAATCTACTCTAGGGCTTCATTTATTTAGTGCAAATGGTTGGACAAAAACCGTTAGGTTAACTCCCTTCTCTTTAGCATCCTGGAAATGATGCTTACATAAGACAAATGAGGTGTAAATTGGCAATAATTATCTGATTTTCTGGTCAAAACATTTCACCAAGGGAAAGGTGTGCTATGAATAAAATGTATTTGCTGCTGCTCTGATTAGCATCTTTGAACAAATCCTCCGCTCTTCCCCTTTGTTTGTAGGTATAAGCTGAGTCATTGCTCTCCAGTTGCTATGGGAAGGAACAAAGATCATTTATATGAAAAGTGTGTGCATGGTTTCAGTCTCTTTTCTAAACAGAGGAAGTTGCCACAATGAAGCCAAGCACCTGGAGAGAGAGGATGCTGAGAAATGCATTTCTGAGCTGTGGAAACACCTGGGAAAGCCTGGGTTTTGGGGACATGCTTCTAATTGTCCCTTTGTTTCTCTAGAGGAGAGGATCCTAATATTGTAATAGGGACAAATAACTCTAACCCCATATTAGGTCTGTTCCTTTAGCTCTAACCTTGTGCTCTGTTTTCTGTACTTGGTTATGCTGGTTCTGCACCCTTTATAAAAGAGTGTTGCTTGTAGCCTGAAATAGGGTAGCTCATTCTTAAGGCTCTGACCTTTAAGGGTATAACACTTTTCCACTCATATAAAGATAAAAACTTGCAGAACACAGAATAACATTTGTCTTGTTGGAGGTTTACAGAAATATCATGACCTGACCTACGTAGACAGCTATGAGAACAAAGGATTCTGATACCAAGAATTTGCAACAATCAACCACATCCCCTCCCCTTTTTAGTACAAAGGGAGCCTGAATTCTGACTTGGGTAAGATGGTTCTCCAGGACATTAGTCCACCATCTCCCTGGTCTGCTTGCTTTCTGGATAAAGTTATTATTCCTTGCCCCAACACCGTGTCTCCCCATTTATTGCCCTGTCATGCAGCAAGCAGAGTTTAGACTCGGTAACGGTATGTCATGGCAAATGCCCCAAAATAAGCTAGAGTGTTAACTAGAGAGTTTTACCACATCTACTGGGTCACTTTTTCCCTCACCACGGTGCTGACTGTGGGTTCCAGTGGTGAGCAGGGCACACAAGGACCTGTTTCTGTGGGGTTTTGAGTCTGGCTAAGGAGAATCCTGTGGGAAGAACAAAAGAGATTTACTCACTAACTGGAGTTAGAGAAGCAACACCAAGATACTTTTAGACCTAAGAAATGCTGCTCTTATTTGTCCTGATTTTGTGATTGCAGCTTACTTTCCTGAGATTTCAAAATATCAAGATTATCTCTGATAGGGTCAAGACCTGCCAGCTATCTTTAATGTTTAGCAGAAGTCTGGATGGGTGTGGGAGAACTTGCTAATGAACAAGACTTTCACTTCTGGGACTTGGGTCGCTACTGATGGCCACTATAAAATACGAATGGCAACTGTCTGATATCTACTAGAGACCTCCCTTACATCACGTGAGAGTTAGGTAATAGCTGTTCTGGAAACAGTCTCTTCACTGAGCTGCTCCCACTGGTTACTTGGATGTGTGTGTGTGTGTGTGCGTGTGTGTGTGAGAGAGAGAGAGAGAGAGAGAATATGTATGTGGGTGCATGTATGAACATGTATGTGAAAGCGTTTGCACACCTGGGTATGAATGCACATATGTGTGAGTGCGTGCGAGGGTGTATGTCTGTGTGTGTGATGTGTGTGTTCATTATTTATGCTTTTTCGTGCCCTGCAGAGAATTAAGAGGCTCCTATGGAGAAAGTTATTCACATTATACAGCAGTTGAGTAACGCCAGCAAGTCAGTAGATACCTAAATAAATTTTTGCAAAGGGGTTATGGAAAAGGAACAGTCCTTTTCAATAAGCTTTAGGTTCCTACTGTACTAGGAGGCAACATTTGGACAGTGTCCATGGTAATCTGTGCAGTGGTCCATGCAGTGTTCATTTTAAATGTAAGGGTACTTTTAAGCGTAGCATTAAGTGCTCATAAATGGGACTGAGCAATTTCTGAGTGGGAGGAGATTCCTCGGATCCTTACCCTGGTGCTCTGTAAAACTGACGTGGGTGTATAACATTTCTGCCCAGGATATAATGATACAGCACATGGAGATATTTCAGGGTAAATATTTTCATTTTTGGCCTGATGGAAAAAAAGTGCCGATTGTTAAAATTCCTTTGGAAAATAGACCAAATATAAAAGAATTATTTTTCCCGTAAAAATTCTTCTCTGCATTGTCTCAATTCTAACTCCTTTAGAGGTTGTCACCTCCAAGGCTGATTTCATAACTGCGGTGCTCTGGCGTGTTTCTCTAATTTCAGACTGGGTCTTCTTGACATACAGTGAGTGGAGCTTTATTAGTTGTCGGTCTAATTTAAGGATCTGGAAGCTTGATTTTTTTTTTTTTATGTTAGTCACTTAGATTTATTCAACATACATTTATTAAGCACATTTCTGCATTAACTGTAATGACAAGCCCTGGGGAGAAAATGATGAATAATAACCCAGGGCCCTCAAGGTGCTCTCAGAGCGGAGGCAGAGACTCCCTCTAAGGAGGGGACTGATTGAGAGGGACGGGAGGACAAAGGAGGGAGGAAGGAATCCTTTTCATGGTGCTGGGGAAGCTTTATAGCAGAGGTGATGTATGAGGTAAGGCTTGAATAATGGGTATAGATTTGTCACGTGACAGAGTATCGTTGGGGGAGTGGGGAATCGTTCCAGGCAAAGGTCTGAATTTACAAAAATGAACCCAACTGTTGAATTCCCATCCTCAGTGAAAGCAGCCACCACTCGAGACCTGTTTATCATTTTTCTCCTTTCTCATTCGCTATTTCAGTCTGGCCATTTTCCCTCTTGTCTCGTACCTGATTTTCTCTCAAAAATCTTCCGAATCAAGCACTTCACTCAGTATAAAAATTATGACACCCAGCCTAACAAAGAGTAAGTCCATTCTGTGCTGTGTTTATTATGCTGCCTTCCTTGTCTAGGACAAACTGATTTCTTGGTTTAGAATTTTTGTTGTTGTTATTAGAGACCGAAATAATACCTTGTATTCTCCAGAGCTACCACAGCCTCTACCCAATCACCCTGGAAAAAGAACAAACCCTACATTCCCATAGAAAAGACAAATCGTTTGGGCAAACCATAGTTCTCGCCAGAGCTTATTTTAGGCTATGCGTTACCTCAAGAGGCTCACGTGGAGTCAAGGCTAGTCTGAAATTGGTCTCCATCTGCTTTTTTATTTTATTTCATGTTTTTGAAAATTGTGAGGCATTGGGGCTTAAGTGCCCTTTAGGTAGTTGAAGATGGACAGACCAATAAAACCAAACTAAACCAAAACCAAAACCAAAACCAATACAAAGCAAAAGGCAAAAAAACACCTGGTCTGATATTGTAACAAACTCAGACTTTTTCTGTATATGAATGGATGCCATAAGTGCTCCACTGATAAACAGAAAGTGAAGATTTACTGGCGTAAGGTAATGAAGGCATCAGCAAGTGGCTGGGGTGAAGATTCTCCTGAAACATCAGAGACATTCTCCATTTCATTCTAGGTGGGACTGTAAATCTACCAAGGTCAGAAAATGGCTTCCCTTCAGGCCCATATGAAGTGTTTAAGAATGTCAGTTTGCACTAATCTTAGTTACAATGTTTCACAGCAAACAAGGCTAAACTGAGATTTAATTCTTGCACGTGTGTTCTTGATTTCTGTCTTGATTAATGTAAAGGATTTGGCTTATGACCCCGGAGATCATCATCTATTTTTGTACTAACGCCTGTTTGGTCCTTTGCTTTGCATAAATGATAGTCTCCTTTGGTCTCGGAGATGATTGCTATATGGTATGAAAAGAGAATTCTCTGTTTTTACCCCTGGGATTTTACATCTTCCCCCCCTCCATTTTCTCTAATTCCACACCTTGCAGTGTAATACAGGCATGACAAATGTGATGTGGAGACCCTGGGCTGGTTAATAGTATTTAGCGTGAGGCTTCTGGTCGACTGCTGCAGAAATGCGAGCCAGCAGACCTGCCCTGGAAAGAGGCAATTGGAACCTCTGGTTTCCGCTATCTTCCACATTTTTCATTTCTGCTTTGCTGGTGTCAGAAGATTCTGTGATTGAGTTGACAATTCTGGTTGTTCCAAAATATTCATCATATGTGTATGCCAGTCTTTGTATTTGAGGTGTCCTTTTGGCATGAGGGGGCGTGATTGGAGGGGTTGAGGGGGCAGCATTGTGGGCAAAGATAAACATGAATTAGTCCTTTTCCACAAAGACCCTAAAATTTTGAAGGGGGGAGGTTGACCTGTGAACAAGAAGGAATGAAATGAGTTTTATAGTGGTAACATAAACACAATGTTCTGGCAACCGAGAGAAGGGAAAGCTTTAGAAAAGCCAATTTCTCTTGAGCTGTAAAAATCCTTATAAACTGGAACTCATTACTTGCAGCTTGATATATTCTCTGGAGCTGTGATATGAATAGATCCAACTCCATTTCACATGTATATTTCAAAATTGCCTCTGGTTTTGGAATTTTGTGGCGCTGTGTTTTACAGACTGAACTGGTTCCAAAGGCAGGTAGTCCATAGTTAAACAGATATAAAAATGAAAGTATTTAGATACAGAAACCCAATCGTTTCAAGTCTCTGTTGTCCGGATAGCTTTATCTTGCATGCAGTCTTGAACATCAGTGCTTTTGATTGTGGCTCAGGAAGTTTCGATCATCCATTCAGTTCCCTTGCTATTATTACCCACTGTGTTTTTCTTACTCAGGAATGAGCTTCAGGGAATCTGCACTCACTGCAAATGTATGCAAAAATTCCTTTGTGTACATTTTTCTTGGAAGAGAGTCCATTCTTGTCATCAGATTCTCAAAAGGATCTATGAACCAGACAATGTAAAACTACTATGTGTTTTCCCTTCGTGATTTTACCCACTCTCAGTATTTTAATACCAGCTAAATGTTGATGCCTCTAAACCCTGTATTTCTAGCCCAAATCTCCTCTGAGTTTTATTCCTATACATCCTAATGTTTACCACGTATCTTTGCTTCTTTGGGCCAACAGTACAAACTTACTAATTCCAAGATTAAATTCACAGTCTTCCATTCTAAATCATGCTTACCTATTTTCCATCTTTGTTGATGTGACCGACATTCACTTGGCCATCCAGGATAGAAGACTGAGAATCATTTGGTGAATTTTTACTTGTCCTTTAAGATAACTCAAATAGCACTTGCTTCTGGAAAGCCCCTCCTGACTACTGCTTGCTCTCCTCTGGGCTCCCACAGTGCTCGGTGCATATCACCATCATTGCTCAGCCATATATTAATGACCTATTTATTTTTCTGGTTCCCTTTATTAGTTGGCAAGCTCCTTGAGGGAAGTGATCATTTCTTACTTGGTTTTGTATCTCAGCACCGAGCCCAGAGTCAGACACTCGGTAGATGCTAAGGAATCAAGAAGAGAACTTAGGGGTCTTCAAAGAACTTACGTTATATGTAGCTTCCCAAAATTCAGATATAGTGATAGTGGCTTGACGTGTTCTGATTTCACAGTCCTTGAAGTGTAAAGGGAAGAAAGCTCTGTCCAGTGTGTTCTGCTAACATGAAGCTATTTTTAAAGTCAGACCTTAATGCTGATTCTATGTCACTCAGTAGGAAGGAGATGGCAGTCATGTAGGAATTAGCCTATATTCTACATGTTCTTTCTAAACTTGGAAATCCTACTCCCTAGAGGGGGAAAATCTATCAAGTTAAACATTTAGGTTTTAAAAGTAATGTTTTAGAGTCAAGTAATTAATAATTCATAGTATCTTGTGGCAAATCATGTTAGACAGAAGTACAGAATTCCTGAGGCTTCATGAGTTCTGGCAGAAGCATAAAGGACAAGTCCACCAGTAATCTGTCCATTGTCTTTAAGGCAGAAACACTTAAAATTAGGGCTACTGGTAAAGCAGTTCAAAAATGCCCATCTTAGTCCTTCACCTATCAGGCGTCTTTTAAAGCCATTGTAGTTAGGTTTTCTGTACTTTTCAAATGAATTAGAACCCTTCCCTCATGGGTTAAAGGCAAGGGAATGCCTCCCTCTACTCTATGCCATGTAAGAGGGACTTAAGAAAGTGTGGTGTTTGCCAGAAGGAGATCTTGACATCTCCCTTTTCTTGCTGTTAAATCAAAGTATAGTCAGTTACAATGTGTCCATTTCTGGTGTACAGCATAATGTCCATACATATGTACATATATTCGTTTTCATATTCCTGATATCTCATCCTGGATGACTACTGGCTCAGCTGAAGAATCTTATCCATCTCTGTGTCACCAGGGGAAAAGAGCCGAGTGCAGAGAGAGTTCTAGACAGATCAACTTAGGCATTTTGCACTCTGAAGCTGGAGATTGGGCCCTGATTCTAGCGTAGAAAATCCTAAAGGTAAGAGGTTATGTGGAGATGCTTCCAATGATTAGACCAGTGGAAGAGGCTACAGGAGGAGAGCCCTATACATCTAGATTCTGGAAAGACAGAGGTGCAAGCTTTCTCATCGGCTAACTGGACATTCTCTGCTAAGTAGCAAGTTCAGAGGAATCGGAAAGGACTCTGCCTAAGAGGTCTGCTTTTCAGGGCAAGGCATCCCCAGTAAAGAGGCTGAATGGGGTACACCACTGGGGCAGCAGTGAGGTGAGTGGTGGTCTAGGAATGGTGTTGGAGATACTGTATGTGTGTGTTTTGGGGTGGGTTCTTTCCCCCTAATTCCATTCTCAGCTCCCATCCCCACTCCAGTCATGTGGGTCCAGAAAAAAATGTTTGCAATGGAGAAAGCAAGGGAATAAGGAAGACCTAGATAAAAACTGAAAAAGTAAAACACAAAAAACAAGAAACAAAAATACCTGCATGACAGAAATGATCAGGATATCTGTTACACTCAGTGCTACTGATGCCCTCCTAGGTTTGCTTTTCACCTAGTGCATCAACCTGCCAGCTGCTGTGAATAGTGGCTGCTAATAGCTCACAGCTGCTCTGTGCTGCTGAAACTTGCCCTTGGCCAAGCAGGAGCCACCTCGCTCTGGACGCTGTGAATCTCCCCTTAGCTAAACCCAAGACATCTAGTATTTTACAGAAATGGTAAAATTTCTGCTGCTGCTGGGATTGCATGTTTAAAATGTTAGACCTGCTTTGGAAGGATATCTATTCCTAGCCATACTGAACTAAAAAAAAATCTAGACAAAATGTATTTTATAAGAAGTCCGTTCGAAGCACTGGAGAGCTACTAAAGCAACTATAACTTGAAGGGCTAAGATCTTGGAGAGAAAAGTGCAAATAGGTAAATCTGATTCTCAGGGATGCTCTTCCCTTCAAGGCCTTTGCCAATTCCAACGAAGCAGTAGAGAGGCTGAGAAATTGAGCAGACATTGATGGCTGAAAGGTAGAAAAGCCAAATTAAGCTTCTGGTGGTCTCCTGGGCTAGGGGACACAAACTGGATTCAGCGTCAGCTGGAGGAGGGAGAACTTGGCAAACTCTACAGGGTTTTAATTAGGCTTTTGGATAGTATATATCCTAGGAGTGAAGGTGAGACAAAATAGACCAGTCCCACAAAGATGAGCCCAGATACAAATCACCTTATTCCCTGATCAGATGAAGATAATCTTTTCCTATTCTGTCAGAAGCAAAACTAAATGCTGTTTTGAAGAAGTTGATATTATCCAAAGTCTCAGACTATTTCTTCAAATTTTCATATGTGCTATCTATAATTCAACACAAAATTACTGGGCAATGTCAGGAGATAAAACATGTTTCTGAAAACCATAAGAAAAAGCACAATAGAAACAGACTTGGAGGAGACCCAGATGTTGAAGTTATCTGAGATAAACTTAATAAGCATAATTAAAATTAAAGGTAAGTTAGATAATTTAAGCAGATGATTACTTAAAAAAATAATCAATCACAAAATCTAGAAGTGAAAAATAATAACTGAAACTAATAACTCAATGTTATGTTTAATAGAAGATAAAAAAAAATGCTTAAGAGAGAATTAGTGAACTGGAAGATAAGCCAGAAGAAAATCTCAACATTAGAGAAATATGGGACCTTAGTAAACAGATCAAACATATTTTGAACGCACTTTTCATTGAGGGGTACATTTACAACCCTTCAATGGAAGGAGGAATTGGAACAGAAGCCACATTTGAAGCGATGATGGCCAAGAATTCTCCAAAAATAACAAAAGATACCAAGTGTCAAGGAGTACTACAAATCCCTAGTGAGATAAATATAGTAAAATACCATAAGTAGCCATATCATGGTAAAACTGTTGCACACCAAAGAAAAAGAGTCTTAAAAGCAGGCAGAAGCCCAAATAAAACTGTCATATGACTTCTTCAAAGCAACAATGGAAATCAGCTGGCAATGAAATTATTTATTCAAAGTTTTGAAAAATTGCTTTAAATTATATACTCAAAGTTAGCTTAGAATTCTATACTGTAAAAATGTCCTTTAAAAATAAATCAAATAATTTTAGACCAAAAAAGACAAAAGCTGAGATAATTTTATCACTAGCTGACCAACATGATAGTAAATACTAGAGTGAATTCTGCTGAAAGATGATTACAGACAGAAGCAGGGAGAATGAAAAGCAAAGTGAAAGGTAAATATATGGGTGAACTAGATGAATATTGAAAGAACATAATAATAATAACACTGTTTTGTGGGGTTTAAATATCTATGGGATAGACATATGACATATGACAAAAATAGAACAAAAGTGGATAAACGGAGCTCTATTCTATTGTATTATACTGCAGTAAAAGTCAAGGATGTGTGTTTTATTCTAGGAACACCCTTAAAAGAAGTGCAAAAGTATAATAAACAAGGTAATAAAGGGGGAAATGGAATAATAAGAATCTTTAATTAAAACAAAATAAGTTAGAAATGAGAGCAAAAGGAATATGGAATGTGTGAGAAGAGAAAACACATAGTAAGACAGTAGATTTAAACCCACAGGCATGTCAGTAAGTGCATTAAATGAAAGTCTAAATACTCCAATTAAAAGACAAACATGGTCAAACTAGATTTTAAAAAGACCTTTATGCTGCTTAGAGTAAACAACTTAAAAATAAGAATGCAGAAAGGTCGACAGTAAAAGGATGATTCCTTATTAACATTAATCATAGAAAAATGGTTTCACTAAACTAATAACAGGCCAAGTAGACATTAAGGCAAGAAGAATGTCTAGAGAGATTGTTTACAATGATAAAATAATTAATCTTCCGGTAACACTGACAACTTTGCATGGAGATAAGAATAGAGTCTCAAAATTTATAAAGTAAAAATTCATGGAACCAAAACAAGAAAAAGGCAATCCATACTAGTTTTTGGTAATTCTAATACGTCTCTTTCAGTGATGGAGAGTAAACAGAGGAAAATAATTAATGAGAATACATACTTGACCTGATTGACATACATAGAACACGATACCCAGCAACTGCAGAGGAGCCTAAAACAAGTCTCAACAAGTTTCCAGGTATTAAATGCACACAGAATTAAATTCATTCTGAACACAGTGGAATTACACTAAAAAGCTGTCATGAAAAGATAACTAGAACATCCTCAAATATTTGGAAATTAAGCAATGTAGTCATCCCTTGTTATCTGGGGGAGACTGGTTCCAGGATCCCTGAAGATACCAAAATCCCCAGATGTTCAAGTCCCTTATATGAAAATGGCGTATTTGCGCGTAACCTCTGTACAACCTCCTGTATACCTAAATCACCTCTAGATTACCTACAGTACGTAATACAGTGTAAATTCTATGTAAATAGTTGTGAGTATGATGTAAATGCTATGTAAGTAAATAGTGTGCAGCAAATTCAAGTTTTGCTTTTTGGAACTTTCTGGGATTTTTGGTTGTTGTTGAGTATTTTCCATCCGTGGTTGGTTGAATCCACAGGTGTGGAACATGCAGATACAGAAAACAAATCGTATACTTTTCATTAAACCATAGATCAGAGAAGAAATCACAAGGAAATTGGAACTTATTTAGGCTTTAGAAGGAGAACTAACACCATCACGCTAAACTCGTAACTGCAGCAGTCAAGACGCAAGCCCGAAGGAGCTGGAATGGGTTATTTCTTTTTCACTCTCCTTCTCTTAATGTTTCAAGGAATTTTGTATCTGTGACACAGAAATGGCTTGGTAAGGCTTTTTAAGTGCCTGGTTTGTAGTTTGTATGAATCTTACAGGTGAAACGGTCAATGTAGGGTGGCTTTCTGGACAATAATGATGGCAATATTAGGGACACGGCACTCTGTGCCCAGACATAGAAGTGATATTTCTGTCATCCACAAGATCTGTTGGATGGCCAGAGTCCTTTCCTTTTCTCATTCATGTACAATGTTACTTCTTCACTGGAAAAAAATCTGGCAGACGGGCAGGGGCACAGAGAAGCCCTTGATACCGTTATTTAGCCAAACATACTGTGCAGAGTCATTAAGAATCCTGCTGTTTGCTCAAATATGAAGGGAAGGGCTATAGTCACAAAACTAGACAAATTAGATATTTTTGTGTTCAGAATAAGGTCAAAGGTGGTCTTTTAATGAAAACATTTTCTTATGTGCAAACTCTCCAAAAATTGTTTCTTCTTTGGGGATGTTACATGATTAAATAACAATTATTATGTCCCTACGTTATGAAAGGAAAGATGCTGCTCCCTGTTCCTCTTTCGACCTCTTTGATGAAGACCACAGGCTTCCAAATTCAAAAGCATATAAAGACTTGTCACATTAGAGAGACCTTTAGAAGGCCACGAGGCCAAAAGTTGTGCTCAGCATTAGTTACTTTGCGCTGAGGATCGCGGTTTTCTGTTGCAGGTTATTGCAAATTAAGTGTCATGGATTAATCACCTAGAGCTAAATCAGGGAGTTAAGAAGCTGTTGAGTCCTCCCATTGCTTTAACCTCCAAGACAAACGAGCAGCCCATCAGCTGCAAAACACTGCTGGCTTCCATCGGAAATGCAAAATTCCTCCTTGATGTTCAGATGAAGGGGCTGCGTTTGTAATATTGTGCTCATAAAACAAACTTCATTCTTTCCCAAGTAATTGGCTTCCTGCTGTCAGGAGCTCTAAAGAGACGTCTGACAAGGGTTTGAATTGGCGTGTTAGTACCTTTCTTATGTATCTCTCTCCATGTGCTGTTTATATTTCCCCCTGTTAGCACAGCCTTCACTTGGTAAAGATGAATTGGGATTTTCAATGTCTCCTTGTACAGACTTACTAGTGATTTGCAGTTGCATAGAGTTCTCATGCCTTTGCGGCTGTAAAATTGGTGAGTAGGCAAGACCACGTGAAATTCTAAGGTCTTGAAGTCTGAATGGCCCCAAACAGCCCCAGGTTTTTGACCTTTTCCTGTTCTGGGCTCCTTTGTTTGTTCTGAACGACTCACTTGGATTTTATAAGATGCAAAGACAGTTCTATCGTCCGTGTTCCGCCCTTTAGCCTACTACAGAGCACAATTTGATTCTTCTTTCAGAGGGCAGTTCAAACCTGCTTTGAGTGATTGCTTTTGGGAGAAAAACATCCCAGATCCTAACGTGCTGAGACTGAAGTGGTTCTGGAGCACACATTAATTGGTAACTGCATCAGAATAAAAACGTTTCTGAGGATGACTGCCATGTTAAAAGCAATAAAGGAGGTGCAGGAATTCCTTGGTGTCAGGGCTGATTTGTGGACTCAGGGCTTAGAGATGCTTTTGCTGCAATAATGGGTGAGAGAAAATTCAGAAGCAGGTTTTGTATCTATGCTCGTCGTAATGTTCTTTTCCTCATTCCCACCCACCCCTAAACCATGAAGTGGGACTGAAGTCCTGCTGCACTCCTATTAAACTCCACAAAGACTAGAAACGAGGAAATTCCAAATACCGTCTGTCTTCCCACGTATGATAAAATAATAAGGAAAAAATAAACGTCGGCTCCCGTTCTATACCACACAGAAAAATTACTTTAAACCACCAGCTGGTGACTTAATCAGTTCCCCTAAGGAAGCTTAAAGATCAAAATAAGATATAATTTCTGGGTCCTCTAACAAGTCAGATGTTGGGAAGATTGGCCTTGCTTTCAATCAGGGTTGGTTGTAACAACTACTCATGATCTGACAACTTATCTGATACACTAAACATTTCCCAACAGATCAATGACAAATAACTACAATTTAAACAACTCATCTGGAAAAGGGAAAACCACACACAGTGGCCACTGTCCATAGCATCTAAGCATATCCTATCTGCCAGAAAATGCAAGGATCCCCTATGCTGACCGAGGTATGTGCTCCTGGATTGGCCAGGCTGCTCCCTGGATTCTCGTCACAAGGATGATTTTTCTTAGTCTTTGTCCTTTGTGACCACATCTGAGCTGGGCACTGGGAGGGGTGAGATTCCAGGGCCTTTATCAAGGTACAACAGGCCATTTTTTTTTATTGGGGGTTCAGGAATCTCAGTCCTTTGTTTGCCAGGTAATAGGTTAGTATTTATTTGCATTTGATCAGCTCCACAATCAAAGATGGAGACAGTGCTCAAATTTACTCCCAGCCCAGGGATTTCCATCTCCTAGCAACAGCCCTGGAATCTGTTCATGCCCTTAGCCCTCAGTTTAAATGACTTCCACCTGGGTGTCTCCAGGGTCATTCAGAACAACTTCTTGGGGTGGGAGTCACAGCTAATATATGCCCCTCTGCTCTCAAGTTGCATCTCAAGGGATATTTTTTTGCCGTGAGGTGATTTTAATTTTCTTAACTTGGATTATTCCAGACTTAAAGGGAGTTTGAGAGGGCCGGGGGGCTCAAGGCTCTGTGAGACCTTCGTGTTATCTTCCTGATTATTTTTGCCACTTTTTTTTTTTTTTTGCCTTAACTTTAGTTTGGTGGAGACAATTTTGCTTTTTTAACCATGAAGACTTGCCAAGATTGCTAACTTTCAGCCTTCTTGGATTATTGGCCTCAGTCAAAAAGGGGCTGTTTTAGTGACATTATATTTTCTTCCTTTTCTGCTCTCAGAGGGACTGTCTTCAACTGGAGATTATCTTTTTTTTTTTTTTTTTTTAAATAAATGTAGCCAAGCCTTTCCAATCCCTGACCCCCTACTCTCTGGTTTTAATAGGCGCATGTTCTGAATCCCCACATAGGAGTAACGGTTTACTAGCGGCTGTGCAAATAAGATAGTAAGAATGCAGGGCAATTTCTTTTTTTTTTTAATTTTGAGGAGAGGAGATAATTAGGTTTATTTATTTTTAGAGGAGGTACTGGGGGTCGAACCCAAGACCTTGTGCATACTGAGTGTGTACTCTACCACTTGAGCTATACCCTCCCCTGGTATAGGGCAACTTCTTGACTTAATATAGAGATAGGTCTCCGTGGACCTCCTCCTTGGATCCCCTCAGCTAATTACCCATTTTCAAGTCTGTTACTTAAAATTCCTTTCTCAATGTTGGAATTTGTTATGTTTGTTTAGGAGACAGATAACAAATCCAGCTGCTACCTGTCTTGAACATAAAAGGGGAACTTGCAGTTACACTCAAGTGAAAAGTTTAGTGGGAAATCAGGCATGGTTGGATCTAAGTGCTCAGAGTCATCTGAGCTTTTCTTTGAAAAATGTTGACTTTATATTCAGGCAAGCACTCCTAACCTGGTGGTGCACATCCAGCTTACATCTTCTTAGCTCAGTAACTCCAGAGGGAAAAATACCCCTTTCTTAGTAACTGTACCAGTAATCCTGGAGCTGATGCTCAATGGCCCTGACTGGCCTGAGCTGGGAAACATGCACCTACCTGAGTTAATCACTGTAGCTGGGAGGATGGGATATTTTAGTTTGGCTAAGCCTGGGTCATGTGGCCATCCTAGCCCCAAGGGTGGGGGTGTCTATCATACCCTACTCACATGGACTGATTTAGTGAAGAGGTAGTTTCTCAAAAGAAAATTGGATGCTGAGCAGGAACAAGTGTCCAATGTACTGCGATAGGCAGTGTTGAGACTTAAAAATCTAGTTACATGTGGCTGGGCCAAGTCTTGCATATTATCCAATAAGCCTCACTTATTTGCAGAAGTCTAACATAATCGACAAGTTCCATAGACTAAGCTTATGATCCTTTAGCCAGTTTTCTAGTTTGGAATTCAGATGATGTAATTACGAAGAGGTGGCCTTGGGTGATTGGGTGGTGGGACCCTCGCAACTATTCCAAAATATTAATGAGCCTTTCATGTAGCAGACAACATACTAGGCACCGGGACGCAGATCTGATGAAGACATAATTAATACCTAGAAGGACTCATAATGGGGCTACAAAATATACCTTTACATAAATCAATCACCATGTGATATGCAAAAGGCCTGTAACAAAGGATCTAGTTGTCTTCTGAGACCCCACACAATGGCAGGCACCGGGCTTCTTGCTCTTCCCACATTTTCTTACCTAAACCTCAAAGCAACCCCTCAAAGTAGGATTCTTTTCTAAAGACATTGAGGTTTGTAGAGATAAAGCCTTTTGTGTTTGGTCTTTCAGCTGGTAGACAGCAGGAGCCTTTGGGAATTCTGCTTGGGAATACTATATTCCTCAGTATTTGGGAATACTGAGAAAGTCTGACCCATCCAACAGCTGTGGAGTCACTTATTTGTTCCCTCTTGTCCACCCTCTAGAGCTCACCTGCCATGAATCGTCCCGATTCTTCCTTTGCAATGTTCTTCATGTTCTCACCCTATGCTTCTTCCAAGTCATCGTCCAGGCCATCAACCTTTGGTACGTAGATTGCAGGGGCACCTGAACTGGTCTTCTTCTTGCTTCCTGCCTTTCTTTCATTCTGCCACCAGGTGGGTTTTGAGGTAGGCAGAAGCTATATAGCATACACACTGCCTGGATCATTTATTTGGCAAATATTTATGATAAGCTGGTCATTGTACTGGATCATGGTTTAAAGCTTCCAATAAAACACAGTCCTCTCTGAGGATTTCACCAGTGCTCAGGAAAAGCAATTGTCTACATTACTTTTCATACAGTGGCTCCCCCCACCTCCCTTATCTGTGGTTTCACTTTCCCTGGTTTCAGTTACCTGTGGTCAATCAGGGTCTGAAAATACTACATAGGAAATTCCAGAAATAAACAATTCCTAAGTTTTTAAACTGCATGCTGTTGGAATGATAGGTGATGGAATCTCACGTGTCCTGCTCCATCCCACTCGGTACAGAATCATCCCTTGTGCAGTGTATCCCACCTCCTAGTTACCTAGTAGCCATCTTGGTTATCACATTGACTGCACCACAGTGCTTCTGTTCACTTAACTCTTATTTTACTTAACAATGTCCCCAAAGTGCCAGAGTACTGATGCTGGCAATTCGAATATGCAACAGAGAAGCCATAAAGCATTTCCTTTAAATGAAGAGGTGAAAGTTGCCCCATAATGAGGAAAGAAAAAAAACTGTATGCTGAGGTTGCTAAGATCTATGGTATGCACGTTCTATCCACGAAATTGTGAGGAAGAAAAAAGAAATGTGTGCTAGTTTCGTTGCTGCATCTCAAACTGTAAAAGCTATGGCCACAGTGCATGAGAACTGCTTAGTTAGGATGGAAAAGGTATTAAATTTGTACAATAAGATATTTTGATAGAGAAAGGGGGAAAGAGAGAAATCACATTTGTATAAATTTTATTGCAGTATATTTTTATAATGTTCTATTTTATTATTAGTTATTGTTAATCTCTTACTACGTATAATTTTTAAATTAAACTTTATCATAGGTATATATGTATAGAAAAAATATAGTATGTGTAGCAGGGTTCAGTACTATCTGTGGTTTCAGGCATCCACTGTGGGTCTTGGAACACTTCCCCCTTGGATAAGGGGGCACTACTGTAATAGAATACACATTATCACCCCCTTGCTCCATGCTTAAGTGCTTTCTCATGCTGCCTTAAGTGTCTCAACTCTTTAGCTTGGCATCACGGTCTTTCTCAGCTGTGCCACACATTCAAGCAACCTCACAGTGTTCTAAAAAACCATCTCCTCCAACCAACTGGTCTACTCAGTTCCAATAAAAGGCTCTGTCCTTGCCTTTCTCCACAGCTTGTCCCCATCACTCCCAGGTTCTCTTCATCCCTGGCAGTTCTGGCCGACTGTGATTCTACCTGTAAATTCCAAGATCACTTCTTGTTTGCACTTGATGTGACTTTCTCCATGTCATTTGGCACTGCGCCTTTTCTGAATTCTGATGGCTTCTTTTTTTTTTAACATTTAAGTATTTTCTTCTACAAGGCTGTGAGCTTTATTGTGTTACCAACAGTTGATCAAATATCCATTGATAAAGGGCCCTGAAGTGCTCTGATTACTTGGTCACAAGCTTTTGTGTAGAGAGGAATAAAGAAGTTCAGCTAAGAGGAAGAGCGATGATGAGGCATAGATGAAAAGCTGCTTCTCAGTCGGTATTCCTGTATTCTTCTCTTGCTTTGCAGCGTTCTTGGGTGGAGGAGAGGGAGTGGCTTTCCTTCCTACAAGGTGGTAAGAATACAAAGTATGGTCCTTGAGCCGCGAAGTCAAGTACCACAGTCGATTCCTCTGGCTCCTTTGGGGTTTGAGGCATCCCTGAACCAAAAAGATAAAGTATTTTTCATTATTCATTGATTTAATTTCCTTCATACAGCTAGACTAATAAAATCAGCAGTTTAAAGACTAATTTTATGTAGTATTTTAAGATTATTTAGTTTTGCTAATATTAATGCAATGATCCTCCAGGAAACTTTTTCTAAGTGAAGGTTATACCATTTAAATCCTTGTTTTTTATGTTAAGGGGAATCTGCACTTAGTGTTGATCCTCTGTCGTGGTTCCCTGTGATGTTCTCTCGGTTGAAGCACTTAAGTAGTTGATAAATACCATTTGTTTCTAGGCTATGCTTGTAGACAGTATTTTGGCTGACTTCAGGGCTGAATTATTTTCCCTGAAATCGTTTTACAAATAGGACCAGCAATTTACTGGTAACTTTTCCTATAAATGACTGCGCAGCCAAGACCTAATAACAGACTGATTATGCAGTGGGGTAACAGGAATGGGAGATAATGACATTTCTTACGAGATTACTTAAAACAGTTACTCTCAATTTGGGGGAAGCTAAACTGCTGAAGAATGATTTTAGTTTTTTCAAGGTATGATTTAAAAAAAATGGAAAAAAAAAAAAAACCCCAGCTGTTACGTTGATTTGTTTTCTTTCCAACAGTCTTAATAGCTTCAATTTCTAGAACTTGCTCCTTGAAGAGAGCAACACTGTACTGGATATTATTTTTCTCATTTGTCTCCAGAATTGTTCGTTCAGCTGAGAAATGAAAATGGGTCTCAGTATAGCACATGGAGCGATTTGTTCTAATGGCACAAAAACTGTTTCCGGGCCAGGGAAGTATCAGTTCAAGGTTCTGTAAAAGTTGATGCTTACTGACATGTGGACACCATAATCTGGCCAAATTTTCACATTAGGAACTTTCCAGTGGCTTCATTTTTTGTCCCCTAAACATATGTTACTAGTTTTATGTAATAAGAAACACGGAATATGCTAAGGCACTATTCTGAATTAGGGGACCATTTTCCCCAATTTATGGTGAAAGTTACCTTAGTTTATGAACAGCGTGCTTTAGTGTGTGAAGTGACACACGGGTGTTAACTTGTTCTGCAAAAGAGAAAGTCTTTTATTGAAATGATTGGAATGCAAATCCTGTTTTACAGGTCTAGTTTCCTGGCATTCAGGGGTGGGGATGGGACACCAGCATGTCTGGTGCTTTTGTTTTAGGAACAAAAGTAAACACTGTAGGGGGTTCACCCAAATCCTTCCCCCTCCCCCTGAGCAAGAGGACCAAACTGCTGCTTTGTTTCCATTTCGGTCTTCCTGCGGTGGCCTTAGCCACCCCTCCCCCTACCCCCACCCCACTGCTTCTTTTGCTCCATGTTTGACTCCAACAGAGATGAAAACTACATTTTATGGACTTATAGTTTGGCAATATGCTAGCAAATGGGAAAACAAGCAACATAAAGCAAATTTCTGCCACAATGCTTTTAATATTGGGACAGATTTCTATCTAACAGAGCTGACAGGATGGAACGGGAGAGCACCCGGAGCTCAGGGCTGTAAACACGGCTTCCCGATGACACATCCCTAGGGGGACAGATCGTACAGTTTCTATATTATTTAGCTTGTCACTCTACTGGCACAGAACTGATTTTTGCCTCAGAAAATGTCTCTTTCTGGAAACTCCAGCTGTCCTTCATTCATAAAGCGGAGTTTTAATAAGGTGGTTTGTTTACTAGGAAACGAAGCGAATGCTAATCATGAATCACTGACAATAAGAGCACGTTCCTTATCAGAGATGGTCTCCTTGCTGCCAGACAGCTGGAGGAGAAGTGGGGGGAAATGCAATCAAGCGTTTAAGCATCATACCCTGGATGTTTCCAAACATTAAGTGTCCAGATGTTTAGCATCGTGGAGGCAGTGGGTATGATGGCCTGACCACTTTTTAATATTTTATCTCGATCGTTTGGTGTTCTGTAGATAGAATGGTGGACCAGTCTTCATTTTCAGGATGCTGAGCAGTTTTTCTGATTGAGAATGGCAACAATAAATCTGAAGACTGGCAAAAGCCAAGCCTGGTAGGGATTGTGTGTGATGAGGGAGAGGAGGAAGGACCAAGAGTTGGACTGTGGTTAAATGGGTCCCTCTCCTGGCTATTGTGCATGAAAGCAAGTGCCTTTTAAAAGGCTTTGGCTCAATCAGCTTTCAGCCTGCAGTTAAGGGGCATCTAGGAATTAAGTTGGGTAAAGGGATCAGATACTCTTGTTTTCCCTGAGACCCAAGGGCTGAATACCCAGATGCTTCCTTGGGGGACCCAGTTCTAAAAAAGAAAGCAAACTGTCTTTATACCAGTGAGGACACTGGCTTACAAGGAATCTCTTCTCACTAAACTGAATAGACTTGTTTCCTTCCTCAGAGGAATGCCTCGTCCAGCAAAATTTAAAAAATCTAAAGTAAACAAAATGAAGCTCTTTTTCTTTTTAGGATGTCAGAGTACCTGACCAAATCAACCCTTGCTCCCTGCTGCACCTCTCTGTCGGTTTCTGGTCCTTATAACTAGAGTCATTGCCAAATCCTCTACTAAATTAAAACCCCTAGAAATTAATTATCTCATCAAAGGTGGCTCCGTTTCGGAGCTGGGTTCACAGATCCTGGTACTAAAATAAGTGCAACTTCCTCTTAAGAATGAAAGAAGGAAAAACAGTCACTTACTGTCATGTCTCTGCAGGAATCAATAACATTACAGATCATGGAGGAGCCAAGAATAGCCTGGGCATATTAATAACTCTGCCTGCTCACTGATTTTATTCAAGAGCACTGGTTAAAGAATGCTCTGCACTGATGACAACTCCATGGTGTGAGGAACAATGTCACCATTAACATGGGGGACTGTTTAGCATTTAGAACCCCTTGCATATAAAGAGAACTTAACACAGGACTATTTATTGTGCTTGAGACAGATGGTTTAATGTTTCTCTAGCCTTCAGTCTATCAGGCCACCCGTGGTTTACTTCAGCCAAGGGCTTTTTAAAAATAATTGGTCTATAGCCATTTTCTAACAAGACTGACTGCAATATATTTCCCTAAATCTTTTTCTTCGCCTTAACTATCCCTTACAGTGGTTTGTGGGTGACAAACCTCCCTGGCTGACACTGAGTCTTCATGTATAAGTAATTACTGACATAAAAGGAGATGAAGGGGCTGAATTTCATCGTTAATGGTTTCTTTGCTTCGGAAAAACTATTCAGAAATGATTACTTTGGAAAACAGTTCCTCTCTGATTGGACATTGCCTGACTCTGGAGAAGCTGTTCCCCAGAATCTTTCACTACAGGAAACGATGACCCAATATAGATGGATAACTGGGGGTGGCAAGGCGTTTGTTTCCAAATGGCAGAAAAGAAGAGCAGTTGTGCCTCTGTCCGAGGACCCTGCGCTCAGAAAGGACTAAAGAGGCAGTAGACCCCTTCTTATACTAAGTGAAAATCCAGCACACTAGCAAAGCAAGCGGGGTACATTTTTATAGTGTAAACTTCTATAGGGATCTTAATGACCCCCTGCACTGCCTTGGCCGCTGTTTAAGCTCTCCAGGCCCTTCTGTGAGCTCTTTGAAGGGAACAACATGACCCCAAGGCCAGGACACTGCAGCTTGGCCCAGATGAATACGTCTCTGCACATTCTTCTCTATGCAACCTTCCCTGCAGGGTTGAGAAAAGCATGCTTGGGCCTGGGGCAGAGAAAAGCTATTACACAGCAGAGAGGGTTTAGTGATCAGAAGTATTTAAGAGGGCGAGTGTCTCCTGACTGCACTCAGGAGGGCTTGAGAAGGCTGGAAGTCTGGGTACAGAGACTCGGATTTTTTTTCCTTTGAGGAACAAAAATGTCTCACTGGAGGCTCAGATTCCCCTCTGACACTTTATGCAGGGCTGGACTGGAGTCCCTGCTGCTTCTGTGGCTACTGCTGGTGTCAGGGTCTTGCACTGAAACTGTTAATTTCCTCACCTATGAGAAAGAAGCCCCCGGCACCATCATCGGTGTTCTGTCTAACCACATACTGCTTAATTCCCAACGTGAGGTGCCAGGACAGTTCTGCTGGATAAAGTTCAACAGCTCGCTGATCCAAGTGGGTCAGGACGACCGGCAGCTGATGGTCGGAGACGCGGGTCTGTACTGACAGCACTGTGCGGCCAGGCACCGCAATGCGTGCTGGCCTTCAACGTGGTCAGCTTCCCGCAGGAGCAGTTCGGGCCGGTGCACTTGGAGGTGGAGGTGAGGGCCATCAACGACCACGCGCCGCGGGCCCAGATCCCCGTGGAGGTGTCGGAGGGTGCGGCCGTGGGCACGCGCATCCCGCTGGAGGTGCCGGTGGACGAGGACGTGGGCGCCAACGGGCTGCAGAGCGTGCATCTGGCCGAGCCGCACAGCCCCTTCCGCGTGGAGCTGCAGACGCGAGCGGACCGCGCCCAATGCGCGGACCTGGTGCTGCTGCAGGAGCTGGACCGCGAGAGCCAGGCCGCTTACAGCCTGGAGTTGGTGGCCCAGGACGGGGGCCGCCCGCCGCGCTCCGCCACGGCTGCCCTCAGCGTGCGCATGCTGGACGCCAACGACCACAGTCCGGCCTTCCCGCAGGGCGCTGTGGCCGAGGTGGAGCTGGCAGAGGACGCGCCGGTGGGCTCTCTGCTACTCGACCTGGGACGCAGCCGACCCCGACGAAGGCCCCAACGGCGACGTGGTGTTCGCCTTCGGGGCCCGCACCCCGCCCGAGGCTCGCCGCCTCTTCCGCCTCGACCCGCGCTCGGGCCGTCTCACCCTGGCCGGGCCCGTGGACTACGAGCGCCAGGACACTTAGGAACTGGATGTGCAGGCGCAGTTCCGCGGCTCCGGGTCCCGCGCAGCCACTTGCAAGGTCATCGTGCGCATCCGCGACGTCAATGACAACGCGCCTGACATCGCCATCACCCCGCTGGCCGCCCCAGGCGCCCCTGCCGCCTCTCCCTTCGCCGCCGCTGCTCTCGGAGGACGGGGATGGGGGAGAGAGTGGGGGTGGTCTGGGTGGGGCCGAATGTCGACCGGGCCCGGGACGCCAGAGGCCAGAGCCATCTCACTGGTGCCAGAGCGGGCGGCGCGCGAGAGCCTGGTGGCGCTCGTCCTCACTTCGGACCGGGACTCGGTCTCCCACGGGCAGGTGCGCTGCGCCCTCTAGGGGCACGAGCGCTTCTGGCTGCAGCCGGCCTAGGCCGGCAGCTACCCGGTGCTGACCACGGCGTCCCTGGACTGCGAGTACATCGCTCAGTACAACCTGACGCTGGTGGCCGAGGACCGAGGCTCGCCCCTACTACGCACTGTGTGGCCCTACACGGTGTGCGTGAGCGACGAGAACGACAACGCGCCGCTCTTCACGCGGCAGGTCTATGAGGTGTCAGTCCGTGAGAACAACCCACCTGGGGCCTACTTGGCCACGGTGGCCGCCAGGGACCCAGGCCTGGGCTGCAACGGCCAGGTCACCTACCGGCTGCTGGAGGCCCAGGGGTTTCGTGGGCTCAGATAGAGACCCGCCAGCTCTCCGTATCCTCGTTAATTAGTACATTTTCATGCTGGGAGCGTTACGAAAATTCTGTGCCTGATCAGGTTGGGGACTTAAAGTGGCTAATTTTCTGGGTCTTTTTTTTTTTTTTTTTACCTGAGAAGAAACTTTCACAGATGAAAGCAAAAGGAAGCCTGCTGTTCACATGGGCCTCTCCTGTTTGTGCTGTTTTGGTCCCTGGTAACTTCCTTATGGGTCCAGCTCCATTCCCTTTCCCAAAGGGTTTAGATGCTGTCTTCCTGCAGGGCTCTGGGTGAGGGATGCTGTGCCTTCTTTGTCAGTTCTGATATCTAAGGGTGAGATGTTAATTGCTGCACTCAGCCCTCGTTTTAAACAGGATTCAGTCTCAGGTCCTTTTCACTCCCCATCCCTGTGGGGAGAGGATAAATCTGCTGCAAGTTTGGGGTAATTGCAGAGTATTCATCATTATCTCTAAGCCATGTGTTTGACGATTTGTACATTTCTATGGATGATGGAGTAATTCTTTCCTTTTCACTTGCAGGACACATTCAAATCCAGATGAATTTAGTGTGAAAGATGGCAGAAAAGGAGACAGACAACTGAATGACAGCAGTTATGGTATCAGTAGAGAGGGCTCCAGGAAAACATTGCCTCCAGTGATGCAAAGCAAGAGGGTAAGTTCACACCTGCGACTTTGAACCTCTTCCTCTCAAGGTCGTAATACTATATGCCCGAATGAGTAATGAAGAAAACTAAACAAGGGGTCTCAACTGTATGTTCACAGATGGAAGTATGCTGAGTGGTGCTAAACAGAGCTGATATTTTTGATCACTGACTATTTAGCTGTTTCTATGTCTTTTAAATAGTTTACACTTACTGATTTACTTATTCCCCACAATAAACCCAATGAGATAGGAAATTGAGGCACAGAGAGTTTAAGTAGCTTGCTCAAGTGTTGGAGTTAAGATCTTAGCCCAGGAATTCTGGCTTTAGAGCTCCTGCTCTTAATTACCCTACTAAACTGCTGCTATTAATGCAAAAAAGATTAAAATATTGAAAAAATTAGAATATTTTGGTTATTAATACTAAAATAATGTAGTGCTACTAAGGATAACTTCCCCTGTTTGGGCGTTCTGCAAGGGAACAGCACAAGAATAGGTAAATTTCATATAGGCCAGGGCATCGTTTGCTGGGAACCTATGAGGATGTGGTTTTGTTTGGTTTTTCTCTGCTTAGAGAATCTGGCCAACACAACCTCATACTATTCAGTCTGTCTCTTGTAGTGTTTGGGGAGGGGTTTGTTTTAGGTCAAGATCTCTGTCATTACAGGTATCTGGTTCTGGAGTGGTAGCTCCTGTTGGGAGAGGCGTAGTCAGCTTTGAGGTGTTTTGAGTTAATCTTTATAAAAGTAGGCATTAGATTTTCAGTCCCTCAAAGAAGATACCTTACTCTCAAAGATGCGTCCTAATGGTGTGTCCCGTTGATTCAAGTGTCTCTTCACGATCATGGATATTTTTGTCCATCCTGTGTTTAGTTCTTTCACAATTTGTTTTTAATGAGATGACTTCAAAAAGCATATGCATTCTAGTGTTGTTCTTCTGAACATTCTCTGGCCAAACCCATTCTTCCTCTAACGTTTGTATCTCATTACATGACACCTCTGTTCACTTAGTTGCTTGCTCAGGCCAAAATCCATTGTGTCATTCTTGATTTGTATCTTTCCCACATGCAACTTCCAATCCATCAGCACATCCTATTGGAATTACTTTGATAATATATGGTCAATCAAAGCTCTTCTCACTGTCTTCACTGCTGTTACCCTCCCCCAGCCTCTATCATCTCTTGCTCAGACAACTACAGTGGCCTTAAAACTGGCCTGTCTGCTTCCACTCTTGTCCTCTTGCTGTCTGTTCTCCATATAGGAACTAGCACGATCCTCTTACTTCACAAATCAGGTCACATTACTCAGTTCTCCAAAGATTTCTGACTTATACAAAATCCCTGCCACGGTGTCCCAGTTACAACTGCCGTGTAACAAGCTAGCCCCAAATGTAGCAGTTGACAACAATCATTTTATTATGCTCATGGATTATCTATGGCCATTTTGGACAGGACATAGCAGGGATGGCTAATGTCTGCTTCAGTGTCTGAGGCTTTAGCTGGGAAGATGTGATCACTGGGAGCTGGAATCATCTGAAGGCTTATTCAGTTGTATGTCTAGCATGTGCACTAGGATGACGGAAAGTCTAGGATCGCAGACTTGGAGGCAAGAAATGGGGCTATGTGTACTGTTTACATATGGCTTGATTTTCCCTCAGCATGGCAGCCTCAGGATAGTCACATGCAAGCTCTTGGCTGCAAGCATGAATGTTCCACCCAACAAGGCAAAGTTGCATCTTCTTTTATGACCCAGCCTCCGGGACCTGTAGCCATTGCCATCATATTCTACTGGCCCCAAAAGCCTTGAGCCCAACCAGATTCAAAGAGATGGGACAAAGACCCCACCTCTACACTGGAAAATTATCAAAGAATTTCTGGACTGTGTTTGTAAACACGCGTGGGCCACCAAGTCCTCTATTACCTGGCTCCTGGCTCCTTCCCCCACCTGATTTCTTACCACTCTTCCCCTTGATAATTTAAGTCATTTGATTGGCTTTCTTGTTTTTGTGAATTGACCAAGCATACCTTTATTTCAAACCTCAGGATCTTGCTGTTCCCTCTGCCTGGTACACTCTTTCTCGAGATTTATCCATATTGTTTGCTTTCTGCCTTCATTTAGTTCTTTGCTCGAATATCCATCTTCTCAAAGAGGACAGACTGCAGATTGCTTCTCCCCAACGCCACTGTCCCTCTCTGCCCTGCTTTATGTTCCCTTATAGCATTTACCACTGCCTAATATTATTTTATATATTTGTTTGTTTATTATTCTTTCCCTGTTCCATGTTGAATCACCAGCATCAAATATGCAGTAAAATTTTTTTTTTTACCAAATGGTTAAATAAAGTAGTGGTCTCACCAGCATATACGTGGCAACTGTTTGCCTATTTCCTATGATAAGATCACAGTTTAGATTAGTATAAAAGAATGTTGATTTTTTTATAAATTCCATCGTGCCGCTTTATTTTGTGGAAAATTTTAATGTCATCTTGAGGGTTTTACAGTAAATTTATCTTTCCTGATCATTTAATGTTAAATTAGCTTTTTCAAAGAAAAAATCATGTTCCTGGAACACCTACTGTTTATTCTCTATTTAGGGCATTACCAGTTTATTCTTGCCTTTCCATAGTTTCCTCTTCATAATAATAGGCAGATCTCTGAATCCATGATAGGTCAAGGTGCAGTTTTGGCAAACAATGTGATCAAGGCACTGCGTGCAGTCTGAGAAGACAGAGTTTCTCAGGAATAACTCCAACAGCCTCTCCTCTCACCAGTATTCAACAGCTACATTTTATTTATTTATTAAACACTTACACAGCACTTAACTATGTGCCTGGAACTGTTCTAGGTGCTTTGTGAATATTAACTCACTTCATCCTCATGATAATGCTACGAAGTAGGTACTGTAATTTAACCCCATTTCACACATCGGAAAACTGAGGCGTAGAGTTATCAGAGTAATTTGATCCAAGCCACTCAGCTTGGTAAGGGGGTCGAGCTGGGTTTCAACTCTGGAAGTCTGGCTCTGGAACTACGCTTTCAATGTTCTGCTGTAGCGTGTTTTCAGTAGGGTTTTAAACTCTTCTTTTATGGGTCTGCTGAAGATTTAGGACCGATTTACATTCCTGAGGATGTTTCTGTCTTTGACTTTAAGTGAGATGGCCTGATTTATGGCTTGGTTTATGCTCCACGTCTCTGCTGCCTTTTCTTGTAAAACTTTTAGTGGGAGTATTAAAAGGCTGTCACTTGGGCGATGGCAAGATAATTGAATTAGATGTTGAGAGCTGGAGATCAGAAGATTGGTGAAGGTATTTTTATTACTTTTGCATCTCACTTTTAATAGTTAACAGAGAATGAGTGGATCAACCTGATAACCTTCAGAAACTTCATTTTAAACTGTAATTTCAACCATTCCTCCCACCCAACCTCTATCACCGATTCGATTCCAACAAATCATTTAATTCACTTGCTTGAATTTTATTCCATTTCTTTTCCTCACTGCACCAGCAGGTGGAGGTATGAGTCATTGGTAGAAAATCCATAGGAAGAAAAAAAGAAACAGCTAGAAAATCAGTCCCTGGTCAACGGAACGTTGTTTGCATTTCTAAGTATATTGCTGCCTAGCATTCTGATCATTTAAAAACATTTAAAACTATTTCCTTTTCTTTCCAAGTTGTTTCAGATCGGTCAGAACAAAAGACATTTCAGGATCCTGAAAGATTAATCCAGGAATCTCAGGGCAGCGAGACTCTTTCATCACATCGTGAAAACAGCTCCAGGATTGCGCTGTTCAGGTACCCGTTGCCCTCCTGTTTCTCAGCTGAGAAATACGAGTTTCCAGCCAGAACACTCAGAACTCAGAGGCTGTGATTTTTCCAGCCCATGCCTCCCAAAGTGAGAGGCTGCCCAGTGTGTGTGACAGAGTTCAGAACCGCAGGCCAGCAGTGCCTTCCCGAGACAGAATGATGAATTAGAGCCTCCTTCAGTGGATAGATCATCTCCAAATGCCTCAGAAATAGCCACTTCTTTCTGAAATGCTGCAGCTCATACAGATGGTTATGTTTGGGGAATAGACACATTTATGTTTCTGTCAAATATTTATAAGCTGAAATGCACACATGAGCTTCTTCGTTTTGATAGACGTTTCCCTAAATTATGTTAACAGTCAATGTCAGAGCATATGATGACTTTATATAATCCAGGCTCTTTTACCAAAGAGTTCTAGACGTAGTCTTTCTGGCCACAAATACAGTAAGTGAATATATATATTTTATCTTCTCGTATCATTGATGAATGCAAATAAAATATTCATCTAGCTGTTCGTTTACATTTGAGCATTTACAGTTCTACTGGGAACGCGATTTCACTTGGAATAACTTTAGACTGGATACAGAATCTGGGCCCCAACTGCAACCATAGGCCCAGTGAGGAGAAAGGATGCTGTGGACAGGCACCACTGGGGTGTGGAAACCCAAATCATTTCTCTCCCCTGACATCCGGGAGGGTTACCTGGCACTTAGCGGGTAGAGCAGTGGCAGATTAGGGCAATGGGTGAAAATCAAATACAGGTAGCAGTGATGTTGTGCTTTTGGGCACTTAGCTAATCATAGCAGCAGCTCCATCAGATGCAGGGCTGCAGCGAGCAGGGGTGGGGGAGCTGGTGGGAGTCTTGAGGCCTCAGTCATCTGGGTCAGCGCTGCCAGTGGAATCCTCCCCTCGCTGTGAATAGCAGGTTCGGCAGACTCGAAGGCAGAAGACCACGGTAAGAGGAGAGCTCGCACCCCTGGTGCTGTGACCTGCAGGCTGTGTGAGCAACTGGCCAGATCCAGGGGCAGCCAGGCTAGGAGACAGGATGGAAGCATCTGGATTGTGCCTTGTTTGCTTCAAGATGGTCTCAGACTGTGGGAAGGACTGAGTCTGCAAGTGCAGGACACTAGTGTCCTCCCAACTGGGAGAGTCTGGGCTCATCGAGATCTGAGAGGCAAGAGCTGTCCGGCCAGTATAATAATCACTCACCACATGTGGCTGCTTAAATTTAAATGAATTAAAATTCAAGATGATGAGGAATCCGGTTCCTGGTCCCATTAGCCACGTGTGGCTGGCGTGGACAGTGAAGCTACACAACATTTCCATCATCACAGTTCTCGTGGATCTAGAAGGATCCACAGGCTGGGCAGGTGTTGATAATGTCCTTCTGTCCTTGCTCAGCACTCACAGGGTGACTGTTCTCTTCTGTCCTCCACACTTCCCTCATTCGTGAGTCTTTTATCGGTTCAGCCTGATGTCCATCAA
The DNA here is from genome assembly GCF_048773025.1 of Camelus bactrianus. Lineage (NCBI taxonomy): Eukaryota > Metazoa > Chordata > Mammalia > Artiodactyla > Camelidae > Camelus > Camelus bactrianus. The sequence continues at coordinate 21,878,291 of NC_133552.1, forward strand.
CTGTAAAGTGGTTAGACAAATTGTAGCACATTCGTAAATGAAACACTACTCAGCCATGAAAAAGAATGAACAGCATGGGTGAAGCTCAGAGACATAATGGTGAACCAGGCACCAAATGGAGTGACACATTATACTGTTTATTATAAAAAAATTTGAAAAATGTTTAAAGAAAGAATTCCCAATGGTAAAAGATGGCTCCTGCAGGCCTGGGGAATTTCTAACAGTTCCTCTGCTCTTCTAGCTAGCACCTTAAATTTGTAGTCCCATATTTAGTCCTATAATCTTAGATTTTGCAGTAATAGTCATTATAAAACTTACTCTTACTCCTAACCTTTTCCAAAAAATAATTCAGCTGTTTTAAAGACCAGTAATTTATTCTTTAGCCACATGCAGGCAAGAAGCCAATAAGTACCTTAAAACTCCTTTGGCCGTTGCCCTCCCATAGAAAATCACTGCTGTACAAATTGGTTTCCAGGTCCCGTGGTGTTTCAGAGTCAGGATGGGGTCCCAAGCGTCAGCTTTCTACAGCGGGTGGTCTAAGCCCCAGAGAGATCAAGCGAATATGAATGAACTTCATGTGAGACATACCTTGAAAGTAAAATGTATGCCTGTCTTTTGGTCTACGTTGAATAATATTTCAGCTTCATTAGAGTAATTTATCATGTAAGTGAATTCTGTGGGAAACATTATTTAGAAGCCGAGGATCTAAAGTTTTCCCTCAAATTTATAAACATAGGATTAGCTGTATTTTCTTAAAACCAGGTTCACATGCATTTGTGATGTCAGCTTCTACCTTAATTACAATTCCTCCAGCAGTTCATAACTCCTGAATCCTGCCTGTTTATGACTGCATTCTTAGTGAGAAATCATAATAGGCAACATTCATCAAATGCTCACTGTATACAAAGCTCTCTGCTAAATGCTTTACAGAAGTTATTGTATTTATACCTTATAATTATCCCAGAAAGTAGTCACACTGTCATCCCCATTCTGTAGGTGAGGAAGTAGAGGTTCCGAGAGGATAATTTGTCTGAGGTCATATGGTAGGGGAAGGAATCATGATATAACATGAAGTACATGAATTTTAGCTTTATAGCTGGATGAAATTTTATATGTACACATAAACACACTAACCAGATCAAGGAACAGAACATTTCCAGCCCCCTTGAAGGCACTTTCATGTACCTTCCCTGGCAATATCTCTTCCCAAAGTAACCATAATCAAACCCCCTTCATCATCTCAGATTTTTCCCTGTGCCTGAACATCACATAAACAGAATGGGTGGCGCAGCATATCCTCTTTGGTGCCTGGCTCACCGTTATGTCTCTGAGCTTCACCCGTGCTGTTCGTTCTTTGTCATGGCTGCCTAGTGTTTCATTTACGAATGTGCCACAATTTGTTTATCTACTTTACAGTTGATGGACATTAGGGTGATTTCAAGCTTTTGACTCTAGTGAATTAATTCACACGTTCTTTGGTGGGTGTAACACTTGCTTCTGTTGGCCATATACATGGGAGTAGAACAGTTGGGTCAAACGGTGATGGATCCAGGATTTGAACCTCACATTTTCTGACCCCAGTATTACCCATTGTGCCCCACCCACCACATTCATAACAGTGACATTATCTGAGAGTTTTCTGTGTCCTGGACACTCTACTAAGCTCTGTTTTCCTAAGTAAGCTCTTGATAAAATTGAAAACTTTCTACACATTTAGCTAATAACCACAGGGAAAGTTTTCTATTTGTTCAACAAATAATACAGTCTTTTAAATTATCGTTAAATAGCTGATGTATTACAATGAATGTGGAACACTTTGTAGCTTCTCTCTGTTAAGACCATAATAATATCCAGCTTTGACAGACTTCTCTTGCTCATTGAAATGCATACAGTAAAAATAGAGCTAGCCATCGATTATTAATTTACTTGTGTGCTGTAATTAGCTAAGGAAGAAACAAATCAATTTCAACCCAATTTCAATAGCCTACAACATGCACAGGAATTGACTTCAGACTTGAATTTGCTGAATCAAAGGTGAAGCTAGCTAATCTCAATTTGTATTTCATTGAGTAAATGTCAGCTGTTGATTTCTGCGGATTACCACTGGCGAGGCCATGTGTCTGTCATTCTTTAAAGGTAGTGCAGCACAGTCACTGTGTGGTTTAATTAGGTGTGGGCTGGTCACTTCACTCACTTGAGGAAGATGAAGTATTTAGCTGAAGTGGAAGGAAAAACCTTCAGCCAGCTCTCTGTTCTATCACCCTCTTTCAGACTCTGACTCATTTCAATTTAATGTCCATTGATTCTTATTGTTGGATGTTGTACAGCAGAGCCCTTTTATAATGTGGTGTTGGAAGATGGGGCTGAAACTGACTTTGCAGGCTAACTGAATTCTCCCAAGCCTTCTTGAACTCTTGACAACGCAGCTTTACATTTTAGGGGAATGACTTGACCTGTGCGCTACAGAGCAGGTTTCCACCGGGTGCCTGGTTTTCTTAAAGAGTAATCCAGACAGAATTTGTATAAGATTTGACAAGTTGTGATACCTTCTGACCTGGCATGACACAGAATGTGTAATCTTGCGCTGTGCTCAAATGCTCCTATTCATGTAAAAATAGTGACCGGAAGTAAAAGTGAAAATAATGTCTTCTTTCTCAGAAGAAATACCATAACCTCCTTCGTTATTATTTCCTCGCCTAAAATAGGGGTAATAGTACCTACTTCGTAGAGATTTTGTGATAGCTAACTGAGATAGTACATATGAAATGCTTAGAGAAAATACTTTGCTCATAGTGATTGCTTAATAAATATTTATTACTATCAGAAACATTTTTGATTTTCCTCTTGCCTTGTTTAAGTTGATGTAGTTTGCTATCACAAAGAGTCCTGAATTTTTCCCTTTTTTTCCTTTCTGTTTGGTGTAACTAGTATTTTTTTCCATCTCTTTTGGTTGGCTATTATTATTTTATTTTAAACTAACTTTTCAAGTAGGTGAACAATAATAAAGTTCCCTGAGGACTGCAATATTTTTTGACAGTGATATGAGCCTCTGTTAAAAAAAAAAAATCCTTTGGTAGAAACATTTTTTTACAGTAGTTCTTGTAAAGTTAGGTTAGCCGATCATTTTCTCTTATGGCTCTATTTCAAACCAGCAGTGAACTTGACAGACATCTGAGGACATTTTAATGCAAAGTTTAGAGTCCAGTAATAATGGATGCACTGGTTCTTTAGTTCAAGAATCCTTTGGAAAACTCATAAGAACTTAGCATCCTACTTTAATCTGCGTTGGTGAATGTTAATGTGCCATTTGACTGAGCCTGTAGCCCACCTTCTTTGCACCCGGTGCCCTCCTGTCAGCCCATGGTGCTATTGCAATGCCTGCAAGAGGCATGATTTAATACAACAGTGAGCGGTCAACTTCTGGCTCAGGCCACTGTAGCTGGGAAGATGATAGATAATGAGGCATTTCCAAATAATGGGGGAGAGTCTTCCAGAAAGGACATGGCCTGAAAGGTATTTTTCTTTCCAACCTGGAGCCAGGAAAACCTATAAAACTCCTCCACATAAGGCCCAGAAGGTGTTCACAGACATTCATAGCTATGTTGGTAGATGTCTTTTACAGCAGGCATAGGCTCTAGTCCTGCTGAGTTGAGTTTTTAGTTCTGTCTCCTGCCACCTTCTTGCTTGTATCCCCTGCCCCCAGTCTCAGTTCCCCTGAGATGGAGATGGGACAGCCATGTAGACAATACCCCAAGCCCTGGTCACAGGAGCCCGGCCCACCTCTCGGTTAGCCCTGAGGCCATGTTACACCTGAGGGCCTGTGGACAGATGGACGCCTGAAATGTGCCAATTACCTACTCACCTGAGTACTTGCCTCCAACCAGCCTTCTGCCTGTGACTTGGTTTTCCATGTGGGTTTGTTGTCAGGGAGAGAGAATGGGCTGCATGTCTAGATGTATGAATTCCAACCCTGTGCAGATTAGAATTTGCATTGTCAATTAAATTGTGATTTTGGTGTTAGACATTAGCACTATGAGGTTGGTTGACATGATTCTGCTATTCAAAAAAGGATCAATTTTCAGAGGGTAGAAAAACCAGGGACTGGAATCCCCTGTCTGAGGGCTGGAGCCTGTATGATGCTAAATGGACAAAGATGATCAATGCAAGTCCCTGAGGTCTCCCTGGGGACAGTCTGCTGGTCCATCCCCAGGCAGTATACCACCCCGTCCCCGTATTGGCCATAACAGAGCTTTCCTAAGTAAGTGTCTGCGTCAGGCCTGATGGTGTAGTGATGCTGTGATCCTGCCTTTCTTCTACACCTAAGAAAACCGAGGTTAAACGACTTAGGCAAGCCCCAGAACTAGTGACTGGCAGACCTTCAGCGCCAGACTGCATCTTCCGGGTTCCGGGCCTGTTCCACCTTACCTTACTGCCTCCCCTTTAAGCTTGTTAGTTCCTCATTTTATTAGGTCTCTAGGTCTAGAGATCAAAGTACTTAAAAACCCATTTCTTCAGTTTCTTTGCTCAAATCACCAGGAGCCGATGAACAATCTAAATGCATGTTCAGCCACTCCAAGATGTGATCTGTCCTCTGGCTGAGTGCCCCTCATCCATCATGCATGCTCTGAAAAGACATGGCAGCCTGGTGCAAAGGGAGCTTCTCTTCCTGTCTCAGTGCTGCATCCTTTGAGGCGTGCTGCTGTTCAGGGCCCTGTTGAGATTTTGATTAGAAAAGACAGATATTGTGCAACTTCCATTAATGTTCTGTTTCTCCTGTAGCAAAATGTAGGCCCTTGCGACTTCCTCAAGGGAATTTCATTTTCCATGTCTGTTGGCAAATTCAGTTTTGAGTTTTACATAAAACCCTAGAAAACAGTTAGTGGCCTGGTCAGGGGTTATGCTTGTAATTCAGTAGTTCTTTGAGGTGACTTTAACCCTTTTGCAACCTATTCCCCCTCCTGGAATCCACAAACCACTGGCTTTCCAGTGTGCAAGAGAACTACTTTTAAAACTATAAAGCCCCCAAGGTATTTAGCCTTCTTTAGCCCTCCTCTCTCTGGTTATGTTAATGCCATTTGACTTATTTTTATAATGTTCCCTAAAGGTAACAAAACCTCTGTAAGCAGAGAAACTATGCACGTGTATTTTGAAAATGCTCAGTGCCTGATAATTAAAGTTAAGACAGCGCGTTGTATACCTGAGCAGCTTTATGACACCTCCACTGACGGTGGGCCCTTGTCAATACCTGCATCTCAGAGCCCCAGTCTCCCCCAGCTCAACGTGGATGTAACTGACATTCATTAATTCTGAGACTTATTGCAGATTTGTGGAGCATCTGCATCTTTTCCTTCTCTCTCTCTCTTTTTTGGCCACCTGAATATTGTTCATTTTTTCCCCCAACTCATTGGCACTTTGGAACTAGGATAGGAGGTGGGAAAAGTCAAATAGAGAGATTTGATTTCTTTGTGATTTGATCAAACCAGTGTTTTAGCAAAGTGGTCAAATAAATCAAGCAACCAATTCAAAATTTGGAGCTGCAGTTTCTACTAGTTTTTTTTTTTTTTCCTGAAGATTGGGAGTCAACTGGGGTAGGGCATAGATAGCAGTATTAACTTTTCACCTCCTAATGTGAACTTCTTCCCTTAAGGCCACTATTTATTTTTCTTGGGATCCCAACCATCAGACTTATAATATCATGCAATCCTGCCACAGCTCCTTCATAAAGACTAAGATACAGGGCGAAATGATTGTGCTAGATGTCCAAGTTTGTGTTTTTAAAAAGCTTCAAGATTATTGGCTACAAGAGTCCCATTTATAGACTCAGTTTAACCATAAGGACACAGAAAACTGAAAGAATCCAGTTTTATGGCATGAGTTCTTGTTGTCTTTGTTACTGTTTTTAAAACAGCCACCTTAGCTGGAACCCGTGCTTTCTAAAGCAAACCAAAGGACGATTTAGTGAAAAAAAAAATGTTTCATAGTTTTAGTTACTAAAAATTCTGTAAACATGGTCATAAAATAGAAGTTCTGTCAGCCTTGAAGCTTGCCCACGTTTGATTGGACTTGGAAACCCCTTTACAGAGCTTTCCTTCTTGCCAAGCATCTGTTCTGCCCTGAGGGGAAGGAGACAGCTGAGCCTGGGGACAGGTGGGGGCCCAGGTGTCTGTCAGAAGCCGTCACTGATAGCCACCTGCTGGTTCTCCCCCATAGCAGCCGGGACAGATGGCGGGTCTCCCAGTGTTGCTGTTAGTGGAGGTGGTTGGCGCTGCTGGTTGAGATAACTTCTCACCCCTAGTTTTGTCGGGACCTGGGCTGGGGTGGTTTGGGAAATGGAAAATATACACTATGATCTTTTTCCACTCATACTTTCCTCTCCTTTGTCTTTTTGTAGTTCAGAGCTGGTGAAATTTAGAGGATATCAAAAGTCTGGTCCTTAAGTGGCCAATCTAATGAGAAAGCAGAGCAACTTTTTCCTTCCCCGTTTATATGGGGCTTAGCGCACATCTTGTTTGAGAGTAATGGACTTTCAGGAAATGCTTGTTAAATTGAGATGATTTATCAGAGAAACATGTTTCATAAATGAAAATTTCATTTCAATAGACTTAGCACACTTTTATATCTTTATTTTCTTCTGAAAGCAGTATGAGCATGTCAGCATGCTAAAGGTCAAGATGATGCTTCTTCCTTTACTAATTCCAGGTGAAAGGAGGAGTCAGGCTTCACCACTTCATCACCAAAGGATAAGGTAGAATTTAATGACGTCATGTATTAGCTAGATTACTGTTTGAATATAAGTAGGTTTTAAGTTTATTGCTTGTGTTGCAAAAACTTAGGCATAAATTGATTTCTGTGGATAAGACGTTGTTGTGAAAGCCAGTGGAGCTTGTGTTGGGAACTGTGCTTGAACTTGGATGGGATGAACTTGGTTTGGATGCCTTGAGATCTTCCACAAGGAGAAGTGACTTTGGGCTGTGATGTCAGTATGTGCGCCGGGCCCAGGCCTGGTACTCCAAGTCTCTTACCTCTCATCCTTGCAGACGTCTGAAAGGAGACAGCATTACCCCATTTTAAGACAAGGAAACATACTCAGTGAACTTAAGTGACTCCTCTAAGGGTCTAAGTCATGAAGTTGTCAAACTGGGATTTTAATCTGTGCACGTGGGATTTGAAGCCCAAACATTTTTCACCACCCCTTTTTCCCTTTTTGGTAAAGCTGCCGGTCGGGCTCTTTGGACCTGGTGGTGTTTCAGACACACGTCAACAAACAGGCAGTAAGTGCACCACGCACTGTTAAACAAAGTGTTTCATGCACATGTCACTAAACACAGTGATGCTAACTGTGAGTCACTGAGCACAGTTTTTCACACATAGTTCGCTAAACCCAGTGCACCTCCAGTGACTAAGGGTCTCATTTCGGATCATGGCCAGTTGTGTTTCAAAAGGTCAGGTGTCAAAAAAAAAAAAAAAAAAAAAAAAGGAGCTTATATGTCAGTAGTTTCTCAGGCAAGCAAGATGTGATTCATTGTAATATTCTTTGGTCCTTTTAGGGGATTTTGATTATCTGATGGCTATGCAGGCTGTGCATCTTTCTAGCTACCCTAAAAAGTGCCTGCAGATGAGCCAAGCTGTTATTGATCTGCATACCTGAAATTAATTTTTCTGCCCTCCTAAGGGCTTCCTCTGACCAAACTAGGCTTTGGGTTTACTTCTGAGGCTGATGTGGGGAGAACATTGCGAGAGGCAAAGTTATGAAACTCAATTATATATATCATAAGGATGTTTTCATCCATTTCTCCTGTTAGTTTTTTCAGTGTTCGCTTTATGTATTTTGAGGCGATGCTATGTAAGTGCAAACTGAGAACTGTTTTATCTTCCTTGTGGATTGACCCTTTTATCATTATAAAATCTCAGTTTATCTCTGGCAACACTTCTATTTTTAATTTTTAAAAATTTTAACTGTGGTAAAAAACATGTAACATAAAACTTACCATCTTAACCATTTGTGAGCATACAGTTCAATAGTGTGAAGTATATTCATTAACATCTCTGTGCTCTAGGAATGCTGTTTCTTAAAATATACCTTGCCTGATGTTCATATAACATGCATTTTCTTTTGCTTAGAGTTTGTATGGCATATCTGTTTCTGTTTATTGTTTTTACTTTCATCATTTTTTGTGCCCATGTTAGAGTATCTGTTACAAGCAGCGTAGTTTAAAAAAAAAAAACCTAGTCTGGCAGTTTTAGTTTTAGAATATTTGGTTCATGCATATTGATATAGTTATTATTTCATGTACATAAGTCTACTTCTTTACTATTTGTTTTCTTTGTTTTTCTCCTTTCATGGTTTCTTTTGAATGCATCAACTATTTTTTAAAATGACGATTCCATTTTCCTCCTTTATTTACTTGCCTTTGGTTATAAATTATTATTACTGTTTTTTTCAGAGTTCAGGGATTACAACAGACAAACTAGATTTGGCAAGACTCGACTGTGAATTAGTACTTTTTACCATTTCTTGGAAAATGTAAGAATGTAGAACACTGTGCATTGATTCCATTCTTACCTTTTGTGATCCTGTCAGGTATTTTAATCCTATGTCTACTTTATACTTCATAAGATAACCCTCTTATTGTTTTATATAGTCAATATTTATTTAGTTTGACATATCCATTTACATCCTATTCCTTGTGCTTTATCTCATTTCTGTGCTTCCATCTGGGATCATTTTCTTCTGCCTGAAGAACTCACAGTAATAATTCTTTTACTCTGGACCTGCTGGCTCTGAATCCTCTGTATTTCATTAATCTAAAAAAAACTTTATTTCTTCTTCATTAAAAGACTTTATCAAAGTGTAATATACATACAGAAAAGGGCACCCATAATAAGCATACAGCTCCATGGATTTTTACAAACTGAATACATTTGTGTAACCGGCGCTTAGCTCAAGAAATAGAACTGACCGTGACCAGCATTCTAGGAGCCCACATGCTCCTCACTGTTCCCATCAAAGTGTGTCCACTCTCCTGACTCTGACATCATAGATTACATTGGACTGGTTTTGCATTTTGTATTTGGAATCATATATTAGATGCTCTTTTGTGATTGACTTGTTACACTTGGTTTTATTTCTGAGAGTCACTCGTATTGTTACATTTAGTCGTAGAGGGTGGATGCTGACCTGTGTAGCATTCTGTTGTGTGGATATACCGATATTCAGTTATCATATTACTATTAATAGACGTTTGAGTAGTTGCCCATTTTGGTGGGTTACAGATAGTGCAGCTATGAATATTTCAGTGCAAAATTCATGTCATTCTCACATGCAAAATATATTCACTCCTCACTCCATCCCAACAGCTCCAAAAGTCCTTACTCATTTCATCAAGTCCAAAGTCTCATCCAACTATCATCCGAATCAGATATGGGTGAGACTCAAGGTACAATACATCTTGAAGCAAAATTCCTTAATAACTCTAAACTTGTGAAACCAGATGAGTTATGTGCTTCCAAAATGCAGTGGTGTGCAGGAATAGGACAGACATTCCTTTTCCAAAAGGGGGAAATTGGAAAGAAGAAAAAGACGATGGGTCCTAAGCAAGTCCAAAACCTAGCAAGGCAACTTACGTTGGATCTTAAGGCTCAAGAACAATCTTTTTGCCTTGATTGTTTGCTCCATGAGCCCACTGGGGCAGCAGGGTTCCTTCCATGGCCCTTGGCAGCAGCTCTGCCTCTGAGGCTTTGGCTGGGGCCCCACATCCAAGGTTCTAGGTGGCAGCCTGGTCCCTGAGGCAGTAGCGGCAGCAGCCTGGCCCTCTGAAGCCAAGGAGAGGACAGCCTTGTCCTCTGGGCCTGAGCCCTTGGGCCTGCGGTGACAGTGACAGCCCTGCCCATCTCTAAATCACCTTCAGGAGTATTCATCCTTTTCTTTTTTTTTTTTTTTCTTTAAGTGTTTTTTTGAATGGGAGTTTATTTATTTAACAGAAGTGCTGGGAATTGAACGCAGGACCTCATGCATGCAAGATACACATTCTACCACTGAGCTATACGCTCCCCCTGCTTTTCTTGAAGGAATAAGGCATGTTCAAAGCCAAGCAGCTCTATTGTTCCATCGTGTAGAATCCTGGAAGCCCAAAAGCCTTCCATCATTTTGCCCATTATCTGTTTCCTTTAGTCCACAATGGCAGTGTTTCTCCTGGTATCATCCTCCCTCTGTTCTTGGCTTCTACTGAACTGGCTGCTGGAAAAATCTGTTTAAGGAGCATGTGTCCAGCCACACCTGTGGTGGGTCTCTTCAGGACATGCTTTCCCATTTTTTTTGCAGCATAGACGGACTGATAGTTTTCCATACCTTTAATTTCTGGTTCTGTTTTGCTTAACAATCCCTTTCATTTATCTGTCTCCTCTCACATTTCACTATAAGCAGTAAGGAGAAACCAGGTCACATTTTTTTTTCCCCCACATGGATATCCAGTGGACCTAGCACCATTTATTGAAAAGATAAATCTTTTCATATTGAATTGCAGCTTTGCTATTGCTATTAATCAGGTGACCGTGGATGTGTGGGTCTGACATCTCTTACGTTCCTTTGGTCAGTTTGTCTATCCCTGTGTCATTAGCACCCTGACTCTATAATATGTGTTGACATATCATAGAATAAGATCCCAGCTCTGTTCTTCCAGATTACTTCATGTATTTTTAACTTTTTTCATTTCCTCAAGAAGCAGTGGGGAATTTTGTAAAAGCATTGGCTTGAATTTTAATTTTGATGGTACTGAATCTGGAAGTCTTAAAAATGTCTCTTACTCAGTGTTGAAGTCTTGCACATATTTCTTTAGATTTAGTTCTAGGAATTTGATGTTCTCTGATGCAATTGTAAAATATATCTTTTTACATTTTTCGTTTTTGAAAGTTATTTCATTTTTGCAAGTTAGAGATATAATTCCAAGTTGGCAGTTATTTTCTTTCAGCAAATAACTGGATTTAAATAAAAAATGCCATTCTATTATCTTCTGGATGCCATCATTTTATTTTTGAAACATCAGCATCACTCCTGTTGTTGTTTCTTTGAAGGTGATGTGTCATATTTTATTTGACTGCCGTTCAGAGTTTTCTCTTTGCCTTTGTTTTTCAGTGGTTTTATTATATTAGTCTTTAGAGATGACCCTCAAATGAATCATGCCTCCTAGTATTTTGCCTTTATATTGTTCCTCCCCTTTAATCTCAGATAGACTTGTGACTCACTTTTGACCAATAGAGCACATCACCTTTGACACTGTGTGACTTCTGAGGCTCCAGCGTAAGCTTTGCTGCTTATCTGCCCTCTTGAAACACTCAATCTTGGGATGTTCCCTTTGAGAAGCTCACTATTAAGAAGTGCACCTCCTCTGAGACCGCTGTGTTAAAGGAGAATCAAGCCACATGGAAGATAAATTCCAGGAGAGAGAGAAGACGTGGGGAAGAGGGGAAAGGGACAGGGAGAAAGAGAATGAATATCCGAGCTGCCTGACACAATAGTGAAGAGGCCATTTGGGGATCTAGCCCAGTCAAGCTTTCAGATGACTACAGCCCTGCCGCTGTTTATCTGCTACTGCGAGGGGCCCCCGAGCAAGACCCGTGTAGCTGAAGTTGGTCAATCTACACAACTGTTAGAGCCAAGGATTAATTATTTTAAGGTGTTAAGTCATGGGGTGGTTACACATGTGGTTACACAATACATGTGGTTACACAATAATAGACAAATGAAACAGAAAATAATCCTAGAAGTAGGATATAGTTGAAATAAAACCGTGAAACACGTGGCATCTGCTTTGGGATCAGGAGGTAGGAGGAGGCTGGAAGATCATCAAAGGAATTGTTGGAGCTGGAAGGACAGGGAAGAGGCTATTCCTAGAGGCTGGACGAAGGGCAACCTGCGTTATGTAGGATAGACAGGAAATGTAGGGTAACTGTCGCCTGGTGTGACGTGGACAATAGGAAATGTACCTAATGAAATAGTGAACCTGTGTAAGGAGACTTCCAGAAAGAATGCCCAAGGTGCTAACTGGTCATTTTTAGCCATGTTTGATAAAATATACCAAAGAGAGAAAGATGCTAGGTGCAAAGGAGGAACTTTTTCTGTTTCAAGCAGAAATTAGAGAAAATATAAAGGATCCAGGGCTTATTAAAGGTACAAATCAAACTGTATCTTATTTCCAGCCTCTGCATATAACAAAGGCTCTCAATATGAGACCTGATCTTAGGATAAAGATGATCTTGTTGGCTCAGCTGTAAGGCACGTTGTTAAGATGACAGAAAGATTTAAGGGTGTGCCTCATAGACCATTAGAATTAGACAAAAATTTCCTTAGAACCTCAAGGGTGTTGTTCCTCAGCTCCGTGACTTCCAGCACAAAGCAGCCTGGGGCCTGTATCAAGATTTCTGAGTGGAGTTTTGTCTAGTGGAGCGAATTCCTCCACTGTCACAGGGAGCTGGAAGGTCTCGAAGAGAGTCGTATTGACAGAAACATCACACTCCTGGACTGAAATGGATGGAGGTAGTTCAACATGCAAAGAACCATAATCTTCTATGGGGAGGAGGCGGGCTGAGACAACATATTTGCCATATTTGCCTGCCTGCAAATATGGACCGTTTCTTATGGAAAAGGAAGTTTACCATCAGTACCCAAGAGGGAGGAGACCAAATTCCAGAGAGAGGAGCCGAGAGTTTTGGGAAACAACTCCCAAAACTGAGCCCTGATCAAGGAACAGGTAACATATGCCCAAGTGAATTTCAGAATCGCTTTGGACTAGTGGCTGCTGCATGACTCATGTTCCCTTATGTCTCCGACCCTGGCCCTCTGACCCCCTACTTTTGAGTGACAGTGTCTATCACAGTTAGAATACCCTGGTATTATCCTTGTATGTTGGGCGTGGGGGGCCAGTAATTTGTGTCTTCAGTTTCCGGGTCTTCAGATCAAGAGTAGCTGTACTCAAGGGGTTGCACCTGAGGATTTGCACTTGCCAAGCCTTGTCTACATTTGGGACTGATTCACGTAGTGCTGTATGCCTGGCTTCTCATCATGGGACATTTAGGAATCTGCACATATTTTAGGGGGAACGTGGCAAAGTGTTGGCTTACTTCCTTATACTTCTCTTTTCTCTGAGATCTTGTTGGGGCTGTTTCAGATGCTTCTGATGCCTGCAAATAGATGTTTTTTGCATTTTACAGTTGTTCTTAGTAGGAAGATTAGTCTGATGCAAACTACTGTATCATGGTCCAAGAAAGCCAAGTCTTTCATGAGGATGCTTTTTGAGAATGTGGTACCCTTACACTGTGATGTCTTTCAAGGGATCCAAAGACGACTTCCTCTCCAGCCTCAGTCCCAAGAAGAGTGCTTCTGCTAATCGGCCAGTGCATTTTTATCAAACAGACAAAATGAACTATGTGGCTGATTATGTTCCCTTCTTTCCATTTCTGTTTTATTTCTAACAAATATGTGGGATTTTATTAAGTACATTTTTTTCTTGGCAGGTAGGGATGGCCTCATATATGGCCTTTCTTATTTACTCACTCAGTATACTTTATTTTGTAATCTTTCAGGAATCTATTTGGAAATGAGGTAGTGTGTGATTTAAGAAATAAGGATAAATTTTTCCACTTGGAAGTTGCAGAAGTCTGTAGAAGCTTAGCAACTACAGAGGATTCCTTCTTACAGATTAACCAAGGTGTCAAAGTTGATGTTTACATCATTATGAGAAATCTTTTCAACAAAGTGAGGGTGACATTGGTCAAATCTTTTGATTAATGACCTACTTTACTTCCTAAGTGCAAAGTATTCATCCATGGGAGGGGAATAAATGTGGATTTCCAGGTAATAAATTACTTCCTCCCAGACACTGAAGAGTTCACAGATGCCCTGGAAAATGGTATTTAAATATCACAGACAAACACTTAATCCACTGACAGAAGGCAGGTTTATGCTGTCCCTAACACTCTACTGTTTGGGTGGTTTTTTTGACAGCTGGGTGGTGCTAGTTCAAATACAGTCAACCGTAGTGTAAACAGAATGAGAGCAAGGTGTTGTTTAATTCAGTTTGTTTGTCTAAGGAGCAGAGTAGCTTACAGATCATGTTAATTTCAAAATCTGATTCTTGGAACCGGTATGCGATCAGTGTGAAATAACAAAGTACTACCAGCCCTAATTCCCCTCCTCCCTCCCTTTCTTTCTCCTTCTCTACATTTCCTTTACTCATTGTGTATCATTCTGTTACTTGTTCCAAACTCACAAGTCAGCAACCACAGTATTTCTGTTATTGAGTTACAGGCAGGGGCAATAATGAACTATCTGAGAACTGGGTGGCATGGGTACCAATCCATCCGAACAGCTGGCTGATCAATCAGAAAAGGGACCAGACATGAGCAAGATGCAGCTGTTCCTGGAAGAGGAGCTGAACACCAAGTCTGGTTCTGGCTGCCATTTATTATTATTATTTTTTTTTGGACAGAGTGAGAAAGTCAGAAGCTGAAATGCAATTCTCCTACTCCTGTGGTCTGTTGCCTACTACATCATATTATTATGGAACAGACTGCATTTTTCTTTGTCTTCAAAGTTTTATTTTTTTCTGTTACAAGATGCTTAAAACAGAAACTGCCACACGTGAAAGCCTGTCCTAGTACAATTTATTTCCTTTCAAGTTACCAGAGGATTTAGAAAGAAAAACATTTCATCTTATCACACTTCTCTGTGTTTTCTTGGAGGAAGTCTCCAGGGTGCTGAAATAGTTGGTGACTTTTGGGGAAGAGGGATGGGAGCAAGGAGATAATTTGCTGTTTCCCTTTATCATTTAAATTGAAACAAAGTATGGGGCTGTATTAATGAAAAGAATGCGTTTCTGGCCCCCCCCAAATCATACCCCTCATGATGTAGAAAAATATTTTCCATTTAATGAGATAATTTGCTTGAGGAAAATTTGAAATATAGAAAGGAAGAAAGATAAGTTAAATTATATTTTGTGTGGGGCTGGTTAGGTGGTGGGAGGGGAGTGGAAACTGAATAATTTGTCATAGAATCAGGATTTTTATGGCTGGGAGGAAAATTAAATGCCGTCATGTCCTCTTCTCTCCTATTTTACATAAAGAAATGGAGATCCGGAGAGGTTAAGTGGCTTGCTCAGGATTACACATCTAGTTATTTACTGCGAAAAATAGTAAAGTAGAAGGAAAACCTAGTTCCTGAACCAACTAACTTTTTTTCCCCAGATTGCAGGTAGCAGAGTAACTGATTAACTCTAAATTAAACAAACAAACAAACAAAAAACCAAAAAACTTGAGAAAATCCCTCAACACTCAGGGACCCAAAATCTGTCCTGTGGTCTGTGACTGGGAGTGGGAGTGGGGGTAGATAGGTCAGGCTTTCTTTTCCATTTCACATGAGTGTGTGTGTGTGTGTGTGTGTGTGTGTGTGTGAGAGAGAGAGCGAGAGAGTGAGAGAGCGAGAGCGTGCGCATGTGCTGTCCACAGGGCTATATTTCTCAAGACTCAAATCTCATAGACTCCCCTGAACACACTTCCCCTTATATCCTAAACTCTTCCCTCATTAGGACTCAGAGTCATCCCAAGTCAAAAGGGAAAACATTTGCCATCTCATTCTCTCCTCTGACTTTATCTCTCCCAGTATTACACAGGCACCATTATTAATGCACCATTTTCTTCCCCTTTCTTTTGTCAATGAAAAAAAAAAAAACCCTGAATACATAAAAATTCATGAAAACAGAAGTTTGGTCAGAGGGTATCTGCCTTGTGTCTGTGCATCTGATCTCAACTTTGGTCCAGCGAGCAGCTTTTGAAGGTCTTTCAGTGGCTGAGGCGTTCCTAGCATTTGGGAGGTATTCAAGAAACTACTGTTGAACTGAACTGACTCTCCTGTGGGGAAGGAGGCCACTTAGGGAGGGTTTGTTTGTTGGCAGGTGAGTGGTCTGATCAGATTTGAGTCTTAGAGGAACCTGATGGTTTTAGGAGAAGAGAGTGGTGGCAGGAAGACCGAGCAGGAAGCTGAGGCAGCCTTCAGGGTGACCTGGGCTTGAACCAGGAAAGGGACCATAGGGAGGAAGTAATGTGAACAAAACTGGAAAGCATGGGGACAGGAGAACTTGGAGACGGACAAGATGTGGTGGACATGAGTACAGAATAGATGATTTGTCTTGGGAGAGTTGGGTGGACAGTGATAAGCTGAGCATCAATCACCCCATTTCACATAGAGGTTAAGAGATTTGCTCAACGTCAGGGAACACACTGATAGCAGCATTATGTGGTCCTTATTGTGCTAAAAACTCCAACCCAGAATAGTTTCTACTTCATTACCCCCACGGCCTTTTCCCATTTCATAACAACTTCTACATACAGAATATACTCAAATAATTTTCTCAAATGTCATTAAAATTAAGAAGATCCTTAAAAGGACACATAAGATGCCACATTCAACAAGTACAGAAATAAATTAGAGATGAAAAAATATTAAAATACCTGACCTGCGTGGGTATCTGCATACTATTTAAAATTATCTCATCCATTTAGTTCTAGCGTTTGGGGTCCTAATCAGAAGTATGAAAAATGTTTTCATGGAGAGGCAGGTGAACTGAAGGAGGCTATCTTAATACACAGTGAAATATAAATTAAAAAGCTCTCTAAAGCTATTAGTAAAAGTACTGAAATACATTAGTAGGTGCATGGGTTCAACTTTGGATGAATGTTCTTTGAAATCGGATTCATCACCAAAATTAATCTGAGAGGCGTCAAATATGTGTTGGGTTAAAGAGGTGACAAATGGGAAGATTTCACTGAAGTTCTAAATGGTAAAGGGATCAGAATTAATAATCCTCTGTCATGGGGAACCTGATCACTTAGAAGTTTAAGAAACTCACGTCTTGGAAAAGAGTGGAAAAGAAACCTGAAATATTGCTGGTGAAAGGAGTAGTCTGGTCATCAGCTGGGTTGATTTGGTTTGATAAATAACTTCAAATGGACCTCTGACAGAGCCCCATGAAGGAAGATACATGTCTGCAACTGTCACATGAGTGGGGTTTATGAATTTCAACAGGCTGGTCAATCTGTTCTCTTCGAATGGAGTGAGCACAGTATTTTCCTCCCTGTTTAATTCAGACCTTCTTGGAGAAGGTGCCCCTTAGAAGCACCAGTCTTCACCCATCTGTGGGTTCTGTAATGGCTCTCCATTCATATGGACTCACATCATGAAAATGAGCATAAAGAGAAGGGGGTTCTGGGAATACCCCAAAGCTTCAAATATATGTATCTCTCCAAATACCTAAAACAACAGATTTTTTTTCTCAGGCAGAAAGACATATCCCTTGGCCATCTCACAGGCAGTTCCCATGTTCCGAGTGACAAGTCTGGGCTCACCTATTAATGGGATGTCTCTGCACCATGATCTCAGGGTTAGGCAGACGGCCCCCTGGTGCACTGCTTGGTTACGCATGGGTGGCAATGGGAAGGGATATGACTCATGAGTCTTCTGAGCTGGGCATACGATGCTTTTCTGTGAGGAAAAAGCTGTGGCTGACGTTTGAGCCTGCTACCAGTTTTGCCTCATGGCCGTAGAGGCTGCCTGGGGTTCAGCAGCCCTGGGATTGACATGGTCCCCCTGTCTGAGATGCCAGCTGTTACCTTGGCTGGCGTAAGCTTACCAAAAGCTTGGTGTGGCTGGCATCTTTTTGTTACTCAGATACCACCTCCTTCAGGAAGCCTTCCCTCACCACCCAGTTTAAAGTTATCTAATCAAAAGTATCCACACAGTCACTGCTGGTATATAGCATTGTTTGCGTTTCTGTCTCTTCCTCACAAACATGTAAGCTTCTTGAGAGCAGCGGTTTCATTCTTAGTCCTTGTCACAACCCCAGTGTCTAGACTGGAGCCTGGCCCAGAGTAATACTCATTACAATGTATTTTTTTAAATTGAAGTATAGTTGACTTACATTGTTGTGTTCATTTCAGGTGTACAGCAAAGTAATTCAGTTATACATATACATACATATATATTCAGATTCTTTTCCATTATAGGTTATTATAAGATATTAAATATAGTTCCCTGTGCTGTACAGTAGATGCTTGTTGTTTATCTATTTTACATATAGTAATGTGTGTATGTTAATCCCAAACTCCTAATTTATCCCCGTCCCAATCCCTTTTCTCTTTGATAACCATATTTTGTCATTGTGATATTTATTGAGGGAGGAAAGGAACAACTTCTAATGATGGTAAACCTTCAGTTCTTACATGACAGTGTTTGAATATGCTAGTATTTGTCCATGATGGTGTTTAAAGAATTAGCTTTCAGTTACTTTGAAATCGTGGCAGTGATGGAGGTGGGCCACCTGGGTCTCCCTTCAAGAAAGAACTTGCCCTTGAGCTGCGAGGGGTGCACTGAGCTCACTGGCTTCCATCATTAGTGCCATCAGGGTCCTCCTCTGCTTGAAAAAGCATCAGCTTTTCCTGGGAAGCCCCCAAACAAGGACCGAATATGGTGGGACCACCAGGGCCTAATTCTGCCTACTGCAGGCCACCTCCACCAGGAAATGTCCTCTCCCAAGAGATGCTTGCTTTGGCGTTCCTGTGGGTCAAGACTTTGTCAGGACCGCATCGTGGTCTGAGGCCCTCCCTACCCAGTCCTGCTACTTCTCCCCTTTCCTTTCTCAGGGGTCAGCTCTGCATCAGAGACTGAAACCTTTCCTTGTCCTTACATGCTTCCCCCTCCTCTGATCTCTCGCAGGTACAGTTCCCCAGTTAAACCTCTAGCATTCCTACTCTCTCCTACTGTCTGCTGCCCAGAGGGTCTTGTTGGAATTCTGTCTAAACATCCTGGGGTCCACTTTGCCATTTCAGTAAATAACAGGAAAAGGCGACTTGAAGTATTTTGTTTCTGAAAGTTCTCGAGCTACCTTCAGAGGTTCATTGTGGACGTTAAGGGATTGTCTGTCAGGGACACATTTAACTGGGAAGAGGTGTAACTCATTTCTTAAGGAATGCCACTTCCCAGGCTGTTTTACTTGGGGGCCACGGAACTTTTGTACAACTGTTAGTTGGGAATTCTTTGGTTAACTAGTAAAAACAAGGTTGGGAGAAAACACCAAACATTTATTGAGAAGCTGCTCTGTGCCAGACTCTTCTGAAAACTGTTGACCCCGTCGCATCTGGTTATCACTATGGTGTTGAAAGTGGGGAACAGCATTTTCATTTTTATGGAAGAGGAAACTGGATTTTCTGTAGTGTTAGTAACAACTGTCCCTACATTATGTTAAGTACTGATGCTAAAACTCAGACTTTGGGTTTTCTGATTCCAAAGCACTTACCTTTTCAAAGTTACCAAACTGCGTGCATTTGGAAGGGCTCTTTCAATCCAGGATTTCATAATTGCAGCAGAAGGACCAGATGAGAATTCAGAAGCTTCATTCTTAAGCAAAATACTTACAGCTTCTGATCAAATTTTGAGCAAACGTACATAACATAGCAAACTGGGTGTAATCCAGATACGTTAAGAACATGGTATAAAATTTCAGAGCTAGTAAGTAGTGCAGTTGGGATTTCTAGGTCAGTCCGATTTTGAAATGTGAGTTCTTTCTTTTACTCCAGAAGAGAATTTCCAGGCCTTTGACAACTACCACCACTATTATTGTATTGTTATAATAATACACACTGTCTTGCAGTCAATAATGTCTACTTAAAAATTTCCTCTTCCAGCCTCAGTTTGCTTATCTGCAAAATGGGGAGAGTAGCCATAGCTCCATCACAGGGTTGTTATGAATCAAAGAGCAGTGACAAGTTATGCACTTTGTGTCTGCCTGGCCCGTCATTACTTAGCATGGACTAGGTGATAACTTTTGATTTGTATTGTTATTCCATGCCAGGCTCTTCCCTCAGTAGCTCAGGGGGCACTAGGGCATTCACACACGCATAGATGAATGAAGAACTAAAGAAAAAAGTTGTCTGTTAGAATGCTGAATCCCTTTTATGCGTAGGAGCTTGGCTGGTGAGCTGGATAACGAAGCCAGTGTGCAGGGCACGGGCGGGCATGGGGGTAGGAGCCGTGAGGGTGGCAGAGGGGACACGCCCTAGTTGCTTCCAGGCTAAGAAGGGCCCTGGAGTGTGCACACGCCCTGCATTCGGTGCTCCAGACGCGTGGCTATAAGGGGAGGCAGCCCACTTGATAGGCATGCTGGGCCAGTTCAAAGGCATCACCACAGCACTGGTTTTATCCCCACTCTATTTGTAACCTTCTGATATGGGAGACAAATCCATTAAACCAAATAGGATTAAGCTGCAGAGCCTGGCTCGGGATGCTTGTCGGGGAGCCGAACCCCTGCTGGTGTTCGTGGACTGCAGTACCAAATCCCCACCCCGGGTGGTCCCACCGCCCAGGCGAGTGCGAGGCCTGGGGCTGCTGAACACCACACACCCTTCTAATGTCTCACAATTACTGAAACCACTGTGCTAAGTAAATTTCCGCGGATCTACTCTGAAAACTTGCAGCGTGTTCAACAGCCCTCACAATTTGTCATTTGGAACCTGCGGTGAAGCGGTATGGTGGTGACACTGAGCCGTGGCGGAATAAATACAGTCACCTCCAGAGAGCGCGTGTTTCCTTTGCCGTGTAGAGCGTGTAAAAGATTTGGGTTCTTTCAGCCTCATTTGTATCCTGGCTGAACCCGTTGAAAGAGAAGGAAGAGAAGTCGCAAATGACACAGGTGCTGCAGAGTGGATTTCCTCCATCGCCCAGAAGCAGGCGCGCGCCTTGTTGGGAACATTATCTTGCATTTGCAAAGCAGGCGCCTGTGCAGGCATCCTGAGAGGGCCACGTCCATGAATTATCCTGTGAGCATTGCCGGTGAGTGGGGGGTGCTGGGCAAGGTAGCTGGTGATAGAGCAGGAATGTCACTCGTCTCTGGGGACATCCTCAGTAGGACTCCACCATCCCCAACTTATCTCTGGGGAGTGGAGCTTTGGACCCAGATCGCTGGACAGAAGCACTAATTATTTACCCCGAATACAATCCAGGAGCGAGCTCAGATCTGCAGAATGCCTCCTGTTACCATGCAGAGCAGCGCTGCTCAAGTCCCAGCTTTGCTCTTAGAAGGAGGTGAAAATGACATAAGGAGGTGGTGGCTCTGGGAGCTCCCGGTGCTGGTCGTCTGGCCACCACGCATCCCACTCCAGGGGATGGCGTATCAGTGCTTCTCTTTCACGGCACAGGGAAGGCATACTAATGGCGGCCTCATTCTCTCTGAGAGGCCCACATGCCAGTTCACAGACGAGGCTCTGAGTGAGGTGAACTATAAGCCCTGATGGGCAGGGGCGGAGTCCGGGGAGGGGCTGAGCTTCTGCAGGCTCCTCTGGGGAAAGAGGCGTTCTCTCATGTACCCAAGTGTCAGAAGTGGGTTCCGTAGTCTCAGTGGCTGTTTTGTCCTCTGGAGGCACACTGGTGGTTGATCACACGGGATAGTAGCCACTTCACCCTGCGGGCTGGGTTGCCCTTCCTTGGGGCAGGAGGAGAACGGTGGCTGACATACAAGAACTTATCCCAGGCCAGCCTGCTTCCGGACCATCACTAATTAGATCATCAGTAATTAGAGAACCACTGAAGTCAGCCATCCTCTGACCGCCATCCTCCTTTCCAGCTGAATTCCCGGATGCTCCCTGCATTCAGAGGCCTGTACTCTTTCTTCCCTGAAGACATCCTGCGTTGGAACCACTCTGTGCTCTCTTACGCCTCCTGCCTTTGTTTGGTGGGGGTGGGGGTGGGGGTGGTTCTGTCTGTCAGCAGCCAGCAGCCCTCCTCGCTTCCCTACCTGACTGACCATCCTGCAGGGCTTGGCTCCGCTGTCATCTGTGCGAGCCCCTCCCCGGCTCCACGGGCACCCTCAGTCGTGGGAGTGTTTCTGTGGCACTTTGAGTTTACCTGGATTGTGTTGCCTTTCACATGCACTCACATTGTTTATTCATTTGTCTGCTCTATTACCTTGTTAACTCCTTAGCGAAGGACCCATATCTTATTTATTTTTGTATCCTCAGGACCTCCAGGGGCTAGATGCTCACTGAAAGATTTGGGAAAGAAGGAACAAACAGAGTCGCTTGTACACTGGGTGCAGGTCCTGGCTGTAATCTTGTCATGCTCTGTATCTTTAATTAAGATATAACTTGCGTCCCTTTCAGCTTCTCGTCTGTTAAGAAGAATCGGGCATGAGAATAGGACAGACCTACCTTAGGGGACCTAGTGTGAATTACACAACTCGGGACTTACACAAATGTCCATTTTAATGGCTGCCAGACCTTGAGACGTGGCCGAGCTCGTGATTGGAAGGCAGCCGGGCCACTTCAGCCCACTTAGGAACAGATCATCAAATGCTCAGTCTCTCCGACAGCTGCTGATCACAGACACCGTTAAAAAAGAAATGGTCACAGTGGCAGGTGACAAAGAGAGAGGTGAGCCTTCTGAGTGGCAAGTTAGTACCAGGAGGACAATGACAAAGCTGCAGAGATCATGCCCGGAAGGCACGGCCAACAGCTACCCTTGGCTGTGGGCAGGGGCTGCGGGGAGAGAGAGGGCTTATGGAGGCAATCATTTACATGTTATTAAAAATAATTGGAGGTGTTTACAGACATTTCTTGCCAACATGCCACTGTCAGGCATGAGTGGAAAAGAAGCCTTCTCCCCAGTTGTGAGAAATTCTAATGTTATGGCAAAAAAAAAAAAAAAAAATCTGGAGTCTGATGATTAAATGTGGAGAGCTGTCATCTCGACATGATATTAGAATAACTCGCCTCCAGCAAGCGCATGGTATTTCTTCCTTTAAATCTGTCATTTCTCGGGAGGCAGTTGCTCCGGTTGGCTGCACCAGTGGCTTTGTAGCCGTGGCAGTTCAACAGCAACTGGGACACCCGGAGGCTTTCTGGGGGTAGGGAGGGGGCGGCTGCGTGGGACCAGGGCTCATCCATGGCCGTGAGGCTGCAGCAGGCTGTCTGCAGACCTCTTTCTCTGTGACTTAGTAGGGCTCTCCGGCATCTGAAACCTTAAGCAGGGCACCAGCAGACATAGAATTTTCAGCAGCACTTCTCCGACAGCCGAGTCAGGCTGCAGGCGGAGTGACTTGCATTTGTTTACAAAATCTGTTGCTCAGTAGGATGATCGGGGTCTCATTTCAGCCTCCAGTCAAGATAGTTTTAATGATGTCCACACTGCGCTGCTTTTCCCTGCAAACCTCGTTGGGGCAGAACAATGGAAGAGGCCACAGTCGGCGGAAGGGAAGGGCGGCGGGTGCTGGGTTAGGGACACAGCAGTCTCTGCTCCGTCTGTCGGATGCAGCAGATGTATCTCTGCGTGGGTCTCTTCCCTCTTGCTTTTGTTCAAGGGGCCACTCAACCTCCTTACCTAGTTGGATGTTTTCTGGGGATCCCAGGGTAGCCCCGCCTGCTTCTCCGCTTCTCTGACTCCTGCTCACCAGTGCTTGGAAATGTTCACGATATTAACCCTTCAGTTTGTACCTCCTTTTGGCTTTTGGAAGCACACTCACCTCTGGATTCTACCTAATGAGAAGGAGGCAGCGTGGACCCGAGGGCAGTGATGTTGTATATTCACCAGCCTTGGTTTGCAAGGCCTGTCTATACACAGTGTGGCTTAGTTTGGTTTTGATCCTAATGGCAGTTATCCCCATAACACAGGTGAGAAGAGGAAGGTGGTGGAGACGGCATGGACAGTTACTAACAGCGGGGACTTTAGGCTCAAGTCCATTCTGTTGCTTACGTCTCTGTGACCTTGGACTGACCACTTAAGCTGTCAGGGCTTCAATTTCTTCTGTCAAATGGGAACAGTCATCACTTCCTCAGATGTTGTTGCGGGGATTAAATGCGATCCTTGTAAGTTACGCATTTAGGGCAGAGGATGTTGAATGGTTGGTGGCTGTTGTTTTTAGTGGTGATGTTACAGTAATGGAGACAATGAGGCTTGGCCGAGGGCACCGCGGGGAGGGTTAGAGTTACAGATGCCAGGTTCGCGCAGAGCCTCGTCTCCTGAATTCTTACCACTTTCTTCCCTGCCCTGGCCGTCTTTCCAAACGCCTAAGGGATGTGCAGATTTTCCACCTTTCAGCAATTCCAGAGACAGCCTGCACGAATATAAAAAGCAAGTGAAGAGCCTGCAGAAACGCAGGTGCAGTTTGGGGACCCTCTGCCAAAAGTGCTGTGTTTCTTCAAAGCCCTGAGATGTCACCCTGCCTTGCCCGGCTCGGCTGGGAACGCCCCCACCATTGCCTCTTCTGCCCAGGGGTGACGTCGCCTGAGTCATCTGAGTCTGAAAGAGGGATTCACCTTGACCTTCCTCTTCCCCAGAAGAAGGCAGGACAGAAATGAGGCCATCAAAAGCAGCACAGTTCCTCCCCCTCAGCAGGTCTCAAAACCCTCACTCTGACCCCATCGATCAGTCATAAAACACAAAATCAACAGAGTTCTGCTTTTCTACTTCACGCAGGAAAAAAAAAAAATCAACATTGACCAGCAGTGTCAGCCGAGTGCATGGAAACCACCAGTAAAAACAGGAGCTACTGCAGACTCCTCTCTCCCATCCTCTTAAGCTCCTTCTTTGTCCTGGTCCCGGCTGACAGCTGTGGGGCAGGGCAGAGCCTGCTGCTAAGTACTAAGCAGGAGAAATGTGCATTGTCGTTCCTGCGCGGAGGGTGCTTCGAGCGACTCGGTGACTGACAGGCTAAATAAGCGGTTATTTCTCCCAGCTCAGGCCCGGGCGGTGGGGCATGTGCAGCCCCCTACCTGACCTTACGCAGCTGAGCCTGCCAGTCTGGGGCTAGCTTCCTGCCACCTTACCTGTTGAGGTTAAAATCTGGTTGAGTGGATGGATGCTGAAGCTCTGATCATGTTACTCTCCCGCTGAAATAATTTTTGACTCTGTTCTGAGTCCTCCGGGATCAGGTCAGATGCCTTCCCCTAGCATTCATGGCTTGTCACGATCTGACCCCAATCTGCCTTCCCAGCTGTATCTCTGATTACCAGGCTTCACGAGTCCTGAGATGCGGACAAGCTGAACTGCTCTCGGAATCTGCCCCCAAGTTGCCCACCTCTGTGTCACTGCTTCCGTTGTCCCTTTCCCCAGGATGTTCATTTTCCCAACTTCCCATGTCTGTCTGAGTCTGCTCAGGCTGCTGTAACAAAATACCATCAACTGAGTGCCTTCAGCAACAGACATTTACTTTCTGCACTTCCGGAGGCTGGGAAGTCCAAGATCAAGGTGCCTGCAGATTTGGTTCCCCGATAAGGGTCACGCTGTGCCTTGCAGACAGCTAGCTGTCTTCTTGCTGTGTGTCCTTGTGAGGTGGGGAAAGAGAGCTCTGGTCTCTTCCTGTTCTTATAAGGACACTAATCCCATCATGACAGCCCCACCCTCGTGACCTCATCTGAACCTAATTATGTACCAAAGATCTCACCTCCAAATACTGTCATGTCGGGGGTTAGGACTTCAACATATGAATTTTGGGGGGACACAGTCTGTAACAATGCCTAAATCCCATCTATCCTTCAAGCCGCATTTAAAATACAGCCTCCTCCATGAAGAGTTCCCTGCTTGGCTTCCTCCAACTATGAGTAATTTTCTGTCTCCTCAACTCCTGTAACTCTTTGTCTGTAAGCCTGTTAGGGAAGTCATGCTTTCTCTAGCATCTTACGTTTTTGTATGGATTTTGTTTCCTCTGTTAGATTCTGGGCTCCTTGGGGGCAAGGGCCGTATCTTTTTATTCTACGGGTCACTAACGCTTAGCCAGGGTCCCTGACGTCCATAGGGTGCGCTTAGTTAAATAGATGTGCCCATCTGCGGGAGAGCCTTGAATGGGCTGATGACGGACCTGTGTTCATGACAAATGTATTGGTGACACCAGGATCCATTCTCAATGCCTCGAGCGTGGCTGGGTGTTAAATATTTCACATATAACTCAACCCCCCGAGCTGGGGGATGGACTCAGTATGTTTTTATACAAAGGGATGAGTTATATATCACTCTCCCCCGTGGGTGAGGACTCCTGTGACTGCATGCATACACACATACCCACCCACATTTATATGGAAATAACTTGGCCAAACTCTCCTTAAAACAATCCAATTTTATCTCCTCGGTGCAACTTTTTGGCTGTTAGTATAAAAAGAATCTGTAAGCAATATTTGGAGGATGCTAATGGTTCTAACTCTTTACAGTGACTCCTGAACAAACGTTGAGACCTAACATTGGACCGTGGGCCCCAAGGTCATACAAAGGCGTCATTCTCCCAGGAGAACATTGGACCGTGGGCCCCAAGGTCATACAAAGGTGTCATTCTCCCAGGAGAACATTGGACCGTGGGCCCCAAGGTCATACAAAGGCGTCATTCTCCCAGGAGAACTTGATTGTTACCTACAGTTTCCCCAGGGATGGGCCTTTCAGAACCCGCGAAGGATGGAAATGGTCATCACCTCCACCTCCACCGCCACCACCAAGAACAGACAAGTCTGTCCATCTTTTATTCAGATGGACTTCAATGACTGATTTTATTGACAGCATCCATTATATATTCTCCTGGGCCTTGGGTATTTTTTAATTTGAACTGCCAAGAAAGGATTCCCTGCATATTGCTATTCTCTGGAGTGAAATAATTCATCGAAATACGCACTCTGGTGGCAACCTGCACGTGGAACTTGGTGTAAGAGCTATGAGTTCGATACTCTCTCTGAAGCTGTTACTCGGGCCCCACCAGGGCTGCTCTCCATTTGCATAATTGCAGATGGAGAAAAGTATGTTCAGTGGCATATTTAAATGATACATATTTCCATTTCTTTAATGGAACATCACCCAAGTTCAGGAGGGAACCTCTAGATTATCCTGAGTACTGATTCCCTCGCACCAAAAAGCAACTGGAGCATAAAAGCAACAGAGATGAACTTTAGCTGCAGGGTTGCAAGTTACATTGCTAGTCATCAAGGCTCAAAACTGAGCACTGGGCACTGGGCAGAATACAGAAAAATATCCTTGCCGTCCAGCCTCTACCACCCGAAGCAGGAAGATGAGAGCAAAGGAGAGCCGGTCTCCTAAGTGTTGGTATTAGAACCCCCGCCTCCTCCTCTCTGCCCCAGAGCAGCCCTTTTTATTTTCATTTCCATGCTAACAAGGTGGACCCCTCCTAGCGTGTGTTCTGAAGAGGTTCTTTCATGCTCAGGGCCTGGAGAGCTGTAACATAGTTAGATGTACTCTAGCAGCAGGTTGCCATCAAAAAATTCTATAATAGGATTAAAATAAAAGAGAAAGGCGCTGGCTGGGGATCGGCAAGGATGATTTACCCCGTTTCAAGTGCAGGGCGGGAGGGCGCAGCACAGACACAGACAACGGACCTGCAGCGTCGAGGGTGGTGGCGGGGGGGGGGTCGCCTTCTATGTCACCATCGGGGTTTTGTGTTGTGCGCGCGGAGTTTTGGAGCTCGGCGGCGTTGGAGGGTGCCCAGGTGCTGTCTGGCGAGGCGCTGCTGGGGGAAGGGCCTGGGGACGCTGGGAGAAGGTCACGTTGACTCACGCTTGCTTTGGTGCTTGCTGCCCGCCCATCTGCCCCCGCCAGCATGTGAGCTCCGGGAGGGAGGGGGTCTGCCCTGCTCATTGCTCACGTCCCAGCGATCACAGCCACACCTGGCGCATAGTAGGTGCTCAGTGAGTGTGAGTCACTTGGAAGCGAGGGGTCCCAGCAGGGCTCTGCAGCCAGGCTGTTCAGGTGTGGCCTTGGACAAGTTTCTTCGCAATGTTCAGCATTGGCTCCTGCCTTGTGGAATGAGGAATGGAGCCTTCTTGTCGGGACACCCACGGCATCTGAAGCGTGGCCCCGATTTCCGTCCGGGGTTCTGGGACTCACAGATGGATGCTTGCTGCGGATTTGCTCATAGAACCTCTGCTTCAAGATCTGCAGTGGCAGGAGTGCTTCTGGAAGTTTCTGCGTCTCCCTTGTCTCCCTCTGAAGGGTCAGCATGTGTGGGCTCTAGAGAGACAGCAGGTAGCGGGGAAGGAGGGGCTCTCAGGATACGCCCAGAGGGGACCCTGGAATGAGCCGGTTGAACCAGATGTCTGCACATCACAGCCTCAGGACACCTCTGGGACACATGGAGGGAGATCTTAGTGGAGCACTTATTTCTGGAGTCTGGAGGGCACTGAGGAGGTCATGGGCTTGGGGTCATCCAGATCTACCTTCTCTTGAACTACCTGTTTCTGTGATCTTTATTCTGCCACCTCCTAGTAAGGTCCCCTAACTCCGGCAAGCATCTCCACTCATTCTGGCACCTGCAAGCTCTCCATCTTTCCTGGCCAGTTTTCTTCAGGCTCTGTATTGGTGATTCTCCATTTGCTCCACCCCACCAGGTCCCACTTCCTCCCCCCCTGCCCCGCTCTGCGCCCCAGGAGACTGACCCCGCACGCGGTATCCCCCTGCCCTCTTGCCCTTTGGTTTCCAGTTGGGTTCTGCCAGTGGGAGGTGCTGGCAGGAGATCAGGGTTTTCCTTCCCCGCTGACTCCCGGCTCCGGCACTGCTGTCCAGGATGGCTCTATTCCTCCGCGACAGGTCCACCTGATGCTCCCTGCATATAGGCTCCAGCTCCCATTGCCCCTTCAGACCTGGGGATGGCAGTGGCTTCCTGCTGCTTCGGTTCCTGCTGCTACACCACTCTTTGTGGCCCCCTTAACCATGCCAGACCTCTGCCGACAGCCTTGTCATTAAGTCTCTTATTTGAACCATCTGAATGGAATTCTTTGTTGCTGGGACAGTGACTAACGAATGCTCCACAGTGCCGATCTTAAAGAAACCTCAAGACACAGCCCTTTCTCCTTCTTTTCACAGCAGGCTTCCTGAAAGTATCCTGTATGTACCTCGGATATCCTTCTTGATGGCCCCGCATCCTTGCCCTGCCCTCTCTGAGACGTCTCACCCACCTCCAGTGCACTCAGTTCACCCCACAGATTGATGATCAAGTTTATTCACTTGTTCAACAGATATTGACAAGCACTGCTCGAGGTGTAGGATGTATGATGAACTAAACACTCAAAAGATTCATGCCCTTAGCTAGATTTTGTTTTTCTGGGATCAAATCTGTGCAACTGGCGCCTCACTTGAGCTCCAGAGTTATAATTCAGTTTCCCAATGAATGTCCCACATGCCTCACAGACGCAACACATCTGAACCCAAATTCGTTATGACCCAAACCCCAGGCTCTTCTCTGTTCATCTTAAGGTATGACACCACCCGCCCCCAGTTCTGCCCAAGTTAGTCCTACCCATCTTGTCCTTTTCCCTCATTTCCAATAGATTCTTTCAATTCTGCTTCAGATTTCTCTCCCAAATCTGTCTTCCCTTTCAGTTCTACTTCTCTGTTCACAGTTAAGGATCTCACCATCTCTCACCTGGACCACTGCAGTAGCCTCTTATCTGGTCTGCCCGTCTCTTGCTTCCTTCTCCCTCTTCCATCTTTCTCATCACTACAGCCAACGTTCATCCCGACAGTACTTTCTTAAAGAATTCCATCAGCTCCCCATTGCCAACTTCTTGGCAAGACAGTTTCCAACCAGTACCGACCATCTGACCCCCACCACGTGGCCTCTGCTCCGTTCCCTGGGCCTGCATGGCCGCCCTGGCTGCCCCACCTCTGCTCGGGTCCTTTTCCCTCATCGCCATTACCCGTCCTTTTCTTCTCTCTTCCTTGTTACTCAAACCCCGATAGCTGTCACCTTCTCTGTGAGATTTTCCCTGGACCTTCCCAGGAAAATGTATGACTTTTTTCACTCCCATAGTCTGCTCTTCCTGTGCACCTTGTGTAAGTGCTGTGCTCTCCAGCCCGAGAGCCCTTTGAACCTTCCTGGGTGTTTTGAATCTTTGGCGTTTAGCACAGTGTGGCATAGAAGGCTGATCAGGGCGTGTTTACATTACACGTTAGAAACGTGTACTTCTATACCACCATGTACTCTCCAGCAAAACCACTAGCCCCTACCTCTCTCCTTCCTGCCAGCTCAGCCCACTGTGGGCAGCTGTGATGTGTTCCTTGTCCTCAGAACAGAGTCTGGCCTCCAGCTTGTGTCTCATCTTTGTTACAACAGCTGATTTATCTGCCCAAGATTTAGCGAACTGAAATCATGGTCTGACCTTGCTTTTATTTTTCTATTTGGCGGGGGTGATGAGATAAGCCGAGGTGTGAGGATGTTGGCCCCAGAGATCAGAAAGCTCAAGCCATTTCAGGGAAGACCGCAGCAGGCAGAAGCTAAAACACTAAAACCCTGTTTATGCGCAGTCAGAATGTTACCAAAGCCTGGGGCTGCTTGTCCAGCCCCGGGGCCCCCTCCCCCCTTCCTCATCCCCTCACCCCAGTCTGCTGGCACTTTGATCTCCCTTCAGGTCTGACCTGGGGATGGCTGGGGGGCAGCTCATCTGCCGTGGAGGGAGAGGAAGGAAAGAGGAATGAGTACCCTCTAGTCATCCCTTTGTGATCAATGTCAGTCTGGAGATGGTCTTGATAATCATATCTGAGCCAGAAGCATCAAACAGCTTGGGAGTTGGGCCAGGCCAGGCCACTGCTGCTTGGAGTGCCAAATTTTATTAAAGTGCTGGGAGGTTCGAGACTGGCTTCAGATGCGGAACATCTTTCCCTGGGGTGATCAGATCAACTTACTTTCTATGTTCAGCCTCAGTAGTCCTTTTCCTCCCCCGCTTCCTGCCCAAGAAACAACAAACAGACAACAAATAAGGATTGCTGAGATCCATGGAACCAAGGGGAAAGCCTTTTCTGGGGTTGTCTTTATGGGGTTGACCAATGAGCGAGGTTCCCTGTACATCACAAAGCGCAAGCCCGTCAGTGCTCACCTCCAGCATCAAACGGTCCCCGGGGAGACCAGAGCTTCTGGGGCATTGTTTAGGACTGGATCCCGTGGGAAGAGGGGGCAGGGAAGATGCCTTGAGTGGAGGGTCACTTCAGTCAGTAAAAACTTTAAACCAATTTTGATTTTCTGAGACTAAATTTGGTACCACGTTGGAAGTCTACAGTAGACACTTCACTGTGTTTCAGCACAAAGTAGATTTACAGCAGCTGAGATAGTTTGTCAAATCCCTGACAACCCCCCAAACAGAGCTCACAGCTGCAGAGACGGTTTCTGACACTGAGGGGGAAAAAAATCTCCCCAAACCCTTTCATCTTCCCCCAGGAGGACTCTGGGGAAATTTCAGAACACATGAGAGGAGAGAGCAATGAAATTACATCCTTGCAACGTCACAAGCAAGGACCCATCTGATCCTACATTCTGCTCTCGCAGCGGCCGGATTCCTGGGGATGAGACTGGGTAATGAACACGTTGTCAAGTCATGGTCTCCCATGTTCTGCAGATTGGATTCTCCTCCGGCAGGGAGGAAATTCCAGGAAGAGCTTAAAGTGCAGAGCTCAGAAACTGTTAAAAATGCAGGAGTGTGTATCTTACTTTCTTTGCAGTATTAAGGCTGAGAATTAGACAACCATTGTGTTTTAATCTATTCCTCACACAAAGGAGATAAAAAAGACTGAGAGCTCAATTTCTCCATCTTCTTTCAAGTTACTGTGGAGGATGAATGAAGTTCTAATGTGTGTGTATTGTTAAATTTGAAATAAAAATGCATTTTTCATAGGAGGCTGCATTAATTTGAGCATACATATCCTTTTATTTTCATTTTGCAAATTTATTTAATTAATGATGACTTTTAGCTTCAAATATCAATACTCTGTATGAGGTTCATTTTCTTTTAGTAATTGTAATTTGAGTAAATTACGCTAAATGAATATTTGCTTCCCCCTAAAAATCCCATGTTCTTTTTTATACGTTTCTGCTGAGTGACTAGTCTGGAGAATGACCGCTAGATGGCAGTGTCACTGCATAGCTGAAGACCATCTGAGCAGGCGATCCAGAAAATAAGGCCAGTTTATGTCGAAGCCATCATAGAAAATCCAGAAGGTGGCAGATTTTAGCTATTTATGAGATGACAAGTACAGAAGACAATGTTGCCTTTTAGAAAAAATTATTTTTATTTATCTTTCCAGAAGGAGATTATGAACTGAATAAAATTATCTGTGATATTTAAAATATTTGAAAATGTTTCACATTTTTAGAGTATGTAATACAAGCTGAAGGGCTAGCAAAGCCAACAGTGACACAAAATCAAGGTGAAATTGACCAATAAATTGAGAACTCCATTACAGGAACAATTTCCCCGAGTTTGAGTCATAGCGTTTGAGTGATAACCTAAACCTGTCTAAACTTTGTGAAACATTCAAGGCGAAGATAGAAGGGGCTCGCCAGGGAGATGGGAGGAGGCGGAAGGGCGCCGGGCGGGCACCGATGTTTACATTTTTCACCAACTTTTCCAGGCTCCCGGAGGACATTTGGCAGACCTGTGCTTTAGAGTTCAGTTCTTTTCAAGGTTACTGATGACCTGAAGGGATCCTGGTTTTAAAAATGAAAAATGACAGCTTGAATACAATAGTCCAATTTAGAGAGACTGTGCACCCGAGGCAGCTCTGCCGGCTGTTGGGGACATTTGCAATAAATACAAAGCCACATCCATTTTGTGGAAGACGACACTGCTACAATTTCAATTCCTCACCTGGAACATTGGGTTAGAGCCTGCCAGCTTCTTCTAAGGGAATACCTGTTTCTTAGTCGATTTTGGCCCCAAGCAGTATAGATGGGCTTGTCTTTTCACCTCCTGCAGAAATACACATTCATGAGAAGGTATGGGGGGGTGGCGGGATGGCAGGATGGCAGGGTGGCGGCTGGGAAGTCATTCTTCTGAGTGACAGCTCTACATGGCTCTTGGCACTCCAATATGTCAGGGAACCGCTGTTGCGACTGGCATCATTTATCTCATTTAAATATTCCAGGGAGAGTAGCCTCCGTACTCAAGTTAGATTCATTTTCATCTTCATGCTCTAAAAGGGCCTGGCAGCCTTTCTCAAATGGAGGGAGAAGAAAAGGGGGGAAGGAAGAGAGAAAGAAAAAAGATGGTGAAGAAATGCAGCAAGTGAGTGATTTATAAGGCGAACCCAGAATTCAATATCGAGGGTGAGGACACATATGTCTTGGACCCCAGATATATGGCTCCGAACTGATGGAGAAATGGGCAGGAAGAGAGATGATCTTTATCTCTGTTCCCAAGCCTTTAGAAATACCTAAGACTAAATCACCCGGGGGAGAAAGCAGGACTTGAAGACTGCTCCAAGCCACCCGGGAAATTTCAGAGGGCTGGCCACTGGCTGAGCACATTTTTTCTTCTTTTTTTTCCAGCTCTCACCTTGAGTTCAGGACCAGATGGTACCTGGAAACCTCAATGAAGTGTTTGGGTCTAGGCTAAGATTCTGGATTCTGGTTTTATTCAGGAAGAATTGCTGGACGTGATCTTGGATTTACCGTCTGAAATCTTTGGAAGAAGCAGAGGGGAAGTTTTGGCATTCGTCATCCCTAATTTGTTCCTGGGGGAACCATGTGAAAACATTCATTTCTTTTTCAGACATGGCAAATGCCTACTACTTATGTATGCGTGAGTGTATGTACTGACCCAACACAGTCTTTTGGGTTACTTATTTCTCTTTTTTAAATTAGTCATCACTGCAGCAGGCTTTTAGTAGTTTGGAGTCATAATAATAGAATGATGAGAATGAACTTTGGTGCCCAAGAGAAAGTGGCACATTCTACAACGTACGGTATTCTGCATTGAGTTATTGCATGGTCCTCCTTTACAGTATTTGGAACTGCTTCCCCGCAAAGAGGCTCTATGACTAAAGAAGAGAAAAAGGGCTCAGAAAGTGCTTCGGTGGCTACTAACTTGTGAAGCGTGAACTCCATTATCAGCATTGGTCCTAATAATCCTATAAGCCCCAACACAGCCAGACGAATCCTTTGGAATTGGTGTTCTGTGAGTTCCCCTGAATTGCATGGGAAATATTTCAGTTACCCTGTGGTGTTCACTAGTGAAGTTCTGCTTTAGGGAATCATACTTGGGTGGTTCAGGTAAGTTCATGAGAGCATTTTGGCAAGAACTACTTCCTACACCCAATGTAAGGAAGTATTAGTTGATAATTACCCATGAGGAAGGAGCAAGGGGGTACAGATGTCATTATGCAGCACATGTATCTGGTTCTTTTCCCTTTCAGCCCTTGGGAGGGTGCTCTTTTCTGCCCTCTTCCAGCTAGATGTGGTCATAGGATTTGCGCTGACCAAAGAAACATGAATGTTACTCTTAGGCTGAAGCTTTAAGAACCTGACCTGAATGGCTTTGTTCTGTTCCCCTTACCTAAGAATTTCTGGAGCTGGGGCATGCATCAGCCTGAGTCCCTGAAGAGATCACAGTGAGAAAGCCCCTCCCCAGTCATGTATGTGTCTGTCACTCCAAGGTGGGCATTTGGTGGAAGTAAACATTTGTGTGCCAAGCTACTGAGCTTGGGGGGTTATTTGTTATGACTGCAGAACCTGGACTCTTTTGACTGATACATGGGAATTGCATTCTGGTTTCTCTCCCGCAGGCTGAGGAAGCAGTGATGTCCTTCCACTTTATAAGGTTCAACGCCAGGTGGTTTTCATTAGTTTTTTAGACTTTTTTTTCCCTCTGCCTTTGAATAATGAAATTCTCTTAGTTCTTCTGACAAGGAGAACTTCCTTGGTCCTTCATATATCTTCTGTTTGCCTGGTGCCCTCTGAGCCTCCAGCTTCTCCTACTGTCTCCTACCGTCATTTTGGTGCTGCCTGAGACGTCACTTCTATAGGGACATCTTCCTTGATTTCTTTTTGACTGCCCCTTCTTTATGCTCCCAAGAACTTTGGGTTATCTCATCAGTGTTTAAACATTGTATTGTAATTGCTTTTCCTGGTCTGTCTCTCTATGTGATGTTTTCTTGTATCTTTACCATTTTGTTCCAGTGTACGACTAGGAAGAAATGCTGTATTTAGAAAATACCGTGAATGATAGAACTGAGTGCTTAATGAATATGGACTCTGGATTTCTCTCACTTCTGTTCTGCTCCTTTTCCCCGCTCTGTGTCTCTGTTCTCTAAGTTGGCCCAAATGAGAGAGTACTGATGGGAGAAGTTCAGCAGCCAAGATAACATACTGTTGTTCCACCACCAGGGTGGGGGGACCGGTCACACCTTGGTCCCCCCTGGGGGGTCACTACAAGCTCCTCCGAAGCTGTGGTGCTTTCCTCTGCTGCACGGGGTCCACCGTCCCCCTGGATTACTGCCTCCCCCACTGTCCCCTGCACTCTGATCCCCCAACCGCCAGAGCCTCCCCCCTGTTGAATGTGTTTCCTTGTTGCCTTGGAGCAGGCCGCGGGAAGATCGGACGTGACCTGATGTAGAAATAGTTCATCTCTGTCCCCGAAATGGTGGTAAGAGTTCAAGCCTTAGGCAAACCCTTAGGGATGGGAGATGTTTCGAGACAGCGTTCTTCATTCTTTGGACCTGACCCTTCTGCCCCCGAGGCAGCTGTCCAGGGTACTGAGCTTATAGAATTATGTGGGTCTTGTTCCTTACTCCTAATCTCCTCACCTATGAGTGAGCAGTCTCTCACCCTGCCTTGACTAATTTGTATTAACAATATTGATGCCAGCACCATCGAAAACAAAAGAGTTAACATTTATGGGTTGCTTCTGACATTCCGTGAACTTCCCTAAGGGCTTTATAAATGCAGTTTCTTTTAACACTCATAACAGCATTGACATGGAGTTGCTGCTCTTACTGTCTACGTATGAGAAATGAAGACCCAGCATGGCGAAGCAGCTTGCTGATGTCACACAGCTAGTAAGGGACAGAGATGAGACTTGAATCAAGTTTTTTGATTCCTCGCCTTTGTACTCTGTCCTGGAGACTAAAACATCTTCAAATAATTATATAATTTTAGGAGCAGATGAAATTAAGGAAAGTGATATTTTGGTTGGGTGTTCTCCTCTGGCCGCCTCCACATCATGCAGAGCTAAGGGTCACCTGTCTGACCTGTCTGTAAATCCAACCCCAGGCATTGCCTAGATCTGGAAGACTATCCCTTGAGTTCAGATGGTTCCTTTTGGCTCCTTTTGGGAGAAGGAATTTTCCTAGAAATATGAGTTCGGCTGGCATAGAAGCAGCAATGGGACTTTTAAAAAGAAGCATATGGTTCTTTGGCATTATTATTCTGGGGTGCTGAGATCTAATGAAACAAGGAGAGCATTGAGAGCCAAGGTCATTATGAGTATAATTCCAATTTTAAATTGCTATTTGTGGAAAATGTTCCTTTAGCCAGTTGAACCAGGTTAAATCACTACAGCAATTATATTTACAGGCAGTTGCTTGGCCCTGCACTTCCCTTTGCCTGTGCAGACGCAGTAAGCTTTTGAGTTAGTGGGCGGTAGGGCAGTACATAAAAATGGAATATTGTTATTGCCTCATTAAGAGGGACCCCGGTTCTTTTAAGTCTGCTCTAACAAGAGCCTTTGGAAAAACAAGAGAAATTTCTGAATATCTGATTAATTTAGATTGAGCAATTAACGGAGTGATACAGTTAACAGTGCACTTAGTATCACTCATTAGGTTGGCTGCGTGGGAGGCAGCCTTTGACTTGGGAAAGAGGCTGTTAGAATCGAGTGCCACCACATATCTGCAAGTCAGCCACAGAGAGGCTTGTAAGCAATCAGGTTCCTGTCTTTGAGGCTTACAGAGGTTGAAAAATCTACTTTTTGGTGGTGCTGGATTTTGTTCCAGCAGAGAATGAAATTGCTAGAGAAATAATGTCATTTCTACAATTCATGTTTTCCTTAGCATCAAAAGCTGAGCTGCTGGGGCTGCTCCTCTCTGTGCATCCCAGTGCAGGCTGGGTGGATGCCCTCCGGTACCTTCTGCAGTGTCTGGGGTGCAGAGTCTGGTGGCTTGAGTAGACCCATGCCAGACCTCCACATCTGAGTGGTCTCGGCTGGGCCTCTCGCTGGGTTTCTGTGGAGGCAGTCACTGAAATTAAACCATGGAGAAATTAGTCATTACAGAGATATTTCCAAATATGTCTCCAACTACCTGAACTAGGGCCCCATCCAGTGTTTATCTAGAGTGACCAGGTGGAACTGACCTTGTTACTATAGGGTCACTTTACAGGGCGCTAATAATGGGGTGTTTGATTTAGGACAGGCTGCCTGGGGGATGGCACACGATTGTTTCCCTCCACTCTCGCAATGATGCTGAGGGGAAGGGCAACTTGAGTGGTGGGAGGGGCACCAAGGCCTGTTCAGATGGAACAGTCAAAAATTGAGTGAACCCCGCAGCCAAGTGTTTGGGATTGCATGGGCAGCGACTCAAGGCCTGAGGGGTGCGAGTGAGCTGGCCCTGGGAAAGGACCTTTCATTAGGTCTGGGAATGAGGGATTAGCCAGGAGCCGTCTAGTGAGAGCTGCTGGACTAACCAAGGACTGCATCTGATGTCCTACAACAATCAGTGGGTCTGAGCTGGCCATTTGTAGAGGCGGGGTCCCGAGATGCAGTGGTTGGACATCTGAGAGCTGAGTGGGAGGCAGCTGGGGCCAGAGATCTTTTCACACATGGCCAAGCTCCACCTCCCCTGAGTACAAGAAAGTAACTCCAGCTTCCAGGGAAGAGGGCTCGGGGAGCAAGGCGGCCCCTGAGGCCTTGATCACGCCAGGGTTCAGAGCAAGTCTGCAGACCTAGGCTTGGAAGTTGGTGTGATCGATACCTGACAGAGGGAATTAATGAGGAAAGTGTCTTGTGGGTGGGACCAGCATGGGAGGAGCTGAGAGGACTCTGGAATGGAGTGACCTGGACACCCAGGGCTCCCTGGGGCACTCTACACCCCGAGACTGCCAGATTTGACAGACGTTTGTTGAGAGGGCAATGTGGGAACCCAGAAACTGTGTAGACTCCTCAGATCTCAGGGCTGGAACCCAGGCTTTGATTTGAAGCACGGAGAGCCAGCAGAATGGAGGCTGTTACTCTGCAGGGGAATCTGGACCAGAAGGTGGGCCTTTCCAGAAACTCAGGCTGCTGTGAACTGGGGAAGACAGAGATGGGCAGAGAGAGGACCACTGCCCAGTTACTAAGAACAGTGCCTCCACGTCCCACAAAGCCCACTCTTTCCACTGGCCAGGGCCTTGACCGCCATCAAGATCCCCAGGAAACAGCTGCCAGATGAAGATGCCAAAAGCAACACCTGAACCCTTTACATCCCTGAAGTCTTTAGAGAATCACAGCCTAGAAAACATTCATATTTTTGAAATACAGAGGACCCCTGAACAGTGCAGGGTCTGGGGTGCTGACTCCCAGCAGTGGAAAACCCACATATAACTTGATAGTCATCCCTCTAGGCCCAGGGGTTCGAGTTGGTGGATTCAACCAATTGCTGACCGTGTACAGTTCTAGTACACATTTAGTGGAAAAACCTGGGCGTAAGTGGACCTGTGCAGCTCGACCCCATGCTGTACAAGGGTCAGCTGCATAAAGAAGTCATACAGAGGTTACTGGCCATGTGACCCATTCCGGATGTGAACTTTGTAACTCTGAATAGATCCTGTTTTCAGTGTGGGACCAACTGGTGCCCCTTGAAGTCCAACAACCCCCATCGCTGGGCTCCCAGATGTCCACCTGCAGTCCCTCAAAAAATAAAATACTTTCTTTTCTGACCTGTGTTCTGCCCTAGCAGAATTAACAGCCTTAGGTAATGCCTAAGCTCAGGCTGGGTTTGTTTCAACCCATATCTCTTCCTTATTGGAGTCATAAATCCCACTGCCCCTTCACGGACCCTAACTTAATGATCAATCAGAAACTTGTGCACTAGCTAATCCACACAGCCCCCAACCCACTGAGTTTACCAACCCCTTCCCCGTAAAAGGCCCTAAGCTTTCATCATCGGTGCCCACACAGGCACCGCTCGTCTGTGACAGCGTACCTAATAAACTCCTTTTCTATCTTCACTCTTTGTCTTTGGTAAATTCTTTTACCGCCCACTCACTGACCCGCTGTATCCTGTGACATTCAGGTCTCTCTAGAGCGTAGTGTCTGGAGCTTGACAGAACTGGTTAGAAGTTTAGCTTTGCCACTTACGAGCTGAACAATACTGGGCAAATGCTTTCTTTGAGAATCCCAGGTTCCTCAACAATAACATGGGAATTCGAACATTGTCTTTGTGGAGTTTTCAAGATGATGTAACGCGGGATGCCTGGCACAGAGTCGCTGCTGAGTAGCTGGAGTGCATGTGTGGACGGGTACTCAGGAAGCCAGGGCGAAACTTGCCATGAATTGAGGATGTCAGAAACAACGATCAAATGATTTTATTCTTTTTGGCATTTTGCTGTCGATCAGAAACCACATGGCAATGTTCCATTATAGATCTGGCATTTCAGTTTATTTTATTTTATTTTATTTTATTTTTGTTTGTTTTTTGGGGGGGAGGTAATTAGGTTTATTTATTTATTAATGGAGGTACTGGGGATTGAACCCAGGACCTTGTGAATGCTAAGCACACACTCTGCCACTGAGCTTTACCCTTCCCATGTCATTTACTTTTAAATACTTTACAGGCTGAATGCAGCTGTGATTCCTCCCCTGCATCCTGCCCCTCGCCTCCATTTGGGATCATGGGTGTCAGTGAGAGCCGAGTGTTCATATCTGAATAGTACAGAGGTAGAATGAAAGGTTCAAAATCACTGATACGCATGGCACCTGCTGGAAACACCCAGAGATACTGTAGCTCTTTATTTTTTCTTTCTAAGGGAAAAATTCAATAAATTGCATTTTGCTCGAGTTTATGCCAACACAAAAGCCAGAAGCAGTGCGTTCAAAAGATGGAACGTCTCCTTGGTCCAATGGTAAAAAGACTGCCACATACCCTCTTTTATCTAAGATAACTCAGAAAACCTCGCAGAGGTTAATTTTTTAACAATTACAGTTCATCTAATGGCAGAATGATGATTGTGAGCTGGACCACTGCTCTGTGGATAGCAGCGGCTTCTGGTCACTGCACCCTCCCATGCCAAAGAGGAGCTTTTGCTTTGGAGGGAGGTGATAGAAGGAAATGGAGAAGGCTGTAATAAGTTCACACTAAGGAGAAGACTATGTATATGAGGCCTCCGGAAACTGGGAGGGGAGAAAGGAGACGGGAGGGAGGAAATTCAGCTGACAGCAGATGAGAGCGGCTTTGCCTGAATCACTGTCCTGGTTCCTAAGCAGCGGAGCTGCTCTGTGTCTGAGAGGCACTCGGCTGGAACAGGAAGGAATGGAACTTGATGGAAACCGTTCGTCAAATGCTCTCTTCTGAGTAACAACACAAGTAGGTACGAAGAGTGAGGGAGACGAAGTGGAGAGAAGTGGGAAGGGGTCTGATATCCGTGCACCTGGAGAAAGGCATCCTGTGAATTTTGCCCAGCAGAGCACCAAGGAAGCATCTCTTCCTGACGATCAGTTCTTTCTGTCCTTAAAAAGGGCTTGGGGTTCAATGTAATTCTGCAGGAAACTGAGGATTTCTTCTTTGAATTGGCATTAATTACTTTTTAAATGTAAATTTTCAGCTGCAAGCCTTTTTTAATATAAAAAAAAAGCTCTCCAAGTACATCAGGGTAAATCAAAGACTAATTGGTGACCAAATTATAGGGTTGAAAGCACTTTTTTTTTTTTGCCATAAGTGAGTAAAAAATAATTAGCAAATGTGAATACATGCTTTTTCTTTCATTAATAATGAATCATATGGTGATAATCCATTTTTAGCAAAATAGAAATTTTAATTTCATACTGAGACCTGCAATTCCATTATGTGGCACATTATATTTAGGACATGCTTGTTCATCTGCTGGTGTCTCCTCGTGCCCAGATCGAGGCTGGTCTGATCCTCAGGAGGGCTGTCAGCACAGGGCATGGTGGAAATGGACAACCTGAGTGGGTCCTAGGCATTAAATAAAACCATCTACAACTGTGTTACTGGGGCTTCCATTTGAGAAGCAAGCACGGAGGACTGGAGAAACTGGGGGCTTTGGTCAAAGATCCACGCAAGACCCGAGGCAGAACCTGGTCCAGGGATCCTCTTGCATACTGTTTGCTTCTCTTGGTGACAGTTTCAGCCCACTTCCCATCAGCCACGGCTATTTATACTCAGAGTCCCAGATTCCACAGCTGTACAGAGTGCCTCTGAGTGCCTCTGAAGTCAATTCCTTCTCCCTTTCTCGCAGGGAAGATTCACAAAGTTGTTGTGGAAGATAATCATGGAGAAAAGGCAGAACTCATCGAAGGGTGGAGGAGGGTTCTCTTGTTCCCAACTTCTTCTGTCTGAGATGTTGGTACTTTCTCATCTGTCATTCCCAGATGCCCACATCCCGTTTATGATGAAATAAAGATTTGGTCCTTATCTTGACCTTGCAGAAAAGGTGTTTTTCTCTTGGCCATTTCTACGAAGACTGTACAAGTCCTCAGGTTAGGGTCATTCTGTAAGTCAAGCTACTAAGTCTGGCTGGAAAAAGAGAAGGGACCTGGGGGCAAAGCCAGTCAGAACTGGTGGTTTTGGGGAGGCGGTGTCAGAAAGGGCATTGCAACATGATGCCAGACAACTTGTGAGGCTTGGAGAGAATTGGTATGTAGACCAGGCTCTGCCACGGATGGGCTGGAGCAACCCAGGCAAGTCCGTTCACCTCTCTGGCCCCAGCCTTCTCATCTGCGAAGGGAGGGCGCTGCTCGCAATGACCACTCAGGTTGCTTTCAGCTGTGAAACCCTGTGATTGCTGCAGCGATCATTTTCTCTGTTTCTGTGAAACAGTAACAGCTTTGGGGTAGGAAAGTGATCTAACAGCATTGCTCCATGAATGAAAATGTGTCTAAGCATTTTGCTGAGAACAGCCCAGTTTCCCGCCTAGAAAGACAACACCCTCTTCTCCCCACAAGTGCAAATGGGGAGGTGGTGGCAGAAATGAAGACTGATACCACCACTTTGTATTTTTACCTTTCATGATAAAACAGTAGTTTTAAAAATTGTAAAAATGTACCCGCTTGACAAATGGCACACTTAAAACCCGATTTAGCAAGGGGTTTTTACCTTTGTAATTTTAAAACCTGTCACTTGAACTAAAAATATAGGTGAGCAGGTTGGCCTTTCATATTTAATGTTTTTCCTTTTTATTTGCAATTCATTCTGTTCAGCTTTGATTAAAGCGGTAGTGGAAATGAGATGGAGAATGGCCGGTCCTTGGTTAATTCATTACTGAGAAGATGGTGGGTGTGACTCTTCCCACCCATTCGGAGTTGAAACCTATTAATGCCAGTCCTGGAGGGATTCCACGTGTTAGCCGTGTATCTTACCCTTAAAGATGAACGCAGAATCTCCTAAGAGTATTTGACTTTAAGAGGACAAAGATAACTGGAGGATTGCTCTCTCTCCTAAATCGAAATCCCAAGGTTTTGCATATTTGTTAAAATAAGTACATTATGGCCCCAGATGAATTGGTAATTATAGCAAGTCAGAAAGCTTCTGGAACAGAAGTGAGAACCCGGGGTGGCCTGGAGTGTGGAATATTAAAAGCTACTATGCAGGATTAATGGGATGTTTACACATGTGCTTTCCATTTTTAGGTGAGAATTTAGGCAACTCGCTCTTTGAACTTTAGTGACCTGATCTATAAAGTGAGTTGAAGTAGCTGCAAGCAAATGCTTCTGTATATTCTACAGTCTTTAATTAAGCTTTTTTTTTTCTCCTTGTTCAGGACTTACCTCCCAAAGGGCACTTACATATTGTTGGAATCCGCAGAGTTAAAGACTTGTTCCAAGGGGCAGCGGAGCGCAGAGGAGCAAACTGGGCACCAGGTTTGGGGTTGGTCCTAGGCCTTGTGGGTGTGGGGACCTCGGGCAAGTCACTAAGAGGCTTCTCTATTTGCAGAAAGCCTCTCTCCTAGAAGTTCTTTTAAGGCTCAGATGAGATAACAGAACTGCAGGCATCCAGAAGGCAGTATAAGTGGAAGGTATTTGTATTAAAGAGTATTGGTGGAAATATCTTTATGCACCTGTGCACTTCATTATTGAACTGTTTATTCAGTTATTAGCTGTGATTAGCTTCTGATTCCAGACTGTTGATCTGTCATATGAGCATAATAGATGTGTTCACAACAATGGCGGGTCTGAATAATACCAGTGTGTCTGGGGCTCACCTCCCCAAAACCACTGCCCTCGAGTTCCATTGATCAGTGCCAGGCATTGTAGATGGCACTGAGGGGTCATCAAAGCCCTCACCCTGAGGTGAGCATGCTCTTTATAGCTTCCTTCATGGGTGTCAGTGGACACTCTGCTTGAACGTCTCAAGTGACAAAGGAGGTAATTGAGGTGAGGGGAAGGAGACTTACTATACTGAACAATGTGCTTTGTGCAGAGGCTGCGATAGGTGCTTTATGCCCCTCAGCTCCTTTCATTTTTCTCACCATCCCTACAAGTTGACTTTCATTATCCCCATT
The DNA here is from genome assembly GCF_048773025.1 of Camelus bactrianus. Lineage (NCBI taxonomy): Eukaryota > Metazoa > Chordata > Mammalia > Artiodactyla > Camelidae > Camelus > Camelus bactrianus. The sequence continues at coordinate 21,921,790 of NC_133552.1, forward strand.
TTAAAGATGAGGGAATTGAGCTGAAGAGGTTAATTAAATGATGAGACAGAGACACTAAATGATAGAGTTGGAGTGAAACTAGAGATCTTCATCCACATGCCGCATACAGCATTTCCTGAGAAACGTATTGATGCCCTTGAGAGATTCCCCCTCCTTTTGTTAAAACAGAACAAAACTCTTCCTTAGAGCTCGGAGATGGCTACTTAAAGCATGGTCCACAGACCAGCATCCTGGGCCTCACCAGTAGCTTGTTTGAAATGTAGGAACTTGGCCCGACCTCTGGTCTGCTGTTTCAGAATCTGCATTCCAGCAAGGCCCTCAGTGATCCATATGTGCCCGAAAGTTTGAAGATTACTATCTCGAGTGCACAGAGCTGATGACCTTTCTCCTTTTTAAGATGGCTTTCTAAATACCTTTCCTGACTGCATCAGAACTTTTGTCCCAGACAGAAACATATGCCCGGGACACCTTCAACTCTTGCTTTTCAAACACATCTCAGACTCCTATAAGTCTCTGTGGAGTTTCCTAGTCTAACTTGAGAGAGGCGATCCCTTCTCTGATCTCCAAAATGTACATATCGTAACCTTTCCTGCCCTCTCCCCTGTGAAAAATGCCTGGTTACTTGTGATTCTGTGAATTGTAGGTCTTCCTCTGCATAATTACCTGTCAATCAGTCAATCAAAAGCCAGGTAGAGGAACTGAGGCTTTATGGGTTAAGTTCTTAAGCAGGAATGTGACATGTAGAATATGGTGAAATCAGTGGAAATGGGGAGATTTACCTTGTATTTTGCAGGTGGGTTACAGAGGTTAGAGAATGAAGGCTCTGAAAGTCATTACAAAAGACAGAAAATAGAGCCCATTGAAAGCTTTTATGGGCTGTCAGCTGATGCATTGACTCATTGGTTTCATGTGATGTAAATTTATTCCCTTGATAAATGAACCAAATTTTGTCAAAATTAGTCAACTCATTTGAGATTTATTATGGAATAAACACACAGACATGTGCAATTTATAGAACAATTAATTTGAAACTCTATCCAGACCATTATTATGGTGTCTGCCGTATATTTATAACTGAGCATTCGTAACATTATTAATATGCTGATCATCAACACCAGTCTTTCCTTAGGAGGGCAGAGCCTGCCTGTTAATTTGCTTTCAGAGATGCAGCTATAGTTGATAAAGTGACGTTCTTTCCCCTTTTTGGAATGTTTACTATGGGATATAAAACACTGTTTCTCCCAGGAAGATACCAAGTCTAACCAGAGAACTCTACCCAGTCACCAACACCAGAGACAGAGGGAGGTAGGCTCTTCCCAGATGAGAAGGAGATTGGGTCTCTGTTTTCTGACCTGTAATCTTGTTTCTTGCTGCTTCCTCCGCCTTTCGTCTGCCCATCTCAGCCAACAGGGAATTGTCCTGTAACTCCTCCCTCCGCTCCTCTCCTCTAACGTATTTCTCTTACACTGCTGATGGTGTCCAAAAAAGGACTTCAAAACCTCACGCCTCCCAGAACAATAAAAAGAGAATCAAGCAAAGAAATTTCAGAACCACTAGACTTGGGTTATTGCTTAATTAATGCCTCCAAATTAATATAGACCAAGGACCTTCTCCTGGTCGTGTTTCCAGAAACAGAAAAACTGAATCCTGGGAGTCAAAAAATAATTTCAACCGAAATAACGTCTGAAGAGAGCAAACCCTATGATGGTCCAAATCCAGGACCCCTGCTGTCATCTCTGACCTGTGTATTTCATTATACTGAATAACTCTGTTAAATTAAAAAAAAATTATTGAAGTATAGTTGATTTACAATGTTGTGTTAGTTTTCAGTGTACAGCATAGTGATTCAGTTATACATATTCCTTTATATTATAAGAATATTCTTTTTCATATTCTTTTCTATTATAGGTTATTACAAGATATTGAATATAGTTCCCTGTGCCGTACTGTAGGACCTTGTTGTTTATCTGTTTTATATATAGTAGTTAGTGTCTGCTAATCCCTAACTCCCAATTTATCCCTCCTACCACTTTTCCCCCTGGTAACCATAAGTATGTTTTCTATGTATGTGAGTCTGTAAATTTTTTAAAGCACAGTTTTCCTCTCCTAAAAAGTGGGTTGAAATTGTCATTCTCATCTTTCTGCCACCAAGGGGGAGCTCTCCTGTGTAATGCTGGAGAGGAAGCTAAATTAAATACCAGCACCTGGGACATGATAAGAGTATCTCTCATTTCGTTGCTTGTCCTAAACAGAGAGACCCCTTGACTTCTCACTCAGTAAGGGAGTAGATTCCATAGTTACTAGAGAAAAGACCCCAGGAATAATACTTGAGAATCTTATGAATATAAATAATATTCAATATAGAATTCAGACAATAGGGGGAGGGTCTTTATCAAAAAAAAAAAAGAGATTTTATTCACATCTCTGATCTTTGTACAACTTGAAATAAAAACTCCAAATTACCTTTTCATCAACTAAATGACTTAATGGCTTTGGAGAAGAGTCTAGCCAAAAGAGGGCTCGCTCCTGCCTCTTGGTGTTTCTTATACCATTTTGTGTATGTGTCTTGTGGGTGAGACGAATGGCAAAAATCTCTTGCGTTTTATGCATTTTTGTGTGGCTCGTAGTCTGTCCATCAACTCCCCACGTGCTGAATGGTTGCAGAGGAGGGAGAGCAGTGGTTTTGGCTGACATTCACTCATCTGGGAGGGACAGAGAGCCTCGTTGGAGCAGAGGCCATCTTCAGAGTTGCCAAGGCTGAGAGTGAAGCTCCCTGTTGGTAGAAGCTTGGCATCTGCTTTCACACCTTGGGCTGGACTTTGGAGACCTGAGGTGCAACAGTGGTGGCAGAAGGTATGTTTGGGAAGTTTATTCATATTTATGGCTGAGCAGGATGTATGTCATTCCCATTGGAAGGATTTCCATTATTGTACACATAATTAATTCTCTATTGTTTATCCTGAGATTGTGATTTTTGCTTTGGAGACTCTAAAAGCAAGGGAAAGATCGATCTATGTAATCTACAAGTGGGGGAAATTGATCTGATACCTTATATCAGAATCAATCCATGTAGCAGGAAGGAGGCAGTAATGGTAGAAAGGTTATAGCATTGTTTAGAGATCCTTCGAATGACTGTGGGTGGAGATAGATAGGATTCTAGCAAAGCCTTAACAGGCATGCAGGAGGGGACTTAATAGCTTATGAAGAGTGACCCTCAAGCCCCATAAATGGCTAGTGGACTGGGTCATCAGCACAGAAGTAGGTATTAGATTCAGAAAGCTATTAGATAAAAGCTCATCAACAACTTTGAGTGCCCATGGTCGGTCAGGCCCCTGGGTAAGGTGAGGGAAGTGATGCTGCGCAGTGAAATAAGCTGTGGGTCCAGCGCTCCTGGAAACCCAGCCTCGCTCTAGCATTTACTAGCACCCCCACCTTGAGTAGGATATACCATTTTGTTTAGCACCTATTTTTATTTTCACCTGTAAAATTAAGATCAATTGTTGTTTGGAGGATTTAGCATGTATTTAGGAGTATTTCGGGTGCCTAGTACCTAGAATGCTTCAGTAAACATTAGCTTTTCCCCCCTTCCCCTACTTAGGGGCTGCGGGAGTTGTTAAGAGAAGTCAGAGGTGTTTGTGAACTTAAAGCGTTCATGTTCCATTGGGGAAGAGAGACACGCACACAGCTGACGATCATGTGGGGCTAAATGAAGTAAGTGTGTTAATAAGAGAGAGATCAAAGGACCCAGGAGACACAGGTATGATTGATTCTGCTGGGAAGTGGCATGGGAAGGCTTTTGGAGGCAGGTGAAGTTAACAAAGGTCCAGAAGGATTCGAAACAGTTGCTTCTGATCTTGCTGATGAGAAATATCCAGGAATTTTTTGAGTCAGAGCCATCTACTCAAAAAAGACTAGTAGAGTGTGGAGGAACCAAGCTTATTAAGAAAACACACACACACACACACAAAAAAACAGATGTGTGGAGACTCAGGAAGCAACGGAAGGAAACTGTGTCAGAGGAACTCTCGGGGGTAGGGCAAAGTCTAATTACCCAAATTGAAATCTGGCCTTTGTAGCAGACCTAAGACTTCTCTTGAACCCATAAAGACCTGCTGGAGTAGCAGAGGCATGCCTGAAATAATTAGCTCTGTATTTCAGCTCTTGTTTGGGAATTCTGGGTTTGTATCAGCCTTTTCCCAGGAAGCATGAGAGGTATTTTGAGAGTGGCTAGAAAATTGCCTGGACAGTAACAGGGCAGGAAAATGTAAAATCAATAAATAATCAGGCTGAATTTTAATTGAATATATTACGAAAGCCCTGCTGACATGCAAATTTCAAAACTACTCACTAGAGAAAATCAGTGCTTTCCCCCTTAGGGATACTCAGGTTTCTGGAGATGCGCGGAGACTGGCTTCTGTGTTCCTTCCTTAGCAGATGCCACCTTCTGGGCTTCCTTGTGTGCACAGGAGGCCCACATTAAACCACTTTCCTATCCTTCTCTTGTCTGTATAAGGGAGTAAGTGTTTACTTTGGAAAAAAAGTTAGTTAAATAAAACTCATGTAGAAACAAAGAACTGCGAGAGGAGGAGGGTTCCTTTGATGTTGTGCCGGTCCCTCGGCACGGAAGTGTAGCTCCTCTTCAGAAGGGGCTTTGGGCTCAGTAATCTCGTCACTGTCACTCTGCCTCATGAAATCTCAAGGCCAACAGGGTTGTCCCATTTGTATCCGAGATATGGGCCTGTTTTCATTTTACTTGTATTTTCTGTACGTATTTTCTTTGTAGTCCTGTGTAGCCCCTGGCCAAGTTATTTCTTGAATTTTGGAGTGAGTTTCAGGAGCACAGAAGCACTAAGGAGAGAGGCTTTGATCCAAACTGGCGGTCAGGAAGCAACCTCCCTTTTCCGGATCCCCCCTCCCCAGGGACCGCCATGGGCATGGTAGAAGGACTCAAAGTGAGGAAGCCCTGGAACTTTCCTGGACTTTTTTCCTTCCAGGCGGCTCGTTTTGTATTTGGTTCATAGCAGTGTGTTTGCTTAAGGAAGGCTCTTGTCACCTTAACCTCTGCTCAGACACTGTTGCTCAGTTGAAGAAAAAGGCTGCATCTGAACAAATTTGTTTCTACATGGATTTAATTAGGCACCTACCAGGTGCTCAATTCTGTGCTCGAGGCAGCCATGGATAGGGAAGATTGATGAGATTCAGCCTTTGACTTTAGAGGGTGCCAGCACGCTATAGCATGCTGGTAAATAAACTTTAGTGGATCCGAGTCTCCTGCAGAGATTGTCAAACCATGCCTGGAGATTCTGATTCTGTAGGTCTCGGAAGACGCCCTGGAATCTACATTTTAAGAGGTAAACCAGATACACCTGATTCAGGCAGTCCATGGCCGAGGCTCTGAGAGACACCGGCAGGATGGACCTGACTTCATTAGTCAGAGAGACCTGCTGTTTAAAACCTGCCTGCTACATGTTAGACAAGTGACTTAGAGCAAGATACATACATTTCTCAACCTTTATTTCTTCATCTGTAAAATTACAACAGTGGTGTCTCTCTCATGGTATTGCTATAGGGATTAATGGAGCCCCAAATTTGAACAGCTCCTAGAACATTCTAGAAAGACTATAAACACATTTTCTTCTTATTCAACAATATAGTTGGGAATAACACAGGCTACTTTAGCTTTCAGTTTATTTCTTATCTGCAGAAACGATAATAAGATTTATAATCTATGCCTCACACTTGGATCTTTGTATCGTCTAAATTGTGTTGTTAGTTGTCCGTCTCTTGGCTTGTGTGTGTTTCTAACCTAAGGCTCTGGTGATGTGTAATTGGCAAATGAAACCCAAGATCTCTGATATGTACTTCAGGCTACCAGAAACTATAATTGCATGCAATCTAGACAGGACCTGGATATTGGGTTGAAGGGTTTTACACCAAAGATGGGAGAGAAAAGCTACCCTTGAATTTCAGAGAAGGTTCTCTGGAATGGTCAAGGAGGAACCTTGGGGGAAAGTGCATATAGGGGAGAACTAAAGACAAAAACTCCACTTCGAGGGATAACTGGGGCCAAGGGCATTTTGAAGAGAGATAGTAATCAGCTTAGAGGTTAGCAGGTTAGCTCCCGAGGTCTGGTTCTAGATCTGGATCTAGTCTGTAATCTTGCTGATACTAGAGAGAAGTCTTCTCTGGCTACCAGAAAGAGCTATTAACAGTGGTCTCTGGGACCTACAAAAAAAGTGTCACGTCCCAGGGGAGAGTTTATCACTTGAGGTCAGAAGAGCTAGGACCAGAGGGAGGTGGAGAGCGAGCTGGTTGTGGTGACAAGGCTATGGCAGAACTTCTGGAACTTTGAGGATCATGCTAATGACTCTGATCATCTCGGGACTAGGCTTAGGTGAAGGGCTGGTAATGCTGTTGATCCAGAGATATAGGATGGGGGATCCTGACCCTGGGAAGGATTGAGGGGACTGTGGGTAATTCTTTTAGATCAAGAATAATACCCAGAGTCGGAGAGTATAGCTTAGTGGTAGAGGGCATGCTTAGCATGCACTAGGTCCTGGGTTCAAACCCCAGTACCTCCATTAAAATAAATAAATAAACCTAATTACCTCCCCTGGAAAAAAGGGGAAAAAAAGAATAATGCCTGAAGCCAAGAGACCCAGCCAAGTCAAATGACTTCTGAGTTATCACACTAGCCATTCATTCTAACTCTGTACACCCTTCAACCACAGCCTTCACAGGGTGTGAGGGGTGAGGACTCTGTTTATGTGAACGTGCTCGCTCCATCAGGATGGGGCTGTCCGTTAATCCAGAGTAGTAGCTATTTGGCAGCTTCTCCAGTAAGTGTTCACAGAGAACCACAGAACGTTAGAAAGGGAAGGGCCCTGAGGAATTATCTGGCCCAGTCTCCTTATTTTCCTGACAAGGAAGGTGACTCAGAGAAATCACATGACCTTCTCAAGGTCACACGGCTGCTCGGGAACAGAGCCACACCTGGAACCAGGCCTCCTGTGCCACTCATGTTACAAGGTCAGGCTTCCTCGTGATGCTTTATTCTTGCCTGAATTTCCATTTATCTCCCTGGTAGCCTGGACTGATGAACCTACTCAGGCTGGGTGTGCCATCACTCGGCACTTAAAATGCAACAGGCTGCCTTTGCTCTTGCCCTTTGCATGCGAACCATGAAGTACAAGATGAAGCTGCCACTCACTGCCCACCCCGATGACAATTTCATTAACTGTGTGGTTGGGCTCTGGCAATCCACTCATCTCATAATTGTGCTCTGCTCATTCTGGTGAAAAGTGCCTGAGGATTTCCGAGCAGTTCCTAATGAGGAAATCATTGTTAACGTTTCAACCAAATCAGGGTTAGGTAGTCATGAATACTCAAAAGCACCAGGATCCGAGATGTCAGAGTGAAAACAAACGTAGCAGCCGTGGCCAGTGGCCTCCTGCATTTAGACACTCACCTTTTGGGGGGATTCCTTGGGCAGCAGCCTGGTTAGTGCAGTCTTTGAAGCTGCTGGCTGTAAAAGATAAGAATCTGTTTGCTCAGCAAACTGCTGTCATGAAATGTGGGAGGGAGCCGGTATTTTTGACCGCACAACCAGTAGGGAGCGTGGCCCCTTGAAGCATACGAAGGTTGGAGAGATTTCTCTGCCCTTCTTTGCCCTCACCTGCCCCACAGTTACTGTCTCTGGTCTGCCATGAGCTTGGAGTATAAAGGCACCTAAAATTCTGCAAAAATGTTTTCATGCTGCTGTCAAGTAAGGGGAATATGTTTTGGCATCATGGCCTGTAGATGAGGGTATAAATTCAGGATTTTTCTGTTTAGATGGAAATCAAGGGCAGTGCAGATCTTTGTACCAACAATTCTGTGTTGTATGCCTCTTAAGCCTTAGCCACTGGAGCAGATACAGCTATTTTTCTCCTGATTTAGTTTTCTTAGGCTCCCTGAAAGAGGGAGCTCCAGATAACATCTCGTTTTGAATAGATCAAACAGCCCTGATATGGATGGTGTAAAGCCGTCCTGTGCCTCCACGGTGTCCACCCCTGCAGTAGTGTTAATTGATCTGCCAATAGTCACTCAGATCTCCTTCGTGGGGAAATGCGGGAAATGCGGGCTCTCACTGAAGATGAACTCTTTACTTCTTTCTGGGGTCTATTTTCTAGCTGTCAATTTTGAAGAAAAGAATAGTAATACCTTGCATTGATATGCTTTTTCCAACATATTCAAAGTGCATTTGTACTTAATCAGGCTCTAAGTAGCATTAACCAACAAGGTTGATTTCTTGCTGACACTGCATGGGTTGGCTGGAATATCTGGTCTCTGTCATCCTTACTGGGGGCCACTCTCCAGAATGTGGCTCACCCTCGAGGAAGAAGGAAGGAGGAAGTGGTGAAATGATGCCTGGCTCTCGGTACTTCCACTCAGAAGTGGAAATGCATTCCTTCCATTAGCATTTTATTAGCCAAAGAAAACCACATGGGCACGTATAAACCAAAAGGGTAGGAAGAGGCAATCCTACCACGTGCCCAGGACGAGAATAGGCACATTTGTTAAGGGGCAGTGACTACCAAGGCTTTTTTAAATTATCTAATTTTATTCCTGAATATTCACAGTAACTCTGTTCTGGTCACAGCCAAAAGAAAATTAATTAATGTGTTCTAGATCTTCTAACATAATATTCCCAAGCTTTTAGACTTCATAGACAGACAATTCTTTTAATTGGGGAGGGAGTTGCTTTACATAGGGTTGCCTGTCTCTTATATTGTGAGCTATTGATCATCACCATTGTTTTATGAAAGAAAATTCTGGAATTGTAATACAGTGAGAATTCATAAAATTCTCCATAGTCACCAAAGGTTAGTTCTGCAGATTCATCTACCTTGATGAAAAACTCTCAATATTACCCTTATTTTTTTCTATACCTTCCTGATAACTTGTGTGATCTAGTCTTTGAGAAAAATCTTCTCTGAGGTATTACAGTGCCATATTACAGCATGAATCACATGCACACAAGGAGCTGAAATATTAAATGGGCCAATGAGGTCTAAGGACCGAGGCAAGGTTTTACTAGTTATGCATGTGGAAAGTAGATTGTCAGGTTGAGGGATAAAAATGAATCACTTTGGAGAAGGATTGACTGAACAGGCCAAGATAGATGCTAAAAGGAAAGAGAAGGGGAGTGGGCAAAGGGTTTTGAGCCTTGGTTAAAAGCCTTGACCTTGGGACTTCTCAAAGCCATGTTCAGAGAAGACAACGGAAGTTAGAGGGGAGCATGGTATAGGCCTTGAATTGGAGGTCCTGGGACAGCCAGATGCTTGTCCGAGTCATGAACCTTTAGAGGCTGGTGGCCCCTTGGAGCTTCCACTTCTGTGCCTGTTGACTCTAGACAGTGGTGTCTGCGTGGGGGAGCAGAGGAGTGGAGATGCTGGGATCATAGTGGCCTTCTTGGATCCTGAATATTGCACCCAGAAGACTCTATTCTGTTGATCAGTGCAGGAGGCTGCAGAAAGAGCTCTGTGAGAGGGATGCTTTACTTTGAGGTAAAGCGGGATTCGGCTATTAATTCATCGTGAAAGTGAAGGAAAGACAGGAGCTGAAGATTAATCTGTGGGTTCCGTTTTCAAATCAGAGTTGCTGACACTTGCACACATCAGGAGCATAATGATAAGGATGCCAAGAGAGTCTGATTCATCTGGATAGAGGAAAAAGGAATCTATCAGAGGACAGAGTGTTATCCAATTTTGTAGTCCTTTCCCCTCTCTTAAGAAAAACACTAAGCATTAAGGAACTACCACAAAAGCCTCCCCTTTGCACTTGAAGAGCTCAGTATTTTGCAGAGAACACCATTACAATCATTAGAAGCAATGCCTTAGGTGTTAGAATATGCCCAATAAAATCTAGCTCAGTGGTGGAGCAGTAATTCCGGGAAACGTGGGTTGAGTTAGATAAGTGATCCCTTTGAGAAAATAATCCAAATCACTCCCAGACATGTTAAAGTTTTCTATGAATGGCTATCACACAGAAATGTAAGTTTATAACCACTGAGATAGAACATGTGGAGAAAACATGTATGAAACATCTTTACCTTTAAAAATACAAAGATAATTATTTGTCTTCTCTTAATGTGTATTTTTCAGCCCTTCTGGTAAGCTACCAAGTTGGTCCAGAGTCTCTGATACAAAGGGTTTCTGAATTCTTGCTCAAGGGACTTGCACATCCAGGTGAAGTGGAAATTTGCAAATGCTCCTGGAATGGGTGAGTGGGAGCCCTGGGCTTTGGTCTGGCTCTGTTCACTGTGGGCCTTTGGGGGCAGTCACTTAACTTCTGTGGGTCTCCACTTTCTCAAGTATAAAATCAGAGGGTTAGGCTGGATAACCTGTAGGATCTGTTCTGGTTCAGTGATTTCATTAGTTTGTAATTCTCAAAATAGAAATATAAAACAGCTCCTGGGGAAACTGAATTTCCATACTGTTCAAGTAAACAACAATGGTTAGACTTTGTACCCATCCCAAATCCTTTCAGAACAGCTTGTGTCTTTTCTTTTCTGTTTGATTACACTGGATCTTTTGGTGTAAATAAAAATTCCTTTTTAAAATTAAGCCTTCCCCTGCTGTCTGATTCATTCACTGATGTTACAGCCCACAGCTTGAGAGATGACATTTCCTTTCATTCTGGTAAAATTGTGATGTCACGAAATTTGAATTGATGCATCCAACTGAATTAAGCAGAAGGAGCATGATAATTACAAACGAGAGTGCTTCCATCCACACACATATGTGTCTAGGTAATCAGCTGTGATGAGAAAGGAAATATAGGCAAGGCACTTGGCAAAAGTTTGCCAGACTGTGGCTTCAGGCAATTGCATTTTTAGATACAGCATCTTGTTTTAGAGATTATAGTGAATGCTTGAATAAAGCCCCAGAAAGAAGTGATTCAGCATTACCTGTGCACTGCGAAGCACCTGAGCTGTCATATCACTTAGCCTTTGGCCCTTGATTTCCAAATTTATTAATTTCAGAGGTGCTCATGTTTCTTAAAATTGAAATTTCTTCTAGTGTAAACAAAAGCAGTTATCTTTACTTCGAAAATCATGATACTGATAGACAGCTTACCTATAGTATCTTTGTGATTCTGACCAGAGAATTAAGAATATTCTGGTTCATGGATGGTGGATTTGTGTCTCATAAAGATTGTCATTGAGAAATGCATCCTCTTATAGCACCAAGCTGGAAAATATTTACAGTAGTTCAGCTTCATGTGAAAGAGTCAAAGGTAATGTAGGATTTTTTTGTCTTTAGTCTTTGATATGAGCTCTTGGTGACAATGCTGAAATCCAAGGCCATTAAAACAGGAACAGTCTGACACATTGGTGCAGATCTCCAATTTCACCGTAAGAAAGAGGATTGCCCCTTCAGCTGATTGATGTGGCAATCTTTAGAGAACTTTAGAGCAGGACAATCAAACCAAAGTTAGGATGGAAGAGTTAAGTTACATAGCATTTTGCCACTTAAAAGATGCATTTGTAGCCCTGCCACTGTGGGGAGAGAGATGGTTTTATTATTAACGTGCCAAATCAGGCTTACCCACTTCTCAATCTTAAGAGTTACAAGTACACAGCTACTGTTGTAGCCCAGAAATCAATTTTTCCTCTTGATTTCACTATTTCTGAAGCTAGGACAACTTTTCCCCCTATTTTTGAGGCGTGAAACATTGAGTAGATCTTCAGTATCTTCTCTTTTCTTCTTTACTCTTCACCTCTAATCACGTGGCAGTTCCTAGAAATTTGCTCTTTTAAAATTGTATTTCTATCTGTTCTTTCTATCCCTTTGGACAGCTGCCAAGATTAGGCTGGGATGACTTTACACATAGATTATTACCCTGGCCCATCCAGTCATCTTCCTGCTCCCAGAATTTCCCTCATTCAATCCATTTTGTACATCATGGACAGATTAATTTTATTACAGCATCACTTTATGTCAGTCTTCTGCTTTAAAGTCTTCAGTGGCTTCTAATTTTCTACAGACTGAAATTTCAAACTATGGAACCTGGCATTGGAAGATCTCTAAAGCTTTCATTTCTAGTCTCAGTCTGTCACTATTCACTATATCAACCCCAGGCTCCAGCCAATCCAGTGACTAGAAAGTAGAATACATAGATGCTTCCCAAACATATACTGGTTGTTTCTCATCCCCTGGGCTTTAAAAAAAATTGTTTTTGAAATTCCTTTGATCTGTAAAACCATAAAGAAAAGAAAAGAAAAGGAGAAATGTTGAAAAAAGGTAATGAGGTGTCTTGGATGCGATCCTAAAACAGGAAAGGACTTTAGATAAAAATTTAAAAAATCTGAAACAATGATGTGTCAATACTAGACAGCTGTATTATATATTATACTCATGTAGGAAAACAATGGGGAAGCAGTGTGGGGTGGGAGATTTATATGAGAACTCTCTGTACTGTCTTCACAACTTTTCTATTAATTGAAAACTATTCTAAAATAAAAAGATTATTTAAAAAATATAAGAATAGATCAGAGGAACCAAAGCGTGAAAGGCAGAAATAGTCAGGTTCAGTTAGAAGTGAGGTGGTGGGGCCCCTTGGGGAGTGGTGGGGATGTTAGCTGTCCTGACTGTGGTGGTGGTTTCATGGGTGTATACATTGATCACAATTCATCCAATTGTACATCTGGAATATGTGTGGTATATGGTACAGGAACCATATCACAATAGAGGTGTTAAAAAAAAAAAGAAATGAGGTGGTGTGGGCAGGGAGAGAGGGAGGTAGAATACATTGTCTGCCTACTGCACGTCAGAAAACTAAATACAAGGGTTTCTTTCACATTATTTAGTCCAATCATTGATTTGTAATATGATTAGAGGAGAAGAGTCTGAGTTCAGCCTTCTCTCTGAGAGCTGGAGGTAGTTGTGAGGTGCGATGCCAAGGTGCCTTGGTGGTTGGCCTTTGTGCTGCCATCTTGAAGGGATGCTCAGATCTTAAAGAAAGGACTTCTGAGTGTGTGTCTGTTTTTGAGGGTAGGAAGCTTACTGACAGATTCTGAGGCTTCCTTGCGGTTTCCTAGGCATCCGGTGACCAGTCCATGTTCCCCTCATCTTGACTAAACTTTAGGCAGGTTTCTTCCTAACTCTAGGCCCATGACCTCCCTTTTCTTATTGCATTTATTTTATAGGAAACTTGCCATTGTAAATTTCTTTGCCGTCTGAAATGTGAGTCTCCTACAGTCCAGGAATGTCTTTCTCAAGGACCTGGAAGCCATCCCTTGGGAATGTCATCATCAGGAAAGAGAGGGCCCTGTCCCCAGTCTCTATGGGAGGTAGGAATCCAGTTTCCATCAGGGATAGTTAGCAACCTCCTCGCTAAGCCCCCCAGTACTTTTCCACTAGCTCGCCCTGGTGTTTAAAAATCCTCCCACCTTTTGTTTCAGGGGAGTTGAGTTCAGTCTCACTCTCTTATTTCAGTAGTTTTGACTCCAATAGTAATGGTCTCAAGTCAAATCTTCTTGGGGTTTTTAGCACAGGTGCAGGGAAATGTTTCTTTTATGCCAAGGGAGGTCCTGTGTGAGGCCAAGAGAGTGAGGCACAGCCAGGTCTCGGAGTGGAGGTGAGTCGAGATGATGGTTCTAGAGGTTGAGATTACTTTCAGAGGACTGGATGGAAACTTTGGAAAACATTTAAGATGTTTAGAGACTGTAGAATTTTGCTGTCTTGTTGGGGGAATACACAAGCGTTTAATTTTTAAAATATACCTTTTCTCCAGTGCCTTTGCGATCAGCATGCCTGTGTTCCTCTGCTAAACTGTTTGCAGAGATTCTACTAGGATTTCGAGTGGATGTTCACGTGATTCTCATCTGAGACACAGGCCAGTCAGGTGTAATCTGACTTTCAATCCACAGATATCTCTGACACTTCCTTTCTGAACTTTCTGACTTAGGGACAGCACACCCCTAACTGTAATATGGTTGGGAGATTTGTCCTTCCCTTTTGAAACTGCTGATGTCAGAGGTTGGCAAAGTAAGACACGTGGGCCATCACAGCCCCTGCCTGTTTTGTCAGTGAAGTTTTACTGACTCGCTGCCATGTTTACGCATTTTTGTACCGTCTGTAGCTATTTTCACATGTCTCTGGCAGAGTTTAGTAGTTGCGATAAGGTGGTATGGCCCTCAAAGCTTAAAACATTGATTATATATGATCCTTTACAGAAAAACGCCGTCAGCCCTTGGTTTATACCCCCAGTAGGTCAAACTGCATTAATACAGTGTCCTCTTTCTAAGGGAAAATTTTTATTTACTTACTTATCAATCAATACAATTTAAGAAATAGAAGAAAGTGGCATAGCATGATTGTTAATAGAATGGGTGGTGGAACCAGGTACTCAGCTTGGCTTTGAAAGGTATCTTTGCCATCTGCTAGCTGGATGACAACTCAGCTTGCTAGTAGCCTCTCTGTGCCTCAGTTTCCTCGTCTATAAAACAGAGCTAAGTCCTAAAGGGGATTAAATGAGTTTATGAATGTAAATACTCACAGCATTATAGTTGACATCATATGTGTATTAGCCATGGTTATTATTAATAACAGTTTGTCATCATTGTAGTTAGTAGGGGGATTTATAACTATAGTTAGTAGAGGGGAAAGAACCAACTTGGTAATTATTGCCTAAGCAAGCCCGTGACCTACAACAGTGAATGCTCAGGATATCCTGTTCGGGGATGTTTGCTCTTGTCCATTTTATTTTCAATACTGTCCTGTCCCTTCCTGACATCTTACTATTTTGTGCTCCATTTTAGCAGAGACTTTCTCAGTTTGCTGAGAATCAATATTACATACTGTGTTTATGGAAAAAAAATCGTAACAAAGGAATAAATTACTAATGGTGGAATTTCATGCATGAAAATGGCCATGGAGAAGACAGAAATGGTCCCACTTTTCCCTCCCAAATTACAGTACCTTCCTAAAGTTTACATTTCCTTTCAAGTTCATTTGGTAGCATCCCTAACTATCACCTCTTTTTGGCCTACCTGCTAACTCTCCAAATTTGTAGTAAAGGAGCCCTGAATTCAAGATGAACTTCTATTTCCTCAGCTCTAAAAGATGGTACAGCAGCTCCCTCTACTTGCTTCATTGGAGCATTCTCAACATTAACTATGAATGAAATCCAAAGTCTTTCCCAGACCTAACAGGTCTTGTGTGACATGCCTCTGGCTACCTCTAATCCTGTCTTCCCCTCTCCCTCCTGCCTGATTCTCATCATGAGGCCTCTGGGGTGCAATTCCAACAGGCAATCGTGTTTCAGCCTCAGGGCTTTTGCACTTGCTGTTCCTTCTGCCCAAAAGGCTTTTCCCCCAAAAGGTCTCTCCCTAGTTGTCAGTCCCCCCCCAAAGAATTCCTTGACCATCCTATATAAATTGTCATCACTTACCACTTTGTAACCTCCTACCCTGCTTTGTTTTCCATCACAGTGCTTGTCATTAGTGGTCTTTTATGTTTACTTATTATTGTCTGCCTTCCCTCCAGAATTCAAGCACCGTGAGGATATGATCTGTGTTTCCTTCACTGCTGTGTTCCCAGCGCTGAGAACTGTGACTGGTGCACGGCAGGCATTCACTATAAACTTGTTGAATAAATGAAAAGACAGGAGGGTTTGCATATTGACTTGCTTTGAGAATCATAAAGCTGGAAGGCAATTTAAGGTATGACGCTGAATAAATTTTGCTTTTTCTGTTTCTTGCCCTTGCTGCAGTTTTGTTTCCCAACCGGCCTCCATCTTGCTGGACCTCCTTCGCTGGCCCCTGGCTTCCTTTCACCAACTTTCTCTCACCAGCTTTCCATCTAAGTTCCAGTCTCCCCTGAAATCTCATTGTTTCTCTCTTGCTTCTTAATCTTTGATCCCCCTGGGGACTGTAGCTCTACCACAGTGTACATCGATGTATCCAAGAGCAGAGCCGTTCTGGAGGTATGAGACAGTGACACAGTGAAATCATAGATAAAGGATCTGAAAAGTCCTGACATCTTGTGAACTGTTATTAACTTATAAACTATCAAATAAGCTTCAAATTCATAAATTCTCTATTGGCTTTGGAGAGCCAGTCTGTAATGGCTAGAAAACATAGTACCTAATTTGCAATAGGGTACCCCCTTTGCATCAGTCATTTCTGACAAGTATGTCAGGACAAGGTTGGGAAAGAATCCCTGGTGGGAAGAGATCCAAGTTGTTCCTGTGTTCCTTGATTCCTGATTCTCCTCCCCATCTCTCTGCCCTCTTTGGTTGTTGCAGGATTTAGAGCACGGGGATTTCACCAGCCAGAACCTGGCCTCAGGGACCACACTGATACTCTAACTTGAATTCTTTAGATTTTAAATTAAGACATCCAAAAGGGTGTCTTAATTGGGAACTCAGGAACCCTTAACGGGAACTCAGGAAAAGAAAGAATCTGACAACAACAACAATGAAACAACAAAAAGAAAGAGATGAATTAAGACAGAGAGAGCAGGTGGATAGACCAGTTGAGGTCTTTTTTTTTTGGGATCTCATAGGTATTTTATTGAGGTTGGTAACTTGTTTCCCAGGACTATGATTTCTAAGCATTTGGAAAAGAAGTACCACTGTCTAACCTCCTGGGTGGAGCTTCTGAGGAAGAAGGAATTTACATATAGTAGAGAGAGGTTGCTCTGTAGACTGTGTGTGGTTGATTTTGAGTATAACAAGGATCATCTCTCAAATTGTCTCCAATCTTGGCTCCTCAGAAATGGTTGCCAGGCTCATAAGGAGAGAGGCAGTAATCAGAAATGAGTCAGTTTATAGCAGCTGGAAGGATCGAGGATACAGTTTATATCTGCCCACTGCTTTGTAGTAGGTGGCAGTGTGGCTCCAGGGCATGGGGTGATGGAATGGGTGTGGAGGAGGTAACGGGGTATCACACTTCAGTGCAGCCTTTTGGGAGAGTAATTAGGATAAGACCAGCACTGGAATTATTGGGAAATGTCAGTGCTGTAACCCGGGAGCTGTGTGGTCATGACAAGAAGGACAGAGAGCTTCAGAAACTGGCTGGGAAAGATTTACAGGAGCTGGAGCCTCCCTCCCACCCCTTGCCATTGACCCAGTGATAGGGGGAGACCTGTTGCTTCATTTTAATCATTGGGGCTCGTTTATATTTCCAGGTTGAACAAAGAAGTAGGTTTACAGACAAGCTCAGCTTTCTAGGTACATAGGTACCATCTCTGTACCTTCAGTCTGTCCTGTCCTTTGTCCATCTACCCTTTGGCTTCTGACAAAGAGGTCACCCCCAGGTACTACTTGAGGATTCGATACTGTGTGTTAAGCATTGTGCTATCTGCTTTGCTCACTTACTTAATTCTTCCCAAATTCCAGAAACTACAAATCACATGATGCCAGTTCTACCTGCTCAAGTTCAATAGATAGTAAGATGCAGACCTGGGATGTGAGCTTGGTCTGGTCTGGTTACAAAACCTAAGCATTTAACCTCTATCTTATACAGATCTTTGTTTGGGGGTAGATAAAAATAAGAGCAATTTGTACAGGGTTTGGTCCATGGCAGGTTCTTAAAAATATGAAGGGGGGAGTATTTTTTATTATGTAAATAAAACTGGCCCATGCATTCAGAGCCTTCCACATAGATGTTCACCAGCCTTCTAGAGAGCAGCCACAAATATGGAAGCTGGAAAAGTGTTTCAGACCTAACAGATATTGGTATGGCCTGAATTCATTTCCTAGAGTCAAAAGTCGGTATTCTCCCATGTTAATTGGTCTGGAAACCAGAATTGTGGGTAAAGTTGTTAGTGTGGGGAAGAAATCCAAATTCAGTCAAGTTAAAAAACATCTCTATACAAGCAAGCCGTGAGCCACCTGGGAGTTCTCCAGGCACCCAGCATCATGTTGCTCCCATGCCTCCCTCTTTGCTCTCCCATCCATCGATCCTTCAGGATCCCTGTCTTCTTTCTCCTCCCAGCCTTCCTTCCTGCCATCCATCTCCTATCCTCTTTGACCACAAGTCCAAGACCAGATGGGGAAGGTGATCATGCTGTCTCCCACTCAAGTCCTTGGGGAAGAAGAGCTTTTGCCATCAGCAGTCTCTCCTTCAATTACAGTGGTCGAAGTTTTTATAGGACTTGCTTGATTTTCAGGATCTGAATCCATTCAGCTCTTCTTCCCAAGTAAGATAAATTGTGCAGATTGCAAGGCACCTCACTTTACCTCAACCTCTGAGGGATGCTCAAAAGTCAATTAGAGCCACCAAAGGCAATTACTTCTTAAACAGCCCAGCTTCCTTGAGTTCCCTGTGTCTGTTGGGGCAGGGCGGGGGGAGGAGAGTGGGCAGGCAGGGAGGACTGGCTGCTTTCCCAGCTCCTGCCCTTCCTCAGTCTCCTGTTCACACAGAGGATTGCTTTGAATAAGCAAGAAGGGATGATTACATTCTTTCCCCTCAGGCAGTGCTCGTAATTCCCCAGCCCCTCCAATTTTAGATTCCCTGGGTGTGCTCAGAGCAATTATAAGTAAAGAAAACACCCAGTGCTCCTGCACTAATAAATTACAGAGTGCTCACCTAATTAATAAGGTAACAGTGCCCTGCCGAATTATAATCATAAGGTAGGAACCATTTAAACAATTCATCCTCAAAGAATAGCAAGAAGGACTGAACTCAGTGAGTGCCATGGGAAGGCATACCTCCGGACCGAAGGCAGGCGTGCGGGGTCCTGACGGGTGATGGAGTGCATGTACGAATGTTTCCAGCAGTGGCCTGGGAATTAATGACTGAGCCTTTCCAAGGACCACAGTGTTTTGGATGATCTCAGGCAAATCATTTAGGCATGCTGAGTCAGGAGGACTCTTATCTCACCGTTTCTGAAATAGTCCCATTAAATGCTGATAATTTTCCTTTTGATGGTGCTGGGGAAAGACTTCCAAATGGCATACTCATTGAGCAGAACAGTGACCAATAATTATAGGGAAATGAAGCTATCTTCTTAAAATATGTTCCTTAACAAGTCTTGGTTAGGAACCAAGATTGCATAAGGTAGCCCTAGAGAAAAGCTGTTTTGTTGTGAAGCCCTCCCACTGACGCGTTGTAGGTAATGGCAAGGCTTGAGTTTTCTGTTTCCTTAAAACATCCAGGGGCTGTCCTTCAGTCCAGGAAAAAAGGCTGTGAGGATTGTTGTTTGATTCTAACATTTCTGTATTGAGACTCAGTAATGATGTTAATAAACTGTAAAATGTGCTCCAGAGGCTGCTGGCCGCGGAAGATACCCATCCAAACTTGCGTGCAGTGAGAAGGCTGATTCCATTT
This sequence comes from Camelus bactrianus, assembly GCF_048773025.1. Lineage (NCBI taxonomy): Eukaryota > Metazoa > Chordata > Mammalia > Artiodactyla > Camelidae > Camelus > Camelus bactrianus. The sequence continues at coordinate 21,941,111 of NC_133552.1, forward strand.
CAGATCTCTGCAAATGAGCGAAAAGCAAGGTATCACAGTTTGTAAGGAGAGTGCAGTCATGGAATGATTGTCTTAAGGGGGAGAGGCAATGAATACGTTATATTTCTGATTCCTTATAGGTTCCATCTCTTCTCTTTCTAATGTCTCCCGCTGACCTACATCTGCTTTCTAATCCTCAGTCTCGTCTCTGTGGTTCCGCTTGTATGCTACACTTTGTAGTTGGTGTTGGGTCTTAAGGAACTCTCAGAACAACGCTGTCATCACAAGGAACCCCCTGGGACATACTCTGCTGATACCTAGAATAATCTCACATGAATGATCTATCATGTTAGGTCATGACCCATGCTGGGGATAGCACATGAGGGAGTTGATATCTACTAGAACCGAGCTGGGACTCCCAGAATCTTTGACCAGCTACATATTTGGACCTGTTTCAAGGGAACAGACTCTGGTGACTACTTCATGAAGATTGTAGTCTCCTGGTGAGTCGGGCTGGATCACTCAGAGCTATAAGGACTTCCTTCATTTGGCATTGGTAGGGCCAAAGTGTAAGCAGGAAACAGTGTATCTCTAGAGCAGACCTCAGAATGTAAGCAAGTGCAAGCCTGTCATATCTGTAGATCTGCAGGATCCTACCCATTCCCTCTTCTGTAATTCTCAACACAGAATATCGAGTTCTGATGTTGGTTGAAAGCGGACTCCCTCAACCGTGCAGAGTGATTCATTGGTTTATATGGTTTATAAACCCAAGTGTTAATTTCAGAGCTGAGTTAAGGAGATCCAAGCCTGCCATTGTGCTGGCATAGAATGGCAGGGGTGTAATGCAGTGTAATACCCATCTACTGGGAGATGGCATGAGAGTCGCCTCCCATAACTTAATCTTTAAAGCTACTTATTGGAAGGCTTTTGTTGAAATAGACAGGGTTTCCGCAATTAAATTACCATATGTTAAAAAGGTTTCATTATGGCATGATTCTGTTATTCAAATAGGCAGCAAATAAGCAGTGTGGGCTGCCTGGCGGTAAGCCTACATTACTGAGACCAGCACTCTTTTTAATAGGTAAAAAGAATATTAACCTTTAGATAGCTCTAAAATAACACGCTCTCAAGAATATGCAAATAGAAAGTTGTGTTGCACAACTCCCCATATGTGAGAGAGAGCCGCTGAGAAGACAGCCTGCGGATTATATGGCAGGATGTTGGCTGCTGGAAACTCCACTCTGCTGAGGGAGGGAGAGAGGCAGATACTGGGTAGCTCAAAGCTGTCGGGATTAGTGAGGCTTTGATGCTTTCCTAACACCAGAATGATAGCTGGTCCAGATCTGTCATCTCTATCAGCCTCCATCAGCCAGCCTCCCTATCTCAAATAAGGCATTTATCTTCCAAACGACTGCTGGACTACAGTGAAACTTAGTGGACCCAGACAAATGGAATGCCTTCTCAGGGGCTTGCCATAATTCTCTGTGTGCAACCCTTTTACGGTTGGCAGGAGCTGTTTTTGTGGACTTTGGGTTGCCAGTCTGAGGTGGACTCAGGGATGCTTAAATAAATGCTGACCCAAATTTAAAGTATGATTTTCTGAAATCAGTAGCCTTGCTTGACCAAACGGATCTTTCTTTCTGTGTTTCTGTTTAGAGGTTTTGTCTACTACAACCCACTGGAAAAAGAAAAAAAACAAAGCACCTTCCCAACTTTTCAAATCTGGTTTTATTTTGCACTTTCCATTTGAAAAAGTAGCTGTTGGGAATAATAACTGAAATAAAATTACATCAGACAAATGGTTGTTTCCAACCAAAGTGCCTCAGGAGGTGATCAATAGCATCAGTGCTGGAAAATCAAATATGTTGACATTAATATTACTATTTTTTCCTCTTCCCACTAACGTTTTAGGTTGTCCCTCTAAAGCTTTTATTGTTCAAGGTTAGCAATCTTATTTCTGATGTGTCTTAGTAATTCAGCATTTGTGTTATATAAGCTGTTAATTATTATCTCCTGGATATGTTATATAATTTCATTAGAGTCTGTGTTTGCTTGCACATGCATATATTATTATTTCTTAGTAATAGGAGGTCAGTATATTTTAATATATTAATCTTTTTGTGTTTGCATATGTATATTTTTCTCTGCTCACTAGTAGGCTGCCACTGTATGTATATGTCTATATGTATTTGTTTTATGGTGATATTTGCTGTTAGTTAAAATGTATGTATACATTTTATCTTCAGAGCATAGTGTATTTTTATGCATTTCTTATATAAAAATTATTTATGAAACAAACAACCAAAAAGCACTAGCAAATATCCAGCTGAACTGCCTTGTCCACAGCCATTGGCAACACCAGTCTCCATCGTGAGAATTCTTGCCTAGAATGACTTGGTTGCTGTCATGGGCTTAGAACTTGTTTTAATCATGGTGATATTCTGCCTCTGCTTGGCACAACTTGTATCAGTGGTATGTTCACCTATTTGAAAAAGCTTCATAAGTTCAGATTTTTTTTTTGATCCAGCAGGGAGAGCTTTTTAATATAAATTAAACATATGTATTATATTTCAGGCACATAAAATCTGGTTATAAAATGAAACCTTCTTGTGCCTTTCCACCTCTTCCCAGGCTCCTCAGCCCCTAAGTTTACTCCCTCAGAAGTAACTGCCTCCAGCCATTTCCCCACAACTCTGGGCAGAGGTACTAACTGTTGTGGTGTTGCCCCACATATGTACGTATACAGATGATGGAAACATTATGCTGTGCACCAGAAATTGACACAACATTGTAAACTGACTATCCTTCAATAAAAAAAAAATACTTTTTTTTTTTGAAAAAGAGATCAGCTCTCTGAAGAAACTAAACCCACCATTGGGGAGGACCGAAGCTGACGTGCCCACTGTTCCCATTTCTATTAGTAATTCTTCTGGCAATTTCTCTTTCTTCATGCAGTTATCTGTAAAACTCTGAATGCTATGCTTTTATATCTCAATTCCTTGATTGACTGAATTCAGACAGTATCTATTGCCACCCTGTTGTGAAAGAGGAGGAATAGCGCATCCTTACAGAAGCCTGTGTCTTTCTCTCCTTTTACTCCTATTAGTTTGTTACTCATTTATTATTTTTAGATCTTCTACTGGCTACCTTAATGATTTCAAGTAATAAATTGAACCTCTATTTCTTGATATATCCAATGTCAGTGATATCTCTTGATTCCTTTTTACATAAGACAGGATTTATATTTTTCTTTCCACAACTTCTAATGGCTAGATTGTATTAATTATTTTTACATTATAGAGTTTTACCTTTCAACTTTATGAGGCTTTATTTTAGGCATAGATTTTTTTTTTTTAAGCTGAGTGAGTTCTTTCAAATTAGACTTTTTCCCCCTCCAGTGTTGGGAAATTTTATTTTATTTTCTGAAAATTATTATCACTCTTCCATGTTTTCTAGTTTCTCTTTCTGGCACTTTGATGAGATGAATATTTGATATCTTGAAGGTTTGGGGAGATGGCCTCACCTTTATCTTCCATGTCTTCCACTAAATTGTTCATTCTGATGATCCAAATTTTCATTTACAGTTCTCTCAGATGTCTGTTGTTAACAGTATCCTCTTCTAATTTGTGGTTAGATTATCTTTTCCAATCTCTCTAAGTTTACTAGTTGTATTTAAAAAGTTATCTTTTCTTTCCTAAATTATCTCTATTTCCTCTGGGATGATTTTTCTGGCGTGTTTACCTTTATCTTTTTCTGCAATGTCTGGAGTTTCCTGACTGTTAACATTACTGTCTTCAGTACTAGGTGGATGGCCAGGGTTTCTTCTGGCATCGTGTGGGTGCGCTTCCCCAAGAAGGCTGTTCTGACAAAGCGGTGGCTGTGAATTTAGCATCTGTGAGCCAGGTATGTCAGCCTCAGTCTTTCCCAGGTGACTTACTCAGGTTCTTCTGAGAGCTGATCTCCTGCTACCCTTGGGGGGCCAACACCACTACTGCTAGCATCTCTGTACAGAGCGATTTGGGGACAAGTGTGCTGGGCAGACTTGTGTGGCTGAAAAACTGGTCTCTGTGCCCCAGTAGCTGAATTGAGGCTCAGAGACAGAGTTTGGGGAGAATCAGAAAAGAACAGCTTTATTGCTTTGCCAGGCAAAGGGGAGTCATGGCAGGCTAATGCCTTAGAGACTGCGAACCCCTCTTAGGGTTGGTGTCCTGAGGTTTTATAGAAAAACTGGATGGAACAGAAAGGTGACAATAATCAGAGCATTTTCCGGGTGCTGTGTTCTTCTTAATCTTGATGAATTCACCTGGTGTCACGGAGAAACTCCAGAGTCTGTTCATTCTTCTGAGGCTCTCAGCCCATGACCACCTTCCTAGAACACAGCTTCTGGGTTAAAGGATAAGCTGTTCTGGGTAAAGAATGTATAGAGAGTGGAGAGTGTAATGGAAAGGTTGGGGGCTGTTTTGCACAAAAGCAATTGAGCAGGTGAAGCAGAGACGGAGGTTTGCCAGAGAAATGAGTAAAGCAAGTTGCAAGAATTTTAAGTCAGAATGAATCCGCAAGCAGCTTTAGTGTCAGGGAAGCCATTCTGTTAGTTTCATGCTCTTTCAAATGTACTTGTCCTTTTCATGCTTTCAGAGTCTGGGCCTCTCCAAGTTTCTGTGATGAAAAGTGGCTTCCACACCCCCTGCAGCCCTCTGCTAAGCCTTCTTCTGCTCAGATTAAACTGCCATATGATTGTTTCTATCTTTCAGAAATTCAGCAGCACCCCCCAACTAATGAAGATCAACCTCCTGTTCACAATGCACCTTTGCATCAGTTTCCCTTTTGTGCAGTAGTCACGCTATTTCATTATGATTCTTTTTGAGAACGTGGGGATAAAGGCGTGTGCTTAGTCTACCCTGGAAGTTCCCTGGGAGGTAGTCACAATTTATGACCATCTCAGGCTGCTGCTCTTGGGAACTCTGGCTTTTCTACAGTTTATTCCTGCTTCTTTCAGAGGGGAGCAGCATCAAAGCCCAGATACTTCTCAGAATACATTTAAAGTGAGCAATATACTCTTTTGTTATGGAAAACATGAACACATACGAAAATAGAGAGAACAGTCAGATGAACCCCCATTTGGTCATTACCTGGCTTCAGCAAATATCTCACAAGCAATCTCGTTTCTTCTTCACCTTTATCCACCCTAGTCCCTGCATGAAATTACTTTCAAGCAAATCTTCTAGACGTCACCTCAGAATAAAAACTAGCACTATGGGAGTAGATTTTCAAGCCAGACTTCAGAGGCTCCTTTTGCCTTTCCTGAGTCCCGTCTGCTGTTAGGTGAGCCACCTCCTGAGGCCACTGACGTCTGGGCTCCCCCCCTTGACCTAGAGAGACACAAGCAACAGCACGCGTAGCGGAGAATGGATTTTTTTTCCCTCAATTTTAATTTTTTTTAATGAAAGGCTAAGTTATTCAATTAATATTTATAAATACCAAAAGCAGTTAAGTAGAATATAATGGCTTTAAAGACCTGCAGGAAGCTGCTTCTCACACTCCGGCAGTACAACTGTCATTTCCCCCTGGGCTGCTGGCACTGCGTGCACGAGGGAGCACGGAAGAGGCTTGAGGAATCCGCAAGCCCATGTTTCTTTAAATGTGTTGGGGAATTACATGAAAAGCCAAGAGTGGCCTGGACAGAAAATATTTCTGAAGGGAACTAGCATTCTTCTTTGTCTTCAGTCTAGAAAAAATAATTCTACCTGAAAATAAAAAGAGATCCCAGTGACACACGTGGTGTCAGATGTGTCTCAGTATTTCTCTCTTTCCTTGGTTTCAGCTGTCATGTCTAGATGGATAATTCTCATATAGCTCTCTTTTCAGCTCAGATTTGCTACCCAAATTGCAGGCTTTTAATCTACTTATTGGAAACATCCCTGACAGTACCTAATACAAAATACAGGTACTCAGATAGCAATCTTGATGGACCAGTAGACATTTCCAAATAGATGTTAGATTAGAATGTCACGTTTGTTTTAACCTCAAAGCCATCTTCTTCTGGTTCCGTAGGATGCTAGTGGCACCATCATCATCCTTGGCTATGGCTCCTGACTGTCCTTCATCTGCTACATCCAACTGTCTACCAAGGCCTGTGATTACTTTCCATGTATTTTCTCCCATGTATGCTTTCCAAGTTCCACATCCACTACCTAAATTCAGCCCCACATCAGCTCCCGCCGGGACTAGAGCAGAAGCCTCCCGACTGGTCCCCTTGCTCCAGTCTTTCCTCCTCCATTCTGTCCTGAGATCAAGGGTCTCACAAATCCACTTATTGTCTCCGCCCCCCCACCCCCGCCACACTACTGACCAGGAACCCTCAGTGATGCCTCATTGCCTATCGAAGAACTCCAAACGCCTTTGGCTGCAAAACCAATGTCCCTTTGGAGTCCTCAGGCTACTTATCTCAACTTAATCACTTTGGTTATTTGCTTTTCTTCCTTACTATCTGCCGATCCCACTGGAAATAATCCCCATTGTGCTTATTTTGCCCACTGAAGTCTCCATCCGCAGTGCCTAGCACAACGTCTGAGACATAGGAGGCATGGGACGAAAACATGCTGAATGAATGAATGTCTTCACTCCACTTTGTAACGGAATAATGATACACTGAATCAATCTGAATTATTTACTGTTTCCTCACTTACAAAATGGTATTGTTTACTACCTCCTCATTTTGACTGCTCCGCTTTCTCTTTGGAATTTTCCCATCCTCCCCATCTCTGCCTTCAAGACCCACCTGTAAGTCTATATTCTGTGTACTGCCTTCCCAGATCTGCCCTCTAAGGGTCCCTGGTACTGCATTCAGGCAGTCTTGGAGCATTTATTGCGTCCTGTTTTATGTCGTAGTTGTTTATGCATGTATCTTGGCTTTCTGTTCAAGATCGTAAACTCCTAGAGATTGGGAAGCACACTTCCCATATTTGGGGAGCATAATTCCTACTTTTTTGTATCTTCCAAAATTGTGGTTACCCACTAAGGACGTTTGAATCACTCACATTTGCATTCCCTGGTAAATGAGAAGTTGAGATCTATAAATATTTCACCTTTTTCATCTCCACTTACTCTCCAAATCCCAAATATGTTCTTTAGAATGTCAATCATTGACGAGCCATTGAGTTTTCTTCTGTTTTCTGTACATTATATATTTATGATGTGGTGAAACTCATCACTGGCTTTGGGATATGCTGACCCAACACGATGTGTTTTTAGACTCAAAACTCCTATAATTGACCCTTGGGTTTCTGTTCACTCATTATTAATCTGAATAGATACACTTTTCTGAAACCCAGCTCTGGCTCTGAGAAAAACACTGTGTAGAACAGCTTCTGAATTTCATGTCCTTAATTTGAAATTTCATTTGTCTCTCTAAAGTGTAGAACATGAGACTTTGGGAGCCAGCTCAATGACCTGCTGGCACTGTAACTTCAGCCAGATTATTCTACCTCTTTCTGACTTGGCTTCCTCACCTGTGAAGTGGGAATAATAATAGCACCCAATTCACACGTTGATTGTGAGGACTGAATAACTTAATATAAACACACTAATTATGGCTGGCAGGTGGGAAGCAAGCAGACAATACAGTGCATATTTGAGGCTATTATTCAGGGAAAGCCATTGGAAAGAAGCTCATTTAGGGAGCTTGTCCGTCCGTTCCGGACAGAGACTCAGACCCTGAGTTAGATGTGAGGGACCATCATGACCTCTCTGATGGGAGCCTTTCTCTTTCAATGGCTTTGGAAGAGTGTCAGCTCTTAACTGGATCTGAGGGAACCTGTTTGATGTGGCCTCTGTTTATTTTCCTGTCTAGCTGTGTTGAATACCTCTTGCTTCCTAGAAAGTGCTGTACTTTCCCTCATTTCTAGGTTGTCACGTGAGCTATTTTCTCCATGTGCAGCACCTTTCCAACTTCACTGTCAGTTCTTCAGGAATATCTTCCATGATAACCACTTCCCCCATCTCTAAAATTAGGTGTATTTCCTAGGAATTGTGATAGCCAAAGATGACATTCAGACTATGCAATAATGAGTGTTGCAGGGCATGAACCTTATACTAGCCATGGCACTGGAGCGAGGTCTCGGGAGCTCCCGGCATCGTTCCTTTAGTTGCTGGGCTGTGAGGCACTCTTGGGCATCCAGGAGAGGGGCTGGGGAAGCAGGTTAATGTGGGGAGCAGGAGCTGTCTTCCAGGTGGTACAGAAATTGTGTTAACAGCTGGGCCCCATGGTGGTTCTTAAGAGCCAAACACCAGTGTTGACTATGGCCCATCTTACCTCCTCTATCAAAACACTCCCCATACTAATTCTGTTTGTCTATTTCTTGTACATATTTCCTGCCACATTTTGAGTCTTAGTCAACATACCCTTCAAATGATTGTCTTAGGTTGATTTCCCCTGAAAGTGGGGTCTGAGTCGAGGGCTCAATGCAGCCAGTTTCTTTGGGAATTGCTCCTGGGGACCAGGAGTGAGGAGTCCGGAGAGTGAGGGGAGAGGGAAGAGAAGCCCATGCTAGGGGTGTATTTCTAAGTCACTGCCATAGGCAATGAGGGCTTAATTTGGCCTCACCTCCTCGGTGGCAAACAGAATTCCTCTTAAAACTCTCCTTAAGGAAGGGGATGCTGGAAACTTTATCTCCAGGCTCACATCCTCCTTGGGTTGAGGGTGTCTACTGTAAACATTAACTTACTTGCACTTCCTGTTTGCATGTGTGTGTGGATTGAAGAGACTTGGCAGCATGAGAAAAGGTCCTGGGGCAGAAGCAGAAAGGTATAGGATGTACAAGAGGAAGGCACATCCACGAGGTGTGAATCTACACTTGCACAGGACTGTCCACTGTAGTTGTAGCCAGAATTCCAGGTGCCAGGAAGAAATTTGATATGGGCACCAGAGCTACCTGTTACAACAATTTACTGGTCCTACGAACCTGGTTTTCTTAAATGAAATTTTTAAAATGTCTTCCTAATTTCCATGCTTTTTGTGTTCTTCCCTAACTCTTCCTCAGTAGCTTCTCTTCTACATACTCAAAGATTTAACAAATAAATATTGAGCATCTAATGCATGTGACATTTTGTCAGTGGGTCCTGTGGTAGAGCAGTAATAAGACCCAGTTCTTGCCCTTCATTGAACTTCATCAGGTCCCGACCCAATGCTATATAAATGGCTTCAGTACATTGCATGTAATGTTTAAGGCTTGAAATTGTAGTTCTGTAGAACATCGGGTAGACCGATGGAGACCAGGGGTCCTTAATCTAACTCTGAACTCTGATTTTTCTTACTCATTTTACATCTGGGTTTCCTCCCATCCTAAATGCAAATTATGCCAACTACCTTTTCCTACTTGAGCACTATGTTGAGTGGGTAAAGGCCCAGGTAAGCAACCTATTATATCCAGGTTTAAAGTAGCACTGTCAGTGTGCTCTTTTGGAAAATGTGAATAAACAGATGAAATAAGAAAGCAACTGAAATGTATTAAATTGTCTAAAATCTCTACTCTCTCCTTACAATTTTGAGACTTAGAGGGTAAGATTTATAGGATGTTAATCTCAAACTGCAAAACAGGGAAGTCCAGCTCAGGTTTATTGTGATGTGAACCCATCCCCTAGATCAGGCTCTTCCCTAGGAGAAGAGGAGAGAGAGGGAAGATTGTTGAGCACATGACGTGTACCAGTGTGTTGTAGGTACTTCACACGAGTGAGCTCCAGGCTAAGCTCTACGTGAGTACATCTCATCCCTGGTGCCTACCTTCCCCCTATGATGCCCACAGAGCGCCTAGGTGGTTCTTTGGCTTTTGTCCTTTCTCACCACTCAGTGATCAATGGATGCAAGACGTTTCACTTTCTCCTTGCCATCCCCACATTTGTATCCTATGCCTTCACACCATGCTGTGAGTCAGGCTCCTCTATTTAAAAATGCCAGCCCTAATAAGGTATTCACAAAGGATACTGAGATTATGAGGACTTTCTTTCTTAATTCAAATAGTAATTTCAAGGCTGAAAATTTCAGTTAATAGCATTCAAGGGGAGAGAAATTTGGAGGACAAAGTGGAGATGTTGCCACTTCTCAAGTGACACCCCATCTGATACCTTTCTACAGGGCTCACCCTGCCCACACCCTAATGTCAAGCAGCTTGTGGCATAGGTTGACTCGATGGGGAAAGCGAAATTTCCATCATCATTATCAATGCTCTGGTGCCTGCACTAAGACAATGACCTTTTCAGGTGTTCAAATGGGGTTTTAGCAAAAGTAAGAAGACTACAGGAGAGAAAAGGTCACCTGAAACCAACAACATTTTACTTATGAGTTTCCTAGGTTTCTGGGCCAGTGGAAATACTCTCAATAGTAGAATTTTTTTTTTTTTTCTGTTTCTACTGTTGGCTCTGGATTTCCAGCCTACCAAGGTAGTCTTCGGCAAAAGGGTAATGAATGATAATTCTGACCTCAAATATTGACAGTGCTCTCCCCGTCACGGAGTCATTCATTTAGTTTTCAAGAATGTCTTCTCTTTTTAAAAGGATTCTAAAGCTGAATAATTCATTTCATCTATTGTGATTATTCACATTTCAATTATAATTATTATTAACCAGGCGCCTTTTGCATGTATGTATAACACCAACTTTCACCTTTCTTAAAAACCATTGTGAAGACTGACAAGCAGAAACACCTTTCCTGTGTGTTTCAGTTCTGGTTAAAACATTTTGCTGGAAGAAGTGTTCATTTTTATCACCTGAAACTACATTCAAGTAATTTGGTTTCAGTTTCAACAACAGTGTCAAAAGCCCAATATCAACAGAATTTATTTGCTTTGGTTTTTAGAACTCTTCCAAACTTGGAGTCGAATTTTACAATTAATCTTTTTTTTTTTTTTTCCTAGACAAGGGCACATTTCTTAAAACTGCATTTTGTGATTTTATAATTTAATATTTCTGACAAGGAAGAAAAGCTTAGGCGAAATACCAGTAGCTCTTAGGAAACCTTTTATTTGACTTTTATATTACAAACCAGGCTCCAAATCTGAAAAGACAGAGAATCTGACACATTGCTTGGTACAAAGAAGTCAACTCAAAATGTGATTGATTGATCCAAAGTGATGAGAATCTAGGATCAGCCTAGTTGAAATTCACATGATCACTGTGGGTTTGTACAGAATGCTGGTACCTCTAGGATGGGGGAATCTGCTTCCTTACAGTGGAAATTTATTTAAATAAACTCAAATGCAAGCAGGTGTCGCACATTTTTCCCTCCTCTTTTTCCAACTAGCTTTTGCTTTGGTTGGACTTTGCAGGTATCAGCAGAGAACAATGACCAGGCCCCATCTTCCACACCTTCAGATGCCCAACGTTTCACTCACTTTGACTGTGTTTACCTCTGAGTTGTAAAAGAACAGAATTCAAACTTATTCTATTCTTAATCAGAGGATTTTCCTCTGATGGCAATTAAACTGGGATAAGCAGTAAAAAAGATTTTGAAAGTAAAGCAGAATTTTTCAACCCCTAGTTCCTTGAACGCCAGACTCATTATATCATCTGCATCAGAGATCAGTGATTAGATATGTGTGGTCAGTGCTAGATTCACTGCTGCTCAAACTGTGATCCATCCCCTTATGCTGGCTCACAGCTTCTTTCCTGCCCATTATGTGATGTGTACGAAAGCTGAGAATAGACGTTTAGAAACCTGAGTGGAAATTTGACTTCACGATTTTACATCTGTTAAATCTAACAATAAAAAATTGATTGTATTTTGTATTTATTGTTTATTTGTTTTCTAGTAAGTCACTTTTTATTATACTTTAGTAAAGTAATGCTCTTCTGTGAGTTGGGGGAAAAAACCTGAAACTGATCCTTTACTACAGATAGTAAGAGAAACACTGATTTGTACTGTTGCCCGCCCTTCAAGATTCACAGTATATAATATGTAATAACTGAAAGGCTCTGAGAAGTCATGCAGGAAAGAGACCTATTTGACTCACTGTGTCCAGTATTTACAAGGCTTTAGAACCCATATTTTTTCCTTTTGGGGTTACCACTACTAGTATTCTATGTAACCTATGTTCTACAGTACACATTTTGGGAAATGTTGAATTATGATGAGCAGTATTTGTAAAGCATTTTATATTTTAAAAAGCACAATAATATATTGTAAAAATGTACTGTAAATGGAGTCGGTAGGCAAATACCACACTCTAACATGATGCTGTATTCCATGTTCAGAAATGTATGTTTTAGTGATTTAACTAGAATATGAAAACTAGTAATATCATCTCATGTACCTTCAAGGTATTTGAGAGAGTTAATCCAGGTAAGGATAACTTAATTTTATTTCAGTTAAGGGATACAAAATAAAAATCAGTGGGGAGGAAGAGTTTGGCTGTTTATTCATGATGAAAATAGGACACTGAACCCAGTTTCCGTGTGTGATACGTTGGAGCCAGGGACGGTGCTGTGAATCACATGATGTTCCTGCCCGTGTCCTTAACTGTCTATGATTTGGGTGATATTTCAAAAACCTCAAAGCAGAGCCTGGAGATTTGGTTTAGACAAATAGGAGGCGAGGTTACCGACTTTCTGAATTAATCCACACAAGAAATCCAACTCCTTGGATTCCCAGTAATAAAGGAGATTACACTGTTTTACTGAAGTGACAATGTGAACACTAGTCAAATTGAAACGACAACAAAGAAAATAAGAAGTAGTTCATTTTTTTCAAGTGAGGAATTTAAAAGGGAAGATATCCTGGGATGGCAGTGGACGGAGATGTTTTCTGGCAACCGTGGGCTGGCAGCTCACCCAAGAGGGTGTTGTGTCCTTGGGGAATTCTCTATGGTCCTGGGTTAGCTGTCGCCCATTAGCACTGGAAATAGGATCTTAGTAATGCTTCCCAAATGACAGGTGTTAATATGCTAATTAATGGTACCACAACAACCCTGTTGATTAAAATCAGACTATTGGCAACACCGAGGTGAAGAGTACACATTCTCGATGCAGGCTTCCTAGATTCCAGTCCTGGCTTCTCTATTAACTCGCTGTGTGACCTTGGATAGGTGACTTAGCTTGTGGTCCTGTTGAGAGGACTGAACAAGATAATGGACATAAATTGCTTAGAATGTTGTCTGATGTGCAGTAAGCACCGGATAATGGTTAGCTATCATGATTTACGTTGATAAACGCAATGTCAAGTGGACTATGTATTCAAATTGGCTTGATTAGCTTATTTCACCCTGTAGGCAGGCTACAGAGGAAGCCAAATTATCAGCAGTTGCCTCGTAATCGTGGCACTAGAAGGAGTTAGTTCCATTTGTGTACTCCATAGCACCAGCCTGTGACCCCATGATGCATCCATTTCAGTGCCCTTCGAATGAGGGAGGAGAGACCATCCCTGTCAAGTTCATGGGAGCCACTGGGCCAACAGCTTCCAGTAGGTCAAGGGCAGGAGTTGCTGTCTTTGGAGATGGTCTGTCTCTTTATGGTGACTGTATATACTATGTTCTGATCCTCTGCTAATTCTAGAGTGCATCTCTCAGCTGACATCCTTACTTCCATTCTCACACACATCATCTTCCTCTTGAGCCCCATGATGCACACACCTATGAGATACGCATGTGTCCAAACTCAGAGTCTATCTGAGAATTGAACAGTGAAGAATAAGATTTCTTTTAGCAAACAACCCATGCTTAAGAGAATCACTAAATTTGAAGATCTGCAGAAACAGAATCACAATCTCAGAAATGATGGATGGGTTTTATTGAGTGCAATTAAATTTCTGCCATTGCCTATTGAATTGTAACCTTAGGATTGATCCAGATTATCAAGTGTCTGCTTGATCAATTCTGTCAAGTTTCTGAAGAAACGGATTGAGTTTAAACAAAATCATGCCCATCAAACAAGGAATCTCAGAATAATCCTGAAAAGTTTGACTTTTTGCCACACTCCAGCCAGTGTTTGGACCTTTTTGGACTCATGGTTATAGATCGTATTGTATACAGCTGCCGGAATTAGATGCTGGAAGCCCTCATCAGTGATATGAACCTGTGTGAAATTAGACAATTCTCCCCTATGGTTCAGCCTGCTAAATTTTACTGATATTTTTACAATCTTGTAAAATAGTGGTGAATGGTTACAACTAAGCTTGCTCCTTTTATGAAGAGAGTGGTTCCAGGTATTTTTGGACTGCTTTTGTTTTACTATTAAAAGTCAATGTCTGATTGGCTGCAGTGTGGCAGTGAGAAATCAGGAGGTTAATTCATGTATGGAGTGTTGGAAAGCCAAATATTAAGAAGGTGAATATTTTTATTCTTAATTATCCCCCATTTAACATAGCAGATAGATTTTGTGCATCATTCATTTCCCCTGAATTCTATGATTAAAGTATATGAAAATAAACTTTTCATTAGCAATCTAGTGAAGAAAATAGACCCCCATTCAGACATTGCATTGTCTTTTCCCACCATTTCTATTGCTTTTTAAAAATAATCTCCATCATTTTTACTTGACAATGAACCTCCAACATCACACTCAAAATTAACTTATAGTTTTCATTAAGTGCATCTAGACTGTCTGTGTCTTTACCCAAATCCAGAGCACAAACAAATTGATTTGCCACTTATACCAAACTTCTTCCTAAAGAGAAAAACTGAAAGAATGTCTGACTGCTTTTCAACTCTAGATGAGGTAAGCACAGTGTTCAATAACTTCATCAAATAAAGCCTGCATTTTATGGTGCAAATGCCAGGCTTCACAGGTCAGTGAGCTTTTTCAAATGGTACACAGGCTGCCTATATCAAATTTGTACAAAAGAATTGATTTTGGTGGTTGGAATGAGGCCATTTGAGTCTTGCTGCAAGCTTTCCCGAAATAATAGTGCTGTATTAGAAGATAAATTATAAATAGATGACTGTTTTTAAGTATTATTCAGAATGTTAACAACTACTATAACGGACTTTCTATTGCAATCCTAAATAGCAAGTGTCAACTTGATTTTTCAAGTTCTCCGGTACCTCTCAGCAGTCGTGTGGATTCCAGCAAAAGCCGTGCTCTCTGGCTGACAGAAACATCCTGTTTTATGTTCACCCTTTGTTTTCTTCCCTTTGGGTCTGGCTGTGCCTCTGTTATTGGCAGGACAGCCCGAAGAGCAGGTAGGGCCTTTGATGTCTGGCAGGTGTCACCCCTGGGAGGTGGGGAGAAATGTGTTTCCAAAGTGGAGGTTCTTGATGTGTTTTGCTTTTGCGTGAGAATTAATTGGCAGGAAGATGGGTAGGTATGTGATGGTCATGTGCCCTCATGCCTTGTATTCTCATGCAGATCGCCCTACAGAGTGGAAGGTTTCCCTGAATTTCCAGCGTGCTCACTCCAAGTGCTCACGAGGGCTTTGTGCCACACGGAGAGGCACTGCGTCTCCTAAGGGGGCTTTTCATAGCTCTGCCTTGCTTAGGAACTGAGTGCACGGGCTGTTCTGTAGAAATAGAGAGTTCTGTAGAAGAAGCCTTCTCCAGGTCCTCCGAGCAGACTTGGTCATTTCTGTCTCTGTCCCCCTGTTCTTCTGAATTTCTCTCTCCGTATGCATGTTTGTTTTCTTGACTAGGGCAGGAATCTCTGCCATCTTTGCTTCCCTCCCAGTGTCGAGCGTAGAGGTGGGCACATAGTCGGTGGTTCTATTTGTTGAATACCTGCCAATACACACACCTGGGGGCTGAGGGTTAGCATCTGGCAAAATCTGACAAAATCTCAAACATGGACTATTTGCTGATGTGAACCTGGGGCTTAGACAAGTCCATCTGATGCTCAGGTGGGAAGGAATTCAGGAGTAGTGTTTATTTTCTTAGAAAAGTAAAGAAAACTTTACTTCAACCCCAAATAAGAAAGACTCTTATGCTTCTCTTCCCAGAGTGTAAACGCCTGCCCACTGCTGCTTCTCCGTCCATCAGCGAGGAAGTCGGGTGGATCTGAATGCTCCTTTCAAATTTAAAACTTTTCAGCGTCTTTGGTGGAAAATACCAATTGCTTTTAATTTGCTTTATCCTGTGTATTCTGAAGAGCGATATTCTCTTTGCTTGTCAGGATGCTCAGAAACACAGATGCAAACTAGAAGAGCTTTAGTGGCTATGAGACTTACAACAGAACTTAACTGCAGCCAGGATGCTACCGAGAAAACTTCCAAGCATCGTTTTGGGCTGTTCAGTGCCTGACCGTAAAGCATTTGCAACTGGGACATCAAATTATTACATATTTCATGTAAATATTAATATCTGATGACTGCACTTAACATGGAAATGAGGGATATTTAAGAGAATCGTCTCAGTACCTTCCCTCCCAGTATTAACATGATGTCTGTAGGTTCCTGGTAGTTTATTTCATTGTTAAGTGGGAATCATCTCTTCTTTGTCGGCGCCCATCATGCCTTCTCGGGGGGTTGACAGCCCATTAGTTAGGACGACATAACCCTCAGGCTGCCTTCAGTGCCAGTCCAGTCTCAGAGGTACCTTTCATCACTTAAAATAACAGCAGTTCTTGGATGTTTAATATATTCCTCAGAGCTGAGGAGCTCAGGGCCACTCTGGGCAAAGTAGTCCCTTAGGGAAAGAAGGGAAGCATGACTCCTTCTCAAGCCAGTCACGTGGCAAAGGCTTCCCTTCCCTTGCTTTCCCTCTCCTGTCCCACTTCTGGTCCCAGGGGAAGCACGTGTTCCTCTGCCTGCTCTTTATTGTAAAAACGTGGAGCTGAAGGGGACCTCAGAGATCATTTGTAAGCTGACAGGTGAGGCCGCTGAGGCCTGGAGAGGTCATGTGACCTGCCTGAGGTCACGCAGCTGGTTGGCCGAGGGCTGGACTTGAACTCCGGGTCTTCTGACTTCCACACCAGAGACTCTTCTATCAGGCTCGAAAAGGCGCAGGGGCAGTAGAAGCAGGGAAGATTCCACACTGTATTTTATGATAGAGAGACCTTCCTTCAAGATTTTCTCTCTTGTTGTACAAAGATGTTTATTTGTTTGTTTACATTTTCCCAGTTCTCCCACTTCTTCACATGAAAGGCCAACCTGACATCTTGTGCAGAGAACCGACAAACTGTTTCCTGTAAAATACACAGTGAGAAGCAAGTAGCACACGTACTTAGGGACAGTCAAGGGCTCTTAGTGTTCCAAGCATCCAACAGCTCAGTAAACATGCTTGTCCTGATCATCGAGGGAGCGGAGGGTATGGGAAGACACTGTTCAGAGGGCTGGGAACCAGAGGAAGAGCAGTGTTGCAGTGAGTCAGTGAGAAATATTCATGGGGCTGTGATAGGTCTATTTTTCCCAAAAGTATAAAAATGCAGAATCACCATCTCTGAAGCTCAGAGAGCCAGGCAGCCAGCAAGACTCATTTCTAAGCCTCCAAGTAAAATGTCAACAAGATGCTGCATGTCACAACAGAGATCCCAGAGACAAGCCTCGCATCGCTTTCTGTTCCACACAGACCCACGGGCGCTGTGGCTCCAGTCTCACGGCAGGGAGGTCTAGCCAGCACGGTAACACCGATGCGTACATGCCTCTTGGAGGAGGCAGGAGTTAGGTGACTGGTGGGAAAGACCTCACTTCTAAATGTCTAGATGCCGAGCACCTACGAGTAGGAAGTTTAAGAAGATGAAAGTCCCGGCAGATAAGAGGGGCCACGGTTTCCCTTAACTTTGACCCTTGTCTTTCCTTTCTCTCACTTTCCTTCTTTTTGCTACCTCTCCTACCCCAAACCCTAACTGACCTACAAAATGCAAGGCTTGCAAAAGTGCCTTGTAGGAGCTCTGTTCCCACAGTTGCTGGGATGGGACGATGTCAGTGATCCTGAACCACGTTCTGATTTTGAGTTTCAGAGTAGTTAAAGGTGAAAACTGCTACCTGAGCGAGACCACAAAGACACACAGTCTTCTCTTCTTGCCCTATGGAACTCCAATCCTGTTTCTCTTCCACTTGGAGACTCCCTGGTCTTTGAATGCTTCCTGATGTGAATGGAATGAATATAGCAGTTTAATCTCTATTTGAGTTGTCCAAACAATTTTCTTTTGACAGAGGGAGTAGCGATCATAAATTCAAGGTCTTTATCTTTGACTTTTAGGGTGAGCCTGGGAAAGACACATCTCAGGTCATGATATGAAGGGTTACGATGAGGCTGAATTAGAAACTGAGAAAGAATAACATGGGTTAGAGCTGCACAGGTCTGCTTATGTGTGGGCTTTTTTTTTTTTTTCAGTAAGTATACAGTTAACCCTCTGTATCTGTAGGTTCTTCATCAATGAGCCAACCTCAGATCTTGTACTATGTTTATGATCTGTGGTTGGTTGAATTCAAGGATGCAGAATCCAAGGATATGGAGGGCCTACTCTGGGACTTGAGCATCCTGGGATTTTGGTATCTGTGGTGGGTTCTTGGACCCAACCCCCCAGGGATTCCAAGGGGTGTCTATACTTACAGTTACAGTTTTATTATAGCAAGAGGATACAAATCAAAACTAGCCAAAAGAATAGATGCTTAGGATGAAATCTGGGACTGTAAAGGTTCCAAACATGAAGCTACCATGTCCTCAGGGACATAGTACCCTCCTGGCATCATTGTGTGATGATTTCGTCTGCCCAGCAAGCTCGCTGTAACTCTGGTGTCTGGAGTTCCCACTGAAGGCATGATTGATTGAGTTGTTGCCCATGTGGTTGAACTCAGTCCCTCCCCAGGGGTCAGCTGGAGCTGGATTAAAGGCCAGACCTCTCCTTGGGTAAAGTGAATTCTTTATTACACAGCTTGGCAGTGAGGGGTGACTTGAAGCACATGTATGTGTAAACTTGTCAGGTTCTGGAAGGGTGGGGCATGGAGAGAGGTGCGTAGTGGGTTCACATCGCCATCAGGAGACCCTCATTCACCCTCCATGTCCCGGAACTACATGTGCTGGGCTGTGTCCACCATGAACCCAGGTGGAGATGCCATTTGAGTGGAAATGAAAGCTACTGACATGTTTGGTTAAAACAGTCCAAATCTCTGGGCTCGACCTAGTTTTACCTTCCAAGTAGGTCACCAGTGGCTGTGATCCACAGTCTGAGTTTCCAGCCTCATGCAGCTGGAAACAGAAATACCTAAAGGTGTCAGGCTGAGAAACTATTTGTTAAAATTGACTCTCAAAACTCTTGAGTTCTTTACAGTAAGATTAAGAGAGGATGGGTTCGGAAAAATTATCTCCAAATAATTAGCATTAGTGTTTTGATGAGCTCTGAGGTTTGCGTTTGCTCCCTAAGCCACTCTGATTTAGGGAACAGCCAGCTGTCTGGTTCTGTTCTTCCTTGGAAACTGGAACAGGCCGTTTGTCTTTGAGATGAAGGCAAAGCAAGAGGCTAAGCTGACTCATGCTTTTCAGACTCCCCAGGTGCTGGGAACCGGGTGACTTACTGGACTTCAAAGAGCTTTTCTTCATGAGAAGTAAGTGCAGGGAGTTAAGAGATCCCCAGAATAGGAAAAGACCAAGGTGACACTTCTCTCAGATCACCTGGAGGCAAGGTAAGAATGCGTAGAGCTGAGGAGAGTAGGGTAAAGACAGGAAACTCTGGGCATTTTGTGTTCCTCTGGTACTTCTCAGGACTTACAGTCGGAGAGACCATGATACTAGACTACTAGTCTTCTGTTACAAAGGAGCTGCTTTCAAGCCATCTCGGGGGTGACTTAATGCCACAAACCTTGTGCATGGATTCGGAAGAGCTAGGTTTGAACAAGGCTGCCTCACTTCCCATCTGGGCTGTGTATTCTGGTCTGTCCCCTAACATTTCTGCTTCTGTTTTCTCATCTGTAAAATGGGGCTAAAAATATCTACCTTAAAAGGTTATTATCAGAATGAAGGAACTGATGCATATAAAAGGTCTAGCACCCTGTCTTTGAGCAGTGGGTGTTCAGTAAACATCCTTCCCTGGTCGTACCTGCTTCCTGTGACCCCAGCACATCCTGTTCTGTGAGACCTCTTGCTCCTCAAAGGTTTCTGAGTAGCTGCTTCGACACCGAATTCTGTATTGTCTTTAAAAGTCTCATGCAGCCTTGCAAACCCAACTTCTGCTTAATTGCTTCCTCCTACCATTGCGTTTGATAAGTTCTCTATAACTCAGTTTGAAGCTTAACCCTATTTGCCCCTTTTCAAGGGAACTGTGCTTGGGGGGGTAAACTGTTTCTGAAGAATTGTGCAATTTAGGAAAATTAACTTTCAGGCCGGCCATGTGGCTCTGACAGCTTCTCCTGCTCAGTACTTAGCAATAATGGAGAAAATGCCAGCAAAAATGACAAAACGGCAGCGCTCTGACCCACCAGGTAATTGTATATTGAATATGTCTTGGCTCAAACCAGGGATGATTTTGCTTAAATGAACTCAGGGCAAAACTGCATGTTGTAAGTCATATAAAACAAGACCAGTGCCCTGGGTAATTAAAGATGCAAACTAAAAGCATGAGATGTTTGAAAATGGAAAGTGAATCTCACTGGCTTTAAAGGGGCGAGGTGACACGGGCTGGGGAGGGCAGACCGTTATTGCTCAGTGAATAGGTTTCAGGCGTATATATGGGTATGAAAAAAGACAGGCAGTCATTCAAACCTAGTGCTTTTTTTTTTTTTTTTATAGTAGAAGGTAAAAAGATGAGAGATATTGGTTGTCCAGAGCCTACAATGGTGCTTATCATCCTACAGATGCACAGAGAGGGGCAAAGAAAGTAAAAAGTTTGAAGGAGATAAGTATAAACCACAGAGTGAATTTGTGCAGGAATGAGGATTAGCACTGTTAAGTGCTTTAGTCACTTGATCCTGCTAATCTTTGTTCTCTAATGTGAAAATTCCACAGGCTTTAGCAAGAGACTACTGGAGGTTCTTATATGAAACCAGGGCTGACCGTCATTGGGTAATCCCCAAGTCTTTGCACCCTGTCTCCTCGGTAATCAGAAGTCGCAGCAGGAGGAGGCAGGCAGAGAGATTAGCGCTCCATTTCCCAGCACATTGTGTTTCTGTGTTGCAGCATCTTTAATTACTGAAAAGTAATTCACTGAATAGTACCTTAGTGGCTTGAAAGAGTTAATGCAGTTTCCAGAAGTGTCTAACCTTCTCCCAGGGAGTAGCTTAAGCACAGAGCAAATCTTGCTCAATAAATACTAAACAACAAGAATCAACTGATAAAGGTCAGATGCCACAAAACAAAACTGAACCGACAGCCCATTTAATCCAGTACCTTCTCAATAAATCTCCTTTCAACAAAAAGCACTATTTGCCTGGTAATTTCCATGAATTGATGGCCATTCTTCCCCAGTAGTTTGAGGTCAGGTCACTATTCATTTAATTCCTTCACTCATTTCATTCACCATCCATCCACCCACCCATCCATCCATCCACCCACCCGTCCATCCATCCACCCACCCATCTATCCACCTACCCATCTTGAGCATCTACTCTGCAAGGTTGTATAATAAATAAGACACAGCCTTTCTCTATAAAGAACTCACCAGAAGTGGGAGATGGAGTGAACTAGAAATACACAACACACTCTCTAAGAGAAGCCTGTAGAGGGTCGGTGGGCACTATCTCTGCCAGAAGCCCTCATGTGCCAACATTCCCTTACAGGCTTCATATGCTCCCTCCCCCATGAAAGATCAGTTTAGTTCCAATATTTGTCCATACTCGGTTTTTTTTTTTTTAAACTGGGCTTCTTTCATGTGAATTCTTGATAAATTTTTATTGATGGGCAAATTGGAAATAAAGGGCAGAACATTCCAAACATCTTTGGTGAGTTAAGTCCTTGTTTCTGATACTTCATTAAAATTTTGCAAACTAGGAGGACCAAATGCCTGGGTTTGCCTGAGACTGTCCTGGTTTTTATAATTAAAGACCTACTCCCAGGAGAGCCCTCATTCCTGGCTTCAGTGTTGAAAGTCTCATAAGCTGGGAAGCCAACCCCAGGCCCCGGGTTAACCAGGCACACTGGGACAGTTACTTACCTTTGAAGTCTCGTGCCTTGGAGGTGGTCTTTCTAGGACTTCTGCCCTACTTAGCTCCAGAACCTCCAGCACTTCCAGGGGATGCAGCTGTATGGGAAAATTGCAAAAGGTTAAGTGTGAGCTGAGGGTTTCTGAGATTGTGTCAGCTTTCTGTAAGCTGGGAAGCTAGAGGACTTAGCAATTTCCTCACAAGAGCCCTGGGAGGTAGCTGGTGGAGCAGAAATTCAGACTTGGGACTGAGCTTCTGTAAAGCTCCCTCTCTTGGCAGCTGTGAGCAGAGGTGGGGTCCTAAACTGGGGGGTTGGAAGACCTATAGGCTCTTAGTAACTTCCCGAAACTAGCTGACTGTTAGATGTTTAATCTCTCCAAGCTTCAGTGCCTTCAGCTATAAAACGAGACAGTGCTTCTCCTATACACATCATCTCAGAGTTGTCGGCGGTTCAGAAGGCTAGTGTGTGAGAATCATTTGAAAGCCACGACTGGTCTGCCAGTATGGCTGACTACCATTATCTGGTAACAACGTTATGTGAATGCAGGCTGAGTTTTTCCACTAAGTTATAGTTGGTGTGGTTCTGGAAGTGTCTGCTCTCAAGCATATAAAAAGACCTGCACAAAAACATGAAGGAAATCTGCAAGTGCCTGGTGCGCAGCTGCAAATGTTGGAAGCCCTGGACTGTGGTGCAGGGCTGAGCGGTCCCCCAAAACAACGTCTTCCTGTGGCTCAGCCTGAGATCATCTCTTTTACGGAACTGAATTGCACAAATTACACAGCAGTACTCAGGTGAACTGATCATTAATTTTTAGTGACATTTGCCCAAGTCGGCCTCAGACCATACGTAAGTTGAGTTGAGTTTTGGAAGCTGTATTGAAATTTAACAGCCACCTTATTACTACTTTAATGCTTTTTTTTTTTTTGGTGTTTTTTTGTTTGTTTGTTTTGTTTTGTTTTGTTTTTGGAGAATGTGATGTTGCATTGCTCTTTTGTCTTTTTTTGGCCAAATCACAGGAAAACTCAATTCTGATACCTATCTCTTTTTATAGAATTTTTTAAGTATAAGAATATAAAAGGCGTTTTAGAGCATCTTATCCTACCTTTTGCAGAAAATCTATGTCATCCCTTCCCACCACTTCCTCCCCCAACACACGCTTGGTTACACTGTAATGTGTCTGCACCAAAGAAAATTACTGACCCCATGATCTGAACAACAAAATGTTCTCAAAATATATTGCCTCATCTGTTAGGTTTGATTAAACCATTTATCAGCAAAAAATAAAAATTGCTTTTCTTTGCTTAGCATGCCTGGAGATTCAGGAGTGCTTTGTGGGGCTGTTGTCATCTCAGCATTTACAGCTGAACTGCATACTCTTACTAGTTTACGATAATACCGAGCCGAGCTTGAATTAGGAGGAAGGTTGTCTTATTTCTTCTGTTTGCACTGCTTGTCACATCTGGGTGTGATTCTGACTGTATTGTTGGGTAGACTGGATCACCTATAAGCATTTAGTTGTGTCGTTTATATATGCATTTGCTTCTGTTAACAAAATCAAATCATCGTTCCTCCATTCATGATATATATGCACTGAATTCTTTTTCCAGCCATGGAGATGGACTGTTGGTATGTGCTTCGCACCTTAGTGAGACATCTGGCTAAAACTAGGAGTGTGACCAGACACGGAAGAGCAGAGGTGTTCCCTCTCTGAAGCTCATTAAATCGGAAGGTCTTGGAATTGCTGTTTTCATCTTTTTTTTTTTTTTTTTTTTTTTTAAACCCCTACTCCCTACTGGTGGAGTTAGTTATTGCAGTGACTGTGAGTTAGATGGTTGCAGTCTGATCCTCTACAAGTCTCTCAGGGTTACGTGGACTTCACATAGGTGGGCAATTTTGGTAAGTTTCTAGATGAAGTCACATTTGGCGGAGGATGATTTGAGCAAACTGTCATTCAGCCCTCATTAGAGACAATGCTGGAAGAGTGGGCGAGACCAATGCCTTATTTATGGAGCCACAGACTGAATCAGAGTTGATTCTATTTGAAGTTTTGGGAGAGGTTCCGTAGAAGAGATTGGTAACGTTCATTTATCCTTCTAACATTCCTTGAGCATCTGCAGTGTACTGGGTACTGTGTACGTCCTGGTGATGAGATCAAGAGACACAGTTCCTGAAGGAGCTTAAATCTAAGGGGCTGCCAGACTTACAAATAAACACTCACCCATGACGGCTGCTGGAACTGAGTCTAAGCTGTGGAGAGAGAATGGGTGCAGAAGAGCCACAGTTGGCCTGGGGGGTCTCGGGGAGTTTTCTTGATGGGGACAAAATTTGAATTCAGACTTGAAGGATGATTAGAACCTTAGACGAAAAACAAAATAAGAGCACTGCAAGGGTCGGGGGTGATGTCCTAAAGTCTGTAGGCAGAAGAGAGCTGGGTTGTTCAGTATGGCTGGGGATTAAAATGTGTTTGTGTGTGTGTGAAGGGGGCTGTGTTTGGTGGGACAACAGAGAGTCAGGGTCAGGCTCATCACAAAGGGTCTGGGGTAACAAGCAAAGGAACTTAGTTTTTATACTATACAAGACCTTTTTTTCTAAATCAAGGCATAGGTGGTGACAAATGGTGGTGATGGGGTATCAATTATCCATCACCAACAGTCTAGCTGCCACCTCCCCAGAGCGACTCTAAAAAGCACCATGTACTCTTGGGAATACATCAGATCCGAATGGCAGAGAGCTGAGATTACCCTCTTGGCAGCTGTGAGTGGTTAAATATATTTGAGAAGGGGTCTGAATTGGATTTCCATGCTCATTTTTCCAACCTCAGAGAGGTTTTGACTTTCTGCCAGGGGACGGATCTAGTGATGTTGGAGGCAGGATTCCATCCAGGTTGACTAAATGGCTGGTGCTGCTTTCATGGAACTACAGGCTGAAGAGAGGAGAAAGTGGTTTAAGATTTGTAAATACTAACTTATATATATATATATATAAAATAGATAAACAGCATGTTTATCTATTTTAGCACAGGGAATTATATTCAATAACTTGTAGTAACCTGTAATGAAAAAAAAAATAGGAAAAGGAATTTATGTATGTATATGTATGACTGGGACATTGTGTTGTGCACCAGAAATTGACACAACATTGTAAACTGACTGTATTTCAATTAAAAAAAAAGAAAAAAAGAGGGAGAAGGTGGAAAGGATTTAGAGCACAGACCGAGGAGTGACAAGCCAGCGGAGTGCTGGGTGGTTGTGTGGGATGGAAGGAGACCGCTGGGCAGATTTGAAGGGGATTGGGTGAACCCTCAGAAGGCTAGAGAAAATAGGAGATGGTGAAGTCCTTAGATTTCTGGTGAAAGAACCTGGGGAAGTTTCTGGAGAGTTACAGCAAAATTCAGAAAGGAGTGGTGGTAGGGCCCTAACAGCTCACCCATGGCACTAACCACTAGCCTAGCTGGTTGATCTTGAACTGAATGATCTGGCTGGGGGAGTGGGAACCCAGACCTGTTGTAGCAGAATTCAGTCTCACACAGTTCCGAGTTGTCCTCCAAACACTGGCCTCATCAGTTATGAGAAACCTGAGACATCCCGGGGGCACAGACTGTGAGAATTGCGCTGCTGTGTAGATGTGTTGCAACTCGGTTAATGGTGCTTCAGTGTAGACACGCTGCAACCTGGTTATCTCTCTCACTTTGAGGCACAGTCCTTTGTAATTCATAAGAAATGCTGCTTTAAAATACACAGAGGCCATGGCCACAAAAGAGGAGGCATTTCACAGTCAGAAACAACTGGCTGGGGGACCGCAACTCATTGCCCCCCCGGGCTTTATCTTCGCCTCTTTAATTCAGAACCAGTTATGACCCAGGAGGTCTGTGATTTGATTGCTGACAAATCTACTCTTCATTGCTATAATATTTTGGCAAAGCTCAGCTCCCACTGTGGCCTTCAGTTTTTAATCCCCGTCCAACATATCAGCTTGACACATTCTAGAAACTTCTTTCTATTCCTTGAAACCCCAGAAGCCTCTAATAAGCTGGGGCTTGGAGATACAACATACCACTCCATTTATCACATGCCAAAAGGAGGAAAGCTTTTTCTCTCCAAGTTTACTGAATTTTTTCTTTTCTTTTCTTTTCTTTTTTTTTTCTTGAGTGTTGGCATGTCAAGAAGACAAGCCCTAAGGTGTAGTGGAGGTTAAACCATGTGCTGCTTTGTTTGGTATTTGTGTTAGTATTTTCCTTGGACACGTTCCCTGCCTTAGATGGCGTCTGTTAAGGACCAGCGATGCTTTTTCTGATCTGTGAGATCATGAGGACGTGGCCCAATACTTGGGTAAACTGCTCTGAGTTCCTTGAATCTTTGCCTGAAGACAAATGTGACAATCTAGGTAGAAGAACCCAGTCTCTCACCGGCTGTGTTCTAGGAGCTTATGGGCAGGTTTTTTCATCATGACCAAAA
Source organism: Camelus bactrianus (assembly GCF_048773025.1). Classification (NCBI taxonomy): domain Eukaryota; kingdom Metazoa; phylum Chordata; class Mammalia; order Artiodactyla; family Camelidae; genus Camelus; species Camelus bactrianus. The sequence goes on from NC_133552.1 coordinate 21,967,533, forward strand.
CAAAACAAAAAGGAACATTATTAATAGCTGATACCATGTTAGAAGAATGGAATAATTGAGATGGCCAATATTTTCAGTGCATTGTGCCTTTTACATTTTGAAAGTGGGCAAATGATATTTTGTTGAATCTTTCTTTTTTTCAAAGACTCTCTCTCTCTCACTCTCTCATTTTGGTTTACTTTCTGAAAAACAATCTGGCTATAGAGTTCTGATTAGAGGTGAGACAGGCTTCAATATGCAGGGATGAGATATTAGAGCAAAAGATAATGCTTGAAACCAGACTTTTAACATTTCATTTCGGTGCTGTCCAGAACAACTAGAAAACTGGGGAAAGGTGAGTAAGAGAGTTGACAGCTATGCTCAAAAATGGACCTTATTAGTGAAACAAATTAGAGCCAGGCTTCTCCTATCAGCACCCCGTGCTGTTAATGATAAGCAGCCAATGAGATTTATATACCCTTAGCATTTTTATAATGACTCTGTTGCTTTGATGACAGTTTACTGTCAAACACTGTGCTCAGAAATTTATAGCATTTGATTCAAGTGAATAGACAGTTTAGCTTCATTACAATCTGTTCTGATTTTCCCTTTTCGCGAGGCTCCCACCTTCACTTCTCTCTCTCTTTTTCCTTTTTTTTTTCCCCTTCCTTAGACTAAGCTCTCAAACACTCCCCTGGAAACGAACTTTTGAAGTGGGGGCACACTAGCAGAAAGCGTGTGTTAACTTGCGGGGAAAGGGTTCAGTGAATTCCAAGAGCAGGCAAGAAGAGTCTAAAGAGAAGGCATGTTACACTAGAGTTTTAAAAACTTACAGATGCACCCTGACAGTGGCTGTAGGGAAGTTGTGAAATGTCCTAGGAAGAGTTTGGGTGAGGAGAAGGGACTTTGAGAGGGGAGAGCCCACGCATGCTGCTGGAGAAGTGATAAGTTCTTGTTCTCTTCTGGAAAGAGCCGAGCATCTGTTCCCAGCACTGCCCACAGCCCTGAGGACAAGTGTCCAATAAAGGCTGCTGACAGATTGACTGCAGCTGGAGAGGGCCACCAAAGCCACTCAGTGGGACACTCTACAGAGCCCTGCTGCCCACGCAGGGTCATTTCACTGCAAAGTTCAAGGGAACACAGCTGTTGCAACTGATGGCTGTTTCTGCACAGCAGGGAGTGACTTCAGGTAGCAGGTGTCTGATTTTCAGGAAATAGGTCTGCTGCTCGGAAAATGTGATCTTTCAGGTAGACAGGCTCTGAACACAGGTGTTTTCCAAAGGTGGTATTATTTGAATAGTCTCTATGCAGCATTTCAAAAACAGCTCAAGTGGGCCAAGAGCATTCCTCTCTCTTCCATCCTAGGCTCTCTGTCCTCTTGCAGGCCCTTTCCACCCACTTCACCTTCCCAAGCACCACGTGTCCACTAGCTCAGTGGGGTCAGCTGGAAACGCACACCTGCATTTGAGGTCCAAGATGGCAGCCACCTGCTTCCCACTTGTTCTTGTTCTGGCGCTGTCTCCATCTCAATTCTGACATCTTGGCCCTAGAATTTCTTGTGCTGGACTTTTGGCTGCAGTATTGGATGATCATCCCCTTTTGTTTTTTGAGTCTTATCTTTTCTGAAAGAACGCAGAGTTGGCTTAGCTCTTTGGTTCTTCATACATCATGGTGCTTCTGGTCAGAATCCCTCTTGGATTTGGACCCCCAATTGTGCCAATGACTATTTCACCGGTGATTACCTCCAGGGTCCCAGCAAGGACCGGGGTGGATGTTCCAACACATGCCATTTTACTAATGACTCCAATTACAGTAATCACATCACTGTCTGTTTTGGCCAGGCTCCAGGCTAGGCATTTTACGTGTGTTATTTTTTAGTGCGTACTGCAGCTTTGTGAGGTAGTGTTAGTATCCACATTTTGTAAATAAGGAAACCGAGTCTCTGAGATGTGTCAGAGCACAGATTCAAATGCAAAGCTCAAGATTCTTTCAGGAATATTAGAACCATAAGTGGGAGGTGATATAACACAGAAAAACAAGGAATTCTGACCTCCCATCCTGCCATCCGTTTTGTGGTCTTATTTTGAGGTCTCAGCTGGTAAATGTATCTTTCTTTTTCATGAGGAGACAGTTTCATGCGATTATTCTTGCCTCAGAGCTGATTGATGACAAGCGTTCAATTTAAATAAGGCCACGTTTAGGAAAGAACGGGAGAGAAAGTGTCGGAATTCTCAGAGGCCCCGGTCGGGCGAAAATAGCAGACTGGATGCCAGGCTTAGAGGGTTATCCTGAAGGAACTAGTAAGCCAGTAGTTTCAGTGTATTCACAGGATAAACTCCAATGTTGCTTCTGTTAGGAAAAAGGACCCTGACAGTGGCAGTCTCCAGCATGCACGAAACTGGAGCACCATGGTGAAGGCAGGCGTCCAAGAGGATTGGTTGTCAGGGAGAATTTTAAAAGCAAGTGAGTGCCATGGTGACAACTTTGGAAGACATTAAAGGGTCTTAAAAGGGTTATGGACAGAAGGCGTCACTTCTCCAGTGTGCCCCAGAGGTTGTGCAGCTGAAGGCACACGGCCCCGGTGACTGGGCAGAAGGCTGAATGGAGGGCTCGGAGCCAGCCAATGAGAGGCACACGTTCTGTCATCAGGAGCTTAGATGCTGGTGAGATGTGATCACGTGGTTATTGCTCAGGCTGGGCTAGAAAATCCTTTCCAGCCAAGGACCAATATTCCTTTAATACAGAGCTGTCTGCATGGGGCTGTCTGCCAGTCTTTTGGGCTTTTGAAATACAATATTACCAAAGTCACTGACACTTTCTTCATAGACAATGAAAAATAATGCATTGGTTATCAAATGCCTTTTCGTAAACATATTCATGCATTTCATATCGCCCCTCTCCAAGGTTTAAAAAAAAAACTTGGCCTTAGAAACTAGGAGAGGGCACGTGGAATCGATCTAAATGAAGATATTAATATTCACATTATAGCTAAACCTCACTAATTTGCACTAATGACTGGGAAGCCTATTGCAAATTACCAAATTAGTGAGTAAGCCAGCAACCAGGATTTCAGAAACACCCAAAGACAGCACCAGAAAATGAACTCTTTTCCCGTAATTTCATCAGTGCAATTGAATTTTAACTACTGAGAGTAATTTCTAGTCTATATTTTGTCTACCTTGCAAATCCATGTGCATTTTAAAAAGCAGTGGTAGGGCTGTTAAAATAAAATTTTTTTTTTTACATATGGTTTTGGTTAAGAAATGTATTTAAAACAAAACAAAGCTCTTGGAAAGAAGAAACAAGATTTTTCTAAAGGATTTTTAGTTTTTAAATATTTTTTTTCAGTTGTAATAACCAGATATAACTGGGTTCATTTCCCCTCTTAGTTATCAACCAGAATATGCAGAAACTTAAAATACTGCACGAAAGACTCACAAGCATCAGTGAACTCTCTCAACCAGCCAGGTGCCTTATGTGAGAGAGGTAATTTTCTAAGGCACAAGTACGTGAAAATGGAAATTGACAGAAGTGGGAGTGAGGGTAGGGGTCGCAGTTTGTTTGCAGTGACGGCAGCAGCTTGGCATGCTGTGACAGTGGAAGGGACGTAATGGGTAGCACCTAGGACTATCTGTGACCTATCTGTTAATATGCTGGTTTTTTTTTTTTCTTATTCTTAGTAAACATTCACTTCCATACCTAATTTTGTATCTGAAGTTGTGTATTCTTTTTTTTTTTTTTTCTTAACTGTATAAATTTCTGCCCTCACAATACCTGTATCCTCCCTAGGATTTGGAGCCAAGGGTCTGGATTTGTATCGAAGGAGAGTTAGTGGAGTGAAAAGAGAATGGGGCTGAGGGTAGCATCTGAGAACATGGCTATTTAAAGAGGAAGAATCCTCTGTAAAATATAGAAGGAATGAGCTCTGCTCTCAGGGAGTTCCAGGGGATGCAGTCCTGTCCTCATCCACCCCCTCCCCTAGGCAGGGTTCTCCTCTATCTTCAGGGAGGCAAGAGGGGCGTTGCTTTCCCTGCCCCTCACAGAAGATTAGAGCTTCACTCTGTCTGGATCAGATAGGGGCTGGGCAGCAGATGGGAGTCTGCTGGATCGTATCTCAGATTGTACGGGTTATGTAATAAATACCCAGAACCACATGTGACTTGGAATTTTGAAAACATACCTGCCATCTTGCTTCGATCCACAGTCTTGTGGCTCTGCTCATGTTTGTTAAGCTGGGTTTTCTTACCTCACTTAGAAAGTCAACTTAGGGTGTATAAACCTGGTGCCATTGGTCAACTTAGGGCAAACTGTTTAGGCCAATTGTCTAGGCTTGGCCACCTCCATGAAGCCAGCAGAGCAACATAGCAGATGTTGGAAAATACTGGATCTGGAGGATGTAAACTCGAGACAGCTCTCCTTCCCCGTGCTACCTCTTGACTTCTGTAGTACAGATTTCAAGAGCTCTCTCTTTCCTCACTAAACAGGGATTGTAACACTGGAGACTAACTGTCTCAAGTGAAGTTAGGCTGAGGACTAAGAAATCCAGGGCAAAATCCACCGGCTGTAACTACTCATCACATTACAGTGAGGGCCCATGAATTTCAAAGACAGCTCTGGTCAAGAAGGAAAATGTATATCGTAGGTGTGGAGATTGGGGATGGGGGTTTTGCCATCACATGTAAGAGTTTCTTAGACAATATCATGCCTATGTGTGATTTAGCCACGTACTTTGGAAAGCTAAAATAGAACTGTGAAAGAGACATAAATAATTATTGTATTTAAAGAACTTAGATGAAATATTCGTGTTCATGGCTAATTTTAACTTTACCTACACCTTAAAATGTACCATAATTGACAATCTTATGGAGGCTCTGTATTCTTTGAAGAAATATGGAATGCAAATAATACTTTTCAAGGGAAATGGGCTGCTTTTTAGTGTTAGGATCTTTGAAATAAAGAGGAAATGAAGATTTTTTTTTCTCCCTCATGAATATTTAAGTCAAATTGTGTGAATTTGTTATTTATTGATTTTAAAGCTTCAAGTATTCAAAGTGTTGAGCTTGTTGGAAGTGACTTCTGCCCTCCTCCTCTACTTTTACAGCTTTCATAACTTCCTTGGGCTGTTTCCCTGGAGACCACAATGGTAATGGTCAGAACAGGTACACTTAGTCTCCAACACTCTTATAAGGATGCAGTTGGTGTGAGTGGGTAAAAACTTCTCGTAATGAAATCCCATTCCAATTATTACAGTGTAGAACTTAAAGCATCAGCAGAATACACTGGGAGCACTTTAGCATCTTTTTTTTTTTTTCCACCCAGCTCAGATGTTATTACTTCTTAAACTTTCGTCTGCAGGAATCCATCAATGTCCTTTTTCAAACTCTCTAAGATGCTCTCCAAAGAGGATTCAGAGATAGGTAATTTTCTCTTATCTGAGTTTTCATGGAATTTTAGTTCAAGTTTTATTGTATTTTTAAGAGCTCTCTAGATGCCCATAGAGAGAGGCGAGTTAAGATACACATGCTACAATGCATTCATAACCTTAAAATATTCTTTATGAAGAATAATCGGAGTAATTGTTCCTTTGTTCAGAAGAGAGGATGCTCAGGCTCTTCTCAACACTTCCAAAGATTTGGGGAAAAAAATGCCCTTAGCTGGTTACACGGCATTTTCACAGAAGTCATTGAAAGTATTCATAATACGCATTAACAAACAGACATGGTGACTTCTTCTATGGTGTTGACAACAGAACGTCGGTGTTTGAAATCTCTCTGGACGCTGGCAGTTTTAATCCCATTAATGCCTTGATTCTGTTAGGATGGCAGAAGGAGACTTGGAACATCCGTCCATGAAGCCACACTTTGGTAGCACAGCCAATATTCAAGGAGAGAAGAGGCTAATGGATGTTTCCAGAAATGTCTTCTGAGACTTAGCAATTGAAGTTAGTTATTTCACTGTACTCTACACTTGCTCATGTTTGGGAATCTTAAAGTCTGATACCTCTTCGTCCTGTTTCTTCCTTTTCTTTTCTTCCCATTTCCAAACGTGTTTTTAAAATGTAGGCAAGCAAGAGTGGTTTCACTGTGGTTTTTTCTCATTCATAGAAAGACTTTATTCATCTTCTGTCTTCAAATTCTCCTCTTTCTCAACAGCTTTCCTAGGAGGCAGTGACTGAAAATTCTTAACTAGAACAACAAAAGGAAAATTCATGTGCAGTTACCATTGTCTCGACCATGAAATTTCCAAATTGAAAATAATGGCCTTAATGAGGAAAGTTTTTAACTAAGATGATGAAAATTGTTTTCTATATTTTTAAAAAACATTGTTCACTTGATGAAATAATTCTTGTATCTAGTGTTATCATGATGTAGAATTCTGGCATGTATGTTATGGTTAACAAATTCATCTAGTTTGCTTCCATGAATGCCATCTACTTACAGGCAAGTTTGCCCACATAAAATCTGGAGAAACATGTAGGGCCATTTAAACTCAATCCATTCGTGAATCAAAACACTGTTAGCTACCTACTATAAAGAAGGTAGGAGGCTCTCATTTTTAAGGACACAGAGACATGTTACTCACTGGTCTGCTTTTAAGCCGTTTAGAGCTAATGTAATTATTAAAGACAAGTAATCATGAAAGATAGGAAGATAATGTCAAGTCTGACAGTCTGAGCTGCCAGAGGATGGAGAGCTCACCATCCTCTGCGGATGCTGTGTTCTGAGAAGGCTTCCTGGCTTGCCTGTGATAAATGAGGTATAAGTAAGCAATGGTACCTGCAAGGTGGAGGTATGTATAGGTCTGTAAGAGATGTACTTAGGACAGTGGGGAGGGAGAGAGTGTGCTGCAGGTGGAGGGACTGGTACGGCTAAAAATGCATCAGCAGAACATTGCAAAGAGTGTTGGGATCCATCAGCAGAACGTTGCAAGGAGTGTTGGGGTTTGAGTGAGAAGGATGGTGAACCGGTCAGTCAACCCAGAGGAGAGGCAGACCAGACAGGAGACATTGCTAAAATGCCCAGTGAACTCATTTAAATGTCATTCAAACGAGGATTTTTCAGCTGTGACTTCTGCAAGTCAGGATAAATAAATTCCTGTCCAAGTGGGAATTAACCCTGTTGTCTCGGTAATTGCTTCAAGTTTCAGCATCAAGACTGGATGTCTAAACAGTACTGCTAATGCGCTTTATTTGGTTCACCATGCTTTTGACAAGAGCCCAAAACACCATGTATTTTCTGTTCAAACTGAGTCTAACCATCAGCCAATGTGAAGGTTCTCAGGGGGACCCCTTTGTGTACGGGGGAAGCACACGGCCTTACCTATAAGGCCAGAGAGATACACACACACACATACACAGATCCGTTGTATGCATTCATGTGTATTTTAAACAAAGAGTTTAAATAGGGGTTGCTGAACATCCTGGTATATTGTAAATAGCCCTGACCTCACCATACCCAGGCGAAGGGTTTCTTTGATACGCATCTCCTCTTGTTACTTACAGGCATCTTTGATGATGAAAATAAATAGACCAACCAAGCCACGGTCTGTTCATTTCTTACAAATGTGCATGATCTTTGATCAGAGCTCTAGGCTGTAATCTGTAATTAACCTATATTCAAAGACTGCCAGTGAAAACCACCAAGGTGGTTTTGCTTTTTCAGGTACACTCTGTGAGCAGGTGTCACTACACACCACCAACTTTTCTAAGGCCAAAGCCAAGAGCAGACATTAAAACAGTCCTCCTGTAATTGTTCCGAAAGGATTCTTAATTTATAGGTAGAGTGACTACATCTAATCTTGCCTTTCACAGCGTACTCCTGAACAAAATTATTTAAAGTCATTTGGTGAGTTACCGAACATTTCATAACAAATCATCTTTTCGAGGAAATAATTCACTGGGAGACATATGGATGACAGGTTTGGATTTTAGAAAACGGTAATTTATAGTATCAGCTCGGTTGTCTTGGTGACCTTCACTAGACTGGACTAGGGTTTTACTTATTCTTTGCCTTCCGACATACCAGAGAATAATTCATATCCTTGCTAACCTTTGCAAATGATTTCCCCAAAGGTTTTCCTTCATCAATATCACGGAAAACTAACCCATCGTCACCATCTTTGAAAAGGTAATTAGCCATGAGTAATTGTTCCATCCTGACATCTCTCTAACTGAATTGATTTTCTTTTCCTTTTATTTGAAGTTACATCTATTCATTTGTGGCAGTGCTAGAATCTTATCACCCCTTTATTTTCCCATTTCTTAACTCTCTTGCTTTTTTGCAAATGCTCTGAATTACACAAAGCTGGTAGAGTTTAATGCCATGCACACCTTTGCCTAGTTTTATGAGACTTTCTATTCCAAAGCAGAAGGATGGATTTTCCTGTCCAGCTTTATTAGATTTGATTCTGGAATATTTTACTTAATGGATTATTTTCATGGCGGCCCCTGAGCAGCATTTATATGGGAAATGTTGTGCTACTTGATTAAAAATATTCCCATGGGATGTTTTTACCCCAGGATTTTTCTTAAAATTACCTTTTGACTACATAAAAGTAAAAGCAAAAAAATTACCTTTCTACGGGGCATAAGTTGGTCACCCTCTAACAAACTCAAGACCCTCCAACACAGTCATGGAGGAGAGCCACGACAAAGGATAAAGGAAAATTAAACAGACCAAGACTGCATAGCGCTCATTTCTAATGCTCAGCTGGGATTTTTGTCTGTGTGCTCCACTAAGGAGCTAACCTGGAAAATTATTCAAAAGCTTTGGCTGTTAGAGGCGCCAAGAGGTTAGTTATGCCTCTGCTTGCTAGTTTCCATTAGTCACTGATTTGCTTCTGGGCACAATTCAAGGGATTAATTTTTATCTACAAATCCCTGTAAGGTTGGGCCCTGGTTATCTTGGCAATAGTGTTTCTCCTCACTCTAAACGCAACTAAGATTCACCGGGGAGATTCCTTGATAGAATTATATATGATGAGAAGGCCGTGCTCTGTGCTCAGATAGGTAACCTTAATGTTGTGTGACTAGAATTTGGCAGGAAGCAGGTATTTTATGTTCTGCCAAGATTTTACTATCGGATACACTCTCCTGTTAGCTATTTAATGAGACAAGGTCTTTCCCCTCCTTTTGCTGTATTGGAGCATTGCTTAGATTTATGTGTAATTCAAAAGCAGCTGTTCCCAGTTGCTTCCTGCTACTTAGAGCCTGAACTATGTCTGGTTTTAGCAATCTGAAAAGTCTTTGTAGCCTGGATACTGATCTTATGTGATGCCAGTGGCTTGGTGAATACTCACGTAAGCAAACAGAGATGAAAATAGTGCACAGTTCATTAGCAGAGTGTTGAAAGCCTGGGAAACACTGTGAATCTGAAGCTGACTCAGGCACAAAACCACTCTCTTTCTTGGCAAAGGTAATCTCTCTCTGCTTCAAGTTCCTGAGTTAGAATATAGGGATTATACAATTTTCTAAACCTCGGCTTCTATGGAGAATGATAAGGATTACTCATTGGAAGTGAGGTTGCAAATAGAAGGGGCTTCAGAACACGAAGGGAAATAATACTAATTAAAACCATGCATACAGAAAAGGGTCCCTTCCTTAGTAATCTGAACACCTCTTCACAAATGAAACTGCAGCTGAATTTGACCTTTGGCTGTTTTGGTTGGCTGGTTAAATGAGGTGGACTTTTCATTGTCCTGGCAACTTTTAAGGGAATGAAATGAAATATGGATATAACAGAAGTCACCGGAAAAAGACAATTTGGCAAAATTTATGCACGATCTGGGAGTTTCTAGGCCACTGGTTCTGAATTTGCTACCTTCTTGGGAAAAAAAAAAAAAGACAAAATTCAGGGAAGCCGTAAGAAAGAAAGGAGAAATAAAGGTAAGGCTGACATACAGCTTCTGTACCTAAAATATGATTATTTTCCACCAAATCTGGTCCTTGGAGAAGATTACCACCACCCAGCCTCTGTGCCTGCCTGAACCTTCCTGAGCTGTCCCGTGAATTTATTTGCAAAGGTGGTGAGGGATTGCTGAGAGGTTCCCATATGCCAGGGCAGGCCCTGTGCTGCATAAACAAGACAGACAGGGTCCCCACTCCCATGGCTCTTACCCTCCTCGTGAAGAGACAAACACAAGGCAGTAAAATGAACCACAGACAAAGGAAATGACAGGTTGCTCTAAGGCCTGGGGAAGGGGTGCTGACGTAGGTAAGACGGTGGGTCCCTACCTCCATTGGGTGGTTTTAGGAAGTCTGCTTTGAGGAGGGGACGTTTAAGCTGAGGCTTAAAAACCAAGAAGTCCACCCTGTGGAAGTTGCTGGAAGAGTGATTCAGACAGAAGAAACAGCCAGTGAAAATCTCTTAAGGCCAAAGAGAGCGGGGGCGGCGGGGGGAGGGGCTAACAGGAGCTGATTCACTTTTCAAATCTTGCTGCTGCCTGGAGGGTGGACAGAGAGCCCCGCCTCCTAAGGGGCTCCTCTCCACGGCCACCGGCACCTCTCACCTCACTAGGGCAACAGCCTTTTGACCCGTCTCTTCAGTCCACCCTTCTCCATTTAATCTGTTGTCCACACTGCAGCTGGAGTGATCCTTGCACAGTGCAAGCCCAGTTTAGTGCCACTTCAGCTTAGAAACCCACAGTGGCTGCCCACCACCCGTGGGATAAAGTCCGAGTCCTTCCCTGACCGAAGCCTGCATTGGCTTGGCCCCGGCCTCCTCCCCAGCCTCAGCTGCCTCTCTGGACTCCAGCCACAGGAGGGCCTCTGCCCACTTCCTGAATGTGTAATTATGTTTCTCCCTGCCTCAGTGCCTTTACACATTCTTTTTTTCTGTCACCCCAAGAATCTATCCCTCACCTTCACGACTCCCAGGCCCCTAGCCCTGGGGTCTTCAAACTTTAATGTGCATCAAAATCAGTCATTCCATTTCTAAGAGGGAAAAATAATATATATCTCTAGGGACATCATGAGAATTACATAGTTAATTCCTAAAAAGTAGGAATGAAAAATAAATGTTCTTTAAAGTCCATACTTTCTCCTTCTGTTGCTATTAGCAAGGCTAGACTTGGGAGTTTGTGGTCACGTAGTGAGCCACATCCAAGCAGGTGATCCTGGAAACCTCAGCTTAAAGCGATGGTTTCAGGGGTGGAGGAAGGCTAGCAGAGGACTCAGAATGCTAATAACTCCTCTCGCTAGCGCCACCTCTCTGTGCGTGGTGGAATGGCATAATCAGCACACAACAGCTGTGAAGGTTCAGATGTAACACATGTAAAGCTTTATGAACACTGTCTGATAACAGTACTCGGGAATGTTTATTATTATTTATAATGACTACATTTTCTAGTTCTAGTATGATGCTTATTCAAAGAATTCAAATGACTGGGAACAGTGGGCTCAACTTTAATCAGTGGGGTAGAGCATGGAGAGATTGGGGCTTCTCCAGAAGGATGAGTGACCCACTGGGACGTCAGGGTGACTGAGGTCAGGCCTGGGCTTCTGGTCCATCTGTAGCCTGTGACCTTCCCCTCTAGCCTCTGCTGTCTTTCTATCATATCAGCTTTGAACAAAAGGAGCAACAGAGGTCATAACAGGAGGAAATAGTAGTGTACGTCCACTGAGTACTGATCACAGTGGCATTTCAGATCCATTACGTATATCCTGAGGTCTGTGTGGACTTCACACCCCAGCCCAGGACACAGGGCCTTGACTCCAGCTCTCTCTGCCTAGCTTTGGGTGAGCTCTCTTATCTTGAGAGGGGATATACACATGGCTGGCATCATCTTTCTCATCCCTGTGATTGTGAGTGTGCGTATGTGCCATTTTTGTTTGGATATTACCCATTTTTCCCTCAAGGCTAAGCCCATTGTCACCAGTTGCAGGAAACTTTCCACACAGTTGGATAACTGATGCCCCATGTGCTTTCCCACTACAGCCTGGGCATCCTTCTATTGGAAGACTGATTATTATGGGTTGTAACTGTAGAGTGTACATTTCCATCACCCTCACTAGACTGCAGCCAGCTAGAGAGCAGCAATTCTTTGTGTTCTCAGCAATCCTTTGTGTTCTCAATTCTTAGGACAGACGACATTCCAAATAGGCTCTGTGGAAGGTGGGAATGTATCAGAGCAGCTTTCTTCTGTGACCAGAGGGGCAGGGTCTCGGGAGACACTAGTCAGCTCTCTGGAGCAGGAACCCAGAAAAATCAGAAACTAACAGAGAAAGGAAATTTGGGAAAGGAAGATGTCGCTGAAAATAAAACATGAACCTACTTTACAATTTTGCTTTGAGTCAGTATGTTTCAAACAACTTTATTTACACACATTTTCCAGGAGGCACGCCCAACATTCAAGTGGTGGGCTTCGACACATTTCAGTAGTAGAGTTTGCAACAGGTAATGATCACACATTCTTAATTGTGCAGTGCGTGCTTGTAGCTGTAGGTGAAAAACTACTTATAGGGCCTTCTTGATACTCCCTTTTCCCATAATGCACCCTTTACTGATGCAACATATACTGATTAATTATGTATTTCAGATGCTGATGAAAAAGGGCAAGCTAGTTAGAGTTAACTGAAGCATTGACTCCTATCTGTCTACCTAGCAGAGTAGAGCACTCTGTTCAGGCCCATGAGTTGAGAAGGAAGTTTGTCTGACAGCATATGTGAACCACCCTCTGATTGGCGGGCGCAATGAGGCAGTTATTCGGCGTGCTGATTGTTCATATTCCTGTTGAAGAACAAGATCTTGGGCTGGTGCAGGGTGCCCACTGACCATTTAGGAAACAGCATAGATGCTGAAGGCACAGGATAAAGATCAGGCTTCTCTTGCCATCCACATTTTAAGTCAAATAACCTTGGAGGCTGAAATCTCCCCATGGATGCCTGTGGTCCCAGGCAGCGATCCTTCCTCTGACCAGACCTGTTTTCTCTTCTACATGTGCCTGCAACTCAGCACAGAGTGATTCCTGTGAAAACTTGATATTTTGAAGATCAAAATTTTGTATGCTCAGAAAATGAACTTGGAGGAATTCACACCTAAACTTGCCTGGTAGACTCAGCTTTCAAATTTTTCTGACTGATAAACCCAAGTCCCACCTCAAATGGTCATATATAAGAAAGGATATTTTTTTTTTTTTTTGAGACTGTAGATTTCTAGATCACTGTTAAATTAGCCTTCTTCTTTGAAGTCAAAGAACTGTCATCTTAGCCTAGGGACTCTCCGTCTTGTATGGTACTTGCCTCCCTCTTGAATTGATGGTCAGCATCGGTGTTGTTTTCTACTATCCTCCCAAATACTTAAGTACACTGAGGCTATATTCAGGTCATTTGAAATAAATGAAAGAATTGTTATTCAGATATAGAGTCTTAGACAGGAAATATAAACCACATTTTGATATTTTGCACCAGAAATTTTGACTTGGCGATATTTTGATGTACAAAAAAGAACAGAACCACTAAACTTATTTATGTACCTAATGAGTAAAGTGCACAAAAGCGATGTATATTCCATTCCTGGCCTTTGTTTCATTGTTAAGTTTTTCCCTTATTTTTAACTCTGTTGTTTATTACTAGGTAATGTTTTGAAATGTTTATCTCTGATACTTACCTCTGAGCATCACCCCATATGCAATATCCTCTTAGGACTTTTTTAAAAAATAAAAATACTATATTTTTAGTGTCAACTGAAATGCACACTCAAAGTCTTAGAAGACAATAAAATGGAACAACTGCATTCAATTTAAAATTGGTTGGAAGTTTCTACCTATCTATATATCTATCCATCTGTTACATGCCTATATACACACTCCCCACACACACATACATAAATGATCAAGGACACTGTCAATCTTCATTATTTTCATGTCATATTTCATTTCATAGTAAGTCAATGAATAATAAGGAATGATCTCCTAGCTGAAGGCATCATGATGTTCCTGTAAATCTCTTAACAAGACAAATGTTGTTCTCTGTTCTGCAACTTTTTATCTCTGTATGAATGAAAAAGTGTTATACCCTTAAAGGTCAGAGCCTTGACAATGGGCTGTCCTGTATATTTCAGGCTATAGGCACCATTCTTTTACCAAAGGTGTGGAACCAGCATGACTAAGCACAGGAAACAGAGCACAGGGTGAGATCTAAAGGAACAGATCTAATATGGAGTCAGATTTCTTCTTCCCTGTTACAGTAGCAAACACACAAGAGAAGAGTGGACTCTTAAAGATGAGGAGAATATCCGAACGGGATGAAGGTCAAGGATAATAATTGTATACATTATTACATAATAAAAATAACACCCACGCAAAGAGTGTTCTCATTTTGATACAGTCCTCTAAAATGTAGACTGGTAATGAGGTGAGGCTCAGGAAGGGTGGGGATGTCTGTTACATACATTGCTGACAATACAAGAATGTTATTACATTTTGCCTTTGCAATTTTGACACTAAATTTTTGTGTCAAAATAGCTGTCTGTGTCTCCCTGGCTAAAACAACTGTGTCGGAATGGTTGCGTCAAATGGTCAGAGACAAAACTTTCTGCTTGTGAACATCATGGCCAGGCTCACTTGAACGGTACAACAGGCAGTAACGCATCTAATTTCTGGGCTCCCAGATGTGATTTCTGGCTGCCAGCATCTCCCCCACAGACCTGGCAAGGTGAGACTCCACCTCTGTTGCTTACCCTAGTGGTCCATCAATTGGTATGTAAGTAGGAGACCCTACTTCTATGGATACAAATATAAGACTTTGTGGGGGGTAGGGATTCATTTGCTTATTTTGTTATTGGTGATTTCAGATATTCTCTGTATGGAATACTGAACTTTTTATAAAACTATCACTCCGGTAGTGGAAATAAGTAGCCTCCGTAGAGGGGTGAGATATAGAACAGAACATGATCCCAGCAACTTCATGTTTCCTCTTGAGATTGTCAAGGTGCCTGCTCTTCAGTGACCACTTAGCCATCTTTCTGCGTACTTGGATGTGGTGGTCACAGAGCTGCTCACGAATATTCTGGTTTCCCATCTTCCAGGCACGTGGTAGGACTGCACTTCTCCACCCTCCTTTTGAAAGCAGGCTGCCCTGGAACTTGCTTTTGCCAATGATATGTGAACGGAAGTGATCATGTGTGACTTTCCTTTTTCTGCTTTGGAAGCTTATGTTGAGATGTGGACTCTACTCCCTTGAGTCTCTGACTGCATTCGTTGGGCTGAGCCCCATCTGGTACCTTACATTACACATTAGCTTGAATGACGAATATCTTTGTTAAGCCACTGAGATTTGTGAGCCTAGCCTATCCTGACTGGTATATGAGAAAAGAGCAAAGTCATGCATTCTGCAGATGCATATGTAAATCTATAGTCTTCCCCCAAACACAGCAAACTCAAAATTATTGTACTGGTTTTATTTTATCATCACAGAGTCCCAAAACAGACCAAAAAAATTGTAACATTCTCACATTTTTATTTCTAGTAAATGATTAGTGCTTCATTAAACATCACCATATAAAGCTGTTAAGTACTAATTATTTGTTAAAGTTTTCAAAGTTATAATTATGGCAGTAACTCTGACTAACTCACTAATAGGATCGGGGTTGCATTGCAAATGGTTCAGTTGGTAAATTTTGTGAGCAGGTGACAGAGGATGATTAAAAAGAAATCTAGGACTCCTGCACCCGAACGAGCGATTTGTTATTTTGTTTTGACAAATACAGTTTAGCTTTAATGGTACGTGATAACAATCTGTAAGGGGAGTGGAGACGTACTGGGGTTCATTTTGGAAAGGTGATCCAAAACACCTTGAGAATTGCACACGGTTCTTAAGCCAGCTGAGAAATTAAGTGTGACATTGCCAAGTTTCCATGTGAAAATGATTATGTTTGTAGATTGAGAGAGAACGAACCTAAATTATTCTATTGTATATTCTGCTTGACTGACACACAGATTTGCCTAATCGAGGATGCGGACTGTCAATAATTGAATGTCTTCTATTTTTCAGTTTTCAGAAAACCACTTGATAATTCAAGTTTTTCTTTTTGTCTTCCCCAGCAAGAATCATTCACATGCCCTCTGTTCATTTATATTCTTCTGTTATGGTTTGGTTGTCATCCAGGTTTTTCTAACTCATTAGCTATGCATGTCTTGTTTCAAACCAGTGCAAACTCTAGCATCTCCTGGTCTTGTTTCTACTTCATGTGCAGTATGAGGAGATTTTCTAACTTCGCCTGGAAATGTGATGCTTATGGCATGAAAAACTCCAGTTGAGCTTTCTAAAAAAATGTAAATACGACCTCACAACAAGCCTACCATCGTTTGCCAGAGAAATTATCACTGTCTCTCATCTAGCTCAGGAAAAAAAAAGAAAAATGCAAAATTAGAAATGGAAGTGTGAATTATCCATTAACTATTGGATATCAGAACCTTTCTAAATGTCTCGAGGTATTGTTGCTATATCTTAGACTTTTTTTTTTTTTTGCTGCCTTCAATGTAATCTCATATATATTTTTCCAACTCAAGTAGGCTTAATTATTCTTATAATAACATAAATATTTGCATCTAAATTATATATTAGAACTCAGGCTTGCCCCCAAAAGCAATTGGATATGGTTTCCTACCTTTCCTTCTATTCTATTACTTTAAATTCAGGCGATACAATCTCTAAACTTCTCCCAGGATGACTTTGCATTACTCCTTATTTGTTCCTTGAAAAGCTTCTGCAGATGAAAGGTTATTTACTATAGCCCTTGCACTCACTAAAACTTAATGGGAAAAATACTTGTAAGCAGTGCAGTGGTATCTGTCAGAAAAGCAATAATTTGGTTTCAAAAACCTGTCTGATCTTTTTTCTTTTCCTTAGACTCTGCCTACTGATACAAAATTGCCTATTGGTGACTGAAATGGACAAAAAGCAAATGCTGATAGGAACCCCCAACTCAGAGGTGCCCAGCTTTCTCTTTCTATATGGATGCTTCTCAGGGTGATGAGTTGCACCCCATAAGTGGGGGCTGGGGCAGGCCAACATTTCACCACTTCTGGGAGGTAGTTGTGTGGTTTGAATGGCTCCACAGGTCGTTTTGATACAGCCTTGTGTATCAGGTGTGGGTCTCCTTCTCCTCTTGAAAATCACAGCCCTGGTTTGGCTGGAGAAGGTATTTCCATAGCATGTGTTGGGGAGGGGATTAGCAAACCCCTAAGTTCTCTTGAAACTGAAATATTTCAGGTGCATTCTGTAAAGTTATGGAGAATTTCAAATAGCTTATGTTTTACAGCCATCTTTGTTGTCATGGGTGGGCACTAAAATTCTGAATCACAAATACCGTTGTCAGGAAGGGACCTTTACTCTGTCAGTCTTAAATAAGGGGGCCCTCATCTTCCTGTTGTGCAAAGTGACATTCTGAGGAGATGAGGACATCCTAGGCACCACCTTCAAGGGTTCTGATGAGGCGTTGGTAGGTCTTGATGGTTTCTGAGCACTCTCTGTGCCAGGCCTTGTCCACGTTCCTCCCCTTAATCCAGAATGTGATCCTACCTTCCACTGAACCTGTGATGATCAGTACGTCTGAGAGGCTTCCCACTTCAGTGAATGGCATTACTGTCCTCCATGTTGCCTGGGACAAAAACACTTGAGGCAAGTCTTGATTCCTTCTTTCCTCTCCTGCCAACGTCTACCCATCAGCAGCACCTATCAATTCTGTTACCAAATATAGTCTCTACCTTCTAAGGTCCTCTCACCATCTTCCTGATGATGACCACTCTCTCCAAGTCACCGCCTGTCCTGGAAGGCCACAGCTGACCCCTGACGGTCTTCCTGTTTCTGAGAATGACCCGTAGGAAACATTCTCCGCTCATCAGCCAAGGTGACCTTTTAAAAGTATCAATCAGATTGTAGCATCCCCTGCTTAAAACCCCACAGCGGCTTCCACTGGCTCTGGGTACCTGGTCTCGGGTGCCTCCCAACTTGCCCTCCTACTTCTCTTGCTCATTATATTCTGACTTCACAGACCTTCTTTCCATTCCTGAACAATGGAAGCGTCTTCTCCTCTGGGACTTGACATTTGTTGTTCCACCTGCGCAGAATCTATTTAGCCCCAAATCTCTGCTTCTTCAAGTTCAAGTCTAAGCTCAAATGTCAGCTCCTCAGAGGGGGTGTCCTCAATCACCATGCATAAAATAATCCCTTCCACCCAGTCACTCTATATCCTATTAGTCTGTTTTCTTTTCACTGACATTCTTGTTTATAATTATTTGCTTATTGTCAAGCTTCCCCCAAACAAAGAGGAGTATTATTCCTACTAACCACTCTTGGCATCCCCCGTGCCCAGATCAAGGCCAGCATATAAATGCTGGCTGCCTGAGAGAAGATGTCTAAAATGCTACTTCCTTCATGAATGCCCATGGTCTTAGCTCCTCTTACGACACCTACCTTGCACTTAGGTATTTTTTTCTCCTGTGAGAGTTGAAGCTTTTCAAGGCCCTGTATATATTTACCGAATTCAATTATATGCTTTTTGTTGTTAAAGGAAATTGAGTAACAAATTTAAGTAGCACTCTGTAGTATGGGAGAGAAATGGAAACAATTAGTAACAGCCTCCAACAGTCACTGCACAGTATGTTCATTTTCAGGTATTAATTCTCCCCAGTGTGCTTTATTTCCTGATTTCCCTATTCAGGAGCTCACTCTACAGGACCTGCTAACAGTTGATTGGTTCAAGAGGAAGAGAAGCAGAACTGGCCAACAGGTGAACAAAGGAAAAAGCTCATGTCTTCAAAGCTTGTATCAGTATCTGCTGTGTGTCTTGAGTTCCTGACCATGTGTAGGCAAGATGTGGGTTGGAGGTGTTAGGAAGAAAGATAGGTGTCTTTAAGCAGAGGCAAAAGGAACCAGCAGGAAAAAAAAAGAATGATAAAAAGAAGACTGATGTTCAGAATTCAACTTTCGAGTCAGACTAGGGAGGCTATAGAAAGAAATTTCTAAATCTCTACAGTGGTATTGGTTACATTGCTCCCCAGAGCAGGTAAAGAAAAGACACTCTCAGCCCTCTGTAATGTGCAAATTGCTTTTAGTCACTCTCCCAAGGAAAGCAAGACGTGTCAGCTTGCAAGTTGTTAGGCTGCCAATCCTATTGTCAGGCAACCAGGACATTTGAATTCAGATGTGATGAAATTCCATTTGGGGTTTTTCTGCCACAAATCCCTAACGTATAAAGAGACCTCTGGCTAAAAAAACTAGTAAACTTCACACATCAAATCTCTTCAAATATATTTTAAACAACTCCACTCAAAAGATCCTGGAAACAAGTTATAAATTGAGGTATTCAACAAGGCGGGGGACAGGTGCAAGGAAGGGTAGGCAGTTTTTTTGGGGAAGAACATCGGTCATGTGCCTTCATAGCAGAGTCAGTCTTCCATTTTTATTCATTCAACAAATAACTAGTTGCAAGGCAGTGTGATGCAATGCTTTAGAATTTAGGCTTGGAGTCAGAAGGCTTGGTTTAAATCCTGGCTGGCTTACCTGCTGGGATGGTTCATTCTTTGTGTCTGTTTGGCTAGTTCAGGTTACTCAATCACACATGAATCAAGATGTTGCTGGGAAGGTATTTCATAGATGTGGTTGACATCAACAATCAATTGGCTTTCCATGAAGGAGATTATCCTTGATCATCTGGGTGGGTTTCATCTAATCAGTGGAAAGTGTTAAGAGCACAACTGAGATTTCCCTGAGGAAGAAGAAATTCTGCCTGTGGACTCCAGCATCACCACCTGCCTGAGAGTTCCCAGCCTGGGGCTGGTCTGCCTTACAGGTTTCAGACTGCTCAGCCAGACCCCATAATTGGGTAAGCCAATTCCTAGGACTCTCTCTCTCTCTCTCTTTCTCTCTCTCTGTGTATATATACACACATGTAGTCAGAATGTAACCCTAGTGCATGCTACTAATTAGAGAAAGGTCAGCTTATAGTGCTAATACTACTGATGAGGTAGATGGCATTTCTCTACTGTGTGCTAAGCATGGTACAGCCAATTTCATTTGTTTTTCTCATTCTTCCTTTATTCATTTGTTATTCCACTTAGACATTCATTGGGCTTCTATTATATATTAGACATAGTTCTAGATGCTAAGGATATGGTGGAAAATTAGAAGAGATCCCTCTCTCCTTGTACTATATATTCTAGTACAAAGAACACAAGTGAAACAAATATGTAATGTACTTAAGTATGGATAAGTTGTACAAAGGACGATAAAGCATGAGAAGCATGCTCAGGGCAGGTCTGGTGACACTGAAGCGGAGACCTGCATCAGGAGAAGCAGCCGCTTTGCAAATATTTGGGGGAAGATGATTTCAGAACAGCAAGTATAGAGGCCCTTAGAGGGGCATAACC
The DNA here is from genome assembly GCF_048773025.1 of Camelus bactrianus. NCBI lineage: Eukaryota > Metazoa > Chordata > Mammalia > Artiodactyla > Camelidae > Camelus > Camelus bactrianus. The sequence continues at coordinate 21,987,879 of NC_133552.1, forward strand.
TTGCCACATTGGAGGGAAATAAAGAAGCCCACTGTGGCTGTGTCGACGTAACAGGGGAAGAGAAGGCAGGGAATGAAGTCAGGAAGGGAAGTAGAACCCAGATCTTGCAGGATCTGTAGGCCATGAGGAGCGATTTTGTTTTATTTTAAGTGTGATGGGACTGTATTGATGCCTTCGGAGTAGGAAATGCACGCTTATTGCAGATACTGGGTAAGTTATGGGCTGTGGTGGTGTGGGGAGTGGGAATGGGTGGAGACAGGGAGGCTGCGCAGGCATCTATTGGAGTCGAACAGGTGAGGGGTGATGATGGCTGTCACTCAGGTGGTGAAGATGGAAGAGATGGAAGGGGAGGATGTTCAGGATGGGTTTGGGGGACAGACATATGGGATAAGGCCTGAAAGTAAGGTGCAGTTGCTATCTTGACGTCTTTAAGCTTCACAGGGCCCCAAAGGCTGATGTGTGAGTTTCCTTGCTATTGCCAGATAACCCCCTCCCTTCCAGCAGCAAAGTCTCCCCACCTGGCAAGTTCCTGCATCCATTGGACCAGGGATTTTCCACCTGGTCCTCAGCTTAACAGGTTTCATTTCCCTGCCAGCTTGTGAAATTCCTCAAACAAGCCAATCACATCCTCCCACTGGAACTGGGATCCAATGCACCCTCGTGTTACTGCAAGCCTGTCACCCACAACCCTTGCTTGTTCATTCTGTCCCCGAGGGTAGCCCCTCTGTGGGCCTGCATGACAGATGTTATCTTTCCCTGGGATGCTGAGTATAGACAACTAAGAAACTGCTGCCCACTTCATCTGTCCAGCTGGATGTCCTGTGTCTGACCAGCTCTCACTATTTAAGGCAAAGGATCCATCCTCACCAGTGGAGAGACTAGGAGACAATCAGCACACCTGATTTCAGAAGCAGAATGGCCCAGCCACAGTTGAGGGCCTCCAGTCAGCTTTCATAAACTGCTCCTTGCTAAGTGACTGGTTCCTGAGGAGGCCAGAAGGTCCACGCTGTGAGTGATTGGATGGAGACAGAAACTGAAAGCTGCGATCTGATGCAGCTAGAAATCTAAAATGCTCGGAGAGGATTTGTACGCAGAGAGAAGGGAGTGAGGGAAGCCAGCACTGCAAGAAAAGGCAGAGCTTTCCCAGAGGACAGTTTCTATCCACCAATTTCTGGGTTTTGGGCCCAGCTATCTTCTGCTGCCCTGCTCTGCTGCCTCTGCCACAGCAAGGGGCCTAATTCTCAGAGTTCTACAGCACAAACAGAAACCAGAAGATACCCAGGGTGCCCCTGTAGCACGACCAAGGGGGTTAATTCAAACCTGACTCAAGCCCAGGGTTGTATGTATGGTTAAGGAAACCATACAACCATTGCCACTGGGGAGGGCACTAACCCTGGCAGAGAAAGGGGTCGGGAGGGGCCCATCTGCTGTCTCCAGTCCCCTCAGCACCTTTAAGCAGGCTGGGCTGAGGCATGGGGGACCGCTGTCAGGCCTGGGTCTTCTGAGGCTCAGATGGCAATGGGAACCACTTCAGGAAGGTGAGAAGTTGAGACTTCTTTTTTTTTCTTTCACTTTACTCTTTTTTTGAAGGTCCTGGGTTCAATGTGCATGCTAAGCATGCACTCTACCACTGAGCTATCCCTTCTCAGGTTTTTAAATTGAAGTGTTGAAGTGTAGTTGATTTCCAGTGTTAGTTTCAGGTGTGCAGCAAAGTGATTCAGTTATACATATACATACATATATATATTTTTTTCTTTTCAGATTATTTTCCATTGTATGTTATTACAAGAAATTGAATATAGTTCCCTGTGCTATACAGTAGGTCATTGTTGTTTATTTTATATGTAGTAATATGGGCCTGTTAATCCCTAACCCCTAAGGGCCTTTTTTTTAAAAAGGTTTTTAATTTTTTCCACTTCTTCAATAAACATGATATATGTAATAATTATACGTATATTATAAATAAACTATAAATTATATAACTATATAATTATATATAAATGTTTAAATGCTTTTATAGCTGTACAAATCACTATAACCTTAATGCTGTGTTTCCATGCATTTGGGCCCCCATACCCAACACCCTATATTATTCAAGTTACTGACTCCATCGCATCAGCCACCAGGAAATATTTGCTATTAGAGATTTGGTTAATGTGTTCTGTTCAGTGATTATTTCAACAGCCTCTGAGCTGTAGTTTGCCTAGAATGGAATTAGGAATAGATGTGAGAGATATTGCAGGAGGGGGATAAAAATAAAAACCATTTGAATGAATTTGGTGGGTGAAGGAGAGAGAGAGAAGTTATTAAGTTCAAGGTGTTCATGGCAGGACAACTAGAAAATGGTGTGTCACCAGCAAATATGAAAATCCTGGGAGGAGAAATAGGTCTGAGACAAAGAGGATGGTTTGACTTTCAACACGTAGAGTTTGAGATGTGGCTGGAACATCAAGGCAGTTGGAAATAGGGGCTACCCAAGCCATCAGGGTTCCAGTTTTCAGCTTAGTCAGAGAAGATGCAGTCATGGCTCCACTCACATGTTCCTCCCAACTCTCTCCTTTCTGTGCCTCCATCTCAGTCGGCTGAGACCCCAGGGAACAGAGAGCTCATGTTAATAGTTAATGGTTGACTTTTTCTCCCACAACTGTACCCACTCGGTTCCTATCGCAAAGTCTGAACCCTATAGATGCTCACATGCGCCCGCTTCTCATGTGGACCAGCTCTTCCTCCTCTGAGATGGGAGACCAGGAAGACCAGTTGAATGAACACACGGAACCATTCTGAGCTGTCCCCGAGGGAACCATCCCAGTAAAGGAAGAGGCAAGACTCTTCTCTGAGAATGAAAGGGAGATTGGGACATGGGGGAAAGATGAGGAACATCTGAGATGGGCAATGGGGAAGGATTTGAACCAATGATCATGGAAGGATTGACCAGCAGTAGGACTGCCCCTCCTCTGGTGGCATCACCCTCACCAGCTGACCCCAGGGACCTCACCAGCTTGTTGGTGGTCTGCCCTCCCCTCAGGCTCCTAGTCTAGCTATGCTGGGTTTCTCTCGGTCCTCAGATACATCAGGCTTTCTGTATTCTGGACCTTCACAGCCACTTTCTGCCCAAGAAACTCCTATGTCAAGTCCCAGTAGGGTGTCATTCCTGCTGGGAGACTCCACTCACTCCAGGTCTTGGTCAGCATATCTCGCCATTTGTATCTGGAGGTCCCTAAACCTTCCATCACAACGCCTGTTGTGATGTCACATTTGATCTTGGTTATTTACACAGTTGTCCATCTCCATGGCTAGACTATGCACCCCAGATGGCCAAGGATGGTGTTTATTTGATGTTAATTATTGCTGTAGTCCCAGGACCCAGCACATTTCTCAGCCATCTTAGGCTCTCAATAAATATTTGTTGAATGATCAATGCTGGTGTGAATCTTAATATAGTCTTAGGGCCAGAGATAATAGTTGTAGATCTTTTCTTTTGCAGTGGATTATACCTGTTGAATCCATTGCCTCCTTTCCAACCAGCCACATAATGCTTGATGAGGGGCTCGGTCCATTATATGCGTATGTATAGCGTGTCTGAACAAGAACAGTCAAGTCAGCACAGTCACCCAAAGGTAATGCTGTCAATACAGATTCTTGCCATGTGAAATAGAAAACTGGGATCGTAATCCACTTAACCCAAATGTGATATTTTTCTCTCATATAAAAAGATTTTTTATTTCTCTAAAGGGCAACTATGTTACCCAGAAAATTACTTTAACCCTGGCTTCATATTAGGTGATGCTGTGTAGACATTGCCAGATACTCCTGAACAGATCTGGTGACTGACTCAGGGGCAGCTGCTTCTACAACCTGTTACCTATCTTCTGAGCTGTCTCATCTCAGCAGTTCACTTTCTGTTGCGGTGGGGTCTGTGTGTTCTCTCTCCCTGACCTCTGCGTGCTCACTGGGGCAGGATTGAAAGGCAGTGTGTGTGGAGGGGAGAGAGGGACAGAGGCATTCTATAAATGGAAGAGAGGTCCTTTACTGTGACAGGTTGCATTGCCTAGAAATGATTTGTGTGTGCGTGATAGCTTTCTTTCTGGCCTCCTTCTGACACTTGGGAGTTTACTTCATCAGAGCCGATCGTCTACCTCAGCCAAGAAATTACAAATGAAGCAGAGAGAAAATAGCAAGAGAGTATCTGAGTTTGACAAGCAAAAGTAAAGTTAAAATAATGATGACTGGTGCTTGTGTAACAGTTCTCAAAGTTGACATTTGAGGTTTACGGTGCTTTAGTTAATGAGATGTTTGAGTGGAGAAACAATAGCGTTCAAGTTAAGTTCAACTAAAGACTCAAAATACTTTTATACCTTTTTGTTTTTCTCATGTCTTCCAGAGACAGATGAAGAGAAATCTGTTCCTTGTGGCAGTGTCTATGACAACAAACTCATTTCATTTTCTTACTTTTATGCATATGATAGACAACACTGAGAACTTTTGATATCTTTTCTTTCCCATGTATGTAATTAAGCAACTGGAGACTGCCTCCCACTCCTGAAATTATTTGAACTCATGCTAAGTTATCCTGGGATTTCAGGGCAAGGCTGTGAGTGGGGACTGGACATAGTTAATAAACCAGAGACTCAGGCATCATGACTAAGAAAGAATCACATTGTTTTAATCTTGGGTAATCTATCATCCATCTGCATAGACTAACTTAAGTCTTTGATGGGAGAAGTTACAGATTCAGGAGGATGAATTTCAAGAGAAGCAAGAGAGGGTGAAGCTCTAAATGCACAGATATTTTTTTAGTACTCAGGGCATGACCTGAGGCATTTGGGGGAAAGTAAAAGTATGTAAAAGGCACCCCTTTCTCTCCTTGTAGGCTGGCGCAATAGCACAGGCACCTGTGTACAGTCTTGCCATTCTTGACTGGCTTAAAGTTAATTTCAGTCCATGGGCACCCAAACTCAGCAGGAGAAGCTCAGGGGACACCCAGTTGGGAAAACTCCTATTTGATGAGCCCGTGCCTTTTACTGTTTAAGGCTCAAAAGCTCAGCTATGTTTGTAGCCCCAGAGCCAGAGTCTTTTCAGCGACATTCTGGTGAACACATAGCCCACTGTCTAGGTGACTTTTTTTTCTTAACAATTTCGACTAATCAAGATGTCTTAGGATTCTAGGCTTTTTGTGTGTGTGTGTTTGTTCTGAATTAATTTAAAAGACCCTAAATAATGTGGAAGCTTTCTAGCACTTCCACCCGTTGGTCTGTGAGGACCCTGTCTCTCTAGCTCTAAAAGCAATGGTTTCTGAACCTGAATGGTCAGTGGAATTGGGTGGATGACTTCATAAAAATAGAGATTGACAAGCCTAGCGCAAGTCTATCAAGTTGGTATATGTGTGTTCACAATGCTTTTCAGATACTTCTCATAATTAGCCGACTTAAAGCCTATATTATACTATATTAGAATCTCCTGTGCAGTATTTTTGAAACCAGAAATGTACAGGGGTATAGGAGTGTTCCTTTTGATTTTGGATAGGCAGTCCTGGGTTTTAATAGTAGATTCACCACATTTAAGCTGCAACCTGACTTTAAGCAATTTTCTTACAGCCTCACCTGTAAGAGGGAGTTAATACTACTATGTAGTGCATAGGATTGCTGTGGAGATCAATTGTTAAAATGAATACAGAGCAATCAAACCAAGGAGTAGGGCACTTAATAAAAGTTAGCTATTATTATTAATAGTGTTTGAATGTTTATGTTTATGTTATAGATTTACACTGCATATTCTAAAGGATTTTATTAAATGTCAATCCCTTAGAAACACAGCACATTCAGAATTTTCAGTAAATAGTTTTTAAGAAGAGGCACTACATGATTCTCCATCGTTTTTCATTTTGTTGTCATTTAGGACTATGCGTGGTACATAGAACAATCAGATTCATCTATTTAAAATCTTCACACCTACTCAAATATTCCAGACGGTATGAGTGCATATTGGGCTGTGACAAAAGTTAAAGAAATCATCTCAGAGGTTTGTTCCCATCCTTGAGGGTGGCTTCTGGAGGATGTGTGGGTACACATTGGGGAACCCCCCCCCTCCACAGCATGCCTGAGTGTGTAAGGTAGAAACATTGGCTAAAATAATCAGCTTGGAAACTAAGGAGGCAAAACACTCTGATACTAGAGGAGTAATGAAGAGACAAACACTTAGGGAGCGTCTGTTTCAGTGCAAGGTCACTGTTCATTAATACTCATACAGATAGCTTATTAACCACCCAGAAAATTCACTTCAAGTTTTCAAGCTACATAATACTCACAATCACTACCTGAATATAGATTAGGAGGTGCGGGCTTGCTGCACAGAGAGCTAAGACAGTGTTGTAAACCGTAAGCTTCATCGATTCTGAAATTGGAGATTATCTCTTTGGAGGACTTATCCCTAGTGGCTTGTCTGGTCTTCCAGGTCTGCTTCTTTAGACATCGTTTAATCTCCTCTAGAGCCCAGTGTGGCATCTCCTTGCAGCACTGCATTGAATGAATGAATAGAGTCACTCATTCTAGCATGATGTTTTAATTTTAATTTTAATTTTGATTTTTTTTACATGTAAGCTACCTGACTCTCATGCCAGGTGGGGTGGGGGTAGAAATTTACTCACTACAGTTTGGATATACAAGATAAAAACAGTAACTATCATAATTAAATTTGCCTTACCTGGGACCTCTGTTCTAGAGGTGGCTGCAAAACCTTTAATTTGAGGGTTACAGGCAGCTTGGTATCTTCTGCAGAGAAAGAATCCCGATTACTGTACTAGTTTGCTAGGGTTCATGTTGTAAACACATAGTCCAAAGTTCAAACTTCCTGTCTATTTCTCTCATCACAGGGGCCCTCTCCTGCCTTTGTCCTTCACAAGAGGCCACACGGGGGCCAGCTGATTCTTAAGTGTCCACATGGGAGTAGGGGAGGGACCCTTTGTTTCCCTTATTGTCCTCTGGGATTTTGTCTGCATTCCCAGAGATGTCTCATTCCATCTGATCTCTGAGCGAGCAAGTGGGTGCCCCAAAGCTGGTAGGTTTACTGTCTCACGCTGCGGGCTTTGTACTGGCAGCTGCTGCCCAAGTCAGGGGAGATTGCCTGTGGTTGAGTTTCCCCACCCTGAGGGCTCTGTTCTGACCTGGGCTTCTCCTGGTTCACAATTCTGCCAAGCATTCACATATTCCCCCACCCCTGGAGCACATGGGGGCTTCTGGATAACGGACTGTGCAGAATCAGGAGTGCTGGCTCCATCCATCCACCTGGATGGGCACCCTGGTCAATTCCACTTCCACTCCCATCACAGTTGGGACCATGGAGCTGTGGTATCATGAGCAACTCAAAACTTCTCTAAGGGGCTTGCACATTTCCAGAGGCGTGAGGAATAACCCTTGTAAGGCGTGTTTCCAACTGCATCCCTTCACCGAAGTTCAACTCTGGAGTTAGGGATGGTAGAAATGTAAGACAGTCTTGATTCTTCTCTCCTTTCATAGTTTAGTCTTCTCTCTTTTCCTTCTTCCTCTTCCTCCCTGCCTCTCCAGTCCAAATCAGCTCTTTCCCATGACTCTGGATGGGTCCTGAGTGACTCCCTTTCAGCCTGACAAGAGTCACTCCTCAACCACATCCTCTTCCTCCCCTCAGAAGTCCTCAGCTACCCCTTCCCTGGCTGCAGGTGAAAGGGCTGTTGGGAAAGACTCTGGATCACTGTCTTAATGTGCCAGCACTGCTGGAACAAAGAACTGCAGATTGGGAGGCTTCAACAACAGCAATGCACCGTCACACACTTCTAGAGGCCAGATGTCTGAAATCAAGGTGTTGGCAGGGTTGGGTTCCTTTTGAAGGCTGTGAGGGAGAATGTGTTCCGGGTCTCCCTCTTTGGCTTACAAATGGCTGTCTTCTCCCTGTGTCTTTACATCATCTTTCCTCTGAGTGTGTCAGTGTCCAAATTTCCTCTTCTTATCAGGACACCAGTCATATTGGATTAGGGCCCACCCTCATGACCTCATTTTAACTTGATTGCTCCTGTAAAGAAAGACTCAGTCTCCAAATAAGGTCACACCCTGAAGCTCTAGGGATTAGGACGTCAACAAGTGAATTGGTGGGGAGGTGGGCAGCACAATTCAACCCAGAACAGTTACCAAGGAGGGAAATACGATTGGTAAACATTTCAGTATAGTCCTGTTATCCCACCACATTGTATTTGTGTGCCAGGATGATGTGAGGAGGCTGGCAGTGCTCTGTGGAAGACTGTCTTGATGGCTTTAAATAGCCTTGAAAGTTGCCTTATCATTTTCTTACACTGTCAGTAAGAGGACACTTTAAGGTAATAATGCTATAAGTGAAATTTTGTCCTGGGGTATCAGTGGAAGTGGCAGACCTTGGACTGTAGAGATTCCTGAGCTTTTAAAGAGTGAGAAAAAAGGGCCAAGAGATGGGACTGATGTTAACATTTTTTTCTAGGAAGGCCTTGGAATCATATGAAAACTTGTTTCATTTTGGTATGAGACTAGATATATCAAGGAGGCAGTTTTGACAGCATTTGCAGGTCCAATTAAATACGGAAGATGAAGGAGAAGAGGGAGCCAGCTATGATTTTGATTTGCGTAATTGGAATGGGGCAGAAGTGGTGGTGGAGGAAGGAGTCGATGAGTTCATTTTGGGGATATATTGGGTTTTAAATGCCCGGGGAACATTCAAGAAGAGATGCCCCACAGGATAATCCATGTCTCTGCTTTATACAGAGCATGTCTGGTGCTCAGTTGACAGTGGACACAGACATCATGATCTCCATTTTACAGATAAGGAGCAGAAATTCAGAGAGGTTGAGTAGCCTACTCAAGATCAACATAAGAACTATTTGATTTCAAGCCAAATGACCTAAAATGCTTCCATTTTCTCAGAGAGCCAAGACCACCCAGCGACCACTGCTCTTCCTTCAGGACACACACTCACTGCTCTGGCATGCTTTGTCCCAGATCTGGAGCCTCTACAATTTACACCCTTCACATGAGCTCCAACAGTGTTAATGTTTCAAATAACATACGAGCCCCGCATTGCGACTTGTTACTCATATGTTAGGAAATACACGCACCATTGGATACAATCTCAAATATATTCTAAATGGCCATAATAATTAGGTTAGAATTCACCAGAATGTTGGAGAAGAACTCTCTGCTTCAAGAGTTTATAATTTGTCCAGGTTTGTTAAGTTTCTTTTAAAGTTAAAATTTGTTAATATTTTCTGCTTGGGGGATAATCTACATCATGTATGGTCAAAATGATATGATGTCAATTTTGGATAATTTAAGTTATAGAAGAGTAAAGAGAAATCTAGTGGCTTCTAACTCAAGCACAGTTTTAAGCTAAGACAAGAAATTTTGTGGGCCATTAGTTCCTAATGAAAATTAGGGCCTTAGCTATTTTTTATGTGTATAGATGCAGTAAGCTAGAGACACTGAGATTTAAAACCACACAGTTATCTCCAGGCTGCATAGAGAGGCGTTGTCTATAATGAATGACTTGAGACATGAGTTCTAGGCAATGCTTGAAATGTGCTGCGGTGTTTGTTGATGGAACTCAAGCTCGTTACCCTTTGAGAATGGGGTGCAAAATATGGTCCAGAGTTGACTCCAGTTTTTGGCTGGAGCATTAATTTAGGAAATTGGTACCAAGATCTGGATGCTCCTTTCTAACAATAAACCTGAAAGAAAGAAGGATTCAGAATAGACTGTTGCAGTGTTTTCTACTCGAGGGAGTGAGGCAGTGAATTGCCTTCTTTGCAGACACAGATGTATGCGGGTGAAAACAAAAAGCAGGAAAATGAAAATAACATCCTGTCTGCAGCTTAAAGTGAGCAAAGTTGCAAACGGAGGTTATTTGCTTCTAATTTGAGTTAGAGTTGAGCCTTTGTTTAATAGTATGTACTAGGATGTAGTTTTAACAAACCTGAACTTTGTTTTCGGAAAGAGCACCATAAAAACTCCACCAATCACCATCTCCATGACCCTTGGGTGTGTTTCTTAACTTTCCTAGGTCTGAATTTTCTCAAATTGTAAAATGGAAATAACATTTATACCTGCTTCCAAGTGTTGTGAATGTGAAATGCAATTATGTTTGTAAAGTGCTCAGCCTAACATCTGGTCCATGACACACACTCAGTTGACATAAGAAATTAATATTCTTATCATTTGGACAAACCTAGTAAAATGCAGCTGGCATCTCATTCTCAGTTATCTTGATTCTGTTTGCCCCGCCTTCTGCTGGAAAATGGTTATTCCTCGGGTCTGACTCATTCAGGACTCCTTCTCCATCCAGCCACTATATACTTGATAGTTGTTAAGAGAGCAGATATTAAATGTTATCACCATATACATACACACACGGTAGTCATGTGAGGGGATAGAGGTGTCAACTAACATTATTGTGGTAATCATTTGTAATATAAATGTATATCCAGTCATCACATTGTACACCTTAAACTTATACATCTGATGTGCCAATAGAATCTCAATAAAGCCGGGGGAAAAGAAACAAAATCAGAATGATTAAGAACGATTGCCTGGATTTGCATCTCAGCTACATCACTTACTACCTGTGTATCTTTGAGTGAGTTGCTGAACCTCTTAAACTTGATGATCTCATCTGTGAAAGGGGGATAATGATAGTATTGGTCCCATAGGATTGTTATAAGAATTAAATAAGATGATATGTATAAATTATTTAACTGACACATACAGAACACTCAATAGTGTTGGCTATGGTTCTATATATTTCACAGTATATATGTATATATAACAGAAGAGAGACCACACTCCTTGGGACATGAGACAAACAAATGAAAAATTACATCATGACTCTTCATAGGCAGTAAATACTCCCATGGTAGGTGGTGAACGTCCCAGCAAGGCAAAGTTTTGTAGTTTGCCAAATAAGTGATGGAGCCTTACATTAAGTAATAGGGTTTGGATAAATAGAAAAGAGAATGAAGGAGGCACATCTTTCATGTGCCTAACAAAGGAGAGGCATGGATTCTGGAAAGTGCATGCCCAGCTGTACTAAAATAGCAATTTTAGAACAATAAGCTAGACTATAGAGTTAAGCCAACCAAATCAATGTTTGCCTGTTCTTGTAAAATTCCCTCCATCCCCCACCCCTCACCAAAGTAAGTCCATAGATAACATTTTCTCAATTTCCACGTTTTTATCTCAGTTTTTAAAAAAACCTTAAGGACTGGTTCCCACTGCTCTGTTAACAAATGCTAGCATGTAATGGAACCAAACGATGCTTAACAAATGAATTTTCAATGGAAAATTATGCAAACTGTGGCAGACACCATTGGTTGGCTGGTGCGATTGCCCTTCCTTTTTATTGTCTTTCACTAAAGATGACAGAACACTAAATGTTCATATCAACCTCCCTTGACATAGTCTTATAAAGTAGAACTGTTCTGGGGATTTTCTGAGAAAACTTTTTCTTTCCTGCCGAGAGTAGACAAGGCTAGTGAAATCCTTTCTCCTCTTCCTACTGCCTTGAATGCAGACATATTACCTGGAGCTGGAGCTGTAATGTTGGGACCAAGAAGGAAAGATCAAGAAAACTACAGAGACACTGGCCCTGGCATCTCGGAGCTACCAAAATAATGCCATCAGTCAACAGGTTAGAGCCAAAAAACAAATAAACAAACAAACAAACAAGCTCTCTTGTTACTCATGTTGAGTAACTGTTGAGGTATAAAGTTTTGAAACAGATAACTTTTTATGCCATTTTAGAGTTCCCTTCGGTATTATTAAACAGTAAGTCAGGGACTTTGTGTCTTTTATCTAAATTATCTGTGTGACCTTGGTTAAGTTACTTAACCTCTATTTTCTCATTTATGAGAAGACCATTATACCAACCTATTTTATACGGATATCATGAGCTCTAGTAAGTAAGTCTAAAGTGCTTCATAAATGCTTAATGATGATAACGATCAGGCAAGCAGAATCGCTTTTGTAGGACACAGAAATGAGCTCCCCTGAAGAAGGAAGCAACACAGCATAGACAGGAAATAGTATTTCTTGCGGAGAGAGAGTATGCATCTTTGGAAAGGTGATCATTTAAGCCCTGAGTATCTAATTGAAGACTAAATGGAGAAGATGATGGTGTCATGATTGGGTTTATTCAGAGTGCAATTGGAGACTCATCTGTGGAAAATAAGACTCATTTTATTCTCTACTCAGATTGTACAGCGCAGGAAGTCACGGCCAGGGAAATGTTAGCTTATTTATTTCCGCAACACCGCTCACCTTTTAGTTTCCTTCTTCAAATTTGGCTTACATTTTTTTCTCCTACAATAGAGAAAAAGATTTGAGATATAAGTAGCTAGAGATAAGACAAATGTATTAAAAAAAAAAAAAACCCTGTAGTTTCAGAAAGCATTAACTTTATGTCCTAAATCAGCTTCAGAATGTAGTTATGCCTGCTGAGAGCCTGTTTTGTTTTTGATGTGAATGCTCAGGTGTGGGACTGTGGCTTTTCCAGCAGGGGTTTTGCCGTGTAAATTCTTTGGGAAACTGCCGACACCCTGATCTTCAATGGTGAGACTTGGATGAATTCAGGTAAAACTTTCAAATTCTCTAATTTCCTTTTGCCATTTTTCCTTTTTCTTACTGTTAATTGTAATCTTGTTCCCTTGAATGTCCTCTTTACTATGTTAAAAATCTCTACCTGAGCAGAGAGACAAATGTGTATGTTTCCATGAATCCTCAGTATTGTTCTGCCAATTTCACATGCATTTCAGTGTCTTTGGGGCTGGAGATTTCTGTTGAAGAGACGTATGCTTAGTGAAGCTGAGTATAGGGATTCGCTCCTAGTTAATGAAGTAGCTAGATTTTCACAGAGAAAAATACCACTCATGAGACAAACGCTATGGTTTCAATTTGCTAATCTGTTCTGTTGATTCCCAAGTGTAAGCAAATGTGTTTCCACTGCTGAGAAGACAACTGAAGGCGACAAGTTCTACTGAAGGAAGGAAAGGATTAGTATCCACCACAACAGTTCATTAAAAAATAGTGAGCATGAAAAGTGAAGAAAACTGTAGTTTACATTTAGCCAGCCTTACCAAGCTTCCATTTGGACGTTCTCTTCATTTCTGACTTGTGAGGCAACCCAGGTTGACCTAAACTAATCATTTCTTGGGGACTCAGCATACCCATACCCTGAAGAGAAAAGCAACTGTCCTGAGTTCAAGTTTGAAAAGCAGTTGCCTCCTCTGGCACATGCTCTTCCCTCTCCCACTCTCACCACCTCTGTTTTCTTTTTGGCCCAGGCATTGTTTTACAGGACCTGCTGGCCCAGTAGCTGGGATTCCGTTCATTTCAGCTGACTTATTTCCACTGTACTCCCTTCCCTCTGGATATATAGAAGTCTCTTTTCTTTTCATTGACAACATGACTGTCCTCTCACTCTTAGTTATATGTAGCTTTCTGGCCCATCAGGGTAGGTGGGCTGAGGATGGATGCTGGGACACTTACATAACCTCAGGCATACCTTAAGCAGACATACGTAGTAGGCATATATATTATAAAGAATTGTTTTCCAATACCAAATGGCAAACTTTCACCCACTTCTATCTTTTTAATGCCAACATTAAAAGTTGTTACAATTTTATATAAGACACCGTCCCCGACTTACGATTTTTCAACTTTATGGCAGTGTACAAGTGATATAACTTCAGTAGAAACCATACTTTGAATTTTGATCTCTCCACAGGCTAGTGATATGTGGTATGAGACTCCTTCAGGACGCTGGACAGCGACAGCAGTTCCCAGTCAGCCACGTGATCCCGAGGGTGATACATTTACAACCATTCTCTACCCAGACAACCAATTCTTTTCTTCACTTTTAGTACAGTATTCAATAAAGTACATGAGATAGTCAACACTTTGTTATAAAATAGGCTTTGCATTAGATGATTTTCCCAACTGTAGGCTAATGTAAGGGTCTGAGCATGTGTAAGGTAGGCTAGGCTATGATGTTCAGTAGGTTAGGTTTATTCAGTGCATTTTCAATTTTATGATAGTTTCAATTTACAATGGTTTATCGGGATGTAACCTCATTGTAGATCGAGGAAGACTGTTTTTGTTTACTATTTATTTCTTTTTAGTGCACAGCTGAATCTTTAGGTACATGAAGTAGCTTTGACTGTTCAGAATATTTCCCTTTCTTTGCTAAAACACAGACACATGGACACACAGACACACCCTCATGGTTTTCTTCTAACATTTATTTTTTCTTTAAACTAGTTTATTATATCCTACTGGGAGTCAATGTTTAAAAATATTGAGTGTATTGTTTATTATATTTTTTACTAAAATAATGTTCTTGTTTATATGATTGCTTAAAAATACAAGGGTAATGGATGTCACCATGTTTCACATTAATAATTCAGTGCTTTATAAAAGAACAGTGTACTTCTGTAAACTCTTTAAACTTACCCCTTAATGAGTTTCTTATTCTAATGGATCTGATTTTTGTAACACATTATGCTTCTTGAATGGCATATTTAATACATATCCTTTAAAAAGTTATTGGCAAGATTGTAAGTATAAGTGTTAAAAGGTCTTTCCTCACCTATTAGAAAAAAATAAAAGAGTGGGGAAAGAACCGTATCAATTATCATGAAAAGAGGAGCAGATAATGTCCTTTTGCAGGAAACACTCTTAAAAGATAATGAACATGAAAAATTAATTAGATTTCGAATTGGAAGTATCTTTCTCGACTTGATGAATTTGATTGTGCTGCTATTGCTACCTTAGTGCATAAAAGGAAAAATGTCAAAATTAATAAGACAGTCAGGAATAAAGGGAGTGGAATGGTTATCTTTGAGGAGGCTGAGTACTCACCAGAAATAATAGCTAATTGGTATAAAGTTAACTTTGGAAAAGAATCAGGCAACATTGTTTTAGACATCTGAGACTGGCATGATTTCTAAAACCACTCTTGTTTGCAGAGATTTAAATGCATTATAATGGAAATTGGATATCTCTGGACTGAGAAATTAGTATTTGTGTCTGGCTTGTAATTTATAAACATGTTGTTGAAAGATTTTTATTTCTTAAGAGGAAGTGAGCCAGACATTTAGGGTTCTCATGCCTTTCATATTCCAATTTGTTCTTTCATAAAATTAAAAAAAAAACTTTTGGAGTTCAAAAAATATTTTTCAGGGGCCTGTATGTGAAGAGAACTAAGTGAGAGATTTTAGTTTAACCTCTCATGTTCCTCTCCTCAGTGATTCTTTGAAAACCATTTATCTCTGGTGATAAATAAAAGCTGGAAACCTATCATCCTGCAGCTTCATTAAAAAGTTTACAAAAAGTATTTGATACCTTATTTGAAAGAGCCTGGACCAAATGGCCTCTTGAGCCCTCCTTCAGTTTTCACGTAGTCTTTCTGTATAGACACTTTGATTCCAGGATTAGTAGCTAAATGGTCTGAATCATTTCACTGGCCTTCAGTAGCCCTGTACCCTGACATGGAGCTGTAATCTCTTATTACACATCAAAAGCACAATAAATGGGGTGATTCTATTTTTAGATTATTGGCTTATGATGTTGGTGTTGTATCCCAGACCATGTTCTGGACATAGGTGTTTAATTAATCTATGTAAAAAGGATCTACATCAAAATTAATTTTCAAAATGCTGTGGAACAGTGTTTAGAGAACATAGGTTGGTCTAGATCCAACAGCTTAGTTAGAACCAAGTGAAATATCTGATTGAGTAGCAAGGATCATGATATTAGAGGCCAGTATTCTTCTGAATTTAGAGAAAACATTTTTAAAATTTAATCTCAAACACCATAACCCAGACTACCTCTGAAAAACAAACACATCTCAAAGATGAATTCAATTCAGAAACTCCATGAGACCACTAAGTGCCTTTACCACTCGGTGTCTCAGCTGGTGAAGTCCATCCATCCTCCACTGTCCTCCGTCATGATGGTGGCAGCTACATTCATCCTCACACTGTTGCCAGACTAATTGGAATCTGTGACTATGTGCCAGGAGTTTCACCTGGATTTTATTTACTTGTTAGATTAGTTTGATTCTATTTTTAGATTATTGGCTTATGATTTATTTATTTATTTATTTATTTTGACTATAATAATGCATACTGACATTAATTTTACCAAAAAAATAGGATGCTCTGTTATGGAAGTTGTAATAACATGGCTTAATGAACACAACCATTGTTCTTCTCCCATGTAACACAACCAAGGTGGGCATTTCTGGCTGTTTTGTGCCTCTGTTCCATAGACTTTCTCAGACTCCCGGGCCGGCACATCTGCGATCTACAGTACGTGCTTTCTAAGTTGGCTCCGCTCACCAGGCAGGAAGGAGGAAGACATCAAAGGGCATGCCAGGTGGAAGTTGAACTTTACTTTTGCACACAATCTACTGAAGAGAACTTAGGCTCATGGTTACATGTAACTGTGAGAGAGAGGTTGGGAAACATGGCTTAGCCATGGGTGCAGACAAGACATATGAAAAAATTTTGGTGGGCACCTGGGAATTCCACATATTGCTTATAAAAACCACAACCAAGCAAGGTACCAAGAAGAAATCAAGAATCACCTTAAACTGAACCACCTAAAAATAATTTGGTGAATATCATTCTGTGCATCTTTTTCTGGTCATATACGGGGTGAATAGACAGATGGTTGAATGGCTAAACAAAACATGATTTTGAAATAATGCAATCATCCTCTGTATAAAATAGCACATTTAATTTTATTTAAATTTTAAAAGAAAAAGAAGCTAAAGTGAAACTTGAGGAATCGCCAATGTTTCTAATCAATAAGAAATAATAAGGCGGGGGAGGACGGTATAGCTCAGTGGTAAAGTGTGTGTGTATCATGCACGAGGTCCTGGGTTCAATCGCTGGTACCTCCACCCAAAGTAATAAATAAATAGATAAACCTAATTACCTCCCCCCTAAGGAAAAAAAAAAGAAAGAATAAGTCTTCTGTCATCCCATTAATGTATAAAAGCTCTTACAAGATTGGAATCATAGTTTTCTTAAATTACGTATTTCAACTTTAAATAGTGTTTGACAGGCAACCTGATAGGAAAGATGAAATGATAAAACTTCTCCTTCTCGTCACTTCTCCTTTCCTTCCCACCTTCTGCCTCCTGACTTTTGTTTTGAATTATCTTTCTTTGTCAGCATTGTAGCACTAACACTGTGTCCTGCAAACATGATTTCCTCTGTTGATCATTCCGAGTTCTCTATTTAACTGGAAGCAATGCTCAGGACCAGTTCTTTTAGCATGACTTTTCCATTACTGAGTTTGCTTTTTAATTTATCACTTGGTTGGTTGGATTTTACTGGCATTTGTCTTAAAATTTTTATTGACTTTGTTTTTTTAGCCAAGGGATTATAAATTCCTCATGCTCAAGAGTTCTTTCATATTTGAGAATACCACTTATTGCCTTTCTGTGTGAGCAGCTGGGCTGGGGATACTATTCTTGGTTACACACGTGCCTTCGTATGTTGCAGACGCCATTCTGTCGACTTTTGGTATTAAATATTGCTGTGAAAAAGCGTGGGATCAGGATGATTTCCCCCACTCTGGATAACTTTTTCTGCCTCAGTACCGCAATGATTTTTTTTCTCTCTTTATCTTTAGTTATGTGACTTAATTTGGATGTGCCCTGATAGTGCTGATAGTAACAGCCAATTACTAGGTCAAGGCCCTGTTCTAAACACTTCATGAATGTTAATATATTACAAATATAATTCATTACAGCAGAGATGAACAGCTGTGACCGAAGATGTGTGGTCTGCAAAGCTTAAAGTATTTACTATCGCACTCTTTACAGGAAAATTTGAAGACTCCTCCACTGAGTGATGAATTTGATTTTTAATCATGTACACTTTTCTTTTTTCTTGTTTTTAATTTATTTATTATGGTTCTTTTAATTTCATTTTGCTGTTGCTGTTTGTCACCTTTGTTTGGGCTCTTGGTTCATGGAAGCTGTGTTCTCATTACTTTTTTAATAATGCATTTTTTCCAACAGCTCCTATTTTTAGTGCTTTTATTTTTTTTTTCCTTCCAGGCTCAGTTCTGACCTTGTCTTTGCATCTTACGGTCTCTTCTCTTCCTCTCCCTCTTTCTTTCTTTCCTTTTGACTGTAGTAGGTTTGCATTGTTATCATCTGTTCCTTCCAACCCTGCCCGTGTTTAACCTGCTGGGCTCCACCCAGATCTTTTATTTATCCATCATCTCCTTCCCCAAATCAGTGGCCTTCCTTCTCTCAGCTATAGTTCGGTGCCTGAGTGTTGCTTTCTACACATTCCTTGCAGTCTGAGGCCGTGGGGGTGGGACAAGGGGAGAGCTCTTGTAGAATTAAGCGAAATCCTGAATGGGCTTTGCAATTTTTTTTTTTTTAAGATTTCATTAAATGTTCTATACAAAGGTCCTCTCATTCCAGAGTGGGACATGTAACAGGAAAGAACAATTCTGGCTCCATATTAGATCTGTTCCTTTGGCTTTAACCTTGTGCTCTGTTAACCTGTGCTTAATCAGGCTGGTTCTGCACCGTTGGTAAAAGAATGGTGCCTATAGCTTGAAATATACAGGATAGCCTATTCTCAAGGTTCTGACCTTTAAGGGTATAACACTTTACCGTTCATACAGAGATAAAAAGTTACAGAATAGAAAACAGCATTTGTTATGCTGGAGGTTTACAGGAACATCCTGACCTGACCCATGTGAACAGCTGCAAGAACAAAAGATTCTGACACCAAGAAGTTTGCAACAACCAACCACACGCCCTCCCCTTTTAGTATAAAAGAAGCCTAAATTCTGACTTGGGGAAGATGATTCTCTAGGACATTAGTCCCCCATCTTCTTGGTCTGCTGGCTTTCAGAATAAAGTCGTTATTCCTTGCCCCACCACCTCATCTCCTGGTTTATTGGCCTGTTGAGCAGTGAGCAGAATGAGTTTGGACTTGGCTGTAGCAGCTTCCACTGTTGCCCGCTTTCTCTCGGGAAGTGTCTCTGCACCATCGGAGGACATTAGCACGACTTCTCCGAATGTCGCCAACTTACCTTTTTTCAGAATGACTTGGAGGTATGAGTGAGATTAAGAGTCCATTATCTAATTTCTCAGGTAAGGCACCACAAAGAATGCTTTAATGATCAAGCAGTTTTCTGAAATCTAACCATGAATTTTCATTATAACTGCAAGCAAATGGCTCTGACCCATAATTTTGAATTCCCTCTTTGGTTTGCAAACAATTTCCTCCTGAGTGCATTGCTTTCTACTTCACAAATATCTTGGATATAAACATGGATCTAAGAAAAACGAAGCAAAACAAAAGACCCTCTTTGAAATGTATATCTCTTGTAGCGTTTAAGAATGCAGGTTACCCTGTTTCAACCCTGCAGATCCTGGAGGAAATAGAGGGATGGCCGCCTATCAAGAAATAACAAACACTGCAAAGTTTTGACAAGTCGACTCTAATTACCACTGCTGCTCACTTCATTTTTTAAAATTGCTGTTAAGTAGCAATTAAGAAATACCTGTTTTAGGAGTTACACTCTTGATGTAACTGCTCTTTCTCTTCCTCTGTTCCATTCTGGGGAGAAGAGGTTGTATATATAATGAATTCCATTGTCATCTCTCCCACTTTGGAACTAATGGTTGTACCATCTGTTACTGTAAATGATAAAGTGGGAGTGAAGTAATCATGAGGTTACCTTGCTTATTCCAAAACTCCTTATAGTCATCTGGTTTCTCAGAGGAGCTGGGAAGATGGGGAGCACAACTTAAACAAAACCAGTTTTCATTATCTGTTACAGATGAGTATTTGGGTCTTTGGACGGCAGATAGGTGCTATGTGGGCCATTGTCATCTCTTCATGTGCTCCACAACCCTGGTGTTCACTTCTGCCAGCTTGGCCCTGAGCCAGCCTCGGAATCTTTCATCACATGGTGCTCCAGGGAGCTGCCGCCAGTCCCTAAGTGTCAGCACGTGAGTTGAAACTGATCTGCCGTCCTTGATGAGTGTAAATGACAAATTTAAAAAATTTGAATAGATGAAGTTAACATAAATAACCCCTTTCTCTCTCAATTCTGAAAGTATTGTAGAATCTTGGAATAACAGGGATTCCTCATTCTGAAAACAAATTTTGATTGCATCAGAGAAATAAAGGAGTGACACTGACTATTCAGTTACTCATTCATGTATTCATTCCCCCCCACGAATGTGCTTTGAGTATTTGCAAAGTGCCAGGGAGCGTGATTGCTGCTCGAAAGTCACAGCCTCTATCTTTGAAGGTTCTCTGTCTAGTGAAGGAGATGGATGCGCATAGAAGAATGTTGTCAGGGCCCCAGCGGAGGCATGTGGAATGGGTTGGGGGAGTCGCTTGTGCCTGAACAGTTACCCGGTTCCAGTTCACCTGAGCTGGGCTGTGAAGCAGGTGTCCATATTACTACTGACTTGTGATTTAAAAATAACTTTAATATCTATTATCTTCTCTTCTTAATACTACTAATTAAAATTCATCAAAAGTAATAGCAGGAGAGCAGTTGAAGATGATTTTCTTTGGGGACTTGCTGCAGCTATAAAACCTCACTCAGAACCCTCCAGAGAGCCCGCCTCATCTACGTACAGCTGCCTTGTCCTCACTGAGCAAGGCGCAGCAGCACAGACCTCTCTCTCTCTTTTTAAGTCTTTTTTTTTTTTAATTTTTTTTGGAGGGGGAGGTAATTAGGTTTATTTATTTATTCTTGGAGGAGGTCATGGGAATTGAACCCAGGACCTCTTGCATGCTAAGCAAGCACTCTACCACTTGAGCTATACCCATCCCCTAGACCTCTCTCTTTCTCTTCTCAATTCTCCGCAATTTTCATGTCTGCTTTCCTGTTGCTGCCCAGTGAAAGGAAGGAGAGACTTCAGCAGACTAGCTCAGGGGCTTTCAACCTTTAAAAAAGACCATAACCTGTAATAAAGAAAGAAATTTTAAAAATTCACAACCCTGTAACCCTGTATGTATATATATATATATTTAAACAAGAATTTCATGAAACAACAGTTCATGTGTAATGCGTTTTAATAATTTCTATTCTAGGAACAGTTGTTGGTCATGACCAAAAATTTCCTCTTGTTAACATGTTATTGGGTAATTCAAAATTTGACTAACACTAGCTACTGTTAGTGGAAATCCAGTGGAGAATATGAATCACAAGGTACCTTTCTAAACCAGATACAATTAATTTGGTAACATCAGTCTTCTCACCAGAAACTGCACTTCTGCTGAACGAGGACATTGTGCATTATCTGTGTGTTAACTGCTAAGCTCGGTGCCACATTCAGACTTCGTGGTATGCATTTCGTGTGTTAATTTCACCTCTGACTTCATTTTCTTTTTCTTCTTTTTTTTTCCCCGGAGTTCTGAAGTTGCTTTTTAAAAATCCCGTTGTATTATTGCACTTTGGGAGGTGCATTTACAGTGTTTGGATCAAGATGCAAATAAATAAATTCAATATTGCTCTTGCTGCTTTCAGTGCAGACAAGTGAGCACTGAAAGTCTCTGAATTCTGTATTGTGCTTTGAATTGCTTTGTCTGAATTATGTGGAACGCTCCTTGCTTTTAATGTGTTTGTGCCGTCATGCACTGTGACTAGCTCAGGCTCATGCACTTGAACTTCTTTAGTTACAGTGTGAACAGAAACTCAGGAAGATGACAGAGAGAGCTTGGAAATCTGCACCTGTCTCCCTAGTTAATGCTCTAGCGAGGTAGCTCTGTATTTCAACAGGCTCCTATTGAACGCTGTGTTCCAATTACCTTCTATTGTAATTCACAGGTTGTTATGGTAGAGACTTTGACGAGAACAGAAGTCTCTAGTGAAAATTTGATGCATTTATACATTTTTAAAAAACCCTAAGCATGCTAATTATGTCAACGATAACATGTCAAGTGTATCCCTGCAAACAGAGTTTGGTGCTTTGGAACGTGGGTGATGATGTGACTACCCAATGGAAGGGTAGATATTTGCTTACACACAATTACCTATGGTAATTGTGTTCCCATGTGAAAACAGGCTTTACGCAGCCTAGTGGAATAATTACCAAAGCCAGAGAAAGCATGTTAACATCAAGATACTGGCTTGGAATAACTCACAGGCAGACACAGTCACCAGCCTCTCTGGGAGTCTTTGGGGCTTCTGTGTTTCACGCATGTTGGTTGCCCCAGATGTTTTTCAAATGAACAGGTGCCTAAAATTGAAACATCCTATAGGGCCGTGTTGGGTTTTACATTGCAGCCTTCTCGTCCTGTGTGCAGACATCATTCCCGGTTTCAAATTTTTAAGCAGACTTTATAGGTTTTAATACATGAGTACTGACAAACAACAACAGCAATAAACATGGCATTCTGATGCCCATCATTGTGTTGATTGATTGCCTACAAATTTTTATAAAATACACAGGCAAGTGATTCACAGATTCCCCAGCAGATTATTGGCTTCTAAACCAAATCACACAAAGGTGATGCTTTATTAAAAATCTGAGGAATCTGGGTAATGCATCTGTGTGTTCTCTCATCTTTTGCCACTATTACTACTGTTATTATCATGAGGGTTTTTTTCCCCTTTGTTTGGGGTTTTTTGTTTGGTTTGTTTTTGGCTTTTGCAAACAGAAGGGAGAAAACTCCAAGCAGCAGTAACAGAGGCATGAGGATTTACTTCTCTGCTTTCTTTTTCTGCTCCTTTGTCAAAAGCCTTCTAGTCTTCCACTGAGGTTTGCTGATCTTGTTCATTTCCTCCATTTCTTGCTAAAACGAGAAAGAAGTTACTAGGAAAAACTTAACAAATATTTATTGGCCCCTCCTGAGTGCTGGCCACCGAGCTAACCCTTGGGAAAGAGGAGTGAACAAGTCAACACTAACTGGTCCTTCCTGGAGCTGACAGTTTGCGAGGCAATGGCCATTAAATAGGGACTTACAAAGGGGTCTGCGTTTCAAACATTTATCATCTAGACTTATTCGTGATCCACCCCAAGACTCTGAAATGCTATAGTTTTCTGTTTTGTAAGTTGCTTTTTTCCAGATTTTTCAGTTTCTCATGAGTGGCATTTCAATTTCAAGACTTAAAGTGTCTTAAACAGATGCTCGAATTGTCTCCCGAAGAGTCTGCAGGGAGGTCCCTCTAATGTATGCCCCATATAAATTCATAGTTTCCTTCCAAATTCCTTAGGAAATGTTAGTCAGATTGTTTTTTCTCCCCCCCCCCCGATATCTGAAAAGAAAATGAGGGTTGGTTAATTAGAATTCCACATAAAACCCCACAGAGACCATCATGACAGTATTGCCTGCTTTTTTGTTTCAGCCCAGTGGCTCATGGTCAAAGTCTCTCCTACAAAGCTTTTCATATGTCCTGGATGGCTGGATGCCTTGGTATATATATATATATATATATATATATATATATATATATATATATATATATATATATATTTTTTTTTTTTTTTTGGTAGAATCCAACACTGTAGAACTAGGAATAGACATTAATATACCTGAGATGTATCTTGTTGGACTACTGCATA
Organism: Camelus bactrianus; assembly: GCF_048773025.1. Lineage (NCBI taxonomy): Eukaryota > Metazoa > Chordata > Mammalia > Artiodactyla > Camelidae > Camelus > Camelus bactrianus. Next base: position 22,011,486 of record NC_133552.1, read on the forward strand.
TGAAGGGGCTTAAAAAAAGGAGCATACGTGTTTTTACAAAAGAATCATTTTCCTTTTAGCTAAGGACACACACAGAACTGATTTAATTTTAATGAGTTTTAATCTGTCATTGTCCTTTCTTATACTCTTTTCCAAATCAGCATTCCATTGTGCATAAGCCTGGAGTGCTTTTCATAGACTTTTAGAGAGTTATTTTTCGGGGGGTCCTTTTGTTTTTGAAAACACTCCTTTGTTCTCTTTTCACCAATGTAGTCACTTTGCAGGAGACTCGAAGCATCTGTGGCTTCAATTAACTACAGTTTTTAGTCAGAAAACTCAGGATCTCAGAATAATATTTCTTGGTAGGCTGCAGTTTTATGAATTACAGTATATTTTGTAGATTAAAAAGTTTCTTATATACACAGATACTTTATAAATGTGTGGTACTAAAGAGTAATTAGCAGAATTTAAAACTCTTAATATTTTTATCCAATGCTCATTTATTTATTCTTGACATCTTGTGTGGTAAACATTGTAAGAAAGTGGCAGTGCCATGATATCCTGTTTGCTTTTTATTGTTTATTTTTACCCATACATCTTATAAAGTATGTTTTTTCATATAGCATGTATATGTGTATTTTTTTGTGTTTTTTTAACTTTTTTTATTGATTTATAATCATTTTACAATGTTGTGTCAAATTCCAGTGTAGAGCACAATTTTTCAGTTATACATGAACATATATGTAGTCATCGTCACATTCCTTTCTCTGTGAGCTACCATAAGATCTTGTATATATTTCCCTGTGCTATACAGTATAATCTTGTTTATCTATTCTGCAATTCTGAAATCCCAGTCTATCTCTTCCCACCCCTCACCCCCATGGCAACCACAAGTCTGTATTCTATGTCTACGAGTCTATTTCTGTTCTGTATTTATGCTTTGTTTGTTTGTTTGTTTGTTTGATTCCACATATGAGCGATCTCATATGGTATTTTTCTTTCTCTTTCTAGCTTACTTCACTTAGAATGACATTCTCCAGGAGCATCCATGTTGCTGCAAATGGCGTTATGTTGTCGGTTTTTATGGCTGAGTAGTATTCCACTGTATAAATATACCACCTCTTCTTTATCCAGTTACCTGTTGATGGACATTTAGGCTGTTTCCATGTCTTGGCTATTGTAAATAATGCTTCTATGAACATTGGGGTGCAGGTGTCATCCTGAAGTAGGGTTCCTTCTGGATATATGCCCAGGAGTGGGATTCCTGGGTCATACGGTAAGTCTATCCCTAGTCTTTTGAGGAATCTCCATACTGTTTTCCACAGTGGCTGTACCTGTATATGTGTATATTATGTGCCTGTACTGTCTACACTGACATTTACGGAAAGTGCCCTCTCTTTTATCATGTCTATTAAGAAGAATTTTTAATAGTATTATAGCAACAAGGCAGTTTGATCATGTGAAATCTGATATTCCTAACATTGAAGAGCTAAGGAAAATATTTTCTTGCCTGTCTCCTTTCTTTATTGAAAAAAATGATTGACGGTGTTGATGGTATTAAATAAGGAACAAAATATCAATATTTGTTCTGAAGAATGTTTGATTTAGAGGCAGATGGCAATAGAAGTTTATTCTAGAAATCAAAACAATCCAAATCAAGATTTTTTAAAAAAATTATTTTTATTTATTTACTGGGGAGAGGTAATTAGGTTTATTTATTTTAATGCAGGTACCAGGGATTGAACCCAGGACCTTATGTATGCTAAGCACACACTCTACCACTAAGCTATACCCTCCTCCGCCTCAAGCTCTTTACTTATAGATGTTTAAAACAGTGTTCAAGATTTGAAGAAATAATTGTTAAAGAATGAAAAGGAATGGATGGGAGCAGAGGGTCAAACTCTTATATATGGATTGATGCTCGATTTCTTTTTGATTTTGCCATAGATATACTTAAAATGGAGGATAAAGTCTAAAAAAATAAAATGAGGGACTGAGAAAATAAGCTGTCAATTCTAATCTCAACCCTGCTCTCCAGTAATTTTATGATCCTAAGCCTTTTGGCCTTTCTCCTTTATAACTTAAGAATGATTGAGCCCAAAGACAGTTTTCTTCCGGTCATTTTATACACAGTTCCTTTGCTCAGGATCCTTCTCAATGGAGCATAGGAGTGCCCTTGATGGAGGCAAGTCCATTTGTATTTCCATGCCCCTTCTGGGTCCACCACGATTTTATATGTCTGCTCCTGGTCTTGAGAAGTAAGACTTATGTTGTCCATGAAGCAGACCCGCTACACTTTTCTAAGGTGTAGAATGGCACTTGGGTTTCCATAGGGGACTTTAGATTTCTCAACTGAAGTTAAAAATTGCCAGGTTAAGTGTTTCCTACACACCAAGTGAGATTTCCTAGTCCTGTTTCCTTGGACCACAAGTAGTGGTAAAGGCTTTAAGACCTTGAAGTTTGGGATCAGGGTTGGCATTGGTCTGGAAGAACATGATGCTTGCTTTAGAGAGACTTGAATGGCCTGTCAATCAAGGAATCCCTTTGAAGGTGTGTGTATGTGTATCTGATGAGGGAGAGGGGGGAGAAGGGAGGATTTTGTTGGTTCTAGCCCTCTTTGAGAAGCAATTTTTTTTGAAGCTATGGTTTTTAGAATCAACATCAGAGACTCCCTGAAACTAATAAAAATGTTTAGGACAGAAGGGTGTGCAATAAATGGATGTATGCATAAGGGACTAAAAGAATCAAGAAATGAGAAAGCCAGAAGTGGTCCAACTTCACTTTACAGATAAAGCTATCTTTGACCAAGTGGATATTTCTCATAAGTTGGTTGTACAGTTCAAGTGCCTTTGAATCCAAAGTTTATGTTAGGTAAGCACTAACAAATGACTTTAAAGCAATTTTACTGCCAGAGCTTAAATTAACCAAAAAATGGTGAGTTTTTCAGAGAGGAGGTCATTGATGGCTGAGGAGACCAGAAAACCTCTGAGGCCACCATGCGCTACAGTACATTTGGCTCCAGTGTCAACCAGAGCTGTCACCATTTGTTTATTTCTGGGGGACCAGCAGATAGTGAGCTCAGTGTGAGACCTCCCATGACCTCCAGCGGTCCTGCCTGGCTGGCATCCTGTACCTGGAGCGTGGGAGACACCCACCCAGAAGAGAACAGTCTCCCTGGAGCAGGCAGGGCATCTGGGATGGGAAGGGCAGGTGGAATCCCCGGGAAAGCGAGGAGAGGGAAGAGGAAGATGTTGCGGTGACTGACAGTAAAACAGACAAAACTCCCCATGCGATCTGGCCCATAACACAAAGGAATTCAAAAGCCCAGGAACAGCAACCCCAGCCAGCGGGCAACCCCCGATTCAGGAAGTGTTCATGATGAGAGAATGTATTCCAGCTGAGCTTGTTGAGCTGGCTGCCAAGTGCCAGCAAAAGCCCAGGGAAAGGATCGAGGCATGGCTGATGTGGCTATGGGATAGAAGGGTGATGCTATTTCTGTAACCAGGCAGGAGGCAGAGGACACTAGCAACATCACCACCTTGCCCACATGCAGCGCCTGCGTGGGCTTGGGGGTTATGTGGGGCCATGGAAACCTATAGAAGAGGTGCGACAACTCCTTAGGGAGTTGGGAATGGGACAGGTCATCTGTGACCCTGTCTCTGAAGCCGTGACTGGGCCACATTCACTGCAGGAATGAAAGCCAAGATACTCCAGTCTGTCCCAGCACCTGGTGTGGGATGCTGATACCCATCCTGAGCCCAGTGGAGGGCAAAACACATGTGATGCTGGGTAACCCATTGTGGATCTGGGGGAACCTGACAAAACTCAGGAATGGTACAGGCTGTGGAGAGGACCCAAGACAGGAAACTTGAGAAGCCGAAGTCTATCTTAATTGGCTGGAAAGGGTCTGGTAAATGTAACCTGGAAGCCAGTGTAGTTTAACCTCATTGCTGCTGGACCTCACTTGAAAAGATAGAGCCACAACCTGGCACCATGTTGTTTGGCCTGTGCAGAGCCTTAAAACCTAGACAGAAGTTCAGACCTGCCCCACCTGCTCCCACTGCTCTGGCAGAAGCCTCGGGGACACAGTCCTACTTGGAGTGGGTGCCTCTCATGTCCCAGATATAACATGCAGGCTGAGATTCCTCCAGGTGAGGGCCTTGGAGATGGTGGGAGGCCTCACATTGAGCTCACTCTTCACTGCCCCCCCAAAATAAACAACAGGGGGTGTCTCTGGTTGACAATGGAGCTTTCATACATGGTGACCATCAGAGGTTTTCTGGCCCCTTCAGCATTACTGATGGTCACAGAGGACAAATGATTATGATCATGGAGTTCCCTTTGAAACTACAAATCAGGTGTTCTTCTCCACGAGAATGTGAGCTTCTTATTCCTCTAATACCAGAGAACATATTGGGCATTGATATCTTACAAGGTCAACCTCTGCAAATCCGTGTTGGTGAATTTCACCTGGGCTTAGTGTCATCAAAACAGTGCTGAGGGCAAATGCCAGCCAGGAACTATTACGTCTGCCATCACCACAAAGAATGTTAAGTGTCAAATAATATCGCCTGGGGGGCATGAGGAAATAGGAGAATCTATCCAAGGATTACACCAAATCGATATTGTACACCTTGCCCAAAGTACTTTCAACAGCCCGGAATGGCTGGTAAGAAAGGTGGAGGGCTCACGGCAGGTGGCCGTGGGCTATGAGAACTCAACAAGGTGGTGCCCTCCATCTGTGTGGCTGTGCCCAGTGTGATACCTTGGTATATACCATGTTGTGCTGGACTTAGCAGGTACTTTTTTTTTAGTACATCCCCTCAAGACTGATTTACCTTCACATGGGAGGGGCAACAATGTACCTTTCAAGTGCTTCCCCAAGGCGACCTACACAGCCCTATAATACATCATGGGATAGTACCCTGAGATCTGTCCCTTCCCCACGTGAGGGACATGGATGCACTACACTGATGATCTAATGTGAACATGTGAGGACTGGGGATCAAAGCAGCAAGTAGCCTTGAGAAGCAAAAACACTCCTGAAGCAGATGAAAGCTCTGAGCATCTCTCCCAAGCAGGGCTGCCATTTGACTTTGATGTGTCTGGGACTCCAGGAGGTTCAGGTGAGGCACTCAGGCAGAGACAAGAGAAGGAGATAGTACCCCTAGGAATTCAGTCCCATTATGGAAGGGAGCAGGAATTTGATACACCCCCGGAGAGCAACAGTTCCTAGCAGTGCACACGGCGCTCCTTCAAGTAGAACCTCTCACAAAGCAATAGCAGGTCATGATAAGAATACCCCTTCCTATGAAGGCTCTATCATGGCTCAAACTCCCACTTTGACTAAGTGGCATGTCTACTTGGAACAGAGGAGTACCCCTACACAGAACCAAACCAATTGCACCAGGAGTTTGGGATGGGTAACACCAGATCTGTACTGTCATTCTCTCACATTAAAGGATGGCAGCCAGTGTGGCACTGACTGTTCCCACCACCCAGGTATCTATTGGGTAGCCCTGAGTGGGACCCATTGGCGATGTGGCACAAATCTTTGGCCATGGCGTCTACCTACTTGGGCTACTGCACGCTGAGTTTTCCCTAGGCACAGGGGAGAAGCTGCCCCACGGCACCCTCCCTCTCCTCATGAGAGGCCCGATGGGCACTTGGTAGGATCATTTGGGGGCTGCCTTTGTCTCCTCCGTCCGCCTGGAGGTCCTCACAGCACACACAGCAGCCCTTACTGCGTTCGCCCAACAAGCCTTTAATAGCCAGCAAAGCCTGTCTTCAGTGAACACTGAAATCTCTAAGGAGAAAAGTTGTCCTCCAAAATAGGATGGCCGCGGATGCCATTACTGCTTCACAGGGAGGCCCCCGGGCCATCATCCACACACAGTGTTGCGTGGTCCTATCTGATGATTCTGCTAAGGTGTCATCTCGATTAAATCACCTGAGGACACAAGTGAACACCCTGAGCCTCGGGGACTTCATAAATCAGGAGTTCGCACTGCGCAGCTCTCAGTGGGAAAAGTTGTTATTTATTTTGGGAATCCTTGTCTTAATCTGTGTTTTCAGGCCTGTATTGGATCCGTGACGTCTGCCTTCAGTGCCGCCGCCAAAGAGCGGCCAAATTAGCCACCTCCAGGCGAATTTTTGCTGACCACTCGGACTCGTTTCAGAAGAAAGGGGCGTGTAAGACGGTCAGAGCGGGTCACGAACCGGGTTGTGGGGGAGGAGGTCATCGGGAGGACGTGACCTGTTGACCTGACAGCTGAGAGCTGCACCAACCAATCAGAGCATGAGGGCGGGGCGGGAGGGGACGCTCCCTCCCCAACCCGTGTCCTTAGAATGTATGTTCAGCGCACCGTACACACGGTGGGTGCCGTTTCGAGGGTACAGCTTCCAGAGAGTAATTTGTTGTTAAGATCAACTAGATGGTATACATGGCCAAACCCAGGTAAAGCCTCTGTGAAAAAGCTTAGGAAAACTGCCACCTACCAACCTGGTGTGACCTGCCTCTTCCTTCGGTTTCTCCTTGCCCTCTGTGTCCTGGGGACCCGTCTCAAATTTCATCCCTGAAGCGCCTGAGATTTTGAACCCACAGGCTTGAGAGGTAAAATATATTCTCTGCTTGACATTATCCTTCTTTAGAATAGTGGCTTTCTCCTTTTTGTAGAAAAATGGGAATTAAACAATACAAAGTCTTTAAACTCTCCTTCCTATTAATGAGCAGACGCCTCATCAGGACAGACTGCAGTTCCCAAAAGAGAAGGCAGAACAGAAAACACTTGCTGAATTTATTGGATGTGGATTAGAAAACAGTCACTCCAGGGATGTGCATGCTCACAGCCGAGTTTGCATTTGCTCTAGTTTGCTCTTGTTTTTACACCTGCTCCTCCCTGAACAGGGACCTAGGGCCACGAGATAAATTCTTCTGGGATAGGAAGCAAAGTGAGAATTTGATGCTCGAACAGGATCAAATTCTTAATGAGCCTTATCAAACTTATTTACAAGAAACATGAGCTGTGTTTCTTGGGGACTTGGTGAAGAACTCGAGTTGACTCGAGGGTGCCTTTGCTGAGAGGAGTAACTCACAGAAACCAGGAGATTTTATTTCCATGCAGGATAACGTGAGGTGGAGGGATGACTGTATAAACGACTCCTTGGGTTTTACCAGGTGTCACAATTACCAGGAGGTGTGGAAGCACCATGGTCCCCAAAATTCTGCCTTCTATCCCCTTTGTTGGGATTCTTGGACAAATATTTCTTTTTTTGCTTTTTTCTTTTCTTTATTTTTTAACAATATAATATTTTTTATTGAGTTATAATCATTTTACAATGTTGTGTCAAATTCCAGTGTTCAGCACAATTTTTCAGTTATACATGAACATATATATATATTCATTGTCGCATTTTTTCCTCTGTGAGCTACCTTAAGATCTTGTGTATATTTCCCTGTGCTATACAGTATAATCTTGTTTATCTATTCTACAATTTTGAAATCCCAGTCTATCCCTTCCCACCCTCCACCCCCTTGGCAACCACAAGTTTGTATTCTATGTCTATGAGTCTCTTTCTGTTTTGTATTTATGCTTTGTTTGTTTTTTGTTTTTTTTTAAATTCCACATATGAGTGATCTCATATGGTGTTTTTCTTTCTCTTTCTGGCTTACTTCACTTAGAATGACATTCTCCAGGAACATCCATGTTGCTGCAAATGGCGTTATGTTGTCCGTTTTTATGGCTGAGTAGAGAGAGGAATATACCACCTCTTCTTTATCCAGTCATCCGTTGATGGACATTTAGGCTGTTTCCATGTCTTGTCTATTGTAAATAGTGCTGCTATGAACATTGGGGTGCAGGTGTCATCCTGAAGTAGGGTTCTTTCTGGATATATGCCCAGGAGTGGGATTCCTGGGTCATACGGTAAGTCTATCCCTAGTCTTTTGAGGAATCTCCACACTGTTTTTCACAGTGGCTGCACCAAACTGCATTCCCGCCAGCAGTGTAGGAGGGTTCCCCTTTCTCCACAACCTCTCCAGCATTTGTCATTTGTGGATTTTTGAATGATGGCCATTCTGACTGGTGTGAGGTGATACCTCATGGTAGTTTTGATTTGCTTTTCTTTGATAATTAGTGATATTGAGCATTTTTTTCATGTGCCTATTGATCATTTGTATGTCTTCCTTGGAGAATTGCTTGTTTAGGTCTTTTGCCCATTTTTGGATTGGGTTGTTTGGTTGTTTCTTATGAAGTCGTATAAGCTGCTTATATATTCTGGAGATCAAGCCTTTGTCAGTTTCATTTGCAAAAATTCTGGACAAGCATTTCTAGTGACAATTATTTCTCTCATATTTAGTTATCTCTATCTTAGTAATTAGTCCTCCAAATCAAGTTAATCCTATCACTAAATAAATGTTCTAATTGGTCAAATTCTGTGTCAAGCCTCACTCTTCCAGGTTTATCATGCACCTTACAACCAGCATGGGACAAACTGGTCCACCAAGCAGTCCTAGAGCAATTATAATCCTTATAGCCCCTGATCTGCTTAATTCAGTGAAGCAACCCTGTTTTTTTTCTCAGTTTAAATTTTCCATAAATTCTTAAAGTGATTAATTCAACCCTCTCTTTGTTTTTCTTTTAATATTAAAAACATATATACATATATAATATTAGTAAACTACAACAAAGGTGAAAGAATAGCACAATGATTATCCACATCTTTTGCCTGGATTAATCAATTGTTAATATGAATCAACTGTTAAGATACTTTTATTTGCCTTTTTCTACCTATACGTAAATAAATTTTTTGATGAACTACTTAAAAATAAATTGCAGATATTATGACATTTCAGTCATAAACATTCAGTATTGATTTCCTAAGGATAAAGATGTTTTGGTGTGAACCACCATATCATGATCACACTCAAAGAATTTAATAAGATTTACATATTATTATTTAATACATATTCCGTTTTCAAATTACCCTAGTTGTCCTAAAAATGCTTTAAATTCCAGGATCCAGTCAAATTTCAGGTGTTGCATTTTGCCTTTTTTAATTTAGAAAAAATTCCCTCGTCTTTTTATTTTGTTAGTTTTCTGTGAGAAAGACTTTTTTTTTTAGAATCCAAGTGAGATGTCTTGTAGAATGTTGTTTATAATGAATTTGTCTTGTTGTTTGCTTATGATCAGAATCAAGTTAGACCTCGGTTTGGCAGAAATATTGCAAAAGATGAGTGTGGTAAATTAATTTATTGTCCAGAAGAATTTCACTACTCCTCTCCCCCTTACTAACACTCCTTAGCTAACGGAGTGTATTTCCTACCCAAGTCTTAAAGAGTTTGTCTCCGTAATTTGTTGAGGAAATGAGGTGTTAACAGATATTTCATGAGCAATTGGGCTTGTCCTCTTGTGCTTTTGACATTAACATGAGAAGAATATTTCCTGGGTCTCATAAAATGGACTGATCTGTAGATCTAACCTGCGTGAAAACCACATCTTGCCAGGCGTTGACTAGATCAGCAGAATCCAAGCCAATCTGCAGATGTGTAAGCAAAATGTATGTTTGTTGCTTGTCACTGAAATTTTATGGTTAAATGTTACATAAAAGAGCTAAATGAGAGAGTAATTGTGCCTACTTGTGTGTGTGTGTGTGTGTGTGGTAAAAGACACATGACATGGGATTTACCTGTTTAAATTTAAAGTGTACAGTATAATATTGTTAACTGTTCACATGGGTGTAGAGCAGATCTCTAGAACTTTTTTGTCTTGCATAATTGAAACTCTTTGAAAAGTCATTGAATCCATTGAACAGTAACTTCTCATTTCTCCCTCCCCCTGCCCCTGGCAACCACCCTTCTACTTTCTGCTTCTATGAGTTTGACCACTTTAGATTTTTCATGTAAGTGGAATCATGCAGTATTTGTCCTTTGATGACTGGTGTGTTTCACTTAGTATGGTTTCCTCAAGGTTCATCCATGTTGTAGCATATGAAAGGGTTTCCTTTTTCCAAGGCTGAATAATATTCCGTTGTAAGTATATACCACATGATCTTTATCCATCCGTCTACTGATGGACGTTGGTTTGTTTCTACATCTTGGCTATTGTCAATAATGCTACAATAAACACGGCAGTGCAAATATCTCTTCCAGATCTTGTTTCCAATTCTTTTGGATAATACCCAGAAGTGGGATTGCTGGATCATAGGATATTTATTTTTAAAATTTTTTTTCAGGAAACTCTGTACTGTTTCTCATAGAAGTCGTACCATTTACATTCCCACAAAAAGTGCACAAGGGTTCCAGTTTCTTTATAGTCTCACAAACACTTGTTACTTTGTTTTGTTTTGTTTTGTTTTGTTTGATAATGGCTATCCTAACAGGTATGAGGTGGTATCTTACTGTGATTTTGATTTGCATTTCGCTGGTGATTAGTGTTGTTGAGTGTCTTTTCCTATACCTGGTACCATATGTCAGTCTTCTTTGGACAAATGTCTCTCAAGTCCTTTGCCCATTTTTTAATTACGGGTTTTTGTTTGCTATTGAGTTGTAGGAGTTCTTTATACATTTTGGCTATTAACTCCTTATTGTATGTATGGTTCCCAAATATCCCATTTCATAGGTTGCCTTTTCATTCTATTGATTGTGTCCTTTTCTGTGTTTTTAGTTTCATGTAGCATCATTTGTCTATTTTCGCTTTTGTTGCCAGTCTTTTGGTATCATAGCCAAGAAATCATTGCCAAGACCAATGTTATGAAGCATTTCACCTATGTTTTCTTCTAGGAGTTTTGTAGTTTCAGGTTTTATGCTTAAGTCTTTAATTCATTTTAAGTTGATTTTTATGTATACTGTAAGATAGGGTCCAATTTTATTCTTTTGCATGTGAACATTCAATTTTTTAAAGAGATTATCCTATCCCCATTGTGTAGTCTGGGCACCCTTGTCCAAGATCATTTGACTGTACATGCGTAGGGTTATATCTGGCTTTCTGTTCTACTCTTCTGGCTTGTATGTCTATCTTTATTTCATCACCATACTCTTTTTATTACTATAGCTTTGTGATACATGTTAAAGTCAAAAAGTGTGAGGCCTCCAGCTCATTCTTTCTCAAAATTGTTTTGGCTGTCAGAAGTCCTTTGTGGTTCCATATGAAGGTATATAAATTCTGGGATTGTTTTTTATGTGTCTGCAAAAAATACCATTGCGATTTTGATAAGGTTTGCACTGAATCTGTAGATTGCTTTGGGTAGTATGGACATTTTCACAGTATTAAGTCTTCTAATTCATGAATATGGGTTGTCTTCCCATTTATGTATGTCTTTAATTTCTGTCAGCAATGTTTTGTCGTTTTCAGTGTACAAGTGTTTCTCCTTTATTAAGTTTATTCCTAAGTATTTTATTATTTTTGATGCTACTGTAATGGGATTGCTTTCTTAATTTCCTTTTTGAATTGTTCATTGTTAGTGTATAGAAACACAAACTGATTTTTGTGTGTTAATTTGTATCCTGTAACTTTGATGAATTTATTTATTAGTTCTAGCAGTTTGTGTGTGTTTGTGTGCACAATCTTTAGGTTTTCTACATATGAGATCATGTGACTAGAAATAATTTAACTTTCCGAGTTGGATGCCTTTTTTTTTTCTCTATCTTGTCTAATTGCTCCTAGCTAGGACTCCCAGTGCAATGATGAATAGAAGTGGTAAGAATGGGTATCCTTGCCTTGTTCCTAATCTTAGACTCCTGATCTTAGATGGAAAGCTTTCAGTTTTTTTTTTTTTAACCATTGAGTTTGATGTTAGCTATGGGGTTTTCACATATGGCCTTTATCATGTTGAAGTAACTTCCTTCTATTCTTAGTTTGTTGAATGTATTTATCATGAAAGTGTGTTGAATTATTAAAATGCTTTTTATGCATCTATTGAGATGATCATGTGATTTTTATCCTTCACGCCATTGATGTGATGTATCACATTGATTTTTGTGTGTTGAACTATCCCAGGAATAGATCTTATTTGGTCATGATATATGATCCTTTTAGTATACCGCTGAATTCAAGTTGCTAGTATTTTGTTAAAGAATTTTGCATCTATATTCATTGGGTATATTGGTCTGTAGTTTTCTTGTCTGGCTTTGGTATCAGGGTAATGCTGGACTCATACACTAAGTTTGAAACTGTTCCTTATTTTTCAAATTTGGGGAAGAGTTTGAGAAGAATTGGCAACAATTCTTCTTTAAATGTTTAGTAGAATTCACTCTTGGAGACATATGGTCCTGGGCTTTTCTCTGTTGACAGGTTTTTAATTACTGATTCCATTTTCTTACTAGTTATAGGTCTGTTCCCATATTTTCTATTTCTTCACGAGCCAGTCTCAGTAGGTTATGTTTCTAAGAGTTTATCCATTTCTTCTGGATTATTTGATTTATCGGTGTGTAATTTTTCATTGTAGTCTCTTATCCTTTTTACTTTGGTGGCATCAGTTGTGATGTCGATTCCTCCATTTCTGATTTTATTTATTTGAGTCCTCTCTTTTTTCCTAGTTAGTCTAGTTGGACAATGTTATTGATCTTTTCAAAACATAAACTCTTCATTCCATCAATTATTTCTATTTTTTATTTTCTACTTATTTCTGTTCCAGTCTTTATTATTTCCTTTCCTGTCATGACCTTCGGCTTAGTATGATACTCTGTTTATAGTTCTTTGAGGTATAAAATTAAGTTATTTGAGATTGTTTCTTCTTTTTAAAAGCAATTATTTACTGCTATAAACCAGTTAGAGAGGATTTTGCCATTATTTCTTTTGTAGGAGTTGGTCATCTCTTGCCTCCTTCTGGTGTCTCTCTGTGATATGATACTGCAGGTTTTCTGGAGCTGCTATAAGCTGCCCAGTTCTCTCCTGTTCTCAGGGGCCCCTGGGCTTCGACAGTAAGCCAGATCATGTCAGTACTCTAAGCCCATTGAGACAGAAACTTGTCCCTTGGACAGCCCCGTGAAAAGCCGGAACATTAGGCACAAGGACCACATTTCTTTCTCTTTCTCCCCATGGAGAGCTGTGTAGGTCTGTCTGCTCTGTTGCAGCCTTTGGAGCTGGAGCAAGATCTTCAGTTCTCTTTTATTCTCCATGGCCCCCAGGTTGTAGAGTGTGCTGGGTTTCATCAGCATCCTGAGACTAGTGAGACAGAAAAAAGACCCTTGGGCAGCCCGGCCAAAAAGTCAGAATGTTGGATGCAAGCTCCCACTCTTTCCCTCACCAGGGAGCAGCCAAGTGTTGGGAATTTTTATCAGCTTGTTCCATAATGAGCCAAAGGGAGGGCCATGCTGAGTCACTGTGTGTTAGTCCACAGCGTTGCCTTGGTTCTCAGTGGCACCCAACCTGGAACCCTTTACTGTTAGCACTTAGATTCAGGCAAGAAAGAAACCAGTCCCTTGGAAGCCCCCTGAAAAGTCTGAACATTGGACATATGTTTCAGTCTTTTCTTTCTTTCCCTGGGGAGAAGCTGGACGCTTTCTTGGATTGCACCAGCTGTACTGGGGGGAGAGACCAGGTAACTACGCTGTGATTTTCCTGTCGGCTCTGATGTAGCTGTCCACGCTTGCCTAGGGTGTAGGAGCCTCTTACGTGGTTTCCGGATTTCTCACGAAGGAAATTGATCCAGGTATTCTTAAATCTTGCCTTGTCAGAGGGAGAAAGGCTGGAGGCTGTCTGCTCTGCCATCTTGCTGTGGCCGCTCCTTTCTGATTCCTTTTCACATGACATGGTATCAGGCTTCTCACAATTGGTGGTGCTCAGTTTAATCACGTAGTGCAGGTAACGATCGACAAATTTCTTTATTATGAAGAGATGTTTTCTGTTTTGTAAATGTTAAGCCATTTGTAGAGAATCTTTTGAGATTGTGCAAATAGCTGCTTTCTTAACAACCTTTCATTCAGTGATGCTGATTTGTTGAGGGTCCTTACCTGAATCAGTTATTGCATTAGGGCTCTGCTATGGACTGATATTTACTTTTTAGAGCAGTTTTAGGTTCACAGGAAAACTGGGTGGAAGGTACAGAGGTTTCCTCTATACCCCTGAACCCACTCATGGAGGCTTCTTCCTTATCAGTATCTCCCACTAGAGTGGTACATTTGGTAAAATTGATAAACTTTGTTGGCACATCACTATCACTCAAAGTCCCTAGTTTACATTGGGGTTTAGGGTTAAATCTTGGTGTTGTAAGATATAGATTTTTTTAAAAGCAAATGACTGTGATTTTTTTTTTTTTTTAAATCAAAGCTTCAGTCCTGAGTGAACCTAGGCAGTCTATAGGCCTTGGGACAGAAAGAAATAAATTTTCTCCTGCTGGGTCCCAAGACTCATGGATCACTTTCACAGGCTGTGAGCAGGCTGTCTTGGGTGAAGGGCAGGGCAGCCCTGGCTGTAGCCACCTGTGGGTCCTTAGTGATGGCTCCTCCCATCTGGGGCAGTGCCTTGAGATCATACTATAGGGAAAGGGCAAAAGGAATGAACTAATCCAGATTAAACAGTATTGAGTCCACATGGCTTCATATAACACAAACAATCCCAAAGATGGAGGTCTTTTCTACTCTCCAAACTGAATGTAAATTAATACGTTCACTACAGCTAAATCAGAAGCTTCTGAGCTCAGACTGAAGTTCTCCAAGGAGAGTCATAGTACGATATAATTTATCAAGATTTCCAAATTAGCTTTCAACTGGTGGTTCCTAAAATAAAGACCCCCATTTGTGGTCCAACTTGTGGGTGGTCTCTTCGCAGTAAAGATCCTGCTTCTTTTTTTCTACCCCTAGCCTTATAGTTACAATGATTCTCAACATACATTCAAAACACACATGTGGATATAAAATAATATGGTGGAATAATAAAATAATTCTTTGGAAAAAATAATAGTATTGAGGATCATTTCTGTAGATGATAAATAAGTTATAATTTAAACTAAATTAGAACATAGGTTAGATTATAAATAATTATTGAAACAATAAATAACATTAATTGGGCAGTAATTATGCATCTGACATTATGTTAGTTGCTTTACATCTCACTTACTCCTTTCATTAATCTTATATAGTAGGTAATGTTTCTTATTCCCATTTTATAGATGAGGAAACTGAGTCTTAGAGCATTAGAGTGACTTGGCCAAGGCTATTAAGCTGATAAAGAATAGGGTTAATGTTCATGCTCTTTCTGTTAGTTCTTAAGATAATACCTTCCATTTTTAGAGAACCACTAGGATGTGAGGAGGCCCCAGGTCTGAGCATTTGAGGAGTGATTTTAGTGAAGAGATTAAACAATGAGATGTGCATTTGAATATATTCAATATGGAAGGAAAAAAATACCAAGATGGCGGCAGTCAAGGAAAAGGTCAGAAAACGAACCGGAAGTAAAGGCCAGAGAAACAGAGGACAGCAGCATGTTCATGGGAACAGGACAGAACAGTGTATGAAGAAGATTTCAAGAAATGCTTATGGAATAAGAAGTAAACGACTCCAGACGCTGTTATTTAAGGAGACCAATGATGGAGGGCAGGCGGAAGCTACATAAAGTCTAGATTGGTGGTTACGAGGGAATTTATTGATGGAAGTAAAATCTTAAATTGCATGCTTAATGTCAATCTAGCTTACAGTTTTAGGTAATGTAAACTAAGGGTGACAAATTCAGAACAGATGGCAAGAAGTTTTACAGAGAGCAAATCACAAATGCCTGTGGAATGGACATCCTGCGGGGACAGCACTCAAATTTACTTCCAGGGGACTTTGCAACCCTCATCAGTGATTTACATGTGACAGTCACAGGCAGAAAGTACCCGCTAACAAAGTTCCCTCCAGTTTCCAGCAAGGAGAGCTAACTCGTTTGGCATGATTTGCTGATTGCATTTTAGGGGAAGCACACCAGCCTCCTGATAGGAACACTGTGGCAATGACTTTGGAAAAAAACAGATGTCCTGTGATAATCTCATGGCAAATTCCTCTTCTCAATTTTCTCTCCAAATGTTTGTGTCTGCTTTGGAGAGCCATTTGGAAATGTTTGGGCAGGCACTGTGTCATGCGTGCAGGGTTGGGTACCCACTGTTTGTCTGAAATAGGACTTGGAGGCAAATCAGATTTGAAGTTTTCTCCTCTTACCACTATTCACATCAAAATTTGAAGGTAACTATCTGCTTTATAAGATGTACAGATTCTTTTCATGGTGGGATACAGCACACTGACACTCATCAGTGAAGAGCAGAACTCTGGTATCTAAGCTCCGGAGGAAAGGAGTCTACCGCACGAGGGGTTGCACCTGTGGACATGGTCACAGCAAGTTGGAAATGTAAGAGGTGGTTTATGTACAGCAGGTGGTGAGGACGTAGCTGGGTTTTCCGGGATTCCTGGCCAGTTTGAATATTCTGCTGAGCCTGGGACACACATGCTGTCCCTAGCTATTTGGTACACTTGGCCCTTGGGGAGGTTGGGGTGTAGGCCTAGTGGTCCTGGAGAAGGGGAGTTCCATAATGGAAGTGGTTGGAGTGGGACTTGGCAAACTATTAAAAAAAAAAAAAAAGACATTGAGAATTTTAGCCATGAATTTAACACTGAGTCAAGACAGCACTTACGAAATATTATATTCCACCTTTGTGACTATCGAGATGTTGAAGCTTGAACCTTGAACTTTCATTTTTCTATGCTCTTTCTTTGAATTTTACATGTGGAGGCATCAAGACCCTTTGTGATGAGGGAGGCATTTATATTCTCCTCTCTTTTTAGGTTCCAAACTTTTTCCAGTGGCTCCATTTTCATCAGTAACACCTCATTCTTTCTGTCTATGTAGGTAGAGACCATTTTGAATTGTTCCCCTTGCCCTCCTTCTGTGGCTTCTTGCCTCCTCTTCACTCGTGCGTCCCTCTACTCTCTCATAATTATTTCAACAGCTCTTTAAGTCACTTTCCCTTTCTTCTAGTCCCAGGATCAGCAAACTATGGCCTGCAGACCAAATCTGGGCCATTGCCTGTTTTTATAAATAAAGATTTATTGAAACCTAGCTGAAGTCATCTATTTATGTACTGTCCGGGGCTGATTTTATGTTGCAAGGGCAGAGTAGAGTAGTTGCAACAGACAGGATGGCCTACAACGCATAATACATTTACTACCTGTCCTTCAGAAAAAAGTTTTCCAATTCCTGTGTCTAGTAGAAAATGCAAAACATCCATTCAAAATTGTAATGCAGTATATGTAAAAAAAACATAATCCAATTATGTTGCCCTAGAAGGCAAGAGGAGGAGAGGAAAGAACTAACATTTGTTCATTTGTTGAGCATCTCATGCAAACTGTGGGCTAAGCACTTTGTGCACGGAAAAACCAGGACTATAAACCCAGGGGAGGAGGACATATAACTTCCCTCCTTTTGTCTAAAACTTAATGTAATTTTTGTTATGAAATCCCATCCTTTGGACACCAGAAACTTAACCTCAGTCAATTCAGTCTTCTCCCCTTCCTTCCCTGGGACTTTTATCTGTGCACTGGGTGGGGTGAAGTGAGGAGGGCCAAGATGTGGAGTGGGCTGAACTGCATTTGGTCCCCAACATCAACCTCACTCCTGCCAGGTAATTGTCACTCACTTACAAAGTTGCTACAATTGTTTCTTTTTCCCATTCTGGAGGTTCCTTTGGATACACCTTTCTTTGCATCTTCTCTGGTGCTCTGGGATTTACAGAAAATGGGATCAATCTCTTACCTGGTGCTGGGGTTACAGGACCTCTGAGAGACTGTGGGAGCTTTCCATGCCTCCACGTCACTGTAGGTACATGTGATGCTTCTTTGCCACTTGGAGTCACAGGAGCTCCGTGAAGCTGAGCAAGGCCCTTTCTGCACCATTCTCAGCCATTTCTCTGCAGACATCTTGTTGCTTCTTGAGAAATGGAACTCAGGCCTCCATTGGTCTCCAATCCCATAAATGTCTCCACTGAGTTCAGCCAGGGGTGGGTCCCCAGGGAAGCTTCTCCTTTCCGAGAACTGAAACATCCAGCCATCTGTGATCCCTTCCTCCCTGTCCATCATGGTCCAACCTGAAGAATTTTGTCTAATCAGGAGTTGAGTTCTGGGGGTGAGAAAAAGGAGTTTTCTCCTACTCATCACATATTTTTCTACATTGATGACAGATACACACGACTTCTTTTCCTTTCCTGCTGAACTTTAGGCTCCTGAAACTCAAAACCCAAGTGCTGACATCTCTTTACTCTTGCTCTGCTGTCTCATGCCTTCCTTGAGGCAATGAACATCCAGTGGACAACGGTTTGCAGTGACTATAGGGAAAAATCATGGGTTAAGATCTCATAATAGTCTTTCCCCTGCCCCCTAGTACCCACACATTGTCTCATTTGATCCTCACAATAGCACTGGCAGGTAGAGATTTCTGCTTCCATTATATAGATGAGAAAGTGGACTGAGATGAGTTAAGCATGATTTTGCACTGAAGTTTGGCTCTAACCTCTGGTTCTACTCTTCTGCCCTCTTTAAAGTCTCCTCTGTAGATTACTCATCTGACTCCTCCCTTTGGTTATAATGATTTTATAGCTTATTGGATGCTCTGCATTATGAAATCGTAAGTTAAAAACAGCTGTACATCTTCATCTGTTCATTTATTCATGGACCAGATATTCATTGGCCCATCAAGTGCAAAGCAGAGTGCTAAGCACTATGACCCTAGGACATGGACCCTGACCATGGGGGATGTGCAATACAGGAAGGGATAAAGACATACAGCTTTTTCTACACAAAACACATTGTTAATAGATTTAAATCAAAGTGCAAGAAATGTGCTGTGGTTCCACAGAAGAATATTTAGTTTGCCAGGGGAGAATCAGGGAAGGCTTCCCAGAAGAGGCAACGTCAGAATTGGGTCTTAGAGAATGTGCCAAACTTGGTATGTGCGAGTAAGAAACGGGAGAAGCTTTCCAACCTCAAGGTATTGCTTATGCAGAGACACCAAGTAGAAAGATGTGGTCTATTCCTGGTATTAGGTTGGTGAATAGACTGGCGTGTCTAATCACAGAGGGAATGGAGCCCTGTAGTAGGATACAGTCCTCTGAATATAAATTGGGATCTGAACATGAGGGACTTTTAATGTCTTGCTAAGAAGTATGAACCTTAGTCCTAGGTCGTAGGAAACCACCAATGACTTCTAAGGGGGGTTTTCAACCAGAAATTAACAAATGTGGTAATTTTGGCAGGTCATTTGTAGAAGGAGAGAAGGAAGTGTCAATCTTCGGTTAAAAGTCGCCATTATAATTATTTGTATGTTAGAGTCCATTATCCACATTGTTCTTGTTCTCAATTACCATGGACAAAAAAAAAAAAAAAAAGTTAACTTGTGAATGTGAGGCTGAGATGAAGTACAGATCCTGACTGATGCCTGGTTAGATGTTCCCTGGGGACGCCGTGCTCATTAGTCCCGAGGTGTTAGTTCTTCAGTTTCTTTTATAAGCGTTTTGTTATTTTGTCATTGGATAATAATGGATGTGTCAGAGTAAATATATCTCAACTGCCTAAGAAATGATTACCTGCCGGAGAATATAGTGACATAATTTTTGAGATGATATACACCTTTCTTGTGAAGCCGAAGCTTGTTAGGAAGTTCTGGTCTTTGACTACATTTTTTCTTCCCCTGAGGTAAAGAATGGAACACATTCTGTTAACTCTTAATTTGCTCTTCCAGGCAAGACTTTGCACAGTCTTTTGTCACATTAAGTATACAGCTCAGGGACAGTCCCTTTGTTCTAGAGCATGGTTACAGATGGTCAATCTGTTTTCACTGTAGAAGCAGCAGAGGGAAAAGGAAGAAGAGATTAAATCTGAAAATGATCGATTTCTACCTCTAGCCTCATCATTTGAAATTAGAAGGGATATGTCTCCTCACTCTGTACTGTGTAGAACGTTTGGATTTATTTATTGATTCATTTGATTGGTTTATAGAGAGGAAAACCTTTGCCATCTACCATATGCTAGGTGGTGGAAGACAAGGTGAGGAGGGATCGTCAGGTTCAATCCAAGGGACATGTAATTGGATCTTAAAGTCAAACTTGGGCTGTGCATTGCAGCCCTCAGCTCATCAATAAGCATTTTTCCCATCTAATTCATATGAAGTTTAGTACTAGGTGCTGTGGAGGATACAGACATCAAACAAAGCATATACAATTCAATGAAAAAAAGTGCAGTAAATGTTCATTAATCATATACGTAGAAACATAACGTGGTATTTAGGAGCATGGAAGAGGGGAGCTGTCTATGGACTTGACTGATCAGGGAATGCCTGTGAAGGACGTGGTAGAACGTGGCCAGGTTGACATGATATCTACCCGTTCACTCCCGTGCCTTCACCTTAAACCATTTCAATCCATTTAAACTATGGTTTGAACAGTGATCTGAGCTTGTTAAAAAAACATCAGAAATATTTTTATTTGTACTGAGATATACTCTGATTAGTCATTTCTTAACTTAAAAAAATTTTTGAGAAGGGGAGGTAATTAGGTTTATTTAAAGTTTTCTTAACTTTTTTTTTCGGAAGTGGGGAGGTAGTTAGATTTATTTATTTATTTTTAATGGAGGTACTGGGGATAGAACCCAGGACCTCGTGCATGCAAAGCATGTGCTCTACCACTGAGCTATTCACTTCCCCCCAATTAGTTATTACGTGAAGGCAATTTCCCATAAAGTCTTTTAGAGATTAAAAAAAAATTAGTTATGGGAGAGCATAGCCCATTAATTATTTCATGTACCTGAAGACCTCTGGGGAATGCCATGGCTTCACAACACTACCCCAGACTGTTAAATTTTGCATTTGATTCTTTGCATTTGCCAAAGAAGAGTTAAATTGGATGACTCCCTGTTGACTGTGCATCTAAAGCAGCTACTGTGCGTTGCTTATTTCCCTAAAGAGGAAGAATTCTATAACATACTGCTTTTAGTCAAATTATGCCTCTTTCTCCCCAAAGATTCTCATATGCAGATAGATTAGATAAACTGTAGGAGTTCATAGTGACAGACCTCTGGGGATAGAGAAGTATTCCTATATTGCTTTAAAGATGATTCTTAATTAGGGAATATTTCAAACATGCAGAAAAGCATAGAAAATAATCTAATAAAGTCCATGCACCCTTTACCTAGATTTAACAGATGTTAACATTTTACCATACTTTTTTCTTCAGCTATTGCTTTCCTTTTAATGAAAATAATTATCAATACAACTGATCCTTCCCCCTGCATCCCTTCCTCCTTCCTGTCTCCAGAAGTAATTGCTATTCTGAAATTGAACTGTATCCTTTCCATGAATACTTCTATTTTTAACATCTACATAGATATTGAGAAACAAACATGCTGTGATTTAAGTGGTGTATGATTTTGCATAAGTCACAAAAGTGTATGTCACCTTGCTTTTGCAGTCAGCCATCATGTTTTTGAGACTATCATGATGTGTCTAAATCTAGTATACTCCCTTGAATTGCTGTATAGTATTTCATTGTCTGAGTCAGTCATGGTTTATTTAGGCTCTTTCCATTTGTTTTCTTATCACCAAGGTTCCTTTGGCACATGTGCACGCTTCTTTGGGGAGAATGCCTCAAAGTGGAGTTGTTACATCATGATTCAGTGTTTGCTGCTGAAGGTCAACAGGTTTGTGATAACTCCAAGATAGGAGATTGGCAGAGAGGGTATAGCTCAAGTGGTAGAGTGCATGCTTAGCATGCACAAGGTCCTGGGTTCAATCTCCAGTACCTCCATTGAAAAACCAAATAAATAAATAAACCTACTTCCCCCTGAAAAAAAAAAAAAAAAAAAAAAAAGAAAAGAAAAAGAAATGCAGGATAGGAGATCATTTCTGGCTCCTAGAACAGCCCAGAGTAGGTGCTTCTGTCAGTGGATGTTCTCCTCTGTGAAGGAACTCAGGGACTCAACCTCCTCCCAACTGTGTAGCCAGAACCCTCTGGGCTCTGAACGGATGCAGGCAGCTGGGGGAAGTGGGAAAACATGGGGAAGGCACATTCACTCCCTTCTGAAAGCTCTAGGTTGGAATTGGCACAAACCATTTCCACTCTTCCGAGAGGGCTAACTGACTTGTTCTTTAAGCACACTCTATGGGCAGTTACCCTTACAATGGAAGTCACTCATAGTAGTGGTTATCTTTAGCCCTTTACCCTGGAAAACTTGCAGGTCAGCCTCCACCCTCTGGCCTGGATTACTACGGATAATAAAATTGCCTTAGATTTCCTCCTCGTGGACCAAGGTGGAGTGTGTGCACTCACTAATACATTGTGCTATCCCTGAACGAATACCTTGGACCAAAAGGACGGTCATAGCAAAACATAAGGAGTAATCAACCTTGCTTCCTAAGGGAGATCCTGATGGTTTGTGAGGTTTGTTCAGTTGGTTAGTCTTGGGCCTGGAGGTGAGGAGGCATGGCTGAGGGCAACACTGCAGGTTGGCCTCATCCTACTGCTTACAGTCCTGTTGATAATAGCCTTCATACGATGCTGTAGGAGGCAAACTGACAGATTTGATCCCAGTCTCCATTGGTTAGATTGATCAGAGTGACTGACTGAGTGATGTACTTGGAAAAATTTGCCAAAAGCCAAAATAATGTAGAAAGGATGATGTTGGAATTAACTCTATGAGTCTTTGACATTTCTGCACAACCTGTAAGCAGAGGTACTGACAGCCTTTGTTCTGACTTATCTTGACTATAGTTTCCTGAACATCACAACTATCTCCCTGGAGCAAAGGGGAGTCGTGCCTATTGTCCATTATAAAAGAATTCGATTCCCTAAGCTCAGGGTTTCTCTCCTGCACATGCAGCTGCCATCTTGTCTTCTTCAAATCTCCCCACTGGACCCAGGGCTCGGGGAACTGGCGCAAGGAAATGCTGATACTCTGGATGCTGTTACTGCTGTGAGTAATGAAGACCTTTGTCTCTGAACCAGGAGTCTCGTGTCTTCTGCCAGCATCCATGACACAGGGACAGGCTAACCTGTGAGCTCGCAAGTAGGGTAAAAATCTCAGCTTCTTCAAAGTCCTTGCTAATGAGAAGATAAACACAACACAACTTGCGTGATCTTGGCCAATGCACCTGTTCACTGTGGGTCTGTTATTCCATATATTTTATAAGAAATAGGATGGGAGTTAGAGCAGACTTCTGGTAAGACTCTTCAGAGTCTCAGGAGCTACGATTTGATGGGGCAACGTCTTCCTGCCTTGCTCAGCCACTGGAACAGGTATTCAGGAGATACTTGTTTAGGCTGTAACTCCTTTGGCTACTTCTTGGCATTTCACATTTTACTCTCCTCTGTCTCAATGCCTCATGCCTTCATTTCTAAGGCAGGAAGTAAATGGTAACTTCCATAGAGGAAGTTTGAGAAACCATCATTTTGGAAAGGACAATTACATCGTGTAATCTGTAGTTGAAGATACAGAGGGGGTTTTCAATCTCTAAGTTGATTAGTGATTTAAGGAAAACCTGTCTTTGCTGTGGGCTTCAGTACCCAGCAAGGCAAGGCAGATCTGCCCACCCTGGCTTGTCGAGGGGGGAGTGTCAGGGCAGCAGGAATCTGCATTTTATGCCTCAGCAAAGAAACAGAGAGACCAGGAAGCTAAGCAAAGGGCACTCATTCAAGAGACTTAACTTTAGGTGCCTTGATTTGTTTCAAATATCAAATCTGTGATTTTTTTTTTTTTTTTTTTGTGGTCATGAAGGTGTTGCACTGGTGAACTTGGTTGCTAACAGTACTTTTCCATAAGGCCTAACTGGAGGGTCAAGGGCAGTGAGAGTCCCAGATGGGAACAGTGGTCAGGAGCCCTGCGGGTTTTGCAGGAGCACAGAGCTGTGATTGAGACACTTGCTCTTTGCACCTCAGACTGTACTTGAACTTAGATGCTCTCACTTGTGTACATGACAAGAGGTGAGGGGTCAGTGATGGAGAGGGCTTGATTGACAGGGTCTACAGGGGAGACAGAAACAGACTGCAAGAGGGAGCTGCTGCCCGGACAGGGGCAGCCCCAGTGCTGCTGACTCACTTCCCTTATCTCTGTGCTCAAGCCCTAGACCTCAAGGTCCGTGAATCCACACACTGTCTCATTGACTGCTCCTTTTCTAAATCACAGAGGAGCACTGGGTGCAAGGGACTTTTTCTGTCTCAAAGGCCAGTGCTAGGAAGAGCCCCCCCCCAGTCCCTCTTGTCCTTGTCCCGCAGTCCTCCACGCCAGAGCTCTTCGTGCATGTTTTCCAACCCAAGATGCTGCACAATTTTCATCAACGCTCTGATGCTCTTATCTAATCTCCAGGTGCTGCTGCTACCTTTCACATAGCATTCTTTTCCCCTGCGAGGTGCATTTTCTTCTGCATTTTTTCCAGCCGTCAATTCTCTAACTTAAAAAAAAAAAAAAGGAAGATCAGTTATCAAGGGAAACTGCTTTTTTGTTATTAAGACCCTGAACCACAAGGGTGTCTGATTAAATTAACCACAAGTTTCAGAGCACAAGCAGTACCCTGCTTAATCTTCAATTTTCTTATTCATACAGGAGTGATAGAAACAATTTTCTCCCTTCCTATTACATCGGGCTCCCCTGGCACAGGAGACACTTCCTCTTGCTGGCTCGGAAAAGGCGTGAGTCTCATAAACGGTAGTCAGGAGATCAGGGTAGTATATCTTTGAGGACATTTGTTACCTATAAAATAAGATATGAGAGGGAGGAGGAATATATTCTGGGTAGAAGCAAATATTTTATCTTTCCACCATCACATTTTCTTAGAGATACAATGTATCCAAGTATTCAGTACAGGAAAAGGGAGCATTCTATCTGCTTTTTCCCCCTCTTCTCTCCTCCCTTGGCTGTGTTTTACCTCACCTGTCTTATTTTTTTTATTTTAGTTCTGAGCCTCACTCTGTCCTTCCCTCTGATCCCCTTCTCTCTGAATTTATTCATCACGTAATCCATCGTGACCACGTGAGCAGTGCCGCTTCTCCGACTGCCTATAAAGTAAACCTCTTTGAGAAATCTCAGCATGGTGACGGGTTGCATAAAGTAGATTCTGCCTGTCTGGAAGACTCTGGAAATGGTTGTATTCCACTTATTACCTTTTTCTGAAATGAAAATATCAAGATAGTTTATCTTGGAAATGCTCCTCTCCAGACTGTGAAGTTGAAAACTTAATAGTACTGTGAATTCAGTTTAAAATGACAGTCTACTTACTCAAGATACTCTCTCTCCAATCCTATACCTTGGAAATATACTCAATAATACTATATATTTTAGTATTGTTTGTATTACACTAATTTATTGAGGCCAAACTTGTAGTTGAGGGGCAGGAAGGTAGCGATGGGGGCAGAGGGAGAAAGAGAGAAAGAGAGAGAGAGAGAGATTACTTTTTAATGGGGTTACAATGTAAAAGTCTGCCAAAAGATAGAGGCGTTTCAGAGATGAGATTTGCTCTTTCGTTTCTGTCTTTATCTTGCTTGCGTGCACACTGCCCCAGTGAAGAAGCCATCTATCACTTTGATGATGCCACTTTGTATCCTCTCACGCTAAAGCTTAAAGGTAGATTTAAGGCTGCTCACTTCTTTCTTCCCTCTCAGAGGCGTGGTCAGAAGGGCAAGCAAAAGTCGAGTCTATTTCTTACAGCTGTTCCTTGCGGACACCAGCGATTCTCATCTGGGCCCGATTCCCTCTGACTCTCGAAGGGTCTTTGGTGGTGTCTGGTGACGTTTTTGGTTGTCACAGTGTGTGCGGGGGCTGTTACTGGCACCTCGCTGGTGGAGAATGGAGAGGTTACTTAACAGCTTACAGTGTACGGTATGGTTCCCACAGTAAAGAATCATCTGGGTCCCAAGGTCATTGGTGCTGAGGTCAAGAGGGCCTGATTTACACTAACCAGACTCAGAAGCCACTGATGAAGGTGGGTGATGTCGAAGAGAAGACAGGAGGGAAATAAAAATAAATTGGGGAATTACCTCAGGCCCCATATCCCTCTTCATGTACGTCATCTCTTTCACTGACTCCTCCTAAAACTGCCAGTAAATAAGTATAATTGTTCTTGCTTTTATTTTTTTCTTCTGTCAAAGGAGGACTCTAAGATCTACAGAAGTTATATGATATGCATTAAGTCACTCGACTCCCCAAATATGGTTCTAAAGCCCATGATTTTCCTCTTTCCCCTCATTAGGAGCAGGGAGGTAATTACAATAGTTCCCCCTTATCCGCAGGAACACGTCCCAAGACCCACAGTGGATGCCTGAAACTGTGGATAGTACTGAGTCCTATATATCCTGTGTTCTTCCTGTTCTAACAGGAGGGTCGTGTATGGATATGTGGATTGATTCATGATCCTGGTGGGGTAGAGCAGGAGGGCAAGAGATTTCATCACGTCACTCAGAACCACATGAAATTTCACACTTATGGATTGTTTATTTCTGGAATTTTTCATTTAATATTATTGGACTGCACTTGACCTCAGGCGATTGAAACTGGAAAGTGAAACCACAGATAAAGGGTGACTACTGTAGTTCACTGAGATCTCAGACTGGAAAGAATGGAAGCTGGACTGATAAGTTTTATTACTAGATTTATACATAGGGTGTTCATATTTATATCAAATAACCAGATGACTATGCACTTCTGGGGTGGTTTTAACTTTAAGTACTTGGAAGTCTTTTATTTCTATCCTGATGCTTTATTTGGAAAAATATGGCCATTCCTCTTTTTCTATTTTCTTAAAAATCATACTTAAGAAACTTCACTAATCACATAGACCTTGGGTTATGGTATGTGATCTATTACAGAAAGTGTCTTGACAAAGGACAGTGTGACATTGGTCATGAGCTAAAAACACAGAGATGACAGATACTCCAGACTGAGGACTTAAGCCAGGTAAAAATAAGTTCCTGAACTGAAAGTTATTGGACATAAAATGTCTTATCAAAAGAACTAGATCACCTTTTTCTCTGGCTATCTTGAAGAAGAAAATAGATTTTCACTCATTGGAACAATTTAGTACTTTATTCCATGAATGGCCTTATAGTGAATTAGTTTTCCTGTTTATGGTCACATTTTTTTTTTAATAAAAAAAAAAGAGTGGGGTAAAAAATTTTCAGTTAAAATCCAGCCTCTTTGGGAACAATTAAGCACTAAATGGAAAATGATAATGGAAAATCATTCCTTCTCAATGACCTCTGACATTCTAAAACAGAGTCCTTAGGACTAGGGACTGGGCATTTATGTTTTCTATATGAACCACAGATTTTATTTTCATAAACACAATACTTTAAATGTAGTCCTACTTCATAATTACATCTTGTTGATGATGATCACCTTGGTGGTTGCCCATCCTACCTGCTCTTGGGCCAACACGGATCCCAATTCCAATCTACATTTGTAGATTTTTTAAAAGAGTTGTTTCCCCAAAAGCTGTAAGTAGGCATGGCTGTGAATAACTTTTTAAAGCATCAAGCTATTGCTATAAGAAAATAGTACAAGTGTTTCATAATACAGATATTCAACCTCTCTGAGTCTCAGGTTCTCAACCTGGAAAAATGGAGACAACAATAAATTCCTCACTTCTTTTATAAATTTAAGGATAAAATGAGGTAATACATAAAAGTACACAATACACTGAAAAATTGTAAGGTTATTATTGGTGTATTTTTTGAAAATATTTGACTCTTTCTTATTTTTCTTATCTTAGACAACTTGAGTCTTTTGAGTTTTTCACTTTTAGTTCTGAAGAGTCATTCTAAATCTGTATGTTTTTTAAACAAAATTTCTTATCTGCTGCAGGAATCCCTCTACAACAGACTTCAAACTCTAAGTACACAGGCTTCATCAGGTCCATGGACACCTGTTGTTTAACTCACTTAATTATCAGAAAAAAATTTTAAAAAATCAATTGCCAATATTTAAAAATAAAGAGATTTCTTATCAAAATTTAACATTCTTATTTAGATTGAGAAACCAAAATACTTAACTTGTGTACCCTCAGGATAGCAATCATCTCCAACCGAATAATCTTATCTAGATCTTATAGGCAAGTGAATTTGTCACCCATATTCTACAACGGAGACTCTCAAAGTGTGGCCCAGGATGGGCTGAATTTGCATCACTTGGGAATTTGTTAGAAATGTAAATTTTAGGGCCTCATTCCAGACCTAATGAATCAGAAACTCAGGAGCTAAGGCCCAGCAGACTTACATTAAGACTTCTTGGGGATTTGAATATACCCTAGAGTTTGAGATCCACTGCTCTACAATATGCCAGTCGTGGACAAAGAATGTCACCTGCCATTTCAGTAAACAAAGGGTGTTGTGGTCATTCAAGCCATCAGCCACTGCAGCCACCCCCAAGGGTACACCCTGAGGATGGAGAAAAATAGGATACTGGCCCTAGATAGTTAAGGTGCACATCGAAGGAATAATTTCTGTAAGCCCAGACTCTTGCATCTTCCCATAGATAGAAAAGTGCTAAATTCACTAACTTGAGGTGTTTAATTTTCTTTAGTTAGCAGTAATTTTTTGATGTTCGACTACCTGCTTTTTAGTTTTTGTAAAAATTCCTATCTATCCTGGCCCCTCCCTTACCTCTTTGAGTCCATCAGAGATATCTGGGAGGCTGTACCTCGGGATTAAATTCTCAGTAAGTACACCAAGTAAAACAGAATTTTCAGCTTTTAGGTTTTCAGTCGATACAGTCTAATGATCTGATGCCTTCTTTCTGTACTGATCTGCCGTTAAGTAATTCACTTTTGCCTCTAATTGTCTTAGAGTTCTTCCTTTCACTGAGCCACATTTTATTTTCCTGTCCCTTTTACCATTGTTGTTTTTTCCTTGCCTTTCTCTTTTTGGACCCAAGATGACTGAGGAAAACAGTGTCCTTGTGGTCCTTAGCATTTTCAATAAACATCAGCAAATTGTGATGACTAGCCCTCCTGACCCCAAGCTGATAGAGCCCCTGTCATTCTCTGAAGCCATCCTTATCTTACTCCTGTCAGTCAAGCACATCCTTAAAAAACCTCAACTCTTCCTCTTACAAAACTAAGCAATGGTAAGCAACCCCAGAAGGAATGCAAATCTGTGTACTTTTATTTTGACATCTCTTCCAACATTGATTAGATAATTTCTGATCTGTTTTATTGTGTTGTACTAGAGTGTGAAAATTTCTAAAGATTACTCTCCACTGGTGTTCCCTCCTTGAGGGAAAATTCATAGTATAAGAACTAACTGTTATCATATGAAACCAATATTCCTGTGAGATTTGTAAATTAAATTTTCTTTCCAACTTTTGTTTAATATATTCAGTGTCACCTTGTAAGGCAACTGAGATAATTTTGTGTATCCTATCAATGTGTTTCTTGTTTGACATCTGTGTTTGTTTATATAGCTTTCAGAAGTGGAGAATTCTGTCGCCAATTAATGTTGATGGTTTGAGTTAGAGAGAAGAGAGTAGGCTTATAAATGAAAGTTTTTGTTTTTAAGTTGTGTTTTATTGTAGCTGAGTGTTTTCCAAATGAATTTTCGCTGACTTCACTGAACACTTCAATTGGGTAATAGAATCACAGGCTTTCAGAGACGTGGGGCACGAATATAATATTTATTTATAGGAATTCCTCTGTCATTGAATAGGGAGACAACTGAAATACATTAAGGAAATATCTTTAAGTAATTGACCAGGTATCTATTTCCCTGTGAAGGAGAAATCTTGAGCTAAAGCAGCTGCTCAAATAACTTTAACAAGAACATTGTTAAGGATATTGCTTATCAAAACAGGAATTTCTGATTTCTGATCTTCCAGATTGGCTGAAGAATCTCCTAGGGACCTTATTAAAAACATTAATTCGGGGAGAGGGTAATAGTTCAGCAGTAGGGCACATGCTTAGCACGCATGAGGTCCTCAGTTCAATCCCCAGTATCTCCTCTAAAAACAAAACAAACTACTAATTCAGTAACTTTGTGGTGGGGACTAGGAAGATGTATTTTACAAATCTTCCCAGCTGATTATTAATATGTAGCTGGGTTTGAGACCCGCCATTTTACTCTGGCTTTATTTAGCATCCTTCCCATTATTTTTTCATGCTGGTATCTCTCTTTTCACTTAATTTATATTGTATGGTATTTTAAAGTATTTTTGAAGTCATAATAAATCTCTTTTAGTAGAAGGCATAGTGAAAAAATACAGTAACTATAGCAAAAAGCTGTCACGCAGGTCATTAATGAAGTTATTTTAGGAAGTGTTACTTAGTAATCCTGAATTAATCTGCTAAACTTAGTACTCTGTTTGCTATATGCGGTGCTTCTGTGATGGTGAACCAAGTTAGGGAGAGGAACCAGGTCATATTGTATCTGGAATTACAGATTCTCTCTCCCACTTTAAGGATTTTACAGTGCACATTACAGCTTAAAAACTGAAAAGACCTGCAATAAAGACATTTAAAAAGTCTTTAACCCAGCACTTTGTAAACTTCTGCAAAATCGAGCCTTCCCTCCCTCCCCCAGAACACATGTTAACATTTCCAGAATGGTATTTTATTTGGGAACTAGTGTATTAATTGCTATGTTTGCAAGCAGTGACTGTCGATATGGATGAAACAAGGAAAGCTGTCGTGATGGGTGAGTGGGAATGATCAGACACTGCTGGTAGAAATACACGGAGCTAAGTGGGGAAACTTTAGGAAAAGTGTGCTTGTTATTTGGCACTTGTGAAGAAATAGATATAATGAGGAGAAGAAAAAGTCTGTAGAATATTTGTATACTTGCAGTTGCAGAGGAGGATGCATTAGAAACACACATTTGAAGTACATCCAGGCAAAGCTGAGATCCTAACTGACCTGAACTATGGTTCCATCTTTTGGGTGTTTGTGGCACTATATTAAGATGTCCTACAAATAAAGTAAGTATTTGTTTGAAGTGGAGCAACATCCAGTGATGGAAAGAGTGGGAAATGGGGTCCGGGGAGAGCTTGGGTGAGTTTATATGTCAGATAGAGGTAAAGTCGTGAAGGGAAGAATTTGTGTCTATATGAAAGAATAAGCTTGCCTTGAGGGCATGGGATCCCCCTAGTTTTTGCAGACAAGTTGATAACCTTCATCAGAGCATCAATCAACTAAATGTTTTGTGTATCCACTATGTTACTTTTCCCATCTATATTGCCAGGGGCAATGGGGAGAAATAGTTTTATTCTAGGGAGCTTTTGCTCCATTGAAGGAAAAGCTTTATGTGACAGTCTATTAATTGGTCACTTAGTCACTGCAACTCACAGTCTACTTTAAATCGTGTTAGACATTACCCTTGTCAGAGGAGGGGTTATAGCTCAGTGATAGAGCACCTGCTTATCATACATGAGGTCATGGGTTCAATCCACAATACCTCTATTAAAAAAAAATTAAAACAAGACATTACCCTTGTCTTTAAATGAATAAAAATTAAAAAGGAGTGATGAGAAACCTTCTCAATACAATTCAGTTTGAAAACACCTAATATGTGAAGGTATATCCCAAATTACCCGTGCAAGTAAACCTTGAGTCCAGCATCTAAGTTATTTAGAATGGACCTAATGAGAGATGGGCATGAGCTTAGAAGGCCCAACACAGTCTGTCCACCAGGAAACTGTTCACGGGAGGGACTCAATAGTTATTGTAAGAAGATGCTATATTCTTGTCATGTCAATAAGAGCAAGACCAATCAATGCAAATTCTGAGGTCCAAAGAAGTGAGCGGGCTGAAATAATACTAATAATCATTTGCAAGGCAAGTTATGCTAGTAACATCTCAAGAAAGTAGGTTCCATGATTTCTATTTCATCATTAAATTGATCACCTAAATGTGTTCTCCTTTCTGAGTGGCCATGTTTATTAACTGGGAATCTTCTCTGTTAATGTTTCATTTCCAGTTGAGAAAATCTATCTCTTTTGATATCTCTTTATCAATGTATCTCATTGTTAAATTAATTTAAATTTCTGGAAAATCATCCAGGTTGTATTTTTTTTTTTATGTGAACATCTGCTTTTGCTTCTATTGGGCATGGAATTCTTTATAACAAAGAGTTTTAGTTTTGTATTTTCATTTATTAATTTATTCAGCATAAAGTTTTCAGGATATGTGATGGGAAACTTATACCACAAGAAATAACTATTTTTCTTCTTTTCTCATTTCCTTATCTTCTACTTTATATTTCAAATGTTGCCAATGATACTTTACACTATTTTGGTGTTTATCTCTCATGATTTGGGAAGAGTGGAGATTTAACATAATATTTAGGTGGATCAAAGAAAATGTTTCTGATTTCTTTCTTCTTTTTGGTGAGAACATTTAAGTTCTACTGTCTTAGCGAATTTCAATTGTACCAAACTGTCATCAGCTATAGTCACCATGTTATACATTAGATACTCGGAATTATTAGTCTTATACATGGAAGTGTGGACCCTTTTGCCACCTCTTCCTATTTCCCCCACCTCCAGGCCCTGGAAACCACTTTTCTAGTCTTTGTTTCTATGAGTTAGCCCTTTTCCCCATTAGATTCCACAGCAAGTAAGATCATATGGTATTTGTCTTTCTCTGTCTGGCTTAATTCACTTGGCAAAATTTCCTTTTGTCGTTGCAGCAAATGACAGGATTTCCTTCTTCTTTTTTTTTTTTAAGGCTGCATAATGTTTCATTATACTTTATCCATTTACATTTTCTTTACCTATTTTCTTTATCCATTCATCCATTGAAAGACATTTACATTGTTTTCACACTTTGGCTATTGTGAATAATGCAGTTATGAACTTGGGAGTACAGATCTCCCTTTGAGATATGATTTGATTTCTTTTGAATGTATACACAGATGTGAGATTGATAGATTATAGGACAGTTTTACTTTTAGTTTCTTGAGGAACCTCCATACTGTTTTCCAAAGTGGGTGTGCCAGTTTACATTCCTGTCAACAGTGTACAGGGGTTCCCATTTTTGAAGAGTAACTTAACTTTGCCTTCATGGTGTAGCTCAAAGATGGTGCTGCCTAACACCGCCTGTTCAAACTGACTCTCACCTGGAGTGAAATTTGCACAATTAGAATTAGTGGCATCTATTGATGGACTCATTGGAGTAACCATACATCTGATTTAGAGCTGAAAGTGCCAAAAACTATTGGCTATCTCATAATACAGGGAAAAACTTTCCATGTCAAAATGGGAAAATTTTGAATCTTAGTATTACAGATCCAGTTATCACATTAGAAAAGAGATCCAATTACCATTCCATTCAACTTTTTTATAACAAAGGTAATGAAATAGAGGCCCAGAGAACGTTAAGTGTGCTGTGCAAAGCTGTACTCATTGGAATAACTTAGCTTTTAAAATCTATTGATCGAATATGTTTTAATATTTTTCTGTTTTGCAAAGTATTTTGCTGAAGCACATTGTTTCAGCCTGTAGAGTATTCCATTATATGGATGTGCCCTAATTAAACTGAATATCTATTTGGTGCATTAATTTATATTCTTATATTCACTTCTATAAATCCTGCGATAAGTATCCTTACACATAAATCTTTGTGCACATATTTATCACTCCTTAGGATCAGTTTCAAGAAAAGGGATTTCTGGATCAAGGGATGTACACATTATTGAACGGCGTAATCTCAGTTGCCAAAGGGTCCCCTAGAGAGGTCTTACCAGTTTCCAATCCTCAGTCACGGATGAAACCGCCTATTTCCTGCACCCTCATCCACAATGGATATTTTCATTAACAAATACAGTGGAAATGGAGTCTTGTCTTAACTGACATTACTTTGTTCATTAGCAAGGCTGAGCTTTTTTTCCCCTAATTTTATTGGCAATTGTATTTTCTTTATGCATTTTTAACATCCTTTCCCTACTTTTTTATTGGAGTTTATATTTTACTGTTTTGTAGACATTTTAAGACAATGAAATAGAGCCCACAAAACAATCCCTTAATACACGGTAGGTGTTGTTATTATTACTGATATTGTCCCTGTTTTCTTGTGGTCCTTGGTATTATTGTGTCTGCTGCTAGATGTCTTAGACTTAGGAAAAGATTATAAAGGGAATGCTGCCTGGGGTCAAATAGCCCGTGCTAGGAAAAATGCCTCTATTTCACTGGGAAAAATTCACCAAAACATATCCCAGTTATGCTGTTGATTTTACAGTCTTTCATCTGCATCCTTCCACCAGGCTCTTTTCTCCCTGGAATAAAGTCAAATGTGATTTATGCCTCAGGCACATATATAACGGCATGCAAACCACTCCTCGTCTTTAGTTTCTTCTCAAACTAGGCACTGAGGCTGTTTCTTTTCTTGGAAATGATGGCAATTGACCTCAGAGAATACATAAATTGCAAAGTGCCTCCTTTTTCAATCTAGCATTTTACGTGATTCCTTGCTTTCCCTCTAGAAAGTACAAAATGACACTTCCTAAAATGGAATCTGTGTAGCAGATTTTTTATCTTTTTAAATATTTAGCAGTACACAGTGTTTACTTTTTATGTTTCATGCCTGAATATTGTGTTTTATAGAAGACTATCATAGGGTTTCCTTTTTCATTTTTATAGTAGGCCTTTTATGGTGGGCTTGTGTTTACTCATCTGCCCGCTGCTGCGTTTGAACTCTTCCCCTGCAGCCGAAGCAGCATTTCTGATTGGTCATCACCTCATGGAGCCTTCAGTGAGGAGGGCTGGGAGGTGACTGGGGGATGTTTGGAATAATCCGTTGTGAGTGGCAATTGAAAGAAATATATATCTGGTTCTTTTGCTTGGTTGTTGTAGAACTTTTTGCCTCCACAAGTGAGTTAATATACATAACTTGATGAACACAGTTCCTGACACATACTAGATACTCCCCAAAATATTAGTTGTATTCTCTGTGAATCAGAGTTCTCTAGAAAAATAGAACCAAGTGGATACCCCCCTCCCCGCCCCACTCCACACACACACATAAATGTAAAGAGACGTATTTTAAAGAACTGGGAACTGGCTTAGGATTGTTGGGGCTAGCAAGTTTGGGACAGGTCACCAGGCTAGAAACTCAAGTCAGTTGATGTTACACTCCTGAGTCCAAAATCTGTAGGGCAGGCATTAGATGGAAACTCAGACAGGATTTCTGGGTTACAGTCTTGAGGCAGAATTCCTTCTCCACCAGGACACCTAGTTTTTGTCCATAAGGTCTTCAGCTAATTAGATGAGGCTCAACCATATCATTCAAGGTAATCCCTTTTTACTGACAGTCAACTGATTTGGGATGTTAATCACATCTACCAAATAACTTACAGTAACATCTAGACTAGTGTTTGACCAAATAGGTGAGCACCACAGCCTTGCCAAGTTGACACGTGAAATTAACCATCATACCTTCCTTTCATGTTCCTCCTTTCCTGCATGCAAAAGAGAACAGGGCTCCTTTAGGAACCCAGGGATCTGTTCCCACCCATCTCAGTTTTGGGAGCTCACTAAATCCATTTAATAAACATAGACAGCAAGAAGTTTTGGGAACAGAATAGGGTGCCTTTTTGAGTAAGAGAAAGAAAAGGAGGTTTTATGTTGCTTGGGTGAAGTAGGGGCAGCAGAAGAAGTAAGAGCATCCCAAAGATGATGCCATAACCTTTGGCCTCACGCTAGGTGTCTATGTGAGTTTATAGTAGTAATGGAAATGGTGAGTGGGAGGGAGAGCAGAAAAAGGCTGGGCTGTCTCAATGCACAGTGTTTGAGGACTTTCCTGCTACAAATTGGCCCAAGAAAGGCCTGTATTTTTCTTCAGTATAGTCATATGGGCAGGGCCCAAGGTTCTCTCTGAGACCAGACTGAGGGTGGGCATTGGAGACACAGTTGCTACGTGGAAGAGAGTGAAATTTATTCTCCAGGTGCGGAAGGAGAATGGGCTTGAATGAAACAAAAGAGTTGGTGGGGAAGTTACTTAACCTTTCAATTGCACTTAGTATTTAGACATGTAGGAGGGTAATAATATCAACCCCCAACCTACTTAATAGGGCAAATGAGTTAAAACTGTGATATGGTTTTAAATTTATGTCAGTCAGCAAATTCAAAGCAAAGCTCTATAATTAGAAACTCATGATTACCCGTAGAATATCCTTGTGGGCAAAATTAATGCATATTGAACATTTTTAGCAGTTATTTTCATCCCAGATATAGCCTGGTTCAAATGAGTTGATTTATCTATTCTGAGTAAGATGGGTTACTTACATATAAGGTAAACTTCCTTTACTGATGGAATTTTCTGCTACTTTAGAAACTTGGTAATGATCTTCCTAAGGTCATAGTCAACAAATCAAATCAGAAAAGTTGGGAGTGACTTGGGGACAAGGTCTTATAGGTACAACTTATTAAGGGAGATTGCAAAAAACACTCTTCTGGGGACTGACTTGGCCATGGGCTTTATTATATACTTTTAAAAGCCTGTTTCTTTACTATCAACTTTTTTTTTTTTAAAAATGTGAACAGGTTAATGTTTAAATTAGATAAATACAAACCAATCCAATAGCTGATTTCCTAGAAGGATTCTCTTAGGTTTTGCATTTGGGTGGGAAATGTATTTGCTAATACGCTTGTTTCATTGTCTTTTGAAATACTTCTGTTCATGCCTATTTATTTTGAGTAACACAGAACAAATGTACAGTAATCCCCTTCTTTCAACTGAGGCATCTCCCTTTTCAGGCCAGAAATCCAGAGACTCCCCTGCTGATTTCCTCTGTTGCTGTTTACAAACACTGGTATAAATGACTTAAATGCTTCCTGGATTATTTACATATGAGGCAGTGATACAGTGGTGCAGTAAAAAAGGCAATAAATTTTGGAAGCTGGAAAGTCAGCTACATAAGTCATCTGTGGAAGATGGAGAAGGACATCTTTGCATTGTTAGGCTGGTATTTGTTTAATGTGATTTTCAGAAAAAGTTATCAGAAGAGCTTCCCCTGTAAGCAACCATATGACCTCCAGGAGGCAGTTAAGAGAAATGTAATGGCGCTATTTGATATAGTGTAGGTTATATTTTTGGCAGTGATTCAATTTTTTTCCAGTCTTTATTCACTAAGGAGTAAAATTATGGCCTCATAAAACAAGAGAAATGTCCAGTTATTTCTCGAGTCGGACCCTGTTAACTTTACAGCTGTCACCAGTTCCTTCCACAACATTAAAATCTCTCAGCCTTGTGGCAGGGAGGATGTTACATACCCAGATTTAGTGATCCAAGGACAATTATTTTGAAAACATACATTTCCTTGAAAGACCCAATTTTGAAAGAATGAATTCTTTGAATGATGTTCCAATGAATCACTGGATTCATAATGGCATTTTTCTCTGAAAACCTTTTGCCTACGTAAAAACTATCAGCCAGGATATAAAAAAGTGAGTCTTATTGTTAAGGAAAATTTATTACTGAGAATGGGAGTTTGATTATTGAAATGCATCACAATGCTTCACCATAAAATCATTTAATTAAGTTTCCTTTGTTTGGAAAAGCTGTATAATTGTCCTCAGTTTCTGTCTGAATAGTTCCCCTTGTGTAGAATATCTCTTTAGGACTTCCTGAGAGTCATAGTCCCATTTCTGCTTGGTGGGCAAATAAAAATGCTGTTCTTGGCCATGTTGTCTGGGTGAGAATGAATTGAATCCATTTGAGGAGATGTGATAGTTCCCACAGAAGAGGAGCCTTCTTCCTTGGTTATATATTATCAAGAAGTGGCCAGGGACCAAGATCAAATTTAATCAAGGGTGATGTTCGTCTCCCATACACATCATCTATTCCCTTTGGCTCTTAGACTAAGCCTTTAATAACCAAACATTTGCATTTATTTCTAATTATTCCTTAGCTGGGATGCTTACATTCTACCAAGTTAGGTCTGTATGTGTACAGCCATATCTGGGCTATTCTTGGCCAAGTTGTATCAGTTAGAATTTGGTTAGAAGACAAGTCATAGTGCATCAGCTAGTTCGCTCCAAGAGTAGTTCCCAGGATCAAGTCTTTAGTGATTCTGAGAAGCATAAATGAAGTGGTAAAGAGAATAAGACAGGGAAGACAGAAAAGCCAATAAAGGATATGTTAAAGAGTGGGTTACCTCTTTGGACAGCTAGAACTCAAGTCCCCTAGAGACCTTCAAGAAACCAAAAGGAACAGTCTCTAAATTTTCCCCTGGAAGGAGACACTAATGTTCCTTATTAGTGGGGTGCTAACGGCCTCACAAGTACTGAATTGTACCTATGGCCAGCTGAGCAGGTTTCCATGGGGCCAGAGAAAGACCGTAGAAAGAGAAACAGAGACACAGGGTTTTAGGTGGGAAACTATCTACCAAGGCTGTAGGTGAACTCAGAGAATTCACTTGAGAATATGGGGGAGGGGCACCAAAGGTACTGGCTACAGTGAGCTAGAAAATAACATTGTTTTGAAAGAGCTGAGGTCTACTTCTTTCACATAAAAGAAGTCCAGAAGCAGACAGTCCAGGACTTATTTCAGACTCTTCACAATCCTCAGATATCCAGGTTCTTCTCAGTTCACTGTTTTGCCATCTCTAAGGTGGGATCATCTTCAAAAATCCAAAATGACTGCTAAATCTTCAGTAATCGTCTCCATATCCCAGGTGGTAGAATTTAAGAAGGGACAAAGAAGGCCTGTCTTTCTCTTTTAAGGAGATAGTCTGAAAATAAAACAAAATATTTCCATCTAAATCTCATCAGCCAGAACTCAGTTACATGGCCATATTCTGCTACAACACATTGAGAGACTAAAACACTGATACAGGTGACCATATGTCTAACAAAAAAACAGTGGTTCTATTACTATGAATGACAGGAAAAATTGAAGTCCTGGCAACTCATTGCCTCTGCATTGTAAAAGTTTCATCCATCAGGATCTGTAAGTGGGAGAAAAGGTAGAAAGGGTAGAATTAAGTAGAATAGAATTATATTAACTATTTAAGGACCCTGAAATTACTATGTTTTCATTTGATAGTAAAGTTGATCTTCTTCATGAAACTTTAGATATTGACCGTGTTCACAGAAGTAATCTGGATGATTTGAATGAAAGAATTAGTTTAACTGTATTTTGCCTGGTTGTTTTGATGGTGAATGCAGAGTTATATTAATAGCAATGGCCAACATTGAGTGTATTAGTCTGCTAGGGCTGCATAACAAAATAGCACAGACTGTATGGATTAAACAACAGAAATTGATTTCTCACAGTTCTGGAGGTGGAAGTCCAGGATCAAAGTACTGGCAGGTTTGCTTTTCCTGAGGCCTCTCTTCCTGGCTTGTAATTGGCCCCCTTCTTGCTATGTCTTCACATGGCCTTCTTTCTGTGCCCTACTCCCTGATGTCTCCTATTCTTCTTATAAGGACACCAGTCCTATTGGATTAGGGCCCCACCCTTGTGATCTCATTTAACCTGAATTGCCTCTTTAAAGTCTCCAAATACAGTCACATTGGAGGTTGAGGCTTCAACATATGAATTTGGGGGCGGGGCACAGTTCAGACCATAGCAATGATTATAATAAATATTTAAGGCTTCCCGTGTATTGGGCCTGGTGCTAAGTGTTTTGTATAGATTAATTTATTTAACCTACATAATAGCAGTGAATAAGAAATTATGTTCCTTATTTTATACAGAAGGAAACAGACTTATGGAAAGTGGAACATGTCCAATTTGCAAGGGAGCATGAGAGGACAGCAGGCTGGCCCCAGAGCCTGAGTTTATAAACCACTGTGAGGCGGTGCTTGTGATGCAATGCAGGAGTCAGGCAGTACCACACGTGAGAGATGCCCACGTGCTCTGCGTGCTCCAGATGTAGGAAGAGCAACTACCAGCTGTAGGCATGGTGTTGGGAGAGTTCTTCAGAGGGGCTCTGACAAAGTAGAACCTTCATCTCCCATGAACAAATGGAGCCGTTTGTTCATGGGAGATGAAGGTTCTACTTTGTCAACCTAGGAGTGGCAGGTAGGAGCTAAAATATCACTCTACTGTTGGTAGAAGCTAGAGGATGTGGCTCTAGGTCTGTTTGCCAAATGAGTTAGTGAATGGAGTTAGGTGGACTCAGCCATCCAGTCACAGCACACTGGCCCAGGGCAGCTCCCTGCTCTGATAGGATGGAGCCTCTGGAGGGGCTGTGGAAGTCTGCTCCCTCTAAGTTTGAAGCCCCCCAGAGGAAGAATGTGGAAACCAGCTGAGCAAGCCTGTGATTTCTCCTGGATTTAACACGTGGGTCCTTCTATCTCCACCATTGATGAAGAGAATAAAAAGGGCAGATATCTTGGGAAAAATCCCCCTCCCTGGAAAGCAGTGATGAGAACAAGGTGTTTCCCGGCTAACAGGATGTAATGAGCATTGTTTTGGGCTTGCCTGGGCAGCTAGGGCATCTTTATACAGGTAGCAACCTTGAGGCTGAGGCAATGGAGAAGACGGTTTTTCATTATTTGTGAAATCCTTTTTTATGGGATTAATTTTGTGTTGTTGGGAGCAATAGAAATCATTCAAATAATATTGGGAGGCAACCAGGCTTGGGATTGTGTGTCAATGAATGGCTACAGTTTGGAAATAAATGGATGCTTTGGTGATACATTTGAGACATTACATTGTGGGTAATAGAACAGACCACTATGTAAATATGTAAACCTTCCCCAGAAGAATACAGGGCATGTTTCTCTCTCTCTCTCTCTCTTAAAACAAAACAAAACAAAACAAAAACAAAACAAAACAAAACAAAAACTGCTTTCAGGAAGAAGCCAGTAGATCTAATCAAAAGAGTAGGTCTAAACAAAGGAATCAGAACCAAATAGAGAGTAGGATTTTAATCATTCTGCTGGTATGTTCAGCCTATGATGAATATCATTAACAATTGATCAATAAGCTATTTTTCCTATTTTTTCAACTAGAGCTGAGACATAAAAACAAGAAAAATAAACATTTTCTAACTCTCCAGAAGAATAGAGCCCTTTGCCAACAAGTTCAGCCACCTTCAAACATAACACATTCCAGCAGAATAGTTTTATGTGACTTTAAGGCTGTCTCCCCGCTCCACCACCCCAAATTTGAGGTCTACAAAGGCAGACCAGAGCAGAAGTTTTAGATACTGATCCAGAAAAATGAGGTAAAAAAATCTTGGTTCTCCCCAAAATCGGTTATGGAGAGCAACATCATATTTTTGGCATTGCCCTAGAGAGTGGCCAGATTGACGATTCACTTCATGGCTACAGAGTTGGCTGTGGTTTTCCCTGGAGAATATAACAGTTTTATCTCTATGCTTTTGCAAGCACAAAAGTAGAGTTTTAAATTTGTAGTGTGTCAAATTGAGTTTCTCAGATTTTTTTTTTTCCCAATGAATTCCTCTCCTCTAGCACGTTTTGCAAATAGAATGTGATGATGAGGTTTAGTCATTTTGTTATTTGATAGCGAATCCCAAATAATTCTGCTCCAAATAAATTTTGAGGGCTGTTTAGTTTTGTAACTGAAATTTTTGGTTGGGCTGTTAACATAGCTTAAATAAATTAGGTGGCTAACA
Source organism: Camelus bactrianus (assembly GCF_048773025.1). Taxonomy (NCBI): domain Eukaryota; kingdom Metazoa; phylum Chordata; class Mammalia; order Artiodactyla; family Camelidae; genus Camelus; species Camelus bactrianus. The sequence continues at coordinate 22,052,973 of NC_133552.1, forward strand.
AACTTCTCCTTTTCTCTGGATGACAAAGATGCAGTGTTAGAGATGGGGGATGGTTTAGGCAAACAGATTTTTGTTTTGTTTGCTTTGCTTTTAATGTAACGGAGGAGGAACCTACGGGGCCTTCCCAGGGCAGACCTCCCCCATATCCTCTGATTTCACTCCTCTCTGAAGTACTTGGATAGTAGTATCTGATGCACATTTCCTGAGTTGTTTTACAGATGCCAAAACCCCTACCGAATGGAAGATGTTGACTACTTGATGACAGGAGCACAGAGCCCCCAGGCCTTCTGGAGCCTAAGGACTGATAATATTAACCCCTGTGACACCACCATGTTGCCTCACCATCAGTCAGTCAGAGAATTGTGCATTAGGTGATCATGTGTCCTGCATGCCTCCCTCCCCCAACCTGGCCATTAAAAATTCTTTGCTGAAACCCTTGGTGGAGTTCAGGGTTTTAGAGAATGAGCCACCCATTCTCCTTGAATTGGCACCTTTATGATAAACACTGCACTTTTCTTCACAACAGCCTGGTGTCAGTAGATTGGCTTTACTGTGCCTGTGTAAGTGAATACACCTTTGGTTTGGTAACATTATTTCCCTTAAATTACCGTTTATACAGTAGTTTAAGGAAAATGAAATTTCTATATCTCCACCCCCCTTTTTTTTTTTTACAAAAAGGGCTATCTAGATTACCCTGATAAGTTGAAAATAGGTATTGAATTCTTAAAATGTTTACAAAAAATCATTCAAAATCAGAATGGTAGGAAAATCTCATTTTTAAAATGTTTATTATTTGAGATTATTTAATAAATGTTTACTAATTTTTCTCTTTAAAATATGTTTCCCTTAGAACTATATCATTGGAAAACTCCTCTTTTGAAATTATGGTTATTTTGTTACCCATTCATTTATATAATTTGGAGGTGTTCTATACTTTTTTTTACTAAATAAAAATAATCTCTTACTTCAACTTATGAAAGTTAAAATAGTAAATTCTTTGGCAGCAATATTACCAAAATAGTCTTTATATAACTGCTTTTCTGTTTGCTTTCAGTATGATCAGGGCTGATATCCACAAGGTTTAGTGTATTTTAAACTTTATAATTTAAATTCAGTCTTTTTCGCTCAGGACCAGTTTCTCTGTTCTTTGAATTACTGATCTTGGAAGCTCAAACCGAAAATATTGTTCCTAAAAGTAGGGCTCTTTCAACTGGAAATGTTGATTTTGTGTTATGTTATCTCTTAGCCTTTCCTAATGACTTTTAGCAAGAAGGATTTGAAAGCAAGTGAAAAGATTGAAGTGGCTTTCTCCTTGTGTGATTTGGGGTAGAGTGTCTTTCAAACACAATTCTCTTTCTTCCTCTGAATGTGAATTGTGTGCTGATCAGAGGGGTCACGCAGGTAACAGTTGACCCGGTAAAGAGTTTTCTGGAACATAGATGGCGTGTGGGTAGAAACTGCATCTCTTATTTGTGATTTACCCCTGATTTAAAATATTCCCACTTCATAGACCAAAAGAGTGGTTTGCTGTGAGCACCAGAGATTCTTGAAAACCTCAGCTAAAGCTTTTGGAAAACACATGCAGTGCCTGAAAGCGATGGTTGAAAGCAGCAATCTTCTGAAGTTCAGAATGCTGAATTTTCTTCTATATGAATAAATGCATTTCCTTTAAAATGCATGCTCAATACCTTCAAAATATACTGTTAACATATATATGTATACACATATATTATTCTAAAAATTAATTTTGAGTGAGCAAGTAGTCAAATATCTCTGATGAAGAACTTTGATTTAAAGCATTTTCATGTTTGTAGCACAGTCTGAAAATCAGGATGACTTTACCTCAGAAAGAGATTGAAAAATAGTCGAGAGCCCTTATCTTCCCCCCTTGAAAATGTTTGCGGTTAAGTTGATCTATATACTCGGAATTGATGTTTCCAGTGGTATTTCCAATCATGTGCATGTTTTCATTTTTTCTGTGCATTCTTTTGTCTTCTGTACTGACGATGGAACATAGGCTCCCAAATTGTTCATTATGTTCTTCTGCTGGGATTTGTATGACAACTAATTCTTTGTTTCTGCAAACAAAGAGACATTTGCATCTGGAGAGTGGGGACCTAGTAAAATTCCTAAGAATTATCTTTTACATATTTCATTCCATGTTTGATTGAATCAGCAGCTATTAGTCTTTGTAAGATATTCATGGTTATAAGGGTGTCACAATCCCTGGATGGAAGTTAGAAACTCAGGGGATGCTAGAGGTTTGGCCTAGAATAAAATGTATGATGTTTCAATATTAGTTTCTTGTTTAAAATGGTTCCTGGCTAGTGATTTTTCTAAAATTTCTATTAAAGTAGCTATACAGACCATTAGAATCCAAATTAAGAACTAAGATTTACAATTGCCAAAACCTTCGGGAAAATTGCACTAATGATCACACTAGTACAACTCCATTGAGAGCTATATTCAGTGACAGAATGACTGAGTGGTCAAGAACACACATAGATTTGGTTCAAAATCTGGCTCTGTCACTGTCTTGCTGTGTCACTTGGGAAGTTTACTTAACCTCTTGATGCCTTAGTGCCTTCAGCTATAAAATGGAAGTCATAATAGACTCTCCTTCATAAGTGTGTGTGAGTGAAGTTTAAATGAATTAATACGTAAATGGACAATGCCTAGAACTTGGTAATCAGCAGAAAATTGTTAGCTACTGTTATTCAATGGCACAATTATCCTATGCCTACTTGATTTGGGGTCAGATACCCTTTATCACTCTTTGTCTCCTTCTTCAGTAGAAAAGGGCCAAATCTACCAGAAGACTGAGAAGTCATTTACGTACCACATTGCCTTTCTGAAGCAGTCACTGTGTTGCCTTCTCCCAAATGTGTACAGCTCAGCAAAGCTCTTATTTGGCATAAGACAAAATGCACCTCTCCCGACAGCATTGATTTCAGTTATTTTACTACTGGCTTCTGCCCACTGGGACTCTTATGAATGTCTCTATTCCTGTTATCTCTTCATTATCCAGGCAGTTTTTACAATAATTCCATAACCAGGCTGTGGTAAGTGCCCATTTTCCCTGAGGGGAACTGAAGTTTGATACACAAAGTGAATTGGTGCCAGAAGTGGGAAAAGAACTTTGACTTGGAGTTCAGACATCTTTTCAGCATGTTGGCCTTAAAGGGATGGCAATCTTCATCCTTCCTCTTTTCCTGTTATTTTTGGTGCTTTTCAATATAATCAGGTTGAACATCTTTTGGGAGAGTTAATAATATATCCATTTTACTTAATCAATCAATCAAAACTATTTTTTCACTTTTGTGTAGGAATGCAATTTGTGTGTGTGTGTGTGTGTGTGTGTGTGTGTGTGTGTGTGTGTAATATAAGGGATATAAGTTATAAAGAGAGAGAAAACTCATTAAATACACATTCTGCTCTGTATTTTGACTGTCTTGAGCTTGACTTGTATCTACTCGTTGTATCTACTTCACTTGTGCTCTTACTTGTATCTCCTTGACATTAATATGCATCTATGTTTATTCCCTTGACATAAAATACATGCTGTCAGTAAGGTGCAGCTTAGTAACGAGGTTAAAATTAAGATGGAGATGATTATGCATTCTTAGATTTTTCTCATATAGATAAATTTTATTTTTGCCATCTATTTCTCAATTGACCCATCCTATTTCTTAAATCTCCAGATACCTTTCCAATAGAACAAAGTTTTTATTTGCTTTCTGAACCATCCAGCCAGTAGAATAAAGTTTATTCTGGATGATAGATTTGTTTATCCTCCCATGAATATGACCAGAGCTTTTTTCTCTAAAAGACCTATATTGCAATGAATTTGTAGCCAGTTAGACATCAATACAGACTAAAAATCAGATTAGTTAGCTGTGCTCGGTTATTAGTTGTCAACTCAGCACTATCTCTGTTCCTCTTTTGTGCTCTACTCTCCATGGCCAGCCTTGAAAGCCAGTGAATTAATATTTTTCAGAAACCCTTGCCCATAGGGTTCTGGGTTAGATTTTGCAAATGAGACTCTAGTGAAAGATTTTTAAAGGTGGGAGAGAGGCAGAAAATATCCCATTGCTCCTTAGGTGGCAGAGGACTGGCAAGTAGGATTCAGAAAATGCCTGTGGACATTTCCCTATGAATTGCTTACTGTATTGCTGCAGGAAGTTAACTCTTGCTAGGATAATTGGCCCTCCGTATCCTTGGGTCCCATATCCTTGGGTTCTGTAACCTTAGGTCCTGCATCCCTGGTTCTGCATCCATGGATAGGGAAAGCAGACTGTAAGACAACAATTTATTTAAGGAACTTGAGCATCCATGGGTTTTTATATCTGTGGGGATCCTGGAATGTATGCCCTGTGGGTATGGATGGATGACTAAAGTTTCTTGCAGTTCCCTAATTCTGAAAACTAGCAGCAACCTGAGAACTGGAAGAAGTTTCTCCAGATACTCACTGTTTCACTCTTTTCATCACTCATTTCCCTGTATTAAATCTTTCCTTTCTTGAAAACTCTCAATTACTTTAGGATTTCCTGACCAAATTCTCACTGCTACTCTGAAGCTGACAGAGTCAATTAACCAAGATGAATTCCCTATGACCTTTGTCAAGACACCTGCACTGTCTGGCTTCTCATTCTGAAAGTGAGACGATGGGGTTGCAGGATCTCATTGATAGCATTTTGATTCTAGCTGGAATGTGCTCTAGAAAGATGTTTCCTTGGGAGTAACAGATAAGAGATGGGTCTGTATCAGTGAAGGTTAACTATCTAGATATACTTAAGTGAGTCTCAGCATCAAAAAATACTGAGGCACCATTGAAAGGTTTCATTTCCTATAAGAACCTGGAGTTCTGGACTGTCTGTAGACAGTCCATAGATTGTCCACTGTGGATCAGGTGCCCCTGAGGAAACACAGCTGTCACCCTGATTTGAGTGATCTGGTGATCAACATGTTAAAAGTCATAAGATCCAACACCTCGCTCCATTCCAGCAGTTGGCTGGAGCAGTTGTGCTGCCTCCACTCATGCCAGGCATGTGCTCTTCTGGTCTCCACAATCTCATCTTGTCCTGTTTCCTTCCAAGTTTGTGTCAATTACCATGTACCACCACACAGGTGCGTTTTCTGCCTTAGAGTAGAAAGTTATTGTTTTGAACTCATGTTTCTACCAAAAGTGGTAAAATTAAAGATGGCGAGAAAGGACAATGTATTTAAAAAAACTAGAAAAAGCATGGTGTTTTTGTGCCAAATATTTCTACATATTTATTTGACAATTCCCCACCCACTTCCCTCTTACTCCTTTTGGCTGTCTCCTGTAAGTACTTGAGTTTATTCTTGGTTTAGGCTCTGGGATGGTTTTTTCCTACTTTATTTGGGTCACAGAGCCTTTGAAGAATATTGTGAAAACCACTGGACATGAAGAATACAAACATAATATTCTGATCACAGGTTTCTTTGAAGTCTTGCTTGTAACTTAGTTAATAAGCTCCTTTGCTCTAGAGCAGTACTTCTTGTGAAAATGAAGACTCAGATTCAGTAGGTCTGGGAGCTGTCCAACACTCTGCATTTCTAACAAGCTCTCATGTTAGTGTTTGGGTCTGCGGGCTATACTTTGAGTAGCAAGATTCCAATGGTTCTTAAATTTTCTTTGGACATTAGAATCCCCTGGAGACATCTTTTAAAAAGACTGATGCCCAGGCAATGTTATTTGTAAGCTCTTATCTGTGGAGTTTGGGAATGTCTGCTCTACATCAAAAGTCATTTACTGAAGTAAATAGGAACAGGCAACGTGGGCTGTAAAGGAGGTCTGGGCATCAGGTGGATGTTGAAATGGAGAAAAATGATGACAACCAAGAAGGCAGGGCATTGCCAGTGACCAACACTTGTTTTTCTAAGACTGACCAATGCCTTTTTTTTCTGTAGTGAAAGGAAAAGCAATAGCTTAATGTCCCAAAGAAATTTTCTAATGACCTGTTGCATCAGAATCCTACAGGTTGCTGAGCAGAGCCTACCAATCTTGGGCAGATGTATTAGGAGATTCCAAAGCAGACCATGAGTCTGGGGAGGAAAGGAAGGTTGGATAACAATGAATATTCTAGTTTATCATTTGCAACGCAATATTTTCCTCTTATGATGTGGCCTTGTCCACAGCTACTAAAAAGACACACAAGTTGCCACAGTAGACTTTATGTCAAACGGAAAAGTGGTTGGAAATGGTGTCCACTGTCAGCATTGGAGTGGATGCCTTCTTTCACAAGTAGTCCATAGCAATTTAGGGAAAAAACATCAGTGTGTAACATAAAAGACACATGTCTGTGGTACTGCTTGATCTGGGCTTCAAAGACAGAATCGAAAGCTGAACTTCAGTGGGTGTCAGATCGGTGGTAAGAAGTTCTCACACATGATATCACAGCCTGGGTCATTAATGTTCCTCTCCCTTCGCTTTACATCCCAACCTCCCTGTGCATGCTTCTAATTAGTGCAGCTCGAACACAGGAAACTTCTGATGCCAAATGTGTGGAACATTTCCAAAGAGGCATTTCCATTTTAAAGAGATCTTAAAACATTATCTGAATCAGCTCCCCTTTAAAAATTCTGTTCCTGCAGGGAAAAAGGTAATTATATGCATTTAGATGTAGATGGCTTTTGCAAAAAAAAAAAAAAAAAAAAAAGAAAAAGAAAAATCCTTAGTTGACACTGCCTGATCACAAGGAATTATTTCATAATCATAATCATGAAATAATAATAGCCCTAAAACTCTTAGGTTCAAAGAAATCCTTCCGTAAAATTTAGCCCCCGATGCTTATATGTACTTATGAAAATGATGTTGTAAAATCTCTTCTGCGGTAATTTTTCTTTGTTAATTTCCCAACTTAATGTCTTTCTCAGGCACCCTCGAGTCATTAGCTAGCAATCATCTCTTGTTCTTTGGTTTCAGAACATCTGGTAGAGTTATATAAAAATGGACACAACATTTAAAACACATCTCAAAAAACTTTTGGAATGTTGTTCGTCTCCATTCAATTCACATTTCAAAGAGGAGGAAGCAGGAGAGGGCATCCCTCTGAGCAATAACAAATTGGGCTACTAGGTGACAAGTGGTGAAGTCTTGAGGAGCTAGCAGCTGCCGATGATCCCCTTTGTCTGTGAGGTCATCATCTCTAATACACACCATTTTCTTCACATAATAGACTTGCACCTGTCATTCAGTTGGGAACGACAAAGAAAATATTTTTTCGCCTCTCATCTTTTTTGTTTTCTTGTGATTTTCTCTTTTATTCTGCCCTAGAGAACAGATGTTCTGTATCTGCTAAGGTCGGTTTTACATTGTTTTGGTTTTTCAAGGAGTGTTTTTAACATTCCTGCTGATGATTTAGCATAAATTGTTCTTGTAATTAGTATGGTTAATGAACTCCCCACCTATCTTTTAGTAGGTAATTACAAAGCTGGCATATATTAGCAGGGACTGTAAAAAAGAGGAGAGGAGGAGGCCTGGTGATTATGGATTCCATCCTCACATCTCTAAGACCAATTCCCAAACGGTTTAATCATCATCAATGTCAACCTTTGCCATATCTTCATTCTACATGCCATATATTATAATGCTGCATTTATATTCCATCTTGACTTTGATATTTCCTCCTTCAGAACAGAGGTGCCCTGATTAGACAAGGCGACTGGCAGTTGAAAGAAATGTTTTTAAAATATGCATGTACTATCGCCAATTTCCCACTAGACTTTCTCCTTATCTTCTACTGTCGGCCTCTACCAGAGGCTCGTATTGTTTTGTTTTGTTTTGCTAGATATAATTGTGACTAGAAAAGATTGGGTCTATGGCAAAAATGACAATTCTCTACAGCTTTTTGTATGAGGTCCCTCTTAGGCAGGGGACAGGAAGATGAAGTGGATTTCTTTGTACAAAATGCAAAGTCATTGAGTATATTTCAAATGTATACATAGACTCTATGTGTGTATCTGTGTTCATACTTAACAAAGTTATGTTATAGTAATTACTACCCAGCCTGTAATTATTGCCATCCTTTCTCTGTACTCCTCTCTGGCTATTTCATATCAATTACTGCTTCAATAATATTGGACAGTCTTTGATGTCAGAGATCTTTTCTGAACCAATCAATCATTGATTTTCAAATATTTATTACTCATCTCTCTGTATAAGTCACTGTATGAGCATATAGGAAAATCTAAAAACAGAGTTGCAAGCTATATAAGTAAGCAAAAAATAATTGGTTAGTCTCAAATTAGAAGAAACATTTTTGCATTCAATTTATAGAAGAATAGGTACTTGCTATGGGCATAAGTCTTGATCTCTGTAATGTAGTTGGTAGGAAATGCAAAGCCATTTAATGTCCAGTCCCTGCCTTCTTCCAGTTTCGATAATTCTAATTAGAAAAATTGGGTGATGTATATGAAAAATGTAAGCACCAAATTCAAAGATATATAACTAATATAACACTAATGCAAGAATTGTTACAAGACACCAGGCGGTTGCTAGACAAATGATGCTTTGTGTGTCAAGTATTTTGAGTTCCAGGGAGGAAGCACTTACTGTATACTGGAGTGGTCTTGGGCAATTTCAGTAAAAAAATAGTAATAATTGGTTCTTATAGCCTATCCTTGGATTAACTCCATAATATGTAGTGGTAAAGAACAAAAAATTGACACTTCTCATTAGATTTCTGACACTGTAGTTGTTCTGATTTTAAGGAAAGGGTATACTAGGTATTTAGAACCTATCAAATATCAAATTTGACATTTAAAAAGGCTGAAGATGTTGTAAAAACACTGACGTTATAATTGGACAATTGGGTGTCATATAGGGTTCTTAACTGTAAACAATAGAAAGTAATCTTGCCTAACTTAGCAGAAAAGGAATTACAGAAGGACTATTGGTAGTACCTTCCAGAATGGATGTAGCCAAGGCAACCTGGGCTCTGAGGAGCTGGGTGGTTATATCTGTGTGCTTGGAGGTATCCCAGCTAATACTTACCACTGCTGTGCTGGGTACTGAGCTCTCCACCATCTCTGAGTACTTGGTGATATTTCCTTTTGTCTTTCATTTCTCCTTCAAGTTATAAGGACCATAGTGTTACCAAACTCAGGTTTGACTGCTCGTTGCTCAAGAATCCAATACTGAGTGACAAGTGTTGGGTAAAAGGAAAGATAGCTTTATTGAGGAAGCCAGCATTCCTGGGGAGAAGGTGGACTTATGTCCAAAAGAACCAACTCCCAACCATAGATCAGGGGCTTTTAAAGGGGAGGTTCAGGGGTGCACAGGCAGAGGAAAGGAGCTCTGTGCAGAACAGCACAGTCAGCTCTGACAGCTTGAAATTGATCATGCAGTGGTCTGATCAGTGTCATCTTGATTGTTTTAAGTACAGTTTATCTTCAGTTCCAGGGTCAGTTTGTTCCCATTTCCTTGAGGCCAGTTCTTGGAGTTGTGGAAAAATGGAGCAGCTTACATCATGACTACAATCTGGTCATTGTGTAGTTAACATCTTGCATGAGTGGGGCTTTTGGTATCTGTAAAACAGCTCAAAGAATACAACTTGGAATTTTATCTATAGACTTTGAGGAGAAACAAGGTCCTTGACTTTGCTTAATGGCTAAACTATTATTATTTTGTCTTGTTTGACTGCTTTTTTTTTTTTGCTTCTGCATTTTCTCATGTCTCTGATTAAATTGATTATTTGGCTAAAATATTTATACAGATAATAGGCAGGTGGAGGACTGGGGCAGAGGAGGAGGTTTGGGGTGGTTTGAGGGGAATGTCTGTCCTGGAAAATCCTGCTCAGTTACAGTAGGAGGAACTTCTGATTACTAAGTCTGTGTTGAGGGCCTGCACCCTAACCTCAGAGAACTGGCAGATGGAGATCAACCCCCTTCTACTTGCTTGAGATCCATGACTCTAGACATTTACTTAAACAACAGCAAGAGATAGTGCTTTGACCAGAGAGAGAGCGCGCGGGAGGAAGACAGCAGTAATCAGAGGTAATGGCCAATTTGGTAAGGAATTCTTATAAGCTTTGCAAAAAGTATGGCTATTTATGGCACACAGATACATATAAAATGTCTAGTAACTTCACTTCGTTACACAAAGATGGGGAAGTGGGGCCACACCTTCTATCAAGGGACTCACAATAGTATGTACCTCCCCATTTAAGGGTGATGAATGCTGTGAGCAAAACATGACAAAAGTCTATTGCACATGGGCTCAACTGTGTCCCTTATTTCCCAGCTCTATGACCTGTGACAAGACACTTACATTTCCTGAGCCTCCGATTCTTCTTTAAAATTGATAGTTCATGACGTTGTGAAGATTAAATAAGGCGATAAGTGTGAAAACTGTTTGCAAACTGGAAAGTGCTACAAAAACGTAAGATTAATGATTAGCCTAAAGAAATATTTCTGTAATCTCTTAGGATACAATAAACACAGAAATTCACAAGGTTTGAAAATGGTAGCTCCAGCTGATCATTTCAGAACATTATTGCATACTCTCAAGATGTCTCCAAATAAGCGATCTTAGGGTAAATCTCACTAGTTGATGGGTTCTGATTGATTTTGTATGCTGACTTAAAGAAGAATTTTTTCTTTTTTTTCAGCTGGAGTTCTCTGCCAACATACTCTTCATTGGAACTGTTACTGAGTCCAAACACTTTTCTGTTTGCTGCATGACAGGCCAATAAATCAGGAGAAGAGGGGTTGGGACAAGGGATAACAACTTTATTCGGAAAGCTGGCAGACCAAGAAGATGGAGGATTAATGTCCTAGAGAACCATCTTCCCCAAGTTAGAATTCAGGCTCTTTTTATACTAAAAAGGGAAGGGGATGTGGTTGGTTGTTGCAAACTTCTTGGTGTCAGAATCCTTTGTTCTTACAGCTGTCCATGTGGGTCAGGTCACAATGTTCCTGTAAGCCTCCAACAAGACAAATGTTACTCTCTGTTCTGCAACTTTTTTTTTTTTTTTTGTAACCAAAACTTTAATCCCAAGGATTCTCACAAAACATTACAAATGACAGCATAAAAAAAATCTTGCACAATAATGCTCAACAATGAACCCTTAAAATGGCAGGACATTGGTATCTTGAATAGTCTCAAATTTCCAAAAAAGAATGTTACAAAGAGCTATGTATTCATATACAGCAATCATATAAAAAACTTATGACTTAAAGCAAAGGTAACCTTTCTTGAAACTTCTTAGATTCTACACCAACTGGTCATGTTCTGCAACTTTTTATCTCTATATGAATGGAAAAGTGTTCTACACTTAAAGATCAGAGCCTTGACAATGGGATACCTTGTATATTTCAGGCTATAGGCACCATTCTTTTACAAAAGGTACAGAACCAGCATGATTAAGCACAGGAAACAGAGCACAGGGTTAGAGCTAAAGGAGCAGATCTAATATGGAGTCAGACTTGTCCTTCCCTATTACAGAACAATGAGGGTAGACATTTGGAACAGGGTACAGTGTAGACATCAGATGAGACATTTGGGGCTGTGCTAATCCACTTTAAACACTGCACTTGGAAAATGGGAGTCTCCAGGGGGGCTTCCTCAGGGTGCTGCTCCCGGTGCAGTTCTCATGGGACTACACCACAGTAATCTCCATGGAGGTTTTTCTCTGGGCATTTTGTTCTCACCTTCATACATTTTACAGTGCAGGGGATATGGGAAAACATAAATATATTATATCATCTCTTGTGTTTATTCTTTGGATTTACATGGTTATTTTCATTTGCAGCAGGTTAATATTATCCACTAGAGGGTCCCTTTTATAAGATGCCAGAGCAGATACATCTTAAATGACAGCTTTGGAGAAACTTAAACTTCTCTGTGTCTTTGACAACTTACCTGTGTCCGGAAACTTGGTATGAAGCTGGCTCTCAAGTGACAGTCCCATCTTTAGCTTACCGAGGATGAGATGAGTGGCCTTTAGTTCACTACTGCCTGCTTAATTTTTTCGTTCAATTAACAGTGTCCCCTTACAGTGGCAAGATGATTGGACTATCCCTAGGGTTCTGCACAGGCTGAAATGCAGTCTATTCCTGTCTGTTTAAGGCAGGAAGGCTTCTCCAATGTATTTTGTACCTAATAAAAAGATGAGGGGGGGTAGTTGATTTGCAAACTAGGTTCCTGATTCTCCATTCCTTAGCCATTGAATAAAGCTTGTGCTGTTCCAGTCTCAAAAAAAGAAAAAAAAAATAATGAGGAGACACCATGTCCCCCTTTTGTGAAGACCTGAAAAGCTCTGGAAATGGACAGGTTACCAATTTTGATTTTTAGTCTATTTATACCATGAAGACACTTCCCAGAACTCAATGTCTAATTTGAGATGTTTTCATCTTAGTCTCATCCATTAATTTGTCAAGATCACATTGGGAGAGAAACTTGAAAGCAAGTTCTCCCTGTCTGGAAAACCCTTTCAGGGCCTAGATGAAAAATCTATCTTAATCACAGAACCCCTTTTCCTCCAGCGTCTGAACATAGAGGCCCGTAGCACAGGCGTGAGTCTGAGTACGATTCTACTTTCAGGTATCGGCAAGTCATAGTGGGTGCAATCTCAGTCCCTTTATAGGATTCATCATTTTGGCATCCCACAGCAATTATTTGTGCAACATTAGGAAACTCCACACCTGTGGGTCTCAGTTGGCTCATCAATATAATGATAAAGTTGGACTATTTGATCTTTGAGGTTTGTCAGCTTTTTAAATAACTATTTTTAAAATTTTATTTTCTTAAAGACAACCTAGGTGATAAAACAATGTTATTATCATTTCTTCAAGTTTGTTTGTCTAACATCTAACATCACTGTCTTAAGTTAATACTTAAATCATTTAAGTATCCTTTATAAAGCATCCTTTATTCTCAGACTCTCCTATTGAAGACTTACAAACTAACTCATTCATATAATGAAATATAAACCCCCTTTTTGGGGAATAAAGTAGAATAATGTATATCTACATAAAGGAGGAAAAAAAACCCCAAACTTCTTTTTGTCTTTTAGATTTTTAAATGCTTGCCTACATTCTTTCTGTCCTCCTCCAAACCACGTGTGCCCATTCTTTGTGTCAGTAATATCAGAAGCAAATGTATTTAGTGTGTGCTTCATAGATGCTCAGTATATGCTGAGAGAATTAAATAACGAGTGAATATTCAAACAACATATTTCCATGTTAGCAGATGGTCTTTGATAGGCTCAAATAAGAGCCAACTGAGCAAGGCAGTTCTTGTGATAACAAACCATTATCAGTTCCATTAGATGCACCCTTTTAATTCAAGGGCAAACTCCACGTGACAACATCATTCTTCTCTGCCGTTACCCTTGGTCCTCGCCAACATCAGCAAAAGGCACTGAGTGTATTTTAAAGTTGCAAAGATATGAAATGTGTAAACTTGATAAGGGAATTTTTATAACTCTCTGCTCCTCTCACCATCACTGCCAAAATCTGTACAAGTTTCTGTGCTTTCACTTTTCAAAACAGCAGCCTTTGATGTGATGTGGGATCTGAGGTGTGAGAGATGGTCTGTATTAGTGGGTAAGCTCGTGTTTTTATATAGAAACAGGTCATGTATTGGTAGGAAATCCTTCTGGCTGTGGAATCCAAGCAGAGTTGAAGGGCAGACGACAACCATCAAAACAAAGCCCTTTGTTTCTTTTTTTTTCCCCCTGTCATTTTAAGAAATTTCTTTTATCACTTTGATCATGCTACTTTGTGGAGTTGTTTGGGCAAATCCCCACCGTTAGACAGGCCCACTGACTTCCGCCTAATAGGGTCATGTTTATGTGGCTGGAAGGGCAGCCCGCTGGCTTCATTCCCCAGGAAGTAACTCTTGGCTAGTTCTGGTAGGGACATTATAAGCTCACAGGCTTTATCAAATCTGTGAAACCAAGTGTGATTTACAGCTAGAGTTGGGGCAAAGAAACAGACAGCAGTTGGATTCTAAAATCAGTAGCTTCCTCCCTGAAAAGGGAGAGAGAATTTGAGTTAGAAGCCAACAAATAAGACCAATTTCAACTTATCTTGAAAATGTCCCGACTTATTCATAAATTTGACAGGAGTGCTATCGGAGAGAAACACTTGGAAATGATAAAAAGTAAACACTCAGTGTAAGACCCGAGATGGGATCTCTTTCAGATAGCTGAGCTTGGTGCAGAGGGCCACAATGACAATGGAATATAATACTACAAACTCTCTCTTTTTGTGTTGCTTTAAACTGCCTGTGGAAGTGTGGATAGGGTGGGAACTATTCAGTCAAAAATATACTTTGAATTTTTAAAATTGTGGCAGGAATAAGGAAGAGTTGAACTGTAAGTAATGAGGACTTTTTCTTTGGACACAGAAAAGTGTTCAGGAGGACAAAATGGACATAGGTTCTATTTTCTTATTTTTCTACATAGCAAATAACTGGGAAATATGAGGGACTTCTTTTCCTTTGATAGTTGATGATAAGACGGTATCACCTACTCTCCTGGCAAAATTAAGCAGAGATTGAAAACAAGCAGAATTTCTCATAATTATCCCATTTGGTAGTTTGACTGTTATCGAGAAATTGTTTAAATTATCTTGAGATCATTTAGGATCTTAAAACCTCCAGGGAAAATGATAGATTTATCCTAACTTTTAAGCAACAAGGAGATTATTTTCTACTATCCAATGGGTCCATTATTTTGAAAAAATATATATCTACCAAAATAAAACTTTCTTTAGTAGTAATTTCCTCTCTGTCATATTTTCATGAATAGAAACTTGGTCAGAGCCATATTTCTGGTTGTGTAATAAGGAAGAACCTTTATATTCTGTTTCAAGGTAATCAATAAAAGGATGTTGCCTACAAGCTAAAATTATACATAGTGACCCATTTCTGAGAACCCTACCTCCCAGGTAATGAGCTTTATGCTAAAATATCCTTGTTTCGCTCACAGGAAACATCTTGACTAGGCCCACCTGTGAATGGCTGCAGGAAGGAAGAAATTAATACATCCCCTCCAGTGTCTGGCCAGAACCATGACTTCACTCCCTCCTTTTAGTATAAAAGAAGCCTGAATTCAAACTTGGAGCACTAGTCCACCATCTTCTCAGTATGCTGGCTCTCCAAATAAGGTCACTATTTCTTGCCCCAGCAACTCATCTCTTGATTTATTGATCTGTCATGCATTGAGCAGTACAAACTTGGACTCGGTAAGAGCTGGTTAAACTTCTAAGCAGCTTGTAAAAGTTAACCAGTTTTGTCTTGCTGAGTTAAAATAATTCCAGCCTGAAAAAGGAATTTGTTATGTCTTCTCACCTGTGGAGTCTAACCAAGACTAAGTGTGTGTGTGCACATGCGTGTGTGTGTGTGTGTGTGTGTGTGTGTATGCACATGAAAGTTTGTGTCATTTTTTGAGATGCCAAATGTTGTCAGAGGAGTCCCTTCATCACTTTCAAGGATATCTAAGTCACATAAAATTCATGTTGGAAACCATTGAACAATCTCAACTAATACAGAAATGAATCATCTATTCCAAAGTAGTCCCCCTAAAGCATTTAAAAGTATTAAGTGAATAATTTTGGTAGAAAGCAATTTTACAGAGCTGTGGGGGTAATCTTTATCTTTTTAAATAGGAGATAGTTTCTGTCCTAAAGGAGGCAGAACAAAGGAATGTGTAGACAATTCAGACAAAAATAATGAAGAGGTCTGCTCTGTGTAGAACAACAAAATAATCTTCATCAGAGAATCTTAGATCAGTTCTTGGTTCTGTAATGTTAAATGAAAAATATGGAAATGGAAATGTAACCTAGTAGGACCCTGTGGGAACTTCCTGGGACAGACCCCTCCCCCATATCCTCTGCTGTGGATCCTCTCTGAAGTACCTAGATAATAGTATCTTGTGTATTTTTCAGATGCTAAAAACTACCAACAAATGGGAGGAATGAATTAACAATGGGGAATATTGTCATCAGTAACCATCTGGTATTTGTAATGGTGTTTGTAACTGCTTAACTGTGTAATGAAGAGTTTTTGTCATGATTTTGCTGACAAAGTTTAGGCTGGGGGCAGGGGGTCTTGGGTGGCCTGCCCGACTGCCTCATGGTGCTGCATGCAAGGGTCATGTGCAGTGTCCTGCCTTTGCCCCTGACACCTCAGACATGACAGCTGGGCTTCTGTTTTCTGTATCTTGTTCATAACTCACCCCAGCTGCCCATGTCTGCAGTTATTTTTAGTCCCTTGTGGTTTCTTTGTATCCTAGGAGCAGGTCCCAGCCTGTGCAAACACTGTAACAAGAGGTCCCAGGCCTCAGTCTTCCTAAAATGCTTGAAGCACATACCAACCTGACTTTAAACTGCACAAGTTTTTCTCTACAGCACTTTCCCCACGGACCCCCTTCCTGAGCACCCTTTGCTGTAGGCACAAGAATATTAGAAGATTCCCAAAGCAGGAGGTAAATATCATGTCCAGTCAAGGAAGAGGACTCCCGCATCTGAGAAAACAAGAACCACTTTGCAACAATTTGTTACCCTGTATATGATTTCTATGGAAACTAGCTCTGCCCCTTGAACTCTTAAACTTCTGCTATAGACCCCCTGCCTTCTCTCCCCAGCAGGCGCACAGTCTTAGTGGCATTGGCCCACTGTGACCACCTTTGTTTGGCAAAGATATAAAGCTGCCTTCTCTACTTCTTTCAAAACTCTGTCCTTGAGTCTCAATTTGGTAATCAGCACAGAGACCAAGTTTCAGCAGAAAAGGAGAGGTGAACACTGTGCCCAATTGTTTTCCTGAAGCAGTTCTCAGTGCCCCACATATGCAGTATAGATTTCCACAGTGCTGAGAGTGGATGTGTGTGCATGTGGTGTCAGGTGGGCTGGGCTAGGAGAGGCACCAGATTTTGCTGCCATACTTAGCCTGGCAGCCAACACATCTCCAAAACAAACTTTCATCCCATGGCCCACCTTTGAGGGCGAGATGCCAAAACTTTTTACTTTCTGACATTTTAATTTTCACTTCTTCCAAGGAATTCTGCTATATTTTTAAGTGGATACAATATATAGTGCTTAATTTATGCATTTAAGTAAGCAGATCTGACAAAACAATAAAAGCTGCATAAGGTTTGTGTGGGCAAATTGCCACTTCTTGAACTTTGAAATTTGCATGCACAGTAAGTTAAGGGTTTGCTAATTAACTCTGTGCACATGTCCAGAATTAGACTCACAAATATTGTTTCTTGTCACTGAGAATGTGTTTAAAATGCACACAACAAAGTGCACCTTCAGATGATGTATTCAGTTCAAAAAATACCGTGTATCATAATATTTTTAGCTTCATGGACTTACTTTTTTTTTTTTTTTTTTTTACTACTTGGCACAGTTGTCCTGGGAACATTTTCTTTTGGTGGTTGTCATCTGGGTAGGCTAACAAAATGAAATACTTGCTTTAACTCATACAGTCCCCTTGGGAGAAAACTTCCAACTAATAATACCCCTTGTAGATGAAACATTAGATGTTTTGCCTATTGGAAAAATATAAAATTACAGAACCTTAGAATAAGAAGTGTAATATTTAGGTATGAGCTAAGCTCCTAAAACAGGGAAATCACAAATGCAAAGACTCAAACAAAGGCAGAAGTTATCCCTTTCCACATAATAGTCCAAATGCAATCAGTTCAGGCTTGTGGGGGAAGGCTCTCTGACGGCAGTCATTCAAGGACCCAGGTTCTTTCCAGCTTCTGGCTCCATCATCCTTCAGGGTGATGGTTATCCATGTCTGGGTCACTGTCAAGTCCACAAGCTAGCCTGGTGGAAAGGGAAGAGAGCGAGAGAGGCAAGGACAGGCAGCTTCATTTTTAAGATGCTCATGCATAAATTGGTTAGGATACTTCTCACATCCTATCACTCAGAACTCTGACACATGGCTAGGGAGGTGCTGTAGGTAATGAAAGCTGCCAGAAATCCCGAGATATGATTGCACATGTCACTCTGACTGGCTGACAAATCAACAGAAACAGATGAATGGTGCTGGATATGATGGGGACACTCTTTTAGCTTTTAAGCACCTTCATTTTTATTGATTTAATAAAGAATTAACTTTAAAAAGCTATTTAAGAAACCTAAAAGAGCTCTCTCTTAATCACATGCATTAATGTGACATTCATGTAGCTTATAGTTATAGGTTCTTTTAGTGTCTATTTTGAAAAAAAAAAAAGTTAGAAAAGGCCCATGACAACTTTTTTCCTCATAACTGATGAATCTGAATTTTCCTAATGACCTAAAAAAGGATGCATTGATTTGTTAAAAGAAGGTTATTTAGGTTATTTATGGTACACCTCCTGTAAGCCTGTTATTGTATTAAGCAGAAAGATACAAAAGAG
Source organism: Camelus bactrianus (assembly GCF_048773025.1). NCBI lineage: Eukaryota > Metazoa > Chordata > Mammalia > Artiodactyla > Camelidae > Camelus > Camelus bactrianus. Next base: position 22,071,353 of record NC_133552.1, read on the forward strand.
TAATCGCAAAGGTCTCAAAGGTCAAGGTGGGCAGGATTCCTGGATCAAGTTGTCCTGAGACTTTAAACTTGGGTATGAGGTGCTCTCCTCTCTGCTCTCCATTGCAGTACTGCTGGATGAAGTATTCCTAAGTCATCAATCTTATCTGAAAAAGAGACAGTCGTTTGGAGGCCTCCCAATTCCCTAATCAGGTCAATGAATGTTTTATGATCACTTGTTATGTATCAGACACTGGATTAGGCTCAATGATTCCAGCCATTGAGCTGCAGAACTACTATGAGTATATGCTGGCAAAATTTCTCATTCAGCAGTGGGAGCAGATGCTACACCCATGAACATTGTGCTCCTCCAAGTGTTTCAGCATTACAATTGGAGCCTCATCCTCAACCATTGGTCTAAACGCATGTTGATTTCAGCCTGAAAAAGAAGCAGTGCCTCTGAACTATGGGAAATACCCTGGGGTCTGCTCTGCGATTCTGATTCAATGAGCATCAAGGGAATCTTAAGGTCTCTTTTCTCAGATGCTTCCCATGTGATTTTCATGAAGCAGTTTGGAGAATTCCATTTGAATATGTAAACAGATTCTGTTTGAACAACTTTTTGACATCTGTCTTGCTGATGCAGGACAGGTGGTGAGTCTAACTGGGTTTTATTGGCGAGAACATGAGAACCTTGTGATTTGTGGCTGTGAGGACCCCTTACTGGCACTTCCCCAATGTTGCTCATCTGATGACATCTTTAGGTTTAGCTTCCAAACGGATTCCAATATTTACAACATTTTTTCTTCACACTAAATATGTAGAATCTTTATTTCTCTACCATCTACCTATCTCTTGGTTTTGAATTAATATTGGAAGCGCTTATAACTTCCTACTGTATGCAAAGCACAGTACATTACAAATGCATTTATACTTTTAAAAAATGATTCCAATTAATCTCCTCATTATGGCTTAACATACATCTAAAAGGAAAACCATCACACATCCATCAATCATTTGAAGCCCTTCTCCCAGCTGGAGAGCTAATCAATTTAAGGACATTCACTTATTTCTCTGTGCACGGAGAGTATGAACTTTTCATTGCATTTTAATTCATGTTTCCCCCCTCTTTTATTGTCACACTACCTGTCAAATATGAACTTTGTATCCAAAGGTTCTTTTTCCTTATATAGCAACGTGAAGATTTTGTTAGCTATTTTTTCTTTCTTTTCACATTATTTCCCCCCTAAAAAAAATCCTGTATAAAGTGGCATTTTGACTTCCTTTATTTGTTTTATGATAGATATAGTGTTAAATTGAGAGAAAATAAGAGTCTTCTTCGTGAAGTTTCTTTTAGAGACCATCAAAAATATATAGAATCTATTTGCTTGGCTTTAAATCCCCCCTAAATTTGAACACCATTTTGAAGTTAAAGCTGTCCCTGAGGATGGTGACATTTGATCTGAGTAACAGCTATGGTACTCGGGTGAGGCTGTTCTTTCTATACGGTTTCAAAGCTGGAAGCTCAGAAAATCCATTAAAGCCAGAGTTAGAGCAGAAATAAAGGTGATGGCATAGCCATCTGAGGTGAGAAAGGTGAGCTTCTTCTGAGGGTTTCAAGAAAGTGCATAATGAAAACAATTTTGGAGCCATGCCTCTGTGGTACTCCCAGCTGCCTAACCTGGATCTCCCAGGGATGAAATGCATGTGACCTGATTAAACCCTTACGATGTTCTCACCATCCCTTCTCTGCCTCCTGGAGAAACATCCTTCTTTTAATGCTGCCCTCATTTTGTGGGTATGATTGAACTGTGCTAATATAAGGGCTGCTTGACAACGTTGTGCAGAAAGAAGGATGCTGAGCTGTACTGTGAACTGCTCCTTCTCTTCACAGCACAGCACAGAGGGAGGAAAAAAGATTATTCGCTGTTGTCATGTGATGGGGAGGGGTCGTATCCACTTGTAGCATCACTGCAAAAGTTCCATCAGAACTCGTTAAGCTGTGCTTTTTTTTTTTTTACTCTTGCCTCCCAGCCTCCTTGAGGGTTTTAGCTGAGCAAGATTGCCAAGCATTCTCAACAACGTATGTGCTTCAACAGCCCTGGTGTTTAGACTCTTCGATGCTAAGCAGGAAGATATCATGTTGACATTTCTGATTCTAGACAACCAGTAACATCCGTCTTTGGGGGTTACTGTTGGGAGTCTTGTCACTCAGAAACAGCAATAGGCATAAAGGCTCCTTTGATTATAGTTCAGTTCCTTAACGGGAACTATTCTGTTACCTCATTTGACTGCTAAAAACCCATAGAGGTTCTTGTCTCGTTAAATGTAATTCTGTTGCAATTACTGTCAAATATTGAATTAAAAGTGGTTAGCTCATTAGCAGCTCCCCCCAACAATCGATTACAAAGTTTATTTTTTTTATGTGAAGAGGGTTGGCATTTGCTTATGAACTCCTTTCTCATCTTTGGGATCTAATTATAGTCACCGGGAATGCTCATTTTTCACTTGGTCCCTGAGTTCCTGCGGCATGAAAGGGGCATGCAGTGGGAACAGGTGGATGTCATGAAACCACCTCCGAGGCAGAAGTCAGGTCTGGGGGAGAGCCAGCTGAAGGCATTGGGTGCAGGATCCAAGCAGGGGCTGTCTTCAGTCTCAGAAGGTTTCATCTGGATGTGAGTAAGTGGGCTTCCTGGGGCGCTGTGCAGAACTGAGGTCTGGGGAATGCTGAAACAGGTGACACATGAAAATACAAGGCAGGCAGGCAGCGGCACTGAGCAATTAATTAGCAGAAAGCAGGGCTCAGTAGCCTCTGGGCTGAATGTCAGGTAGAAAATGGCCAATGAGAGCCAGACCAGTCTTGGAAGGAGAAGGAAGAGTAAACTAGGCAGACAACTTCAAAAGTAATAATAAAAAAGCAGGAAACACTCCCCTCTAGTGTATTGTCACCATAGCATCTGGAGTGATCCTTTAAAAAACATCAAGCAGATCACACCATTGTCCTGCCTAACATTCTCAGTGGCTTCCTAAACCAGTGATTCTGACTCTCAGAAGTGCAAAGGGATGTTAAAATGCAAATTCTGATTTGGTAGTCTGAGGTGGTACCTGCATTTCTGTATTTCCAAGAAGCTCCCAGGTGATACCTGAGCCACATTTTGAGTTACAAGAACCCGGAGTATGATCAAAATTGTCTGCCTCCCTTTGCCTTGCTCTCTGCCTTGCAAGTCCGTGTTCCAGCCATTCTCATCTCTTGGCTGATTCATAGGCTTTGCAACGTCTGTTCCTTGTGCATGGAGTACCACTCACCCAGCTCTTCTGGCTCCTCCTCTGGTCTTAGCTTAGATATCACCTATTCAGTGTGGCTGCTTCTTGTTACCGAGCCCAAGTTTATACTAATCTCCACACAACAGGCCAGTCAATTCAGAGACAAGGTGTTGGGGGCAAGGAATAGCAACTTTATTCAGAAAGCCAGCAGATGGAGAAAATGGTGGACTAGTGTCCCAAAGAACCATCCTCCTTGGGTCTGGATGCTAGTTTCTTTCATAGAGTAAAGAGGGGGAGGTGATAAAAGTTGTTGCAAATATTTTCTGGTTCCGGCGAGACTCTGGAGAGGATGTGTTAATTCCTTTTTTCCTGCAGGCAGTCACAGGCGGGACTGGTCAGGATGTTTCCTGTGGGCTAAACAAAGGTGTGTTAGCTTAAGATCAGGCATGGGAGGCAGGGTTCTGGGAGACGAGCCATTATGTACACTTAAAGCTATAGGCAACATCCCTTCAGGGATTAACTCATAGCAAAAGAAATAGAATACAAAATTCAAAGGAAAAGAAACAGAAACAAATATGGAGTCAGATTTGCTCTTCCCTGTTCCACCTTGACCATCCTATCCAAAGCAGCCCCCTCAGTCCTGATTATCCTCTATTAGAGTAACTATTTCTTCCATCATAGCTAGCCCTTACTCAATCTGTAACCGTTTATTTTTTTGTTTCATTGCTTTTTTTAAATTGAAGTATAGTCAGTTACATTGTGTCAATTTCTGATGTACAGCATAATGTCCCAGTCACACACACACACACACATATTTTTTTGTGTTCTTTTTCATTAAATGTTATTACAAGATATTGAATATAGTTCCCTGTGCTTTACATAAAAAATTTGTTTTTTATCTACTTTTATATATTGTGGCTAACATTTGCAAATCTCAAACTCCCAAATTTACCCCTTCCCACCCCTTTTCCCCTGTTAACCATAAGATTGTTTACTATGTTTGTGAGTCTGTTTCTGTTTTGTAGATGAGTTCATTAGTGTCCTCTTTTTCCTTTGTGTTCCTGATTAGATATAAACTTTCAGGAAGACAAGAACCATTGATATGTTTTCCACTATATCATTTCTTAAGTTCTACCTATGCGCTAGACGCTACGAAATGCTTTCCGTTTATCTCACTAATTCCTAGCATCAGTTCTGTAAGTTAAACTTTTCTATCACTAGTTTACAGACAAGATCATAGATGCCCTTTAAAAATGGCACACAGAGATTTCAAACCTTTGAGCAGAAAGAATAGAGATCCAGAAAAGTGGTTACTGCATGTGCTGCCCTATACCCTCTGCCCGTGTTTCACCTGTAGCTGGAGATCTTCACAGTGGATGATCTCTACCACCTCCATGTGGTCCCCATGGTACACTGCTCAAAAAGGGCTAGCAATTCCATTCCTCCATCCATCCTTGCACAGCTGAGCTAGTCTGATGCCAAAGACGATTGCTAAATAGGAAGGCAGAACGAAAAGAAATTCAGTAAGGAAAGTAACTAGACTTTCTCAACATTACCGAAACTACTACCAGCTGTTTTGTATTGTGCGCCAACCCCAGGCCACATGCTTTAAAAATAAGATCAGACAAAATGATTCGGGAGAGATTTCTACTCCCAGGGCAAAGGTGTAGCAGAGCTTGGATGAACATGTGTGCCTCTGAACCTCCTCTCCCATCAGTGTCCGGGGGCAGGAATGCCCTGGCTGGACTTTTTTTTCTCCTTTCTGTAAATACAAATTCTAGTAGGAGTGCATCTTGACAGAATTTGGGACCTGGTGTCCATATATAGCTTTTCCATGCAAGACGGGGCATTTGTAGCCCCTGCTTTATCAGAGAGGACATTTCAGGGTCGGGAGTTAAGTATTCAGTTTCCATTGTCCTGGGTGATCCTGAAAGTGGTAGAGAAGGTCACTTACCTAACTCTATGGACAAGCAAACATTTCGTTTCTTATTGTGGAGGGAAGAGAAGAGAAGTGGGAGATTTGGGGCTCTGATTCTAAAGTCCCTTCAAAGACTGATTCGGCGGCTGCCTCTCCTGGAAGGCAGAGGTACACAGGGGCTGCCAGGTGCTTATTATTTTTGACAGACTGCAGTCTAGCTGCAGGGCAGGAGGTTCAAACCCCCAGGGTCACATGGTTGTAGCTTGCAAGGATGTTGAGGCTTGAAACATTTCATCGTAGCCAGACCTAAGGAGGTGCTGTCTTCAGGGTCCCTTACTCTCACTTCTTCTACAAGCTCAGCCCTAGAGATAAAGAATCAAGCCAAATTGCACTCCTCCCCCACGCCCTTCCACACATACACTCGAGCTGAATATGAAAATTGGTCTCTAATTGTTGGATACAAGCTTGACTAGCTTTGAATTAACAGCTAAAGCTGTATTCATTAATCTGAACAGGGAAGAGCAGGCAGGCTGTCACAACACGGCTCAGTTCAGTAGTCATGCAGAGCAGGTGAGGGAATGCAAGGCACTTTGAAAGTGCAGCAGCATCTCCATCAGCCTTATCTACCAGTGATGAAGAGGGGAAGGCAGCCAGCCACAGTATCACTGTGAGATGGATGGCGTCCCTCAAAGTCCACTGTCTCATGGGCATCCCAGCCATGATCGATGGTTATCCACAGCAATTAAACTTCAGAGCTTTTAAATGTCATTCTAGAATGGAATGCCATCTCATAAAGGTGTTGTTTAACATTTATCAAACGTGGAGTGGGGTGGGGTTGGGGGGCCGTGGAGTCATTCTTTGGGGAAATAGAAACAAATGTTATAGCTTTTGAAGTGATAAATACATGTGAATGAAATTGGCTGCTATTCTAATATGTTCTCTTCAATGCTGAAATAAACTGGAACAGAATCCTTTTGGACACTCTAAGATGCTTTTTTAAGTGCTGGGAATTAGTGAGGGTGTGGTGGAAGGACTGTATAACAAAAGATCAGGAGAAGCAATTTTAAACCATTGCTTTTTAAAAAATTATTGAAGTATAGTTAGTTACAGTGTGTCAATTTCTGGTGTACAGCATAATGTTTCAGTCATACATATACATATATATATGCATTTTCATATTCTTTTTCATTATAGGTTACTACAAGTTATTGAATATAGTTCCCTGTGCTATACAGAAGATTTTAGTTTTTTATCTACTTTGTATATAGTAGTATCTGCAAATCTTGAACTCCTAATTTATCCCGTCCCACCCCCATTTTCCCTCAGTAACCCTAAATTTGTTTGCTATGTCTGTTTCTGTTTTGTAGGTAAGTTCATTAGTGTCTTCTTCTTCTTCTTTTTCTTTTAGATTCCACATTTGAGTGATATCATATGGTATTTTTCTTTCTCTTTCTGGCTTACTTCACTCAGAATGGCGATCTCCAGATCCATCCATGTTGCTACAAATGGCATTATTTTATTCTTTTTTATGGCTGTGGTACTTTTAACTTACAATGATGCACCTTGGATAAATGACAACCTATCTGTGTAAGTAGGGATGGTGGTTCTCAACCTCCAGTATGAGAATCACTTGGGGAACTTTGAAAACATGGCAATGATTGGGACCCAGCTGATCCAGTTAGTCTGGGGTGGAGCAGGGCTGATGTATATTTGTGAAATCCCTCCGTATAATTGATATCTACAGTCAAGATAGGAAACCACTGGATTGGATAACCTTTAAATTTCTGCAGCCTTACATTTCCAAGATTTTTCTTTCTTATGAGGAGATTCCCAAAGTAGAGGACACTTGTTAATAACCAAAACAATAACAACAAAAACAACTTTCCATCATAACTGTGTACATTGTTGAAAGACAACATAGTGGTCAATATTATTTTCTGCAGCCAATTTGTATTTACTCATTCACGTAATTAGAGATTAAATAACTCTTGGCAATTCTTACCAAATTCAAACTTGGGAATATGAGGCTAGATGGACTTGCACATCGAGCAGTGGGGGCCATGAATATGAAGGTGTGTTGTGTGGATACCAGGCTCTAAAAAAGACACTTGGAGCCAAGTTCTTTGAATATCAGAAAATGGCTGATAATATTATTGATCCTCCATTCTACGGTCTGACCTTCTCCTCCATTTATTTCTCTTCTCAGTTTCTAGTTAGGTGCTGGCTGATACTTTTGAGATTTTGGTGGATGCTTTTAAATGTCTCCTCCCTGTGTTCCCTCTTCTCCTCCTTCATTACTGTCATTCAAGCAGATCATGGGCTTTGTGATTTCTGCCTCAGGGGAAAAGTGGAACGAGGCTGGCAACAAAAAAACCTACACAGGTTTAGGTTCCTCAAAACCAGTCCCTTCAGGGAGATCGTTTGTTAACCAAGAATTTAATGGAGACCTGGTTAAAATGAAAATGCATTTATTTGGGATTGTTAGGACTCTAGCCTGGGAGACACAAATGCAAGAAGTACTTAAATTCTGTTCTGTTGGAAGAATTGTGTTCTGGGAGAGACTTATAAGGGGAAAAACTATAAGGTCACATAAATGGTCAAGAATTAGGATTGGAACTGGTAAAGTGTCAGGGTGCTTGTTAAGCAAGAATTCACTGGGGTTCAAAATGATTACTTATTTGTGAAAGGGGGAGAACTTTGAAACTACAAAGGTGCAGCTAGCAGCTGCCAGCAGATGTTATTTTGAAAACAGGTGGTGGTGTCCTTGAGTTTGATACAGTTCAGAAAAAATTCAGGTTCTCAGTGGTACAGGGACCTGTCGGATAAGATTCTTAATGGCTGCCCAGTTCTCTTTCTGTATGCCTGAACTATGATGATTCCATTATAATTTCAATTTGTCACATCCTGATAGAGAGAATGCCCTCCAGATTGTGGAATTCCTTAAGGTGGAATGAAGGGGCAAGAGGAGCAGTGAGAACAGAGACCTCAGTGCGGCCAGGAGGCAGGGACCTGGGCTTTGTTTGTGGGAGTGTTATTGAGTCCAAACTCATTCTGCATACCACACAACAGACCAACGTGTTGGGGCAAAGAATAATAACTTCATTTGGAAAGACAGCAAACTGAGAAGATGGGAGACTAATGTCCTAGAGAACCATCTTCCCCAAGTCATAATTCAGGTTCCTTTTATACTGAAAAGGGGAAGGGGTATGATTGGCTGTTGCAAACTTCTTGGTGTTGGAATCCTTTGTTCTTGCAATTGTCTATTTAGGTCAGGTCATGATGTTCCTGTAAACCTCCAACAAGACAATGTTATTCTCGGTTCTGCAGCTTTTTATCTCTATATGAATGGAAAAGTGTTATGGTCTTAAAGGTCAGAGCCTTGAGAATGGGCTATCCTGTATATTTCAGGCTACAGGCAACTTTTTTTACAAAAAGCACAGAACCAGGATGACTAAGCACAGGAAACAGAGCACAGGGTTGAAGCTAAAGGAACAGGTCTAACATGGAGTCAGATTTGTTCTTCCCTATTACAGCAGGCATGGTGGGAAGGCAGGAAAACAACAAGAAGGGTGGATGACACCTAAGGGCAAAGGTGTTTAAACCCACCTTTTCTGTGCTGACCCCACCAATGGAAAAGCTCAGTGAAGGGATGGCTGTGGGGCCCATCTAAGAGGACATGCCATAGACATCTGATCAGATATTCCCATGTCTCTAGGCAACAGAATCACGAGGGGCCATTGGGACAGGGTCATTTCTGTAGGGATTGTGTAGGTTAATGGCCGAGAACCAAGATGGAGGATGGACAGTCAATGGATGCTTGTAAAGATGAGCACATAAGACCAGTTGGCCACCTCTGTGTCTTGATACTATAAGCTCCAAGGAACAAATGAACCAGAGTTGTGTGATGGAGTCTGATACTCAAATATAAATTAAGTTGCCCTTTAAAAATCTTTGGAGATAAACACTCTAATGTGATCTCTTTTTGACAGAAGTAAAAGATAAAAATAAATTACATAGTGTAGTTTGACAAGTAAGCATAGCTACACGTGTGATAAGTGGGCAGTCAGAATTCTATGAAGTATGAAAATGGATTCCCATTTAGAACAGGTCCTCACTCGGCTCAGAGAATTCTGTTGCTTTCAATGAAAGGCAAACAGGTAGAGAAGCAGAACTGTAAGAGATCATTCTACTTGCAGGAGGAGGCATCTCATCTATTTTCACGCCAAAGTGGAAAGGACTTTTCACTTTATTCAACACTTCATTAATCTAATTTCAAAAGGAAAAGTGTGTGCTGAAAACAGAGGTTGTTCACATTTCAAACTCCTTAGGCATAATGAGTGAGCAAAGCACTCAACTGTTAAGCTGTGTTGCTTTTCTACCAGCTGGAGAGGAGTACAATGAAGGTCATGCTGTTTAATCTTACAGACGGAGAGATGGATATAGTTGGGGTTGGAGGAGGAATTATTTTGAAGAATGGCAAATAATAGATCTGTTATGTACTGTGTGTGCATCAGAGTAGAGTTTGGAATAACATGAGCAGTTCAATGGTATCTCTTTCTATCCTGTTTTACTCTATAAAATGACTGCCTGAATGAGAAAGAACAAGAGTCAGATATACCAAACACCATTCTGCATCGTAACGAATGGGTTTGAAACGACTGGAGATACTTCCACCCCAGGAATTTCCAGGACATCTGGTAAGTCAACAACATTATCACAAACATTATGGCCAACAATGTAAGTTCTTACAACAATGTATTCATTTTCCAAATGTTCCAGCTGAGAAAGCCACACAGAACATTCCCACCATCCAGCAGATGGCTAACGGGGAAGCCAATATTTTCTGTGGAAACCGAAGTTTCTTCTTCTAATGTTAGACATTCTCAGCAGAGAGAACAAATAAGCGTTTTTCTATTATATTCTCTCACATTCATAGAGAATGTATTAGACTATTAATTTACAAAGTGTGTAAGGAAATGAGTTTTTCCTTGAGATTACAGAACTTAGAGGCTTTTAGATCCAGAAATGTCAGTGGTGGGAGCAAGGGCTTCTATTCTCTTATCTTGCCTGAGATTGAGAAGTTAGAGAAGTTAGTTATGATTATTATGGTTAATTTGTGGAGGGAAAAAAAAACCTTTAAAGCCTGCAGGTGGAAATGAGTTTGCTCCTACCTTCCTCAGATTTACAACTGATTTGTAGGGTGCAGAGATTATTAATGGGATTTCTATTTGTTAGAAGATGAGACAAAATGAACAAGGTGCAAGTTTTTTTCAGGGAAGGATGGAGGAGGTGGCAAACAGAAGATGAAACATGTTATTTGAATAACTTTGAGTTAATACATCTAGTTTCATACAGATAACATTTACTGTGCCAGGAAATACCTTGAAATACTTTACCTCTGCTTGATATTAACAAACATTCAAGTATATAACATGTAAAACATCTGTCACATGTATGTTAAAGGATGGGAACTTAGAAATAGATGGTTTCATTTGTTTGTTTTTGTTTTGTTTTGTAAGCTCTTTGGTGGACAAAGTTGAAATTTCCACTTTTCCAGTGATGACTGTTTCTATGTCCCTGCTGTCTGACTAAAACCCTTTCATTTTGTAATTAATTTTAATGCTGCCATGTGAAAATACTGACATGTGAAATTACACCTATTTTTATAATAGGCTAGTTCACTCTTGATAAATATTAAAGTTTCTGTATACCTACTATGTACAAGGAAATATGCTATGCTCTGCTGGAGATGCAAGATATTGACATGGAAGTTAATGTTGCAAAGATATGCTTGATTTCGGTAAATTATCAAAAATGTTTGCCTCCCTCTTACAAAGGCATGGGCGCCTTAGCTGAAACACCCATTTGGTAATTATTAGAAGTTTTGCTTTCTGAAGCTCATACAAGTTGGATTCTAATGTATTGTTCAGGGATGACTAACAGATAAAGATGTGCTATTCCTGGAGTAGACTCTGGTTCAAGAATCAAGAGAACTCAAAACTTGTAAACAGGTCCTTATGTTATTGAGTCCAAACTCATTCTGCTTGCCACATGACAGGTCAATAAATTGAGAGATGAAGTGGTGGAGCAAGGAATAATGACTTTATTTGGAAAGCCAGACCGAGAAGAGCAGGGACTTATGTCCTAGAGAACTATCGTCCCCAAGTCAGAATTCAGGCTCCTTTTATGCTAAAAAGGGGACAGGGTGTGATTGGTTGTTGCAAACTTCTTGGTGTCGGAATCCTTGGTACTTGCAGCTGTCCATGTGGGTCAGGTCATGCTGTCCCTGTAAACCTCCAACAAGAGGAATATTATTTTCTATTCTGCAACTTTTTATCTGTATATGAAAGGGAAAGTGTTATATCCTTAAAGGTCAGAGCCTTGAGAATGGGCTGTCCTGTATATTTCAGGCTGCAGGCAACATTGTTTTACAAAAGGTGCAGAACCAGCTTGACTAAGCACAGGCAACAGAGCACAGGGTTAGAGCCAAAGGAACAACTCCAATATGGAGTCAGATTGGTTCTTCCCTACTACACTTAATCAGTGTGGTAGGTCAAGAGTGCCCCTTCTCCTTCCTCAAAGATGCCCATGTCCTAATCCCTGTCACCTATGGATATTGCTTGGCCAAAGGACTTACTATGTGACCAAATTAAGGATCTTGAGAGAGAAAGATTATCTGGCACATCTTGGGTGAACTCAGTGTAATCACAGGGATATTTTGAAAAGGAAAATGTGAGTCAGAATCAGTACAGATGTGACTGAAGCAGAGATTGGAGTGATGTATTTGAAGATGGACGGGACCATAAACTAAGGACGGCAGGCAGGATCTCGAAGCCAAAAAATGCAAGGAAATGAATTCTTCACTGCAATTTCCAGAAAGGAATGCAGCAGCCCTGCTGCCCCCTTGATTTTAGTCCCGGGTGAGTTGTGCCATATTTCTAACCTATAGAACTATAAGCTAGTATGTTTGTGTTATTATAAACCACTGTTTATGAGAATTTGTTACAGCCACAATAGGAAACTAATACAATCAGAAATACATCAATAATTACTGTCAGTTCTTCTGGAAGAAAGATGTAAGCCCAAGTCTGAAAGCTGGGGCATAGCAAACATTCCTCATTTTTCTCAAATCAACTCTGGCAGGTCATACCTGCACAGACTAGCTTTACATGACGAACCTGTGGGCAGCAGGAAACATGAGTAAAGATGCTTCTCCTCCTGCTCTCTGCCGCCACCTTGTTCTGCTGACATATTTAGGGTCATTTAACAATCAAAATGGAGTAAGGATGGTTCAGGAATCCAAAACAATTGGCCACTGTGGATGTGGTCTCAGACACATTCCGGCATCACTGAGAACTTGACTTTTCTGAACTGTCTCAAATCCAAGAACATGACCTCCTGTTTTCAAAAGGATATTTTCCAGCAGCCACTACCCACAATCTTGTAGTTTCAACTTTTCAATGCTTAACAGCTATGTAATCATTTTAAACCTGCAAACAATCTTTGCTTAACAAGCACCCTTACTTCTTGCAAGCTCCAATCCTAAATCTCAACAACTGGTGTAGCCTTGCAGTTTTTTGCCTTTATAAACCCTCCCCTCCCCACATTTTGCCATTGAGTGGAACACAATTCAAGTGCTTTTTGAATCTGTATCTCCATGTTACACTCCTAACAAACCCTAAATAAACACATTTCTTTTTTTTTTTCTTTTTTTTAATCCCTCAATCAGCTCTCCATTCTTGGATTTCTTGGTTAACTTTGCTCAGATCAATATTCTTTCTAAATAGATTGGGAACATACAGGAGATAAGCATGTGTGGTTTCCTTCTGCCACCTTCTAGACAGACCTAAAATGATGCAAAAATAATTCTAGAAAAGGCTTAGTTGAGCATGAGTAGGGAGATCACTTCTGATTATAACGTGACTTATTTCTATGTCAAACGTGCCATCCTGGAGGAGTGGAATTGCCACGTTATTGCTAAAAAGGCACTGATACCTCCCTCTGGAAAAAATTTAACTTTTCCATCAACATTGCAGCCACAGAGTCTCAAATCCAAAGCCATACGTGACTCCTCTCTTTACTTTTCCATCCACTCAAATATTCCTTGTCTGGTTCATGCATTCCTCACAGTCATACCTCCCTTTGTATTGCTAAGATGTTCAGTAAAGTCTGATTTTAAGCTACTCATGCCTGGATGATTGCAGTCAGAGTATTTCCACTGCTCCTTAACCCTGTGACAAATGAAACCCTTCCTATCACCTCCTTGGCTGTATTGATCATTTTCAGTACGAGTCTCTGGACCAGTCACAGGATGGTTGGGCTGTAATTATGCAGGAAATCTATTACAAAAAAAGGCATCATCCCTGAAGGTTCTGAATGAGCACAGAACTCCTTAGGTTACCGGTGCATTTCCAGCAATAACACGACGCTTCCTTTTTAAGACAAGCGACATATGAAAGATGTAACTCAAACAAATGCAATTTGGGATATAAAGGCTCTCAGAATTAATATGAACAGTGACCGACAGTGAGTGTTTACTCCCTGCTGGGCACTTTCTTAAATGGTTTACCTGTATTATTTCATTTAATTTTCATGACAGCCCCTAAAGTTGGTAGTAAATTCTCTGCATTTTTGCCAAGGAGAGAACTGAGTGCTCAGAGGAATGAAGTAACAGATGGTAGAAGACAGACATGTACGAGACAAAGCTGAGATTTAAGCCCAGGTCATCTGACACCAGTACCTACCTCCTAACCTCTTTGTTTTACTTACTGCCTTTAAAAAATTGTGTTTTTTTCCTTCTGAAAAATAGTATATACACAGAAAAATATTTAAAACATATATAGCTCTGGAAGCTCTAGAAGCTTCCAAGCAGCTTTCTGTGATCGTGTTCCCTCTGACATCACCTGATTGCCTAGAGGTAACACTTTCTTTTTTTTTTTTTTTTTTAAATTGAAGTATAGTCAGTTACAATGTGTCAATTTCTGGTGTACAGCATAATGACCCAGTCATGCATAAGTATACATGTATTTGTTTTTATATTCTTTTTCATTAAAGGTTATTACAAGATGTTGAATATAGTTTCCTGTGCTATAAAGAAGAAATTTGGTTTTTTTAATTTATTTTATATATAGTGGTTAACATTTGCAAATCTCAAACTCCCAAATTTGGGAGGTAACACTTTCTGATAATTGTGTTGACCATTTTCTTGCTCTTTCATAATTTTATCATCAATTGCTTATAACCCTCAATTAAGCCAACATTTTTTACCCTGCATTCAAGGCCTTCCAAGGTAGAGGCTCTGTTCTTATCTCTTATTATTTTCCTACTTGAACCCTCTCCTATAATGTCTGGCCAATTTATATGACTCCCAGTATGTTTATATACATTGCTTCTCCCTTTACATCTGTTCCAGCAAATCCCTTCCTCCAAGTCTCCTGTCCCTCCGTTCACTCTTTTCTTATAACCCACCTACCTAGGGGGGCCTTTTTGGGTTTGTCCCTTACTGGTTCCTTCTGCCCTGAACTGCTCTAGTCTTTGTGTCTATTCCACCCATTTTGTAGTTTTTTCATAGTGCTATGTACTGCTGGTTTTTAATAATATAGAGCCTTTAATGTGTTTGTTCCTATTAGTGATGTTTTGTTCATTATTAATTTATTCACTCAACACACATCTATTAAACAGACTGTGTGGTAGATGTAGCTTCTGCATATATAGCAGACAATAAGATATACAAAGTCCCTGCACTCTTAGAGCTTACATTCTGGAGGGGAAAGATAAATAATAAACAAGCAATTAAGTAAATAAGATCACTTTAGTAAATAAGTAGATAAGATATCAAAGTGATCAATACTATGATGGAAACAGGGTGGGAGTAATGGGGAAAGTGGTGTATCCTTTAAGTTGTGATGTTTTTAACCATCTGGAGTGATAAACTTAAGTCACACAGCACAGGCAGTGCAAAGGCCCTGAGGCAGAAACAAGTTTGGTGTGGAGGGGATGAGAAAACAGCAGGAGGACAAGAGATGTAGAAGTGGTCATGGGTAAATCAAGTATTCATTTAGTTTTGAATGGTATCTAGTGATGGTAACTGGTACCTAGCTTTAAATTCTTCTAGATGTAATGGGAAACCACTGTAAAGTTTGAAGAATGCAGGTATATGCTTTCACTTACTTCTTACTTCACATTGTCTTTTTATATTAGATAGATATTTTTCCCTCTATTGAGAATGTTCAATATTTGTAGTTTGAAATTTTTACCATTGACACTGCTAATATTGTTACAAAACCTGTGTGGACACCCTTTCAGGGCTGCAATTTAATTATCCTAACACTTTCTTTGAGCTTTAGCAATGTCAAACTTTTCTGAGAGTACAGAGGATACTCAAAAACCCATCAACTCAGG
Source organism: Camelus bactrianus (assembly GCF_048773025.1). NCBI lineage: Eukaryota > Metazoa > Chordata > Mammalia > Artiodactyla > Camelidae > Camelus > Camelus bactrianus. The sequence continues at coordinate 22,086,914 of NC_133552.1, forward strand.
AAAGTTTCAATTGGACAATTGAAGTACCTTTGTGTGGTTATTACACTGTCAACAAACATGACCCACCTTGCAGGCAACTTGAGAAGTGCCAAACTCCTTGTGAGTTGTTCCAGCTCTGAAGTGTCCCTTCCTTCTGATTAGGGGTAACCTGAGACTTGAATTCCAGCTGACCTCTCATGCACTTCTCAAAGCATGATGTGCAGAGCTAGGAAGAGGAGCTGAAGTTTGGGATAAACCTGGCAGACGCAGCCATTGCCTTTCCACTTAAATTTCCAGGGACTTCGTGCATTTCATCTCCGTACGGTATGTGCTTCTGAGAATTTCAGACAAGCACAGCAGCTGTCAAGAAGTGAAAATGAGCCCTAACCAAATTTATCAACTTATACAAAAACAGAGACAGGAACGTATAAGGTTGGGGGGAGATCTGTTAACAATAAAGAGATCTTTTTTTTTTTTGACAGCTGAGAGCATGCATCTGACACTGAACATTCCACGTGATTGATGCTTAGATTGCTCTTTATTATCTAAATAAGCAACAGTGAGCTTCAGAATTAGAAAGAGAGTTCTGTAATTCTGCGAGACGAAGCAGGCCAGGAGCAAGGCATCTGGCTGTTGGCCTCTGGAAGGGTTTCTCAGGGCCTGGGAGAAGGGGCTCTGGTGCTAGCAAGTGGAGATTCATTATTAGACAGCAGCCCCAAGGCACTGCTGCCTCGGAGGAAGGCGGTGATGCTCTGATCACACTCCATTACCCTTTAATGTTGTTAATGAACCAAATTTCTGAACAGGAGTGCTCCTTTTCAGTACATGCAATTTTATGCTCACCAAATATGACCTGAAATTGTACAGATGGATTGTATTTAAATGGCTCAACTGTCTAAGTAGCCAGTCACGTGATCTTCATGCTGGAGAGGTTAACAACTCACTACTCCCAGAATAGTTTGAAAACGTGGGCCAGAGATACTTTAAAACAATTTTACTTAAAAATGTTCCCCAGAGATGGAGCTTTAGGAAGAAATAGTAGAAGTCTGGTTGCTGGGGTGTCTACTCTTCAGTTTTATTTATTTTATTAAATTTTTTTTTACTATTATTTGTTGGAGGAAATAATTATGTTTATTTATTTATTTATCTTAGTGGAGGTACTGGGGATTGAACCCAGGACCTTGTGTGTGCCAAGCATGGACTCTACCACTGAGCTATACTCTCCTCTCTCTACTCTTCAATTTTAAAATCAGCAGATATTTATATATAGGGATATGTGGTGAACAAGACAGAAAGGGGGCCTTCATGGAGTGGACATTCTAATGCAGGAAACAGAAAGCGCACACACAGTAAAGACGTACATAAATACATGGATTGGGAAGTTGTAGTTAAAACCCACGGAGGAAACTAAAAAGAGGCTGAGACTGTAAAACAGGCAAATGCTCAGACAAAAAGCATACAATGTTTCATTCTAATTTCGGTAGTAAGAAAAGATCTCAATGGTGAAGTGACCTCTGTGTTGAGAGCTAAAATGAAAGAAGGATGTAGTCATGAAAATATTGGAACAGGGAGGGTGAGACCCTTCCAAGCAAAGGTAACAGCTAGATGTGTTCCAAGAATGGAAATGTACCAGGAAGTGCAAGAGTGTGTGGGATGAGAGGGAACGAGAAAGAATGATGGACCCAGGATCTAGTCAAGCAGGGACTTCTTAGCCACGTGAAGATGTCTGAATTTATTCTAAATGCAACGTGAAGCTGCTGAAAGCCTTGAAGTAGGGGGAGATGGACACAGACCTGCATTTTGTCTGGATTTCTAAATATACCGAGCATATTGATACAGCTTGGAGTCTTGACAAAACCAACACTTGTTTAAGTTCACAAATATCAAATTTTTCTTCCTCTTACACAATTCATTCATTTTTTTAATTTTTTTTAATTTTTATTTTTTAACATTTTTTTTATTGAGTAATAGTCATTTTATAATGTTGTGTCAAATTCCAGTGTAGAGCACAATTTTTCAGTTACACATGAACATACATATATTCATTGTCACTTTTTTTTTGCTGTGAGCTACCACAAGATCTTGTATATATTTCCCTGTGATATACAGTATAATTTTGTTTATCTATTCTACATTTTTAAATCCTAGTCTGTCCCTTCCCACCCCTCCACCCCTCTCCCCCAAAGCAACCACAAGTTTGTATTCTATATCTATGAGTCTGTTTCTTTTTTGTATTTATGTGTTTTTTTTTTTTTTTTTTTGGTTCCACATATGTGTGATCTCATATAGTATTTTTCTTTCTCTTTCTGGCTTACTTCACTTAGAATGACATTCTCCAGGAACATCCATGTTGCTGCAAATGGCGTTATGTTGTCGTTTTTGTGGCTGAATACTATTCCATTGTATAAATATACCACTTCTTCTTCATCCAGTCATCTGTTGATGGACACTTAGGCTGTTTCCATGTCTTGGCTATTGTAAATAGTGCTGCTATGAACATTGGGGTGCAGGTGTCATTTTTGAAGTAGGGTTCCTTCTGGATATATGCCCAGGAGCAGGATTCCTGGGTCATATGGTAAGTCTATTCCTAGTCTTTTGAGGAATCTCTGTACTGTTTTCCACAGTGGCTTTCCTTGCTTCCCTCTCCCACTCTTAATGATGTCTTCTTTTACAATTTTGTGTTTATTCTATTTGGAATTCATGGTAGTTACCACCTTTCCAGTTATGAGTTTCTCATTTTTGTAGCATCCTGCTTCTTTTCAATTTAGAGTAGACCTGTCAATATTTCTTATAGCATGGGTTTAGTGTTGCTAAACTCTCTTAGTTTTTGCTTATCTGTGAAGTTCTATATCTCTCCTTCTGTTCTAAAGGATAGCTTTGCTGGATAAAGTATCCTAGGCTGCATCTTTTTTTTTATGCAGGACTTTGAATATATCTTGCCACTCCCTTCTGGCCTGTAGTGTTTGTGTAGAGAAATCAGCTGAGAGCCTTATGGGGGTTCCCTTGTAACTCACTCTTTGTTTTTCTCTTGCTGCCTTTAGGGTCATTTCTTTATCCTTGACTCTGGCCATCTTGATTATGATACGTCTTGGTGTGGGTCTATTTGGGTTCTTCCTGTTTGGGACCCTTTGAGCCTCCTGTACTTGGATATCTGATTCCTTCTTTAGATTTGGGAAATTTCCAGTCATGATTTCTTCAATTACCTTTTCAATCCCCTTTGTTCTTTCTTCCCCTTCTGGAACCCCTATTATGCATAGATTGGCATGCTTTATATTATCCCATAGGTCCCTTATATTGTTTTCATTGTTTTTTATTTGTTTTTCTCTCAGCTGTTCTGATTGGGTGCTTTCTGTTGTCCTGTCTTCTAGGTCACTTATTCATTCCTCTGCAGTATCTAGCCTGCTTTGTACAGCCTTTAGGTCAGCTCTCATCTCAGCAAATGAGTTTACTAATTCTACTTGGTTCTTCTTTATAGCTTCTGTTTCATTACTGACACATTTTATATCTCTAAACACTATGTCTTTTAGTTCCTTCAGTACTTTGATCACTCCTTTTTTGAAATCTTGATCTAGTAGGCCATCAATGTCTATTTCCTTGATTGTGCTTTCATGGAATTTCTCTTGATGTTTTAATTGGGAGTCGTTCCTCTGCTTCTTCACATTGCTCATATCTCTCTGGCACCAGTGGGTGGGTGGGTCACTCCCCCTCCTGATGCCGCAGTCAGATGCTGCGCTTGCTTGGGCAAGGCAGGTGGGTGGATTGCACCCCCTCCCAGCACCATGGTCAGGTGCTGCGTTCCTGCCAGGAAAGCGGGTGACTGCCCACCCTCTCCTGGTGCCAGTAGCTCCGCTGCTCTGTGCAGCTGCCGACTCTGCCTCAGGTCGGCACTCCCGGGCTTGGGGAAGACAGTGGAACAGCCCCACCCCTGATCCATTCCAAATCTCAGCTCCTTGTGATCTTGGCGGTGCGAGTTCTCTGAGGTGCCAGGTCAGAAAGATCCTATGTGTCTTGGGCTGTAAGCAAGTCTCAGTTCTGCCCAGGAGGTTGCAGCGCCCCTGGGTGTGGATTCAGGGCTCAGCCCCGCCCCTGCCTGGGCACTGTGCACATGGGAGATGGCGGCTGTGACTGCACCCCACCTCTCCTCTCGTGAGAAGCGCCAGTAATGGCAGCACAGGTCTGAGGAGACAAAGGCTATGGCACCCCTCCCCCCAGGGCACACCAGCCATGTTGCTTTGCTTTTTTCACAATTTATATGGGGGACCAAGGTTGCTCTGCTCCATATCCCCTCCTAGCCACAGCATATAGCACCCTGCAGTCCCCTGGGGCTGCCTCAGTGCAGCCACCCCAGTCCTCTGCCCAGCTGGGGTGGCCTGTCCTGGACCCAGCTGCTGGCTCGCGTTTTGAGCTGGGTGTCGCGGGGACCCTTTGTGCCCATTTAACTTAGTTCTGTCAGTCAAGGGGTGCTTGGGGCAGATCTGAGCCTCGGAGGCTCCCCCTCTGTCCCACTGGCCTCTCCTTTGGATGGGGGAGACCCAGCAAATGAGCACTATTCCTCCTTTGCCACCCCTCCCCGCAGCACTGGTCCCACATCTTTTGCTTTTTCTTCTTTCTTTTTTCCTTTTCTCCTACCAGATTTTTGGCATCTTTGTCTTTCGAAGAGGGTGATGTTCTGTCAGAGTTCCGCAGGTGCTCTGGTTGGCTGAATGGGTCCATAGATGTGAGTTTTGGTGTATTTGTGGGAGAGGGTGAGCTACAAGCATCCTTCTACTCCACCATCTTGCTTCTCTCTCTCATTCTTATATATTTATTGAGCGTCTTTTATAGGTTACGTAGTAACTATGGACACACAGAGAAGACAGAAGGTTGCTGTTTAGGGTGGGAGACCATACACAGAATGTAAAATCTTTACACAGGTGATTCAGGCTTCTCCAGCCTAAAGCTCAGAGTTTCTAGGAGTTCAAAGGGGAGCATGTTCTTGAACCTGGGGGTCACGAGAGCTGTCTGTCGGGATGTTGTTCTTCCTTGCCTCCAATCTCCCCACAGGATTCTAGGTGTGTCAGTGTATTTTAATACTTAAGTGTTTTGGATGCATAGATACAAAAGCCCCATGTAAATAATGCCGAATTCTTACGTATTGTGTGTCTGTGTGTGTCTGGTTAAAGGCGACTAGGTTCAGAGTAACAAAATTCAGATAATTGCGTTAAGGGTTTACACTGCAGCTTGATCAAGTTATGAGAGTGTAACAAACTAGTTTTTAACTTCGCCAATGATGTTTAGAAATATTTTCACGGAAGTGATATCATCATGGGTAGCAGGGAGATACGGGGGAATCAAAACTAGCCACATTAGAAATGTTGAATTATGTGGCATTAAAGAGTGAAACACCTGGCAGATTCTAAAAGGAAGTCTAAGAGGAACTGAGTCTTGCTTTAAGGGGATTTTTGGTGTTATTTTTGATGACCTAAAGTCTCTTTCTGTTACGTCAACTAGAAAACAGCTTTCTAAAAACCTAATAGATGGGTTTCCTGCTATCATTGGCTAAAATATATGTGCCAAGAGCATAAAGACTTATTTTCACCTTCATTCTTATCTTGGCAAAACAGTCCACTGACCATATCAGCCTTTGTCTGGCAGAAGTTTAGTCCTGCTGTAGTCGGCATTAAAGCCAGAAAAAGGGAGAGGGGCACAAGAGATACTTAATTGCCACAGGCATAAGCCATTATCTTCACCCTGTGAAAAATTGCCTGATTTCCACTCTTGATAAAACTAGACATGAGTGTAAAAACATTACTTTGAAACATAAATCTCCAATACCTAAGTCCTTCCTTCCTTTATCACTCACCAGAGCCTTCGAGAATTGGAAAGGAAAAAAAAAAAAAAAAGAAAAGAAAGGTAACTACTTGTAATGAAATGCACTTAAAGAGGGAAAAATGTAATATTTCATTTTTGATGCACTGTTGATAGAAGCATTATCTCTGAAGGGCTTATTTAATCAAGAGCCTGAGGTGCTGAAGCCAGCAGTGGGTAAGAGATGGGAAAAAGTTTTCACCAAGGCGTCAGAGCAAACTCTGCCCACCAGGTCCCTTCTTGGCTGCCTTCCTTTTGGCCCCCTTAGGGTGGGCACTTCCACATGGACCACAGGTCATTCAGTCGGCTGAGGTAACCATTCCCTGAGTGCTCTCTAAGTTTGGTCTGAATACTTTGGTGGAGCTCTTATGATCCCTCAGTCCCCACCCCATTTTCCCAGCGTCATTCCCACCTCAAGTCCATGATGCACACCAGTGTTGTGTCCATCCCAAACTCTCCATCATGCCACAGACCCTTTTGCACTTACATCACCCTGCACCTCTGTTCCCGATCTTCTTCTCACATTCAATGACCTTTTTTGAATTTCATCTTTTTTCATTAAATCTTCTCTATAACCCTAATCAGATCATTGCAACCCCTTTTCTGTTTCCATCCCTAGTTTTTATATTTTCACATTTCTCTCTTATTCTAGCTATGTTTCTATCCTCTCTTCCCTTCAGGCTCTAAGTTCTTTGAGAACAATGAATCATTTCATCACTGTCTCTTTTAGAAACTAGCACATCTAAAGGACATTTGTTCAGTGCATTCTAATTGTATTATTCTGGTGCCAGGGAAACCAATAGAACAAAATACAGAGTTCCTGTCCTCTTGGAACTTGTATTGTGGGGACAGGAGAATAACAGTAATTAAGAGGCATAGACAAACAAAATAATTACAAATTGTGGTACATGCTATAAAGCAAATGAACAGGATGATGGGATAAGAAAGTCTCTGAGGAAGGTAGATATTTCATTAGATAGGGTGTAAGAGTAAGTCTCTTTGTAGTGGTGACCTCGGGGATGAAAAAGGGCCACTCTGGGGAGTGGCAGTGGGACAAGCTTAGTGGAGCATCCTGGAGTGTAGGATCAACAGAATCCTGAGGCAGGAAAAAGCTTGGCATATTCTAGGAGTGGTTTAAAGTCATTTTGTGATAAGAGGGAAAGAGGCAGGAGATAGAATTGGACAGGTAGGCAGGAGCCAAATCACTCAGTATGAAGAGTTTGGAAAAGAGGTAGGGAGGAATAAATTGGGAATTTGGGATTTGCAGATACACACTACTGTGTATAAGCTAGGTAAGCAACATAGTCCTAGTGTACAGTACCAGGAACTATTTTTGATGCCTTGTAATAGCCTGTAATGAAAAAGAATATGAAAAAGAATAAATATATGTATAACTCAATCACTATGCTATCCACCAGAAACTAACATAACATTGTAAATCAACTATACTTCAATTAAAATAAATAAATAAATATATTACAGACACTGTTAAAAAAGGACATAAAGCACCTCAAAAAAATAAACAATGGGAAGCCATTGAAGGACTTTTGGTAGGAATGTGATAGTGTATGATTTATATTTTTCAAAGATTATATAGATATTTGTTGAATTAAACTAGCTCCTATAAGACTAGGGTTATTTTCTGTAATTGAATATTAATGGTCTTGGTTTTTTCACTGGAAGCCCCGCAGAGCCTTCAGCTACTCCATCAGTAAGACTAGAAAACCATTTAAAATAAAGGAATACTTAATTCAAAATTTTCATTTTCATTGCTTTGGCCAGTTAGTTTTAATGGTCTCATTTTTGCTAGTCTATGAAAAAAGGTTGCTAAATCAATGCCTAGTATAGATAGAATACTGGGGGAATGGGGTGGTATGTTTTGGGGTGAGTATGGTGCCCCTTTAGTTGAGTTCAGGACAAAATTTAAACATTAGCACAAATGTAATTGGCTGTACTTCAGTTAAAAACAAATTAGCACAAAAACTTCTGGTAATGTTACTGAGTCCAAACTCATTCTGCTCACTGCATAACAGGCCAATAAACTGGGAGAAGAGGTGTTGGGGCAAGGAATAGTGACTTTATTCGGAAAGCCAGCAGACCGAGAAGATGGCAGACTAATTCCTGGAGAACCATCTTACTCAAGTCAGAATTCAGGCTCTTTTTATACTAAAAAGGGCAGGGGGTGTGGTTGGTTGTTGCGAACTTCTTGGTGTAGGAATTCTTTGTTCTTGCAGCTGTCCACGTGGTTCAGATCCGGGTGCCCCTATAAAACCTTCAGCAAAACAAATGTTATTTTACATTCTGCAACTTGTTATCTTTATATAAGTACAGAAGTGTTAATATCCTTAAATGTCAGAGCCTTGAGAATAGGCTTTCCTGTATATTTCAGGCTAAAGGCAACAATCTTTCACAAATAGTGCAGAGCTAGCCAGACTAAGCCTAGAAAACAGGCCCAGGGTTAAAGCCAAAGAAACAGATCTGATATGGAGTCAGATTTGTTTTTTTCTGTTACAGTAATTAAAATCTCCTTTCATTGTATTTCTCTCTGCATCTAGGATTACTGCTCATAAATTCAGGAAATCCTTTTATTGTTCTAAGCAGGAATCTGCAAATATCTGGGAGTGATTGATTTAACTTTTGACAGACTTTGTGGTGTGGAGGTTCTTTGTGATCCTTTCTTCCAGTTAGAATGAATCAGTGAAATGGTCCTGGGTTTCCACGGAGCAGTTAAAAAGAGGGGACAAGACATGCGATGAGAATAAACAACTTTCATACCTGAGTAGTGGAGAGGCTGAAGGTAGGCTTTACTGTTTGAAGAAATTCAAATCTATGGCTCTTAGAAAACTTTTCTGGCAGTAATTCAACTTGGAATAATACAGCTAGTTTTTATTGGCAGCCACGAATTTGTAGCTGAAAAGACTAGAAATAGTTCACACAATGAAACCCAGCTATAAGGCAAAATGACACAAACCAAATGTTTGTGATAGATCCACCTACTCTTCCCAAACAGAATGGGGACTGTGGTGGTGGGAGTCTGGCCCGTTTCTAATTTCATTCTATTATTGGCACTCGTCCTTATTAGATTAGAGATGGAGTAAATGTCTCAATTAACTTAAACATTATAACCACTCCAGGATGGAGTTCTAGGTCCTGTGGGAGAAAAGGAAAGGTTTAATTTCACCACTGTGATTGATAGTGAAATTTATCATGCAGTTGGTAGGGGCAAGTTCTACAATTCTTGAAAATAATTCTGGGAATGATAATGGCTGTAAAAGGTGAATATGTATATTAATAGCCTTTAAGTCTTTTATGAAGTAATCCAGTAAAACTGACGTCTACCCAATCCCTACTGTCTTCGCTTTATTGGCAACATTTCATCTGTGGGTTGTTGTTGAGACATTTTTACTGTTTACCAGATGGGGTAAGATTTTACATAACTTAAAACATCTGCTCTCATTGCAGTCCAATATGATCGTCTATTTATATTTTTGAGTTATATTATTCATTTCCTTTTAAATGGCCATGAAAATGTGTTCAGAAGGACAAGTTTACGTGGTATTTGCCAAAGACATTTAACTTTTCCTTTTTTTCTTATTTATCTGCTATTAGGATAAGCCATATTATGAGTCATGAGTGTAGAGAAATATTTAGCTATCTCTCCTGCTTTTGAAATATTTGATTTCATAAGTTAACTGTTGTTAATGTCACTTCTGCTTTCCTGTATACACCTGCATTTAATCATTTCAACATTAAGATAAAACACAGGAAGCCATCTAAAGATTGGGCCAAAGGTCTGACACAAAAGTCTTCAAAAAATACTGTAGGAATAATACTGATCCTGAAAGGATGGAAGAAGGGAAAAGCTATGCAATATATAAAAAGGAAATAGAGTCATTTACTTAGACTCTGAACTAGCCTCTAATAAAAATGGCGATTGTATCATTTACAAAGCACTTTTATACATAATAATCAAAATTGGATGTAGATGTTACTACTGTTGTTCCGTTTTATGGAAAAGGAAACGAAAGCTTAAGGACATTTGGCAACTTCCCCAAGGTCACCGTGGTGAAGCCACTGGGGTTTGTTTAGACCAAGTCTCTATAATAGAATCCTTGGAAAGCCCAGCTGACAGTGCATGCATCCATGATTCTAAGAAATGAGGATGACAACTCCCCTTTGTTTATGGTTGGAACACGGTTTATGTGGCCTGTTGCTCCTGTTGGCTTAGTTAATCATTTCGGGGTCACAGTGGCCTTTGCTGGTGCAGTGAGTTGAATTATTTTCCTCCCAAAGATGTGGTAGGTCCAACCCCCCAGCACTTATGAATGTGATCTTATTTGGAATAGAGTCTTTGCAGATGTAACTCACAGATCTCAAGATGAGATCATCCTGGACTTAGGTTGGACCCTAAATCCAATGAGAAGTTTCCACATAAGAGACAAAAAAAGGAGAAGACGTAGAGTTCAGGTAAGGATGAAGATGAATGTTGAAGTCATGCCGAGGAACAGCCGAAACTAGGAGAGAAACATGGAATGGTTCCTGTCTCAGAGCTTCCAGAAGGTACCAACCATGCCAACACCTTGATATTTTACTTCTGTGCTCCAGAACTGCGAAAGAATGAATTTCTGTTGTTTTAAGCCACTAAGTTTGTGTGATTTTTTTTCACAGCAACCCTAGGACACAAAAACAGCTGGGTTTTCTTCTGCAAATCACAGTTAGAATAATGTGCAAAAGTCATAATCTTGGCTACATTTATTGGATATAGAATGGTGAGATGATGAGAATATACCAGCAGAAAAAAAATTAGGAAACAAAATCATTAGTGAAGGCAATGAGCCTTCTCCAGTGCTCCTAGGGGCCAGGTTTCTAGATGCTCTTTGCCTGTCTTTCCTGAACTGCAGGTTTAGAAATCGGCATGAGTGTGATTGAGGAGATGATGATTCTAGGACTTCCACCAACTAATTGAGTGACTCTGGAAAGGTCACGTAATTTCTCAGGTCTTTGTCTGTAAAATCAGTGCAGCAGGGTCCCCAGCCAGCTTTGAAGTTGAGTGATTTACTTTCTCAACTTGGGACCTGATACTTGGTGCTGCTATTCATCTGGGAGTGGAGAAATCCACGGTCTGGAACCAAGATCCCTGTGTGCAAATCTTACTCCTATCACTTAGCTGACAATTCTCAACATTTTTTTTTTTTCAATATGATGACTACCATGCTGACTTTAGAGGGTTAATGGGTGGGTTAAATGGGAAAATGTATGGAAAACATTTTTGGCACACAGTAGGTGCTCAACAGTGATGTTTATCCCTCCATTAAATTTTAACTTTTGTTTCAATAACTTCAGGGTCAGTTTATCATCATGTTAACTCATCCTGGAGTCCTTTCCAGTGATTGACAAGCAAGTTTCTCAATCCTTTTTTTTAAAAAAAAAAAAATTCCATTTAAAAAAATTGTTCATCTTTCATTGCTATTTCTGGCTCTGCGTTGAATTCTCTTTAGTTTATTTTAAGAGAGTAGGTAGAATGTAAGTTTTCTGTTCCAAACTATACTCTCACTATAGACCACAAACCCACCCACCCCCTATTCGAAAATCTCTGAACTAATGTTCTAACTGCAACTCACTGGAGATGATGCCCTGCCATTGTCTGACAATTACAAATGATTGACGACTTTAACTGATTTTGAAGGAGAGCTTTTAAAATGAGACAATCTTCTGTATATACATTAAGCACACCTAGAGCCACACACTTGCATAAATTCAGGCCTGCCTAAGAGTAATGCTGTATAAACAAACCAAGGATTCATGATGACAATGCCTAATAAACCCTTAAAAACCTGGGTGAACTATGAAGTTCAGTCCCCATTGGTATTTTCTAGTTAAAAGAAAGAAATTCCAGTAACCAGTGAATTCTGAAACGACAAATCTTTAAGTTTCATTTCTCAGACTGGGAAGGTTAGTCAGCTATATTGCCCTGAGCAGCAAATATTAATGCAAATCTTAATTTCCATCCCCTCTGTTTCCATCCCACACAAGAAGCTGCTGGACAGTTCCCAGTGTACCCCCCCCACCCCCATCTTCCCTACTCTGTTCCTTTACAGTAACCATTGACCTGTCCAACTCCAGCCACACACACTCCCTTCTGGAGAAGGTTGGCCTGGGCACTGCCAGGATCCTCTTTCTTGAGCTAGGAGAAAGGTTGTGAACTTTCACTTAAAAAGTCATTTTTAGACCCATCACAATAATTTTATAATTATAAACTTCTAACCTAACCATACTGTCAGATGTATTACCACATTTCTTCTTTAAAAAATTTATGAGATTTTCACAATACATTATTATTTTTGGAGGCTGAGATTTCAGAGAGGTACCTGACTTGCCTGAGTGCAGAGGGAAAACTTGAATCTTATCTTTTCACTTCTAATCCTATGCTTCTTTCCCTCTCTTCCTTCATCTATCTATCTATCTATCTATCTATCTATCTATCTATCTATCTATCTATCATCTATCTCCATCCATCCATCCATCCATCTATCCATCCATCCAATCTCATTGCTTTACTGTAACCATACTCCAATGGGTGGATGTAACTCATGTTCTGAGAGTAGAATGCAGACGACAAGAGTCATAGAAGGTTGGCATCCTCCCAGCTACATAGTGCTGTGTGATGTGTGCCAATTCTCTCATGCTCTCCCACCACTGAAGGTGCCAATACTTTCTAAAGGGTCATTACAAACCAAAAGAAAACAATCAAAAGGGAGGATCAAAATGGGAGAAATACAGATAATGAAACAATTTTATGGGGTGGATATGTTATAAAATTTTATTCTCACTTATTCCTAACTCTACCTGTCCTGAATAATGTGTCTGACCAAAGTGTAATGTAATAAAAATAAAATGAAATGATTAATTTCACAGTCCACAGGTGTAAATCAAAAGCACTTGGAAAGAGAGCTTTTCTAAATCAAGAAGTCTCTCAAAATAAGGATAAATTATAGCAGATTTGGGCTGTTAATTAACCATTCCATTCTGAGACTCTTTGGTAGAAATAGCAGAGATTTAAGATTCATAAAGCCTTCTTGAAAGGCCAGCAGGGTCAGAGTCTTATCTCTGCTCATTGTAATCCTCATCCCAGTTATCATACTGAAAATTATTTTCAAAACACATGCTTTATTATACTGGAATTAAGTAAAACCAGCAAAATTGCTTTTCCTATATTAGAGACCACAAAACTTCTCCTGTAAAAAGCCAGAGAGTAAATACTCTAGGCTTTGTGGCTATTTGGTCTCTGAAACAATTATTTAACTCTGCCTTGGCAACTCGAAAGCAGTAATGGACATAAATGACTAGGTGTGACGGTGTTCCAAACAATTTTATTTTCAAAGACAGGAAGTGGGATGGATTTGATCCACAAGTTGTGGATCAAATGAGTTGTGGCTCATTTCCTAGCTCAGACTGAGAAGTCAAGGGGTGCGGTGTGATGCTGAGAAAAATCTGTGTTTTTGCTGAACATAAAATGCAAGACACATATCTATATGTGTCTCTGGGCACAGCAACATTAACTTACCCCTATTCATTAATATAAGTAAATGCCATCAACTGACTCTCTCCTCTCTGTGATTTCAGAAATCTATTTACTCTTCTATAGCAAAGTAACAAAGTTCCAGTTCTTTTCAGGGCTTGGACTGCTCTACAGGGAAATGGGAACTATTGAAATTGGAAAAACAAATATTCTCCCTTACCGAAGTTTTAAAATAGAAAGTGGAGAAATCAAAACTTCGTTAGTAGCCACAACCGAGCCTTGGAGGCTCATTGGTTCTGAAAGCACCAAATAGGTGGGAAAAAAAATGAATGCATCAATCTTTCAGAATCAATGCATCTCTCTCCAAGAAAGCTAACTTTCCATTTCAACCCCATTCTCCCTTCATCCACCACAGAGACACCAGAAATCAGATCCTCCCTGGGTTCAACTCCATTCTGGTGCCAAGCAAAGATTCTTGGTATATAGATTCTTAGCAAAATGACACTGCACTGTGAACTTTAGAAAATGTAACATGCAATCCACAGAGAAGCCTACTAAACAGATGGGAAGCAAGCAGCTGGGAGCTGTCTCTTTCAGCACCTGACCTCCGGAGATGCTTAATAAAATAGCCTACAAAGTATTACTCTCTCATCAGTGCCAGGAGGCATTTGTGGAGAGATAAATAAAGCTATTTTCCAAAATGGGGAATATTCTGGTGTGCCGATATTGAAATGACAGTTTCTTTATGGGCTAGAAAATAGGCAGGGAGACACCAGCCAGGTAGTTCCCCCCCGTGCCCACCACCAGTAGAAGGTCTATAATGAGATTCCAAATTAGATTGCTGAACCTCGAAGACAAGGTGCTTCACATCTGTGAGATGTTCAGCTTGACTCTATAATGAGTTCACCGAGCAGAATGAACCACACTTGAAATCAAATGCTTTGCATTCAGGATGAAATAAGTGGGGATCAATCATAGTCAGGGAAGTAGCATTTGCTGAGAATGTAATGATAGACTGAGCTTTAAAAAAAGGAAAAAGAGAAAAAGGAGAGTGGTGAATGAGGGAGCATGTGGGAGCCAGTTCATGGGTGGCAGGGAAAACACCAACAGGCAATATTTGTGCCTGGGAAGAGCTGCATGTATGAGTTTCTAGAGGTAATAACCGAAGAGGGTGGAGTGATGGGAAGGATAAAAATTTGCGCTATCTACCAAAACAAATCCACACGCCCATGAAGCAGCCCTAAACACTATCATCTTAGGAAACATTTTTCTTAGTGTACTCTTCTTAGAGGCTTTTATCTGGTGACAGCCTTGAGTGACCAAACAAATCAGTCTTGGTAACAAGGTTGTTTTGTTTTGTACGTGGGTTAGATTCTCGATGAAGCCAAGCTGAGCCCACCTGTGGATGGCATGACTCAGTGTCAACACATGTCTGGGACAAGCCTTCGAGGCACCTTCAGCCCTGCTGGTGGCTGAAAAGTGGCAAAGTGATGCAGAGGGTCCCAGGGAACGTGCACTCCTTTGCGGCACCAGCAGCTCACTCTTCAAATCCCTGAAATATGAGTATCTGCAAAAACTGCAGGTGGGCTTGGCTCATACCCCGATGATCCAGGGCCTTTGCTCCCGGCCATCCTGCCATGATTAGTATACCTGCCAGGGCCAGAGTTTCCCCCAAGGTGGAAGTCGGCTGCTGGAAATAATCAGGAGTGCCCGGGTGTGACCCAGCTCTCCCTTCTCAGAACCAAGATTGTTACCTGGTCCGCTGTCTGGTGGGGAAATGTCACGGGAGACCTCATTAACAGCAGACAATACAGAGTCATAACATGACTTCTGGCCTTTTTGCAGGATTTGAGGCTTATGTGACAGAAGGAAGGGAAAGAACCAGTGTCATGACTTGTCTGTGTCTTTTTTCGTCCCGCAGCTGTCACTCACAGGGTTCCAAGCAGAAGGAAAAGAGCCAACAGGAGGCCCCGGGAGTCACCAGGCCTGGGAGGGCATGCTGTGGTGTTGCAGTCACTGTTTTTACCAGGGAGGACAGTGACCCCGTGTCCCTTCCCTCTACTTTCTCTTTCAAGATTTCAAGATTCTCTTTTGATTTGACATTGCCTTTTGGCTGCCAAGCCCCATCCAGATCCCAGCAGGCACCTCCCTGGGCCAGTACTGGACATGGCCCTGCTACTGGCCTTAGGCTGTCTTCTGGAATCTTCGGAAAGTTGCAGGGGGGCAAGCGAGTGCATTTCATCCTCTCTGTTTCTAGCTGTGTTAGCTAATTGAAAGTTTTCTGCTTTGGGGGAGAGAGAGGCTGGCTCATTCGGTGTTCTCTTGCCCCCGAGGAGGGGAGGTATATTTGGACAGCAGCCTCTGTCTGCTGCTACAGAGCCTTCCCTAGCCTCACCCTGCAATGCCAAGCAGAGTTGCTCAGCAGGAAATGGACTAGAAATGAGTGATATGAGGGAAGAGTTTCAGGGTCAAGCAAGATGCAGGTATGCAGCACGTATCAAAGTGTGGCATGTGTCTACAGGGACCGATGTTTCCCAAACTGCCTGATCAATGAACTTACTCCGGGACATCAACCGAGACAGTTATTTTGCGGGGAACATTAAGGGTTAAACAGTGAGCGCGATCATTGCTGTCTAGCATAAGGACACCCAGAGTATTGTGCTTACAATGCACACCAATAGCCATCGCTGTCAAGGAGACCAGGACTCTGGTCTCTCATTAAGACAAGTACAGATTGATCCAGGGGGTCAAGGGCAAACCATCAAAAGAAGTATTATTGTTTTGCTGTTTGTCTCCCTCTCTTTCTTCTAAGCGTACTCCTCTCCAATTCATTGACTTTCCCCCTCCTTTTTCTTAGAATTTCTTAGGGAAAATTCTGTGCACTTCTCTGAGTTGAATCTCATTTTGCAATTCTTGCCCATATTCTTGTTCCCGGGGGAAAGACACGGTTAGAATCCTTGTATGTGTGACTGATAAAGCCTTTAGAGAAATAAATAATGAGGCAGAGACCAACAGAGACTCAAAGGCTTTCCAGCATAGATGTGACACAACAGCAATGTCATCTCCAAAGAAATCCTGGCATTAATATGCTGGGGATAGGAGTCCTTGTTGGAGTGGTCAGGCAGGTGGGCAACATTTACTGAGTACCTGCAGTGCAGCAGACAACTGTCCTAGTCGCAGGATGGAATTACATGGGAGCCAGGCACTCTAATAAAAAGTAGAGGGGTGGAACAAAAAAGCACCAAAAATACACAGAGGAAAAACTTACTCTCAAGCACAGGCATAATCAGGTACATCGCTGCCTGAGTGCTGAGGATGTGACTTCAGTGATGGAGGCAACTAGAGCCTGGGGGAGATTGTCTGGTGAAATCGTGGGGTAGGGAAGAGGTGGCTCTGGAACACCAGGATGGATTTGCATCAGGTAGAAAAGAAACTAAACAAAGATGTTTTTCAGGGCCTGGAGCAGTGAGGAAGCAAAGCTCCAAGACGACCTTTCCACCCTCAGCTGCTCTTGCTTCCAGCCCTCTGGGGTCAGAGCCCCTTCCCACCCATGATGCGTTGCAGCTTGGGATGGGCTGTCTGTTCAGTGAGTGGCCAGAGAACTTGAAGCTTTAGAGACAAAGGCAGCCTTTATTTAACACAGGTGTGTGACCATACCTTCCATCTTATGAACTGACACTGGAATGAAGACTTTTACTTCCCTTGGCTAACGTAAGTGCCCATCAGATCAGACCAGTATGTTAATCTCTTTGCTGGCCCTTTCAGCCTTGCCAAGCAGTTCAGATGCCACATGGCAGCTGACAAACAGAAGCTACAGGCAGTGAAGTCTTTCAAGGCAACTTTCTGGCCGCCTCCCTATTTATGGGATGTGCTTGTCATTAGCTTCCAGGCTCTGCCACCCTCCTTTCATCCAAACTCCTGGCCTCTGTGTCTTGGGACAATCTTTGGACTCCTTTAGGGTGCCGGATCACAGCTCCTTGGTTCCTAGCTCTGTTCCCTTTCCTGGTTTCCCTGTTTCCAGCATATTCATATTTGTATCCAGACAAAAGGAAAACATCCATTGAACTTTTATATTTGTATCAATTAGAATAAGTTGAGCTGCATGTGCTTGAAATCCTTAAATAACAGTGGCTGAATTAACACAGAGATTGATTTTTCTCTGACAGAAATGAAGGCAGGAATAAGCAACCATGGGATGTTATGGTACCCAGATTGGTTCATCAGAGACCCAGTTTCTTTCATTATTTCCAATAGACGTCTTCTCTCTCACCATCCAAGATGGCTGCTTAAGATGGGAAACAGGACATTCCCCTTTAAGAACTTTCCTGGAATTTTTGCCTTTCACTTCTGTTTATGTTGCACTTAATCGAATGTAGACTGGGGAAATGTTGCTTTATTCAGGGGAGCCATGTGCCCACCTTAACATCAGAGACTGGGTTAAAGTGTATAGTGTCTGCCCCTGTGTTTCACATAGCCTTAATTCTGAAGCTGTGTTACCTGGTGGACATAACTTTGACAAGGAACAACCAAATGGAGAGCATAACTGATGGATCTTCTGGACCTGGATAGCATCCAGTGAATGATTTTAAAATAGAAGCCAAACAAATGCTACTGGTCACAGTGTTTTGGACAGGACTTCACCAATCTTTGACATTGAAAACTATTTCACCCTGGGAACAAAATTTTGGTCATTGAAAAGAGGGAGAGAAAAAGAGAAAGGGAGAGAGATAGAGAGAAGAAATATTTAAAGGGCAAGACACATTTCTTTCTCTAAATTATTGATTTTTCATTTTAAGTTGGAGCCAAACATCAATATGGGTAAAATTGGTAGTTCCTAGAACTGATGAGAATTCACAGAGCTTAACAAAATGAATGCATGGCTTGATCTTACTGCAGCATATTTAGAGAGAAAAGAGAGTATTGATCAACTCGCTTAAAGACCCCCATCTATAAATTACCATGGTTTGGAATAGCCTCATTGCCAAAAATTTGTGTATGCTGTATTTTGTTCATTGGAAGGGAATTCAAACTTTCATGGTTTGGAGAAATGGTCTAATATTAAGGGTGTCAAGAAGATATGTTATAATTTGTAATAAATGAATTCTGGATGCTCGTCTTGCCTAGTTGCTGAATCACAGTTTAATCTTATATATGAAAAGTGCTGTATCCCTGCCTCAGTTACACTCTTAGGAACATTAAAAGTAACATGCATGGTTCATTTTTAAGCACAGTGGAAGAGGATGCTGTTATAAAAAGTCATCTCATCATTGTTATTCCCTTGGTTACCACAGGATAAAATCCAGCCTTCCTAAAAACAGAATAATTCCTAGGATATTGGCCACCTTTTTTCCTCCTTTGGCTTCCTTTTAAGGTAGCTTTTATAATTTTGAAGCACAATTCATGAAAAATCAGCCTGTAGTTACAGCAGTGTCTAAAAGTATTCATGCTTTAATTGTTTCACATATAACATTTAGTAATTACTGAGTTGACACACTTCATTTATCTAAATTTATCCAGCTGTAATGAAATCTGCCCACATAATTTTCTATTGTGAATGACAAATACACAATTATATCACAACTCTGCTTATTTTGGAGTGGCCCTCAAAGAAATCTACACGTAGGTTATACATACCTTGAAACTTCAGGCCATAAAGAGGTTCCTGTATCTATTTGAACCTTTTGGAGATTAGGAAAAAATAGAGTCTGCCTTACTAAGTTAAATTCTACAGGAAAGAATGAGCAGAAAATCCATAATAATGGTTATAAGTGGATCTTATCTTAGGTTATTTGGGGTTTTGTAGTTGGTTTTGCAGAATTGTAGAATGTTAGATTCAGACAATCAATTCCAGTTGTCTAAATTTGTAAAAGAGAAGTTCAGGAAAAAAAAAAAAAAAGAAAAAGAGGAATCCAACATTCTAGAGTGCTTTTCCAGAGGTGGAGAATATGACTTAAAAGAATCAGCTAACATTTGACTCGGTGAGACTTGAAAGATATCAGTAGTAGTCTCATTAGAAATTCACAGAATTATTATCATTAGGAATCTGGTGCCAAACGGGTACTAAGGATACAAATACTATAGGAATTGAGAGTTTTTGTGGATAGAAAGATTGGGATCAAGGGACCCTCTGTGGGATCATAGGGATAGATGAATCAGACAGAGATAAATGGAGAAGACAGAGAATGGCATTCTTTGAGGGTGCAATGAAAGAGCACAAGTTTGAAGGTGGAAATGAATAAAATGTGTTCTGATGTCTGAGGAAAAATAGAGCATTCATCCCAGGGGATAGTAAGAATGGGAGTGATGGATTTGGTTCGAATGTGATAGATCTTGAATTTCATCCACTAGATTGTGGATAAAATTCCGAGTATTTGATCTAGAAAAGGTACAATTCAAATGGTGCTTGGAACGATTAAGCTGCAAGAGTTGCATGAAATGGTTGTAGGAGACACCAGTAGACTGTAAGATCACGGTGGCTTTCAAACTTGCTGAAGTTCAAATCACCTAGACTAGTTGTTCAATTTGTAGTATGTAGAACAGTGCCTGGCACATAGTAGGTAATTAATAAATATTTATTTAATTGACTTGACTTTTTACTAGTCTCGAGTCTGTCCTAATCCAAGTGTTACTTGTTCATAGTTTATGGGTGGTCATCATCACAGATAATGTAGTTTAATAGGAGAGTTCAGAGGGCTACTAAATCTTTCGAGATTCAAGTGAAAATGGTTGTAATGGTAGAGTTGATTCATCCATACATTTATTCCTTTATTCAATTAGTAAATATTGAGCATCTACCATATGACTTTGGGTTGCCAGTGGATAGAAGTGAATGAGACAGGCAAGGTCTTTGGCCTCGTGGATTATCCCTTTCCATGGTTCTATATGTTGTTCTAGTAACTTGTGGATCCTGAGGGGGTTGTGGGACCCTCTGAATTTGTAGTCAATCAAAAATATGAGTGACCTGGAGATTTCTGAACTATGGGTTTTGCAGAAGGGTAGTCTCATGGAGGACTGAGACCTTAATATGTTGGTGTCTGCACTAACTCCAGGTACTGTGGTACTGTTAGAATAGAATAGAATTGAGTTGAGGTCCACCCAGTTCGGGTGGAAACAGAATATATATATATATATGAAGATGCTTATAAATATTGGGTGTGTTCCATTTTAAGATAACTTCTAAAAGTGGTGAAGACAGTGTTTAATAATTTGGATACAAAACCGACTGATTCCCTCTCAAATTATGTCATGAAAAGGGCCACCTGGTACACCTTCTTTTATTACTGTCCCTATGAGAGTTGCTTTAGGGAGAGAATGGAGCATGAATTAGATTGGTACTATATGGGCAGCCAGAGAAGAAAGGGTAAGAAGGACCAAAGTGCTGCCAGTGCTGAAGCAGGTCTGCTGGATGTCTACTACTTACAGTCTTTAGCTATTTTCCCTAATGGACCACTCAATGGGGGGGGGGGGCATCCCCTTGACTTGAAGTGGTAAAGAGGATATTGTTTTCCCTGATATTATTATTATCAGTAACAGGAACTCTCATGTTCCCCACTTATTAGAGTTTCCCAATGTCTTTTATATGTTATCTCATGATTTTTCCAATAGTATTCCAAAGGTAGATGATTATTTTCTAATGTTTTTTACAAATGAAAAAAAAAAAAACACCCTGATATCTGAAGTGGTTAAGAGATTTGCCCATGATGTTAAAGTCTAGAAAGAGACAGACTGAAATGAAACACACGTCCTTTAATAAGACACCCAGGCTTTCTATGCTAGACCAAAACTTCCTTTTAGAATTCAGGACCGTCAATTTCTTGTTTTGTTTTGTTTTTCCCTCCTTGATTTACTTAAATTATAACAAAACTCAAGCCATTATTGAAAGGAATAATTAATTGGACCTGAAGGAGAATAGATTTAGAATCTGTAATTCCCCCTCAGGAGCAGTGTCCTGTTTTTCATTGTCCATTTGAGTCCATTCCATAAGGCTCTGAAATAAGAGGAAGCCTGTGACTTGAATACCAAGGGAACAAAGAATGAAAACATGATTTTTTTCATGGAAAGCATTTGATCAGATATGTGTACCAAAAAACAGTGTTTGTAAATTGTAAACAGGGATTCTTTGAGAACTGTCATAATCAGGGTCCTTTTAAAAGAATGATTCCTCTAGAAAGTAATTTTTTTTTTTTTTGCCTTGTGAAATGTCCTTCAGTGAACATCTAAGTGAATATCATACACTGAACCTATGAATTTCTATTAGGCATTTTGAAACTCTGTGGGATTTTGCTGAGTGTCAGGGCCTCAGTAGACTCATGTTGGCCATGATCGTGAACAACTCTTCTTTGTAACAAGATGGCAGACACCTGTAACGTTCTCGGCTATTTCTATTAAAAGTCATAACAATTTCCCTTTGAATGATATCACTTTAAAAAATATCTTGATGGTGAATTTTTCTTATCTTTCAGGCTTTTTGCTGCTGAGGTGAGGAACTTGGAAATGGTTTTCTTACAGCAGAAATTTACTTAACATTAAACACATACAGTAAAGCAAATGTACTACTTTTCCTTAGAAATAAACACAGAAGCCAATGAAATGTGCTAATGTGCTCCCAATTAGCACATTCATTAAGGACTATTTTGAATGCAGTAATGAACTTTTTGCTTCTGATTGAAGACAGAATTCACAATGATAAATTAGTAGGTATATCTCTGCAAGTTGCCAAATTATAGGGCTGAGTGAATACTACTAATAAAATCATTCACCACCCACGTGAAAATGATAAATATGAATCCTAAAAAAACCCTGAAAAATATCCTTCACATGAATGTTGATCTTTCTTTGAGGAAATACCAGATAAGAATTCATCTTGAACACTAGTGGGTCTTTGTCTGGTTGATTTGTCTTTCTGATAGTTTGGGTTTGAGGCATTTGCTTGCCTGTGTTCGGACAAGGGTGACTCTTATTGAACCTAGAGTAAAATGAAAGAATCTTTTATTTCAGGTTTATCGGGTTCTGTTTAATGCCATAGGAATCACTAAGCGTTCAGCATGTTAACTAGCACGAATGTGAGCTGGTTGGAAGAAACAAATTCAAGGCAGATCACAGTAGGAACAGAACACCAGAAACTGCTACTCATTACATTCAACTCTGTTACTGGTGGAAGGGATAGATGGAATAGAAGTAGGCAATGAAGATGTTGATGGTGATGATGATGATGGTTATTAGCAATTCTTTCCATTTGTTGAGTTCTTACTTGATCTGATGATGCATTATATAAATATTACCTTAGGTACCTTTACAAAGTATGTGAAAAAAAATTAACACTATTTTCTTTCTACAGAGGAGGAAACAGAATATATGAAAATTATCTTTATGGCATTTAATACTCTGATGATCATTTAGGGCCTCTCTATACCTCCCACAAGATGGAAAATCCTCTCCTCTCCGTCATTCTCTGTGTCTTTTTATATTGGCTACTCAAGAAGTGTTCACTGTCTTGATTGTCTACTCTTCAACTTAAATAGTTTGCCAACTTTACTTTGGTTCAGTGTTTTTGATAACATTATAGTTGTGTATTCCTTCCTCTCACTTAAAGTTCTTCAAAGTTAGAGAATGCCTTATACTGCTTTTGGATACTCCCAAGACTCTCCAGTGCTGTGGTCCACTGAGACTGCTGTTGCTGTGTAGGGAGATGAGAATCTATCATGTTTTTAAATACTTTAGAAAAATGAGATTCCTCTGCTTCCCTTGGTAACATCTCCTGAGGTCTATCAGCCCTAGCTGTCAGGAAATTTGCCCTTGGTTCTTATCTGAATACCTCATGCCATTTCCCCTTTCACTGAATCTTTCAAACATTCTCTGTGTGATGGCCTTTCATACACTTGAAAGTTTGTTTCATGTCTTCCTTCAGCTGCTCCTCAAGACAAAACAATGGGCCTTCAAATGATCATTTTTTAAAAAGAGTATTTTCCCTTTAATTATGTTCAAAAGAATTTACATCAGAGAAAATATAAGAAACTAAACAAAATCAAAACTTATTTTTCTAGTTCTCTTGTATTTGTGCTTATGGAAAAGTCATGACAACTTATACCCTCCAAAATGGTTGTAAGGATTACTTTTGATGATGGTGACTTGGTTCCAAAGCTTTGTGAGCTTGAGTTTTCTGAAAGTTGCATGCATAGTTCTTTTTTTTCTGCAGAAATTTAGGTTTTAGTTTTTCTAACAAATTTTTATTTTTTAAAAAATTTGGGGAGTAATTAGGTTTTTTTTTTTTTAATTTTAATGGAGTTACTGGGGATTGAACCCAGGACCTCGTGCATGCTAAGCATTCACTCTACCACTGAGCTATACACATCAAAATTAAAATTTTTGATTCTTAATTAAACATTTGTTAGAATTTTTCTCCTATCGCCTTTTGATGAAAGGGGAAGAGGGTGGGTAAGTCAGAAAGGTGCCAGACTATTTTTAGCCAGAAATGTCAATCTTTTTATTCCATTTAATGTGTATTTTTCCCCAAGAATATAAAATTTATACTTATAAAGCTGGGTTTTCTCATGGTAGTAGGTGGAGGTATTGATGCTTATAATGGATATGTTTTAGTATTTTCCCTGAGCAGACCCAGCCCCTAATCCCTGTTTTAAGTGTTCTCTTTAGTGTCACATTGCAAAATTAATCTTTCCATTTGCTTCACTCCACACCATTTAATACCACTTGACTCTGCATAAAGCACCATGACATGAGCTTTAAATAAAAGCTGGCTAGGGCTAAGTTGTGTGCATATTGTGTTTGGGATTAAGAAACTAAATTCGACAGGTAAT
Organism: Camelus bactrianus; assembly: GCF_048773025.1. Classification (NCBI taxonomy): domain Eukaryota; kingdom Metazoa; phylum Chordata; class Mammalia; order Artiodactyla; family Camelidae; genus Camelus; species Camelus bactrianus. Next base: position 22,111,073 of record NC_133552.1, read on the forward strand.
GGAGTCGGATTTAGTGGCTCCATGATGCTAAACTGTGAGGTGTCATGTCAATCATCTGTCCAGGAAATATAAGCTGTAAAAGGAAAGTAAGATGTATTTCAGATGCCTAATCACACGAGCAAAAGGTTAGCTCCTCAAGGATGGGTAGTTTGCAGACTGCTACCTTCATCTCTGGAGGGGACTCTGGGAGTTAAGACCATCATACAAATAGGTTTATTTGCTTCAGGATTAGATAGGTTTCCTAGGAGATGTGATAAAGGAACCTCAACAACAAAAAGCCAGTCCCTCATATTAAATAAAGGGGTAAGAAAACTTTAAAGCAATGATAGAATGGATGAGGGGTGTTCAGCGAGTTTCCTACATACTTAATAGAAAACAAATGTGTTGGATACACAAAAGAAATAGATTTTAAAATATTTCTTGCTAGGAGAGTTGCCAATAATATTAAACACTTGTTCTTTTTTTAATTTCGTTTTTTATTGAAGTGTAGTTGATTTACAAAGTTAGTTTCAGGTGTACAGCAAAGTGATTCAGTTATACATAGACATACACATATTTTCAGATTCTTTTCCATTATGTTATTACAAGATATTGAATATAGTTCCCTATGCTGTACAATAGGTCCTTGTTGTTTATCTATTTTATATATAGTCATGTAAACACTTCCTCTTATCCCTGACGACCAGGCAGTTTTGAACTCAATTTTACATGCAATCAAAAGAACTATATCCATCTACTTCTTTGACAAATTTTATTCTGTCTCTATGCCATCATAATGTTTTTTCAACTAATGGGCCTATTTTTTTAATTGTAAATTCTTTCTTTGAAGGCGGTAAGATGTAATTAATAAATGAAAAATAAAATGTCCTTTAACAAATAAAGATTATCAACCCATCTATCTAGTCTGAAGGATGACACAAAGAACACTTGGAACTGAATTGCTGAAGTGTATGATTACACATTTCATCCAGAGTCTCAGCTTAATGTGCAGCACTTTTCCTGTGCAATTCCCTTTAATGCTGATTGTCCAATTTAGTGCTTCATTAATGAGCCATAGACCACTTGTAAATTTCTGACTTACAGAATCAACCCCATTTAAAGTTTTATTCTCCTGAAAATGTCTTTACCTGACAAGCTGATAGTAAATACTTTGCCTTCTGCTATCCACTTAACCCTCTGCCATGTCAATTTTGGCTCTTGTCAGTTGGCATTCTCCTTTCTTAAATGTATATAACATTGATAGCAATCTTAATTGTAAAAATTAAGAATTTAGATTTTAGTATCATTTGTCGACGGTTGATGGTGTGCCAGGTGCTGTTTCGAGCAGTCTACATGTATTAACTCATTTAATCCATGCAACACTGTGACGTTGCTACTCTTACCGTCTTCATTTTATTGATAGAGTAACTAGGAAAGGTTAAGTAACTTGCCTAGGGTTATGGATCTGAAATGTGGAAGCTGGAATTTAAACAGAGGAGATGTAGCTTTAGAGTTTGACCTCCACAGCTCGGTCTTATAGACTAAGTATAAATTCATCCTCAGGAAGGAAAAAGAGCTTTACAAAGGAACTGATGGATTAGCCTACAATATCCAAAGCAATTGCACAACAATCAGCCTTTACATAAAAAGTTTTGCTTTTTGCTTTCTTGGTAGCATGCTGAGCAGCTATACTCACAATTATTCCATTAGCTCTAAGGCATCATTCTGCGTGCTATGTCTTATATTCAGAACACTGACAATTTGCAGGTAAGCACTGGCCACATTTAGGATAAAATAGTTGTAATTTTTACCATGGAAAATCACAATATTGTCATTGGGTCAATATACCTTGAGAGTAATTCATAAGTCATGAATTTGCTAACATCACTAGCAGTTGTCTTCAATCAAGTAAATAGAATGAAAAAAAACATATGAAAATTGGTAAGACATTTGAGAAATTGATAAGAGAAAAAGACATCGGACTATTTCCTGCCTGAAGCCAAAAGAAAAAGTAATTCTATCTGGAATGTGCTTTTGCCCAATTCTGCCATCAAAATCATATTCATTCCTCAAAGTCCACATCTTCAGGTAAGCTTTCCTGATTCCTCTGGTCCTCACCAGCATTTTGGACTTCTTTGGCATTTCGTCTAAGTGCCTTGTATATTAGTTTTTATGCATTTCTCTTACATACTCTTTTGTAAATTCTCTGAGGGCAGGGACTGTATCTTCTCCAATTTTGTGCATGTTTATAGGTAATCAAGAAATATATCCTGATTGATTGACAGGCAGACTCAGGTGGTCCCAGTGATTTTCTATCTTTGAACTGAGTCATTCATACTTTGGGGAACCAATCTGTAAACCAGATGCATTCCATGAGTTGTAATAAGTGGATCAATCTTAAAATTATCAGAGAAAATTAAGATGAGACCACAGTCACATATGGGCAGTCTAATGAGGAGGGTTGCTTCACCTTGCAAGGCAAGTTGAATGAACAAGTTCTCAATAAATCATCAGAAACCATCCAGTGCAAAATGTAGAATAAGAGTATTTTCTTGATGAGTTAAAGATTCTCTTGTCTGTGTTACCAGAAAGCAACTAATCTAAAGTATAGTCAGTTTCACATCATCTACAAATTTGGAATTATATTATGAGAAATGAAGGAAAATGACTTAATGACAAATGCAAACAAAGTCACCTATCTTAATGGTATATATACTTATACTTAATGGCATGTGCTGTAACTTAATACTGTATCCTATAACTTAATGGTATACTATAATAAAAACTGGAGAGTGAAGCCATGTCAGAAAAAAAAACCTTGAATTATTCAAAAGCGAAGTAGACATTATGTAGTAGAAATAATGGGCAAACTCTGAAATCTCAAATATAATAAAAAAAACCCCATATATCTTATTTTACTATTCAACTCCTTTTGCTTTAATTCTTTCTGTAACGAAACACCTTAAGATCACCAATTTGGCTTTCCACAGCCTTTGATATTGTTTGTGGGTGTCTGGATTTAAGGCTTTTGTTTCAGCCCCACTTTATATTTATATCCTATTGATCAAGACTTTAGGGTAATATCCCGACTTATCGATAATTCTCCTGTAGGAATGGATAATATGGGTCACTTATCAAAATCTGTTCATTCTCAAGTGAACAGATAAGTGTTGAATTAGGTGAACTTGCAAAGCCAAGCATTAACTGGGGTCTTCCTAGAAAGTTTTCCACTAACTTCTAAGTGATGCTTGGGGCCTAGAATGAAATAGTAGGCCAGGCTGATATATCCCATTTCCTTACATCTCGTTCTCTTAACTCATTTACGTTGCTTATTAGGTCATGTGGACCCACGAGATTGCGAATTATATACTAAATGGACAAAGTCACCTCGGGCTGCCTCGTGCCGTGTAGTACTGTGGGAGATTGTGTCACTGTATCCAATTACTTCCTCATCACTTCTTGAAGAAGATTATCCCTCTCCACTCTGCTGGCATCAGTCTTGGCCATGGGAATTGGTTTGATCAATGAAAGCTTTAACAGTCATTGCTGAGTTCAGCTGTTACTCTTTTCTCTCTGGTAGGGAGCGGCCTGTGTTAGATGGTTGCTGCTGCTTCATCCTGGATCACAGAGCAAAGCCACAATGGACCTGCTGCAGGAATCTGAGTGATTCTGTAAAACACTGAAATCTGGGAGTCTTTTGTTCCTGCAGCTTAAAGTAATGAAAGCAGGCTAATACTAGCCCTCTTCCCCCAAAATTAATTTGGCATTTACTATAATCTCTTGTGATGTCCAAAAATTCTTTACATCTTCAGTATTGGCTCTTAATTTTCAAAATGTCTGACTTACAAGAAATAGTTTGTAGAGAAGGAAGGAGGTCTTCAGGGCATTCATTCTTAGATTTTTATTTATTTGTTTTTTGTTCTTGAAGTAGAGTTGATTTAAAATGTGTTAATTTCAGGTGTAGAGCAAAGTGATTCAGTTATACATATATACATATTCTTTTTCAGATTCTTTTCCTTTAAAGGTTATTCATTCTTAGATTTTATATGGGACAAGTAGTTTTACTTGATAAGATCTTGATAAATGGGAAGTTACAGCCTTACCAGCTCCCAGACCAGTAGGGAAAAAGACCCAGAAGGTGGTATCTCCTTCGGTGGATGGATAGAAATGCCTGATGGCCAGGGTGAGGGTACCACGCTTACTAGAGGATAGTTTGTGCTTTGCTTTAGCGGAGAGGAGAGGTGAAACGCTGAACCAGACATGGGACAACTTTGTGAGTAGCCATAGTGAGAGCCCTCCCTCCTGGGGAAACTCTGTGTCCTGCACTAAATTATGCAGAAAATTGAGGACATGCATTGAGGAAGAGTGAATGCATCCCTGACTTGGTACCATTATTGCTACAGGTGTGAGCACTGCTTAGAGGAGCAGTAAGCTCTGACTGATTGAGGTGGAAACCTTTAGAATTCTTTTACTGCTGTTCAATGCATGCAGGGATTGCTGGCAGTCATTGAATGACAGGGAAGAGACACATACCAGAACACAGTGTTCCACGTGGGCGGGTCTTTGGGATCCTAAATTTCATCTGTAACAGAACAATGATAATGAAATTATCTTGAGTGTTAATGCCTTTGGCTCTTGTTACATTTGGCAAATATAGATCTGTATTTGAGAGTTCCAAATTAAGAGATTTATTCATGGAGAGGGGATTCCAGAATTTCTTCTCAGGGATTATGGCTAAGGGAGCCATGCTCCTTTCTCACACACTATACACACACAAACCAACCTTTAATCTTTTTGTCAAGAATAGCTCTTACAGAAAGGTTACACTTATTTTCTAGAATTCTTCAATGAGATAATTGATATTACCGAGGGCCTACACAATGATAAGCCAGTGAATCTGAGAACACACAGAATTAACAAAATTTGGGTTGTATGGGTAAGTTTTCTCAAACGTCTTATATTGTCAGAATGAATACCTGACTCTTGACCTTGGTTATAATACAAGACATTTTCTTTCATCTTTAACCAGGAGATGGACCCCAAGTTAGTTCTACTATGTTTGTGCCTGGGTGTGTATTTAATGCTGTTTTCATAAACACAAATAATCCCATCCTAGGCCAACCTTCTTGTCACAATCCTTCCACAGTGCATCATCTTCTTGGATATAGTTTAACAAGTAAAACATAAATGCACGAATACTCTCATGAGTTTCTTTTGTGCTTTTGTGTGTTTCCAGCCAGACCATAATAGTTCCTCTCTCTTGAGAAGGTGGTTGCCAGATACCACTATTATGTCTGAGTAGATTGTTCAGGTCCTCTGAAGGCAATCTCTGAATATCACTCTTTTGGCTTTTACTCAGTTATAGGTAGTTTGTTATACCCTTCATTTCTGCCTGTCCAAATATTTCTCTCATCAGAGGGAGATGTGTGTTTCTCTCATTGCAAGAAAACAGAACTTTTCTTCAAAGGACAGAGCACATGTTCAATGCACAATTTTGGATCTCCACCAAAGTTTATCGCTTAAATATAACATAGAACATGTGTGTATCCTGAGTTCTTATTTGTGCCCTTATTTCTGATCCCTTCTAATTATACCATTAATAATATATCTCGATTTTAATATTAAAAGTTTATCCCATTAAAATGGGTTTCACTTGTAACAGGTGGATAGCCAGTGCTTGCTAAATCACTTTTGTAAAGATAGAACTAATGTGAACAACCCCTGAAGCTATCATGAAAGATAACAGAAGTCATGTAGAATCATTTGGAAATACCTGCCAAAGGGTCACAGTTTTTCTCAATGAATGAGAGATGAGTTCCAGAAGAGGTAGGAATATCTAAAGGTCACCTTTGCATTTGTATATTGCAGTAGACATGAGAAAAGGCACAATATTGATGCCATTAAAATTTAGATTGGTTGTGTGATTTGCACAGAAAACACATTGTTTTTTTGAGTTGAAAATGTTTGGGGGCTAAGTCTGATGCCAGGAAGGATGTGTAACTTAGAAACAGAAATGTACATTTCCTCCCTAGAGTGGAAGGAGGGGAATAGAGAATTTTTTTTTAAGTGCCTTTTGCATTTACATTGTTAGGAGGTGGGAGAAAAAAACCCCACCTCTCCAGTTTTTTTTTTTTTTTTTTTTTTTTTTTGGTCTGGTTCATTAATCATATTAGCAATGTTTAGGGAAAACACAAAACAAATGAAACACAGTTCCAACTGGCACAGTGCAGCATTTAGGGGTTTTAGAATATAACATAAGACTCAAAAATACACTATAAATAATTTACAAGAAAGAAAAACCCTTAGGGGTTCTATAAAATTCAGTAATTTAAGGCTTTGAGTTCATTTTAAAGAGCATAAACTTGCAAAAATATTTGGGAGTACAATAAGATTTGAAAATTTTATGTATATTATGTAGGTAACAATATTATCAAATTATTAAGAAATTAGAAGTAGTGACTCAAAAGAAAATACATATTGCATCTATGCAAGTATAATAATCTGTTCTTCTGATTCATGGCTTTGGTTATCAGCTTTATGTGGATCACAGCCAAATCTGTATTTATAATCTAGTTTTTCTTTCAAGATTCAGGTCCATGTCCCAGCTGTTACTACATAGTGTCATGACTATTTCTCTCATCTCAAAGCACAACTCATTATCTTTTTGACATCCCAAATTGATAGACTTCCCTAAATTTCCTGTTCCTGTAAATGACCAAGCCGTTGTCTGGATTCCACACTCTTGGAACCTTGAAGATATCTTTAACTGATGACTTGTCTTCAGCTTGATCTCACAAATCAGTCACTAAGTCCTTTCAGGTCTACTTGCAAATATTTCTTCCCTCTCTTTCTCTTTCTGATCCCATTACTACTCTCTTTTGAGTTATTACTGAAGCTTCCAAACTGATTTTTCTGGATCTGGTCTTTCTTGCCCTCATCCACTCACCCACCACCCTCAGTTAAATCTTAATAAAACACTAATGTCATGAAAAATTCCCTCTGCTCAAAACTATTCAGAGATATTTCCTGGCAATTGGGATTATGCTGAATTGCTTCATTATGATCTTCAAAAGCCTTAATAACATGGCCCCACTGTTTCTACCCAGAGAGTATATACGTATTAATTGAATGTTAAGTTTTACCAAGTCTTCTCCATATAGTATGTGGGGCAAGCACTATAAACGTGAACCCTTTTTTCAAGGAAGTAAAGTCTAGTTCAGGAAATAAAGAAAACATACATAAAAAATAATTACACAAAGAAGTTTAAGAGCCAAGTGAATAACCCATATCCACCCAGCATGACTTGAGGGAAAATTAGAATGGAGATTTCTTGCCCTGCTAATATTTTTTCTTGACCAAGGTAGAGCCTCTATTTATTATTTATTTATATTTAATTATTTATTTTAATTTTGTTATGTTTCATATATGTGCGATTTGAATCCCAATGATATGGAAGTTCTTTGGCATTATGGATATATACTAAATACTCAATAAAATTCTGAATTAAAGAGCATAATCAGGAGGGAGTGGCCAAGATGGTGGAGTGGGAAGATTTTGAGCTCACCTCCTCTCACAGCTACACCAAAATGACAACTTATAGAGCAACTATTGATGAGAAAGACCAGAAAACCAGCAGAAAAGATCTACAATTAAAGATACAAAGAAGGTACCACAGTGAGGCAGGTAGGAGGGGCAGAGATGAGGTACAGTTAAGACCTATGCCCCCACGTATGTGACCCACAAATGGGAAGATGATTCCAATTGCAGAGATTCTCCTTAAGGAGCAAGTGACCTGAGCCTCACATCAGGCTTCCCAGCCTGGAAGTTCTGCACAGAGAAGATGAGATCCCAGAGTGGCTGGCTTTAAGGTGAGCAGAGCTTATTTTTGGGATAGCCAGAGGGCCGTGGGAGATAAAGAGATTGCTCCTAAAGAATGCATACAAAATTTCACACATTCCAGGACATAGGGTAGAGATGGTCAGATCCATCTGTTGATCTTGGAGAGCCTCCTAGAGAGGCAGGAGACAGCTGCAGCCCATGCTGGGGACATGGACACTGGCAACAGCATTTTGGAGGAGCTCAGTCTACCATGTGGACACTGGTGCTGACAAGCAGCACTTTGGAATCCTCTCTCCAGCTTATCAATGCCATGACCCAAGCCCACCCACCAGCTTCCGCGCACCATTACTGGGATGCCTCAGGCCAAGCAACCAGCCAGGGGGAGACACAGCCCCACCTGCCAACAGGCTCACTGTCTTAAGATGACCTGAGCCCACAGCCTCCCCAGGACATGGCCCTGTCCACCAAAGAGTCTATGACCCAGCCCTACACATCAGCGCACTGACACTTGTCCTGTGACCCCCTAGAACATGGATCTGCCTCCAGAAAAAAAAAGAAGAAAGGAAGAACAACAAAAAGAACTACAAAAACAACCCCCAAACAATTAAAATGACAGTACATATATATCAATAATTACTTTAAATGAATGTAAATGAACTAAGTGCTCCAATCAAAGACACAGAGTGGCTGAATGGATACAAAACAAGACCCATATATACTGCCTACAAGAGACTCACTTCAGATCTAAAGACATACACAGTCTGAAAATGAAGGGTTGGAAAAAGGTATTTTATGCAAATGGAAATTTTTTAATAAGCTGGGGTAGCAATACTTATATCAGTAGACTTTAAAACAAAGATGGTAATAAGTGACAGAGGAGGATATTACATAATGATCAAGGGATCGTTCAAGAAGAAGACAATTATAAATATAATGTGCACTCAACTTAGGAGCACTTAAATACTTAAAGCAAATATAGAATATAAGAAACTGATAAAAGAAATTGAAGACAACACAAATAAATGGAAAGATATACCATGTTCATGGGTTGGAAGAATTAATATTGTTGAAGTGATCATACTGCCCAGGTAATCTACAGATTCAATGGAGTCCTTTTCAAAATACCAATGGCATTCTTCACAGAACTAGAACAAATAATTCTAAAATTTGATGGAAACACAAAAGAACCCAAAAGAGCCAAAACAATCTTCAAAAAGATAGAGCAAAGCTTGAAGTCTCACATTCCTTGATTTCAAACTATACTGCAAAGCTACAATCATCAAAACAGTATGGTGCTGGCACAAAGACAGACATATAGCTCAATGGAATAGAATAGAGATCCCAGAAATGAACCCACACTTATATGGTCAATTAAACTATGACAAAAGAGACAAGAATATATAATTGGGAAAAGACAGCCTCTTCAATAAGTGGTATTGGGGAAACTGGACAGCTACATTAAAAAGAATCGAATTTGACTACTCTCTCACACCATGCACAAAAACATTCAAAATGGATTAAAGGCTTACATGTAAGACCTGAAACCATAAAATGTCTACAAGAAAACATATTCTTTGACATCCTTGAGTCTTTATAATATTTTTTGGAATATGTCTCCTCAGACAAGGGAAGCAAAAGCAAAAATAAACAAATGAGACTGGCTTGTAATTAAGCAAATAATTGTTAGATAACAATTCTGATCCATGTATGATGAGAAAAGCTGAATGCTGTGAGAAAGAACATGAGGGGGCCTCCATTGTTTGACAGGATCACAGAAGGCTTCCCAGGGGAAGTAAAATGTAAGTTGAAAATCAAGGATGAGAGACAAAAAGGAGTCATCCAGGAAGAGGGAACCATATATGCAAAATGCCATGGGCGGGAGGAGACTTGGAAATCTGAGAGTCTGACATCTGTGCTTGGACTAGAGGGGAGGTGAGAGGGAGATTGTGAGATGAGACAGGTGGGAGGTAGAGGCAGGGCAAGTTCAGTAAGACCACGTGATTCAAGTTTAGGACTTTAGATTTTGTTCTAATAGTAGTTAGAACACATTGAAGGGTGTTAAGGAAAAGAAAAAACTATACCTTCATCTCAATTCAGTGTTTACCCAATGAATGGAAGGATGCTGCATTATCTTAGATAAGTCCATGAATTTCAGATTTCTTATCTTTAAAATGGAAATTATGATAATGAATCATGAAGTTCTTCCAGAGAGAAAATGGGATAATTAGTGAAAGCATTTGTAGACAAAAGTTGAAGGAGAGAGTGAGAAAGAAACAGAGAGAGAATGAGAACATGTGTGTACAGCACTGTTCATAAAACTTGGCCCATGCCCTCAAAGCATTCAAAACTCTTACATATAACATTAACACCATCCTGCAAGACTTCTGAGGTCAGGGGTCGGAAAAGGAACACAAAATGTTGTGAACCACAGAAAAGAAGACAGAGATTAAATTTTTCCAATTATGGAAATTAAGAAGGGGAAAGTTTTTGTGTTACTGCTTCAACAGATTTTAGATTTCTGAGTTAGTTAATTTCAGTTACAAAGCGAGAACAAAATATGATGTTGAAAGGAGAAGTTATTTCCTTATTTGCCTTTTTTGTGTGTGTGTGAAATGGATACCTCTTAATAATAATAAACCAGAACCTCAGTACAGAGTGATTATGACTGGCCTGCTTAAAGCCCACTCAAAAAAAAAAAAAGTTCTTTGTAGAACATTAACTTTATGTATAGGTTTTAAATCAGAAACTCACAGGACCATAAAGGAGGGCAATAAAAATATATTTACTTTGGGTCTCTGACCTGCAGTTAAGACAGCACCTAATTGTTTTGGTCAGATGAGTCTCCCTGTCCAGTTATAAAGGGTCTACTGAGCAAGACCTGTTTTATTGAAAGAATTTTGGAGATGAACTGCCAAGTCAGATGAAAGCACTAAAGCCAAAGTTTAGAATAATTAAAGGATACAATCCCTGCTCTATAGAAGCAGGAAAGACCCCCAAGAGAACAACATCAAAGGTCATGCTGATACATTGACCTGTCCTGAAAAGACCATAATGGGTTTGACTGGATTAATCCTAGATGTGTTTATTGGGCACCCATTAAGTGACTGGCATTGTTCCAAACTAACCTTCCAGGTGGTGGAAGGCTGGTCATTTGCTGCAGAGAAAGAAACTGATTTCCTACCTAAGATCAACTTTATGGGGAGCAAGCTATTTATTTTATTTATGGCTTGAACTCAGTTCCCTGCTGTAATAATTCAAATTCTGTAGGTACAGAGCTCCTTCTTGTTTAGATATTGACTGGAAAGGGAGCCAGCTTAGAGCTGGCCCCCACAGCTACCTGCAGGGGGTTTGGATTTGTGCTAATGAATAGGGCTGAAGCTTTCTAGGATTTGCTTTCATTACTAAATCCTCAGGATTGCACTTTCCAACACTCTTGGTTGGGCTTTGAAATAAGAGTGGAAAGTCTACATGCTCCATGCTGAAGGCTTCTTATTAGGCTCAAAACAAAACTAAATAAAGAAAAGCTTAATGGAAAAGTTTGGTTTCTTAATATAAAATTCTGTATCTTGGTAAACAGAAAGCGAAGATGAAGTGTCCAGAAAATTCAGGAAGCACATTCATGGGTAGGTGAGACCATGGTCTGATCCTGGGAGTCAGAGGTTTCAATTTTACTTCAACTAAATTGGAAACTATGCAGATGTTCTAATTTTTAGTGATTGATTTATTTAATCCAAGGAGCTAGATTTCAGGATGCACAATCTCAAAGAGTTTTGATATTTTTCTACAGTAAGAAACTTACCTGAGCCTTTAGCTCCTTACTGACAGCAGGAAGCCAAAGACCTCCGTACAAATCAGTTCTCGATGGGGACAGACACATTGCTGAACTACAGTAAGGTTACGGACAAATCCACGTGGAAGTAAATCATAGCAGAATTCCAGAGAAACTATAGAACCAGATGTATGATTGGCATGCCACATGACCCACAAAATCCTTCAGAAATGTAAATGTAAATAACATTGTGGTGAAAAGCAAGTGCTTCTTTTTTCTTAAGACATAAAATTGATTCTGGATTTTTTTTGAATTTTTAAAATTATATAAACAAGGCCAAAACTTTTATCAGTCTAGCCATAAACTGCTGTGGAACTGCTATTCTTTTTTCCTGCTTATTTACCTTCATGTTAAAATCTCTTCTCAATCAGTTTTAGATAAAAGTAAATTATACCTTTAAATTTGTTTGCATGTTTGTAAAATATATGAGAATTTTACAACCTTCTAAATTTTGGGTCAGATATTAATACATTTCACTTACTTTCATTTTTCTCAAGGATTCTTTTTTATTTTTAATTTTTGATGAAGTCCCGTTTATCTACTTTTTCTTTTGTTGGCATATTTTTTGTGTCATATTCAAATCCAATATCATGAAAATTTTTCTGTATGTTTTCTTCTAAGAATTTTATAGTTTGGGCTCTTATGTTTAGGTTTTTGATCCATTTTGAGTTAGCTTTTGTGTATCGTGTTAGATAAGGGCCAACTTCTTTTTTTTTTTTTTTTTTTCCTCTTTAAATGGAGATACTGAGGATTGAACCCAGGACCACAGGCATGCTAAGCAAGCACTCTACCACTGAGCTGTTTCCCTCCCCCCTGTCCTGAATTCTTTTGAAGAAGGTTATTGTGTCATGTTTTCTTCAACTCCATCCTTTATAATTTTACACTCAATTAGCATATGGACAACAGCAAAAGTGATCTTATCCTTATTTGTAACTCTACATATTATTCTTAAATATTAATAACTATCTCATCCATGTTATGGACTGGCAGGTTGTTTAATTTTATCATTGCCTTTGAATTGACCAACAAACCTCAACAGTCTGGTGAAGGCAATGAAAGGCTTTTTCCATGTGAATGTTGGACCTGGAGTACAACATATTTGTCTAAAGATTTCTTTAAAAACTTTTTAAGAAGCTAGCAGGGCCACAGAAAACAACAGTGGCAGTTTACTTAATAAGCCATTATGGGGTGTCTGCTGCATTGACTGTTAACAGAAAGGCTGAGGAAGGAGTTGTCTCAAAGTTTTATTTTTAAGTACTTGATTTTGAATTTCTCCATTAAAAGAGGTGAGTGAAAAGAATGCAAATAGTCATCTCCTCTGCCCCTGGGATTTTACCGCATTAGATAGGAAAAGACACAAACATTCAGCTCCTAAGAGGGTAGAGGCATAGTAGAAGTTCTTTTAAAGCTGCAAGTAAATTATGAGCAGATAGTCTCAATTTTCATAATTTATGGTTAGTGTGGTGTAACAGTGGTCAGCAAACATTTTCTTAAAAGGGCTAGATGATAAATATTTGAGGCTTTGTAAACCACGTTGTCTCTTTTACATCTTGTCTCTGCCCTGGAGCAGGAAGGCAGCCATAGACAGTATGCAAATGATAAGCTTGGCTGTGTTCCAGTAAAACTTTACTTGCACAAACAGACCTTGGGTTTGATGTGGCTGATGTGTAATATTTGCTGACCCTTGTGGTTAATATCACATAGCCTACTTAGAACTGAAAAACTATGAAACCTTGTTCTTTTTTTTAGTTAAGTATAGTCTATTTACATTGTTGCATCAATTTCTGGTGTACAGCATAATGTTTCAGTTATACATATACATACATATATTAATTTTCATAATCTTTTTCATTATAGGTTACTATAATGTATTGAATATAGTGCTTGAATAATTTTTGCTGGATTGGGTTCACAAAACATACAGGTTAACCATTAATAAGTGATTTCAGTCTTGCTTTTGCCAAAACTTCAGTTTCTTCATTTGTAAATATTTCTGTTCCTTACCTATTTGAAATGTGATAACATGTCCAGAGGACACAGAACAATATAGTGACAGAAAAGTGTGTTGAAGGCTGAAAATACATCAAGTTGTTTTGCCAAGTTTTGCTCAAATTTGTTACTTCTCTGCAACATTTGGTTTTCATACTTTTATGATAGCATTTACCATAATGTCTTATAAGTTATAATTTGACTGTCTTCTTCTTTAGAATGTGAGTTTTTCAAGGGCAAGGTGTACGTTTGTCTATCTTTTCATCAGTAGAACCTTGCGCGATGTCTTTCTCACTCACCATTTTTCAAATGAATGATCACATAACTCACAGTCTACCCTGACAGGCCTATGATTTTTTCTTGGCACTTTCTAGGTATTTTCCAGGCATTTTCTATCCCTGTCTTCCTTTTCTGAGCTCTAAAACAGTGCCTGAAATTATTGGCTGGAATTCATCCAGTTTGAATAAATGTATTTAACAGTAATTTAAAAGACAGTCTAACTTGGGACGTTATGAAAGGTTGACTGAGAATGACTCTTCTCATGCCAGGGATGACAACTGAATACAATATTCTAAATGTTTAACTTAAACAAGAATGTGTATAACAAAGTGCAAAAACTATCTAGCGTATTTTTATGTTAATTTCAGCAGGTGTAGTGAATGTGGTTACTGCTCCACTAAGATCTCCTTGGATACCTTCTATCATTTGAGTTGCTTCTCTTGTCTTCTGTATATTTTAGCTCCTACTAACTCTCACTATTAGTTGGCAGCTCTCTTTGGAGGACTGTCTTCAAAATCATAGAGCAGCTTTGCCTGCACTTGCAGAGAGCTGGAGATGCCTGGGAACTTACATCCTCCTGGATGTGTCCCCAAGCAAATAACTAACTGTTACAGAAGCACGGAAACCCAGTGGGCTTGCCCTGAGAGGAGAGAGACTCTAAGGCATAATTTACACTCTGGAGCTCCCCTTGGGATCAGACTGAGGCTGAAACTTTGCCTAAAATTATAACTTTGCTTCGCTTGTGGACCTCCGCTGACCTTTTCCCCCCTACTCCCTTACTGTTTCTCTTAAGAGCCTTTTCTTAATGACTTGCATGCAAATCCTCATCTCAGACTGTTCTGGGAAACTCTAAGATATGAGTGAATATTCAGCTAAAAAAAATTTCTATTTGGTCTTCTTTCTTTTTTTTTTCCTTCTTCCCCTCCTTCTTTCCTTTTATCCCCAACTTCTCTTCCTCACGCTGATGCCGCATCCTGCGTTGGTATTTTCAGGGCCACACACCATTCATGACCTCAGCCATTTTGAGTTGAAATGGTCTTTTAGCACCTGAGCAGCAGGAAGGGTTTTACTGCAGCTGTTTCTTTGGCAGGAAGAGTGTGGTTTCTGTGCTGAGTTCAACCTGAAAAGTGCTTCCCTACTGGGTAGAAGCCATGGATTGTTTCACACTATTAAATATCTGCTCTGGCTGGGCAACATCTCTGGTTTTCATTTTTTTCCCCTAAGTATACATTTTTATTTAAGTATAACACACATACAGAAAACCACACAAATCATTAAAAAAAAAAAAAGACTCAATGAATGTTACAAAGCAAGCAGACCTGTGTAACTACCATCAGGTCAAGATACAGAACATTACCTGCACCCTCAAAGTTAGCATCCTACTCTGCCCTTAAATGTAACCGCTGTTCTGACTGCCATCAATATTGTGTAGTGAGGAATTAATCTTACCCAAAGAGAGATATGGACTTTATTCTTGGCTACTGGCAGGTGATCTCTAGGCTTCTGAATGTACAGCCTGAGAGCAACGTCTTTGCCTGGGAGCTTTGGTCACCAAAAATATAACCATGTGGTTTATGATGGAGGATTTGAGACTCGTTCTGTCAGAACTGGAGACTAAAAGGATCAGCCCAGACCTACAGGAGGGGCTGAGACTAAAGGTCAACCATGAATCAATGGGCAAATTCCAATATAAACTCTGGTCACCAGTGGCTCCGGTGAGCTTTCCTAGTTGGCCATACCCCACGTGTACTGTGACATACCTACTCTGGGAGAAGAAAGTCCTGTGGACAAGGAAGCTTCACATTTGCAACCCTTCCAGATTCCTCCCTACGCTTCTCTTCCCTTACTGATTCTAACTTGCATCCTTTTAGAATAATAAAAAAGTAATCTTAAATTGAGTGCTTTCTGAATTCCATGAGTCTTTCTTGCAAATTACAGAACCTGAGAGAAGTTGATAGGGACTCCAGAATTAACAGCCAGCCAGTCTGAAGTGAAGGTGGCCCTGGGGACCCTGAAATTGTGGCTGATGCTTGAAGTGAGGGCAGTTGACTGCAGGGACTATATCTGTTCCCTGTGCATTTTGCCAGCTTGTTATAATCACAGATATATTTGGATTGATTTCTGAACTTTATGCAAGTAGAATCATACAACACGTACACTTTTCTGGCTTCTAAAAATAACATTTTTAGTCCATGTTATACATAGCTGTAATTTTTCTGTATTCTATATAGTAATTTCATTCTATGTATGCATTTATAAATTTTTATTTATTTATTTTACTGTTAATAGATATTCAGGTCATTTCCAGTTGGTGTTTTTGTGAAAAAAAGTTCTGCTGTGAACATTCTCATACGTGTCTTTTGGTAACATTTATCTTGGGTGTACACCAAGGAGTGCAAATGCTGGATCAGAGCAGATTTGGAATTCCAACTTTAGACAGTCCTGCCTAGAATTTTCCAAATAATTTGTATCAATTTCCACTCCTGCTAGCAGATAATAAGAGTTCTGATAGTTTCACATTCTTGTCATTCTTGTCAACACTTGGTATGGTCTGTCTCTTAAATCTTAGGCCATTTTAGGGAGTAGGAATATACTCAACTTAAAAATGCATGAAAGGAAAAAGGACACAGATGAACTAATTTACAAAACAGAGACAGATTCACAGACATAAAGAACAAACTTATGGTTACCAGGGGAAAAGGGGATGGGAGGCATAAATTGGGAGCTTAAGATTTGTAGATACAAACTACTATATATACAATAGATAAATAACAAGTTCCTACTGTATAGCATAGGGAACTATATTCAATACCTTGTAATGGCCTATAATGAAAAAGAATATGAAAAGGAATATATATACATATATGTATAAATGAACAACTATGCTGTACACCAGAAATTAACATGACATTGTACATCAACTATATGTCAATTTAAAAAACAAACAAACAAAAACTGCATAAAAGAAATAAGAACACTGCCATTTGCTCAAGTGCAACAATTCAAAGAATACATGAACAGGGGTGGCTGTGAAATGGTTTGTTGCCTGGGAAAGGTGGGCTGGCAGCCCAAGTAATTCCAACAAGTGGGCATTTCCTTGGAATCACTCCATGGAGAATTGAACAGCTTGCAAGCACAGTCTTCTTGGTGGTCAATAACTGACCAAATGTGAAGATGTTGTTTAGAGATATTAAAGCTCATAAAAAGGTGATAGCAAAACTATTTGGTACTGAGTTTTTTTTGGGTTTTTTTTTTTTTTGGTAAGAAAATATAATATTGCACATTATACATTCAGATTCTTTAGTAGATACAACATCATATATAATACATGTGTATATATATATTTTCTCTTTTGTCTGCATTTTTCATCAAATGTTGGACCTAGTGAAAAAACAATTCAGAAACTCTAGATGCTGTTTTTCTCCGGAGAATATTTAATGTCCATTAAAATTAAATGACTGTTAGAGTAGGGGCAGGTCACCCTGCTCTAATCAGGAGTTACAGTAATTTAAGGTAGGTTCATCCTTTGTGAGCATTGGTCTGTTTCCTGTTTACCCTTTTTCCTGGGCTTAGCCTTCACTGCTTTTAGTTAAAAACCTGGGGTGGTTTCCAGTGCCCCTTATTAATGGTGCATTCTGGCCTACAGTTTCCATCTCCCACCAGTGGGAGGCTCCTGAAAAACTCTAAGTTAGCTTTTGTGCTTACTAGCTGATCCCATCTGCTTGGTTCAGCAGTCCCTCACTGTCACAAATTACGAATTTGCAAATGGTTTGAGGGAAAATGAATGATGTCCTCACTTCCCTGAGCTTATCTTTTCTTGCTGGTCTTGGCTTCTCCCTTCCTGGTTGTTTAAGGACACTGAAACTCAATTTTTTTTTTTGCCCTAGCCCAAAAGAAAAGCTGAAACTGAGCCATTGCCTTATGCTTAGAAGCCTTCTCTCTGCTACTGAGAAAAACAGCATAAAGGAGAAAAATGGCTGAGAATTTGGGTTCAGCTCAATGCATCTCCCTTTCTTTTGGGATCTCAGTGAATTTTGTCTTGTCTGCCTGTCTGTTCACTGATGCCCTTAAAGAGCTGTTTAGTTTGTTTTGGGTTCTATTCAGTTTTTGTAGCGGTTCCCAGTAGAACTGATTGGATACAGTCTACTCTGTTGGAGTCAGAAGTGGAAGTCCTGTCCTTATAGGTTTTCCTGTTTAACCTTTTCATCTATTTTGAAGTACAAACTACTATTTTGATTTAAAAGTAAGTTACTCTACATAGTGTTTATTTATTTATCTTTTTTTTTTTTTTTTGATCTCTGGTCTTCAAACCACACCATCCCCATTTGAGAATCTTGGATATTTCAATTCTCCAAAATAGACCGAAGTAACTCCATTTTATTAAATATGTGACACTTCTCTGTTTTAGGATGTTCCACTACTCTGTGTGTGTGTGTGTGTGTGTGAGTGTGTAAGCATGCATGTGAGCGCACTTGTGTGTCCTTTTACAAGTTCTTGATTAGGATGGAAACTCTTTTTAGAGTAAGGTGTAAACTATATAATTGATATGAGAACAAGTGTAATTTTTCAGTGAAACTTATTCTTGAGTCTTAACCAGATACCTTAAGTACATTTATCTTTGTCTTTGTAATTTGTACACACTGGTGTCAATTCTTTTCAACTCCTGGTTTATCTCTATTTGAAATATTGATTGTAACTAAGAGTTTACATTCATTTCTACCCTGTACACATAGATTTTACTTTATTTGTTGTTTTCAGCGTTATTATTATGCTCTTGATTAGATCATGCAAGTATAAGGTAAAATATTTAAAAGATAAAAAACAAATAAAGTGAAAGGTAACTTTCACTCATTATTGTTCTACCAACTTCTTTTTCTCATCCAAGAGGCAATCATTCATAATTGTGTTTAATGTATGCTTCCAGAAAACACAACATTTGTACCATTTGAAAAGTATTAAATACAGTTTATAATATGCCTACACAGTGTTCATTACCTTCTTATCTTTTGTTTAGCAGTACATTTTGGAGAAAGCTCCATGTTTGGTCATGAATATGTTGTCTTAAACGTTTTAACTGCTGCATAGCATTCCATTATTAATATTCCTATACTGGGTTTATTAAACTACCTTTATATTGAGTATTTAGATTGTTCCTAATTTGCTATTATACAATGATACAGTAAATATTGTTGAATGTGCATTTTTTTCTGAACACATTAAAGGACACCTGTAAAATTAATTCCTATAGGTTAAATTGTTGGGTCAAATGTTATGTGTGTGTATTCATTCTGCTTCTATGGCATCTTTAACCAGTTTCTCAGAATTTAATTGCTTGATAAATTTGCTTATGTTCTGAACATGATAAAGCTTATATCAAATTTTATTTCACAAAGCTTATCATCAAGAATTCTGTTTTATTGAGGCTTATTTAAAAATTTTAGCAAACCACATGTAACCTAGTTTTTCTTTTCAACCTTAAAATACTATAAGAAAAGTGGTTGCAGAGAAGAGTAGCTTTATTTATTTATTTTTTTTATTTTTGAAAAAAATTACCTTAATTTGGGTATATTTTCCATCAAAATTAATTGCAGGCAATTGCAGCGCCGTTGTCTTCCAAAATATTCTTTACCACCCAATATTTTTCAGGTCCATCTTCACATAACCAGTACTTCCATTTTGATCCAAATAAAATTTTATTAGGTTCAAATTGAAAAAAAAATCATTAGTTAGTGATTGGAAACATGGCTGGAAAGCAAAGTGCTCAGAAGCTCTGTATACCTCACCAGAAACTGTGGACAATTTATTTCCAAGTTCCATGGTAGACAGAAATCCAATCAAGAAATGCACTCTTGTTTAGAACCCTCTGATAGACTTTCAGCTCTCAATTGCACAAGAGCCTGCAGACAAATGACTGACTGCTTTTTTTTTATGGTGTTAAAATGATATGGTCCTCTAGTGAGTAGTTACCCAAGGGAAATGAGCAAGAGGGAGTAGGCTGTGTGCTACCTGACATTTGGTGCTGGAATTTCTCTGTCACAGGGAATTCCTATCTCTTCACTTAAATAATAATGAGAGTACACACTATGTGTCTGTGTACTTTTAGTCACATAGTGCCTTTCTTTATTATTTTCACTCATATTTTTTCTGAATTTTCATTCATTCTGCAAACAACATGATATTTACCATGTGGTGATTCATTGCCCTACTTTCTGCCAGTTGATGTGTATCTGGTATAATGATGAAGACAAAAGCCAATTCCTGCCCTCAGTAAACTGTCTTCTAAAAAAAGTCAGAGTTCAACGAAGAAATACAATGCAATATGATAAGAGCTATGACAGACGAATTTGAGTGTGCTATAGAAATGCATAAGGGCTTCCAGGGGTTAAGTGGAGGCGGCTTCCCAGAGGAACAGAGGAGAAATCTAATTAGTAAAATGAAGAGTTAGATGAAGAGTATTTTAAGGAATTCTAATCTTATCCCTCCCTGCCCTAATTGCATGCAAAGACTTCCAGACCTTGAGATTTCCAAAAATCTGCTAAATTTTATTATCCTCAGAGCATCAGTGAGCCTGTTATACCAATTACCAGATGTCCTGGGCTGATGGAAAAATGGTTACAGTTCTTCACCCTTCCCAGTAGTCATGCTCGTTGCAATGTGATTTGGAAGTTCACAGATTGCCATCAAGAGATGGACTCTTTCCTCTTGAATCAGGGTTAACCTGCTTTGGCACATATCATGGTGGAAGAAAAGATGTGTTAGTTCCAAACCCATGATTCTATTCTCTTGGAACCCTGCCGACACACAACATCAAACCTGGACCAGCCTCCTGGAGAATGAGAGACCACATGGAGCAGAGCCAGCTCAGCCCGGCTGTCCCAGGCAAAGGCCCAGGCATGTGAGCAAGCCCAGCTGAGATCAGCTGGCCCAGAATGGCTTGGCTGTAGACTCCTGGGAAATGATAAGTGGTTATTGTGTTAAGACACTATATTTTAAAATTGTTTATGCAGTCACAGCTAACATTGAGAGATAGCTATGAGGATGAATACATAATGCAGGCCAAATCCTTCACTCAGTGACTACCATGTAGTAAACAATAAAAATGATTATTTTTGAAGATCAAGTTAAAGTCTAAGAGTTAGTTGTCTTCTCCTGGCTTGAATGTGCACAAAAACATCCTGGGAAATACATTTGACTAGATAGCTCAGTGTTCTCGATCTGCTCTGAAAGCACTCTGATCATATTTTCCTAAGAGATTTTTATTCTTCAAGTACTACCACTTTGTATTGAAAATAGTATCATTGCAATCCTTACCTTGAGTTTCAAAACAAGGGTCCCAGAATGAAATGAATGGTTCGTGGCTGGAACCGTCAGCTCATTTTTGCATTATGCCCTTAATTGCTGGAGTCTGCTTCCATTACCAACATTCAAACATATCCCCAAAATGTAGGCTTGACCTTGCCAAGGGAGCTGGTTGTGAACATAACAGATAAACCAACTTCTTGTAATCTTGAAAAACCCTTATAACCCCACAGCCAACTATACATAGGCCAACTTACTGCCATGAGTGTCCCTCAAAATTCTATATGTAAACCTACATAGTAAGTTGCATCTTTATGTGATTGACGATCCAGAAATATTGGAGGACAGAAGGAGAGGCCAGTTTTTACTAGGTCTGGAGTATCAACAGGAGTCTGGGCTTGTGTCCTAAAGGAAGCACCAGCATTTGGCTTTTTGCAGCTTCTTTAAGCTCCTTCAAATAATTTATAGGTAACATCTGCTGCTGTTGTCAGGTCTTTGCTTGGCTTTCTTAACAGTTCAGATGACTTTCACTTTGAATCTAGTTACTTTTCACTTTACCCAGAGAGCTACTCTCTATTTTTTTCTTTATACCCGAGAAAAATGATGACTCCTTTCTATTCCAAGTTTTATGCTGGAACAATCTTTAGACTTCACCTAGAAACTGGAATAATCATTAGTGTTCTCCTGGAAAACTTATTTACTTCAGTAGGTAAAATAGTTTTTATCATAAATGATTAACTCATCAAATATTTATTAAACATTTAGTCTGTGGTAGATGTTGTACCATGTCATAGTTTGGGTCCTTCCAGAAGCAGACCTTGAGACACAGATTTGAGTGCAAGTGTTTTATTCCAAGAAGCACCAGATGGGTGAAACATAATCCTCCAGGAAAATCTGGTCAAAGGAATAAAACCCAAAACTCAGAATTATTTTATTTAAATGGTGAGGAAGCTGACACGTTTATGCTCAACTCTGGAGCTGAGGGCTGCTGCACAAGGCACAAAAATGTAAAGTTTGCACGGGCAAAGTGACTTTCCAAGATGTTGGAGAGGAACTCTGACATGAAACGCAGGCAGTGTCAGTTGGAAATCTGTCAGGGGACCCTGGCAGCCACGAGGGCCATGGGTAGAGCACCAAAAGCATCTGATACAACTAAGTCCTTCATATTTACTCTCTCATTTGATCCTTACAGTTCTATGAGGAAGCCAATGTTATCTTTATTTGTCCAAAGAGAAAAACTGAGATTCAGATTAGTTGTGTAATTTGCCCAAGGTGATATGCTAAGAAGAGGCAGAGTTAGGATTTAGACCCAGGACTGGGATCCCCATCTCTTGAGAAAGCAATGACTTCCCAAACGTCACACGCTGCTATCTGGCATCACGAGGGACATGACCCAGGTCCCCTGATATGCAGACGTGTGGCCTTTCCATAGATGACATGTATGGTCCGTCTCATTCCCTGCACACCTGCCACTTCTAACTCTGTACCTTGGGAGTTTGATTGCTGAGTTAGTTCCTCTTCTGTCAGGGCATTTGATGCTACTGCTTTGTCTAGATGCTCTGGAATCAAGAGGAAAACTGTAAGTTCCCCTTTAAACTTACCAACTACCTGTTAGCAAGCCCAGTGTTTCTTCTGGGAATATCCTTTCTGACTGAAGACACTCTATTATCCTTATTGATAATTTTAGTCCCTTGAAATGGCTTTGTTTGCTCCCATGAGAGTCTTTTTAATGTTGTTTCCTCTTCCTGGATGCTCTTTTTCTCCTTGTCACCTCGCTGATTTCTCTGCCTTCTTCTGATCTCAAATCTCATTTTCCAGAAAGCCACCCCAACCTTCCCCACCACATTAAATGGAAGCACCAACTAGCTCTCCTTTATAGCACGCTTTGTGATTACAGTTTAACTTTTGTTCCTGTGGGTGTTTCATCAAAGACTGAAACTCTATCAGATGGGGGATTGTGCCCATTTTTGTTCACTATTGTATCCTCTTCACCTAAAACATAGAAGGTGCTCAGTAAATATTGTCGAATAAAAAGATGGATGAATGGACGCATATCCATTGCAAAGCACTCAAAGGACAATGTTTTGTACTTCATCTACTAAGAAATAACCTTGGATCCTGCTGTAATAGACTTAACTAACTCTCAGTAACAACTTACGCCTAACACTTGAAAAATATAGCCTCTACCAGGAGCCACACCCTCTTGTCCCTGCCACCATATTCCTCTTATGCCCTCAGATTACCCCAGGATGCATTAAGCTAATTATGGAACAAACCTAGGTGAATCTGTAAAAATTAAAAGGGTAGATACTCTGCCTATTTTAACTGCTCTGTTCAATTATGAGGAAAGGGTATTATCACACAATACACATCAATTAGCAGTAAAAGTGCTACCTTCCATTTTCTGAAACACTCATACTAAGGTTTGAGGCTAGAATTTATTCTCTAGTCATCCCTGTCCCCACCCACACTCCTGCCCCCATCAGTTGAAATTTTGTTTCATGGAGTCAGTTGAGCTCTTCCCAAGCCTATTTATACCACTTGAACTACAGAACTTGCATCTTTTAATTTATCATTATGTAAACTATTGAAATATGAGCTCAACAACAAAAACAAAGTGATGTTGCCTTAAACACTAAGTTGCACGGTTTGAAAAGACTCAATCAAGTCCAAGTGGCTAAATTTATTTTTAAAATATTGTTGAATTAATTATGAGCAGGACGATTGTATATGATAGAGATATAATCATAAATATCTAGACAGTTTTTGACATCACGAGTCTCCTTTAGAAATAGAAACTGGAATGATGGAGTCATGCATTTTGGTGCCACTTATGCAAAAATCACAAGGCAAAATTCCATTTAAGAGAGGCATATTTCATTTTCTGGTGTAAAATGAGAAGAGTTAAATCCAACAGGGAGTTTTGAAGAAGTTATATCTAATCTAGTAATGCCTGTTAAGTATCTGGCCCAGTGCCTGGCGTGTAGCAAGTGGTGGGTTTATTTTGTCTCCTACTGTGTGTGGAAGCACTTTGTAAATGCTGGTGTATGAATGTAAGGGCCAAGGAGGAAGCAGCCAGGAAGAGAGGCAGATTTGGAAAACCTGGAGCTGCATCCAAAGAAAGAAATAGATCTATGGTCATTTGCAAATGTTCTCCAACATCTGGGTTGAGTCTACACAAGGGAAGGAGCTTGCAAAAAGTTGCTTTTTTCCCTTCATCAACAAACCATGCTCAGAGCTGAGAAGCTGGTGGAAAATGGGCTCCACCAGCCTCACCAGAGGAGGAAATGGTTCCTGCCCTGCTGGGTGGATTCTCAGCAAAGGCTGTAGCCAGACCATCTTCAGATGGAAGACAAAGTACAAACACACCACCCTTGATTAAGAAGAAAGCAGAGGGAAGTCTACTGATGCATCCAGTGAGACCACTCTTTGCAAGCCCAGAGAAAACCTTTTAAAAAGTGGAGCATTTGAAAGTAAATTCAAAAAATTCCCATGGGTCAAGGGCTCAGCACAGCTTGCTGACTGGAAAGGTTTCACTTTTTGCAAACCTGCTTATTTCTAGATTCTCGATGGGGGAACAGATCCTACCTTCTCTTCCTACTAAGAGCATTTAAGCACTCAGTGGAAGCAGAACATTCTGGTATGAACTCCTCCAAGGGTAACCTCTGGAGTATGGCAGGCAGGCTGTACTGGGGACTGACATGTTTGCATTGTTCCTTATATGCAATGTCAACCATTTTAAAATACTGTTAACAGTATTGTCTCCGAGGAGAGTACAGATTGTGGGCAGAACAAGGACACTTTGATGGTTGTGCCTGGCTTGTCAGCACAGTGAAGAGTGTGAACCTTATAAGTGCAAAAATATGAACAAGCCAGGTCACTCTGGAGAGGCGTATGGGACAGAGGGACACTTTAAGCAGCCTTCTTTGAATAATTACTTTTGTATATAGTTGACTTAAAACTTTATTTTTTTTGAAGAGTTTCTTAATGAAATTAGTGTCTTAGTTAGTTTAGGTTGCTATAACAGATTAATTACCCTAGACTGGGTGGCTTATAAACAACAGAATATATTTCTCATGGTTCTGGAGGTTGGAAGTCTGAGATTAGGGAGCTCTCATGGTCACAGAAGAAGGTGGAAACTACTGACTTTTCCTTGTGAGGACAGGGTGGAAAATGCAGAGGCATGGGGCAAGCTTCCATGTCTTTCTTTCCTTATAAAAGCACTACTCCCATTCATGAGGGTGAGGCAGGCTGGGACTTAAGACCCTTTGTGGCAGTGCTTGCACCTGGACAAACATCTCCTCAAGCAACAGAATACAAAGAAACTATAAGGGACAGAAAATAACTGTGCACATGCACAGCTGGGGTGAATTATGAACAAGATACAAATAGATAAAAAAAAAACCCAACTGCCTCTCCTGAGATGCTCAAAGCAAAAGCAGGGGTCTATGCATGATCCCTGCACACAGCACCACCAACAGGATGGGCAGACCACCTAATCCACCCCTTTGGCCTGACTCACAGATCCACCCCTTTCCTCACCGCATGTAAGGGGCCAGCTCACCCTTGTCCAGGGAGGGAGCAAGGGAACCTGTTACTTGTTTTCGCTGCTTGTGCTGCAGCATGAATCCCAGTAAAGCCTTGCTTGAATTTCTCGTTTGGCCTCTTATCAATGTCTATTGATTATAGAGTCCAAGAACCTGGGTCAGTATCAAGAGATCTACGCTTATGACCTAATTATTTCCCAAAGGCCCCACCTCCTGACCCCATCACATTGGGTGTTAAAGATTTCAACATAAAAATTTGGGAGGGGGCACAAAAATTCAATCCATAACAATCAGAATTTTAGTAGGAAGTAATGAGAAAAACTGGAGGAACGATTTGAAAGAAAACATATCCAAATGAATTTTCATTCTTTACCATCTTTTACATTTTCCTCTCTCTTATCCTGTGAATTCCTCTGCTACATTGTGAGGGCTTTCTGAGGACGGGAGTGTGTGTTACTTACCCATGTTTAGCCAGCACCCAACAAGGTATTCAGCATCCATTGCCATCTCAAAGAAAGAAAGAAAAATAATAGGAAAAAAATATCAAAGTGATTCTAAGGAGGATATGCTTAACCAATAAAGGAGTAATGTGGGAAATCTATGTTTGTAAATCAGTTGTTGAAAATCACACCATTCTGAATGCTAATCCTTTGTTAGTTATATGCTTTGAGAATATCTTCTCCAAGTCCATATCTCCTGCTATAACACAACAGCTTCTGGAAACACTGGTATGAGTTAATTCAGTTCTATGTTTGGTACTTGATGCCTCTCTAACCCTCACATCACTGAGGGACTGATGGCAGAGACCTAAGTTCTGTTATCTGCTATCAAGAACCATATAATTCAGGAGTCAGGAAGAGAAAGAGAGAGACATTATTTTTCCCCATTTTCTAACATGGCAAGATTTTTGAGAACCTGAAATGCCTTTGGCACTTTGTCCTTTGCTTGTTGCCCCTAGTTGGTCTAATTTCCCATCCACTTTCATTTCTCTGTTAACTTCCCTCTTTTCATATTCCAAAGTTATTAGCCCAGTCCTCCCCTGCTGACCCAATTACCATTCATGAAAAACAGAGACCTTGAAACAATTGAGACGTATTTGCACATTTAAAGTCTTAATCTGGATGAGTCTCTTACTGATAGAATTTAAAGCCATGAGATCAAGTCGAAATTGTGTGTGTGTGTTATTTTGTGTAGAGGTATTCAGGACATAGTCAAGTCAGCCCTGCCTGTTGTCAAAAATTGCCTATTGTCCAAAATTAATTTTTCTTAAGATGCTTCTGATTTTTCCATATTCCATTTTTCATTAATAATTCAACTTAACAAACATTTAAGTGCACAAATAAGGTTTGTTCAAAATATTTACCATCTCTCTTTAAATTCTAAAATGACAGATTCTCTGAATGCTCCATGTGTTTTTCCAGGTGGTTTTCAAAAGAAAGGGAAGTATCTGAGTGTCCAAGGATTGGGGAGCCTGTGTTAGCAGCCATTTTTATGTGGGTCATTTCTATGTCCAATGCTTCGAAGTTGGGAATGACATTTAAACATCATTTTTGGAATTTTCAGAGAAAATTATTCCCCTCTGAACCTCTATCTAAAATAACTAGATTTTAAAAAAGCAACAGCAGGATACAAAGGACCAGGCAGATGCACTTACTGGGAAGCATTCAAGAGACTCACAGTAGGTGTCTGTGAACAAGGAAATGGCGCTTACTCCTAGAAAAGTAGGTGGTGCAGGGGAGAGGGACTCAGCATGGCCAAAGGGAAGAGAAAAGCTATGATAGTTGATGGGCAGAGTTAAAAAACAACTAAAAGCTAAATTTGACTCATTTAACAGGAGAAATTGTTTGTGTGTGTGTGTGTGTGTGTGTCTGTGTGTGTGTGTAGAGGAGAGGGAGAAAGAGAGAGGAGAGAATGATTTAAGAGATGGCTTTTATTTCCTCTGGCACTTGGTTAAAACCCACCCATGAGAAGTTGAATGATACCCCGCATCTCATCAGTCCTCATGGAAACATTCCAGAGATTGTTTCAGCAGGTCCCTGGGGTCAAAACTATTTGCATAATAATACCTGGTTGTTATTTAGTATTATATGTACAAATGTTTAGTATTACATGTGTTGACATTTGCACTGATGGTGAGAAATGGTGGGTGAAATTGATGATGCCTTAGCATGGTCAGTGGCATGATACTCTCCACAGCCACATACTTCCAGTTTTTAAAAAAGTGCCAGTTTTAATTAAGAATGCCCTTGATGAAGCAGTAAAAATATTATTAAACTGATAAATATTGATCCTTGAATTCTTGTCTTTTTGATTATTCTGTGTGACAAAATGGAGGTTTGCCTAGAGTACTGTGTACTGAAATACTGTGGGTTGTCTCAGGCAAAAGTACTCGTGCCATTGTTTAAACTGCAAAATGAGCTAGTAGTTTTTCCATGGAATGCCATTTTTACTTGAAAGAACAATTGGCAGACGATTTATGGTTACTCAGACTCATATTTGGCTAATATTCTCTCAAAAGGGAACAAATGTGCATGTCTCTTCAGGAAAAGCAAGTGACAGTATTAGTTACCAATGATAAAAATGGAGCTTTCCAGTGAAAATTAGAATTTCACTAGAACTTACCAAAGTTTTGTCATCACAGGGTTCGATTTCCAATATTTTTAAACCAATATAATATAATATTAATAGTTTTTAAATGTAAAAGTTGTTAGTTAATAGTTTTGCCAACATTTTCAAACTAATTCATTTATTCTCCATTGCTTCTTTTATTCAAGTCTTTCTTTTTTTTAATTAAATTTAATTTTTTTTTGAGAAGGGAGGTAATTAGGTTTATTTATTTATTTATTTACTTACTTACTTAATGGAGGTACTGGGGGTTGAATAAAGGACCTCATGCATGATAAGCATACACTCTACCAATTGAGCTGTACCCTCCCTCATAAGTCTTTCTTCCTGTATTTGTTCATCAAGGAGTCTTATTCCTTTCACCTTGTTCCTATCCATCCTCTTTAGGTTACCCTTTTATTTTTGTTTGTATCTATTTGAATCTGTCCTGTATTTCATTTTGCAAAAGGCAACAGGTGTGTATGCATATTTTCCTGTCTTTCTAACACAAAACATTGTGTGTACTCTTTATATGCTCGTGTGCTTTTCCACTAAACAACACATCCATAAATCACTCCATATCAGTTCATAGAGATTTAAAAAAATAGCTGTATAGTGTTCTGTGTTGCAGATGAACCTTGGTTTATTCAATTAGTCGCCTATGGATGGGCCATGAAGTTGTCGCTAATGTTTGGATGTCACAAATGGCCATCATGAATAAGCTTGCTCACATATTGTTGGTTTTTACTGAGATAAAGCCTTAGGATAAATTCCTAGCAGTGGGATTGCTGAGTCAAATAATAAATACATACCTTATGGTTTGATTTTCTTTTTAACTTTTTTTTATTGAGTAATAGTCATTTTACAATGTTGTGTCAAATTCCAGTGTAGAGCACAATTTTTCAGTTATACATAAACATACATATATTCATTGTCACATTTCTTTTTTAACTGTGAGCTACCACAAGATCTTGTATATATTTCCCTGTGATATACAGTATAATCTTGTTTATCTATTCTGCATGTTAAAATTCCAGTCTGTCCCTTCCTACCCCCTGCCCCCTTGGCAACCACAAGTTTGTATTCTATGTCTATGAGTCTGTTTCTGTTTTGTATTTATGTTTTTTTTTTGTTTTTGTTTCTTTGTTTGTTTTTAGATTTCACATATGAGTGATCTCATATGGTATTTTTCTTTCTCTTTCTGGCTTACTTCACTTAGAATGACATTCTCCAGGAACATCCATGTTGCTGCAAATGGCGTTATGTTGTCGGTTTTTGTGACTGAATGGTATTCCATTGTATAAATATACCACTTCTTCTTCATCCAGTCATCTGTTGATGGACATTTAGGCTGTTTCCATGTCTTGGCTATTGTAAATAGTGCTGCTATGAACATTGGGGTGCAGGTGTCATTTTGAAGTAGGGTTCCTTCTAGATATATGCCCAGGAGCAGGATTCCTGGGTCATATGGTAAGTCTATTCCTAGTCTTTTGAGGAATTGCTGTACTGTTTTCCGCAGTGGCTTTCCTTGCTTCCCTCTCCCACTCTTAATGATTTAGATGTCTTCTTTTACAATTTTGTGTTTATTCTATTTGTAATTCATGGTAGTTATCACCTTTCCAGTTGTGAGTTTCTCATTTTTGTAGCATCCTGCTTCTTTTCAATTTAGAGTAGACCTGTCAATATTTCTTTTAGCATGGGTTTAGTGTTGCTAAACTCTTTTAGTGTTTGCTTGTGAAGTTCTTTATCTCTCCGTCTATTCTAAAGGATAGCCTTGCTGAATAGAGTATCCTAAGCTGCATCTTTTTTTCATGCAGGAGTTTGAATATATCTTGCCACTCCCTTCTGGCCTGTAGTGTTTGTGTAGAGAAATCAGCTGAGAGCCTTATGGGGGTTCCCTTGTAACTCACTCTCTGTTTTTCTCTTGCTGCCTTTAGGATCATTTCTTTATCCTTGACTCTGGCCATCTTGATTATGATATGTCTTGGTGTGGGTCTATTTGGGTTCTTCCTGTTTGGGACCCTCTGAGCCTCCTGTACTTGGATATCTGATTCCTTCTTTAGATTTGGGAAGTTTTCAGTCATGATTTCTTCAAATACTTTTTCAATCCCCTTTGTTCTTTTTCCCCCTTCTGGAACCCCTATTATGCATAGATTGGCATGCTTTATATTATCGCATAGGTCCCTTATATTGTTTTCATTGTTTTTTATTTGTTTTTCTCTCAGCTGTTCTGATTGGGTGCTTTCGGTTGTCCTGTCTTCTAGGTCACTTATTCATTCCTCTGCATTATCTAACCTGTTTTGTATAGCCTTTAGATCAGTTCTCATTTCAGCCAATGAGTTTACCAGTTCTACTTGGCTCTTCTTTATAGCTTCTGTTTCATTATTGACACATTTTATATCTCTAAACACTATGTCTTTTAGTTCCTTCAGTACTTTGATCACTCCTTTTTTGAAATCTTGATCTAGTAGGCCATCAATGTCTATTTCCTTGATCGTGCTTTTAGGGGATTTCTTTTGCTCTTTGAATTGGGAGTGGTTCCTCTGCTTCTTCATATTGCTCATATTTCTCTGGCACTGTGGCTTATGGAGTAGCAGTTATCTATTGTGGTCCTTAAGGAGTTTATTTATTTATCTATCTAAAGCTTATGCAGGAGTAAAACAAAAAAAAAAGAGAGAGAATTTTAAAAGAAAGGAGAAAAAAGGTTTGGAAACAGTGTATAATCAATAATAGAAGAGCAAGTTGAAGCAGAATAGCAATCGAGTTGAGACGTCTTTTAAAAACCTTATTAAACAGGAGAAAAAAAATCAAAAAACAATATTTGAAACCTGTGAATAATCAGTAGCAGGGGATCAAAACCAAGAGAATTAAAAATGAACTGAGGTGGTTTTTTAAAAGTAATAATAAAAAGATTTTAAAAGAAAAATTTAAGAGGGATTAAAATTGTAAACATATACAACTGTTTAAAAAGTAAAGATTAAAAAGGTAATAGAAAATAAAACAGTTGTAAAAAAGATTTAAAAAAAAAAGGATATGTTCTCCTTGAGACTGTGCACTCTTAATGGTTTTATCAAGAAGTCTTTCTGTCTTCTCCCTGTTTCACAAACTCAGCTTGCTCTTTCCAGAGGCCCTCCGTTGTTGCCCTTGTCTGTACTGCTCCCAGTGCCTGTCGGCAAGAAGATCGCGCCCCCCCTCCCAACACTGGGTCAGGTGCTGCTCTCCTTCGTGGTGGTCAGGTGGGTCACTCTGCCTCCCGATGCTGCAATCAGATGCTGCGCTTGGAAGAGGCAGGTGTGCCCCCTCCCAGCACCGTGGTGTGCTGTGTTCCTACCAGGAAGGTGGGTGGCCGCTCGCCCTCTCCCAGCACTGGAAGCTCCGCTGCTCTTTGCAGCTGCCCACTCTGCCTCTGGTCGGCGCTCCGTAGGCGGGCTTGGGGAAGACCGCAGAACTGCCCGTACCTGTTCTGTTCCAAAACTCAGCTCCTTGTTTGTCTTGGCACCACAAGTTATCTGAGGTACCAGGGGAGAAAGATCCTATCTGCCTCGGGCTGTTAACAAGTCTCAGTCTTGCCTAGGAGGTTGTGGAGCCCCTGGATGTGGATTCAGGTCTTGGCCCCTCCCCTGCCCAGGCTGCGCACAAGAAGGTATGGGGGCTGTGGCTGTGCCCCACCTCTCTTTTCAGAAGAAGTGCCAGTAATGGTACCGCAGGTCTGAAGAGACAAAGGCTACAGCGCCCCTCCCCCCAGGGCACACCAGCAGTGTTGCTTTGCGTTTTTTCCCCATAATTTATGGGGGACCCAGGTTGTTCTGCTCTGTATCCCCTCTCAGCCACAGCATGCAGCACCCTGCAGTCCCCCAGGGCTGCCTCAGTTCAGCCGCCCCAGTCCTCTGCCCAGCTCGGGCAGCCTGTCCTGGCCCCAGCTGCCGGCTTGCGTCTTGGGCTGGGTGTCACAAGGAACCTCTGTGCCCATTTAACTTAGTTCTGTAGGTCAAGGGGTGCTCTGGGCAGATCTGAGCCTCGGAGGCTCCCCCTCTGTCCCACTGGCCTCTCCATTGGGGGGGGGTGACCCAGCAAATGAGCGCTATTCCTCCTTTGCCACTCCCTCCCCGCAGGACCGGTCCCACACTGTTTTGCTTTTTCTTCTTTCTTCTTTCCTTTTCTCCTACCAGGTTTTTGGTGTCTTTGTCCTTCAAAGAGGGCGATGTTCTGTCAGAGTTTGGCAGGTGTTCTGGTTGGCTGAGTGGGTCTGTAGATGTGAGTTTTGGTGTATTTGTGGGAGAGGGTGAGCTACGAGCATCCTTCTACTCCACCATCTTGCTTGTCCCCCCTGATTTTTTAAATTTAATTTTTAATTTTTAATTAAATTTAATTTTTTAAATTAACATAATGTTGCATTGTGTTCCTTAAATCTGAGGATTCATGTTCTTATTTTTTTCTTTAAATGTCTTAGCCATTATTTCTTCAAATACTGCTTCTTTTTATTCTTGATTCTATTGTTGGTTGGAATTTCCTAATACTACAGCAGCTTTTCTTTTATATTTTTCAGTTTAGTATCATTATGTACTATATTTTAGATAAATTCATTAGGTATGTCTTCTAACTTAATACATTTCTTTTAATGTGCCAAGTTTATATTGAACTTTACACGTATATGTGTGTATATATGTATATGTATATACACCATCTATATCATCTATTATATTTTTCCCAGTGGCTATACTTCTTCTTTCCATATCTACTAATCTTTAATTCATATCTGCCCTTTGCTTCATAACCCCTGGTAACTGAATCAGCTTTCCGTCTCTTCCAGATTCTTAAAAATGTATTTTAAAATTATTTGCAAGTTTCTATAATATTTTCTTTCCTTGAGATATAAATTCTCCCATTTGATGAGTGTTTTGGCTGTCTTCTGTAAAGTTAGTTTCCCCTTGCTCTTTGAAGTATCTCTTGTAGCTACTAGTGAGTAGAAATTTTATTGTCATTTGCTTTCTCCCCTGGTTCTCACCTGTCCTTCTCTGACAGATCTGACATCATGTTGCTCAAATTTTGGGGGATTTCCAGTAGCAAACTATGTCTTATGTTGCAAACTGAGATCTTGTATCATATGAGGCGATTGCAGCATCCACTTCTGTGAACTATCAT
This sequence comes from Camelus bactrianus, assembly GCF_048773025.1. Classification (NCBI taxonomy): domain Eukaryota; kingdom Metazoa; phylum Chordata; class Mammalia; order Artiodactyla; family Camelidae; genus Camelus; species Camelus bactrianus. Next base: position 22,144,580 of record NC_133552.1, read on the forward strand.
ACAGCAAATTACTCAACTTCTCTTAAGAGTCTCTCTTTTTTTTATCTATAGAATGTGAGTATTAACAGCATACATCTCATGGGATTGTTGTGAAGAGTCAATTTGTTAGTTATACCTGGAGAACTTAGAACAATGCCTGCACATGGGGACTACTATTAAGCACTCATTATTATTACCATCATCATTATTACAATAACTGGCATATGGCAGACATTTCACAAAAGGATGTTGTGATTATTACTATGATTTCTTGGACTTCTGGTGTCTTCTAACTTTCAGATCATGTTACTGTGCCTTTTTAAAATGCCTATTATTACATACCCTCTCTATTCCTCTATGAATTATTCCTGATGAGACAGATTAGTTGGTTTCAGGGGACTCATACCAGGACATTATTCTCTTCCATAAGTGAATCTCTGACTCTAGGAGTGGGACAGTATTCTTGATTCTACTGAATTCAAACCCCCTTGCCCTCTGAGCCAACATAAATCAGGATCCATGATCAGCTAAAGAAAGATACAGGTAAAAGTGGATGATGGTTGTTGGAGATGGATACTTTGTTGGCTTCATACATCTTGAAGTAATTACTCCCAGTGCCTATTGTATAATTAGAATGCAATATAAGTTTCTATCAAGGCAAGTAGCATAAATCAGAAGATTAGAAACTCAGCACCAAATACCTAGCCTTACTGATAATACTAGGCTGAGAAAACACTCTGATGAGGTACTGTATACCAGAGAACAATGAGGGTAATAGTTAAGACACTAAACCTTGAAGTCAGTCTTCAGGGTTCATATTAAACCCTTCTACATCTCTAAGTCTGTATTTTCTCATGAGAAAAATGGAAATGATAATAATATGGTTATTCTGAGTTAAAATATACAAAACTCTTGGGAAACTAGCTAATATAAACTAAATACTCAATAAATATTGACCATTATCTCATCATGGATTTTTGATCAAAAGAGGGCCTTGAAGAAAATAGAGAGTTTGGAAAAGGAATTCCAGGGATAATGATTTCATTGATGGGAAAGAAAATCTGTGTTTAGTTCAGTTGTGAATAAAGACCATGAAGTCTCCAGATTGGTATTTAAGATAAGGATTTGGCTGAGCACTGTACAGCTTTTCTGGTGTATGATACAGATGTCTCCCAGTCACAGGGATGTTGATGGGAAGGGGGCATTAACTGGTGCTGCTCACATCTGGGTAGTCTCTGGACTTTTTGTCTCCATCCTCACCTTTAGTGCTTTCCTGGGATTGTTTCTCAAGGTTGAAAGTTGGAAAACTCTTGTGTGTTGAGGTAGTGTTTCTTCTTCCTAAGCTATAAAAATGATCACAGTCCAGGAATAGCAGTTGATGTGAAGGAAAAAGAAACCATTGAAATCAGTGCCCCATGGGGAGATTGCAAAAGATACTGCCAGAGAAGCCCCTACCCAGGTCTTTTGAGGATGAATCACACAATTCCTTCCTTTAGTTACAGTGTCTTTGGGGACAAAACAGTGTTTCCTCTACATTTCTTTAAATGTATGGCATGGGGAAATTTGTCTCCTGTTTATAAATGCCTATTTTCTATGCAACTGAAACCTTTCTACAGAATATCTGATAGGCTCTAAATTTTAAAATATACTTTATATATCTCCAAGGGTAAGTTGCATTATCTTAGAGTTCTTTATCTTTAGTGCTTCTCAAGTTTTCAGCATCAAATTTACTCTGGCTCGTTCAACCATTAGTTTGCTTTCCAACTGGAAGGCATTAAGGGAGGAGATTAGGTATTAATCAGGATGACAATGTTGTATGTGATGAAATATTACAAAGAATGCTTGAAAGACGTTAAGCTCAAATAATTCCCTAATTTGTAGGATGATATTAAGGTTTCCAATTCCAGGATGCTAAAAACATAAGTACTTTATATGATGCAGGTCCAACATCCTCATTCAAACATAAGTACACAATCTTTTTCTAGGGCCAAACGTGAAGACTTTTGGATTGCCCACTCAAACAGGGTTGACCAAGCTTTTCCAACTTTCATGTGATTGATAATGCTATTAAAATTAAGTATGCCTTCTCTAAATACTCTGAATCCTAGATTGTGTTTCTGGAATTAAATAACCAAAATGACACCCAAACGGATTCAGAACGCCTCTAAGAGCCACCAAAGTTTCATGTTAAAAAATTGGAGTTAAATATTTCTTATTCAAGGAGGGAGAACCCAAATAATTTCTTCTGGCAGATTTTGCTTTAGTTCATCAACTGGAGAACCTCATGTCTTTGCCAGAGAAATATGCAAATATGTGTTTGATTAAATACGATGAAAATTTATTGCTGAGGTGCAGCTTTTCGTCCCATTTCTAACTTCCTTCATTTCATGCCCACTGAACCAAGTCTTAGTTATAAGACCTCCAGGACTTTCAATAGGACAGTCACCCTCTGTTTCTAAAGGAACCCTCCTAGTGCCGTGAGTTCTTTATGAGTTCAAGACCAACAGGTGGATCTTTGGTCATTCTCCTGTATGTGTGTAGGGGATGGGGGTGTGGGGGAGAAGGTGGCAGGGTTCAGATGTGGAGATGTGTAGTGTGAGACTCTTGGTGACAAACAAGAAAAATCCATCCTGTCAAAACTGCATGTGCTGCTGTTTTATCACCATGATTACACTGAGGTTTTACTTTAGAGAACCCTGGATTTTTAATGGAAAGTCAAATGTAATTTGCCAGGAGAGGCATGAAGCAGGTGACTAGAAAGCGGCTAACAAGGCCAGCTGGGCGGATGGGTGTCTCTGTGACAATGAGCCTCAGTGGGTGTTGGGTCCCTGGGCCTCAGTTGGGTGGGAGAAGCAGACTGGAGGCCCAGGGCTGGCCAAGGACCACGTGTTCTGGATTGGTTCAGATGGTCTGATGACTAAAACTAGGCAGACACTAGTCAGTTCTGTTGTTGGTAAGCGGCAGCATTATTCTGACTCAGGTAAAAATCAAATGGTGCAGCCAAAGAGGAATTGAATCTGGGGAGAAACAGCATTTCAGGGATGTGAACTCATATTTACTAAGTGCTTAACTTGTGCCCGGTGCTGCAGTAGGTGCTTTACACAGTTTCTTAACCCCATATTCACTATAGATTTTATCATCCACGTTTTAGAAATGAGGAAACTGACACTTTGAGAAACTGAAAGACTCACAGAAGGTCACCCATTCAGAGCAAAGTGGGGGTAGTTAACTTTCACTGAGCTTTGACTGCCTGGTTCCATGCTGTCTGCTGGGCTTGGTACAGGCATATATATTTGGAAGTTGGTACTAGTGTTTCCAAGTCCAAACTCGTTCTGATCACCGAATGATGGGCCAATAAATTGAGAGGTGAAGTGTTGGGGCAAGGAAACCCAGCAGACCAAGAAGATGGGGGATTAATGTCCTAAAGAATCATCTTCCTCAGGTCATAATTCAGGCTCCCTTTATACTTAAAAAGGGAGGGGATTGCAAACTCCTTGGTGTCAGAATCCTCTGTCCTTATAGCTGTCCACATAGGTCAGGTCACGATGTTCCCATCTCCAACAAGACAAATGCTATTCTCTGTTCTGCAACTTTTAATCTTTGTTTAAATGGGAAAGTGTTCTGCCCGTAAAGGTCAGAGCCTTGGGAATGGGCTGTCCTGTATATTTTAGGTTATTTTTTTTTTTTTACAAAATGTACAGAACCAGCATGACTAAGCACAGGCAACAGAGCACAGTTTTAAAGCAAAAAGAACAAATCTAATATGGAGTCAGACTTGTTCCTCCCTGTTATACTAGGATCACATTTTGTAGAAGCAACTGCATCTCAGAGAAGATAAATAGACTGACCGAGGGTGAGAGAGGCTAGCAATGGCAGAGTTAGGCTTTGAACCCAACTTCGTCTGACATGGAAATCCATATCTTCCGTATTCTTATTTCATGTTTAAGGTGATTGGTTAGCTGGAGATGAATTGGTTTTCATAAAGAGTCCTTCACCTTCAGAACTGTCCTGAGAATCACTTTTTTCTCTCACAAGAAGACTAGGTCCTTTCTGGTCCTTCCTTTATGACTGTTTTACCTGTTAACGTCTGGCTTTTATAGTATGCTTGGTTTGACCCTAATATGTATAGCAATGAGGTATATAGCAAACGCTATTAAATTTTCCCTCAGGTCACCTCAGAAGGCAGGCTAATGCCCTCTTCTGCCAACTTTGATTCAGTCACTGACTACCTCCAATCCCTTCTGGAAATCCACAAGTTTAGATGGCTTGAATGCACATAGTTCACCAACTTGCTGTTCAAAGAGGGTCTGCAGTCACATGACCGACGTTGAAGAGATGAGTTGTGTAAGAGGCCCTGGTCCCATGTATGTTGTTTGAAAGGCTTGGTTTCACGTCAGTAAGGATGAGTGCGCTCTGTCTGCTGTGTGCCTCTCAGGAGGCCATCTGGGAATATTGCATGTAAACACAAATCCTCTCTAATTTTGGTAGCATCTTAGTGGGACTTGTTCTAGTGCTGAGATCTACGGGTTTATGCTTCACTGTGGTTTCTGATAATTCTGCAGGGTTTTTTTTCCTAGGAGTCTTAAAAACGGGTCTAAGGGCAGGTGAAAAATCTCCAGTAATAAAAGTAATGAAACAAGTAAACGTCATCATTGGCATTATTGGCTGTCACTTTGCTCTGTTTTCACCAAAATGGGTTTCAGTGACTTAAGGACTCAGAACTTCCCCTCTCAGCCCCCGGAAGGATGGTGTGGGAGCTGAAAACCCCATCCATTCAATTCAGAGTGTCCTGGGCTTCCCTTGGACTGAGGCCCTCCTGAACTGGTTGCATTTGAGTAGCATAGTAACTCCTCTGAAATGCTCTTTCCTCATCTGTAAAAAGATACCTTTATTCCTTGCTCAAAGGTTAAGCATTAACACAACACATCAAATGTGGAAACAGCTAGTAAAAGACTTAACATATATTAAAGGCTGGGTGAAAGCTTCTCTTGTTTGATGAAAGATTCCCTTGTTAACTGTGTGGTCTTAGGTGAGTTACTTAACCTTTCTGAGTGTCGGATTCATCTTCTGTAACATTGAGAAAGGAATACCTACTTTATAGGGTGGTTGTGAGGATTAAATGGCACCACATTACAGGCCCTCCTTCATGACAGCTTCTATCCTTACAAAGCCTTCCAGGTTAAAGTGGAAAGGGCTTGGGTATTATTAGGGTAATCACGCCCTTCTGTTTGCTCCAGACAGAAACTAGTCTGGCAAAATTATTAAGAGAACATTCTTTACTCTCAAAAAATTCCATATAAATTCTATGGCCATTTGAAATATAACTCACATATGGAGAGGAGGCTGGCCTATTGAGAAAGAGAGTGTGACAGTAATTTCTCATCCATGAGGAATGTTTGTCTAATTCTTCTGATGAAGTATTTCATTATTAATAATTAGGGACTAGGAGGTTGTTGTTTGTTATTATTAAGTAGCTAACCATCTGTGAGTCAGAAACTAAATACACAGTGTTTGGTGTTTTTGTTCATCTTCCACCTGTCAGCATCCATTTTTCAAGAACACAGAGCTTTGTGCTGCCCTCTGCCTGCTCCAGATCACCTCCTGCTGTTTCAAAGGGTGGCTATGTAAGTACTCTGGCTGTCCGCATAGCGTCCCGCACTGGCTGGTGATCCTAAGAAGGCTGGACCTCTCCTCACCCACCCCCTCACTCCCAGCAGGCACACCTTCTCTGTCTTTTGCTTCTGGAATCTCCCTGCTCTGCCAGACAACCTTCAAATAAGCGTAGAGACAGCGATTAATTTACTCCTCGTGATCTCAGCAAGCTATGCTGGCTTGCTCTGGACCCGGAGGTACAGGAATGTAAGTGTCTTTGCCTTGAGATGGGGGTGAGGGCAGGGAGGAGTATATTCCTGAATTTTCTTTTGGTGCTCTCTGCTGTTACCCACTCTACCCCATCCTGTGTCTTTCTCGTCTATGGAGGAGCAAATGAGGAGTAAATAAGAAACAAATGGGAAAGGAAATGACCGTTTTCCACCCTTGGGAACCACCTAACTTTGATGAGGACCTGATGGGAAGATCCTAGGAAAGCTAGAAGCATCAAGAGTATCAAGTATTTTGCTCTCATTCTCCACTAACCCTGATCTTCTCTCCCTTCCAATCCCCTTGAAATTTCCTCCTCTGGAGAAGAAAGAGGAATCAGTTACCATGGGGCCAGCTTTGACTTCCAGTGATTATTGTCTCACACCTGATATGCAGTTCTTAGGAATGTAAGTCATCTCGCTTAGGAGTCGCTGTGTGGAGCTGGTAGGGGAAGAAAAAGGTAACTCATTATTTCACGTGATTGCATTGAGTAAACATCTCTGATCTTGCTGTCAGCCAGGTAACAGATCTTCCCTTCAATTTCCTTCAGCACAGTAGAGGCCAGGCAGTAAGTTAAAAAATATGTATTATGAACTATGTTTTTAAAATATTAAACCATGTGTAAGTAGGTAAATCAGGAGCTGGCAAACTTTTTTTTGGTAAGAGTCCGGATAATGGATATTTTAGATTTGCAGGCCATGGAAACCTCTGTTACAGAGTTTCTTCCTGCTCCTTAACAAAGTTTTAAAAATGTAAGAAAAAAAAAAGTGGAGAGTCTATAACTCAGTGGTAGAGTGCATGCTTAGCATGCACGATGTCTTGGGTTCAATCCCTAGTACCTCCATTAAAACAAAAAAACAAACAAACAAACAAACAAACCTAACCCCCCTCAGACAAACAAAGATATTTTTCAAAGATTTTTTTAAAGTAAAAAAAAAAAAAAAAAATTCTCACCCTCTCAGGCCACATGTAAGCATCCTGCTGGTGACCAGATTGGGCACATGGGCTGTAGTTGGCTGATCCTAATACAAAGGATGCTAATAAAAAGACACCAGAGTCCTTATCATCCACTTTAAAAAACAGAATATTGCTGTTAATGTTGGAGTTCACTCTGTGTCTATCTTTATTGTATCCCTTTTCTTTCCTCTGAGAGTTAATCCTTGATTTAAATTCCAAGTTTGTCATTCCTTTGCTTTTCTTGACAGTTATATCTCTTATATATGTATCCATCCCTTATCAATATCTTTTTTTTTATGTATGGCATTCTAGTGTGTGAATATGCCACAGTTTATTCATCCATTTTCCTGTTGATGGACATTTGGATTGCTTCCAGCCTTTACTGTTATAGAAAACACTATTTCGTACATTCTTGTAAATGCTCTCAGGCTATAACTTTTATTGAGTATTTTGAAAAATGTTTGATGAACACAGAAGGGCAGCATGCCATAGAGAGGCTATAAAATTGACATTGGACGTGACCTTTCTCAGAGCTCTCAGGTTCAAAGTGCAGTCGACACATTTCCTTGATGGGGCAGCCCTTGCTCGTCTAGTATCACTTCTGGACCTACCTTTCGGAATAGTTCTGTGTTTACCTTCACAATCCTGAGATGAGCAGAGATCCATGCCTACCCATCACTGGTCCAGAGAAAGGTCAAGAGCTTTACCTGCCCCGGTGTGTGCCTCTTCCCCAAGTGATGGAGACTGGGGATAGCCGCTCCCTTCCAAGCACATTCTAATTTCTGAACAGGAAGTGTGGACGTGGCCTTTGGCTCTACAAGTACAATTAAAAGAGCTTCTAGAAAATAACTGTCCAATATTAGAGGGTCCGGATATATGGCCAGAAGTGTAGGCTCTCTGGTATTTTAACTTGGTGTGAATTGTGCAGTAAACAAGGTCAGTCTCATGTTCTTGCCTTTTACAGTTTTCCCTGGAACATGAAATGAAAAATCACAGGGATATGATCATCCCTTTTTTTCTGAATATTCCTATTCTTGCCCTACATTGTTTTTGTCAGTTATATAATATGTTTTAATATTAGTCAGGAGAAGTCCCTTCTTCCTTTTTTGAGGGGGGTACTTAGTTTTTTTAAAAAAATTTACTTATAATGGAGGTACTGGGAATTGAACCCAGGACTTTATGTGCTTCTGCCACTGAGCTGTACCAACCCTCCTCAATGTTTCTTTTAAATTCTGGTATCATATGTGTGTGTGTGTGTGTGTGTGTGTGTGTGTGTGTGTGTGTGTGTGTTGAAGCACTAGAAAATATTTTAATTACCCTAATATAAACATATGTTTTTATTTTGGGGTATCATACCTGTTTTTGAGATGAAATTTGGTATGCTGTTTTGCTTTCAAAACCCACTCTTATTTGTTTTTCACTGATTTTATAAATTTATTATCTTCTTGTCATTTGCTCTCTCATTCTTCCCATTTTTTCCTCACATGGTGGGTCTGTTTTCCATGTCTTGACGATTGAATTGTCTACCCTGGTAGTTATTTTCTCTACCCCAAACTCCAGGGCCGTCAGTCTGAGAATGAAGACTGTGCTGTTAAGAAGGTCTTAAGGTAAATGATCAGGGCCACTGCCCTCTGTTTTGCTGGAATCACAGAGGCCAGACTCATGCAATCAGTTTCTTTCCAATGGCTATTTGTTTCTTTTCTTTCCAGATGACTAGATAGGGACCATTTTTTAGCCCAGGTGACCTTAGCATCTAGATCTCAGCAAACACAGAATAAAGGCATATTGGACTACCTTCACATTGTTGTAATTCCAATAGAAAAATCTGCCTAAGCTGGGTTTGATTCTGTCTCTAGAAGTCAGGATAAATATCATGTGATTTCTGTTAGGTCCCAATTAATACCGCTTTCCCTGACGTCATGACACTTTGTCACTGCGACTTTGCTGCCTAAGAAGTTAGCGAAGGCATTGTGATGATTTGAGATCCAAATCCTGGAATGTCACAGTAACATCCTTCGGAAAATCTTTTTTTGCTAAGGGACATAGAGTTGCTACTTACCTAAGTTCATGCTCAAGCTTACTTTTCATGCATTTTCTATCACTAAGCTAGCTATTGTCATAATGGACTGAAATTTAATTCTAAATCAAAATAATACTAATTAGGAAATATACGCGAATGAAATGAATACTCATATTTTTTTGTTTTCATTCCAAATGTAAGAGTTTTCCTTTTGTGTTAACATTTAAACCCCTCTTTTGGATTGGTTCTCACCTAATATTGGTAGTACTTCAAATACCCAATCCATCTCGGCAGCCACAGAATAGGCCAGTGCCTGATATCATGGCAGCTACATATGAAATCTCCTCCAGTGCAAAAGCTTATTAACATTTAAAAAGAACTAGATCCATTTATACTTTGACTACAGAGTCAATGCCTGCTAAGCAGAACTCACTGTCTGTCATTCCCAACCTTTTCCCCTCTTTTGCATTTACTGAAGTCCTTAAATACCAGTGGCACACTAAAAATTCTCACGTAAATGCACCAAATGAAGTCCCGTCTTTAGTTCCAGCCCTCTCCACCCGTCTCCCTCATGTTCATATGGCACTGAGGGGCTAATTTTCAGTCAACTGTCAAAAGGAAAGGTGACAGTCCATTTAGCAGTCAGCCAGTTGCTAATTAGTATCCAACTAAAATGCATCAAAATGTGACCACTCCCAACTGAACACTCTGAAAGATAAGCATTCTGTTAATTTAACTCTGCCGTAGGTTGAGACCTGATTGAGTTCTTTCACAGCAACATGAGCCATGTTCCAGCATGTTCCAACATTGATTCTTAGTCCAGAGCTAAAGAGTCTATCTAAGTGTGTCATTTTTTGGTCTTTGATTTCCTGCTACATTGAGTACAAACTCATGAGACTGTAGGCAGTGGGTCATCACATTCTGACACAAGAATTAAAAAAGGACTGTCTTGTACATTTTTGAGGCCTCTATATTTTAAAAAAATAATGGGGATGTAGAGGAAGGTATGAACAACAAAGAAACATAATTGTTCTAAGAAGTGGTGATTTGTTGTCAAGAGAAGCTGAGCTTGGCTTGACCTTTCCAGAGATAAGGATGCTCCTTTTCATTCATCGGTGCCCTCAGCCTGGGGACTGCACCTTCCGTTGGCAGTAGGCATAGTATTCTTTCCTATTTCCACAGAATTATGCAGGGCTTGATGAGACCTGAAAGTCATTTTATTCTAAAGACCTGAACTGGCACTTTTTCCAGAGCTCAAACCAAGCCAAAGAAGGAAAAAAAAAAAAAAAAAAAAAAAAAAAAAAAAAAAAAAAAGGAGAAGAAGAAAAGGAAAGGGGGTAACATTTTCAAGCACTTCCTATTAAACACTTTTTCAAATGGGTTATAAATAGTGACAACCTTGAGACAGAGGTGCTGGTGTGCCTAGGAGCTTGGAAATACATCAGTTTTTCTGCCTCTGTCTCTAAGTCTCATGCTCTTTTCTCTTTTCACCATTGCACACTGAAACCTCCAATTCTTAGTGTGAAGAAACCCGAGAGTACTAACTGTGTCTTGGAAGAAAATAATGTTGTCCTAATTTTTCAAAAAAGAATAGGAAAATAGGTCAAAATGAAACTTCTAAAATCATTGAATTGTAACCATTCAAAGGTTTTTGAGAAAGGTATGAAAAAAGCATAGACTGAGCTAGCTTTAAATGAGGCTAAAGTGACCGTGCAAATCTCATTTGCCAGAAATATTGTATCCGATCTGGGAAAGGTGCATTTCTTTCTTGTAGCTGTGGTTCTTTCATGCCCCAGCTGCTGTGGCAACATGGTGGATGAGGCAGAAAAGGCAAGGCTTTCTGGAGCGTTAACAAAATCCGTGTATATTTTTGAAGGGTTGGATTGAGTTTGTTAGGCATCTCAGGGGTGCTAGAAAAAGCACCTGGGGAAGAAAGATGTAGAAAATGTAAGAGGCAAAGTCATTGGAGACTTTGCAAAGAAAAAACCCTTGTACCTTTGTTCCTTGGTTGGTTGCATACTTCCTAATTTTGCCTCTACGTAGATTTGGAAAGGAGGAGAAAGACAAAATAGAATCTCAGAAGCAGCTGGGTTTAAATATATGAGCACACAATGTCCCCTTCCTTGACCCACTCTTTCGCCTCAGTAAAGATTTCTCTAGACCGGAGAATAAAGAGACCTGGCTTCTACAGCTCTCTGTAGACATTGAATCAATTCCTTCACTTCTCTATGTTCCTTCTTTCATTTATTTAATAAGTGGTTTAAAAAATTCAGTTATAAATTGTGGTTTTTCTGGGATTCTGATGTCCTATCAGAATGGTCTATTTTATAGAGGACAAGGCAGGCTTCTACCACCATGTGTGGAATATACTCGGTACCCACAGAAAAACTAACAGTTGCATGAAAGAGTGATTTTTTTTTTTGGTGAGATTTAGTCATCTTTGGGGGTTTTCCCATTTGTAGATCAAACCCAGTGAATTATATAAACTATATGTGGGATAGTAATTGATCGAGTGATTCCTGATTCCAAACTACTTGTGTGTAGTTTTCAAAAATGACTATAGGTAGCAATAACTACTAATTTACTCTTGGGGAGAGGGTATAGCTCAAGTGGTAGAGCTCATGCTTAACATGCATGAGGTCCTGGGTTCAATCCCCAGTACCTCCTCTAAAAATAAAGATGTAAATAAACCTAATTACCTCCCTCCACAAACAAACAAACAAACACCCAAATACTCTTGTATATAATCTTGACCATGTATGCCTCTAGTCTATCATGGAGTAAGTTCCAAGCAAAATTTCCATGCAACTAGTTTAAACTGAGAACCATGAAGGTGAAAGGGGCTGCCAAGGCAGCATGGAAGAGTGAACGGAGCTCCAGCTCCATGCCACCAGGTAGAAGGGGGACTGTGCAGACTACATCATTACTCATCCTAATGTTACATTGTTTCTGCTTTACTCCAGGGTTTTCTATTGATGATGTTGAGTCTTAATCCATTATACTGTCTCTTTCCCTATTGCTGAATTTGGACCTGTAACAGCCTGAGGAGTCCTCTTCAATTATTTCTGCAGGTTTCAAGGAATGTCTTGTGAGCTTTTGAACAATTTCATCAGCTGCCATAGGACATCTGTCATGGACTGTCCCCTCTCTCTTGTCTGCCACTCCTGTTTCTATTGGATATCACTTGGACAGAAGACAATACATGCTACTTCTTGTATTAGTTTGCCAGAGTTGCTGTATCACAAACTAAGTGACTTAACTGGTGGCTAAAAGTCTGAGATCAAGGCCATGCTCCCTCTGAAGGCACGAGAGAAGGATGTGGTTCGGGATGAATTCTTAGCTTCTAGTAGTGCCTTGGCTTGTGGAAGCAAAACTCCAGTCTTCACATGGTATTCTCCCCATGTATGTGTCTTTCTCCTTCTTATAAGGACACAATCATATTGGAGTTAGGCCCACTCTAATGATCTCGTATTAACTTGAATACCGGTAAAGAGTCTATTTCCAAATGAGGTCCCATTCACAGGTACTTTGGCCAGGACCTCAGCATCTTGTGGAGATACAATGCAGCCCGCAGCACTCCCCTTGGTTGCTATTGAGAGAAGAGGTACAGCTGTGCCTGCAGCTCACGGCTGCCTCAGTCCCTAGGCGTCACTCTCTGAGCTCTGGCTGGACATTTTCCCACCACTGCTGACATTCTCCAAGTCTTGAAGGACCAAAGGCGCACCATATACTCTGAAGCCCGAAACGTGCTTGGAGGGGGAATGCTTTTCTCCTCTCTTGCACGACTCTTATCCAAGAAGTGAAATGTTAGTGAAATTGTTTGGTTTTTATCCTCCTCCTTCTCTTTCCTTAGAACCTGGATACACATCTACAGGACTGATTGAAAGGTGAAATTTGAAAGACAGGCTCCTGTGCTCGGCACAATTGCCCCTCATTTGGACACTGAAGCTTTGTAACAGTTTAGTTTCTTTCCTTTCATGGAGTCTTTGCCAGGATGTCTTCATATGCAGCAGATTCCTGAAAAGCTCCCTTCACTGACCCATCAACCCCACTCAGCTTGCCTGAACCCCAGTGAATACTGCCCCTCCTTAAACTGAGATTCCTGCCACATGTAAAGCTGAGTTTAGTCAGAATATGTAAATTTCATTGAGAAAATATAAGAGAAAGTTCGTATGACTATTTCAGTAGATATAGGAAAAGTGATGTCATTATACAATTATACATTATACATTTTATGAAAAAAAGGAACAAACTAAGAATAGGAGGGAACTTCTTTCATTTAATAAAGTACACCTAAAAATCCAACAGTAATATTTATTATTAAAAAGTCCAACATTATATTTAATAGTGAAATGTTGAAAAACATTCCCTTGAAACTGGAAATAAGATGAGAATGGTGGTACCACCGGTTCTGTTTGACATATACTGGGCTTCCTAGCCAAGGAAGGAAAGCAAAAAAAAAAAAAAAAAAAAGAAAGATAAAGTATTAATAGTGCAAAGTAAAAATGGTAATGTCATTATTCACAGATGATAGATATGCTTGTTTTTAGAAGATTTTAGAAGATCCAAAAGAATCTTTCAAGAGTTTGCAGGTTTGCTGAATATAAGCTGATATTAAGAATCTGTTATACATTGGCAAAAAGCAATGAGGTGATAAAATGTTATTTAACATACTATTAGAAACCACATGACTGAGAATCAATTTAACAAAGGATGTGCAAGATCTCAATGAGGAAATGTTAATGGAAAAAATTAAAGGAGAGATAAATAAATGGAGAGGTATATTATGTTCTTAGATGGGAAGACTCATTACTGTAAAGATGTCAGTTCTTTCCAAATTGATAACCTATATTTAATGTAATGGCAGTAAAAATGTAATCAGGTTTAGTGTGTGTGTAAGAGAGAGAGATGTGCAAGATGATTCTAAAAGTTTGTGAAGATGCAAAAGGGCCAAGTGTAGTCAAGATATCCTTGAAGCCAAATAAAGTGGAAGAGGACTTGGGCTTCCAAATATCACCGCTTGATTTAAAGATACAGCAATTAAGACAGTGTAGTTTTCGGCATATGACAGACAAATAGGCCACTGGAAGAGAGTAAAAAAAGGGCCACGCATCTATGGACACTGAATTTATGATAAAACTGGAGATAAGTGGTAAAGATTAGTGGTCTGGGTCAACTGGATATTCACACTGAAAAAAATTAAACCTGATCTTTGTTTCACATCATACAGAAAAATTACTTCCGGTAGAGTGTAGACTTCAATGCGAAAGGCAAAACAATAAAGCTTTTAGAAGATAGTGTAGGAAAATATCTTCATTGCCTCAGGATAGGATAATTGTTTTTGAACAGGATCATCATATGGGAAAAGATCGACAAATTTAACTATATTAAAACTAAGTATTTTTGTTTTTTAGGAGAAGTCATTAAGAGAGTTAAAAGGTAAGTAAAGTGTGAGAGCATATTTGTAATTACATGTATGATGCGATATCGTTTAAACAAATGAGGAATTATAAAAATGGACGAGAGTCTCGAAGAGGCATTTCCAAAATGTGACATCCTAACACTAAGATGTCAGTCTCATTAGTGATCAGGAAAATGAAAAGTGACATACATCTGCCTGAATGGCTAAAATCAAAGAAAGGCTTGCAATACTATGTTTACTAAGAATATGAAGCAACAGGAACTCTCCGACATTGTTGATGTAAATTGGTACAATCACCTTGAGAAGAGGCTTTTAATATTTACTTAGGTTGAAGATATATATTATGATTACCTACCCTCCAGTTCTACCATTAGATATATAACTGATGGAAATGCATGTCATGTGCTTCAAAAGACTTGCATAAGAATGCTCATAGCAGGTGATTCCTGGTAGTTCTAATCCAAAGTTCCTTAATAGTAGACTGGATAAATGAATGGTAATACATTCAGATAACGTAGTGTGATAGCAAGGAAATGAACAAACTACTGTCTCAGACAAAAAAAATACATCATAAACATAACTTTTTGTTGAATGAAAGAAGCCAGATACCAAAGAATCCATGTTTCATGATTCCATTTATATATGGTTCAGAAAGAAGCACGGCTCCACTGTCACTTCTGGAAATGCATGCATACGTGTAAAACCTACAAAGCAAAGTAAGAAATGGATCATCATTCTGCTAACCTTTAAGGCAGGGGCAGGTGGTACTGAGGTTGGAGGTAGGTCTGTATACAATGACCTTTGTGGTCTTGGCAATATCCGATTTTATGATATGTGCTGAATTATAGAGGAATTTTCTGTGTCTGTAATTTTCTGTAATGATGTAGAATTTCTCAGTAAAATTTTGTTTTCTTTAAAAGGAATGTATGCAAAATTCTAGGCCCCCTGTAGGTGCTGCATACACTGTAGCTACTTAATAAGCACTCTCCCTCCTTCTCCTTCCCCTGATTAACTCTGCACACCTCATCTTAAAAAAGCAATGAATAACCTTGGTGTGAAGGCACAGCACAGCAGACGCCCATTCCCAGAAGAGAAGTTGCCGGGAGCATGAGCAGATTGCAAAGGCAAAAGATGTTCATTCCTGCCTCATCTGATTGCCTCTTTCTCCAGCACTGGAGTTGTCACACCGGTGACTAGGCCTTTCAGAGCCAGTGAGCATCCCCATGCTTCATAATTACTGAAACACATGTGCTAAGTCACTTTTTGCTAAGCCGCGATGAGAATTCTCAGTGTTCAATCGCCCTCAAAATTTCTCATCTCTTCCCTGGGGTGAGGTGCTTTGGTTTAGCAGCTGCACATGGGGATTGCATTTAAATCATTTAAGGTCTGGAGTTCAGTATCTCCTAAAAGCAGCCTCTCTCCTTGCAGCATTCCTCTTCAGGCACACCTGGATTTTTTTTTTTTTTTTTTTAACTTCAAAGTGAGGGATATCCTCCCAGGGGGAGGAAAGCTTTGGAAATGCATTAACTCTTTGAGTGCACAGGATGCCTCTGCTTGCCTCTTCCCAGACTGCTAATCACTCCTTGGCAGTCACGCTTTTAAGTCATTAACCATCCATTTCACATTTTAGCAGCAAGAGCAAGTAATATTGGAAATCAGGTGTATGGTAGCTAAAAGTCAAAAGAAGTAGTGGTGGAGAGCCCACGAATAGTCAAAGTCAGTTTTACTTTTAGATAATCTATCCCCTATGATTTAACATGCAGGCCCTCCTCCTGAATTCCTCCATTTACCGAATTGCTTGTACAGGTGGTTAAGCTCTTCATGAAACAATTAGGGCTATGCCTTAGGATATAAATTTCCTCAGAAGCCTATCATGTTGACAGATTTATACTGTGCTGTAGATGAAGGGGTCAGAGCCTTTCCTGAAAGCAAGATATTTTTTCTTTTTTTATTGACATATAGTCAGTTTATAATGTTGTGTTAATTTCTGGTGCATAGCATAATGATTCAGTTATATATATATATATAACTTTTCATATTTTCTTTCATTATAGGCCATTACAAGATATTGAATAGAGTTCTCTGTGTTATACAGTAGGACCTTGCTGTTTATATATTTTATATATAAAAGTTAGTATTTTTGTTGACCGAGGAGAGAGAGCAGCTGATGGTATTTATGGCCGAAGCAGGAAGGACATGTTTTGGATGTCCCAAATTGCACCATTTAATGATCGAACTAAGGCCTAACTCATTTATCGTTAATTGTTACTGCCCGTTAACCCGGCTCTGCAGGAAGTACAAGAGGTCAATGACGGTTAGCTCAGAATTAAATCAGGAATTCAGGACAATGAGCAGGGACTTGGAACAACAGAGACAATCAGATTGAATCAGATTTAGAAATTTCAGAAAATACTGTATAGAGGTGACAGAACAAACTCCCATCTGGATTCTTCCATGATATAAAGGAATAGCTTTTCAATGCCATATATTTTCAATTAAAATATTTTTTATTTGAAGTATAATCAGTTTACAATGTTGTGCTAATTTCAGTGTACAGCATAGTGATTCAGTCATATATATGGGTATATATATATTCCCTTTCATGTTCTTTTCCATTGTAGGCAATTTCAAGGTACTGAATACAGTTCCCTGTTCTATATTGTAGGTCCTTGTTGTTTATCTACTTTATATACAGTAGTGTGTATCTGCAAATCCCTAACTCCTAATTTATTCCTCAAGGCCATATATTTTGATAAGTATTTGTTAAGCACTTACTGTGGGCCAGGTACTCACTGATGCTCTGTAAGGACTTCAGGGTTGGGTGGCAGAGTCTGAGTCATGGCACTGCCTCACTAATCACCACACATAGAGGACCTAGGGTCTGGGGTTTTGCAGTACTAAACACCATGGGAGTCTGGATGGAGAGTGGTAGGAAGCAGAGAGGAGGCTGGACTCTCCCCAAAGCGAGTCTGCAGGCCTAGCTCCCAGTTGACAGACAGCTTATTCATCTCAGGATGTTG
This sequence comes from Camelus bactrianus, assembly GCF_048773025.1. Taxonomy (NCBI): domain Eukaryota; kingdom Metazoa; phylum Chordata; class Mammalia; order Artiodactyla; family Camelidae; genus Camelus; species Camelus bactrianus. The sequence goes on from NC_133552.1 coordinate 22,161,837, forward strand.
GGTGTAGTTTGCCAGTCACTGCAACCCCCCTGCCTTTTTTTTTTTTCCCCTACAAAGCCATCTGCAGTTGGTGAAAAATGACCCACCGAAGCTGGTGAACGTTTCCCACTGCTTCTCCTCTGACTTCACACAGCTGTGACAGACGATGTCCCAGCGGGGTCTGCACAACTCATCTGCCAAGGGGGAGCATCGCCATAATGGGCCTGACTGACTTCAGGTCTGGGGCTCAGCTTCTGTTCCTTCTCACCACCTTGCGCTCCCCCTCAGGAATGACACCCAGTTGGAACTTGGCAACCAAAGTTATTGACTAAAGGACGGGAGAATCTTTTACTGCTAATGTTATAAATCTAAAGGGTGCAGAGAGGGATTGAGGGGTCACCCTTCTAAGTCAACCTTCGTATTTTAGAGAAAAGGAATCTAAGACACAGAAATTAAAGGTCATACTACTGGTTGGTGAGCGTTAAGACTGGGCCCTGGTCAGGGCTATTACCATTCTGGGTGTACCCTTCACATGAGTAGGTCATGCACTTTAGTAATTACCTATGGAATTTGCTAAGGAAAAAGGTTTTTGCTTTTGAGAAACTTTCTGCTTAGTGCTTAGTCCTGTGTAATACTCATATTGGTTACTATTGTTGGCCTTCAATTTGTTGTGTGAAAAATGTTCTTAGGCTTCCTTAGATGTATCACTGATACATGCTGTGTATTTCCCACCAGACTGCCTCACCCAAGGGCCATTAACAGAGACCACACAGAGTAATGGAAAAGGCTTTGGGTTTTTGAGCCTGACATAGCTAAAGTGAAATTCCAGTTTCCCAATTTCCAGTTATAATTATTTTTACCTGTCCTTCAAAGTTTAAAATTCTTATGAAGTTCCACTTATCATTATTTTAATAGTTTATGTTTTCTGTGTCCTGTGTCAGAAGCCTTTCCATAAGCCAACACCACAAAGATATTTTAATGTTTCATTCTAGAAGTTTAACAGTTTTAGCTCTTATGTTTAGGTCTATTATCCCCTTGGAGTTAATTTTTATATATGCCATGAGGACAGGGTTGAGGTTTACTTTTTTCCTACAGATATCCAGTGATTCCAGTGTCATTTGTAGAAAAGACTCTCTTTTCCTTATTGAACTACGTTGGCACCTTGGTTGAAGTTGACCATATGTGTGGGTTTATTTTTGAACTCTGCTTAAGCCAGTACCACACTGTCATGATTCCTGCAGCTTTGCTGTAAGTCTTGAAAGGAGGTAGTCTAATGACTCCAACCTTATTCTTGATCTCATAATTGTTTTTGATTATTCTGGGTAATTTTCCCCATTCATATAAATTTTTAAGTTAGGAGTCAATTTCTTCAGCAAAGTCTCTTAGGATATTGTTGGGATTAAATTAAATCTAGATGTCCAATTTGGGAGAATTGCCATCTTACAAAGATTAGTTTTCTGAACCAGGAGGATAGTATAGCTCTCATTTTATTTAGGTCTTTAATTTTCTTCTGCAATGTTTTGTCATTTTCGGTGTTCAGTCCTTGCACATCTTTTGTTAAATCTATTCCAAAGTACTTTTAATGCTATTGGAGAAGAGTTAACTTTTTAAAGTTTATTTTCTGATCACTCATAAAACTTATATGGATTTTTCTGTATTGATGTTGTATTCTGAGACATTACTTTAGTCACTTATTAGTCCTAGTAGATTTTTTTGGTAGATTCCTTAGGGTTTTCTATGAACACAACCATGTCCTCTACTAATACAGTTCATTTCATTCTGTCCAGTCTTTACAATTTTCATCACTTTTTCTGGTCTCGTTGAACTGGCTTGGCTTTCCATTGCAATATTAAAGAGAAATAGGAAGAGCAGACATCCTTGCTTTGTCCCTATTCTTGGCTAAAAATCACCGAGCCTTTCACAGTTGGGTAATCAGTTAGCTGCAGGTTTTCATAGAAGTTTTTAATCAGTTCAGAAACTTGCCTCCTATTACCAGTTTTTGAAGTTTTTATCATAACTTATACCAAATGAATTTTCTGTATCTATTGAAAAGGTCATATGGTTTTTCTATTTTATACTATTTATTTGGTGAATTACATTGATTGAGTCTCAGATGGCAAACCTACATAGCATTCCTATGATATAATATATATTTTTTAATATTGCTGGGTGTTATTTATTAAGTTTTGTTCAGAATCTTTGCATTCATGTTAATAATGGATATTGATTTATGATCTTGTGGTATTTTTGTCTGGTTTTGGTATCTGAGTAATGCTGGCCATATAAAGGGATTTTGGAAGTGTTCTGTCTTCCACTATTTTCTGAAAGATTTTGCATAGAGTTGGTATTATTTATTCTTAAGTGTATGAAATACAATCCACCACTGGAGCCAGTTGGGCCTGGAGTTTTCTTTGCAGGAAGATTTTTAATTACAAATTCAATTCTTTAAGTGATATAGGGTGTTCAAAATTTTTTATTTCTTCTTGGATCAAATTTTATTCTTTCTGCATTATGAGAAATTTATTCATTTCATCTCAGTTATTACATGTTTTATTATATTAAATTATTCATAATATTCCATTATTATCCTTTGTGTGTATGTAGGCTCTGTAGTGATACCCTGTTTCAGTGTTTGTATTTTGATGTGTGCCTCTCTTTTTCCTTGATTAGTGCAGGTAGATGGTTATTAATTTTACATATGTTTGAGATAACTAGTTTTTAGTTTTATTGATTTTTGTCTGTTATCTTCCTGTTTCCTATTTCATTGGTTTATTCCTTGGCCTTTATTATTTTCCTTCTTTCACTTAATTTAAATTCGTTTTTTGCTTTGTCTAAATTTTTTTATAGATGAGAACTCAGATAATCAATTTTTAAATCTTCTAACATAGGCATTTACAGGTATAAATGTCTCTCTAAGCATTGCTTTAGCTATATCTCATAAATTTTGATATCTTATACTTTTATATTTCTCTGCAATTTTTAAAATGGTTGTCCTGGGTATTAATATAAGTACATTGTCCTAGGGGTGTGTGTGTGTGTGTGTGTGTGTGTGTGTGTATGTGTGTGTGTGTATAATGATATATTACATATTTAGTTCTTCATATTCCACTGACAACCAACATCATATCATTTTAATTTTTTTAAATTTCAACCTTAGATATAGATACATATTCTCTACCCCCATGTTTTAGGGTACTCTTGTGTGGAAGGCAGAATTATAGCCTTCTACAGATGCCCATCCCCCAGTTTCCACAGCTTGTGCATATGTTATCTTACATGGCAAAAGATACTTTACAGATTTGTTTGACGTGGGGAGCTTATCTTTGGTAATAGGGATGAGCCAAATCTAATCACATCAGTCCTTAAAGAAGAGAGACTTTCTCATTTGGGTCATAGATATGAGAGAAAAGAAGGAGGCGAACAAGACTCATAAAGGAACTTGACCTGCTATTTCTTTGAAGACAGAGAAAGAGGTTCATGAGACAAAGATTGAAGGTGGCCTCTAGAAGCTGGGAATGATAGCTGATAGCCAGGAATGAAATGGGACTTCGATTCTACACATACAAGGAATGGAATTCTGCCAACAACCCAAATAAACAAGGAAGCATAATCTCCCCTAGAGCCTCCAGAAAGGAACACGTATCAACACCTTGATTTTACCCCAGTGAGATCCATGTCAGGTTTCTGGCCTACAGAACCTTGAGATAATACATTTTCGTTATTTTTTAGCCCACTGAGTGTTAGTAATTTTTCAAGGCAGCAACAGAAAATTAACATATAATGTAATGTGAATTCTATCTAAATGTATTTTAAATTCCATAAGATAATGTTGTAATTTTTGCTGTAAAGAGTTGTATGGTTTCAGGGAAACAAATCAAAGAGAAAAAAAAATCTTTGGCATTCACCAGATCTCTGCCCTTTCTGATGCTCTTCCTTCTATTCTGAGGATCCACATTTTCATCTGAAATCATTTCCCTTCAGCCTGAAGAACTTCCTTTAGCAATTACTCTAACACAGTTATGCTGACAGCAAATTCTACTAGTTTTCTTTTATCTAAATATGTCTTCACTTTTCTGAAGAATATTTTCACTGGTTAAAGAATTCTTGAGCGGGGAGGGTATAGCTCAGTGGAAAAGTGCAGTGCTTAGCATGCATGAGGTTCCTAGGTTCAAGCCCTGGTACTCCATTAAAAATAATAATAATAAATAAGCCTAATTACCTGCCACCCCCAAAAGAAAACCAATAAAACTAAAGATTTTCTTAATAGATAAGTTTTTGTTTCAGCTCTTGAAACATATTGTTCCAGTCTCTTCTAGTCTTCGGTGTTCATAAGAAGTCAGCTGTTAATCAGATTATTATTCCCCTATATGCATTATAACTTTCTCTTGCTGATTACAGTATTTTCCCTCTATCTGTGGCTTTCAATATTTGACAATAATAGACTTTGGCAGAATGATATCAAAAACAATTAAAGTGTGGTGAGTCTTGTCATAATAGGAATTAACTTCTATAGCAACCTGTAATCATAGGATTCCCTTATATAATTCCGGAAGAGATCAGGAAGACTTTCCTAGGAAAATGAGATTTGATATGAAGCTTGAAGAAAGTGAAGGAGTTGGAGCCAGATAAATAGAATTCAATTTGCATATTATAAAAGTGACTTTGGGGACTGTTTTGAGAACCATTCAAGTGGAAGTTGGGGTAAAAAGCGAGAGTAGAAGGAAGAAAAATAAGAAGTAAGTACAACAATGGTGATGTCCTGGAAGAGTAGTGATTGTAGGAAAGGAATTAGGATATATTTAAAAGCTGTTTAGGAGATAGAATTAAATAAAATCTCATGGCTAGTTTAAAAAATAAGGTATTTGAGAGGGGGAGGCATCATTGTCTGAATGGTATCTTTTATTGAGATAGAGCACACTGGAGGAGGAATATATTAAGATGATTATTTCAATTTCAAGCTTTTGAATTTAGGTACTTGTATTACATCTAAATTGAAATATTCAAGATGCAAATTCTTAGCTGAAAACATCACTCTTGTACTGAGTGTTAAGAAGAACACTTTCTCCTTGTTATTCATGAATCCATAAAGAGGAGAGAATTTCCACTTCACAAAGGTTAATATAAGAAGAATTCTTTTAACTTTTTTTTGCATCTTCACTGACTCTTCACTGATAAGGTTGACTTACTGGTAAATCTTCTAGATGGAGCTGAGCATGCTGGGCTCTGAGCCTTTTGGGTCCTTTTGATGCAGATCACAGGTGTTCCAGACCCAGCAGTGGTTTTCCATTTGGGTAACTTTGAACTGGATCCCAGTGGCTAGGGTTTATCCTACTCTACATATAAGTGGAGGATTAATCATGTTCATTTTTAGAAAAATGTATAGAGTTCAACTGAAGTCCCGGTCTCCAGTCAATTTTATCAATACAACAGACACAACAGACACTATGATATGGATTGGCTCTTCTCTTCTGTCTTATTTTTTAGTTGATTCTGAACTCAAGAATGGAAGATGGGGTGGTATTTGTCACTCCCAAATCCAAACAAGTTAGTAATAATGGCCTATCACTTTCCAAGTGAATTCACTGAAACCTGCAGGGAGTTAGTTTTTCCATGTTCAAACTGATAGTAAATGACATAACTTAGATTTGAATCTAGTTGACTGTTTTTTTTTTTTTAACTGTTCTTTTTCAGTTTGTCACAAGACAGTGTCTCGAAGGAGTGGGAACAGTGACACTTTATTCTTTGCAAATGATTTTTGGGTACACTGATTAGCTGTCACCTAGCAGATAAGTCAGTTTGGGTGTTCTGTCATTAAATGGACTGACTATAGGAAGTGAAGAAAAGTGATTTCAGCTGTTTGGCGAATCTCAGAAAACTTTGTGAGTTTGGCTGTGAAGCATAGGAGGGAGGGCATCTCTGTGCAATGTCTGCTGGGTCTCCCATCTCTACCTTTACCATTGGTCCTTTTTCTCATTTGCATGTCTTGGGAGGATTGTCTGAATTCAATGAAAAGGCCATGGAAATGGCAGCTCTGGTCTTCCAGACCACAGGTTGTTGCTAGTTGAAAAAAATTTCCCCTAGGATTAAGCTTTAATCTCCTAGAATTAAGTTTAAGAGTAATTTCTTAGAGTACATACGGGTATTCTACAACTTATTTGAACACTTTTATTTAATGGAGGGTGTGTTAAAATGAAAAGAACATACACGCTATGAGCAAGCAGCTCAGGCTCTACCTGGGTGAGGATGGTCAAGACATTTAACTTCCTTTAGCTTTAGTTTCCTCTTCCGTTGACTGTGAGTAATGCTTTCCATGTTATTGCTTAAAAGTTTTGGACATAGTTTAGATACAGGATATTCACATGACCACTATCTGCTATTTTGCTGTGGAAATTTCAAACTCGTTTTTATACTTACCTGCTTGTAAAGCCATCCCTGTGTTGTAGGATTTCTCAGTGACTATCTCTTTAGGAATAAATCCTAATGGCATACTCAGGAATGAATTGACAACCCAGAAGACAGGCTGTTTGGTTACACTAGATAACAGAGGTTCTTTGGAAGCCATTGTGGGGTTGTCATTGTAGGCAGGGGATATGATGTCAGGGTTAAGAGCAGGGCATCTCAAGCCAGCTGTGACTTTGCACAGGTTGTGTATTCTCCCTCTGCCTTATATTCCTTATCTTAAAATGAAAATAATACTTTTGCCTCCCTTATTACTTAGTTGTAAGGACCAATGAAATTAATATGGGGAAAGCAGTTATATCAGTGTTTGATACATGGTAAGCACTATATAATTGTCAGGGATGATAATGATGATGTTGATGATGGTTCTGGTGATGATGAATTGGTAAAGGAATCTCTATGGTCTGGTTACAGGTGTTTTTCCTTTTGTATCTATTTTAGATATTCAGCTAGTTTTCATTTCAATAAATTAGACTATGCGATGAGCAAATAAATTAAGAGAAACCTGGGTGATGTTTTGGAAAAATCTGTGACTCTGTTGGCAGTTGGGATTTAAAATTGAACAAAGGAACTGAGATGCATTGGCAGTGTGGACAGGTCTGTCCTGACTAGTGGGAAAGCACAGCCACAAACGACAGTTTCAGAAATAAGACTGATAGAAAAGCTAGCTTATTTGAGGCAGCTTCAGCATTAGTTGAGAAACTCCACTGGGAGGAGAGATGAAGGGTCTTTGTTTGCTAGAGCTCTTACTACCCCAAAGAGAAGAGCTGGGAAATAAAGTAAAAAGGCTTAAAGGCTTCCCTGCATACCTGAGGGATTTAATTTCTTCCTCAGTTTTAATGTCTTGGGTCTCATACAATGCCCGGCCCTGAGACCCAGGAGGAAACCAAAGTCAGCTGCGCTTGTGGAAACAGGCAGCCCAGAGTGGGTGGGAGTGACTCCTGCACAGCTAAGACTCTCATGGTTTAGATGCTCCCCTGAGCCGTACAGAACCGCAATCCTCTCTGTGATTGGGAGGCAAGTCAGAAATCTACGTGGGAATTAATGAACCAAGACAAACTTCACCACGGTGAGCTAAGTCAGAGGCCAGGGCAGACACACTGGCAGCAGAATTTTAGGAGAGAATTAAAAATTTATGGTAATTCCCATGGAATTAAATGGAAGCCGAGAAGTTTAGACATTACCTAACCTAATTCAACCACGATCCATAGCCGCTCTAATTGGGAAGGCTTCCATTGAGTCAGGTCTTAGTCTGAAGATACATTGTCCTATCATTGTAAATTGACTTAAAATCTTACTTTCTTCTCAATTTGAAAGCAGATGTGAAAAATCTATGTATAGGTGTTTATATTATTTATTAATGGTTTTCTTTTTTGTTTCATAAGAGCCAAATTAAATATCTGGAGGGAACGTTTTAAAAAATCCACCAGTTAAGTTTCATGGAGAAAGAACTTGGTAACTTGGAAGGATTATCTCAGGTAGGTTCACCCCTGGAATTTGGGGCAAATTCCTCAAGATATCCTTAAGATACGATGAGAATAAGAGAGGTGGGAAAAGCAGCACTCTGTTGAGGAGAATAGTGATCTTCTTTAGGTTTATAGTTTTGTCTTTGTTCTCTGAAGCATCATCACCAGGGATTCAAAGTTGGAAGAGTCTTCTCTACAGTGTTGCGAATAGGTGGGGGCAGCTCACTTTGTGGGTCACCTGATATGTCTTCTGCCTCAGATTGGATCTGCCATTGGTGTGTGTTGGGGTAAAGGGAGGTGAATTCCAATATGGTGGTGCCATCAGGGTCTATGGCTGGCCCTTGACTCCACTGGCCATTTCCTTAGCTAGGATTGCTGGGTTGTTTTATGCTTTATGTGAAGTACTGATCAGAAAAGCTCAAGCTCTCATATTCAGAGATTAGTGCACAATTGAGCCAAGAGTGAGTGAGAACACATGCACACAAATCACTTGACAAGAGAGGCCCTTCTTTCCATGGCCAACTGAAGCATAAACAGAGACTTGGTAGCTACAAATTGTTGCAATAGACACCACAAAAGGAAAGATATAAAAAATATCTGATGCTGGGAAAACTGATCAAATATATTGAGAAAAAATTAAATTATCTGTATGTGTATACTAAACCCAAAATTAATTTCATGTCAATTAAATCATAACTACTACTGGGTGGGTACTTACTATATATTCTATGTTTTAAATATATTATTTCATTTAATATTCCCAACAACCTTTAGGTAGGTATTATCACCACTTAAGAGATAGGGAACAGAGCTTGGATTCCACACAGACCATCCCAATGAAGAGTGAACACACTGCCCACCACAGTGGACTCCCCCTAATGACACATAGAGCAATGAGAGGTCAAACTGTCAGATATTTATCCACTTGTGATTGGGAAGGATTTTGTTAAGCATAAAGTCACTGAAGACACAACAAAAGACTGATAACATAAAAATCAAACATAACAGGACAAAATCTAAAATCTATAATTCCAAATTTAAAGCAAATTTGGCAAACTGGGAAAAAATATTTGGAATCCACATGACAGACAAATGATTATAAGGATTATTTAACATATTCAGTACTCTAAAAATGAAAATGTCTCAGAAATATGAACAGCAGTCAAGAAAAGACAATTCAGAAAGGAACTACAGATGGGCAATTAATGCAAAGATATTTTCCAACACAAGTTGCATTTTTTCACCTTCAGATTGGCAACAATTTGAGAAAAGGTGCTGTGAAAGAGGTATTTTCATACCCTTCTTGTAGGATTGTATATTTTTAAAAAAGCCTTTCTGGAAAGCAACTTGGATATAGGCATCAACAGCATGAAAGGATAAAATGTTTTGAACTTTGACTCTGCTTCTGGGGATTTTTTTTCCTAAGGAAATAGAATTGTGTACAAAATAGAATGTCAGAGAACTAAATTTTGGTGTAGAATCCACGGGGAAAATTACTTACTCATTCTAACTCTCAGTTTTTCATCTGTAAAATGGGAAGGATGCTAATACTGATGGACAAATCTGTGAGGACTATATGACTGCACATTAAAGAGTTAGCCTCATACATGGCAATTATACATTTAAGTAATATTATTATTGTTTGCTTATTGTGTTGCCTTATTTTCATCATAGTTTTATTTATGAGTAAAAGCAGTGGAAACAAACATTTTGAATGACTAAATAGTCATATTATATTCTAAAATCAAAAAGGCAGCTATCTATTTAATTATAATTTATTCTTTACTCATGGAAGAAAGCATACCACAATGATAACACTGGTAATTATTGGGTATTTATTTGTGTTTCTTTATCCTTTTCACAATTTTCTAGTTTTTCTTAAATGGAAATATTCCTTTGCCATTGTAACAATCTAAGTATATTTAATTGGGGATGAAAGTGAAAAATCAGTCATGACTATAGCTTTCTGAAGCAGAACTGATGGAACAAAGGCCTGTAGCTGAGAAGGGGGTTCTCTGGGAGGATCGGGGTGGGGTTAACTTCGTCTGGGTCTCTGTAAGTGGAGGCACATTGTATGAGACTTGAATCTCTGGATATTGATTCAATCTTAATGAGAGAAGCCAGAACTTTAGTGCGTTCATTTTCCGTGAAGGATTGAAGGAGGCCAAAGGGAAGGGAAAATACATCTTTCAAAGTCTCCAAACTCAGGAGACCAGGAGAAGTTGTTAGTAGTAAAGAAGTATTTTTAGATTCTTACTATGTGCTCTACACTGTTAGTCTTGGTGACAGTCAAGGCATGAGTCCTACTCTTAAATCCTTAGAATATATTAACATGTTGTGACTTATAAAACTAGAACGTCTAGTGAGAAAAATAATTACACACACACGCTCACACATACACACTCACAATAGGTTTGGACTGAGAGATACAGAAGGAAAGAATTGGTGATATCAAAACCCTAGGGTTGAAAATAGATATATCCTGCCCTCAAGGTTGAAAGCTAAATGCTTCAAGTAGAGTGGAATATTCATGCTGGAATTATTTCAATTATGAATCTTATGGGAATAATATAGTTTCAATATAAAAATGTGTTTTCATTTTTTATATTTCCTTGTATGGGGCTATCCCGGGATCCAGACACGTGTATCTCTCACCTCAGGAAAGGTACTGGCAGAATTGTTAGGACAGGAGCACGAAAAGAAAAAATTTACGATTCAAATTTTGGCTAAAAATTAAGTTGTTTGGCTCCACTGTGAGACAACATGCTAGGATTTCCTGAAAGAGAAAGATTTTTCTGAATTTCAAAAATCTGCCATTTCCACATCCAGAGCCAAGCTGAGGAGCCTTGAGTCACAGAATTTTACTTAACCTATAGCTTAGAAGGGGAATAGCTCAAGTGGGGAGGTCATTAGTTCTGTTTATTTATTGTTAGTTTTTTTTTTTTTAATGGAGGTACTGGAGATTGAACCCAGGATCTCATGCATGTTAAGCATGCACCCTACCACTTGGAACTATATGCTTTCACTCCAGGATGAGATTATTTTAAGAAAAGAAAATTAAAATAGACTACACTGTATAGCACAGGGAAAGATATACAAAATGTTATGATAACTCACAGAGAAAAAAAGTGACAATGAGTGTGTATATGTCCATGAATAACTGAAAAATTGTGCTGAACACTGGAATTTGACACAACATTGTAAAATGATTATAAATCAATAAAAAAAAAAATCCTGGGGTGTGGGGTTGGTTATAGCTTAGTGGTAGAGAGCGTGCTTAGCATGCACAAGGTCCTGGGTTCAATTCCTGGTACCTCCATTAAAAGAATAAAAATAAAATAAAATAAAAATTTCTGTATCTGCATTAAAGTATTTTCAGCCCTGCTCCACGTAATGAAAATGAGCAAATACTACACTGAGTGCTTGCTATTTGCCAGGCATTAATTCGAGTGTTTTATAACTAATAATTTATTTAATACTCATAACAGCCTAGGAAGTGAGCACTATTAATATTCCTACTTTAGATAAGAAAACAGTCATGGTAAGGGTAAGTACCTTTTCCAGTTTGACCCAGTTATAAGGGTCAGAGCAAGTATTCTGTTTCCATGGCCCATTTTTTGCCCCACTAGCTGCAATTGTAATAGGAAAGAACAAATGTGACTCCATATTAGATCTGTTCCTTTAGCTCTAACCCTGTGCTCTGTTTCTTGTGCTTAGTCATGCTGGTTCTGCACCTTTTGTAAAAGAATGTTGCCTATAGCCTGAAGTATACAAGGTAGCCCATTTTGAAGGCTCTGACCTTTGAGGGTATAACACTTTTCCATTCATAAGAGATAAAAAGTTGCAGAACAGAGGATAATATTTGTCTTGTTGGAGGTTTACAGAACATTGTGACCTGACCCAGGTGGACAGCTGCAAGAACAAAGGATTATGACACCAAGAAGTTTGCAGCAACTAACCACACTCCCTCCCCTTTTTTGTATAAAAGGAGCTTGAATTCTGACTTGGGGAAGATGGTTTTCCAGGACATTAGTCCCCCATCTTCTCAGTCTACTGGCTTTCCAAATAAAGTCATTATTCCTTGCCCCACCACCTAGTTTCCCAATTTATTGGCATGTCTTGTGGCAAGCAGAATGAATTTGGACTTGGTAACCCTACTTCGCAAAACTCAAGCAAAATGATATCTCTTTCTGTGGTCTACCATGTAATGCAAATATCCCTGCCCTCAATTTACAAAAAGGACTTAAAATTTCCACAACTTGGCCTTTTAAAGATGGCAATATATGTGTCTAATAGTTTGCATTTGCTTAGACCAACATCTATTAAAAGTTTGCCAAGATTCTGGAAAAAAAAATGTTTACATATCCTGTCCTGGTCATCTCTTTCATTTTTGCTAGTATTTTTCCGCTTTTCAGAATATCAGAACATGCCCCACTAATGTCAGCCTGTTGAACTTCCTTTAATGGCACCCAGATCAAGTGCCACCACCTTCCTGAAGCCTTTTCTGATTTGGCGAAGAACGTGTCTCTGCTGTGTTGACTGTTGTAGCTCTCTGCTCTTATTTCCTTTATCACATTTACACACAGCCCATATTATGTTGCTGTCTAGTATTATTTATCCTAACACTTCTCCCCATTTTTCTTCTTTGTTCTTTTAGTACATGTTCCTTTGAAGAAGAGCTATCTTATTTATCTTTCTATCTCTCGAATTATGGACACATTATCTTCTTCATGTTCAAAACCATATATTTTAATAAAATTTCATGCAAATGGTCATGATTCAAATCTAACATATGTAAGAAAATGGTTCTCCCTCCAAACAAATAAATACTACAAACACAGGATAAAAAGAGTTTCAAATGGAATATATTGAATCCAACCTCTAACTAAACAGGACATTTATAAGGTGAATAAGCCAAAGTACTTCTTTTTACTTTTCCTTTCTAAAATAACTTGAGGTATCTTCAGTTATTTAAGAGCTGTGTACCTCTCAAAATAACATGCTTAAGACCATTTGTCTTAAGCTGCCATATGGGAAAAGACAATTTTAGTTGAATTTTCTTGTTCTTTCATATTCTCATGACATGTTCTCCTTTCTGATTTCACAGGCAGCATTGTCTAACTTTACCAGACAAACATATATTTAAAAAGATTTAGTGATTAACAGAGAGGTATTTTGTTTTTCAAAATTCAAAGGGTTAGCTTTTTAACTGAACCGACATTTTAACTGCTACTGGCATAGGCTGTTGGGCTTTTATCTATGAAAATTTTGTTTGGCTTTTTCTTGGGGCACAAATATTGTTCACGGTGATTTCTAAATACCCTGTTTCCCAAACTGTCAGACCTAGTGCTTTTTGATTTCATATTTTCTGGATACTTGCTACCTTAGAGAAGTAATAAGGGCATATATGTTTTCCTTTTCTTTTACCTTGTGGCCTTTGAAATTAATGCTAAAAATATATCAGGCTTAACAATACTTTTCCCTCAGTTTTTTTTCCCCCCAGTGGATAAACTGATACTGAATCAATTGGCAATGGATGAGCTGGGAAATAACACTTCAAAATTTAATATCTACGTGAAGTGACAGGTATTTGGTAAAAAGATTAGATCAATAGCCTGAAGGTCAAATTTGTCCTTTTGACTCATGGTGCAGACCAAGAATAAATTATTTTAACTTCTTTAAATCTCTGCATTGCTTTAAACATTTTGAATCTTCTTCTCACATTCTTCTTGTACTCTTGATGTGCCTTTCAGAGAAAACTAAAAAAAAAAGTTTGAGGAATATTTGCCAACCCTCTGAGGAGGGCAAAGGCTCCATGGTACATTTTGAATTCTAGTTCAATTACTTTTTGATAAGGGATTTTCTTTATTCACAAATGAGTGCTGCTGGTTGAAGGTAGGGTTCAGCTGTTTATATACTAACACGCAGCAATTATGATGAAACAAAACTCATTCTAGAACTCTGTCGTAACTATGGCAACCAGAATTAAATGAATTCTCTCAGAAATACAAAAAAGCCACCCCAGCAGGATAGAGTAAATATTATCTCTTATTGATTTATGAAGGTTCCAGATGATGAAAAGTGGTTAATATATTTCTGTCATGAAACACATTTGTTAGGACTTCTTTTTATTGATAGAGCCATTGTCTATTTAAATGTCAGCTAGATATCATTAATTTTTACATCCTTTTCTTCCCAATCACTTTTTCCTTCATTACAAGAAAGCTATCAGCCTTTCTATTATTTTCTGTATTTTATTTAGGAGTAACAAGGAGAATGCTTGACTTAAGGGCCATTTCTGGATTATGTTTGGCTAAAGTCTGGCTTGACCAAAGACGGTTAGTAGAAATGGGTTGCACATTTATTCTGAGAGAGAATGAGTTGATTTTGATATTTTATTTCACTTGCATTTGGACAAAACGTACAACTCTCTTGGCTTCAGGTGGCTGGTGCTTGCAGTGGGATTTGTTGGGAAAGGAAAATTAAACTTTCAGTAATTTGTTCTGTAAGTAGACTAATTTAAAATTCAATTCAAGTAATAATGTGAGGCTAAAATGGAACAGCATTATGAAGCAAGATTGGAGTTTTTGTGTCTCAGAGGGTTTGGTGTGCAGGTGTCACTGGGGCTCTGCATGCAAAATGCTAACACGTACTGTCCCCACTTCTGCCTTTTCCCCTAAAGTCAACTCAATACTTTGTGTCTTGATTAAAATGAAAAGGTCACTGTGGGTTCTTTTCCTCCAAAATAAGAATGGCGCATCCTCAAACCAGGGTATAGGAGACAGGACACCCACCACAGCATTGGTCCCGAGACCTTTAGAGATTCTTGTTTCATCGTAAATATTTTCCCATGATTGTTTCTTGTCACGTAAAGTCTCAGTGGAAATGATGTTGTGGTGAGTTAGGAAATGTGTTTTCTCAGACAAAAGTGCTCAGCCATAGAAACAAAGCAGAAAATTATGAGAGATTGAAAACACTAAGGCGTTTAACTAATTTTCTCCTCTCCAATTCTCTTAACCTCTAAAAATACTGAATTGTAAGCCTGAACTTTTAGGTATGTTATGTATCTTAATAGTTGAGATTTCTTTAGCTTGTCT
The DNA here is from genome assembly GCF_048773025.1 of Camelus bactrianus. NCBI lineage: Eukaryota > Metazoa > Chordata > Mammalia > Artiodactyla > Camelidae > Camelus > Camelus bactrianus. The sequence goes on from NC_133552.1 coordinate 22,176,838, forward strand.
AATCTGTTTTATTTATGACTTGTTTTTTCCTGTTACTGTAGATGTTGAAATTCCTGAAATAAACTACAGTCAACACAAGCATTTGCCTAAAAAAAAAAGTAAATAATAGGCTTGCACGTTCTGGTCCTGATGCAGCGCCCTCAAAAGTTCCTGAGTTTTACTAGGGCTTCCGTCTTTTGTGTCAAAGTAGCCTCCCAAATGCGATTGCAATCAGATCCTTTCTGCCTGCAGTTCTGAGGATCATGGAGCGCCGAACTTTTATAGGCTTTTTTATTACGTTTCATAGCATTCCCATGTCAGGTTGACATTCTGCCTTGAATCACAACATAGGAGTATTGGAGGAGATTTCAGAGATCACCCAGTCTAAGCTGTTCATTTTTGCAGATAAGAAATTGAGGCTCAGAGAGGTGAAGTGAATTGCTCAAGGTCACACAGCTCATTAACAGCACAGCTGGAGTAAGGCCCATGCTCTTCTAACTTTTAATCCAGAGCTCTTTCCATTAAACCTCACAACCTCCTGTTTTATGTCCAGAGGAAGGCACTTCTGGGTCTTCCTTTAGCAGAGGAGCCCACAGACAGAAGGTAGAATTATCCATTCCCAAACTAGTGCCCCATCCATTACTGTCCATTACATATCTTCTCAGTTCTAAAGGAAAAAAAATATAGCCTGAACATTCTGCTTTTATATTCATTATCTACTCTATGCCTGTTAGTTGCTCTCGTTTTTGGGTAATGCTTTTACTGATTAACTTGGTCTCTGCAATATAAAATGGTGAAATGCATTATCCTGGGTAAATGTGATGTTATTAATGTGTTTTATTCTAGTTATGGGTCATTATTTCCGATAGATGTAATCGTCCCAGTGCTGAGACCTAGCAGGTGGTCTCACTAGAAGTTATAACAGTTTTCTTAATGGTCTGGTAAGAATGTCATTTGCAGGGCAGCAAGGGCAGAGAGAAATTGGTCCCAGAGCTAGCTTGCCTCTGCACTCGTTCCCAAGCTTGAGCAAGCAAAAGTAAATACATGTTTTCTTACTGATCAGCTGGATATTTTTCCTGCCTGTCTGTTTTCAGTAAAAGTGATGAGGACCTATGTATATTTATTTCCTTCTTCCAGACACCCCTTCCCCAGTGATACTACTAATGACCCTGCAATGCTTAGCTTTTCTAATTCTTAGAGGAGACTGGCCTTATTTCCTCCTGAGAGGAACCAACACCCATTCAAGCAATGAGATATGATTAAATCCATGTGACCAGGTGAGAGACGGAGGCCACTGAGAAGCAGAAATCGAGATGATTTTTTCCATTAGAGGTAGCTCACTCTTGAGAGCAAGTATGATATCAGTATGATGAGAGAAATAAAAATTGTGTATTTAAATGTTAACATCTTAGTATACATAAGAGGCAGGCATGCCAGAAATTATTAAATCATTATGTACTGTTAAAGATGTATTGTTAAATAATAGTATGTCTTATGATCAATGGCATTTTAGGTTCAATAGAATATAACATTTAGTCATCATTTCGTAGAACTAAATATATTTAAAGCCAAGAAATTTAGAGAATCAGTCTAGCTTCTTCATTTTATATTTGAGAAAGCAAGGCTCACAGAAACTAAATGAGTTGCTATGATTACACAGCATTCTGGTATATGAAAGTGACAAGCTAGACTTTAGAGGTCACCACTGATTACTGTTCTGAACATGGCTTATTTAGTTATAATAACGTGCTATCATTTTTGTCCACACCGTGAGATTCCTTCCTTCTTCCAGTACCTAAGAATATGTGTGAGCTAACAAATGAAAGTCATATAGTAGTTCTTATATTTGGAAATTTCTCAGGAAGCATGGAAACATGGCTTTCCAACAATAGATTCTAAGTTTTTGGGGGGATGGTGATGGGTTCTTAATATTTCAGGAACTATTACTTTAGAGAAGAAAAGGATAATGTTCCTTTAACATCTAGAGAATTCCAGAAAAATGACAGGGGCAATAATCAGTGGCCCTGAGAATAAAATAATACAGTTTAACTTCTTTTCCACACTGCTATCCGTGTTTATGAGTATTATTGTGAGCATACCTGTGGTTTTTAACCTTTGCAGTCCATCAGAATTCCTCCTGATTTTTCACCTTTTTATTAGTTATTTTTATTTTTATCAAAACAATGCATTATGTGTAGTTTTGAAATCAAAAGATATGAAAGGCTCATAACAAAAATTAACAGTCTCTTTTCCTGGACTTTGAACTCCCCAGAGACAAACACTGAATTCTTCCAGCCATGCCCCTTGGCAGTTCTAAATGATATTTATCAAGTACTAGAGTAAGACGTGACTTCTTTCTTGCACATCCATATGTTTCTCAGTCAGCTTTTATTGAAGTATAATTGACCTGTGATAAATTGTACAAATTTTAAATGCCCAATTGCATGAGTTTCAGCAGATGCACTGACTTGTAGAACTGTCACCACAATCATTAAAGCAGTTGTATCATTCTCACTCAAAATATCTTTGTGCCCCACGTCATCCCATCCAGCCTCTACTCCCTGCAACAGCCCTTGCCCCACTGGCATTTTCTAAAATTTTATATGAATGGAATCATGTAGTAGGCAGGCACTCTCGTTTTTTTCTGGTTTCTTTCACAGACCATAATTATCTTGAAACTCATCCATGTTTTTTGCATCCATCAGTAGTTTATTCCTTTTTACTGCTAATTAGAATTCCATTGTAGGAATACACTATGACTTATTAATCCATTTCAACCATTAATGGGCATTTGGATTGTTCTAGTTTTTGGCTATTGCAAATAAAGCTGTTAACGTTTATGTATAAGGCTTTCTATGGAAATATGCTTTCATTTCTCTTGCATAAATATCTGAGTGGAATGATTTTGTTGTAGGGTAGGAATATGTTTAGTGTTTTAAGAAACTGCCAAACTGCTTTTCAAAGTGACTGTGCTATTTTATATTCCCAACTCCAGTGTATGAGTTTTAGGAATTCCATATCCTCACCAACACTAGGAATGATCAATCTTATTTTAATCTTAGATGTTCTTTTTTTTCTCTAAGACTTATGTTTTATTAAACTAGTAGTCTGTTTACCCCTGGTTCCCAGTACGTTACATATGTTTCATTACACATGTTATGAAACTTGATCAAATAGTGGCACAAAGCCAATGAAGCTTTAGTGCCATTTTTTTCCCTTTCCTTATATATACATATATTTTTTATTGAAGTATAGTCAATTTACAATGTTGTGTCAATTTCTGGTGTACGGCATAATGCTTCAGTCATACGTGAACATACATATACTATTTTTCATATTCTTTTTCACCATAAGTTAAGTGTAAGATATTGATTATAGTCCCCTGTGCTATACAGTATACATTTGTTGTTTATCTATTTTATGTATATTAGTTAGTATTCTTAGGTTTTCTAATAGGGATGTAGATGCATTTTATTGTGATTTTAATTTCCTTTTATCTAATTACTAATAATATCAAGCAGTGTCAATAATATGATAAAATGAGTATGACACCATCTTAGGCACAAAATTTGAGGAGATGCCAAGAAACTCAGTAACCAAGATACATATTTTAGCACAATATTTAAAAAATTTAAAAAATACCGAAAAATACTCACAGTGAACAAAGTATTGAAATTTTAAATAAAGACACCATTAATATTACTGATTGTTCCTTTTGTTTTAGATCCCAACATAGCTTGGCACTGCACTGATGTTAAGGAGTTTTTCACTGTATTTTTTACTATCTGTATGTGCTCCTTATGAAGTATCTATTCAAATCTTTTGCTCTTGCTTTTTTTAAAAAAGATTTAAAAATATATTATTTAGTTTGAGACTACTAGTTTTTCATTACATATGTGTTTGCAAATATTTTCTCCCAGTCTGTGGTTTATCTTTTTTTTTCTTAACAGTGCCTTTTAAAGAGAGAAATTTCTTAATTTAATGAAATAAAATCAGTTTTATTATTTTCTAATTTTATGGATTGTGCTTTTGATGTTGAATGAAAACTTGCTTAACCAAAGGTCTCAAAGATTTCCATCTTTTCTATTGGAAGTTTTATAGCTTTAGGATTTATAATTAGACATATGATCCATTTTGAGGGTTCATTTTTGTATCAATCAAAGTTCTTTTTTAGTATGATTTTCCAACTGCTTCTGCATCATTTGTTGAAAAGACTATCCTTTCTTTATTGAAACGTCTTTTAAAATCTGTTCTCCTTCACAGGATTTTGTTATTTTCCTTCAAAGATGTTTTGGCTATTTTAAGTCCTTTATCATTCCATATGAATTTTAGAATTAACTTCTCATGTACTACAAGAAAGGCTACTCAATTTTGATTGAGATTGCATTGAATGTAATAGATCAACAGGGGAAAAATAATATCTTAACTATAATTCATCTTTTGATCCATGAACATGGTTTATCTTTCTATTTATAAATGTGTTCTTTGATTTCTCTGAGGAATGTTTTATAGTTTTCAGTGCATAGGTTTTGTACATCTATGTCAGATTTATCCCTATAAGTTTAACACTCTTTCATGCCATTATGTTTTTTAATAACTTCAATTTTTGATTCTTCATTGCTAGAATATAGAAATGCAGTTGATTTCTATGAATTGATCTTGTACCCTGTAATCTTGCTAAACTTATTTACTAATTCTAGTACGTTTTTGATAGAGTCTATAGAATCTATCCCATAGATGGTCATGTTGTCTTCAGATAAAGAGCACTTTAATTCTTCCGTTCCCAAATGGGTGTTTTTTAAATTTCTTTTACTTGCTTCATTGTGCTGGATGGAATCTTTAGGACGATGTTGAACCGATGTGGTGCAGGTGAACATCCTGTCTTTTTAATGTTCTGAGAGGGAAATTATTCATACTTATACCATTAAGGGGGCTGTTAGCTGTAGGTTTTGAGAGGGATTCTTACTGTTCCTTTCTGTTTCTAGTCTGCCAAGATTTTCAGTTAGGAATGTATATTGGATTTTGTCAAAAATTTTAATTTATTGAGATGATTGGATCTTTTTTCATTTTTAGTTTGTTAATATGATTAATAACATCTTAGAATGTTCAACTGATCTTCCATTCCTGAGATAAACACTTAGTTGTGATGCATTATCTTTATCATATACTTTTGGATTAGATTTTGTAAAATTAAAAAAATTTTTTTTTGCTTATATATTCATGAGAGTTAGAGAATTACAGTTTTCTGTTAATGTCTTTGTCTAATTTTGGTAGACTATGTAGGCTTCATAGATTGAATTGGTAATTGTCCCTCCTACTTCTATTTTTCTAGAAGGTTATATAAAATTAATATTATTATTTTTTCCAAGTTAGCTAGAATTCACCAGGGAGGCTGTCTGGGCCCAGAATTTTCTGTGTGGGGAATTCTTTAACCTCAAATTCATATTAAAAAAAAAAAAAGATACAGTGCTATTCAAGTTATCTATTTCTTCTTTGGTGAGCTTTGGTAATTTGTGTCTTTTAAGCAGTTTTCACATTTCATATAGATTGTCATCATGATTTTTCTTTAAATGCTTTTAGAATTTCTAGCATTCTTACTTCTCTCATTTTTCACGTTGGTAATTAATGTCATCGATTTTTAATTTCTGATCAGTCTGCTTAGGTATACATCAATTTTATGGCTCTCAAATAGCCATGTTTTGCTTTTTTCTTGTTTGTTTTTTGTTTTCTATTTCATTAATTTCTGCTCTAATCTTTATTATTTCATTTCTTTATTTTCTTTAATTTCCTCTTTTTTAGGAAATTAAATTTCCTCTCTTTTAAGGTCATTGACTTGAGACCTTTTTTCTATTGTACTCTAGTTTATTTGATGTTATTAAATAAATGTTATTATTGCCATGTAAGTATGATTTTGGCTGTACCTTCAAATTTGGACATGTGTTTTTGTTTGAATTTCACTTTATAATTTTATATCATTTTTTAATTTTATTGTTTACCCATTGGTTATTTAGAAATATATTATTTAGATTCTAAATATTCAGGAATTCGCCTCATATTGATTTGTTCTTGATTTCTAATTTAATTCTGTTGTAATTAAGGAACATATGTGGTTTACACACTTTTCTAATTACTTAGACTTCTTTTATGACCCAGAGGGTGATCTAACATGGTAAATAGTCCATGTGTATTAAAACTCTGTATATTCTGCTCTTGTCAGGTGGAGTTCTTAGGTCAAGTTGATTGATGGTGTTTTTCAAGCACTCTTTATACCTAATGATTTTCTGTCTGCTTGTCCTCTCGGTTATTGAGAAAAGGGTGTTGAAACCTCTAACCCAAACTGCGGAATCTAGACTGTTTCCATCCTATGGCTATTACTTCCACATAACACATACATTATGCTGGGCCTAGGAAAGACAGGCTTTGGAGAACTCAAGCCATTCTTAAAACTTGTTGGACGAGGAATGGCATATATGGTTACTATCCATTGGCAAGACATAATTACATGATCCAAACAAGGGAAGCTTGCAAATATGGGGTGGGGGGAACATGGTGTGGCTGGTAAACAATAACTGTATTTTCTATAATGGATTTTTATCTTAAGTTAGAATGGGAAATACTCTTAGATTTGCTATGTTTTGGTACATAAAGATGACTGTTTAGACTTCTTCCATATTATAAATGTTTAGACTTGTCCCAAGCCTCACAGTGCACATCATGGACCTAACAGGGGACTTATCTATCATTTTTTTTTTTTTTAAATTGAGGTATCATCAGTTACAATGTGTCAATTTCTGGTGTACAGCACGATGTCCCAGTCATGCATATACATACATATATTCGTTTTCATATTCTTTTTCATTAAATGTTATTACAAGACATTGAACATAATTCCCTGTACTATACAGAAGAAACTTTTAAGAATCTATTTTTATATATAGTGGCTAACATTTGTAGATCTCAGACTCTCAGATTTATCCCTTCCCAACTCCTTTCCCCAGTAACCATAAGACTGTTTGCTATGTCTGTGAGTCTGTTTCTGTTTTGTAGATGAGTTCATAGTGTCCTTTTTGTCCTTTTTTTTAGATTCCACATATGAGTAATATCATTTAGAAATATAACTGAAAGTCTAATTTCATGAACCCTTTGGAGTGGAGCAGGGTCATCTCCTTCTTAAGCAATAATATAGCAACGGACTATTTTCTGTCACTATGTGCCAGTTTGCTAATTGTAATATGTAAATAATTTCATGTAATCTTTACAGAAACCCTATTTTTTTATCCCAGTTTTTAAGACAATTACACTGAAGTATAGAGATATGAGTAATTAATACATGGATAAACAGGTAAAAACACTGGCAGAGCTGTTCTTCAGACCCTCCTGCCATGTCCATCTTATGCCAAATTTTATTCTGTAGGTTTTCTCTGTTACTACTAAAATGAATCTGTTCTTTTCCTCAACTACTGGCAAGTGGATTCAGGGGGACAAAAGGTGAAAACAGCTTAAACTGATGAGTGACAGTTGTGTTTCACTTGAATTGATAAATGAATACAGTAGAGATAACTCAAGTCTCCCTAATAAATAATTATGAAGTTATGTGATCCATTATAAACATGTTAAGATAGCTATCTTCAGCTCTTCTGAGGACTAACATAAAGAAAAAGATTATGCTGGTTATATATGTCCCAGTATGAGGCCATAAACAATCGCTTTGTATAGCACCATGATTGAAACACACACATGTAAATGCACATACATATACTTACAGATGTATACTTATATAAATTACATAGAGTAGATGTTATGTATACACGTTTGGGTGTGTGCACAGGCACACATACATGCACACTTGTGATTGTGTTTTCTATGCTTAGAATATCCTTGCGTTTCTTAATCCCCAAACTGCCATCTGGGAAAAAGAATATCTCCCTGAAGAGTCACCAGCTGGAATGATTCAGAGCTGATTCTTCCAACATCCAGTGGAGGCTGTTTTGCCAAGAGGAGCTGGAACTCCATCTTCCCATTTATAATGGCAGAATGCCTCACCTGTGAAATGTGGTTGTTATGTTTCTGTTACGAAGGTGAAAGACCCGTAACTTAAAAACCCTCAGGCAGGAGGGAGTCACTGTGATCTTTCATATAAGCGACGGAAACATAATTATCACTCTTCAAAGGTGAGACTGAATGTATTTTTACTTCATTGCAAAGGTAGTGAGTCAAAAGAGTGAAATAATAAGAGACACAAATTAACCTCGCCAACATGAGTGGAAAAATCAGCAGGGATGAATTAGATACCATTCTAAATTGAGCTAAAATCTCTCTTCAATGTTTGGTCAAGTTTTGCTTAACTTTTGTTTGATTTTTAAACAATCAACTCTCAAGCTGCTGTGTACTTGAAAAGTTTAAATACTAAATACAGTAAGATCGCATTATTGCATTGTAGACATGTCAGAACAAGGAAGTGTTAAAAGTGAAAGGAGAAATGATCTTCCTTCTTGTACATTTTCAATTTCTAAACTTTGTGTCCTATATATCTTTTTGAAGTTTTTAATTTCCTTTTTTTTCCTTCTGAGTTAAAATTTTTCTCTCTTCTTGTCTTCATAGCCTGTTTAGATGTCCACCTCCTCCCTCCCTTTTTTTGTTCTATGCAATTAACACTGAGCAAAGCTGTGTATGGTACTCTGTAGCTTTTATATCCATGAATAGAATGAAAATCTGCATCTGCTCGTTCAAGCTCTGAGAATTTACTCTTGACTTTAGGGCTTGACCATCACTTTTCAGAAGCTCTGTTTTCTAAAGGTAACTCCAAATAGATATCAAGTCTAGAATGGAATCAACCACAGACACTGTATGAATTGCAAGCAATTAAAAGTGGTTTTAGGAATATTTTCTTTAGGAGACTACCAAAAACATTTCATGATTGAAATGTTAATGATCTTGTTAAAAAGGTCTTTGCTGTGATAGATGTATGAGAAGATACAAGATTTATATTGCATTTATCTATAATAGTATTTGTCTCCAAGTTCTGTATCTCCATCTCATCTCTGTTTCTATTTCTGTCTCTATCCTTGGAAAATGTACTGGTGCATAGAGCCCTTGGATGTGAATTCAAACTGATCCAATGACTGCAGTCATATTAATGAACCAAGGGTAAGGATTTGACTATCTCTACAACCTATGTAGTACTGACATTTTCAAAGGGCTGAAGTTCACGTGCAAACTAATGGAGCTGTAAAGAACGATGCACATGTTTGTAGCCACAGGGTATGTTTTACACTGTTGAATTAGGCTGATTTAATTCAGTTAGGGTCATGGTCATATTTTCAGTAATACCTGGCTGCTTTTCTGTCATTAGTAAGTAGGATGAAAGATAATTGAAAGTTCCTAAAGACTCCAAAGTTTTAGGTGGAAAACAAAGGTAGAAAATAAAGATGTGGCATGTAAGACTGAATTGGTGATGAATCCTTATTTTGGTCTGTAATTTTTCAGATTGTCTAGCCATTGATGGCATCTCTAGGGAGATGTGTTTCACTGGAAACTTGCTTTTCATCAAGAAATAACCACAATATAGATCCCTTGCTCGTGGAATTATTTGTGTGAATCAACTGACTGATGTGTTATGCAATTTGATACTCCTTATGGTAACTTTTGTGCTTTCTTGCTCCCTCTGCAGCCTCTTCACCGGGTCCTGCATTTGCTGCAAGCTCCTAAACCCTAGCACATCCAGTATATGCCCCGAGTCTAGTTCACCTTCTTCTTTACACTCCTGCCCACTCTCCAAGTTTCATCCATGTTTCCTCTTCTCCCAGCCCGCGTCTTGACTATCCTCCTGACCAGAGAATCTTCTGTCCATTTTTGCAACAACGTCATATACTATCCAGATAATGGGAGGAAATGAGAGCGGACAACCCCCTGTTTATAGCAGAGCATCCTGGTGCAAAGTATGAGATGTTTCCCTGACTGCTCATCTGTGTATATAATACTGACATCCTGAAGAAAGTGGCTTTTTTTTTTTTTTTTTTTTTTGGAATTTGGGAAAACAGAGAGCAGCAGTCTGACACATTTCAGAACTCCTCCAAAGGGAATATAGGCAATAAGAACTGAAGCTCCAACTGATCCCTGAGCATTGAACAAAATAATGAGAGCTTAGGTACAAAAGGATCTCGACTACAAGCCAGGCTAAACTGGGAAAACCTCCCTCCCCAAGGAGTCCTCATGAATTGATGGTGACTATCTTATCAGATCAGAGTTAAGGAGCTTGTGATAAATCACCTTGAAATATTCATTTCTAAATGGGAACAAAACTTGGACAAATAAATAGAAGATGTTGGCAGGAAGGCTTCTGAGCAAGATTAGTAGAGATGGGGTTTCCTAGGGGAAAACTGCTCCTTATAGTTCCTGAGGGATGACCATGCATCAACTTCATTTTTCAAATTATGCACCCCGTTTTTTAATGTTTTTGGAAATATAGTCCCTTTTCTTAGTTATTGTGTTAGCTGGACAGCTTTGAGCATTAGAAGAGACCTATGGTCCCAAAAGAAAGTAAAACTGTTATTTATCTAGCACCTGTTCTGTGCCAGCAGTAGCTGGTTCTAGACCCTTTTATTACCATAATTCTCAGTGAGATGTTATTCTTACTGTTTGAATGAGATTCAGAAGAAGCGAGTATGTTCCTGCTGGGGTTACTCACCTTTATCACGGAGGTGAGATTGGGCTGACAGTTCAGTCCATTAGAGCTCATTTTAACAAAACATATGTCCTGACTACAGTGGTTTTATCTTGTTTTGACCTACAGACATAGGCAGCATGTAGAATATCTCATTTAACTTTGTAATTAAAACCTTGCAAGTTTTATGACTTAAAAAATTCAATTTTTTTTAATAAACCAATAACTTTGAGTTCAAAAGTAAAGGATACTCTAAAAGAATACAGAACGCAGTATATTAATTTGCTATTTATAGATGAGCTGGATTTCATAGCAGAGCAATGAGGTCATTGCATTTTTTTTTCATGTTAAGAAAATCTTTACTTCTTCTAAGTGGAGGAATTTACATAGTTTGAATTAGAACACACACACATTGGAAGATTAAGTTTTTTCCTGGGAAAATTATGTCCCACAGATGGTTTAGAGTGGTTTAGAATGGGTTCGGCATGATTTTTACTTCTGATTGACTATATCTTAACTATTTTACCTCTTCTTTATTGATTCCTTCTAACTGAAATGAAGGGACTTGTACAAATGCTGGGCTCTGAAACCCGGAGACTGACGAGCCGGTCTGCGTTATCAGTTTCTCCGCCTCCCCGGGCTCACGGGCCAAGTTCCCAGCCTAGAGCTCGTCAGCATCGATTCACTGAGTTTTCCTCTTGACTTCACGTAAGACATCAGATGTGAGCTGCTCGAATTAAAGTGGGTTGAAAGTAGAGAAAGGCAGAAACAATGTTTAGCCAAATCACATCCTTTTCTCCAATCTTTGAATTAATTCTGTCTGCTTTATGTTCCTGGCATTGGTACATCTCTTTCCATTCAAGTAATTAGCGTGTGCCTCGCTGCTGAGAGGTGGTAGGTTTGGCTTCGCTTGCCTTCTTAGCGAGTCTTAGAGAAAAAAAAATCCTCCCTTTTGGCCCCCTTTGATGTTCATTCTGAAATTTTGGCTGCTTCAAGAATAGAATAAGCCCAGTGAGCCTTTCCTATTGCTACTGCTTGTGCAGGGGCTCACTGCACACATATCTGAGATGTATTCAAGTGATATAAGTGATTCTTCTCACCCTGAGAATCACCTGGACCAATGTTAGGTTTCTAAGATTTGTTTATTTTGAAACAGAATAATGATGCAGACAAGTGCACTAGACCCTGTGTTCATGGAAGTGGTGGGAGTTTCAGGAGGGGAGTGACAGCTGCTCCCCGCAACCCCACACCCCTGCCGCAAGCCCAGTGGAGGCTAATGTGAAGCCTTCGCTCTGCCTGATGGGAAGCTCAGGGGAAATGGACGTGTGGGGGTAGATGGACTGGCTGCGTTCTCTCGAGAAACTTGCATTTCTTCTCCTTGGCTGACCTGACTGGGAGACATGTTCACCTGTCCTTTCAAGCCTGATTCTGTAGGAGGTGATCCATTGGCTGTTTCCATTTGCTTACCATTTCTCACTCTAGACTGAGACACTGTGGCTCGAGGGGAAGATGAAAGGAAGTAGAAATTTTAGTGATTCTGTTTCATGAGCTCAGAATTTCTTCCAGTTCTTGGGAACGGAAGGGAAAAAATGTGTAAGTCTTTAGTAAGTCTTCCTGCTATGCCTTGGTTATTGGTGTCTCCCGAAATTCATTGTTGAACCCTAATGCTTAAGGCAATGATATTTGGATGTGGGGCCTTTGGAAGGTGATTAGGTTATCAAAGCCACTCCATAAATGGGATTAGTGCCCTTATGATAAAGGCCTGTAAGAGATCCTTGCTCCTTCAACCGTGTGAGGACACAGTGAAAAGACAGTCTGCCAGGAAAGCCACCCACCCCAGACATGGAATCTGCCTGAGTCTACCAGCATCTTGATCTTCGACTTTTCAGCTTCCAGAACTGTGAGACATAATATTTGTTATTTAAACCAGCCAGTATATGGTATTTTTGTCATAGCAGCACAAACAGATTAAGGCAATTCCCTGTTTGGAGAGCTTCAAGTTTTGTTATAGCTGCAACTATTCCAGGCTTCTAAGAAATCATAATTTAGCCCAGTTTCTGGTGATGCACTAAGATTTATGACACTGACTAGCCATTGTAATTGAAATTATTTTTTTTAATTTAGAAAGCAGTTTTCAAATGACAAGCCTCATAAATATTTTCTCATTTTATACATGTGCACATATATAAATATATAGAAGGTCCCTGACTTCTGATTTTTTGACTTTACAATGGTATGAAAGCCATGTACATTCAGTAGAACCTGTACTTTGAATTTCAAATTTTGACCTTTTCCCGGGCAAGTGATATGTGGTTATATTACTCTCATGGTCCTGGGCAGTGGTGGCCTCTCCCAGTCAGTCCTGCGATCACAAAGGTGAACAGCAATACACCTACAACCATTCTGTACCCAGACTACCATCTGGTTTTCACTTTTAGTCCAGTCTTAACACAGTATATGAGATATTCAGCACTTAATTAAAAAATAGAATTTGTGTCGGATAATTTTCCCCAACCATAGGCTAATGTAAGTGTTCTGAGCATGTATAAGGTAGGCTGGGCTAGGCTGTGATGTTCAGTAGGTTAGATGTCTTAAATGCATTTGACTTACGATATTTTCAACTTATGATGGATTTATTGGAACATAACCCTGTTGTACACTGAGGAATACCTGTATGAGTATAAACATATATGCAGTTATATACATATGAACATATATGCGTGGTGATGGCTCCCAGGGCTGTGTACCATACCTATGAAGTAGCACCTAGTAGGTTGCTTGTAAATCTAAGTTGTTTTCAAAGAAGTTGACTTTGTTGACTAATGGCATCTATCTCAAATGACAGGTCTTTCCCTAGATAAACACATACAACTCCCATGACCTGCTATTTTAGTGTAATCAAAGGTAAGAATTGGGATAAAGAATTGTACTCAGAGGAAGTTAAAGGTGATGATTGAGAAGATAATCCCGCCAATGGACAGTTGGGAATGAGTTGTTGAAGGCAGAACTTGGCTCTGATTTTATAGATAAGAGGAATAAAATGCAGTTTGTGCTTATTTTCCTCCTTGGCAAGATAAATAAGACAGAAAGAAAATGACTTTTGGACTAAAGCAGAATCTTAATAAAAGCCACAATAACAATGAATTGGAAGCAGAGTTTAATTATTGTTTTTCTCTGCATGACTTGCTCTTTGCCTTCTTTGTAAACTTCCTAGCACTTAGTTTTGATTCTTCTTTTATCCTTCATCTGCTGATGTTATTTACATACAAAATTGTGATGTGTTTACCATATTATTGAAATAGAACTAGATTTTAATTAAATATCAACTCAGGATCACTGCTTCAAGCTACTTGCCAACACTGATGGTGATCAATAGAGAATATTGAACAAAGAAGATAAACAGATTTTCCGAATAGCCCGCTATTTCTCATTTCTCTCTCTTCCTTCTCCAGTTTCTCTGCTTTCCTATTTCCCCCTAGACTAGTTCACGCATTCCCCTTCTCATTCCCCCACCTGTTCAATTTTTCATACACTGCATATGTTTAATTTCCTGTGTGCTTTTCACTCATTCTATAGTGTGCATTCACATGAAACACTGGGATCTGGAGTTGTTGACTGCCAGATCATCACGTTTGTTAGCTCACAAATCCACTTCCAGTTGCCAGTTCTCTTGGATTAGGCATCTTTGAAACAGTTTCTATTATGTGTTTGTTTCAGAATTATAAAATGTTATTTCCTTGATTGTGTGTTTGTTTCACAACAATTAATTCACCCTGAGCTTTTATTTGGAAAAACCGTTGCCGGTAAGAAGTAAACAGTTCTAAGTATTCCTGAATATTATACCTAATTAGCCCTTTATTTTTTGTGACTCTACACTATTCCCTTCCAAGTTTAGCATTTTGGTCAATTTAACTCTTGCAGAAATTAAAGCTCTTTGTGAGAAATGTTGCTTAGAAAAATTCAGGATTGTGGATTTGAAAGGGCTGTGCTGAATTGGACACATGCTCCCTGGAATGAGATCTTTGCCTGTACCCTATAATAACAAGATCATGACAGATTGGTACATATGCACTAGTTTACTTCTTGGAATTATGCATTCATGTGTTTTTGCAAGACTATCTGAATATAAAAAGAATTTAAAAGCAGTTCAATAACATGTATCGGCAGTAGTCCACAATTCCATCAAGCTATGAATCTGAGTTCACGTACAGCCTGAAAGTATACATTCCACAAAATTTGTTGAGATAGGAACCCGCATTGTGTACACAATGTTTAAGAGAGCTCTATATTCTTATCCCTCCATCATATATACACACACATATTTTTGTGTACATGATAATTATACCATAAAACAGTTCCAGATTTTTAAGTTTCTTCTCCTGATTAAGGATGTACATTTTAAAAAAATGTCTCCTGTTTATCCACTTTTACCCTTTTCTGACTGAATTTTCTTCTTTCTTCTCTTTCTCCTTTGCTTGCTTAGGGAGATTCCTATTTGCCTTTGCTTCTACAAAAACAATTCCCAGTTCACTAATTCTGTGAACTTCTACTTAGGTTTGTTCTCTTGACTTTTGGGAATATGTCCTATCTCTTCAAGGAACTCACCCTTTTACACCTTTCAGCTTTGAGAATGAACTATCCTGTATATTTCAGGCTATAAGATGATTCTTTTGCAAAAGGTGCAGAACCAGCATGACTAAGCACAAGAAACAGAGCACAGGGTTAGAGCCAAAGGAGCACATCTAATATGGGGTCAGATTTGTTCTTCCCCATTACTAGTTATTACAACATTTTCTGGGGTGTGGGTGTTGGGGGAGGCTGTTTGAGGCTGCAGGGGCTAGTGCTGTGTGGACTGTGGCTGATGTGGATAGATGTTGTTCATGAACTTTCTTGGTCAGTACACCTGTGACTTGCCTCCCTTACTGGCCAATATGGCTCTAGTCTGCTTTAATGGTTTGTGAACTGAATGAAGTATTTATGTCCAGTTCTGAAAGATTCAGTTGGGATATAAAACAAGTGATTTACTAATATCTTGATGGCAATATCTAGCAAGGAAAAATGATGGACTAAAAAGTGGAAATTGAAGAGTCCTATGAACAGAAGAAAAAGTCTTATTGAGGAAAGTAAAACCTGAGAGAGTAGAAGACTAGAAAGGAAAGGCACGCTGACCATGTGAGGACACTCAAACAATAAGTTTTAAAAATAAGTTATAGAAGATGATGTTGGAAGCCCTGGAGACAATTCTTCCTGCTACTGTAACCTTTGAAATGAGAACTAAATTATGTGTAATATTTGAAAAATCAATCAGTGGTACAAACAGACTGAGGAGGGACTGAATAGGAGAGAGAACTTCAGACACTATTCATGAAACAGATGACCAAACAAAATACATGGTCAGCTTGCTACTTAGAGGAGTGTTGAGGGTAGAAGCTACATGAATGAGTCTGCTGATGTTCTTTACCTGCTTTGTTGGTTAGATAGTCTGACCTTCTGAAATCTTAAACCTCCTCTGTCTAGCTGTCTTGGTTAGTTATCAACAAGGGTCCCAGTTGTCTGTCTCCTCCACATGGTTCTGGGGATACTAAGGAGGAGTTGGACAGAAGGGGCTCATGTTTTCTTAGATGAACATTTCACAACTCTTGCAAAGGTAGGATTCAACTGAACCCTGAATGAACTTTAGTCAAATAGCAAATTAACAACTTAAAAATTTTGTTTGGGAATGCAGCTACCAATGAGAATGGTAAAATGCTACTGAAATACTTAGAGAAGTGCTCTGGGTCCACTCATTCACATCAAGACTTCTATGCTCTCAGTGCTCATTTGTTGCTGGAGATCCCTGTCAGGCTGGTGCCCCACAATGACCACATTGGGGTAGAGTATTTCATAAACAAAGCACAACTTGTTTAAATACTACTGGCGTATTGGCATATTTCTTTTCAAAAATAGAAATATGTCTGTGGGTGAGAATGAATCATTTCATAAAATGAGTCACCAAGTAGCAGGTTAACACAGACATTTAGAGAAGAGCAGAAGTAACTTTAATTATGTATAATTCCTTACATACTCTCCCCTCACAAACATTACACACACACACACCCACATCCACATTTCTGGGTATATAAATAGTCAGGTGGCTTTCTTCTAAACACAGAAAAGAGAAACTTTCTAGGTAAGTGATGACTTTAATTGGTTGACATTTAAGAGGCTTATATTAGGTAAGGAAGTGTTCTGTCGGCTGGCTGATTGAGCTATTTAGCTTGGCTGCTTAGAAAATTAATTTTGCTCTTTTTTTTTTTCTAGCAGAAATAACTGTTTCCTACATGAAACTCTTTCCCTCCCACCTCTTCTGTACAATCCCTGGACTTAAGTGAAAAATAATTACTGGGCAGACCATCAATCATTATCTGTGGACACTAGGAAACAGGTAAATCATGAAATGATGAAATTCTAAGAGTCATCCATTAACTCCAGTAAGTAGATGATCAAGCCCCTCTCAAATGATTATTTATTAAAATATTTATGGAGCACAGATCTTTATTCTATGTGTTTGACTTCTTTTTTCAGGCTGTATAGGGTTGGGGGGAAGGGAGAGGGAGAAGATGAAAAGCTGAATTGCGTTCATGTAAGAAAAATTTAACTATTTGCAATTTTTTCACACGTGAAATATTCTATCCTCAAGCAGGGTAATTGTCTTACTTTATTCAAAGCAAAATGAAGTAAAAGGTTGATGCATTAATATTCTCTCTAGATCTATAGTGTGGATAAATTGGCATGTCAAATCTTTCCAAGATTAGGGTTATCCCCTCTACCAGTGAAATAATACAAAATGAAATACATGGTTTGGTATTTCAGAGAATATCTTGTTATAAGCAACCCAGGATCATTGAAATTGAGGATATTTGTCTTTAAATAAACATGCTTATGCCTCACATAGGATGTGAAATCACACACCTGTGAGTTGGTTTGCCTTATTCAGGGGGTGTTCCTGCCTCAAAATATTACCCTTACAAGAGTGATTTGATAATTCAAATGCTTAGTTTTAGAGTCATTTTTTGTTGTTGTTAAAACTTCAAGAATCCCCTATTCAAATACAAAGTCTGTGACCCAAAAGAACAGATTCATTAATCCACTGTATCTTCATAAAGAACAGTACATCAAAGGAAGAAAATGTCACATAAGTGCCAGAGAAAGGAATTTTGTCAGGCAGGTGGGTGGGTAACATGTGATTTCATTCATTCCTTAACGCAATTCTGTGGGCTCTTATTTTCCCATTTTACAGATGAAGAAAGTGTGAGAATAAATAATGTGCCTCAAATTGCAGTCAGTAAATCTGTTTTTTCCCTTAGACCTCTATGTGATGAATGCTGTTTTTTTTTTTTTTAAATGAAATATGGCTAAAAGGAAAGCTTCACTTGTTTTGAAATCGTATGAGCTTACCAATACAACACCCTATGGAGAAAACTCCCGCAGGTGAGGGTGTCACATAGGAGCTGCATGCTTGTCATGGTCGCCTAGGAACCTGATCTTTGTGACATCCTCTCCTTTTAGAAAATGAGGGGGAGGCAGAGAGGGAAAGGTGACTGGGAGGTAACAGTCACACAAGTTTACCTGAGAACTGCAAAGTGCTCCTGCGGGAGGTTAACGGAGAGCCCAAGTTCACCAGTGGAGTTACGTCGTAAGAAGGATAAAGCCAGACAGCAGGGACTCAACTTCATGGAGGCAACAACATGCTTCCGGAGAAGGAGTATTTACAGAAACAAGTGGGGTTTACAGAGACAGTCAAGGCAATAACAATTTTCATGTTCAAGGCTGTGGCAATTTTTTGATAATCTGTGTTAGAGCAAAATTTGAGTTTCTCAAAAGAGAAGCCTAAGAGGATGACTTAATTACTGTCTTCAGCATATGAAGGATTGCTACAATATTTGGAAGATGACAACCAGCTGTTCTCTGTCTCTAAAGAGGAAAACAGGAGAGAATGAATTTGCAAAGTGGCACAGACTTAGACTGGAGACAATAGAGAACATGTTTATTATATATTTTCTTAACCACAAAGACTATTTTATTTGAAGAGAGGAATGTGTGTATGCATATAGGGGAGGGTGCTGTGAGATTTTCTAGACTGAGTTTTGGGGTGAATGTCATCTGGTCCACTCCTCCCTCTGGGCCAAAGGTCTGCAGTGTTGAGGACATGATTACCAGGTGCACATTTGAGATGGCTTTGGCGCTACATGACTTTTCTAGTTCCTTTCAGGTCCTCTTAAATACTTAGATTCTATTTAAATAATAATTGCAGGTAAAATTCAGTTTTTCCGAGCCTGATCATGACATTGGTAACAGAGTTTAATACTTACCCTTTTTATCACTAAGACTCAATTTTGAACATTCACAATTGCAGAAGAATGCTGGAAGGAGTCCTGGATTACTAGTGAATGTCCAATGGTCTATCCTGCTTTCTAGTCATCAGTGATACAGGGTTGATACATAGATAAAGAAAGTTCTTATAATAATAAATCTTTTTTGTTTTACTAGTGATTTTTTAGGATAAGATCTCTTTGCCTTTTGAAACTCACAGCTGTAACTCTTCTATGTAGAGCAGAAAAGATATTGGAAGGTGTTTAATGATTTTGTAGGTATGTGTGTTTTTAAGCTCTAACTGATAAATCATCAAGTGATGCAAAATCACCTTGGGTAACTCCACATAGAGAGTAACTTTCACCTTCCAGTCAAAGTAACCAAAATGGATCTTTTTAAAGAAAGTGGGAATTTGAAATTGTGTTGGAACAAGACAAAACTTTTTATTATCTTAAACTCACATTTCTCCATACATTTTTTAATACTTTCCCTTTTTTTCTGGTTTAATAAAGTTATATAGTCTATAAACACATATTTAACAAATGTAATTTAATAAATGTATGTATATTCATTCCTATAGTAACATAATCTTAAATAAACTTTTCCTGACCACTTTTGGTCAAAAGACAAGTTTCCAATAATGGCTTAAGTTTTTGAAAACCTAAATAATGGTAACAATTTAATCCTTACCTAATGGGATTTGTGGCTTATTTAGTAGCTTTACTTGCATGTACTTAAAAAAATAAGTGTCATAGTTCATCATTACTGTTTGTATCTATATTTCTGTTTCTATGTATCCAAAGAGGAGGAATAATACCATTTTATAAATACAGAATTATTCATTTTTTTTCTTAAGGAAAACTTCATTTCCCTTGATACTATTAAATGGCCCTCCATGCACTTTGTGATGCCAATATGAGTTGTTTACCTGTCTGCTAAGAGCAATTAGATTTCTTGTTAATGGCCAGTTTGTAATTGAATGCTTGCAGCGAGTCATTAAAACCCAAGAGATGAGAGGAAACAATTTCTCAGGCTTGTGGCACCTTGCTCTGGAGGTTTTAAAAACAACTCACTCCCCCCAAAAAATAAAATAATAAAGATAGCTCCATATTTATAAATAATTTTTCCCTGTTAAATTTTCTACTAGACTGTAAGAGTACTGAAGCATTGCTGTTTTGTTCGCTATACATATTTCATTAAAATCAGTCCTTTCCCTGAAGAATTCATTTTGAGACAGCTCACATCGCAGTCTGTAGTATATACTGAAAACAAGGAAGTCACCCTTGAAATTTAACTATCCGTCCCTCTGCTGGAGTGCTCTAATGTCTGTCTTAGAGTGGGAACTCAGTAAGGGTAGGGGGCTCAACGTTGCCAACATTCCCTACCACCTTCTCTTAGCAAATTTGATTTTTTATGCTCTAACATTGACATTTTCAAATTGTTTTCTCTCAATTTCTAACAAAAGTTCCTTCTCCCTCACAACATACTTAAAGTGGAAATGAGGCAGTAGAAGGGGACAGACCTCATCTTTTCATCTCAGAGTCCAGTGGCAGAAAGAGAAGGCAGACTGAGGGGATCCCCTCCCTTAAGGACACTGGAGAATCACCAAGGACAGACCACTGGTCCCCATTTGCAGAGCTGCCACATATCTGTTGTCTGCCACTGCCTTGGCCAACATAGAAAGTATTTCTTTTTGGGGCAAATGGAACCTATCAGCAGCTCTTTTTAGGATTTGTGCATTGGCTTCCAAACACCTGAATTTAACCGCTTTTGCTATTGTTACCGAGTCCAAACTCATTCTGCTCGCTGCATGACAGGCCAATAAGTCAAAAGATGAGATGCTAGGGCAAGGAATGACTTTTTTTTGGAAAGCCAGCAGACCAAGAAGATGACAGACTAATGTCCTGGAGAACCGTCTTCCCCAAGTCAGAATTTAGGCTCCTTTCACACCAAGAAGAGGAGGGAGTGTAGTTGGTTGTTGCAAACTTCTTGGTGTCAAAATCCTTTGTTCTTACAGCTGTCCACTTAGGTCAAGTCATGGTGTCCCTGCAAACCTCCAATAAGACAAGTGTGATTTTCCATTCTTCAACTTTTAAGTATCTATATGATAGGAAAGTATTATACCCTTAAAGGTCAGTTTTGAGAATGGGATGTCCTGTATATTTTAGGCTATAGACAACATTCTTTTCAAAAGGTGCAGAGCCAACATGATTAAGCACAGGAAACAGAGCACAGGCTTAGAGCCAAAAAAAAAAAAAATCTAATATGGAGTCAGATTTGTTTTCCCTAGTACATTATTACACCAAGTCCACATTTGAGGTATACATGAGAACACTTACTCCCATATTTCATAAATATTTCTAAATACCTACATATACACAATCCAATGCAAATGTGCATACGAATGCATAGATGGCCATTCTTCATAGAGATTTAGACCCTCTGAGGGCGTTGGGTTATGTTTTCAGAACCTGATAAGAACTTTTCTCATTTGGATCCAGTCAATAAAGCAGCGAGTTTTCCCAAGCCTTCTTGAGGGCTGATTGCTAGGCAGAATAAATTCTTTAAAACTTTTTTGCCCTTTAACTTTATTAAATGCCTGACATTTAACAACACTAGCTGATGGCAGAAGATGAGTCCTGCTTCGTGTGCTGTATCCTGGAACATGATGCCAGACATAAAAAGAAATCTGGATGGAAATGGTGCCATTAGTTTGGAAGTTGCTGTTTAATCTGAGTTATTTTGGGGAGGAAAATGACTCACAGAAGCTAAGTGTTCATATAGCTTGTGATATTGTAGAAGGCTGGCATGACTCTTCATTAATCTTGTTTCAATGAGCACTCTTCACAGCCTGCAATTAGAATGTTGCTGCTGTGAGGAATCCATACTGTACATGTATCAGCAACTGTTTTCTAATGCAGAAAAACAAGACTCGGCATTTTAAAGATAAATTGCCATTTTGGGTAATTCAGTAAATGCGTATGCTTTGCCTACGCTCGCTACACCCTTGGAATGGTCCCTCAAAGCTAGGGAGAAGCTTTCAATTAATCCTAATCATGTCAAACATGATTTTTGCCCATCTTCCAGGACATGTCTTAACTGTGATGGAACAGCCCCATGACAATCTGGTACTTCTCTATAATTTAGACTAGAGATCTGTGACCTGTTTTCTTAAAGGGCCAAATAGTAAATGTTCAAGTTTGTGGGTCATGTGATCTCTGTTCCAACTACTCAGTTCTGCCACTCCAAAGCAAGCATAGACAACTGGGTATATCTGTTTCAGTAAATCTTTTTTTTTAAGGTACTTTCTGAAGCAGTGTACTTAAAAAAAATGGTTATAGGAGACTAATCATTTTATATTATTTTTTAATGGAGGTACTGGGAATTGAACTCAGGACCTTGTGCATGCTAAGCATATGCTCTACCACTGTGCTATACCCCACCCCTTCAATAAAGCTTAGCCTATAAAATAGCCTATCTGTGAAACCTAATTTTTCGATCTTCCCCCTTTTATCTATTTTTCTGGTGCTTGGGCATCTAGAAAAAATATTCTCATTTTCAAATGTTTTTACCTACGTTGTCTATGTTCTTTCGTTAAATTTATCACCGTAATACTGCTTTGACTTTTTTAAATAATTGAAGTGTAGTCAGTTACAATGTGTCAATTTCTGGTGTACAGCACAATGTCCCAGTCATGCATGTACATACATATATTTGTTTTCATATTCTTTTTCATTAAAAGTTATTACAAGATATTGAACATAGTTCCCTGTGCTATACAGAAGAAATTTTTCTTTTTTAAAAATCTATTTGAACTCATTTACAAAACAGAAACAGACTTGCAGACGGTAAACAATCAGAGGAAAGGGGGTGGGAAGGGATAAATTTGGAATTTGGCTATTTTTTAACACTATTTTTAGGACTACTATCTTCCAGGTGACTTTGGAGGATTATGCATGAATTTGTATCTTAATACATATATTCTTTTACCTCTGCTTCACACTGACGCAGTGAACCAAATTGGACAAGTTGTCATCCTCATTTCCCTTCCACAGTTTCCATCACTAAAGAATGACTTTTCTGAGGCATTAAAAATGTCAGGATGTAACAACATGAACATTACTTCCTCTTTCAAATATTCAAATGACTGGCAAGTATTTAACCGAGCCAGGCACCTTGGTAGACATCATAAAAGAAAATGCAGACATCATAGTTCTTGTATTGAAATGGAGAAACAGACTCTCGAAGGGAGCATGGATCAGAGATCATGGATTCCAGACTCTCCTTTCAGACTTGCAACCTTTCTGAAGAGGCTAGGTGTGCAGTTGTGAAACAGTACACATATAAAACTGTTGTAAGCAAGTATTTTTTTTATTGACGTATATTTGATTTACAATGTGGTGCTAGTTTCTGGTGTACAGCATAGTGATTCAGTTATAAATATATGTACATTCTTTTTTGTTACAGGTTATTATAAGATATTGGGTATATTTCCCTGTGCTATATGGTAGGGCTGTTGCCAGTAGATGTAGCTGGTGCCCAGGTTCTTGTCCCATCCCAGAAAGAATTCAGAGATGAGATACAGAGGTTAAGAAAGTAAAGTGAGGATTTATTAACGGATAGATAGTACACTCTCAAGCAGAGAGTGGGCAGGCTCAGGTGAGCAGCTGCCCTGAGTTTTTTTGGCAAGTTGGTTGCATAGAGTGTAAAAATGAATGGGTGGAATATTCACTGGGGAAGGGTTTGGGTCATATTCCCTGATTTTCATCCCAACTCCACCTTCCCGAAGGGAGGAGGGATTTTTGTCCTTATTTAGTCTGGATCAGAAGTGTCATTGTGTTGGTGCAAGATGGGTACTTCTAATTTGCAAGGCTAATTTTATTGAAATGAGGGCATAATGAGCAAAAGGTTACATTTGGACACTAGAAATTCTTGCCTTTTCTCACCTTTGTCAGTCTCCAGGCCACTCATCACCTCAAAATGTGTGACCACTTACCAGCCCAGAGTTTCCTGGTTTTCTCTCTCTGCCCAGGGACCCCTGGTGCTTACATGACGTATGGTTTCCTGCATTTTGCCTGTGCCCCTCCTTTCTGCCCAATTCCTGCCATTTGGTCTGTGTCCCCCTTTATCTGCTCATATCTAGCTATCTGCTTGCTCTAACAGGGCCATGTTGTGTATCTATTTTACTGCTGTAAATAAGTATTAATTATTGAAGTGCAGGTGCCAAGGACTATCGCATTTCTAAAAACATTAAGGAGATATGAAGTCAAGAAGGCTAGGAGCCCTGCGCTATCATGAATAGAATTCCAGAAAGTCCCCCCAGATTTCAAAGATGCCATTCTTAAAATGCTGACTACTTCACATCTCTCCCATTACTGACAAGATCCTTCTAATTTGATTATGCATTTTATATTCTTTTATTAAGTGAAAGACCTTACACTCAGGGCTTCGGTCATCAGTGGAGTTGACAGATCCCCAACTTAAGGAGTTTATGAATTAAGAGAAAAGTAAGTGTAGATAATTAACTTAAGACAAGGCAGAATGTGGATGCAAGAAGAAAGGAACAAAATGTCTTTGAGGCTCAGTGGCAGAGGGCATAACTGTCAGTTTGTCCTTTTGAAATTTCAATAGGATTAGACTATAGGGCAATGCCTCTATAATAACTCATTCCCCCTTCCCTCCACCTCTCCTCCCTCCCTCCTTCCCTCTTTTCCTTCCTTCCACAGTTCACTCAAATGCTTCTTCATGATCATTAATCACATCTGATGTACCAAGCATGGTTCTATGTGCTGGAATAAAAGAGGACTAGAACAGCAGCTCACGGGGCAGACGTGTATTTGAGGCAAGGGGGACAAAAGAGAGAGAGCTTAATGCATTCTGCAGAGGTCAAGAAAAACTGCCATTTAACCCAAAGCTCACTGATCATACAAAGAGAACATTAAGAGATGGACCTTCTGGAAAAGACAAGAAGAGGAGCTGCAAGTTAATCCTACCCTTATCCAAATGCAGTAACATGAATATTTTACACCATGAGGTAGTAAAATAAACAGTGGACTCAGATTTGTAAAGCTTTATGAACATAGAAAATTTATCATCACTCTAATAAACTTACGTAGAGGCAATAAGAAGTGTTGGAGAATGTTAATTTCAGAATAAGGTAGATCTGGAAACATATCCTGATCTTATCACTTACTTACTGTGTCACCTCAGGCAAATTATCAAACGTCTTCATTTGTAAAGGGTGGCTACTAATAGTGCTGTCATTTAGGCTGCTTTTAGTTGCAGATAATGACCCAATGGCTTCAAGATGGCATGATGGTGGCAGCAGTTCTAGGCATTGCATCCAGGCATGAAGATGTTAAGAGGAAGAGAGATGATAATTTCATATGGCTTGCTTTACAGTGAAGGCACTTTCCTAAAAGCTTCTCAGTAGATTTTATTTCATATCTCATTGGTCAGAATTGATCACTTGCCCGTTCCTGAACTAATAATTGTCAAGGAGACTGAGACAAACCTTGGGCTACCCGGTGGAAGTGGAAGGGATCAGATCCCCTGAAGCACATGGCTCTGTGGGAAAGGGCTGGAGACTTGTACAAGATCAGAATTCTGGTGGGAAGGAATGGGGTAGAGAACCAATAGTTGCTGTTATTAAGATTAAAAGGAATCGTTGAAAAGAGCACAGAGCAGCACTCGTACACAAAAGGCACTTCTTAAATGATAGATAAAACCATTGTTAATTTTATCACTTCAATTCCTGTAGATTCAATGTTCTTAACTGCAAAATGTTCTCTAAATTTTCTTCTAGAATTAATATATGCTGATTTTACTTCATATTTTTACATGTGATCCTTTTTTAAAATTCAGTTTTATTGAAGTTTAATTTAAATATAGCAAACTGTTCAAGTTTTAAGCATAATATTTGATGAGTTTAGACAATTTAATATATTCTTACAACTACCACCCCAGTAGAACATCTCTGTCACCCCCAAAGAGTTCCCTCATGTCACTTTCCAGCCCATTCTTGAACTTTAAGAGTGAAATTATTCATAATGTGACCTTTTGTATCTGGTGTTTTTCACTCAGTAAAACGGTTTGAGTTTCATCATGTTGTTGCTTGTATTAGTAACTATGTCTTTTTATTATTGACTAGTATTCCACTGTAAGGATGTGGTACCATTTCTTTATCCATTGATGAGTTAATGGACATTTAGAGTATTTCTGGTTTTTTTTTTTTTTTTTGCCTATTTTGAATACAGTGGTTCTGTAGATTGTGTTCAGTCATTTTTGTGGAAATATACTTTTCTTTCACTAATATATATACCTAAAAGTATAGTTATGGGTTCATAAGTAAGGCTTTATAAGAAAGTACCAAACCATTTTCCAAAACAATTGTACCATTTTACAAGTAAGAATGGCAATTACACATCATCACCAACCCTTGGTATTATCAGTCTTTTTGTCGTCTCGTGGGTGTGAAGTAAAATCTCATTGTGGTTTTAATTTACATTTCTCTGATGACTAATGATGCTGATTGCGTTCATATGCTTGCTGAGAGATTCATTTATCCTCTTTTATGAAGTGTCTTTTCAAGTCTTTTCCCCATTATTTGTATTTTTTTTAATTATCATTGATTTGATGTCATCCTTTATGTATTCAGGATACAAGTCCTTTCTCTGATATCCATCTTTAGTCCCCAACTTCAGCTTGTTTTTTTTTTTTTCACTTCTTAGCAG
The DNA here is from genome assembly GCF_048773025.1 of Camelus bactrianus. Classification (NCBI taxonomy): domain Eukaryota; kingdom Metazoa; phylum Chordata; class Mammalia; order Artiodactyla; family Camelidae; genus Camelus; species Camelus bactrianus. The sequence continues at coordinate 22,203,565 of NC_133552.1, forward strand.
TGCCTTTTGATGAGCTGAAGTTTTTACTGTAAATAATTCTAATTTATAATTTTTGTGTTTAGTCAGTATTTCTTATCAATCACAAGGATGCTATGCTGATCTCTAATGTTTTCTGATATTTTATAATTTTAGCTTTTTCTGTTTTGAAGCCTTTTTTCTAAGGAATTCTAAAACATCTTTCAACTTACTTCTTGATTATTGGTCTATTCATATTTTCTATTTCTTGAGACAATTTTAGAAATTGTTTTTCAGAAAAATATTAAGAATTCTGTACATTAATTTATATAGGTGTGCAAAAGTAGAATGTATATTAATAAATAAGTATAACTATATACATGCATTTCAAAAGATGTCATCTATTTTTTTCTTTCCTGCTTGCTTCTCCCTATAGTAACATCCCTATCTGGGTAGACTCTTTATTAATATCCTAATATCTGCATAATTATCTATCTACCTACCTACCTACTTATCATCTATCTATTGTTGCATAGCTTTCTTTCATTCTAACAGGTGCATTCTATCTAGCTTGATAGAGGAACCTTGAATTATAGTCTTTTCTTCTTAATTTGTACATCCTATTTTCCTATTTTATAGGTTTCAATATTGTAGGGGAGCAATCTAATGTCATTCTGATATTTTTGTGTCATTTCTTCCATTTTTTACTTTTTTACTTGTATTTTTCTCTGATATTTTTTCTTTTTGTCTTTAGTAAAAGAAGGCATGCACCATCTTTTTATTCTATTTATTACCTTGAACTGAAAAAATATTTCTGAATTTGTGTTTCTCAAATTATAAATGATAAAATTGCTATTTTATATACTCAATGTAAGATGAGAAACTGTTATACTTTCTCTCTTCTCCCTTTATTTTTTATGGTCTGCCCCTTAATTTTTTGCAGGTTAAGTTGGTTTAGTTTTTCCTGTTTTTACGGTTATTGGCCTTTTACTTTTTAATCTTTGAAAGTTTGGTTGAGGTAGATCTAGAAATTGGTGTTCTATCTTAAATTCTGCTAGGAAAATCCTTTTAAATTTGCAAATTCAATTCTCTTTTCACGAGCAGATTTTTTCCTTGTATTAGATGCACGTTCATTGCTTTCAGCTTTTCTTTTGAAATTCTTTTCAAATGTGCACTGGATCTGCCGGATCTGTCCTCTAAGTCTTGTACCTTTTCTCACATTCTTTTTATTGCTATCATCTTTCCCTCAGTTCTTTTCAGATGTTTTTTTGAACCTGATTTTGTTCTCTGGTTTGTGTGTATGTGTGTGCATGTTTTGAAGGATGGTTGGTTTGGTGAGGTGTCTTATACTCCTGTGACTGTGCACACAGCACCTACATTCCAGAGTTCCCAGTAACACTTGCTGGTTCATGACTCAGTGTGTCTTAGCCTAATAATCTCACTAAATAATTTTTTGGGGGCTTTTAAATGCTCTTCTGCCCTAAATATTCTCAAGGCATAACACCTCAACTCCAACAAAAAGAAACTTCTCTGTGAAGGGAAAATTCTCAAGCCTGTATCACCAGTTTCTGTATTACTCTTGTTTCCTTCTTGGTGGTCAGCACATCAGCTTCAGTTATGAATCATTCTATAAGAATATTAAAATATTGCAGTTCATTTTTCCTCTAAGTGCTCCAGTGTCACTGGGTTTTATGATCACACCATGTTACATGAAGCGGGATGGGTTCCTTCTCTCTTTTAACAGAGGAACAAGATATTCTTGAGAGGCTGGGTGTCTAACCTAAGGTCGTACATCAGTTAAACAAGGTGTGCCATTTAGGACTCACCTTTTCTGACAGTCACTGCTGGGGGTTCATGCTGCATTTTAATGTAGCTCTTAAATACGTGTGGCATAATTCTTAGCTTGCCATGCAGTGTGGCTTGTCCAGCGTCCCATTTGTCTCAGTCTCTTGCATGTCTTGTGTCTTGTCACTCCCTCTTTAAGTTCCAGTTTAAACTATAAGTAAAAAATGCATCATACGTATTGGGTAGAATACAAGATCAGAATTCAATATATATTTGAACTAATAGACTCAACTGAGGGGTCTATGGTAACATTTAGCATTATTTAGACTTTAGGACACTGGATCACTGGTTTGTTGTTTGCTTTGAATATTTCCTCCCACATATTGTTCTGCAAATACTTTCTCATTATTTTTTGTAACTAAAGTCATCAAGGGAATAATTGACTTGTATTTTTAGAATTTTAATTGGTAAGCACTATTCCCACACATTATAAAGCTATTTTCTATTGTGAACCAATAAATGAATGCTAATTGCCACAAGAATTTTACTTCAAAGCACATTTCTAATCTTACAAAAAATCAAAACCCCATGCCCCTTGGATATAATGCATACATAGTCTAAATTCCTGTAGCCACTGACATTTCTTTCTGTGTTATTAGCTGTTAGTAGTGTATTTAAGAAATGACTTACTGAGCAAAAGATTTCATAAATTGCAAACTGGAAACCCATTGGACATCTACCTTATACACTGTAAGGAAACATACCCTATTGAACCATAGAACCTGATTTGTAGATTGTAGTGATTATTTGAATTTCAGAGATAAAAAGATATTTATTGAACATGAATCAACAGCTCTTAGATCTTAGACTCTGTTATTGGGGGAGTGGATAACTAAAATGTGGTAGATATTTACTCTGTAATGTTATGTAATGGTTAGGATCACTGAATTGGATGTACACAAAGCATCATGCTTGGCATTAAAAATGTAGATTTTAGGAAGAGAACTAAGAACTAGAATGATACTCATACTTTTATATATGTCACCCAGTATGACATCATGCCAATAGCTGAAGATTATAATTAACTCAGCCCTCTTCACCAGTCTACTAAAATTACATGCACAGTGTTGCTCTTCTGAGAAGACTACTGATCTGAGAGTCAGAAAACTTGATTCTAGTATATGCCTTGCCATATTTGCTGGGCTACTGGCTAAGGACAGCCTTGACCAAACCACATCAAGTTTTGGACCTCAGTTTCCTCTCTCTAAGGGCAAGTATTTGCCATTACTCTCCATAAGATTTCTTCTAGCATTAAGTATTGATAATAAATGTATTCTTTTCTTCATATGTACTACATATGTATGATTACTAGAAGTGATATAGTTAATTTTAATGAAAAATTTGCTGGCTAGAAGCCCTTTTCTTTTTTAGTCAATATTAGGAAATGTAGGGTGATGATATAGCTCAAGTGGTAGAGCGCATGCTTAGCATACACAAGGTCTTGGGTTCAATCCCCAGCACCTCCCCCCAAAATATTAGGAAATGTGTTTTCCTAGCCTGGATACTACAGGAATCTGGGATGTATGTTTTGGGTGCCTGGGCTTTGGTGGTCATCTTGTGGAAGCAATAGAACTTGTGTTGTTGAAGTAAGTTACTGCTGTGCCCAAAGATCAGGCACTTCCCAACCTAAGCATTGAGATGACGCCAAAGGCTGGATTAGAACTTCAGGAATTGTTCACCATCCAAATTTGTGGACAGAACAGATTTGCTTCCTGAATGCACTCCTGATGCCTGACTGCTCCCTGCTTTGTCACTCATGCTTGGTGTCAGACTCTGGCTTCTACTTACCTGCCTTGTTCTTTGGTCTGTGCCTCTGAGGGACTCTGGCATAGATGGGATGCTTCGTTGATGTATTTGGTGGTAGTTGGTTGCAGCTGTCTACTCCCTAAAAGCTTCTATAGAGGAACAGGAAGGATCCTAATTCAGTGCCCTGTAATCCTTTGCTGTCCCCACCCCATCTCATTTCATTTTGCAATTCTGGCCTCTGTTGAGTTAAGGAGTTTACAGTAGACAATTCATATGAATGATGAAACTGTTCGTTTCGGTCCATATCTTGGATTGGACTAAAGTACACCAACAATTCACATTTGTTATGTTCCTCTAGCATCAATGCCCTCACCTTCTTGGTAGAAGAAAAACCTGTTGGATATACAGCTGGTACTACATCTGCGTGAACTTTTTCTAGGCAAGATTTTCTCACACTCACATTTTTTTTTTTAACATAGTAAAGGGGTTTAAGTACTTATTTTGTGACAACTTTGAATAAAATCTTGGGGAGTTTCTCTTTCCTTCTTGGCAGCTTTTTCATGGAAATCTGTCTTTCCCATCATCAAAGAGTAGGGGAGGAGACTTCTGATTTTAGCAACATAGAAGATATTTAATGCAGGCCTCCTCTTAGGAGAAATAAAAATCTAAAGGCATATTAATAGAATATATTAAAAATTAAAGCATGTAAATGCTGAACTTAAAAAAAAAGTAAAGGAAAATCCAAACGCTCACAAGAGAGAGATTAAAGCCAGAGCAGTAAACATGCTAGCTGATGTCACAGCCAAATGGAGCCTAGGCTCCTGATTACAGGAATTTAGCCCAGGGGCTAAATTTCTAACATCCATACAGGGACAGGAGGCAGGAGCCGAGGTTTGTATAAGAAGGGGAGCTTGAATTAAGACTCGTGCATAAAGCTGGACCCTGGTTGCCTACTCAGTGGAGTGCAGTGTGCCCTGCCTACAGGTCTGGAGATGGGATGAAATACCCATGAGCAGTCAAAGCCACAAATTGTGACATGTTTGGATTTTGTGACCCAGTTTATAAGTTGGCATAATGCGGACATCCTCAAGCCAGGAAATTAATTATAAAAATTAGTCCCATACTGGTAAAACCCATAGCTCTCTCTATAGAAGCAAATGCATTACTGCTCTGTAGGGACAACCCAGGCTTAGCAGAGCCTCCAGAGTTAAAATAATTCCCAGTAAAAATGACAAACCATAGGAGGAGGTAACCCACTGTTGAGAGCCAGAAATTATCTACTTGGGGAAAATATCAGAGAGATATTATGGAATACACATGCTTAAAATGACTTAAGTGATAAGGAAGGACTGTAAACCAAAATATAAGGACAGAATACAGTGAGATTTGCTGCAAAGAAAGGACTCAAGGGGGATTCTAAGCTCTCATATATTAAAATATTTTATGCCCTTCCTCATGTTTTGTCATGGCCTATTATGTATTTAAATTTGTAACATAATTGTCTATATAGTTATAAAATAATTAAAATAGTTTATTATAATTTATAGTTATGATATATGATATGATATAAATTATATAAGTTATCATATATTATATGATATAAATTATATACATATGATTTCCACATGGGATCAAATCCATTCTAACAAATGCCATTAAAACCAAATTTATAACTGCAAAAGAATTTCAATTCCATCCAACAATAACCAATTAACCAACTAACTTTTTAAAATTCTCATAATGAAGGTTGTTACTTGTTCTTATGAAAAATTTCTTAGAAAAGTCCACTCTTTTTAAAGATCCAAGTGTTCGCTACATATATTTCCTTTGAGTAAATATATTTCACAAGAGTAGTGTTTAATCAAATACTATGTATCTCTATTCTCTAATACTACAACACAATGAAGTACTTACCTCATTGCAAATTTGAAGTACATGATGCTCCGGGTATTTTAAGATAAACTGTGTCACAGACAGTAGAATGTTTTAAGACCCCTGAACTACAAACACTGCCTTTAATGGTCTTCTAGTGAGAGCTCTTGTATTTTATTTCATATTCAACTCTTTCACTTTAAATTCAGTGCTGTGATTACTACTAGTCTCCACTGAATTTCAATGCCACACTTTCCAATTGTGTCCTAAATGCTCAATTCTTTACTTACATGTAGTAGATTTCTCATACTGTACAGAATTCTAATCAACGTTCCTCCGGGCACTTTGCATTCTTAAAAAGTCTTCCTTCCCTAAGTCAGAAATTGTTTCTCTTCATAAACAGCATATTCTCTTGAGCATTTCAAATCAAATAATAAGTTGATAACTAGATTTGAGAGGCTTCCCAGTTTCAATCTGATTTATCATATTTGGCTGAATTTTTAGGAAAGGTTCCAGGAAAAAAAATAAATAAAAGATAAAAATCAAAACCCCAAAAACTTCTCTTTATAAAGACAAGCCAAAGAAACACTTAGAAACGAAAAGACAGTGTAATGTGAGACAGAACTTTTACTTTTTTTCTATAATTGCCAGCATCCCAATCGATGTTAATGTAATTAAAATCTTTCATGGTCGATATTCCAGCCTTTCTATGGTTGTTTACTATTAGTCTAAAGAAAAGTTACTCCCATCAGTTTCTTTACAGATTGTTTTTACATAAAAAGTGGCATTTTCAAGATTGAGTGGATCCCAAATTTTGAGTGAGAAAAAGAGACAGAGTGAGAGTGAGAAAGACGAACAAGAAAGGAGAGAAAGAGAGAAAGAATTTTGATAATAATACAATTAACAGATTGGTTTTGACCACTAATTACATTTCCTGGATACTTGCTTGATTCATTGAGTAAACATGAAAAAGAAGACTAGTTTAGTCTATGTTTAAAGCATTTCATACATCACATTTATAACATGCTCAAAGATTTATAAATGCTCATGGATGTGTTCTGGGCTAGGGAAGTGAAATTAACACAGAGAAACTAAATATAATTCCTGCCTTTAAGACACTTACCCTCTTGAACAAAATAAAGGTAAAATACCAATAGGAAAAGCAAAACATTACACCATTGATCCTTTTATCTGTAGGATGTCGAACAATGGAATCTGTATACATATTAATCTTGTCTGTTTGTTTAAAGACTTAGTTTATTTAAACCTCTGTGTTGGCTTTGCCTATCACCTAGCCTTTCTTGGGTTATAATCAGAGGACACAAGCTCGTGGCTGGAAAGTATGCTTTGTGGGATCTACATAATAATATTTAAAGCTTTTAATTGTTTGTAAAATATTGAAAATTGGGAAATTTGTCAAAAATTCCAGATTTCTGAATTTTCTCTAACCTGCCAAAGATCCAGGGAGAATGAGTCTGCAATCCCACAAGGAAATAGTTATAGAGAATAAGGGCTGCCCCTTTAGGCTGGGTTTATAGTGTCCAGTTACCTGTAACTTCCACCTGGTCTGCTTTTAGTCTTTATGTTGCTTACCTACAGGCCCATAGATTCATAAACCTACACACTGGAGTTACCTGGAGAGTTTTTTAAAGTATGGAAAACCAGACATCCCATCCACATAGGTTGGGATGTGTGGTTCAGTAGATGTGTTTATCAGTATGTACATATCCTTAAACAAACCCCAAACCCAAAGCCAGTGGTTCTGTGTAACCACAGTAGAGGATTATTATTGAAGTATTTGAGGTTTTATTTCTCATTTTATATTTCCAGTAGTCTAACCATTAAATGAGAATGTTTCTCTCTGGTTCTGTTCTCTTCTGGGCTTTAATTTTGAAGTGCTAACATAAACCATGTTGCTCAGTATTTGTTGAGAGTGGAAAATCATGTCACTTCATATGACCTAGGCTCTGGGCACAGTTTGATAGTCCAGAGCCTCATTTGGTTTTGCCTTTGTGTCCAAGGATGCCAGATTCAAGGGAAATGATTCTGGTTAATTAAACTCATGGCAAATGGGTGTAGTTTACAATAAAAAGCTTAAAATGAGTTCATTGACAGATGACTGGATAAAGAAGCTGTGGTATATTTATACAATGGAATACTACTCAGCCATAAAAGTAACAAAATAATGCTATTTGCAGCAACATGGATGGACCTAGAGATGCTCATACCAAGTGAAGTAAGTAATATATTGTGGTCATCTCCAATAAACCCCTGTATAGTAAAATATTATGAATTAACTTTTCATGAATGAGTATCTATCATGCTCTATTGAAGTGGTAGTTCCTTGAGGGAAAAATAAAACATATTAAAACTTTGTAATTCTCTTCATTTGTCACATCCTAAAGTTACTGTCAGGACAGAACTCTGCACATAGGGAAAGGAGCAAGTATTTCCTAAGCAGTTTTTAGTAACTGGTACATTATCTTATTCATGTATATATATAATTGTATATGTAGTTATATATAACATCTCATTTTTTTGTCTTCATTTTATAAATAAGGATTTTAACTAAGAGAAATTAAATAAATTAATAAAGTTTGCAGCTCCTATGTAGGCAGAGTCTGAATTTAAATATCTGACTCTTTGACCTCCAATTCCATGCAAGCATGCATGCATCTGTGAGAGAGATAAATTGCATTAGGTTGCCTTCTAATAAATATACTTTATTGATCGTAATATATATCAATATATATCATAAGATATATCATATATATATCATATGATATATATCATAATATATATCATAAAATATGATCAGTAAACGTGATGATTGATTTATGTTTGGTAACATTATATTTATCACAATCATTTTCTTACAGCTCCTACATATTTTCATTGTCTGTTGATAGAGATTTGGGAAATGGGGTGGATTTTAATTGTTTCCATCATTTTATGCTTGGTGGTCTGAGTACCTAGTAACTGCTCAATAAATATCTCACGTGGGAAGGAGTAAAGGGAACTATAGGGGAATTTTTTTTTTCACATTTCCACCTTCTTTTTAATCAGATTAAAAAAGATTCTAGACAAGAAATCATCCTTTTAGTCAGGTATTTCTTTCCTTTTTAAAGTATTTATTTATTTTTTAAATTGAGTTATAGTCAGTTTACAATGTTGTGTCAATTTCTGGTGTACAACACATTTTTTCAGTCATACATGAATATATATAAATATATATTTATTTTCATATTCTTTTTCATATAGGGGAATTTTGACTCTATAATATAGCTAAACTTAATAAGGTATAAATAGCTAACGGTCAGGATAATCCTTTTCTCTTTACTCAAAATGTAAACAATATAAAATCATATGTAAGATAAAGTTATTGCTATATGGAAGGGATCAAGAGGAAGTATTCGCTATTTAAAATGATTCATTTCAAGGAGGTTAGAATAATAAGAAACACTTTGTTGTTAAAACACACACACATACATGCACACAAAGCAAACCTTCAGTGGGATGAAACTTTTTCCTTATGAAGTCAATGGGTGGCTGCAAACACATGGACAGCTCTGAGCAGTGTCAAATCAGGTGATCCAGAAAGCACAAGTTAGGAATATCTGGACTTGAAACATACCCATTTCACCTGCGATGTTGTCCTACAGCCTCTCAGCACTCCTAATCAAGATGCTGAAGCAGAGAGAAGCAAACCTCAGGGTCTTCTGCTCTTTTGTTGCACAGAAGATGTGATCTTAACAATTGGAAAGAAGTCTTAGAGTAACACTTCGGTTACTAGAGTAGCTGACACCCCACAGGTGACCTTCCTGCTTTCATCCTAGCTCTCTATTTGAAAAGTCTACTGTAGATACAAGTGGGTGGCCCCAGATGAGACTAAGTGATGCTGGAAACTGAACCGAGGTCTCCTAATGAACCATCTTATACTGCATTTCTTGGACCAGTGTGAACCATCACCCTCCCAAGTCCATCCCCTTGTTAAATTTCAGCAGTCTTTTGAAATTCTCCCCAATAATACCCACTCCTTTATCTAATGAAAATACTAATGCAGTGCATTCATATAAGTTTTACTAGTTGTCATTTGTCATTTTATTTTTACAGAAGTTTATTTTCCATAGTTTACACCTGTTACAAAATTTTGTTTTTGCATGTGACAAACTGGGATATTTATTACCTATATACAGTGTTCTCCTCCAAAGTCTTCTTTTTCCTTTGTATTTCTAAGGCAGTTAATTGCTAAGGACTGCTCTCAAAACATTGTGGTCTATTTCTTTCATTTTACTTTTGTCCATCTTCCTGTTAAGCCTATTAAAGATGATCATATAAAAATATTCTTGAGGGGGAGGGTATAGCTCAATGGTAGAGCACATGACATGCTTAGCATGCACAAAGTCCTTTGTTCAATCCCCAGTACCTCCACTGGAAAAAAAAAATTAAAAGTATTCTGAATTCCATAAATAATTGGTGAAGAAATTTGATTATGGATCCTTACTAGTCTTATGATTTGTCTAATTATAGTAATTATGACTCATATAATACCAAGTTTCAAACATTTCCCCTTCCCTCCAAGTGCTATCAAGTTGATCTTACGTGGTACCAAGAAGGGTCCACACGTTAGTAATTTTAACACCATGCATTGGGAACGTCTCATCCAGCCATTATTGTTGAGGAACTTGTAGATTTTAAGTTGGGGAAAGAGCCAACATTTACTGAGTGACTACTATGTAGAGACCAGCGTATTAGTCACCTCGTATTCATTACTGTTAAGCAGACTCAGCTCCCTGAGACGGACATTAGTATTTCTGTTTAGCAGACAAGGACAAGAAACTTGAGATCTGTTAGGCAGCTTGCCAGGTTAAAGCCTGACTTTGAAGCCAGTGCCCCTGCCACCACCCTGTCACTATTTCTGTAAATATTTGTATATGTGATTAAAAAATTATTTACAGAAATGATCCCTGCATGTATTCCCCAGAAACAGATGCTTTCTCTCTGCTTGTCTTCTAGCATATTTTCTCTGCTTACAGATATTTTTCTGCTTTTAAGCATTTTTATTCCATTGTTCAATATTCATCGTGTCCCAAAGTACCCTCCTGATGGTACTCTGATTTTTTTAATTCCGGGAAGGAGAATGAGTATATTGAGAATAATATAAATAAAGCTGTTTTGCTTTCTTGCAGGTGGCCTACATTCTGCTTCGATCACACCGTCCTCAGATAAGAATTTCTTTTAATGTAAGTCATGTAAATGGGAACCTGAGAAGGCAGCTTCAGTTAACTACACCAGGAGCCCTAGTGGCTGGGTCTCCAGGGGAAGGCATGATAATAACACCACCATTACCAGTGCCAACTGCGTCAGCAAGACAGCTGCCATTTGTGAAGCATTTTCAGTGTGCAAGGTATTAAACAGGCACTTTATCCACATTATGTATCTGCAATATAGATTTGACTTGACATGTGTGAAGCACTCAGAACAGTGTCTGCTAGTAGATTTTACACAAATGTTTGCTTTTATCATTTTCATTATCATCATCATCTCATTTAAAGCTTTCAATGATCATGGGATGTAGGTATTATTATTCTCATTCTGCGGCTAAGGAAATTGAGGTGATCGAGGCTCAATTACTCGCCTGGTGAATAAGTGGTAGAGAATGAATTTCAACTCGGGCATATTTAATTTCTAAGACCATTTTCCTCCTGCTCAGCTATGCTACATCCCATAGGTGGGAATGGTCATAGGAAAAAACGCTTCCCTGCTTCTGACCTTCCCAAGGTGGGAATACCTTCCTGTCTTCCCAAGGGGAGTATGTCACCCAAGGGAAAATAATCTAGAAACCATGGCTGATGTCTTCCCTGTGCAGACTTCTGTACGGAGAAGTCCCGATGGCCATGAGGAGGACATGTCTGGGTTCCTATGGGACCTCTGAATGTCTAAGATATTTCGATTGCTCTGTTTATCCCAGGGAAGATAACCACTAACTCCTGCCTTCCCCGGGGCATTCTGATTTTCCACCCAGAACTGGACTCTGCTTCTATAAATGCTCATCTTGTCCTCTCCTTTGTCCCTTGTCATCACTTCTTCTGAACCTGACACCAGCCGTGTGCCATCTATTAACCTGTCATATTCATTGATCTCCCCAAGAAATCAAACTGTCCCTCTAATTCCCCTGTCTGATCTTTGCTTGCCAGAGCTTACTGACAAAATTGTCCCCTCAAAAAAGAGAAGTATATTCTGTTCACTTTAGCCCTAATGACTGTGGAGTCAATATATAATTTTCTGTACATTTTAAACTTTATGGGCTCATCAAAAACGAAAACTGTTGACAGACAACTCTGATTTGACCTCCAAAGGCTGTATGAAAATACAAGAAAAGTAAACTGAGGGATTAAAGAAGCTTATAAAGAAGAGTATAAAACCTTACCATGGGCACTTCCATTTTTCAGCAGAAATAGACAGAGTGTACTTTGTAATTCATAATATCCAAATCCAAACTGATAGCTAATTTTCCCCCTCTTGTTTGCTGGAGAATGATGGTGGAGGATTATAAAGTCTCCATTGTGGCTTAGTATGCTCACAGTGAAGCTGCAGTCATTCCCTTTTCTGTCTGAGAAACTTAAGAGATGCTCCGCTCCCTGAAGATGCTGTCCTTCAATCCCACGATGTCACTGTAAATGCATGACTTCCTTGCCAAAACTAGGGCTTAATTTTAGAATAAGTGTATCATCATTGACTCATTGTTCACCTATCCATCTATTTGTTCTTTCGTCTATAAATTCTTTCATTATTCAGCACTAACACTGTGCTAGGAGCTTGTATTAGTCAATGTCGTATCAGGATAACATGAGTTACTTTAGGTTATTCAAGCAGAGAGAATTCGACACAGGAAATAATCTAAAAACATGCTGGATTATTGCATACTGCAATACATTTAATAGCAGTATTATTTATAATAGCCAAGATATGGAAACAGCCAAGTGTCTACCAATGGATGAATGGATAAAGAAGATGTGAAATTATCTATCTATCTATCTATCCACCCATCTATCTATCTAATATATATATATATATATATATATATATATAATGGAATATTATTTAGCCATAAAAAGAAGGAAATCCTGCCATTTTCAAATCATGGCATTACACTAAATGAAAAGTCAAACAGAAAAAGACACATACTGTATGATCTCACTTAAATATGGAATCTGAACAAAATGTGATCATAGGTAGAGAGAACAGATGTCATGTCACTGCCCTGCCCTCCCCTGGGCTAACTTTGCTATTTCTAAAACGATCAGTTTTCTTTTCACCATCTAGTGCAATATTGTTATACAGGGCCGTCTCCAACTTAATCACTCCCTCCTCTGCCTCTTGCATTATATCTACTATTGCGTGCATCATGGTATAGCTGTTACCTGTGTGTTTGCTAGTCTATCCTAACAAGATGGGAGCTTCTCAAGGTTGTGCCTTTTTTGTTGTTGTCATTTGTTTATATCCTCTCAACAAGCACAGAGCCTATTGAGTCTCAATTAATACTTGTCAATTTTATTTGAATTGAATTGAGATCTGCAAATACACAGAACTGTGGTCTATCTGGGTGGATCTAAGGCGCTGGATCAGGAATTGAAACATTATCCTGCAGGTGATGGGAGGTGACTTAGAATTCAGTAGGGGCTCGGTGTATTGATTTTCGCCTGACTCCTCAGCGACCACTGTTCTTTTCTCATTTGGGACGTGGGAGTGTTATTTCATCTGACTTTATTGTGGAGGTGGGGCTTTTACAAGCTTAAAAAGTATTCTTTTTAGAGTTTCTGAAGGTGTCTGGCTGACAGGCTGGCTGAGGTTTTATAATCAACCATTTATAATCATGAAATGTTCTAATTATAAAAAGTAATGTAGTCAGACATTCTAAATTATGTTCCCATTCACTTTGCCAAGTACCTTTTTGAAACCTTTTTGCTCTGGCATCCTACTTTTTTTTTTTTTCTGTAATTCTCTTTTTACAACAGAAAACTGAGGAGAGTCTAACTTCAGAAACAATATAATTTAGAGCAGATTTAAAGGTATGAATACTAGGAGTTCAAGAGAAATCACCATCTAATCCTCTGCCTCCCAAACTGAAACTGGCGATTTTCCTCCTGGACAAACCCGTCAGAACCCCAGAGCTAGATCCCCGTCTGGTTGAAAGCAAAGTAACAGTGATAACCTGGTAGTCCTTCCTGACTTGCAAAATGGGGTTTCTGTTCCTCCCACAAAGCCTCTTTCTCAAAACAAAGTCCAACATGATCTTGGCCAGTGGATTTCAAGCCAAATCTCATGGATTCTTGATGCCTTAAAAAAGTCCACCAGAAGGAGGAAAGAGACAGAGAGGCAGCGTTCCATCAGCGCCACTCTCACCATCTTCACTCTCAGCAGATTCACTTAGTTTTGAATACCTTTCATTCTCTACAAAATTTCATTTACAAAAGGAATTTGACTACTGTAAACATTGTGGAAAATGTACCACTGATTTAGTCTCCACAAATATTAGAAGAATGTCCAGTTGCTAAAAAGGCTGTGTGAAGGAAAATTCCATGGATCTAGACTCAGAGAACCTCTCCTTTGATGTTTGATTTTTGCTCTTCCAATTAGTTGTGAGGCCTCAAACAAGTCACTTAATTTCTCTGGACCTTACTTTTAGCATCATGGATGTTATAAAATTTAAAATCACTAAAGCTTTTAAGAAGTGGTTTGCAGATTATGCTATTCCATTCAAACAAGAGTTATTGTTTTCCAGGCAATGGGTCATTAAATTAATGAAATTCTAGAGGAATAACACAAATACGTCATTATTGATAAACTTTTCTGAATGTTTAGTGTGATGGTTAATTTTATGTTATCAACCAGGCAGGGTCAGGGGTACCCATATAGTTGGCAAACTTTATTCTATTGTCTCTGTGAGGATTTTTTTGGATGCCATTAACTTTTTTATTGAAGTATAGTTGATTTACAATGTTGTGTTTTTTCAGGTGAACAGCAAAGTGATTCTGTTATACAGATGAAAAGATGCTCAACATCACTAATTATTAGAGAAATGTAAATCAAAACTACAATGAGGTGTCACCTCACACGAGGCAGAATGGCCATCATCAAAAAGCCTACAAATAATAAATGCTGGAGAGAGTGTGGAGAAAAGAGAAACCTCCTACACTGTTGGTAGGAATGTAAATTGGTGCAGCCACTATAGAGAACAGTCTGGAGATTCCTTTAAAAGCTAAAAATAGACTTACCATATGATCCTACAGTCTTACTCCTGGGCATATATCTGAAAAAGACAAAAGCTTTAATTCGAAAAGATACATACGCTCCAATGGTCATAGCAACACTATAGCCAAGATATGGAAGCAACCTAAATGTCCTTAACATATGACTGGATGAAGAATATGTGATGTATGTGTGTATACACGCACACACACAATGGAATATTACTCAGCCATAAAAATGAATTAAATAATGCCATTTGAAGCAACATGGATGGATCTAGAGATAATCATACTAAGTGAAGTAAGTCAAAGACAAATATAGTTATATCACTTATATGTGGAATCTAAAAAATGATACAAATGAACTTATTTACAAAACAGAAATAGACTCACAGGCATAGAAAACACACTTATGGTTACCAAAGAGGAAAGGATAAAGAGATTAATTAGGAATTTGGGATTGATAGATGCACACTATTTTATATAAAATAGATAAACAACAAGGACCTACTATATAGCACAAGGAAATATATTCCATATCTTGTAATAACCTGTAATGGAAAAGAATCTGAAAAAGAATGGATGATATTAACATTTAATCAATGGACCTGAATAAAGCAGACTGTCTTCCATAATGTGAGTGGGCCTCATTCAGTCAGTTGAAGACCTGAATGGAAAAAAGGGCTGATTTCTTTTTATTCTGTGCAATTGTTTTTGAATTGTGATATCAGCTCCTGCTGGTTCTATAGCAGCTTCTGGCCTTTGGACTAGCTATCTAGATGTCTTATTGGCTCTGTTTCTCTGGAAAACCCTTGGCTAATACACCAACTGAAGTGATCTTAAAATATGTTCACAATTCTTTGACACTCTTGCCTCCCAAAGGTGAAGCCCAGTTCCCCTCTCTCTTGAACATGGGTTGGACTTAGAGACTTGCATTTAATATACTGTAAGTGACAGCATGTGGCAAGGTGATAAAAAGTATTATGCCTTTCTTCTTCTTCTCTTTCTCTCTCTCTCTTTTTTTTTTTTTTTTTTGGTTTATCATTTTTTGAAAGAGAAACTGCCATGTCTTGAGAACATTCAAACAGCCCAATAAAGAAATTCATATGATAATGAACTGAGGTCTCCAGCCAAAAGCCATGCAAACTATCATGGGAGTAGACTCTCCAACCCCTGTTAAACCTTCAGAAGATGGAAGCCCTGGTGACCATCATCATTGTGACTTCTTGAGAGATCCTGGGCCAGAACCATTCAACTAAGCTGTTTCCAGATTCCTGACAATAAAAGGTACATGAGATAATAATTTCTCATTGTTTTTAAGCCACTGTTTTTTTTAAGGTAGTTTGTTTTGCAGCAATATATAACTAATACATCCGTGTTGAGTACATTGCATTGACTGGACCATCCACTCCTAGACTCAGGATTTGTGAATGGTTACTGCAGAGACAGAGAGTCAGTGAGGAAAATTTTCATTCCATTTTCTATTTGCATCAAGAAGTGGCAGAGTGGCCAACATTCAGTAAGCCTGGATCAAAATTCAAAGTGCCCTTGTTGATCTGGGCGAGGAGTCAAGACAACCTCAAAGACAGTCAATGAGGGCAAGGACGGAGTAGTGGGACTGGGAAGGAAAAGTAAACCCTTCATCAGCACAATGAGAAATAATTGGCTATGTAAAACTGAAAGTCAGGCTCTCTGGGCACTTAAAATAGGTGTTCAATACATATGCATTGATTGATGTTGGTTGATTTATTTTGAATGCCAGACAGACTGTGAGTCATCAGTGTTGTAACATTGCTTGAATAACTGCGAGTTGTGCCTAGAAAAATAGTATTTCAGCAGTGAGGACCAGAAAGAACCATTCAGCCTCTCACTGCTTTGCTTTACTGGTCCAACCCACCACAGTCCCCTGATTACTGAGAGGGAAGAGATTCTCAGTTGGAATATGAGCAATGCTTCAGAGGAGAAATGAAGAGAGCCTTCAGTGGGAAAGCCTTTGGCAGTAGAGCCTGACCAGTTGCTCTCAGTATCAGTGAGGACCTGGATTGATTTTTCTATAGGTAGATTAGTGCTGTGATTTACAAAGATGCTAAGACAGACCCACAGTAGGTTGGTGGTGAGAGAGAACAGGTTGGGAGGGGGGTGATTGCAGGTTGGTAATGGTAGAGAAATTTCATAGAATAGTTAGACAGTGGAATGACTAGAAATACAGACTCTTAACACAAAACTTTTTGAGGAAAAATCACAATTCTGCTGCTCATTAGTCATGTGATCTTAGATAAATTCCTTAATATCTCTGTACGTGGTTACTGTGAAGTGGGGATAATAATAATATCTATTCATGTGATTGGGATGAGGATTAAATGAGTTATTATGCATAAAATCCTGCAAACAGTGCCTGATATGAAAACTCTATAACAGCTCCAGGTTTAGTTAATCTTAAATCTTCACAAAACTCTTGCAACAAAGTGGTTCTTATGCCCCTTTCTAAATGAGGACACTGCGTTTTCAAGAGATTAAGAAATTTTTTATAGGCAGCCAGCTAGAAGGTAGTAGTGCGTGATTTGGTTTTGACTCTGACCTCAAAGCGAGCACTTGTTAAGGTATTCCACGATGCCTGTTAGCCTCAAAGCCACTTTATCCCCTGTCTTCATTTTGTAGAATAAGTCAGTATGAGGTATCATGCCTGCGTTCTTACTCTCATTCAATTCCATACCAGTTCTAGCTAGAGCAGAGATTTACTTTTGTGGGGTTGTAGGGGAAGGAGGGCTGTTTACATTACATTACATTACCAAACCAAATTTGGCAGCCAAGCCAATCTACCGACACCAGTTGTGGTGAAGGAAAGTACAGCGTTTATTGCAGGGCCAAGCAGGGAGAACGGGTAACTTATGTTCAAAAGATCCAAACTCCCTAATGGCATTCAGGGAAGGGTTTTTAAAAACAACGTCAGGGGTGACGGTTGTAAGATGCCTGATCAGCTCACGGGTATTGTTTTCTGCTTGGCTGGTACCGAGGTAACAGGGTGGTGTTTGGGGGAGTTTACATTATCAGCATCTGGTTCCAACTGGTCTGGGGTCTACATATTTGTGGTCAGTGTGGAGTTAATTTCTTCATGGGGGTTCAGTATCTATAAAACTATTCAAGGATATAGATCAGGATTTTATCTACAGTCTTTGAGGAGGAACTAAAGGCCCTTGACTTTGTTTTATGACTATACTATTATTATTTTGTTTTGTTTCACTGTTTTCGTTTCTGTATTTGTTCGCTTTTCTGATTAAATTTGCTTTTTGGACCTCTGGGAGACCTAGAAAACTAAAGCTTTTTTACCACCAGGAAGTGGAGGACATCGGGAGTCTGTCCCTGGATAGATCCCAGAGGATCCTGTTTGGTTTTATTATTATTGTGAGGCGGCATCTTGTACCTGTGTCAGGTTCACAGAGGATGAGGCCAGGCCAGCAGGGCATCCATTTTGATACTGGTTTTCCTTAGCCATGTTGTCCAAAGAAGTTGAGAGTCTCGGCTCATTCCCACTATGGAGCTTAGAAGAAACGTCCTGTTATGGAGCTGTGGAGGCAGGCCTAAAATTGCCTCACAGAGTCTCTGCATTATGAGAAGGGCAAAAGGAAGGATGATTCATTCACTAAGAGCAGAATGAACATGGCGTGGAGAGCCAGCAGACCTTGGCTGCCCCGGCCAGTAGGCTAAAGCTTTGCTTGTATGGCCTACTATGGTCCAAGACTGAAAAGAATGGGCATGTTTAAGGGGATACCAAGTTGGGGATGGACAATTCACCAGGGACCAGACACTGCCCCTCCCTGTTAGGTTCTCACTGCAGGAGCATCTTCAATGCTTAGATGAAATTCTATCTGACGGACAGAGATGAAATCTTTGGCATCGGTGGAATCTAATATTTCTATTTTTGGTAAAAATTCAGCTTAGTTTTGGAAAAACAAATACAGTTGTACCACTTGCATACTTAAGTTCATAGACTCAAAGATTTGTAGTTGTATAACTGCTCTGCCAGCCTAGGGGACAGTCTTATTATAGTTCTCCCAACTCCATTCCTTCCTGAATTTTTCTCTTCGTAAAACATGTGTCCTCAACTTGAGCTTTTCAAGAAGATCTCAAACCCTTGCTTAAACTCTGTATCCCCAACTATATGGTGGGAATAATAATACATATTCAAGATCATTGTAAGGATTGGAGGTAATTTGCACAATGTGCCTCTCCTACAGGGTTGAGACACCACAGATGCCCAAATGATATTAATATCACTGCTACTCCTACTACAGAGTAGTACCCGAGTACTAATGGTAACAATAATAAAAATAATAATGACAACCAGACTGGCAGTAATGGCATGATCACTAGAAATTATCAGGCTGGAATATTCTGTTACATCGATATGTATGTTATCAATATTAAATTACTGAGGTTATCAAGATTAACCTATATACCTGGACACAATGTTAATATGAATGTCTGGGACATACAAAGTCTTCTCCACAATGCTAAGTCCTTTCCTTCATGCAAGAAGAACCCACCCTGATCTTCCCCAAAAGGGTGTACTTCTCTTGTACAGACAAGCATGCAGAGAACAGTTTTCTTTTTTTAAAGAGCGCATCTCCACACCTATCAAGAAAATGAAAGCTTTTCAAGAAAATTCCTGTGAAAAGTCTAAGATTCTTGAAAGAATAACTGTTGAGGAAAAAAGAAACAAAGTGTTTAACTTTTTCTTTTCCCCCTGAAAAGTTAAAAACAGTACTTCACAAAAGCTTCTGCAACCTCCAATTTTATTCAAGAGCTAAAGAAGCTAGCAATCCCCATGGCCCCAAGTTTTAATTTCCATTGCCTGGAATGCCTCTCACATCAGAATTAATCAGGTTTCATTTCCACTGTCCCATTTCCCCTTAGGAATCCTGCAATATAAACCTTGAAGGTAAACACAAATATTCATCTACTCACCTGTTTTGAAGAGCCAGACGTTCAGGGAAGTAAATCGTTGGTAGTGACGGGTATGCACTGATTTGGGCTCAATCCATCTTCTCTGTCTAAATGCACAAAATTCCCTTCAGCCTCTCCTCATGTGCACAAGAGCCAATTCTTTACTCCAAGACGTCAGGACAAATGAGTGGACTTTGATGATTTTTGCTGCCTCTAAGTAGATGGGATAAATCTTGATTTTGTGTCCTTTTTGAAGAGAGGGGAGAAAAATCAGATGCATGAAATAGTAGGTAGCATTATCTGGGTACCCAACTCTGCTACTTCCACAAACCTCCCTCCCTTGATATTCTAGAGTTATAGGAAAATTCCTTCTGAGATTATAAAGTGATTTTCTGCTAACAGGTTGAACATTTGTGGGCCTCCCTTCTTTGCTTCACTCTTTGTTGGTAGACGTTTCAGGGATCCTCAGAAGCAGAGTAAATATCAGCCCCAGCTCCAGAAAGTGATGGGTTTAATGAACTGGGTACTTATTTGTTTGGGGAAAGATGGCCCTGGTGTGGTGTATCCACAGTGGCCCAAATTTAGTCTACCCATGTGTTTTTATTTCCTGAACTTGCAGTTGTATACTCTAGGGATGACTTCCCACAGTGGCTTTTCCAGTAATAAAGGATTTACCCGTCTGCTTATTCCTTCTCTCTTTCTTGCTATTTCAATCCTTAGTAAACATTGGTGGCTGTTCCAGTTCAAAAAGTGGACAAAGGACAGCACTGTGCTCATTTTCAAATCCCTCTTTTAAGAGAGATTGTAGGGAATCAGAAAGGATGAAGTGTGGCTTTGGAACTTCCCTTCCCCATGGTAATTAGCATTCTCTTCAAATTCATTGGTCTCTGGGGGATTTGTTCTGTGTTTGGGTCGACTCCAAACTATATGCAGGTGTATTACAGGCAGAGAAGCTAAAGAGAGTGTGGGATGTGCCTTCAGAGCATAATATGTAGCTTAACTGACTGACTTACAGCATGTTTACTTCTTCCTAAAGGATTCCATAAGCTTTGGATGTCAAAAGTTGCTTTACTTCAAACTTGATTATCAGGGGAGTACATTCCTTGAAATCATTCTTTTTTAGTTCATTTTGGATGTACAGATAACAATGTAGGAATGATAGTTTAGCTTGTCTTTTCATTCTTGGGCTTCGACAAATTCAGGGAGGAAAGCGTCCCGTTTGGTTCATTGCTGGAGTCCAGTGTAAGGAAGCACTTAGATTAGTGACAGAAATCACTGATGACTTTGGTAGCATCAGATGACAGGGCTCCAAAAATGCACTGATGTTGCCAGTTTTTCAGATGTTGCTCCTCCTGTCTGCTAAGTCTGCAAAAATTCTAGAGATGGTAATCTGGCCCAGCAAGCAGAGACATTTGTGGAACAAACTGACATATGTTGGAACCAACCAACACATCTTGAGTGTGTCTACCTAAAATGAAACTACTAGAGAAAATGTCCTGATCCTAAAATATCCTCAACCAGGAAGCTCTGTCTTCTATGTCTTTTTACAAAGCTTGTACTATCCTCCCAGAATTCCCCTTCAACTGTGGCTTTGAAATTGCCAGTGAACTTGCTTGCCTCTAACTAGATGGTAAACTCCTTGAGGGTGAAGAGTCAGTTTTGTCCACAGGACATAGCAGTCCAATGTCCCAGTGGGAGTGAGCATTTTAAAAGTCATTGTCGAATTAATGAGTCAGCCTACTTGTGTTAAAATCTGACTCTTAAGTTCTGCTGCCATTTTCTGGATCATTAAAATTATCAACAGTGGTAGCATCCAGTGATTTATGATGGGTCTGACACTGCGTTGAGAACTTTGTTTCTCATCTCTTTAAATCTGCACAACTCTATGATGTTTGAACTAAAAATGGTCAAACTAATGAGGCTTTGGAATCAGAGAAAGCTGACTTCAAACTTGTGCTTTGCCCCTTGTTAGCTCTTTGAGTTTAGTCAATCTATGTGAAGATTCAATCATCATTTGCAAACACGGGTTAATAATAACTTTCTCAAAGAATGCTGTGAATAACATTAATCTTTCCCTAGCAAGTATTTTGGACCTTTGAGTTGTTAAATCTATGCTGAAGATCATTTTATTCTTTGAGTCGATGAATACTAGAAATAATTTATCAGTTTGGAAAAGGGAAGGAAAACAATGTTTTTGGTCCATTAGTCTCTTATTCTTATGTTTTTCCAAACATCCATCCATTCCTTCTAATATTGGTATAATTTAGACTTTCATTAGATCTATTATTTGCAGATTTTCATTAAGTCTACTATGTACAGCCTCAGTTTCATCGTAAGTAATAATTTCCTGTAACCAAAACTCTTCTGATTGTTCCTGGTTCCCCAATCTACCCAGGATCTTTTGCCAGTGTTTTGATACTTCCTTGTTTCTCATTATACTGTGAAAGAATTTGTTTGTGTAAAAAATTGTTATAAGTGATCCTAACATTGTTACAAGAGACCCTGACATTATGTATACCTAACACTGACAGTCCT
Organism: Camelus bactrianus; assembly: GCF_048773025.1. NCBI lineage: Eukaryota > Metazoa > Chordata > Mammalia > Artiodactyla > Camelidae > Camelus > Camelus bactrianus. The sequence goes on from NC_133552.1 coordinate 22,225,713, forward strand.
ACTCAGAACAAGAAAAAATGTACTGTGGTAGCAAAGGTAATAGACAGAGGAATGCTCGACCAGTCAAAGGAGATGCCAACCATAAAAAAATTGGTAGCTGTGATGTGACCAATGCATTTGTACAGACACAGCTGGTCCATTCATATATTTGTGTCCCAGCTGAGGGTCATCCTGGTTGCCAGTCATCTCTTTGCCTTCCTTCTGGCTTAATATAAATGGGCAGAATATATTAACAACTGTGATAAGCCTTGCTCAGGTACTTTTCCTAGTGGGACTTGCTAATTAACTTTATGTAACAGTTCAAGTTTTGTTTGCTAGAAATCAGTATTTCAACAGAAGCCAGAAAAGACCAGTGTGTAAAATGCATTCATCATATACTGCAACTGATTCACTAAAACTACCGAGTTCTTGCCTTTAAAAGTGTTTTGTTGATGCTCCCTATGTGGATTAAATGTAATGAACAACTGAAGAATAAATCAATATTTTGGCCCAGACAGTTGGGCCCACAGCTCCTTATGGATGGATTTTAATTATCCATGAGCTTTGAGGAAGGTAGATGCTTTGGATGCTCAGAAATGACTCACTATGGCATCAAGAAGGGTGAACATCTGGGAGTCTAGTCTGCTTGCAAGTTAACAAGTTAGCATATTAATTTCATATCAGTTGCCGGCAGAAAACATGAGATGCCTGTGTCAGAGACAAAGGATTTTACTACTCATAGTGCAATGGGCTGCATAAGTTCCATGTCCCCACTGGTTCCTCATCTTCCCCAATTTCCACAGGGCAACACAGCTGGGTATAGATGAATGAATACTATGCAGGCAGTGTGTTTTTAATCTCACAGAGGAACCCTAAGCTTAGGAAACCCCGATCTTTTATAGAGAGCCATAAGCAAATCTGTTTAATCTTGGCTCCCCGACCCCACAAAGGAGACAGTATCTTTATTAAACAAGGCAGCAAGCAAATCCACCTTCTTCTCTGGAGGAAGACAGTTCTCAATTTCCTATAGATGTCCTTTATAAAAAATATTCTTGAATAGCTAGTCCAGTACAGACCTTATCAGTGCATCTACTTCAAAGATTCACAGAAAGGCAAGAGACACTTGGGGGAATTCTCTCCCAGCATGTGAAATCTCAAGAAGTCTTATGGCTACAAACTAACACTTAAAAGAGGATTTGAATTTTCCCTATTCAGTCCATCCTCTTGGTATCTTTTCTCTCTTTCTAGCTAATGTCCCAATGAAAAGAAAAATGTGTATGTTTTTCTAGAAAGAAAATAGTGCCAAGGGTAATTCTGATGGAAACAATCTCTGAGATGCCAATTAACATTGCATGGCTAAGGCTAGTCAATTCGTTGTATCTCCTTCTAAGTTTGTGCATTTGAACTTTAAAGGTCTTGTTTTCATGGTCCATAGTACAGGAAGAATGACAAAACCAGCTAAATCCTCTATGAACAACAGAGAAGCAAAAGCAAAAGCTCTATGCTGAACCAATTTGATCTCCTTATTCTTGTTTTCCAAACCCTGCTTCTGTGTAGCTCTTACAGAAATCTGTAAAAGAAAGACAAATAAGACTGAGAGTAGGTACAAAACTGAAATGACACCAGTGGGTTAAAAGAGAACTGAATTGTATCAATGCAAAATGTATTTAGAAAGAACTTCAAAGAATCAACTAGAGGAAAGGTCAGGATATGATATTTCTAAGAAGCCAGAAGTGAGCCACTGATGTGTCTTAATTACATTTCTATTTGTGAAGCATTTCTCACTACTTCTTAATTATTTGTTTTTCACTTAGAAACTTGGCTTTTTTATTTCAGCAAACTTTATATCATCCTGCTGTTTCAAATGAGAAATGTATTCATTTTAAACACAAGCTTTGGCACAATAGCTTATATTTTAAATTAGAAATATATTCATTTTAAATGCAGGCTTTGGCACAAGAGCTCATTATATTTGAATCATGTCAAATGTTGACCTGAAATAGAAGAAAAAATCTTGAGGTGACCAGTTAAATTTAAGTAACTGTTTTTTACTATGGGATTTGATAATTCTTTACAAAAGCAAATAAAATTCTATCTGTTTAGCTAGAAACCTTTAGCATCTACTTTGAAATACATTAAAAGGAAGAGTTGTAATGTCAACTTCGGGAGTTATTTTGAAAAATTTGCACAGATTGATATTTTCACTTTCAAAATATATTAAGGTGTAGAGAAAATATAGTTAGTAAGGACCCTATATGATGTTCTAGAATGAAAAGTGAGTCCAACTGTAATGCATTGGCAATTCCAATGTTAAGTCCCAGGGAATTTTTAACCTAGGTATTGTAATGGGGAAGAACGAATCTGACTCCATATTAGATGTGTTCCTTTAGCTCTAACCCTGTGCTGTTTCCTGTGCTTAGTCACCCTGGTTCTGCACCCTTTTATAAAAGAATGTTGCTTATAACCTGAAGTACACAGGATAGCTTATTCTCAAGGCTCTGACCTTTAAGGGTATAACATTTTTCCATCTATATGGAGATAAAAAGTTGCAGAACAGAGGATAACATTTGTCTTGTGGGAGGTTTACAGGAACATTGTGACCTGACCTAGGGACAGCTGCAGGAACAAAGGATTCCGACACTGAGAAGTTTGCAACAACCAACCACACCCCTTCCCTTTTTAGTACAAAAGGAGCCTGAATTCTGACGCAGGGAAGATGGTTCTCCAGGACATCAGTCCGCCATCTTCTTGGGCTGCTGGCATTTCAAATACAGTTGTTATTCCTTGCCCCAACACTTCGTCTTCCGATGTATTGGCCTGTCATGTGGCAAGCAGAACAAGTCTGGACTCGGTAATGGTATGAGTAAACAATCTTTAATTATTAACCAATTTATCAATCCAATGTGAACTTTTACACTACAACTTGCCTTCATGTAGATGTTATATACAACATTATGTTTTCATGTATATGGAGGAGAACAGGCATTGACAGTCTCATCCACTTTTAAATGTAATGCTAACGAGAGTTAAATATATGTATATATATAACTTCTGATTTTGTTGCTTTCCCAACTCCTACTTTTAGCCTCATATGATTTTAGAGCAAGAGAAAAAAGCAAGAATCCTTTTATTCTTTACTTTTTTATCTTCCAGTTATATGACATGCAGATAGCATGTTGACAATTAAAGACACTTATGTCCTTTAATTTAGGATTTATGTTTCCTTTTTCAAAGTGCTGCTGACTGACAATCAAAGTACCATACATTGAATAAAGTGCTTGGGTTTGTGTTAAAGCATGTTTATAGAACATCTAAATGATTTTCAAATTGTGTTTTCAGGGACCAGAACAGAATTGCTTCAAAAATGAGAGCAGTTTCAGAAATTAATGGGTTAAACTTGCTGGGCTACTAAAGGAAGTATTTAAGGTATAAACAGTAATTATTCATTGCAAATTATACACATAAAAACTATAACTTCAAAGGACAAAGAGCTTAGGTAAATGCAGGCAGGCAGGTAACAAAATGGTTCCTTTCTGATTATGAGAAAGGACAGTCAAAGAGGTTATAATGGTATCCTCAGGGCAAGTAGGACATTAATAAATCTCTGCTCTTGCTATGGTTTAAAAGTAATGTCGATACAGATTTCCCAAAACACAACTAGGCAAAGATTCATGGAAGTCCATTAAACTCTCCTTGAATTAAAAATATTCATGGATAAGATTCTCTAGTTGGAGAGGAAAGACTTCAGGGATCTTGGCCTCTTGTGAAATAGACTAGGGCTCTCAAGGTAAGATCTGAGCAGCCTAGGAAGATTCCAGCTTGGAAAAGGATTCCAGGGTTTCTCAAATGTTAATGTGAATTTGCAACAACTGGGGATATTTTTGTAACACAGATCCTCATTCCGTTGCTCTAGGGTCAGGCCAAAGATGCTCTATTTCTGATAAGCTCCAAGGAGATGTCAAGGAGTAACTTTGCGTAAATAGAGATTAGACAATGGCTTAAAATAAGTCAAGTTAAACAGTTGTTATTCTGGCATTTTATTATATGTTTATATACTTTATACAATTATAAATTTAAGGTTTTATGTATACATTCTATAGTGTACCATATCTTATCATTATATACATACAGGTGTATGTTTTTTTCAGTACAAATCCTTTAGCGTATATCATTTTATGTAGATATGTGTCCCAGTCTATCTTTTCATTTTCTTAATAATGATCTAAATTTTTTTAAATTTTGATGACATTCAATTTATCATTTATATAATTTTATGGTTTGTGCTTTTGGTCTCTTATCTAACTAATCTCTTTAATTTCTTTATTTTTTCTCTTTTTTGTTGTTATCTCCCAAAGTCCCCATCTCTAAAGAGCATCATATTGGGAGTTAGGGCTTCAACATATAAATATTGGAGGGAAATAAACATTTAGTCTATAACAAAGAGTGATCAAAATGAGAAAAAAATATGAAATTACAATAATTGTTACAGAGACTTTATTATAATTAAATCTACTACGAATGATAATCTGGATCCTAGAATTTTACGTATGGTTCCTTTTGCTAGCCACAGTATTATGACAGCATCTCTTCCCTTCATAATAATTTTGTTCTTGTATATCAAAATATTTTACACCCAAGGTGGGCAAATTCGGACTGTAAGCTTTTTGAGGATAACAACCATGCCACATTAATTTTTTTTATTGAAGTATAATTGGCTTACAATATTATAGTAGTTTCAGGTGTACAATACAGTAATTTGATATTTTTATGCATTATAAAATGATCACCAATGTAAGTTGAGTTACCATCTGTCACCACAAAGTTGTTACAATATAATTTGACTATATTCCCTATGCTGTACTTTACATTGCTATGACTTACATACTTTATATCCAGGAAGTTTGTAACTTTCAATCTTCCTTACCTATTTCACTCATTTCCTACTCCCTCTCCTCTGGCAACTGCCAGTTTCTTATGTACCTATGAGTCTGTTTCTGTTTTATTTGTTCATTTGTTTTGTTTTTTAGATTCCATGTAAGTGAAATCGCACAGTATTTATCTTTCTTTGTCTGACTTGTTTCACTAAGCATAATACTCTCTAGGTCTATCCATATTGCCATATCCAAAATAGCAAGATTTTGTTCTTTTTTATGGCTAATTCCATTGTATATACATACGACAATTTCTTCATTCATCCATCAATGAACACTGTTTTTCTTAATGGCTGTACCAGTTTACATTCCCACCAGCAGTGCATGAATGTTCCCTTCTCTCCACATCTTTGCCAACACCTGTTTTGTACTGTCTTATTGTTGATAGTCATTCTGACAGGTGCTGGATTATATCTCATTGTGGTATTAATTTGCATTTTCCTGATGATTAATAATGTTGAGCATTTTACCATGTGTTTGTTGGCCATCCATACATCACTCTGAAAAAAAAAATCTATTCACCCATTTTTCAAAAGGGTGATTTGTTTTTTGGATGTTGAGTTGTATGAGTTCTTCATATATTTTAGGTATTAACCTCTTGTCAGTTGTCTCATTTACAAATATCTCCTTCTACTTAGTAGGCTGCCTTTTCATTTGTTGATAGTTTATTTTGCAATGCAAAAGCTTTTTCACTTCGATGTAGTTCCATTTGTTTTGTTTGCTTTTGTTTTCCTTGCCTGAGGAGATATATCCCTAAATGATATTGCTCAGACTGATGTCAGAGTGTACTATCTATATTTTCTTCAAGAATTTTGGTGGTTTCAGGTCTCACATTTAGGTCGTTAATCCATTTTGAGTTTGTTTTTGTGTATGATGTGAGAAAGTAGTCCAGTTTGATTCTTTTGCATTTGGCCTTCCAGTTTTCCCAAAACCATTTACCAAGAGGCTGACTTTTCCCCATTGTATATTCTTGCCTCTGTTGTCATATATTAAGTGACCATGTAAGTGTGGGTTTATTTCTGTCTTTATACCAGTACACAGTTTGACATCAGTTTGATTATTGTAGCTTTGTAGTATAGTCTGAAACCAGGAAGCATGGTACCTCCAGCTTTCTTCTGTGTCTGTGCTGTATCTTAGAGCTTTACCCTGGAGAATGTTCCATGTACACTTGAAAATAACGTGTATTCTGTTGTCTTGGGATGGAATGTCCTGTATATATCTAATAATTCCTTTGGTTTAAAGTGTTACATAATTCCAGTGTGTCCTTTTGAATTTCTTTCTGGATGATCTGTCTGTTGCTGTAAGTGGGGTGTTAAAGTCTAGTTACTGCATTACTTTCAGTTTCTCTCTTTATGTTTGTTAATATTGCTTTGTGTATTCAGGTACTCATATGTTGGGTTCATATATATTTACAATTGTTATATCTTCTTGGATTGATCCCTTGATCATTATGTGATGTCCTTCTTTGCCTCTTCTTGCAGTCTTTGTTTTAAAGTCTGTTATAAGTACTGCTATCAGCTTTTTCTTGTTTTTATTTATGAAGGGTGTTTGCTATTCATTTTCTTCCAAATTTCAAGGCCAAATGCATTCTCCGTCAAAAGAAAGAAAGAAAGAATTATTGTTTTATGGAAAGTTATTGTGATATAATAATGAATTCTTATAACCCCGTGAGATAGATTTGAACTCACCATTCCCCATAACATAATCAGAAAGCTAAATGTGTGAAAGTTGTTTATCTTTACAAGTCAACACGTGCCAGATTATTCTACACAGAATATGTTAAATTCATTTGCAGAAGAACTCTCAGATTCAGAATAAACAGAGTTTCAAAATGCATTAGGGTTGACACAGCGGAGAATTTGGTACTCTGTAGAGATGAACAGTATTGAAATGCTTGTTAACTGCCTCTTCACTTAGAAAGCACAACTGCATGTGCTATTTGGATGCTTTTTAGCATAGTAAATCTACTTCTATGGTTCAAACGTAATGTAACAAGAAAGACGACATGCTCTACTCTCAATTTAAGAAAACATGTGGGTGTGAGGCTGGATTTTGATGATCCATTCAACCTGGAATTCAGCCTAGATATGATTCACTAAAACTTAGATTGAAAAGAAACAAAACAAACCTCATCCTTCACAGACTTGTGTTAAGTTTTGCTTTAGAAACAGATGGCAAAGTGGAAAAGCTGGTTGGAAATTGATTGAATTTGAAAAATCAAGTAATTCAACCAGTCCAATAGATTGTTTTGGCGTTTCAGGACTACCCTTCCCAATATATCCTCAAGAATGTTTTATCCTATATGATTAGGAGCAATAGATGATGATGATTATTATTTCTTCATCCTTTGCCTTGAGAAAACTTTATATCTTATTCTAAAATTCTCCTCTCAAAAGTATTTCCAGAAACAAAGCATACATTTTAACCATCTCTTAATTTCATGCTATGGATTCCACTTGAAAAATTTTCTCCTTAATGTGCATGCCTTACAACATTTGTGGACAGTTATCATGTCTGTCAATCTTGATCACTGCTTAGCCAAACTTCTCTGAGAGGGATTTATAAATGACACCTATTTGTGTAATTTTTGTCTTTACTGAATTCTTTCTTTCACTTCTAGATTTTATATTCTGTAACTGTCTATCTCATTTCATACCCAGTTTTCTGGGCATCTTCCAATTCAATTTGAGAGAAACTTATGAATTTTAGGCTAAGAGAGACTCAGAATAAAGCCAAGAGATATAATTTGGTAAAGATCAAACAAATTTTAAAAATAAAATAAAAAAATTTATGTTGATGCTAACTCAAAACTAGGGAGTATCTGGGCTCATGAGTGGCCAGAATGACATATTAAAACCAATTCATTTTTTGTGCCTACCACTGCTAGACCACTCTACACAATCCTCATGTTGATTTTGATAACAGAATTTTCATGTATCTATTTATCTACAAATTAGTTTAAAAAATCACATTTGACTGGGAAGGAAAGGAGAAGGAAGAATGGAAGTTGTCTACCAAGAGGCTAACAGTGGTGTGTGCCCAGTCTTTGTATGCTGTTGATTCGTTGAGATGTATCACAGTATATTTTGCCCAGGTCATATCATGTAAGATTATATTGTCAACTAAATGAACACTCACAAAATGAGTAGACTGCTTGAGGAGAGTGACTACATGGAAATCACAGACTGAAAAACACACTAATAATACAAAGAGTGAATGAGAAAATGGTGGAGCCAACTCTCCCATTCCTAATGTGAGTTCTTCCTAGGACACATGTGAAGTAAAGCAATTATGATCTGCTCATAGAGTATATAGAATGCCCCGAGAAATTAACTGATGATGCTAGAGTGCCTAAGATCCAGAACCCGAGGACAAAATTCTATGTTTTCAACTATAGTCAACATTTTGTGATGCCCAGTCCAGTACCCTGTCTTCATTAAGCTTAAGGACATGTGTTTACAAACCCCTATTGAGGTTTTCTATTTATTATCAGAATTTAAAATGCCACTTGGTTTTCATGATATAAAAATGACTGAAACCAGACATGGAGAACAATAAGATACAAACTAAAATACATCCTTTGGCAGTAATTACTGGCACAGAGAAAATACTGTTTAATATTTGAAGAAACAAGTATTAGAAGAAATTCACCATGTAAGAAGTTTGCTATGCATTTGGATGAAAGAACAGATGTCTCTAACAGGCCCGAGTTTATGGTATTTGCAAGATTCTGTTTTAATAATGAAATATAAAAGTAATAATTTTTGTGAGCCACTTGACTAAAGAAAAGATGTACGGGGCATATGACTTTAATTAAACATTTTATAGACAAATTATGTGGATATAAACTCTTATACAATGGCAGCTTGGCTGAAATTTATAAGAATGATTATGGGGCAAGGATACAGCGTTAGCATCACACTTTATAAAATATCATCGTTCCAGGATAATTCATAGAAAAGCAGAGGAGTGGAAGCCAGAAGTATGCAAAGTGATACACTGTGTTGCTGAGGAGTTGAAGCCAGAGGTATGCAAAGTGATACACTGTGTTGCTGAGCTTATAAATATAACAACAACGTTAGTTGGTGTTAATACAGCTCTTTGTGCCAGACTCTTTTCTTACCGACTTACACATGTTCACTCACTTAGTCACCAAAACTCTGTGGAAGGTGATACAATTATTGGGTCATTTTTTCAGATGAGGAAACTAAGGCACAGAGAAGTAAGTAAGCCTTCTGAAAACCACACACTGGAACGTGGTTAAGCCAGGTTAATCTGTTCAGTCTGGCTTTAGCTCCAGTTACTAAACCCTACTGCTTCTCTGAATATGCACCTTGGTGAAGTATCTTTTTTCAGCTGTAACAATCATTGATTTTTTTTAAAGTAAATAGAATTTAGAAGTAGCAGACTTTCAAATCATAGCATATTTAATGGCATTTCTCACAAAAATATTACTGAAAAGAATTTTTTAGTGAAGGAGCTTCTTAATCATTAATAAGTATAACTGAAAATTCAATACTTGCTACTTCATCCTCAGAATAGCCTTTAAATTTTACATTTTTATGTATATTTCATCACATGCATAGCATATTTGTAACTGTATGTACTGTGTGTGTTCATGAGTGTGTGTATACACTTTTTGGGTGATTGGTGAGCTAAAGAAAGTATTGATACTAAATAAGAAAAGCAATTGGAAAAAGCATGAGAGACATTGGGAAGATATGCGAAAGGCTTAGTATTGTGAGTAACCATGGGGAATTGGTGGAAATGTGGGAGGGAGATTGTGGATGTAACATAGAGAGCAAGAAAAGTGATGGGCAATGGTATGAGAGGAGGCTGGGAAGGATGTTGTGGGAAATGGATGGGAGAAGGGTCTGTTCTGAGCCTGGGGCAGAAGAACATCAATGGACATGATGGCTCTTGGACTAAGTAAGTGGCATAGAAATGGAGAAAAGGTATATGAAGATCTGTCTGGCTGTCATCCATCCATCCACCCAACTATCTATCCATCTACCAAAGAGGAAATGATTGTTATGGTGATAAAAGGCAAAGCCATGGAAGGTAAATAAGGTAGGTTTCAGCCTTTTAACCAAATAGGCTTTTAATTGTCTAGTAAATTAAAAACTAAAAATAAAAGTGGACATGTAAATGGCATTTTACTATTATAATTTAAAAATTTTCCTTATGCTTTCTGATACTTAATCAAGAGTAACTTGAAATGCTTTAGCAACTGTATGAAGTTCTTAATAACCATAAACAAACACTTCAAAGGACTCATGATTTTATTTTTTTATAAGATGAGGAATTCTTTTGTATCCTAAGTAAATCTTCCCTCTAATTTATGGGTTAGCAAGAGCTGTTAAGTGTTCTTTTTAATCGTATCAAAGTCTGTCCCATCCAGAGACGCATCTCAAGAGACAGATGTAGCACAACACAATCTTCACAATTCCTTTTCTGCAAACATATCTATCTATCTATCTGTCTATCTACTCTTCTTCTTTGGACTTCTGAGATTTCGGTCTTAATTACTACCTCCACATCGGTGCACAAATGTGAAGGAAGAAGCTCTCTTCTCTTTTAAGTGGGGAGAGAGGGCAGTGTGGCTGTGAGGTTGCCAGTCAAAGGACCCCATGGAATGCTAAGTTCCACTGCCTGTCATGGAATGCCGATGGGTGGATCTGAAGCTCCAGAACCTTGAGTTTGGCAGTGGGGTTGGGGAAGTATTCCTGATGGTTGTGACATTTTGTCTCTCATTGATGTTCCACTGCAAACATTATGGAAGACTGTGAAAGCTTTGCTCATAAAATACCAACATGACTCTGAATCTCTGAAGAGACATTGAGACTGAGTCAACAGAAAGTTTCTGTAAAAAACAATGTTTTTAAATATGTAAATAAACAAGTAATCCAGGAAATCTTAGGGAGAAAGAGTTTTATGAGCTTCACAATATTGGAAGAAAGTAAAATGAGACCCTGCAAGTAGCAGCTATTTAATTAACTTGAAGTTGAAAATGAGAGGGATTCTGAGAATTTTGCGAGCATTGTGTACTTGAACTGAAAAACTTTTCTTCATCTCCTTCCTATATTCAATATGAACTTAAAAAAACAACTTTCGAAGGTTGCTTTGGAAATAGAGGGTACATTGACATATTCTCGGGAAACAGAGGGTGCAGGACGCAGTAGTTCAAATCTGTCAGATTCCTTTGACTTGATGTGTTAACACAAAAGACATTAGAATTAATAGCTGCTTCTCCATAGCTGACAGATCTGGGTGTTAAGAGCCCTTGAACAGCCTCTGTCCCTCTAATGGGACAATATGGGACTAAAGCATGAAGACTGAAAAGACTCGAGGGTCATTATTATATCCTATGAATCTTTCAATATAATAGCAGATAGCTAATTAGGACAAGAATTTTTCAGTTAGGTATTGGAAATTTTAAAGCGCCCATTGTTCTTTTTACTTTTTTTTTTTTTTTTTTTTTTTTTACTTCATGTCTAGAGATTTTCATGTTAAACTTATATTAAGGGCACAGCAAGGTGAAAATGAAGAGTTATTATCCTGAAACAAAATTTTGGTTCATCCCCCAATTGTGACTTATCTACATTTTGAGTTTCAATTTTTTTTTCTCCCACTTAAACCTCTCATTAGTGATTCATGAATGAAGTCCTGTCTTGGTGTAATACACTTTTTTTTTTTCCTATCTGAGTTATATGATTAGATACCCAAGGTCAAGAAGAAGGCATCCATTTGGGCAAGAAAAAGTAGAAGTAATTTCAGCCATTAAAAATTCATTGTAATTATTCTTTGCTCTTGGCACCCAAACATCATCAAACTAGAAAGAAGCATTCACTGTGCTTGAATCTCCATAGAATTTTAGGGTGGACAGCACACATTAGAGATGACAAATAGATGAAAATGTGTTACCCACGCCCACTCTCCTCTCCCAGGGAAATGGCAGTCATTGTTAATAAGACCTCAACTTTCTTCCCTGCTGAGCTTCAGAATCCTCAACACAGACACAACCAATAACTGAGACTTGGCATGGAAGTTAACACATCTGCCATTGTTTATTTCCAAAGGGAAGATTCTAGTTCTAAACTTGTGTAAGGAAGAGAAAAGGTTATCAATATAGAGAAACATTCATGGGAGACACTTGTGACACAGCAAGCTCAGGGCTAGCATGTGTGCTCGGACTATTATTTCTGCCAACCTAGTTATTCCACCTATCTGACCACTTTTCTCTTTTCATGTCCTGTCAAATCTCTACTGAAGAAGAGAAAAGGTTAATGAGGAAACCTGATTTGGAGCCATATGGAAAGGTCTTTTGAGGGAGGAGATTCCAACTGGGGGGTCACCAGTGTTTGGATTACATGAATTACTTTATATTTTCTAGAAATGTTATTTATTGATTTAAATCATCATTACCGTTTTTCTCCAAAACTTCCCATGTAATATTAAAACATGACTTAATTAGAAAAAAAAATCTGTTAAAAAAGTAAAAATAAAATAATTGCCAAATTATGTTAACAATTACTAAGATGATTTGTTTAAAAAAAAAATGAGAACAGAAGTAGTTTGGAAGCATCAGCTTATAAAGTCACCATCAAGGACTATAAAATGGTGAATTTCTAAGTGCTAGGGTTAGAGCCTACCCAAGATCATGGGTAAAATCATAATTTGAGGAAATTTCTTTCAAAATCAGAAATAAAGCCAGTCAAAGACTCATAAATAATTGTGATAAGAGCCAGTGTGGATTCTCTGGAAAACCCTGGTATGTGGGCCTCCGGTAGGTTTTCACAACCAAAACTCCATGATCAAAGCAAAGCCAGGAAGTTTCCTCTTTTTCATTGTTTTTGTTATGACACAGATTTTAAGTTCCCCCTTGACTATGTCTCCTTTCCTTCAGAATATCTTTAACGGAGCACTAAGGGTTGAACCCAGGGCCTTGTGCATGCTAAGCACATGCTTTACCACTGAACTATACCCACCCACACCCCCAGAATATCTTTGATTATGACTTTAGCTCAGTGTTGCTTGTACACAAATATTTTGTACAAATGTTTCCACTGAAGACACAGAATATAATTTCTGCTGGACACCAAAACATCCTATGGATGAGCCAGAATTGAGTAAAATTTTTAAATGATATGTTAGTTATCTATTCCTGCATAACAATTTACCCCCAAATTTAGTGGCTTAAGATGACAAACATTATGTCAAAGTTTCTGTGGGTCAAGAATCTAAGTGTATCTTACCTGGGTTCCTGTGGTTCAAGTATTGGCTGGATGGAGTCGCCTTAAGGCTCAACTGGGGAAATATCTGCTTCCATGTTCACCCAGTGGTTATTGATAAGCTTTAGGTCATCATTGAGTGTTGGCCAGTTCCTTGCTATATGAGCCTCTTCATAAGGCATTTAAAACATGGCAGCTGGCTTCCTTCAGAGTATGGCAGCAAGATAGTGAGAGAAGTCAGATAAGACAGAAGCCACAGACTTCTTAAAATCTAATTGCAGAGACTTCTCCTATCACTTGTGCTGTATTCTGTGTATTAGAAGGGAGCCACTAGGGCCAGTCCACTCTCAAAGGGAAAGGACACAGGGTATGAAAGAATTGGTCTGATCCATCTTAGAAGTTGTCTACCACAGATGACATGTGATACATTTTAAGTCAGCAATTTATTTTGACTTTTTATTCTCATAGATTATTTTTTCAACATCATCAGAAAATTGCTGGTCCTCTAATTAATCTTTTTATTAAAGCTGATGAAGCCTTTGGGAAGCAGGTTATGTAATTCAGTGGTGAATTATGGAGATAAAAGACATCTTTGCCAAGTACAATTAGAAGGGAAAAAATCCATAATTTTACTTAATGTTAAAGGGAATATGTTATTAGTAGAAAAAATTAAGCTTATCAATTCTGTAAGTTTTATTAAAAATGAAATATATAAGCTTTTAGGATTTTGGTATTTTAAAACATATTCACTAGAGTACTATAAACTTTTATATGTCATCTAACTTCATCTTATAACCTCTTTTAGTTTTCTCTTTTCCTGTTTATTCAATCTCCAGATAAAAAAGACATTTCCTGCCTTTTCCTTTCTTAATGTCTCAATTAGAATAAAATTGCTCAAAGATAAATATTCTTTGTACTTCTGCATAAGAAGCTGAGTATCCATGGTAATTCTGAAAGAATAGACAATGATGAAAAACTGTTTGACAGTCAAAAATCCTATATTTTGAAGATGGGTTTTCCTTCAAAAGAGAAATCAGTATAATACAATAAGACAAAAATGTTCACACTACATTACAAACAAAACCTGCTCTGTCAGCCATTTTATAGTATGATGTCCAAAAAATACCTGCCATGTTCTTCAGACATCTTTGCTGTATTTCTGGTAATGGAAATCTTCAGAATTCCCAAAATTTCAAGACTTTTAAAATATTACATATGTTGTTTTGTATTATATTTAACATGCTTCATTCTATAACTCTAAGCAACTTCCTCCCAAGATGTATTTGATGAGTTAATTCTCTGTTGTTTCAATAAGTCCACCTTAATGGTCAGATATATTTAAGCTTTTATTGTATTTTGTATTTTATATATCATATTTTACTGGGCTGTTATTATTATTTGCATTTAGAAGTAAGAAATTCCTAGTATTTTTCTACTTATTAGTCAGCTTATATTTTCTTTAATATTTCCTCATCATTTTTCAAGTTAATAGAGGCTGTATGCAGAAATGAATTCCTTGAGACCACTGCGATTGTATTATTTTGTTATATTATGTTAGTATTTATGTTAAAATTTACTCCTTTTATGTTTCCAGTCCTACTTTTTAACTCTCTAGTATTCATTGCTAATGATTTTTCTGTCCTCTTCAATTTCCTAGTTATTAATTTGAAACTATTTTCTATTAGAAGACAGTAAGGGCTTGAGTCCATTTAAATCTAGATATATCTTTCACATATAAATTGAATTTAATCTTAAAAACAAAATCTAATTATCATTCCTATCTATCTAGTGTTCTGGGTTTTGGAAAATATCTTCATGAGATCACCATCAATCTGGAAATTGAGTTGCTAAATTTGGTATTTAATTTTGATATAAAACAGAATTAACCCAAAGACTATTTGAAAGCCTAAAGAAAAGTTAAACCCATTCTTCAAGATTTTTATCAATATTTAATTTGGGACCAAGCAGTAGTCTCAACAAGATGGAGCGAGGGAAGGAGGAATCTCCTGTTTTACTAATTTAAAAAAAGTCCATGATCTGTAATACTTTTATAAAACAGGATAAAAACATCACTGAAAATATAGTATGCTTTTATATAAGCAAACTTGGTCATGAAACTTGAATTCAGTGGTTTCTAGGGTCTAAAATCACCATGGCTTGTATTCTCATATCTATAATAAGCTCTTGTTTACATAAAATGTGACTGAATAAACTGAAGGACAGGAGCACACCTATGCTCATGCAGTGTAAGTTACTGCTGCTCAGGATTCAAAAGGTTGTGTGGTCATTGAGTAATCTCTGCCAGGCCCAGGGAGAATGAAGGGATCATCACCAGCTGGGTACTGAGACATAGGGAGGTCACACACACGTAGAGTTCTTCTGCACACTGTCAGCAGCCCTGCTAACCAAGACGAGAATCCCAAGACCAGAGGAAAGCCACAAATGTCTCAGAACTACTTTTGTGTGCTTTTATGCAACTTCATAAATTTCCAAATGTGTTGTGCTTGAACCAAACAGAATATATTTCTCATTTACAATTGCTGTTCTGTGAGATGGTGGCCAGTTTTCCGTGCAGTAAAATGGTACATCATGATTTGCAGGCAGTTCTCTTTGTGAACATAGTGCATTGGGACAAGCATAAATGATGTCATTAAAGATTCATTCTGCAACCCTCACTAGAGTTTTATCTAGCTACACGGTATTACTTTTAATATAGATTTAGAATATATTGTTTTTCTTTCCTTTCATTTTCCAGCTTAAATGCTTGTGGTTTGTTTGGTTTAGCACCTGTTTCTGTGTTAACCTTTCAAGATGGAACACTTCCCATTCAGATTTCTTCTCAACTATTTCTCCAGACTCTCATTAAAAATACTAATTGTTAGAGAAATGCAAATCAAAACTACAATGAGGTATCACCTCACACCAGTCAGAATGGCCATCATTAAAAAGTCCACAAATGATAAGTTCAAGAGAAGGTGTGGAGTAAAAGGAACCCTCCTACACTGTTGGTGGGAATGTAAATTGGTGCAGCTACTATGGAAGATAGTATGGAGATTCCTCAAAAAAGTAAAAATAGACTTACCATATGATCCAGCAATCCCACTTTTGGGCATATGACTGGAGGAAAATATAATTTGAAAAGACACATGTACCCAATGTTCACTGCAGCACTATTTACAATACCCAATACATGGAAAGAATCCAAATGTCCATCAATAGATGACTGGATAAAGAATATGTGGTGTGTGTGCGTGTGTGTATATGTATATACACTCACAATGAGTACTACTCAGCCATAAAAAATAATAATGCCATTTGCAGCAACACTGATGGACCTAGAGATTGTTATTCTAAGTGAAGTAGCCAGAAAGAGAAAAAAAAATACCCTATAATCTTTCTTACATGTGAAATCTAAAAAAAAAAAAAAAGGACATAAATGAACTTCTCTACAAAACAGAAACAGACTCACAGACAAAACTTATGGTTACCAGTGGGTAAAGAAGGTGGGAAAGGATACATTGGAAATTTGAAATTTATACCTCTTGGGGAGTGATGGAAATGTTAGCTATCTTTATTGTGGATTGTGGTGATGGTTTCATTGTGTATACATCTATCAAAATTCATCAAATTGTACATCTGAAATGTGTATATTTTAGTACAGGAATTACACCATAATACAGGTATTAAAAAAAAAGTAATGCTTGTGAGCATTTCCTTAAAAGTAAAGACAGCTCATCTCCTCTGCCCGTGACCTTCTCAGAGGCTGAGACCTAACACTGAGCTAAGCCAAGCTGCCCTCTCTCAGATCAATCCTGGAACAAGGAAACTCATTTAGTGTTTGTATTTAACAAAAGATTTTTGGTTGGGATGCAAAGTCATGTGTTAAATAAAAATAAAGAGAGTTTTAGAAATCAGTAGTATTAATAAAGTTTTATTTGTCAAAAATAAGGCACTGCCTTCAAGGCACATATAGTTTGTCTAGTACTTGAAGGGCTGGCAAATATACTAGAAAAATGGATTTTCTTTGATCATATCCCATTGTAGCTTAGCCATCTCAGAGCTAACAGAATTACCTGAACATATCCAGTGCAGTAAATTTCAGGGTTTTTCAAAGCTTCTAATTTTTTTTTACTGTAAACTTGATTACACCCAGTGTAAAATATTTATTAGTTTCCCTCTTGATTTTTATCTTTAGAGATTCTGTTGACCTTTTCAGGGTCACAGAGCCCCATGATTATTTGATTAATCTACTCATTCAACCAAGTTTTAAACTGCTTATATTAGAGACCTTGAAAGTTGGGTACCTTCTCCCCAGAAAAATGAAGTTGCACACAATAGTATATACACAATCTTAGTCTACAATTTCTGGGATTTATGGATCCTGTTCATACCATCCAGGCATTTTTCAAATTAACAGAACCTGTTCTATTTCGTCTTTCTCTTTAGCATGTAAATATATTCTATAGTGACTCTCCCCTAGTTGAAACGACTAAACAACACAAAAATACCTCTTAACTTGAATGTTTTAGAGTCTTCCCCACTTAAAACAAGTATTCCTCTTTGAATGTTGTTTGTCTTCTAGCTATTACTCTGTTTGTTTTCCCTTCAACTGTTTAATCACTTTCTTCAGTTTCCCATTCTCATTCATTCTTTAGTCTGCTGCCTTCTGGCTTCTGTCCCATTGAAATTGCTCTTGGTCAAATCACCAAATAACTTCCTAGTTTTTGACATGAATGGGAATGGGAACTTTTGAAATATTTATCTTACTTTTTCTCTCTTTAGCATCTCTGTTGGAAGAAAGAAAAGAAGAAAATAAAACACTTTCTAGGTCATTTCAACTGCTCCTTGATTTCCTTTATATCTTCTGATTGTCTTGACATCGTATTTCATAGCATCCCGTCATTGCTTCTGGCTTCCTGTATTTCCTGAGTGAATGTGTACAGGCTGATGGGCTCTCATACTTCTGTTCCTAACTAAGAGTGCTTTGAGTAATAAACTTTTAACTCTTAACAATTACTGTACATTTTCTCTTCGTAGTCTTACAGATATCTCAAATTCAAAGTTTAAAATTAAACCCATCTAGTCTGAAAGAAATTCTCTGTATTCTGTCTCCCAATCAGAGGCAGCTGTGCAGACTCAATATCTAATACAAAAACTTGGAAGTCATTCTATGCTCCTCTTCTCTCATTCAGCACATCTAAATGGTGACCAAGTCTTGTAGACTCAAGCTCTTTCTGCTCATTTTGAAAATATTTAGAGCTGATTGGATTGGCTAAGGGAATGAAAGAAAAGAAAGATCTGTAACATCATTTCCAAATATATATATGTGTGTGTATATATATATACACACACACATATATATACACACAAATCTGCATGGATGCTGCAGTCTTGAGGTAGAATTTCTTTTCTGAGATATGTCAGTTTTTGTTCTTAAGACCTTCCAACTGATTAGATGAAGTCCACCTACATTATCAAGTATATCTCCTTTATGCGAAGTCAATTGATTGTAGATATTAATTATATCAGCAAAGTGCCTTCACAGCAACAGCCAGATTTGCGTTTGATTGAGTAGCTTGGTACTATAGCCTAGCCAAAATGACACATAAAATGAATCATTGCAAGTGAGAATAGTTCACCAGCTTCTGGCACAGATTTGAGCCTCCTGGTGTTGTTACTCCATCATGTTATCATCTCCAATAGATTCTCATTAGTTGTCCTAAGGGGTGTAGGGAGAGGGGATAGGACTAGAATTGAAGATACAGTTTCTAAAAATGGTCTGTGATCATTTGCTTTCTTTGTCCTAATTCCATAGAAAAGCAATCTGATTAGTGAATTCATATGAAATTACTTGTGCCTACATAAGTTACTCTCCTTCTAGAGTGTGTTTGCAAAGTAGGAGACTAGCAGAGAGGAAAAATCCTGAATATATGAATTTAATATTTTTATAAGAGGCTGCTCTGTCTATATCTCAGCACGTGACCATCTATACTCCACGTACACACGAAGCCAGGCTGCTAGGACACACTCACCTCCCCTCCAGACCTGGCACAGCTCACAGTAGCAGCCCAGTAGCCTCGTGGAAGAGCAGTGAGCCCCAAAGCAGTGTAATTGACAATGACATGGTTGTTAAAATCTAGAGGTAAATGGATAGTTGGCCATCAGCATGCTACAAGGAAAGAAGGAACAAGTGGAAAACAATGGTCCAATAAAAGAAATGTAGAGCCTAAAGGATGTGGTGATGATTACATTCAGCCCATGATTTTTTTGTCATTTTGTTTGACTTTCCTTTCTCCCCCTGGCAGATGAATTGTCTGCTTTTTCCTTAAAGCTGTTAAGGCTTGAGACAGAAAACAGTGTAGGCATTTAATTAACTTAGATGCAGTGTTTGCTTGAAAGGTAGTCACTCTGAAATAACATGGTCTCCTCTGCATTGGTAGCACAGTTTCAAAGGGTCTGCTGGAAGAATAAGAGGGGCTCAAGCTTAAACTAAAAGTAACACGACAGTTACAAGCTCTGCATTCATGCTGTGTTCAAAAGCTTCCTCTATTTCAATTTCCCTTCCTTTTAGAATAAGTAGGGAGGAAGAGAATAAATAATATCTTGTAGAAGGTTTCCTCCTGCGGGACTCCATCTTTCTGCAGTGAGCTACTGCACATTTCCTAGTCAAAGGACATAAACGCAGACCTCCAGGGGAATTTTAAAGAAAAAGATCACCAGAAAGGTGACACTTCTAGAAATAGTATCATGTGTTCGCTCATTAGCCTTGGCTGGTGCTGAGCTGTTTCTCTGGAAGAATCCCTCTTAAAATCCTGCATTTCTAAACTTGGTATCATAAAAGCCAGTGGAAACTCTTTACTCAAAAACAATTTATATTCCGTTACCATCTGACCAGCATTCAGAGTAAAGGATCCCGAAAGCACAGAACCTAATTTACATAACAGCCAGCATTTTCCATTTTTCTTTCCTACTCATTTTTCCATTGATTTATGCAGCAGCATCTCTTAGATGCTGCCCAAAGATCCTGCCTCCTGGTATAAATACCTGTGGGTAATTCCCTACTCTGGTGTGTGGACTAGATCTTTTGACTGGACCTTTTGACTCTCTTCCTTTGAAAAGCATGTGCCAAAGTGATGGGATGTCACTTCCAAGCTTAGGTTACAAGAGGGCTAAAGTTTCCATCTTAACCGCTCTGCCCTTCTTTTACTGGCTCATTTTGAGGGAAGCCAGCTGCTGCATTCTGAGCTGTCCTATGGAGAGGTTGATGTAGCAAGGAACTGGTCTGGCCAACAGCCAGCAAAGACTTGAGGCCTGGTAACAGTCTTTTAAGTGAGGTCAAAAATATATCCTACCCTCATTAATCCTTGAGATGAGTGCAGCTCAGTCAGTGTGAATCAGAGGACCCAGGTAAGCTGTGCCTGAACCCTTGACCAACAGAAATTGTGAAGTAAGAAAAATTTGTTGTTTTAAGCTGCCAAATTTTAGGATATTTTTTATTCAGCAGTAAGATCATTAATATATATTTCTATAGTATAACAAATATGTTATTTTATTAAGAAACTTTTGCTTCTACCTTGTACAAAAAGGAGAAAAAAAGAACAGGAATAGGCAGCTCTCCATATAATTCCATCAATTTAAATAGGCTAGATTATTCCACTTCAAAGAAGATGCTTTTTTTTTTTTTTTTAGATGTGGGAACATCAGTGTTCTTTCTTTTTTTAAATATTTAATTTATTTATTATTGTATTATTTTATTTTGGCAGGGGGGAGGTAATTAAGCTTATTTATCTTTAGAGGAGGTACTGGGGATTTAACCCAGGACCTTGTACATGCTAAGCATATGCTCTGCCACTTGAGCTATACCCTCCCCAGAAAGTTGCTCTTTTTAATACCACTCAGTTTCACTGTCATTATTGATTATGTTAACTTTGATAGCCAAATTCCCTGCTCTGCTTTCTTATGGCTTATAGACAAAGGCTGTATAATCCATGACCAATTTGTTTTTTGACTTCCATTTACTTATTCAGAAAAGAAGTTTATCAGCAATACTAGGAAAGACTATTTCAAGAGATGTTAAAGCTATGTTAATGTCACTCATTTTTTGCAATAAAACATATTTGAATATTAAAACACAAAGTAGAAAAAGTTTCAAAGGTAAAGCCTTGAGTGAGTAAAGTTTCCAGGAGAATCCTTTGCATATACATGTTTATGTGTTAATTAGCATTAACCTGAGAAAGGACACACATAATCTTCCAAGTGAGTAAAAAGAAGGAGAATTGCCTATTAGAAATTATTACCATCGTGGTGTCATAAGTGATGGAATCTGTTAATAAAATTAGTATCATTTACATAGTACAGTTAATAATAAAAGAAAAATTTTTTGAACATTTATTACCTATTCATTGCCATAGTTAATCTTTACAATAAACCTTTGAGACAGATAGTATTATTATCTTAATTTTCAAGATAAGGAAATGGAGATTAGATTAGGTGAAGTGACTTGTATAAGATCACACAGTGAGTTATGGAGCAAGGGTTGTAGCCTATATTTCCTGTTCTCTTAGGATAGCCAAAAATCAAAGTACATACTGACTGAATTCAAAGTAACTGGAATCTCTTTAATTATTTAGAATAGGTCTGTAAGCCTCTTTTTATTTCCACATTTGTCCTATTCTAGGTGAGATGAGTTCATTAAATGAGATTTCTATTGATCAACATATCTTTATATCTAAAATAGGACTGATCTAATTTCCCTCTAGATAGAAGGTTAAAGAAACTGAGACTTATATGCACTGAGGCCAGGGAGTATATGTCATATAAAATCACATCCATTATTTAAGGCCCATTTTAAAAATTAAATTATTCTTTTAAATAACACCATATATTGTTTTAAAAAAGTGAGTAAACTGGGGTATGATATCTGCAAGACAGAGGAATAGGAAACCCCAGATGTCTTTGCTCTATAGAGACACTAACTTAACAACAGTATATGATGCAAAAAAAAAAAAAAAAAAAAAAAACCCTCTTATTAGAATTCCAGAAACTAGTTAGGAAGTTGCAGTATCCCAAGCAACTTCAAAGCCAAGAACAGCTGCATTGAAATTGGTAAGAAAAGCCACTTTATTTCAACCACATCAGCACTTCCCTCAAGCTGGCATAGCTCAGTGCAATCAGGAGAAAAATCCCAACTCACAGCTTCTCCTTTCAGAGGGAAAGAAGAGTGAAATGTTTGACCAATATTTGGGCTTTTAGGGGGTCTGCACAGGGACTGGCTTCGAGCTCACCTGACTCAGAACACTGATGGAACCAGTGAATATTGGATGGCTGGGACAGATGGCAACAAGAGAGCTAAGTGGCTTGCTGTAGTATCAGAGTATCTCAAATCACTTCAGATGGAAGCCAGCACAGCTCAAAGTAGTCAGGAGAAAATGCTCAGTTTGTGGCTTCTCCTATGAGAAGGAAAGAGAAGACTAGAATATATGTCAACAGACCAGATTTTCAGGGGCTTCTTGAAGGACTGATTTTGTCTCACCAAACTCAGTGCTGCTGGAACTAGCATTCTGAGGATGCCTGGAGTTCACAGAAAACGAAAGAGAGCTCAGTGGCTCCTTGTAGTACCAGGGGACCTTCAGAACCACAGGTAGACACCAGAGGCAGCAAAAGATCATAAGCTCTTGAGAAAGAAGCCTATACATATATCAAATAGGGAAATTACATTTACAAGCGTAAAGACACATCCCCATGAAAGAGTTGAGTAGCTTCAGAAATGTCCTGCCAGAATAATTGGTGATTGTTTTTCTTTGTGTGATGCCAGTCCTCAAAGACTTAGAGATGTCCAATTTATCAAATGCAGAAGTCACAACAAAGGGATAACAAGACACACAAAGAAACAGAGAAACATGGCCCAATAAAAGAAGCAAAATAAATCTTCAGAAACTGATCCTAAAGAAGTAAATATCTATGAATTCACTGATAAGGAATTCAAAATAATTACCTTAAAACTCTCAATACACTACAAAAGAACACAGGTAGATAACAGGAAATTAGGAAGAATGATATATGAACAAAATTATATATATATATACATACCTGACAGCAGAGCATCCAAATATATGAAGCAAGTATCGACAGAACTGAAATAGGGAGAAATAGATAGCAATATAATAGTAGTAAGATATTTTAATATCCTCCTTTCAACAGTAGATAGATTAACCAGATAGATCAATAAGGAAACAGAAGACTAACACATTACTACAACCAATTAGACCTAATAGATTTATATAAAATAATCTACCCAACAGCAGAATACACATTCCTTTCACGTGCACATGGACTATTCCCTTGGATGGATCACATGCTAGGCCACAAACAAGTCTTAACACATTTAAGAAGATCAAAATCATACCAAGTATCTTTTCTGACCACAATGGAGTAAAACTAGAAATCAATGACAAAAGGAAAACTCAAAAATTCTCAAATATGTGAATTAAACAATACATACTTGAACAACCAATGGGTCGAAGAAGAAACCACAAAGGAAATCAAAAAATATCTTTAGACAAGTGAAAACAAAAATGCAACATACCAAAACTTACATGTTGCAGCAAAAGCAGTTTTAAGAGGGAAGGCTATACTGGGAAATACCTACACTAAAAAAGAAGTGAAAGAAATAAAAAATTAGCGTAACTTTTTACCTTGAGGAGCTAGAAAAAGGAAATAAAGTAAATTCAAAGTTAGCAAAAGAAAATAAAAACTACTAGAGAAAAAATAAATGGAATAGAGAATAAAAAACAATAGAAAAAAATCAATAATACTGAGACATGTTTTCTTTGAAAAGAACAATAAAATTGATAAACTCTTAGCTAGACTAAGAAAAAGAGATAAGACTTAAATAAAACCAGAAATAGAGGAGATATTACAACTAAGACAACAGAAATACAAAGGAACAAAGAGACTACTTTGAACATTTACATGCCAACAATTTAGATATTGGAGAAGAAATGGATGCATATTACAAACATGAAACCTATCAAGAAAGAATCAAAAAGAAATACATAATCTGAATAGATGTGTAAGTAGTAAGAAGATTGAATCAATAATCAAAAAAAAAAAAAAAAAAATCCCAGGACCAGACAGCTTTACTGGGTAATTCTATCAAACATTTAAGGATTAATTAAAACTAATCTTTTTTACAGTTATTCACAAAATTGAAGAGGAGAGAACACTTCCAAACTTATTCTGTAAGACCAATATTACCCTGATACCAAAATCAGGCAAAGATACTACAGAGAAAGAAACCATAGACCAATGTCCCTGATGAATATTGATGCAAAAATTTTCAGCAAATACTAGCAAACTGAACTCAACAGCAAATTTAAAGGGTCATACACCATGACCAAGTGGGATTGTTCCTAGAACGCAAGGATGGTTCAAGTATGAAACTCAATCAACATAATGCACCATATTAACAGAATGAAGGATAAAAATGGCATAATCTGTACTTTTTATTGATACAGAAAGAGAATTTGACAAAATGTAACACCCTGTCATAGTAAAAACACTCAAGAAACTAGAAATAGAAAAAACTTACCTTAACAAAATAAAAGCCAGACATGAAAAGGCCACAGCTAACATACAAAATTATGAAAAACTGAAAGCTTTTCCTCTGAGATCAGAAACAAGGCAAGGGTGCACACTCTTGCCAGTTCTATTCAACATGCTACTGAAAGTACTAGCCAGTGCAATTTGGCGAGAAAAATAAATAAAAGAAATCCAAATTGGATAGGAAGAAGTAAAATTATGTTTATTAGCAAGTCACATGGTATTATATGTATAAAATGCTGAAGATCCCCCCTGCCAAAAAATAATATTGCTGGAACTAATAAATTCAACAAAGTTGCAGAATAAAAAGTTAATGCACAATATCAGTTGTGTTTTTATATACCAAAAATGAATAACTTTTAAAAATTGAGAAAACAATTTCACTTATAAAGCATCAAAAGAATACAATACTTAGAAATAAATTTAACTAATGAGGGAAAAGATTAGTGCATTGAAAACCACAAAATATTTCTATAAGATATTAAAACATATAAATGAAAACATACCCCATGTCCCTGGATTGAAAAACTTAATATTGTCAGAATGTCCAAAGTCAATGAAATCCTTATCAAAATCTCAATTACATTTTTTTAGAACCAAAAAAAAAAAAAAAAAATTCTAAAACTTATAAGGAATTTTGAAGGGCTCCAAATAGCCAAAAGAATTTTGAGAAAGGTAATCAAAGAAGGAAGCCTCAACATCGTGATGTCAAAGCACATTGCAAAGCTACAGTATGGTATGGTACTGGTGTGATGATAGACATATATGCCAATCAAATGTAATAGAAAACCCAGAGATAAACTCTCATGTATATGGTCAAATGATCTTTGACAAGGGTGCCAAGGCACAATGGCACCATGGCACCATGTGTACATGGGGAAAGGATTGTCTCTTTAATGAAAGATGTTAAGAAAACAATATTAAAGCAGAAAAGAATGAAGTTGGACCTTTACCTTAAACTATATGTAGAAATTAACTCAGAATGTCTTAAAGATCGAAATTTAATACCTAAAAGTATAAAACTCATAGAAGAAAACATAGGGGAAATTTTCATGACATTAGATTTGGCATTGGTTTTTGGATACAAGAACAGAAATACAGACAAAATAACAGATAAATGAGACTACACCAAACTTAGAAACTTGTGGAAAGGCATTCTATGGAATAGAAGAGAATATTTGCAAAGTATGTAGCTGATAAGCGTTTTGCAAACTATAAATCTGATCAGGGCTTAATCTCCATAATATATCAAGAGCTCCTCCAACTCAACAAAAACTCCAGATATTCTGTTTTAAATATGAGCAAAGGACTGAATAAATGTCTCCAAAGAAGATACAGAAATAGCCAATAAGCTTAGGAAAAGATGCTTGATATCACTAATCACCAGGGAATTGCAAATCAAAACCGTAATGGGACATCATCTCACACCTGTCAAGAGGGCCACTATGAAAAACATAAACAAAACAGAAAATAACAAGTGTTGGCAAGAATGTGACAAAACTGTAACCTTTGTGCACTGTTGGTAGGAATGTAAAATAATGCAGCCACTATGGTAAACAGTATGGAGTTTCCTCAAAAAAACCTGAAAAGAGAATTACCATGTGATCCAGCAGTCTTACTGCTGGGTATACATTCAAAAGAATTGCAAAAGAGACCTTGAAGAGATATTTTCACTTCTATGTTCACTGCAGTATTGATTGTGATAGCTAAGATAGGGAAACAACCTAAATGTCCATTAATAGATGACTGGATAAAGAGGTGGTGTGTGTATATGTATATATATATATATATATATATATATATATATATATATATATATATACACACACATATGTACATATATAATGGACTATATATAATGGAATGTTTTATATATATAATATATAATGGAATATTATATATAATGGACTATTATTCACCATGGGAAAAGGAAATCTTGACACATGCTACAGCATG
Source organism: Camelus bactrianus (assembly GCF_048773025.1). NCBI lineage: Eukaryota > Metazoa > Chordata > Mammalia > Artiodactyla > Camelidae > Camelus > Camelus bactrianus. The sequence continues at coordinate 22,252,411 of NC_133552.1, forward strand.
GAGGAAACTTGAGGATATTATTCTAACTAAAATAAGCCAATCACAAATAAACAAATACTTAATAATTCCACTTATATGAAATAGCTAATGTAAAACTCTTAAAAACAGAAAGTAGAATTGTGAGAAAATAATAAGTAAGTAGAATTGTGGTTGCCAGGGCAGGTGAGGAGAAGAATTGTTCGATGGATATAGAGTTTCAGTTTTGCAAGATGAAAAAGTTCGAGACATCTGTTGGACAGCAATGCACATATAGTTAAGTCTACTGTACTGTACATTTAAAAATGGCTAAGATGGTAAATTTTAAATTTTTATCACTGCAATTAAAAAGATACCAGCAAACCTATCCAACCTGGTGTGTTGATTCAGATACACATCTCCCTCTTTCTCTGAGCCTTCTCACCCTGGTAATTAGAACATTTTTCTTGGTACTTAAACTTCATTAGCAGAGCCACCAAGTAATCTGTTGGAAAATGGCCAATTTTCAAGTCAAAAGACCTGAGTTTGATTACTGGCTCCTCCAAAGTTCTTTTATATGCTCCAAGACAAGTCACTTTGACTCTCTTCTACAAAACAGAAATAATACTTAGGATATATGGTCATTGTGAGGTTTAACTGAATTAAGAAAAACAAAGTCCTTCCTTTTTAAATTGTCTGGTATCATAAGTATGTGAATTGCTCTTCCTAAAACTTTGTAAAAGATAATTTTAAACCTCCCAAAGTGCCTGAAAATTCTTTCCAAAAAATTTGAAAAGCAGAACATATAAGCAGGGGATTTCCTGCTCTGGCTGACCCTACTATTTGTATCTGAAAATTAAATACACACTTTTTTTTTTACATTTTTGAGAAAAAAATTTACCCTTATAGAACACAGTTAAAAATTTCAATCATTTAAAAAGAGAATACAGACTTGTGGTTGCCAGGGGGGCGGAGGGCGAGAAGGAATAGACTGGGATTTCAAAATTGTAGAATAGATAAACAAGATTATACTGTATAGCACAGGGAAATATACACAAAATGTTATGGTAGCTCACAGAGGAAAAAATGTGACAATGAGTGTGTATTTGTCCATGTATCACTGAAAAATTGTGCTGAACACTGGAATTTGACACAACATTGTAAAATGATTATAAATCAATAAAAAATGTTTAAAAAAAGTACTTAAAAGCAATTCATCTACATAGTTATAGAGAGAGAGTGTGTGTGTGTGTGTATACATATATATTTAATGAGGTAAAATGATGGAAAATTCAGTGGGATGTACTTGTGCCATTTTAGATCAGTGATTCTCAACTGGAGATGATTTTGCCCCCCCCCCCCCCCCCCCCCCGCCCAGGAGATACTTGGTTATGTCTGGAGACACTCTCAATGGTCACAACCAGAGGGGTAAGTTCTACTGACATCTAGTGGGAGAGGCCAGGGATGATCCTAAAAATCCGGCAGTGCACAGGACAACCCCACCCAACAAAGAATTATCCAGTCCAAAATGTCAGGGTGCCGCTGTTGAGGAACCCTGCTTTAGGTGACACCGTGTAACATGCACACTTTCACATGAAGCTGCTATAATGACTACTAGGGGACCCTATCCTTGGCTCCTTTCCCTCCCACCTCCATCTGACTGAAGGGCCTTATCTCCTGTATCCCAAAAGACTACTCCATCCTTTTATGTCTTCAGTCAAAATTTATGTGGAACCACTGTGGCAACTCTTAAGACAGGACAGACTGCAAAGGCATTAATATGCTGCTGATACCAGCTGTAAATCTTCATCTCATCTGCTGCTGACAGTGCTATCTCAAAGATTTCAAAAAGTCTGAAAGAAGTAGACTCCCGAGTAAAAAAAAAAAAGAAAGAAAAGGAAAAAAAAAAACAGCTGTCTTAGGATCAACCTAGGTGATACAGAGGAAGGGCTGCCCTTCTGTGGAAGGCATTCTGAGAGCTTATCTCCTGCTGACGGCACCTCCAGCTGAAGTTTATGCTGTCCTTTGGCTTAAAGATTTCCATCACTTTTTCAACTCTCAAGTCTTCCCACCACACAAGATCTACTTGTTCTATTATAAAGGTCAGTCTAAAGTGACAACAACATTGCACACATAGATTACTTTCCTGGTGCTTTGTAGATGGATGATTTCCCCAAGTTACACTAACAGAGTATATGAGAGATTTTTAACTGATGATAAATAAGAGATGTCTGGGACCCTCAAGTGGAAGCCCAGTGATCTGCAGTTTCCTGAGCCCCAGTAGCCCAACCCACGAATGAACATGACTCCAAGGATGCCACAATCAGGCACTGGGATACAGGGGAAGGTGCTAGATAAATACAGAGCATACTGAATCTGTGCTTCCCTCATGCAGGCTGCATTGATAGCAGGGGAGCAATGTGAAGAAAAATTATTATTATTTTTTGTTCCCATCTTATTTTATTTTATTTATTTTTTAAAACATTTTTTATTGAGTTATAGTCATTTTACGATGTTGTGTCAAATTCCAGTGTAGAGCACAATTTTTCAGTTATACATGAACATGCATATATTCATTATCACCTTTTTTTTCGCTGTGAGCTACCACAAGATCTTGTATATATTTATAAACAAGATTATACAGTATAGCAAAGAAAAAATTATTTTAACCACATCTTTTGTTGTTTGATTCTAAGCAGAAAAAAAATGTTTGCGTACTTGGGAATAAATAATGATTTCTTTAACTTTAAGAAGTTAAGTAGGTTATTACATGCCTGATTGAGGTCAACAACGATCACCATACGGGAAGTCTAGGTCTATGACTCAATTTCCTAATTCCTCCACACTTTAAGGAATGTTCTAAGGGAAAATAGTCTTCAGTGACTGGCCTGATTATGCTCTCTTGATGAGGTTGCCACTCAAAGCATTCATGCAACCACTTGACCAGTTTTATGGTCGCTCTCTGAATGTCAAAGAGATCTGAGGAGGAGGAATTAGTATTTAAAAAAAATAGAATACTTTAATCAAATTAAATGAGAAAGAGAGATTTGGGCAACTGAATCTACTTCTGAAATTTACATTTAAAGGGTGTACTGTGTAATCAGAATTCTAACAAGGCGTCAACATCGTTCTTGTAGTGAAAAAATGACTTTTTAAAATTTGTTTGCTGAAGCTGAACAGCCTTGAAAGAAGATGAAAAGGTAGCCAATAAATTCAGTATCTTACTGAGAGACTCAGCAAATACTGAATATCACTATCCTAACAAATCTTAATGAAAAGCTAAATCTACCTGTGAACAGAGGGAATTGATTGGGAATAAATTTACTTCATAAGGACTAAAATCAAGTGCTCAGGCAGTTCTGTTTTGTCAAGTTTGGAAAAGCTTTCTCATTAAAAAGAAGAGAATTCTGTTGTACTTTATCTTCACCGGTACACGAGGGTCCTGAAAAGATTTTTTTTTTTTTTTTTTTTTTTTTTACCAGCAGCATGACCTGATGTGGACAACCAGAGAAAAGGTAGGAGTAATTGAAACTTGAGCTAAAGGCATCTCACCTTTCACACAAAAGCTGGTGGTATCAGTGACAATGGTCCCAGGAGTCTTCCCTACTACGTTGCCCCCAAAGAATTAATTATAGCGTCTGGTTTAAGAATGTCTTTGGAAAGAGGAAGCACATTCTTTCAGACTGTGTGGTCTCAGAAGCATATTAGTGCTTAAAATGGCACAAGGAAAGCTTTGTACTGCTGTCTTTTAGAAAAATGTGAGCACTGTCCTATAAAACATTTTAAACAAGTAATTTAGTATCTCCTCCAGAGTAAATTGTTGATCCAAAGGTTGCTGCTAAGTCACCTGAAGTTCGTAACCTTGTGGATTAAGATTACTTACAATTTAGCATGCACTGGATATGGAATATCTAAGCACTGGGGCTAGCAAATTGTATACCCTCCTCCCACCCAGTTCATGGGCAAGTTGAGAAATGACAAGTAAATAAGGATAAAACAATGTATTCATCGCAGCCAGGTTTGAGGGCAGGACTCAGAATCTGTTAGTAAATTGGGCTCTCTAATATCAAACCCCAGAATTAGGCGTATATTTACTCCCACACTCCTGGATGGCTGGACCAACGGCTTAGCCAAGGAGGCAAGGTTGTTCCCCAAAGGAAGAAAGATAGTTCTAAACTGAATAAGCCTAAGTGGCTATTCTTGCAAAAATTACCAATAAAAAAAAATCAGGCCACTTTCCTAGGAGCAGAATGAGTCAAGGAAAGAGAGGCCAGGAACGTACTTAGAGAAATATCCCTGAGCCAGAGTGGGTTCCTTTTACAATTCAGTTTTTGAGTTATTGTTTATATGCCAAAACATTTTTTGAGGGGGGTGCTGGGCGAGTAATTTTTTTCTTATAAAAAATCATTCCTGTGAGATGGCTGATACCCTTACCCTAAACTCTTATGAGTTTGGAATCTTTACCAAAATTCAAATGAGATTTTCCCTAGGACTTTGCATGAATGAAATAATACTATGGAATTAAAAAAGAAAAGCAGTTAAGTGTAAGATCAGAGTAGAAAAATGCAAAATTGCCATAAGGAAACAATTATAACCTGAATTGAATAGTTTAATACAATTAAAGAAAGAATATGTTCATATGTGGGGGAATCAGCTAAGGAAAGAGAGAATTCTTTATCTGGACTCATTAAAGCACTGCCCATGAAAGAGGAAACCTTAGTCGGCAGATCCGGAAACTCAGGTTGCATTGATAAGACCTGTCCTCTGGTCCTAGTAATCATTTGATTTCTCTGACTTTCATTGCTCTGGTCCCTTGCTTGTTAAACAAGCTTTGACTGAAATCCTGCCCACGTAAATCTATGGAGAGAGATAGTGTTCTGTTCATGAAACTTCACGTTTGCTCAGTTACCTGTGAAAATAATTTCTCCATGGCATCTGATTTTCTCTTTCCTATATATAGTGTGAAGCAGTGAATGTGATAATCATATTAATGCCAGCAACCTGATCTATGTGATAGGTATATTTTCCTTGGAAATGAGTAAATTATCACTCCGGTTTTGTAGATTAGTTCTTGTGAGCCTGATTGAGGTGAATCTGAACCTGAGAAGTAGACTCACTATTAGTATGCTGATCAAATAAAATTTCTGTGCACGCAAGGCTGAGGGAGAATGGGGTGGCAAAGCAGGCCACACGATCAAAGAAAAAGATTAGACTATGGAAAAATGAGATATAAAAGGTCAAATTATACAGTGATTCCAGGAACACAGCTGCATAATTACAAGGGCACAATTCCACAACATTTACTAAAACTTCTAAACATTCACCAAATGTCGCCACAACAAATTAGAGGAACGTAAAGAAGCATGATCTGGTCATGCAAATCAGGGGAACATAAGGACATCAACTAAAAATTTGAAGACCTAGAGATTATTCCCAGATGTTTCAGAATTATTGGAAAGGTTAAACAGATATGATATCTCTATATTAATGGATGTATGATACACAAAGGTATTTGGGAGTGAGCTCCATTTAAAAAGTAGTCTGAATTGATTACAGAATGCTGCTTTTATTTTTTGGTTGGAAACTCATTTATTAACAGAAAAATAGACATAACAACAAGAAGACATTATCATTGAGAGATGATATGTGGTTACAGGATATAAAGATGATATGAGAAAGAAAAATAAAGATTTAAAAAACCAAATAGAAACATATAGTTGTGCTAGCATTTGGCTGTATACATGTAAAGTGCACACCAGCGTAACAGAGAACAAAACCTGGCTCTATATTGGATCTATTCTTTTAGCTCTAAAATTTGTGCTCTTTTGCCTGTGCTTAGTGATGTGGGCTCAGCACCTTTGTGAAAGAATGTTGCCTATAGCTTGAAATACACAGGATACACATTCTTCAGGCTCTGACCTTTAAACATAACACTTTTCCATTCCTATAGAGATAAAAAGTTTCAGAACAGAGAATAACATTTGTCTTGTTGGAGGTACAGGAACATTGTGACCAGACCTGCTTGGACAGCTGCAAGAATAAAGGATTATCACATCCCCTCTGGGGTCTGGCTGGCACCAAGAAGTTTGCAACAACCAGCCACACCCCCTTTCCTTTTAGTACAAAAGAAGTAAGATGATGCTTATGGACACTTGTCTGCCATCTTCTCGATCTGCTGGCTTTCCAGTCACTGTCCTTGCCCTGAAACTTCTGTCTCTCAATTTATTGGCCTGTCCTGTGGCAAGCAATATGAACCTGGACTCAGTAACACCAATGATACTAATGAAAAAGACTATCTGACTGATATTTATTGAACTTTTATTTATGGCAAGCACCATAATACTTGTTTTATGTTATATATCTTATTTAATCTCCAGAATCTTATGACTCAAGTGTTATTATTAGTTCCATTTTACAGACAAAGAAATGGAGGCCCAGAAGGGATGTCATTTGACCAATAATTTCACTAATAAATGGAGCTGTCATCTGAACCCTAGTCTTTAACTCAAAAGTTCAAGAGCTTAACATTACATTTTATTGCCAAAAATAGAAATAAAGTCCATAGAGAAATATATCAATGTTTTATTTTATGGGGCAATGTATCAGATTCATTTTTATGCAAGAAAGTTAACTTAGAAGACAGGCCAATAACTGGATTTTGAGCAGTACTTTGAAAGATGGAAGCTGTGCAATTTAGTAGATAAAAGAAAACAGTATTTGTTTTGTAAAGTACAGGCAATTTATCAGAGTCTTTTCAAGGAAAAACAAAATTTAGGGAATAAATTGCACCAGATAATTTTGAGTCTTGTGTCTGTCCTTGAAAACTATACATAGAAGGTCACCAAGACTATAGAGGAAGAAAGAAACAAACAAAAGTTCATGCTTTCTTATAATTCTACAGTGCTTCATAGTTTTCAATGTATTTTAAAAATATATATATTTAGTATATTTTATATATTAGTTTTTGATGTATTTTAATACATACATTTTTAAAATAGATTCTGTTGAGATAGATATCTTGGATATATTGTTCTCATTAGGTTATGAGACACTGATGCTCAGAGAGATTAAATGACTTGCCTATGATCATACGGCTCATAAGACGTAGACCTTGGGCTACTGTTCATGTATCAGTTCTCTTGTAAAAGTGCAGAATTGCTCAGTCATTACTTTCCATGCATCCACAATTCAGTGCAGGAAAAGAGGTTAGAGTTAGATGTGAAATCAGTTAGGCAAAATAATCAGATCTGAGAATTTAAAGTAGAAAATATGGAACAATGAGAGGCCTCAGAGAAAAGTGATTGCCTCCTGGTGACCTAGCTGGGATTTTGGATTCATCTTATGCTTACTATTCCCTTTGTTTTCTGAAGACCAGGGGCTTTTTCTCAGGAATTTTTTTTTAACTGATAGGCCCAGTAGATGCTGTCTGTACAGTTAAGTTGGGTAAGTTAGGGAAACAGCTGTACTCTGCCTTTCTAGGAACATCTTTAAAATATAGTGTTCCAGTTATCTGTCAATGAACATTTAGGTTGCTTCCATGTCTTGGCTATTGTATATAGTGTGGCTATGAACATTGGGGTGCATGTATCTTTTCAAATTAGAGTTCCCTCCGGATATATACCCAGAAATGGGATTGTCAGATCATATGGTAGGTCTATTTTTAGTTTTTTGAGGATTCTCCATGCTGTTTTCCATAATGGCTGCACCAAACTACATTCCCACCAGTAGTGTAGGAGGGTTCCCTTTTCTCCACACACTCTCCAGCATTTATTGTTCATGGACTTTTGAATGATGACCATTCTGACTGGTGTGAGGTGATAACTTCATGGTAGTTTTGATTTGCATTTCTCTGATAACTAGTGATATTGAGCATTTTTTTCATGTGTCTATTGGCCATTTGTATGTCTTCATTGGAGAAGTGCTTGTTTAGGTCCTCTGCCCATTTTTGGATTGGGTTGTTTGGGGTTTTTTGTTTGTTTGTTTTTAAGTTGTATGAGCTGTTTATATATTCTGGAAATTAAGCCTTTGTCAGTCGCATCATTTGCAAATACTTTCTCCCATTCTGTAGGTTGTCATTTTGTTTTGCTTATGATTTCCTTTGCTGTGCAAAAGCTTATAAGTTTAATTAGGGCCCATTTGTTTATTTTTGCTCTTATTTCTATTGCCTGGGTAGACTGCCCTAGGAGAACATTGCAAAAATTTATGTCAAGAATGTTTTGCCTACGTTTTCTTCTAGAAGATTTATCATGTCTTATCTTATGTTTAAGTCTTTAAGCCATTTTGAGTTTATTTTTGTGTATGGAGTGAGGGGGAGTTCTAACTTCATTAATTTACATGCTACTATCCAGTTTTCCCAACACCACTTGCTGAAGAGACTATCTTTTCTCCTGTATATTCTTGCCTCTTTTATTGAAGATTAGTTGACCATAGGTCTGTGGATTTATTTCTGGGCTTCTATTCTGTTCCATTGATCCATATGTCTGTTTTTATGCCAATACCTTGCTGTTTTGACTGGATAAAGAAGTTGTGGTATATTTATACAATTGAATACTACTCAGCCATTAAAAGGAATAAAATAACACCATTTGAAGCAACATGGATGGACCTAGAGATCATCAGTCTAAGTGAAGTAAGCCATAAAGAGAAAGAAATATACCGTATAATATCACTCATATGTGGAATCTAAAAAGGAAAAAAAATGACACTATGAACTCGTCTACAAAACAAAAACAGACTCACAGACATAGTAAACAATCTTATGGTTACTGGGAAAAGGGGTGGGAAGGGATAAATTTGGGAGTCTGAGATTTACAAATGTCAGCCACTATGTATAAAAATATATTTAAAAAATTTTTCTTCTGTATAGCACAGGGAACTATGTTCAATATCTTGTAATAACCTTTAATGAAGAAAACATGAAAAAGAATTTATGTTTGCCTATGCATGAATAGGATATTGTGCTGTACACCAGAAATTGACACATTGTAATTGACTGTACTTCAATAAAAAATACATAAAACTTGAACAAAGAAAGTGAAAAAAATATAGTGTTCTAGATTTCTATAGTCATAGGAGCATTGGCTTATTGAAACTCAACCACAAAGTTTTCCAAGACAGCTTAAATAACCTCGCTAAGCCTCCCTTTCCTCATAAGTAATGCAATCATAAGATACTAACGTAGATTTGCCATGAGGATTGCATAGCATAATGTGTATGAAGTGCTTAGCCCAAGAATTATCATAAGTGCTCAATAAATGTTTACCATTATTTCACTAGAATACAAATACTGTCCATAGGAGGAAGTGAAGTTTCTAACAAGGCACATCAGAGTTTCACTGGCTTCTAGGAACTCTAAGATATATCTAGACTATTGCTTACTGAAATTTGTCAGTATAGATATCCCCCAAACATATAGACTCAACATTTCCAAAACTGAACTCATTTTCATTCCTTCTGAACCTGTTTTTTGTTCTCACTCCCCTGATTAAATGAATGGCACCACCATTCATCTGATTGTCCAAATCAGGTGCGAGGTTGTAGCAAAGCATCCTTCATTTCTTCCACTAACAGTGTCTGATTATCTATAGACTCTACCTCCACATGTTGATGAATCCAAACTCTCTTCTCCATGCTCTCACCTTGGTTGAAGTATTCATTGCCTGTTTAGACTACAGGAGTGTTCTCCACCCATGTTGCATCCATTCTTATTTTCCTCCCTACTGCTCTCCACCCTGCTTCCAAAGTGGTTTTTCTAAAACAAAAGATTGATCATTTTATTATCTTCCTCTTAAAATCCTTAAACAGTGTCCTTTAGCCAGCTGGTTAAAAATTTGACTTTTTAAATCCAACATATGAAAGCTTTTCTGATCTGTTACTTTTACCTCTTTGATTTCATCTCTCCTCATGGCTTCTCTCTCACTGCATCATGGTTGTTTATGATTCTGTGCCTTAGTTCATTTGGTTTCCATCTTTCTGGAGTATTTATCCTGATCTCCCAAGATTAGGATGCTCAAACATCTCATCTTCGTGGAAGCCCTTCCTGGCTGACCCAGCGTACCCTCTACTCCCTCCTCTCTTGGTTCCTGAGGATCTTCTATAGAGCTGACCATGGCACACTGTGTGTCTGTATTTGACCTCTGTCAGTAGATAGTGACATGAGGGCAAGGACTTATTTGTATTTGGATTCACAAAGTAATATCTGGCACTTACTAAATCTTCAGTAAACATATGTTCAATAAACATATTTGTTGTCAAGACTCTTTTATTAGATAATTGCAGCCGCTGGACTGGTTAGATTAATGCAATTATTTTGAGAGAAATTAGTGTCTAGTTTTATTGATGTATATTTAATATATAACAATTATCATAGAGAAAAGTGCACCATTTGAATAGTCTCATCATGCAACAGTCACCACAATCAAGATAATGAATGTATCCATCATCCTAAAGTTTTCTTGTATTCCTTCAAAATCCATTCTTCCCATCTCTAAACCCCTCATATCTCCAGGTAATCACTGATCTGATTATTATTGCTCTAGGTTGTTTTGTACTTTCTAGAATTTTATATCAATGGAATCATACAACATACATGGTTTTTTCTTCTTTTTTTCTCTGTTCAGCATAATTAGGATTCTTTCACATTTCTTGTGTGCATCATTTGGTCTTTCCTTTTTTATTGCTGAGTTGTATTACAAGTATCCCATGATTTGTTTATCTATTCACATATTGATGGATATTTGGGTTATTTCCAGTTTTTCAGCTATTGAAAGAAAGTAGATTTGAGTATTTGTGAATAAGTCTTTATGTCAACCTCTATTTTCATTTTTCTTTATTAAATACCTAAGAGTGGAACAAATCATATGGTAGCTCTGTGCTTAACATTTTGAGAAATTATCCAACTGTTTTCCCAAATGGTTGAAACATCAACCATTCAACATAACCAACCACAGTGTATGAGAACTCCATTTATTCTACATCTTTGTTAACACTTGCCATGGTCAGTTTCAGGTTTTTTTTTGTAATTTTAGACATTCTGTTAGGGGTATTGAAATATTGTGCTAAGGTTTTAATTTTCATTTCCCTAAAAACTAATGATGCTGAATGTGTTTTTCAGTGTGCTTATATGCCATCAATATCTCTTTTTAATAAAGTAGATATTTAAATATTTTGCCCATTTAAAAAAATTTGGGTTGTTTGGTTTCTTACTGAGTTTTGAGAATTCTTTGTATTTTCTGGATACAAGTCCTTTATCAGACATGCGATTTGCAAATTTTCTCCCAGATTCTACAATCTCTACAATTCTCTTTTCATTTTACTTATAACTGTCTTTCACAGGAAAGAAGTTCTTAATTTTGATGAAGTTTTATCTTTTTTCTTTTATGTATTATGTTTTGGTTTTATATCCAAGAAATTTTTGCCTAACCCAAGATCACAAAGTTATTATGTTATGCTTATTTTCTTCTGGAGGTTTTATAGTTTTAGGTTTTGCATTTAGGTCTATAATTCATTTGAAGTTCAGTTTTGGATATGTTACAAGACATAGTTCAGGATTTTTCCCTTTTTTTTTGATAAGGGTACTCAATTTTTCTAATACAATCTATCATGAAGTATAAACAGCACAGTACAGTACAAACACAATGCTGTCTGGCAAAGCTCTAGAACTTACACATCTTGCACAACTGAGATTTAATACCTCATGAACAGCAACTTCTCTTTCCCCTCCCTGGCCCCCAGGCCCTGGTAAACACCATTCTACTTTCTCCTTCTATAAGACTATTTTAGATACTTCTTATAAGTGGAATTGTGCAATATCGTCCTTCTGTAACTTTTTAATAATGCTCATTAAAAAATTGTATTGGTAAAGCTTACATATTTGTTGCAGCATTATACAAATTATACTAACACAAGGAGAAGAAAAATGGGGAAAAAAACCCATAATAACACTTTCCAGAAATAAATGCTGAAAGTTTTATTTTATAGCTATTTTTAGTATGTATGAAAATTACTTTTCAAAAATTTGTATTAGATAATTCTGTTGATTTTGTATTATAGCCCACTTTCATTTGATGTCTGGAATGTTTTTGTATGATTCAGTAATTCCCTCCAGTATGATTTTAATTGTTCCACAGGAGTCCATTTTATGTATATGCTGATACATTATGTGCATAATTGTACCCAATTATGTGTCATAATTTATTGAACCAATCACTTATCATTCAGCATTTATGTTGTGTTCAGTTTTTCACCATTATAAATAGTGCTATGGCTATCGTTCTGGTAGGTAAATCTATTTTGCTGTTTATCATAATTTCCCCAGGAAAACTTCCCAGAAGTGGAATTACTAGCTCAAGGGTTATGTACATTTTTAAATCAACAAATATTTTTGGAAAACGTCATGCAATACTACACAAGTAGATCAAAACTGCCATCCCCCCTTACTCTGGGCTAATATAGATATTATTTTTTAATTACTTTTATAAATGGTATCTTCTTATTTTAATTAATGCACTTGATCTTTGTGATAGGAATGACTTCCTCTACCCTCCTCCCACCCCTACAAAGACATACCTTTAATACCACTTGGAAAAAAATCCACAAGGCATTTGACTTGTCACCTGTTGGTTTTCTTCATCCCTTGATACATTTTAGTACCAAAGCACTGTTCCTTGATAATTGCCTCTCTCTCTTTCTTGTTTTGACTGTACTCCTTTCTCCTCAACCCTCAGCTCTCTTTTTTTCCTAATAAACATTAGGTTTTATACATTAAGCCCCAGTTTCTTTCCTTATAGCCCTAGATACTCTTTAAGGTGAAACCAGTACATTTCTGCATTATTAATCACCCACCAATCCTTTCAGGGCTTCAGAGAAGCAATTAAGAAATTCACATGCAATTCAGAAATTCACATACAATTCAGAATACAATGTGAAATTAACAATGTGTCCAAGGGGAGGAGATACTCTCGTTGCTACATATTCTTCTTATCTCTGGACTGAAATCCTTGGAATTGGTTCCAAGATATTAGGTATAATTGAAGCATCAGATGGATACTATAGCACAAACAGAATTAAAGAGGATAAATGTAGATGATCTTTCTCAAAAAAGGCAATAAACAGTAATCAATCCAAACAAAAATAGAAATATTGGCTTAGAATGTGGACATAATCTTGTTCAAACCCTTCACTTTCACATTGGCCAAGATGTATTACAGAAATTAAGCCTTGTTTTCAGATCCACTGCTGCTTATGTTGAATCTCTTCTTATTCTCTCATTTTATCTGTGATATTTATTGGATCTATGTATAGGCACCCATGATAATGAGGCAGACTTCCTCAAGTCTCTCTGGCAGCTTATTCTTCCCTGGTAACAATGCTTATCCACTGGTTACAGTTGCTTTCTGGATAATTCTGTCTTTTGCTCCTTTGCCTTTGGCACCACCCAACATCCCTTCTCCAAGATATGAAATCTGCCCTCATATCAAAGCCTTGATTCCTCTGGTTAGTCAAGGATTATAGGTTCAAATGGAGAACAGAAGGGTGAGCACATAGAGTTCATTCCTTAGCAGTTCTTGGATTCAAAATAGATGCCTTAGACCATTATAATGTCACACCATTTCTAGAATAACCAGATAGCTTAGATCAAGCCACTGGCACAGAGAAAAAGAATGATTTCAGGCTTGGCTATCCAATCATTAATTTTTTGTCCTGACTGTGCTTTTATTCATGAATCAATCCTACACAGATATTTTTTAAACCTTACTAGAACACTTCCAAAAAAAAAAAAAAAAAAGTAAAATTAGAATGCTGGAAGATACAATCTTCCAAAATATCAAAATAGAATTATATCCAAATGTATAGCTCTTAAGGAAACTATAGTATGCCAAATTATACAAAGCTAGGGAGCATTTATAATACTTCCTTATTTTCTCATGAATCCATTCATAAATGTTTGTTAAATCACAAACCCAAATTGTTCAGTCTCCATTGCATTCTGGTCTGTGGGGCTAGTTCTCTCTACAGTGTCATTATGCTCTTGCAACATTCTCATAACCAATAAAAGTCCTTAAGGCTGCTGAAATGTGCCAACTTCCATCTCCACGTGTAGCTTGTTCATGCCGGGCAGAATAGCATCAATGCTTGGCTTTCTCTAGCCTTTCTACCCAACATATGGGCATGTGGAGCTCTCACTTGGTCCAAATTCTTTCTATGTTTCAATACAGAAAGAGAATTCTCTGGCCTGACTTCTTGAGTCCACCTGCACTGATTCCCAAGTCTTGTCATTTCAGGAAAAAAAAATCCAGATACTACTTTCCAACTCCAACTCTCATTTGGACTGAGTTTCATTCTCAGCACTTCCTCAAATTTTGCTTTATTTTAATTTTAACAAGTGACCGAGTAGATAAATCAGGAGGAATTTGTTAAACAGTTTACCTCAATCAATGATTCTCAATCTTGTTGAAATGGCAGAGCATTTGAGAAATAGGCATGCCTTGTAGAATTCCAAAAATGATATATCAAACTTATATCAGGGACACAGGTACATTTTTGTTCTAAATTTTTAAAAAAATTCATTTTAATGTGGGCAATATAGATTTTAATATAATAAAGGGAGTTATGGAGTAAACATAGAATTAGAGAAACTTTTACTCATTAGATTATATTTTCCTTGCAAAATTAGAGTCTACCATTACTGATGTACTAGACTAACTCTATTTATGTTTTATTGCTGAGGGTTTGAAGACCACTGCCATCCTGTCCCTTTTGCTCCATATCTAGGAAAGCTGATAAGAAAGCCTGGTGCTCCCTTTATTAAATTCTGATGGGAAATTCAAATAATACCTTTGAGACCCCTCATCCATCTCCACCCACTAACCACAATAAAAGCCAAGCCAGTCTCCTTTCTTTGTTCTCCCAGGACACTGAACTTGCTTGGGAAGCCTGCCCTGCTCTTCCCAGAGAGCTTCATTGTGTGTCATACGTTCTTGGTACGTGAGTGGCATCATCAGTCTGAACATATGAACCAAATTGTGGGTGTCTGCAGGGTGCCCACAACATCTGAATTTTTAATAGCAATGCCTTTCTTCCTCTCTATTAACATGGTATATCACAGTAGCATCAGTGGAGACTTAAGCTGCCAATAATTTAAAGAAACCAAGAAGATTGAAAGATAGGAAAGAACAACAGCTAAACTAGTTATAAAGCACTTATTTCAAATTGTGTTGGAATTTAAAGTTGACTTTTTGTTTACAATACTGTGGTTAAGTGGTGATTAGATATTTCTGATATGAGAAACCACATTCAAAATTGCAGCTTCTTAACAAATTTATGGTCACCAAAGGGGATGGGGGGAGGAGGGATAAATCAGGAGTTTGAGATTGGCAGATACAAAAACCTACATATAAAACAGATAAACCACAAAGTTCTACTGTATAGCACAGGGAACTACATTCAATATCTTATAATAACCTATAATGAATAAGAATACATATATAAATGTATAACTGAATCACTATGCTGTAGCCAGAAACTAACACAATATTGTAAATCAAATGTACTTCAATAAAAATTGCCATTTCTTAGTTTCTAAATAGATGTTAATAACTAAGATTTGTTGTATACCTATGTGCTAGATATTATGCTAATACTCTGTTTAATACAGCAACTCTGTGAGATATTGCTTATTATTATCCTTATAAGAAGTTTAGGGAGGTCAAGTAACTTGCCCAGCACTGCACAGCTTGTATGTAATGAAGCTTGGATTTAAAACCCAGGCAATCTAATTCCAGAGCCTGTACTTCCAATTCTTAGGCTTAGGACGGAGGCACAGCCAGTACTGTCGGTAATATCAGAGTTGCTTCTCTAAGAAACATCTTGTTCTTTTATTCAGTGACAAAAATAAATGATGGTGGTGGTTAGTTTCTAGATTCTGACTCACAGTAACAGTGTTATTTTGCACTGGAAGAATTTTAACAACAAAAGGATTTGCTTTTTTTTTTTTTTAAATAGTCTGAAAAGAAAGTTGTAAAATTTAAATCTCAGTATGCAAATCCAGTATTTACACCTAGCTCTATCTGAAGATTAATGGCCCCTTTTTTCCTATTGTCAAAAGTGATGATTAAAAATCCATTATCACCTGTTGCCATAATGAAAAATAAACACAAAAAAGCCATTTCATTTGTAGTCTATTTGTTTTATTACTTGAGGGATATTAGTTCCTGATCTCAACTGCCACATTGATCTCAAGTTCCATATTGAAGTATAAATAAAAGTGGCCTGCATTACTCAAACAATGCTTCCTAAGAAATTAACCACATTATCGCAATTTATGTTATGAAAACTAGTTCCATATGAATAGGGCCTATATTAAGTAAAGATTTTTTTTTTTCAGAGAAGAATTGACATTAAAGCACTTAATTTCAACTATTACTAGCATGTATTTATCTACTACTAATAACAAAAGTATTTTCACAGCAAGGTTTCATTTATTAAGAATATAATTATATGTTTATAGGAAAACAATGATTACATATGTATATATGTGTGTGTGTGTGTGTGTGTTGAGTGGAGTAATTATAAAGTATGCACAATTCCCACCAAACTCAATTTTTGTGGAACTTTGCTCTTTATACAAAAGGACAGAATATTTTTATAAATGCAGAATGTTAGATTTTTTTTTCCATCAACAGCAATACAATTTAGGGTCAATGAAACTGCAATGTAAAACAAAAGATATGAGAACTAATTTCATAAGTTCAGAAAGAAATTAGTTAAGGGCTGAGAAATAGGCCTATAAAATTATGAGTAGGTCACCCTGAGGCAGTCTACTTACCATTAGTAGAAAAATTAGAGAATGCTAAATGAAATAAAGGCTGCATCATTGAAACGAATGAAAGGAAAATATATTTTTTACACAGAGAATTCTGTAATTAACCTATGGGGCTCTTTGTGATTATAAATTATGGCAGTGAATTACTGAGAATGATTCAAATAAGACACATAGAAAACCATCTCTGAGTAGTTCCTGGATTAAAAGGAAGATGATATAAATAAGCCAACCAGCTGAGGTCAGGAATGAGATCTCTTGTCGTCTTTTTTTGTGTGTTATAATATTACACAATTAGGGCCTCAGCCCTTTTCAAGGCTCAGGCTGTTATGGAGATGAAACACTGTACAGAAAGGTGTTTGTCAATTTTTAATATATACATGAAAGAAACCATTAGCTTTAAGAAAATTGCCAACAGGAAAGAGTTTTCAATCCCCTGAGATAATGCCGAAAATCCACTCTCTGTCTTAGAATCACGTAGTTTTTCTTCCTAATGAGCGGCAAAGGTGAGAATCTTGAAAATGTAAAAGGGCTCAGTCAATACTCAAGAGAAGTACTGTTTCAGAGGGAAAATATCCCTTCTTTAGTGTCTCCCTGGATTTGGTGGCTATCATCTTGCTGATGCCACAGAAGCTGTACTGTAATTAAAATCCTACACTTTAAGAAAAGTTTCCTTTTGCCTCCAAGAAAAGATACTTTTTTTTTTTGTCAAAAAACATATGGTTATTTTAAAATGAGAAATTATATCTCTGGGTCCCTGCAGTTATCTGCTGATTCCAGTGTTACAATTTAATTCATTTAATGTGTGTGTGTATGTAGAGAATCTCCTACATATCAGATTTTGGGCTTTATCCTGCAGCACAACAGTGAACAAAGGGGACTTTATCCTGACCTTCAGGAAACACAAAGAGAAGGGAACTAAAACACAGTGCCAAAATATTTTGACAGAGGGAGTAAGTATTATGACCAGGACCTCTCCTTAGAGGTAGGGGCTTCTTGGAGGTCAAAAACAGAGGACTCTACTTAGGTGACAGGGTTGGGGAAACTTACCAATACAGATTAAGGGGCAGGGGAGAACATGACGTGCTCTGAAAATTGAAAGATTTAATGTTTACAGTGTACACTGTGGGACAGTGGCAGAGATGAAGCTGGAGAGCAAAGTGGTGTCAAGACCATGAAGAGCCTTGCAAAGGCTTTAGACTTTATCCTAATGGCAGATTTTGAGCAGGAGAAACTTACCAATTTACTATCATGTTTGAGAAATTTAAGACATTACTTTTAGAAAATAACCATATGAAAATGAGATGGAAGAGTTCAAGGTATAGGAAATCTGAAACACAATAATTGGCCAAGCACATGTAACATAGAGACTGTGTTCTCTGATCATAAAATGAAAACAAAGAAAGGAATAGATCTGATAGTTTTATATGTTGGTACATTTAAACCACACTTCTAAATAGCTCTTGGATAAAATAAATCATAATGAAAACCAGAA
Organism: Camelus bactrianus; assembly: GCF_048773025.1. Classification (NCBI taxonomy): domain Eukaryota; kingdom Metazoa; phylum Chordata; class Mammalia; order Artiodactyla; family Camelidae; genus Camelus; species Camelus bactrianus. The sequence continues at coordinate 22,270,680 of NC_133552.1, forward strand.
AACATTTAAAACTAAATACAATGAGACTACTTCACATAAAAACATAAGTTAGGTTAAAACTGTACTTAGAGAGTGATTTTTCAGCCTTAAAGGCTTAATTAGAAAATGAAAGCTTAAAATTGATGAGTAGTTATGAAAAACACAACAACAAAATAAATTCAAGGAAAGTAGGTAAAGGGATGTGATAAACACAAGGTATTAAAGTTAATGAAATAGAGTGCAGTTACAGTAAAGGAGATCTTTGAAAAAGCTAATCATATTGATGCATCATCTCATAAGATGTTCAAGGAAAAGCAGAGAGGCGTCAAAAGAAACAATATTAGGGAGGAAAAAGGCGACTGAAGTATAAATATGCTCTCCTCCAAACACTGTGAACAAATTATATGTTAATAAATTTGAGCACTTGGAAAAACTGTATACTTTAGAATTTAGAAACAAAAAATCTGGATAGATGTGTATCCACCAAAGCCAGTGAACCAGTAGTGAAAAACTTTCCTACAGTAAAATACCATGTTTACATGGGTGGGTGCCCCAAAACATTAAAAACATAAGTCCAATCTTATACACACTTTTTTATAGTAGATAAAGAAGGATTTCTTTCCAAGACTTTTTTTTCAGACAAGTACAAACTCAATGCCAAAACCAAACAAGAATCACATAAAAAGGGATGTTAACAAGCTAATTTTTTAAAGAACATGAATCAAAATTTTAGTTAACCTAATCCACCAACATATACTAAAAACAAACCTTGTCCAAGATGGATTAACACCAGCATTGGAAAGATGTTTTAATATTAGAAAATCAGAAAAATAATAAATTGATCCCATTAACATATTAAAGGAGCTATCTGTAAGATTATCCCCAAGAATAGTGGACAAATAATTTAAAGTACTCAAGATTATTTAGGATAAATATGTAAAACAAATGAAGTATAGAAAAGGAATTTCTCATCACAATTCAGAGAACAGCCTAGCATAATGTAAGCATATACTATATTCTCTATACAGTTTACATACACCACGTAGTATAAAGCATGGGCCTGCAGCTGGATTGCCGGGGCTCTGATATCTTCTCTGCCATTTATTGGCTGTGTGACCTCAGGCAAATCACTGACTCTTTCTCTACCTCCACTGTCTTATCTATAGAGAGGAAATAATAGTACAGACTATTTTGTGGGCCATTTTGATGATACTAAATTCAGATATAAAGCAAGAAAGTCTTCTGTCATCCTTTCCAATTCAGCATTTTACTGGTGGTTCTTGCCAAATAATAATTAACAAAATATTAGCAATGGCTGTACGGATTGGAAAGAAATACAGTTCTTATTATTTATAGATGATATGACTGACTACTTACGTAAAAAACACAAAGAAATCTACAAAATATCTAAAGTAATAAAAAAGAGCAAGTTTGAGGAATCCAAAATTACCATTCCAAAAGCAGAGGTGCTCCTAGACCCAAACAGCTAGAAAATAGAGTTAAAAATAGCTCAAATAACGGCAACTAAAACTACCAATTATAGAAAAAAATTTTAACACAAATATGAAAATTTTACTGAGAAAATTTTAAAACTTATTCAATGGTGTAAAATTAGATTTTGTTAAACTGTGAGGTATGTCATATGATTTACCATGAGCTTGACTTAACATAGACTGTGTATAAATCTCTAGACAATATTGAGGAACGTAAGTGAGATGGGACTGTTGCTCCACAGTTATAAAGACACAACAATGAAAACAGTGGTCTGTTGGTCTAAGCAGATGTAAACTAATCAACAGAATAGAATAAAAAGCCTAATGGGAAACTGACATATAATGGGAACTTATTATGTGATGCAGGTGGCAATACGAAATGTGAAAAAACAATCTGGACAATCCTTATGCTATTGGGGGGAAACAATAAATTTGTATTCTCACTTTTTATCAGGCTCCCAAAACAACAGGTGAGAGAGCATCTATATGACAAAAGATATCACAATGTGAAAATGTTATGATGAAGAGAAAAGACTTGTGCTTCATATAAAATGGTAAGAGATTGGTGCAGAGACTACATGAAGGACCCCTACAAATTAGTACAAAAATGACGACTCAGTGGAAAAATGGACAATGCATATGAAAGTACAATTTACAGGAAAGGAAGCATAAAAGCCAATAAACACAATGAAATGCCTGGCTGTGCTAAAAGTCAGAATAATGCAGATTTAAATAAATATCATATACTGCTTCATACCCATCAAATTAGAAAACTGTTTTTAAAAACCCAGTAATACCACATTTGACAATGATATGAAAGGAACAGTAACTCATATCCAGCAAGCTTTAGTAAAGAAATGTGGAGATAGTGAGCTGAATGTTCCTTTACCCTACAATTCAAAAATTCCACTTCTAGTTCTTTTCATAGAGAAACTCTTCCAAATGTGTGTAAGAATGCTATTACAATCATAGTTTTCTTACAGAAAAAAATTTTAAAAAACCTGTTTGTCCCTCAAAGGGGAGTTGATTATACAAAAATCTGGTTCAACCAGACAATAAAATAATATAAAGCATATAAAAGAATGAACTAGATAGTTGTCATGGTAGATACAAAATGCAGAATAATGTTCAGTCTGTACGACCACTGAAACCTTAAAACACAGTATCTATGTTGTTTATGGATAAATGTACCTTTGGTAAAATTATCAAAATATGCATTAAAATCTTACCCACTAACTATGGATAGATGGTTATGTACGAAGACTACTTGAGAGGCAAAGAATGGGAGAGAGAATATTAAACTGTGAAGTTTTATTTATTTCTTAAAAGAGTGACCTGAAGGAAAAATTACAAAATACTAACATCTGTACAATTGGGTAACGAGAACCCATTCATATGTCTGGGGTTATGAATTTAAGTAAAGCCTATACCAGAAAGAAAAGTCATAATTTTGGCACTTTCTAGAGTGTAGAAAAGAAATTGCATTGCTTTTTTGTGGCTTTTAAAGCTCTTTTCTCTGAATAATAACGTCTTGGTTATTCTCATGAGTCAGAATAAGTTATTAGATAATTTGTAATCATCAGTGAATTAAATCATTAGTAATTTATTTTGTATAATGCCCAGCACAAAGACTCGCACAATCTGATATTCTAGAAATACTTGGGATGAAAATTTTGGTGATTCTGATTGCAGTACTCACAGATTGATAATTTGGAATTGTAAATTGGCATTTCTTTGGCAATGCAAATTTCAACTCTAGATCACAGCTTCTAGAATAAAATGATACAAAGTCTGAGTCAGATGCCATTCAAATTCCTGACGAGTGTGAGCTGAATGAACAGGTTCTATAAATAGGGAGACACAAGATACCAGGCAGGTTGCTCAAAACACAGACTATTAATCTGTAAAGATCTCAGAATTCTTGTGATGAGGGTTATTTAGCAAATCGTTGGATGTGTTTAGCTAGGCATGAGTTTACTATATTCACATGGTTAAAAGGCAAAGGCAAGTTCTTACTTTCCTATATCTTAGATGGCAAAATCTCCAGACTTCGACTATTTTTCTCCTGTATCATTCAAAAGAATCAGTATCAATTTCAATGTTATAACCGACAGATCTAAGAAAATCACAGCTAAATTATTTCTTTGACCTGCCCTCTCCAGTACGCTTTCTGGAGTGACAGTCAGCTCAAAGATCTATTTTAAAAGTTAACATGTCTTCTTTTTAAAATTCTCTTGAACTGTATGTAGGAATTTATTTTCCACAATGGAATTTGCATTGATGTGAAGAATTGAGAAGGCTTTCAAAATAACTAGATTTCAGCAAGGCAACCAATTCAAGGCACTTCATTAGGGAAGCTGATTGTACTAGTGAATGCAATGCACGTTGGGAGAGCAGTCTATTTGTTAATTTACCCAAATAGCATATCTGAGGATCAAAGATGTATTAAAGAAATGACTGTGATGCTGGTTTTCTTGAAAACATAATTTTCTGTATTTTAGGAGAGCATTCTGTAGCACAAATGACAAGAATTTGGTGACTACAAGTATAAAGACCATGCTGCCAATGAAAATCAATCAGGGGAGAGCACAATATTTATAAAAACTTGATGATAACAAAGATTCAACTCCAGCAACTGCCCTGTGATAATGAAAGGAACAGGTTATCAGGCACGACATAATAAATGCCTTGTTTCCAATCAGCTTTGATAAACAAACAATGACGGATCCATCATCCAAAATTAGCCAAAACATCAGAGTGCAATGTTGGTTTAATTAAAATAGGCAGGGTAGATAAATAGATCCAAAAATGAATGCTGTAGATAAAATAGGATGCTAGCGAGTGCTTTGAAATAAAATTCTTGAAGCAGAATTCGTATATAAAACCAATACTACTTCTCAAGATACTAAATTGGAACTATGATGTTGTTTCAGGTATTACAATGACAGATTTCAGATTTCAATCTGAATGAAAATAATGACTGTATTTATAAGAATAGTTTGAACTTGGGTAGACAGTGGCACAAACATTCTGCAGACTCTATTTTGGAGAGATTTTTTACCATATTTTACATGAATCATTCATATAAAAGTATTTATTGACTTCATCTAATGTGCCCAGACTATGGCCAAACTGTGGTGAGACATTTTGGAAAAATAATGCCATTATTAGGTCATGAGGCTTTTCATACACACAGACTACATTGATTGTTGGTGCATAATTTCAGAATTCTAAATAATTAGAACTTTAGTGTTTCAACTATTTTTATATAATTTGGGGAATACCTGCATTTATCCTTTATTGGAATTTCAAAATAGAGTATCTTTGTCTAGAATTATAGAATATGATGTAAATTTCTATCTTTAATAGCAATTAAAATTATATGATGCATAAAATCATTTAAAGATTTTTATTTTGGTAGAAAAATATATTTTTTAAGTTTTGAAAAATACTTAGTGTTTAGGCTGTTTCAAGTTTTCAACATCTGCTCATAAAATATTATTTAAAATGTATCTGCAATGCTTTACTGATAAAAATTTAAGATAAAACTCAAATGAAACAAGCTTTTCTCTTAATAAAGATGAGGCCTCATTAAATCCTACATTATTAATAAAATAATATCAGGCTGTGAATAATCGTAAGTATGGGATTTGAAACAAAACATTAAGGGTCAAATTCAAAGAGTTAAAATTTGGTATGTATACAGGACAATTTTGAACAGGAAACATCAGACATTTTTAGAAGGTCCGTTGTTATCTTGAAGCAATCTAAAAATCCCTATGTGGATGCTTTTATCCTTATTTAGATAATGGTCACTTCTGTCTTGCTTTCATTAAAACTTGAGATATAATTTTTAAAAATATACAAATATAGGAAACTGGGAAGCCCCTTGGCTAAAAACTGTTACTAGCTGCCACACTCTTTAAGTTTCAGCAAAGTCTCAGCTTGTCCTTTACAGAAGAGGCTCCTCCCTTTGAAGTTGATGCTTGCTCTTTGCAGATATTCAGGGCATGAGAAGAATGAAGTCTGGTCTGAGAACTGGAAGATAAATGACTAGCTAAAAGAAATAGCTCTTATTAAGTAAGTGTACATAAAAGAAGATAAAGCTTCTAGACTCTGATAAAATTATATTTCAAAAGGGATAGAGGAGATATATAAATAAGAAGACCCAAGGAACTGTAGTTTGTGTAGCACACTGAGTCTCAGAAAGTCAGCTTCTACTTCCAGTTCAGACAGTGATTTTTTTTTTTTTCATTTCACTTCCTCTGCTCCACGCTACATATGGCTCTCCTGAGGATCTGAGGATTCTACTCCACAGACTGTCAGATTACATCTATCCTTCCTCTCCACGAGAACACTCAACATTATGTTTTGTCCTACCTCTGAAATCTTGGCTTGCATCTTCATCTTTTTTTTTTTTAAATAAAGCTCATTTTAAAATGACCTTGACAAAGCAGCATAAGTCCCATTTTTTTTTAACATTTTTTATTGATTTATAATCATTTTACAATATTGTGTCAAATTCCAGTGTTCAGCACAATTTTTCAGTCATTCATGGACATATACACACTCATTGTCGCATTTTTTTCTCTGTGAGTTATCATAACATTTTGTGTATATTTCCCTGTGCTATACAGTGTAATCTTGTTTATCTGTTCTACAATTTTGAAATCCCAGTCTATCCCTTCCCACCCTCCACCCCCCTGGTAACCACAAGTCTGTATTCTCTGTCTGTGAGTCTATTTCTGTCCTGTATTTATGCTTTGTTTTTGTTTGTTTGTTTGTTTTTGTTTTTGTTTTTTAGATTCCACATATGAGCAATCTCATATGGTATTTTTCTTTCTCTTTCTGGCTTACTTCACTTAGAATGACATTCTCCAGGAGCATCCATGTTGCTGCAAATGGCATTATGTTGTCGGTTTTTATGGCTGAGTAGTATTCCATTGTATAAATATACCACCTCTTCTTTATCCAGTCACCTGTTGATGGATAGGCTGTTTCCATGTTTTGGCTATTGTAAATAGTGCTGCTATGAACACTGGGGTGCAGGTGTCATCCTGAAGTAGATTTCCTTCTGGATACAAGCCCAGGAGTGGGATTCCTGGGTCATATGGTAAGTCTATCCCTAGTCTTTTGAGGAATCTCCATACTGTTTTTCACAGTGGCTGCACCAAACTGCAATCCCACCAGCAGTGTAGGAGGGTTCCCCTTTCTCCACAGCCTCTCCAGCATTTGTCTTTGTGGATTTTTGAATGACAGCTTGCATCTTCATTTTAAATTCATTTCATTTTCTACCTAATCTCCCATCTGTCTTTGGATTGTGTTTTCTTTGCTTTTTATCTTCCATATTACCTTGGAAAGGAGGCTTTAAAATTTTTTTAACAACATTTACCAAAGTAACAAACATTTAATCTAACAGCTCTTCAATGATATTTCATTGATTACCAAACTCAAGAATAAAATAGCACCTTTTGACTTTTTTTTTTAATGCACTTTCCCCCTCTTCTTCAGCTTTTCAATCTTTCTTGAAAGAATCTCAGTTTGGATCTAGGGTTTTTTTTATAATTTTTTTGCCATAGTGTCCAGCATTTTATTGACAGTCATAATAATGTTTTATATGACAGTTACATCCATTAGTGCTTTTAAAATGTCATTCCCTCTCTTTCTTGTAATTTCTTGCTCAGTTGGTTTGAATTTCTCTTTTTCCAAAGAAGGGCAAGTGTTTAATTGATTTAGTACATGTGAATGCTTTTTATTTACTTCCACCAAAAGATAATAGGCTATGTGAAGCATTTGTGTTGTATTTTCCACAAAATATTTGTAGGCATTTCTGCTATTTTCTGGCCTTTAGCCAGAATCTGAGTTCAACCATGGTATTGATTTTTTATAATGTGTTTTGCTGCCCCTACCTATCTGTGAAATTTTTAAATTTTTAAATTTTTATTTGTATTTCAAAATTTTGTTTGGCTATATAATGTTTTTTTAGTTTTGGCTGAAATGTAACTCCTTTTACACCATAACATTTCCCTCCATATTTTAATTAAAAGTATAAAAACTATAAAAAGGTGGAAAGAAAAAGACAACAGACATCTATATGCTTTTCATATATTGTTAATATGTTGCCACATTTGCTTTCTCTCTATATATACGTATACATGTATGTGTGTATATATATATGTGTACATCTCTTCATATATAGAGAGATAAATGACATGTATCAATAGATATATACATTGATCAATAGATAGATGGATATGTGTGTGTGTGTGTGCTCACATACATAGGCTCAATCAGTTGGAAGAAAGTTGCAGACATCATGGTATTTGCCTATAAATACATTGGGATATTTTATGTTAATAATGACATCTTTTGATTTAACTATAATGTCATTACCACACCTAACAAAGTTAATATTAATTTAGTAATATCTAATACACCATATCTTCCTTCTCTGTCTTTTATACTTGTCAACATTTTTCTCATCATTTAAAACTCTTTTGTGCTTTTCCTCCTGAATCTAAGAATACTTTCCAAATATAGCTAGGGTTTTATGTTTCAACTTTACTTAGCAATATTTCTGTTATTTGATTGCTTCCAATGGATAACTTAATTCTGCCATTGAAGATTTGTCTTTGTATTTTATCCTATTTTCCCATCTCATCTTAGTAATGTTTAGTCTTGCATATTATTCTGTTTTCCATCTCATCTTGGTATCATCCTCATCTATTCTTATAATTTGCTGCCTTTTTTTCTCTTATGGCTGTATTTAATTACATCATGTTGAGAGTTCCAAATAGTATTATAGACTTCCTGTGCCTATATTTCATTATGATTTTGAGATGAATTTTTTCCCTTCTAAGTTTCTAAGATAGTGTTGCCTTCAGCTTACGCTATGGGATGAATTATATATTTTTTCCAGCTACCCTTCCTTTAAAAAAATGAATATATTTATGCCCAACATTGAAATTTTGGATTGTATTTGATCTTTCTCAATATCCACTTGCTTAATAATTGACTTTTCTGATCTGTAGCTGGAAGAGAGTCTGCAGTTCACAGCTCCTATTCCAATATTTGGTATCTGGAAATAATTTTTCTAGCATGTTTCTGATGGACTGACTTGGCAACTTAATGCCTAGTTCTACGACTCTGAGAGTTAATGTAATTTAAAAAAAAATAAAATTCCCAAGTACTACTGACAAAGGTCTTTCTTTTAAGAATTTTGCTTAAGGGTACTATTCCTCCCAGAATGCAGCATGCTCAAGTCATTCTACCTGTTTCCAGCCTGTCTTCCCATTGTCTGTTCTGCTGAGTTCTCGGCGACCAAAACTTAAAAACTGGTATGCAAAGACAGATGGCGTCAAGATTATTATTGTGATTACTTCATACAAAACAATAGTATCATATGTTACCATGCAGGACAGGGTGTGATGTGATGTCACAGGACGTGACACAATATGGCACACGCTACAGTAAAATACCCAAGAAGTTGAAGAATAGGTGTCTAGCTTTCTGATTGGTACCAACCCTTGATTTCTGAGTCTTGGGTTAAGGTGGAATATGGAGTGGAAAATGAATTTCCTAAATTTCTTTCATGATACATACATAAGTAAAGATCTTACTGCTTTTTATTAATCACATTCCAAAACTGATAATTTGATGATTTTAGTTTTTGTCAATAGTTCAAGTTGTGTCATTTTGAGCATTTTTACAGCTATTTTGGGAGAGAAGGAGCACTGTGTGAACAGACAAACCTAATTTAAAGTGAAAAACAGATCAGCATTTGGATTTGATCCTCACACCTTCTCTCAAGAAGGTTATTTCCTCTTATTTGGACAGATGCTTTACGAACATTGCATCATTTGATTATCACAATAACATTGTAGGGTAGGCATTATTATTGTTTACATTTTTACACAGTAAAAAACTGGGCCTCAAAAAGTATTTTTTCCTTCAAATTTATAGTAGAAACAGATCTCTAAATTGAAAGTCCATGCTACTTTCTCTATAAGTGATATTCTGAAGAGAAGAAAATTTTATTTGGTGTAATATTAATTCCTCATCATAATGCACATACATATCAAATGTGAAATTATTATCAAAAAAGTTAATGGCAGAAAATTAGTCTAAACTATTCTCTGCAATACATTTAGGTTGAAAGGATTAATGATCTAAAGATACTGGTAATTATTTGATACATTGAATTTTCTACAGAAATCTAAGTGCCAGGACATCAGAATATTATAAAACTGCTTTATCTAGTTATATGCAAATTGAATGCACAGAAAAAAATTATAATTTGTTTATATGGGATAGACATCCATATTCTCCCAATTCTTTCAAATATTTCTTCCTTAGGAAATTATCACTGTAGTATTTAATCAATTATTGAATCCCTTCCCTAGAATACTGTTTAGTGAAAATTTTCTTTGGACTGTCCAAACCTACAGTGAGTTTACTTAAAATGCTTCATGGAAATGTAAAGAAAACAGTATGGTCTTTTAAATAAAAGGTACTGAGTTAACTGAATATTCATATAGAAAAAAAATTTTGGCTTCTACCACCCCTCTCCCCCCACATACACACACATTCCAAATAGACTGCAGAACTAAAAGTAAAGGTATAACAATATTTTAGCAAAAATCTAGAAAGAGTATTCTCATCAACTTGGAGTAGGTTTCTTAAGTATGGCACAAGAATAAGGAACTATAAAATAAATAAACTGAAATATTAAAAATAAGAACTTTTCATTCATCAGAAGATACCAACCATTAAATAAGAAGACAATATATAAGTGGGAAAATATATTTGCAATACATCTACCTGACAAAGAACTCTTATCTAGGATATATATAAGATTCCTATAAATCAATAAGAGAAATACAGATGATCAATGCAAAAGTTGGCCAAAAAAAAAAAAAACCTCAAGATAATTTTTACAAAAGAAAGTAATCAAATAAACCTAAAAAGGTGCTCAACTTCATAGCTAGGGAGACACAAGTTTCTACCCACAATGTGCTGCGAAAAACACATCCTTATTGGAGTGGCAAAAGGGAAAAATATAAAACATATGTGTAGTTTACTGTACAGGAAACATACCACAATAAAGGTTTTAAAAAATACCAGTATTATGGAAGTGTAAATAGGTATAACCACTTTGGAATATTATTTGTCAGTATATACTAAAGCTAAACTTACATGTTCCCCTGATCAGGCATTTTAACTCCAAAGTATGTACTTAACTGAATGTAGATATGTGTTTTCCAAAAGTCATATATTAGAATGTTTACAATGTCACTGTCAGTATCAGCCTAAAATTGGAAATTATCAAAAGTCCATTAGCAGTAGCAAGGATAAATTGTGATATAGTCACACAGTGAAATACTATAATTAGTGAGAATGACATGGATGAATCTCAAAAACATAATGTCAAACAAAAGGACCCAAAAATAAAAGAATAAAAGGATGCATGATTTCATTTGTAACCTGCACAAAAGATGCAAAACTGATTTATGGTGTTAAGATTCAAGAAAGTAATTTCAGATTTGGAGTTAGGGTTGTTAGAGACTTGAAGGGGCACAAACTAAACTTCTGTAATAGTTCTTGATCTGGGCACTTGTTACACAGTTTTGCATAGTTTGGAAAAATCCACCAAAGATTACATTTTATTACACATTTATTAGATAAAAATTAAATATTTATAATATTTGCACTTTTTTGTATCTATATTATACTTCAAGGAAAATCTCTAAAAATTCAACTTTTAATTTGGAAGTTGACTGGGGGTTAGAGTTTCAGTTGTTTTGCAAGTGAAAAAACAATGCAGAATTCTTTGGAATGTACCTGTGTATATACCACCTGTGATATATACTACAACATACGGTGGCTGGTATGAGGCTACAACCCGGAAGGTTATCAGAGAATCCTAGAACTCAAAGAGATCGTGAAATCCTCTATTTCAAACTCATGATTTTAAGGCAACTATTTATTGTTGTTGTTATTAAATAATATCTATTCAATAGGCACTCAGAGCTCAGAGGTGTCAAATAGCTTACAGTTGATGTGAGTAATATGTCAACCCATCCAAATCATGTAGGGGCCCTACTTCACACTGGAATCAGGGAACTGGCTGATTCTGTTTATTCAGTGTAGAAATTCCAAAATCCCAGAGCAATAATGTAATCCACTGTCAATGAGGAGTTAACTTCTGAACATAATGGAGATGTCTCCAAAGACTTACGATGAGCAGACTGAATGTATATAAGTTAAAATCACCATCATGTCAATGTGACATGTGCTGATTTTGTATGATATGTATTGAAGGCTCTCTATGCTTGAAAAGCTTTCCAAGCATCGTTACTTTGAAACTTAGCTGAAGGTCATCATAAAAGAAATTATAATGTAAGAATAGGAAGAGTCACACACTCTCTGTTCAGTTAAATTTCTCATCTTCTAGCTATAATTTCTACAACACTTAGTGGAAATAGGAAAATCACAATAATAATGTCCAGGAGCTACAGACCTAAATTTCAGGCTAGTTTAATGGTAGTTAGGTGTATGATTGTGGGCAGTTGTTAAAACTTCTCAGGCATAATTTTCATCACCAGTTAAATGAAGGGATTGAAGTTGATTATCATTAATTTCCCTTCTAACTTCATGATTATGTAGTTCTCATCATAGCACCAGTATTTACATAAATGTATTTCATGCTTGCTTTTCTGAAAGTCTGTATCTCATTTTCCTATATACATATGTATATATGTGTATATATATAGGAAATATATATAATATAAAAGTATATAGCTATATATTTACTTAATCTGTACAAAAATGTATCTTTAATAAAACCAGAAATTTAGCTAAATTCAAACTTTTTTTGTTTACTGTTGAGTGTGGGAAATATAAATAGAAAATTACTAATTTTGCAACTAATTTAAGCACCTCTAATGATCAGCAATTATCAGAAATAAAAGGGTGTGAGTAATACTTTATAAGCCCAATTAAGTAACAAAATCTTTGCTTGTGCTTGACAATATTAAGTACAAAGGAAACAGCTATAGATAACCTCAAAATTACCACAATAAGCATATTCATAAAAGTATCAATTCAAGCTCTGGCTACTGTTAAGAACAGGTTGAATTTGAACTAGCTTTCAAATAGTAGTAACATAAAATTAGTAAAGAATTTATCATATACACTCTACCTTAAAATTATATGTGCCTAACATTTATGTTCAATTTTCAAATCTCTTTTCTTAAATCAATTCTCTAGAAATGTTTTCATAAAAGTTTGAAGGTGTGCTAAACAAGTAGTGTTTTGTTAGCATATTTATTTTACTTTATTTAAGATTAAACTTAACTAAATGAAATAGCTTTGTTAGATAATTTTAGAAAATAAAGAAGCATTCAAAATAAGGTAAACAATAGGGAAATTTGAGGGATGAAAAGAAATAATGTGAAACAATTAAACCTTTTGAACTTCTTTGGTTTTTGAAGAATTCAGCTGATAATAAAGAAATGAGCAGAAAGTCTTCCATTTGTAGATATCATATGAAATTGAAGAGTTGATGTACACAAGAAAGAGAAATTGCACAGGTAGTACTTATATCCATTTCCTAATTTTTTTAAAAAATGAAGAAATTAAAGAACACTATTCTAAGAAAAATCTGTATGTGTACAATCCATAAATACCATTAAAATGATAGAACAGTGGTAAGGAAAATAAAAGGTGTAAATGTCTGACACCAAGAAAAATGACATTTTTAGAGCTGAAAAAAATCATTATACAAAAAGTTTATAGAGAATTTATTGACTTCTTTTATAGTATCAGTACAAAAAAATAAGATCATGGACCACTAACAATGTAAGTTCAAAGAGTATAAGAATCTCAAATTCTCAGCTTTGCCAAAGAGTTTTCTTTTTTTTTTTTCTCTCTGTTGGGTTTTTTTGGATATATATTTTTTTACTGAAGTATAGTCAGTTTACAATGCTGTGTCAATTTCTGGTGTACAAAAAGCTTTCAATAGCACCTCTATTCTGCTTGGAAAGGAGAGCTGGGGAAACAGACAACTTCTGCCCCACTGAAAGCCTGAGGCCATTGTTATCAGTAAAAAAATACATGAATGTGGACGACTGAGCTATAAACTGGGCTTGGCTATTCCAGGAAAGAACTTGAAAGAAAATTCTCTCGCTACAAATGCACTAGAGATAACCTGGTCCAAATGAACAAATAATCCAGTTACTGTGCAAGAAGATCTTAAAAGCAAAAATTATCTAGCATAGATGTGACACAAAGGAAGACTGGAAAGTTCTTTATGAATTATACAGTGGTGATGTTAAATGGCTGGTTTGATTTCTTCAAATCAATTCCTTTAATAAATTTTGCAAAATAATTACAAAACCCCATGAGTTCAAAGGTTGTGTTTATTAACTAAATAGCTAATTTTTTTTTTTAGCTCATGAATACATTGCAAAATACCTGAAGCAACAAATGAACAGAAGTAATTTGGGTAATAAGGATTTATTCGAGAACCCAAATAATTTAACTGTGCTGCATATTCGTAATGTATTCTCATGTGAAGCTATCAAAAATACATTCTTTCAGTCACTTTGACCTTTTTAACGCTACATGCATTTCAAATAAGAGTCAAGAAAATGTCATGATTCATTGCATTTTATTCATCAACACATTGCTTTTTAAGAGTTCTTTGATGTTTGAGAAATCTTGTGTGTCTTTGGGATAAGCCTTCTTAAGCCTTTTTCCCTCAAGTCAGAAAGTTATACTTCACTAACTGTAAAGAAACATCCAAGGACTAAAAATTTGCTTTTCACTAGAGAACCCAGAGTGTTCCAAAGGGTTGTCAGCAGAACATCTTCTTTATCCACAAACTAAACTGAAGTCAGGGAGCAAATTGTTGACAACTGATCAGTGTATTGGAAAATAGTCAACAGCAGAGAAGCTAGAAATAATACTGCAAGGCTGGAGGGAAAAATACAAATAAAAATACTGCTTCAAAAGTAAGGGTATTGACAGGACATATGATGAAAATGCGCTATAGATGGGATGTGTCCAGTGCAAAAGAAGGCAAAGACAAAGTGATTTTTTTTTCTCAGTTAAATCCATTTAAAAAGAAAGAAAGAAAAAAAAATTTTATACCCCAAACTGAGCTTTTGATATGAATATTTTAGGAAGAACTTGAAAAAAAATAGTATTTTTAAAAAAAATTTCCATTACAATGATATTCACCACATTGTCTACTAACAAGACATCATTAGCCATGCCAATTGCACTGTGGATAGTATTTACCTTTGACCTAAGGGATACTACTGGAAAACATGTATTCCTGAATAATACATTCTTATCACATTTGTATACCATAAAATACAAAGTAGAAGGTTTAACATCAGAAAAGCAAAAACAAGTCAAACATATTCCATGAAGATTGTGGGCAACCACAGCATGTTATAGCAGAAAATTCGGTGGATTTTACATCAGGAATTCATAACTATATATCCTGGCTTGTTTTTAATCATTCTCAAATTCAATTTCCTTATTTGTAGGATAGAAACTAGATTAAACTAAAGAGCAAATGAAACAGTTTGTAGAAAGTGTCAAGGACTGGGTCATTTCTCACTAAAAGACTTATGAAGGATTCTGTAGGGGACCTGATAATGGATTTTGAACTAGACAAAGCAGAAAGGATAATGTTCTCAGTGTGGATGGTGAGCTTGAGAGCAAGAAACTGCCACAACTTCCTTGTATAAATACATAGTTTGTGGGCCAGATGAGTCTAAGATATTCCCTTTGATGAACTTCAATATTGAATGAAGTGCCTGAAGGTGTGTGGTTCACTGGTTTCACAGCCAAACAAGGGCAGTCTTGCAGACTACACCCCCTGCCACTGCCCCACACACACAGACAAGTGGCATCTTGTCCACTCCTCCTTTTCTGTTCAGTTTAGTTCAGTATGAATTTATTGCCAGATAGTAAAAGTTTCAAAGGTAAATAGGATATGATTTGTTGCCATTGGGCACTCACAAAAAAGAAGGTCACAGTGAAGAAAGCCAGCACTTTCAATGAAATGTTAAAGGGACTACTGGAGCACAAAAGCGGAACTCCAACCATAGTTTGGAGAGGGATGGTATTAAAGAGAGTCAGATGGATGGGGAGGTGAAGAGTTAGCCTTACACAGTACACATGGCCCAGTCAAGAGGAAGAGCACTGGTAGTAGAAAGGAGACACCCAGGGTCATAAAAAAGCTGGGCACTTGAGGGGTTGCTTGAAGTTGAATGTATCTAGATAACTGATTAGAAAGATAAATGGACTGTACTGTTGACAGTAGATAGTTAGACAAAAAAAACCAAAAAAACAAACAAACAAACAAACAAAACAAAAAAAAAACAAAAACAAAAACAAAAAACTAGAAGAAATGAACTGGTGGTTGCATAACTTTCTATGAGGCCAAAGAGTCATCAAAAGGGAATCTTCACTTTTAAAATACAGTGTAAAACAGTATTGCCCAGATGACCAGTGTCCCAGTCCTTTATCATCACACAGAATCAAAGCTAGGGAATTGGCACTGAAATGTTGCCTGGGTTAGGAATTTTTTAGAGAGAATATAAAGACTCCAAATATTTGGTGACTGCACTGGCATATCAATAACCTCAAAATAGACCAGGTAGGATCTGGTATCAAAATGTTGCCTATGGGACGTGGCAGTTTAAGATAGTCTATGAAAATCCCTTCATTTCTGAGGTTTATGGATCCCTCATTTGTCAAATAAGAAAACTGAATTAAATCTGTGTTTCCAATATTTTTGACACAATATGATCTTGTTAATAATAAATGAACTAATAAACCTAATTAGGAAGGATTCTGAGTGCTTTTGGCATTTGGGGGCATAGTGTTTACATTTCACTGATTATAAATTTAATGATTATAAAGGAGAGTCCTTCCACTTCTCTTCTGGGTCCAGTGATTCTAGGGCTGCCCTGGCTTGGGGCCGTTCCACTCCAACTCCTGCCTCCACTTTCATAGGGCCTCCTCTGCTGTGTTTCTCTTTCTCTTTTCTTTTCTGTCTCTTTCCTATGAGGACACTAGTCACTGGACTTAAGGCCCACCCTAACCCAAGATGGTATCAATTCAAGATCCTTGTCTTAATTACTTCTGCAAAGACCTTCATTCCAAATAAAGCCACTTTCTGAGGTTCTAGGTAGACAAATCTGTTTGAGGCCCACTATTCAAACTACTGCATTCATCAATAAATTGCTGCGTGATATTCTCATTTTTGTTTCTGGATATGAAAGAATAGCTTGTATCAGATCATCTCTCCAGCTAAGAACTTTGAAATCTGGATATAATACAAAAAAAAAAAAATCAGAATCAGATCCAAGAGCAAGCAGAGAATAACTCTGGCAGCCAGGACATCAAGGAGGCCAAGATATGGGGAAAAACAGAACCATCTTGAGAAGAACCAGACCCTCTGCTCTTGAGGTGCTACTCTGGAAGGGGAAGTCCTCAGTTCTTGTCTTGCCCAAAAGAGAAGAATTCAGACAGGAGACAAAAGTGTTGTGTAGTTAAGATTTTAAAGATTTTATTAGCAAAGTGGAAGTGCACCGCCAAGAGTGGAAGGTAGGCTGATCCAAGAGAAGATGGCAGCCCAGTTTTTCTTTGTCCCCTTTGTCTTACACCCTCACTTAGGGGCGGTCTCTTGGTTGATTGATGGCTCTGGCCCCATTGACTGATGGCGCTTGTCCCCTTTTGCACATGTCCTTATCCACAATGCAACAGAAAAGCCCACGGGGTTAGGGAGGCCTAAGCTGCAATGCTAATTATATTACAATGAGCACTGGGTCTTGTTCAGTTAGGTCCTTGTCACTACTATGTAGTCACGGTCATTTGGTCCCAACTGGTTTCTTGCTGGCAGTCCTTTAGAGGAAGTAAAGCCCCTTTATGCTGATGGCGGGCACACTGCCATCTTCCCAACCATCCTTTCTCCCCTACCTTATCAGCCCAGTGCCCCTACTTGTCTAACTGCTTAACCAGGGGACAAAAGCAGCCACGATTTCAGTGACTAAGATTTTAAAGAAAAGGAAGCAACAGAAACCTTAGCTCCTGGCAATCTTTCCTCAAAGTGATTGTGGTTTCATAAATTCTACCTTACAACTGTTAGAACAGCTATCAGTAAAATGATACAATAACTAGTGTTGGCAATGATGTGGAGAAAAAGGAGTTCTTGTGCATTAGGGGGAACGTAAACTGTACAGCCACTATAAAAACAGTACAGAGGTTCCTCTAAAAATTAGAAGTAGAACTAACATATAGTGGATAGCAATTCACTTCTACATCTGTATCCAGAGGAAATGAAATCAGAAACTCCAAGAGATACCTGCACTCCCATGTTCATCACAGCATATTCACAATAACCAAGATAGAGAAACAAAGTGTCCATCTATGGATAAATGGATAAAGAAGATGTGATATTGATAAAGAAGATACAGAAACACACACACACACACACACACACACACACACACACACACAGAGGAATATTATTCAGCCATGAGAAAGAAGAAAATCCTGTCTTTTTATGATGATAAAGATGAACCCTGAAGGCATTATGCTAAGTAAAATAAATCAGACAAAGAGAGACACATAATGTATACCATTTATATGTGGAATCTAAAAAAGTTGATCTCATAGAAACATAAATTAAAATGATGGTTGCCAGGACCTTGGGGATGAGGGAAATGGGGAGATGCTGGTCCAAGGGTACAAACTTAAAGATAAGTAAGTTCTGAGGATCTAATGTACAGCATGGTGATTACAGTTAATGAAACTGCATTACATACCTGAAAGTGGATAATAGAGTATATCTCAAATGTTCTTACCACAAAAAAGAAGTGGTAATTATATGAGGCGATGGAGGTGTTAGCAAACCCTACAGTGGTAATCACTTCACAATATGTAAGTGTATCAGATCAATGTGTTATACACCTTTAACTTACACAATGCTATATATCAATTACGTATCAATAAGTCTTGGGAAAAAAAAGAAAGATGACTACACTCAACCTAAGATTTTCCTAGTTACTCAAACTTGCCTTATAGATTCAAGTCACTTGCTATTACTTATAGCATTCCCTTTGTTCATATTGTATACATTTTGCTAGCTTTT
The DNA here is from genome assembly GCF_048773025.1 of Camelus bactrianus. Classification (NCBI taxonomy): domain Eukaryota; kingdom Metazoa; phylum Chordata; class Mammalia; order Artiodactyla; family Camelidae; genus Camelus; species Camelus bactrianus. The sequence continues at coordinate 22,289,325 of NC_133552.1, forward strand.
CTGTAACAGTGGAGTTCCATGGTACATAAACACATTTAACTTACTTAAACTCAAGTAAACATTTAGACAAATGCAAACATTCTTCCTTTCCCAGTTCAACACACAGACACAAAGTAAATTACAAACCATAACCTGAAAAAACTTGTAGAGTCTGTGATTCTTTCCCTTCTTTTTGGTAAGTTGAATATTTGATTTAGACAATGGATGCAACCAAATCTGAACTGGTTGGTTTGTCCGTTGGCCAAAACCAACGGGAAAAGTCATGTGAGTAATTTTAATATCTCCCTGATCGTCAATGCAAAAGTGAAGTATTTTGTTCAGCTGGCCATGCAATTGGTTGTGATAGCTTTTATTTGCAGAATTATTTACAGAGGAACAATGCCTAATAAAGAGGTAAAAAATACTGGTCTATAGAAAGAGTTAGAAGAAGAGTCTGTAGAAATAAATGACAACAAAGAACAAAAAAAGTCATAACTTTACTTGTGTATTCCTAGCAACAAAACATTTGAGAGACTAGATTTCTGGATATAGTTTCTCTCTGAGATTATTTGCCTTCCATTAATATATACCTTAGATATCCTGATATCCCTGCATTCTGAGTACCAAGCAGGATTGTGTGTACAAAATGTAGACCACTTTGTGGGTGAATATAAGCATTTCCTTTAGGGTTATTTAGGTTAAGCCCAATTGCCACTTCTTTTTAAAAATCTTTCTTTTTTTCTTTTTCTTTTTTAATCCCAGCAGGATAAGTAAGATTTCCTCAGTTCATGGGCAATTTGATGAACCCTCAGCCAGAACATTAATCTCTATTCTCTAGTTAACTGATTAGATTGTGAGATTTCCTACAGCTGGGATAGACTTTTATTTGTTGGTTCCACCTGGCTCACAGAACCGTGACTGTACCATGTTATATGTTAAAGGAATTTGCTATGAATGAATTTTAAAGTCTTTTTTCCAAAAGGTCAACATGATGATTCTCATATAAATATAAAATAGACGTGTGTCAGAAATTTTTTTCAGCTCATTAATTAATGAGAGAATCGGTAAGATACTATAACCAGTTCAAAGAGCATTTGAGAAAGAAAGTGTGTGTGTGCGTGAGTGAGTGTGTGTGGGGGCGTGCAATTTTATCAGGAATTTAGGAATATTATATTTCTGGCTTAAATTCAAAACAAGTGAATGTCTTACAGGGTAATAAACCATAATCTTTGTAGTTATCTGTTCCCCAAGGCAGAAATTACTTGCTTCTTTTCTGGACAGAAGTCTACAATTTAACATATGATTTCTCTTAGCCTGAGGGCTTTAATCAATACTAAACAGTGATTTAATCTTAGTATATTCCTCTAGATAATGCTTAAGTGGCTTTCACTCCTCAATGATATTGAAAATATGCGCTTGTCCCTAAGTCACCGACCAAGTGCCCAGTGGCTTGAACTGAAGCACTGCATTACCAAACCCTTGGACACCGAGGAAGGTGCTGGAACTGGAGTGAGGAGACTCAGAGACTCTGGTAGTGGTCCAGGCTCTCTGTGAACTTGAAAATGCTGCACACCATACAATTCCAATTGCATAACATTCTGAAAAGGGAAAATTACAGATACAGTAAACTTTTCAGTGGTTGTGAGAGGTCAGAGTTAAGAGAGGGATGACTAGGTGGTGCACAGAGGGTTTTTATGATAATGATAGACACCTGTCATTACACATCTGTCCAAACCCATTGAATGTGCAACACCGAGATGAACCTGAACGTAAACGATAGGCTTTGGGTTATTACAATGTGTCAATGTAGGTTCATAGGTTGTAATAAGAGTACCTCTTTGACGAGGGAGGTTGATCGGGGGAGGCTATGCATGTCAGGGGTTACATGGGAAATCTCTATACTTTTCACTCAATTTTGCTGTGAATCTAAAACTTCTCTAAAAAATAAAGTCTATTAAAAACAAAATAAATAAATAATTTCTCTTAAAAATACATTTCCTACTTTTTTGCTTCAGTCTAAGTAAGTTCCGTCTAATTTTCCACAAAGGAGTAAATTAGTGTGTTTTTACTGAAAGTATCTATTAATTGAATGTAGGGCCATTTCTTCTAAGGGGAGCACCGTGTAGGTGCTGATTCTATTAACTTAAAAATCCAGTGGCACAAAATGACCAATTTTACTATCATTGCCAGATAATTGAGGTCTCACTGTAATAGTCTGGTGACTTGATTTCTCACCATTGTGTTAAATACGCTGTATAACTTGCTCTTGGAGAACCGATTACCTTTGAATATTTAGTGGCAGTAAAATTAATGACTGTGATGCACATAATTACAATAAAAATCTCTGAACTCTAAGTCAGCTTGGAAATGGAAAATTGGGGTTTGTATTTTCAAATAGTAATTAGGAGATGGCTGCTTATCATATGAACAATTAATGGATTTATTAATCATTTTTAATAAGACAGAAGGATATATACAGTGAAATTCTGGTACTGTTTATGTAAAAAATAGGATGTTAGAATTAGAATGGACCAGGGAAGTCATGGATTACAACCGTTTCATTTTACAGGTGAGGAAACTGAGGCCTACTCACAAAGCCAGTTAATTATTATAAAATACTATATGATAATGAAATGATATGTAGTTTTACAAGAATGCATTACTTACACATATGATGTATAATCATTGTCTAGTATCTGACTGTGCTATTTGCTGAATTATTAGAAATGTGCTGGATAAGCAGTATGTAAAGATATTTTTACAGGCAGTGAAATCAGTATCTTGAACTGAAATGACTCATAAAACCTAACCAGCTTCACTGTATGTGGGTTTCCACCTACCTAAGCAGGTGGATTTTAAAGGTGGAAATATTTTGAGGGAGGAGAAACAGATTACTGGGGAAAATGTATGAAACTTGTGATTCACTCTGAAATAGAATTATATCACTCCCAAATGTATGTTTTCCAGGGGATATGTTTAATCTTGATGAACAGAACTTTACTGGAAGATTTTATTCTTTTTTTGTAGTTTCTGTAGGTCCAGGCCCTTTTCTGTTAGTATAAAATGTAGTGGTTTAGAAAACTGGTAACTTTAATATTCTGGCCTAAAGAAAATGATCAGAATTGAGGAAAATGGGGGAAGAAAGTATTGTCTGCTTCTTAAGCCTCCACTTCTAAAATGCATGAATATCTCCAGAAAAATTGCCTCTGCCTGGATGTGGCAAAGTTAACATTTTTAAAAAGATTTTAATAATCAGTAACACAGATCTTACAAAAAAGAATAAAATTAATGGCTGGTGAATTTAAATAGTACAATGTTGAACTACTTCAAAATAATAGTTTGTTTTCCATGTCTGTGAATCTGTCTCTGTTTTGTAAATAAGTTTTTGTGCCTTTTTTTTTTTAGATTCCACATATGTGATATCATATGGTATTTTCTCTTTCATTTGGGATTTGTAGATACTAACTACTATATATAAAATAGACAAACAACAAGGTCTATTGTATAACACAGGGAACTATATTCAATACCTTGTAATGGCCTATAATAAAAAGAATACAAAAAAGAATATGTATGTGTATATATGTATAAATGAATCACTATGTTGTACACAAGAAATTAACACAACATTATAAATTGACTGTACTTCAATTAAAAAAACATTCTGTGGTCCACTTAAGAACAATAATTTTCAAACCAAATTCCGCAGGCCCCCTTTGTCAGAATTGTCAGGATGTTTGCTGTAATGTTACACCTTAAGTGGAATTAATGTTAGTGTTCATTTTGCAAGTATGGCTATCCTAAATAGAAAAGTTTATCAATAGGTTATTGGGTAGCTCACAAAGTTAACATAGAGGCCAGAAACCAAGGCTTGGAGAAGGGACAAGAATTAATGACAGTTGGGCATCAGAGTCATGCTGTGGTGATGGGCGTGTTGGGTTTTACTTCTGGCACCAGGGTTATGGGACTGCTGTCACTGTCTCCACTCTATTCCTGGTGTCATAGCTTCTACTGACTCTGAAAGTAACTTCTTAGTCATTCTTTATTTTTATGGATTCATTCTTGGGTCCTTGCAAATTACTATCTCAAATCAGAAGATCCACTGACTAAGTACCTGCATCTTCATTTCCCCTAAGTTTGAAAAAATGGATTACTCATCCATTTGGAAACTGATAGGAGAAAACAGCTGTCAACTACGTTGGTCCCACCCCAGTGGGACCTGCCCAAACTACTGAATCAAAATCTTGGCAGAAACAATGAGAATTGGCATTTTTAAACAAATAAAGTCAGTTCTGCTATATGTGGCATACGTGTTCTTGTAAGTCACTGCACTAGACTAAACCGCACAATTAAAATCTTCAGGGCTTATGAGAATAGTGGAGTAAGGAACACAGCACTAAAAACTTCATTAGTGACACATTGGAAAAAGATAGGACACTAGTGAACACAACACTACTATCTGACCATATGCTAAATGACTGAGAAATACATAAATACTACAATAGAAATGGTGCTTTACCCTTAAAAAAACCTGAAGTTTGTTTGTGGAGATGGCGTCAGGAGGGTTGCAGCTTATGTTATTGGTAAGTAATGGAGGGAAGGTTATGTGAAATTAAGTGGAATGTTGTAACACCAGATGTGCATGAGTTTGGCTCATAACGCTTGTGCTGAAGTGAGGTAGCTGGTAGAAGTTTCAAGCATGTGCTTGCGTGCATTGTGTGTATTTCATTGTGGCTCAGTTCAGTTGGGTATGTATTTTGGAATTCACCTGTTTCTTTAGATGAAATCTCATAGAAGCAAAGGCAAAATTTGCATTGTGCTCAAATGGTTACTGAACATACCAATGATGTTGAAACAAATTCATTATTGAAACAAATAGGTACTCCTGTGTGATTCTTAAGTAAATCGAAGCATTCAGACCTTTAGGAGTTTGGATCTTCTCTGGCTATTCCACATGCTTTTCCTGTTTAATGCCCTCTAAGAGGTAGAGTTTACAATTTCTCATTTGGTGGTGTAGATATGGGAGAAGGGACACTTTCCCTTTATCTCTCTGGCATAACTCCTGGCTTTTTAAGAGTTGATTCACAAATCTTCTCCATAGACTTTTGAATCACTGCAGCTAACATCTTGTATTTGCTCTCATCCAAAAGGACCCATTTCCCCAGCCTCAGTGAGTTCATTCCTGGGCTTGTTACCAAGTCCAAACCCATTCTGCTCACTATACAACAGACCAATAAATTGGGAGATAAGGTGTTGGAGCAAGGAATAACAGCTTTATTTGGAAAGAGGCAGACTAATGTCCTGGAGAAGCATCTTCTCCAAATCAGAATTTATGTCCCTTTTATACTAAGAAGGAGAGGGAGTGTGGTCGGTTATTGAAAGTACATTGGTGTCAGAATCCTTTGTTCTTGCAGCTGCCCATGTAGGTCAGGTCATGATGTCCCTGTAAATCTCCAAAAACACAAGTGTTATTTTCTATTTTGCAACTTTTTATCTTTATATGAATTGGAAAATGTTATACTCTTAAATTTCAGAGCCTTGAGAATGGGCTGTCCTATATGTTTCAGGTGATAGGCAACATGCTTTTTCACAAAAGGTGTGGAACCAGCATGACTAGGCACAGGAAACAGAGCACAGGGTTAGAGCCAAAGAAACAGAAGTAATATGGAGTCAAATTTGTTCTTTCCTATTACAGACATATTTTTTCTCCCTAACCTACCACCTATTTATCATCTTCAGTGATTTCGTTGAACTTTAATGGTGTCTCAATTGACACCTTGATCTCTTAGATCCTAACACTGAAAAGATACCGATTCTCAACTTGCTTTTGTGGCAGCCACTCCCAGCCACCACAACACCTCTAGTCTTCTTCATCATGTATCTCTGTTGCGTTTTGATAAGACTGAATTAGCTTTGTGTCATTTTCTCCCTTTTCCTTTATTTTCAGGTAAAATTTAAGCATAAAGGCAGTGTTTAGCAATGTTCTTATTTGTTCCATGCAAACTATGCACACGCTACTCAGGGAACCATCTGAGCCTACACCTCCTTGGCTTGCTTTACCAAATGTAAATAAGAGCTGAATGTTGGGATTCAACTAACACGAGTGATGCTACAGCCTTACACTTTCTTCAAGTGAAAAACTATATGAATGTCCTTTTAATACAAAGACTTTTCTTCTGTATTTCGGTCTCGGCTGCTGTGTTTTCAACTTTTCATTTTGCTGGCGAGATTAAAGACAGAGGATCATTACAAGTCTTCTAAGAAGCCAAGGGACTGCAGTTAGATTAAAAACTATTTATTCTGCACTTTGTATTTTCTTTGGTCCTTATTTTCAGATTGAACATAAGGTATCTGCCGCCCAGATTGCTTTCAGAAAGATGAATTTGACTAAAAATCATACTATGCAGTCATTCAATAAACATTTATTTTTAAATGCCTCCTGTAACTCCGTATCTCTGCTAGCCCAGGGCACATAAAAATGAATGAGAAAAAGTTTTTGTATTTAGGGAGCTGTAATGAATTCCACAGTGCTATGCCCATATACCATCACCCTAGCAGCTGGGAATGTTGATGATTGACAGTTCTTAGCTGAATCTCTCTTTGGGCCTTGCCAATAACCCACCCAACGAAGCCTACCTCCCAGAGGAAACCTGCATCTAATGACTGGTTAATTGAGGATTATTTCTTTTGCCGTAGTTTGGGACAGCTCTGAAGGGCCATCCTAACTTCAGAGCTCCCAATAAGATTGGCTGATGTTTCTGTTGCAAATGTATCAATTCAATATCAGTTCAATTTCTCCCTCTGTCCAATCCTGCTTCCTCCACTCCCCTACAATCTTTGATCCTGAGAACAGAATACTCTCTAGTAAATTTCCTGTATGCTGATTCTTGGGGAAGCTGCTTTCAATGAGAATTCATTGTCTGGCTGGAGGAGTCACCAACAACATTAGTAATTGTGACAATATTTTAAAAATTACTCTAGTAGAGGTAAACCCATGTCATTAGAAGAGAAGCATTTAGCTTAGATTGGAATGGGAGTGGGGTCAAGAAAGTTTCTAGAAAAGGTAACTTCTGAATTTAAATTCTATTATCAATGAGAGTTAAAGAGAGCTGTGGGCAGGGAGGAGTAAAAGAGAAGGGCTTTCTGGATATAGAAAGCTATAGGTGCAAAGGCAGACTTATAAGTGGGCTTGGCACATTCAGAAAACTTCCAGTAGGTCAGTATGACTTGAGCCTACTGGCAAGAAAGAAAATGGGGAGATATGGTGATGAAGTGAAATGCAAGATCCAGTTCATGAGGCCTTGCATCTCATGTCGAGAAAATTGAATTTTATGCTGAGAACATTTGGACTTCTGAAGTTTTAAGCAAAAAACTTAGAATGTTATATGACACTAATGTGAGCATGGGTTGGAATGGGATGAGGATGGAGCTGTGGAGGCCCTTTAAGAAAATGTGGGAAATTAAGTAGAGAAATTAAATAATTTCAATGCAGACAATAAGAAGCAATGAGAGGATTTGGGGGTTCATTGGATGTAAGGGATAAGGATGAGGAGAACTAGCATTCTAGGGTGATCTGGTAGGGAACAGAAAAGAAGGGATTTGATGGACAAATATGCTCATTTTAATTTTAACACATTGAATTTGAAGTATTTATGGGGCATCTGAGTGGATAGACTGAAGAGAAACAGGAAAAAAAGAGAAGATAGAAGCATATAGATTGTGACTTGGGCTGCAGGGAAGAATGGACAGAATAAGAAGAGACAAAAGGAGAAGCAGTACTTCTACCCCATAGTAAGGTGAATACATTTTTTAGTTTTCAAGTGTTTTATACTTTTTGTACATGTAAGTATTTTTCATGGTAATGTTTTTGGGGACAATTACCTTTATATTATAAATGAGGAAACTAACTTAAAACAGGGTTCTGTGATACTACTTTTATTATAGAGTAAGTTTATTTCTGGGCTCTCTGTTCTGTTTCATTGATCTATATGTCTGTTTTTGTGCCAAACCACACTGTTTTGATGACTGTAGCTCTGTAGTATTGTCTGAAGGTGGGAGGGTTATTCCTCCAGCCTCATTCTTTTTCATCAGTATTGCTTTGGCATTACTGGGTCTTTTGTGCTTCCATATAAATTTGAGGATTATTTGTTCCAGTTCTGTGAAAAATGCCATGGATAATTTGATAGGTATCGCATTAAACGGTAAATTGCCTTGGGCAGTGTGGCCATTTTAACAATATTAACTCTTCCAATCCAAGAGCATGAGATATCTTTCCATTTCTTTAAGTCATCTTTAATTTCCTTAATCAATGTTTTGTAGTTCTCCATGCATAATTCTTTCACCAACTTGGTCAGATATATTCCTAACTATTTTATTATTTTGGATGTGATTTCAAAAGGGATTGTTTCTTTATTCTCTGTCTTCTGATATTTCATTGTTAGTGTAAAGAAATGCAACTGATTTCTGTAAGTTGATGGCTTGTCCAGGCTATTTATTTGAAAGATGCCTGGGAGAATTCAAATTAATTTACAAATTAATTCTTCTGGTTTGCAGCAGAATAGGATTTTAGTTATTACATCCTCATGACCCAAGTTCGTCAGAAAATATCTTTAAGACATTCACATGTATGGCATTTTCAACATCTCAGACTTTCCTTCCTTCACTCTTGCTCCTCCTATAACGATTTTCCTATCCTCTGCTTCCGATCTAAAGTTAACAGCTATTCACAAAAACCGTATACAATAAAATGTAAATATTGGTGCTGTACCTGATCTTTAGTTACTGCTTTTAAGTCAAACCTTTTAATAAATGTCTTTTTAAGGCAGGTAATATAATCTCCTTATGTCTTCATAAGGCAGATGATATTAGATTACATATTATAGAATGGCATAAAGCATTATTCATTCTCTAAATTATTTCTGGTTTTTATCCAGTATCATTTTAATAGATGCAAAGGCACACCACATAGTCCAGACAAACTGCAGTTCTTATTTTTTTTCTTCTCCATCCCTTTTTTTTTTTTCCTTCCTTTATTTAGGATAGACTGTTTCTCAGAGGCATTCAGAACTTACAGGTATTTAATTAAGTGTAGACGGTATGGTACATTAGTGACCATCAAACATGATGTCTTTCAGTAGGCAATTAAAAAGGGCAAAATATTCTAAATGAATTTTTAAATACCTTCTTTCAATCATTAAGCCCAGTGGCCACGGCCATATTTTGTAAATGTAAAACACTGGAGTTCTCACAAGTATGCTCGTCACAGTGGTTTTTATTGATGATCTATCTGAGCTTCATTTCCTAGCTGAGAAACCTTGTCGGTCAATTTATTCCAACATAACACCATTTGGCTGAGTAGTTATTAATCCTGTAATTGTTCACGGCATGCCAGGAATAATTCAGTTAATTATTACAATATGTCTTACTCTGCTATGCTTCTCTATGTCAGAATACCCTTTGCCTATATGGGAAGAAAAATCAGATGCTTATTTAAATTCTAGACATAAAAATTGATTACAAACTAAAAATAGAAAAGAAAGACCTTTTTTGTTTGTCCTACATAGAATATCTGCTAGCCTAAATGCAGGTTGATGAATTATAACCTCCTGATTGTAATTGATCCATTTAAAAAAAAATCTGGAAGAAGGAATTATTTTAACTGAGTATTGGTTTCAATTAAATGCCATAGTGTAACAATTCACTCTCAATCCTATTAAAAAGAGAATTTCATTTTTTTTCCAACCCAATATATGGAAATAGAGCTAATGTCTACAGTTCCATTATGGTCATGAAATTAAATGTTGTGCAGTTAGGTAAAAAGCATGATGATATATATAATAACTTTCATGCACAGAATTAAATTCAGTTAAAGGTATTTGGGGTTGGATAAGCCTGAATGGATTCCAGAATGTAAAACCCTATCAATAAAACATAATAATGTATGGATTATTACATTCTAACACTCACAATAGGTTATTTGAGTTCACTATAGAAATGGAAAATGCAATATTCATTATGTAGTACTGCACTTGCATTAAATCAAATTCAGCAGAAGCCTTCCATAAGAGAAAGGAATACAATCACGGAGTTCCAGTTAGCTTCTGTAGCTAGCTTCTATCTTACTACGTGCTTGTTAACCAAATTAACATCCTTTGCTCAGGTCAAAGGAACAACAGTATTAATTGGCTGTGGCCAAAAGACTCTGCAGGAATATAAAGGCAAAGATGATTTCATGCCTGATGATGGTGGTGAGGGAGGATAGAAACAAAATAATAAATACAAAAATGCATTCTATTTCATCAGATAAAAAAATCATAGGCATTAGAGTTAACTATGATGTTAGCAGGAGATCACTTAATTTGGAGTCATTTGACTCTAGATTTGCTGCAGAGTTTTGTGAGTTTACGTGAGTCATTAAATCTTAATTTACCTATGAAATGGCATTTTAATACCTATTGGACATAACAATAGAATAGTGCAGTATATGAGAGCCTCTTTGTTAAAAATGTCTAAGCATTGAATGTACGTAAAAGATGATGTTAAGATTATAAATCTGCACCTAGACTATTTAGAATTACACACCAGGGTTAGTGTATATTAGAAATGACTTGACTGATTCATTACTTCTATTATTTATTGATTTTTCTGAAGCACTTCACAGCTTAACATATCTTATGCTATTTTTGATATACATGATTGTGGTGTGAGAAAGAATATAACTTGTCCTTGTCCCTAGTTGGTGGCATAGAGCTTCAAAAACTCATGGAATTTTCTGAGTGAAGAGGGTCTTTGTTGAGTTAATGGTATGACTCATCATGGGCTCCGATATAGCTTCAGGATGGGGACACTGGTCCCCAGAAAGGCCAGCTACATATTAGAGGGTTGGAACTTTGGGCCAGCCTGCCCTCCAGGAAGGGGCAGAGAACTGGAGAATGAGTTCTATCATGTGGCCAGTGATTTAACCAGCCATGCTTACATAAAGCAACCCCAATAAAAACTAAGAACAAGAGGCTTAAAGGAGCTTCCTGATGGGCAACTCATTGATATCCAGGGAGGGCGATCCACCTGACAGCTGTGGGAGAAGGAATATGTGGGAAAAGAAGCAAAAATACCTGCAAAGAAAAATACCAAAGAAACTTACATCAGATATCTCAAAACCAAAGTTAGAAACCATAAGAAATACAGTAAGATCTTCAAAGGGGTGAAAAAAAAAAGAATCTAAAATATGTTAATAAAATTCAAGAGTAGAATTGAACAAGGAATATTTTAATGTAATTCCATCTATTTATTTAAAGATATCATTAAGCAGATGGGTAGGCAAATCACAGATGAATACTTACATGTGTACTAAGAAAGGACTTGCATCGAGAATAGGCAAATAATTCATACAAATGCACAAGTGAAAACAAAACAAAACTACAATAAAATGATAAATATCTTCAATAGACCTTTAACCAAAAAAGATGGCTAATGGGCCAAGTAACATATGAAAACATCTTTATAGCTATAACTCATCAGCAAAATCCAAATTAAAACCACAATGCACAACCATCAAAATAGTTAAAGTTTAAAAAGACTGAGAAGTGTTGGAGAATCTACAGGTTAATTAGAAATCTGTAGAAGAAAAAATGTATTTCAGTGAAAAACTGTGCATTATCTAGTGAGTACTCGTCTAAGTCATTTGATTCTAGCTTTTCTTTGTCTGTAAGCTATTTTACAACAACACATTGTCTCCATAGGACAAGCACTTTCCGGTTATCTGATTCTATCCCTGTTTATTACCTTTCAGCTATTTTCAATTCTACATAAGTATGTTTTTTCTTTGGATTCTTTTCAAACTGATGATAATATCGGCCTGCTTCTCTCATTGACTGTGTTAAATAAAATATTTATGGTGTCCATTTTTATATCTGTATGAGAGTCATAATTCTATCCTTATGTGAACATTAGTTTTACTCCCTTATACTTCTGGTTGAAGTATGAAATGGTAGCACTACTCTAGAAAATTGTTTGGCAGTATCTGTTTAGGGTGAACATATTCATATACTTTGTATATGTCTTTTAAAAAAGTGTCTAGATGTGCAGTAAAGACAGGTGCAAGAGTATACGTATTAAGACTTATTTGTAGTAGCCTATGACTGGAAGTAATCTAAATGTCCACAACAGCACAGTGGTGAAATAAATTGTGTTACAATCAAACTATGAAATGTATCCGTCAACGATCATTAAAACAAACAACAGCACAAACAAAAGAAACCCTCTATAGAACATGAATGGATATTACAATCATAATGTGGAATGAAAGAAGTCCAAGCAGAAAATTGAATGCATAAGTCCATTTATATGACGTTCAAAACCAGGCAGGTCTAATCCATGGTGTTGGAATTAATTAGCCATTGAGGACTATTGTTATGTTGGGGCAGAGTAGTAATAACTGAAATGAGACATAAAGAAAGAGTCTGTGGTGAGAGTCATGTTCTATTTCTGGCGCTCTGGTTTGGGTTACATTGATAGGTTCACTGAACAAAAATGTGTCAAGCTGTGTATGTCGGTTTTATGATCATCTCTCAATATATGTTATACTCCAACAAAATAACACCTGTATTTGTATATATAATATGTATGTCTGTTAAAAAGGAGGATAAAATAAAAACATTTCCAGACAAAGAAAATTATATGACCCATAGACTCTAGGTGAAAAAAGTACTGAAGTACATCTCAGAGGAAGACCATACATAGAAGGAAGGCATGAGACTCAAGAAACAAATTGTGAGCATTTTTTTTAACATGATGGATAAAGTCAGCATCAATCAGTTATGTGCAGATTATGGAGTGTAACCACAAGGTAAAACTAAAATATTGAATAATAAAAGCATGTACAACAGAAGGAAATTGGAAGAATTACATCTGTCTTTTGGATAAGGCACAGGCTCCATCCCATTGCACCTGTTCATTGCTCCTGACCCTGCATTGAGAACCTCACTCATGCTCTCTGCTCCATTAAACTTCTTTTAATTTCCAGGTTGATCTCCCTAAGGCCATCTCAGTTTACTCCCACCCACTGTCAGCTCCTGGGATGTGAAGGCGTTGCCAAGCCCCAGATTCCTATTCCTTGCTCAGGGAGAATAGTTATGAATACTGACTTCTGCAGTAGCCCAGAAGTCCCGCCATACTCTCATTAATTTCCCATTTGAGCACTGGCACTGATTTTGAGTTTCTCTAAGAGTCCCAGGAAACACCTTAGGGTCCTGTAAAATTCAGCCATCGAAGCAGCTGCTTCTTTAGGGTATTTTACCTTGTTGTTTTCTTCGCAGCTGCTGTTACAACCTGCCTCTCATAGCTTCTGTCAATTAAGGCATTGATGCTGATGGGGCAGTGATTCTGTACAGGCCAGGGAAGATTTTCTTTGTTCTTAGAATGAGACTTACTCTGCTCAGGTTTGCTGTGCTTAAATCACTGGCATGACAGAATCACTGAAGTATTCTCTGGAGCAGTTTCTGGAGGAGTTGAGGGCTCTCCATCCTGTACACTCTGCTTTTGAGTTATTGATATGGTTTCACAGAACGGTGGTTGAGACTTTTGTTGATCTCATTCACTAAGGAGCTCCTTGTACTTTCCAGGGAATATCTGAAAGCCATATGTGAAGAATTTGTGGACTTTCAGTCAATCTGACTTATATGTGTTGCTGTTCCTATCCATCCGTGCAGATACCCAAAACTGTCTAGAAAATTATTCTAAGAATTTTTAGCTGCACTCAAGTCAAGGTTTATAAAATGAGAAAGGCATTTCTTTTGTGGAGATCTTCATTGAAATCTAGATGTGATACTGTCTTAACACTATCTTGATAGTAAACTTTAAGTCAAGACATATGAAATTGCTATTTGACCATTTGGACCTATAAAAACAGAAATTACATACGTGTTTAGTTCAAGTGAATACGTGCTTATTAATATTTTACTCACAAAATGATATCCCAGTATCATGACAATTTCTACTTTATTTACATATGCCTGAAATATTTTTCTAACATTACTTTTCAGAGGATAGTGGTGTGTTTTCAGGTAGGGAGATTCTCTGTGGTATGGATTTAATTAAGAGAGGATCAAATTGAGAGAAAGCTTTTACAATTTTTTCTTACAGGGACTTTTGAAAGTTTTGTTCCTTGTCCTTGTGTCTTGACAGATAAGAAATATAGAGACCTGACTATTTTCTTCCACTTTGAACCCTCAGAACCCAGAAGAGCTCAGACAAATAGCTAGTTTCTGTGTATTAGCATGAATGCGCAAATGAATACTTCTATTTTTATAGCTGGTATATCTGGAAGATGAAAAAGGAAACATATTAATTGAGCAACTACTGCATTCTAGGCACCTTTTATTTTTAATATTTATTAGAATTTCTTGTAATGACAGTTACAAATGCTTATTACAAACAACTTCAAACATTCTATAAATACATAACAGAAAATGAAAATCCACCTAACTCAGTTCTCAAGGTTACAATCATTCCCCTGGATTTTTTTCCCATCATATACATTTACATACTATACATTGAAAGTCATCCTGAAAGCTAACAACCCAAGCCACTGATCTGGACTTAGGTTTGCTTTACTCTTTTATCATTGAAGTACCTTTCTCTTTGCTCAGTAATGAAGTTCAACTCCTTCTTCTCAGAAATGATGTAAAGGCTTGAGGACAAGCTTTATGAGTAAGACCAAGACAATTGGCTCTGTCATTTTGTCTTCACAGCATCACTATGAGTAGGTGTTATTAACACCATTCTTGGTAAGAAGCTCAGAGGTATTAAGGAACTTGTCAGGGGTCACACAGCTAGTTGAACATTTGGGTTTGCTTCACTAAAGTATCTTGTGCCCCATGGATCTTGGCTTGTCTTTCCTATATAATAACAAAACTGAAAATGAAACGACTTTGGTTGTTTTAGACATCCAGAGTTAGTATCATACTGTCTACTTACATGGAATGGTTTGGTAAAATTTGTTTTCACATTTGTCATCAACTAAGAATAGTGCTTGAGTTTAAATTCAAATGTCAACACTTTAGTTTCATTTAAAATAATTAAACAAAAGGAAAACACAAATGGACCAGTTTGGTGGGATAAAGACAGCACCTGGTACCAGTAGAGCTATGCATATAGATTTGAAAACTTATGTCACACCAGCACAAGTTAAAATATCAAAGACGTCTTCAGAGGTGAAAAAAAAAAACTTAAATTATATACACTAGGAAAAGATATGTTATAAAATCAGTAATAAAGTAATTGTATTAAAAGGCTAAAAGACACAAAGAGATTTATCTAGAGACTCAGAGCTTTGCAATTTCCCCTCTAACAGGTTAAGATTTTATTTCTGTCTTTTCAAAGACATGCAAATTCTCTATTAACAACCAAGTGTAAAAAATGTGAAAACATTTATTTGTAAATAAAAATATAACTTAATTTGCTTCCCACATCTCAGAAATGCCATTCATGCTTGAGTATCTATACATTAACTGGAGAACTAGTTTGATAAAAGAAAGGATGCCTGAGGCCATTACAGAAGAAAAATGGTGACAGGTTTTAAAGCTTTAGAAACAGAAAGCTGTAGGAGGCTGCGTAATCATTTGTCTTACAAACAGAGCATATGTTCCCATACTGGTGTCTTATAAACCTGAAGGCATCAACTGCATTTGTCACTAACTCCAACCCAATATTTGTTTTCAATCATTTCTAACCCGAGAGGCCTGGACGATACAAACCCAATTTAAAGGCTAACAAAATTGACTTCCTCTCTCTGTATTGCAACAAGTTATATACCTCATAGAAAGAGGGAGGCCCTTACTGTCTCTCTGATCCAGCAGCTCTTATTTTGTTTCAGCTTTTCAATAATAGTCTAAACAGAGTTGTTCTGAAGATTTAGATGTGTTCACGATGCCAAGTTTGCAGAATAGGTTTACGTTCCCCTCTAACTTGGACTGTAGTCATTTTTATTTTCTTTGGTGCAAAAAGAAACCACAAATAATCTGCCAGGGGTAAAATGAATACATCTGAATTGGTAGATGGATCAAAGCAGTGGTCCCTTCTGGGAGGTAGCATGGCAGGAGGTCCTGGGCATGGGTTTTGTAGATAGACCAACCTCCCAGCAATCCAGACTCTCAGCATCCCAGCGTTTTATTTTTTCTTTCTCTAAAAAGAGGATACGATGGGGAGGGAAATAGCTCAATGATAGAGTACATGCTTAGCATGCATGAGGTCCTGGGATCAATCCCCAGTACCTCCATTACAAAAAATAAAAACAAGCAAACAAAAAGTGTAGGATTTTAAAAAATGAAATGAGGATATAACTGCCTAGCCCATGGTGCTGTCGGGAGGATTAAATCGAAGAATATCAGACACAAAATAACTGCATCATACATGTGAACTCCTTTCCCCTCCATGGATGTCGACTGGATTAGTTTCCACTTGACAAAAATACAGGGTTGACCTTTTCCTTTCCCTGAGTAGGCTGCGGAGTAGAATCTCCCGGATTTCAGCCTACCAGGTTTTTATGCTTGCCAAAATAAATTATAGAGATAGTTTGGCTCTATCTTGAAGATAGAGCACTAAGAAATTGGGTCCATTGCTGTCATTTTCCTCTCAGATTCCGCTCATCTGTCACAACACAGTAGTCATGAAAAATGAAACCATAAATTCAATTTAGAGGGCAATTTGTAGCTAATCTTTGGAGTAATTCCAGTGTGAATAATGCAGCAATTTGGATGCATGGTCAGTCAATTCAGCCCTGATTTATTAGCATTTAAGAGATCTTTCTTTCATTAATGATAATTACTAAACAAGAGAAAATAATTTCTCTAAAATCATCTACTTTTGTAACTGTGCCTTCAATTATTTAAAAAAATGGCTACATTGTTTGTTAAAATTATGATGACAACTACAAGCTTTTATATCGTTATTTAAAGACACAAGATGTATTTAGGTTTTGAGCGATAATTCTTTCCAGCTCCTGTGTGAACTGCTCAGCCCTAGGTTACATCAGCCTTTTTTTTTCTGATATGACTCCCATTAGAGTTAACATTTTGAATATCTCAACAGAAGGACCCTGGGATTTGCTATTGATTTCCTACACTCCTTACACCTTGAAGGATGCATTAAAATCTAGCTGCAAAAAGAAAGACATTTCTGTTCATGTCTCAGAGTCAAGTTTATCTGCGATTTTTTTCCTTGTTATTAAAACTACATTCTGACACATTCAATATACTTTGAGTCAGTGAACTTACAAGCACATGTTTAAATAGAGGGTAACATCACATTCAAATCTGTAAAGAGCAGCTCTCAGAAAAGGTTTACATTGCTTTTCTTTTCTGTATTTTATTGCATGGGCTTTAACTGTTCTAACTATAGAAACAGGTATTTCAAAACAAAGGGAAACAAAACCAAAAGATAGAATGCCTTCTCTTAAAATTTTTTTTTTTTGCTTCATTCTAAGAAAAATACACTGTTTCCTATCCATCCTCCCCTCTCCACTTAGTCTGCCTAAAAGTCAGGGTTGTGAATTGTCCAGATTTTGTATTATTCCATTAAGCAAGGACAGTACTGCTAGTCCAAGGTGTACACAATCCCCTTCAGTTTGGGCACTCATGAAAATGAAATAAGTAAACAAGAGGTGAGTGACAGACCCAAGGTGGTAGCGGTGGCACATGTCATCATAGGTGTTACATAATGCCAGGATGGGAGGGCACACACTTGAAAGATACAACTGTAGCCCTGGACTGATTGCTATGTGGATATGATGGTACTACATTCTACATGACGGTATGTAAAGTACAAACTGATCAACCCTGGAGCTCCACAGAGGTTATATATTTGAAACCTTTTATTTCTAGTAAGTCTTCAGTAAACACTGAACATGATCAAAGTTTGGAAGGGAAAGGACACATTAACATGTTTATGGTTTGGCTTTAAGTGACAAGAGTTGACAGTGCTAAATTCCTGTAAAAAAGTGATTTAGTTCTGGGGTCTTTGTGGCGCCTGTTAAGCTAACGAGCAGAGGGGTGGGGAGGCTTCCTCCTTTGTGGGAACCATGTTCTTGAATGTACATTCAAAACTCTCCATCTGAAGAGAGAAAAGACCCTCAAACTTGGACTCGCCACACATTTATTTGCTTTGTGGCTTCAGTTCTTTTCTGGTTGTTGTCTCCTGACTTTCAAAAACGAGATCTGAGGCTGAGGTTGAACCTCCCGCCACCAGGAGAGGAAGAGGCTGATTTGTGTTTGGAAGTGGGGCAGCCTCTGCTCTGGCCGTTTTCTCACCCGCCAGGAGCTAAGGTCAAATCTTTCATCAGATGACCTTGGGAGGCCAGAACGACCCTATCTTTATTTGCCTCCTCCATTGAGAACAGCTTAGGAAAAAATTCCCCGTACACAATGGCATCTTTGTTCTTCACTTTCATACTGTGAAAATGACATGAAATTCTACCAGAAACCCTTTTTCAAAGTTCTGGCTCAATTATACTTAATTATTTGCAGGAGTAATTTTTAAGTTTTAATTTACAAGTTGTTTTTTTCTGTCTAGAAGGAGTGCACCATTCTGTTGTTGTTGTTTGTTTTGTTTTAATTTTCTATTCCCCCCAAGAAGGCCGGTAACGGAAAACTCGGGGACTCTAGGATTTCCATTGTATTAGAAGAAAATCCTTCAAAAGACTTTCAATTAAACAGGACTCAATTGTCTACAGCACCCTGAGGTTGAAGAGCCTATCACGATGGGGGATGTTGGGAGGTGGAGATCTCCTGGCCAATCAAAACACTTGTAAGGTTTTAAATTGGGGCTGGAGTTTCTGATAGGGGCCTTCTCTTCCCGGGACCCGTGAGGAGCTTCTGTCTTCTCTTTGGCGTATGTGTTACTTGCATTAACTTAAATCCTAACTCACATCCGGGGGTATTTGAGTAATTTTGTGATGCCTTATTTATTTTACCTAAAATCCCATGGGCGTATTTTATATGCGTATTTATTTTAAAAGTGGGGCTTAACATATCTACTTGTTTGGTTAGCTAAGTTGAGATCCTTTTAAAGTGAACATGGTTGTTTGTTTGGTCTGACTATTTAAAGTAGTGCTTTTTTGTTTTCTTGCCTATTCTCGTGTCTGCGTGAATTCAAACAAGTTCAAAATGCTCTTCAAAATGCCACTTAGGTTTAATGTTTCTGAGCCTTTTAGGTAAAGTAAATCATGTTTGCATTCCTTCAAGAAAAGACCTGTCCCTCTGTGCTGTTCTCAAACACCATCTTTTAAGTGGAGCTAACTTTGTGTGTCTGTAGCGCTTTTTATTATGCCTTTATCATTGTCCTTATGATACGTGTTTGTTTAATTTCCTGTCCAAACGTTATTGAGTTTACAGACAGGATGTAATTTATTACAGGGCACTAGCAACTTTTATCATGTGCAATACGTAGTAAGCAATCAATATGTTTGTTCAATTGAGGTTCGCTTGTGCTCGTCTAACCGTGCCTGGGCGATGCCTATGCTGGTCCTTTCTACTCAGTGTTCTATCTGTGCATCAGGAATGCCAACATCACCTGGGAGCTGGTTGCAACTCCAGCATGCTAAGCTCCACCCCAAACCTCAGAAGATGTATTTTTGCAAAATCCCGGCATGATTTCTGTGCATTAAAGTTTTAGAAATGCTCTTAAGTCAATGGTTTGACAAGTGTGGTCTCTTGACCAGCAGTATTAATATCACCTGGGAACTTTTTAAAAAGGCAAGTTCTTGGGCCTAATCCCAGATGTACTGAATTAGAGACCCTGGTGGGGGCCCAGGAGTAGCTGCAGGATTTCAGGGTGATTCTGATGAATGCTAACATTCAAGAGCTGCTGTTCACACTGTCAGCCTCTTTCCCAGCCTCTCTCCGAAAATAAAGAAAATCAACCTACACCTGGCCTGAACTATGATTAATGCCAAGTAGATTCATGGCATCAATCCGGTGAATGACTGAAATATTTACTTCATGTATCACTAGAGATCTGGCCAATTAAGTCACTGATGCAAGTTTGATAATGGAAATGAAATTACATGTAAGTAAAAATTTAAAGCTTCATGTATCCATTATTTTGACTCAGAAATAATTTCACAGTATTTGATTCGTTTAGTCCAAGCTATTGGTTTGACGAATAAGAACATGGAGGCTGATGGTTTGAATGATTTTCCCTCTGTGAGGGAGGGGTAACATCTAAGCCAGTGATGTCACCAGTTTACCATTTTGCCTGTAGATGTCTTAATTTTATTTTTTTATGAGCATTTTATCTATCACTTCAATAAGAATGTTATAAATAGATGGAATTTGGGAACTTTGTAGAGCAACACCCTTATTTTACAGATGAGGATACTAAGGAGTTGAGAAGCGTTATGAATGCTTTCATGTTACTATACGGTTGGGACATTCTGGGCCAAATAAATGACATGCTATAAATACAGAAATATATTTTATATAATTTTTAAAATATGTATTTTTAATATATATTATATAATTTTTTTCTCTAGATCATGCAGTCCTCATATTCCAAGGGCATTCCTGCTCAGACTGCTTATCTATTTCAGTGTGGTGCCATCTGCTCTCATTCAAAGGATAATAAAACGGTTAGTCTCTAGAGCCAAATGCTTGCCTGCCTCCTCTTCCCAGTGAGAATTTGTTTACTTTATGAAGATGAGGACTTTCTTTCTTCTCTAGGGGGTGGTAGTTGACAGTACAACCTACAGTCTATCAAAGCTCTCAGATTCATCATTTTGGGGTTCCTCTCCTGGGGTGGTGGTGGGGGGGTGGCTGTAGTATGCATAGGGTATGGCACGTTCTCTTTGAGTTGCTCTGAAGGGGGAAAATGGAGCATAAAGAACCAGCATGGTTATTGCTATAAGTAATAATAGTCTGTCCCTGATTGAAAGACCTTGGGCTTGCTTTCAGGGTAGCGTAAACACAGCTGACCCTTAAATAACATGAGGGTTAGGAGCACCGAACATGTCTGCATGGTCAAAAATCCGTGTAGAACTTTACTGTTAGCCCTCCCTCTCTGCTGTTTAGCATCTTCAGGTTCAACCAACCTCGGATCATGTGACACTGTGGTGTGTAGTTACGGAAGAAAATCCATGGACCTGCAAGTTCAGGGGTCAACTGTAAACGTATACTGACATACCTCAGAGATTCTGCAACTTTGGTTCCAGACAACCCTGCTGCAATACAGCAAATATCATAAAAAAGTGACTCACAGAAATGTTTGGTTTCCCAGTGCATATAAAAGATATGTTTATTCGACTGTACTCTAAATAAACTGTGAAATAGAATTATGCCTAAAAAAATGTGCAGACCTTAATTAAAATATACTTTATTGCTAAAAAAAGAAATCTAACCATCATTGGAGTCTTCAGCAAGTCATAATCTTTTTGTGGTAGTAACATCAGAGATCACGGATCACAGATCATGACAAATGTAATAATGAAAACATTTTAAATAACTGAGAATTACCAAAATGTGATACAGAGGCACAAAGTGAGCAAATGTGGCTGGAAAAAAAATGGTGCCAAAAGACTGGTTCAATGCAGGGGTGCTAAAAGCCTTCAATTTGTAAAAACAAACAAACAAACAAAAAACAAAACCACAGTCTCCATGAAGAGCAATAAGACAAAGTGGAATAAAATGAAATATGCCTGTATTAAAAATGTATCAGAAGGCTGACAGAGTTGAAGTGACCCAACTGAAACTCATTTTATGAATGGTGTAGAATGGTAAAACTTTCTCCTCTGTCTTGTTCTAGGTTTATTCTGTTTTAATTTTGCACAGCTGTGTCTGTAGCCTGATTTACTTTGTCTACTTGACAAAAGAGGTAAATAGTTAAGCAGAGAGACTATTTGAAACATGCAGTCAGCAAGCCTGGCCAATTTAGAAAAAGACAGTATTATTTTATCTTATTTTTTGAATAATTAGTGAGTTTCAAATGATCAGGTTGAACGTAGAGTTCAGGCAGATCTAGGTCCCTGCCACCCTCTGACTTATAAGCCTCAGTTTGTTTATATGTAAAATGGGGATAGTGTAATTTCACTGCACTGTTTTCTAGATTGCTGATCTGTTATTCTGTGTCATTTAATCTATCCTTGATTCCTTCTATTGTGTTTTTAGTTTCAGTTATTGTATACTTCAGCTCTGTTTGGTTCTTGTTTGTGTTTTCTAACTCTTTATTGAACTCCTCACTGTGTTCATCCATTCTTCTGAGTTTGTTGAGCATCTTTATGATCATTACCTAGAACTCTTTATTGGGTAGATTGTTTATCTCCATTTAGTTCTTTTTCTGAGGTTTTGTCCAGTTCCTTCATTTGGATCATATTTTCCTCTGCGTTTATTTCTATGTAGTAGGGCGGGAGGTTGGTTATGTTTTTCAATCTAAGAGAAGTGTCCTTATGCAGAAGATGTCTTCAGCAGCATGCTCTGCTCTAGTCACCAGAGCTTTGTGTTCCAGGAGTGCCCCTTCTGTTGGGGCAGGTCCTACTACTATAGGTGCACTAGCAGGCATGATGGCTAGCTCCCTGCCTGATTGGCTGCAAGGCTCTGCCTCGTGTAGTGGCTGTGAGTGGAGGATGGGGCCAGACCCCTGTGCAGCTGGCTGTGCAGAACGGGGGCTGTGCATCCAGTGCTGGCTCACTGCTGGGGGAGGTTGGGAGGTTGTGGTCCAGGGTTGGCCAACTTGGGGAAGGGGTTGTGTCCCCACATGGCTAGCAGTGAGGGCCGTGGGCCTCAGGGCCGTATGCTGGCCTCCTGGAGTTGGAGCCAGGTCCTCATGGGGCTGGCTACATAGGTTGCAAGGCTGGTACCTACAGGTCATTCTCATTGATGCTCTGTAGGTGCCTGTGGGAAGAGGTGAGTTCCAGATCTTCTTTTTCCATCATCTTGGCCACTCCTTAGCATTTTTAAAATAGTTTTACCTTTTGGGCAATTTTCCAGAACATTCATTATAGTTGTTACAAAGCAAAAGATTTCTATTTATGCTCACATTTCATCGGTATATGTTTTGTTACATTACATAATTAAAACTTCCATGAATAGGTCTGAAAACAAAGATAACTGACTTTTAATAAACATAAAACTCAAGTGGGAAGGACAGCCTGTGTGTACTGGTATACTACAGAGATGAGAGGAGGGTGGTTATGATTAATGCTTACTTCCCTCACTTATATTTTCTTGAGATTTAATGAAAAGTCATGGATTTTTCCTGATGTAAAAGTTTTCTGATGCCAAACTCTAAATCCGCTAAAATTAAAAAGAGTTCTCATGGTTGATATTTTAGGCTGGCAGCCTTATAAACACATGGATGACAAACCTCACCAATCAACTTTATGAGCTTTTAAAAGATAATAGTATTGAACTCAGGTATTGAAAATTTTCTTGCTTCGTACTGGTCCTAAAATGTGTATGATTTTCATTATGTCCTAAGGTAACTTAATGAATGATCAAAATTAAGCATGAATTAGATTATCAAATTCACATAGTAAAACATTTTCCCTGACAGTGATTTGAATTCTCATCAAACTAGGTAACTTTTAGGATTATTTTTTTAAAAAAAATTCTTTAGTTTTAAATCATGTAACTATAGAGATAATATCCATTTCATAAAAGCATTAAAATGATTAATCATTGATTTCCAAGTATTTCACAGAGAAATTGCAGACCTCAGTGATGAAAATTATAAATTATAATTGTTCTCACCCTTCACCTTTTGGAGACAAATTTGCAATACCACATGGAATAAATTTGATGACTGATTAATAGAAATGGAAAATACATTTTTATAAAGTGTCTATGAGCTCGTTCGGAATTCCTAAAGAAAAGATACAGTTTTATTCATTTATAAGAAATATTTTATAGAATGATAGTATAATGTGATTTGCAACCAAAGGGGTAAGATTCAAGGGGAAACTCTTACTGTAAGATTTTTACTATTTAGCTGTATAACCTCTAAAGTCTAGAGAAGGAAAGAGTATTTCATGTAATTTGGCATTGTCTAGAAAGCAGTAAAAGCAAAAGTTCAAAACTGGTCTATTGACCCCATTGTAATAATAAGGAAGGCAAATGGATCACCTAAAGAAACGTGGTAGGGGTAAAATCCTTAAAGAAAAGTCTAATCTGCATTGGATACAAAATAGATACAAAATTGGAGGATAGTGTTCTAGAAGGAGGTCCTAATTATTATTTAGAGGGTGAAATTATTGGAGGAAGGGGAGTTTTTAAAATATGTTATCAGGATTACTGAATACCTAAGGTCTACCTACACTATTTACATGTCTTAAAGCAGATTTGGGGAAGGATTTTGAAGCTGCTATCAGGTAATGTGGGTTCCTTGTGTTGTGCATACTGCTGGCACTTAAAACAAGTCTAAGTAAATCCTGCAAGAGTTCTGCTTATAAATTGTGAGGTTGAATGCTATGTAGAGCCACAGCCTGTAGATAAAGGTATTATATAGTAATGATATTTGCATATATGATGTTTTATGTACATTTGTCCCCTCGTTTCTAAGATTTTTTAAAAATTGAAGTATATAGTCAGCTACAATGTGTCAATTTCTGGTGTACAGCATAGTTTCTAAGATTTTTGGATCCCTAGACCTAACTATATCTCACCATAAGCACCCTGCTCTGTGCGAAGTAGGCAGTCAATAAATAATTATGGTGCTTTTTCAGGTCCATCCAGGAAATTTCAAATTTGGGGATTTTGAAAAAAATATTTATCATGGTAACCACATTCAGTGCTTCTGTTCTTGTTATAGGTAAACAAATAGGGAAGAAAAAATTACTAAAGATAATTCAGTTTTGGGACTTTGGAAGAACTTTCAGTTATTCAATCAAGATATTCTCTTCCATTAAATACTTTGTACACAGTTTCTCCAGTTTTTATATTTGAATTTTGTGAATGTGTGAGACCCAGGTACAGAAACATTTTGAAGAGTTGTTTCTCTTAGTACTGTGTTGTTGGGAGGTCTGTTGATCTTACCAACATGGCAGTGAGACCACAGCTGAGGAGAAAGCTCTGGCCCAGTTGGAGGAGCCATATTGGATGTGGAGGAGGCGAGTTGGCGGGAGGCTTGGCACAAAGGCACTGGAAGCTAAAGAGATGAGTGATGTTGATGCTGTAGTCACAGACACGTGAATGGGGAAAGCAACAGTGACAGAAGCATCAGTGGCTTAAGAGTTTGTACTTTCCAGGCAGAGTCTGAAGAGTGTTGGCAGCCCATGGCAGAGGGGTAGGGGAAGGGGTGAAGGGGGTTGAGAGGTTGGTGGTTTAGGGAGGAAAAGTGGCCTAGAGAGATGAGAGGGAAGGTGATTTGGGGATGACATTGTCTCACATATGTGTTGTTTCTATCCTAGGCTGTGTCATAAAGACTCCAGTATTACTTTCATCATTGGAAATGACTCTTGACAATACGGTGTGATTGGGATGCATCAGTTACATAAACGGGTTTTAATATGTGACCTCTTCCATTGCTTCTGCTGACTTCCTTATGTAGGGGCAAGGACTATCACACTATTCAAACTATTTATGTTATTTATAGCCATCTTTTCTCCTTGCCTCCACCTCATGCCCCACCACCCTTCTCCATTACTCAAGTTGTCCATCCCTATGACGAGAAGGATTGAAAAACACTCTTCTGTTTCATGTCTAAATCTGAAAACTGTTGGGTGAAAAGCTGACTTCTGCTTGAAAGGTGATTTTTTTCTTCTTTGGCCACAGTCTGATGCAGAGTTAGCTACATATTAGGAGATAGAAACCTTTCCCTTAATTCCAATGAAAGAATTGGAGAAAAGGAGCATTAGTGAATACATATCATTCATTCAGCTACCTTTTGTGATCACCTAGATAAGCCATGGCCAATGAATGTAAGAATTTGCAAGATTTCTCTAAATCTGATTTATTGTTTTTTGGAGATCCTCTATTTCTTTTTGATAATTAGTAACAAATCCCTTTGAAATGAGTGAGGGCTTGCACAGAAAGAGCAGGTAACTGAGAAGACCCTATGGAGGGTCTTGTTCCATAACTCTTCTGGAGTCACACTTCCTTCTCTCTTTGCTTGGAAAATGCTCAGACTCAGTGCCCTGGAAAAATGACATCCCACGAATACAGTCTTTTATTAAAAGATAGAGAAAGATGCAAAATATGCTATCCAGAGAAACTTTATAACTGATCCATCACCATTCAAGATACACTCAGTAAAGTTATTAATGACTTCAATTTGTTTTTTATTGCTCTGAAGAAACTTTTTGTCAAATATGAAACGAGAGAAATAGATTTAGTTTGCAAAGGTTACTCACGCTCTCCTTGCCTCTGTGAGGAGTACAAGAGCTTCTGGAAAAATGACGTTAATCTGTCAGACAACAATGTCTCTACTGTGTGGTACAGCCAGAACTGCATCAAGAAAACAACACATTAGTCCAATTTTTAAGAAACATTTCAGATCCAAAGGTTCAAAGAAACTCACACAATAATTGCTTTCACTATTTCATCTTTGTTGGTTTCCCTCCAAGGTATTAGAGAATGCTTTTGTTTTCTGTCCTGTTTTCTTTCACCAACAGCTAATTTTTATTTAGGGAATCCTGCTTTTTATCACTATTATGAGGCTTCTACATTCAAAAGACTACTGTTATGTTTTCTAAAGCCAGCTGGATAGTCCTCTGGCGTAACTTAATAATAGACTCTCAGGTTTTGTGTTCTTAATGCCCATCTTCACCAATCGACTGCAAATTCGATTTGTTCTCACCCTAAGCATAGTGCCTGGCAGTGATTGTGCACCCTTCGGTAAATGAATGACAGCATGATTTGCCAGGATTCTGGACACATTTTTGGAATATGAACAGTTTTAAACTCTTTTGAGGAATCCATGGGTAGCAGTATGATTTTTGCACTTAAAGCTACAATAAAATGATAAGTGTTTATTGATGATGTGGTCAATGACGCAGTTATCAGAATAAAGAATGAAGAGGCACAGACCTCCTTGCAAAAGGATGGATAATAATCTTCTGTTTCCTATTGAATTACAGATTGTACAAACACACAGGATACATATTTATATGAATAGGAAAACACTTTTTCTGGTTTAGACAGGTTAACACAAGATTTCCTTCCTGATGGAGACATAGTCATTGCTTTAGGTAATGCATAAAAGATGCATAATGCCTTTGTTTTACAGCCTTAAGTGAATAATGTTTGGGTTTTTTTGTTTGTTTGTTTTTTGGTCATGCTTTCTTTTTATTTCATTTGCATTTCCAAAGTAATTCTTCATTTCAGGAGCTCAGATTGATTGATTTGTGTATCCTACCTAGTCTTCCACTGTGCTTATATTGTTCTGTGATTGTTTGTTTGTTTGTTTTTGTTTCCATCTCAGCACTGGAAGAATGCTTTACCACCAATCCATGGTGGTTATTAATAGGCTACTGGGCTAGCCTGGCATTTCATATGTTTATTTTTATATGAAAGAAGGATAACTTTTCGTCGTTACTGCCCTGCTTATGTAATTGCTGTACTCAGAGTAAAACTCTTTTGTTTACAGATTTCAAGTCTTGTGAGTTTATCCATTAAACAGGTTTGGAACAGGTAGTGAGTGTTGAACTATGATTTGTGCATCCTTTATACCCTGTTGATTTTGAGATAAGTCCAGATTTTATTTCCTCATTTTATGAGCAAGATAAAAATCTTATTTACACAAATAAGCAAAAAAAAAAAAAATTTACATGAGGCATTTTTCTGTTATCCCAGTGAGCTGTTTACATCCTAATATTGTAGCTCGCCAAACAGTTCTTATATAAGATATTAGAGCAACTAGCCTACAAAAGCATGCTCGGAATTGAATGTTCTCATGGTGTGAAACAATGCAAAGCCCGTAATGTCAAGGTCCACACTTAGCTTTCTTATTCCTAGTGCCAACGGATAGTGTGGTACGTGGCATGTACTAAAGGAACGTTTGGTGAAAAAAAAATTATGCAGCCTGGAATGAGTGGTTCTATAGGGAAATGCTTTCTAGTTTGCAGTCTTGAAAATTCTTTTCATTTATATTTGTACATATATATGAAGTTTCTTTAGGAATGAGAAAATAATAGTTGTTTATTTTGAATGGCTATTATACACTCACAGTATGCTAAATGACGTGTATAATTTCCTTAATTTTTCAATTTTATGCGGTCAACTTTATCCCATTTACAAAATAAGGAAAATGAGGGAGGAAAGTATATCTGGCATCCTTTGAAAGCAGAAAGGTTTTCTCTATTTGATATAAGTGTGGCTGTGTTTGAAGTTAGGTTGAAGTTAGGTAAGAGGTAAGATACATTTTTATCCTTTCTGGTCCTGTGAAACCACTATTTCAATTAATCTACACCTGACTGTGCCATGTTGACTTAGAAAAATGAATTACCAACTTACAGTTTTCAAATAAGTACATTATAAAATGAAATAAAAATGCACATTTGAGCAATTAAGCAAAAGCACAATAATAGATAATAATGTTTTTTTCTCTTAATGGAAATAGTTTAGGTTTATCACTGTAAAACACCAGTGAAAATAGAAATTTAAGATGTGACAGACCAAAGGCCCAAGCAACCACTGTATTATCTATTAATGCAATTTCAAGGCGATTGGCAGCATAGTATCTGTTTTCCTGGGTAGCAATATTACTATTTAATCTGTTATTATAAATTTAAGAGTAAACGTTAATAGTTTATGCCATGTGATTAAAATGGAAATCACCCCAAATCTTTGGGGATTATCACCCATTCCTTGTTTACAGATGCATGAAACTAGAACATTTTCCTTTTATATAAAAACAGTGGCTTTTCTTAGAAATCACATCACTGACCCAGAGTGTTTGCGCATATCTGTCAGGATGGAATAGGTTGAAAAGAGGCAGCTGGGAAAAATACCTTTCTATTAATTATTGGTGTCAGTAATTACCTGTGTATCATGCTGAGGGGAGGATAATGAGTGTGAGGGAAGGAAGTGGAGGGGGGAAGGGACTATTCCTAGTGGTTTTAAAATCCAGACATCACTGTTTTCTTGACCACAAGCAAAGTGTATCTTTAGATAATTCACGCGTTATAGAAACAAGAATGAAAAAAAGCAATCAGGGATCAAAAAGACGTTGATTATTGGCTACTTTGGCAGTAGAATAAAGTTTTCTGAGAGTCACACTATCACACAACCTCTGTCTATTCCCTAGCCTGGAAAGGCGTGTTTCTCCACGAGCAGGTCTTTGGTAGAAACACTAGACCCATCAGAGGGCTCTCTCCTGGGTGTATTTGTCAGGGATTCTGTTTCCAGTCAGCAGGAGACAGAGACAGTCTTCATATTCATCAGTGGAGAGATGAGTTTGGTAGCTTAGTTACAGAAACCTAGAGTCCATTAACAAGCCATACAAACATAAACCTAAGACAATTAAAGACTATCCCAAATAGTAGGGCTTGTTTAGATATTTCTGTGCTGTGTTCTGTGTATGAAGGAAGAAAGAGAGGATCCCTCTTGGCAGAAAGCTTTATTTTTAGTGGGATGTGTACTTACTATTGTTTTATCAGCTGTGTCAGTGATGTCTTTTCTGCTGTTAACAGTTGTTCTTTCCATATTAAGAAAGAAACAGGAAGCAAGGCAGAGAGGGGTGGAGGGAGGAAGATGGGCATGTAGGTCAATCACTGGACCCCACTTCAGCCACTTTCCTTGGCAATCTTTCTGTAAGACTTGGTTCTGTGTTTCATTAATCATTCTCTGTCTAACGCCCTTCATTTTGGTTTCTACCACGTTCTACAGCCGTCTAATTGCCTGCCAACCGGTACCACAAGAAGCTTATGAAGTGGCATTTAAATTTTACAGGCTAGGTAGGAAGCAGGCTCAGGGAGGTTAAGTATCTTGCTCAAAATGACCTTGTTTGTCAATAGTAGGCTGAGATTAAAATGAACATTTTTGGCACTAAAATACATATTTCAAAATCTCCTCATTTCAGTGTCTTCCTTTTTCTTCTTTACTCATTGTTGTGACATTAAAGACTCCCATGCTCCCTCCTAAACCTCTGTTTTCACTTTCGTCTCTCAGGGATGCTTTACAAAGACCCCTTGCGTAGGCACATTAGTTGGGTAACAATTTTGAAACTGCTAGAGACCACTTATTGGATGGGGTGCCTGCTAAGCCACAAGACTCATATATGGTTATCACTCAGTATCAGTGGGGGGATTGGTTCCAGTACCTACATGGATACCAAAACTCAAGGATGTTCAAGTCCTTTTAAGTAAAATGGTGTAGTATTTGCATGTGACTGAGGCACATCCTCCCATATACTTTAAATCATTTCTAGATTACTTACAATACCTAATGCATTGTAAATGCTATGCCAGTAGTTGCTGGTGTGTGGCAAATACAAATTTTTATTTTTGGAATTTTCTGGAGTTAAAAAATTTTTGAAGATTTTTGATCCACAGTCGTTTGAATCCATGGATGCAGAACCCACAGAAACACAGGGTCAGGTGTACATTTCATATTGACAACGATGAGACAGCTCAGAGCCAGGCTGAAACCTGTGCGTGTTTCAGGCAGGCTAATTTGCTTCCCCCTCAAACAATATTTTTAAAATATTTGTAGCATTTAATTAGATGGGATGCTGAACCCTGGGTAAGGGATAAAAACAGAAATGATAGCCCCTATGGTGACTACAGGAGCACAGAGCACTTTGAAAATAAAAGCTCTACAAAAACAGTCAAGTGGATGTCCATTTTGCGTTGAGTGGCCTTTGGCAAGGATGTGGTAGGAAGTAGCTAAGTGCTCACTAGACCCCCTTCCCAATCCAGATGACGATTAGGGTGTTCCACATACAGTGTTCTTTCTTCAAGAAGTTTCTAGAAATGTAGCTGTCTTTGTCTTGTCTACAGGGATGTTCTCTGACCCCTCACTGTTCTGTCCTCTGAATGATCTGACCCAGTTGACCAGACTTTAAACCCTTACTGATTACAGCATTTTTATTTCCATTTAAAGGAAGCATCTCCACATTCAAACCCAGGTGAGAACTCAGACACCATGCTCTTTTTGAAGCCATGTATCATCTTTCCTCCGAACAAACTTTTCCACCCTCTTCACTGCTTCAGAGTCCTTAACCCTTGCCATCTGCCCTGCCTGTAATGTTACTTTTTACTTATTACTTGGCCTGCTCCATTGAATCTGGCTACTCTTGCCTACTTGATGATCCTTCCAACTTTGACTTCTGGGATATAATTCTAAGCTAGTTTTATTCGCCTCTTTAAGACTACTCCTCTTTGGTCTTGCAATTCCTGGTCCCATATATTAAGTGATTCACATGCATCCATCTACTCTTATGGCAGAAGTTATTTTAGGGGTTAAATGGTAATAAATAGTACCTCTTCCCCATCTTCTCTCCATTATGCTCTCACTGCCCCAGTTTTCCCTCCCTGCCCTGGTCTCTAAGATTTTTACTTAAATTGCTAAGATTTCTTCCAAGATGCAATTCTGCATTTCCAGCTGCTAATGGACATTTCCACTTAAACAACTACCAAATTGTCTTTGACTTTTTAAAATCAGATTGGCCCCTGCCCTCTCCCCTCTTCAGACAGATTTCTCTCCATGCATCTTATCACTCCCAGGATAAACCACGTTTTTGTGACCATTGCTTCCCAGGACTTCATTTCTATCATGGCTACTCTGTTTCCGTTAACTCTGCTTCCATAAAGCTCACCACTCACCTCTTAATGCCAAAACCCTTAAGAGAGGTTCTGACTGATCTCTTTGCCTCCTCCATCCCTTTTTCCATCAGCACATTTCCTATGTTCCCAGAGAATTAGCCTTCCCAAAATCTAAATGGTGTCTATCTCTTGTCTGTTTATAGAACCGCAGTATCTTCTTTTTGTGGTGGACTGAGAGCCACAATCCTTAGTACCTCTAAGCAGGGCCAAAGTTACTTCACCTTCTTATTTTATTCTCTCATTTTGCTCCACTTTATTCATCAATCCCCAACAGACTTGTTCTTAGCACCTCCCCCTTGCCTAGGATGCCTCTTTTCCTGCCTTTGTCTATCTAACCCTAGTCATTTTCAAGACCAGCATCCAGTTGTACATCTTTCATGGATTCCTCTCAGACAGACCCACCAGAAAGGATCTGTTTTCTGGACGGCTGATCCCAACTTCAGGCAGATCTGTCTGAAGCCAGTGAATTCAGCCACAGCTCAGTCATTTCCAGCTGCCTGGAGGTCAATACCTTTCACAGTGGCAGGTAGAATTGATCAGGGAAGGATCTCCATCTATCATGAAGACAGCCAAAATGACTCGATCATTCATGATGAGTCATGATCCAGTCAGTTTGATAGTAAAGACAGCCCCTGTCATGTTGTCATCCTCTTTCAGCATCTGCATTGAGCTACAATCTTTAAGGAAGGGGGAAAAAAGGGGAAATTATAACTACTGTTCTGCTTCATACTTTATGTCTTAAACTGTGTCACATACATTTTGGGGCATAATTATAAGTCACTAAATTTTATTGGCATAAAGAGAGAACTTTACAGTTTTAAAAAGATGGATTTATTTTTGGTTGCTGAATCAAATGCAATTTAAAGTTTCTGGATGTTTATATTTTATTAGTAACAAATTGATAGCACATGGGTTTCTTTCTGTTTCTTACAAAGTCAGCAGCCCTACTTTCCCCCTCTATTTTGTTCTATTATCAGAGGAGTTTTTTGATACATGTATAAGCAAATATTTTCTTACAGTGCAGCAGAACTGAGAAGCTCAAATGTTTTAACAAATCAGGTTTTCCAGTTAATTTGCGTTTATTCAGACCCAAGATACTGAATGTCTTTGATTACTCAGGGGTATTTCTAGATATGAGACATCCTAAGATTGTATTTCAGCATATTCATCTGCATACCGTGAAGTTTTCTTAAGCAAAAACTTTTTTTTGAGTTTCACAGAACTGCTAATCTCAATTTAAATTGGCCAACTTGCTTGTCTCCAGTTTGCTTTGTCAAACTTGTAAGTAAAATTTCATTGAACACCTAGTGTGTGATAGGTAGATATTTAGTGAATAGCAGTGTAAGACATTCATTTGAATTTTAGATAATAATGAATAATTTTAGTATATGTGTGTCTCACAATATTTGAGGCATATGTCTACTAAAAGTTTTTCACTGTTTTTCTGAAATTCAAATGTAATTGGATGTTATCTGTTTATCTGGCAGCCCTAAGTATTTGAATTAAATCATTTTTAACGAGTTTCTGAGTTATTATAATTAACCCCATTTCACAGACAGAAAGACTGAAGCTTAGATTAAAGAATTTCAAAAGTCATAAGATAGTAGGTGAAAGGAGGGTTTGTGCCCAGATCTGCTTAATTTCATAGCTGAAGTTCTTCATCTTATTTCCTCACATTAAATTCCTAGAATTGGAATTTCCAGGTGAGAAGTTACAGATAATTTAAAGGCTTTTGATTTTTATTAACTTGCCATCCAGAATGCAAACAAACTTACACTCCTGGCAAGGTCTGTTTCCCCAAACCCTCACCAACACTGGCATGATTTTCAAAGATCTTTGCTAGTTTAACTAATAAACCATAAAATAACATATTTGTGTATTTAATTTTAGTGAAATTATACCATTTTACATGACTATTTGCATTCTTCTGTCCTATTCATATTATCGAATGCTAAAATTTGAAAGCCATCAGGGGTCACATTTCTGCAGCTTGATTCTCCAACTTGAATGTGCACCAGAATGACCTGGAGAGCTTGTTAAAATACCTATTTCTGGTCGGTCCCTGCCGTCAGAACGTGTGAGTCAGTAAGTCTTGGATGAGGCCAGATAATTTCCATTTCTAGCAGGTTCCCAGGTGATGCTGATGCTGCTGTCCTGGGAACCTTACTTTGAGCATCACTGGTCTATAGGAAGGTACAAGCTCAGAGCGTAAAAAATGGCTACATTTGCTGCTGTTCATTGTTTAGCACAGTTGCTACTGAATTCCATTATAACTCAATGCCATGCAAGAGGATCACTTTAATACAAATCTGAGGACCACATTGGATTTGAGGACACATTTACTTTGATCAGTTTCAAATAACTCAATAAAATGTTTTTTGAAAAGTTTCAAATAATGCAATTAAAATTTTTTTGCAGCTAATTTGCTGATGATTAAGTAATAAAAGCATTAGCTACTTAGGCAGTGAATGGAACTTTAATACCTCTCTTCTTGCTGCATAAAAAAAAGGAATTTGAGTCAATTAAGAATATGACACACCTTTCCCTAGGTTGTTCAGAGCAGCTATCACAAAAAATAAAATAAATAAAGTAAAATCGGTATGTGCTTAATTGCACATAGCATCCAGTTAAATCCTGGTAAGTCAGTAGTTACTGCTGTGGTGTCTGTGACCTTCAAGGAACTCCAGACTGTGTCAGTGTGCCTTGAGGCTCTGAGGGCAGGGGCCATGCTTGTCTTGTTCATTGCTGTATTCTCAGCACCTAGTACAGTGCTGATGTGGTGTCAGAGGTCAATGCATGAACATTGGACAAATACAGAAAAATGCTCCAAGCCCCCTAAAGCTAGTGCTCACGATGACTCCATATTTTAGTTATTTATAGGTGTTGGGAAGGAAAAAAAATGATAAAGAGGTAGGTTCCCAAGAATAAGGGATGTACCCAGCCTTGGGAACACAGTTCTGGGCTAACTGCCAGTAACAGAGTGAAGAGAAGACTTGGTATCTTTGTAGAATAAGACAGTGTAAGTGAAAAACACCGTAATGCCTGACTTGAGACTGGGCGCCTGAGAAGAAATTGCATCTTAGTTAGGAAGGTGAGTTTTAGAGAGAGGGGAGAGGAAATTGTTAAGAGATTTGGCTCTGCATTTGAAGTCAAAATAGCAGGGATTTTGTTCATTGGTAGTTATGACATAAAGAGCCGTATATGTACGACTCTATCTTCTTTTCTAAGACACTGAGCCTTACCTTGGTGGGCAAACTACTGAGAGATCTCTTCAGCAGAGAAACCTGATCAATATTACGTGGACTGAGGAGAACTTGACTACTTTCTTTTGCTTGACACCTTATGTGCACATATGACATGTGGCTGATTAAAATCACGCAAGAGGCTGGCATCAGGACCCTGCAGTGAGGCACTAGTAGGCTCCTAATTGTTTTGCACATCATAGAAAAAGTAGTAAGCTTCTTTTAATCAGTCAGACAGGAAAAGATATATATTGCTTTAAAAGTCATCATAACATCATCATTCTCTTCATTCTACTTTGCTTGAGATCTGTGTCCCAGCTTTAACGACTGGTTCCCCAGTGATTTCCCATTGCTGACAAGTTCCTTATACAGGATGCTGTTCCTTGCTTACTTGTCACCATCACTCTTTCACATCCCAATTTATTGTAGCTCAAATCGTCCTGAATGCCTTGCAATTCCTCGGGTATGCAATGCTTCATCTTAGAAATGAAACTTTGCATATGCTGTTCTTTACCTCTGCCAATCATCCACCTACACATTTATCTACCCCAACACACTGTTTAATTTTTAACTTTTTTCTTCATCTGATTGTTCTTGACTTCCCCACCTCTGAGACCTGTGTTAAGTGTATTATGCCCCCCTGTGTTCCCCCAGTGACCTGTGTTCACTTTCATCATAACAGTAACTGTGTGATCTCCTTGTATGATACATACTTGTTTCCTAGTTTACTTTTACCATCAGGCCTGGAAGTTTCTTGAAATCAAGGACAGAGCTGCAGCCATCATTATTCATTGAATTCCAGACACTCAATAAGCATTATAGATGTTCACTACATCACAGTTGAATGGATACACAAATGAATGAAGCCAGCAGAGCTAGGAAGCCAAGTGCATTTCAAGAAGTGGTTTGAGAGGAAAAACAGTCATGGGCAAAATTGGCACAAGGAACAAGACCAGAATACTGTCTTTATTACAACTATACTGATACGTCTTTCAAAAATCAACTCTCTTAAATTTCCAGTTTAAAGGTTAACAGTCTTAGTTGCAAAAAATAAAGCTATTCTATCTCATTTAAGGTGAAAGGGACTTTATAAAGAACATCAAGAGGTACAAGGGGGCTGGGGGAGAATATACCTCAGTGTTAGAGAATGTGCTTGGCACTCAGTGAGGTCCTGGGTTCCATCCCTAGTACCTCCATTAAATTAATAAATAAACCTAATTATCACCCTCATCCCCGCAAGCAAACAAAAAGAAAAGAAAATCAACTATACGTCAATAAAATTTTTTTAAAGAGGTATGCACATTTTTCAAGAGTACCAGGAGTTAAGCTTCGGCTGGGCAGCCAGGAACTACATTCATATCATAGACCAGGCTCCTCGAGAGGAAACTGCAGCCATAGCCTGGGCACAGATGGCTTCCAGCCAGGCCTCTGAGCATGAGAATCTCTGCTTAGACTCCTACTGCTGCTGCCGCTGAGAACTGAGCATCCTCTTGCCCTTTGCCACCTTCTGCCCTCCTCACATAATTCTGCCCTCTTCACATCACTCTCTTCCTTAGATAAGTCTCAGGAGTATGTCTCTGACTAGCCCATCTACAGAACCCGATTATCTGGCAAAAGGCTTTTCTACCTTGGGAAGAAGGACTTCTTGGGTAGAAAGTTACAAAATTTAGAAGGGATGTTCAGAAGGTTCACATAAGACAAATGTCCACTCTCCCACCCTAAGAACATGTGTGGGAGCTGGAGGTTGAATTAAGTAGCTTTGAAATCCCTTTTCATAGGGGGCTCCATTACACACATCAGGTTTTACTGCTGGCCTTGATATATCCTAAAATGCCTTTGAGTTTGGGGTAGAGAGTTGAATTACACAGACTGTTACACATTTTTAAGGTTCCTAACATCTTGGTAATAATGTTCTCTTGTGTTTTTTGAAACACATACCAATAAGTATTTAGCTCTCATTCTGTGATCTCTTGGAATGCCCTGACAACTCAACTTTTTTTTTTTCTGTCTGATTCAGTTGGAACAAGTGTTACTGACATTTTAAAAGTGAGCACGTTGACACTGAAATTACATCAAATGATGGCAAATAGCAGAAGTTCACATTTGGTCACCCAGAGCACTTGATGGCTAGGTCTGAACCCGAGATCTTAAGGGAATTAAAAGGCCAAAATTAAGGGTTGACATAGGAAAAGAAGCATTTGGTGGTAATTTTAGCCTTCAGAACCGCTCAAGGAGTCATGAAGATGCCCACTTAAAAGGTGAAATTAGAAAACAGAGAAAAATTCCATATGATATCACTCATATGTGGAATCCAAAAAAAAGAAGACACTATGAACTTATCTTTAAAACAGA
This sequence comes from Camelus bactrianus, assembly GCF_048773025.1. Classification (NCBI taxonomy): domain Eukaryota; kingdom Metazoa; phylum Chordata; class Mammalia; order Artiodactyla; family Camelidae; genus Camelus; species Camelus bactrianus. Next base: position 22,326,639 of record NC_133552.1, read on the forward strand.
AACAGACTCACAGACATACTATATAAGCCTATGGTTCCAGGGGGTAAAAGGAGTGGGAAGGGATAAATTGGGAGTTTAAGAATCGCTAATATTAACTGCTATATATAAAATAGACTAAAAAAAACAAAGTTCTGTGTAGCAAAAAGAAAAAGAAAATTCCATTAGATTTGATTTTTTACTTAGCTTTCTTTGGGCAGTAGTGTGGGTCTCAGAGTTATTTGGGTCTCATGATAGCTGTTAAAGTCAGCAGGGCTGGTTTACTCCAGAGCACATGCACCTGAAAACATTTGCTTTATTTTACTTTCTTTTTTTATTTTTCTTTTTTTTAACATTTTTTTTATTGAGTAATAGTCATTTTACAATGTTGTGTCAAATTCCAGTGTAGAGCACAATTTTTCAGTTATACGTGAACATACATATATTCATTGTCACTTTTTTTTTTTTTGCTGTGAGCTACCGCAAGACCTTGTATATATTTCCCTGTGCTATACAGTACAATCTTATCTATTCTATATTTTAAAATCCCAGTCTGTCCCTTCCCACTCCCGCCCCCGGCAACCAAAAGTTTGTATTCTATGTCTGTGAGTCAGTTTCTGTTTTGTATTTATGTTCTTCTTTGTTTTTTTTTTTTTTGTTTTTTTTTTTTTTTTTAGATTCCACATATGAATGATCTCATATGGTATTTTTCTTTCTCTTTCTGGCTTACTTCACTTAGAATGACATTCTCCAGGAACATCCATGTTGCTGCAAATGGCGTTATGTTGTCGGTTTTTGTGACTGAATAGTATTCCATTGTATAAACATACCACATCTTTATCCAGTCATCTGTTGATGTTGATGGACATTTAGGCTGTTTCCATGTCTTGGCTATTGTAAATAATGCATCTATGAACACTGGGGTGCAGGTGTCATCCTGAAGTAGGGTTCCTTCTGGATATATGCCCAGGAGCGGGATTCCTGGGTCATATGGTAAGTCTATTATTCCTAGTCTCTTGAGGAATCTCCATACTGTTTCCCACAGTGGCTTTCCTTGCTTCCCTCTCCCACTCTTAATGATTTAGATGTCTTCTTTTACAATTTTGTGTTTATTCTATTTGTAATTCATGGTAGTTATCACCTTTCCAGCTATGAATTTCTCCTTTTTGTAGCATCCTGCTTCTTTTCTATTTAGAGTAGACCTGTCAATATTTCTTTTAGCATGGGTTTAGTGTTGCTAAACTCTTTTATTTTTTGCTTGTCTGTGAAGTTCTTTATCTCTCCTTCTATTCTAAAGGATTGTAAACATTTGCTTTAAATACACAGACCATCCTCCAAACCCTATCGATACTGTGATAAGATAAAACTGAATAGAAATTATTTGGTCAAACTCTTCTGTTTTATTACCTGAAGAGGAATAAAGGCTAATGAATAAGGTGGAGAAAAAAAGGTGTCCTTAAATCTCAGCAGAACCTGATCTTCTAATCCATCATCTATAATAACATATCTTCCTTTATAGATTTATATTTATATTCCTTGCCTCCACTTTATTGTCACCCTCTCATTGATCTCAGTAGTGTGCTCAAACAAATCGCAAGAACATCCAGTATCATCGTGTTTTCTTAGCACTCAGCATTTAATCTGCAATCCATGGTCCTACTTTTTGCCTCTCTCTTACCCCAGATTCCATGGCAAGGCAGGCTCTCATTATTTCCAATTCTGTCCCTGACTCTGCTTCCTTCTTTTGTTCCTAAAGGTGGACATTTCTAGAGTTCTAGCCCTGGTTCTCTTCCCAGCATTCTTGACAGCCAGACATTGAAACCTCTCCAAGTCTTCAGCAGTTACATCTATTTAGCTGACTTCCCAAATTTATGCCATATCATAACATCTGATTATGGCTGGATGAGTTTCAGGAGATGTGTCCAAGCTCAGTGGCTGTTTCTCGGCTCTAACCCTTCTGAGCTGTGTCACCTTGGGCAAGGTATTCACCCTCTCTGGGCCTCAGTTCCTCATCTATAATATGGGAATAAAAGTAGTACCCTTACCATAGTGGATTGTATATGGATTCAAACGGCCTAATGTTTGTTAATGCTTAGCCAAGTGGCTGACAATTGGTAAAAGGCTATGTATGTGTTTGTTAAATGAAACAAAACATAGATGTGGAAACCATTAACACATGGGTGGTAAAGTGATAGACATGGAAAGAGAACAGACCAGGAGACCCTAGAAATGTGCACTTTTTTTTTTTTGTAAGATCATGGAGTAGGAGACCAGATAGAGACATCCTACACTGCTCCCAGAGCTAATGTGTTTTCTCAAGCTTTCCACGTCTTAACTGCTTAGCTCAGCTGCTTCCTCCTGCTGGATTATCACCCTTCCTCTGCCCACCTGTTTCACAGAATACGAATCTTCCTGGTTCTTCAGAGTTTACTCCAGATGACTTCCTCCCTGAAGTACTTTGTACTGAGATCACTATCCCTGTTTATAAAACGGTCTTTCTATTAAAGACTCACGTGAGTATCTTCCAAAATTATATGTAAAGTTTCTTTGGGTATAAAATTTGTGTCATATGCAAGTCTGTCTTCCTCAGGCTCCCTGACATGCTGTCCTCCATATAGTTGGTATTTACTATTCAATTAACTTTGTGAAGTAAATGAGTCACATTATAAATCACTGTAGGTTATGGAGGTTGGTCTGGGTGTGTTTACTGAAGGGAAGGAAGAGAGAGGGAAAATGGAAGGAAAATGAGTGATTAAGGCCACTGTCCTTGTCCACACAGTGGAAGCTATAACACAGCTGTAGATGTTCAGCACAGATACGAATGTGTCAACTGACACTTCCATGTTTTTCTGACAACTGTTACTTACTTCTCATAGAGAAATCTTGGAGTCGAGTCTCTGAGTTTTTCTGACCCAGTCCTCTGGTGAGGACACTGAGGTGTGGAGAGCAGAGGACCTGAGTAATGTCCTGCTGGGGGTCACTGAAGGGCAGCATGAGCCATAGAGGCTTGGTGTCTCCCATTGCCTCTGCTAATTGGTAGCTATGTCACTTGAAACATCTCTGAGCCTGTTTGACTTCACCTGTGAAATTAGCTGAACATCTGTCTAGCCTTGTAAGTAACTTAATGGATGTTTAACAAAGAGTGACTAGTGCATTTTTTTTGGAAGTGACACCACCAATGCTAACTGTGGCTGTCTGTGTGAGGAATGGCAGGTCCCAGCTAGAACCTAGGCCTCTTTTTTTTTTTTTTTTTCAATTGAGGTATACTTGATTTACAATGTTGTGTTAATTTCTGGTGTACGGCATAGCAATTCATTTATATGTATATGTGTGTATATATATATTCCTTTTCATACTCTTTTTCATTATAGGCCACTACAAGGTATTGAATATGGTCCCCATGCTGTACAATAGGACTTCATTGTTTATCTATTTTATATATAGTAGTATTTCTTGATTCTTAATCTGAGGATGTGATGGGTGATTTGGTACATTTGTGAAATAAATATAGGCTACCTGATATTAATAATATGCCCAGAATTTCATGGCTTTATAAAATACATAATATAATTTTATTTCTCCCCCATGTCACAATCCATTGCAAGGTAAGAGAGGGGGGCTCTGGTCTACTCAGCCTCTGTGGACCCAGGCACCTCCCGACTTGTCCTCTCAATCCAGCTGGAAGACTAGGAAGGATAGTGAGGATTTATAGGAGCAAGGTGTCCAAGTTGTAGACCTTACTCTATCCTGCATTCCTCTGGCCAGGTTTTAGCCCATTGCTGGGCCTGTCTGTAAAGAAGTGTAGCACAGCTGTGTGCATAGGAAGGAAAGGGAAGTTGGTGAATAAATCAGCTGCTTTCTATCACAAGTACTGTTTTTTTAAGCTTCAAAAATCCAGAGTCTGTAAATGATACCCGTTAATCCTAATCTTAAGGAAATTGGTGGTCATGGGAATCATATTTGCCTATGTGAAACTTTATCTAATTCTGCTACCATACATTCATTAAACAGAGTTCATAAAACTAGTTGTTACACAATGATAAGAACGTTGGGGTACTTACATGACTTTCATGCGGTTCTATTAGTAGGATGATGATTCCACTATGTGTCCAACTTTTTTCTTGTTTTAGTGCAAATATGGGACTAAATTTAAAATGTGTATCATTTGCTCCTTTTCCATTGCATTAAATGTTTTTTTTAATTCCAATCAAATTGATTTAATTTATTAATTTAAACATATAAATATTAAACATTTTAAAAAGCAATAAATGTGCATGCCCTAAATTATTCTTGAAATCAATGCCTATTAGATCAATATAAATGTTCTATATGACTTGGAAGATATAGTGGAGAATATAGAACCCTTGATGAAATATCCTGAGCTTCACAAGAGTACCAGAACCACTGTTAAAAAAAAAAAAAAAAAAGAAAAAAAAAGACATCCACATCCTGTGTCTGTGTCTGGAAAAGAATTCAAAGTATTTTCTGGTATCATTGGATACATACACAAGAAACTCACAATTCCTATCTTACTGTTTATGGAGTAAATGTTTAAAAAAATTTGATGAGTAACTCAGAAAATCATAAATGTTGCTTTTCCAGGAAATGATTGATCCATTGATTTTTTTTCATTTTTAATTAATTAAAAAATTTTTATACAATTCTTCAAGGTACTTTCCATTTACAGTTTTTACAAAATATTGGTTATATTCCCTGTGTTGATCAATACATCTTTGAGCCTATCTTATAACCAAAGTTTGTATCTTCCACTCCCTATCCCCTATATTGCCCCTCCCCTCCCCACTGATAACCACTAGTTTGTTCTCTAAATCTGTGAGTCTGCTTCTTTTTTGTTATGTTCACTGGTTTGTTGTATTTTTTTAGATTCCACATGTAAGTGATACCATACAGTATTTGTCTTTCTCAGAATTGATAAAGTGACTTTGGAAGAAAAAGATGTAATAATTTAGAGCTTATTAATGAATAATACATTATTTAAGGAAAAGGCAAGGAATATGATATAAAGATATTATAAGAAGGATACATAGTTATGTAAAAATATCTTAGTTTCACTAGTACTCCTGTAAGAGTGACTTTTATTAGAACTTACTGTTGTTACAATTTTTCTTTTTAGAATATCAAAGAAATTAGAAAATAGGATATTTGTATTTAGGTATTTACATAAGGTAACATTAAGATAATCTTAAAATTTTTAAAAGAAGTAAAAATGATGCTTATAAAGTACTCCAAAATAAAATTTAACATTATAGAAAGTTATTTGTCTTAGAGAACAAATGCCTTAGTGGTTATTTCAATAACAACATGCTAAGCAGGTTTTAAAAGGATGCTAATTCCTTAATGAACAAAAGTTCTTTTGAATGTTATATTGCCTTCATTTTTATGCTGCTAGGGGCCAAAATATTTTATTAATACTTTATTAAAACCACTATTCAGAAAGTTATAAAAAGAATGGGATAACTGTTTGAATTTCTTTTAACCAACACCACACTCATTACCCACCGCTGAGGGATTTCTTTTTCTCACTGAAACCGTCTGCCAACCAAGGAAAACCCATTAATCCACTTCACAGCCTCAACAACTGTATTCTTTTTGAATCAATGAGGCAGAGCTGCATTACACATGTTGGGAGTTATATATGGACTTAGACCAAGTAGTCCATTTATCTGTGTTCTCCATCAGATAGTTTATATTACAGCTTTTTCACAAAAAAATTTAAATCGAAGTGAAAACAAAAAACCCAGACACATTGTAAAAGTACAAACCATTAAAAAGAACTTATGGAACAAAACAGCAGTCTGTTAAGCCAACTTCCATAGCTGAAGCAATCATTTTTTAATATTTGCATCTCTGGTAATTGTTTCCATATCTGTGAATAATCAACATTTAATCATCTATTTATTCTCTTTTAAGGAAGAATGAAGAGTTACCTTACCAAGAGTAACCCCATCCATCTCTCCATCTCCTTTCCAAATGCACATTTTTAGATTATTATCATTATCCTATTGGTTTACTAATTAAACTTAAAATAATATGCATAAACTTGAATTTCTTCCCCCAGCAAGTCTAGGTCATTTCTCTTGACTTCCGATTGTGCAGATGAGGATATGAGTACTCGCATCCTTTCCACCACCTTTCATCAATGATTAGTATCTGTCAGCTGTAACTTCCATCTGTACAGTCAAATTAATACCTTTTCAATTCTTTTCTGTCCTTTTTATATCATAAAGTTGAAAACCATTATTTATTATTACCTGATAGTTATGGAAACACCACGCCCTACAAAACCAGTAGATATGCCATGATCACATTGTCTTCCTTAACTTCTGTAAACTCTAAGGATGCTATTTCAAACATCAAGTTCAAATGGATTCTCTTTTCTCACATTTCACCAATTGATCAAAACCATGGCGTATATTTTAGTTTGGTTAACACTGAGTAAAGTTAAATTCTCATTTTATTTATTTATTTTTGTTGTTGTTAAGAAGTTAACAGATTTTTTACATTGAATTACTATTGAATCGAATGCACTGTACCTTCTCTTGAGGCTATTTTTGCTCATAACTCACTGACTCCCTGTTCTAATTGGGACCGATAATCTTTCTAGACCGGCTGTGTGGGCATCTTTTGTAGATTCTTTTTTTTTTTTTTTTTTTTACCGCATTCTTTCTTATATCTCATGTCTTTCCCCTTCCTCAAAAAAAAGATATGAGAGGTAACTATATAGTCTTATATATTGAAATTTCTTTATTGTGATCTTATATTTGGTTGACAGTTTGCATTGGTAATAATAGTATAGTTTAAAATTGTTTTCTCAGAACTTTATAACACGTAGCATTGCTTATTTCAAATTTGATGCCAGTTTTACTCACATGTGTATGCTGTGATGTTTATCATGGTAGAAATATTTGAATCATTTGTCTTGTGTTCTGAAACTGTACAAGATTGAGTGTAGAACTGTTTTTGGGTTTTTTTGTTGTTGTTGTTTGCCTTTTTTTTCCCCTCTCAATTTGAAGATCTGTGTTTTTATTGCTGGGAAATATTTCTTTACTTTTTAATTTTATAATTTCCTACCTTCTCTTCTGTCTGTCTCTGGAATATCTATTAACTGAATGTGGAGCCTCTTTTGTTACTTCTCTGCCTCTTATTTTTCTTCTGTCTCTTTAATTTACATAAGTTTTTCTTATTCCCTGATGGTTCCTTTTTTTTTTTTTTTTTTTTTTTTGGTAGCATCTTTATTTTCTTGAGGCTAACAATGAGGTTAGTTTTTTAGTTTTCTGTTTTTCCATGAGTTATGTTTGCTTTTTTAGGCTTTGGGTCTTTTTTTTTTTTTGGTTGGATGGTTTTTATTATTATTTTGCTGTTTAGTCTTAATTATTCACTTTCCTGTTGCTATTTGTTCATATGTCGGATGACTGGAAGTTTTCGACTGATATTTTATAATGATAGAATTGGATTAATTATTTTGTACACCTAGTCTGAGATTCTTCTTTTGATGTTTGTGTGAGTTTGCTTACATGATAAGCCTCCCTCTGAACAAAGAGGCTGAATGGTCTTCTGTGAAGGGGTGGGGTGGTCAGTTTTGAAGTTTCGCCTGGGGATAAGTTGGCAGTAGGCAGCCAATTGCTTAGAAATTTGGTACATGGTTTCCTCTAACTGAAATTTTATACAGGGGATTATCTCCTATTGTTTGCTTTCCATTTGGCCACTACTAAACTTAGACTCACCATAGAATGTGCTCAAAACTTCCATCATTCTGCATACTCTTTATTCCCGGGGAAGATTCTTATATTGTGTAAATTCCTGTTTCCCTGTAGAAAAGCTCAAAAACAAAACAAAACAAAACCCTTTGCTGCTCCTTTTTAATAGTTTAATCAAACTACTTACAATGTGGATATGTAAGTGTTACCAGCGAATAGGTTCCTGTTTCATTGCAGAAAGAATTCAGAGATGAGACATGAAGGTCAAGAAAGTAAAGTGAGGATTTATTAAGTGATAATATGCCCTCAAGGGGAGAGCAGGCAGACTCAGGTGAATAGCTGTGCTGAGTTTCTTTGGCAAGCTGGTTACATGGCATGTAAAAATGAATGGGTGGAATATTGGAGAGGGATGGATTTGGGGTCATAGTTCCTGATTTTTATCCCAGCTCCACCATCCGAAGGGGAAGAAAGATTTTTGTTCTTATTTAGTCTGGATCAGAAGTGTCACGGCATCAGTGCATGATGGGTACTTCTTATCTGCAAGGCTAATTTTATTGTAATGAGGGCACAGTGAGCAAAAGGTTACATTCAGACACCAGAGATTCCAGCCTTTTCCCATCTTTATTTGTCTGCCTCCAGGACACTTATCACCCCAAAATGTGTGGTTTCCTATCAGTCCAGAGGTTCCTGCTTTTCTTTGTTAGCCCAAGGACCCCCATTGTTCACAAAATGCATGGTTTCCTGTCATTTGGCCTGTGCCCCCCTTTCTCTGCTCATATCTAGCTATCTGCCTGCTCTAACATTGGATCCAAATTTTCTCCATTCTCAGTTCATGTGTTCTGGGTGGAGATCTATTTTTTGTTAGCTCCAGCAGTAAAGCAAGTGATCCAGAGCTGAAGGAATCAGTTCCTATCATTTCTTTGGCCACATGATTCTTTCTAGAGTAAGCAAGTATTTATCCATTTGGAAAAAAATTAATAAAGTTTATATTATATGCAAAAGTAAATTCCAGATGGATTAAACCACTAAACATAAAAAAGAAAATCTAAAAACTGTAAATCTAAAGGAAAATCATTTTATGATCTTGGGCCAGGAAAGAATTTTTAAAAGCATATTCCAAACTCACAACCCATCAAAGAAAATATTGAAATACTTGATGACAGTAAAATGTAAATCTTTTGTATTTTTGACAGTCTATAAACTGCAAGAAGAAACTTGCAAGACAATTTCTGTTATTAAACTACAGATTGTAATAGATATTATATAAAGGATTCCTGTCAAATGCTAAGAAAAAGATGAGAGAGAAATCCTAAATAAAAATTCTTGACTATTTACCAGAGGAGATATGTATAAGAATGTTTATTTCAACTGTGTTTTAGTAGTAAAAAATTGGAAGCAGCATGAATGTCCAACAATAGAATTAGAATATTCTACAGACGTTAACATATACTAACGTTAAAGTAAATGAACTAGTTCTACATGTATTTACATGGGTAAATCTTATAAATCTCACATATGTTGGGCACAGTGCCAAGCTGCAGAAGATTATGTATTCTGAGAATTTTGTAAAACATTTGAGGCATGCAACAAAATCACCTGTGAGTGTTTATTTGATTATTGATCAAGTGTACAAATAGTAAAAGCAAACAAATGACTGATGATTAACTGGAAGGTGGGAAGAGGCAGGTGAGGACAAGGATCAAGAATATCTATATAGAGCGATCTTTAACTATTTTTGAAATGTTTTATTTCTTAGGCTAGGCTTTTATTTTAATGTCTAAATGTGTTTTGATTCATCAAAAATTAAAAACAGAGAATCTGATTTGAATGACATCATTCAAGCTTCTGCATCCAAAAGCCAGCCCTCACCCTGTGGACAATAATGCATTTTTGCATTGTCAATTGTAACCAAAAGAATGCCAATTAATACAGGCTGTTACTGCTATTATTGTCACTTTCCAGTTGAAATTCAGAGATCTAAATTTGCAGTTGGGACATGTAGAATGTCTGACTGAATATCAAGCTTTTGGAGACACAATATCAGAGCAGCTTCTTTGAAGATGAGTCCCAAATGGAGATCTCTAAACTTTTCTTACATAGACACGGAAGAGTGAGCCACGTTTTGCAATTCTGAGAAACCTCATTAAAATCTTATCTCATCCATCAGACAAGAAAAGTGGAAATTAACACATTGACCTTTTTTCCTTTGTGTGTCTGAAATTTGACACTTGCTCATTTTGTGAATGGGAAGATTGACCCCTGTAGTCCAATGACTTATTAGAGTCTAAAAAGATTACTCCTAGCTAGGTCATATCTTCTGTCCAAAATGTGTAAATCCCTGATATTTCTGACTTCTTCAAACTTGTATTGTTGGGGGAGAATAGGTTCTTGCCTCGCACAGCAAAGAATTCAAGAGCAGGGTATGTTAAAGTGAAAGCAAGGTTATTTAGAGAGATAAACATTCCATGGACAGAGTGGGGTCTGTCTCTCAGAAGGGAAAATGGCTTAGGAGAGCCACACTCTATAGACAGAATGTGGGCCATCTCAGAAAGGTGAGAGGGAGAGAAGCTGAGAGGTGTGGGGTGTTTAAAGTAAAAGTAGATACACCCTCCATGGACAGTGTGGGCCATCTCAGAAGGCAAGAGAAAGAGCAAGAGTGAGCACAAGGTGCGGAGTTGCTAGGTTTTATGGTCTGGGCAATTTCATATGCTGATGGGTAGGAGGATTATTCCAGCTACTTTGGGAAAGGGGCAAGGATTTCCAGGAAATGTCCCCCCCACCCACTTTTTGACCTTTTATGGTGAGCCTAGGAACTGTCATGGTGCCTGTGGGTGCACCATGAGGCGCAAGGTCTACTGGAAGTCGAATCTTCCACCATCTTGGTTCTAACCAGTTTGTCCTGTCCTCAGTTGCTATGTCATTCCTTCAGTGGTTATGCCCTGCCCCCTTCCCTCCCACTTCAGTATCACTACATTGTCCAAGTAAAATCATTATAGTAATACATTTTTAAAAATATTTGACAAGTATTCCAGATTATACATTATTTCTCTTTATGTTAACCTCATTTTGTTTTAAATGATCAATGGTGACTTTCACTAAGAAAAGTGTTAAAATAGCACTACATCATAACTACTAATTTTCCAAAAGTTTATATGAATAGTTTATAACATTCTCAGATCCTACCCCAGATCTCTGAATTATAATCTCCAGGGGGATAGCCTGGAAATTTGTACTTAAAAAAAAAAACAAAAAAACAAAAAAACTCCCTAGATGGTTCTAATCATTAGCCATATATTTTTTTTTAAAAGGATAAATGAATTTTAACACTACTCATATTTAGACATTTGATTATTCCTTTATATTTCATTTTTAATTACATATTGATTTTATGGTGATTGTCTGATGTATTTGCATTGCTGATTACAAGGTGTGTCATTTTGTACATTGATTTGCTCTACTGTGCCAAGTGAGGAGATTAATTTAGTTTTGTAAGCAATCATAAACTCCAGCTCATCAGGACTCAAAATATATATCTACAGTTACAAGCAATGCCTTCTTTCACAACCCATAACCAGTGATCAGCATTTGCTATTTTTATTTCCTTAGTAAAATACTTTTATTATCTAAGACACTGAAGCTGGATCTAGATAAGTGCAGCTGAACCAGATGGAGCTGAGATATTTAAACTTAAGAAGATAAAAAAATTACAGTTTGTCAGATCAAAGGTGCCTCCTAATTTCCTATCTGTGACAGGGGCATCCGGAAGGTTTAATGGAATTAGTTGGTAGTTGTACTTTATGACATGAACCTCTAAAGTTACAGGATAGATCCTGAACCCTGTTCTTTGTTACATGCTGGTTATGGACAAATTTTACTCATGTACTTCCTGAATCCCTCTTAGTTTGTTCTGTTTCTTAGATCTTCTGTTTAAGAATTCATTAAGAATTCTTAATGAATTCTGTATTGTTATTACCCTCTCCCTAAAATAATAGGACTTGATTTTTCACCCTATTTTCTTTTCTACAGCTTCAAAAGATTGTTTCTTCATGTAAATATCCTGGCTAATTGGGCAAGTTTGTATCCATTTTTGTTTCACTGTAATGATGTTCTGAAAACTGACAGCCTTTTCAGGCAATTTCTCGATAAAATAAACTTAATTTATTTTATTTAAAAAAGACTAAGAGTTTACTGGTTCCAGGGAAAATTTCAAGAGTTACTGTATTCAAACCATAGCATGACTATGATTTAGTGGGTAGTTTGAAATAGAGAGTAGACCCCTATTCTTTGGGTGCTTGTTGGTTCCAGTTAGCATGTGGGTCTAAGCAGAGTCATCAAAGGGTGAACCACAGGCTCACTATTTAGAACATCAGATCAGTTCCTGGAAATGACCTGGAGATACTTAGGGGGACCTCTGTTCTTGCTGGTTTGTCTCCAGCTGCTCTGATGTAAGAAGAGATTCCTTAGAGTCATTCCGTAGCTCCCCAGGAAACTAAGCCACAATGAGTCCTTAATATACTCTTCCCTAAGGAGGCCTTGTGCTGGCTGCAGAGATCCAGTCTTGGAAAGATGGTCTGCTCTCTTGCTACAGATTCTCATACTATATAAGAATTTCTCATGAAAGTCCTGTTGTTGACACTGGTCACAGCAGCCAGCAGCCTGAAGGCTGTGTCGGCAGCCACAACCTCAGTTCATGACCATACCCAGTATGATAATACATTGGGTGGCATTCTGGCCCTTTCTGCATTAAGACAATAATAAAACTCCATATACCAATATTTTACTTCCCCATGAGAATATGTTTTCTATTTCCTTTAGGACTTTTTCTATTAATAGGCAAATATTAATCCTTAGATGTTTGGCTTCACAAATCTAAACTGGCTCTGGGCAGGTGCAGGAAGGAGGAAATTCATTTTAAGAATACAGGATCTCAGAGGGAAACTGCATGTTGAAGGGCAGGTTCACTAGGAAAAGGAATCTGATGGCTCCAGCAGTGCAGGCAGTGGCGTGAAGTTGAATCTCTTGTGGGGTCACAGCTGAGATGAACTTCAATCATTCTCAGTTTGTTGTCCACCCCCTCAAGAGTCTGAATCTCAGAGAGAGAACACCCACTTTGTTAAAACCATCGGATGGGTCAGACCTATGCCCTCCCATTGGGCACATGATTGATGCTGGCCCACCAAAATGTACTTAATGTAATAGTGCAATCAGAAAAAGGAGGGATAAAGACTGAAAAGCAAATGTCACAGGTGTCTACAATGAGGAATATTTTGAATCAGAGAAGCAAAGGATGATTATTAAACATATTAAGGGCTCTTTGAAAAGTAATCATCTAGTTAATCAGAAGAATTAGAATTCTATATTCCACCAATATGCATTCCAGAGGAAATAGTGAAGAATTCAAATTACATTTAAAAACAAGCAGGATAAAGAAAGGCACCCAAAATAAAGTTACAATCAAGGAAAAGTCCAAAAGAAAGATAATTAGAAGAGTTTCTTCCTTTACAAATGATTTCGTTTGTCAAAAGATGAACCAGAATAAATAGAATGCATATTATAAAGTTGGGAAATTCACATTATATTTAGCAAACAAAGAGTTAATATTTCTAATATCTTCTACAAATCAATATAAAGATGGTGAACACCCCAATAGAAATATGAGCAGAGAACTTTAAGTGACATTTTACAAAGAAGAAATGTAAATGGTCAAAGAATATGCAAAAATACATTCAATCTCCCTAGCATTCAAAGAAATAAAATGAAAATAACAATGAGATGTCATTTTCACCTACTAAATTTTCAATGATATTAAAAATCATTATACCAAGTCTTTAGGTGACTACAGGGAAAGGGTTGCTCCCTTGATAACAGTTAGAGGTTTTCTAGGCTGATTATAAGTACATGTCTTTTTAAACTGAGGCTTTAATAGTAAAGATTTTATAGGCAGTTTGTTGCTGTTGTTGCTGAAAGTAAAAGAAACTGACTTTGGTAGGAAATAACTGTTATCAGGGGATTATGGTAGCTCACGGAGTCCAAAATGGTGCCCAACAGCCAGGTCTTAAGGATAGTGTGAATCTGGTAGCTTAGGAAACAGGACTTTGCTAATGGAAAGAATTAAGTCAGCTCTTAGGATCCTCTCTCTCTAGAGCACTGCCAATGTCACACTGCCCAGTCATGGTAGAGTGCTTAATAAGACCCATGGAAAGCTGTTTCCAGACCATGCTATATAGGACTCTACATTGAAGCCTTGTCATGTGTGATGAGGTATAGTTCTAGAGAACTGAGCTGACTCATGTGTCATTTTAATGTGAACTACAATAGAGACAAAGTAAAGGAAGGAATCTAGTGAGAATGATTAGCAGTCCTGCTGCTGATATTAACTCACATCTGAGAATGAACCAATGAGTATTTATTTGGTTCTTACTGTATGTTGAAAATTATGGTAGGAGCTAGAAATTAATGCACCCTATCTTGCATTATGTAAATTTCTTTAAGAAAATTGCATCTTGGTATCTTGCTAGCTCAGTTCATTAGGTGTCTTCATGTGTGCTTTCTGGTGTCATGTGTTTGTGGTGGTTCTCCATGATTTTACTTGCAATTTATAGATAATGTCTTATTTTTGCTTTATACTCTACAGATCCTATGTTTGTAATGTTTTTAGGAGAAAAATAATGTTTGGAGTTTTATCTTTGCTTGCATATGTTACAAAAACTTCAAATGCATTCAGTAAACTTTGAAATTTCTATTTATATAAAAATGTAAATTACAAATAATTCTAATAAAGGAAGCCACTTCATAGGGTTCAGTCTTAAGGCCACACATATTACTAGTCAAGTCTAAGTTACTTACTCAAATATCTGTATATGGTAAGCCTATTTTAAAAAATTTACATTTCAATTTTTTTATTAATAAAAGCTTCCCTATATCAATTTTTAATGAGATATAACGGAACAATATTAGAAAAAAAAATGATGCCATAAATTATATATGAAAAATTATATGTAGAAGTAAATGAAACACAATAATTAAAATCATGGACTCTGTCATTTAATAACTGGGTGACCGATGGTAAATTATCAAATTTCTCTGGTGTCTAATTTTTATTATATGAAAAGTGGAAATATTAATAGTTTATAGCTCTCAGTTTTATGTGATAATAAATAAGCTAATACATATCAAGTACTTAGCAAAGTAACCAGCAAATAATTTTAGTCAATGTTCACATTATTATTAATGTAAATATCAGATACTGGAACAGTGATTCACACAAACAGATGATAAGCAGGAAGTGCGGAGCATATGGATTCCCTTAGGTGAATCTGTGATCAGCTCATGATTTGAAGTAGATTAATATAGTAATTCAGAAAACTTGAACTTGAAACATGAGTTACAGAAAGTTAGATTACTGAACCCAAATAAAGTGAACAGAACAAATGTGTAATGACATGTATCCATCCCAACTGATTTTTAAGAAGTGTTAGTTGGCATAAATGGTTAAAAAGTTGTCTAGAATTAACTGTAGGCCATATCATCCAAACACACCTTCTGGCCTTTGAAGACATTGGTTTGCAGCATGAGTAGCATATGCAGTGACCATTAAGGAGCCTTAAGGGTAAGCTATTGAAAAGGTAAGCATTTATTTGTTCAACCTTTATTTATCTAGAGGCAGTGTTGACTGTGTTTTCCAGAGTTACCTCAAAGAATAGAACAGCAATTAGGCTTGGAAAAGGCAGAGAAAAATCTTCTGAACAGAGCAGTAAGGTTGTGAATTTAAAAGTAAATGGTAAGGAAGACTAAAGATTGAAGAGATGGATTATCAAAGGACCAACTTGAGGGAAAAAAAATAAAATGATATGAGATCACAAATTCTTATTTAAATGTGTGTGCTGAAGTTCTTTTGAAAAGCAAAGAAATACAATGGGAACGTAAAAGCAAGACCGCCATCACACAGCAACGAATTTGGTACTCAAGGTATTAATTTGAATTCCCACTTATATGTTGAGTTTAAAAAATATTAACAGCAGCAAAACAAGCAAACAGACAAAAAGGTGGTAGTGGAAATTAAATAAAAATATTAAGTATCCTAAGTTGAGTGAACTCATATAATTATAAGATAGGCTTCAGGCCACTTATGAAGTATACATTTAGACTTGAAGACAAGAATTGCAGCTCACACATCTTCATATCCCCTGAATCACTGAGCACATAGCAGATATTCAGCAAATATTTGTGAATTCTTCATGGAATGCAAAATAGGTACAAGACATGGTCCTTGCATTTATAGAACTTCCACTCCGTAGAGACAGACCAAACTAACAAACATCCATTCATTGAACAATATTTATAAAATGTATACCCCATGAAATTTTAGATGATAGTAACATAATAAACTAGTACATCTGATAATTTTGTAGAGTCAACAAAGAGAATTTTAAAAAATCAATGTGTTTCTTAGTATGCATAGAAGGTTTTATGGAGAAGACAGACATTTATTTGGGCTTTGAAGAGTAGGGAAATTTCAGAAAGGTGGAATGAGAAAACATTGGTAAAATGCTGTTTTAAAACTATCAGCTTCAAGGTAAATTACAAAAACATTATTAATATTCATGGTATTGGAGTGAACACAAAAGAAACAGGAATGAAAGGAAAGAGGAGTTTATTCTGAACCTATTTTATCAATTCCATATGAAGCTGCTATTTAAAAGCATCATAATTTATTTCCACATGATGAAACTAGTAACTGTCACACTGCTGGATCTATTAGAAGGAACTATGTCTTTTGGTTCAGTTAATTCAATTCCACAAGTATTTATTAAGCACTTATCTGAGCAAAGCACTATAGAATCATCCATGTACAAGCAATTAAAATTTAACTGGTTCAGAGAATATTTCCTACATCATTTCTACTTTAAAAAGAGTTGACTGTTACCATATCCTTTCTAGATCTTCTTCTAGAAGTGTTTTAATTTAGAGGTTTGAGATTAGAATAAATGTATTATCACCCAAGCTGGGTACCTCAATTTTCATGTTCAAACTGGGTTTAGAGAAATAACATTATTAAAAAGCAATATCTTGTCTCTTTAGAATGCCATTTATAATATACTTCACCTCTCTTAGCTTATTGGATCGCCAGGGCAGACCATTAGTTTGTTGCATAGATGTAATTTTTATTTTACATATCAGAAAACTGAGGTGATTATTAAATGGCTTTTCAAGAGCTGTCTACTGGTTGACTGGAAAAAAACCACACCTTGGACATAAGATCTTTAGAAGAAAAATCAAATGTTATCTCAGGTG
Organism: Camelus bactrianus; assembly: GCF_048773025.1. NCBI lineage: Eukaryota > Metazoa > Chordata > Mammalia > Artiodactyla > Camelidae > Camelus > Camelus bactrianus. Next base: position 22,343,627 of record NC_133552.1, read on the forward strand.
TACAATGTTGCAACAGAAGTAGTCATGCTATCATGCTTTCCAGTGAGGAATTTAGCTTGCAGAAGCTTTTCCACTGTTTCTGAAGAGACTGAATAGTAGTTTGTAAGAAAAACTTGTTGAGGCAGTCCTCTGAATGGCCTGCTAGTGTTGTGGGTCTAACAACCCAAAGATTTGCTTAGGTAAGTAAAATGACAGAGAAAACTATACAAAATTTTCAAAAAATTTGATGAGTATAGACCAGTAGTTCTTGCCAGGGATTTTTTACCTTTTCTTCCCTTAGAGAATAATTGGTGATGTCTGTAGACAGTTTTTGATTGTCACAAATGGGAGAGATAGGTGCTACTGGTGGTGTAAATGGCATTATTTCATTCTTTTTATGGCTGAGTAATATTCCATTGTATAATTGTATACCACATCTACTATATCCATTCTTCTGTCAGTGGACATTTAGGTTGTTCCCATGTCTTGGCTATTGTAAATAGCTGTTATGAACATTGGGAAGCATGTGTCTTTTTGAGTTAGAGTTTTCTCTGGATATATTTCCAGGAGTGGGATTCCTGGATCATATGGTAAGTCTGTTTTTAGTTTTTGAATGAACCTGTGTATTCTCCTCCATAGTGATTGCACCAATTTATATTCCCACCAGCTGTGTAGGAGGGTTCCCTTTTCTCTACACACTCTCCAGCATTATTTGTAGACTTTTGAATGATGGCCATTCTGACTGATGTGAGGTGATACCTTATTGTAGTTTTGATTTTTATTTCTCTAATAATAGTGATATTGAGCATCTTTTCATGTGCCTGTTGGCCATCTGGTCCATTCATTTAATATTTATAAATATAGGACAAAATATTGAGGACAAAAGGAAAACATGAGGCTAAAATTGAAAGCAGAAACCATTTCATGGAAGATCCTGTAAAACATGTAAAGGAGAATGAACTTTATCCAGTAGGTGATAGGAGGCATGACTCAGGTATAATCAAGGTGTGTCCCATGTGGTCAGCTCTGCTTTTTCGATAAATTAATGTGTTTATTATGTGGATGATGGATTTTTCTCATCAAGATGGAAAAGAAGGAGCACAATTAGAGGATTCTGGGTCTGTTATAATAACTATTTGTGAATGAAAGCATTAAATGATTAGATTGTGTAGAGTAATCTTTTCTGACCAGTATATATAGCATGCATACTACCTCAGTTCACTTTTACTCCATTCATATATAGAAGGAACAAATACTGTTGAGTCATACATCTTGTGATAGCCTTGTGTCATGGTGGGGTGAAACTCATTATGGAAAAATAAAAACTGGAAAAAAAAAAAAAAGAAAGGAACAAGATAATTGCAATAATCACTCTGATTCAAAGACAGGAACCAAGGGAATTGCATAGAAGTCTGATATACAGCTATTCAGAAAACCCACTGGGCAGGTGCTATGAGACCCTTTGTTCTGGGTATAGGGGATATTCCTTGATGGGCTCTAGTTCCGGTCGTGCAAGTAGCTCTCAAGTGCATTGCTGTCTGAGGCTGTGGCTCTGCCCTCTCTGTGGGCTGTCCTGTTCCATGACACCGCATAACAGCTGAGGGAGGCATTTTAGAAAGGGTGCTCCTTGCTCGCTGGGCTACATTCTGAGCCTGGCCACTTGTCCCTAGAAATCTCAGGGCCAGTGATAATCATTTAACTTCTTTAACAGTCATCGTTTTGTTTGTTTGTTGTTTGTTTTTGGTCTAGTTTTACAGCACTTTTGGCAATAGAACTCTTGTGAAAACATTTTTAAAAAATATATTTGATTTCACTCAACTACCATGTGCCAGTATATCTATAGACTTACAGATATTTGGAGATTATTACACTTCTGTGGATTGTGTCCTTAGTCTCTTTTCACTGAGCTGTTTTATTGGAAAAGAAATTTTACTGAAGGACACCTTAATCCAATCAGAGGTCTTAACAAAAGGTGTGACAGTCCTGCCCCTCAGCCTGGTCTTTCTCCCCAGCTCTCTCTTAATCTGACAGTCCTTTAAAGGCTTAAGAGGCTGCAGATGAGAATCAGTTACATCTTGAATCTTTGAAAGTCCAAGGATACTTGAGTTCTTTCCTCCCCTTTTATCCCTTCTTATAACTAGGCCAGTTCTTTCCTGAACTCATCTCTTTCTCACGGTATTTATCAACCGCAACTAGTAACAAACAAATCATGCTGGTGATATTCTCAGAGTCTTCTTGTCCAAACCTATAGGTTCATTAGATGTATTTTCTGCCTTCTGAGTTCCTTCAGGTGACAATTTTGCAAAATATTTGGCCATCAGTAATATTTCATCTTTTGTCTAATCTAATCTGAAATAACAGTTTCTGTGCTGCCTCTCACTCAGCTCCAAAACCACAAGAAACACATTTTAGGTTTTTGCTTTGCCAGGACACACCTTCCAGGTATCAATGACTATATTTATATGCTATTGCTACAATGATGCTTTGAACCCCCCAAATCTCAGTGATTTACAATAATATGTATAGGTTCCCCATTTACAAATCTGTGGATTGGCTACAGGAGATCTACTGCAGGCTGACCTATTGCCAGGTTCTGGTTTGCACTACATGACCTCTCCTTCAAGAGCCTCGTTTGATGGAGCAGTTGTAACATAAGTGTGCTGTTGTCATGACAGAGCAAAGAGGGAAGGAGGGCTGGCAGACACTTCCACTGACCCTAAAAAATGCCACTCAAAATTGGTACTCCTTCCCTTTCACCCCTATTCCATTGGCCAGTGAACATCATGTGGACCAGTCCAGCACCAATGGGATGGGAATGTATCCTCCTCCCAGGGCAAGTGTTCCAGAACTCTAGTCCTCCATAAGAAGTTAGTATGTGTTGGGCATGGAATGTGTTGGGTCTTTGTGGAGCTATGTCAATCAGTGATTCCATGGATTTATAAGCATTTATGCTTAAAAAAGCAATAGCGTTTGAAAATCAACACCAGAGTTTCCTTCCTTCTGAGATTGCATATAAACATATTCCTAAAATAATACAAATGAGAATAATTCACCTAATTCCTTTCATACAACCTAAAATATAATTCAGTAGGCGAGAATGAATCTATTTTCTGTCAGCTGTTTAAAAAACATGGCCCAGGGTTATCCTGTATTCTTCAAGGTTACTTAGACATTGTGAAACTCATAATTAAATTTAAAGTTTAGTTTGTTAGCTTAATACTTATTCCTAGTTGAATGAGATTAATTACCTTTCAAAAGGAAGCTTTAGAAAAGACTATTTGTTTTAAATTATACATGTCCATAAATGTAGCAGGTTTGCTGTAAAACAAAGATCATAATTTGCAACCGATTTTGAGAAATAATACTTATACTAAAACTTCAAAGAAACGTTCAGGTTAATTCTGGTGCATCACCTAAGAAAAAATTAGAATACTCGAGACTCAATTTAACATGGAAGAAAGATGACTTTGTCATTAAAAATCAATCAAAAGTAAACTTTCAAAGTTCAAAAAAGAAAATGATATATTAAAATGAAAAATGGCTTTTATCAGTAATTTTGCTTTAAAATTCTAATAATGCTACTAAAATAAATATGATTTAATGAATGAGAGAATAGCACTGAAATGTTGCCATGGGAAAAACCTCTTTGATACAACAGTGATTAAAAAATTTTAGATTAACAGAAAAATTTTAAGAGTAAGAAGAAAATGGTGCAGGGTTGAGGAAGAAAATAGGGGAAGAAAAAAGCTTCTATCAATAGTAATTTGTTGGTTACTGTTCAATAAACATCAGAGGAGTTTGCAGGGCTGCACAAGAAAAGCAAGAGACAGATGCTAAAGCTGACTGTAGTGAAGAAGATTTTTCCTCCAGCTCTTAAAAGTGCTGGAATGTTGCTCAAGTCTCAAGCTTAGGACTGGAATACACAAACAGGGGTCTGTGTCACCCCTCAGTTTTGTGTAGTAAAACACCCAAATGAAACAAGCTTGAGATTCCTGCCATAGTTTACTATCCATCTAAGTGCAATGAGTTATTTCTTACTGTGCTTTTTACTTATTTTCTTCTACATGATTTCCTCTGTGTTCAGCATCCTGCATCCATCACCTGATGCATCTACCTGCCTGCAAAAGTGTGAGGAATGTTACAGCATGAACGCAAAGAGAAAAGGAGAAAAGCAATACTTAGCTCTGACACCCCAAGTACCCTTTTCAAGTCCATAGTAAGGCAGTAGGTTTGGGGGCTGCTTTTACCCAGCGGGACAGTATTTCCTAGTTATCTTCATTTCTTTCTATAAGATAATCAAAAGCTGGGATTTCTCAATCATAGAATTTTCATACTAATAAAGAAAGAGGAACTAACAGCTGAGATCTTTTTGTCCCAGTTCAACTTGGTGCCGCGAGAGAGTGAGGAATTGAGGAAGAGGGCTTGTTTAATCCCTGTAAAGACTTCTGTCTTGTTGGAGTTTAGGGGCTTTTATGATATCTGATGAAGTAGAGGGGACAGTGTAGACCAGAGGGACTTTGATCTCATTTCCTTTTGGGACTTTAAGAGGAGAAGTCCCTGCATTGTCTGTAGGGTAGCTGCCTCGGGGTAGAAGGGGAAATTCCTTCTGGGAAGGTAGCAGGAGCAAGAGAGGAGGCATTGCACCAAAAAGTCCACCTCGGCTCCTAGGTTGATAAAGACATCCAGGTGGAGACTCAGAAGGAAGCCTAGTGTGCTGGCTGATGAACATACCAGAGGGCTGAGGGGTCAGTGTAGCTGAGTGGAAAAACCCTGAAGTTAAGAGATGCCCTGTGGCTCACATGGGTGAGGGATGACATGGGAGTCATCACCAGACACAGGGATCCATGGTTAGAAAGAGCTAAGGAAAGAATCATCTCTTGTTTGCAAAGAGATGACCTAGCTTCCCTTTGAGCACTGCTTGAGATAAAAGACACATCACACTATCACCAGCTAGAATGAATGCCTTCGGGGTGTCCAGTTAACTACATTGGCAAATGGCACCACTGCAGGGGACCAGGGAGCTAGTGACGGTATCAGGAGGGAACTGACTGCTCCTCACCTAAGCTCCCTCCACCGTATACTCAGATACCTCTTAGCAAAGAGTTGGGGAAGAAGAGGTAATCTCTAAGACAGCACCCGTACCCCAAGGATGAACTGTCTAAAGAGTCGGCTTCATTAGATTGGAATGATTTATTTTTCATCTATCCAGTTGGATGTGCTTCTGTTTGGCAAATTCACATCAGTTATATAGTAAACAAATTTAAAACACCACTACGTTTTTCTTACCCATGGGAGTATGTGGGAGTAATTCATGACCCCACAACTTAAATGTCACATAGACTAAATTGGATATTTTTAAGTCAGTCCTATCAAAAATGAAAGAAAATACAACTATCTCAGTGGCTTTGCTGGGAGGCCACTACTCGTGTGCCTGAGTCTTTGCTCATATCTCGCCTTGTCGTTATTGGGATCAGATAACTAATGAGAGTTTAAAGCAGTTGACGGGGCCTGAATTTGGCTTGCAGACGTGTTCTGTTTGGCCTGCATGGTGTTATAAAACCTTGAATGAATATTTATAAATAAAGATGTTTCACATAAAATCTTAAATTTCTGGATTTCTGTAGAAAGTATACAGAAATGATAAATGGCTGGAGTGGAGCAGGACCTGGCTCTTGAAAGTAAGGGAAAACGCCTCCATTTTCTGCAGTTACCACTATTATTTCTATGAATTAATTATGAATTCATTTTTTAATATGAATTAATTTTTTTCACGTCCAGCTCAGGACACTCATTTTCATCATTTGCCCTGAAATTGTAAACCTTGGCTTAAAGCATATGGAGAATACAGGGCTCTTGGACCTACAGGTACGACTGATTTTTATTTCAGATTTTCACTCTTATATTTAAACATATTTCCTAAGGATGGAACATTTTATTTCATGTATTTGCTCTAAGGTTTGTCTAATTAACTCAGCTTCACTTTCTAAGACAGGGCCACTTGAACTTTATTATACCTTACAGCAATAGTGTTTGGAATTCAAAGTATCTTAGGTAATGATGGTGCCCTGTTAGGTTGTAATTCTGTGTTTAATAAATGCAGAGTTTTCAAATAAAAGTGGATACAGTTTTTGCCCATATAATAAGTAAAAACAATCTTAGAGGAGAATTAATTATTTTATGAATCCAAGAAAAAGTTGAATAATCTCTGAGTGACAAGGTTGCAGTCCCACTTTGGGAATATCTGAAACTAGAATGGTCAGTACTCCAAGAACTAGGTGTCAGCACCTTCCCTGCCCCAATAAGCTCTCCTGCCATCTCCCCCCATCTCCTACCTACCTCTCTCTCCATGTCTCCCTCCTTCCCTCTCCCTTCTTCCTCCCTCTCCCTTCTTCCCTTCTTCCTCCCTCTCTCTCCAACTATCTTCTTTGCATCTTTCTGCATAAGAGATTCATTCTCTTTTTTTTCACACTGGTTCCCTCCATATAGTTGGAAACCAATGGAACTGTGAGTTCACTCACACCTTGTGATGCGACGATTCCATGGGATTTCAAAGGAAGGGGAACGACTGGATGAGTTTGGATAAGCTGTGAACTTCCAAAACTGATTGCAGCCAGATCATGATGTCTTTGAAAAGATACCAGTTCTTTCTAGAGCCACGTGGATGATGGAGAGCTATGAGTTACCAATTGAAAGGAAGAGTTCTAGGCAGGAAATACCAGAAAGGCCCATGATAGTAACCAAAGCAGTAACATTTTTTTAACTAAATGAGCCAGTGATTAATGATTGTGTATTTTGCATTACTTTGTAGTTAGAGCCATGTGTGCTGGAATTTTAGTTCTTCTGCTTATAGGATGACTTAAGCTTCCTATTCATCCTTCACTTGTAAAATGAAAAGAGAATACTTCATGGAATTTTCAGTTAGTGAGATGATGGATTGAAATATCTAGTATAATGTTAGCGTCTGGTGAATGTTAATTCCTTTTCTTTGTTATCAAAAATTAGTAATTTATGACTTTGAAATTATAAAATATTGGCATTTATATGGGGCCTTTATGATCACATTTTTTCCCCTGAATGTTCAATTTACTGACATTCAAATCATCTGAATGAGAGGTTTTGGAATTAAATGAGATTACTCCAAGACCTATTGCTTGTGTGTGACAAAGTGGGAATTAGAATTCAAGGTTATTAGAGTACATTATTTATTCGACTGACTTTTGATGACTGCCTGTAATGTGTCAGGTACTATCCTAAGAATTTGAGATTTATCAGTGGAAAAAATAGACAAGAATCTCTGCCTTGTGGAAATCATTCTAGTGTGAAGGAGCAGAAATTAAACAGTGAATCAAAGGGTTAAGGAAATTATAGAATATGGCAGAAAGTGATCAAGGCCATGAAGAATCCAGCAGGAAAGGCAATTAGGAAGTGTGGTAGTTGAGGACAGGGTAATTGTCAAAATAGGGTGGTCAATGAAGGTCTCATTAAGAAGATGACATTTGAACAGAGATTCAAAAGAGCTAAAGGAATTACACATGCAGATATCTGGGGAATGGATATTCCCAATATTCCCAATTCCCAATCTGAGGGAAAAGCTAGTGTAAATGCTTTAATGGGGTAGGGTGCAGAGGGAATCAAATGTTTTGTAGAAATAGGAAGGTGCCAGTGTAGCTGTTGAGAAGTGGGTGGGGGAGACCATAGAAGATAAGGTGAGAGATATAAATGGGATCTATGCTATTCTGAGGTTTTTTACTTTCTTTTCTGAATGTAGTAGGGAGACCACTGGGAATATTCTATTTGAAAAGTGATACAACCTGAGATATGGTCATAAAAAGACAATTCTGAAACTCTGTTAAGAATAGATTACAAAAATAAAGGTGTTAAAAGAAGAGAGAGACTAGATTACAAGATAAAAACGTTGAAAATAGGGAGATGGTTAGGAGATCAGATGAGCGATGATGGTGGGTTGGACCGGTGTTTACAGTGAAGGTGGGAAGTAATTGTCCTATTCTCAGTATATTTTGAAAATGGAACCAGCAAGCTTTCCTGATGATTGGGGTGTGGGGTGTAAGAAAAATATAGATGTCTCTGATACCATGCTGAACGTTTATCCTTGAGTGGATAGGCTGAAAGAATTTTGTGGCAGGGAGCTCAGAGGTTCTGTTTTGGATGTGTCAAGTTTGAAAAGTCTATCTTCCAAATGCAAATTAATGGATAAGTGAAAGAAACAATTGGCTATAGAGGTCTGGTGTTTGGGAGAAGAGCCTTGACTGGGGACATAAAGTTAGGAGTTATCTGCTAATAGATCATATTTAAATTCATGAGATAGTGATATCACAAGAAAAAACTTTGGTGTAGGTAGAAAAGAGGACAAAGAACATCCCTGGGATACATCAACATTAAGAGGTAGGGAAAAGAGAAGAAACTAGTAAAGAAATGGGAAAATGTTCAGTCAGTGAGGTAGGAATGAAAATAAGAGAGTATGGAGTTCTGAAACCAAAGTAAAGAGAGTAGAACAAGAAGGAAGACATGATGACATGTTGAATGCTACTGACCAGTCAAGTAATGGGAGAAACAGAAATTGATCATTACATTTAGCAACATCCAGGTAATGACTCACCTTGCTAAGAGGCTGTTGATGGGGGCAAAAGCTTGATAGAGAGGATTGGAATTAGAGGGAATCAGGTCAAATAACTTAGTGGAGTTTTGCTGTGTAAAGGACTAGAGAGATATGACAGGAGGTAGTCTAAAGAGGAATAGTTTGTATGCTGAAGGTAATTCAGTGGAGAGAAAACGATGTAGAAGAGATGGGAAAATCTTTGGAGACTTGACCTTTGATAGGCAAGAAGGAGTGGATCTGCTCATGGAGTGGGATTGTCTTTGGTTGTTTAGAGAGAAATATGAATGCCAGATCTGCATACGCAGGAAAAATGGGTACCCACTGAATGGTGAGAGTCTATAAAACTTCTTTGGTTGCTTCTATTTATTTTCAGTGAAAGATAAAGTAACAATGTCAGCCCAGAGTGAGGATAAGAAATCATTCTTAAGAAGAGCAAGAAGGAGCACAGACAGACCAGGGAAGTTTGCAGTTGTGGATTTAAACTGGTAAGAGTTGTGAGCGTCCTCTAGCCATATTCAGTGCATGGGATAATGTCCAGAAGACATGAAGATTTGCAGTGACCCAGGATGTCCTAAGAAATTTCCTGTGGCTGCTGTAACAAATCACCACAGACTGGGTGGCTTAAAACAACGTAAATTTATTTTCCAATAGATCTAGAAATCGGAAGTCTGAAATCAAGATGTCAGCACAGCTGAACTCTCTACAGTGGCTCTGGGGGAGAATCTGTTCTTGCCTCTTCCAGCTTCTGGTTGCTGTGGGCATTTCTCAGCTTGTGGCTGCATCACTCCAATCTCTACCCTATGGTCATATTTCCTCCTCCTCTCCAGGTTGTGGCCACATCACTCAAATTGCTGTTTCTGTCTTCACATCACTTTCTTTGTGTGTCTTCTATGTATATTTTCTCAGGACACTTGTCATTGGATTTAGGATCCACCTGCATAATCCAGTATGATCTCCCCATCTCAAGATCTTTAACATAATTACATTTGCAAAGACCATTTTTTTCCCTAAATAAGGTAACATTCACAGGTTCTTGGAATTGGGACATAGACCTATTATTTTAGGGGCCACTATTCAGCCATAATGAGAGGGAAGGAACTAAGACTGGATGTCAACCCTCCTTTGATTGTGTATTTTAAACTATGTGACGAGGAAAGGGGATGATATATGAAAAAGATGTTTGGGTCACAAGGCTGGGCATTTACATGAGGTTGAAGGACTGTTGGAATCATAGAAAAAATGACATGGAATGATTGAGGTGGTTGAATGACATATGAATTGTGACATGTGTTTATTAAAGAAAGATTAATAAGAAAATACTATATAGCATAAATTAAAAGAAAACTCCCTGATACAAAGTAGTGATTTCTCTTCTTATACTATTTCGTTCCAGCTGTCACAGAAGCTCCATTTTCCTTGATTGTTACTACAGCTGTACATCTTAGCAAGGGTGGCCATAGGGAACTGAGGACTTTAGCGTCTAGGATCTTGGAGGTATAAGTTAGACCGGATCTGTGTTTAAAAATACAACTAACATCATTCCCACTGGTCTCTCAGTAGTTTCTCTCAATGAACTTGTCCTTTAGGCAGTGATGGTTATTGTCTCGGTGATGCCTTAAGAGACTGTTTGTTTCCAGATCCTTTGATTTTTTTCCCCTCTACAGTATCAACAGAAAGGTCCACTGCATTCTCCATGTGATCTGTAATAACTGCAGAAGAATTATTCTTTAACATCACAGCTCCTTTCTCTCTCCCTTCCTTCTCCTCCCCATTCCCCTCCCAATACTATTTTCCCCAAAAGGCTGAGCTCAGGTGAAATTTACCAAGTTTTTGAGAAAGAGCTTCCACCTCTGGTTATTCTAGTGCTATATATGAAGTGAGTTTGAAATTCATTTCCTCATTCTAATTCTCAGCTTAATTGATCCAAGTCTGCATTTATTTACGGAACACTCAGTATGTGTTAGCTCTGGGAATACTAACACCCAAAAGACATGACTTCTGCCTTCAGCTTGCTCAGTCTAGTGTAGGGATCAGAAAACTATGACACATGAATCAAATCCAGCCCACAGCTGGTTTTTGTACATCTTCAAGCTAAGAAGATTTTTCACATTTTTGAGAGGTTATTAAAAAAAAGTAGAATATGTGACAGAGACCATATACAACTTACAGAAGCATAAAATATTGACTCTCTGGACTTTTTACAGAAAGAGTTAGCTGACCCCTAGTCTGCTAAGAAAATATGAAGAGATAATAACACCAACCTCACAAATTGTTCAAATTTGAGGGTTATGTACTATTTGGGGGGGGGGGGCGTGTCTGGCCAGCAAAATCTTCTTCTAATATGAGATTATCTTTTGGCAACAAACCCTACCTTGATCTTAGACATGAGGTGTGGGTGGTCCTGAGTCCATTACTCTTAGTTTAGGATTGGATACTTGGAACTGATTAATCCTGCTTTCGAAGATCTGAGGTCACAGAAAATTATTCACATAGCCCAAGTAGGTCTAGTAAGATCCAGTAATAGGACTTCTGCTACAATTATTGGGAAAGAAAACTCATTTCTCCTGGAATTATTATATGAATGATAATGAAAAACTGAAGTTGTTTAGAGCCACTGCTTCTAAGAGGGACTATATGAGAGACAGACAAACTCTGAGGAATACGGAGACAAAAATGGAGAATAGACCAAGTGCTTAAGATATTTTTTGAGCCCTGGATTCAGTCGTACTAGGAGTTGATTCTTGTTTTGGGATTTGTGTTTTGATTTGTTTTGTGAGGTAATAAAATTACTATTTTTTATTTAAAATAGTTTATTTTTTAATTATTTTTTCTTATTTATTAATTTTTTAAAATTAAAGTATAGTTGATTTACAATGTGTTAGTTTCTGGTGTACAGCAGAGTGGTTCAGTTACACATAAAAATACTCTTTTTCCTATCCTTTTTCTCTAAGGTTCTGTTACTGTAACGTAAGGTTTTTCCGACTAATATCAAATTAAATTAGGAAATGAATGTTAAATAATTTATACTTCACAAGTGCTTATGAAATCCTCTTCCTTAAAATCAGTACTTAATATGCTAAAAGAAATACAAAATATTTACATGTAGAAGGTGTTTTGAAGTTTCATTCAATCCAGCTCCCTTGTTTTGCTGAATTGGAGACTGTAGGACCCCAGAAAATTTCATATAAATTTTAAAACTTTATAATAAATTTTAAAACTTTATAATAAATTTTAAAACTTTAAAATGGAAGAATCACAATGCTGTGTGCTACTTACTAATTGAGATATATTTAATTCTGTGTGGTAATGGTTATGAGCAGAGTCTAAGTCAGTCAGAGAAGGCTTCCTGAAAGAGACAGTGACTGAGCTGGGTTTGAAGGAGTGTCTTTGTTTAGTTAAAAGGGGTGGGTTCAGTTGGCAAGTCCTAGAGAAAGGTTAGTTAGTCCCTGCAGAGGGAATACACTCTGTAAAGGTCTGAACATGAAATAGGCCATGTAACTTTCTGAGATCTGCAAAGTTAAATGCAGGGGAACATTTAGTAGTGAATTATGAGTAGAAGGAGGTTGTGGCGTTAACCCAGGGTCAGATCATGACTGTCTTTGTGTGCCGTAGTAAAGAATATGGACTATGAGAAGAAATACAGGTTTTAAATTTACATTTTGGAGAGAAAACAACCATGTAGCAGTCCAGGAGAACAATGTGGGAGTCTAAGGTAAGGCTGATCTGGGGATAAGAAGATGGAGAAAGGATAGGAGTCCAGATAGAGACATTGAGGACGTGAGAGGTATATAAGAGCCATGAAACAGACAAGCTTTGGTGACTCATTCCACGTGGGAAGTGAAATAGATGGAAGAGTTGCTGAATGGATGGAGGCTTTGGGCTGCTAGATGGATGGATGCTGGTTATATCCTATGATAACAGAGAATAAGGAAGAGAAGCCTCACTTGAATTCATTTATCTGGTTTTGTTGTGAGGTGTAGGCATAGGAGAAGCATAATGAGTTTTACTTTTGACATTTTGAGTTTGGGGTGCTTATGGTCATTAAGTAGTGTTGACCATTAAATAGTGAGGTCTGGAGTAGAGAAGGGAGATTTAGATTGGAGACATGGAGTTATCAATAATTATTATGTAGACAGGAGTTGAAAATATGTGATGGAGTGAGATTTGATAAGGAAAGTAGTTGCTTCTGTTGATTTACTCCAGGTATTTCTCTTTATAAAATTGAATATAATGAGCAAAATATTTTATTTTAAATATAGAACATAGCAATGAATTTTGGACAAGTCATCAATATACTTCATATCTACATACCTCAGTACTCCTGGGAATTTTAGAATTTCTGTAAAAAACTCTAGATACTATAGCAAATTTTCATAGGGATTTTGAGTCCTGAAAACTCTACAGCAGAGTTAGCCTCCTCTTACTGAAGAATGAGGAAATTGTGAGGTAGTATGATTAAAATCTCAGACTGGAAATCAGTAGGAACGGTGTGCTAGTAATGCTTCTAACTGGTTATGCTACTCTGAGAAAGTCAACTGACATGGGTAGAACCTGTCTCCCCTTCTACAAAATAAGAAAATTAACGTGAACATTCTATAGGTATCCTCTCTGCTCAATCATTCTAAAAATCTAGGTATTTATGGATCAGTGAGTCGTTTGCCTTTCTGTTATTTCATTCTTGTGACACTCTTGACATTAAGAGATGTAAGCAGATCTGAATAGCTCAGAGTTTGTGCTTTAAAAGCAAATTAGAGATATGTAGAAATTAGCAACAATTTGAGACCAAAAATTGATCAAGCTGCAATCGGTGGTTGTTTATCATTTTGATACTTAATATTGAATTACCCTACCTGATCTTTCCAGCTCGGGGAGCTAGGGTTGGCATGGCCATGGAAACCAAAGCCTGAGTCTACTCCAGACTCCCCTTTTGCCAATGGCTTAACACAAAGTATGTGGTTTTAGGATAATCCATTTAGTAAGCCTGTCTTGACGTTGTCAGTTCAGTGATGCCATCATTATAAATCATTCAGGATATTGAAAATAGCATGTGTTTGTGTCTTTTGCAGGCAGGTTTTTCAATTTAGCCAAAACATTTAACATTCAATTATAAAAATTTTCCAATAACTAGATAATTGAGTATACAGAACATACTAATTTACACCAAAGTAATTCAATTATAAAATGTATTTTAATCATGGAAAACTGACAACATAATGGACGGAACATGTTTAAGGGAATGAACACATTATCAAATAAAGAATGATTGACTTTTCAGAAGTCACAGAACCTGAAAAATGTAAAACATTATAGAGAAAAGGTGTTACTCACTTGCAATTAGGAACGTAGGCCACCGAATCCAGTTTGATTGTTTCGCTCAGATACGACTAATCCTCCTTAGAAAAGTAAAATAATAAATTTTAAGAAAAACATACATGTAAACTCTTAAAAGACAGACAAGCATGACTTATAGGTATCCCATATAAATTATAGGGTGCCTATTTGTTTCTACATCTTGATAGAACCACAGCCGTAGTGAATAAATGTCACATAGCAGGGGTCGTGTATATTGATTTTAGTGAGGCATTTGGTGTTGTGTTTAAGGAAATCTTATTCCCCAAATAATGAGCAGTCACAGGTGTTGAAAACTGGCTAATGGAACACGAACAAAAGATGGGATGAAATGCCTACTTGTCTGTAGAGTGAATTACAGTTCCTGTTTGCTGAAGGAAACAAGAGGGAATGAAGGAACACGTTTTGGAAAACCTTCCAGAAATAAAGTGAATGTTTGGCTCATTAGAGTGTGTGTGTGTTTTGGGTTTTTTTTTTTTTTTTTTTTTTGGTTTTATTAAATGAATTAAAAATAATACAGTACTCTGATCTGATTTTTTTATTAACATTTATATTAATATTCTTTTGCCTGTGTTGTAATTCAGACCAGAATGAGAGCTAGCATAAAGAAAGAAATTTTTCATTCACATTTTCAAGGCATTCAGGACATTGTTTGTGCCTCCTTTTTCGGCATTTGTCATAATCTGGCTGTGTTAGCACGGTCTTATCTCTGTATTTTTTCCCCTTATTCATGGCTGGTACTTACTAGTTATTCTTTAAATTTATCACTGCTGTCTTCTTGCATTATTTGTGCTTTTTCTTGACTTGAACTTGAAAGCAACCTCAAAAAACATACTTCATTGAATTGTCTTATAATCTCAAGCATGTTTTAAGTGGAAACTTGGTGGGGGGAGGAGTATGGAATGTATTATAATTTATTACATGAGCATGCTGTGTTAAGTCTTAATTTTAAAATATGCAAAAGATCCTTTAACCTAAATATGTGTTACTAATATCCTTTATTTTATATCACATAAGAAAAAAAATGCTTGAGAGAATTGTTAAGAGCACATGTTCTGGTAATAACAGTTGTAAGATTGGAGTATAATTGTTTCTAGAATGGAGGTCTTATCATTTATGGAAAATAAAGTCTACAAGGAGTATTTTTGGAATCAGATCAGTTAGTCATGGTGCTAATTCATTGTATGTTTTTCTGAACTAAGTTTTATACAGAAGACTCAGCTCTTTTCAGTCTATGAATCATTTTATTTTGTTCAAATGTATCAGTGTCATTTATGGAGAAAATTTGGGCATAATCAGAATGAGTAAACTCATAAGGTTTTGAGAAGGATGGTAAAATAAAGTCTGAAATTCAAATATGATAGTCTGTTATTTTTGATATTGTCAGGAAAGTAATCTTTCAAAATTAGTAGGTGTTTTTCCCCATCAGTAGCCACTTTAATTAAAATGTAGTGTATTTTTAAATATTTGCATTCTACCTCTTTGTCACAGTAGCTCAATATAAATTGCTATAAAGTTACTGTAATGCTTGCTTTCCATCAATAAAATAAAATTATTTCTATTTGTTTATTTTGATCTTTTGAAAGGATACCTAATTGTTTGGTTAATTTGCACCATTTTATTCCTGGCAAAATTCCAGATGATCCTCAAAGTAATAGGAACTATTATTACAGCAGAAGACATAAAAGAAAATGCTGTTGTCTTAGAAAACAGACTTTCCCCTGTTATCTTCCTAGAGTGGCACACGGGTTGCTGGTTACATACAGTGTTAGCATGGGGTTGGGAGAGTACTTTTTAAGCTACGAGAACATTCTGTTCTTTCAACTTCTACCATCAGGTTTTGTATCTCAGAGGACAAATCATTTCTTAAAAGCAGTGAGAGAAAATAAAATGTGGAACCATTAATTTTCTTTTAGCCTTTTATCAACCGTGCATCCCCACCCACGAGAGGCTGCATCAAAGACTGCAGGTTCTAAAGGACATACATGAGAAGATTTTTGAATAATGCAGTGATATTAGGGTATCAGGACAGAAATGTTTATCACCTAGCAAAGCCAACCAGCATTTAATGAAAATGACTGAAGATGCTGAAACCATTTAGAGAGGGACTATTGAAGGCACTAGACATATTTCATCTGTGATATGTTAAAAATATCAAGAGAACACAACAGGTCAGAGGTCACAGGATAAAAAAGTTCGTTTTTGGAGAGGACTTCCAAACTGAAATGATCTGTGCAGCGTAAGATACTCATTGTCCCAGCGCTTATTTATTGAGTACCTCCTACTTGCTAGATGCTGCTCTGGGCACTGATGATGTGGTGTAAGGAAACCTGCCTCTGTCCTCATTAGACGTACATTCTGGTGGGAAGAGACAGGCATGTAGTCAATAAACAACATAAAGGGCGCGTCAAAGAAAAATAAATCTCGTGTCATCTAGTGTTGTGATACAAGGAGGATAATGCGGCAGGAAAGAATGCCAGGAAAAAAAAACGACGGAGGGATGGAGCGATAAAGAGAATGAGTATGTGTTGGAGGAAGTAGGGATGGGGGTACCATTTTAAATAGAATAATTGAGAAAGGCTCCCTGGTACTAACATTTGAGGAGATGACTGAGGAAGATGAGAAATGAGTCTGTCTGGAGGATACTGTTTTTATCTATATAAGAAAGTAGCTCTGATCAATCTTAAAATATTCAGAAGGACAACTCAGATTTCACTTCATCCCAGCTATTATGATTTTTTCCCCATAGAATCATTGTATTTATACTGCCACATACTGAGTAGAATCAAAATGCACAGCCCTTCAGGGAATAAACATTGAAATTGATTAATTGCATTAAAATATAACCTGTTACAAGGTCAGGGGCTTACTGTCTGATACATAAACATATAGTGAAAGAGAACGATGTTGAACTCTGCATTGTAGCACAGAAGGTATTACAGATGATGTGCTGTGGCTCTTTTGTTTTGTCTCATATTACTTTCTCTGATGCAACAGGAAAAATGTGCTCCGAGTTGTACTGTGGTTGGATTTCTTGTATTCAGTAAATACACAGAAGGATATTAGCAACCTCCCCCAAAAAAGCATGAGGATATTCTTTTTGAGTCTTAGCCTTGCCTTTAATCGTTTCCATGGATATTGGTTTCACTGACCCTTACATTAATCATTCCTTGGCAAAAAGAGATGAGCAGTACTCTTGCCCCTGTTTTGTAAATAAGAAAGAAGATGATAGGAAGGTTAAAAGATCTGCCTCAAGCAATTCTAACTATAAGGCTCTGGGAAAGCCCTTTGAAGATGCTATTTGTCTTCAATGACAGTTCTAAGTTTTAACCACTAGGGTCCAGAGTAAACTAAATCCAAAACAGTATATTGAAATAGAAAGATAACAGGACTGGGATCAAGAGTTCTCAATTCTAGTCGCATTTGCACCTCTAACTAGCCCTGTGCCTTTCAGAATCGTTATTTTCAAAGTTGGAAGGCCATTAGATATCGTCATTTATCAAAAATTACTTATGGAGAGCTTTTTCTAGAACATGGTATGAAGGGTTGGTGAAGCTAAGCTCCATATTCTGAAAGAGCATATATATTGGTGGAGCAATTCACAAACACACAAAAATAACATAACAGTGTGTGCACAGCCCTATGTAATAGGCAAGGCCAGTGGGATACGGGAAAAGGAAGGGGGAAACATGAACAAAACGGAAGTTAGGGTGGGAGAGCTGGCTTCTTGGAGACTTGACTACAAAGTAACCAGCTGAAGTAAACCAGAGTTGGGGCTGATTGATGAGGAAGGTGTCACAGGCAGAGGGATCCAAAGTGCAAACGCCTGGGGGCAAGAGAGAGCAAGACTGTCGATGTATAATTATTTCAGGATGGCTAGCTGGTAGGCTGGCTGGTAGAGGATAAAGACCAGAAGTCACAAAAAAGCTCTGTTTCCAAGGATGAGTCAAGAAGAAGTTCCTCTTGATCACACAAAAGGGTTTTGCTTTGAACCCGAACACAGAGGGACATTTTGAGATGCTTTTAAGCCTGGAAACTGGCCTGTTTATTGTATTTGAAATTTACAAGATCGTACTACAGGCAGGGTGAAGGATTTATTTGAAAATGAGGAGTTATGAGGCTGTAATAAGACTCCAAGAGAAAAAATTACGAGGGAGTGAGCTAAAGCTGTGAATGCCGAACAGATTAGAAAAGGTTGATTCACAAGATATTTACAGAGTGAAATCTATAGGATTCCGTAGCTGACTACGTGAAGGAGGAAAGAATGGATGAATTAGGTTAGTGCGGGTAACTTTGAATAGCAATGCAGAAGAGGTAAAGGTTTTAGAATTAGCTGGTATTGAAAGGGAACATATTCTGGATCCGTGTGTAGCTTTTAGCTGCAAGCTGCAAAGGCAGAAGTTAGGGTCCATTTGGTCCAAGTACACTAACTTCTTTTTAAAGGGGCTCTGGGATTAGTGGAACCCAGGGTCCCAAGTCATCACAGACTCAGACTCAGATTCCATTCATCCTCGACTGTCATCCTCAGGCTGCTTTCCTGCAGAGATAGAAGATGGATACAGCAGTTTCAAGAGATACAGTTAAAAAGAGCCGAGTCCTGAGGTACAAAGGAAGTCTCGCTTCCGGGTGTTGTCATGGTCAGAATCCAGAGCCATCCTCTTACGTCCCTTCTCAGCATGCCTCCCAGGATACTGGGAAGACCTGGGTCACACGCTTGCCCCCAACTGATTAACATAATGAGATGATGATGATTGGTTTCAGCAGATTGGGGTTTAGTGCTGGGTAAAGGCTCAGTCCCTCTGAGTCACGTGTGAGGAGGGTAGAAAAGGGAAAAGAAAAATACCAGAGCTCTGCACATTAAAGGAGGGGAGATGAACATTATGACCCAGCCTCTCTCCACCGTGGCTTAAGAATACCTACCTTGAGTGTGTATGAAAATAGGGGAAGTGAGCATGATTCTTCAAAATGAATAGATGGGGCAAGATTGTACATGCATTGTGGCAGGGGCAGTGGTGGCAGAGAGGAGGAGATGAGAAGAGAGTATAAGATGAAAAACTAAATAAAAATTTTAGAGATTATTTACTGCAAATCAAATATACCTATAGTTCATTCATCTTCCTTCTCCACTGAACAGTCATATTTGTGGCATTACTATTTTCTAGGTTTATTGCTTTAAAATATCTCTGATTTTTCTCCTTTGTCATTTTCTTCCTCATTTCTCTAAAACAGAGGGAAAGCAGCATTTCTGGTTTTTGTTCTAAATAACATGAAGAGATCTCTGAATATGAAGCAGATCCAAGGGAAAAATAACCCTCTTAGATACAGACATTATTGCCATTAAATTACTACCTTAAGTAGATGTACATATAGGAGATACAGTTAATTTCACATGAAGCTAGGAAGGACCGCTAAGGTAATGAACTTTATTGAGAGTGCTTTTAATCCCATTATGCACGTTTGAGAAGCTTTCTAAGCAGGGGAGACCACTGAGTTGATAAAAGAAGCATTTAGTTAGCAAATGCCTTTGTGCTTTCCTGCTCGCTGGTATATTTGCTTTAGAAATGGATGTTACTCACTTGGTAGATACAGATATGCTTCTCTAAATAACTGACTTGTCTCAGAAATAAAGTGTGTGTGTGTATTGGTGGGGGGTGCAATCAGTGTCATGAAGTAACTAAGGAATACATTAAGCAACTTTTCATGGATTTGTGGATTGCATAATTTAAGACTATCCTGGGGCATCCATAAATTATGCATCGGTGTTGTTTTCTTATTTTACATTTTTAGAGGGGAGAAAGATACGTGATTCTGCAATTTCTACACCTTATCTACGCATTATCTAAACCTCTCTTACTGTTGAATACTGAGTACCCATAAGGAGCCATCCCGTCTGCTGTTTAGACAGTTTTCCTAAGATCTTTCCAGAACGCTCATTCTTCCTCCAATCCTGTTGTCTTTTGAAGAGGAATCAACTCCTGGTTGTGTATGGAATGATCCCATTACACATCACATTGACTTGGGTTAAAATAGTGGCAGGGATCCACTCAGCAGCAATTTGGAAATGATTTAATAATTGGTTTCTTTGGCAATATTTATTTACCAAGTTTAAAACCATATATGATTATAGGATTCAATAATGACAGTATTACAGTGCATGAGTTACACAGATCTTGAATGTTCCCTCTTTTCCAGTGTTTTAGGATGAATGGCACCTTCTGTGGCTGTACCTACTCTGTGCTAAAACATAAGCTGTATGTTTTTCAAAGCTAATAATCTCTTTTCTACCTATAACCACACTCCAAGCCCTCCCAGCACTTTGGAACAGTAAATAGCTAAACAACAGTGGGGGAAAAAAAAAAAAAAGTTTAAAAACTTGGAGAATCTGGAGAAGAAATTCAATATAGTGGTTTCATTTGCTTGGGTCACTTTGTTTTCTAAATCAACCATTGGGAATACTGTAATTAGTTGCCAGCATAGGGCATTTTGTTTAATAGTCGTTTACTGTTTAAAGATCGGGCATCATAGAGACATTACTTTTAGGTCCCTTCTAATTACTACACTTGAGGACGTGGGGTATATATTTTAATTGTCTCCTTTTAAACCGAGCCAAAGTTGAACAAGTTGATTTTCCCGGCTCTATAGACATACTTATTTCCGATGAGTGCAGCTTTGGCTTCACCGCTAGGTGGCAGAAGAGCTTTACCTTTTCCAGCCCTGTGCGCGGCAGCCACTAAGCACCCTCTCGGCTCATTCTTGCAGCGGCTGAGGCTGCTATAAATGTATAAACAAGCGGAAGCTGTATGTGACACACCACCATTATTAAAGCACAAAGCAACGACGCCAAGCCAAGTTCTTGGCTTCTGTTGGCCTGGTGAAGGCAAAACTTTGCTGATGGGCTGGCGTAGAGGAAGGAATCCTGAGAAAATAACTTGTTCGCTGAGGTTTGGCTCCGTGTGTGCGTGAGTTTGTACGACTGTCCAGGTTATGCGTCCAAGGGAGTCAGTTGGCAGCTCCCAGATTCACTGCTGCTGAAAAGTCTACTGGTGCCTCCCCTCGACTCTGCTATGGATATGACTGCTTGACCCCTTTTGGAAGAGGAGCAATGAGGCGACATAATGTGGAGGAATAGCTAAGCACGAAAAAACTGAATCTGTTGGATTGAAAAGCACGCAGTTCACAGGCTTCTTACTAGCGAAAGGTTAGTTACAGAGTTGAGTAGGGGTAGAATCCGACAGTGAAACATTTTATTTGTGTATAAAAAGATTTGCTAAGTTGACGTTCTAGTATCCTGGAAATATACGACTTCTTGCAACACTCGGAATATTAACAATCAATTCAGGTCCATGCTCGGGTCACATAAAAAGAAAGGTACTTGTATTCACAGAGTACGTATTTATGCTTTTTGAAGAAAGGATGGGTTTCTTCTTCTTTTTTTTTTTTTTTTTTTTTTTTGACTGAGGCTATTGTACTCCAGGATAAATAAAACTTTTCCAGTTAGGAAAGCACAAGAAGTGGTAAAAAGAAAGAGAAGAGTGTGGGTTTCCATAGGTAGAGAGGGAGGTGCTGCAGCTGCATTATTCTGGAGAGGCATTAATCTGTAGGTTGGATTCTACGTGAATCCACCTACATCTGCCATCGCAGCCGGCACCTGGTGCAGGGTGAATGACACACAATACTCCCCAAATGTCACTGTCCAGCCGTGTCCACCAATTAAAACTAATAAACATTCCTCCCCACGCCGAGGATGCACTGCCAGCCCAGCGAGCAGCAGGGCAGGCGATGACAGAGCATAATGACAGCAGAAGCAGCAGCAGCAGCCAGAGCCCTGGGCAGCAGGTGTACTTGGCCGGGAGCAGGGAAGGGCACAATGTGGCGCTGGCATCGCCTGCTCACATATTATGCAGGCAGAGCTGAGTTGTTTACAAATTGAGAGCAGAGGGGATTTGGTTGGAGATAGAGCTGAGCTGAGAGCACTGCATTAAGGGCTCAAGACACCTGAGTGGGGTTCCGCACTGATCGGTTGGGTGCCATCCACCGTAGAGAAGAAGATGCTCCGTCTGGTCCCCGAAACACACCTGGCCGGGTGGCAGGGGTCCAGCTCTGTAGGTGGGTAAAAACACCTGGTGAGAAACCCAAGGATCTTCGATGCTGAGGGCCGGAAAGTCTCTCCTGCTCACAAGTTTCTTTCTTCCAGGTGACATGGGTGTGTCAGATCCCAGAGCTGACCAGGCTGGACAGAGCTTGCAAATTGGAAAAGAAAAGATACAAAATTTAAAAAGGTACAGAATTTTAAAAGGGTCTTTAAATGGGAAGAAAATAAACCTCCAAGAAAGTAAGGGGCCTGCTGCAAGTTCTCAGCATTCAGTGCGAGCTAGGGGGCTGTCACCCTCCTCCAGGCTGGACGTACTGGGCAAGAGGTGGAGAGTCCTGCGGGGCAATAGTGGGGATGGAGGGTGAGGGAAGTGCACGCGCATGCGTGTTGGAGTCCGCGAGGCAAGGCTCAGGAAGGACACTCCAGGTGTCCTTGGGATGGAATGGAGGAGGCAGGGTTGCACAGAGGCTAAAGCTTTCCATGTGTCGTTAATCAGGGATGGTGTGCACACTCAACAGTGAGCCACCGTGGGTGCGATTTTCTTGGTTTCAGTGTTATTTCTACCAAAAATGAGAAGAGTATGTCCTTTTCCCCTCTTGTCAGCAGTGCAGCAACCTATGTCAGTCTTTGTTTTCACCTCTGCTGGTTTCTGGTGGTGTCAGTGCTGTCAGTTTAAAATCATGCTTCTCTCTGTAAGTGCCGTTATGATCCAGGACACCTGAAGGTGTCATTTTCCTGTGGTTAATTAACCTTGAGACCAGAGGCACACCAGCACAGCCCCTTAATTACATTTATGTGTAACCCTGCAAACACAGGGTGACGAGGGGCCACCAGCACTGCTGTCAACTCACTGTCCCACCTGCCTGACCCATAATCTGGGGATTGTTATACAGTACTGATTTCTGTCCTCGACATAGGGTGTTCTGCATTCTGAGTTCAGATGGCAAAGCTTTGAGTGTCTGAGTGGAACCTTTTGACAGGTGCATGCAAACACTTGTAGTGAAGAATTTCTCTTACGATTTAAAAAAAAAAAAAAAAATCAAAACAACCTCTTCTGCCTCTGCCTGCCATGGTTGCACGACCAGCAGCTGGAAAAATAGACATGAGGCTCATGACTGTGATCGTGAAAAGCCTTGGAGAGGATATTTCTGCTACCACTGCTTTTATAGTTTCTAAAATTGAGTCAGTTGCCTAACTGATACCCTGGTCCCTCCCTTTTCTACAGTCTGATTGAAGGGAGCCAAAGCATTCTCCACAGTGTCAGCTGCCGAAATCATTTAACTCCAGCATGCAGGGAGGTGGGGGTGTCTTGGGCTACAGGGATGAGGTGGTTTGAGGCTGGGGATTGAGGTGATGTGAAGGAAAAATAGAGGGGATGGACAGATGGTTGTGCTGGCAAATAAGAAAAAGTGGGAAAGAGGAGGAAGGAAGCAGAGAACAAAGACTGAGAAGTGTTAGGTAGTTAGATAAGTGGGAACATGGGGCAGATAAGGTGGAGGAGAGGAAAGTTGGGCTGGAAGATGGCTGTATGCATGCCTTCAGCGTAAAGGGACTTTAATTCCTCTAAATGAGCGCCAGCAAGAAACCAGTTAGAACCCAATAGCTGTTAACTGCGTGGTAGTGACAAGGACTGATTGGACATGACAAAGTGCTTATTGTAATTTATTTGCATTGTGGTTTAGCGCCCCCTCCCACGGGTTTTCTGTGTGCATCACGGGTAAGGACATGCGCAAAAGGGGACAAACATGACTAAGCACTCCAGGGGCAGGAGCCATCAATCAATCAAGAGACCACCTCTAAGCAAGGGTGTAAGAGAAGGGAAAACAAAGAGCATTGCTGTCTGCCCTTGGATCAGCCCACCTCTGAGGTGTACTTTCCCTTTGCTAATAAAACCTTTAAAATCTTTCGCTGCACAACGCTTCCATCTCCTGTCTGAATTCTCTTTTTGGTAAGACAAGAACCAGGGTATTTTCCCTTCCCCTTTTGAGGTTACAGAAGGTCAAAACATAACCAGGAAACATGAGCCCAGCCCAGCAACCGGAAGAGCTAGAGCCAAGCTAAGGATTCAGATTGTGAGGAGCCAGGACTGTGAGCCAGGAATACACACATCATGGTTGCTTTGAACCTGGGATGAGGAGACTGGAAAAGTAAAGTGTGAGGTAGAAAGAAACAACAGTAGAAGACTGATACTGTCACAGTGCCTGATCTCCTTCTGCTTGTCCCTGTCACACTTAAAGTAGGTTCCTCTTTCACTTCTTTAAAAACAAAGCAAAAACCTCATCATGGCATGCTTGCTACATGTGTGGGAAATAGAAAATGGAAAAAAAATTTCCATGCATTACAAACCAATCTGATTTTTGGATTTCCCTCTAAAACATTGCTGCCAAATTGTTATTCATTTTCTACTTGAGTTATATCCAGTGATGAGCTCCTTTCCAGTTATTGGTGGTTTCTGTACAGTACTGATGAGTGTTTCTTTTGTGTATTCCAACGTGGCCTCTGCAGAGCTGCCGCTCATGGGACTCTTGTGATTCGGGAGCTCCATAAAGCAAATGCATCACTCCATCATGTAAAAATATTTAAAATAGCTGAAAAGAGGGCTCACGACCCTCCATTTAACT
The DNA here is from genome assembly GCF_048773025.1 of Camelus bactrianus. Lineage (NCBI taxonomy): Eukaryota > Metazoa > Chordata > Mammalia > Artiodactyla > Camelidae > Camelus > Camelus bactrianus. The sequence continues at coordinate 22,368,285 of NC_133552.1, forward strand.
CACTAAATACCTCATCAATGCCAAGTACTTTTCTAAACTGTGGAAATACATGCAAATGTAAAATGGGATCTGGGTCCTCGTGCAATGTGTCGTCTTGCTCTGGAGACAGGTGTATCCACATCACGGGATGCGCTGTGGCCAAGAACCACAGTTGAGACAGATGAGTTGGTAGGAAGTATGGGGAGGACACAGAGAAGGGAGACACTGAGACAGTTCACACTTGGGAGGGCATCACGCCTTGGAAGAAGAGCAGGGTTTCAGTAAGCATAGCAATGGAGAGTTTAAACATCTGGGGTTTGGAGGGAGAAATGCCCCCTTTCTTAAGCAGGAACAGTAAAACAGTTCCGGGTTCTCTTCCTGAAGACACTAACACAATGAGCAGCACCAGGGTTTCCCCAGGGGACCAGAGCTGACTCTACACTTCCTTTGGCTTTTGAAGTATATTTAAAGAGTAGTTGAGACAGGAAAGGGACAGGGCACAGCCATTCAAGGAATGCTAGCAATTAACATCAAAATGGTGAAAGATTCAGCCCCCAGTAGCCTTGAAGCTCAAGATGATGAGAGATTTAACTTCTAGCAGATCTTGAGCTTCCTTATATGCTCATTGTAATATATTAACATGGTGAATAACATGCCCACAGGCACCATGGCAGCCCCAAGGCTAGCCACAACAGGTCAAAGAGTGGGAAATGGCCAACTTCCTGGGAATCCCAGCCCCTTCCCCAGGCTACTTAGACTGGTCCTTCCACTTATTAGCATATGGAGCCACCGAGCCCATAAAAACCAGCTACAGGGTGCCTTGCAGCTGCCCTTCTCTCTCCCCCTTCAGAGACGGGCCCACACTCTGTGTATGGAGTGTGTACCTACTTTTAATCGGAGCACCCAACCCCCACACCTCGTGGCCTTTCTCTTGCCTTTTGTTGTATCTCTCTGAATAAATCTACCTTCACTCAACTGTGGCTCGCTCTTGAATTCTATCCTGCGTGAAACCAAGGACCCACAGTTGGGGCACATCCCAAGGGCTCAGCGGAGACCTGGAACACGGCCCTCCTCACACCCCCACGTCTGTTTTCCTGCATCATAGTGATTACAGTTGGCTGTGTGGCACAAAAGGGCGTTTACCAGCTATTCAATCAGCAACATGAGCTCTGCTCCAAGAGAAAGTCTGGGAAGAAGACAGAGGCTTCTCATTATGTTTGTTAGTTTTGTTTATTTTTGACTCCTGTTTGGTAGAGCTGAGAAGAGAGAGTAGGAGAAATTTATAAAGATTTTTAGTCTACGTGTTTTGAGGATAGGAGCCATACCTTAGACATCTTCATGTTTCCTGTTGCCCCTGACAAAGTGTGCACAAAACAGTCAGTGAAAATATTTGTTGAATGAATGCCTGTTTTAACATCGTAACAGCAAAGTTAATGTTCTCATGCCTCTTTTTTGAATTGAATTGGCTTTCCTTATAACTGTATTTTTTATTCCATGGGTGATTACTATAAAACACATAGCCTGCTCTTACACTCTTCTGTGATTTAACCTTCAAATCTACCCCTCTCTGTGTTGCAGATGGGTCTCTTAGAGATGGTAATGCTGGTTAATTTCAAGAGTGTAGGATGTTAAACTGTACGTGGTTTGTCCCAAGGAAATTCACAAGGAGTCATAAATCACCATGTGGCATAGCACATTGTGGTCATTAGGGGGATAAAATACTGTAAACCTTTTCTAATGATTTGCAAATCTCCCAAATGAATTGTCATATTGACACAACTAGGGCCACAGCAGGGAATAATTGTTCTCAACAGTTATGCCTCCCAGAACAGAGGGGAAATCTTATACTAAAATCATGCCTGAAAGCTCAAACCACACTAACTGTGCTGTCGGCTCTTAGCTTATTTAATAGTTTTAAAAGAGAAATACCATCCATGCCCCCAGGGATTCTAAAACAAGATTTCCCTTTATAATTAGATGATACAGTTAAACACATTTTAAACAATCCTAATAATTTGTACTTTCAAAACACTTCTAATCTGATGATCCTCAGTTTCTTAAACATTAAAATTATATTAAGTCTGGACCCTCTGATAAGCATTAACAGTCCTCTGAGCGTCGAATTACAGTAGCTCCATTTCAAAGAGAGCAAAGCTGAGGAAATTTATCTCTAAAAATGCTGCTTTGTATCTTCCAATTTTTTTTTCCAAAAAATATACTTAGAACCTTTTCATTACAGTGATTTTCTTCTAGTTCTCCAGTTATATCAACATGGCGATTCACAATGGAAAGTTTTCAGTTTTTAGAAATTCAGAGAGATCATAAAAACCAGCGTGTCCTTGAAAAATTGGCTCATAGTTAAGAGAAAATGATTTCTTAGTTTTTCGTAGTTGAAAATTTCACAGTTGAGAGGAAAAAAAAATCTTCAATAATTTTTAATTACTTAAATTAAATAATTCTGTACCAAATACTGAAAATACTGAAGAAGCAGGGAACTTCTTTCCCTGGAAAATTGTGAACTTACAGAAATGGTCCTGCATATTTGTTTCAAGAAGAAGGAGGTAAAGAATGATTATCTTCTGTACCAGATCCTGAATCCTCAGGTTATCAGAGTGGTCCACAAATACAGTTTCACTGTAGCTGATTTACAGCTGTTTCCTGGCATCCTTTGGAATTATTTTACTTCTTTAATAATGCAAGGTACTCTTGGGACCTAATTTCTGCCTTAAATAATTCATAATGCATGCTTTGTATTAAATGAACAATTTTAATGAGAAAACCATATCTATTTGACTGGGGAATAACTGTTGATTTGATTTGAATGTTATTTTGAATGAACTAGCATTGGATTAACAAGATTTTACTGTATTGTTTTCTCATTTATAGCCTAGCCTTAATTTTTTGGCCATAATTATGTATCTTACATCCTAGTGAGTTGAGAAAATGGCAAGAAATCAAGAGAATGAACTTCAGACTAAATGATGGAACATGTGCGGGGGTGAATCATTCAAGAGACTAAGTGACATAGAAACACAGACTTGTTTAATTGGGTATCTTTTCAATTCTCTCTCACCTCGAGATCCTGGGAATGATAGCTGTGTATTAGGTCTGTTCCTCAGTGTGAAAAAACAATGAAGTCCATAGCATTAAGCCACTTTTCTTTGAACCATTTATGAGTCAAAATTTTACACTTATTTGTGAGTTTATTTGAATGTTGGAATGAACACAGTAATACATTAGAAAATATAGTAGAGAATACATAATGCAGAATTAGGAGTAAAGGTGGAAATGCAGTAACTGTGAAGTCCATGAGGCAGAGATGTGTCCTTCTGCAGCTAGCACCTAGGACAGTGCTTCTGGCATAGTTGGTACCAATAAATAATTGTTAAATGAATGAATAGTCAGCCAAAAGTAAACTATCAAAGGGAACATTAATAATATGATGAAGTTACGATTACCAAATACCATTACAGGATGAGTAACTGAAACCAAGCAGGACTCTGTAGGGCCCTCTCAGGTACAAATCCTTTCTGTGTCCCCTGTTTCTTGTTTGTAGGAAAAAGATTCCAGCTTCCTAGACCTTCCCTGAGTACCAAAATGCAGATTCAAGCAGTTGCTAATCAGGGAAGGGAGGAAATGGAGAAACAAAGGAGGAACAGTCAAGAAACAACAGTGCAAATTGGGAGTTCAAGATTTGCAGATACTAACTACTATATATAAAATAGAAAAACAAGTTTCTACTGTACAGCAGAGGGAACTATATTCAGTCTCTTGTAGCAACTTATAGTGAAAAAGAATATGAAAACAAATATATGTATGTTCCTATATGACTGAAGCATTGTGCTGTACACCAGAAATTGACACAACATTGTAAACAGACTGTACCCTTCAATAAAAATATTTTTTTTTAAAAAAAGAAACAACAGTGCAGCAATAGGATAGGGCAAGGCCCTGGTTCTTCCTCATGGATGTGCATGACAGTATCTTTGAATTCTTCTGCCAGAACTAAGACTAAGACCCAGGTGGAAGACGGTAACTTTAGGCTGAGTACAAGTTTCTCGGAACACAGACCTGTTACCTCACCACCAACCAATCAGAAGAAAGTCACACACCCTGTGCCCTCACCTGAAATTTTGCCTATAAAAATTCCTCCCTGAAAACCATTGGGACATTTGGGGTTTTTGAGCATGAGCAACCATTCCCCTTGCTCAGCCCTGCAGTAAACCTTTCTCTGCTCCAAACTCTGATGTTTTGGCTTGTTTGGCCTCACAGTGAATCGGGCACACAAACTTGTGTTTAGTAACGTAACCATGTACAGATACTGTCAGTGTTGTACATACGTTAATGTATAATCCTTATCAAACATATCCAATAAGGTAGGTGATATTATTGTTCTCATTCTACAGAAGAAGAGACTGAGGATTGAATGGTAAAAGTAAACTGCTGAAATTTACTTAAGAAACTTTGAATATGAACCTACATTTCCCTAACTTTAAATATCATACTCAACCATTAGACAACATTGTCTATCTTAAAGACCTGTAGGACTTGGTTTTTGCAGGAAATCTCCCATACAAATACTGGGAGATTCAGGTCTGCTCAGCACATGTGACTGAAGCTGGGCATGTTCTGGATGGTGTAAATGTAGACGTTATTCCTATTTAATACCAGACCATGACTAAATTAGCTCTTGATTTCATAGTTTAAAGTATGAGTATATGGAGACAATCAACCAAGGTGTCCACGGGATATTAAAAACCTACACAGTTAGACTCAGATAGTGACATTTCACTAAGCTCTCACTGTCTTCATTTCTCAATACTCAAATTATAAGGTATCACAAAAAAAGAAAACCTGGTCCTCATCATGAAGCTGTTTACATACTATTAGAAAGAAAGAAGGGAAGAAAGAAAGAAAGAAAGGAAAGAAAGGAAAGAAAGGAAAGAAAGAAAGAAAGAAAGAAAGAAAGAAAGAAAGAAAGAAAGAAAGAAAGGAAGGAAGGAAGGAAGAAAAGGAAGAAAGAAAGAAAAGGAAGAAAGAAAGAAAAGGAAGAAAGAAAGAAAAATGTGGAAAAGACTTAAGAACACTGACAAAGCACCCTGGCAGATAAACTTCAGTCTCCTATCTGGTTTACCCTGATTGGGGATTAAAATTGTTGCACATTTCTCAAAGTTGACAATTTACATATGGAAAATAGAGGTTGAAAGTAGGTCTATATTGAAAATATATATATATATATATATATATAAAATATATATATTTTAATTGTGAAAGGGTAAACTAAAATCTTAACTATTGGATGCGAAAACAATTCTTTTGTACTGTGTGTGTGTGTACATACGTACACATAAGTATTATTCAGATTTCTCAAATTCTTATTACTTCAACATAAATCTCTGACTTTTTTAGTGTGAATTAAATGAAAAGCATAATATGGAAATAGTGTAGGTATATAGACAGAAGCCCAGTGTTCCTGTCCCTTACTATCTTCTGAATCACAATTAAAATATTGTAGAGTTTTTGTATGAATCAAATTATATAGACAAACCTACACTTATATGCCTATATACATTTATAAACTATGAAGTATTATGCCCATCTTACTATGGTAATCAATACTATGTAAAATAATGACTAATGTCATTTCCAGAGTTTTGATTAAATAGTAATGTTCCAGATTAGCTGTTCCTGTCTATTTTCAGGTCACAGCCAAGGAAAAAAGCATCCCTCTTACTTTATTTCTCCTTTTGGCAGCTAGCAGGAAATTAAAAAAAAAAAAAAAAAAAAAAAAAAAAAGGAAAGAAAAGAGTTCTGTGTAGTATTTCCGACAGCAAATTTCTCAGAATCCAGAAATACTTCTTTTCTCTGTAATAAGTTGCCGCAGATACAAAGGAACACTTATGATTGATGACTATCTCCGTTTGCATGAGCGATAATTCCTGAACACACAGTTCTTGATTAAAATACAAATGCATTTTCAACTGCATATTTCTTTATCTATGTTTTATTCTTAACATGACAAAATACGAAAAGAGCCAGGCAAAGTTGGGCTCTAGTATATTGCAAAAAGGAAACTGAAGCTGAGAGGATTTCCAGGTAGGGAGGGAACATCTTTTGCCATCCATCTGGCTCATAGGTCCTGATCCAGTTGATGTTATATCGGCTGAACCCTTGAAGGTTAGAGTCTTTATTTTGAAGTATCCTATTTCCCAAATTGCCTTTTAAAATACAGATGATCTATATTAGAGTCAAAACTACTTAAAGGATATTTCATTTAGAGAATTTAAAACTCTTGGAATGTGTACCTTTAAGGACATTATCCAGAGGACCACCATCACCTCCTACATTATAACACATCACAGGTGCTGAGCTTTAAACAGACTTGGCACTGGATACATATGAAAGACAGTGGTGTCTTTCTCAAGGAAATCAGATTTAATTTTAGCACATATACATGGTGCAGCAGAGATGAAATAAAACAGAAGAATTAATGTGGGAAAGTTACCAAGATATTGACTATCCCATTCCCACGTGAATGGTCAAGCTGATTATTCTCACATGCAAGAATCTTAGACTTTTTGACCTAATGCATCTTTTTACGAACACATAGGGTATTATGCTATCATTTGAAAATGGTAAATGAAAACCCAGACCTGACAAATTGATGAGTTCCCATTGCTAGGAAGTGTCAGAACTGAGACTTAGAAGAGGCATAGACGGGACACTGTGGGCCAGTCATTGGGTGAAGCATGTCTGCCTATACCATCTCATTCAGTTTTTACCAAAGCCTCATGAGATCACCTACTATGTCACAGGTGAGAAGCTGAGGCTTGCAGAAGTGAAATAGCCTTGCTGCAAAGCTAGTAAGTGGCAGGCTTAGGAATCAGAGTCCATTTGTCCCTGTGATTCACAGTCCTCTCACTATGATGGACTGCCTCAGATCCATCAGTTCTTGGTTCAGTGGCTCTGCTCTAATCTGGAATATGCATTAAGGGCTACTGAAAACTAAGTAAGAGATCCAAGAGTGTGAAAAAAAAAAGAGAGACAGATGTGAAGTTGTCTCTGTTGAAATAGTGCTTATGAAATTTCAGATTAAGAGACAGCTTCTGTAACAGACTCATGGACATAGAAAAGAAACTGGTTCCCAAAGAGGAAGTTGGTGGAAGGGATAAATTAGGAGTTAGGGATTAACATTTATGCCCTGCTATATACAAAATAGATGAACAGCGAGGACCTACTGTATAGCACAGGGAACTATATTCAATTTCTTATAATAAGCTATAATGGAAAAGAATCTGAAAATATATATATATGTACAACTGAATTGCTTTGCTTTACTGAAACTAACATTGTAAATCAATCACACTTCAATAAAAAATAAATTTAAAAGAAAAGAAATAGCTTCTGTGAACAGAGAAAGCTAAGAAAGAAAACAAACTTAGATATGATCTGGGTTCCTTTGAACTCTGGGGTAACAGCCCTCTTATGGTGGTGGGGCCCTCAGCGTTCTCCTGACATTGTACAGGTCATCTAGCTCACTCACAGAAAGGTTCAAATCTTTGTAAGTTGTTCACTCTTCCACATGGAGCATCTGCTACCTGTTTGAAAACACAATAGAGAAAAACATAAGCAAAGATATGAATTATCTTCTTACTCACTTTTCAATTCTGAAAGATAATTATTTGTTTAAGTAACACAGTTTGCCTTGATTAGAGGATATTAATGATCATTAATTATTAAAAATATGTTTATATTCTCAAATATGTTTGCATTTCACAAGTCTCATCAAGAAAGCAGGCTCAGCTAACCCTGTCTTTCGATAATGCTTGCAATTATATTTTACTTCCTTAATAAGCATTCCATGAATAAATGTAAATGAGAATTCAGAAAAGCATGAGTAAACTTTCATCTGCATGTCTATATAAAACTATATGAAAATAACAAATGATGTATTAACCTGTTTTATAAAATATTGGTGATATATTATAAAATGATTTTATTTTAAACCTTGGATTTATGATAAAAATGTTTAAGATGTATTTTTCTGTTTTTTCTCCTTTTTGAAGGGGGAGGTAATTTGATTTAATTACTTGTTTTTAGAGGAGGTACTGGGGATTGAACCCAGGACCTTGTGTATGCTAAGCATGCGCTCTACCACTTGAGCTATATACTGTCCCCTCCCTTTTCTCCTTGATTTCTTATTACATCTTTTCTCATAGGTCCTTTTCATTCATTCACCCATTAGAAAACTACTCATTGGTTACTACTGCGTGCTATGAATAGTCCCAAGCACTGGTCAGAGCGAGGAAACAACACAGCAGGCTCCTGGTGCTCATGGAACTTATACTTCAAGTGGCACAGAAAGACAATAACCAAATCAAATAAGCAAGATAATGTCAAATAATACATGTAATGGCAAAGCAAAACAGAGTGGGAGATAATAACTTGAGAGGAAAGACTTAGACAAGAGTGCCAGGATACTGATTAGGAAACTAGGAAAACACCTTTGAGAGGAGACCGATGTGGAGAGAGAAGACAGCCATGCAAAGATGTAGGAGTGGTGAGAATTCCTTGGCAAGAATGGGTTTCAAATATTCAAAGAAGGTTCAAAAGGCCAGAAAGTACTAGATAGATAGTGAGGCCAGGACCAGACCTCAAAAAGTAAGAAAGCCAGGATAAAGAGCATGGGTTTTAATGCCAGCGCTGTGCAGAGAGTAGACAGTGGTGAGGTGTCCATCAACAAAGGGACCAGATTCAGGTCATCCAGGCCAGCAGTCCCAGTGCTTTGGGCACTCGTGACAGCAGTACAGATGGTCTGACAGAGATTCAGAATTTAGAACTGAAAGGACTTGAAGAATTTGATGGATGATATGAGAGGAGTCAAGATTGACTTAACTTTCTGGTAGGACCACTTGGTGGAAGCTGATGCCACTTATCGATGGGAAAACCTAATTTTATAATGAAAAATTCTTTGACCCTGACTAATAAGCCCCTTTTTTGTGTATGTGTGTAAAACAGGACTAGAGTATTATTAAAAGGTTTTCAGTGACGATTGTCCTTGTTTGCTATTTTGAAGATTTTGCCATCATAGCCAACAATTCCTTCTTTCTGTAGAGCACCCTGTGGGAGGTTCTTGGAATGCTTATCTGTGAGAGATGATATTGGCAATGAAGCATATGGTATCACTAGCTCAGCACAATCAGATTATGAAGCTATTTCCAATTTGGGTTTTTTTTTTTTTTTTTTTTTTTTGGCTTGGCTTGGCTTGGCTCCATAAATGGTAAAGAATTGATGGATAAACCAAGGAATAAATCAGAGATAAGAAATACACTATTTGTCACATAAGGCATTGCTGCCATGTGATGGGGACCTCCCTCTCTGTTTAGAAGCATGATCTGTATCATTCTGGATGTAGTGAAATCCAAGGATATTATAGGATAAATTTATAAGAAAGCATAAGACACATGTACCACATAACTCTGTGATGTAGAGAACCATCTGTTTGTGGAAAAACGTTCAGTGCTTTGTAGCCATGATTCCAAGACTGACAGCCCTCTTGGGCTGCCATCCACAACTATTTACAGTTCCTCAAAGGCTACTTAATTTTAGCTTCCAGTGCCCTTGTTACTTGACTGTCCTACTCAAAATTCCTCAAGGACCCTTGTCTCTTCACCTTTTAAACTCTGCTCTCTATTATGGATCTTTCGGAAAAAATCAGTCCAGCATTTAAGATGAACTATTCAGGGTGAAGGAGACAGAGGTCAGCAAATGAGTTGACCCCACCATAACACACTCTCAAGAAAAATAAAATGTCTAGCTGATCAAAGTAAGCTCGTGCCCTGATCAGAATGGAGGTGTGAAGTTATATTTTCCTTTGTGTTTCCAACCCAGTGAGGTTGGTAAATCTTTCCCTTAGATATCACTTTACCCATTGCCCACCTAATATTTCAATCTAGGACTTACTCTAGCTCGAGTTCTGCAAAGGAGGTGCAGAATCTGAGTGAGAGAGGGATACAGACAAGCTTTCAGACTGCACTTTGTGAATCAGGCTCTCCTTTTGACACGCTGTGTGCCTCCTGTTGTCTTACGCACCCAGCTTCAGCAGATTCTTGGAGTGCAGTCATCCTGCCCAAAGCGAGGATGGAGAACTCCCGTGTGCTGAGCTGATTGTGGAGGAAGGACGGGGGATCCAGCATTGTGTAACACGGATGCATGTATGGGATCACAGCCATCACAAGGAAGGGCAGGAAAACAAATAATACAAGTGAGATTTTATGGATGCATCCCTGTGAAGAATATCAAGATGTCATGATGCAAATAAGATGCAAGAATAAGATGCAAGGTACAAGAATATCAGATGCAAATAAGCACGTGATGCTTTCAGCTAAAATGTTTGGGACATGTTTCTGTTTCTTTGTTTTGTTTTTTTTTTTTTTTATGTTTTGAGCTTTGTTATTATAGGAATCGTGGCAGCAGTGTTCCTGTTCTGATTCTGCTACTAACTATAGGAGTCACCGTGGAGAAGTCACTTCAATTCCTTGAGCCACAATTTTTTTCATCTCTAAACTGAAAATAGTAAGAATATCCAGCACTGAGGGTTAGTGGGAAGATGAATATGATAAAACAGATGAGAAGACTTAAAATATAAAATACTCAAAGAAGTGGAAGTTGTCTGTATTGGTCATTAGCAAATACTGGCTTTACATCCTGATGTTATATTATTGTGGACATATATAATAACATAAAAATTAGAGGATGAAAAGGTAACATTTCTTTGGGCCAGGAACACAAATCATCTCACTTAACCTTCACCACAAGCCCTCGGATAGGTACTATCATTGTCTACATTTGACAGAGGAGAGAATCAAGGCTCAGAGATCTTAAGTAACTTGATTAAGGTCACCCAACTAGTTTATGGCTGAACTAACACTTGGTTTCAGGCACCTCGAATTTCAGTGCCAAGATTTTAGCTCTGCCTGCTATTTAGAATTGTGGCTCCAAGTATATTATAAAGTAACAGAATGTAAAGCTCTATAATCCTAACAGTTTAAAATAACCTATAATAACTCGATTAAAACATAGATTTTAATGCTCATGAGAAAGCCGTTCATGCTAACACAGTAGAATGTAATCTACTGTGTTACATTCTTCACTGCAGAATGTAATCAATATGGCAACTTCCTCTGCACAAATCCTGGGATTGAAACCAGGACCTCATGTATGCTGAGCATGTGCTTTACCACTGAGCTATATAACCACCTCCCTTCTTTTTCTTCTTTTATTATTACTGCCATTAGAAATTATTGGGGCAGAGAATGGCAGGATGGCCTATAAATGCATGTAGCACATGTAAATATATTAATAAACATCTGGTTTTGAGAATCTACTCTGACCGTTTTAAAATAAGTCTTCTAATCTTCACAATTTGACTAAACTGCAGTGTATTCTCTATTTCTGCACCAAAAATCACATGAAATTTAGTGGCTTAAAATAATAAGACTCCTTTACTACCTCTTATGGACTCTATGGGTTAGGAATTCAAGAGCAGCTTGGCTGGGAGGTTCTGGCCTCTTTTCACGGGGTTGCAGTCTGAAGACCTCTTCATTCTCATACCTGGAGTCTTGTCTCGGAAGATTCAAACAGCTCCTTCTCCTCCAGGTGGTCTCTCCACATGGTTTCCCTTTCATGGTGGGACTCAAGAGAGCTGGACTTTGTACACGATGGCCCAGGGAGCCACAGGTTCACGTCCCAAAGGGGAGAGCCAGGTGACAGCTGTCTCTCCTTTCAGGACCTGACCTCAGAGTCACGCGGTATTACCTGCAGCACGCTCTGTCTGGAAAGGCAGTCAGAAAGTTCTGTCCAGGTTCAAGAGGAGGGTAAAGAGATTGCCTCTCTGTCGGAAACAACAACATCCTAAAGAGCATGTGGGACCAGATACATTGCTGTGGTCCTTTTTAGAAAATATGGTCAGCCGCAGGTAGGCGTTCTCATCTCTAATTTAAAGACAAGGGGGAGGGTATGGCGCAGTGGTAGAGTGTGCGCTTAGCATGCACAAGGTCCTGGGTTCAATCTCCAGTACCTCCATTTTAAAAAAATAATCTTTTTTATTTTTTAATTTAAAAAATAAAGATAAGAAAAAACTTAACTCAGTGAGCTTAGGAGACCCAAAGTCACCTGGTAATATTTGGTCCGAACATCTCACACTTGTAGTGCCATATTTCGTTACCTCTATCAGTAGAGGTTTGGCATATGCACCGTATATCACTGAAATCCTTTCTTTCAGAAGAATCACACCAAACAGCATAAAAACTTCCCCCACCTCCAACCTTACAAACGAACACCTTTGGAGCATCCAGGTGACTTCCTGGCTGCCTCTTTGAACTTTATCTGAGCCAAAGGCATTGCCTTAGTTTACTACCTTCCTGCTAGTTTGGCTGATGGGGACAAGAGAGAAAAAATTGTCTTTCTTAAACATTTTCATTTCTTTGTACCTGCAAATTTACATTGAAAGTATGCAACAGGCTCATGTAGAGGGATTATCTGATGTGTACATCACAGCTTCATGAAGGGCGCAGAGGCTTCTGGTGAAACTGAAATAAATAGGACGTAGGAAGGAGAATGAAAGTCAAATAAGAAACAAAGAGAAATTAATTTTTAAGGGATGACAATTCTACCTTACATGATTCTATTTTATTCTAATCTGAAGGAAATGACAAAGCTGATGCTTTCTGAAAATAGATCTTTGAACAGTAAATATTCTTGTGAAATCTGCCAAGCTATTTGTATCTTATTTTAAAAGCTTTTGTACCTTCCCGAACTAAACAAAGTACTCCAAAGATTATGTGGACATTTTAGAACAGTGTACTTAAAAATGAAAGCAAAATGGAAATCAAGAATTGATTCAAAAGAATAGATGATGGATTCCAATAACACTCAAGTGTTATTTTAATTTTTGACTTGATTCTATATAGATCTTCATACTCCAAAAGCAGAAACAAAATGTGTTAATGACTTCTACTTAAAGGTGAATTTTGTAGGGCTTCCATCCCAAAGTTCAGCTGAGTGCTCCGTATGTAGATAATGAATAAGAGGAATACATTCTATCCTGTTCTTCAGAGAAACTTCATCAGAGTGGAAGACATTTATAAACTATAGAAATGGTTCATTAATTTATAGTTTTTTTTTTTAATTTTATGGCCCAGAGTAACAAAAATTTCAGAAAACTATGGATTATTTGTTGAATGTTCAAAATGTGCAGAGTTAAGTGTCATTCTTTGGAAAGGAGGATAATGTTAAAGAAAGAGCCAACACATTACCCTCTCTGGAGAAGTTCACCACTGAACTGAGCAAGCAGATAAAACTCCAGTTTCTTATCGGTAGACCTCAGCTGCCCACACCCGTGCTCTCTGCCTCTTGCTAGAAGAGAGGACTTGCGTAACCTCTTACCTAAAGTCAATCCCTCCACCTCTGTTCTGAAACCTGGAGATGAGATACAGAACACAGTGGAAATACACATATTGGAATATGTGTATCCAGTGTGTTCTATGAGCTCACACTTCAAAAAAAAACTGTGTTTTCCCCATACAGATAACACACATTGATATTCTATATTATTTTCTTCAATGCATATTGCTGTATTTAATATTACTTAGACTAATGCAGTGGACCAGCTTACATGGAGCCTAGATCTCGTCTTTATTTGCTAGGTCTGGCTGATGCTGTAACTGGAGTCTGAGAAGTTCCTTCCCACAGCAGGTGAGCTGCATACATATAATGGTATTTAGAAAGTAGAAGGGGTATATTGTGTCTGCAATTCTGTAAGCACCTTCCTGGCATGATGCCGCATAAACTTGCCAGCAACCCTATGAAGTAGGTAGTATTATTCCCATTCTATCAATGAAGAAATGGTGGCATGGAGAGGTTAAGTAATTTTCAAGAAAAATGGGAACTTCATGGTGGAGCCACTTTTTGTAACCATATACATCAGAACTCATACTCTTAATTACTCCTGTAAACTTTATGCAAACAAAGTCAAGATGGCGGTAAAAATGATGATTATGGATTAATGTCATTATACCAATAAGATGTGAAGGCACTGAAGAATCTGCTTCACAGTTTCCCCAAGTATATCTTTTTTTCCTTATATAATTGATTGCTCCTAACTCAGGCTTACTAGGTTTTATGACTATTTCATAAAGTGTTTTTAAATAAAATGAAATTATGCTAAGCTACGATGTGATGATGTGGCTTTGCACAATCTTGCTGACCACGGTTTTGCATATTCTTTGATCTCTTTAGTGTGTGCTGATAGACTAGGCACACACTGAACCATCTTAATGACAAAATGAATAGAGCCTAACATCACTAGGCATTAATGAAGCCCAACTTTAAAAATAAGCTTATTACAAGATGAGTATAGATGTTGTGTTTCTAGGCCATAAAAAGAGAGAAAAATATGATTATAATGCTTTAAGCACTTTGACAATTCAAAACTGCCCAACAGAATACAATACTACTATGATTTTTTTATGAGCAAAACTGTTCTTGAGCCTAGAAGCCAACATTATTAAATAACGGTAGCACAGATTGCTTTGTGTGAATAGAAAACCTGGTGGTGGATATAGAGGTTTATAATAGTTTAATCTTATTTATAAGAACTACAGAAAAGTTCAAACTTTGAGGTGCTTCCACACCACAGTGCAAAAATTCAATATTCAAAGCTATACTCCAGAGAATTTGGTTTATTATGTGTCCTATAAAATATCTTACTATTCTAACATATCTGTGAATTAATCTTTGTGCAAATATTCAATTTAGTTGTACTCGAAGCATATTATCAGGAGGACAAAAATGATTCAGCCCCATATCAGATTTTTATTTAATTATTTTTGGAGAAAAGGATCATTTCCCCAAGATCTTTTTCTGTCTATTTTGTCCTTATGTCATGAGGGAAGATTATCTTCTGAGACTGGGTATTGAAATAGTGGGTAGAATAAATGTGTCAAAAATTTGAGACATGGGAATGGGTATTTATTGAGTTTGGATTATCAGTAGTAACATGGTTAGGTCTATGCTTTAAATGGGTCCCTTTGGGTAAGAGGGGAGGCTGGATGTAAAAGAAAGCAAGATTAGAGTCCAGAAGAGCAATTAAGTACCTTTCTCAATAATCTAGAAAAGAAGGGTGGTGCCATTAATTATGAGTCAAAGAAAGAATAGCTGAGTTTCAGGAGAAACGTGGATGAAAAAAGAAGAGGAAGTATAAAGCCAAATGGGCCAAATGGCAATAAGGATTATGCAGATATGAAGGGAAGACTTCTGCCTACCCGACATCCAATAGTTTTTCTCCTGAAAATAACAGCTCCAATTACTAATGAGAAAAGGCTCCTTCCCCGTCCCAGGAGACAAGGTTCAGTTTGACTTCGGGGGTTCAGATTATAATTTAGACCGAATAACATATCATGAGTTAAGCTCAGATGGACCGTTGCTTGGGTTGATCCAGCCATGCTCACTCCCAGGAATTTTCTTTTTCTTACTCTTGATCTGTAAGCTGAGAACTGGTAGAATAAAACCGGGAGCTGCTGGGGACTATGATATAGTAAATATCAGACCAAATGTAATATGCAAAGGACTAAATTGAGTATTGATGACTTTCTTAGCTCCTGGATCTAACCCCTTCTGAAGCCATTATGCCCCAAACATTCCTTTTCGTGTTCTTCTTTTGATAGTTTGTATTGTGCTTTTTGCCTCATGCAATAGCAAGAATCCCAAATATTCCATGAGCCTTGTGGACTTCAATTATTTCCAAAGTTGCTTAAGTAAAGTATTATGGGGAATTTAATAAAATGTAGGACATGGATCTATAATTTAAGATTTTGACAAGTCCTGGGGTTTTCACTTTTGAAATATTGCAGTACACATTCTTTCTCTTGAATTTTGCTTAAAGGTTTATAAAATTTGAATTGAAGTGTCTCCTAAGAACTACCTATACCCTTAGTGTTTGAGGACTTGCTTAGCACATTATATATGTCTCAATTATAAACTTTTTGGTCAAATGCCTTTGTAGTCTTTAGATTTTTTAAAACTCTACATTCATTCAAAACGTTAGAAAATTAATGATGAGAATAACTAGAATTACCACTTAATTTTTAATTAGATTAATAAAATATGTATTCTAAATAGGAGCTGAGAAATACTAACCAGTAATGTTACTTTGTTGTGTTTGTGAAAAAGGAGGTGCCCTAGCCATGACAATTATTTTAAATGTGATGCAGCCAAGTAAAATCTTTCTGTTGTATTTGACTAAAAGCCTGGAGACCACTTAAAGATGGCTTCCTATAATCTTACTATTTCCTTTATATTTTAATATATAGAAATATAGTTATCATTTGTACTGAAGAGAAGGGTGTTAATCTGTCCTAACATTAAAGATTTTCTTCACTTATGATTATTGCTTGATTATTTAATCCAATAGTTTCCTGGAATAAAATATTAAAAACAAAAAACAAAAAACAAAAAACAAAACTTAAAAGTAGAGCCAACTTAGATTTTACTTTAAGTTCAGTGGACACGTTGTTTATAATTTTAACTAAGAACCAAATCAAAGTAATAATTTATGATGGTCATTAAACATAAATTGTTTCTCCAGAATCCCAAATCCTCAAAATGATATAATTGATATTTCTTTTTTTAAAGTACTTTCTTTTATCAAAGTGCAAAAGGCAGCTTAAGTCAAGTAGGATTCAAGTATAAAGAGAAAACATTTTTCCATATTTGTTTTCATCTTTGTACTGATAGTTTCTACTCCAGCCCTTCAGATAATATTTCTGTATATCAGTAAATTACAGAGAATCTGTCCAACGGTACATTTTTCTCTGAGTTGTTGGTCTTATTCCTACTGATTTCAAAGTTAGTTTTCCATATTAAGAAGACAAGAGGTTTGCTTTGTCTTTTGACTTTGACTAATGTGGATTTTCCAATGCAAAATGTTTTATTTATTTTTATGTAGTATTTAACTTTCTGACTTCTGCATCTTTGATGCACCTTTGATGCATCTTTGATCCCTCTAGACTCATGTGTATGTGTTTGCGTGTGTGTGTATGTAAGATATGAGGTTTCAATTAAAGTGTATTTTATTTCACATTGCTAGTCAGTTTTTCTAGTGGGGTTTGTTGAATAAATCTATCTTTCCCCCATTTATTTGAGATGCCATCTCTCTCATTGCAAGAGAGCACGTGCATATATGTGAATATATGTTCCAAGAACAGAGGGATTTTTTAAAATGCTCTATGACTGTCATCCGGGACAGAGCAGTATCTGGCCGACAGGAGATGCTTAATAAATATTTATTGAATGAACCTGTGTTGCTTGGCTAGGGTACCATGTAACCTGACACATTCAATTTCCTTAAACTTCCTCTTGTGCCCCAGAATACGTCCAAATACAGATTCACCTGAAAAGCATTAAAGGCAACTAATGAAGTGCATTAACTTTCTGGACTTCCAAATGATTGTTCTTAAGCATATCTTTGGGTTTTCTCTGTTTCACTTCCTCTGCCAAAACATTCTTCTCAAATTTTCCATAATTTTGATAACTTGGAAGTTTAAGAGCAACCCTTTGGAAGAATGTTTTCAATCTTCTGAATCCAATGCATATGGACGAATGACACTTACATCCATTGTGAGACCTCTCCCTTGGAGGGGCAGGACTGTGGGCAGCTCCCAGTGTGGGAGTTGTATCTCAGCCCTTTTCATTCTCACTTCAGTAGCATATTGAAAGTCACTCTCTTATGCCTATACCTTGAGACCACTCCAATTCGTTATTAAAAAGAAACTAATTCCCAAGCTTTGGTGCATCATCATTAGAATCAAATTGCACAAACTGTAGCCAACAACAGAATAAGAGATAGTTGTTGTGAACACAACCATAGCAAGAGATTAACCACTTTTTTTTTTCAATTAGCAAAAATCATGCCTCAGATAAACCTCACTGGCTACAATACTGCTACTGGCAAAACTGGAGAGTAACTACTCTTAACAGTGAGTTTAGCATCCCCACAGCTCCGAGCAGGGCTATGGAAGCTAAGGGTAGTAGGTGTGTATTTGGATTAAGTATTTATTGACATCTCATTGAAAATAGATTAAATTGCCCAAGGTCATTCATCTTGAAAGGGGTAGAATCAAGAACTATAGGGGTTTTATCTGATTGGAGAGGCCAAGCTCTTACCTACTGGGCTATCCCATAGGACTTTTCCCATACTGGCAATAGTTCTACATGTTCCACCCCTTTTCAACTCGTAATACTATTCTTTCACTGAAATAACAAGAAAAGCTCCAAGAAAGAGAGAGGCTGAGCCCCAAACATATTCCTGAAGTTGATACCTTGCATTATTAAAGTGTTATATCAAATAATAAATGATTGAAGTATTTTGTGACATAAACCATAATGTAGAAAATGTTCAGTCTTCTGGACTGTGATTTTTATTTGTATTTCTTTGAAGAGTGCACAGGGTTTAGGTCAATGCAGGAAACTCATTTTAATTCTTGAACATGCACTGTCATTCCAGCAGAAAGGGTCCAAAATGCAGGACCCTTTCCTCACGCTGAGTGTGGCAGTGCCCCTCGGAGCCACAGCACATGAGAACTGTGAAATTACAGGTCCAGCTGGCTGTGAGAAGAGAATGCACAAAGGATTAAGAAGCAATAGTATTTAGTATCTGCAAATCTTGAACTCCTAATTTATCCCTTCCCTCCCCTTTCTCTGCCTTGTAACCATAGGTCCATTTTCTATGTCTGTGAGTCTGTTTCTGTTTTGTAAATAAGTTCATTTGTCTTTTCTTTTTTAGATCCCACATATGTGATATCAAACTAATAACTATAAAATATATAAACAACAAGTTTCTACTGTATAGCACAGGGAACTATATTAATATCTTGTAGGAAGCTATAATGAAAAAGAATATGAAAAGGAATATATGTACATATATGTATGACTGAAACATTATGCTGTACACCAGAAACTGACAAAATGTTGTAAACTAACTATACGTCAATGAAAAAAAAAAAAAGAAGAAGCAATAGTGAAGCAAGGATAGTAGGCCAAAAATGGCCAAATAGCAATGTTTTTAAAACTATATGTATATCTATATTAATTTTCTGAGAACATAGAGGTTTTTCAAGGAACTTGAAATTAAGCACACCTTTTAAAAAGGCTGTTAGTGACACTGAAAAATTCCATGTTTAACTTTCATTTAGATATAGCAGGATCTTTATTATGTGAACTGTACATTTCCAACTACAGGAGTTTTTAAACATCAAAGTCTTAAAATGAATAGAATGCATTTATGCATCCTTCCTTAAATAGCTGTAATGTGTATTTATCATTTCTTTCTGTATAATTCCCTTTACATGTTTCAATAAGAAGAGCTTTTTAAAAAGTCTACTATAAATGACCCTTTATGAACATATTACTGAAACTCCTCTTTGCAAATCTTTTGTGGCATGCGCATTATCTTTGAATATATCTATTCAAAGTTGACGAGAATACCTTTTCCATCTACTTCATTCTGTTTCTGTGAAAACATTTCATCACTGAGCAGCACATTCACATTCATCAGTAATTACTTGTACGTGGTCCAGTTTGTATCCTGTGAAGGCTTATGGGAGAATAATTGCTACACTATGTCAAGAGAAGGATACAGGCGATGCTAGCTTAGAAAATTCAGATATTTTCTCACTCACAAAATGACCCTGAAATTCTTACTGGCTTTAAAATATCTAATTATATCACTGCCTTTGTATACAGATCCTTTGGACTGAAAATTATTCGCTTCTTTAATCCAGCCTCTCATAATGATTCCATTTTCAGACCTACCCTCACTTCGTTCTTCCACACACCTCTTGCTTGTAGTCACTGTGATATTCCTGGCAACTTGAAGAAAGCAGTCAGGCCAGCCATTCAGAGCTCCATGAGCGAAGGGAACCTTACTCTCTCTTCTCCTATTTTAGTTTCATTGAATTATGTTCTTATTGTGTTGAAGGAATATTATTCAAGCTAAGGAAGAGAGTCACAATAAACTTTCTTTTGTCTTGGGTGTGAAACATCGTTTAGATGTTTAATCACCTGAAAAAGCCATTTACCACTTTATATATACCTTCCCTAAGCACATAATCCTTTAATTATTAATTGAATTCATAATTCTGAACTTAAATATGGCTTTGTGTTTGACTGCACCAAATGTTATGGAGCATCTATTTCTTAATCTCAAATAATTATATATAAATTTCTGTTGTTTTTAAAAAGAATTTTGACAGCACATTAGATTAGCTAGTCAATGTTCTTTATGGATAATCAGTAATTTAGTCCTATATATTGCTGAATTTATTTTGTAGAATTTAATTAGTAATCCAAAATTACATTTCATATTCATATAAAAATATACCTTGCTTTATGCTATAGACTGTTCATGAGGTCAAATAAAGTGCCCCCTTTCCTGATGATTTTTTGGAAAAATTTGGAAATAAGAAAAACAAGTCAGCAAATGAAGTACCCAAACATCACCTTGATTGCCAGTGAAAGGTAAATTGGAAGAATTAGGGAAAGGCCACCATGAACCTACCTTCACTCTCCATTTCTCCCACTGTCCAAATTAGGATAGTCCTCCCAAAGACAAAATTTGAGTTTTCAAAGCAGCAGTACCAATCCACATCATTGCCTCTTGTTGGACCAAGTGGAGAGGAAGGAAAAAAGGAAATCTCTGTGCTCAGGATTTTTGACAGGTTAACTTCTCCCAGAAGAGAAACATAAACCAATATTCATTATTTCCAGCCAGTAGAACCCCCACTCAACCTCCATTGGAGGATGAAGTTAGAGGGTTGGAGGCCAAGAGTGATTAAGGAACATCACACCTCAAGGAAACAAAATAAGTTTCGCAAAGCGTTTCCTTCTAACAAAGGCTTGTTTTGCAAAGCCTTTAATCAATCAGTGTTGGGCATTTGCATTATATGGTAAGGATAGAGTGTAAAATATTTCTGTCATATGCATGGTATTTTCAATAGATTGTCTTTGGGGAAAACTAATAAACTCTCTATAGATTTGGCTTTCTGTGAAGTGAGGTTGTTTTTATCCATAATGGAACCATTGCTCCTAGCTTTTTTCCAAACTCTGTTGTTCCCAAGATGTCAGCACAAAAATACTCTATGTTGTATACGTAAATACGCACCTGGCCTTTATCAGTCACAACCTGAATTTATTACGTATTTTCCTTCAGGAATATATTCAAACACATGAGCCAATCATTGATGGGCTTGAGAATGGAATTTGATATGTTTCAAACTTATATATATGGATATATTCACTATACTTAGGAAGTTTTAGGATGAAATGTGTGACTCTCCCACAGCATTCCCTCCTAATCAGGGTTTGGAAGCTAAGTAAATGGAATTTCTCTAACAATTAAAAAAGAACCTATCTCTTGGGAAAACAAGGAGCAGGGTCTCACCTGAACTTCCTGAAGATTCCTGAAGCTTCCAGAGATCCTGATGCTTTTAATGAAATCTGGAGTGACAGAGGCTGCAGAGGGCCTCTCTCCCTTTCCATCCTCCTCCCACTGACTCTGTCTCAATCTCTCTCTCTCTCTCTCTCCATCTCTTTGTCTTTGTCTCTGTCTCTGTCTTTCTCTCTCTTTCACACACACTCTCGCTCTCTCAGATACATCAGGTATCACATCATTTGTGTCTTTGAGTTCTTTTTTTTCTATAAAATCTGACTTCAAAAAAGTGATGGGCTTGCCCAACATTGCTTCTTCCTTTTTATCCTTGAAAATCATGTAGACTCACTTGCCTTTAAGAATTTGATCTTTGATTTTCACAAACTAAAAATAAGCAATGCTAAGAATAAATACAGCCAAATTCTGAAACTTTCAGAAAGCTTCCAAAGTCAGTGTGCTTCTCTATAACTGCAGACTTACTTTCTTAGATCGTCTACTTTACTCCTAAAGTTAGAATTCATCAAGCCAGCTTCTTCCTTTGGTGCTTCTTCAAGTAACACAGATTACTTGGAAGGAAATTCTCATTTATAAGTGTAAAGATGTCATTGAGGTGGAGCAAGAAGTAGTGGCTGATAGGTTTCCAAATCAATCCCATCTCAGGTATAATTTTATGTTTTAAGGGAAACCTAGACTGAGAGACTGTTTATGCTACAATATTTTTCTCATGGTTAGAAACCACCATTGACTGAAAGGAATTGGACCAAGATGATGGTCAAGTGAATGTGTATCTATAATGGCACTAGTTTGCCTAGAAGAAGGGTAGAGTCTGGAGTCCATGTGCAAACGTAGAAGACATAGTTCTTTCTCTTAAAGAATTTAAAACTATATTAAGCAGATGTGAAAGAGCTGGATTGCAGTATTTTATACACATGAAATAGTGTGGTATACACTGTGTGTGTGAAGAACATTAAGAGAAGGTTGTGCACGTGGTACAGACATTGCATATGTGTGTCCATAAAAACCGTTTAAAATGGTTTCTGAAAAAAACAAAGCAAACACCAAGGCAGAGAATGAAGTTCAGCTGTGCTGCAGCAAGACTGGAAGTAGAAAGAAACTGAAGGTCCATCTTCCCTGTTTTATAGAGTCATATGGTCATTTTCTTTGTTTATCTATTATCTCCCCCCCCACCAACTTCTCTGCAGTTAGATTTTCACTTCATCCCTAGAATTTCAGCTTGTATATGGAACTGGCTGACCATGGTGCTAACTGCTGTGACTCCAAGACCAGTTAGGGATATACCATTATCGACAGATTACGTTTTTCAGTATCCCAATTCCAAATTTCTGGGAGAGAGAATCTACTTGAGATTTTTTTTGTGTTTGATCATGGGTCTGTACCAGTCAGCATCAGTCAATCTGGTTGGGGTACCTGGGTGATCTAGTTGATATCTAGGTGGTTTGTTCTAGCAGCTTTGGATGATAAACTTTCCACAACAGGCATGGGTTGGAAGGTCAATCAACATGTGTAGCACAGAGCGTGACACACGACTGACATCTTTTTCCACTGATCTCCTCCTCTCCAGGACTGTTTCAGCTGTATTGCCTGGCCAGGCAACCCCCCTTCCTCCCCTCTCCACCACTTCATACTGAATATAGTGAGAATACTCTGAGTGACTTACATTCCTATGGGACTAAAAATAATTAAATTTGTTCCTCATCTGACTTGTCTTTTTATAGCACTTGAGACTTTCAAATTTCTTCAAATGCATTATTGAATTTGATTTACACAAACAAGCCAACCAAGAATCAATGATCAGCACTCTAAAGTTTAGATGTTAAGTCCTTGGTTTGCATCTGGAAGCCTACTACTTTGTAGAGCATCATTGATATTTTGCTTCTTGAAATTTTATTATATCACTTAGTAAACTTTATGGCTTGAATAATTTCACTGTATAAACTTCAAGTTAGTAATGAATTTTTATAATGAAAATGTTATTGGGGCAAAGGGTATGAATAATTAAAAGGCTATCTTTCTCAAAAAATAAATAAGTAAAGTTTAGATGGCGGGAAAGATGAGGCCAGGGTTGATTTTCCTTCTTTACCCTTCTTGTGGAGTCCGGCATTATTCTAGAAAAACAATAACTAGTATCTGGTGCTGTTTCATAATATAGAAACCGCCAATAATCCTCTTTATTTCTGCTTTTCCCTTCACTTCAATTAGGCATGCTTATCTGTCTTTTACAGAAGTCAAAATAAATTAATTTAAGCCTGGTATTTTTAACTATTACAAAATTCTATAGCACTGAACAAGAGGACTAAAAATATGAATAAAGATTTATGACTCCTGCTTGACCACTAGCCTATGCTCATCTGCAAGAGGTTCCCTTCCGCCATGTTCTTTCTCAGTTAGATGTTGAGTACGTGGTGATTGTAGCAGTGACGGTTGGTGTGCAGGGCAATGGTGCCTCCTCCCTCCTAGAGGCTCCCCAGAGTAGGTTTGGGGACAATTAGTGACCTAGTGCCATCTTTTGGTCTCAGATCCTTTGAGTTCTTAACAGGTTTTAAGAAGCCAAGTGCAGATTGAGCATTTCCAGGCACTATGAAAAAAACGTCATTTTGAAAGGAAACAAATTAAAATGCTCACTGAATTTGATCTGGCAGATTGACAAAGGTGCACCCTCTGTCTTCCATTTGGAGAAGGAAACCATCAAGTGGTTAGGGAAAAAAAAAAGAATAAAACCAATCATCATCTTGGGAAGACAGAAGATGCAAAAGCTAAGAGAACCATCTAGATGACCCCTCCAGGGAAATAATAACAGTGCACTTCTGGCATCCCTAAAAATACCCTCTTAAGGTTACTTTATTATTTCCCTATATATGCACACATGAAAACACACTCACAATCACCAGAGAATAAGGATTTTGGAATACACATTGAGTTTCCTTTTCCCCAGAACCTATAAAAATGCCTTCTACTTGCAAAATAATTTTTTAACGTTTTTAATGCAATCTGTAAATGTGGCCTTTGGGCCCAGTGTTTATGGCAGATGGAACGGCTCTATTTGGACGAATTAAGAAGACATCAACGTTCGGTAGGTATTGACGCAGCAGCCATAAGCTTCCATCTGGCCTCATGCCTGAGCAGGAGGGTTGATTTTGCGTAAAATTTGAAAACATATCTTAATGTGTCGTGGCGCAGGGATTTCCCCACTGATACAACAACCTATTCATTACAAATCCTTGCTACATTTTTCTGCATATATAATATGTATGTATACATATATACATATAAAATATTCAGAGTTGGTCTTAAATGCTTTTTTTCCCCATGTCTTTTCATATACTCTGGAAGCTGTATCCCCACTTTCTTCTTGATGTCTTATTTCTTTAAGTGAATTTAATATTTAACCTGAAATAATCTTCCGTTTTTCAAGAAGTTATTAATAAAGTACTTTAATATGTAGTCTTTTTTTTTCTCAGTATGACAGCTGTTTCCTTCATAGTTGTCACATGGTGATAAACAGAAATGCATTTTCATTTTGTTATTTTTGTATTTTATTTATTACACTCATGTACTGTATTTAATGAGCCCCTTTCTGACTCAGTTAAACCTAATTTCCTTCCCCACTGTTATCAGACCTGCCAGAAATTAGCATTATTTATCTATCTAATAAATATAATTCTTTAAGGATGTGATTAGATATGGCTACTTTCAATGTATTTCTAAAATTCACTATCAGAAGGAAATATTGTTTTACAGCTAAAGAACTGTTCATTTGGCAATACTGATTCAAATTCATTTCTTGGACCACAATTCACTAGACAGCTCAGAAATTTGGGGTAAATTTTAGACATTCATTTAATTGCCTCACTTTCCTTATTTGTGAAAACAGATATGTCCACAGAGGCAGTGAGCTGTGAGATATAAGGAAATGCAAGATGAAATTCTCTTGATGCTTGCCAGAAGAATGAGAGCATCCCTCATTCATATCCAGCTTTGTGTTAAAAGAATGCTTTGGTCTGCACTGGGTAATTTTTCTCTTCTCAATGGGATGCTGCTCACCCCTGCCCCACTCCCCCCATACTGAAATACTTTGTAGCCTGCAGTACATGCAGGCGTCTTGACTGGTGTCTGAGAGAGTCTGGGAGCATCTCTGGGAGAGGGGCTGGAGATCCTGGGAAACATGCTTTCATTTCAGCCCCAGCAGTAGTATGAGAAAGACAGTGACTATCTTCCCAGCTCAGTTCACCCGGCCGCTGCTTCTCACAGGAGGGATGGGAGTTAATTTTCCCTCCTCAGTTCTTAATGTTTGATAGCAACTGACTTAAAACAAAGATTCTTTTCTTTTCTTTTTTTTTTTTTTAAATCCCTTTTTCTTTCCCTCCTGCAGTGTGAAAAGAGATTGTGTTTGTCAAAATAAACAGCACGGGACTGTAAACATTCTCTCTATTCCAAACATTTTCTGAGGCTGAATTTAAGCAGCAAAGATGTACTGTGGTGATACTGTGGGCTGAGGACCACCCTGCAGTCTGTGTTTGGGAGACATGAATGAGTTGCATGTAGGTCTAGAAATATGCTAAATATTCAGAAAGGGGTTCGAGTATATCTGAAATAAAAGCGAACTTTTATCCAAATGGCTCTTTATTTAATTTTGACTTAAATTACTCCATCATAGTTGAATTTTAATTTTGCCCTGTAGACCACCTCTCACAGGTACCTTCTGAATATGTGAGCTTATGTTGAGGATCAGACGTATGGTGATTTTTTAAAATTATTTTTATTTGTAATCATAACTGTGACTGTTTCAAAAATTCTCCAAAATGAGATGGGAATGGAATGGCAAAGAGTAAAGGGAAATAGCATTTTAGGCAGAGAGGTAAAAAGAGAGGTTATCTGTTTGATGGCCACATTTTCATTTCAGGTCACCTACTAGGCTACTGGGCTTTGTGGTAATTTGTTCATCTTGTTTCATTAAATTGTAATTACTTCTGATATCTCTAGCTTTATCCCTTTGGCTGGCTCCTCTATTAATTAAGCCTTAGGATCCTTTAGGAGATGAGTAATTCTCCACTGGACAGTGTTAAGTTGAAGTCAAGAGGTGATAAAAGAAAATTAAGAGTAAAGTCAGAAGTTATTACTTAAAAGAGTTTAAGATGTAAAAAATGAGAAAGGACAATGTATTTCCCCTTAATTACTCATTTTCCCATCATTTTCGTTTTTCCTATTCTCATTTGTCTGTGAAAATACCTATAGTTTAGTCTCTAACAAGAATTTTGTGTGTGTGTGTTGTGATCTGTAGTTTCTTCTAGGAGTCAGATGAATTGCCTCTGTGCGTTAACTTGGAACTTATGTGCTATCTAATTGCTAGTATCTTTCTGGAGATGGGATTGCAACAGTTGAGTAAGTACTAGGGTAGATGGCAGAGCTAGACCTGATACCAAGCTTTATGGATTAAATAGTGTTGTTCTACATGAATGAATGTTGATCTACTTGGAATCATGCAATGATGATTTTTCAAGATTGTCCATTTCATTTATTTTATGGTATTTATTTTAGGGTTTAGAGGATTGGAACTGATCTTAAAGGGATCGTTTCACTCATTCTCACAGTTTTGCTTTATTTTGATTTACAAAATTTCAGACCTTGAAAGGCTCTTGGAAATTACCTCATTCAGCTCATGTTTTAGAAGAGAAGAAACAGAAACATGGAGCTTAAACGGCTTGTTCCAAGTATCAGCAATCTGAAAGGTCATGACTGACTACTAATACTACTACTAGTAATAATAACAAAAACAAGGTAACGTCTAAGGCTTTTAACTCTTGGATGAATGATCTTTCCATCCTGCCTCTTAGAAGGAAGATATGACAAATATTCATAATAAGTTCCAAGAATTTTGGAGCAAAATATACATGTAAAGGGATTCCCTCCTGACTCATAATGTAATTTGAAAATTCTTGAATATGCTCAGATGTTTAGGGTATAAAATAAGTTGTATTTGGAGAATTAAGTGACTAGTCAAGGCGTGTCCTGCTCCTACGGATGTCTTTACCTGTTACCTTCAATCAGATCATCTTTTCTCAGCTCATTGGGTAAATTCTCCTACTTTACAGATTAAGACTGCAAGTCCTTTTTCAGGCTTAAATAGAATAATTTTGGGGGAGTCTATTATTTAATTGTTTATTTCTTCCATCAACTTGAGTCCCACATGCTTTGAGACTTAATGTCCCAAATCCATTATAACTCCAAAATCCTTCTCCATCTTCTGTCTTTCTACTTCCCCAGTCTCAGCTGAAGATATTTTAAGATATTGTCCTGTCCCAAGTCTCCACACTGTGGTTACACTTGCCTTATTTTAGTTTCTCCAATGTATTTTTTTTTTCTTTCTGATAAGAACCTTTGCACATACTGAGTCTTTTGCATCCAACACTTTTTCCACTGGTTTCCCAGACACCCTTTATTCATCCTTCAGGACTTAGATAACATACACTTTCCTCTGAAAGAACTTAGCTTAAACTGAGGACAAGGTAAATGCTTCCTATACTTAGTTTTCTTAACTCCTGATATGTGTTTTTGTTTGTTTGTTTGTTTGTTTGTTTGTTTGTTTGTTTGTTTGTTTTGCCAGACTCACTATGATAGTGATGGTGACAGTGCATAGGAGCAGGTGAATGAAACATTTGTTAGGAATAATCTATAAAGTCTCATGATCCATTGGCCATACTTGGTGAGTGAAAACAAGTCAAGGCTAATTCTGGGTGCTGGGCTTTGGTGATTGGGTGGGTTTGGGTGCCATTCAGTTTCAAAGAAAGTTGACAGAGAAAAAGTAAGTTATACAGGAAGAAAATGAGTTCAGATTTGGGGATGTTGAATTCAGGAAAGAGATACTCTTCCTATGGTTGAATGTATGAGACTGACCTCAGGAAATATATTTCTAATGGAGATACAGATTGGGGAATCACCAGCACAGACATAATAATAGAAGCCAAGATTGAAGACAGAAAGATGTCAAGATCAGGAGGATGTTTAAAAAATGTGAAGACAGGGGGATCCAAATTAGAACCCTGGAGAAAAATGACTGCTTAAAAATAGAGGCTGGGCAGGATGTCTTCTGTTAGCCTCTTCAGGTCCACTCTCCAGTCGTCTCCACCTTGCTCTGTGCCTGAGACTCTGAGCTGACTTTGGACCACATCAGATGGCCCCTTGCCCTTTAGCCTTAGGCACTGGCCACTCAATGGAGGAGGAGGGACTTTCAAAAACAAAATCAGAAGGAAGAAGAGCGAATTCAGAGCTTTTATTCTCCCACATCTACCTCTGTGGTTTCTCAAAGCATTGCCATACCCTGTGACTGAAGGTCACATTGCTTGTACAGCTCAACAAAAGCCTCTCTGTCCCCAGGTTCTGGTAACCTCTTCCTCTGTTTGTGCTATACACCTAAAAGTAGTGTCGTTCACAGATATTGAACTTAGGGAACTGCACCGTCCTACCTGTCTCCCTTGCTCACACTTTTGTAAATAGTCCCTGAATTAAAAAAGTCTCCTCAAATTATCCAATTTATGTGTGCCATCTGTTTCCTGCCATGACCCTGCCTGACAAGCAAGCAGACATGCAGAAAGAAGAAATGTGTCACAAAAGGCAATTGGGAAAGAGTTTCCAAAAGACAGGAATGATCAGCAGTGGCAAATATCGTGGAAAGGTCAAACTGGACCTGACAATTAGGAGATTCTTGATGACTCGGAAATTACGTTTCCAGGTGCCTGTTACAGTAAGATTATGGATTAATTAATTATGCAATGAATTAAGATTAGGAAAGCATTGAAGCAGGGCAGTCAAAAAGTACAAAGTACTGTTTTGGGAACCTTGACTATGAAGACACAGAGAGAAAGAGACAGAGGGTCAAGAATGATATGTTGGAAGGAACGTGAACATTTTTATGTACTAAAGGAAATGAACTGATTGAGAGAGCAGGTTAAATACAGAAGACGGACAGGGAGGCTTGTGAGAAGGCCGTTGCAGCTGGACAGGTGAGAAAAGATATAAATACTTGGACCAAGCGGGAGGCAGGAAAATTTTAAATGGACTGAATCAAGTTATGTTTTGGAAATAGAATTATACAACAGGATAATGGTGATATGACAATTTCTGCACTTTTTTTTTCCCAAAATTACTGTAGTATCAACTCCTTTATACGTTATTAATTTAGATGGGAAGTAACTGCTTTTATCTCAGACCACCTCTTATTTTTTTTTAACATTTTTTATTGATTTATAATCATTTTACAATGTTGTGTCAAATTCCAGTGTTCAGCACTATTTTTCAGTCATTCATGGACATATACACACTCATTGTCACATATTTTTCTCTGTGAGTTATCATAACATTTTGTGTATATTTCCCTGTGCTATACGGTGTAATCTTGTTTATCTATTCTACAATTTTGAAATCCCAGTCTATCCCTTCCCACCCTCCACCCCCTTGGCAACCACAAGTCTGTATTCTCTGTCTGTGAGTCTATTTCTGTCCTGTATTTACGCTTTGTTTTTGTTTGTTTGTTTTTGTTTTTGTTTTTTAGATTCCACATATGAGCGATCTCATATGGTATTGTTCTTTCTCTTTCTGGCTTACTTCACTTAGAATGACATTCTCCAGGAGCATCCATGTTGCTGCAAATGGCATTATGTTGTTGGTTTTTATGGCTGAGTAGTATTCCATTGTATAAATATACCACCTCTTCTTTATCCAGTCACCTGTTGATGGACATTTAGGCTGTTTCCATGTTTTGGCTATTGTAAATAGTGCTGCTATGAACACTGGGGTGCAGGTGTCATCCTGAAGTAGATTTCCTTCTGGATACAAGCCCAGGAGTGGGATTCCTGGGTCATATGGTAAGTCTATTTCTAGTCTTTTGAGGAATCTCCACACTGTTTTCCATAGTGGCTGCACCAAACTGCATTCCCACCAGCAGTGTAGGAGGGTTCCCCTTTCTCCACATCCTCTCCAGCATTTGTCATTTGTGGCTTTTTGAATGACAGCCATTCTGACTGGTATGAGGTGATACCTCATTGTAATTTTGATTTGCATTTCTCTGATAATTAGTGATATTGAGCATTTTTTCATGTGCCTTTTGATCGTTTGTATGTCTTCCTTGGAGAATTGCTTGTTTAGGTCTTCTGCCCATTTTTGGATTGGGTTGTTTATTTTTTTCTTATTGAGTCGTATGAGCTGCTTATACATTCTGGAGATCAAGCCTTTGTCAATTTCATTTGCAAAAATTTTCTCCCATTCCGTAGGCTGTCTTCTTATTTTACTTCTGGTTTCCTTTGCTGTGCAGAAGCTTGTAAGTTTCATTAGGTCCCATTTGCTTATTCTTGCTTTTATTTCTACTAGGAAAAATTTTTGAAATGTATGTCAGATAATGTTTTGCCTATGTTATCCTCTAGGAGGTTTATTGTGTCTTGTCTTATGTTTTAGTCTTTGATCCATTTTGAGTTGATTTTTGTATATAGTGTAAGGCAGTGTTCTAGCTTCATTGTTTTGCATGCTGCTGTCCAGTTTTCCCAACACCATTTGCTGAAGAGACTGTCTTTATTCCATTGTATATTCTTGCCTCCTTTGTAGAAGATTAGTTGACCAAAAGTTTGTGGGTTCATTTCTGGGCTCTCTATTCTGTTCCATTGGTCTATATGTCTGTTTTTGTACCAGTATCATGCTGTCTTGATGACTGTAGCTCTGTAGTATTGTCTGAAGTCTGGGAGAGTTATTCCTCCAGCCTCTTTCTTTCTCTTCAGTAATGCTTTGGCAATTCTAGGTCTTTGATGGTTCAATATAAACTTTATTATGATTTTTTCTAGTTCTGTGAAATATGTCCTGGGTAATTTGATAGGGATTGCATTAAATCTGTAGACTGCCTTGGGCAGTGTGACCATTTTAACAATATTGATTCTTCCAATCCAGGAGCATGGGATAGCTTTCCATTTTTTAAAGTCTTCTTTAACTTCCTTCATCAATGGTTTATAGTTTTCTGTGTATAATTCTTTCACCTCCTTGGTTAGATTTATTCCCAGATATTTTATTACTTTGGGTGCTATTTTAAAAGGCATTGTTTCTTTACTTTCTTTTTCTGTTGATTCATCGTTAGTGTAAAGAAATGCCACTGATTTTTGAACGTTAATTTTTGTAACTTGCTACCTTGCTGAATTCTTCAATCAACTCTAGTAGTTTTTGTGTGGACCTTTTAGGGTTTTCTATATATAGTAACATGTCGTCAGCATATAGTGACACGTTCACCTCTTCTTTTCCAATTTGGATCTGTTTTATTTCTCTCTCTTGCCTGATTGCTGTGGCTAGGACTTCCAGGACTATGTTGAATAGGAGTGGTGATAGTGGGCATCCTTGTCTTGTCCCAGATTTTAGTGGGAAGCTTTTGAGTTTTTCACCATTGAGTACTATGCTGGCTGTAGGTTTGTCATATATAGCTTTTATTATGCTGAGAAATGTTCCCTCTATACCCACTTTGGTGAGAGTTTTTATCATAAGTAGGTGTTGAATTTTATCACATGCTTTTTCTGCATCTATTGAGATGATCATGTGGTTTTTGTCCTTTCTCTTGTTGATGTGATGTATTACATTGATTGATTTGGGTATGTTGAACCAGCCTTGTGTTCCTGGGATGAACCCCACTTGGTCATGATGTATAATCTTTTTTATGTGTTGTTGGATTCTATTTGCTAAAATTTTGGTGAGGATTTTGGCGTCTATGTTCATCAGTGATATTGGCCTATAATTCTCTTTTTTTGTAGTGTTTTTGCCTGGTTTTGGTATCAGGGTGATGGTGGCTTCATAGAATGAGTTTGGGAGTATTCCCTCCTTTTCAATCTTCTGGAAGAGTTTGAGAAGGACTGGTATGAGTTCTTCTTTGTATGTTTGGTAGAATTCCCCAGTGAAACAGTCCGGTCCTGGACTTTTATTTGTAGGGAGGTTTTTAATTGCTATTTCTATTTCCTTTCTAGTGATCGGATTGTTCAAGTGGTCAGTTTCTTCTTGATTCAGTCTTGGTGGACAGTATGTTTCCAAAAACTTGTCCATCTCCTCTAGGTTATTCAGTTTGGTTCCATATAGTTTTTCATAATATTCTCGTATGGTATTCTGTATTTCTATTTTGTTTGTTGTAATTTCTCCATTTTCATTTCTTATTTTGCTAATTTGTGCTCTTTTTTCTTCTTGTGAGTTTGGCCAGAGGTTTATCGATTTTATTTACTTTTTCAAAAAACCAGCTTTTGGTTTGGTTGATTTTTTTCTATGGTCTTGTTAATCTCTATTGTATTTAGTTCTTCTCTGATCTTTATTATTTCCTTCCTTCTGCTGCTTTTTGGGGCTTTTTGTTCTTCTTTTTCTAATTCATTCAGGTGGTGGGTTAAATTGTTTATTTGAGATTGTTCTTCTTTTTTGAGGAAGGCCTGTATCGCTATAAACTTCCCTCTTAGCACTGCCTTTGCTGTGTCCCATAGATTTTGAGTGGTTGTGCTTTCGTTGTCATTTGTCTCAAAGTATTTTTTAATTTCAGCTTCGATTTCCTCGTTGACCCATTGTTTTTTCAATGACATATTGTTTAATCTCCATGCTTTCCTTTTTTTCTCCTTTGTTTCTCTGTTGTTGATTTCCAGTTTCATGGCATTGTGGTCAGTAAAGATGCTTGAGATAATTTCTATCTTCTTAAAATTGTTGAGGTTTCTTTTGTGCCCAAGTACATGATCGATCCTGGAAAATGTTCCATGTGCACTTGAAAAAAAAGTGTATCCTATTTTGGGGGGGTGTAATGCTCTGAAAATATCCACCAAATCTAGTTTTTCTATTGTAGTATTTAATTTCTCTGTTGCCTTGTTTATTTTCTGTCTGGAAGATCTGTCTAGTGATGTTAATGCAGTGTTAAAATGTCCAACTATGATTGTATTCCCATCAATATCCCTCTTTATCTCTGTTAGTAATTGTACTATGTACTTAGGTGCTCCTATATTGGGTGCATATATATTAATGAGTGTAATATCCTCATCTTGTATCACTCCTTTAATCATTATAAAATGTCCTTCTTTATCTTTCTTTATGGCCTTTGTTTTAAAGTCTATTTTGTCTGAAATCAGTACTGCAACACCTGCTTTTTTGGCTTTTCCATTTGCATGGAATATCCTTTTCCATGTTTTCACTCTCAATCTATATGTGTCTTTCTCCCTAAAGTGGGTCTCTTGTATGCAGCATATTGAAGGTTCTTGCTTTATTATCCAGTCTGCCACTCTGTGTCTTTTGACTGGAGCATTTAGTCCATTAACATTTACAGTAATTAATGATAGATGTGTGTTTATTGCCATTTTGAACTTATCTTTGCAGTTGAATTGGTATATCCTCTTTGTTCCTTTCTTCTTCCTTTTGTGGTTTGGTAATTTTCCTTTGTATTATCATGGATTTTATTTAATTTTTGTGATTCCTTTGTAAGTTTTTGTTTTGTGGTTACCCTTTTTCATAAATCTGTTAGCCCATTACTACAACTATTTTTATTAAACTGATAGGAACATGATCTCAAACCCATCCTACCATTAAAAAAATTTAAAAAAGAAAGAAAAAATATATTCTATATTTCCCTGCCTCCCTCTCCCACTCTCAGTGATTTGTATGTCTTCTTTTATAATTTTGTTTTTATTTTATTTGTAATTCATGAGTTATCACCTTTCCAGGTGTGAGTTTCTCATTTCTGTAGCATCCTGCTGCTTTTCTATTTAGAATAGACCTTTCAATATTTCTTTTAGCATGGGTTTAGTGTTGCTAAACTCCAGCACCTTTTTCTTGTCTGTGAAATTCTTTATTTCTCCTTCTATCCTAAAGGATAGCCTTGCTGGATAAAGTATCCTAGGCTGCATCTTTTTTTCATTCAGGACTTTGAATATATCTTGCCACTCCCTTCTGGCCTGTAGTGTTTGTGTAGAGAAATCAGCTGAGAGCCTTATGGGGGTTCCCTTGTAACTTACTCTTTGCTTTTCTCTTGCTGCCTTTAGAATCATTCTTTATCCTTGACTCTGGCCATCTTGATTATGATATGTCTTGGTGTGGGTCTATTTGGGTTTTTCCTGTTTGGGACCCTCTGAGCTTCCTGTACTTGGATATCTGATTCCTTCTGTAAGTTTGGGAAATTTTCAGTCATGATTTCTTCAAAAACCTTTTCAATCCCCTTTGATCTTTCTTCCCCTTCTCGGACCCCTATTATGCGAAGATTGGGATGCTTTATATTATCCCATAGGTCCCTTATGCTATTTTCATTATTTTTTATTTGCTTATCTTGTAGCTCTTCTGAATGTGTGCTTTCTATTGTCCTGTCTTCTAGATCACTAATTTGTTCCTCTGCATTATCTAGTCCGCTTTGCACAGCTATTAGATCATTCCTCATCTCTGTCAATGAGTTTACCCATTCTACTTGGCTCTTCTTTATAGCTTCAATTTCATTTTTGACATATTTTATATCTCTAAACACTATTTCTTTTAATTCCTTCAGCACTTTGATCACTCCTTTTTTGAAATCTTGATCTAGTAGTCTATCGATATCTATTTCATTGATCTTTCTTTCAGGGTTTCTCTTGTTCTTTTAATTGGGAAAGTTTTCTCTGCTTCTTCATCTTGCTCATACCTCTTTGGCACTGTGGTTTATGGAGTATCAGTTGTCTATTTTGGTCCTTAAGTATTTTATCTATCTAATGCCTATTTAGGAATGACTTAGGAAAAAAAAAGAAAAAATAAGAGAGAGAGAGAAAGAATTTTAAAAGAAGGGAGAAAGAAGGTTTGAAAACAGTGTATAATAAGTAATAGAAGAGCGAGTTGAAGCAGAATATAAATCAGGTTGAGACGTCCTTTTAAAACCTTTAAAAAAAAGGGGAAAAGATGAAAAAAGGTATTTGAAACCTGTGTCTAATCAATAACAGGACATCAAGGCCCAAGAAAATAGAAATGAATTAAGAAATAAAAATTAAGAGAGTAATATAAAATAGAACAGGTAAAAACAGATTAAAAAACAAAACAAACAAACAAAAAAAGGTAGGGGTTGTCGGTTTTCTCCTGGAGTCTGTGTGCTTTTAATGTGAAGTCTTTCTGTCTTCATCCTGTTTTGGAAGCTCAGCTTGCTGTTTTCAGAGGCCCTCTGTTGGCACCCTCATCTTTGCTGCTCTCAGTACCTGTCAGCAAGCAGATCGCGCTTCCTCCCAACACTGGGTCAGGTGCAGCTCTCCTCTGCTGTGGGCGGGCAGTCACTGCCCCTCCCGATGCTGCAGTCAGATGTTGCAGACTGGCCAAGTAGGAGGGCGGGCCGCGCCCCCTCCCAACACCGTGGTCAGGGGCTGTGTTCCTGCCTGAAAGGCGTTGGCGGGGGGGGGGCCCTCCCTCTCCCAGCACCAGTAGTGCCGCTGCTCCGTGCAGCTGCGCGCTCCGCCTCGGGTCGGCGCTCTGCAGGTGGGCTCGGGGAAGACAGAGAGACAGCCCTGTCCCTGCTCCGGGCCAAAGCTCAGCTCCTTGTTTGTCTTTGTGGAGCAAGTTCTTGGAGGGACCAGGATGGAAGGGTCCTATCTGCCTAGGGCTGTAGACAAGTCTCAGTCTGGCCTTTGAGGCTGCTAAGCCCTTTGGTGCAGATACAGGTTTCGCCCCCACCCCCACCTGGATGCTAAGCGCCAGAGGATATGGTGGCTGTGCCTGAGCCCCGCCTCTCTTCCCCTGAAAACTTTCGGCGGGTTTTCAGAGATGGGGGTATACACCCCTCCCCCCAGGGCACATCCACCGTGTTGTTTTATGGAGGGCCCAGGTTGTTGTGCCCTGTGCACCCACAGCCACGGTGCACAGCCCCTTGCAGTCCCCCGGGGCTGCCTCAGTGCAGCCGCCCCCGTCCTCTGCCCGGCTTGGGCAGCCTGGCCCTGCCCGCAGCTGCTGGCTCGCGTCTTAGGCTGGGTGTAGGGGGGACCTTCTGTGCCCGTTTAACTTAGTTCTGTCAGTCAAGGGCTGCTCTGTACAGGTCCGAGCCTTGGAGGCTCCCCCTCTGTCCCGCTGGCCTCTTGGAGAGGGGAGACCCAGCAAATGAGCGCCAGTCCTCCTTTGCCGCTCCCTCCCCGCGGGACCTGTCCCGCTCTGCTTTGCCTTCTGTTCTTTCTTTTTTCCTCTTCTCCTACCAGATTTTTGGCATCTTTATCTTTTGAAGAGGGTGATGTTCTGTCGGAGTTCCGCAGGTGCTCTGGTTGGCTGAGTGGGTCTGTGGATGTGAATCTTGGTGTATTTGTGGGAGAGGGTGAGCTGTAAGCGTCCTTCTGCTCCGCCATCTTCTCTCTTCCCCTGATGATAAACACTTTTGACCAACATTTAGTAAAGATGATAAGAACTTTAAATCAAAGAAGGGGTTTGCTATTATTTTTCTCCTCTGCACACCTCAGCTGAAATAAACATCTGTTTAGGATGGCAGAGGTACAAGATGGTGACTGCAGAAACCATTTAGCTTTTGACAGGGCTCAGAACATATTTTTCCTAAGGTAGATGTCAAAGTTTTGAAAGTGGACTGCTAAATTTAAAAAATACAGTTGTAATAAAGTATTTCCATAAAATCTACCTTGCCATCATAAAAGTAACTTCTATATTACAGAAAATACATGAAATAAACAGTTGTGCCTTTTGGAGAAAAAAATACTCCTTAGACTCCTGAATTCTTCCATTCTTTTTCCTGTGTGTGTATTTTCACACAGCTCTGATCATTGTACCTCATGATGGATAATGTGTAATGAGCAAAACCTCTTTTGCAAGCTTGATATTTTAGTTCACTGGGAAGAGAGTAACCCTAGAGTAACTGACAACTGATACACTGATGTTGGCTTAATGGGCATCCAGTTACGGAATATCTTAACTAAGTTTTATCTAAAATTGCTAATATTGTGTACAAATAATGACATCAGTGGTCCTCAGGGGCAGCTTGTGACCCCCTCAGTGGTGGGTACTCCTTACCTGGCCACTCCCCAAAAAGCCACCAGATGCTAGAGTTCAGGCTTTTTATTATTTAAATGGATGAGAATTCAGAAAACAGGGACAGGGATAAGGGAGTGCTAGATGTGTTATAAAATCCATAGCATGTATGAAACATGAGAAATTACACTCTCATTTAGTAGAAATCCAGTGAATTAATTACTATGCATAAATAAATGACATACAAAGCAAATTAAATTACAAATAAGATGATATTAAAGGATACATTCTGAAATATTAATAGTCTGACTTCTATCCCCATGATGTCTGCACCCCTTAAAAAACTCAAGAATGGGTTTTATGTTACACTTTTAGTCTATTTTAAAATATTTGGCAAATAGTTCTCCAATGAAGACATACAAATGGCTAACATGT
Organism: Camelus bactrianus; assembly: GCF_048773025.1. Lineage (NCBI taxonomy): Eukaryota > Metazoa > Chordata > Mammalia > Artiodactyla > Camelidae > Camelus > Camelus bactrianus. The sequence goes on from NC_133552.1 coordinate 22,406,146, forward strand.
AAATGAAAAAATGCTCAATATTGCTATCAGAGAAATGCAAATCGCAACTACAATGAGATATCACCTCACACAGATCAGAATGGTCATCAGTAAAAAGTCCACAAACAAAAAATGCTGGAGAGACTGTGGAAAAAATGTAACCCTCCTACATTGCTGGAGGGAATGTAGTTTGGTGCAGCCATTATGGAAAAAATTATGGAGGTTCCTTAAAAAACTAATAATAGACTTACTACATGATCCAGCAATCCCACTCCTGGGCATATATCCAGAGGAAACTCTAATTTCAAAAAGATACATGCACCCCAGTGTAAATAGCATCACTATTTACAATAGCCAAGACATGGAAGCAACCTGAATGTCCATCAACAGATGATTGGATAAAGAAGTTATAGTATAGATATATATAATGGAATACTACTCAGCCATAAAAAATAATAAAATAATGCATTTGCAGCAACATGGATGGGCCTGGAGATTCTCATTCTAAGTGAAGTAAACCAGAAAGAGAAAGAAAAATACCATATAATATCACTTATATGTGAAATCTAAAACAATGAGACAAAGGAACTTATTTACAAAACAGAAACAGAGTTACAGACATAGAAAACAAACTTGTGGTTACCAAAGGGGGTCGGGGGTGGAGGGATAAATTAGGAGTTTGGGATTTGCAGATTTTAACTATTGTATATAAAATAGATAAACAAGGGTCCCACTGTATAGCACAGGAAACTATATTTACTATATACTGGAAAATACTCTGAAAAAGAATATATATATATATATAACTGAAACACTTTGCTGCACACCTGAAATGGAAACAACGTTGTAAATTAAATATACTTCAATTTTAAAAAAAGGTTAAAAAATTTTTAAATAACAGAGTAAAATATATGAAAACTATGCTAGTCAAACTAAAGGAAATTAAGCAGAGAGCATTATTATGATTGTTATTAGTAATAATAACACTTAGAATGACTGAAATTGTTATTCTCTAATTAGCTGAGTTCAAACACTGAGTTTCCTCATAATCCTAAATGCAAATTGTGACATTAACATTCAAATTGCCATTTTTTTCCTATTTGTAATGTGAGTGAAGACTGCAAAGTTTATTTAAGTTGCTTCATTACCCAGAATACTTCACATAATTGCCATTAGCTATAGCAATCTCTTCTCTCTAATATGGCTGAAAGAAAAGACTTTTAATTCTTTTCTCAATTATTAATCAATTTCGGTCTCCATGTCCTAATAGAGGACACTTGATAAAATACTGCTCCCCTTCCCTGATCGCTCCCCTCTCACATGACTGATGAGTGAGAAGCAAACCACAGACCTCTTACTGATTAGCTGAAAAGTTCTAATTGCGTCAGTTTGGAGTGAGAGTAATTTGTTCAATCGTATGATAATTTCTTCATAGTAGAATGAATATGGAACAATGATTAGTAGGAATTAAAAAAGAAAAGCTAGACTTAAAAGCAAAAGAGGGGGAGAGTTTTTTTTTAATCTTATCAACTGCCTGAAAACTTTGCATTGCATCTGTGGTTTTTGTTTGTTGGTTTGTTTTGAATGATATTCAGTAGAATGCGCTAGAAATATACGTAAAAGATAAGGAGCTCTTTATGTTTAATGACCTAGACATAGGACAGCAGGGCAGGGGGATACAACAGAGAAACAGGAATCATTTTGCCTTTCTTTTGCCTGAATTTTTTTTGTCTCCCAAAGAAGAGCAGGGACAATCTCTATATTATTCCTGCCATGCTTGCTGATGTGTTCCTAGGTGCCTAGCAGATAGTAGGCACTGAGCAATTATCTATGAGTAAATGAATGAGTCAATTAATTGCTACACTGGATTAAAATTTGTTGTATTTTTTTCTCTCAATTCAAAGGACAATTAAGTTTCTTGTGTTTCCAATCATTAGATTAATAAGCATGTTAAACTAAGTTGACCAAATTTCAGAATTCTTTAATTTGCCTGCTCCAGAAGAATGAAATTTGACTGTTTTAAGATGGAAGGGAAGATATAGTGAATCTTTATTTGATAGATTTTAAAGGAAAAGTTGGCCACAATATTATCTCATAGCAGTATTTTCAAATTTTACAAGATGTGATATTTCTCTATAGATGTTAGCAGGAGTAATTATGAGAGTGAGTTAAATCTAATTCTAAGAGATTGATGTAGTTAAAGGCGTGGAAATGAGAGAATATTGCTTAAAAATTAGTCCCAAGGACATGTGTTAGAACTCTGTAAATAATTTTATATGCACAAGAAACTTTTGAGATAAATCTGCTTTAGCCTTCATGCAATGGCCAATTTTAGACAATGACAGTTTTGTCATATCAGTCAAATCAATCTCTTATAGTTTTTACTCATCTTAATTAAAAAAAAAAGTGACGATGTCAAACTGACATGAGATCAGTTTAAGGATGAGAATACCATGCTATTTCCTGGTCTGAATACCAATCCTTTCCAATAACTTAAATAACTTTAAACTATACAGGGATGCTCTGATCATCTGGTCTGGGAAGTTTCCACGTATTTCAGAGATTTTTTTTAATCCAAAAGAGTTAAAATAAAATATCTCTGCACTTATTTATCTAAAAGTCTAGTTCTGAATAATTTAAATAGATATTTCTATTTGACTAGCTTCCTTGGTATTTAATCACAAAATACAGCAGTTTTACTCTTCTGGGAACATAGTAAGGGAAAGTTGACTCTGAAAGCCACAGCTCTGTCCAGTAATTTCTGAGTCAGTGATGAAATATACTGTTCTTTTGCAAATGTATCCTCGTACCTTCTAAAACACATAAAATATCAAAGGTTTCTAGGTACTGGTAAAATCCAGCTAAACAATAATATTTTTTTTTCCTAAAGTCTTTAAGATAATATTTATTCTTTAACTTCAGAGGAAACTGAGGCAGTAACATTTATATTTTTTTTTCCAAATTAGGTATCAAGCTACAACATTTAAGCAGTATATGGTACAGTGAATGCTATCTGGTAGAAAGAAAACCCCTTTCCATTTTTTTTTTATTATTCAATTATTTTATTTTGCAGGGAGGGGAGGTAATTAGGCTTATTTATTTTTAGAGGAGGTCCTGGGGATTGAACCAGGACCTTATGCATGCTAAGCATGCACTCCACCACTTGAGCTATACTCTCCCCCGACTCCTTTCCTTTTGAGCTGATAACTCTTTCAGGTTTTCAAGGTGATCGTATATTACCATAATTTTATTTTCCAAACCAAAATATTCTGAAAATAAAAGAGAGTGCTTTTTATAATTATGCCAGGACAAAGTTTAAATCCAGGTCTTCTGGTGATTAGAGATGTAACCCCGCACTACGTTTTGTTGGAGTGAGGAACGTCCCGGTAATTTAATAATTATCCCATGAGAGTAAATGTCCAGGAACAAGATAAAAACGTTTTGCTTGAAATATTGATCTCAGTTGATTCCTTTTCTCCATGTTTGCTACTATAATTCAGCCTTCCAGGGCATCTGTAATCTGAGATGGAAAAGTGGGACCGAACAGAAGTGCAAATGGAGGACAATCGTCCTTTTTGATTTGGTCTAAGAAACACTGTAAACTCGCTCCGTGAGTCTGAAATGAAAACGACCTTCTCTTACTCAGTTCTGAAGTAAACAAAAGTTCAGAAAAATCCAACTTTATGATTAAAATGCATCCTCCTTTATAATAATGGGGGCCTTCACCTCTTTTGGGAAGATCCCCCCACAGAGCAGATTACATCTAACTTCTCGCAGAGCCAGAAACGATCGTTTGTCACAAGTCTTTTTCCTTTATTTTTTTTTTCCCTCATATTTTGTATTCCACTGTTTCACTTTAATCCCCCTTTGTTTTATTTGGCTGCTGAAGCCAGAGCGCCTTGCCTTTGGCAATAAAAGCTTATGAGCAAACATTCTCTGTGCCTGGGAAGGCAAAAGTCTGCTTTTCACCCCAGTCTGCACATCCAACTGTGCCCTTCTCCGAAGTCCTGAGTCTGTTCTTAAATTGGAAACTGAGGAACTTTGCCAAGACTACATGCTGCCAGGTGGGCTCCGTTGGGCCGGTCCCTATCGATTCACGTTGGTTCCCCTGTTTTCTGTCAGTTAGCAATCCTGTCACAAGCTTTGATTCCTCATTATCTCAGTTGCAAATTCCATGAGCACATCATCCCGCTGTCCGTGCACACAGGATTTGAAACTGACAATCTCGGATCAATGTCTCAGGGGCGCCGCCCGGAATTTCAATAATACAATTAAATTCCTTGAATGCAAGATTTATCCAGATTGTCGATTCTGCATTTTCTGCACGTTCAGTATGTGAAGCTACCCATACACAGAACCCAAGCACTGTGTTCCTGTCAGTGCATAACGAAGGAAAAAGACTTGATCGTGAACCTGAGGGAAAGATAATCAGATGTTGAACCCGCTGAGCCTGTTAGATGAAACTGTTAACAAGGCTTGCTCAGATCACCAGGGGAACGCCGTGCAGGGATGAAGATGGGGTTCAGTTCTGAAATATGTAAGCAGGGTTAGGCTGGATAAGGAGGTCTCAATGCATGTTGCTGAAGCTGTGTGGCAATCCTTTCGAAGGATTTTGTATTTTCCCTCAGGAGTCACTTCAGTGCACAGATTCACTTGAATCTGTTAAGCTCCATTCTGAGAAACATGCTGACAGAGAAAGTGTCATAAAAGAGTACTATGGGTTTTCATTCCAATTTTCACCAATCCAAGACAAAATAACAAAGTCAGAACAATTACTTCCTTTTTTATTTGCATTTTTTGTAATTTTAAAGGGGGGACTAGGGAGAAAGAGGAGTAGAAACAATAGTTACTCTGAACCAGTGCCATCCTTCCTCTATGCGATAAGAATGTGGAAGCCACGAGTAACAGAACGTGTTCCTTTCAGCGAACTTGACTTTTCAATTTATTTCTGTACTTAAGACAACGAGAACTTTATAAACCTGCATCCTCCCTTTACTACACAAAACTCAATATTCTTTGCTTTTATTTTACCAGCTATTCCCCCCTGGAGTTCCTTCTCTCCCTACCTGTGACCTCACTGAAGGATATTAATGAATACACTCAACTTCCTGCATCTGGTGCGAAGAGACCAAGCCTCTGGGACTGATAAAGCATTTCCAGTCCTGGAGTCATTATCAATTTTTATTCGAGATAGTGCACCGTTGAAATGAGAATGCATGTTAAAGTTCCCCTACCTCTGAATTTCCTACTCCAGGAAACCTTCGCCATTCAAATTTGACATCCAAGGTCACTTGAAATATACATTTAGCAATAAACTGTAAAATTATCTGTCCATCATGGAAACATGCTAAAATTTTATGTAGGCTAGGAGGCTGTGTGTGACCAACTCCCATTGAGAGCAGTGATCTATTTTAGTAACATTATACATGTTCGTCATAAATATTTAAAATATTTAACTTCTCAAGCTAGGTAAATGACGCAGAAATACACTTTAGTATGATGCTGCAGTCCTTTGAAATGGCCCTGATTTCTTTTTAATGCATATATAGAATCCTTATGGGGGAAAAACTATTTTCTAAGCAACATTCCTTTTACTTTTTATTTATCCATATTCAGGCATTGTGCGTGTGTGTGTGTGTGTTTGTGTGTGTGTGTGTGTGTATGTGTACTAAAAAATGCATGGAGCTTAAGATGAGAAAACTTGTCTCAAAGTTCAGTGATGTCGCTTACATCCTGTGTGTTATTGAGAAACACTCTTAATGCCTCAGTAACCATATCTACAGAATGGAACAATAATATCTGTCCTCCCCTGCTCAGGATGTACGAATTAAATAACTCTTGTGAAAGCACTTTGTAAACTTCAAAGCACTAGGCAAATATCAGTTTTAATATTAACTGCATTTTATTGTCACGTCACGTCAAGTCAGACTTGGCATCTCATTCAAACACTGGTTTTTTGGTTCTCTTTTCTTGACTGAGGAACTGTACTGTCTGTTCCCTTGTTGTACCTGATGAGTTTATTGAATCTGATTAAATGCATTTTCCTGACACCCAGACCTTCATATTCCGTGATTTCCCAGTACTGACGAATTCTGGCCAAACCAAATTTGAACCATCTCCTTGAATATTTCTCTCCTTTCAATCCAGATTGTAGTGCAGAGTTTTTAATCTCACATCACCAGCTGTCTAAGGACATTTCCAAAGGTGTGGCACAGGTTTCTAAGTTTAAGATATCAAAAACTAAGATTATTACCACCCCCACCCCCATCACACTCTCTGCTCTGTTCTACCTCCCACTATAGCAGTTTTTCTTCATTGTTTAAGCCAGAACAAATCCAGCCATAGTTCTTGATGTGTCCTCATCTTCACAATCTCATAACTGCTTTGTGGTATAGTTGTGTTCAATTCTACTTTCTAAATATCTTCTATAAACAGCCCATTTCTTCATTCCTTAAACAGTATTTGATGCCAAACCATCAAATTCCTCTGCTTGGAGCATTATAACCGCCTATTTGGATTCTGACTCTGTGCAAATAAACTTCTACTCCAACTAAGGTAACATTCTTAAGATGATGATTTCAGGGATCATCTCTATAGTTTGCAATCTTCCTAAGCAGAAATCTTATTTGTGTCTGTTGTCAAGTTTCAATTCCTTCAATGATTTTGCATTGCCCTTCACATAAAGTCCAACACAAATAGGGGTTTGAGTCTGGCTTCATACTTCTGCTCTGGTTTGTTTGTTCTTCATGGCTTAAATATTCAAATATTTAATTGAGATTTTAGAATCCTCGCCCTCCCCTGCTTTTTTAATGAGTCAGTGAATGAATAGATGAATGTCTGAATGCATGAGTGAATGTTGGTAATTAAAGCTATTTGAATTTAGATGAGTAGAAAGCTAAATAAACAATTCTTTCAGGCTTGGGGAACAGGGTTAGTGATATAAAACAGTGTAACTCTATATTATCTCCCTTACTTTTGTTCGTCTCTGTCAGGATTTCTCAGCCTTAGTACCACTGATATTTTGGGCCAGATGATACCTTGTTGTTGGGAGCTGTTCTGAGCATCATAGGATGTTTAGCAGCTTCTTTGGCCTCTATCCCCCAGCACACCCCTAATCCCCCCAGTAATGTTAATTTAAAATGACTCCAAACATTGCCACTCTATGAGGAGCACGCTCACTCCCAGTTGAGAACCACAGACTTACCTGGCTCCCAAAAATTTTAAAGGAGAGGGGTTAGTGGGAGAAGCAATGACATTGCTATACTTGAGTACCCGATCATCAGTGATTATCCACCGGGAGGCCTAGCCATCCATCTAAACATTTAGGTCATTAAAATGACTCCCCAAAAGCAGAGTGGGTAAGGCCCTATGCAAGCTTAGTCATTTTCAATCCTTCAGCTTAGTATGAAGTTTGGATTTCAGAAACTGTCTAGAATTAAAGACTTGAAATATGTCTAATGTGGATTCAGAACCTATTTTTATCTGAAGCAAAGGGTCTGAGAATACCACCTTCATATATGAAAAAGAAGGTGGGGACTTCATAGCTTACAAGCTACACAAAAAGACAGACAAATTACCTGGTTTAATTAAAATGGATAAACACCTCCAGGGCATTTCTCCCCTCCACAATGTGTAGAAACCATCATGGAGGTTCCCAAAGACGCATTAAAAACGAACAAAAAGCACTCTATTGAAGCAACTCATTTTTTTAAAAAAATTGAGCCAATTCGAAGTTCAATAGTTGTGTAGCCTTATATTATAAAATACTTATGAACCTGAGAGAGAGACCCACGATGCCAGAAATTGTATCAGTGTCACTCCTTTAACTGACCTCTTTAGAGGTTACACTCTAGGATCTTTTTCTTATCATGGAAGAAGTTTACTTTTAATATCTATGCTCTGTGACTGCTCATCATATGAAGAAGAATTATATTGCAAATAATCATGATTGGGACTGCTTTTGTCTGTGGCAGAAGCTGAAGCCATCCAATTAATATATGGTGTTCAGGGAAAATAGCTCATTTTAAACCAGAGTCTTAGGCAAAGGAAAGGACAGCCTTTTATTAACTTTGCCCCTTGTCTCTAGACATATTTATTGCATCCTTCTGGAACAGAAATAATAGAAGCTCAGGCATAAGGCCATGTGTGCAAAAAAAAAAAAAAAAAAAACCAAAAAAAACAAAACTCTCAGCTGCCATGAATGCAAATGACTGTCATTTGATGGGAAACACTATGGTTTGAAAATTTGAAAATAACTCACAGGATTTAGAAATCTCTCCTATAAAATATAGACATTTGATGATTAAAAAGAAGGTTACTTGGAAATGATGCTAATATCTTGTTTTTTGCCCTTGCACATAGCTGCATATTTGGGTTTGGTTTATGTCTCTACTGTTAACCAGTGTGGCCAGTAATTTTTTTCTTTAATTTGCCTATGAAATGGAACAAATATTAATTGTCGCCATGAATTTGGATAAAATTTAAATATATTTACCTGCCACACGTTCACAGTTTTCTATACTCCAATTTCACCTTTGATTTTTGGTGGTGTTTATTAATAAAATGTAGGTCTTTATCCACTCTTATTTCTTAACTTACTGCATCAATTACTCTCAACGATTTTGTGTTTTTCCTATGTGTGTCAAAATTTTTTGAGTATGTCTCAATATGGGACTTTGGGAGAAGGTTATAAAGTGCCATTTTGGTCCACGTCAAAAACATTAACTTAGAGATATAGTGTTGTTAACACATCTCAGGCAAAATACTGCCCAGAGAGTCGGAGATTTGGGTGCAGAAGCCTGAGCCAAAATTTGTGGAGCTGAAGGCAGCCATCCAAGAGTCAGAATGTTGGGAATGATTGTAAGTCAATGCCAGGCAGAGTGACAGATTATGCTTAAATCTGAAAACGTTCTGTAGCTTAAGTCATCCTAGTAATCACCCTACATGGTCAGTCAAACAGAAGTCCTAGACCTTACCCGTTTGGTCTGAAATAAGGCCTGTGTTCAGAAAGAACTAATCACCACATTGGGTGGGACAGGCTATTCCTGAGGATGGGGCCTTTTTTACCCAAACAATGTGACTTGAAAGTAACCAATCCTGCATGATAAAAAACAAAACAAAACAAAACAAACAAACAAAAAAAAAACCACTAAAGGGATGGACTTGAGAACACAGGAAATATTTTCAATTTTTTCTATTTACAAATTTGAAAAGGGACTATAAGAAACATTTTAATCCACTGCCTTCTTAAATATACCTTTCTTAACAAAGGATTCGAGGTAGTCTCAGGAAAGAGATACCTATAGCAATAAATATATACAAACCTTTTGTTTTAGATATTGCCTAGTTTGAGAGTTTGCAGAAAAACTAAAAAAATATTACGAGGAATTAACTGTGGGAGGTGAGGGAAGGACCTTTGCATTTTGACTTTTTAGCCTTCCTTATGCTTTAAATTTTTATAATTATTTTAATAATTTCATGAGAAAATGGAAGGGAATAAAATATACGACAAAACAAATAGAAAAACATCTGGAAGATTCTCCTGGTTCATTGGCTTTTCTTGGAACAATGAAGGAAACTTGAAAAACAGCAATGGTAACCCATTTCTTTTTACTCTTAAAACAGAGCATAGGTAACATTTCCAGTAGCTTGGATAAGAACAAATTTCCAGATATGGAAAAAAAAGTTCACTCATTCTATCTTATTTTTTTGTTCTATTAGTATGATTTTTTTATTGCGTTAGAAGGCATCTGGAACTTTTTTATGATAAGGTTGTATATCATGAGATTTTTTTTCCCTAATGCTATCATAGTCTGGTATTTTATTTCAAGGTGTGGGGATGAGTCATGGGTTCAGGATAGCAGTTACAAGCAGATTCAAGCATGTTGAGAATCAAATCTCAGCTCCATCACTTAATGTGCTTGTTAAGTTATAAAGGGTAAGTTACTCTTTTTATGCTTCTAAATAAATAGACTTAATTGCTAGTTAATCACAGGATTGAGGAGACTAATCACATTAACCATAGCTATGAGTAGTTTATGTTGTGCCTGACACGTAGTAAACATTCAATAAGTTTGGCTGCTGACTGCTTCAAGCTGAAAGGAAATTTGAAAAAGAACATGAAATAAAGCATTGGGAGTTTCCAGAAGAACTAGAAAATGTTAGCAGGCTATTTCATTCATAGCTACACATTCTTCTCATAATTCCACACTGCCTGTCAGGACCATAAATCATGATTTTGTTGTTAAAATAAATCACTCTTTTTTGGGGAATGTTGTCTCTTTGCCCTGCTCCCTTCAGCTCTTACTTTTTGCCATAATATTATCAAATAATACCATTTATTTTCAAACAATAAATATGGGAATGGCTGCTGATTTCTTTAAGAAATTACCCAAAGTATTTCCTAAGATCAAGAAGCATTAATTCATATTCTATGTTTACCAAGTAAATGTTTGTCAAATAAATACTTAGAATACAGCTGGATTTGTTGCTACTCTAGTTTGAACATGTATTTCAGAATAGCATGCATCCTATAACAAAGTAAATAATTAAATAACTTGAAAGATTTATGGAACTTTTTTGTGTGTATGTAATTTGGAGAAATTGAAGGCAGTTTTATTTTTTTCTTTCTGTTTGTATGCAAAGACATTTTAATCATAAAGTGTTAGAAATGAGAACATTATACATTTATATATGACTTTTCTCAATTATAATGGTCGTTATATTATAAAAATAATACATGGGGGAAATTTTAAAAGATAAATGTTAAACATTTTTCAGATTATTTACAAGTTAATCTCAGTTGATATTTTTCAATACCTAGGTCATATAATTTGTCTCTCACAAATACATTTTATATTAACAGTATTTGAATATTTCTTCAAGAGTATCTTGCAATTAGACATTTGTAAATATGTCATATGATAATGAATATTAAGATTTTCAAAATTACAGCAAAGGGATAAATTTAAATTTGTCTTAAAGGGACTCATATTTTCATAAATAGAAATAACAGAATTGCATAGGCGGAACAAAATGTAAAATTCAACCTGTTTAAAAAATCTATGAGTGAACTAAATGCTCTATTACTTTTTCTAGTTTCATATTTTACATTGATCAAATTAATGGTTAAGACATGTAATTGAAAAAAAAAAATCACACAATGTCCCAGGGCACGTAAATAACATAAATGACTATAAGTAGCAACAAATGTTGGAGAAAAGTTATTCTGCTGCTGCATACAGATAATGATGTAAGTCAATTACTATGTAAACAGTGTTATTAGGAGTACACTCATTTGGGGACAAAGAGGGTAAAAATGATGTTGAAAATCAAATATACTTCAGCAGTGCTCTGGCAGTTAGAAGACGAGGCTTTCTAACAGACAATTTGACTTTATTGCACAATCTGAAAAGCAAAATTGTAAAAGCAAAACAAAATGCACAAGAACAAAACATTTGAGCTGGGGAGGGTATAAGTCAATGGCAGAGCACATGCTTAGCATACACAAAGTCCTGGGTTCCATCCCAGTGCCTTCTCCAAAAATAAATAAATAAATAAACCAAATTACCTTCCCCCTGCAAAAAAATTAAAAAAAAAAAAAAGCAAAATACTTAAAGCCTTCAAAGGAATACTGGAAACATTTTTTGTTTGTGAGGAACATACCGAGATCTTTTGAATCCACATGATCAAATTCTGGTAGCAGAGAAATTCTCAATGACCTAAAAAGCAGAACTCGGAAATGGAAGAACTCAGAATAAACTCTTTGGCAGAAAATTACCATCTAGTTTGTTAACATATGTGAGCCAGTAATGGTTTTCTTTCTGTCATTCTAATATAGAAAAATCTTCAATCTCTCTACTCTATGTATATGTGAAAGATAGATCCTAATCTTCTCCACCAATACTGCTAAAATCTATGAAGTTCCACTTCCGGCCGAGCTGGAGTATAGTTTCCAGATTTATCCTCCCATCTAAAGTAGTTAAAAAATGGACAAAGTATATGAAACAGTGGTTTTCAAGATACTGGACTTCAGGCAATGACTGGGAGATGAGGGAAAACTGAACTATCCCAGTTCACTAATTTGAGAGCATTTTTAGATGTGGGATACAAACAGGTAATCCAGGTGGAGCTAGGGAGACATCTGAAGCTAAGAAGAGAGAGTTCAGGAGAGTCTGAAAAGAATGAGGAAGCTAGAATTTACAGAACACAGTACCGGAGATAAGACAGCTACATGTACACTCCAGAAATCTGCAGAGAGCTGCACTTTAACATATGCCTGTGAGGAATTTACACAAGCCTGGGGAAAAACACACCAGAAAGAATAAGAGAAAACAGTACTCTATGCTCACACAGGTCTAGGAAAAGTCCCTGTTCCACCAGCCAGACTGGAAACCTCATTATTTACAGGAAATTGGATAGATTACTCAGACTGAGCACAGCTCTGGTCTTGTCTAAGCAATATTAAAGAAATGTCCGAAAGAATCGACTGTTTTCAAGTAATCTAATTATGTCCCTGAACAAAGGTCAAGAATATTTACAGAAATACAAACATATACCCAACATTTAAAAAAAAAAAAAAGGAAAATTCACAATGTCTGGCAACCAAAAATTCCCAGCAGGCAAAGGAGGTAGAAAATTTCACTCACAATAAGGGTGTAGACTGATTGTTTAAAACTGACACAGAACTAACACAGATGTTAGAGTTTGCAAACAAGGACATTTAAACGGTCATTACAACTGAATCCCGTATGTTCAAAAGTTTGGCGGAGACATGGAAGATTAAAAAACATAAAGACCCTAATCAAACTCCTAGAGGTGGAAATATACTGGATGAAATTTCAGGCAAAGTCGACACTGCAGAGAACAAAATGATAGTGAAATTGAGGACATAGCAAAAGAAATTATCCAAAGTAAAATTAACAGATAAAACAATGAAAATAACAAACAAAAGCCCCCAGAGTATCCGTGAGTTGTGGCTCAGCACAAAGCAGTCAAATATCCATGAAATTGGAGAATGGGAGAAAGGGGTGGTATGTGTGTATGTGTGTGTATATATATACACACACACACACCTATATGATGTATTTATGTATAATCTACATACTGTATATAAATGTGTATATTGCATTATATATGTATATGTGTACAAAGTGTAAAATAATATAAAACTACATAAAATATTAAATACATATTTTAATATATCATATATTTGAAGACATCATGCTATATACAGAGGAACACATGTAAGAGTGATAGATTTCTTGTTGAAACAATGCAAGGGAGAAGAAAGTGGAGCAATATTTTAAACTACTGTAAAAAATGTTAACCAAAATTTTTGTACCTGGAAAAAATATATTTCAAAAGTTAAAAAAAAAGGCATTTTCAGACATAGGAAAACAAATAATGCATATGTATCAGAAATGTTAAAGGAAGCCATTTAAACAGAAAGAAAATGACACCAGATTGCAATCTAGATATATACAAAGAGTTATGACAATAGTTATCTAATTTAGGTATATATAACATTATTTCTTATCTTTAGATATATTTAAAATGCAAGTATAAAAAATAATAACAATATATTATGGAGTTTATAACATATGCAAGTATAAAACACACACAGTAAGAGCCCAAAGATCTGCACTGGAGAATTGAGTGTACTATTGTAAAAGTCTTGTATTGTATGTGGAAGGTATAATATAATTTGAAGAAAGGTTGTGCTAAGTTAAAAATGTAAACTATAAATACTAAAGATACAACTAAAATGACAAATCAGAGAGTTATAAATAATAAACTGGCAAAAGAGATAAAATAGAATTTAAAACATACTTAATTTAAATGAAGGTAGAGAGAAAGAAAAAGGTAACAGATAAAAGTCAGAATTATCAGCTGGGTAAAAAGCTGCCTACAAAAACATAATCTCTATATAGACACCAATACGGTGAAAGTAACAGGAGAAAAAGATATACCATTTGAGTTCTAATCAAAAGAAAGCTGGAGGAACTTCATTAATATCAAATAAAATAGATTTGATAGGAAAAAGTATTTCCAGGGATAAAGATATGGAAAAAAAGGCAGGCAAACAGTAGAGAAATACCAATGAAACTACAATTTGGTTCTTCCAGAAGGTCAAGAAAGAAGATAAATGCTAGGAAAAGACTAGGGAAAAAGAAGGGAGAAAAAAAAAAGAGATGACAGAAATTGCCAATGTAAAGAATGGGAAAGACGACAATATTACGGATTCCACAAATATTAAAAGGAAAATAAAGGGAAAATAAAAAGTCTTGAACAATTTTATGCCAAAATTTGTCAGCTTAGATGAAATGGACACAACTAACAAAATTATTCCACATACTTGCCAGCACTTGCTACAGCCAAGCATTTTAATTTTACGTATTGTAGTAGGTTTGTGTGCAATGATGTGGAACAATTGGAGCTCTCCTATACTGCTGGTGAGCAGGTAAAATGATGCAATTACTTTGGAAGGGAGTTTGGCTCTTCTTAAAATGTTAAACATAACCTTCTTTGTGACCCAGCTATTCTGCTCCTAGGTATTTACTCAACAGAAAGGAAACCCTTCGATCATACAAAGATTTGGAAACACATTAATAGCAGCTACATTTGCAGTAGACAAAACAGGAAACAATCCAAATGGCCACAGCAGGTAGACCAGTAAACAATTTCTGGTGTACTCAAACACTGCAGAGTTACGTAGCAAAACAGAACAAAACAAAACAAAACAAAACAAAACAAAACAAAACAAAACAAAAACAACCTGTCTATACAAAGCAACAACAAAAATGAATCTCAAAACAGTTCTGCGAAATGATGCTTGACAAAAAAGGAGTTTATGCTGGGTGATTCCATTTAGATAAATTTCTAGATGGTTCAAATTTATATGACAGATCAGTGTTTGTCTGGGTAGTGGCATGAGAAAGTGAATACAATAGAGACACTGAGAAACTTTTGTAGGTGGTAGATACATTCATATCTTAATTGCAGGGATGCTTTCACAGGATTTACATATGTTAAATCTTATCAAATTGTAAACTTTAAATATGTGCACTTTATTGTCATCTGTATAATTTTTTAACAAAAGCTTAAGGACAGCTTTAATTTATGGAGCTATCAAATGTTTGCAGTTTTACAATAACCAAATTTATAAAATAACATACAGAAATACCGTTTTCCTTTTTTAAATTTTTATTTTTAAAAAAAATTGGGGGGGGCTTCAGGGGGAGGTAATTAAGTTTATTTGTTTATTTATTTTTTAGAGGAAGTAATGGGGATTGAACCTAGGACCTCATGCATGCTAAGCATGCACTCTACTGCTTGGGCTATACCCTCCCCCTATTTTCTTTTTTAAAATTTAAGTATAGTTGACTTATAATAGACTATTAGTTTCAGTTGTACAACATAGGGACTCAATATTTTTATAGATTACACATCATATAAGTTATTATAAAATATTGACTATATTTATTTTTATAACTGGTAGTTTGTACCTCTTAATCCCCTGCATCTATTTTGCCCTTCTCCCCAACCCTCTCGCCTGTGGTAACTACTAGTTTGTTCTATGTATCTGTGTGTCTATTTCTGTTTTATTTTAGTTGATTGTCTTTTTTTAAGTTCTGCACATAAGTGAAAACATGCTGCATTTTCTCTCTCTCAGACTTACTTCACTAAGCATAATACCCTCCAGATTGATCCACGTTGTTGCATATGGCAACATTTCCTATTACTCAGCCATCATAAAGAAATATTAGGTTCTTACTTGAATTTGGCACTGGTCATTCTCTCTAAAATCTATAGTGTTTCACAAACATAAATGTTCTTTATTAAAGTGAAATAAGTTAGCAACTATATGTTTAATAATGAATAATTTTAATTCATTAATAAAATATAGCTGTTTAGATGCTGATTTCAATTTTTTTTTCTTGTCATGGTTTTTAAATGGCTTTTGTTTAGTCTTTATTTCTCCTCCGACTGTTACCACCATTTAATTGACATATTTGCAACTAATTCATGACTGTGGGTAGCAGTTTGCCTGCATAAAAATATTCCATTACCACCATATTTTAATTAGATGCTTCATAAAGCACTTTGGAATATAGTATAATTTTTTTTTAAATCACAAGTTACCGAACTATAGTTTATGAAGAGATATATATCCAATTAATTTGCGTGGTTTCTTCTATCCTTGGTGCATTGTTTTGCATGTTTAATGATACACTTCTTAATTTTTCTTCTCTGCCTACCACAAACCATTGTCTGACAGTTTGTATACATTGTACTTTAAGTTTTTATGGTTAAAATGATCTTGGATAAAATTTTAGAACACATTTTCATTGGTTTTATGTAACTATATCCATAATATGTGTGTATGTATGTTTTTATTATCTTTTGATAGTAGCCATGGATTCATAAAGGTAACTAATTTCAATTTTTCTTCATGATGTATTTAACATGACATTAACATGAACTTTAGAGCAAAGGAAAGTTCAGTGATAATATATTATCCCCAGTGAGTTTTCTAGTTAGCATTCTAAATTTCTCTGTGATGATTCTTAAAATAGTTTAAAAGTCTGGACTTACAAGAACAAACCTGACTCCATATTGGATCTATTCCTTTAGCTCTAACCCTGTGCTCTGTTATTCGTGCTTAGTCATGCTGGTTCTGTGCCTTCTGTAAAAGAATGTTGCCTGTAGCCTGAAATATACAGGATAGCCCACTCTCAAGGCTCTGACCATTAAAGTTATGACACTTTTCATTCATACAGCAATTAAAAAGCTGCAGAACAGAGAATAATGTTTATCATGTTGGAAGTTTACTGTGACCTGACCTACACAGATAGCTGCAAGGACAAAGGATTCTGACACCAAGAAAGTTGCAACAACCAACCACAATCCTTCTCCTTTTAGTACAGAAGAAGCCTCAATTCTAACTCAGTTAAGATGGTTCTTTGGGAAACTAGTCCACCATCTTCTCTGTCTGCTGGCTTTCTAAATAAAGTCACTATTCCTTGTCCCAACGCCTCATCTCTCAATTTATTGGCCTGTTGATTGGCCAGCAGTACAAGCTTGGACTTGATAACAGAATCTTGGCTGCCATGACATCAGTCTTTGCATTTATGCACCCAACTGCATGGCAAGTCTATTGTGCTTTTACTATCTTCTGATAGAGATCAGAAGAGAAAACTGTACTAGCTGAACTCCTAACCATGTTTTGGTATCTTTTTTGACTTGACTAATATTGTAAGCAAATTCAGTGGTATTGGTATTTAAAATTTATTTTTTTTGTGAGATGTTGAGTCTTCTCTCAAAAAGGAAACACGTAAAGTTTTATAATGCTTCCCAAACTTAAATATACTTTAGGTTGGATAGAAAATAGTGCTGGTATATTTTTGTTGAATATTCTGTAATCCTTTTGACCTTTCTTGAGAGAGAGCAATGATGGTCAGAGATACATTTATAATCTGAGTAAAATTGTATGGGAGAGACAACTTGAGCACCTATTGTACAACCAGCAAAATCCTCAATGACCAAAGGTAAGGATTATATGTTTAAAATGAAAGCTTATTGTCTTCACAAAATAATACCTCGTTAAGAGTTAAGGTATGTTTGAGCTGCAGTTACCAGCTAATGTTCTTAGTGGTTTTATGATCAAAGTTACCAAAGCAAGAAGCCACACGTACATACCTGTTCACACAAAGGCACAGATACACAAAGATGCCGAGAGTCACAGAGCTCACATTTCATAATCCTGTGCCACCAGATGTAGCAGCTTTCATTTCCCTATTTTGAAGAGGAATGTAAGAAAACATCTGAGATTAGAGGCCATTTCTTAGAGAGATAACATATAACCTATAGATCCAGAAAGCATGAGGCTAGACAGTGAGAGGCAAACACCTCTTCTTGTCTCATGCTGTCAGATCTTGTTTACATGATCAGAGAGTATTGACTCATTCCTGCAATTATTAATGTAGTTGATCTAGCAAAGGTAGAATTTCTGGTCAAAAGAAGACTGGGACTAGAACTCATTTTGTACTTCAGAAGTCTTGGCACTTTGCAATTGTTACATTTTCTAGACTATTTGCTAGTTTGCAGGTAGTTCAGGGAACATTAGGAATCCAAAAGCAGACAATACGTACTTTAGCTGAAGATTTGAGAAAATCATCTAGATATTTTTGTAGCTATACTGAAGTTTTTGTTCATTTCTAGGACTGGGTTATTTACACATAAATAACACCTCATGGATAAATGCTAACTCTCATCTGTTTTTTTCTGTTCTATCTTAACATGATATCCCTGAAAATAGATGTCAGTCCTTTCTATTTTGCTATTTCTACATGCCGGTAAAATTGATATGCTGGCCTCCACCACTCAGAAGAATCTGAACTCTACCTTGAGATCAGAAAGTCCATATTCTTGGGTGATATTTATCTTAAGTCCTTGTAGCATTGCCATTGGAAATGTGTTTGGTAATGTCATATTTTAAGCTTTTTTGGGGGGCACAACAGAAAACACATTGTTGCTAAATTTGTTGCAGAAATATTAAAGCCATTGTTTATGATATCATACAGCACCTTGATAATAAAATTTCACCTGAGAGATTTCCTGTTGAGTCAGTTGATAAGATGATTTTTGCTGCTTCTTACAATGTCAAATGCTTTTAATTTTGTTAAAAATCAGATTGTTTTCCTATATATATATTCTAAATTAACTTTACCTTTTATAATTAATTTATAATTTATACATAGGAAAATGCTTAAATCATAAATGTACAAAATGGATTTTGAGATATGTTTACACCTGTATCAAAACTCCTGTATCCTCCTATCTTTTTATACCCTTCCCCAAAATGACTATTCTAACAGCTATCACAATAATTTTAATTCTACCTATTCTTGAACTTGATGTAAACAGAACCATACAGTATGTATTCTTTTGTGTTTGGCTTCTTTTACTCAACATAATGGTTTGAAGTTTATCCAAGTTGTTGCACTATCTCTAGCTTCTTCCCTTTTTTATATCAAGATATAATTTATATGTATACCATTCAGTTTGCCTATTTCTAATTCTGCAATTCAATAAATTTAGTAAATTTACAGAGTTGTGCACATCACCATAATCTACTTTTAGAGCATTCTCATACCCTGATAAAAATCTTTCATGCCTGTTTATAGCTAATCATCATTCTCACTCCCAGTCCTAAGCAACCAATACTATACTTTCTGTTTCTGAATATATGCCTATTCTAGACATTTCCTATAAATGTAACTGTGCGGTACGTGTTTTTTATGCCTGGCTTTACTCCCTTTTCATATTGCTTTATACGTTTTTTCCATGTGTGGCATATATCACTATTTTTTTTTTTTTATTATTCAATAATATTTCATTGTATGGAGTACCACTTACTTTCAAAATCCATTTACCAGTTGATTGACATTTGGGTTATTTCTGCTTTTTGGCTATTGTAAATAATGCTACTATGAAAATTCATTTGATAATTTTGAGATGGACATGTTTTCATTTCCCTAGTTAGATATATAAATGTGGAACTGCTAGGTCGTATGATATATTTATGTTTAAAATTTTAAGAAACTGCCAAACTGTTTTCCAAAGTGGCTATGCAATTTTATATTCTCACCAATTATATCTCAAGAGTATTGTTTTTTCACATGATTTTATCTTTATTTTGAAGGCATTTTAATGGATTTAATATTCAATATTGAAGTTTTTTTCCTTTCAACACTGAAAAGATGTTTCATTATTTTCTACTCTCCATTTTTTCTGATGGCAAATCAGCTGTTTTCCAGCATATAATTTGTATTATTTTTCTTTAGGTGCTTATAAGATTTTGTATTTATTTTTAGTTAGTAACAGTTTCATGCTAATGTATTTATCTAGGTATAATCTTTTAAAAAAATTTAACCTGTTTGAGATTTGCTGAACTTCTTGAATATGCAGGTTGATTTCATTTGTTAAATTTGTAATTTTCTAATTCCTTATCTCTTCAAATATTTCTTCTGAGTAGTTCTCTCTTCCCTCTCCTTCTTAGACTACAGTTTTACACGTGCTGGATCATTTGATTGTGTCACTCTGACAATGTCACCTATATAAACTGTGCATTAGTTTTTTTTCTCTTTGTTCTTCAGTTTTAATAACCTCTATTCATCTGTTTTGAGTAAACTGATTATTTTGCTTCATCCTGTATACTGTTGCTTTTTTTTTTAAACTTTTATTGAGTAATAGTCATTTTACAATGTTGTGTCAAATTCTAGTGTAGAGCACAATTTTTCAGTTATATATGAACATATATATATTCAGTCACATTTTTTTTTCTCTATGAGCTACCACAAGATCTTGTTTATATTTCCCTGTGCTATACAGTATAATCTTGTTTATCTATTCTGCATTTTAAAATCCCAGTCTGTCCCTTCCCACCCCCAACCCCCTGGCAACAACAAGTTTGTATTCTATGTCTATGAGTCTGTTTCTGTTTTGTATTTCTGTTTTGTTTTGGTTTGTTTTTAGATTCCTCATATGAGCGATCTCATATGGTATTTTTCTTTCTCTTTCTGGCTTACTTCACTTAGAATGACATTCTCCAGGAACATCCATGTTGCAAATGGTGTTATGTTGTCAGTTTTTATGGCAGAATAGTATTCCATTGTATAAATACATCACTTCTTCTTTACTCAGTCATCTGTTGATGGACATTTAAGCTGTTTCCATGTCTTGGCTATTGTAAATAGTGCTGCTATGAACATTGGGGTGCAGGTGTCATTTTGAAGTAGGGTTCCTTCTGGATTTATGCCCAGGAGAGGGATTCCTGGGTCATATGGTAAGTCTATTCCTAGTCTTTTGAGGAATCTCCATACTGTTTTCCACAATGGCTTTCCTTGTTCCCTCTCCCACTCTTAATGATTTAGATGTCTTCTTTTACAATTTTGTGTTTATTCTTTTTGTAATTCATGGCAGTTATCTCCTTTCCAGTTATGAGTTTCTCATTTTTGTTGCATCCTGCTTCTTTTCTATTTAGAGTAGACCTGTCAATATTTCTTTTAGCATGGGTTTAGTGTTGCTAAACTCTTTTAGTTTTTGCTTGTCTATGAAGTTCTTTATATAGCCTTCTATTCTAAAGGATAGCCTTGCTGAATAGAGTATCCTAGGCTGCATCTTTTTGTCATTCAGGACTTTGAATATATCTTGCCACTCCCTTCTGGCCTGTAGTGTTTGTGTAGAGAAATCAGCTGAGAGCCTTATGGGGGTTCCCTTGTAACTCTTTTTTTTTTTTTTTCTCTTGCTGCCTTTAGGATCATTTCTTTATCCTTGACTCTGGCCATCTTTATTATAATATGTCTTGGTGTGGGTCTATTTGGGTTCTTCCTGTTTGGGACCCCCTGAGCCTCCTCTACTTGGATATCTGATTCCTTTAGGTTTGGGAAATTTTCAGTCATGATTTCTTCAAAGACCTTTTCAATTCCCTTTGTTCTTTCTTCCCCTTCTGGAACCTCTATTATGCTTAGATTGACATGCTTTATATTATCGCATAGGTCCCTTATATTGTTTTCATTGTTTTTTACTTGTTTTTCTCTCAGCTGTTCTGATTGGGTGCTTTCTGTTGTCCTGTCTTCTAGGACACTTATTTGTTCCTCTGCATTATCTAGCCTGCTTTGTACAGCCTTTAGGTCAGCTCTCATCTCAGCAAATGAGTTTACTAATTCTACTTGGTTCTTCTTTATAGCTTCTATTTCATTTTTGACATATTTTATATCTCTAAACACTTTCTTTTAGTTCCTTCAGTACTTTGATCACTCCTACTTTGAAATCTTGATCTAGGAGGCCATCAATGTCTATTTCCTTGATCGTGCTTTCGGGGGATTTCTCTTTTTCTTTTAATTGGGAGTGGTTCCTCTGCTTCTTCATGTTGCTCATATCTCTCTGGCACTGTGGCTTAAGGAGTATCAGTTATCTAGTTCTCTGGGAGATGCTGTGCCCTTAATGATTTTATTGAGAAGTCTTTGTGTCTTCACCCTGTTTTGCAAACTCAGCTTGCTGTTTCCAGAGGCCTTCTGTTGGCGCCCTCTTCTATGCTGCTTCCAGTGGCTGTCGGCTAACAGATATTGCCCCCTACCAGCACTGTGGTCAGGTGCTGCATTCCTGCCAGGAAAGTGGGTTGCTGCCTGCCCTTTCCCGGTACCAGTTGCTCCAGTGCTCTGTAAAGCTGCCCACTCCACCTTGGGTCAGTGTTCCAAAGGCCAGGCTCGGGGAAGACCGGAGAATGGCCCCACCTCTGCTCCGTGCCAAATCTCAGCTCCTTGTTTATCTTGGCAGTGCGAGTTCTCTGAGGTACCAGGGCAGAAAGATCTTATCTGCCTCCAGCTGTAAACAAGTCTCAGTCCTGTCTAGGAGGTTGCAGAGCCTCTGGGTGCAGATTCAGGTCTTGGCCCCACCCCTGCTCGGGCGCTGTGCACAGGAGAATATGGCGGCTGTGGCCGAGCCCCACCTCTCTTCTCCTGAGAAGTGCCAGTAATGGCACAGGTCTAAGGAGACAAAGGCTATGGCACCCCTCCCCCCAGGGCACACCAGCCGTGTTGCTTTGCTTTTTTCACAATTTACTTGGGACCGACGTTGTTCTGCTTCATATCCCCTCCCAGCCATGGCATGCAGCACCCTGCAGTCCCCGGGGGCTGCCTCAGTGCAGCTGCCCCAGTCCTCTGCCCAGCTCGGGCGGCCTGCCCCGGCCCCAGGTGCTGGCTCGTGTCTTGGGCTGGGTGTCACAGGGACCCTTTGTGCCCGTTTAACTCAGTTCTGTCAGTCAAGGGGTGCTCGGGGCAGATCTGAGCCTCGGAGGTTCCCCCTCCATCCCACTGGGGAGACCCAGTGAACAAGCCCCAGTCCTCCTTTGCCGCTCCCTCCCTGAGAGATTGATCCTGCACTGTTTTGCTTTTTCTTCTTTCTTTTTTCCTTTTCTCCCACCAGATTTTTGGCGTCTTTGTCTTTCAAAGAGGGCGATGTTCCGTCAGAGTTCGGCAGATGCTCTGGTTGGGTGAGTGGGTCCGTAGATGTGAGTTTTGGTGTATTTGTGGGAGAGGGTGAGCTACAAGCGTCCTTCTACTCCGCCATCTTGCTTCTTTCCATCCTGTATACTGTTAAGTCATCCAATATCTTCAAAATTTCAGATATCCTATTTATCAAAATTAGAATTTCAATTTGTATTCTTTTAGTTTATATTTCTCTTCTGAAATACTCCATATTTTACCCTACTTCTCTATCTCTTCTACTTTATTTCACACGTTTATAATAGTTACTGCATTAAATTTGAGGTTTACTGAAACTATGAAACCCAAGGAAAAACATCACCATTTTCTAGCCAATATCATTGCAAATAAAATCATTGTAATCTAGGAATAAAGAAATTCGGTGAATTCATTGACATATTTTGGGCTATAAGCAACGGAAAATCTAACTTGGGCTCTATAAGCAACAAATAGAATGGGTTGACTCTTTTACCAAAAAAGTCTAAAAGTATGCAAGTACCAAGGGAGATGTACAGATGCCAAGTCCTCTTTTATTCACATCTTTGCTCATCTTCTGTGGTGGTGGTGCAGTTTTTGGCAGACTGTCCCCTCATGTTTGACAGATGGCTGCCAGAACATTTGGAGCTTTCTCATTTGCATCTAGAAATTTAATTAGTTTTCTATTGCTGTGTAACTAACTACCACAGCTTTAATGGATTAAATAATGCAAATGTACTATCTCACAATTTCTACAGGTCAGACATCCAGCATGGTGTGGCTGGGTTCTCTGTCCTGAGCTTCATAAGGCTGAAATTGAGAGGTTAGCTAACTGAACTCTCATCTTGGAAACTTAAGGGAAAAATTGTCATCCAAGCTTCTTGTTGTTGGAAGAATTCAGTTCAACGTAGCTGTAGGACTTGATGTTGCCATTACCTCGCTGGATGTCAGCTAGTCTCATTCTCTTAGAGTCTACCCACATTCCTTACCATGTCACCCCTCCACCTTCAGGCCAGCAACAATGAGACAAGTCCTTCTCATCTTGTCTGATTTCCTTTCCTGCTACCAGCCTGAGAAAACTTTTTGCTTTTAAAAGGCTTATTGATTAAGTTAAGTCCACCTAGGTAATCTTCCTACCTTAAAATCCATCTGATTAGTAACTTTAATTACATCACTACATATTGCAGTGTAATGTAATATAATCATGGCATTAACACTACAGGATAAAGACTGTGGGGGCCATGTTATAATCCTGTCTAGTACATAGAGTTTACTTCTCTTGTAGCTCATTGTGTTCCATACTGAACCAGTCACTGTTGCCAGAGAAATGGGATATACTGATAGGCTTTGGCAAGTTACAGTCCATCTCATTTGTATATTTGGGAAAGCAACAGTCCTGTTAAGTTGGGGAAGGAGGAAATAGACGCTGAGGAGGCAATCAATAAATTTTCACTGCACTTAAGTTCTGGTCCTGGTACTGCCACTTAAAGTCATGTAAATTTTACAGAAGTTTCTCAAATTGTTTCCACATCTGTGAGACAGTAATAATAATCCAGATGTAGCAAACAGCACTGGTGCTCTGCTAAACCCCCATCACATCTCTTTCACCATCCTTAAGTAGACATTCCCCAAGGTACATGTCCTTTGCTTCTAAAAGCTATAGCTATTACTTTCATCATAAAACTGAACTGGAGTTACTGATTTTCCCCAAAGGAACTGCACATCCCCAATGTTCTCAGTGTTAGGAGATAATCTTTCATCACTTTCTATATCCTTACTGATAATGGGCTAGAATTCAGATGCTTTAAAATAAAAATCATTTCATTTTACAAGTACTCTTTTCAAACATAATTCCTAAATAGACAAAATTCCCAAAAAGTTTGCAATTCATTCATCTTGGAGGTTATACCAGGAAGATAGACTTTTTTTTTCATTAGAAATCCCATGTAGATTTTATTGAAACATAGACAGACACATTTTTTTTTTCTTTAAGATTATGGTTGTTTATTGATAACACTAACTTTAAGAAACTTTCAGGGTCAAGTAACATGGATGATGCTTTGTCCTAGAACTTTTGCCATCAATTGCCCAATTATCCATTTCCTGTTGTAGATCCAAGATTAATTTCTAAGGGAAAAAAAATTTAAAACTTAAGGTGTACTTCTCTAAAATGGTTGGCACTCAGGAATAAATCTTCATTAGATTCCTTATTTTATATTTACTTTTCTCAATTGGTTGGCAAAGCATATAAATGTGCTTTGATCAGAGGAACAGAAGTTCTCTTCACTAGATTCTTGCCAAGTAATATAATCTTGAAATTCCTGCTGTCAGATTGTTATTAAATGCCCATTAGGAGATATAATATTTATAGAGAATTTCCTGAAGGCCATGCAACATATGCTCTTCTGGCTGTCCTGAACGTTACCTTTGGATCAAGTCCAGCCATCAGAGGTCTATTATGCTGTGTTGGATAGGATTATTTTGACCTCTCTTAGGTTTACTTTTACTGAATTATGCTTTAGTGCTAGGTCATTGACCTACATGAAAAAATTTAATTTGAAACAGCTATGTGAAATGCATTATTATAGAAAGTGTAAAGGAGCATGGGAAACATTGAGCTTTTTATCACACAGAGTCCTTTTTATGAGAAACCAAAGGAAGATATTTCCCTCAGGTGTACCAATCATGAACGGCTCTGCTTCTGCTGAAAAACTGATTTGATTTCATATTATGGTTCCTGTGAATCTGGTAACAGATCATGCTTTGGTCACTAAGAACTGTATTTGTGGACTCTCATCCCCAGTGCTTCTATCATACAATATGGAATGCTTTATTAGTGTGCTTATTCAACCCAGGATGTGATTATTTCCCCTTTGTAAAGACTCCTTAAACTATATATTTCATCTTTTGTAATAAACACTTTTGTAAGATGTTCAAATCCTTTGTGAAGTGAGAAACAGTATTTCAAGAACAAGTCAAATGTGGCTGTTTTATTCACCTTCTCTTGGTTTTCTATTTCTTTTCAAAATTTGATAATTATTATATGTGTTGCATGTATTCCCTACTTAAAGTCTGTCATTCATCTATTCATTAATCAATCTGCTTAGTGCAGATCTATTCATTAATCAATCTGCTTAGTGCAGAGAGAAACAGATGAAAGATACCATTCCTGTTTGAAAAAACTTAAATTTTAGTGGTAGAAAAAGTAAGTGGAAAATGATAATGTGAGAGGCCATGGAAACAGAATGGAGGGATACCTAACTCAGACCTGAGTTTAGTCAGACACGACTTCACAAAATAGGGTTAAGTTGGATTTTGAAGGATTTCTTCTAGCCAGGCCAAAAGGTGGTAGGGATGGTGTGTGGGGAAGAGTTCCTGTCACAGGGAACAGACAATGGAAATTCACCAAGACAAGAGAGAAAATATTTCAGAATTGCTTGAGAACAAGCTATAAGAGCACTGTCAGTAAGTGAGGCTAGATCCCAAGTTGCCCCAGATGTCAAACTAAGGATTCATATTTTTTTCTACAGCAATAGGGAGACACTAACAGATCACTCATAATCTTCTCAACACTGTTTTCTTCATAAGCTTTTCCATTCAATTTATTAGACAAAGTTAGAACAGGAAGACTGTTTGGTTTCCCCCTTTTCCCCTTTTGGCTCATTTCTTTGGTGTATTTTATGGTGAAGGTGAGTGCTTGAATCACGTACCCAGAGTTTGAATCCTGGTTCTGCCACTGATAAGGTGCACAGCCTGGAACAAACAACACGACCTCTTAGAACTTTCCTCAAAAGACAGTTGAGGGATTTATTGAGTAAATGTATATTGAACTGTTTGGCTTTTAGGGAACTCACAGGGTAAGTGCTATAACAGGGTTAGTCTCTCCTTTTCACAGCACTTTTTTTTTTTTAACACATTTTCTTTTCCTCACAAATGTGGTTTGCTTTGGCAAAACAAAATGCAGTCTCCTCTATATAATGTCCATAGTAAAGAAACTGCTTCATACTACAAGCTTCTGAAGAATAGACATAGTTAGTGACATTTTTAGCATACGTGGGTTTTATTTCACTGACATGAAGACAACTTTTGACTCAGCATCTCTGTTTTTTTGCTCTAATTATGAAATTGTTACCTTATTGTTTTTCATTCTCATTCTGAGAATCTGAATCCTTGCAAATCCCTTCTAGTTTTTATTTCTACTAGAGTGCATTGTAAGTATTCCCTCAAAGTAAGTTTCAAGTGAAGACGGTAACTATAAATAAGCAACTAACTCGTGAAACTAATCTTTTTTGTTAAGTGAGTTATGCATCTATTCTTTTCCTGTCATAAGATACATATATATATTATACATAATACATATGAATAATACAAAATTAAAGTATATATTTATATTAAATATAAATATTTATATATACATATATAAATGCAAAACATATAAATACAATTAGTAATATATAATATTAATTATATTTGTATATTTTATATTATAAATAATATAAGTATATTAATATAAATATGTACTATACTTTTAAATAATATATATTTTTCATCTCTATTTGCTCAAGCTTGAAAAACCTAGGGAGTACCAAGATTGGACAGTATTTTAAAAATTTATTGTAAATTAATTTATACCCTGCTGTTTCCCAGAAAGAATTTCGGGTCATTTACAATTAAGAAAAGAAAAAACAGCGTTACAATAAAACTAGAACCCATTAAATTCAGTATAAAACAACAAGAGTCCAGTAATAAAGGAGAAAGGGGAATCTATAGGAAAACACTCTTTAAACATTTTCTTGGAACAAAGAATCCAGCGGGTTCAGTGAAATGTATTCTCCTCTGTAAAGCCTTGTTTTATCATCACTAACAGCTTGTTTTAAATTACCCCTTCACGGGGCACTGGGGAAAAACACTTTTTCAAGATTTTGCTAAGTCATTCTCTCATTGCCTCGGTTCTGTCCCACCCCAACTATCTGAGGCTAGTCTTTGTTTTCTCCCATGCTGGCCCAGATTTCATTTCTCTCTTAAGGGGTCTCCACCCTGTTTGTTTCACGTTTGCCTGTCATTTAATACTCACTCTCTTTTTCCCAGACGCAAAGTGATGTTTCATCTCTGGAATGGCATCCATCTTCCTTAACGAGATATTTTTGTTATAACTGTCTCTCTACCAGCATTTTTCTTTGTCTAGGAGGGAAGTCAAATATGCATGGAATGGGAGCTGTATTTGCCAGCTTCGCCCTTGCAGTAGGTGGCTTTTCTTTTTAGTACTTCACCCAAATGTCCATACAAGGCTTGTCCATTTCCCATCCCCCTTCAGATCTGGGACTTCAGGGCTTTTTTCTTTATGGTCTCAAGTTAGGGCTGGAAGTTTGCTTGGATAGAGGGGCAAAGGGGAAACCTATACAACTCATTTTATGTAAATCTTCATTTTGCAGAGGGAGACTCAGAAGTGCCATAGCACTTATCAAGCCTAACGTAGTAATAGACGTTTTGCACAGACTCACTCCTATGCCGGTCCCAGCGCCAAGACCGGACTTTGATTTTCATCCGCGCTGTACATCACTCGTAATGATTTTGTCCACCTCAGTTCTTTTCACACTGTTCGTTTCTCCCTGATCTTTCAGCACCAGCAAACAATCTTCTGAAAATACCTCTCTCAGTTTGAAGGACCGTTAATGAGAAACATAGCAGAAAGGTTATGCCTATTTTCCGACCAGAGCCCTTTGAATCACCCAAAGGGAAGCTAAGTATTATTTTGACATTCATTATTGGCTGAACACCGACTATGTGTTTCTGAAGATAAGATGGGCAAACTGTTTCCACAGTTGGATCCACACAGCATGGTGTGTGCTTGTGAAAAGGACTCATCTGGTCTAAGTTCTCCTGCCCTAATAGCACGCAGAGTTCAGCTGGAATTCGAGGCTTGAGTAGTATTTCTTTCCAAAGGCCATTAAATGTCCATGAGACCCCAAAGTTATTATTAGCTGAAATATTCCATTCATCCTAGACTATCAACTTGTCCTATGACTAATTACATAGGAACACAATAGATGACCACAGTTTTTATTTTCCTTGCTCATTCTGTTTGATTTTTTAAGGCGAAGAAGAGCAAATCATCAGGTCGTAATAAAATAAAATTGAAAAGTTTCAAGAGAGAGATAAAGAAGAAAAGCTTTTGAATTGAAATTTATTTCACCGTCCTCAGTTTCTTTCCAGATGCCAGCCCTTGTTTTCCCTTCTGGCTTTTCTTCGTGGTTTCTTAACTTTTGTGACCCTTCCCCTCCATGTTTACCCTAACACCTCTCCTGCGTGCAGACCCCTAGCAACCTCCGCTCTCCCTGATGTTGCCTTTGGAATATTTAGGAAAAATCCTTCTGGCTGTCAGCAACTTTCCATGCCTTACCTTATCACATGTTCATTTTGCAAGGTCCTTTTACCCATGGCAAATATCCCAAGAGGGTGCTTAGAACAGGTATGGAAACGAAAGCTTTTTTTCCTGTTCCATTGCCTGCTTTCATCATTTCCCCTTTTTTCTTCTTAAGCCAATGTATAGCTTCATCACGCTGTTTTTATAGCTCCTGTTCAAACTTTAATGAGGACAATCAATGCTAGCTCTGCCTTTAAAAAAAAAAAGATTAGAACTCAGAAATTACACTGTCCAACAACTCCAATTGAGTAAACACAATTATATTAAAGCTGTGAATTAAAAACAGTATCTTACAAATGTAATACTTAATTTACAGACAACCAAGGAGTGAATGTCTCTGTTTGACTGTTATGCATCCGAAATTGCTGTTCAATCCTGGTGACCTTGCTTTAGCAAATAGCATTCAGTCCCACTTTTTCATTTTCCACCCTGAGGAAACCAGTTAGAGTTTATCTCCTTGGGGATGATCAGTATTAGGGCAGCTCGCTTCACATCTGTCATTATAAACCTTTTGAAGCCAGATCACCCATGTTAGAAGCATCACGTACAACCATAGAGAACTGCTTTTCTTCCTCACTGCATTTCCCAAACAAAAGGTAGATGATAAAAATAAGTTTAGGACACTGACATTTGAGCATCATCAATACCCACCTTAGCCAGTGAATCAATTATAGTTGCTATTTGTTTCTATATTTTTGTTCTGTAGCTTGACAACAAAGCAAACTCAAGTATGGAGATTAAAATTAATTAGAAACTATAGCACCAGTTATACTTTCTCTGGACTTTAATATGCCAGAATTATCCAGAGGTAGCCTCAGTGAGGCCTGAGGATTTGATTCAAGTGAGGATGGAAGTTGCTTCTGTACCTGCCGGATGTGAAGGCTTTCAGATGGCAAGCCCTCACTTAGATGTGGAGAAGCCCTCTTTTCCTTTCTGTACAGTGAGGATGGAAGGACTTGAGTCATTGAACATAATGAGTTTGTCTCCAATGTCAGTGGTGGAAGGAACCAGCCATGGGCTTCATACCCATTGTGAGGATTAAATTCAAAACCAGGACCAAAACACTGTCGCTCTCCAAAATGCCCTTGCATTACTTTTTTGCACAGTGTGGGATTATTTTCCTGAAGCATCACTGTGTAGGTTTTATGCTTCTCAAGCACGAATGTTGCAAACTTATCCTTCCATGAAGACTCCGGAGTTATGCGCTGGCCTTCCCTTTGTGTGCATTCTTCTTGCCCTTTTGACTTAGGCTGGCTCTTTTGTGTCTCCCCAATTTTTCAGGTGATTGAAACAGGAACTCAGCTCCTCCTCCTCACTGTGATGATGAGAAGGGAAGGCAGTCAAGCCCTGGGAGGACAGGGAGAGACTGTGGGGCATCCCATAATAAGCCAGCTCCTCCTTGTGAGGCAAAGTCATAGTGCCCCCCTTTCCCATTCGGAAGAGTGTTCTCAGAGTTTACTGGCTTCACTCTGTACACACAGTAGCTCATTTCCACCTTTGATCATATGTTTACTTCCATCTAAAGTGCCTTTACTCCTTTTCCAGTCCGTTTGACTCTTTCACTTACCATAAGATCCAGTCCCATTAAATATGCTGTGCTCGTACTTCAGTTCAGCAAGCCCTAATCACATTGCCCCTCGCATCTGCTTCTTACATCATCTTTCTCCTTTTCCCTTTGAACACTCTCCGTCTCACGAGGTTCTGTTGGGCGCCCGCCCCTTACCTGTCTCGTACTGCAGGGGCAAAGCCTCTGCAGTGGGACTCATCTTTTACTTCCTTTTATTCCCTGAGTCCCCAGTCCAGTGATACACCTCTGGCTCCATTTTACCTCCTTTACCAGCTTAATATCTCAAAAGTAAGACTAGAAAATAGAGTTCAACTTTCCTGCCCATATTTTTGTATTGGTTACAGCTGCCTGTGTTGAGATGGATTTAGAAAGGCTGGTGGAAGTCTTGGTTGATTGGCTTTGGGAGCCACAGATTTGAAGTAGAAGAGGTGACACCAGGGCCACCCTAAATCACAGAGATGATCAGGTGAAAAAGAAAACGTAAGTAGCCCCCAACAAGAAGATGTGCATCTCATGCTCACTCTTTGAATCTCCACTTTTTTCCTTCCACTTCCTAGTAGCTTTTCTCTTCTTAAGCCAAATTCAGCACTGCTATTGCCTCTATGTTTTGTCTCTTTGAGTCATGCCATGCCTTTCTCTTTGCATTTCCCCCTAAACCTTTAAGAGTCCTGATATATCACTGATTTAAATTTTGCTTCCTGATGAGGTAGCACAAAACAGCTACATTCTCTGTCTCCCTGTCCTATGCTTTGTACAGAGGCCCTTATAATTTTCTCTAGTCTCTTCCTATTCTACCCTTACCATCGGTCTATGTGTTACCATGTGGCAGAATCTCAGACCTGAAATCTCTCCTCCTCACCCCAATCTACTTCCATCCTATCCTTGCCTGGTTTCAGAAACCTGAAATTCAGAGAAGTTGTGATGCGCACTTTTGATAGTTATTGACAGGACAGAACTAGATCCCAGTTGTGATGCTAAATTGTGAAAGCAAGCCAATTTACAACCATCAACTGCAAATGATTGCTTCATTGAATTAGTAATTTTTCAAATAAGTGGGATATTTTTCAGCTTTATTTTCTGGGAGGATTGTCAGTGCAGCCTCTTTGAATATCCGTTTCTCATGCACTCACATTTTAGAAGTAAGATCTTGTATCATATTGCATAAAAATAGATCTGTTTTTCTTTATGGTCAGTATTCTTTTCTACTTTTTGTACTTGTATACATTCCTTGCTCACCATTTTCTTTTGTCCCTTATTTTTTTCCTGACCTCAAATTTTTTACCTGTTTTCTTGGCTCTGGTCTCTAGGTTTGCCCCTTGGTTTGTCCCTGTTCCTCCATTATCTCTGATCTTTCCTCAACCAATATCTTGACTGGCCTCAGCTCTGGTCTCTGATGATGAAATGGGTGTATTGGTTGTCTTAGATCCATGTTATAAATTTTTGTCAGATAGTGTTTACATTTATCTTTCAGTGAATTTTTTGTTATTGCTTTTCTGCTAAATTCATCTAAAGCAGTGTGTTGCAAACTTTCTGAGGACTGGGTGGGTAACTTCTTGTTCATATGTGAAAGACTCAAAATACCTAATAGAAAAACTTGTTAATAGTGTGTCCAATAAATGCTTATTCGAATAGGAAGTCAGTGCAAAACTGAACTCCATAATCATGGTCTTTGACTCAAAGAAAGACTAAAAGAATTGCTTCTTAATAAAAATAATTTAGAATATTTCTCTTTCAGCATAGTACAAAAAGTACAGAAATGCAAGCTGAGTCCATTCTTATTTTATTTATTGATTGATCTTTGCCAAGCCAAACCTACTTAAACTTGCAAATTCAGCTTGACCAATTTGGGGATTAGGAGGTTAAGTGCTTTGATGTTTTGAAAAAACTCACATCTGAAAAAGGGAAAGAATTATTGCAATTTAATAAATAATTACTGAGAAAAGAAAGCCCTCAGATAGCAGAATTTACTTGACCAAAGCGCATCCACGCATTAGTATTGATGGTTATCCATGCTTCTAAATCTGTGTGCTACAGAATTCAAATGTGCAGTGCGGGAATAGGTAACACCATAAAACCTCAAAGCTTCAGCTCCTGTAAGTCTCCTTAGAGCAAGTAATCACATCTGTGGCAGTTCTTACTTCTCTGGACAAAACCTTAGCCACATTTTCTATTTATCTCCAGTATTGCTACCAGACAAAACTTTGGAACTACTTGAACTGAAATATATAGCAAAGCAGTAACCAAATTAATTCATATGGTTAGTGTATATGTAGAATCTAATCCTAAAATAAGTGCTCAGAGCAAACTTCCTCCTTCCTTTGAAGGAAACACGTTCTGATGTCCAAGGCTAATTAATGACATATCTAAAGTCAATGTTCAAATGAGCAGTAAAGAAAAGACACTGGTTATTATAAACTCTATTTTATTTCCTGTCAAACACTGGTTTTGGGGTGCAACTTACTTCTTTTGTGGAAATAGGAAAATAAATTTGAATTCTGGATTTGCTACTTGCTGTCCAGGTCAGTGTTTCTCACACCCGGAGTAAACAGTGAAGAGTTTATAAAAACTGCAGCCTAAATACTTAACTGGAAGCTAATAGGGGTAGAACAATGGTACTTAAATTTTTAATACCTCTGCAAATGATTCTGCTACACTCAGAAGTTTAACAACTATTGATGTGTGTGATTTGGGACAAGTTTCCAAACCCTGCTGAATCTTATTTTTTTTGTGTGTAATAATGCAGAAAATAATACCAATTAGGTTGTTTGGAGGGTCACAGAAGATAACATATGTAAATGACTAATGAATGCTGACATGTACACTCTTCTGCTAAGCCATGGCTTGAACGTGATCTTCCAATGTACGGTATGCACCCAAACTGTACCAATGGTCACGTCTCACCTCTTCAGGCTTTCTTCTTCTTCCTCTCTTTTTGAAGACTGTATTCTGTTCTCATTTTGAGTTTGTCATATTCCTTTTTCAGTCATTAGTTTATTCCATACAAATAGGAAAATACCTCTTTTTAATGGACAAAATCTTGCTATATCTCTAAAACTGTTAAATTGAAAGAGCTTTTCATTAGTGGCAATATTCCCAGGAAAACACCAGCAAAGATCCTAACCCATAGCCAAACCAGGAAATAAAAATTAACCAAGGGACAGGAAATATACAAGTCTTTAGAAACAGTTTCTTGATTGATTTCTGCTCCAAGGTTGTTAGTTTTGTAGATATCATTTGCATTAAAGGCTCCTCAGTAAGAAAGTCTTGGTAAATGCACTCTGACCTGGCTATAAGTGGGTCAAGGTTTCTAAGCCTTAACTATTTTATTACTCATTTCTCTTTATCGTAGTGTTACTTAAAAAACCATAAAGTAAATGAAGTAACAGAGTAGCAAAATGATGGCCGTCGCATCATTTTTAATAAGACATGGGAAGACACTATGTTACTTGCAAGAAGTTCTAATTTTTGTTTCTAAATAGCTTTGTCATTAAAATATAAAATTTAGATGATATGCTCCAATTTAATAACTAACTTTGAAACTATGGGAGAGTGTCATGAACACTTAATCATTGCCCTTGCCAGGCTACGCAAAGTAGCCCTCGGTGGTGTAAAGCTCTCCATTTGCTGCCCAAAGATCGTGAATGTCTAGCGTTGGTATTGAGTTTGCTAAATAGATTTGCAGATTTAAGCTTAGGATGTCTTCCTCTGTCAACAATGGAGAGATCATTTCTGAGGCATGACTGAAACACAGGGAGACTAAATCTCCATAGATCCCTAAAATATTATGTTTTTAATTCAGAAGCAAAGGGTATTAGGAAGATTTTTGCTTGTTGAATAGGTATAGCTATTGAAAGTTGTGGAGAACTATTGCTTTGAAGAACTCAGTGATACTCATCACTGAGCTTCAGTCCCAGCACCATGGTTGTGAGAACCCAACCTGAACCTTCTCCGGGAGGACAGAGAGTTGACATTGGGTTGATGACTATCTAACCCCTGAGTAGCTGGTAATAGATTATGGTTGTTCACTATCTACCTGATCACACCTTCACAATTCACAACTCAGCCTTTGATAGAGCAGCTTGTGCCAGTCAGTTTTCAAGTGTTGTGGGATTTCTCCACAGGTCGGATTGAGACAGGAGGGAAGGGGGCAGGGCACAACCATTAAAAGAATGACACAGCAATTAACACCAAGATGGTGGAAGATTCAACTCCCAGCAGACCTCGAGCTTCATTACATGCTCATTGTAGTATATTAGCACGCTAAGTGGCACTCCCAAGGGTGCCATGACAGTTTCAAGGCTGACCATAAAAGGTCAAAAAGTGAGTGATGGCCCAATTCCTGGGAATCCTTGCTCCTTCCCTGAAGTAGTTGAAATAATCCTCCCACTTGTTAGCATGTGAGGTTACCTAACCCATAAAAGCTAACAACTCCACACCCCACAATAGCTCTGTGGCTCTCTGGCCTTCTGAGATGGCCTGCACTCTGTCTATGGAGTGTGTATCTCTGAATAAATCTGCCTTCGCTTTACTATCACTCGCTCTTGAATTGTTTCCTTTGTGAAGCCAAGGACCCTCACTTGGCAAGGCACATCCCAGGGACTCCCCTGGGACCTGGGACATGGCCAGCCTCCTGTGCCCCATTTTCCTCTATCAAGGTTCTAAACACACAACATTTTCTCTTACACTTCTAACATGTCTTTTCTAATAATTTGTTATTCAAAATTAAGCATTTAGTTTAGGCAGTTACCTAATCTAGTCACAAATTAACATTACATTGCTAATAAAAAGGAAGAAAACAAAATCAGTATGTGTATTTCCCTGCAAAAAAGAAGTGCATAGAGGGGGGAGGGTATACCTCAAGTGGTAGAGCGCTTGCTTAGCATGCATGAGGTCCTGGATTCAATCCACAGTACCACCATTAAAAAAATAATTAAATAAATAGACCTAATCACACCCCTCCATTTTTTTTTTTTTTAAGAAGTGCATATAGTAATTGTGGCCATGATATATGGATGTGGCCAATTTAGAAACTGGGTTATAGAAACCACAACTTAGGTACCATTTCAAATTTTCTCTGGCTCCTCAACTTATGCATACTCAGCCTCTTACTCCTTCTCGGTAGCTACCCTGACCTCCCAACCCTGTATGTCACCACACAGTTTCTCTGCCTGAGGCCAGCCAGACTCATATCTTTGGCTCTTTGAAATACTAACAATCTTAGATAAAACACCACACCATGAGGTTTAGGATCTGGCTTTCCAAGCAGTTGCAGAAAAGCCAAATAATGCAAACATGTAGTTCAAGGGTGTTAAATCCCCAGGCAGCTAACTTTGATCAATGGGGAACACGAGATAGCAGTGAGCAGAATAGATCAATTTTCTCTCCTTTCTT
Source organism: Camelus bactrianus (assembly GCF_048773025.1). NCBI lineage: Eukaryota > Metazoa > Chordata > Mammalia > Artiodactyla > Camelidae > Camelus > Camelus bactrianus. Next base: position 22,442,531 of record NC_133552.1, read on the forward strand.
CCTCTAACAGAAAGATCCTAAGTAGGGTTTCCCCATTCGGATTTTCAAGAGATATTCCATGTCCCTGAGCAAAATGCCCCATGAAGCAACCTCCCTGAAGCAGCCTTCTGGGGTCCCAGCAGTCCGTTGTGAAGCAATGGTGAGCATGGTAATGTATCACTTTACATTGTTTCTTGTAATGTTCTCATTCATTGGATTCTTCCCTCGTTCTTACTGAAGATTTAGTCTTCCAAATTAAGTATTGTGTTTTCACAATTCCTTCCCTAAGTCTCTGTTCTAGGAGATCCAGGCTGAGACACAAATCATCCCTAAGTCAGTTTAATACAAATGGAATTGAAGAGAAACAACACCCTTCTTAGGACCTTAACAATGGCCTTTCATGATAGATGCTATCCATTCAAAAAATGTATCTGGAGCACCTACCATATATAGGCACTACTGTAGATTTGGGGGGAAACCTCTGACTTTATGGAGGGTACATTCTAGTGTGAGGAGATTCTCAATACATGAAATAAGTAAGGCCCTTATATCATACTCATATTATCATAGATGGGCATAGTATTATGGTGAGCAATAAATAAATTAGGAAGGGAGGTGGGTGGAAAGTGGTTAGTGGATGATATACAATTTAAAACAAGGCCACTGAGAAAGACCACATGGAGAGCAGATGATTTATGGAAAGATGTGATGAAGGTAAAGGAGTAATGCAAGTGTCTGGAGAAGAGTTCCCTAGGAATATATAGGAAAAGGAAATGTAAAAAGTACTAACATTGAATGGTGTTTTGTGAGGCAAATATGGCTGGAAAAATATGAAAGATGGGACAGTATTAGTAAAGGAGGTCACTAAGGTGATGTGAGGGGGCAAATCCTTGTAAATGTTGTGGTTATATATAGCTCATTATCTTATTCTATTTTTGAAAGGGAACTTTTACTAAATAGATAGAAAAGTATCAGTAATTTTAAGCAAAAGAATAACATGATCTGATTTATCTTTTGATTCTATGATCCTGGCCTTCGGGGTTGGGAATAAGGTAAAATTAAAAAAAGGAGCGATTAGGAACCTATGTCAATCATCTGTGTGTTTGGAGGCCTGGAATGCAGACATCAATTTGAAAGTGATGTTAATCTGTATGGACCACATAATCTGTATATCAAATTCTCAATGGCTTAAAGAAGGAGTCAGCAAACATTGATCCATAAGCCAAATCCAGCGCACCATCCATTTTTGTGAATGAGGTTTTATTGAGACACAGCTACACTCGCATTCATGTATACTATGTCTATGTCTGTTCTCTCACTACACTGGCAGAATGGAGTAGTTGTAACAGAGATGATGTGGTCTGCAAGCTTAAAATATTTATCATCTATCTTTTTACAGAAAAAGTTTGTTGACCCTATACTTAAAGCAAAATAGTTTTATTTCTTGCTCATTTGAGGTCTGCTGTATCCAAACACCTTCCCAGAGGAGGTCATTTCTAAGCACTTGACTCAGACATCTAAGCTGATTTCATCTCAGGATTCCACTGTTTGGATATGAAGCCTTCATCAAGTATCACCTTCATCACATCCGGGAGGGTCTCACACCAGCTCTTAAACACTGCCTGGAAGAGATAGACATTACCCATTGGTGACAGCCAATCCAGTGGACCCAACAAATTAGAAGGGGTCTGGGTCATGGAAAAGAGAACATGGATATTTGGTCAGCAGTAAAAATTCTGGTCTATCAGTCATCAGCATAGAAATGACATTTAAAACCATGAGACTGGATTAACTCACCAAAGGAAAGAATTCTGAAAGATGAGAGAAGATGTTCAAGAATGGTCTTGGGCCTTTTCCTAAACTTTAAGCGTTCAGAAATATCAGGAGGTAGCACGGAGAATGGGATGGAGCAACAAGAGAGGTAGGTGTAAAACCAGTTACCTGTGGATGTCCTGGATGTCAAGGGAAAAAATTTTATCCAGAAGGAAGGAATTACTGTCCTCCCTCTGTATCCATGAAGGAGTTCCATGGATACCAAAATCTGAGAATAGTCGAGTCTCTTATAAAATGGCGTAGATTTGCATGGAATCTCTGCACATCCTCTCCTATACTTTAAATCATCCCTAGATTACTCATAATACCTAATACAATATAAATGCTATGTAAATAGTTGCCAGAGAATGAGACAAATTTAAGTTTTGCTTTTTGGAATTTTCTAGACTCTTCTCCCCCAAATATTTTTGATTGGAGATTAGTTGAACCCATGGGTGTGAAACCTGTAAGTACAGAGGGCTGGCAGTATATGCTAAATGCTGCTGCCAATGTGTACCAGTGCCAAGTATCAGTGATGGAAGAGGAGGCTGGAGATTGTACACCGGATTTAGGAAGATCATTGATAACCTTGACAATAGCCATTTCAGTTAATTGGAGTGGTTTGAAAGCCTGAATTGGAATGAATTTTAAAAAAGAGTGAGAAGAAAGGAATTAGAAACAGGAGAAGTAGACAAATATTTCAAGGGATTTTGCTATAAAGAAAATGAGGAAAATGGGGTGGCAGATAGAAATGTAACAGAGTCAAGAAAGTGAGATTTTCCCCCTTTTAAATGAAATTTTAAAAATTTATGTATAGATGTTAGTGGAAATTATTCAATGGAGAGAGAAAAATGTTGATGCAAGTATGAGAGACTACGACTGTGACATCATTGGTGAAGATGTTACCCCAAAAGGTAAAGACCTTGATTCTTGTCACACCTGAAATACAAGTTTACATTTGGGAGATGGAGCAATGTGTAGTGAAAACTTTTTAAAGATTTATTTAAAAAAAGGAAAAGTACACCAACAAGAATGGGAGGTGGGCTGATCCAAGGGAGGCGAAGTGAAGGTTTTGGTCTCCCCTTTCTCTTATACCCTCCCTTAGAGGTGATCTCTTGATTGAAGGATGACTCTTGTCCCTGGAGTGCTTAGTCCTGTTTAGCCCCTTTGCACATGTCCTTATCCATGATGTACACAGAAAAACCCATGGGGATGAGGCTAAACCGCAATGTTAAATTATAATACAGTGAGCACTGGGTCATGTCTGCTTAAGTCCTTTCTGCTACCACACAGTCTTGGCTGTTGGGTTCTAACCATTTTTTTGCTGGCACTTGTTTAGAAGAAGTAAAGTCCCTTTATGCTGGAGGCAGGCATAACATGGTCTTCTGGACCATCCTCCATCTCCTCCACTTATCTGTCCGGTGCCCCCCACCTATATAATTACCGAACAGAACAAGTGGAGAAATCCAGTTGACAAGTGCAGAAGGCTGCCCTTAGTAGGAGCTTGAATCCTCTGAAAGGAAATTAATGAACACTATTAATGCCTAATCTCTTTGCTACCCCAAAATCCTCACTCCTTAGCTCAACATTTGGAGATCAATATTGTCATTTTTTTTTTTCATTTTGAGCAAAGTTAATTTCATCATATTCCTTTGTTCTGAAACATTTTTGGGAAAAGCATCTCCGATTAGGTCAACAGTTTTCTGACTTCTAAACACAAATGTTTTAACCCTGGTAACACTTTATAATTAGTAAAACACTGACTGGATTTCTTTTAATTACTATAATCCTAATACTATCCCTGTGGTGCTGGGATGGCCAGATGCTCAGCTTATATTTTACAATAATGGTGTAACTGAACCTCTAAAGAAGCTTTAAGTTATTTTTTCCACAAGAAGTAGCTGTTTACATGATAAGTTATAAAATTTCAAGTGGAAACTACATATTCCCTCTTTGAATGCTATTTAATTTTCCTAATAGCAATGCTCAGCTCTTGTATTTATTTAAAACCATAACTTTTCCTTTTAACTCTAAATATGAAAAAGTATCTTTTCATAATAAAGAAAGAAAAAGGTAAAATTAAAAGTCAGTGATATACAGGCTTGTGATTGTACTTAATTTCTACCATATGTTTTTGTGCGGGTATGTGTGTGTCTTTTAATCACGGATAAAACAAAGGGTAGAATTTAACAATCCCTTTCAGTTAGCATGTTAATTTCTCATTTTAACAAGACCTTTTTTTGAGATACAATAGTTGACATGAATCCCATAAGTTTCATTACCTTTTTTCTTGCCCTTTTTAAAAAAACAGCTTGCACATCTCCAGCATTGCATAAAATACCCATTTGTAATTATGCTTAACCTTTCCGAAGCCTCTGGGTATAGTCTGCTCATTAATCTTTAACCTGACAAGCCTTGGGGGTTGTGAAATTAGTACCTCTATGTATTAGAGACACAGAGACCATAGACCACGGGTACAAAAGGGGTAATTAAGAGGAGGTAAGAAAAGAAATAGAACAAAACTAGAGGGATATAATTATATTATGCTACGTGTCAGGGAACAGCAGGGACAATGGAATGCAAATCATTATAGACAGAGTTCAGAAAATAAATTATGCTATACATTTTTAGAACAGAACCAATTGAATCACATCCTGTCCTATTCAAGTGAAAATAACTTGTGCCAGATCGATCTAAAATAAAGATTTACTAATATAATCATACCAAATATGGATTGGCTATGCCATTACAGAACATTCCCCACATGCATTTTCCCATGTGTACTGAAGTATAACAAAGGATATATTTTAAGTAAAACTAACACCATTGCTTGAAAAGTTGCTGTTTGGTGATGAAGGAAGTATCATATTTTTATCTGTACAGACATTATTTTTGTACTGAGTGTTGATGAAGAGAACGTGAGTACAGTGTTAATTTCTAATTTCTTCATTACGTATTTCCCTACATATCAAATTTGGCCCAAACATTTTTGTGTCAACTGTTGAAGATCTGTTGCCAAGAAAATGCATATCAGTTTATGCCATCATTCATATGTTTTAACTACTACATCTGCTTGATAATAAGGCAAAATTTTAAAAAATTGTGGTGATTTTGTTTTATTTTGAATCAATATTATTCTTCGGAAAAGGGAGAGTCACTTTGTGATTGGATCTTTAGAAATACATATAATGAGGAAGAAAAGGGCAAAATATCTTTATGCCTTTATATTAAACAAGGAAGTAGCATAAGCCAATTTAGTGATCACCTCCTACTTGGGTTCAGTGGTATCTGGAGCAACAGCTAAGGTGCTGTAAAAAAGAGACTGTAAAATACAGTAAGCAAAATAAGCTAGAAATTGATTTCCCTCTCCTGTCACAGTCCTGAGGGTAATCGACCGGGGATGGCAGGGCAACTCTGTCAATTTCAACCAGCTGCTCCAGTGTTTGTATTTCTCACCTGCGGTAAGGCGGGATACAGGGAGTCCTGGGAAAATTTCTTTCTTTCTTTTTTTTAAAGCTCAATATTTTTAGTATATTCAGGCAAATTTCTTTAAGGAGATGATCTCAAAGTCCCATCCATTGCTTCTTCTCATATCCCATTGGCTAAATTTAGGCACGTGGTTAAATCAAACTACAACAGGAACTGAGAAATATTGTATGCAGGTGTGCAACTAAAGCTAGAGGAATCCCTTTACTGGAAGGGAGAAGCGGAGACAATATTTGGAGACAATTAAGTCTCAAACTCAGGTGTATACCGATATTATGCATTAATCATTTAGAATTTAGTAAAATTAGAATAGTAAAACACCTATAGACAAATCATTGCACATGCAAGTATGTTTAAGTATATGAATGTATTTATTTCCATTTTTAATAATATATTTGTATATTTTTTATCTATATAGTGTGTATGTGCATATGTGTGTGTATTCCATATTAGACTGACTTTTTATGCTTTACTTCTTCTTTGTCACCAACTATTTCTTGGGGCCTTTTCTTGCCCATTCCATGTGCTTTTTTAAAAAAAAAAATCTTCATTAAATAGAATATAGTTTTGGGACTCACTTTTATTCATTTATCAATTTGATAAGTAGTCAGTGCACACCTATTATATAACAGACATTATTTTGAGGACTTTGGGTGTAGTAATGAATGAAACAGATCAAGATCCCTGACTCTTAATCTTACATTCCTGCCATGAAAAACAGAGAGTAGGTAGTAGTTATTTAATGCATAGGCAGTCTATAAGTTAGAAAGGCTAGAAGGATTATGCTTTAAATCATGCCAATACCATGCCAGAGGAAAGAGAGCCCACAGTGTTCCAGCCCGGCAGTTAAATACTCTGGCCAGGAAAGACCACATCTTGCTTCTATTACAGGTTAATGGCAAAAATTCATCATGTGGTCCCATCCCAACATGAGGACCAACCAGAAAGTATACTTCTGCCTATTGCCTTGCAGTGGGGAGAACAGAAACCATTTGCTACATGGTGCTAATGACTGCCACAGCAGGTATATTAAATTCTGGAGTTCTGAGGTTATTAGCTGTGGGGCATTGGAGGACATAGGTCTCATTGAAATAATGATATTTGGGGAAAATTAAAGGAAATAAGGAATTTGCTCATGCAGATGTTTAAAGGAAGAGTCCTCAAAGCAGAGGGAGTAGCCAGTGCAAACATCCTAAGACCAGGCTGCACCCGTCCTGTTTGAGGACATTTAAGAACATGTGTGCTGGAGCAGAAGACTGATACAGAGGAGGACAATGATATGTGAAGTCCTATAAGGCCATTATAGTAACTGCCTGTACTGCAATTAGAATGGGATGTTATTGTGGGATTTTGAAGATTTGACATATGTAAAGGAATTTGTTGGCTACTGTATCGAGAACAGAAGTACTGTTGACCCTTGAACAGCAGGGGTTGGAACTGCAGAGGTTCATTTATATGCGGATTTTTTTCAATAGTAAATGTTCCAGGGCTATGTGATCTGGGTTGAACCCTTGGATGCAGAACCGCTGATAGGGAGGACCCACTAAAAGTTATATGCAGATTTTGGACTATGCAGAGGGCCAGACCCTCTAATCCCAGCGTTGCACAAGAGTCAACTGTATAGGAGGGCAGAGGTAAAAGCAGGGAACCAGTCTGGGGACTATTTCAGTCATCCATGTGTTGAAGAGACTGGTTGCTTTCTAAACTGTTGGCCTTTTCTTCTGGTCACTCAGCTAGACTACATTTTTCAGTGTCCCTTGCAGTTAATGTGTCTATTGTTTGGGAGTAAAACTGACATGTACCCATATTAAGCCTGGTCCTTATCAAATATCTGTAAGTAACCACTTTCTTCCAGCTGAGTGGAAAGGATTCCAAGAGTAGAACTATTAGTTTCAAGAAGCCTGGCTCTCTTAGTGATGGTGTGGAGCTGGTATTTCCGTCTGCAAACTTGACCCACCACCTAATATAATTAGTGTAAGATACAAATTTCTGTTGACGTTAGCCACTGGGAGTGGGGCTTATTTGTTACAGCAGCTAACATTACTCTAATACAGAAATGGGTACACTGAAGTGGAGTTCTGTTTAATGCATGGCATTGATTTGGCGATTAGAAGACATCTGAGCTGGCAAAGAGGCTAAGAAGCTTAAGGTTCGTGTTACCTACTTTTAAAACATTTGGTTAAAGTCTCCCATGAGAAATGGGGTATGTGGTTTACATACCACATGGGAATGTAAACCACATACCTCCAAGTATATAGCTTGAGGAAGCAAGTGGTAAAAGCCAAAGTTTTAAGATATGTTGGCTATTATAGGCTGCCTTATGCAAATTTGTTTATAAAAAATATGTTTAGCAAGAATCGGGTGGTTTTATGCAGAGACTAGGGGGAAAGGGAGGAGTTCAGATATCAAAGGTCTGACCGGGTTGGCAATGCTATTGTTTCTGGATGCTTAAAAATGGTTTTAAGAGGGAGATACAATTAAAAGTGCTTTTGAGAGACAAACACCTACTAAGATTTCTCCATCGAAGGAAGATTTAATTTTGCAGCGAAGATCAGATTAAGGGTGCTGCCACCTCATCCATACTAACTGTTCCATTTCAAAGTCTCAGACATTAAGTTGAAAAAGCAGAGGGTATGATGGGGGAGGGTGTTTTAGAGCAAAGGAAAAGCAGATATGGAAACTATGTCTGGGGAAGAACTTTGGGTGGTTACTAACATGTAAAACTGATAGGGGTCACATAAATAAGAAGCTCACTCATTGTTTCCAGGTGCAATATTGTTAAAGAAACTATGAGCCTAGCCTAAAAATGTCTTTAACTGTTTGAGATTTAAAAAATAAATAAAATAAGTGGGCCTCCATCTTGCACAGGGAGGAAATGTTGAAATAATGTATCTTCATTGCCACCTAAAGATATGAAACAAATTAAGCTTTTGCACTTTAAATATTTGATTAACTCCAGCGTCTTCAAAGGTCCTTAGGTCAGTTATTCATCTGCCACGTATAGTGATGGAAAGAACCTGCAGAAAATGAGTGAATTTTGCAGAGTGGAGTGACTGGACCTCTCCACTTACTTGTCCACTTACTTGGATTGTGTTGCTGCCCAAGGCAAGTTACATGTGACTATTTGAGTGGATTCATAGATGATATTATTTAGTTTTGATAAATTCACCTCACACAATGAGAAAGTGCCTTAAAATACTCATGCAAATAAAACTTCAAAATTGACATAGTATTAATCATACAAGCACAAGGAACCAATAAGGAAATGAGTGACACTTTCAAAAATTTTAGTATGAATTCTTTGTAAGTCACATTACAAAATAAATAAAATGATGATTTTATTAGGTCTGATACACGGCCAAAATTTGGAAAATTAAAATGATCAAGAATGCTTTTGAAAATATGGATTTATATTCACTAAGTATGACCCTTATACTGTGTGTATTATACCTAATCATAATTATACATGAATATAATTATGAATATATGTGTATTATATATATATATATATATACATATTATGTATGCACATGAGAGGTGAAAGAGAAAAATATTTTGGAGACTACAGCTCTAGATACTAGGTAGGATGTTAATTTTTGTATTATGTTTAAAAAACACAAAAATTTTTACCATCTGAATCATTTTTGAAGTATACAATTAAGTAGTGTTAAATATATTCACATTGTTGTTGTGAACCAGATCACTGGAATTTTTTATCTTGCAAATCTGAAAGTCAGTAAAAAAAGGAACTCCCCTTTTCACACTCTTGCCAGATTTTGTAACTACCATTTTGTATTTCTATGACTTTGACTATTTTAAATATCTTATATAAATGGACACATACTAAAAGTCTTTTTGTAACTGGCTTAATTCACTTAGCATAATATCCTTAAGATTCATCCATGTCATAGTAAATGGTGGTATTTCCTTCTTTCTCATGGCTGAATAATACTCCATTGTGTGTATATACCAGATTTTGTTTATTCATTTATCTATTGATGGACACCTGGGTTGCTTCCATATCTTGGCTATTGTGAATCATACTGTTAAAAACGTGTGTACAAATATCTCTTAGAGACACTGCTTTTAATTCTTTTGGGTATATATCCAGAAGTGTGATTGCTGGATCATATGGTAGTTTTATTTTTAATTTTTAAAGAAACTTCCATACCATTTTTTATACAGTTGCACCATTTTATGATCCCACCTACAGTGTGAAAGTGTTTTAGTGTCTCTATATTCTTGCCAACACTTGTTATTTTCTATTTTTTAATTGTAACCATCCTAATGAGTATAAGGTGATATCTCATGATTGTAAAGAGAACTAATCAACTCAGTGTGACACTTTTCTTTAGGATGTTCTGCCAGCCCACAGTATGTTGGGACCAAGTCATGGAGGGCCAAAGAGACTATGCTAAAGAATTTCAAATATATACCATAAGCCATAAGCCAGCCACATGGTACATATACCACCATTCCCTGATATTGCTCATAGACTTTTGTATCATGTCCTGCTGAGCCTTATAGCACAGGGCACCAGGCAGCCACAAGAGAATCAGTTTCCATTGGCATGTGTATTAGTCAGCTCCAACTGCTATAACAAAATGCCATGCACTGGGAGACTTAAAAAATAGAAATTTCTTTCTCACAGTTCTGGAGTCTAGAAGTATAAGATCGAGATTCCAGCTAATTTGATTTCTGGTGAGAGCCCTTTTCCTGGTTTGCAGACAGCTGCCTTCTTGCTACATCCTCACATGACCTTTCCTTGATACAGATGCAAAGGAAGAGGGAAACAAAAAGATTGAGGGAGAGAGTATGATTGGACACACACACATTAGCATCCCACTGGTCTTTCTCCTTATAAGGACACTAATCCTAGTGGATCAGGGCCCTACACTTACGAGCTCATTTAATCTTAGAGACCCCATCTCTAAATACAGCCATACTGGGAATTTGGGCTTCAACATACGAATTTTGAGAGGACACAAACATTCAGTTCATAACACCACATAAATTGGAACCCACTTACCTTTTAAATAAACAATTTTAAATTGATGGGTGGTTCTATTATTTTCTTTTTCAGAAGGCTATAATTTACAGAAGTGTGAAGCATAATTTAGAAGTAAGTTTAAAATAGAAACAGAGACCACTAAGGGATGTTACACTAGCAAAAATTATGAAGTCCTGCATTAAGGTCCTATAAAGAAAAGATATGCTGCATTTATTTTCCCATATTTTGATCCAGCTTATTTATCATCACTGATTTTACTTAGAAGGCAATAAACTATTAAATGATAAGCCCAGTTTTTGAAGTAGCATCCTTGCTGAAAAGAATCAATGAAGAGCTAGCTATGTTTTAGAGGATAAGACTGGGACTGAGATTTCTATGAAAGCCTAGAGGAGGCTGTGGCATGCAGCATTTTCCAACATTTTTGGGCAAGGGGACCTTATTTTTATAGCATTCCATGAGAGTAGTATTTCATAGAACTGCACTTCAAAAAAATTTCGAAGAACTATAACAAGATAGAGCCTCTGCTATGACGGCCTTTTGCCCAACTCTTGTTCAAGCCCAAGGATGAGCAGTCTCCAGGAAGTGAAATCTTATTAACATAACACATTTGGGACAGAAATTACAACAACTGGCCCACTTATTGGCAGTAGGAACTCTTGTCACCCCGACTAGAATTGTAGCACTTCATGGTAGTCATTTCATGCCATTACTTTGTCTGAAGTGACATAAGCTACACATGAGAAGTTCATTTGCTAATTTCTCCTGGTAACCACGGTCACAGGGGCTGTATAAATGACTTCTTGTTATAATACATATTTCTGAGTGCTTACTCTGTAATTGTCATTCCTCTAAGTGTGTTACATCCACTTACTTCTCCACCTAATTTTCTATGAATTAGCCACTATTGTTACTGCAAAAGGGGAAGGAAAAATAAAAAACCCAGTTCTTGTCTTCCCCAAGAGATAAGAATTCAGACAGGAGATGGAAGCATTGTGTAGTGAAAGATGTTAAAGATTTTATTTAGCAAAGGGAAAGTACACCTCCAAGAACGGGAGGTGGGCTGATCCCAGGGCAGATAGCAGTGATCTTTGTTCACCCCTTCTCTTATGCCCTTGCTTAGAGGTTGATTGGCCACTCTTGCCCCTGGAGTGCTTAAGGTCATTCTCATCCTCTTTTGTGCATGTCCTTACCCATGATGCACACAGAAAAACCCATGGAGTGGGGGCTAAGCCAAAATGCCTATTATATTGCAATGAGCACTGGGTCATGTCCACTTCCACCCTTGTCACTACTGCGCATTTGCGGCTGTCAGGTTCTAACTGGATTTTTGCTGGCACTCATTTAGAGGAAGTAAACCCCCTTTATGCTAAAGGCAGGCATACCACCATCTTTTGGACCATCCTCCACCTTATCTGACCAGTGCCCCCCACTTATCTAACTACCTAACACTATTATCAGGCCCATTTTATAGATATGGAAACTGAGTCACAACAAGTTAAAGTATCTTATACCAACCATAAAGGTAGTAAGTGTTGGATCCAGGTTGGGTTTGAATGGCTGTTTTCAGAGACAATGCTTAACTTTTATGCTGTCCTGATTTTTAATGTCTATCATATTTTCTTGTGTGTAAGCTTGTAGAGCAAGAAGGGAATCCGACAATGGGAAGTGGAATGGATCATGTATTTCATAGCCTCTGAACATCTTGGCTTCTAGCCCTGGGAATCAAGGACACGCACTCTGCCATTTTCCTCTGATGATGTCTTTTCTAGGGTTCCTTAGCAATCTATGCCTCTGCTAAAGAAAATATATCCTCTCTTTAAAATCAGTAACTTCAAACACATTTTGGTCTTGCAGAAATCATTCCATCTCATTGCAATTTCTAGATTTGTACCTTTAAGATGAACCATCAGAAGTTAATTTATTTTCCTTTATTCCAATGTTGGATATCCCACCGTCAACACTTAGGTACTTGTTACAGAAGCCCCATCTTTTCAGGCACACTCTATTTCTATTTCTTCATCAAGTGTTCTGGTAGAATCCCAGTCCATTCATGTTTACTCTTTTCCTTAACAACTTTGTCTTTGCAGTTAGTTTCAGATGTTTATCATGTAATTTAGTCTTCTAATAGGAAACCCTTAAATACAGAGACAGCTTTTAATAATTCTATGATAGCTTCTAAATCACTTAGCCCAAGGAACATGAGTTTGCAGGGTAAACAAACCACCTTGGAGATTGCTCCTTAACTGATTGAAAAGTCTCCATTTTCACAGGTTGTTTCTGATGATACTACCATAGATAATGTCTTGATTTTTAGTCAAGATTTTTAATGAAACTTTTCTAAATGAATGTATTTGTTCATTTTTGTATTTGGATATAATATTCACTTGGACATCCCTGATTATTGTGTAAATTTTGATAACTCCATAGTTACATATTAAAATCAGAAGTCAATATATTCAATTTTAATTTCTGATTGCTAGGGAAGTCAGTTGAACAATTCTTAAGAAACAATGTCATCTTCTGAAGAAAAAATAAGCAGGCTAGCATAGATGGAATTTATGGTTTTAAATTTGGTGATTCGATATACAGAGAGCAAACATATGGTTTATATTAAAATCACATTAGGTGTAGAAAGTACTGGTTTCTACATCTTCTCAAATATGCCAGCGTACAACCTCTGCATATTTGTAGTATCAGACTCTTTAGTACCACTCTTGTTATGGGCTGATTTCTTTCTTTGAAATTCATCTGGAATTTCTGCAGCCAATTATTTCTCTATCCTCACTCCAGGTGCTTTTGGGTTTCAATGTGACATTTTCCTATCCAAATAGATTGGTTGTTTGTAAAGGAAAACTTACTCGTATCTGATATTTCTGGTGGAGCTAATAACCATTTCCTTGCCACATAGCCTCTGTATCTTTAACATCCACCCATCACGTTAATCTCTGAGTAGAAAGGGAAATCATCACGATGGCCTTTCATCTTATTAGCAGATGTGCACTTGGTTTCTATCAGGAAATATATTTGTCATCTTCTAAAAGTTTCAGTACCATAATTTTTGAAGAGAAACTCTCCATAAAAATGTTTACTTAAACAGAATTTGCAAATGTGTCATAAATATTTATACTTATCAGTAAGCATTCTGAGTGGGTATGTGTGAAAAATTACAAACACACACACACACACGTCCATATATATATACAGATTACTGATCAGCTAGTTTATATGTTATTTAAATCCAAAATCTAGCTATTTCAACAAAATTAATTGCCCAGAAACCAAATGGCTATAAATCATTCATTTTTATTTTTGTTGTTGTTGTTATCCTAAGACTTAATAGAAATGGCAAGATTTCTTGCCCTACACTCTCTCCTTCCTTTCCCTTGTTCCTTTGTTAATTAATGGGTAAAGTTATTGTGTCTACAGGGCTTGTAACTAATCAGGGAGTTTCATTTATTGGTTTAGGTAAAAGCTTTCAGAATGTTAATGCAACACCTGAGGTGAGCCTGGGAGCACACTTTTGGCAAGAAATACTTCCAAAGAGAATAGTCTGGAAAGAACACTTAGCTCAAGCTTGGAATTTACTTCTGCAGGCAGCTCGTAGCCTCTCTTGTCTCTCCCTATTAAATTATTCATTCATTTTATAGACTTATAGTTAGTAAAATGGATAATTTTAAGTAGGTTCAGTTTTTGAGAATTTTATTTCTATTTGGATGCCCAGATAGACACATAATTTTCCTCTCCTTTAATCCTCCCCCATCCCCCTAAACCAACCATCAATATTTTGATACATTTTATTTTCACTTCTGATACTTTCATTTGGCAAAGTATGATACTCCAGACAGAATTTTCCAGTGCCCTTTTCACTGAAAGACCTTTACCTTGGCAGATGTCTCCCTAGCCTGAATATTTGTTCATGGTCTCTCCAAATGTTCCAACAATGCTGGGCAAACTCTAATACTTTTTTCCCCTCAGTGATATTAATATTTCTTTCTTCTGGCCATTTTTGTAAAAAAGGTAATTGTAGCACACACTTTAGTAAGGCATTGAAGACACAGCTGATTATAAATTCAGACTATTTCAAGTTTGTTTCATTGCCTCTTCTTTCCTCAAAGAGGGAACAGTGTTTAACATAAACCCAGAAATGCTGCCCCTCATTTGGTTTGTTTCATAAACTACAGATTTTTGAATGTTCAGATTTTACATAAGTGATGCCACGGGCAGAAAAGTACCAGAGAAAAGCATCACAAGGCGTGGTATTCGGAACTTGCAGGCTGCTTAAAGTGCTCTTTGTTTTGCAACTCTTTTTTTTCAAAGCACTGAGTTTCACAGTTGATACTGTACCCCCTCTGTTGGCAACCCCCAAACCCCTGCCATCTAGCTGCCTTCCCACTGGGTTTACTGTTCAGGCTCTCTGGCAAAACCCCATGGTACTGAGGCTCTTGTAGCTGAAAACACGCAGAGCGAGAAGCACCCACTGATTCCTCTGGTTTCTGAGCTTTTGAAACAGCTCTGCCTTGGAGAATTCCTTAAGTGGGAAGTTCTGAGAAAGTCTCTGCTCCACAGTTGTTAACTATTTTGCAATCCAAGTATAGAACCACACTTGTCACCCTAAAGACGCACAGGTGACTGGTTGCTCGTGGATTTCTCCAGCAATGTTTTCATTTCAAGTGTGCACTTCACATTTTGGAATAAAGACAGAAAGATTGGGTTACCTGCACAGATGCAGGCTGGGTCTGTCTCTGGCAGCCTGCCCCATAAAAGGTAACTATTTAAATAAAGTAACAAGCATGGCATTTTGAAATTGATCTAAGTATTTCTAGAATTGTTTCCTGGGGAGATGAAAAGGGGGCTAAAAGAGAAAGAAGAGGAGTTTTGAGGCTAACGGGGAAAATTCATGGTCACTTATTGTGATTTCTCGAGGCTGTCCTGATGCAGGAGGAATAACACTTGCTTAAGACTTTTCCTCTCTATTTATTGGAGGAGAGAGGATCGTAACATACGTTACATGGCTGAGGAAATCCAAACTGAAAGATAAGACTATTTATAGTTATTAATGCCTGTAAGGCCACTGAGGAGATTGTAGACAAGTGTTGTCATGAATACAATTACGTCAGCCACTGGCCTGACCATACGTGACTGGGCACCTGACCCAAGACCTTCTAATCCGCATGCTCATCACTTTGCTAAGTATAAATCCGGGTAGACTCTGCTTTGGATTTGTGCAAATTGAAATTCTGTATCTGCTCTAGGCAGCCTTCAGAGCAACATGGCAGCTTTGGAACTCTCTGAACACTGGTAGTTGCCAAATTGCCCTATTTATTGGTTTGGTCCATCCCACAGTTCAGTTTCAAGTCTTATATTTGGTTTGTTTATTTTGCTAAGAGCCTCATCTCCACTAATCATCACTGTAGGCTGGGGCTTGTTGTTAACCAGAGCTCTGAACACATGGCCAGGTTTTATTGTCATTTATTTATTCTAGATCTCTGCTGTCCAGTGCAGCAACCACTACTAACCTGGAACTATTTAAATTTAAATTAAGTTAAATAATAGTAAAAATTCAGCTTTTATGGCACAGAAATAGTCAAAATTGTCAAAACATAGAAACAGAGAGGAGGATGGTGGTTGTCAGGGGCTGGAGGGAGGGAGACATAGAGACTAGGTATTGAACAGATATAAAGTTTCATTTTATGTAAGATGATTAAGTTCTAGAGTTCTGCTGAACGACTTTGTGCTTATAGTTAGCAATATTGAATTGTACACTTAAAAATTTGTTAAGAGGGTAGGTCTCATGTTATGTCTTCTTACCTTAATAATAATAATGATAATATACTCAGTTCCTCAGTCACACTATCCAACTCTGAAGTGCTCAACGGCCACAGGTACCCATGGCCGCCGTATTGCATAGCACATGTGTGTATATGGAACATTCCCACCATTATAGAAACTTCTATCGGCACTAGCTGAACTCTGTTCATTTGTCTGAATTTTTTTTTTAACATCCTAAGACAAAGCAAATTCTTTGAATGAGATAGGGCACACAGGTGGTAAATAACAACAATTCAGACAAGTTTATCAATAAAAGGAATATATTCACTTATGACACTAGAAGAATTCAGAGTTGGTTTGAGTCAACTGCATCAGAGCTGGTCAAAAACTTGTTTTTCGGTTTGTCTCCCTATTCTGATTTGTGTCAGCTGTAGTCTACAGGCTGCCTTCTCAACATGGTTTCAAGGGTTTTGCAGTGATTCCCAGGACTGCATAGTTCTACAAATCTAGTAGAATTACTTGTTTTCAGAAGATAAAGGAAGTGTTTGTTTCTCTAGATGTAAACACAAACCTTTGCTGAAATTCATCATCCCAACTGTCATCATTTTCCAGCCTCCAAACAAATAACATGGCCAAAAAATGGGCTTACATGGCCTTGTCTAGGCATCACAGCAGGGAACGTGAGAAGGCATGAAGGATAATCAAGATAGTTGAAGAGAGAAAATGGTTGGTGGGAAGGTGCCCTAAAATGTCTATTCATGCCCTGTATTAGTGATTCTCAACAGAAGGCAGTTTTGCCCTGCAGGGAACACTTGGCAATGTGTGAAGACATCGTTAACTGTCATGACTGGAGATGTTCTATTGGCATCTAGAAAGTAGAAGCCAGGGATTCTGCTAAGCATCCTGCTGTGCTCAAGGCAGTCAACAGATTTAACTGGGCCAGTGTCAACAGTGCGGAGGTTAAGAAATCTTATTCTATGAGATTGTGTCATATCGAATCTAGTTTAAATTTTAAAAGTAACTTTAATGACTTGCACACTGAAAAAAACAGTTAGACTTGGCTTCTGGCGTGATCTGATCCAGAGATTTGCAGTCTTAACGCATTTCACCTGCAGTTCCTTGTTGCTTTTCCTCTTCTGTCATCTAGGTTCTCCATCTGCTTCCTCATGGTAGCACTAATGGTTGCTACACCCCTACATTGTTACACCCATGCAATAAGCCATCTTGGGAAGAGGAAATTATTTTTCCAGTAGAGTTCACAAAAGAGAGAGGAAGCTTCTTAGAACCTGCCAGCATGAGTGTCTTTCTTCCAATTAGCCAGACTTGTATCACATGTTTCTTCCCGAACCAGATTATGTATGACTAAGAATTTGATCCCTTTCACCTATCCGTCACATGGCTGAGAATAGGAAGTGGGTCATTTTAGAAGGAAAAACTTGGACACACTAGCTAGGAGTGGGGGAGACTGATTCCACATAGACAACTAACAAATATTGACGATTATGTTGGTGGATTGCATCACTATTAACTCTAGGCAACATTTGGCAGGCTAGAATTGGTGTGTGACTCCAACAGAACTTAGAAATGAGATGGGGGGGGGTCAAGTAAATTCATGAAAAACATGCAATGTATGTTTGATCAGAGAGCTGCTTTCTCACTGGTTCCTTGTAATCTGATTCTTTTGAATCATCTACTTTGACATTTTTGTATACTATTCTGTATCAACGGGAAGAGATGATATCTCTAGGACATTTTTACTTCCTCATGTGAAATTTTCAACTTCATTAGTATCTCCACTTTTCATTAGTTGAACACTTTGGAGAAGTCATTGAATCCAAGTGGCATAGTACCTTTCCCCTTTTGAAGGCTGGAGATAACAATGGTACCCACTTCCTAGAGTTGCTCTGAGAATTAAATTTTTAAGTAAATAACGATTTTAAGGAGTAACTGTATGTAAATGCTCGATCAACATTAGCTATGACCATTTTTACTCAATGGTATTCAGATATGTAAGGCCATAAATATCATTCCCATTTCATTGTTTTTAATCTAAGAATTGCTGGGCAATACTTCTATGATGCTTGTTTCTAAATTACATCTGTTGAACTTACATCTTATTTTACCCTATTTCTTGATACTCTACTACTGTCTCAAAATAGTCTTCCTCATTTCTGTTATTCAATAAAAGCTTTTTTCTGGAATCTTTGATTCATTTCTAGATATGATTACTTAGCATGCATGCCATTATTTTCCAAAGTCATAATCTTCAATTGAAAAAAGAGAAGAAAACATTAACCATACTTCCACTAATAAAGATAGAAATGCATAACAGATAAGTGCTGGTGTTATTTTTAATCTTCTTTCTATTCCACCTGAATAAGCTGAAAAAGAGAATTGAATGTGACTTGAAAAGTTAGAGACAATTTTTCAATTTAACATCTTGAGGACAAAAAAAGAAGTTTATCTCAAAGTAATATTTCTTGGGTGCCTACATAGTATATCTCAGGTAGGTGCTAGATGATTAATTAATAAGAAATGTTTCTTCATAATAAAACTGAATCTCTAAGTTTAGTTACTTGTCAAAAGTTGAGAAAGTGGAGAAACTGAGATTTTGATTTCCTCCAAGTTCTCTTTTTTCCTACTGCATTCTGACTGTCTATGTTCACTTTACTTTTTTTAAAAAAAAAATGTGGAATGCAGGATGCTGCTTCTTATATAGCAGGTATATATCTTCCCTGGGAAAAACTATTTCTCTCTTAGTAAGGTATGGATTATGTTGAATTTCTTCTGCTTTTGTTTGCTTTCTGTGTATGTTTTCTTGTTTACCAGCCCTCTTGATACCAGTTCTGAATCCCCTGTGCCTCTCAAAAGGTCTTATCATGGTTCATTTAAATATATTTTCCCTTCTGTCTAGAAATCCTTCAGCCTCTAATTCATTAATTTGGCAAATATTTATGTGGAATTATGTGCTAGGTGCTGTGCTGGTGATGAAAGCACCACTCAGCCTTCTATTTACCTTCTTAAGGAGGGACTGTCTGCTAGCTTACAGTTAGACATTTTGCTTCTGATTGATGAAATTTTTTCTTTTCATGATTTCAAAATATTTTCTTCCTTGATTTCAAATATAAACTATACTGTGCTTTTTATGTTCCTGATATTTGATAATATTTTACATATAATAATGGATTGTCTCAAAAAAATTGAGCCCGCTATTCCTCCATAACAAAGTTTAAAAACTACAAATAGACTTACCATGTGATCCAGCAATCCCACTCCTGGGCATGTATCTGGAGGAAACTTTAATTTGAGAAGGTACATGCACCCAATGTTCACAGCAGCACTATTTACAATAGCCAAGACATGGAAACATCCTAAATGTCCATCAACAGATGACTGGATAAAGAAGTTGTGGTATATATGTGTACACACACACACACACACACACACACACACACACACAATGGAATACTACTCAGCCATAAACAAGAATAAAATAATGCCATTAGCAGCAACATGGGTGGACCTACTATGGAGATTGTCATACTATGCAAAGTGAGCCAGAAAGAGAAAGAAAAGTAGCATATGATATCACTTATATATGTGGAATCTAAAAAAATGGCACAAGTGAAATTATTTACAAAACAGAAACAGACTCACAGACATAGAAAACAAACTTATTTACTGGGGGAAGGTGGTGGGAAGGGATAAACTGGGATTTCAATATTTGCAGATACATACTACTATATATAAAATAAACAACAAATTCCTACTGTGTAGCACAGGGAGCTATATTCAATATCTTGCAGTAACCTATAATGAAAAAGAATATGAAAAGCAATATATGTATATGTATGACTGAAACATTATGCTGTACACCAGAAAGTGAAGTATAGTTAGTTTACAATATTGTGTCAATTTGAAAAAGTGTATTACCATCAGTTTTCTGCTATTAACAAATTTATAACTTTGTAGCATGTAAATGTAGTATTTTACATGACTTTCGAAGATATATAGTAAAGGACCTTTGTGTGACTTCAAAACACTCATTTGCCTGCAAAAAGATCATTATTAACTTTATCTGAAAATAACTTTTAGAATGAAAACAAAGTCAAATATAGGATGTCAATGACAAGGATGGTGCTGAAGAAGAAAAAACGACTGGGTAATCATTAGGTAGGTTAAATTTACATATATATGTAGTAGTAGAAGACAAGAATTGGTTTCTAGCTGGTCAGTAGAATAAACATTTTACAGTCTCTAAAAAAATCTTATTTTGGTTTATCTATTGCTGCATAACCAACTACTCTGCAACTAAAAGCCCTGGAACATCAACCATTTTATTATCTGTACAGATTTTGTGGGTCAAGAATTCTGTTAGAAGTCAGATGGCATATTTTTCTACTTCACATGGCACCAACCAGCATAACATGGTTGGATTTATGTGGTGGATGGACTGGCTTGGAATGCCCAAGGTGGCTTCACTCAAGCATCTGACACCTTGGCAGGGATAGGTTGAAGCCTGGGCTCAGCTGGGGCCATCGACGGCAGGTCTCACAAATGGTCTTTTCCAGTACTGTGGTCTCAGGGTAAGTAACTTGTTACTTGGAAGCTCACAATTCCCAGAGTGTATGTTTCAAAAGGCTTGGGCAGAAGCTGCAAGACTTCTTTTGACATAGATTCATAAGTTCCAGAACATGACTTCTGTAGTGTTTTATTAGTCACACGAGTCACAAATTCAAGCTCAGATTCAGGAAGAGAGGCATTAGACTCTACCTGTCAATAGGAAGAGTATCAATATTTCCAACCGTCTTTAATCTGTCACCTTCATCTCTTGCTGTACGCAGTGTACTCTAAGTTAGGTAATGTGTTAATTTTCAGCCACAGTTTCTATCCTTGAAGGTATAGCAATTCTTGAGACAAAAACAATATATAATAAAGCAAAGGATAAAAAGTTAAATATTTAAAAATCACCAAACTGCTTATAGTTAACATTACTAAAAATTGCCTGCATTGTAGCCAGAATCCAATTCCTAATATCCACATAGATTAAGTCAGCTAGAATGGGTATACTGGAGTTTACACCTCAGAAGAAAAAGTCGCTCATAGTTTATATTTCCCCATACTTCGATTTTCTCAGCCCTGCTCGTGATCTAATTTGCATATCCTAAGCTTCTGTGCCAAGTTACAAATCAGTGGGCAGAAGTCATTTTTAAGAATCTGACCTCTTTTTAGAGAAAAGAAGAAAAGGGGTATAAATGAACTCTTACCAGTTGATAAACTTTGACCTCAAGGCAAATTTCCCCAGGATGCCCAAATTGAATTCTTTTTATTCCCATCTCTTTAATGAAGTTACTGAAGAGAGGACATCTCGGGTTCTTCCTCCAGATGCCATGGTTCCTGTTCATAAATTTTTCACATTTGTACTCTTGGCTAAAATGACACCTACTGCAAAAATTAAACCCAACTGACAGGAACTAAGATGAGATGAGTCCTCTTTGCTCTTTTCCAGTAGAACAGTTGTCGGACCTTTCCATAAGGTTAAAAATAAGCATCTGAAAATGAAATATAGATGTCCCAACCTGTTTTGGTAATGACTATGGAGTGGTTATAATTATATTTAGATTCACATAAACATGAATATATTAAGCTAGCAGACCAGAATTTTACAACTGGAGAAAACTGAAATAAAGCTGGAATACACTTAATTATCTAAATTACTGTCGATATCTGTCATTACAAAATACCAACAGCAGCACAGTTTTGTCCTAAGCCTCTAAATACTCAACCGAAGAGCGAGACTACATACATTCCTACAACCCCCCGGTGGAGGTATTGAGAATACACATGCTTTCACTAATTTAAAGAGGGACTTTCACACTGGGATGCATTAAAAAGAGAACATTTAAATAAAAAGCAATTTGCTTTGCCTGTAATTGAATTCCCCTTGCTGTTATTGCTAATTATTGACAATATTTGTGATTAACTAATAAGCTTTTGCATTCAGAGACAAAATTATTTTTTCTGCTGGATCTTAGAAGACAGTGGCTGTCTCTTCGATATCGCAGACTGTTACCATGGAAATAATTGTGATTTGAGAAATGTATCAGCAACATGCAAAAAAAAAAAAAATTGCTCTGTACAGAGAATTCCCTTCCCTTCACTGCTCTGGGCATTGTACAGTCTTGCATAGTAAGTACATGATAATGACTTCTCACATTTATATAATGTGCCTTTGTTTTACAAAGTACTACACAATAGATAGAGCGTGGTATATGCAACCATAAAGAAAGGAGTAGAACAGTCAATTGAAGGCAATGAAATGGAATTATTCTATATCTTAGGACAAATTTACAATTAAGTTAGAATTTAAATCATGCTTTTAAGCTTCTTAACATTGAGAAGATATCTGTAAATAGTAGTAATCTCAACAAGAAAAAAAATATCTAATGTTTTGTTTTAAAGCACACTTTTTATTTCTAGACCTCTTACCATTTTTGCCATTTATTATTTTTTGTTGTGAATGGACAGACTATCAGTCCATTTTTCTGTCTGAACAAGCATCTTCTCTGCCCAGACCATGAGAAGAGGCTTGCCTCTGTTTGGTATGCTTCAGTCTAATTTGGAATCCATTCTTGAGAGATTCTTGAGAGAATTTACCCCATAGAGAATTTGGCCTAAGATGACCTTCTTAGAAGACTAACACATATGAGAAAAGAGGGGATGGAAAAAATGAATGGAATACCTTAGAACAAGCAAGAGAGGGAGAGGTCAGGTAGCCAGAAAAACTGTGGATTCTCACTTTCTCATTTCTTGCTCCACCTCCTAGAAGGCAAGGTTTTCCTTCCTTGTTGCTTCACTCCTTCCTTTTCAGTTGAGCTCTGTGAGTGAATTTGTTTTAACCTTGCAAGTACAGTTGCTCAATCTGACATAGATCTGAGTAACAGAATAGCAAGCAGCATGTAGACAAAGAAAATGCAGAATTAGATATGGAATGATAGTGGGGGCAAATGAGAATTCCTCTGCCTGGGATCTGAGTCTGAGAATCTGTGGCATGCAGATGTGAGATAGTTCATTACAGACTGTAGCTCTTATTATGCATCCTGCCTACCTCATGGGGGACTCCACTTCCAGGTTGCCAGGCTAGGAGCAAACACAGACAAGGACACAATTCATAAACTCCTCAGGGACACCCTTTTATACTTATGGTCAGTTTCAGTGCCTAATGGAAATTTGCTGACATACCAGATATCTTAAGTTAGTATTTTGGGGGTAAAAACTAGATATTCTGATCATCAGAATGTCAGCATTTGGAGGAACAGGAAGACTTGAAGAATTACATATGGTAAAGGGATCCAACTGGATTTTTCGAAGCACTCAACAAGTCATTCTACAATTTGGGGCTTAATAAAGACCCACAATGAGCTAGGGCATGTTTTTAAAAGAACAAAGAGAGTGGAACTTCTCTTACTAGATCGTAAGATACATTACAAAGTCATTGTAATCAAAATTAGTATTGTGTTGGCATGGTGACATATGAACCAACCAATATCACAGAATATAGATCTCAAAGATAGAGCTGCATATGTACAGAAAGTGGAAATATAGTGATGCTGCAAAGTGGAGGAAAGGTTATTTATTTAATAGATGATATCTGGAAAGCTGTATTATCACATGGGGAATAAAGAAAGCTTAACTCCTACTTTACCATATACAAAGGTGGGCATCAAATAGACTATAGTAAACCAGTCAAGGGGGAGGGTACAGCTCAAGTGGTAGAGCACATGCTTAGCATGCATGAGGTCCTAGGCTCAAGCCCCAGTACCTTGTCCAAAAATAAAGAAACCTAATTACCTTCCCTCACCCCCCCCCCAAAAAATGTATACCAATAAAGCTAATTGAAGAAAGTGGCAAAGCTTTTTCTTACAAAATAGGGTTAAAGACTCTTCTCTAACAAGACTCAGAAAGCACAAACCAAGTTTAAAAATGACGCATCCAAATTTAAAAATGTTTGCTTCATTAAGTTTACAGATGCGTGATATACTATAATAAAGTATTTGCTGTGTCTAAAACAGGTTGATAGCTAGAATTTGTAGGGAACTCTGACGAGCCAAAAATACAGTAACTAGAATACCAGTAAAATGTGGAAAGGGCTATGAATAGAGCTACGAGTCCACAGAAGAGGAGCTCAAAGGCTGGTGACTCTATGAAAATGCGCTCACACTTACTAATGATGAAAGAAATGCAAACCAAACAATCTCTTATCTCCTTCAGGGTCACAAAAGGTAGAAAGAAAAGTCTTAGCATTTATTTTCAAGGATGTAGAAAGAAGAAAACTCAACAGCCCTCTTTGTGACAGCACGTTATTATCAGCATACTCCAAAGTGATGTGTCAGTATTTACTGGAATGAAAAATGTCTCTTTCTAATGACCCAGCAGTCCTTCTCCCAGGTATGTGCATATGACTATATATATATATATACACACACATAATTACATTTCATACATTTTATAATTCCTTATATATTTATAATTCTCCCATGTCTGAAAGATAGATATGATTATTTTCACCTTTGCATTGTCTCTGACTTCTAGGAGTTAGGAATCAGAGATGTCTACAAATAATGTATACTCTAGTAACATGTGGAATAATATGTAGTAGTTGAAAGCAAATTTTTAAATTACAGAAATTTGAATAGAGCTTAGAAATATAGTTTCAATGAAAACACTTACTAGAGAATGACAAATATAAGAAAAAATGAATAAGAGAATATAAGAAAGAATAAATTAAAAATGCACAACACTCCATGTTATACAGAGATGCAAGCATATTTAAAGTAATAGCTAAAATAGATTTGATTAGTTTTCATCAAAGAAGAGAAAATGGGATGAAACTGAAAAATAACGGAAAACAAAGAAAAAGTCGCATGCTGTGAACTGAAAGTGTGGTGACCTGTGTTTTAAAGTTATACAATTAAAGAAAAGGAAAAAAATAACAATTAATACACATGTTGATCATTCTAATTTCACGAAAGATTGCTGTCATTTAAAGGGAACTATATCTTGTAGTAACCTATAATGAAAAAGAATATGAAAACGAATATATGTATGTATATGTATGACTGAAACATTACGCTGCACAACAGAAATTGACACAACATTATAAACTGACTGTACTTCAATAAAAAAAAAATGGTTAACTTCCCTAGAAAACTATCATCTGATGGCTGTTTCATGTCATTCTGGGCTTTCACAAAAAATGATCCTATTAATTCCCAGAATTGCTTTAGGCAAAAGAAAAGGTTTTTCATTTATTTCACTGGATGTACCTAATCTGCGTTATCTCTTCCCATCTCCTTCTGTGTGTTTTGAATAATGTAAAGAGAGCGATTTAGTATGGATGGACCAGTTTTGATTGTTTAGATTTAGTTGGTGCTGTGATTCTTATTATTTCTACTCTGTGGCAAGTGTTGTCTATGGTTTAAGAAGAGGGATCTTTAAAGAAAGACATAAGCAGAAGTTTCTGAAGTGAGAAAGTGTCTATCAGGTTAGTTTCTGGAGAGGAGAAAGTGACATCTGTGTTTTATAAGGGATATAGAAAGCAATTGGCTTTAATAGTGTGAGCTGCACATTAAGAGGCAAGAGACAATTAAGTGTTGGGTATTATATTTATGCAAAGCAATTTCTAAGGTGGTTCTTAAACTATTCTGTGTGAGCCATTGCATATTTCAAATTTGCCTTTATTCAATTTCCTTCACTTTTAGTGGCTGAATATAACATTAACGAAAAAGAGAGAAAATGAGACTGGAACTTACAAACCTATAAATAAAACCTTAATATTTGTTCTGTTTGAAGCTGCACTTATCGGAGGAGATGCGCCACAGCTCATTATGGAAAACTTAACCAGGAATTTCCACACTTTCTGGGATGGGCAAGGTTCATGTGTTTATCTCTCCTTTACTTTTTTCCTTATTACTAAAATAAGCCGCAGTCTAAATATATTTCAGAACATTGAGAATATAAAAAACAATGAAATCACCCATATTCCTCCCAGCTAGATAAAACTCTGGACATGTAGAAACGTGTGTAATGCTAAAAGCAATCTGACATTCTGTAAGCTGACTTCCTGACATTTTTTTTAACACTTTCTTATATCTCAATAGTATGCCCAAAATAATATCCTTTCAGATGGACATGTCTTAAGTTATTTAACAAGGTCCTATAGATTTATTAATATTGTATGGAGAATTTTGCTATTGTCAGTTACATGGTGGTAAGTATTCAGGTACATGATTTGTTTTGCAAATTGCCCTTTATTTGCCACTTTATTTTTTGTATGCATTTTGTCTAGAGTATACTGTGGAATGTTGAAGTTCTTCCTCATTCTGAGAATCTGTGTTTTTATTATAGTTTTAGAATTAATTTAGCGTTATTAGGGCGACAGATATGCTTGTCCCCTATGATTTCTCTCACTTCCTCATATTTTTGTCCTTTTAATCTACTGATCTGGAAGGTAAATAGCTACTTTTTTTCTATTAGTGATTGTCTGCAAATGTTTAGACAGACATCTTTTTTTCCAAATATAAACAACTGCCTGTATGTTTATTCTTCTGTTAAAAATTTTAAGTGTTTAATTTCTTCCCACTTTCCCTCCTCACTTTATAGTTTTTACTGATCTAATTTACATTTAGACCCAGACTGTGGTTATGAAGTTTTATGACTGTTGCATATTACATAACCCAGGTCAAGTTTTGCTTTTTAACTTGCAGTCATTTATCACCATAATAGCAGTGCTTAAAAAATGCAACTAATATTTCCAGGATTTCTTCATTGGCTGTCATCATGGTCTTATATCTGTACTTTCCTGTTCTTTTCATCTTTGTTTTAGTTAATTGTTCAGTCTCTAAGTATATTTTGAACATAAAAATGGGTGCTTTTTTTTTTTTTTTTTGCTATTTCTTGATATCTATGACTATCCTGATGGCTATCTTGATCTAGCTTTCACACGTAAAGACAACTAGAGAATTCCTGATAAAAAATGTATTCTTCCTTCCTGAAAAGTCCTTCCTGTAGACTTTTCTCTAATATCGTCATACATTTTGAAACATTTAAAGTAAACGTATCGCTTTAAAAATGTCTGATGTACCTTTAAATTCCTTTTCTTGGATTTTTGTATGATTTTCTATTGTTGAAATTCTAAATTTTCATCTTGATATATAGTGATCTCTTTATCAATTTCCATTGATACTGAGTAAAACCTTTCAATTTGTCTGTAGATTCAGTTATTTCTTCAACTCTGGAAAGTTTTGTGAGTGTGTTTATATTTTCTTTAATTCTATTTTCCTCTGTTTTTAGTGTTTAAATGCTCTAGAATTCCAATTATTAGTAATTTTTAAATCCTGGATCTATCACATCTGACCATCTTCTTTTTCATAAGTTCACGTATCTCTCAGAGTTCTGGGTGAATTCCTTGAGTATGCTATTCAGTTCCCTCTTTCACTTATGCAGTATTCCATATGTTTCTCATTCTCTCTAATATAGTTTGATTCACAACCATGACTTTCATCTTTAAATATTCTTTCCTGATTTTAGATCAATATTTCACTGGGACTGTGCAAAATGCTTGAAACTCCAAAGCCATTATTTTTTAGAACATTATGCAGAACATCTATTTCAGAGTGACGTTTCTCTTGATACTTCTGATTCTTCAAGGGGACCCTGTACCTTATATCTTTTCACAGGTCTGATGATTTACACTGCTTGCTTGCTTCCAAGTGTTGCAATCACCCATGCTGGAAAGACATCAAGACTCTGAAGATTTTCTTCTACTTGTAGCCCCACCTAATCGAAATGAATTTTGAAGACGTAGACTTTGTGTTACCCAGCTGATCTGAAGACCACCCTACCCAAACTGGTATTCTGTCACTTTAAGCAGCAGCTCTGACATGTGACTTTGTGTTCATTTTATACAAACTCCCTAAAATGAAGTCTTAGCATCATACTACCGTCTCTCCGTGATCTTCGTCTGTTCTCTCCCTTTCAAGTTAAGGAAGTGGCTGTGAGGCTTTATCAAGATTCCTTCTACTAACTTTCTAAGCTTTTTAATGAAACAAGTTGTCTCTTTTATCCTTACTTCAATTCAATCAGTACCTAATCCGGCAGAAATGCCTTAAGGTGTATGAAATGTGAGTGCTATCTAATAGCCTTCGAAATTTGCAGCACTGATACATGTTCTTTCCCATTTTTGTATTTTATTAGTCTTTGAGAGGCGTGTATGGTGCCTGTGGTCACATGACCCCATTTATGCTTCAATCTGCCATTGATTTGTAATCTGACAAATAAGAGCAAAACTCCTTGTTACTGGATATCAAACAAATTGGATGAAAAATAAAATGAAGAAATTGTAAAACTGCTAGCCTGCTAATGTACATGGATGTACTTAGTAAATACAGCTTTCTTTCTTGCAATGATCATGAACTTGTATATTTCATTAGACATGAGTTGTCCAATCAGCCTTACTTAGCGACTGACAAAAGTTTTACTCAATTTAGAAAGAAACTCTCTGTGTATTGACACCACGATAAGGCCTTTGCAAATCAAGTCAAATTGAGATCTGAAGACTAGCCCCAGAACTGTCCATTTCAACACTCTCCTTTCCCCTGGGATTTGTTTGGTGGACCTCAGCATCACAGCCCTTTGAAGACAAGCACTGATATCATCAGTGACCAATGATCAGTCCTTGCATTGGGAGCTGAAGAAAGTACCCCAGATTCAGACCTGCTTTTCCTAATTAAAAGTGGTTAATAACTCTTTTATTGAAACTAGATTAAATTCTTATTTGGGAAACTTAATTTAAAGTATGACCTGTCAGCTCTGTGGCACTTCTATCTCATCTCATCTCCACGCAAATTGAAGGAGAACGAATCGTGTTTTAATATTCTCCAAAAGGACAGAGTGAGCAAGAGAACTATAAGGTATAGAATAAAAAAAAAGTGGTTACTTTCATTGGATTTAGAGAAATCATATATAATGAAGCCAAACAATTTGGTTTTCTGAATTTGTATAGATATGCTGCTATGATATCCTTAGGCAGATAATATTTTTTATCCTAAAACTGCTGAATGAGTAATTCCTCTTTCATGCCTGTTTTTAGCAGCACTCAACTGGTTTGACTCCTTCTTTCTGGATTCATTAAAGGGTATCTTAGTGTCCACAATCTCTAGCCCAGACTTTAATTCCTGTCTTTCCAGAATAAATTTCAACTCTGCTCATACGGGGCTCATTCAACCTGGAGCAGGATATGGCTATGTTCATAACCCTCTCCGAAACTGAGTCCCCCTTGGTGAGAGCAACATTTAGGGGAGGCGTATTTCTGGGAGGGGAAGCAGGCAGATTTCCTAGGAGTCAATCACCTGGGAGGCAGGAAGACAGCACAGAGCCACCTGTGACCTTAGAAACTTTGAAAACAGGTGCAGTAAATGATACTCCCAACTTTGTCTTCACAAAAGTCCTGTGAGGAAGGTCAAGGTACTGTACTTCTTTCTATAGAACTGAAAATATATAATGTAAAGGGGATGAAAAAATATCTGCCCAAGTCATTGCTTGGCTGCATGGATCAATGAGAAAAGAGAACAAGCCTCAAAATTGTTCCTTTTCATTCTTCTTTTATCTTCATAATGCTCTTTTATATTAACGATGTGAATAATGGCTATTTTACAGTAAAAAGTTATACCTTTTCAACTTGTTCCACAGAATTTTTAATGAGCTGGTCTTATATTCTTATGAAAATCTATTCTCAAAATGTGAATAAAATTTTTCCATTGAACATGCGTAGAAAATGACACTATAATTCTACCTTTACGTATTTCCCTTTTATACAATTGTTCTGTATTTATATTATCATGTCTCTAACTTCAAATACACTTTCCTGGAATTCTCAATTCTTTTTATTTGGAGGTTTAAGTGCCATATATATGTGTTTTATCATTAGAAGTTTATTGTTTTCTGATTGAGAAGCTATTTTTCTTCCTTTATGTTAATAGCTTTCATTTTCTTTCTATAATTGTTTTGAGTGTATCCTCAATTTTATTTGGGTATTTTTGTTAATTTATTTGCATGTAAGTTATCAGTCTATGGAGATAATTACTTAGACAATTATATTATTCAATCTACTTAAACATTTCTCATTTTCATATAGAATGAAAACTTTATGTCTTTTCCTATGTTTACTGATTTTTTTAAAAAATCTCCTTTCTTTTTCAGGTTCATATGGCATATATATGGCATAACTGGCATTTACTAAATGTCCACACTGGTACATGGAAGTTGTCATTTTCTAATGATGAAAATGTTTCTTGACTAATTTGTTTCTGTGTCATCACTTTGCTCTCATTAAAATCAAGCAGGTTAGGATGGTAAAGAATAAGGTAAATCATAACTATGACACATAAATATGTTTCTAATGATTACCTGCTCTATATTCTCCTGGTACAGGTCTCTTTGACCTAAACAGGCCCATTAGGGATTTGTTAAAACATTTTTCAAGTGTCTATTTGTTGCTCATGATAATGTTTATTTATTCTTTGATAACTATTATTTGTTTCTATATTATTCTAGAATTCTATCTTCATTTCCTAATTCATAATTATGAGTTAATTCTTCATTTCATATCTGCTAATAATTAGGAAACTTGATAATGCTCATTTATACCCATTGTATTTCCCTCCTCGATGGCCCACCTTCCTTAGGGGCACTTGACGCATTGAATGATTGAAAATGTGTGTTGCCCACTTGAATGTGTGTGTGGATATCCCCTTGGTTTAGGGTTTCGTTCTAGATTTGGGTGACTTTTCAGGCCAGGACCACTCTGGAGGAAGACCGAGAAAATAATTTGAGTTCTCTATCCTCACTGCTGTTAAAACTCTTACACTTTCTCCGATTTCTCTCTTTCACTCTCTCCTTTCTTTTTTTTTTTTTTTCAGTATTGTTTTGTTGGATACCTTAAAAAAAAGTCTGTGCAAAATCATGAATTCCTAGCATAAATTCATTTTTTCACTTAAGTCTCATGCATAGAACTGCTGGTTTTGTAAGGAGCAATGAATGTTTTCAGAAGTTACCAAGTGGTACTTCCTGATTACATCATGTTTTACTTCACACTTAGCCTCATTTATTGAATGAAAGATTATATTTTGCCCAGGTAATGGTTTATTTATGGAATTATGCATAAAATTAGCAAAGTAGAAGAATAGTTAGAATGTGCATATAAATGTTTGATATATGAAATAAATATCTTTCTCATTTTTACTAACATTTCTCATTATAACATCCACACTAATAGAGCATTTTCTACTAAACAGCCATTTCTGAGATTTTGCATATGGATTATATGTCCATATATATTGGATATGTCCCCTTTCATTAGGAAACTTAGTTACTAAGGCCACAGTGAAATATCAATAATTAAAGTCCAGCATTTTTATAAAGTAAATTAAAAAAAAAACTATTTCTCTGTGCTTCTTCCACATAATGACTTTTCACTCAGCTGGTGATCTCAAATGTAGTTTTGGCAGTGTTGCTAGAATTGTTTCCAGGAATGTATACTTATTGCCTATTAAAAAGGATTATTTTCTTCCTATGGGCTGGTCGGACCCTAGGACCCATCCGACCCTGGTTAAGGAGGCCAAGTAACCCCGACCATAAATGAACCTTTGCCCTCTTTCAGCTAATGGCTGATGACATGAAGCAACATTAACAGAGAACGTGAGGGAAAAACTGACAGTTGGTAAATCTTTCAGCTTTACAACATTGTTTGTCTTTTCCTGAGATGAGTCTACTCTACCTCTCCCACGCTCCATCGATAGAATCTGTACCTTGACCTATTTTTGCAGTGGGCAGTGATGGATTTCCCTTGCTCCGTCCAAACTGTTTCAACCAGGTCCCATGGTAACTGACAGACAGCAAATGTTTCACGGCTACTGATTGGGGTCAGGGGTGAAATCCTTGGCCTCGGAGCACAGCCAAAGTAAGCGGTCCGTCCGCTCAGGACCCTAAAGCATGGCCTCATTATCACTCTAATAAACGGAGCTGCCAAATCGCTGAAGCCCTGATGTCTCCAGAAATCCCGTTATGGCTCTTTGATTTACTTTTTATGATATTTGAGATTTTTGAGTCACCCGAGTAGACACCTTTCTTGCTGTGACTTCATTTTTTTTTTTTTTCACTCAGGGCTGTCTTTTTTTTTAGGTTGCACCTGTGAGTCAGACAAACTTTTTCAGTTCTGCACAGATGGATTCCAGTGGCTTCTGTTAGAACTGTGCTCAATAAAAAAGCAAATCTGGTGCTGGTCTCAGAGGCATAGTCTACCTCTGAGTTAGAATCTTGATTGGCACAGCTTGGGTTTGGGATTTATGTGTGACTGCCAGAGATGAACATTTCTGGCTAAGTAAATAAGCCCTACATTAGGACCACGGGATCAGACTATGGCTTTTTTCTGGAAATCAGGTGGGAACAAAGTGAACTGGATGTCTGTGAGGCACATGAGAAAAATATGTAAGTTCATTAGCATTTGCAAATTCCAAGCAGGGAGATAAGTCACAGTTCAGTAGAGCCTTTTAATCAGAATCCTATTACCTGCAAGGAATTATATCTATGCATTGCATTTTCAAAGGACAAAAACAAGCAAATACAAAAAACCACGAGTGGGCTGGCCAGGACATTTTCTTCTCATGGTTACAGAAGAAGCACAGGAAGGCAACACCTGCTATTCCAGCACATTCCGCCGTGTCCTTGATGGAGGTGTCTCTGCTAACACCTGCTGGCCAAAGCAAGTCACATGACCAAAATCAAAGTCAAAGATGTCATACTACTATTCTGCTATGTTGGACTTAATGTTCCTGTAGTTTTCTGTAGTATGATATTATGCAACAAATCCAGAATGGTTATGATTTAGAATCATTTCAAGAAGAATCAGTTCATACCTTAAATTTGGTTTTGATTTAGGTGGGTTTTTTGCTGTTTGTTTTTTTTTTTTTAATTCCACTAAAAATGTGTAAGCATTTTTCTAAACAACAGGTTTGTACACAACTTCCTCGATGAGCTTATATTTCAGTGGGGAGATATAAAAGTAAGCAAACACTAGAGATGCATGTTTAATTGCTATGACAGAAAGCTGTTCAGAAAGTGAGAGAAAGAAGTCCCTGCTTACTTCACAGAAGAGAAAACACTCACTCTGAGTCTAAAAAGGATGAGAAAGGCTGGTCTTAATGCAGTGGTGTTTACAATTAATTGATCACAGCCAGTTATAGATTTCTTTGTTCCTTCTCCACTCCCACTGCTTCACTTGACTAGAAAAAAAGAAATAAATAAAAAGGATGAGAAAAAAATTCTCAGGAGGACAGAGCCAGACGTGGCAGGATGTCTCTTGACAGGGAAGAAGGGATATAATCAGATGCGTGGTGGAATGAGAGAATATGAGATCGTTGGGTTCAGGGAGCTGAAAATAGAATCCTCAAGACATTTAGGTGCACATTTTAATGGTACATCAGCAAACTGGAGGATCAGCAGAGATGAGAAAGCTCTTGGCATGCCAAGCGATGGAGTGTTTATTTTATTCCAAAGAGAATAAAAGTCATTAAAGCAAGAAGCACATAATCAGATTTACATTAGAGAAAGATTATTTTGGAAGGATTGTGGAGATTAAAGAGAGCCACACTGGAAAGAGAAATACCATCTAGAAGGATGGTTCAATAATCCAAATAGGACAAGAGAGAGAGACATGGGCTTCATATATTTATGAAAGGAAATACTGTACCTATGATTGCTGAATGTCTAATAATCGGTCAGTGCCTGGGCCATGGTAATTGCTCACTAAGATTTTGTTGACTGTTATCTTGTATAGTTTGAGGTAGTGTGTATAATTTTATTTTCCCCATGTGAATATAACTTGTCCCAGTATCATCTATGGAATTGTCCCAAGCGATCTGCAAAGTCTCCTGTGTCATATGTATTTTCTTTCACCTATAGGTTGGGCTAACCTTAACCTTAATTCTGTTTCTGGTCTCATTCTGTTCTCCATGTCTCTCTCTTTTAAAAAATGTATATTTCCTATATTCATGTCTCTGCTGAACTCTGAATCATTTCTAAAAAAATGTTTTTTAACCTGCTCTAGTTTCAGCATTTTTTTTTTTTTTTTTGGTCTCCATCTTCAGTGTTTTACAGAAACAGCCAACAGCAATGAACTAATTCTCTCATTACCCATGTCTGCTGTTTATCCTATCCACTGAATATTTTAATGTCACTACTGTTATGTTCAGGATTCTGTTCTGTTCTCTTTCATTCTGCCTGTTCTTTTCTGGACTTCTTTGTGTTTGATCTTTTTGTGAATTCATATTTTAATTTTCATGCTTTTAGATGTAATCATCACATGAGATGATTTCTAGGAATGTCAGTATCTTCTTGAGTAATTTCTTGAGACTTTTAATCAGTTTTCTCCTCTTGATGTTCACTCATGATGATTTATGCCCTTGTGTATTTGTTGAGTCTTTGATTTGAGCTCAGAGTTGAGCCCCCTTTCCCATTGGAAATCTGAGGACCTAGATGTTACTTCCATTGTAAGTGCAGATACGCTGCACAGGAGACCACTTTTATTTCCTTTCCAAAAGGAAAAGTTGCTGCTATATTGAAGTTGGGCACTGAATCATGCTAGTGTTTATAATAGGCATTTGTCCTCTGAACAATCCAAGATCTAGTTTCTTTTTTTTAAACATTTTTTATTGAGTTATAATCATTTTACAATGTTTTGTCAAATTCCAGTGAAGAGCACAATTTTTCAGTTATACATAAACATACATACATTCATTGTCACATTTTTTTCTCTGTGAGCTACCATAAGGTCTTGTATATATTTCCCTGTGCTATACCGTATAACTTTGTTTATCTAGTCTACATTTTGAAATCCCAATTTGTCCCTTCCCACCACCTGCCACTTTGGCAATCACAAGTTTGTATTCTATGTCTATGAGTCTATTTCTGATTTGTATTTATGTTTTTTTTTTTTTCAGATTCCACATATGAGCGATCTCATATGGTATTTTTCTTTCTCTTTCTGGCTTACTTCACTTAGAATGACATTCTCCAGGAACATCCATGTTGCTGCAAATGGCGTTATGTTGTCGGTTTTTATGGCTGAATAGTATTCCATTGTATAAATATACCACCTCTTCTTTATCCAGTCATCTGTTGATGGACATTTAGGCTGTTTCCATGTCTTGGCTATTGTAAATAGTGCTGCTATGAACATTGGGGTGCAGGTGTCATCCTGAAGTAGGGTTCCTTCTGGATATATGCCCAGGAGCAGGATTCCTGGGTCATACGGTAATTCTATTCCTAGTCTTTTGAGGAATCTCCATACTGTTTTCCACAGTGGCTGCACCAAACTGCATTCCCACCAGCAGTGTTAGAGGGTTCCCTTTTCTCCACACACTCTCCAGCATTTATTGTTCATGGACTTTTGAATGATGACCATTCTGACTGGTGTGAGGTGATAACTTCATGGTAGTTTTGATTTGCATTTCTCTGATAACTAGTGATATTGAGCATTTTTTCATGTGCCTATTGATCATTTGTATTTCTTCCTAGGAGAATTGCTTGTTTAGGTCTTCTGCCCATTTTTGGATTGAGTTGTTTGTTTTCTTCTTATTAAGTGATATGAGCTGCTTATATATTCTGGAGATCAAGCCTTTGTCGGTTTCATTCGCAAAATTTTTCTACCATTCCGTAGGTTGACATTTTGTTTTACTTATGGTTTCCTTTGCTGTGCAGAAGCTTGTAAGTTTCATTAGGTCCCATTTGCTTATTCTTGCTTTTATTTCTGTTACTTGGGTGGACTGTTCTAGGAGAACATTTTTGAGATGTATGTCAGATAATGTTTTGCCTATATTTTCTTCTAGGAGGTATATTGTATCTTGTCTTATGTTTAAGTCTTTGATCCATTTTGAGTTGACTTTTGTGTATGGTGTAAGGGAGTGTTCTAGCTTCATGGGTTTACATGCTGCTGTCCAGTTTTCCCAACACCATTTGCTGAAGAGACTGCCTTTATTCCATTGTATATTCTTGCCTCCTTTGTCAAAGATTAGTTGACCAAAAGTTTGTGGGTTCATTTCTGGACTCTCTATTCTGTTCCATTGGTCTAAATGTCTGTTTTTGTACCAGTATCATGCTGTCTTGATGACTGTAGCTCTGTAGTATTGTCTGAAGTCTGGGAGAGTTATTCCTCCAGCCTCCTTCTTTTTCTTCAGTAATGCTTTGGCAATTCTTGGTCTTTGATGGTTCCATATAAATTTTATTATGATTTGTTCTAGTTCTGTGAAATATGTCCTGGGTAATTTGATAGGGATTGCATTAAATCTGTAGATTGCCTTGGGCTGTGTGACCATTTTAGCAATATTGATTCTTCCAATCCATGATCATGGGCTATCCTTCCATTTTTTAAAGTCTTCTTTAATTTCCTTCAATGGTTTATAGTTTTCCGTGTATAATTCTTTCACTTTCTTGGTTAGATTTACTCCTAGGTATTTTATTACTTTGGGTGCTATTTTAAAGGGGATTGTTTCTTTACTTTCTTTTTCTGTTGATTCATTGTTAGTGTAAAGAAATGCAACTGATTTTTGAACGTTAATCTTGTAACCTGCTACCTTGCTGAATTCTTCGATTAGTTCTAGTAGTTTTTGTGTGGACCTTTTAGGGTTTTCTATGTATAGTAACATGTCATCAGCATATAGTGATACTTTTACCTCTTCTTTTCCAATTTGGATCCCTTTTATTTCTCTCTCTTGCCTGATTGCTGTGGCTAGGACTTCCAATGCAAGACTCACTTTTTTTGTTTGTTTCCATTTTAAACTCTTTCCTGAAACTGGTTTCAGGATGGGCATATACTTGATAAAATGACTCACAATTGTGATTATTGAAAATATTTCTAATGTGGTAACAGATCAATAAAAAGTAAATATGAGTTTCTTTCAGCAAATTATAGAATGAATTCAACCATTCATTTTAGGAAATAAGGACTTTGGATCTTGGTGATCAATTAAGCTGAAAATGTTAATTGTTAATGTCTAGATAAGAAAATGTAGCTACATGGGAGGGCATTGCAATATAGGAGTCAATCAGAAAACTATATTTATCAGAGAGAATAATTCTGTGATGTGGAATTAATAACAATATTTCAATTTATTTCACAAATAGTAATCCCATATTCTCTACTTGGGAACATACAGAAAATTAGATGAAATACAATATATACTTTTATATATCATTAAATAAAAATGACATTATATAATTTTTAATTATTGTATTTCTTATCATACTTTATGCATGATACTTAAACAATAAATATCATAGAGAATACTCTCATTTAATTAATATTTCATTCATTCATGAGAAATACTCTCTAAAACTGTTTCCAGCCTCAACTTCCAAAATCGAACTCATCCACATCCTCTCCAAAACAGCTCCTCCTCTAAACTTATGTAATGTCATTGAGGATTTAGCACTTTTCTCAGGATATTCAAGCTTGATCACTTGGAACCAACTTTTAATTTTCCTTTAACTATATCATGTATATGTTGGAGATTCTATCCTTCATTTTTTCTCTCACATGTACCCTTCCTTTTGGTTTTTTACACTATTCCAGGCTCTGATTAGTTCTCACCTCTTATCTTGTCTCAGTTGCTCCAGATACTTATTACTCTCAGATGCATAGACCCAGACATTCAGAAGTTCTAGGAGCTATAGTCTCATGCAGAACAAAAAAGTCAGCACTAAACTATTCAGTCGCTGCTGAATGCCATGCACTGTGATTTACTTAAAGATGTAAAAAGGAGCCACAAGAATGGCTTTACCTTTGCCCCAGTGCATCACCTTAATGTAACTCAGTCACCCTCCTTTCGCTGCCTGTCTTTTAGTGCCTTTTGCACGTCGAACATTGTCACTGGCTTCATATTCTAATGCTTTTCTCACGTGTCAAATTTTGTACCCGAGAAATTAACTAAATAATATGATCAATATTTTTTTGCCACTTGCTGAGTTCTTTGCAGCAACCTCTCTAAGGGCCACCGCTCAGTGTACCAAAGAGCTTCCCTTGATGGATGGTCACTGGTGTAATCCCCTATGAGAATAGGAAGGAATTGCAAGATTCACAAAATGGTCCTCTGTGCTTAACAAATGGTCCCAGGCTACTCTTGTATCAGGTTGGTTTTCTTCAGGGCTTAACAGGGAAACTGCCTTCATAACAGGAAAATGATAGTGTCATTTACAAAATGTAAGGAAGAAGAAAATGGCAACATGTTGATTTAGAGATGCTTTAAGGGATATTTGAGATGAATAACCCATAAAGTAGTTGGAAACACAGATCTGGAGTTTAGCAGAAGGGTTCAGATGTTTGAGCTTGAGAAACACATTCAAAAGTCATGAAGGTGTCAATGATTTTTGGCATTATATGCAAAGGAGATTAGTCCATATTAATTAGTCCATATTAATGTCTCAAATATTAGGTCATGGATGGGGAACATCAGAAAAATAACAGCCCAGTAATGGGATTGAAAAGAAGCAGTCAGAAAATTATGAGAAAAGCAAAACTAATGTTTACCATATGCATTCTCTGTCTGATCAAGTCTCCTGGAAGAGTTTTGAGGCTGTTTTTTTCTGTCTTACATTGCCTCTTTATATTCCCTATACATATATATATATCCCACTGGACTTTCAAATATTACCGTCATTTCTCATTTGCTTCCTGCAAACTATACTATCCTCGTGGCCATAATTCTCTTCTTTCTGACTCTACCTATTGAAATCTTATTTTGCAAGGCACATCCCAGATTTGCTATCTGAACCTATTTGTTGAGCCTACCTTACTTTCTTTCCCATATGGTTTACATGCTTTTCTTATCCCTTTAGCAGGTTTGTAGTTTTCTTGAGAACCTAAACAGTGGTTTTTTTTTTTTTTTTTTTTTTAATCTCTTTTGTCGCTGGTACTTAGTGGGTGTTCAAAGATACTTTTTTGGATTGACAACTGTATCATCTGTTCTGCCTCAATCATTGTTTACTTCTACAACCTTTCTGCCTTACTCTTACCTGCCTATCTCTTAGTAGGAAAACATCTCAGAAATGTGAACCTATAACACCTTTCCCAAAAAAAGCCAGAGAAAGAAAAGAGGTAAGTCTTCCTCGCCTGTTGTTCAATCGTAATCCAAGAAGTGACTATTTTGCTTTCTTTTACAAAATTGCAGAAAGCTTTGGTAATAAAAGTAAATACTTTCCATGCTCTTTTTAAGTCCAGGTGACCTGTTCTTGAAGCATATTTATCATCAGGATTTTTCTCTCTCTTTTTTTTATATGTAAACACAGAGTGCATGCTAAAATCTAATGAAAAAAATTAAAACATTTTGGACCCCCTCTAACTATGTCCATGATCAAGAGTTGAAATGATTGTGATAACTGAAAATGAACTTTATCAGGCTTTCAAGTTTTATTTAGAGAAGTATCTATGATCAGGGCTTTAATACATTCTTAGAATCTTACTGTTTTCACCTTGTCTTTCTTCTTCTTTTTTTTTTTTTTCTATTTTCTAGAGATTACATTCCCTATTCCCAACAACAATAACTTGAAGGACAAGATGGTAATTAATTTTGATTTGTATGTGTGTAAATATGTGTGTGTGTGTATGAGAGAGAGCGAAAGTTCAGAATAGTTAACCATGTAAACGTCCCTTAGCAACTGGCTCTCAGCTGTTAACCAGTTTGCTTTCTAATATCTGCCTGTGCTGCCTCATTTAAATGTGTTTTGTTTGCAATAGCATATACCTAATCTCTAATAGAGTCTTCCACTCGTCTCTTTGGGCTGTTGGCATTCTATTAACTGTCTCCTAATTTTCCTTCATCCATCTCCACTCCATAGAGAATTTTATACATGACCAGGTGAAAACCCATGTTTGCATACAAATAGCCTTGCTTTATCTTGAGATGGGTCCTTTCATCTTTTTTTTTTTTTTTTAAGTTTCCTTATCATGGGCTGGATTTCCCCAGCCTCACAGACTCAGTGGTGTGTCCTTTCATTCCAAGCAAGCCAAAAAGCAAATTTCAGAGTATTCACAACCATAAATAAAATATCTTTAGTGCTTATCAGCCCATTTTGTGATATTAATTCATCAATATAGCCTTCATGACTCTGGGTTATAACCAATGTTATTGGGAGGCACCAATTGCCTAAATAATCCTTTAAGCGCCATAAACAATTTCCACGAATGCAGTTCCTGCCCAGATAACTGTGGGTTATCTGCATGTCTCAGTTCCATGGCTCAGATTGCCTCGCATTCCTTTACTCCATATGCTTTTCCATGGGTCCCAGCACAGTCTATAAGTCAGATTCTAGTTGTCAGTTTCTCTCCGGGTCGATTAGCGTTGTTACTGGCAGTCAGTGTTCTGAATGTCTTAAAGTTCACTGCCACACTCTTGATGTATTTTAATTATCGCCTG
This sequence comes from Camelus bactrianus, assembly GCF_048773025.1. Taxonomy (NCBI): domain Eukaryota; kingdom Metazoa; phylum Chordata; class Mammalia; order Artiodactyla; family Camelidae; genus Camelus; species Camelus bactrianus. The sequence goes on from NC_133552.1 coordinate 22,483,112, forward strand.
CACGTATGAAGAAGGGCCATTTCATTTTTATGAGAAACAATATATTGTCTGTATAAAACTGACCTTGTGCTGGAAAAGAAAGAATGAATGTAAGCACTGAACACAAGTACATTTTTCCGGGCAAAAATATATTTTTCATGGAAGCGACCAATTAGGGAAATGTCCTCTAAATATTCCTGTTACTCAATTAAGGATGACGTTTATTTTTTAAGTCCCGGGCTCTACTTGCATCCTTAACTAATAATAGTTTGAAATGCCATGTGTTTATCTTTCTGCCCCATCACAGACAAAGGTGACCCTGAGCCAGACAGAGGACTGGGGCTTCCTTGTCACTTTTCCTGTAATAAAATCCCCTGGATAATATTTCTGATGCCAATAAGATAACCTTTCTTCCTTCCTAAGACCTTCCAGAGCATTAAAGACAGTTCCCAAGGGAATTTGGTTAAAAGGGGGAGCAAAACTCTTCCTTTTGTTTTCCTTTTCTATTTTTGAAATTCCCTTGCTGCTGTTTTGTTTCACCTTTTTCGTTTTCTGCTTCTGTCATCCCTTTGATACAGCCCTAGAGTCACATGGGAATCGATTCAATGGACTAAATGGCCTTAAAACCCCTGATGGTAAATTGTGCCTTTTATACCTTCAACTCTTAAGAAAAAAAAAAAAAGATTCTCCTTAAAATAAGGAGGAAATAGTTCTAATCTCATTCTTATACAGAGTTGATGGTACCGGTTTGTTTAAAGAACTGAATGCCTGGAAAAGAGAGCACGTTTTATAAATGCCCAGTTGTCAAAGAACTCAAGGAAGAGACATTCGTTTTTGGAGACTCGGGGAAAATTGCAGAATTTGCCCTTTGTCTTTCACAAGCGTTCCTGTTTTAACAGTGTTGTCAATAGGATTTGGTATTCCAAGTACTAGGTTAACGCAGGCACTGATTGAAGGTTTTAAAGAAAGTTTTCCAAACTAGGGCAGAGTTTTAGAAATAACATGAATGTAAATGCATATTAGATGACTGATTTGATAAAATGCTAGTGTTTCTAAAGTGACACAAAGACACTACATAGTGAAATTCAGTCTCTTTTCTTTTCCCTACTTGCATCATTTAAAATATTTGTATTTTCTGAATGTTAAGATGATCAGAGGGGAATAAAGGGGTTTATTTTCCTTATCCTCCAAATAAAGACTTGCATATTCTGAAATCATAAATGTACAGAAATCACCACCACAGATCACTGAACCTCTTAGTCATCAAGTATATGTTTTTTTTTTTTTAAATTATTATTAGTGGTATTCAAAGTGGTAACTTTCTTGCAGGGATCATTTTATACTTGGTGTTTGTAAAATAAAATACTTCAGAAATATATTAAGAAGTAAAATGTATCTGTATTCCTAGGACCCAGAAATAACCATTCTATAAGTTGGATGCATATTTTTAAATGCTATAGACATAGAAAGGAGTTATATACATTTGCACACATATATTATTTTTTGACAAAATTGTTCTCATAGTGGGCATACTCCTTTTAGCTGATTTTTATAAATATTTTGTCATTCTGAATCACTCTTTGCAGATCTCCCCATCAAAGTTCCCTTGCTGCCCTGGCCTCTGTCTTCTTACTCTGGGAATCCATGCCTGGTTGAGCATCTGTGAAAGTCGCTTCCCGGTTCAGCTTCTGGGAGATTAACCAGACCTCAGCACAAACAAGCACTAGCTTTAGCACAGTGCTTCCCTAGTCATCAGAACACCAGTTCTGCCTCTCAGGGCAACATCCCAGGATCTAGGGACACAGGCTCGCCTACGGTGGCTGTGGTCATCCTGGATGGGGACCCAGGTGAAAGAAGCATCCAGCCCTTTCCTCACCCAGGGCTCTGAGCCCAGTCGCTGCCAGCAGTGGCTGTATCAAGGAGGCACAGAAAAGAGCATTTCAGGAACAGTTCTACCTGGGAAAGCGGGCTCCGTGGCCATACGTGGAGAGGTTACTGGTCCCCTGCGAACAGCTGAAGCCTGGAGAGCTTCTGAATAACCTGGAATCCTTCCAGTTAAAAAGAGTTTGGTGGTGGGAGTACCAGAGTTTTCAGCAATCATGTTATTAACCTGGCATAACCTAATAGGAGTTTCTGTCAGGGTCTTGGGTGTAGTTGTCATTACTTTGAACATAGTCATTGAGTTTTTTTTTTTTTTTCTTCCTGAATTTAGAGAAGGCTGGGAGAAAGAACTGACACATGGTCAGGAACTGTTAACAAAGAATAGAGACCACGCTGGCAGATGGTTGAAATCGTCCATCCATTTCCATTCATTCACTGAAGCAAATATGTAGTGAGCCCCTAGCATGTACCAGTCTCCTTCCTAGACACAAGGAATCAAAGATGCATTTCATTGCCTGCTGGATCTCCTTGAAGCTTGGAACAGCCGGTGTGCTTCCTTATGCATCGAAGTCAGTTGCTAGTGAAGCCAAGAACATTAAATATAAAGGAAAGTTGAGGATATATCTAGAAATAGCATTGCTGCGGTCTGCAAAACCTACTGACATGAAATTCTCACTTAAGTACATGAATATTGGGAATCTGGGGCATACATAAATAAAGAAGTCACCTGGTACATTTCAAAAACCGCCTTCTGAACTATTTAATTAACAACCTATGAAAAATATACTCTTGAGACCTTCGTGGATAATAGATGTCACCTTTGTTCTATAAAAATGCTTTGCTACCTGTAAAAGTTAATTTTAAAACGAACAGTCAGCATTCGCAACAAGCTGTCTCTCTAAAAGTTCCATCTATCCTGGTTTGACACAAATAATGAAGAAGGGCAACATTTACCCTCATTGCGACGGCGGACAATTTTATTTATCATTGGCTCATAAGGTGTAGTGTTGTCTCCAGAGTATGAAGATTGACAAGGCAGATGGTCCTTATCGTTCCTAAAGGTCTCTTTAGGAAATGACACACTAATTCTTTAGTACTTTCATCCATCTACCCTCCCCATGCAATTAAAATTTGGTGACACATTTTTATGGTCACTAAATGGGCATAAATTAGCATTAATTAGGGGTATTGTAAGGTAATTCCCTAATGGAGAAGTTACATGCAGATGGGAGGAGCACGAGGACTACTAATAAAGTTCTCAAAATCACCTTTAACAGTCTCACAGCAAAGAGGTTATGCTCCTGATTTTATGGGTTACATTTTGCAGAAAACAAAAAGGTGAATTTTTATATCGATCTTTATGTTTTCAGACATTCATTGTCTGTCTCCTCCCATCCTCGCCGCCTCAAAAAACACACCATCCAAGACTGAGACACGTAGATCTTTGGTAAAAGAACACAGGCTCTTTGGATTAATTAATTCTTTAGTTAATCAATAGGAGACATGCCTTCTAGGCTTGCATTCCAGGTGCCAATATCTAAGGATTCTTATGCGGAGCATAATGGCTTCCATAAGCCATTAGGCGAAAACCACAGTGAAGCATTTAAAAATGCGTTGCAATTAGATCAGAGGCTAGCTGTCATCCTCAGGAAATTCCCTCCTCCCAATATCCACGGTATCGATTTAAATTGCTGCTATCAGATGGGCAAGAGCTATTTCTACCTTTTAACGTTCCTGCGGTCTTAGGAAACGGAAATGGCTGACCTCACAAATACTCATTCCACGCCTGACTATCAGCAAAAGGAGATTAATATTAAATCAGAATTTATGATCTGATATATAAACCAAGGGGTGGGGTGGAGAAGCCTTTCAGAGAGAGAAAAAGAGAAAGTAGGGGGCAAGGCTTAGCTGAGTGTGACATCCCGACGTGTCCCAACAGTCACCCAATTACCACGTGACTCTGTTTCCTGATCAATAAACAGAAGTATGACTGAATTATGCCATGGAAAGCAGTCATATCACTTTTTAACAAAGTCCTACATTCACTCATTCAACAAATTCTTACTGGGCGCCTATAGAGTGCCAAATGCTGTTCTTGGTATCCTAGCTAGAGCAGATGGAACAAGCAGAGGAAGACAGGTGTGTGTTCCAATAAGCTCACCTTTACATGCGTGCCTGGCACATGCAGAAAATCACAGTCCTCTTCTGACTCTTCAGCTCTTGTCTGCGTGCCCATTCTTGCCCCTTTAACAGGAGGATTAGTGGTCAGGAGCATGTACTTACTGTTTTCTCAAACCCTTCCTTTCCATAGCCATGCAAATTGTGTACATACAGGATACTTTCAAAGTTTAGAAATGGGAGCGGCGATAAATCGCGTGGCTGCCTAACTCTCCTTTACAGATATTGACTCCAGTCTCCTCTCTTCTCCGTGGTCATTCTTTTTACCCTCAGCGAGTAGGAAAGAGATTACTTATTTTTTCTTGGCTGCTACCTTCTGGAGTCTGAATAATAAGCCAATCTCTCATTTTAAGCAGTGAATTGAGAATATTAAACATGTGTCCATTCCTAAGTCACCCGTAATCTTGTCTCATAAAATGTCTGGCATTAGCCAGTAGTCTTATGTAAATTCCAAATGCTGATTTCAAGGTTTGTCCCTCAAACAGAAGTTCTTATACATAAAAGGAGTCTCTGGGCTTTTAAATCTTTCATTCTGTCCACTTTTCAAATCGCCTGGCTTAGTGGATCTCTTGTAACTCTTTGATATGATTTTCATCACTTGTAACCTTTAAACCTTTTAGAATTTTGTGCATGATGCTTAGTCCTTACCTTGTCAACAAGAAATAGCAGCACTGGTTTCTGCTGCTGAATATTCCGTATTAAAATTCACAATATTTAATGTTTCTTGGGGAAGAAATTGGCACAACATCTCTATGGTGCATCTGCTGGGTATGGCTGTCAGTTATTATAATAGGGTTTCTAACAAATGACACGTCAAAGCCTTGACTTTCAAAGCCCTTATGCAGAGTGTCAATCATTTACTCCCTGCCTGTTCAAGTGAGCATTCTTCCAAGAGCACCTTTAAGGTGTGTGTGCCCTGACTTTTCATCAAAAATTCTTTCTGTCCTTATTTTATCTTGTGGAAAAATCTCCCCTGTAATGGAAACACGAAAGGACAAAAATGACCAATTTCGAGTAATAATGAAGCATTTTTAATGATAATGTTCAGTGTTCTTGGTTATAAATTCTGAGCAGGGCTGCTTTTCCTCTACCGTCCCCCCACAAATACTTCTTTCTAAATATTCTGTAAATGTTGGCTAATTGTTTACATTGCGAGTCTATCAAATTGAGAAACTTCTGTCTTCAAAGTTGAAAATGGAAGCACATAGGTAAAGAATGAAAATAAATAGAGGTTATAAGTGTGTCCTACTTAGCAACCCCGAAAAATTATTTGGTTCCAGGATTCTGAAACAAATCACACAATCAATCGCCATAATTATTTACAGTCAATATTACATGTCATGTTAGTTATGGTTCCTGGAGTCTGAATGTAAATCTGGACCTTGGGAAAGTGGGTGTTAATTTTATGAAGCTATTTCTGAAGATGAATCATGTAGTCAGGTAAATATGGAAGCATACTGTATTTTTAAAAAACATAATTTTACTCTCTCTTTCCATTAGTTGACTAGCATTGAGCAAATCTTTTTCATTTCAAATAATGAATAATTTATACACTAATTTTGTGAGTCCTAAAAAAAAGTAAATAAATTTGTCATCAGGAATGTACAGACTTCCTTTCTTCTTTCCTCCACACTGATGCACTGCCTACTATGTGCTTAGTACTAGGAACGCATGAAATTTTGCCCTGCATCTTAGCAGAGATAAAGTTTTACACAGAAATTATGTTAAACACTGAGCATTGCTGTTAATAGGTTTCTTTGTATCTTTTTTTCCCCCTAGAGGTGAATTGAAGGTGGTTTGGACAGTTTAGACATAAAGATTAAATGTTTTACACAGTAACACCGAAATAACAATCACTCCTTGCAAATGCTCCATCTCACTTATTATCCCCAAGAGAGGCACATCTTGGATCCAGGTACTCTTTATTAAATATATAATCTATTTCATTTAGTTGGCTAATAGACAATGTACTTTTTGACCCCATTGTCTTTCATATTGCCTGGTGCTCAGTAAACACTGGATAATAAGCAAGAAGAATATACTGAAAAAAAAAAAACAAAACCTATTGATAAGATTCAGGATATAGTACCCCAAAATTTGGCATCTGGGCACTTTTTTCTTAAATTGAAGTATTGTATTTAATTGAAGTATTACAATTGTGTCAATTTCTGGTGTACAGCATAATGCTTCAGTCATACATATACACACACATACTCGTTTTCATGTTCTTTTTCATTATAAATTGCTACAAGATATTGAATATAGTTCCCTGTGCTATACAGAAGAAATTCATTTTTTATCTATTTTATATATAGTAGTTAATATTTGCAAATCTCGAATTCTCAATGTAATCCTTCCAACCCCTTTTCCTCCCCTGGTAACCATAAGTTTGTTTACTATGTCTGTGAGTCTGTTTCTGTTTTGTAGATGAGTTCACTAGTGTCTTCTTTTTTTTTTTTCTTTTCTTTTCTTTTCAAGATTCTACATATGAGTGATATCATATGGTATTTTTCTTTCTCTTTCTGGCTTACTTCACTTAGAATGATGATCTCCGGGTCCATCCATGTTGCTGCAAATGGCATTATTTTATTCTTTTTCGTGGCTGAGTAGTATTCCATTGTATAAATATAACACAACTTCTTTATCCAATCATCTGCCAGTGGACATTAAGATTTCTTCTGTGTCTTGGCTATTGTAAACAGTGCTACTATGAACGTTGGGGTGCATGTATCTTTTTGAATTTGAGCTCCCTCTGGATCATCTGGGCATCTTAAATATCTTAAGCTAAAGAAGTTTCAGAAAAAGCAGAAGCAAGAAGGTCACTCTGACCTCCTCACCATTGCCCCCACTATAGCCCCTCTTCTCTGAAAGCAGGAGATAAGTCTCCCCTGTGGAAATCTCCCATGGTACCCTCCCTGTACATCCTTGTAAAGAGACTTTACAAATTTATTGTTTCTTTGTCTAAAAGGCAACAAGCTTCTTGCTCTGGTTACTTCTTCAGGTCTTTATTCTCTTGTGAAGCCTGCTGGATATGTCTAAATAGTACATAAATTTGTAGTGTTTTTCTCCTGTTAATCTGTCTTTGTCAGATTAATTTTCAGACCCTGCCAAGAACCCTAAGAGGGTCAAGGAGAACTTTTTCTTCCACTATACTGTTCTAGAATCACTAAATTTAACCATTAAAAAATTTTCTGGGTCTAAGACTCAAATCAGGAGCCCCAGACTTCGACAATGAAACTCTTCTCTTCAAGCAAAGTATTCACTGAAAAACCCAAAGAGGAAGACTTCAGCCGAGCTTTGGGGACTCCAGATATTTAAATACAATCTGGACAAGACTTTTTTGCTTTCTTATCTAAACCAACCCTATAAACCTCATGAGGTTTGGTTTTCAGTAGTGTTTATTCCTCGTCTTTGGTGACAAGCAAGTGCCTCCTCGGAAAGCACTAAGTATGTTTCAGCATGTATTAAGGAATAACTATTTATTTACAGACATTTCTGAGAGAGTGAGTGAGCAGAGAAGGGAATGGAAAGAATTGGGCAACTCTTGCCAGAATCTGACAGCTTAAAATTTATGAAGGATTAAAAGTAAAAAAAATGTGTGTGTGTGTGTGTGTTTGTGTGTGTGTATAGCCGTGGATAACTTGGTTTATGGTGTGGAAAAAAAAATCCTCCCCATCCTCAAAAGTCTGTCCTAGAAATGAATAAAAACTCCCTTAATTTAACTGAGAGAAGTTAACTTAATTATGCAAATCAACAAGAGACTGACCCTGCCGTGAATTTTTAATAATATCCTAATTGCCTGATAAGGAAATCAAATTAGACTCCAGTGCTGAATTTTTGTCTGTGTGTGTGCTGGGAGTTAAAGAATCAACTCTGTTTTACAATAATGCTCCTGGAACTGATGTTTAGTTTGTCAGATGAAAATACTGGTCTATCTCTCGGCATGTGTTCTCTTGATTAAGTATTGACTTTAAAATTTCAAGGAGTCCATCTCAGCTCTTTTCTAATGATCTCTAAAATGAATCCCAGTGGTCTCATCTGCTTGTTTACAAGACTGTAGAACAGTGACAATTGGTTAACCAGGAAAGCCAAGTGAGGATGACTTTTTCCCTTAAACATTAGTAAGTGCAAAATTTTGTTCTTATGCAGTCAGATTGGCGCACAGGAAAAGGAGTCATTTGCCTGGTGGGTTTTTGTTAGGGAAGAGCTACTTGGAACTTTAAATAACTTTTGCAGGGTACAAAGCTCTTCTCAGTCATATTTTTGTAAAATATTTTTTCTCCTTACTCTTCCCTTACTTCAAGAATCTTAGAGAACAGATCAAAATAATTTCAGATAGAAGAATACCTTGACTTCTTTAGTAGCAAAAAGACTTTTTTCCCCTCTTCCTGTAAAATGAAGACAATAAGTGGATGGAAAAACCTAAACCTAGACTTATAACAGGCAGAAATTCCAGAAGACTTAATATGAAAATGTATTGAAGAGGAAGGAGAGGATTTTATTTTACTAAACTACTCTCACTTCATCATGACTATTTTCTTAAAAATGGATAGTCCATCTTTGAAAAATGGTCAAGCAGTGGAAGCAGCTGATATTGCAAAGTGATTGGTCATTATTGGATAAACAATTTGTTATTGAGGTCTATGTAGAAAGGCACAATATTAGGCAGTGGGGATAAAACTGAACTTAAAAAGGGGAAAGCAATCAAATATGTTTGCTGAAGACATGCAGGTTATACTGTAATTGAGCAGGACCCTCTGGGGCCTTCCAGGGTCAGACCCCTCCTCCATATCCTCTGCCATAGCTCTTTTCTGAAGTCCCCAGATAATAGTATCTCATGTATATTTCCTGTGTTTTTCAGACTCTAAAAACCACCGCCAAAGGAAATAAATTAACTACATGATGATCCAGAGCATGTGGCCCCCAGACCTTTTGGCCCCTAGGGATTGATAGTGTTGACCTGACTGCCCAGTTCACACAACATCAACCAGTCATAGAATTGTGCATGAGCTGATCACATACCCTGTGACCTTCCCCCCTACCCATTCCCACTGGCCTTTAAATACTCTTTGCTGAAACCCTCCAGGGAATTTGGGGTTTTCTTGGGTCTGAGCCGCTCTGTCCTCCTTGCTGGGCCCTGCAGTAAACCTTTCTCTGCTCCAAACTCAGTTTTCAGTTTGTTTGGCTTCATGGTGCAGTGGGCACATGAACCTACCTTCGGTAACAATTTTGGCGAGCCAGCACAGGAGTCTGTGCCTGCGGAAGGTCGACCCCAGCTGGAGGCAACCCTTCCCTGGGTCCCAGCAGGCACTGGAGCTCACTTTGCTCAGGGAACTGAGAGGGACTCTCCCTGATGGGCGCTGTCTGCCCCACAGCACGAGGCTGTGCGGAGTCTAGAAATTTCCAGAGCTATGGTCCACGTTTGGTGTTGCCTGGAGGTGAGTCACTCCAGCTGTCGCAGGCTGGGGATTCTCTCCCCTCCACCTGGGCTCATTCCTACTGGGAAGGAAGCTGCTCTGGGCTTATCTCAAGCCACTCTGGGTCCATTCTCTTTCAGGAGTTAGGCCCAACTGTTTGAAGGCCTCCATCTGGGAGTGCAAGTGGAATTTTTAGATGACACCTCCTCTGATCATCTGTCTGTGCAAACACAGCTTATTTGTCATTTGTGTTTTTGTGTGTATGGTTTTGGGGTGAGCCACTCCAGTTTTCACAGGATGGGAAAATTCTACCCACTCCATCTGGGCTCCTTCCTTCACAGGGAGTGAGCCATTCTGGGCTCATTGAGAGCCACTCTGGGATCGTTCTCTTTTGAGAGCTGGGCCTATCTGTTTGGAGGTCTCCTGGGAGTGGAAGTGGAATTTTGGGGCTACTTCATGTTTGATCTTTTGTTTGTGGGACAATGTTTTGTCATTTGTATGTGTGTCAGAACTTTCATTTGTTGGTTGAGATATCTTTGAGTAATGGGACTTGCATGTGATGACACCAGTGGGTCCTTCCCTGTTGCATTGACCTCACCTCTGGCAGAGCATTGGTTGGGATTTTCCCCTTCTAGCCTTGGCCTTTCATTCAGCTTCATCTCTCATGGGGCACTGGCTGGACTTCTCCCCTTTTGGATTGGTGGGGTACTGGTTAGGAATCTCCCTTTTGGGGCTAGGGAACTATGACCCTGAGAGACTGTTTTGAATTGTTGTTTGCTTGATATTTGATAACATTGGCTGTTAATAATTAAGTATGGATGATCAGAGCTCTGTTTCATCTTATATGTAGTCCTCCTAGAGTATATTTTGCAAAAATGGGAGATCTTCAGCTATGAAAGAAAATGATATTTTTACTGTAACACTGTGTGACCTCAGTACTCCCTGCCATCTGGAGAATAAGGCCTTAATGGCTCTGCTATTATACCAAAGTGTGTCTTTTGCAATTTGGCTTTTATTTTGGGCATGTAAGCGTGTGTGTGTGTGTGTGTGTGTGTCTTGGTACCTGAGTCCAAATTCTGTTCTCTCTTCCTAGTTTTGCTGAAAGTGAGGTATGTGCATCTAAGCAAAAGATATATATATATATATTTATATAAATTGTCTATTACTGTTATAAAGATAGATAGATATATAAAATTGTCTATTACTGTTATTTCTTTAAACTGAAGTGGATATTTGGGAACTGGGGGAAAAAAATCCCTGAAAATAGCCAAGATGATTGGGTTTTGTATAAACCCTTGGAGGAATTTGCATTTCTCTTTCTATGCCTTTGAGATGTAAATGATCTACTTGGGGTCTCTAGGAAAAAGTTTTTGTTTTTTTGTTTTTTTTTAAACTCAGGCAGAAAAACTGAGATCTCTGGTTCTGTCTGTCTTCATGTAAAAATTAACATGTAAAATAACCTATGGTCCAGTAACAGAATGTCTCAGTTCCAATAATAGTGACTGCAAACAATCATTTTTATTAAACTGAAAAGAAAAAGCAATGAAAATCCTGATATTTTGGGATGGCAGTGAGGAACAGGTGAATTAACTAATTAACATCTATAAATCACTTAAAACAGTACCAGCGATGGAAAAAGTACTCGATAATTTTACCTATAATTATTATCTTTTTTGGCACTGAATTTCATTCATCTCTTTTTGTAAACAAGACCTTTCCTTATTGTGGTCACCTTTTTTTTTTTTTTTTTTTTTTTTGGCCTATTTTAATAACCTGTGAAAAATCAAGCAACTGTTAAGTGGAATTTTGCTGTAAGAAAATGGGAGTCTAAGATGCCCAGTCAAAGACTTGCAATAGAAAATGGACAATTATTGCATGGGAGAGGCATGACTTGTACGAGATAGAAGATTTCAATTTAAAAAAAAATCAACCTTGAGATTTCCATTTAAAAAGGATTTTTTAAAGGCTTAAATCAAGAAAGGCAAGGAAAAAGGAGAAAAGAGATGACAGCAACAAAATTTATAAAACTGGAAACAAAGTCAGTTGCGGGAGAGGGTTAGAAGACAAGGGAGATTCAGAAGCCAGCTGATTCGTACTACGGCATGCCAAAAGAATGAGAAGACTCCATTATTTCAAAAAGTGAAGGTGCAGGGGGTTAAAACCAGGGTTATTTGAAAGTCGATCGCTGAAGTATTTGATGTTTTTTAATGTATTTAGACAGGATTTATACCTATGTCTGAGAGTTTAGGAATGAACATAGAATTGTAATTACATGTAATAATGAGAGAGTACCTTTAAGCAAAGCAAAAAAAAAAAAATTGTCAAAGAAAGGCAGTAGTGAATGCTAATACTGATATTATAAACATAGATAGAACTTTATTTAAGGATAAGATATAGGAATTTTATGTATGAGGAGGGAGGAGAGAAAGAAGGTTAGGTCCTCATTTTCCATAGTAGGAAGTCGATAGATAATACCTAAAATGAAAAAAAAAAATAAAATAAAAAGAGAAGTCGCTCAATAAACATGCTAATTATAAACATAAACATAGATACTGGAAAAAACAGCCCAAGGAACTAAAAGCAGTTACTTCTGGGGAGTGCAGATCAGCTTAGGAACAGGAAGAGAGGGAATAGCCACATTTTATTTTAAGCCTTGGAGAACTATTTGACTTATCTCAAATCATATGTGTGTATATCTTGCATAGATATAAACTTTGCATTAAAAGGAGGCAAGAATATTGCCTTTATTGCAATAAAGGGGTCGTGGAGTGGAAGGTATAAACTATTGGGTGTAAAATAGACTCAGGGATGTATTGTACAACACAGGGAATATAGTCAATATTTGTAATAACTGTAAATGGAAAGTAACCTTTAAACTTGTATAAAAATAAAATTTTTTTGAAAAGGAAGAAAGAATACCCATGTAGAGTAGAAGTGGAAACTCTAACAACAAAATAAATTAAAAGAACTGTTACCAAATGCCCAAGAGGTAAAGTAAATATTTGTAAATGGTGGGGTGCAGAGAGAAATGCATGCATAGGTCAGGAAGCAGGTAGGAGAAAAAGTAGGAAGAGGGGTTAAACAAAGGCATTTAACATACTTCTGCATCTTTAATACTTTGTGCTTAAAGTAGCTTTAACATACTCTGAGCATTTGACAACCAGCCTGCTGATATTGGGGAATGCAATAAAGCAGTCTAGTTCAATGAGTCAGGACATATATCACATTAAATCCCTTGGCGTGTTGAATTGGTCACAGCTTGTGCAGTTGCTGTTTCCTGTAAAATTATGGCAGTGATATATGGAGATATATTTTCAACCATGCCCAAGAGTAAAGTTTTTATTGTTTTAGAAGACAGATAGCTTATCTTATAATCAAAGAGTTGGAAGGGACATTAGAGGTTATCTGGTTCCACCCTTTGTTTGATTCTTAAATTTCCTACATAATATCCCTATTTAGTGAAGAATACTTTCACATATCTTAAAGAATTTCCTCCCAATGACTGTGTAGGGACATCTTGGTTAAAGATTGTTGAGAGTTGAAGAGAATGTGAACTGAGTGATCAGTTACCAGACGACAGTCTTTTGGCCATTGCATGGTCCTTCTGGAGAAGATTGATTATGAGGTGATCAGTGTAAATTGACATACAAACCATGAGTACGAAAGCATACCTGCATGTCTTTGATTATAGTGGGACACTCCCGCTCCAAAACTACAGACATTTTGACATTATGAGGTTGTCTTCCTTGACTAGATATTTCGTGGGCCCAGGGAGTCTCCATGGATGTCTTCAGATAGATCCAGAGCTCATATTTCAGCTAATAGGAAGAAATGAGTGTGTTGTCCAGGTTGTCAGTGGCCTCTCAAATAGTTGTCCAAACCTATTCAAATTGATGTACAGGAATCTACCCTTTAACTACTGGAAAACAAATGTATATTAAGCAGGTCAAATGAAATATGGTGATGTTGGAAATGGCTGAGGAACATCTGGAAGTCCTTCTCTCATAGCTAGATGAAGGAAGACTCCCTGTAGAAAGAACATCTGAGGGAGTGGCTATATTTGCTCATGGAGATCCCAGTAATTCTGGTAGAAGTGGATATGCAGGCATGCAGAGGTTGGTAGTCTTTTTGAATGAATATATTCTTTTAGATACTACTCAGGTTATGCCTTCATCATCTTCAATAAGACAATATCTATAGCCTCTTATCCAGCATCTTTGACCACATTTTCCCTTATTTTTCCTTCTCTTCAATCAAACATCCATAGATCTTCCTAGAATACAAACTGATAGCTGGCATGAAAAATGAACTTTTGCTAAAATCATCCTTTCCATTCCTAAAAAGATTCCAGATTAGGTAGGGGACACCCACCTGACATCCACCATATCTAACTTTTGCCATGTGTCATTTAGACACACACATGCTTAATCATGTCTCTGGGTCTTTGCATATTTCAACACCCTCTGTTTAAATTGACGCTACTGCCTTATCTGCTTTGGAAACTTCTACCTGTACTTCAAGTCTTGGCTGAAGTATCACCTCTCTGGAAGTGAACTTGGAATAGTTCCAAGCAGAATTAGATAATTCTTCCTTTATTGTAATACTTATATTTTGACTATATATATAGTGTGTATTTATACACACACACACACACATACACACACACATATTTAATTTGCAGTGTGCTCCTTGGGTGGTAATAATAACATATAACAATGGTACTTTCTTTTAACTATAAATTACCTGCACGTAGAACTTGTAAAATACTCATTTTTCAACCTTTCTTTTGGTTTTTATCATAGCCAATGTTTTATTTCATTTTTCTTACTTTGCTTGAATTACTTCTGGTAACTTCTGTTTTCCCCCGAAGATTATAAACTTAGTGTCTTCTTGGTTCATGAAATGATCTTCCACTTCCTTCAGGTATTTCTTTACTTAAATGTCATCTCCCTGGTGAAAACATCTCTGATCACCCCATTAAGATTGCTCTCCTATTCATCTTTCCTGACTTTCTGTCTTTGCATTTCTCATTTTTATTGAACAAACTATATATTTTCCTTATTTTATTTATTGAAGTATGTTAGCTTCTAATGAGGGATGTTTACCTGTGTTGTAAAGTGTGCCAAGAACAGTGACTGACATATGTAGTAGGCACTTAGTTAAGTTAGCTTTTTATCATATATTCATAGATTTATTGCACAGCATTCAAAAAACTTGTACTTTACAATTTCTACATAAAATATTTATTGAGATTTGTACCATATATGGTTTAAGGGCATTTAAAGATAGATTTAAAAATAGATTTATTCTCTGATCCATGTATGTAAGTGTAAGTGTGTACTCATCCCACGTCCTAAATGGTCTGCCAATAATTGTCAAATATGTCATCTGAATTGTGTTTCTCTTGATTAAGCCTAACATTTTGAATAGTTTCTAAAGATACATATAAATCCTGTGTTTTCAGGGCATATAGTTTTGTGATTGTTATTATACATTTTAAGGAGTATTTTTCATATTTATTTATATCTTAAATTCTACTTTGATATTAATATTGTTACTCTTCTTTTTCACTTGTGTTATGCTGATGTAGGTTTGCACATGCTTTAATTTTTATATTTTTTGCATAATTTTGTATTTTGCACATCTCATAACAATAGAATTTTGTTTCATGTTCAATTAAGAGAATCAAAGTTTTATTATTACAGAAATTTAACCCATTCATATCATAGCCTTTTTAAAAAATTGAAGTACAGTCAATTACAATGTGTCAATTTCTGGCACACAGCACAAAGTCCCAGTCATGCATAAACATACATATATTTGTTTTCATTTTTTTCATTAAAGGTTATTACAATAAGTTGAACATAGTTCCCTGTGCTATACAGAATAAACTTTCTTAAAATCTATTTTTATATATAGTGGCTAACATTTGTAAGTCTCAGACTCTCAAATTTAAACCTTCCCATGCACTTTCCCCAGTAACCATAAGATTATTTACCATGTCTATGAGTCTGTTTCTGTCTTGTAGATGAGTTCATAGTGTTATTTATTTATTTATTTAGATTCCACATATGAGTGATATCGTATGGCATTTTTCTTTCTCTTTCTGGCTTACTTCACTTAGAATGATGATCTCTAGGTCCATCCATGTTGCTGCAAATGGCATTATTTTATTCTTTTTTATGGCTGAGTAGTATTCTATTGTATAAATATACCACAACTTCTTTATCAAGTTATCTGCCAGTGGACATTTAGGTTGTTTCCATGTCTTGGCTATTGTATATCGTGCTACTATGAACATTGGGGTGCATGTATTTTTTTGAATTAGAGTTCCTGCTGGATCATATAGTAGGTCTGTGTTTAGTTTTTTGAGGAATCTTCAGACTGTTTTCCATAATGGCTGCACCAAACTATATTCCCAACAGCAGTGTATTAAAATCTTTTTTTAAATATTTTTTCAACATTATCATTGTCATCTTTTTTCTTTTATTTTTGGAATTTGCTTTCTGTTTCCATTGTTTTAAGCCTTCTTTAACATGAGACTTTTAGTTTAGTGTTAAGTGTTTTATGTATTTTTCCTTAATTCTTTTTGTTTTTATTTCAAATATTTCAATTGTATGCTTAAAACTATTTCTTTATTAATTGCAGAAATTAAAACAATAAATATTTTCTTCCTCCTTGTGTATAAATAACTTTACACAATATATATGCCTATGTATGCCAATTTGGGGATTTGTTAACTTAGCCAAGAGCATCATATTAAACAAATATTATCTTATTAAAATAAGTGCTAATATATCACGAATTCTACTATTATTTTTATAACATTAATGTTGCCATTTGCAATAATTTTATCAATCTATTGATCCCATTAATTTAATTGGTGCCAATATTCACTTTAGTTCTTGTTAATACGGCCTCCTCGTTGTATTCATGATTTTGAGGTGTCTATTTTTGGCTGCCAACATGAGTAATTTTCTCAAGAATTTATACAATTGGTACATTTTTTGAGTTGCACACATTTAAGAAGGTTTCCTGTTGACTTCAGAAATAAACTGGCTAGGTATAACTTTTTAGGTTACAGTACTTGACCTCACAAATTCTGTGGGCATAAAATGCCATGTAACTATTAAAAATAATGACACATCTGTATGGTCTAATATAGTAAAACAAACTATGTTTTAAAATTTATATAAAAATGCCTAATAGTGCCTACAGAATAATGTAGTTTGAGATAATAATTTTAAAGTGTTTAAAACAGTGCTCAGTGCATAGTAAATGCAATATAAGCATGGATTAAAGTATGAAATTTGTCTATTTATCTGTCTTAGACATTGGTAGGTGCCAATTTTAGTGGGAGATACACAAGTAACTGCTCTTATTGGTTATCTTCAGGTCAGAGACCAGGGGACTAGAGTGAAGAAAGAAATTCAAATTTAATTTTCTCTCTTAATGATGAGTGTGAATTTTTAACATGGCATATATTACTTACATTTAAAATACCTGTAAGCAAAAATGTGAAAAAAAATCAAATTCTAGAAACAACATTTTCTTTTTAAAACTTAATATTCTAGGTAATAATTTTGAGCAAAAATTTTTTTGTATCCTTGTGTTAATTTGATGTTCCTACTTGTTTACATGATATATATTTTTTTCTTAATTGGGACATTTTTATAAGGCCATGTCCTAACTGATTATTTTTTAAACTTTGCTTTAATCATATTGAAATCTTTCATCTTATAGACTTGAATTTCTTCTTCAGTGCTTCCTTATTTCATATTGTATGGTTGATTATTGCTTCCTTTTCATTTCCTCTCATTTTTCCTTTAGGAACACACATATTTTATAGTTTAGAACATCATTCTAAATTCACCAGAACTGTCACTTTTTTCTCAAGGTCCTCCTTTCTTTCTTCTTTCTGCTGTGTTCTCGATGAGCTGTTCAGTTGTGCACCACCCATCACTGAAGCAGTGCTTTGAACATGTGATCTCTCAGCTGGCAGAAATATAGATTATTTCATTGTTGGTTTTATTCCCTTCTCTAATACAGTTCTCACTTTTATTTTGCCTTTTTGATAGTAAATTTGTTCAGTATGTGTCATGTTCTATTCCTGAGGCCATACTTTATGTATATATCTGATAACAATAAATAGATGTCCTAAACATGCTACTGTTTTATACAGAACACCTGCACCCACCTACTCCCAAATATTTGTCTATTCAGGATAACTGTAATTTCTTTTGTGGGATAGTTTGTAAATTACTAAGGTACTATTTAATTAGTCGAAGTTAAGTCACATGTTCTAACTGACATTTGCAAACATATATATTTTTAGTTCCATTTGTACTTCCCTCCCCCAACTATGCACCTGGATCCTGGCAGACTACCTTTCCCAGAATAGATATGCTTGGTTCATAGACTGATTCCTTGAACTTCTTAGTTATTTTATTCCATTCTCCTGGGCAGAGGCTCTTTGGATGTCAATTTCTTTATTTTTTGTGACAGTAGCATGGCCGGAATCTAATTCTTCTTTGTCCATAGTAAAGAACATGAAAGACTACAGCTCTCAGCATTCATTATTTAGAGTATTCTTTGTGTTTCTAAGAATCTCCTAAATGGCTTTCTTCTAGCTATATCCAAACCAGAGCTAACTGACTTTATTATTTTCTACCAATACACACTTAATTCCCCTATGGAATTATTTTGATAGTTTTTAATGCATCATCTATCTGTCCTTAGGTTTGCTAGAATGTGCTTTCATCAGTAGAGATGATACAGTGTTTACTCATAGATCATAAATGTGTAGTGCTCTATTTCTCTATGGCATGTTGTCTTCTCATGTTGATTATCAGTGTCACAGTTACATCCTGTGTGCTTCTTTTTTTTTTTATTTTGGAAATTAAGAATGGAACCCTTGTATGCTGTTAATGAGATGTAAATAGTACCACCAGTATGGAAAACAGTATGGAGTTTCCTCAGAAAATCAAGTATAGAACTACTGTATGGTCCAGCAATTTCACTTCTGGGTATATACCCAAAGGGATTGAAATCCGGATCTCAAAGAGATATCTGCACTCCCAAGTTCATTGTAGCTCTGTAATAGATATAACTGATAATATATGGAAACAACCTAAATGTCTATTGATGGATAAATGGATAAAGAAATGTGGTATGGACACAACATTGTAAAATGATTATAACTCAATAAAATATGTTTAAAAAAAAGAAATGTGGTATATATATGTGCAATGGAATATTATTCAGCCTTTGAAAATGAAAAAACTCCTGACACACATGACAGCATGGATAAACTTGGGAGGCAGTCTGCTAAGTGAAGTAAGCCAGTCACAGAAAGACAAACACTGAATGATTCCACTTACACGAGGTCTCTAAAATAATCAGACTCATAAAAGCAGAGAGTAGAAGGGTAGGTGCCAGGGGGAAATGGGGAAGATGTTGTTCACTGGTTCAAAGTCTCAGTTATACAAGATGAATAAGACATCAGCTGTACAACATAGTGCCTGTAGTTAGCAATACTTTATTGTGCACAACAACTTTCTTTAATAGGGTAAATCTCATGTTAAGTATTTTTACCATATGAAAGTAAATTTTTGGAGGTGATGTATGTTTGTTACCTTAATTGTGGTAGTATGTTCATGGTTGAATGCATATGTCCAAATTTACCAAATTACATACAGTGAATGAGTAGCTTTTGTGTATAAATTATAACTCAGTGAAGCTGTTTAAAAATAGAAATGACATTAGAATAGAAAATGTAATAGAGAAATGTGAAATGAATTAAATAACACAAACACCATTATTTTTGAAATATAATTTTAAATATTGAAGTGGTTTGCTAGAGAAATAGAATAGTTCATATCAGCTTATAAAAGAGATTAATCAGGTTACACATGTGATTCTTATGCTTAAAAATATATAGAAGAAGTAATGAGGATGTCTGGGATTTCTTTCAAAATAATTTGGAGTATGGGGGACATCTTGAGATATAGCTGGAAGGTCTGAGATTGGGAGTCACTGAGATGGCAGCCCAGGAAGTAAATTTGGTCCTATTTATAGTTCAAGCCGGGCGAGGGTGCATTCTATCATCAACTGTGCTTTTCTATACGATTAAAACACTCCACCTTAAAAAGTTTGAAGTACAAATTAAACAATATAACTCTCAAATTACTGCAAAAATAGAATCGAATCTTTAAAGAAATACAACAAATTAAGTTTCTCTTTTAGGTAGAGATGGTTATATTGCTTTAAAACCCACCAGACATCACAGATATTATTTTATCCTTTTTCAATATACTCAATGCTTTCCAGGTACTAAGCTCCCAAGACGATTGAGTCACAAGACACAAATCTACTGAGATTTTGTAATATCAGAATAAATACAGAAAGATTTACTGGAAAAGTAAGGGTGGAGTGGGTGGGATTTTACAAGGATAATGGGGGTGATGTGCTGTGATCACATTGGCTGGCCCAGAAGATAATCACCTCATGTGTTTTGAGAATTTATTCTGTGCAGGTACGGTTAGAAAACATCACATTTATTGGTCCATTTTATCTTCCCAATATTCCAATGAAACATATCCTGTTATCACTGTTATTTTATATATGAGGACACAAAGAGACAGCATAGCTCAATGGCTGGCAAATTCTAGATTAAAGCAAATGTTCTGGATTCAGTGTTTTGTTCTTCAGCTTGATTTGGTCCTGCCCTCGCTTGGGTCACAGCACTGGACAAATGTAGTCTACATCTGTTGTCCAGTGCACCTTCTGATGTGCTGTGTGGTCTCAGGGTTAGAGGTGAACATATGGGTATATTTAATATGTTATATCCACTCCCCTTTATTTTTTGTTTTAGCAGATAATTGGGTCAAGAATTTTTTTTTCTAAACATACTTTATTCAAAACTATAGTTAATAAAAGTAGTTAATAAGAATTCTCCCAAGATGCCACTGAACAGATTCATAACTACTTGTCAACTGTGATGTGTCTTCTTTCTTTATGATACATACAAATTTGTAGTTTATGGGCAATCCCAGACTACCACCATTCCACCCTACCTCGTGAGCACACACACGGAGATCTCTGGCTCATACCCATTTCTTCTCTTCCAACGGCTCTGCATAGAGAATCTGTCCTTGCTAGATAGAGCTCTGAGTTTTGTACTTAAGAATTAGTAAGAAAGAGGAAGGGGAGAACAGTAAGAAGCATGTTTGGCAAAGGTTATCTTAAGAAGGCAATTCTCCATGGAGCTCACATTTTTGCTTGTAAGTGAGGCACTGGCTGTTTTTTGGTTCTAGACTGTTTGAAATAATATTTAGATAGTGGATAGCCTTGGTGGACAGAGACAGTGTCCCCTGTGGAGCAAAGGGAAAGCATGTTTAATGTGCAGTAAGATAAAGATGATCTCTCTCTCCGGAGCAAAGGACAGATGTGCATTATAAAATATTTCTGTCTCCTAAGTTCAGTGATCCTTTCCTAGCGTACGATCCACTGGTTTGTTATCTAGCATTTTTTGCATCACTTCTTTGGACTTGGGACTCAGGAAACTCGCACAATAATGGGGACATTTTGGCTACTGCTATTGCTGTGAATAATAAACTGTTCTATGTCTTTGACCCAGAAGTCTGATATCTTCTGCCAGCATCCATGAAACTGTGGAGGTTAACTTTCTAGCTTGAAAGTAGGGTAAAATCTCAGATGTCTTTATGGTTGTTGACAGTCGAGTAAAATTCTTTCTGGTGAGGAGATAAATTTCTGAAAGTAGATAGAACAGCTATGGTCTGTAAAGCTCAAAAGAAAGAGAAATGAGAAGTACTGAGGTCTGCACTTGGCAGTCTTCAAGAAATATACACAAAGGGTTTTAGTTATTTTGAGGCTATGTTTGGAGACATGAAATAGATGTGTATGTCCACGTGGATGTTTTTTTTTATTTCCAACTACATCATTTTAGGGATGATTTGGTTTATAGCTTTACAAGCATTATGTGGATATCTTCACTGATATTTTAATGGGAGGCTGGAAGAAATTAAGGCATTGTTAGTTGGCTCCCTTATTAAACTAAAATTTTCAAGGTTCTATTTAACATTCAGGTATTGTTTCAGGAGCTCAGAATCTTTCTTCTTCCATTTCATCATTATCAGCCCTGTGCTTCCTTAAAAAACAGACAAAAAAAACCCCAATATCAAAGAACTTAATCTATTTTTCTCTCTCCAAAACTTATACACAACTATATGCATAGAGATCACCTCTTTCCCAAATCTACTGAAGGAAAGAAGAATCTCTTAAACAGTTTTTACTGAAGGACCATTGGTGTATGGAATTAAATCAGTCACTTGGAGATATGTAATAGGTTATTATTTCCTAGGGGTTTACAGCTTCAAATATTTGTGATAGATTATTAACATTAAAAGAATATACAAACATTAAAATAGAAAGTTGAGAATCAGCACCCCAAGATTATGCATCCAAACTAAGAACGCATAAGATAAACTAGGCTGGGGAATGACAATACCTATGAATTTACTAAGAACCACCTCTGCCACATATAATGACTGATTTTTTTGTGTTTTTGTAATTATAAGAGGATGAAAAAGACAATGTTTTATAGAAAAATGAACAAAAGCAGGTTTTCAAAGCATTTGTGTCTACAGCTGAATGACATTTTTTTTTTTCCATTTTTCATTGAAGGATAGTTTATTTACAGTGTTGTACTAGTTTCTGGTTACAGCATAGTGATTCAGATATACATACAAATATATACATATATATATTCTTTTTCATTACAGGTTAATGCAAGTATTGAATATAGTTCCCTGTGCTATATAGTAGGACCTTGTTATTTATCTATTTTATATATAGTAGTTAGTATCTGCCAATCTCAAACTCCCAATTTATCCCTCCCTCTCCTTCCCCACCTGGTAACCATAAGTTTGTTCTCTATGTCTGTGAGTGTCTTTCTGCTCTGTAATAAGTTCGTTTGTGTCATTTTTTAAAGATTTCACATATAAGTGATATCATGTAATTGTCTTTCTCTGACTGAATTACTTCACTTAGTATTATAATCTTTGGGTCCATCCATATTGCTGCCAGTGACGTTATTTCATTCTTTTTTATGGCTGAGTCATATTCCATTGTATGTGTATAGATAGAGTTCCTCTTTTTTGCTTATTCTTCCAATTTGACTGTAGGAAATTTGATGGTAGAAAAGGCACAGATTATATCCTGTACACTAGTTACACAATATGTATTTTAAATTACTTAACTACTCTGTAATTTCAAAAAAAATCTAAATTCTATGTGCTCCTATGGGTTGAATCATTGAACAATAAAAGGGTATTAGTGGAAAAGTGGGTGATACCTGAACAAAATCCATAGTATAGTTAACAGTCATGTGCCAATGTTATTTTCTTAGTTTTAACAAATACAGCAGTTCTGTAAGATGTTAACATTAGGGAACCCTGCATGACAGGTATATGGGAACTCTGTTTTATTAGAATTATTCCAAAATGAAAGGTTTATTTAAATATTACCAATGAGAAATAAATTATTTATTATTATTATTATTATTATTATTATTATTATTATTATTATTATTATTATTATTATTACCTTGTCAGATGACATCCACAAAATTCCATCATCTGAATGGTGCTGAGTCTTACCCACTTTAGGTAATAATGAACTATCTCGCTGACTTCTTACCACATTTCTTTTACTAAAGATCACTCTTCTTGCACTAAATCTAGCTGGCTGTGTCTAGAAATACTCAGGGGTGATGTACAAGGGATCACACACAATCTTGCTTTCTGTTGTTCCATTCTGGCAGCTTCATAAGGTGCTGCCCTCAAACTTTTGGAAGGAGTCTCCTCGCCTCTAGCACAGCCACTGATGCAGCTTCTGTGAGAAGGTCAGTTCTCTGGGAGCCCACAGATCGTTGCTGTGGATCTTGGCACAGAATTAAAAGGATGCTCGTCTCATTTGTGCCCTGCTGTTCTTTGTCATCCTGCCATCAGTATGGCCCCGTCAGCTTTACTCTTTGCCCTTTCTTCTCCAGAGGGTGTCAGATCCAGTCCTGTAGTCTAACTAGTAAACTGATGCCATTCTGTTCTAATTCAGTTTGGGTTACTCTTGACCTTCCTTCAGCCAAAAAATAACAGGTTCTACACTTCAACATGCCTGGAAAAGGGGATGGGACCCGCTCTTTATGCTCAGCTGGGCCCCTCTGCTCTGGGTTAACTTTTGGATCTCAGGTTAATAGGAACGT
Source organism: Camelus bactrianus (assembly GCF_048773025.1). NCBI lineage: Eukaryota > Metazoa > Chordata > Mammalia > Artiodactyla > Camelidae > Camelus > Camelus bactrianus. The sequence goes on from NC_133552.1 coordinate 22,506,848, forward strand.
CATAGGAGATGCCAAATTTAGACTTGACTGTGACCTGGACTTAACACTGGACTCCGTCCACTTGGTCACCCTGACTGAGAAAACTAATGACCAGTGGCAACCATGTAATGCAGTGTCTATCTGTCTGTTTGTCTGTATTGCCAGAGGTGAAAAGACCTCCTGGTCCATTTCAGGACCTCTGTTCTAAAAGAAGTTCTGTCTAGATGATGTTGTTTACAGTTACTCTACACATTTTCAGGAGTTCCCAAAATCTGGTGTCTTTTATCCCTGAAAATAAAGATCAATAGATGTAATTTTGGGTGTACTTGAAAAGCCTGAAATAGCTCTGAGGTGAGAATGGGTCATTTTCTCCTTTCATGCATTTAACTGCTCTTGTCATGAGCCTGTCAGAGTTTCTAGAAAGCTGGGAGCCTTTTCAAGTTCCTTGCCCTGTGGGCTCATTTCTGTTAGCAGAAGAGGATGGTGCCTGGTAGAATCTTGGTTAATTTCCAAAGTAAAGGGCATTGGTAAATTTGGGTATCTCAGTGGATGCATCCAGAGGGTGTAAGAAGTAATTTTTCTTCTTAAACTAACCTCTTTCTACATGTCTCAGCATTTCAAAACTTAATATTTCCCCTGGATTTATCCTGCTATTCTTCACTCTTGGGTAATAATAACATTGATGTCTCTTATCAAAAGAATTTCCATTTGGAATAATGCCAGGGAATTTAATGAATATAATTTGTTCTTAATGCCTTTTCTAATTGCCCTCCTTTCCCTAATATTTCATCTTGTATTCCAAGAAATTAAAAGGTTGTTTAATTCCATTTTCATATCATCATATTTTTAAGCGTAAAATTTCTCATGGCAAATATAAATAAGGTACAAGGCCAGAAAAATTTAAAGTGAACACAAGAAGAGGATTCTTTGGCTTATCAAGGAAGGAATGAGAATATTTAAATTGGGGCATGAATAAGAAGTGAAAAAAACTGTATTATATCTGCTGTGAAGTGACTACAGTTTGTCAGCACCTAACATATTGTTTGTACCCAATAAATATTAAGTAATAGCATTTTACTAAAACAACAGTTTAATGAACCAATCCCTTTGTGGAACAGGAAAAAAAAAAAAGAAGAAGAAGAAGAAGAAGAAAAAAATAGCCTTCAGCTATTTTGTACAATCTTGAATAAAAATCTACATTCATTGACAGCTAGGTATTTAAGACTACAAAGGGAAGTAAGGATAAAGTAAATAGATTTTTGCTTCAAATTAAAAATAAAAAGATAATGGAAACAAAACTAAACTTAACTAAATGTGTGTTATGAAAAATCTATTTATTTTTCTTCCAAAATGATGCTCTCACCCTGGAATTTTACTGACACCCACAGCTTTGCTGTTAATTTAATTTTATATTATTCAGCAACCTTATTCATTATAAATTCCCCTAAAATTCTGAGATGTTTAACTAGCCAAAGGCAGAGACATTCTAGTTGTGTTTCCCACACTTGACTGCATATTAGCATTATCTGGGGATTTTGTTTGTTTGTTTGTTTTGAATAGATTTCTGGGGACTTCATCAAATTTTTACACTAGACTCTCTGAAATTGGGGCACAGGAATCTGTATTTCCCCACTCTCTCTCCAAATTCCCCAGGGATTTCTGATTTACCACTACCAGCTGAAAAGCCATTACTCTTCGTCACTGAAAAAATTTTTTAATCAATGGAGTCCCATAGTTGATAACAAATTAAAATCCAACAAGAAGAAACCTAACTCAGTATATTTCCAAATTAATTCAGCTCTTCATTTCTACATTCTTTTCAAAAAGAGTAGACATGATTCTAGTCACCCAACCTTAGAACCTGGAATAAGCCTTCTCTTTTCTCTCCACATGCAGGCAGTCCCTTGTTCTATTGATTCTGTTGTCCTTATGCCTCCCTAATTAATCCTTTCTCCTCTGCTTTCCTCTACTACTGCTCTAACTCAGGTCATCATTATGGTCCTGCTTTAAATCTTGAGTTGATTTCCCAGTGCAGGATGGAAAATCGATACTCCTCAGCCTAGTAAAACAGTGTTTCATAGTTTGGACCCAGTGCTTCTCATTCTCCATATTTTCTAGTATTCGTGCCACCCCACCGTGCCACATTGAGCTGCTGCTTCTCCTGTTTTTGTTTTTTGTTTGTTCTTCTAGCCTCTACAAGGAGACATTCCTGAGGATTGTGGGGCAAGATGTGATTTCAGAATTATTTAAACTGGATTATAAAGGAAGAGAAGGATTTTTATGTCAGGCAGAGGAGATAGAGTTAAGCAAGTCTGCATGAAAGGTCACATCATCCCTTCCATGTCACCACTTATCCTGTGTTGATTGTGGTCCAACGTTCCGGAGTCCAAACTCATTCTGCTTGCTGCATTGACAGGCCAGTAAATTGGGAGATGAGGTATTGGGACAAGGAATAATGACTTTATTCAAAAAGCCAGCAGACTGAGAAGATGGCAGACCAATGTCCCGGAGAATCATCTTCCCCAAGTCAGAATTCAGGCTCCTTTTATATTAAAAGGGTAAGAGGTATGGTTAGTTGTTGCAAACTTCTTGGTGACAAAATCCTTTGTTTTTGCTGCCGTCCACCTAGGTCAGTTCACAATGTTCCTATAAACCTTCAACAAGATAAATGTTATTTTCTGTTCTGCAACTTTTTATCTCTGTATGAATGGAAAAGTGTTATACTCTTAAAGGTCAGAGCCCAGATATTGGGTCTTCCTGTATACTTTAGGAAGCATTCTGTTACAAAAAGTGCAGCGCCAGCATGACTAAGCCCAGGCAACAGAGCACAGGGTTACAGCCAAAGGAACAGATCCAAGATGGAGTCAGATGTGTTCTCCCCTGTTATACCAGGATGACAGTATTTCCCATTATAAATTCTACCTAATAACACTGAATATGTAATCTCAGAGATGTTTCCAACAGTAAAACAGGTTAAATCTGGCCAGTTTATTTCCAGAAATCTGCCAGGTTCATCTATGACCTTGTGATTGAATACGGAAGTTTAAAGAAATAACAGTAGAATTTCTGTCCTTGGAGGAAAAGTAGGACTCTTGGCCTTTGCACTTTCTAGCATCCAGTTGGTATTAGCTACCATGTAATGAATACACAGTATGTCCCAGCCACTTTTCAACATGACCTTGTTTATCCTCCCCACATCCTGTAAGGTATCATTATCCCAGAGGCAAGTAAAGCTGCTTATCCAAGGTCAGGGTGTTCATAGACACGAGTACCCAGGGAAAGGTCCTGCCCTTTAGTACAGACCTTTGTGAATCAGTATATTTAGGGGATCAAAATTGTCTAGCTTTCAGAAAGCTGATACAGGATATATGCTTTATGCTACAAGACACCCTGGTACTGTCTGGACACACACTGTAGTTAAACTCATTAATAGATAAATATTCACAATAAATGCATAGTCAAGTCTATAAATAACTTCATATCCATTTACATTAGATTTTGTCACCAAATGTATTTCAGAAAAGGAAAATTTTTCTTCTTTTTCAGATTTTTGGGAGGATTTTATTTTATTTTACTTTTTTTATTTTATTTTACTTTAGGGAAGGATCTTAGATTAAAAAAGCATGGACCTGTGGTGCGTCTAGAATTTGCAGTCAGGTCTGTCTGGTGTCCAAGCCCAGGACCTCTATGGTATTGGTCCTATGGGATTACTCTACTTACTGTGATGTTCAGTAGAGATTTCACTTTCCAGCAGCTTGGTGCTCTTAATCAGCGTGTTTCCTGATAAGGGCACTACTTTCTTGACAACATGATATATTGCAAACAGTCTGTAGTAAAAAATATTTTTAAATAGTCAATATAGCTTTCCTATAAGTACCAAATGAAAAAGAATGTAGTATTCCGGATACTGCCTAGGTGTACCCAAGAGTTTTTGGAATTTCAATATCTTCTCCATCAGTATTTATTTAAATTGACAACCACTATATATTCAGTACTGTGCCAAATGATAGAATTTGTATTCTATCTCTCATAGTTTCTTTGTTTTGTTTTGTGATTTCATGTTATTACAACATATTGCATCTCTTAACATTAACTTCATCTTCAGAATGTTTTGAGGTTTCATTGCATCCCTTGGGAAAACCTGGAGCTCCCTGGAGTCACAGCGAGTAGGCCTCATAAACCCTAGAGTTGGTTATTACACAGTTTAGTACATGTGGATGATTTGTCATCTGAAAGCCCTAAACACATATTTTGTTTAAAATGTTCTCATATCCTGCTTTACTTCAATGGCTGTGGAAATTGTCCTTTTATCAGTCATATTTATTAAGATTTCCTTCCCTTAAAATACTCCCTAGTTGACCTCCAGTTGTTTTTATTTCAATCCTGACTTTTTGGACCATTTCAAGGAAAAATTAATTCATCTAGATTAAGTAGTCATTAAAATAAAATGAGAAAACAATCCTTGAGAGAAGTTGGATTACTTTTGAAGGCTGTTTTTCCCCCTTGTTTATTCATCTCTGTCCTTACAGCTTAGTCCTTAGTGAGTCTCCTCTTTTGTTTCTGGTAGAAATTATGTTGCCGACAAAGGAAATAGGAGTCGGAGTTAAATACTGGTTACCCATTCGAACCTTGTGTAATACACGTTTACATGGCCTTTTGTTTGTTAATTTACGTATTAAACATGTTGGCTAAAAGTATTATACATTAGATCTTAGCTACATATTCTTCATCTCTCTCAGCTACAGCTTAAAAATGGCTCTTGACTGCTGTTTATTTTGGCTATATTTTTCTCTGCTGTTATCATTCTATATATAATAGATATAAACTCACTTTTCACATTTAGTTGAAATATAAAAAATTCAGTTAGCCAGCCAGTTGGTTTAAAATGTCCAGATGTTCGGCTTCTTGCAAACAAGCAGCCCAATTAAATCTCTCTTTTTCACTGGGATGTTTGTCATTGTTTTGACAAAGTGTAGTAGAAAGAGCACAGTTTATGAGGCCAGGAGATTTCAAAACCCTCCTTAACTCATTTGCAAACTGCAAACTGCATGACTATAGGTCCATGAAATGGTGGCAAGAGGATTATGGAAAGTCAATTTTTAATGGAGATAAGAGCCAGTATGCCAGGTATGTTCTCAAAAGAGGTCTTTTATCTTTCTGCCTCAACTGTAGTAGCATCCATAAAATATGGGATTTGCAGAAACTAACCACTATATATAAAATAAATAATCAACAAGGCCCTACTGTATAGCACGGGGAGCTATATTCTTTATCTTGTAATAGCCTATAATGAAAAAGAATATATATGTACTGAAAGAATATATATATATATATATATATATATATATATATATATATATATATCTGAAAATCACTGTGTTGTACACCAGAAACTAACATAACATTGTAAATCAACACACTTCAGTAAAAATGTAGAGATAATAATGCCTAACTTAAATATTCTTGAGAAGGTTTACACTGACAATATATGTAAAAGCATTCAATATGAGATGGGAATAAATTTCTAGGAGAAGCTTATTGAACACAAACTTCAGTCTCAGTTTCATCAGCTCTAAAATGGGAATAATAATTACCCCCTGGAGCCACCACCTACCCCTGCTTAGCACATGCCTGATTTGTTTCTTTCCTTATTCCCTTCACAGCATTTATATGAAAATCAAATAGTAAAAATATCTAATGAAGTTATAAAAACCTATCTAAAATCTAAAATAAAAATGGAACATGTTAAGATATAGCCAATGTACTTTACTGTTTAAAGTCTTATTTTTCTGTCTCTGTTCTTTGCTCACACTTTCTGTTTGTTTTCCAAATTTGAAATAGTTTTATGAGTAGGCAAGTAGGCTATTAGGTTGTATAATATGAAGGATGCTAAATATGACCTTTTTTAAGCAAATGCATTTCCCATGACACTTCCCCAGGTCTCACATAACAAATTTAGGAATTCTTTGTTTTGATATTACATAGCTTCCCGTTACTAAGATACAGATACTACTAGAGTGGTAATGGTTGAGTTTTATGGGTTAATGCCATAGTTTGAAGTCACTTGAGAATATTGATCTAGGTACTGTCTAGGAGGTGGAGGACAGGACACTTAATGGGAAAGTGGGAGGGCTCCAGGGATAAACTTAACTATCTTGACCTATGGAAGAATGGCTAGTTTTCTTATAGTATCTTCCATTGAGTCTTTTTCTTTTTTCTTTTTTAAAATATCTTTATTGTGGTATGGTTCCTGTACAGTCATCTACACATATTTCAGATGTACACTGATGAATTTTGATGATTTTACACACCCATGAAACCACTACCACAGTCAAGATAGCTAACATTTCCATCACTCCCCAAGAAATGCAATTTTCAAATTCCCAGTTTATCCCTTCCCACCCATGTTATCCCCAGTAACCATAAATTTGTTCTCTATGTCCGTGAATCTGTTTCTGTTTTGTAGACAAGTTCATTTGTGTCCATTTTTAGATTCTAAGTATAAGTGATATCATATGGCATTTTTCTTTTGCTTTCTGACTTACTTCACTTAGAATGACATTCTCCAGGTCCATCCATGTTGTTGCAAGTGGCATTATTTTATTATTTTTTATGGATGCGTAGTATTCCATTGTATAAATATACCACATCTTCTTTATCCAACCACCTGTCGATGGACATTTGGGTTATTTCCATGTCTTGGCTATCATAAATAGTGCTGCTGTGAACATTGGGGTTCATACATCTTTTTGAATCATATCTTCCTCTGGATCTTCCATTGAGTCTTCACTTGAAACACTGCTTAGTAATCATTTGGTAGCTGCTTAGGGGAAATTTACTTTTTAGTCAATTTCCAGATAGTGGTTTTGCCAGGAAAGAATTGTCATCAGTATTTCCTATATGTGCTAAAAGCAATCCAAATTTATGTTTTAAAAAATCAGCACAGTGTATGTTTTCTATCCACTCTGGTTAGATAGATGACATTTGTTGATCCTAGAGGTTCCATCCACTTAGTAACAAAGAAGATTTTTTGGAGGGATGATATAGCTCTAACTCTGTCCTAATTCATGGGTCTTAGATGGAGGCCTTGAGATTTTTATTTGTTATACCATTAAGTAAATAAATCAAATGCAACTTTAATGACTAATCTGAGATTTGTGATCCTAATGCTTTTCAAAATTGTCTAAGAGTTTTCAGATCGCCTATCTGGAATCTATGTTAAGTGATTTGCTTTAGAGTGCACTGTGCACCAGCTCAGGAATTAGAAGAGTCAGCTTCTGATGTCTGTTCTAACACTCTCCTTTGTTCTCCCCTTGCACAAATCATTTTATCTCCTTAGGTCTCAATTTTAACTAAATTCCTTTGCAGGAGTTTGTTATGCAAAGGTATTTTGAAACACATAGATTATGACACAAAAGCATTATATTAGTACTTTTAATAGTGTTTTAGATGTTTATAATCAGTTTTTAACATGCTTGGTTTATTGAAGCTGCTCATTTGCCCACCAGCTTGTTACCCACTTCCCTCCACCTCTGAAATGGTTGGTTGAAGTACCTCTCTCTTAACATAAACCTCAGACATTTCTATGTAACTCACCCTTGTTCTGGTCCTAATGCAGAAAATCTGTGAAGGTTCTTAGTTCGCTCTGTGTTAGCTTGGAAGTGATGGATGGGAAGTTTGTTCAGGCCTAGTTTTTCTATGTAAAGAACCTAGTAATTATATCAAGCATTGCATAGCCCTGCAGGCTGATGTGGTGCACCTGCCCAGGACTGACATCTTCAGCCGTTATCCAGGAAAGGCTCTGACTGTGATTGACCCATCTTTATGGATAGGAGATTGGGCCTGAAGAGTAGCATTTGAGCAGCCAGGAAGTTCAAGGTGATTCTCATTGACTCAGATGTCATTATCTGAACCTGTGTGCCCTCTGCTAAGACCCCTGGGATCCTATAGCTCATACCTTCCTCCGTCTCATAAGAGGCTGCTGACCTGATCCCACTTTCTTCTGCATCTAACAGGTAAACAAGTCTTGTTGAATTTAAGCAAATGATATCTGTGTCAGGTTTTGTTCAACAATCTGAGGCTAATATTGGCATTCATCAATTTGATGGTTGAGATTTTATGCCATTAAAACAATGAAGTAAACACTAAGAATGAAAATACATTATAATTTTCTTCCGAATTTTTATTCCAGACCCCTTGTAATGGACAAGTAACTCACCTTGAAGAAAGACTATAGATCCCTCTAAAATAAGCTCTTTATTTGTTATTTTTAAATTAATAAAAGTCTAACTTTTTATTTTATAATGCCATTTGCAGCAACATGGATGGACCTGGAGATAGTCATACTAAGTGAAGTAAGCCAGAAAGAGAAAGAAAAATACCATATGGTACCACTTACATGTGGTATCTAAATAAAAAAGAAAAGAAAAGAAAAGGTCACAAATGAACTTATTTACAAAACAGACTCACAGACATAGAAAACAAACTTATTTCCCAGGGGGGAAAGAGGGTGGGGAGGGATAAATTGGGAGTTTGGGATTTGCAGATACTAACTACTATATATAAAACAGATAAACAACAAGGTCCTACAAAGCACAGGGAACTCTATTCAATATCTTATAATAGTCTATAATGAAAAACAATGTGAAAAAGAATACACACACACACATACACACATACACATATATAAATGAATCATTATGCTGTACACCAGAAATTAACACTTTGTAAATCAACTATATGTCAACAAAAAGTCTTACTTTTTATATAAAGTAATTTTATTTTTGCATAAAAGGTAAATTCCTATCTGTCTCCTTTAAAATTTCACCAAATTATTTCCTGTAAACACAGGTTGTTTTCCCATCGTAATCTGATTAAATAGCCAGGATAATGGGACTGGGCCAATACCACCATTCTTTAATTAATTATTGACAGCTCAGCATCTAAACAGATTTGTCGTATTTGTGAAACCCCTTACATTATCAGGCAGAACCCATCTTCTTTTATGAAATCCAAAAATGTCAGATACTCACTTTCCCAGGCTCCCTTGCAACTGACATGGGAAATGGCGATGGACTCTCAGTCAGGTGCATCCACTTCCGGTTTTGAGTGGGTCACCCATGACACAGAGAAGCAGGTGATGAAGGATTGAGTGAGGTGCCAGCAACGATATATGATATCCATATTCACCAGCAGCACTGTTTCTGGTGGCGGCTCCTGTGACCAGTGCTGACAGAATCAGCAGGAAACCATGGCCTCTCCCCATCAGCTCTCCTGGAGTTTTCTTCCCAGGACCACTTTTGTTTGGATTTAGCGAATTGGTTTTAACTAGGTATTTGCCAAGACATTTTATAGATTGAATTACCTACCTAATATTAAAAAAAAAAAGTTTTAAATGACCTAAACTTGATTTTTCTCCTTGAAAATTAGGATACTCAGTCTGAAATACGTATGATTTCCTGCAATGCCCTCTTAAAGTCCACTATCTTTAAAGGTCTGATGTGGTCATGGTACATCCAATTGACTGTGGTTAAAATTTCTCTCACTCGGTAGTCCTTCCTAATCTAAGTTCTCATGACCACCCTCAGCTTGCGTGCTGCTTCATGTGAGGGAGGAGTAAACGTTTCTATGTTTTAACAGGTTTGTTCTTTTCTTTACGTGGCAGAGAATGTAAGCTATCAAAACCCCATTTATAGGCTTTGTTCCACAGCTAGATTTCCCATTCTTCTTTGTGGTTATGTATAAGAATTTATTAAATTAGCCCTAATTAAATATTTATGTAAGTATTCAGTGACATGTGAGTAGAAATGGTGAAAACCTCTCCAGTGAACTCCTACATGCTGTTTGTCTTTCCATTGACCTTCTAGGGTGACCTTGGAAGATTTGTATTAAAGATGGTAGAATGGCCATCACCCTGGTGACCTGAGTGACCACTGACTGTGAAAGTCTCAAAGTTCTCTTCAACTTGACTGAACTTTAGACAGATTTCTTCCAGACTCTAGGCTTCTGACCTCCCTTTTCTTAAAGCATTTACTTTAAAGAACTTGTAATTGTAAATTCTTTCTCTATCCCTTTGATGTGTAAATCTCTTTAAAAGATTCTTGCCAGTTTTACAGCCCAGGAATGTCTTCCTCAAGGACCTAGGGGCCATCCTTCTGAAGTGTAATCACAGAGGAAGATAAAGCTACCATCTCCTAGTTTCTGTGGGAGTATGGGAGGCTGACTTGGCCAGGTGCTTTCTGCTAACTTATAAACCTAGCTTCTGTGATGAAGATAAGAAAAAGTTGATTTTTCCTTTGGGTAAAGCTGATTAGCAAACACAGATGACCTGCGATCTCTCCCTCACCCAATCCTTAAAGCATCTTTTGTTTCAGCCAAGTTGAGTTCAGAGTGAGTTCTGCTCTCCTTCCTCTACTGCAAGAAATGCCTATCATCCTGAGTCAACACCAACTGAATGAGAAAGAAAGAAACTTCTGATATATTAAGACACTGAAATTTTGGAGTCTACTGAACGTTAGAAGCTAATGAAATCTAACTATTGTAATGATATTAATAGTTTGAAATAGGGTAAAATTGTTATAAAAATGTAAAAATATTAACATGCATTACATTGGCTTACCAGTCAATTGCATGCAGTGGGTGGTAAATAAACATATAGTAGGGTGGAAATCTGGTGGCCCATATTACGCTGTGGCAAAATATTTGCTAAAATTATGAGTGTGACAACTTGGAAGATGGTCTAACTATTATTGTTCAAGACTGTAGCTCTATGCATGGAGATTGGAAAAATGCAGGAGATTATGGTGCATTGACAACTTACAACTTTTGGCAGAGTATTGCAAAAAAGGTAGGCTGAGGCAGTATGCAGTTGATTGTCACACAGAGATACAAAAGTATGTGACATTCTTGAGACTAAGAGCCTCAAATCATTGGAAAAGCCATTGACTAATGGACCTCAAATATCAAGAAATAAAAGTGAAAAGATGCTTGATAAATAAAGGCCTCTGAAGAACTCTCAGATTGAAAAAAAGAGAGACAGCCTTGTAGCAAGCATAAGAAAAGTAATAATAAGGGTTTCCTTTCTCATCCACATCACTGACAACCTCAAGGTAGCTATGAATGAATAAAGAGAGAGAATGAGAGAGAGAGAAACAATGGACTGTGGAGCAGGTTGTATCTGAATTTAATCAAGAAATCTTTCTCATTGCCAGAGAAAGGGTTCATTATAGAACCAACCTGGTAGCAATTGCTAAGTTTTTCTGATTGTCTTTAATTTCATTTTTTAAATTTAAATTTTATTATTTATTATCTGTTCCAACTGCACAGCATTATAATTCGGCATCTGTCTACACTGCAGTGTGATCACCACCACAAGTCTAGTTCCACCCATCACAATACATTTGACCTCCTTCACCCATTTCATCCACCCCACAGCCCTCTACCCCTCTGGTAACTACTACTCTGTTCTCTATCTATGAGTTTGTCGTTGTTGTATTTTGTTATTTTTATTTTAGATTCCACATCCATACATGTGTGAAATCATATGGTATTTTTCTCTCTCCAACAGACTTATTTCACTTAGCATAACACCCCCAAGTTTCATCAATGTTGTCACAAAAGGCAAGATTTCATTCATTTTTGTGGCTGAGTAGTTTTCTGCTGTATACATATACCACATCTTCTTTATTATTTACAGTTGAATACTTAAGTTGTTTCCATATTGTAAATAATGCTGCAATAAACACAGAGATGCATATATCTTTTCTAATTAGTGTTTTTGTGTTCTTCAGTTAAATATCCAGAAGTGGAATAGCTGAGTTACATGGTAGTTCTCGTCTTAATTTTTCAAGGACTCTATACTGTTTTCTATAATGGCTATAACAAACTTTCAGTCCCACCAACATTTTACAAGGGTTCCCTTTTCTCCACATCCTCTCCAGCATTTGTTATTCCTTGTCTTTTAATAATGGGCATTCTAACAGCTGTGAGGTGATATCTCACTGAGGTTTTGATTTGTATTTCCTTGATAATTAGTGACGTTTTAGATCTTTTCATGTGCCTATTGTCTTTCTGTATGTCTTTTTTGGAAAAAATGGCTATTCAGATCTTCTGCCCACTTGTTAATCACTTTGTTTTGGTTTTCTGTTCTTTGTATATTGTAGATACTAAACCCTTATTGGATATGTCATTTGCAAATATCTGCGCCCATTCATGAGGCTACCTTTTCATTCTGATGATGGTTTTCTTCACTGTACAGAAGCTTTTCAGTTTGATATGGTTCCATTTGTCTATTTTTGCTCTTGTTTCCCTTGCCTTTGGAGTCAGATCCACAAAAGCATTGCCAAAACTGATCGATGTTACTGAGGTTACTGCAGGTGTTTTCTTCTAGGAATTTTATGGGCTCAGGTCTTATATTCAAGTCTTTAACCCATTCTGGGTTAATTTTTGTTTATGATTTAACATGGTGGTCTAGTTTCTTTCCTTTACATGTAGCTGTCCAGTTTTCCCAAAACCATTTTTTGGAATTTTGCTCCTTTGTCATAGATTAATTGTCCATATATGTGGGTTTATTTCTGGGCTCTCAAATCTGTTCCCTGGATCTGTGTATCTGTTTCTGTGCCAATACCACACTGTTTTGATTACTATAGCTTTGTAGTATAATTTGAAATCAAGGATTGAAATACCTTCAAATTTGTTCTTTCTCAAGATTGTTTTGGCTATTCAAGGTCATTTGTGCTTATATACAAATTTTAGAATTGTTTGTCCTAATTGTGTACAATATTCCATTGACATTTTAATATGGATTGCACTGAATCTGTATATTTCTTTGGATAATATGGGCATTTTAACAATACTAATTCTTCCACTCCATAAGCATTTTTGTGTATCTTCAATTTCTTATATCAGTGTCTTATGGATTTCTGTGTACGAGTTTTTCACCCATTTGGTTAAATATATTTCTAGGTATTTTATTCTTTTTGCTACAATTGTAAATGAGATTGTTTTCTTAATTTCTCTTTCTGATAGTTTGTTATTAGTATATAGAAATGCTACAGATTCTGTATATTACTTTTGTATCCTGTGACTTTACTGAGTTCATTTATTAATTCTAACAGTTATTGTTGATGTCTGTATATAGAAAACTTTATAGTTTAGGATGCTATATATAGAATACTATATATAGAAAAAAGTTTCATGTCCTCTGCAAATAGTGACAGTTTTACTTCTTCCTTTCCAACTTGGATGCCTTTTATTTCTTTTTCTTGCCTAGTTGCTGTGGTTAAATTTCCAATACTATGTTGAATAAAAGAGGTAAGAGTGTCTTGTCTTGTCTTTTCCTGATCTTAGAGGAAAAGCTTTCAATGTTTCACCAGTGAGTATGATGTCACCTATGGGTTTATCATATATGGCCACTATATCCACCTTTTTGAGTGTTTTTTTTTTTTATCATAAATGGATATTAACTTTTGTCAAATGCTTTTTCTATATTGAGGTAATCATATGATTTTTATCCATCATTTTGCTAATATGATGTATCATGTTGGTTAATTTCCAAATGTTGAACCATCATTGCATCCCTAGAATAAATCTCACTTGATTGTGGTGTATGATCCTCTTAATGTATTGTTGCATTCAGCTTGCTTATATTTTGTTGAGGAATTTTGTGTCTATATTTAGCAAGGATATTGGCTTGTAATTATCTTTTCTTTCCTGTGGTATCCTTCTCTGGTTTTGTATCAGGGTAATGCTGGCTTTGTAAAATGTGTTTGGAAAGTTTCCCTCCTCTTCAGTTTTTCAGAAGCGTTGAGGAGGATAAGTATTAAATATTCTTTCAGTGCTTTGTAGAATTTGCCTGTAAAGCCATCTGGGCCTTTTTTTTTTTTTTTTTTACTTTTTGTTGTTGGGATCTTTTTGATCACTGTTTCACTCTTCTTATTAGTAATGGCTCCATTCAGATTTTCTGTTTCTTCATGATTCAGTCCTGAAAGATTGTATGTTTCTAGAAATCTATTACTTATAGGCTGTACAATTTGTTGGCATATAATTGTACAGAGGAGAGCTGCTCTGTTAACCTCAGCACCCATTCTAGACTGTATATGAATAAGAGATAAACTTCTGTGTTCAACTATTACAGTGTTCAGGTTGTTCCTTGCTGGAACCAACACTTTTCTAACCGATATAACCTGTAATCATTATTTTTTTCTTTTTTCAATGACTGAGGATTTTATATAGATATTAAGTGACTTTTTATTTTGAAACCATTTTACTCACATTTTCTTACTTAATCCTCATAGCAAGCCTAAAAGAGAGACCTCTGTTTTTACTTGAATACACTAAAGCTAAGAGAAGTTTTATCACAGAGCCAGAAAGTGGCAGACCAAGATGTAATTTTGGAACTGTCTGAACCCAAGGCCCATGATGCTTTTAGTGTTGCTCTGAACATAGTTGGTGTTGATTCTACAAAAGAAATGTTAAACTTGAAATTGAAAGAAATTCCACTTTTTCCATTTATTTCAAGAATATCAGTTTCTTACACCATTTTTCCCTTCTGTAGTATCATTCATTCATACTAACTCTACTTTTTATATGATTGAATTGAACTGTATTTATTTAGATTATTGATCATTTTCAACTTATTATGCCAAGTATTATTTCTATTTCCATGAGTTTTGCTTGGAATTCCCTTACCTGAAATGTTTCCAATAGTGGGACTTATTATCTCTAAGCAATCTACCTTTATGCAGTAGCCTGTGGTGGTCAACAGAGTTGGTCAATTCATCAAAGATGAAATGGTCAACAAAAGCACAGACAATTCAGTACATGCATTTTTCTACTATAGATGTTTAAGTGATGCCAGGGAGACAATATGTGTGATGCAAATGTCCTCTGCATGTGATAGGTATCTGTTAGCCATAAGGCCATGTCCACTTAAGTGCTCTCCTAGTGTGCTGTTCAGCAAAGGTTGTGATTGTACCTTATTGAAATTTTACTCTCTGGATTTATCTCTTCAGAATAAGTGCATTTTAACTCCCAAGGCTCCATTCTAATTAAAGCCAAGTTTCATATCTCCCACCATTCCTCTGCCCTTTATCTTGTATTTCATCATTATATGGAATGCATTTAATTTCATTCTATGCTTTGCTTACCCAGTTTGAGTTCTTTTTGAGTGATTTCAGAGGTAAGTTTATAACTGGCCATTTTCAAGCCTTCTGTGTTTAGGCAGGAGGTTTCCTGAGATACTCATAGCTGCCAATCACAGCTAAAGATGGGTGAACTAAAATTAGATTTAGCTTGATTTAGGATTCAATGGTGTTTGACGTCTAAATTAGAAAAATGCTATTCAAGTGAGATCTTCCTGTGTCCTAAACAGGATGTGAAGTTCTTTTTAGAAGTCATATAATGGGTCTAATGTAATATATTGTATTTTAGATATTATGTATATTAATTTTTAAAAGATGTGCATAACAGCTTTATTCCATATACAGTCATACCTTGGAGATATTGAGGATTCAGTTTCAGACCCCTGCAATAAAGTGAGTCACATGGATTTTTTTGTTTCTCAGTGCATATAAAAGTTATGTTTACACTACACTGTAGTCTATTAAGTGTGCAATAGCATTATGTCTGAGAAAACAATGTAGGTACCTTAATTAAAAATATCGCATTGCTAAAAAATGCTAAACATTATCTGACAATGCAAAGTTGCTGCAAACCATCAGTTTTGCAGAAAATTGCAGTATCTGTGAAGCACAAAAAAGTGAAGCCCAATAAAATGAGGTATGCCTGTCAGTACTTGGTGGGTATTCTTTCAAAGAATAATAGTATTCCAAAAATATCTTAGTGCATATAAACGTAACTACTTATGTTTTTCATTATAAAATTAGTAGCAATTGGATTTCTACAGTATGAAAATCACTGTATCTCCTACAACAAGCTATTTATACACAGTAAACATATTAAGACACTTAAGCTGCTTCTGATTTCATCTAACAGAAAAGCTCAGATCAAACTGCTCTAACCTGAAAGGCAGATTCTAAGATGGAAAAGCCCAAAGGTTGATTGGGTCAATAAGAGCTCTGGCCTTGTTTTTATAAGGTTCTCTAGATTCTACTTTTGTGTGGGCTTTAACTTCGCAGTAGCTTTGGAAGGTGGCTTTAAGCAGTCGCTAGATCTCTAACCTCCTCTGCCACAGAGGAAGAGAGAAGTAATGGTTCTCTGCACACCATTGTACAATACCAGGCTTCGTATTGATTTTACCCTCCTGAAATATACACACACACACCCCCATGGCCAAGGGATGCCATATGCTTATTGGGTTAGATCGCATGTAACATCACAGTGGCACAGGAGTAGTGGTAACTTACAGAGGCTTAGACCCATCAGTCCCATCTTTGGGACCAGGAGAGGGCCAATCCAAGCCACACTGTGTGACAAGTACACACGAGAGAGGAGCTTAAACGATGCAAGGAAGCAGTAAAATTGCAGCTATATAATGTACTATCATTGCTGTCATTTTGTAGATGAGGATCTGAAAGTTAGCAAATTCAAATAATTTGCCCCAGTGGTAAATTTCAGATTGGGGACATAAAGCTAAAACTGACTCCAAAGACCACTCTATAAATCAAATCACTCTTTAATTTTATTTTCTCTTATTTTATGCATTAAATGCATTCATTAGAAAAAATGAAGGACAAAATAAAATAAATGCAATGCTGTTTTTCTTCAGTGTTATATCTTATTTCCCCTCTCTTCTGTGACATGGTGAGGTATGAAGTGAATCTGTCAATGTTACATGAGTTAAGGGTTAGTAGCTAGTCTTGGGTATTAGGATTCTATTTAATTTTATAAACCATTATGAGTTCCTAGTACAGTGGTATTTTCTGGTTGCTTGGTAGCTAAAAATTGATAACAATAATTAAAATAATAATTGAATAACTTTCTAGGAGTTTTAGGAAATTGTTAGTACTTTTTTATACCTTTGAAATTCATATATACATATATATGTAATGTATATAATAGCTTAGATTTTCTTATTCTGTTAAGTTATTCTATAGGAAAGAAAAGAAAAATCTTAAAATTAAATTCCTTTAGCCTTCCAATCCTTCATTTATTTTTAAAACTGTATTGTTGCAGGTTGAAGTTTACTAAATGCATAATGGACACAAGAGAATGAGTAGGTTAGAGTTCTTCCTTACAATGTGTTTACTGTTGAAGATTACATTTTCTTATAGGCTGCCAGCCTACCAACAGTTAAATTATCTAACATAGTACTAATTTTCTTAATCTCCCATTCCCAACACCAAGCTATCGGGAAAGCATCATATGAGTAAAAAATGTTGTCATAATGATTGCCTGCCTGATGCTTGATGTTGGGACACCATACATTTTTGTGACTCAGCACAATTGGAGAAGTGTTGAGTTGATCACAACCTATTTCTGTGGCATTAAACTCTAGATGATCATTGCATGTTCAAGATAAATATTTGAACATTGAGACGAATGCATTCCCCCAATATAATTTATCATAAAGGTCAGCTTATTGAATAAATTATAAGGGGCCTGAAAGCTTGCTTGCTTGTTAAGGTTTTAGTGATGCTCTGTCTAAGGCTATAGGATTTCCAAGAGCACTGATAGGTCACACGAGATAAAGTAGGTCATTGTTAGGTTTCCATCTAATTTCTGCTGGTTATCTCTCTTCATGCTTTGGTAATGCGTTAGTGGTGTCAAATAAATACATCAGTTTTTAAATACATCACTTCTACATTGAAACCACTTGCAGCCATTCATTCATCCGTTCATTCACTCATTTCAGTCATTTTACAAATCTTTGTACATTGCATTACTTAGCATGTTGCTTATATAGAATATGATAAATAAGGCATCTTTACTGTTCTTGCAACATTTTTAAAGTATTTTTGAACACAAGACCTAGCTACCTTGAAATTAAATAAATGCAAAAAATAGATATAATTTACTAAATAATTAAAAACTACATTTAATTCTTTCCATAGGAGATCAGCAACTTAAAAAAATCTCTTGGTTGGAATCCTTAGAGAATCATTCTGGGGAGCTGTTAGGAATATATTTGAGATACAGTCATAAGCTATCAGAGAAAGGAAAAGGGAAGGAAGGTTTGAAGGCATGAAAAGAAGAATGTGTGGACAACCTTACAAAGGTAGGAAGAGCAGGTTTTGTTGGAAAATAAGTGAATAAAGAAGCAGGCTGGAATGAAGTTTCCTACTGCGGGGGAGGAGGCCACATGCTTGGTGAGGTGACTTGCGACAGGAATGCAGGAGACTGAGAAGTTTGGGCAACATATGGATGCTCCCCTCCCATTGTCTCCTCCTACAAACGTTTATATAGGATGTATATATAAATGTATATGTTTTAGTTATGTATATATAACATAAACATATATATAATTCTAGCTTTTCTTTTGTGCTCTGATTTTTTTTCTTGGAAGCTTCTATTTAGATCTGAAGCTGTCAAATCTCATTTGGTTGCTTTTTATTTTTAATTACCCTCCTATATTTTTCATTTTGCCTTGAGCTACACTTCCCTGGGCTACAATTTAGTCACATTGTTAAATATGATTAGTATTTGGAAAAGCATCCTCCAAAAAATGATGCCTCTATAGTAACGATCATTAGACATTTTGAATGCTATAGAATGCTCATAATTAAATGTGAGCCATTTGTCAGAATACGTATGTTTTTTCTTTACTTAAAAATATGTTTTATCTATTGTATGTCATCCACATATCTACTCAAGTAAATAAATAGCCGTAACCAGAACCTACTTATATGCTGTTTCATTGATAAAGCGGTGATAGGACTGTCTCTGTTGCTTATGAATTAGGCTTAATAATGACACATCACTAACACTGTCCGCCACACTGACTGCTTACTGGGTAAATGTATTTTGGTTAGTTATTTCATATTGCACATTACTAGATTACCAAATCCCTGAAAACTTTGGCCATATCCTATTCATATTTTACCTTTATCATCTACCAGATTGGAAAACACATTTAAATGTATAGTATATGGAGTTAAATTCAATAGAATCCAATTGAATTGCAGAAGTGCCCATAACTGCATGATTTAAGCACCATATTCAAATTTTGCTATTATTTTTACATTATAAATTAATTTTTATAATTAAAATTTCAAGTGGATATTAGTATACTGGCTTATTTATAAAATGGAATAAAAATTCAAATAAAAATTATTTTAACAAGCATACAAATGAAATAAAACATCCAAGAGAAAGAGAATCTTCACCTGATGTATGAGATTTTCTTTTCTTTCTTTCATAAAAATCATTGGGAATCAAAAATAAGATTAATCAAGTCACTTTCCTCTATATATCATAGACACTAGATGACTTAACACAAAGTATTTTAAATGTGTCTTCTTTCTGCATTATAAAAAAAATTGTAAAAATATCCTGGTAAAAGAGAACGTGATAGAATATTCAAACTGGGACTGAGGGCTTTCAAAATAACTAAGAGGATGGGCTACTGGATTTCATTTCAGCCTAAGCAGAACACATGTCCATGCAGTTTGTAGCAGAAGACTCTAGTCAAGAAAACATCATGTTTGTGGTGATTCCTAAATGTGAAGAAACACCACTAAGTCTTATGAAACAGAAACCTGAATTGCACTGTTACAGTGAGAGTAAGACAGGAATAATTACATGTAAGAGCATTTTTATAACTGATGGAAGATGATAAACGTTAAAATCTGATGACCTCTTTACCCATGACATACAGTGGACCTAGCTTTAATGTTAATTTGTTGTTGTTTTAAATACTCTGCAAAGAGGATCCTTTTACACATATATGAGAGAAGAGGGAACTTTACTATACACACTGAAAAAATGTTTCATTTTGGTTTCAGATGTGTGTGTTTGGTGGGCAGATACTTTCACCAGTGCAAATATTATGTTTCTAATCATAGATTTGCTCATTAATTGTAGCATCTTTGATGATATTCTCTGAAACTTTTATACTGTGGTCTTTGCTAAATGGGGATTCTCTACTTTCATCATTTCTTCTATACTTATTAATCAAAATTTCACTGTAGGAAGAACTTTCTCTTCTCCTTTATTAATTATGTAATTATGTATTCATATCAGTACAAATCATATACATTGGTTTTTCTGAAATTCAATCCACATACCACACACGTTTATACTTTCAAAATGTACAATTCAGTGGTTTTTAGTATATTGATGAAGTCATGCAACTGTCACCACTACCTAATTTTTTAAAAATTTGATCATGCCAAAAAGAAGCTCCTTATCTATTACAACCCCCCCCACTCTCTTCTACCTTGTGCTCCTGGAAAACATTTATTCTCTGCATGGATTTGTCTATTCTGAATGTCACCTCTGTATTCCAACTCTCTCCAGGCCAACACTCACATGTGTATGCACACAAGTACGCAAACATACATGCACACCATTATCCCTTTAGAAATATTTTCTTCCATTCCTTGTTTGCAAATAATATTTTCCCATCTGGATGATCTTCAACAAAAATTTTTCTCAAAACCAACTTTCTCCTTGAAGCTTTTCTCTGACCATCTGGAAGAAGATTATGATATATTTTCCGATAGCAAATATTCTTACCTTATGAATATCAACAAGTATATGGTAATGGGTGAGAATGTCTTAGCTAGTGATAGGGTATGTATATATACATATACATCTCTATGGTTTTTGCATATAATTGTCTCTGTGGTGCTTCGATTCGTCTAATAGGTAATGAAAAAGTAAGTTTCTGCAGGATATTCAGAAGGAAAACAATATGACAAATTCTGTATTTCAATTATAGGGGTGACTTCTTCCCCATTCATAAATTTTTGCATCCTTTTAAAGTGTTGCTCTTATTACAACGATTTGCAAATGAAATTGTTGTAGCCACCTATATTTGAAATCCAGTTCCCTTGCTTACTAAAATATGTGATAAAATAGTGCAAATTGTATTTCCAGAATTAGAAATTTTAATTCCATGAATGAAAATGAGCATTCGTTTTTAAAATGAAAGAGTAGAGATAGCTAAATGATCAATTTAAGAAATGTTGCTACATACTTTGCAAACTGGACTAATGCGGAAATTCACTTGCAAGCTCTTATAGCTTCTAAGCACTTTAATTATCAGTTACCTTAAAAGTAATTTATTCTTTCCTACTAGCAGCAAAGTTTTATCTTCTCCAACTGAAATATTTTCAGCTATAACACAAATTCACAGCTAGTGTTTTGAAATATTGAGCCAGATGTTTCAAAATATTTTATTCTTAAAATATTTACCCAGTTAACAATTAGAAAAAGCATCCAGATAGAACACACTAACACTGAAAACCTTGTTGATGAAAAAATGACTTACATTCACACATATGAAATGTGTGACTATGGACAAGCTTCACAGATTTTATGATGTGCGATTCAATCAGAAAAAGCCAAAATCAACTGCTTGGGCGCATGTTTGGCATGTAGATTTCTCCCTTGGCCAACACACTTTTACAAGGAAATGTACGGTTTTAAATAATAATAAAAAAAAACCCCAATACTGTAATTTAGAACAAGTGGTGAGCCACACCCATTGAGTGGCAGAGGTTCGTACCCATTCAGAGAGCCCGGAGCCACCCTCCAACACTGAAAAGGGTCAGAAAGGGGGGTGGTCAGGCAGCGAGCCTTGGAACTATGGACATGGAAGCTACAACGAGCCGTGGAAATGGCTGGTTCAGTCTCCACTTTGGTTGCTAGGCTTACCATCTGTGTTAATTTCTAGTCTAAACAAATGGAAAATAAGAACAAATCCCTTGGATGCTGAGTGTCTCCTAATCACCTGACTTTGCCTCTCATATTTAAGAAATCAGTTTTGCTTTCCATTTAATTGGTCAGTAAGTAGTCGTTGACTTTTGTTCTTCGTTTTTACCCCTTGTTTTCAGTCTCTCTACAAGAGGCTTTACCTTCTTCCTGGTGTGAAAAATTATGGAGTCCGTAGAGGTGTTTCTCATCTTGAATAAAACATGGCGCTGTCCATCCATGCAGACTTGCCCTGGTAGCGTCAGGGAAAGAGGGAGAAGCACCTTTCTAAATCTAGTAAATACAAAGAAATACTTTATTTTAGAATTTTTTAAAGGGAACTAAAGTGATATGTCTCTGCTTTTATGTTTATTCATAAGTCTAAAATAGGTCTTGAGTTATTTTAAATAATAAAAATCATCATCATTATTTTGAACCAGTTGTAATTGGTTACTTTTCCTAAACTTCTAGGTAAAGCCACCAGAACTCTGTCACACGTAAATGTTAAAGAATATACTGCTAGATGTGTGCTCTTTTTCTTTGACTTGCACTGCTGCTTCAGAAACAGGAGTTTGTAAGGTGCTTGAGAAAACATTTTTGTTCCCTGCTAAAAAAAAAAAAAAAAAAAATGAAATTACCTAGATTAAGTTTAGACCCTTGAAACAACCTCGAAGAAAGAGAAGAATCAAATCAAATACCCTTCAAGATTTCAGCAGCACGAAATCACACTTTTTCCAGGGATGAAGCCAAAACAATGAAATATCAATGCTAGATTCTGTTTTCAACCTATAATACAAATATTTGCCACACTGGTCTTATTTAATGATTGTATTTATTTCAGAACAAATGGCTAGAGGTCCATGCTAATTATTTGAGCAACTGTCTTTGAGGTTCCTCTTATGAACCCTAGGACTGTGAAGAAAATGTGTAACACTTTCCTTATTTCAGGCAAACTCATAGACATTATGTAGATTTTCAAATATTATGTTTTTATAGATAATAAATGACAGGGAGAAAGAACAGACTATTAAAAATTATGAAATGATGGTCCAGTATTTGGTAGTTGAGAAGGATAATGGTTTTAGGCTTCCCCATATCATCCCAGAGGAAGCTTCTTATGTCTTCAACAGGTACAAGACTCAAATTTCAGTAAGGCCAATATTTAAACGATGCTGATAATGATAATAAGACACAGTTTAAAATCTTTCTGGATTCAGTGCCATTTCTGTAACCATGAGAAAGCACATGCAACTGACAAGTTATAGTTCTCTACATACCTCCTGACTGTGTTTTATCTCACTGAGAGATGATTATTTTATATGCATATGAAAGCTTTTCTTCTTTTAGAAAGAGACTTTAACCCACACCAGGTTAACAGAAGGAAATGTAGCCACAAAAGAAGAGAAATGAAGCATATTCCATGTCTTCACATAAATGCTGATGTAAAAATGATATATTCACATTTCTAATGACAGATTCAACCATTAATAGGTTGGACAAGTATTAGCTGACGTGTAGTACTTCTCTTTGGTGTCTTGATGAAGGTTGACATTTTTGACATTAAGGGTTAATTAGTTGCCACTCAGAATGAGGTCACAAATGGCTAATTGCACCTTCAGCTAGGTAATTACTGTCATGTATCAAATTCTCATTCCATGTAATTATACAGGAATCAGGTGCTCTGACTACTCACCTAGGGATGCGTTTGCCTTCCAAGTCCTCTCGGTGGGAATTCCGAAGTTTTACATAGAAGGTGAATTCACTTGCAGTTTGACCCTATGACTAATTTGATATGCAGAAGATTCCATGCCATCGTTTAAAATCCTGGTCCTGAAAATGTCATCCAGCCATGCTTTGATGTTTCTGGCTTCTCTGATTCTGTAATTTTGCTGCTGTCAGTTCCGATACTCCTGCTCACAGGTTAGATATTCATTGAATTCATCAGGGCTCTTCCAAACCTACATCTTCTTTCCCCCAAATAGCTGCTGAAGCTTAGCTTATCGTCAACATTTACACAAAATGGCTGGATGCCTCTTAAATAACGAGTCAGAGGCAGGGCACAGGTATGTGAAATGAAGCTTTCTCCTTCAGGGATGCTCTATGCCCTGGGACTGGCCGGTGCCTTGGTCTTGCATCATTGCTCAGATAAAAATGAAGCAGCTCTGGCATTTTATGAGAAGGAGGGCATAATACTTCTAAATTTATGCCTCTCTTCGTATCACTGGAGTACACTTCTGGGGTAGACTGGAGAACAAATTTTCCTGGTTCTCAAAGGACACAGCATAAGTGATTAACTTAGCTGTTTCTACCATACTCTCCAATCTGATGCGGCAGTCAATATTAATAGTTAGAAACATTAGGTTCTACACTAAGAGGCACTCCTCCCTCATTAACCAGGCAGTTTAAATGTCCCACAGGGCCACTGAAACTTGAAATTTATAGGTAGGTCCATCAGCACCCTCTGTCTGGCTTAAAGAGGAAAAGAAAAGTCTTGATTCAGTTTAAAGAGAATGTGTGTGTGAGGTTGTGTATGAAATTTCATTGGGTCATGTAAAGATTTCATTTGCACTTTAAACTTAAAATAATTGAATTTGTGACACTGTGGGTGTGCACAGCCATCCCTTCTACGTGGGAAAGTTAAGCGCACTGACAATTGCTATATGCACATGATCTTTATGAATAAAATATTTACTCTGGGTCTAATAATTTATTTCTAAAATGATCCTTATGCTAGCAGAACTCCCATGGAAAATATTGACAGTCTTATAAATGTGTTTCAAGTCTATGTCCACTGAGGGCATAAAATAGAATTATTTCATTTCCTCTCTCAATGATGGACATACAAACAATGACTAACATCTGAATGGTGCTTTAGAGTTTATGAAGAAATTTCAAGCACATTATCCCACTTCATCCTCCATATAAACTCATGGGGAAGGACTTTTAAGATATGACATATTTCAGAGATGGGATATAGTAAGTAGCTGCCAAGTTTCTTATTTCCAAATTCCTACTTTTTTTCACGATGAGAAACTAATCGCATTTAGTTATAATAGGTACAGGATGTCTTGAAATTCCTGATCTAACAAAACTGTTGGTTTCCATATGCATTTATTATACCAAAAATAATATGTTCTCTCTGTTTTTTTAAAATTTGGTGTCAATTAAAATCATCCTGGGTATTAAACAGTTAACTATAAATGGAGATCATTTTTAGTTATGTTCCTTTTCTAATGGAACACATAAGAAATGTATGTGTACTCTCCAAGTAATAAACTCTTGGACTTAAATGGATGTGCACATAGGGAAAGGCATCACTGAACTGAGGATCTCGAGGACAAAAACCATATAACGAACATCCAACTTGAAGTGAAACCCCTTACCAACTTCTCAGCACAGCCAACGGCACCGCTGAATTCCTAGCACATGGGGATGGAAAATTGGAAGTTATTTTTAAGGCTTTCTGAAGCTTACATTGTAGTAGGAGAAACTGGCATTAAACAACTTCTTTAATTAATTTTTTAAGTATAACTGCATGCAATAAGCATGATTGCAATAAGCACCCCAGAGGAGAGAGAAGTGGTTAATAAGGGAGCCCACAGCAGAGACAGGAGATTGGCCTAGGAAGACTTTACTAATGAAAAGCCAGCTCACCACAAAGGCCAATGAGGAGAAGGTAGTTAGGTGAAGGTGGAGGTGAACACTCCAGAGTAAGGAAACAAGATACAAAAAGCTTGAGTAGTATGAGACATAGATGGGGCTTTACAAGGCTAATGTGGCAGGAGCGTAAGAAGGTCTGGGTTAGCGTGGCCACAGATGAGGCAGGTATGTTAGTAGGAACCAGATCCTATACATTTTAGAAGTGATTTACCAATTTCTGTGAATAAAGCTTGACATAATTTTGATAAGAATTACACTGAATCTATAGCTCATTGTGGGAGGTATTGCCATCTTAACAGTACTGAATTTTCCCATTGATGAGAATGCGATATCGCATCATTTGTTGAAATACTCCATTTTCTATCAATAATATTTGTATTCTTCAGTGTATAGGCCTTTTCTTCTTTTTGAATTTCATCTTCAGTTTGTTATACTCACTTTTAAAACAATTATTTTTCAGTCTATTGAAGTATAATTGACAAATAAAATTTTAAGATTTTGTGATTTGATACATGTTTACATTACAAAAGGATTCTCCCCATCGAGTTAATGAACATATCTATCCCCTCACATATTTAACTTTTTCCCTCCTTGGTGAAAAACTTCAAGTTCTACTTTCTTAGCAAATTTCAGTTTACAATACTGTGGTCATCATGTTATACACTAGATTCTCAAAGCTTAATCTTATAAATGACAATTTGTACCCTCTACCAACCTCTTCCTGTTGTTCCCACCCACCCAGGTCCTGGCAACCACTTTTCTACTGTTTCTATGCGTTCGACTTTCATTCTTTTTCAGATTCCACATATAAGTGATGCCACGCAGTATTTGTCTTTCTTCCTTTGGCTTATTTCACTTAGTATAATGCTCCCCAGGTTCATCCATGCTGTTGCAACTAACAAGATTTCCTCCTCTTTTTAAGGCTGGAAATATTTCATTGTGTCTTGATATCACATCTTCTTTATTTATTGATCTGTCAACAAACATTTACATCATTTCCATACTTTGACTACCGTGAATTATGCTGCTATGAACATGGGAGTACAGGCATTTCTTTCAGATGATGATTTGGTTTCCTTCAGATACATACCTAGAAGTGGGACTGCTGGATCATATAGTAGCTCTACTTCTAATTTCCTGAGGAATTTCCATACTGTTTTTTCTACAGTGGTTGTAACAGTTTATGTTCCCACCAATGGTACACAAGATTCCCTTGTCTCCACTACCCTGCCAGCATTTATCTCTCTTTTTATTTTTTTGATAGTAGCCATGTTAACATGTATGAGGTGATATCTCATGACGGTTTTGATTTGCATTTCCCTGAAGATTAGTGATATTGAGCACATTTCCTTTACCTGTTGAACATTTGTATGATTTATTTAGAAAAATGTCTGTTTGGATCCTTTGCATATTTTTGGATCGGATATTTGTTTTATTGCTGTTTAGTTGCATGAGTTGCGATATATTTTGGTTAGTAACTCCTTGTCAAATATGTCGTTTGCAGATTTTTTTTCCCATTCAGTAGGTTTCCTTTTCACTTTGTTGATGGTTTCCTTTGCAATACAGAGCCTTTATCGTTCAATGTAGTCCCACTTGTTTATTGCCTGGGAGTGGGCAAATTAGGCTCTCGGGCCAGCACAACTCCTTGTCTGAGGAACTGAATCAGGCGAATCCGCATCTCATTGAGTGCCCTGCTCAGATTGTGCCCCCAGCTTGGTTCTGCAGATGAACAAAGCTGCTGGTTTGGAATACAGCTTGGGCACTGCAGGTATGAGCTTGCTCTGCCAGGGTGCATGTGGTGGTAGTTGCAAGCCCCTCCCTCCATCTTCATCACAGTCAGATTCCCATTGGTTGAGCCCTGCAGATTTCCCTGCAACCTCCTGGGGCAAGATCAAAGTAGGGGCTCCCACAAAGCAACCCACAAGGAGGGAGAGGAAGCTGGGTAACCCCCTGTGCTCTCTTTTCCCACTGGAGGAACTGGAGGCTCAGGGGAGACCTCTCCATGTGGTTCTGCACTGGCCTTGGGGAAGGGCAGTATGGTCCACGCACAGTCACTTCTCTTACCCCTTCTAATGCACCTTGTCTTGGTCTCTGTGGCCCAGGAAGTGCTTCAGCTTCCCTCCCATGTGCTAGGATTCTCTCAGTGCTGTCTTGTTCTTCAGTGGTTGTTAGTTTTCTTTCTTTCCTGATGGGGAGTGAAGTCAGGCACAGCCTATGTCACCATGCTGGTTACATCACTCCTCTTTGCTATACTCTTGTGAGTGATGTGAATTCAAGAATTTTTGACTTTCAGAGCTAGGTGTTTTGGGAACCTATCCCTCTGGGAGGAGTCTTAAAAGTTGGGGTATCAAATGTGGGGTCCAATCCCTTTGCTCTGCAGGGAGAAGCTGGGAGTTGGAGGTTGTCTCTTGACTGAGTGGCACTGTGTAGAGGGGTTGGAGTTTATGGTGACAGTATGTTTCCATGTGGGTATTTTCCCATTCATCTGAGGTTTAGGAATCACTCAGGTAGTTTCTGAAACTCTTTCAGAGGGAATTCCTCCAGGTGTACTTGGAGTATCCATGGGAGGAGGGGAGCTCAGGACCTTTCTATGTCTCATCTTGGTTGACTTCAAGATATCAGGGGCCTGGCAGGAGGTGTATGGCTCCATATATACCATATCAACTTTGTATTTCAAGGATAAATCCTACTGGGTGCTTGTGTATAATGCTTTCTATATGAGGTTGCATTTGATTTGGTAATATTTTATTAAAGATCTATGTTCATGAGGGGTATTAGTCTGTAGATTTCTTTTTTACTGGTGTCTTTGGTTTTGCTGTCAGAGTGTTTTAGTTTTCTATTCCCACCGTAACAGATTACTGCAAATTTAGTGGCTTAATGTGACACCCATTTATGATCTCATTTTCATGTGTTAGGAGGACAGTTAGCTAAATCCTCTATGCAAGTCTCACAAGCTGAAATCAAGAGGTCTGTCAGTACTGAGGTCCCCATCCAAGTCTCAGGTCCCCTCCAAGCTCTAAGATTGTTGGCAGAATTTACTTCCTTGCAGTTATAGTACTGAGCTCCCAATTTTCTTGCTGGCTGTTAACTGAGGGTCAGTCTCAATATCTAGGAGGCTGCCATCTTTCATCTGCAGTTGACAACATAGCTGTTTGATTTCTTCTTCAAGATCAATAGGAGCTTTTTCTCTGAATTCTGTTACCCGCTGGAGAAAACTCTGCTTTAAAATAGTTCATGCGAATAGGTCCAGCCTACCTGGATATTCTGAGTATTTTAACGTCAACTGACTTGGGACATGAATAACATTTTCAAAATTACTTCATAGTAGTACCTAAGTTATAATGTGAGTAACCAGAGTAGGGCATTTGGGGGGAGGGACCATCTTTAGAATTTTGCCCTCAACAGAGCATGTCTTCATACTACTGTAGCAGAATACCATAGATTGGGTGGCTTATAACCAACAAACATGCATTTCTCACATTTCTGAAGGCTGGGAAGTCCCATGGTCTAGGCATCCATATATTTGGTGTCTGACAAGGACCCATTTACTGATTCATAGACAGCTGTCTTCTCAATATATCCTCACATGGCTGAAGGAACAAAAATACTCTCTGGGGTCTCTTTTATAAGGGTACTAATTCCATTCATGAGGGCTCCACTCTCATGACTTAACCACCTTCCAAAGGTCCCACTTCCAAGTACCATCACATTAGGGATTAAGTTTTAACATATAGATTTGGGAAAACGCAAATATTCACTCTATAGCATGTGGTAATATTGGTCTCATAGAATGAGTTGGGAAGTGTTCCTCCTGTATTTTTTGAAAAAGTTGTGTAAGATTGCTATTGTATATTCTTGAAACATTTAATAGAATTCACCAATGAAGTCATGTGGCCTGGGTTTTTCTTTCCAGCAAGTTTTACAATCACTAACGCTATTTCTTTACTCGTTATGGGTCTCTTAAGATTTTCTTCTTGAGTTAGTTTTGGAAGTTGGTGTCTTTGTAGGCAATTGTTCATTTCATCTAAGTTTTCTAATTTATTGACATAATACTGTTCACAATATTTCCTTAAATATCTCAGTTTCTTTAAGGTTGATAGTGATGTCCTCTCTTTCATTACTGGTTTTGGATCTTTTAAAAAAAAATTTACACTTGTCAAGCAAATTTTTTATGATTTTGTTGATTTTCTCAAAAAGATAACTTTTGATTAAATTGATTTTCTCCATTTTTTTGGTATTTTCAATTTCTTGATTTCCACTATAATCTTAATATTTCTCCCCTCCTGCTTGCTTTGGGCTTAATTTGGCCTTATCTTTCCAGTTTCTTAAAATAAAAGCTTAGTTACTGATTTGAGAATTTTGTTCATTTCTATATAGGTGTTTAATGCCCTAAATTTCCATTTTAAGCCATATTTTAGCTGTATTTCATACATATGTTGTACTTTCATTAATTTTTTTCCAATTTTAGAGGCCATCCATCAGAATAGAACACAGAACACAGGATTCTGTGTTCCATTACACACATGTGAAATAATGTAATTAGTATAAATGTGTATTTGATAGTCTGTGCATGGAATGTTCTGTATATGTCAGTTAGATCAAGTTGGGTAATAGTGTTGATAAGATCTTTTATATCATTGCTGATTTATTGTTTTGTTGTCCCTTCAATCATGGAGAGGTTCTTACTGAGATCTCCAAATATAACTGATCATTCCTTATTTCTCTTTTCAGTCCTGTCACTTTTTGCTTCATGTATTTTGGCATATTTTATTAGGTATTCATGCATTTATAATAATTATGTTGTCCATCATTTTTCCTCTGTGTCCTTCAGTTGGATAATTTCCACTGATACAGCTTCATATTCACTGATTCTTCCCCCTATTCGGCTTTCTGTCAAGCTCATCTACTATATTTTCAATTTTGATTATTTTAGTTTCCAATTCTATAAATTCCAGTTGATTTCTTTTTATAGTTTCTATTTCTTTATTGAAATTCCATATTTGTGTAATTTTAATCATGTTTTGAATACTTGAAACATAACTTTTAAAGATTCTTTGACCATAACTATAGCTGATTTGGAGCCATTGTCTATTAAATCTCAAATCTGCTCCCATTCAGAGTCAGTTCCTATTGACTGCTTTTGTTATTCCAAGGAGGGGTCACACTTTTCGAATTTTTACACTCATATTTTCTATTGACAAGTGGATCTTTAGATATTATAAATTAGAAACTCTAGATTCTGATGTTTTTCTAAACTTAGTGTTGCCTTATTTAATCTGCAAATTCTTTCCTCCTGGGATATGCAACCCCGATATCTCTTATCAGTGCATGTTAATTTTGTCTAATTTTTATGTTTAACCATGGACTTCTTGGAATTGCTCCTGTGTGTGCCTAGCTTAGTGGTTAGCCGATGACTGGGCATGGCTGTAATGTCACTCTTTCAAGACTCACTGTCTAACTGCAGGTCAGTGTTGTGTGGGTCGGAGAGCGCATCTAAAGTTCAGACAATTTGAATATCTGCCTCAGGTTTTACTTTGCACACCTGTTGTTTCCTAGTTACCCAGGTATATGTGATGTAGATATTACTTATCTAGACCTTCTATGGACGTCTCATTAACTGGATATCTCTCAAGTTTTTGGATTCTCTTCCACTTACCTCAACTAGAAGCCCTATTTGTTTTCTACCAGGTTTGCTCTCACTAACAATGGCTGTTGGGTATGGATACTTGTTTTTTTGGTCCGTGTCAATTCACTCTCCTCTGTCAGCAAAGCTGCTGGTTTTTAGAGTTAACTTGAATCAATCTACTGTGCTGTTAAAAAGAAACCAACCCTGATAAATTGACTGTGCTGATAAAGAGAAGCAAAGCCAGATCCCACTTAAAGGCTGCAAGGACCGATTTTATTCAGATTCTACTATAGTAGAGGAAAGAGACTTCAGTATGGAACTGAGCTTAATTCCACCAAAACAAAAGCAAGAGATCTTTGAAATACTTGGATGAACTAAAGGAAAGGCAATGAAGGGTTTTAAGTTGGGGGTGGGTATTGGACCATCTAACCAGTCCATCTGGGTTTGGTGATTGACATGAAGCAGAGGAGAAACAAACCTCTCAATCTTCATGGCGGGAGGGAGTTGTGCAAGTTGGAGCAAGGCATCCACAGAAGTTAGGCACTGCCCCTCCCACAGGGACTGGGAAGTAAGAGAGGAAGAGTTATCACTCTAGATGTCTGCAGTTTGAATGGACAGCTCCCAGGTTCTTGAGGGGATATTTCTGGATGGCTGAAGATGTACATCTCAAAGAGGCAGAAAATAGATTTATAATTGTAAGCTTTCTCAGTCAGGAATTTTAAGGAGAGTGGGGGTCATTCTAGGGACATGGCCTTAAGCTGCTAGAAGTCCCGCTAGAGTTGAGTCAAGTTCTTTAGTGCAGGGATTTGGATGAAGTCATTCGATGCTGAGTATTTTTGCAGTTCTCAGGGCCAATGGAGCTGGGCAGAAAGGGATGGGAGCAGCTTCACACAGAAAGGACTCAGACCCCCACCTTTCTTACCAAAGTTCTAGCTGCCTTTTGTGTGTGAACATTACTCATTTTCTTTTTGCCTTTGTTCAGTATCCGAAGGACTAAAATGGTTGTCTTTGACAATTTGCTCAAGTTCATACTTGTTTTGTGAGGATAAGATTTGCCAGCATTTTTACTACAGCATAGGCAAAAACTTCACAGTGGTTGCTTTCAATCTTCAATGAAAAAGTTTTTGAGGGAGAAGAATATTGTGGCTGAGTCAATCTGATGCATGAGAAAGAGCAATGGATTAAGCCTTAGAATATTCTTACCTTGTTTATATTGTTAGCAAATCTGTAGCCTTAAGTAAATGACTTAATCTGTTTAAGAGCTCTGTTTTCTTTTATGTAAACAGTGTTGCTATAGATACCTAAGATGCTTGTTAGAGAAGTAAACATGAATTAGAGAATGAAAGTATCTAAAGTTTCAAATTTATCTTACTGTAATCTAGAAAACATCTTCAAATTTTGACTATATAGGCTTTGGCATATTTTAAATAAATAATTCAAGTCTGGAAAGTAATTTATACATAAACAATGTTTACCTTGAAGTTATTCACCCAATTATCATTTTAATTCCACTATTTTCCATAT
This sequence comes from Camelus bactrianus, assembly GCF_048773025.1. Classification (NCBI taxonomy): domain Eukaryota; kingdom Metazoa; phylum Chordata; class Mammalia; order Artiodactyla; family Camelidae; genus Camelus; species Camelus bactrianus. The sequence continues at coordinate 22,539,450 of NC_133552.1, forward strand.
TTCATAAGAGTTTATAATTTTAAGACAAGAAGGAAATTTATGATTAAGTTTGTTTCTTCTTTTATTCTACTAATAATGAATTATTTGCTATTTGTCTTTCTTTTCTCTCTCTAAATAACCTTATTAGACATTGACCTTACATTTGGGAAATAATTGCAAATCTGCTTCAGTATTGTAAAATGTTTCATTCCAATCCTTGAAGAAAAAGAGGGCTTCAGGGAAATTTTTACTCAAGTGATACAGCAATGAAAGAGCTATGGCTGAATATAAATTCTGTCAGAAATGTTCTTCAAGTGGTTTCTACCTGCCACACTCGGATCTTCTAAAAGTAACTATTGTTCTTCATGACTTAATTTTTCCCTCCTTACAGTGAAAGGGAGTAATGTGTCTGTTCATATTGGCAACATTTAATATTGAGAAGAAAATTAATGATGACCCACAAGAATTGTGAAGCCCCATTTAACCTTAGGGGAATTCAAATACGTATTCTGATTTTCTATAAAAACCTCATTAGACAGTACATCTATAGATAAAACTGATGCTTGTAAAAACAATTAAATAAGAAAATTAACAACCACATCTGTAAATTTATTTTATCAAGTCAAGATTAAAAGAAAGACAAGACAACTTTAACAGGTATTTATCATACTTTTTTAATGCACATCTTTCCTAGTGAATTAAAGGTAAATGGTACCAATTGTGTGTGCTTTTCCCAGACCTTTGAACACTTGTAGCTTTGATGTCACAATTTTTTTGCATTCTTTTTTTGTAATTTTATTTTTTATTGAAGTGTAGTCGATTTACAATGTTAGTTTTAGGTGTACAACAAAACAAGTCAGTTATATATGTGTATATATTCAGATTCTCTTGCATTATATGTTATTACAAAAAATTGAATATATTTCCCTGTGCTATATAGTAGGTCCTTGTTGTTTACCTGTTTTATATATAGTAGTGTGTATTTGTTAATTCCAAACTCCTAATCTATCCCTCCCCTCCGCCATACAGTTTTTAAAGATGGACGACATGTCAAACCTTAGAGGGTATATCAGAGTCGTGCAACTTTATAGTGCATTATAAACACAATATTAAACACTACAAAGATAAAGTCAGTTTTTATTGTCACCTCTCCACAATCTTTCTTCACTTATTTCTGAAGTATCATATTCTTAACTTCTGAATAGTTTGCTTTCAGGGTAACTAAGATGTTTTAAAAATAGAAATTATCCCTACATATTCTTCAGCAATTGTATGTATTTCTTTTGTTTAGCAAATCAAACAAAAACAGAGAAATGAGGGGTACAGTTTCTCCTAGTCAGTGATTTTGATAAAATTCTTCACACATAAGGCAGTCTTTCTGCAATGAGGTGTTTAGTCATTGAATGCAATTAGAATGGCCATCATTCCGATTGTCTTCAGGAACTTGACTTTCTTGATAGATTGCCGTATGGTTCTAGCCTGTTTCCACATAATTCAGTTGTGATAAAAATTACAAAGCGTAATTTTAAGTGAATCTTTTGGTAGCCTAGGGAAAACAAAAACAAAACAAAGAACAAAGCCTCTCCTTAGGGGAGGGTACTAGTTCCCTAACAACAGAGTCACATTACTTTGTAGCCCTTGCTGTTGTGAGCTCTTGGCAACATTTACCTAGATAAAGGAAAAGTTCGTACTGTCATGTACACACTTCCCCTCCAAAAATATTACTTACAATAATAGTTCCAAACTCATTGCCATAGTTTGGAGTTTACCGTTTGCAACCCTGCTACTCTTGCTGATAGAGAAGTAGCTTCAATAATTTTAGAAAATAAAGCCTTCGATGATTTTGCTCTGAAAAGATACAGATCTTCAAAGATACTTCCATACTGCAAAATCAAGAAGGGCCACAAGCTGAGAAAGAAGGCACTTTGTCTTGACAACACCCTAAGCTGTAATGCTGGTCTACGTTGTCATTTCCACATTTAGGAGGTCATTCAACAGGTGTTTATTCTTATTTCAATTAATTAAAATAAAAATTCATATTTAAATGTTGGCTTATAATAAGATTTCTATACCTTAATGTATCCATTTCACAGGAGAATTGACATACAATTTTATGCAAATAAAACAAACAAGGAGAACGAAATCTGTCCTTATCCTTAGCACTCTGACAATTGTTTAGATAATTCAATTTTGCTCTTTTAGCATATTGAACAATTATTTTCTTAAGGAACAAACTGTACTATAAAGCTCCTGGGCCCATGAGATGAGTATTTTGAATTAGAGAATCGATATTTTAACATAGCTGCCACTGCTTACAGCTTATGTTGTCTTTATTGTGTTATTAACTTTGGAATTAAATGAGAAGACATAACAGTGCAATGAAAGGCAAAAGTGCTTTTCGTTTTTGTGAATCTTGTTACCTAATATTCATCAAAGGCTGAGTACAGTAACCCCTCCAGATGTCACTGAGGGAGCCTTAACAACATAACAACACTGTCACAAAGGAGAAGAGGGTGTGTGGACCAAAGTAACCTTTGCATTTAACACAAAGCCTGAGCTTCTCCAGCTGAAAACCATTCCTCCTATTTGAGACTACTCATAATAAAAATCTTCATCTAAATTTCTAGCTCAGAAGAGTACAAAGAGTAAATCAATTAAGAGATGAAGTTTCCAGAATTAACAATATTCAGTATCTAATAATACCAATACCAGTGTCTATAATGACATAGTGTTTTATGGTTTTAATGATGCTTTCATGGGCTTTATTTGCTTCTCACAACCATTTTGTAAAAAGATGGTGTGGGATTTTTATTGATAAGTCAACTTGCCTTAACCTCTTATTTCAGTAAATTACACAAAGCTATGTACGTATTAGCTGGAACTTGAACCCCAGGTCTTTGTTGGTTTTAATCAAGCATATATTTATTTAACTAGGCCCACAAAGCAAGAAGTTATGCTTGGTATCCCATGTAGCCCAACATAAAGAGAGGAGAATGAAAAAGCTTAAAAGCCAATACATTTTAAAAACCAACCAACCAGACAACCATCACATATACACAGACACAGATGTACACACAGATGCACACACCCACATCTAGAGATGGAGTGGGAATAACCAGCACCCCCCCCATACCTCCAAAGCATCACATTGCAGTAATATTTTAAAAAGTCATAATTTACCTAATGATGATTGACAAAGCTTAAAAAAGCTTTAAAGAAAGATTAAATATGCTGATTTCTTAATTTAAGAAAATAATAAAAATACCGTATTTTAGAAAGATTTCCATATAAATAGTTACTACAGGTAAAATTTGGATCCTTTAAATGAAAGGTCCTTCCCTTTTCCAGTCGTGGTTTTGCCCAGGTCATCAGTGACCATCTATTTTGTCAATTCCAGTTGACAATGTTTTTTATTTTTAGCTTTACCCTAATTCTTTCTTTCAGTAGCATCGTATTCAACTGACTCTTTTTCCTCAAAATACTGTTACCTTATTTGTAAAATTCTCCCCGATATCATTCTGTCTTTATGAATACTCTTTCAATCCCCCCACTCACAAGGGAGAGCCTCCACTTTGACCACTAAATGTTGAAGAAAATGGGGTTTCTGTCCTAAACTATTCCCCATTTATAGTCTCCCAAGGCAATTTCACTTACTGCCAAGCTTTAGGTGATAATGATTCACAAGTTGCTGTCTCCAGGGCAGACTTGTCTTTGCACTTAGAATCAAATCCCAATTCTCATGAAGGTTTCCATGCCTCAGACCTTGCCAATCTTTCCAACTTATTTTATGCTAATCCTTCTCTCACTCCAGTTATTCTTTCTCTTCTTAGAGCAGCATAAAATGCTCTCTCGTGTGTCAGAACTGTTGTGCTGAGTTTGTCTCCTGCTACCAACACTTTTCCTGGGATCTTGTAATGGCTGGTCTTACATCCAGTTTAAATAGTCTCCTTAAAGAGCAGATTTCCCTGGCAACCCCTGTGGTTTGTCCCTGGTGATCTCCATCACAATACGCTGTATTTCTACATCGTGCACATACATGCATACAGAGTCAAACACATGAGATCTGAACTATGTATTGTTCTATTCAATACAAATGTTAAGCTGCATATACAGGAATATTAACCACCTCATTTTCCATCTTATTACCAGTGCCTATCTTAGTGTAGCTATCAAATATATATTTGATAAGTGAATGAATGAATGAAAGATTTGATGACTGACCAAGTGAAGAATTCTGTGACTCTTGACAGAAAGAAAGAAACCTGAACAACTGAAATTTATTACTCAGGGAATGAATGAGTCTGGTTTGCAGCATAACAGGTTTTATGTGAACTGGAAAAATATATGAAAATTCTTGAAGAAAAGTTCGAAATCACATCAGAAACTCAATAATAAAATTAGGACTAGAGATGTATATTTGGCAATTATTTACATAAAAGTGACAGCTGAAATGCTAAAAGTAGTTGAAATTGTCAAAGGAGAGAAACAAAGAGAAGAATGAGTTCCATGCACATTTATAGAAATTGACACATTGTAACTGACTATACTTCAATTAAAAAAAACTTATTTAAAAGGGAGAGGAGTTTGAAGAGGAGTTGGGAAAGTAGACAAGAAGACAGTAACATTACTTAAACTTTTAGGGAAGAGGTGTTTGTTACCTTCATGAAATATAGTCTGCTATGCCCACAGTTAAATCCTCAACCAACCACTGATTTTAATACCACTTTTGTTAGTACTAGTTACTACAGTTTTTTTTTTTTGAATGAGCTGCATATTCTTTATTTTATTTTATTTTTTTATATATAAACTTTTTTTATTGAGTTATAGTCATTTTACAATGTTGTGTCAAATTCCAGTGTGGAGCACAATTTTTCAGTTATACATGAACATACATATTCATTGTCATATTCTCTTTTACTGTGAGCCACCACAAGATTCTGTATATATTCGCCTGTGCTACACAGTACAATCTTGTTTATCAAGTCTATATTTTGAAATCCCAGTCCCTTCCTACCCTCCGTCCCCCTGGTAACCACAAGTTGGTATTCTATGTCAATGAGTCTGTTTCTGTTTTTTTTTGTTTGTTTTTGTTTTGTTTCGCTTTAGATTCCACATATGAGTTATCTCATATGGTATTTTTCTTTCTCTTTCTGGCTTACTTCACTTAGAATGACATTCTCCAGGAACATCCATATTGCTGTAAATGGCGTTATGTTGTCGGGTTTAATGGCTGAATAGTATTCCATTGTATAAACATACCACCTCTTCTTTATCCAGTCATCTGTTGATGGACATTTAGGCTGTTTCCATGTCTTGGCTATTGTAAATAGTGATGCTATGAACATTGGGGTGCAGATGTCATTTTGAAGTAGGGTCCCTTCTGGATATATGCCCAGGAGAGGGGTTCCTGGGTCACATGGTAAGTCTATTCCTAGTCTTTTGAGGAATCTCCATACTGTTTTCCACAGTGGCTGCACCAAACTGCATTCCCACCAGCAGTGTAGGAGGGTTCCTTTTTCTCCATAGCCTTTCCATAATTTGTCATTTGTGGTCTTTTGAATGATGGCCATTCTGACTGGTGTAAGGTGATACCTCATCGTAGTTTTGATTTACATTTCTCTGATAATTAGTGATATTGAGCATTTTTTCATGTGCCTATGGATCATTTGTATTTCTTCCTTTCGATTATTTCTAGTAGTTTTTGTGTGGACCTTTTAGGTTTTTCTATATATAATATCATGTCATCTGCATATAGTGACACTTTTACCTCTTCTTTTCCAATTTGGATCCCTTTTATTTCTCTCTCTTGCCTGATTGCTGTGGCTAGGACTTCCGAGACTGTGTTGAATAGGAGTGGTGTTAGTGGGCAGTCTTGTCTTGTCCCAGATTTTAGTGGGAAACTTTTGAGTTTTTCACCATTGAGTACTATGCTGGCTGTAGGTTTGTCATATATAGCTTTCATTATATTGAGATATGTTCCCTCTATACCCACTTTGGTGAGAGTTTTTATCATAAATGTGTGTTGAATTTTATCAATTGCTTTTTCTGCATCTATTGAGATGATCATGTGGTTTTTATCCTTTCTCTTTTTGATGTGATGTATTACATTGATTTGCGTATGTTGAACCATCCTTGTGTCCCTGGGATGAACCCCACTTGGTCATGATGTATAATCTTTTTTATGTGCTGTTGGATTCAATTTGCTAGTATTTTGGTAAGGATTTTTGCATCTATGTTCATCAGTGATATGGGTCTGTAACTCTCTTTTTTGGTAGTGTCTTTGCCTGGTTTTGGTATCAGGGTGATGGTGGCCTCATAGAATGAGTTTGGGAGTACTGCCTCTTTTTCAGTCTTCTGGAAGAGTTTGAGAAGGACTGGTATGAGTTTTTCTCTGTATGTTTGGTAGAATTCCCTGGTGAAGCCATCTGGTCCTGGGCTTTTATTTGTGGGGAGGTTTTTTATTGCTATTTTGATTTCATTTCTAGTGATCGGTTTGTTGAAGTGGTCAGTTTCTTCTTGAATCAGTCTTGGTGGACTGTATGTTTCCAGAAACTTGTCCATCTACTTTAGATTATCCAGTTTGGTTCCATATAGTTTTTCATAATATTCTTGTATGATATTCTGTATTTCTATGTTATTTGTTGTAATTTCTCCATTTTCCTTTCTTATTTTGCTTATTTGTGCTCTCTCTTTTTTCTTCTTTCTGAGTTTGGCCAGAGGTTTGTTGATGTTATTTACTCTTTCAAAAAATCAGCTTTTGATTTGATTGATTTTTTCTATGTTTTTTTACATCTCTATTTAATTTATTTCCTCCATGATCTTTATTATTTCTTTTCTTCTGCTGACTTTTGGGTGTTTTTGCTCTTCTTTTCCTAGTTCTTTTAGCTGGTGGGTTAGACTGTTTATTTGAAATTGTTCTTTTTTGAGGAAGGCCTGTATCGCTATAAACTTCTCTTAGCACTGTCTTTGCTGCGTGCCATAAGTTTTGTGTGGTTGTGTTTTCATTTTCAGTTGTCTCAAGGTATTTTTTAATTTCAGCTTTGATTTCATCATTGACCCACTGGTTTTTTAATAGCATGTTGTTTAATCTCCATGGTTTCCTTTTTTTTCTCCTTTGTTTCTCTGTAGTTGATTTCTAGTTTCCTGGCATTGTGGTCAGTAAAGATGCTTGAGATAATTTCTATCTTCTCAAAATTGTTAAGGTTTCTTTTGTGCCCAAGTACATGATCAATCCTAGAAAATGTTCCATGTGCACTTGAAAAGAATGTATATCGTATTTTTGGGGGGTGTAATTCTCTGAAAATATCCACCAAATCTAATTTTTCTATTGTATTATTTAATTTCTCTGTTGCCTTATTTATTTTCTGTCTGGAAAATCTGCCTAGTGACGTTAATGCGGTGTTAAAATCTCCAACTATGATTGTATTCCCATCAATTTCCCCCCTTATCTCTGTTAGTAGTTGTTTTATATACTTAGGTGCCCCTATGTTGGGTGAATATATATTAATGACTGTAATATCCTCATCTTGTATTAATCCTTTAATCATTATAAAATGTCCTTCTTTATCTTTCTTTATGTCCCATGTTTTAAAGTCTATTTTGTCTGAAATCAGTACTGCTACACCTGCTTTTTTGGCTTTTCCATTTGCATGGAATATCCTTTTCCATTCTTTCACTCTCAATCTATATGTGTCCTTCTCCATAAAGTGGCTTTCTTGTATGCAGCATATTGAAGGTTCTTGCTTTATTATCCAGTCTGTCACTCTATGTCTTTTGACTGGAGCATTTAGTCCATTAACATTTACAGTAATTAATGATAGATGAAGTGTTTATTTCCATTTTGAACTTATTTTTGCAGTTGATTTGGTAGTTCCTTTTTGTTCCTTTCTTCTTCCTTTTGTGGTTTGGTAATTTTCCTTTGTATTATCTTGGATTTTATTTAGTTTTTGTGACTCACTTGTAAGTTTTTGGCTTGTGGTTACCCTTTTTTGTTAGTCTATTAACCTATTACTATAACTGTTTGTACTAAACAGATAGTAATGTAATCTCAAACCCATCCTACCAAGAACAAAAAATTTAAAATCAAAAGAAAGAAAAAAAAATACTCTATATTTTCTTGCGTCCCTCTCCCACTCTTAATGATTTAGATGTCTTCTTTTACAATTTTGTGTTTATTCTATTTGGAATTCATGGTAGTTATCGCCTTTCCAGTTATGAGTTTCTCATTTTTGTAGCATCCTGCTTCTTTTCTATTTAGAGTAGACCTGTCAATATTTCTTTTAGCATGGGTTTACTGTTGCTAAACTCTTTTAGTTTTTGCTTGTCTGTGAAGTTCTTTATCTCTCCTACTATTCTAAAGGATAGCCTTGCTTGATAGAGTATCCTAGGCTCCATCTTTTTTCATTCATGACCTTGAATATATCTTGCCATTCCCTTCTGGCCTGTAGTGTTTGTGTAGAGAAATCAGCTGAGAGCCTTATGGGGGTTCCCTTGTAACTCACTCTTTGCTTTTCTCTTGCTGCCTTTAGGATCATTTCTTTATCCTTGACTCTGGCCATCTTGATTATGATATGTCTTGGTGTGGGTCTGTTTGGATTCTTCCTGTTTGGGACCCTCTGAGCCTCCTGTACTTGGATATCTGATTCCTTCTTTAGATTTGGGAAGTTTTCAGTCATGATTTCCTCAAATACCTTTTCAATCCCCTTTGTTCTTTTAATTCTACTTTTATATCTCTTATATTCTTTTTCTTATTCTCCATCTCTCTTACCTCTACTGCTATATTGTAAATGACTTTCAACTCACCAATCTCTTTTTAGCTGTTTCTGATCTAGTCTGTACTTCCTAGGTTAGCATATGTAAAATACTTAAAACAATGGCAGACAATATAAGCACTGCATAAGTGTTTCTTTTACTCTCATTTTTATATAACATCTCTATTGAGTATCTTTTTAAAATTTAATTGTCTAAAATTTACACTTATGAGCTTTCTACTTGATTCTTCTTTTTTTTCCATATTGGATCATTTTACTTAATTTTTTTTCATATTGTGTGTTCCTGTTTCTTAATTTTCCAATATTATGTTATCTTCTATTTATTTAATTTAACAGTATAAATAAATGTATATGTATATATCTTCTTTTACTTGTTTCAATATAAAAATCATCTTTTACTTATTTCAACATTTTAAGCATGCTTCTTCTAAAGCACTGTTTCATTTCATTAGATCATTGGGGGAGATAGCTAACAAGGGCCTGGTGTCAGTTCTCCTCTTCTTTTTTATTGATAAAGCCATGATTTTAAGTAGGAACATGACTGTCCAGCTAGAGACAACATGTCTCAGCCTTCCTTTCAGTTAGGAATAAGCATATAACTGAGTTTCAGTTGACAGAATGCAGTTAAAGTAAAATACATTTCTAGAACTTGTTCTTAAGACAGTACAGTCTGCAATCTAGATGTAGTGAGATGACCCCTATTTGACAGAAGAGATAAGTGCAAATACCTTAGCAAATGGTGGAAAACCCAATGCAAAGAACCTGGGTCTCTGGATGACCGTGTGGAACAGAGACCTTAGCCAACTGAAATACTCACGTGTCATATGAAAAAGAGATGTACTTTTCTACTATTCAGGTTACTGTCTTTGGGATCTTTTTGTTACAGTAACTTCACCTTTACCATAATAAAATGGGATTTTTTACCTCAAAGAGGGATCCCTGAAAAATATCTAAAATATACGGCATTGACAGAGGGCAAATAGTGAATGGAAAGAAGAAATATAGTAGGTTGGAACACATCATTCTTGTTGTGCTATAGGAATAATTAATTACAACGTTGCCTCCAATAACTTGGAGGTTAGAACACATGCCAGAGTGAAAGCCTGTATGTAGGTCTAGAGGAAAGTGATTAGAAGGAGCCAGAATTTGCAGTTGGTTGCACCTTGCTATTTTTGCGAAATATTGTATAACAAAGATAAGCGCAGTCAAAATTTGGAGGAGTTCTAAGCAGAAATTGCAATAAACAGAACCTAAATCTTTGGGCTTCTTCAGAACTAGATCCAATTTTTCCTGTTCTCTAAACACTATGAACTAAGACTTTCTCAGCACCTTTCTCAAAAGTTTTCTATTAAAACTTCCCAGCCAAATAAAGGGATCCACCCTGGTTCAAATATCAGAGTGACTGCATTGTCTTCCAGATAAGCTTATTATTTTACAGAGCAGAAAGATGGTCATCACTGAAATGATGAAGTGGGAGATAGGGCAATTAGGGCAACAATAAACTGTAACTATCTTGGGGAAGTGTACTCCTAACGAAGTAACAAATCTGAATGGCCAAAGTCTGTACTTATATTATCCTCAAAGCCAACTTCATTCCCTCAAATATTCTCTAGTAGGAAAGAGCCTCTCAAAACCACAGAGCCCCAACTAACAGTGATCCAGTGTCCGCCACTGAGGAACAAGATGCAGAGAACCTTGGACTCTCTAGGAGTATATGGTAGAATTTTCTTGCTAGTATGGGTCACTCACTTTGGAAATTTAAAGAATTACATTTTTAGGGGGGGTGGGTATAGCTCAGTGGTAAGAACGCATGCTTAGCACGTATGAGGTCTGGAGTTCAATCTCCAGTACCACTGTTAAATAATAAATAAAATATTGCAATTTTAGATTCTCTTGATGATAGAAACTTAGGCTTTAACTTCACAGTTACACTACATTTCAAACGCCATAACTCATTAAATCTGTGCACTGTCTTTCTTAGCCTTTTACTTTCTGAAATGATTTATCGTTTGTCTCTTAGCTCCCTCTGTGGGAGTTATCCACAGGGAGTCTTTAGGCAGGACTCAGTTTGAAAAGCCTTAATTGTGAATGGTTTCATGGTTATCCAATGATGATACACCTGTTTTTACACTTGTTCCTCAGTTCATGAGTTTTGCAACATGTAGGTAACATATTCACAGATTCTGTGACTAAGCTGTGCAGTCTTAGATTTGAAAAGTTCTCTATTTTAACATGTGTTAATTTTAGACTATCTGGAATCAAATTTTCAATTCCTGCCTATGGTTAACACTATCTTTTCCTGACTCCTTTTTTTAATTTAATTTTTTTTATTTATTTTTTCAAAGTATAGTTGGTTTACAATGTTAATTTCAGGTGTACAAAACAACGATTCAGTTATACATATACATACATGTATTTTTTTCAGACTCTTTTCCATTATAGGTTATTACAAGAAACTGAACATAGTTCACTGTGCTATACAGTAGGTCATTCTTGTTTATTTATTTTCTATATAGTAATGTGTATTTGTTAATTCCAAACTCCTAATATCCTTACCCTGCCCTTTCCCCTTTGGTAACCATAGTTTGTTTTCTATGTCTGCGAGTCTGTGTCTGTTTTATAAATAAGTTCCTTTGTATCAGTTCTTTTAGATTCCACATACATTTTCTTTTTAATGTAGGGAGCCACTTTTAATTCTCCAATTTTCTTGTAATTGCAATGTGATACAGATAATAAATTCCTAGAACTAAAACCAGCTGCTGTGTTAGTCTTGTGAGATCTGTGGCTATCACTCTTGCTTACTGGTTTGTCTACATGTTTCTACTTTGTTTCTGGAATATGAAGAGTTACCTTTCTCTTCCATATCCTGAAATTATTTCATCCAGCACTTTTATATATATGGGGTGGGAGGGGGATTTTTCTATCTGCTTGACCACGTTTCTATCTAGGAGCTGAGATAGAAATGTGAAATAAAATTAAGTGAAGCAAATAGAGAATAGTTTCAGATATTCCAAAACCTTTAAAGAAATCCAAAGGGATAAAGAGAAGGTGAGGATAAAATGCTATATTCCACAAAGTAAGTAGTAAGAATTTTTAGAATATAATCAAGACACGAGCTCAATAGCACTATTGATAAAAGGCAAACCACACCCTAACCGCAGCTTGATGAAACCTTAATGCACCAAAGATAATGATGAAAAGTTGAAAGGTATCAGATGGGGTGGTAAATTACTGCAAATGAAAGAGAAACACAATGATACCAGAAACAACAGATGCAGTAAGACATATGAAATAATATCTTCAAAGTGCTCAGGAAAAAGAAGTTCTAACCTGAAGTTCATTAACCACAACTACTGTTCAAAAATGAAGGTGATGTAAATATGCCTTCAGGCATACAAAAATTCCTAAAATTTACTAACCACAGACTTCAGTCTAAAGAAATACTAAAGAATGCACTTCCTCAAAAACATTTTTAAAAAAATACCTAGAAAGAGATTACTTCATGAAAGTATCAATAAGTCATACTGGCAAATTTAATTTATTAAGTGTATGTTCACAAACACATGCACTCATGTACTAATTTGATGACATTATTAACAAGTCGGAAGTAAGAGGTGGTGGGCAAGGATAGTTTTGAAGGAAATGAAAACCTAGGATTCCTGCATTGTTTGGGAAAATGGAGAGACTGATTAACTCATAATTATATTATCAGTATGAGAAAAATGAAATTTATTCCCTATCCCAGACCATGAGAAAGGTTTCATATAAAAATGAAAAGTAAAGATTGAGCCACCTGACCCATCTCTGACATAGATTCCACTTAGCTGTCTGTCATGGTGATTCCTGGTGTTGCCTTTCAAACAGAACTTTGCTTAGTATTTTAATACTGTGGACTAAAAAAAATTCTACTTTGTGTTAACCAGGTTGTAGGTATTCCTGCTTTAGAAATCTGGATAGGAAGAATCCTTGTGACAGTAGTCACAAGCCCAAGTTATCAGATCTAATGCTAGCTGCATTATGTTAAAAGACAGTTAAGGATGACTAGCTCGGGGTTTTCAAGGACCTCTAATATCCTATGACAATTGTCATTGAAAACCAGAACCCTCTTCTTTCATTTTAAAAGCTATCACTGAACAAGAGTAGAGCTTTTGACTTTAAGACCTTAAGGTGTAATGCCCAAAGCCTACTATTTGTCTCCCTTTGAACATACTCGGCAGGAAAGTAGACAGCATTTTATTGAAAATGCTGTTTTTATCTGAAGGAGGACTTCTGCAATGCCTATCACTTAATGCACTTTGGTTTGTACTAATTCAATGTGATGAAAATCCCTTTGAGACTGTGACTGTGTCTAGAAGAGCGTGGAAAAATCAAATTAGGCCATAAAATTTGGCCCATTCAATTTACATCAAGAGAAAAATGTGCTAAGCAAGGTTTTCAGTTGCATGTTTCATTGTGTTGTGGCTTTGACATCTTTGGAGGAAGTAATTGGTAAAGCTCTCAAAAATAGTTTCTTAGTTTCTTAAATATGATTAAACATATGAAATAATTTAGTTTTTAAATCAATGCTGATAAAATACAATCAAAGTACATAAAACAGAGGAAAAATAAGCATATACTCTAGTCTTAAAGCCTATTCAGTGATGGAGAAAACTAATCACCTTTCAGTTTATGAAGAGATTGTCTGTGACATTGATTGACCTTGAGGAATCATACAAATGTCTTCTGAGAGGTTGAAAATTATTTATTTCAATCACATAGCAGCATCAATATATATTTTTTGTGTTTGATCATATGTTTTTACATCCCATTTTCCCTCATTGAGCATCTTTCTTGAAAAACTTGGCACCCTTTACATAGTATCTGCATATTATATATCAAGAAATTTGGGAAGACAAAACATGAGGGTATTAATTTCCCTGTGAGTATCCAACAAAAGCCCAGTGAGGCTGTTATTCAGGATTCATTGCTAATAGTGGATTTACCAGTCAATAATGGAGTTGAGAATGAGATAGAGTTCTCCCCAAAGGAAAAGGTTTAACTACTAAACCAAAGAGTGTCTTTAAGTGCTCTGTGGTTAGTCATTTATCCTCTACTTGCCCGTACTTTGGAATATCATCCTCCAGGATAAATGTTCATGTAATAAGGGTGTATATGTGAGAAGCCACAGATATATATTTGTCTATTTCTCTCATTTACAGCCAATTCTGTTATAAGATTTTACCTATTATTTCAAAAATGTGTGTAACTTGCTAGAAAGTCAAAAAAGTATATTCTGAGAATAAAATATAAAATCTATTTTTCACACACATGATGAAATTTTCAACAATATTAAAATTATAGGGTCAGCTAAAAGTCACAATAAAGGAAAGATGAATATTTTGAAATTCATCAGATCATTCCACCCAAAGTATCGATTTAAGATAATTAATACTTCCATGCATGCACTATATTAAGTCAGATGATTATGACTATCAAATTCTTGAATTCTATAGGAAAGAGAATTTCTATATCCTTTCATCTCTACTGTGCTTCCAGTAAAACTCACTCTAAATTATTGTTTAGCAAATCTGTGTGGCTAATTGAGACAAAAACCTTAACATTTAACATCTGGATACTTAATTCGCCTTTATTCTAAATCTTCAGCTAAGTTACCAAAATATTTTAATTCATACACTGCTTTAATACGTTATGTTTATTTATTCTTCAAATCATCTGATGTGACATGTAAATACATGTATTATGGTACAACATAAAAATAAAGAAGTAGAAAAAAATGACAATGAGATTTAACAACCAGGATAAATTAGGACAGAAAGATTCACAGCACAATGTTTTATCCACTTACAGAGGTCAACATCAAATTTGGTTCTCTGATCCCTGACAGCCAAGGAAAGAAGAAAACTTGGCCAGCCACAAGATTCAATGTCAACAAAACAAAAATATACCAGTGACTAATGAGAGGTTAAGCTTTTTCTCTGGCACTGAAAATTAACAAAATGAAACCTAGAAATTTTTATAAAGATAATACTGGGAAAGAGCCTTAAAATGTGCTCAGCAAAATCTCTGTAATGAAAATCATACAGCTACAGTTCTATAGCATGTCTCAATTTTTCTAGGTCTCATTGCACTGTCAATGTAGACTCGTCCCATGATAACCCAGTTAAATAGTTATGCTGCTTAATATTTGCAAAGATATTAGGTATTGAAGATGCAATTTCAACTATTAATTACTTCAAAGAAAACAAAATACCTACCATACACACATGCACACACACACAAACATACTTAGCCATGTAAATTTCTCGTATTAAAACCAGAGTGCTCCAAATCAAAAGATGATTAGCAAGATACTAATCTACATGACATCATCTTCTCCAAGGGTGTGAAGTGATATAGGACATAGCTTTTAGGACATGAAATTCTAAATCAGACCCTACAACTACATTAAATACTTTTTAACTAAAAAAACAGTATTTTTAAATCTTGGTTTAACCATCAAGGAAGTTGGCCTTAAAGATTCCATTCCTCCATACATATTTATTAAAATACAAAGTCATTGACTATATGAATGTAAATGTTATTAACTATTTTAAGACTACAGGTCTCCCATCCAAGTACTAACCAGGCCCGACCCTGCTTAGCTTCTGAGATCAGACGAGATCGGGCGCGTTCAGGGTGGTATGGCTGTAGATAAACAAGATTACACTGTATAGCCCAGGGAAATATACACAAAATGTTATGGTAACTCACAGAGAAAAAAATGTGACAATGAGTGTGTATATGTCCATGAATGACTGAAAAATTGTGCTGAACACTGGAATTTGACACATTGTAAAATGATTATAAATCAATAAAAAATATTAAAAAAAAGAATACAGGTAATTTCCATTAATCTTATAACATTTACTTATTCAAAGAAATCCAAATTTATATCAATTGGAAATGCTTTGTAATTTGACAAAAATTAAATGACCTTTTTTATAATCTACACGTAATTACAAAATTAACAATTAGAGAAATGCATAAAGTATATGTGTTTCAAATAAAATGAATGACACTCCTCCCACCAAGGATGCCAATGTCCTAATCTCTGTAATCTGGGAATTTGTTAAGTCACATGGCAAAGGGGAATTTAGGTGGCAGATAGAATTAAGGTTGTGAATTGCCTACCTTTAAGTAGGGAGAGTATGTTGGATTATCCAGGTGGGCCCAGTGGTAATCACGAGGGTCCTTAAAAGTAGAAGAGGGAAGCAGAAATGGCCAGATGTGATGCTATATGAGAAAGTCTCTCCCTATCATTGCTGATTTTAAAGAAGGCAAGGGGCCATGAGCCAAGGAATGTGGGCAGCCTCTGGAAGCTGGGAAGACAAGGAAATGTACTCTTCCATGGAGCCTCCTGGAAGGAATGCAGCCCTGCTCATGACTTGATTTAGTCCTGTGAGTTCCTTGTTGGATTTCTTACCTGTAGAAATGTAAGGTAGTAAATTTTGTGTTTTTAAGTCACCTGAATTTGTGGTAATTTGTTACATTAGCATTAGAAAACTAACACAATATACTTCCTAGAAGATAGCATTATACCTTGTGTCTGCAATTTGTATGTTAGTCTCTACCATGAAAATTTCCATAAATGATCATCTGCATTCCCTGCATGGATGGTATAGCATATAGGTAAGCCCTAGAGACAGTTTCCTTTCATTCCTAAATTAATATATCAACTTCCTTAATTTTGACGGTTTAAAAACTGGTTCTTTCAGTTGATCTTCAAATATTCTCCTGTCAAAATTAAATAATGATGTTCATTGATCATTCTATTGCTACATTTAAAGTATTCCATTTGAGTCATTGGATACTAGACTAGGTTTTCCAAAAAAAAAAACCTACTAAAGATCTGTTAGTTCCAAGGAGCTACAATTTTGATATCTGAAATATTTAAAAATTAAATGTAGGTTTTAGAATTATTATTATTTTAATGGTAATTGATATCTTGACAACAGAGGAGCATTTTCTCAGATGTGAAATAAAACAAGTTGAATAATATTTTAGCATCTTAATTCACTAGAGAAGTAGATCTCCTTGAAACATTGTGAATATTTTGGTCTTCACTTTATGGCTACCTGGCACTTCGCTATTCATGCTTGCCCCACTGATTATTTTTAACCAAAATGATAATTTCACTTATTTCTGATGATTTCAATGTGTATCCATAAAAAGTCTGAGTGATTTGGTCTAAATAATGTGTCATTATGTGGTAAAACCATAGAAACTCTGAGGAGACTTTTTCTTATCTGCTGGTGCCATTATTAATCTTGAAATTTGCATGATAAAGAAAATTATAATTAAATGAAAAATGTATCAGCCTCTTGCATGATGATTGCAGTAAGAAAACAATCAAGGGAAAACAAATCTGACAAAAAACAGAACATCCACAGTAAGGGGACAAAAAGGGTGGGAGGGGATAATTATCCATTTGCAGATAGATAAATAAAATAAGGAAAACAAATGAGCAGATGGGAAAAAAAGTCCAGCAAACAAGCGAACAAAGCATAAGTCCCAGAGATGTGCTCTGCCTCCATGGAGACAAATTATCATAACTTTCCTCTTAGATCTAAATGAAGGCATGATTTAATCTGTGAAGTTGTTTTTCTCTCAGACAACCTTAGGAAAGACTTTCCCCTCCTTTTTTAATCTATCCTGTGGAACAAAAGCAGCTGAGTTACTTAGTATTTTTCAGCATTCAACTTAGACAAATTTGTTCTTCATTTAAATAAATATGAATATGATTTTAGGTTCAACCTTTGGAGAGAGCAAAATAAGAATAATTCAGCATGGTTAAAGTTGATCAGAATTCATAAATACAATCATTCTAATCAGGTGAAAATAAATTTCAAGTATAAAATCCCAAACAACTTTCTCAAATGCCAATGATACTACTTTGCAAATAACAACTTATTTGTAAAACCAGGGATTTACAGTCTGTTAAGGGGTTAATCATGCCCCTTTACTCTATTCACAATGATGGAAATAGCTGCTTCTGAGGCAAGTGTAACTTCTTCCTGCCCTTGAGGATACAAGTTAACAGCCCTGTCAACTCTGCTTTTGTATCCATCGTCACCCTCTTCCTTATCACTATTAGTGCTTTCACTCATCCTCAACTCTTCCTGCCTGAAGTAGTCTAATAACTTTCCAGATGGACTTTTGTATCTATTTTACTCCCATGCAATGTGATTTCCACACTGATTTCAGAATACCTTTTCAAAAAGACGAATCTGAATGTTTATTTTCCCTGCTTCAAGCCCAACAATAGCTCCCATGACCTTCAGCTTCTACTCCAGACATGGTGCCTTAGTCATAGAAAGCCGTATGTCAAGTATCGCCTTCCTATGTTTCCCTTTACTCTACACACCAGCCTTCCTCCAATCACACTTGTATTTCTGCAGCGCCATACTGTTTGGTGCGTTCATGAACTCAGCACTTACTGAACATAATCTCTCTCTAGTAATTGTGTAGCCTTGATATGCTCTCCAGTCTGCATCATGTGCTGTCCCTTTTGTCTGGCTGGCAAGTTCTCCCTCACTCATTAAATCTGAGTTGGAGCATCATCTGCCCAGTGAGTGGTGCTCCATAACATTCTTGCTTGAGGCTGAGGGTTTGTATTAATCATATTAATCTACGATGCTCTTAGATTTCAAGGCAGAGTTGAAAGAGTAGGGCTTTGATTACCATGTTTCACAACTGTGTAACTTTACACGACATACTGCATACATTTTGTGGCACCTACCAAGCCCGTGCTTGCTCCCATTTTCTAAAAGCTACCTGTCAATCTCTGAGCTATTGCAGCAGGGATGTGCTTAATAATCTCAAACTTCCTACAACTAATTGTACTAGGGGTGGACTCCTTATCTGTGGTGACCAGTGGGCCAATAAAATTCCCCTATCCTCCAAATTGGAATTGTGACTTACTTATTGTAGTTTTACTTCCTTCGTCAATAAAATGAGAACACTAATACTGGTTTATCAGATTCATTGTGAGGATTAGGTAACAAATGGAAAATAACTAACAGAGTAGGTATTTAGTAAATGGTACCTGATGTATCTATCTCACATGTGTTTTCATCAGATTAGAAAATTATATCTAAAGACTTTACAAATTAAATAAGATACTGGTAGCTATTATTTTCTGATGTAATGTATTCTTTCTGATGTAACACCATACTTTCGAAACTAGCATGTGTGAATTTCTATCACTAAAGGGCATACAAATGTGAGCCACAGGTCAAGGACCACCATCAGAAAAGGCTCTGCACATCTTTGTGATGTAAATTGCAAAATTTCCATACATATTCAAGTTAAATTATGCATATATTATTTTCGAAGTATGATTTTTTTGGGGAGTGATAACAAGCAATTGGACTTTTCCCCACATTCCCAGATGTCATAGGGGATTTATTTGAATTTACTTGTCAGATGAATTTATTATTTCCTATTCTAAACAGAACTCTGGTGAAAAAATTAAAAATAATTACCTAAACTGTTGTGAAATGAACAAATAACACACTAGTTATAAAAGTGCCTCGATTCCTCAATTCTTTGATTCATGTGTTAGAAAAAAACAAAGGTAAGACTTCTGAATGCTTACATCAGGGAAGGGGAAGTCAATTTTCTCTACCACACTTATCTTGTTCACTTCCTTGTAATTTATATTCCAAGAACCTGCAAGGATTTATTTTTTCTCATCCTCAAGGGCATAGAGTTAGCAAGTCTCCAAGATGCAGAAGTGGGTCAAACTAGGAAGAAGAAAATAAATCACAGTTCAAGGTCTAGGAAGACCCTGGCTCTGATTCTTCAGAAAAGGAGGTGGTTTCATAAAACACCAGGCTGAAAGGTATAGGTAAATATCAGGAATCTGATATGAAATGTTGATGCAACATTAATACTTGGGTTATATATAGCTTCCAGAGGCTGCAGTATGAAATGTGACATTTTTACTAGAAGGTATTGCTATTCTGTAAGGTAATGGTATAGAAATCCTATGAGATATGCCATTTACTAATATATTTAGAAGAAAACAGAGAAGAGGCAATAAATAGGCAGCAGCTACATCAGAAAAAGATGGTGCTTGAGAAAAAGTATAAAAAGAGCTTTCACTTTTACTTTCATTGTATTTGTTTTTAAATAAGCAAAACTGTCATATTGTTCAAAATTTGAAAGATACTCAGTGAAGTCTCCTTCCATACAGGTGCCCCAAGCACTCATACCCTGTCTTTGGAAACAACCAATATTAGCATTTTTAAATATATTCCTTTGGAGATATTTTATGCTTACATACACTTCTATTATTTTAGGCCTCCTATTTCACACAAAAGGTGTCATTTCATAACACTGTTCTGCTCCTTACATCACTTAGCAAGAATCATTCTGTAATGTTAAAGTGTATCCTCCCTTTTTAAAGGTTGCTGCATATTCCAGGTCATGAACATACAAGAATTTTATATACCCACTCAGTTGAATACTTCTGAGTTTACTCTCTAACCTTCCAAACTTACATCTTCTCTAAAGAGAAAGGGTAACAATGTATTGATTTGTTCATCAGCCCAAGAAACCCTGTTTTATAGACAGTGTGCTTTGGGATCATCCATTCTAAGTCTAGGCTAGGGGAGGTGGGGGGGTTGCGGAGTTTCCTCCTCTAAACTTGTTATATCAGTAAAGGTGTTGCTACCATTCACTGATCTTCTCATTAATCCTTGTGCCTATTCACAAAGTAATTAAGCTCGTAGAAGTGGTTGGTTGAAACTCCCGGAAATTCAAATAAAATCTCCCATAAATTATTACAGTTTTTGCTTTCTACAAAAGATCTAGTAATGCTGTTTCAATAGGCTGAACTGCTTTTCTGGATAATAAGTAATTAATTCCATTTTGAGATGCAGAAAGTTATTGAAACATTTTCATGATGGTATTTATATTTTAACACTTTAAATTATCTCAAGTTAGGTATCCCAGTTTTAATTTGGGAGACAAACATCTATTTCTCTTATTTTCTGAATCAAGGTTCTAGTTCACAAGTATCAAAAGAATCTGAGATTACATCAATTACCTGTATCAATGGAAACCTTCAGGAAAACCTCTTGGAGTAAGCCTTTGTTAGAGATCATTCATCCTTAGTTATTTATGAGTTTCATTAAACAAGTCTCCCAGTTACTGATAAAGAGTCATATTTTATAAAGAAAACAAAAATGTCTAAATTATGAGTACAGAAACTCAAAACATAGCAAACAATTATTGAGTTTGCTATATGACACACTATGCATTATTAGTTTTTTTTTTTTTTTTACCTTTTAGAAAAGATCTAAGAGATGGTATTACCATTTTCATTTTATAGATAAATTTTCTAAGGACCACACAGTTAGAAAATATCCAGTAGCAGGCTCTAGACTTGGATAAAGATTGGCAATTGCAAGATCTTAGCTTTTGACCCCCAGGATGTAATTTTCTCCAATTTATACAAATGTTTCCCTTACTCATATTCTAAGTTGGCTGATCAAAATTATTCTTCATACAAGGTAGAACTAATTAAAACTGTTGCTTTTATGTCAACATGAACACTGGCATTTCCTGTTATGTGGTATAGGAATTAATTTAAACAAATATTTGCAGAGTGTGGGTCAATTTGCAGGATGCTCAGAAGATGATATGAAGATCATTGTCAGAGACAGTCATTTGAAGAACTAATTATTGACACACTGTCAATTCTTCTTTTCAAGTGTGCCCGCCAATAATCAATTCAATTCCTTGACTATTGCTTATACCCTCTTTTCAGACTAGGATTATAGAAATTAATTATCATGGGATTTAGGAGGGATTTCTTATTGAGACAAATATTACAAAATTACAGCTTAATAGCTAACTGGGTGTGATTATTAAAAATATATTTGGAACACAGTCGCAGTGAGAAACTAAGGGTCCTAAAAAAAAGCATCAGCTTGGGAAGAAATAAGCCTGGCTTTGGGCCCATTGCTAGCCTCCGCAGAGCAATCAGTTGAATTAGAAACCCTCTCTCTCTCACTCCCATCTTCCTCACCACCTCCTGCTACCGCTGACTCTGGAAGCTGCACAAGTACGTTGGAAGTAGATTGTGCCTCTTTCTCCAGATGATGCAGACCTGGATCTTGGTGCACAGCTCAGTAAATATACAGGGTCCCTTGTATATTGCACCATCTATGCAACTGAATGCGCTGGTTTTATCTGAATCAAGTTCTAACTCTGCTCCTTACAAGCTGCATGATCTAGGGTGAGGTCGTAAACATCCCTCGTCCTCACTTTACTCATCTGTAAAACAAGCAGTTGGATTCTGATTCCCAAGTCTCCCTCTAGCTTTAACTTCTGTGAGCCACGAAGCATTTCAAAGCACAGATGAATCAGATGAGTGTTGACGATAGGTCTGCTGTCAGCCAGGACACAGTCTGCTAAGGAGCATATGAGAAAAAAACATATATATGCGGGGAGGACATACACTAAATGTAAACAGTGATTTTCCTTGTGTGGTAAATTTACTGAAGACTTCAGATCATTTGTGTATACACAGAGAACGTGCGTGGTAAAACTCAATGTATTCTTATTAGTTTTTCTTAATATTCTGAGTTGATAACTTATGACATTTAACAATCAAAAGTAAAACAATAAACATAATGAAAAAGCTATGAAAACCCTGAAAAAGAAGTAACTACCACAGGGGATAATGAGCATGGTTTTCAAAGAAAAAAATTGGATTTAGGGGTAAAAGAAGTAATAAAACACAGAGCATGTCAGGAAATAAAAGCCTAGACCAAGATAAAATGTGAAATATGTGTTATCTGAGACAAGTCAAGAAGATCAATGTAGAGCACATTGTAGGGTGAGGTGACCAGTTTGGGAGGGAACTGAGGTGGAGACTGGATAAGGGGTACAGAGTGCCTCTATGGAAAGTAGTCATGTTAGAGATGGAGCATGTAAAAGATTTCTCTGATGGAGTTAACTGATTATATAGTTCCTCCTCCTTGCTCATGCCCTGCTTCTTAGGTACTAGCTTTATCATCCCCATCCCTAGGAACAGGGAGGTATTTGAGAAGACAGCAAGGAGAGTGGAGAGCAAGAAAAAGCCAGCACTTTCCTAAGCCAGTGCAGTCTGAGTGTCAGAGACATTGACTGTCACCTTTCTAAGGTATTTTAAAAGACAGACATAAGATGAAGTAACCCTCAAGGGATGGGTTCATGTGTTGTGGAATTTCAGCCTCTCCTGGTGGTTATGGTAAGACAATCAATGTATTCAAGAGAAATATCTTAGGTGATGCTTCAGACCATCTAGCTGATCACCTACTATGCCCACACTAAGAACTGCTTCAGCAATCTGTAAGGATCATTGGCAAATGATTTCTGTATCTGCAAGGTGAGCCTTTAAGAATTTAATCTTATTAAGTGGTACAAGTTAACTTTGTTAGAAATCCAGTGATGAGACTGTCATTTTAATCCTCAATCTCCCTGTAGGAATCTGGGCAGCTGTCAGCAAGAAGTACTACATGGCTTTAGGAGACACTGAGCCCTGTCACTTCTGTTTTGAAAACATTCACATTCATTGGAGTGGCCTCCTGGTCTCCAATCATTTAAATCCTGCACATCCCATTTATGTGACAAACTCCTACTGTTTTAGAAGAATTTCGAGCACAGTTGTGACAGGTGGCTGTGTAATTCAAACAAGCTGTGGTCGTTTTCAGGTCAAACTACGCAGACTTAACTTTCTTAGAATTTCCTTTGACACAGATGTTGCTTTGTTTTTTATTACCTAAGCTCTACCTGTGGAAACAATTCTTGTTTATTTTCTACAAGTATACCTTGAGGCAACAGCAACAGGGAGGGTTAAGTTTTTCCTTTTCACTGTCAAAACTGATAGCCTACAAAATATCCAAGGTTTTTTTTTTTTCTCTTGAAGTGACATTCAAACAACTCCATATCTTCTCTACTGTGGAGTGGAAACCTAATAGGATAAACAGAGATGACCAATGCTTTCTTAGTCAGTCTGGATTCTGAAGTGTGGGTATGCACTGGCATGTGGGACAGTTAGAATTTAAACCAGTGTAGACTAGAATGTTCTTTACATGCTTCGCAACAACTTCATTTGAAAAATTCTTTTGAAGAAGATTTAAGTTAAACAACAAAGAAAGAGAAACAGGTTGCAACAATGTTTGTTAATTAGCAGAATTGGTAAGAAGGAATATTATTTTGTTCCATCCTAGGCAATTTTTTGTTAAAAAGGCAAATGCCAATTTTTCCTAAAAGTGGACTCTAAATAGGAAGGGTTAGAGTTCATTTTGAGGACACTTCAGAATTAGGGTCACTGATTCAAGTATACAATATAAAAAAAAGATATCCATGTGAGGTGATGAATACGTTAATTAGCTTGATTGTGGTAATCATTTCACAATGTACAAGTGTATCAAGACATCAAGTTGTGTACTTCAAATATACACAATTTTTGTCAACCATACATCAAGAAACCTGGAATAAAAGAATATAAAACAAAATAGAATGAAGTAAAATCAATTAAAAGAAAAGGAAAGAAAATTAAAATAAATTTAAAAATAATGTGGATGGGGAGGGTATAGCTCAGTGGTAGAGTGCATGCTTAGCATGCACGAGGTCCTGGGTTCAATCCCCAGGACCTACATCAAAAATAAATAAATAAACCTAATTACCTCCTCTCAAAAAAAAAAAAAAAAAAACTAGGGAAAATAAAAATAGCATAAATTAAAATAAAAGACTTAGGGTAACCAGCTCATTTGGTTTGCCTAGAACTTTCCCTATCTTTAGCACTGGAAGTACCAGGTCTGGGAAAGTTGATTACCTATCTCTCTTTTTTCCTTTCTCTGCTCTGCTTTTCCTCTTTTTATAAAGTTCTCAATACTCTAACCAAAGCAAACTTCATGTTAATCAGTAAGTAAGTATTTGATCAAACTAGATATGTTTTTGAGCCTCTACATGGAGCTGGGGTTGAGAGTAAATGGTGATACCCATTCGCCAAGACCCTTTGAAGTATCAGTTCAAAGAGATGTTGGCCCATCTCAAGTATAACGCAGAAGCTATTTTTCATCCCAAGAAACTCAAACATTTTAAATCTGCAAATGAGTGACTTAGAGCATAAGCTAATGAGTCTGTGGAACGATAACTGCCAAATTACTAGACCACACGCTGGAAGGCTACTTAACAAGAAACCACTGCGAGTCCTTGCCCAGACAACTTATCAGGACTTTAAAAAATGAAAATGCCTAAAGACAACCTCTCTGGACCTGTTACAGCAAAGCCTTATTACCAGAATATGCGTGTGCTCTCTTTTAATGCTGAGTTTGAGGAAGATGGTGAGGAAATCACTCTCTGTCAGTAGACTAAGTCCTGCACCATTCCTAAATCCTACCTCCAGGTTGAAGTTGACAGGAAAATCTGTGAAAGAGTTCTCATTTTATCTGGGGAGCTGCAGCAATTCCAGACAAAATAATAGTTTTGGGTATGAATTTACAGCACAGCAACCGTCAGAGATAGATAACTTGGTAGGGTTCCAGGAAGTTCAGTTATTCTGAATGTCTAGGGTGCTAGAAAATTCTGAGCAAGACAAGCCCAAATGCTGTTCCTCAGGTGACTTATGCTGACAGAATTTGCTTTTTTATTCCCAGTGTCAAATCAGAAAAAGGTCATTTACGGCAGCGTGGGAAAAAAAAAAAAAGAATCAAAATAGCTCCGGAGTCAACAAACTTGAAAGCTTTCATTTCAGACCTGGCTGGTATCGTGCATAAAAAGGCGTCATTTCTTTGAAGATTAATAAGCCATATTAATGCTATAGGGAGATGCTTTTGCATATGTAAAGCAAACGTTCCCGTGAAAACAAATCTGGGGGACTAAAGTAAACTTCTCTTCAGTATTGTTTAAAGTAAAAATACAAAAAAAAAAAATCAACAAAGGCAAATGGTGCATTTATTCAGGGCTGCTTCCCTTTGCTACAGAAGCTTTTCGATTCAAACTATTGAGCTCTAAAATGAGCAAAGCAAGGTAGTTCAGATTTCATTTGTTAGGATGAGTCTACATTTACCATGGAACATACTCCAGAGGGTGTTTTTCCTTGACTTAATCCTCAATTTCAGTTGGTTTTCTGATAACATGGTGCTGATTCTTAGAAGCAGATTGCAGAAAAATTAATGTTAATTAAATGTCTCATACTAGTTAATGTTTTACTGAAAAAAAAAAAACTCTAAAGGAATTGACAAACAGTGAATTTTCATTGTTATTAGAATTGTTGGAAGGAAAAAAACCAGAGATGTTGTACAATTATCTTTCGGTGCATTTTTTTGCTTGTAATTATGGCACTGATATTTCTTGTATTTCTGATATATATTAATGTAAATTTTGTGAGAACTGTAATCCCTTTACAGTTTGAAGTGGTGAGGGGGTAATACTGAGACCACATCAAAAGTCCTATGCATAACATCGTCTCTTAGCAATGGATCAAGAGGTAGAAAATTTATAAGGGCATGATTAATGATTTATAGCCATAAGCATGGAAGGTATCTGGAGGAACACAAAGAATTCAAATTTGAGAGGAGAAAAAAAGCAGCACACTGATGACTTTACACATACATAAGAATGTGGTGGCTACTCTGTACTCTCTTCTTTTTTTTTAATTAAGTATAGTCATTTACAATGTGTCAATTTCTGATGTACAGCACAATGTCCCAGTCATGCATAGATATACATATATTCATTTTCACATTCTTTTTCATTAAAGGTTATTATAAGATATTGAATGTAGTTCCCTGTGCTACACAAAATAAATTTGTTTTTTATCTATTTTTATATATAGTGGCTAACATTTGCAAATCTCAAACTCCCAGATTTATCCCTTCCCAACCCCTTCCCCCAGTAACCATAAGATTGTTTACTATGTCTCCACTATATGTGCATGAGTTTTATAGATGAGTTCATTAGTGCCCTCTTTTTCCTTTTCTCTTTTCTTTTTTTTAGATTCCACATGTGAACGATATCATACGGTATTTTTCTTTCTCTTTCTGGCTTACTTCACTTAGAGTGATGATCTCCAGGTCCATCCATGTTTCTTCAAATGGCATTATTTTATTCTTTCTTTTTTTATCACTGGGCAGTATTCCATTGTATAAATATACCACAACTTCTTATCTCTTCTTAAATAGTCTCATGGTCAATGATTTATTTTTTATACTATGAGACCAACTCATTGACCATCCATTAGTCAGGGATATTATAGAGGGCAATGTATTTATAATGTATTTTAAAGCATCCGATGACAACAACTTGAAATGACACAACAAAGTTGATCCTATTGACAACAAAAAGATACAGATATGGAGAAACTCAGAGACTGTGGCATATAGAAAAGAAGTAAGACCCAAAATTTCCTGTAAAGGCTATATTATATGTATAATTATTAAAAATTACATATGTAGTAATAAAGTATAATGAAAAAGAATAAATAAATGTATATATAAAACAGAATCACTTTGCCATACACCTGAAACTAACATAATATTGTAAATCAACTATACTTCAAAAAAAAGGCTAAATATATATGTAGAGTTAAATGATTTTTTCTACAGATTTGGCCATACCCAAAAATGTTAATGTCATTTTCTAAAAGATTTGTTATTTCTATTGATTTTTTCTCTAAACAAAAGCATTTTTTTAAATTTGTTAAAAAAAATTCAAAGACCTGGGTGCTTTTTGAGAAAACTATATATGACAAATGACTTAAGATCATACAGAAAACCTAAAGTAACCTCTATACCTAAAGACATTAAGAAACATATCAAAATTGTTCAGAATTGCACTTGATGCAGAAAATTCTATATATATGTTCATTCAAACCTTCCAGAATTAGGCTTTATTTATTTATTTTTTTTGTCATTTAGAATATACTGGCATTTTAAAAAATTGTCTTTGCCAAGTTTCCCAGACGTTGAACAAAACTTAACAAACATGAGATTAGAAATGTCAGGAATTGCTAGGGACAAATATCGTGTGAATGAAGATGCAAAAATTTAGAGCAAAATATTTGTCAATCAAGTCTAAGCACATATGAAAATCTTAAGTGAAACGTGGAAAGGAGAGTTGATATTTGAATGTGATTATCATCTGTAGACTCTCTTCACAAAGTCCTCACTATAATACAGAGGAGGAATAAGGAATGTATATTTTATCTTTAGCTGAGTCTTGGGTTCCAATCTTAATTGAGGCCATGAGTCAAGAAAACATCTCTGAAATCCCTTTCTTCATCCAGTTTGGTTTATTTATTTTCACACAAAACTTGATAAAAGATATGCTCTATTTCACATGCTGTCTATTCTTGCCACGATCACAGAAATACCCACACCTGAGACACAATATCAACATGTCAGTCAAGGAAAGGCTTATTCACAGCAGCTGTACCATTTTTTCTTTTTCACCAATAGTGCGCAAGGGTTCCAGTTTCTTCATATCTTCTACATCCAGCACTTGTTATTTTATGTTTTTTTGATAATGGCCATCCTAACAAATGTGATGTGATATCTCATTGTGGTTTTGATTTGCGTTTTCCTGTTGATTAATGATGCTGAACATCTTTCATATGCCTATTGTCCACTTGTATAACTTCTTTTGAGAAATGTCTATTCAGGCCTTTTGTCCATGTTTAAATCAGCTTAGTTGGTGTTCTGCTACTGAGTTATGGAAGTTCCTTATACATTTTGGAAATTAGCCTCTTATCATATATATGATTTGCAAATATTTTCTCCCATTCCTTAGGACATCTTTCTATCCTGTTGACTATTTCCTTTGATGAACAGAGGTGTTTTAGTTTGTTGTTGTCCTACTTGTCTATTTTTGGTCTTGCTGCCTGTGCTTTTGGTGTTATATTAAAAAAATAATCATTGCCAAGACCAGTATTATGAAGTTTTTCCCATCTGTTTTTCTATTAAGTTTCTCTAGAGAAACATAAC
Organism: Camelus bactrianus; assembly: GCF_048773025.1. Classification (NCBI taxonomy): domain Eukaryota; kingdom Metazoa; phylum Chordata; class Mammalia; order Artiodactyla; family Camelidae; genus Camelus; species Camelus bactrianus. Next base: position 22,568,221 of record NC_133552.1, read on the forward strand.
CTATAGGATGAATGGATGGATAGATAGATGTATAGATAGATGATAGATAGATAGATAGATTAAGAGGAGATTTATTATAAGAATTAGTTCATGGGTTCTAGAGGTCAGGAAGTCCCAAAATACACCATCTGCAAACTACAGAACCAGGAAAGCCGATCTGAATCAGAAAACCTGAGAACAAGGAGTACAGAAGTCCATGAGTAGGAAAACATGGATGTCCCAGCTTAAGTACACAGAAAAAATGTGCCCTTCCTCTGTGTTTTGTTCTATGAAGGCCCTCAACAGATTGGATGATGCCCACTTGCATTGGTGAGGGTGATCTCCTTTCCTCAGTATACTGGTTCTAATGCTAATCTATTCAAGGCACCCCCAAAGACATATCCAGAAATAATGTTTTCCTAGCTATCTAGACATCACATAGCCCAGCCAAGATGACACATAAAATTAACTGTCAGAGTTTTCTTCTAGAAGTTCTATAGTTTCAAGTCTTAAGTCTTTAATCCATTTTGAGTCAATGTTTATGAATGTTGTAAGATAAGGGTTCAGTCTTATTCTTTTGCATGTGGAAAACCGGTTTTCCCAACACTATTTGTTAAAGAGATTATCCTTTCCTCATTAGTAGTCTTGACACCCTTGCTAAAGATCATTTGAGCATATATGCATGAGTTTTTTTCTGGGTTCTCTGTTTTCTTCCACTGGTTTTCCAATCTATCTTTATGCTGGTACCACACTATTTTGATTAATGTAGATTTGTAATATGTTTTTAAATCAGGACTACAGAATGAAGCATCCTCAAAAGAACACTAAAAACAAAACTACCTTATAAGCCAGCCATTTTACTTCTGGGTATTTATCCAAAATAATTGAAAACAGAATCTTAAGAAGGTACTTGCTCATCCATGTTCATTGAAGCACTATTCACAATAACCAAAAGGTAGAAACAATCTAAATGTCCATCCATGGATGAATAAAAAAGAAAATGTGATATGTATGATGAAATATTATTCAGCCTCAAAAGGGAATGAAGTTCTAACACATGCTACATAGATGACATGTAAAGACATTATGCTAAGTGAAATAAGCCAGTCACAGAAGGACAAAATATGGCATGATTCCCCTTATATGAGGTATCTAAAGTAGTCAAACTCATGGAAGCAGAAAGTGAGATGGTGGTAGCTGTTCAAAGGGTATAGAGTTTCATCTTTGCCAGACAAAAAAGTCTAGAGATCTTCTATACAACTATGTCCATATAACTAACAATATTGCACTGTATATGTAAACATTTTTTAAGGGGGTAGATTTCATATTATGTGTTTTTTACCACAGTAAGAAAGGCTTATCTGATAAAGGCTTACTGATACATTTCAGTAACAAGGTAGACCAGAGAATTTTCCAAGGAATGAGGCAGAAAATTAATTGCCTTAAGAAGCCTTAGGAAATCACCTAATGTCATCTGTATTGTACTCTATTGGTGAACATAGACACGGTCCACCAGATTCAAGAGGAGGACACACAGAACCCACTAGTTCTAGTTAACTAGTTCTAGTTAAATGGTATAGTGTCAAAAATTTGGGGCCAAATTTTAAAATTGTGAGGCTTATTAAAAGAAAGAATGGAAGAGTAGAAACTGAGAAATGCCTTTTAGTTTTTGTCTGGGTACCTCGGCCCCACAGACAAACCCTCCCTCCGCCCTCCAACACACACACACTTTAGGTAAAGTTAACCCAAGTTCCCACCCACTTTCTCAGCTAGTTCACATCTGAAAGTCTAATGCTCTCTTATTTGTGTTAATTCCAAGAATGAGTTCTAGGGCCCAAGGAACTAATAATATCAAAAGACCAAGATTCACAGAAGATTAGGAACAAGAACACCTAAATACATAAATGACTATTCGGGGAAAAAAAGGATTTTTGGAAACATTCAGTTGTCTGTCGAAGATCTCAAACCCTGCTTGAAAGAAGACTCCGTGCCCCAGAGAGAGTGATTTGCTTGGTTAATCCTGTCTTGCCAAGACTGATTTTTCTCTATAGAAGACACTTCCTTCTCCACAGTCCTTCATAGCCCCTACGAGGCCCTTTGCGCATTCTCTCTCACCTATTAGGCCCTGTAATTACTGTTTCAGCAGATGCTAAGATGTGGAAGTCTGATGACCCGAGAGTTGCTTTGGAGCTAGAAAAATCATAGGCTTCTGAGGTTGGGCTTATAATTTATTTGGCAATCCAATTTCCTCCAAAATGTGGCAGTCACTGGTCAGCTTGATTCCAGTCAGTTTTATGTGAAGTAACCATTCACATAGATCTCTTCAAGTTACACTTCCTAAACTTGCTGAATCTCTGGATGGCTTCTGAACTTAGTCAATCATTCCTCTGCCCTATCTTGCGAGCTCTCTTGAGGGATTTGTAACCATGAGTTCAGGTGGGAAGGCAACACTCTTAATCTGATTTTTGTTTCCAGTCTGCTTTGGGGCAGTAAATTTACTTCTTGCAGTTTCCATATAGAAGCAGTTGGAACTTCAAGCTCATTGAGCCTTCAAACTGCTGGACATTCATTTAATTTACATTTCAGGCCACTGGCAGCCAGAACCTCCCTTAAGTAGTGCTTGTTTCCTTTCCATCTCCGCTTGCAAACTGGCCAATTTGGGGCTGAATGTCTCTTTCCCTGTATATTGCTAAAAGCAACGAGGAATAGTCATCACAGACTAACATTCTACATTCTCTCAGCCAGTTCTCATGAGTCTGACTTCCAGGTTATTACAAGCAGATGTTCTGCCAAATGCTTTACCTTGTCATAAAGTTGGTGACTGGATTTGCAGGGCTATAATGATATCTGTGTTCTTTCTAGTTATTAAACAGTTGCTAAGGCAATCCTTCATATTCAAGGTTTTTGTCAGAATCCCAACATCCCAGAAGACAATTTTATTTGTTAAGTTTGGGGCTAAAGTGCTATAAAAAAATATCCTGTCATGCGGTGTCTTAAATAAATTAGAAATTTTTTTCCTCTCAAATATCAATTCAAAGTTGAATGGTCTAGGGCAACACTTTTTAAGGAAATGACTCAGAAGTTGTACTCATCACTTCCATTCACCCTGCCTCTAGTTTAATTACACAGCTGTAGTAACTTGCAAGGTAAGGCAACCTGTATCCAGCTAGAATTTTGGGTCTTCTACTGCAAAAGGAAGAAGAAGAAAATGGATAATAGGAGATGGTTAGAGATTTCCATGGCATCCAAGTAAAAAACTGATGTAAACTTTTTTTGTTTTTGGAAGAACTTAACCAAATCCTTTAAAAATTGACCTGAAATATAAACATGTGAAAATAATTGTAGAATTCTTGAAAACAAAGAGTAATAGACTTGGGATGATATTGGGAAAATAATTTTCCCTAGTAAAGATTTAAATGTATGAAATAAAAGAATATGTTGCTAAAACAGGAGTACACAAATAGCCTAAAATAATATAATATAGAGATTTACATAGCACAATTTATAAAAATGTAGCATATGTAAGGATGAAATAAGTAGTTGGAAGAGTCATTAAATTATATTTATTAGAAGATCAGACATAAAATAAAACTATGAAAGTTCTAGAGGAATATAGATTTGAACATTTGTATAGTAATGAAGCAGGGAGAAATTTTCTAAAAGTGATAACAAACCATAAAGAGTCACAGAGACCACAAAGAATAATTTGATATAAATGACTGGCAAACATTGCAAGTAAACAATGACCATAAACCTTACTAAAAAGTAAATGGAACTCTGGAAAATCTTCATAAATTTTGTAATATATAAGGGATTTATATATTTAAAGAGTGGACAGTTATTGCAAATGAATGAGATAAAGAGCAACACTAATGGAATAATAACAAAGGACACAAACCACAAAACAATAGGTAGAATGTTCTAGAAACTTACGAGACAACATTAAATCTTAGTAGTTATCAAAGAAACAATTTAAACAATGACATTTTTCAGTTATCAGGAATTAAAAGATTTAATGTTGGCACATTTATAGTGAAATGGATACATTCATGCAATGTTGAAGGAGGCTTAATTTTATAATTTCTTAGAGTAACATGATAACATATATCAAAATCCTCAGAATAATCCTACCTTTTAATGATCATAACTTGGAGAGTTATAAAAATAAAGAGAAATGTGCACGTTTATAAAAATATACCATCAAATGGTTTTAGCAGCAGCAAAAACACTACAACTTCATAATAGTTCCTGAAAGAGGTCACATATGTGACACATGCATATGGTGAAATCCTGGGCAAAATTAAAATTTGTCCAATACGTGTATATTTATTTACATAGAATGATACCAATTATTTTAAGTGAAAAAATGTACAGGGTTAGATATAAGATACATTATACACATATACATATGCAACACATGTTATGTTTATATTTCTTCTCTAAGATGATAAATATTTGAAGAAGTTGATGAATTAGGGAAAATAATTAGGTTAATAGAATTAACTAACTGAACCAGGGTAAAAGGAATACACTTATTAATGAACTACCTGCTGAATACAATTAGCTATGCAATTAGAAATGATTTAAAGGGGATCTTTTTGCTGCAGCTGAGTGTTTAATTGAGATTGCACTTAATTATATTATATTGGTTAAATTTGTATCTGATATAAATTTAATCAAGAAACATCAAAATGGCCACTACTCATTTGTAAACATTGATAATATATACTTTTATATGCTTTTAACTTCCATTTGGAATGAAAAATCTTAAAAATTCAGAAATCATATATATGCAAATATGTAAGTATGTAAATTGAAACAAATATTGACTGACTTCATTTTGAAATATAAGTCAAGGCTGCTTCTGTTCCCATTCTGCAGCTTGGTTAAAATTAACCCATGTGGTTATATTCTATAATACCCATCTTCAATTTGAAGTGTGAAAGGTGAGTCATTTAGTTAAGTAAAAGCTTGATAACCTAATGTAACAAGCTTGAACATCAGAAATCAGCTAAAATCTTTTATGTGACAATTGGCTCACAGATGTCTTCCTGGGCAGATGGTACTGGTTTTAAAAGAAAGACATAGTTTGCCTGGAGAATTTCAGAAAAATCTGGGCATCATTTTCCAACTCCGGTAAAGGAGGAAGGTGTCATTTCCTTGACAGCCCCAGCGGTTTCCCTGTAACTGTTTGCATGACAGATGCCAGGAACAGACTGATGTGTAAAGAAAGATGAGGTATAAGAAAATCATACATTAAGACTCATTAGCTGGAGAGAGACATGTCTGCTGGGAGCCACTTAGAAGCATTTTTGATGTATTGAGAAGCTTTAACATTAATATATGTGCTTTTTAATGTGGTGGAACTAGATTTACATATGTGGTAGTTGACTGAATGGGGAAAAAAAACAAAAACATGGTGGTTTAACAACAAGTAGATGTCCTGGAATATGTAGCAGAAATGAATCAATCTTAAATACAACTTTCAGCATATAATGCACTTTATTATTCCTTTTATTCTCTTGGTCTGCATTTTTAGAACTGAAGCCTAATAATGGAACTGTCCTTAACGGTCGAAAACAAATAAACAAAAACAAAACCCAACATCACTGAATATATAACATAACATTAAGAAGAAAAAATAAAAAAAACATGTTTTTGTGTTTTCATCAACTTTTAGTTTTAGCATATTCTTAAGAATGTGAAATCTTAGAAGGTTTAAGCAATGTGTGAAAATAAAATATTCCTTTTTGCTAAGGTGATTGTGTCATTGGCCTAGAATATTTTAGAGGATATTTTCTTTAGGGGAAAAGATTCAAGAAATCACTGTTAACTATTAACCCAGAGAATAGTTTGACACATTGACAAAGCTATAGATTTATGATATGTACACCAAGTTCGAATGAGTATTTTCATTCATGACATGAACCAAATTCCTCAACACTAATAGTGAGATACTACTGTTAATCATGAGGAGCACCATTTAGAAACCAAGTGCTCCTACTCATTTAACAAAGGAGAACAAACCTGACTCCATATTGAATCTAGTGCTTTAGCTCTAACCCTTGTGCTCTGTTGCCAATGCTTAGTCATGCTGTTTCTGCACCTTTTGTAAAAGAATGTTGCTGTAGCCTGAAATATACATAATAATCCATTCTCAAGGCTGTGACCTTTAAAGATTTACTATTTTTCCATTCATATAGAGATAAAAAGTTGCAGACAGAAAATAACTATTGCCTCATTGGAGGTTTATAAGGACATTGTGACTAGATATAAGTGGACAGCCACAAGAACAAAGGAATCTTCCATCAAGAAGTTTGCAACAATCAGCCACACTCCCTCCCCTTTTAGTATAAAAGAAGCCTGAATTCTAACTCAGATAGGGTGATTCTTTGGGACACTAGTCCACCATCTTCTTGGTCTGCTGGCTTTCTGTATAGAGTCACAATTCCTTTCCCAAACACCTCATTTCTTAATTTATTGGCCTGTTCTGTGGTGAACAGTACTAGAGCTTACACTTGGTGACACTTACAGTCAATCTAGCACTCCACAGTGGAGGTAATCCCAGGTACTGGGCCAGCAAAAGGCAATGAGGCTACAACCTCTGCATGCCACAGAGGAAGAATTGTATTAAAAGCATGCAGACTGCATTTACTGCACATTCCTCACCAAAGCTAATTTGTTTAATGGCAAGTAAATGTGCCCCATTATTCATACACACGAAGTGAACCTCTGATGAAGAGTTTTTGCAAGTTATTTATAGAAGTAGATCGACTATAATCATAGATTGACTCAGGTAAATGTTAATGTACAACAATGGAGTATAAAATGATCTTTATCTTCAGTTTCCTCTTCACTTTGCTTGCATTCTGAATATGATTCTTGGTGGAGACAATGGAAGTTAACTTCTGATTGTTTCTGCTTCTTCTCTGTCATCTTTTAACATCACAACACTCTCTCCAGACAATGGATGCATCACTTCTTAGTGAGCATCTCAAGATGCTGCCTCCAACTTGGTGCCTTCACAAAATCCTGCCTCCCCTCCTCACCTCCAAACATTGCTTCTCTCAGTTCTCCTTGATGGAGGTTAGTAATATCACAGTCCACATGTCATGTCCCACAGACCGTGTTACAGTTCTCATTCCTGCCTGTATTACTTCTTGATCAAAACTTCCCACTTTTACAAAACTGCTTCCATTTCTGAGGCTTCTTTCATCTAGTTATGACACCCACATAGAGCCTCATTGTTCTTATTTACCAATATCCTGCTTCCTTGTTCATTATGGAATCTGGCACTCGGCTAAGCTGTGGATGGCCCCATGTTCAACCCAGGAATCCAGAATTGTCTGATTTTCTCAACACCAACAACCCTTGCCATCTGTTCCTATGTCCCAATCCTGGACCCTGTTATCTCTTATAACTGCTCTAACTCGAATTTAGGTAGAAAAATGTCTAATCACAGCCTCCTGCCCTCTTTCTTTCTCATTGCCTTACTTTCTGTGCCTATTCATTGATGTTATTCTGACCCTTGGCCTCACATTTATATCTCCATTGATTGCCTCCTTTATGGCTTCATTTTCTTCTTGAGCTTTCAGCTAAGTTCCCACTCCTTGATCTTGTTTTTCTGAGACAGCTTCCCTGAAAAATTCTCACCACTTACCATTTCTTTCCATACACCTGGACAGCTGAAAATTGCCCCATAAAATCACATCACTGTATTTTTTGATGCTACTAAAAATAATTTCAGTTCTCTTTGGGTCGAAAATACTGATTGTCTAACCACAACCCAAACTACTCCATTTACCCCAGTAGCTGTATTAGTAGGGGTTTTCAACTGAAAGAGACAGCAATAAGGCCTTAAATGGCTTATGTATTTGAAAAGTCTGGGCAGTGTCTCTGAAACTTTAGGATTCAGGAGAATTCCCTGTAGGGCTGGTAAAATAGAATTGCTGGGCCCTGCTTCAGAGTTTCTGATTCAGTAGATCTAAGACGGGGACTGATAATTTGATTTTCTAACAAGTACCCAGGGGTGGGGACCACACTTTGAGAACCACTGGTCCACGAACAGAATTCTCTTCAAACAGTTTGGGATACAGGTGCTCAAAGATATCACAAGAATACTTCTATTTTTCTCTTTCTTCCTCTGTGTTGGCTTCATTTTTCAGGCAATGTCTTGTTCCATGACAGGAAAAATCGTACTAACACCTCCAGGAGTAAATACCGTTTTTAACTTGTCCACCTACAGGAAAAAAGACTGCCTTTTCTCATAACGCTCATAAAACTCTCAGGAAATAAATTAGAAGGAGTCAGGCTTACTTTAGCTAAATGGGCTGAGTGGTATTCCTGGGGGCCAGCCGAGGAGAGGACCCACAAAGAGGAGCTGTGGGTTAGAATGATGCCCTCTGGAGTGTGTTTGCTGTGATCTTAAAACACTCCCACATGGCTGCCTCCTTCGTAAATGATCTTATTGACAATTTAACAGTAACCACAGCAACAATGAAACAGCTGAGGTTATAAGCAAAGCCATGCCTCGCCTCTGGGCTCAAACATGTAATTAAAAAAAATATAAGGTACATTTATATAAATATTAAATATTACAATAGATTTTATTTAAATATAGTTTAATATAAACATTAAATATATAAAAATATAAACATATAAATTATATATATATATATATGTATGTATATAGGGCCTGCAGAGTAGGTGTGGCAGAAAGAAAAAAAAGAAAAAAAAAACCAAGAATGCTGGAGAGGAAAAGGCTAGAGAAATAGTTTAGTCGGGATAGCAAAAACAAACAAACAAAAAACCAACATTAAAACAAACTAAAAAAAACCCCCAAAACCACCTGAAGTTGTTTTCTCTTAGAGTCAGGAAATTATTGGATTGCATGATATATCTTCACCTCCTTTATTTCAATTTGTGAGAAAAATGTTTCCTTTTCAAAATACTAATGCCATGAAAAGGGCTCTTGCTTCCAGAGGGAATTTCCTTAATCAATTTTCCCTTCACGTTTCTCTATTTGTAGCCCTCATTCTCTCACTCTAACAACTTTTAATAAGTCTATAAATTTAGTCAGATCTAGCCAATTTACCATATGTGACTGTACGTTTATGAGTTCAATTAAAAATTAGCTTGCACCGTACCTGCTTTTTAAAAAACTGAACGCCACGTTGATAGTTACAGAGCAATAAATATTCATTTATTTCATCGTCTTAAAGGCTGAACACTGTTTCACTCTACAAATTACAATGTAAATTATTTAAACATTTCCTGGTTGTTGAATATTTAGGTTGCTTCCAATATTTGGTAACCATAAACAGTGCCACAAATGACATCCCTGTTTATTTATATTTTCACATTTATCTGTTCTACAGTTATTCCAGATGTGGAATTGCTGGGTCAAAAGATATACATTCTTCAGGCTTTTGATTTATGTACCTTCAGGGACAACCACACGGTTCCCCTGACTCTCGAGTACTCATGGTCTCACCTAACTGCCCACACTGAGGATTACTAGTCCTTTAGTATAGCTTAATCTGCTAGGTGTAAATTATTCCTTGGTGTCAATTTACTTTGCCTATCTATGAACACTTACGCAGTTGAAACATTTTTTCGAATATCTACTTATTTGCCATTTTTGTTTCTGCTTTGCCCTTTTGTTCATTTGGGGTGTTCCTAATAACAAAAATGGTTAACATTTACTGAGGCTTAGAATGTATCCAGTTTGTCCTAGTATTTTACAAGTTTTATTTCCTTTAATCATTATATTAACCTTATGAATATGCACTATGATTATTCTCATTTTACAAGTGGAGATGCAAGAGTAGACAGGTTAAATCATTTTTCAAACATTATATAGTAAGTAGCAAATCCAGCCGGTACTCAAGCTTAGCTATGCCTGAGACCAAAAACACATGTCCCTTGTTATTCTATTGACTTTTTGTTTAATTTGTAATCTTTTTTATTGACTTATAGCCAGTTTATAATGTGTCAATTTCTGCTGTACAGCACAGTGCTTCAGTGAGCATTCATATATTCCTTTTCATATTTTTTCATTAGAGATTGCTACAAGATATTGAATATAGTTCCCTGTACTATACAGTATAAACTTGTTGTTTATCTCTTTTATAGATAGTAGTCAGTATCTGCAAATCCCAAACTCCCAATTTATCCCTTCCCACCCTCTTTCCCACTGGTAACCATAAATTTGTTCTCTATGTCTATGAGTCTGTTTCTGTTTTGTAAATATGTTCATTTGTGTCTTTTTTTTTTTTTTTTAAGATTCTACATATAAACGATACCATAGGTATTTTTCTTTCTCTTTTTGGCCTACTTCACTTAGAATGAAGTCATTCTACTGACTTTTAATTCCATTCCTTTCTGCCTACCACACTGCCTTTTCTTGGACTTGTCTTTATATCTCATATGGACTCTTGGGGCCATCTTCTTTGATTCTAGTCTTAATGCACTGAACTTTACCATACACTATATACATCTGCATAGATTTCTCGATAATATAAATCTGATCCTAATTGGTTAAAGTCCCTTAAATGGCCCCACATGTCCACATGGCAAAGCCCAAACTACCTACCAAGATCACACAGTCCTCCATGGTCTGGCCCCATTGTCTACCTCCCTAGTCTTGTCAACTGCATGAAACCCTTCTCAATGTTACTCATTTTTTTTCTCCAACATAGCAAAGCAACTTACATTCAGTGTCTTGTGGCCCTTAGCATAAGTATTCACACTTGCTTTTGTATTAAATACCCACCACACTGCCCTAGTCCACCAACCAACCCAAGCAGGCACATACCCCTCTTTCCACCAAAATGTCTTTCATCAAGCATTTCGATAACCTGCTCACTAAAGTTTTTCTTGTACTATCCACTTTTGTTGCCTCTGAAGTCCACTGCTTCTTCCTGTTTGCCCTCTTTACCATTTCCCACCTACAACACTTTATTTTATTAATAATTTATGTCAACCTCACTACACTTGATTTTAATTTTGAATAGCAGAGATCTTGTCTGCTTCATTCCATCCATATCTTGCATTTCTAGAAAAGATCTGGTATATACAAATACTTTTAATGAATAAATAAAAGAATTTATTTATATTATGAGTACACTGGCTAACTTTCTTCCAAAGGTCAAAAGATAAAGTTAATTCATCACTTTAAAGGAACAATTGAACTTACCTTTTTATGCGTTACATGTTTGCACTCCAAGAACCATCCTATCATATAAAAATATTTAAAGATAAGCAACAGTGTATTTCTTGTCTAAAAGACTTAATACTTCAAAATATAACACATTAAAAGGAACATCCTCCGAATTAAACAATAACACCAAAATCATGAAAAGAAATTTGACTATTTAAGTTCCTTTTTCTCTGTATTCATTTCAATACCTACTTACAAATATAGTAACATTTTAAGTATGTATCATTTAAATATATTTCCCATCTAATGCATAGCAACAAAGGTGCAAATTACTTATTATAAATTCTGTGTAAAGGTTTCAAATGTGAATGTCAATTTTAAATACACTGGTTACAGAAATAATTGTTCACCTATTTACTTTTGTTGTTTAGAATTTTCAAAACACTTATTAAAAGATGCACTCAAACAAAATTGTTTTAGTAAAAATACATAGACATTAAATTATTGAGCTACCCATGCATAATTTAGATAATTGCTTTTAGAAGATATCCTGTTTGATAGAAGTCTGTAAAAGAGAGATTAAATATTGTGTATTCTTAGGTTTTCTTTTTAAAACTTTGTGATCTGTTGTGATAATTTGCATGAAACTATCAATATTAAGCCAATTTACCAGTGGCACTGTGAAGAATCTATGAGCTGCTTATGAAAATTATCCCATTTCTACTTCAGATTTCTGGAGAAATTGAACTACAACCAGTCAGTGTGTACATGAAAAGATACCTCCTCTCAACATAAATGGAAGCCGCAGGAAGGAGTGATTTCATGTTACATGGTATCAAAATAATCAGTCAGCTCAGGAAGTAAATGAGGAAAGGAGAGAGACGTGAGGGAGGCCGAGGGGAGGGGATTCAGATGGGTGTGTGTATAAAGCATCAGTTAGTACATGATGTAATTTTGAGTTTTGTGATGAACACAGATCGAAGTCACAAATTTCACAAAAAAATTGATTTCACATTTGCATGTCCACCATCCCTTATACAAAACAGTTGGGGCAAGATGCATAGGGAAGTTTAGACTCTTTCAGATTTTATCCAGGTATCATGAAAAAATTATTTAAGGATATATAAACATTTCAGTGGGAATTGAGGCAGCCTCCCATAATTAAACACATTATTATTTATTCATATACTATTTGATGTTTCAAATACCATGGAATGAGGACTGTAATTAGTCACCTATCAGTTTTGGTTCAGGTTTTGCCAGCGAATGAGTTCTGGGGAAGTTAGGGTGTGCTGCCAAACGAAAATTGTTTTCAAAGTGATAATAGAAAGCCTTAAGACTTTGTTTTTTTTCTAGAGTTCAGATCTTTGGAGTGTAGATAAAGCAATGTGGTCCATACTACAGTCTTGCTTGTATAACATCAGGAGTATACACAAATTCTTACTGAGAAGAAAACATCCATGTATCTGAACAAAATAGAGACTACTTTTGTCACTATAGCATATAACCCAGTGCTTCAATTCTGTAGGTCAGCTGGTGTGACAGCAAAGGTAAATTGTTAAATCAATGTATGTGAAAAGGGCAGTTAAAAGGAAAAATATGTGTACAGGTGAGAACAGGGGGTCTTGGCAGGCAAAATTCAGAAAGACCAAGAAGAAACTTCTTGCTGCTGTTGTACAGGTGTTTTACAGTTTGCAGACTCAAAGAGAGATTCTGATCAGTCTCATCTCCACCCACTTCCAATGAAAGTCCTGTGGGTGAGACTGACCAGTGGGAAGATCATGATAATAGTATGTGACAGGTGTCATAGTAACAGTACACCTCAGGTTCCACAGAGCATCAACTGTCTTTGCCTAAGGACTGGAGAAGGCCTTGTTGAGGAAATTATGGTTGACTGAAGTTTTGGGTGGTTGAGTTGAGTTCTGGTGGATGAGTTGAGTTTTGGTGGATGAGTTGTGTTCTGGTGTACGAGTTGTCCTCCAGTCCAGCTGCTGATGACTGCCAGTGTGCTTTCATGCATAGTGTAGGAAACCATGACAGCAAGCACGTTGCTATTGCTCTTAGTGTGTACTGATGACTCCAGGGATAGATGGGTCTATGCACAAATTAAACTGAACAGACCAGTGTGTAAACCAGGTCAGCCCTGGTCACAGCTGTGGTAACTTCACAGAGTGTAGCCACTTGGCTCATTGTCTGGATTCTGTTCCAGCACTTTCTTAGTATGATCACTCTGTTCTTATACTGTCCATTTCTCCCATTTGTATTCACCTGCATGTTTAAGCCCTGTTGGAGAGAGTTAGATGTGAAATATGACGCAGAATTCCTGGAAATAGTTTGAAAAAAATTGTGTTAATGTTTCAATTAACAAAGTAACAGTCATGGAAGAAATAGAGAAAAGCATTGTGATCAGAATTTTTTCTCCCCCCATGGAAAAATACAACTCAATAAATAGATATTGGGAGCTGCTGGTGGATATTTCAGCTGTGGATGATGTAACAGCTTCTTGTCAGCGAAATAGAAGAACTCAATATAGGCAACAGTTGTAGTTACAATGGCTGCCAATCCAATACACATAAAATAATAATGGAAGAGGTCATTTCTAAAGGCTGGCAGACAGCAGACCAGCTGAGCCAAGGCAGAGAAAGAAAAGACATTTTTTTTTTTTCAAAAACAAAAAGAAATTGGGAACCAGCCAACCCACTGGTTAAGAATAAAAGGCTCAGCTGGGAGCCAAATGGGGAACAGAGAAGCACTGGTCAGATGGTCTAAACAAAATTAAAAGAAAAAAAAAAAAACACCAAAAAACCTAAGTTAAAGAAAGAGTAAGAAAGAGACAAAAATAAATAAATAAATAAATAAATAAAGAAGAAAAAAGAAAAAAGAAAAAGAGACTCTAAGACCTTAGACATGACTACAGCTCCTAAGGGTAAAGGCATTTTCCCACTAAAGATGACCTTTAGAATGTTTCCATATCAGTACAGTTTAAAGGAAAGCATTTAACATCTGCCAGAGGCAGTTTGATTTTTATTTTTTTAATCAACTGCTGAAAATTTCTCCAGACACCTATCCTAAGGGTCTAGGGCTCTTTTCTGTAGAGGGAATGAACTGAAACCATTTGACAAACAAAACACTGCAGACTCTGGTCTTGTGGTTAGATTTAGCAAAGCTCCATGCCATATCTGAAAAAAAAGAATACCAAAAAATTTAGTATGTTCTATCAAACACATACATACATACATATGTATTTCAGGCATTTAGTTAGACAATTGGTAACTCTAGAAGTTGTAACTTTAAAAAATTTTTTTCTTTGATTACGTTGCTGTAGCTTAAGAAATTACTGGGTAAAGTACCAGTAATTATTTTGCATTATTGGTCATTCCAGGTAAAGTTTACAATTTGAGGGTTTGATGATGGTATAAAAATGGAAATTGGGTTTAGAGTTTTTACATTTCACTTGACATAAATTTCATATTTTGACCTTTTATATCCATATTCAAATTCAATTCAGTGTCTTTCTTTTTAAAAAGCCAGACACATGGAAAAATAACAGCAGAGAAGTTCTCAAGTGATATTTCCTAGTAAATTTGTGTATTTTTCTAGATGACCTCAATTATGATTTTCTTAAATGTATTTTACTAAAAGTTTTCACTGAAATGTATTCATTACAAAGTTCTACAATTCCTGTAAATTAAAAACACTCTCTTATCTGCTAGTAAACTTGGGTGAATTAGGTAACATTTTTGTTCTCAATTTTTTTCTCTATTTAAAATGAGTAGGGGGTGGGAAGGGATAAATTGGAAATTCGAAAATTGCACTTCTTGGGAAGTGATGGAAATGTTAGCTCTCTGGATTGTGGTAGTGGTTTCACTGGTGTCTACATCTATCAGAATTCATCAAATTGTACATCTGAAATATGTGTAGCTTACTGCATAGGAACCATATGACAATAAAGGTGTTAGAAATTTTTTTTAAAAAATGAGTGTGCCCTCTCCTGGGTAAAGGTGGCAGAATAAAATCAGATCACAGAAGATGCCTCACTAAGTTCTGACAGATAGGAACACATAAGAGTGGAGTTTAGTATAATTTCTATCACTGAAGTATGGTTATTTTTCCTAAAATGGTGGATAAGTAAGGAAAAAGAAAACTCTCACTGGTCAGATTGGGTCCCAAATCTTTGTTCCAAACTCCAGATGCTGAACTGGGGACAGGAGTTAAGTAGAAAAAGTCTTCACAATCTTCACTAATACACCCCCCTCCTCAACACATACACAATCAATTAGAAGAGAAATGGACCAGAGAGATGGACGGAAAATCACTTAATAATAGAATATCCTACCAATCACTAAGGACGTCTCTATCTTAATATCTTAATGCTTCAGAAGTAGATACAGGACATGCTGGAGCTTGAAACTTTCAGGGCTCTAAACTGAAAATCATCTGGATTCAGTGGTATTGTCCTTAGCAATAGGATACACTTCTGTCTATGTTTTAACACTCTTTTAGAACATTTAGCAGCATTGCCCCAAAGATGTGAGTCTATATTCTCAAAAAAAAAAAGTCTGTACATAGACTTAGCTCATCATTCTCTATGCCACTCCTCCCCATGCTCTCAGGTTACAGAAAAGCAAGAAGTGTGAACAGATTTCAAGTTATAGATCATTAAAAAAAAAGAAAAAGAAAAAAAATTTCCAACACTGTGGGAAAAGTCAAGGAGAAATCAATTGAATTTTACTAGACCAAATAAAAGTTAGGGTTATCTGTACATTTGAAAGGTATAAGAAAAGGAAAAATAGAAGAGAAGAGGAAGAAAAAAAGAAAAATACTGTTAAGAAAGACTAAAGAATGTAGTTGAGAAAGAAACATAAGTCAAGAAACAAAAGAAAGCATAACAGAATGATGGATTAAAAAAATAGCAGTTTAGAAATAAGATAAAACAACAGCATGAGGTTGTATATATGAGGCATGAGCATTCAGTATACATATGCTTAAAATACACATGTATACACAAACATGTATATGTACACACACATATAAATTCATAGTGTATATGTATGCACATATAAGCACACAATAAAATGAATAGTAAAATCGGTCGTTTGCTTTTCTAGCAAAAAATTAATTGATTACTTTGTTACTGAGTCCAAACTCATTCTACTTGCCACATGACAGGCCAATAAATCAGGAGACAAGGTGTTGGGGCAAGGAATAATGACCTTATTCAGAAAAACAGCAGACCAAGAAGATGGGGGACTAGTGTCCTAGAGAACCATCTTCCCCAAGTCAGAATTCAGGCTCTTCTTATACTAAAAAAGGGAGGGGTGTGGTTGGTTGTTGCAAATTCTTGGTGTCTGAATCCTTCGTTCTTGTAGCTGTCCACGTAGGTCAGGTCACGGTGTCCCTGTAAACCCCCAGCAAGACACATGTTATTTTCTATTCTGCATTTTTTCTCTTTATATGAATGGGAAAGTGTTATACCCTTAAAGGTCAGAGCCTTGAGAATGAGCTATCCTATATACCTCAGGCTATAGGCACCATTCTTTTACCAAAGGTGCAGAACCAGCAGGACTAAACACAGGAAACAGAGCACAGGGTTAGAGCCAAAGAAATACATCTAACATGGAGTCATACTTTTCTTCCCTACTATAATTTAATATTAAAACTTAGCATATAAAATGGACTCATAATTACAAGTTCTTAAGATTTTTAATATTTCTTCTCTTAAATATCCTCTTAAGAGGAATCACTCTCCTCCAGAGACGAAACTGATGATTCTCTTTTAAAACAAAATAAAATCTTTCCTCCTCTGGTCTACATGACAGGATACATGACTACTACCCGCTCCTGAATATGGCATTTTACAGCTTTATCCACCAGCTATAGACTGGCTGTCTTTATCACCCATCCAAGAACCTCCAGGGAAGAGGTTGGACCACTTGGTTACTCCTGTCTCATTGAACACACATGCACAGATTTTTTTTTTCTCAATGAATATATATACACAGCAATTGATCCTGCCACAACCACGTGGATGGGGAAGATCAGAGATACCAGACTGCTTGCCAGGACTGCAGACTGCTAAACTCCTCAGGTCTCTAATAATGCCTGAGTTTTCCACCTCCTTCTGTCGAGAATCACGATACTTGTTAAATCCATCTGCCCTATAAGTCTGGTTATCCTTAAACACAGCCGAATGTACAAACCCAACCTTGCTTTTCCTTTTTCTTCTCGCCCATCCATCTCCTCTCTGCCCTCTGTTTCTTCCTTACATGCCACTCCTGCAATCTCTATTTTTTTCACCCTGTTCTTTTAATCGATCTTTCATTTCAAACCTCCACTCAAATCTTAAGTCTCTGGGCATTATTTTCTCTGAACAGATTTGACGTAGTTTAACTTTGGCTCTCAGCCTCAGCATACTAATCTCCCTGCAGCTTTCCCAAAGGGAACAGAGTATTCTCTCATCCTCCCACGCTATGGGAACACAGGAGTCTGAGATGACATTGGTTTCCTCCCAGTTCCCCATTTCCGATTTCAGATGGTTATTCTACTTCTCTCATGTATAAGCCCTTCTCTCCTGAGGTTCATGACATCAGACTACAGCATCTTGTCATTTCTTCTGCATTCCTTATTCATGGTGGATGTTGGCATCTCACTCACATTAGTCTCTACCCCAAGAACTCCAATCTTCAGAATAAATGTAAGCAATCCAATTCTCCACCCTGTAAATTTCTTTACCAGGAATCAATCAGTTTAACCCTCTCATCCTCATATCTTTTGGGAAGCCCTAGTCTCTGTCAACAGCCCCAAACTCTTATCCCTCTGTGAGTTTAAACTCAATGTATAATATCTGATCACAACTTCATTTATCTTCCTCTCTTTCAATTCATGTTCTAAGTATATCTCTGATTTCACTGAAGCCCTAGGTTTCTTCAACCCAACTCACTTTTGTCCCTATTAACTTCCTAACTAGTACAGGCATCATGATGCAACTCAACTATTGTATTGTCATGTATTCCAGTGCTTTGTACCTTGTTCTCGACTATGCTTATTGTAACCTTTTTCCTTGGATCAATGAAGTCATTCAATACTCTCTACATCTAGGGCAACTAAGCACTATGGGGGAGAATCACATCGTAAGTGGAACAGAGCCACTTCAAACTCAAGATCTTTACTCTTGGCTTATCAGTACTGTTCACTAGTAATTTTATCTATTTATGGTCATCCTTCTTCCCAATATTTTGCATGAGCTCTTCCAAATATTTACTACTCTTCCCAATCTCTTTATGGGACTCCTTGCAGAGCCCTGAAAGGCTGATGGTTTGACTTTACCTGGGACAGAAGTAAATTTTCATCAATTTCAAGGATTTCTGAGGATCCAAATGCAAAGCATTCGTAACATGGTTGGCCCTGAATCATCCCATATATCTTGAAAATTTTGATTGTAGTAAATCACCAATTTTAAAACTTGAAATACCATATTTAATGTAAAAACATGAAAGAAGACTAAATATATCCAGAGTCACATTTTCAAGAATTACACCATCTAAAATTATAGCAGCCATTATTATTTATGGATTCCTTATTTGCAAGTTCAATTACTTGCTAAAATTTGTAATCTCCAACTCAATACTCACAATGCTTTTGCAGTCATCCGAGAACACGCACAATGGGGCAAAATTTTTGATCACTTGGTGTACGTGTTGTCAGCTGAGGAGCAATATTGACACTGCCTTCGTATTACAGCTCTAATACTGTAAACAAGTGACCACTCTGTGGCTTTTTAGTGCCGTATGTTTTTTGTGTGCATCTGGTTAGTGATTTCACTGTATAAAATGGCCCCAATCGTTGTGTTGATGTGATACCTAGGGTTCTTAAGTGCTAGAAGGCTGCGATGTGCTTTGCAGAGAAAATATATGTGTTGAATAAGCTATGTTCAGGCTGAGTTATATATAGTGCTGTTGCTTGTGAGTTCAAGGGTAATGAATTGACTCAAAGACAAATATCATATAATATCACTTATATGTGGAATCTAAAAAATAGCACAAATGAACCTATTTACAAAACAGAAACAGACTCACAGACATAGAAAACAAATCTACGGTTACCAAAGGGGAAGCAAGGGAGGGATAAATTAGGAAATTGGAATTAGCAGATGCAAACTACTATATACAGAACAGATAAACAACAAGGTCCTACTGTATAGCACAAGGAACTATATTCAATATCTTGGAATAAATAAAAATGGAATAGAATTTAAAAATAGAGATGTATATGTGTATGTGTAACTGATCCACTTTGCTGTACCCTTGAAGTGAACACAGTATTGTAAATCAGCTATACTTCAATAAAGAAATGTTAATGGATCACAAATGTATACTAAATAAAGTGCACTTAAGCAGAAACACACATAAAACAAAATAATGGATTGATTAGTTGATGAAAACATCGTGATCAGATGGTTATAAGAACGTAACCCCGTATTTTCCCCTAAGAGCAATGGCTCAGTATTCACTAATTCAGTGTTCATGGTGACTTTACAGAACAAAATTACCTGAATAATGAAAATCCACCATATGTAAATATTGATATTGCAGAGATTTGAGGAGTTGTCATAAATGACCTGCTCTTGTATGCTTGGTGGTGACACAAACTGACCTACTGCCTATTCCAAAACAATACCTGCATGGACTGCACATAACTAGTAAGTCACTCAAAATATCAGAGGAATTGATTTGTTATGACCAGTAGATAATGAGTTTATTGGGCCTTCAGTTAGGGTTTCTGATGGTTTTCTTATCAGTGTTTTGTAAATGAGCCAACAGGGTCAGCAGGGAGAAACAGGTGTCAGTCTTGCTTCTAGTGGGTCAGAGTTGCTTAACAAATACTGTAAGTCGGCAACAATGATCTCTAAGTAAAAGTCATAAAACTGGCTTACCCCTAAAATAACGTAAACTAAAATATATTCTCAAAGAACCCTCGGGGAAAATGAGAAGTAGGGAATTAAGATTTTAGTCATTCCATGCCATTCCATTCCATTCACATCATCTCCCTTAGTCTTGTGATGTCCTTTTGGTATCACTATTATTATCTTCATTTATAGATGAAGCAGCAGAAAAGTTAAATAAAATATGTAAGTTCACTCAGCAAACAAATGGAAGAGCACAAATTAGCAACTATTACTGTCTGACTCTGGAGATCATGTGCTTTTAACTTAAAATTCTAAGATTTTTATTCTGTTTGCCTCTTTGCCTCTCTTTTATTTACCCTAAAGGCTTTCAACCTTCTTTTAGAAGTGTGTTTCAAAACCTTTTAAACTTTTGAATAGTATTCTAAAACATATGAAGAGTTAACATAAAGTAACAGAATTATTTTCTTATGGGACTTCCATCAGAAGACATCTCCTTTTAAAATTTTTGTTGCATTACAAAAGTCCCATTTCAAATTACTTGACTGAACTTTGGCTTATATTTTTCCTTAGAAAAAAATATAATTGATGGCTGGACATTGAAGTACAGAAAATTACTATTTAATTAATGTTACACTTCAATTACAGTTTTGTCAATTCTGTATCATGAAGCATCACCCAGTATGCTTCTGTAGGGAAATGCATTTGGTTCCAGGCTGATATAGCAAGAACCCTTTACCTGAACTCACTGAATTCTTAGGAATTCCTCCAACCTGCTGAATAACGGAAAAGGAAAATCCTTTACTTACACGTTCTTGTCAGTAAATTCTGAGACTTGTCAGGGATTCTTTCAAGGACAAGACTTAGGGAGGAAATTGGAGGTTAAGAGGGGTTGAGTTGGAAGAGCTCAGCAATTCTCTTTTCCTGCAGTCAATTAGACTGGCATTTGCTCTGATCCTGGACCAGCAGCTCACTACCTGATAAACCATGTGACATGACACAGAGATGAGCCCTTAATTCCTAGAAAAGCATCTAGACAGTTAGTTGGGAAATGAACACTAACTGCCTCTGTCTGCCTTTAGCATCAATATTACAATGCTTAAAAAATCTGATTATAACAAGGGTATGTGTCCGGAATGTTAACTTCTTCCTTATAGTGAATCTCATAGAAGAAAATCCTGATATCAAATAAGAAGCCATTTTGTAAATATCATTCCTGTCTTGAAATTAAGGGGGAACATAATAGCTCAGTGGTACAGCAAGTGCTTAACATGCACAAGGTCTTGGGTTCAATCCCCAGTACCTCCACTTAAAAAAAAGAAATTAAAATATAATATGCATATGTATTTCTGTCCCTTACACATTGAATCTATTTGAAATCTATTCAGTGTTGTTTTAGGTGTGTGTATATATATATATATATATACACACACACACACACACACACAGATATATATGCCCAAAGAGGTAGTGCATTTATAGATTATGCATGTGAATATTTGCATAGATGAAGAGTCAATATGTGTGTGTATATATACATACCAAAGAAGAAAGGTTTATATACAAAAGTCATTGCCATATGTAGCACAGATGTAGTCTTTTCTCAGTCTGACACTAAACTTAGAAAGTTTCATAGGATAATTCACTTCCCAGCACTTGAATAGATTAAAAGCAATAGAAATTTGTCCTTGCGTCTACATACTAGCTTGACATATTGACTAGTGTAACTGATGTATAATATTTCCACTCAGAGAGGTACAGTATTCTTGTCTAGAAGATAACAAAAGCCAACTTCTAAAGAAAGTAAAAAGTTCTACCTCTTCTTTTTTTGGCTTTCTTTTTTAAAAGTTAAGGCCCTTCCATTATTTAAAGGAGACAGTTGTCGGGTCTTAGTCTTACAAAGAACAGTTCAAGAACATTTGTTCTCTATGTGTGTTGGTTCTTAGACAAGGGTCCTTCCTTATCTCATACATCATTTACAATTTTCTAACATTCCATGCAGGATTGCACTGTTTTTAACTCTTTTTTGTGTGTGTATTTGTGGAACTTAGAGAAAATATTAAATGAGACACAACTACAAAGTTACTTTCCAGGCTTTGACCCAGGAGTGCATAGCTAATGGTTGTACCCTGAAACCCTCACCAGGTAGTACAATCCATTGAGTCAGGCAAAAACAAAACTGAAGTACTTGATGAGAACACACTCATTCAAAAAACATTTCAACATGTATTGCTACAGCAAGTCTTTTAAAAATCATTGTTGGTGTTGATAAATATTAAAAGAAGTTAGTTTAAGGTAGCTAAAAACTTTACATATTTATTGCTGTGTAGGTCAACAACCCATCACCTTGTAATGGTCAGATAAAAATTTTTTTTCACAAAAATATTGATACATAGATATCGTGGATAGATAGTATTCCCACGGAGTTTACTTTACAATGAAAAAACCAGGAGATGGGATAAAAGTAGAGGTGCATACTAAATACAAAAGCATTATAAGACAATGAAGTAAACTTTGAAAACTATGCCTTACAGAGAGACATAAGATTTCATTGACTTTAAGGAATGAGCATAGAATTTCTTATATATTCTCTTTTATCAGTATTACCCCCAAATTTATTAATATAACTGTATTTATTTTCTTCCCAGAATTATTGAGATCTTGTGCAACATAAATTTAATGGATGGTTCTTCAATTATTTCCTTAAAGCTCTTGATAAGAACCCTCCAAAATTCAACCTTGGGATTTTACATATAATTTAGGTAAAAACAGGTAATAAGCTAGGAAATAGGTCATTTTGAAAATCCTAATTATATTTTCTAACCTAAAAAGTCCCCATTATTGATAATTCTGATTATGCTCACAATTAAACTATACCCAATATCTCATCAGTTATGTTGACTACAAATTTTTTGTTTTAATTTTATGAGTAACCATTATCCACCCAAAGCATATTTAGTTCCCGTGTGAGCCCACGTCTAATTTTGTTTGATTTTTTATCAGATAGCTTCATTTCTAATCTTTACTTTGCCTTTAAAATGTTTTATTTTGTGGTGAACATAGAACCATTTAAAATTCACATGTAGGAAGGAAACTTTCAGCTATGTCTGAATAAGGAAGTTAGTAAATCCTGTCCCCAAAAAGCAACTACAAAATGGAACAAAAATGACAAAACAACTATTTCAGAACTTTATACATCAACCAAAGGCACAAAAAATAATTTGACTGAAAAACATTTTGAGAAGTATTTATACTTGAAAAATTGTTGAACTTCAGATAAAGGTTGTGGGAGTCCTTCTTGCCCCAACCATGACCCACCCTTGATAGATAGAGAGTTTCTCAGCATAGGCAGTGAAGCATCAATATGCTTAAAGGCTGACATCAACCAAAATAATGGAGTCCAAACAGGAATAGAAAGATAGATATAAAGTAATGGGGGAAAAAAACCCTAAAACTGTAAACAATAATTCTGAATTTACCAAAACTATCTTTCACACGTGAAGGTACAATAATGACTTCACAAATAAACAAAACCTGAGATAATTTTTTGCCAGAAGAACTGTCTTTCAAAAAATATTAAATGAAGGCCTTCTGAAGATTGAAAAGGGTTAAGAATATGTAACTTAAATCCACAGAAATAAAAAATACTGTAAGTTATGATTTAGAAGAATGTGAAAGGTGTATATATGATAAAATATTATTTCTTCTTTTAAATTCTTATACTGATATAAGACTGTATAAAGCAATAATTTTAGCACTATATTACATTTGGGTTTATAACACATATATGTACATATATACATGCATATATGTATAGGTATATACAGTATTAACAAAGGTGGAGTAAAGGAATAGAACCATATTGGAGTGAAGCTCTATATTTTACCAGGATTAATTTAACATTAATCTGATGTAGTTACAATAAATTAAGTAATCTCTAGAGCAAATACACTAGCATGAAGTAATAAAAATTTAGGGAAAAATTAATGAAAGAACTACAAGATTTGCACATTAAAACCTACAAATTGCTGAGATGAATTAATGTAAATCTAAATAAATTGAGTCATTCAAGTTACTGGATTTGAAAACTCAGTATTATCAAGATTGGAATTCTTCCCAAATTGATGTATAGAATCAACACAATCCTTATCAAAATTCCAGGAAACTTTTTTTTTCCTGGGAACTAAAATTTAAATGGAAAGACAAAGAAACTAAGATAGCCAAAATGATTTCAAAAAAGAGCAAAGTTGGTGGATTCACACTCCCTATTCTCATAACTGAGTTTGCCAGTCAAGATAGTACATATTGGCAATATGATAGACATATAGATCAGTGTTGCAGAACAGAGACCCCAGAAGGAGACTCACATAAATATGCCAACTGAGCATTGACAAAGGTTCAAAAGCAATGGGAACAAAATAGACTTTTACACATGGTGCTGAAATAATCGGATGTCCATATGTAAAACATGAAACTGAAGAGATACCTCACATCTCATTAAAAATAACACAAAATATATCATAGATCCTAGTGTAAACAGGTTTTAACACTATGAAACATTTTTGAAGAAGGGAAAAATCTTTGTGAATTTGGGTTAGGCAAAGAATCTTAGGTAGGACACCATGAACATGATCTAAAAAAAAAAAAGAGGAAACGAAAGGATACATTGGATTTCATTACAATGAAAATCTTTTGTACTTCACAAGGCACCATGAAGGATAGGAAAAGACAAGTCACAGAATGGAAAAAAAATTAGAAATCATATACCTGATAAGGACATGTATCCAGGATATACAAAGAACACTTCCTGCTCACTAAGAAAACAACCCAATAATAATGTGTCGACATAGGTTGATCAATTGTTAATAAGTATTACCAGTCTGGTGGGGGATGTTCATAATGGGGAAGGTTATGTGTGTTGGGGGGACAGGGAGTAAATGGGCAATTTTACTGTGAACTTAAAACTTTTCTAAAACAGTTGAGTCTTTATAATTTAAGAAATATTGGGGAAAAAACTGATAGTTCCTCAAAGAAAATATACAAATGACAAATAAGCACAAGAAAACTACTTGGCATCATTAGTTTTTAAGGACATAAATCAAATGCATAATAATTTTCCTTTATACACCCACTAGATTAACTGTAATAAAAATTATGTGTGTGTGTGTATATATATACATATATATATATTTATTTATTTATTTCAAATCATCATGTTCCTGCACCTTAAATATATACATTTTTGATATGTCATTTATTCCTCAATAAAGTTGGCAAGAAAAGAAAAAAAATACCGATCATACCACATGTTGGCAAGGATGTGGACAAATGTATCTTCATGTATTGGTGGGGATGTAAAATGTTTCAGCCACTTTGAAGGCAGTTTGACTGTTTCCTACAATGTTAGACATACATTAACATGTGAGCCAGCAATTTCATTCCAAGGAGTCTTCCCGAGCGAAATGAATCCATCTCACTACACAAAAACAGGTATGTGATTGTTCATGGTGGCAGTATTCATAATAGCCAAAAAGTGGCAAAAATCCAAATAAATATCCATCAACCAGTGAATGCATAAACAAAATGTGGAACCCCATAACATAGATTGCTTTTTTGACAATGAGAAGGAATGAATCACTTATATATGCCACAAAAGTATGAGCCTCAAACATATTGTGATAGTGGAGGAATCTATACAAAATACTACACATTACATAATTGAACTTATTTTTAAAAATCCAGAAAAGTCAAATTTATGGAGATAAAAGGCAGATCCTTGTTTGACCAGGACTGGGGGTTGGTGCAGATATTAACTGCAAACAAGCAAGAGGGAGTTCTTTCGAGTACGGAAATTTTCTAAAATTGGATGGTCAAGATGGTTGTACAACTTTATAAATTTACTATAAATGAATTGTACACTTGCAATGGTTGAATTTTACAGTATATAAGTAATACCTCAATCAAGCTGTTAAAAAGCCTCAACCTTGATAAGAAAGGAAAAGAAAAAGAGGGATGAGTAAAAGAAGCACATGATTTTCACAAAGCCCAGCTAAACGGCCTTTGTTTTCCTATGTGAATTAACCCCAGTCCGAGTCCAGCCCCCAAATCTGTCTTCCTAAGCAGGGACAGTTTAGCCTTTTGTTAAGAGTCTGGCCTTAGAAGCCAGAGGAAATATATTGGTGGTGGGCGGGGGTGATTCTGCTACTTGTGAGCTGAGTGGTTTTGAAAATGTTTCCTCAGGCTCAATTTCTTTATATGATGTCAATTACTTTGGAGAAAATACTGGAGGGGAAAAAAAAATGAGTAAAATGCACCTAAAGAAACAGCATTTTTCCTCCCAGGAATATGTGCCCCCTTTACTGTCCTCTGTTACTATGATCCAAAAGGCAGAGTGGAACGTTACCCCATGGTGCCTGATGGGTGTATGGAGGGCTCCCTACGTTAAACCTGCTCAAATATCTATTAAAGAATCTCAGTTTCTTCATTTGACATTGCCTCCCTTTCCAAGTCCAAAGATGATTCTGATGGCAAGAAATCACTATTCAATGGAAAAGCTTAGCTGAATCTAGACTCTGGGGCTAGGATCTCAGATGTGTGACAAACAATAAGGGGGATTCTGTCCCTCCACGAGGTCAGCCACTCCCACCACGGCAGTGCCACCTGGGTTCTGGTTCTGGATGGCAGAGTGTGCACAGAATTTTACCCCCTCTTCCTCCCCAGATCTCACTGAACGAGTGATAAACATGTGTAGAAGCGATGATTCATAAGAGTACTGAGGACAGAAGTGGATCAAGTGTGTTTCAGAAATCATGATGAATTTGGGGAACAAAAACCTATCGGTCCATATCAGTGAATAAACTAGAGAGATCTATTGCTGCTAAGCGGGGAGGTGTCGTTTACTGGAAGAGCTGTGAAGAGACATCAAGCTTGCAATGGGCAGACTTTCTCTCCACAACAAGGGGGCTAGGCCACCTAACATCCATCGTCATCACTTCCCTTTCCAACGCGCACACCCACACGCCCACAGGCACCTGCGCATGGGCGTGAACATACATTGTCCAAGAGAGAGAGAAAGAGAGGAGAGAAAAGCAGCCTTTGCTCCTAGTTAAGAGGAAATGAAACAAAACCCTGCTCTATAAAGAACCTGAATAATGCGCCAGGGAGGGCCAAGGTTTTTAGTGTCAGTGTGGGTACCACCAAGTCCGTTCTTTGGCATTTGAATGGATGTGAAAACCACCTGCCTCTCTACTCCCGAGATGTGCAACCCTTCATCCTGCCCTCCAGGGCGCCTGGCAGTCACTAGACCCCACTGCTCCACACAGACCTGTCAAGCCCTCTCTTCTGGGGAAAGGCAGTCCTGAAAAAAGACCACCCCCAGGCAGAAAAGCTTGTGCCAGCGACTTCTATTAACAGCATGGCTCTTCGTTTATGAAAATAGACAGCAATTACGGACCACTAGATACTTATGTATGCTATTATCACACAACAGAAAGCCACAAATAACAAACAGAACAATTGACCTTTGAAGAAGATCAGACACGCTTTTGGTAAAAGAATAAAACTTTTCAAAATAAACATTATAATTAGAGGAACTATTGATACATGCAGTAACATAGATGAGGCTAAGATGTATTATGCCAAGTGAAGAGGCCAGACTTAAACAGCGAAGAACCACACGATTCCATTTATATTACAATCTGGAAGGGGCAGAGCTGTAGGGATGGAGAACATATCTGTGGTTGCCAGGCACTGGGGGTGGGAGGACAGTAAAAGGAGATTTGGGGAGGGGTGAGGAAACTGTTCGTGTCATGACTGAAGTTGTGATTGTAAAGCTCTATCATATTTCAGAACACATGGAACTGTAAACTACAAAGAGCCCTTTGCTGTAAGAAAATATAAAAAAGACATTTTAAAATTTCCAATTAGCATTCTCACAAAGACCAGACAAGATAGCATATCCCTAAAAATAGGAATCAGCTACTCGGATGAAGAGGCATTCTGAAAAACTGGAAACAAGAACAAAATATAAGCTACTCAAAATATTACTACTGAAATTAAAAGAAAAATAGAAGAATCCCTCCCTCCCCCTCTTTCTGTGTGTGTGTGTGTTCGCACGTGTGCGCACGTGTGGGTTTGTGTACGTGTGTTTGGTTTAAAGGGGAAGTTTCGAGGAAGAAGTCTGTTAGGTATTTTAGCACAGAGGTTGTGGAAAAGTTTAAAAGATACAAAGGAAAATAGAGACAAAGATGAACATTTGGACAAGTTGAAAGCAAAATTAAAAAACATGGATGATCTTACCTAGCCTTTACGAGAGCCAAGTAAAATATGTCTTCAGCTAGAACAGGAAAGACGGAAAAGGAATCAATTAATAAAAGAAAAATCAAATCACACAATTTTCAGATTGGTATTTCAATTAAGTGCTGAGCAAGGAGAAACAGAGCCTTAACACACATCCTTGTGAAAATGTTAACACAAAGGATAATAATGTTTCCAAAGTGGAAAAGAGTTTCTGAAGAAAAAGCTAGTAAAGATACGATTTTGATTCGTGTTTCATTGGTTTTGAATTTCATCAGATGAATCGGCTTCTTTCTGGTGTGAGGCATCCTGACTGACATTAAAGACCGCCTGTGGTCTCACTCTCTAAGGCTAATTATCTTTTCTGAAAACTCAAAATGTATCCAGGCTCTGGGACTATGCTTCTACTGACAGCTTTCTTGAGTAAATGAGTCATTCAAAAAATTTTTAAACTATTTTTTTAATCCAGATTCCATACTGAAGTTTTATATCTGTGTCACATAAAACCTTTGTCAATATGGTACTTAAATGACTAACAAATTGGAGGGTTTAGTCTGTCGTTCAGATCACTCTTTGTGGGCGTGACTTTGTCATTATTTGATCTCATCATATAAAGCAACACTATGTTTTGGTGTAATTCTTTGAATAACACCCTAATCAATGGAAATGATGATAATTAGATCAAAAAGCTGTTTTGTTTTTCTTTTTCCTGACAAAGAGATTGTAGGCAAAGTCTCTGGTAGAAGCTGCCATTATTAGCAGGTGCATTGGGCGCTCCACTTGTCACTGGATTATAGTATTAGAGATCACTTTGAGTAATAATGCATTTTGCAGAAGCTTTTAATCTAAAAGCAAAGTATAGACCATGCAACAATGTGTAGTGTGTTTAACCTGCACCTAGTGTAGCTCATATTGTGCTGGTACTTTATGTCTGTAACCACAAATGGCATGAATAACGTGAAAAGAAAGTCATAAACATAAAAGAGATTTTCTGTATCAAGTTTGCAACCAAATAGTTGTGAATTCTCATAAAAATGTAACTGATATTTTATCAACCAGTTTTTGGCATTTGTTAACTGGCTTTTCCACATTCACTAGCACGGAGATATCCTCAAAGTCCTTATGAGTCTCTGCATAATTCTGAACCATAGAAGAGATGTTGAATGCTCAGTCCACTTCCAAGTAAGTCATTTTAACACCATAAGTGGAGATTCTTTTGCCCATGGATTGTTGCCAACTCACAACTTACTAACCAAAAACAGGGTGGTGATTTTGTTGAGTTGTGGTATATAGAGTTCAAAAAACTGAGTTGTCAACAGATAAAAACCAGGATATTTTATCTAAAAATCTGAGTCCTGTTTTTTGCTGACAAATTTGAAGATCTGTGACACTGGGTCTGCCTTTCTGCAATAACCTGCAGCTAAATAGCACTGGACCTTGTTAAGAAGCACATAGCCTTACAAAGTCTTCATCCACAGACCACCTCCACTTCCACTGTGTTCCATTTGGGCTCTCTTTCACTTGTGTTGTGTTTGGCTCCATCATACTTGAGTAAGTGACCCCTTATTTCTTTCAATCAATAAGTGAAGAAACAAAGGTGGAAAGGGAAAGCGATCTCCCTAACCTGACTTCATGCTCTGGAGCATGGATAATCTCTGTAACCAAGGTCTTTCCAGTCATGAGTCCATCTTATCTTTTTTTTTTTTAATTGAGAATTCTGCATTGTGTATGCACTCAAGAATAAGCTATATCATTAGTCTTCCCAAAGTTGTTATAAACAAGAGCTTATAAGAATGCAGGGCAAAGATAGAGATATAAAAATAAGCCTTGGCAAAAAAATTTATATGTGATACAGCATCTGATTTTTCTCTTTGTTCTGATATTTCTTGACTCATCACCCCAAACCTCAGGGCAAACAAGTAACCCACAGGAGGCACACCACACTTCATTCTTCCAACAATCTGAACCCAGAGCCTGGGTTCTCAGCTTTGCTTTGATTCTGTGGGCTACCCAGGATCCAGTTTTCTGGTTTGAATAGTTCATAATCCATTTCTATTACTTGCTCCAAATAATTATAACTGAGACAGTCACCCAGACCCCTATCACTTTGTTGGGAGAAAATCAATGCCTATAATTTAAGGAAAGAAGACCTCAAGTTGCTTTTCATGACATTTTTGGTTTTGACTTGAACATGGAAAAAACTGTATATCATGAAGAACTTACACCTTTTACTTAACATTTTCTCGCTTCTCAATTAGAGTGGGAGGTAATGAATTAAATAAGGTGTTAAGGGGAACATTTCATTAAAATTTCATGTTAAGAGAAGACAGTCAGAGGCTAGTCCAGTGAAGTTTCATCAGAGATATTTTAGGTAGATAATCCAATCATCCTGAAATTTGAATCATTCGATTGCAACTGTGTAGAAACCAACAACACTGGGCCTTGGGGAGTTGTAAAAATTTCAACAAAATATCCTCCTGGGAAACAGCAATTGATGTACAGTGACTGAGATTCCAATAGTAAACTTAGATCGCTCTCAAAGAGACAAAATTGAACTTCTTCTTTCAAGATATTATAATCTCCAAATCTATTTCCTACATGGTAAAGACACTAGTTTCAGATAAACAGTAGATGAGCATGTGGTTTAAAGACATGGCATAGCATGTAACTGCTCCAAAACTTTAATCTATCAGTGAACCTGTCTGATGAACAGATTGCCTAATTGTCCTATGTGAGATCCCTTTCCGAGGTTAGGAGGTAATTTCACCTAGTGAATTATACCTTATCAAGGGAGCATTGCATAATTGGTTTGAATTTGTTTTGAGTTCATACCTTATAACAGTCATGCTTAACTGTCTGGCAAGAGCCCTAGGTTAGCATATCAGAGAAGACAAAATAAATAAACAAGCAAACAAACCAGAATCAATGAGATTATTCATTTCTCCATACTGATGTTTGTCTTTGATGTTCTGATATCATGTAGTTTTCTTACTGTCAATTTATTGTCAATGTCATTATTGCTTTTATTGGTACATATTACTAACTTTATAGCTTTTTTTTTTTTCATTGTCTGGAAAGAATGTACTGGTATTGCAGAATCAGCAGAGGAGACAAATCCCTGCCTTATATATTTGAATGTCTGATTTGACAAAGAAAGACAAACTTTAAGAGAGCAAAGATAATCTTCTCAAGGAAGTGAGAAGTACAGTCATGCAGTAAGGATGGCCATTTATAAAACTTTTGATGTTCTTCCAGACAAATTCAAACTGAAGTTTTGCTGTTGTGTTATGAGAATTATATTTAAAATCAAGTGTTTTTTTTTAGCTGATTTCATGTTTTGAAAAATATGAAATAATTTACAGTTGTCACAGTTACTCATATCACAAATTTTTTACAAGCAGTGATTTTTTTTTTTTAGGCTAGCAAGATGCTAGAATTACAATGAACCTATATGTAGGAAAACATAGCAGTTTAATAAGCCCATGCTGGGGAAATTATGCCTTAAAATATTCATACACACTTTTAACCTTTCAGTGTATATGAACCCTGAAGTTAGTTGACTACTTTGGGGATTTTAACTCATGCTATATTGTGATAAAATTGTTTTCTTAAATCTCAGAGATTCTAGTCAAATAAAAAAATACTGA
Organism: Camelus bactrianus; assembly: GCF_048773025.1. Classification (NCBI taxonomy): domain Eukaryota; kingdom Metazoa; phylum Chordata; class Mammalia; order Artiodactyla; family Camelidae; genus Camelus; species Camelus bactrianus. The sequence goes on from NC_133552.1 coordinate 22,600,205, forward strand.
GTTGTAGAATTAAAGGACCTTTGTGACTCTCATCAACTCCCTTTACTTCTCCAAGCTTCTTCATTCATGAACTAGGGATAAAAATACCTATTATCAGTATAGCTCTTAGGCTAAAATATAATATGGAATAGGAAAACAATTCTAAATGCAACAGTTTGCTCATGAACTGCCTATTGCAATTCCTTTGTAGAGACATGTACTAGGAAACAATGAGGAAAATTTCTACACGATACATGAAATATGTTGTTGTTGACACATAGATAGACTGTCACTTATATCTACTGCCAGGCAATTTATTAGATTCTAAGGATATAAATACAGAAATTATACAAACATTTGCCTTCAAGGAGCTCACAGACAAGCGCGGTGAGGGGGCCAATCATATACACCTACCTATTAAGTACTATATTACTGTTAGCAAAAAGTGCCATGAGAACATATAAATGGGAGGCTACTTCTTACTCCATTATCAAATACAATGTCACTGAGATGGTCTCCTTTAAGCTATGTTTTGTAGGATAAACTGAGTTCTTCCTAGTGAAGAATGAGAAGGACATTTGTGGCAGAAGGAGCATCTTGAGTACAGTATAAAGACGATTTAGGAGAGATGGTGTGTTTGAGATGAGAATGGAGAGGTGAATGATGGGATTTAATATTGGATGCGTGAAGGCATATGAGCTCCAATCTGTGCAACAAGCACCAAGAAAACTGGTTTTGGCTCATACCATGTAATTTGTTAACATGATTGTTATTGTTCTTCATATGTCCAAGTAGAAAGAAGAATTTTTAAATGGCTCATAAATTCACTACCCAGATAACTCTTTTGAAAATAAAAGCCAATGGTACTGCAATGAATATTATTTGATCTATACTGGGGCACTTTATGTTTTTACCATGCAGAAAAAAAAGAAAGGATACTTTCTGAAACAAAGTATTAAATTTTGCATAGAACACTTTTTTTTAAAGAAAAGGAAGCATACAATTAGGTATGTGCTATAAAAACAAACAAACAAAAAGCTCTGGCAGAACTGATTTGTAGAGAGAGACTCAAGACAAGGTATTTAATTCAGGAGAGATGGTGTAGCTTGGATTACAGCAACAGCTGTGTGACTGAATTGTTGGGAGTATATTTGATCAATGTTTAAATGGAGAATCCATTGACTGGGGTAAATAAGAAATGGGGAAACCAGCAAATATAGAAGGAAATAATCAATAAATTTTCCTAGCTTGAGTAGAGTGATCAAACATAATAAGATACAATTTGGAGAAAAGGAAAGTTTTGGGGATAACACAATAAATTATTTTTGGACACCTTCAATTCAAGTCCCATGTGGACATTCATATTGAATTGTTTAGTTAGTAATTGGAAATTATATTGTTAATATTACTTTGAAATGTTTTCTGTTTCTTGAAGTGAGAATATCTGAAAGAGATTGTCTCAGGCATCCCTGTGGTACAACTAAGTCCAAAACTTAATGTTTTCTAACAATAAGCATTTATTATTACTTAGTAGTGTATGAGTCAACTAAATAGTTTTGCTGATCTGAGGCAGGCTCAGTTGATATAACCTAATATTGATATTAGGTGAGTTTACTCATGTATTTTTGGTTCAGTAACAGGTCAGCTAGAAGATGGCCTTTCTGGGATGATCTCCTTCACATGCCTGGCATTCACCTGGCCACCCACAGAGATGACTGGAATGATTTAGATCATCAGGCTAGCCTGTACTTGTTCTCAAGGTAACTGAGCAGAATTCCAGGGAAGTGAGTACTGGTGTGAGAGTTCTCCTGAAGCTCGGCCTTGGATCTGGCAAATTACTTCTGCCATATTTTATTAAATAAAGTAGGTCACAAATCCAGCCAAGATTCAAGAAATGAGAACACAGGTTCTAACTCTTGAAGGGAAGACCTTCAAAGCCACACTGCAAACTGTGTGATCTAGGGAGCTCTGGGGAATTGGGGCCATTTTTAAAATCAATGAACCAGTTATCAAATACATATTTAAGTATATAGTAACTTAGTGTTCAAAAACATCTTCTCTTTAAGAAAAAAGTCCCTAACCAAAGAATCATGTATGTCAACTTCTCAGAGCACAGAAAGCTCACTTAAAGGCCACATATAATTGTTTGATCAGAGCCATGTGATAAAGCAATTATGTAATTATACATTAATTTCTCAACAGAGAAAATGATTTGTGTTTATTTCTAAAATTCAGATTTGTTCACCTTTTTGTTTTTTTAAAGAATCTTTTAACTAAAAGAGAGCTAAAGTTCAACAGTACTTCGATAGTGTCACAATTTCTCCTTAATTTTAACTAGTGCAAAATGACAAGTGATTTATCTATACCATGAGTGAATATAGCAGGTAAATAATTAAGAATGAACCAAACAAAGCCCTCAAATGTGGGGAGCACCATCCTTCTAACAATTAGATATGTTCTGAGAGGGAGAGGGCCCAAACAGCATACTAAACAAACACAGGGTTAAACAAAAAAAAACCAAAAAATCAATAATGAATAAATCCAGAAATAAACGTCCTATAATCATTCTAAGTATGAGGAACGTGACTACACATGCAATAGACCAAATGGGACACTTTTGAGAGTGAAAGCGAACTGGTGATTAGTGGAAGGGGCAGAGAGACAGAGGCAGATGCTGGGAATCTTTGAAGTAAACGGGGACATATAGATAGCCCAATTATGAACAATTCTTTATGCAAGTGTTGGTAGAGTTTACTCAGAAACTAAGATCTATTCTTGCTAATTTATTTATCTGGAGCCAACTGTCTCATCATTTTGTGCCTCAGTTTTATCTAAGTGTTAATCTGACTATTTTCTCTATATTGTTTTACCTCTTTTCTTTCATTTGTGCCTCAAAGGTCACTTCCCCTTCCTTCTCCATCCTACTTTATAGTGAATCCCTAATATTTAACATACAAGTGAAGTAAGTCAGACAGAGAAAGACAAATATTACATGATGTCACTTATATGTGGAATCTAAAAAAGATTACAAATTTTTATTTACAAACCAGAAATAGACTCACAGACATAGGAAACAAACTGTGGTTACCAGGGGGGTTGGGAGGGGAGGGATAGATTAGGAGTCTGGGATTAACAGATATGCATTACTATATATGAAACAGATAAACAACAAAGATTTACTACATAGGACAGGGAACTATATTCAATTTCTTGTAATGAGCGGCAATGGAAAAGAAAATGAAAATATATGTAGGTATTTATGTATATGGATAACTGAAATGCTTTGCTGTACACCTGAAACTAACATTGTAAGTTGACTACGTCTCAATATAAAATAAGAATAAAAAAATAGGCCCAGGAATAATCAAGGCATTCTTGAAGATAAAGTGAGCAGACTTGCTTACCAGATACTGAGACTGTTTATAGAGTTATAATGATTAAAACAGAGTGCTTTTGGCATAAAGCTAGAAAAATAACCAACAATTCAGAATAGGAGATCGTTAGAAATAGACTTTCCTTTATATATGACCATTGATATACATCAGAAGAGGCTCTATAAGAGTAGGAATAAAATGGTTTTCTTAGTAACTGGCATTGAGACCACTGTCTAAGTAAGTGGAAAAAAAAAAACTAAATACACTCTAATCCATATACACACACAAAAAGCATTCAGATGATTACAGACCTGAATGTGAAAGACAAATAAAGCTCTTACAAAAAAAAAAAAAAAAAAGAGAGAGAGAGAGAGAGTGAGAAGACAACTGAAAGGAAATTCTCTTCTCTGAAATGTAGCAGAAGAAGTTATTTTTATTTTTTTTTGGTAATCTTAAAAAAGTCTAGATAAAAGAGCTTGAGGGAAGAGAAGGGAGGGCAACTCAAAACAGGAAGGACAAAGTAGAAGTTAGAGAAGGGGCCTAGGAGGAGAGCAAAAGGAACGGTAAAGAGTACCACCCTTTACCCTGCCTTTGCTGACTCGACATCTGTAGACAAGTTACTGGATTCTGGACATGTAAGCCCTGCTGAAGAGCGTTTAGGGACTTCAGACCCTCTGACTCAAGAAGAAAGAGCCTGCAGAAGCTGAAGAGAATCCTTGAGCAAAGTGCTCCTTTGGTGGGGCATAAAAATTTTCAGGATGCTCACGGTCACTGGGGAGGGTCTGGACAGAGATGGAGAACCTGGTCCTTTTTTAATGGAAAGAGCTTGGGCACATTGTAAAGTAGGGTTTGCAACCTGGTGAGATACTGGCCACCCATATGGGACCTTACAAGGGCTCCAGATCTGATTTGGCTCTTCTTTGGCCTTGAAATTTCAGAGAGGTGACTCTTTATAGTTTCTCATTGTAGGTTGGACCCAAGATGCTGACTAATGCCTAGAAAGCTAAATGATGACTTATTGCAAAATAATCAGGAGTAACATACCTGTTGGGACATTAGCAAACGCCCAGAACTACAAAGTGAATTAGCTATGAGATTTGAATGTGTAATTCTTGCAGCTCTAAAAGTGGAGGTTTTCTTCCCCATGGTAGTGATCCACCTGTAAAGACACCCGTACAAGAGGTTCATAGCAACCTTAGAGGAGGCTCTCTGTCTAGAGTATCACTTGAAGAAACACCTATGATTCTTGCTTGGCTTTTAAGACTGAAATGCTCCTTGTATGCCCCTTCTGATTGACATAGTTTTTCTTCAGGTTGCTAATATGTATAATCAGAAAACAAGGTTGCTACCTCGAGGTCAGCCTTTCCATAATTTTGAATATTTGTCCACTCCAGACACTATATGTTGATTGCATAGTTTGATTTTCAGAGCATAATCTTAGTTTTCTGTTGTCTATGTTTTGGGGTGGGGTGGTGGGAACACTTCACTGTCAACCCCATGTTTAACCTATGCCCACAAGCAGTGGTGAGCTACAGTTCCACAAAAATAGTTTAAGTGGAAGTAAGAGCTAGTTAATATACCCTCCACCATAATCTTTCCTTGTTTCATACTCTATTCCTGAATGAGGGAGAAACTGGGGAATGGGGCAAAAATACACTAAAAGGAGCCCAAGAAAACCTACCTGCATGGTTAATCAAATACTTTGAGAAATGAATGAGAAAAGGAGCTGAAATGATCAATTCTTTTTCTGAATTAAAATTTAAAAAATACCCTGTGGTATACAAGCTGATGAGGACAGGGATTTTTCTCTCCTTTCTTTACTGTCCCCAGTGCCTGGATCATTGTAAGAAAGTGCTCAATAAGTTTATGGAAATAATTCTTAATTACTTAATAGAATACTAAATTAGTTTCGGAGCTGCACATTTCAATTGGAATACAAGCAAATTGGAGCATGTCAGAAGATGAGCAATCAGGAGATGGGGAAGAGTGGAAGATCTGTTTAAAGACGGCATGGATATTGAGTTGAGAGAAACAGAATTCTAGGCATGGAGCAAAATAAACCCTGTCTTAAAATATTCAAAGAGCCAATCAATAGGTGAGATATAGGCAGACTCATCTGTTACCCTAGGGGATGATGAGTAGCAGTTATAGAAGATTTCAGGTTTTCATAAGCAAGAACTAATTTGTACCCACATATCAGTTTCTATTGATGAGTAATATTTTACCACAGTCACATGAATTTGTGGCTTACTTTTCAGTCTGTCCTCAAAATTCTACATCTAAGGTTTGATTTATTTAGCCATTAAATTCTTTTTCATTATTAAGAGTTGAGCATATTACCCCATTGTAGTTCATGAATACATGCCTGTTCCTAGGGTGAGAAATTGGATTCCTTTTGTTTCGATATTAAAAACCATTAAGAAAATGTGTGTAGGAAGATTAAGTAGAAGGATATTAATAATAGTTAATACCTTTACACTACTTTCATCAGAGAAGTTCAATTATATCTCTATGGTTTTCCAAGAGATCCAAGCCTTCTTTTTCTTAACTTGAAAATATTATTTGGTTATCCCTTATCTGGGATGTGAAAACATTACACTAATCAATAATAGAATTGGGTTCAAATTTAATAGCAAATAAATTCAGATAACGGTAGAATTTGAGAAATGGCACTAGGAGTTAAGAGCATTTAGCAAGATTAAATGTCCAGTGCACATGAACGTGGATGGGTGTGGCTGATTTAAAGAAGCTAAACCACCAAAAATACAGAGTTCTCCAACAGTCACAGGTGTCAGTGGTTACATCACTCAGATGTAATCAGTGATTCATCAAAAGATTATTCTTGATTTTCCTGTTGCATCTAAAACATTTTAACAAAATCTAGATTCACGTTCACTTTTGAAGAATATATCTATTATGTAAGATGAAGTGCAACTAATTCAGAAATAAAGCAGACAGTTTTTATTTAGTAAACACACACATGGAGCCACCCCAGCAGCTGTATTTAAAGACTTCCTTTAGATGCTCAAATGCTGGTCCTTTTCTCATATTTTCCATTAACCATCAAGAAAGAATTATTTATACCTGCCTTTCACTTCTTCACTTCCTCCTTTTACTTTCACCCACCTTGATCTGCCTTCCATTCCCGTTACTGAAATAGAAAGATTTCTCTGAGATCGCCGATAGATACATCTGTGCCTAGAAGTCCAAATGGTCACTCTTTGCTGCTCATCTTACTTGACTTCTGTTCACCATTGCTTCCTTGATGAAACACTCTTTTTCATTTCAACAGCTTTATTTATTGATTTTTGCAGTTTCACACTCTCTCCCTGGACATTAAATATCAGGGTTCCTCACATCTTAGACTTTGGAATCTTCCTGGAAAATCTCACATCCTGGCAGTCTCATCCAAATTCATGCTCTTAGTTATCACCACAAATTTATATCTCTAACATCAAAATGTATGTCCTCTCGCCTACCTGATGTCTTCCTTTGGCTGTCTTGAAGGCGTTTCAAACTCAATGTGTCTAAAATGTAATTTGTGATCTTTTTTCCTTTCATCCTCTTCTGTTCTAACACTCCCTAAGATGGCAAGTGCACCATTAGCCATTCAACTACACACACTCAGACACAAACCAGAAATCTTGGTGTCACTTTTGACATCTACTTTCCCCCATCACGAAGTTCTATCAATTTTCCCCTTAAACAGGTTTTGAACGTGTTCCATTCTCTCCATCTCTTTCACCACCGCTTTAGTCCAGTCTACAATTATCTGCTTCCTGGATGCTGGCTGGAGCTGCTGTATTTGCTCACCTGCATCCATTCTGGTCCCCAACCACTCTGGTACAGCCTTGGTTAAAAAGAAAAAATTAAAATGTGCCGACTTTCTCTACCTTATTTAAAACATTCCAATCACTCCCCAGTGCTCTTGGGATAAATAAAAGACCCTGCAATGTTGCCTGTAGAAAGAACCCTGCCTATTTCTCCAGTCTCATTACTCATCTTTCTTCTATTGTCTCCATTTGAGTCATGCTGATTTCCATTCAGATCTGCATTCTAATGCTTCTTCCCGCCGCAGGGCTTTGGCTAATGCTGTCCTCTCCCCCTGAAACCTTCTACCTGTGTCCACCAACCTTTCAGGTAGCTAGCTCACTCCTTCTTAGGTCAATTGTTACTTCCTCAGAAAAAACTCTCCCTGACATGAATGCTCAGACAATGAATTTCCTCCAAGTGTAAGCTCTTTCAGCCCCACACACTTCTCCTTAGAAGCGTTCCTTAGTAGTACTTATCACTGTTATAATTTCACATTCGTATGAGAGTCTTTGATCTGCCTATCTCTGCCAGCCCATAATAAGCTTCCTGAGGACAGGGACATTTTCTCCTTTTGCTCAACATTGTACTTCTAGCATCCAGATGGCTGTTGAATAACTTATGTTACCTAGAGAAGTCGTTCATTGGCTGTGACGTGAGTAGAGATGGGATAATGTGTTTTCAGTCTTGGTACCAAAAATAAGCCTTTAAGGAAATGGGCTACAGAGAAAGCTGGGGCATCCTGGACCTGGGCAAGTTCCTCAGAGCACTTAGGCAGCTGCTGTGTTGTGGGGTAAATGGTAGTGGTTGTACCACGTGTTTGCAAGCGAGTAAGTGATAATTCAATTAAATGCAATAGATATTTTTTAAAGATATCAGAGCTTACTCTATAGAAGCTCTGTACTGAGCAGCATGAGAAGTATAATACAAATGTAAGAAAAACAAAAGAACAAACAAAACCTTGTATTATAAATCTTAAAAACTTATTAAAACATATTAGAAACAAGACAGAAGTAAACTAATAAACATTATTTTTATTTGATTTTCACAAAGCATTTACTAGGCACATGAATCATAATAAATCTTCAAAATATCTCACTTAATTCCCGTAAGTATGACAGAAGAAAAATATTGATATATTGATTTTAGAGAAAATAAAATTGAAGCTTCAAAATATTATAAATTATCTCTTAGTCCACACAGCTAGTAAGTGATACTGTTTAGAAAATACCTCAGGTCTATTTGCTTTCAAAATCAATGAATTCAAAATTAAAATGAGTACTTGTCAAATTTCAGTAATATATGGATCCTCATTAAAAGATCAAAATATTTCTGAAGTTTTGTATTGTAGAATTAAATTAGCACTACGATAACATTTCTTAAACATATAAAATATAAATAACTGTGAAACTCTCTTACTTGTAGATTCCTAGAACTATAAAAATAAAACAATATTTGGCCTCACACATTTTACAAATCAAATAGAAATAAAAATAAAAAAGAAAATGTAATTCAAATCAGCAACATTATTGTGACATATTGTTTGTAAGACAAAAGTAATAAAATGTGAATTCTGTATTGATGGCTATAGTCCAGGCTCTGTAAAAGTCTTCATGGGTAAAATTTTGCTTCAGTGACAACAAACCTCAAATCCTAGAGGCTTAACAAGTAAAGTTCTGTCATATGCTCTATGTCAGATGACTATCTAGGGTAGGTTCAATCATTTAAATTTAGGATCTCAATGCTTAGCAGCAAAGAAATAACTGGAGTGATATCCAGGATAATTTTTACTGCTCAGTCTTAAACATTAATTACAACTAGCCAGGCAGCCCCACATAACTATAAGAGGGCTGGGGATTGTGGGCTACTGTGTGTCCCAAGAACAACATTACAGTAGACATTGTTGAGCACAAACCATGGCTACCACAATTCCAAAACTGAAATCTTATATTCCAGAATGGTTTAAATTCATGAGTTATGTTGACCTAAAACACATAGACTGCTAGATTTTTCTTCAGCAAGATGAGTTTATTTGGAATCAGTAAAAAATTGCAATTTGAGGTCTGCAACCACAAGAAGCCACATTCAAATTCCCACAAAACAAGGGAAGGAGACTGCTTTTATAGAAGGGAAGAAAGGAAGTTAGGGGATCTGCACTAGACAAAGAATTCATGGCTTTGACTGGCTGAATCCTTGTCAAGAAGAAGAGGAATATTTCTTCTTCCTACTGGGCTCTGCTGTCATTGAAGGGCATGAAATCTCCCCTTTCTAGTTGCCCAGGTCTATTTAATTGAGGTTTCTGTTTCTTAATTTTTTTCTAGTTACCATGCACACAAAACAAGTTTAGTTCTATTTATTGGTCAATTATTAAATATAAATGCAAGACTAGACACCAATGAGTGTTACTGTCTTTCTGTTAGAATTATGAGCAATAAGAGGTGCTTCTCAATATAATAAAACTGAAATAATAACTGTCACTGGTATAGGTGCTCTCTTGGACCCAACAAAATCGTAAATACAAACACAAGTATGGGCCGTGAACTCTTAGAGAATAATTGGTTAGGAGGTGATCATTGAGATGATTTGGAATGATAAGTTTTTTTTATTGTCATCAAAGCAAGAACTCAAAATATAATTGTATAGATAAGTCATGGCCACATACGAGATTATAGTGCCAACCCCAGGGTCTGAAAAACAATGTAAACAGCTATTGTGTCTAGAGAACCACATGCAATATGAGTGAAAAAAATAAAGTGTTCAAGTACAAGATCATTGTGGATTGGAGTGGCACTGAAAGGATTTGTAAGCAGGAAGAATCTGAGTTCAGCCTTGAAAGAATGATGAAACTTAGGTTTAAAGGAGAAGAGACTTGGACTCTAAGCAGGAGAGGAGGGAGAGCAAGGTTTGCTTATGGGTTAGGAAGGTGGACTTATTTGGGATAAAGAGTTTGCTCTGAAGAGTATTTTGTGTTTAATGTGGAATGAGAGGCTAAAGAAAAATTCTGAGTGAAAAACTATGCCTCATTAAAGATGGAGTTTTTAACAAATAATGTAATTTTTCAGTGACTCGTGGTTAAGATACTGTGGATCATGATTACCATGCATTATAGACCTAGAATGTTCAAGGTAAGTATGTCAGATGCTTTAGACAAAAGATCTAATTTCATGATAACCTGAACACTGAAAGTTAGAGCATCTTATCCTTGCTTTACAGAGAACAGAAGAGAATCTCAGAAATGGTGGGTAATATCTTTATTTACAATAATAGTGTGCACACTAAAATAAGGGATTTTAACCCACTTTGACACCAAAGTTCAAGTTCTTTCCCCTACATCATGCTAAGTGAAGAAGGCTGCAAATTTCTGGCCCTCTGCTGAGCAAATTGTATTTATTAATAAATTAGTAGTCATCTTTACTGGGTCAATAATTTTTGTTTCTTTCACAAGACTAGATTTATTGTGTTTGCAAGTGATCAACATTGCTATCAATAAAGTCTGCCTTTTTGTGACTATCAAGAGGAAAGTAACCTAGATAAGTTAGAAATGTTTCTATTATCATGAGACATTAGCATCTATTAAATGTCTGCTCTGTGTTTGAGACCCTGTGGGGCCACATGTCACTTTTATCCAATTTAGGAAAATATATATGAATAAAAATGAAATATGTTGATTTCATAATGCCTTCATTATCCTACACTTTTTGCATTTTCCTAGAGATAAATCAATGAAATGTTGTAGTCTCAATGAGATAAAGGGCAGTGTATAAATGTTTGTATAATTGGGTTCCCAGGCCAAAGGTCTTTGGCAATTAAAATGTAATTTTCTCCTGTTTTTTTTTTTTTTTTTCATTAAGTTCTGTGAGATACTGTAGCAGCTATGGAGAACTTCCAAAGGCATGGAAAAGACCTCAGACTTTGGTGGTAAACAGGTGCAATCAACAAAGAGATACTAGTTATCATCAAGGTGAATTCAGCAAGAGACTGGGAAATAATGGAAACCATCCTTAGACAAGTGGGTCAATATGTAAGTTCAACAGACTAAGACATGACACAACCTTGGCTGAAATGTGGGATATGGGGAAAATATTGGCAAGTAAAACAGCAGAAAATGGAACTTCAGAGTGGGACAAATTTAATGTGGACATTTCAGGGGAACCAGAGATGGACACACTGCCAGGGTTGTTTCTCCTTTTCATTGGCTGGGAAAGTATTAGTACGTTGTGGGAGGTAACAGAAGAAACATGTGACTTGTTCATTTTCTCTCTTTAAATTAGATGTCAGAATATCAGGATGTTCTATATACTTAGGAATCTGGGTGAATCCCATGTGTTACTGGTTCTTATTAGGTACTTAGTAATCACACATTCAACAGACAAACAAAGAACAAGAAAGAAAGAATAAATGAATAGCTGGTGAATTCCATTGTTTGCAAAGGGCTACAGCACCGTAGTTTCCTGTCCTTCTTTGAATCGAGAGAGAGAGTTTATTTAGTGAAGGAAATGTACCAGCAGAGAGATGCCATTGTATGTTCATAGTGCCTGGAACTCTGTATAGAGTGGCATCAAAATGTGTGTCATTCACATATTTTGTTGATTATTCTCTAAATGCAGACTATTAGACCTTGAAAGTGTGCTCATCCTTCCAACTGCTTTAAGAATACATCTTTAGATAGCCAGTGTAGCCAACAAAGGAATATGGTCTAAGCCTTGTCTAATTCTCTTGCATCAACTAATGGAGCTCTCCACCAAAGCTTCCACACTGCTACCAGCCTGGCCATTTCTAAAGAACATGATAGAAAATTCTCTGAAAGGCTGTACGGTAAATCAGTTAAGAGAGGGGATTCTGGATTAAGTGTGCTGCCATTAGAATTCTCCTACATTTTACCAGTTCTCAAGTTTCTTATCCTCTCTGTGCCTCATTCTTCTCATCTTTAAAATGGATCTAATAATAGTACCTTCCTCAATCTGTCATTATGAAAATTTAATAAATTGATTATAAAGCAATGTGAATGAAAAATATTGCCTGCCATATCAGTAAACAAAGGATGGTGAGGCCATCAAATCATCAGCCACTACTGCCACCCCCCACAGGGGACGCAAGATGGAGACAAGCAGGCAGCCCAGCCTCTGCTGCCACCCACAGTGGTACACCCAGAGGGAACTCAGGTTGGGAAAGAACAGGACACTGGCCCTAGATAGCTAAGGTGCATATCAAAGGAATGATTTCAATGAGCCCAGATTTTTGCACCATCCCATTCATAGAAAAGTGCTAAATTCCTTAACTTGAGTTGTCTAGTTTTCTTTAAATAACAGTAATCTTTTTTTAAATTGAAGTTTAGTCAATTTATAATGTTGTGTTAATTTTGGGTATACAGCATAGTGATTCATTTACATGCATATATATGTGTATATATTCCTTTTCATATTCTTTTTCATTATAAGCTATTACAAGGTATTCTGTATATCACAAGGAACTATATTCAACAGTAATCTTTTGATGCTCAGACTACCTGGTCTTTGTTGCAAAAACTCCTATATATCCCGGCCCCTCCCTTACCTCTTCAGAGTAGTCCCTTAGAGCCATCTGAGAAGCTGTCTCCCAGGCTTGAAGTCCTCAGAAATGTACACTAAATAAAACATAACTCTCAGCTTTCAGGTTGTGCTTTTTCTTTTTTTCAGTCGACAGTGATCAGAGCAATACCTGATCCTTAACACGTGCTTAATAATATGAAACTAATCGAAACGACATACATTTCTGTAAAATATAATGCAATAAAACACAAAGAAATAGGGCATGTGGTCCAGCCTGAAAGTTCTGGACAGACTACCAATAAGCAGTGGCAACAGAAAGTCATAGAATTAGAGGAGTGGTTACAGGAAAATGGAATGCAGGGAGAAGAAAAGATTGCCTGGTTTTATTTGTTTGATGTATGGGGTAGACTTGAGACTGTAGAAAGACTGAGAAGCAAGAGCGAAGCCGAAGAAAAGGGAGGCAAACTCCAGAGAAGGTAGCAAAGAATGAGATCAATGTTGCCGGTGGAATAATTGGCTTTAGACGGAAGCAGGGACAGATAAAAGCTACAGGTTCTTTTGTGCCCCATTATCTCTAACTTGTATTTCTGTTTGGAAACCACGAGCTATGCTGGGTGTCACAGACACCTTTCTTATTGAAAGACACCCTGTATCACTGATTTTCACAAATTTCCCCTCCTTTGTATGCTGTTAACTTGATGTTTAATCCATAAACCTGCTCCTCTATGGGCTTTGAATGCCTTTTCCTTTAAATTTTATTTCTCCCATAGAGATTTCTCCATTAAGGGTTTATTGAACCACTGAAGCAATATTTAACTCCAAGAAACTTCTTTGGCATTTCCAGAAACATAGTAAACACAATTAAGTGGGCATTTGCTTGCATTCTTGGTTCCCCCCCGTGAAAGGTCATCACTTGGTCTCCACTACTTGCTGGTAATTGCCACATGGAGTGCAGAGACCAACAGTGACGATGTCCATTTAATCTGCTTCTCAGATCATAGCACGGTTTCATGAGTTATTCGGGAACTTATGTTCCATTTGATATTGAAAATGAACCCATCATTTTTATATAGGAAAGTTCTTAAAATTGCCTTAACAAAAGCAGGGGACAGAGAATGGAGTATTTTGTCAGATGATCTAGAAACTTCAATCTAAGAGATGTCAGTTTATAAAAACTCTTCTAGGATATTTGAATCTTAGAATTAAATGCCTGCCCAGCCTTCTATTTGAAATCATTCTGAATTTTTCCATAATCTGGCTCTAGAACCAACAACTAAACCATAGCAAACATAGTTTACTCTTTTTGTGTATTTAAAATAACCAAAGTGTATGTCCACCCTCTGGGCATGCTTATATTTTTATGATAACAGAAGCTTCACCTGAGAAAAAGAAAACTTCCAAGCCATATTTGTTTTTGTTTTTTCCTACCCTACAAATGTGTGTCTCTTTTATTTTCAGAAAGATGGGAAAATGAGTTTGGATAAAACAACTTTGGGTATATTATCAAAGAGAAACTTAAGAGTTCAGCTATGACATCCCATTAAGCCTACAAAAGAGAATGAGTAAAGTCATGTTCTGACTTTGTGACCTTAACCATTAGTAATCATCAGAACACTGTGGAAAATGATTTCAAGATCAAAGCCCAACATAGCAACTTCAAAGACAGATAGTGAGCTCAGTGCTGAAAAAGCCAGGTCTCATAATGTCACCCCCATTAGAAGGTTGTAAGATACCAGGCAAACAAGACCTGGATCTGAAAGGGACCTTTCCAAGAACCATCTACAGCAATCTCTCCAGGGTGTATTTCTCATAATTTTCCATGGTTACTTTTAAACTCACTTTCTGCTCCATTTCACAGCTGAAATCAGTGTGCTTTGTGAGGTCAATAAACTAATTTTAATCCCTTAAACAGAATGATAAGTTGACCACATAATTTACCATTTAAATATGCACATTTTGAGAGGAAAGGGTGGTGTTATTTATAATTATATTTCAATAATAACGTTCATTTGGTATGTTCTAGGCAAATGGGGAAGTAATCTACCATGCCGTTCTTCCAGAAAATAGCATTGTTTAAGATGAAATGTTGTTCCTTTGGCCCTAGATTAAGCTATTTCTTTTGAAATCTTACCCATTTCTCAAACATTTCACTTTGTGTGTCCCCCATTAACCAATCCTAATAATCACAAATATAAGTGGTTTATTGTCTTGAAGTTCTGAAAACCCTTCATACCATTCTCAACAAATATTATACTCAATAAAACAACAAAAATGATACCCAAATGTTAACACTAGTACCATATTAAAATTATTGATTGAAAATTCAATGTGTCATATTTTATAACTTATTCAGCAATGTTTTGGAGACTTGCTTATGGAGATTTTTAAAACCAAATTCTTAAGTCTAATATCATCAACTTCACAAAATGCTTGGTGAAGAACAATAAGTAACTGTAAAAATGGCTATAATTTTAGTTACTTTTAACATATTATTTCAAAAACATCATAGAAAGATTGAAAAATAGAATTGCCTTCAATCTTACCATTTTTATGCACAGCTTTTGCATATCTTTGTGTTTTTTTATGCCTTCATATTTCTGCATGACTGTGTATGAGTACGCCATGTTTCAAACTATCATCCTAACCATTTTTCTATAGCAGGATATATATAATTGCAGTCAGAGTCTATATCAAAATTTTACCCAGTTTGAATATATTTCTATGTTGTCATACAATCTATGTAATTGTAATTTGAGAGTGTAAATTAAGTTGGGATTGTGCCCTACTTTAATTCATCACACTCTATTTTTGGATATTGAGAGTGACTCTCATTCTTCACTATGTTAACACTGAAATAAATATTTAAATACATATAGCTTTTTCCAACTCTTGAAATTTTAAAATATATATCCAAATGCATGAGCACTGTGCCAAATGGTAAAAATGAGAAAGAAGAAGAAAAACGAATACAAGGGCTGAGTGTTCAAGAAAATGTAACTGTATCCTAAGTGACTTATTAGCAACTAATTATATTTATGTATATTTAACATAGTCTGATTCAAAAATATGTGGTTTATTTGTGATGCTTGGATAATGAAGGATCATCTCATCCAGTTACTGAGAATTTGAGTTCAACTGTCTTTTATTAAGAATATGTACGTACCTGACTTTGGGATCCGATAGCTTTAACGTCTGGTTTCGTTCACTGCAAATGAATGGATGCACAGAAATGTTATAGGTAAAATGGATAAGTCAGCAAATGAAAAGTGACAGTATTACTTAAGCATAAAATATGTAGTGCCACAGTTCAGCATTAAGAAAGACAAACTATTTATCCCAACTAAAATAAATCATTTTAAAGTCAGTGAAACACTAAACTAGCTCCCTCTTTATATGCAAAGATTTTTCTGCTTTAACATTTGCCCGTACAAATTTGCCACTATTTTCTTACAAACGGTAGTTTATTATTTTGTCCCTAATCCAGAGCCAGATCTGGCCTGATCCAGAAGTAATTGTATTTAAACCTGTTTTCTCAAACCCCAGTGTTTCTTCCCCATAACCCCAGGGCTATCTTCCTGTCTGTTTATTGTCTTATTACCTGTACAGAGCTCACAGAGGGCTATAAACAAGAAGCATGAAAACTTATTCTTTGACAATTGACAACAGGATTATTTTCCCTATAAATCTTCCTGCAAAATGTTGAAATGATCCTTTTGAGCAAAAAAAAAAAAATAGAAAGTAAACCAGATTTAAGTTTGTTCTAACCAAAATGTTTTGTGGCTACCCTGTGATGTGTGTACCTTATGTATTTTTCACAAAACCACAGACATTTTGTTACTAGTATTTCAATTCATGCCAAGAGGTGGGACTACAGCAAGAGGAGCTTAAACACCAAAAAGAATCTGAGATGTGGAAAACAGAAGAGATACAGTTGAGTTTAAGAAGCAGGAGGAAACTTGAATAGTGATATTCAAACTATCTTGATCAGAAAATTGTTACAAGCATTCAGAAGTAAATAGTTGTTCCTAGATCTCAGAGGGTGAAAAAAATCAGTTGCTTGCATTTATACAGGAACATTATCAAGAAAGACAAACATGTGCTCAAGATATATGGTAATCAAAACTCGATCTCAATGGACATTTCTAGTCTCATCTTTACTTCAAATCCTGTATCCTTTGCTGCTGTGAACTGGCCATTTTTCTTCTACATCTTACCTTTGAGTATCCCTCTCATCCAATCCTTCTCTGTTTATGGAAATTCTCATAATTCAAGAAAGAAGCTCTTGAATACTCATAACTGAGTATTCTATTCTATACCTAATCTCCACAAAACTTTTTAAGCACCTTCATCTCACCCACAAGCTAACCTTCTGTGATTCAGTCTTCATAACAGTAGCATGAAGTGACACTTGTCTATGCAGTAGGGTGAATACTTTTTGAAGCAATCATATTAGCTAATGTTCCTAATAAGGTTAAATTACATTAAATAACTAACATTTTAAGAAAAATGTGATAAGCTAGATGAGATAAATCTTTTAAACTATGAGTTGGAGTCCTGAAACTTTTAAGTGAAGAGAATGAATTCAATTCACCAAATATATTTTAAGTAACTATTATATTCACAGTTTAATGCTAGACCTCTTATTACAAAGATGAATACATGTATTATAAAATATCCCACTTTAATGCTAGAAATTTTATATTAAATGCGATAATATTTCTTGTATTTAAACTATATATTTTAAATATGGTAACTCCAGATGATGGAGCAATTCTTTAACGAAATTAAGTACATTTTTACAGAAGAGTTACTACCATGTTGAACCTGACACTACTCAGTAAAATACAACTGTGATGCGTTTAGTAAGAGAGAAAAAAAGTTAGGATAACTGGATAGACTAGTAATATCCAGGATGAAGCTCCTTCTGCCACAAGATTATTCCTAAGACAACCACATTTTAGAGAATATTGTGTATTTACTTATAATCTTTGTGCTTTGTATCATACTAAAACATCATTATTCATAAAATTTTTCTATTTAAATATCTCATTTTAAAACAATTATTGTGTTCTCAATTATAGTTTTTATATACTCGGACCATCTGCTTCCTATATGAATAGGATTCCAATTTTAGAACAGTAGCCAAAAGAAGTGATTGAAGTTTTAAAATGCATCTCCCAGGAAAACATTTAATTTGTTAAAGATGTTTGCATTAAATATTTATACTATGTTTAGTGGAGTCAAACAAACAATTAATAACAAAACCTGAAATTTTCAGTCACAATTTTCCTGCCACATCCCCTTTCTCTTCCATGTAGGTTTCAATGGAAATAAGATGTTACCAAATTTAGTTTTACATGGAGGAAAGGGAAAAGAGGTTGGCTTTTAAAGAAGAAAATTCCAAGGTGTTCTTTGTATTTATTTATTTGTTTCCTTCTTGATTAGATAATTTATACTGTTCCCAGATGCTTACTCTCAAACTTAATAACTCCAAACATGGAATCCCAGGTTCCAAAATTTAAGATGTGTTTTATGGCCCAGAGTATGGTCTGTTTTAATGAATGTCCCACATAGGCTTGTGATTGACGTGTATTCTGCTGTTGTTGGATGAAGTAGTCTCTAGCTGTCAATTGTATCCAGTTGACTGATGGTATTGTTAAATTCAGTTATTTCCTTACTGATTTTCTGCCTACTGGATCTGTCCACTTCTGAGAGAGGGGTCTGGACGTGCCCAATTATGGTAGTAAATTTATCTATTTCTCTTTGCAATTCTATTAATTTTATTTACCTCACATAGTTTGACACTCTGTTGTTACATACATATATGTTAAGGGTTATTTCTTGGAATGTGACCCCTTGGAAAATTGACTGTTTAATCATTATACAGTGTCATTTATTGCTGATAAGATTCCTTGCTTTGGCACTGGCTCTGTCTGTTATTAATATAGCTAATCCTTCTTTCATTTGATTAGGGATAGTATTTTAGGGTATATTTTCCTCCATCCATTTACTTTTAACCCATATGTCATTTTATATTTAAAATATGTTTTTTATAGACATAAATATATATGGGTCTTGTTTTTATCCACTCTAAGAGTCTCTGTCTTTCAAGTAATGTAAGTTAGACCATTGATGTTCAAAGTGATTATTAAGATAATTGGATTAATACTTATCATATTCTGTACTGTTTTCTATTTGTTGCTCTTGTTCCTTTTCCTAGTTTTGTTTTCCACCTTTTTCTGCCTTTTGTGGTTTTCTCCCCTGCATTTTGTGGTTTTATATCTTCCATTTTCTCTCCTTAATTTCTAGTATACTTTTTGAAAAACTTTTTTAGTGGTCACCCTAAAATTTGCAATATACATTTACAGCTAATCCAATCCATTTTCAAACAAGCTATATCACTTCACAGAATGTGTGAGTACCTTATAATAACAAATAATCCTAATTCCTCTTTCCCATCCCTGTATCATTGCCTTCAGTCATTTCATTTATATATAAACATGCATAAACCTATATATGTAGATATATAATTATATGATATGTACATAAGCATACATAATTGACTACTTTGTTAATATTATTATGAATATGAATAAATCATGAGTAAGAAAAACAAAAGTTTTTATTTTAACTTTACTTATTCCTTCAATGTGCTTCTTTACTTTATGTAGATTAATGTCTCTGATCAATATTATTCTTCTTCTCTCTAAAGGATTTTTTTAAATGTTTCTTGCAAGGATAGTCTACTGCCACAATTTCCTAAATTTTTGTTTGTCAGAGAAGAGTTTGTTTCTCCTTCACTTTTGAAGAATAATTTTCCAGGGTACAGAATTCTAGGTTAGTGGCTTTTTCCCTCTGCACCCTTTAAATATTTCACTTTACTCTTCTTTCTTACATGATTTCTGAGAGGAAGATGGATGTAATTCTTATCTCTGTTCCTGTGTAGGTCAAGTGTTTCCCTCTCCCTAGCTTTACCCACCCCCACTTCTTTCAGATTTTTCTCTGGGATATTTTTCCTCTATCTTTCTCTTTTTTTTTTTTTGGATTGAACATAATATGCCTCCATTTGTATTGGCATTTATTCTGGGGAATAAATTTCTTATGGGGAAATTCTTAGTCTTCATTGAAATGCCTTCTGCTCCTTTCTCTACCCTCTGATACTCCCATTTTATGTATGTTACACCTTTTATAGTTCTCCCACAGTCCTTGAATATTCTGTTCTTTTTTTTTTTTCAGTCTTTGCTCTCTTTGATATTCAGTTCTCAAGGATTCTGTCGATATATCCTCTAAGTCAAAGACTCTTTCCTCATCTGTGTCTAGCCTGCTAATAAGCCCATCCAAGGCCGTCTTCTGTTACAGTGGTTTTTTTGTTTTGTTTTGTTTTTATGTTTTTTGTATGTCTTTAATTTTTTCCTGATACCCAGATATGATGCACAAAGGGAAAAAGGAACTGCTGTAAATAGGCCTTAGTAGTGTGGAGAGGTACGGGAAGAGAGGAAGTGTACTGAAGTCCTATGATTAGGTCTCAGTGTTTTAGTGACCCTGTGCCTCTGGACTGTGAACTTCACAAGAGTTTCTCCCCTTCGGTGGAACAGGATGGATAGAGTGGGCTTGCTTCAGTATTTCTCTTCTCCCGCAAGGTAGGCTGGAGATGGCTTGAGTTGAGTGTTGCCCTTCCCTAGGTCACCTAGGCTCTATCAACATCCAGCTGGTTATACATACTCTGTTTTGTTTCCCTTGAGGGCAAACCTTGTTAAGAAGAACAGAGTACTTTGGTGTAACACAAAATAGTTTCAATTCCCCTTCCACTGCCTGAAGACCTGGGGATTTTCCTCTGATGTTTACTTTGAAAAGCTAGTCAAGCTCCTGGAGGTAAACCTCAAAATATTCAAAATACTAAGCATTCATACTTAGTTGCTAATACTGAACCTCCAGAAGTTCCTTAATTACAGTCTAGGATTTCCTATCCTGACACTGGTTCTCAGGGGGGCTTCTGTTTGTGAGTTTCTGGCTTGTTAAGCCATGAACCCCTGAATTGTCCTGCCTATCTCACCAGTACTGAGGGCAGTAGTTTATCTTGTGTTCACCATTTTCTTAGGGATCTAAGAAAAATTGTTGATTTTTCAGACTGTTCATCTTTTCACTTGTGGTTAGGACAGAGTAGCAGCTACCAAGCAACTTACATAGGAACCAGAAACTAGAAGTCCTCTTACCTAAATTTTTTTTTTTTTTTAATGGAGATACTGGGGATTGAACCCAAGATCTTGCACATGGTAAGCACATGCTCTACCACTGAGCAATTCACACCCCTCCATCTTAATTTTTAAGACATGTTTAGTTGTGTTTTCTATTTCCTGTGACTGAAAATATCTCAAATGGTATATATTTCCAAATAAATTATAACAAACAATGAACAGTATGTATTGCAATTATTAACATTTTAATAAGAATATTAAGAGCCACTTAGAAGCCCTGATATAAAATTACATGTCTTTGTTTATGCCAGTAATCTATATATTTCTGTAAATATGGAATCCGTTTCTTCAACAATATATATTAACATTCAGAGGAGTGTATTTTGTAAACACTCTAATACCTCTCACTGGTAGCTAAAATCATAGATTTACATGCAATGAAAGATTGTGTTTAAGATATAATCACCACATTTGTTTATTTTTAATTTTGATAAGCTTTATTAGATTTGGTCAAAGTTAGAATATAAGGAAGAAACAATTTTGTTTTCCTCACTTATTCTGTTTTTTTTTCATTTAATGTAATTAATGTAGTTTTTTGTATGGGTGAGTTTATGATTAGTATTTTTATTAAAGAAATCATTGAGGAATGCAGGTACCAAACTTCAAATCAATGGTTAAAAACCTTAAAAGAGCAGTTTCACTTGAAAGCTTTTAAGGGAAGCTTTTAACACATTTGAATTAAATGTGTTAAAGATTTTCTTCCCATTTCTAAAGCTTAGAAAGAATAGAATTTGTACTAATGATGTGAAATTACACGTAAATTGTTTTAGCATCAGAGATAGACAAAGAGATTCAGAGTAATTGTGTTTTAACATTTGATCACTAAATAAGAAGTCAATAAAGTTAATTTATAATTTACATAGATTAGAGAACTTCAAATATCTAAATGAAGTGTAATTGAAAATAAATCAAGAGATAAAGAAGAGCTGCAATAAATGGTTAAATTGAATTTAAAGTTTGGCAAGGAATTGGACTTATATCCTCAGAGAAATACCCTTCTTTAAATGTAAAACATAGTATAGAAAAGGCCCATTCCCCAAAGGCATCATCTTAATTCAAGAGATAGCATTCATGCCCTGAAAGCTATAGCTTTCAGAGATCTGCAACAGGCAAGAATGACCTTAAAGGAACAGGATATTTTTTTCGCCAGTTACTACAGCTGAATGCATTTGAAATAGGGAATTCATGCATTTCTCTTCACTATGAAAATCATCATATAAATGGGATAGTCAGTGGAAATTTCAGCTTATATAGAGTAAGAAATTATGTCATTTACAATGATGGTACAATTTGCATCATGTATGCTTTTTTCCATCTTGATTTAAATTGACAAAAAAAAAGATTTTAGTGGTTATAATATTTTAACTCTTTTAAAAAAATAAAAGTCTGTTTGAACACCATTTAAAATATGCTGTTAAAACAGAGTTTGAAGTGACTTAATATTGCAGTAAGCCAAAATATCAAAACATGGTATGTTGAAGTGGTAGCCCAGCATTTACCTGCTAAAGTCAGGGCATGTGAGTCCTGAACAAAGGTCATTCTGTGTCAAATTCCACACCATTGAAATAAAAATAATAATAGTAGCAAATGTTACTGTTCATATCATTTGTTAAGTGTCACTACTTGGAAGATAATCACTAGGCAACGGATAAAATATAAAAATATGACAAAGAAGCAAAAAAAAAAAAAATCCATCCTGAGGCACTTAGAGGTTAAAGGAAAAGACATCATTTGCAAGGGACTTTAACCTACTATGAGTTTACCCTTAACCTCAGTTCCATCATAACTACTATCCTGAAGCCTCTAAAGCAGTCTTTGTTTTGCTCATTTGTGTGACATTTTTATTTTCTAATTGAATTGTAAGTGCCTGAGAAAATATGCTTACAGCTCACACTTCCTTTCCTCTGTCTGCAAAGTTGAGCCACACTTAGTGGGCCCTGCTTGCTTGAAGCACCTTGCAGGAAACTCATTTGGTATATTTATTGGCTATAGAACTTGTCTTGTAACTGGGAGTTGCATTGAGGAAGACACAGTTGCTGGTCCCCATATAACACCCACACCTAGCCCAGTCCCTGGTACACAAAAGACATTTCTTACTTAAATATAAGTGAATTAATCTTGTTCCTGCATTCTCTCACCCCTCATCAGAGTTGAAACTAGCTATAACAGGAAACTATTTATTCCATAAGACAGCTTACTTATTGTTTAACTGTCAAAATATTGTTTGCACTTAGCCCAAATCTTTTGCCTTGTGCTTTGTATATACAGACATACTTCTATTTATTGTGCTTTGCTTTACTGCGCTTCACGGATGTTGGAGTTTTTACAGATTGAAGGTTTGTGGCAACTCTGGGTCTAGCAAGTCTATTGGCACCATTTGTCCAACAGCATTGGCTCACTTTGTGCCTCTGTGTCACGTTTTGGTAATTTTTGCAATAATATCAAACTTTTTCATTATTATTATATGGGTTATAGTGATCTGTGATCAGTAAAATTTGATGTTACTATTGCAAGAAGATTATGTCTTGCTGAAGGCTGAAATGATGGTTAGCATTTTTTAGCAATAAAGTATATTTAATTAAGGTGTGTTCATTTTTTTTAAGATACAGTGTTATTGCACACTTAGTAGACTACAGTATAGTGTAAATATAACTTTCATATACACTGAGAAACCTCCCAAAAAGTTAATGTGACTTGTTTTACTGTAGTCCTCTGAAACCGAACCCACAACATCTACAAGTTATGCCTGTAACTGACCTTATTGTGTACACTGAGCTAATAAGAATAATTCTTATTTCTCCTAATACATAGATAGTATCTTATCTCCCAAAGAACTCCTAGCTATTACCCAGGAATTGAAGCTTATTACC
The DNA here is from genome assembly GCF_048773025.1 of Camelus bactrianus. Taxonomy (NCBI): domain Eukaryota; kingdom Metazoa; phylum Chordata; class Mammalia; order Artiodactyla; family Camelidae; genus Camelus; species Camelus bactrianus. Next base: position 22,624,021 of record NC_133552.1, read on the forward strand.
CCAAAATATTTTTCATGTTTTAGAAGATGTATTTACCACAATTGTCATTTTTGCTATAATTACAGCACTTCCAAAATGCATACAATATGCAACTATATATATAGTTTAACAGTTTATCATGATAAACAAATCTACACACAAATTTTTCAATATTTTCATTAACTTTCAAAATTAATACCTGAGAAACCTGAGGATACACAAGTTAATTTCTCCAATGAAGTAGTAAAAGTTGAGGCAATGATACAGCTCAAATTAGAAAAATTCATTATATAATTGCTTCTCCTGCTGTAATATATATTAATATGACTCAAGTACTATGAAAGAACTATTTTTTTCAAAATACTGTTAACACAAATAGAATTCTTATATAAATCATGAATAATATGCTTAATGTTGTCTATTTCAGGTATATGGACTTCTCCAATTTCAAAATATTTTAGAGAAGAATAAACCTCATTCTGCTTTAGAATGCATATAGTAGATGAGTTGAGGTTCCAGACGACTAGAGGGAAATAGAGCCAAAACCTCAAGGCACAATGTGCAGGTTTTTATGCTGTTCTCAGGCATTGCATGTTTATATGAGAGTTCTCAGTCTCCCTGGGAATCCTGGAGACTCAGAAGATGGAAAAAATCCTTCCCTGGAAGTCACTTCAAGTCACAAACTTGAAGTGGTTTACTTCTGGCTTAACTTCGCCTTACATGCAAAGAATTATATAGCAATTTGCCATAGAACTCTGCAGACATTTATCCACGAGAGGATTTGTCTAAGAAGTGGCATCAATTTTGGCCACAGGAGAGCCAGGCACACATACCATCAAGTGAAGTACTTACGACTTATGACTTGCATGTCGTCAATTCTCTATGGTCCTTCACTGAGGTGAATTGCTTGTTGGACTTAAGATTATGTTTTTGGCAATACTAACATTTTAAAGCTTAACCACAAAGGAAGCCAGTGCCTATAATATATTGTTAACAACATCATAATTCTCCAAAGAAAATAGACACATGAGAATTAAAATAGGATAAAATCAAAACATATGTTCACGTGTGCCTTGATGCTCAGAGACATTTCTTCTAACTCATCAAGTTTCACAACACTGAGAAACACGTAATAATAATAATAGTTATGTAGTGTGTTCTACTACAAAAGCTTTTGAATTTATATTTAATACTGAAATGGTCCCCACTGAGATGTTAACATTCCTCTTCACAGTTGCAGTGATATTAGAAAAACATACCCATACACTCATGGAATCTCAGTTCAGCTGGGCTTCTAGCTTTGGTTTAGTGAGCAAAACTGAATATATAAATGTGTTTTGTGATTAATAAAATTTGAACATTATTTCCTGAGGATAAATGCATGTCATGAGATAAATTTGGATTTGGCTGTTGGCATTTGTTATTTCATAGTTTTTGCTCCATTCAGTGAACCCACCCTTTCACTGGGAATTCTGAGAAGACAGTAGGACATCAGCGTCCTTGACCCTAGACTTCTTTCGGTTTATGAGATTCATTAGTGCTTATGCATAATGCCCTGACATCTTATAATGGATGGAGGTCATGTCCAAGGTAGTTTTGTTGTGTCTTTGGGCAGCACTCAAGATTGTCAAGCATGCATAGGCAGTACCTTGGGAGGAAAGATCTCAATACTTAGTTATTTTGCAATATTTTTAATCATTCACATCAAAGAGATATGTTATGGCTACAAATCCCAGTTTTTGCATGATTTTCAATTTATCAGTGATTACTGCTGAGCTCTGGGACAACAACTTCTATCCTTATGAAAATCAGAAGACTAACCACAGTCAAGAAGCAGAACTTAGTACAAATAAAAATAAGCAGGTTATAAACAATTCAGTAAAGCCCAAAACTTTTAAGTTCAGTGTAGCTGTACAGTTCATTGTGAAGTGTCAAGTTCATTACTACGAAGTGCCTTATGATCATCTAAGAAAAGCAGATCAAAAGCCAAGCAAGTAATTTGCTTCCCAGTCACTCTTCACCCCCTTCCTAAATTTAATGATTCTGCTCTAATTTGTTTTATATATTTGCTTTTACAGAAAGTGTGGGTTGCATTTTATGGAAAACAGTGTTCTGCTGCTAATAACACACAAAAGCTAGCATTAATATTTCTTTCTCATCTAATTGTCCAGCAAAGAGATCACCCAATATTATACACGTGTAACCAGAGATAGCAGAAGTGGGAAACAACCAGTCTCTTTAGTTTGATTCTAGGTGTTTGTGTCTGACCACCTTGCCTTTAATTAGTCAGAGAACACTCCTAGAGGTGAGAACAAGGCCCATGTACAGTATTCATGAGTCTGGCAGATCCAGACTATTGACCTATTGCCGGCGCCAATATAATTTTGTGATGTGATTCAATTTGACTTGGAAACATCTTAATACATCTATTGTACAATGGATAGCCTACAAAACGTATTTGTCTAAAGACCGTCTATAAAGGACATCAGCGTGTAAACTGAGTCCCTGGGTCCCAGGAACTTTGGCAGCAGAACATAGCAAAAGGCAACATAACAGATAGTGTGCATGAAGACTGACCTTGGAGTGTGATTCCCAGATCTACTACCATCATTTCTTGCAGGTGACGTTGGTCAAGTGACTTAAACTCTTTTGGCTTTAGTGTCTTTTTCCTTACAATGGATATGAGAAATAGATGAGTTGATGTTTGCAAAGCTCTTAGAGCAATGTCTGACACATAATAAGTATTATTAAAGTCTTTGTGAAATAAGTGAGATTACCACCTTCATGAAACAACACTGCCTTTGAAAATGAAAGTAGAAGAAACAGCAACACGTCAAAAAAAAAAAAAACAAACAAAAAACAAACAAACAAACAAAAAAAAACTACAACTAGGTAGCAGTCTTGTTTGGTGTTTTGCAGTCCATGAGGTGATTCTTCAGGGATCTATCAGATCCTGTGTGTGTATCAGTGAATTACTCTGCTTCTACAGTCAATAATGTTCAAAAGTCTATCTTTTTTCTCACCTAAGCATCGCACAACGGTTAGCATGTCTTTGACACTTCCTGTGCTGAGCTCCTGTGAGGTAATCTTTCTGAGGCCTTCCCAGAAGATTCATTAAGTTGCATTGAGCATGTCTGCTTGCCTCGTGGGCAAGGCGAGGAATACCAAACACAAAACACATGTGCTCTCAAGTGAGCACCAATTCCATTTCTTTGGCCAATTCAAGGTTTCGTTTATTATTTCTAAAATTCTGAATGTGTTGGGACCTAATTATTTCTGAAAGTACTGCATCCCTGACTCCATGTCATGTCAGTTGCAGCTGGCTCTAATCTCATCTATTCTTAGACTTGAATTTAAAGCAGGATATTGTTGGTGGAGAGCCCCTTGCCTTCTGAACGTGCTCCCTCCAGTAATCTATCAAAGTGCAAACACGAGAGGGTTTAGGTCATAATTTATGATGCCCTCAGTCTTCTCAAAATTTGATTAATTTTGGTCATCATTTTCTAGGACAGAAAACAATAGTGTGTTTAATATCACTTAATATCATTAAGCTGCAAAAAGGTTGAGTTCATATATACACACTAATCATTTATTTTGGAGCAAATAATATAGTCATAAAACATTAATAACCAAAGTGTTGTTTATAAGTCAAAAATGAAAGTGTCTGCTCAGATATATTTCAATCCAGTTGAAATTTATCATCAACAAGATTTTCTCAGCATCTGTTACCTAAGGCATTATTTTAAAAAATATGTTCAGAGGACAGTCCAACAACAGAAACATCTGTAACCTTTTTTAGAAATGCAGGTACCTGGCCCAAAGCAGACCCACAGACTCAGAATCTCTAGAGTTGAGACTGAGAAATTAGAATTTTAACAAATACCATAGGTGATTCCAATATTTGAGAATCTCAGATTCACTGGTATGACAGCATCCATTTTTCCAGATTCTTTAGATCTTCAGTTATTTCAGGCAGCTGCTGGCCAGGCAGGGTGGGACTGGCAGATAGGACAGAACTCTTTCAATGCACATGTGTGTATTAATTTATCATCCCTTCGACCTGCCAGCCACAAGTTTAGCCCCTTTGTTAGATCTGAGGATACCACAGGGAGCAAAGGCACAGATTTTGCTTAGGGTTTGACTTGAAACACCCACAAGTCTGTCAGAGGGACCAATAGTGTAGGGCCTTTTTCTTGGCAGCTAACAGAGAGTACCCCAGAGAGTACTGCTGGTTCAGATTCAATTTTTGAACTAAAAGAAACATCTCTTCATTTTCATCACACTGTCTTATTTCACTTGGGTGAACAGGGCTACCTTGTCACACCTGTGCCTTACAAACTCCAGTGACCTGAACTACTGACCCTTCTGCCAGTTCCACTGTCATGTGATGGAGAAGCTGTGCTGTATCTCTGACTACTCTTCCTCTGCGTTCCCTGCTGGGTCAATTTTCTTTCCCAATCCTCTCTGTGCAGCTATTTCTTAAAGTCTTGTTCTCAACCCCCTTCTCCCTTTACACTCCCTGTCAAGAAGAATCCATCTCTTTCTGTAGCTTCAGCCAACAGCTCCACATTAGTGATGCTCAAATATTTATCTTGAGCTTTACTCACTTTAGAAAATCGAGAGCTACTTGTCACCGCTATCAACTTTTTCGCTTCCATGGGCAGTTACAGATTTGCATCAACTTCTGCAGATCTGCAGTGGAACACATGTCCTTACCCCTAAAGAAGAAAAAAAAAAAAAAAAAGGAATCTGGTCCCAAATTCGACCTTTTCCATCAATGACATCGTCCTCCTAGGTCTACAGTTTAGAAGTGTTTATCAACTTCGACTTGTTTAGTCCTAAATTAATCACTGGATTGGTTTACTACCATTTATAGCAAATCTTTATAGAAATCCCAGGAATCCTGGGACCTCCTGGATGGAGGAAAGTACTTAACTCTAAAGGAGAAAACACATTATGGTGATTGTAAGGAAGTCTTTGATATGAGAGAGACTTTAATTTGAATTCTCCAATACTTTATGCTGCAAAAACATAAGTATATCGCTTAACTTTTCTAAATCTATATTTTTCTTGCCAACATGAATTTATTCTTTCAACAAATATTGTTGGTAACCTTGTAAGTTTCATTACTTTACCACAATGTTGTATAATCAGCCAGATAACTTCTCTTCACTCATGGGGAACATAGATGAGCACTTTATTGTGTGATGAAAGATAAGGTAATATATTTAAAACACTCAGCACAAAGTAAATGTTCTGAAAATATTCATTATTTCTGTTTCCCCTAGAGTCTGTTTTCTGGCCCTTAGCTAACATCTCACATTTCAGTGGGTACTGTGGTTAGTTGGTTGGCTTTTTTTCTTTCTCATTAAAGCTGTCGTATATAACTTGCTGCACCTTCTTGGTTTCCCTCCACCAAGATCACTGCACAGTGGGATATAGTTGCCCTGTTTTCTCTGATTTTCATTTTTCTCAGAGAAGATCTGTCAGCCTTCTTCGTTTTATTTTATTTTTTTCCTGGGGATCCATTAGCAAATCTTATTTAGCAGAGCAATGTCATCAGACTTATAAGATAGATTTTTGTGATTTTTGTTTTTGTTTTTGTTTTTTCCCAATATAAGTAGTGAGAGGTGCAGGTTAAAAAAATTCATAGGTTTCCTTATTGGCTGACTGATTTGATAGGGGTGCCACCAACTAAGACTAATATAGGAAGAAGAGAAGGGAAGGGGGAAATAACTGCCCATTTATTTGGAAATATTAACTCTTTGGTTCTTGTGAAACTTTTAGCTGAAGAGTTCAGCAGAAATTCAGATAAACAAATATGAAGCTTGAAAGGGAGGCCAGGGCTGGAAATAAAGCTTTGGGATGGATCAACTTGAAGCTGGTATTCAAAACTATGGTTGTATGTTGGTTAATTTGTTTTAAAATATTTTGTATTATGCATTTATAGTGAGTGCTCAAAGCTAAGGTTACAACATTGAATAAAACTCATATTGTCCCTGCCCAAAGGGAGCTAAAACTCTACCAAGGGACTAAAAATTCAAGTAAATAAATATAAATTGGGAAGTGTGAGAAATCATATGTTTTGTGATAAGAAGAAATGCTTGATTTCCTTTAAAGTGGATGAACTGACAGAAATTCCATATAGTTGAATAGGGGTGGGAGACACTAGGTCATATAAGACTCTGTCAACCACAAGAGAAACTGGATTTCAGGCAAAAAATAACTAGAATCATTGAATATTTTTTAGTTTTTAAGGTGTAAGGGACATGGTGACTCATCTAAGAGTGGCATTTGTTCTTGTTATCATATGGAAAATGAATAGGCAAAGAACAAGAAAGTTGCCCCAGTCTCATTCCCAAGTTCCAGAACCACATTTCCTGTGGGTGACTTATGGTAGACTCTCTAATCATGGGATAGGTGTATGATATGGAAGAAATTGAGTTCAGCTCATTTAAATGACTTAATAGGCAAGTTATTCAACTGACACAAAAATCCAGGATTTCTGAATTTTAGTTCAGTGATTTAAAAGCAGTTTGAGTTCCCTTGCCTTTTCTGAAAAATATCCTGACTCTTGTACATTTCAATATTTTATGTCTATATTTCCATGCCAACGAAAACTTATTTAATCAGGGCACTTCTGCTGGAATTTTCCAACACAATGATCAACTGCCAAGAGACTCTCTGAACTCAGGTCCCATGGAACAAAGATTGTTGTCAAAGCTGAAGCTTGAGCTGCAGCAGGAAAGTCAGAACCTTTCGGCAAGAAGATTTCAGAATATGATTTTCAAAATTCACTATCATGAGTACTGACGACTCAAAGGTTGGGAGGATAACTAGTTATAAGGACATTGATGGATATTGACCATTATTAGTTCAAGCACATCGGTTCAGGGCTCCATAAACTAAAATACAAAATCACAAGCAATTCAAGTCAAAGGCATTCATAGCAACAGGAACAATAACAATAATATTTCTTTAAAAAACTGTATATATTGACATGTATATATAGTAACTGTAGCAGATATAAATGGTGTTTTTTATATTCTATCACTTTCAATACCTTACATAGATCTCTCCCAGATGGGTAATATTATCATCTCCATTTTATAGATTAAAAAAAAGACTGAGACACAGGGTGATCAAGTAATTTGCTGAAGGTTCACACAGAAAGCAGCTTGTCTACCATTTGACCCACAGCTGCCTGGGTCCTCTGTCTATGCGGATGTAAAACAATCCTGTTGAAGTGTGACACTATACCTGGTGTTGGTCTTTCTGTGTTAATTATTGTAAGTTATTAAAATTCAGAACCACCAGATTTAAATAACTAGAGTTAAAAATTTTTAGATTAACCATCAAAAACTGTTTTATATTTATGTGTAAGAAGATTTATAAGATGTAAGGGCTGATTGTAGGCGGAGAACAGAAAACTCTATTTTTTTATCTCCAAATAGAGTTATGACTGTCGTTCAGTTTAAAGTACTAAATAATCCCTTATCTTACAAAACGATTCTCGGTGTTCAAGGACACAAAATTATTATGTCCATATTGTCTACAATTTTAGATTGATTTCCTGTCATTACATTGTTGGCTTAGTTTGTAATCGGTTGCATGAGTTAGTAAGCATGACAGCTGCTTGATTTAATCTAAGGGGAAAGCCACATTCTGATAAAACTATACTAGTAAGAAAAAAAATTAAGTAAATAGTATAATAAACTTTTCACATCAAAAGGATATAGGGATCTAAAACACTGTAATGACTCAAAGAGACAACATTACCCATGCATTAGAAATACTTTCATTTATAACTTTATTTAAATAAGTAAAGAAGATGTATCAAAAATGCTGTAGTAAAAGCCCAAAGGGAAACAATTCCATTTGCTGCCTTGTTACTAAATCTGTGTGAATTTCCCAAAATGTGAGATAGTATACTTCAAATGTTGGTTTGTACATGTTTTAAATATGTTTTATTGTATTAATAAATATTTTTAAGGTGGAAGATTTTTTTATGGTATCTGAAAGGAGAAAATGAGCTTTTGTATAATGTATTATTTTATTTTTACTATATTTATCAGTTCCATTTTATTAGAGAAAATAATTGCTAACATTTAATGAATGTTTTCTCTAGGCCATTGCTTTACATGTACTAACTCATTTAACATTCACAATAACTTTATGAAATAGGAATTACTCCTAAGTCATTATATAATGAGGAAACAGAGAAACAGAGCACCAAGGTAAATTTCCCAAATTTATACATTTGATAAGTGGATGAGTTGAAATGTGAGCCTAGGCTATTTGTTTCCTGGGACAGATATTTTAACAACTATATTAAACTGAAGAACATGTATGTGTGTATATATATACACACACACACACACACACACACATATATATAAAATATGTCGTGTATATCTCTTATGTATATATCCATCGATCCATCCATCCTCAGGAGCTAACAGAAACTTTGCTTTGCAGAGGCTAAAATTTAAGTGATACAAGGAGAATCCTATGTTAAACAATAAGCACATATTTGTATGCAGCAATGGTTTTATTACATTCTAGAATATGTACCATAGTTACAATTTCCTTCTACTCTGAAGAAATTCTAATAAATTCTAGTAAATGAAAAATTCTGCAAGGTATATATATTCTTCAGGGTTTTTTTTTTTTGTAATTTATATAATTTAATATGCTAAAAAGTGAGAAAATAAACCAGGCATGGGGATGCGGAGTATGTATAGGAAAAATAAAACCAAGATTGCCTCCATTTTGATTGTGTTGCTTCCTTGCCTTTAGGAGGGAAGGTTTTGACTTCAAAAGTAACAGAATATTTGAGAAGGGAATTTACATCTTGCTGTTTTAGGTGGTATCCTTCAGCTGTTTTCTCAGCAGTCCATGTGTCTGAAGAACATTTACAGTGATTGAGAAGGATCCATGCCTCTGCAACAGAAATTTTGCCTCTGGGAATGTTCTTAAGATTCATCATGCTGAAGTGATGGACTTTCAACAACCTGAACTCCTTCAGCTCCTGATGTGTTCCAGCATCAGTTCTTGTCTGTCCAGAGGCTAATTTTATTAATAAAGCCCCATACACACCAATCTGCCAAAGTGAACTCTAGGGAGTAGGATTTATTGAGTGACAAAAGTGAGGGAGACCTTTTTGTGATAATGTTTTTATTTTGTGCCATTTACTCTCTTACCTACCATTTTGACTTCGGTAATTAAAATAGAAGACAGGTAAAAAAAAGTCCAAGCAGAGCCTGTGGGGTGCCACAGAAGGCAGTCTTATTTTATGGGTGATAACGTGGATGCTCAGAGGGCTGGTAAAATGATCAGAATTGTCTAACCCCCAAATCCACTCTTCCCATTAAGCTTGAAATACTAAACCGAGAAAAGTAACCAAGCTAGCAAATGATACGGACTTAGAAATTCAGCCTTCGACTCCGTTAGCCGTGTAATTTGAGTCGGAACCCGCTACTCCATCAGAGTTCATGGCACAAGTTTGAAAAAGGCAGGAACTCAGCAATACTTACCTCTATGCTAACACAGTGTCTGGCTCATAGTTAGAATTCAGCAGTCATTGAATTTGAATGAATTAAACAGACTTTTTTTTCTTTTATCTCCAAGGCAACAATTATTTTCCATGGACATGTATTTAGAGATTGCTCGGTTCCATCTCATGTTCTTAGGTCAAGAATCAGACATTACCTTAAAAGAGGAGTAGGGCAATCAGTAACCGGGTTGTTCAAAACTCAGTTAAACAAGTAAGTTTTGTAAATGGTCAGACAACCACATCTGAAATTGACGAGCATGTACAGTGCCCTCCTGTTCCCGCTGGGGCACCTGGGATTCTCTTTATGAATTTCCGAAAGAGTCAGTGTCTCAGGTATTATTTTCTTCTGCTCATTTTTCTCTTTCCACCTCCCCATTTATCACCATGGCTCATCCATAAGGCTTAATATGAGAATAAAAATTTTAACAAAAGAAAGAGGATTACCACGAGGCATAAAATATTCTAGTTTATTTTCCCTACATTCATAATCTGGGCGCTGATAGTAAAGTAACAGCAAGTGTCTGGGTTTAAAGCACAGTAATTCTCTCAGTGCGACTTACCATCAGAACAATATTTCATTTTTAAAGAATTGCATGTGGAAGAGGAGAAAATGTAATTTAAACAAACAGAAAACCCACAATCTGTTAATAATGATTTTTAAGAAATACTTTTAGCAGCCATGACAATTCCTACCCTAAAACTAAGTTTAAAGCCCAGCAGTTTCATACATTGTGTAAGAAAATTTAAATTATACTATTTTTAAAGTTGCCTAAGCGTCCTAATTTTCCTATAATTATCTTCCTCTTTCAATATCCATTATCTTTGTAGGCCTAGGGTTTATGCTTAAAGAATCAAGCTATAGCCCTAAAAATAGAAATGCATTTTAGTAAGCACTGTCATTATACGAAAAATGCATTTGGATCTATAAGATTTCACAATTTCAGGACTCTTTCCCAATACCAAATGTCTTGAATTTCCCACAATTGAGCAAGAGAATACTTTTGCATTGCTTTTCTAATTAAAGTGCAGAAAGTTAATAGACCTGGACATCTCTGCAAAATGAGTAAATGTGTACCCCTGTCCTGACATTTCCTTCAGCATTGATTTGAAAACACTAAATATATTTTATTTTGTAGAACCAGAGCACAAAAATCTACCTAGTAATTGTTTTCCATTGATATTCCCTTGGTGAATTTGCACTTGTAGGATAAGAATTGGCATTTATAATTCAGAACCAGTCAAATTATAGAATCTGTAAACTGAAGCTCTTTATTTTTATTAGTATAACCTTGCAAAGTGATTGGATGGTTTTGAACAGCCTATTCATTTATCTCCTATTTCAGAATTGATTAAAGAAATAACAACTTTGCCTACAGAACAGAAAAGGAGATACTTCTCAAACAATCCCATTTAAAATACATTTCTTAGAAAACTTATTTTGACACTTCAGGACTAGGGCACCACTAAGAAATCAACTTGATATTAAATATTTTAACAGAGGACAGTCTAAATGCAAGGGTTCAGGTCTGGTCAGGGGGAAGCCCCCCCAGACTTGCAGTGAACTTAGGAACTTTTGACTTCACATAGGTGTTGAAAACATGAATACCGCCCTTACTATTGATTATATGCCAGGAGGAAAAAAGTCGGGGTAGTGCATCTCTGGGAATGAGACGAAGCAGTGGCAGAGGTCAAACTGTGGATAAATGAAATATCAGCTCAGCAGTAATATACTCTCCCTTCCCAAGATTTGGAGTACAGACCAGATGGGAGGATTACTGAAACCAGGGAAATTCTCACTGAATCCATCTCTCACCACTTTCCACAATTATAACTGATACATAGATATAACCAGGCTAAAAGGAACATGAAGTTTATTTACCCTTAACAGAAGGAGAAGTTGTAAGAGGCCAAGCCCAGAATGGTATACAAAAGTTGGCAAAAGATAATTCCCTAAACTTTGCTTTGATGATCTGGCTGTTGATAGTCTGTGGTGGTTGGGATTCTCTCTTTTTCTTTCTTTTCTGAGAGTCAAATAGGGCCTCCCTCCTCCAGTACCAAACGGGACTGGAATAATTACTCCATTTAATAAATACACACAAAATGTACGGAGTACAAGATTCTGGGGAGACAAGTGTTGGGCATCACTCCCAGGAAGTTTCATTAGCTCCCTAAGATCTACATAGGGTTGGTGATCCTCAATCCTAATCTTCAGTCTTGACTTTTATTTTGATTTTAGATAAGACATTCTCAACCTACTTAGAAGAAAATGCATCACTTCCCATCTTCTCTTTCTCTTGTCCTTCTACCTCTGATATATTGGCATCGCCATCTATTTGTCTCAGCCAGGAGAATCGATTGTTATTCTTCACTGTGTACTATTATCTCCCCATTATCCTCCCCAACCATTGGAACAAAGGCCAGTTCATGGCACACCTCTAACTTCCCCTCCTTTCCTTCCTGATTGTGGTCTTCACTCTCTGTTTTCACTGTCTCTATCACAGAGCATTGTAGTCATCTTTAATCCCATGTAGGAAATAAGAGTCAATAAAAAGGATAATGAGATTCTGTCTCTCACAAAGATTAACTCTTTAGAACTATGAGGCTTTGTTTGGGGTGAAGAGAAAAGGGCAGAAGATGAAACAATAACCAGTTTCACCTGATAGGGAGTTCCCCTGACAACCTGAGATTCCTTTAGGTCAATAAGTAAAAGGTTTTTTGTTTGTTTATTTGATTAATTTGGTAAGTTACTAAGAATGATTTTATGCCTTGTGTCTTCAACCTAAGGATATTTAAGATAGAAGATAATTCAGAATCTGACTACTGTTTGTCCCAAGGTCTCTTGAAGGGCATATACATATCTTTCTCAGCATTAGGGAACAGAGGGCAGACGAGGATGTTCCCAGCCTATAATAATACAGTAACAATGATTATAAGAGTTATGTACGTAGAGTGATCTCTGTGTGTCGGCCACTCTTCTAAGGTGCTTGACATAGGCTATCATAATCAATCCTCATGGTAACCACATGAGGTCGACACTATTATTATCTTCATTTTCTAGATGAAGAAATTGATTTTCAGAGAGGAGACCTGGATTATCCTAGGTCTATGGCTTGTAAACTTTAAAGTCCAGATTTGAATGCAGTCTCATTCCAAAGATAATTTCTGTAGTAAACGCTGACTCTGAAACCATCTGTCTGAGTTCTAATCCATCAGAATCTATCTCCCTTATAGCGTTGGTATGAAAATGAAAAAGGGTTAATAGATGTTTAGTATCAAGAATAAGGCCTAGCACATGGGGAACACTCTCTGTGTGTTCAGTTTTTTCCTTTCACTATCTTCCCACATTTATAAGTGGGGCATTGGGTAGATTTGGATACATTTAGCTTTCAGAACTTTTGCCTACTATTTCCCTGAATCAAGGGAGAAGGCAGGGTATAGGGGTAAAGAATTAAGCCCTGTCAATCCCAGGTTAGATATACTTGAGCTCAAATCACAAGATTTTAAAAGTTATTCTTTGTAGTTCACTGACTTAAAGAATCTCCTTGAAGAGTATAAAGGATCCATCCTCAGTGCAGAACTGGGAGCCCAAGACTAGAAAAACTGCCCTGGGGGATCTGACATTAATAATTACTACCAGTGTCTCTGGCTAATCATGCTTGGTTCTTCTCCAAGTACACATACATAGAATAGAGGTTTTGATCTCTTGAGACCAATACTTTTTGCATATAATCACATGTTTTACAGCAAAATGAAAATGATATCCAAAAGCCACAACAAAGAAAAACTGACAAATTCATTCACCATAGCTTTCTCTCTTATAATAGATAATATGCTCACTGAAGCACAATCTTCATATTATTGCTAGATTGGGCATATGAATATCTCCACTCTGTGTCCAAATTCAATTTTTATTGGTTTTTAAAAAGAGGAAATATGATACACAGCATATACTGTTGTTTCAAATGCCAGTAAAGGTGGGTCTTAGTTAAACAAATAATTTAACTAGTTAGAGGCAGTAAAAACTGATCCTAATTCATGAATTTTCTCATTATTCTTTCCCATGGTTTTTAACTGTGACAATTAAAGAAGAACCAATGAAACAGGGAAAGGTAACCAAAATATCTCTTCTCATTTGATTTTTTGAAGTGTTAAATACATAAACTTTTGTATCCAAATGCATTGAATTTATAGATTTAGATTCTTTAAAATGAATGGGAAAAAATGCCTTGACAGTGAAAAAAATTGTATCCTGGGTGCCAGGAGACCTGAATTTTCTTCCTCTTTTAACTGGTCATGAGTGTCACTCAACCTCTCGAGACCTCATTTTCTCACCAGGAAACTGAGACTGCCTGGGTAGCCCTTCCTCTGATTTACTAATTCTTCAAGTTTTAGCTTAAGTATCACTTTCCTAGTTTAAATCCTATTGTTTAACTTCTTATCTTGTCTTTAATTTCCTTTCGAGTCTTTAACATCACTTCAATGATGTACTTATTTATCTACTATCTACTCTACTAATGGACTGTAAACTCCATCGGAAGGTAGGAATTATGCATCTTTTCTATATATTGTAACACATAGGAGGCTCTGAATTAATGGAATATAAAACAGAACAGAGTTTAGGAACTGGGTAAACTGGAGATGGTCTGCCCCAGATAAAATCATTAAAATTAAAAAAAAAAAAAAACACTATTCATGCCAAACAAAACAATTTTAGGGCTGTGATTTTGTCACTTCTAAGCTTCCAAGAGTAGGTCATTCAAACACCCAAGTGACATTAAAACAAAAGAAAACAAAACAAAGCAAGAGGAGTTTATGAGTCATGTTCCATTTGACAAATTAGTAAAATTTTTCTTAAATATGTTTCTCATTGCTTTCTGTGGGAAAATCAGCTCTTTTTCCAATAATCTGGGATTTTTTTTTTTTTAATGGAGGTACTGGGGGCAGAACTCCTGACCTCATGCGTGCTAAGCACGGACTGTCCCATTGAGCTATTACCTACCTCCCCTTTTTTCAATAATCTTGGTGGCTTCTCAATGGAAATGTTTTTAATTGAAGTATAGTTGGCTTACAATATTATATTAGTGTCGTGTACAACATCATGATTCAATATTTATATAGACTGCATACTATACAAAGTTATAAAACATTGACTCTATTCCTTGTGCTGTACGTTATATCCCTGTGACATTTTTCTTGATGGGCTCAACCTCATTCTACTTTCTCAAGTATTCCTATATCCCTATCAGTAAGTGTTTATAAATGATCCCTAAATTAAATAAAGTTAATATGTTAAAAAATGCACTGAGAAAATAATCATTAAAAATATCACCTCCACATGGGATCTCTTATAATAATGAGCTCTTCTTATGTATTTAAATATGTAGTTATGTTTACAACCTGTATTGCATGGGACTTTTAAGATGTCTCTCCCTTTTCAAAGTGAGATGCAGCTGTATGGATTTAAAAAATGTGCTTTTCGAAGAGATGAAACTGTGCTTTGTATTTACTTCAGTTTTTTATTACAGACACACAACACATGTACTGACTGTACACCATGGACACTCAATAAATATTACTGACCAAAAATGCAATACTTTTAACCTCACTCTCAAATGCCCTTCAATAAGAAAATTTAAATAACATGAAATGTAAATTGAAGCTATGAACAGAAAACTAAAACTGGAAAATATTTATCAAAAGAAAAAAAGACCTAGACAAAAAGAAATTAGTCATTCAATGCCCTTGACTGTGAAAACCTTTCATTTCTCATCACAAAACTGGAGACAGCATACAAAAGTATAAGTAAAAGTTTAAACCTGTTACACATTCTTCTTCAAGCTAAAGATATTCTTTAGTTATAGTATTAGATTCCTTACAATAAAATGTTCATTTATACCATGCATAATTAAAATAATTATGGAAATAGAAATGCATTGACCTAGAATAATGTTTTTCCCCACAGTCTTGATCCAATCATAAAGAACTAAATCTGTCATTATTCCCATGTTTATTAGAAAAATTATGCACCCAGTACTAATCTTGTTACTGAAAAAAATGTATATAGTATACCTCAATCTCTTGCTGAATGTAACGGTTTTCTTTCATAATTCATGTCACTACAAACATAATTATCAATAACAAAAATCCTGCCACTTGTCAAAATGATGTAAAGAAATTCTGCAATCATCATCCAAAATAAAAACAATGCTTTTTGTAAGACGGAATATCCCTAAGAATCAGAATTAAACATAGAATAAAATTTCTAAATAAGATACAAACACTTAGTTCCAAAGTGACTATTAAAAACTTTGAGGCAAAAATAACTTTATAAGCAATTCCTCAAAATACTTCCGATACTAAAGAATAATTCTCAGATATAACAGAAATTTGAAGATTACCTAAATATATAAGAAATATTTGTTTTTTCTAAATATAGAACAAGTTTCATCTAAATGTAGATTTAAGTTTTATCTAAATGTACATTTGTTATGCAAATAAATATACCATGAAGAAAATAATGCTCCCCAAATTTGAAATTCTTTATCTCTGTCTTACCTGTTCAATGGCACTGGCAATTGTTTACATTATAAACTTTATGATTTTTTCCAGGAATAGATTTCTAGCTAGCTAACTTTTTTTTTAGGTTGCTAATCTTAATCTATTGAATAATTATACTAAACAAAACTCTTTGGAAAAAGAATGTTTTCATCTCTAAAAAAATTCTGAATCTAAAACTGCTTTAAAAAAGAAGTCTAATTAAGAAAAAAGAGAATTCCATACAATGAACTAGTTTATAATGTATTAAAGAAACAATTTTATATCTAGATTAAATACATATCTTTAGTCAAGTATTCAGTGATTTCCCAAAGGAGTTACATATTTAAAGAATTCCTAAATCACCATCCCATAACTAGATGGTGATGATGAAGAAGACAAAAGACAAAAACAAAGATGAAGATGAAGGCAAAGGTGAAGGAGAGGAAAGAGGAGAAGAAGGGGGAGGAGGAGGAGGAGAAAATGTTGACTATGATGAGACACCTAAGAAGATTAAAGAAATAGTAGAGAAGAAAGAGTGGAAGAAAGGAGTAGGGAAGAAAGTGGACACTAACAGGAGGAAGTCTTTATTATTTTGAAGTGAAACATTATTAGGAAAAACAGTTTCTTTCTGTCCTTTATTTATTGTCATATCTTAATCATGTATCCACTACACCCTTTTCTTTACTGTGAAATGAGAATAAAATTGCCAGTTATAGAAATGTTTCTGTTCATCTGTATCTATAAATCAATCAATCAATCTATCTATCTATCTATCTATCTATCTATCTATCTATCTATCTATCTATCTATCATCTGTCTATCCATCTATTATCTATCACCTATCTATCTTATCTATCTACCTACCTATCATCTATCTGTGTATGTTTCCTACTAGCATTGTGTTTCTTAGAAAAGAAATTGTCTAAACTCAATCCTTGTGTCATTCTTGATCAAGCCCTAAAAATAACTCTAACTTACAATGTTAGCATCACCTTGACTAGTGAGACTATCATTAGAAGAGCAGGAAAATTTCCTCTAAAGGGTCACAGCACCTCATTTTGCCTATTTTTCTGTCCTACATTGCTTTCAGTGATCTCAGGATGTAAGATCTTCCAAGCAATGCTATAGTTTGTGTTTCTCCTCATTGAAAGCCATGCTTTCATTTCAGCTGACTGTAATTAAGTAACCCCAAAGAGTCAATTAAGAGACAAATAATTATCAATATTAACAGTGTGCTTCAAGATAATTTTGCATTTTATAAGAGATTTTGGTTTACCCACAATAAATTTTCATGGAAATCTGAAATATACACATAATATAAGACATATACTTACAGAGTGGAGCCCTTTTGGAAATTTCCAAATCATATAACATACCTGAGCTAATCAAGTTCAACTAAGTTCAGGCATATTGAGTCAAATATTCCTTTCACTTTAAGGGCTGAGTTAAATTACTTTTGTCTCATACTTGCTTGCTTGTTCTCACCATTAGAGCTAAAAATTCTTTCACCTGTCTTCCAATCATTTCTCATGTCAAATTGTTTTGTTTGTTTATTTTTCTGTTCTAAGTGATTTCTGCCTTCTCTTAGAAGAGACCATGTCTGTTTGCTCACTGCTGTATCTAATAAAATAGCTGAAAAGTAATAGGCACTCAGTAAACACCTGTTGGATGAGCAGTGTATGGTGAGACCTCAGTGATAAAGGAAAGCTAGAGCTACCGGACTTTTGTGGAAAATATCCTTCTTTTGGTCAAAGAAATTATGTTTTGATTTGGGAAAAAATATGCAATTTGAGGGTTTACATGGTGAATGTGGCAAAATGAAGTCAACTGATACTCACATCAGGTTAACAGAAGAAAGAGGCATCTAAAAATGAATGAATAACCAGTGTAAACAGAAACATCAAAAATACAGATTGATTATCAACCTTTTGGTGACTACATTAATATTTGCTACTTTAATGCAAACAAAAAATTAGCCTTTGGAAACTCTGGAGATAAGCACTAAAATGATGTGTTAATAGTTTATCATTTTAATTCAGACACGGTGTTTACTAGTCTTTGACATCTCCTGATAGAATGCCTTTATTCTTTCCAGTAACTCGATTTTCTACTGCAGGTCTTTTTTTCTTTTCTTTTTCCCTTATGTCGTTACCAACTCACCTATTTCCATACACAAAGTAACCAGCCGGTATATGCTACTGCATTTCCAAGCCTAGCTCGTATTGTTGCAATTCCTTTCTCTCCTTCAAACATGGTGAAAGGTATTAGTTGTAAAGTATTGTTGAGTTGACAGGTCTGGAGTTGCTGCTGACACTGTAGAAAAAGACTTCCCAAAAGGTTAAAACCTACATTTTATCAAAGAAAACAGCAATGAAAGATTTGAACTATTGTGTCTTGAATTATGGCTGGCGGAGATACTCTACTGAATCATTTAATCCTTTTAATACCTGCCTATTTTAGCTTTTATATAAGCATCTTCTCATACAAAGCCTGCATCAAACTCCAAATCCAGGAACTATTAGCACTGCTTGTAAGACGGATGGACTGTGCTGTGAGCTGTGAAAAGATTCAGAAAATGAGGGAATCAGTATCACCAAAGCCCAGGAGGTGCAAGCACTTAGGTACCCAGACTCTGAGCCTTCTTGCTTCTAACTTATTGGATTTCTTCTAATACCAGGCTGCTTCTAACAACTAAGAACAAAATGGTGTCAGGAAATCAGATATGTTGATGTAATTATTTGTGTTAAGCTGCTAGGCCTATTGATTGAGGCCGTCATAGGAAAATACTTCAGTGCCTGTTGGGCCACATGACTTTGAAATCAATTACACATGAGTTCATGTCTCATGTGACAAATCTAATGGGAAAAGATTGATCTGTCTGGGGCAAGGTGAGTCCTTACTACCGAGATTTGATTCTGTTATGCTCTGAGTAGGATAAGTGAGTAAGAGAGAGGCAAGTCATTCGGAGGTTGCTTTGGCCTCTCAAGTCTTGACCAGCAATGAGAAAGTCCCACTCCATCCCACCCTCCCTGTCTTATCATGGGGAAGGGACAATGAGAAAATGAGACAAGAAATTGAGAAAGGATAGAGTCAGTGAAACACGAAACCTTCTTCCTACTGAACAAAAGGAGAAAAAATAATCTAGAGGACGATGCAAAAATAGCCACCAAAGCAAATGCAATTGTTTTACTCATTAAAAAGCTACACCACTCAAATTTTGAGCATTTGAGTCAACAGCTACACACACACACACACACACCCCAAACAAAAATCTCATCACCAAGGTATCTTTCTAGAATACAAAGGATTATTATAAGGAATTAATTAGATTGAGAAGAGATGATCAAAACCCAGGACTTCATGCTTCTCTTTATATGGGTTTTCTCAAATTTAAATCTAGGAATATTAAAGCCAGCATATCCAGATGAAGTCAACAGCTCATATAGGTAAATAAATTCGGTGGATAATCTGTTTTCGAAGTAAAGGTCTGGGTCTTTGTAAAAAAATGTACCTCTGATGTATAATTTACACTTCTGCCCTCAAAAGTGTTAGTACTCAGTCAAAGAATGGCATCTAAAATTCAGAAATAATACCATATCCTTTATAGAAATGTGACCGAAATATTTTATTTTCCTTTATTGCTGTCTTTCATGATTGGCTATTACTCGCTTTTCCTTGTTGTGTTCCTATTAGTAAATCCCCCAATATTCTACTGCACAAATCTTCAGAATGTTTAAAAAGAATATAAGGATATTTTATCCTTCTTGGCTATCCCTTTATTTCACTCTAACAAGTTTTATGTAAGCAGGAATTTCCATACTATATTGCCTTATCTAGAGAACAATAGGTGTCTTTGCTAAATTTTTCAAACATTTATTTGTAGAGAACCATATTCAGATATTATTGTGTAAGCTAGATTTAAAAAGAACAGAGTGTGTAAGGAGGTTGCTGTCCACCCCATTTTCTTCTAACTCATAGAGTCATAAAAACCCTTGATTAGAAGCTGAATAAAAATATCAAGTATAAATGCATGTGGGCACCCCATCACTCACTTCTTCATGAATAAGCCAAGGAGACATTCCCTACCAATATTTAAGAAAAGGCATCAAGCCACACATGTAAAATGAAAGTCTTGCCACTTGGAAAGGATGGTATACTGGATAACGCAAATACAATTTGGATATTCTTTAGGAATCCATGAGCCATAAAAAGTCAAATAGCCACACATGATTCATTCTGAAATAAAAGTTGACATTGCTCTATAAGAAAAAATATGGACTCATTAGATGGAAGTGAGTAGTGGTAACCAGTTAACCTAAGATGAATACAGGTTTACCAGCAAATGAAATGTGACAATGCCTGTGATTTTCCTCTGGTGTTCCAGAAATGATAAAAATGAAATAATCTTCCTTCAACTTAAGTGCTGCACACTTACAGTAGGCTGGATAACAGACGTGCTATTGAGACTTATTATTCTCAATCAAAGTAATGTCAAACTGGACAGCCATCTAGGCATGAAAGTGACAGATAAAGATTTCTTTTCCAAGTGCAAAGAATTTTTAATTTTTCTAAATTTAAAATCTTTTTTTTTTTGGAAAATTAAGTAAGAAAGTACTCCATGTTCTGATGACAGCACACAAAATAAATACAATTGAGAAGGCTGGTGAGTGATCTCTCTGAATGATGCAGGGGTAGGTACTGTTTTCATATTTCAAAGAGTGTTCATTGGCAGTAATCTGCACCCCTTTGTTTTGTCTCTCTAACCTCACAGAAAGGACAAAGACACTGCTCTCTCTTCCCTTCTCATTGTTGGCACTTCTCAATCTCCCCTCTAAATCTGCAATTTATAAGCGTTGATGGAACTAACCTATTACAACTGAGTATCTTTAATGGGTGAAATATTTTTAACATTAACAAATACTATATTAATTGAAAGATTAATCCTGTCTACAGTGAAAAAAATTTAATAATTAAAGATAATATGTGTGTGTGAGAGAGAGACGTAAAAACACAGAGACAGCGACAGAGAAGTTGTGTCTTTGCCCATCCTGGGGAAATTTCTGCAAAGGTTTGTGTTAGTGTGCGAGATTTCACAATACTTGCAGCTTTCTGAGATATTGGCCTGACTGAGGTATAGATGATTAAAGTCAACTCAGGTTTCCAGTGAAAACACATACTATTATAATGCAGGGACAGACTTTGCTCTCTTTGTATCTTTATAGCTTTCGTGATCAAACAAAAGACTCACTTTTCTCCTACATTTGAATTTTAAAGAACTCTAAAAATTTTGATTCTCTTACATCAGAATGTCACAAATCCCTTTAAAAATGATCCAAATGGACTCCGTCATATGCAGGGGGCTGGGGGATGCCATGGACAAGACGTCTGGAAGGGTACTTAGTTGCTAGGAAGAGGGGCTTTCTTGGGTTTGTTATGGTCGTTCATCCCTGAAGGATCTTAAAGCAGGATGGGTAATATCCATCTGGTCTACTTGCGATATATTTCTTTCAAGTACCAGAAGCGCCCATAATTCAAGCTCTAGACCCAAAGGGCTATTAACACAGCACTGCTCAATAATAATGATGATGATATCTTATACGGTATGGTGTTTTCAGGATGCTTTCAGAAAAAAAAAAGTGTTCAACTCTGATCTCTGCAAAATCCCTTTGTTCACCACTTTTATCAACAGCATCCTAATCCACCGTGTCACCCAAATGAGGACCCCCCATGTCATTGGTGATGCTCCCCTCTTCCCAATTCCCTACAGTTTTCAAAATGTCTCTGGAATCTTTTACTTTCTTTCCATTTCCACTCTCATGGTCTTTGTTTGACTCTGCTCGCTCTCACAGAGAATTTTATTTCACTGCGACTTCTCTTGCCGAGCCCAGATTGCTACCTCCGTGTGTGGGCTCCTGCAGCTGCAGGAGCTAACATTCTGAAATGGAGTTCTAATCACAACGGTGTCCCAGCAAGTCATGGGTCGAGGACTCCCGACAGCTTGCAGGGGCAGTCCGTGCTCTTTTACTAATCCAATCCAAGCCTCTCACAATCTGGCCTCAGCTTCTGCGGTTTCCTTATTTTTCTCTTCATTACTTCAACTGTACCCTCAAGATATTGCTTACCAGTCTCTACCAAGCAAACCCGTAGAATGTTTCTACACCTTTGCTGACGCTCTGCTTTCTATCTGAAACAACCCTCTGTCTTTGTGCTGAGAAAAATGGCCTTTGAATGGGGATGATTTGCATGGGACTGGAGAGGGTGGGAGTGTTCAGCCATAAAGAGACTCTTACACCATGTTAAAGAAATCAGACTTTGTGATAAGGAAATTGGGAAACTGGAAAGACTCTAGGGAGGTCAGTGATATATTTTCGAGTTACATGAGGATCACCCCATAGAGAAAATGAGGGGCAAGATACTGTGGGTGAATTAGAGAGTCTCAAGGAAGTAGATTTGGCAAGATTTGAAAATTAACTGAATCGGGGGAGTCAAGAGAATGCAGTCTTGTGCAGTGTAGGGTTTCTCTTCTACCTTTCTGGTGATGTCTGTTTTCGAATCGGGGGAATATGATTTTTACAAGTGAGTTTTAAGGTGAAGAACTTGCTATTTTTATTCAAATGGAAGGCAGTCACTTAAGGTCAGAGTTACTGCTTGACTTCTGCAAGATCACACAAGTTAATAAGTCAGAGCCAGGGCCATGCCGTCCCAAATAGTCTGACAGCTATTTTAAGTTATTTTCAGCAAAGAAAACAGGAATTTTTATTAAGCTATAAATGAGCTCTCTCTACAGCTAGAATTTCATTGAAAAAAAACCAAAAAGATGTGTGTGGGATCACATTTAAAAATGAATGAAACCAATCAGGACTGTCCAGTGCCTGCGCAGTTCCCCCGGAGCTCCTGTTGATCATGGACACGGCTTCCCCAGCCATCGCCTCGGCACAGCCTGGCAGGGCTGGTGCTCCCCTCTTTTCCTGGCCTCTGTCTTCCCATCTGGGAGTCACAGGTGATGGCCCTCACTAAGGCAGCCTCCCTGGGCCATGAGGAGGCTGAGGACTGTCCTCTCTCAAGGCCAAAGGCATAGGTCAGATCAATGCAGGGGACTGGCCCTGCCAGGGCCATCTGGAGAGCTGAGATTTCCTGTGAAGGTGGGACCATGTTTCCTCCTGAGACCATAGAGAGGTAATTCAAGCAAAAACTCAAAAACGCAGACAGGACATAGAAGTCTACAGATGAAACCTCCAGAGGTACAGTGGAGAACCAGAGTTCTGCCCTCACAGAGCTGACCTGCACCAACCAAGAAAATGACTGAATAAGATAATTCAGGGCAGGAAAATAATATTAAAACTGGCCTGATAGCTTGAGGAAGATGAAGTTTGGCTGTGTCTCCTTTCTCCTCCTGGCAGCCTTAGGCGGGTTTTGTCAGAAACCAGGTCCAGAGGATGGTGTCACGTTTATGTCCTCAGCTGGGCAGTCAGTTGGGACCATGGCTTCTCCACCCACGTGGCTCACAAGGACAGAATGATACCGCTGACCTAGAGGCTGGGGATTCTGAACTCTGGTTCAGAATCACGTGTCACTTCAGGAAGCAGAAACATTTGTCCAGTTGACACTGGGGAGGCTTCACAGTGTCCTGAAAACGTAGCTTCTGAGGAGGTTGTGGAACTGGAAAATAAAGCTGTACAAACCAACCAGAAGCCAAGGTGCCTGACAGCTATTTCAAACCCAGGGGGATTACTAGCGCTAATACCATAGGAGGAGGGGAGGATATGTTCCAAAGAGATATCTCAGGGGAAAGAATCTCTTTGGAACAGGAGACGTAATAATTATGAGCTCCGGAGAGTAACATGGTAGAGAAAGACACTAACTGTTTTTCCCAGTCATGCTAGATCTATACTAAAAAAAAAAAAAAAAAAAAAAAAAAATCATATTAACACTGAACTGCCACTGTGGTTCATAAAGTTTTTCACTAAGTGCTATTCATGGAGAACATTCTTTCCCTCTCTGATTAAAGAGATGAGTCGGGCATCAGGCTTTCTTTATTAGATGTGCCTCTGGGCTCATGAAAATGTTTCACGTGTTTTGACCTTGACCATAAAAATAAAAGTGCTGTTAAGAAAAAAGAAAGAAGAAAGAAAGAAAGAAAAGGAAGGAAGGAAGGAAGGAAGGAAGGAAGGAAGGAAGGAAGGAAAGAACAGGTTAATCATGTGGAAGAGGCTACTGAATAACAAGGTGTTATAATGGATGTAAATATTCAATTCATTCACATTTAATTCATTTTAAAATAAACTTTTCTTCCTCCCAAAATATCACATGAGTCAGTTGACTTCCCTGATTCAGGTAGTCCGAATCTGTCTTTTTCATACAATTTTGGAATGTTTATTAGCCATTTATAAATGAGAAGTATACTTCAGCTCTTTCTTGTCCCATGTCCACTTTTACTAGGAAAATTTTACTTTTACCCTCAAGCCTTCAATTTCCTCAAGTATAAAGTCGCTTTCTTACTCTTGCTCTTTTTTAGTGTTATGGTGATGGCCCTTATGATATGCTTGTCTTCTGACTGATGAGAGAATACTAAAAACTTCTGAGATGTTTTTGTCCACATGGCTTTTTATTTTTCAATATTTTGGTGGTAATTGATAGTTAAATATCCACTGACACTCACTTAGTATAATTGGAAGTGAACATGACCTGAGTTTCTGCTTAAAATGGGATTCCTGACATGCACCTCTTTCCTCAGACAGATGAGCCTGGAATCCTGCCTTATCTCAAAGAAACGTGGGATGTGTCAGACAGTGAGCGCAGCATCGCGGGACCCTCGGAATCATGATGAGCAGGGGAAAGACATGCAGACAAGTGATGAGAGGTAAGCTACTGAGAGTGGATTAACTCCGCTGAAGAGAGGCAGCTTGACTTGGCAGTAGGAGGAACAGAGGCAGAGGGTTAGGAGGAGGCGTCCCAGACATATGGGCAAGAAGGGAGGAGATGACAGCTCCGATAGGGTGCAAGTTTAGAATCAGTGCTGCTGGATCACTGAGTAGACAGATGAAGCACAAGTTTGGGTGGGGAAAAATCCATATTCCCAGAATTGTATTGGACTACCTGACCCTTCCTTTGCTATTGAGTATTGTTTCTATATAAGTTACACGTGCAGAGGACACCATGATCAGAGTTGAGCTTATTTGGAGCTGAAGACAGAGAGAGGTTCGACAGTCCAGTTATAGAGACGTGAGGGCTAGGGGGCAAATAGAGTCTTGCAAGGTTAAAAGAAGACTATGTTCATCAAAGCCAAGAACGCTGAAGGGTCTGAAAATTCGCCGTACGTGCAATCTAACGTTTTAGCCCGTCACTGTTTCACGGGTGCTGACAAAGACAAGAAGTCTCTTGCATCAGAGACAAAGGCTTTCTTTATTCACAGTAAAAGCAGTGGTGCGCTTGTGCCAGTTTACTGAGTCCTAGTTTCCAAAGAACAGTATGAAAAGTGAGAAGTGATACCTGTTCACACAATAGGTTGAGCTACTGGAGTGACACCACCAGGAGTTTAGGAAAACCAGACAGTACTAATGTGCATTAAGCCTGCCCGTCCTTTAGGATGAAGACATGATCCCTGTTTCCCAAGGCTGTTTACTGTCTAATCATAATTGGAATGACAGTCCGGAACAAAGACTGTCAGCGCCTTTGCTCACGAGATGTGAAAAAACATTAGAGACCATGGAGAATTAATTCCCAGGCACCAACCAATTCAAGCCACTGCTTTACTGTTTAGGAAGATGAGACTTTAAAAGATTAAGTGATACTGTAGGGAAACACAATCAATTAATACAGGATTTTAGGTTAGACCTAAATGCTTAGGTCTCAAATCAGGTTAATAGCAAACGTCACTATGTAACATCAAAGTTTCCCCAAATTCCTCCCAAGGGTTCCTATGTCAAGTGCATGATATAAACATGATTAAAAAGTAGTGATGATTGATACTCACTGGTCTCTTCTGGCTCCACACTTCCAGGATTAGTGACAACATTGTCTGGAGTACTTTGTGAGAGATGACTCAGCTTGGACCATCTCTTCTCTAGTGTGTTCAGAGATGTGTACAGATTTCTTCTCCATAGGAGCACACAGTTATTTGGGCATAATTTGTGTAGTAATGTTAGGATCATGATATGGTGATACTACACCCAAGAGGACCCCTTAGGACGAGCTTCTGACGTGAATAACGGTGAATCTATCAGGTGGGAGATTGTAAACAGCCCTTTGGATCCTGCAAATAATTTAGTGACGTTTGGCAATTAACATCTGAACGTCACACACTTTACCTGTAAGAGAGGGATACCTCAAAGTGTTATTATGAGGAATAGAATATATATGACGATTCTTGATTCAAAAAAATTCACCAGGGGTTGTGCTCTACTGACAGTTGTGAGCAGTTGTATATTTTGTAAAAATCTGTTGTTAATGACAATCATGAGAACAGTAATCTGGTCAATGCGATAAACTTGACACATTGATTTTTATAAGATAAAGCTTATGATTGTGTGAAATTCAAAGAAAAATGTTAACTCAACCAAAAAATATTAAAAAAAAATTTTTCTCTTTATGCCTAAACTCATTTTTATGGAAAACATGTGACTTTTCAAATGAATAAGCTTTTGTTTTTGTAGAATATAGGGCATATTTTATTAACTTGTCACTAATTTGCAATTTTCTCAAAATGTTGAATTTATAATGACTAAAGGTGTTTTCTCTCTTTAATTAAAATTGCTGTTTCTATTTCTGTTATTTATATGCTACTTTCCAATTCTATTCTTGTTCATTTAGTCCCTGTACAAGTGGAGTGTGTTTAAAAAGTTGTGATACTTACATGAACTATGTTAAATGACTTCAAAAGCCATGACTTGCATTTACTTGATAAATCAGCACAAAATTGGAAAACTATATCAGAATTTAGAATCAGATTGTGTCTATGACATTGCAAGACTGTATTACCATCCTTCCTAAAGCCCAGATTTCTCCTATTGTTTTTGCTAACTGTCCTTTAATTCTTTCAATCACCAGGGTTTGTCCTCACCTATTACTCTTTACCCCATTCTCCCCCACCCATTATATAACCAAGGGTGACATTCTTTCTATTATTTTGTGTTCAGCCAGAACATTTACCAGTGTGGAAACTGAGGACCAGGGATGTTATGAGCCATTATGTTTATAAAAGGAGATGGCATCATATTGGAGGCTCTTTCTTACTTCTTACCAATGTGGTCTGCTCGCCATAGCTTTAATCCAGGTAGCCCATGTTCTCTGTCTACTCTGCATGTCACTGCCCCATCTGAAAGCACATTTATGGTCATAGTCAAACATCATGAAAGGATTCCTGTTATTATTATCGTTAATATTATACTAAAAAGTCTGTATGTGTTGACAGAGAATTCAAGAGCTTCTTTGCCCTGGTCTCAATATACCTTCACAAATTTCCATTCCATCTTTTCCATAATATACCTCCATGCCTTCCTGCAACCTGACAACTTGACATTACCTCTACTTTCCCATCTCTGTGATGCTGCTCCCCTCACACGAAATGCTCCTCTACTTCACATCGAGCTGTCAAAATTCCACCAGGACTCTAAAATCAGCTCAGGATCTGACTTGAACCTTCAGTTTCTGTTCTCACATTCTCTTGAAAATGTTCCTAACATTTTTGCATCTCTCTTACTGGAGTGAATAATGTCTGCCTTTAATTGTATTTCCATATGCTCGTGTTATAGTCAGTGATTCAAAAAAAGCAGAGTTAAGAGTCCTGGTCATTTTAATTTTCCATTGATTCATACGAAGCATGATAGGTGTCAGGAGTCTCTTCATTAGCTTTTCAGCAGCATTTCTTTTTTCTGAGCCTTGTCCCCCCAAGTCTTGTGTTATGTTGCCCCTTGTCCTCACCTTTCCTTGTGTGTGTTTCACAGTGAAACAGGAATGAGCATAGCTCAGAAACCCGTCTGTGAGAAATGCGGCTTACCTACCCTGAGTGTATGAAGGATACATCTTTACCAAGAAAGGATAAATAATATAAAATAATGAAATAAATATGGGGCACATTTCACATAAGACCAGGGCACCAAATTTTAAGAGTCACATAGAGTCAAAACTAAAAAAAAAAATCACACACTATACATGAGAAATAAGTCCTGAGCTGGATCAGTAACAGAAGCCCTTATGTAGGCTCTCAGACTTTAGTAAGGAAATTCGGAAAACCTCAGCCTAAAGAGGGCAGCAGGGCTAGAAAGTACATGTAAGTGTTGTCTGATGGAAACATCACGGTCTGAGTCTGGAGTGATATTGACAGAGATCCCTGAACACCTCAGCCTCACCCTGTCTGTTCGGAGTTCATCACCTACATGATCAGTGTCATGTTAAAATCATTCCTGAATATTAATTTAAGTGTAAGGATGTGCATTGAAGAGGAATCATTTACAGCTGTCACCAAGGGTAGATTTGATGGTAATTTCCAACCTCTGCCAGCCAAGATGTTAGAAAAAGTGACAGCCGTGAATCTCTGATAATCTCTGATCTGGTTCTCACCAAGATTTTCTTCCTCTGCCCTTGGATGTGGCTCACATCTGTCTATGAGTCACACTAATTTATACCCAATCTGGTGTGAGAGAAGCAAATTCACACATTATAATCTGATGTACATTATATTGCGTTGTATCCAATGTAGAGAAGTTTTGAATGAAGGTTTTTAATGAATCTGTGTTCTGTAAGAGTTGCTTTCATTTCTGTTTGCTTGTGCAAAAATCCATGAAAACACAAGAAAAGATTGCTCTGACCCAACATATTGTGTATGTGCATGAGTGTGTCTGTGCATGTGTGTGTGTAGGAATCATGTGCTTGGAGGAGTTTTATCTATGACCCAAGATTTTTGTGGGAAAATGATTCTGGATGCTACCTGGGAAACTATTCCTCACTTGACTAAAGCCCCTCATCCTGCGGTTACGTTCTGCGGCTTCTGAGCGCATTCCTGCGGGATGTGAGATCCCCACAGATGTAAGCCACAGAGTAGGCAGGTGTGGATTATATTGCCTATTTGCTGCCTCTTGGTCTTTTGGTTGTTTCGCCCATCATTAGAAGTTGGGAACAGGTATCACTAATTGTTCTCTGTGTTCCTACAACTCCCTCAAGTATCCATGTCTAT
Organism: Camelus bactrianus; assembly: GCF_048773025.1. Taxonomy (NCBI): domain Eukaryota; kingdom Metazoa; phylum Chordata; class Mammalia; order Artiodactyla; family Camelidae; genus Camelus; species Camelus bactrianus. Next base: position 22,653,264 of record NC_133552.1, read on the forward strand.
ATGAGAATAATCCTTTCCTTGGTAACTGCTGAATTCAACTTTCTCGCAAACCAAGGCGGGACATTTGGATAGCAAAGATTGGGGAAACAAAGATCCTGAAGAATGTTTTCTATCACTTTGAAAAAGTTTCAGAATACAGGAAGGATTAATGAAGAATGAGGACGTGGTCAGCATAGGAAATGGAGTCAGAGCTTCACATCTTTTACTTTATTATTTCCTACAGTATTCCCCCCCCCCCTTCTGGGCACTGTCTCAGACTTTCAGATCATGTTTGGCAATGGTACATCTATTAGGTAAGTCCTTGTAGCAGTAGGTCAACCTTTTTCTGCATTCAGTTGACCTACTACATTTCCTGTATTAAGCTCCTGCCAAATAGATTACATAATAAGAATTAAGAAAAGGAAGGATTTCTATCAATCCTAGTTAATTATTGATATTATTTAACTATGTGCTTCCTTAATCATTTTTGTAGGACTCATAAACAGAACCTCTGTATTAAGTATATTTTCACATTTCAAATGATTCTTGGCATTTATGTCATTCATGTTGTTTTTCTCAACGTTTATACCATTTAATCAGTCACAGCAGAAGTAGTGGGTGGTTAATAAGTTATTTACAGGAAAAGTGAGGCAAATAAGAATTAATGAAAGACACTTAACTGACATTGCTAAAAAGAACCTGACAAAACTTAACTACTCAGAGACTTTTAACAGCCATCAACTTCATACAATGTTACAGTTCATTATTCAATAAATATAATTTACTTTGTCCTCTACGACGTTTTAAAACTTTCTAGTGGAAACTTTCACCAAGGAATTCAAGGCTGTATTTCATCTTGTATGACTTTTTTTTTTTTTTCAGATGTATTTTGTGCAATAAATCTGACATCTTCAGTATCAGTTGGCTAGGATGACCAGATAATTTATCATTGAAACCAGGACACTGTTGAGAGCATGAAGGGAAGCCATTAATATTATTGTGGGATAACCGGTGTGAAACCAAGTTTTACCCTGGGAAAACCACAACTCATGGGCCTCCTAAAGCTGATCAGAAGTAGAAAAAAGATCAAATTGCCTTGACCTTTGACCTCTTATGGAAGAAAGACCAACAAAAAAGAGAACAAGAATAGGGCCTGGAGATGAGGTAATTTGGTTTAACTCTTGACTCCTCCAAATAGTAGCTGGAAGACATTACTCAAGTTATCTGTTCCCTTTCCCAATCAGGATCTGCTGCCTATTGTATTGTCTTAGAATCATTTATACCCAAGACTGTAATCTCTTAGGTTAGCTACTAGCTACATCTGGCTTTTTTATCTTACATGTGACTTTTTACATGTAAATTTGAAATAGCTAATATTAAACAAAATCCAGTTCCTCAGTTGCACTAGCCATCCTGAAGTGTTGAAGCACCACACGGAGCTAATGGTCATGGTATCAGACAGTGCAGATTAGGTTTTTGTCATTGCAAAAAGTCCTGTTGCCAATACCATGAAGGTCAGGATCATCATTACTTCTTGCCTAGATTCCTTCAAACCCTCCTGAATAATCAGTGCACATTCACTTTGGCATCCTTGGCTCCATTCTCCATGCAGCAGTGAAAAGATTCTCTCAAAAGGCAAATCTTGTCCATTCACTCACCTGTTAAAGTCATGTAATGGTGTCCTTTGTCTCTCCTGCTCCCTGTGTGGTCTTCCCCCTTACCCCCACCCCAAACTTACTGCACCAGGCCCCTTTCCACTTCCTGCTTCCAATTCCGTTGACCTTGTCCTGCCTCTTTCATTTGCCAAGACTCCCTTGACTGTGTTGTTTTCACTGCCCCAAACGCTCTTCTCTCAGATGACAGTCACCACATACATCCTCCTGCAGACCAGATCAGGTGTCACTTCCTGGAAGAACCTCCCCAAACCTCTCTGATGGATTAAATCTCCCCTGATAACTCTGTTTTTAATTGAAGCATCATTGATTTACAATATTGTGTTAGTTTCAGGTGTGCAGCTAAGTGATTCAGTTACATATATATATTTTCAGATTATTTTCCATTATAGGTTATTACAAGGTGTTGAATATAGTTCCCTGTGCTGTACAGTAAATCCTGTTGCTTATCTATTTTATGTATAGTAGTTTGTATCTGTTAATCCCAAACTCCCAATTTATCCCTCTGCTTCTTTTCCACCTTGGTAATCATAAGTTTGTTTTCTATGTTTGTGGGACCATCCTGTTATGTATATAGATTCACATGTGTTATTTTTTAGATTCCACATATAAGTGACATAATATTTGTTTCTCTGTCTGACTTACTTCACTTGATAATCTCTAGGTCCATCCATGTTGATATAAATGGCATTACTCATCCTTTTTTTATGGCTGAGTATTCCATTGTAAATATACCCCATCTTTATCCATTCATCTGTTGATGGACACTTAGGTAGCTTCCATGTCTTGGTTATTGTAAATAGTGCTGCAATGAACATTGGGGTGCATATATCTTTTCAAATTAGTTTTCATCTATTCCGAACATATAAGCCTAGGAGTGGGATTGCTGGATCCCACTGGTATCCCCTAGGAGTGGTAGTTCTATTTTTAGTTTTTTTAAGGAACTGCCATACTGTTCTCCATATTGGCTGAACCAATTTACATTCCTGCCAACAGTGTAAACATCGAATAGTAATAAGCCAGGAGTGAATGCTTATTCAGCTTTCTATTTGAGTTTCCCTCATAGTGGCTTCCATAAAGTAGGCATTGTGGAACAAAGGAATGACCTGAGGCCTTCAGGAGGCTCTACTATGTTCCTATAAAAAGCTAAAGCTCTTGATCTAGAAAGGCAAAATCAATCGGAACACTGGCCTTGATCTCCTGAGGTCATCAATTTTCCTCTGTTGCCTCATCTTGTTTCTGTTCTATTTGAACCATAATTCATTAATAGGAGATTTTTTAATGTAAATATGAATTAGAAATCTGAGTTCTTACCTCAAGAAATTTAATAGTTAATATAATAACCAATTATTAATTTATACTACTTGCTGTAGGGGGCTTGTTGTGAAATGTCCATCTTCTAAGAGTTTAAACACATCCCTGGTCCCAGGAGTCCAAATCCTTTTTGGGTTATTTGATCTTCTACCAAAAGAAAACATTTCTCTGTTTCCCCCCTCAGAGTTTCTGTCAGCCAGCATTTTAATTTGCTTGACATTTTTGACTTTATAGTTAATATTGAAAAGAAATTGTAAATTAAATTTAAATGATTAATGGTGTTCAGCTTCATAATTATATATTTTATTTACAGGTGACTTTTAAAAATATTTTTCAGCAGGATTTTGATGATCAGCTTAATGACTCATCAATGTGTTTTCTGTCAAATTATACCAGCAGCCAAAGTCTAATCATCAAAGAGTAAAAATTAAATAAAGAATAAAAAAATAAAACAAAACAGGGCAACTATTTTGTTAAAAATATTTATCTATACGTTCTTTGGAATGAAGACATAGTAAACTGTAAAATTAAGGTTAATACAGCTAAAACAAGTGCCAACTACTTAGATGTAATTGAACTGTTAAAGGTTTCCATTGGGCATTATGTTTGCCCTCCTAAATGTTTATTAACATTTTTAGTAATAAAATCTTTCACTCTGAAATAAATACACAGAATCCCTAAATGCATGTACATGGTAATGAGATTTCTTTTTTATGATCATGTTACCTTCTTTTTCTCTATGGTTGTCCTGCTGCCTCTTTATTAATACTCTCAGATTTGAATGCATAAATAAGGAAAAGCTCTGCTTTGTTTATCTCTTTAGTGTCATTGGCAGCTAGTGTTGCCTTAAGGGTTCTTCTGGGCCTTTCAAGATGTGTGATAATGATAATGATAATTGTTTCCATTTATTGAGAACTTACTAAGCACTTTTGCATACACTTCACCAAACCATTATGAAGCATATATCATTATTTCTCTTTTAGAAGTGGTAACTGAGCCTTAAAGAGATTAAGTAAGCCTTGAATTAAATCACATTTATGGTGAGGGACCAAAAAAAAAAGCAAGATTGGGACCTAGGTAGTCTTGATTCCAGCTCCACACTCTTAGATATTAAGCTCTGTGGCCCATAAGCTGTATTATCCAGTCTCACCATGTTCTGGCGAGGTCAATTCAGCTTCTACATTGTGTCTGTTTTCATTTGTGCTTAAGATATTTCATCATAGAACTGTTATTAAGATTTAGTAGGGCTACACTCCTGAGACGGGCAAAATGATGAGTCATCAAAGAAAACTTGGGGAAAGTAATCTGCTTTCTTATCTCTATGCTGTGGCAATGAACCTCCCTTCAGCACAGACAGTGGTGAATAGCACATCTGGGGTCAGATGCCCTGGGGTTGAATTTTGGGTCTACTGTTTACTTTCAAAACCCAGTGTGGAGATTCCTCAAAAGACTAGGAATAGACTTACCATATGACCCAGGAATCCCACTCCTGGGCTTGTATCCAGAAGGAAATCTACTTCAGGATGACACCTGAACCCCAATGTTCATAGCAGCACTATTTACAATAGCCAAAACATGGAAACAGCCTAAATGTCCATCAACAGGTGACTGGATAAAGAAGAGGTGGTATATTTATACAATGGAATACTACTCAGCCGTAAAAACTGACAACATAATGCCATTTGCAGCAACATGGATGCTCCTGGAGAATGTCATTCTAAGTGAAGTAAGCCAGAAAGAGAAAGAAAATTACCATACAAAACCCTGGGGAGAATGTTTTGTCTCAGTTCTTTGATTTATAAAATGAAGCTAATAACTGTACTTTCCTCATAGGATTGTAGAGAAGATTCAAGGTACAGTCTTTGAAGAGTACCTGGCACACACTTACCTCAATAATTGCTGCTTACCCTATTGTTACTATTATTAGCTTCATGAAAATTCTAGTCATTTTTCCTTAGGAAGAAAACAAGAACTAGATTGATACCCAAAAATCAAATGAATATTTTAGATGAGAATAAGAATGTTAACATAAACTTTTTCTTGGGCCCATACTAAGCGATAGGAAATATGTTGGCATTTAAATATGAGGAAAACAAGACTTAGAATAAGTCATTTTTAGTAACTGGGTACGAAGCCAGTCTGTTAACTGGACTTATAGAGCTGAATGACAATGAACTCCGGGGAGAGATGGGGAGGACCAGCCAACAAGTATGTTCAGTACAGTTTTCCAGTTCTTTCCTGACTCCACGGTTTGGGTCACTTGTTTCAGGGTAAAGCCTGGTTATCTGTATTTTTGCAAACTTCTTACATGATCTTAATTACATCCAAGCTTAGGAACCCCTGAGCCTATGAACTACTTCAAAGGCACTGAGTTCACAGAGGGAAGCAGGTTTCAAGTGAGGCAAGTAGAGGCCTGGGGCCATAAAGACCTCCAGGAGAGAGACAAACTGGGCAGATCAGGAAGGAGAGGTTTAGAGGTCACGTCAGGCATCTTTGGGGCTGATATATGTCTACTGAAAAAAAGGCACAACCTGACAGTTGAGAGTGAGTTTTATTTGGCGGACATTCTGAGGGCTTCAAGCCTGGGAGACAGCACCTCAGATCACTCGAAGGGACTGTTCCACAGAGGTAAGGGAGGAGTCAGGATATATAGGAGGTTTTGCAACAAAGACAATGTAGTCGAACCATCAAAAGATGTCTGTTAATTAAAGAAAACCAGATATCTCAAGTTAAGGAATTTAGTGCTTTTCTATGTATGGGAAGAGGCAGGAGTCTGGGATCACTGAAATCATTCCTTTGATGTGCACCTTAGTGATCTAGGGCCACTATCCTGTGCTTTCCCATCCGGAGTCTCCTTAGGGGGCACCACTGCTGGTGGCAGGCATCCTGTCTCCATCCTGAGTTCCCTCAGGGCTCACCTTCAGGGGTGGCTGCAAGGTGATGTCCTGATGGCTGCAACATCCCTTGTTTCCTGATGTGGCAGGCAATATTTGTCACTCACAGATAAAAGATTCATCTTCCATGAGGGGTGCAAAGAGCTGGCATGGCTCTGCTAGGTCTTCTGAGCAGAAGTGCATTGGAAATATATATAAGGGCTCCCCTGCTTGAAGTAAGTTGCTTGCCAAACCACCTTGAACCAGTTTAGGCTTATATGAGGTGATTCTCAAAGCAAAAGACGGAACATCCATTTTATACTCACCACTAGCATTCAGAGAAAAGCTGACTTAGGTTATCAATGGCAATTTGTTACATGCAAACACATGGGAAGAAAAAAATACCACCCCCCAACATCTCCAAATAAAACAGGACAGTGAAAGCTTCTCCCATTTCCTCTGATGGCCAACCTCTGCAAATATCCTCTTTTTATTATTAGATTGATAGAACTCTGGACTTCATAGAACCTCAGAAATAATCAGAAATACCAGTATTTTCTAGAGTAAGCATGGTTGCCCTACCACATTCAGTACCTTTGTTTCTATCTCTCCATCTATATGTTTTTGGTTAAAACAAAGGCATTCTTCCAGAGGCTAACATTCTATATTTCTGTCTGAATTTTTCTGCAGGCAGAAGAGACAGGGAACAAATGTGTTTTGGTAAAATTTTCTTATTTATATCCCACAATGCCAGTCATCTTTCTGTTTAGATTCATCCCTGTGTATCTGTCTTTCCAAAGGTGCCTGAGGATACACTTCTTACCTCTTAACTTGTGGTCCCAAATCAGCAACAGTGTTCTCTGGTTTTCCAACAGCCCCTCACCTCTGTACTTGATCTGTGCTTTGGGGAGAGCTCTGTTGTTTTGGACAGAGTGCTGCTTCCTTTTTTTTTCCTGCTCATCATTTGTTAGTGTCTGCATCTGACCAGCTGGCATGAAAATGCCTGTCTTTGCTGAATGCATTAAACATGATGATATTTTGCCCTTTGACTTACTTTGTCCTTCTGCTGCTCCTTTATACCATCCATCTCTGCACATCCAGTTTGATGCCTAAGGGCTCTCAAGATTCGTAATGAGATCTTGTGCTTGGACACCCTACTTATTTACAACATGTTTTGAGCACGTCCATGTAAAGTAGGCAAATATCTCACTCCAGAACCACTTCTCATAATTTCACTTCACCTTGACACCCCCCTGTCTATACTCAGTGGACGTCTTTTTTTTTTTTTTTTTTTTTTTCCCATTTGGCCTCTCCCCTGCCTATGGGTCTCTAAGCGAAATATGTAGTCTGGCCCAGCTGCTACCATTCTAGTTGTAAAAATTCACACATCTGTTAGTCTCTCTCTGTTGGCCTTTTGCAAAGAAGGACTTTGTAGAAAATGGATTTTCTAATAGATATGTGCCAAGTTTTTTAAGTAACAGTTTAAAAAACCTATTCTGATTGCATTTCCTCAGCAAGTCATATGGTGCTCTATTTCTAAAGTTTACTAAAAGATTAAAGGAGAGAATCATTTTGAATGTATAAAGTACATTATAAAAGTTAGTAACTGGGAAGAATCTATACATTATTTCAATTAATTATGATTTAACCTATTTAGAGGTAAAGTGAGATGCTCATATCTATTTTGTGACACAGGATGCTTATTTCCATTTTATTAAGGAGACAGTTGAGTGGTTTGTCCATAATCACACAGTTAGCAAGTTGCAGAATAAAAATTAATAGCCAAATGTTCTGACTCCTGACCAAAAGATCAGTCACTCAGCAAGGTAAAAGGTACCCAGTGCTGGACAACAGATTGACATCACGTCTTCCACATCCTGCTAAAATTACATGGGAACTGAAAAAGAAGCATCTTTGAGGTGCCCACTGCCCAACCCCCAAATCTCACTATGCCCTTGTACTTGTCCCTAGTGTAGGCTTTGACAACATAAAAGGTAATCATTTGATCTGGGTTTTGAAGCATAAATAAGAGTTGACTGTTATTAACAGAAGGAAGGAAAGAATATTCCAGGCAGAAGTAACAAGGAGTACCAAGGCACCACCAGGAAGAATATCGACTGAAAAAATACGCACAACTTAAAGTTGGGTTAGGTTTTATTTGGTGGACTTTCTAAGGACTCGAGCCTGGGATAACAGCTTCTCAGATTGCTCTAAGAGACTGCTCCAAAGAGATAGTGGAGGAGCCAGAACATACAGGAGTTTTTACAACAAAGACCAGGTAGTCAGAAAATGAAAAGATTACAGTTAAATAAGGAAAGCCAGATATCTCAAGGTAAGGAATTTAACACTTTCCTCTGCATGGGAAGGTGCAAAAGTTGGGGCTCATTGAAATCATTCCTTTGATAGGCATCTTAGCTATCTAGAGTGAGTATCCTCATCTTTCCTATCCTGAGTTCCCTCAGGGTGTACCACTCCGAGCTGCCTGCTTGTCTCCATCCTGAGTTCCCTCAGATCACTGTCGGGGGTGGCAGTAGTGGCTGATGACTTGATGGCTGCAGAATCCTTTGTTCACTGACATGGCAGGCAATATTTTTTCACTTACAGGTGGCATTATAAACAATGTGCTTACATTTCCAAATCCAAAATCTATGAACAGAATAGGACTCTGCCTGAAAATGGGAACTTGATGGCTAACTTCTGAAAATTCACGTGGTGTAAGATTGTAGCCACAGAGGGATTCAATCAGTGACTCCACTTATGAATTATTGGGAATATGAACAGATGGAAACATGGATAACTTATTTTCAAGTGCTGCTCTTAGTCTTTTGCCTAGGAAATAACAAAACAAGTCATTCATTTTAGAATACACTAAAGCTCCCAATTTTAAGGGGCTTTATAAATTATAAAGAAGTTTGCATAAATAATGTCAACAGATCCTTACTGTAATCTTATGAGTGATATTGCTATTATTATTTGCTCTGAGGTTTGTACAGGAAGGATTTGAAAATTGGAGATCTCAAATGATTTACTTAAGATCACATAAGTAGTTTATCACAGAGCAGGGTCAATAAAATAAGTATTTGGACTCACTCCTTGTCCAGTGTTCTGAGAAATAAGCCAGCTTGTGACATGCCTTGGATGTAAAACGTCTTGGAGGTAAAAGATAAACAAAAGATAATCAGAAAAAGAAACCAGCTACGGCAGATGTAAAAAGGTCAGTGTTTGTCTTCACTAACCCAAGATTGTTTATTTTCACGCATATTGCATTTGGAGGCATTCATCCATTGCTATTTCTGTTGGCACCTCTCTGATTCCTGCTCTGGGGGGAATCACACCATGTAATCACACTACAGCCTTCCTTCAGAGCCTGGGACCTCCTGCTATTTGCCTTATCCTGATTTCCTCCCCATTTGAAAGCTGTCTGCTGACTGTGGACCCCCAGGACAATTATTTCTGAAGGCCTGGAAATGCATCTCCTCATTTCTCTTCTTGGACCATGATTCTTTGTACTGTCTGAGGCCTCACCTTGAAAGGGTGACCATCCATCCTGGTTTGTCTGAGAAAATCAGGAAGATTGTCGGTTGCCCTGGCAATAGTTAAAAATGGTGCCCCCTTTCACTTTCACTTGTGTCTCAGTTTTTAAAAAATGCATGTAGGCACCTGATGCCAGACAATCGGATAAATTAACATGTACTCTTGAGACAGAGAATAGGAAGCATATCAAATAGAGTTGTAGCCCATGCTTTTTCAGTAGCCCACAGATTAAGAGAAAATTAAAAAAATAAATAAATTTTTGAATGTAACTTCAATACAGGATTTTAACCTATTCATAAAATAGTTATTAATAATATTTGAATATGAATAATATTTTCCAACACTGCACTAGAATGTTGCTGCCATATGTAGAAAAACTCTAGTGCTTCCTGTTTTATCCCAAGCCCTGGGAAATATCTAGAGAAGAAATTTTTTTTTTTTTAATTGGAATAGCTCCCACATTTTCAAATAAAAATCACATTCTTGGTTGAAATAATTTCTTCCTCTGGCTTCTGAGAAGTAGCACTTTTCTTATTTTCCATTTACTTTACTAAATGAATATTCTCAGCTTTCGTTGCTGGATAGTCCTTTTATTTCTATTAAAATACTAGATTGGGTTCCATACAAAGCTGCCTTAGAGGAGTGTTTTCTCTGTCTAGATGGACTTCTAACATGATCTCATTCAGTCCTGTGGTTTTACAGCAACTCTATGCAGATAATGCCTCTGAATTTCAAATGTTTAGACTCAACTGCCTACAACATGTCAATTTTCATTTATCCACTTATTTAGTTATTCTCTCATGAAACAAACATGTTTTCAGCTGCTAATAATCTCCAGGCACTGCTTTGTGTGCTGTCCCAGAGAGTAAGACAGAGTCCTCACATTCACAGAACTTCCATTCCAAGGAACAGCGGTCTCATATATGTCCCAAACCAGAACCCTTTATTTCCCAACACACACCCCCCACACATGAACACATGCATGCATGCACGCACACACATGCACAAACATGCACTTGCGTTGCCCGGGTCCCCTATTTCAAGTGATAGCTCCATCATTGACCCAGTGACTCAGACCAAAACCACTGCAGTCATTCTCAACTTCTCCTTTTCTTATGCTCCCAGTTCCATCATCTTTACACTTACTTACAATATACTCTGAATCTTGTTGCTGAAAAACCATCCCCTGTACCCTAGTAGCTGAATTGAGGCTCGGAAGCAGAGTGTTTGGAGAATCAGAAAAGAATGACTTTGTTGCTTTGTGAGGCAAAGGGGAGCCACAGCAGGCTAATGCCTTAGAGACTCTGAAGCCCTCGGGGTTGGTGTCCTGGGGTTTTATAGAAAAACTGGATGGAACAGAAACATGAGAACCCTCAGGGCATTTTCCAGGGTGCTGTGATCTTAGTCTTCATGAACCCCACGTGGCATCACAGAGAAACTCTGGAGGGCCTGTTCATTCTTCTGAGGCTATCGGCCCCTGACCACCTTCCTGGAACACAGCTTCTGGGTTGAAGGACAAGCTATTCTGGGTAAAGAATGTATAGGCAGTGCAGAGTGTAATAGAAAAGTTCGGGGCCGTTTAGCTCAAAGTGCTTGAGCAAGTGAAACAGAGATGGAGGTTTGCCAGGGGGAAAAATAAAAAAAGAACAAAAACAAGTTTCAAGACTTTTAAGTCAGAGTGAGTCAGCAAGTAGCTTTAGCATCAGGGAAGCCCTTTTGTTAGTCAGTTTCCTGCACTTTCAGTCTCAATACTTGTCATAATATTCGTCTTTTCTACTCTAGACCAAGCTGCCACCACCACTGATGGCTGGGAATTTGGCCATAGCCTCTGTGTTTTCATCCCACTTCCACTGGCATTTGTTATAATTTGTTCTTCACCAAGCAACTGTAATTATCTTATTAAACATGAGTCAGATTATCTTATGAAACACACTCAAACCCCTCCACTAATTTTCTCTAAAACCTAGAATAAAACACGGCACCCTTCCCATGCCTGGAACCCCCAGTGTGGTACAGCTCTATAACCTACCTGAGCCCTCATGCCTTCTCCCATTTTTCCCACTTCTCTCCAGCTACGCTGCCCTCCTGGCTGTTCCTTGAACATATCCAACCTACTCCCACCCTGCAGCCAATACAGGTATCCCTTCTTGGCATTTTATGTCCATCCCCCGGATAGCTGCATGGCTCGTGGCTTCTCTTAATTCAGGTCACTGTGAATGTCACCTCTACAGAGAGACCCTCACTGATTACCTGGCCTAAATCAGCTTCTCACTCTCTCACCCCATCTCTGTTTAGTCCCAGATCTTGTTTAACCATTACCCTAGACCAGAATAAATATTATAGGCCGACATTTTTGGTATGGATTTTCCATACCATTGGAACGTTGCTGCCATATGTAAGAAACTGGAGTGCTTCCTGCTTTATTCCAAGCCCTGGGGAAGAGTGTCAGCAGTAAGAGTGTCAGCTATGATCTGATGAATGAAAAAATGAATTAATTAAAGCAATCTTCCTTCTCTGCCTCACAGGACTTTACATACAGACAGTCTGATGTGAAATAAAACCCCAAGCTTGATGACAGACAAACATGCATGAGCAACTTCAAAATGTCTCTGGTGGGGAGGGTACAGCTCCGTGGTAGAGTGTGTGCTGAGCATGCACGAGATCCTGAGTTCAATCCCCAGTACCTCCATTAAAATAATAAGATAAAACAAAATGACAAAACTAAATCAGGTTCTTAAAAAATATTTAAAAAAATCTTTTAACGATTTCTTTCTTGTTTTTAATGAGAGAAAGGGGCAGTTTTGTGGTGTGGAGGCCATGTAAGATCACATATTGATTTCAAATTCTGTGACCTGAAGAGGTTACTTGACCCCTCTGTATCTTGATTTTCTCCCTTTTACCTACCTTACAAGGGCCTTTGTGACAGTTACATAATACACAGGGAACCATGCTTGGCACGTTGCAAATGGGTACTATGTTTCTTTCCTTCATTATTTCATTTTAAAAAGTCATCCCTTATGGTATTTAGCAAGTGATAAACCAGAGTTTGCTCTCTCCTCCTGTCCCCTCCACTGATCTTGAGTGACACTTGCTAGATGAGACAGACTGTTTTGATGGTAGATAATGTCACCAACTCAAATGCCATGGGATTGTTTGATGTGAGAATAAAGTGTGGGCATTGCTCTAATCCTGTGAGTGTTGGGCACGGTGTGGCCTTCCTCCTGCATGGTCCACGGTCATCTTGGTCCCAGTGCAAATGAGACAACGCTCAGTGCTAGGTTTCCTGTTAAGTGCTCAGTGAATCCCTGATGAATCAAATTATATAAATTAAAAGGCTTATTTCTGCCTTCAGATATACAAACAGATGCAGAGAAGCTCACCATAGGAGATTTTGGGCTTTATTCTCTTATTAATCTCTTTATACTCTCTGTCAATTTCCCCTCCTCGCCTTTAACTTTGCAGACCTGAAATTGCCAATTCAGCTGCCTCAGTGCAGGTAGATGAGCAGTGGTTTTATGGAACATGTGGATGATGGGGTTTTTATTGGGGGGATGTTTCGATTTGTCTAAAAGAGAGATTGCTGCTGCTTTTACTACAGCTGCTCCTCTCCTCTGCTGAACTCCAGACACCTCAGGAAGAAGCAGTGGGGAATAATAACAAATGACTTTTTTCTTTTCATCTCCAACAGCAAAGATTTTAAAACAAAGTAACCGAACTCCACCCTCTCCCATCCCATCTGGGGGAAAAAAAAAACCCTGATGAAATCAGACGAGTATTTTAATCACGTAAGAGATGTAATTTTTTAGTCAGAATTTCCACAGCCTTGCACCATCCTTTGGAATTCAGCCATCATTTATTTCTATTGCTAAGATAGCAGTAACAGAGTAACAGTGGTGGTAACAGGGCGAAATAAAGAGAATACAGAGAGCAAGGAGAGACTTCAAAGGCTGGTGCTGGTGCCAAAGTCAAAATTGGGGAAGGCAGTATTGGAGCTTCCTCATCACCCCCTTCCATCTACACGGGGGCGAGGAATCCTCATGAAGACTACAGCTTACCTTTCATTCCACTCCTTTCCCATCTGAAGGTGAGAGGACCCTGACAGCTCTGGGAAGGACCACTTTAGAGAAAGTGATGGAGGTTTTTAGGGCTGAATTTTTACCCCACAAGGTATCAAGATCCCAAACTCTTTTCTTCTCAAAAGTCAGGAGCTAAAACATCACAGAGTGAAATGAGTCACTCTAGCTAGGTTTGGTTCATCAGACCAAGAGCTACTCAAGGAACAAGAGTATGTCTTTAATGTCTGTATCTTTTGTATGCATGTGTCACCAATAAAGGTTGAATGAATGAAAGAATGAATGTTCTGGTCTCGAGTGAATGAATGAATGTTCTGATCTCAGCTTTGACTCTAACTCCTGTGTGATCTTGAAATCTGTTCACTCTTTTCCAAGTCCACTGCCATGATCCTAGTTCAGGCTACCATCACCTCTCTCTTGGGTTACTGCCCCAGCTTTATAACAGGGGCCATACCCTTCAGTTTTGGCCCCATACTCCTACCTGAATGCCTGTTCCTTTTTTCTGTACTGCAAGCAAAATTACATTTTCTAAAATTAAAAAAAAAAATTATCAAGACAGTCCCCCACTTAGAACTGTACAGTGGTTTTTTGTCTCTCTTGATTTTAAAGTCCCAGTTTTAATTTGTGCATTTGGCTTGGAATATCTAACATAATGCAGCCCTGTTAAATCAATGGCAATCATCAATTATCTCTTTCAACCACCATGTTTGTATTATATGATCCAGCCGTACTGAACAACCTTCGTGCATAGATTTTAAAAGACATTTTTTCCCCCACATTTTAACATCCCCAATATGATGCAACTCAGTCAGGGATATAATTGTAGTGTTTTTCTTTTCATATTGGTACATAACATTATGATTCATTTTATATTTAATATCAACCTAGATTTAATACACAAGTTAATGTTTTAATCCTTGACTTTAAATTCTGAGTCTTGACATATAGGCAAACTCACAGGATATCTACCTAGTTAACATTTTTCTAGAGGAATGTTTCTTAGTTTTTATTGTTCCAGCTTCATAGAACATATCTATCTCTCAAAACAATGTTTCTCAGCCAACGTTTATGTAAGACAAAAAAATGTATTTATGCTCCCAAAGTTCAATGAGACTTTTTTTTTTTTTAACAAAATAACTTGCAAGAAAATTCTTCATTTACAATCCAAATACAGTTGCTGGAATGTCAGACCCACTTTTATACAAATTGAGAAATGTACCAAATGTCACAAAGAGTATGTGCTCCTTGGGGACCACTGCCCATGAGAGATGTGCCCAGTATCACCTCACTGTGAACAATTCAATTGTCTCGAATGCCTGTCCTGAATGTGTTTCCGCAGTGGCTTTCATATGTAGCCTTTATTCTGTAAGATACTTGAAGAAGGTCACGAGCAGTAAGGAGATTGAGAAAGATCGTAAAAATAGATGTTACCACATATACAAAACATGTTCATAAACACATTGAAACCATGTTAATTGGCAATGAGAAAACTGTCAACATTTTTATAAGATTATTTTGTGATATAGACATCTTTGTGTTTTAGTTATATTTTGGGAAACTGAGGATTTTGGATTGAGATGTGCAATAGATTCTTCAATACCCTGTTGAAGTGGTGTGGACCATACCTTGACCATGACATTGTATGTGGACATAGACTAATGACTGATTCTGGCCAATGGGACAGTCATAAATGCATGGCAAGCAGTCGTCTAAACCATGCCTGTGGATTGTTTATATATATATACATATATTTAAAATTATCTATATATTATGATATTTTGGCATCTTAAAAATCCTTTTGGCTGGGGAGAGACTGCCCCTCAATGGCCCAACCAATTCTTAGAGACAGAGAAAGACTCAGCCTGGAGCTTCCTTTGATTTCCAAAGAACCAACTTGGACCCTATCTCCACTCTGGCTTATATACCCTTAGAGGCAATATTCTGCTGCCTTAAACGTCCCAGGACTAGGTACCTGGACACTAGGGACCACTCCTGTAGTGTAGAGCTAATCAGAATATTCAGACTAGCCAATTCTAAACTGTTTACCCTGCCACAGCCTCAGTTTCCCCCTCCTTCCTGCTTTCTGCCTCCTAACCACCTTCTCCATGTGTCCCTGATTGGCATGCTGTGTGCCTCCTGTTTCTAGGACCTGTGATATAATAAACTTTTGTTCTCTTGAGCCTTTCCTCTGTCTCCTCTATAGCCACACCTTCATGACCATCACATAACAGGATACAGAAGAATTTGTGTGGTTCGGCATGGTCTCTGGTACCCCTGTCATCCTTTGTGAGAGTGTCATGCCCCTGGGAGAGCTGGTGGTCTCAGGACGATGAGACATGCAGCAGGCTGGGATTCACCCCACCGCCTGAACCAGCCCTTGTCCATCTCAGCCCGGGTTAGCCAACAAATATATGTGAGCAAGAAATAAATGATAATTTTTGTAAGCTAACGAGTATGAGGATGGAGTGTTATGCAGAATTGTTGTGGAAAGCAGGTGATGACTGCAAGATGAAACAGCACTGATAATGGAAAAGAGGTGGTGGTTAGTGATTTTGTTCAGAGCATCTGATTTTTAGAAAGAATCATTGATGTTAAGAAGGAGATAGACCAAACTGTGTCATATCCTTGCTATCAGCTTGAGTGACTTTAATTTCCCTTTTTTTAAATTAAAAAATTTGGGGGGGAGAGGAGGTAATTAGGCTTATTTATTTATATTTAATGGAGGTGCTGGGGATTGAGCCCAGGATCTTGTGCATGCACTCTACCACTGAGCTACACCCTCCCCCAACTTATTCTCTATTTGTATATTTATCTTCTAATCACTTGACCTGGACTAGTCTTCAAATGGCACCCTGTCTTCTCCTATATTATAGCACAAATCAAATGTCAATCTAGTTCTTTATCTAAAATATTCACTAGAATCTCATACCTGGAGGAGAGGGTCAATTTGTATTCCTGGCACTTGCATAATGCCTGCCGCATAAAGACTCTTACAAATTATTTGCTGAATTAAATTAAGTATCTTGGCTTTAAACAAGATACTTTATTTTTATGCTCTCAGAAGTTTTTGGAGGGGTAAATGGGAGAGTTGGTCTAAATTATCCCTTAAATTCTATTTCTATAATACATGTTTATGTGCTAAGTTTTATAAAAATAATTTATGTAATCATAAAGTTTATATAAATGTTTTTAAATTTTCATCAGAGGTGATAAAATATAAAATAAGATTCCCATAAATAAGATTAGTATCTATTATATTTAGTTGTATTTTATTCCTTTAGTCATATATTTATATACATATATATCCTTTTCTTACATTCTTTTTTATGAATAAGCCTGAATTTTTATATCATTAAGATTTAATTTTATACATATGTTTGTACCTTACATTTTATTTAAGATTATATCATGTTCAAATATTTAAGGAGAATGCTGAGTTCATTGAATTTCAATTAAAAAAAAAATTACAGCTTTTAAATTTATGGATTTTCCACTAATTGTAGCTTTGGCTGCACCTCATTAGTCTTGGATGTAGTCTTTTCTATTTCATCTTTAATAAATTTGTTCATCTGTTCATTTATTGATTTAAGAGACTAATCACTCACTCCAGCTCGTGTGCTTAGTACGGTTTTAAGCACTGGAATCCCAGCCATGTACCAGACAGATAAAGATTGTCTTAAAAATAACAATTTCTAGTATCTGTTTTTCAGATAATGAGCTAGAGCTTGAACCACAACAGCAACAATAAAAACCTTGCCTGTGTACAAGCCATCATTTCACTCTCCTTTTAAATTCTCAAACAAAATCTTACTTGACCTTCCATCTACCGGTTTGAAGAGCTATGTCTCTGAGTATTAAAGAGAATTCCCCAAGTTCCTATAGCACAGGTTCTAATGAACAGGTATTAAATTAGTTTCCAGAGACTCCCCAACCCCCCAACAGGGAGCTATTTACTGCTGTGGTCAGTTGGCCTCTCAAAGCAATTTAGGTGATCAAACCTGAACACTTCACATTGGAGTTTAGGAAAATGGTCACTTAACAATGTCTTGTCCAAGAACAATGGGTAGATACCTTCCTTTCTTTACATCTCTGTAACTGGATAATGCTCTCAAATTGCTTTCACCAAAGTGAATTTAAGTCACAATTTGAAGAATAACTACCTTCAACTTTAGAATGGCAGTTTCCTTCAAACTTCTTATTAACAAAAAAATCTTTATAAAAACAGAAGCCAGGCAAGGCTCCACATCACGGTAGTTTAGATTTCTTTTTTGAACCATACTTACTTTGAAATTTAGGTTTTTGTTTTTTTCTTTTTACTTGTTTGTTCTCTTTGTTTCATTTTTAAAATATATTTCACTGTGGGAAGCAAAGGTCTGGTATATAGATAATTATTGTTAGAGTTCTATAGAGGCTTGGAAATTTGGATGTTGACTAGAACGATAAATGTCAACCTGTGAATTCCCATACAAGGAGGACACTACGCTGGAAAGCTAGATCATCAATTTTCCATGCTTCTTTGCAGCCAGAGGTAGCAGTGTGACCCTCTTATCTGCTAAGAGGTGTGTGATAAAGCCTTTACTTTGACACCTATAACTGTAATAGCCTTTACTCTCTGGAGCTCGAATATGACTAAAAGCACAGCCGCCATCTTGTAACAATTAAGAAGAGAGACAAAAAGCTAAGAATACGCGGGAAGAAAGAAAAATTGGGTTCTTTAAAGTCATAATTGAGGTACCAGACTAGCATTCAACCAGACTTCTTTTATGTAAGGAAAAGTCAATTTGTATCATCACTTTTTTTAAAGCAACGTAATTAATAATATTATTCAAATATCCTCTAAGCTCGTAAGTTTTACATAGCTGATCTTTCGTGACTGCGAGATTCTGTAAATACTTCTTCATAATTTTGGTAGTATTTTTATGTATATATTTTGATGCCATGATGTTCAGAACATGTTTATTATTTTCATATCTATATTGTAAAATATGCCTTATATCAATATAAAATGCCCTCCTTCACTTATTAGTTAATTTTGCCTTAGAATTATGTTATTTTAGTCATTTACACATTTACTCATTTATCAAAAATATATATTAGGTGCTATAGTAATAAAGGTTTACTTTCAACTTTTATTATGTATTTTTTGCAGAAGTACCAGAATGGGATTTTAAAAATACATATTACATCAATTCACTGCTTAACTAGAATTGTCAGTGTTTTCCTGTTACACATAGAATAAAATCCAACCTCTTGACAATTGCCTTTCAGTATCTTTGTAATTTAGTCCTTGCTAAGCCAGGTAACTTTATCCTCTACCACTCTCCTCAACCCCACCATCCTCTTTTTACTTTTCATTGATAATTCCATCTTTTGTGATGACTGAATGTGGTCATTCAGTGATTTTTTTACACTTGCTGATCCCCTTGAATGGGCTGCTTTGCCTCTGATTCTTCCTGTACCTGTCTCTGTAAATTATCCTGCTAGTTCGTATCAGTTATTTTGCTGGCAAGAATCTAATTCAAAAGGTTTAAATTTATTATATCATACAATTGAAGAAGTCCAGAGGTAGAGCAGACTGCAGTTCTGATTTAATCCAGACACTCATTCTTCTGAGATGCTCTGAGATTTAACAGCCTCTATGTATCTCAGTCTGGTAGTGAAATAGCTAAAACAGTTACAGTTCTCAGTTCTGAACATGTCAAAGAGTAAAAGAAAAATAAGCTGTTTATGTAATCACTTCTGAACGATCCAGGAAGAACTCTGCCAAAAGCTCCCTAGCATTTCATTGGCCTCCCGATGTGCTCACTGGGGTGGGGCTACCTTAGACCAACTAGACACCTTCCTGGAGGTGGGGTGGTTCAACTCTTGTATGGGGAAGGAGGGGGGGAACCTGAACAAAACTGGGGTTTTTTTTTAGAAAGAAGAGCAGAAGAGAGAATAGATTCTGGAAGCCCATGTCCAATTCAGCGACTAGATTTCAGTACAAACTACTGTCAGAGAGGGAAAAAATTTCCTCTACCAGTCTAGGTTCTTTTGCTCTGTCTAAGAATTAAACAGACATGAGGGAGATTAACAGGAGAAAATCAAACAAACCTAAATTATATGTATACATGGGAGAGACCCAGAAAAACTAATTCACCCAAAGGGCTGAAGCCTTCAGGTTAAACACCACTTCAGCTAAAGACAAAGGAGGAGGTGTGGGTAGGAGTTTGGGATGTCAAGGGGGAGGAAGGTAATCAGCATGGAGATGGAAAAGCCGATGTCTGAAATTAATGTCTGCTGGGCCATGCAGAGACAATGGGACATGGAGAGGAATTTTAACATACAGACTTTGCTTGGTGCCTCCCTGTCAACCGCACCTAGTTATCTACTAAACCATATATAGTACACTATATATAATTTTATATATATATATATATATATAAATATATATATATATATATAGCATACTATTGTTGTCTTTGGTGATAGCTCTTTTCCTGTAATAAGCCTCTATCTAAATTCTTTAGGCAGCTAATGGGAAAGGCCAGTTTCTTCCTGAACTTTTTTGGGCCCTGATTGTTTTCTGCTTGAAATAAATGATCCACATGCCAAAGAGACATTTTAAAGTGACAAATTTTGCTCTCCGACATTCCCATTGTCCTAAAAAGCACCCACTTCTCTCTGCCTATTTTATTGTTTTTTTTCCCTTCATTATCAGTAACACCTTGTTTGTTTTAGTTTATATAGTTATGTATTTGATGTCTTCCCTTTCTGGAGTGGAATCTCCATAAGGACAAAGACCTTTTCTGTTTCATTCACTGTCATAATTCCTGATCCTAGAATAGCAGTGGCAATAACAAAACCAAATAGGAAGATATCAGTAAAAATAAATTCCATGAAGGAAGTGATGAATGAATGAACCAATCATTTAATAAATTCTTTCAGCCAAACTTTGGTTGCATTTGCATCACAAGAAATTTAGGGTTGCACTCTTTGATTCAAATTATTATAAACAAAGGTATGTGATCTAATCCATAATAATGATGCATATGAAATGTATGGAACTTCAGAGGAAAATGCTTCTCATAGTTAAGGACATCGCTAAAGATTGTGTGGAGGTGGTTCTTCAACATCTTTAGTCATTAGGGAAATGCAAATTAAAGACAAAACGAGCTACCACTACACATCCACTACAATAGCTAAAAAAAAAAAAAAAAAATTAAAAGAAAAAAGACAACACCAAATGTGTTCATGGAATGTGGAACAGTTGGATCTGTCATACATTGTTAGTAGGCAGATAAAATTGTATTCTCACTCTGAGAATCAGTCTGGCAATTTCTTATAAAAATATACATACATCTATTTCATGAGCTAGGTATTTACCCAAGAGAAATGAAAATTTTTTACAAAGGTATTCATACTAGCTTTATTTGTAATAGGTCAAAACTGGAACTAGGCCAGATCAATAGGAAATAAGCAAATGGGGGTATATCTACACATTGGCATACCACTTAGCAATAAAAATAAACTACAGAAATACGCAGCAAAACAAATGCATCTCAACAACAGTGCAATGCACAAAATAGTGCATATGGCATGATTCCACCTAGATGAAATTCTTGAGCTGAATGATGGACCAGAAAGAACCATGAGGACACTTTCTAGAGCAGCACACCCAAACTTTTTTCTGTTAAAGGCCATAGAGTAACTATTTTAGGCTTCGTGGGCCTAATGGTGTCTGTTGCAACTACTCAACCCTTTCATTATAGTGCAAGAGCAGCCGTAGAGGACAGGTAAACACATGTGTGTGGCTGTGTCCCAATAAAATTTCTTTACAAAAAATGTTAAAGGGCCAGGTTTGACCAGCTGGCCATAGATTGCTACCCTGCTCTAGAGCGACTATAATGTTCAATATCTTGGCAGGGATTCTACATAGGTAGGTGCATTTGTCAAAACTCAGTGAATGTACACTTAGGATTGGTTTATTTCATTACAGGTAATAAAGTTGAACTCTAGTAAATGATGCGTGTGCCAAAGTATTTGGGGGGCAGTATACTGATGCCTGCAATTCAGTTTGAAATGGATTTTAAAATTATCTTGAATAATCCACAATAGAGGGGTAATAGATGATTAGACAGGTGGTAAGGCAACAACAAAATGTTAATGGGAGAATCGAGGTGGTGGGTGTATGAATATTCAGTTTAAATTTTACTTTGAACTTTCAGTTTTTTAGTGTATTTAAATTTTTAACTTAAAAACGTGTTGAACAAGTGATCTGGGGAGATTGATCCAGCAGCAAGTGCAGGTGGTGGTAGTAACAAGTGTACCTATCCTTGAACTGGAGGCCAAGTATCCTAGCTCTCTGTTTCAGTTTGGCTGTTGGGTGAGTCATCTTGGTTCTCTGTGTCTTCGTTTCTACATCTGCACTTACCAGTGGATTCTTATTAAATATCTGTTGAGTTAATGTTCGATACATTAATCTAAAAATTGAAAGAAATGGATGACATGATCTCCAGTCTCTTCTAGACTTTCACTCATCTGACGCATACTCCACTTGAATGTCTATCAGATCACATATAACTACCATGATAGAAAATTGTTTTATGTTTGATATACAATAATGTAAATTCTCTCAATAGTGTATACTTTTAATTGATGGACTAAAGTGTGTATTTACAAATAAATGATAGCTCTTAGATGTAGACCTCTTGAAAAGGCACATAAGTTTAAGTCAACTTGGTAAGAAAGTCAGCATTAAATACAGCAACAGAATTATACTATTCTTTTCAATGTTTTTTCCTTAAATTTAAAATGTGTCAATAACTGTGCATATGCTTTCTAAAGTTTAAAGTTTGGGTCTAATAGTAGCTACTTTGAAAGACTCTGCTCCATTCAATGTAACACATTTTGGGGCTGAATTGAAAGCTTCCTTATTACTAGTTGAAGCAGAAGTTGTTAAAATAACCCTTATAATTTATCTGGTTTGAGGGGCAATGAAATAGTGGTGGGTAATGAATAAATATCAAATTCTTCCTTTGTTAGCAGCTGTGTCCTTACTTACTGAATGGCAAGCTGTGTTGAAGGAAAAGAGACAATTGTGACATGACACCCCCAAGTACTTATTACATTATCCTTGGTATTGAACTATGATAACCAAAAAAATTCCATTTTATCAGGCACCCAGGGTGCACAATAAAATATTCATTTAACTTACACTGCATACAAAGCTGTTTCTTTCAATACTTTGTTTCTTGTATAGGATTGCTGTAATGTGGTTCCCAGTACATTAAGCACCAATGTAATTATTAGCCTCTTTATATACTGCCAACTAAATTAAATACCATTAAATGAAATGCTCTCATAAATACTGTATATCTTTATAGAACTATTATCTACATTTTCTCAAAATGTTGTGCTCAATTGGTCCATTGGAATTGGTGTTTTGTTCTCACAATAATGTGGATAAGCCTAAGGCTTCATCCAGAAGGAAGAGAATCTTATGGCTCCAAATTCATTGGCACACACAAGATTTCTCTGGGACTGCTGTCCAGAACCATGCCTCCTATCCCCCATTACTTTTCTTTGTGCAACTTCTTTTTACAGTTACTTCTGTGAAGCCATTTTAGTTATGATCCTTTAGGAAAGCTGAATTCTTTAGAACATCTTTGTGTACTTAGCCTTTTCTCTGAGATACAGACACTTTGCAAGATCGCCAATACTCAGGAATTATCTATAAAAGATCCA
Source organism: Camelus bactrianus (assembly GCF_048773025.1). Taxonomy (NCBI): domain Eukaryota; kingdom Metazoa; phylum Chordata; class Mammalia; order Artiodactyla; family Camelidae; genus Camelus; species Camelus bactrianus. The sequence goes on from NC_133552.1 coordinate 22,676,436, forward strand.
TGATGTTGAACAATTACAGTGGCCCCCAAATTTGTCTCCCCATTAAATTCCTCTGGGAAGCTTTTAATATGTCCCAAATCTTTGGACACTCCCCAAACCAATTAAATCATGATCTCTACAGGTGGATCCAAATTATGAGTGTTTTTCAAAGCCTTCCAGGTGATTCCAATATGCAGATAAATTTGGGAACAATCAGGCCAGCAGTGATGATTCAAAATTAAAAAAAAAAAATGCTATTCATGTATTTGTCTACAGACACTTGGGTTGTTTCCATACCTGACAGATGGATGGATAAAAACATTATATATTATATATAATGGAATATTATAAAAACTTTAAAAGAAAGGAAACCATACTGTTGTGACTACATGGAAGAAACTGGAGGGCATTATTCTAAGTGGAATTAGCTGGAGAAAGAAAGACAAAAACTGCATGGTATCACTTATATGTAGAAACTGAAAAACAGAAGAGTCAAACTTACAGAAACAGAATGTAGAAAAGTGGTTTCCAGGAGGCTGATTGATGGGAGAAATAGAAGAGGTTTGGTAAAAAGTTTCACACTTTCAGTTATAAATTGAATAAGGTCTGAGGACATAATATGATGACTATAGTTGTTAACATTATTGTATAAGTGAACCTTGCTAATAGAGTAGAAAAATATTCTAACCAAAAAAAAGTAAATATAGAGGTGATGGATAGTGTGTCAGTTAACTTGATGGAGGAATCCTTTTGCAATATATACTTAACATCAAATCATCACATTTTACACTAAATACACTATAATTTTATTTGTCGATTATCCCTCAATAAACCTGGAAAAGAAAGAGAGAGTGAAAGGAAAGAAAAATAAAAGGAAGAAAGAAAGAGAGACAGAAAGAGAAAGGAGAGAGAGAAAAAAGGAAATGCTATGGAGGTCAAATGGCCCCCAGTTGAATTTTTCAGTTTTTAGGAGGAAAAATTTAGAGATAATATGCCTTTATAACTCAAATTGATTATTATCTTCTGTAGATCAAAGGACAGATTTAAGTACATTTGAAGACACTATCTTCCATTTAATGTGAGTATATATAAAGTCATACTAAAGACTTGTCCAAAAACAAAGGAAATTGATCCTAAGAATTGACATAGTACGTTATTAATTTTAATGAAAACAAAAATGGAAAGAAAGCATGAAATTTTGTCTTGTTACATGAACCCATGACTTAGTAAAGTAAGAGTCACATTATCCACAAAGAGATGTATCCTGTTGTACATTGCTTTGGGGTCTGAGAAAGGGCTGAAAAGTTTCCCTGTATGATTAAGTTATGATGCAGAGCAAAGGCTACTGGAAAAGAAATTATGTGGTTTGTAGTCAAAAGATTTTCTTTTTCTTTTAATAGATTTTTCTAATTATATATATGATATTGGACACATTTCTAGATAATTTGATGCAGGGTGAAACCTGAGGCAGTAGGTTAAGCACATTGCAGTCCTATCTACTGGAGTCACCACTGCTAAGAGTCTGTTACAGTTGTCATCTTCACCATCATTTTCCCTTTCTGGGTTTATTATATTCTGGTTGCATTAAGTCCTATCAAAAAAAATTATTTACTGGGTATAATTTTCTAAGAAAAATGTACATTATATAGGTAGGCATTGTTCTGAATATAATCAGAGAGAAGCATCCAAAATATGTTTAGTGTTATGACATTAAAAAAAAAACCTTCAATATGCAAATTCTAAAAGAATTTAGGAATTCTAAAAGTCTTTAAAGGAACAGAAATTAACATGGACAAACAAGATGATGACAGCATTGTGCTGTCAGGATATAGCGAAATATATATCAATTTTTGAATATAAACATTTGTCTATATTACAGATTCAAAAGAAATGTGGGACCTCTGAAGGCTTTATATGTTCATCTGAGGGAAAAGAAAATGAAAGTTATATCTTGACTGAATATTCTTGAGTTTAGATTAGGGAATTTTATAAACTCTGTTAATGTTGGCTTAGTCTTGGAATATGTTCTCAAAAGGTACAATTTTCTTTTCTTTTGCTCAGTGACTCACAGAATTATAGAAATTGGATTTTTGAAAGGTGGCAAGGACATTACAGAGGAGTAAAATAGAGTTCGTACATTTTGGTTGCCCTAGAACAGACTAGATGCTTTAGAACTTTCAGAGATGCTAACTCAAGACATTTGCATTAATTTAAAAGATTTGGTTAAAATTTTGATATTTTGCTTCCCTCCCCTAAGGATTAGCAAAAAAGCAAAAACAGCAGGCTTAGTTGCCTGTCATGTAAACAAGAAGAAATCAACGTGTTTGAATCAGCAGTTAAGAACCTGGTCTGCACATGTGCTTTGTTCTGCACATTCAAATATTTTAAAATTATTTGCCAACATTTAAAAAATTAAGACACGTTTTAACAACATTTAGAAACATTTTTAAATGTAAAATTTGGGAGGTTTTACATAAATATTCTGATGTATATTTAAAATATTCTGGTTTACTATGAAAAAACCACTGACCCACTATCCCTGGCCTTCATTCCCACAGGGCAGTATTGGGTTAGAGCTGACTAGCTGCTGCCCCCTAGAGGTGAGCGCATTGGGCATAGTGTCCTCAGCTCACTCTCATATGACCTGTCTAGGTCCTAAAGACTTTTCAGCATTTAGTCCCTGGAATTTGTACTTAAAAGTGTTATATGGGTAAATAAAGTATGCCTCGAAACTGGTGGTGACTTCAGACACTCAGGATTCTAAATTTCACCACATTCCCTTTTTTGACTCTTGCTGCAGAGTTGGTGATAGTATAGCATCCTGCCTTTGGAATGTTGGTAGGAACAAAAATACTGCAGATGATAGATAGAAAATATCTGTAAATCCCTGACTCTGGGGCCTCCAATGCTGCCTTTCCTTGACTGAATTTATAGTTTTTCAGAACTTGAAAACAGTCGCACAAGATGATTACTCTTCCCAAACTCATCAGTCTGTCCAAGTTCATGATTCAACCACATGTCCAGTTTACTAGTTAGCTAGAAAGGAGAAAGGTTTGGTGAAGTCCACTATTGGCTGGATGAATATTGTCAGGGAAATCCTAGAATTGACGCTGCATCAAAACTTGCAAAGGCACCTGTCCTTGACCTCCCCTTGGCCTGCCTCTGATTTCAGATGTTGTGGCGATGGACAGCACCATGTGAGTGCAGACACATCTGTGTAGATGGCATCTTATGTCAAGCAGTAATTTTGTTCACTTTCTCCCTCCCTCCCCCCAGATCTTTTAATTTTGGTCCTTCTGGCCCATGTAAAAGTCTAGCCTGAAGGAGGAGCTAATGGCATGGAAGATAACCTCAATGTAGACCAGTGGACAAATACTCTAATGTCCTGTCCTTTAAGAATAAGAAGACAAAGAATGAATTAGCTTTTCTTTCCCTTGTCAAGTACTTTTGTTTGAAAGTTCCATAAAAAAAAAAAACAGTAAAAAACACATACAAAAGGAAAGATTATATCCATATATCCACAGTCAGGTGGCAAGGACGTTTTATTCACCTGAAAATTAGTAGCGTGCTATATATTACCAGGAAGACTGGTGCCAAGAGATAAAGTTGATGGATACCATTTCCTTATTCAGTTTAGTGCACAGCAGACAAAGTGATATCTTTTTTTTTTTCTTCTTTCTCTCTCTCTTTTTTTTAAAGGGAGATAGAAATAGAAAAACCACAGGCAGGAGAGAGACAAGCATATGGAAGGAAAGGCCAAAAGAAAGGATATGGTAAAGAGTGAAAAGACACAAACTGTACTTAACAATTACATCTGGAGTGATACAGCAGCATGTATAATAATTTAAGCAAAAATAACTTCCTGATTAGTTCAACATTCTGGAACTGCAATAGCATTTATTTGAAAGTAGAATTTCTCTACTTGTTTGCCTTTTAAGGGGGAAATGTGATGCTGCTTTACTTTTGTATGTTTTTTACTTTTGTGTACACACCCCCAGTTCAATACCATGCCTGGCACGTTGTGCTAGTGCATCAGTAAATACATGCTAAATAATGAATGCATGATGTTCAGAGACTGTGGTGAGATGCTCTGTTAATTGGTTAGTTCTCCAGAGTGTTTGGCCAAAACGTTTCCCCAGATCCACTTATTAATTACTTTCTATCCCAAGTGAGTGGGGTTACACTGATTTTGCTTTAGCTTTATCTCTCTGACAAATGAAATCCAATGAGAAATTACTGCTTCAGGAGTCAAATAATAGCATTTTTCTAATAAATTCACCACAATTTTTCATTATGTGAACAAAATGCTGACATTTTTAAAATTAAAAAAAAATTTAGCTAAAAAAATTTTTGAGGGGGTTGGGAATTAGGTTTATTCATTTATTTATTTTTAAAGAAGGTGCTGGGGATTAAGCCCAGAACCTCGTGCATGCCCTCTATCACTTGAGCCATATCCTCCTTCTTAATTTTTGCTTTGTTTTGTATTTTAGGGAGGAGAGAGATAATTAGGTTTATTTATTTATTTTTTTTAGTGGAGGTACTGGGAATTGAACCCAGGACCTCATGCATGCTAGGCATGCACTCTACCACTGAGCTATACCCTCCCCCCTCAAAATACTTACATTTTTGAATATCCATTTCAATCTAACTAGTTTGGCCAATAGTAGATAAAAGAGAACAACCTGCTTATGTACAGTTAAAAGTCTAAGTATGAAATTTGGCATGGCTTCAAAATTGGGATCCTTGGTTAAAGTTTGAATAAGTAATAAAAAAATTATTTGAATAACTTTTAAGTGGATCATAAAAATTCACTCAATTGATGTTATTATTCCTGAGGTTTCATATTATTTGATTTATTAAATTAAGTGCCTATTATATTTTATCGTTATATTGGTATGGTTATGTGTTGGGATATACAGACGAATAAGACACAGTGTGTCACTCCTACAACCATGCGCTGTCCAAATCTCTGTTTATTTAGGAATGTTAAGGAACTCATGGGAGTAAGGGAACATTCCCTTTGAAAGAAATCTACGTGCTACATTCCTGCTTTCTCAAGTGTCCTAGTGACAGAGACTCATTCACATGACCTCCTTCCTTCCAATATCTCGATTGTGCTGACTTTGACCCAGAAGCAAATGACGTCAGAAAAAGGGACCACGGATTTCTCTCCCAGGTGGCAAGCAGTGGTAGTGAATTCTGCAGAACTGAATTTCCCGTGCAAGTCCTGACAGCAGAGAAAGCTGTAATACCTGGTGATTGAAAGGTAGTGGTGCTTTTCTTACCACATGAAATCTGCACATGGTTTTGTAAAGTTGGGCCTGATTCCATAGATTCCATTGGTCTGATTCTCTTGTTCTGTTGATTCATCTGGCTAAATGATAGCTTCTTCATAAACTCATTTTTTTGCTTCTACCATCCAAAATTGTTGATTACAGCTAAGAAGCTTCACATACACACACACACACACACACACACATTTCCTTCAGTCTAGTACCAGAAGTTAGACACATGCCTATTATGATTTTGGTTATTTTGACACATTCTTGATAATATTAATAGTTCTCATGATGAATAACCCACCTATAAAGGTGGGGAAACAAACAATTATTAAAAACCTACCATGTGCTTGGCATCTCTTAATTAATTCTGTCTCATTTACTTGGCTATAAATTGGGTAACTGCAAAAAATACTGATTTCTCTTTTGCAACCAAGAGATACTATAAAATTAAAGCAAGAATATGCCTGCAGTGTCCACAATGCAATCCCTGGCATATAGTAAATGTTCAACAAATACTAGTTCCTTATACTTATATACAGTGACTTGTTTTCAAAGCAGGTTTCATGTTGGTCTTGCTGGTAACAGAAATACAGCTAGGCCAAAATTAAGCTGGTTTCCAGTAGGCTAAATTTGAAAAATGTGAGATTAATTTTGCATGGAAAAATGTGTACAGATCTAGGACATTTTCTAATTAGAAATCAGATCATTTTCTAATTAGAAATCAAGATCTCCTAAAAAGTAACTGTAGATTTGTGTGCCTCTTTTTAATATAATTTTATTGTATGTACATTTTATTCAAACCCAAATCAAGCCCAGGCTCCTGCCATGAACTTAGACTCACACATACAACTGTCTGTTCACCTCATTCTACTTGGTGAGTACAGAGCCTTGTATTAGTGTCCTATGGTGGCTGTAACAAAAATCACCAGGCGACAACAGAAACATATTGCCTCCCAGTTCTGGAGGCCACCAGTCTGAGATCAAGGTGTTGGCATGGTTGGTTCCTTCCAAGGGGTGTGAGGGAGGATCTGTTCCAGACCCCTCTCCTTGTTTCATGTGGTTTTCTGGGATTTGTGGGTGTTTCTTCAATGGTAGATGCAACACACTGATCTCTGCCTGCTTCTTTACATGGCATTCTTCCTGTGCCCATGTCCAACTTTCTCCTTCTAATAAGGACACAGTTATACTGGATTAGGGACCACCCTCAGTGACTTCATCTTAACTTGATCATCTGCAGAGACTGTTTTCCAAATAAGGTCACATTTATAAGTACTTGGGGGATAAGTCTTTAACATCTTCTAGGGGGACACAGTTCAATTCATAGCATTCCCTCCACTCTAATGTATCCAAATGAAAACACTTGCTTCCTTCTCTTCCTCCCACACCCCCGCCATGTCCCACCGCTCCCTAGTTACTTTGCCTACACCCTTTCCCATCTTGGGGAAATGGTATCCCCATTCTTCTGTATTCTTGTGCCAATAGCCCAGAGTGACAATAGAGAGATGGGCAAAAACATGGACTTTGGACTTCAAGGGCCTTAGTTTGAGTTTTTGCTCTCTTGACTGTAAGCCATTCAACCTTGGCAGCTTACTTAACCACTGTCTGCCTCGATTTCTTAATCTATTAATAGCGATAATCATAATAATAACCTACAGGTTAAGAATCAACGATATATGCCAATTAGTAACTTGTACATGTGTGGAGCCAGTACTTTTGCTTTCAAATACAGAATCTTCCCTACGAAGAAAGTCACTCGCTAATACAAAACATTAATTAAACCTCACTTATTATATATACTTATATATATATATATATTTGAGACAGAAGAAAATAACAAAATTATGTTTCTTCCTTAAATATTCATGAGTAGAAATCTCTGCATAAAATTAAGGTAAAACTACATAATATTTATTAGGAGGAAAATATCCAGTGCTCAACAATCTAAACAATCCAGGGTTGTTAAAAATGTCTTTTTTTCAAACAGCTAACTGAAATATAAATTAAATAAATTCTGTTAATTGAGAGCTGAAAGAAAAATCAGTCTAAAATTTGGAGGAAAGTCATTCCAGAGAACGTCTACTCTGAATCAATATTCTAAATTTCTTCTTTAAGAAGTAAGTGATAATTTTATTTTTCATGTATATGCCTTTCTCTATACAAAAGTGTGAAAAGTCAGCAGGATTTTGCTGTCTTAAAAGAGTAAATAGACAGAGGATTGTAACTTCACATGTGGAGAATGAATCACTTCTTGCTAATGGTGGGAATGTCAACCCAACATCTGGACCACACAGCAGTGACACATTTTTAAACTAAAATGCAAGGTTGCAATTATAAGTTTTAAAAATAAAAAAAAGAAATGACAGATTCATTATCATTTTATGTAGACTTGTTTTCCTCCTTTGAAGGCTTCTAGGATTTATTAAAAATCTGAACTTACAGTCTCATCCCCTGAGGAATCACGAGGACAGGAGGAACAAGTCTAGATATACAGAAGGAACAGCTCATGCAAACTCAGGTGGCCGGAAGCTTGTACAGAAAGCCTGGGTTTTTAATTGGCCAGCCCCACGTTTAGTCATAGCAGGTTGCTTCATAAAACCATTATACAGTGAATACAAAATCTCTATTAATATATGCAAATGAAGCAAAATTGTAATTATATCAATAAACCTGGTTAATTCAGGTGAAAATAACTTAATGTGACTTTCATTACTTCAAATATTACAACTTACTATTTACAAGTTGTAGTAGCAGCTAATGATTTCATTTGTGATTTTTCCCCCTCCCCAATAAAAGTGATTTTTGTCCTATGTTGACATTTACCAGCATTTAGTATAAAATTTACATCAGGTTAGGGAAGCATTTTTTCATTAAAAAACACACAAACAAAAAAACTAGTTTTACCCTCATTACATGAAGTAGCTCTCAGGCTCTCTTTTCCAATTTTACCCTTAAAAAAAAAATCTGGATAATTTTAATACTACCCATATCTGTAAGCCTTAAGTAGTCCCCTTTAATGGGTCCACTGTGATGTTGCCTGCTATGGGAAATGTCGGCCCTGGCCTCTGAAGACCAGCCTACTGCACCAGCCATTTGGGTGGCAGGCAGGGATCTTTCCTCTGGACTCGGGTCTGGAATTTGTCACAAGAGAAGAATGAGCTTTCTCCTTGTCACAGATACTAAGCATTGTCAAGAGACCATAGAGGGACCCATCATAAGGTGGACAGACTTGCTGCCATGGGGATGTAATGCAGAGAAGTCACTTGTCTTGGCTCTGCTCTCAGCTGATCTGGAATCAGAAAGGCTCGGTTTCTTCTGGAGGAGCCTCAAACAGAGAGACGAAGGGTTACCAAGACATGTAACAAGTTACCAGCAGCTTTTGAATGGAAGTTACATACCATGTTAGTGGGTCTTGATAACTCTAAAAGTTACCCTAAAAAATAAAGATGGGGTTTTGCCTAAATATTGGACCTTCATGAATTTGTAAAATTATACAAATTATAATTGAATATATTTGAATCTTCTATAATTTAATCTTCTGTGAAGTTTGTGTTCAAAATAAATTGACACTAGAACACACAAAGTTTTATAAAAAATGTCTATAAATGAGTATGTTCATAAAAATGCTGTTTTAGCCTTTGATGATACATACTTTCAGGCAGATTGTTGACATTATAGCTTGTTGTCAACAACAAAAAGCACATTGTGCTGTAAAGAAGGAAACGTGACACTCAGTTGCATTCATTCCCATAATCCTCCAACGGAAATGTAATTGCTGTTTAGTTAATAAGCTTAAGTACCAGTGATGAATGTAGTTTATGTACGGCATATTGATGATAATATCTGAGTAGGATAAGCTGCCAAATGAGAGGCAACGAAAAAGAAATACTGCAGTCCAAATTGCATTCTAAATAACTATTTTTCTCGCTGTGCAATCAAAATTGTATAGTGTACAGTTATTTCCATAAACACCCATTGGTGCTGTAGAACGAAAATAATAACTTCATGTGATTCACAGCAGATGCTGGTAACATAAACCTACACACCTGTGGTGAGTATGATTTAGTAATTTATCCATGATTAAGACAGTGTACTTTTCCTGTTCTGCAATTGCAATGGGTTGTTTATCTTTTCTATTAGACTTGTAATTAATCATCAAAGCATGAACCACTGATGCCAGGTAAGATTTAACATCTTGCGACGTGGGGTATGGTTGGAGACAAAATGTGTTGCACCGTTAAGTGAAACACGTAAAGTGCTCTCCCGTATTTCTTTGTTTGCCAGCATGGTAGAGAGTAAATGAGATGAAAGGAAAGGAAAGGTCTAAATCAGCGATGAAAAGTGTACCTTTCTTAATTCAAGCTACATGGTAGATTGTCCTTACTTAACACTTGTGGAAGTTTTAATAGATTTGTTGGGCTATCGTTAGTGAAAGGAGGAAATGGGTTTCTGCTAATGTAAGTGGGCAAAGTATACTTAAGGGGATAACGAGATAATAAAGTAAAGAGAACGCGGTCACAGTCTGCATGAGGAGTGTACCATGCTGCGGTAATTCAGGTGTCCACTGAAGAAGCTAAAGCTCTTAGCTGATTCTAGTAAAAGGCCCTAAATAGGCTCTTTAAGCAGCAGAAGATGCAAATCAAGGACCCTCTACCTCCTGGTAATATCAAGAGAGGAGAAGAGAGGTAGGCAGAAACATCAAAGTCGATAAGTTGCTGGCTGTATACTGCTGTGAATCCAATAATGATGCACCTTAAAACCATACGGAAAGGACAAAGCTTTTTTTTTTTTTCCCCAAAATTGTTCTCCCTAGGTTGTCTTGTAAATTAATCTCAGTATGATAACTGCATGGTGGAACATGTCTACTTGAGTAGCTTGTTCTGTTTGCTCTGGTATTTCAATAATTCATGTGGGTAAGGACTCTTTTCAGGAAGGGTTTAAAGACCACGAATTGGTGCAATCCCTCAGAGCTCCGTATTGAGCTGTTTATTGACTAGGGGAATCACTGAAAGGTAAAAGAAAACTGACCTGTTCTGTTAGATAGAAGTTAAGTAATTTAGAAACCTCAAACAGTAATGCTACTAATAATAAAGACATGAAAGCACATAGGAAATCAAAGTTCCCTTTTTTACAACCATTTTATATAACTATATTAAGCCATCAATTCAGTCAAAAAATTAGATTTGTGGTAAAAGACTAGTTGTGATACTCTAAAAATATCTTGAATTAAAACAGTTGTTTTCATTAAAAGTTAGCCAAGATTCTTGCTTTTTCAAGGGATCGATTGCATTTTAATCATTCTGTTTTATAACTAGGTCCAACTATGGTCCATTGGTCAAATGCAGCCAATGCCTGTTTTTGTAAATAAAATGTTACTGCAACACAGCCCAGCCCTTCTGTTTATTTCTTATAGATGGCTGTTTGTGAGTAACAGTAATGGCCAAGTCAGGAGTTAATGTAAAGTCAAAAATATTTACTGTTTGGTCTTTTAAAGAAAAAAAAGTTTGCCAACTCTTAGATAAATCATTTGAATTTTCCTTTTTGGTGGTCACTTCAATGTGGGAAAGGACGGCAAACACAAATAAAGGTTGTTCCTCCAATAAACAAAGCAATCTTTGTAGACTTTGATCAATTATTGATATAGGACTTCTTCATGAACTGGAATTACCTCTTACAACTACAGAAGGTATTTTTTTTTAAACCTTTGCACTCACTTGAATGATGTTAGTTCAGAATTTAATGTTCTTTCTAACCCTCACAAAATCCAATGGGTAGTGTTGGTTTAAAAAAATGAATTAAGGAACCTTATAAAGTACTCCTCCACCAGTTCCTTTTCATAACTCTAAGATGTTGAGTTGCCATTTTTAGGCAATTGTTTCCATAAAGTAGACTAGTTTACAATTGACTAGCCCTACAATAGTACTGAATTGTTCAAACAGTGCACACCTTTGGGGCTAGTAGAAAACCTTGGAAAACAACAACAAAAACGACAAAACAATCAAGGGCAGTTGAAAGGTGCTTTTTCTTCCGGAAAGTTCTTCAAGTTCATAAGCCTCATGGGTACAGGTAAGAGAATCAAGAGGAAAATAATAGGTAATGAGAGTTTGGAGATCCAAATATATACAAATAAAAATTATGCTCATACTTTTTTATAAATGTATCTCTACTCCACATTGACATCAAGTATCATGAACATCTGAAAAAAGAAAGTCAATCAAAAAATATCTTCCACACCACCGCCATGTATGCTGGCTTGTATATGCATTTTATCATGTATTTAGAAAACAAATGAGTAAGTATGTTCTGGAAAATTTGTGATGATCAAAATATCTGCCCCACCCCCGCCAAAAATCAAGTCTACTACAGACAATGGAAAGACGAGATTAACATGACTTTCTGAAGAAACAGCCCACCATGCATATTTAATATCTTAAAATGCCATACCAGCTGCTTCGAACTTTGAGATGTTGGAGGTGTGTGTAACTGCCTCTCATTTAATAAACTGTCATAATTTTTTTTTCTAAAAAGAATCTAAAGTTAAATTTGTTCTTGCCCTCCCCCAACCTCCTCACTATCATGTACCCCTGTCATGTACAGTACGTGCTTTCTGCTCTCCCACTCTCCAATTATCTGTCTGACTTTGAAATTATACCTGAGACAATAGAGAAAAAAAAATCTAAGATGTGTTTCAAAACTAAATAATGAGACACTTTACTCACCAGGGATATTCAGGATGCTTTTGTTTCCCCCTCTGTAGAACATTTGTCATCTTTACTAGCTCTTGTTGGCTTAGAGTTTTCTATGATCTTTCCTGGTTCAGTATGTGAGGATTCTGAAAATGTATTATGGTTTCTTAAAGCAAATACGCATTTTTAAAGGTCTGTGGCTTCCGCTTTGAGTCTGTATCTGGAGCAAGGAGCAGATGGAATTTTCACTCTGATAACATGAAAGACTGCTCCTCACATATAAAAATTACAATGCAGATGAGATATGCCTTCCCAGATACACATTAGCCATATCTGAAGTGTCATACCCACAACTCTGAATCCTTAACATACCCAGTTTGGAGAAGTTCTAACCCATGTGCCACGTAAAATGCAGGAAGGGGATATTCTGTTTTATTAGCCTGGCAGCATGTGAATAAGACATTACTTCCTCTGGAAAATTCATTATTCATTTGTGCAGTCATTAAAGTTTAAAAATATATATATAACTGTGCATTTCCCCCTTTAGACCAGTGTTTCATTGACAAAGAATCCAGAGAAATGCACAGAAGCTGGACTGAAAGTAACATCTCTTTTTCTGGCAGCACTGACCTGTACTGTTTCAAAGTGATTACTGAATTACATTCGAGGCACTAAACCTTAATTCCTCCTCTTTTCTTTGCAAAGCCTATTTTAAAGCTTGCTGGTGGTTAGAAACAGCAAAATGGATGAGTAATGAGAAGCATGGGATCTGGAGATAAAATTATTACAAGTTTTAAATAAAAGAATGTTTGCAAATACTTAGCACTGTGCTTGGCACATAGTAAATGCTCAATTAAAAATTACCTATTGTTGTTATTATTATTATTATTATTATTATTATTATTATTATTATTAATTATTATTATTATTCCTCCTCTTCATTCTCCTACTAATTTTCCTACAGTAGCAGTTAGTTTTGAGGGAGTAGACGAGAATCAAAATATTTTTCTCCAACTTGGCTATCATGTTTGCAGTTGGGAATGTTTCATATATCTGATACATGAGATCCAAGAGATTGTTTACTCCTGCCACATCTCATACCACCAGGCCCTCTTCTCTTCCAACGTGAAGATGTAACATTCAAAAGCTGGTACTCACCTTACGCATGTCCGAAACACTTCATTATCATGGTGGACTGACTTCACTGACTTCCCACTTGCCAAGATCCATTTCTTATTTTCCATCCTACAACATAGGTCACTTAGACTATACTGGGCTATTCAACAGATGTTTGGCACAAGTTATAAGTCAAAGGCTTGAAATAGTTATATAGAATTGTACTTTACTATTTTTGTTCTCTGACCAAGTGGAAGGAAAAGTATATAAATATCTGCATTGGTTTATTCCTATTCTCCCTTCTTTCCCCCAATCTTTCTGTATCTTTCTTCTATATCTCTCTTTTTTTGTAATATTTCAGAAAAGGGAAATTTAATCACATACGAAGTAGGAATGCTTCAGAAAGTGCATTCATATACTAAGCAGTGAAGCTTGTAAGAGTGTTCTAAAGAATGGAGTCTCACTGGAGTTGTTCTATGTGCTACATCATTAGAGCAGTACGTTAGAAGAGCTCTATTTGTTTTCTCCTAGATTGTCACATAAAAAGGTAAAATGTGAACCAGAATATCTTCCTTTTACAAACAGCTCAGCCTGATTCAGACTCCTTGAATTTTTCAAAAATTTTGAAGTTCAGGAGACTTCTAACAGGAACTTTGTAGGTGGTTTTCTTCTCTATTGAGATAAATTCAGCAAGAAAAATGAATGCAAGACTCCAGTCAAAATGGAAGTAGAGGTGATTCGTAGGTGGAGTTTGACAGCCTGACTACTGTAGTAATTGAGCTGATGCTTTTATGAAACCATGTTCTCTCTCCTGAGAATTACCTCACTATCAGGTTTGATTTTCCTTTATTCCAATCATCATGTGAGCATTTCTAGTTAAAGAAAAAGATCACTCAGGTGTCTAAAAAGGAAAGAGTAAAACAAACAAAAGTATTTATTTTACTCAATTGTAAATAATTATTTTCTAGATTCATAGACAGTTTCAAAAGCAAAGGAGGCTGTGTGTATTTCTCTGTATATATACTTAGATGAAAGACATTAGCATGGAACTAATGTATAGTAAATAATTAAGATGGTCACAAGTGGTGTAAATAAAAATCTTGGGTTTTATATAGCCATCATCTGCAAATGGTATACTTGTTGCCTTCATGTAAAAAAAATGTATTTCCACTTAGGATGTAGAAAATTGAGGAAAAAAAAAAGCTCCCATTCCAAATACTCAAAGAACCAGAATATATAGAAACCAGAATAAAGAATTCTTAACACTCAGTACTGATAACCCAGTTTTGAAAATGGAAAAAAATATTTGATCAGACACCAAAGAAGATATATGAATTGCCAATAAGTACATAAAAGGATACTCAACATCACTAGTCATTAGCAAAATACAAATTCAAACCACAATGATTTAATAATGCGTAGCTATTAGAATGGCTTCTATCAGAAACCAACAAACAGACTCAGTCAATATCAAATGCTGTCAAGGATTCAGAGTCACTGAAATTCTCATGCATTGCTGATGAAAATATAAATTGGTATAGTGATGTTGGAAAACAGTTTTCTAGTTTCTCATAAAGTTAAAGATATTCTTACCATGAGACCCAGCAATCCTACTCAGGTTATTATCCAAATGAAATGAAAACATAGATCCAGATAAAAACTTGTGGGCAAATCTTTACAGCAGCTTTATTAATCATCACCAAAAGCTGTAAACAACCTGAATGTCCACCAACAGGGGAGTGGATAAAGGATTTATGGTTTATCCATATGATGAAATACTACTCAGCAGGAAAAAAGAGCAAGCTATTGATAACATGCAATGGCATGAGTGCATTTAAAAAGCATTATGTTAAGTAAAAGTCCCAGAAAAAATGGACTACATTCTTTATGATTTCATTTATTTGACATTCTGGAAAAGGCAAAACTATAGGGACAGAAACCAGATCAGTGTTTGCCAGGGGCTTGGGATGGGGAGAAGAGAAAGAAATATAAATGATTGTGAGGGAAACTTTTGTGATGATGAAAATATTCTCTATCTTGATTGTAGTGGTTAGTACAGTACTGTGTAAGTTTTCAAAATTTATAGAACTGTATACCTTTTCAAGGTAGAGTTTACTGTATTTAAATTTTATCTCAGTAAACCAAAGATAAAAGAAGGATATAAAGGAGAAATAATCCTTTTTGTCTGCATTAAGTAAGACCAATCTAACACTTAATAAACTGGATGGTTTTGCTCACAAATTACTAGTGGTAAGTTATCTTGTCTAAGAGCTCAGTGTTTGCAAATTGGTACTTGAGTTCAGCTATTCAGTTCATTCTAGATTTATTTCTTATCCTGTGAACTCCATAGGAGTTTGGTATTAATGAGGTCAAAAGTCGGAGTATTAAGAAACATGAAGGCATAAAAGAGTCTTTAATTTTTTAGAGAACAGTTTGATCATGAGAATATAGGGTTGCTTCCTGTGGGCTTGTGGGAATTGATGAGGGAATAGGAGGGAGACCACAAATGGGTAGGAAAAGGAATCCGACTGTCATTTAATTTTGAGCATCAAATACTGGTAAAGTATTTACATACAAATTTAATTGGGAAAGTAGGTTGACTCTCCTAAAACCAAGCTCAACATGACTATTTTTTAGAGCATGATTACTTTGATGCTTTATAGGTACACCATGGAAATGCTAACGAGTTGTTCTACGGATTTTAACCAAATTATAAGTTTTCGTGCTTTGAAGGCTCCAGAGAATTGATTCAATTAAGCCAACAGATTGATAGAAACAAATAGATATCATGAGACAAGATGGCGTGTATTAAAAAATTAAGAACAGCTACGTATTTTGTTTTTAAATTTTATTTTACTTTTGGTTTGAGCAGTGAGAGAGTTCATAAAAATTCTGGCAACATTGGCTTTGTAAATATGTCTTCTAAGGGGGATTACTCACTCTCCAGTCTTGCATCTGTCACTCTCTAAAATACAAAAGGACTGTGAAGGTTTGGGCAGCTTGTTAGATTGCTTTCAGTGTTTATTTTCACCAATATCCAAATGTGTGAATATAAGAAAGTTAATGTTTTAGAAAACAGTTTGTCTTTGTTCTTTTATAGTATGCATGCATTTTCATATCAATCTGTTTCAGAGCAAAGCATATTTTATCCAGAAATGGTATGTTTCAAAGACTACAGTATTGGTCAAAGCACATATTTCATTATGTTGCATTAAGACCATAACATTAAGCAAAAGGATCTGTAAAACACTTTCGTGTTACATTATTTGCAATGCTGGGCATTTATTCTTATTAAAACAAGTCGAATTTCAAAATCTATTTTAAAATAAGAATCATTATTTCTTTGCCATTTAATAGAAATACACAATGATTCAGGGTACGTATCTAAAATCACTTCTATTATAGTTGAGATACTTAATTACACTGTTGGTTCCACAAGCAAGTATAATTATATTAAAACCTATTTCTTTCCTTTTGGCTTTTATTTGCTTGTAAAAATCACAGGTACTTTAGATAACATTCAATTGTTTTGGTTATTAAGTTCTACTGACTAAAAATTGTTCATCAAAGCCATATTAAATATAAAGAACTTTTAAAAGTTAGCCCTGAAGATTTAGTAAATTTTCAGGCATTTCCTACTCAATATTCAAATAGAAAATCTGCTCACTCTTTAAATTAAAAATGAGAAAAGAAATGGAATTCAGACTCCAGTGAAAGTCTGCTTTCTATGAAGAAACGTATTGATTTTATCACGGTCTTATGAACATGTCTCGTTGCAATTAGGTATATTCTGAACAACTTTCACAGGGTGACTTTGCTGGCTTAAAGATCCCAGAGACTAAAACTTTCCAACAGCATCCAGATGTACACTTTACATCTGCTTTTGAATCGAAACAAACTAAGCCCCAAAGTACTTGATACATATAGATGAAATTATATTTTCATCTACAACCTTATTAATTCATTAGTAGCATAAGACTTTCATATTTTTTATCTACATGTTGCATTGACTGTGTTAATTGGGTCACTGGAATACCCCACTCCCTGACGCACCGTGACTGATCTGTCAAGTGACTTTACAACGTGCTTACTTAGTCAAACTCGGTCCTGTGTTCCCACTGTCCCATCACAGCAATCACAATCACACTCAGGTAGGTCAGTCCACGTTACTCACACAGCTTTTATTATTCATTTCACACATCTCTGCTTAGTATATCCTTGGTTTTTATACCGAAGTCTTCCATTTCTTAGAGAGGGTCCCTTTCTCCCACACTGGTCAAACAAAAAGTTCTTTATTTGGGGGGATTATTATGTGGATCCAATTAGAAGATTTTAGTAACATTATTCCACTAATTTTATAAAGACTTAAAAAATTGGAGACATTATAACTCAGTCATTCTTCCAAATGGAAAGCTATCTGGCCATGGTCCCTGAATAGATAAGGACTTTCTCTAGTTCCCAAAGGAAATGGATTCAGCGTGCACTCCAGGAGGGATTTCTTTGTTTTGATCTGTAAATCCAAGTCCCATGTGGATTATGCCCTTGGAATTATAGGCTGAACAGTCCGTGATCGTCAGGAACACGTGCTGTGTTCATAGCCTAAGTCTAGATTACAAGCAGGTCTAAGTAGATTGTTCTTAGCCATGTTTTTTCTCTGAACATCACCTTAGTCAGGTTTAGCCTATTCAAGGAAGTGGGAGGAGTCCCTGTGTCATATTACCTGCTCACACCTAAGGAGCAAAGATCCAGTGAGAGGGAACTGGGAAGGTGAAGAGAGCTTTTAAGCACTTTGTTCCTCCCAGTGAAAGATATTATTATTTTAGAACTGGAGATTAGATATCAGATTCCCTGGAGAGGTTTGGAGGGTGTCAGCTACAGGGCTAAGAAATGCTTCTTAAAAAAAACTTGTATCCCCGTCCCCTTCACCCACTCCATTCTTATTGAGGAACACAGACATAGAAAATAAAGTCACTCAAGAAGGATTCATGTCAAATCTCTTGGAAAACCCTACATGCTTCAGCATAGCATTTTTAAGTTAAAAATGTGCTCAGCAAATGTTATAAAAATCAGATTGTTTTCTACTTTTCTTTATTTTATTTTATTTTTTTAATGAACTATAGTCAATTTACAGTGTTGTGTCAATTTTTGGTGTACAGCATAGCGTTTCAGTCAGACATCTACATACTTATATTTATTTTTATATGCTTTTTAATTATACGTTACCACAAGATATTGCATATAGTTCCCTGTGCTATAAAGAAGAAACATGTTATATATAATTTTGTTTTTTAAAAAGATAATATTGATGAAAATCTGAACGTTCCTCCTAATTTACAGTCACCAAACATGTAGTACAACTGGTTAGTATGCAGACCCAAAAGGAGAAAAGCTTCAAAGAAATTAGATATCAAAGAAAATATAATTTATGATTTATGAGTGCAGAGAACCAGGCCTGTGCAATGTTTAAGACCTGGGGCTCTGGAATCCACATACTTAGTTTTAAATTCCAGCTCAAACATTAGCCAGCTGTCTGACAAAGGATAACTTTATTAAATTCCCCAAATCTCAGTTTCCTCACCTGTCA
The DNA here is from genome assembly GCF_048773025.1 of Camelus bactrianus. NCBI lineage: Eukaryota > Metazoa > Chordata > Mammalia > Artiodactyla > Camelidae > Camelus > Camelus bactrianus. The sequence goes on from NC_133552.1 coordinate 22,695,080, forward strand.
AATGGAATGTTAACAGTTTGACCCTCACAGAAAAGTTCAATAAAATGATGAAACTAAAGAACTTAGAATGTTAGTTTCCGTTCAGTGAGCCCATAGGAAACTACAATTATATTCTAGACTTTTATCAGTCTGCAGTTTTTTCAAAATTATGTCATTTATAAATTCATCTTAGATAATATTTGTAATATACATGCAAAACGTTCCAGGGAATAATTCAGTAAATGGCATGGGATAAAGTATCATTGATAAATAAGCACATATTATGATAAAAAGAAAAATGAAAATAAAAAAAGATGACTTTGTTATCATTAACTATTCTGATAGAAAACATCTAACCTAAAATGCTAATACAATACATATATGTCAGTTTTGAGACAGTCAATGTTATTGAGTCCCTAAAAGATGCAAAACACTTTTTCCAAATGGATTGAGAGATAATAAAGCATGTTAAAGGCGCCAATCCTTGAAAAACAATTTATTATCATCGAGGGGAGAAAGAGAGTAATTTTTGACTTTCCCCACTGACTACTCAATTCTGCTTCAAAATCCATTTGATGAAAGTAGATCCATCACCTCTCAGACAGATGTAAACAGCCACTGACACAACAGAGTAATTAAGAGAAATTTCTTTAAGTGAAATGCTTGAATCTAAATCTTGGTTCTGCAACTTACTAGCTTTGGAAACTTTGGCCTCTGTTTGCATATCGTTTAAATGGGGATAAATATAATAGTCATCACATAGGGTTATTCGAAGGAATAAAGGGACAATCGTTGTTACAGGGTTAGCATAGGAGTTAGTATCTAATAAACACCAAAATATTACCTTAGCTGACTTCTCACCCTAAAGGTTCTATTTTGCTTTGGCTGCATTTCATCAGTAATTGAAAGAGTGCTTCTAACTTCCACCAGACAAGATTAAATAAAGATCCAAGTTTTGTCAATAGTGTGCTTAATTAAGCAGACCAGATAAGAGTATCAATAAGCCCTTGAAAGAAGCCTTGATACGGATAAACTTAAGGAGAGCTAATATGGAACATCGGTAAATGACTAAGTATGTGCTGGACTGTTTCAGATTATCTCCAGATGCTGGGCACTGTCTCATTGAACTCTGATATATTCACCTAATGGCATCTTACAGCGCCTTTGTATTGTTCTGCACAATTTGGGCCCCACTTTGTAAATGTACCAGACATTCATCTGCAAGTCAATTATTTGGAATTCCAAAGACATTTTTTTTCAACAGGAATGATGTTCTGACTTAGTTCTTAGGCCAGCCTAGTGGATTCAAATTTGCACTGAATCTGTTTCTGTTTTATAGATAAGTTCATTAGTGTTCTCTTTTTCACTTTTTCTTCTTCTTTTTCTTTTTTTCTTAGATTCCACATTTTAGTGATATCATATGGTATTTTTCTTCCTCTTTCTGACTCACTTCACTTAGAATGACAATCTCTAGGTCATGATTACCAGGGGAAAAGGGTGGGAAGGGATAAATTTGAGAGTTTGAGATTTGCAAATGTTAATCACTATATATAAAAAGGGATAAAAACAAATTTCTTCTGTATAGCAAGGAAACTATATTCAATATCTTGTAATAACATTTAATGAAAAAGAATATAAAATGAATGTGTGTGTATATATACATATACATATGCATGACTGGGTCATTGTGCTGTACACCAGAAACTGACACATTGTAACTGACTATACTTCAATTAAAAAAAAAAAAAAAAAAGAATCACCAAGCAAATTATGAATGATAAACAAATAAGCTGCCTAAAAAGAAACATGGAGGCAAGACCATTTCAACACCAAAGATGAATGAGGATACAAAAATGAACATCAGATACAGTATAAAGAAAAAAAAATGTTTCATCAACTATACTGGACTCTCATTTGTAACATGCATTTTATATTTCTGTTTCATCTGCCAGAAACAAATATCCCTCCCTGCAACAGCAGTTCATTGGGCACAATAGAAAAGACACACTGGTTATTCTAGGGGGTCAATGACTTATCAGTTAACTTCCCATTTCTGCATAACTGGGAGTTCGAGATTTATAGATACTGACATGTGTATATAAAATAGATAAACAAATTTATACTGTATAAAAAGGCAAATATTGTCAAGATCTTGTAGCTCACAGGGAAAAAGAATATGAAAGTGAATATATGTATATTCATGTATGACTGAAAAACTGTGCTGTACACCAGAAATTGACATAACATTGTTAACTGACTATAACACAATAAAACAATAAATAAAATAAAATATGCACTGGTATTTGAAAAACAAAGATGATCTTCTTCCTTATTTCTGTACCTTTGCCAAAGAGAGCATTTGAATAATATAAACTCATAGTTGGAACACAGTGTATATTCCTTCTAGTCCATGTCATCAGATATGAACTAAACTTTTTATTCTTCCTCTCTCACTCTTGCTGTCTCTGAAATAGGACTAGGGGCAGAAGGAGAGGCTGGAGTAGGTCCTGCCAGGGCTCCCAGGCCAATGACGGCATTTTTATGGCTGTCCTCACCTCTGCTCTCTGAGCTTCCAAAGGCCGCTCAAATGTTAGCCACTATTTCCAGAACAGCCAGTGACATTAGTCATATCAGTCCCCTCTCTGGATAGAACACTGTCATCCTTCCCGTTCAAATCTCTTTCTCTGACACTCAGAAACATATCACCTTTGAAAAATTCCGTCTGAATGGGAGATGAATTTCATCACTGTTTGCTCTCTGGGTCTAAGCATTTCTAGGATGTCAGTTTATAATTAAGACTTTAAAAAAATGTAAAACATTCATAGAAGTATCAAAATTGAATATTCTAATATTAAGACAATATTTTTTCAACTTTTCATTATTTTTCACTTTGAAAATACATATGGCAAAAATAATACACATGTTTTGTTGGATTGTGCTTTTTTTAAATGCTGTATTTCATGAAGCATTAACATGGACTTGGCAACAACACACTGAAGGCTCCTGCACTAAACAGTACCAAGATATCAGCTGTCATTAATGTGTCATGGAGATTCACCCCTAAAAATATCTCACACAAAAGTGAAGGAGACATTTGCAGATGGCTTTGTCATTTAGACATTGTCTCATGGTATGTAGATGGATCCTGGCTGCTGTGCTCATTATAAAATAATCTCCCAGATTTAGGGTGACTCGGATCCTCCAATTAGATGCTTAACATCGGGGGACGCACTAGCTCTGGTGTTTCTTTATCTCCGCTATGTGGAGTTCTGTGATTTAGTGACTTCCTCTTACCTTTCTGCTTTTAAATGTTTGTTTTCACAGTTTGACATCATTGTGTTTATTGGCAACAAAGGCAACTTAGTGCTAAACGTGTAATCCATTACTCAGGACACCCTAGTTTTTACAAACAAAAGAATCCATGTAGCTACATAGTTGCATGTTTGACTTCTGTTCAACAGAAATAATGCGCATGAAATGATCTTACATAAAAGAAATGCTTCTAGCATTTTGGGAACACCTGGAATGGCCTGGATAAGGTGAGGTGATTGGCAACCTTGATTACTCCTTAAATTCACTATGTTTTCCCCCAGATCGGCCAAAAGATGGGGTCAGTGGCACCAGGTACCCTAGTCAGCACTTTTCTCTCTCCTTACTGGATTACAGCTTTCTGTCCTTTTCCATCTCCAACCCCAGAGTTTAGCGTTTCATCTGCCTTCATCTTTCTAAAAAGGATGAGAAAGGACACGCAATTAGAATGTGTTCTGGAGAGGGTGCTCTCAAAATGTCATTCTATCTCTTCATGTCTCTTCAATTTCTCTCTCCTCTTTTGTTCCAAATTATAGCACATCCTTATTCTCTGCTGGTCAGATAAGGGGAGGGAGGGGTCGAAACAAGCCAATAAAATATAACAGTCACAGAATATTTGTCTTGACGCTGTCCCCTGCTACCCCCAAGTTCCACAAGAGGTCACGTGGGTGGGAGATTGGAGAGAGAAGTGGTGACCACTTGGAAGCTTGAGAGAAGGGGAGAAATTGGCAAAGAGAGTGTCGGAAGGGGCTTCTAGAGACATGCAATCCTGGCGGAACTCATCTCCAGGAGAGAGATTTTTATTTGAGACATGAAGACCAGTGCTGATGTTTGCTTCCAGCTTGATACACAGCAAGAAAATAGACTACCCTGGAAGCCAACCTCCATTGGTTTAAAGTCAGAAAATTAATTCAATGAAAACTCCATAAAATACTTCCTCCAGGTGGCTCTCCCTCTTTCTCTCTCTTTTTATTCCTGCCACCACTCACAAGTGTTATACGAGCATAGCCTCTTCCCCAGCCTAACTTGATCTTGACTCCTTTCTGTTCCACCACAAAATGAATCTTCCTAAAACACTGCTTAGATGACACTCGCCCATCACACCCTGGAGGTGGGGAGGCTTGACTGCCCCTTGCTTCGTTTTGAAGTGTAATATGATCAGCCTGTCAGTGAAAGTCTCTAATACAGCATTGACTTTCTTAATCATTTTTCCAACTGTTCTCTGTTACTTATCTTCTGCTACAAAAGAATGGAACATTTTCCCTAAACTGACTGTGGTTAAAGAAGTTTCCCGACCACACTGACTTGCCAAGAGGAACTACTTATGAAACAGAATTCAAGTCATTTGAATAAATTCTTTTTTACATATGTGAGCAGGCATTATATTCCTCTGTAATAACCACTTATATCCTCTGCATATCAATTAACCCGCTGAGGGTTGGCACAAAACCGCATTCATGTAATTTCTTTCTTATTTAAATAAATAATTTATTCTATTCTATATTCTAATGACTCCTTTTTCCCTTCAAATTGTCCACTTGGGCAATGGTTCTCAAAGTGTGGTCCCCAAGGGGGTATTCACATCACTGGGGAACTTGTCAAAGATGCAAAGTCTCAAACCTCACCCAGGACCTAGAGTAGGAATCTCTGGTGGTGGGACCAGGCAGTCTGTATTTTAACAAGTCAGCCACATGATCCTGATACACACTAAACTTTGAGGAACACTAACTTAATGCCTTGGGATTCTGAATTCATTTTTTAAAATACAGTGAGATTTGGTATGAAAATATTAATACTCTTACAGGTCCTACCTACTACAGAAAAAGTGAGTGTGAGCTATCCTGATGAGCGCCTGTCTGAAATTTTTGGAAAATGGCCCCTTGAAACCTCGAGACGTAGGCTTTCAAATACATATAATCATATACCCATATATACATACACACACATACATCTAACAATTCAGTACCACTATTCTTTTTTTAAGCACAGTTTGAAGCACTTTACATTAACTCCTTCAATTCTTAAACTTATGAGCAATTGTTAATTTCTCATTCTGCAGATGAAGAAAGCTAGGCCCAGGAAGCCTAAGTAATTTATCCAATACCACAAAGCTAGCTGGGAAGAAACAGGGATTCGAACCTGACAATATAGTACTCCATGCTTTTAACCATTTCTTTGTGTCCCCTATTAGACAAAAATCCTCTTACTCCTCTTAGAATTATTTTATTTTTAAAAATAGAACTGCATCATCATAACCAGAATTTAAACACATGTAAGACTTAAAATGTTCCCCCACTTTGTTTTATTTAATCTTTATTTACTTTCAGTGTATACTAGCTAAACTGAGGCTTAGTGAGGAAATATGACTTTATCAATTCCATATAATTGGTGTTAATTCACTGATAAAGGGGCAAATTTTTAATGCATATCAGAAGATAGAAGACCGCAGATTTTTATTCCATGCAGACACAGTGAGCGTAAGTAAACTGTTCCAATGTTAAATATAAAACTCATATTATTTACAGATTAGTAAATATTTACCAGCGTTTTTTCTTCTAAGGTTAACATACAGAATCTTTCTCTGCAATATACTTAGTATCTTTTAGTGTTTATAAAAATACTAATATCCAGTATGTTAGAAATAAATTGCAAATTGAATTATTACACAGATTTCAAGTGTAATCTTTGTTAGGCCCATGTGTTAGCACAAACTGCTTTGCAGTGTATCAAATATAAATCTGATGCAAATTAGCACGAGCAAACATTTAGTGGATTGTCTGGACCACTTATCTAGAATGTAGTTATTTTGAAGATTTTTTAAAAGATGCAAACAGAAGAAAGTTTTCTCATTTATTGAAATTAAAATTAAGATATGTGCTTTGTAAGTCATTTTTCCATCAACCCGTCTTCATTTGAACACTGTCCTAAAAATGCTGGTGTTTTCTTTCCCATTGTCTGGTGCAAAGACATTTGAAAATACAATTCAGGAACTCAGATGTGCTATGAAGGTTAACTGCCTCTTGGGGATTCAATCACCACTTGATTTAATGTTGACTATTTAATCATATTATAAACTTCTCCAACAGGCCTGCATAATTGCCTCCTTAGCAGAAAAGAGTAAACAGCTTACCTTGCAACTCCAGTTTCTTAAGAAGCCCATTACATTCCTGAAAACATCAAAAGATTTGTCAGCATTTTCATTATCTACGTCCATTTTCTAGAGCCGATAACTGGCTATAAAATTTTACTCTGGGCTTAAAATTGACATTTAATATTTTGACCATGGAATAAATGTAGCCATACCCTGGGAGAGAGGGTAGGGTTCATTTACTATGCAAGTCAAATTAGGTAAATTGATACTTCCCAGAATATAAAAACTCACCGTGATAATCACTGCCATTTATTCAGTATCTTATTTCCTGCCAGGCAGGTTACATACATGATACTGAACTCCTTTTAACAAAGTTCAACAAGGAAGGTCATGGTATTCTTGCTTTGCAGTTAGAGAAACTGATCCTTAGAGCAGTGAAGTCCCGTTCCAAGTTCACGCAGTGAGAAACTGAGCTCAAATACAAGTTCAGGGGACCACAAGAGCTTCATACCACGGAACCACCTCTGATTAATTAACCTCACTGCGTGCACGAGAGGTTCGCGGGAGGGACAAGCGCTAACGATGAAAAATAGGGCTTTACAATTCAACAGTCAGCCCACTTCACCTCTACTGCCAGAGGCGACTGTCTCATTTCGTAGCCAATTATAGCTTCCGTGGGTATTTTTGCTGTCTATCTTGAAGGGAAAAATTATACTAATAAGACACGATTAGAAAAAGACATTCTATTTATTCAACAGCTTGCCTGGTTTCCGTAACAAGCAACTATGTGATTAGAGCAAATGAGGTTTAGAAATAATCACTTTGATCCAAAATCTGAACGAATCGGTGTAGGTGTTTATATTTTTTAAAAAACGCATGAGAGTTATAATCCGCTCACTTTAATAACAGTCGTCTCCCACATATGTTCTTTATGACTTCTTCAGCAAAAACTCTGTAAATACTTTCTCCCAGAGAAAGTTTAGGCACCTGACATCTAGACTAATATGACAGATCCCATGTCTCAGCATGCTGGAAATTCATTTTAACTTACAAATACATCCAAAATCGTTCTGGGCGTAAGTGCTGAAGAGTGTTGATGGTTATGCTAATTCTGTGGCATCTTGACTTTGGGGGTAAAAGCAGATTTCAGAGACAAGAAAAATTCTCTTCCTGTTTTAAAAGGCAGAATATGTTAGCCTGACAGAAATTGTGTTTTCTGCCCATCATTTTTCTACTTTTCCAATTATGACCATCAACGTCAAGTATTTCTTAGGTACCTAGCTGGTAAATAGTACTGTAATGTTGTCCTCAGAACAAAGTTAAGGTCGATCCAAATCTCCTCAGTGTATGCAGTTTGGCCAAGACCTATTGATTTGATCTTTTAGCCTGGCTTCGTGATTAAGTGTCACAAGATCAATTGAGATGATTATGCAGTAAGCAGAATTGAAAACTTAACAGCAGGAATAACCAAATTGCCTCTAGCCACGTCCTTTGAAACTGTCTGCAATTTGACTTCACATCCAGGTTCTAGGATCTTTCAAATCCATTAGAGAGGCAATAGCATCAAAGATGTCATCCCTAGATCTTGGAAGGACCGATTCTCAGTTAAATGGGGACTGATTTCATCTAGGGGAAAGCCGGTTTTTATATGTTTGAGAGGCTCGCTGAAACTGGTTGGAAATCTTTATTGTATCTTGTATTATGTTTAAGTCTTTGATCCATTTTGAGTTGATTTTTGTATATGGTGTAAGGGAGTGTTCTAGCTTCATTGCTTTACATGCTGCTGTCCAGTTTTCCCAACACCATTTGCTGAAGAGACTGTCTTTATTCCACTGTATATTCTTGCCTCCTTTGTTGAAGATGAGTTGACCAAAAGTTTGTGGGTTCATTTCTGGGCTCTCTATTCTGTTCCATTGGTCTATATGTCTGTTTTTGTACCAATACCATGCTGTCCTGATGACTATAGCTCTATAGTATTGTCTGAAGTCTGGGAGAGTTGTTCTTCCAGCCTCTTTCTTTCTCTTCAGTAATGCTTTGGCAATTCTAGGTCTTTGATGGTTCCATATAAATTTGATTATGGTTTGTTCTAGTTCTGTGAAATATGTCCTGGGTAATTTGATATAGTTTGCATTAAATCTGTAGATTGCCTTGGGCAGTGTGACCATTTTAACAATATTGATTCTTCCAATCCAAGAGCATGGGATATCTTTCCAGTTTTTAAAGTCTTCTTTAATTTCCTTCATCAATGATTTATAGTTTTCTGTGTATAATTCTTTCACCTCCTTGGTTAGATTTATTCCTAGGTATTTTATTACTTCGGGTGCTATTTTAAAGGGGATTGTTTCTTTACTTTCTTTTTCTGTTAATTCATCGTTAGTGTAAAGAAATGCAACTGATTTTTGAATATTAATCTTGTAACCTGCTACCTTGCTGAATTCTTCAATCAACTCTAGTAGTTTTTGTGTGGACCTTTTAGGGTTTTCTATATGTAGTAACATGTCGTCGGCCTATAGTGACACTTTTACCTCTTCTTTTCCAATTTGGATCCCTTTTATTTCTCTCTCTTGCCTGATTGCTGTGGCTAGGACTTCCAAGACTATGTTGAATAGGAGTGGTGATAGTGGGCATCCTTGTCTTGTCCCAGATTTTAGTGGGAAGCTTTTAGATGATTCTTAGATGGAAGGTAAATACTTGATTGGCTTTCATTCCCCCACACTGCCTATCATTCAATAGTGGCTGAGGCAGAATATACAGAAAAACAAAAATTCTAACCGTTATTTTCGACTCCCCAAACTGGATGATTTTACTCACCTAAGGGAAGGTGAGACTCAAAAATGTAGTATGTCTTTTGCTGTTGGTTCTGTTTGTTTGTTTGTTTTTTGGGGAAAGTAATTAGGTTTACTTGTTTATTTTTGGAGGAGACACTGGGTATTGAACTCAAGACCTTGTGTGTGCTAAGCATGAGCTCTACACTTGAGCTATACCCTCCCCCATAGTGCATTTTAAACAAGGACGGTCATCACTGAAAGCCTTGATACTCCAGCACAGACCCTTCATCAGGAAAGCAGACCCAGTTCTCCTGGCCAAACGACCATGGGAAAGCTTGTTCCTTTTCCCCCTGAATAATGACAAACTCTAAACATTTAAACGACTAGCCACCCATCTCTTGTGTACTTTCTGCTTTACTCTTACAGTTCTTTGATAATTTCCAGAATCCTGTAGCTCAGAGATCTCTCAGGGAGAGAGTGGGTTGATTAGGAAGCCCCAGGTGGCTGGATTATAAATGAAAATGCCTCTGATCCTGAAATTAGTGTCAAGACAACTTGTCTCATGCCATTGGCTTGTCTGTGTCTGATCCTCTCTGCTGCTTAGTGAGCCTCATGAGTTTTCCTCCTCAGTCAAGACGACAGAAAACTCATACCTGTGTTTTAGTTGCATTCATCCAGTTTATGTCCCTGTCTGAACTGTGACATCTTAGAGCACTGCCTAAGGCAAACTGAAAAGCAAAACTGTAGGACAACTGTGCATTGGGTCTGTTTCTGCCTGGTCTCTTGGTGTGACACCTGACAAGGTCCTGATTATCTACCGGGGTCAGAAACTAAAAGTCAAATTCCTACCTGAGATCACAGAATACTCTGACCAGAAATGGTTATGGCCTCAAGGAGTTACAAAGGGGCGACAATGATTCATCTTGGTGACTCAGAAGTTCCAGTTCTGCCTTTCCTATAAAGGAGGTGAAGTAGGGGCTGGGATAGGTTATAATGATACAATGATAGAGACTGGCTAATTGCTCATCACGCCCATTTCTTCTTCTTGGGCTCATGTCAGTCTACATTTGTCTCCTTTGAAGGTAGAAGAGGTCATATGATTAAATTCTAGCCAATTAAATCTAAACTGACATAATATGGACAATTCCCACAAACAAAATTCTCCTATGAAATTCCCTATGACTAGTGATATTGAGCATCTTCTTACATACCTGTTGACCATTTGTCTATCTTCTTTGGAGTAATGTCTATTCAAGTCTTTTGCTCATTTTTGAATTGGATTATTGGTTTTCTTTCTTTTATTTTTTTACTATTGAATTGTACAAGTTTATTATAAATATTGGCTATTAACTCCTTCTCAGATATAGGGCTCACAAATATTTTCCCTTATTCCGCATGTGGTCTTCTCATTTTGTTGGTTATATTCTTTTCTGTGCAGAAGATTTTTAGTTTGATATGGCCCCACTTGTCTAGTTTTGCTTTTGTTGCCTGTACTTTTCGTGTCACATTCAAAAATGTTATTGCTAAGTACAATAGCAAGAAGCTTTTCTCCTATTTTTTTCCCAAGGATTTTTACATTTTCAAATCTTATGTTTAAGTCTTTAATCCATACAAATGGCCAACGAGTACATGAAAAAAGATACTCCACAGTACTGATCATTGGGAAAATGCAAATCAAAACTACAATGAGACGAAATCACCTAACACCTGTTTGGATGGCTGTTACTTTTTTTAAAGTATGGGAGAGACTATGCAGAAATTGGAATAATTGTGCACTATTGATGGGAATGCAAAATGGTGCAACAACTATGGAAAACAGGATGAAGTTTCCTTAAAAAATTAAAAATAGAACTACCATATGATCTACCCATTCCACTTCTGGTGTATATCCAAAAGAGCTGAAGTCAGGATCTCTAAATGATATTTGCACTCCAGTGTTCATTGCAGTCTTATTCACATTAGACAAGCTATGGAAACCACTAAACATCAAGCAATGGATGAACAGTTAAAGAAAATGTTGTATATATGTACAATGAAACATTATTCAGTCTTAAAAAATAAGGAAATCCTGCCATATGCAATATCATGGATGGAGATGAAGGACAGTATGCTAAGAGAGAGAACCAATCACAGAAGAACAAGTAACATGATTCCACTTACATTAGATATCTAACATAGTCAAGCTTATAGAGGTAGAGTATAATGATGGTTCCGAGGGCTGGGGGAGGGAAAATGAGAGAGGTTTAATGAGTATAAAATTTTAGTTATGCAAAACAAATAGGCTGTAGATATCTCCTGTACAACATAGTGCCTATAATTAACAATACTGTATGGTACACTTAAACACTTGTTAAGTGTGTAGATCTTATTATGCATCCTCACTACAATATAAATAAATAAATAAATAAATAAATAAATAAATAAATAAATAAATAAATAACAAAAATCCTCCTACACCAAATTCTCTTTCCCCATAGCACAAGCCTGAGGAAAATATTGCTGGTAGGAAGATCCCAAATTGAAGATTAGAAATAGACAACATGGAAGAAAACTGAATAACTTTTGTTATCATTTGGATATTATTGGCTTAGAGCCAATCAGGAAAATCAATATCAAACTTCATATGAATGAGAAATAAAATTCTGCTGTGTAAAAATTCTGAAATGTTGGATTTATATCTTTAAACATCTATCATTACCTAAAGAATTACAGCTAGTTGTATGTTGAAATGGGTATTGCCAAAACAAAAACTAAACTGTGTCTCATGGGTTTATCAGTCAAGGAAAAGATGATAAAGAAACTGATATTAGAGACTTAAAAGATGGAGAGTTATGTGATGTAAGACTTTTGGCAAAATAGTCATGCCTGGGATACTTGGAGAGCACATCAAGTACCTATTGATCCTATAGCTCTAGGGAGGGTGTTGGAAAGTTAATGTGTTGGCTTTCACTTTTGTTTTTTGAAAAAAAATTACAAGGAAGAGATAAACTTAGGAAAGAATTGGCCATTTTGCAAGCAGGATTGAAAAGGAACAGAGAGAATACAGAATCTGGGGCCCAAAATGGTGGCAAAAACTGATTATCGCTACATTCCCCAAAAGTAAGAGATAAGGTTTGTAAAAGTTTTGAGAGACAAGGGCCAGATGCAGTTTGTCAGATGTACAAAATGACTGAGCCCCTGGCAAAAACCAAAGTAACAGTGTGAATTTCTTGCCTATTGTTTAGCTATCCCCAAGTTGCTAGTTGACCATAAAGTTGAGGAAGAGTAGGCCATGAGAAGAATAGCAAACAAATTTCGTTTAAACATTATATCTCACAAAGAAATTTTTTGTTTCTTTACTGACACATGAAACAGACTGGAAACAAGTCAGAAATCTAGTCAGACTTTGAGTGAAATTTATTGCCAAATAAATCATGGGTTTACTTCAAAAATGTCTTTTAATTGTTTGGCACTTAAAAAAATTGGGTCCCCAAAATTGTACAAAGAGTAAACAGTGAGTGAAATGTTATATTTCCACATAAATAAATTGTAAATATAAATACTTATAGACATGTCCCAACAAAAAATTAAAGTATCATGCTACAAAAAACCCCACCCTTTACCCGCCAACATTAAAAATAAAATCTCTAGACAGGCTGGACACTAAATCAAAATAAAAATACACTTGTTTATAAAGTAGAAGGAAAATTCCAACTGGCTATGATTTCTCATCTATAGAACTAAATGCCTGAAGACAATGGAAGCGATGGATGTGAATCAAGAATCTACCATCCAATTTTGCAACGATGTGTGAAGGCAAGAAAATAGTTTTCTCAGATACACTAGAAATTATATTCTTCAATATTATTCTGAAATGATTCATAAAATGTACAACATGAAAATGAAGGGAAAAACAAAATTAATCAAGAATAAGGAGTCATGGTTTTAATGGCATGTCAATAACATGAAATCTATGTAAAATAACAATGTTGAAATAATCATTCAAAATTTATGAGATAAAATTATCAAACAATTGTATAAAGTTTTCTTGAATTGAAGAACATGTGTACCCAGCTTAAAAGGATCCACTGATCACCCAACACAAGAATGAAAAAGACCTACTCCAAGATATATCAGTGTGAAATTTGAGAAGGGGGTCATAAAGGATAGAAGATACCAGAAGAATTCTGATGTAAAAGAAAAAAAGACACTCAAAAGACAATCAAACTAATAAAAGCATTTTTCATTTACAGGGTTAGAAAACACAATGGCGGTTTGACTTTTCAACAGCAACTTTAGAGACTTGAAAACAAAGTAGCCACACTTAGAGAGTTCTGAGGGAAAATTATTTCCAATCACAAGTGTTATACTGAGAATTCAAAGATGATTAAGCTGTAACTATGAACAGAGGGAGAGGAGGAACTGTTTAGGTGAGGAATTGAAATCTTGAGAATAAGCACTTTTTTGAGCATGGATTGCAGAGGCTCTTTGTATAGCAGAGTTCATAGTTCAGGCTCATTGAGTAGGTACCCAGCAGTATAAGAACAAGCACAGGTGAGGGGCGAGAGGGAGAGAGGAAGAGAAGGGGAAATTCTATCCACTAAATGCCCAACGGACACTAAATTCCCTGGTCTATTTAACGGTACAACATGTGAATAGTGAAATTTGGAGAAAAAGCTTAGTGTTCTTCCCAAACATTGCGGTTGAAGACAGTAACATTGTTTAGGTGAAATATGTTATGTTTGATGTCCTTGGTAGTAGCCTATTTTTCTTGATTGTCCTTGGAAGTTCAAATTATTTGATTTGCACTCCTAGCGTACTATTGGTTATGTTTTGTAAGTTATCTAAAATGGTCAATTGTTGACTGGGTATAATGGGAAACAGATATTCCTAATCTTTGACCCATGGTCCCTACCCACTCCATCACCCCCTAATCCCAGTAGACTTTGAGATTTTTCACCAGTTATAAATTAATTAAGGTGAATCATATAAAATAATGTTTATTTTGTAGGTAAAAAATGGTCAAATTTCAGCAATTTATTATTTCATCATGACATGTGGATAATAAATTTTTTGGCAGACTGGAAAAAAACTCATGAGTATATTATATGGATGGTTGACTAGTTGAATGTTAGGAAGTCTTGATAGACTTCCTAATACATTGATATGTAATTCATAAATTATTAAGTCATAAAAAGCAAAATCGTGTGAAATGGGACTTAAATTTATGTTCCTTTCCAGTGATATTTAGCACGTAGTGCAAAAAATCTGAAGCTAATCATCAATACTTAAGATAAAATACAAATGTGGTATTTCAAACTGAGATCTGTAGAAAGTTATCTTTTGAAGATGTAATGTACATACTATGGAAAACAAAGAAAAAAGTGTTCTGTGTTCAAATGCGTGTGAAAAATGTCTTTTATTTTCAGAGGGTGCCCTTTTGCACACGTGTGTGTAAAATGATCTAAGAAACCCTATAGTAAAATTATCTTTTAAATTTTAACTAAGCATTGACAGAGTAATTTTTTATAGTGTCATCAGCTAGAGTCATCATGTTTTACAAGCTCCTCAGAGCTTACTCATCTTGTAGCTGAAAGTTTTTACCCTTTTATCAACCTCTTCCACTTTGCCCCACCCCTCAGGCTGTGGTGATCACTTTACTACTCTGTTTCTATGAATTTGACTTTAAAAAAAAAAAAAAAAGATTCCTCATGTAAATGATGCAAAGAAAGCACCTTTTGAGAAGTATGCATATTAAAATCCTATAGAACCTTGCAAGTTATCATTTTCAGAAATTTAAGACTCAAGACATGTCCACTAAAGCCAAGAATAAGACAGAACCCTCATGTTGACAAAAGTTGTTTGGCTTCCTCCCTGCCCGCTTCGCCCCCGAGATGGAAAATCCAATTAAGAAAGCAAGGAAGGGAGAGAGGGAGGGAAATAAACAAATGACAGGTATTAGTAAAGAAAAAACAAGTTCTTACTGTTAAATTTGCAGGATTGCTTTAATCCTAATTGCATCAATTGAAAAGTTTTTAAATCAAGAAGTTTAATAAAATAGCTAGTTACAAAGTCAATATACAAAATTTAGTATTTACCCTATATCCCCAAAAAAGATCATTTACAAATTATGGTTGGTAAAATCTCCCATTCCTAACAAGAACAAAATTTATAATACTCCTAAGAATACATATAAAAAGTTAACTAGTGCTTATATGTAAAAAATTATTAAACCGATGAAACTGTTTTTCACAAGTATTTAAAATATAGAAAAATGTAACAAAAATTACTATATAAAAAACTACAGAACTCTATTGTTATAAAAATGTATAGAGTAAAATCATTTGTCCTGGATGAGTAATTTTAATCTTGTCAAGAAGCTAATTTGCCTTAAACAGACCTTCGAATTTACAGTTATTTCAATCAAAACACTATTTTCTTCCTGGTGTTCAAATAAATTGTCCAAATAAATGTAAAAAATTAATTCTAAACTTTACACAAAAATTAAAATGGTAGAGTAACTAACGAATCGTGGCTACTATACCATCAGTAATATATGAGAACAATGACCAATCCAGGGCAGCTTAGAATTTGGGAGAAAGTTTATTTTATAAGCTCACAAAGGGGAATGTAAATTGGAATAAATTTTCTGGAGAAATGTTCACCAGTAGGTTTCAAAAATGTTCAATTTGTATATGCCCTTTGGGTTCTGACTTTCTTCACCATCTCCTTTAAGCAATATAAAATTTTTATTTCTAGTAATTCATTCGGAGGAGACCATTACACATTTCACAAAGGTATGCTCTGAAGGCTGTTCATCTCGGTGTGGTTGAGAATATATATATTTTAAAAAAAGAAAAAGAAAAATGACAGGAAAGAATCTGAATGTCCAACAGTAAGAGGTTAGTTTAAATAAAGTTATGTTTCAGATATGTAATGAAAATGTAGCTATTATTAAGATTGAGTGGATACATCTGTATGTAACACGAAAAACTGTTCACAACATGTACTACAATTTGTGCAGTACACAAATATATACAGCTGTGCACACACACACACATATATATGCATGCTGTGTTAACCAAGATTTACTAAGGAACCATGTAAAGCCAGTACTGCCTCATGCGTGTGTTTATGTTTGTGTGTGTGTGTGTGTGTGTGTCTTTCTCTCTCTGTCTCTGTCTCTCTATCTCTCTATCTATGAGAATGATCTGTAAGGATTTTTGGCCATTCAGTTTTCCATTCAATTTCCTAAGTCCCATGGAAGTTTAAAATTTTAACTCATCCACTCTATCTAAAGTCTCTTCATTTAATTGAGACTTTCTCCTGTCTGTCACAGACGAAGCTCCTTGCTGTGTTTAAATTCCATAGCCTTGTTTCTGTCCAAAAAACCCCATCAACTTCCTAAAAAAAAGCTTCTGTCTCACTGGGGTCATTAGATGCAAGCCTCTCTTCACTTTCTAATAAAGGAGTGACATTTTCCTCCTTGGTTTTGCCTGGTTCCACAATTTGTACGTGGCTTGGCACAATGTGTTCTAGATCCCTGGCCATTCACTCTACAGAAGTTCATCTCCTTGACTCGTGTGGTTTGCATATGTCGCTGAGGTTGCTCTGTGTTATTCTACTGGGTGAGATGAAGTCAATAGTAAATTTCGCTAATTCATCTAATTGAATTAAATTTCACTGTAACAAATCATAAAAGGTGTACAGACTCTTTTGAAAGTTATGTCAAACCCAGGACCTTTGGTTCACCGGAGCCTCGGTGGTATTTGTCACAAGAATTCCCTTGCACTGTAAGGGGCTTTTGAAAAGAAATCATGTTTGCTGTGCATTGACTTTGCTGCTGGAGCCTGACAGTATGGGCTTGGCCTTCAAAGTCAAAACAAAAAACCTCATAAAGCAAATAATGAATAATAAATCATCCAGTGCAATCCTAACATATTAGAAATTTAAAAAGTGGAATAGCTGCAAATTAGATATCTATCCAGTGCATTTATGAAGACAAATAATTAATAATATTGCATGATTTCTGTAATCTGTCAAATGACAATTCTCAGGGAGTTTGCCAATTTACTAATTTTTTTTTTAATTTCTGTTTTGTGGCAGAGTGTAAGAAGCTATGAGAAAAAATATATTTGAGTGATTATAGGAAAATAACGAATTTCCTTTCTTAAAATTAGTAAGAGGATCATTATCTTACTGACCATCAGAGGTTTATTTTCCTGGACAAATTTTACACATACTGTTCCTTGAGTGTTGTAAACAGAATGCTTAAGGCCAGAAATATCCAAATCTATATTTTAGTCTGTTCCACAGTAAAAAAAAAAAAAATTTTTCCTCTAATTCAAAAAGAAGAAAATCTGTGATTTTATGTGACAGGTAGTCCTGGGTTTTATTTTCAGCTAGATGTTTAACATTAAATCTGTCATTCAAATGAAAAAAATTATATTTGCTCATTTTCAAGTATTCATACAGGTCATGAGACTTAAAGACGATGCGGTCCCAGCTGGTAGAAAAATGTAATCACTGTACTGATTCTACTCTTCTGGTTTTCTCCCTCTCCTGCTCACAGCTTTGTCCATTTTATCTGCTCAGAAAAATAAGCCTGAGCGCTTATGTACACAAAGAGAAGATAAAATGTCACCTCCAGAGTTTTCATCAAAGGCGAACTCAAGCTAAATAGTCTAACAAAAGGTGCATGAACAATGAACTAAAACATGGTAACATATATGTAATGAGCTCCAAAATAAAAAAAAAAAAAAAAAAAAAAAGGATCGATAATTGCACTTGAGATCTGTGGAAATGTTACTGTCCCTGATCCAACCGAGAGACTCTTTTGCTGCAGTATTTTGCGAACACGGCTCTCCTGTGGGATCGGGTTGCAGAGGACATTTTAGTGGGAGGACGCGAGCAATAGGAAGAGGAGTTTGATTCATGTTCAGCATCTCAAGTGGAGGATGGAGTGCAAGCATTGAATAATGAAACAAAGACAAGATATTCCGCATGCCAGGAAGGTTACCGTTAGAGAGCTGTTAGAATTATTTAAAAAGGTTAGTCTATGAATAAACATGCTTCATCAAGGTCTCTTACACATGCAAAGAGAGATGCTAATGAATAATAAAAGAGTGATGGGGACTGGCAAAGAAATGAATGTTAATCTTATCCAAAGCAGATACAAATTAATATTGGAGCAACATTTTTGTAATCACTTCTCAAGGCAAAAATTCAATTAATGTGACTATATCAATATTTCAAATCTTAGTCCCTTGTCTCTCTTCGTATAAGCTTGCTCTCCTCTGTGAATGGCTGTAGCTCACCTTGTCGATACTTGGGGAGACTTCTAAATGGTAGGGTTGGGAGGAATGGGGACCAGTTTTATAAACCATGCAGCTACCATGCAGACTTGCCACAGGGCATGTTTCAGGTAGGAAGCTCAATTTAGAGAGGAGTAATTGTTCTATAGAAAATAGACATGTAAGTCCAGAACAGCTTGCCTTACCACATGGCTTTTATTTCTTGCTTTATATATGCACACACATGTATATTCATGCAGACACACACACACACACACACACATCCAGGAGAAACCTCCTTGTGATTTCTAGAGAATACACATTTTATGGACACAGAATAGGTGTATATATTTTATATAGGTTTACAGTCACAGAATAGGTGTATATATATTATAAGCATATATAATACATGTATTTACCTATATAATATTTGCATTTAAATAGCATCTTATCAAGTAGGTCAGCACAGGAAGACCTATAATACCACCGCCAAAAGGAGACATGTTCAGCCAGTGAGAAAATAATTACGTAAACCAAAGTTGAAAAAAATTTCTGAGTCTGAACTAAATTTTATCCTTGGTCACAGCCTGCTTTGAAGCCAGAAAAAGGAAATTGAATATTTGCCGAGTAATTATTAATATATCTGATTTTGTTCACTAGAGATTTATTTTATTACCTATCTTTTCCTTTTGTTGGTAGTCACTAGATAACTTTTATATAGTGAGTTATTCCTCTTGTTTGGCATACGATATAAATGCCTGTCATCGTTTGTTTAATGTGTCGGAGACTTAGAAAAAGTTTATGAAACTAAATGGACTCCTTGAATAAGTGTTTTGCAGCCAGGCAGAATGTGTTATTTATGTTTTAATGCCCTGGCAGGTTTCTATAATGAGAGGTGCTACCGCCACCCTATGATAATAGGTTGGACTTATTTGAAGCATGGAGCTGTAGACAAATTCACTTACGTGCTGTTGTTTGCAAAATCAAATGGTGATCCAAAGCCAGTCACCCTATTAAAGTAACTGTCTGGACAATCTCATTTCTGTACTTTTAATAGACCGTGTATCATTCCCATAATGAAAGAAACATGAAATGGTTTCCATCCAGAATGAGTTCCCCAGAGGTGCTGGGATTTGTCTCATTATATAAAGCTTTTCCATCACCACTGCAATACCTCTTCTCATCTTTGCTTCTCATCTGACTGGGGAATTTTCTGTCAACAGCTTTAGCCTGGCTCAACCTGCATAACACCAAAGAGGAACAGACTGGAGAAAAGATGACTTTTTTCCATTTATGTAGAAAATTATACCCAGTATTCCTGCCTGAAAAGGATTACTCTCTGATGTGGACAGCATTTTGCTCCTTCATTAAAAAAAAAAAAAAGCAGTCTATAATTTTCTTTTCTTTTCTTTTTTAAAGAAGTTGAATGTGGCAGGAAAGGCTTTCTGAAATTTCACACAGTTCAGTTCCCCAGGGGGAGAAAATCACTACTTATGTATCCTCCTCAGATGCCTTTGGTAGCTAATAGTCCAATACTGTTTTGAGAGCTTTCCCCTGGCCGGCAATCCCACCACCCTTGAACTTTGTCAAGCAATATTAAAGTTCAGTTACTAACTGACAAGCCCAAGAATTTTCTGAGAAAGGATGTTACCGTGTTCTGTGATTCTCCTTGACTTTCTGCTGCTTCTCTTTGCTTTAGTTCACCCAGTGTCCTTTGGGCAGCCGTAACCTCACCGCAGAGCAGTCTGTTCTGGTCCGTGCATGCTCCTTTATGTCATCTTCACCGTTGTCAGCATCATCATCATCACCACCGAGTACTGGGTGCTTGAAATACGTCAACTGATATAATTTCATCATCAAAAAGCCCTTCGGTGTATTTTAATGTTCATTTCACATTAAAAAAATGTGACTTAGGATAATTAACTTCTTCAAGATCATACAGCTAATAAATGGAAGAAGTAAGCTCAAAACCCATGTTCGAAGTCAAAGTCAAGGCTTTTAACTGCTCTGCAATATTGCCTCAACAATGATGCTCTGACACTGTTGCTCTTGGGGCATACGTCTATGAATTTCTCCCAATATCAAGTGCAGTTTTTAAATTGGAAGATTTGGGTAAAGTCCCTTGAGGGATAAATCTGTCTCTTAACAAGCCCCCTCCAGGGCAACAGGCTTAAGGAACAATGTGCCATGATTTAAAATGCAGTAAAAAGAACACATTTACATTCATGGGTTCATTCTTTGACCATTAATCGAGTGGCTTAATTTTATTTGATACTGATTTCCAAATGGTTATTCAGGACATATCTTTAAAGGCAGGTGTAGCAATGAAGTGAAGCTTTTTTCTCCCCTCTTTGTTAATTTTATTGATTTCTCTCATAGCAATGTAATTTTCCTAACATTTGCAAAAAAGGAATTTAAAATTTAAGTGGTGATGGAAAAGGTCAAAATATGGGTTGTCCCATTATTGCTTTTAATAGAGGAATTGGGTTAGTCAGACTGATGTAAGGGAAATGGAACAAAATTAACATGATCAAAGAACGTAACTCATCAATAAAGAAAGGGATTGCTGAGAAAGCATCAACAGCTTATCAAAGCTGCGGCAAGTCCTGTGATAGGTAGGGGCTGGAAGAAGGTATTCCTATGGCTTGCAGATAAGTTTCATCAGCTAAATAAAGTATCACCATCAATGTATTCTGAATCACTCCGTGTTACCTTTCACAGAGTATGTTCTAGATCCCATTTTATGGATGAAATAAATATTTAAGATCAATATTGAAAGCCAAAGCTATATAACCTATCAGTAGATGCCAGCAGATGACTATTCTGTTATTTTCATGGATATTTTCAGTCCTGTGGTTTCCCAGCATCTATCTTCTTTGGGGGAATTATCTTTTCCCCGTTTCATGCAGTGATAGTTGGACTGTAATTTAAGACATATATTGGCTCTCACCATGCAGTTGAAAAGGTCCTTGGCAGTTCCTTTAACAAGTCCTTTCTTTTACAACTCCAGTATTGTGGAAGAATATATAATCAGACCATCTCTCTCGGGACACTGAATGTTGAGTGAATAAAGCAAAGACAAGAAAAAGTGACTGAGTTTTGTTCTAACCATGGTACCCTGGTGACTGGGGAGTCGGGCAGTTCCTGCTCTAATAATTTCTGGAACTTCCAGGACTCTTGCAGACTCAGTTTGTTCATATTACCTCTGCATTAGTAAGATCCTTTGTATCTTTCCAATTAATCTTTTGTTTGTTTAAATGGAGTCACTTTCTATTTGGCTAAAATTCAAAAATCCAAAGATAAATACCAATTTTGTTGGTAAACAGAATTTATGTTTCATTAAAGATAATTCCATGCCAAACCATCACATATTGTTAAGGTAAAGGTAATCATCTCTTTAAACCTGATTTACATTCTCTGTCTAATCAACCAGCAAGTCTAATGGTCCATCCTTTCAAAATGGATCTCACACTTAGCTGTTTCCATCATGACTTTCAGAACCTTCCTCCAGGCCACCATTTTCTCTCTTTGGTTAGCAGATGTGGTATCTTTTTACTTGTTCTTTTTTTTTTTTTTTTTTTTTTTTTCTCCACTCTATTCCAATCTGACATTCACTCAGCACCTAAGGAAATATTTTAAAATTATAAATTCAATCATTTCACTTCCCTGTTAAACTTCTTTGATAGCTAATATTTCAGATAAAATCCAAACTACCATACTTTGCAAGGTCCTGGATAATGTAGGCCATTGCTCACTTTTAAACTTCATCTCATGCCGTTCTGGTTTACAAACCACTTCTACTGTCTTTCAGTTCTTACCAATTTCAAAACTGTGTCAGGCTCTCAGCTCTCATCTAACTGCTACCTCCTCAGAAAATTCTTCCCTAACTAATCTCGTTTCACTTAATTGCTTTTGTTGGTTTAATTCATTTCTTTATTATATTTTAAGTATATACTATTCATTTTTTCACTTGTTTATTGTTTGTGTTTTTGTTAGAGCAGGCAGATAGCTAGATACAAGCGGAGAAAGAGGGACACAGGCTAAATGGCAGGAAACCATACATCTTGTGAACAACAGGGGTCCCTGGGCAAACAGAGAAAAGCAGAAACCTCCAGACAGATAAGAAACCACACATTTTGGGGTGACAAGCGTCCTGGAGGCAGACAAAGAAAGGTGAGTAAGGCAGGAATCTCGTGAGTCCAAATGTAACTTTTCACTCATTAGCCCTGCAGATTAGAAGTGCCCATCATGCACAGACGCCATGACACTTCCAATCAAGACTAAATAAGAGCAAAAATCCCGCCTCCCCTCAGGAAGGTGGAGCTGGAATGGAAATCAGGAAACATGACTGAAAACCCCTCTTGCCCCAGTGAATATTTTACCCATTCATTTTTACACCCCATATAACCAGCTTGCCAAAGAAACTAGCATAGCTACTCACCTGAGTCTGCCTGCTAGCCCCTTGAGAGCATCCTGCCACTTAATAAATCCTCAGTTTACTTTCTTGACCTCCCTTTCTCATCTCTGAATTCTTTCTGCAGTGAGAGAAGAAACTACTGTCTGGTAACACATACTGGAAAGTAAGATCCATGAGGGCAAACTGATCACAAATGCGTCCCCAGTGGGTAGCACGATAGAGCCCACCATGGCCTCTTGAATATTTTGTGAATAAACAAATGCATGTTTTCTATGTAGATCAGCACTGAAGTGCTTTTCTTACAATGACACAGCTCATTATCCTCTTTTTCTTAAAAAGAAAGAGCTCTCGGTTTTAATTCCACGTTTCATGTTTTAGTGCTTGAAAATTTCATACAAACCTTTATGTAAGCTTGTCTTTTATAGAATATAAAATGAATAGTATTTTGAAGTGTTAATGCCTACTTCCTTTGTTTTGTATAACAGTAATGAAATTAAAATGAATACAGCATAAGCATGAAATCTACTGAAATTTCTCCAGAGAACAGGCTTAGAAAATACCCCTGGTGTCAAGGGAAGCCTAACAGATTTTCTCTCTACCTGGAAAGCTTTTTTTCCGTTATGAACAACACATGCTCATACAAACAGAGGAATCCTAGCTACATTTGAAATACCATGTGCTGTGTCGGTCAGACAAACCCCCATTTCGAGCCTCGGAACAATTCATTCAAAGAAACTCTCATTGAAGTGATTACTGAATTAAAAGGAGAGAGAGCTCAACACTGCGGAGAGAAAAAAAACTCAAATTCTTCCACTTTGGAGCAATTGTGATAGTGATTAGAACTTGGCAAGACAGATCATTTCGGAGGAAATGTCAACAAGTTTCATATTAAAAATAGTATGAGTGTTATGCTCCTATTTTTCAGATTCCAGGAATACTCATACACCCAAGGAGGGATGGATAGAAGTTAAAAGAAAATGTGTGCAGAACTGAGCCAGTAAGAAACTAATGCTCTCAGAATACACATAAAAATTGGGAGGAAAAAAAACCCTATACAAATAAAATGTGCACTCTGATGTCCACTTGAAATATAATTTTCACATTTCAGTTGTAACAAAATGTCAAATATGATTCTCTATACCATTTGTTGAATCTTGTCTGGCCAAGAAGATTAACACGGAGAAAGCCTGTTAGTCTTTGATTTATTTTTGTTAGAAAAATATGGTGAAGATACTGTTTCTGTGAGGCAAATGTACAATGTTTCGTTATTGGAAGGGGAAGAAGGAAGCACAGATAAGCTCCTTTTTTGTTTTGTTTTTTTTCATCACAGCATTTTATCTAAAATATCACTAATTTTAGGTTAAAATGATCTAGTGAAAAGATGCTACAAATAATTAGCTTTTCACATGGGTGAGACCAGTGTTCTAGATCAAATTTAACAAGAATCAAGAATTTCTAAATATATTCTATTTAGAAAGCACTAGGAAGTGGAGTTGTTCAAAGGTGTACAGGTTTTTCTCAAGTAATTCTCAATTTATGAGGATATATAAGCCCTGCACAGATTTGGGGAGAAATTCAGGCTTCTTAAAGATTAATGAAGGTAATCTCCTGGAGGTCATGGTAAAATGCAGATTCTGTTTCTGTAGATCCAGTGTAGAACCTAGAATCTGAATTTCTAGTACACTCCAAAATAATGCTGATGTCCCATTGTATGTACCAAACTTTGAATCCTGAAGGTGTAAGGGATAGTGGCTTGAAGTGGGTCTCAAAGAGTGGACTTTCCCTTGACCAGAAAATTGCACTTACTATAAACATCTGTGGGATGTTGACTGGAGATATTCTAGAAACAAGGAGACTATGTAAAGGAACACAGATAAGAAATTATCCATTTTGGATGGAAATTAATGACTATCATGACTTTTTTTAGGGTGAGGGGTATTGATCACCTGCTCTGTGGTGTGTCATGTGTAAGGTTTTACTACATGTAGTTGGTACTCAAGATTTACCACTGGTTAGTAGCGTAAATGTTTAATTCTGAAAGTAAAAATCAAAAGCATCATCTTCCCAGGAAATTGAATCTTTTCCCAAGGTTCTTCTTCCCTAATGTACCCGAGACTCTCCAAACATGCATTTATATGCAACTACTAGACCATTCTATGATGTCTCATTGCAAATGTAGTTACTACCATCTTGCTATTTTGCTCTGTAAGCTCCTGTCTGTTTTCTTCTGGCCAGAAGGGAAACACTCCTTGTTTTTTGTAATCAGTGGTTTGAAGGTGTTCCACAGCTGAGGGATTAGGACCCTGATGCAGTGAAACTTTATTTCTCAGAGTGAGGAGACCCCGAGAGTGAGAGGAGGAAAGGACCCAGGTGGATCTTGGGTTGGAGGGGTCAACGGCACCCCTTACCTGTCAACTGTAATCACTCTAGTCCTTCCTCTGCAATCTGGCCCTTTCTTCTAGACATCTTACTCACAGGATTTTTCTCTTTCATGGGCTTCTTATTCTCTCCCTTTGTATCTGACTTCCTTTAAGAGCTCTTTGTTCTTTAGATAAGTCTGTTAAAAAAAGACAAGTTCACTTTCTTTTGCACTGTGCTCCTAGACCTTGTGTAAATGAAAGCTGTGGCTGGGTAGTGTTTCAGTAAAAGCACACAATCTTTAACATTCTTCTAAACACTAGAACTTTGTATTACAGGCAAGTGATTGGTGTACTTGGAGCACTAGGGGGACTTCTAAGCAGTAGTCATGGTGGACTCTGCTCACTGGTCTCCCCAAGTCTCAAGTCTGGCTGAAACGTGCAAACCTCTCCATCATGCACTATTGTTTCATCCCGACAACCATGTAAGTTAGATCCTATCTCCAGTTCAAGTAACATTTTAGCGTGGAAAGCAGCTAAAGCTCAAGCAAATTAAATAACTCTCACAAAGTCAGATAGCTAGTGAATGATAAGGCCACGAATGTTCACCCACTTGGATCTGGAAGATGACTGTGGTCTCAGTGAAACAATAACTAATATTTCTTGAGCATTTGCTGCATGCTGATCAGCCTTTTAAGCCCTTGATATGTACTAACTAATTTATTCCTTACAACAAACCAAGGAGGTAGGAGTTGTACGGATGAGAGTATTGAAACAAGAGATCATGTCCAAGGTTAAACAGAAGTAGAAGAACTAGGATTTGAACTCAGTCGTTGTAGACCTAAAGCCACTCCCCTAATCACTACCTTCCCATCTTTCTATGAAAGATGAGTGGCCTGAGACTAGAGATAAGACATGAGGGTAATAGATTATTACTGAAATGTAACCTAACCAAATGTACTGGATGATGGCAACCATGTGTAGCATGGTATGAATCAGCCGGGTACGGATACTTCACCACTGTAAGAGTCTTTGTCAGGAGGTGGAGAGGAGGTCAGTATGAGTAATGCCAGTCCATTGAAATAAGTACACAGAAGCCGGCAACCAAAGAGAGAAAAATGCTGGAGAGAGATTAGGTTGAGAGAATCGTGGGGAAGGATGTAAACTGCCAAAGCTAAAGAGAGAATCTCAAAGGGAGAATTTCTCTGAATGTAGAAGATTGTGTGAGGAGTGTGAATTGGGTGGTGGCGTGCAGCCAAAGATGAGCTCTTCCAACACAGGTGTACACCCACTTAGAGTTTCAGCTCTTGCTTCGTGGAATTTTCTTCTTGATGTTTTTTTAAAATTAGAATTATATGTGTTGAAGACGGATAACACAATGATTTGGTATACATATACAGACTGAAAGAATTAAGAATTACTGCCGGCAAGTTAATAAACCAATTCATCTTCTCACGTGGTTACCATCTGGGTGTGCGTGTGACGAAAGTGTCACATCGACTCTCTTAGCAAATTTCTAGGATTCAATGGATGAGAGACTAAAAGTCAAGTTTCAAAATCTTCCATGACATGAAATAGGCCCAGTGAGAGGAAGTCAAGGTGTAAACTCCTAGATTACGTGAAAGAAGAAGTCCCTAAATGTGAAAGGCAGGCTGGAGAGCAATGGAAAATTCTACGTGATTCATCAAGCACAGACAGGGAGGCAGAGAGATGAGGTGAAGGTGGGGATACACTTTTCATCCACCACGCCCAACATCTACCATGGGTGTTATTGTCTGGTTTGGTGCTGTATCTGACTCATCCACTAACTGCTTCTGCCCGTTAGTAAATTGTCTCAGCTTTAACCTGCCAGTTCAGTAGTCTGTGATGGAACCATCAATCCCATTTCTGTTTCCCACTCGGCTCCCTTCTGCGCTTTGCCAGTGAGCCTCCCTCCAGGGAGAATAGGAGATTGGAGAGGGGAGGAGAAATGTGTTCCTTCCTCCTGTCAGGACTGTTCTAGCGACATTGTTCGCTTTGGTAATGGCAGTTCATTCTAGTTAGTAGTAGTTGAATCCAGTTTGAAGTTTTTTTCCCCCAACATTTGCAGAAGCAGCCTGATTGCCTCCCTCCCACCCCCGATGATACCAGCATAAGTCAACTTCTCAAGCTAACGGCCCCATGGATTACCTACCCTCTTTTGAACCTGGACACATCAGGACAGACCTAATGGCATCTTCTGTTTGATAGTGTGACTTTCAGCTTTGCAGAATCCTTTCCTGTAGCTTCTAAATTTCAATAATTTCTGCCTCCGGGCTCGAAGCTGCTCCCTGCCATTCCCATCTCTGTGAGAGTTTGCTTTCTTTTTGACCCTTCAGTTCTTTAGCACCTGGTTAGCAATCTTTATATATATATACTGGGCTTAAAAAATTATGTGGTTTCTGTCTCCCAACTAAACTCAGATCGATACACCACATTTGTGACCTTGAAAAGTCCCTGAGACTTAATTTTCTCCATCCTGAAAATAAAGGTTTTTTTTTTTCACCAGACAAAAACCTTCTAGCTGTAAGTTCTGTGTCTTCCTGTATGGCCTTCAGAGTTTCTTTCTTTTAAAATATGTGCTCACTGCCAAATTGGGTAAAAGAAAAGACCTGGAAGTCTTTTTTGGTTTTTCGCTTGCTGTCGGCTTCACAGATGAGCTAACAGTCCCATCAAATATGCTAAACATCTCGGCTCATGAGGATAACACAGAGTCACAGTAAATTTCACAGAAATCCAGAGGAACAAATGCTAGATACACGTAGTGTTGATACAGAGACTGGGATGCTAACTGGGGAAGGGAACCGCAAGTCAGGCCCCAAGACATGATAACTAGAAGATAAGAAAGCTGTTGTGACTGTTATTTTTATACCTTGGGCAGTAAACCGGCAATAGTATTGATGAGAATGAATATGAACAAGTTTCTAAACTTCTCAATCCCTCATCTAAAAATTCCCTGTCTGAAAGTTCCGGAAGATAGAAGGATACCCTGTGCCCACCCATCAGGGAAGCTACCAGGTGTAACTGGCCAGCATCTGTGAAGTGCTCAGAGCTCGGGAGGGAATCTTCTTGCATACATGTGGGTTATTACTATTATTATAAAGTGGCAAATGTTTCTGGGCATATGCTTAGACAACTAAGAAACTCAGTGCAAAAAAAGCAGTGAAGTGAAAAAAGAGAGAGAAAAAGAAGACTAAAGGATACTAAAAAAAAAAAGAGAAAAAAGATGCTGTTATAAGATTTAGTTAGAACCCAAAGTCAAAAGGCAGAAATTTTATAGGTTACTGGTCAGAGGCTGATCTTTCTCCTTTGAGCTCTCCTGGTGACGGTGCAAATGGGCTCGAAATCTAATGAGGACCGTCTTCCTGATGACATATCAAACATTCCACCCTGAGACACAGCCAAAAATACCACAAGAAAGAATGGCCCTTCTCGGAGTATCCCAGCCTTCCTCTTCCAGATGGATGGTATAATAAAAATATTCTTCCAATTATTTTAGAGCCTTAAAAGAGAAAAGGAGAAGCTACAGCTTAAGTTCAATTCTGAAAAGGCGTGAAGCTGTCAGGGAAGCTATTTCTGAACAGGTTGGCCATTCCTAGTAAAGATTCTTAAAAGAAAACTTTCCTGTCCTGTAAAAAAAAAAAAAATATTAGAGGAGAATAGATGATTCACCCCCGTCTATCATAGTAGTAGTGGAAGAAATACAGGGCGGAAGTTTGTGAAGTCATTTAAAATCTTGAAATACTCAGACAAAAGACACGAGGTAAATACAGGAATATACAGAAATACTGAACTCAATTTGGCAGTGGCAGCAAAAGTACTTCCTTATAGGATTTCTTCGGAGGACTGTCTAGGGGACTAGGTGCTAAGAACTCAAGTGCATTCCTTCCTAATTTCTCTCTCCAGAACACACAACTCAACTCTGCTTTAAAATCTCCTCGTAGTGTGAATCTACGCAAATGTCTACGCAAAGTGAGTGGCGGTGTATCCATGACTAAGGACCAAGTGGATCCTGCAGACCTTACCCCTGTCAGCTCTTCCTTTAACACGTGACCCTGTGAAGGTCACTGTGTCATCAGGCTGCACGGAGACACTCCTCTCCAGTGGTACCCATTCTGCCTGAATACAAATTCCCTTAAGTAAGAGTAATGCTGGTGGTAACTGAACTACAGAGACGTTATATTTCCTAACATTGAATCCAAAAATGTAAAGGAAGTTCAGAGGCCTCACTTAGCAAGTATTGCAACAGAGACCATCTTGGACTGAGAAGAACACTCAGTTTTCCACATAGATGGCTTTTGTGGAAAAAAAATGGGCATTTCCATTTTATTCTCTTAATGGGTCCAGAGCAAAATCTTGTGATCTTTCATATGGCAGAGAGAGTAAATACACACTGGATAGTTTAGTTTATTTGATAGCTAGAGGTCAGAACCAAATTCAGTAGTTCTGAGTTTTAATTCAGGCTACCGCTTAATACATCATCTGCAGTCAGCAAGGGATAAAACCTTTTTCACTTGCAGAGAATGATTTTCTGAAAGGAGTCAGTATCAATCTCTTGCCTACATGGAGAAGTCCCTTGAAAATTATTAAAAGCTGTCTTAAGCTTTAAGTGTTCTCTGATTTCTGCATGGGATATGTGTCATTTACTTATTCAAATATATTAGCCTTTGTTATGAACACACCCCTGGTTGTGTGCTTATGACCCTTTGTCCTATTTAGCATTTACAAAGCTCTTCTATTTTAACAAAGGTTTATTCCAGTCATTTTTCCTTTTTATTCCTCACAGCACCCTGGTGACACAGAACAACATTACTGTACTTATTTTGTAGATGAAAAACAAACTCAAGCAGGGCTTGGAAGGGTGGCCATTTTTAATTGATACATTCAGAATTAAGGGATGTGACTTGAAGGTTTATTGTTTTACTAGATGAGCCAGTAAAAACGTTTTCAAAAAGAAATAAAGGATTCAGAGGCATGTCTTGTCTCAATTCATTTAAGATTTGTATGTTTGTTGCCTTCCAATACAAGAAAACTGTATGTTGGTAAGAAGAAAAAGTTGTTAAAATGCTCACAAAATAGCCTCAATGCACAAACATATAAATCTATTCAAAAATCCAGCTAAGAATGCATCCCTCCTAAGAGAAAGGCTGGATGAATCAGTTGCTATTTTTGTTGCAAGATTATCTTTCAGTTCTCCTTTTGCAGGACATAACCTTTCCCGAGGAAGAAGTGACAGTAACCTTTTAGCAAACTGTCCATTTGTCTTCTGCAGCTGTTTCTGCATCACTATGTAGGGTCGACGTCTGTATCTGTTTTACGTTTATATCTGTTTGCCTGGCCCAAGACTCAGTGGTTGCAATGGCGATAGATTAGGCACAGTTAAGCCCATTAAATCAGTGATTTCAGCACTGTCAAACCGATAGAACACTTACTCAAGGTCATTACTTTCATCCTTTGTTTTTTTGAGAACATTTTGAGAACATTTATCCAGTGGGTTCCTTATTCTCTGAGCTACATTTTATTAAAAAAAAAAAAAAAAAAAAAAAAAAAGATTTGGTAAACCCCTGCTGTGTGAGAGGAACATTGTAGATGGTGGGGATAAAATGGATGTGATCAGTCTAAGTGAGGTCTCTGCTACTTGCTACAAAAATGATATTTTCCCTGGGTAGTAGGATCACTTAATATTTCTACCTAATTTTACACATTTTTCAGACACTTTCAATTCTTCAAGTAGTCCCATACACTTCATTACTTTAGTGGAGTGGGGCGTTGTTATGAAGTGATTCCTTCCGTACTATGATTCTTACTCATCTTGTGTGCAACACGTAGGATTTAAGCTGTGTTAAGCTATGTTAAGTACTTCAAAATGTAGTCACAGTGGCCGATGTGAACTTCCATGTTAGTCATTTTGAAATGTCCCGTATAGGACCGTGAGTGTCTCGGAGTGGTAAGGCTAAGAGTGTTATTCTAGGTAAGGAACTTGCTTGGCATTGTTCATGGAAAGACTTCTCTGGAGCAGAAGGAGCAACAGAAAGAGACCAGACCACCCCCTGGGGTGTAACTGATACACCCTACTGGTAGACTTCTTAAAATGAGGTCCCTGAGCTGAGCAACTTGAAGGCTCTTCAGTGGAGGACCAGACAACAGATGGACACTGCCGGAGGCCCTGCTGGAGGAGACGTTGACTTCCCACTCAAATGCTTGTTGTGAGACCTCTGTTCCTGCTGAGATATCTCCTTCCTGGACTTCTTGGAGTGGTTTGTTATCCTGCCCACCCCCCCACCCCCCCTTGCTATTTTCCCTTCTTTAACTAACCTTTGTGGTGAACTAATTGTGTGCACTAAAGCAAGTGATTTGTGGATTGAATATTGGCTACGTTGTATATCTCCAATCCCATGATTCTTACCTGGCCTCGCCACTGAGTGTATGACAAACAAGAGTGTAGGCTGCTTTCTGCTGCCTCCTACCCATTCTTCCTCCCATTTACTCTGAAGTGTGTCGGGGCTGGTATGTAGGAAATAGAAAAAAATAAGACTCATTTTAGTACTTCTTTGTCGTAATAGCTGTTTCCTTAGGTAAACCAATGTTCTTTGCTTGGGAGGGAGGTTGCCGTCCCAGTGTGGTGACCATCATTGTATACCTAGCCCACTGTCAGAAGATATTCAGTGCATTAGTGGGAGTCTCACTAGGCCTTGTTGACACAGGACAGAATCTCAAACAACTTTTCTAAGTGTTGATGGTCCCACATTTCCATCCGATTCCCAGTTGGTAGCATTGAAGTGAAGTCCGCCGATAGGATCACAGCAGGCACTGAGCTCCCAACATCATTGGCCTCAATTCCACCTCTTAGAAACCTGTAACTCCAAGGATTCCCTGTCTTCTCTCCTTTGGTCTAATCACAGGCCATCTCTCTACAGTTTCTTCTTCCACACTTAGGCAGCATACAGACCGTGGTGAACCCTGGTTGCACAGCAGAAATCCAACAGTAGAATAAGATTCTAAAATTTCCTCCTTCAGGGATTTGCAAATCTTCAAGCAGGTCTCTTCTTAGTCCCTTCCTAGTTTTCTGGGAAGACAGCCGAGTAACTTTCACAAACCATGCAGTTTGCACAACTTCTTCTCACACCAAGTGACCCTTATCTCCCTCTTTGGTAAGGGCTTGCATTACCAGTTTGCCCTCCCTCCCTGGGGTTTCACAAAGAAGTGAATTTCTTTCAGTTTTGCTTTTATGAATTTAGTAACACTTTCTGGACTTATAGTTTGCAGAGCCGGGTTTAAGGGGATGAAGCTGTGGTAGGAAAAATCTCAAGCTTGTTATGTAGGAACATATGAATAAGACACGGTTCATTTCTTCACAGCATGCTCCTAACTGGCGGGGAAGCCACGGCGTGTTTATAGATGGAGGAGGATAACACACTAAAGAAAGAAGAATTATTTGTGGAGGAGTAAGCCGGGCAAGGCATCAGGGAGAAGGAGGTAGTTGCATGATGAACTGAAGAATGAACAGGCTTGAAAACAGTAGCTCCACACTTTTTATCTCTCCAGAGAAGACAGTGACACAAAAATAGTATGCCAATTTTTATCCTTTCCCACTATCAAAGCAAAAATGTGTACTAGAAGAAGTTAAATAGACAAGGAAGACTTTATTGAAGGCTATTACAGCAAAGGAGAGAGACTAAAGTCAATTTCACTGAAATAGAAGACGAGAGGCTTTGAAGTACAGGGTAAGTTAGTGGAAAAGTTCTGGAGGACAGCAGAGGGGAATGTGTTGAGCACATTTAGTTGTTTCTGTATTTGCAATTTTTTTTCTCCTGATTAAGCTATCTGTGTTTGCTAATTGATGCCCATCCTAAGCCAGACTCCTACCTGCCCACAGAGACAGAGAGATAAGGTTGCTATCTCCTTTGAGACTTAGATTTGAAAGACTTAGTTCCCAGGTCCTCCTGGGACAACTTTTTTTTTTTGGGGGGGGGGGTTGAAAACTGGCAAGAGGCTGGAAGAAAACTCACATACATATCAAAGAAGCAGAGAAAAAATTTACAATTGCAAGTTTTCTAAAATAGGTGCTCCAAGAAAAGGGAGATCAGGGGTCTGTAGTCTGGAAGGAACCTGAATAAAGTTAGGCAAGCTAAGGGGAAAGTTAAGACTATCTTGGTCACCACTGTTTGTGGAGTGGTTAAAGTTGGTAGATGGATTAAAATCTGAAGGGAAGATAAGATGTGAGCGGGCTGTGGTCATCAACTTTCCTGAAAGGAGAGAAAAAACCTATGATGTTAGTGTTAAGGGCACGGCTAAAGTAGTAGTCTTCCTGGTGGTTCATGGATCAGAAGTTTGAATATGTATTCAGATAAAGAGACAGTGACTCATACTTTGAAGTGGTTAAGAATTCTTATTATAGAATCAGGCTGATTCTAGTTAAAATCCTGTCCTTGAAATGTATATGCTGTGCAATCTGGAAATTTTACTTAATGTTTCTACTGTGAATAGATAATTATACCGATCTCATAGGTGAATTGAAGGAACTAAGTGAAATTTTCTAGGGACGTTTTCCATACAGTTCTTGGCACAGGATGAATGCTCAAGAAAGGGCATATACTTCACATGTAACCAAATGAGGTATCAGTCCCTCATTGGCCCATTGCCTAATGTTAGTCTCTTTCTGCATCTCAAACCTGGCAAATAGGCATATTGTATTTAATCCTGCTCTTGGAGGAAAAATACAGCATCTGATCACATCATGTTAATTGAATTATCAATATTTATCTTTGCTATTATTAATTACACTTTACATTCACACATGATTTATAAATGGATAGATTATCACAGGTGGAAGTGACCTTAAAGAGACTTAATTCAAGATATAAGAAGGTTTTTAACTTCTTCTTTGGAACATTCTGATTCTTTTAGCCTTTAAAAAAATGTTATTTGAATAGTGACTTCATCAAAGCTTTATATGTCCTTATTACCTTCTCATTCTGAATCTTTAGGGAAGCTATATGTTACATAAGCACTAAAGACTTTAGAAGGAAAAATCAGTAGAGTAGAGTTAAACTCATTCTTCAAAAAAAAAAAAAAAATCCCAAACTTCCTCAGGCCACCAACAGAAAAAATTTTTCTTTATAACAAGAGTCCTGCTACTCTATGAGTCCTTTTTCCAAATAGGAGAGAATTTTCTGGATTTCCAGCTTGCCTTAAATGCCAGGCTTCCTACATCACTACTACTGATTGCCTCGGCAGGGAAGATGTCAAATAACCTCTCAGCCTAGAAAGTAGGGCTATTGCCTTTGGCCAATTACTGGAAACTCAATGTTGACTAGAATATCAGTATAAATATGACCTGGATGTGGTGACTCATTCTTCTTTCTTTTAATTAATCTAACAAAGCAAGAAAATAATTATTTTACAGCTGCCTACTGTCTTCTCAATACTTTCTGATGTACCTATGTGATATCACCAAAGCAAAAGACTGACATTTGCTGGAGACTAAATGTTTATGTCCCCCCAATATTTGTATGTTGAAATCCTAACACCCAGTTATGGGGAGGTAAGCCTTTTAGCAGATGATTAAGTCGTGAGGGTGGAGCGCTAAATGGGATTATTTCTTTTAGAAAAGAAACCCTCAAGAGAGCTCCCTTGTGTCTTCTGCCCTGCAAGAACACAGCAAAACAATGGGCATCTATGAATCAGGAAGCAAGCCCTCACTTAGACACCAGATCTGCTGGTGCTTTGATCTTGAACTTCTCAGCCTCCAGAATTATGAGAAATAAACGTCTGTTGTTTACAATCCACCCAGTCTATGCTATTTCTGTTAGAGCAAGCCAAAAGAACTAAGACTTAGCTTGGGGATAAGATGTAGTAGAAAAACAGTGCTTCAGTGAACTTCTGGTCCAGTTGCCATTGCCACATTGCTCTGGGGACCCACTTCCAGTCGTGAAGGCAACTGCCCCATTGCTCTGCAGAAAATCTAAGCAGCTGGTTTAGTTCTCATCTTGTTCTACCCTCACCTCTGCCCAACTTTCTGTTTTCATGTAAAAGACAAATATATGACTTGACACTCCCCCCCCCAAATTTATTGTCACTGTTTTTAAAGATGACGAAAAATATTCCCAAGATTAATACAAGATGGGAGGGGATTTGAATTCGGATCTCTGAAAGCTTCTAACAAGTGTTAAGAAGACAGACAAAACAGAAAACAAGTTGGTAAATCCACTGCTGGAGGAAACAATGCTTTTAGAAAAGGGGACAGTGTGTGTCTCAAATACAGACAGGTGGTATGTGTCAAAGCAAAGGAGCCAGTCTCTGAAGAAAGGATTATCTTTCTTTATATAAAGAGAAAGACCATTTGCTGATGCTCAGAGAAGATAAGGATCTTTTATTTCAATGCTCCTATCAAATGGGATTTAAATTAATGGTTTTAGAAGATGTTTTCTTCCTCTGTGAGTCAAAGAGATAAAAAAAAAATCACTCTCAATTTTTATTTTCTTAGAGACATTCAGCAAAATGTCAATTAAAAATAAAGAAGAAAATAAGTTGGTATGTAGACAGGAAGTCAATATTCCAGGTCACTTACCTCTACTAACCAATCAAAAGTGGTTCTCTCCAAGTTAAGACAAATAATGGTAAAATACTCCCAGATCTTTAGATTAAAAAGCCAAGAATCACAATAATTAATCTGATTAAATATCTAGCTCTGGAGATATTAAATTTTGTTATTTCTTCTATCTGATATAATTAAATACTAAAACTAAAATGATTGTTATTGATAAGCTCTTTAGAATTCAAAACGCTGAATTTAAGCAAGGCACAAGAGACTTGATAGATGCAAATTACCAGAGTGGAAAGATCTCAGAGTATAAAAGCCTTTAAATGATTTCCTTTCCAAGTTATAAAATATGCCACATGTAGCCATCGGTCTAGAAGAAGCTCCAACAAGGAGAAATATGTTCATGAAACTTGTCATGAACAAGAAACCTTGCAGCTTTGAGACTTGCAAAGAGAGAATTACAATAATATAGCCTGCTGGCAATTTAGCTTAGCCAAAATCACTGAAAATATATACATGGTATTAAAATTCTGATATCTTGTTCTTATGTCAGAAGTGACAATGATAAGGGGGAAAAAAGAATCCATTGTCATGACAAAAACCACAGGACCAAGCAAAATGGCCAAGTGTGTCATCAGAATGAAGACAGGATGGGCTTATCTTCCTGAAATGTTTTCTTCACACTCTAGCTAAGATTAGTTGAAATGCAATTCTACTATATCTAAAATAGTTTTTATTTCCAGCTTCATTTAGAGAAAAATCTTTTCTTTCTAGGTGAAGACTCTCCTTGCAGGAAATTATACAGGTTCATGGAGCTATCATCACAACAGTCAGGTTAATGGGCAAATCTTCACTTCATAGAATTTTTTTTCCTTTTATGTCTAGTCATGTGACCTGGTTACAACTATTACTTTATTTGCTCACTTATATCTGAGATAAGTGAGAGCTCAAGACTAGGAAACTCTATCACAAAAATATCTGTGGTGGTGCTCTCATTTTCTGATATAGAAAAATTTGTAGAATTTAACAAAACACAAAACAAGAAAGGTCCAAGCATTGTCTATTAATTCTCTGTATCCATATTAATACTATACTTAATATCATATTAAATTGTCCTTGCTGAGATTTGCTTTCTTCAGAAATAAGATGCTTCATATTTATATGTTACATGTTGCTGATAAATAGAAACTTATAATTAATCTCTCTTTGTAACCTTTGATTTAATGTCGTCATAATCACAACCTGGTTTGAGTGCAAATTAGCAAAACTCTAAAGGAAGCCCATTTGGAGGTAGATATATATGTCTATATACATATATAAATTGACCCAGAAACTCTACTCATAAAAATTCACCCTACAGATATACTTGTATGTTTTCAAAATATCATATGGATAAGATTTGTCATTGAATCATTATTCCCAAGGCAAAATATGGGAAACCATATAAATGTGTATAAATAGAGGATAGCTTTATCCAATTATGGTATAATCGCACAGTGGAAAATTACATAGTCATAGAAAATAACGAGGTTGCTTATTTATGTGCTAATATGGAATGATCTCTAAGATATGCTTTTAATTAAAGTTCCAAACATTGTATAGAATTTTATGGAAAAGAGGAAGATGTACCCACCTATCTGAAAAAAATCATCTTCAGAAACTAAGAGTATTTTTTTTACTGTGTTCAAGGGAACTAGGTAAATAAGGAAACAGCAGGGGGACTGATTTTCAATGAATGTCCTTATGTAGTTTTAAATTTTCCATTTTGTGACTGCATTACTGGGCAAGAAAGGGTTAACTCAGCAGTCCTGGATGGCTCAACTCTGCACATTTCCAAGGAAGGTCTGTCTTCAGGTTTGGCCTTTAGTGGACTCCTGGGAGGTAACCTCTTAGTCTGTGGTATATTTTGCCTGAGAAGAATTATTCTGTATGATTGATGCCTGCGGTCATGCTGTATTTATGG
Source organism: Camelus bactrianus (assembly GCF_048773025.1). Classification (NCBI taxonomy): domain Eukaryota; kingdom Metazoa; phylum Chordata; class Mammalia; order Artiodactyla; family Camelidae; genus Camelus; species Camelus bactrianus. The sequence goes on from NC_133552.1 coordinate 22,732,797, forward strand.
TAAATACTTGTGTTTATATACAGGAGGCATTGAGTCATACTCTACCAGCTTGCTAGATACGTTTTCTTTCCCCTAATGATGTAATTTATTGTGAACACCTGTTTTCCCTTGGGGTGGGGAGGGAGTGAAGTGTAGGAAGACTGGGGTCTCAGTAGCCAAGGTCGGTCGTGTGGGTACTACATGCTTCAGTGACTGATCCTTAATAAACTCTCGACACCAAGCTCTTGGGTGAGCTTCTGTGGTTGGCAGCACTTCACACATACTGTCATACATTGTTGCTGGGAAAACGGAGTGTGTCCTCCTGTGACTCTCCTGGGAGGGGACACCACTGAGAGCTTGCACATGTCTTCGTCTAGCCTTCATCTCATCTGAATTGCCCCTTTGCTGATTTTAATCTGCATCCTTTCACTGTAACACACTGTAACCGTGAGCAAACCATTTTTGAGTCCCAGGCATCCTTGTAGCAAATCTTCAAGTCTAAGCCTGGTCTTGGGGACCCTGACAGAAATGCATATTCCCAAAATCAACGTAAAACGTTTCAAAGTTTAAGTTGCCTTTGTCAGAGTCAAATCCATCAGTAAATAAAAAGTTTATTGAATTCCTACTATAAGCAAGTTCAGTGTTAGACATTGTGAGAAATCCTGGAATAGCACCCTCATCAAGGATATTGGCTAATTGAGGGATAAAATTAGGACAGTGAAATTATTTATAATGCAAGGAGTTATGACTATTTCATATATAGAGTTGATCACAGGCTCTGAGCTCTTGGACTTTAAAGATTACTTTTTGTCATGGAAAAGAATACACATGTTGTTTTATGAAAATGGTTCTTTCTTACTGAACGTCTACCGTGTCTGCCAGTCTTGCTACTTGTTTTACTTTCATTGTCTTTAAATCACTTCAAGGTAAAGATTTACATTCTTCTTTTACAGATGAGGAGATTGAGGCTCAGGGAGCCCGAAGCCAAGATCATGCTTTTAATAAGCGTTGGAAGTGGGATTCTGGTCAAAAATCTCCTGTCTTACATTGCTGATGTAATAGAGATACAATATAGTCATTTAATAGCATATCAGTACATCATCTAAAATCTCAAGCTTTGTAAGTGAAACAGATTCAGGATTAGAGAGATTAAGTAACAACCAGCTAGGAAGAGCCAGATCCAAAATTTGAGGTTTCTATCTACTTAAATCTGAAGATGACATTTCTTCCCATTGTGTTAAAGTGTCCTATGAAGCTAAATACTCTCCATAAATAAGATTTTTTTAGATCTCACTGGTATGAGTCTAGAGAAGTAACAATACATCTAGTCTTAATAAGAATTTTCAGAGATGCTGTATTTCTCTTTGCATATGAACTAATAGTAAAGAAAGAAACTGTTAGGGTAGAGGACTTTAAATAGTATGAAAATATATGCATATAAAACTGTTGAATATTGCACAAAAACGAAATATATATGTGTGTTACAAACAAAAGAAAGTGAAACGATTGTAGCATTCTCTAATTTCAACCAAAAATAAATAAGGAATTCCAGATATGCACTTCTCAGATTTTAACTCCTTATCCTTGAAATATCTTTTCTACTTTGAACGTATTGCTGTACAAGTCATAAGTAATCACAGAAACAGTAAAATGTTGTCAAATAGCATGAATAGATGGTACGTATATGGCAACATCATAGTTATTAACCTAGGTATTAATTTCCAAGCAATTTCTTCAAACCTCTTAGATGGAGGCTAAATGAAGCTTTGTTTGGTGACCCCCATCATTGCATTGTTATTGAAGAATCCAACAGAAATTTAGATTACTAACTAAATTAAGCACATTAAAAGCTTATCTGAAACTCCAAACTACAGCCTTTGAAGACTCCAAAAGTCAGAAACACAAAGACAGCTATATTTAACTGATTTAAAAGAAGAAAACAACACAGCTGGAAACTTATCACAAGATACAGTGCTCATAAGACTGAACTGTGTGTAGCTTTCACTCATGTCTAACCGAGCATTCAAAGGATGTCTTCAACCTAAAGACAATGTACATTTCCCTTAGGATCTCGCCGTCTTAAAAGTAAGGTGGCTTTTATTTTTAACAGGGAAAAATGAAGAACTGTTTGAAAATCTTGTTATACTTTAGAAGCAATAAGCATGTATTACCCCCAAAGGCAAGTCAGATGCAAAGATTTTCTTAAGAGGAGATTAGTGAAACACATGTTTCTTAGGCTAAAAATTGGTATAGAGGAAAATGATGAGCTAATGTAACTCTCTGAGCCATCAAAATTTTCCTGAAAGATAGTCTGTGAATTCAGGATTACAGATCTGATAGATCGAGGCTGTAGGATTGAAATGGTTATCAGACGTGGGGATTTTGCAGAGCTGAGGTAGGATCACTGCAAATGTGCCACGGAAACTGTTACTGCTTACATACAGCCTGCCTTGAATCGTTTATGAAAGAAAATTAGCGAAAGTAAGGCAGGAAATACTCCTTAATCTTCCTTTTAATTTCATTCAAGCTTAAACAACAAAGAAAGATCTCACTATTTTGGAGGAATTGAAGCAATTTAGTGGCTTGAAATGTATCAGCACGAAGAAGGAACAAATCATGATGTAGGAGTACAACTTTTTTTAAAAAAGAAACTTCAAGGTTGGTTTAAAAAGAAGAGAGTTTATTGATACTTATTGCAGTACTTTTTGTCCTTTTTGTAATTGTCTTACAAAGCTTAAGATAAAACATTTTTAACTAGGATAAAGAGAAACATTTTCTCTGACTTCTTTATAACTTTCTTTTAATTAGAAAAACAAAACATTTTATTAAGTTTATAGCAGGTGACAGCAATATCTTCATTTTTTTCTGCAGAATCAAGAATAAATGAGACACAGTCCTTTAAAAGCCCTTCTATGTAAATGATGAATAATTTTGTATCTGAAAGTTTTAGGTTTTATCGTAGATGTGTGTAGCATATTTTCATTGTGATGTTGGATTCAAATACCAACTAAGGAGAAATTAAATAGGGGAAATACGAAAGAAAACACTCAGAGTGATGCTACACTTGGAATTGAGAACCAACTGAGGCTTCTTTATACAATTTCAGGTTGAGTTCTAATAATTTCCCTAATGTGATGCATATGTACACAGAAGGAAGTTAGGGATCTTTCAGGATGATTGCCATGTTGTACTGTGTATTTCTGGCTTATTGAAGATGACTTTAAATGAATATGTTCTTCTCAGTTCTTTGAGTTTCCCTAAGCAAAATAATTTTATAACCATTTTTAAAATAAAAGTTTTACAAGGAAATCTATCAATTACCACGAAAGACCAAAACTCAGATCACAAATTTTGTGCTAACTGCCATCCCAAAGGACAATTTTAGTAAAAATATGTCTCTCTCCATAGAGTCTATTCATCCTACTCACTAGGCAAAGTTAATTCTCCTTTGAATTCTTCTCTTTTCTATTTTAAACACTATATATTTCTTTAGTAAATGCAGTTATTTATTTTATTTAACAGCTTCATTATTTGTATACTTCATGAGACAGCTCTGGTTCATATTTGTTGTCCTAATTTTATCACTAGAAGGATTCAGTTATCTGTGAATTAGTAAATACAACTTGACTGCAGAATAAAGTCATTTGAGATTCCATTTGGAGAGAATTATCTGAGTTAATATTTTTTCACCACTGATTTGCAAGCAATAAGTTTAAAAAAAAAAACAAACATTGAAACACAGAGATTTGGACACACACACAAAAAAAGACATGTGCATATGTGCATTTAAAAACAGAAGGATACAGTCCTGTTTCTAACCTTTAAAGTACAATAAAAACATATTTAGGAGATGATACATAGCACTTTGACATGGGCAAAATTAAACATAATACTGAAATATGTTAGTAGTGAAAACTGCTGTTTTGATTTCCATATTGATGGGTGCTGGCCAGAAATTCTGGGAAATGTCTCATAATAGTCTCTTTCTGCCTTTTTTTTGTTGTTGACAAACATGTTTTCTAAGAAACCTATACTGTGGTAATGACTGTCTCATTGATGACTTCCACAATAGCACACATACTAGGAAAGACAGAGCATTGTACTCATTTAACGATGAGATATATTAGATTCTGCTCAAAATGGACGTTAAACAGACCAATTGTTCTTTTATATATATTTGTAATATACAGAGATAATCTTTACTTTGAGTTATTAATTCTCCTTTGGAAATTGAACCAGATTGATTAATTTAGAATTTGTGATGTTTCCACGTGGATTTGTTTTCGTTTTTAAGTTTTCATGAAGAAAAATATGGCTTCTCATGCAAATTTTGTTTAGATGATTTTTTCTAAATTACTCAGTTCCAATATATGAGCATGTTAAACTCTTGATCTCTTTTTCCTAATCTGTAAAATCGAGATAGTAATAGTGACTACCACGTAAGTTGCTGTGCATCTGAAATTAAATGTCAAATATGTAGATCAGTATCTGGCATATAGCAATCACTCAATAATTGTTAATATTTGCTATTGCTATCATCACAATCATTATCATCTTTCTATAAGCTAGTTGCAAGTAATTTATCTAAAATAAGTGCCATAGGGTCTCTATGGAAAAATTTTATTTTTATTATTTAGAAATTGATCAAATATTTGAAGGCAATACATTAAAATAAAAGGTTGAGTCTTCCCCCACTAATTGGACTGGAGTTCCTTCTATTTGATCTGTCAAATAGACAACTGCAAAATACCTAACAAGTCCTGTCAAAGGAATGAATAGCTCACGGTAGGGATACCTAAACTGAACGGGCAAGTTTGGAGGCACTTCTCAAACAAAACAGAATAGGTGCTGAGTTTTCAAGGAGAGGTAAAATTTATCCAAGAGAAGTTACAGATGAAAGGAAATCCAGATAAAGGAAACAGCACATGCAATGATACGAAGATTTAAGAGGGTTGCCACATTGGGGAATTTTAAGTGTAATAGCTCAGTATCGCTGCAGGTTATGAAGCTTAAGTAGATAGAGAAACAAGTGAGAAAGAAAGCCAAATGAAAAACATGAATTATGTAGAACCCTGTACATGCTTAAAGGTATTTGAAATTTACCCTACAGGCAATAAAGAATCAATCCAGGTATTTTTTGTGAGATGTATAGTTTTTAAATTATTCAGATATAATTTAGGTATATCATTTCTTTAGTGTTCCATTTCCTGTGTTTTTACAATCAGCTATTCCTGTGGAACAACCACTTCAATTAAGATACGGAACATATGTATCGCCAGACAAAATTCCCTCATATCCCTTTTAAATAAATGCCCCTCCCACCTTTGACTTCATTGTTATATGTTCTTGTTCCTGGCTTTATGTAAATAGAATCATAGAGATTATATTCTTTTGTGCTTGGTTTCTTTTGTGCCATATAACATTTAGAAATTTACTCATGTTGGTGAATATATCATTAGTTTATTCTAATTTATTGCCAATAAGTATTCCATTGTATGAATACATTTCAATGTATTCATCCATACTTCTATTGATGGATATTTGGGTTGTTTCTAGATTAAAACAATTATGCTTAAGGTTGTGATGAACATTACCTACAATTTCTTTTTAGACATAGGTTAAATACCTCAAAATGGGATTGTTTCATCATTGTGTGGAGGCATGCATAATTTTAAAACAAAATACCAAACTGCTCCCTAAAGTTATCAAGCCATGTACGTTACCATACCCTCAGTGATGGGTAAGATAAGATAAGACCCAGTTGTGTCAATCTTTTCAGTGTTGTCAACTTTCTTGATATTAGACACTCTGGCAGGTGACAAAAGATGTTTAATTGGGGTTTCGATTTGTATTTCTCTAATGACTAATGCTGTTGTACTTTTCATATGTATATTGAACATTTATGTATTTTCTTTTTTCAATTATTTTCAACTAATTTGTCCATTTTTGAACTGAGCTGTTTCTTTATTATTACATTGAAGAAGTTCTTTTTAGATACTGGAAGCACCATTCTTTTTTTTTTTTTTTTTTTTTTTTAAGCGTTTTCTTTTACGTTGACAAGCTCCAGGTCCAGTCATGTGGGAGCCAAGATTTGGTACCTGGACCCAGGCTAGATTTAAGACCAATGCCTTCCTTTGGTCAGATATCTCTTTGCAGCAACATACAAGAAGTATAGTCTCAACCAGGTGGATTAATAAGAGATTCATTTGGTAATAACCAGGAATGTCAGTAAATGATGTTTTTACGCAGAGGAAATACACCTTGGGAATGGTCAGAACAGAGAACATGATAAGCATAATCAAAGAACTTCTTGAGATAGCAGGTTTTGTACAGTCTGGATCCTACCTTGATCATCAGTCAGTAAGGATGTATATGATTCGTATCTGCATTTTCAGATTTATTTGACATTGACTCCGTCCGATTTCACATTGAATGCATTTAATACGTCATCATTTAGTCACCTTTTATAAGACGATGCTTTCACTGTCACTATTTTGGAAGAGTGTTAGATAAACAGTAAGTCTAATCTCAAATGGTTTTGTGATAATTCATCATCTCCATTCCATTGTATTTTTCAGAGTAGTTTTGAAGGACATTATACTTAATACTTCAGGAGGGGCAGTGGCTTTATATGTATCAATTCAGCTTGGATGCTATCTGCTAAAAGTGCATAAGTAATTTAGTATACTTATTTAGTACATTTACTATGGTTTCTAAAAGATTATTCTCAGTGAAGATTATGCTATTCATTAAGATTCTTGGAGTTATGTTTCTTGTAAAAACAAACACTAAAAGGGTTGGAAGCTAACATTATACATTCTTCCAAGCTTAGCAGAGTGATTGAACACATGAAAATGTGAGAGACTTATCTCTTTTATTGTTACGTTAATACAAAATATTTGCATCTTTGACATTCATAATAGCATTACACGTGTAGATATTTTAAAACTTGCCCTTTGGTGTGTGAGCAGGAACTACTGGGGTCTTTCACTTTTGCAGTGACAGTGCAACTTTACGACCCCATGAATTGTCTCTGTATCCAACTGCTGGAGGCCTTTTTCTGTATTTCCTAAGAAGTAATGTGCTCCTAAAAACTGAACTAAGATTTTAAACACCTGGGCACTCATTTAAGATCTGCCACTTACCAGTCAAGTAAACCTTGAAAATGTATAACCTTTGTGAGGTTCATATTTCCATCTACAAATTGGGGCAAGAAATACTTGTTCTGGCTTCTTTCCCAGGGTCGAGTTGTTAGGAGCAAATAAAAGTAATATATGAAAGTATTTTAAAGTTGTAAAGTCCTGTGCAGAAATAAAATGTAATTCTTTGAAATCTGTCAGGCTGTACTTTGAAAAATGTTTAGATTTCTGTTATTGACATCATGTATGGTTCACTAAATGTGATCAGACAAAATACACTTCTGAGTATCATCCTTTAGCCAATCCACCCTCATCCTCAAGCGTTTGTCAATAAATTAGGCACCCAGACTTTCCACTGTATAGATTCCAAGTGCATCATGCAGTCCTCCAAGTCTGGAATGTCAAGGGCCATTCTGGCCCCAGCCGGCGGTGATCACGTGTAGAAGGCGTTTGCAGCTCCCCCTAGTGGCAAGGCTGGGATTTGATCTGTTTTATTCGCTGATACATCTCAAGCACCTAGAATAGTAATTAGTTCATACTTGCTGAATGAATGAAAGATTTCTCCCCTGTCATACTGAAAAGATCTGAGCACAGGTGGGAAAATGTGGTCAGCCATCCACGGCATATTTTTTAAAACAACGGTTTATGTTCATTGTGTTGTCCTCTCAAAATGACTGTTTTATGCTGTACATCCAGGGAAATGCCAGTAGACTTAGGTCTTTCATAAAGCTCATTTATACACAGATAGCATTCATGCCTCAGGGTTTAAAAACCACCCAGTGAAGTCCAAGGGAATAAACAGCACATTTCCCTACGATACCTTTCTCACAATTCAGATTCTACATTTGCTTATACTATTTTTATTAGTAACTATTATATATTAGTAAGCAATATATATATATATATATGTATAATGCTTACTATATATATATACACACACACACACGTAGTGAAAGACTCATAATAAATAAATGGCTAGCAGGGACTGTGTCTCTTTTCAGTGCTCTCTCTGTGTATCTCCAATTTTTTTCCAGAAATACCCAGTTACCAATGACCTATGTATTATTTCAGATATGTCTCTGAATATCTAAATGGCAATATAAGATGCATGCTGTCTTGAAACTTGCTTTTTCCCTAAACTATATATCTTGGTTGTTATTGTTATCAGTTTATATAGATCTTTACACATTTTTTAATGGCCATACTAACATTAATTCATTATATGTTTAAACATAATTTATTTAACTAATAATCTCTTGAACATTTATGTTGATTTTTAATCTTGTACTACCACAAATAATATTTAGATAATTATCCTTATCCAAATGGCTTGTGCTAAAGTGTGAAAATGCCTGTAGGATACAATCCTTAAAAATAAAATGACTGTATCAAATGTTATGTGTGACTTTCATTTGGCTACTTAAAAACAAATTTCCTTGCAGAGAGGTTTTCATTATGTGAGCCCACATACTCCCATTCCATCATCAACACAGTGTATAATTAGCCTTTCACCCTTTCGCAATTGTGATAGTTGAAAAATCATGTCTTATATTATCATTTTGTAATCAATTTTATTATAATGGAACTTTTACACCTTATTTTTCACATGCTTAAGAGTCTTCTTAATTTATTTTTATATTAACTATCTTTCCATATACTTTGCCTATTTTTCTATAGGCATTTTCACAGAGTTTTGTTGATTTGTAATCTACCATTCTAAGTTAAGAATTGCATTTTTGTTGATCAAAAAGCTCAATATCTTTATTCGGTGTGTCAGTGACTGTTAATTTGGATAATAGCGCTTTTCATGCAAGAATTTAAAAAAAAATGTTGTAGTCAAATTATATGTACTTTAAGACTTCTTAATTTTGCATTATATTGAAATGCTTTGTGCAACCTAATACTATTAAAAACTTCCAGTTTTGTGATATTTTTATCGTTTAATTTTTCCATTTAATTATTTTGTTCTCCTGATACTTATTTTGTACTGAAGACTGATAGAGAATTCAAATTTATTACTGTGTTTTTTTCAGGTGGTTGGCAAGTGTTCCTAATTCTATTTATTCAAGGATGAATTGTTTCTTCAGGAATTGGAGGTTACCTTCCTTACAAACTAAATTCTTGTTTGGGCATCTGTTACTGAGTTATTTCTGCTCCTCCATTGATCTGTCTGTTTTCTTATGCATAAGTACCTGATCGCTTTGGTTTCTAAATTATACACATATTGAAATATCTTACAGAGCTACTTCTTACCCATTCATTTTAATATTTTTAAAGAATCTTCCTGACAATTCTTGCAAGATTTTTATTCCAAATAAACCCTATAATTAGCTTGTTTGGTTGCAAATAAAAATCATTTTGGTGGTTTTTTTTTATTAATGCTGCACTAAATTTATGATTGATTCATGGAAAACTGGTATCTTTATCATATCAAATCAAAGAAAATTCATACCTTTCTATTCAAGTATTCTTTTAAGTCTCCCATTTCATTTTTATTTATATCTTCTACTTTTCCTGTTATGATTTTCCAAAGGAAGCCAGTTTATCTTACTCTGTTACTATTGTAAAAATGGCCTATTTTCTTTCTTTATGTTTTCTAGATGGTTGTTTTTATATAGAAACTATATGCATACACACACACACACACACACACACACACACATAAATATATAGTTTGGCTCATTATGTTTTTACTCAACCACATAATTAAAATTATTTTATATTTCATAATAGTTTTACAGGGTATTTACATGTGTATTTAAAGAACAGTTCCATCACTTCAAGTATCTACCTATACCTTTGATTTTCTTCTCCAGTCTAAATGTGTCAAATAATAATCCCCAAAATAGTCTATATTTTTGATATTAGAATTATATTAAAGCAGTCTTGCCTTTACAAATAAAACTTTTAATTCTCCATTAAAAAGTATACTGGCTTTTACTTTGTCTCTATCTAAATAGGTGTACCTATGTCTACATATGCAATGCAGGTTTTTAAATGTATATTGAAGCTATGCTTTTTTTTCTTACATCAGTTGCTCTTCACTACGCTGTCATATGTGGCCCTTGAAGGAAAGCACAAAGGCGGGTGGCATCTTCTGGGACTCAGTTAACAAATCTTATGGTTCTGCCCAAGCACAATGGAAAAGGAAAATTCACAGGTCCTTCCCTCTAGTTTGTGTAATGTAAAGTTTCTCAGGGGGCAGCGAATATGGCAGTGTGGCAAAAAAAAAAACCCAGAAAATTGGTTTGTGGTTAGTTGCTGTTTTGTTTTTGTTTCCTTGAGGAGGGGGTTTGGATTATGGGAGATAAGTTTGAGGATTTGGGGGTCTCAGACAAGGGATATGTCCCTTCCGTGGTAAGGTTGAGTGAAGAGATTTGTAGCCCCAAGTCTGCTGCTAACAGTGTGACATTTAATACAGTACTTAACCTTTTTCCTCCTTTGAAGTGTGAGAAAGAGTAGATTGTGTCAAAATGTTTTTCATATTTAACGTTATTCAAATTCGATCACTGAACGCAACCTAGAAGGTGACTACTGGGCAAGCTAAAATCTCAGACTAGATTATAATCTCAATTCATGCATCTTTATTCCTTGCGGGTTTAAAATGTGGAGACATAAGTCACTTCAAAGCTTCTATTTCTGCTTATTTGATCTGCATTTTCATTTGTATGGGAAATGAATTCAGAATATATTTCTGTTTAATTTTATATTCGGCCAAGTTTTTCCCCCTAATTTTGTTGAAGAGTTTAAATTTTTTTTATAGAAGGTTAAGGTTAAGCTCTACAAAGATGCAGATTTCTTGGTTGTGAAAATATGGGGTTGGAAAATTGGTGTTTGGTGGACGGGGTGAGGGTAGGTCCCAATGCTTTTAGCTTTTTTTGGAAAATAAACCTCAATGCTTATAGTAGTTAAACATGTTATTGAGGATTGTGATGAGATATTTTTCTTCTCTAAGCAGGTGCACTTATCATCACCTTTGCCAAGTCACTTTAGTGTGCAGAATTTGAAATGCGGGATATCTGCATATGCTGCGCTGTGCTGGGCACGTGCTTGTCACCAGTCAAGCCTGAGGTTTACCGAGTGGAGGCGATGAAACATGCGCTTGCCACAAGTCTCCATCGAGTTTCTTAAAAACCTGATTCCGTGCCACCCAAGAGCCTATGACACATGAGCGATAAGGAAGAATCACTAATAACGAAGCCCTGGCAAGCAGCCAATCCCCCTGCGACGAAGCTCTGTTCACTTTAGTGTAGCTCCGCTGGGCTGAACGCGTATGGAGGAGGGATGATGGTGGGATTCTGAAACAGCTGTGGGGGGAGATGCTAAAGTTGTCCCTTGGCTGTGGGCAGGGAAGGAGGAGTGTGGATATAGGGCATTTGCTGAAGGGCTGCTAAAATCACAGGGCAGCATCATGGTGCTGTCAAGTTGTAGACTCGTGCAAAACAATAGGATCAGAGAATCCATCTTGGCCTATAACTTTCAAAGAAAAAAAAAAGAGTTATTTTCTTTTCAAATAATGTAAGGGAATCAAAGCAACAGAGACAAAGTTCTTTCTGAGAATGCTGGACTGACTCTTATTTTGACATGCACTCCCTTAAACAGTCAATAGACAGATAGCTAAATGTTTTGATTTTTTTCTTCTATCAAATCAGCAGGTTCCACATTTCCAGACTTCAGAATGTGTTCTTTTAGCTTCCTTTTCAAATCCTGCAAATCAGCATGAGAAAAAGCATGGCATGAGCTAAGGCAAAGTAATAAAAATAAAAGAACAATTAAGAAGTGGAAAAAAAGAAACTGCACTACTTTTCTGACAATTAAGTCCTCTCCTAGAGGGCTTTGTACAGTTTTGGAGATTAAATTAGTCTTAAGTTGGTGCTAAGGCTTGAAGTTGTTATCTGAAAGAATAAGCATTGTATTGGTAAACTATATACATATATATATATATATATATATACACACACACACACACACACACTGAAGAATGTTTATTGTTTAGAGGAAACTTTCTGCACCTGAATGTCCATTTATTTGGATTTAGTTAACTCAAATACAGTAGCTCATGACCCATTCCCTGACTCTACATTTGAGCTGACTGCTTGACTATGTCTTATATACTAATCTACAGTTTGTATATATGATCAGGTTTAACTCAGTTTGTTTATGTGAATGTTGTCCTTAAAATCAAGATATTTCAGATATCCCCCAAACTCTGCAACAAATAACCACCATCCATTCATTTCCTTTCTTTTTTTTTTTTTTTTTTTGCACAACCATCATGTACTTGACACAGTGCAAGAGACTGAGTGTACAGCAATGAATAAGAAATACATAATTCCTAAACTCTTGGAACTTGCATATTTATTGTTTAAAGTTTAATTTTGTTGTTATTGTTCAGGGATACCAAGAAATGTGATGTGTGATACCTGCTCATAAAAGGCCAACAACTTCACTGGGAAAAGTATGAACCACATGAAAAGAAAATAATATGAGGCAATATATCTAATGAGTTCTTCAGAGTGGGCAAATATTTCTTCTACAAAGGGCCTGAGAGTAAATATTGTATGCTTTGTGGGCCAAATGTTCTCTGTTACAATTACTCAACTCTGCTCTTACACTACAAAAGCAGCCAGAGACAATAAGCAAAGTAATGGGTGCCATTCTCTTCCAATAAAACTTTATTCACACAAGTAGGTAGTGAGCTGGATTTGGCCTGTGAGTTGTAGTTGGTTAACTTTTGCCTCAAAAACAATTCGTACAAGGGCCCAGGAAGAGAGGTTGGAGAGAAGGTACAGTGAATATTAAACACTGGAAGGAAAAGTAGTTCCCACCCATTTATAGAATTTCACCAAAATAATTAGAATATACCTTCTATCTTCTTACTGACATTACATGAATTCATTTATCTGGATCCAAATTCTGCTAACCACATCAAGTTTAACTCCATCTTTTCTAGCCCAGTTCTTTCTACCTGAGGCTTTATCCTTTCCTTTGGTTTTGAGCTTGGTCCTGAGAAAAGACTTAGTCCCCACATCTCGTAAGCACTTAATGGCCAATAATAAACTGACTGAAGCTCAAGTCTTGGTTTTATATTGTTGGCAGGTATAGCCTTCTGTACTTGATAGTGAGTGAAAATAAGAAGAAAAAGAATGAAGAAGGAGGTGTTTATGGTAGAAAATGGGCTGTGGTGGGGAGAATAAAAAATTGGGAAAGATTCTCCAAGATTCAAAGAAGGGTAATGTCAAAGAAGCACATTAAGCTTCTTCAGAAGGTCCAGATTACATCGGCATGTCATTCCCATGGAGATAACCGCATTGGGAATTTGATGGTGTTACAGTTGGATAATGCCATCTCTATGGAGAGGACATGGAAATATTATACATTAGTGGTGAGTTTATGAATATGTCACTAATCTGGATATCCTTTATTTTTCCATAATACTCTCCATAGTCTCCAAAATTAAGCATTAATTAATTAATTTAAGTTGATCTTTGAGTTCTTTGAGACTTTCCAATTATAGTATAAGGATCACAAAACTTTACCATTACTATTTTTCTTTTGGTAAATTGGTAATTAAGTAACAAGTACAAATGATTCATTTTTAAATACCAAATGCATTTTAAATGCGTGCATGCCTACTTGTGTATTGCGTGGGACTATCTAAGCAAGCTGTTTCTCAAAGATCTTATCACTTTATGATTCTGCGTGTGTCCCTGTTTTCTGAATGATATCCCATCTCCTGGGTGCTTTCTCTTGCCTCACATATAACTTAACTCTCAACTTAATGTTCTTGGGCTGACTTCTACCTCACTCTTCAAAGCAGTTTTCCTAGGCCTTTCCAGGAGGGTTAAGTACAAACCACGTCTACTTGCTTAGCACTGTTGTGATACTTGTCACATTTATGTCTAATTGTTGATGCATTTCTCTCCATTAGGTTAAGAGCCCCCAAAACACACAGATTCTTCTTGTTCTCAGTAGTCACTGCTTTTGCCTAGTACATAGTGAGTACTCAATACAACTTGGAGGGACAAATGATTGATAGATTCCTACTGTATTAAGAGAGCATTTTTTGTTTTCCTTTAGAGTGATAGCTAACATCCTATGCATCTCATCTTTGACTTATTTATGTTCAACACACAATAACTGGAAATAAAGCATGGAAGTTACAAACGCCATCATCTACAGTGGTAGCATCTCTGATCTTAGATGACAACAACTTAAGTTCATTACTGTCATCACCAGCTATGGTATGTTGGGTAAGTCACTGAGCCTCTCTGAGCCTCTCTGAGCTTTAGTTTCCACATCTATTAATACAAAGACAATAGTATCTCTGTGGCCGCTATGAGGATGGAAAAGGTAATTCTAATAATGGCTTCTAAATCACAACACGAAATGTAAACTCTCATGATTATTCCATTTCCGTTTGTATTCAGCCCTAAGTATCACCAAGTAAAACATCGTTAATAATCTTAAAGAGCAGGATCTACCTTAGAATTTGTATGGAGTATTATTTACAATTATTACCCATTTGCCTCCCTTTGCTATCTTTAATGTTCCTACTGGTATCAAAAATGCTGTACCAGACACATATTTCCATATTAATATTTATTTCTATCTTTGGTTTAAACCTATAATGATAAATGGAGAATTAAGGTAGAAAATAATTTAATTCCCTCACTAAATAGAACTAGGGAAATGATCATGGCTCTTTAGTATTTAATGAGAATGACTGGTCTTTAGATAGAGATGTGTTAAACGATCAGTTTACAAAGAACGCATTTACCAAGGGTTGGATATGCACACCAGGGCTCCTCTTCCAGGCATTCACTTGGCCAGCAGAATAATGATTCTGTCTTTCTCTTGTTTGGGAGGAATATGGCTATGCCTCCAGCAGATTCATGCTGTTTAACTCTGCATATCCGCTATCTGTGAAAGACGGTTTGGTCTCCAGAATGTTAACTTGCCTCTACAATGTTTGCAGGAGCTTGCAGTGCAGGAGTGAATCTTTAAAGAGACTTACCAGACTTACTGCCACATTCACCACCCACCCTAGTTAATAAAATGAAGCAGCTGAGGTGATTTAAAAGTCACATTTGCTCTTCAAGTTAGAAGAAAAACAGCACATTTCTTCTTTTTTTTTGATTGAAGTATAATTGATTTACAATGTTGGATTAGTTTCAGCATACAGCAAAGTGATTATACATATACATATATATTCTTTTTCAGACTCTTTTCCATTATAGGTTATTACAAGATAATGAATATTATTCCCCATGCTATATGATGGGCCCTTGTTGTTTATCTCTTTTATATATAGTAGTGTGTATCTGTTAATCCCAAACTCCTAATGTATCCTTATCCTTTTTTAGCAGATTTCTAAAACTAGGGGCTCAAATGGCAGAAGTAATTGTCTAGATCATTCACGTATATCTAATTAAAAGGCTACTGTTATACCGTACTTAGATGTGCAACATTTTTTTCAATTACATTTCTTAATTTTAACTTGGAACACTTGGAAAGGACATAGCAAAGTAGATATTTTCAAGTGGCAAGACCAAATTTCATAGGAGGATATATTTCTTCCATCACTGACTATACAAATGACATGGTCACAATTTTACCCTGGTTACAAGTAACACATTTCTGTAACTCCTTTGTCTTGAGGTGAGTCTTCTAATTATTCCTATCTTGTAAGTTGCAGAAGATGGAATTGCAACTGGGCAGGGAGTGGAAATATGGAAGAGTGTATTATATGGGTCCCAGGTATAAGGATACTGAATTCTGAGACTCTTAGGGAATGATGATAAGCCCCTTGAAAGAACATTGACACTGAGGCCATCCCTTCCACAGGGCAGTTTCCATGTGGAAGACTTTCTAAGAATACATTGCCCCAGGAAAGAGGCCAATTCCAGCCTACTGTTTCCCAGTTTCTAGACTGACTTTTCAAAGTGGAGTCAGTTTGGATGCCTGGATGGAGCTGCTAATAAATATAACAGATTTTCTTCCATTCTGAATGTTCTATGGTTGGAAATGCAATGCATAAAATAAAACAAGAAAGGTAATATTGTTAGAGCAGGCAGAGAGCTAGATATGAGCAAAGAAAGGTGGGGCATGGGCCAGATGGCAGGAAACCATACATCTTGTGAACAACGGGGGTCCCTGGGCAGACAGAGAAAAGCAGGAACCTCTGGACTGATAAGAAACCAAATATTCTGGGTTGACAACTGTCCTGGAGGCAGACAAAGAAAAGTGAGATAAGGCAGGAATCTCTGGGGTCCAAGTGTAACCTTTTGCTCATTATGTCCTCATTACAATAAAATTAGCCTTGCAGATTAGAAGTACCCATCCTGCACAGAAACCATGAGACTTCCAATCAAGACTAAATAAGGATGAAAGTCCTCTCTCCTCTCAGGAAGGGGAGATGGGATGAAAATCAAGAAATGCTCCCCAAGCTCCTCTCTCCCCAATAATATTCTGTGCATTCATCTTTACACCCCATATAATCATCTTGCCAAAGGAACTCAGTGCAGCTACTCACCTGAGTCTGCCCACTCTCCCCATGAGAGCATTGTATCACTTAATAAATCCTCTATTTACTTTTTTAACTTCCGTGTCTCATATCTGAATTCTTTCTGTGATGAGACAACTACTACTACTACCCACTCTCTGGTAACAATATAAATGATGTGGTTGTGGAATCAGGGGAGGGGTAACTTTAGAGAAAGTGCTCAGGAAATCCTCTTTGAAACTGTAAGAGCTGAATCTTTAAAGCTGAGTAAGAATCTTTAAAGCTGCCGATGACCTGTGAGAAGGTCCTGAGGCTGAAACAGTTTGCTTAGGGCTTGGAGTATAGTAAGAGGAAGAACAGGAATGAGGGGGTAGAAGCCTGACCTACCAGGACTTTGAGGCTATTGTAACCAGTTAATTAAAAACTCTCAAAGCATAGTGGTTAAACGTAAAATCTTTTATTTAAATCTGTCACTGCATTAAATCATGTTCTGGAAAATCTATTCCTTTTTATTCTCGAAAGGTGTCTTTCTGGTTATATTTTATTAAAAGCTGTCCAGTCATGTGAAAGCTTCCAGTCTCACAATTAAATCCCATGTTTCAAAGTTCTACCCATTCCCTCCTCCTGATGCTAAGCTGTCATCCTCCACAATGTTCAGAGTAAGGAGCTGGGAGAAGGAAGAAGACATCTGGCTTTCTTTATGGCCACCTGTGGATTTTAGGCTCCTCCTTGCCAGCTCTCACTGCTTCTCTGGCCATCAGCCTCTGTGTGGCCATAACTGGCCTGCTGGCTCCTGCACAGTGTGAGTGATTGATCTGGAAGTCTTGCAGGTCCTCCCCACTGCCCAGGTCTCTGAACTTGGACTTCTGACTCTTACTCAGCCCCTTTACCACCCACACTGGCAGCTCAGCTGCCAAGAGATGGGAGTGCAGGTTCCTAGACCGCCCGCCAGCCATCACTCTAACTGCTTATTTTCCCTGCTGAGAAAGGCATGGAGGAAAGTCAACACGTTCACTGCCTCGGCAGATATCCAACTGGGAGACAGACTGCCAATCTCCCTTTATGGTGACAACGTCGGTGATTATTTCACAATCTCCCTGTCATCTCTTTGGGGAGTTGGATGCCTCTCCCAGGGAGTAGAGCTATGTCTACAAGGCCAACTACACTGCTGACCACCTTGCTCTCCTGAGTCTTCTAAGTAGGTACACTGGGGAAGGATCGGGGAAGTGGGGGCTGCTTCTGGCATGTGGTGGCTGACAAAACTCAAAATCAACAGATAAAGCTGAATTTAACATTCAACAACATTTGGAAAATGATGGATTGACTCTACAGGGTAGTAAGACGTGTATTATGGGCTTTGGAGTAACTGCCCCATGTTCAAATCCTGGCTGCTGGATGCATTGGTTGTCTACTCTTGTATAAGCTAAAGTCTTCAAGGCTTTTATTCCTGTTTTGTAAATATGGGGAAAGTAATAATACCTACCTTACAGAGTTATTTGTGAAGAATAAATGGGTTAACCCCACAAAAGCATGTATCTAAGCACTGGCATATAGTAAGGCCTCAGTAAGTCTTATCTATTATTAAGGACTCCGGTTAGTAATGGCTTTGTGCAATACTCTGACTACTAAATGCAAAGCAGGCTGGGTCGGGGAGAGCAGGGCAGGACGGAAGAAGAGGGATCATTAAAGCAGACAGCAGAGCAGGTGAAGTGAAATCTTATGGGGATTTGAAGTAGTGGTGCGAGTAGAGGTGGTGAAGTAGTCATTCTCATTATTTGGTTCTAGGTGTTGCTGTCAGGCTTGTTGAAGAATTTTTCTTTGGGCTTGAGGAAAAAAAAAAAGAAGAATCAATGTCGGCTCTGACATTTTCAGCCTGAGATTCTAAGAAAGCTTTTATGTATTTAAGGCCATAGGTTTATAGGAGATCAGACAATAAAAAGGAAACAAAAACACAAGAATCTGAGAGGAAAAAGGCTAAACTGTCATCATACACATATGATGTAACTTTCTCTGTGGGACTATTCAGAGAATTTACCATATGCTTAGACACATGGTATAGATTTGTAAAAATCTGCATAGAAAAAAATATTTCTTGTAGGTGAATAATGGATCCCCAAATATGTCCACATCCTAATACCTTGAACTATGAATATGTTATTCACTTGGCAAAAGAGATTTGGAGATGTGAGTAAAGTCAAAGACATTAAGATGGTGACATTACTGATGGGCTCAATCTAATCCCATGGGTCTTTAAAATCTGATAATTTTTTCTGGCTGCACCAAGGAGCATTGCATTGATGGTGGAAGAGTCTGAGAGGTGGCAGTGTGAGAAAGATTCCATGCCCAGTGATGGTTCCTAGATGTGGGGGACTATGTACAAGGGTCGAAGAGAGGCCTCTCAGAGCTAAGGGGGACCCCTAACCAACATCCAGCAGGAAGCAGAGACCTCAGTCTTACAGCTGCATGGAAATGAACACTGGATGAGCAAGGAAGTGGATTCTCCCCTAGAGCATGTGGAAGGGAACGTAGCACCCCAACACCTTGACTTCAGCCTCCTGAAACCTCCTCTACCAGGCTTCAGACCCAGAGAACTGCCAAATAACTGATTTGTATTCTTTTAAGCCAAAAGCCTTTCTGCGATTTGTTGCAGCAGCAAGAGAAAATTAATCCATATACCATGAAATTCTCCCACTTTTTTGATATTTAATAAATGTATAGAGTTGTATAACCACAATCCAGTTTTATGACATTCCCATCACCCTGAAAGGATGCCGTGTGACCGCTGGCCATCAATTCCAGTTCTGACTCCCAGCCCCAGGCAACCACTCTCTGCTGTCTATCTATCTGTATAGATTTGGGTATTATTCTGGACATTGCATATAAATTAACTCATGTAATACGTGGTCTTTCACATCTGATGTCTATCATCAGCATAATCTCTGTAAGGCTTGTTCATGTTGTGGCGTGTATGAGTATCTTGTTCCTTCGTATGACTGAATAGTATTCTATCATGTGGTTAAAACATCAGTTTTATCCCTTTACCACGTCATGGAGGTTTAAGTTTCTCAGAATTTTTATTATTAGGAGTAAAGTTGCTGTAATCACAGGTCTCTGTGTGGACCAATGTTTTATTTCAGGCGGATACCTAGGAGTGAAATTATCAGATCATAGGGTAAGCTTATGTTCAGCTTTTTGAGAAACAGAACGAAATGGCTGTACCATTTTACATTCTCAGTAGTAATATATGAAGATTCCAGTTTCTCCATAGCCTTGCCTGCACTGTCGATTGTCTGGGTTTTTAATTACAGCTCTTCTAACAGACGTGAAATGGTGTCTCAGGCATTTTTAAAATTTGTATTCTACTAATGACTATTGAAGCTGAGCATCTTTTCATGTGCTTCTTAACCATTTACGTATTTCCTTTGGTGAAATGTCAATTCAGTTTATTTGCCTATTTTTTTTTAAATTGGGTTGTTTTCCTTATTATTACATTATGTGTTCTTTCTATATTCTGGATACAGCTGATGGTGGGAAAATTGGATATTCTCATGAAAATTATTCAGACACTTACCTCCTATCATACACAAATAATTAAATTAAAATGGATCACATGCCAAAACATAAAGATTAAATAGGTGTATATGTATATACACACAGTTAATCCTTGAACAATGCAGGGAGTCAGGGGCTCAGACCTTCCATGTAGTCAAAAATTTGCGTTATCACCTACAGTCAGCCCTTTGCATCTGTGGTGTGTCTATACCCTTAAAATTGACCAAATGTGGATTGTATGGTATTTACTATTGAAAAAAATCCTCACATGATTGGACCCCACAGTTCAAATCCATGATGTTCAAGATTATATATATATATATACACACACACACACACATATATATTTTTTACCAGTCTGTGATTTGCCTTTTCATTTTCTTTGGGGTGTTTTGTAAAATCAAAAAGTTTGCTTTTTTTAATGAAGACCAATTTATATTTATTTATTTTTTATGTGTAATTATTTTTTGTGTCGTATCTAAAAACCCTAGGCTTAAAATCATAAGATTTTCTCCTATATATTATTCTAGAAATTTTATAACTTTAACCTTTACATTTTGGCATATAATCCACTGGAGTTGTTTATGTACAATATAAAGTGTCTGAACTTTTAAAAATTTCAGAAATATATCCAACTTTCCCAACATTATTTGCTGAAAAGACCATTCTTTGGCCCATTGAATTGTCTTAGCATTTTTGCGGGAAGTCAGTTTAATATAAGTACTTGAGTTCATTTCTGAAGACTGAACTCTTCCATTGATCTACATGCCTGTCTTTCTACCAGTACCACAGTGCCATAACTATCGTAGGTTTAAAGTAAGGTTTATCATGGTTCTTTTCAAAATTGTTCTGGCTACTGTTGGTCCATTTTTATTCTCATTTAAATGTTAGGATAGGCTTGTCAATTCTTGTGAAAAAAAAAAAAACTTCTAGGTTTTGATAGGGATTGTGTTGAAACTGTACCTAAAACTGGGGAGAATTGCCAACTTAGCAGTATTGATCTTCCCAGCGCATAAACATAAAACATTTCTCCATTTATTTTTAGATCTTTTACATTTTTTTTAGCAATGTTTCACTGTTTTCAAAGAACAGGTCTTGAACTTTTTCCAATAAATTCATTCTCGAGTATTTGATCCTTTTTGATTGTATTCTGAATGAGACCGTGTTTCTTAATTTCATTTTCAGAAGTCATGCATCCTTGTCAAAGGGGCACTTGATCATTCAAAGGGGCAGTGGGAAGAGTATGGGGTTTTGTGTTAAGCATTTGAGGGTATATTTGGAAGCATCTGCTGAATTAGATTTTAAAATACTTTGCATTTAAATTCTGATCGATGCAGAAAAATGACCTACATAGTGGAGACGAAAGAGTAAAGCTTGAAAGAAGGTGACTGAGAAATGGAGATCTTTGCAAAAAAGAAAGAAAAATTGGCAAAGGGTGAGTTGAGGAGGGCCTGGACAAAATAGTAGAAGGACAAATAACACTTTTTAGTTTGTCACCCTTATGTCTAGTGAACCAAAAAGAAGATATGCCATTCAAAGCCCATCACCTGTCTGGCCTATTTGAGGAGTGGGGCAGTGCTCACACTAGTGAGATTTTGTGAAAAAGAAAAATTGGCCTAAGGAAACAATGTTTTTCATTTTAAGCAATGTTTGTGATAAATAACCATTTACATGCTTCTTTTTTAATGTTAGCATTTGAAGAAGTGCTTTTTGTGCTTTATTTAACATGTAGACATTTGCAAAGTCTGGGACTATAACTTCATAGTGAAGGGAAAAATAATACATAAAAATCCACTTATTCACTGACTTTTGTTGAATGTTCCCCAAATTGCAAAAAGTTGTGGTGAGCACTAAATGAGGTAATATCTAGCACAGTACAAAAAACTGGCACAAAAATGTCATTCAATAAATGTTAGTTTTCTGTTTTCTTTCTCTTATTATTCATATTCAGTATTTATTGAAAATAAAATTATGCTTATCATTCAGAAAAGGTGTTTTCTCTAATTTTTTTTTGTACTATGAAGGCCAAATTTAGATAAAAATACCAACAGAAATTTCACAGCCCACATCTTACAAGAAGGACAAGAAAATGAGCCTGCAATTAGATAAAACTACATCCTTTCCAAAGAATTGTATTATTAAATATTCGAGATTACGTGCATTAGGGAGGACGTAAACTCAAAGACATACCTCTTTGCAGGGCTTCTGACAGTAACTAACCATTAGAGAAACATTAAATGAAACATTGAAAGGGGAAAGCAATTCAAGAAATGGACCAATTTGAACAACTCAGAGTACTACTTCAGATGGTACATTTAGAGAACAAAAGACAAAAGAGAATCAGAAAGAAAAAATCGTTTAAAGACCAAGTGGCCAATGTCCATTGATTGAGAGGTCACACTTTAAATCATTTTGACAGCTGTAAAGGAAGAATATAGCTTTCTCAGAAAGTAGTTTAAATTTTTTTTAAGTAATGTAATATAAAGAAGGGACACCAAAGCTGACCTAGAAATGACTGAGATTTTGTTGCAGATGATATGACCAACATACGACTAAATCCAGATAAAGAACATTTAAAAATGGATGCAGGATAGATGAAGGGAACAGCTCACTAACGTGGCATTTTCTGGCTCCTTTGGAAACTACCTCCCTCTAGCAATATTCTACCCTTCCATTCAGTTTATGTATAATCTTATTTTTTCCAGCATGATTTGGGTTTATGACAACTTCCATTTTTTCTTAGCAGAGGCATTTATTCGATTTATGGCTTATGACAAATTCTCTCAAGGTTTAGACTAGGAAAACAATCCGAACAACCAAAACACACTTGAGCCATTTTCAGTCTTCATTTGACAAATCCTAAATATGTAAATGTTATCTACCAAATCTGCTGTATGTGCTGTGAAAGGTATTAAAGGTGAATCAACGGAATGAAGTCCGATCTGCCTTTCATCTCACAGACTTGTGATCAAACAGGGCTGGCACTCGTGTTACAGCTGAGGAGAATTTTTTTCTTGGTTTCATTTTGAAATGTTCAGTGATTCTGCCAGCTGGGCTCATGCCACGTACAGACAGAGAAACCTGGAGGAGTGAGGGAATTCTCGGGATGATTCATGCAAACACCGAATCTTCATCTGAATTCTATGCATGTCCATCCGCGTGATTTAATGATTGAGTGCTCGAGTTTGGAGGTAAACATATCTGGACATGAATTCTGTTTATGCCACTTAACCTCATTAATGTTCTATTCCCCTCTATACACTGGGAAAATAATAAAATTGATATCATAATAATAACAATAACTGCTCTGAAGATTAAATGAGAGGATGCATGGAAAGTCATTAGCATAGTGCCAGCAACAATAGTCACTCAGCAAATGATAGGTGATGTAGTGGTCATAGCAATAATACTAGACGGGGTATGAGTACTAGTGGTAACAGTGGGAGTGTTCGCCGTAGCAGTTGTATTTTCATATTTGGCCTGAATTATCAAAAATACATATTTTATTTTACTTTTATGCTTAACCTCAGGCTGAGCCAACAAATAAATGGTAACAACCACAGCATGCAATCAGACCTCCTTATTTATAGGCGGGAAATTAGGGTTTGGATAGAGTGAGTATGATACTCCTCAGAGTTACGATGGGAATTCAGATTTGTGTCTCTTTCATTGCAAAGCACATGGTCTGTTGACTGTGCCATCCTGCACTTGTACTTCCACAGATAATATTTACATAATGAATTTAAATAGTAGGCATTAAACATCAGGTCAGGGAATCCTTACGACATAAGCACTAAGTAATCCCAGTTCTCTTGATAATTGGCCAAACTTCACTTAGTGCTACCAAAAAAAAAAAACAACAACAACAAAAAAAAAAACAAAAAAACAAAAACTACTAAAGCTTCATTAAATCCACACAAAACTGATGTGTCTTCTTAATTATCCCAAATGATATTCATTCAGCACACAGTCCAATTGCTATTTGTCATTCAGCTGATCAATTTTTAACACTTGATCAATTACTAGTCGTCTCATTAGTATTGCCCCCCCCACCAAAAAAAACCCTAGAGAATGTTTGTATGTTCTTTCCTATTTTCCAGAAGATTTCATTGAGCTCCTGAGGGGGTATATGTACACATAAAAACATAGCTCAATCATTATTTCCAACCTCAGCACTTTTGACCATAATTAAATAATAAGTACAGATTATTTTTGAACTGTTTTGGAGATCCTTAAAGTGTCCGAATACATGCAAAAGAAAATTGTTTAATTCATTGGATTATAAGACCCAAAGTTCATAATACTGAAGAGTCTGAGAATAACCATTCATACCTTTTTTTTCACTGTTTTTATGGGGTTTTTTACCCCCAAAGTCATTGATTTAATCAGATTTCTTCCTCAAATTTAACTTTGTTATTTGGTTTTGATATCAACTTCCCAAACATCCTCTTTTCCCAAGTGCCTCCCGAGATACTACAACAAACTAACCCGGTTGTACATAGTCTATTATGCTTTGTGGTGTGATAAATAATATAAATAAAATGTGTCTTGATGTAATTTGCTTTTTGAAATGTTAGTGGTTACAATTTATTAAACTATTTATAGCATAAGATTAAGTTCTACTGTAAGTACCTGCCTTTTCCTCCTGTGTCTACCATAATATTTTCCATTGTTGCTACTGTGTAAGTGGGTGAACTATGATGCCTTTTGTTTTATGAATTTGTATTTTATTGTACAGATGAGTGCGATCATCGCCCTTTAATTGCAAGCCTGCCTTAAAATGTATTTACTCCAATTTTCAAGTAGATAAGAAGTTCAAATTTTGCATTATGCAAAAAAGTCCTGTTTTTTTTCAAAGGAACCCCAAAGTTAATGGTTATCATAATCCTAAATAGATGAAGCAATGGTGAAGAAAACTGCAGAGCAAATATGAAATTTAATAATGGTCTTCCAACAGCTTGCCTTTCAAATTGTTAGGAATTCATTAAACAATGGTTGAGCAGCACTGACAATTAAATTACTCTCATATGAGGTATCTGGCCATATTATGAATATTGCATACTACATAGTTCACATTTCTAAAGGGATGTAGACAACAAATTGGATTTCAGATAATTAACATGAGGCTTGAATTCAGTCTCCAGACACATCCCACTCTGTTTCCAAGCAGAAATAATTGGGATGTAACTGTATAAAGAAGGTTAACATTAAAAATGTTGAAGAAGAAAAAAAGAATGCAGAGCTTGTGTCTGTAGTAAAGAAGTTTTTTACGTTGTAGACTAGTTGAGGGACAGAAGAGGGACTAACCTTATAGAGTTGCAAATATTTTGCCATAAGTTAAGCCTTTTAAGTCTCACCTTCTTTGAGGTACTCTTCTTTTCCCCACATGTGATGAAGCAATTACTAAAAGTCATGCTATCAAATGGGCCACAGCTGGGATGGCAACCTATACCATTTGAATTTATCACCATGCTCCACAGATCTTTTAAGACACATAGAGTAGCAACAGCTGCGTTCTAATGGCTGGACCATTTTTTCCTATTCATGTTTAGTGTCTGTATTTCTCCTCAAAAACAGTGAGAAGATTCTACTAAGAATATGTGTAAATATTTATAGAGAAAATGTGGTGTGTATGTGTGTGTATATATATATACCACATACATATATGACACAGAATACTACTCAGCCATAAAAAAGAATGAAATAATGCCATTTGCAGCAACATGAATAGAACTGGAGATTGTCATACTAAGTGAAGGAAGCCAGAACTAGAAAGAGAAATACCATATGACATCACTTATATGTGGAATCTAAAAAAAGAACACAAACAGATTTATTTACAAAACAGAAGCAGACTCACAGACATAGAAAACAAACTTCTGGTTACCTGAGGGGGAAGTGGGAGGTGGAGTAATAGTTTGGGAGTTCAGGATTTGCAGATACTAACTACTATATAAAAAATAGATAAACATTAAGGTTCTACTGTATAGCATAGGGAACTATATTTGATATCTTGTAATAGTGTATAATGAAAAAGAACATGAAAAGGAATATATATACATATGTATAACTGAATCATTATGCTGTACACCAGAAATTAACACTACATTATCAACTGACTATATATACTTCAATAAAAAACAAAGAGTATTTCCAAAAAATCAAAACCAAAAATATACCCAGAAGTGCTTCCCATGGAACTTTTTTATTCACTTTTTATGTGGAGCCACGAGAAGTTTGGCAAGTGAAAGAAGGAAGTGTGGAGGACAGACCTGAAGAGTGAGCAGAAGTCAGGGACGACAAAGTTGGAGTCTTGTCTTTCCTGTAGTGTGCCTCAGTTAACTATTTTTTGAAATCTACTTTTTGTTTTCTTTTCAGGGGAAAGCACAAATGCAGACCTCCACTACCGCAAATTATGCAGTCGAGTTTCTAACATTTGGGGGAATTGCAGGGGTCAGCACATCTAGAGTGCAATGGATGAGCCTCGCCCTGGGAAAACCACTTTCATGATCTTGGCATATCCCCTGCCAGGTAAATATGAAATCTACTTTTCAATTTTAGAATAGCTTTAGATTTACACAAAAATTATGAAGAGAGTACATACCCTACGTTCAATTTCCCCTATTAATAATGTTATCATTATTAGTTAATATTATTAAATGTTAATATTATTAACACTTATCACAACTAATAAATTATTATTGATGCATTGCAATTAACTGGAATACATTCCTTATTAACATTCCCTTACTAATGTCCTTTTTCTATTCTGGGATCCCACCTATGACACCATGCTACGTTTAGCTTTCATGTGGTTTAGGCTCCTGTTGGCTGCGAAAGTTTCTCAGACTTTCTTTGTTTTGATACTGATCAGGTATTTTGTAAAAATCCTTCTGTAGCGATTTGTATTGTGTTACTTATGATTAGATTAGAGTCATAAGTTTGGGGGAGGAAGACCACAGAGACAAAGTGCCATTTTCATCACATATTGCAATTGTACTTAATCAACATGATTTATCACTTGCCATTATTCCTGCTCATCTAGCTCATTTGTTAGGTTTCTCCACTTTAGTGAATTCTCCCTATCCCCACTTCCATACTGGACTCTTTGGAAGCATGTCACTATCTCCTCTGTTGGCTTCTGTGGTTCTTTGGCATACTCTCATCATAGTGGGTTTTTTTGAGTAGTTCAAGAAGCTTCAAGATCATTTTGTAAAGTTGATGCCCCAGCAGTTAACTTTTAGTGTCACCATATGTTATATAGTATAGACACTTAAAAAAAGATTTATTGAATATAATTGATATAAATTGTATGTAATTGAAATTTATGATTTGGTAAGTTTTGAAATATGTATACAGCTATGAAAGGATTGCCACAATCAAGTTAGTGAACATGTCATCACTCCCTGAAGTTGTCACAAGCTCTTTGTTCTCCTCCACTCTCACCCTTTGCCCTTTTCTCCCATCTCTTCCCAGCTCCCCAAATACCAGTCTGCTTTCTGTCACTAGGATGGTAGTGAATTCTCTAAACTTCTTTTAAAAATTGAACTATTTGTTATATGTTCTTTTTCAGTAGCATCTTTCACTCTGCATAATTATTTTTAATTTCATCCATGTGTTGTATGTATAAATAGTTAATCTACTTTTATTATTGAGTAGGATTCCATTATATATACCATTACCTTTTATACAATATGTACAAATTATAAAAGTATATATAATATATATATGTCAATTTTTTGTCCATTTACCTGTCCTTGGACATTAGGACTGTTTCCAGATTTTGTTTTTTTTTTCTTACAAAAGAAGCTCTTTTCAATATATTTTATACATTTCTACATTTCTCATGGATAAACATCTAAGATAAGAATGGCTACTTCGTATGATAAGACTATGTTTAACTTTTAAGAAACTGACAAACTGTTTTTCAAAGTAGTGGTACCATTTTGAATTCCTAGCAGCAGTGTAGGAAAGTTCCAGCTCATCCACTTTCTCATCAGCACTAGTTATGTTGTCATTTTTTGTTTCCAACATTCTAATGCATGTTCAGTGTTATCTCACTGTGGTTAAATTTGTATTTTCCAAATGAAAAATATTGTTGAGTATCCTGGCTTATTTTTCAACTGAACACTTCTTTGATACTGAATTTGGTCCAATATTGGACCTTTTTAAAATTGTGTTCTGTGCTTTCTTATTATTGAGAGTTGAGGGTTCTTTTTTATATTCTGGATGCATGTTATTTATCAGATATTGATTTATAAGTATATCTCAGCTCTGTGATTTTTTTCATTCTCTTAACAGTGACATGTAAAAATCAGAGCATCAAAGAGCGCTGATCACAGATCACCATAACAAATATACTAATATTGAAAAAAGTTTAAAATATTTTTAGAATTATCAAAATGTGACACAGAGACACTAAGTAAGCAAATATGGTTGGAAAAAATGGTGCCCATAGGCTCGCTGGAGGCAAGGTTGTCATAAACCTTCAGTTTATTAAAAAAACAGTGTTTGGGAAGCTCAGTAAAGAAAGCAAAATAAAGTGAGATATGACTATTTAATTTTATGCAGTCAAAATTTAACCAGTAAAAGAAGAATGTTAAAATGCAGTCTTTCTCCAATGTTATTTTAACTCAACAATGTATTTCTAACTTGTCTTATACCCCAGACATTTGCCATCATAATTACTACTGTATTTCTAGCCAATACTGATTTAAATTTATGCAAGTCTTTTGATCACTGCTTCTTGCAGCTCACTCCATCCCTCAAGGCTTAGTTTTCTTCATCCTAAAGTATATATTATTTTATTTCCTACAGTGAGGGTCTGTTAAAGATAAAGATTCAATCCTTGTATAAAAATATCTGTATTTAACTTACTATTAAGAAGTTTTTTAAGGTTTGATCTGACTGTTATTTTCTTATCTTATCATCTTGATTCTGTTGTTTCTGTAAATAGCTAGCTATCAGTGTAATTACTGATTATTGTAGGTAAACTATTTTTATTTGTTTACTGCTAGGAGTTTACCTTTTCATAAATTGTTTTGTCTAATTGTGTGTTATTTGGCCTCCAAAGTGCCCACTTTGTGTCCTGATTTGGAGGACTTAATGGCTTTTTCTCAATTTGAGAAATGTGTTCTACCAATTTCCCTTTTAATATTTTCTCTCCCCTATGCTTATTAAAATATGGCCTACAAGGTATGATATTTCCAACAAGATAAGTAGATCAACAGAACAGAATAAGGAGTCTGGAAATAGACCCCCTCCCTTTTTTCTCATCTTTCTTTATGTAAATAAGAGCAAACATAATTAAGCTCAGTTTTTCCTTTCTCTCTCTTAACCACTGCTGTGTATTTGTAATATCTCTTTTTGATTTGGCATTATTTGCAGTATCCTCAAACTAATTCTGTCTTCAATTGTGTCTAAAACAGTGTTTATCTCACCACATAGTATAATTGATGTAAAGGTAACCAGACTCAAATCAGGGGAAGTTAAAATGGTTCAACTAAAAAACTCAAAGCCTGTATGTTTAAAGTTACAGTTCTCTGGAGATATATTTGATTTTTCATTTAAAACTTGTTCATCTTAGGTATAATTCTCATAATTTTAATGGCCCCTAATACTTTCAACAGGAGTAAACAGAATAGAGAAATATAAAAAAACCACAAATGCCTAGATGTAGAGAATAAAGGAGGGATGATAGAGAGGCAGACAGTTTGAAAATATACTCATGACCATTAATAATATGAATAAAATTGTTCTAAAGAGTTATAATGCTACCCCATAGGGTAAGAAATTTTTGAAATCTTTTAATCATGTGAATGCTATTGTCAAATTTCTATTTCAGAAAGTTAAAATAATTTTCAATGAAAATGTGAACATAAGTTAGACAGCTATTATGATAGTATATTTATCACATGTATATGACATTTCTCTACTGTAAAATTCTCAAAGATAGACTCATTGTTCCATACACACACACACACACACACAGATAGATAGATAGATAGATAGATAGGTAGACAGATAGATAGATAATCTCCCCAGAATCAATTCAAGGCCTAGAACACAATAGTTATTCTCTTAGTGATAGTTGAAATGAGCTAAAAATAGTTAAATGACAGGTTTTAGAACCTAGTCTTTAGAAAATGTGATAAAAATATCATGATTTCAATTTCTCAAACATGTTTCATATATGTCTTTTAACACCAAAATCTAATAAAATTGCTATCAATAGTAAATTAATGACTACTTATTGATAATTTCTTTATAAAACTTAAAAGATTTGCATAGACATTGGGTTCTACTATAAGTATATTAAAATATCAGGAAGTAGTAACATGTTCCTGATTGTAATGCTATAGGTATGCTGAACTACATATTTTTCTACCGGTAAGATATAAGACAATTATGTTTATTTAAATATGTTCTACAAGGTGTGGTATTCTCCTCAAGATAAATAGATCAATGGAATAAAATAAATAACCTAGAAATATACCCATCAATAGAGTCAACTGAGTTTTGACAAAGGTAGTGAAAGAATATTTTAAACAAATAATGATAAATCATTGAATATCTATATTCAAGGAATAAGGAGGAAGGGGCCATGAGCCAAGGAATACAGGTGGCTTCTAGAAACTGGAAATAGTAATCAAATGTAGAGCCTTCAGAAAGGAATGTGGCCCTACCCAGACCTTGATTTTAGCCCACTGAGACCCACCACTAGGACTTCTGATAACCAAGACTGTAAAATAATAATAATATAAATTGTATTGTCTTAAGCCATTGGATTTGTGGTAATTTGTTATAGTACCAATAGAAAACTAATAAAATGATGGTAAACAAAAATAAATACTCAGTGACTGAGTAAACTTCCACTACCAACAAAAAACCAGAAATATACATGATCAGAATATGTAATTTTAAAAGAAACAATTTTATTTACAATAATTCCAGGAAATACAGAATAGACAGGAATAAATCAGACAAGGCATGTAGAAGTCCTTAGAGAAGCATTCCTTTTGGGATTGTAACATCTCTTTGGAGAAAACGTAGACACTTCTAATGAATATGCTCACACATGTACTCAAAATCTCAGCACATTTTTCCAAGTGTCTAAGTGGTGATCTGGAAGGGAGGGAGGGAGGGAGAAGTTTTCCAGAAAGGGAAAGAGCATCCCTTTTGGAAAGGCCAGGAGGAGGGAAATATATACATATTTGTTCCAGACACTGAAAAATGCCTATGTCACACTGCTGGAGAGGAAAGTGGTGAATCCTTCAGGCTGAAGCTTGTTCTTACAAACTCTCTCAAACTTGAAGCTTGATTTTACAGACATTTTATGAATCCAAGTTTTAAATTTTAGACCTTATCTTTCATGCAAGGGGAAATCATTGGCAGATTTAAATAAGTAAGTGACTTGAAAAGGTTTGCATTTTTAATATATTTAGAAGGCTGCTCTGTAGAGTGAAAGTGGTGTGAAGATTGAATGCAGCAGACCCTTTGCCTTCATTCACTAATTCATTTAGTCCAGTATAGATGAAAGTCCCTGCTTTCAAAGAGCTTTCAGTTTACTGAAAAAGAAGACAGGCATTAAACGATTGAGCATAATAGCTTTTCAGATGGCAGTGAATGCTGTGGAAGCAGAAAGGGGAATGGAAAATACAGGAGTGACTAGAGAAAAAGAGTAGAAGGAAGTGAAAGTAAAAGATGATGAGGGGGGTTAAATTTTATTTCATTTCATTTTAACCTGAAAAATACTGAAATATACTGTTCTTTACTGTGTGGGTAGCAGTAAGTAGTGGCTATAGATACTTCTTTTAGGAATTCTCCGCTCTTTCCACTTTTGGTCCTTAAGGAAAGCTGTTCTCCCAGAACTACTCTTCTCCTTCATCCCACACCTTCTTTCCAGCCTAATTCATCAACACTTCTGTTCTTATTTTTGATTATCATTTCCTCTAGAATGTCTTTCTTGGCTTTTAGACTCTGACATCTGCTTGGTCTATGACCTTGCATAAGACCTTGAACTTCTCTTTCATCACCTTTGCCACAGATTCCTGAAATGACTTTTCTTTCTTCCATTTGACTCTGAAAGGCCTGTGATGTGAAGGGCAATGTGCTGGACTTCCTGCTACCCCAGACCCAAGCTACAGGATAAGTAAATGGGTTGAAAGAAACACTTTCCTTTTATTTACAGCATTTTTAAAAAGTTTTGTTTGGAATAATATATTCCTTAGTTACTTTTCATGCTCCTTTGAATTAATTTGTTCAATATTCATTTAGCGGTTACTTATTGATCACCTGTAACGTTCCAGGCACCAAGACCAGTGTTGGGTTTTCAGTGATGAATAAGATAAACATGGTTCCTTTGCTGATAAACCTTCTCAGCATTTAATAAGAAAGGGTGTGTATCTTTAACAGCTACTGATAATATGCTCACATTTGGAGAGCAAAACCATTAAATCAACTAATGTGTTTTGATTCAGCAATCCACAGTGAATGCTTACCTTCTTGACAAGTACTGTGACTGAAAGTAACATAGATGAATGACATTCAGTCCCTGCCCTAAAGGATTTATAATCTATCAGAAGATATTGACTTCAGAGCTCCAGTGAATAAACTGCAGTATTATTGTGTGACTTGAGTCTGTGGGAGCATGGACAAGTGAGCAATGTTATCTATCTGAAGCTTTGGAAGAATTCACAAGGAAAGTTACATGTTATCTAAGTCTTGAGTCTGAAACTGATTTGCTGAGTGCAATCTCTCCAGGATACTCTCAGTGAAAGCTATAATGAGCAAGGCCAGTGGTAGACACCTTCACTGACTTTGCAGAATTATTAACCAACCTTAACATCCATTAAATATTTAAGTAACAGCATCATATTATCTAAAATGTGTCAATGCCTAGTATGTAGTGACAGTTGCTATGGGAATGTGACTCTTTTATAATTAGGATTGCAGGTGAAGCTATTTCTCTATTTTAGTCTTTTTATCAAGTGGCATAAGAGTTACAGTGGTCAATACACAGCTCACAAAAAATAATTACCTTTTCTGTAAATTAATAAAGTACATGCAGTTTTAAAAAAAAATCTCCTACACCTACTCTATTATAATCTTCCATTAACTGCTGTGAATTAGTTTAACCCAAAGTCAATGTACACACTCATCCCTCTTAACTTTATGGATGCAGCATCAGTCATAATTGTTTTCTATTCAATTTCATTTAGAAAATTTAACTCTGTAGAGGCCTTCTTCCATTATAGCACTGCTTAGTCTATTAAAATGCATAATTGAACTTACTTACAACCCTGGTACAGAGTGCAAATTGCAAGGGAAAAAATGCATTTATTTATGCAACTGCTTTTTTTTTTTCAGAGTTCATGATCTTTTATTAGACTCTCAAAGGGACTAAGACCTGATAAAGGCTCAAAAGCACTTGAAATTCTTTCTTCTCCATTTGCCAATTTTTAGCAACTTGCAAGGACTCCAGTGAAATGTTTTCCTGAAAGCAATAGAAACTATTTAAAAATATTCTTCTTATATGAAAAAAGGAAACATTACTTCTCATGGGACTCACGGCACAACTTTTTCATGATGCCGTGTAAGTTACTTGGAATTGTCAATGGTGGACGTCTGAGATGGAATACAATTTGTTCTAGTCTATCTGGTATTTTGCACAACATGTGTCACATATTTGGCCCTTGTAGATGTGGAATGGGTGAAAGACATGAGATCCTTTTCTATTCAGGGTTGCTGGTTGAGTACATACAGGGTGCCGTATAAGCCCTAATCATGCTGCCGTGACGTAGTTACATTTTATAGCTATATCCATCCCGTGACATAAGTTATTTAGGTTATAGGCCCTGTTGTATAGTAAATGTTTGATAAATACAAATGCATAATAAACATTGATCAATTAAAACAAACAATTCACTGTCTGCAGCTGCTTTGGTTTCCTTAAAAACAAACAAAATAATGAACATATTTCACCTTCAGGTATCCTAATATTTGTAACTCTATTTTCATCCTTCATGAACTCATTTTGTTGTCCTTTAATATCGTAGAGACGCCAGTGTGGAGTCTGAGCTGAAATGCCTGCCACATGAGGCTAGGACTACATTTTAATGAAATCAGCAGAAGTGAGTCTCAGTGCATTTTCATCATAATTTAAGGCCTAGTTGAAGCATGATAAATGGTCCTTGTCTCTGATCATTATACCACTTGAGCAGTGATATGTCATCCATGTCTTCCCATTGTACTTTTGGAACTGCCACGGGGGTAGCAAATGTACAATAAACACATTGCTCGATTAAATTTATACTTTAGAAAAATTCAATGTGTTAGAGAAATAGGAGTAGCAAACTTAAATGCAGCTGAGAACCTAGAGTGAAAAAGACTTTATTGATCACCCTTGGCTCCATCTCTCATTTTATGGTTCAGAAACAAAGATCCAGGTGTGCTGAATATTTTCCCCAAGGTGATAACCAGTTACCGTTTGAGAATTAGAACGTAGGTTGTTCACTGGTATAGTCATCCCACAAGCCTTATTATTGAATGACTGCAATGTTCCAGGCACAGAACCAGATTATAGATTGAGTTAAAGGGCAAATTCTGCTCTGAAGATCTTTGGGTCTAATAGGAGTGACCAACGTATTAGCAATAATTGCAATTCAGAGAAACTGGAAAGAGTTCCAAGAGTGGTTATGTACAAGGTCCATAGTGGATTTTAAAAATTATTTGCAATGTTGGAGAAAGTTATGTATATGTTGTTTTTGTTTTAGCAGAAAAATACAGGACATCCAACAATGATATTTTTGTTAGTATATCCCAAAAATAAAATTCAGTTTTAACTGTCAACTTGTATTTTTATTTGTTACATCTGACAACTCATTTGTTGTTGATGGCCATTCCTTATTTGAAGGCTATGAAATTTGTGGTGTCTTGAAACATGTATTTTTATTCAAACTTCAGCTGCCATTATTTTATTTTTAACTTTAGTGAGCCACTTTTTAAAAATTCCTCTAAAATTTTATTATCTATTTTATAGAAGTAACTGGTGAGTCACAGTTTTACAATCCTAAGAGTTTACATTAACTTCCCAAATTATGGTGAGTTTTTAATGTTCATTTTGCATAAATTGAGAAAATCTAATTTTCATTTAATTAATTTTAACCCATTGTCTCTCTTTCAGGATTCTGTAAGGATATTCACAGGATCCACACACTCAACCTTGATGATCTGGCACCTTCAGACTAATTTCTCCTTCTCTGACAAGCCGCATGTTGGTCACAGGGCAAATCTACTAATTCTAGTAATAGCAATAGCTGTAAGTCTAGCAGGAGGTAAATAACCATTCTCAAAATACTCATGTTCTTCCTTAACCAACTCATCACAATAGTAACCAAAATGCTCCCTATAACTGTCCCCTGAAACCAAGTATGGATAAAAACAAGTCCTGTAATTTATAGCTGATACTATGCTGTAATTTCTTAAATAAGATTTCCTGTAGATTTAAGATTAAGGAAATGGAAATCCAATACTGAGAATAATTTTCAATAAGTAGTATATATGTAGATTCCAATAGATTATATATAGAAGCATATGACGCTTACATCTCTTTCACTGTCTTGAGAAATTTAATGCATATATATGTGTACATATATAAAACATCAGTATGTATAATATTGCATTTTCTTTATTCTATGATTTTAACCATTTTATGGTGCACCATAAGTTTAAAAGTCACACACTTAGAAAAAACTCAGAATTATACCCACATTAAAAACAAACACAAATTTGAAGACATACTTTGACTCAGAAATGCAACAACTTGAAGTAAAATGCACATTTTAGAGTTGACAGTATAAAATAATATTTACACATTCCATCCCATCTGGTAGTAGGCAATAAACAACTTTTTATTGAACTTTTTAAACAAAATAAGATACTTCAGATATGTGTTAGGAAGGAAGGAATCCTTTGATTTCCTCCTAACTTTTTCACCTATGCCATTTCAGTATACTTCCTCCCAACCTCCACCCCCGGGTTTGCTGCTAATCTAAATAGTCTGATACAAGAACATTTATTGGACTGTGAGTCCCAGTGGGTGCACGCCTGCTTTGTGTTATTTTCTCCGGTATTTCTCCTATCATAACTTAAGGTAGATATATTGAATTAAGGACTTGAATTCGATTGGATCTCTCTTGCTGATACAGTAGAGTTAAAGAGTAAATGAGCCCAAAGCCTTTTCTGAATCATATTTTCCATTTTGTCTTTTATTTTTTTAACAGAAATGCCTGAACATACTGGTACAATTAATAAAACTGGGGACTAGGGAAGGGGAGGAGAAGATGTCACTTAGCCCTTAAGTCTAACAACTTTTTATAAGAAGACTCCATACTCCATATAAGACACTTGTATAGCTCTTAATAAATTAGTATATTGATTCTAACATGAAGTCCCCTATAGAAAGGAGGCTGCGGTTGGTGGGACAGGATTCAGACATACATGGGTCTTGATTTAATACCTAAAAGTACTTATATCCTCACCCTTTGTCTTTAGCAATAACTGCACTTCCCATGATATCAAATTCCTTTAACTGAATATTCATCATCACTAATTACAACAGCCCTAGAAGCAGAAAGTTAAGCTAATAATAATAATAAGAAGAAGAAGTCTACAATATTCAAAGTATTCTGCTAGATTGCTAGATGCTATGGAGAATGCAATAAAAAATAATGTACTTTGCCCACCTTAAGCTAATGATTATAATGGAAAGTTAACACATGTCAATATGAACTCAAAGCTCTTTACTCTGAGTTAGTGTATGTGGATACTAAAATAATTGGGCACTACAGGGAAGAAAATGGTAATTCAGAGAATGAAAATGGTCAATGTTACTTGTGATGGACATGAGAAGATTCATAGGGACTTCAAAAGACACGGACAGTTTGATAGGAAATAAAAGGACTGATTTACATTCATGGACATGAAACAGCATCAGACTGGGAGAATTTGAGTAGATTCATTAGTTTTGTTGAAAATATGAGAAAGAAGGGACATATCATGGAAACTTGGGCCCATTCAAAGTATTAGAGATTATATTCTGTAGGCTAAAAGACTAGACAGTTGAGACAGGTTGGCCAGATCAGTAATTTGATGACAATACAGTGTGGTGATCATTGCCTGGTAGAGTTGTCTAAAATAGAGAGGGTCAGATAAGCATCAGAAAACTAGCAGCAGAGATCCCACTGAAAAACTACTGAAATAGTTCAAAGATTCATTGATAATTATGTTGTTGGTGATGAAAATACAAAGAGAGGAACATGAATGAGAGAACATTCTATGGAAGAATTAAATTGTGACAGTGAATTGTTTAGAGGAGATATAAGAGGAATAATTCTGAGTTTTTGTACATGGGTAAGTAAAAGAATGGTAATGCTTTAACAGAAATAGGGAAATCAGGGTATAAAGTTAGATGGCGGAAGGGCTCTGATGAACATAGCTCCGCAGAGTCTGTATAGGGGGTGGCAGGGTTTTTGGTAATAGAGAAATAGGTGGCTTGAAATGTGAGGTAATTTGACATAAAAAAAGAAGGTAAGCATAAGCTTAGGAAATATAAGCCAGGCAAAGAAAGACAAATACCACATCATTAATCTGGTGGAATCTAAAAAGGAAAGAAATGTTGAACTCATAGAAACAGAGAATAGAAAAGTGGTTGCCAAGGGCTGGGGGTTTGGGGAAAAGGGAGAAGTTGGTAAAAGACACAAACTTTCAGTTGTAAGATGAATAAGATCTGAGGCTCTAATTAAAACGTGGTGACTACAGTTATAACCCTATATTGTGTATCTGAAATTTGCTAAAAGGGTAAAATTTTAAATTCTTACCAAAAAAAAAAAAAAAGAATATGTAAGGTGATGGATGTGATAATTAACTCAGTGCAGGGACTCCTTTCACAATTTATATAATATCAAATTATCACATTGTGCACTTTAAATAACTTACCATCTTATTTGTCAGTTATACCCCTCATAAAGCTGGGAGAGGGAATTATTTATATAGAAGTAGGTGAAAATTAAATGCTGAAAGTATATTAGATTCATCTTTTCTCCTCATTGATTTAGGACATTTTTGATCAGGCTGAAGATCATCTCTTTTCTAAATTTTGCAGGTGAATAACAGCAATTTCACGAGAGCTTTACCTTACCCTTAGTGACATTATAACAAATAGCAAGATGCCTTCTGAAAGACAAGAGATTTTATCTAAAAGACAAAATTAAAAAAAAATTCCTTCTCCAAAAATGCTTGAGTCCCTTCTTGGGAAGAAATTATTGGTCACAAAATTATTGTGCCAGCACAGTGCTCGTGTCCACTTTAGTTATATCATTCCATGGTGGTGCTCATATAATCCTGATCATCCTTACTTGTTTCTATGACTCTTTATTCTAAAAACTTTTGATATTCATAGCTAGTGAATGACTGGAAGGAATGTCTTTTTATAGTGACAACATTGGCTTTAATTAAAAATACATGACAGAAAAATCCATCACTTCAATAATGCACTTACTTTGTGTCTATTAAGGATAGCCTTTGCTCCCAATAAAGCTATGTAGGCACAGTTACTCTCTAGTCATTATAACGTGATTTTCTTAATGAGACAGTTTTACTTTCACTTCAAAATGAAATAAAATATATTTTGTTGTACTCTCCTTAGGTCTATTCAAATTATGAAAAGCATGATGCTTATTAATGACAAATGAAGAAGGCAATGGCTAATATTCTCTCATCTTTCCTACCTGCCTCTAAGAATGATAATTACAATTTTAATTTGAAGACTAGGCATATTTTTAAAATGTTCAGCATGTGATATTTTTAGGTTGAACTATACTCTTTTTTCATTATGAGTTATACAGGGGCTACTGTTTGAATTGTATTTTACAATCACAAAAACATGTCTATTCCTCCTACACTGTTGGTAAATTGGTGCAGCCCTGTGGAGAATAGTATGGAAGTTCCATAAAAAACTAAAAAAAAGAGTTATTATGTGATCCAGCAATCCCATTCCTGGGCCTATATCCAGAGAAAAATATAATTCAAAAAGATATGTGCCCCACAATGTTCATAGCAGCACTATTTACAATAGCCAAGACATAGAAACAACTTAAATGTCTGTCAACAGATGAATGGATAAAGAATACACACACACACACACACACACGCGCGCGCGCGCAAAGGAATATTACTCAGCCATAAAAAGAATGAAATGATGTCATTTGGAGCAATAGGGATGGCCCTAGACATTATCATACTAAGTGACGTAAGTCAGAGAAAGAGAAATGTCACATGATATCACTTATATGTGGAATCTAAAAAATATGACACAAGTGAATTTACAAAATAGAAAGAGCCTCATAGACATAGAAAACAAACTTATGGTTACCAGGGTGAAAGGAGGGAGGGAGGGATAAATTGGGGGTTTGGGATTGGCAGATACAAACTACTATATACACAACCAGGTCCTACTGTATAGCACAGGGAACTGTTTCCAATGGCTTGTAGCAATCTGTAATATATGTTACATATATATCTGAATCACTATGCTGTACACCAGAAACTAATACAATGTTGTTATATTGTATCAATGTATATTAAACTATACTTCAATATAAAAAAGTTTTAAAAATGTATATTACTACTATTGATTTAAACATGAATGGTTTCAAGACACAGTCTTTCCCAGTTAGTGATGTTTATGGTATCCACTATCATAAGTTTAATGACCACTATTGTGGAGGAGATTATTGCTATTACGAAGCTCTAAAAGGTCTGGCTATTTTCTTATAAGCAAATGTTATACCAGCAAAGCTATGTGGAATCATCTAATTTCATGGTTTTTTAAAAATCAAAGATTCGAGTTTATTGGATAGCAAATATGTACTATAGACAAACAAAAACAACAGAAAGATTTAGTCAAAACAGTAAAAGTTTTAAAACATTTTTATTCATATAAACTACCACTTAACTTAAAATATCTTGAATTTTCAATTATTTAGTATGAATACGTAGTTCACAAAGTTACTGTAATTATCCTTTAAATATGGTTTCCAAAATCTGTAGAGATTCAGTGAAAAAGAGGGCTTCACACAACAAAGTTGCAATAAATAAGTTTAAGCAAACTTAAACACCTTAATTTAGGGACAGAAATAAGGCCTTTACCCTCACACTAATGTTCTCAAATTTTTGTGTAATTTTATATTTCTTTCTAACCTCTTTAGAATTCCTCAAAGAGTTATTATTTCACATGTATTTGTTTACAATTTCTTACTAGTAGCTTCTTTTCAATATGGCTTTAGAATACTTCTTACAAAAGGTAGTCTCTAATGACATATATCAATTCTCAAGCATAGATTGAGTAAAACAGTCACCAGCTGATAACATTTTCAATTATTTTTAAAGTTGTAACTTAATGGAAACTTAGTTGTAACACAGTGGAAATACATCACTTCATTAGCATTCTTCTTGTTTTCTTTTATATTATTTTTCTTTGCCTTATGTGTTTTTTCTCACCTCTGTGGCAGTGAATTCTGAATCCCAGTTCTCTGTGTGATGTTTGGTTTTGCTTCCTTTCTTGGATCAAAATAAAGATTCATTATGGAAACAATATGTCTGATGATATTTTTTCTCGTTAACAACCTTTATATTCAAGTAGCTGGTTTCCAAACATGTTCACTAGTGGATGTTGACCCTTCTGAATCCCACAGATATAAACATAAGCTTTCAAAAGTTGAAGTTATTTTCATTAAGTGTTTGTGAATTATAGAGATTGAATGATTAGTTATAGAAGTGGCTTCCTGTGAAATTAACTTCACATTTGTGCAAATTCAGATCCTCTGAGACCATCTAACGAGATTTTCTCATCACTGTAAGTTCCTTATATTTTATGAACAATTTCCAAATGGTATATCTATGTACAGTTTTTATAGTTTAGAGTTTTGAAGCAGGATGTATGAGTCCATTCCATTTTACTCTGCTCTACTTTACCTCTCACTTGAAATGCCTTTTGAAAACTTATTAAGCACCTTCTTACTTTAGTATATGTGATGATATTGTGTTTAAAATTAATGCAATAATCTGAAGATTGAGATAACGCCTACATAGACCATATGTTACAAAGGAGATCTATTTTTAAATGAGGTGGCCCATTAGCCCATGATCAACGATTTTAGTATGAATGCATTTTTCAAATTAATACACTTGGACTAGCCCAGAAAAGGGCCCTCAATTGAGAAAAAGGACAAGGGGAAGAGTCCCATTTTGATAGCAAAACTTTGTTGTAAAAAGTGAAACACGGATGTTGCCTAATGAAGGTAAACTGAGGCTACGTTTGACACTACAGAGGTGAGCCGTAGATATGAAATGGCTGCAGAGCTTTCTGAGAATGATGGGTGTCCAAGAGTCCAGGAAAGAGTAAAAATAGGTGGAGCATCAAAGATAACCCCTTGGTTTTACTTTGCTTATGTAGAAACAAATAATCCCATATTATACAGACTCTCTTATTAATTTGTAAAACTGTATAAAAAAAAGATCATGTAATCATTTCCTACTCTTAACCATTTTGATAATGGGATTTTTCTTAAGTGTGCTCTTAGCTTTCGAAGGACGTTAATAATAAATTTTACAGATTGTGGGGGATTGCCCTGAACATCCATTTACCCCTGTCTTTGTCTGATTTGCTCTCCCATATGTTTATCTACAGTGCTTTGCACCTTTTGTGTTTTACCCTAGGGCACTACCAGGGTGTCTGAGAAATGTTCATGAATATCTTTAACAGTTTTTGACATCCCATGATCCTGAAGGAAAATTATGGTTAAAAATGCTACTTCTACATTAATTATGCTCTTTACTGATGCAAATTTGACAAGTCTTTGGAGGGTGAAAATTGTATGTTGGATGTAAAGTCAAGTCCTCTCTAGTTAATTGATTTTTCATTTGTTTTACTGAATTAGAAGGAATTGTCTTAGCAATGAACTTACCTCAGCCAGCGTTTTCTTCCTTTGATCTCTTGCTTGGTGGTATATATCACGGCCTTTTCTTTTAATGTTCAGTAATTGCTTGCCCATTCTGCTTTTCACCCTTTGACCTAAGCTAATTAGCTTTCTCTACTGGCATACCACTACAATAACTGTTATTTCTACCATTTCTCTTTAGGGTGGTACAAATATAACAGAAAGCCCCTTGAATTATATCTTAACTATATAACTGCATACATACGTGAAATTTTGAAAAGTGAGTCAAGCTCCTACCATGCATGGGATGTAACATACCTCATCTGTTTCTCATCTTAAAGCTCTTTAGATCTTCATGGGACAACATCTTCAACCTGTAAAATGATATTTTCAGGAGAGCAGACATTTCAGTGAGTCTAAATTTAAAGTTAGAAGATTATCTTTCCGGCTGATCTATTGGAATTACTTACCTGAGCCAAAGTAATTCAAGTAGTTCAGGTGTAGTGAAACACTTCTACTTTTAAATTCAGAAGCATCGAGGAGTGAGCTGGATTATTGGTTACAGCACTTGCCTGATCCTCTTTCTTATCATCCTTGACTTTTAAAGCCTGGACTTTTAAAATGTACTTCAGAAATCCATGTCCTCACAAGCATTTGATTCATTAATTTTGAAAGACTATTACAAAGGTCTTTAAGTGATAAGTTCAGGGATACCAAATACCCAAGAGTGAACATACACAATTAAATAAAGAACTCTGTAAAAAAAGTCTCAATGAATCACAGGTACCAAAGTGACTCTTGGGGGAAAAGGTGATCATGTGCTATTAGAAAAGTTTTATATATATATATATATATATATATATATATATATATATATATATATATATATATATAAATCCTCACTCAATGGATCCCTGGAGTTGGAGGTGGACAGAGAATACAGAACTTCCTTTTTGCCCCTATATTACATATATTTTCAGTGTATAAACTTATAAGCCCCTTATTTTCATAATTTGTTAGCAAATGCTACAAAGATAAAAAGTATACCAATTTTACAGATATTATACCAAATGTCTGAGTAGAGTTTGTACCTAATTTAATATTGAAATTCTAGGGATAAACTAAAGTAACTTTCAAGGTATTTTCCCCTCTTTCTCTTTCTTTCTTTCCTTCTTTTCTTTTCTTTTCTTTTCTTTCCTTTTCTTTCCTTTTCTTTTCTTTTCTTTTCTTTCCTTTTCTTTTCTTTTCCCTCCTTTCTTTCTTTCTTCCTTCCTTCTTTCCTTCCTTCCTAGCTTTAGGAAGGCATCAAACCTATTAACTGAGATGAGATTTAATAAAGTAATTGTGTTTGCTGAATGGAAACACAAATAAAAATATATACATTTGCACAGTTCTAAAATAGTACATTGATATAACTATACGATGTCTTGATGTGAATTGTGAATGATGTGGACTAGATGAGGGTGAAAGCTAGGCCAGACATAATCAGGTTTTCCCTCCTTCCCTTATATCCTGCTGCTGTTATGCTTCTGTGTTCATTTTGTTCCTTCTGCCTATGCGTTCTGTAACCCAAATTGAGATCTACCCATTGTAAGTTCCTCAGAAAGACTTGTTAAATTAAATTCTTCTTGATTTCCCCCTCAGGTGATACAAAACAAAGTAACGTATCATCCAGAGTTGTGAAGAAAGGAAAATAGGTTTTCATAGGTGGCCAGATTTAAACCATAAATTGTTTAACACCATGTTCAGAGCTATTAAGAGTCAAGCTAAATCATAAAATTTGAAACTATCTCTTTCTCTTTGCCTTCATTTTTCCCTTATACATGCTTTTTCTCTTCTGTGCCTTTCCT
This sequence comes from Camelus bactrianus, assembly GCF_048773025.1. Classification (NCBI taxonomy): domain Eukaryota; kingdom Metazoa; phylum Chordata; class Mammalia; order Artiodactyla; family Camelidae; genus Camelus; species Camelus bactrianus. The sequence continues at coordinate 22,776,820 of NC_133552.1, forward strand.
TGTTTTATTACTTCTGCCTAAAATGTCTTTGTTCCCCCAACATCCTACCCTTCCCTCACATTTGCCCATCTAGATAAAACATTTTCAACCTATAACTAACCATAATGCATTTACCATCTGTCTCTTATGATGGTATATTTATGATAATGTAATTCCTTGTTCATACAAAAATGTCTCTAAGGGTGGATTGTCATTGCTTCCCACTTGCCTTGGTTATGCAGCAGGTGCTCAATTATAGTTGTCAAAATTAATGAATTAATAAATGATCAAAAAAGCCAGCTCTGGGAGATTGTGTAGAGATAGATTTCTTTTTGCCTCATTGCCCCTGTAAAATAATCTTGTGAGAAAAAGTTTTGCCCTGACCTGGACACAGAGCCATTCCATCAGTTCTGAAATAGAACCATCTTAACGGTTGCAAATCACCAGTGGCTGTGTTTGAGGTCTTCATTTGGGCACAGCTCCACAGTTACTAAGTTAAACACAAAGTGTAGAGGAGACATTCAATTATTTCTTTGTGACTCATTGACATTCCACCTAAGTAAGTGCTAGTGCCTTTGTTTTAATTACTCTTTCTAGAAGTTTTAGAGATAGTTAAGAAAAGAAGTTACGATGTCTAGAATTCTGTAAGTGTAAAAAAGAAATTAACAATGGACTGTAAGATTTTTTAACAAGGATGGGAAGTAGGATGGGGAGGACATGCTATGTATTTAAATGTATTTGAATCCATCCTCAATGCCCCTGTAGGTTATATGCTCAGTCTACTGATGGGCATTAAAACAAGTAAGAGACTAAAGTACAGTGAAGCTCAACCAAGTATTCCAATGATGCTGAAAAAAAGCCCAGAATGCTTAATACTTTTTTGAACACATACATTTGGAAAGAACACATTACTCAGAATATTTCACTTTTATGTCTAATATATTACCCTGAAGAGCAGTCTACTCTCTCACCTAAATGGCCAAAGACTAAATAATAATTTATTCCTTGAGGGAGTGGATGCTGAGGTTTGTATTATGGGAGTGAAGACTACCAGAGATAATAGAGTTACTTCACTAGAATTTTTTCCTCAAAATCTGCTGTATCATACATCTCTCTATCCCCCTAATCCATGTTATGACACTGAAAAATACCACGTCATCAAATATAGCTATTAATTACTTCCCATCCCTAGAAACATTGACATTCCAGAGAGTAAATTCATTTTTCACTTTTGGTTTCAGATTACTGACATTTGGTAAAAGGGTTATGCTAATTTTTCTGGTCAAGTGTCAATTGATGAGGCCCATAAAAGCAGAGTTAAAATGCTATAAAGATCTCTTGTCTTTATCAAATCACTTTAGGCAATTGTGAAACCAAATAAATAGATTTATCCTGCCCTGCTCCCCAAATAAAGGAAAAGAAAAGAAAAGAAAAAAATCTTTATCTTATTACTGCATAATAGCTTTATGACTATATATATTTAGCTTCTATTTTGCATTTGAGTACATTTTATTGAAATATGTAAAATGTCCAAAAATTTTCAAACATGCACAAAAAATAGTACAATAAAATGGAAGCTATCCTTTAATGTCACCCTTTGGGAAGGATGTTGGGATGTTGTTATACATATTTTCTCTGAATTTGCCTTGAAATATGCATAAATTCACATGACATTTTGGTAAATGTATTTCCCTAAGAAGATGCCATGTATTTCTGGAAGTGTATGATTTGGCAATTACTAAAGAAATTATTCATTTCTCATGTATAAAAAATAGTTGCATTAAATACATGTAACCTGTCAGAATGTGACTTATGGTTGCCTCGAGCAAAAGTATATGCTCTGCTCATTCAGTTTAATAATACATTTTCAATAATAAATAAATTAGGTAATAAATTTGTATTATGTGCTGGAACCTGGAAATAACTCTCTCTGTCTCCCTCCTACCCTCCCCCCTTCCCTCCTTCTCTCTCTCTCATTTTCTCTTTTCAGTATGCAGTATGCCATTGAAGTCAACATCTTTTGGAAAAAAATAGAACAAGTATTATCCCAAGAGAAAAATATACAGTCCAAAAGGAGAAGAGGACAATAATGAATATGACCAATAATTCATAAGAATCTTTCCTATAATTGTATTCAGTTTTTTACACTTTAAACTGTTTTACATCTCTTATTTTGTCCCAGTAGAATATCGGGAGGGTCTGTAATACTACTTTGACAATTTAGTGCAAGTCAAGGTCCACTGAGGTCAAATGATCAACTCTTCACAGAGCAAGTAGTAATTATTAGCATATGAGTTTGAGAATACAGTTTTCTTGTCTTCATTTCCATAGTCTTTCTACAAGACAAGTACGTAGACAATATTGATATGTTAATTCCCCCATTTAACTGCGTCAGCTTCATGGCTTGTCCTTTATTTATTCCTAAGTGTTTTAAATTCTTCCTCTTTGCCTCTGTCCTAATACAGATGTGTAAGCAGTAAGGGTCTTTCCTGCTTTGATCTCCAAGTTGAAAACTCAGTTGTCAGTCTAATGCTCTTGACCTGGTATTAACTGCCAAGATGACACAGGAGTAGGGAATGATTAAAAATTAGCATCCAGAGGCTAAGAGAAGAAAACAGTACAAATGCAGGTAATCTAATTTTTTTTTTAAAGCAATGAGACAGGACAGGCAAAACAAACTCAAATCTTGAAACATACAATGTTGATGTTTAGCATTAGGGGAGCTGAGATTTTTGAAAGCAGAAGCTGAAACCTGACATCTTTTGTAAATCAAAAGAATGGGCTGTGGATAGTTAGACAGTGCCCCGCTGTATCCAGTGCTTGCTAGTAAGTTTCAATGTGCTCTTAAAGTGAAGTCGTCATGGTGAGGTCTGAGGACATGTATGTACTTGTCTGCAAAGGAAGACAGTGGGATTTTGGGGAGGCACCTGATTGCTCTTGTGGGCACAGCAAGTAAAAGCAGCATTGGTGTTAGAATTAAATAAATACGAATGTAAACCTCAGTTCTCCCACTCACCAGCTACATGTCCTTAGAAAGCTGAGGTTCAAATTCCCAACTAGTAAATAATGGAGTTGCAATATTTAAATGAAATAAGGCTTGCAGGTGCTCACTAAATACTTACTGACTATTCTCATCTTGTCCCCCGTAGATCTAAACCTGCTTGTCTACCCATCTCTTTCTTGACACCATGAATTAATCTCCTCTTCTGGTATAGGTTGGACTCAGACAATGAAAGTCAACAGGAGAAGGGAGAATGAGAGAAGAAACTGGTGTAGGTATTTTTTGCCCCAGGTCCCTTCTTACTGTGTTATGAGGAACTACCTTTCTGTACCAAAGGAGATGAGTTTCCCAAGTGCCTTGGTTATGCAGTAGGTGTTCAATTATAGTTGTCAAATTTAATGAATTAACAAATGATCTCCCACCCCACAGTTCCTCCTTTTGCTGGGTCCCAGTAAGCCCTCCCTCCCCTAACCCATTCAGGCAGAGGGTGGAAGTGACTTCCTTCCTGTGACTCTCCCAGGGTACTTCACCATGACTTGCTGACTTCCTCAAACCAGCTCTCACCTTTGTAAACGGTTCCTTTATTAAGCAATCTTCAAAGGTCTATTTTCAATATGCCATCTGCTCTCCAGTCAGGATACTGACTGAATCATTACTATCCTTATAATTAAATATAATTATTAATAAGTGGCTTCATTGAATGCCATGCCAAGTGTTGCTATGAACAAGATTCACAGTAACTGCCTTGAGATCAAGAACGCTATCAGTTGACACATGGACATGCAGAACCGTCAATCATGCGAGGCTTGTGGATAATTATCTAAAATGTCAAACGTCCTAAAGGGACTCAAAAATGTTTATATCTGTTACAAAGTGTACTAATTTACTAATCATCATATATGTATACTTAATAAAGCATTGTTGAACATTGCACAAACATTATGTATATATCAAATTTTATAAATCTTTTGCATTCATGAGAATCATGAAGAATGTGTTATACCTGTCTTCCTGGGAGAAGCTAGGATAGGACTTGCAGAGAGAGAGAGACGCCTCTGCCTTCAGCCCTGGGGAGGCAGGCCAGCTGCGATTGCAGCTGTGAGAAAGCTCATCCTGACGTCTTCTGAAAAGAAATAAACAACCTAAAAGTTGAAAGTGAGCTTTATTCACCGGACATTTCTGAGGACTCAAAACTGGAATGAAATCCTCTCAGATCACTCTGAGCATCTCCTTGGAAGAGGCAAGGGAGGAGCCAGGAGACAGAGGAGTTTTTGCAACAAAGATCAGGTAGTCAGAACATCAAAAGATTACTGTTAATTAAAGAAAATCAGATATCTCAAGTAAAGGAATTTAGCACTTTTCTCTCTATGGGAAGATGCAAAAGTCTGGGTTCAATAAAATTACTCCTTTAATAGGCATCTAGCTATCTAGGGCTGGTACCCTGTTCATTCCCATCCTGAGTTCCCTCAGGGTGTACCGCTGGGGGTGGCAGCACAGGCTGGGCTGCCTGCTTGTCTTCATCTTGAGTTCCCTCCTGCTCACTGAAGTGGGTGGAGTTAGTGGCTGATGACCTGATGGCTGCAGCATCCTTTGCTGGCTGATTGGCAGGCCATAATTTTCATTCACAGTGACCTGCCCAGGGCCTGTGATTCCAGCAGCACATCCGCCTGGAGGACTGGCTCCACACCTGCCAAGATAAACGGCAGTAAACAAAGTCTATTCAACTCCATGGCAAAAACAGAAGTTACAGAGGGTTGGGCTTAACGAATAAAATATTTTGGCAAAAGATAAGATATAGAATAGGACCAAAATATGTTTTTAATTTAAAATGCTATAAACCACATCAGTTAAATAATTTAAGTAGCTTGACTCTTAAAAATAACACATTGGCTGACATTTTGCAGTCATTTTCTCAGAAGCAGTTTAATACATATCAGAGAAAAATCAGCTGATTCACTTTTACAAAGCCAGAGCAAAATAAATTAGGATGAGAGATTCTCCTCCCAGTAAACGTTGAGAAGATGAGCATTCATTTTCCTGATGTTTCCTATCAGTGAGATTTCCAATAACCCATAGTTTCGGGCAATTCAGTCCTTCTACCTCATTTGGTTGACCCAGGCATTGGGATTGATTGCTACAGGTTTACTATAGCTACAGCTAATGGCTTGTAGATTGTTTTATAATCCAGCCTTGCTTGAAATGTCTGTTCAGGTTTGCCCCAGGAATCAGGACGTCCAAGTGCCTGGGACAAATGACTTTCTCCATGTCAGTTGTAAAAACCCTTCCTAACAAGATAGCATCCTAGTTGTTTATTCCAGAACCCACTAAAATTAGTAAAAAAAACAAATGAAAATAAATATAAACAATTACAAGCACTTTAAGTGATAAGTAAGGTTTTGGAGGCCACGAGGAGTAAAATGTTTTGTTTCACAATCAGTTGGTGACGTCATGGATTATAGAAGATATTGAAAGTGTGTGATGCTTTTCTCTTAGAATGTTGGCAGTAGGTTTGCCATCAGTGCACACAGACATTACAGATATTAGCTTAATAACCCGAATTTCTTTCAACTGTGGACATCACTAGACCAGATGTGCTTTGGTTTTTCAAGAATGAGCATCTTATGAATTTAAATACCAAGGGTGAGAGACAATGAATTAATTCCGATATCTGGATCCTACTTACTTTGGAGACAGAATTTGTTGTTCCAGGTGATATTTTAAATAATTCTTTCTATGCTGTGCCTATAATTTGTTTCTCATAACTTTAGCTGACATAATTACTTCAAATGTCTAAAAGTTCATTTATTTCCTCAAAACATCCATTTAGTGTATCTTAAATAATGCATAGTAAAAGCAATTACACGAGTGAGGCTTCTGTACTTTTTAAACAGTAATGATAGAAGTTAAAGGATTTCCAAAAATTCTTAAACTGACTCTTGAGCAGGAAGAATTAGGTAAGGATGAGAAATGTAACTTAAAGATTCTACCTTCATTTGGTTATAGTTCTGGTTGATATACTGATTTGGCTTAATTAACATAAAAAACAATTGCTCACTCTTACCAGTGAAAAATTGTGACAGATTCCCATCTTTGCTCACAAAAAGTCTGAGACAAACTACTCAGGTTAGATTCTTAGGTTTCATTCATGTATGTACTATAACCAGGTTATCTTTACATGGATTTATTTATAAATACCATACATCTAAGTTTATCTCATTGGATTTTGATATGCCTGAGAGCATTTGAAAAAAAAAATTGTACTAGGAATATAATTAAAACCTTAAACTAAGAAATAATGACATTACAAGAGGAGTAAGATCAAAAGGTTGAATCATACCATTCTTAGTTTAACATCTTACATCCAAATATTTCTTCTCATTGTATCTGGTGCTTTGACTAGTGCATTAAGAAGCTAGTTTGCATAAGTATTCAAGAGATGAATCTTTCTTTACCTCAATAGGTTTTATATTTATCTTAATGAAGGATTATGTTTTTGACTGAGCTCAAACTAAGAATCAATACAAAGAAAGAATAAAAAATCTGCAAGCTTTCAGAGTACTTTGGATATGGGTATGTGTAGGAAGCAGAGAGAGGAGGTGGAAGGATGGTTGCATTAATTGTAAACAATGATTCATCCTTTCTTCATTAGGATATTTTTTTTTTAAAAAGCAAAATTTTAAGTACTTTAACAACTAGTCATTTTCCATCAATCACATATTTTCTACCTGGTGTGTTTCTGTCTCCCCATTTGATTTTGTTTGCTTGTCTTGACCTACACACACCACTACATCTAGTAATACATGTATTTCTTGTCATCTTTCAGTCATTTGTTAATTTGGTCATGGTTGGTTGAAGGTTTTGTTCATTTCAGTTTGTTTTGTAATAACTTGGTGCCTATGATTTTTTTTCAAATCAATGTAAAACTAAGAGTAAAAGAGTAAAAGTGTGTTTTTTGTTGTTGTTGTTGTTTTTAGCCTGCCTAGTCCTCCTTTTTTGGGGAAATGGGACAAGAGAGAAGAAAACTAGAGAAAAATATAAGCAATGTATAGTCATCCAACATCTCTATATATTAAAATTCACTCGTTTAGTTTAAACAATATAAAATTACATTCTTACTAATGTTGTTATTTAATTTGTTTTCAAAAGTATCACATTCAATACATATATGTATAAGAGTACATATTAAAAAATGAGAAATATCTTTGGATAATTGGAGACAACTGAATTAAAAGCCATTAGTAAAAACTCCTCTCCTTCTGTATTCTCATCTTTGTTTCTTATTTGAGAGGTCTTGAATTTTTGAGGACTAAGACATCTCCTCATCATGTATTATCATTTGAATTTTGACACAACATAAATCTGTGCCAAAGAGCCTCAAAACAGATAAGCTAGCAAGATATTCATATTTATACTGCTTTTAAATAATATTTAATGCAATATTTTATAGTGTTTGTAGTTGGACTGTCCATGAATGAGTCCTTCTTGAAGTGGTCCTATAATTTAAATAGCATAAAACTAATTAATGCTTTATATATTTAAAATACACAAACTAATTTGTTAGAAATTTTGGATTATTTTAGGCAAAACATCAGGAAATATAAATAAAATAAATTAGAAAATATTCTCTATTATCCACTGTAGCTTAAAGATTAAAAGTGTTGAAAACAATCATGTAAGTTTTCTCTAATTAGAGTTTAGGATAAGTGATGAAGAAAACTTAAAGAAATTAACTCCCTAGGATACGTCCTATGGAACAATACAAAATAATGGCTAATTTGCTGCTTAGGACCAAACATTTTAAAAAAAAAAGAAAAAGAAATATATATCAACATATACATGGGCAAAAACACATCTTCAGTTAATTAGAGCAATGTGGTGTTTTCAGACAATGTGGGCTCTGCTGAACTGAATTTACTTCTCAACTTTAAATTCTATACAAGAAAACCAAAGGCATCTCAATTTAAAACCAAATTATTCTGTACAGCACATTTTCCATGTACCTGAATTCCACTCTAGGTGTGTAATAGATGAGTTACAATACTCAGGCACCTATCAGTAATGAGAAGACGAGGTTGGACAAGACAGGGCTGTCTGATCTTTGCCAGTTTCTCAGTATCGTGATGTATTACTTTCAGGCAGGCATCTTGAAGAGTCACAGAATGTAGAAGGATGACTTAGATTTCAAAAAAAAAAAAAAAGAAAATACCTTACTGATGAGGAAGAGATGATCTGTTGTGTCACGACCTCCCAAGTATAGCTCTTCTATGAATAAGGATGACACGAGGCGGTATAAGAATTTTCTCTTTTGAGAAATAAACAGTAGACATGTGCCTATGATAACTCACATGTTACGATAACGCATAGAAATGATGAACTTATTATGTGGTGACCTATATGGCCAGTTTTGAACCAAAAGCACTAGAATCAATTCCATATGTTGGAAATTGAGTACATTCATGTTGAGTAATGAGGATGATAAATGAAGGAATATGCGTGTGATTTATCACTCCTTTCTGGAGAACACCTTTAGCAATAGCAAATGTAAATCAAGATGACACTACAAAACAGATTAGTGGAAAATAGTATGCAGAATTTCAAGGAAATTAACAAGCAGGACAGAAGGTCTTTTAAAAATCACAGAAGATGAAAGGAAATATATATATATATGTGTATATATATATATATATATATATATATATATATATATATATATATATATATATACACGCATGTTTGTGTGTGTGTGTGTGTGTGTGTGAATCATTATGCTATACACCAGAAATTAACACAACATTGTAAGCTGACTATACTTCAATTAAAAAAAAATCACAGAAGAAACTCAAGTGCCTTCTGGTCTTGGTAAGAATCAGTATCAGTATTTATCTAGTCCCTTTCATCCAGGAATCTTAGTAGATTTCAAAGTATTTCAAATTGCTTTTCACCTGGTAAAGTATCCACATTGTAATTTAAATCCTACAGATATAAAAATCAAAGTGCCATATCTTTATTAAAAACTACAAAACAGGAAAAGCAAGCTAGTCATGGATCCCTCTTGTATCTTATTCACAAACACAAATGGAAGAAAGATGAGCAGAAAACCCTGTGCCTTACTAATACTATGCGGCAGGATAATTTATTGGAAAATGTATTTGTGTTTTGTTTTCTCTACTGAGGAAGAAAGAGAGTTCACTGTGTTTTGTGCTCTGCATTTTTCTCTCCCATTCTGAGCAAGCTTTTGTGTTTCTTTGCCTCAGGGGCTGTTCAAGGCCTCCAGCAGAAGGCATTTGAAAATAACCTCTCTTTCTGGCTTTTGTGAAAGTAGAAACTAAGGATCACAAATTCAAATACCGACAGAACCAGGCAGCACCTACGTGAACAAAGAAGACTGGGTTTAATTTTTCCCATATAGATTCAATGTGGTTGCATGTTTATTCATGCAGGAATAGTCTTTGCTATCATTAAGGGGTATACTGCCCCTCTTTTTTTAATTTAGAATTTTGTTTCATTTATTTTTTCTTCTTTTGATATTGTCAAAGAAAAATCGTACCAAGTTAAAGAGGCCAAGATTGTTGCAATAAGAAAGGGAGATTGAACTTAACTTTGCTAAAACAAGGTGGGATGAGCTAACGAAAATACACAAGAGGATGTGATGGGGAGGCTGGTCGATGTGGTTAGACCATCTGTGTTTGTTGATCGACACTCATCAAAGTTAGGCTCTACCATCCCACAGAGACTGGGAGGCAGGGGCACTAATTCCCTGGATGATTACATTTTAAAGGAATGGCTCCCAGGTCCTTGAGAAAGACCTTTCTGGGTTATAAAACTGGCAAGAGCCTGAGAGAAGCTTTACATCACGAAGGGGCAGAGAAAGAATTCACAATCTCAAATTTTGTAAATAAATGCTCCAAAAAATAGGAGATCAGAGATTTATAGTCAGGAAGAAGCCTAAGATTTAGTCAAACTAAGGGAAATGTTAACGCTTTCATGGTCAAAAGTGGCATGGCCATAGGGAAATCTTTCTGTTATACAAGGAAGTTAGCAGTGCAAATACGATGACAAGTGGAAGTGATCGTTGAAATAGTGTCCTGAGAACTACTTGGTACTGGTGAGGGAGATGGAAACTTGCAAGGCTCATCTAGATTGGGCAGGGATACTGTGCTCCAGCTCATGCTATCAAGAGGAATTGGAGACCCAGTTTGGCCAGATTGGTCCATTTTTTAGGAGAATCCAGATTTTTAGCTATGCAATTAATATCGTTTTTCAACACTTCAAAATATTAGTAAAAGATTGACCTGGCCAGCCAGCCATCAATCTATTCTTTCTTGCCAAATCTCAGAAAGGAATATATTAAATATCTTAAAAAGAGAGGGAAGGGGGGAACTGTCCTTTATTGGCCAGGGGTTGGGGATAAGAGAAGTGAAAAAAAGAAAAGGTAGTTCAAGAATGTGATTAAGGTCTGTCTGCGTGGGTAATGGATCATGAAGTCAACTTGCCTCCATTCCACTGGAATCAAAGGACTTTAAGGATTTGAATCAAGTAGATTTGATTTAAAGTTTAAAAAAATATCTGATATTTCCTGTAGAGTGAAATTTGTGGAATAAGAATCATATCCAAATGCAATGAATGTGTGACTTGACTGTTCTTATAGTCTACTTCACATAATAGGTATGTACAGTGGGAGAGGAGGGATGTGGTTCATATTCCACTATCTAGATGTACAAAAAAGTGATATTATTTGCTTTCTACAACTGATGTCATTTTTTAAAAATTAACTTCTCTTTCTACTTACAGAATACAGCATAGGGGCTGGAGGATTTCAACTTGCCAAATAATACCTCAGTCTTCTCATTTTTCAAACTTTGCCTTTGCATTCTCAATCTTTTTTGAATCTGTAGTCAGAATTTTAAAGTTAAACACTCAAATCAGGGCTATTTCTCCTGTTTCAAAAGGGACCTTTTCTTCCTCCCTATCTTCTTTTTTCATGTAGCCTCTAGGTGCAGGGAAATATATGTTCTTAGAGGAAGAAAGAGCTTTACAGATGTCCACTAGAATGGGACTGTTCTGGTCCTGTATCTTGGGAATCAAACTGGTAGTCAGGATTACATCATGAGAACTGAAACGTGTAGAGTTTAGGAGCACAGACAAAGGGATCCCATTCCCTGGGTTCGGAGCCCAGCTTTGCCACTTATTAGATACGTGACACTGGGAAATTACTTAAACTTTCTAGGTCTTAATACTGTCATGTGTAAAAAAGGGTAAAAACTAGTACCTACTTGTAGAGTTTTAAAAGGATACAATTATGAATGCAAACACCTGGAAATGTGGCAAGTGAAAGAGTAGAAGACAAACTAACAAAAATGCATCCTTGACGTTAAAGCTGTTTGCTGATTGATTCTCACCTAAAATTCTTGCAACTTGTTTTTCTCTTTTCTCTGACAAACCCGCGTCCCTGCTTCACTTGCTCCACTGCTTTTGTGCTAAACAGCCCCCAACCTTTCCACTGCATTCTCCACTCTCTATACTGTCTTTGTCCAGAATAGTTTACCTTTTAACCCAGAAGCTGTGTTCCAGGAGGGTGGTCATGGGCTGAGAGCCTCAGAAGAATGAACAGACCCTCCAGAGTTTCTCCATGAGGCCAGGTAGATTTATCAAGATTAAGAAGAATACAGCACCCTGGAAAATGCCCTGGTTGTTGTCACTTTTATGTTTCGTCCATTTTTTGTACAAAACCTCAGGACATCAACCTCAAGACTGATTCATAGTCTCTAAGTCATTAGTCTGGTTTGACTCCCCTTTGCCTGGCAAAGCAATAAAGTTATTTTTTTCTGATTCTCAGATTTTCAGATCCCTAGGATTGTTGCCTTGCCTCCAGTGAGAGAGATCCACACCACAGTGCCTTCCTACCCCAAAATATTATGGTCAATATGTTTTCAACTGTACCAGAAGTTTTTAGCCATCTCTCTTCACCTTGGTCAACACATAAGACAGTTGTAGTTTTGTCTAACTAAATGACAATAAATTACTTAATGAGTATAAGCAACAGGAATATAGAATTGAATTACTAGGACAATTTTATAAAATTATTTAAACTTTTGTCATTTTGAGTTAACCAAGACTCACTGAATACTTATGGGATGCAGGAAACAGATGAAGAGCTAGAGGTGGGAGGAGGGGTTATTCAGAAATTATAAAAGCATAGCCCACCTCGTAAGAGTTGAATTTTCATCCAGAAGTGGAAACAAAAATATTCACATGCATAACACCAGAAACAAGGCAAAATCACTTTAATTCACCAAAGAATTACAAATTCTGATACTCAAACAAAATAAGTTAGGACATTCCACTGAAGAAATGTCTCTAACAAGAGGAGGAAACATACAGAGTTTAAAACATCTGTATGGATTTAATTATCAGATAGAGAAGAACAATTAAAATAGGGTGCATACTTTTAGGGAATATGTAAGAATTTTTCCCTTACTGATAATTCTTAATTAAGACCTGTTTTGAGGTTAGGACAAGAGACAAAGACTGGATAAGCCAGAGCAATGAATGTTAGAAGAGACGCTCTGGTCTTTGCTACCTAAGCAAAGTGCATAATTGTGTGAAGACTCACATATGCGTTTTAGGAAAAGTACTCCACTGATAACATATAGGCTAGATCTGAAAGAAGTAAAATTTAAAGCATGTGGACTAAACAGAGTCTCACTTGCACATGTTTTTCTCCATGGGCCTTTTTTGGTTTGTGTTTTGAGAGTTTGGGTGCAGTTGGGATCTATTTCTTTATAGTGATTTGTAGGAATTTCTTAGAAGAAAAGGGTGCATGAGGAACTAACCTGGTAGCTGAGATACCAAGTTTTTCTTATTCTTTCTCACATCTCCAACTGGACTAAAACAATATACCACAATAAAAAATTAATTCTGAATTGATTTGGAATGAATTGAACTGAATTATAATGGTAAAATGAAGACTAAATATGAAAAAAGTCTCCATTATTAGATAAAGAAATAAAACTCAGAACCTATTGTCACAAAACAACTAAAAGTTGAGTGTTGATAAAAAGCAGTAGGCTGTGAACAACTGGACACAAGCTTCAATGAAATGAATTAGAAGAAGTCAAAAGGGAAAAAAAAAAAGAAGACACTAATGAACTCATCTACAAAACAGAAACAGACTCACAGACATAGTAAACAATCTGATGGTTACAGGGGAAAAGGGGTGGGAAGGGATAAATTTGGGAGTTTGAGATTTGCAAATGTTAACCACTATATATAAAAGTAGGTAAAAAACAAATTTCTTTTGTAGAGCACAGGGAACTACATTCAATATCTTGTTATAACCTTTAATGAAAAAGAATATAAAAACAAGGAAAATTTTATCTCAGAAAAAAAAACATGTTACTGTATATAAAAAGATAAACAATAAGACATACTGTGAAGCACAGGGAACCTTATTCAATTTTTTGTAGTAACATATATTGGAGAAGAATCTGAAAAGAAAAAAATATATATGTATGTATATGTGTAACTGAATCACTTTGCTGTATACATGAAACTAACACTGTAAATCAACTACACTTCAATAAAAAATTAAAAAAAAAAAGAAGTCAAGGCTTATCTATTAAAACTGTCCCTTTGCCAGAAGTTTATGATGGTCACCATTTTATTCAAAGAAATTTTCCTTTAGAGAAAATGTGTTGATTCCAGAAAATGTTTATATGTTATTGTAAAGGCATTTTTCCCAAGTATAAATTCAACTCTGCAAGATTTCTTAGAAGTCCAATCTCTTCTTTTATATGTTAGTGCACGGGGTTGAGCTGATTATACTAGTTGTTCTGCTCTATGCTCATTATGTTTGTCTTTTCCATTTAATATTGACTGTCCTTCCCTCCTCGTATCCATTGGCAATTTTCCTATGTGTTGCCATAAAATGTATATTGTTGCTTTGTGTGCATATATTTTAATGCACAAAAATTATTTGTGTCATACATCTCATTGTTCTTACTTTGTTCCACTAGAATTTCAAATTCTTTCCGTGTTTTTATGTATAGATACATTCCATTGCTTCTGACTTCTACTTGAATTCCATGGAGTGTATTAATTATGCTTTACTTATCCATTCCGACAGTGATGGACACCATGATTAACTCTAATTCTCTACACTCACAAGAATGCTGTCAAAAATACTCTTGTTTGTTTCCATTAGAAATCTCTATGAGAATCCCTTAGGAGAGGCCTTATTGGGTTGTAGGCTGAACTTATTCATACAGATTATAAACAATTTGATCTCCAGGATGGAGATGCCAACCTTTTCTCTTACCAACAGTGCATGAACATTCCTACATCCTTACATCCTCACTAACGCTTGCAATTAATCCAGCTTTCAATAGATAAAAAATAATGTCTCACGTTTTCATTTTCAATTCTTTCACTCTTCAATTAATACATGAACTTGAGCATGTCTCAAATGTGCCTGCTAGCTTTTTGTTTCCTCTTCTGTAAATCGCATGATTTATTTTCTCTAATAAACTGATACACCTAAGCTGATATGCATAAGTTCACTATTTACTCCACATAGAAGTTCTCTCATCATTTTTATCTCCTACAAGACAAACAAACAAACAAAAAACCCTTTTCAATCTATGATCTGTTATCTTTGACTCTAATACTTTTTTACTGAATATAAATGCTTAAGCATTCGTTGTAACAAAATTTTCAGTATTTTAATCTTTTTTTTTTTTTTTTTTTTACTTTGATGTTCTTGTTGTTAGAAATTCTTCTTCATCCTAAGGTAACAAAAATCACTGCATGACCTCAAATTAATTGTAAAATGTTACCATTCCAATTTTAATTATTTCTAAGTTTTACTTTGAAACACTGGTATCTGTACAATCTCATGGAACTGATCATCTTGCATGTCCTTTAAAATAGGGGAAAGTGATGATAAGAAAGGATAAACATTCATCTTTCAGAAAAAATAAAGACTTCTAGTTCTTTGGCAGAGAAGAATACAAAAAGGGGCATACCCACCAGGATTAAATCGCATAAAAGATACAACATAGTGGTGTTGTGGACTGATTTGTGCAGCCTCCCAACTCCCACCCAATTCATATGTTGTAGTCCTAATTCTCACTGTGTCAGCCTGTGTCTGTATTTGAAAATAGGGGCCTTTAAAGAGGCAATTAAGTTAAAATGAGGCCATTCAGGTGACCCTAATTCAATCTGCCTGGTGTCCTTATAAGAAGCAGGGAAGAGAACATAAAGAGAGAGAAAGACACCAGGGGTGTCTCTGTACAGAGAAGAGGCCATGCGAAGACACGATGAGGAAGGAGACATCTGTCAATCAAGGAGAGAGTCCTGAGGAGAAATCAGACCTGCTGCCATCTTGATCTTGGACTTCTAGCCCCTAGAATTACAAGAACATAAGTGTGTGTTGTTTAAACCACCCAGTGTGTGATACTTTGTTTTGACAGCCCTAGCAAACTAATACAAGTATATTAACATGGAAGCCAAACTCTAGATTAAGCTTTCAGGAAACATTCTTACCCCTAAACGCTATTAGAATTATAAGACAATTACTCCAGTTAAATGATGACATTAACACCCCTTGAAAAGATTTACAGCTACTAAGTGATAAATGCTAAAAGATCTTGTACATTAACTTGTGCTTAACAGATGGGGCTGTGGAATGTTAGTTCATTTCTAGCACTGACCTCCATGTTCTATTAACTACTGTTCATTGTTTACTTAGCTGTGCTGCTGTAAGAAGAAATGTTGCGAAGGCTTGGCGTACGTAATAGAACAGAAAAACAATACAGTTGTCCCTAAAGAAAAGCAGCTATTAGTTTAATTTCCCTTAAAGAAAAAGTTTCAACAAGCACTGGTCCACTCCACTCAAGAAAATTGTTTATTCTTTAACCAAACATAAATTGAAGTGTGACTCCTATTTCTTATTTCCCTTGATTCTCTATTTCCCATTTTAAATAAAGAGTTCCTCATTGGAATAACAGTGACTACTATCCTTATGCAAATCCAAGGGAAGCATATTTCCACTTGTTATCAATGCTTTGACAGCAGAAGCTTAAGTTCAAAAATGATGTTTTTTTTTTTTTTTCTTAAATAGACCTCTTTCAACCTTTAGAAACTCGGTCGGTCTGAGATAGGTTTCTTAATATATTCAATGCTTTGATGATAACCAGAGCAAGGGCTGTATATGCAACTGTCAGTAAATACACATGGCGAGGAAAAGCGTTATGAAATCACTCAAGATAAAATTTATTGGGGAAAACTGGAGCCACTATCATCAGTCAACTGTCTCCCTTCATTTCACGTAGGTATATTGCCTTTAATTTTTTTTTAACTTACCAAGAAGCATATCGTAGAAGCAAAAAAAAAAAAAAAAAAAAAAAATGGTAAGGACTGATTGATTTTATAGAATGCACAAGCCTCCTGGCCTTAACTGGACTGAAGTTTACCTGAGTAATTCTTATATACCTAAATGATGATGCCTTCTTAGAGTGGTGATAAAACACCGGCTCGGTCCCACGTTAAACCAGCCAGGCGTAGAGGACAACCTCCCTCTCTCATCCTCATTCCTGACGATCAGATTATATATCACCGGGACAACAGCCTGTCTAATTCCCAGATATGAAATGCTTCTTTGTGCTCCCACATACACTAAGGAAAACATTGCCAAGTTTGCCAGCTCCCTAGGAGTGATCATGACGAGTTGATTGTCACCAAGTAACGACCATTTTACTCAGCCCTATCCGAATACCATGTCAGTGCAAACCAATTGGAAATGCATTCAGATGGTTTGGCTTTGAGAATCTTATAATCTTGTCTTTATTTTCACAGCATTGGGTCAGCAGCTGTGAGCAACAAATTGTGAAAATGCATACGAAGGTTGTCCCTCTCTCCTTCTTGCTTTCTGGCCCCTCCTCCTTCCTCCCCCTCCCCCCTCCCTCCATGTCATTTCTGCTCTCACCCCTGCCCTTTCGTCATTGCCAGGATCATAGCAATGAGGCTGTGTTGATCTGGAATCAAATCCTGGGCTGTCATTTAATATCTGAGCAACTGTTGACAAGATATTTAACTTTCTGAACTTTAATATCTTCCTCCATAAAGTGAAGCTAAGAACGCTTACCTCGGAGTGTGGTTGTAAGGTTTAATCTAAATTATGTATTGCTATACTCAGATACTTAGTCTAGTGCCTGGCAAAGATTTGTCTCAATAAATTTTAGTATAATCAAACTCCATCCCTATGTTGGACTTTTTAAAAGACATTTTATTGACCTCAAAGAGTAGTAACACAAAATTGCAAGGATCTCTAAGAAGACAGATGAACTTGTTTTGATTCAAAAGACTAGGAGAAGGTGGGGAAGGTATAACTCAGTGGTAGAATGCATGCTGAACATGCGTGAGGTCTTGGACTCAATCCCCAGCACCTCCATTTAAAAAAATAAATAAATAAACCTAATTACTTCCCTCTCACAAAACATAATTTAAAAAATAATAAAATGAATTCAAATAAAAAAGACAAAAAAGAAATTGACATGAATGTATACTAACTATATTTCAATTTAAAAAAAATCAAAGCAAACTAAAATTAAAAAAAAAAACTGGGAAAATTCCATGTTTTAGAACTCAAGATATAAGCAAGAATAGACACTTCATCTAAGTTGGATATTGATATGTGCCTGTAATGCCTTAATCAAAAACAAATATAGTTCCTTCTATATTTTTATGGAAAACATTGTTCTATACTTTTCCCATGAGCTCTTGAATTGGCTCGTAAAAGAGCTCTAAAACATTCCAGTATTGCCATTGCACCACATGCCCTTGCAAAGGCTACTCTACGCATTTGTCAGTTTAAATGGTAGGACGATGAAACCTGAGGAGGCTGGGATGCGCTGGCCGCTGCAGCAAGGATGCCTTTCCGGCCAAATTGTCTTCTGATCTTATCCCAGTTCCTTGGCTGCACATGTGCCTGCTGATAGCTCAGGATTCTGAGTTCTTTTTGGAGTTGGATGCTTTTGGTTTGGGTTTGAAATAGCTTTCCCAAATAGTTCCTCCAGGGTAAGGCTGTGTTTTTATCTGTTTTGTTTTTAGTACTGACCTTCTAAAGCCCTGTTTCTGTGTTCAATGTTGATAAACTTCCCGTAAATTGATCACCTGAATTGGGTGGGCTTTAGATCTTTTCCTCTTTCATGGAAAGCTTTGCAGTTGGGAAACTTTGGACTCTATGTAAATCAGCTCCTCTGATGCCCACTGCTGGTCCAGTTGTGTTGAGGAAGTATCTGGGTGTTGAAGGGTCACTTTAACTGGTGATTTGTCTTTTAAAAAAATTCTAATTTATCACAGGTAGATAATTAAAAAAAAAAAAATACCACGATGGTTAATTTTATATGTCAGTTTGACTGAGTCGTGGAGTGCCCAGATACTTGGTCAAACATTCTATGGGTGTTTGTGATGAAATTAACAGAATAAAGCAGATTGCCCCTCAGCTAATGTGGGTGGGCCTCATCCAATGGATTGAAGACCTAAGTAGAAGAGAAGTCCTGACCCTCGCTCAGATAGGAGGGAATTCCTTCTGGCTGACTGCCTTGGCGTGGAGACATTGGTTTTTCCTGTCTTCAGACTTCAACTGAAACATCAGCTAGTCCTGGGTCTCAAGTCTACAGCTGTCAGACTGGAACCACCGGCTCTTCCAACCTCAGGCTGGAACTAAGCCATCAGTTCTTCTGGACTTTCAGTCTGCCAACTTACCCTGGAGATGTTGGGGTTGTACCTCTCCATAATCTCATGAGCCCATTGTTCATAATAAGGGATGGTGATTATGGATATATACACATATATGTGTATATATATATATATATATATCTTATAGGTTCTTTTTTTATGGAAAACCCTATCTATACACTATACTAAAATTAGCTCCTATGAAAATGAAATAAATAAAACAAGACATGCAGAACTCAAGACCCAGCTGTATTTTTTAGAATTACAAAATTAAACAGATGTGAAATCACTGTCAATTTACGATAAAAGTTTGTAAGTGCTTTCTTTCAATTTTTGTTCTTACTTTATTGTGAAGCAATAAAGAATAGCTCATGGATATGTTAGTGGATAGAGGGACCCCTAAATTAGGAAGCCCACCAAAGTGTGGGTTCTTGCCGCTGACTGTGAAAGAATTCGCACAGCAGAGGCAGAGGGATGAAGTGAAAGGCTGCTTTATTGCTCAGAAGGGGAAAAGTGCTCGAGAAGGGATAAGGGAAGAAAAACAGTTGAGTGAGGAAGAGGTGCTGGAGTGGGGAGCTGTCAGCCAAGACGGGCGGTAGGGACAGCTCCAGCCTGCATCAGGCCACGTGGACTTTTATGGGAGGCTTCTGCCATCATGTCCTCATTCAGGGTTTGATGGAGCCAATCAATCCTTGCTTGAGTTTTTCAGTCCTTGTGTGGGCTTTTCTGGTTGTTGTCATGTTAATCATCAACAGTAATGGTGCTGGTGGGTGTGTCATTTAGCATGTTAATATATTGCAATGAGCCTATAATGAGGCTCAAGTTCCACTGGAAGTCAAACTCTCCAAGGTCTTGGACTGGGTGGGTATTAACCTGTGCTTATTTCTTCTCTGCAGCTGCCTCCTGAGACTTAGATAAGAGTAATTAGTTTCTATTTGAGAGAGGGGCAGGGGTATGGCCCTGGAGGCAACAGCCTTGGTAACAAAAACAAAAGTTGTTTTTAATCAGAATGCCTCCAAACTAGTGGACCTAGCACCCGCCCCCCCCCCCAATTCTCCAAAGATTCTGTTCAGCCATGCAAATTTTAACAGGAAATGAAGAAATAATCTCAGTTAATTGTTGAGATGGGTGGTCAGAGTCCTTGTCATCCTCATCCCCCAGAGCCTGCAGGCTTGTCCTAATCAGCTGCATGCGCCTGCTCTTCTGTGACTCAGGGAGGCCTGGGAGACTCAGCTTTCCTATAAACAAGAAGCAGGGGAGGGGCACAGTGTCCTGTTCCCTTTCAGATACACAAAGGTCTATAGTCTAAACTGTGAGTAGCACTATTCTAACATGTTTTAATAAGCCACTAGAGAATAGATATGTAAATGTTTCTTTTCAAGTGAGTGAGGAAAGGTTGTAGAGAAGAAGTAATTGAATTGGCATAAATCCTTTACCGTATTAAATATATTTTTTGAATATACCCAATATTGAGTTTTTAATATTTTATTACACTAAACACATGAGTGTTACAAAATCAGTAACATAAAAACATTTCCTTAGTGAAAATAAATAACCCTACATTCAAGGAGGAATGAATGCTAAGAAACATTTAAGCAGAAATATGATGTGTGACTTTTTATTTAGAAAAGTTAGAAATCAGTATTTTTTTAAATATTGATGTTTTCCCCTTAAACTCTGCATTCTTTATGGAGGATGTGATGTAAAATGGAACTTGTGGAATGAGCGGGATGTATCCATGGAGGAGTAAAGAGAGATATGGCCAAAATTTTAGAGAGACATATTCTGGGAAATGGAAATTGAAGCGGGGTAGTGGACAATCTTGAAAAACAAGATGAGAAGATTGATGTTACTGATAGAAATAGTAAGTCTCAGGGATTTTGAATTGAAGAATTGCATAAAAAATGCTGTGTAGAGACAGGAAGGGGATAGGGCACAGCCATTCAAGGAATGCTACAGCAATTGCCATCGAAATGGTGAAAGACTCAACCCCCAGTAGCCTTGAGGCTCAAGATGGTGGGAGATTTGACTTCTAGCAGAAATTGAGCTCATTATACGCTCATTGTAATATATTAACATGGTGAATAACACCCACAGGCGCCATGGCAGCCCCAAGGCTAGCCACAACAGGTCAAAGAGTGGGAAATGGCCAACTTCCTGGGAATCCCAGCCCCTTCCCAGGCTAGTTAGACTGGTCCTTACAATTATTAGCATATGAAGCCACCAAGCCCATAAAAAATGACAACATGGTGCCTTGCGACTGCCACCCTCTCTCTCTCCCCCGCTTCGGAGATGGGCCGCACTCTGTCTTTGGAGAGTGTACCTACTTTTACTCTAATCTGAGCACCCAACCCCCACACCTCGTGGCCTTTCTCTTGCCTTTCAATGTATCTCTCTAAATAAATCTACCTTTACTGAACTATGGCGCGCTCTTGAATTCTTTCCTGCACGAAGCCAAGGACCCACACTTGGCGGGCACGTCCCAGGAACTCAGCTGAAGCCTGGGACACGGCCCTTCTTATGCCCCACATCCATTTTTTCTGCATCATATCGGTATTGAGGGAGACTCTCCCCTACTATCAGGAAAAACCACTGGAAGTCAGGAAAAATTAAGATTACAGTAGTATCATTTATATCAGATAATCCAGACAGAGTTAATGACATTTTCAATCAATACTGCATTCCATTGTCACCAAAATAGTCTTGGGAGTCAGTGAATACACATTTTTCATTTCTCAAGAATAAGGGCCAAATATATAAGGAAGAAGCATGCCTCTCATAAAGTAGACTGAGGTCTCTGAGAGTTAATACTCATGGTGGTGACAGATGTTTTTCCCGACATAATTTAGAAGACACCTAGCCAATGCTATTTTCAGTGAAAAGTAAACCTGAGCCAAACTTTCCCATGTTTTCTATGCTCCCTGACACTAAAATTCACACCTCCCCTTTAGAAGCCTTCAGAAGGATAGCCAGAAAGAGGTAATTAACAGTGAGCTGAAACAAGATGTGTTTTTACAACACAAAGAGAAAGATAGGACCGGATCTCCCTTAACAGGGGAGCAACCCTGGGGAAGGTATAAAAGGAGGGCGAAAGTTGAGATTGTAAGAATTCTAAAACAAAAACTGGAAAGAGAGCCAACTATAGAAATAGAAAATATAAAATAAGAGTCAGGAAAAGAAAAAGTTAGGACTTAAAGGGAAGATCTCTGTGAAAAACCATCTAAAATCTGAAAGAGTTAAAGTCTTGCCTTCCTTATCTTTTTTTTTTTTTTTCCACTCTCCAACCCAAATGCTTTGTTTTGTGTGTTGCAGGTGGTGAGTTAGTTCAGAATCTAACTCCGAGACCCCATGTGCTGTACTGCCTTAAAATACTTAGGAAGATCCTGGGAAAAAAGCATGTCCATTAGAGGTCGCTGTGTGCTAATCCAGGGAGATCGGAGTGAGGGTCTGGAGAACACATGAAAGAGGGATAGTACATACTCTTGTGATCTGGTGGCTCATAGGCTTTTCTTTTGGAGAGATTAGTAGGTAGTGAGGTCTCTCCAAATTCAGTAGATCAAAAGGACCTGTCCTCTGAGTAAATATCCCTCCAGAATTAAAGAAGGGCCAAGTCATAACAGTTTTATTCGAAAGGTTCTTTTTGCATAAAATACAAAACAAAAGACATCAAACTCCTAAAAGAATATAATCATATCCATACTATGAGCAAGTATTTACTGAATATTTGCTGCATTCATAGCCCTGTGTCAGCCACTGACACTGAGATGCTGGATAATCTCTCTGGAGAGACAGAAAGGACAAAGACAAGGTATTATACATTGTGACATATAATCAGATGCTAAATTCTGTGATGTAAACATTGGGGGTCATGAAATGAGGGAAAGGACATCAGTGTGGGGTAAATAAGGGAGCAAGGAATTCTTCCAGGAGCCGAAGAACAATTTAGCCATAAATGACAAGTAATAATGTGGACAGGAGCATATAAAGGAGAACACAAAGGATCCAGTTAGGGGTGATTATATTCTTTTTAAATTTATTTTTTAATGGTGGTACCAGAGATTGAACCCAGGACCTCCTGCATGTTAAGCATGTGTTCTGCCATTGAGCTATTACCTGACCCCTGGTGATTATATTCGGAAATGCAGTCCATCAGCATATGATCTTTTTCCTGGAAAAAAAGAAAACAACAACAGTAAACTGAAAAAAAAAATGCATCCCCCACCCCCACAAAGAGCCATCTTATGGCCTCAAAGCACTCATCACTACAATTTGTTTTAGTATATTTAAAACATCACATAAATTTTAAAAATTTATCTGCAGGATTTATATGTCAGGTTTTTATTCTTTTAAGTCTCAACTTTCCTGTTCAAACCTCCTTATTTGTTCCCAGTCACAGACTACCATGGTGATATGTTTCCTTGCCCCTGTCTTATTGCTTTTTCACTCACTGATAAATACAGGCAAACAGGAAGAGCATAACTCATTTACAGATAAGATGCTTACAGCTTATGATCAATAGTTTATATCCCTTAAATGCAGCAGCTCGGCTAAAACCATTACAGCCAGAATTTATTCCTAGTAAATCAATACGATTATCCTCCTTCAGAATCTGGATAGTGTAGGGACGCTCATTATATAATGAAGCCCATTCTTTTCTAGCCATCTACATGTTTTGGAGAGTGTAAACCTCAGAACTGATTTTTCACAAGAGAATCTATACTGAGTTTTCAATGAAAGGTGTGTGTGTCACTTCGTGGTTGCCAAGGTGCGGGTCCTAAGATGATCTTAAGAGTGAGTACACGCTGGTGGGTTAAATGACTTAAACGTTTCAAGGGCGATATCTCAAAGCTAAAAAATGATTTCTTTTCCATGTCCTTGGTGCAAGTAAGAAGCATTCCATTTACAAACTGATGCTCTTTTCCCAGTGATTTGTTTCCTGGGGGGGTTTACTGTCAGGAATACAGAGTTCTGCTTTAATTCCATGTTTCTTGTGAGGCGAAACTTCCTGGCACATCTCAGGAACTCCAGCGTGTTAGGCAAACAGAGAAATAGTTCTTGCCTTAAAAAGAGTTGCCGAATGATCTTTGCTTTGAGTGTGACGGATCACACAGCAAGCCCTGTGAATTTTAAGCGGCGACATTTTCAGGGTTCCTTGTCACAGCTGTAGTCACTTACCCTGACTGGTCCAAAGAATGTATATCATGAAATACTTTCTTTTGCCCAAGTAATAAAAGACTCTAATGCTTTGAGGAGACCCATGAAAACTGATAGCATCCGGGATGGTTTTGCAGCTTAGAGATCTCAGCAGTCTCTAAATCTGTCATAATGTGTGTTTAACAGAAAAGAAAAACACTGGGGAGCTGACTTGTTTCATTAAGGGCCTCCTACATTCTCATAACCAGAGAGGAGATTTTATCATTGTTATCTTAGCAACAAGACACTGGCTTCCTTCTGACACCACGTTGGTGGGAATGATTTTAAGCAATTCCTGCTCTCAGCCTGCTTGCCTCCCACACCAGCATCCTCTCAGGAACTTGTATAACCATGGAAAATGAGTCTGCTTTTTCCTTGATGGCTCTGGAAATGTGACTCAGAAGCGTTCGTTATTCATAGAGCAAAATGGAAATGGGATGAGTTGCTGGACTTAATCTGAATCATTTGGAAATTCATTATGTCTTTGGTGGCACCTTAACAGTGATAGATACAGAGATGTGAGCTGCAGGGTAATAATAGCCCCTTGTTGAATTGGAAAGGTTACCTGACGTGATGACAAGTGAACTCCTGTCATATGCTTGGACATATGCACAGGACATATGGGAGTTTTGCCACATGGGACGACTTTATTATTGAATCTTACAGGACACTTGAGTTGCACTGTTCATGAAAAGATCTAAATCATATTACTTGAATATGATTCTAACAGCATACATAAGGCAACACTGAAGCAAAGTCCCCTGACTCAAGTAAGTTGAATGACAATGAACCAAATTGTCCAACTACACTTCATATTATTTTTTGATTGTGATTTTTTTCATTATTGATTGTGATCTTTATTCTTTTTGTTTATTTTATTTTTTATTAAGGTATGGTTGGTGTACAACATTATATAAGATACAGGTGTACAATTTTTAAAGGTTATACTCCATTTATAGTTATTTTAAAATATTGGCTATATTCCCCATGTTGTACAATATAACCTTGTAGCTTATTTTATAAATAATAGTTTGTACCTCTTAAACCCCAACCCCTAATTTACCCCTCCTCCTTTCCCTCTCCCACTGGTAACCACATGTTTGTTCTCTATATCTGTGAGTCTGCTTGTTTTTTGTTATATTCACTGGTTCATTGTATTTTTAAAATTTCATGCATAAATGATATTATACAGCATTTGTCTTCCTCTGTCTGATTTATTTCACTTAGCATACTGCCCTCCAAGTCTATCCATGTTGCTGCAAATGGCAAAATTTTATTCTCTTTTATCCTTTTTTATGGTTGAGTAGTATTCCATTGTATGTATATACCACATCTTTATCCTTCATCTCTTAATGGATACTTAGATTGTGACCATTTCTTGGCAATGGTAACTAATGCTGCTATGAACATTGGGGCGCCTGTATCTTTTCGAATGAGTGGTTTTTTTTTTTTAGATATGTACCCAGGGGTGGAATTGCTGGTCATATGGTTGTTCTTAGTTTTTGTTTTTTTTTTTTAACATTTTTTATTGACTTATAATCATTTTACAATGTTGTGTCAAATTCCAGTGTTCAGCACAATTTTTTAGTCATTCATGGACATATACACACTCATTGTCACATTTTTTTCTCTGTGTGTTCTACTTTAGTTTTTGAGAAACCCCCATACTGTTTTCCACAGTGGTTGCACCAATATACATTCCCACCAACAGTATAGGAGGGTTCCTCTTTCCCCACATTCTCACCAACATTTATTATTTGTGCTCTTTTTGGTGATAGCCATTCTAACAGGTATGAGATGATATCTCATTGTGATTTTGATTTACATTTCCTTGATGATTAGCAATGTTGAGCATGTTTTCATGTGCCGGTTGCCATTTGCATTTCCTCTTTGGAAAAATGTCTATTCAGTTCTTCTGCCCATTTTTAAATTGTTTCATTTCTGTTGTTGTTGTTGAGTTGTATGAGCTGTTTATATATGTTGGATATTAACTGCTTATCGGTTGCATCATTTGCAAATATTTTCTCTCATTTAGTAGACTGTCTTTTCTTTTGGTTTCTTTTGCTGTGTGAAAGCTTTTAAGTTTAATCATATTATACTGTTAAAAGGAGATTTTCTACTGTTGCATTTGTCAACATCAAATGTTTCCAAAACAGTTACAGTTCCTTCTTAGACCAAAATATATATAAATGATCTTTATTTGGTAGGCATAATGCCTTTCTAATTTTCCTTAATTGGTTAATTCTAAGTAATCATATTCCATGATGTATACATGTCTTTTTTGAGTAAATATGGGCAAGTTTCCAATTCAAGCCTGTTGCTCTTCTCCTCAATAGATTGTTTTAAAAGTTGTGGTACTGGCACCATTTCTGTAATAGATCATAATATATAAGATCATGGCTTTTGGGTTAAGTCAAATCAGAGTTTAAATACCGTGTCTACTAATTGCTTGCTAAGAAATTTCGGATAAAATTTAAACTCATTAAATTTCAACTTCTTCATTTACAAAAATGTGCAAATGTAGTACTTATCCCATACCATATATTAAACAAACAAGTCTTGTGTGAGGATTGATTTCAGGACAGTACTTTGAACAGTATCTGGCTTAAAGTAAATAATCAATGTTTATTATTAATTATGGATAAAAAATATAATATTCATAGGTACCTGAACTGTACTTACTCAGTTAGGGTAACTTTACAAAGAGTCACTAAATATTATCCTTTGTTAGAATTCTATCCAGGGCTAGGGACAAACAGTCAAGTGCATTTTACATATTTAATCTCGCTCTTTGCTAGTTGTCTGTGGTGATACGGGCCAGTTAAGTATTGTTCAGGATAATATTTTCTTTACCATCAAAGAACTGTGCATAGAACTCTGAGACCATGAGTTTCATAACTGTACTTCACTCCTAAAACCTTAGATCATCTTTTACTATAGCGTTTACTTACAGTTTCACACATTATAAATTGATTATTGTTTTTGATTAATCATAAGGGGTGAAATTGGATCCACCTTCAAATCAGATTCAACCCAAGGGATGACTGTGAATAGAAATTGTCTCCACTGAATTGTCAAAAATGAATCATTTCTGTTTTACATGATTAACTAAAACAACCAACTGGTGACTTTGTGGAAACAGTGGTCCCTCCAGGGCCATCCATGGGTCCCTTGGCACCCTGGTTGGCAAGCAATTCTCTACATAATTGACAAAGAATTCTCACTCATGAATAAATAATGGTGCTGACCTCCAGGCTGTTGTCTATGGAACATGGCACACATTTCTTCTATTTTTGACTTTTCAATCTTTTTTTAAAGTATTTTATTATTTCTCCACTCTGTCAAAACATATCAATGTTATTCTGAAAAACTTTGATCCATAATGCCACTGTTCCACCTTTTCTTCCTTTTCTGTATAAATATCCATCACTGTTGACATTTAACATTCACGAATGATGGTAGCAGATTTCACTTATGCATGATTGGGTATGGTTTTCTATATTTAGACACGTGTTTGGTTTATCCATAAAATCTCCCCAACTCTTTGTAGTCATACATTACAACAATCCCATTAATTTCATAAAATAAATTTGACCAACTAGGATCTTTCAAACATTCTTTTCTCATGTTATAAATATAAATACACACTTTTTGCCAATTAAGATACATGAATAAATCATTATGATAGATGTTTCACAAAATCATATATTAAATCACATTCAGAAAATTAGAAGAACTGAGCAATGTCTTTGGATAGGACTGGATTATACTCAGTCTGACACCTGATATATGTGGAACTCCCTGTTCTTTGAGTAATTCACCCACTACAGGATTAACCTGGTAAGATTAGGTGAGACTCAGTGTTACAACTCTGCACAGATGTTGTTGCACCAGGGCAGCGTTGGCTCAAGGATTAGCTCTTTATTTTGGTTTACTGTAATTGCAATTCCCACAGACAATTACGGTAGCATCTTATTAGAATCTGTATTTCATTCGATTTTCGACACTAAATTTTCCCTCTATAATCGAGGGAATTATCTATTAATCCAGAAATACCTTTAAATTGGAATATTTTGGTCATTTGCATCCACATATTGGGGTCATGCTCTACAGTGTTTTGCCATAAGTCAAATGTTGTTTAATTTTAGATCCAAAGACAAGGACATAAGTATAGCACAGATTCTTCTAAAGTCAGTCTTGCTGCTTAGGCCAAAAGGAGAAGTCCAAGTGCAGGATACACACATGCACACACACATGTACATGCACATAAACACATGTGTGTACATGTGCACGCATACATGTCATGTGTACATAAGATGTACATTCATGAGTATACATATGTGCATGCATAAATATATTTGCATTATGAATAAGTGAATAATACACAAGTTTTATTTTAGCTATCAAATAACCTAGTAATCATAAGTCATGGGCATTGTGGTTTAAAGCAAGCATGGAGGTCAAGGAAGGCAAAACGGCTGTGGATCCAGGAACGAGAGTAGCCAGTCCAGAGTGCAGAGGCAGTGGAACCAGCACCGGGCTTGGGGTTGGGAGCTGCATGTGCACCCCACCCAGGTTGCCCAGCTCCGTCATGAGCCCTTGCTGTGTGGCATAACTCTGTAAACACTGCCATACTAGCCACTCTTTTCCCCAAGACTCTCTCTCTCCACCACTACCACTACTAAGTTTTATGGTTGTTCCATTTTCACAAAGGAAGCTGGGACCAAAGTCTATACATATCTTTTAGTCTGATTGGCTTTTCCTCCTCTGTTTCTGACTTTGGTTTATCCTCATGTTCCTCTGATCCTACAGCTGGACTCAGTGCTTATAAAAAGGCATCCTAACTAGTAGACCTCCTTCCCAGAGGATGCAGACCATCTCTGAGTACAAAGCTGGACGAGCTTAGTGCGGGAGAGATCTCTGCCACCACCCACTGGCTCTCAGCCAGGCGACCCTGTGCCGGGCACGGTTGTCACAGCCCTGTGTGTCTGCCTTCCTGGGAAGCCTACACTTGGCCAGGTAACTTACTCTGTCATACCTTGTAATGGCTTAAACTAACTTAAGTTTCTAAGACCTCTGCTGTAATTCTTAACACAACCAGTCTCTGTTGTTTGGGGACTTTGCCAAAATCACAGAGAGCTTACTTTTACAAGTCTTCCTCTTAATTCATTGCTTACTTTTTCGAATCTGTGAGATGAACTATCACAACATTAGGAAATAGAAATAATTTGAGAGATATTTTTTTAAGTGACTTTTTGGAATGTTTCCAAAACAAATGGGCTTGACAAAGAGGTTTGCCAAAATCAAGTTTAATGGTCACGATGTGGCAGCTGCTTCAAAAGAGGGTGTTTTCTGTCCTTCCTCTATAATCTTCCCAGAGACAGAGATATTGGATGGGGATGACATCCAATTATTACATTTTTCCCCTTTTTCTGAAACACTGCAAGCAAGGACTTCTGTAGTCTCTGAAATAAACATGTAAAAGTAGCAGGTAGACAAAATTGTAGTTGGAAGACAGGTAGAAGAAAACACTTCCATTGCTTTTTTACTCCTTTAAACAGCATGGTTAAAATATCTCTTGGGCTGGAATATTCAGAGTGGAAACAGTTTATCTATTTTATCTCCCCTCCAGGAATAGGAAGAATTGTGGTCTGGCTAATATCCAGGAAACTTTCTTGCTGAAGCCAGTAGAATTCCCAACTCTGTTTAAGGCATAAATTATTTTAAAGGTTTTTGTCATTGTGTTGACCTGGATTCAAATCCTGCCTTCGAAATCTTGAAGAAGAGCATTGTCTGTTTGGAGTGCACACATCAAGTCATTTAATAATGCTGTCTCTGAATATAATGTAATCCATAACTTCACTAACTACGAAATCCTTTAGGGAATCAGGTGGCTTTCTCATTGAGAAACTTACACATTTGACATATGAAATATAGCTATGAAAGGTGAAACAATGAAACAAATGAAACTCAGTGCTAACTTTGGCAGCATACATCCCAAAATTGGAAAACACCCGCAACATCTTTGTGGCCACTGGACCAGAGTGATCTGGACCTCGTACCGTGAAACTCACTGGAGAAATATACAGAATAACTTATTGAAGACTCACTTGATTAAAATCTCCCTGGATTTAGTGAAGCAGACATCCACAAATTAAGCCATCTGTGAACCAATCGGGTAAATTCAGATTATGTATCAAGGGTCAGAGGCAGTACCTGTATAAAAGCTACTACCTGCTTGATCAGTCATTATCTTTTGACTCACCTGAATAGAGTGGCTTATAGGCATCTCTAAAGAAGCTGAAACCTGGCCTTTGGGAACCTCCCCAATGCATGCACACACAGCAATCCTGTGACAGAATGCAGAATGCCGGTGACTATTAAACTCCTTTCTGCCTAGACCTTACTTTTCACACTTCCTGTTGACAAATGACTTTAGTCAGCAAGTTCTTATTTAGAAAGTTACCCCGTGAATATTGTTTCCAGCAGAACATAGGCTTGAAGCATCACCGCTGTTTACTTAAGTAAAATTAAGAAGTTGTAGGTATAGAAAAGTCATGGGAGAGCTCACTTAATATGTGAATAAAATCCTCATAATGCTGCTTGTAATATTCTAAAATAATAAAAGCCCAATTAAGGTTCCCTGTCTGTTGCGCCAGTAACACACCCTGAAATACGTTATGGTAGAAATGTGAATTATTTATTGTAATAGTGGGAATGACAACAGACGCCGTCTGGATGAGTGTGCTTTCTGGTTAATTGCACAATTTAAATATCTTACTTAAATCAAGTTCATATTTCACTCTGAATTTCAGAAGTATTACATTAATGACTGTTGTAATGAACTCATTAAATCTGAAAGTCAATATTAATTTATTATCAGACATCTCTTAGTGAATTACATTGGCAGGTGAGAAGAAATGGTTTAATATTGTCTATTTGATTATTTCGTAACCTATGTGCAGATTATAAAGCTGTTACTGGTTGCTAAATTCTTATTTCAGTTATAATTACCTCATATTGAAGCATATTATAGTATAGTGGCTTTTCAATGGAAAATCATATTGTAAGTATCTATGATTATCTTTACTACATCTTTTTATGCAGAACACCTCTTATAGGTAAAGCCTGTTTTATGGAATAATAAAACCCAAATATTTTAACAGGTTTGAGGAAAAAAAATCAACCTCCTGGCTATCCCTTCTAATCTGCTTCCCTTGCCTCAAGGGAAATTGGTAACTACGTTCAACTTTTTTGGTTATTTTCACTTGCAAAATTTACTTGCATTTTTCTACGTACATTTCTTCTACTGTGTTCTAATTTTTAAAAATATATAATCTACTCATTTCATTTTGTGAAAGTTATAGGTTTAACTCTAGAACCCACTCTGTACCATCAGTCTGAGCATTTGTGCACATGGGTACGTAAGTGCATCTGTATTTATATAAACATACTTCCCTTCAACCTTATATAACTTTATTCATTTTTGGTTAAAGCAATATCTGGTGTTTGTGTTATTAACACAATGTAAATATCATTCAGCGCTAAGTCATGCAGTTCACTATGATTATATTTGCTTTACAAACACATTTCTGTTGTCCCTGGAGATAATAATTGCCTTATTTATCATTTGTTCATTTTCTTGTTCACTATCAAAATCCAGCTCAAAACTCTACATGGGAAGTATAGATCTCTTTTCCATACGTTAGAAAATGTCAGAAAATCTCTCAGATTTATTGTATTCTTGGTTATATTCCTTCTAGAAACTTTATATCCTTCTGTCTGGACCAGTTACTTTCTAAGTGAGCTGCACAGCTGTCATTCTGGGATGACTTCTGTCCTTTCCTACTATTATTATGTTATTATGCAATATTAGATTACCATATTATTATCTTAGCATATCATGCAGTTTCTTCTTAAGAACAAGTGAATGGGAAATCTTTGAAAATGTGAACACTTTTTTCTTTTTTAATTTTAGCCTCACACATGACTAAAAGTTCACTTTGCTATTTGTTTCAGTTGGAGGATGTGTTTTGTTTTTTTTTTTTATTTTCCCCTATGAACATCCTCAAAATCTCCTTTTTATTTCCAATTATTTGGAAATTTTCTGATGCTGTCCTTTGGTGAGGGTCATTTTTCACTTGTTATGCTGGGCCCTTGATAAGCTCTTTCAAGGGAGAAAATCATGTTTTTTTAAATTTAATATTTATTTGATATTTTCTTCCTCATTTCTTCTATTTCTGGAGCTTCTCTTATAGAGCATGATAATGGATAGGAGAAAAGTGGAGCTCCTGGATCAATCCTCTAATTTTCTTTTCTATTTTTTTAATTTTTGGTATTTTTCTTCTGCCTTCTGAGAGATTTCCTTAAAATATTCAAGATTTAAGATATACACACACACACACACATCTTAAACTCTTGTTGTTTTCTGAATGTTTAAGCATTCTGTTTCTATAACATGAATGCAAACTTTCCCCCTCTCTGAGTCCAGTAATTTACAATTTCTTTTCTTTAAGTTTTATTCTACTTCCCACCTTGTTTTTCTTTCCTCAGTGAAGCTTTCTTTCGTTCATTTTCTTCTCTGTCTTTCATATTAGAGACTCTCTTTAAATGCCTGGCATTCCAGGATTTCCATTCACATTTTCAAGAGAGGAACTAAACACAGACTAAAAGCTTTGGGCATGGGCAAGGCTTGGCGAATGATGGGTTGTGAAAAGGGGAAGCTATTAATTCCTGATGGCTACCATAATAAATTCCCTCCAACTCAATGGCTTAGACAATACAAATGTATTATCCTACTGTATTAAAGGCTGGAAATCTAGCACAAGTCTCACGGAGCTCAAATCAAGGGGTTGACAGGGCCATATGAATTTCTGGAGGCTCTAAGGAGAATCTATCTCCTCCCCTTTTTCACTTTCGAGAAAGAGACCTCCCACGTTCCTTGGCTCCTCGATCTCTTTCTGGGTCTTCAAATCTAGTAAGTGAGTCCAATTCTTTTATATTTTATATAATATTTTTATATTTATATTTAACTTAATAAACATGTATATTCAATTAATATTTATACATTTACATATATTATATTTTATATTTTTTTATGTAATGATCATTCTGATTATTCGTTCACAGCCACATCTCCCATTGTCTATTTCTGGGAAAGGTTATCTGCTTTTAAGGACCTATGTGCTGAAACTGGGGCCACCTGTGTAACGTAATGTGTGAGCATAATGTCCTTATCCTTAATTTATGACCCTTAGCTTAATCACATCTGCGAAGTCCCTTTTGTCATGTGAGGTGACAGATTAACATTATTCAGGGATTAAGATCTAGAAATCTTGGGATCCATTACTCCACCTACCAGCAGGAAATTAAATGGAGAAACCCAACCATTTTGTTGATGAACAGTTTTAAGTAATTGTAGTTCTCTGCTCTTTGAGTAAACATTTATTCTTCCTTTGGTAAAGAAGCCTGTCTTCCAGCTTTCTAGCAGTCAAATGTGGAAAAGTGACTGGGGTCAAACTGATTAGGATGCAAGATTCCTTAATCTGTCCCTGGTGCACTTGAGTTCTGAGAGCCTCTCATTCAGTCTCTGGAGAGAGCAAACCTATGGGTATGTGTAGCGTGGGGGCCAGGTAGTTAGCTCTCCCCACGGAATGGACGTGGACTCTTGACCAGCTGTTCCATTCCTCAGCCCTGCGTTCTGAAGCACTCACTCCACGCCAGCTACTTGACACCTGTCAGCCTGCGGGCTCTTCTTAGCTTTCAACTTTCACATCTGCTAACTTACACTGTGCTTTTCTTCCTCCAAAATTCAGTTGACGTTTCTCATCTGCTGTCATTTTTCCCCCCTATTCTCTTTGAGCTTGGGAGTTTACCCATTTTTGAACCATTTATCATCATCTCAGTGAGTTTACAAGAGACAGTGAAGGTCAAGGGGTGTGTTCAATACATCTCTTTAAACTAGAAATCCCTATGAATAGAAATTAATGAAAATATACTTTCCTTATTTCTCCCTATTTGTAACTGGTTGGTTTTTGCAACACTGTTTGCCTTTTGCTGAATCATTTTGACAGTGTAGTATTCTGTAGTACTTGCATGGTATGAAGGATTTATAGCTCTGAGATATCTAAAGACAGAACTCCATGCAACAACAATCTGTCATTTGAATGAATATGTATAAGACATTGATTCTGAAAGAAGAGTAGAATATTAAACCACAGGGAAAAAAAAGAGGAAAGGTCATCACAAGATAAAACTATTACTACCAAATTAAATGCATGGAGTTTTTGTTTTGCCATCATTATAACGTAACTATCTCTATCATCCTTATTGAAATGCATTAACTTATCTTGATAATATTGGCTTTTTATTTCATATGTGTTTTACACAGGAGGAAGGATTGTGTATTATTAGAAAAAAACACAGTAAATAGTTATAATAATCCACATAAAATCTTTTTTAAACTTTTTTTAACGTGGTTCTAAGAATAAGTGAAATTAAATTTGTTTTTGTAAAGTATAAGAACAATGTATTCTCAAAATTAAGTAGCAGGGCCACATACTAAGATTTATATTTTTTCTTTAGATTCTTTAAATTTCCTTTTAGAGCCCAGTGATATATAAATATTAAATAATTGGATCCAGCCTATAATTCGGAAGCAAAACATTTTGCAAGTTCAATTAAGTTTAAACAGGAAAAAAAAAAAAATTGCTGGAAGGCATTTGGAACGCCCCAGGCTCAGACATAATGACTAAACCCTGTCTAATCTCTAGGGTGTTGCCTTTGGAAGGCTTTATTTTATTGTTTAGAAACTTTCCTTTTTCTTAAGATTCTAAAATTACAGGTTGTCAACACATATGATACACCCTGTAATCTACAGTAAATAGATAGTAGGCAAATCAGTAAATAGATGGATTATAAATTTTAGTGAAAGTAAGAAACACAATAAAAGAGAAAATAACTAGTAAGTCTTGAAAATCAGCATTGCAGAACTTTAGATTCATAATAAAGCAAGTATAAGGTAAGATGGGATCTGTGCAAAACAAAGCAGTTTGGGAAGCAAGAAAGCCAAGACAGTAAATTATACGCTGGGGGAAAATATTACTCTGCTCACAGACATCTGAGAAGTCCAAGTTAGATGTCCCTCAGGCATGGTTAGCTCAGGTGTCCTTTAAGCAAGTGGAGACCAGGTAGAAACCACGAAAGTAAGAGTTGGTGCAGCAGGCAATACCAAGAGGTATGTGGACTCTGTGAAATCAGTTTTAGGTGATCTGTTTATTAACAAGGCACTAATGAGAGATTATAGTGATGACAGGAAGGATCTTTTGTATACGGTTAGGAGGAGATAATTGGGGTGACCAAAACTTAGCCACCAGACTTATCTGCAGAAAAGAATATTCGAACATTAAGTAGAACTGTCACATGCTAACAGAGGTAAGGGAATATCAAGGTTTGGAGATAATATATTAGGTCAACGTCAATGAAATGAATTCCATGCCTCCCCATATAGTAAGACTTGATGGCTAGTATATTTCCTACTCAGATCAGCATTTTGGGTAATAAATCCACAAGTAAATTTCAGATAGGAGGGATGGGGAAGGTAGGGACTGGCAAAAATAAAGATCCATCGGTCCCTGCAAAGTCAAAGATTATTTTCTGCATCTTTCTTAATTAAGATGTAGTTGCATATTACTTTAGGCCCAATACGACAACAAGTACACTAGGTTGGATTTCATGATCAGGAAACGAGTAAAAGGCTTCCAGGATATTGACTAGTTCAATGGATCTTAACCCTAGCCATGTGGCACATAGAATCACCTCGGGACCTTTTAAAAAAAAACTGATGCCTGGGCCTTTTAAAATCAGAATCTCTGCAGGTAGGGCCTAGGTGACACTAGTTTTAAAGACTTCCCCAGTGATTCTAATGCAGCCAGACTGAGTAGCACCAGACTAAACAAACAGTTCAGATGTCATCATTTTCCCTGAGATTGTGATTCAAATGATCCTTGGAAATAAAGGTGACCTTGAGAAATTCTGGGAAAATTGTTTAGAGCAATAAGTTCAAATAGAGCAAAGACCAAAATTCAGCAGTGAAAAAAAAAAAAAAAACTCTGAAAATCACTCTGCAAGTTTCAATTATTTTTTATAGTTCCTGTGCATTTCTACAACATACCCAGAAGCTACTCTGATGTCTCTTTTGCAAGTCCACCGAGGAAAAGCAATACCTTTTTTTCTTTTTTTTTTTTGCAAACTGTTTGTTTCTACACATTTAGCAAAAAGGCGGATGGAAGCTATTACGTTGATATTTTAAGCAAAAAATTTCTTTCAACCGTACACTTTAAATATCTTGCTAATTGAAGCAAAAGTAGTCTATTTTTTTTCTTTTTCCTATATTATCTGGAAAACTACCTTGATTACGGACTCTGCAGGCGTAGCGACAGCCTTCATCTAGAGAAGCAGAACTCATGATTTATTCACATCTGTAATGGTAATGAGTCGTCGGTCTATGAGAGAAATTCGAGTCTATCAGTTATTCCAAGGGTACTGAAAGCTTTCCTTACATCTAGCTGTTCATCTCTGTGACATTCCTGGAGGGCGTCTTTTGATAGTTGATTATTATTTGAAATGGCAGGAGGCAGGCAACTTCAAACGAAGCTGCTTCTTCAGCCAGAACTAATAGTCTTGGGATGATGCTTCCTATTCAAAAGATAACTGAGTTTGTTGATTGTGACCACAGGAATTTGGGGGATATTATGGGATATTATGGAAAAATGTACATTAGGAAAAAGAAAAAAGGGAAGGAAGTAATACAATCTTGGAAACAAGTAAATATGAAGAATTAGAGCTATTTGCAGTCAAGGAGAGATTTGCCAAGAAATGAAGGGTTGGCGAAAGATGTGACTAATCCATTCCTGGAATGGAATCAATGTATTCACCTTTCAAAATGTAAAACAGTGATATTACAAAATTAAGGTCTCACCAAGGCAGAGGAGGATAAACTGAGTAAAGAAAGTAAATACTTCAACCCAAAGAGTCCGATTTTTATTTACTTCCATATTGATGCTCTGCATCTTTTTGGCTTGACAGAAGTTATTTTACTATTCAAACGAAAACAATAACAACAATAATAATAATGCTATAAAATCCACTATTCAAAAGTGATACAATTAGAGTTGCCACACCTAACCCTAAAATATGTATTGGCATCACATAAGCAGAAGTTATCAGTGTCTAACATATATACTGTGTTGGTCTCAAACCATTCCTGACATTTTCTTCTGCCCTTTCTGGACCCTACCTCTCTACTCCACTATATGTTCTCCCTTTCCTTTCTTCTTGGCAGCTGGCTGGGAAGTGTGATGTTAACACCTCCGCCATGACTTTGGCCCCCGCTATGTGAGGCCATTTTGGTTAATTACCCTTCATTCTTGCTCTTTGAATCCTTGTACCTCGTTTCACTTAGTTTGCACAGATTCAGAAACACTGAATAGGTCAAGAGCTCACAAAAATGAAGCTCAGAGCTGAAGGCAAAACTGCTAATGATCCTGTTTGCTGTGCTTCAGGTACTCATTAAAGGATCTAGAGAAAAGCTACTATTTGCTACTGCTTTGGGTACTTACAGAACCAGGAAATGCAAAACATTTTGTAGAAATTCTGCAGCTGAAAGGGAAGCTAATCATATTGTAGATTTTATACCCATAATGAAATATTTTTTGTAAGAAGTCACACATCTGTGAACCGTTCTCATAATTGCATCTGGGTGCACATCTTAGTTCACTCACAAAACCTGGTTTTCAAATGACCTGGCGACTCTAAAAGTGGAATCCCTATCAGCTCTCGGAAGGGCTACAAGAGAAGTCAGAGCTGGAATCCATCTCAAGCAATCATGTGCCTGAGTCTCATCTCACACAGATCTACGGCAGAACCATCAAAGGGACAGGAAATTATAGGAGCTGAAAATTGAAGTTGCTGCTCGGATTTAAGCTATAATGATCTCATTTCTCCACAACCCTTTATTCCATAATTTAACTTTGCTTATTTTCTCTAGACAGACCAACAACCATTTCTTATATGTCCTTTCCTATCCTGCTTTTCTTCTGCAGGGTCCTCACGTTCATAGTTACACACTTGCAAGTATCCAGTATACAATCATTTAACCCCGTTTTCACAGGTTAAACTGCCCATTATGTTTAAAGCACGTAACCCTTCTTATTGAATTGTATGATACCAGTTGACCAGTTGGTTGACTGACTTGCTCCTACTTAGTTTCTAGGAGTCTTTGACACACCTATTTTTTTTCTGTCTTGTTTGTCTCCTATCTGAACTCTCATCAGCTTTCAACCCTTTTACAATGCTTAAGCCAAGACTGAATAAATTTCCATGACCATTGCAAAAATTCAGTGAAATAATTAACTCTGACTTTGGCATTTCAGTTTTCCTAAGTTCTATTGGCATTTTTAGTGACAGTGCAAGTCGTACTCAGCATGCTGGACCCTGTGACTCTGCTGTACTTTTGTTTCATCGATCTTCCACCATTTCCATCAATGTAGTTTGATGTGCATCACTAAATATACTGACTTGGCCATGTGTCTGATTGACTTAACTTTGGTTTGGGTGATTCATTATATTATTTTATGACTGCTATTATTTTCACTCAAGAATTGCATTTTTAAGTAAACAAAACAAAGTGCATTTCTATGATCTTAAGGTGTGTATAACAGATAAGACATCAAACTTATCCTGCAATCTCCACCGTTGGAGATTGCAGGCAAATTAAAAATGATAACACTGAACAGAGTATGGTAACTACACTAGATAGTACATAAAAACCTAAGATCATTTTTAGATTCTTTTAAGATTCCTTTATATCAGTAAGGATTTGGAAATTATCAACTTGAATTTTTCCAAATGCTTCATGAGAAACACATGGTCTGTGATCAAAGATCTGAGCAAAGGTCATGCAGTATCATAATACTAAAGAGACAGTGCTGGGGAAGACATTGAAGACGTGTGTTGAGTAGAAGCAATCAACAAGCATCTGGCAGAGAGGGCTGATCAAGGACCCTGGGGACAGGCAGTGCATGCCCATCTGACTCTGAGAGTTTAATGGGAGAGTCCCTTCAAAATCCTGTGACTTTGCTGAACCATCAATATCCACACACAATCTGCTGAGCTAAATTTTCTGAAGCTTTTTTTGTTTGTTTGTTAGTAAAAAGAAACCATGTCTGTAACTTTGTGATAAGAATTCTTTCTAAACGTGTATGATTCTTCTCTCTGAAAAGATTCTTAGTTAACAAAATCATCCAGGATCTTGGTGCTCAGTGTACTTTGGATGAAAGGATAACGTACCACACATAGAAAAAATATATAATATCAACAAAAAAAAATCACCATCTCTTAAAGAAGTGTGGTCCAGTGAAACAGGTTGTAATGCTAATTTGCATTTCTACCAATCGTCGCCCTTTCTGGGGAACAGCCACAGCAACGAAGCCCCACCTGTTCTCCTGGCATTAGCAGTTACTTATTTCCTCAATTCCCCCTGAGTTTCGAACCTCTTGATCAGAGCTCTTCACAGGAATGTGGATAGTCTGACTTCTTATTGTAAGTGCCTTTTTTTCAGTTGTTGATAATCCCCTTGTATTACAGCTGGTTATTCATTCTCTTGATGAGGTGCTGCAGGAACAGTGTAAAGACCACGTGTTCTACATTTTGCATCCCCGGAACCTCGTGCTCTAAGTAGAAAGAGTCATACTCTCACACTGAAATGATTTCAAACAGACTTCCATTTACGTAATCTTCCTGGTTCTTATATTATTTAGGTCAAATAGCCACAAATCTGCTTATTTTGACTGGGGTTTTCCAACACTTTCTTAAACAATCGAGAAATACATTGTTAACTAAAGTGGGATTTGGAAAGCCAAGCTGTACCCAGGGACGCGGAGTATCATCCAGGAGGATAACAGGATGATAACCTGTTAACTGCAAGAGTGACGGGGAGGCGTGGGCAATGCCCTAAATGTTGCCAGACAGCATCATACCGTCATGGCGGCAGAAACTCAGTCTCAATTAGAGTCACTTTACAATATTTATCCTATTTTTTTTTTCCTACTACAATACATAGTTCCTCTTTCTAAAGAGAGCTGGTGAAGGCTGCATGCCCGCACCTCTTTGGGCGCCTTTTCCCATGTAAATGACAGCGTTTGTTTTATTCTCATTCAGACACGCCATGTCCTCTAGTAAATATCAGAAACAGCAAAGCTGCAGACGCTAAATCACTGGGTGCCACACCAGGCACTAAAGAAGAAAAAATATCCCAAAATCTGTAGAAGCTGAACCATTTAAAATTAGACAGCACCAAAGCACGTGTGAGACCATGCTGCAGGGAACAATTTTGCTTTGCATTAGGTAGCAGGACAAATACTCGTGTCTCCTAATTTTATGATTTTTCTGCCATGGTAATGACATTCTGAAAATGGGGCACTGCTTTTCCTGGGAGTAGGAGCCCTGCTACACCTGCTGACCTACAGAAAATTTCCGAGACGTGAAAAGCCTAGGGGGAATTCAGTGCCAGGTGGCAGCAAGTATTTTTAGTTAGCGTTCCTCTCAAATGCCTGTCACTGTAGGTGAACAGCTACAGCCACTGACAGATCTGGAGGGCAGCTCCGGTGCAGACGCAGATGGTAGAAGTTGCCAGCATTCTTCTGAGAATCGCTACTGACTTTTGAATAGTCAATCGTAGTTCACATATGGAGGCAACTTGAGCAATGGCTACCGTATATTTTTGTTATTGCTTTAGCACGTTGTAATTTTCAGCTGCCCTTGCCCAGTGACATTGCTTACTTTTTTACAGTCAGCGAGGACTTATGCTCAGCTGCTCAGTTTCTAGCACTTATCCTGAGATCTTACACGGGAAATATGAAAGAATTTTCCCTCAAGGAGCTTGCAGTCAAGGCTTTGTTTCTTAATTGCCTTTAAAATATTTTTCTTGAGGTGAAATTCACGTAAAATTCAAGTAACCATTTTAAAGTTCACGTTTCAGTGGTATTTAGTGTGTTCACAATGCTGTGCAGCAACCAGCTTTCTCGAGTTTCAAAACTCCCTCATCTCCCCATAAAAATACCCAGTACCCGTGAAATAATCACTCCCCAACTCCCCATTCTCTGCTAACCCCCAATCAACTTTCTGTATCTGTGGATTTGCTTGTACTGAATATATATCTGTATTTATAGAAATCATACAACATGGAACCATTTTTTCTGACTTCTACACAGCATAATGTTTTCAATGTTCATCCACGTTGTAGTATGCCTCAGTACTCCGCACCTCTTTTTGTAGCTGAATAGTATTTCATTGTGTAGATATACAACAATTTCTTTATCCATTTATCCATGAGTGGGCATTTGGGTTTCTACCTTTTGGTTATTATGCATAATGCTGCTATAAATATTTGTGTACAAGTTTCCTTGTGGCCGTATGTTTCTATCTCTCTTGAGTAAATACTTTGAAGTGAATTGTTGGATCATATGGTGATTCTACATTTAACTTCTTATCTTAAAAAGATAATAAGGGCACACTATGATCAACTTTGTGCACATGGACTTAGAAAAAAAAATGATCAATTCTTTGAAAATCACAAACTACTAAGTCAACCAAAGTGAAATAGATAATGCAAAGTCCTGTAATTATTAAAGAAAATTTAATTATAATTAAAAAGCTCTTGAAAAATAAATCTTCAGACTCAGATGGTTTTACTGGAGAAACCTACCAAATATTTAAACATAAATTGATATCAATTTTCTACAATCTTTTCCAGAAAATATGAAGAGAGAATACTTCTCAACTCATCTTATCAGTATTACTCTGATACCCAAAGTAGCCAAAGGCAGTACAAAGAAAGAATAAAAGATAAGGTATGAATATAAAGCTTTACTCCCAATTTGCTGTTCTTTCCATGCACATAATATATTTACACAGCAATGTAAGTTACTCACTGGCCAGATGAGGAATCTGGGCAGGCCATGGCTGGTTGCTGCACTACGACCCTGGAGAGGATCTCAAGGTGATTTGGGAGTCAAAACCTTCAATATCATATAGCCAAAGAACGGGACAGGTTAGGAGAACATTTTAGCTCTGTTATTTGAAATCTATCATTATCTTTTTAATGTGAAAACGTGGGAAATAGTCCAGTTCTAAAAAGTATATCTACTG
The DNA here is from genome assembly GCF_048773025.1 of Camelus bactrianus. Lineage (NCBI taxonomy): Eukaryota > Metazoa > Chordata > Mammalia > Artiodactyla > Camelidae > Camelus > Camelus bactrianus. Next base: position 22,818,938 of record NC_133552.1, read on the forward strand.
GAACAAACAGAGAGTAGGTTTCTCAACCTTGTCACTCAAAAGGTAAAAGGTTGATATATTGAAAGTGCATCTGTGTCTAATAAACACCTCAAAATTCTTACAAGCTATGACAGTATCCAGTATGTCTAATTCTAAATAATCCTTGTGACTTGCTATCTGGTGCTAGTTATTATTTGTGATCATTAAAAGCTAATCATGTTTAAAACCCCTCAAAATACAATGGCTTAACGATGATAGAAGTTTATTGTGGCCAAACTGAGCCGGTAGGGCAGCTGGGTGGAATAGTCACTCCAGGACTCGGGTTCTTTCTAATCTGTTTGTTTTGCCATTCTCTGAAGCATTGCCCTCATTCACCTAGAAATATCTAGGTTACTAATCCATTCATATTTTGGAATCTGGGAAGGAAAAATGAGAGCCAGCCAAGGGAAAATGACTGTGTGTATATGTGTGTGTATTTAAGTTAGGGACATTCCAGACATTTTGCACATTACTTTGTCTAATTTCCTATGAGTCTGGCACCTATGATGTCATAACCACATCTAGCCAAATGGGAAATATAATCTCTAACTGGATGCACTATATCCAGAAATAAGGAGAGAATAATTATTGTCTAACTTATGAAGAATTGTGATATAAGTAGTAAATGTGAGTCCATGAGAACTATCAATATAAAGTAAGAATTTCATGGCTAAGGCAAATAAAGAAAAAAAAAATAGAAAGGAAATAGACTTAAACTCAGCTAAACTGTAAATTCATGTCAACTAAAAAAAATAAGATTACCAGAGTGGTTAAAAAAATGTCTAACTAAATGAAATTCACAAGAAACTTGCTGGAAAGACAAGGATATAGATAATTAAAAGCAAAAATAAACTGTACTCTGATCTGGATGCTAACTGCATAGTTGTACCATGTGTAAAAAATTTATTGATCTCTTACCTTAAAATTAGTGCACATAATGTACCCTACTCTGTGACCATAATACCAAAAGGGTTAATTCAGCAGGTCTGGAGTGCTCAAAATCTGCATATCCGAAGAGAGACCCATCTTTAGGATTGACCCTTGACTGCCCTCTTGGGAGATAGCTTCTGAGTCCTTGGAATATTCTGCCTGATATGAGAGTTTTTGCATGCCTAAAGCTTTGAGCCATGCAGTATTTATGAAAAATATCTATTTTTGAATACCTGGGGCTTTGGACCTGGCTGTCCCAGTTTGATCAAATAAGTTTGCCTAAAAATATGATTTATGGTGAATGCCAATGTTTGCTCTGGGGTTGAGGTTAGAGTGGGTAGAACCTGAGGTCAACCATATTGGTGCTTCATTCCTTTATGACCCACCCCCAATAAAAATTCTGGATAGTAAGGCTTGGTTGACCTTCTCTGATTGGCCACAATTTGCAGGTGTTGTCAGATATTTTTGGGAGAATTGATTGCATCCTCCATGGCTTCAGCGGGAGGGAACAGCTGGAAGCTTGTACCTGCTTTCTCCTTGGCTTTGACCATGTGCATTTCCCCTTTGCTGATTTTAGCCTATGTCCTTTTGCAGTAATAACCTGTAACTGTGAGTAAAAGGACTTTTTCTGAGTCTTGTATGTCTTTCTAGCATATTAGCAAGGCCGAGGTTGGACTTTTCAATGAAAAAGTGAAGAAAAAAATAAAGGAATAAAATAAATCAGGAAAGAAGGAAAGAAAGAAGTAAACTGTTTTGGAGTAGTTAGAAAATTAAGAAGGAAAGCTATTTATTTATTTATTTCCACTAAGCCTTGTTAAAGCAACGTGGAATTACAGCTCTGTGGAGTCTGTTTTTCTGATAGGTCTTGGCAAAAGGCTACAGACAAGGAAGGATGTGAACCACGTGTTTAAGTGATTTAGAAAGGAGGAAACAACTTCCAAAGGACGAAAGATAGTAACAGTCACGATTAAAGAGATTGATTTAGAATTTATTTGAACACTATCCTTTAGCTATAGAAAGCCTGCTTTGTTCTTACTAGGAATAGAATGGAAGTCTCTTTAGTTTCTAAAAATGCCAGTTAAAAAAATACATATATATGTATGTGTGTATATATATACATATATATATATGTCATCTCACATTTAGTTTCTATTGGACTAATTAGAATCATCCATCCACTAGAGATTCATTAAGCATCAGCCATACTGCTATTTTGTCATGTCTTATGCACACTCAGCTTCTGTGTGGTCGAATAATACATGCAGTAAGAAATAAGAAATGGCCCTGGACTTCAAGAGCCACTGTTTATTTGGGCCAATAGGCCTGCAAATAAGTAAGTCTATGAAGTATCAGGAACTCCGGTGACAAAGAAGAAGCACCTATTTCTACCAAAAAAGGCAGAAGTTACCAGAAACATAGGTGATGGTGCATGTGCATTAGTTCTCTCTGGCTCCTGATAACATGTGGTTGAGGCTCAAGGAGCCCCAGAAATGAGGCCCATTCATTATCAGTGACCGACCTGTTAACAAGGAAATTGTGCCAAACACAGTGACCTCATGCTGGCCTCTTTCTGGCACAAATACATGATATTTAGGATGATGGCAATTTAGATAGTAAAAGAGGAGGGTAGAATTAACAAACAGAAGTGATTTTCAAATGTCATATCAGTATGATAGAGAAGGCATTTCAATCATTTTCTCCCCTCACTCAAATATAAGAATGATAAGGAACAAAAATATTATTATTATACAAAGCAACTTCAGGTACTAATATACATTTTTGCAAAGCTGAATGTGGGTATATGAATGTGGGGATGTGGTTTTCAGGAGTCAGAGTAAACCAAAAATATTATTTTTCAAAGAAAAACACTTTCCAAATCATCCCATTATTCTACTACATTTCAGAATTATTCTAGGTAGAAGGGCCAAAAAATTAAACAAAATAGATATGGTTCTTACCTTCACAAACTTATACACAGTGCAGAAGGCAGAGAACTTAAAAAAAAAAAAAAAAAGCACTTATAATACATTATGTGTTACTACATTAGAAGTGCCCTGACCTCCAAAAACTGGGAATAATTATGACTATTACTAAAATATGTAGCAGTAAAATAAAGCAATTATCAAAACTAACATAGATAGGACATAAGTCCCTAGGAAATTATTCAGAAGACTAAACACTAAAAATAGGGCTAGTTCTGTGATTATATTCAATTTTTTCATCTCTTCCATATGCTTTATATATATATTAAAGCAGGGAGGTCAGTAAGCCTTCCCTTGGGGGCTCTGGCTAAGCTCTGTTTGTACATATCATCAGAGAGGCAATGCTGTCACACAGATGGCCCCCTGGTCTGGGCAGCTTGACGAAAGTGCCTTTGTGTTCCTAATTAACTAGTGAACAACTGTGCCAATTGCTTTGATACATTCGAAACCTTCTGTTCTCAGACGTTTGATGAGCTGTTTATTCAGGAGCAATACCTTCCTGCTTTATTGGCCCCAGCACACCACTTTTAAAGGGCAGAGCTACAGTGAGATTGACAAGGATTCCTCTGTTCCAGGGAAGAAGACCATCAGGAAGCATTAACCATACTCAGGTAGTTGGCTTTAGATCTAATTGACGAAAGGATAAAGCCTATGACCATAGAGTGCAAATATTTTCTGGCAGTAACTCAATACATCTAGAGCTCACAGTTCGGTAATGAGCTGCCACACCAACTCCTTCTTTGATTCTGGGAGTTCCCAAACCTCTGGCAGTGTTTAAAGAGGCAAGGTTTCCAGGATCTTTACTCAACCCTTGAAAAGATTAGTAGTAAATTAGATGCTGCCATAGAGAGTAAATTAGAACATCAAACAATACCAGAATAATAAATGTTAAAGAGCATGCCAAATTATATTTAGCATACAAAAGAAAGAGATGTAAATGAAGCCCAGAGCCCCAGACCACTTTTGTGCATCTAATTGTGGGAATTGTAATGGGAGGGACAAATGTTAGAAGCTTTTAAAAAATTTCCTTGACTGAGTGTGATGCAGACAGTCTCAAGGTCATGTGATAAAATAACTTTCTTTTTCTTTCAGAAGTGCATCAAATGAAAGAAAATGGCCTTTTTCAAAATTAAAAATTGCAAACCCTCAAGCGTGCATTTGGGAAGGCTCTTTGCATGTTAGAAAGATAAATTTCTACCTTAGGACCAATGCTATGATGAAGAAGGGGAAAAATAACACCAATGTCTTATTAAAGACAAGCCAAGTCCATGCTTCCAGACCTCTGACCAAGAGACTGCAAGTGGACCAGGTAGACTCATCCCTTGCTAGGGCCCAGTGAGCTGCCCTCCAACAACACAAAGTTATCCCTGCTGAACCAGCAAGGAGCAATTGATCTATACGCCACGTTCACAAAAAGAGGCCAGAGAAAGAGCTCTCCTCCTGCAGTAGGCCCAAGGCTTCCTCATCCCACTTGTTCTGTGAGGGGGTGAAGTACCTCAGATTGCCAAGTCCAGCTCTCAGGTCAGCCTGAAGTTGTGTTTCCCAGAGACCTCCCCCAACACTTGTAATTCCTGACGTAACTTCCAGTTCAATACAAGCTTTTTTTCCCCACTCTTCTCTTTCTGAATAATTTACTCAGTCATTATCTACTGACTGCTGAGTTGTTATGTTCAAACTAATACATTTTCTACATGACCCTTGTACCAAGCAAAACTTCTCACCAACTTTGTTTCTTATTTTCTAACACCTTCTCATGTTGTTTACAAAAATCACATAGATTCAAGCACGTAAACAGAATCCTGTACGTCCTGTTTAGCTTTACTTTTCCTTTTCTCTTCAGTTAACCAGTCCTCTTCAATTAACCAATTTGAAGTTCTGGAAATAGGATTCTCCATTCTTTCCAACCCATCACCTCCTTACATCCTACCTGGATTTTAGCAGAAGTCTCCTCATCAAGCTGCCTTCATCCAGCTTTGCCCTCCTCTTATCCATTAGGGTTCTCTTCATCCTGCAGAGACAATGCTCTCCCAAAACATAAATATGATTGCACCATCCCTTTTCGCCATGTCCTCAAGACAAACTTTAAATATACTCAGCATGGTAGTCAATACTTTTTATCAATTATCTTTCACTTATTTCTACAGTGTTTTCCATTATCTCTCTCCACCCTTACCAGTTGTGAAGTTCTTTTAGTTCCTGAATATATTATGCTGAGTTTTACTCCTAAATAGGAGCATGTACTCTGCTTAGAACAACCCTCCCTCCCTGCCAGGTGCCCTCTGCCCTTTTATTCTGGTTAATTTTCAACTTTGAAGACACACTGTGTATCTGTTCTTTCTTGTCTGCTATTCTCTTTGTATTCTCATGGAACCCTACGCTCTGTGCTTTTCCAGTCTTGGCTTCTAACAGTTTGTGTAGGATTTACCTTATTATTTGTATGTATCTCCCCATCGATCCTCATTCATTTACAGGTCTTTGAGGACAGAGATTGTCTATATCATACAGTACTGCTTCTCAGTCCTTATATTACCTGACATTTGGTAAATTGATGACATAGTATTTTTTCAGGAATAAATCAAAGGTGATAAGTGTAGAGTTGTAAAGGAAAATGCAGTGGGAGAAAGAAAATCGGCTGCCTAATGACATGATGATGTTGTAAAACAGTAACCAACCAAACAGGATCTGCATAGATTTGTGGGTGGATATAGTCCAAGTGATGTCCATATTTCTTATCACAAAACCACAGTCAACCAAAGCTAACAACAATCAGTAAATTAAGTTGCCTTTTTTTTTTCTGATTTATTTGAGTAATCATAAGGCTTTATCATTAAGACCAAAGAGAGAGGCAAGTGAGACTCACATGCTCTAGGAAATCCACACACTACATATTACCTTATAGAATGCTGTAATTATAATCACCAAAAATCCCTATATGGCCTTTTCATTCACATTTGCTGGAAGTGTACTTTGATGATGAAATTACACCTATTAATGATACTCAGTATAAATGCTATACCCATTATAAGTAATAAATTTTGTTTAGCATTCCATTTATTTGGTCTACAAAGCATTATGAGATTAGGAAATTGTTGTAAAGGCTGTTTCTCCACTTTATAAGTGGGAGACTAAATCCCAGAAAACATAGGTTATTTTTTAAAAACTCTCTTTTCTGACCTATTAGAAGTTATCAAAATGATTAATCAAGATATTATAAAAATCAAATGGTCTAGGTACTGAAGGGCTGACTTTCAGTCTATTTGGCCAATGAGCTATAAATGAGACTTTTCGTGGTACATTCCAAGTACACAGAGAAGTACAGAAAATAATACAGAAAGAACACTGAAAAAGGTGGCTAAAACCTGGCCTCTAATCCTAAGAATATGACTTGGACATTTGAGGAAGCAAAAGGCCATTTAATTCTCATCTAATACTTGAAACTCCCCTATATCAAAGAAACAGGATTTAAATTTGAAAACCTCCAAAGATGGGGGAACTCTCTTATCTCAGAAAAGTTTTTATGGTTTTTTTTTTTATAATGAAGCAATACTTGACTCCTTTAAATGTGTATCCATTAATCAATCCTTTGATAACAGGGGGTTTTAAAAACCCTAGTCTTTTATAAGAAAGTTCTCTCCTCTACCATTACACCCTCCCTCCTCTCCATCCATGCATTCATATCACACTAATAGTTCTGTTTCCAGAGCACAAGGTTAAAGTTCAAGTTTCACAATGGGAATAAAAGCATGCGCTCTCCTGCCACCCAGCTCCTAGGAAAGAGAATATTGATTTGAAATCTTTATCTGACAAGAATGTCTTCCGAACTTTTCACTGAACCAGGGAGTTCCTTGCAAGTGGCATCATTTCTGTGACCCCAAGAGGAACCCAAGCAGGGCATGGGTCTGCAGGTACACAGGTGTGAAGCCACTGCCTTCCAAGCTCTCTGGGTCTGCAGGGATTAACCTGGTCTCCAGTGAGATCAGCGAGCAGCATCTCCTATTCTGACCGTGAGGTGGTGTCTCTGATTGTAGATGTTGCCTGAGTGCACTGAATGTAAGAACTGTTCATGGGTAGGATTTCTGTTCTGACATCAAACCCAGGCACTTCCTGATGCACCAACTCCCTGGTCCCTAGCTACTCTTACAAAGTAAGGGTTGGGGCTCCTGCATCCTCCACTAACTGACAGACCAAAAATCTCACACACACATTCCCTTCTCCCTATCTTCTTCTGGGTCCTAGTCTTTTCTCTTTTTAGAAATTTATACACCAAAGAGTTGATTCTATGAGGCATTTAACACACTCAATCAAGCTATATACCCACTCACAATGGCAAACATTCCCTTACATAAATGTAGGACAGTTACTTAATTTCTCTTCTGCCTCAGTTTTATTATCTATAAAATAAGGATAGTAGCTTATTTTCAACATCGCTACATGATTAAATGGTACAGTTTTAATGTAAAAATGTTTAAATGTTATATGACACCAAATACATGCTTCACTGTAGTAAGATTTTGATCTTGGCGTCTTCAAGGTACTTCCATCAGTCAATGAACTCCCCCATTTTTATCCTCTTCAAAAAAGAAACCTTAATGCTACCCACCCAGCAAAGATGTGAGACCTGAATCTTAAGATGGAGACCTGAGTACCTTTTGGGAGTCCTATTCCTGCCTTCCACTTATTAGGTGACCAAGCTGCCTCTGTTTGGCTGGAACCTTCCTGGTTTTAGCACCACAAAGTCCTACATCCAGGGAAACTCCTGAGTCTTTACACCTTCCACTTTACCCACCACCCACCTCCTCCAGTTTCTTGGGCCCTCCCCCACCCCCATTTCAGCTATCTGAAGTGACTCAAAGTTAGTTTACGTCAGAGGATAACCATCTGGTGTCTCAATGGCTAATGGAGAAAAAAGGCTTAAGATTAAGCTCACACAGGGCATATTGCTACAGTCATAAATGCCCTGCATACGTATAAATAGAATTATTACCCCTCCTTCCAGTTCCGGATGCAGTGGTCTTGTGTTGGTTCCGATGATCATCCTTTCCTCCTAAATTATCACATACTGTGCTTTCAATAGCCAATTCTAAAAGTCAACCCCTGACATTTTCGGTATTAGTTCTCCCCTCTTTTGAACAGTGGGGCTAGAGTTGGACACAACCTCACACAAATAGCTCCTCTGCTGTGTCTAGCAGAGTTTATGTTAATAAGCTCAGATTACTGAGCTACTGAAACGCTGAGTCTTGACAAATAAACAAGCCATGCACTTGAACTCAGAGCAGCTAAGTTTTCTTTATAATCTCACTTACAGCAGGCTCCAATTTCTTCTCCTCGATGCTTATTTTTCTCCTCCCAGGTGTGAGTTCATTTTTGCAAGAAATCGATAATTATCAATCTTTACTGGGTGCTTATAGGCTAATGTCTGTGATAAGCACTTTACATTGATTCCCTCCTTTAATACCCAAAGTGATTCGATGAATAGATAATACATTTTCAAACTAGAAAGAACATGTTCAGAGGGGGTAGGATACAGTTCTCAGGGTTACGCAACTGGAAAGTTTTGAAAGTTCACATTTGAATTGAGGTTTTTCAGACCTCAAAGCACATGCTCTTCTTAACCACTAATAGAAGAAAAATGTAATTGAGACATTTCTGTCCCTGTAAATATTATGCCATGTACTCAATGCCTACGTCTTCTTTTAGTCTCATTAATCTGACAATGTGGCAGCACTTTCTCAAAATTATTTTGAACAAAATTACTGTATAAATTTAGCTGCATCAACTTTTAAGCAAATGTTTCATCTTTCAGAAGTCCTTGTTTAATTGCTTCTTGATTCCAAGTCTTTTGATGCTTGAAAAGGGGGTGCACAGATGGATTCAAATAGTTTAAGTATTAGCACACTTCTCTGTATACATGTACAAATATCATTATAGTCATATTTATATGGAAATAATCTATGTTTAAAACTTATATTATTTTTAGTGTCCTATCTATGCGAAGGCTATACATCTGAATTTAAGTACCCCATGTGTATTAGTTTCGTATGGATACCATAACAAATTATCACAAACTGGGTGGTTTAAAACAAAATAAATTTATTCTTTAACAGTCCAGATGATTAGAATTCCAAAATCATTGAGTCAGCAAGTTTGGTTTCTTCTAGAAGCTTTGAGGGGGAAACTCTTCCTTGTCTTTCCCTTGGCTTCTGGTGGTTGCCAACAATCCTTAGTGTTCCTTGGTTTGTAGATACATCACTCCAATCTCCGTCTCCTTCCCCGCATGTCTGTGTGTCTTCATGAGACCTTTATATTAGGATATTAATCATTGGATTTAGGACCTACCCTAATCCAATATTATCTCATCTTAACTAATTATACCTGCAAAGATCTTATTTCCAAGTAAGTTTATATTCTGATGTTCCAGATGGGCATAATTTTGTGGGGAGGAGAGAATATACTCTTTAACACAGTATATTTCATTACATGTTTTGGCCAATAAAATGTGAGCAGAAATGTTTCATGGATGCTGGGTTTAAATTTTAAGAGCTAACATTTTGTCTGCCATCCTATCTTACTTTTCTCCTGACTCTGCTAGTGTATTAAAATGAAATTTCCATCAGCCGGAAAAAGAACATTCGACCTGTGATGCAACACATCCCATGAGCAAGATGGAGAAATTATTGTTTTAAGACACTGAAATGTTCATGTGTTTCTTTTCCACAGAATAATTGGACCTACCATGACTGGTACAAAAATGAGTACTGGAGCAGAGGTGCTTCCTTAACAGACAAGCAAAAACATGTGGCATTGGCTTTGAGGCCAGGCATTTTTTAGCAACGTTTCCCCCCTCCACCCTTTGGTTGTTTGGTCTTTTTTAAATCAGAAGCTAGAAGGATGGTGATGTATATCATGCAGGGGTTAAATATTTAGAAAAAGGATCTTATGTGATAACGTAGAAGGGAGATATAGTACCTACTAAGCTTTATTTGTAAATGAAGAGGTGAAAAACCAGTGCTAGTAGCCTGAATTTGTTCCTGTTGTTTGCACTTGCTGGGATAATGCAAGAGAGGTGAGCTCAGAAAAGAACTATTTTGCAAGCAGAACTTAAGGAAAACAAAGAGAATGCAGAACGGAACATTTCCATTTCATATGCAAAACTGACAAGCAGTTTTGAATAAAGGGCCAATTAACTCAGGCTTAAGAACCAATAACAGGGTGTAGTTATGACACCAATTTTAGAAACTCTTAACGGTATCATTTTCCCAGCGAATTCTTTCAGTTGGAAAACTACGACTTAAAGGAAACAAAATGGCGTCTCTCTCCTATGGTCACATGATAGGCTTACGTTATCCATATTAAATCCAGGGAAAGAGGCATAGTTCCTGAAGAACTGATGTGTCTGTTGACACAAGAGACTCATAGCAATCAAATACATACGAAGTCAATTAACTTTTTGAGACAATTCTATAGATAAGCAAACCATGGACCTAAAATTATTGCTTTTTTGAGATGTAAAAGGAAGGTTGGACCCTCAAGTTCTATGGACCAAGAAACAGGCAGAGATGATCAGCTACAAAAAAGTTCATAAAATGTCAGTAAAACACTTCAGCCTTTTTATTGGCAAAATTAAATTATCCTAGAAAATAGTCAATTAATTTTAGCTATAAATAAATTCAGCTATTAATAAAAATTCTTCATTATTTTTCCCAGCAAGAAAATTCATTTTCCGGCAGTTATTGGTAATTAGTGATTACCTCCAATTTATATAACACAAGAATAAATATATTATATATACATTTTTTTCTGTCTATGTTTTGCTATAACTGGAAAAACAGTTGAGCTAATAATGGGCCTAGATTCAAACCTTTGCTGGAATTTAAATCTTTTGTATTTTTGGATTGCTTGCTACAAGATGCAGTATGGAAAAAAATCTCAAAATGCAAATTTAGGGAAAATTTTAAAAAGGAATCTTTCAATGTTATAATAACTGAAGATTAAAGCAATGTTTTCCATTTTTTAGTTGTTTCATTTTTTTTTTCTCTTCTAGAAAACATTGCTTCTCTGCAAAGTATGCTCTAATTTTAGCAGCAGGTACATTAGAATATTTCAGGTAGGACATTTACATAAATATGCCCACAACACAAACTTGAATATGTCATTTCATGTTGCTAAGCCTGACTGAATCAGGCTGTGAGCCCCACTCTTCCTCACAGCAGTAGATACAGTAAGAAAACAGAAGACCATTGGCGGGGGGTGGGAACAAAACACAAGGCTTTGCATCATATTGTAAATAAAACCAGGTAAATCTGATCCCAGAACAATGCATATTTTTGATGCAATGCTAGCTACTCTAGTCGGGAAATCAATTCAGTAATAAAAGTAGAAAGGCATGAAAAGGATAAACATCAAAGAAAGGAAAAACAAGATCTGGCTTACGGTTTAAATAAAAAATCTGTGCAGACTGCATTCTGAATGTTCAGTAAACAAGTGAGCTAAACACAAGTTATAGGTTTTCCTGTCAAAACAGTGGTATGAAATCCATCAGTGTTAAATGGGTACATTTATGCACATGACTGCACTTTTGTAAAAGTAGTAACTGTGAAGCGTGCCTTCTGACATAATTTTAAGTTTGAATCCTTGATAAGATGGTTAAGTCAATTATGAGTAGCTTATAAAGCAATGAATTACTTAGCCATAGACATGGAAACATATTTGAAAAGTATGTTCAAGAGTTTAAAATACGTTTAAAAATGGATAGGAAAAAATTCAGGTGACAAGTGTGTGCAGAACTGAAGAGAAACATAGAATATGTTTACAGTTCCCTCCATTTTTAAAAGATATGTCTAGTGTCTTGCCTATAAAAATGAATATTTTTAGTACTTATTATTTTATTTGTAAACTTCTTTTTATATATATTTATATTTAAATATGTGTATATATATATATATATTTCAGGTTATTTTCCATTATAGGCTATTACAAGATATTGAATATAGTTCCCTGTGCTGTACAATAGGTCCATGTTGTTTATTTTATATATAGTACTGTGTATCTGTTAATCCCAAATTCCTAATTTATCCCTCCTCTACCCTCTTTCCCCTTTGGTAACCAAAATTTTTTTTCTGTGTCTGTGAGTCTATTTCTGGTTTGTGAACACTTTTTTTTTGTATCATTTCTTTTTTAATTTCGCGTAAAATGATATCATATGATATTTGTCTTTCTTAGTCTAACTTACTTCACTTAATATGACCATCTCTAGGTCCATCCATGTTCCTGTAAATGGCATTATTTCATTCCTTTTTATGGCTGACTAGTCTTAAAATCAATGTATTTTAATATAATTAAGGTTACAAATTATGTTACTAATATCAAGTATCTTGCCTTCATGTCTCAGCCTTTCCATTCATTTTTTGTCACATAATAAAATTGTGAAATTATTCATACATTAAAGGAAAAATAGAATTAGAGATGTTTATTCATTCCTACCATCCTAAGCTCTATTCTGGGCAGTGAGTAATAATGTACTGTTCATTCCACTGGGGACATTGCATAGCACTAGTAGCAAAAGACAAGTAAATAGATTATGGAGTATGATAACTGGGGTTAGAAGAGTGTTAGGAAATGGGTCAGATTGGGTCTAACCACATGCAGATGCTGAGAGGGGACTAGTAGTATATTTGGTTAGTGATACTAAGAAGAACCAGGAGGTCTAGGAAAAAGAGAAGCAGGAGAGAAGGAAGACCAGGCAGTTTGCATTCAAGGGTGGGTACAGGTCAACTGGGACACTGAAAAGTTAGGTGACCTGCCTGAGTGTACTCATCTCAGTAATTTAAACTCAATATTTGTCCTTGGTTAGAGTTTCTCAAGGACTTCAGCTCTGTGGCATCTCAGCCTGGCCAGCACTTGTAGGCTCTTGCAATGACATAGGCAGATGGCATGGGGACCACTGGGGCATGGGCAGAGTAAGTGACAGTGTCTGTTATAGGAACATACCAAAATGCATCTACCCCACTAGAAGAATGGCATCAGAGGAGAACTGGATGCCCCTTCTAATAGAAAAATTAAAAGATCCATGCTTTGAAAGATAAGCAGGAGTGAGCACCATGAAGCACGAAGGAGGGCGATAAAAAATAAATTAAATAACCTGCAGCATGCCACCTTCAGAAGACCTTAGTTTGTTTAAAATTTTATTTCTTTTTGTTTTTGTGTTTGCCCTGAAGGAGGCAGACAGGAAAGGGAATGACTATTTTAAACTTTAACATAAACTTTCTTTAAATTCCTTTTTAGTTTAGCGCACTCTCCTGAAAACAATGAGGAGGCCATGAGAATTTTAAAAAGAGTTCTTTTTGAAAACCATTCATTTTTTTCCCCAAATATATGTTGAACCTCTTCTCTCTGTCAGATGTTGTACAAGGTACTAAAGTTAACATGGGGAACAAGGGAAGCATGTTTGCTGCCCTTGAGCAATTTGGGAAAAGATAAATCAGGAAGAGTTTTCAATGTAAGATTAGATTTGGCTTACTAGGGGCTGTTCAGGGTGCATTAGGAAGATGTGTAAGATGTATAAACAGCATTTATACTGGGTTGAACAGGGTCCCCTCAAAATTCATGCCCAATGGGAACCTCAGAATGTAACCTTATTTGGAAATACGGTCTTTACAGATGCCATTGGTTAAGAGGAGGTCATACTGGGTTAAGCAGGCCCTAGATTCAATGACTGGTGTCCTTACAAGATGGCTGCATGAAGGCACAGACACATTCTGGGAAGAAAGCTATGTGATGATTGAGACGAAGGTTGGATTGATGGTCTAGGAATGTCTACAATTGCAAGCAACTCCAAGAAGTTAGGAGAGAGGCATGGGACGGTTTCTCCCTAGGGTCTTCAGAGGGACCATGGCCCAGCCAGCACCTTCATCTTGGACTCTAGCCTCTAGAATTTTAAGAGAGTACATTTCTGCTGTTTTAAGCCACCCATTTGTGGAATTTTGTTAAGACAGCCCTAGGAACCTAATGGAGCATCTAACTCAAACCTCAGAGAAGTTGAAGAGAATGGATGTTACACGGGGGAAATATTTCAAGCCAAATGAAACAAACTGTGTAAATATCCAGAAGAGAAGGAGAAAATTTTGCACTTGAATAACAAAAATATTTTTATACATTGAAGTATTGAAGTGTGGGATCAAGAGACTAAGCGAGGGAGAAATATAGGAACTGGATGATAAGGCTGCTTCTAAGTCCTGTTAAGGATGTTAGAACTTTATCTTCACGGCAATAGGAAGATAGCAAATGGTCTTAAACTGGAGAAGCACAGACTTATACTTGCAGTTTATAAAAATCACTACAAGTGCACCGTATTCTCTCCAGAAGAATGGTCAGAAGTACAAATCTGATGGGAGAAGTATCAGTCATGAGGTTTTCAGAAATCCAGATGGAAAACAATCATTATCCAAGTAAAGAGAGTGCAGGTGGGAATGGAGAGATGTGAGTAGATTTGACAGACAATTATGAAATCGAATTTTTACAATTTGATAATCATTAGGATGTTGAGGGTAAAGGGCAGAAGGAAACCAAAGATGATCACATATCTGCTTGAACAACTAAGTGACATCCACTAATTTACAGCCAAGAGGAGAGTGAGCAGGCAAGTGAGGAAGAGGGGATTTTAGATTTGGACATACTGAGTCAAGGTGACCGTGGGACATCCAAGTGGACATGTCTCATAAACAAGTTGGATATGGGGGTCTGAGTCTCAAAAGGGGATATTTATGAAATAGAGTTGGAGGGGGGAAATTGATCAGAAAAACAGAAGATTCAGGCAAGCAACTAAAAGAAGAAGTGGAGAGGGTAGTAGTAATAAGGATTTAGATGAGAAGAGATATTAAGGAAGTGAAATACACAGGACTTATTGGAGAGAGAAAAATTTCTAGAGGGAGGAGTGGAAATACTATCTCTTATCTCTAAAGAGATTTGAGCATATGTGAATGTTAAGAGAAAAGAACCAGTAAAGATGGACAGATTAAAAACAAAGCTGAGACCCATGAGAATTAAGGGAATCAGATCCAGAAAATAGGCTTGTTGTAAAGAATAATTATGAACCAATGAGGCATCCCTGACACCAAATGATCCTTAAACTAATACATAGCCTGGATTTGCTAACGGATGGCATATAAATAAAAGATGGCAGGCACCCTCAAGAAGATTATACCTTTACGTGCAAAATCAAAAGCCATCCAATTTTTCTCTTTAGGAGCATCATTTAATAGCATAGGTGAGGGGTGATATTGGACTGCGAGGGTTGGAAAACATTTGCAACAGGGAAAAATGCTTAAATAATAGAAATACCTGTATAAATCTTTCGAATAGCTTTTCTAACAGCTGGGCTTGAGGTGTTTCATCACATATTCCTGAGCACTAGCGGGTTTTACACAGGCAATAGAGGCAGACTGGCCTTGGTAATCAGCACTTCATCCAGGAAATTTACAGAGATCAGCAGGGGCGTGGAAGTGGGGCACAAGTGCTGGTTTCCGAATATCTCCTGTGAAGAGAGAGAAGGGGAATATTTAGGTGAAAATTAGGATATATTTGAAGGTGTAGGATTTAAGAGTGAGAAAGAGAGACTGGACCCGATGGTGTCTAATTTCTCTGTAAGGGAAAAGGTAAGGTTAATTGCTGAGAATGAGGGTGACCGGGAGTGGTGAAGGGATTTAGGGAGGTTGGTGACTTCTTAAAATAGTTCATTTGGGACAAAAAAGGTTGACGTGTTGAACATTGCAAAGCAGTTCTGAAAACATCACAATAATACCATAATCTATTTGATCAGAACTGTAGTAGCTGCTTGTGGTGTTAAGAGAAGGTTGTGACTCACAAAACGCTGAGTCATTGAGGTCCAGTTTGTGATTCAGCAAATGGGTGCCATTGCTTGCAGTTCTGATCAGGATGTTAGCCTGTTAAGTCGCTATTTGCAAATGTAAGTATTGGTCAAGGCCAGAGATCATTCACATAGTCATTCAGAGATAACAACCCAGGAAATGATTATGAGAAATGCAGCTCTTCTGTTTTGTGTTGTTTTGGGCTCTTGTCCTTTTTAAAACTTTCCTTTCCCTCTTTTTGTGCTTCATTGTATTTTTTTTTCTCCTTTTTCCTCATTTTTATTTTCAGCAAGCAGATCCTTTTATAACCCTTGTAGATCCTGCTCTTATTATATTTCAGATTTACATATTTGCCATTTAAAAAGGCAAATAATACTTCCAGTCCTGCAAGGAAAGGGAATTATCTTCTAGAAGCCTCACCATCCTTACCCCAAGTCCCTTGACAATCAAATACTTCACCTGGTTGAACCATTGCTTCTGGTATTAATGTATTCAAATCTTAGACGTTAACTTTTTACTTGTAATATTGCAGTTGAAGATTTAACTCTCTTGTGCCCTGCCACTCACAAGTATGGTCCTCATTTCCCTTCCTCCTGACATCATCCTATGAAAATATTGGTTGCATCAACTTTTATTTAGGATTTATAATGTGTTGACTGTGTAAATATTTGTCACAGCAGAAAAAAGCACACACACACACACACACCCACACCCACCCCAGCCTTTTGTGCCCACCTTTTTATTTTTGGTGGAGTTAATAATTGCCTAGCTACTTCCTTGGCTGAGTTTCTTTTACTTAACCTTGGACTAACTCAGCCCTAAATTTCTGGTAGAAGTGTGTATCTTCTCTCAATATGGTAAGATTCATCTAGGAATTTTCTAGTTCTATTTGAGTCCTTTCACCTCTCTCAAACTTTCCCTCCTTCTCTCCCAATGTATTTTGATGCTGTCAAACTCTGACAACTCTCATTTGCGATTTCTTTCACCATCAGCCCAGGGATTTTATTTAGCCATTTCCTGTTACATATTCTATTTTTGTTTTAATTTTTTCGGTGATTGTTCTCTGTATTCTTTTTAATTGAAGTATAGTCAGTTCACAATATTGTGTTCATTTCTGGAGTCCAGCATAGTGATTCAGTTATATATATAAATATATACATATATATTCCTTTTCATATTCTTTTTCATTATAGGCTATTACAAGATATTGAATATTCCCTGGGCTGTGCAGTAGGAATTTTTTGTTTATTTATTTTATACATAGTAGTTGGTATCTGCAAATTCTTAGCCCCCAGTTTATCCCTCCACCCCTTCTTCCCTGCCTGTAACCATAAATTTGTTTTCTATATCTGTGAGTCTGTTTCTGTTTTGTAAATAAATTCATTTGTTTTGTTTTGTTTTTAGATTCCACATATGAGTGATATCATATGGTATTTTTCTTTCTCCTTCTGGCTTACTTCGCTTAGAATGATGATCTCCAGGTCCATCCATGTTGCTGCAAATGACATTATTTCATTCTTTTTCATGGCTGAGTAGTATTTCTCTCTCTCTGTGTGTGTGTGTGTGTGTGTGTGTGTGTGTGTGTGTGTGTGTGTGTGTGTAAATAGTATCACTATGAGCTTTGAGTTTCATGTGTCTTTTTGGATGCTCTCTCTTATACCTTCTTTTGGAATACAAGCTAGAATTGTGTCAAAGCAAAAACTGCACTGTACAAATTTAAATAGGCAAGGAAGACTTAATTCAAGGCTATTGTAACAAGGGAGTGAACCCAGAACTCTAAGTTCAACTCTGCTGAAACAAAGGGCTGGAAAATTTTTAAGAGGCAGGTTGGAGGAATCATAGGCCATCTGTGCTTGCTAATTGGCTTTATCTAAAGGAAAATAAACTCTGATATCTTTATCACAGGAGGTAGTTTTACAACTTAGAGGAAGATGCCTGCCAAAGATAGACTCTTACTCTGCCAGAGAAATGGGAGATAGGACCACTATCTTCCTTGGTGAGTATATTATGAAAAGATGGCTCCCAGGTCCTAGAGAAAGATATGCCTGGGTTGTAAAACTGCCACGTCTTTTAAAAAGATTAACATTGCTAAAGAGCAGAGAAATAATTAATTCTAAATTTTCTAAAGTAAATACTATAAGAAAAAGGAGTCGGGGATCTAGAGTTAGGAAGAAGCTCATTTAAATTTAAGTGTTGCTGAGAGGAACGTTAAGGTCTTCTAGATCAGCTGCCTTAGGAAGGGACTTGACTGGTCTTTTGAAACATTTTGAAACTTTTTAAAAATATTATGTTTTTCACACTTAAGTGGCTGTTTTGCTTTGATGAGGAATTCTAGATTGAAAGTCATTTTTTCTCATATTTTGTAAGACATTGTTTCACTGTCTACTAGTTGCAATGCTGTTGAAAAAATTGGATGCTCTTCTTCTTTTGGATCCTGAATATATGCGTTTTCTTCTTTCTGTGAGATTATGCTCTTATTTTTCCTCCTAAGATTATGAAGAAATTTTATTAAAAACTATGCTTTTGTGTGGGGTCTCATTTAATTTATTATGCTAGGTACCCAGTGTGGCTTTTTTTCAGTGAAAAAAATATCCTTTAGTTTATTTCTTAGATGATTTCCTTTCTATTTTTTTTTTCTACTTGAGAGTTGAAACTTGTAAATTAATTGTTTTTAAATCTCTTTTTTTTTTTTCTTTCCTTATTTCCATCTTACTTTTGCTCTCTCTCTTTTTTTTCTCTCTATCCCTGACTTCAGTTCCATTCTCTTCTAGTTTTGTGGTGGTGGTGGAGGTGGTCATTGCTTTTTAAGTTTTGCCCATCTTTTTATAATTTGCAGGAGCTCTTTCTTGTTGTCTTGATTTTCTTTTCCTGTAGTGCCCTTTTTCTCTGGTAATATTTATACAATGTCATCTGATACCTCTCTGCAGATTAATAGCTATTTCAAAGTTTCCCACTACTCCCTACATGGTCCCTGTTTCCCAAAGATTGTTCTTTGTTTCTTTTATCTATTTTGTTACAGGCTTGTTGCTTTCTCTTTTGTTTTATTTGTCTCTTTCATAGCAGCAACTCTCCTGGAAATGTCCACTGATTATTATCTGCCATTTATATTTATGCTGTGAGGCACTGAAAAGGTGATTTTAAGGTCTTTGTACATGGACACAGTTTGTTTCTATCAGACCTCACTGCAGAGGGATCGATCACACAATGACTTAGCAGATGTGTTGGAACTGCCTCTAAATGCAGAGATCTAGAGATCTTTTCTCTCGGACTTTCTAATATTCTTGGTTGGGGCACTGGTTATATAAATACAGTTATATAAACACGGAGACCTTTATATAACCAGGTGCTACGTAACTGTGTTGAGTACTTGGCTTCACCTCTACTCTCAACTTTGTCCTAAAATCCAGGTGCAGAGGCTCTTCAGTTAATTCCTTCCAGATGGACAGCCTCTTGTTTCCCCTTATTATTAGTAGAGACGGTTGCCTAGATGCAAGGGCTCTAGGCTTTTGGAGGCCTGAGTAATTCTCCTCAAGACTTGTATCCAGAACTCGCTATGGCTCAAAATCCTGAGCCTTTCCCAGGCTGGTTTCTAGTTGATTCTCCTCTGTTGTCCTGCAGATGTCATCTTTTATTTTATTTTATTTTTTTTGGTGGTGGGGATTAGTCAGTTATCACTTGTCTGTCAACTTGGCCTCTTCTAAATTTGGTTGACATCTGTTTTTTACATTCTTTTCTCCTGTTTACTTTGTGTTGGTGGATATGTATGTTTCAAAATTCTTAACTGGTTTTTTTTGGTAGGTTTGAGGAAGAATTGGACATAAACACATGTATTCAATCCATGATGTTTCAATTCAAAGTGACATTCATTTTATAACACATTCAAAAAACATTTCCTATTTGTATTTTCAGGTTGTAATAGGTTGTGAATTGAGATATCTGCTCTGTAGTCTTTCTTTAGATTATGTTGCTGTGTTTGGGGGTTATTTGGCTCAGATCAGCAGGATGTGATTGTAGGATGTGTGTGTATGTATATGTATATGTGTATATATAAATTTAGGGTAATGAAGAAATTGGAGCATGCCCTTTGTATGTGTGTGGCTATTGTGGAGGGGGATTTGAAAGGAGAGAAAAAAAATTAGAAAAAAATGAATATGAGAGACTGGGACCAGAAAATAAGCATATGTGATATTTCTAATTCCCTGAGAAAGAAAACTTGAACACATTTCTTCTTTATGGTGATAAATATAAATGTGGTAATTAGTCTCAAAAGAAAACTTGCAGATTTCCAAAAGTTTTGTGGTGTAGATAACTTTACCTATACTGTATCTTATTCTCTATATAGAGTATATAATTCAGTATAAATACATATATACATATTTATTTCTATTTATATAAGATTTTTGAAAGAATGGCATATACTACCCCTCAAATTCTGCAATTATACTTCACGTATATCCTAAACAGCTATTCCATGGGGGCCCAGTGTTTTTGAACTTGAACTAGAATGTTAAAAAGCATGGAAGACATATTTTTTAAAAAAAAGAAACATTGAGTATTTAGCAAGAAAAGATTTATTTTACATTCTTAAAAAGAAAAATGATCAAAGATGATTCACTTGCAGAAAGAATCTGTAATTTTGGGGTGAGTTTGCTTTTCAAACTGACTTTTACATTTTAGAAAATTTTTTTCTGCCATGAAGAGTATGGTGTGTTACAATTTGCAGTGTTTCATAAAATATTGAATAAATTTTATATAATAAGGATGTAAAATATATTTTAATTAAATTTTTATATAAGGTTATATATGTCTATATATGTATATTCTTCATGAGTTATTGGGAATATATATGGCTCAATTATCTAATTAATTACATTTCATAATCAATACATTCTCATCCATGCAATTTTTAAAAGCCATGTATTTGGAAAATAAATTCAATAGGTATTTTCACATTAACGTAATTGCATTATGGTAAAACCAGAAATCATCTGCTATGTTCTGTAACTTGTTGATATTATTTTTGAATACTTGCTTTCCATCTCTCACACCAGCATATCATTCCACATATTGTCTCCAAAATGGAAATTTGGGAGAGCCATTTGTTTTTCTTATTATCCTTAATGGTATTAATAGTCTTTAATCACAAATTCTGGTGAATGGAATAAAATTAAAAACAACAATAAAAAATTATAGTGAATTTACCAAACCTGGACTACATATGAAGCAAGAGGCTGAAACTAGAGGTTGAAATTAACTAGAAAATAGATCATCCATACTTAAAAAATAGTTTTTTTAAAAATAAATATGATAGCTATACTGTATTGGTAGGAGAAACTTGCATTGTGGTTTTATGGTTGAAATAGTTGGAATTCTAATATCTAGTGAGTGAAAACAGTTTAAACCTGTCATGAGAAAAAAAGTTGCTCCATGAAAGTCAGTAACAATTCTCTTCAGCATTAGCATACCATTAGCAGGGCTAAAAGTCCATTTAGACAGGAATGCCTATCTAATGGTTATCACAATGTGCACATGGCCACCAATTTGCATCGTTTACATCCACATTATTTTCAGATACCTAATATTCGTGCTCATTTTGAAAGTAGAAGTTCAAAAATGAAGGCATAATTTGGTTTCTAGATATGAAATACCAGTACATACGTAAGTTTTAAAATGCCCTCCTGCCTACTCCTCTGGTGGCGAGTCTGCTCTTGTGGACAAGACTAGGTATATCGTTCTGATTTTTGCTTTTGACTCTGGAAAAGGAGTTCAGGAGGATGGTCCCACATCACGCACAGCCTGACTGGTGAAAGCTGATGGCACAAGATCATTTTCTCCACATCTGGAAAGGGGGCCACCTCACTTGTCACAGGCTATTGAAAGCCATCAGCTTTCATCAGTGGGTCCTGACACCACAGATGGAATGATTCACCTGAAGGAAGCAGAAGGCATAGCATTTCAGAAGTGATCTCTAAAGATTGATTATTTCATGGCTTTGACACCATGCCAAGGGCTAGATACGTCGAACATTTGGGATGTAATGGAGCCTACAATTCACTGGCTGTCTAGAATCTCCGTGGGTCTACCAGAAGATAGCATGGCTGACTTTAGTTCAGTTTTTATTACATGTTGTAAACATTTGACGGCTCTGATATGCCTTGTCATTGATGTGTCAAGATTGGACTCTGACAGCGTGTCTGACCAGATTGAAATCAAGGCTTCTCTATTGGCTCTTGTAGAAAATAATGGGAAAGCTTCTGCTGCAGGACACTGGGCAGTGGAATACATTTCATCCTTATGCCATCAAAAAAACACAGTTATTTTAATAGCATTTTAGTAAGAGTGAAGGGGCTTTCCCTGGTCTGCAGAATTTACAATTTAATCATATATTATAAAAACTCAAAAATGATAAAGTCACAAGTTAAGACAGTTTGCTTTATAAAAGGACTAACTTTGCTGGTGGAAGTTTGTCCAGCCAACACCTGCTGCTAAGTGGTGTTTTGTTGTTTTACTGCAGTTGATGTAACTGATTTATTTAGTACACAAGAGAAATCACAGAAGACTTGTTATCAAATGAAGGATCAACTCTGCTTTTGTTATTCCAGCATCCAAAGTGCTCACTTGATAATATTTTGAAAATCTTTTATGGCTGTCTCGTGAAATGCAGTTTTGAACAAGACAATCTCACACCATAAGCACACTATCAGTGATAACAGAGGTTTACCCTATGGAGAAAGGATTGTGGATCAAAATGTTTTTTTCTTCTTCAAAGATATCTCCTACTCATAAAAGCGAGCAAACAGGAAGATAAGGGTATTATTTTAGCCACAGTAAATCCCAATCAAAGTAGCAGAGTACTGGTGGGAAAGAGTCTCTCCAAAGCTGACTTTAGATTGATTTTGTAATTTTTCAGTGGGAGAGTGCCCACTTTTAAATTAAAAGATACAGTCCATCCCTGTCTGGCAAAGTTGATATTTTGAAGATGTTAAGTAAACAATTGCATTCCTCCGTTGATTTCAGGAATATTGCCAAAACCAATAGTAAAAAACTTCCATGCAAAGAGTCTAAGTATAGGAGGAAAAAACTATGGGGTGAAAAAATGTCACTATCATCAAAACTTAATCCTTTCCTCTTGTTTCTCTGCTCTGTAGGTGAACAGTGTTAAATTAAAAACAAACAAAACAAACAGACAAATGAAAAATCAGCAAAGCCTGACAGTAGTTGCTGTGGTAAAAATGGATTTTATTCAGGAACTATTGCAGCAGGCAAACAGAGACCTCAGTATCGAACTGGGCTCAATTCTCAGCACAAGAACAAGTAGGGATTTATAGTCAGGGAGCAAAAGGGGTTGGTTAATGGATGGAAAATTACAAAGGAGACATCAAAGGCAGCGGGATTCTTGATAAACTGACTTGACAGGATTCTTGCTGAAGGCAGGACAGGGTATTCAGATATCACCTGGGGGATGACGGAAGATGAAGAATTTGACCAGGTGTCAAAAGTAGGGAATTCTCTCTAAAATGACTGAGCAGTGTTCTTGCTAACACTGGGCTATCTGGAACCAGAAAGATGGGGATAAGTTTGAGGCTTAGTCCAGAAGAGGGCTCAGGGGAGTGTGGCTAACATTTGGTCAAGGAGAGAGTCTCCATCAGTGACAAAAGCCTTCTTCATTGGCACTCAATTCATCGTGCACATCTACTGTAATTTTTTCTTTTCCATTTTTCTTTTTAAAAAGTATTATTTCAAAGTTAATTTACACCCACTGGAATCTTCTGATATCTATCAGTATCTTTTATGAAGTTATAGTATCATCTCAGAGAAAGTTACATATTATTAATCTAAAGTATATACTTAATATTTGAAGCAATTAAGAACTGATTGAAAGTTTTTGAAACAGCGGCTGAGAATCAGGCTTTGGAGTCAAAATTTTCAGTCTTGACTCATTATTTGGTAGCTGTGGAAACTTGGACAAGTCACTTACTCACCTTCTATACCTCAGTTCCTTAATATCTAACATGGAGATCATATATCTATAAAATTGTTGTAGAATGATATAAAATATGTCAGGTTTTTAGTGCAACATTACGTTACCACATAATAACTTAATTAGTGTTGGCAATATTCAAAACAAATGTGAGATTTGTTTAAATTGGACAAAAAGAAGGAAAATAAGCTTTCTCAAATTGAATACAACTCTTTAAAAATTCTGGACTCTGGATTATGTCACTGCAGGGTGCCCTCTCTGTCAACTGTAGTTTTAAATCTGTTACTTATACTGTGCAGCTCCTCAGTGAAAGAAATTATTCAAAAATATACATTGTCTAGACTTATTTAGGTTTAGTGGAGACAAGAAAATAGAGTATCTGAATTTAAACCAAAAAAAAAAAAATCAATCTTGGTCCAGAAATAATGATTACAAGTATTTATAGAAACAAAGGAAGCAAAACATATACATATAAAAGATCTGCTGGCTTAACTAGTCATCTACTTGTTTTTGCTAAACACAGATATAAGTGTGTGTGTGTGTATCTTTTAGAGATTTTGGATTCAAATTTTAATTTGCCCATGAAATTGAATTTTCTTGTTTCCCTCAGAAGGCAGTTTGCTGCATGGTCTTGAATATTTCATTCAGAGATGTTCATCTATCTCATTCGAAAAAGTTCACCTAGATTCAGCTGTACTTTCCTTATTCTCAAATTTGATTTGGTCCATATTTTTCTATTATAATCTACTGCTCTGCCCTAAAATGCATTTTTTCTGAATTGGCAACCGGGACTTTTAATACTACAGTAGTATGTAATTAGAAGATGACAGTTGCGTAAATTTAATACACATTTATAGTCAGTGACCTATACCACTGCATTTTTAAAAAATGATCAAAAGATGCTAAAAATCTGCTGTATTTCTGATTCATGTTTACCCAAGATTCTTATTCAATCTTAGAGTGATTTTTGTTCACATCAGAAATTATGGCACTCTTGTAATGCAGAATCACATGCTGAAAACTGCTAAAAGAAAGCTTAACTTTGAGCATAAACAAATGATTTGAAGCTTTTTAAAATTTTACCAGCACCTACTTTGTAATCTCGGTAAGATTGAGTAGTGTATTGTCACCACTTAATGCTGTTCTGCGTGTTAGAAACTGACTGCTGCTCTTCTTGAGAGAACCACACTTGGCAGACATTGACAGACATTGACATGGGGATGCAGAGCAGATCCCAATACGATGGCCAGTGGGGCTTTCAGGGGGCCGTCACTTGGATTTCCAGCAGCACAAATGCCTCCCAGCTGGAGGCGAAAGGGAAATAAATGGTTTTTCAGCTTAGAGAAGGAGCAGCTTTTAAAATTGTTTAGTGATGACCTTTTTCCTATATAGCATGATCCATCAGTAAGCAATTCCGTAGCAAATTGACATTGAAAAAAAAATTCCCATTACGTTAACCTTACTGATTCTATTGTGTGTTACAAGAATATTCGCAGAGTTTGGGGGAGACCAAGGGATAAACAAAGATTAAAAAAAAAAAACAAACAGAATTCATTCAGAATACATGTTAGTGTTGGAAAAATTCTTAGTTTTATTTTCTAGTTTCACTAAAGAGCAAATTGGGAACCAACATGAAGTGACTTATGCAAGGTCACACACAATACATTCTAAATTGACTCCCCATTACAATGCAAACTTTTACAAAGTCTCTTTTTTCTTTTTCTTTTTTCCCATTGTCTTGTGGTATAATGTCTTCCCACTAGACTGGGATGAAATGAAGTTTTTAGCATCAGCTTTGATAGCTTCCATAGCTATCAATCTACTGATGTAACAATCTTCTGGATATATTCATTTCATCACAAAAACATTTTAAATGCATCACACATTTTGTATTTTGTCTTTCACATTTTTAATATATCATCTTTCTTGCCAGCTGTACTCTTCCAACTTATCCTGCCATCTTTGGTGAAGTCAACATTTACTTCCATCCTTTGGGAGTCATCCTTTAATTTCTCTCCATCTTCACCTTGATGTCTATTGAATGAATAAATGGCAGCATGATCATCTGTGTATTTGTCTCCTGTGGTATACTGTATGTTCTTTTGGGGAAACAAGCTTAGTCTTATTCATCTTTGGATACCTGGTGTTTGCTAAACTTTCTTACACATAATAAATACAGCACTGATGAGAATGAAACAATGGATGGAACTAGAGTCTTTTATTTGTCGGTTTTTTTTTTTTTTTACTGCAGCAGCACTTATATCCAACTTGCCAAACAAAAAATCCCAGCACATAGTGTGAGATAATCAAGTCCTGACTTAGATCAGACCCTTCTCAGGTCTCCTCTGATTTTCCTCTGGGCTACGCCACAGTTTCTTAATACTCATACTAACTGTGCCCACTTTCAAATTGTTCTTGTGTTGGTATCTGTATCTCTTGGTAAATATTATCCAGATACCCATTTAAATCATTTAAACCCAATGTTCCCTCAGTTCAACACACTCACTGATATTTCTAAAGCATTTGGTTCTCAGATCAGGTCTTAAGGAAAAATAATGCTTTTTATATCCATTCAACCAAATGTGTGCCAACCTCAGGGTTATGTCATGGCGTCGGTGTCCTGGCCTTTTGGAGAGCCATGTGGTCACCTTTTTCAGACGTCTCCTACTCAAGAGCAAAGGATGATTAAGAGCTCACCTCCCAAGATCCTAAATGATGTTAGTGATGACCTTTTTCCAATGTAGCATGACCCTAAATGATATTTGGATTCTAAATTCAGATTCAGATCCTAAATGATATTTCTAAATTCAGATCCTAAATGATCTTTCTAAATTGTCTCTCCCCTTCCAGATATCCATACCACTGTCACCCAGTCCAGTTCATTAAAATAGTGTTTATTCATGACAGACAATCCTCCAGCCACTTTCGGTGACTTTATTGGTGCAGGAGCTCCTTCTGGTCCTCCTAGCTCAGAAAGGGGAACAAGATCCCATTTGAAATGCTGCTCCCTGCTGAATCCTTCCTTTACCATAGGGGGCAATGGGCTGCAGATGAGAGTGTCCATGCTGATAATATCAACCTCTGGAAAAGCCACAGTCTGCTAGTCCTTTTGGGTGACAGCCAGTGAGAGCTGCAGCCACATCATATTGACTTCACAATGGCTGTCCACGGTGGCTGCCCAGAACATCTCCTGGACCATGGGCTCCTCCAGTCATTTTTCATCCAATCAGTCCCTCACATTTTGTATTTCTATTATTTTAATTTTTCCAGCTAGATCTTTTTGGACATTTTCATGTAGCTCTCCTTTCAAGTAGTCAAAACCCCTATCATTATCCACAAAGACGATTTCATGGAGTTGACGTGCTGGTGTCCCGTCTATGACTCTGTGCACTGTCCTGAGTGAGACTGACAAAGCTTCACTGTAAAAGCAAATAACAGCACTAGAGACGGGCAGATCCATTGGGTAGAGACTTTTCTTTACCTGCTGCATTATTGTGTCTGATAAATCTCCAGGGTAGCCCAAGAAGTTACTCAGAAGCATATTAAAGCCATGTTTCTGATAGCCTAGTATTACAATTGCTGATCACTTTCATTAAAAATCATATCCAGTTCAGAAGAGAATGTCACATGGCCTTCTTCTGAATATCTAATAGGATGGTCTATCACATCATAATTTTGTTTGTATTGAACCATGACTCTCATACCAGACTTGGAGTGAAACACGGATAGAATTTGGAGGGGAAATGATCCACTGGGGCCCAGACTTTTGATGGACACATTCTTAAGGAACTGAGTCACCTCACTGAAGCTGAAATACACAAAGAGCAAAAACATCCAGGCATATGTAAAAGGACACCCCAAAAGAAACTTCAGACCCCTGACACTTCCTATTATTGACCTAACACAGCTGAAAGGCCTTTTTCAGTTTTCTGGAGAAGAAGCTGCTGGAGCCAGAAGCTGGTGTAGACTGGAGACTGAGTGCAGATTGTGAGAGTGAGAAACTCCAAGGAGGCAGCCTGAGGGGAGAAGAGGGTGCACTCTGTGGGCTTTACTTCCAGGCACCCCCATCAGGTCCTCAGGGTGAAGATCTTGGAAAGATACACTTGTGATTCCCAAGACTCGGGCTATAGCCCCCTCCTTCCCCTCTGCAGCCAGGGTCACAGCTGCTTTGGCCCCAGCAGGGTTGCACAGGATGCCTGGAAGCCCAGTATTAGGCAGGCAGAGGACATGCTGGCAGCTCATCCAGACCCCAGAGCCTCCCACTCCCACTCCCACTCCCATATTTAGTTTTACCTCCCCCCCACCACGCACAAGAAATAAGCAGCAAGGCTCTTAAAATTAAACAGGAGTGAATAGCATGTTTCGGGGAATAGCAAAGACATTTGAAAAATTTCACTACTCATATTATCCCATTTTGAATTGAGCCAGGGACATTTGAAATAGAAAAGACAGAGCCAAGATCTATGGGGAAGCCAGATGAAAGAAAAGAAGGAAAAGGGAAAGAATAAGGGAACATGAAAAATAATGATGCTCTATTAGTAACTGACTGTTGATTTCTTTCCCTTTTTTTTTTTTTTTCTTTTAAAGAAGCTGAAACTCTCCCTTTTGAAAAATTTCATACAGTTTGCTTTCTGTCTTCTAGTATGGAGACTAACATTTTCCTTGGGGGCAAATAGCTCCTTTTATGTCAGTAATTGTGTTAATGTATCTTTCTTATGCAGAAGTGAGGCATTTTGTCTAAGCATATGGCACCCTGACTAGCAGATAGAAGGTGCTAAATAAATACTTTCTTGAATTAAATTGAAGAATAAGTTTTTGAGAGGCAGGAGGGTAGAGCACAGTAGTAGAGTAAAGGCTTAATATGCAGGAGGACCTGGGTTTAACCCCCGGTACCTCTAATAGATAAATAAATAAAAACTTAATTATCTTCCCCTCTAAAAAGTAAAATAAAATAAAATAAAATAAATCAGGAAAAATTAAATAAAAAGAATCATAAAAAAGTAAGTTTTTGGCTTATTTTGAGATTCCTTTAAAATTTTATTTGTGTTGGCTATATAAGTAACAATTGAAAAATGTAAAAAATATTATCTAACTCCTAGAGCTTGTGGTAGGGTAAAGAAGCTAATATTTGGACTTAGTTCATTCTCAGTGTTCAGTAAGATCTCAATGAAAGCTTTTATTACTTTTGTTGAGCTGTTATCAGTAATGAACACAAATGGTACTTGTGTGTATATGTGCGTGCATTTAGGTTTCTGTGTATACATTTATAACTGTGCATGTATTTTTAAATACTACAACATCCTGTTTACTATGTTTCTCTAAATTCACTTAAAGTGATTCCTTCCCTTATTTTTGAAATTTAAATTCATATATTTTTTAAAGACAGTGTACATTACTACTGCATAATGTGCTTTTAGGGAAATGTGAAAAAGTTATTCTAATCTCTATAGCTTTCAATATTTTTAGATCTATTTTTAAAATGTGGGATTATCCCCTTGAGTGTATGAGAAAAGGCTCGGTTTCCAAAATTGAAAGAATGTGTGTTATTTCTACCTAGGGCGCTGGTACATGTGAATTTCACAGGGATGGGAAAGATTAACTGAGAACTCAGTACGATGTAAAGGCATCTGAGAGGCAGTAGGAGATGATACTTGACCTTTTGAGGCTTCTTAGGGGATTGAAGTTAAAGCAACTCCAGGTGGTCTTCAGAATCACTTGACATTTCCCATAAGTGATGGGCCAAACAAGAAAAAGCCAGAGAAAGTCAGAGTTACAATAAATTTCCATTTCACCAATTTATTGAACATATTGATTTAAGATATCTCTTTGGCTCTGTGGTTAGTATATCTGGAATGACTGTCTATCCTCTCACAGCAACCAACATGGTGCTTGTATTTATCAAAGACCATCTTCAGGTCTTTCCCTTTGGCATACTCTTTCCCTTTGGCATAGTCTTCCCCTCCAGGCTCTCAGTCAATTCCAGAATTTCAGTAATTGCATCCATGTTGACTACCTAAATCCATGTTGCCAACACCAATATTTTTCCTGAGATCAAGACCACCCTTTTTTAATGCTTTCTATTTGCATTTGATAGCTTGTCAGTATCCAAGAGTCAGGTCCTCCATTCTTCAGGATGAGTTAGCATCTCCTAATTGACATACTCTGTAGTCAACACGGTGGATACAAATAGGAACAAACAATGGAGTCTCTTCCTGGAGGAGCCTGTGGCCCAAACCACAAGACAAAAAACTTTATTTGTGTGTGTCTGAAAAAGACCAAATAAACCCAATTCACAACAGAAGTTAGAAAGGCTTTCCCAATACACAATGGGAGTAAACTGCTTCTCCCACCATGTGCCTATTTTGTGCTGTACACATACCCCTATTATACCACTTACCACGTTTCATTGTACTTGTTTTCTACACAGGGGTCAGTAAACTACAGCCTGCAGCCAAAACCTGTACCAGGCTGGGTCTTCTGTTTGTAATTGAATTATAAGTTATAACAATTTGTAATTGTTAGGAAACATTATTTTTTATTTACTTCTCAAAAAGCTCTCTCTCTAAATTTAAATTTATCATTTTTGATAAAGGAGACCATCACCCTCTGAGATTGTTGGACTAATTATGTTGGACGGTCTTACACTGCAGCTTACTTAAATAGTTATGGTGTCATGTAGACAGGGGCATTCTAAGATTTGTGATTTATAAGGCTATTACAAGATACTGAATACCGTTTCCAATGCTAAGACCTTGTTGTTTATCTATTTTTGTACACTAGTTAGTATCTGTTAGTTAAATCCTGAATCACCAACTTGTCCCTCTACCCTATACCTCAGCCTCCCTACCTGGTGACCATAATTTTGTGTTCTATGTCTGTGAGTCTGTTTCTGTTTTGTAAGTAAGTTCATTTGTGTCATTTTTTCAGATTCCATGTATAAATGGTATCATGGTGTTTTTCTTTCTCTGTGTGACGTATTTTACTTAGTATGACAATCTCTTAGTCTATCCATTTTGCTGCAAATGGCATTATTTTATTCTTTTTTATGGCTTAGTAGTATTCTATATCTATCTATCTATATCTATATCTATATATATCTATATCTATATCTATATCTATATCTATATCTATATCTATATATCACAACTTCTTTATCCAATCATCTGTTGATGGACATTTAAGTTGTTTCCATGTCTTGGCTATTGTAAATAGTGCTGCTATGAACATTGGGGTCCATGTATCTTTTCAAATTAGAGTTTCCTCCAAATATATGCTCAGGAGTGAGATTGCCGGATCATATAATAAGCCTATTTTTAGTTTTTTAAGGATTCTCCAACAAACAGCTCATACAACTCAATAACAAAAAAACAAATAACCCAATCGAAAAATGGGCAGAAATCTTAAACAAACATTTCTCCAATGAAGACACACGAATGGCCAATAGGCACGTGAAAAAATGTTCAACATCACTAATTATCAGCGAAATGCAAATCGAAACTACAATGAAGTCTCTCTTTACACCAGTCAAAATGGCCATCATTAAAGAGCCCATAATCGGTAAAAGCTGGAGAAGGTGTGGAGAAAAGGGAACCCTCCAATACAGTTGGTGGGAATGTAGTTCGGTGCAGCCATGATGAAGAACAGTATGTTATAGACTCTTATATTGGTCTTCTAGGGCTGCCATAACAAAGTACTGAGAATTAAGTGACTTAAAATAGAGTTTATTTTCTCTTAGTTCAGGAGGACAGAGCTTAAATAGCAAAGTGTCGGTGGGGTTTGTTCCTTCTGAAAGATCTGAGGGAGAAACCATCTCATGCCTCTCTCCTAGCTTCTGATCGTTGCAGGCAACCCTTTACATTCCTTGGCTGGTATATACAGTACTCCAATCTGCCTTCATCTTTACATCACCTTCTTCTCTGTGTCTTTCTGTATCTTCTCTTCTTAATAAGGACGCTGGTCATAGCATTTATGGCCTATACTAAATCCAAAGTGACTTCATTTTGAGATCCTTACCAAATAACATCTTCTAAATAAGGCCACATTCTGAAGTTCTAGGTGGACATGATCTTTGTGAGACATCAGTCAACCCATTACACATCTTAACTCATATTCCACTTTGATTTGTCTTACTTACTACTGTGTTCCCAAAATGTCTTCATTATTCATTGTTCAAGTCTGGCTAGTTCTTTGCTCAACAATATTTATAATTTGCCAAAGCTCCTAAAATAGGGCATAAATACTTTTTCTTGGTATTTAATCACACTCCCTCATTTCAAGATTCATGCCTTTTTTTCCTAGGTGTTTTCTTCTATAATGTTAAACACTAGCTAAACTGGCTTTTTTCTCTAAACAAACCCTATGATTTCCTACCCATCTGTCTTTTGGTCATTCTTTTCTTTAAACTAGAATGAGATTTCCATCAAGTCACTGCTAGTGAAAAAGTATCTATTATTCTTTAAGATTCCAAACACATAAAAAATTTAACTAACTGGTTAACTAACTATCCTCTACCAGCAAAATTTATTGTTCCCCCCTCAAATGCCTATAAAATGTTATTTCTCTCTTCTTTGAGTAATAATAGGAAAACAACAATTCATTTGCTTTTGTATAGATCTTTGTTGCTTACAGAGCACACACAGATCTTATTGATTATAAGTATTATTAAAGCCATCTGTATACATGTCCAATTTCCTTTAGGTTCAAAGTTAGGTGGGAATGATGTGGTGTCTTGGTTATTGTACCAGCCCTGCAGTAATTAGTGTAGGATCTTAGGACTAATGTAGCACCACCGTACCAAAACTATTATTCTATGAGAATCTTGCTAAACTGGCAGCATGGAGCTTTGGGATTATGGGCATAATAGTTTGTAGAGATCTACTTGCTTGAGGATTCTGTCTCAAATGATATTCCAAGGTCATTTTACAAGATCTTAGGTGTTATAAAGACAATCAAATAATTAACTGGCAATAACAGAATTCACACTATATAGCTAAAATAAATTTATTTTATTAAATGGGATTATGGTAGGTCCTCAGGGAATTGCTTCCGTGGCTTTATCTTTCTATTACCCACCATGCAATGATGTGTCCTTTTTAAAGAAACAGAAATTACTACTAAATTGTGGTCATTGTTCCCATTAAAGTCGTCACATCCTTCCTTATAGGATACGGGCACTGAAGAAAAATAAATAATGCATGCAAATGGCCTGCTTGAATATTTCTTTCTCTAATCTATTGAAGGAGACATGTCCCTTAGTAAGAGAGGGAATTTTGCTGGAGAGTGGGTTAATTGAATCAGTCCATTAGTTGAAGTTGTGGGTAGAGTTAACTGATGTTCTTAATCTCTCCCTGAGATACAAAATAAGAGCAGAGGAGACACCTTCTTCATTTTGCTGGAGCAGGAGCCCACATAGTCTCTCCTAATACCCTGATGCTCTCGCTACTGTCAGCTCCTAATTACAAAGGAACAATGCCACACTGTGGGCTCAGGATTCTCTGACAAGTGAAATCTCCTTCCTGTCATACCGAATTGTGAGAACAGTGTAGGTTTTATTTAAATATATTCTGTATATTGAAATTGAAAGAAAACAAAAAGGCAAATACAACCTTTTTGACAGGTTTTTGACATGTCTCTTAGTATCCTGAAATGTTCCTTTCATTATAATTAAAAGATTTAAACTATAACTTCACCTAGAAAATAGAGGTGCCCTAACTTTGTCCTAAGAAGTAAACACAGTTAACATAAATATGAATTAGTGTTTAAGAGCATGTTACATGAATGTTGAAAAATGGAAACTTCCATCCTTCACTCCTCAATGGAAAAAAATAAAAAACAAAAAACAAGATGTATGGATGAAATAAAAACTTTTAGGGGCATAATACTACTTACAATCTTTTTCTATTAGAAGTTTTGTAATGTAAGTTAGAGTAAGCAGAATACAACTGTGCTCTAAGGTCAAGTTTATTTTGCAGAAAACAGGTCAGGGTGTGACCAAAAAAGACATTTCTCTTATGGATCAAATGTGTATCTACAGAAAATATGGTATTGCTTTTCTGTGGCAAATGAGCTTGACTGATTTCAGATATATTGAACTAAGACCCAGAAAGTAGACATGCCCCATTCATCTATACCTCCTTCCTTACCACAGGTCATGGTTTCTTCTCTTGCTCCCCCAATTTTTAAGGCTTAGTGATGTTTACCTGAACACTCCTATGAGAAACTATAAGTTGACTCACACAAAGTTAGTTGAATAGAAGTAAATTCATTGGGTTCTATCTGATATTGGGGTTTTCATCAGAATGAAGTGCAGTTTTATCGGAGAATAATAGGTGAGGAGGATACACCGTAGGGAAGAGGCAAAGGTACCCAACACCTCTTGCACCTCGCCTCCCCACACCGGCCACCTGAGAGGCATTTGCTGTGTCTTCCCTATGAACCACAGAGACCAGCTAGGCTGGAGAAGTAAGTTGATTCTTCTGGTAAATTTTCTATACCTTAGAAATACTAGAGAGCTACCATGAGGGACAGAAAAGCTAAGGACATGCCATATAGGTCACATTTTCTGCTCTCATCCAGAATCTTTGGACTTTAAAACAGTATCTCATGGAACCTAACGATATGAGCCAGGTCCCAGAACCCAGATATGAGCCCAGGTGTAGCTCTGCCCCCTCCCCTAACCCTACTTTGTGATGCGTAGCCACTAAATTGAGTTAAAAAGTTGGGCCAAGAAGCAAAACTGGCACTCAGACTATCCTCACTGAGTGAGAGAGATGTGATGCAGGCAGAAATGTCACCAAACGTAGAGTTGATGAGGAAGTGAGAAGACCTGATGTTTCTTGGGGAAACTGTACCCAGGGCTGTTCAGATGTGCAAGGCTGGTACACTCCCAGGTGCTCTCAAGACATGTTGGCAAGGCTGGGCCACGGAATGTGCTCAGACTAGACTAAGTACTGAAAGTGTTAGAGTCACACTTCTGCTTGAGGATGAAGAGGCGGATCCGTGTTTGATGTGGATCCTTTTGTCTCTGGATACAGATGTCCAGTGTGAGGTCCTGGACTAATGACCAGATCTGAGGATGAGTAAGTAATGGGGCAGAAGGTATAGTCTGTTATTGATGGCACTTTGTCCTGGAAAATTTTAGTATACTTTGAGGTGAGTATGTCTAATTGTTAGAAATATGCAGCCTTTTCTTTTGTCTTCTCCAGATCTTTTCTGAATCCTCTTTGGTCAGTCCCAGGTAATTCTGTAATTTTATGATGGGGTTCAGGGTAGGCTGCCTCAGAATGTTCCACTCTGACACATGGATTATTTTGAGCATGAAGGCATGAAGACACTCAAGGCCCAACAGACTCAAGATGATCTTCTAACTTCGTAAATTGCCAAAAATAATTTAAATGGGGGCTTGTACCAGGAAGAGAGCTATTACCAGAGATGACTATTTACATCAGAAAGACTTATCTGAGTGGCATGACAAACATTTGTTTACCAAACTTTTGCTCTTTCTACCTTTCCATGAATTGTCTTTTTCCTTTTTGAAGTCCCAGACTCCTATTCACTTCTCCTAAACTTAGGATGGCATATAAGCTTCAATTTCCTGCCAGGAAACCTCAAATCTTTGGTGTTCCTGGAAGTACAAATTACATTTCATTTTTTCCCGTTAATCTGTCTTACGTCAATTCAATGTTTAGATCAGCCGAAGAACCTAGAAGGGAAGAGGAAAAAAGAGTTCCTCCTCTACATCTACAAAAGAATAAAAAATCCCTCTTTTTAGAGAATGTCTACATCATGACAGTTCTCAGTCTGTGATTCCTCCGAGATTCTCCATTGTGTCAACAAGTCTGGGCAAGTTTCAGGACTTACTCAATATCTGTAAATAGAAGATTTAGATCGAAGTCCACGCATAGTTCCCATTTCACAGAATCTTTTCTGTAATCAAGAAGATAAAGTAGTAGGGGAGGTTTTATAGCTCAGTGGTAGAATGCATGCCTAACATGCATGAGGTCTTGGGTTCAATCCCCAGTACCTCCATTAAAGAACTAAGTAAGTAAACAAGTAAACCTAATTACCTACCCCTACAAAAACAAAACAAAACAAAACAAAAAGTAGATGAGCTTTAAATGATCTTCTAGAGACACATTACTTGATTATACCCTGATTATAAAAAAAGAAGCAGAGTTGTACTTGTATTCTCCTGATCTGCCCTATTTTATATCAATGAGGGGATTATATACAATTACTCTACTGTGGTTTTGGTGAGATAGATAAAATTCCCTCAGATGAGTCCAACCTGAAAACTTCCCACTAGCAATTCATCAATGTTGGACACACACCACCCTTTTGCCCTCCTTGTGTCTCTCATTCCTCACTCCCATGACTACATTAAAATTAAGGATTATCACTCTTCAACTTTCATAATTAGCATGCCATATGTGGCTATTTAATTGAAGTAACTAACCAGTTGTTGTTTGTACATCAATAGCAGAGACAGTCAAATAAACACCAAACCAAAGTTTTGATGGAACCCACCACTGACTTCCACCTAGTGAAGCAGTGTATATATCATTTTATGGACATAGTAATAAATACATTGATTTGCAAATGGTATTACATGATAAATTTTAATAAAAGTTTTGTTAGATCCTACTTATTGATACAGTTCTCATTTCTCAGAAGTGCTATGAATCAGGAAGATAAAGTAGAAAACATTTAATGACACTTCTGAAATATATTATTGAATCATACCCTGAAAATCCTTTTATATCACCACTGTGTTTGTTTTTATTTACAACTAGCCCAACTGTAATGACAAGTTCAGAAAATTATGATGACGAAGATAAATAGGGTTTCTGTTTGTCTCAGCAAGTTTCTTGATGCTCTAAACAAATTCTTCCTTATCCACAGACAAGGTCTTGAAAAGAATGAAGTAAACTTATTTCAGATAGGATCCATTTGGGCCTATTATATTTTTCCTGGTTGATTGCCATCCATGCCCATTTTAAAGCTTATCTATGTATTTTAAACCACATTGTGTTGGGGAAATATAATTAAAAACATAATGTCCCAATCCAGAAATCCTCTCCACAAAGATAGTAGAGAAAATAAAAAACACTTTTATTTAAATTTTTTGTTTTAATTTTTTGAATTTACACCTTTTTAAAATTGACATATAGTCGATTTACAATGTTGTGTTAATTTCTTATGTACAAATGGTGATTCACATCTATCTATCTATCTATACACATATATATTCCTTTTCATATTCTTTTTTATTATAGGCTGTTACAAAGTATTGAATATAGTTCCTTGTGCTATACAGTAGGACTTTGTTGTTAAAGCCACTTTTATTATTGAATAATCATTGTTAAAAACAAAATTCAACTGAGTTAATATAAAGATCTAACAGGCTTTCAACAATTCATAAATTGGGCTGCACCCCATCTAACAATTGGATTGGTGCTCCATTGAGCCGTACAAAAAGGAAGGCTTTTATAGGCAGAAGGCTGGTGGGACAAGAAAATTAAACCAGTGGATTATTTTAGGCAAGGTTCCCTTCTCTTAGGGGTAGACAGGATGCCTTATCAAGGAGATTACTTCACTAGGGTTGGTCAGGAAATTCCAGACTGATTTGTTTAAAATTCTACTCCTGGGAAATAAAGACTTAAACTGCAGTTAGGTTTGGTATTAAGTCTTGGTGGGGCTTAGCATAGGTGACTCCATTTGGGGGCTGTTGTTTCTTTTTGAAAACATTAAATCAGAATGTGATGTGAGTCACAGGCCGTCCACTAAGAGACTGCAGATATGGAAAGAATACTCATCCCTTTCTATACCCAGCAGGTACAATTCATTACATGCACATTTTCAAGGTGAACAATAACTAGTCCTCCAGTAAGATGACCTGACAGCACCATGTGTCACACACATGTACACTTTAACTATACTTGGTAATTGGGGTGACCCTACGTGTTAGCTAACTGGCTACCAGAAGAAAAATAAACTTCTCATATCTTCATAACAGGAGGTAGTTTTCCAATTTGAAACAAGGCACCCACTGAACTTGAAATCCTACCCTTTCACAGAAACTGGGAAATAGTGATGCAATGTCCATTAACATTTATATTTCAAAGCGACAGCTTCTATGTCTTTGAGAAAGGCATTCATAGGTCATAAAGCTGACAAAAAGTTTGCCTAGTTTTTAAAAGAATTTATATACATTTCAAAGAAATTAGAAGTTTTGACAAGTTTTCTAATGTAATTGTACTAAGAAAACTAGGGGCAAGGAGTATTTGCTTCCCTTATTTTCACTGAGGAGAGTGTAACCTCTTATTTAAAATTTTATTTGTCCTTAAAATCATTCCTGTAGTATCCATATTATTCAAGTAGGAAAAAAAAAACACAACACAGTGTTTATGAATTAATTTTAACAGTGAGACAGGAGGGAAGGGGGCAGGGCATGATCATTAAAAGAATGACATAGCTATTGAGGATACAACATAAACTGGTTAGAGCAAACTAGGCCCAAGATGGCAGAAGATTTGACATCCAGTAGACCTTGAGATTCATTATATTCTCATTATAATGTAGTAGCATGCTTAATAACACATCCCTAGGCTCCATGACAGTTCTGAAACTGATCTTAAAGACCAAAAAGTGGGCAGGGACCCAATTCTTGGAAACCCTCCCCTTTCCCCAAAACAGTTGAAATAATCCTTCCACTTGTTAGCATTTGAAATTACCCACCCCATAACGACTAATCACCCTCGAATCTCAGCACCACTCTCCTTTCTGAGACAGCATGTCTATGGAATGTGTATCTCTCTAAATAAACTTGCTTTCACTTTACTGTATTTCCCTCTTGAATTCCTTCCTGCATGAGAAAAGAACCTCTTCTCCACTAACAACAGCATTCCCTTCAAAACTCACTAATTTTCCTTAAGTACTATATTGACCTGAAACAAATAGACATCCAGATATTTCTCCAACAAAGATGGTTTATTCAGGATCAGCAGAGAATTGCAATTCAAGTTCTGCAACCATGGCAGGCCACATGGAAGTCCCTGCAGGGCCAGGGAAGGAAAACTCTTTCATAGAGAGAAAAGGGAAGGGAGGCCATAGTAAATAAAGAGTCCATGGGTTTTTGTTAGCCTGACCAGGAAAGAAGAGGAGTCTTTCTTCTTCCCATCGGGCTCTGCTGTAGTCTCAGGGCATGAGAACTCCCTCTTCTGGTCTTCCAACTATATTTAATTGAAGTTTCTGCTTATTATTATTATTTTTTACAACTACCATAGAGGGGGCCAGTGTAAAAAAATAAAGACAAAATGAATAAAAAAGAAAGTCTGAAAAGCAAAAGAGGCAGCTATTTTCTTAAATGAGGCAGTCAAAGCATACAAAGGGGAAACTACTCCATGGTGTCACATGCCTTCCTTGTTTTTCTTTTTAGCTCTGCTGCTGAGGTTGCCATTGTAGATGCCATTCAAAAGCTATCAATGATAGGTCTAGCCAGATGACTTTTGATATCTGGACCCTAGGTCTTATGCATAAAGAGATTTTGACCTCCAAATACACATGCATACTAGCCTTTCTCTGGTATCCCTAAAGAAATTGATGAGACTATTCCTAAGAATTCAATAAATATTACTTTTTCTTTTCAACCTTCTTAGAAGACACACAAAATATTTTTTGTTTGTTTGTTTGTTTGTTTGTTTGGTTGGTTGGTTCTAAGGATACTAAGGGTTAGACTTTCACAGTGTTACAGGCCCAAACCCCAGCATTTGATTTTCATGTTTCTGACATTTTTCTCTATGATTGTTAGCTCAGGCAGATAGCTAGATATGAACAGAGAAAGGGGGCTACAAACCAAGTGGCAGGAAACCATACATCTTGTGAACAACAGGGCCCTTAGGCAGAGAAAGAAAAGTAGGGACCTCTGGACTGATAAGAAACCACACATTTTGGGGGTGACAAATGTCCTGGAGGCAGACAAAGAAAGGTGGGAATCTCTGGTGTCTGAATGCAACCTTTTGTTCATTGTGCCTTCATTACAATAATATTATGCTTGCAGAAGTACCCATCATGCATAGATGCCATGACACTTTTGATCCAGACTAAGTAAGAACAAAAAATTCCTCCTTCCCTCATGAGAGTGGAGCTGTGATGAAAAACCAGGAATAAAATCCCAAACCCTTTGAATATTCTGCCATTCATTTTTGTACCCCATATCCAACTTGCCAAAGAAATTCAGCACAGCTACTCACCTGAGTCTGCCCGCTCTCCCCTTGAGCATGTTGTATCACTTAATAAATCCTCACTCTGCTATCTTGACCTTGTATCTAGTCTCTGAATGTTTTCTATGATGAAACAAGAACCTACTTTCCAGTAGCAGTGTCATACATCCATTTTCTTATGAGTTATGGGGAAAGGAGAGCTCATGTTGCAACCAGGATAGAATAGAGGTAAAGAGGGAAAATGCAAAAGGTCAATGGAGCATTGGCTGAGTATTTCCGTCAGAGGAAACCAGACAATAGATCCTTTCAGCAAGGCCAGAGCTGTCAGTTCCTTGTGTAAAACACAATGTAAAAGAAGAATACCCTGGAGGAACAAATCTAAATGGGAGAGAGGGAATGTCAAGAACAAACCGTATAAATGCTCCCCGAGGGAAAAATATAAATGCCAAAGTAAAAGAATTGAGGCTTAAAGAGTTTTTAGAACTTTAATTAAAAAACAGAGAAGTTAAAAAAACCCCACAATATATCCACTTCTGGCTCACTTCTGACAACACTTAAATAATAAAATGTTCACTGAGGATCACTGAACACCTTCGTGAGGTGTTCCTGTTCCCTTTAAAATGAGGTCAAGCTGCCTTGACACCTAGGCACAGTGTTCCTTTAACAGGGGTACAAGAAGGCTACAATGTTGTGTCTTGTACCTCAAAACTGATTTACTTGAATATTGGAAAATACCTTAAAAATCAATAATTTTTGCTAGCCCAGTGAGGTAAATCATAACAGATGCCACATGGCTAATTGTGTTTTCCATGGTTTCAAGAAAAAAAGAAATGTGTTAGTAAGGAGATGTCTCAGGTCACAATCCTTCAAATTAAAGTCTAAATTATTTATGTACTGAAATACTTGAGCATCTGTATTCCAAAATATATACATTCTAGTTTTTATGTAAATATGTATATATTTTATATATATATATTTAAACACATTTATACTTTAAAGAGTGCCTTCCTCATCTCTCTGCATATAATCCCTTCTAAGTATACAAATAAGGACAAGATTGATTTTTAAAATCTAATACGTAAAAACACTACTCTTAAAAATTATGATTAGAATGGAAATTATGCAAAACCTATAGAAAAATGAATGGAAACAAACTGCATTGCTCTGCTCTTGCAGATACTTCACAGATTGCTTAGTCTGGCAAGACTCTGTGCCAAAGATTTTGTAAACATTTTATTACTTAATCTTTATAACATTTTTGAAACAGAGGCACTATTTTCTCCATTTTACAGAAAGGAGATGAGATTCAGTGAGGTCTGTCCCAACTATAAGTTCCCAAATAATTTTAAATAGTGTCTGATGCAGCCCTGCCTCTTCTGCAGATGCTTCTCAATGTGCTTCCTTGAGAACATTGTTTTCCCGTTAGGTCCTCTATCACTCAGGGCAATTCCATGCCTCGGGGGTCACTCCCTTTACTTGGACCACTCACTCAACCCCACAACTCCCACCTTTATCAATTCCTAGTCATTTTTCAGACTTGAAGTTAAGTGTAATTTCCCTGGACAAGGCTTCACACAGGGCAGAACAGACCTCCCTTCCATCTTTTATGGTACCCTACAAGATTCTTCAAACGACTTACCGAACTTTTCAATAGCTCAGTTGACATTCATCTATTTAATGTTTGCCTCTCAGAGCTAGAATGTAAGGTCTATGATCGCAGGAGCTGAGTCTCTCTTGTTCACAGCTATGTCCCTTTTCTGTAGCACAGGGTGCTTGTATTGGCTGAAAGAGTGGATGAATAAAATATACATGCATGTGAATCTGAAATTCAATTGTAAAATTCAAAACTTTGACTCTAGATCACACACCTTTAGCTAGTAAACTAGGCTAACTCTGTGGCTACACTTCCAGAACAGAACCACTTAGCTCACATGGAAATGAGAAATATGAATCAAATTCTAGAATGAGTTCCAACTGAGGCTTTTAGAAACACAGCTTCAGTTTAAAAATATCATTATGTTAATGACCACCAATATAAATTATTCCTTAATTTAAAATGAGACAAAAATTACATTAAATTTGTCAAGGCATCGTTGTTCATATAAGAAGATCAAAGTGGTTCCCATTTATCATGGCAGCAAACTCTCTTCTGTAGAGTTTAATCTCTCATTCAGAATGTTTAGATAACCAGAAAGGGGTCAAATTCTTTGGGATTATCTTCATTTTATATAGTACAACAAATGCCTACTGTCCTATGGGGTCCCCATTTGCCAATGGTGGGACAATGAAATATGTCTTGCACAGAGAGATTACATGCAACTCTAATCACATCAGGCCAAAAGGGTGTCCTGTGGCTTCTTATGAGACTAACTTGTGGACAGGTATTTGCTGTAAGCTACATAACAATTTAGCACTTATTGCTATATATTATTGCCACTGCCATGTATTTGAAGACCAGCATAGAAACTAAAACAAAAGAAAGACAATTAAGTCTATTTTTATATATAATAAGAGCCAAATATAAAAATTGATGTAAAGTTCATGGAATTTAATTTCAACCGTTCCTGACAGAACAGATAAGCTTATCTAGAACAAAGGTTATATCAGCTCCAGTGTGTAGGGAAACTTAAAAGATGTAGATCAGGGTTGGGGGTAGAGTATATAGCTCAGTGGAAGGGTGCATGCTTAGCATGCATGAAATCTTGGGTTCAATCTCCATACCAGTACCTCCATTAAAATACATAAATTGAAAGCAAAAATTTTAAAAGATCAAGACCATCAGTAGTATCCACATAAATCTTTTAAAATGTTGAAATGGTTATAATTATTATTAATTTTGCTGCATATTGGTTATATTTATAGGCTAAATATCTGACACAAAAGGGTTGCTTGCTTTTGTGTTGAATGTATATTTACAACATGATGAGATAGCTTATATGATATCTGTGGCAGTTATCAATGTCTTGCCTCAATTCCAAGTTCAAGCTTTGGTATACCTGCTCTAAATAATGGGCTGACTCTTCATTTTCTCCTTTACAGTGAGCGTGACTACATTTGTCAGTAGAGGGCACTGGAGAAAGGAGGACAGGGGCTTCTTTTTTCTGGTTAGGGTACGTGGTATTTTGTTTTGTCTTCTTCCTGCCATGCTGTCTGTCAAGGAGCAGGTGTGTGGGAACATATAGTGTCACTCTGCCCCATCTGTGCACCCAGAACACACAGTCCCTTGGTGACCATGCAGTCCCAGCCCAGAAGTTTTCTTCCCTGTTTGTTTGATATCTGTAAACTTATTTTGGCTTAGACAATCCAGCAAACTTCACTCTTCAAGCTAGATCGGAACCCTATCCTGGATGAGGTGGTGGGGGTAGGGTAGAGGGAAGTATGTCTTTACTTGGGTACATTTTCTTTGCTTTGGGAAAAGGCAGAGAAATCCTTCAATGTACACTTTAGAGTCTCTTTCGTTTTCCTAGTTATGATTCTATCGTAGCTTAATCCTTCTTTATCTTAAACTTCCCCAACTTACATTAGTGTGTGCCTCTGTCTCCTGATTGGACCCAGATCAATACAGAGTCCACATATAATATAAAGAAGAACATTTAAAAAATCTGCAACATGTTTTTTTTTCTTACTTTGTAAATGATGACAATAGCTGGTATATATATTTTCTAGTCATGTTAAGTCCTTGATCAGGAATCCAGTTTAGAATTACAAACTTTTTTTTCCCCTAGGGAAAACTCATACACATAGTGGTCTTATGCTTTATTTCAGTGCATTACAGAGAAAAGCTGTGGCTTTATATATAAATAGGTATGTCATATTTTTCCACTATGAGATTGCTGTTTTGAAAAACAAGTATAAAAACTATCCCTTTCACTTAAATAGTGAGTGACCCAAAAGTCAGAGCTTTTGTAAAATGTGCACATTAAAAACACTGAGATTCAATTTCTAAATCTGTGGCTGTCAGTTATCATTCTTCTCAAAGACTAGGAAGAAAGCATAGTACAAGTATTTTCTTGAAAGTTATGAAAAGAAGTATATTTTTATTAGAATTTTATTAGCACAACTGATTTACAATGTATTTTTAATTATTAGAGTGATAGGATTATCTATTAGCTATTGGATAGCAATTGTTGTCTAACCAATCTAGGACTTGGTCATGGCAGGAAGAGTTTAGATTGGATAGAACTGGGAGGCTAAAAACTAACACTGACATAAAATCAGCTCTTGGAAATTGTACAAGAATTGAGTGATGGAAATCCAGCCGGACAGACAAAGCAGTCCATCTGGAAAATATAAAGATGAATACTAGGCAGTAATGAATCAAGGCAGGTGGACAGATAGGCAGGCTGTCATGCTGGTGTCCAGAAAGACCAACAAGAGTGATCAAGTTAGGTGTTAAGTAACTTTAAGTTAAAACAGCTAAGTACTAAAGCAAAGACTCTGGAGAAGATTACAGAAACACCAAGAAAATCGAAGAGAAGTCATATAATTCTTGATGTGGGGCTAAAATTCTCAAGACAGATTGGAATACAGAATCTACAAGAACATAGTGGGACTAGAACCCTAGGTGGATAGGGGAAATATGCAGGGAATCCAACCCAGGACCCCAGCGCGAGGTTAAACAAGGGAGAGAAACCCAGCTACTTGATGTAGAATGTAGGATGGCTTCCTCCCAAAACCAAATCTACAAAGAAGAAATGACTGCAAGAAAAGAATGGAGTTCCCAAGAAGATACC
Organism: Camelus bactrianus; assembly: GCF_048773025.1. Lineage (NCBI taxonomy): Eukaryota > Metazoa > Chordata > Mammalia > Artiodactyla > Camelidae > Camelus > Camelus bactrianus. The sequence goes on from NC_133552.1 coordinate 22,863,665, forward strand.
TCAGGGCGGAAATGCTGATTTACTGGATTGGTGCTTTTAAATTCTATCCGAGGAAAATCTTTCTTGATCCTGGGGCTGGATTTCTCAGGAAGTTGGTATGAAATTGTTTTTGGTTATAAGAGATGACAGCGAATGGGGCAGAGGAATAGATTAGGGCATTACTCTTTATCACAGCAATAATGTGTTTCTATTTTAAAGTCCATTGAGAATTAATAATTCACCTATGTTTATTATCTTCATATATGAGAAGAATCTCAATATGTTAAATAGTAGAAGACAATGTGCTAAAAGGAAAAACACAGAAAGACTAATAAGAAATATGTTTGACTTTCATAAAATTGATTATTTGATTTCTAAACATTATAAGATTGCATTATATTTTTTTTAAAATGCACTTTGTCAGGACACTGAGGTATAGTGGGAATGAGAGGAAAGACATGGGTCTTGGTTTTGTATCCCCATCCTCCCCCATATCATTGCATGAACGTGTGCAAATTACTTCATTTCTCCTTGCCATCATTTTTTGGTTAAAGATTTGTCTTATAAAAGGGAATGTTGGTGTCCCGGTTATCTATTGGAGTGGAACAAATGACCATAAAACTTAGTGGTAAAAATCCTACAATCACTCTATTGTATTCTACAAATTTTTCTGGTCAGGACATCCAGCTGAGCTCAGCTGGATAATTCTACTATTCCATGTGGCAGAATGGAAGTCACTTAATGATGAAACTAAGAGACAAATTATCTATCCCACACTCACCTAATGTCAAAGATCAGACAGGCAGAGGATAACTAGAGTAAACACTCCTGTTCCATAAGGAGAAAAATGAGACACACATAACAATTACTGTCCTAGCAATTCTTAAATATAATTTGGCAGATGCTTTTATTTTTCTAATTAAGTTTCACTCTTGATCTCTGAGTAGAATTCTACATGGCTCCTGGCTTTGGATCTGTCCTCTGACAACTTCCCAGTCCTTTCTTCCTTTTCCCATAACATCTAGTTTCCATAAAATCCAGTTTTCTTAGATTTTTTCCTGCAGCCTGGATTCACTGAGCCTGTGTTCTCCTGGGAGTGCCTCAAATTTGATCTCTAACTTGAGATTGTCTCTTACTTTGAGGAGAACTTGCTGCTTCACAAGGTTGTCCAAAGTCTTTTACACTCAGTCTGTAGTGTCTTAACAGTTGATTATTTAGTTCATCTCTCTTTTCTCCCATTTCAGTAGACAGCTGAGAGAAACCGGGTGGCACCTTCAAAATTTTGCCCAGAAATCATCTTAGCTAGATTATCAAGTTCATTAAGTACATTTTATATTTCTCAGGTTACCTCAGGTGGCAGTATTGCCAAAGTTTCTGCCAGCTTTCTGTATAATTTTTTCTTCAACCTCCTTCAAGTCCTCTATACCAGTCACTTCAAGGCTCATCATCTTTTGCCTGCTGTCCTGTCCCCAAACCAAAGTCACTCATTTTAGATTTTGTGATGTTAGCACCTCAATTCCAGGTACCAAATTCTATTTACCTATTGATGCATTAAGAAAAAAAAAATCCTTCAAAAACTTAATTGCCTTAAACAATAATTCTTGTGTTATATTTAGTAATTTTATGAATCAATAATTTGGTAGCATTCAAATGAGTGATTCTTCTCCTTCATGATGCTTTGATGGAAGTCACTCAGGGGTACTCAGCTGGCAAATGGGCTAGTATGGAGGGTCCAAAATCAATTCTCAAAGCTTCCAGAGCAAGCCTTCTAGCTATCACCCATTGATGGGAGGAAGGCAATAAAATTAAAATAAAATAAAATAAAATAAAATAAAATAAAATAAAATAAAATAAAAAAGTGTGGTCCTGTGCCAAAACTGAGCTAGATGATCATTAACATCTTTTTTGTATTTCAAGTGTCTGTTTCAAAAGCAACAATGAAGACGGAATGAATATGAAACAAAAGGAAAAACATTTTAACTTTCTACAAGTTATAAGTATCTAAACCTGATGAAGCATTAAATAGTCTAGAGCATTCATCTCTCAAAAGATTTAATTCCAAAGATAATTGTAGGTGATAAAGACATTTTTGGCTGAGGTCAGGTGGAAGATATCTAAAAATACATAACTTTATATCTGTGTTTCTACAAAAATGGCTGTATTGCTTATAACCTCTTGTCATGAAATGCTTTTCCCCCCACAAAGCCTATAAACAAAATTGAAACACATTATTTTTAAAGTTGCAATCCCAGCTATTTTGCTAATATGAAAAAGATTGCCACCTGAGAAGTTTTTAATGTAATTCATTATTTAAGATCAAGTTACCAAAATCAATAAATGATATTCACCTCTTGATATGGTTCTATGTGGCCCCTGACATAATTAAGATATCGAGATTGGAATCATCTTCAAGATCATCTTGAGTAAATCCTTTCAGTCACAGATGAAAGAATTGAGCCCTCCAGGGCCTACGAAGCTTGTCCTAGGTCTCTTAGCTGGTTAATGGGTAGAGTCAGGGCTCTTTCTATGACCATGATGCTAACAGTTACAACAGCACTCTTGCGAGAAATAACTTTCCCAAATGATAGGACTATTCACTGGCAGTTTATGCTTTCATTAATTTTCTTTAACAACTCTTTATTCATCTGTTGTACATAATTTTTAGACCCACCTTACTGAGTTGAAATAAATTCTAGTCAGGTTGAGTTAGTAAAAATGTAGATTCATCATACTTAAAAAAGAGCAATAATAATACAGATAATATTGTAAATCTGTTTCTAAAAATAGTGAGAAACTGGTAAAGAAAAAAATAAGTTGATTGCTTGCTTTCTTTCATTCAGTATCTAGAGAATCATAGATTTTCTGTATGAAATATTGTCTTAAAGGATGCCTTTTGACTCAATTTGGAAATATCTTCTAAACCACTCTGATATATAAGCATACCACACAGGTTTGAATACTTCCAGTTGCTCATTGTTTCTGAGGGTTAAAAAAGGGAAATCTTTGGTAAAACAATTATAATTATTCTTATATTCTATCTTATAAAAACTTAGCATCTGCCTCTAAGCAATTTTCTCAACTTTTTTTGTTATTGTTGTTGTTGGTCTATCTACCATCATGAAATATGTCAACATCTCTTGTTAAGATGGACATCTTCAAATATTCGAAGAAAAGTATCAAGTTGTGACTAAGTTTTCAATAGTTTAAATATACAATAGTCCCCCCTTATCCATGGAGAATAAGTTCCAAGACTCCGAGGCAATGCCTGAAACTTTGTGTGATACTGATTCCTATATATACTGTTTTTGCCTATACATACATATTATGATACAGTTTAATTTGTAAATTAGACACAGTTAGAGAATATCAAAATCGCCACCATCACTACTTTTGTGCTCTGGGACCATTATTAAGTAAAATAAGGGTTACTTGAACACAAGCTCTGTGATGCCAAGATAGTCTATCTGATAACCGAGGTGACTACTAAATGACTTCTGGGTGGATGGAGTATACAGTGAGGATATACCGGACAAAGGGGTGATTCACATCCCAGGTGAGACAGAGCAGGAGGGCACAAGATTTCATCAAACAACTTAGAATTATGTGCAATTTAAAACATGAATTGCTCATTTCTTGAATTTTCTCTTTAATATTTCCCGACCATGGTCAACCTTGGGTAATTGAAATTGCTAGAAGCAAAACCATGGATAAGAGGGAATGACTGTCAGCAATTTCCTCAATTGGCAAAGATTCTAAAATAAAATGCGTGTACTTGGATGAGGATGAACTACACTGGGAGCCCAGCTAAGAGTACAGTGTTACAGATTCACTTGCTTTGCTTTTGTCCCATTTCTTTTTACTCGTCTCATAAAGTAATATTATCACATATCTTTTTGAATTTCCTTTTTTATTTTAAATACCTTTATGCTTTGTGTATAGTTCTATAAAACTGATGTATATATGAAATTGTTCTATTTGCTTGATCTTGTATGTCAAGAAGGCAATGTTTTTTTCGTAACCAAGGGTTGACAAATAAGGACTTTTAGAATTCTCATGTTTAGATAGTATGCTTCAAGATACTAAGATTACACAAGATATAAATTACAGACAGGATGAAATTATTGTGAATAAACAGTCACAAATTGGGGACAAAGCTTGCGTTGGTAGGACGATGTTTCTAATCACTTCTGATTTTTTTTTTAATAAGTAGGTTTTCACTTTGATGGAAGGAAAGTAGTTTTGAACTGAGCATAATGCAGTGCACTCATATAACCCATGTAATTATCAGTGAAAATTTTTCCTTTGTGTAGATATGATGTGTTCGCATTGCCTGCTCCCTGAATGCTATCAACATTATGGGGTCATTGCCTTTATTAAGACTGTGTAATACCAACAAACCTTTGTCCTTGTTATGTTATCCAAGGTGGTAAAGAATACACTAGATTGAAGGCTGAGTCCAGTAACAGTAGCACCTTCACTTACTTAATGTGAAGTGTGTTTTCCTAAGTCAACTACATTCATCCCTGGTGTATATACTCTTTATATCATTTCTCACATGCTTAAGAGTTATTTGTCTATGAATGTGTCATGTCATATGTGATAGTTCTTTTTTTAAAAAAAAACTTTATTGTGGTATAATTTCTGTATAATAAACTACACATATTTCAGTTATACAATTTGGTGAATTTTGATAGATATATACACTTATCAAACCACTACCGCAATCATGACAGTTCTTTAATAAGGATTTTATTTTATGTATCTTTGTAACTAGTCAAATGAACCTAGTTTAGTGAAAAGCATATAATTCAAATCAATGATTAACTTTAATGTTTTAGAGTATTTAAAATCATTTTAAAAATCTGTTGCCTAGAAGTGGACCTGTTACTCTATATGAGATCTGACCACTGAATAATACTATTGTATAATTATCTTCCTTCAAAATCTCAAGTATTTAATTTGTTTCACTGACATTAGGATAATATGCATATATAGCAATTTTAGTACTTTGCAGATCATATTATGCAATTCATAGTTAACTGAAATTCTCAGACATTATATCCATGATTTTTTTCATGTCTTTTCATGATCTATGTCTCTCAAATTTTCTAAAATATTAAATTTAATACCACTATTCATTCCTGTGTAATTTTTGTCCTTGGTATTTACAGTAATATGACTTACTGTTTTATTTGCTATTATTCTCCATCAAATATTTTCTAAGTTTTAAGTCTTCCATTCATCTTTCAAAAGTTGAAACCCAAACTCATTACCTGCAGACAACCATGTCTATTAGAGATGAGTGTTCTATTTCACTGGCCACATGTAAATTTCCTTGAGCATTGAGTTTGACTTTTGTGATATTGCTTTGTAAAGTACTATATACATTCGGTATTCTAAAATAAATGTTTGATCCTAGAATATTGGATTTTTGGTAAATGTCAGATTGGAATGGAAAATAATATAATAATTTGTGACCGATTTAGGACATGAGTTGCATAATTTCTCATTTCTGTGCTTAGATACTTAAAGACACGCATTTCTGTTTTATCTTTTAAGATTTCACACAAAGCTTTCCTTGTAAATGCAGCTGAATATTTACCTTTCTTAAACAATGCACTGTTGATGGACAGAAAAACTAGATATACTTATTGAATTTATGTAAAATACACCATCTTTAAAGTCTCAGTTATAAGTAACTCTAGTATCAAATTCAATATATGAAGAAAACTTAAATATATGCCCAAGAGATCTAGCTGTATAATACATTTTTTTGGCTAGCTACATATTTTTATAAGTACCCTACTTCAATGATATTTGCTGATTATATTCCCAAGTAGCACTTACATTTCTGTTATTTTCTGCTAGAGATGTATTTGTCCATTTCTCTACACCCATTAACATCTTATGATTTTACATAAATTTTCTTCACTACTTCACCACAAAATAAATGCAAGATCATTCCACTGTTGTATCCCCACAATTCTATAATAATGATACTGTTGCTAAGATGATTCTCTTTCTCATAACTATGAGTCACTCTCAAATTTTCTGTTTTGAGCAGGTTACTATAAACTGATGGAGAAACAGTTTATCACAAACTGTAATAGATGAGTGAAAATACTATAATTTAAAAATAACTACTCCTAAAATGTGTAACTGTTACTTTAGGATGTGTTTCTTTTCTACCATTACAATCATTATTTTTGTTTGATTTTATAATTCTATGTATCAAGAAGCTGAAAAGTGTATGTCTTCCTTTTCACTTATTTTTATGAGTCGGGAAGACACTGATCCTCTTTTAATGTCATTTCCTTTATATTTACAGGAAATGTTCATTTAGATCCTTTAAAAAGCATTAGCTTCTGTGAAAAGTTAGTTGGAAACTTTAGGAATGAATTTTGCATTTTTATTTTCAATCGAATATATTGGACTAGACTGAAAAAGTGAGGGGCAAGAAAGGAAGCCAGGCAGTTCTTGGTGCTATGATTGATAATGCAAATTAGAACCTTGAGGAAACACTTGAGTTCTCTAAGTCTACCTTCATTTCATTTTTATTTTTGTATGTGTACCTCTACTATTGGAAATGCACTAATAACCATTCCCACAGCTCATCTATAACTGTGCCACTCTGTGTAGTTTATCCCTCCGGTTCTTAAGACTCAAGTAATGCTTGACTTTCTTCAAGAAGCCCTCCTATGACCCAAGGGCTTCTAGAATGCACTGTGATTTTTTTTTCTGTTGTAGCATTGCTTCAATCCATTCTAATAAATTATTTCGTTTCCTCCCATACCCATTAGACTATGAATATCTTGAGAGCAGGATTGTACCTTGTTTCTATACTCTTGTTTTTATCCTATCCATCTTTTCCAAACCCATGTTGTTAAGGATTCTGGAGGTCCATATATCTAACATAATTAATTTATTCAAGTTCACCATTCTTGTCTTCAGTAGCATTTTGTTTTGCTGGTTTACTCCTTGAATTCCTTTCTTCTTTTGGATTCTCTTGTCACTAAGTTCTTCTGGTGTTCTTTTGCCATTTATCTCTTCTTACTTATCTCCATTTTCTAATTCTTCCTTTTTCAAAAGATTACTGTTATTTCATTCATTAATTCAACATTTTACCAAACATTCTTCTAGGTCCTAAGGATTTAGAGGCACAAAATAATAATGAAAAGAAGAGTATCTTAGGACTTTATTCTAGCCCCTGTATGCTAACTCTATCCCCAAACATCATTATTAGTGTTTTTGATTGCCAATTTGTTAAGGACTTTGGGACCAGATCCCAATTATGAAATTAAAATGGTCTACTTAAATTACTGTTAAATATTCCTGCATAGAAATCTCACAATAAATATATCTAAATCTAAAATATTTTTTTCCAGATAACACTTTACCTCTTACAGGTAGAGTGGAATTGAGACAATTATTTATTACAAAAGAACTTTTTTACAAAAACAAGCTTGAATTATATAGAAAGACTGTGTCATAATGAGAAGGACATTGAACTTGTGTTCTGGGTCTGACTCTGCAAGCTGTGTCAATAACTAACATGGAAACCCTGGAGACCTCTCAGAATTTTATTCTAATTGCCAGTAAAATAGTATACTTTCCTAAGATCCAGAAAGTTCTTGTTTCTGTGATTCTAAGGACAATATGCTGCTATTGTAATGACATTTGGAAGAAGGATGAAAATGAAAGCACAGAAACTGTAACCCTAGATGGGCTTTTCCAAGGCTGCTCATCAGATGATCTTGACTTTGCTTTGTTGCTTCCTCTTCCCTGTAGGTTGATCTTTTAACATATCCCCTCTTGAATTTCACACCTTTCCTCCACTCCAAACCCACTGAAATAAAACATGGAGATATGACTTGATCATGCTCATGATTTTCAAGCATGGGTCCTATGGCTGAAAAAAGCTTTTAGAAGTTAATATGTCAGTTATTTTTATCTTCATTTGATGTTGAAACTTATCAACACATAGACAAACTCTTTTTTAACAGCCAAAATTAAACTGACTTTGAATTTTGAGTGTTTCCTCAGAAATAACTATGCTGGAAACATTCAGCTCAATAGAGGTTTAGCAAATAAGTTGTTGTGACAGAAACAACCATATGTATATCAACTTTAGTAAGTCAAATATATGATAGGCTGGATGGTCTAGCAGTGGTAGCCTCCAACATTAGTTTAAGAAGAAACGTATTGAATAGGAAGAAAGCAAGTATGAGAAGGGCAGGGGAAATTCAGCTGTAAAGAAAGTGGGGAATGGGATGAGTGAGTGGTTTAGAATCAGAAGAGCTGATAAACCGTGGAAGGGAGCTGGTCTTGGAGAGAATCACGCATGCCTGGTTCTAGTCCTCATCCTAGTGGGCACTCATCACTCTGAGTGCTCTGGCCAGATAGTTAGGATTTTATTTTGCCTTTAGAGATGTGCAGTCCTCTTGAAAACTACAACATATGCCTTTGTTACTATTTATATTTAGTTCCACTCTTGTTCCTTTATTTTTAATCTAAAGAATTAGAAAGTACTTTTCAGATTACTGTAGATAGAACAGTAAATGGAATCTGAGAATGATAATCAATGCTATTATAAATTCCATCTCGGAAAGACCATATTTCTATACAGTAAAAAGTTTATAGTTCTATGAAAACTATGGTGCAATCTGTTTTATTTTTTCTTGGTCTTTTTGATCAAAAGTAAATTTAAGAGTTTTTTTTTTTTTTTTCGCCATTGTTGATCTTATTTCATTTGACTTGGTCATTGTAAAAAGATAGCATTTGTACTTCTGGGAAGTCAAAAACTCTGATACATATTTTATATTGGTTTAGATGTGCTATTATGGATTGGTACAGTATAAAGTCTCATGATAAAGAGGGATTATATTAAAATATCAATTTTTTTACCATGCATATTCAATCAAATATACTTATTGGTTAATAATAAAAAGGGAAATATTTTAAGTACTTAAGAGTATCTAAGAAAGATTATATCTAGTAATTTCCTTCATGGAGATTTTATTCAAATAAAATAACATTACATAGAGAATTGATCATGCAAAAATTAAACATTCATATGCAATATTTAGGGGCTTCACCACTAAAAAGTATTTTGAAATAGGCAAATATTTGAGTGGTTTTAGACCTTCATTTATAAAATGTATATGCCATGCTATTTTAAAAACAAAATGAATATTTCAGAAGATTATTTATAAATTCAGATGAAAGCTCTAAATACCTTATGGAAGGCTGAGAAGAATGCAGGATTTGGAAAAAAGGAAAAATAAATAGCCAGGGTTCTCATCATGGCTATTCCACTTGCTAGCTGAAGGGTTCTGAGAGGTTTATGGCCTTTCAGTTTCACGTTTGCTCATCTATTAAATTCTGATAATAAGAATGACACTAATCACACATTTTATTTTATTTTGGGGTATTAACCATATTAGTATATTAGTATTAGTTACCCAAGCAATGTGAAAACATTAAAGAAATTTATCATAGTGAAAATTAGCATCATGTTCTTCCAATTTCTCAAAGTTCTCAAATCAAAATTGTCCCATATTCTTCTTCCATTGTGTTTTTTTAAATTTTTTTAACATTTTTTATTGATTTATAATCATTTTACAATGTTGTGTCAAATTCCAGTGTTCAGCACAATTTTTCAGTTATTCATGGACATATACACACTCATTGTCACATTTTTTTCCCTGTGAGTTATCATAACATTTTGTGTGTATTTCCCTGTGCTATACAGTGTAGTCTATTCTACAATTTTGAAATCCCAGTCTATCCCTTCCCACCCTCCACCCCCCTGGTAACCACAAGTCTGTATTCTCTGTCTGTGAGTCTATTTCTGTCCTTTATTTACGCTTTGTTTTTGTTTGTTTGGTTTTGTTTTTGTTTTTTAGATTCCACATATGAGCGATCTCATATGGTATTTTTCTTTCTCTTTCTGGCTTACTTCACTTAGAATGACATTCTCCAGGAGCATTCATGTTGCTGCAAATGGCATTATGTTGTCGGTTTTTATGGCTGAGTAGTATTCCATTGTATAAATATACCACTTCTTCTTTATCCAGTCACCTGTTGATGGACATTTAGGCTGTTTCCATGTTTTGGCTATTGTAAATAGTGCTGCTATGAACATTGGGGTGCAGGTGTCATCCTGAAGTAGATTTCCTTCTGGATACAAGCCCAGGAGTGGGATTCCTGGGTCATACGGTAAGTCTATTCCTAGTCTTTTGAGGAATCTCCACACCGTTTTCCATAGTGGCTGCACCAAACTGCATTCCCACCAGCAGTGTAGGAGGGTTCCCCTTTCTCCACAGCCTCTCCAGCATTTGTCATTTGTGGATTTTTGAATGACGGCCATTCTGACTGGTGTGAGGTGATACCTCATTGTAGTTTTGATTTGCATTTCTCTGATAATTAGTGATATTGAGCATTTTTTCATGTGCTTTTTGATCATTTGTATGTCTTCCTTGGAGAATTGCTTTCTTCCATTGTGTTTTATAGCACTTTTTCTTTGCAGAAATTATCATACATAAGAATGAACACATCTTAGTGGTTTTGTGTAAGATGACAATGTTGGGTTTTCCTACTTACTTGCCTCCTCGGAATATTATCTGCACAACTATTTTTGTTTTGTCTTTAAACAGAAATGGGAAAGCAAAAGTAATTTCCCACTTCTTTGTTAATCAGTGTGTAAATGCTAAATAATGCTTCCAAAATAGCCTTTTTTTTTCCCTGCTAAAAGCAGAAATAGTGGAAACAATAATTCTAGAAAATGTATGCCAGGTCTTCCAAGTACCAGATAATAAAGCTTTTAACTGTTATTTAACAAAAATATGGATATGTTTTCATTTTGCTTTGTATTTTAGGGTTTACAATTCCAATTTTATATCTTGAAGGTAATGTAATTTTTCATTTTCTGGAAAGAATCTCATCAGTTTATTGCATACCCTGAAACCTTAATTAAAATATATGAAAGTTCTTCAGACAATGCACATTTTAAAAAGATTCTTTTAAAAAACCTACCTAGATACAAGTTATCTTACATGTATAAAGGTATTTTAATATATAATAATATATTTCCTATCTCATAACCAAAATGTCCAGTGACTGGAGTAGAGTAAGAAGTGAAAATATCTATATCTATAAAGACACATATATAATTGAGTGCACAGAATATATACTATATATGTATGTGATAGAAGGATTTATATGTAAAACAGCTAGTAATTTAACTTACCTCAGGTAGAAACAAATAGTAGCCCAGATCCTAAAAAGCAAGCCTAGCTAATTTGCTCTTGCAATCAGCCCTTACAAGTTTAAAGTCTTTGAAATGAACTCCGCTTACATAAAGATTAATTACCTTGTTAAACTGTACTTATATTACATGTAAATATTAAGTCCTTCTTACTGCTAGTGATTTTTGTGCCCTCTGTAAGGCTTCAAGAAGGCATTTTTTTTCCTGATTTGATCTAGTTATGAAACTGAATTTAAGAAGGTAATTAAAAATATGTGTACCTAAGAAATTTAAGTTCTACCAGGCTAAACAGTTTGCATAATGTTTTGCAAAGCAAAGGAACTCGACATAATGAACTAGCCAACATAAAGTTAAAATTCTCTTGTGATGCTTTCCTTCTTGTTAAACGTCTTCCATGAGCTATAAAATCTGCTTAGAAGTTACTACATAAAACCCTAGAGGTGTTCTCATGACTGTGTCCTTGATGGTTAAAACTTCAAGAAAGACTAGAAGATGAAGGGATGGAAGAGTAGAAAGATACAAAACAAAATCCCTGAAGCCTGTTCCTCCTGAGATTTGGATAACAATTACGATGCATGCAATGGATTCAGATACAAGCAAAAAGAATCAGAGATACCATAGAGAGTCTTTTTAAACCAAAAAAAGAAAAATAAAAAAGGAAGAAAGAGAAAGAAAAAGAAGAATGAAGGGAAGAAAGAAAAGGAAGGAAGGGAAGAAAGAAAAAGAAAGAAGGAAAGAAGAGAGATAGAAGGAGGGAGGAAGGAAAAACGAGGGGTTTTCCTGGGTTTTCTTTTTGCTTACTAAAATACAAACATTTGCACTTCCTTAAAACTTCTAATGAGAAGTTGTTTCTGGACAAGTTGTTCCCAAAGCAAATAAAAGACACCCGTATCAGAAAGCCTGGTATTCAGCCCTGTGCTGTTTAGTTGATGACTTTGTCAAGCAGGGGTTTCCGAGGTAAATATAATAACGTCCCTCACAAGAAACGTCGAGACAGGCTTAGGAAACACACACACAAACAGGGAGACAGAGATGCGCAGCCTTTTTTGTATTCTGATGCAGATGCGTGTGGATGCGGAAGAGCATACGACGTGAGTGAGAAATACACACATATATGGGAGTAGCTGACGTCTGTATCGGCAGGTCTTTATATCATCTATGTAGATATATGTGTGTCTGATGTCTGTATCTCAAGTAAATGTCTTTTTAATTATCCTCTTAAGTTCAGTTTCATAACTAGATCAAATCAGAAAAAAATCTATATGGCAGAGAAACATGACGTGTTGAAAGCAGATGCCGGTTAAAATTACAAAATTGCCACTTGTGATTTCTATGTTCGGTTCAGCACCACATTGTTTTCTCTCAGTCAATGGCGTGTTGGTCTGGCTGTGAGCCCAGATCTCTCACATAATGATCAACCCGAGACTAGCACGGTACCATCTGGTAGCGTCTCAGGTAGGAATACATGAAAAATATCTACCAATTTATGCATTTCATCCTGAAAGCGTAAGAATACAAACCAGGACCTGACATTCCTTCAGTCATGGAGTTCCTCGCAAATAAATGAAGGAGATAATGTTTTACTTAACTTTTTTGTAGAAGAGTGAAAAAATAAAATAAAATCTAGGGAACAGGTGCTGAAGGATGATTCCTTTCATGGTGGGAGAAATTTGAAAGTGGTCACACATTTTTCGTTATGGGGACTGCCTAACTAGTTACCCAGTTAAGGTGAGTGTCGGGAAAGAGGCAAGGCCACTGCTGGTCCAGGATGGCGGTGAATCTAAGAAAGTATCATCAGGAGAGAAGTCATGATCTCTGACTTTGATTATATAGTAAAACAACGGAAAAATAACATTTTTCCTACTCAATTATTTATTTTATTTGTATATGGATTTAGGCAGTTACATAACCTGCACGTGACTTTGTCTTTCTGTTATTTAGCAATATTACTAGGAATTGACTTATTTTTCTCATTTTACATAAGAGAAAGCCTGATACTATTGTGATGATATTTCCTTCTCATGTTCCATTCCTGTACACATCTCAGGTATTACATATTTGGTATTGGGATTTGCAGTAAGAAAGTATTCTTGTTAACTCTGCATATTGCTGGGATAACAGTCCACCTTATACGTCTGAATTCACCCCATTCATTGAAGATTTGAGCGTAACTGAGAAAATGAGTTTGACTCACAAAAGGTGGATTGTTTTCTTCATTTTTTGTTTCACTTTATTAATAAAGACGCCTTCATTAAGGATATTCATGAAGGTTTTTTTATGTTCTGCAAACTACATGTAGCAACTAAAAATATTTGATGTGGCCAGTGGATAAGGAAAAAATATATGATCAAACAAAATCTTTTATGGTGATCTTACAAATACTTCTTTTGACTATAATGTAAAAAATGTCCCCGATCTTATATTCTCTTTTTTAGAAAGGACACTGGGGTTTACAACATAGTCAACACCACATTACTCTGTTATAGGTTAAAAAAATGTTACAACTCTAGTCTTTCACCGTTTACTCTAATGAATTCCCTTGGAGGAAGCATGAGAGACCTCAGACAGAAATTCTTCTTATAGTAGGTCATATTATAGCAAGACTTCAGGGCACTTAGATATAAATTTTTTAGCTTATTGTCTCCTTTATTTGCCAAACTGAGGTGTTTTGAAAATGTAAAAAATTTTCTCAAAATTCATCGTAATACTGGTATTTTTCAGAGGTTGAATGAATCTTTGACCTTGGTGGAAACAATAGTCTAGATACAGTTCTCTCCATTCAAACTTTTCTTTAACTCCTCATTTTCCTAACTGATTTATACTGCTCACTGCTGCTCCCATCCATTGGGGCATTATATTTTGGATACAGACACCACCTAGAGAAATCTACTTCTCCATTTCTTACTTCATTGTTTTCTTCAGTTTTTCTAATGGACCACAGAGCTGGCAGATGGTGTCTTTGAATGCTAGATCAGAACACCAGATCACGGAAACTCAAACGTGACCTTTTATCATAAACTGGTAATAACATTCCATCAAAAAAGGATGAAATCTTAAGATTCAGTAAAAAGATATACCTAGTTTTAGTATATGTTTAAGGATGTCTATATATAGATAAAAGCCACAAATAAATGCTTTATCCTTCTGAAAATACACAGGGGAGTTTGGTACTTGCAAAATACAAAAGTGCCAAAATTGAAGATTTACTTTTATTATAATTCCTATAAAGAGAGTACATCATTTTGTGGTTGCTGTTGATTGATTTGATTGTGAGTAATATTAAAACAGTGCTTTTCATATTATTATGTCATTAAATCTAGGTGACTGGATAAAGAGGATGTGGTATATTTATACAATGGAATACTACTCAGCCATAAAAACCGACAACATAATGCCATCTGCAGCAACATGGATGCTCCTGGAGAATGTCATTGTAAGTGAAGTAAGCCAGAAAGAGAAAGAAAAATACCATATGAGATCGCTCATATGTGGAATCTAAAAAACAAAAACAAAAACAAACAAACAAAAACAAAGCGTAAATACAGGACAGAAATAGACTCACAGACAGAGAATACAGACTTGTGGTTACCGAGGGGTGGAGGGTGGGAAGGGATAGCCTGGGATTTCAAAAGAACACTGGAATTTGACACATTGTAAAATGATTATAAATCAATAAAAAATGTTAAAAAAATATCATATATATATACATTTTTTGCATATATGCAGACATTCCTGGAGAGATGCATGTTAAGTTCGCTAAAAGATCCTAGAAAATTTCAATTTATCAGCAAGTATTTTCTGAGAAAATCTTCTTACTCTCACCTTCAGTTACTTCACAAACTGATAGACCTTGGCAGGTTTAACTGTTGAGGGTCCCAGAATTGTGATTAACATTGCAGATAGAAATGGTAAAAAAGCAAAGTTCTGCTAACAACTATATGGTTGTTCAAATTTTTAAATTAGAAATTTTAGCAAACTAGCTTTTTTAGCACTAAACCTAATCCCTTAAAGAAATGGCAGCTACAAAACACTGACAGCTCTTTTTTCTCTTTTTAACAAGCTATATATGAGTTACTAGTTTAGAATAAAAATAGTTTAGGCTGAGAAATACATATTTTGATGTAATTTAAATTACTTCTGATAATTTATTCCCCACAATTCAGTCTATTGTGATCTTAGAAATCGTTCATGAATTGAATAATATGCCTATTTGATATATTGCACAATTTATTCTAATGTAAGGACATGAGACAATTTCTATTCTGAAGCAAGAGGCCTCTCTTTCTCTTTCTCGCTCTCTTAATGTTAATAAGACTTACTAGGGCAAGAACTCTTTTCTAGTGTTTGTTAATCTGGAAGGCAAATAACCAAAATTGTTCACTATAGATCCATATTTTATTGCTATAAAAGAGTGCTTACCATCATTCAAACAAATCACAGCATTGAATGTCTTGCATATTTTATACTGAATATTATTATAGGTACATATCACCGTAAAATAGTACTTTCATTTTGAGCCCATTGTTAGGCTTGTATAGTTTGCAGTAAAACACATTATACTTAAAGGGAAAATAAATTTAAAAGGAGGTTTGGTACAGTACAATTACATGCTCTGTAACTTCTGTTTAAAGGGATTCATAGCTAAAATTGCTTTTCATTATAGGCTTTCAATAGAGATTCGGATTTGTTGGGCACAGTCCTTTTTTTGTATTTCTTTTCTTTTACTTTGCTCTTGAGGTTGGACAATTTTCTAATTTTTATTTGTTGGTTAAGATAACATTCAATACTATTAGACCATAGAGGGAAAGAGAAGAAAATCGTATTTAATTATTTCTTAGGGGTCACAGAAAAAGAATAAGCTACCAAATTAATATAAACATTCAGTTATTAACAAGTGATAAATACTTGTTTCCCCAATATATGAAAAATACTATGCTTGAATATTATGGTGTCTTTTTGTCTTGTCCTTAGATACAATGTGACACTTTGGTCTAATATCTGACAATCTTGCTCAGGTGACTACTTTCAAGACAGATATATTTCAGGATATATTCTGAAGTATACAGCAGATACTTTTTCTGTAATCATTGGAATAATTATTTCCCCCATGTGTTGTTATAGTGAAGTACATCTATCCATCATCAAGTGTTGAAATAAACTTCTATTTGTTAGATGATTCTCCCTTGATCAGGATGCATTTTGTTTATATATTTCTTTTATATATTTGCTAATAATTTGTTCAGGATTTTGTATCTTATTCCATAAAATATATTTCGGTGGATGCAAGTGACTGCAGCAGGGTGTCTGCTGCAATGGTGATTACGTGAGGCTAAGGCTGTGATACTGGCGAAGTTCTTCCGCTGTGTGTGCTCCTGGAGACACTTCAGATTTAGTGCAATCTGTAGGGACAGTAGGGGAGTGGTGACATGATAGTCCCACCTGAATGAATACACAGAGATGGGAACAATCACAGCTTTTAAGACCAAAATCAGAGTTTGGAGGGCAGACTGTCATCTGAACACTGAGAGCTAACTTACCTTTACCATAGCCAGACAGTATAGATTCACAGAACATATCCAGATGGGTTGAAAAACAAGTACCTTGTAGAATGGTTTAAATGCCAAAGAATGAGACCAACTCCTATTTTAAACTATTTACATTGTATTTATTTAATTCCTTGCTTAAATATTTATTTTTATTTACATTTTCATTTATAATTTGTTCATTTAATCTGAAATGCTTTGCCATCAGATTTTTGTCTTACTTGCCTCTTAGTAGGATACCAGTCTTAACAAAATGGCACCTTCTCCCAAAAAGCTTTCTTTACCATTTAGTTTAAATTACTTTCTGTCCAATCACTATCATATCACTCCATTTTAGTGTCATTCCTGAATTTATCATTCATCTGCCCAGGTTTTCATTTGTTTATCTCATCTTCTCCTCTAGAATGTGAGTAAGTGTGTGTGTGTGTGTGTGTGTAAATATTTGTATGTATCCAGTGGATGAGATACATAATGACAGAGTGGATTAATTTAATTTAATTTAAAATGTTTATTTTATATGATTCCAAGAAATCTTGAGGCTACTGGAATATGAACTATACTTAATCAAACTAAAAGAGACCCTTTTAAAAATTATTGAGGGGGACTTATCCAAATGGAGAGCACATTATATTGATCATGAATACAGGTATGAAATAATGTAATAATGATAACTTTGAAATACTGTTATATCATATTATCTAAATGTCATGCCAATTAACAACTCAGGGATCTGTTTTTAGCTAAGATCTTAGGATGTGATTCTACTAAGAGGATCAAGTAATGAAACTGCATTTTGTGATTTCAAGTTAGGAAACAAAGTTGATAAATGCTTTTTAACAGACTGGAATGCTGATAATAACACAGAAATAACATATAGACAAAGAACTCCTAAAATATTATGGAAAAATAGAAGCAATCAGTATCTTGGTGGTTAATAAAGGAAGTCAACATTTTCACTACTTTTTGGATAAAAGCATAACTCACAAAACAATTTATTAAAAATCATGCCTAAAGCTAACTTGTAGCATTCACAGCATAAACAACAATGGCAGATGACATGACTAAGTGATTCTTGTAAATAATGATACTAAATTAAAAAAAAAAAAACACATCTCATCTTTGGACCTACACTGTAGTAAAATACAAGAAAGAGGATCTAGCAAACCTGGGAGAAAGGCATTTGGAGAATGGAGGATTTTTCCATAAATGCTTTTGTTAGGGTATGCTATCATATCCTATTAACAGATATTAGGTGAGGAGGAATTGAAATGTGCTACCAAAGCACTGAAGAATACCATTTATATACAGTGAAATACTACTCAGTCATAAAAAGTAAAATAAATCCATCTGTAGGAACATAAATGACCTAGAGATTATCATTACTAAGTGAAGTGAGTCAGACAAAGACAAATATCACATGATATCACTTATTTGTGGACTCTAAAAAAATGATACAAATGAACTTATTTACAAAACAAAAAGAGACTCACAGATATAGAAAACAAACTTAGGGTTACCAAAGGGGAAAGGAGCAGGGAGGGATAAATGAGGAGTTTGAGATTAGCAGATACAAACTACTGTATATAAAATAGATAAACAACAAGATCCTAATGTATAGCACAGGGAATTATATTCAATATCTTGTACCTATAGTGAAGAATATATATTATAACTGAATCACTATGCTGTACACCAGAAACTAACACAATGTTGTAAATCAACTGTACTCCGATAAAAAAGAACACTATTTATAATTGTATACATTTATGCTAGTAATCAGTATAAGATGTGTACAATCAACTATACCTGGAGTAACATATGTCAAGCCAGCAAATTTGAATGGGTACTTTCAAAATTTTAAGAATTGAATTAACTTATATTTTCTTTGTAGGAACATTTATTTGTTGTTCAAACAGGACACTTAAAGAGTACAGTGTTGACACTCTGGAGAGAGCTAAGAGATCAAATGCAGGCTTAGGAATGTACAAGTAGAGTCTGACAAAGTGATTTGTTGGTGGCCTGTAGAATATGATACACATTTTTTCTGTCAGATGGAAATGCTAAGCAAGTGTCCTATAAAAATAGGATGCAAATTTGTCACAATATTTACTGTTATAACACTGTTTTGCTATTTTGTGCCCTTCCACATTGATTACATCTTCTTGGTTATTCAAATCAAGTATTTCATTAGATTAACCTTATCACATTTTGCTCTTTATCTCATTTCTAATTTCCTTCCTCATTTTTCATTGTTCTTTGTTCAATGGCATTCATTTTAGGCTTTCATTTCAATAGTAGTCAATTTAATCTTTTCTCTAATGCACTATTAGCATTACTTGCTAGACTCATTTGAACCATTTTTATTCCCCTTAAAACATTTCCAATTTGATAAATTAAAGTTTAAAATTAAAAAAAATTATGAAACACTGGAAAGGATACCATTTAAAGTACACTTTAAAATTTCCTATTTTGCTCAAAATAGGCGATTCAGAAATTCTGTGAAATGTCTATAGTTCTTATAAACAATTACACCTACCAATATTTATCAGTATTTATCAATCTGTAGGTTTATTTTTATATGATCTCTGGATGTTTGCTTATTGATTGGCTAAAGTTATTGCTTAAGAATCATGCCAAACTGAATATAGAGAAACTCACCTAACACTTTAGCAGGGTAAATTCATCTTATCCTGGGTAGCAATTATCATCATCATTACCAACACAAAAGAGTACAGATTCATTTTTAAAGGGTAATTTTATCAAGTCTATAAAGCCCCTGAATAATTATTTCCACCTTGTAAGTACAGATAAATTTTACATACTTTATTGGGTCGTAACACTCAGATTCTGAAGAAACCAGGAATTTCCTTTATAGAATTCTCTTGGTAGGGATTTTTTAATGACTGATTGTGGCACCCACTATCAGTGAGTGAGCAAAACTTGCTTTCTATCTCCAGTAAGGATAACATTTTTGTTACTAAATCACCTCCTTATGTAACCAAGGAAGTGAACCCCCACATGGAATAAGAAGCAGTTTTAACTTGGTAGATATGAAGAAATAAAATCATAAATGTTTCAAGTGGATTCATATAACAATAGCAATCTCTTTTGTGCTTGACAAACATTCACAGGCAACAAATTCAGCTTTAGATGATGAGAAAAATGAGTTTGAAGTCAAATTATATCTGTTATGGATCTTTATTATGAAAAATCAAGTAGTATTAAAGGTTTAAGATATCCTCAGAATGAAGGGACAGCATCAAAGATGTTTTGTCGTTAAAAGAAAACTTTGTGTGACTGAGGAGAACTGCCACCAGATGATCCTGAACAAGTTAATCACCTCATTTTGAGTGGAGGCATTGAATGCAAATATTTTTTTTACTATGGAAAGCTATGCACTTCTGTGGTAAAATCTCTAAGTGTAATATGTAAGAGTGTTTGAATGACAGCCTTAATTTCCCAAAGTGATACAATAAGAAAACTTAAACGTACTTTCACTGATTGCTAAAGGCTCTTTCTTGAACTCGTAGTTAAATTGGAGAGTCTCACCCAGGCAGTGTGCTGTCATGAAACAACCTCTGAGACACTCATGGTTCTTCCATTAGGTTCAGTGAGTTGCACAAAGACAATTTATGACTCCAATAGTGCATTTATGAACCTTAAACATGGTCACATGTGAATTTGTGGACCTAGGGAACTTGCGTCAATGAGGAATTTTGTCATTTACTTAGAAATCTCTACACTTTCATAAAGCCTTTGAAAAAGAGATGTAGCCAAACAGTGTCAAAATAAAATTACAGAAATAACACCTTCTCTATAGGTTATTTAATCAGATATTATAAATTATACTAAATAATGAATACTGATCCTGCAACTTTATTGATTTATAATCCAGAAGACAAGACAAAATGTTTATTACTTTAGATCTTGCAGGAAATTATCACTTAAATATAGATGGAGCCCTTCTCATCAATGGCTACAGTTAATTACTATTGTAAAAGTTAAACCATGTGACAGCCTCAAAATGACAGTGCTCAAAAACTAGTCCAAAGTGGGCAGAAGAAAAGAGAATAGAAGCAACTAGAGTCTGGTGATAACCTGTAGTAGGGGAGCCATGATTTTGCCTCTTCTCTACAATTCCTAATCGGAATATTTAGGTCAGCACCATGGGTGGGCTTAGCTCTGTCACTCCCACACTTCCAGAGTTTGCTTACAATATGAGATTCCATCATTCAATGCCATATTGTATGTCTATAAGTTTCTTCGGTATCTAAACAACTTCCTATGAAATACTTCACTTTCGTTAGTAATTTTAAATCACCTAAATTCATAAAATATCAGCCCAACGGATTATAATCAATAATTGGACTGACTGCTGATCCTTAAGAGCCTTTCGCTAAATGTGTGAAATAATTCTATATGCAATCCAATAGACTTTTCAAGATGCAATTTAATCATGAAACTATTGTGAAGTAATTTGGAAATATTTCAAAAACACATGTTAAATGGAGTCCAAATGATTATATTGTGCTCAAAAGTCGAATGTAAATTCCAAATTCCATCAGAATACTGTGAGCACATTGAATTTACCTTTTATCAGTCTATTAACTATTTGCTTGGAGTTGACTTTCCTTAGGAAAAGGGGGAAACTCAACAACTCATTCTGTGCCAAAATTAATTCAAACAGTAATACATTTTGTGCTCCACTGACTTTCAATTTATTACCAGTGGAGCTTGGTTGATTGTTTTGATCTTCAGTTTATTGGCAATGAAGTAGGATTTACTGTGCCACCACCTTTTAGTAGCATAAATGTTACTTTATTGAGCTGGTGCCTCATTCTAAAGCACTACAAGAAAATAATTTAATTGTCTGTCTTTGCTTAAACTCACAATACTTTTGAGGGTAGTAAAATGTTTAATGTCAAACTTTTATCCATGCATATTTAACTTTGCAATTTCAACTCTTAGGATCTAAAATATTAGTCTAAGGAGCTGCCATTGCAATTTGATTACACTAACACCAGATGGCAGTGCATAGGTCCCAAGGTATTAGATATTAAATTGTAGGTAGGTGCACACCCAAAGCACTATATATCCTTTAAAAAGATTTAATATAAACTTCAAACAATACACTCAAAGGTGATTTTAAAAAACAACTTGTAAGATAAATATAAATCTAATGATACATATATCATTCCTTAATAAGACCCATTTTTTTACATTTATTTTATTTCTGGATTTGAAAACCTAGTTTTAGTGCCAAATAAAGGATCATTTTTAACAGTTTTTTTTTTTTTTGTTATTTTGTTTGGATTTTTGCTTCATTTCCTATTAACTCAGCTTTTTCTTCAATACCAGTATTCTGGCAATTTTCCAATACATTCAGAGATGTTTTGCTGGGGTCTTTTTTTGTCACAAAAAAAGGGTCTGCATTCTTTTTGCCACACTTATATACATACTAATCTAGAGTCTTTTACATTTAGTTTAGTCTAGGTACAAGGCTGATGCTCTGTTAAGTACTTTGTGAAAAAAATTTATGACTAGAGATGTTTCAGTAAACTAGAGTTTCCTTTACACTGTAGCTTGTGGGCTTGAACAAGCGTTACGTCATTATGTTCCTACTTAGAAAGTATTTTAAGAATACCTATGAGAAGATGGACAAATCTTCTCCTTTGATATGAACCGTAATACATGCATTTTATAAATCTTATGAATTTTTTCCCATGCTAGTAATCCTTAAAGGGTTCAATTTTCAATGGAATGTTTTATTTTAGGAGCTCTCACTTTGTGTGAAGAGATCATAAATGCCATACATTTCTCGTTGAGGTTTCACAGTGAGACATTGACTCTATAAAAATTCAGTGACATTGGAGAATACTAAGAATATTATTACCGTTAGTGTAGCTATCAGGAGGATGAGCTAAGTAAGAGAATTCATATTTAATTAAAACTAAAATCGCAGAGCATATTAGGTGTAAGAAAGAAATGATATACATGTATGGTATTCATTTAATGACTAATGAGAACATCTGGTCATATTTCTAGATTTTAAATTTAGACTGTGGCATAGGGAAAGCCCTCCTTTCCCACAGGCTGCAACAGAAAGTCAAAGCTTAAGTGATATAATGAGTAGATTTATGCTATTCAATTGTGGTGTCTCTAAACCTTAATATAAAATTATACTGCGGAGAATGAGAGGTGCTTACAGAAGACAGGAACCAATATTTATCTGGTAATCAAGGCACCAGGCAGAAAGAACAATGAAGACACACAAACGCTCTCCAGATAAATTCTTTTGGTCAGTAATCCTTCAGGAAGAAATCGAGAATTTAAAAGAGTTCGGTAAGAACACAAAGAGGGAGAGGTCATAGAATTATATTCTAACAATAGTGATTTTCAATGACTTGAACGAGGCTGACTGGGTATGTTTGGAACAATATAAACGTCTCTTCACCAGAATGAGCTCCATAGAGATGCTTAGGAATATGCATTGGTACTTTTGAAATAGCATACCACACAATTAGTGTTGAGTCATGGTTAAAATAAAAATGGAAAATATAATGTAAATGTAATGTACTGTAAAATATTTTTTAAAATTTTATGAGGTAAAATATTTTAAATTATTTACTTAAGAAGTCCAATAAAAAAGAAGTCCAATAAAAATGATATAATAGAATTTGATTTAAATTAATGGCAGTGATCCTTACATTGGTAAAGGAGGTGATGTTATGCAGAGAAAAAGGTGAGTCAAAGTGCTTCTGTAAATATTTCTATTAATGCAGAATCATTTTTCACTGGAATCCGATCTGAAATGCTGTTATCTTATATTTTGTATATTGTTAGGTCAATGAGTAAATCATAGAAGTCATTTAAAATAACAATGAAATAGTAATCATCTTAATCACCAAGAACTCAAATAATTAAGGGAAAGACATTAATTTTATTATTCAGTCTTTTAACAGTCATCTCTCTCTCTAAACTTTAAACTCAAAGTTCAAATAATTTTATAGATATAAAAACTGTCTAGTTAAATAATGCTTATGGTGTGCTGAACAACTGAAATATGTAATTACATTTTTGTTAACCTGAACTCACTTGGACTAATTCTTACTCCTGTTTTTTCCTTCTGAAGTCACTGTAGGTTAGGAACTATTTGTATGAAAGAAAGATTTTATAACGTACATTCCAAATTATATTTTAGGGTTCCTGTGCTTTGTCAGTTGCTGATTCTGAAGAAAAAAAAATAGTTCTTGCATTTTGGAAAGTCCATACAAATTTAATATTTAAAGCTATTATTTTGGTTTCTTTGATCAAAGTGTATTTGGCTAGGTACTATTCAGAATAAACAAAATTGATGTAGTTATTTCTTTGACCACCCCATTAGATGAAAAATAATCAATTTAAATATAATCATACTTTTTCTTTTTTCTTTAACAGGGACAGAAAGAAATGGATAAGGAAAGTCTATAAGTACCATGCTCACAGACGAGATATATGTATGTTTTAGTCAATATCGTATCCCTAACACCTAATCACAGTGGTAGGTTCTTAAAAATATTTGTTGAACATCTATGTGGATTCACAGCTCAAGCAAGTGATGCTAGCTAAGTCGTATGAAACTACTTTAAGAAGCTTATGCTCAGTGAGAATCTAGCAGTTTAAAAGGAGCTCCCAAAATGTCAGGCTTTTTCCTAGAGAGCCTGACTATCCCTGGTTACCTCAAGATGAGATTAACCTTTATGAATTCTCAGTAGGAACAGTCCTTAGCTTCTTCCTCTAGGTTCAAGAAACTAGTATTGTTCAGAAGATTGATCACTGGTGAAATTATTTAGTGACAGACTTTTTTTTGCAATATGATGTTCATTTAATAATTACAGAGTCTTGTCTATGGATTCTGCTCACACTCATTTCTTCATTGGCATCTAAGGGATGAAGTTCTTTAGTCCAGGCTCTCTGATATTCTCTCGGACAGTGAAGGGATAGAAACACTCAAAAAAAAAAAAAAAAAGACATATTCTTTTTCTACATCTCTGATAGCTTCATTATGTCTTACTTTGGCTGGGGAAATTTTTTATTTCTTTAAGATTACATCCTTCCAAGTGTGCACATTTAGTGATGCTCTTCAAGCTTACATTACAATTGCAGATAGCATTTGTTTCATTTCTAACATACAGTGATGGGTGATGTATTGATTCCTCATAATTTCTATGAGAATTATTTAAAATTTTGTTCTGGTTTCTGGACCCATTTGAGAACCTGATGGAAAATATTGACACTCTTATTAGGAAACACTACATCTACATAAGAGTTACCTACAATATAATTATATATAAATCAATTTTACATACTATATACATAGTTATATATAAGAATCTATATACTAATTACCTTCCCCCAAAAAGTAAAAAATAAAGTGACTGCTTTATTAAAAAATATAATTATACTTAAGAATTATGTATAAGACTATATATATGAGTTAGAGTGAGAAATATTAATAGGTACTAACACAGTTTGGCAGGAGTTTCACAGATATAACTAAAGTTTATGTTTATATAATATGTCATAGAATTATATGGAGTCACAACCTGCAAGAAAAAAATTCAGTATCTAATTAGGAAGAAAAAAGAGATATGAGACAGTGAAGGAGGTATATGAAAAGAAAACAAGAGAAATCTCTCCGGTGATTTTGTGGGACCAAACTAGTCAAGTATTCCGTGGTCAAGTACCTTCCATGTTTTCATCCAAAAAATAAAAATATCCTTCCCACCCTCCCCAATCTTAACATTACCTACTTTCAGGAAATCCCTAGGAAGTCAGAAATAAATTACTTAGCAGGTACATTTTGGGGCAAAGATCAAGAGAGATGATTTGTTTCTTGCCAGGCCCCAATTTAATCAAAAGCAGTAAATGAAAACTTTAAGACTCCAGGAGACAGACATTAATTGAAAGGAATTTTCAGTAAAAGCCTGTTATTTTCTTATGCCAGCTTAATACATAAAAGTCAGATATCCATTTGCAGTAGCTTTTAAGTCTCTGGTGGTGGACTTTCTCGCCTTGAACGGCTCCTAAAATCTGAGCAGGATGGGGAGAAATTCCTCATCTTTTGTCTCAGCCAGGGGCTTCTGTTGAATCCACACATATGACCAGGTCATCCGTTTGCCTCTCTTTATTGACTCTATTCAGTGCCCATGATTATTCGACGTTGGTAACACCCAATTAAAACGTTTCCCTTTTCATTTCACTGAGAAGTTTGTTGATTCTTTAATAAAGATTTACAAAGCAACTAGTATGCAGATAAGTCTCCTGGATAGATCCAAGTTATATAAACTAAAGATTCTACCACATAAATTCACTTTCTCTGGTTATAATATAAATCATCTTAGATTTGATATAACATGTTCTTCTTATGGTGGTTTACAAATTATGTATGTTTGTAAATAAGCAAATCATTTTCTCAAGGCAAATGACCAAGAATTCCTCTCAGCCCATTGAGATGGGAGCATTGCAGAGAACCCTTGGTACCGGGACTTGGAGATAAGAGAAGATATTACACAACTCGACTAACTCCTGCATTTAGGCTCAAATAAGTTGCTCAATTGTCTCTATTACCCAGGAAATCATACAGTGCCTGAGTCTCACCAAGCCATTAACTAAGTAGAAAATGAGTCCAACCCACTTGTTTGCTGCACAGAATCTGACCCATTATCAGTTCAGTGATGAAGAAGAAAGAAAATTTTAAAAAGAAAGAGGAAACATTGCAAAATAGCAATGCTGGCTATTGCTACCAGGTCAACTAGAAGACTAGTAAGACCACCACACTACTAACTAAAGGTAACATTAAGAACTACGTGAAAGAAATCAGTGAAATCATGTTTTCAAACAAAGTGTTTCTTTTCTTTTATTGATGTTAATAAAAATATTACTGATAATAATAATAATAATAAGAAAAACCAAAACGCAACTGTTCAAAGAGTTTTTATAAAGCAACCACAGAGGGAGATATCTGTGAATTATTATATGAATGCAAAGATTCAGCTCATTCACTAAAACTTGCTCTCTTCTTTAGACCCTCTCAACTTAGCAGAGCTCTACTTAATAAGAGAAGTTCTTTGTATATACATCATTTTATAGTCCATGGTCTTCCTAAATCAGAGCATAATTTTATTTCATAATCTCCTGTGTACATTTGAATAGATCACATTTGTCAATAAATAAGTCACTCTAAAGAAAACAATTATTATCCAAAATAACACTAATAACCAGTACCATCACCTAAAAAAGACTGATGTTTTTAAATTTGGTTCAAGACACATTTAAATGAACAAATGTTGTTTGTAGTCAACAGCGTACTTACAACATAAGCTATTTTGTTTATTCCATCAAGCCTACACGATAGACTCTGGGCCAGGAGGCCTCAGTGTTAAGGGTTGGAGCAGTGCCTCAGTTCATAGAACCATCTCTGTTAGGTGGGCAGAACAGAGAACGCTAATACTATACCAATGATGCTTGACTGTATTTTTTACCTTTCAGAAAGTCAATACTGAATGTCAAATACCCTCTATGATTATTATATTTATATTATAGAATTAGAATAACCAATATGTTGTTACTGAATATTTCTCCTGAATATGTTTTTAGGCATTGCCAGTTTGGATGTCTTTTTCATTTAAATTGAACTCACATCGGAATGAGAATTTTAAAATAACACCATATTCTTTAAAGGAAGCTTAAAATTCTAGGAATCCATCTTTAAAAAAAAAAGACGCAAACAGCTCACAGTGAAAAAAAAATGTGAAATGAATATATGTATGTTCATGAATAATTGAAAAATTGTGCTCTACACTGGAATTTGACACAACATTGTAAAATGACTATAATTCAATAAAAACGTTAAAAAAAGACACAAACAGTGATCTTGACACTTAATGAACTTGAATACTACAGACAATTATTATAATGAACATATATCAATAACATTTGAAAAAAATTTAGATGTTATTAGCATTAGTAACATCAATAGTTATCGTCCATTGCCTATTATTTCATTAGCTTGTCATTTGAAAATTAATTTTTTTAAACTAAACGCTTGCTTACCCTGAGGTATACAATGAATTGAGGGCCAATTTCCATTTGGGCAACCAATTTTGAGATCTACCAAAGGGCAAAAGACAAAGATTTCATGTCCCCAGAATGTCTGTGGTTGTAGGAGAAGAGAAATTAAGTTGAGAAAGAAGCTACTAATCTTTATCTTTGCTTCTGAAGCTTGGGTGGTAAATTTCCTACCATTAGCACCTCGTGAAATCTACTCTGTAGGCTGGGGAATGGTACCATCACACATACTACATGGATGCTCCTGGTAGGACATCTGCCCCTGATGCTTCTGGAACCAGATGTAGCTGCTACCTTTTTGGCCACTACCACCTTCACTGCAGTGGTGGCTCTGACTGGAGAGTCTTCATTCATTCATTTCCTGTGCACTCAATGCAAATTGGTTCAAAAGGTAAATTGGCTCCCACACTTTCAGCATCTATATAGAAAACCAGGTTCTGTCTGGTAAGATGAGAGATTTCTTAAATACAGGATGGGGATTCAGATGCTGGGCAGACAAAACGAAAATAATAAATGTTCTTACACCTTCCAATCCTCAACAGTCTTGACTATGCCATTTTTTTCTTTACATCTTTATAGCAGCCTAGTGGGAGTTTTTTGGATTTATAAACTAGCATTATCAAATTTCAGCTGATTTTCTTTAAAGTAGGTAGATAGTAACTATATGAGTCTGATAAGCTGTTGAGAACCTATCAGATCAACAGTCAGATTGAGAGATAAAGAAGTAAAAAAAAATGAGTTCAGTGTGGAACAGGGAAGAAATACGCAAAAGGGAAAAAGCCAGGGCTGGAATTTTAGGCAAAGGTATTTATTACACAATCCTGTCGCTAGACACTTGATAACAGCTATATTATGCGTGATCAGACTTGTCTGGTTTTAAGAATTACCTTGGGAAGTTGTTATAAATAAGGATTCCTAGGCTCAACCCAGATCAAATGAATTAGGCACTCTTAGTCTTTGACATGTTTAAGATGGTCGGTGTGATTCTTGTTTTCAGAATAGTTTGGGACGTTCAAGGGAAATTAGATCTTATTTGCTGACATTAGCTCCTAGACTGCAGTCAGTTAATCTAAACTGCCCCAGTGAGCACTGAGTATCCTGATATGGCTGTGATAGGTAGGAAACTGCTGTAAAAAAGACAAAGAGTTGCCCTTTGGAATTCTTGACCTGAACTTCTTTGATTTACTAAACAGCTCTCTAGGACTTCCATTAACTCTTCTGGCCTTTAAGATACAGTGAAAAAATAACTTACTATGTCAGAGTTATGGCTTGGAAATTCCCTCCTGACCTAACAGCTTTTTAAATCCCTCAACCATGAAAGCATGGTATATGATATTTATCTGTTTAATAAGACTTCTGTTTCTGATTGACTGAGTACCTGCCTGTATCATTTATTTTAAAGTGTCCTCTTTCTATTGATCCAAATACATCGGAAAGGTCCATTTAAAAAGTCACTGTAATAAAAGAAGCAGTTAACACTTTAGGTCTCATAAATATATATATACATATGAGACGTTTTATACACACACACACACACATATATATAAAACAAAATTTCCTATGAAAAAGAATTAGTGTACTTTTGGTTAAAATTAGCTACTTGACTTCTCAAAACTATAGACTTGGGAAGAAATTTCTCTTTTGGACTTTTTAGACCTCTTTGGGACTAGGGGCATCTGTGTGAGGTGTACTGTCTAATGTAGGTTTCAGGGTGTATGTATTTGTATGATCTGTGCTGTTAGCATAGGTCTGTGGAAGTCTGCATGTGTGTAGCATGTAGATAGAGATAAAGATGTGTGTGTGTGTGTGTGTGTGTGTGTGTGTGTGTGTGTGTGTATTATGTGCATGCGTCTGTGTGTATCTCCATATTTTTTATTAGGGATTTTTAACTGTTTTTACTTGTGGCAGTCTCAGGAGGAATACCATGTTCTATCCAGTCCTTTTTGATATTCATAGGTCCCCCAGGTACTTATGAAACATCCACCTGTCACTGGCACAGATAAGGATTTCCGAATTCTTTGTCATCCTTTATTCTTCAGTATCTGGATTTTTTTTGAGAATAAATTGAATCAAGAGGAATGATGTAAAGATTCTAGAATAGATCAAATAGGCTTTACAAAACCAAATGCCTGAGAAAGTCCTCAGGTGATTATTTTCAACCTATTCCCATGTTTCAAGGAAGGAATTCTCTAAATTGTCTGTATGATGCCTTTTTTCCCTCCATTGTTTTTGTTGCATTGGGCATTTATAGTTGATTCTGGCTGTGCTATTTCTATTTTGTGACAGATAGTTATTTTCTCCCTTTATAAACATTTTTCTGACCTGTAGTCTCCACAACCACCACCTAGTTAAACACTTAAGTGAATCTCAAATTGTTTTGGTATATTGCTAGTTTTTCCCATTTTTCTCAAATAAAACAACCAATTTCATGAAAGGAAAGAAATGGTCACATACTTTTTTTTAAAAATTTCCTAGGCTTAAAAACTCAGTTCTAGGCACAAAGTATGCATTCAGTGAATAAGGACTGATTCCAATGATGAGATTTGGATGATGAAAATTTTGATATAAGTCTCTGAAGTCCACCTTTGACCTGAATTGACAGAAATGTAGATAAGTCTCATAAAAGAGTTTGAAAAATAAACTACCTTCTTCTTATTCAAGGTATATAGTTTTTGTCTTAGGAGAGACATCTCTTAAGGTATATATTGTTTCCAAAAAATGTCTGAGCAAGATGAAAAAGAGGGTTTTCATCAAGTGGAGGAGATATTGGGAATACAAGGTAACAAGTTGAAGGAAAAATGATGAGAAAGATGAATCAAAAAGGAAGTAAAAGGAATAAAAATGAGAGAATTACTGAAATCATAAAGATTGAATCAATATATGAGAAGGAGTAGAGGGTATAAAAAGGAAGAAGATGGAAGATGTAGTATTTAAAACTATGGGTTAATTAAATGCAATAGAAAGAGTCTAAAAACATTATATACCAGCATGTAAGTTCTTCAGGCTGAATAGTGTCTAAATTGTGATTAGAAAACAAAATCAGTTTCAACTGCAATTTTTCACTGAGTTTGATACATAAATTCTAACTTCTAATATAATATGTGGTGACATGGACCAGCTGAAAACTGGCCTTGCTATGACACACAGTGGAAGACAGGGTGGCTTTTTTTTTTTTTTTTAAAGTTCCAGTAAATGTCCATTGACAGATGACTGGATAAAGAAGCTGTGGTATATTTCTACAACAGAATACTACTCAGCCATAAAAAAGAATAAAATAATGCCATTTGCAGCAACATGGATGGACCTGGAAATCATCATTCTAAGTGAAGTAAGTCAGACAGAGAAAGAAAAATACCATATGATATCACTCATATGTGGAATCTAAAAAAAAAAGAGAGAGAGAGAGACATGGACTTATTTACAAAACAGAAACAAACTCATAGACATAGAAAACAAACTTACGGTTACTAGGTTGGGGAAGGGGCTGGGAAGGAATAAATTGGGAGTTCTAGACTTACAGATACTAAGTAATAAACATAAAATAGATAAACAGCAAGTTTGTACTGTATAGCACAGGGAACGATATTCAATATATTGTGGTAACCTATAGTGAAAGGGAGTATGCAAATAAATATATGTATGTTTCTATATGACCAAAATATTGTGCTGTACACCAGAAATTGATATAACATAGTAAACTGACTATACTTCAATAAAAATTTTTTCTTAAATTTCCAGTTAGTGTTATATTCACTCTGTGCAAAAGATACTGTGAAACCCCAACTACTCTGGGCATTCCTCTTCAAGTCCCCTACTTTCATCTATTCTCCATACACGTGATACAAAAAGCTGGGGGACCTGGGAGAGCTAGGATCCAAAGTCATTATCATCACATTTGGCATACAACACAACATTCCTGAAGGGAGAAAGTTTGGGAATATAAGTAGGTTGTCCCAGAAGTGGAAACAGGATAATGGGAAGCTCGTAAATTGTTCGAATCTCTCTCCCTATCTTGACTCTCTCCAGTATAAGCATAATCTGAAAAGTGTTATACTCTCTAGTCCGGGCATCACTCTTCTGTAACACATTAGACCAAATTGGTTTAGGGTAGTAAGCATCCTAAATTTCAGAAACATCAAAATGTTTTAGTAAAACTTGCTGTTTTATTTACCATCTTTGTATTTATAATCCCTAACACACTTACTAAATTTTAGACGCTTCCTTGTTTTAAACCCAACGTTGGCTGCTAATGAAATTGCAATCCCTAGCTGTGTCCAAAAGAACTAAGATTTGTAAGCACAAAGGAGGCATATGTGGAGAAAGGGAGAAAGAGCACAGCTATTCAGGACCAGAAGATAAACGTAATAATTGTGGTAGGCAGAATTACAAGATGATTCTCGTGATTCTTGAGCTCTGGTGTATACGTTCTATATAACCTTCTTTATTTGACTGAGAATATAATGGCATATCACTGTCATGTTCAGGTTATGCTATATGGGAAAGAAGAACATTTTCAAATGTGATTAAAGTTCCCAATCAGTTTGTCTTAAAATAATCATAGAGGACTCTCCTGGATATGCCTGAATTAAGCAGGTGATCTGGTGAGAGCACTATAAAGAGGATTTAGAAGTAAGAGAGAGAGAGTAAGATTCTCTTGATGGTCTTGAAGAAACAAGCCACCGTTTGTGAACTAACTGCCTATGGGGAGGACATGTGGAAAGGACCCTAGGACAACCTCTAGGAATTAGAACAGGTTTTCACAGTAGCCAGCATGAAAATCAGAAACTTAGTTCTACAACTGCAATAAACCAAATTCTACCAAAAACGATCAGTGAGCTTGGAAGAGGATTCTGTGTCCTTTTTATGATTACTGTTTGACTTACGCATCTTTTCGTATTCTTTTACTTTTAATCTATTCTTTTCTTTATATTTAATTACATTATTTGTGTCTTGCGATTTTATTTAGTCTGTCAATCTTTGCCTTTAAATCAGGGTGTTTGTACCATTTATATTCAATGTACTTAACCAATAATGGTGGAGATCAAAACTTTCTTACTAATCTTTCTTATAGTTTTATTAATTTCACTTGTTAATTTTTTCTTTTTTCCTCTTGTTCTATTTTGGGTTTTTTGTTGTTGTTAATTTTGTTAAATTACTGTTAATTGTGGTAAAATATACATAATATAAAATTTGCTATCTTAAACATTGTTAAGCATATTCACATTTTCGTGCAACTGATCTCCAGAACTTTTTCATCTATTAAAACTGTAATCTTATACCCATTAAAAAAAACTCCCCGTTTCTTCTCCTCACAGGCTCTGTTCCATAAATTCCAGTTGTCTAATTCTCCCTGAACTCTGATTTCTGTTTTCTCAAATTAAAAATTTTCCTTCTTGTACAGTGAACCCAAAAGTGCTTCAAGAAGAAATCTAGAGTAAATGGACAACTTACTTTTTTGTTTCCCTTCTCTTAGGAATCACAATCCACTTCTGTTTTGTTTTTGTTTAATATCTGAAGATATTTGTTTTCTGCATTTTATCCACTTTTCCATTTTTCTACTAAGACCAGCAGGTCCATTCCCACTTATTTTATCATGGCCAGACGCAAGAGTTCACCTTGAGTTTGTTTTTAAGGTTTTGACAAGTATCCTGCCCAGACATAATGGCCACTATAGACAAATAAATTGATAATTTATTTAAATTTTGGCAGATGCTACGCATATTGTCTCTTATAAAACACATAAAAGCAGAAAGTAGAATGTGATTGTTGACAGCTAAGAGGAGAGGTAAATGGGGAACAATTGTGCTTCAACTGGCATGAAGTTTCAGTTATACAAGATAAATAAGTTCTGCAGATCCACTGCACTGCATTATGCTTAGAGTTAGTGGTACTCTAGTGTGCACTTAAAATGTTTTTAAGAAGGTAGATCTCACGTTAAGTGTTACCACAATCACAGAAAATAAATTAAAAGATGGAAAGGTGGCTCTTGAGAGTTTATAGAGGCTTTCTAAAGGAACTGGACTTTGAATTAAGCATTTAAATATGAATGTTAAGTAAGAAGACTAAGAAATATCAAACAAACTTCCCACTTTCTGAGCAGGATGATCAGAGTTAGTAAAGTCATTAAGGTATATGGTAGACTGGGGACTCTGTATTAATATGATTAGGTTGGGATATGTGATTATAACAAATCAACCATAAATTTTCAAACACTTAACTCTGTAAAGGGTTATTTATTGGCTGTAAGCAGTTTGATTTTGAGCTAATGAGCTTTCTCCATGTTGTAGGAATGTCTCTAAAGCCAGAAGCCTACAAGGTCATCGGAGAATTGCAAGAAATAACAGAAGTGCACAGAATGATTTAAGGGTCCTAGAAGAGGTTTGAAAAACTATATGTAAATATTTATATGTATGTATATAGCCTTATATCGTTTTATACATATATATAATGTTAAGCATTTTATACACAACATACATAGATCACTAGATTTATCTATCATCTATGTGTATGTATGTATATGTAATTGCCTATATATCATTTGTATGGAGATATTATCATAAGGCTATGATACTTTGATAGTGAGATAGAAATGAAGATATTACAGTGAACAAATCAGAATAGGATTCTGCTCTCATGAAACTGACATTAGAGTGCAAAAACTCACAAATAACAGACAACATAGAGAAACAAAATAATTTCAGATTTTGACAAGTTTGTTAAAGAAAATAATAAAGAGAGATGGAGAAAATAAAAGGGTGCTTCTTTGTGCAGATAATAATTGGGCATAACTTGTGAAGGGAATTCCAGAAAAAGGTAATATTAGATGCTAAATTGAAAAAAAAAAAGGAGGGATTGGATTAGGAGGAGTTCACCAAGAAAAGGGGAGAATAGTCTGAGATAAACAAGATAAGTGGAAGCCAGATCAAATAGAGCTTGTGGAAGCTTTTAACTAAGATTTTATTCTGAAGATAATAAGAACACAAGGAATAATTGTAAGTATTACAGTAATATTATCTGATTTACATCAAATTGCCAAAAGTGGAAATGGCTTAGACTCCAGTATAGGCAGTGGAGAACAAGAAAAATAAATGAATTTTTATTATACTTGGAGGCTGAACTGGAAAGATTTACTAATACATTTGGTGTGGTTCTGAAGAAAAGCAGGAAGCAAAAAGTATTCATAGATTTTTGGCATGAAGAATAAATTAGGGGATAATATCCTTATTGAGGGAGACTGAGAAAGAAAGAATTTTATTGAGAAAATCTAGAGTTTGTTTTTGATACATTTAAATTTAGTGGACATTTCTATCTGATAGGATTCCCTTAGTTGCAAGTGGCATAAGCCCATATAAAACTGCCTACATTTCTTTTCTATAATAACATTTTCTAAATTGGCCAGATTCAACTGCTGCCAGTTATATGGTTCAGTGTTCCTACTGACCTTACTGTCCTACACTAGAAGAGGAGATTTGGGTGAAAATTAATGATAAATCGAAACAAGAAGTGATAGCTTGATAGCTGATGTAAATAGAGCCAATAAGCGGATAAGGCAAAAAGGAGAAAAGCCAAGATGATATGGTATATCTACATATGTTGGCAAGGATGAGGGTCTTGGTCTGCAGAAATCTCCTTTTATTTGAAGCTGAACATCCAATGTGGGTCCTAATGGCTAAAAGAATCACTTAAAAAAATTCTGGGTGTGCTTTTAG
This sequence comes from Camelus bactrianus, assembly GCF_048773025.1. Lineage (NCBI taxonomy): Eukaryota > Metazoa > Chordata > Mammalia > Artiodactyla > Camelidae > Camelus > Camelus bactrianus. The sequence goes on from NC_133552.1 coordinate 22,899,271, forward strand.
TTATATAAGTCATTTACATAGAGAAATCATTTGGATTGCTCTATTTTACAGTCCTTATCAATTTTAATTTCCACTAGCCAAATATATTTCACATAATAATCAATATTTACTCGGACTGATCATGGCTGTAAATGCACCATGATATAGGGCTTCTGGTCTAGCTCCTCCCTTGAAAGACAATGATTGCACTATTACTTTAAGAGAGAGAAGTTTCATTCTCATTTCCTTCTTTTTGATATCACCCATGTAACATTTTGCAGTAAATTATTCACCGGTCTTTTTTCCATCTTATGAATAAATCCACCAAAATTAATCTAACATTGTCAAATTTTCAACGTATTTCATTGTTTCTCTTCAAACTCACTCTTTGCATTTATTATAAACCAAGTCAAATAAGGTTCACAACCTCTCAACCTGGAGTTCTCAATGTGATATTTCTCAATGACTTTAATATTATCTTGTGAATGATCACTTGACAGGCTTCCAACGTTGTCTTTTCTTTTAGTCTTCATTTTAAGGGTTTCATCTAAGGGAAACCCTTTTGGGAGGTAACATGCAGGAACTATTGCCTCTCAAATGCACACAAAAGAATTTATTCATCCATGAAATTACAGACCACTGCGTGACTGCTAATCTGAGTGATGATCTGTTTTGAAACATGCCCAGATGTTTGTTGGGAGTCATGGTTGTCACAATACCATATTCCCTTAACACATAGACCATGTTATTGTGAATTCAGGATAACAATGAAGGGAAACAATCTTCAGCAAAGGTTAGTCAGTGTCAGGTTAGCTATAACATGATGGGTTGTGTATTTACCATTGATAGTCCTTGGCTGTTATAGTCCATTCTCAGTCTGACCTTGTCATTGGAATGTTATAGCAGATATGCATTCAAAAATTTTCGTTTCTCTTTTCTGCCTACTTAGCATATCTCCCCCTTAATTTCTAGTAAGAGGATTCCTCTTTCACTCTGGAACACTCCACAAAATCACCCAGAACAGTAAATATAATGACATTATTGGCCACCACAAAGACGAAAAATGATCATAACAAGGTCACAAAGATCAGTGATGTACCAATGGGAAGTTTTTTGGCATTTGCAAACTCAAGTATATTTGTAGATGTCTACTATCCATATATCTCTATCCTGGGAACTCTACATCATCTTAATTTTTTTGGATAGGATAAAGATAGAGAAGAAGAGATTTTTTTTTTCTCTGAAATTACCTTAAAGCTTAAAAGATCAAGAGAGATGTTTATGTTCTTAGTGTGAGCCATGGTTTGAAAACAGTCACCTCCCAGAGTTTGACCTCATTTACTCAGTGTACAAGAATGGAAAGGCACACATTTTAGATATGCAAGGCTTTGATACCTGTAGGGAGTGTAACATCACAGAGGAAAGAGAGAGCAGATAATCAGAGAGAGATCAGCAAATTGCCAAACACTGCAAACCAGAGTCCTTTCTCAACCCAACAGGATGCTATTTGTCTTTGGATTGTGAATCACTGAGATCAGACATATCTTGGTTTCAGAAAGCCAAGGTCTTGTAAGACTAAAGCATTCTATCGATATGGTGGTAATCTTAATTAAAAAATCCAAGACAGGAGTGCAAGAATGGTGGCTGGGCACACGTGTGTACTGCATCTAGCTATGTTTTCATGCATATGTATGTGTGTATATGTGTGGAGGTGTATATAATTACATGTGTCTGTGTGCATGTATGTATGTGTGTATGGCTTTTTGGATGGCATAAAATCTTATCATTACTAAACAAGGCATTTAATGTCCCTAATGCCAAAAGCTAAAATGAAAACTTAATAAAACATTTGGGAATACCTGTATTATATATATACCCATGTTCTAGATTTTGTCTTATTTTAAATGTATTTCTAATGGTGCAAGACACCCTGAGAGGAAAACTGTTGTGTGTTTTGGAAGGTGAGTATGAGACTTAGCCTTCAATTAACACATCTTGAAAACACAATTCCTGCCTTCTGAATATGGAGACTTTGGAAGATATTTTCATGTCTTATCCTTTCAGGATGCTTCTTTTCAGAAAACGGGCCTATGACCTGTCAAAGGACCCATCAAACAGACTTGTCTGTTTCCAAGTATTGCCTTTGTCGCTTGGCCAAATAAGGAAAAGTGACAGCATCTAATATGCTTTCCTAACTGCATAATACCCCAAATAAGTGTTATAAAATAAAAAATAAAAAACCCCATGCCTATGCAGTTATCTCTTTAAAATGCTATCTAATGTTAATGAGAATCTTAATCTCCTATCATCACCTCTTCCCCCCCACCTTCACAGAGGCACTGGGGATTGAACCCAGAACCTCATGCACGCCAAGCATGTGCTCTACCGCTTAGCTAGACCCTCCTGTCCCTTCATCTCCTCCTAACTGATTGTTCTGTTACAGTCCTAAAGGAAGTATATCCAAAGTATGTTATTTAGAAAGAGATGCAAAATCCATCTAGCTTTTCTAGCTTTCAACCTCATCCAGCCACAATTTCAGAACTGTTTAAAGTTTTGTGGTACGTAAACTAGTATACAGAAGTATATTTGTTGTTCTTTCTTTTCTCTGCCAAGATCCCTGCATACTGTACAAAGAAGGCCACTTAAACACAGATGGATAAACAGATTGAAATAAAAATATTATAATTCCCACTATTAAAATACCCTTCTCATCAAAAAAAAAAGAACAGAAAAACAACAATTATAATACTTAAGTTATACTTTGTTGAAGACAGTGTGCTCCAGTTGAAATATACATATTTTTATTAAAGTTCTAACCATTTGCAAATGCCATTCTGAACGCAGGCTATATAAATTTTAACTATCTTGTACAGTACATAGCTGACATGCACAATTAGATCAGCATGCATGCATACACATCCCTAGAGGTCTACACATTTAAAAACTTGTTAAGAAGTACAAGCTAGTCTTATGCTGAACCCTTTGATGTTTACATAGATTAACTTTGCACTTCAAAGAAAATAAATGGCCATCAAGGCCAAACTCCAAAGAATGGCAAAAGTGTATTCAGAAGTATTCATCAATCAGGTTTGCACCTTATTGTATTTATTATAGATTAGAATATGCTAACTGTTTCATTTGATGGGGAGCATATGCAATGGCATTCATAATCACAGCAATGTTTGTTGATGGCATCAGTGGTCATAAAATGTCTAATGTTAGTGGATTGCAGGATTTCATCTTGCCTTTGATATTTCTGATGTTCATTTAATTTTTATAGCACCCCTATAGAGATATAATTCACATACCATAAAATTCTTCCTTCACAGGATATAATTAAATGGATTTTAGTAGATTCATAGAGTTGTGCAGCCATCACTATTATCTTAGTTTTAAAACATTTTCATCACCCTAGAAGGAAACCCTATATCCATTAATAGATGATCCAACATTTGCCCTTCCTTCCAGGCCCTGAAGACAATTTGATACCTTCTGATTCTTTAAATTTGCCCATTCTGGATACCTCATTTAAAAGGAATCATATTATGTGGTCTTCTGTGACTGCATTATTTCACTTACTGTAATGTTTTCAAGATTCATCCATGCTGAAGCACGTATCAATACTTCACTCCTTTTCATGATTAGTAACATTCCATTGTACAAATATACCACATTAAGTTTATCCCTTCATCTATTGGTGGACATTTGGGTCATTCTCATGTTTTAGCTGTTATAAATAATGTTGCTATAAACTTTGGTGTGTGTGTTTTTGACTGGACTTATGTTTTTATTTCTCTTGAGTGTATACTGAGGAGTGGAATTGCTGAATCATATGCTGAAGCATACATTTAAAATTTCGAGAAACTTTCAAACTGTTTTCTAAAGCAGCTGCACTATTTTATAATCCTATCAGAAATGCAGAAAGGTTCTAATTTCTTCAGTCTCTCCAACACTTGTTATAGTCAGCCTTTTTGTTTTAGTCATGCTTCTGAGTGTAGAATAGTGTATCATTTTGGTATTGATTTCCATTTCTTTAATGACTAATAACATTGACCATATTTTCATGTGCTTGTTGGCCATTCATATATCTTTTTTGAAGAAATATCATTGAGTATTTATATCCACTGACTATTTTCTAAACTGAGATATTTCTGTTTTTATTATTGAATTGTAAGACTTCTTTAAGTATGATGGGTATAAATCCCTTACCATATGGATATTTTTCAAATATTTTTCTCCCATTTTTGAATTGTCTTTTTATTTTTTCTTGGTGTCCTATAAAGCAAAATTACTTTTAAATGATTTTTATGAAGTTCAACTTATCTCTTTTTTTGTTTGTTTCACTTTTGCTTTTGGTGCTATAACTAAGACACCATTGTCTAATCCAAGGTGACAGACTGTTACTCCTATATTTTCTTCTAGGTGTTTTAGAGTTTAGTACTTACACATTTAGATCTATGACACATTTGGAGTTAATTTTTGTATATGGTGCAAGGTAGAAATGCAACTTCATTCTTCTGTATGTGAATATTAAGTTGTACCACTATTGATAGTTTATTAATATTTAATATTAATTCATTATACTTTATAATATTAAAATGTATACATTAAAACTTATCTTCCTCCAGAAAAGTTTTTCAAACACATTATGTTTTTATTCTGCTTTAAGCTGTTCAATGTCTTTTCAATACACTTAGAAATATATACAAATGCCCTACTTCATCCTACAAGGTCTTCAAGTATCCATCTCCCCTTATAATGTTTCAGGGCCTTCAAAAATGCAGTTCTTTGTACTAGAATGACTGTTTTGTATCTGTTAATTCTTTCATGTCTAGAGCTTCCCCCAAATTAGTTCCTCCCAAAAAAACACATTTTATTCTATTTGCATGTTTAATTATTCTGTCTCTGAGTTTATTCAATAAAAGGAAATTCAACCCTAAATTATTCATTTTTGAAAAAAATCTAAATGTATTATGGCTATGTTAGTATAGTGCATCGAAAAAACAAAATATTTTAAAATTTGCATGTATCTATAAAATAACAAAGTCTTTATTTTTTAAGCTGTGATTAAAAGCTTGTTATATACAAGTAATTTCTAGAAAATTACAAAGACTAGAGGGATTAATTATACTAAGATTCATATTATAGGTAGATAGAGCAATAGAGAGATATATAAACTTCCATTTATTTAGTTTTCTCCTTTGATTATAATTCAGAATATTAGTTATTACCTTTGAAACCTTTAAGAATGAGACATTTTTCTGAGTGATGTTTCCTACTTTGTTTCTTGGTTGAGTTTAAAGAATAACCTATTTTTATAATTACTGCCTTATTCTTGCAGACAAATTTTCATGACAGATTGCTTAACATTTCAATAAGGTCACTGAACTTTCAAATTATTTTAGAAAAGTACAACACTCAAGTTGAATGATTTTAGAAAATGGGATAGTTACGATGGATTAATTAATATCAATTATACATTTTTATCTACATGTAATACAAGGTCACAGTTGTTAGCACAGATCCTCTAATCCTGTTCTAAGATTTCTATTTAATTTCCAGTGTTAACTTTCTCATGGTAATTTTGGCCTTCAAGTTTCTCCTTTCAGGAGATATCCTTCTCCATCTGATCACACTCCTCATAACTGTTACCTTTTCTGTATATCTTGTTAATCCAGTTACATTATTCTTTGGCTCTTGGTTTTGTAAAGTGCCATTTAAATCAAGCATTGGAGAGGTAAAGGGAGTTCACATTGCAGTAATGAAAACTTAAAATTGAAAACTTACCTGCTTTTCTTAAAGCCTGTAAACCATTTAGTTTTACTTGTGCTTTATATTACTAAATCTTTTCCTTCTTTTGTTTTTTTGACTCTTTTCTTTGTCTTTGCCTACGAGGATTCCAAAAAGAAAAGTAGATAATAGAAATCAAAATAAAATATTCTCATCTTGTAACAGAGGAAAAAGAAACCAAAACAGTTCTTTCTTCCACCACTTCTCAAGATCAGGGACTCCGCATATTAAAAGCAAAACAAATGAAAATAAAATAACAGTTATTCTTTGCATTGGGAGATGTGCTCTCGGTCTCACTCTTTCTCCACAATTTCTGCAGAGGAAAGAGAATTATAGAGATGGTTAATGGCCTTTCTTTTTAAAAGGCACAGATGGCTACAGTTAGTTTAAATTTTTAAATACAAATTTATTTTTCAATTATTAACATTCCACTCTGTTTATTTCACATTTTTTTGTAAGCAGTATAAAGCTTATATTCAGATCTATGATCAGTTTTGTAATTATAGATGAAAAATTAAGATAGATTTACATATTTAGATCTGCATAATGATTCACTTCTGCCTTGTCTCTGCTCCACTTTGAATTTTTAAATCTCCACATTAAGAACAAGAGAAAAAGTCTTTTGCATGAATAAGTTTATGACAAAGTTATCTAGAATGGGTTCTGTTATTTAGTTATCTAGAATCTATTCTAGATAGCTAATTCTAATAATCTAGTTATCTAGAATAGGTTCTATATTGAGCTCTTGAAATGTTCATTTTGATAAAGATCACCACAATCTGGAAAATGTAAATACATAGGGACCAAAGAATGACCTAAAGAGAGAAATTAGAAACGGTCTAGTAAACAGGGAGATCAGTCTTTCTTTCTGAACTAATCCAGTGGGAAAAATTCAACTCCATGTACATCCAAAGTAGGAATTCTAAATCCACATTCACAAATATATTCAGTTAATTTGCCGTCCTACTGATAGTATATATAAATCTTAATCTTCTGGCCATTTTTTTTTCTGTGATAAAGGCTCATAGCTTTCAGCATTTTTCAAGTTACAAAACTTATGATGATTCAAAAACATTAAAAAAGATTAAGAACCACTGTTCTGGGAGAGTAAGTCTTCTATCAAGAGGCAGAATGGAGAAATTCTCTTTGGGAGAAAAATGTGTCCAGAATGCAAGTAAGAAAACTCCAAATTGTAGGTTTCAATTATTAGTAGAGTATATTGTTTTTACTTTTTACTCCCAGGATACATTTTAGTGAATTGGCAGATTGGTTAGTAAAAGAAAATGTGTATTACTTTAAATGATAGTTATTTTTAAAGCGAAGGGATAAATCACATCAATATAATTATGTGACAGTGGATATGAATTTCAGCTGAGTTGATGACATTGTTCAAACAGAGGACGGATGAACACATGTGAGGAATATAGGTGGTGTTCTGATTTTGGAGGACAGTCACACTAGTAACACTAGTAATACTGCTCACTCTAACTCCAAGATGCTCGGTAACCCCAAGAGTGCAGATGAGCATTGAAAGAAACTGTTAGAAGTGATAAGTCTTACTAGTACATTCCTCAAAAGTTTTCAGCAAAGCAAATAGTCCCATGCAAGATAAATTAACAGATACATAAATAACTAGCAAAATTGATCCTATGCCATTTTAAATTTATGATCTCTTCATTAAGCAGTCATGCACTGTTGCTGGCAAATGTCCCAAAATTGCAAACATATAAACGTTCACCTTTAGGGCATTTCTAAATATTGAATTCACATTTAAGAGTGTATATGTTCACAATGAATATTGGAAAAGTGAGATAAACAATACTCTGAATTTTTGAAAGGCTTTTGATGTTCTGAATTGTTGTGAACTTTTTATCAGATTCCATGCCCTCAGCTTTGCTTGAGTTCATCCATTATTCAATAGGGACATCCTCGCTGCTTCTCCACAGAAGCTCGTTTCTTACAGTTTAAGACTTTTGTTCTCTTCACTAACCTTCTCTGAGTGGTGTTTATCTTTATTTCCTAAAGCCTCCACTCTTTCATCTTCTAATTAATCTACAGTTCTTTTTCTTTAAGCCAACCTGCTGTTTTTACTGTACTTTACTTCCTATGTTTTCTTTATTCTACCATTCCTACGGTTGGTACTCCTCTTAGATCTATAATTAAAATAACTTTTGAAATCACATCACCCAAAATAAAGGCTTCTCCATCAAATTGAGTAAGTGCTGATGACTCCCCACTAATATGTTTCTCTTTTGATTTAACACCCCATTAAACTTATCTCTTATCATTCCACATAGACTTTGTGCTAAGCAAGCTATAGCATGCTACCCTACTGCCACACAAAAGAAGTCTCATTCACCTTCCACATGAAAACCATCATTATACACTTGCCCAGTGACTTTCTCATACTCTAAGCAAAACTCCTCTAGTTATTTATGACATTCCACATATTATCTCTTTTAAAGCCACTTCACTAATGATAGATTTAACCAAACTCTTTTAGTATTAGGTAGAGATTTTCAAAGCAATAGAGACACTGGTGTCCAAAATATATTACGTCTTTGAATGTATGTCAAGTGTGGTGTACTCTCATAAAGAGTAGAATTAAACTACCCTGTCCTTCACCTCTGATACTTATTTCTAATGGTGCATTGTATGATACAAGTGGGCTTTTTTTTTCTTTTTCGGTCATATTTCATTATTGACCTATACTCAGTTTACTATTAAGTAAATCTTTTTTGTTTTGGGATCAAAGAAGGGTAGTTTTTTTTTTGGAATCCTGAATCTTTTATCTAAACTACTTATAATTCCTTCCATCCAGGTTTCAGTGATTTACAAACTTAATGGGCATTTATTTTATATCTATTTGAGTTGCTAAACTGTTGAATATGCAAGGTTAATAACCCAGTGCTGTGGCACACTTCAGGAATTTTATTTGAGTCAGTAATTTTTAATTTTTCAAAAATTATGAAACACAGTAAGATTTACATTTTATACTGTGACCCAGAATACAGATGTGTATATTTAAGTATCAGATGAAGTACAATAGTTGAATTATTTTCCTACCATGAATTAACCACTCTGATACTTTCTGTTATATTTTGTTTTATTCTATTTCATTTTGTGTAAATTACTGGTTGTTGCTCACACTATTATTTAGCCAGTGCTATGTGAGAAAAGAGCCTCAAATCTCATTCCCCCTGCTCATATATCCATGGATCATCTAGGATTCTGTTGACTTAACTTGAGCTTAGCAAGCCTTGACTTCAAACTATATTGGGTCTAGTCTGCTCCAAGTGTCTCTGACCCTTCTTAGACCTGTGGGTTAAACTGGGCATATTCTTTTCACCACAAAGGTTTGAAAATAATGTTTCAATAAAGCTTTGTAAAGATTTTTTAAAAACACGCAAAATACATGCTCAGTCAGAAAAGTGAAATAACCTAGGTACATTCTTATAGTGTCAGATACATAAGAGGTAAGGTTCAATTGCACAAAGTATGTTTCATGCTTCTGCTTGATTTTTATCTGCTAACATCTCATTGGTCAAAAGTTATAAGGTTGAGCCTAAAATCTATAGTATGGAAATATATTTTGCCCATCAGGAACCCAAAGCAAACCATGTGATTAAGTCCAACATCATGGAGAGAAGTATAGTCCTATAATGAAGGTGTCATAGAAGGAATATACCATCTCTATCAAAACACTGTCACAACCCAATTAATGGATTGCCACCCACAGCTCTAAGCTGATAGGGATCTGTTGATCAAAACTCTTTGAATATATGCATTCATCATATTACTAATCCACTGGATCACTCTTCTATTTAGATCACACTATTCTGTTGACATGAAGCAACATTATATGATTTTTTTCAAGGTCCAGATTTTCAAAATTTGTCATCTTTCCTTGAGCTACTAACACCAGAGGTAAATAAAAATTAGATCGGCTTGACATATAATCAGATAAAAATTTTATAATTTAATAATCAATGTATCCTCATCTAGTTATTTATAAACTCTCACTTGAATCATTCATTCTACGATTGTGCTCAGAAATAATATTAAACATTTGAGACTATAGATTGATCTTTATATCTAATGTGATATTTATATTAAATATCACTTTTTTCAAAAAGATAATTGCTAGTGCCCAATCAAAAGTGTATCCCTGTGTTAAATTTCCTTAATAAATAATATATTTTCCTTTATAATGTAAAGTATGTTTTATAAATATATACAGGTATTATATTTGTTTTTCTTAGCTCTGTATTATAAATTATTAGCACAGGGTCTAGAACTTAGAAAGTAGCCAATAAATGAGTAATGATCCAGCTTCTTGTTTTTAAAATTTGCTACAATGGTACATTTCTAATAATCTATTGTGATTACCTTTCTTTCCAAAATCACAAAGATCTTTGAAAACGATTCAGTGATTTCCTTCCTAAAATGCAACATACCAGTAAAAGTTTATATGGACTAGGTAAATTGAATTAATTTAGAGTTGTTCTTTTAAAAATTTAACTTATGCTTTCTTTTTCCCAAAACCAAGGTCGTTGGGTCCTTCCTTTTCAGCTGAAAAGTGAGTTATGATAGAATCAAATAGGAATTTAATTGGAGTTTTATTTGTTGATCATTGGGAAAACCCTCTAGCCTGGTTTTCCAGATTGTACTTCAGTCCTTAGGCCAACTGAAAAAACTCTGAGATACACACACACACACACACACACACACATATGTACATGAACAAGCTCATGATTATGTAAACAGTTAAAATTTAGTGTGATAATTGCTGTTGGAGAGATTTGGATGAAGCAGTTGGAGAGCACTATGAACAGATAATTTAGCACAGTCTGGAGAGTTTAGAAGAGATATTTTATTGTCATTTATTGGAGATGGTTCATGACGAATGGGCAGGGATTTTCAAAAGAATGAAAAAGTAGGAAATTCTAGTAAGAAAGAATAATATGTACCAGGGTTGAGAGTAATCTAAGACCAGATACAACTAAGGGTATTGAGATGTTATTTGAGATGAGAATATATGTGAGTATATTGGTGGAAGACAGTGGTGTGAAACAAAATGAAGTAGAGGGCTGACTGTGAAGTAGATTTATACTTCAGATTTTAGAATATGGTCTGAGGAAAATGGAAGTTAAAAAATATTTTTTTTAATCTGGAAGCTGACATGATCAACTTTGCTTCTTCGAAAAACTACCTTTGTTATAGTGTGTGAAAGTTGTTTGTAACCAAAGGCAAGGCAGATGGTCCCAGAAATGATTCAGGTGGAATATAGTTGGTGTCCAAATTAAATAGTATAAATAAATATAAACAGAGGAGAGTGGATTTTAGAGATATATCTGATATGTAATTGACATGATTTAGTCATCGATTGGATGTTGAGAGGAAAAAGAGGAAAAACTATATAATAAACTTAATGGAAGTTGCAGTCAACAAGCATGAAAAATTGAGAAGGGAGAAAATAAATTTTGCTTTGAATAATACATTTAGTGCACATGTAATACGTCTAGGTAAATGGAGTCCTTTGATTCCTGGAAATATTGATGTCAAACTGGAAAAAGAGAATGAAATGAAAATACAAACGCAGATTTGGGGGTATCCTCAGAAGAAAATGAAATGAATGCTATAACTTCAGGAAACAGATGTTTAGGGGGTATGGAATAAAAAAGGAAAGAGAAAGAAAAGCAAGAATTATTATGGGAGAAAGTACAGAAAGACATATTAATAAAGGAGAGCACTTTAAGCTGTAGGGAATTATTTACAGTCAAATTTTATGCAGATATCACATAGGATGAAGACTGAAATTGCAGTTTGGATTTAGACAAAGTCCTGAGTGATTTCAGCATAAAAATTTTCAGTAGAGTGGTTGGATAAGAAATTATAATTTAGAAGTGGATGAAGATTGTGGAAATGGAGACAGCAAGTTTATTCAATACTGGAAAATGTTCAATTTGTAGGGAAATACCATAGAATAGTAGAAGATGCTCTGACTTCTGATTTGTGCACGTTGCATAGGAAGACATTGGAGATGAGGATAAAGGCAGTGGGGACCACCAACAGCACAATGTCCAAGTAAAGTCAGACAGAGGTGAAAGTCATCCATATTTGGAAAGTCTAAATTTGAAATTAATGAAAAATTTTTTTTTGGCAGAATGAAAGGTGGTACTATAGCACTCTAGTTAAGCTTAACTTTGAGCAAGATTGCTGATTACCACTTCTTTCTTGGTTACCTTGAGCAAGATGTATTTTATTCAAAGAATGTAGTCATAGGGATTGATTGATTAAGAACATTTGAGATTGCCATATCACAGTACAAAAGTAAGATGACAAAAAATAAACAAGAGAGGGTTAAATCTTTGCCTTTGGAAAGCCCTATGAGTTAGGTATCACTCGTGCTAGACAATTCTCCTATAGTATTATAACTTTATTCAACCTCATATTAAGCTTTGTCTCAGTAACACTATGTCCATTTAGGCATTTTCTCCAACTAGACAAGCTAGCTCAGTTTTTACATCCTCCCACAATGCTGTTTCTTTTGCTCTTCCCCACCCCCACTTATTCTTTCTTAAATGCTCTCCTGAGACCACCTCTATTTCATTAAAATTCATATAGTTACATTTCTTTCTTGATCCATGATGTTTTTAATTTATAACACACACACACACACACACACACACACACACACACACACACACACACACCCCTCCTCCCCACAGGTCTAATGATTTCAAAGAGGGAATTTTATCTCATTACCACATTTGTAGCCTGGGTTCACTTATGCAACTTATAAGGTCATATTTATTTACTCGTGTTATAATATCAAGTGTATTAATTAACGCCTGTAACCTGAGTTGACAAGTATTGTTTATTTTAGCTTCCAACGTTCTTTTTTGTGAAGTATTAGGCCCCCTCGATTTTTTTGTTTTGTTTTGTTTTGTTTTTACTATTTTTCCCAGGTAACATTTTCTGTTTGCCTTAATGCCAGGTTTTGGAACATATGTACCCTCATTTACATCCAATCTAACACTGCTTCTTATTCAGACAGCTATGGTTCCAGGCAAAGTTGTTCTCCATCTTTGTGAAAATCATCTGGTCCTTCCATCATTTTGATTATCTTAAACCATGGTCTAGAAATGCAAATCATGGTCATTGACATGACACCACCAACTGTTCATTTTATAGGCATCCCTTCTCATCAAAACTCTAAGTAGCACTAAGTAAAATCAACACTTGCACTCCTGAGTTTATTACTTTTCCAGTTGCATAAACTCAGTTTACTGTAAAAAGAAAGGAACTTTTATACCATTGTTCACACTTCTTCATTCATCCAACAACTAGTTGGAAACCACTCATTCTCTTGCCTAAAAGACGTTTAACATTCCCTTCTTGTTTCAAAATCGAACCTCTCCCTAACTCCTTAAAACCACTGCACATTCCAGAATGCATGACCAGTCATTATTAAAATGCATTTTATCTGTAAATTATTCTCTGAGTGACAATTTCATGTTTTTGCTCTGACAAAATCAGGGCTCTTTCTTGGGGATGCTGTTTAGTTTTCCACATCCCTCCTACCATGGACTCTGGACACCAAATAAGCATACACTTCTTTCTTCGTTGTGTCTTCTAGACAATGTCTTCTTCCTCCTCTAATAGCTCCACCAAATTTTAAACATACAAAATGTTAGACCAGACTGTAACTATTTTGGAGCAAAAATCTGCTGACTCATACAATCTCTCGTTTTCTAGAATTTCTTTCCTCCAACGTTCAAATGCTCTAACCCACTCCAGCCACTCTTCCTGATGAAAAAGTGGGTCCTTAGTGCTAAGAAACAGTGATACTTTATTTCTCTATGACAATAGTTCTCCCCAAATTCATTTTGACTTTTTCCTCCTCTATCAAACTTCAACACAGTAATATGCATCATTGTTCCCCACTGAGTGAAAAAACAGAAACACGTAGAAGAGACGTCTGTAAGCTTCCAATACCCTACTTACCAAATTAACAGCATTAGTGTTCCTATCATCTGCTCTCCTGACTACAGGCCATTTCAGACTATATATCTACCTATATTAATTCTCAGTCTTCACTGATCTGCTCAAAAACACCACTCCGAAATTTGTTATCTTTCAGTCTTACCTCATGAGTACTTTCCCTCTCTCATATATTATTTTCATTGGCATAAAAACACTGTAATTTCCCATATTTCTATTTTAAATTACCCTTTCCTCCTAAACCCCTACCAGTTACAGCTTCATTTCTTTCTTGTCTTTTATTTAAAAAATCCTCAAAACTGTTTGATTTCCCCAAGAAGCATGTAGTAAGACAGGATTAGAAGTGTAGATAATTATTTGGGAAAATGCTTGTGAATCACCTATAGGGAGGGAGCAGAATTCTTCAAGAAGGGTCTTAGATGATGTTGCTTGAATGACAACTGTGAAAGGAGAAAGGGAAAAAAAGGATTTTGTGGGAAAAACCTTAGAACTCAATGCAGTTCTGAGACTGTTTTGGCCTGAATGATGGAAGGTTCCAGATTCAAAAGTGCTTGTTAGAAATCTGGAGTCAGCAGCAAATGTCCCAGTTTTAATACCATTTCTGTGCTCAGTTATCAGCTGGGAGAAGCCTGGAGAAAGTGGGGTCTGGTGTGAACTATAAGGTAGATTAAAAGGTGCACCTACTGAAGCCTGTCAATCAGCTGTGGCCTCCTTAGAAGAGTCTCTTAAAGAGACTGGAGCTACCATATTATCCAATATCTCATTTGTTGAGTAGGGACATCCATCCACCAATATCAGATGAAGATTCCAACCATGTGGAGGACTTCAAAAAGCATAATGTCAACCACCAGAAACAGAAGCCCACAGACCTCAGCCCACAGACCTCAGCCCACTGCATCTTCTGTGGGTTGGGAATCGCCTAGGAGGACAACATACAAGGTATCAATGGGAATAACACTTTACTCACAGAAATAAGAAAAGATGCAGCAAGATCAAGACTGTAGCGTGTATAGGTCTCCCGTGGATGTTCCCTTCTGATGGCCCATGTAGGGCATAAGGCGATGGACCACACACACCCTTCTTACACTGCAGGAAAAGACCCCTCTCTCTTCCTATGATGAGGATTGGGGAGTGAAGAGGGCAGATACACTAATGCAGCTGGTCAGATGTCATACTACAACATTAAACTTAAGAAATACAAGGAAGTTCACAGCATACTGTATAAAGAAGGCCACTTAAACACAGATGGATAAACTCGTTCTGTTCGCTGCAAGACTGGCCAGTATATCGGGAGATGAGGTGTTGGGGCAGGAATAATGACTTTATTCAGAAAGTCAGCAGACCAAGAAGATGGCAGACTAATGTCCTGGAGAACCATCTTCCTTAAGTCAGAATTCAGGGTCCTTTTATACTAAAAGGGGAAGGGGTGTAGTTGTTGCAAACTTCTTGGTGTTGGAATCTTTTGTTCTTGCAGCTGTCCATGTGGGTCAGGTCACAATGTCCCTGTAAACCTCTAACAAAACAAATGTTATTTTTTATTCTGCAACTTTGTATGAATGGAAAAGTGTTAACATCCTTAAAGGTCACAGCCTTGAGAATAGGCTAATCTGTATATTTTAGGCTACAGGCAACATTCTTTTACAAAAAGTGCAGAAGCAGCATGACTAAGCCCAGGAAACAGAGCACAGGGTTAAAACCAAAGGAACAGATCTAATATGGAATCAGATCTGTTCTTTTCTACTACGTACCCAGAACAAAGGAAAGGTTTCTCCAAATTAAGAAGAAGAATCTGGGGCCAGTCAACTGCTCAGCATTCAGCTTCCATATAGGGGAATGTTCTAGACCCAGGGCATTGATTGGGCGTTCCTGAAGAGAGGCAGCCGGTCATACCATGACTGTTTCCCCAACATCATTCATATATTTTATCATTGTTATTTTTATTATTGTTACAAAACAGGATAAAATGTACCATCTTAACCATTTTTAAGTATAGTGTTAAGTATACTTTTAGTTGTGAAACAAATCTCCATAACTTTTATTTTGCAAACCTGAAACTGTGTGCCTACTAAACAGCAAATACATTTCTCTGCCTCCCTCAAGTCCTTGGTAACCATCATTCTATTTAACATCTCTATGATTTTGACTACTCCCAGTACCCCACATAAGTGGAATCATGCAGCATTTGTCCTTTTGTGACTGGCTTATTTCACTCAGCATAATTTCTTTATGTTTCATTCATGATGTAGCATGTGTTAGAATCTCCTTCCTTTAAAAAGCTAAATTATATTCCATTGTATGTATACATCACATTTGGGTTATGTATTTATCTATTGATAGACATGGGTTGCTTCTGCTTCTTGGCTATAAGAATAGTGCTGCTATGAAGATGAGTGTGCAACTATGCCTTTGAGACTGTTTTCAATTCTTTTGAAATTTACCCAGAAATGAGATTGCAGTATCATATGGTAGTTCTGTTTTTAATATTTTGAGGAATTACCAATCTGTTTCTTTAGTGGTTGCACCATTTTATAATTCCACAAACAGTGCATAAGGGTTCTAATTTCTCTACACCCTTACAAATACTCTTGTTTTCTCATTGTTATTATTGTAGTAGCCATCCTAATGTGTATGTGGCGACAGTTTGTGGTTTTGATTTGGACTTCTCTGATTAATAGTGATGTTGAGCATCTCTTCATATGTTTGTTGACCATTTTGGTATATCATCTTTGAAGAAATGTCTACTCAAGTCTTTGCCCATTTTTAACTTGATTCTTTGACTTTTTATTGTTGAATAATAGAAGTTTTTAATATATTCTGGATGTTAACAACCCTACTAGATATACAATTTGCAAAAATGTTATCCCATTCCATAGGTTGCCTATTCACTCTGTTGATTGCACAGTTTACTGAACAAAAGTTCTAAGTCTGATGTAGTCTCATTTGTTTACTGAAATAAAGTAAAGCTTTTGTTGTCTGTTCTTTTGGTGTCTTTCAAAATAATTTTTGCCAACTCCAATGTCATGAAGGTTGTCCCTTATGTTTTCTTCTGCGAATTTCATAGTTTAAGGTCTTACATTCAGATCTTTAATCCATTTTGGGTTAATGTTATGTATGGTGCAAACTAAGGATATAGCGTCATTCTTTTGCATGTGGATATCCTGTTCTCCTAACACCGATGTGGAAGAAACTATTATTTCCCCATCAAACAGTCTTGGCATGCTCACAGAGCCTGGCTATAAATGTGTGAGTTTATTTCTGCGCTCTCAATTCTATCTCACTTGTCTATTGTGACTTCTTTCACCCATTGGTTGCTAAAGAACATGTTATTTAATTTTCACCTACCTATGTATTTTCCAATTTTCCTTGTGCTACTCATTTCTAGTTTCATTCCACTGTGATCAGAAAAGATACTTTGTATGATGTCAGTCTTCTTGAATTTGTGAAGACTTGTTTTGTGGCCTAACATTATGTCTATCCTGGAGAATGTTCCATGTGCACTTGAGAAAAGTGTATACAGTTGACCCTTGAATAATGCAAGGATTAGGGGTGCTGGCCTTCTGCACAGTTAAATACCCACATATAACTTACAGTCAGCTTTCCATATCTGCAATTCCACATCTATGGATTCAATCCACTGTGGATTGTGTAGTACTATAATGTTTACTACAGAAAAAAAAATTCATTTATAAGTCAGCCTATGCAGTTCAAGCACGTGTTTTTCAAGGGTCAACTGGGTGGAGTGGTCTGTATATGTCTGTTAGGTCTAATTAGTCCATAGTATTGGTCAAGTCCTCTGTTTCCTTATTGATGTTCTCTCTGGGTGTTCTATCTGTTAAGTGGAGAACTGAAATATCCTACTATTATTTTTGTTGCTGTCTATTTCTCCCTTTTATTCTGTCAAAGTTTGTTTCATATATTTAGGAGCTCTGAGGTTTGGTGCATAAATATTTATAATTGTTATATCTACTTGGTGAATTGGTCCTTTATCATTATATCATATACTTCTTTGACTCTTGTAAATATTTTTTGATTTAAAGTCTATTTTATCTAATATTAGTTTGTATAGCCACTCTTACTCTCTTTTGGTTACCATTTTCATGGGATACATTTTTCCATTTTTTTCTATTTTGGCTTATGTATGTCCTTAACTCTCAAGTTTCTTGTGAACAGCATACAGTTGGATCTTGCTGTTTTATCCATTCAGCTACTCTATGTCTTTTGATTGGGGAGTTTAATTCCTTTATATTTAAAGTAACTACTGATACAAAAGAATATACTATTATCATTTTGTTGTTTTCTGTATGTCTTGTAGCCTTTTTGTCCTTTCTTTCTCTCTTACTGCCTTTTTTTGTGTGTTTTGTTGTTAGTTTTGTAGTGATATGCTTTGGTCCCCTTCTCATTTCCCTGACAATTATGAGGGTCACAGAATAATATGCATAATTTAAGAAGTATCTTCTCTAAATGCCTCTAAGAAATCAAGGAATTATGTGCCCTAATTTGCCCAATTATCCTCATTAAACAAAAGCATTTCTTCCTTCTCATTATTAGGAATCCAAACACTCTTCTAGATGCCAGTCTGGGAGCAATTTTTCAAAATTCTTCCTGTTAATTTTAATTTTCACAACATGGCTTCCTAATGAATAATGATACATTTTCAGGATAAAAGAGACAATGAAGAGAAAAAGTGGTTAAATCAAAAGGAGGATTATTTCTGAAGATCTTATGAAGATTATGAAACATTTGAGAAGCTATAAGAGGCTAGTAAGACTAGAATTTAGAAAAAGTCAGAGAGAAAGAGTAACATAAAAATAAGGTGGGAGAATGGGAATAAACCAGATCATACAAGGCCCAGTATATTTGGTAGCCATTAATTCTGTACTGGTTTGTCTCGGTCAATCTTGGTTTACACCTGTTGTCTTAGCCTAATTATTTAAAGTGTTGCTTTTCATTCTTAAAAGTGTCTCAGTTTGTAAAACAAACAAGAAAAATTCACTGAATGTCACAGATTAATTCTGATAATTTAAAATGTATGAGGACCCAGAGTGATGAATAATTTTAACATTATTTCACATAAGGGTAATAAGACTTGTGATTTTCAGAATCCAGGCCAATGTCAAATAGCTAATTAGTAGAGTTTAATATCCAGTGTCTTTTTTCTATACTCAAAAATATATTGCTTCTGACCTTAGCATTCCACTGAAACTCCAAGTTCACAATGACATTCTTGTCATTAAGTCCACTGATCCCTTTTATACTCATTAATATCTGGGTAGCGTGTGACACTATGGTTCACTCTTGACAAGTCACCTGCCCTTGACTTCCATGTTTCATATTGTTGGACAGTGAAAAGAGAAACAAGTAACAATTACAGGACATAAGGGAGGCCCATGAGATACAGGATAAAGAATGATAATAATGTGGCTAAGGAAGTTAAATGAAGTCAGTTTCTCACAAATATGTTTAATGCTGCTGTGGTAAAGGACTCAGAAGCATCCATTGTGTTCAGTGCACATTGATCAATATTTCAGCTACAGAAATTTTAGTGCAGCTATTAGGGCAGGTAATTCTGATAGCTGTGGATAGAGGGATGGATGAAGGTTGAGTATATGAAGCCATAAAATAGAAGAACTGTTTCAAAAACAATTGGCTGTGGGGGAAAGTAAAAAGAAGGTTAATAGGAGAGTAACATACTGAGAAAGGGAAGATAAAATGATAGATCCAAAGACAATAAGGGTTTTGGATTTGGTGTGCAGATCCTGAGGAAAGTTCTGATAGTTTTTATTTTCTCTGTGAATTAGGTACCACCTCTGAGAGTGAGGTGAGCAAGTGCAGAAATATCAGACTTCAGAGTTGATTTGAAAAAGTGATCTCAGAAGGTAGAAAAGACAGCAGTAGGCATGTATTAGGATTATCCATTGATGCTGCTAATCATTAATTTACAATGGATGCATATATCCAGTGTGCACCTAGACTCAAACACTTCGAGATCAAGCATAATGATGGTATGGAGGAAAAGCAATCCAGGGTTATTATTTTCCTAGTCAGCTACTATGGAAGGAAATAAAAGGTAAGGGAGTTTAGCATACTGGCTTAAATTTTATGTTTGTTAAGCCAGCAAAAATATGTTAATGATCTCCATGTGGCTTAGCTGACCCTATACCATATTATCAATTGCGTTTTCTTGTGTAGCTTCATGCAACATTGTATCCCCAAATTGATACTATTAGCTTCTGGTTGAAGGTAGTCAACCATGGGTCTCTGTTACCAAAAAGACATTCACTTTAAACCCACACTCTGAGGCTTTCTCACTTTTACTGCTACCAATCACACTCTTGAATAGGTAATAGATTAACTCTTCATCATCCTAAAGGAGACAGCAAGTCTCTGAAGAAATTAGGTATTACATAAATAAATTTTGATGTTAGAAAGAAAAAGAGGAGAAAAGTTGAGAACATTTGTAAACACTAGTCACACCCTAAGGAGAGCAGGACAGGGCAAAGGCATTAGAGGAGATATGCCTGTGGCTCAAAACAAAATTTTGTCAACCCTGCGGAAGCATATTCATAAGGGAAGCAAACAACAATCTAAAATGTGTATAACATTGAGAGATTAATTTATCCATGATGAATGTTTTCTAGTTTTGTTCTAATGGCACACGTTCAAAGTAAATCTACAGTCATAATTCATCTTATCTACAAAGAGCACAGAATTAGTTAAATACATCTTTTAGTCTTGTAAATGAAAGTTTGTACTCTGAAACATGTTGTGAATGTTATTGAGATACTGCCTCTTTTCTTTGTGGAATACCTATTTTAAATGCACAAATAATACATTGCAAATGCTTTAGAATTTTAAAATATTTCAAATAGTATCCGTATACTTTTATTTTCTTATTGCATTTTAACAATAGTAATTTCAAAGCAGATATTTTTCTGACCATGTTGCCCTCTTGCATACGTTTTATCTAGTATACCAGATTGCTAAATACTTCCACATTACTGTACTTTAATGAGAATTATAGAGAAAAAAATGTATTATTAGTAAAAAAGGAAACAGAGCTGAAATGAGCTGAGAGAATTTGCCTTGCTTTTGAGTTGCAAAAGAAATTATTTTGAGCTTGTGCTGTTTGTCTTCTAAATTATGTATGACATGGCCTTTCATTTTTTAAAAATGTATTTATTTTTAAATTCTGATTAATTTTATTGAAACAGCTTCTGGGAAAAATACAAAACAGCTTTTCATGCCTTTATCATAAAACTTGATGTTAGAAAGAAAAGAAATTTAAGAGAGCATTTATTCTAATCTGTCCCTTCTGTGAATGACTTGCTATCTCTGATCCCTAAGACCTACATTGCATAGTAAATCATTAATTCAAATTATGTTCTATGACTTAACTTTATTTTTATAAGATTAAAAACTTGTAAGTTAGGAAGCTGTTACAGAGGTGTGTGTGTGTGTGTGTGTGTGTGGGTGTGTGTGTATGTGGTGATTTTAGTAACATATTTCTCAATGTTTTAAATGAGAGTTTTAAGGTAATGTAATACAAAAGAACAAATCTGACTCCATATTAGATCTGTTCCTTTGACTTTAACCTTGTGCTCTATTTGCTAGGCTTAGTCTTGCTGATTCTGTACCTTTTGAAAAATAATGCAGCCTATAGCCTGAAATACACAAGATAACCCATTCTCAAGGCTCTGACCTTTGAGAATATTAGCACTTTTCCATTCATATAAAGATAATAAGTTGCAGAATAGAAAACAATGTTGTTTTGTTGGAGGTCTACAGGGACACCATGATCTGACCCATGCGGACAGCTGCAAGAACAAAGGATTCCAAGAACAAAGAATTCCAACACCAAGAAGTTGCAACAAGCACACCCCATCCCCTTTTTAGTATAAAAGGAGCCTGAATTCAGACTTTGGGAAGATGATTCTCCAGGACATAAGTCGGCCATCTTCTTGGTCTGCCAGCTTTCCAAATAAAGTCACTATTCCTTGCTCCAATACCTTGTATCCTGATTTATTGGCCTGTCATGCTGTGAGCAGAATGAGTTTGGACTTGGTAACAGTGAGATAATGTTATGTTTATGTGTTTGTGTCTAGGTTACAGGGGGTCATTTTTCAAGCAATTGATCAAGCATTTATCATTCAATTTCCTAACATACACCAGTAGGTACTTTTATGTGAGTGAGACAAGATGTCAGTATCATCATATTTCAAGTGTTATTCAGCATGTAACTGTAAGATTAGATAACTGGAGAGGAAAGGGGGAGGCTATGCTATGAGCCCGCTCATCACCAAGTAGGATGACATCAAGAATGATGAAAGAGTAGGGATGAAGATCCAGAATCATGGGTTAAAATATCTCAGAGCTGGTGGAGTAGCAGTTCAGACTGGTGGAGTAGCAGTCAAACTGTTAAAGTAGGGAAGAAACCAAATATCACAGAGGTTAAAGGGAATTTTTTAAGGAGAACAAATGATATACAAGTTTCAAAAGGAGAAAAATGCCAAACCTCTTTTTCTTGAGATACAGGAGACAGGAGAGGACTGTGAGGCTTCACTTAAGAGGGATGTTGGGGCAGTAATTTCATTGGTTATAGTCAGGTTTCATTTCAGGGAAATGGAATGTTTAAACACGAGGTTAAACACAGAGAGGATTTTTCCAATTACAAAGCAGGGCTTTCAAAAACTTTGCAAGGAAGTCAGGAGACAGAATTTTCAGACTAGGGGACATGTTTAGAATTACATAGGGATGATCATACTGTGATAATAAACTTATGAGGCCAAGAGACAAGTCTGTTGAAAGCTCAGTGCCTGGTACAGCATCTAGCAAAAAATTAGTGCTTATAAATATTCATTGATAAAAATTGAACACATAAACAGTGAAATTTTCCTCTATAATGTTTATGACTTCCAATCGTTAAAATGCAATAACAAAATGCTTGGAGATAAATAAATAGTTCTTGCCCATCATTTATAAAGAGTTTATTCTTTAGCACAAACTAAATGATTTCCCCAATTTGAATAATGTCTAATTTGGTGTTTTTTTTTTTTTTTTTGTTTTGTTTTTTTTTAGGTTTTGGAGGAGTTGAATCCTCATTGTGAAATTTACCCAAGCTAGTTGACATGGAATTGGCCCTAGCTTATGAAAACAATATTAAATTGTTGACATAAATATTGTGAGAAACCTGAATCTGAGACTGAGGAGGTCACTTTATTTATGAAGAGATACTCACTGGTAAAAGAAAACACTCTTTGATAAAATCTTAATCATCATTACAGGAAGATAGTCTTACCCTTAATTAATCAATCAAAATGTGGTATGATCACTATGGAGTACTGAAATTAATTTAAATTGTGTACATTCATACTGTCGGTATAGAAAACACTAACTGTAATTCTGTAATTGCTGTAGCACTAAGTATAGCAAAACAATAAATATTTAAATGGCTACACATAGAGACAGAAGCCAGTGCAAAACACAGAAAGTATCTGTATGCTATTATTTCAGATTAGGGATAAAGCCAAATGATGACTCATTTAATATTAATAGCAACTATAGGTTACATGAAGAATAAATATTTAAAGCCCTGTCAGATCTACTGTTTTATCTTAAATTGTGTTGACAGTATCATTTTGAAGTCAGCCACCATGTTCATTTTTTCTATATTTTCTAATTTATAGTCAACACATTTAATTATTAACTAGAACTTCAAGTGAATTTTACAGAAAACCCTAACTTACAGGAGAGAAAACCAAGGAACAGACAGCAAGGGTCCAGGGTCAAGAAATGAGAAGGCTTGAGTCCATAGCTGCTAATTCTCTGTTGAGGGTTCTTATAGTCCTCCCTCATTTCAGTCCGATTCTGTACGTTAAACTGTGCACGCTGCTTCATGCACAAAGGTGAAAGAGGCAGCAATCTTCTCTGAATACATTTAGAAGTGAGAACAGATAAAGTGAGACAAAACATGTATTATTAAATTTTGAAATAAGATGGTTTTTAAGAAAATAATAAAGTAAACACATCCAGAGTTTGAAGTACAATGCAATCATATTAAATTACTAGTGTCAAGAAAAACATCAGTGGTTGTGACTGACAGCTGTCTTACATGATGGTTGGGATTCCACCATGAGTGAAATGGAATGCTTTATATAGTATATATATAATATATGTTTAATATATATAATATGTATATATTTATATATAATGTCACTAAGGCCAGTGTTTCCTTATTGATTTTCTGGCTGGATGATCCAGTCATTGATGTAATTGGTGTTTAATCCCTTACTATAACTGTGTTGCTGTCAATTTCTCCATTTACATCTGTTAATATTTGCTTTGTGTATTTAGGTGCTACTATGTTGGGTGCATATATACTTCCATTTTTTATATCTTTTTGGATTGATCCCTTGACTAGTATGTATTTTCCTTCTTTGTCTCTTTTTACAATTTCTGTTTTAAAATGTATTTTGTCTACTATAAGTATTAGTATCCTGGCTTTCTTTTTGTTTCCATTTACATAGAATACCTTTTTCCATCCCCCCACTTTCAGACTGCATGTGTCTTTATATCTGAGGTTAGTCTTTTGCAGGCAGCATAATATGGGTCCTGTGTTTTCATCCTTTCAGTCACTTTATGTCTTTTGATTGGAGCATTTATCTATTTACATTTAAAGTAATTATTGGTAATATGTTCCTATTGCCATTTTGTCAACTGCTTTGGGATTGTTTTCGTAGTTCTTTGTTTCTTTCTTCTTTCACTCTCTTCCTTTGTGATTTACTGACAGTCTTTTATGTTACATTTTAATTCCTTTCTATTTTTGTGTGTGTATATCTGTTATAGGTTTTTGGTTTCTTACCATGAGGTTTGTATATAACAGTCTATAGATATGTTATTATTTTAGCTTGCTGATCTGTTAACATCAAACACATTTTAACAACCCTGCATTTTTACTTCCCCTTCCCACATTTACTGTTTTTGACATCATATTTTGCCTCTTTTTGTTTTGTATATCCTTTAACTACTTATTGTGGATATAGGTGATTTTACTACTTTGGTCTTTGAAACTTCCTACTAGCTTTATACATGGTTGATGTATACCTTTACTATATATTTGCCTTTACCAATAAGATTTTTTAGTAATTTTTATATTTCTAGTTGTGGCCTTTTTTTTTTTTTTTCTTTTAGAGAAGTCCCTTTAACATTTCTTGTAAAGCTGGTTTAGTGGTGCTGAACTCTTTTAGTTTTTCTTGTCTGTAAATCTTTTGATCTCTCCATCAAATCTGAATGAAAGCCTTGCCAAGTATTCTTAGCTGTAGGTTTTTCCCTTTCATCACTTTAAATATATTGTGCCACTACCTCTGGCCTTCAGGGCCTCTGCTGAAAAGTCAGTTGATAGCCTTATGATAGTTCCCTGTATGTTGTTTGTTGCTTTTCCCTTGTTGCTCTGTAGGTTTATTAATACAAGTCTAGTAATTAACTAATATTAAAAGCATTCATACAGGCATGAAATATACATGGCTATGCTGCACTATTCCTGAAAGTGCTCTTATTGTTTAGTCATGTTTTGTTTAAGATCATTGCATTGATATTCATAAATTAATATCAGTCTATTTAATTTTCTCTAATTGCAGATGCTTCATTATTCTTTCTTTCCAATGTTTCACTTGCTTTCGTAAAACCATTTATGAGATTTTTCTATCTCAAATGCTCTGAAAAAATGAAGTAACATTAAATTAGCTATTTTTAATGGTGTTGATGAATTCCTTTATGAAATTTTCAGAGCCTTTGGCATTGATTGGGAGGAGGGAAGATTTCTATGACTTTTAATATATTTCATGAAATTTGAATAATGTTGATAAAAGGTATTTTTCTTGACACTTATTCTTTCATTGGGTTTTGTTTTTGTTTTTGTTTTTGTTTTTTTTTAATTGAAGTACAGTCAGTTACAGTGTATCAATTTCTCCTGCACAGTATAATGTCCCAGTCATTTTTATACATACATGTATTCATTTTCATACTCCTTTTTCATTAAAGCTTATTACTAGATACTGAATATAGTTCCCTGTGCTATACAGAGGAAACTTTAAAAAAATTTTTTTATATATAGTAGCTAACATTTGCAAATCTCAAGCTCCCAAATTTATCCCTTTCCACCCTCTTCCCCTGGTAACCATAAGATTGTTTACTATGTCTGTAAGTCTATTTCTGTTTTGTAGATGAGTTCATAGTGTCCTTTTTTATTCTTTATCTTTTTCTTTTTTTTTAAGATTCCACATATGAATGATATCATGTATTTTTTCTCTCTCTTTCTGGCTTACTTCACTTAGAATGATGATCTCTAGGTCCATCCATGTTGCTGCAAATGTCATTGTTTTATTCTTTTATATGGTTGAGTAGTATTCCATTATATAAATATATCACAACTTCTTTATCCAGTCATCTGTCAGTGGACATTTAGGTTATTTCCATGTCTTTGCTATTGTGTCTAGTGCTGCTATGAACATAGGGATGCATGTTTCTTTTTGAATTAGAATTCCCTCTGGATATATATCAGAGAGTGGGGTTGATGGATTATATGATAAGTCTATTTTTAGTTTTTTGAGGAATATCCATATTGTTTTTCATAATGGCTGCACCAAACTACATTCCCACCAATAGTGTAGGAGGGTTCCCTTTTCTTCACACCCTCTCCAGCATTTACTGTTCTTGGACTTTTGAATGATGGCCATTCTGACTGTTTGCAAAGTGATACCTCATTATAGTTTTGATTTGCATTTCTCTGATAATTAGTGATATTGAGCATCTTTTCATGTGCCTATTGGCCATTTGTGTGTCTTCATTGGAGAATTGCTTGTTTAGGTCTTCTGCCCATTTTTGGATTGGATTGTTTGTTTTTTTGTTATTAAATTGTATGAGCTGTTTTTATATACTGGAAATTAAGCCTTTGTCAGTTGCATCATTTGTAAATATTTCCTCCTATTCCGTAGGTTGTTATTTTGTTTTGCTTATGGTTTCCTTTGCTGTTCAAAAGCTTATAAGTTTAATTAGGTCCCATTTGTTAATTTTTGCTTTTATTTCTATTGCTTGGATAGACTGCCCTAGGAGAACATTGCTAAGATTTATGTCAAAGAATGTTTTGCCTAAAAGGTTTATCATGTCTTGTCTTATATTTGTCTTTAAGCTATTTTGAGTTTATTTTTAAATTTTATTTTTATAAACTTGCATAAGGTGAAAGATATTTTACGTTTATCTCCTTTTCCTATATATCTTTCTTTTTAGTTAATTTTAATTGTTTTTATTTCTTGACTTGTGTCAAATGTTTATTTTAAAAAACAAGTTTTTAACATTTTATTCTACTGTGTTTTTTTTCTAGTTAAACCCTATTTTATCAAGTTATGTTTTCTTATTTTCTTTTGGTTCAAATTATAATTATTTTCAATCTTTTAGAGTTAGATATTTGCTATTATTCATTTAATTGTTTTTATTCATTTAATTTTTTAATTTAAGTTTACCAATTTTTTCTCTATCCTTTTAGTGGTACAAAATATTGATTCCATAGGTCCATAAAGTTTATTTTTAATGATAATTGATAAAATGTTGCTAAGTATTTGTTTTAATAACACATGTGTTTAGTTATGCATTTGTGTGTAAAGAACTGAAAAGTTTTTGTTTTTGCTGTATTATTTATCTAAATATTTTTGGTAGACGTATCCCTTAGAAAACTTCATTGAATTTTGACTTCAACACTTTTTAGCAAAAGATTTTTTTTCTATGGAATTGCTATTTCTTATTTCAGTTGCAAGTTTAACTGAAATATATTTTTTAACATTACCTAGTCATGTCTAGACAACTTAGTAATCGTTCTATCTCAGTTTCCTCTTCTGCTAAATGAAAATTATAATAGTAATAATCATATAGTTAAATGAGAATAAACAAAAACACATACACAAATATGTATATATAGTCACTATCAATTCACCAATCTATTCATCTATGTATCCATTTATTAAATATCTTCCAAAATGTCTGACATTTCACAATCACTTGATAAATGGCCACAGTTACGGTTATTGTTTTTATCTTCATCAACAGCATCATTATGGAATAGTCTGTATGTGGATTAAAACATCTAGGCTAATGATTAATTTTCTGTTCTTTAAAGTATCTACTAAAAAGGTGATGAAACTATTTTAGTTAATTTTTACTACTATTTTTAAAAACTGAGGTTCCATGTTTTTAAAATTCTGTGGTCATTTGTGCATTTGAATGGCATATTTTAAATTTTTAAAAAATTTTCAATTTCATATTTTTATTCTTACAAAACAGCACTATAAAGAAATACATGTCACACTTTCTTTTGAAATTTGATGTTTTAAAGATATGAGTAACACTTGTTTTAATATCCTTCTGCCAAAACTGTCATGATGCATGAAATCTAGGGTTATAAAAATTAAAAAATTTTCCCCTAATCTAAGCCTTTGTTTCAGAAGAACTATTTGCCTTGGATGACTATTTCATAGGTCTAAAACATTTTCAGATCAGTTATGTTACTCAAATAGATGGCAACATATCAAATATTTCTTCAGACTTTTAGCAAGCCTCCTATTTACAGGTAGCCCCCTAAGGATTGGTTCTATGAGGCACTGAGTGAGCTTCAAAAATATGGCAAAGTCACATAATTACAAACGTGGCTCAAAAAACAACCAAAAAATTTTCAAAGTTAAGAAGGAAGAACACATAATCCTGATGCATGACAGAATGTTTAGTTCTGTTGTGGACTGCCTAACTCAGAATTGTGTTAAAGGGCAGTGAAATTTACCAAAGTCAAACAAAAGAATGTTCCATGCTTTTAAGTTGATTAGATATATTTATGCTTTAGGAAATAATTTGGACATTAAAATTAATATCTGAATATTATAATGTACAGTGTGAATGAAACTGAATAAGGCTTTGTATTATGAATTTGTTAGATATTTTGAAGAGTAGTTATATTAGGCTAAATTGCACATAATGTCAGAAAAAGTGGACTTAAAAAACAGGATATCTGAATAGCCTTCCCCTATTTTGTATCACTTGAGCCATAATGAAAAAATGTTTTTAAAACAGGGAAATACCATTTTGTGTGTTTTTAATGTCAACTTGGAAATAAGTGCTGAGAATTCCACCACAAAAAAAGTTGTTTCAAAAAATATCAGCTTAAAAGATAAAGATGCATTTGCACATCTACTTAAGTTCCATAGCAAAAATGCCCTACTTGAGAAAACTGTCATTCCCAACCATGCAACTAGAATGATTGTAGTGGCATATTGTTCATAGACCAAATTTTGGCATAATGTGGAGCTCTGAGACTGAAAGGTATATAATGTGTAATCTCAAAACATTTCTCTAGGTTCTAGGAGAATAAAGCACCCTAGTGGTCTTGCTATATATTGACAGTCTGAAGTGTGTCCAGAAGAAAGTGATCTAGAAGGTAGTGTTTCCCAATATGAGGAAAAACAAAAGAAAACCAAGGCTCTTGAAATGTTTTAATTGGAGACATTTAAATGTGATCTTAATACATCTCATCAAGTAATTTTACATCTGTAAAAGATAAAGTAGATTTGATATTAAAGAATGGAGATTTTACACGAATGGATGAGAATTAGAGAGTACCAATTTTTAGTTTGATGTAAGGCCCACTCTTAAGTGTGGGTAAAATAAAGTATTGGGGTTTTGCCAACAAAGGGTTCAATCAGACACAAGATGAATGAGATTCCTAAGTTAGAATGAAAGCTGGAATGTATTATTGTCGGTGAGCAGGTAGGCATTTATTCATTTGTTTTTCTTTCAACAAATAGCATCTGAATTTATCTTTTTTTCCCTTCTGCTCTGCAGATTCTATAATTCTTCTAAATATTTTACCTATAGAAGACAAAGTAGCAGTCAGAAGCACACTAAAAACAAAGGAATTATCTACAGCATTTGCTTTAGGTTACTGCTTTTCATTTTTTGTTTTTATATTATTTTACCTTTTAAAAGACCTTTTCAGAATAAGAACCTTTGTTTTCCTACTTCATGAGATGATTTAAAAATTTTAAGGAAGTTTAGTAATTTTAAGGAAGCAATAGGATTAGCAGTATAAGAATCACTTTAATCAAGTTATTAAATATAGCTTAGGATGCCAAAAGATTGCACAAACTCAGTGTCTAAAAGTATATGACCTAAAAGATGAGCAGGTAGAGCAATGAGAAATACAATTGCCAAGTTGGCAGATGGAAATTATCATTATTAGCATTATTGATTATTAGAACACGATGTCTTTGAAGTAGTTTTCAATCCTTTATTAGTTTTTTTTTTCACTCATGACTTTAAGTAGGTCATTATCATCTTTTCACCAATGAGAAATCCATTATGGAAGTCAATAATTTATCACATATTACAGCAAATGAGCCACAGAAGGAAGATTTAGACACTGATTTTATTCTCTCTGCTTTTTAAAGCCTCACCTCGATTTATTTTCGTTGGTTAGGCCACTAAGTATAACTAGACAGAAGAAGAATTATTATGTAATGTGAAGAAACTTATTTCAACTAAGGGTGAATCCACAAAGGATAACATAGAGTCAGTTACGCATAATTCTTGGAGTACGTAGGAGTTTTGGCCTCACTTTTGTACATAAAATTGTTTGGCTGTCACAATGTTTTTGAAAAATTCAAAGAAACTTAAAGTTCAACTTAACACCCTTCTAAACAGAATTTTGACCTAGCATAGATTCAAACTTGGATTAAACCTAGATGACAAGACACAGAGCCTGCAAAGGAACAGAGTGATAACTAAGCCACAGGAAATTTTAGCAGGTCTATTAATTCTGGGTGAGTTTTATTTTTTTTTTTTGTTGAAAGCTTGAACTATCCTTAACTGTGTGACTTTAGGTTTAAGTTCTTAATGTCTCTTTTCTTTATTTTTCTTATCTGTAAGCTAGAAAATGATAAATGTTCACTATAGTGGTTTTTTTTTTCCTTTGTGAGAATTAAATGAACTAATTAAATCACTTTGCAGAGTAGAAAACCCATTATAATCATTTAGTAATTATAAGACATTATTTTAATCATCATTGTGGGTTTATTTTTTAAAATAGGACCTTTTGTAATACAGATTTTTAACAGAGGCTAAATAGATTTTCAATCCAAATAAAATGATTTATAGCCATCTGTAGTAGTCAGAAATTCCAAAATGGCCCCTCAAATGTGTACAGACAATATTTTCAAAATGCGTAAATATGATGAGTTATCTCTCCTGTAATCATGCTAGGTTATAAGGATTAGTTGACTTTAAGGCAATTAGCCTGGGTTATCTGAGTAGGACAAATGCAATCAGAAGAATTTTCTGGTTATGTCAATTTGAAGTGTGAGAAGAAAGTGTGCCCTTGCTGTTTGAAGATGGAAGAGCTCTGTAAGGAAGGTGGACAGTGTCTATGGGTAGAAAGCAGCCAGCCAGCCAGGAAACAGGGACCTCAGTCTTACAGCTGCATGGACTGAAAATCTAACTGAATGAACTTGGAAGCAAATTCTTCCCAGGACCTCCAGATATGAGCCTCATTCAGTCAACATACTGATTTCAAACTTGTAATACATTGAACAGATTACCCAGTTGAGCCTACCCAGACATCTGACCCAAATAAACTGAGATAATAAGTGTTTGTTTGTAACACAACGGGTTTATTTAACAAATGAATAGGTACATCAAACAGTGTTGCAGGGGTAGGCAAAGGGAAAACAAAGCTTTCACTCTCCTTTTGGGCTTTGTTGATAATGACAGCTTAGCTGATAGTGTTTTCTGAAAACAAGGGAGTCCTTATAGAGAGACCCCTTCCGTTCCCATCAGACCATCACAAGTGGTGATTTGGGACAGCTTTCCTTGCTGGGAATAGTTAGGGTATAAGGGCTTCTGACCTTGTCACTGCTGCTAATTTTAGGCATAATTCTCTTTGCCCCATGTTCATGGCAGTGTAAGTCTCATCACTGTCTCCTGATTTGAACCCACTGAACTCATTATATTGTGATGGAAGTCATTCTTAAGAGGTAATCATCCCAACCAACATTTTTCACTCAGTCTCTCCTTCTCATCTTTAAGATAAACACTATGGAACGTGTTTACTGTAAATACATTGTTTTACTAATTAAAGTTAAGTACTTCAAATATTCAGAAGAGCATGGCCACAAATCTACCCCCACCTGGACCTTAAGTGTATTCTTGACATTTTGCCAGTACTGGATTTGGAATTATTTAAAGAAGTATAACATTACAAGCAGTGAAAGTCCTTTTTTAACTTTTAATCCCTTTTATTTCCTTCCCAGAGGTAATCACTTCCCCCAAACTTGATATTTATTATTTCTATTCATGTTGTTATTCTATTACTACACATGTATGTATCACAAACTAAAACTTTGCATCTCATGTAACTGATAAAAGATTAGCATCCAAAATACTTAGTAAACCATAACAAATCCATGAGAAAAATAAACTTTTCTTTTAAAGAAGGGAAGATAAACAGGAAATTCACAGAAAAGTCATAAAAATGGCCAAACTATGTATTGAATTCAACTGCAGTACTTAAAACGACAATAACAATTAGCATAGGTCTCCTTGACCAAAATTTAAAATTTGGACAAATTTCAAGAGGTGGTGAGACTGTAGAGCATGAGGAAATCTCAGACACTGCTTTGAGGTGTGTAGATTGGCTCATTTGCTCTAGAAAGATATAATTGGTTAGAATCTGTGATTATTATTCAACACAACAACTGCACCTGCTAAATACATCCAAGAGCAACTGTGACACAGCACAAAATGAGACATGGACAAAAATATTCATTACAACATAGTTGGTAATATTGAAACTATATAACTAATTTAAGAAAAATGGATAATGAAACATGTACAATGAAATAGTACATAATATTTAACATGAATAACCTTGAGCTATATGAGTCAATAGAAATAAGTCCCCGGAACAATACTGAGTGAAAAAGGCAGAAATATATGCAAAGAGTGATGTTTGAAAACATGCGAAGTTTTAATTTATGATACATACATATGTAGTACTAAGTGTTATTTTAAATTGCCAAGTTTGTGGTAATATGTTACACAGCAATAGAAACTGAATGCACCATGCTATGTTTATTTTGTTAACATAGAACTTTTTGACACCAATAATTTGGTCAAATAATTTAAAATAAATATTTAATTTACTAACTGATGTAAATAACATTCTTCTAAGTTTAATAATATTAGATTTAAGAGTACAAAGAGACCTTAAAGAATATATGATCTAGGATAAAAAAAATGTGGCCACAAAGAGTAAATAATTTGCCTTGGCTTGGTGATTTTCATCTTGTGGAATAGATAACCATAGGCTGTTAAGGGCTCTTTAAGAGGGCTCTGCAATGTATGTTCATTAAATATCATCAATAATTGAAGTAATCATATTCTGTAACTATTTAGAGATGTTCTATTATTCACATAGAATTTACCAAGTGATTTAATTTTATATTTTTATCATTAACATTCTTGCTCTACCTCTGCTAAATTTGCAAAACACTCACGTAGGATAAAGGATCTCAGTGTTACTAACTGAAGCCCTGCCTTATGCCATTTATGGACTGGGCATTTGTGGCATAAATAGAATTGTAGATTTCCTAACTCCAAAGTCCCGTATGCTATACTGTAATCCATTATATGGTAATGTCTCCTTTGTCCACATTCTATATTACTGAGCAAGATTGATGCTTGCTTTACTATCTTTGCACTATGCTTAATGAAGTATAATAATTGGTTAGGAACACTCTGTCAGTCTTCTTAGCAATGGAACTGATTACTGTCAAAGCAAAAGTTTTACCAGACAAAGTTAATCAGGAAAAGAAGACTTTATTTAAGACTATTGCAATGAGGAGAGAGGCTGAAATCAACTCCACTAAAACAAAAGGCCAGAGAGTTTAAAGAGCTATGGAAGGGAGGGGAGGTGGGGTGTAGGTGTCTATTTTTGCCTTAACTGGTTCTATCCAAAGAAAAATTAAACTTCTCATAGGTTTCTGACAGGAGGTAGTTTTACAGCTTGGAGTAAGGCACTCTCTCAGAAGTTAGGCTCCTACATTTCTGACTTAGAGATTGGGGCACTATCTTCACTGATGACAGCATTTTAATGGATGGCTTCCAAAACCTTGAGAAAGTCATTACTGAATTATAAAATTGGCAAGAGGCTTTGAAAAATATCTACATCTCAAAAAGACAGAGAAAAAATCTTCAAGTGCTCTAAATTCAATGATCTAAGGAAAAAAGTTCAGAAATTTCAAGTCCGTAAAAAGCCTCTCTTCAGTTTGGTCAAGCTGAGGGGGACATTATGACCAACATTGCTTTTTCAAAATACTTTATTTCTCAAAGAATACATGTAAAATACATACACAAGTAATGCATTTTTGCATGGTCCAAATCAGACAGATGGAGTAATTTTAATAACAGACAAAATAGTGGCTGTCCTGTTAATTAAAAAAAAAAAAAACAAACAAAAAACAAAAAAACAAAACACAGAACTCTTCTACTTTGGAACTAGTCAACTTTTCTGCAAATGCTTTCCTTTTCTTTTCTTTTCTTTTCTTTTCTTTTCTTTTCTTTTCTTTTCTTTCTTTTTTCTTTTCTTTTCTTTCTTTTTTCTTTTCTTTATCTCACAGGTGCAGAGGGGAGCAGCACATCTACAAGTCAATACGATGTCCCACTTTCCCATCCAACACAGCCAGACTGACATTCCATCCACATAAAGCTGGTTAATGGTGACCATGAGCAAGCATAGGACTGGAAGCTTTCAAGGCTTTCCTTCTTTTATCAGCACTCTGATGAACAATGAAGCCCATCAACCCCATTCCTACCCAAATCTCCTGGTAAACTTGGGTGTAGTAGGGCTTCATTCTTAATAAGACTTTGAAGCACCTCGAGGCAGGATGAGCAGCTCAGGTGGTCCCGATTCACAACCAATGACTTGGAAGGGTCACTGAATGCTGCAAATGCTTTCTTAACAAAAGAATTATGATAAGACAGCAAAACAGAAAAGTTTTGTTCTGAGAAAAAGTTTCTTTCTGCTGTATTGTTTTTGGGATTTTGGTTTTTGTTTTTGCTCACTATTTAAAAATAAAATTTGGAATATTTCTCTATTGATTCCATGGTAGGACTACAGAAAGAAAATCTTTTTAATGAGCTTCACTCTAAACATTATCTTCCAAATGTTTTGAAAGTTAGCTCCAGATACTTTAGGGACTACCACTTTTATTGACAATTTTTCTGGAATTTAGTTAAACACATGCACATTAAAACCTGGAGAGTCATAATGAACTGGATGAGGAAAGATGATATGATAAAATACAACATGGAGAGCTTTACTTAAGGGGTAAATGTCTTCAGAGAGACTTAATAAAGATTTGAACAATTTCATTACCTCAAACCAGATTATCCAATTATTTATTACTTTATAATAATATGCCATAAACTTCTGCTTTGAATCATCAGATAAAAGGGCAAACAGATTTGGTTTAAAGCTCCAATATTTCCTCTTATAAGCTAACATTAAGTCAGTAGACCTCTTTAGATCTTAGGTTCTTTGTAAAATGAGAGTAATAATACTTACATCATATTTGTCTTAATGACTGAACGAGATAATGTTTTCAATTTCTCAAAATAGTTCCAGCATATATTAAGTGCTAATTAATAACAATTATAATTATTTGAAAACCTTAGGAGTGTAATTTTTAAGGAGTAATTATAGAATAATCATAGACTCTTAACCAAACAAAGTAGGCATCCTCATTACAGCTTGCTGGTATACCTGCTGGTATCCGTTTCCCACCATTTCCTTCCAACCTCTGTTAGATCACCTCTTGGACAATGATGTCCACTACTTCACAAGACTGTGCATATCATTCTAACTCTACTTTCCAAAAATTCTCTCTTAGTTACTGTCATAGTTACTGCCTGTCATAGTTACTTGTTTTACCTCTTGTTCTAAGCCTACAAAAAAGATAAAACATAGATTAATTTGAAATAAATTTTCATTGTTTGGCATAACTGTAACATAAACACAACCTTATATTTCAGAGTTCTAAAATACTATATAAGTTAACAAAATATTTAAAATATTTAAATATATTTAAATATTAAAAATCAAATCCCGTAACTAAATTTTACTTGTCACCTCAGCATTTCAGCAGTGACATTTAGTTAACACAATGTCACCCTGGATTTACTAAGGTGGTTGGCGAGTCCTACAATGATGATTGGATGTTGATGTGTCAGATCCCTAAGCACCAGGGATTTTATTTTTGAGATATGACAAAAAGTGATGAATGAAAATGTTATAAAGGCAATGTCATTGTTCCACCCAGCTTAGGAGAGATGCCTTCAGAATCCCAACAGCACCAATCCTGTCACTATTCCACAACCATTTACCAACTGTTGACTTGGGCAGTGGAAATAAGACAGTCATCTAAAATTTATCCTTCTAGGATTTGCTGAAAAACAGCAAGAAAATAAGCTAATACTCAGACTGAATCATCATGCGCTTTCTGTAGAAGAAACTGCAAGGTTGTTTATTCCATTGCACTCACGGCATTAAAAAAAAATATTCATTGATAGGCTTCGCATAGTGAAGAAACTCATCTAGAATTAGAGGTTTAAACATGATCTGTATTTTTTCACTTCAACTTATCTTTGTGGCTTTAATAATTTAGTCTTTTTAAAAATTAAATTAACTTTGCTAACGTTTTCTTAAAAAACATAGAGCTTGGTCTACTCGAGACCATCTCACCAGGTTGACCTTTATACATAACATCATCATCGCCTAAGTGTTTATAATCACAATTCTTTTGGGTTCTTTATGCATACAAGTGCAATATCTGGCCCTGCCTTCCTCCCACTTTCCTCCCAAAAAGGTTATCTTTGGGCTTCTGTTGTTACGTCCCATGACATCCTTTCATTTCTTCAGAATCTGGCATCCTGTTAGTTATATTTATTCATCCAATAGATTTCTGTAACAACATTTATAACAAATGTGATGATTTTGTTAATTCCTGTCTTTCCTACTAAGCTTCAATCATGCAAAGTTTGGACTCAGTCTGATGTTTCACTCCATCCTATCTTTAGTGCCTACTGTAGTGTGTGGTGTGTAAGTAAATGTATCAATTTATATCCAGTCACTGCTCTTCCAAAGGAGAATAGTTACCATGTTGTATGATTCTACAAACTGTATGTTGCATTCATAGCTCATATTTGTGAAGTACTTACTGTAGGCCAACCTGTGTTACAACATAATTAATTTTCTGCCCTTCATGTCTAATAGTTTAGGAATCAAGCTCAAGTATCTGGATTTTAACCTGTTCTCACTAGTTGCAAATTGTGTATCCTAAAGCAAATTACTGCACCACTAAGTACTTCAGCCTCTTCATCTGGAAAGCAGAGATAATATTAATTAATTCAAATAATTTTGTAAGATAAATAAGTAATACACATAAATTACAATATAAGACTGATACATAGCAAGCACTCAACAAATGTTGGCTTGTAAAAATATTATCATTAATAAACCTAACATGGTAGACACTTTGAGAGATCCTGGGTGGACAAAAATAGTTAGTCTCAGACTTAACAATTGTATAATATAGTTAAATAAAAATGAAATATGATAAAAATGAATTGCATGCTGAAATAAAGATATCTACAAAGGACTAAGGAGAACAAAAAAAGACAAACAATTAAGGACCTATTCTTTCATGGGGATTTCTCATTATTTGTTGCACTTCATGTCTCCCTTTTTAAAGTAATTTTTTTAATTGAAATCTTTGATACCTATAGAAGAGTGTGCAAAGGATAAGTATGCAGCTCAGGGAATTTTTACAAAAGGAAATATTGTATGTAACTACCACCCACCTCCAGAAATAGAACATGATCTGCACACCAGAGGTTCTCTCAGAAGTAACCACTAAGATGCCTTTTATAACCTTAGATTAAATTCTATTGAACTCAATATAATGTAATTGACCAATATAGAGTCTTTCTTCCCTGGTTTATTGCATCTAAAACTGTATTTGTGAGATTAATTAATATCAATTAATGTAGCAGTTATTTGTTCATTCTCATTGCTGAATCATGTTGCATTTTATATCTTTTCTACAATTTATTTATTTATCAATGCTGCTGTTAATGAAAACTTGGTGTTTCTGGTTTGGCTTACTAAATGAATGGTGAGTAATAGCTATCAAATTCTTCAATGTGTTCATATTTAAGGACAACATCCACGTGGATTTCTGTTGCACAATTATAGAGACATTCAGATTTAACAGACACTACCAAACTCTTCCAAAGTAGTTGTCCCAATGTACATGCTGACCTGCAGCATATGAGAATTCCAGATGCTCCAATTCTCACCAACACTTGATATTTCATATCACTCTTGAATGTCTCCGTATAAAATATTTAACAAGACTTTGTCTCATAAAACATTTTATCTTTAACCATCCTTAAAATTGATCACTATTTTTAGTTGTTTATAGCACAGATGTTGATTTCCCAGGACATAAACATAAGTTTAAACAAGGCCTCTCATGACCTGTGATATTGCTGATAGTTTTTAAAATATGTTCTTAAATCAACTTTATATGTAAGTCTGTTCATCTGGTACATTATGCTTTACCTTCAGATGGAAAAAAAAAATTGCGATCTCAAATAAGTTGAAACACTGAGAGGAAAATAATTTCCAGGCCCCCAGAGATGAGTCAGCTGAACCTGAGGTTGAAATGACAAGCCCATCAGTGAATGAGAAGCCAGCTGCCAGGCCTCTTTATATGCAAGTCATTCACTGAGATATCAAAACGTGGAAAATATAATGCTCCTACCAACATTTCTTGTTGAATTAATGCCCAGGTGGGTTCTTCTGAAATGGTGCAGTTGTATCATAGCAAAAACAAGAAGCAGTAAAACATCATACTTATTAGGATCCAATTTGCCACAGCAGCAGTCAAGTGCTTCAATTTCTCCCAGTGGTGATGGGAAGAGAAGAGAAAGGATAGAGAAATTCAAATTAAATTCATAGTGCAGTGAACATTTGGAATTCAATATTGACAGCTCTAATTACACCTTCCTTACCATCACAAGTTTATTAAGTGAGTGTAAAGGATTAAAAACTACTCTACACTTTTTTTTTTTTTAATATGCCATTCTTTTTCTGTTGCAGGTTTCATCTCTCTTTCTCCAATTTAATGCATTCATGGTGGAGATGTTTGGGGTTTGGGAAGAAGAGGATTTCTTATATCTTTAACAAATGCACACACACAGATATGTAAACATACCATTGGAAAGTCATGTTACACTTACATATACTATTTGAAATGCACTCAGCATAAAATGACAAATTCAAATGTGGACCATGAGCTATTCAGTATAAAAACAACCCATTAGCCTTTTAGGTCCTAAATATGTCTAATCCGTAATTACTGACAAAGTTATAAATTATCCAAAATCGCATTTGGTCATCTTATTTTGCAAACTCAAGAGCAATAGCTTGGAAACTATTTCCCTGCTCAGTAATGGAAGAAATATATCATTACTTCTATCTATAACTTCCTCAGACTTAAAGTTGGCATATATCTTATGGTAATATTTATCTGTTTAGTTACATACCACAATAAGGTTTCTGACTAATATGAGTTATCCTGGTGAGCTAATTTCTTACTATGACCACAATTGTGGGTTTGGAAACATGAGAAAAAGACAATAGCAGATATAGGCCAATTTTGGCATAACAACAACAACAACAACAACAAAAACAAAAGACTTGTTTTCTCCTTAGCATATCATTTGTCTGACATAAAACAACAAAGGGATGTGTGAAATTGCACCATACTTCTACAAAAGAGCTCAGGATTTTAAATTAGGAAAAATATTCAAATTTTTAATTAACAGAAAATGTTTTGTCCAGTTCTGTGGTTTCATTCTTAAAGAAGGAAGAAAGTGTATATAACAAATTTCTTTTTTTTCCTTATGTCATGGATCCAATTAAACATTCTGGTATGTAAGTCACTTAGGGAAACTTTAACTTTTTCAGATAATTGTCAGAGATGACAGGTAAGAGTACTTAATAGCTGTTTTATGTCCCTCAAAGGATAAATTGATTGCTCTCAATGTTTAACTGTAAGCCAAGGGACTAACTTAGCACTACAGGAAATTGACCCATTACTATGTGTACTGGAAAATTGTCCAAATTTTACTGTCTTATTTTTTT
Organism: Camelus bactrianus; assembly: GCF_048773025.1. Lineage (NCBI taxonomy): Eukaryota > Metazoa > Chordata > Mammalia > Artiodactyla > Camelidae > Camelus > Camelus bactrianus. Next base: position 22,939,343 of record NC_133552.1, read on the forward strand.
CTTTAAATTGAAGTAAGCATAGCTGAAAGGTAAAGGGATGAGAGAGAGAGAGAGAGAGAGTGTGTGTGTGTGTGTGTTTATGTGGCATAGATGGAAAAAAGAAATTAGATTTTTGAAATTGTTTTTGCATATGACAATGACATCAGAACACGGATTATCGTCACAAACTCCTAAAATCTGACAATCTTCTGTAAGAGTTTACACAATGGCTTTGCATCCAATATGACTCATTATTCCTGATGGCTAAGGAAATAAGAACTTGTAAATGACATTTGCTTATGATAGATGTGGCAACCTTTTGGTGGTTAAACAATTCAGCTTAAATCTGAAATTAGATACACCAATATGGCAATATGAAATGCTGCCAAAAATCCTTATCCAGAATTTAGAAGGGCTAGGTCTCTGTGGTTTTATTAAAACAAAAAAGTTTCTGCACCTTTTTTAAAAGAATGTTGCCTGTGGCCTAAAATACACAGGACAGCCCATTCTCAAGGCTCTGACCTTTAAGGGTATAACACTTTCCTACTCATACAAATATATGAAGTTGCAGAATAGAGAATAATATTTGTCTTGCTGGAGGTTTACAAGGACACCATGACTTGACCTACATGGACAGTTGCAAGAACAAAGGATTCTGACACCAAGAATTTTGCAACAACTAATTACACCCTCTCCCATATTTAGTATAAAAAGGAGCCTAAACTCTGACTTGGGGAAGATGATTCTCCAGAACATTAGTCCCCTATCTTCTCAGTCTGCTGGCTTTCTGAATAAAGTCATAAGTCCTTGCCCCAACACTTAATCTCCCAATTTATTGGCCCATCGTTCGACAAGCAGAATGAATTTGGGCTCGGTAACAATAGCACAGAATAAGTATCTGCTTCCATGGAATCTGTGAGACAGATGAATAAATTCACACTTATGACCAATTTTGATTAGTGTTATGACAAAGGAAGTGCATAGAACTTCAGGGACATATATTTTAGGAGATCTAAGTAGTGTAGAAGGTTGGGGAATAACTTCTGGAAGCTGTAACCTTTTGATTCAAAGGTAAAGAACTGAATAGGTGTTAGCCATGCTAAGAGGAGGGAAAGACCATTTTAGATGGAAGGGAACCATGTAAACAAATACTAGTTTGTAAAAGAGAACATTGATCATTTAAGGAAATAAGGTTAGCAGAATGGTGCATAGCATCAGAGACAAAAAAAGACAAGATTAACAGTTTCAAAACAGCAGGGAAAAATCTAAGCTGGCATATTCTCGCTGCTAATTTGGTCAGTACCACTCCAAATATCATGGAAGATTTGGATGTATTTGCTTTCAAAGGGAAGTACGGCGTACTCAACAGAGACATGACTTCTCAAGAGCCCAGAAAAAATGATTTAAAAAACAAAGCAGGGGAACATTTCAGATGAGGAAGGTTAAGCAAAATATGGAGGGTGAAATATTTTTATTTACCACATTTTCTACATTATGAAAGAATCAAAGAACACTGTGCTTGAATTTTTTTAATAGCAATTTATCTGCAAAAATAAAAGTGCCAAACCATCATTTAAGTTTCAACTTCTTAAGAAATAAAATTTTGGTGAATATTTTTAGGGATGAGCTTTAATGAGAAAACAACTTATTTTTCCACCATTTTCTCAAAATTCACAGTGGTTATCTTCCTGGCTCATCCTATAGATTGCCACAATCACCTGCAATTCCCTTTCGTCTTCATACCGGATAACATTTTTTACTGGACATAATATCTCAACAGCTGTTGAGAGTGCCCCAGAGTAGTTATAAACAAATTGACAATAGTGGGTACTGGAATAAATGTTTATTCATCTTTGAGGAGCCCACATATCATTTTTCTGGTTTTCTCTATTACCTATCAGGCATATGAAAGATCTTCCTTCTGTAGAGCACAGAAAATGTAAAAATCTGAAACTTTGAGACAGTATTCCAATAAATTAAAAAACTTTACAACTTTGTAAAAGATGAACATAGTAACTTACTAATGTTTTCATAGAAATAATAAAAATTCCAAGTTCTAGTTCAAATTTATTGAATGTTGCTTTCAAATCTTGCTAAAATTCTGTTTATACAAACAATGTACTATTTGATTTTTGTAACACCAAGGTGGATTTGTTCAGTCCCTCCTTTGTGTACAGTTTTACTACTTTATTGTCTACACCACCTCCATGTGTAATATCATCATCATCACTTTATAGATGAAGAAGCTGTCATTCAAAGACAAGAAAATGAGTCAAGGCCAAATTTGCTAAAGGTACTCAAATTTGATAAAGGTGAAGGCCAAAACTAAAACTTCTGACCCTAAATATCATGCTCTCTCCATCATTAAAATTGATATACATTTTCAATAATTTATGGTACCCAGAGGTGTGTTTTTGGAACCAGAACATGAAAGAGAGAGTAAGCATACATGAAAACCAGAAAACTAACATACCCTGGTTATTTAAAAAAGTAAATCTGACTTTCACATTGTTCTGTTTCTTATTTTCACCCTACCTAGACTAAGCTATGCTATTTCCCTAAAGATGTATGCCCCAAATATTTCTCATCTCATTTGTTACTTTTGAGAACTGATCAGGGGAGAGGAACTAGAAGATCATAAACTTCTGGAGCATCAAGCTGCATAAAGAGTGGTGAGAAATGAAGTGAGTTTATCATTTAAATATAATGGTCAGAAATAAGGTGATGTATTCATTTCTAAAATGGGTCTTATATACCTTTAATTACTATTCAAAGTAACTGGAATCAGATTTCAGAAGAGATGAATGAAGATAGAGCAAAAGATTCAGAGAAGTTGCAACTGGAGAGCAAGAAAGCAAGCCAGAGTAACACCCTGTCATGGAAGCCATGGCAGTCACCACGGAACAGCAGCACAAAGGCCACTCCCTTTCCCCTTATTGCTAGCCTTCTTATATTACAGATGGAAAGCTCAATTGTCCAACATCCCCTGCTTCTAGGATTGGATAGGTCATACAGTACTATCCAATGTTTATAGATTAAAATCCTTGGGAAATATTTTACTTCCTAAATTAAAAGGAAAATATAATCAAGTATAAAGATTTTCATCCTTCATTCTTCCCCTGATTGAGAAGGGACTACGATACTGAAGCTACAGTATCCATCTTTAAACCAGTGAAGGCACAAGAAAGCAGCTGTAGGCCTCCACATTAAAGTGATTGAATGGAAAGGTGGGATGAGCATGAGTCCCTGAGTATATTACTGAATTTCTATGTCATTTAGAAGTATCTGTCTTGGGATTTCTTTGGAGTGGGATAAATACAATATTTATTTAAATTGATGTTTATCAGCTTTTCTATTTCTTTTGCCAAATGCATTTACCACGGATATAAACATCAATATAGTGTAGATTATAAAATAAAAGTCAATAACATTTATCAAGTGCCTACTCTGGGCTAAATATTGTCAAAACTATTTGTATACAGAAACTTTTAAATTATTTATGGCTCTTTAAAGTCTGTGATGAAATAACTGTTAGCAAACCCATGATAAAGCTCAGAAAATTAATTTGCCCAAGTTGCCAAAATTCATCAATGTTGAAAGTGGGTATATATATATATAGAATTGATGTCTGACATGAAAATCTAATCAACTAGGCATGTTTTATATACATAAAAAATATATCTATATAAAATATGTACATATTTTTATATATAATGGCCTGATTATCTAAAGAAGTAAATCTCTTCTTTAGAAATATATTTTCTTTAGAAAAAATACAAATAAATATATTTATTTATATATAATATGAATATATATATATGTAAAATGGAATATTATTTACCATGCAGCAACATGGTTGGACCTCAAGGGCATTATGCTGAGTGAAATAAGACAGACAGAAAAAGATAAATACCATATAATAATTTCTCTTATACGTAAAATCTAAAAACAAAACAAAACCCAGAACAAACAAAAACAACAAAACAAATTAGTAAAGAGAACAGATTGATGGTTTCCAAAGGCAGGAAAGGGGGATTGGGAGAAATGAGTAAAGGAGGTTAAAGTATTAAAAATAGAGTTTCAGAAGAGTAAATCATAACTAAGTTCTAGGAAACAGCAGGGCTGGTTTTCATAAACATCTTCATGTGTAAAACAAGAAATGTGTATTCTGTAAAATTTTTCAAATGTAAAGGTGAGACATGAGCATATTAGTTATGAATGTGGGGGCCAATTCTGAGAAATAAAATACTGAAGAGTAAAACCAAAAACTTTTCTCCCAAGATAAGCCTGTGCAGCTGAGTTTTGCAGCATGAAGAGGACAGTAATGAGGAAATGAGGGTCTTTTTCTTCTTAAATTTTCTTTGTGCAATCCACAAATATATAGGACCAGGCATTCCTCAATAATTTAAAATTTAAACCTTATAATAATTATTACTATTTCAAGTGCTTACTTTACATACATATGTATGCACATGTCTGTTGTTTCTGGGAAATTTTCCTCCTTTAAAATTTATTATTTAAAATAAAGAAACTAAACCTCAGCAACAAAAAATGGGCAGCAATTGCTTTTCCTTAATTTCACACATCTTATAATTTCTGAGCTGATTAGAATAATATATTAGAAGAGATGCCTAAGAGCCAAGTGTGGATAATAAACCTGGCTCATCTTTAGGGAGGAAATAAGAAATGTGCAAAGGATGCTGCCAAGTTTTTAAATCCACAGGTTGAGGGCTCCATGGAGGTTGTGGAAGATAAGCAGGACAATAAAGCTAGAATAAATTTTTTGTCTGTAATAAAATGGATGGGATAGGGCTTCTTCCATTTCCTAATAAACTGGTACAGCTAATACATAAAAATTTAAAAAATATATTTTGAGTAGTAGATCTTGATCCTGGAATAGTGCAAGTTTTAGAAACATTTAGTAATTTCTAAAGATAAATGTAGTAACTCACTAATTAGAAAGGCAATTTCAAATATGTTACTTTACTTCCCTGGAGTAATTTGTTTTTATACACTCTCAGTCTAATACAATATATACATGTTTACCACACATGTCATATGCTCCACAGATTTATCAAATACATATTGACAAATTCTGCTTTGCCAGATATTAGAGGACTCAAAGAATGATATAAGTCTAGATCTTAACCTTCACAAAAAAATTTAAATCTAGGATGGGATGCAAGATACGTAAGCAGGGAACCACTTGTTCACTACATGTAACATTTTAGTTTAACTTCTCAGTATTTGCGACAAACAAGTTTATATTATATCTACTTACTTTCTGTCACCCTCTTTAATAAAGAATCTCTACATTTATTGGTACTAAAATAAAATATGCTTCCTATAAACAGCAAATATTTAGCTTAATTAAGTTTCAGTTACAGGATAACTGATGAAATAGGTTACTTTTGGAAGTAATAATGTTACCAAGTCCAAGTTCATATGCTTGCTGCATGACAGGTCAACCAATCAAGAGATGAGATGTTGGGGCAAGGGATAATGACTATATTAGGAAGGTCAGCAGACTGAGAAGATGGCAGATTAGTGTCCCAAAGAACCATCTTACCCGAGTTAGAATTCAGAATTTAGTATAAAAGGGGAAGGATTGTGGCTGGTTGTTGCAGACTTCTCAGTGCTGGCCAGCCCTCAGAAGGGATGTGATCATCTCTTGTTCTTGCAGCGGTCCACATAGGTCTGGTCATGATGTCCTTATAAACCTCAACAAGACAAATGTTATCTTCTGTTCTACAACCTTTTACCTCTATATGAATGAAAAGTGTTACGGTTTTAAAGAAGACCAAGTCTGGGAGGCAGAGCATTGAGAAAGGACTATTATGTGTGTTTCAGACTATAGGCAACAATCTTTTACTGACCAAAGGTGCAGAACCAGCATGACTGAGCATAGGCAACAGACCACAGATGTTAGAGTTAAAGGAATAGACTTAATATGGAGTCAGGTTTATTCTCCTCGGCTACAATAACCTCCCTCTGATGCAGTTTATTCTACATGTTCTCCCTACCTGGATTTTCCATTTTAGTAAGTGTCAGAGTATCTAGTTCCTCAACACAAAAACTTAAACATCATTATTTTTCCTTCTTTGTCACCTTAAGGTTCAAATTACCATCATCTTTCACCTGCAAATAACTTGCCTCCTAACTAGTCTCCAAGTTTCTACACTAGACACAATAAAATATATTATCAAAAAACAATAATAACAGCAACAAAAAAAAAACCCTAAGATCTTTTATGTTAAAATCTTAATCAGATTATTTCCTTTCTTTGTTTCAAATTGTTCATAATTTCTCATTGTGGTTAGAGTTAAATCTGCCATATAATTGTTGGGGAGAAAGAATTTTCCTTTACCCTCCAAAGGTTCTTTCAGCTGGTCTAATAATCAAATAGACATGAGATAGAGTAACAAGAGAAAAACCGCATTTAATTCTGCACTTTTGGGACCACCACATACATGAGAGATTCCAAGGCAGAAAGGTAAAATGACGTATATATGCCATCCTGAGCTAAGGGGCCAGGGGCTTCCAAGGACAGGAGGAAAAGTCACAGAACAGTAAGAGCAGATCTGGGATGATTAGATGTTTGTCCTGCCCGACTCATGGTTCCCTCAGGTGAAAATTACCTCTGATAATTATTTTCATTTTTGAAAAGACCCTTGCCCCCATTTCAATTATTCTAGGTAGTTAAGAGAGGGCAGAACTTTCCTTTGAGTCCATGGGGTCTCAATTGACTTTAGCTCAAAATAATCTGCATGAAAAAGTGACACATTTTGAGGTGGCTTGTTCTGACACCCCTCACAATGCACACATGACCCTGACAGATTTGTCTTATGCAAATTTTTATTATTTTATTATTCTTAGTTTTTACATATACAATTTGTGTATCTTTTCTTTTTTTAATATTTTTTATTGATTTATAATCATTTTACAATGTTGTGTCAAATTCCAGTGTTCAGCACAATTTTTCAGTTATTCATGGACATATACACACTCATTGTCACATTTTTTTCTCTGTGAGTTATCATAACATTTTGTGTATATTTCCCTGTGCTATACAGTGTAGTCTATTCTACAATTTTGAAATACCAGTCTATCCCTTCCCACCCTCCACCCCCCTGGTAACTACAAGTCTGTATTCTCTGTCTGTGAGTCTATTTCTGTCCTTTATTTACGCTTTGTTTTTCTTTGTTTGTTTGTTTTTGTTTTTGTTTTTCAGATTCCACATATGAGCGATCTCATATGGTATTTTTCTTTCTCTTTCTGGCTTACTTCACTTAGAATGACATTCTCCAGGAGCATCCATGTTGCTGCAAATGGCATTATGTTGTCGGTTTTTATGGCTGGGTAGTATTCCATTGTATAAATATACCACTTCTTCTTTATCCAGTCACCTGTTGATGGACATTTAGGCTGTTTCCATGTTTTGGCTATTGTAAATAGTGCTGCTATGAACATTGGGGTGCAGGTGTCATCCTGAAGTAGATTTCCTTCTGGATACAAGCCCAGGAGTGGGATTCCTGGGTCATATGGTAAGTCTATTCCTAGTCTTTTGAGGAATCTCCACACTGTTTTCCATAGTGGCTGCACCAAACTGCATTCCCACCAGCAGTGTAGGAGGGTTCCCCTTTCTCCACAGCCTCTCCAGCATTTGTCATTTGTGGATTTTTGAATGACGGCCATTCTGACTGGTGTGAGGTGATAACTCATTGTAGTTTTGATTTGCATTTCTCTGATAATTAGTGATACTCAGCATTTTTTCATGTGCTTTTTGATCATTTGTATGTCTTCCTTGGAGAATTGCTTGTTTAGGTCTTCTGCCCATTTTTGGATGGGGTTGTTTATTTTTTTCTTATTGCATTGTATGAGCTGCTTATATATTCTGGAGATCAAGCCTTTGTCGGTTTCACTTGCAAAAATTTTCTCCCATTCCGTAGGTTTTCTTCTTGTTTTATTTCTGGTTTCCTTTGCTGTGCAGAAGCTTGTAAGTTTCATTAGGTCCCATTTGTTTATTCTTGCTTTTATTTCTTCTAGGAGAAAATTTTTTAAATGTATGTCAGATAATGTTTTGCCTATATTTTTCTCTAGGAGGTTTATTGTATTTTGTCTTATGCTTATACATTTTGAGTTGATTTTTGTATATGGTGTAAGGGAGTGTTCTAGCTTCATTGTTTTGCATGCTGCTGTCCAGTTTTCCCAACACCACTTGCTGAAGAGACTGTCTTTATTCCAATGTATATTCTTGCCTCCTTTGTCAAAGATGAGTTGACCAAAAGTTTGTGGGTTCATTTCTGGGCTCTCTATTCTGTTCCATTGGTTTATATGTCTGTTTTGGTACCAATACCATGCTGTCTTGATGACTGTAGCTCTATAGTATTGTCTGAAGTCTGGGAGAGTTATTCCTCCAGCCTCTTTCTTTCTCTTCAGTAATGCTTTGGCAATTCTAGGTCTTTGATGGTTCCATATGAATTTTATTATGATTTGGTCTAGTTCTCTGAAATATGTCCTGGGTAATTGGATAGGGATTGCATTAAATCTGTAGATTGCCTTGGGCAGTGTGACCATTTTAACAATATTGATTCTTCCAATCCAAGAGCATGGAATATCTTTCCATTTTTTAAAGTCTTCTTTAATTTCCTTCATCAATGGTTTATAGTTTTCTGTGTATAATTCTTTCACCTCCTTGGTTAGATTTATTCCCAGATATTTTATTACTTTGGGTCTATTTTAAAGGGGATTGTTTCTTTACTTTCTTCTTCTGTTGATTTATCGTTTGTGTAAACAAATGCAACTGATTTTTGAACGTTAATCTTGTAACCTGCTACCTTGCTGAATTCTTCAATCAGCTCTAGTAGCTTTTGTGTGGACCTTTTAGGGTTTTCTATATATAGTAACATGTCATCAGCATATAATGACACTTTTACCTCTTCTTTTCCAATTTGGATCCCTTTTATTTCTTTCTCTTGCCTGACTGCTGTGGCTAGGACTTCCAGGACTATGTTGAATAGGAGTGGTGATAGTGGGCATCCTTGTCTTGTCCCACATTTTAGTGGGAAGCTTTTGAGTTTTTCACCATTGAGTACTATGCTGGCTGTAGTTTTGTCATATATAGCTTTTATTATGTTGAGATATGTTCCCTCTATACCCACTTTGGTGAGAGTTTTTATCATAAATGGGTGTTGAATTTTATCACATGCTTTTTCTGCATCGATTGAGATGATCATGTGGTTTTTGTCTTTTCTCTTGTTGATGTGATGTATTACACTGATTGATTTGCATATGTTGAACCAGCCTTGTGTCCCTGGGATGAACCCCACTTGGTCATGATGTATAATCTTTTTTATGTGTTGTTGGATTCTATTTGCTAACATTTTGGTGAGGATTTTGGCGTCTATGTTCATCAGTGATATTGGCCTATAATTCTCTTTTTTTGTAGTGTCTTTGCCTGGTTTTGGTATCAGGGTGATGGTGGCTTCATAGAATGAGTTTGGGAGTATTCTCTCCTTTTCAATCGTCTGGAAGAGTTTGAGAAGGACTGGTATGATTTCTTCTTTGTATGTTTGGTAGAATTCCCTGGTGAAGCCGTCCGGTCCTGGACTTTTATTTGTAGGGAGGTTTTTAATTACTATTTCTATTTCCTTTCTAGTGATCAGATTGTTCAAGTGTTCAGATTCTTCTTGATTCAGTTTTGGTGGACAGTATGTTTCCAGAAACTTGTCCATCTCCTCTAGGTTATCCAGTTTGGTTCCATATAGTTTTTCATAATATTCTCGTATGATATTCTGTATTTCTATTTTGTTTGTTGTAATTTCTTCATTTTCCTTTCTTGTTTTGCTAATTTGTGCTCTCTCTTTTTTCTTCTTTGTGAGTTTGGCCAGAGGTTTGTCGATTTTATTTACTTTTTCAAAAAACCAGTTTTTGGTTTGGTTGATTTTTTCTATGGTCTTGTTAATCTCTATTGTATTTAATTCCTCTCTGATCTTTATTATTTCCTTCTTTCTGCTGCTTTTTGGGGCTTTTTGTTCTTCTTTTTCTAATTCATTCAGGTGGTGGGTTAAATTGTTTATTTGAGATTGTTCTTCTTTTTTGAGGAAGGCCTGTATCGCTATAAACTTCCCTCTTAGCACTGCCTTTGCTGTGTCCCATAGGTTTCGAGTGGTTGTGCTTTCATTATCATTTGTCTCAAGGTATTTTTTAATTTCAGCTTTGATTTCCTCATTGATCCATTGGTTTTTCAATAACATATTGTTTAATCTCCATGCTTTCCTTTTTTTCTTCTTTGTTTCTCTGTTGTTGATTTCCAGTTTCATGGCATTGTGGTCAGTAAAGATGCTTGAGATAATTTCTAACTTCTTAAAATTGTTGAGGTTTCTTTTGTGCCCAAGTACATGATTGATCCTGGAAAATGTTCCATGTGCACTTGAAAAGAATGTATATCCTATTTTTGGGGGGTGTAATGCTCTGAAAATATCCACCAAATCTAGTTTTTCTATTGTAATATTTAATTTCTCTGTTGCCTTGTTTATTTTCTGTCTGGAAGATCTGTCTAGTGATGTTAATGTAGTGTTAATATCTCCAACTATGATTGTATTCCCATCAATATCCCCCTTTATCTCTGTTAGTAATTCTTGTATGTACTTAGGTGCTCCTATATTGGGTGCATATATATTAACGAGTGTTATATCCTTATTTGTATCACTCCTTTAATCATTATAAAATGTCCTTCTTTATCTTTCTTTATGGCCTTTATTTTAAAGTCTATTTTGTCTGAAATCAGTACTGCAACACCTGCTTTTTTGGCTTTTCCACTTGCATGGAATATCCTTTTCCATCCTTTCACTCTCAATCTATATGTGTCCTTCTCCCTTAAGTGGGTCTCTTGTATGCAGCATATTGAAGGTTCTTGCTTTATTATCCAGTCTGCCACTCTGTGTCTTTTGACTGGAGCATTTAGTCCATTAACATTTACAGTAATTAATGATAGATGTGTGTTTATTGCCATTTTGAACTTATCTTTGCAGTTGAATTGGTATATCCTCTTTGTTCCTTTCTTCTTCCTTTTGTGGTTTGGTAATTTTCCTTTGTATTATCATGGATTTTATTTACTTTTTGTGACTCCTTTGTAAATTTTTGGCTTGTGGTTACCCTTTTTTGTAAATCTATCAACCCATTACTATAACTCTTTTTATTAAACTGATAGTAACATGATCTCAAACCCATCCTACTGTTAAAAAAATTTCAAAAAGAAAGAAAAAAATATTCTATATTTCCCTGCCTCCCTCTCCCACTCTCAGTGATTTGCATGTCTTCTTTTATAATTTCATGTTTACTTTATTTGTAACTCATGAGTTATCACCTTTCCAGTTGTGTGTTTCTCATTTCTGTAGCATCCTGCTGCTTTTCTATTTAGAATAGCCCTTTCAATATTTCTTTTAGCATGGGTTTAGTGTTGCTAAACTCCTGCAGCTTTCTTTTGTCTGTGAAACTCTTTATTTCTCCTTCTATCCTCAAGGATAGCCTTGCTGGATAAAGGATCCTAGGCTGCATCTTTTTTTCATTCAGGGCTTTGAATATATCTTGCCACTCCCTTCTGGCCTGTAGTGTTTGTGTAGAGAAATCAGCTGAGAGCCTTATGGGGGTTCCCTTGTCACTTACTCTTTGCTTTTCTCTTGCTGCCTTTAGAATCATTTCTTTATCCTTGAATCTGGCCATCTTGATTATGATGTCTTGGTGGGTCTATTTGGGTTCTTCCTGTTTGGGACCCTCTGAGCTTCCTGTACTTGGATATCTGATTCCTTCTTTAAGTTTGGGAAGTTTTCAGTCATGATTTCTTCAAAAACCTTTTCAATCCCCTTTGATCTTTCTTCCCCTTCTGGGACCCCTATTATGCGAAGATTGGGACGCTTTATATTATCCCATAGGTCCCTTATGCTATTTTCATTATTTTTTATTTGCTTCTCTTGTAGTTCTTCTGAATGGGTGCTTTCTATTGCCCTGTCTTCTAGATCACTAATTCGTTCCTCTGCATTATCTAGTCAGCTTTGCACAGCTATTAGATCATTCCTCATCTCTGTCAATGTGTTTACCCATTCTACTTGGCTCTTCGTTATAGCTTCAATTTCATTTTTGACATATTTTATATCTCTAAACACTATCTGTTTTAATTCCTTCAGCAATTTGATCACTCCTTTTTTGAAATCTTGATCTAGTAGGCTATCGATGTCTATTTCAGTGATCTTTCTTTCAGGGGATTTCTCTTGTTCTTTTAGTTGGAAAAGGTTTCTCTGCTTCTTCATCTTTCTCATACCTCTTTGACACTGTGGTTTATGGAGTATCAGTTGTTTATTTTGGTCCTTAAGGATTTTATCTATCTAATGCCTATTTAGGAATAGAACTTAGGGAAAAAAGAAAAAAAAAATAAGAGAGAGAGAGAAAGAATTTTAAAAGAAGGGAGAAAGAGGGTTTGAAAACAGTGTATAATGAATACTAGAAGAGTGAGTTGAAGCAGAGTATTAATCGGGTTGAGACGTCCTTTTAAAACCTTTACAAAAAAAGGGGGGGGAGATGAATAGATGTATTTGAAACCTGTGTCTAATCAATAGCAGGACATCAAAACCCAAGAGAAATTGAAATGAATTAATAAGTAAAAATTAAGACAGTAATAGAAAATAGAACAGGTAAAAACAGATTTAAAAAAAAAAGGGGGGGGGTTTGTCGGTGTTCTCCTAGAGTCTGTGTGTTTTTAATGTGAAGTCTTTCTGTCTTCGTCCTGTTTTGGAAGCTCAGCTTGCTGTTTTCAGAGGCCCTCCGTTGGCGCCCTCTTCTGTGCTGCTCCCAGCACCTGTCAGCAAGCTGATCGCGCCTCCTCCTAACACTGGGTCAGGTGCAGCTCTCTGCTGTGGGCGGGCGGGTAGCTGCCTCTCTGTATGCCGCAGTCAGATGTGGCAGACTGGCCGGGTAGGAGGGCGGGTCGTGCCCCCTCCCAGCACCTCGGTCAGGGGCTGTGTTCCTGCCCCAAAGGCAGGGGGGGGGGCTGCTCTTGCTCTACCTGCGCCACCGGTAGCTCCGCTGCTCTGTGCGGCTGCGCGCTCCGCCCTGGTCGGCGCTCCGCGGGTGGGCTCGGGGAAGACAGAGGGACAGCCCTGTCCCTGCTCCGAGCCAAAACCCAGCTCCTTGTTTGTCTTTGTGGAGCAAATTCTCTGAGGGACCAGGATGGAAGGATCCTATCTGCCCCGGGCTGCAGGCCAGTGTCAGTTTGGCCTTTGAGGCTGCTAAGCCCTTCTGTGTGGATGCAGGTTTCGCCCCGCCCCCGCCTGGGTGCTCAGCGCGGAGGATATGGTGGCTGTGCCTGAGCCCCGCCTCTCTTCCCCCGAAAACTTTCCGCGGGTTTTCAGAGATGGGGGTGTGCACCCTTCCCCTGAGAGCACATCAACCTTGCTGTTTTATGGAGGGCCCAGGTTGTTCTGCCCTGTGCACCCACAGCCACGGCGCGCAGCCCCTTGCGTTCCCCCGGGGCTGCCTCTGTGCAGCCGCCCCTGTCCTCCGCCCGGCTTGTGCAGCCTGGCCCTGCCCGTGGCTGCCAGCCCGCGTCTCAGGCTGGGTGTCGGGGGGACGCTCTGTGCCCGTTTAGCTTAGTTGTCAGTCAAGGGCTGCTCTGTACAGATCCGAGCCTCGGAGCCTCCCTCTCCGTCCCACCGGCCTCTCAGTTGGAGAGGGGAGACCCAGCGAGCGAGCGCCAGTCCTCCTTTGCCGCTCCCTCCCCGCGGGACCTGTCCTGCGCTGCTTTGCCTTTTGTTCTTTCTTTTTTCCTTTTCTTCTACCAGATTTTTGGCATCTTTATCTTTTGAAGAGGGCGATGTTCTGTCGGAGTTCCGCAGGTGCTCTCGTTGGCTGAGTGGGTCTGTAGATGTGGGTCTTGGTGTATTTGTGGGAGAGGGTGACCTGCGAGCGTCCTTCTACTCAGCCATCTTCTCCGTCTCCTGTGTATATTTTCCTTATACTAGTTGAAAGATAACAGACATGGCTAAATTTTGTTTTATATATTTTTGGGACTGATGTGAAACCAATTATATGCTATTCATGTTGCAAATATTTTGTTGTAGTATTTTAAATACATATTTTAAATACATTTATAATGTTATTATTCAATAATTCAAATTTTTTTTCTTTATAACCTGTTCAATACTGCAAATACATGAACAAAATTTTCTATAATTACTCTAAAAATTTTAGGTGTAACTTTTTTCATTTAGTTTTTTCACTTATTTGGATTTCTTTGTATGTGTGTATATGTCAATGATTGATGTTGGAATCCCAAAACCATTCATTAAATACATCACATTTTTCAAATTCAAATTCAAGAATATATATAGCTGTTTTAAGAAATCTCTGTTCCATTGTTCTGTAGGTCTAGTTATGTCAATAGAAACATTATGTTATTTTTAAATTAAGTCTTTATTGTTTATTACATTATTTGGTAAGATGAGACTTTGCCTCCTTTATAATTATGTCTCAACAATGTACTGTTTATTCTTTCTCATGTAAAATTCTATTTGAATTTTAGAAATTTTAGACTGTTTGTTAAGTTCGAGGATTTGAAGATTATATTAAATTTGTAGATTTTTTGGAGGAGGATAATTGACAGTATTACAGAATTGATTCTTATCCGTATACCTTTGTAGCTTTCCACTTATTAAGATTTTGCTTTATGTATGCCAATAAATTTATAATTGTATTTGTAAGAATACTGTGTATTTCTTATTTAGTTTGCACCTTCATACATAGAAGTATGCTGCTTTTGTAAATGTGATCTATTATGTTTAATGTTTAATACTATTATTTTTGATCCTTATTTCTGTTGAATAGGAAAAATGTTGATTTTTTTAATGTGAGAACTAGCTATTTTGCTATTTTGCTAAACTCTACTGAAAAATATATTTCTTAGTATTTGTTCATAATTATTACTACACAAGTTTTTCACAAATTTTTTGCCTTTAGGTCAATATTTAAAAATAAACATTGAATATTTGCTCTAGCACTTAAGTTACCTGCTTTCATTTAAAAAACAAACTTGTAAGTATGATCATCCCCATTTTATATAAAAAAGACAATAAGCCTCTAGAATTAAAAAAAAAAATGACTAAGGTCACAGAGTGCATAAGAATCCTTTTTAGGATTTGTATGTAAGTTTTCCTAAGTTCCTGACCTGAATCCTGCATCTACAAATTCTGAAAGAGCATTAAACAAAATGGCAACCTTTGTTTTATGCGGAGTAACAGTGACTACTCTCTTCAGAATGGGAAAGGCAAAAAAAAAAAAAAATGCGGAAAGATATAGGCAAAAAGTCTCATGTTCTCATTTTCCTTCTCCCAGGCTCCATCCCTGGGGGCTCTACATTCAAATGACCAGGTAATGGAAGGAGTGAGATTTCAAAGGAGGTCGATTATTCTACTGAAGATTTATAACATTTGACCACGAAAACAACTGGACCACTTGCAGCAATTTTGGATTTCTCTCCAAGCTATATTTTGATCCCTCTTTGTATTTATTTTATTTCAAATGCTTATTGAATCTTAATCAGCAATGCGGACCATAATAAATGACTCTAAATATAATTGCCAGCATATATTGCAAATTAAAGTATTTTTTATAAGTATTTTTTATGAAGTATTTTTTATAAGGTGGCAGTGGAGTAGTTGTCATCTATTCAGAGTCAAATATCCTGTATCGATTTCTGCCATTGCCTTTTGGTAGAATCACTGCAGAACATCAACTCTCCATCACACTGCATTCCTAGGGATGATATAGCTATGCAGGTTAAAACTAAAGAAAGTTTTCAAATTCTTACCATATACGGGAACACTGAAGCATCACCTTAAGAAATACAGGATTACTTTCAATCTTTGCTGGCACCTCTTGGAGGCACAATATTTTCAAAAGATTAAACATAATGGAGTATTTCTGAAAAAGTTCATGACCACAAGGAGAAACTCATTCATCATTACTTAGTGTGTGTCGCTCTCATAAAACAAGTTTACAACAGACTTTGAATTTCAGAAATACCTTCGGATTTCCCTGCAGTCTGATAGCAGGGATGAAGATTCAGGTGTCTCACCTCTTACCTTATACTAAAGCAATACAGCAGTTACAGTCAGGTAAGAGAGGTGAATCATCCTCTCCAGTGCAAACAAAGCATGTGTGTAATACTGCCATTGCATTTATAAATGCATTCTATAGCTGCAAAAAAATTGTCTAGTTTACAAGTAACTGCACATATTTATTAGAATGACAGTATTTTATTTTTAGTATTTTTTTGCTATTTGTTATGGTATAATTTCTCCCTAATAAAGTAAGAAATGTAACTTGGGTGCAATTAGACATGAATAAATTTATTTAATTCCTTTGCTTAATTCATCTTTTTGTGCTCTTAGGTCAATTTGCTATTTTCAGTGAGGCAATATATTACAAGAGCTTATGTACTGTAACTTGGCTAATACCAAATGCTATATTTCAAAGTAGCTAGTTGAAAATTTCTTTAGACTAGACTTCACATATTTTTGCATCAGCTACAACTGTTAGAATTTATACAATTGAGAAAAGCCAGGCACACCTGACATTTTGCTGATTCAACAGAAAAAGAAAAACATATTTTTAAAAGCCTAGCCCTTTTGCCAAACAACTATAAAGCAGTTCTACAAGGGAAAAAATAAACTCACTAAGCTAGTGTTTAGCCTAATGATATTATAGGCACAATTTTTACTTTATTATATCTTTTCTCCCATGTAACTACTCTTTCAACTTTCACTGCTTAGATAACTGAGTGTTATTAGTCAATAGACTGATAATCTAAACAAAATATTGCTTCTTCTTGTGAATACCTTAAATGTAAGTGGTATGTTATTAGACAACTTATAAGATCTTACAGTTTTCAACCACAAGAACGATCTTCAATTTCATAGGAAAGGCAAGTAAGTGGCAATTATGACTTACTTGAATGTAACCTCTCTGAGGGCAGGCATCTGTGTCAATTTTGCTCATTTGATGTGTCTCAAGTCCTAGAACAGTGTTAGAACATAGAATGAACTCAATAAATATTAAAGTTGAAAAAAAATCCTACTCTCCATTCTTATATTTTATCTGGGATTGCTAACATGTTTTACTAATTTATATCTACCTGTATAAACTTTATCTGTAAAAACAGAGTGATATCTTTGTGCACTGGTTTTATTTGTAGCCAAAATAATGAATTAGCAGGCCTAGTTTACAGCTGTGGCCAAGATGGAAGAGTAGAAAGAACCTGAGCTCACCTCTTCCCACATATACACAAAAATTACAACTATTTACAGAGCAACTATCTATGATTAAGACCTGAAAACTAGCAGAAAAGATTTTTCACAACTGAAAAATATAAAGAAGTAAACACAACAAGATGGAGACAAGGGGTGGAGAAGTGGTATAGTCAGGACTCATACCCCCAGGTAGATGACAAAACAGAAGATAAACATAACCACAGTTTCTCCCCAAGGAGTGGGGAGTCCAAGCCCCACATCAGGCTCCCCCATCTGATTGTCCTGCACAGGGAAGACAAGCCCCCAGAACACTCAAGCTGAACAGGAAAAAGAAAAAGAATTTTAAAGATGAGAATAGCTCAAGAAATCTCTAACACAACATGAAGCATAAAAACATTTGCATTATAGGAGTCTCAAAAGGAGAAAAGAGAAACAGGTGAACTTATTTGAAGAAATAATAGCTGAAAATGCCCCTAATCCATGTTCAGGAAACACAGAAAGTTTCAAACAAGATCAACTCAAAGAGGACCACATTGAGACACATTATAATTAAAATGTCAAAAATTTAAAATCAAGATTCCTAAAAACAGCAATGGGAAAGCAACTAGCTATAACATATATCTGATAAGGTGCTAATATCCAAAACATACAAAGAACTCAAACAGCTCAACATCAAAAAAAAAAAAAAAAAAAAGGCAAACAACCCAATTAATGCATTGGGCAGAGGCAGAGGACCTGAATAGACTTTTTTCCAAAGACATACAGACAGCCAACAGACACGTGGAAAAATATTCAACATCACTGACTGTCGGGGAAATGCAGATCAGAAGCACACTAAGATGTCACCTCACATCTGTCAGAATGGCTAATATCAAAAAGACAACAAATAAGCATTGGCGAGGATATGGAGAAAAGGGGACAGTTGTGCACAGTTGGTAAGAATGTAAACTGAGGCAATCACACTGTAAAATAGCATGGAAAGCATGGAATTTCCTTTAAAAATTATAAACTGAGCTACCATATGATCCAACAATTCCACTTCTGAATATTTTTCCAAAGAAAACAAAAATTGTGATTGGAAATATGTGTACACCCCCATTTATATTCATTATAGCATTAGAGCCACCTAAGTGCCCATCAATAGATGAATGGATAAGATATGGATATTACACACACACCCATGTGCACACAATGGAATATTACTCAGCCATAAAAAATAAGGTCTTTCCACTTGCAACAACATGGCTGGACCTAGAGGGTATCATGCTAAGTGAAATAAGTCACATAGAGAAACACAAATACTATATGATTTAACTTATCTGTAGAATCTAAAAACCAAGCAGATGTACAAACATAACAAAATTGAAGCAGACTCACAGATGCAGAGAACAAACAGCTGGCTGCCAGAGGGGAGAGGAATGGGGGAGGAGTGAACTAGGTGTGGGAGATTATTTCAGCTGGAAAATAAATAAGTCACAGGGATTTGATGTACAGCATAGAGAATATATTCAGTAATATTTTCATATCTTTATGTAGGTAACAAATGGTAACTAGACTTATTGTGTGTCATTTTGTAATACATAAAAATATCAAATAACTATATTGTACACCTGAAGCTGATATAATATTGTAAATCAATTATACCTCCATTTAAAAAAGGATAGGAAAAAAAGAAAGTAATTAGAAGGTCTAAGGACTGCTTGTCATAAATAAGTGAGTAACCGTTGGTGAGTGAAAATGGCATTATCACGATTAAGGCAATGTTCCTGATAACAGTCTGCATGAGTATCTGTAATTAGTAGTACTCAAATGAAGCTATATACTCTACTATAATTACGTGGAATCCCTATTCAAAAGGAACCTGTATAATGGTGTAGGAGCTGCTTTTTCCTTGTTTCTTTAGTCTACACTTTTATTATAGTAGGTAAAGTTATTATGAAAAATTGCCACTGTCTTAGACCTTCCTTCCTTCCTGTTTCTCATACTATCTGTTTGTGGGGTTAAATTCCTAGCCCCAACATTTACCTTCACTCCTGCTAGTATTACAAACACAGCTGAGTCAGCCCTGAAATATCTTCAGTAAAGCAGAAGTTATGGGATAGTATCATGAAAGTAAAATGAGAAGATTGATACCGTGGCCTTCTCTGACAGCTCTGCTCCTATTAGCAGAAGGTTCTTGAGATGGCAGGAAAAAGCCCTGGGCAACATATGCTATGACAGTCATGGTCATGGCCTATTTCTGTTATTTCCCTTTTAAGTTGGCTTGCCTTGTTAGCAATTTCCTATCCATCTAGGAGATATCTCTAAGGCATTGCTAGGGTTAGGATTCAACATACAGAGTACAAAGCAATGATACTAAAAAAGAGAAGGAAAGGAAAAAGTGAGAAAGAAACAATTAATCAACTATAGAAGCAATGAAATGCATTAAAATGAAACATGATTATTGCATGTATTTAGAAGAAATTTGAATTGAGTATTCATTTCTCATTTGTTTGAACACGCTGAAGCATTATTTTACATGTCATCACCTGTCCAGGAGTGTCATGTTTTTCTCTGCCCATCCAGACATTGAGTGAAGAAAGCCAATCATTTCTTGCACCTATCTGTCAATTATCTTTTTTCCCCATCAATGTAAAATTTTATACATTGTATTTTGAGAGAAAAAAGGGAAAAATGATTTTTAACTGGTTTGAATATGACATTAGCAAACTTTATGCTTCAATTGATGTGGCAACTTGGAAGAAGATGCATTTCAAGCTGCACTGCATTATTCTAAATAATTTTTCTGATTATAAAATGCAATTATATTATGCATGTTAATGTTGCTTGAGTTATTATGAAATTCAGTTTCCTGCATGTAGCATTTAAATGTCCTGAAATTTCCTCTATTTATTTCCTTATCCTTCAGAAATTATTATTTTACACTTACTATGTGTAAAATAATACTGTACTATGTTCCATGATGTGTATCACAAGCAACTGTGCAAACTTAGTGTCTGCATTCAAGGAATTCATGCCATAATATTTGGATTCGATATCTGGAGAAGTCTTCCAATGAAAAATAGTATGTGTTGTTGGCATGAGCTTCCATTCTCCAAATCCAAAGATGTCATCTGGAGATGATGAAGTACAAACATGTGACTATAATGTGGACACACAATTACACAATTTATTCTTACATAGATTTTGACTGGATCAATCAATATAGAACATACCTCAAAATTCATTTTAGCATATAGGGTGATGTTAAAATCTTTTATATAAAAATTCAATTTATTTTCCTCAAGGCATTCTTTGTTTTTTAAATCGCAAACCCTTTCCAGTTCTGTCCACAAACCATCCCTGAATGTTGGGCTATCCAAACTAAAGTGAGTGCTTCTGTAATAAATGCATTTTTTCCATTGCACATGGGTTTTCCTATTATAATGCTATTACCATAAAGAGGGGTTTATTTTTGAGGCCACAGGGAATGTACAAGTTCAGTTTCAGCCTTTACTGTACTTGGATAAACTCTTATAAAATTCTTGGACTACCTCATTCTTTTTAATTCTGAGATTTTTTAATCTTTTCATTTTCCATTTCTGTGAAAACCAGAAGAATTCCCTGAATTCACTGACTCCCCATCAATATAACATAGATGTCTTTCCAACAATTTAACATTCTACAAGCATTTATATGTGTCCTTCCAAATATTCAGTTGAAGCATAAACAAAACTTAACCCACGGTTTACAATTAGATTAACTGCAACATAAGACTCATAAACCCATGCTGTGCAAATACAGCATTATAGATGAACTTTTGGGGGAAATTATGTATGTTTTACAATCACCCTTTAGTATTCTTTCTGTTACCTTTCCCTTTCCATTGTCAATGTTAGTGATGCATGATTTTTTAAATTTACTCAACTCGTTTCAATAAAACAGTACAATCACTATTTTTTAATCATAATTAAGTGAGTGAGACTTTCTTTTTCTTTTTCCTTTCCAAAAAACTAACCTAGACATTTTCTAAAGCACCCTTGATTTCCTGCAACGAGAGTTAAGTCCATCTCTTTTTTTCCAGTTTTATTGAAGTATGATTGACAAATAAAATTGTATAAAGACAGTCCCTGACTTAGAATGGTTCTACTTACAATTTTTTAACATCACGATGGTGCATTCAGTAGAAAATGTAATTAAATTGAATTTTCATCTCTTCCAAGATTAATACAATGCAGTAGGATACTCTCGTGAATCTGGGCGAGGGAGCGAGTCACAGTTCCCTGTCAGCCCCACGATCATAGGGTGAATAACCGATATACTTCCATGTCCACACAACCATCTTGCTTCACTTTTAGTACAGAGCTCAATAAATTCCATGAGCTATTCAACACTTTATTATAAAATAGGCTTTGTGTTAGATGATCTTTCCCAACTGTAGACTAAAGTAAGTGTTCCTAGCACCTCTGAAATCAGGCTAGTTTAAGATGTTTGGTAGGTTAGGTGTATTACATGCATTTTCCGCTTATGAGATTTTCCATTTATGAAGGGTTTATCAGGATGTAATCTCATCATAAATCAAGGAAGGTCTGATACTTAAGATGCACTACATGATTTTTGATATATATATATAAAATATATATGCATATATATATGATATAAATATATGAAATGATTACCATAATAAAGCCAACTGAAATATCTGTCACCTCATGTAGTTACCTTTTGTTTATTTATTTATTTATTTAGTTAGTTAGTTAGTTAAGTTAGTGGATGAGGACACTTAAAATCTACTCTCTCAACTCTAGGCCCAATTTGAATCATTCTACCACAGACTAGCTTTTATGTACTTTGCAAAGAAGACATTGTGTTAATTTCTTTGTCTCCAGAGAAGAACATTATCATTGACTAAATTCATCAGCTAAGTGTTCACATTGCTTTCTTCCACCTGAGTACCAATGTACAGCAGTGTGACCCCAGAGTTTACTCTGCCATGTAATGGCAAAGATTTTCCTTTTTCTACAAAAGTGGGAAATTTATTTAGTGTTAGAGCTTTCTTTTTTTTTTTCCTCCAGCACCACTCACACTATGATTTGCCAACTGTATATAGTCCTGTAAACCTTGCATTTATGGTTGCTACAAAATTTCATCCCAGCTTACTGAGTAGAGTCCAGGCTGCAACGCAGAGGGAAAACAAAGTCACTTTGGAAAACAGTTTGGCAGTTCCCCCAAAACTAAACATATGATTCAGCAATTACACTCCCAGGTATATATTAAAAATAATTGAAAACCTATGGCCAACTCAGAATATGCACATGAATGCACATGAATAGCAGCATTATTCATAATAACCAAAAAGTACAACCACCCCTATATCTATCTATTGATTAAAGAATAAATAAAATGTGGTATATCCATCCATATAACACAACATTATTTAGCTATAAATATGCAACCAATGAATCCTATAGCATTGAAAAGCCTTGAAAATTTTATGTTTATTGAAAGAAATCATACACAAAGACCACAAAGTGCATGATTCCATCTACATGGAAAGGCCAGTA
Source organism: Camelus bactrianus (assembly GCF_048773025.1). NCBI lineage: Eukaryota > Metazoa > Chordata > Mammalia > Artiodactyla > Camelidae > Camelus > Camelus bactrianus. The sequence continues at coordinate 22,962,165 of NC_133552.1, forward strand.
TAGAGAACTCCGCAGAGACAGAAAGGAGATTAACAATTACTATGGCTTCTTTCTGAGATTATGAATTGTTCTAGAATTAGATAGTGGTGGTTATTAAAACTAATTGAAGTGAATATACTAAAAACCATTCAGTTGTATACTGTGAAGCACTGGATTTTACTGTATGTGAATCATAACTCAATAAAAATAATTGTGAGGACAAGGGGTGGATATTTGTATAAATTGAAACATATTTTATATACCCGTGTTTCTGATCAAATTGGAATAACAGGGAATGGATTTATCTTCGCTCCTCAAACAACTAAGAAACTGGACAAAATATATAAAACGATGGTTTTCAGGATGACTTTGATATTAGGCAAAAGGACAGTGTTTTCTGAGAGAAATGAAACAGACAAAAGAATTTTCTCTGCCTCAGGTTACCAAGTGAAGGAATATTCCAGGCACAACACAGGGAGGGAACAGAAAGGCAGAAACTGGTGAAGGCCCTTAGTTGAGGAGATAGAGACCAGAGTCCAGAGAAGCCAAGGCATCTAGGATTTGCATGATTGTCTAAATAGACAAAAAATTTTATCTAAAAAATAAACCAAAACATGAATAACTCAGAACTAATAACTTAGGTCCAGTATTTTTGCAAGATGTTTACTGGTTGTGTACAGAAATATCAACTATACACAAACAACAACAACAAAAGAAACTGAAATTAAAACACAATACCATTGAAAGTTCAGTATATTAGGGATAAATCTAACTAAAGAAATGCAGAACTTGTACAATCAAGTCACTGCTGAAAAGCGTTAAAGAATAAGTGGAGAGTTACATTGCTTTTAGGAATTGGAAGGCTCAATATTGCTAAAATCACAATTCTCCCTAAATTGATCTATAAATTCCATGTGATCCTTATCAAAATCTCAGCAGGTTTTTGGTTGTTACATATTGACAAGATGATTCTAAAGCTGATATGTAAGTACAAAGGACCTAGAATAGTAAAAACAACTTTGAAAAAGAAGAACTTGAAAGACATATCACCTAAAGTTAAGACTTATTGTAAAGCTTCAGTAATCACGCTTGCCTCATATTTATGTCAGGGATCAATGGACTCGAATAGAGAGTTCAGATAAAGGCCCACTTATATATAAATATTCATTGTTTTTTGTCAGATTTGCAAAGTCAATTCAGTGGAGAAACTGTAAGACATTTGAACAAATTTTGTTGAAACAATTGGATATCTATGTTTACAAAATGAACTTATACCCATATTTTGGTCCACATATAAAAATTAACTCAAAATGGACCTTAAACCTAAGTGTTTTATAAAACCATGAAACTTCTAAACAAAACTTAGAGGAACATTTTTTGACTTTGGTAATGCAAACATATTTTAGATTTACCAAAAGACAAAAATATCCATTAATTTGATATTATCAAAATTAAGAAAGGAAACGACAAGCCTAACAGGGAGAAAATATTTGCAAATCACATATCTAATAAAGAATTTCTATCTAGAATACATAAAGAACTCTTAAAACTCAATGTTAAAAAAGAAAAATATCTAATAAAAGATGGGCCAAAGATCAGAAGACACTTAACCAAAGGTGATACACTTTTTCCAAATGAAGACATAAAAAAATGCTCAACACAATTAGTTATTAGAGAAATGCAAATGAAAACCACAGTGTAATAAAGCACACCTATTAGAATGGTGAAAATAAAAATGTTAATCATACCAAGTATTGGTGAAGATGTGGTACAGCTTGAACTCTCATAAATTGCCTCTGTGAATGTGACATGGTACAATCACTTTGGATAATCAACTTTATGGTTTCTTAAAAAGGTAAACAGCATGACCCTATGGCCCAGTCATTTCACTCATAGGTATTTACCTAAGACAAGTGAGAGCATATATCCATATCAAGACACATATGCAAGCATTTATAGCTGTTTTATTTGTAACCTTAGTAATAACTGAAAATAACTCAAATGTCCATGAGGAAGTAAAGTGGTAAGTACATTGTGGTTTATCCACACAATGGAATACTCATTGGCTATAAAAAGTGATGAATGCAACAACACAGGTGAATCTCAAAATGATTATGCTGAGTGGAAGAAGTTAGACAAAAGAAAAGAATACATACCTTAAAATTTATTTTAAGAATCCATTATATGTATATTAATCCATAGTGATCCAAAGCAGATCAGTGGTTGCCTGGGGGAGAGGGGAGAGTGTGGGTCAAAGGGCAAGATGGATTACACAAGGGTGTAAGAAAACTTTGGGGCATTAAAAATATGTTCACAATTTTAATTATGGTGATGCTTTTACAAATGCATAAATATGTCAAAGTTTATCTAATTTTATACTTTAATCATGTACAATTAATTGCATGTTAATTGTACTTCAATAAAGATATTAACAGATTTTTTTAAGAATCATAAACTTCCAATTTTTGTACTATGTGCCAGTTAGGAAATTACCACAAAGATAAAATACATTTCAACCATATAAAATTATACCCCAAAGAACATAGTCTGATTTAACCAAAAAAAAAAGAAAAAAAGTTCTTTGTTCAGACAGTTTTGAAACTGTCTGATTTTGAAAATCCTCTAAGTAACAATATCAAGAAATCATGAATATATGTAATTTTTAACTAGAAAAATGTAGAATTGCATGGTTCTTCTTACCTCAGAAGCTAGAGAAGACACCATCTTGAGTCAAACTTTCTAGATGACAATAAATAATGGGAACTTTATTTTCAAAATCTCAGACTTTGACAAATGCCTCAGAGAACTATTGTACCTTTAAATCTCTTAATCCCAGTATATAATGGTGATTCATCTCAACAAAATTATGTCTGAAACACAATATTGTGTCAGGATAATCTGTCCTGTTAATGATATTGACCACAAATAAAAACTAAATTCTGAAAAGCATGAAGGAGAGATAAAAATGAGTCTAAAATATATTAGCAGTCATACTCAGTGAAAATGGCAAATCTTTTGAAAGAATCAAAGCTTTTTAGGCTTGATTAAAAAATAATCCACCAAAAAGACCCAACTTTAAAAAATATTTATAAGTGAAATATGTTCAACATAATGACACAAAAATTGAAAGTAAATTTATGAAAGAAGTTCTGAGGCAAATATGAACAAAAAAAAATAGATTGCAGTAATAGCAAGAGAAGAAGAAACTTTAAGAAATAAATTAAAACCAGAGAAAAAGAGAATGATCACACATTGATAAAAGGATTCACTCACCAATAAAATATTGTAGGGCAAGTTTATAATAAACAGATTGGATATGTATATATTTATTAATAACTTACATATGTAAAAAGAAATTCTAAATAAAATATCATGTATTTAGAAAAGCATAATAAGAAAAGCTTATCTAGGACAAAGCTAAGGAAGATAGAGAAATACATATGTTTAAATGCTTTATTTATAGCAGAAAAATTAATGTAAATTAACAGCATCAAAATTAAAAAATAAAAAGTTAAAAAGGAGAAAAAAGAAACAGAATAACAGTAATAACACATATATATCAATAAATATTAATATAAAACACAAAGATATAATAGAATTAACAACTCACAGTTACTTTCTTGAAAATATTAATAAAATTGACAAAACTGGACAGATACACCCAATAGAAAAATGTGCAGATGCAAATAAACAATATCAACATAAAAGGAGATATAATTATAGATGCAGAAAATATGAAAATAATAATTAAAAGGTATGCAGACCATTCTTTGAGGGAGAAAGACTGGATAGGAATAGAACAAATATGAGAGCAATTCACATTACAATGTTGATTCGAGAGAAACAGAAACCATAGAATATTTGACATCTATTAAAGTCATTTAATCACTAATTTACAGTTTTACACAAGGATAAATTTTGGTTCAGATTCAATTTTACAGATGACTTCCAACATACCTTTAAAGGAATAGATAACACTAAACAACAACAAAACATATGAGACAAAAATAATAGACTAATCTTACAAATATAAATTGAAGAATTACTAAAGTAATTAAGCTATCAATGCAAAGCCAATAATAAGGAGTATATAATAGCAAATTTGAAATTATTCTAAGAATGTTAGGTAAGTTTTAAATTAAGAAAAAAATATAAAGTTTGACTTGTTAGCTTATTTTCAAAAATGAAGGAAAAGATGATCTAATTAAATGCAGAAAAATCATGTGATAAAATTCAGTATTATTTTGTTATTTAAATATACCTCTTAGTAAGTTACAAATAGAAAGGAAATTACATGGTGTATATCCACCAAAGACTTGTAGCAAGTATCATTTTTAATTAAAAATGCTAAAAGTACTAACTTTAAAGACCAGAAGATGACAAATACTTATTCTCATCACTTCTCTTTTACATTGCTTTGGACACCGCAGAGAGTGTTGTAAGGTAGTCTTTGCATAACTTGCTGCCTGGGGAAAGAGAACCCCCTTGTGTAGCTAACACCTAAGAAGAATGAGCAGGGTAAAGTTCAGCTTTGCGTATTCTAAGTTATTCTTTTCCAAATTCACTAGTTAGAGAAGTCAGTCTACCTCTTCACCAACCACATAAGAAAAAGAGTGAAGAGTCTGGCCTGCAATGGGTAAAGGGATAAATTCTTCCTCATGGAAACCAGAAGTGAGGGGAAAATGTGCTTCTGCTCAAAAAACAGCCACTAAACAGAAAGTAGAGACTAGATTCCTGGTGTCAACCTCCCATTCTTGAGCTGACTACCCTTTCCTTAAACTAATTAGGAACAAAATTAAGAATCCAGTAGAGAAACACTGTTTAGTAAATCCTGAAATCACATATTTGACAATTATTCATCACAGCATGCTAAAATGTATCGATATGCTTTTTGAACAGTACAGTCCAATAGAAGACATACTGAAGACCACTTGAACCACAAGAATATATAAGTCCACACAAAAAGGCCAATAAATGAAATACGAAATCATACCAGCATAGATTATTACTGTATTTCTTGCCTACACCCATAGGACCTCAGCTGTTTTTATGGTATCTTTTCAGGACTCAGCATTTCTCTCTCTCTCTTTTTTTAAAACACAAATTGAAGTGCTCTATAGCTCTGTGGCCTGTTAGAGCCTGATGTCAGGATCCAAACCTCTGTTACCATGGGGACCAGATACTACACAAGATTCATATAGTAGCCAACTTTTTCTCTTTCTGAAAAGCTATTCATTTCAGAAACCAGGTTAATGGAGTCCAGCAATTTTAGATCTGACATCCTATATATTTGCGAGACTAAGAAAGATATGAAATAGTATATGTATGAATGTTTACAAGTAGTAATGGCATAGACTTTAATTTTCTTTCTTACCATACTGCATCCAGACTGAAAATAATCAAACTTCCATCCTCAAATTCGTTCAATAATATATAACTAGATCATCTCCCATATAATAAATTAATAAATTTTCTCAACCTATGGACAGAAACAATAGCTGAGATTTCAACTTCCTAGTCAAATTGAAGGCATAACTAAGGAGATAGTTGGAAAACACTGGTTAGTTAGTTGAGACCATATGCAAAAAAAAAAAAAAAAGAAAAATTGTCAAGATCTCTATCCAGATTTAACTGAGAATTCAAACAATTAAAAATAACATATTCTGGATACTGCCTTGGCAGAGCTACAGTGTTGAATAACTCCACAGGGACTGATTTCCATTGTACATACATGATATAGAGTTATGCACAATGGCAGCTCCAGCCAAGTTTTCATATGATTTATATATATATATATTCAGTTATATATATATGATTTTTATATATATATTCACTTATATATATATTTTCACTGCAAGGATTCATAATTAGTAAAGTTAGATCTCGGCAATTCCTAAGGCCATGGGCCAATGTCATACCAAATACAGGGTATACAGGTCCTAGGAGCATGACCTAAGTGTAAGGACTGAAGGTAAAATGTGGACTGCCAGTGGAGCTGTTTGGGAAAGAGCTCATGAGGACCAGGAGCACTGGTCTACTTAGTGAGGCCAGTGATTGTTAAGGGAGCAATACAGAGCAGGATACCAAAGAGGGTGTTTTCAACTAAGTCACTCTACTGGGAAGACATAGGCTCACATGTCACCATAGAATGACAGCACAATGAAAATACAGCAAGGGGAGGTGATGGACTTGATTTTACATGTGATCTGCAAAGAAGTAGAGCTGGAACTTTTTCTCCCACAAGCTAAATTAATATTCTTTAAAAATATTTGAAGGATTTTTTTTTTTTTGCTGGGTATGTAATTTCAGGTTAGCAAGAGTAGATGAGAAAGGAGAGAAAAGTAACAGAGAATAAGGGGGACAAATAGAAAACAAGGAGTAAGATGGGAGAATTAAAGCCAAATACATGAGCAACTGCATCAAATATAAGCAGATTTAATACTCTCATTGAAAGACAAACATTAACACATTGCATTAAAAAATTACATGCTGCTTACAAGAGAGACCTGTTCAATATAAGGATATAGAGATGAGGAAAGTAAAAGATAGAAAAAGTAATACAGTACAAATACTAATGAAAATTAAACTGGTGTATCGGTATTAGTATCAGCAAAAGTAGAGTTTAACAGGTGAAAAAAAGCAATGCCAAAGACAGCTATTAACAGGGGAAATTTTTTAAAAAGATCAGTTTATCAAGCAGTTATGACAATTCTAAATTTGTATGCAACGAATAATGTAGCCTGAATATTTATAAAACAAAACTCAAGAGAAATAAAAGGAGAAATAAACAAATCCATAATCCCTCTTTTAGTAACTGATAGCACAACCACATTTTCTTTAAAAAGAAAAAACATATATATTATTTTTAAAATATAGCCTTTGGAAAAGAGGAATCTGATGACAATTTAAAGATATTGGGGTTAAATAGAGAGTTTTCAAGTAAAGATCAAACCTATGATGGAAATTTTATAATCATAACAGAAATTTCATCTGGCTATTATCTTAGAAAATCAGAGAGAGAAGAAATGAAATAAAGGACTAGAATCAGCTTTTAAAATTAAATGAAACTTCAGATGTATTCAATGAGTGCTCAGAGAATCTGCACAGGTGGAAGCAGGGAGAGCGGAGCACCTGTGGAGGTGAGAGTAAAACTTGTTGAAGACCCAAAGGATCACATTGTGAATGAAGGTAGAAAGGGGCCTTTTTTTTTTTTTTTCTGAGATGATAGGATGAATATTTTTTTCAGAATGAAGTACAGTGCTTCTTGGAGGCATAGAATGTGGTCTGAAGTTATGTATCTAGGAATGGACCACTAAACAATTATTGCTATAAGTGATCTTCATAATAACTGAAGTAATACTGATATACTTTTTCAAGAAGTCAAATAATTTTCTTAGGAATCAGAAAAATCAGAAAATAATCATATTGTTTACTTTTACAACTATAGTTTTACCAAATTATTTTCCTTCCATTTGTGGTTTATTTGGAGAGAAGAAAGGAATTTCTTTAAGCAATGTCTTCCTAGATGCCAGGTACAAGGGCAAGTATTAAAATTTGAACATCAAATTATTTAGAAAGCAAGTTAATTTTGTTATTCAAAAGCAGAAGGGTGGAAACCAGAGTTTAGGGCAAATTCTTAGTATGGAAGCTTTTTCTTGGATAGCTGATCCAAGGATCCAAGGATCCAAGGATGGACTTTTAAAAGCTATTTTCTCCCCAGTTACTAAAGGGAAGGTGAAATTCAGTAGCCTAAAGACATGAAGTTAGCAGAGGTTGCACTAAAATCAAAGTAAGGGAAAATAGCAGTCGAATCGTCATCATTCACAGGCTGATTCAGGGCTGAGGGCTCTGCCTGGTAACTGGGCCTCTTAGATGCTTACTTATTTTGACTATACACAGCTGTTAAAAATTTGAAAACAAATGGCCCTAGTGAAAAAAGACAGGGAACCAGAGGACAAAAGAGTATAAAAGCCATCAGGGAAAGTTGAGAACTTAGATAGGCAGACTTTGTTAAAAAAAAAAAAAAATCTCTTTCTAAGCAGAAATCTTAATTCAGTAGTTGCAGTTAATAATTGACAAAAACATGTTTGCTGGAACAGAGGAAATGAAGTCCCATGATAAACAGGTGGCAAGACTGGACAGTTTCTAGGGGGCCCAGCCCCAAGACCTCTGCCTCCTGGTCTTCATGGCCACATTGTATACCCCTCTTCCCTTAAGTCTGTGACTTACCTCTAACACTATGATACAGCAAGAGTGATGGAACGTCACTCCTGTGATTACACTATTTTATATGACTCTGTTTTGCTAGCCCACTTGTCTCAGAGACTCTTCTTGTTGCCTTGATGAAATTTGTGGTCAAGATGGGGAATCCTACATGGAGAGGAACTGCAGGTGGCCTCTAGAAATTTTGAACAGCTTCTAGGAACCGAGGGTGACCTTTAGCCTCCAGCTGACAAAAAACTAATGTACTCGGTCCAGCAACCACAAGGAAATGAATTTTGCCCAACAACTAGAAGGAGCTTGGAGCAGATCCTTTCGGAGCCTCCAGATGAGAACCTAGCCTTTGCTAACTCTTTGATTAAGAGTAAGATTCTTCTTAAGTGTGAGAATCAGCTAAGCAAATTCCCAGACTTTTGACTCATAGGAACCGTGTGCTAATAAAAATCTGGTCTTTTTTTTGGTTTTGTTTTTTTATTATTTTGTGTTGAGGTATAGTTGATTTACAATGTTGTGTTAGTTTCAGGTGTAGAGTAAAGTAATTCAGTTATACATACATACATACATACGTACATACATATATTTTTCAGATTATTTTCCATTATAGGTTATTACAAGATATGGAATATAGTTCCCTGTGCTGTACACTTGGTCCTTGTTGTTTATCTATTTTATATATAGTAGTGTGTATATGTTAATCCCAAACTCCTAATTTATGCCTCCCCCTACCCCTTTCTCCTTTGGTAACCATAATTTGTTTTCTATGTCTTTGAAACACATCATCTTTATCCATTTAACAGTCAATGAACATTTAAGTTGTTTCCGTGTCTTGGCCAGTGTAAATAGTGCTGCTATGAAAATTGGGGTGCATGTACATTTTCGAGCTAGAATTTTCTCTGTGTATATGCCCAGGAGTGGGATTGCTGGATCACATGGTAACTCTATCTTTAGTTTTTTGAGGAACCTCCAAACTGTTCTCCATAGTGGCTGCACCAATTTACATTCCCACCAACAGTGTAGGAGGGTTCAAAAGCCTGTTGTTTTAAGTACCTGTTGTTTAAAGAAATTGTTAACAAATAAATTTTCCCTAAAAGTACTCAGAAAAATCCCAAGTATATAAAAATACATACACAGAGAAGTCTAATAGTAATCAGAAATATTGCCTTCACCCTCCATGGTAACTTATTTGCAATTTACCCTGAAGTAGATTTGTTTTCATTTGCGTAGAACAACCACTTTGACTATTTCTAAAGATTTAAAGTATCAATAATACAGGTGAGGACTAGCCCTTCTACATGGCCAGTAAGAGAATATGCCTTGCTTTTCACCCTTCAAATTTTCAAGAAGATGGTACAGACTGATTTTTAAGCTCTTCACTGGGGCAGTGGTGAAGTCATGGGAACTTTTATTTTCCTTTCTGTCTGCAAAGGCTCACCTCCAGGAACTCATTTGAGTGGTTGTCAGCTTGGTTAATCTGCCCTGTCCACAACCCATTTCTGAGAAGACATTATCTAACTGAGAAGAGATTTCCAAGTTCTTTCTGGATAAAATCTCAACATTTGGAGTTAATAGTTGCCATTTGCTATGGCAGAGAAATGTCTGACAAACAGAGATACACTGTCTCCTGAAACCTCATTTTATCTGTCTGTATAGGAAATGCTTTATGTTCAGCTGTAAAATAATTTGATGTAACTAACAATGGAAATTTTTCCAAACTCTGTCCATTATTTTACCAATTTGCTCAAAAATGGATCAAATACTATTAGAAATTTTAATGATTTGCCATAAATTACCTTGCCTATCTAACCCAACCTTCTCACTTTCCTCCACTGCAGAGAATTGTTTTTAAAATGGACTGTACTTTGTATGTTTTATTCACAATAGCAATTCCAGGTGCATATGAAGATAAAGGTGACTAATTAGGTTGCTGCTTATTCTCAAGGAAGTAATTAGGCATCATTAGGGTATTATTTTTTAAATTAGGGCTTGCTTTCATGTGGAATTTATATAGTGCTCTGTCTTTGTAGAAACAGTCTTGAAACTCATTCATTTGTTCAAAAAAGAAAAATTAAATGTCATTATTAAGATCTACCTCTTTGAAAACATAGCCAACAGCAATTTGGTCTAAAATTTGTCAGCTTTGTGCATAAAAGGCAATTTGAACATTAGCAATCAGTCTTTCAAGGTGATTGCTATCTGCATATAGAGATGTTAATTTAAAAAGCCATGAAATGATCCTCCTTATAATAAGTATCAACAACAAATTTCTATTATTTGCAAGTTGCTAGAGAGAGAAAGGGGTCTAAGGAGCTTACTCAAAGAACATCTCTGAAGTTTCCTTTTTTGGATGGCTCAGACAACATTTGGTTTTAAGAGGGATGTCTGACCACAAGGACACCTGTGCTTAATAGATACAGAACTATCCTTAAGAGGAGCTTATTGGGCATTGGGTAAGTCCTTAAATCCTTTTCCAAAATATCATACCCTGGCTTCCCAAAGTGACTGCTACTTCAACATTGACTTCCTAAGACCCTCAGTTTACTTGGAGACAAAATTTATCTGCAGACATATTCTGTCTTTTCTCTTTTACCATTTTTGACGGTAATTTGATGAAATTTCCAAGCTTCTATCTAAAGCCAATCTCCTTTTTGGGGTACAAAATTCCATATCCTCTTACCTACTCAAAGGCATAGGTCCACCAATTCTCTCCTAGCCACTATTTCTTACACATCATCATTTTTTTTTCACTTTCAGAGGAATAGTTACCATTATTATGAAGCTTCCATCTTTTATATACTTCTTTCTTAAAATGAATATCTGACCTGCCTTCACCTAGTAGCTACCATACCAAAAACTTGATTGTAAATCAGAATTAATTCTTCAACTTAGCTATTAATTTTCCTATTCAAATAAATGTGACTATGAGCATATAAGTTTAATATGTTTAATGGAGAACATTTAGTTGTGATAAGGTAAAATGACAATACTTTTAACATAACTTTTACTCAAAATTCCTTAAAATACAACTTTATATGTATAAAAGTAACATATAAAATAATCACTTGATTAAAAAAAAGAGGTAACTAAATATTTTCAGAGGGGAAATAACAAAGATGACATTATAAGTGAAGCTTAGTGACTATCCATGACTGATTATAAATTTCAACTTGAATACTGAGCTCAAGCCATAAAAGTGCTGAAACTACTACTGCCTTTCTATAAAGGTTATTAAATATATAAATTAAATAAAAAGCAGCATGGTTTGGGGTGAAGGGCTCTGTGTTTCCTTAAACACAACTAATAGCATTAAAAATAAAAAGCTATAGACAATTGCATAATGCATACACCAGAAAATACTTATTTAGTTGTAGAGATAATAATAGGCAACAATAATTAGTCCTCCTTCCTTTGTTCTGGTCACTTATACTACAGCTCTGAGAACAAAGCAAACCAATTATAAATAATATATATTGAGTATTTAAAGGAGAAACACTATGCATTACAGATTCTTTTCACTAAGATGGGCCACTCATTTTTTTAACCCTTAGTTCTAGTTTGGAAGCAAAAACACGCACCTTCTGAAACATCCTTTCCAAAGCATCGGTATCTCCCACAGAGAAAATGGTAACTGGTTGTGCCCAATTCAGGTAGATGCTTGCTCAGCCAAAGCTTGTGCCTTACATTATCACAGGTTCCAGTACCTGGATTTGCCCTTCAACCACATGGACGTCCACAGAATGGATGCTTAGTCAACCACAGTGTTCAGTGATGAGGATGCTGACGCCAGCCATAAGTCCTCCCTCCAAATCAGTGAGAAAAAATAACAATAATACAATAAAAAATTAGCACACGCATGTGTATTTTTGTTGCATTAGTGGTGGGTGTTTATATACAAAATCATTGGAATCATCCTTTAGAGAACATTTAATGTCTTTATAAAATTTAATTTAGCATAAATTATAGGCATTTGAGCATATTATAAATACCAATTGAGGATGATAAAATGTAGGCACCTGGTAATTCAATAAAGGGATGCTGGAGAGTCATATATTAAGTACACCAATTACAAACACATATGCGCGCACACACACACACACACACACACCAATTACCTCAGTCTATGCACTTGATGAGACATGGATGAATTATTACTTGTTGAATGAAATTTTTAAATAAACTTAGAGAATTGTATAATGTCAACAAGGAAAAAGAGGAACTTTAAATTGAAAATAAAGGTCTCTCTGAAAAGGTTACACCAAAATATAAACTTGAACTCTGTCCAGAAAATCTTCTTGAAATAACCAAAGGTGATCAGAGAATGATTCAGTTATACCAAAAAACTTGCCCAAAAGATTACATTATATCCAAATGGACATTTGAATTATGTCTCAGTGTGTCTGTTTACTTAAACATGAAGCATGTGGAACTGTTAAGTCCTGAGAACACAATAGCTATGTGAACTGAGAAAAATTACATTATCTCTTTGAGTTTTTTTTAATGTTTGTACCATGGTGAAAAAAATAACAAACCTGTTAGTCATATCTTTCAAGGTGTTATAAAAATGTAAGTAAAAATGCTTTATACTCTAATCTACATTATATTACTTACTATCCTTATAATTATCCTGATTATCTATGTTACTATAGCTTAATGTCCTTTGTATTTTACCCTTGTCCAAAATAGGACATAAAAGATCTTTGTCTAATATTTTTTCCTATTGTATATACAATTGGAAAATGTATTTTTGCATCTTTATGATCTATTATTTGGTGAAATTAATCTTGTTTTGTATCATGGTTGCCAATACACATATTGCTACGAAGATGTCTTGGCTGCTGCATGAGAAGTTAGTTTGTTTGCCACCATAGTTTCTTCACCTTCTACAATTATAACTCAATAGTAGACATTGTTATTTTGTGTAATGTGTAACATTTTTTAAAATTTGTTTTGGATCTACTGGTCAGCTGATTCCCAAGAAGATTTTGTCATCCCATACTCACTGTATAATCATCATACAGAAGTTAAATTTTAGCAAGTTTCAACTCTGAAATATTTAGGTCTTGCCTTGCTTTTAAGATTTGATGTACCTTATTAGTAGAGTGACTGTAAATTTTGAATCATAAAATTAGGAAACAGTTAAGTTTTCTCAGTCCTTGTATGCTACATGTTCTTAGGACAGTAAAAACAACAACAACAACAACAACAACAACAACAAAAACCCAAAACAAAGAACAAAGAAACAAACAAAAAGCCTCTCTGAGCCTCATCTCCTTATGTGTAAAGTAATAAATATGTCACCACTTTTGTTAATATTGTCAGTGTTTTTCCCAGCTTTAACTTTTATAATCTACATCTGTCACCATCAGTAATCAGCCCCAGTGCCTATTTCCAGTTCTCAGGATCTAGGACTTATATATATTGCATTTTTATACTTCTCACCACAGTCTAGTTCCTGAAAAGTCTCTTCTGTGGTAGCATCTTATATATGTCAGTTTGCCTTCTATAATTTTATTGAGTAAACTTAATAATTGTCTCTTGAAAATTGTATCTTCTTTCCTGACCTGTGGTCCTGACCAGTCATAGTCCTTCTGATAGAACAAACACATTTTTTTAATGTCCTTCTAATTGATTTTTTAGTGCCTAGTCTCTACTCCTTCCAATAGAAGAGTTGTCTGATGTTCTAAAAAACAAAGACCATCCATGTATTAGTCAGGGTTCTCCAAAGAAAAAGAATAAATAGTATATTTATATATGAATATATTATGATCTGTTATTGTGATATAAGGGATTGGCTTATGCATTATGGAGACTTAGAAGTCTCACTCTCTGCTGTCCTTAAGGTGGAAACTGGTGATCTGGGAAAGCCCATGTGTAGTTCTCAGAATTGGAGGGCCATTGATGTCCCAGTTGAGGGCAAGAGAAGACCAGTATCCAGCTGACCCAGTCAGGCAGAGGGAACAAATTGCTCCTTCCTCCATCTTTTTGTTTTATTCAGGTCCTGCATGGTTAGGGTGATACTCACTCACTCTGGGGAGGGCAATCTACTTAACTCAGATTCAAATGCTAACCTCATCCAGAAACACCCTCATAGATACACCCCAGGGCATCCTGCATCCCAGTCAGGTTGACACATTAGCTTAATCCTCACAATCCTTTTGTTTCCCTATTTAAATGCTTCCATTGTTTCAAATATGAAGTTGATCATTTCGCTGGAAAGGAAATCACTAGTCATTTTTTAGAATATCAGGTATGTGGGGACTCTGTACTTGAGTTTTGTTTTTCCTAAAGATTTATAAATTTTAAAATTTAATATTAAGGAGACAACAGCATACATTTTTTAATGCATGATGACTTATGTTCACAAACTAGTTTAGATTCTAGGACTCAAATGGTTTCTGCAACATTTATCCTGACCAAGGATGTGTATGGAATAGGAAAATGTACTAACTTTTTCAGACTATATAAAATTACCCCAAATGGTGAAAAAAATAACAATTTTATTAGTCATAACTTGCAAGGTACACCCTTGATTGTTTCTTTATTACAGCATCTGATAAAATCTGACTCAAACCTACTTTGAAGTTATCAACATACTAAGAAATCATTAAATAACATCTTTTGAATTTCATTAGGTATCAAAAACCAATCATGCTTATGTTCATGTGTTGGAACCACATACATGATTTTCAAGTCCTATAATAGAACAAGAACAAAGATCAGGGCAACTAGTTGTATCAAATATATTAAAACAGATGAAGTAAACATGTGTGAGAAAAAGGAGACAAGAACTTATACTTTGTAGCAAGATGAGTTAATTAGTAAACTATTTTGAAAGAGAGATTAATTGTTACTTTTATATTAAGAAGATAATATCCTTTGATATCCTGAAATGGGAAAAATGGTGCATTGCACCATTTGGATAAGGTCTATCCCAAAAATATTAAATCACTTTTGCTGGGTTTTCAAAAGCAAGACTTTTTCTTGAAGGGTGGATGAAAACAACTTTCTAACTTAAGACCTTAGATATGATTAATCCCAATTAAGTTGATGATTTCTTCTGGGAGAGTTTAATCAGTTTGTTGTGACATGGTACCAGCAACTCAATTCCATAAAACAATTGTGATTGATTACACTTGTTCCATGAATTGGCCAGAAAAGAGTCTGAGAAAATCACTTCCCCAGCCTGCCTTTCGAAGTGCAACTTCAGAAAATGATGGTCTTCTGGAGTTGAGCTATGTTTTTCTCCTGACCATTCATAAAAGTGTCATTCATTTGTCATTTTTTAAATTTTCTAAGCAGAAAATAGCAATGATGATCACAATCTATGACAAAGGTCACAGCAATTAACTAGCTGTAATGACATGTGGTCAGGTTAAGCTTTTTTTTCTCAAACCCTGAGCTAGTTAAGTATTGACACCTCCTGACCAGAAAGCAGCAGCAGGCACACTTAGAAAGCCACTTCCACATCTATTAAAGGGTCATGGCAATACAGGGATTCTCCAAGTCAATAAATAGTGCCCAAACTGAGACTAGGACTGGCAATTTACAAATGAAACATAGCTTGGAGGGGAGGGTATAGCTCAGTGCTAGAGTGTGTGCTTAGCATGCACAGGGTCCTGGGTTCAATCCCTAGTACCTCCATTAAAAAAACAATTTTAAAAAAATCAATAAACCTAATTACCTCCCCCCAAAGAAATAAATAATTTTTTAATTAAATAAAAGAAAAAAATATTAAAAGAAAAGAAATGAGACAAAACTCTTCTGAATAGAATGTGACTCTTCCAATTTACTTTGGTCTGCCATCATTATCACTTTTATTTATAAGACATATGGCATCTTCCCACTGCTTCACATATCATTACACATAAAAATACATCTTCTTAGGGACTTTTTATACAAGGCAGACTACCAGAGCAGGTATTCATTATTACTTAGGAGAAAAAAAAGATCACTTTATTATTTCTTAGATAAGGTTGTATCAGCCATGGGATTTATGCCTCTTATGTAAATGGACATAGTTTATTCTACATATTCACAGGATTGAACAGTTACATGGGATGATTTTGGATAGGGAGGCTCTAGAGGTAACTTTGAAAGAGCTACTTTCCTGAAGAGGTAGCTTTAGCTAAGCTTTCTATCGCTGTATGATTAAAAAGTCAGATACTGTGTATATTGTTTTGCTAAGTTATAAACATTCAATCAAAGTCCTCAGTGTAACCATCCTCACCTTATTTTCTATGAAGTTAGACAATGTAGCATGATTTACTTATTATTATCCACAAAATAAGAAATCACAGAACTTCTGGGGGAAAAAAATGCTCTCTCTGTTAGGGTATTAACCGATTAACTTTGAAAATAAAGCTTCCAAAATTTTGACTAGATCAGCTTAAGACTCTAATATGGTAAGTTAGTGCCTTTGTGGTTTAAGCTAAGTGTGACTGCAATGCTCCTAAATGTCTTTTTTCCCTATTTGTCTTACTGGATGCTTCTCATTAAGTGGTAAATATCCCAACATCATAGTAAAAATCTCAAACTCGTATGATTTGTTAACACTTTGTATTAGTTTATTAGGCTAGCTCCATTATCTTTAAGATCTCTGGTGATATTATAGAGGCATTGGTGGAAAGGTAAGATGTGAATCAAGAAAACTTGTGAAGCCCAGGTGGGCAGTCAATGGGGAAGAACCTGGGGGATCAGTGCAAGGAGAGCCCTGAAACATGATGGGAAGGACAGGAAAATAGACCAGGCACATACATGAGCTCAGAAGAGTAGCTTTTAGACACTTTTCCTTCAGAGCTCTGATAAGCCATATTTTATGGAATCACTAATTCTTGAGAGAAACTATTCAAGCAAAGAAAATTTGATAATGGCTTGATCATTTATGCTTTGAAGTATCTTTTTTTTTCTTTTTTAAATCCAGTGAAGTTAATATGTGAAGGAGATAGTACTACCTAAAGTATAATAATTAAGCCGTGACAGCCATTCCATTATGGAGTACATTTGACAATTCATGTCATGGATTAGATTAATTACAGACCATTTAAATAACACTATTTTGAACTTAAGTAAAATCATTTATTGTTATACTTCAGAGCCCTTCAAAAGGTTTTCCTAATGCCTATTTTTTTTTTCCTCCTGGATTCTTTCAACAGCAAAACACACAAAAATTTTATCTGTAACTTTGTTGGCTGTCAATGAGTATTTGTTTGTTTTCCAATGAATATGATGAATGTTAAAAGCATAACAAATAATAATATAGTCAAAATTCAGATAACTTAGTAGTAACTTTGTATCATGAAACTTAAACTCCCAACATATTTGTTCTTAATATTTATGTCCATTGTCCATCAATGCAATTCATGAATGCTTCCAAATGTGGATTCTCAAGAGAAATAGAAAGATTTCACTGCGATATATTTGGGAAGCAAGCCTAAAATTTCTCTCCAAATAAATTTATACCAGAATTCAATGTTTGTTTCAAAACTTTAGCCATATATAAAAGTCTAATGAATTATAGCCAGTTATGATGAGTCCTTGTAAGATCCAAAATTCTAAGAATTTATTGAGTGACAGCTTCAAGTTAGGCAAATTGTGTTTTCCATTTTAATTGAAATTTTTGTTTATCTGTGTTTGATTTGCTTATTTTCAGTGGAACTTAAAGTTTAAATACTAGATCCTGAATTAATGTGTAGAGTTAGTTGCTACAATCCTTTAGAGACAGTTCCTAAATGTATGACTGGTAATTTGAGATATAAGCCAAAGTGTCTATAGCATGTCTCAGAGTATTTTAATTACATTTAATTAACTCATAATAAAAACACATTTGAGTTTGCCTAAATGAAAAGGCTGAGACCTTAGGTGGTTTTATACATTATTAAATTCAGTATGAAATTATATAGCTATAGCTCACTAATTCTGTAAGTTTTCACTAGTAATATACATACGAGTTGCTAGGATGCTTAGGGAAATAGCATTGTTAGATCATGTGTTAAAAGCACATTACACCATAATAAAGAAAATATAAACCTAAAGGGTAGCTACTGTCATATGCCCAGATCATTTTGAATGATTCAAAATTAGGAAAGATGATCTTTCAATTATCTCATTTTTGAGAAGGCAGTTTTGGTTAGCTTTGATAAGATGATCATGAAATCACAAAATGAAAGATTTCTTGACTACTTTGGACACTTGTTCATATCATTTGCAAACTGGGGAAAACATCTTTGACCCGTCTTTCTTCCACTTGCTTGGCACTCAGATATGATGGCTAGAGTTCCATAAGGATCTTAGACCCTGTGTCAACCTAGAATAAAAGTGCCAGTTAAAAATCACAGAACAGAGACAAAGGGAGCTTGGAGAATGATGGCTATGAATCTATTTTACCAGCCCTGAACTCTCTTTCATCAGATTTATTTGGGAGAGAATAAATATCCATGTTGTTGAAGTCACAATATTTGTTTCTATATGCAGTTTAAACTATTTTTACATGATTTAGATATTTAACATTGTTTGGCCTTGATTTATCCCTATTTTTCTGGTTGACAGTTCTACCAACATATTAGACAGCCTTGATTACAGGCGTCATATGTTATTCATATTGATTGTGTTGGCAGCAACATTTCCCAGACTTTCCTCACTTCTAACAATCAAACCAACAACTCTTTTCATTCCCATTGCCTATTTGCTAGACAATGGGATGGAAATGGTATCAAGACCCAAAACTGGGCTGTGGTTGGGAATGGAGATGTGTGGGAGTGAGGGGTTGGATGGTGATCATTTTAGGGGGCAACTGTAATTCTCCAGAAACATACATCTTGTGAAATTGCCAGGGATAGGAAATATATGTCACCTTACAAGCAGAACAGTAGTTTGTAACCTCCTTTCTTGGTGTCACTTAAGGTTTGACTGCTGAACCAAGAATGACAATGAAGCAGCAGTGGAATAAAAAGAGTTTCCAAAGCCTTGAAGGATCAAATTGGCATCTGTGATACTAGTCCTATTTTATCAAATCTATTTAGGTTAAATATTAGCACCTCCTTCTTATTTTAATGCATATTGGTTGGGAAATTTACTTTTATTTTGCTTTTTGCCAGAAGTAGTGTGCAAGGAACTAAACAACTGTGTTAAGTTGGGAATACGTTTAGATAACCTGCTATTTATTCAACCAACTTCTTATTCAGAATTTCTGTGTACTAGGAATTATTTTAAGAGCTGGACAAAACATTGAGAAGAACAAGGCATAGAGAACTTAGTGAGTCACGGTGCTCAGTAAATAAATCAATCAAAAAGCAAATAAACAAGGAACATATCAATGCCTTATGTTAACAAGTATATCAGGAGAAAGACAAAGTAGATGTACAGGACATTGGGGAAGTTTCTTCAATATCCAGGGAAAGCATTTCTGTAAAGGCAACAGTTACAAATAGACCTGAATGAAGTTAAAAATAATGAAATATATGACTATTTGGAGCAAGAACATTCATGATAGAGGCCATAGCAAGTGTAAACCCCAGGGACAGGAATGCTTAGTGTGTTAGAAAAAAAGACAAGGGCCTGATGAGAACAGAACATAAAAGACTGGTCCAGCATTGAGGAATGAGAAGAATGGTAACTTATACTCAGCTCAGAATATATCATTTTGACTCCTACTCAAGTCACAGTAATATAAAGGAGGTACAAGATCTCAAGGATACATGGTAGTGCAGGTGGACACTGTCCCCTTCTACTGTCCCCCTCGTAGGCGAGATTGGCTGCACACCTAGAAAAAGAGTAAATGTGGAAAGAGGAGAGCTCTCCAGACTGAGCAGAGGCACTTGTGGATGAAAGAAGGTAAGACCAATGGATTGGAGGCCACAATGGGACCAAATAAACGTTGGAGTTGAAGTGCTACAGAGTGTGTTGGAAAGAGAGAAGATTGTGGCAGAGGTGCTATTCCTAAAATTGTTATGATGCAAAAAGTACCAGCAAGTTCTAAGCTGTGTGTGTGTGGTAGAAACTGACTGAGGTGGAGAGGAAGACAAAACTGTTGGAAGTAAGAAGGATTAAAAACAAAGAGGTCACATCATGGGATGGATAAATGGATGGCAGGAGTGGTAGAAGAAAGATAAAAAATAGAGGAAATAAACAAGTTAGATACTAAAACGAATGAGGGAGTGACTGGAAATATGGTTTATTATGGCAATGTGAAAGCTAGTAGCTTGTAGGATATTAAGATTCCAAAGAAGCTGAGTTATTTTTGTTATTATTTTTGTTATAATCTTTTAATAAGGATTGGATTCACAATAACATGTACATAGTATTATGCTCAGGTAGAAAACCTACCTTACTCTCATGTCTTTGTGCCACCAGGAGGCAAAGAGAAAAAGAAAAAGCCATCATTGAGTAGGGCTGCGTGGGGATCATGACCTCCAGAGCACTGAGAAGAGAAGTTCAGAATAGATTTTGCTGATGACAGTTCTAGAGTAAGTTCTAGAGATATGATGGATTATGGAGATTACGTACTAAACCATATGGGGATTGCAATCTGGGTGACAAGGGATGACATGAGAGCCTTGGATTCTTCATGCTGATTTATATTCCACACACTACAGCATGATAGAATTAGTTTTACTGCTCTATCAAGGGAAGACGATACCTCCAATGATAGTGTATTTTGTAATAATGAGGCATATTCTGTATGTATGTATGGGCCAGATGGGATGGTAAAGACAGGTGATCTACCCAATAGTACAAAATGATTTAAGTTTCCCCCTCCCCAAGTCCAAGGTTGGGAGGTATTCAGGCTGGGGGTAATTAGCTTCTTCAGCAAAAGCAAAGTTCCTGGACCCTTCACATATTCCATTGTGGATATTGTTGAGGCCAGAGGAAGTGCTTCTACATAAAGACGCAGAGCTCCTTACATAGCTGCAGAAGATACCCTCTGTCTCGCCATGGGCAGTATTGAGCTAGGCATACATGAAACTTTGAGGACTTTTCTTCAATGCTACCATGGGTTGTGCTGAAGAAAAGGGAAGAATGGGTTTTAACAGAGGATGAGAGGGATGACCATAAATGTTAAGGTGGAGATAATCATAATTAAATTCATGAAAAACATAAGTGATGGGAGATAAGTTAATAACAATTAAAAAATGACAGTAGAACAATGGTAGTGTTATTAAGTGTAATTAAACTCAAAGGGACAAAGTTTCTTTTTTTCCATGAAGCTAAAAAAATATTTTTCAAGAGCCAGTTGATAGAGAAGAAAATGACAGCCCATTTTTTATTTCTCAAGGGAAGCAGAAGTTAAGCAATCCCCATCCAAGATAATCTCAAAGGAGAGCCAGCATTACTTAATGGAAGAAGATACAGAGAGCGCTCTCTGAAGAGGCTAACTTAAAAAAAAGATTAACTGAAGTAGGAATCCCAGAGATTTGGGTCAACAGAGTTGGGAGGGAGGTCAATAATATAGGGTTTGATGTGTTTGGTGAATATTTAGAAAGTACAGAATTAAGGGTACTGATTAAAATAATACATTATGCAATAAAATTATGTCCTTAAACTTACTTGATTATTCACTCCAATTTTAATGTTATTGTTACTAAAATGCATTCTTAATTAGGTCATTAAATAACCTCATAATTAGTGCCTTTTTTTCCTGAAAGAATTGCTTTTAAAGCATTATTAACTGAAACCACTAATACAAAGTACTCATCATTTTGGGAAGCTCTATTTCAACAACATCCAGAAATAGGTTAGCATATGGGTGTGTGTGTGTGTGTGTGTGTACAAACATATTTAGATACATATTATCTAATAGTATTAATACATGAATATTAACAAGAATAACTAGTAATTTATCTAGTATTTATGGGACAACTATGCTGTAAATTCCTAGAAGACTCAACTAAGTGAGGATTTCTTTAAGGAGTTTAATGTGGAAATTGGGACTTTATGAACAGGTAAATACACAACTTATATTAAAGCATATAAAAGAGTGGTTTAGAAACATGATATTTGGAAGCACTGTTCTATATATCTGCAGATGGAAAAACATGTGTGTATGTCCTAAGTATGTGATTATGTGCAAAGAATCTCATTTTTAGTATCCTTTTGAGAATGAGTGGTATTATATTTTATGTAATCAATGTGTGTTTATAGCCACATTTAACACCACTCTTCTCTTAATAAATATTTACTGTATTTGTTGCATCTCCATCTGTCCTCCTTTCTATTAAACCCCCCCCCATTTCTCATTTGAATGAATTGAGTGAGGATTGATCTCTTTCTATATAGCACAGATGTATACCTTTGTTCCTGGTTAGATAACAACCCCTAATCCCAGTAGCTGATTCACGGATGCTCATATAAACAAAACAAAAACAAATGTAATCTTCAATGTGACTTACCTCCCAGATCTATTGGAAAAGAAATTCTGGTTTTCCTTAGACTTACTGGTCATCAGGGTGTAATCCTTAGGGCAATATGGCTGTAATTTCTCAGATCTACTCTTCTGCACATACTATTTTTTTCCTTAGATCCTCTACTGTTGACTCCTCACCTGGCAAATTCCTACTAATACATCAATGTCAAACACTCTTTCTATTTTTAAAGAGAGGAACATAAGTAGTGGTTTATTCTAAGTAGATGTAGGCATTTCATTGTCTATATTCCCACTTGACTTGGGCTTTGCCTCCATTATAATATAAACAGTGAATAACTGTCTTATTGACTTATTTTATTATAATGTAAATTTTTGCAAAGGTAATATGTGTTAGGGAATAAAGTATGATGAAGAGGGTGTTCTGTTTAAATTGCTTGAAGACCACACTCTTTCACCTCTGATCAGATGCATATCCCTAAGAGTACAAAGAGAGACTATTTAAATAATACAAGCATGCTTAACACAGTATATATTTCTAATGATCAGATGTGAAACAGAAACAAAACAGCGAGCACAGTTGACATGAGGTTTACTGATTTCCAAGTTAGAAGAAGCTCAAGGCAGCCTGGAAAGTTTTCTCTTTGCTCTCTACATGAGATGATGGACCACAGCCTGGCTTTTTGCTGGGGTGGTATTTACCATTTATAAAAAAAAGTTTGAAATTAAGTTGATGTGCTATTTTTCTTGGGACTACTGTTTATCTGCAGTTGTTGATTAGTGAGAAGAAAACATAAGTTGCCTTCTAATGAAGTCCTGAGTCAAGTTTCCACCAGGCATTAGCGTGATGGACATGTCTGGAATGTTCCCAACATCTGTGACTTGGGAGACCCTGAAAACCAATATATATAAAGATTCAGGACTAGGGATTTTGGAGAACAATCATGAAACCACTAAACAAGAAAGGGAGAGCACAAAAGGGGACAGAGGAAAAATTAAAGGTCAAAACCTGATGCTTAAAATGATCTTGCAAAGCAAAATTCCATACATAGGAAAAAAATAACATATTATAACAGAGTGTATGTTATAATGAGCAACAAAAGCATGATTTGAAAATTAATTCCTTTAAATGAAATGAAAATAATGGTGGCATCTTAAAAGTTAACATATATCCTTATATATTATGGCTAATACATAAGGATATATATATATATATATATACACACATATATATAAGGATATATGTATATGTATATCCTTATATATGTCCAAATATATAAATGAAATATTGATATTCACAAGAAAGTAAATTGGTAAACATAACCTGGAAGACATTAAATAAGAAAGACAAATATAAAAAAATTGAAAACCTTAGAAATGAAAAGTATAGTTATTGAAATTTAACTGGACATGATCAAGAAATTATTAAACATAATAAATATATATTTTTAAAGTGAATACAAACAAGAAGTTATAAATCTTGGAGATAAAAAATATAGTCAATGAAATCTAAACTTTAGACTTGATATAGTCAAATAATCAATATTAAAAGATTGTACTGAGAAACTCACCTAGATTACAGCATAAATAGAAAAAAAAAAGAGATTAGCAAAACTATGAAAATGTAACTAAAAGACCTGTAAAATAGTTGGAGGATCCAACATAGATCAAGTAAATATTTAAGAAGGGGAAAATTGATAGGTTATCAGGGAAAATATCAATAGAAGTAATGGCTGATACTTTGTCAGAATTAAAGGTAGACATAAATTATTATATTAAAAGCTAATTCCAAAAAGAAAGTAGGAAAATAAAGATTTTACTCTAGAAGGCAAACAAAAAATATGGGCATATCAAGAACAATACTATAAAACTTTAAATGCTACCATAAAGAAAAGATAGATAATCTGCAAAAGAACAGTGATCTGACAGACAGTCAATTTCTTATGAGCATCAATAGATGGTAAGAACCAATAGAGAAATGCTTCCAAAGTACTGGGGAAAACAGACATCTGAACTAGAATTGCATACACAGGTAAAATAGAGTCACAATGATGAATGACATGGTGAAATAGTAAAGCAGAGAAGTATTACCAAGTCCAAGCTCATACCACTTGCCACCCAATGGGCCAATAAATTGAGAGATGAGGTGTTGGGGCAAGGAATAACAACTTTATTCAGAAAGCTAGCAGACTGAGAAAATGGTGAATTAGTATCTAAAACACCAACCAACAAATTCAGGCTTTTATACTAAGTGAAGGGAGGCGGGGTGACTGGATGTTGCAAACCTCTTGATGCTGGAATCCTTTTATCTTGCTGCTGTCCACAAAGGTCTGGTCAGGATGTTCCTATAAACTTCAACCAAGACAGATGTTATTCTCTGTTCTGCAACTTTTTTACCTCTATATGAAGGGAGAAGTGTTACATCTTTAAAGATCAGAGCCTTGAGAACAGGCCTTCATATATATTTCAGGCTATAAGCAACATTCTTCTGCAAAAGGTGCAGAGCCAGCATGACTAAGCACAGGCAATGAAGCACAAGGGTTAGAGCTACAGGGCTAGATCCAATATGGAGTCAGGTTTGTTCTTCTCTGTTACAGAAGGGCAATATGGAATATCAGGATGAGACTGATAGGATAATCAGAGACCTTAAACAGAGAGTCAGAGAAGTCCTCTCACTTAAGTCCAGATAGCTTG
The DNA here is from genome assembly GCF_048773025.1 of Camelus bactrianus. Taxonomy (NCBI): domain Eukaryota; kingdom Metazoa; phylum Chordata; class Mammalia; order Artiodactyla; family Camelidae; genus Camelus; species Camelus bactrianus. Next base: position 22,987,411 of record NC_133552.1, read on the forward strand.
ATTGAAAATATGCTTCTTATTTGCAAAAACAGATAATAGATGACAATGGAGAATTAAGATCAAAGTAGTGAGTAAAATAAAAATAAACATTGGTGCTAAGACCTGGGCTGTTTGTTTTAGGATCAATTATCTCATTCAAAACTAATCCTAAGAACTGTTTAGGATGATGAATTTAAAAGAGCCCTGTAAAAATGGTGTTTTCCAGAGTGCACATTTCTATGACAAGACACTGTATAGATCTTTTAAGAAATTAAGCAAATTATTTAAAAAGTCAGAACAAATGAGTGATTAGTAGAAATGGGGAAAAATCTAAAATCATCAGATGGAAGAAACACATTTGAATTAACACATGTACTGTCCTACTAGTCCTGAGACTCTCAAAGTCTAAAGTTATAACATCAGGAATCTAGCAATAGGGTAAGTTTCAAAAATTTCAATAACCAATTGTATAAAAATAAAGAAGGAAGGAAAATAATTAAAAGAAGTAATTTATATATTCATTAGAGAGGGCATCAGTGAGAAATACCTGAGTTTTTTCTTCCTTCAACACAACCTGGAAAGCAATTTTGTATACACAGATTTGATGTAGCAAAAAAATTCTAATTTTTCCATTAATTATCTTATATGATAAATATTTATTCAGTGCCCACTTGGTGTCTAAAACTAATTTTTTCCAGAAATCAGAGATACAATATTATACAAGTCAACAGAAAATAGTTTCTCACAGATTCTATATCTTAAACAGTAGTGGGAAAGGAGGTGGCTAATAAGCAAAATAAATAGTAAGATATAGTATAGATTAGATTACAATAAATGCTACTGAAGTAGGAAGGGGGATAAGAGAGACTTAAGGATGGGAAAACCGAATTTAAAAAAAATGGTTAGAAAAGATTTCATGGAAAAATTGGTAAAAAATTATGACTTAAAGAATGTAAGTATGTCATGAAGCTGTCTTCTTTATTTTTATCATTCCTGCTTTATGTTTCACAAAATTTCACAGTACATTTTACTTCAGAGCACGCTAATTTCTTTTCAACTTTAGTACTTCTCCTAACTAGAACGTTTTTCTCCAAAATTTGTTAAAGTTATATTATCAGCTGTATGTAATTTTATATTTACCATGTAATTTGTTGTTACAAAAATTTAGGAAATACAACCGACTATTTTAAGAACATTTTAAATTCTACCTGTGCTTTCAGACTCAGTTAAAAACAATTTCCATCCAAACTCCTGCATGTGTCTTTAGAAAGAATTTTTTGGCTTGTTTTATTGCTAATTAACTACCTGCCTGTTTCCCATATTAGACTGAAAACTACATCCTTTTGTCATCTTCATATCCAACAGAGTAGTATATAGTAAAGTCTTCTATTAATCTTAAAAGCTATCACTATTGATAGGACAGAAGAAGCCAGGGGAGGGAGAAAGTACCAAATTCCCAAGAGGGTCATATGAAGAGGGCTCTTGAAAGATGTTGAGTCATGTTGGTAAATATCTAGTCAATTTAGAGATACCTGGAAGGGAAGCTGCAGAGAAAATAAATACATGACTTCACCCTCTCTTCCTGCTATTGCTCACTAGTACCTTTGATGTATTTTAGTAGAATCAGGAGCAGGAGGACAAGAGTCCTGTTGAAGCAGTTCATTTGAATCAACTTCCCTGGGCACAAAGCAGGGTTAACAGTCATGTAGAACAAATCCAGAGGAGGAAACAGAAGATATACTGAACATATGTCCATATTAAACCATGAGGATACTTAATATTCATGAGCCCAGTGAGTGTTCTTGAGGTACTGTTTGGGTACATGCAACAAAATATATAAAGTCACAAATTTTGATTATAGATCCTCTGTCAACAGCATGAATCGTGGTTATTTATCATGATCACATATTTCATATGTATAACTGGAGAGGTGTTATTTATCATGATCACGTATTCCATATGTATAACTGGAAAGCATTTTTCCTCAACAGTTTTATTCTTAAACCTGGTGATATTCTATTGCCCAGAGTTCATTTTTAAAGATTAGCAATTAAAATTGGATTGTAAATATCCAGATTCATCCATAAAATTGTCATTGCAGTGTCTTTAACAATCTTCTTAGACAAGAGATGTATGGGTATGCCCAATATAATTCATAGGAAACTCACAAAATTTTAAGATAATCTTATTGGTAGAAACACTACTGACTTGGATTAAAAGGGACAGAGTTTGTGCCTAACACCACAATGTGATGAGGCTTTGAGGGGTGGTGATTTGGGCAGGTAGGGAGTTTCATTTTTCATTTTATAATAAGGGGACATAGGATTGTGGTAGATTGTATCTTCCAACAGACACTGAAACATTTGTGGTACATGTGTTCTTCCAGAACCTGTCACTCTTTCATTGACACAAGGATTCTATTCCCCTTTCACTTGAAACCGAACAGGCTTTGTGAGTACAGTGGACAATAGGTTACATCAGGAGTGATGCTGCCTGACCTCTGATTCCAAGTCATAAAATCTGATGTGGCTTTTGCCTGAATCCTTCCCTCACTCGGGATGTGTGGAGCCCAATCTCTATCTTGTGAGAAAGCCCATACTACAGCACGTGTTCTTTCCAACAGCCCTAGCTACAGATCAAGATGACAGGCAGCATCCAATCTCCAGCCATGTAAGCGAACAAGCTTTCTGATGACTCTATAGACTCCAGACTTTGAATGCCACCTGATAACACTGAATGAAGGAGGGAAAATCTGCCCCTGCTGAGCACTGCCCAAAGTAAAGATCAGTGAATAAAATATTGTTGCTTTAAGCCATTAAGTTTTGAGATTGTTTATTAGGAAGTAATAGATAACCAGAATAATTTGCATATTGTAAGTGTTCAATAAATGTTAGCAGTTATTACTTAAAGGTAGAATCAATGTTCTCTTTCAATTCTCTGTGACTCCAAAACATGTATTTTTAATCCCTATGCTAACAATAACACTTCTGGTACTCAATATTTTCAACAAATTCCATTTGTTAAGTTTCAATGTGCCCCAGGTCCAATGTAAAGATAACCAACTCTATTTGTCTAGATACTACTACTTCTTGGGGCAGGAGGAATAATTCAGTCTATAAATAATTAGGTTAAACACAGCAAAACAGTATACAAATCATCATATTCTATAGAAATCAATTTCAATAACAAGAAGGAATAGAAAGAGGGCAAATATGCAACTGTCAGTATGGAGATGACAAATAGTCCTTGAGCTTCATGAGAACATGGACTCTTTATTGTCCTCCCAATCAAGCACAATGTCTCACACTTAATAGTCATTCAATAGATAGGTAATGAATCCATGGATTTCAGGGTAAAACAAGTGAGCAAGTGAGCTCAACTCCTGAGTGCAAAGCTTTTTGCCGAAGAGAAATTTGGAATCCTTCTCATTTGAATCTCTCATAGAATAAAGGGAATTACTTAAGTCCAGACCCATGTTTAGTGAAAAATTCTCAACTCTCAGGTCACTTGAAGAATTCATCTTTAAGGTTCCTTTCAGTTTCAACAGTCTGTGATTCTCAGTCCAGTTAACCTGTACTGCATTTTCTTCTTGGCTTCTTCCAATTAAAGAAAAGAAAAATAGTTGCTATTTGCTTTCTCATTGAAATCTTTTGATAAGTTTTGAAGTTTCAAATGTATTGCACTCGTGCTGCAATTACTTGGGGTAAATTTTAGCAATCAGCATAAGACCCCTTCTGTGATATGCCTTTTACTATTTTCCCTGCTTTTATAATTCTCTCAGTTCCAGTCTCTTTCCACATTTTACAATTGTTTGCACATTCTATAGACCTGTGAAGCCTAAATGATCCTGGGAACTCACATTTCTACTGCATGAAAAAAGAACTCTCATGCTCTCTGGTGAAATGTTGAATTGATTTTCCATTCTGCTTGGTAGGAATAAAGCACAGTCAAACCCTTCTGGTCATTAGAGATATTTGTCCACTCTCTGCTATACTCTCTCTCTGTGGTTTCTCTTGTCCTTGGACACAAATTCCTTTCTCTCTAATTCAGAAAATTGTTGGGGATTAGCTGAGGATTACACTATTTAAAACGTTTTCCTTTTACAGCTGTAGTTGAGTTACACTGAAACTGTGCAAAATTTAAATAGCTTTTTTAACAGCAGGACTTTATTATTTTTAAGTTTTTTTAACCAAATATGAATATTGTGTTCTTTTATAGGCTCTGATAATGAAATAAAAGATAGTTTCCAAGCATTTGTTCAGGAATCCAAACACCTGTTTGTTTTCGCTTTTCATGTATTTTCCCTCTACCAGATCAGTATCTTTTTTTTTTTTTCCTTCTCACTCTGAGCAATAATAGACCATCACATGTTCCCAGTGAAGGCTGGATGAGTGCACAGGTTTACTCTCTCAATTTCAGGTAAATGCCATATCAGTGCCTAATTTCTCCTCCCATTGCCTTGTATTTCAAGCTTTTAGCTTTCTTTCCTCCCTTCCTCCCTTTCTTCCTCCCTTTCTTCCTCCATCCCTCCCTCCCAGCTTGCTTTCTTTCTTTCTTTCTTTCTTTCTTTCTTTCTTTCTTTCTTTCTTTCTTTCTTTCTTTCTTTCTTTCTTTCTTTCTTCTCTTCCTTTATTCTCTTTCTTTTTTTCTTCCTAGATTTTCTTATGTGATCAGGATGCAACTCAAAGCATTGACAGAACCATAAGTTAGGAAGTTGAAATGACCTGGACAAAATATCTTCTACCTTTTGAAAAGTGACAACCCTGTGAAACACTGTTTGTGATATATTACCTTCTCAGGAAAAATATTCATTGGAGGTGATTTGCTTATTCAGTTTTCTACAAGTGAGTGGCTATTTTTTGGTTTATTTTTAATTGTGGATATATTTTCTATACAAAGAGAATAACTGAAACCTACAATCTTTAGTGTCATAAGCATTACACTGAAGCATCTGAATTCAGTTTACTAGTGTTTCACAAATCATGTTCAGAGGACCAGTAGTTCCACAGGATATACTAAATGTTAGTTATTTTTAAAATGAGATTTATTGTTCACATATGTTTGGGAAATGTTGGATTAAAATAAATAGGCTTTACTTTTATTGTGTATTTCTTAGAACCCTTAAAATGCCAGTGTTTATAGTGGGTTCTCTAAGGCCCTATGTGAAGTTACTGTTCACAAAAATTATTTGACCTCATAAAATATTGTTCATAGACCGTATCAGATTAGTGCTTCATGGAATTCATATCAGTAGAGGAATGTGCCAACAATTATATCTCAAATGAAATTTACATTAAAAATTCTAAAAAGCATTTGTTTATATTTGGGCAAAGTGAAAGAAGTATAAACTAGATCCTTGAGGTGATATTTGATATTTGAGGTAACTCAATATTTTTCTTCATCTGTCTATTTGATCATGTATGTAACAGTGTAACTGCATCATATTCAAAGGAATAATTTATTTCAAGTTATATTCTTGATAGTTTTGGTCACATTTACCAACCATACCTCATCACTTGAGAACTAAAAGGTTTTACTTTTTCCCCTTGTCTTGTGCTTAAGACTCACAGCAGTTGGCTTTTAGTGTGCTTTTAACCTTCTGGTGGATGGAAATTTCTTCCAGTACAATCAGATTATTTCCTAATACCGTCACTGTAATTCTGGCCCAGCATAGCAGAAAACTCCTGGAGAAGCTGTGATCCGGAAGCAGACACCAGGGCTGCTCCTTCTCTCGCTGTAGACGACTTCTTTACCCACAGAGAATATACAAGACACCCACTTCCCCTCCTTGTACAATGACGTGTCTATGTCTCAGTCACATTTGCACGTTTTTGTCTTTCATTAACACACTTCTTGTTATCTCTACTTGCTGAAAATGTCTTTTGATTTAAGTTATCCTTTGGCAGAGACTTCATCTAAGATGTGTTCCCCAATGCTCCAAGCTCAAAGGATCAAATCCATCTTTTTTTTCCCATAGTACTTTGGATTCTTTCCCTCTCTTCTTAACTACATCATCTATTGCTAGGCAGAAACATGCCTTTTTGTGTCTGTGCCTTTATTGCTGTTCCTTCACTTCATCTAACATGTACAGGAATTCAGTAAATACTTCTTGATCTGAAATAATTTAATTCAGTAAAATTTTTATTCATTTTTTTTTGTTGGAAGATGGTCTTCTCTGCTTTTATGTTCCTTTTTTGTTTGTTTCTTCCTGTCACAAGAAATTTCAAGCTTTTTTTTTTCACTCAATATGACAACTGAAGTAAAATAATAATTTTTATAAATAGTTTTCATTAGCAATGATTACGAAGTGCTTTTCAAGTTTAAAGTGCTATCTTACATGTTGTGAAATAATACTCAATATAATTGAAGTGGAGCACAATTACCTAGTGCAATGAAAAACAAAATGGTATTAGGATTTAAAGCATCATCTCCTTCAATCTCAAGAAACACTTTCTCTCTAAATATCACTTGTATATTTAATCATTTTTATGAATTCTGAATAACTCATTCTTATAGTTATTCATTTCATATATACTTGGTTGCCAGTTTAGTGAGGCTTGCTCCAATCTGAGCTCTTATTTTACAAGTACATATAGTCTTATAACAAAATCCATTCTTTAATACTTAAAATACTTTAATACTTTAAGTTTCCTTAGAGAATAAGATACCACTCAAATCGTTTAATTTGATGATTATGTGACTGATTTTTAAAATTATGTAACTTAAATTTAATAAGTCTATTTTTAATTTAATGTAAAATATATCATGTCTATGTTTACCTTAGTAAATCAAAGACTATTTAAAAAATAAATGATGCTCAAGGATGGAATTTATGGATATCGTGAAAAAAAATACTTTGAAATATTTATTAAGGACCTAGTGTAGAACAGTTTTGAAATGGGTAATCAAATGTTTAATCATTGTTTGAAAAAGGTTAGGGACATTTTTATCAGAAATGAACATTTACTAAGTGAATGATACAACATTTGAATTCCACAATGAACATTATTCCCATTTTCACACAGAATTATTTTATTTATTTTAAAAATGGTGAGAGTCATAGGATATCATGTATAATTTATTGAAAATACTCTGACTGGGAAGTGTGACTAGCCCCTAAATAATGTTTCTAAGTAGTGTTACTTATCAAATCTGATACATTCCAAACCTTAGTTATGGACTCTTTTAATCACAAGAGACTCTGGAATCATCTGGGTTCATATTGCATCTGAAAGAGACACTTTTCTATGATGTCACTGACAATCACTGCTTGACTATTTCCAAAGTTGAAATCTCTCTTTTGTTGTTGTTTTCTTGTTTATTGTGTTTTATTTGTCTTCCCAGTTTTGTGAATCTTGCCTACTTTAGTGATTTTTTTTAGCCTAATTATATCTCCCTATAATTTCCAGCTGTTACTCTACTTACCTAAAGTATATCAAAATAAGTCAAACCCGTTTTCCCATGTAAAGGTGTTTCAAAATATAGACCTGCTAACTTAACATATGCATATAAAAGACACTAATTTAAATGTGAATTTTAGATAAAAAATAACTATTTTCATAAGTATGCCCCATGCATTTTCCCCAGGAGTGTCAGGCATACTTATACTTCAAATTTATTCACTGCTTTCCTAAAATTCAAATTTAACTTGGAATTCTATATTTTATCTGGCAACCCTACTCACATACAGTTTTCTATTTTAACCTCTTTCTTGTCTCTTTAGGTTTATGCTAAATATATAAGTTTAAATTATTGGAAAACAACAGTACTATGTGCTTTCAAGACTCATAATAACCCTGGAAATGTTGCATTTATGACATGTTGGAATTACCACAATCATTAAGTATAGTCCAAACCAAAAAGAATGTTGGGGTTGTAACTTTCTTTCATTCTCCACCAATGTAGTGTAAGATTCAATATGTATTTTTATTTGTTTCCTTCTTTGAATCTTGCAATGCCATGTTGCTGATTCGCATGGTTCTTGTGTCAACTGAAACACTATACTATCAACAACCCTAAGATTATCATTCCATCTTTTTCTGCATTTGCCATGGATTTTATACCTAAATGCATCACTCTCTAGTCTTTATCTTTAACTCAAACCATAATTTTAGCTGGTGATATTTCCTGTTACTCAAAGTGTTCTCTGATTTTCAAAGGTTTCATAATGACTGCCTTTATGCAGAGCACTACCTTATTGATTTAAAATAGGGTCAATTTTTAAAATGTCCACCTTTTCTCGTAAGTCTCAGGAACACATTCATCTTGTTTTATTCATATGAACTAATAAATCAAGGCATTCTTTTATTATTATTATGTTCCCTTTACATTATTTCTTTATAATTTTCATTTTTAATGAGGAGACTTGTAGAACTTAAGTTGATATTTCCTGAAAACTACTCTACATAAGACTAATTCCACTTTGCAATGCACATTTATTGAGAAAACACTGCTTTAATGGTGCTCTAAGATGGCTTATGATCCATAAGTCAGTTACTTGTGGCAATTTACAGGAAAATGTATACTCTAGGCCATAAACTGTGGGTATATGAAAATATTTTAATATATAAATGAACTACAATTGACATTTAGATAATTATTTACTGAAAATATTTGTAGGAGGGTGAAGAAGTAAGCACAAGGCTTGTTTTGTTTTTTTGGACTATTTGTCCCCTAAAGTATAGATGGTTAGCCCATATTTTTGTGTCTTGGAAACCATTAAGTCTAGAATTATGAGCAAGCTACTAAAAGGGCCCAATACAGACTTCCATACACTGTGTTAATTTCTGATGGTAAGTTAAATTTTTAATTTATTAAAACTGAATTTTTAAAATTCATTTACCAAGCAGATGGAAATCTAATCAAAGTTTCAACTACATATAAGTTTTCTAGTAACAATCCTGGAGGGCTGAAACACAGAAGCAAGCCATTTTGAATACCTCTGTGAATAATTTGTTAGACAGCAATTTCAAAGCTTTCACAGCTCTAATATAAATTTAAAATGAATTTTGGTAAACATATTGAGGTTATGTGGAAGTTAATGCATTTTTAAACAGATAATCCTACCTGCCTGAATAGAACATCAATTGCTTGGAAGCAGGATAAGAAATCAGTTTTTAGAATTTACTTCCTGATAGTTCAAATAATATCACAAAAGAGCACGTTTTAAAACTAGACCAAAAGTTATGATTTTCTTTGAACTTAAGCATTTTCTAAGAATCTAAAACTTAATACTTACTTACTTTGATATATCCAAGAATCAATTTTGAAAATAGTTCTATATAATTCATAATTCAAATGCTTAATGTAGAAAATAACAGTTTTAGTAACATATCCCATCTTTTTTTTTTCTTTTTTCCCAATACTGACTTTTGTGGAGTCAACTTTGAATACATCAACAATTTACCATTTTCAGTTGTCAAAGAAAATTTGCAACAGATAGAGTTAAACAGGCAAGGAAGACTTTATTCAAGACTATTGCAATAGGGGAGAGAGATGGAATTCAACTCCCCTGAAACAAAAGATAGTAAGTGGAGAGGAAGAGAAATTTTTAGCTTGTGGAAAGTTACTGAAGGTTGGGTGGGAGAGGTTGATAAGTATGATTAAGCCATCTGTGTCTGCTGAACGTGGCTTATTAAGTTTGGTGCCTAGCCTTCCACAGAGACTGGGAGAGAGGAGCACTTACTCCTTCAATGATTACATTTCAAAGTCATGGCTCCCAGAACATTCCTGGATTGTAAAATTGGCAAAAGGCTAGAGAGAAAATTTACATCTAAAGGGAGCAGGGAAAGAATTTGTAATTACAATTTTCTAAAGTAAATGCTCTAAGAAAAGGGAGGTCAAGGGCAAAGAGTAGCTAAGTAACTTGTCCAAGTTCACACACTGCACCATGTTGCATAAGAGACTGAAGGAAAATTGGTGCTAAGTTACCTATTAATTGTCCAATTGCATCACCTAAAGAGATCAAAAAGGTCTCACTGCCCTTCCATGAAAACCTTTCCTGCAGGCATTTCTATTCTGACCATGACTTTTGTTTATCTATATTTTCTCTATTATATAATTGTTTGGTCCCATTAAGTTGAAAATCTAGCTCTTGCTTCCTGGCCTATGTACCTGTGATATTATTCAAAGTTTTGTTTCTGATTCTCATGCATTTTCTGTTTTTTTTTTTTTTTTTTCTGGTTTCTGTTTCCCCTTTTTCACTCTATCTACTAAAAGCTGATCTCTAAACAGAACTTAATCAAGTGCCTGTTAAGGTATTGAGTTTCTAAAGTTTCCCTAGCTGTGCTGAATCATTTTCTACTACCTCTGTGTTTATTAAATCAGAACTTGAGTAGCATCACCTGTTAGAGCAGGCACCTGCAAGCGTGGCACCTGACAGTTCTGACCTTACTCTACCTCCAGTGATGCCCCATCACAGCCATTGGACCACTAGGTGCTTTCTCATGGGCCTATGCCCACAGTGGTGAAAACAAAATCCATGGTAGGGAAGAGAAATAATGATTGATATTCTTATGATCTTGTCTGCAAGACTCTCTCCTCTCCCTTTTTTTGTTACCTGGATAACTCCCACCTAAAAATCCTGTCAATCTATTGTTCTTTTTCATGCAAAAGTGTTTTCTTGCCACTTGTGCTCTTTCCTCCCCCATCTCATTTCCAATGGTCTTAGCTGCTGCTGATAGAGATTTTATAGATCTTGTGTCCGGCACTTTGTGGCACTTTGAAACTCCATTGGTATCACTTGTTTGTCTATCTTCCCCACCAGTGGAGGTGCATTGAACTGCCGGTGCTTAGCTCTGTATGCATCACTGTAAGTGATAAATGAATGCTCACTAAATGAATGAATACAACAGTTAATCTAAAAAATCAGGAAAAGAAATAAATACATCAACTATTGGAAGCAACAGTGGGATTTAATAAAACAACTGAAATGTTATGAATGGAACAAAGTTTAGTCACAAATTTCGTGTCCATCTGATAGATATATGTTTGGACATTAACTATGTCCCAGGCACTGTACTATTGATTATGGATAGAGTGGTAACTAAAACAATGCCTTTAGCATCAAGCCACTTTATGTCCCACTGATAAGATAAACAAGTAAACCTATAATCTCAATAAAGTGTGATGATATGGTTGTATACAGTGTTTCAGGAAAACACTGAGAATAAGTGTCTCATAAAAGCCTGAAAACTGAGGGGAGCTTCCTAAATATGCATCCTGATAGCTAAGAACTGATTGGTGAGTGCACTTAAAGCTGTTGCAAGTCATAAAATACAAGTATCCCAAAGAGAAAAAAAAAGCAGTGTATGCAAATGTCTAGAAATAGGATGGAATGATACATTCTAGAAAACCAAATAACTCAGAATGGATTGAAAAAATCAAGACATGAGGTTAGATAATACAACAGGAGACAGATCATTAAGAAGCATGGGGCATGTAAGAACATTAAGAAGTTTGTTGGTGGTATTTGTTTCCTTAGGATAATAGGAAACCATAGATGTTTTAAACAGAGGAACAGCAAGATCAGGTTTTCATTCTAAAAAGAGCATTCTCACTGCAGTATGGTAAATACACTGGGGACACCCACATCTGGGAGCAGATAAAAAGGACTGCAGTAATGCTTGTTAGAAATTATGGCCTTCTGAAATGAGAAAGTAGCCTTGCAAATGAAATATTCAGTTTGAGATTTTGTTGATTGGATATGTGGTATTTGGATGAAGGAAGAATCAGGGATGACTCCCATATTTTTGCCTTGGAAATTAGATAGACATTTGTTTCAACCTGAAAATACAAAGAACTGTTCAGGTTGAGGGAAGTGGATGTGAGAAATAATTTGTTCAGTTTCATAAATTCTGAGTGTAACATACTTGTGAGATGTCCTGTAGTCTTCTAGGTAAGACTATGTAGGACTTAAGGAATATCAACATTTAACTGGGAAGTGAAGAAAGAGAAACAGAGAATAAGAATCAGTGGAGACCAGTGGTTCTTAACAAGGGACCATGTTGCCAGTATTGCCCCCAAGGGGATATTTGCCAATGTCTGGAGTTATTATTTTTTTTTTTTATTGTCACAACCAAGGGGTGAGGTTTAAGTGCGCTACTGGCATCTAGTCTGCAGAGGCCAGGGATGGGTCAAGGATGCTGGTAAACATCCTACACTCACAGGACAACATCCTTTGACAAAGAATTATCTAGTCCAAGATGTCAATAGTATGGAAGTTGAAAAATCCTGCCACAGAAGAAGAAAAACATGACTTATGCATGATCTGAAAGCAAGGAAAAGATACCATTTGAAGGGAGAAATCAAGGAGAGATATAGATAGAATATCTTGAAAAGGATCCACTGGGGAAAACAGTTCTAATGGATTAATAGGAATATCAGATGGCAGGAGAGTGAGATGTAAGGTGACTGTTAGGAAGTGAAAGAAAGCTTTCCTAGAAGTTTCACTATGAAAGACTAAGGGAATGAGGAGGTGGTGGAGAGAAAAAAAAGTTGCAGTAACAGGATGAAAATGAGGAAAAAGCAAGGCTTTCAAAAATATACATATCTCAGAGACTTAAACAAATATGAATAGAAACACACTATGAAATAGGAAGAAATAAATATAGAAGGAATAGTCAAAGGAACAGAGAAATATTCTCTACCAAATGGTACAAGAAGAAACAAAAAATGGATAATGAATGAAGCAATGGGAAGAGGTGGGATCAACCCAAAAAGTCAAGAGAAACATAATTTCATTGAGGCAAGAAGGAAAGAATGATTATGACTCCAGCTGCTGTATATCATGGTGGCATTTAATTAAGACAGTTCTTGTCTCTGTGAATTTGGAGATGAAGTCATCTACTAAAGATGAGGGAGGATGGTGAAATAAGAAATTGGATGATCGAGAAATGGATTCATAATATCCATCCTGGGCAATGTGAGAGGGAGCTGACCAGGGAAACACAAAAGAATTATGTCTAATAACTTTGGAGATGAAGGTGCCAAAGAAAAAGCGAAATTCTAAGGGTAGAGCTGTTTCACATGCTTAACCTGCAACCGCACTAAAATCATCTATGCATTAATATCTTTTATCCTTATGTGTCTTCCTACCCCCTCATACTCCACTTATCTCATACATTTATTTCCTGAAAGCTAATCTTTTTTACCCAGCACTGGTGAATATCAGTATTGGAAGGGAGGGACCAGAACAGCGTAATAAACTATTTCCATGAATGTGTGATTAATAAATCATAGTTTAGTGCCAAATCCCTGAAAGCTGTTGAATGTTAGCCATCACCGCAGATTTTCATTAATATTTCTGCTGAATTCCAATATAAAGTAATCATCCTATTTCATATGGACAATCCTCATTTTGAATGAGCCTAAAGATTTGAGGCTTCTGAGCCGAGTTTAACACACATCCTGCTTATCTGAGAATGCTATTAGAAATGTTATTTGGATTATAAGCAGAGCTTTCGTTAGTGAAGCCCACGGCAGCCTGTGTCATAAATATGCACATATCTCCGCCTTAGCAAGGTTCTTCTAAGTACATTTCACGGTACTTTTCATATGCACTGGATTTGATTTGTTTTAGGGCATAATACAAATTCTCTGCTGTGATACATGATAAAGAAATACTTCTTAAGAAATCTGTGTTGGTTCTGAGGCCATGTGCATCACCAAGCCTCATGATTTATTAACTGCCTAAATAACCCTTATCATTATTGTTTGTTTTTTTATACATAACCACTCATCAAGTACTCAACACTGTATCTGCCTCTCTTTGCAGTGTCTCTTAGTCCATGCATTTGCCCTCAGTTACTTTTGTGAATTCTTCTGGAAGATAATGATAGTATTTCACATTCCATACCACTAACCACACTACATGCCACAGCATACAAATGTGCATAAAGTGGTGGTTTCATTATCTTAGGGTCAGCAGAGTTTCAAGAGCTTTAAAATTACCTCTATCAATGATGCAAGTGTCAGCTTGGTTTTAATAAATCTTTAGGAACAGCCACAAGTTACTTCTAGGACATCTTCTTATTCCCAGAAATACATCATTCAGCTGCCAAATCCGCTATCATTGTCTCGCGAAAGAATTTCCACTACTAAACGCAATGCTCTACTTCTGGTGTAGGTGGTTGCTTTTTGATAATTTAAAATATGATTGACCCAAAGTTTCTGCAGAATCGATCCACATCGACAGAGAGAGGGAATACAGTAAAAGCAAAAACCAAAGAAAGAATATAGAAATACATCTATCATAACACATATATGGGATGGTAAAATTACAGTGCCCGTTGTCAGAGTTATGTGACTAAATGCAGGCACAATGAAAGCCCCAGCATGTGGCAAGGTGACTTCTTCAGAATAAATGAGAGTTGACAAGTAGTGACTTCAGCCAACCGATGAGTAAAGTGTAAAATTTCTCATCATATGCAGCCAAATTCAGATGTTTCCCTTTTAATTTCCAATAAATTTGACCATATGTTCCACTTGCAGAAAAGCTAAATTATGGGGGTTTTCATTTGCTTTTCTTTTCTTTTCTTTTTCTTTTTTTGTCAACTACTGCCATTATTTAAAGTTGATGGCATTTTTTTTTTTTTTAGAATGAACTGTGCCCCATTCTCAAAAGGTAATGTGGTATTTAAAAGACAAAATAGCTTCTTTGTGTATTCGAAAGTAAACAGCTTTTGAAAAAGTCAGAGGCACCACAGGATACCCATCTCATCCCATAAATATCTACCATGTGACCTCTTTCAATTGCAGAGAGTTTATATTAAGTTTATCCTGATAGGCTTGGTTCAAAAAAAGAAGCTCAGCAGGAGAGTTGGCGAAATATATTTAAAGGAAAGGTGAAATGAATGAGGTTTGCTTAAACATGAAGAGGATGCTTCTAACAGTAAAAAAAAAAAAAAAAGTATATATGAACACTAATCTGATATTATTAAAATATTTAAGCTTACTAATAACTTAAATTCTGAATTTTCTTACGGGACTTAAAATTATGCTAATTGAAACAAAAGAATATCAGTGAAGTTGGAAACAAACATATGAAAAGGGAAATAATATTAAAATATTTATTATTCTGTGATGCTGACATTGGCCATGTCACCCAGGAATTCACTAACTGTGAGCTTCATGATACTGTAACTGAGAGTTGAACCATCGTATCTGCCCAATCACAGGGCTGGACAACTACAAGCCTTCTGGTGTTAGTTACCTTAAACTAATTAAACAAGGGGCCAAATTAGACGGAGGTGGCGTTAGAGCCTCGCAGCCACGTAAACAAACCAAAACTTAAGTCTCTCAATGGCTCTAGGTTAAGAAACCAAAACCTCAGGATAACCAATCAGAAACAGCCAACTAGCCTTTTCCAAATAAGGCAAATACTTAAACCATAGCCAGTCAGACAACTTCCTTGCTTTTCATCTGCCTTTTCTCTATGAAAGTCTTTCCCCATCTCATTTCCATCACTGGAGGGCTCCTAACCACTTCCGTTTTGCTGCTACCTGATTTCAACTGATTTTTCTTCAAATAAACCCATAAACGTTTTAGTATGTCTCCGTTTTTGTCTTTTAACAGTTCATACCTCTACACCACTTCACATGGAGCCAAAGACTGGAAAACACAAGACTTAAGGGAAGCTGGATCACAAAGTCAAAGAAAGGGAGACATGGCTGAGCTGCAAACCTCTAGGTCATAGACCCAAAAGCTCCAAAGCTGAATGAACAAAGAGGGCAGGGGGGCAAACCCAGAAGTGTAATGCTATTGGTTGTCCCTTCAAAGAGAAGCAGACATCAGGAGTGAAGATTAAGTGCCCCCTGACTCCCCCTATTTGAGTGGTTTTTTTAATTGGCAATTTTGAGACATTTTCTTTTTATTTGACTTCTGATTGGATGTATTTCTGTCATCATATAGCGTGGCTTTTATTTGCTATGTTTTCTCTTTGCTTTTAGGATTGTTTATTACATTTGTCAAGTTTTTTGTGTGTTTCTTTTTTAAAATTTCTCTCATTGTCTGCTACTAGATGGAAACAAAATCTGTGTCTGTTTTTAATAAGGTCTATTAATATGTTAATACAGATATTTAAATTTATATATTCTAACAGCCTCAATTTGAAGATTCTCTCAAACATCCTCTCAAATTAGGACTTTATCACACTTCTCACTAAATGCCCCTCCAAAATTCCCATTATTGTTTTAGTTTATTAGTTTTAAAACACATCCCAAAATAATGTTAATATCATTTCCATTGTTTATTTTATTAATTACTGTTAATATGACTCAATTATTGAGAGTAAAATCTTAGGTTTACCAACAGCTTTTATGTATTTCTTTTTTTGCTCTCTCTCTCACTCTTTTTTTTTTTTTTCTCTATTTTTCATGCTACACTGAACTGATGTTGCATCAGCTGAGGGCCATAATATTTTCTCATTGAAGTTCTAGGGGCTGTAAACTTAGTAAATTATTCTATTCCAAATATACTCTTTATGTTATCGTTATAATTTCATTGCATGTGTTTAAAAAAAGAGAATGCTCCTTCTCAGCAGATTCGAAGCACTTTTTCATTTCCTTTTGTCAACTATCATAGCTGAGGCTATGTCTACTCTGATAATTCGTCTTTGGTAGATATTGAGATAATTTGGTTAGCTTTCAGGATTTTTCCCTTATCCTCGATATCTTTATTTTCATTGTAATTTGAGCAGGTATAAGTTTTCAGATATCATCATTCCTAGCATTAGGTAGAAATTTTTAATCCGAGAACTCATGCCTTTTCTTGTTTCTGGAAATTTATCAGCCATTAATCTTTTTAATATTGTCTTCCACCCAATCTCTTTCTATAATCCTGCTGGAACAAATATAAGTAGGCTACTGGAGCTTCACACTTCATCCTTCATGCCTCTTAAATTCCTTTCATATTGTGATTTTTTAAAAAAATCTGTCTATGATGTATTGCATTATTTTTCCTTTCTCCTCACTTCCAGTTTATAGTTCCCTCTCATGGTACCAAGTTAACATTTAACTAAACATTTAAAATTTTAACTATAGTTAATATCTTGTAATAATCTGTAATGAAAAAGAACATGAAAATGAATATATGCATGTATATGTATGACTAAAACATTATGCTGAACGCCAGAAAGTGACACATTGTAAACTGACTATATTTTGATTAAAAAAAAAAATAAAAAGATAAAAATTTTCCTAGTGATTAAATTTTTAATCTCTATGACTTCTATCTGTTCTCTTTTAGATCTTTTTATTTTATATATTTGTATTCTTGTTTATGGAGATCCATTTTTTTTTTTTCCTCCCTTTTTGGAATATTTAAGCATACATGTTTTTTTAGCCCTAGCAAATGTTTCTATTAACATCAACTTCTTAGGCATGAAACTCCAGGTTGTTGTGTAGGATATTTTTGATGACATTGGACTTCCTCATTTATTTTATAATTCTTGTCCCTGATATCATTGCTGCTGAATGCAAGTTCCTGTGCCCATTGTACCATGAGGCCAAACAAACAAAAACATCAGAGTTTGGAACAGAGAAAGGTTTATTGCAAGGCTGAGCAAGGAGGACAAGGTAACTCCTGCCCAAGAAAACCCTAAACTCTCTGAAGGGTCTCAGCAAAGTATATTTAAAGGCCAGGTAAGGGAGAAGGGTCGCAGGTAGGTGATCAGCTTGTGTACAATTCTCTGATTGGTTGATCTCAAGGGAACAGGGCAGTCAACACTCTCAACCCCTAGGTGCCAGAGGTTCTGGAGGCCACGTGCTCAGGATCATCAAATAGTTCATTTCTTCCCTTTGGTGGTGGTTTTTAGCATCTGAAAAACTCAGGAAATGTACATGAGATACTATTATCTGAGTATTTCAGAGAGGAGCTGCTGCAGAGGATATGGGGGAGGGATCTGTCCTGAGAAGGCCCCAGAGGGTCCTGCTCAGTTGCACCATTTCATAGAGGAGACTTCTCCTGCTCCAGCTTGAATTACCTCAGTTATTATTTGTGTCCTGGATTGTGACTCACGCTCTGGTGTAGCATTACTGTTGCTAACGTCTACAGCTCTCAAGCTGTGAAACAGGCACGTTAGTGTGACACACGGGCTTTCAGCATGGGGCGGATGTCAGATGCTTGGTCCTAGCACCACATATAACTGACCTTTTTTTAATATAAAAATATTTTAATTCTGCTTGTTGCCTGGGTAAAGTGACTGCTTTCCAGCCCATGCATGAACAATAAATCGCATTTAATCTAAATAAGCACTTCAATTAAATACATATTATTCCAGAAGAATAAAAACAGAATAGCCAGATGTGAGTAAAAATAATGTAGGAGGATTCTCCGTACAAGCTTAAAAACTACTTAGTTAAGGCAATATGGGATTGGTGCAGTTATAGACACATAGACCAGGAAACCACAATTTAAAATCTAGAAACTGACTTGCACTCATGTGAGAATTTAATATGTGGCCATAGTTTAAAAGTGACTTATTTAATAAACACTGTTGGTACAATTATTTATCTTTGGGAGAAAAAAATAAAAGAAATATTAGTACCTCATGCCACATCTTACAATGTCCCAAAAGGCAAACTTTCTTAAAAAAGAAAAACTACTAAATTCACAAGGCTGTACAACTACTTGAAGAAAATGCAGGAGCGCATTTGTAGCAAAAGGTGCTGATGCCCTGTCCAGAGCTGGGTGACTTCTTGCATTGTCTATTGCTAATGGTTTATACCTGCAGCCCTCACTGGCGAGTTATCCTTCTTTGTGAGAATGATGTTACTTGGCTAGGACGTTCCTTGGACTTATGCTTCTCCCCCAGCTCACAAAGCCAGGGACCAACTACTGATGGTGGGACACAAAGGCTGTAGTCACCTGTCTCCAAGCAGGACAGTCTTTATGGTGTAATTTACACTCCAGAGCTGCTGTATGCAATTAACAGAGCCCCATCTGAAGCCACACCCTGCTCAGTTTCTCCCCTTCCCCTGCCTGCTTCCGTCCTGCCCTTAGAGGTTTCTCTAGGGAGATCTTCCCTAATAAAACCTGCCCCTCTCAGACTATGCTTTCAGAAAATTGAAACTAAAAAAAAAAAAAAAATCCCAAACCACTTTTTACAATCTTGAAATAAAAAGCACTGTCTAAAATGTGAAATAAAACTCCAAAAATATAAAGGAGATAGTAATTAAGTTGACTAGAAAAAACTTTTTAATTGATTGGAATCTTAAAAAAAAAATAGTAAGTAAAGCAGAGTGAACACACACTTGGAGAAAATATCTACAATGTAGTTTACAGGCAACTGATTAAATGTTATGCTTGCAGATTTGGAAGAAATGAGACTTTTATATGCTTTTTGTAGTATTGTTAATTAGCATGAGATTTTTAAGCAGAATTAGGAAATCTATTAATAGATTTAAATCTATTAAAATCTAGACATATCTATTAAAAACATAGGATTTTAACAAGAAGAAATTTGTTAGAAATTTGAAAATTTGAAGAAATTTTCAAAAATGTCCAGTTATATATTATAAGATATATACTGTAGCATTGCTTATAATAGCAAAATAAATGTAAGATATGAATAAACACCTTAAAGTTTTCAAAAGTGAGGGAAATGAGATTAGGTGAATTTACTGTTGTAGATACACATAATAGAATACTAATATATTTAGACAGAATGAGGTAAATCTAAATGTTGTGACATCAACTTCCCATAAAAACTTTATTAATGAAAATAATAGCAAACCAACACAGATATATGTATACATACAATTTATATTTTATTTATGTAAATATTAAAATATGCATTTTAAATATCTCAGAGGACACACATGAGACTAATAGCAGTGGCTACAGATGTGAATTGAAGGGGGAAAACTTACTTTTTTCTCAAAGCATTTTATTATTCTTTGAATTTTTGCTACAACTGATATTAACTTAGCTATTAAAATTTATTTTTAAAAGACTATATCTACGTTAATTCATCTGCCTTCAGGTTAAGAAACAACTGAAGCTTCAGTTTTTTCACTATCACTCCAGTGTTTTTTCCTAAACACTGAGAGTCACATAGGATTTTGATAGGATATAAGGGGATATATCATCACACAAACACAGGATGTGGGATTTTAGGAATTACAAAAAAATATTGTAGATGTTGAGTCCACATCTAAATCTTCTTTTAAAGTCCAGTAAGAGCCACAATAATGACTGTGCCAGGGCACCCTGGTAGAGTGGGAAGGACATCCTAGAAAAGACTGGAGGAGAAAACATTGAATGAACGACTTTGGATACAACCACACAACACTTACGGTTTATGTATTCAAACTGTCCTTGCTCCAAGTCATTAGTGCGCATTAGAAAACCCATCTTATATTATTTTAAACAATATATTTTCATTATTGGAATTAATGAACTTTGTAATGACATTTCTTGACATCGTGCCTCTTCCAAGTGGAACAATCCAGCATTTTTTGACTGGACAATTAATTATCAAAACTTGTGAAGCATTTTAAAACATGAGAAATTAAATTCTAATACAATTGAGCTTAATATTTCTATCAATTTGTAATATTCATATCTGTTGGACTTCTACTCTCTGTCTTATAACTAGTTGGCATCGTTTTCTCTTTTTCTATAACAAATGAACTAACGATGTTTGCTACAGAGTGAAATGCTCGTGCATGAATTAAAAATAGCAATACTGTGGAGCTGAACATTGCAGAGACACATGTCACCACAGAGCCCTACAAGTGTAATTATAGCATTACTCTTACCCTTTCCAAAGATAAAAGTGCCCACTTGAAAACATTCCATGCATCAGAGGAGTCAAATAAGAAAAAGAATCCCATGTAAAAAGATGTGGTAACTATAAAAGCATCTAGATTAGCAAAGAATCTCTAATTTAAATGGTCAAGTTAAACAAGACACAGTTAAGGCTAATTTGGTTTTCTTGTCTGCAGCTGAGAGAAAGAGGGTTTCAAATTAACCTGCATTATGTCTTGTATTATTTTAAAATGTAAATGACATAACCCTTTCAAAAGCTCATAGCTATGTGCTTAATTTTTTTTTGAAGTGACAAAACCACTGATTCTTCTGCCAATTCCTACGTTCTAATTTTTGTACATCTAATTTTTTCCTTTTTTGTTAAAACAGTTTCAACAAGGTCACATTTTTAAAGGAACATGACATTCCCTTCATTGTTTCAGTAAACAAAGAGACAATTTCAAACTTTCATAGTCATAAAAAATTGGCCTAGTTGCCACTTGAACTATGGTCCTGGAAAATGAGCAGGTTCCACTGCTGAGTTTTAGCAGATGTGGCTGCAGAACAAGTCAGGCCTCCAGAATATTTACCCTGGGGGAAAAAAAGATTCCCTTTGGATGAAAAAGAACGAGAAAAGCCTTGTTAGACTACTTGGTGAGGACCTATTACCATTTTTCGTGGATGCAGTGTTCCCAGTAAATCTGATGATTTAATCCTTGGCGTTTGAGGATTTAGAGACCTCAGCCTAACCCACTTGACTCCTTTCTGTTTTTCAAAATCAAATGGCTTCCTTGACGTGGGAGCCCTTAAGCTCAGTTACGGACTGCATAAAGCACAGTACCTACGGTGTTAGCTGGCTGTTCTCCATCACACCTCCATTGTGGAGTTTATGTGTTCACATTGTACACGTTACAGAAAAAAGAAATCAGATTGTTACTTGGACACCTTTCTACATACATGGAAATGTCTTTGTTACCAGGTCAACCATACCGGCTAATGTTTCATCATTTTTTTTTCCCCAATGTTTCATGTGGTAGATATTTTGCATGTGAAAATTCAGTGTTCCAAAAATGCATGTAAAATAGCCCACCTTTTCCATATATAAGTGGTTTAGCCCTGCTATAACATTCATCTGTATAGATTTTCTGCATCAGATTACTTTCAGGATATTTATTCTGGGCTCTATGTGACAAGTACAGTGCAAGATATAAACCAACTGTGTTACTGAAACTTCAAATTGTATACATAAAATTTTACACCTAGCACAGATTTTGCATCTTCTTAGATCCTGTCCATCAACCTAAGCACTGCAGAAATGGTATCTTGATTGTATATGTATGTTAGTACCAACAAAGTAAACTCCTGCTTTTCTATTGAGCAGGAAAAGAGCTTTATGTGTCTGTTCATGGGATTTTAAGGCAGGCTGCATTCCAAATTGACACTTGGGTTTAAAGGTTTTAGGATTTCAAAGATATGACTGTAAGGGGAAGTTTATGGGTTGGGCGTGGGGCACTGCCCCGTGTGAATTATCGCTGATTGCCTACCCTTGTGCTGTGACTGGTGGAGCCCTGCTGGAGTGCTGTAATTCTCATGCTCGACAGGAGGCTCGGTGTTATCCAAATCCCAACGGTACTCAACTGAATTGATGAAATGACCGGGAAGGCCTAATTAAAGCTGTTCAGCTCAAATGTATTGATGTATTACATCTATTACGGCTTGGTTCAATAGGTCCACCCTGTGAATGCTGCCACAGCCTGTAAAGCAAACTAAACAGATTGAATAAATAATGCTGCTAGGAAAGGAGACAGCAGCAGAATCAAAGCAACAGAGTGCAAAATGCAACAGGGCAAGGTATGAACTTTTTATCACATGATCCACCATATATTACTTTAACTTTTATTATTTTTACGTGTTGAATACAGAAAAGAGAGTACTGAGATCCAGAACAATGTTTTGATTTATCACAAGAGATGGCAAACTCTTCTCTCCTTTAGTAACTACGGCTTGACAATGTGCACAAAATCAATGTGATTTTGCTTGACTTTTTTGCTTGTTTGTTTCCACAATTCATTATTAGAATCTAGCTTTTTCTTTGTCTTTTGATCCATTTGTGAAACTTCTTAAAGCATACAATCTACCATCCTCCTTTACTTTTTCTGCTGCAAGAGACTTGTTAACTCTTTTTTTTTTCCATTGCTGAATTTAAATTATTTCAGATTTTCATAATATGTATATTGTCCTGGGCAATAACTCTGATTATATTTGGTAATGAGTTCTTCCAGATTCTGGTGCCTTCTAACATGGGAATATCTTAGTCATTCACTTACAGTGTCCAATGTTACTTATATCATTCTGTTTGCACTGTCACACAGAATAGTCTATTACTGTTGCAGTCACAGTATGCTGATGCTAAAACAAAGAAAAGGTAGATTTCTTTAAAAATATGCAGTCTAAAAGTTATCAGTTTTTTTTTCTTTCATACAATTAAATTTTAAAAAAATTATAGATGACGTATGTCTTCCAAATTTATTTTCTGCCATTGAACTCACACTGAACTTCAGAAATACTTCTGCTTACTTGACATCTCCCCTTAAATGTTTAAAAGACACCTCAAACTTAACATTTAAAAGTTAACTCCTAATGTTTCTCCCCATCAAATGTGCTTCTTCAGTTTCCCCATGTTAGCAAATGTCAATTAGAACTTCCACTTGCATAGGCTCAAAATATGATTTATCATGAACTATTCTCTTTCCTTCATACTCTTCATTCAATGCACCAGCATATCCTGTTTGCTTTACCTTCTAAATGTATTCCAAACTAAACCATTTTTCATAACCTCTTCTGCTACCATTCTGATCCAAACCATGATTATCTTTTATTTGGATTTCTACCATAGCCTGTCAGGTATCTTCCATGGTTTCCCTCTCGTCCCTCTGCAACTGACATTCTTAACCACTTTTCTATACCCTTCTTCATACTGGAAATGTTGAAAAATTAAAAACCACACTTGCAGTTAGGTATTGAATAAGCTTCCCACACTTAAATGCAAAGAGTGAGATTTGGAAGAAGGAAATCAGGCAGAGATCGTATTCCTTTCCCCTTGAGTTATTTTTTGGAAAATGAGCAAAGCCATGGCTCTCTGAGGTTTCTCCACAGAATTCCAGCGCTCCCTCCCCAGCCTCTTCCATGATAAGGAGCATCAGAGCAGTCAAGCTAGCGGTAGGCAGCAGTGCTGTGTCTGCCTTCCTGACCCCGGATGATAGTTGTGGGTGTCCACTTGCCAGTTTCCTGTCTGTCTGAAGGAAACTGCAAAGGCAGGATTCTTGGAAGTAGCAGTGGTCCTTGATCCCACGATAGCTTCAGTGGTGGCCTGAGAGTAAGCCCCCTGGCTGATTATTTCTCTATGGTTCTATCCTTATTCCTGATGGCCTAAGCCACGCCAGTTTCTTTGGCTTTTCCCACTATTCTGGAAACATCTTACTCTCCATAGGAATATCTTTAGTATAGCCATAAGAGTATTTAACTCCTATTCACTGTACAATTTTAGGAAAGTTAATCTCTTTAACCTCAGTATCATCACCTATAAGATGAAGATAATAGTGATGACAACATCATAGTTCATTGTGAAGGCTAATTAAAGAGTTTAGAGGTGTTTAACATTTTCCTTAGCATACGGCAGGTGGTCAATAAATGCCAGCCTTTGTTATTACATCTCTTTTACACCTGATGATATTTCAGTTCTTGCCATGTTAAGTAGGTAGATAAGTAGGGGCACTGGGCAGATAGGGTGGAGGAGAAGGGAAGATGGTCCAGAAGATGGCACTATTCCCGCCTCTGGCGTAAAGGAGATTTGCTTCCTATAAACTAGTGCCAGCAAGAAACCAGTTAGAACCTGACAGCCGCGACTGCGCGGCAGCAACAAGGGCCAAATGGACAAGACCCAGTGCTCACTGTAATATAATTAGCATTGTGGTTTAGGCACCACCCCCACCTTGGGTTTTTCTGTGTGCATCATGGGTAAGGACATATGCGAAAGGCGACAAGCATAACTAAGCACTCCAGGGGCAAGAGCCATCAGTCTGTGAATAAATATGGTTTTACCTCTTTCTTTCCACTTTGGATGCATTTTATTTGTTTTTCTTTTTGAATTCCCCTGGCTAGCGCTTCCTATAAAACGCTAAACAGAAGTGGTGGAAGAAGGTACCCTTGTCTTGTTCCTGACGTAAGTGGGAAAAATCAGTATTCCATCACTGAGGATGATCTTAGCTGTTGGGCTTCTTTCTCATAGATACCCTTGATCAGGTTGAAGAAGTTTCCTCGAATCCTTGTTTGTTGAGTGTTTTAACATGAAAAACTGTTGGATTTTGTAAAACGCGTATTCTGTGTCAGTTGAAATAATTATGTGCTTTTATTTCTTCATCTATTAGTCTGGTTTATTTAATTCATTGACTTTTATGTTTAACCACCCTTGCCTCCTGGAATAAATCTTTCTCGATCATATGCATAACCCTTTATAATTTGTTGCTGAATTAGGTTTGTTAGTATCGTGTTGAGGGTTTTAGAATTTAGTACTGTGTGTGGTGTGTTCTGTGTATGTCTGTTAGATTTTGTTTGTTTATTCATAAAGGTTATTGCTCTGTAGTTTTCTTTACTTGTGATGTCTTTGTTTTGCCTTGGTATCAGGGAAATGTCTCATAGAATTACTTAGGAAGGGTTCTCCTACTTTACTATTTTTCGGAAGAGTATGAAAAGAAATTGTATTACTTTGACTTTAAATGTTTAGTACAATTCCACAGCAAAGCCATTTGGTCTTGAGCTTTCCGTTGTTGGGAGGTTTTTTTATTACAGATTCTATTTCTTTACTTCTTATATATCCATTCAGATCTTTATTTCTTCTTTATTCACTTTTGATAATGCTTGTGTTTCTATGACTTTGTTCATTTTATCTAGGTTATCCAACTTGTTGGCATATAACTATTTCTATTTCTCTCTTAAAATCCCCTTTCTTTGTGTAAAATTAGTAGTAACATCTCTTTGATTTCTGCCAGAATGGGTTTGGGTTGGCCTTCTTTATCTAGTTTCTTAAAATATAAAATAGGTTTTTGACTTGTGATCTTTCTTCTATCTTGATATTGGCTTTTAAAGTTTTAAATTTCCACCTGAACACTGCTTTTGTGGAATCCTATAAATGTTGGTGTCTTGTGCTTTTCTTTTCATTTATCTCTAGTTTCTCATTTATCTCTTTTCATTTACCTTTTCATTATCTCTGTTTCTAAATTCTCCTATAATTTCTTCTTTGATCCATTGGTTGTTTAAAGGTATAACAACTAATTTCTGCATATTTGTGAAAATTTTCTAGTTTTCATTCTGTTGTTGATTGCAAGTTTCATTCAATTGCAATTCCAAAATATACTTTGTTTGCTATCTATTGAGACTGGCTTTGTGTCCTAACATATGGTTTATTCTGGAGAATGCTCCACGTGCACTTGAGAAGAATGTGCATTTTGACATTTTTGTGGAGTGTTCTGTGTATGTCTGTTAGACCTAGTTTGTTTATACTGCTATTCAAGCCCTCTGTACACCTATTAATCTACTGTATGATTATTCCATCCATTACTGAAAATGGG
This sequence comes from Camelus bactrianus, assembly GCF_048773025.1. Lineage (NCBI taxonomy): Eukaryota > Metazoa > Chordata > Mammalia > Artiodactyla > Camelidae > Camelus > Camelus bactrianus. Next base: position 23,013,765 of record NC_133552.1, read on the forward strand.
GTGTTTACGTCTCCAACTATTATTGTAGAATCATCTATTTCTCCTTTCAATCCTGTCAATGTTTGCTTCATATAATTTGGGACTCTGTTGTTAGGTGTATATATGTTTTAAATTGTTATATCTTCTTAATTAATTAACCCATTCATCATTATATAATGTCTTTCTTTGTCTCTTTTAATGTGTTTTGACTTAAGGTCTATTTTTTTTCTGGTATTAGTAAACCACCCAGCTCACTTTTGGTCACTTGTTGCATGGAATGTCTTTTTCATTCTTTCATGTTTGCTGAGTCTTTTGCTTCCTCAAATCTGTTGCCTAACTCCTGTAATGAATTTCATTGCAGTTATAGTACTTTTCAGCTCCTGAATTTCTATTAAGTTCCTTTTAAAATTTATACCTTTTTCTAATATTCTCTGTTTGTTGAGACATCATTCTTCTGGCTTCCTTCAGCTCCTTTTTCAATGATTTCCCTTACCTTGTTGAGCATATGTAAGACAGCTGATTTATTGCCTTCATTTAGTAAATCCAATGCCTGTCCTTTTTTGGAGAAAGTTTTTCTTAATTTCCTTTTCTTGTCAATGGTACACAATTCCTTGTTTCTTTGTATGCTTCCATTTTATATTGAAAAGAAGACATTTTGAATATTTGAATATAGTAACTCTGGAAATTAGATTTTTCTCTCTCCTCAGGGTTTGTTTCTATGGCTTGCTGTCCTTTGTAGCTATTTTTTGCAACTTTTCTAAACTACTTTTTAAAGACTTTAATCTTTGTCATATGTGATTGCTGATGTCTTTGTTCCCTTAGCTTGAAGTCTGCTAGACAGAGATTTCCTTAAATGCTTGGAACAAACATCAAACGAAAACCAGTACTAGCCTTGTCTTTTGCAGATTGGCTCTATGTTGGGCTACTCCTTCAATGCTTAGTCAGAATATTTATAATTCTGCCTTACCATTCACTTTCTACTTGTGCTGAGCATGAATATCAGCAGGACTTGAAACCCTAGGGTCTTCTCAGGTCTTGTCTGATCGTGTCTCCTTCCCTGGTTATGCATCAAGCCAACCAGATTCCCTGTGATGTGCAGGAGATTTTCAAATCTCTTTGCCCAAAGTAATCATCTCCCCAGCTTTTCCTCTTAGGCCTTCCTCATGTCTATTTCTGTCCCCATCTGTACAGTGGCTTTTGCCCGAGGTGGTTGAGGCTTGTTCATTTGCCTTTTAACATTTTTGATTAATGTCTTCCACTTAGCTACTTTTCCATCCTGAAAAAGTTCCAAGTTAGGAGGAAAAAAGGCAAGTGCATCAGTCCTTTAGGGAATGTCTAGACCATTTCAAACAAGCCTTTTGGAACCAAGATCTGCTTTGGTCACTTTGGACCTAGGTACTGACACTGGGAACATTGGCTGCTATCTTCAAGATCACAGTCATGGTGGGGACAGGGATGAATGGAGGAAGACCATGTTAAAATGTCACAAATCCTCCCACCAGGTTTAAGTTGTCTTTTTCCTGATTCAGCATTTGCTTGGTTGCTGTAAAATATCTATTATTTTCTGGAGTTCTGATGAATTTAATTTTAACATATTTGATCTTTTTTTTTTTTTTTTGTATTTCTATTGAAGATTGAATTCTTAGAATACTGTAGGCTGTCATTTTTACTAACATCCTACTTGCGACTTCTTAATAACCAAGCCAGTCTCAAATCTATAGAAATCTGAATAGCATTTGACTTATTGAACATATTCCTGCCTCAGTCCACTAGCTTCCACAATACTGAAATACATACTTTGGAATAAAAGCATCCTCCTCTTTTTCCTCAAACCAATGTACTGTAAATTGCTGTCTAATTTTCTGTTACACTCTTTTCCTAGAAAACTACATCATTTCCATTTATTCCTCCATTCCATCTGTTTCTATCACCCTAACAATTTTAGGCTCTGTCTTGAGAATTTACTAGTCTGTGTATTTCTGCCTTCCTTCATTCCGCTTACTATAATTGTCTCTTCTGTTCATTTTCCCTTTCCTTTTCCACAAAGACTTATCCAGCATCTCATAGTCATCAAGTATTATATGAGATTCTAGGGATTTGGAGATAAAAATCAGCCTTGCCCTTAAGTAGTTCAGAGCCTAATGAGAGATTTAGCAAACAGATACTTTTTAATGCTGTTTAATAATATTAAAATAACAGTGATTATAGGATCCCATAAGGAGAAACACAGTCGAGAGAGAAAGAAATAGCTTAGTGAGAAAGTACTGATGGAGCCAAGTCTAGAAGGACAGAAGGAGTTAGGAGAGAGTGCTGCAGAGAACAGACTTATATAGAGGAGTCCCATGTTGTCATCATATTATATTTGCACAAAATGATGCAATATACGGAGAGGCAATAGCCAAGACTGGAGCAAGTGATACTTGGTTGCCAACTTTATTGTCTACAACTCCCTGGATTTCCATGGCTTTACCCAGGCCACCAAGGCAAATTAAATTGCTTCTTCAAATATATTTCTGTAGTATATTATAGATATTTCCATATAACTATGAGTAGATATGTATCTACGTATTTCTTCTTATTAAGACAGAAGAATCCCTAAGGAGAGGCTCCATGTAATTCTATATCTGTACCTCATTCCTCAGAAAATTCTCTGACACAGAGTAAGTACTTCATTGTAATTTACTGAATCGAATGTAATATATTTATCTTAACATCTGACTTCTTCCATGAGATTAAAAGCTACATTTCCAAATATTTGCCAGTTGACCCAGTGACAAGACAAACTCCACATGGCAAAGTCCACGTCCAATCTTATTTTTTTCCCAGATCTGAATAAATCACATCCTCTAATCTTTTCCTTTATGTGGTATCACCAATACTCTCTCAGCTGCCCATCCTTTAAATTTTATAGTAATCATTGACCTCTTTTCTAAAATTTCTTCATATTGAGTCAACATGTAGCTGTTGATTTGACCTTTATGATCAATCCTGAATCTACCCATAGTTTTCCATTCTCTCACTGCTTCGCAAGGTAAAAAAATTATTTTAAGCCTGAGACTTTCAATTTTATTACTTATTGAAGATAACTAATAATTTCAAACTTTGAAAGAGAGTGGCTAATAAGAAAAGAAATAAGGGATTATTTTAAAAAGTATAAATACACATTTTAATGGATAGTGATCATGGTAGAATTTCAGGTCAAATTGAGGAACTGCAATTTTGTAATATAAACAGAAGATAAACAAAGGAGTCAATGAGGAATACACATGACATATCTGGAAAAATATGTAGCATGATTTAATGGATAATATATGCTTTACATTTTTATTTTGTAATCAGAAAGAAATCTTTGGGGGCAGGGAATCAACCTTTAGGCAGAATGTTTATGATGATGAGAATGGATTGGAGGCAGAAAAATACTAAATATTATTATTTTTTAATTAATTTTTGAAATTCAGAATTCTTTTCCCTACCATGAAAACAATGTTGAAATAGGCATTTGATTCTTTGACTAGTTTCACAAACAATCTTATTCAAACAACAACATGCCTAGAAAATGAGATTATGTACATTTGTCTTTAGGAGACTTAATTTCAAGCAGTTCCAATGTTGACAAAATCATTTTTGTTTTGTTTTGTTTTTTTTCCTTAGCTCTTACTATTTAACAATTTGTAACTCTTACTATTTAAAAATTTATTATACTGATCTTATTTTTCCATTGTCCTAAATGAGCCTGATTGCCTAGTATTCAAAACAAAATGTATCCCAATAAGAACAAAAGAGTAAAAATATTGTTACACAACATAAATCAGCTATTCTAAGACATTGTGGTCTCCAATTGGGCTTATTTCCTCATAAGCTAAGTTTGCTTTCTATCACTGTTTTGCTTTAACATAGAATAAACATCAGTTAGGGTTTGGGGTTTCTTATTATCTACTGAATTCTGTACCCAGCATTCCAAACTCCAAGTGTGTAATATAAATCAAAGATAAAGTCAGTAAAAGAGTTTAAGCATTTACATAAATAACATAAACCATATATATTAAAACATTTTCAACAACTCAATTTTACAAAAGCTAAGGGGAAATTTTTTTGTCCAAAAATACTTGCTTATAACTTTCCTGGCTCTATAATTTGCAAAATTCTTTACTCTTATTTCTTTTTATTTTTCTAAATCATTTAAAATAGGAAATTGTAGAATGATAATAGTTTGGAAGTTTTTTTTTTTTGTTTGTTTGTTTTTGTTTTTGTTTTTGTTTTTGTTTTTAATATTTGCTGTAGGAATACAGGTGAATAAAGCCAGGACTTAAACTGACCATAATATAGATTTTCACAGTCACTTAAATCTTGTTTCAATAAAGTATCTTGTTGAAATACTGATCGAATATATAAAAATAGCAAGGTTTAAGACACAGTAAAGAAATCTGTGCTCTAATCAAATGAGAGATGTCTACAATCAATCTATAACTAAATACAGAAAAAAACATAATTTATATGTTATTTGAGACTTTTTTCCAGATAATACTAGGATTGACTGTTTGATATTTAAGTTGAAAAAAATCATGTCTTTAAGTATATATTTGTCCTTTTATTTTATGTTACATATATAATAGGTAATGTTGTGTATGTATGTGTGTGTGTTTGTAATAGGCACATACACTTTTTTCCACAAATAAGTGTTTTAATGTTTTATAGCTCATTTTTGTCTGTTCTCTTAGGGACTTTTAATTGAAGTATAGTCAGTTTACAATTTTGTGTCAATTTCTGGTGTACAGCATAATGTTTCAGTCATACATACACATACATATATTTGTTTTTAGATTCTTTTTCATTATAGGTTACTACAAAATGTTGAATATAGTTCCCTGTGCTATACAGAAGAAACGTGTTTATTTTATATATAGTAGTTAGTATCTGCAAATCTTGAACTCCCAATTTACCCCTTTCCACCACGTTTCCCCCTGATAACCATAAGTTTGTATTCTGTTTGTGAGTCTGTTGCTGTTTTGTAAATGAGTTCATTTGTGTCTTTTTTTTTTTAAGAGTCCACCTGATACCATTATACTTCTAACTTGCAGCATTTACTGCTTTTTTATGCTAACATCGTTGTCCTTGGCAATTTTAAGTAATACATATCTAGAAAGAGAATGATGATCATGATTTGTTATAACTTAGAGAGCGCTGCATCAGTTTGTTTTATTTTGACGGGGAGGGAGGTCATTAGGTTTATATATATATATATATATATATATATATATATATATATATATATATATATATATATATTTTTTTTTTTTTTTTAAGGAGTACTGGGGATTGAACCCAGCACCTCGTGCATGCTAAGCACATGCTCTACCACTGAGCTACACCCTTCATTGAGCTCTGTGCCAGCCACCTTAGCCATAAACAGCCTCTGGGGTCATCGGTACCAGTCTGCCACTTGAGCTGTACAGTGGCTTCCAATTGCTATCAAGTACAATACACTCTCTTCTGCCTCGTTTTCCCACCCACCTCATCCCCACTCCTGCAGGAATGCAGTATTGACTGACTAAAAGTAGTTCCTACAGCGTAGATAGTCAGTTCTCCAGCCCTGAAGTGAAAGTCTTGTTCACTTTCTTCCAAACTAACCTGGGAAAAGGGTGACTCACCAGACTTTATTTTGTTTCAGATCTTGTATGGTGTAAATCAGGGTTAGGGAAGGCCCAACATAGTGAGTCCTGACCAGAGAGTTAGATGGGTTTGGGCAGCAGGGCAGCTATGTGATTTTGGGTGAAACAACATTCCTTAGGCAGACATCCTGGATCTACAAAATGAGATCTACAAAATAACTCTGAGATTCTTTCCAGCTCTAACAGATTTCAGGAACATGTTAAGGACTGCTAAAATGAATGAATTTATGAATCAATACAAGCTCTTGTAATACATTTTGTAAGTGAGAAAATTCTAGCATAACTGGATCATCTTGTTCTCATAATATTTCATATTTGAAGACAGGATGACAAGCAGTGTGGCCGTGGATACAGCACGTGGAGTGAGAAAAAACTGAATTCAAATACTAACAATTAAGAGCTTTATTCACTTGGTGAAGTTACTTACATTTTTTTGACACTCAGTTTCGTCTTCTGTAAGATGGAGAGAAATATGTGAAACTCTCAGAGTTGCTTGGTGGGAGTAGAAATAATATATGAAATACTCCACTCTATTTATGGGATATAATAGAAGGATACTATGAGATACACTTTTAGTGATATTATTATTATATTCACTTGATGGTGAAAATAGATACCTTTCATTGCACACAAGCTTTCAATCAATATTAAGTATGTGAGTAAATGTCTCTGTAAGTGAGGGAGACAGCTGAAAACAGTTCCACCACTGCCATCATCAGAAAGCTGACAGATTCCTAAGTACCGGAATTCAAGAGACAGGATCTACAAAAATCCAGATGTGCAGAGTACAGCCCTAACACCCAGTGAAGCAACTCAATAATTAAGTAGCCACTGTTGCCAGAATATAATGTTGCTCTGCTCAATAATTCATCTGATAAATAATTCTTAAGTACCTACTATGTAGTAAGTCCTGGGGCTGGGACAATGACAACATCTCTACTCCTGTGATCTTTATTCTAATGGAAGAAGATAAACTCTAAGTAAATAAACTAATCAATATTGAATATGCTAGCTAGATGGAAGTTTGTGCTATGAAGGAAAATAAAGATGGGTAATGGAGATAGACAGGGACAATGGAGGGGATGATATTTTACGTAGCCTTTTCAAAGATGCTTCTCTGATACAGATTCAGAGGAAGTGAGGGGACACTCCTGTTGCTGCTGGAAGAGCCTTTGAAGCAGAGCAGAGGGCACAGGCCCTGCGGCAGGAGGCCACCTTGTTCAAGATATAGAGGGATGTAGACAGAATAAGAGAGAGTGGGTAATAATAAAAGATGAGGGGAGGTACAGAGAAGATGGCGGAGTAGAAGGACGCTCGCAGGTCACCCTCTCCCACAAATACACCAAGACCCACATCTACAGACCCACTCAGCCAACCAGAGCACCTGTGGAACTCCTACAGAACATCACCCTCTTCAAAAGATAAAGACGCCAAAAATCTGGTAGGAGAAAAGGAAAAAAGAAAGAACAAAAGGCAAAGCAGCGCGGGACAGGTCCCGCGGGGAGGGAGCGGCAAAGGAGGACTGGTGCTCGCTCGCTGGGTCTCCCTTCTCCAACTGAGAGGCCAGCGGGACGGAGGGGAAGCCTCCGAGGCTCAGATCTGTACAGAGCAGCCCTTGACTAACAGAACTAAGTTAAACGGGCACAGAGCGTCCCCCCAACACGCAGCCTGAGACGCGGGCCGGCAGCGGCAGGCAGGGCCAGGCTGCACAAGCAGGGCGGAGGACGGAAGTGGCTGCACGGAGGCAGCCCCGGGGGAACGCAAGGGGCTGCGCGCCGTGGCTGTGGGTGCACAGGGCAGAACAACCTGGGCCCTCCATAAAACAGCAAGGTTGATGTGCTCTCACGGGAAGGGTGCACACCCCCATCTCTGAAAACCCGCGGAAAGTTTTCGGGGGAAGAGAGGCGGGGCTCAGGCACAGCCGCCATATCCTCCACGCTGAGCACTCAGGCGGGGGCGGGGGAGAAACCTGCATCCGCACCGAAGGGCTTAGCAGCCTCAAAGGCCAGACTGAGACTGGCCTGCAGCCCGGGGCAGATAGGATCCTTCCATCCTGGTACCTCAGAGAACTTGCTACACAAAGACAAACAAGGAGCTGGGTTTTGGCTCAGAGCAGGGACAGGGCTGTCCCTCGGTCTTCCCCGAGCCCACCCGCGGAGCGCCGACCAGGGCGGAGCGCACAGCCGCACAGAGCAGCGGAGCTACCAGCCGCGGCACCGGTAGAGCGAGAGCGGCCCCCCGCCTTTCGGGCAAGAACACAGCCCCTGACCGAGGTGCTGGGAGGGGGCACGACCCGCCCTCCTACCCGGCCATTCTGCAACATCTGACTGCGGCATCCGGAGGGGCAGCGACCCGCCCGCCTACAGCAGAGAGCTGCACCTGACCCAGTGTTAGGAGGAGGCGCGATCAGCTTGCTGACAGGTGCTGGGAGCAGCACAGAAGAGGGCGCCAACAGAGGGCCTCTGAAAACAGCAAGCTGAGCTTCCAAAACAGGACGAAGACAGAAAGACTTCACATTAAAAGCACACAGACTCCAGGAGAACACCGAACCCCCCCCCCTTTTTTTTTTTTCTTTTTTTTAAATCTGTTTTTACCTGTTCTATTTTCTATTACTCTCTTAATCTTTACTTCTTAATTAATTTCTATTTCACTTGGGTTTTGATGTCCTGCTATTGATTAGACACAGGTTTCAAATACATCTATTCATCTCCCCCCACTTTTTTTGTAAATGTTTCAAAAGGACGTCTCAACCCGATTAATACTCTGCTTCAACTCACTCTTCTATTATTCATTATACACTGTTTTAAAACCCTCTTTCTCCCTTCTTTTAAAATTCTTTCTCTCTCTCTCTTATTTTTTTCTCTTTTTTTCCTAAGTTCTATTCCTAAATAGGCATCAGATAGATAAAATCCTTAAGGACCAAAATAGACAACTGATACTCCATAAACCACAGTGCCAGAGAGGTATGAGCAAGATGAAGAAGCAGAGAAACCTTTCCCAATTAAAAGAACAAGAGAAATCCCCTGAAAGAAAGATCAACGAAATAGACATCGATAGCCAACTAGATCAAGATTTCAAAAAAGGAGTGATCAAATTGCTGAAGGAATTAAAAGAGATAGTGTTTAGAGATATAAAATATGTCAAAAATGAAATTGAAGCTATAAAGAAGAGCCAAGTAGAATGGGTAAACTCATTGACAGAGATGAGGAATGATCTAATAGCTGTGCAAAGCTGACTAGATAATGCAGAGGAACGAATTAGTGATCTAGAAGACAGGGCAATAGAAAGCACCCATTCAGAAGAACTACAAGAGAAGCAAATAAAAAATAATGAAAATAGCATAAGGGACCTATGGGATAATATAAAGTGTCCCAATCTTCACATAATAGGGGTCCCAGAAGGGGAAGAAAGATCAAAGGGGATTGAAAAGGTTTTTGAAGAAATCATGACTGAAAAATTCCCAAACTTAAAGAAGGAATCAGATATCCAAGTACAGGAAGCTCAGGGGGTCCCAAACAGGAAGAACCCAAATAGACCCACCAAGACATATCATAATCAAGATGGCCAGATTCAAGGATAAAGAAATGATTCTAAAGGCAGCAAGAGAAAAGCAAAGAGTAAGTGACAAGGGAACCCCCATAAGGCTCTCAGCTGATTTCTCTACACAAACACTACAGGCCAGAAGGGAGTGGCAAGATATATTCAAAGCCCTGAATGAAAAAAAGATGCAGCCTAGGATCCTTTATCCAGCAAGGCTATCCTTGAGGATAGAAGGAGAAATAAAGAGTTTCACAGACAAAAGAAAGCTGCAGGAGTTTAGCAACACTAAACCCATGCTAAAAGAAATATTGAAAGGGCTATTCTAAATAGAAAAGCAGCAGGATGCTACAGAAATGAGAAACACACAACTGGAAAGGTGATAACTCATGAGTTACAAATAAAGTAAACATGAAATTATAAAAGAAGACATGCAAATCACTGAGAGTGGGAGAGGGAGGCAGGGAAATATAGAATATTTTTTTCTTTCTTTTTGAAATTTTTTTAACAGTAGGATGGGTTTGAGATCATGTTACTATCAGTTTAATAAAAAGAGTTATAGTAATGGGTTGATAGATTTACAAAAAAGGGTAACCACAAGCCAAAAATTTACAAAGGAGTCACAAAAAGTAAATAAAATCCATGATAATACAAAGGAAAATTACCAAACCACAAAAGGAAGAAGAAAGGAACAAAGAGGATATACCAATTCAACTGCAAAGATAAGTTCAAAATGGCAATAAACACACATCTATCATTAATTACTGTAAATGTTAATGGACTAAATGCTCCAGTCAAAAGACACAGAGTGGCAGACTGGATAATAAAGCAAGAACCTTCAATATGCTGCATACAAGAGACCCTCTTTAGGGAGAAGGACACATATAGATTGAGAGTGAAAGGATGGAAAAGGATATTCCATGCAAATGGAAAAGCCAAAAAAGCAGGTGTTGCAGTACTGATTTCAGACAAAATAGACTTTAAAACAAAGGCCATAAAGAAAGATAAAGAAGGACATTTTATAATGATTAAAGGAGTGATACAAGATGAGGATATTACACTCGTTAATATATATGCACCCAATATAGGAGCACCTAAGTACATACAAGAATTACTAACAGAGATAAAGGGGGATATTGATGGGAATACAATCATAGTTGGAGATTTTAACACTGCATTAACATCACTAGACAGATCTTCCAGACAGAAAATAAACAAGGCAACAGAGAAATGAAATAGTACAATAGAAAAACTAGATTTGGTGGATATTTTCAGAGCATTACACCCCCCAAAAATAGGATATACATTCTTTTCAAGTGCACATGGAACATTTTCCAGGATCGATCATGTACTTGGGCACAAAAGAAACCTCAACAATTTTAAGAAGATAGAAATTATCTCAAGCATCTTTACTGACCACAATGCCATGAAACTGGAAATCAACAACAGAGAAACAAAGGAGAAAAAAAGGAAAGCATGGAGATTAAACAATATGTAATTGAAAAAACAATGGATCAATGAGGAAATCAAAGCTGAAATTAAAAAATACCTTGAGATAAATGATAATGAAAGCACAACCACTTGAAACCTATGGGACACAGCAAAGGCAGTGCTAAGAGGGAAGTTTATAGCGATACAGGCCTTCCTCAAAAAAGAAGAACAATCTCAAATAAACAATTTAACCCACCACCTGAATGAATTAGAAAAAGAAGAACAAAAAGCCCCAAAAAGCAGCAGAAGGAAGGAAATTATAAAGATCAGAGAGGAATTAAATACAATAGAGATTAACAAGACCATAGAAAAAATCAACCAAACCAAAAACTGGTTTTTTGAAAAAGTAAATAAAATCGACAAACCTCTGGCCAAACTCACAAAGAAGAAAAACGAGAGAGCACAAATTAGCAAAATAAGAAAGGAAAATGGAGAAATTACAACAAACAAAATAGAAATACAGAATATCATATGAGAATATTATGAAAAACTATATGGAACCAAACTGGATAACCTAGAGGAGATGGACAAGTTTCTGGAAACATACAGTCCACCAAAACTGAATCAAGAAGAATCTGAACACTTGAACAATCCGATCAATAGAAAGGAAATAGAAATAGCAATTAAAAACCTCCCTACAAATAAAAGTCCAGGACCGGACGGCTTCACCAGGGAATTCTACCAAACATACAAAGAAGAACTCATACCAGTCCTTCTCAAACTCTTCCAGACGATTGAAAAGGAGGGAATACTCCCAAACTCATTCTATGAAGCCACCATCACCCTGATACCAGAACCAGGCAAAGACACTACAAAAAAAGAGAATTATAGGCCAATATCGCTGATGAACATAGACGCCAAAATCCTCACCAAAATGTTAGCAAATAGAATCCAACAACACATAAAAAAGATTATACATCATGACCAAGTGGGGTTCATCCCAGGGACACAATGCTGGTTCAACATATGCAAATCAATCAATGTAATACATCACATCAACAAGAGAAAGGACAAAAACCACATGATCATCTCAATCGATGCAGAAAAAGCATGTGATAAAATTCAACACCCATTTATGATAAAAACTCTCGCCAAAGTGGGTATAGAGGGAACATATCTCAACATAATAAAAGCTATATATGACAAACCTACAGCCAGCATAATACTCAATGGTGAAAAACTCAAAAGCTTCCCACTAAAATGTGGGACAAGACAAGGATGCCCACTATCACCACTCCTATTCAACATAGTCCTGGAAGTCCTAGCCACAGCAGTCAGGCAAGAGAAAGAAATAAAAGGGATCCAAATTGGAAAAGAAGAGGTAAAAGTGTCATTATATGCTGATGGCACATTACTATATATAGGAAACCCTAAAAGGTCCACACAAAAGCTACTAGAGCTGATTGAAGAATTCAGCAAGGTAGCAGGTTACAAAATTAACGTTCAAAAATCAGTTGCATTTCTTTACACTAATGATAAATCAACAGAAAAAGAAAGTAAAGAAACAATCCCCTTTAAAATAGCACCCGAAGTAATAAAATATCTGGGAATAAATCTAACCAAGGAGGAGAAAGAATTATACACAGAAAACTATAAACCATTGATGAAGGAAATTAAAGAAGACTTTAAAAAATGGAAAGGTATCCCATGCTCTTGGATTGGAAGAATCAATATTGTTAAAATGGTCAAACTGCCCAAGGCAATCTACAGATTTAATGCAATCCCTATCAAATCACCAAGGACATATTTCACAGAACTAGAACAAATCATAATAAAATTTATATGGAACCATCAAAGACCTAGAATTGCCAAAGCATTACTGAAGAGAAAGAAAGAGGCTGGAGGAATAACTCTCCCAGTCTTCAGACAATACTACAGAGCTACAGCCATCAAGAGAGCATGATACTGGTACAAAAACAGACATATAGACCAATGGAACAGAATAGAGAGCCCAGAAATGAACCCACAAACTTTTGGTCACCTCATCTTCGACAAAGGAGGCAAGAATATACAATGGAATAAAGACAGTCTCTTCAGCAAATGGTGTTGGGAAAACTGGACAGCAGCATGTAAAACAATGAAGCTAGAACACTCCCTTACACCATATACAAAAATCAACTCAAAATGGATTAAAGACTTAAACATAAGACAAGATACAATAAACCTCGTAGAGGAAAACATAGGCAAAACATTATCTGACATAGATTTCAAAAATTTTCTCCTAGAAGAAATAAAAGCAAGAATAAACAAATGGGACCTAATGAAACGTACAAGCTTCTGCACAGCAAAGGAAACCAGAAGTAAAACAAGAAGAAAACCTACGGAATGGGAGAAAATTTTTGCAAATGGAACCGACAAAGGCTTGATCTCCAGAATATATAAGCAGCTCATACGACTCAATAAGAAAAAAATAAACAACCCCATCCAAAAATGGGCAGAAGACCTAAACAAGCAATTCTCCAAGGAAGACATACAAATGATCAAAAAGCACATGAAAAAATGCTCAATATCACTAATTATCAGAGAAATGCAAATCAAAACTACAATGAGGTATCACCTCACACCAGTCAGAATGGCCATCATTCAAAAATCCACAAATGACAAATGCTGGAGAGGCTGTGGAGAAAGGGGAACCCTCCTACACTGCTGGTGGGAATGCAGTTTGGTGCAGCCACTATGGAAAACAGTGTGGAGATTCCTCAAAAGACTAGGAATAGACTTACCATATGACCCAGGAATCCCACTCCTGGGCTTGTATCCAGAAGGAAATCTACTTCAGGATGACACTTGCACCCCAATGTTCATAGCAGCACTATTTACAATAGCCAAAACATGGAAACAGCCTAAATGTCCATCAACAGGTGCCTGGATAAAGAAGAGGTGGTATATTTATACAATGGAATACTACTCAGCCATAAAAACCGACAACATAATGCCATTTGCAGCAACATGGATGCTCCTGGAGAATGTCATTCTAAGTGAAGTAAGCCAGAAAGAGAAAGAAAAATACCATATGAGATCGCTCATATGTGGAATCTAAAAAACAAAAACAAAAACAAAGAAACAAACAAACAAAAATAAAGAGTAAATACAGGACAGAAATAGACTCACAGACAGAGAATACAGACTTGTGGTTACCAGGGGGTGGAGGGTGGGAAGGGATAGACTAGGATTTCAAAATTGTAGAATAGATAAACAAGATTATATTGTATAGCACAGGGAAATATACACAAAATGTTATGATAACTCACAGAGAAAAAAATGTGACAATGAGTGTGTATATGTCCATGAATGATTAAAAAATTGTACTGAACAGTGGAATTTGACACAGCATTGTAAAATGATTATAAATCAATAAAAAAAATGTTAGAAGAGAAAAAAATTAAATTAAATTAAATCTCTGAAAAAAAAAAAAAGAGATGAGGTATGTGTCGGGGTGGAACATGGTAACAAATGGTAACAAATTAGAATTTTACTCCACGTCAGATGGGACGCTGACAATACAACTTTGGAATTTAGCAGTTTATAGATAATGTTTAGGCAGGAGCTACACTTGTCAGTGAATGAACACAGAGAAGAGAGATCATGTGAGGAGTGAGTACCAGGTAGGTCAGCATTGTCATTCCATTAGTACAATGCAGTATGTTATAAACAATTGAAATGTTATTCATTGTTTAAAATGTTACAACATTTAGGATTTTCAGTTCTTGCAATAGTCCCTTTCTTATTTTATACTATTAACAGGTCAGTGTAGTAGCCCTGGGGATACTCTCAGCCATGCTTTACAGATGAGGCTTATCCTCATAAATGTGTATCCTAGTAGGCTTTCTAAGGACCCTATTCTTAATCCTTTTGCCCACTTGCTTTGGAAGACTCCTTAGAGACTTTCACAATTCCTCAAGTAAAAGGGTCCCAACTGTCTTTTTGCTGCTCTGAGGGGATGCGAAACAAAGAAGACCATGACTGGAAAAAGAGCATTTGTTGAAAATCAGTGATGAATTCGTGTCTGCCCTATCCTTCTGATGGGATGAGTGAAATTACAAGGCAGTACTAGAGTACCAAGCTTTGCATTAGAAAACCACAGTCTCAGATGAATCCCTCTTCTTTGTCATTCCCTGGCTTCCCTGGAGCAATTCACTTAACTTCTTTAAGAACTCTTTTGCTCTTTCCTGAAACAGACACAGTAGAATAGTAGTTTCCAGTGCTGAGATGGTGTCAGAGAAAGCACGTTATAGATTGTTACACTGTGGATAGCTGTTAATAATTAAAATTTATACAAATGTAGAACTACAGACTTTATAGTAAAAAATAAGTTGCATAGATTGTATCCTAAATTCAGTATATTTAAACATATTTATATGAAACTTGTAAGTAGATTTAACAGACTCACAGACATAGTAAACAATCTTATGGTTACTGGGGGGAAGAGGGTGGGAAGGGATAAATTTGAGAGTTTGATATTTACAAATGTTAACCACTATATATAAACATAGATAAAAAAAACAAATTTCTTCTGTATAGCACAGGGAACTATATTCAGTATCTTGTAATAACCTTTAATGAAAAAGAATAAGAAAACAAATATATGTATATATATGCATGACTGGGACATTCTGCTGTACACCAGAAATTGACACATTGCAATTGACTATATTCCAATAAAATTTTTAAAAAAAGATTTCATCTAGAAAGACAAAAATTTATCTTGTCTCTTATGTGAATGTCTACAATTGATTAATACAGCTCTATCAGCATAGTTCAAGCATACTTAATATCCAACTCCGATTGTGCTATCGGTGTTTAATGTATCAAACATCACAGGTTTTTTTTAAATAATTTTTTTTTGCCTTTGAGTCTTCTGGGTAGTTTTCAAAATCACATATATTATTTTGATACAGAGAGCAAGTAAAAAGTTCTTTTCCTAAAAGAGCTGATGCAGAACAAAATACAATATGTGAACAGCACAGCAGAGGATGATAAGCAAATAATAAAATTTACAGAAATACATGGGGCTTTTAATTAGCAAGTTTAAAGCATTACCAAGTAAATAAATAAACCTCTTCATGACAAATACGTTCTATTCTCAGTCCTAAAACTAAATAAATAAGTAAATGGATAGAATGAGAAACAGATACATAAACATTCCTAATAACTTATCATTTTCAAATATAATCTGAGTATTTAATTTATGGTTACCACCTGACTTCAATAACTCTGAAATATTAATGTATCTTGTAACTAAACGTAAAGGACCTGTTTATGTAGATTGGGTAGGCAGTACTTGTATATGCAGATAGGTAGGTAAATAGATGATAATGTGTGTACTTTTTTCATTCTTTAGAATCATGTAGTCTCCCTCAGCTTTTGTAGGATTTGAGGATGATCAGACATCTCGCCTCATCTTCCCCTTCTGAGGTCAACACAAAGATGATCTTAAAACATACTTTGCACACTCACCACCATTGATTGAATTATTATGACTTTAGTCTATCCATATGCATTTACTAAAGGGAAACAGGCATTTTAACTTTATAAAACACAAGAAATAGTGTTGGTGAAACAAACAAAAAAAAAGAAGTAACAGGAAGGGTAGTCATGATCTACAATGGGCTGTTTTTTGTTTTGTTGTCTCTGTAAATATCGGCAACAGTTCAGAAGTCTGGCTTGCCTGGAATGTCTCACAACATGACCTAAATTTAATGCAAACTATGATTTTAAACTTTAATCAAGACGTTCATCTAAAGTATCTGTGCATTTATTTTAAGCTTAAACTTATTCTCTCTTAATTTGGTTATAAGAAAGGAGCTATTATGAGCACTATGATTGCCATTTTTCATGGTCAGATTACCTGCAAAGCAGGGCCAATTAGGTTAATGTTTGTTTATTTACATCTATATTAGCCATCGAGCGAAAGTAAGAAGCAAAAAATAGTTGCATAGTTATTTCATCATCATAAAAATATCTGCTAAGAAGCCATATTTTTACAGCAGATTAAATGATTCCCAAACAGTAGGGAAAAGTACCCAAGGTAAGCATTTTCAAATTCATAGATATATGTACACATATATTTTAGCTGAGTTCATGTCATTGTATATGTGGGTTCAATGTGTGACTGCATGTGTGCTCATGTGTATGTATTCTAAGTGTGTGTCTACAAAGAAGTTTATAAGTGAGAAGTTTATTATGCAAGGCAATGGGTCTGTGCCTGAAGTCCAGCCTTTGTTCCAGCCATCAGTCAGTCTGCATTCCTGCAGACAATGGCCAGGGTCATAGAAACTCTGGCCTTTAGGCTTTTTAGATATATCTCTTCATTTGGAAGGCAAGATGGGAAGGCAAGATGGTCAAACAGCCAGACAGGAAAAACACTTGTCACAATGGTTTCATTTAAAGAGCTTTGTACCTGTTTCCTGTATTGGCTTGTGAGCTCATTGCTTCCTGCAAAGGGCCACTCACACCTTTCCCATGTGCACTTCAGAGCATCTAGGACGATGACACAAGTACAGCACCAGCACGGGGCCTGATTCCTAGAGTGTCCACCCAAAGTGGCCTTTTCTGAGATTTTATTCCGTAGATGCAAAGTCCAAGTACCTGCATTTTGATAAGGACTCCAAGAGAGGCAGATGTTAATAAGCACTTTGAAGACACTGATGTTTGATAATAAAATGATGCTTAAAATAAATATTTTAAAGTAGTCAAATAATACCATAAAAATTAAGAAAGAATATCTCAATGTACTGTCTGAAATAAAGAAATAAAATTCAAATAAAATAATGTTTCAGGAAAATATTTGATTGTAATTGACAATTCTTTATTAAATGATTCTGGATTTATTTAGAATTTAGTTATTTTTGTGTTAGAGATTTTTCATTGCTTTTGCTGGATTCCATCTTTACACTACCTACGACAATGTTCATGAAGAAAATAGACTGAAAACCTGAAAACGATCTCTTTGAGTTTAATGCAAATGCCAACACAAAGATTTATTCGTTCATTCAACCACCAGAAATATTTGTGAGTGTATGACCCGGCCAGGCACTCTGACAGGTGGAGATCCAGCAGCGATCAGAACTGGCCCTGAGGCTGGATATTGTCTGAGTTAGTGTCTCTTGAATTTCAATTTGCATTAGAATCACGTGATTCCCTGATGAAATGCTGATGCTGACTCAGTAGGTCTGAGGTAAAGCCTGAGATTTTGTGACTCTAACACACAGATTCTGCTGGTTCCTTTCACATTTTGAGTATCTAGGGTCAGAGAAGTGAAATGTCTATTCTCACCGTCACTGTTATGGGCATTAGAACCAGCCCAGTCAGTCATATCTGCATTGGGATACAGACACATTAGGGAAGGAATGGCTGGGAGATATTTTGCCAGCATTCGTGCCTAAATATATTCTTAAGAATCAGAAAAGATGGTTTCCAAAGGTTTCTTTTATATCAGAACCAGTTAATCAAAGTGTCTTAAAATCCTTCCAGATACACCCAGTCACTGACATAGAACAACTGCTAAGCGTATTAGTAATCATTGATAGTCACCTAGTCGGCATATGATTCATAATTTGTAATATTTCATAGAACACTGCCTACATTGGAAAGGGGAAAATAAAGGATATGATCTTTTCTCAAGATGTCTATTGATAGATGTGGACTACTGTGAGTCACACTTGAAACATTTAATAAAGTTTTTTTTTAAGCCACACTAAAAACATTCAATACTTTTCTTGTGAAAGAATTCAGGACCATGTTTGCAATTTTACTAAAATTAAATGTCAATAAATAAATACCTAATTACCTCTTCACCAAAAAAAAAAAAAAAAAAAAAAGTCACGTAGAATTTTCGTAGGACCTGTAAAAGTTAATAAATAAAAATCTCAGTTGAAAGAGTTGAGAGGCCAGAAGGGGGCGCTCTGACTCCCTAGACAATAGTGGAGTCCAGCAGAAAAAAGAAAAACTTTCTTCTCAAGAGCTCAGCCAGTGAGAGACTGTCACAAATCATAAGCTTCTATGCTTTAAACTCTCAATTCCTCCAGCAGATTCTTTGTTATTTACTATAGCCCTTCTAACTTCCTTTTCCCCGCTAAAAAAAATAGTTCTCTTCTGGTTGGTGGGGCTTTGCCCAGGGCTCACCATGGTTGCAGACCCAAACTGCAATTCTTTCCTGATCTCCAATACACTCATTTTCGCTGGAGAAATAATTTCAGGATCTCTTCGTTTAAGGTCAACAGACCAGGTGCCATCTATATTTTAAAGATTCATATGCTTGTAATCTTGATATACATTTTAATTCGATAAAGAATCTTTTTTGAATTTTTGAGTTCTGGGTCACTTGAGAAAAAGGAAGATAAGAATGTACCCCCTGCTGAGACTTTTCTCACAGGTATTTGTGAAAATAAAAGCAAAAGATCAGGCCCACTCAGATGCAACCTTAGCAGCTGCAGGGTTCGCTGGGGAAACTTGTGAGCCAGCACAGTGGATTTGCAGGTCTCCAGCGTCTGCAGTACCCTTTGGTAACCCTCCAAAGTCTAGCTGATCCACATGCAGTGGCGATTAATCAATTTTCAAGAATCTTGCTCTTTAGTGGTTAAACACAGCCATTATTATGAATTAAATTATACACAGAATTAAATAAACTCCTTAAAAGCAAACAGAATAAATACACAAAACTCACCCCTTTCTGATCACTTACTATATATATATTAACATCTGTGATCTGGAGGTTCTTTATACCTCTCTTATTTGCGTGGTAAAAATATTACATAACTGTTTGCTGCTGAGAATCTCTTCCTAATTTGCTGATCAGTGACATCAGATCGGTAGCTTGAACTCACCTTCAGTGGGAATAGTTACGCCATGGAAATTAGCACCATGTGTTATAAATCACACACCACCTCACCCTGCCCCATAGCTGGTCGTTCAACATTTATAGACATACTACTTGTCAGATGTCACACTTTGGAAGAAAGGTCTTCAGTCCTGGAGTTCTGGGAATGTCGAACTTCGTGATTCAAGGTTTCACTGGCTCTTCTGTGATACGACTCATGCCTGGTGGAGAGGGGGGTGATATCCCATCACGCTCTTCCAGAGCCTTGGATACAGGTGTGCTTGGAGCTCAGCCTTCACCTCTGGACTGAGTACTTCAGGGGCTGAGCATGATCAGGGGCTGCCACTAACCTCCACAGATGAATAGGTTCAACTGCATTAAGCAGCATCAGTAACTGAGAAGCTTTGCATGAGCAGAATTTCTTTTGGGATGCTAGCTTTCATGGACCACCCTTCAATGAATTCATCTCTACAATTCAACCATCTTTTTAAAAAATCTTTAAAAGACAGTCTTTTCACCTAAATAGGTTATATATATTATGTAATGTAACAAGTGCAGTGAGGAAGGTAAATCACTTTTCAATATTGTCTACAACATCATATACTGCATTTAAGATCTCTTTGAAAAGTTATGATTTTTAATGAAGTTTATATACATTTGAAAACTAATTGTTGGCATTGCCTTTTATATTGGATATTTTCTTGTGCAGTATCCCAGTATAATAGAAATGTGTACTAATACATAATGCTTTTAAAATTATTTTACCTTTTTTTTAAATATCCCTTTTAATGATGCATCGTAGGTGTTCAACTATCCAGAATGGTTAAAATGAACTTTTAGGGTACCTTCCCAGAGATCCATTTTATGACTATGATTTGTTAAGGATTAATATGCAGTCAATCAGTAAGGTGAAGTTTGTTACAGTGCAGAAAGAATATATTCCTCTGAAATCACTGGCCTGAAACAGATTGCATGCATGAGCATTTTGGTTCCTTTGAACACATGGAGTCATCCTGGAATCCATCGGCACACCCCCTGCACTATAGGGGAAAACTGATCTCATAACCTCAATTCCTCTGTGTTGTTTGAAGATCATAAAATATGATGCAAAACAAAAATATAATTGTCATTGTTGTTTATTAAGATGTAATCTATTGTCAAGTGACTGCTAATATTTGAATAGAGCATTTTGTATAACACTAAAGGCATTGTCTTTAAGGATGTCTTTTATTCAAGAAAAATACTTTCAGGAAATCAAACTCCAATGCTATTTACATTTCATTTCAGTTTTAAACTGCAGTAGCATTAGCTATTCTCGTATTCATTCGGGGAAGTAACAAATCCTGCACAATAAGAATGTCAATTTTCTCACAGTGTTGCTAATACATATTTGCAGGGAAATGGTGTTGGTATTTTTCTAATCATGAAAAGCAAACCCTGCAAAAGTATAGGCACTTAATTCCAAAGGAAGCCGAACATTATGTGTATCTGTTAGATTCACTGAATAACAATTCTTAAAGAAACAACATATTTAACTATCTTTGGGACCTACCAGAGATAACAATGTAGAAAACAATGGGCAGAATGAAGTGAAAGAAATAGAAGGTGATGCTAAGAAAGAACAAAAGGAGGGAAGGAAGGAAGGCAAGGGAGAGAGAGAGGGAGGAAGGAAGGAGAGGGAGGGAGGGACAAGATGGTTAGAAAACATAAGAGCAAATTTTAGTTAAAAAAAAAAGGTCTCGTTAATTGATTTTTAATTATTCAATAGACATTTGGCATTCAGACTAATTATCTTTTGGAAGAGTGGCTGATTTGAACAGTGGAGTGGGATTTGGAATATCGCGGGGGAGGAGGAATTGAGATACTCCGTCTAACTGCCTCTGACTGATCATCCTTCCTTACCCATCACTGACGACTGTGCTCTTGGACACATTTTCTACCTTTACTTTCTTCTGAATATTATCGTCAAGATTTAAGTACAAATGTAAAAAGACATTTTAAAGTACAAAATATATGCAACTAGCAGGTGGAGTGTGAATATTATCGTACTAACAAAATAAAATAGTTACTAACGGCTTAATGAGTGAAGAAAGCTTAGTGCCAGGATTTGTATCATCTAGGTTACTGTCTGCACAAATCTCTGCAAGTTGTATGCTCTAGGGCAAGTTTTTACCGTTTTATATTGTCATCTTTGAAATGCTAAATTGCTAATGGATTTATAGAAACAAATAGTCTGTTGTGAGTGAGCGCTAAAAGAAGACTTAAAGACAAAGTGCTTCTGTTGTTTTACAGTGTTTATATACTTTAGAAACCAAGTTGCCAGTTTTTCTATGAAAATGCAATCTTGGTAGAATAAAGTCAACTGAATGTAAAATGGTCACACCTATTCAGCTACCCAACCAATGCTTGTTTTGTTTATATCAGAGGAATTTAGAATTTCACAAATTTACCTGCAATGAGCCTCTTATTTGTGTAAGGCAATCTGCTCCTGTTTTATTTTTATTTGTATATTACTGAAGTATATAGTCAACTTAAACAATGTGTTAATTTCTAGTGTACAGCATAGTGATTCACTTAAACATACATATATATATTCCTTTTCATATTCTTTTTCATGATAGGCTATTACAAGATACTGGATATACTTCCCTGTGATATACAGTAGGACCTCATTGTTTATCTATTATATATATAGTAGTTAGTATCTAATTGGCTTCTGTTTTAACAAGAATGATGAAACCCAGAGTGGAGGAGACATCTGACCAAGGATGCAGAGAGACATCGCTAGAACTCAGGACTCCTACCTGTGGGTGGCAACCCCTTTCCAACAGTATCACGATGCCTCTTATTTAGTACATAGATTAGCTGTCAAACAGCAAACAGTCTTTTGTCATATTTGGATTAAAGCAGCCACGATGTGGCTTGGAAGGAATCAGCCGACATAAGGTGGAATCATCTGTGAAAAGAAAGAGGTCATTATTGGCTATTTCTGTGAGGTGGCTTGAAAAGAGGAGGGGAAAGAGTGTCACACTCTGCATGGATCCTTGAAGTTGTTCAGGATAACACTCCATTAGCAATGACAAGTTGCCATCTGTTAGTGAACTCTTCCAGAAGAGAGGGAAAGCTACCCAAGAACATTTTGCTGCAGTCAAACTGATTCTCCCAATCCAGCCCTTGGTTTCATTACATGTGCCAACAGATCTCCATGGTCCCTGGTAAACTTTCTCAGTGAACTAAATAAGTGTCAAGAAACAAGTTACAAGCATTTCTCAATTATAAGTTGCTACTTGAAAGAAGCTGTCAATTATCCAACTAAATAAAAGCCATTTACAATACATTTTAATCACTTTGCCTGCAAGTGTAGTCAGCCTTGCAGCTTTTCAGTTAGTCTCGCCCAAACTGTATATGTGTAGGATGTGGTATAAGGCTGCACCAGGGGGAAAAATAAAAGGAAAAAAGAAAAGAAACTGACCAGTTTATGCATTCACTTTCAATTGCATCTTCTGTAGATTTCTTGATAAAGATGGAGGAAATACTGAGCAGTAAATCATGAACACTTCTCCACTTCATGCATGCTAAATTTGAGACAAATCAAAGAATAAAATACTTTCACCTTAGCATATTGACAGTTTAGAAGATACAATAAATCTTTTAATAAATAATATCTTCACTTGTTTGCATGTAGACTTTATGAAAGGCAAATAAATGCATAGAATATTATTTTTTTTCCTGTTTCAAAAAGATACAAAAGTTTTAGGCTATTCAGAGAGGTAAAAAATAATAAAGGTTTATTTGTGTTAAGAACATATTTCATATTTAAAATGATAGTAGTTAGACAGCAAGAATAGTGATATTACAAAAAATGTAACCTTGACACTTTGATAGTACTGAATTTTCACTGAGCCCTGTGCTCCTGGAAATCATCAAAGGTTAAGCAATCTCTCCACACTTTTGTGATCTGGGAAATATCTTGTTGCCAAGTCCAAGTTCATACTGCTCACTGCATAACAGGCCAATAAGCCAAGAGATGTGGTGTTGGGACAAAGAATAGCAAATTTATTCAGAAAACCAGCAGACTGAGAAGACGGTGGTCTTATGTCTCAAAGAACCATCTTACCCAAGTTTGAATTCAAGGTTCTTTTGCACTAAAAGGGTAGGAGATGTGTCTGGTTATTGCAAACTTCTTGATGCTGAAATCCTTTGTTCTTGCAGCTGAATACATAGGTCTGGTCAGGATGTTCCTATAAACATCCAAAAAGACAAATGTTATTTTCTGTTCTGCAAATTTTTATCTCTATATGAATGGAAAAGTTTTATACCTTTAAAGGTCAGAATCTTGAGAATGAACTATCCTGTGTATTTCAGGCTACAGGCAACATTCTTTTACAAAAGGTGAGAGCCAGCATGACTAAGCACAGACAACAAACAATAAGGGTTAGAGCTAGAGGAATAGATCCAATATGGAGTCAGGTTTGTTCTCTATTACTACCTTACTGAAAAAGACCGCCCTTCCTGTTTTGGCTTAGACAAGACTAAAATGTGCCCTGCTTGCTTACCTCTAACCAGGGCAGACATAGACTCCCCAGATTTCCGTTCTTTGCCTCATAAGTGTTTGGCTGAATTACTTGTCCCAAGTGAACAGCTGGAAGAAAATGACTGTTAATTAAACTTTGGTTAAAATTCTCTCCTTCTACCAGATTCTTGAATGTTCTCTCACTCAATCTAAGCAGCAGACAACCCCTCCTTACACAACCTCTTCCCCACAACATCTCACTTTCCCACACCCAGTTCTTTCTGGCCTTATTTACTCCTCTCTAAGAAAGAAAAACCTTTTATCTATCCCTTGAGATATTTGCAGATCTTATAGTCAGAGTACTATCCTTAGTGCAGTAGTTTCCCTGTCCCAACCATCACAATGGTCCCTTTCCCTCCCCTCAGCAACAATACTTTTGAATAAAATCTGTCCTCAAATCACTCTGCTGTAGAATCACTTGAAACTAATAATACTGTAAATCAACTATATTTCAATAAAAATAAAGCCTCTCCTTACTGTCTGATTTTTTTTTTTAATTTGACAATAAAATGCAATGAATATGAACTACTTCAAGTATCTTTGGACAGGGACTCTTTGATAGTGTCCTTGATCAGAAAGACTGTGGAATGGCTGCTAGCAAGGTCACCTCCAAATTTTGACCCCCCCCCCATTTTCATCTTTCCATTATTCCAATAGTAACATTTTTCATGTGACTATTTCATCCTTCTTTATGAAGGAATCACCAATGTTTCACTTATCAGGCAATAAAATTTTTAGCTTTTAACTAACATTCATAAAGAATAGAAAAAAGTTCATTTCCACTGTTTGGATTTATTTACAGCAGGTGATGCCCCATGTATGATTTTTTAAAATCATGTATTTTAATACTTCATATAATTTATCTGAATAAAAATACACACACTCAAAAAAGCACACATTCTGAGCAATGGAGTGAGATGTATCTCATCTTGGCTAAACTGAAAATGATGCTTGACAGAGAAATTTTTCCTTCATATTAGCAAATGATTTTAGATGAGCCATTTTGCAAGAAAAAGTTCTGACTTCAGTTCACTGGAAACCAAGTGAGAGGGCCTGCTATTTAATCTCCACAGTGCATTCATTAATAAATCAAAGAAAGAATGTGCATAATGATAAACCATTTTCAAGTTAAGTGGGCTTCTATATAATAAGGAAACTGCAGCACGCTTCTGTGTTTTCAGGTTTTATCTGATTTGTTTCTGCTTGCTTCCACAATTTGTCATGGTCAAATTGAGTTTTCAAACTATTCTCTAAGGTAGATGCCATGTCACAATATTGATGTTCTTAGCGAATTTAATGAGAAGGTGCTAAATTTTAATATCAAAATCACTGGTGGAACTAATAATGGTCAGACCAAGGACTAACTCTCATGAGCTATGAGTGCAATTTTGTATATATATTCTTTAAACACTTACTAGTACCCAGCATGGTTCCTCTGTGATTTAACTGTGAGAGAGTGGTTCAAACAAAAAGCAACAGTCCATCAGAACCAACGCATTTAATTCCCTGTATCCTGACGTGTAGAACATTGGGGAGGAGAAATGGGGAGAAAAATGGAGATCTAAAAGAGGTGTTCTTTCTCTGCCTGGATTGAAAGATTGCCTAGTTCTGGGAAGAGGATTCTGTTAGGATTCTATTATTTTGCATACGGATCTGGCTAACTCTTCCTTTAGAATTCTGATTCCTGCCATCTGCCTTGTTTACTGAAGGTCTGCTTCTTTTCTGCTTGAGTAGACTTCCCAGTTCAACTCTTGTTCCTGCTGCTCAGGGCTTGACCCTTGTCTCCTGCCTAAACACTCACATTTACCTCTCCTGGCCAGGACACAGACACATCCTTCCAGCTTTCTGCACTGGTCATTGTCTGGACTGTTGTCAATTTGGTTTCTTTTCTTTGGACTCTGTTGGGAAACTGACCTTACTCCTTTTCAGCTACTTTCATGAGCTGATTACAAAATGATTCACACACATACAGCTCTTTCTCAATGATGCTACTTCACTCAGCATCTTGTAGATACTCCAGCCACCTTGTTCTAACCAGTTCCTCTCTCACATTGTTTAATATACTATCTGATTGCTTTTTAAAGTTTCAAAATTTAATGTTACTGTTTTCCCATAAATATTACATAATTGCAACTATTTTTTTTCTGAAGTCCAAGTATTGATAATCTTGGGAACTTGGTAATCTCAAATAATTACAAGAACCCAGAAATATCAGGAATGGTACAATAATTTCTGCTCATCTTATTTAAAAAAAATTTCATGTGATTTCTTTTATTGTTAGCAGTTTTCCCTTTGACTATCAACATGTAAAATAATAGTTAACTGTAGTAATAGTTTGTACTTTGTTTATGCTATTAAAGAATTGCCTTTGAATCTTAGACCATATATTGTCCTGTTTCTAATTAATCTAAGATGATTAAAAACTACATACTTTTTACATTCTCTTGACTGAAATCAATGTACAGCCTAAAAGTTGAGAGTTATGTTTTATTTGGTGGACATTTCTGGGGACTCGAACTCCTTTGAGCTCGGGATGACAGCCTTTCAGATCGCTGAGGGACTGCTCTAAAGAGGTAGGGGAGGGGCTAGGATGTACAGGAGCTTTACAACAAAGACATGGTTGGAACATTAAAAGATCACTTGTTAACTAAAGAAAACCAGGCATCTCAAGTTAAAGAATTTAGTACTTTTCTATATATGGGAGGAAGCAAACATTTGGGCTCATTGAATTCATTCCTTTGACGAGCACCTAGATATCTAGGGCCAGCATCTTGTCCCTTCTTATTCTGAGTCCTGTCAGAGTGCACCACTGTGAGTGGCTGCAGAGGCCGGGCTGCAGGCGAGTCTTCACGGGGGTGGGGGGGTGGGGGGGTGGGGCGGCACCCGCTGGTGAATTGATGGCTTCAGCATTCTTCGTTTACTGATATGGTTTATGGTTTGCAGTATTTTTCGTTCACAATTCTTACCCAGTTATAAATTTATTAAATCTCATTTTTTATTAGGAAATTTCTCTTAGAACCAGCAGCCTCACGTAGTCCTAGTGGTATACATTGTGTGTGTGTGTGTGTGTACGTGTGTGTACACACTATATATATATTTAGGATCATGTGTTGAGACTTTCACTGTACTTCAACAATGGCTTTGGCACATTCTGAGTTCAAAGGATTCACAGAGGAATTTGGGATCTTACTTTATACTGTGCCAACTTTTATGGTGGCCTTTCATTTTGTTTATTTCAAACTGTCGGTCCCTCTCCACCTGCCTTTGTACTGACTCTTATCTTACCTAAGGCCAGAAAGCACGCTGAGCAGCTTCCAACAAAGTGAGACCAGGGATGTTTGACAATCGTTCTGCAGGACAGACTGTGTGAAGTTCAGTGGTATCCTCCCCCAGAGTCAGCTCTAAGGCATCACTTTGCTAATGAGCTAAGTTTCACTAGCATGCAAAATTCTCTTCTCCTGTTTCCAATGCTGGCTGCTTTGTTGAACTTTTAAGTCCCTGTGAATTTTTTTTTCTCTTGTAAATGCTTCACAGTCTTCTGTCACGCTGAGGATTTTCCAAAACCAATGAAGAATGCAATTCAACAGTTACCTGTTTTTAAGTTTTGTTTTTATGGGTTTTTTTTTTTTTTTTTTTCTGTTTGGTGACCATCTGAGATTGAAAAAAAAAAAAGACTTTCATATCTACTGTAACCTTCTTGCAAGAAAGTACAACTACCAAAGACTTTGAGATTTTATTTTCTTCTGCAAATAATGGGTTCTCATCGTTTGGCAAAGCTTAGAATCTCTTCAGTCTGTATCCACCAAATACAGAATATTGTCACTTTTTTTTTGAATATACATTTATTTGATCTTGATTGATTTTGATTATTTTTATATGCTTGTCTCGTTTGGGTTTTTTTTTTTTTCTATGAACTTATGTTAATATTTCATCTCCAGTTTTTGTATCAGTATTGTTCATATTTTCATTAATTTAATCAATCGATGCTCATTTGAGTGTATACTCTAGGTAATTTTTTTTGGCTCTGTGGACACCATAGAGAAAAGAAGGGAAACCCCTCAGGAGCATCCGTGCACAGGAATGGTGGAAACACTGGCAACAAGCAAGATAAATGAGGGAATACATCGCAAGTTAGATGATGATAAGTGATGTTGTGTATTCGTTTGATATGATTTCGAAGTCACATGTTTATGACTTAAGTGGAGCTATTTTAATCCACTTGTTTATGACAAAGACACAATAAAGTTATTAGAAGTAAAGTTGTTTTGATTTAAGGATGAAGTAAGCTGTGTCAGGATGTCGTCTCATCTGTTGTGGCTGATAAGCACGCAGAGCTCAGCTGCAGAGGGGCTCCTGCTGGGGGCTTATTGATAAAAAAAAATGAAGAAGCAACTATGGTGATGGAACATTTAGACTATAAATACAGAGTTCGTAGGGACAATCTGAGAGTTTCATCTGGGCAAAGCTGCCTTTTGCTGATCTAGCTCTGTGAAGACCTTGGGCCATTAGCTCCTGCCCTGATAAAGTCAACTCTTACAGGCAGTGCAGCAGTCCCATGAAGGTCACCTTGCCCACCAGCACCGGTGCCCTGGTTCCCTAGCAACATGCTCCAGCCAAGGGGGACCTTTCCCATTCATTCAGCCAGCAGCTGGACATCAGTTTGTGGTTGGTTAAGAATCCTCTTCTGAGAACCAACCTCCCGGAAAGGTACCTCTCAATTGAATTTGGATTTGTTTCTGTCATCTCCCGTTGTCTACCATTTGTTTGGAGCACGTTATTATTGGCTTATTAAAAGACATTATCTTGTATGCTATTGGCTTGTGAAATTGCTTTAATTACCCCAGTGAACCTTTGTTAAATAAACTATTGGCAAATTTAGTGTCTAAGCATAAGTTGCTGTCTCCATAACAAAACAAGTGAAAAGGGGGAAAATAAAATAAAAGGGGGCTTTCAATTTGTGGCCAAAATAGTGGCCAAAAATGGCTTTAGGGGAAACTGATATTTGATTACAGATCAGAAGAAAAAGAATGAGGCATGCAAATATCTGAAGAAAAAAATATGTCAAGACAAATGAACTGAGGCAGGAGAGTGGCTGATATGTCCTGGGAAGGTCACAGACACCGGTGTGGTTGGAGCAGAGTATTTGGCTAAAATGGAGCAAGGATGCTGGGAGCAGCGGCTCATTCTGCAATAATCCAGGTGAGCAATGATGATGGTTCAGTTCAGGCAGGTTGTGACAAAAGTGGAATGGTAGATGAACTGAGATGGAACAGAGAAATAGTGTAAATTAGAACTTGGGTAGAGAAGAATGAGATTTTGATGTCTGTTTTATAAAATTTATTTCCAATTCTCACTTTACACTAAGTAAACCCTTTCTATAGAGGATGGTCTTTTCGTGTCTTCTACAGTATGTTGAAATTCCTATCAAAGAAATTCCAGTTTCAAAATCTCCTTATGAAACTATTTATTTGTCTCCACCACAATAGGGATTTCCCCTCTTTTATTCTCTTTATGAGTTAATAACTGCAATTAAATAGATTTAGGGATAAGTGTCCAAGAATACTACTTGTCAACTTTGTGCTTCAGGCTATTTTATTAATTTTTAAATCTAGGAGACACTGCATGTTTATAAAATACTCTTTTTTTCAACTTTCAACTTATTTTATTTCAATTCTTTTTTTTAAACTTTTGACAGCTAGGAATAGGATTGAATATTAAGATTTTGGTCAAATCATAAAATCATCCATAAATAACAATGGAAAACAACTACTACCCATATTTCCCAAAGTATTTGTTGTATCAGATGAAGGTGTTATAGCACAAGGGACAAAGTATACTGTGTGTTTGTGTGCGTGGTTGGGGTGCTCTGTGACTTCCAGTCTTTCAGTGCAATAAATGGATATGTCTTTATACAAAGTATCACTTAAATCTGTCCCTTGATCATTGCATTGCTACTGATCTTTGATAAATCACAGAAGGTTTTTGTAATTCCATTCTGAGAGGTTCAAGGAAAAGAAAAATTTTTCCCCAGATGGAAAAATTATCTTTTATCAGTTTTATGTGATACATGGGCAGAAATACACAGACTCAATAAGAATTTTTTTGTTACTTCCTAGGGATTTGTTGGAAAATATTGGAGAATAGCACTTCCTATGTACCTAAAGGCTCTTAATTAAACTCTAAATGATCTATGATCACAAATTTTCTACATTTTTAATTAAAAGTTCATTTCACATTAAAAGTCAAACTTAAAAAAATTTTTTAAACTTGTTGTCTCCATACTTGGTTGTGGGTCAGAATCACCTGGAGGGCTTTTTCAAACACAGATGGCTGGGCCTCCTCCCCAAGAGTTTCTGATTCAATACATTGTGTTGGGGTGCAAAAGTTTGCAGCAAATGTTTCTTCCATTGTTCACTGAACCCAAATATCAGCCAACAAGGTCTCATAAGTCAAACTAACCTTGCTGCCCAGAAGGTCTCATTCTTCTCTTTTGCATCTTCTTCTGAAAGTATGTTTTTCTCAACTTGTTAGGTAGTTAGATAAGTAAGGGCACTGGACAGATAAGGTGGAGGAGAGGGAGGATGGTCCAGAAAATGGGGGTATGCCTGCCTTCAGCATAAAGGGGCTTTACTTCCTCTAAATGAGCACCTGCAAGACACCGGTTAGAATCCGACACCATGACTGCACAGTAGCAACAAGGACCTAACCAGACATGATCCGATGCTCACTGTAATATAATTCGCATTGTGGTTTAGCTGCACCCCCATGAGTTTTTCTGTGTGCATCATGGGTAAGTAGATTCAAAAAGGGGATGGGCATGACTAAGCACTCTAGAGTCCAGAGCTGTCAATCAAGAGACCACTTCTAAGTGAGAGTATAAGAGACAGGACAAACAAAGACTTGCTATCCACCCTTGGGTCAGCGCACCTCCCTCCCATTCTTGGAGGTGTACTTCTGCTCTGCTAATAAAATCTTTAAAATCTTTCATTATGCAATGCTTTTGTCTCCCGTCTGAATTCTTCCCTTTTGGACAAGACAAGAACAGAGGTTTTCCCCTTCTCCTTTTTGGATAATAAATCTACCCTTACATAATAGCTCTCTAGAAAGAACTATACTTGAAACTCATTTTCAAAGAATGCATTGTTTTTAGTAAGCAAGGGCTATTTGTTTATTTATTTTTTGACTTCAGAAAGTCTGATTACTTAATTTTATCAGTTGGTGTATAAGCTGGTCTCTTTTCTAGCAATTCTTTTAGTCTATTTCTGACCATGTTTACAAGCAAACTCCTGTGTACTTGCCACCATATCTGAGTTGGAGAACAGGCAACAGAACTTAGAGAAGTTTTTACAAGGCACACTTGTCCTTCAGCAAGTGCAAACTCGAGGCACTTGAAAGAAATCTCTCCCAGGTTCTTCAGCAATTCACTGAGTGCACTGCAGCTGCTCTAGGAAGGCTGGGGTCTAAAAAACAAGGTAGAATTCCTCAGGGTAGAAAACTGGGGGTGGGGCCAGAGAGCAAAGAAGATTCCTGAAGACACAAAAGGATGCCAAATACGCTGTAAGTTGAAAAAGATTTCCCACAGTTTGGCAAGTAATGAAGAATATCAAAGAAGAAAAATATCTGGTTAAATATAAAACAACTCTTGATTACCTTTGATTACTTTACAATAAAATTAATTGCCTATTTAAGATAAAATAGCAGAAATACATTGTCGAGTACAGCAAATTGGTGGTGTGGGGGCTATAAAAATATTACACCACTAAAAGGTTCTTATATTGTTTGAAGTATCCTATTATTATGTGAATTTAGACTGTGATTAAATTAAAAATATGTATTTTGATATAAGAAGAAAAGAGAAAAAAGGATTAACTCATTGATTAAGCCAGAGATCAGTGTTAAAGGATTTCCTTAAAAACTGCCAAACCAGTTAGTGAAAGAAAGTAGGTTATGAAGATGTTAAAAGGTGGATTAAAAACTAACAAAAGAACAAAGCTAACCACTTGAACAAAAATGCCAACTTTCGAAAATACCAAAATGTTTGTTTAAAGCATAGGAAACTAAATAAATTCAGCAAGTATAAAATGATATACATAATAGTAACAGACTGTGACAAAGTTAAGAACATGTGAGTCAGTGTTATCATCTAATGGAGTCAAAAAACTTACCTATTAGAAGAAAACAAGATTTCAGTTTGACTCAAAATCAAAGGCAAACAAAACAGAAAAAAGCATTGCAGTGATAAGCACTAAATATTTTAAAAAGGGATTTTTTTTTTAAATCAGGCAAATTGAAGCAATAAGGAAAAAACTTTGTGAATTGAATGTCAGAATAGAATCTATGTCAAAAAACACTAAACTTGGCAGAGTTATGTCCAGTGTTTCTTCCACATTTCCTTCCCCAAATTCCACCTGGTCTGTCTTGCCTCGCCTTTTTTTTTTTTTTTTTTTTTTTCCCCTTAACTGAAAGTGAAAACTTTCACAGCTTTTTCTTTGTTTGTTTGTTTTTATTTATTTATTTTTTATTTTTAACACCTTTATTGTGGTATGTTTCCTGTATGGTAAACCACACGTATTTCAGATGTACAGTTTGATGAATTTTGTTAGATGTATACACCCATGAAACTACCACCAGAATCAAGATAAGTAACATTTCCATCACTCCCCAAGAGGTGCAACTTTTGAATTCCTAATTTATCCTTTTCCACCCCTTCCTCATAATTTTCTTAATTTCCCTTTTGATCATCCAGTGCCTGTCTGAGTGCCCTTTTAATTTTTCATTCTGTATGTTTTACATTCAGTGTTTCAAAAATCAGTTTAACTTAGCTTGGCATTATCTGTTTCTCACCAACCAAAGTCTGGATAATATCATAAAATCTAAAGAAAAAAACAGAAGAAAGTGAAGAAGAGGAGAAGGCTGCTGATAATGATACATAAATGCTTTTTTCTTCTTTTTTCTTTTCTTTCTTTTTTCCTCCCTCCCTCTTCCTTCCTTCCTCCCTTTCTCTCTCTCACCTCTCTATTACCTATATCAGTGTCGAAAGCAAATCCACCCTTGATATTTCAAGCAGAGAAAGATTTATACCAAAAAAAATTATAAAATTCTCAGAAAGGATAGAAGAGCTATAAAACTCAAAAGTTATTATTCAGGGAGCAGAAGTTGCCACCAGTTGTCCTTGCACTGCCCAGGAGTCCATACTCATATCCAAGTTTCTGGACGCCTGCCACGGGGCAGGTTCCCCCCCAACCCCCGGCCCCTAGTGGGAAAACCAACTCTGCTGGCGGTCACGGTCTCTTTCAGTCACTGGCTCCTGCCGCTGCGTCTACCATCACTAGAGCAAGAAACAGAATGGCTTTTCTCTTCTTGTCTTCCTATACGCCAGAGTCTCATCTTGGCCAGTACAACCTAGAAATCACATAGCAAGGGAATCAGGAAAATGCAACTTTAAAGCTTCCAGCCATGTCTACCACAGGAGAGAATATGGAAGCAGACTTCAAGGCAACAGACAAGAGATCAATATCGGTATTTTGTCTATCTAGTTAGCTAGCTATTATCTCACTGGTTATTTATCATCTGTCTATATAACGTGTTTAGAAGACCACTCAGCAAAATGCCAACCCTTTATGATGGAATTAATAGTGGTTTAAATACATACTAGTTAATTTTTGTTGATTTATATACATTTTCTTATTAATAATAAATTAATAATAAAATTCCTGGGATGGACTTGTTTAAAGTAAAAGTGTTTTAGCAATTAATATATTTTCTCTTTCAAATATTCTCTTTCTTTATCATTTCTTCTTTTTGGGTTTTTTTTTTTACTATTTCTGAAGTTGAGAACCATTTTAAAATCAATGATTTCAAAAACACAAGTTAATTTTTTTATGGACTAGATATTATTAAAGTGTAGTATAACTTATAAACATGACATGTATATTCTAAGCAATTTTTTATGTCATCAATCCCAACTCATTCTTGTCTCTTGCAGTTTGTCTTGATGGCTTTCCATGAAGACATTTCTTTAGTGAGATTAGTCTAATTGGTGAAGTGGAGAAGGAAAAGATGTTGACCATTTATACTAAGTATATTTAGCAAGAATATTTTTATGTAAATTTCTCTAGCTAACCATATCCATGAAATACCATCATGTTGGAATATTTTCCTTTTTCCTACATCTTCTAGGAATATTTAAGATGTAAAGCTTATTTGCTAAAAATATCATTAAATACTATAAAACAGCATTCATTCAGTAATTGACATAGGTACCTGATAAGCATGTTCCAGGCCCTGTGGTTCCTACATCTGACGTTCTTTTTAGACTATATATAAATCTTAAGTAGTGATTGTGCAATAAGAGGTTGGCTTCTTTAAAAAATTTTTTAAGTGTTGTTGATTTACAGTGTTGTATTAGTTTTGAGTGTACAGTATAGTTATTCAGTCATACATACATATACATACATATTATTTTTTATTCTAGGTTATTACAAGATATTGAATATAGTTCTCTGTGCTATACTGAGATCAGGTTCAAATTTGAATTTTTTGAGTTTAGGAAGGTAATACCTCTTAAGATATGATTGCTAAGACTGTTAAATTTTTATCTTCTTTGATCCTACATTAGTCACATCCCAGCCTTGCTCACTGGGAAAGAGTCAGGCTGATTCTGAATCCCAAGTTTGTACGATGCCAAAATTCTGGCCATTTGTGCCACAGGAAAGAAAATGCATTTCCTTTCCCTCGTGTTCTGCATTTTTTTCTCCCAAAGTTTATTTCTTTCCTAGGACATTGCACCTTCTGTTTTCTCTGTAGCCACCTTCTCCCTGTGGACTCTGTCTAGATCATTTACCTATTCTCGTATTTCTGTATTTTATTTGCACTCTGAATCAGTACTTAGTTCCATGTTTACAAATGTTATATTGCTAAAAGCATGGGGTGCGAATAACACTGCTTGCATTCCAATCACAGACCTACCACCTACTAGACTAGATGTAACATAGGAACGTTACAACTTATTTCTTAGTCTCAGTTTTCTCATTTGTAAGTTATATCTACCAATAATATAGACTGTGTAGAGTAGTTGTCACCTTTAAAATCAAGTCAAATCAGCACATTACAAAGTTACAGGACCACAAAATCTCTCAAGTAGGATTATAAATGATTGCAGTCTGACCTTCCAAATCTTTGTTCCCCATTATAAGAAAACATTGCAAATATTTCAGGAGACAAAAAGAAAAAAAGAAAACTATAATGATCTGTAATTTCAAACTTTATACATATTGAATTTTATAATAAAATCATTGTTAACAATTCTGGCCATTTTCACTTCTGCTAAAACATGGAAATACCCCATATTCAGCCATCTTTAAATTGAAAATAATAAGCTAAATGTAAGATAATATAGAATGTTTAAATAAACACATAGAAATACAAGTTAAAATGTCAATTCTCACACATTTTTGTTTCCTTTTCGCTTTTTGAGAATTGATATTTATACAGATTATGATCTCTTTACCTACAGTAATAGTAATACCTGAAAATACACCTCTTCTCAGGGACCCCTGTGGATAAGACATTAGGGCTACTCACCTTTCTCTGGTTCATCAGGGAAAACTGTCAGTTTCAACGTGAAGAACGAAGCCATGTTGCTTCCTCGTGACTTTCCCTAACTCATTCATATTTTGTGGCACTGAGCGGGCAGCTGACCGCTCGCTACTGCTTACCGTCCTGACTAGCGGAGGTGTAGCTGCTACCTAAGATGCCATTCATCTGCTGTTCTTTCTTTATGCCACATGCTCTATTCTAGAAGTGTTTATTGGGGTTTCCCACTTTATTTGTATATTTTGCCCTTGTCTAAATAATGCAGTTATTGCAATCATCTCCTATATTTCCCATCAAACTGTCACTGTTACTTTAAACGGGAGGTCATTAGTGATTTAATATGTTTTTAACTGTGGTAGTGTCTCTTATTTGCTTTAGTACGGTTTAAAACTATCTCCTAATGTTCTAGTTACAAAGTTGCATAGACTTTTTTTTCCCTATAAATTCTATTACTATATTTTTGCAATTTTCTATACTGTAAGATTTTTAAACGATGCACAGGTGATGTTATAGCAGAAACAGCAGTATATACTTCCAAAGAAAGAGCACATTTAGTAGATGGTCATGGTATTACCAGTGGAGTAGGAAACAGTGAGGTTACACTTTAATCTCTCTTTCCTGCCAGAGCATGTGCCAGTTTTTAAAGCTATGACAGCTGGCCATGACTGGGACCTTGG
The DNA here is from genome assembly GCF_048773025.1 of Camelus bactrianus. Taxonomy (NCBI): domain Eukaryota; kingdom Metazoa; phylum Chordata; class Mammalia; order Artiodactyla; family Camelidae; genus Camelus; species Camelus bactrianus. Next base: position 23,050,104 of record NC_133552.1, read on the forward strand.
GGGGGGGCTCTCCCTCATTAGAGAGATCAGTAGACAGCCACCAACATCATGAGACTCTTGGATCAACCTCAGAGAAGAAAAATCAATATTTTGAGAAAGAGAGGGTAATCTGGGGAGTGATATTTGGCACTTTGCCTCACGGAGCATGTGTTACTTTGAAAAGGTACACAATTCAGAGAGTGTCCTGCCAGTAGCAAAAATGGTAAGAGAGCAATAAATGATAAATGAGATAATGCTAGCAAAATGTTTTAGAGTGACAAAACGTACAAAGGCCAGATAATAAATATGGATAAGAATAAATTAGTCATCTTGAGGATAAGATATTGAATTCATTCTTAAGACTCTTATGAGTAAAAAGAGATTTTCTTCAGAAATAGTTGGAACGGACTGACAATCTTGCAAAAGTGCATCAATTAACAAACCTAGGAGTAAATGAGCACTTCTAGGGCTGAAGGAGTTAAAGTGTGCAGTTTGGTACCATCAGTGGGCTCCCAAGAGGTATTTTCTGTATGCAGATCTCATAAAACAATTTCAGGAGATTCGTGCTCAACCACTCACATCACTGACAAGTCTAATTCTCAAAGATGGCCTAACAAGATAAGATTCTCTCTTTCTTGGTGAGGTTTGAACCGCTTTACTTAGCTAAAAACAGAACAAAGAGATTTTCCATGGAGATGCAGAGAAACAGTGCACAGCTTTGTCTTGGTTGACCACAGGTTTTAATCTCATATATAAGATAATTTGTCTATTTAATTGTGCTCTTAGGTAAATAAATACCTGTCTATTTTGGTGGCTGCTCTTAATATGACTGGTGCACTTCATGGCTGCGACATATTCCTGTGTTTCAACAGGGGATTCAAAGCGAACGATGAGGACACGATGATCGTAAACATGGAGAACAGAACTTGAGTTACTCCAACCCTGTTGTTCTATGTACAAATCATTTTCTGAGACTTAATGAAGCTTTTCTTCATCTACTTTTTAACCTTTTCTTAGATCTTTCATTGCAGTAATTTAAATGCATTAATCTATTATTAGTATTTTTTTGGACTGTCATGTACTGGGGTGAAAGACATGAATTCCATCTGAAGCAAGTTCAAGTAATTCCAAACTCTCATTGATTAATCCTCAAAATGAATGTATGTACCTGGGTTCTCATGTGTCAGCTGAAGACTGTATACCTGCAGTTTAAGAAATTAACTTCCATGTAAATATAATGTTTGTGAAAGGGTAATACATGTGCTAATTTTAACCACACATACACTCATATTAAACATATTATGTATAACATCATGTAAGTATCTCCTAATATTGTCTGCAGTCTGAACAGACGCTTCCATAGCAGCCCTCAGTACACCACTGTGGTCAAGGAAATACTTACAATTGAAGATGTGTGCCAGTGGGAATGACTTAGCACTTAGGAGAAAAACTGATGATCTAAGAGACAGAGGGAGATTTAGAGGATGACTTTGATTGGATAAGAGGGCTTGAGATCTGGTGCCCAAAAAGAGGGTTTGTCTTTAGATAATCACTCTGAGAGTTAATCGATCTACAACAGAGAAAGCAAAGCACATGGGTAAACAGAGGAACTGCCACTGGTAGGTGTCATTATCAGGAAGCATTTTTAGAGCTGGTTAGAAGGTTTGCCCCTCCGTTACTCATAACGTGAACCACCAATTTGCAAACCCAACATGAGAGCCAGTTGTATCATCTCTTAGTGTGTAACCCCCCCCCCACCATCTTAATTTATCATTGGAAAAGACATCTAACAATTCTGAGTGCCTACTCTAAGCCAGACATTGCGGGAAGTGATTTACATATGTTACATCTTTTAATCCTCAGGACGACCCTAAGGTGTGATTATTTTTCATATAAGGAAACCGAGGTTTAAAGAAGTTAAGGAGCTTATCAGAGTCCACAATGTTAGTAAATGCAGATCTTGGCCTCCAATCTTGCTCTTTCAGACTCCAAAGCCAGTGCCACGCATACTCCATCATAATCACTTTTTCCTATTAATGCATATTCATAATGCAATACTTTCACTTTCCTTGGGCTTGTGCGATAACCGAAACAGAACAGACCACTTGGCTGCTAACTACGGAAACTTAGCTATATGCTGATAAGCGTGGCTAAAATTTGCGTGTTTTGGACAGTATGAGAATAAAGTTAAATGAGGATAAAAAGAGAGAAACTATAGTCGTTTATGCAGTTAATAAACCTCCAGCAATTCTTCTAGTCAGGGCTGGGAACGATCGTTGAGTCTCAGTGCTAAGAAGACCTGCTAAATGTCCAACAGCAAATGAAGATTTTTCTTTATCTGTTTAACGTTTCTTTGTTTGTTTCGAGTACTGAGGAAGAGGATACTTATCTGCATTTGTAATTTTAAAAATATAAACTTTTTCATGTCTTCACTTCCAAGTAATCTTTTGAATCGGAAGTGTAAAAACACCAAAGGAATTGAAAATGTGTGTAAGACAATGTATTTCCTCTTTTCCTGGAACCAGAAGCGGATGTGGGAGCAAGACTTACATTTTACAAAATTGCATAATATTTTAGGATAAACATAAATTATATTTATAAAATGCCTTTCTTCATACAATTCCCAGCATTGTGATAGAATGAACATTTTTTTTCCTTTGATGAGTATAACTTTTATTCAAAAAAACTATCCTTTTGCTTCCTTTGGTGTTCACAAGTTAATTAAAATTAAAGCAAGTTCATTTTTACACGTTCTGTTTCTTTCGGCTACTTAAAGATATACTACAAACTCCAAAATTTTGTACACAGCTGTGCAAAATTGCTTTACATAACGTAGCATAGATTATTAAATTAATGATAAGATTTCTTCACCAAATTACATAATTGCTATATTTTTGCAAGGTCTTCACTGTTTGCCACTTTTAAGGTAATGTTTTGTGCTTTTTTTATTTCAAGGTATGGTTCAAAGGGTATAAATTTCATAGTAGGTAGCAGAATCAAGATATTTTATGACAATAATTAAGGTAAATCCCCATTAATCTGTTCTGCTGAAGGAAAGTTACAGAGGAATGGGGAATGTTACTGGGGTTGGTGGCAGAGATTAATAAAATAGACTTACCCCCACATTTCAGTATCTCTTGGTGCAAAGAGGGTAGAACACCTGAACTCCTGGGCAAATGCACTGAAATAGTTCTATTAATTCAGAAGATAAATTACAATCCTGCCTTGTCTTTTCACTGATGAGTGAGCTTGTATTATCATGAAAAGTGTTCTTATAGGTAGATACATAGAAAGAGAGATTTTGAAAATCTCTCATTCCCTCTGATGAATTTGATGGCATCTCCTTTCTAAGATGCTGTGTGTGTTCACGTTGACCTATTTTTAGTAGTGTGTGCTTTAAATCCTAGGACTTGGGTACCCACCAGATACTTAATGAATACCTAACTCTTTACTAATGATGAGACTCTGACAAATGACTTCATCTCTTTGAGTTCCAAAGTTTGCGTCTTTTTAAAAGGGAAAATAATATTTGCCATGTACGAATATACAAATATAAGAGAGATTAAGTGAAAGAGTGTGGGTGAAACTCTTAGCAGAGACACTATGCATAATGAGTATGAAAATGATAAATACTGTTATTTTAAAATTCTTTTGGTGTAGCTGAAGCTATTAATAGAAAGCTGAAGTATTCATTTTCCAGCATAATATATATCAATTGAAAAAATATTAGAACATGTTAAGCTATAAGACCATGGTGTTCCTTTTTTTTAAAAAAATATATGTTTTGTCTACCTTATGTGAGTACACTCCAAATTTAAACTTTACATATTGTTTAAAGCAATTGTTTTTTGGTTAAATTATTTGACTTTAGTTAGTAAATACAAGTAATTATTTGTTATATAAAGATAACATAACTTTTGCTTTGAATGTACATAATGCTTCACTTTCTAAAAATTATTAGCTATAATATTTGCCTATTTTGATGACATACACATCACTGACTTGTCCTTTGTTTTTTGTAACCCAAGCATTCCTTTCACTTTACCCTTTACAAAAAAACTTGACCTCAGCCAGCATTCTCATTCCTAGGTTGATAGGCTAACCCTGCCATCTGACGGGAAGGACTTATATACTTGTAGCCCTGCTTTTCACAGACTCAACGTTACATCATTCTTGATACTTTTAGAGCTCATGTACCCCACAGTGTCCCCATGACTAGACATATGTCTTGTTCCAAGAACATCTATGCCTTTGAACTAGTGTTTGATAAAGGAGTTTTCGCCTCGGTTCACAATGCCTGAGTCCTTGTCTTGGTCACCTACTCAGTGTCCTGGTCCTAAGGCTTGGGGCTCTATTTGAGTTTCAAAAATCTCTTTTATAAGTACTAAAATCCATTACCAAATATCACCCATGGGCCTGAGGACTTAATCCTGACACATTTCTCTCACTGTTACTTGCTGCTTGGAAGCTATTATAGTTGTCTTTTTTGTACCCTGGAACTGTTTTCTGCTCTTGGGAACTATTAAATCCTAATAAACGGAATTCTAATCTTTCTTTTTGGAGAGCATCCTAGGGGTAATGGAGACTTCTGTATCTGGCTCCCTTCTCTCCCTTCCTCCACATTCACACACATTACCCTTCGCCCGTAGTCATCCATCGTTCTCCTCGCTCGCTCCTTACCATCCTACCATGCTCATCCTGGTCTCTGCATGTGACCTTTCATTTTTCTAATTTGCTTTATACGTTTCCATGATGAGACACGTTAAACAAATTGTTTCTATTCCCCATACCATCTAAAAATAGATATGTCTTTCATTTAGTAAATGCCATGTGAATGCCTATTATGTAAAATGCCCTCCAAGGAATCCAGGGGTAGATGAGTCTCAGAGGACAGGTGCCTCTACAAAGTTTGAGAACGGAAGGGAGAGCGACTGTCTACCAGTCGGATTTGAGAGTGAGAACCATACGATGTGTTCTGTAAGAACAAGGGGCCATCTGTATTTTATTTGCATTATATTCCAAGTAACTTACAAAGAGCTGGGCTGGATAATTGAAAGATCCAAAGCTTCATGTGAAAAATGGATTTATTCTGGTGCTGAAGGCCACACTGGATTTTGACTCACAGAGGTTTATGTCATTTGGTGGGTGGAATAATGTGAATGAAAATAAACTAGACACGTTGAGAACCCTGAGAGAAGTCTCACGGGGCTTATTCAACTCTGTTTCCTGAAGAGTTTCCGAGGCCCAGCAAGCTGAAGTGTTTCAGTTAAGATGGAATATGGCTAAACATGAAGCCTAGAGAGATTGATTTAGGAGTTTCCATAGGGATGAAATTTGAAGCTGAGATTGATAAGACTGCCTATTTGTACAGAGAGGAGGAGAAAAGTCAAGGAATAAATATTGGCAAATACATAAGTTTAGAAGGTGACATAAGAAATAAAGTTTTTCTTTTTAAATAAAAGGCATCACAAACTCCTGGATCTGGTAAGTATCATAAAGTCCTCTTCCTGCCTGAAGACACTGAGGTCTGGAGAAACCAAAGATCTTAATGGATGTGATGACAGAATTTGAACTCCAAATGAAGAAGGAAAAAGGAGCAACGGGAATTTTAGAAAGAGAATCAGAATATGCAGTAACAGCAGTAAATGAGAAGCGGAGAAGTAAGCATATAATTCTTCAAAGAAGTTTGCTGGTAAAGGAAGGCAGATAATTCCAAGTTTTTAAAAAAATATCCTGTTTAATAGTAAAATATGAACAATTCATATTTTTCTTTGATTGATAACAGCATGAAATATCTTTAAGAGACATTGAAACCATAAATGCTTTATTATAAAACAATCTATTTAAAGTCAAATACTACCTCTGCGTACTGCCTCCTACCTCGAGCTTCAATATTTTAGTTAGTCATACTGTTATAAGTCAATCAATGAGTAGGTCTCAGGAATTACTGATGATTGAAGAAGGAAAAGTCAGCAGAAAATTTAGTTACTAGTAAAAAGGCATCAAGAACATATCTTTAAGTGGAAATAATATGTTCCATTATAAACTTATGTGATTAGAGAACTTTGCAAGGCAAATTAAAAAAAAAAGATTTTAATAAGATTAAAATAACCTCACAAGATGCAATTTAAAGCATTCTGTAAATGTTTTAATAAGAATAATATTATTTTATCAAATTTAGGGGGCTTATTCAAGCTAGGTTTTATACAGTCAAAAAAAAAAAAAAAAAAAAAAAAAAAAGCCCCACTGGCTTCTTCTCCAGGACAAATGAAAACAAAAAAATTCCAACAAACATATCTTGAATTTTCTAATCCACACAAGGAGTAGATTTTCTTATGGTGACCAGAATCTTCAGAATCTTTATCTCATATTCATTTTGCACCTAGCGTAGTATTAGGGGTTTTCACAGGTATAACCTTATTAAAACTCTATAACACACAAGTAACACAAGTATTATTTATATTTTCCATGTGAAGAAACCCTGTTTAAGTAATCGGAGCTAGACTATAACAAGCAAGTGTCACAAAGGGTTCAATACAGGGACAATGTGTCATAACTCACATCTTGTCTCATTTACTAACACAGCAAGTATTTACTTATATTTATTTAATCATCATTCAATAAACTATATATCATTCAAAAATACTTATTAAACATAATTGTATGCTTGTAGGCACTGTCCTGGTGGGTTCATATGAAGATTTATAAGATATATATTGGTAATTCTGGAAGCTATCCTATCAACACCTCCTGGTTTTGCAATTCTATATGACCTTTTTTTTTTTTTGGCTAGGAAGTACCCATCTAGAACTACCCAAGGATGGCACCATTCTGCTCAATTCAACTTGACAATAACAATGTGTCAAGCAGCTTTTAGGCGCAGTGCTTATAGAGGTGAGAAAACTTAACATTGTCTCCGTTCTCTTGTAGTTACAGTCTAGCGGGGACCACAGATTATAAATAAATAATTACAAGTGTAATGAGAATTATGAAGGAGGAATAAAAGTATGCAATGGGGGAATCTGATCAGCCTCAAACACCTTCCTACAGGAAACCTGACAACAGGAGGAGAGTGAGAAGAATATTTTTTATAGAGATAACTATGCTTTCATTTTCAGGAGCAATATCTCTCAAGTAAGATATGTCTTTTAAGACATTAAATAAGATAGCAATACTTTGCTTTAGTTTTCACAACTACTTAAATTTATTCTCTTGGTAATTATACTTAGAACACTGTGCACACAGAACAACAGGATATTCTCAAGAATATTCTATTTCAGGTTAAGATATGACCCATATGGCATCTAGCAGCTCATAGTGTCTGTTCTAAATTTATAACACCAAAATATATATTCTAAAAGAAATAGAAAAGATCAAATTTTTATCATCAAAAACAAAAACACACAAATAAAAGACAGTCTGATAGAAAATCTAGTGATATATCTAGGGAAGAATTGAAATTACTGTCTAGACTTACGGAGAGCTATTGCTTTACCAGCCATGTTAGGACTGATACTCAGACCTGGGTATACAAAGATAACAAAAGAGATTCGGCATGTGTCCATATGGAATTTAGAGTTCATGGGTGAGAGAGGCATTAATATGAACCACTGTAGTAATGAAGGAAAAGGGAGGTGGCGGGTATAGCTCAGTGGTAGGTCATGTGCTTGGCATGCACAAGGTCCTGAGTTCAATTCCCAGTGCCTCTATTAAGGGTAAAAAGATGACATAAAGTTAAAAATTAAAGAAAAAAGTAATGAATGAAAAATTATAACCCAGAAAACCACAATTATGTGATCAAATTTATGTTAAAATGTGTTGTATGTTCTGCATATTATATAAATCTTTACAAAATGAAATGAAAAAATGCACAAATCTACTATGAAATGCATTTATGTATAATTTCTGTAATTAGAAAATAAACACACAAAAGTAGGGAATAAAAAACAATACATAGCGTAAATTTTCCATTTTCTTTCTCTGTGCACTTTGGCATATCAAAAAGACTTAAATATAAGAAAACATACATTATCTCTGAGTGGTAGGATTATGGTTATTTCTGGTTTCCTCTTTTTTTTTTTTCCTACATGTTCCAAAATATCTGCCATAAATATACATTACACTTAAGAGAAATTTATCAAGAGATTATTAAATGACAGTTATATTAGGGAATTTGGAGGAAGATGTTTTATCTGCAAAAATGTTTTAAAGTCACAATAGTTTAATTTGATAAAATAAAGAACTACATTTTGTTGAGCTACTATTATGCAAGGCTATTGCCCAGCTGTAGATTTCTTTTTAATCTCTAGGGTTGATAAATTTCCCTCCTATGTACCTTCATTTTCTTTATGTACTTACTTATTTGAAAATAATTTTTTTTTGTAATTAAGGTTAAATTTATAGAAAGGTTGCAAAAATAATACAGAATTCTCTCTCATATTCTCACATCATTAACGTTGATACTATCAACCTTCACTTTACTTATTCAGTCCCTGCAATACCTTGTTCTTCTCGAGGAAATATCTTCTTACAGATTTATTAAATTCTTACATATTTTTTCAATATGAAAATTAATCCCATGAACATTTTTCAAATTCTAAAAATATGATTTTTAAAATGGAATGATAACTATATATTCATTCAATAAATACTATGAACAGAAATAATTTCATGTTGTGAAACATTATATTTTAAAAAAAGAACAGAGGGAAAAAACTACATTGCTCATTTTCAATTACTGGCAGTGAAACTCTTATCTTTTTTGCCAAATATCACATACTTATGTATTAGCCATTGCACATTTCATGCCTATAATAACATTATTCAACATTTATTGACTAGGAGGCTCTAATAGCCCCAGTTTTATCTTTGTGTATAATTTATAATTAAATATATATTGTAATAAGTTGAAAAAAATTTGTTACATTTCTAGAAGATGGATACTATGCCATGCAATATTTCTGACACTTTTTTTAAGCCCAGAAAGACGCTGGATGAAGCTAATAGGAAATTCTAATAAGCATGTGTAAACAGACCTTAAATTTTATATTCCCTCACTTCTTAGCAACAACATTACAGTGTGCAGATTGAAAGTTAATAGTTTAAAAGTAGCCAATAAGTTATCAATGTTTGACTTAGTTGGGTAAAGTCTAGGGGGAATGTTATAAAACTTGCATCTTTTGTATATGCTTGTTTTATTTGTAGAAATATCTAAATTAAATAAAGTTGTACTCATTTCAGGGTTGTTTGTCTGTTTTTTAAGCGATGTAATCTTTCTGCTTTGCAGAAAGCAGCTCGAGGGCATCAAACTGAGAGTCTGACTTGATTATTTGTGTGTTGGTATATATTTACAGATACTAATAACATTGTGATCATGGAATTATATATCTGTAATGAATCTTAGAAAGTATTTACTCCAAGTCTTCACTGAGAGAGACACAGAGGTAGGAGTGCTAAATGTGACTGAGATCCATGCTGAATACTCACGTGTCATGCTCCCATAATATATCATAACATGTTCTTTTTACTAAATGGCATGTATATTTAATATACATTGAGCCCGTGATGTCAAATTTATTGGAACAAAAAAAAAATCCATGGTGTTTCTTATTTCTGTTTTGCACCAGGCCAAAAAGAACTGTAATCAGATTTTATTTTTTACCATTTTGTCAAATATTCCAGATACAGGATAGCATTTTTTAAATGTCATGCCATAAATAGCGATTTTCCCATGGATTTTCTTCCTTCTCAATTTAAGTGACTTCTATTCCATTTAGGCAATTTTCTTTTCTGTCTAAATTCACTTAGCTGTGTCTTCATAGTTCCTCTGAGCTCCCTGCCCTGCTCATTTTAATTTGCCAATATTGCACCTCATTCAGCTTAGGCAATTGGTAGATAGTCAACTACTGATGCGTAACTTAAAATAATTTGAGTCTTTTCAAGATTTTTGAGGTCTCATCAACTGAAATTATGTTCAATAAAAAATAAACATTTTTTTAAAAAAAACATTCATACTCCAAATTAAAGACAACCTATTTTTTTAATGCTTAGAAAAACTCAAGCTGAAAGCAAAGAACGGGTTAGTTGACTAAGCATGTGTTGCTTGCCTGTAAACCCCTTGCTGCTCAAGCCTAGAGTCAGTTGAGTTTATGGTGGATTGGGTTAAGCTGCCTTAAATCTGACCCTACATTTTTTTATTTGACTTAATGTCATATGAAGCAAATATTTTCTGCTTTGTGCTCTTAAGTTTGTGAGGATTGGAAAATATCAGTGAACTTGCAGGGGAAAGAATCGCCAAGCATAGCAGATCCAGGCCTCTAGACAAAGAGGCTTGGAGCCACGATAATCCGCCTGGAGATGAAGCAGAAGGCAAAAATATCATCCTTCCTCTGCTCAAATAGGCTCTCACCACAGGTTGAAGGGCAGCTCATCTATGCACATGTAGTTAACAGGCCTTGCCCTTGCATGGTCTCTTGCCAGGAATAACAACAGACAGTAGCTCATTACACGAGGTGTCATCTCATTACATGAGGAGCTACCCTGGCCGATTAAAAACAAAACACTGAAAGCCTGAAAGAAAACACAGCTGAAATAAAATGCAAACAACTCTGCCTTTTACTTTAGAAATATCGATCCCCTATGGAAGAGTGGCATGCTTAATGAATATCCTTAATGATTGTACAGTAGGGCAAATCTTCTATGAAAAGCAACGTGGTTAAGAAAGAACGTTATGACCCGGCACCCAGTGAAATCCGGTATTTTCGTAAGCAACACCAGTCACTGTTATAACTCTCTGGAAGCAAGAAAGCTACAAAATCAGGAAGGGAAATAAAGCTAATTTATTTGAGCTATAGTTGTGAAGTCGACTAAAATGCTTATAGGGAGCCATGAAAATATTTCCCCATTTAATCTAATCCTGTTCATAGTAATTACTTTCCTCCTTTCAGGCAAAACACAGTTGACAGAAAACAGAAAATGGTTTTAGGGGATTTAATAGGGATGAGGTATCATATTCAAAGAAAATTTTCATTACTTTAAACCATTACCTCTTGAGACTTTGCTTTCAGGAAGTTTTCCAAATACTTCAGGTATGATTGGGCTATAAAGGATTAAATTAGAAAGAAGATAAATCAGTCAAAGGATGTGAGATTGGTGCTATCTGAATAGTCTACGGAGGCTCAAAGCAACTGAAAAAGGGTTAAAAAAAAAAGTCCTGCATATACAGAAATATTTGATACATATTTAAGGAAAAAGACATTGAATTTGAATAATACAAGTCAAGAAATGTTTTGAGCATTACAGATAAAAATTAAAAATTTTCTGTTATGGAATACAATAATTTAGCATATTCAGGACACAACAGATCATGAACTGGAAGTGATATGTGTCCTTCCAGAGATAGCCAGTTGAATAATCTTCTGACAGAAAAAAAAAAAGAATCTGAAAAGGAAAACGCATTTATGAATGTCTTAGAATCACATCAGTTCCATCTGCAAAATGAAACAGGCTATGAGGTGTGCTTCTCCTCAAAACCCCAATCTCTATGTTGGCATTGTCCAGATTCTGTAAGAAAGCAGACTTAGACCACCTGACATGGTCCGAGACTTTTAGCAGACCCCTATTAATCCCAGAGGAGTTCCTAGGTACCCACCCTTATTCCTATACATTGGAAAATTGAAGCTGAAAGAAAACTTAGTACAAATGCAGTTCAGCCATTTCCATTTATATGCAAGGAAAAAAATACCAAACAAATATTTCAATACTGGAACTTAATCAATCCTTAAAGTAACCTTATAAAATTTATAATATTGCCCATTCAATTGATAGGAGATTCAAAGTGTAAAGGATTTCCCATAGTTCCCTAGCCCAGATGGCAACAGATTTCAAATTCCAGTATTAAAATGTAGCATTTTATTGGCAATAGTTTAGTAATATGAGCAAACGTAATGGAGACAAGGCTAAAACTTTCCTGATTCAATATCAGCAATTTTCAGAGCCCCTAAAATGGGATGGTTATTGCAGCAGATTAAGCAATTCAAAACATACATACATATATAGAATCTATATACATATATAATAAAATAAAAATAATTTATTTTGTTTGTTTTAATTTTCCTCTTATCCCCGCTTTCTCTCATACAGTTGTCTTACTATAGAGGTAGAAAAAACAATTTGCAAAAATTTAACTTAAAGTCATAACATAGAGAATAATTTAAAATATGATGTGATGGGATGTTGATGTTCGATTCCAAATCACATCCAAAAGAACTTTCAATTAAAATCCATCTTAATGACTAATAGAACAATAGAAATAACAGGGATAGTGAGGTCAGGCAGTAATTGAAGGAGATAGTGACGTGGCTTACAGGAGAACTGTGCTTCTATTACACATTTTCCTTTAACTTGCTCTGTGACTTTAACGGTTATAGAATATGCAAAGGGATATATGTATGTATATGTATGTCTGAAACATTATGCTGTACACCAGAAATTGACACAACATTGTAAACTGGCTATACATCAAATTTTAAAAATGTTAAAAAAAATGGTTATGGAAGACCAACCCAATGGAAACCCCTAAGGATTTTCAGCTCTGTTTCTGCCTTTGGGTAAGACTTTCTCCTTCAGGGTCGGGGGGAATCTCTGACTTACTTCTAACCAATAGCATTTGCTAAAAGTAATGGGTCATTGCAGTATACATAAGACTGGTTTCTTAGCAGACTGGAGAGAGAAACTCTCCTTGTGGTTCAAGTAAAGAAGTGGTCAAAGGGGAAGGTATAGCTCAAGTGATAGAGCGCATGCTTAGCATGAACAAGATCCTGGGTTCAATCCCCAGTACCTCCTCTAAAACAAACAAACAAACAAACAAACAAATAAATAAAGTGAATTACCTCCCCCCCAAAATTAAAAAAAAAATTAAAAATAAAAAAAGAAGAAAAGAAGTGGCCATGTTGGAGAATTCCTTGTGGCAGAGAACCAGAGACAAGCTCTAGGAACAGCAAAAAGTCGATGTCCTATGAGAAAATGAATTCTGCCAACAGCTTGAATGAGCCTGGAAGCAGAGCCTTCCCCCATTTCTAAGTGAGAAAATGCAGCCTGGCTGACACCTTGATGGTAACCTGTGAGACCCCAAGCAGAGGACCCAGCTCTGCTCTGCCTGCACTCCTGACCTGCAGACGGTGATGTAAAAGATGTGCTGTTTCAAACCATTCTTTGTGGTAACTTGTTATTCAATAGTAGGAAACTAATGCAACAGTTTAATTTCTTTGGGCCTGCCTTGAAAAATTACATTTTGGGTACATTTTTTTCCTAAAAATTTTTCTTGGTTCTCAGTGCCCGGGATTTGAAGATTGTAACTTGAAAGGGGGACGTCAGTGCTCTCATTTAAGCTAGAAGATTAAATCTGAACTATAAACCCATGAAGGCACAGAGAATGTAAGGACTGGTCAAAAGAGGCTGGTATTGATCCCCATGTCACCTCCTAACTGGGTGTCCTGGTTCAGTGACCTCTTTAAAGTAGTCTGAACAGCTTTTCTTTGAGCCAATGGGCAGATTTCTTTAGGGAAAGCAATTGTTCATTATCTCTGCACTTTGGGAAAGTGTCCTACAGACTCAGGGACAATGTCTGATTGCTCTAGCAGATTGCCCTCTTAAAACTGACAGATTACTGGATCCTTAAATTCACAGTTAAATGCATTTAACCTTCTTTACCAAGTATGACTTCTCCACCTACATTAAGTTCAATCTTGAAGTTCTCGGGTAAGTAGTGGTGCTTGCAGAATTGTCCACAGTTTTCCTTAATGCTGTGAACCAAACATAACAATAATTGTACATCCAAAAGCATAATAGGAGACTATATTCTGCTTTTACAATAACATTCTCCTACCAGATTCACCAAACTGATTTTTGTTTTTCAGATTTAGACCATATACCCAATCCAGACATGTAGTTTTGATTTAAAGAATTCTCACTCCTTGCTTGCTAGTTGGTTTATTGTTTAAAAATATGAGAATAGAATGTTTCCCACCACTATTAGGAATAATTCCTTTGCAAAAGCAGGGACTCACAAAAAATACCAGTTTGCTACTTGATGGGGCTACATTGTTTAATATTTATTATTGTATTTTAATAGCATATATATGTTTGTACATGTACCTTGTTGGTAGTCTGATAACCTGGTACACTTAGACTGCCTCATCATTTTCCCAGGCAAAAAGCCAAGAAAAAAACCAAGGAAAAAACCCAACATTTTTGGAGTTGAGAAATGTGAACTATTATATAAAAATCTCTGTTAAACAAAAGTGAGTGAAGGGTAATCACTTCTTCATTTGAAAGTATCTTGTTTGGGGAAGACCTATCCCTAGGTCATTAAACATTGCATCATTGTCTCTTCCACATCTCTGCCTCTTCTATTACTCCCTTATTTTTTCTTATCATTCTGCCTCGAAATATATTGGGCCTGAGTTCCTATAAAATGCATGTAATTTAAACCTTGCTTTCCTTTAATAGCTCTTCAGGGATGATGGAGAAAAGCAAATTTTAATACATACTAAAACTAAAATGTGAACTACCAGTTAGGATTGTAGATGCGAGTTGGTAGAGTTATGTGAGGGTAGAGAACGGGTTTCCCTCCTGAGATTTTAATTTGGTGGTATTTTCTGTAGGGTACCTGCAGCATTTGTTAACATTCATATTACGCTACCAAGATCTATTTTTCAGAGAGAGTACAAATTGGGCGGGAAAAAGCTTCGGGAATGAACAATGGGCTGGTATGAAGAAATGCCAGGAAAAGTGGGTCTGTCTCTCTTTTTCAAACACTCATGTGCACCGTTACCCCTGAGCCCCACTTTTACTTTCTTCTTTGCTTTTTTATTTCTCTGTCTCCCTTCCAGATTCCATTTCAGTTTCTTTCTCCCAAAGCCCTTTAGTACATAGTTCAACATTAACATCTCAGTTTATCCTGACACTTCTGGTAAAGTCATTTTTTTTTTAATTTAATATATTTAAAATAATCAATATGGATTAAAGTTCTTTAAGACTTGAATTCAGAGTCAGAATTCAGAATTCTCTATCAATTTGAATTATCCTTTAAGCACAGCTATTTAGTCAAAATGTATTTGTCATTTTATTTTTAGGTGTTTTATTATATAAGGGGTGTGTGTGTGTGTGTGTGTGTGCGCGTGTGTGTGCCCGGTAACAAAAAACGCAATTAGATTACCATTACTTGATATTTCAATTATGGATTCCACATTATATGTCTGGTATTTATGTATACTGTGTATTATTTTTGTCACTGTATTTTCATGAACATTCGTGGACTTTGTTCTTTGAGTGCAGAGTTTTGCCAAAGTACTAGTCACTGATCATCTCTCATCAGCTCAACAAATATCTTCACATCCTGAAATAATCTTAAGAGAGAAGTGAAGCAGTTAGCTCTAAGTCTCAGTCATATCTCTAGTCTTACATCCTTGCTAGTAGTGCTTAGTTTCATTTTCAGAAATTACATAAAAGAAAGGGAATTTCATAAAGAAGAATTTACAGAACTGTAGACCCAAACATGAATTGTAGTTTTTGTATCTTGCTTATTGGCTCAAGAATGCATCTACTTGTTCCTGAAATCCCTATTTTACAGTAAATTTTACTGGACCTAGTTTATTTTCAGCTGCTTGAGAAACTAACACTTGGAAGATTGCAGATACTTTGTAATTGAGACACTTCTTGAGATTTGCATTTCAAAATACAGACACAAAGAATAAAGTACCTTCCATAATTACTTACCACTTTTGAAACTGAGAATTCATTTTCTGGCACTAACTGTATAATTCTTTAAAATCTATTATTTCTTCAAAGTCAGGGCAGTTTAGCAAAAAGAAACAAGAACAGTTTCACAGTGCCATCTGTCCAATACACATTTTCATTTTGAATCAAAATATCTGGATTTCTATGAACAATCAAGCAAAATTCCTTGTTAGTCATTCCTTGGAAAATTTTTGATTGTATCACTGTTGATTTTTTTCCATCTATTTCAAAATGATACATGCTCATCAAATATACCACAACTTTCAGAACAGTGTAAAAAATAAAATAATGTCTAGGTTATTTCCACTTCATGGGGGCCATATCAGGACCTGAGCCAGATTCCTGGACTATCATTTCAATTCCAGCCCTTTGAGAATATCTAAATTTAGAGAAATTACTGTACTAGCCTCAGTATCTTCATCTGTAAAATGGAGTTGATAATCGTGGATAAATAACAATGTCATTTTGAGATTGAAGTGAGCTTCTCATGTACGATGAGTAATATACTTCCTGACATACTATAAAAATCCAAGTGTTATTAATATCATCATTATTAAAATCAAATTATTGTTTTTAAACATTGATTGCACAACATTTTGTGCTTATTTTATAAATCACAATACTTCGTGATTATTTTTTACAGAATTTTATAAAGAATCTTTTTATAAAGATGAAAAAAATACACTATAACATTTAAGTTTATTTTAAAATATGGTTATAAATATGGTTATACTTTAAAATATGATTAAATATCTACAGATAAGAACTTAATTTGAAGCAAAAACCAATGAATATCAGAATTTTCCATTCTTTCCTTATGCACATAATATTTAGAGAGCATTTTAAAGGCCCAGTCCTGTGTATCCCATAATGAAGCAAGAGGCATTTCTAATTCTCCCACTAAAGACAGCAATATATATATATATATATATATATATATAAATGTAAATATATATACCCATGTAAATGTAATTATACTTATTCCTCAATCTGTTCCAGGTTTTACTTTTCTTCTGCATGCCCTCTTTATTACCCATCACACACAGTAACTGGCACAATCCACCCATTACTCCACATGTACTAGCATCTCATCTCCAGAGACTCTCCAAGCACCATTATAAGGTAAAGGGCAGGTGCTCAAGGCCTGTATTTATATGTCAACAAACCAATGTCATCTATCAAATAATTAAAAAGAGGAAAAAAGGAAAAATAGAAAGAAAGGTAACTACATCCAAAGTTAATTTTTTAGAAATAAGGAATGATCTTCTAGGGAATATATATATATATATATTTATATATTTATATTTATATTTCTTAATTGATTGTCCTAAGCATTTTATATTATATATATATATATATTTATAAATAAATATTTATAAATATATATATATATAATGATCTTCTAGGAAATGTGTGTGTGTATATATATATATACATATATTTATAATTTAAAATGTTTAGGGCAACCAATTGAGAAGTCTATATCTGGAAAACATTCATCTAAACTCATGCTAATGATTTACTATTCCTTCCTAAGAAATCATTGCAATGTTCTATATAGTTATCACTAGTGAATCACTTAATATTTTACATTTATAAAAACACTTAATTTTGGTTTTAAACAGGCTGAAGAACATAAAGATAAGTGGGAATATCAGTGTATTGAGTTCTGTGAGAACACAGTAACCTACATTTTCAGAGTTCGTCAAAGAGCTTTTTCCTTTCTTCTGTCACTTCGTCTCTGTGCCTTAGTTTTATTTTGTATAAAGAACTGAACAGGATCACATGTAACAAGTGTCTTTTTCACTTCCAAATTTATAATTCAAATTGTTATTTTTAAATAAATAGTTATATTTTCACAATAGCTGATATCATAGTCTTTTTAAAATTTAATTAAGAGAGCTAGGCTTTTTCTGAGCTACCCAGAGAGGAGGTCTCTGTACAGTGTTTTCTGGGTTCCCATCATAACTTAAGGGGAAACTTTCACGATGTCCGGAGCCCTTGCTGTCCTGCAAATGAAGGAGGAGGACATCCTCAGATTCCTCACAGCAGAAAGCCCCGTAGGAGGCACCAACCTTGACCTCCAGATGGAGCAGCCCGTCTACAAAAGGAAAACTGACGGCACTTACGTCATAAATCTGAAGAGCTCCCGGAAGGAGCTTCTGCTGGCAGCTTGGGCCACTGCTGCCACTGAAAGCTTGGCTGATGTCAGTGCCACGTTGTCCAGCAATAATGAGCTGTGCCGAAGTTTCTGCTGCCGCTGGACTCACTCCTGTTGCTGCCGCCTCACTCCTAGAACTGACTGACTGGTCCAGACAGGCTTCTGGGATGATCCGGGCAGGCTTGTGGGAACCGAGACTTTGGTGTTTACTGGACCCTGGGCTGCCCCCCAGCATCGGTGTCAACCTGCCACCGCTGCTCTGTATCACACGGCTCTCCCCTGCGCTGTGTGGACCTTGCCAGACATGCAGGAACAGGGGAGCTCGCTCAGCGGGTCTGAGGCAATGGATGCTGGCCCTGGATGTTCTACATATGCGTGGTACCTTCTCCAGTGAACCCCTCATAGGTCCCGCCTGATCTCTGCCTCCGCAGGGACCCTTAAGGTAGAGAAGGAAAGGCTATGCCCAAGGAGAAATGTCAGAGCCCATGGGCTGCTCCAGCTCCCGAGTTTATTGCTGCTCAGACCCGTCTGCGGGCGTAGGTGCCCCTGTGCTCCCCCAGCAGTTCCCTGCTGAGGACTCGGCTGCGCTCCCGCTGCTCCGGCCACTGCTGGGAAAGGACCAGCCCTGAGTGGTCTTAAGTGTTCTCCCACAAACTCAACAAGAAATGGAAATAAGTTGATGGAAAACAGTTGGTTTTAAAAAAGAAAAAAAATCTAGAATCTTTGCTCTAAGAAAGAGATAATAGATGGTAATTCTCTGGATATAGGCACTGTAGGGTATACTGTCAAATTTTAAATTCTTATCTTAATCATCACTATTGTGAATAAAGAAAACATGCAATATAGCGTTCATTACTAATTGTAATGTCTTATAGTGTATAATTGCCTAAATTGATCCCTGTTAAAACCACAAAATATATTTTGCAGTAAAATCAAGTTTATTTCAGAATTAATAAGCCTTTATTGAATGAGAGAGCTTTGGAAATTCTTTTTTTTTTTTTTTTTAAGAATACATTTGGAAAAGATGTCAACACATTTCCCTGATTAAATTAGATTTCAGCTGCTAAAATCCTTCCCTCTGCTTTGAACTCATGAACTTTCTAATGGAGTTGCAAAAGTTGAGTTTAACGTATTTTTGAGAAATGGAACAGTCCCGAAGGTTCTGGTAGGAAGCGGGCTATTTAAGTATCTTTTCTGCTTTGTTGGAAATCTCAAAATAAATATGGAAAAAGTCCAAAAGATAAGGAGTGGAGGATTTTTGTTAGAATCAGACAGTGAAAGTTGTCAGGAGGTCTGAAGTAACAAAATCTGTCCTTGCCAGAAAAATAATGACAAGAACAGTTTAGACCTCTAACTAGTCTACAGATCTTCGTGAAAAAGGGAAGGGAATTCATATTAACCTGAATATTTTATGAGATAGGAGGAAGCTTCTATAGCAAGTTAAACATGAATTTGTCATAAGAAATATGAGAAAAGAAATTTTGTGAAAGAAGGGCAAATAAATGAAAGGGTAAAGATACACAGAGAAAAAGAAGATGCCAGGTGAGAAAAGAAATGGAGGAAGAGGGAACAGCAAATTAATACAGAATTTAAAAGAGAATCTACTGAGAGAGAGGAGAGTGAAAAATACTAGAAAGTAAGCAAATAAAAGTGGTAAGCTTCTGAACACACTAGGAGAAAATTTTGCCTTTTTATGGTAGTTGTGAGAATAATTTTCACCAGTTGCTCAGTAATTCCAGTCAGTAATTCTTCAGTTGTGGCAGGTGAAAGGCTAGCAATCCAATAAACAATCTGATATCAGATGGAGTTCTTCAAGAATATCTAGCTTGGCAAAATGGCCATCATATACTAAGAGAGGGTAATTGGCAATCTACACTGAATTATAAGTAATTCTTGTGCTGACCAAAGGTGTTCTGAGTACACCTAGAAGTCAAGATTCTTAACAGAGTAATAACCGACTTCAATCAGGGCTCTGGCACCAACTCAAATTAGAGAAAACAAATAATATTCTGCCTGAGGTAGCCAAGCTTATACTGAAGTGCCGGTATATGTTCTACAAAAACAAAGTGAGAATGGAAATATATAGTTAACAACAAAAATTTGACATTAGAAATTCACTTGATTTGTGATCAAATGAAAAAAAGCCTGTGAGTTCATTCCAATGTAGAATTATGAATCCATGAGAATGATTTTGTCATGAAAACAAGAGACTCAATTAGTGAAATGTGTCTCCTTGAAAACATTTCCTTGAAATAATGAACAATTAGAAATACAAACTTAATAGAATCACGAAAATTTCCCAGAGTTGCACCATCTCTACCGTGTTCTGTCTGGTGTTTATTTTGGGAATAAAAATAAGTACTAATGTGTATTTCCAAGAGACTACAACTCCAAAGTATATCTACTAAAAATCATTAATTGAATCAAATGGGAAATCAGTATATATGTATATTTATTTATCAAATACGCTTAATGTCTTAATATCGCATAAAGGCGTTCCATTAATTAGGAAAGAATGCCTGGGCCAGTATATTGATAATTAAGCATCGCAGCATTGAAGGGAAAGTACATGATTTGGGTTAAGACCGATCTGGGTTCAAATACCAGCTCTATTATTTACTCTGTAGGTTAAATTTGGGAAGTTACTTCCTTGTTTTGAAACACAATTCTGTTTCTAAAATATTGATTAAAATGCTTAATTATAGGGGAGCTTTGAGGATTGAATTAAATTTGAAAGTGTGTGCAATAATCTAGTATTCTACTAGCATGGAGTAAACATTCAAAATGAAAATTATAGTCATTATGATTTCATGAAAGTACAACACCAACTCCACTCCGACATAATCTCAAAGCTTTCTCAGCCCTTCTTTTACATATCCCTACAAGAAGCTATTTTTCCCCCAGTGGGCCTCAGTGCCCTCACTGGCACCGGATTCCACCACTCTCTTGATGTGTGTCATTGTCTGACAAACCCACGTAATCTATAGCCGAAAAATTAGACAAACTGTGTATTGGTGGTATTTCATTTACTTGGCCAATTTTTGCAACGTCTCAAGGCTTAAAACCTACTCATCTTTTGTCTGCCACCTCACTTAATCTTTGTTTTGGTTTTAGCAAAAATACTATGATTTAGCAAAAATAATACTGTTGTCTCATATGAGGAAACCTAGCCAGAAAGTCTTTCCAAAAAAAGAGGAGATGGGTAGAGATACCAATTCTTACCCAGTGGTCATCTCAGTTATCTTTTTGTTTCTCTATGATCTCTTTAAAAGTAATTTTATCTTCTTATTCTTGTTGTGGTTTATTTCATGAAAATCTGAGTTGCTGTGATATTTGGGGTTTTTTTGCATGTGAAAATATGATGTGACACATTTAATTCCTTATATTGAATTAACTTTGTAGGTTATAGATTAGCAAAGGAAATGGAAAAGATTAGAAATGTATATTGGCGTTAAAACATTTGTGTGAACCAAATGCAAATGTTGTTGACCTAGTTGGACTTTCATATACAATATTTGCTTTATCATGTGGCCGGTTAGGATGTGTGCTCCCCTACTGTGTTCTGTTCTGTTATATTCCACTGTCTGGACGTATGAGGAAGATTGTGTTTAACTGGAGCATATAATTCTGCACACTTGTACAGAAGGTGGTAGAGAATTTGTGAAAGTGGACTGAATGTTAACACTGAGACTAACTGAAGTATCAACACTTTGAAACTTCAGGTCCTGGTGACCTTTTAATGATAGCAGCATGCCATGTCAGAATTCAACTTGTAAAACACGTAATATGAATTAAATTCTAGAGAGATCAATGATGAAAGGTAAAAGAATCATTAAGCAGGCTAATTCTGCAATAGGGTTCATGGAAGGGGTTGGGAAATATTTATTTTTGTAAAGTTGCTGCTTTTTAAAAATTCTTTTCTTATGCCCAGTTAGGCACAGTTATCTTGCTCTTTTCTAAATTCCAAAAGCATCCCTGTGTGTGCAATATCATTAGCTGTTGATAATACGTTTTCTTGCAATAGCACTTTATTCTCCTCTCATACTGCTATTTAACTTCAAGTTAGACTCAAAGTTTCCTTAAGGCAGGGGCAATGCGTTATACTAATTTATTCAATAACTATTTTTGATGAAGGAATAAATGGTTAGTGAATATGCAAACAATACCAAAATAAACCACACAAAATTAAGAAAGTTAATCAAAAAGTCAAAAACAAACAAACAAATAAACCATAAATATTACTCTCTCAACTTGTGTTTTATTGAGATAAAGAATATGAATAAGGGATGATGGAAAGAGAATGAATAATAAAAGTCAGATCTGACTCCAAATCCTGCCTCTGCCACTGGCTGATTGTGTGATAATAAGATGGATACTGATTTGGGGAATTGTCAGTTCTCTCACTGGTACAAAGTGTAGATTAGCATAGATCTCATTTTTTCTCCACTGGGGATTTTATGACATAAATACGCACTAAATTTGTCTTTCAAAACCTGTTGACTATGTCTGAGTATATGGTAGATGGTAAATAAAGGCAAGTCTTTTCCCTGCTAATTTACCTATTGCTCTAGAACTCCTCATCACAAGGATGATTTTATGGAAGGAAATGATGCTGAAACGGAGATTTGGAACCTAATTTTAAAAGTGTAATTTTCTGAATTAATTTGTTCCATTCCATAATAATGGAATATTAATTGAATGTATTTACTATATTCAACTTAATTTAGATTTTCCTTATCAAGATTACGTGTGATATTTTAAGTGGTGCAATGCTTTTGAATTGTTTATTTCTATCAGCAGCATTTCTATTCTCTGTATTTTTATTAAACAGTATTTCTAAGAGAAAAGTCATTTTCATGAAATTAGGAAGCTGTATGTAACATTTTGGGGAGTTATTAGCTAAAATCATTAAAGTTGACTAATTTTTCCTTTTATGACTTGTTGACAGTATAGTTTATTAATGGCTTGCTACTTGGATAATCTATGATCAGTGAAGCACAATCTCCAAGAAGCAGACTTGGAAAATTGTTTCCACTAGAAAATGAGTTCCAGAGGTCTCATCACTACCATCTACCCAAAAATGTTCTTCTAACAGTTAAGTCAAGAGATCAAGAGAATTAATGGATTAAACCATGGACCCTGAAAGTTCCATTAACCAGGCAAATAATCCCTCAAGTGCTGTTGACAATCTGCAAAAGGCAGAAAGTGGTTGAATTTTAAACATGAAGTTAAGGAAACATGGGAAAATAATAAAAAAATTCTTATTTTACCCAGTTTCCTAATTGTGTTAGGAAATGATGGTGTTGATCTATGTAATTCTTATTATTATGGTGGTGTTGATCTATGTAATTCTTCTTATCATCTTTGTTATAATTCTGTTCGAGGCCTCCTGTGTACCTAAACTGGATTCCAGAAATTATGTTCTAACAACATTTACCTTTATTAACACTTTTTTTCACCCAACATCATCTACTTCACCTCAGCAGAGTGCCTCATTTCTCTTAATAACCATTCAAAACACTGTCCCATTAATTTCAAGGCACTGAGAGTCTGACCTCTTCTTTCTTCTCCAGGCTTCTCTCCCCACCTCATCTCCAAGTCCCAGTTCCCACAAGCCTTGCCAAACGTTCATTTCTTTGTGTGTGCTCTGCTATTTCTCTCCTTCAGGTCCTGCCACACTTCTTCTGTGACACTCTTTCCCTCTAAAATTAACCTGACTAACTCATACTCATCATTCAAATGTTCAGCTTAGACAAAATTTTCTACACTAGGAACTAAACCTTGCTTGACCCCAAAATTCTGAAACAGATGTTGTTCTTATGAGCTCCTGTAAAATAATGTTTTACATCCACTACTGTGTAATTGCCTGTTTAATTGTCTGTACCTCTAACCAGATGGCAGTGTATCTAGTTCATCCTTGAATCTCCAACCAACAGCACAATGCCTGGCACCTTAGTTTAAAAGTAGCCAGAGAATGGATGAATAAACTCATGAAGTAATTTTTGATTTGTTTTGGTTTTTGTTGTGGAAGGAGATGAAAACTTTTGAATGGGAAGGCAATTTTTTTTTTTTTAGTGCTACAAGACAATATAAGAGTAGATACATACTACTTTATTGACTGTACTTCTTACAAATGACTCAACAGTCCTTGTTCATACTGAACATCATAACTAGGCTCAGAAATCATTGACATGTATTAAAATAAGCCAGAAACATAACTGCAGCTTGCCACTCAAATTTGATGGAACTGGAGAATATTTGTAGCCTTGAATTATCTGAAGAGTAAAAGTGGATGAATGAAGGTTACAGAGGATAACACAGATAAGAAGCAAATTGTTTACATTACAGAAAGCAAGAAAATCTCCAAAACTGGAAGAAAACTCATCCACAGAAGATGAGGGGGAGGGGTGAGGTGGAGGAACGTACTCAAAAGAAAGACATTGTTTAAATGTTTAATTAATGGGTTTAGAATGGGGTCAGGTCCCCAAAGACACCCAGTGTGACCTGGAGATATTCCCCTTTACAACTAGTCCTAGAAAATGTGTTTGGGAATCTGAATGTGAGAGGTTTCAGAGAAGAGCAGACATAAAGGATGGGGCAAGAGAGAGTAAGTGAAGGTCACCATAATAAACTGTAGGATCCCAGCCCCCTTCCCTCACTAAGGGAAGAATGGATGTGGGGTTCTTTACTGCAACCTTGCTCCCCTTCTGTCCCACTCACTCCCTCAGTCTTGTCACTACAGAGTAGAAGATCCCTCTCTGTAGAAACAGAATGACTTTAGAAGACTGGCTTCCAGGAATGACAATGTGGTGAGAGGAGCCTCACTAGAAAAACAGATGGTAAAACCATCTTACAACTTGACAACTGGTCCACCTATGGGAAATTTTCAATTAGCTTTTGAGCTATTTAACCTTAAATATGAATCTTTGACAAATAAAAGCCTCTAGAATGAAGGATGGGGGGAAGCAAAGCAAAGGAAAGCATGAGAGACATTAAGGCAGACAAAATTTTCAAAAATAATTATCAGGGATATTTTATTGTGAAACAAGAATATGTTGCTATAAAAGGAAATCAAAAGAAAACAATTGGAAATTAAAATTATTCAGAAACAGGTTGAACCTACTCTCTCCTGCTTCAACCTCCCACCTCTAACTCTCTGTTCATGAGGTAAACTATTTTGATTAAGTGAAGTGGCTTCTCATGTCTCAACATGACTTAAAAAATAAAGCTGGTTTCCTTTCCTGTGTAATAAAGAAGGAAACTTCTGGATGGGAAATTGCTATAATAAATGATGCAGAGAAATAGATCTCTTAGAAGTCGCCCCACCTATGACCATGATGTTTGTTATTTTTCCCTCCACCATAATTCTCCTGCAAACTCAGCTGGAGAAATGTCCATTTAGTTAGCAATTGTTGCCAATCAATACACTTCGTATTTTTGGCATTGTTTGTGGACTTCAGAGAACCTTAAGTTGTTGCTATTGAGTTTTTACTGTTACATCAGAAGAAACAGACAAATTGATGAGACGATGTAATGAACTATGTAACAAACTATTTCAACCTCCTAGAGTTATTATTTACAAAGAACAGCCATGGCGACATCAGTACACTGGTGTATCATGCTAAGCAGTTTGCATTTTGTCCTTTTATCTTGTCAGGAGCTAATGGGATGGAAAGGACTAAGGTTTGATGACTATTTCCCTCTTCTTTCCTTTATTAATAGGACTTCTTCCCCTTTTACTTGGACTAATGTTTGAAAAGCTAGAAGACTGTATCTCTTTGCTTCCCTTCACACAAAGATACTTATGAAATTTGGTTCTTGACAATGAGATATGAGCAAAAAGTGACATGTGACATCCAAGTCATGGCCTTAATTAAAAAGCAGTCGGTTACCTCCACCCCCTTTCTCTCTTCCTGAGGACTCGAATATTATTCTGATCATGTGAGCCAGCTACAGTCATGGGTATGGGAGGTATACCCAAGAGGAAACCACACCAAGAAGGTGGGAAAAATCTGCCTCCCTGAGAAATGTGGGGAGGAGAGCCTAACTCTTTCTAGACCATTCACTAACCCCTAAATACTTATGTTGAGAAAGAGATTAATTAATCTGTTTTCTTTTACCCATTATATTCGGGGGTCTATGCATTGTAGAAATTTAATTTACACCCTGTGCATAAGAAAAAAATTGATACCTGGCAATAAGGTACTTTCTTAATAAAATTCTAAAGCATAGGATGTTGGCTTAGTGATCACAACCTGAACAGCGAGGATATAAACCAAATAGGCTGCAAGGCTTCTGATGCTCTTCAGCTGTGGGAAACATTGTGAAAGTAGTTGCTTTTTTACAATTCGGAAGGCAGATCACATTTCTACCTAAACTGGAACTCTGTAAGTGGTTAGAAAATGTTAGAATATCCCTGTTTTTTGGTTTTTATCTTGTAGCTATTAGCAAGATATCATCAGAAATGTGAACTTTTAAAATAATTAGGCTGTTTGAAGCAGAAATGTCAAGGGGACATAGTTCTGTGGACGATTCTTTCTAACCACATGCTGCACTAAAAAGTGACTGGGAGTTCAGTTATGTGAGGTTTTGTCATGGTGTCATGACCAATCACTTCTTAACCTAAACAGCAGGATTTATAATTGTGACCTCAAGCTTATATCAGCTTTTTATATCAAGCTTTTTATTTATTTAGAAAAATTTCCCAATTTTTATATTGAAGTGTAGTTGATTTACAATGTATCAATTTCTGGTGTACAGCTTAGTGATTCAGTTATATATATATATATTTATATTCTTTTTCATTACAGATTACTGCAAGCCATTGAATATAGTTTCTTGTGCTATACAATAGGGCCTTGCTGTTTATCTATTCTGTACATAGTAGTTTGTGTCTGCCAATCCCAAATTCCCAACTTAAACCCTTCTTCCCCCTCTGGTAACCATAAATTTGTTTTCTATGTCCGTGAGTTTCTTTCTGCTTTGTAAATAAGTTCATTTGTGTGTGTTTGTGTGTGTGTGTTTAGATTTCACTTAGAAGTGATATCATTTGATCTTTTTGTCTGACTTACTTCTCTTAGTATGATAATCTCTAGGTCCGTCTATGTTGCTTTAAATGGCATTATTTCATTCTTTTTTATAGCTGAGTAGTATTCCATTGCATGTATGTATATGTGCGCACGCACACACACACACACACACACACACATTTCTTTATCCAGTCATCTGTCGATGGACATTGAAGTTGCTTCCATGTCTTGGCTATTATGAAAAGTGCTGCTATGAACATTGGGGTTCATGTATCTTTTTGAATTAGAGTTTTCTCTAATATATGCCCAGGAATGGGATGGCTGCATCATACAGTAACTATTTTTAATTTTTAAGGAACTAAAATGCCATCCTCCATAGTGGCTACACCAATTTGCATTCCCACCAACAGTGTAGGAGGGCTCCTTTTTCTCAGAACTTCTATTTAAAAGTCCTTTGCCACCCAATGGGAATTGGCTTAGCAGCAAATATTAGATTCAGATTGTTCCAGTTTCACAAAACATCTTATGTCAAATGCCATTAAGGTAGTCACAAATAGCCTGAAGGGCAGGAGGCTATTCTGAACACAGAGATGTAAGGCTTAAGAAATATTTGTAAGTGAACTATTTGGCCATAGGCACTTGTACATGGAACTAACTAAAAACGTGTATTTGGAAACCTACAAAGTTGAAGTATAATAATAATAATAATTCTGGCCTGCAAAAGTCTGTGTCTTTTCAACCTCGAATAAAAGTTGGGGACCCCAAATCTCTACTAGCATGAAACTGGGGAGGCCTGACTAAAGCATCATCTCCAATGCCAGCTACAGATGTGGCCACAGAAAATAAAAATGAACATGCAACAGCTACTAAGGTCCCAGGTGGTCTTCCAGCTGCCAAAGAATGAGTCTTCGCGATTTCTGCCAAGCAGAATTTGATAACTGTCTTGGAATGGTGAATGTTATACGTTCCTCATTTTTCCAGTTTTTTGACTGAAGAGTTTAATGCAGTAACTCTGCTGCTACTCCACCACTGTCAGTTGAGCATAAAGGGAGCAAGTAAACCCATGTGTTCAAGCAGCATAATATAAGGATCCACATTCAGACTTGATGGATGAACTACTCCTCATCCAGAGATCTTGGGCTGACCTTGAGCTGGATGGAGTAACTTGATAGGATATTGAGATGTCTTGCCTCTGTGTGTGTCGGGGGTGAGGTGGAAGATATGTTTTACGTGTAAGAAGAAAGATGCCTTTGTGATCATAGGGGATGGCTGTAGAAGAATTTTCTTTTTGAAATTGAATGCTCACCATCTAGAGATTGCATTGAAGTGTGAATAAATTCTGGTCTATGGCAGATAAAGAGGAGATACGTGTGCAAATTATAAGTCAGAGGTTATATCTTAAAAGAGAACAGCTTATACTCCATTCTCTTTTTCTCCTTTCCTGGTATCACACAGTGGGGTGAAGAAGCGTCCTAATAAATGGTGAACCACAGTGGAAAGGTCACAAATGACTAGATTACCTGTGAGCAGAAAAACCCATGGGTCCAATTACTTGAGAGAGAAATGAGTTTTTATCTTGTCCGAATCACTGTGTTTTCCAGCCTCCTTTTAACAGTATCATCCTTTACTAATCTGGGAGAGGATAAATATGAGATTTACAATTTGAATTGCTACCTCTGACTATGGATTGGATGACAGACCAGAAGAAGATAGAGATTCCAATTAAATGCCCAGAAATAGCCTTTGTGAGAAATGATGGTTTAAAAATATAACATAATGACAATAGCAATGAAGATGAAGAGACTGCTTTGACAGTTATTGGAGAAGTAAAAGTGACTAGACATGTTTAACTAATTAAACAGGGAAGCTGAGAAACGGGGTAAGTTTTAGATGAGTCCAAAATTTTTCATACCATATGCCAGGCACTTGGTTATTTGCTGTGTGTAAAGAAAAAATTCTTCACTGAAGAAATTTGATGTTTTGTTTACAAGAGAAGAACAAATGCACAGGCACATACATGTGAAAAAATAAGGCAGTATTTGTTTAATTAAAGAGTGAAAGTCTGTAAAGACCGTGAGCTTTCAGCAGGGAAACCTGTCACAGGAGGAGACTTCATGAAGAATGTTCAACATCCTCGAGTCTTAAAACAATGCATCAAATTAAGATAGAAAAGAAAGCAGATGGAAAAGATAAGCTTGCTATGTTATTAATGGATAATATTAGCTACTCAGAAAGCCTAAGTTTGAAACTTTGTTTTTAATTTGTTATAGAGATTTTTGGTTTGTCAATCCATAAGCTATTGCTTTTAAATACTTTTGTAAAGTTTAAAGATGATGTTATTCTCACGCACACACACACACACACACACACACAAAGACACACACACACATACACATACATACATAGTCCATCTCTGGGTGTTCTGATTCACATATTTTATTAACTTTATAGGTTAAAAAAGAAAATTCCTTAATAGAAGTGACAGGTTTATGTTTATTTTGAGATTTGGCATGATATTTTTCAATGTGTGAATCATCACCAAAGATTCTAAAAGATCAAGCTGCTGTTATGTCATCTTTATTCTGATTTAATTAGGATCATGAAATATCCCTTGCATTGTATTTTAGGCAACAGTAATGTGTACCTTTCATTGAAGGCTTATTTCGTTGCAGGTTCTGTTCTAATAACTTCATGTGTATTCACTCACTTAAGAAGGAAAAATGGAAGGAAGGAAGGAAGGAAAAAAGAAAGGAAGGGATAACAGTAAAGGTATATTTCATGAGATTATCTCATGAGACTAAGTTTTTGGATGACTATTCTTCAGTGTTTATAAGCAACTACACAACTGACATTACTGAAATGTGTCTGAAAAAGCAGGCTCTAAAAGAGGAATATAATAATTGTGCTCAGTAATTTTTCTTTAATTAAAAAAATGTTATTGATACATAATTTAAGATACAATATCATATTACTTTCAGGTGTACAAGATAGTGATTTGATATTTTTATACATTATGTAATGATCACCACAGTAAAACCAGTTATCATTTGTTACTCTACAAGGCTGTTAAAATATCACTGATTATATTCTTTACCTATACAGTACATAACCATGTCTTATTTATTTTATAGCTGGAAGATTGTACCAGTTAATCCCCTTCACCTATTTTCACCCGCTTCTCCCTTCTGCCCCGGCAGCCATTACTTTGTTCTCTGAAAACTATGAGTCTGTTTCTGTTTTGCTTATTTGTTTGTTTGTTTGTTTTGTTTTGTTTTTTAGATTCCACATATAAGTGAGATCATATGGTACTGGTTTTTCTCCATCTGACTTATTTCACTGAGCATAAGACCCACTTGATCCATTTATGTTGTCACAAATGGCAAGATCTCACTCTTTTTTATGGCTGAGTAATATTGCATTATATATGTATATACACCACATCTTCTTTCTCCATGTATCTATGGATGGACACTTACTTTGTTTCTATATCTCGGCTGTTGTGAACAGTGTGACAATAAACACTGAGGCCCATTTTTTTTCTTAATTAGTGTTTTAATTTTTTTCAGATAAATATCTAGAAGTGGAATTGCTGGATTGTAAGCTAATTCCATTTTTAGTTTTTTGAGGAACCTTCATAGTGGCTATACCAATTTACATTCCCACTAATAGTGCACAAGAGATCCCACTTCTCCACATCCTTACTTTGTTGCTTCTTGTCTTTCTGATAATAGCCATCTGACAGATGTGAGGTGGTATCTCAGCATGGTTTTAATTTGTAGTTCCCTGGTGATTAGTGATGTTGAGCACCTTTTCATGTGTCTGTTGGCCATCTGTATATCTTCTTTGGAAAAAATGTGTATTTGGGTTCTCTGCCAATTTTTAAATTATTATTTTTTCTTAATGTTGAGTGTTATGAGATTTTATATATTTTGGATATCAACCTCTTATTGGATTTATCATTGAAAAATATTTTCTCTTATTCAGTAGATTGCATTTTCATTTTGCTGGTGTTTTCCCTTGCTATGCAAAAGCTTTTTAGTTTGATGTATTTCCATTTTTAAAAAAAATTTTGCTTTTGTTGTCCTTGGCTGAGAAGACATATCCTAAAATCTGTATGGATCCACAGAAGATGCTGAATGGCCAAGGTAATCTTGAGAAAAAAGAACAAAACTGGAGTTATCATGCTCCCTGACTTGAAACTATACTCCAAAGCTATACTAATCAAAACAGTATAGTATACTGGCACAAAAATGGACACATAGATCAATAGAACAGAATAGAGAGTTTAGAAATAAACCACGCTCACCGATCAGTTCATCTGAGACATAGGTGACAAGAATATACAATGGAGATGAGACAGTGTCTTCAATAAATTGTGCTGGGAAAACTGGGCAGCTATATGCAAAATAATAAAACTGCACCATTTTTTCACACTATAAACAAAAATAAACTCAAAGTGGATTAAAGACTTAAATGTAAGACCTGACATCATAAAACTGCTAGAAGAAAACATAGGTATTAACCTCTTAGACATCAGTCTTAGCAATATATTTTGAATATATCTCAGTAAACATTTTTAAATCATTTTTCCCATTGTTACAGTCTCTATCTCTCTTTGACAATGTGCAGATGACCCAAAGTCCCTTAATAATTCCTCTCTCAGAACTCTACAACTCCATATGTATTCTCTATGCCTTTACCCCTTCTCCTCTCTCTGTCTCTCTACTTTTGTCCATTATTCTCTCTCCTGTCAGTTATATTTTCCCATAAAAACATAAAATGTTTCTATATCTCCACTTCTCTGACTCAAATATTACATCTTAGCCTCCTCCACATATAACTTACTATCCCAATATGCCAGAATAAGGATTGGAAAACACATCAGCTATTATATTCTTCAGAGGATTTGAGGAAAAGAAAAAAGACCAGTGAACATTTATGAATTAAATTTTGTATTATGCCTATCATAATTGTAAGAGTGCTATGCAAAAACTTCTGGAAATAAAACTCTTTTTCCAACTTGAGGATTCAGTGTCCAGAGCATTCATAACATTAAAATAGTCTGACTGTAGAAAGTTGTTAATAAATCCCTGAAGGTATAGTCTGTATTCTGGGAAACCGAGCACATACAATAGCAAGCAGTGTAATTCTATCTGGTTCCAGTAATTGCACCAATTTGTTTGAAAGATAGAAATGTGCCCTTTACTCTAAGAAAAAGGAAACTGAACAGCCATATCCAGTGCCCGTAGCCAATTGACTTTGTTCTGGGGAAGCTCTTTGTAAAATTTGATATTGCCCAAAGTTATCAGCAATGTCCACTTTGCTTTTGAAATGCTGTCATTTAAATTTTTTTTCAGTTGAATTTATCTTCATTTATTAATTTAAAAGACATTTATTGCCCCCTGAGAGTATTTTAGACACTTCAAGCTGTTTCTAGGTAAATGGAATGAATAGAAAAATGGCTCTGATCTCAATGAACTGATGGTTTTGCATTTGTAACTATATGAGTGTCACAGCATGTAACGGGAGGCTTGTTAAAACTATATGGGGTAGGAAGGAGGAAGAAAGAAGGAACACTGAGTTCAATCTAAGAGATGGAGAAGGACTGCACAATCCTAAATAATGGAAGTTTAATAGATATTTGACAGTTGGAAAACACTAGAGGACATTTGAAGCAGAGAGACTTTCATACAAGGGCATGCATGTGAATCAGCACAATATGGTGGGAGCGGGGGAGGCGCTTCAAGTCTAACTAGAAAATATTTTGTCAACTGCAAGAGGAAGCCAGAGAATTCTATATGAAGCCTTGACTTTGACTTAATTTTGGTGTAGGCATTTTATGACCCCTGACACTTTGCAATCTTATTTTTCAGGCACCCTGTATTAATAATATTCTTATTCTGAGATCAAAACGAAAATCTACTCATGTTAACTTCATAGGGAATTCTATATTTTTGTCATTTTCTTTCTTTCAGTCTCTAAACAAATACGTATTCTTTGTCTATTATAAAGCAGTCATTATAAGTATTCTTCCATTTGGTATCAGAGCAAAAATATTCAGAAATAGCAAGTCAGAAATTAAGTTATAACTTCTGTGCTGCAACAATATATGGCAAATGTGGTCAATTCTTGTTTTTACTACAGAAATAAGCCAAAAGTTCAAATTTTCACAAGATTACCCATTTTAACATTTTTTTCTACAATATAGTGAAATCATTGCAAATGTATTTATTTCCCATTGGACTAACAAAAAATAAGAATATCATTTCGAATCCCTAATGTCAATGTTAATAGACTATAATAAATATAAACCAATATTTTATTAAAAGTAGTTTTACCTTGGATATGAACTTCCACATATTGCAGAGTATTCCATGACAATTACACAGTTTTAATGAAACTATCAAAATTATAGTAGATTATGTACATGTGCCTTTAAGTTTAATAGATAAGTAGATAACTAGAAATATATAAATATGGATGTATAGACATTCAGCTAGTAGAAATTATTAATTATCTATCAATATCACATTTCTTTTTTTCTTTTTTTGTTAAAATATAGTCAATTTACAATGTTGCATTAATTTCTGGTGTACAGCATAGTGATTCATTTATACATACGTATATATATTCCTTTCCATATTCTTTTTTATTATAGGCCATTACAAGGTATTGAATAGAGTTCCCTGCAGTATACAGTAGGACCTTGTTTATCTATTTTATACATAGTAGTTAGTATCAACAAATCCTGAACTCCCAATTTATCCCTCCACATTCCCTTCCCCCACCCCGGGAATTTCTTTTTTATACTTTTGCACTTCTTTTTCATACTTCAGTAATAAAACCTACTAAGATATAGCTAGATTCATGTTGCCCAGCCAAGGACTATATTTTGCAGTCTCCTTCCAGCTGTAGACAAGCACGTGTCCAAGTTCAGGCCGGTGCCAGGTAAGCAGTCATGCCCCTTAAAAATATCACTGACTCTCCACTTTCACATCCTTCCTTTTTTTATAGGCCAAGATGTGGGAATGGAAGCAGTGAGCCAGCTCTAACCAAGCACAGGAGAGGAGTACACAAGGATAGGGTGGATCAGCACGGTAGAAGGGATGGAGACCTAATGGTGACCAGGAGAAGCTGTGTTGATCCTCGCCCTAGAGCAGCTCAGCATTTTTTCCACAGCTTTATAGGAATATAATTTATGGAAATGAAATTCATCCTTTTAGTTATACATTTTGAGAAGCTTTGATAAATGCACACAGTTATGTGCCCACCATTAGCATTGTTTTCGAACACTCCTATCACCCCAGAAAGTTCCCTTATGTTCCTTCGTGGTAAATTCTCACCCTCGTCACCAACCGCTGGCAACAACTGATCTGCTTTCTCACTATAGTTTTGCCTCCTACAGTATTTTATGTGGATATAATTCTACATTATGTAACAGGATGTTTTTGAGATTTCTCCACACTGTTCTGTGATCGTGTGTTCCTTCTGATTTCTGAGTAGATAGCATTGTGTGAATATATCACTTTTTAAAAAATCTATTCGCCAGTTGATTTTGTCCCTTGAGGGGCTGTTAGGAATAATGCTTCCATGGATATTTGTAAGCAAGTCTTTGCATAGCCATATGCTTCATTTCTTTTTGGTAAATAACTAGGAGAAACTCCTAGGTCATATTGTAAGTATATTTTTGCTTTTTAACAAGTTGTCAACCGCTTTTCCAAAGTGGTTGCACCATTTTGCATTTCCTATAGCAATATACAAGAGCTTGTTTCTCCACATCTTTGCCAGTATTTGGTAGTGTCAATATTTTTTTAGCCTTTTTTTAGCTATTTTTGTGGGTGTATAGTAAAAATTCATTACTGTTTTAATTTACACTTTCCTAATGATTAATGATGCTGTCTTTGTTACCATTTTAATATATTCATTTATGAAATACCTCTTCAGATCTTTTGTCAATTTTTAAATTGTTTGTTTTCTTTTTGAGTTATAAGTGTTCCTCACATAAAGGACAAATCCTTTGTCATATATATATGTATATATGATATATCTGACCTATGACATAGATGATAGATAGGTGTGGATATAGACATAGATTACAATGGTTTTGTGAAATAATTTTTCTCCAAACATGAAACTTATCTTTTCAATTTTTAAAGTGTCTTAAACGAAGCAAAAGATTTAAGTTTTAATGAAGTCCTCATTAACCAGCTCTGCCTTTTATTTGGTAAAGAAACAAAATACTTATCTTGTTAAAAACCTGTTATTTCTCTGTTAAAGTGGCCAAGTCAATAATGTAATTAATGCATAAATATTTTTACACCAGAACACTCGTACCAGCTATCTACAATAAACATCTACTGCTTTGTAAATAGGAAAGTAAACTTTTTTTTTAAGATGAAGAGTCTTCATATTCAAGAAAGCACTGTAATTAAATAAATAAGCTCCAGTCCTCTCCCAAACTGAAGTGGCTACAAGCAAAGCAATAGAAAAAGGGTGAAATTAATGTCAGCTCCAGAAACTCCGAAAACATATGTCTTATACATTCAAAACATTGAGGAATGCAATACTGTGTGTTGCAAGTCTGCTTTGTAAGATCAAATTCATTTTAAAGAAGTTCCATTTTTGGAGTCGGTATACAGGACCCACTGAAGAATTCCATTACTTGCTCTGTACAAAGTCCCAGCTCAAGAGAAGCTGAGACTTGTAGACAGTATATTAAAATTATGTGAGCACTTTTGGAACAAATTGAAAGCAAGAGTGAGAGAGAGAGTGAAGAATAGAGACTGAGAAGAAATAAACAAACAAATGCTTTCTTAATGTTGTAGAATTCTTCTTATGGCCAAAGTGCAAGCAGAACTAATCTGGCAAAGTTGAACCCAAAAATACTTTTGACAGAATCCGTCTCAATTTTTAAAAATGAAGTATTGTTGACATACAATATTATGTTAGTTTCAGGTGCACATGGTAATTCAGCATTTAAAGACAGATAATGAAATGATCACCGTAAGTCTAGTAAACCATCTGTCCTCACATGAAGTCTTACAGCCTTGGTAACTACATTCCTTCTGCTGTGTATTACCTGCCTGTGACTTAATTATTTTACAACTAGAAGTTTGTTACCTCATAATATTCTTCACCTATTTGACCTAACCCCTCACCTCATCTCAATTTGTAATGCTCAAATAAAAATCAGTTTAGAAAAAGAAGGGAGGAGTTGAGCTAAATATATAGAAGAAAAATAAAGAATGTTTTAGAACATGCCCTCTCTCTTATTACCAAAAAAAACATGTCCTCAAACTGTGCAGTCTTTTTCAACCCTGCAGTATTTGCTGGTGTTGAGTGTTTTCTTTGCGAAGCCTCTCCTCCAGACTCTGAAGATGCCACCTTTTCCTAGTTAACTCCTCTTAGAACATGCCTTCCATTCTTCACTCCTTTTGTGAGATCTTTGTGCTACCACTTTCCCAACTATCTCATTAGGAATAGTTCATCACTCTCTCCACTGGTGATGGTATCCCTACCCATTCTTTAAACATTATCTTTATGACCATGAAATCTATGAAATTTACTGGTCATTATCTTTACAACCAGTAACTTCCCTTCTGGGAAATTTTTAAACATTTTGTGGACATTTCCAACAGGATGGTCATTAGGCATGCCCATCACAAGCTGTGAAAAAAAGTATCCAGCATCTCTGCCTTGCTTCCAGGTGTTTTTTTTTAATAAAAGATTTCTTTAATGGATCTTTGATAACAGCAAAATTTGTTTCCCCCACACTGCAATATACTAGTGGACATTTGCCCTGACCATACATATATCTGAAATGTATCCATTAACACCAGCATCAAGTAATCCAACATTGCCCTGCCTCTAATTTGTTCATTCCATCAAATGTGCACCCTCGTCTTAGCTTGTTCATTGACAGATATCTGCTTCTTATGGACGCATATCTGCTTCTCCTTCAGGCCATCCCAGGTGATGTTGTTTGGTCTTATGATACCACAATGAAGATTGCATGATTCTTATATTAAAAAGCATTTAAAGATGCCTCATAGCCTATAAAATTAAATTCAATTTATTCATTGTGTTTAAGCATCTTTTCCATGATGCTTATGGAAACACTTTCCTTTTTTGTTTATTCCTGTTCATTCTGCTACGTGAATATCTTTTTTCACTCTATCTTTTTTCTCCTTACATGTTCTCTCTAGGTCATCTCCATTACTGTCATGATATTTAAGTTACCACATGCAGAGTTCCAAATATATCTGTTTAGTCTAATTCCTCTAAAGCACGCATTCAATGGCCTCCCTGTCGTTTCTATTTCATTGTCTGATTGGTATTTCAGAACTCACTTGTCTCCTTAAGAAAATTTTTCTTAACTGGGAAATCTGTACTCTTACCCAGATGTTTCTCATCATAGGAAATGACACCGTTTCACTGTTTGCTGAAGTGAGAAATCCACATTTGCTATCTGGCTCATTCTTCTGTTTCACCCTCAAACCCAACCCACCAGCAGATTCGTATTCATATCCACATCTTCTGTCAACAATTTTCTTTAGATCACCACCTCTCTTACTTGAACTATGGCATCTTTCTAACTAGTCTCTCTGTTTTAGTTCTTGTCACCCTCCAAACTATTCTTCACAGAGCATCCAGGGGGGTCAAATTTGGATCGTGTCAATTCACATCTGTAATTTTTAATGGCTTCTAGTGTACCTGAAATAAAATTCAAATTCCTTAACTTAGTTTTATAAGCCCTGCACAATTTTGGTTCTGCTTACCTCTTTCACCTCATCCCATACTGTTACCAACAGCCCTAATCCCCTTCACTACACCTTACTTTCCCCGGAGCCAGGATCTTTGACATACATTTGCTTCCATATACCCACAGTCCCAAGATAAGTCTTTCTCTTCTCTTCACATTTCACCAAAAAGATCTCATTATCAGAGAAATCTCCTCTGGATACCTAAATAAGATAGGTAAACTTTTCTTTTATCTATTTTAGATCCTAATTGTTTCTTTTTCAGTCTTTACCACAATTTCTAATTATTTAATGGATTTATGTTTTTACTTACTTGTTCTGTTATCCTAACTATGTACAGACTTCCTGAAAGCCTGCATTTGGTCAGCCTGGAAGTCAAGGTTGGGGAGCTAATACAGTGTATGGCATATGGTAGACAGCTGGCTACATGTAACAAATGGATAAATAAACTCTGCATCATCTCCCTTGTCTGCTTGATATTTTTCAGCATAGCTAAATGTATTTTACTTCTAGTGTTTCTGTTTCTTCTTCATTTTTCCTCTGAATTCCCATTATATGTTTAAAGTTCCAAAGTAATGGATCTTTCCTGAAATGTCACTATTCTTTTCCAAAAAAGCTAATTAACCAACCAGTTACGAAAGCAAGATTTTCAATAAATGGAATGTAATTTGTTTCTTTATGAAATCTCACAGTATTAGGGGAAAGGGTCTTTGCCTAAGGAATTCTCATTTATACATTACTGTGGGTATAGAAATTGTCTCGTAAGTGTATTCTCTTATCTTATACCACAGTGCTGTATTATTCAATGTTGAATGCTGAAGAGGAGTGTTTGATGTATCTAGAAATATTTGCATTAAAAATTACCTTGTAAATGTTAACTATTCATTAATAGGTTACATTGGCTGTGAGTGAGGTATGCATTAGATTCAAAAGACTCAAGATTTAATATTATTGGTTTTAGAAGCATCAACAAAAAACATGAAAAATTATTTCTTATGTTTTACATGAGTATATACAAAGGCATAATTTAGAATCATCAGAGAGACAATCTAAACTGAAAAAACCCCTGCTCCTTTGTAATTCCTGGAAGTGGCAGGTGGTTGGATGGGTGTTATGTGTGTGCGTTGTCTCTTTTTTAAATTCATTTATTTAATTTTCTTTTTAAATTTTATTTTCGGTTGTCTCTTTTTAAGAGATCAGAGTTAAAAACGATTCCAGAATACATAGCCATCACCAAGGATCTGCTCCATTTTCTCCTGCCTTCATTGCAATCCAGTATCGCATGAATCTTGAAAGTGGTCAGGATCCTGATTTGAGGTTAACTTAAAACATAAGCATTATTATAAAGAAAAATCACCCCTTTTTCCTGCAGTGTAAACATGCTTTTCCTTTATTGTTTTCTGAAAAAAAATGGGCCACTCTGAAGACCTTTACGTATAGAGAGTGGGTGGATTTAATTCACGAAATAGTGTGCCGCTTGATAACACAGACCTACTGAAAGCACTTTCTTCTCTACATGAAAATCTGTTTTGGAAACAGAGCTAAGAAATCTTTGCAATATAAATGATTATCTTACTGGGATCTACACATAGGCTGTGTAGAAGGCAATATATTTTTAGCTCTTCATACACAAAAATATTCTAGCCAGCTGTTGTGGTAAACTAAAATTTTTGAGGGATGCCATAAGTCAGAGAAGAATGACCACTTTTTTGTGAACTAATATTAGGTAATGTCAGCATAAAAAGAAGGACATATTAAAAAAGCTCTAGCCTGTGATCTCAGAATGCAGATTGTTTTTCCTCTTGCAAGACTAATAACTACAACCTTTCATTACATAAGGTAAAATAAATCCTTGGTTCAACAAGTTGGCCCCCAATTCTGGGTAAAGTCTAAACTATCTCTAATTTGCAAGTCTATTATTTGATTTAATTGCATGTTCCTTATCTTACTCTGTTTACTCATTAGGACGTTCTTGATTGCATGTAGTGATTACTAATTATATGTAACCTATTGACTTCCAGTCTTAAACTTTTCATTAGTGTTAGTTTTCTTGTATTCTAACTTTTTATAATTGTTAATTCTCTTCCACCCCTTATGATTTTTTTTCAGTTTTGTTTATAGGCATCACTAGAAAGTGTGAAAATCATGATTCTCATGTTTTCCATGGTTGTATTTAAAAGCATACTCTAAAGTCATTAGAGAGCCTAGGCTGAAAGAAATAAAACAAATATGCTGGCTCTGTTTTGTAACAATTGGGCAAGGTAATTATTTCTCTAGCTCTGTTTCTTTTATAAATGTGTTCTAAGTGTCAGAATTCTTTATCTGTCTTGTTAGGTCACTTCTATGGCTAGAAGCTAAGTGAGAAACCAAATGTGAAAGAAATCCAAATATTCAGCACAAAAGCTGAAACTGTAATAATTGAAAAAGCCCAGAAGAGAAGTATCTCTTTTCTAATACTCTTGGATTGATTTATATTGTCTTGATGTTATCATGCTTATAATTCCCTTCTATTTGTTGAAACCTTCAATACTCTTTGGTAAATTTGTTTTTGGAGATTTATCAATATTACCTTTTATAATCATCACCAGCTTTGTGTGCCTTTACAATCCACCCAACCCTCTTCACTTCATTTTGGTCCAGGTGTCCAGGCTGCTACATTAGATATACTGCTTTTCTAAAGCAATCTGTCTTCCACCTACAGTTTTCAGAATTCCTTTGTTAATCCTGTGCGAGAGAGAGATGGCTTCCTGAAGGAAGGATGCGGAGACATAGGACATCT
Source organism: Camelus bactrianus (assembly GCF_048773025.1). Classification (NCBI taxonomy): domain Eukaryota; kingdom Metazoa; phylum Chordata; class Mammalia; order Artiodactyla; family Camelidae; genus Camelus; species Camelus bactrianus. The sequence goes on from NC_133552.1 coordinate 23,090,610, forward strand.
TCTGGGAGGAGAAGGCAAGGGTCCTAAGATTCGTGGTTGCCTCAGGATGACGGCATGGGTCAGACAGAGTGGTTGTAGGAATGTCACACATTCACATCACTAGTCAGCTGAAAAGGGAACTAAACATGTCCTAGATGGGACAGGAGAGAGATGTGAAGACTCATGGTTTTGCCTCCAATCACAGGGGTCTGCAATTCAAAATCAGGTCATTTAAACATTGTGCAGAACACTAAATACTTAGATTTTTATGGAAGGAAAGCAAAATTGAAATAAATGCAAACACAACATTTGAATTTAGACCTAATTTAAAATCCCATCACAAATTCATGATTGGCAAGGGACCTTCAGTTTACTAATTTGTAAAATGCAGATAATAATAATTCTCCAGCTGGCTATTAGTGACATTGAGATGGTAGTATTTAACTGCTTTGTGTAAATAGAGCACTGAGAAAGCTCATATGAAAAATTCTCCATTACAATTTTGATGTAGACAGAATGACCTTTGGTACCAATATCTTCACTGAGCTAAAATGGTGATGAGGATGTCCCTTGTTTTCTCCCCACACCCTAGGCTATTGTACTGGAAAGATGCTCATATTACAGACTATTTAGTGAAAAGACCAGTAAGTCATTTTTACTTTGCAGCATTTTCTTCTAAATATTCCCCATGTGAAAATAATAGCAAGATACAGAAAAGTGGGTGTTGGGTCTTTGTCTACTTTGGATTTTCTATCAGTTGATGTCAAAACAAGAAACAGATGATGTCCAAGAAAGAGGAGGAGTGGTACTTACAAAGAAACCACATAGGATAGGGCTGTAATCTGAAACTAGGAACAAGAGGAGTTGTTAACACCTATAGTTGTTGGAATTCAGATAGTTCATGGAATTCATATAGTTGTCGGAATGTCATATAGCCCAGGAATTCCAGTTATATGACATTATGGAAAAGGAAAAACTGTTGAGATAGTAAAAAGATCAGTGGTTGTCAAGGGTTAAGGAGGATGCAGAAATAAGAAGGGGTACTCTGAGGATTTTTAGGGCAATGAAACTTTTCTGTGTGATACTATCATGGTGGACATAGGTCATTATACACCTGTCCAAACCGATAGAATGTACAACAATGATGAATTCTAACATAAACTCTGAACTTTGCATGATAATGATGCGTCATGTAGATTCCTCAGCTATAACAAATGTACCTCTCTGGTGAAGGACATTGATGGTGGGGGAGTCAGTGACTTGTGTGATGGCAGGAGATATGCGGGAACTCTCTATACTTAAGCTCAAATTTGTTGTGAACCTAAAACTGCTCAAAAAATAAAATCTATTTTAAAAAAGTACAGTAATCTTACATTCCATTCCACCAATCTCTTGCCTGGTTACCTATGGGCTAAAACAACAGGAAGCCACTAACTTAAAAGAGCCTATTGAAATACTCTATGCAATCAGCCAATCAGAGGGCAGGAGGAGGAGGGAGACCAGATCCTTTAAGGCATTAATGGAAGATGTTGAGCATAGATGTCTTATAAATGCTACAACTGTTTACAGAATTTCCTGGCAGTGTTTTCAGAACAACATTCCTTATTATCAGCAAGTTAGAGCATTGCATTAAAACTTGTTGGAAAAACTCAATATGTGTTGAATAACCTTGACAACACTGGTTAAAGAAGAAAATTTCATGGAAAACACTATTGGATCCTATGTAGCATATTCAAATAGAGCACATAATTATACGAAAAATATTAATACCTATAATAACATCACAGGTGGAGTTCTAGTAAATTTAGGATGACTACTAATGTGTGGATGAAACAGAATATTCTAGAAAAGAGCACAAATAAAATAAATTTTAGTCACAGGGTCCTCAAATGAACTTATTCTTAAAGCAGTATAGGAGAGTGACTAGGAACTTGGGTACCTGGGTATGAAACACCGCTGTGATCATTTCTAGCTAATTAGTTCAGATAACCTGTTTTTCATCTAAAAAAATCACAAAGGAATAATATCAACCACCTCAGAGATATTACAGTAGAATTTAAATTAGATAATGTAGATAAAATATTTAACCCACTGCAATGGTCATAGAAAACGCTCAATAAATATTGACCATAATATAACTACCACTAAAGTAAGTCATTATTAATTATTAACATTCAATTTGTTTTTTTAATAAATTTGTTGTACTGTTGATTTTTCAACCTGTTCATGCACTTCTGTATTAGAACATGGTTGATAGAGTTGTAAAGGAGGCCTGTGTTTTTCTTCCTGAGTATTTTATTTAGTAGATAACTTATGTGAAGAGCACATTTGGTGTCTTTTAAAGCTACTATTGGCCAGTCTGTACCCAGGGAAAGCTGATCTTTATTATCTGTTTTATCACATGCAAGGGAAACATTGCTACTAAAACCTTTATATTGCTGCTAGGAAGGATATTGGCACTATAGTGAGAGTGGCAGAGAAAGTGTTTAATCGAAGGTCATCTACTCAAGTCATATTTGCAGGGCACAATTTATTGCTAAAGAGAGAACCAAAGACAAACAAAGAATTTGACATGTGAGAACCAATATCAAAGCATAAAATATGAAAAGCCTGTGGCCATGGGACTCAGAATAACCCGGAATTTTAGCAGTAGCCATTAAAACCCTTTATTTCAATATAATACAAACATTTTAATTAATAGAAGTTTTCTGACTATGATACTATTTCAGAATAACAACCTCAAACATTATTCAGACCCTCAGAGTCACATTTTATTATAATTAATAACAAAGATCAATCATAAAGGATTCATAATGCAAGCACCAGGTAATTGATTTAGCACTCTTTTAAAATAGCAATCTAGAGACTGTAATCAATTGTCACTTATTCCAACTTTCTCTGGACACTTAAGGCCTCGTGGATGTATGAGTTACAGGAATACATGCATTTTTTTTTTTATTGAAACTGCTTTTAGAAGAAACAGCCAAGGGAGAAAATGTCTGCATCAGTAGCAGTGTTTTTGAAAGAGTAAGAGATATCTGGGAAGGAAGCAAATAGGCAATATCCTTTGTGCCAATTATTTTTTCTCTAGGATCTAATAGAATTATTTACCAAAACTATTAAACTGATATTAAATGTGGTGATATATACCATCATTTAAAATATAAGAAATCCTCCTCATTTAAATATGATGTGTTTTAGATCCTGAACAAAGGGAAAATTCATGAATATGTATATATATATAGAAAAAATTCTAATTAGTGAACTAAACAACTAGGAAAGACACTCCCACAAGAGATGGGGAAAAAAGCGAGAAACCCAGTCATATATAGGTTGAAACTGCACTCTCCCTCCCTGCAGTTTTGACAATTGAGATGACAAGCCTATTGAAAAAGTGTAAAATCTTAAATTGTGAAACTGAAAATAGGAAGAAATTCTAAACTCATGATTATTTTGTGGACATAGGAAAATGAAATTAAGGAGAGAATTACTGGGTAGTTATAGGACAAAGGTATACAAGATTGTTTCAAACACTTTATATCACTTCTCCCACATCCACATTTTATTACATTTGTGGATTTTATTAAATATTTTATTTATATAGGGATTTTAGAATTTATCACAGACATGGGATAATGGACAGATGTGTTAGATTCATGGACCTATGCAGTATAATATTACATAAAGCATCTTAAATTGGGGAGGGAGGAGAGTGGTTCTAGAAATATATTAAGTCTTATGTAATTTCAGTCAAGTGATGGAGAAAGGACATCAGTGTGTCTTTAGGGTTAATGATTTGGCTTTGGGGAAACAAATATGTCATTGGACACTAATTTTAGTGAAACCAGTGAGCGTGCGTCATGATGCATGGATTTCTTTTCAGGTGTAAAGAAATAGCCTCACAAGAAAGAAAGGCTAGTACAGGGAAACTCTAACAGCCGGATTGGACCCAAGTATTTTCCAATTATGCAGTTGGATTAGAGAAGTATCTCGGAGAAGAGAGCTCCTAATTGTGGATTTTTGTTTTTGTTTTCTCTCTCGTGTTTCAGAGATCTGATGAGGAGTGACCTTCTTTACCTTGGGGGAACAATTCACTAACTCCAGTGAGAATGAAAGCATGCCAGTTTAGTATAGGTGAGGATACCACAAGCCATCGTGAAAAATGGCCAGCATTGATACTGAAGTCTTCTGTTCTGCGTAATAGGAAGGTCTTTTCATTGATAAGAGGTGGATTGGAAATCATAAACCAATGATTAAAAATCTTAGAATGTATAAACCCATCTAGTATATGTGCCTTTGTTTTTCTGAAAGGGGATTTTGACTAAAATCACAATTCAGAGCACATTTGTTTTCAAGCTTAAGTGTGTTTCATGTGACTTTAGATCTTAAAGATGCAGTAAAAAGGGTCTTCGAGTGAGATCTATTCTTGCAGAGGAGTGCTGAAACAAGATATTTACCCAGAGTCTTGTTGGACCATGATGGTGAGATGAAGTTGGACTAGAACTTGGGCAGCTAGGAACATCATGAAACTGGGAATTCCCTGTTGCCCAAGACCAATGTGACCTTAACATCCTTTCATTTTCTGTTAATATCATGCTTGTGACACGTTTGTTACCTGACCTGTAGAGCTACTAATCAAGAAAAACACCCATAAATAAATACATAAAAACAAAAAAGAATACAATATTTCTCCAATTTCAAAAAATATCTAAGATTAGTTCTGAGCTTTGCATAAGCTATTATTCTTACAACCAGAAGATGCCAGAAAGTACTAGATGGAGTAACATATCAGAAATAAGCTATTTTAAAAATATTTAAAATTCAGAAATTATCTAGCAAATTCTAAAAGTAGAAAATTTAGAGGACCCTATGATCGGGCTGAGGTGGAGAGGTTAAAGAGAGCAATCAAGTAGAAGGAAAAATCAAGTTTCCCTTATGCTTTTTTTCTTTCCCTGTGAGTTGTTTCCAGGAAAGGACATAGGGAGAGAATGCTTCTAGTACTGAATCCTGATGTATAATTTATCAAATCCACAGGGTAACTCAGTCAATGATTTTTATGTTTTTTCCTTTATGCAAGATCGCACTGTGCATTTTGCTTAGTCTGTTAAATGGATAGGAAGAACTGAAGGCAAAAATGTTATATTGGATTTTCACTTAGTCACCAGATGCCCAAGGATTTCAATTAGTTGAGTTTACATTTTGTAGGGCAGACTTCTGTCCTGAAGTTTTATCCTTCCCCCTGTGCTTCCCCTGGAGTTGTTCTTCAAGTAGGCAACATTATTTTAAATTATTTCCTAACCTTATTATAACTTGCACTTTAGTAAAATCAATCCAAAGAGTAAATTGTTTTCTTTCCATTCTACTTGTATTAATGAGATGAAAAAGGAAATAAAAGGTAGAATTTTGTAGTTTCTCTGTTTGGACAAAGAATGTTAAAAAGAATTAGAAAATAAAATTAAAAAAATACTAGCCAAAAATATTCGGAAGTTGGGAACAATATCCTTTCTTGAAGCAAAAAGTAGGTTTTGCAACAATTGATGTGATATTTTCTAAAAAAGAATCTATTAGTCATGTTGAGGGAGCACTAGAGAAACACTCTCCAAGGCAATGCAAGAGAGTTTGAATTTTGCCTCAAGGATAGTCTCTTTGGGGAGACTTACCTGCATGTACTAGGAAGGAGACCAGAAATCTGTATTATATTTTCTTCTGTATTATATTTTCTTCTTATAGGTCACGACTAGAAGTAAGACATGAAATACAGATTAGCAAAATGTCATCTTTTATATTTTTTGTATTAGACAGTTTAGGTGAACGGATACAAAACAGAATTTACTGTAGATTATTAACACAACTAACGCCACAGGTGTAATACTTAATGAAGTTATTACAACATGGCAGATGTTGAAATAAAAGCACAATAAAGGCTTCTGAGGGAAGGATGACAGCAGTGGTCTTTCGTAGTTGTAGGTTCAGAGGAGGAGATGAGATTTTGCATAGGCTCAATAGTTTATTACCTAAATACATATTTTTTTCTTTATTTTCTTTATTTAGAATGACCAATATAGTAACTAACACAAACATTTGCAATTTGTTGTACCATCTGACACAACAGAGTTAAGATGCTGGCAGAACTAGCTGCAGCAATTCAGGATAAAATTTCCTTAAATCGATATGTTAATATGTTAATATCTAGGTGTGAGATTTTTAAAGATACTAGAATAAAAAATGATAAAAAGAAATTACGATTTCAGACATTTTGCAAATAGGAAGTTTGTGAGTTTTGAATAAGTGGAACAGTGATTGGAACCCTCAAGAATTAGGGAATAAAAAGATTACAATAATAGATAACCTTTTGGACAATAGGCAAAGATTTATGAGTAAGTTGGATTCTTATGAATAGTCATTGGATTTGAAATTTTCTCCATCTCTCACTTACTACAGTCTCCTATTGAATAAGACAGTTAGCACGAAGCCATCCACCCACCTCTCTGCTTGTAAGAGAAACTGTAAACAAAGCGATTGATAGATTCATTAGCACTCCCTGAGTTGGTCAAATAAAGTTAATGCACATTCAGGGGACTCTGACCTGGAAATAGGTTTCTGTTACACTTCAGAGACAGTTTATCTGAAAGAGCCATTTGACTGTTTTAAAGAAATGGATGTGGGGCTGCTTCATCTCTAGTGTGCTTTTCGGGTCGATCTGCATGACTATGCAGTGTGAGAAGGTGTAAAGGTACAGCCATTTATGTGGCTGGATTTTATTTTTCGAGTAAATGGAAAAGCAAAGTGTATAAAATGAGAAAGTGACATATTCTGGTATATGCTAATGTGAAATCTATAGAACATGGATTTTGAGCAAGTTTGCTAGCACATAAGATCCTTTTAAACATCAGAAGATTACATGAGGACCTTTAAAATATTTTGAAGCTGTTAATTTATTGGCTTTCAATGGACTCCAGTATCATACTAGATTCATAAAATATTTGAAACAATTGGATTCAAGCTTGACTATTACTCTAACCAGTCATGCCATTCGACCTTTTTGAATATCCTCATTAGTATAATTCTCTGTTTGCTTTAAGTGGCTACTGAAAGAACTAAATAAAATTATTTATATTAATTTTGAAAAATGTTAAAACATTACATAGTCATGTTGATGTTCTTAAAACGCAATCAGCACTTTTTTCTTACCATCCTAAGTAGCTCTCACTTTACAAAGGTGTACCAATGCGTGTTTAAGAAAAAAAGTACATTTTATTGATATAAGTGTGTATGTGACATGATGGCTTTTTTCAAGTCTAAATATCAGTGAGTTTAATATCTGGATGTATTAGTAGATTTACAGATAAGTAGAAAAGTGAAAGCACTATGTTTATAATTTTCCTCAAGGACATGTTTTTTGATTTATCTTTCTTTACACATGCAGCTTTAGTTATTTAATGTTTTTAATAACTTTTTATGGTGGAATAATTTTAGTATTATAGAAAAGTTGCAAAGATAGTACAGATAGTTCCTATATATTAGTCAGGATTCTCCAGAGAGACAGAAGCAACGGGAGGGGTGTGTGTGTGTGTGTGTGTGTGTGTATCTTCCCAACAGGAATGTCTCCTTACTTTCTCATTGTGATATAGGAAGTGATGTCACTGGGAAGCACATACTACTGACCGTTAACATCTGTTTTTGTTTTGTTTATAAGGATGGAGATGTGGGGGAGGGACATGCACACAGCATGAAATACAACATGAAATAAAAAAAGATTTTACAGCTGCTGTGTGAAGCAGCCCTTGTGAGTTTCTGTGTATGCTGGAGAGGAGGAAGGGCTGGCAGTAGGTTCAGCCACAAAACGAATGAGCAGGGACCATGGTGGACACAGCAAGGGCTCATTTCCTCTGCCCATTTTGGCTATTAGACCTGTGCATGTGTATCTGAAAAAGAAGAAAATAAGTTGTGCTCACTTTTTAAATTTAAGTATTAAAAATGATTCTAACTGAAAAGATCTAGAGAGAAAGAGGCTTATTCTAATAAGAAATTGGCTCACACAGTCATGGAGACTGACAAGTTCCATGGTTTTCAATGGACAAGCCAGAGACCCAGGGAAGCCTAGGACACAGTTCCAGTCTGAAGGTCCATTGGCTCTAGGCCCAGGAAGAACCTACCTTTTAGTTTAAATAAGAAGTCATGAAAAAAATGATGGCTCAGCCCAAAGGCTGTCAGGCAAAAAGTATTCCTTCTCACTTATGGGAGAGTCACACTTTTTGCTTTATTCAAGCCTTCAACTGATTGAATGGTGCCCATCCATATTAAGGAGGTCAGTCTGCTTTACTCAGTCTACCAAGTCAATGTTAATCTCATTCAGAAACACCCTCACAGACACACCTGGAATAATGTTTCACCAAATGTCTGGGCACCTTGTGGCTCAGTCATGTTGATGAATGAAATTAACCATCACAGCTCTCAGAACCCCCTCCTCCATTTCCCTCTCATGTCAACATCTTACATTATCACAGGATATTTATCAAAACCAAGAAACCCAACATTGGAACATTACCATTAACTAAATGTCATACTTCATTTGAATTTTGCTGTTTTTTTCATTAATGCTTTTTTGTTGTTCTGGGATCTGATCCAGGATACTGTATCACATTTAGAGTTAATTCATTTTAATTTTGTAGTGTATTTCATGGCAGGATTAGGCCATAATTTATTATTCATTCTCCTATAGAGGGCAATTATTAACAATTTTCCACTCTTACAAATGTAACTATTCTATGAAGTAACCTGAACTCAGTTAAGTACATTCACAAAGCAACCCTACTTTTCCCTCCATTGTCTCTTCAATCTGTCCTGTGGAAAAACCTAAGGCTTATTCCATATCGTTCTGTGTCATTCTTAGTATTAAAACTAGTCTCCTTTTATTTTTATTTTTTTCAGCTTTATTGAGGTATAACTGACAAAGATAATTGTAAGATATTTAATAGTGGACAAGGTGATGATTTGATATATGCATGCATTGTGAAAGGATCCCTCAGACTGAGTAAATTAACACCTCCATTACCTCACATATTTACCTTTTGTGTTTCATTTTGTTTTGTTTTGCTGAGTATATATAAGTTCTACTCCCTTAGAACATTTAAAACGTACAATATACTGTTACCAGTCTCCTTTTGATAACTGAAATGTATAGCACAGTATGATCATAAAAACCTTGAACATTGTTCAAATTAAATGGACTCTTTTTCTCCATCTGGGGTCAGCTTCAGGCTTGGATGTGTGCTGTGGAGAGTGGAACTTGGTTAGGAGATGCCACTGGAAGTGGACTTTTAAGCCTGGAGGATTGAGTGGGATGAAAGGAGTTCAAAATAGAGATATGTTGTGAAAAATTATCCCAAACTTGGAAATAAGGCTAAAAATTAGGCAATATATCACTGTAAGGTCATATGAGGACACTGTTTAACAGACCCATCTGAGGATTATCCTGGTTAATGTACTTTGTTCAATTCATATTGAAGTCCCAGACTTAATAAAGGTACATTTTAACTTGTATATTTTCATCCAAGAGAGATAAAGATAATTTCTCCCTCCTAGAAAAGATAGCCACACAAATTACTGTTGTATAAGAAACTGACAAGCTTTGTAAGTAACCAAACAATGTTATTTACTGTTCATTTATTATATTGTCTACAATCCTCAAGTCCTCAAATGCTCTTTGAACTAGGTTTTAATGGTGTCTTCTTCAATTACTTTTTCTTTAACACACATTCATTTTGCATGTATTTAAGCCATATGCTTAAACTTTTTGAAATCATCTTTACCAAACAAAAAGATCCTGCTTTATGCATTAGATGGCATTTAATCTGGCCTCAGTTCCCGCTGGGCAAAGCAGATGCATAGTTGCTCTTTCTAGAAGTGTTTTTTGATATTTTTAGAGAATCTCCTGTGGGACTTCTGACTGAAGCCCCATGGCTGATGAAGCCTGTCCTCTGGAGGGCTCTTGACAGTACTTTCTTCACAGATGGGTCTACAGTACACATCCAGCTCTTCTGTTGGAATTCCAGTGCCTCTGGAAATTAAAGTAACCCACCATGCATGTTTCACCACCATTAATAAAATACAGCTTGCTCTGAAAGCGGCCAGCTAGGAAGACTATTTCAACCACAGCCTTTCTTCTTTATCATTCTTCAAAGGATATCCAGACACTGGGCTCTATGATTCCCAAACCTGAAAGAACACTTGATCAGCTCTCTAGGTGACTGCCCTGAAAACTCCCCACTTAATTGAAATATAAGAAGTACTTTTACTTCTTCCTTTTCTTCCTCCAATGGAAATTCATTATATCAGCATTCCTCTCTCTTTCTGAAGAAATCTTCTCTTCTGTTTCTTTAACATCCACTTAATTATAAATCTTGCCATCTTTATTTCTTCAATATTTCTTTGGCTATTCTTCACACTTGTACAGTTTGCTCCTTTGCATAAATAGTTTCAAATTAGCTAATCCAGTACTGTAAATTTTTTAATGATATTCTGAATGAGAACTTATAAATTTATGAATTAACTTTTTGATAATTAGAATCACCATACTTTTGCATAGTATTCTCCATGAACATGGTATGTTTATCTAGTTTTTAGATCTTTTTAAATTTACTTTATTATAATTTTATAATTTTCTATAAAAGTCTTATATACTACCTAGTGGCTCAATTTATGTATATTTTGTAGTTTTAGGTTTTTATGAAGTATTTTTAAAAAACATTTTATTATTTAATTATGATAATTGTTCTGACTTTTGAATATTATTTTTATGCCAAACAACATTCACTATTTCATGTCTAATGATTTCTAGATTCTCCAAGGTTTCCCTGCCATGTATAACTAATGACATTTTTCATCTAATTTTGTATCATGTATTTCATTTCCTAGATTTACTGAAATTAGCCAAGTTGTGTTACCCTCCCTGACCACACACACAGCCTACAAATTTAAAAGGAAATGATGATAGCAATTTTATTCCTGATCTTATGGAAAATATGTCTAAAATAGCTACAAATGTGATGTCATGTTTAGATTTGTTTGTAAGTTTGGACCATTCCCTTAATTAGTTAAATAAAAATTATCCAACGTTGTAGCTAAGAATATTTCATTTGATTACAAATGAGTTTTGATAAGGCCAATTTTTTTTTCCAAATCTGTTGGTATGATTATATGTTTCTCCTTTAATTCTTTGAACTCACCACATTAATCATTGTTTTAATATTTTGAAAACCTCGAATTTTTCAGTAGAGATTTACTGATGATCATATGCATAAATACCTTGATAAATACGCATGAACAAAGTGTAAAAAAGTTGTGTAGAGAGAAACAAGTGTAGGAGAACTGCTTTTAAATCTTGTATTCTATATGAATTATCTGACAAGCTTCATTCCTTGTTTCTTTTTGTATTAAAATGTCTTTTAAAAGTAAACTTTAAGGGCACAAAATATTCTGTATAACGTAGAGTCTACTTTTATTCAAGCATCTGTGATTGTCATAGGTTTAGTACTTTTTTTTAATTTAAACTTAGATATTACAGCAGTTTAAGACATTTTCCTTAATGCTTCCAAGGGGAATAAAATATTTTTTCCATGTGAATATCAGGGAAATTAGAAGATTCAGACAAATCATAAATATGTAAAACAGTTATATTGTGGAAGAAAAGTTTTATGATGATTGTAATTCATGAAATGTGCTTTCCATAAGATTGACCAACTCCACTAAATGCAGCAGTGGAGAGATAGAAGGAACAATAAAAAAGCAGCATAACTACTTACACGTTATCTAAAACATGATGCTTGAATGCAATCCATACATTTGTCAGATAGCTTCTTTTAAGGTATGTTTACTTACATAAATGTTAACAGAATTATAATTGCTTTATTCATAATTTTTCTTAGAAACCCTCTGCACATATCACAGAGTCTTGCATATTGTGGATACTCAGTAAATATTTGCTCAACATTTGACTGTCTTTACTTCTTAATTCTCATTAACAGTGATAACCACATTGACCACCTACTTAGAAAAATAGCCTTCAGGAGAAATCTTACATAAATGAAATTTTATTAGGAAAGCGAAAACTCAGAACTGGATTAAAAGGTTACTTTAAAAAGTATAATTTTATTTTTAAAGACATATTTTAAACTTCTACATGTATAAGTATTATTATAAAAATCACTGGATAAGAGTTATTAAGTGACAGTCATTATTATCATTAGTTAAATTATCTACTTTGTGTTCTTCCCTTTTTTAATTACTTGTTCATGTAGTAGAGAACAAGACTGATACTGTATCTCTAGTCATCAATGAAAATGAAGCAGGTCATGATGAAACAACTGTGTATTAATGTATGTCTGTGTATCTAATATCACTTCAAAACAAAACAAAACAAAGAAAAACAAAATAAGATGTTAGCCCCAATCCCTGACAACAAATGAAATTCCTAACTTTTAACACTGGACTGTATATCTTTCACAGAAATTCCTTGAACTGGTTCATCGAAAATCACCTGTGTTACTGTAGCCAGAAGATATTTACAATTTTACAAAGAAAGGAGCAAACAGAGAGAGAAGCAAGATGGTGGAGTAGAAGGAAGCTTGTAGCTCACCCTCTCCCACAAATACACCAAAACTCACATCTACAGACCTATTCAGCCAACCAGAGCATCTGCCAAACTCTGACAGAACATCGCCCTCTTTGAAAGACAAAGACGCCAAAAATCTGGTAGGAGAAAAGGAAAAAAGAAAGAAGAAAAAGCAAAGCAGCGCAGGACGGGTCCCGCGGGGAGGGAGCGGCAAAGGAGGACTGGCGCTCATTTGCTGGGTCTCCCCTCTCCAATGGAGAGGGCAGCGGGACAGAGGGTAGCCTCCAAGGCTCAGATCTGCCCTGAGCACCCCTTGACTGACAGAACTGAGTTAAACGGGCACAAAGGGTCCCCGCGACACCCGGCCCGAGACGTCAGCCAGCAGCTGGGGCTGGGACAGGCCACCTGAGCCTGGTGGAGGACTGGGACGGCTGCACTGAGGCAGCCCTGGGGGACTGCAGGGTGCTGCACACTGTGCCTGGGAGGGGATATGGAGCAGAACAATCTCGGTCCCAAGTAAGTTGCGAGAAAAGCAAAGCAACATGGCTGGTGTGCCCTGGGGGAGGGGCGCCATAGCCTTTGTCTCCTCAGATCTGCGCTGCCATTACTGGTGCTTCTCGGGAGAAGAGAGGCGGGGCGCAGCCACAGCCGCCTACTCCTCCTGTGTGCAGCGCCCAGGCGGGGGCAGGGCTGAGATCTGAATCCTCACCTGGGAGCTCTGCAACCTTGTAGGCAGGACTGAGTCTTGTTTACAGCCCGAGGCAGATAGGATCCTTCTGCCCTGGAACCTCAGAGATCTCCTGTCACCATGACAAACAAGGGGCTGATTTGGCACGAAGCAGGGGCAGGGCCATTCTGCGGTCTTCCCCGAGCCTGCCTTTGGAGCGCCAAACCGAGGCACAGTGGACAGCTGCACAGAGCAGTGGAGCGACTGGCGCTGGGAGAGGGAGGGCGGCCACCTGCCTTCCTGGCAGGAATGCAGCACCTGACCACAGTGCTGGGAGGGGGCATGATCCGCCCACTTGCCTTGCTTGAGTGCAGCATCTGACTGCAGCATAGGGAGGGGGAGTGACTCGCCCACCCACCAGATAAGAGCTCAGCACCTGACCCAGTGTTGGGTGGGGACTTGATCTCCTAGCCGACAGCCACTGGGAGCAGCACTGATGAGGGCACCAACAGTGGGCCTCTGGAAACAACAAGCTGAGTTCCCGAAACAGGGCAAAGACACAAAGAACTCTCGATGAAATCATTAAGAGCACACCATCTCCAGGAGAACTAGATAACTGATACTCCTTAAGCCACAGTGCCAGAGAGATATGAGCAATATGAAGAAGCAGAGGAAGCACTCCCAATTAAAAGAGCAAGAGAAATCCCCTGAAAGCACAATCAAGGAAATAGACATGGATGGCCTACTAGATCAAGATTTCAAAAAAGGAGTGATCAAAGTACTGAACGAACTAAAATAAATAGTGTTTAAAGATATAAAATATGTCAAAAATGAAATAGAAGCTATAAAGAAGAACCAAGTAGAATTAGTCAACTCATTTGCTGAAATGAGATCTGACCTAAAGGCTGCACAAAGCAGGCTAGATAATGCAGAGGAACAAATAAGTGACCTAGAAGACAGGACAACAGAAAGCACCCAATCAGAACAGCTGAGAGAAAAACAAATAAAAAACAATGAAAACAATATAAGGGACCTATGGGATAATATAAAGGGTGCCAATCTACGCATAATAGGGGTTCCAGAAGGGGAAGAAAGAACAAAGGGGATTGAAAAGCTATTTGAACAAATCATGACTGAAAACTTCCCAAACCTAAAGAAGGAATCAGATATCCAAGTACAGGAGGCTCAGAGGGTCCCAAACAGGAAGAACCCAAATAGGCCCACACTAAGACATATCATAATCAAGATGGCCAGAGTCAAGGATAAAGAAATGATCCTAAAGGCAGCAAGAGAAAAACAAAGAGTGAGTTACAAGGGAACCCCCATAAGTCTCTCAGCTGATTTCTCTACACAAACACTACAGGCCAGAAGGGAGTGGCAAGATATATTCAAAGTCCTGAATGAAGAAAAAGATGCAGCCTAGGATACCCTATCCAGCAAGGCTATCCTTTAGAATAGAAGGAAAGATAAAGAACTTCACAGACAAGCAAAAACTAAAAGAGTTTAGCAACACTAGACCCATGCTAAAAGAAATATTGAAAGGTCTACTCTAAATAGAAAAGATGCAGGATGCTACAAAAATGAGAAACTCATACCTGGAAAGGAGATAACTGCCATGAATTACAAAAAGAATAAACACAAAATTGTAAAAGATATCTAAATCATTAAGAGTGGGAGAGGGAAGCAAGGAAAGCCATTGTGGAAAACAGTATGGAGATTCCTCAAAAGACTAGGAATAGACTTACCATATGACCCAGAATCCCACTCCTGGGCATATATCCAGAAGGAACCCTACTTCAAAATGACACCTGCACCCTGATGTTCATAGCAGCACTATTTACAATAGCCAAGACATGGAGACAGCCTAAATGTCCATCAACAGATGACTGAATACTGAATAAAGAAGCTGTGGTATATTTATACGATGGAATACTATTCAGCCACAAAACCTGACAACATAATGCCATTTGCAGCAACATAGATGTTCCTGGAGAATGTTATTCTAAGTGAAGTAAGCCAGAAAGAGAAAGAAAAATACCGTATGAGATCGCTCATATAAGGAATCTAAAATAAATAAATAAATAAATAAATAAATAAATAAATAAATACTAAACAGAAACAGACTCAAGACATAGAATACAAACTTGTGGTTGCCAAGGGGGTTGAGGGTGGGAAGGGACAGACTGGGATTTTAAAATGCAGAATAGATAAACAAGATTATACTGTCTAGTACAGGGAAATATATACAAGATCTTGTGGTAGCTCATAGCAAAAAAAAAAATGTGACAATGAATTTATATATGTTCATGTATAACTGAAAAATTGTGCTCTACACTAGAATTTGACACAACATTGTAAAATGACTATCACTCAATAAAAAAAAAAAATCTTGGGGAAAAAAAGGAGCAAACAAAATCTTCTGATACAATTCTGACTGGGGCATAACCCTTTATGCTGTCAGAATCTATGCTGGTTCAAAAGGAAAGAAAGAAAAAGCAGAGAGAGCTACAATCACATACACACGCACACACACACACACATACTGCTCCCTTCCCCAGCCCAAATAACAACACACATGAACAAAATTCAGAATAGCAGATAATTCAGAGATTCTGTTTAAGAACTATAGACATTTGCAGGGCTCTGGAACCTAAAAAGGAGGGAAGGGAGAAAGAAATCAGTTTTATGCTATTAATACCCATGATGACATGGTACCATGCTGGATTCATAGGGGTGTATGAGTAAAATCTTTGGAAATTTGTAGAATTAAAATATTAACAATCAATCATCAAGAAGGAATTACTGACTGTCTTTCAGAACAAAATTTATACCACTATGTCACACCATATATAAAAGTAAATTCCAAAAAGATTAAAATCTAAATAAAAATAATTAGAAAGACATTTTGCAAAATAGAAGATACCTAAGAAAAAAATGTATGTAATTTATGTAAGTACAAGAAATTTAAATTACCCAAATGGGAGAACAAAGTCAGAGAAATGTAAAAGAACTGGGAGAAAATATCCGAAACATAGAAAAAGCAGAGTAGAATGATATTATTATGTACTGGTAGTTCCTGCAAATTCATTGGTAAAAGACCATTAAACCAAGTGGGAAAGAGGGCAGAGATGATGACAAGAATATACGAGGAAGAAAAACTATTAATTCAAATTTTCAATAAGTATTTTAAAAGATGTTCAACCTCTTTACCGATTGGCAAAAAGCTAATTAATGACCAATGATTTTCATTGATTATATTGGGAAATATGTTAGAAATTAATAACATCCAGTGCTGGTAAGGGCAATCGAAATGAGCCCTCTCGTGCATCTCTGATGGAAGTGCCAATCACAGCAACGCTTTGGGAAACTAAGCTGGCAGAATCTAAAATTGAATATGCATTCCACTAGATTCAACATTCTCACTTTGTAATAAAAATATGGAAAGAAAAGTTCCATTGTATACAGAGTTCCTGCAAATTCCTTGAAGTGACAACAAATAAAGCCATCCAAAATATCCAAGAAAGATGACTTAAAAAGTCATGACAGATCCATAAATATAATATATAGTCATTAAAAAATAGATTTCTATACAAATATAATGTTCTGTAAAAGAAGCAAATTGCAGAGTAATGTGTATAATGGAGAGCATTTTTGTAAAAACAGTATTTTATGTGTATGTATATGTATGTTTTCAAATGTTTACATGGACATAGATAATTACTCACAAAGATGTACATTATGCAGTTAATACTTTTTTCCTTGTGGAGTGAGAGAGGGAAATGGAGAGAAATGAGTGGGCACTTCATTTTATTTTGTGATATTTTGTGTCATACATTGCAATGAGCTTTTAATACTTTCGTAGTTTGCAAGGGCAATCCAATAGAAAACAATTCTTGATTTTTACTGAAATATGCCTACAATTGTTACAAATACTGTAGGATACAAGGCTCAGATTCTCGCGGAAAAAGAAAAAAAAATTCTCTTCTATTTCACAATTAATTCAATATCAATCCAATAGCAGATATTGAGCTTTACCAAGGTTTATGAAATCTTCAAAATTGCTAGGGAACCTTCAGAGGCAAGTAATGTTTCCTTTAAGGGCATTTTAGCTATTTGGATGAGAGTTAACAGATTGTAGCTGTTGGAACATCGTGATCTAGTCTGAGTGATAAAGTGAAGCACTGTAGTTCATAGCAATAAATGCCACCTGCAGTGACTTTATCAGTCAACTAATATTAAGAACATATTCGAGGGCACAGTATCATTTCTCAGTATTTGACATCCAGGCACAAAACATTTTCTAATGTTTATTAGCACCATATCACTTGATAAAAAAGGTGGCTTTGTTGGTTTCAGAAGTGCTTCTTTCCCAGGACCATAACACACTGCTGCTTTTGACAATGTAGAACTTGAGACTCTCTAAAACTATAAAACCTTTAACTTGAGTTGAATGCAGTTACTGAATATTTCCAGAAGTACCTACAGACTTATAGTGCAAGTCATGTGCATTCATTAAAACATTAATTTTATTTGATTGTTTCAATAAAACAAATTAAAACAATCAGAATATTTTTAAAATAAAAAAACAGCAACTGCTTACAGCGAAAAAAATGTGACAATGAATATATGTATGTTCATGTATATCTGAAAAATTGTGCTCTAAACTGGAATTTGACACAACATTGTAAAATGACTATAACTCAGTAAAAAATGTTTAAAAAAAACAGCAACTGTATAAAATTGAGCATTCTGATTAGATGTTGATGGCATCTATATTACCATTAGCTAATAACATTCCAGATTGTTCAATAGTGAGAGAAAATACGTATAGTCCTTTCTCATTAAATTAAAATAAATCCCATAGGACAGAAATAGCAAATACCTTGAAAAAAACTGTTTTTTCAAAACTATCTGTATGTTCAAAAGCTTTATTGAAAATAATGTGAAACAGAAGTAGACTCACAGACATAGAAAGCAAACTTACTGTTACCGGGGGGGAAGAGGGTGGGAAGGGATAAACTGGGAGTTTGTGATTTGCAGATACTGACTGATAAATATAAAATAGATAAAAGTTTATACTGTATACCACAGGAAACTATATTCAATATCTTGTAGTAGCTTACATTAAAGAAGAATATGAAAACGAATATATGTATGTTCATGTATGACTGAAGCATTGTGCTGTACACCAGAAATTGACACAACATTGTAAACTGACAATACTTTAATAAAAAAAGTTTAAAAAAAAAGGAAAAGAAACGTGGATAATGATATTCTGAAAGACGTTTTTGGATCTTGATGCATTTTGTATATTGACTTTAAAAAAGTGCTTGCTTTCATATCTCTCTGCGCATAGGCTGATTTTTTCACACCACTCTTCTTGTATGACTAATTAACTCATATTAATGTAACTTTTCGAATGTGTGTTTTGGTGGGTTATAGCAGCTCTTTCTTTTTAAAGACTTTTTAAAATTTTTCTTGTTGCTTTATTTTGTGTGTTTCCTTTGGGGGGGGTAGTAATTAAGTTTATTTACTTATTTTTTAACAGAAGGACTGGGGATTGAACCCTGGACCTCATGGATGCTAAGGAAGCACTCTACCATTGAGCTATACACCGCCCACCCCAACAGTAGTTCTTCAAAAAATATTTCTCTCTGGGCTTCAAATTCCTGTTCCTTTTCCTATTCTAACTTTTGCAGCAAAGCAAACTCCAGTTTCTATTGGTGGCTGACAACATGCCTTCTGATCTGCATCTGTGCCAGAGATAAAGATTTAACCCTACAACTTTTATTAATTTAAATCATTTTAAATTACTTCTTCCATTTTGTCTCATTTTCTATTCTCTCAATTGCATAATGATTTTTCCTTGTATTCCAGTTTTCTTGATTATTCATGTGTACCCTACATTTCCTGGCGAAAATATGAAATAACTTACATACTCATTTTGATTTGTATTTGCTTGCTTGCATTTTATGAAATATACTTGAGTAATAATTACTAATTATGTAGCTAGGGAGTATAGACCATGTGCAGAACACCAAAAATCCTTAAATAAATATTTGTTTACGGTTTACACACCACATTCTAGAATGACAGTTCAAATACAGAGGAAGTCCTTGGTTATCAAAAATGTTAATATCCTTGTTTTAGATTTGAAGGAAAAAAATGAAGAGTCCTAACACATATATATTGAATAATCTCCCTAAAGATTGTTGCCTACTTTTGAGATTAGACTATAATTTATTTTGTTTTTCAGATGTCCTAATTGATACACCAATTGCTATTTATATATTAACTGAAACTGTAAGTTAAAAGCCCAAACCTATTCTGGCAAGTCCATTAGGAATCTGTTTTTCCTTTCTAGTTATAAGATGAATGCATTTCAGTTTAATCAATTTACAAATGTGGAACTGAGGCTAGAAAAGTAAAATACAGCCTTTTCTCCTCAAAGAAAGAATCCCCCAGGGCAGTCTGTCAGTTCACACTGCAGTTTAAAAAGTTTCAGAAGCATCAGCCTCCAAGTAATAAACACATAGGAAACTATAATGTAAAACCTGTGTCACAGAATTATCTTGATTTATATGAGTAGCACAGATAGAATTACCTAAGGGGATATGATGCACAATTGTAACAACAAAAAAATGCTAAGTCTTACATTGTGTCTCACAATAATTTGCAGCAGAGAGGCCTTGCTCAAGAGGGTCATAAACTGACTTTAATGAAAGTC
The DNA here is from genome assembly GCF_048773025.1 of Camelus bactrianus. NCBI lineage: Eukaryota > Metazoa > Chordata > Mammalia > Artiodactyla > Camelidae > Camelus > Camelus bactrianus. Next base: position 23,110,596 of record NC_133552.1, read on the forward strand.
AGTAATGTATCTACTGCATGTTGAACCATCTAATTTTTGTTTACGTTGATATCATTGTGATGATGAAAGTGCGGGGAAAAGACTGAACCACATTTTCAGAGTATTAAGAGTTTTCTGAATTTAGAGTGAGTCATATATTTTACAAAATTATGGATGAATAGTAAATCGATTTGACTGGCTATTAAATCATTTTTTTTAATTTTACATGATAAAATATGTTTTGTAATAAGAGACAACAGAGAGAGAACGTGGCACAATGAATGGTGCTATAAGGATGGCTGATTACCACTGATAGATCTCTTCTTTATTCTTCTCTGATTTTCTTATTCATAATTTAGTTTCATTTAAAAAGCACTTGCTGTTATGCTATTGAATCAAAATTACGACTGTGAAAAATGAGATTGCATGGATCAGAAGGAAAGTAGGAGATAAGAGTACATCAACAATCTCCTTTTCAACAAAATAGTCAGAAACTCTCATTAAATGTGAACTTCAATATAAAAATTAGATGAAGCCTGCAGTAATAATGGAAATCAGGAAAGAATGATATTCACAAAACAAAATTAATCAGCTTATACAATTGAAATTATATTCTATGAAAAAAAATGAAAAGCCCTTCAGAGATAGGCTCAGAATAAACAGAACCTGTTATCTTTCAAGATACCTAAGGAAATATATTTTAAAAAATTACATGAGACAAAATCCTTAGTTTATAACCCCAGTGGTTATATAACAGTCGTGAAGTTCTTTGCCTTAAGTAACAAAACGTGGATTTAAATAAGACAAAGTATGTACAGATGTACCTCGTTTTACTGTGCTTGGCTTTATTGTGCTTTGCAGATACTGAGTTTTTCACAAATTGAAAGTTTGTGGCAACCCTGCATCGAGCAAGTCTATCTGCACTATTTTTCCAACAGCATTTGCTCACTTTATGACTCTATGTCACATTTTGGTAATTCGCTCAATATTTTAAACCTTTTCATTATTATTATACCTGTTATGGAGATCTGTGATCAGTGATCTTTGATGTTACTACTATGACTCACTGAAGACTCAGATGATGGTTAGCATTTTTTAGCAATTAACTATTTTTAATTAAAGTGTGTACATTGTTTACTTAGACATAATGCCATTGCACATTTAATAGGCTATATAGTACAGTGGAAACATAACTTTTATATGCACTGGGAAACCAAAAATTCCATGTGTCTTGCTTTATTGTGATGTTTGCTTTATTACAGTGGTTTGGAACCAAATCTGCACTATCTCCTTCATATATCCTGTAATGAGTTCAATAAAAATCAACATAGGCAACTACTTAGGAAGCATTTAATAAATCATTCTGTCATTAAAAGAATAAACAATCTAAAATGGTTAAGGATATATCTTAGGATAATATAATTCATTAGGTTTTTGGTGCTATAGATACATAAAATGACATATATAGAGTTATATGAAATGATTTATAAAAAGTTTTGCATATAAATACAGGACAAAATTTTTCTACAATAAAATTAATAAGACTACAGTGATATTTCAAATTAATGTGGAAATATTTAAAGGCCACATTCCTTAAGATGCATTGTCATAAAACTAGAATTTAATAGTGAACAATTAATTATAAATCACCAAAAGTTTAATAGATATAGCTGAATAGATCAATAGCTCAGAGAAAATTCAAAATAATTTGTTTTTATCAAATCAACTTTCAAAACTGTTTGACTTATCTTTTAGTTAGCTGTAACTTTTATAATATCTACCCATGTAAATAGTTTAAGAGCACTGAAAACAATGTAAAAAATGTTAGTTAATTTTATGAAATGATCTAAAGCCCAGCTTTATTGGAGAGCAAAAAAGAAAAGCAAACTGCAGAACAGCCTTGTTTATTTGAAGGGTTTGAAGAGGGAAGAGTGGGGCAATTGGTCCAGCTTGAATCACTTCTGCTCTTAGGAAGATGCCTTGACTACTGAGTAGGGGATGGCAAGATTACAAAGGTTGGGGCAGTGGGGGAGCAAGGCAATGAGAAAGGTGTTAAGGTCATGGTTTCTAGAAACAAAATGGTAGCAGTAGAGTCATAAGATGTGGTGGGTACTGGATACATTTTGAAGATAAACATAATTTGATTCCTTAAATGATTGAATATGGAGTGTCAGGGAAATGGGCAAATAGCTTTCCATGGCTTATAAAGTCTAATTTCATTATAAGCTATGGCTGTACACTTGCCAGGTCAAACTCAACTCCTCAAACAGTATATTAATACATATTACATATCTTTTCTAAGAAAATTGTACAATTTTATTTAGGAAAAAAATGTTTACATGAATAAACAGTATGTCATGAATTGAGAAAACACATTTTTATAGAGTTCAATTCTCCCCAACTTGTTTAATAAACTGAGACAAAATCATTTCAAGCTCACCATGAAATATTTTTTATCCCAAACTTGACAAATGATTTTAAGGTTAATGTGGGGGGAAAAATGGACAAGAATAAAGATCAAACAATCAAACAAAAGGGAGTACTATCAAGAAGTCTGCCAGAAACTAAAATATAGTACAAAGACATAATAATTAAAATGTGATCTACATGGAAAAAATAAGGAGAAATAGACCATATTATATTTAAGTATTTAATGGCTAAAGGAAACATTTAAGTCTCTGGAAATTTTTCAATGAATAGTTCCTGGACTAGTAGGGCTTTCAAATGAAAAGTAGTGAAATTGGGTGCCTACTTCAACCAAATACTAAAAGGAATTCTGAATGTATCTGAGAGTTGAGTATGAAATCAATAAATAACTGAAGAAATCAAATGAAAGTATTAATATGATTTGTTAGTGGAAAGAATTTTCTAAATAAACATTTGGTATGTGTGTGTATATGTATATATTATTTTTATCAATCGAGGCACTTTTAAATCAAAGTATTATGCATATTACTCTGCATTTAATACACTCAATAAGCAACAGAAGTACATATGAGAGACAGATAAAGGGTTAATTTTCAAAATATATAATTAGAAAAATTGAAGAAGAAAATCTCAAAATAAAAATGGACCAGTGACATGAGTAACCGATTCAGAAAATTAGATTCAAATGTCAAATATCTAGACTGAAAATACCATACTTAACTAGTAGGCAATATATTAAAATCAAAGTGAGCATATCTTTCATACAAAAATGGCAAAAATTAAAGATAATGACATTACACCATTAACATGATGATAATGGATTATTCTTTCTGATAATTAACACAAAATGAAGCAGTCTTCCTATCTGAACTATAACTATGTTAAAAATGAATCTTTGAGAGTTAAAACAATTTTTTTCAGGCTACTTAGTAAAGAGGAACATAAAGGTGTAGAAACAAGTTTTTTTTTTTTTTTTGATACCAAAACTCACATTCTTAACCATTGTTTTATAATGTTTAATATTTTTCCTAGAAAATTCTATTACAGCGTATCAAAATGTTAACACTTTTATTAGGAGGGGCAGGGAGTCAATAACTGATGAAATAAGAATATGTATTTCATATTATATTTGTAAAAATTTTAGGATGCAAATCTTTGTTGTTATCTAAACATTATGCATATAATTGCCTAGATTAAAAAAAACAGACATCATGCTTTCAGCTATGATTATCTTGGATGGTAGAAATATAGGTTTTAATTGTTGATACTTTAAAATATTATTTAAAATCTTTTCTATAATAAGTATATTATGCTTTAAAACATTTAAAGAAAACTGATACTTTTACAATTTTATTTTTAAATTTAAATGTGTAGGTTAATGTGTAAGAGTCACTGTCCACTCCCAAGGACAGCATGCTTCTGTCTAAGGTAATTCCTCCATGGGTTTAAGTCTTCAAGAGCCATTTGAATAATTCTGGCTGCACCCCAAGCAGAGGAGAAAGGCAAGGAGAAGCAGCAAGAGCTTCACAGAAGCATTTTTTATTGACCTTTACAAGAGCAGTGACACCATCAGGTGAATGGAGATCTGGCAGCTTCTAAGCACGTCTGCATCACTGAGAATTACACCAACATTGTGAGGTTTCATTATGATGATTCTGACAGCTGTGTGAACTACAGGAATCTTTTAATCAGCCCCATCTTTCATGTTCTAGCCTCCTTCTTCTCCTTACTCTTCCATAGATCTTTCACTTGGCACTTAAAACTTTGAGCTAGTAAAGTTTATTTTATTTTCCCAGTCTTATATCTCATGACTACAGGAAAAGAAACAACTACTAGAGCAATCATCTCATATTTCTCCAAATATCCAATGAAAACTTTGCCACTTAGCTTCCTTTCCTCCTCTCACTCCTAACATTCTAACAATCTTTCAAAGTCAAGAGGTAATGCTACTTGTTTAATATTTCCTTGTGATTTTGATAGCCTTACTTTATCTGTCCTCCTATATAAGTATAGTATAACCCAATATATAAAATATTTACTACAACACAATAAAATTAAGAACAGTTTTGAAATTTATTTTTAAGAGGCTAAAGAATCTCATGTTAAATGGGAACTACAGCAAAAATAAGTTAATGAAGTAAAAAAGCACTAATTATTGTCGCATTCTTTCTTATACCTCCCTGATTTCTATTTATATATTTTCAATCACATTTCTCAAGAATATTTACTTGCTGCCACCATTTCTTATGTACATCATCCATAGGCTACTCTAAACCAAATCAATTCATTTTTCTCACTTTAACTAAAACAGTAGTTGGAAATGTTACCCAAAGAAGCTTTTTCTAAACTTTCTGAATACAGTTGACCACTCCTTCCTTATTTAAATTCATTGTTTCCTTGGACTTGGTGACACCTCCCCTTTTATTATGGTTAATCACCATCACATTCAAAGAATAATTGTCTTCTCCAAAACCTCCAGGATAACTCTTATCAACCCCGACTCTCAGGAGGCAGTCTCTTCCAAGCACACAACAATTTTCACATGCAAGTCAAAGACTTGAAATTTTATCTTTAGCAGAGATTTCTTCCCCAAGCTCCAGATTTATAGCCACGGTTCTCACCACTTGAGTGCTTCAAAATCTCTCCAAACTAACAAGTCAAAAACTGAAATAAGGGTCTTCTCCATTTCTTCCCCAGAACTAATTCTCTTCCATTGTTTCTTGTCACAGTGATTGACACATGCTCTTATATGAGCTAGAAACCAAGGTGTCATCTTGACAAAGACTTTCCTGCTCTTCCCCATATCTGATCTATAATATTGTTTGGTTAAGTTCATCTTCTGATTACACATTAAATTCATTTTTTATCTCTAATATTAAATTCAAATCTCTGGTTAATCTTGTTCATGCATTGCTGTTCACGTACTATTATTGTGTTCATCTGCTCCTAAACATCTCTTGACTTCTACTCTAGCTTTGGCTAACTGTACTCTTCACACTTAGATATAACTCTGTTTTTCCAAGATCTTCTCCGGTCATTCTGATTATAGTAGTGCAGGTTGTGTTTTGAACAACTTTAGAGGGCATCCTCACTCCACAGTCTTGTTAGTTTATATAGGTATTTGGCACATTCCCCAACAGATAACAGGAAAGTGTCATGAAGAACCCCTTTCCCTAATTTACACAAAGTCATCCTATGGGCAGGTAACAGAAAGCTTACCATTTGTTCTCTTGTTTAAAGCCTTGCACCTCTTCACTTATTTGAGGATTAGATATGCTAAATACACACTGGATGTTCTCACACATGGGCTGACCCTGTCTTTCTCTCCTACTTTATTCTATACCACACTCTCCTTACTCTCTTTGGATCAATCATCCAGACTTTTGTCAACTTTATGAAGCATTATGTGCTCTCCTGCCACACAACTTTCTCACCTTTTATTTCTGTTCATGAAAGGCTCTTTCCTCTGCCTTCACACAGTTAAATTCTTTCTAATATTTGTTCATATCTCAGCTCTACTTTCAGTTTCCCAGGAAAGTATTCTCAAGTCTTCAATCTAGGTCAAATTCTCTATTATGTTCTCTGATTGATCCATGAACCTCCCTATTCATCATATTTAGCATAGTTATAATTTCAAAATTTTGTCTGACTATTTGATTCACATATTGTTGGAGGATGTAATCAGGAGGACATGACAACTTGTTGGCCCACAGGCTGGACCCAAGCAATCAGAAGTTCCTCATACCCTCCTCAGTCCTTGCAAGGCTCATTCTGTCCACTGTTCCCACTGGGACCTGTTCCAAGGGTGCAGACTTGAGAGACTAAGGTGTTGTTGAGATCATCAGGACTAAATATGTGACTGAACCAAGTTAAGGCCTCTATGTAACACTTTTTTTTTAATTGAATTATAGTTGATGTACAATATTATATAAGTTACAGATGTCCAATATAATGATTCAAATTTTTAAAGGTTATAGACTATTTACAGTTATTATACAATATTGTTTATATTCCCCATTTTGTACAATATACCATTGTAGCTTATTTTATGCATAATAGTGAGTACCTCTTAATTCCGTTCCCCTATATTGTTCCTCCCCACTTCCCTCTCACCATTAGTGACCCTTAATTTGTTCTCTGTGTCTGTGAGTTTGCTTCTAATTTCTAATATTCACTAGTTTGTTGTATTTTTTAGATTCCACATATAAGTGACATCCTGCAGTGTTTGTCTTTCTCTGACTTATTTCACTTAGCATATCACCTTCCAAGTCCATCCATGTTGCTGCAAATGGCAAAATTTCATTCAAAAATCTGGCAAGCGGGTATGGAAATCTACTCATCTTGCTGCCACCCAAAACAAGCCTCATATGTAAGTTCCCTTGTTTATAAAACCTACCACCTACCAATCTGGAGTGGGCTGCCTCTTGCTTGGGTCTCTTCTTACCCTCCTTGCCCTCCAAGTGGAGAAGCTGGTTTCAAATTACATCTGGGAAGCTCCCTAGAAGGTTTTGAACCAACACGTATGTATTTACTAAACTTCACAAAAGATAATGAAAAATTCATAAAGGATAGTGACCATGTCAGTTTTGCACAATATTGTATCCTTAGTGATATACCCCAGATCTGTGACCCATGTGGTTGGCCATCAATAAATATGGAAGGAAGGTGGATGGAAGATAAAAAGTTTGTGCCTACAAACTATTGATGGCATGGCAAATGGAGATGAATAACTGAATAATGTGGAAGGCTTTATTAGAGATTTTCTGAAAATAGTGACATTGTTTGCAGGATGGATATTTCTGCTAAAATTTAGAGTATAGAGAATATCAATAACTAAAGGTTCCAATTTAATGGAGTTTACAAAGTGATTTTATGTTAAAAGCATGGTAAACAATTTAGAAAGAATTCCTCAAACATGGGAAATTAAAACTTTTCAATTGTACATGATGTGTTTGGAAGTATTTCAAAAAACATGTTATTGACAATGGACTATCTTTAACTACTTAACACACTAGATATGTTTCACACATTTCCATTGAGTATAACTATTTTTTATATAAAGTTTCCTACGAAGACTTTCATTAAAATTTTACACTTCAGTAACTGGAACATTAATAACAGGTGAATATATCTTTTCATTATCTATCTTGGTTTCAGAAAATTAGTAAGAATGTTATATTTGAATAATACTCAGTTTTGGTGGATGCTAATGATATAAAACTTTAACATGTCTGTGACTTCATTTTTTTCATTATGGTGATTAAATAATGTGTTAAAAATAAACGTTATTCAAATTCACTATGTAAAGTGGGTTTCCTTTAGATTTAAATCTTGCAAAATTAAGAAGATGGGATAAATCTGTTAAAGGAATTAATAGGATTTCTTTTGACAAAAAAATGGATGGTATATTCATACAATCTTCCAACTGTTAAATAAACATATATGTAATATATATATATATATATATATATATATGTAATTTTATTAAAAAGTTTGTGCTATCTCATAGACTAGTTTATACAGCAGTAATTGAGACATAGTCCCTGCTTTCACAGAGCATATGGTTTCATGAAAGGAACAGATTTAAAAACTTACAATACTATAGCTAGCAATGAGTTTAAAGATGAAATACGATGCATATATATGAAAGATAATTCAATTTTTGGATTTCAAATAAGATTCATTAAAGAAAAGATAAGAAGAAGAAAAGGAACTAATAGAAAGAAATTATACTGGTGGTATATGTAATGAAATCAATCAAGTCTTGTTTTAGAGAAGACTAGGGAAATATTTTTAAGTGAATGGTGTGTATAAGAAATGAAAGATGGTTTCTTTGTTAGTAATGTATAGTTCAAGGAGAAACCTAGTGGGCGATAAAGCTGGAAATTTAAAATTAGAACCAGATATTGTCTTTATTTACAAATAGGAATGCTTTGTTTAGTTTGTAAATGGTTCATAAACAGAGATTTTGAAAGAAAATTATAGCAAAATGTATCTTTCTTTTAAAAAGAGAATGATGATGGCCCAATAAAACATGGATAAAGTGAGAAGAAATCAACATATGCATTAAAGATATATTTATATGCAGGTGCATTCATAAATATATGTAGAAATCAGTGAATAAAATAAATATTTAATTATATATGTATGTTTATACATGTATAAGCATATCTATATATTATTGTGTCCATGTGTGTATACATATGCATATGTGTGTGTGTGTGTGTGTGTGTGTGTATTTGATAATGTTGCCTTGGTAGCACTTTTAAACTCTATTCTAAATAAATCAGCAAAGGTCTTCAAATGGATAGTTTCCAAGTGCAAGACAAGTTGTCTATAGTGACAAATATTGGTTATTCACAAAACAACTATTCCTTATTGCCCTTAACTATTGGAAAATGAATTTCATTTAAATCAGGTACCACAGGGTGCACCTAGAATATAAGCAGATAGGATAGGGGGTTCCCAGAGAAAGAGAAACAGGCAGGGCTCTTCTTGACATAAGAGAAGCCATTTTGTGATCTAAGCCTGGCCGCAATACTTGTCCTCGAAAGATCTCAGTAATTGTCTTAAGGGAACAAAATGATTCAGAAACTCATGACTGTTATTAGAGAAGAGAAGTGACAATAGCAAAGATAAACACATCAGTTGTGAAGACTCCCAAGTCTGTTTCAAGGGTAAAGATTAACCTGAAGGGCTCAACCACCAGATCAACTGGAACCTAAAGTTCAATGATGTTGACCTTTTCTGACCCTCGTGACTTCAATCAACTAAAGCTTGGACTCTCAACTGCCCAAGCAAAGCGCCTTCATGAAAACACATGTACCCTTGGTTTAAAACTTCCTCAATTTTGCTCTTAGGGAAACACAGCTTTGGGACAGATCCCTGGTGTTCTCCTTAGTGGCTGCAAGTAATGCATCCTTCCTTCTCCCTCTCTGGCTTGGCTGTCTTGTGGCTCAACACCCACCAAAAGGCCAACCCAGTTTTGGGTAACAAGAAGAGCAGTGATTTCATACCCGACACTAATGGCTCTGATTATTCAAAACTAATAATTAATAATCCCATTTCTCTTTGCTGGTAACCAGATTGGGATATGTATATGACACAATTTTAGCTAATAAAAATTGAGAAATCTTTTAACAGAAGAATTTTCTTCCCTTATAAGTTAGTTAAGTTAGTTTTACAGGAAGAAAGTTGTTTTCTCCTCTCACTTGGAACGTATGATATCTAGAGGTTTGCATACATCTTGCAACAATAATGAAAGAGCAAAACAAACAGCAGAGATGACAACCCAGAGTTCAGGGGTCATCTCTCTCCAAGTTTTGTGAGAAAAATTTAATACTATTGTGGCTTAAACTAATGTAATTCGGGTTTCCTTTTACTTGGAGACAAACATACCTGATACCCTGCTTATAAGCCTCCTTTATAGCAAGGTGAAGGGCCAAAGAAATGGGATAATCCCATCTTAAGATCCTTGGAAATCTAAGTTACCCACTAGAGCCTACAAGACTTCCACTATTCTGAAATGATCTGTTTGTTTTGGGGAAATTATGCAATTGTTGTGTGGAAGGACATTCATAGATAAAGGACATGAATAGAAAAAAGAGATAAACAAAGCCTTAGTTCAAGGTGAAAATGTAAATGCTGTTATTTACATTAAATACAGAAAGCAAGAGTAGTATTTCTAAGCTAAATTTTCTTCAATGTAACATCTCCTTAAATGAAGTAGAAATTAGTAGGCAGAAGCAAGAGGCTGAGATTCTGAGTAATCCAGAATATTTGTAAAAATATTTAAAAATAAAAGTGTCATCCCCAGGTTACTTCTCTTTTTGGGGGGGTGGAGAAAGAGGGTGGCAATTTTATTTATTATTTATTTATTTATTTATTTATTTATTTATTTATTTATTTATTTATTTATTTATTTTTAATGGCAGTACTGGGGATTGAACCCAAGATCTCCTGCATGCGAAGTATACACTGTACCACTGAGCTATACCCTCCCCCTCCCCTAGTTACTTCTTCATAGTAATCAAAATATATACTAACAGGACTTAATCGTAGCTTAATAATAGGATTTCTTTAGAGCCAGAAAGAAAAATTGAGCCAGTCTTGGAAAAAAAGTGTCCTCCAAGAATATAGAAAGTAATGGGTTTCTTTAAAAGGGGGAAAAGGCAGCTCTGGCAGCAAAATAAAGCAGGAGTATGTGTAGCCACCTTGGGGCTGAGAAGTAGCCCTTGGGCTTACTAGTATATAAATCACAAGATTAGAAAATGCGAAGACAAATAGCTCCCTGAAGGCTATAAAGGTTATAGTGAGTTGAAGGGAATCGCCAAATGAAGAACTATTCATGAATGATCAGCAGCACTCTTGCAAAAATACCCTATAGACAGAGAGGTAGAGAAGCAGTTAATGCTCTTCTTTTGACAGTGTAGCATCTGATGAGCCAGTGAGCACCAAAACAAGATAAAGGTCAATAAAATTGCAGTACAATCCACCAATCATACAAATGTCAGATTTGGAAGACCAATGTTGTAAATTTAAATTAAGTGCCAAGGAAAACTCTGTGAAATCAAAGCACTTGAGGGTGATCCGCAAGCTGGCATAAATGCAATGCAAGGATCTTATATTATTACAAGAACTAATAAATTTTGAGGATGTGTTAGATACATTATAAGCCACAGAAATAATCTTGAAACTCTTAAGGATTTTATTTAAAAAAGCTAATCAAATGAATGTCTCAGAAATCCTACATAAGGCTACATATTAGAAGAAATTAGCATTTATATTCATGATCATATATTTTAATTTGGTAATACCCTCTAGAGACTATCAAATAAAGTAAGGGTCAATGAAGGAGGTGAGTTTTATGGGGAGTTTTGAAGCATTACAGCTAGAAATGGATTTGGAGGTAGATGGGTGTACTGACTTCATTTTGCAATACTGGATCAACATGACTGTCAGCTAAGAATGAGCTAGTCCACAAAAAATGAAGTATTGCCTCTACTTAAAAATAGTCATAAAAAATATCTCAAATCAACTGCCAGGCTTTTATCCTTAGAAAATGAAAAAATGATTTCTATTTTTGTTTCAAAAAAAAATTCACTCTTATATGTATTCCCTTTAGAGGCATCTCTGCTAAGTGATTCTCATAGACTATCAATCTATTGAAAACATGGAAAAATATGTTAGCTTTATATTCTTTGCATTGTTCATTGGTTCAAATATGCTTTGAACTTTTTCGAGATGTGGAATGTAGTAGGGCACTCAGTAATCACCTTTCTCAGATATGTTTACTGATGCTCTTTGTGTTAATAATATCTGGTTTGGAAACTACTTTTCATACTGAAGCAAACCTCAACACCTGCCTTGGCTACAGAGAGTGAGCCTTGCAGCCTCAGTCTGTTACACTCAGTACTTCTACGTGCTCCTTCTCTGCTGCAGAAGGATTTCTTGAATTCTGATTTGTACCCTGTAGCTCAGTCATTCTGGGTCCTTACACCGGGCTTTGACTTTTCAAAATCTCTCACTCAAGGGCACTGAATTTTCCAAAGATCTTCAGAAACTGATTAAGTGTTACTTCTACCTAAACACATTTATTAAGACTTCCCAAGAGATGACTGGTTTTACTACATTTAAGACTCATGTACTTCCAATAGCTTTCAGCAAATGATGACTTTCGACAACGTGATCTGGAAGGAAGACCATGCCTAAAGAGGCCAGTCAATTCCACAACCAGGTTGGTTTATCACAGAGTCAACCTTAATCATTCTCTGATTATTATTATTTTAAGTATGGAACACTTCATGAATCCTGAGCCATACTCATCTTTTCCGTGTAATTCCAATTTTAGTCTATGTGCCACCAAAGCAAGCATCATTCTCATATTATCCTATTTCCATACTATTTGGCCTCAAAAGGAAGGACACATAGGAAATAATCATACTTCTCCCTAATTCAGAAACACTTGGACCATGTTTCTTCGTTGAATTTTTGTCTTATAGCATTGTGCAACGTACCCATTAACAAATATTGTCTCTACCATTGGTTTCTCTAGGGTAGAAATATTGTTTTTCCCTTAGTGTTCACATTACATAACAGACAATGTGTTTAACAAGCCATTGAAAGATACATGCTTGAAGTTCATAATAACATACTAATTTTAGAGGTAATAAAGTCAAATAATTGTTATAAAAGTATTTAGACATATAACTGTTTATATTTTAAATAATTACTGGTTTTCAATAAGAGATACATGTCAGTTGTGTTTTTTTCATGACATAATTGTCTTTTTTAATTGACTCTTTAATACATGTTTTCCTAACTGAGAGAAAACAACTACCAGAATTTTGCTTCTACATATCAGTCATTCTTTATGTATATTACATACATTTGTATGTATTCTGCATATTCTAGTTGGTAATTGTTCTTTTAACATAAAAATAAAATCTGTGATTTTTATTTTGCCAGTATCTCCACAACATAATTTGTAACTTTTGCTTTCAAGGTCTTCTTTATATTTAATTTAACCACTCCTGTAATTAACTTTTCCCATGTTAGTGTGTATTTTAGATTTCTTGCTTTTTCACTTTTCTAAATAGTGTGTCAATGAATGTCATATAACACAAACTTTGTCCATAGCCTAATGTATTGTTGAGTAAATGATATGTGTTTAAAATATTAATATGTATTGTTAGATATATAAATATACTATCAATTTTAAAACTCCTAACAGTTTCTGTCTCCCACTTTCTCTCTCTCCCTCTCTGTGCTCAAACATAGACATTTAAGTTGATCATTTCTTCAGATTATCACACACTACTCTTGATCATCAATTATAACTTGTGTTATTTTAATTTTTCTAATTTCCTTTTCATCCACACTCCCCAGTCTCATTCCCCTCCTTCACAAAAATACCCTTTCCAATGAGTTTTCTGTGTCTCTTTAGACACATACACTACTCTAAAACACAGCATGTTCCTTTGTGTGTACTTTTGATTTACAGAAATGGTGTCCTGCTTGAGAGCTCATTATTTGTCTTACCTGGTATTCTCAACAGTACGTTCTATAAGACCTATGGTGCTTCTGAGAGTACATCGAGTCTGTGCTTCTAGCACTGCTCCCGTCACATTTGCTTTAGTTCCTCTAGTGATGGGAAACTGGGTTTCTCTCCAACTCCCACTACCAGAAAAAAAGAGATGTGATAAATGTGCAAATATATCTTTTTTTCACAGAAAGGTGCAAACATTTTTTGGACAGATATCCATCATAGGATAGTCATCAGTTTTAGATACATTTCATTTTAATCTTACTTTCAAAATTCTCTCTAGGATGGCTAATCTCTATGATGGTTACACTATTTCCTGCATGATATGCATAGTTCTGTCTCTCCGTTTTTCGTATCAAAACTTGACGTTACCTTACTTTCTATTTTTTACCAATCTGGTGTCCATAAATTCCTAGTGTATTGCCTTTTTAGGTACACTACTTTAACCATGAGAGAGAATGTGCACCTCTTTATAAAATAATAGTGTTAGTCATTTGATTTTCAGTGTCTGCTGGATCTTCTGACCCACGTGGTAGAGCATCTGGCTGGGCAGCCTGGAACTTTTGCACAGCCTTCTCTTGTCCTGGGCCACCCTCAAAACTAGCAGCCTTTCAGGTCACTTGGCAAATGGCACACAGTAACATAGCCAAGTAAGCAATATATTGCCTCCAACATCCAAAGTGGCCCACTAGACACAGAGCCTCATTTTTTGCTTATAGAAGGGGACAGGTGCAACAGTGACCCTTCACCTTAGAAGAAGTCTTTCGGAATGCCCTCTCTATACCATGGGACCTCTGGAAATTTCACTGAGGTGGAAGGACTTTGAATTCCTGTGGAATTTATTTCTCAGCTTTTGACACATAAATGTCTTAACAATAAGTCTAGTGAAGTTTCTCCTTCTTGCTCATTTGATCTAAACAGCATAATCTTACCAGTATCATACAGTGGTGGGTTTGGGAAAGGGAAAAGCCATCAAGGTCCCTAAAAACTAAATTATAACTTAGGGCAGAGCCATGGAGGTGAACTGCTGGCCTTGCCAACAGAGAGCAAACTTCTTGTGATTTTTACTACCAAGTATCAAGAAAGAAGCTGCAAATGTCATTATGTTGTCATTTTTTATGGCTGAATAGTATTCCATTGTATAAATATACCACATATGGAATCTAAAAAAAAAAGAAAGAAGAACATAAATACAAAACAGAAACAGACTCAGAGACATAGAATATACCAAGAGGGAGAGGGGGTGGGATGGGATAGACTGGGAGCTGAAAATTTGTACATACTGACAGACATATGTAGAATAGATAAACAAGATTATACTGTATAGCACAGGGAAATATATACAAGATCTTGTGGTAGCTCACAGTGAAAAAAATACATATATTCATTGTATGAATGTATGTATGTTCATGAATGAATGAATATATGTATGTTCATGTATAACTTAAAAATTGTGCTCTACACTGGAATTTGACACAACATTATAAAATGACTATAACTCAATGAAAAAAATGTTAAAAGAAAAGAAAAGAAAGAAGCATTTGCTACACACCAAGTACCAGGGGATGCATTAATTTGCTGAAGCCATGAAATCACATCTGGAAGAGCAGCTGCAATTAGAGTCACCATTCAGTTAATTTTACAAAAATCCACGGTCCCTTTCCAATACCCATCTCTTTTCTGCACAGGACAAATAAAGCCAATTGGACAGGGATGCGGTGGGAATCAGCATCTCTGCGCCTCTCAAGTCCTTGATGGTGGCCCTAATCTCAGGAATACTTTCATACATGTGGTAGAGTTTTTGGCTTACTATTTATCCCAACTAGAGAGGCCTTTCTAGTGGTTTCCACATGGCCTTTCCTACCATAGCAACTCTCACTCCACTGGTCAGGGAACAGTGTGTGGAGTCTTCTAATTATACATTTGAGAACTGGAGAAATAACCACAGGATGGACTCAGGGACCCACTAGACCCAACGTAAGATGGACTTGATCTAGAATACCATTGGTGACCTTATCTTCATAAATGCTTGCTCTGAGTAACAGTCCACAAAGACATATAGAGCTCCTGGGGTTAGTGTCACTTCAGAGCCAAAGTTCAGTAGTCCTCAAAGCATCTGAATATTTCCTTTTGCCCAATCTGTAGAAAACCCACTAAAACAACTCTGCCCCTTTCAGGAAGGCTGGGAGAATGTTCAACAGTATAAATTTTGGCCATGCAGCTGGATTCTTTCTCAGGAGGAGTTGGCCTTCATTTTATTCAAAGACTTCTGGGTCTATAAACTGGCTCACACCTGGGAGTGGATCGGGGAGGGGGTATGGCTCTTGGTTTTGGTGAGTCAAGTTATGCTTAACTCAAATGTTCTAAAGTATGAAATGCATAGTTACCCAGAATCTTACCATATATATATATTCTATTTTTATATATTTATATATATATTTGTTAGGAGAACCCAATGGTGATATTTGGCACATCTCTAATGCTGCTCCTCACCATGAACTACCAATGTTCTCTTTATGAGTGGAAATGGAGTAACTTGTGCCTTTAGATCTAATCAAATTAGACAACCAATTCCAGTGAATCCAGAACCAGTTGAGAAAATTCCTCCTTAATATTGTATTCTTCTAGAACCACTCTTGGTATGAAAATCAGTATTATTTTCCTGTGTTTTTGGAAACAAATTTCCATAAACAAGTAGCTTAAAATAAGACACTTACTCTCTCCCATAATCAAGGTATCAATAGGGTTGTAGTCTTTCCAGAGCCTCTAGGGGATTATCCATCCCTTCGTCTCACAGTTTATTGTTGCTCTTGTCTTTCCTTAACTTGTGGCTACATCTCTCTCTGCTCTGTCTTCACATCACTTGCTCCTCTGTGTACCTGTGTGTAAGATCTCCCTCCCCTTCTCTCATTCTTGTGATCACATTGGTAATCCAGGAGAATCTCTTCCTTTCAAGATCCTTAACCATAATTTTTGCCATATAAGGTAATAGTTGCCATTTTACCCTTTAAGGTTACTACCCTTTAAGGTTACAGATCCAGAAACTAGGACATGACATATATTTGTGGATGGATGAGTCACCATAAAACCCACTACACTTACATTATTTATAAGATCTTGTACCAGTCAATTTCACCCTCTCTTGCTTAAAGGATGGCATTGTGATTTGCCTTTGATAAGAAAAAACTATCTATCATTACTACTTTTTCTGATGTTATAAATAATATCTCATTTTCTATTATATTTTTAATTGACTGTTCATGGTGCAGAAAAATACAGATGGCTTCATAAATTGATTTTGCATACATTTGCTAAATTTTCTCATAGTTCAGAAATGTTTCTTGATCCAGTGAAGCTTTCTATGTAGATAATCATATCATCTGCAAATAATAGTATTTTGAATTTTCTCTACCAATTTTTATAGCTATTATATCTTATTTTTGAAAATAATTTGCTGGCTGTAAATTCTAACTTTACGTTTATTAGTAGTGGCAAAAGTAGGAATCTTTATTTTGTTTCAAATCCTAAAGGAAATATTTCTAACAACAACTTTTCATTAAGAATCGTGTTTGTCAGTCAAACACATAAAAGTAGTGAGTACAGTGGTACTTGCCAAGGGCTAAGGAGGGAGGAAAATGAGGGGATGTCAATCAAAGGGTACAAAGTTTCACTTCCACAAGATAAAAATTCTAGATCTACAACATGGGGCCTATGGTTAATAATGCTGTATTGCATACTTAAAATTTTGCTAATAGGCTGGGCATTATGTTAAGTACTCTTACCACAAAAGGAGAAACAAAACAAAGGAAAGAGCAATTGTTATTAATTTTTCATTTACATAGTAAGTCACGTTAAGAAAGTTTCTTTTGATCCCATCTTTTCTTGTTTCAAGAATATTGATCAGATTACTGTAATTTTGTATATGTATTTCCCTTTTATTATGTGATTGGCACATCTCTTTGTAAGAGTTCTATTTACAACTACAATAGTTTGCTTGCTCTTTACATCTTCAATTTCTAGTTTTTTTAAAAAAATACAATTGGAAGATATATATATATAAGGTGCATATATATTTAAAGTTGTTATAGCTTCTAAACCTATTTTTCATTTTCATTTTATAAGTATTTAAAGTGTTATGATAATTTTAACTTAAATTATATATCATTTAGTATTTAAAATTTCTATATTGAGTTATTTTGGGGCTTATAGTCGCCTGTTGTATTTGACATTAACGATGTAGTTTAGAATTATGTATCCTTTTTAGTTCAGTGAATTACTTACAGAAAATATATTTTTGGATTTTTTTTCCCTTATGTAGTGTCTCTTCTGATAGGTGGGGTTACCCTGTAAAGTGAGCTGAATGATGGCCCTCAAAAAGATATGTCTACATCCTAATTCCCGGGGCCTGTGAATATTACTGTACATGGCAAACGATGTGATTAAGTTAGGAGTCTTGAAAAAAGGAGTTAATCTGGGATTATCCAGGTGGTCCCTGAATGCAAGCATATATATCTTAAGAAAAAGCCTGAGGACATTTTAGGACAGACACACAGAGAAGACACACAGAAGAGGAGGCGGCAATATGACCATGGAGGTAGAGATTGGAGGGATGGGACCACAAGTCAAGGGATGCCTGGAGCCATCAGAAGCTGGGAAAGTCTCTAGGGAGGAACAGACTCTCCCTAGAGACTTTGAGGAGAATAAAACCCTGCTGACACCTTGAGATCAGATTTCAGGACTACAGAACTGTGAGAAAGTAAGTTTCTGTTGTTTTAAGCCGAAGCTGTGGTACTTCGTTATGGCAGTCCTAGGAAAGTAACATACCCCATTTACACTTATTGTAAACACGCTTGTGTTAGTGTTAATTTCTGCCATCGTATATGATTGTTTTCTGATATAAAAGAGCCTTTTAATTCTCTCTTTGTGTTCAGTCGAATAGGCTCATTTTCTTCCAATGGATTCAAATTTAAAAATCATTAAAGCGTGTTGTGTCTATTTTCTCACATGCTAAGTAGGAAAATCAATACTTGGCTTGTCCTCTTCATAGTTGCTTAGTTGTGAGGATTAAATGATTAACTGGGACCTCAAGTCATCTGGCTCTGCCCTGACATGGCCCCATTTCCTGGTAAGTTTAAAGACTTAGACTGGGATCTTGGATAGCATAAGCTTATATATTGTGTAGAGATGTTGAATATAGAAAGAAAAGACTTTCATTCTGTTATTTTACATGAAAATTCAGTCATAAAATACATAAAATAACCGAGATAAGTATGAGTGCATATATATGCACAACACTTAATTTGGTAAGGTAGATACAGTAAAAATAGGTAAAACATGAAAACAGTATAAGCTTAGTAATGTAGTAACCTAAGCAAACAAATATGAAATAAATGAAAATGATAAAGTATCCATTACAGGTATTTATGGTATTTCTCTGAAGAAAAAGATTTGTTACACACACAGCAAAGAGTCATAAACCTCAGTAACCAACAGTAGATGGAAACTTCATCAAAAATTATTAAAATCACACTCTACCCATACCACCAATTTTAGAAATATCTCAGAGCAATTGCAGACCATGACTGTAAGTAAATTATTAGATTTTTTTCTAAATAAAAGTTATCATGTGACCTTTGGTGAAGAATAAGGAAAAATTAAAGCTCAAATGGCTTAATGGTTGGAAAGGATGGGAAATTATTTTACTCTTGTTAGTTTTATTTCTTCCCAATTATATAGAACAATAGAATTAAATAATAAAAGCTGTGAAAAAGACCTTTTAGGATGCTATAAAATGTATGTGTTTCTTGGAATTTGAAATAATAAAACATATGTAGAGTGCATGTTTTATCTCTAAGTAGATGCAAGTTTCATGAAAATGTAAGAGCTAAATTAATTGAAAACTGTTAAACTGAAATTAGAAATGTTTAATATGTCGCAAAGGGATGGGAACATATGCCCACATTTATACTAGTCTGTGGAGTTCAGATGTTTGGTAAAATCTTAAAATGGCATACACTTAAACACAACTTTGTAAGTATTCACTGACTTTTTTTATGTATATAGAAGTCTCAGATTCATATATAAACATAGGTTAAACTAACCAGAAACAGTATTACTGAGAATACATTTGCAGAATGTACTACCATATATATATGCTATATGTTCCTGGCAGATTTCGTTCTAAGTAATATGAAGCCATGTATGTCTCACTAATAGTTACTATTTTTTGAAAGTTGCTAACATTTACTTCTTAATTAAAATAGGTCTTGCACTGTTTTTTTTTTTTTTACTTATTAATCTATTTAATATTTACAATAACCGTAGAAGGTCTGCATTATCTTTACAAAGGAGGAAATTGTGCCAGAAGTAAAATAACAGCCAAATTCACACAACTGAAAATTTTCTTAGCCCAGATTCAGCCATCAGTGATTTGGTTCTAGAACTGATAGTCTTCACCATCTTGTAACATTGATTCTGTGCAGTTATAACCATTAAAGTCACTTCTCCAGCGAAACCATGATAGAGACAAAGTTTGCCTTCTACACGCTCAGCGTCTTTCTCAGACATCTCTGCTCCCAAGACTCTTAAGTAGCTGTGAGGGTTGATGTCCTTCCTAATTACCCCCAGGGTGATAATTAATAAGACAATATATCACATATGGCTACATTTGTATTTTAATCATCACACTAGACATGCACCCACAGATTCAAAGAAATAGATCAGAAATTGTTAAGTTTGAAATAACATGTGAGACACTGGAGACAATGAAGGCAAGGATTTGGCAGGTGCATAATTGTCAGCAGGAGATCATATTTGTTCCCCTTAAACTGCACCAGTGATAGTTAAATTTTTCATCTACTTCATTTTGGCTAGCCCTAAGAGTATAATTGCATATTTGCATTAATCAGGGTTCTCCAGAGAAACAAAACCAAAAGTCCAGCC
Organism: Camelus bactrianus; assembly: GCF_048773025.1. Classification (NCBI taxonomy): domain Eukaryota; kingdom Metazoa; phylum Chordata; class Mammalia; order Artiodactyla; family Camelidae; genus Camelus; species Camelus bactrianus. The sequence goes on from NC_133552.1 coordinate 23,130,988, forward strand.
CAAGGACAAGAGAAGACTGAGGTCACAGCTCAGCAGGCAGCAGGCAAGGGATAAATCCCACTTTATTCTGCATTTTTTTCCATTCAGGCCCTCAATGGATTGAATGATGCCTACTTGTCTTGGGGAGGGCAGTCTACTTTGCTGAGTTGACTGATTTAAATGGTAATCTCATCTAGAAATATTACAGACACATTCAGACATAATGTTTAATCTGGGTACCCTATGACCTAGTCACATTGACACATAAAATTAACTATCATAATGTTTTAATGGCCATTTAAATGCATCATTTAATTCTTTCATCTTCCCAGCATTTTTAGGAAAAAAAAATCATATTTAACCAACATCTAAAATGACACCACCCTTCCAGGGGAACTATACCGGGATGTTACTTGAAATGGCCAAGTGCCATTTTGCAATTGTCCATAAAATAGTATTTCTTAAGATTTCTGTCCAAATCCAGCATTGGAATGTGCCACCCTCACCCCTGAAATATGCTGTTGTGTGACTAATGGAGACAGAGCAGCCATCACAGAGAAAGACTCTTCAAATGAGCGAAACAGCTGCAGTGTGGACAACCAAAGGCTGGTGACCTTTGCTATTGGAGAAAAATGTCTGTTGACTCTTGGGCTCATTATTTCACACACAGAACCAGTTGGATTAAAGTTTCCTAGAATAGAAATATCAGTTTCCAACACAAAGTGACTTTTTTCTGTTGCAAAGATGTGCTATTTCTCTTTCTCTGAGAGCCTTTTATTTTTTTAACTTCTGTATAATAAATTTCCGAGCCACAGTGTACCCTCTGGAATAGAGGAATAGAAGATCCCGCTTCCATTACTATCGCATTTTTATCACATCAAATCACATTTTTTTCTATAACTTCCAGATCAGATCATAATGAGGAAAATCAGCACTCCCATAAAAATAATTTGATTTCACTTATTCTAAAATCAAAAATCTGTATAAAAATGCTGTAACTCTCTTTCTTTTCAAATGTATATGTGTGTGTGTGTGTGTGTATATATATATATATATATATATATATATATATATAGTACATGTACACTTTATCTTAATTTCTTATTTTCTGTTAACTCTCATTGTTTTTAAAATGTATATTTGAGGGGAGAGGGTACAGCTCAGTGGTAGAGTGTGTGCTTAGCATACACAAGGTCCTGGGTTCAATCCCAGTACCTTCACTAAAAAAATAAATAAACAAACTGAATTACCTTCCCACCAATAATCAGTGAATTTTCAGAAAAGCAAGCCAGAAAAAAATCTGTTGATCAATCAAGAAATCACACAAATAAAGCATTATAATTTACTGTATTATGTAAAATTAGGACTTCAAAAATATTTTTGCAATTTGTAAGTTTTTGTTTTTATCTGTGTATCATTATTATCATATAAGTAATAAAATATTTTAAAGAAAAATCAAATAAAAAAATAAAATATATGCTTGAATCTCTAATCAAAAAGTATTATACTCTTTCTCCTTTGTATATAAATTACATACTCGAACTGCTTCCCAAATGAGTATTATAACTTTGTTTCTGTATGAGTGCTAGGACTGCTTTCTCCTGTAGATCTCAGAACACTTTCTGACACATTTGAAGGATATGATTCATTTTGGATTATACTCATGTATAAAAGAGACACTGCAAGTCACATTTAAGAACTGATGATACAGAATCACACAGTTTAATTGTAGAGATTCCTCTAATTTGCTTCTGTATGCAGATGGAAAAAAATTGGCAAAAGTCATATGTCAAAAAAAAAAAAAAATCCTAATGTGTGGTGGTGTTTCCAAAATAGCAGCCTAAACAGAGATATCCAGCTCTCTTCTTCCAAACCTGTTGAAATACCAAAAGAAAATTCCCCAGCAAACAGAAAAATCTCATTTCAACCATAGAAACAGAAGAAAAGTTTCACCTCCCACCCTGAAATTTGTAGGCTAGAAATGAAAATAATAGCAGATTAGAAAAACAGAACAAACCCCCCCAAACACCCAGAAAGAACTCATATCTCCTCTCGCAAGTGCCCAGGAGGAATTGTGGGAAATGAGGAGAGAAAAGAGATTTTTCTACAGCTCTGCCATCACCACTTTTCTTAGCAGAACTCTACACACACTCTTGACTTAAGAGATTTGCAGATACTAACTACTACATATAAAATAGATAAACAAAAACTTTCTACTGTATAACTCAGGGAACTATATTCATTTCTTTTGCAAACCTATCATGAAAAAGAATATGAAAAGAAATATATGTATATATATGTATGACTGAAATATTATGCTATAAACCAGAAATTGACACATTGTGAACTGACTATACTTCAATAAAAGGAAAAGTATATCTCAAAAAAGAAAACAAATTTAAATTTGCACACATGAAATAAAAGAAGAACATAGCTTAGGGAAAAAAAGAAAAAGAAAAAAGAAAATAAAGAAGGCCCAAGGAAATGTTCTAGGCAGCTTAGGGGAAGAAAAGAAAAGAAAAGAAAGGAAAGGAAAGAAAGGAAGAAAGAAAGAAAAAGGGAGAGAAAGGAAGAAAGGAAGGAAAGAAAAAGAAAGAAAGAAAGAAAGAAAGAAAGAAAGAAAGAAAGAAAGAAAGAAAGAAAGAAAGAAAGAAAGAAAGAAAGAAAGAGAAAGAAAAGTAAAGAAAGAAAAGTAAAGAAAGACAGCCCAAGGAAATGTTCTAGACAAGAAGGAAATAGAACTCTTGGGACACTCAGTATCTAGAAAGAGCTATTTTCAAGGCCTAAGCCTTGATCAGTGACTATATTGTTCAGGAAGCTGGCAGAATTTGTCCAGGCCTCTTCTTTGATACAGCAGAATTTGCTCTATTAGCAAATTCTGGAAGAAGACTGGATGTAGCCAGAAGTGAAGACCCTAGGACAAAGGATGGAAGAATGTCTGACTATTTGGGGGCTCTGTCACTTCACCAAGCAGAAATTAAAACTTTTGTACTATTTGTAAAGCTGATATCCCTAAGCCATTCCACTCAGTGTTGAATTTACAACAAATAAACCATTCAGCTTAAAGCCTATGTCTACACTGCTAAGAGCAACCAGGTAGAAAAGGGGAGGAGAAGAGGGAAATACACTCACCATGTTTCTGAGCTAGAATCACTTCTGGAAAGTGTGTTCCTTGTTTCAATATGGGTAAATAAGAAGAGTAAGTAAAGGAAAAGTGGAACCGGTGAACCCAGGAGAGTTTAGTGTCAGGGAAGCTAAGGAAAGAGAGTATTTCAAGAAAAGTCTTTTTGAAAAAAAGTTCTCGACTGATTCAAATGTTGAGAAGAAAATAAATGGTTTCTGCAATGAAGAGATTCAGATTCTTGGTGAATTTAATCAGGGTGCTTTGCGTGGAGTGATGGGAGCAGGAGCTAGGTTAGAGAAGGTTCAAGTTACTGGGAGGTGTGTGGTAGGTTGAATAACGCCTCCCACCAAAGAAGACCAGAGGTTAGAGATTCCTACTAGATGGAAATGTACTGTCTTCTGAAAGGGGAATTATCTCTCAAGGTATACGTAAGTCAACTCATCACATTGTACACTTTAAATATCCGATAATTTTATTTGTCAAGTATAGCTCAAAAGAGCTGAAAAAAGAAAAAAAAAAGGAATAACTATTGGGTAAGCAGAAATATATGTGTGTATAAATACATAAGTGCATATTTGCATGTTTATATATATGAAAATATATACCTATATAAAAATTGAATTATTTTTAAGTGAAACAGTGATTTCCTTAAATGTGCTTCAGTAAAAAATGAAAACAAAACCTTTTTCACCTGTACTGTAGAGTAACAACCAACTAAGAATATAAGTAATCAGTTCAGTTATATAGTAATAAAAATGAAACTCCAGTTACCATACCCCCCTTCAACTTACTTCTCATAGCATAAGTCTCTCAATTAGTGGAAAATCTACCATATGCTTACTCCCTTCATTTGAGCTTAACTCCTATTGAGTCAAGTTTATACAAATAAATTTAATTGTAAATTTACAGGCCATATGTTGAGTTAAACTTGAAATCTCCTAGGAGGCCTACAATAAGATAAATATTCAAATCGGCGAAGGAAATATTCACAGCATAACCCCTACGTCTCCTCATTGCATATCCAACCATTTTTATCCAAGCTGCAGTCCATAAAACAGACACGGCATCATCCTAGACCTGCCAATCATACTGCTCTCATTAACACAGAAAAGCAAATGTGAATTGTACACCTACAGGATGCACTTCTCCACCAAAAGTTTCCCAGAGTACTTGATTAAGATTCCGGGGCCCAGACCTTCATCATATAAAATGAAATACTAAAATAAAGTCACATCCTGAAGAAGCAGAGCTTTCACCCTCATTTGAGTTATCATCATTCTTTGAGAGCAGAAAGCAAAAGAAGTAATTATCTTGAGTGAAGGAGCAGACTTCTCCTATTTCAGAAATTTTGTCGGTGACCACAGTTTGCCTACTTTTTTTTTTTTAACATTTTTTATTGATTTATAATCATTTTACAATGTTGTGTCAAATTCCAGTGTTCAGCACAATTTTTCAGTTATTCATGGACATATACACACTCATTGTCATATTTTTTTCTCTGTGAGTTATCATAACATTTTGTGTATATTTCCCTGTGCTATACAGTGTAGTCTATTCTACAATTTTGAAATTCCAGACTATCCCTTCCCAACCTCCACCCCCCTAGTAACCACAAGTCTGTATTCTCTGTCTGTGAGTTTGCCTACTTTTGAATGAAAATGAGTTGAGTCCTTTCTTGTGGGAAAGAGTTGGGAAAATAATAAGGGGAAAAAAGCAAGAGAGGGTCAGGGTAAAGAGGAACAGGGATGGAAGCAAAGAAAAACAAAGATTTCTTAGGGTTTGTCCAAGACATATCAAACATAATAAAAGCTAAATATGACAAACCTACAGCCAGAATAGTACTCAATGGTGAAAAACTCAAAAGATTCCCACTAAAATCTGGGACAAGACAAGGATGCCCACTATCACCACTCTTATTCAACATAGTCTTGGATGACTTAGCCACAGCAATCAGGCAAGAGAGAGAAATAAAAGGGATCTAAATTGGAAAAGAAGAGGTAAAAGTGTCACTATATGCCGTATGACATGTTACTATATATAGAAAACCCTAAAAGGTCCACACAAAAACTACTAGAGCCGATTGAAGAATTCAGCAAGGTAGCAGGTTACAAGATTAATATTTAAAAATCAGTTGCATTTCTTTATGCTATTGATGAATCAACAGAAAAAGAAAGTAAAGAAACAATCCCCTTTAAAATAGTACCCAAAGTAATAAAATACCTAGGAGTAAATCTAACCAAGGAGGTGAAATAAATATAAACAGAAAACTATAAACCATTGAGAAGGAAATTAAAGAAGACTTTAAAAACTGGAAAGATATCCCATGCACTTGGATTGGAAGAATCAATATTGTTAAAATGGTCACACTGCCCAAGGCAATCTACAGATTTCATGCAATCCCTATCAAATTACCCAGGACATATTTCACAGAACTAGAACAAATTGTAATAAAATTTACATGGAACCACAAAAGACCTAGAATTGCCAAAGCATTACTGAAGAGAAAGAAAGAGGCTGGAGGAATAACTCTCCCAGACTTCAAACAATACTATAGACCTACAGTCATCAAGACAGCATGGCATTGGTACAAAAACAGACATATGGACCAATGGAACAGAATAGAGAGCCCAGAAATGAACCCACAAACTTTGGGTCAACTAATCTTCGACAAAGGAGGCAAGAATATACAATGGAATAAAGACAGTCTCTTCAGCAAATGATGTTGGGAAAACTGGACAGCAGCATGTAAATCAATGAAGCTAGAACACTCTCTTACACCATACACAAAAATAAACTCAAAATGGATCAAAGACATAAACATAAGACAAGATACAGTAAACCTCCTAGAGGAAAATTTAGGCAAAACATTATCTGACATACATCTCAAAAGTGTTCTCCTAGAACAATCTACCCAAGCAATAGAAATAAAAGCAAGAATAATCAAATGGGATCTAATGAAACTTACAAGCTTCTGAACAGCAAAGGAAACCATAAGTAAAACAAGAAGAAAACCTACAGAATGGGAGAAAATTTTTGCAAATGTAACCAACAAAGGCTTGATCTCCAGAATATATAAGTAGCTCATATGACTTAATAACGAAAAAACAAACAACCCAATCCAAAAATGGGCAGAAGAACTAAACAAGCAATTCTCCAAGGAAGACATACAAATGATCAATAGGCACATGAAAAAATGTTCAATATCACTAATTATCAGAGATATGCAAATCAAAACTACAATGAGGTATCACCTCACACCAGTCAGAATGTCCATCATTCAGAAGTCCACAAATGACAAATGCTGGAGAGTCTGTGGGGAAAAGGGAACCCTCCTTCACTGCTGGTGGGAATGCAGTTTGGTGCAGCCACTATGGAAAACAGTGTGGAGATTCCTCAAAAGACTAGGAATAGACTTACCATATGACCCAGGAATCCCACTCCTGGGCCTATATCCAGAAGGAACCCTACTTCAAAATGACACCTGCACCCCAATGTTCATAGCAGCACTATTTACAATAGCCGAGACATGGAGACAGCCTAAATGTCCATCAACAGGTGACTGGATAAAGAAGAAGTGGTATATTTATACAATGGAATACTGCTCACCCATAAAAACCGACAACATAATGCCATTTGCAGCAACATGGATGCTCCTGGAGTATGTCATTCTAAGTGAAGTAAGCCAGAAACAGAAAGAAAAATACCTATGAGATCGCTCATATGCGTAATCTAAAAAAAAAAAACAAAAAACAAAAACAAAAACATAAATACAAAACAGAAATAGACTGATAGACATAGAATACAAACTTGTGGTTGCCAGGGGGATGTGGGGTGGGAAGGGACAGACTGGGATTTCAAAATGTAGAATAGATAAGCAAGATTGTACTGTGTAGCACAGGGAAATATATACAGGATCTTGTGATGGCTCACAGCAAAAGAAAATGTGACAATGAATGTATGCATGTTCATGTATAACTGAAAAATTGTGCTCCACGCTGGAATTTGACGCAACATTGTAAAATGACTATAACTCAATAAAAAATGTTTAAAACATTATAAAAAAAAAAGAAATACTTCAAATGATTTGATGCCTCTTTCTGATGAGAGTATCGTATTTCCTGAATATTGAAGCCTTTACAGTTGTCAAGAGAACACATTGTACGTTACGCTGTTATTGAAAGATTACAAGAAGTAGTTGTATAAGGACTTTCAACAGCAAATCGCAGCAGCAGACAAAGTGACCTGTTGCCTTTTGAGTTTTACGGTACTGGAACTTTCTGGGAGACAGGGATATTGTGGGAGCCTCTGACAAAACTAGATATGGTAATCTGTCCCCATCCCCCGTCCCCTTGGCAACCATAAATTTGTATTCTATGTCTGTGAGTCTGTTTCTGTTTTGTATTTATGTTTTGTTTTGTTTTGTTTTGTTTAGATTCCACATATAAGCGATCTCATATGGTATTTTTCTTTCTCTTTCTGGCTTTCTTCACTTAGACAGACTAACCTTTTTTTAAGGTTTTATTCTTTTTTTTTTTTTTTAAATGGAGGTACTAGGGATTAAACCCAGGACCTTCTGCATACTAAGAATGTGTTCTACTACTGAGCTATTTCCTCCCACCAATGGACTAACTTCTATCATACATACTATAAAATCAACAAAAGGGAGTTTCCAGCCTTTAATTATGTAATGTAAGTTTCTCAAGGAGATTAGGATTGTGAGAGGGTCTAGTTTGGTGAGCATACATTTTCTTCACAGAGTCTCTGCTGGGGCACAAATCCATTGTAGAATTAGAATGCCTTTATTTATCTTTCAATGTTTATTTGATCCCCATAGCTTGAAAATTCATAAACATTTGGTCAAGAATATTCGAGGAAAAAAACAAGTTTAGAAGAAATAAGTAAACACTGAGCATGTGAACATTTATAAAGCTGAAGGTATATGTTGAATTTAGATCAACTCTATTTTTGTACAATTTTGTAACTATTTGCCAACTTCTTTAAAAGCAAATACAAGCAAGCATCAATTTTCTGTATTTATTACCAACCTTCTCCATCCTTCTTTCATGTGAATTTACCCTTTTTGTTTCTGAGGTGTGTGATCTATAGAAACCTGGCATAATTGTGTGCTTTTTAAACTGACGACTGTTTGGCTGAATATTAGGTCTTGATACAGGAGGATTTTTGAGCTCCAAATACCAACCTGACTTTTCTTTCTTCAAATACTTTCTCTTTCACTATACAATTCCAGTTTCAAGGCATAGAGCAATAACCCCATTATAGGCGTAACTACTTTCTTGGAATCTTTTTGTTAGAGTATTTGAGGCAAAAATGTTTTCTTCATACACGCCATTAAAATCAATTCTTGTTTCTGTGTATGGTTGAAATTGGACCTTGAATTGACTCTAAATAAGAGGGAAATGAAAAGTTGATCTCCATCCACCATTTTGTACTTAATCTTTTTAATGCTGCCTTTGATCTCCTTTTGATCTTATTTTTTTAGAGTTTTGCATTTGTAAACCATTTTACTCAGTGCTTGATTTGACATTTTTATAAACCTGAAAAAAATAAATGCTACAATAGAGAACTAATTGCCAGTGACTTAACTTTTTCTCCACCATGCTGCCATGTTTTTCCTCCATCAATCCAAAATCACCCTCTTGCGATCTCTCTCTCTCTTTCTCTCTCTTTCTTTCTCTTTCTTTCTCTCTCCCTGACTTGCTCAATCGTATTCACTCTTTCTGGCACATCAGTAAAATTTCACTTATCTGAGGATCAAAGTAGAAATGTTATAGTGATTTAACCTGATGGAAAAATGAGAAATATATTTCAAGTACCTAGATTATACTTTCCTCTACCTGCCCCTTCCCCCACAGCATTGTAGTTGAGTGAAATTTAAAGCAAATTACTATACTAATACTTCCCAAACACATGTAAAATTGATTGGTTGAATAAGAATTTTTCAAAACTGGTTCTTTTTCTTTTTTCACAGTGGTTAGGGTTAGAAGACTAGTCTTGTACAATTGTTAAATTTACTTAAGGCTCATGCCCACATTTTGGGAAATTTTTACCTGTGATAAATGTTTCTGTAAATGTTAACTCATTAGATAAAATCTCTTTAATACAATTTATGTTTACATATAAAATTATACCCAAAGCTATATTAACTATAACAAACAATATATGCATGAAAATGAATGAGTTTAATACAGATAATTAATTGAATTAGCAATTAAATACATAATTTCCCTCTTGCTACTTCACAAATAAAAATTTTTTTTATGATTAAATAATTTAAGTAACATATAAGTTAATAAGTCCTGTGGCTTTTAACAATGGATAATTCTTTTAACTCATCAGTGCCTTAGTTTCCTTATTTGTCAAAAGGGAATAGTGATTCCAATCTCATGGAGTTTTGTTGAATTTAAATACAAAATATACATAGTCAGTTTTTGCAAAATACCTTATACAAGTCGAGCACAAATTAAGCAGTGGTGATAGTGATGGTGAGGGCAGCAGCAAGTGGTATTTATTGTAATTTCTCCCCTTTGTCTTTCCTGCAGTTCCCAAAGGTCATTTACAACTGAAAAGATGGATGTCTCCTATTGCTGCCATGACAAATTACAAGCTTAGTGGCTTGAAACCACTCAGCTTTGTTCACTTCTAGCTCTGGATATTAGAAGTCCAAACTGGGTCTTACTGGACTAAAATCAAGGTGTTGTCAGGGTTGGTGGATACTTAATGGGAGAATCTGTTTCCTTGCCTCTTCTGGCTTCTAGAGGCTGCCTGCATTCTTTGACTTGTGTCCTCTTCGCCATCATCAAAGCCAACAAACAGGCATCTCTGTGCCTTTCTCACATACTCCTACATTCCTCTGATTCTCTCTTCCGCTTCACTCTTCCACTTTTTTTTAACTTTTTTTATTGATTTATAATCATTTTACAATGCTGTGTCAAATTTCAGTGTTGAGCACAATTTTTCAGTTATACATGAACATATATATATATTCATTGTCACATTTTTTTCCTCTATAACCTACCATGAGGTCTTGTATATATTTCCCTGTGCTACACAGTATAATCTTGTTTATCTATTCTACAATTTTGAAATCTGAGTCAATCTCTTCCCACCCCCACCCCCTTGGCAACCACAAGTTTGTATTCTATGACTGTGAGTCTATTTCTGTTTTGTATATATATTTGTTTTTTTTTGTTGTTTTGTTCTGTTTTGTTTGTTTGTTTGTTGTTTGTTTGCTTTTAGATTCCGCATATGAGCGATCATATATGGTATTTTTCTTTCTGTTTCTGGCTTACTTCACTTAGGATGATATTCTCCAGGAGCATCCGTGTTATTGCAAATGGCATTATGTTGTAGGTTTTTATGGCTGAGTAGTATTCCATTGTATAAATATACCACCTCTTCTTTATCCAGTCATCCATTGATGGACAGTTAGGCTGTCTCCATTTCTGGCTATTGTAAACAGTGCTGTTATGAACATTGGGGTGCAGGTGTCATTTTGAAGTAGGGTTCCTTCTGGATATAGGCCCAGGAGTGGGATTCTTGGGTCATATGGTAAGTCTATTCCTAGTCTTTTGAGAAATCTCCATACTGTTTACCACAGTGGCTGCACCAAACTGCATTCCCACCAGCAGTGAAGGAGGGTACCTTTTCTCCACAGACTCTCCAGCATTTGTCATTTGTGGATTTTTGAATGATGCCCATTCTGACTGGTGTGAGGTGATACCTCATTGTAGTTTTGATTTGCATGTCTCTGATAATTAGTGATATTGAACATTTTTTCATGTGCCTATTGATCATTTGTATGTCTTCCTTGGAGAATTGCTTGTTTAGTTCTTCTGCCCATTTTTGGATTGGGTTGTTTATTTTTTTCTTATTAAGTCGTATGAGCTGCTTATCTATTCTGGAGATCAAGGCTTTGTCAGTTTCATCTGGAAAAATTTTCTCCCATTCTGTAGGTTTTCTTCTTGTTTTACTTATGGTTTCCTTTGCTGTTCAGAAGCTTGTAAGTTTCATTAGATCCCATTTGATTATTCTTGCTTTTATTTCTTTCGTTTGAGTAGACTGTTCTAGGAGATATTTTTGAGATGAATGTCAGATAATGTTTTGCCTAAATTTTCCTCTAGGAGGTTTACTGTATCTTGTCTTATGTTTAAGTCTTTGATCCATTTTGAGTTGATTTTTGTGTATGGTGTAAGAGAGTGTTCTAGCTTCATTGATTTACATGCTGCTGTCCAGTTTTCCCAACATCATTTGCTGAAGAGACTGTCTTTATTCCATTGTATATTCTTGCCTCCTTTGTCGAAGATTAGTTGACCCAAAGTTTGTGGGTTCATTTCTGGGCTCTCTATTCTGTTCCATTGGTCCATATGTCTGTTTTTGTACCAATGCCATGCTGTCTTGATGACTGTAGGTCTATAGTATTGTTTGAAGTCTGGGAGAGTTATTCCTCCAGCCTCTTTCTTTCTCTTCAGTAATGCTTTGGCAATTCTAGGTCTTTTGTGGTTCCATGTAAATTTTATTACAATTTGTTCTAGTTCTGTGAAATATGTCCTGGGTAATTTGATAGGGATTGCATGAAATCTGTAGATTGCCTTGGGCAGTGTGACCATTTTAACAATATTGATTCTTCCAATCCAAGTGCATGGGATATCTTTCCAGTTTTTAAAGTCTTCTTTAATTTCCTTCTCAATGGTTTATAGTTTTCTGTTTATATTTATTTCACCTCCTTGGTTAGATTTACTCCTAGGTATTTTATTACTTTGGGTACTATTTTAAAGGGGATTGTTTCTTTACTTTCTTTTTCTGTTGATTCATCAATAGCATAAAGAAATGCAACTGATTTTTAAATATTAATCTTGTAACCTGCTACCTTGCTGAATTCTTCAATCGGCTCTAGTAGTTTTTGTGTGGACCTTTTAGGGTTTTCTATATATAGTAACATGTCATCAGCATATAGAGACACTTTTACCTCTTCTTTTCCAATTTAGATCCCTTTTATTTCTCTCTCTTGCCTGATTGCTGTGGATAAGATATCCAAGACTATGTTGAATAAGAGTGGTGATAGTGGGCATCCTTGTCTTGTCCCAGATTTTAGTGGGAATCTTTTGAGTTTTTCACCGTTGAGTACTATGCTGGCTGTAGGTTTGTCATATATAGCTTTTATTATGTTGAGATATGTTCCCTCTATACCCACTTTGGTGAGAGTTTTTATCATAAATGGGTATTGAATTTTTTCAAATGCTTTTTCTGCATCTTTTGAGATGATCATGTGGTTTTTGTCCTTTCTCTTGTTGATGTGATGTATTACATTGATTGCTTTGCATATGTTGAACCACCTTAGTGTCCCTGGGATGAACCCCACTTGGTCATGATGTAGAATCTTTTTTTATGTGTTGTTGGATTCTGTTTGCTACTATTTTGGTGAAAATTTTGGCATCTATGTTCATCGGTGATATTGGCCTATAATTCTTTTTTGGTAGTGTCTTTGCCTGGTTTTGGTATCAGGGTGATGGTGGCTTCGTAGAATGAGTTTGGGAATATTCCCTCCTTTTCAGTCTTCTGGAAGAGCTTGAGAAGGACTACTATGAGTTCTTCTTTGTATGTTGGGTAGAATTCCCCGGTGAAGCCATCCGGTCCTGGACTTTTATTTGTAGGGAGGTTTTTTTATTGCTAATTCAGTTTCATTTCTAGTGATTGGCTTGTTCAAGTGGTTAGTTTCTTCTTGATTGAGTCTTGGTGGACAGTATGTTTCCAGAAACTTAATCTCCTCTAGGTTATCCAGTTTGGTTCCATGTAGTTTTTCATAATATTCTCATATGATATTCTGTATTTCTATTTTATTTGTTGTAATTTGTCCATTTTCCTTTCGTATTTCACTAATTTGTGCTCTTTTTTTTCTTCTTTGTGAGTTTGGCCAGATGTTTGTCAATTTTATTTACTTTTTCAAAAATCCAGTTTTTGTTTTGATTGATTTTTTTCTATGGTCTTTTAAATTTGTATTTCATTTATTTCCTCCCTAATCTTTATAATTTCCTTCCTTCTGCTGCCTTTTGGGGTTTTTTGTTTTGCTTTTTCTAGTTCATTTAGCTGGTAGGTTAAATTGTTTATTTGAGATTGTTCTTCTTTCTTGAGGAAGGCCTATATCACTATAAACTTCCTTCTTAGCACTGCCTTTGCTGTGTCCCATAAATTTTTGTGGTTGTGCTTTCATTTTCATTTGTCTCAAGGTATTTTTTACTTTCAGCTTTGATTTCCTCATTGACCCATTGGTTTTTTAATAGCATATTGTTGAATCTCCATGCTTTCCTTTTTTTCTCCTTTGTTTCTGTGTAGTTGATTTCTAGTTTCATGGCATTGTGGTCTGTAAAGATGCTTGAGATAATTTCTATCTTCTTAAAATTGCTGAGGTTTCTTTTGTGCCCAAGTACATGATCAATCCTAGAAAATGTTCCATGTGCACTTGAAAAGAATGTATATCCTATTTTTGGGAGGTGTAATGCTCTGAAATTATCCACCAAATCTAGTTTTTCTATTGTATTATTTAATTTCTCTGTTGCCTTATTTATTTTCTGTCTGGAAGTTCTGTCTAGTGATGTTAATGCAGTGTTAAAATCTCCGACTGTGATTATATTCCCATCAATATCCCCCTTTATCTCTGTTAGTAATTGTTTTATGTACTTAGGTGCTCCTGTATTGGATGCATATATATTAATGAGTGTAATATCCTCATCTTGTATCACTCCTTTAATTATTATAAAATGTCCTTCTTTATCTTTCTTTATGGCCTTTGTTTTAAAGTCTATTTTGTCTGAAATCAGTACTACTACACCTGATTTTTTTTGGCTTTTCCATTTGCATAGAATATCCTTTTCCATCCTTTCATTCTCTATCTATATGTGTCCTTCTCCCTATAGTGGGTGTCTTGTATGCAGCATATTGAAGGTTCTTGCTTTATTATCCAGTCTGCCACTTTATGTCTTTTGACTGGAGCATTTAGTCCATCAACATTTACAGTAATTAATGATAAATGTGTGTTTATTGCCATTTTGAACTTATCTTTGCAGTTGATTTGGTATATCCTCTTTGTTCCTTTCTTCTTCCTTTTGTAGTTTGGTAATTTTCCTTTGTATTATCATGGATTTTATTTAGTTTTTGTGATTCCCTTGTAAGTTTTTTGGCTTGTGGTTACCCTTTTGTGTAAGTCTATTAGCCCATTACTATAACTGTTTTTATTAAACTGATAGGAACATGATCTCAAACCCATCCTACTGAGAACAAAAAATTTAAAAAAGAAAGAAAAAAAATTGTATATTTTCCTGCCTCCCTCTCCCACTCTCAATGATTTGTATGTCTTCTTTTATAATTTCGTGTTTATTTTATTTGTAATTCATGAGTTATCACCTTTCCAGTTGTGATTTTCTCATCTCTGTAGCATCCTGCTGCTTTTCTATTTAGAATAGACCTTTCAATATTTCTTTTAGCATTGGTTTAGTGCTGCTAAACTCTTGTAGGTTTTTCTTCTCTGCGAAAATCTTTATTTCTCCTTCTATCCTCAAGGATAGCCTTGCTGGATAAAGGATCCTAGGCTGCATCATTTTTTCATTCAGGACTTTGAATATATCTTGCCACTCCCTTCTGGTCTGTAGTGTTTGTGTAGAGAAATCAGCTGAGAGCCTTATGGGGGTTCCCTTGTAACTCACTCTTTGCTTTTCTCTTGCTGCCTTTAAGATCATTTCTTTATCCTAGATTTTGATTATGATATGTCTTAGTGTGGGTCTATTTGGGTTCTTCCTGTTTGGGACTGTCTGAGCTTCCTGTACTTGGATATCTGATTCCTTCTTTATGTTTGGGAAGTTTTCAGTCATGATTGCTTCCAATACCTTTTGAATCCCCTTTGATCTTCCTTCCCCTTCTGTGACCCCTATTATGCAAAGATAGGCATGCTTTATATTATCCTATAGGTCCCTTATGCTATTTTCATTTGTTTTTATTTGTTTATCTTGTAGCTGTTCTGATTGGGTGCTTTCTATTGTCCTGTCTTCTAGGTCACTTATTCTTCCCTCTGCATTATCTAGTATGCTTTGCACAGCCTTTTGATCTTTTCTTATCTCATCAATGAGTTTACCAATTCTACTTGGCTCTTCCTTATAGCTTCCATTTCATTTTTGACATATTTTATATCTCTAAACACTATATTTTTTAGTTCCTTCAGTACTTTGATCAGTCATTTTTTGAAATCTTGATCTAGTAGGCTATCTATGTCTATTTCATTGATCATTCTTTCATGGGATTTCTCTTGTTCTTTTAATTGAGAATGGTTTCTCTGCTTCTTCATCTTTTTCATACTTCTCTGGCACTGTGGTTTATGGAGTATCAGTTATCTATTTTGGTCCTTAAGGATTTTATCTATTTAATGCCTATGTAGGAATAAAACTTACAAAAGAGAAAAAAAGAGGGAGAGAGAAAGAATTTTAAAAGAAGGGAGAAAAAACAGTTTGAAAACAGTGTATAATGAATAATAGAATAGCAAGTTGAAGCAGAATTTTTAAAAATAATAATAAAATTATTTTTAAAAAATTTAAAAAGGATTAAATCTGAGGGTATATATAATTGTTTAAAATTAAATATTAAAAGGGTAATAGATTATAGAACAGGTAAAACCAGATTTAAAAAAAGAAAAAGAAAAAAAAAAGGATTGCAGGGTTGGTGTTCTCCTGGAGACTGTGTGCTTTTAATGTGAAGTCCTTCTGTCTTCATCCTGTTTCGGAAGCTCAGCTTGCTGTTTCCAGAGGCCCTCCATTGGCACCCTTGTCTGGGCTGCTCCCAGTGACTTTCGGCAAGCAGATCATGCTTCCTCCCAACACTGGGTCAGGTGCAGCTCTCCTTTGCTGTGGGCGAGTGGGTCACTGCCCTCCTGATGCTGCAGTCAGATGTTGCAGACTGGCCAGGTAGGTTGTGCCCCCTCCCAGCACCATGGTCAGGCGCTGCATTCCTGCCCAAAATGGGGGGGCCTCCCGCCATCTCCCGGTGCCGGTCACTCCACTGCTCTGTGCTGTTGTGCGTTCCACCTTGGGTTAGTGCTTAGCAGGCAGGCTCAGGGAAGACCAAGGAACAGCCCTGTCCCTGCTCTGGGCCAAAACCCAGCTCCTTGTTTGTCTTGGTGGAGCAAGTTCTCTGAGGGACCAGGATGGAAGGATCCTATCTGCCTTGGGCTGTAGACAAGTCTCTGTCTTGCCTTTGAGGCTGCTAAGCCCTTCGGTGCAGATACAGGTTTCGCCCCCGCCCCCACCTGGATGCTAAGCTCTGGAGGATATGGTAGCTGTGCCTGAGCCCCGCCTCTCTTCACCTGAAAACTTTCCGCAGGTTTTCAGAGATGAGGGTATGCACCCTTCCCCACAGGGCACATCAGCCATGTTATTTTATGGAGGGCCCAGGATGTTCTGCCCTGTGCACCCACATCCACAGTGCACAGCCCCCTGCAGTCCCCTGGGGCTGCCTCAGTGCAGCCGTACCCATTCTGCCCGTCTCGGGCAGCCTGGCCCTGCCCCCAGCTGCTGGGCCACGTCTCAGGCTGGGTGTCGGGGGGACCCTCTGTGTCCATTTAACTTAGTTCTGTCAGTCAAGGGCTGCTCTGTACAGATCCAGACCTCGGAGGCTCCCCCTCCGTCCCACTGGCCTCTCGGTTGGAGAGAGGAGACCCAGTGAACAAGCATCAGTCCTCCTCTGCCACTCCCTCTCCATGGGACCTGTCCCGCTCTGTTTTGCCTTTTCTTCTTTCTTTATTTCCTTTTCTCCTACCAGATTTTTGGCATCTCTATCTTTTGAAGAGGACAATGTTCTGTCAGAGTTCAGCAGGTGCTCTGGTTGGTTGAGTGGGTCTGTGGATGTGAGTCTTGGTGCATTTGTGGAAGAGGGTGAGCTATGAGCATCCTTCTACTCCACCATCTTGGCCTCCACTCCTCCCTCTTCCAGTTTTAATGATCACAATGAGTCCACCTGAATAATTCAGAAGAATTGTCTGATCTCCAGATCTTTTTAACTCACTCATGTCTGCAGTCACTTTGCTATGTGAAGTAACATTTTCAGGTATTTCAGGGATTATGACATGGGATCATTCTGCCCACCTTAAGAGACCTCTCTGACTTTTCAAAAGTTTCAACTGGACCTTGTGCTGTCTTCTAGATAGTAAGTAATCTCCTTTTTCACCAATGAGCTTTGTACATTTCTTTAAAAGTGCAAATAACAGTTATATGTAATTTAAAGAATTATAGTGAAATGAAAACACTCCTGCACTCACAACTCAGCTTAGCAGTACCCAGTATGTTTGAAGTCCCACATGTCTTCCTAACAAATCCAATTTTCCTCTGTCACAAGGTCCTAGTACCAGTTATAAGGCTAAACTTAGTAGTGAAAACATCTTTTTGATTTTCTTTCCAGTCTACACACATACACACACACATAACCAAAAAGCTTTCCTTGTATTTTTCTGATTTATCAACTTCTTAGGTAACTTTGTTTTTGAGTAACATGATTTTCAAAATCAGCCTTATTGAAGAACAGACATCTCTTTTATTCATTTCATGGTTGCATTATGTTCTTAGTATTAATACATTGCAAATTATTTCTTCTAGTGCTGAAGAGCATTTAGGATTTTCTCATTCCCTTTATATTAACAATATAACTTCAAGCACTCATACAGATTTCCTGGTGTTCATGACTGAGTTTTGTAGTGAAGATGCCTGTTATTGGAATTTGCCTAATGCCAGTGTAAGAGTCCCATTGCTTAATATTCTTGCTAACATTTGGTGTTATCAGAATCTTAATTTCTGAAGATGTATTGGATATTAATTTACATCTCACTAGGATTTTAATTTGCCTTTCACTTTTGCATAATGAGATTGTATACCTTTTTGCCTGTTGAGAGAAAAATTTGGGTTGTTTTTTCTGTGAATTGCACTTATTTTGTCTATTATGTCTATTTTGCTTATTTATTCAAAGGGTTCATTAACACATTCTGGATACTACTGTTTTTTTCAGTTACAAGTATCATAAAAAGATGTTCCTAGTTTGAAATTTGTCTTTGTATCATCTCCCCTAATGCAAGATCGTGAAGCCATTCTCCTGAATTTTCTTGTGTTCTAGATTTCTGTTTTTAATACTTAAATTTCTGCTCATCACTCAAACCTTACAAAGACAGGATAAACACTACAAAATCTCTCTCTAACTATACTGCTAGAGGAACCTTAGGGTTCCAGGGCTCTCATGCAAATTTGTTTTGTGCGACATAATGAAAGAATGATCACTGCTTGGAAGTGAGTTTAAATATTTTACTGTCATCTTTTTTATATGTTAGTGTACAGAATACCATTCTATAAATGTGTTGAGTGAGTCATGTGACCTGAGTGAGTAACAGGTGCTTCAGAGAATCTGTCAAAGGAGCCATTGGCACACACAGAATGTCTTGTTAATTGATGGCTCACCAAGACAAATCTGTAAGGAGGCTGAGAAGAGACAAGCAAGGAGTGGGGAGAAGAACCCAAAGGGCTTACCACTGAGAAAGCTAAGGGAAATTTCCAAGTTCCAAGGAGAAAGTGATGATTCACAATCTTAAATACTCCGTGGAGAATAGAATAATGAAAACTAACTATTTACTGAGTGCAGCAGCACAAATTCAGTAATAGTCTTGCTGAGAGTTTGTTTAGTGATGAATGAAGGATGAAATTGGATATTGTCATGGTCTGAACAATAAATGGAAAAAGAGGAAGCAGATGCAGGGGTTTTTAATGTCTTTTCCATGAAGCTTAGCAATTCCAGGTAACAGAGAGGGAAAGAAAACTGGAGATGTGAAATGTAAAAACAAATGGGAGAGACATGAGGATTTTTCAAAAACGCAAGGAGAAAAAGAGAGAAAGTAAGGGGAAAATAGGATAAGCTTCAATCATTGGAATGAAATTCCTGAGGCTGAATCCATGGGATCCAGAGAACAAAAGGAAGAAGTAGTCTCCGTCAGAATGAGACAATTACTAGCATAATGAGAGAAGTCAAATACAATAGACCATCACTTTTGTAGATGGGGTATCAGGAATTTGAAAACTTTTTTCCATCTGAATGTGTCTGTATTTCTGAGAAGCAGGAGACAAGATTGGCTGCTGAGAATGAGTAAGGAGGTAAAAAGAGTAGGACAGTTAAGGGGATAAGAAATAGTTTGATTAGCTATTATGGAAAATTGAGAAAAACCTTAGATCAGATAATTGTTGAGTAGAGTAAACGGCCCTATTGAGCTCAGAGAACCTTAATTTATAGGCAATTTGCTGAGGATTTTGTGATTTTTCTCCAGTTGGATTCAACTGCCCAGGTCTGGGAACAAAGAAATCAGTCTGTTGGATTGCTTCAGCTTTGGGTTTGCAAGGTGGGTTCAGAACCGGAAATGGAACATGTAATTGAAAATATTCACAAAAATGTGGTTGAAAAAATTGATCAAGGTTTATTGGCTTAAGAAAGAGAGAGAGTAAAGCTGAGCAGAAATAAGACCTTATATACAATTGATTGTATCTCATAGAAGTGAATACAAGTTAGCCTGATGAAATAAAAATAGTAACTATTTTGCACACATTCTCCCACCTTGGTCTAATTCTAGGACACACTAGAAGATTAGGAAGGACTAAAGATACAACTTTTCTTTCAATTTGTTTGATTTGCTTAATCATGCTTTTTCTAACATTCTTCAAATGAGAGGGTATTTTGTCCACATTTAGGAAAAGCATCCTAAGATATTTTCTAAACTATTAGTGTCTTTTTCTTGGACCACTAATCAATGCTGTATTGTCCTGAGGTCTTCCTTCTGCACGTCTCTGTGTGACATTTTTAATATGCTGGTGTTTTCAAGTTCCGATAACCAAGGATACCTATTAAAGGATAGTATAGTTGTAGAAAATCACTTACCCCTTTAATCCACAGAATCTTATAACTTTAACTCAGATTACTGTCACTTTTGACATTTCTTTAGGAGATCAAATGTATTTTGGCCATTTATTCTTTTTTTTTAGCTTTTTTTTTTAATTGAAGTACAGTCAGTTATAATGTGTTACTTTCTGGTATACAGCACAAGGTCCCAGTCTTGCATATACATACATATATTTGCTTCCATATTCTTTTTCATTAAAGGTTATTACAAGATACAGAACATAGTTCCCTGTGCTGTACAGAAGAAAAATTTTAATCTGTTTTTATATAGAGTGGCTAACATTTGTTATTCTCAAACTCCTAAATGTATACCTTCCTACCCTCTTCCCCCAGTAACCAGTAACCATAGATTGTTTACTGTCTGTGAATCTGTTGCTGTTTTGTAGATGAGTTCATAGTGTCCTTTTCTTTCTTTCTTTCTTTTTTAGATTCCACATATGAGTGATATCATGGTATTTTTCTTTCTCTTTCTGGCTTACTTCACCTAGAATGACAATCTCTAAGTTCACCCATGTTGCTGCAAATGGCATTATTTTATTCTTTTTTATGGCTGAGTAGTATTCCATTGTATAAATATACCATAACTTCTTTATCCACTCATCTGTCAATGGACATTTAGGTTGTTTCCATGTCTTGGCTATTGTATATAGTGCTGCTATGAACATTGGAGTGCATGTATCTTTTCGAATTAGAGTTCCCTTTGGATATATGCCCAGAGTGGGATTGATGGATCTTATGGTAAGTCTATTTTTAGTTTTCTGAGGAATCTCCATACTGTTTTCCACAATGGCTATACCAAACTAGATTCCCACCAGCAGTGTAGGAGGGTTCCCTTTTCTCCATACCCTCTCCAGCATTTATCATTCATTGGCTATTTATTCTTGTTCAGTGTATCATCTTGCTTTTCTATAAGCCCCTTCCTTTGCTGAATTTTAGTTGTTTAAGTAAGTGATTCAGAACTCACTGGAAGATACAGGTAAGTGTTGAAGGACTCACAAAAGATAATTAAGTGGGTTTGCATGATGCTAAGATGGGATTTAGATCACTGCACTGCTGAGAAACTTGAGATGCAAGAGCAGAGAATTTTACCAGCACTGGCCTTCAAGTTCATTCATGCTTCCTAGGACCATGTTTCTACTGCTATACATCAAACATCTTCACGTTGTAGTCCATCATTCTGATTATCACTATTACTGTATATATATGAACTGAAACAATTCTAATTTTATGTTCACGCTTTTACACAGATCCTACCCTACCCAATAAACAGAGAAGCCTAATGAAAACTGTATAATTATTCTGGGGTTGACAATTTTCTCTTGTTCACATTTTGTATCTTCATCCTTCCCACAGATTATGTGATATTCAGTATTTTTATCCAGAGACATATTGCTCTTACCATATTTGGCACAGAAGGTTATCTTTAAAATCCCCTCTAAATCTCCCAAATTAATGTTCTGTGTAGGGAGCACCTGCCAGCTTTGATACAGTTAGGGGATTAGACATTTTTGAATGATTTTTGACTCTGAAGGTTGTTTGCATGCTGTCACCAAATCTGGCTGTGTTTCAGCTCCAGTATCTTCCATTTCATAAAGGATTTGCTGTGAACCTAATACATGTTTTCATCTAATTTTATAATTATCATACCTAGGAAGTGCCTTTATTAGAGCTTGGCACTTTCCTGCATGTAAAGCTGCTGCCCCTGTAATTGACTTTAACCAAGTGAGTACTAATCACAGTATTTCCTTGGGGGTGGGCTTGGCAGCAGGGGAAGCTCTTTATTATACCCATTTTTTTCTGATAAAATAAACACAAGTTTATTCAACTTATCAAATTAGATGTCATAATAAGACAAAGTTAATTGTACACTCACATGTTGTAACAGGTGATAATAATATTATTAAATGGGGGACTCAAACTGATCAGAGAGAAATTGCTAAGAAATAAACACTAAGATAATGATGGTAATACACTGTGCATAATTTGCACATTCGTCCTTCAAAGAAACTCCAGGTGATGGATGCATGTGGCTCATTCATCTTGCTTTATTTCCTAACCTAGATGAAAACATGCATTTTACTTTTTGAGACACATTTTATCCTAGATAATTTGGATATCTTTGTTCCATAGTTTCTAGCAAACAAAAATCCTCTTAGAACACAAAAGAATTATTCATCTGAAGGTTCTCAGAATCAATTTGTATACTATTTTCTCCATAAACATTGAATAAATTTAAATAAATGTATATATGTTTCAAGATTAGGAAAAACCCTGCTACTCAGAAAAGGGCTAAAATTAAGATATACCTAAGTAGAAATTGAGACGACACCTTAAAATTTTACTTGAGTATTTTATGTCTTGTATACCTTAAAAAGATATTCTCAATTCTCTCAAATTATCTTAAATTTCACTTAAATTCTCTTAAATTTCAACTTAAATTCTCTTAAAAAGAATCTCAATTCTTTCATCAGAGCAGATGGCTACATCAGAGAGAAGGTGTCTATTTCACATTTCCATCCAACTTAGTGGGACTAATTTCCCCCAAGTTCCCTTCAGCAAGGTTCCCATTACCCTTAGTTTTTAAGCTTGATTCTTAAACTATGATTACTGAGCTCCGCTTCTTAAAACTAGTACCTGCAATTGAAACTACTATGCATTGAGCAGTGAAAGAAATAATTCAAATATAATAAAACAATAATGTCTTGTCTTCAAGCAGGGTAGTCCCAAATGGCTGAGACAGATAAACTGATAATCACACCCCACAATATAGAATTTGTGTCATGGGATAAATAATGTGATGCTATGAGAGCAAAAGAGACAGATTTTTAAGCCAAGGTTGTAAGGGTCAGGGAAGTTTACTGAAGAGGTAAAGCCTTTGCTGAATTTTGCAGAAGGAAGCCAAGTGAGTGGAGTCCATTCAGACAGAGAAAACATATAAAAAGATCTAAAAGCAAGAAAGATCAAGAGATGTGCGTGGGCACCTGGATGGTTAGCTGAGGGTTGTACCTCTTACTGAGATGCGAATCAGTTTAATGATTCTACTTATCAAGTTAGATGTCATAATAAGACAAAGTCAATTCAACGCTCATATGTTGAGTCATATGTCACATTCAAATGTGTAAATTTATTAAAAATATTTCAGCTTAAAAACATTTAGAACATGGGAATCATTGAGCCTGAAATCCCATGATGCTATAACCAAACAGGAAAAAAGACTGGTGGGAAAGTTACACTTGTTTCCAACGTATCTGTCTAAATGAATAGCACATCTGTATGTCACTGCTTTCCAGTCACACCAATTTATGGACCTGTCATCTCCATCTCATACATTTTGCCTTTGCTGTTTCTTTCCAACGTCTACCTAGAAAACTATCATCCCTCCTCTCAGAAAATGCATGTACGATGTTCTTTTTGGACTCAAGTCTACTTCTAGCTTATCCATTAATGAACCTTTAACTCCCACAGACAAGAGCTTTGCCTTCTTTCTCTCTCTTGCCAAGTGGGAAAGGACATGATTTACAGTTGTAGTGCTGCTACATAGGCACTGAGCTAGCCCCTGATGTTACAGAGGAGAAGATGATGAAAAACCTTAGTCTTGGCTGGATGCTTTCAGCCATGAGGTAGGAAGTGAGGGGTCTATGCAGACCACGGGAGAGGTTTAAAAAATTCTCGTGCTTGGCATTCCAGGCCTGGGAATATTTGTTAAGGAAATGGGGTGAGCATTCAAAAAAATATTCCCCAAGTTATGTAAATTCATACGTTTTTATTTAAGCCCCTTCCACACTTTGAGACCCACCGCTTCTGAGCTGCAGAAGCTTTTGTGGAGTGATGTTCAAAGGGTCATAAACTTAGATGGTAAATAATAGGTAGAAACGACAATTTGGAGTAAACATTTAAAGGTCATAATCTAACATTTATTTTTGGATCAAAGTGAAGCAAGGAAGTCGTTAGAGATCTGTGAAGAAAGAGGTAACATGAATAACCTTTTTAGGTGTGTGGTGTAAAATGCATTAAGAAGCGGGGATGCTGGAGTTTTGAAATGTTGTAAGACAAAGGTGGACCTCATCCAGGGAAAAGGCTGTCAATTCAGAAACTATAAAATGTCATAACGGGTATATGAAAACAAAGTGAGATGAATTTGAATCCCAGAAAGATTTGAATTTGAATGCCAGCTCTTTCATTTAAATGCTGTGTGACCATGGGCAAGTCACTTTACTGCTCAGATTCTGCTTTCAAATATGTTAAGCATATTAGATATACATGTACTTCCTTTCATTTGATTAATACTAAAATCAGATCATGTATGTTCCAGAAGTGGAAGTTTTTATTATTATTTTATTTTCAGTAGCTTATAACAATGGGGCCATACTAAGAACTACAAGACATGAAAGATATAAAGGTTAGGCATTATTTTGCACACCATGAAATCAACTTGTGGAAACTCAGCACAGACAAAACTGCTAATCCTCTTTTAAAAATATGTTCAAATATGTGATACTGTAAAGAAACCAATGGTAGCACCAAGGTCATCCCTTAGACATTCATTTTCTTTATAACCTAGAGGAATCAGGAAAGGAGACATTTTCCCTTTTCTACAGAGGAGAAAATTGGGATTCTATGACATGAAGTATTTTGCATATGACCACATAACTAAGTTAGGAGTCTAGAATTTGAACCAGAGACCATCTCTTTCCACTACACTCCATGCCTGAAATAATTGTTTATAGTTAAGTGTTCATCTTTCTTGACTAATTTATTCCCACCTAAGTTTAAGCCCTTATTTCCTCTCACATTCAGTTTTACAAAACACTGTATAATTAGTCTTCACATCCTTAGTTTTCTCTCCGTTTCCTTCCTTCCATACCTATTTATTGAGTAACTAGTACAGTCCAGACACAGTTCTAGGTATGGGGGATACAGGCGTTTCTCTGTCCCTGCTCTCTTGGATTAGTCACTGCTGTGGGAGACACACAACAGAGAAATAAACACACGTATAGCATACAATAGGATGACTAGAGCGACAAATACGAATTGAGCAGGGTAAGAGGATCGGAGGTAGATGAAAGTTACAATGGAATGGTTATTTACAAGAAAGCTAAAGTGAATGACAGCAGACACTTTGAAGGAGGCAGGGGAGTGAGCCATGTATAAGTCTGGCAAATAGTGAGAGAGAGAAGAGAGGATTAAAAACAAGGAGACAACAGAGACTAGACCAAGGGTCTTAATGCTCAAAATAAGGATTTCAGCTTTTACTCTGAGTTGAGAAGCCACAGTAAAGTATTAATTAGAAAAGTGACATGATCCAGTGTCTATTTGATTTTTTTTTTCAATATCTTTAAATTGAAGTATAGTCAGTTACAATGTGTCAATTTCTGGTGTACAGCATAATGTCCCAGTCATGCATACACATACATATATTCATTTTCATATCTTTTTCATTAACGTTTGTTACAAGATACTGA
Organism: Camelus bactrianus; assembly: GCF_048773025.1. NCBI lineage: Eukaryota > Metazoa > Chordata > Mammalia > Artiodactyla > Camelidae > Camelus > Camelus bactrianus. Next base: position 23,156,533 of record NC_133552.1, read on the forward strand.
ATATTGTTCCCCGTGCTATACAGAAGAAATTTATTTTTTGTCTATTTTTATATATAGTGGGTAACCTTTAAAAACCTCAAACTCCCAAATTAATCCCTTCCTACTCCATTTTCCCTGGTAACTATAAAATTGTTTACTATGTCTGTGAGTCTGTTTCTGTTTTGTAGATGAGTTCATTAATGTCCTCTTTTCTCTTTTTCTTTTTTTTTTTTCCAGTGTCTATTTTAGAAAAATCACACTATCTGCTCTGTTTTCATCTACAACACTGATGTTACTTTTTCAAGATGCAACATCAGTCAGACTGCTTACTTACTCATAAACTCACAGCACTTCATCCTCACACCCCGTTGATCTCAGCTTCTGTTATAGGAGTAACAGAGGTGCCTGTGGGAGTAGTGGTGGGGATCTTCATAATAATAGTCCCTACTCCATGACCACTAGTACTAAAGATCAAATACATTTACCATGTATTTAATTAATTTAATTCTTCCAGAGAATCCTTTACTTATTTCTAATAGAAGACCCATTTACATCTCCATGGACACTGGTGTTCTACACTACAATTTTGGAAATCCTGTTCCGTGGAATGAAAATAAAACCCTTTAACATTCAAGGCCTTTATGTGGTCACCACATTTTGTTTTTCTCTTTGTGGATCGTCTTTACTCTACCCACGTCCCATAATTAAGTTTTATCAGTTCTTCAAGCTTTACTCAAATCCTACTTTCCCTAGGAAGTCTTACTTGATTTTATTATAATTGAAGTATAGTTAATTTACAGTGTTGTATTAGTTTCTGGTGTATAGCATAGTGATTCAGATACACACAGATACACACACACACACACACACACACACATATACACGTATATATTCTTTTTCATATTCTTTTTATGAAAGTAACCACTTTCTCGTGATTTTCCATAGTGCTCATTCATAATTTTTTAAAATGTGACTTAGCACTGACTATATTCTATCCTGAATATGGTTATCTATCTCTTATCCTTAATATGCAAGGATCCATGAGGCTAAGCTAATCCACCTTTGTGCTTAACATAATATCATAAACTTACTAGGAAATAAATGGTTATGTAAACTGTTTATTCTTATGAGGATCATATCTGTTCAGATTCCATGTATCATTTATTTTCATGATTCAGTTGTAACCTCTTTTAAATAAAAACCTATCTTTGTCCCTTTAATACATCCCCTATGTGTCCCACATGGATGTCTGTAACTTTCCCTTCAAGTCTTCAAAATTTTATCGACTGAAGGGTCAATGAATTCTCCAGAATGGAGAAATTTGTCAGTGGGGTTAAAAGATTTAAATCATCCCTAGAGCTCCATTCTGAAAGAGAGATTTCTTAGTTTCAAAATGTTTGTGAAACAGAGAGATGGGGAGGGCAAGCTTGGGGCCGTTCTCCAGTGGCTTTCTAAAAAGCTGAAATGCCACAATTGGGGTCAGAAACCTTAATCTTTGCTATCATAGTTTTTATTGCTCTGGCGTGTTTTGATACAATCCAGAGGGAACTGTCATCTTATCTTGCTTATTCCACAGGTCGGAAAACAGGCTGGTAGAGAGTCTGATGAAGTAAGAAGACAAGGTGAAATAAAATGTACATGTTACTCAGTCATAGAATATTGCATGAAGTTGTAATATCTTGATTCTTCAATTATAGAGTTCTAGGTAAATTGCAAGAAAAAATCAATTAATTGTGACCTCCAAATATATTTTAACTTTGGTATTTTTATAATGTTACTTCACTTACCGAAGTTAATACTGTGCACCATATAAGTTAGCTATAAATCTAAACATAAAGTTACATTTTTATAAAACTTTGTATTTAGCAATTAAGAAAAAATCCTACATTCCGGTAAGGAAGCTTCTTCCAGTTTGCAAGAAGACACAGGCAAAAGATATGGAAAATGTCAATTGATGGTTTATATAGACCAAAGCCAGATCATTTCATGTTCAAATATTATCTTACTATTTCAATTTTACATGATGATAATCTTACTATTTGCTCATTTATTGCTACCATACATCACTACCTGACACCTTAAAATTGTTTAAGATTCAGCCAAATGGACACTAAATAATTCATGGTGAGACTTCTTGCATCCTGTGGGGCGTCAAAAAGTAGGAGAGGAGACAAACATAAATTTAGGAAAGAATTAAGGATTCAAGATTTCAGTCTGGAGCACAGATATAAGAGCACAGATTAGACAGGAAAATTTATTCAAAGCTACAGAGAGCAAGTGAGATTGATACAATATTTGGTCCAAGTAGTAAAATAATAATATGTCCTAGTAATGTTGATCTGTCCAAATAAATGAATAGCATTGTTTTTTTCTTTAGAATCATTGAGTTTACAATTCTAATAAAAAATGAGAGTTAGCAAAAATTTGAGCAGTATAACTTAGTTCTTTTAAAATCTAATGGAGATGTCTTAATGATTCTTTGAGGAAAGAAGGAAGGATAGAAGGTGTTTCATTTGATGGAAGCAAGATTAGCAAGGAGTAATTTTATTAGACAAGAGAACAGATTGGCTGGGACTTAGTCCAGAAGGTAATTGCAGTATTGAATACTTTTTTTTTTTTGAAGGAAATAAAGAAAAGACTGTAAAACTTTGGGTTTTTAATCTGATCTATGATGAGACTTCTTCTTGAACTTGTTACTCCAGATCTGATAAAGTCTTTTTCATTTAGTTTTCTGGTACCTTGTTATTTATAATTCATTAAGCTACTGATTTGTAAATGCAGCTGCCCCTCCATATCCTCTGGTTCCACATCTGTGGATTCAATCAATCTTGGATCAAAAATACTAAAAAAAGAAATTCCAGAAAGTTCCAAAAAATAAAACTTGGAATTTGCTGCATGCTGGCAATGATTTACATAATATTTATATAGCATTAGGTATTATAAATCATCTAAAGATGATTTAAATACATGAGAAGTGCATAGATTATATGCAATTATGCCATTTTCTATAAGAGACCAGAATCTGTGGATTTCGATACCCACGGTGATCCTGAAACCAATCTCCCATGCATACCAAAGGATGATTGTCTTAACTAACTTTTTTTGGAAGCTCTAGACAACAGAAATAATTCTTCTTTGTAATAAAATTTATTACATACTGCTTTTTTTTCTTTTAATTTTTATTCATACTGTTCTCTCTCTGTTCTAAAACTAACTAACTAACTAACTAACTAACTAACTAACTAACTAACTAACTAATAAAGTGCCAGACTTTATGAGGGTAAAGTGGAAGGAATAAAAGACAACTGAAGGTCCTGCATTTTCTTGTCTCTTATATGAAATGCAAATATGTCACATGTATCCTTGTAATTTTAGAAAACTGTTACTTTGGTATGTCCAACAGAAACTTTTTATAGTTTTCTTTTTAATATTATGGTTTAAAAATTTGCATCTGGTTCTAGAATGACAGCATGATACCCACCTTGCAGGCTTCTCTTAAATGTCTATAGTAATCCTAACATAAAAGGAGACAAACTGGAAAAAAGTAATGATATTTAAAATTTTTTTCTGTGTAATTATTCAATAGTGGTGATTTATATTTTTAAAATTTGTCTAACTTTCTAGTTATTCAATAGTTGTTATTCCCTTCCTTAAAAATCTTGAAACAGAAGTATTTTTTAAAAATTAAAATAATGTCAGTTTTAATGAAAGTTACGTTTTGTCAGTGTTATAAAAATGTTCTTGACACTAAAAAGATTTTTATCAGGTAAGATGGGCCTCTTTTTTATCTGCAGCAGTAACAATTATCTGACCTTGAATTAAATTCATGATCACTCCAGAGCATTACAGTCTAGATGAGTGTATATCCCTAGTGTTGGACCTAAGTCCTCATCTTTGCTGGAGAAGCTTAGATTAGAAAGATTTCTCTAGAAGTGTTGTTGGTGAATAGGTTCTTTCCCCACTGCAGAAAGAATTCAGAGACAGGACATGGAGGTTAAGAAAGTAAAGTGGGGATTTATTAAGGGATGCATGGTACACTCTCAAGGGGAGAACAGGCAGGCTCAGGTGAGCGGCTGACCTTAGTTTCTTTGGCAAGTTGGTTACATAGAATGTAAAATTGAATGGGCAGAATAGTCATTGGGGAAGGAAGGGTTTAGGGTCATATTCTCTGATTTTCATCCCACCTCCACCTTCTCAAAGGGAGGAGGGAAATTTGTCCTTATTTAGTCTGGATGGGAAGTGTCGTAACGTTGGTGCATGATGGGCACTTCTAATCTGCAAAGCTAATTTTATTGAAATGAGGGCATAATGAGCAAAAGTTTACATTCAGACACTGGAGATTCCTTCCTTTTCCTCCAGGCCACTCATCACCCCAAAATTTGTGATTGCTTATCCACCCAGAGGTTCCTGCTTTTCTTTCTCTGACCAGGGACTCCTGTTGTTTACATGGTGTATGGTTTCCTGCATTTGGCCTGTGCCCCTCCTTTTTTGCCCAATTTCTGCCATTTGGCCTGTGTTCCTCTTTCTCTGCTCACATCTAGCTATCTGCCTGCTCCAACAGAAGTCCAGGAGCATGGAGTAAGAGGATTAAAGTGTCCACACATTGTTTTAGTTTATATGAAGGCTTTTTCAACCTCTGTTTATGAAACAGTGTATTAAGAATTGAAATTTAGTGAAATATAAGGAGGTAGGTCAATTATGAGACTTTGAGCCTATGAAAGGTCAAACTGATGTAGTAGATCAGTTCAAGCAAGCAAATAGCAGATTCACACTCAATGATTGGCTTCTTGGTGTGCAAAGCACCGAGTAGGGTGCTGAGGATAATTGCAAATGCACAGACTATTCTCCCTGCCCTTAGAAAGCTTCAAAATTGTTCACAGAAACAGTACTCACAAAGCATTAAAATCCAAAACAGTGCACAACAAAGATGTATTTAAGACATATAAAACAGATTTTTGCATGTATGCAGTCAAACCATATAGCACACAATAGCATCTTCTGAAATGAAAGAGACTTTGTCAAATATAATCTTAAACACTTAGAATTTTCACTTTAAATTCTTTTTTTTTTTTTTTTGGTAAAATGAAACAAAAGTTGTCTTCTAGATTTTTCACACTCTCCATCGTTTTTTAGTGCTGTACTTCATCATCATCAATCTGTTTTCCTTTCAGTTCACTGAGGCTTGTCTGATTCTCAAGTCCCTACAGGAAAAATGAGTAGATGATTATGCCATTTGGAACATTTCAGCAGTGACAGGGTAACTAATGGCATGAAAGAGTTAATTAATCGTGCTCTCTGATGTGCTTTGCTATTCCAAAAGTGTTGTTTGGGATTTAATTACGTCTCACTATGTGATTTCATTCATTTAGGAAATAGTTTGAGAGGGCTTGTGCTTAAAATCTATTTAAACAGACATGTATGGAAGGAAAAATATCAATAACATGAAAGGCTATGATTAAGTGCAAAAGAAATAATGAGGATAATCAAGAAAAAAAAACTTTTCAAAACCCTATCATATCCTTTATAAAAACTGTGCCCAGAAATTCCTTCAGTTGTATCCAGAAATATGAACAGACTGAGGATATAAGCACTGGAATAAAATAGAATGAGGGAGAATTAAACGGAACAGTTTTCTGTCTCTCTCAATTCTTGTATGACAAGAGACAAATAATCTTCTGTCTCTTGTCACACAAGATCTTTTAAATGATCTTATAAAAGAGCATTTTAATCTCTCTTTCTCCATTCAGCATTATACCATTTGGTATTTTACATCATTTGGTATGAAACAACTCCCAGATGCAGGGAAAATCTAAAAGAATAGCATTTTATTGGAGAAGCACAAAGTGGTTTTAATGCTTTCTTTTGCCCACTTTCAGTGGACACTAAATTCTGTTAAAAACATTTACCAAGAAGGCTGCCCTTTGGAGAAACAATTTTTTTGAGGAACACTGAAAATTTTTTTCTAAGTTATCTTTCACCCAGAAAATTAGGTAAGGCTCAAGTGTTATGCTGACAACGGATCTATTCTCTGTTCTTTTCTTCTTGGAGTCTATAGTTCTGGGTTTCCTATGTCCAAAACCATACTGGGCAAGTATGGGCGAGACGTCACTGGGCAAGAAAAGCAATTGTCTTTTGCATTTAGTGTGAATTGAAAAGGAAATCAAGAAAATCAGTCTCTTTAGAGTTCTGTGTAATTTTTAGTCTAAAATAATTTTACTCACCTTGACCACCTACCTTGTTAAACATGCTGGAGCATGATTAACTTTCAAATTTTCAACTTTTTAAATGTATATTGAGCTTAAAGTTCTGTGAATGTTTTAAAAAGCTCTACAGGGAATTTATAAAGTGGAAGCTAGGTCTGAAGAAGCTATCCAAAATGCAGAACAAGAGACAAAAAAAAAAAAAGAAAAAAGAAAAATAGACGATATGGAGCAGTAATTAAAAGACATGAAGTACAGAGTGAAAAGAAAATGTCTTTCATTTCCAAAGGGATCAAAGGGAGCTAATGGAAGAACTGAGATAGGTAATATTTGAGGAGATAGTAACTAAGAATTTTTCAGACTTGATGCAAGTCTCAGATTTTTGCAAGTCTCAGATTTTGAAAACAAATTAGTTCAAGCGGTGAATCTGAAACAAAATATCTTTATGCAGAAATATTCTCATGAAACTATAGTGGATTAAAAAGACCAAAAAAAGAAAAAAAAGAAAAAGAAAAAGAACTTAAGGTAAGCCAGAATAAAAGAAAAAGATTGGTAACCTAAGAATAATGAAAACAAACTACTAATTTACAGCAAAATTAAAAATTAAATACAATAGAATAGTATCTTGAAAATCTTGAGAGAAATATTAATTTAGTTATTGAACTTTAAGTACTGTATCTATCTATCTACCCATATAATTTTTTGATATGTTGTGAATAAAGCTAAGATGTGCCTCTGTAAGGAAGGACATGGCTTAATCAACCTGGAATAAGAATTCTGAGGTTGAGTTGGAAGACTCCCAGAACCTGAGGATACTGTACTATAAAAAGTGTTAAACGACAAAGCAAAGATCACCAAGGAGGACAGGGTGAGCACAGACAGGATCATGGGGGATGGACCAGCTCCAGCTGGACCCCCTGGCCTTGGAGTACAGAAGCTGTCAGCCACCATCATCATCATGAATGAGATTGAAGTCAAATTCTCACTCAAGTCTAGCAGCAGGGAGTTGACCTCAAAGAGAATCCTTTCCCAAAACAGAAAGAGGTCTTCAGGGTCAAGATGGCTGTGGTTACCAAAAGGGAGAGGTCCAAGGTGTCCTACATCATGAGCCAGTGCATGGTGGAGACTGAGCACCAGTGCACAGAGGAAGCAGGTATTTACCGCACGTCGGGAGTGATCACCACATTCAAGCCCTGAAGGTGGCCTTTGATGACAATAACAAAGACATGTCAGTGGTGATGAAGGAGATGGACGTCAGTGCCATCCCTGGGATGCTGAAGTTCTACTTTCATTAGCTGCCTGAGCCCCTTTTCACCAACAAGTTTTACCCCAACTTTGCCTAGGGCATGGCTCCTTCAGACCCAGTTGCAAAGGAGAGCTGCCTGCTTAGCTCACTATTGTCACTCCCATAGCCAGAGGCCAACCTGCTGACCTTACTCTGAAAAGGGTGGCAGAAAAGGAGATGGTGAATATTCTTGCACAACCTTGCTGTTGCCTTCAGCTCCACCCACACTACTCCAGCCCTCAGAAAAGAGAGCGCGCTCTCTGCCAACACCAGCCAGCCCATCTCATTACAGGACAGTGGATCTCTGGAGGCCATGTCCCATGTCCAGGTGTAAGTGGGTAAATAAAGTGAAAAATAAATAGCAAGTGGAAATATTAAAAGGTATGACCTCCTCATGAAATAAAATTAATGTAGGATACAAGCAAGATCTTAAAACAAATTTCCTGTCTATATTCTCAGTGGTTTGAAAATACTTAATATGAACACAATGAAAACTTGTATAAATACACCAAATACAGTGTTCAAGTGGGAGGTGGGTATTCAAAACATGTTATTTATTTATTTATTTGCCTTTTTTATTGCTATTTTATGACTAAATTTTTTATTGAAGTGTGGTTGATTTACAATATTAGTTTCAGGTGCACAGCAAAACGATTCAGCTATACATATACATACATACGTACATATATTTGCAGATTCTCAAAACATGTTATTTATTATAAGTTAGAGATGTTTAATAATCTACTTTTTCATGGAGAAGATTATTTCTTATCTCTAGTAGCATTGTGGAAGACACTGACCAAATATGCAGGGAATTTTATAGAAACTAACTTATGAGGCCTCTGAGTTGTCTAAAAATTATATCAATCATGTAAGTTGCTAGTTTTGTATGTGATTAAAAGGTAGTTCTAAAAAAACTTTAAATAATTGCATGCAATCTTAACTCAACCTTAATTGATACTGTTCTCTATTGTGTGTACAATTATAACAGTAACTATTTGTTAATTATGGTCTGATTTATCTAAAGCATCAGTATCATCACTGTCATCAACATCACCAGTAACAACTTTTATTGAAGTCTCACGTTTGCTCTGTGCTTTTGTAATCAAACAGGGAGATATATTCCTGCCTTTAAAGTGGTGACAACCAGAGTCCTAATAGTTACACAAATCCATTCATGGCACAGTAGGGAACAGGACTGAAGAAATGCAATCCAAAGGCTGAGAAAGAGGAGCACTGTCCTTCCTTCAGAAAGAATGAAATGGGAACCTAAATGAAATAAAATGCACTTGAGCACTGTGATGACTCAATGGTAATTGAGTTTATAAAAATGATTCTAAAATACTAAGAAGTTCTCACGTGTCTTCTGAATATTAAAAGGCATATTTTTTAAATCGCTTAGTTTCAATATTCAGTGCATTCAAAATAATTGTAAAATTTCTTTGAAGTTTTATTGTTCAAAATATTTGACTCAGGAGACAGTCTACTTATTCTCTCACCATGGTCAACAGCCAAGGGTTTGGAAAAAAGAAAGAAAAAAAAAAAAAAGAAAGGGAGAGACTATAAGGAGCTTTTCAATTTGGCTGTATTTTATCAAGCAGCCTCTGTGATTTGGGATTTGTTGTATTTTTTTTTCTCCTAGCCTCGCAAATCATATTTGTGGTTCAACTACATAAAGTCAGATTTGTTTAAAATATTTGGACAACTCACACTTTTCCTTTACTTATTTGTCCACCTAGTGAAATAACTGTTTTTGATAATTAGTAATATTTCTTCCTATGTGTTTTTTATTATGTCTTTTTTCTCTCTCTCTCATACACAGACACACATACATGCAGACACACACACTCACATTATTTAGATGAGAAAGTACTCTGCTCTGTGGATACATTTTCTAAGACTTGAATTTTCTTTAGTGTCATCCAGCAGACTTGACAATGTTCCCTTCCCTCTTTGATTTAAAAAAAAATGACAGATTAATTAAAAGTTCAGATTAAAAAAGTATCCACTTCTTGTGTTGTTCTTTTCTACTGAGACAGGAAAGATATGGTTTCCCCAGTGCACTGTTCTCAGTAGCATTTTGGGCCGTCTTTATAATCAGTCGTCTTTGTTTGGTATTTTTTGACAGCAATGCATTATATGGAGAGAGATGCACTCAGTTCTAATCCCTTACCCTTTCTCCAAGTTTTATAACTAAATAACCTTTTTAAATAAAATATTGCAACAGTCCTGCATTTTGAGGATGAAAGTGCTGTTTTCGAAAAGGTCAATTCAATCTGGGAAATGTTTTCGGTTTAGACAATACATTATGAACTGCAGAAACCCGTGGCAATTTTCAGCACCACTAACAACGGGAAGTAAATTTCAGTCATTCACAGTAAGATGGCAATGTGGTGACATTTGAAGCCTGGACACGGGCTCTTACATTCATTGTAGGTGACTGACTGCTGTGTGGCAGGAGCCTTTTTCCAACTGCCAGATGAATTTCAGATAAGAATGAAAAAGACGATCAGAACGCTTTAAGGAAATGAGTGAGATCCCATCATCTGAGTGACAATATTCTATCTTTACAACAGGCAAGGATTAAAATAAGTCAAATTAATAAATCCCTAGGAAACCAATAATTTCACATTTGCTGAACAATTGTACCTTCTAGTAGTTATTATCTTTGAATTACAGTGAGCCACTATCTTTATTTCATTTTCCAGATATATGTCCTTGTCCATCAAAAACTATGGCCATTGCACTACACAGTCAAGCAATAAATTTAGGAACATCTCTCTGAAGTGCATGCTTGTATCATAATCCCGATTCCGTATCTTTATTTGCTTCCAAATATATGGAACTGTCAGCACGAGGGTCAGAAGATTACAGCACTTTCTTTGTTTCTTTGCTAGTGTTTTTATTTAACTTGAAGAATAAGCTGCAGCACCAGGGGAGTGATGAAATAAAGGATATACAGAGTCACAGTGGCATAAAAATGGTAAACACAGATACACTGTAAGAAAGATTGTCATATCGAATCATAAAAAAATGTTTACTTCAGAAACTCACACATGTAACTTGCACAACCAACTTTATTAAAACTTCTAGAAAATCCAAAATGATAAGCAAGAGCTTTGACATAAATAGAAAAAACACCACTTCTCTCTGAAATTTCTCATGGTATCATCTGGCTTTTGACCTTAAGACTTTGTGTACCCTGAGTGTGATTCTCTGTTATGGTTGGTGATGGATTCATTTAGCATTTTAAACTACTTGGATTTAAAAACAGTAAACCTCATAGGATATAATATTGTCCAAAAAGCTGGAAAAGTTACAAATAAATGAGTTGGCAAATTTTGAATTCAAGTGAAACACCTCATTAAAAATCAACAAAAGACATGTAGGAATAGGTTTCGATAACATATTCTTACTAGAGAGCTTTAATTTAGAAGTTCTTACAGTTTTGTTTTTTTTTAATTTGCTTATTTAGCTTTTTTTTTTTTTCTTCCAGAGGTGATTAGGTTTATTTATTTACTTCTAATGGAGGTACTGGGGATTGAAACCAGGATCTTCCGCATGCTAGGCACACTCTACCACTGAGCTACATACACTCCCCTCCTGTACTTACAGTTTCAGAGCTCAAAATATCCTTTAGCTTAATTCTATCAGCTAAGAAAGCATATCTCTTTTTTTATTTCCTCATTGTATGAGCTATTACGTGGTTTAAATATGTTGAAATCAATTTTAATTACATGATACATTTCCAGGGTTGATGGAAACATATCAACTCTATGTTTCTATGATAAATTTCTAAAAATATTTTGGAAGGATATTAAAGGCTATTTTTTGTTGATTTTTTGTGACTTGATTTTTTAAATTCTGCTATTGGTAACCATATTTTACAAATGTGGAATTATGTCTTCTGATTTTTCATTCTGAGTATAAATCTGTATGATTTTTGCCAATCACTTATTCATCTCTATAGTTATTTAAGGATGTTGCATTTGGAAATTCACAAAGGATTTCTGTAACAAGAGTAAATATACTAAATATCCTTCAGATTCCTCTGATAATTTACTGGCATTTCCCTAGGACCAAAGAGAGTTACTCAATTTCTTGGAGTCTTGGTTTGTATAGAGCCTGGTTCATAACCTTATTATCTGGTTTCTCCATTTATATTATGTTCCACATCTTTGGGGAACCTATGTTGGGCATTCAGTACACTTAGAGGTGAGTGTAATTTCCATTCACAAGCAGAGTACAAATATGAAATGCCTTGAAGCTCTTTGTTCTCCATACTTAGAACTAAGTAAAGTGTTCAGAGAGTCTTCTGGGACTTTCAGGTCATAGCTTCACTGACAATATTTTCCGAGCAAAATGCAATTGGTTTAGGGATAGCTCTCTCTGCTCCTAAAAAAAAAAACCAAAAAACCACAACTTTTTTTTTTTTTTAACTAATTTTCTTCATTTTTTTCTGACTAGTTATATTATTCTCCACAGCTTAGTGCCAGCTAACATTTTTGGTTTGCTATGATCTGAATGTTTGTGTTATCCAAAAATTCACATCAACATTAAACCTAATACCCAAGGTCTTGATGTTAGGAGGTGAGGTCTTTTGGAGGTGACTGGATCCTGAGGGTGGAACCCTCATGTGGGAGTAGCAGCCTTGTAGAAGGGTTCTGGGAAAGGTCCCTTGCCCCTTTGGCCACTGAAGCACACAAGGAAGAGGGCCCTCACTTGACTGTGTTTGCATCCTGATCTCCCAATTTTGGCCTCTAGAACTGTGAGAAACAAATTTCTGTTGTTAAGTTACCCAGTCTGCAGTGTTTTGTTACAACGCCTGAATGTACTAGGATGCAGCTGGATAACTGACTGGACATTTAAGACTTAGTAAGGTGCAAGGAGGACTAATGACCCTTAGTTGCCCCTCTACCATGTCTCATCGTCTATCACCCGACCTTTCACAATCTCAATAAGTGACATTACCCTTTGTCCATCAGATCAGCTTTTATTCTGCCCTGCCCTCATACCCCATGTCCAATTCAACACTAAGCTCTTTAGAGTTTACTTTCAAATTATATCTTAAATTTTATTCTTACTATTGTATGGTTTAAAACACCACCATCTTTCTTCCAAATATCTACAATAGCTTCCTGACTGGTTTCCCTTCACTGGTCCTTACTGCCTTCAAGTCCATCTGCTTTCTCTATGGTTAAATGCTATCCTGTCACTTTTCAGTTTAAAACTCTCCAGCAGATTGTAATTATATTCAAAATAAAATCCAAAACCCTTATGGTGCCAACTGTCTCCTTCTTCTTTCCTCTAACTCCTGTTCCTTGTACTGTGGTCACCTGGCTTTTCTGTGATTGAACCTACAGAAGAGTTTGGTTCCCCTTTCATGACATCTGTAATTGTTCTTTTTAGAGCTACTCAGTTCACCTCTTCTCAAGTTACATTTTATCTTCTTATTAGCACTTCTCTGTACTTATCATTACTGACATGGTTTTATTAGATCATTTAAACAGTATGTAAACTTCTTGGAATCAGCAACTTAGTTTGTTATACTCTATATTGCATACCCAATATTTAGAAGATACTGTGTAAACATTTGTTCATTGAATGATCAACTCACAAAACTCATCTTGGAGCCATTTGGGAAAAGGAAGTATTGTCTTTTAAAATATTGTTCATGTCCATTCCAGGAAACTAGTAGCTTCAAGGAAAAGCCTTTTGAACTGAGAAATGTACTATGTTGGCATAGTTGCGATTATATCACTACATTTGGCATAGTTGCGATTATATCACTATGGCGAAACATTACTTTGAAATTAGAGGAACTCAAAATGCTAAGTTGTTCATTTCATTCTCAACATTTTATTAGTGCTTGCCATAGTTAGATTATTTTTATAATAAACACAGTAAAAATGTAATTCAATGGAAAATAAATGTTTTTTTTAAGGAGCAAGTTACATTGAGCAGACATAGAAAACAGCATCTTTATGTCTTCTGTCTGAACTGAAAAATGTAACAACACTCTTAACTCCCCTTTAATTCTATAATTAACTATAGAATCTCAATTTAATGCTAATATGATCCCTTATCTATTTAAAACTTATTTTTTTAAATAAAACTATTACTGCTGAAGGAAATACTTCCAAAAATATAATTATTATATGAACATATTAGATAGTAGATAAAATGTGTTGGGGATTTTTATGCTTAAAATCCTTTATCCTATCTTTCACTAAAAATCTCTTTTGAAATATAGCTGTTTTACCTACCATAGTTTGTTGACATGAAGTTGTTATTGTGACTCTAAAGCAAATCATGTTAATCTGAGTCTTTTAGCTTGTATGATGTGTAAAATATTGAGAATTCCTAATTCATATTTATAACACTACACATATAATATACACATATATTTTCTATAAGGAAGATATAAACATATGCATTAATGTTTTTTCATAAACATTCAAATATTATTTTCCAGCTTTGGATCCCACCCTTTCATCCTACCTGTTTTGTGGTGTGAAATAGCCTGATCAGTATTAAATTTCCATCCTACCTCATACCCCAAGTTTAAGGTTCAAACTTTCCCTTGCTTAACCACCTGCTTTCCTTCACTTCCAATACTTTGTGATATCTTTAAATCATTTATGTTATTTCTCATTCTTATAATTCTTGAAGGTTTAAAATCCTTTAAATAATTTTTTGTTTGTTTTTTTGTGAGGGAAAATAATTCAAAATAATTGACTTATTAGCCATATAAGAAACCAACTATTCAATTATTTTTTATTTTTTTCATTCACTGAGCTGTTACTACAGGCAAACTACCAAGATAGATGCTCGTAATACTTACAGTAAATATCGTTGCTTCCCACCGTAAATTCACTATTTTAGACACTAGTGCTTAGCAGAGCTATTTTTCCCCTGAGGAAATACTACACCTTGGGGCAATCCCAGAGGTCAAGTGGTTTCTCTATAAGCAATTTATATCCAGTGATTTTTTTTTTTTTATTTGCAAGCTTTAACATTTTAAAATACAGAAATATTCTGCCATTTGGGGAAATAAATCTTTTTTCTTAGTTCGTAGAGGCATCTTAGTCAACAGAGTGAAAGGACTATCAAAACACTGGCAAAAAAACTGGCATAAACAGAAAAGAAATCAATTGAATGTGTACGTTTTTCTCTGTGTCTCTAAAGTCCTTGTCATAAGTGACTCTGAGTGATTACTATATTTACTTATTTATTTACTTAGGCTCTATTAAGAAAAAGTGGCAAGGAGTGAGAAACATAAAGATGGAGGCTAAATACACATTGATTTCTCATGCCCTGCTGCCTCTCTGTAGCCACGTGAGCCAATTTGATGTCACCTCTAACAAACGTGTGCTTCATTCGTTTCTAAAAAAGGAACCGTTCTAGATGTTGCCGTTAAAGGGAAAAGAATATTGTAGGAATTTAAGGTCATCTTTCAAATTGACTGATTTTGTAGTCCCAGTGGAAAAGAAGTTTCACAGAGAGGCCATTTTATACAAGTAAATGGGAAGACCACACTTTCAACTGCATTTCAGAATGGCATTATTTTCCACCTGTAAGTGATTTCCTTAAGCATTTAACACTTATGAGGACATCAAATTGGTAGCTGATTGGCAGTAGAAAGGGGATTAACTCTAGCCCCTTGGAGTCTGACTCACAGGAAGCTAATCAATCAAAAAAGAAAGGGAGTAGGAGGTCATAAACGCATAAATGTACTCAGACTGATAAAAAGAGGAGGCTCTGTCAAGTTCTGTGCTGCGTCCCTGGAAACCAAGATAAATGGCAACAATGCTTTTGACATAATCCTAAAACTTCATAACAACTGTAGAAGTTTCTCACATAATTACCATAGCACTACGTCTGAAATTTTATTAGTAGGTATCACCTGGATTTGCCTTATCGAATGTGATTCATTTTATGCCCTGTTTGGAACAAAGTTTGCTTGATGCTTGTGCTTTTTCCTAAACTCTGAAACTACGTAACATACCTTATTTCAGTGTGACACATGTTATACTATATTAAATTGGGCGATTTTTATGTAAGTGGGTTAACCTTCAGATAACTATTATGAGCTCAAATGAATGGGTACTTATGGCTTTTATAGTTTAGTATTTTATATGCAATACTAAAATTTTGAAGTGGTAAGGTACAAGTTACAGTTATATGTATGTATTATATGTAAACAGACATATACCAATGAAACTTTCATAAATTTGGCTCTTAGCTAGATTCCGTGGAAAATGCAAACTTACTCCAATGTGTCACAATTGTGCCTAATCTACTCTATGGTTATGGTTGCAAATGTCCAACAAGAGACTGACATTAAGACCAATTAAAATTGTGGGGACTTAATTTACATTACTTAATAAACAGCATTTCAAGAAACAAGTTTCCATAAACATGGATCTGAGCAAGTCACTCCTCCCTGCATCTTTACCACTGTCTTTCTTACCCTTCTGCTTTTTCTTACATTTTAGTTGACCACTTCCTTCACCATGACTAAGAGCAATCACCAGATTTGATCTGATTCCATGGACCTCACCTTACGTCTTCCCGTTCACCTTATTTCTCCTGTGAATCGAAACCATGAGTAGTCCAGAATGCTGTTGTTTCAACAATCTCATTGCTGAGCACTTAATGGGTTCAAGACTAGAAAATTGTTTTTGAGGAAACTTAATAAGCAGATTTGTGTTGGGTGCATCCAGTAAAATTACAGCAATGCAGATGAAATAAAGCCGTTAGTGAGTTGAAATAGTATTTATCTGCTTGTATTTTTCCTATCCACATTAGGTGTAAGAATCTCAACACCTGTGTTTTACTGGAGAAATAAACTCACTTTTTTTTTTTCCATTTAACAGTTAAGATTTCTTGATTCCTCAACACAGTGAAAAGAAAAAGTCAATGAAGACTTGTGATTTCTGGCTATGGCAGAATCCAGGTACCAGTAAATCTTCTCCCAAAACATCAAGTGTAAAAGTGGACAAAATTGTCTGAAGTAGCCATTTGGGGGCTCTAGAAATCGATATAAGATAAACATCAAATTGTAAAATATTTATTCATAAAAAAATATTCAAGTAAGAGTAGCTGCTTGCAGACCTTTTGCCCAATCAGCAGAGGGTTGAAGGTATGAAATACCTAAGAATATACAATGTCCAAATTATTGGCAGGTCACTAAGCATTGCAGAAACTGGGACAACCCCTAGGAAGCCAAGGGTAAAGTTTACAAAATAATAATAATATTAATTTTTAAAAAGAAAAGAATAACAAATTCTAAACAAAATCAGCACCAGCTATACACCATAGGGGAGACAAATTTTACAATTAATATCTAGGCAAATTACAAAAGATGAAGTAATAGCCACAAAACCCTAAAGGGGAAGCTTGGAATCTAGAAATGTTCTATCATATTTTTGACAAAATATCAAAAGATACACAAAGAAATAAGAATGTGTCATCCATACTCATTAAAGGAAAAAAAAAAAAAAAAAGACAGCCCATAGGAACTGATTCTAAGTAGGTCCAGATGTTGGACTTAGCAGACAAAAGCTTCAAACCATCTACTGTAATATTTTCCCCTCCCAAATTAAACTCTGTTCAAGGAATTAAAGAATAAATGATGAATCAGGAAATAGTTAATCTCAATAGAAAATTAGAAACTTAAAAAAAGAAATCAGTCCCCAGTACCGCCTCCAAAAACAAACCAACCTAATTACCTCCCCTTCATAAAACAAAACAAAACAAAATAAAATAAAAGAGAGAGAGAGAAAGTAAATAAATAAGAAAATTTAAAAGTTAAAAAAAAGAAATTATAGAGTTTAAATATACAGTTACTAAAAAGAAAAATTCACTAGATGGGCTCAGCAGAGGTTGAAATAGATCAAGAGTAATTTTTTTAATTTAAAAATGAATTTTAATTTCTTTTTTCTTGTAAGGGAAGATAATCAGGTTTATTTATTTGTTTATTTTTAACAGATGTCCTGGGGATTGAACCCAAGAACTCATGTATGATAAGCATGCACTCTACCACTCTACACCCTCCCCCCAAGAGTAATTTTTCAAATGGAAAAAAAATATATATTCCACAGAAAACACAAACTTATTCTAGAACACTGTATGGATCTGCACTGCACCTCCCCTGTTGGGACTTGCTAGGAAGTAACTGCACATAGCACATTTATTCACTACTGATACCTTCAGCATCTTTGGATGTTAGTGGGTCATAAGATGAATCATAAGACCTGTGAGATAGGAGCTTGTATTGTAGCCTGAACTTATTATAAAACTCTCATTTGCTGTCATTTGAAATGACCAGTCTTCTAAGTCACTGATCAATGGCTTGGGGCAGTATCTCCAAGTATATTATATCCTCCCAAATATTGCGATTCCTTTTAAGTGTTGAGATGTACAGGGTGTAATGACTTTCCATTTACCTTACACAGAATGTTCCGGTGTATCTCAGACTGCTTATCCCAATAGAACATTTACCCAGGTTGCAGATCCCTAATTCCTGGAAATTGCTGGGGCTTGTTTCCAGTTCTCTGGCAGGGCTGTGTCCCACCAGGGCATCTAGTGTACCTGATATTTCGTGCTCACTAGGTTAAATTAGCATGTTGCAATTAGGATAATAGAACAGCTTGATGTTGGTGGGATGTCAAGACAGCCAAGGTCTCAGCTGACTAGATTATACTGATAGAAGAGATGACATCGCTCCGGGACCAAATATTGAAGGCATCCTGCTGGTCTTGCTTGTGAAGGTGAAATTTTTTTTTTTTTAACTTCCCACTATTAGGGATTGAAAAGAACATTTTTACCAGATCAATAGTTATGTTCCAATATGTTGTTTCACCAGTGAATACACTTAATACAGAAGGACAGCTATTATTGGTGTTGCAACTTGGGGAAGCTCACAGTAGTTCATCACCATCCACTAAGATCCAACTAGTTTTTACTAGGTATAAAATGGGAAAATTAACAGAGATATACTAAGTACCACTCCTTAAATCTTTAAGAGTGGCATTAATCTCTGTAATTCCTCCAGATGTACGGTGTTCATTCTAAATTAGTATCTTGGTAAGGTGTTGTGATTTCAAGGGCATACACTTGGCCCTTCCTATGATCACAACCTTACTCTGTAGGTCGGGGAAACAGTGTGAAGATTCTTCTAGTTGTTGAATGTGTCTAACCCAATTAGAAAATTGAGGACTAAGGAAATAACTGTAGAGGCATTTGAATTTAGGGCAATACTCAGGGTGTTGCCTGACCTAGTAAGCCCCTCAATCTAAATGAAAAAGCATGAAGGCATATTGGCTGCCTGGTTCCAGTGTCATTTCAGACCTGTTTCTGTTAGGAAATAATCTGGACATTTTCTTTCAGCTGGTGAAAACCTACCCTGACCTTACTGTAAGCCTCAGGTTACTTTCTAAATTTACAGCTTTTTTATTCAAGGACAGTGTACTCATTTAGATACGAGAACCAAGAGAGGAGTTTCAACTGTCCATTGCGAATGCTGAGATCAGCCTGTACTCACCATCAACCAGCATTTTTTATCAGACAAGTTGAGTACCGACTTACTGGCTGTCCTTCTTAACTCGAGTTCTACCATAATTTATTAGCCACTGCCACAGACCCCTGGGAATAAAGATACTAATTATCATTGTGGTCTTAATACCTATTACTAAAATTATATCCACATTGTTTCTGATGGTTAAAAGATGTTGTTGGAGAATAGGTTCTGACCTTGCACAGGAAAGAATTAAAGAGCAAGGTGTAGTAAAGTGAAAGCAAGTTCATTTCAAGAGATACACACTCCACAGACAGAGCGTAGGCTGCCTTAGAAGGCAAGAGAGAGAGTGACCGTGAGGCACAGAATTGTTAGGTTTTATGGGCTCAGTAATTTCATATGCTAATGAGTAGGAAGATTATTCCAACTACTTTGGGGAGGGGGCGGGAATTTCCAGGAATCCAGCCCCCACCCACTTTTTGACCTTTTATGGTCAGCCTAAGCACTGTCATGGAGCCTGTGGGTGTGCCATGCGGCTCAAGGTCTACTGGAAGTCAAGCCTTCTGCCATCTTGGTTCTAACCAGTTTGTCCTGTCCTCTATTGCTGTGTCATTCCTTCAGCGGCTGTGCCCTGTCCCCTTTCCTCCTGTCTCGTTAAGTGATAAGGATGATAGGGAGTTTTTTGTTTTGTTTTATTCTGTTTCCCTGTTTTCCACATCTATATTATGTACAGGCAAATCTAGCTTACAAAGGTCAGCTACCACTGAGCTTCTTAAAAATGCTGGTTCCATCACTCCCTCCTTTAAGACACTCCATGTTAGATTTCTCAGGTAATATAGTTTGAAACCTCACAGAGAACATACTTCTATGGTGCACCTTTGGTTCTTGCATCAGACATCAGTTCTAATAGTCTCATGTTTTTGAGACTTTTTACACATTCTATGAGCTGCCAAGAATGTTTGGATCCTAATTCACTGTAGGTTGTTGTTGCTCAGGTTTCAGCAAACCATCCAAGAAAACATGAGGCCAATCTAGCTCCCCATGCCAGAACTTTAAATTACGAATTATGTTTGTGTGCTCACACATTTATAAAACTTCTTCTATCAAGCTGTAAATTCTTGTTACAGTGTTGCTGACAATGCATATTGGCCAGGTCCTGAAACTCCTTTAACATGTAAATTATTCCCTCTCAGAGCTCTGGTTCTGCAAAGACCTTACTCTGGTTACCAGCTAAGGAGTAGAAAGGCAGAATCAGGAGAACAAAACTCTCCTGTGAGGTCATGCCTTTGGGAGAAGGGCAGCTACTCTGCTCACTCCAGGTAAAACGACTGCTTCTGCTGGTTTGGAAGACTCAGGTGATTTGAGGAGCTCATGGCTCTCAGGCTTGCCCTCTAAATATTCTAGCCTAGATGTCAAGGATCTATTTATTGTTCCTATTAGATCCCTGACTCAGACATTGAATTAAATGCATTTGATGCCTCAAAAGATAACGTAAAATAATCTTATGGACGCAGAAGGGTCACAGTTTTTGAAAACTGAGGTTTTTGAATTGCTACCATGAGTATTTTGAAACTGAAAATAGCTAACATTTGGAGGAAGCCAAATGTAAATTTCATGCAATTGATAGTAACTATTGAAAAAACTCAAGTATCTCATTTCAGACCTGATCAACTTTTTCTGAGCTGGGGGAGAATGAGCCCTGGAGTGGTAGAAGAAAGCAAAGAAATTCTGGCTATTCCATCTAGAACACTAGGGGGAAGCATACCTGAGGGTACGGTGTATGTATAGTGTGTTCCATCTGGAATTGAAAGAGGGCTAGCAGTATCTCCATGTCACCATAACAAAGCAAAGTACAGTAGACAGGGCTTACTAGAGTATGACATTGTATGTATTTGGGACCATCTCATGGAAAATTGCTTAAATTAGTATTGAGAAGCAATGAATTTTTTTGCCATGCAGCTTAAGATGGCATGGGTATGATTGAGATATTGCAAACTTAAAGGACTTTCTCTTCTCTGGTGAAACAAGACCTGAGATAGAATGGGTAACGTCTTAACAATTTTCAAGGGAGGTCATGGACATACTCACACATTTCCACCAATGTCTGAATAGTTTGGAGGGCCAAAGGAAGTGAGCTGCTAGCCTACTGAGAAAGCAAAAACCTAAGACGGACCAAGTAAAAACCTGAAATAACTACATCAGATTTCTACCATCAGGCAGAATACAGGCTAGAGTTAGAAGTGAAAATCTATTAAAAGGAAATAAAGATATATACAATTATTTCACATGCACCTATAATGTAAAACTCATATTTGCTACATTTAGTAATATGCCAACCATGGAAAAACATACATGGTGAGATTTAAGAGAAACTACAATTAAAATCAAGGTATTGCATTTATTTTCCAAATGTCCTAATGTAAATGTGTTCATTTGTCATCAAAAAAGGGCTTGGAAAAGAACTTTGAATACAATTTTATTTATTTTTTTCTGTAAAATGTTAAAATGTCAGAAGAATTCAATATGGTTACAGATTTTATCTTAGTTATTTTGGGGCTCCATAAAAATATATAACATTTAAGGGCACAAATAAGTTTAACTTTATGCAATTTCAGAACATAAAAGTCATGTAAAATTTAGTAAGCAAGGCCATAGAAATCCCCATTGGCATGATGGATTTTTATAATGACATAATCCTTAGTAAATTATATTTCCATTTAACAAAGTTTCAATAAGGAATTTCTCTTGCTTGCATTGTTATTAATTCTCTCATCTGAATTGCCTTGGGCATGTCTACCATAAAATTATTCAACATAATATTTTTTTTCTGTGTCAATCATATATAACATGCAAATCTCCCAACTATGAGTAAAACAGACTTCATTTTCTTTAAAACACACACCCAGCTTTCAGAAAATATTGATGTCAAAAATTAAGATGTGCTGAAAGAAAATTATGGCTCATGTTTAAATGACTTATAGAGTTCTGACCATCAGATGCATTATCATATAGTACTTTTATACAGTACTTTCTGCTACTTTTTAGAAAGGAAAATAGGTAAGGTCTACATTATACTTTTCACATGAACTCTCTCTTTCAACCATGCATTTGTAAGTTTTAATTTAGCTCACACCTCCATGAAAGCGTTCGTATAGCTCCATTTGCACAGATGCCTAAAATAGATCACAGAAGAGTGTAAAAAACCTTGCCAATTACAAAAGTGATGAGATGAGAATTGTTCATAATTGTCTGTTTCCTTGATTCTCTCTAACACTTGAATTTGATTCCCAGCCTCAATCCAATATTCAGTGCGGCTCTACTGTTGCTTTCCTGTGTTTCTTGCTCATTTTCCCTTCCATTTCCTTCCTTGGCTATTCCAGACCTTTATCCTTCTTATGTTTTCCCTTCTCATGTTCAGCATACAACGTTTTCTTCATAAACATATTTTCTCAGGAACATATTTTCTGTTTCTTTATTTCCAACCAGTCAATAGAAATAACAAGAAAATCTTTCATTTCCCTCCAGTTTCACAAAGAAAGATTTCCTTCTTTTGTTTCTGGCCAACGAGTCCTCCTATCCAGTTTCTAACTTCCATCCCTGCTGCAATTGTGATTTCTCTGTGAGGTAAATCTCTCCTCTTCTTGTGCTCTTAATTTATAGCTCTCTGCTGGATAATTCCCATCAAATTAAATACCTCTTTAAAGTTTACTGAAAAAAATCAAACAAATGGGCTGATCCTTATTTTCAGATAACTTTGTACCTACAGCCCCAATTTTCTCATTTTAACCAATATATTTGATAAGCATGTGGTGTATCTGTTATACATACTTCGTTATCTACTAAGGACATCATACTGCTATCATAGTGAACCGCACAGTCAGTTCTACGTTCTTAATTACATAGCTGTTTGTTATTTACTCACACTGATGTCTCTGTGACATTTCCCTTCTCAGATTGGCTAACTTCTTGGTAACCTAAATATCTATCCTACAAATACTTATTTGGCATGTCTTATGGGTAAAATATTCTGGTTTCTGTGACCTTTCCTCATTTGGCTGGTGTCCTTATGATAGTCATTTTTAAAAAATTAACAACAGCTAGAACATAGGTGGTAGTTAATAGATATTTTTGAATGGATAGAAATGCAAACATGATAGGAGCTATGGGTATCATGTAGACCTTCTTGGGGCAAGTGACATTTCAATTGAGACCTGGGCATTGAATATGAATACAAAGGTAAGAGGAGTAGGGTGGCCAGCAAATGTTTTAGACAGAATGCACGTTTGAGGGGCCTGGAAAATGAAATAAGTTAAAAAATATATATGTTCAAGAAATTGAAAGAAGACCAATGGAGCCAGAACAAAAAAAAAAAAAAAAAAAAAAGGAGGATTGATGTAGAAACAAAGGTAAAGCCAAGATGCAGAAATACATGAAATCCCACGAAAGCTGCAGTCCATTTTATGTACACACTGACTTTAACCTAAAAGCAATGAAAAGTCACTAAAATTTTAAGCAAGAAAATTTACTTGGGCAAGTTTGACTTTTTCAAAAAGTTTTCTTTAGCTATGGGAAAAATGAGATTTATTAGCAAACTGTTATAAATAGGACTAGTGGTCTAGACAAAGGTGGAGAAGGAGGAAGGAGACAGAATCAATAGCTGTGTCAACCTAAATAAACCTAGTAGGCAATAATCAAGCAAAGCATATAGTTAGGATTAAAGAATTGTAATTCAAGGCATACAGATTCGAGTAGCATCTCAAACAGGCAAAGTAAAATTCAGGGTTTTTAAAGGCAAAGAAGGGAGTTTTGCATTACCAATAATTTTACTTGGAGTTGAAGGCAGAAGATAGTCTTGGATAAACATACAAAGGCAATCACTAGAGGGATGTAAAAGTCCCTTACTATGGTGACAAGTTGCAGGTGTTCTTGCAGAATCCTTGGAATATTTGTGGTTTGTCCCCATTCAAAAGTTCATGGTTCCACCTACTGAGGATGTATATAATGTTCACCGTTTTAATGGCATGTCATCTCCACTTTAAACCTCTTTGATAAAAGTGACTCCATTTTATTTCATATTTCACATTTCTCCCTTTTGATCAAGAGTTTTCTTAGAAAGCATTGCTGATCAAGTTATAGATTTGCTTTGTCTCACATTGCTGGAAAGGGTCTGTCCCAAAAATTCATGTCACGTATTAGGGGCATTTTTTAGTCTCTGAAGGTAATTTCAAGGATTCAGTGTCATAAGGGTTAGGCCACATTTAAGCCACAGGAAGTCACTCTGGAAATAACTCTTAGGCAGTTTCCTTATCCAGGAATTTAATCAAATTAGCTGAAGTTTCAGGTGAAAACCCCTTACATGTTACTTAAATCCATGAAGCAAACATAATTGTGGTGTTTGTAGTTTTGGAGTAGATCTGAATGAAGAGTAGCATAAGAATTTTAAATACATGACACATAGAAAAATTTAATAGCAATCACAAACAATATTTGAATTTCTGATCTTCTTCAAGCACCTACACCTGAAGAAAGCCAGCTGAAAACATTGCTAGGGAACCAGAGTGCCATTTAAAGACATTGGACCAGAGAAGTCTTGTGCTATTTTTTTGAGTTCCAATTCAACTTCACCAGAAGTGTTGACCCAGGTACAGCAGGACATGTTGGGTACAGCATAGATGGCACCCTGTTCTACAAGGAGATTATCTAGCACCATTTGATTATCTAATACAACCCTTGCTAGGGAACCCAGGGATAGTTTTTGTTGAGCCAAATCTCAAGTGGTAGAATTTGTTAATTTTGCTATGGTTAGGAATAAATTCTTTATCCAATGAGCCATTATGAACTGAATCAATCCAAGGAACAAATACTTTGGCAATGGTACTCAATGGAGAGTAGATAGGATATAAAAAGGTGGCTGCTAAGTCTCACCTAGGCCTATGAGATTGTGGACAGACTGTTTTTCTCTAACAAGAACTTGAAATGGAATGGTCTGGCATCCCATAAGGCATTGTCCTGTCATATGCCTGCTGTTTAGACATTCATAAGCCTGTGGTTCTCCCCTGTAATCACATACAAACGTGCACCTGGAAAGGCACATATTACACCATCGAGAGCGTGGTTTTACGTGTTTTCATTGACAGGTATGAACTTCAGGTTGTAATCTAGCTAAGGGTCAGTGTGGTCATTACAGATCATCAAGGGGCCAACTGACAACCACGTGGCCCTAGTGTGACCCAGACAGGTGAAATCACATTTCATACAAATTTTGGTCAGCCGTTTGCTTGATGCCAGAAGCAAAGGAAAAGCCAGAAGGTCCAGGTGGTTGGAATGTTAGAGGAGGAGGGCTTTGGAAGAATACTTTGTGGTGGTGTCAACTGAAAACAAGGTGGAGATACCAGATAAACTTTTTTCACTCTGTAGGCAGTTTTAAGGGTCAAATGCTTAAAATCTACCACAGCTTGGGGAGCCAAGAAGAAATCGGTGATGTGTATAAATAGAGGGTCCCCAGGTCTGGATGACTGTGATCTTTGGAGACGTACTCAGTGCTTGGAGAGATTTACTCCAGTTGCTATGATTTGGGAATAGTTCACTAGAATATTATCTCTTATTTGCCAAAAATACCCTCACAGAAAGTAAAAACTTCAGCTAATATTGAGCAAATGCCATCAAAATGCTGACTAGTCACCATACTAGACATAATAAAGGAAGTCAGTAACTGATATTCTGAAACCACCTGCCAACTGAGTGGGCCTTTCTTAACAAGAATGTTGAAATAGTATAACCAAACTTAGTAAATTCATGAATGTGAGAGAGCAGATCTTTTACGAAATGGATCAGTAACGAGGTTAGAACAGTGTGTTTGTATACGCTGACCTGGTCCTGAATCTTGGTAAATCTGCCAGCATCAGATGTTGTCTGCTTTGGTACCCAGTTAATTTTCATTTTCATTTTAATTCTCCAATCAGTTTAGAAATCCAATTGGGCCTCAGAGACTTCTATAAGTGAGAACCATGAATCTAAGAATCAACACCTCTGAGCTTTGCAGGACAAGGGTTAGTTAAGAGAACCTGATATGGTCCTTTCCATCTAGTTTGTAAAAAATATTTTTGAAGACAAAATAGCTGGTTGTAGATTGTAATGACTATTGTCTTTATCTCCCAGGAGTGTACTGTGGAAACACTATTCTACCAGCGTTTTTTTTTTTTTTTTTAATCTGGGTCTCTGATTAGTCCTTTGCAATATTAAAGCACGTCTTTTTAATCAGTTGAAGAACAGAGAGAGTCAAATTCATAGGCTGGCCAGTAATAGTTTAAATGGTGACAGCTTGTGTTTCCCGAAGGAGATAGCTTTCAGATTCAAAAGGGCCAGGGGAAATGCCTTAGGCCAAGCCACTTTCAAGGTCTTGGTAAATGTTGCCAGTTGAGTCTTAATGACACCATTTGTTCTTTCGACCAGTCCAGAAGACTGTGGGTGAAAATCACAATGAAAATGCTGTAGAATAGGCCAAACATCACAGACCTGTTTCATAACGTTGCCAGTAAAATGTATTCCCCAGTCACTATGAAGTTCTGAGGGCACACCCAGGTGGCTATAATCTTTCTAACAATATTTTCAATAATTTTGCAACAGCTGAAGCAGTAGCCCACTAACAAGGGAATGCTTCAATCCAATGAGAAAACAAATAAACATGCAGACCGTAGCAAAAACAAATTTACAGCCTTTAGAAAGAGGAAACTGGATAAAATCCATTTGACACATCTCAGAAGGCCCTTTAAGCAGATCAAAATGTCCAGGGACAGTTTAGATAGTTTTCCATGGGTTGAATTTAGGACATACAGCACTAGTTCATTGTGCCTCCATTGTGGCCTTAGAAATATTTCCCCCACCACTACTGTTCCATGAAACTTCCAAGTTTATCTGCTGCCCAGTGGTCATCTGACAGGCCATTTCCATCAGAAGTCTTTTCATGGACTCTGGCAAGACAAGTCTTCCATTTGGGCCATACCACAAATTAGTTAATAAGCTAAAAGTACAACTGCTATCCACCTTATAAAGCCTTTTTTATGTAATGTCTTAGATTGGGCATCTTTTGTCATTTTCATTAGCTTCTCTTTCAAAATGTAGTCAAAATTTGCCATAAATTTTCAGTTTCACATTGGGTGGTTCATAAGGCAATTGCCCTTGCAGCCTGATCAGCCAAATTATTTCCTTTGGTTTCATATACATTTAATTTTGAATGTTCAGGGACCTTAATGATGGCTAGGTCATATGGAAGTTGGATTGACTCCAACAACTTGTTGACACAATTTCCTTTCCTAATCTGGTTTTTTCCCAAGGTCAAGAGCCCTCTTTGTTTCCAAAGCATACCAAAGTCATGGACTATCCCAAAGGTATTTCAATTATTTGTATAGCTGTAATAGAAAAGAATAAATCTGACTCCATATTAGATCTGTTCCTTTGGCTTTAACTCTGTGCCCTGTTTTCTAGGCTGTCTTGCTAGCTCTGCACCTTTTGTAAAAGAAAGTAGCTTTTAGCCTGAATAAGAGAGCCTATACTCGAGTCTCTGAACTTTAAGGATATTAACACTTTTGCATTTATATAAAGATAACAAGTTGCAGAATAGAAAACAATATTTGGTTTGTTAGAGGTTTTACAGAGGCACCATGACCTGACCCACATGGACAGCTACAAGAACAAAGAATTCCTACACCAAGAAGTTTACAACAACCAAGCTCATCCCCACCCCTCTTTAGTACAAAAGGAGCCTGAATTCTGACTTGAGTAAGATGGTTCTCTAGGACATTGGTCTGCCATCTTCTCAGTCTGACAGTTTTCCAAATGAAGTTGTTATTCCTTGCCACAGCACCTCATCTCCCCATTTATTGGCCTGTCGTGTGACGAGCAGAACGAGTTTGGACTCAGTAATATAGATATTCACTGTTTTGCCTTCTGCTAGAGTATAAATCCTAGTTCTGCCTGTTGTGCTGAAGTAATGGTAAACAGTGGCACTGCCTCAATCATTTGAAAGGAGGAGGTGATTGCACACCAAGAAAAATATTATCCATCATTTTTCAAATAAGAGCCATCATCAATAAGCCATGAAATCTCAGCATTAGCAATAGGGATTTCTTGAAAATCAGCTCTAGGGATTAATAACAAATCAGTCAGGGTCAAAGAGTCATGAGGTGTTTTGTCAGTAAGTAAAGGGATAAAGCTTGTAGGGTTGAGGTTGTTGCAGCAGGAAAAGGTTATGTGAGGAGAAGTTAGTAACAATATTTCACCTGAGGCAAGATGGTGTCCAGGAGGGTGTGGAGTGTAATGAGAATTAAGTAAGGTTTCTACAGCATGGGAAATGGAGATGATGAGTGGAGAGCCCATAACATATCTTCTCAGTTGACATTATAAGGGCTGTTGCTGCTGAAATAGTTCTCATGCATGAAGAAAGTCCTCTGGCTCCGTGTCTGCTCGTTGAGTGTAACAGCCAAGGTGTTGGTGTTGACCTCCATGCCTTTGAGTCAGCACTCCAAAGTCATTCCCCTTCCTTTCATTCACAAAGAGGGAAAAGGGAAGCTGGTAATCAAAATGTCTAAAACAGAGGGACTGAGAAGTCTACTCTTTAGGTTCTGGAAATCCATGAAGGCATTTTCTCCCCCAGTCTAAAGGATGTGGTCGTTCAGCTCTGGGCAATGTATAAAGAAGCTGGGCAGTTAAGGAAAAGTTAGGTGTCCAGTTCTTACAGTACCTGTTCAGACCCCCAAACTGTCAAGCTGTCTTTCGGGCTGCGGCGGTCAAAAATTTAAGACACTTTGAATCCTATGAAGGTCTAAAAGGAGTTCCTGACCTGAGACTAAGTGTCTTAAGTATTTGACCTGCATGCGAACAAGTTGTAATTTATCTTTAGGGACAGCTTGAGGGGATGGATGCTACCTTGCTTACCTGCTTCCTTAGAAGAAGAGCAAAGAAAAAGTTCCTCAACATATTTTAAGAGAAGGGCCATTGTGGGAAAACAACATCTGCTAAATCTGCTTTTAGTTAGGATCTGTCAAAAGTAGAGAGGGCTTTCTGTATAGCCTTGCGGCATGATAGTCCAGGTATGTTGTTGTCCTTCCCATGTGAAAGCAAATAAAAATTGGCTTTGGGGATTCACAGGGAGGCTGTAGAGCATGGTAAAGAGGTCTATTATGATGAAAATTGTATTATGTGTAGGTGCTGCCATTAAAAAAAAAAAAGTGAGGATTAGTGATTACTAGATGACAAGGAATGAAAATGTTCTTAATTGCCCTCAGATCTTGGACAGATTACCATCCACTTCTGTGGGGTTTATTTGTAGGAAGAACGGGTGTACTATAAGGACTGGGGCAAGAGATTGTGAGGCCTTATACCTTAAATTCCTCTATGATTGGTTTTATTCCTGCTAAAGCCTCAGGATTTAAAGGATACTATTTAAAGTTAGGAAGATAATTACCAAGGTCAATTTGAATTTTTACTGAGGGGATAGAATGAATCTGCCCAATGTTGGTTGTGGATTTTGCCCAGAATTTCTTAGGGACTTCTGTGAAATCTAAGTTTGTGTTACTTTCCAAGTTTGTCTTAGGGGCAAAAACTGCTAATAGGGTTGAGGAGTTTGGTTCAAGGAACTGAATTAATTTTAGGGATGATCTCCCCCTTTTGAAGAAAAGAGATGGTAGCATGTTATTTTCCTGAAAAGTCTTAGTCCCAGAAAATTTACAAGAGAAGAACTGACCAATGGGAAGGAATGCTTGTCCTGGAGAGGCCCAATTGAAAAAGTAAGGATAAGGATTTATAAGCTATCAGAGTTTTATTAGCTACTCCCACCATTTGAATTTTCTCAATATTCCAAAGGAAGGTTTGTTTGAGGTTGGGTGGGGTTGAACATGGAAAATGTGACTCCAGTATCATAAGGGAAGTTTCACAAAGATGATTAAGGGGAAGGATTGGAAAAACCCCTTGTTTGTCTTCGGTGCAGTTCGTAAGAGGAGCTAAAGGCTTGATATTGGAGAATCATTTAAAGTCTTAAACACACACACACACACACACGCAAAAAGACAAATGAACTTATTTATAAAACAGAAACACTCACAGACATGGAAAACAAACATGGTTACCAGTAGGGGAAGGGAGTAGGAAGGGATAAATTCAAGATCTGCACATACTAACCTACATATATATATAATATTATATATTATATATTTTATATAATATATATAAAATAGGTAAACAAGTTTATGCTGTATAGCACAGGGAACTATATTCAATATCTTATAGTAACTTACGGTGAAGAAGAATATGAAAAGTAGTGTATATATATGTTCCTATATGAATGAAGCATTGTGCTGTACATCAGAAATTGACACAGCATTGTAAACTGACTATACTTCAATAAAAATATATTTAAAAATAAATAAAAATAAAGTGTTTTGGTTTAAGGTACTCTTTTCTCCAATAAACAGTTTTTTTTTTTTTAATAAAAATGAAAAACAAGTAAAAAGAAGGGAAAACCCCAAGGCAGAAGAGACAACTTCTCTCCTCAGTCCTGAGGGGAGGGTAAAAATGTTCAGTCTAAGGAGGGTAGGCAAAGCTCTCCTCCAACTTTGGGAAGGTGCTCCAAACAGAGAAAGTCATTAGTGGAAGGCAGAATGTAGGAGGAAGAACTGGGTTGGCCAGTGGAAGGCACTAAAGAGAAAGCACTTAAACATCAGAAAGCCTCAAAGTCCAAAAGACACTAAGTGAAGAAAGTCAGATAACCTGAATCCTTCTGTCACAGAAAGAATGGATTTGAGAAGCCGCCAGAGAAGCCAATGGCAGGAGGACAGGTTTAAGATGTAGGTGCTGTAGCCAAAGCATGCCTGTGTTTTATCCTGACTCCAACACCTACCAGATCATGACATTAGTAAAGTACTTACTCTCTTTAAAACCTCAGCTGAAGTTTACTGAGGTGGTCATTTTACTTTTGTAAAACGGTGCTAGCATCATCAAGTTTTTCAATGGCATAAATAAGCTAGTGCCTAAAAGACAACAGGACCTATTAAGCACTCAATAAATGTTTAGCTTCTATTAGCACTGTTAATAAGATTATTGTCATTTGTACAATGATGAAAGAGAGCTTTCTGTTTGCCTGCTTTTATTTCAACCATCAAAGCTAGAATCATGGAAGAATCATTTCAAATTCCACTTGCAAATATGGAGAGAAATTATGAAATTCTGCAGCACTGTGACCTCACAAGACTTTGCATAGTGAGCACTCTTGTGTTGGTGCCAGTACAGTCACCACCAAGAGGTTGGCACTGACAAAGTAACAGAATGCAAAGATAGCCCCACTTCAGCGCCACTCCAAATGCCCTTGTGAATATCTAAAGGGTCTGTGCACATGATCAAAGTAGCCACATTATGTTAACAGCATCTTGAGGTTTGTTTTTTGATTTTTTGATTTTTTTTTTCCTACTGAAAGGCGTAAGTAACAAATCATATGCAATTTCCAGTTTATTTTCTTGTTTTTGCTTATCAGCAAACACCATTTTATCCTGTTTGTTTATGGCTACTTTTACAAATTTTTGAAGCTACTTTGATTTCTAATATGGTACTGTCTTCCAAGGTGTTACTCACTTCCCCCAACTTGATCTAATCAACACTTTGTGAGCATATGCATTTTATGGAATCTTGTTACACCAGAGAAGAAAGTGAGAAACTGAAAAAGTTTCGTGAGTATCAGACAGATCTATGATCATAACATGTACTCAAATTTTGTAACACTTTCATTGAAAAAATCAGTTTTTTTGAGACTAGTGAAACATTAAGCACTCTTGCAGCATTGTGAGAAATCTAGTTTTATCCAAGCAAAACAGTGTATCATCAAGTAAATACCTGAACTCAGCTATAAATATTTTAATGTTTGATTCAAAGTATTCATCAACATGCAAAAACCTAACAGTTAATAAATATATAATGTACATGCACATATATACACAGACACACATACATAGAAAATATATGCATATATTTTAATTCAACATTTAAAGAATATTTGTGATAGGTGTGTGAGTGTTTGTGTATGTGTGTGTGTTTTACTCCAGCCTCTAAATATCCCCAAAAGCTAAAACACTCTTCTTCATATCCCCTTTCTAATCTCTCTTTGGATTAAACTGCCAGACAGAGGTAGAAAAAGATAATGGAAAACATACCAACTTTGAACTCAAACATGCCTGCCTTCAAATACTGTCTTTGACTCTTATTAGCTGAATGACCTTTATCACATTACTTAACCTCTCTTACCTTTGGTTTTCTTATCCCTATGTGGGAATGGTAAATACCTTTCCCATGAGGTTGTCTGAAAAATTAATCTATCCACAGTGACAGACACATAATATATACTTAAGACATGGAAACTATAATTACCATTAAAAAAAAAAAACAAGAAAAAACTTCTGGAGAATTTGAATAAGCATACCATTTGGCAACAATACAAATTTATGGTCTTTTAAAACTAATCACAACATTTCTCAGTTAAGACAAAAACAAAGTCAAACCTAGTCAATCAATTTCCTGACATAAAACTTAATTCAAAATGAAGAAAATAGAGAATAAGCCTACAACTAGAGAATATTTTTTCTGTTTAGCTTTTTCTCATAAATAATGATTATTACTTTGATTACATTTACATACAATAGGTGATTATTATCATGATATGATCTCAGGTACAAAATCCTTCCTGCCCCCAAATATTTTCTTCTTCTACTTAAAATTCTCATCCATAGTATCATCATTTGGGATTATGCATTACCTCAGATGAAATGTATTACATCAAATGCATAAAACAGCAACTGGCTGGGATCTATAATGATACTAGCATAGAAATAAGTTTTACAGGTTATTACTAAGTGTTTCCTAGGATAGGAATCATGGTAAGAAGGTGAGGAGTTTTCGTTGTTGGGGGAGGGAACAGCGGAGGAGGTAGCATTGATATTCATACTCAGTAACCACTTTGGGGAAGATGGTTAACTGCATTTTCCAAAGTGTTGAGTTAGCCAAGTGGCCTAATGAAAGGCACTAACTGTGCAGGCTGTATTCTTCATCTCCATGTATATAAAACCTCCAGACAACCCTGGTAATTATAATGACATACTGATAAGACATACATACGTTTCCAATTACACCAGCAAACTAGGCCCACATACCATATTGTGCCACAGATTATGTATTTTGGGCCATGTAAGACTGAAAAACCAAGCATTTTGATGTAAAGTATTGGACTTTGAAATACAAAAATGAACTTTATATAAAAGGCAGCAAATCCTACGTAAGAAGTAAAACTATTGACCTAATGGCCAAGGACTCAGCCAGAGCAGTTTATAAATAAATGCAGTTGGAACACCCTCTGTCCCAGTAAAGAATAATACAGCTGTAGATAACCTAGATCCCACAACCCTGGCTAATATGAGATGACTACATTTTTTTTTAACATTTTTTATTGATTTATAATCATTTTACAATGTTGTGTCAAATTCCAGTGTTCAGCACAATTTTTCAATCATACATGGACATATACACACTCCTTGTCACATTTTTTTCTCTGTGAGCTACCATAACATTTTGTGTATATTTCCCTGTGCTATACAGTATAATCTTGTTTATCTATTCTACAGTTTTGAAATCCCAGTCTATCCCTTCCCGCCCTCTGCCCCTCTGGCAACCACAAGTCTGTATTCTCTGTCTATGAGTCTATTTCTGTCCTGTATTTACGCTTTGTTTTTGTTTGTTTGTTTGTTTTTGTTTTTGTTTTTTAGATTCCACATATGAGCGATCTCATATGGTATTTTTCTTTCTCTTTCTGGCTTACTTCACTTAGAATGACATTCTCTAGGAGCATCCATGTTGCTGCAAATGGCATTATGTTGTTGGTTTTTATGGCTGAGTAGTATTCCATTGTAAAAATATACCAGAGATGACTATATTTTTAATTGAACCTAGGATGGAGGTAAATTAGTAAAATTATTGTTGCATCATTAGGATAAACTCTGAAGATTTATATAAGAATCAACATTAGAATAATAATTAGAATTAGAATAAGAATGAAATGCAAAAATATCTCATTTAACTGTAGGGTGTTAGCTCCTTTAAAAACTAATTTCAATATAAAGACAAAAATCAGTTTTAACTAGAAAATAATTATATTTCTACTTAGAGCACAATTGATTATTTAAAGTACGTAAAATGTTGATTATTTGGTATTATGTAATATTTACAATTTGCACATTAACAAACTACAAAGAAGAACTGAGTATTCTCCTCCTTACGGAAAAGACACTTGGAAACCAAAGAATATGTGGTCCATTATTATCAATAACAAGATAACAAAGTTGTTTGTGTAAACATCTCTGTCCTTTGAATTATCCCCTCAGAATAAATCATCAAATTTTGTTGTGGGTCAAAAGTACGGTTAACATTGAGTTTCTTGTTTTATATTGCTAAATAGTTCTCCAGAAATAATGTATTATTGATGCATCATCTCCTAGCCATGTTTGGCTTCACCTGCAGTTTACATTAAACTCATTCTTGACCCTCACTAGAGCTGGATTTTTGTGTGTTATGTGTCTTTTACAACTCTAATTTTTGTTTCATCTTGGACCCTTTTTCTCTGTTAATAGTCATCCTTAAATCTTTCCTTCTTAAAAAGAGAATCCTTCTTGGGCTACCCCAATTTTCCTTTTTCAGACACGGGGAAAGTATCACCTTCATTTGCTGTCTTTAATTCCTCACTTTTCTAAAATCTCAATTGAAACTATTGTTATGACATTGAAATATCTTAAATGCTGTAGAACATTTTCATTCTTGTTTTGTTTGACTTAGTGACAGCTGACTCAATCACTTCTTTCTACTTGCGGACTGTGACATCTTTTTTCTCCTGGTTTAAGTGATGACTGGGGAATGTTAGTCAAACGTTTGAAAAGCTGTACTTTCAAAATTCATATTTTGAGCTTCACCTACAAGTAATTAATATGAATTATCTTGTCAAATAGAATATTGGTATACAATTGTTTATGTATAGGTGATTTGTAAAAGCATATGATGAAATGCCATGTCTTCAATGTTACTCAAACTGTGTGCTGCAGAAAACTAATATCCATGCTATATTAAATGATGTTTTATAAAGGACTCTGTTATCAAATAAGTTTATGAAATGCTGAGTTAAACAAGTGTAAGCAAATTTCTTTTTCTCTGGGAGTGAACTGGATCTTTAATATGCAAACACCCAATTTACTACTCAGCTTTTTCTTTTCCTAAACTAATTTGAAAGTTTATCCCTTATTGTATGAAACTTATTGCAATTATCCAGTTAGTAATCTTTGAAAAATACATTTAAGTGTTTAAAACTTCAAATTAGTTATCTCTGAAGGAAGGCTAATAAGGGATAGATTAAAAGACAGTGAATGAGATGAACAGTATTTTAGAATAGGGTTAACATTTGAACATCAGGAATAAGTGAGTCTTCACAAGTTTTAGGAGTAATAATCAAATACATAAATTAAAAGATCAATTCCCTTTAAAAGAATAATATGTAGCATTTTAGGCACACAGAGAACATGCGATTAATTTTTCCTCGCTGTCGTAGTGAAGGATTTTGGAGCTAGGAGAAGAAAAAGAGAACTGGAGAAATGGGTGGACTACCGCTATTCCCACATTCCTGCGATGCTGGCTGTGCTCTCCCCCACTAAAAGGTAATAATTTTCAAAACTGCTTTCTTGACTACAGAAGTTCTTCTTGAAAACAATCTTATCACTACACGTATAAGGGAATGCTGAGCCAATTAAAACAACAAATCATGTACCTATAGCCACGCCCACTTGCCTCCCTAGTTTGGAAAATGTCCCCAAGAACAAAGTTAAAACTCTAGTAGTCAAGTCTCATTCACGACCTTTCTGTATTCTGTACATCCAATCCCCTCTATTATAGCTTTATTAAAGCAGCTGTATTAAGGTGTAAGTGACATAATAAATTATACACATTTTAAAAATACCATTTGACAGTTTTTGATTTACATAGACACTGGTGAAGCCATGGTCACCATCAAAATAATAAATATATCCATCACCCCTGAAACTCTCCCTCGCCCCCTCTTATCCTCCACCATTCCATCCCTAGACAACCACTGACCTAATTTCAGTCACTATAGGTTGATTTTTTCTAGAATTTTATATAAATGACATGGTACAGTATGTACTCAGTTTTGCTTGGGTCCTTTTAGCAAGCAGTTTTAAGATTCACCCATGTGCCAAAAATTATTCTTTTGTTGCTGAATGTATTTCATTGAGTAGATGTATCACATTTTGCTTCTATATTCATCTGTTGATGGGCGTGTAGGTTATTTAGAGGTTTTAGTTATTAACATAAACCTATTTGTGCCTTTTTATTTAAGAGATTTTTTTTAGGATAACATATAATGGAATTCTGTTTTCTATTTTTTGTATCTGTTCTTTTTTGCTTTGTTCTCTTTTTCTGTCTTCTTTTGGATACATTTTTATCCCTTTGTTGGCCTCTTAGTTAGAACTCTCTGCTGTATTATTTTAGTGGTTGTGTTAGTGCTCACAGTACAAATCTCTGATTTATCAGAGTGTACCTTCCAGTGATATTATACCACTTCATGTATGGGATAAGAACTCTATATCAATATACTTAAACTTTTCCCCTCCCAGCCATTGTCCTCTTGTTGTCATATATTTTCTTTCAAAATAGATTATAAAGTACACAATACCTTTTAATCACTTTTAAACAGTTGGCTATCTCTTAAATATGCTTTAGTAATAAGAAAAAAAATTTATTTATAAACACTCTTACAATTTCCAGGGCTCCCTATTCCTTTGTGTAGATCTAGAACTACATCTGTTATAATTTTTCTCCTGTTTGAGTGACTTCCTTTTACATTTCTTATTGCGCAAACATGGTGGTGATGAATTCTTTCAGCTTTCGGATGTCTGAAAAATTTATTTTTTTCTTCTCCTTGACAAAAAAAAAAAATTCTTAGATTTTAGTTTTTAAAATTTTTGTTAGTTTCTTTATACTATATACCTTTCCATATACTTTAAAGATGTTGCTCCACTGCCTTGCAGCTCAAATTGTTTTGATTGAAAAATATGAAATATGTTCTCATCCTCATCTTTGTCCCTTTGTATGTAATATGTCCTTTTTAAACTCTGGCTGCTTTTTAAATTTTTTAAAATAGTTTCTGGTTTAAGACCATCAGATTATGATGTAATTGTATATTTTCTTCATGTGTCTTGTGACTGAGATTCATTGAGCTTCTTGAATCAGTGCTTTTATCAGTTTTTTTTTTTGTTACTTTGAAACTTTTCAGCTATCATTTATTCAAACATATTTTCTATTTCCCCCAGTCCTTTCTAGACAGGTTACTTGGAAACAGTTTGATCCTTTGAGTCTTGCTTTTAATCTCTGTTACCTTTGGTCAAGGACCAATTCCTTCCCCCCTACTTAAGTGGTATCATTTTGATTGCACATTGACCTGAGAATTATTAGATCCCCCCTCCCCCCTCCCCCAGTTAGAGGAGAAGGCACTATTCTCCAATCCTGTGTTAGCATTTGTTTTATGTCTCCCAGGCATCAGTATACTTTGTTGCTTTATGTTTAGTGCCTTAAGAATTGTTTCTTTTTTTTTCTTTATATATTTTGCCTTTTAGCTTTTTCAGTCTAGGGGATAATTTATATCCTTGTAAATCCATCCAGAAGTGTACTAGTCTCCCATATAACCTTGAGTCTAGTCAGAACAAACTCCTAGCCCATTTTTAAGTACATCATATTCATATATATACTCACATGTACCCATGCCCCCTTGCTGTTCCCTCTTATATATCCTTGCTCTCTTCTCCACCTGATCAACCAACTGAATTTCCAAACCACACTCCAATTTTCTGATTAGTTTGTCTAAGTGCTCTCAGGCATGGTTCTTCTTCTATTTTTTTTTTTTCCCCCTGCCTACACAGCACTTAACTTACTACTTCATTATAGCCCCAAGAATGGTTTTATAATTATATATTTAGGTTATTTTTTCTTTGTATTGAACTAAACCATGTCCTATTATATTGGGCTTTCAGAATGCAGCACAATGCCCAGCTCATGAAGGGGATTCAGTAAAATTTGTTAACTGCATAATACATCCAAAGCCTTGTGCCTCTCCTCTGTGATCAGGGGCACAAACAGCTTTCACAAAAAGAAAAAGCTGAAGCCAGATGGGAATGTTTTTAACAGCTCCTTGAAGTTTCAATTTGTTAGAAAGTATTCATTTGTTGGTAAGGAGTAGTCCAATACGTGGCCTTTTTATCTAAACAAAATTATAATTTCTCAGTTAGACTTTCTTTTTAAAAAATTTGTCCTATTTCCAGATTTTGTTTTTATTTTTGATACAGAGAAAATTTCCATAATGAATGCAACTACCAACAAAATACATCCTTCTGACTTATTAAAGCTATCTCCAGCTCAGATATAAATGTTCTACCGTGTTGGATCATACTATACACCATAAAATTTTAGACCAACAATCAAGGAGGAATTGTAGAACTATCTTGGTTGATAGATAAATAAAAGCAGTTTTTAAGGGCTTGCTATACCAGAACCATGACAAAATAAAGGGGGAGGGAATATTTGATGAAAATTGCACAAAAAATTAAGAAATGTGACCTAGCCTATTATTCCAGTCTCTCTGCTCACTGCTGCAACATTGAGCTAACCATGTCAAAGTGCTCAGAATACCATTTGTATTTAGCTGTATTCTGAACTACAGGCTATCTCTAGATATTTACTATTTACATCTTTTTGTTCTTTGAGTTATGTCTTTCCCCCACTATTTTCTAATTAAAAAGCAGAGTCATCTAGTCCTTGATCTCCCCACCACCAATCTGTGTTTAGTAGATCTGTTTTGGGATCTAAGTACCTATTTTCAATAGTAACTGCTTGGGATTCTAGAAAAAGCTCCTGTAAGACCTGACACTGTAGCATCGCGAGCAATTCTGATGCAGCCAGGCTGGAAACGAGTGTTTGGAATCACTGCCCAAGGTCATTCTTTGCTGAGTAAGTCACACAAAAGACCCCACTGCAATATTCTGGGAACTTAACCCCACCTCCACCCGCAATGAAAAGTGAGAAAGGCTCTTGGTTTCCTTTTTAAGTCAAAATCGAGCTATTGCCCATTTCTGCCTGCCTCTTACCTGTCTCCATCCTCCCATACTTTGTTTGATGTGGGGCTGACTGATGTCTGTAGAGATGGAGTATTACTACATTTGAGGACTTCCTAGAGGTGCAGGAAATCACAGAAGGATGTGAGGAAGGACACAACACATTTAGAGATTACACCCTCTGTGAGCATTAAGTCTCAACCATGAGTATACATCCAAGACTGGAGAAGGAGAATCCTTGAAAATAAAACTTAAACTTGTAAGGATTTACTGATTTCAAATTGCTGTAATTACTCCCTGAAATTCAACCAATCCTTGCCTGAATGATTCAAGGACATACTCCTTGAGTAAAGTAATAGAGTGGGTAGCTTTTATGCTGGAGGGTCTGTGCATTTACAATAGGTTTTTCCCCTCAGAGAAGATTTTACATCACTCTCTGCTGAAACCTCCACATTCTAGACTTGTGATGCTTCCTGTCCGTGTCTGTCATCAGAGAAGTTTGAGATGGTAGGGCAGAATCTGCTACTATAATCCCATTAAAATATGTAACTATTAGTCAAATATGTGGTACCTTGAATTCTCAACATACCTACGTTTTAATTTTTTTTTCATAAAAAACATTTATAGTCATTTCCTGTGGGTTGGAAATCACAGAAATTAGGCAGGAAAAAAAAAAGACCCAGGAAAACCAATATAAATGAACAACAAAGCATCTCCGCAAACAGTTCTCTGCTCCCTGGGTGGCAAGTCTATGGACATCTACATGCGAAGGGACAGAGCCTGGCCTCCAGGCTACCCGGGGCTCAACTCTCCAAGTCTTTTAGAGACTCCGTGTTCACCTTTACTCTCCTGGCTCCTGACGATTTTTCTTAGGCCTTCCCCTGTTGTCACTGTGTAATAGATTGTATAACAGGAACCACACCTCGGCCCCTCCTCTGAGTTCTCTTCTTTCTCTTTCTCCTTGTGCTCTCACAGAGATTTTAGCTACAAAACTAATTCCTAGGAAAGTAGAAATATTGTACAAAATTGTCTGTGCTTCATTCTTCCTCCTGGCTGGAATATGGATGTAGTGGCTGGTGCTCCAGCAGCCATTTTGAACCTACTAGAAAATGATCATGGCAAGAATGGTGAAAAGAAAAGTTGTAATGAGTTGGGTTTCTTACAACTCTGTGAAACTCATATAAGCCCTGGATTGCTGACCTCTGATCATATAATGTGAGGTAATAAAATCTTATGTGTTTAGGCCCCTGCTAACTTGAGTGAACTATCTCATGTAGCTGAACCTAATCCCAACTGGTATCCTGAGTTACTATAACACTCTGGTCTTTTGTCAGTTCTTAGCTCTGTATAAGGAATATGATAATTTATCACTAAACTTTCTGGCTGTCAAACAATGGGTGATTTTGGTGCTGAGTTTGGCTATTACTATTACAATTACTATTACTATGACCATTCCTTGGATTGACTTCAGCTGACTTCACTAATATAATCCTTCATATATATTCATACAGAGATTACTCTGCACTGCATTTCCAGGCAGTGATGTGCTGGGTCAGGGGTCTCAGATAAGCAACAGGAGAAGAAGGCTACAAGCTCAGCAAAGATATGCTCAGAATCCAAGGGCTGGGTGCGGCTCGGGGTGGGGAGTCATTCTCATTTGCTGAGAGAAACATTAAAGCCCAAAAAGGGAAGTGGGATATCCATTATCAGCCACAGACTCGTCTGATGCCTCACTGGATTCCTGATATTGCCTGTGTCCCCCTAGATTCAAAGCTGATTCTAGGCATTGGTGTTAGTTAAGGGATTCCAAGCCCTTTGGGGATAGAGGCTAAGCAGGAAGCGATGGCTATGGTGTCAGGTCAGGAGCTTTTTCTCTCATCCCAATGCCTCAGATGCAGTAAACCGACTAGCTGGTCTTTCCCTTATATCTGGAGCACTGATTGTTGCTACAGACATGGCCAAGGAGACAGCGTCCAACCCCACAGCAAGCATCAGATACATCGTGTTGCCTCAGATGGAGGTGTGACAGGTCAGCGCAAAGAGACAAGTCCCTTGGAGGCCCAGAAAGTGTTTGTGCATCGGCTGAGGTTTCGGTGACCTGTGACCACGTGGAGATGCCTTGACAACAGCTGTGATCTATATAACAATAACTGACTGATCAGAAGAACCTTGTGCCGGGAATCAGGAGCCCACGTTCTGGTACTTTCTCTGTCATTATTTCATGATAGAACTTTGAAATTCCTTCCCATCTCCAGGCATCGCTTTCCTCAATTGCAGGTTGAATGTGTCATACTTGATTATAACGAAGGTCAATTTCCTCTCTAAAACTACATTTCTGGTAGAGTGAATTTAGAAAAGGATTTAGTTCCTGTTTCTGTGTCCACATTGGAAAACACAAGTTATTCCGTATAAACAGCCAAATTTTGTGTACACAGCTGGAATGAGATGTCCATTCCAGGAACATGTTGTGATAGGCTTCATATGACAATCATGTATAATGAAACAGTTGAGGGTTTCACATTTTAAGCACTCAGATGGGAAGATGCCAGCGTCTTAACTCACATACATTTTGACCTTATGAGAGGAGGAGGTTGAAAAACAAACTAAAGTGACTCTGTAGGTCAGGAGGCATTACTGAGTCATTTTCTGCAAACCGCCATCAGGAATTATGAGGCAATGCTCCTGTGGTACTTGAACAGTTTCTAGCATAATGTCTAGGGAATTAAAATGGAAATGTACCAACCATTATAAATGAGCATCAGCTAAGCTAAATTCACTAACTGCACATTTTTCTTGAGCTGTCAGTAGGAAGTCATCAACAATTGATTTTATTTGTCTTCAAATGATTTCTACCTTTCTAAATGCTTATTATTAGCTGGTAAAGTACTAACCATGTGGGCTAAATGCCACAGGCGACTGGAAGTCATTTGTATCCATTGTATATTTCAGCGACAGGAATGTCAAAATCCTTGATTTCTTCCCTGAACCTATCCAGCAGCAATCTCTTTGATTCAGTTAAAGGCATTTGCAGATTTGTTCTTTCTTCAGCAACCTAGGAGTAGCTGGTAGATCTTATCATCTATTCACACCTTTCTTCTGCTTTTCACCCACAATCTCTATTAAGACCATAGGGGATCTATTCATACAACAGATACTAGAAATTAAATTGATATTCTTAAAGGATAAGTCTTGGTCACCAGCAGACCTAAAGTAAATGATGGGCATGGGCAGGACTTTGGTGACAAGAGTTAGGTCATGAGTTTTCACATGTAAGTTTTAAAATTTAGAGCAGGATTTTATCTCTACCAGTAAAAGTCGACTGCTTTAGTAATGTTTATTTGTTCACTCACTTGCTTATTTATTTATTTTACTTCTCCCCCCAAAAGTGCAATAAAATATCATCTCCCATTCTAGTTTTATAATAATATCACAAATATACTGGCCAAAAGAGACATTCAGGCATACCTCATTTTATTGTGTTTTGCTTTATTGCCCTTCACAGATATTGCATTTTTTATAAATTGAAGATTTGTGGCAACCCTGCATCAAGCCAGTCTACTGGTGCCATTTTTTCCCAAGAGTATTTGCTCACTCCTGGTCTCTGTGTCACATTTTGATAATTCTTGCAATATTTCAGACTTTTTCATTATTATTAAATTTGTTACAAAGATCTATGAGTAGAGATCTTTAATGTTACTACTGTAAAAAGACTGTGGCTATGAAGGCTTGGATGATAGCATTTTTTTAGCAATAAAGTATTTTTTAAATTAAGGTATGTACATTTCTTAGACACAGTGCTATTGCACACTTAATAGACTACAGGATAGTGTAAACATAACTTTTATATGCACTGGGAAAACAGAAAATGTGTATGACTAGCTTTATTGCACTATTCATTTTTTCACAGTGGTCTGGACGCAAACCCACAATATCTCTAAGGTATCTTGTATTAGTAAAGACTTATTTTTCAGAGTCCCAATTCCACCACTTTCTAGCTCCATGAATGTGAGACCATAACTCTATTCTGAAATTTCCCCCTCTGTAAAATGGGGATTCTGTCAGTATCTATTTCATAGAGTGATTGGGAGGATTAAATAAAATAGGAAAGTGGGTGGGAAGGGTTACATTGGGAGTTTGCGATTTGCAGATACCAACTACTATATATAAAATAGATAAAGTTTTTACTGTATAGCACAGGGAACTGTATTCAATATCTTGTAGGAACGTATAAT
The DNA here is from genome assembly GCF_048773025.1 of Camelus bactrianus. Lineage (NCBI taxonomy): Eukaryota > Metazoa > Chordata > Mammalia > Artiodactyla > Camelidae > Camelus > Camelus bactrianus. The sequence continues at coordinate 23,199,945 of NC_133552.1, forward strand.
GAAAAAAAAATTGACAAGGAATATATATATGTTTATGTATGACTGAAACATTATGCTGTACACCAGAAATTGACACATTGTAAACTGACTATAAATAAATACATGCATACATACATAAATAAGTAAATAAATACATTTGAAAAAACGAAAGAAAAAGGGGATGTGGAGCATCTAATATGCTGTTTGAAGTAAATAAATAAATTTTAAAAAACAAAAAAAAGGGATGTGGAGTATCTAGTATGCTGTTTGAATATAATGACTCTTTGTCAGTTATAATTACTACACATAATCTACATATGAGACGAGAGGAATCTGGGTTAAAAGATAAAACAAATGAACTAGACTAACCATGGGAAGTTCATGGAGGAGGCACAGTCAGATTTCGATTCTCAAACACTAGAAAATAAGACAGATCCTACTTCTTAGTGCAATTGACAAGAATGAAGAAAAATTAGCGAAAGATCAAGGAGGTACCTGCATCATGAATACCTACCTGCGTCATATGACATAGGCCCTGGGGTGACCACTAAAAAGAACTCTTGGGGCACTGAGCACCCTCCAAACTCTAATCACATTTTCAGGATCTCATAGCTCCTCCACGGTCAATGGAGTTCAAATACCGATTTGCTCAGGAATCACATCTCTGCCAGGTGAACACACATGGAGATGATACAAACTCTCACGTCTACTAACTCCAAACTGTCAAGATAACGTCTCCAGGAGGAAGCTTAGCCAGTCCTCTTCCCTCTCTCCCTGGCTCTAGTCAGCACCCTTTGTCCAGAGTTTATTACGTGCTTCTGTAGCAACTCGGTCTTCCCTAGGTAACAGCACCTATTACCATGCACCCTATTTCTAAACTTACATTTTTTCCCAATAAAATGTATTCTCCTTGAAGTCAAGAATATTTTGTCACCATAAGGGAATACCTAGCACATAGTTAATTATTAATATTTGTGTAAAAAAAATGACACCTCCAGTTTCTCACCCCATAAATCAGGATTACATTAGTCCATGAACATCAAGTTCCCTTCGTTTTAACATTCTAATAAGAAACCAGTCACAGTCTTAATGATATCTTGAATTAATGGAGACATTCTTTTGGTTTTACTTTTCCAAAATGTGATCGCCGCTAATAACTGTGTTCTTGCAACATGGCTTATTATAATGAAAAGTATGAAAAAAAATTACAAAAAGATTTAAGAAGACTGTGGCACAATTAGAAACTTTTAAATTGCTTTCTGTCTCAGGTTCTAAGAACATGTATTTTATTACTTTAACACAGTTGATATTTGGAGCTAATTCCACAGCTATGGGTGATACATATGTCATTGTTTTCTGTATTATCAACTGAAAACACAAAATGTCCCTTAGTATCTAGAAGCAGATTAAGGGAAATTACACTAATTATCCTAAAGGGTAAGTGCTTGCTTCTCATTATTGGGTTTATTTTATGTTTCATGGCTTATATTCAGCATGATTGATATGAAAACAGAAGTTCACATTAGCCTTCAGAAAATATATAAATCTTATTGCATAGAGAAAATTCTTCCCATAAAATAAGAAGTATTTTTACTCAAAGATATTATATAAAATGTTTACAAATAATATCAATGTGCTTTTTAAACTATGTATTCTTTAAAGTATTTAAATATATTACATTGGATACATGTCTGTCTATGTACATGATAAGTATAATCTAATATTTTATAAACAGGACGTGCTCAATAAATTTTCAAGTATATTTTAACATGCTAGAGCAAGACTATCTAATAGAAATATAAGGGGGGGGCACAAATAATTTTAAATTTTCTAGTAGCCTTATTTGAAAAAGACAGAAAAATAATAAGGTAAAATAATACAGTATCAATGAAATATGCAATCAATAAAAAATTGCAAATAAGAGATTATATATTCCTTTCTCTATACTAACTCACTGAAATCCAGTGTATATTTTACCCTTACACCACATCTCAATTCAGACAAGTCATCGTCAACTGTTTGATACTATGTGTAACTAGTGGCTACATAGTGGACCACGTACCACTAGAGAACACTACTGTATATACCCATATAGTAGCAGTACAATACTAATTTATCCAAATGTCTATCATCCATCTATTTATCTATCTATATGTTATAGTATATACAATGAGAGCAATATATGTTATAGTAATATACAATGAGAGCAATAAAAGTCACATGAAGAGACTATATTTTCAGAAGGAAGTATTATCAATGACATCGCAAATTCCAAGTTTTCTGAGTATATTTTCTCTATGGAATCATCTAACCTAAATGACAACACATTAATGAATTATACATTAAGATAATATGACATAATTAAAGTCCTAAGATAAGAAGATTCATAATCTTGGCTCCTTACTACACCACCATTTCTACAAAACGATAAATCACTACTAGAAACAAAATTTATGGAATTTACACTGGATGGGCATGTGGAAAATATGATATCCAGATCCAACTTTTCATATCCCTGGAAAAGTGGCCATTCTCTTCCTCTCCCATTAGTTCAAAGAAAAATGTGCATGCATAAGGGAAAAATACCTTCCAGGTAAAATAAGAAATGCTTTTACTCTAAGACATTAGGTCAAATGTTTACAAATAATAGCAATTTTTTTTTATAATGTGTATTTTGAGCAATGTAAATATGTTATAAAATTAGGGAGAATTTCTGGCTTCATGCCAATGACAATATTTGAGTCAAATGCCATTGGACATACTGATACATCTATAAACACTAAAATGATTAATTTTAAGGTATGATTTTTGAGAGATGAATAGCCATGAGCCACATGTGGCTAATTTAAATATGGCTAATGTGACTGAAAATTGATTTTTAAATTTTATTTTAAGTAACTTGAAAGGAAATTTTTTTTGGAGCTTTACTGAGATATGATTGGTAGTTTAAACTGTATAATGTGATGATTTTTTAAAACATTTTTTATCGATTTATAATCATTTTACAATGTTGTGTCAAATTCCAGTGTTCAGCACAATTTTTCAGTTATACATGAACATGCATACATTCATTGTCACATTTTTTCTCTGTGAGCTACACATAAGATTTTGTGTATATTTCCCTGTGCTATACAGTATAATCTTGTTTATCTATTCTAGAATTTTGAAATCCCAGTCTATCCCTTCCCACCCTCTGCCCCCTTGGTAACCACAAGTTTGTATTCTATGTCTATGAGTCTATTACTGTTTTGTATTCACGCTTTGTTTTTTTTGTTTGTGTTTGTTTTTAGATTCCACATATGAGTGATCTCATATGGTATTTTTCTTTCTCTTTCTGGCTTACTTCACTTAGAATGACATTCTCCAGGAGCATCCATGTTGCTGCAAATGGCGTTATGTTGTCGGTTTTTAGGGCTGAGTAGTATTCCATTGTATAAATATATCACTTCTTCTTTATCCAGTCACCTGTTGATGGACATTTAGGCTGTTTCCATGTTTTGGCTATTGTAAATAGTGCTGCTATGAACATTGGGGCACAGGTGTCATCCTGAAGTAGGGTTCCTTCTGGATATAAACCCTAAAAGAGCTGATTGAAGAATTTAGCAAAGTAGCAGGTTACAAGATTAACGTTCAAAAATCAGTTGCATTTCTTTACACTAACAATGAATCAACAGAAAAAGAAAGTAAAGAAACAATCCCCTTTAAAATTGCACCCAAAGTAATAAAATATCTGGGAATAAATCTAACCAAGGAGGTGAAAGAATTATACACAGAAAACTATAAACTACTGATGAAGGAAATTAAAGAAGACTTTAAAAACTGGAAAGATATCCCATGCACTTGGATTGGAAGAATCAGTATTGTTAAAATGGTCACACTGCCCAAGGCAATCTACAGATTTCATGCAATCCCTATCAAATTACCCAGGACATATTTCACAGAACTAGAACAAATCATAATAAAATTTATATGGAACCATCAAAGACCTAGAATTGCCAAAGCATTACTGAAGAGAAAGAAAGAGGCTGGAGGAATAACTCTCCTAGACTTTAGACAATACTATAGAGCTACAGTCATCAAGACAGCATGGTATTGGTACCGAAACAGACATATAGACCAATGGAACAGAACAGAGAGCCCAGAAATGAACCCACAAACTTTGGGTCAACTAATCTTCGACAAAGGAGGCAAGAATATACAATGGAATAAAGACAGTCTCTTCAGCAAATGGTGTTAGGAACACTGGACAGCAGCATGTAAAACAATGAAGCTAGAACACTCTCTTACACCATATACAAAAATCAACTCAAAATGTATCAGACTTAAGCATAAGACAAGATACAATAAACCTCCTAGAGGAAAACATAGGCAAAACATTATCTGACGTACATCTCAAAAATTTTCTCCTAGAAGAAATAAAAGCAAGAATAAACAAATGGGACCTAATGAAACGTACAAGCTTCTGCACAGCAAAGGAAACCAGAAATAAAACAAGAAGTAAACCTACAGAATGGGAGAAAATTTTTGCAAGTGAAACCGACAAAGGCTTGATCTCCAGAATATATAAGCAGGTCATATGACTCAATAGGAAAAAAATAAACAACCCAACCCCAAAATCGGCAGAAGACCTAAACAAGCAATTCTCCAAGGAAGACATACAAATGATCAAAAAGCACATGAAAAAATGCTCAATATCACTAATTATCAGAGACATGCAAATCAAAACTATAATGAGGTATCACCTCACACCAGTCAGAATGGCCGTCATTCAAAAATCCACAAGTGACAAATGCTGGAGAGGCTGTGGAGAAAGGGGAACCCTCCTACACTGCTGGTGGGAATGCAGTTTGGTGCAGCCACTATGGAAAACAGTGTGGAGATTCCTCAAAACACTAGGAATAGACTTACCATATAATGTGATGATTTAATACATGCATGTATTATGAAATAGTTGCCATAAAAAGGTTAGCTTATTCCTCTATCTCCTCTCATAATTACCATTTTGTTTGAGCGTGTGTGTGTGTGTGTGTGTGTGTGTGTGTGTGTGTGGTGAGAACCTGTAAGATCTAGTGTATTAGTAACTTTCAAGTATATAATACAATATTGTTAACTATAGTCGCCAGGCCATACATTAGGTCCCCAGAATGTATTCATCTTTTAACTTTGTCCAGTATCTTTCCATTTTCCCTACACCTTCCAGCTTCTGATAACCACCATTCTACTTTCTGTTTCCATGAGTTTGGCTTAATTTCTACAAATAAGTGGTATCATACAGTATTTATCTCTTTCTGTCAGTTTATTTTTTCTTTTTCTTCTTCTTCTTTTTTTTTTTTTTTTGCTATTCAATTGTAAGTGTACCCTATACACTTTTATATTAATTCCTTATCAGACAGATGCTTTGCAAACATTTTAAATGAAATTTTAAAACAGATTCTTCATTCAGTTTTTTTTTATGTTCTTTGATTTTCTTTTCTTTTTTTTAACATTTTTTATTGATTTATAATCATTTTACAATGTTGTGTCAAATTCCAGTGTTCAGCACAATTTGTCAGTTATTCATGGACATATACACACTCATTGTCACATTTTTTTCTCTGTGAGTTATCATAACATTTTGTGTATATTTCCCTGTGCTATACAGTGTAGTCTATTCTACAATTTTGAAATCCCAGACTATCCCTTCCCACCTTCCACCCCCCTGGTAACCACAAGTCTGTATTCTCTGTCTGTGAGTCTATTTCTGTCCTTTATTTACACTTTGTATTTGTTTGTTTGCTTGTTTTTGTTTTTTAGATTCCACATATGAGTGATCTCATATGCTATTTTTCTTTCTCTTTCTGGCTTACTTCACTTAGAATGACATTCTCCAGGAGCATCCATGTTGCTGCAAATGGCATTATGTTGTCGGTTTTTATGGCTGAGTAGTATTCCATTGTATAAATATACCACCTCTTCTTTATCCAGGCACCTGTTGATGGACATTTAGGCTGTTTCCATGTTTTGGCTATTGTAAATAGTGCTGCTATGAACATTGGGGTGCAGGTGTCATCCTGAAGTAGATTTCCTTCTGGATACAAGCCCAGGAGCGGGATTCCTGGGTCATATAGTAAGTCTATTCCTAGTCTTTTGAGGAATCTCCACACTGTTTTCCACAGTGGCTGCACCAAACTGCATTCCCACCAGCAGTGTAGGAGGGTTCCCCTTTCTCCACAGCCTCTCCAGCATTTGTCATTTGTGGATTTTTGAATGACGGCCATTCTGACTGGTGTGAGGTGATACCTCATTGTAGTTTTGATTTGCATGTCTCTGATAATTAGTGATATTGAGCATTTTTTCATGTGCTTTTTGATCATTTGTATGTCTTCCTTGGAGAATTGCTTGTTTAGGTCTTCTGCCGATTTTGGGGTTGGGTTGTTTATTTTTTTCTTATTGAGTCGTATGACCTGCTTATATATTCTGGAGATCAAGCCTTTGTCGGTTTCACTTGCAAAAATTTTCTCCCATTCTGTAGGTTTACTTCTTGTTTTATTTCTGGTTTCCTTTGCTGTGCAGAAGCTTGTACGTTTCATTAGGTCCCATTTGTTTATTCTTGCTTTTATTTCTTCTAGGAGAAAATTTTTGAGATGTACGTCAGATAATGTTTTGCCTATGTTTTCCTCTAGGAGGTTTATTGTATCTTGTCTTATGCTTAAGTCTGATACATTTTGAGTTGATTTTTGTATATGGTGTAAGAGAGTGTTCTAGCTTCATTGTTTTACATGCTGCTGTCCAGTGTTCCTAACACCATTTGTTCCTAACACCATTTGCTGAAGAGACTGTCTTTATTCCATTGTATATTCTTGCCTCCTTTGTCGAAGATTAGTTGACCCAAAGTTTGTGGGTTCATTTCTGGGCTCTCTGTTCTGTTCCATTGGTCTATATGTCTGTTTCGGTACCAATACCATGCTGTCTTGATGACTGTAGCTCTATAGTATTGTCTAAAGTCTAGGAGAGTTATTCCTCCAGCCTCTTTCTTTCTCTTCAGTAATGCTTTGGCAATTCTAGGTCTTTGATGGTTCCATATAAATTTTATTATGATTTGTTCTAGTTCTGTGAAATATGTCCTGGGTAATTTGATAGGGATTGCATGAAATCTGTAGATTGCCTTGGGCAGTGTGACCATTTTAACAATACTGATTCTTCCAATCCAAGTGCATGGGATATCTTTCCAGTTTTTAAAGTCTTCTTTAATTTCCTTCATCAGTAGTTTATAGTTTTCTGTGTATAATTCTTTCACCTCCTTGGTTAGATTTATTCCCAGATATTTTATTACTTTGGGTGCAATTTTAAAGGGGATTGTTTCTTTACTTTCTTTTTCTGTTGATTCATTGTTAGTGTAAAGAAATGCAACTGATTTTTGAACGTTAATTTTGTAACCTGCTACCTTGCTGAATTCTTCAATCAGCTCTAGTAGCTTTTGTGTGGACCTTTTAGGGTTTTCTATATATAGTAACATGTCGTCAGCATATAATGACACTTTTAACTCTTCTTTTCCAATTTGGATCCCTTTTAGGATCCCTTTTATTTCTTTCTCTTGCCTTGACTGCTGTGGCTAGGACTTCCAGGACTATGTTGAATAGGAGTGGTGATAGTGGGCATCCTTATCTTGTCCCAGATTTTAGTGGGAAGCTTTTGAGTTTTTCACTGTTGAGTACTATGCTGGCTGTAGGTTTGTCATATATAGCTTTTATTATGTTGAGATATGTTCCCTCTATACCCACTTTGGTGAGAGTTTTTATCATAAATGGGTGTTGAATTTTATCAAATGCTTTTTCTGCATCGACTGAGATGATCATGTGGTTTTTGCCCTTTCTCTTGTTGATGTGATATATTACATTGATTGATTTGCATATGTTGAACCAGCCTTGTGTCCCTGGGATGAACCGCACTTGGTCATGATGAATAATCTTTTTTATGTGTTATTTGATTCTACTTGCTAAAATTTTGGTGAGGATTTTGGCGTCTATGTTCATCAGTGATATTGGCCTATAATTCTCTTTTTTTGTAGTGTCTTTGCCTGGTTTTGGTGTCAGGGTGATGTTGGCTTCATGGAATGAGTTTGGGAGTATTCCCTCCTTTTCAATCGTCTGGAAGAGTTTGAGAAGGACTGGTATGAGTTCTTCTTTGTATGTTTGGTAGAATTCCCTGGTGAAACCGTCCGGTCCTGGACTTTTATTTGTAGGGAGGTTTTTAATTACTATTTCTATTTACTTTCTAGTGATCGGATTGTTCAAGTGTTCAGATTCTTCTTGATTCAGTTTTGGTGCACAGTATGTTTCCAGAAACTTGTCCATCTCCTCTAGGTTATCCAGTTTGGTTCCATATAGTTTTTCATAATATTCTCATATGATATTCTGTATTTCTATTTTGTTTGTTGTAATTTCTCCATTTTCCTTTCTTATTTTGCTAATTTGTGCTCTCTCTTTTTTCTTCTTTGTGAGTTTGGCCAGAGGTTTGTCAATTTTATTTACTTTTTCAAAAAGCAGCTTTTGGTTTGGTTGATTTTTTCTATGGTCTTGTTAATCTCTATTGTATTTAATTCCTCTCTGATCTTTATTATTTCCTTTCTTCTGCTGCTTTTTGGGGCTTTTTGTTCTTCTTTTTCTAATTCATTCAGGTGGTGGGTTAAATTGTTTATTTGAGATTTTCTTCTTTTTTGAGGAAGGCCTGTATCGCTATAAACTTCCCTCTTAGCACTGCCTTTGCTGTGTCCCATAGGTTTTGAGTGGTTGTGCTTTCATTATCATTTATCTCAAGGTATTTTTTAATTTCAGCTTTGATTTCCTCATTGATCCATTGTTTTTTCAATAACATATTGTTTAACCTCCATGCTTTCCTTTTTTTCTCCTTTGTTTCTCTGTTGTTGATTTCCAGTTTCATGGCATTGTGGTCAGTAAAGATGCTTGAGATAATTTCTATCTTCTTAAAATTGTTGAGGTTTCTTTTGTGCCCAAGTACATGATCGATCCTGGAAAATGTTCCATGTGCACTTGAAAAGAATGAATATCCTAATTTTTGGTGGTGTCATGCTCTGAAAATATCCACCAAATCTAGTTTTTCTATTGTACTATTTCATTTCTCTGTTGCCTTGTTTATTTTCTGTCTGGAAGATCTGTCTAGTGATGTTAATGCAGTGGTAAAATCTCCAACTATGACTGTATTCCCATCAATATCCCCCTTTATCTCTGTTAGTAATTCTTGTATGTACTTAGGTGCTCCTATATTGGGTGCATATATATTAACGAGTGTAATATCCTCATCTTGTATCACTCCTTTAATCATTATAAAATGTCCTTCTTTATCTTTCTTTATGGCCTTTGTTTTAAAGTCTATTTTGTCTGAAATCAGTACTGCAACACCTGCTTTTTTGGCTTTTCCATTTGCATGGAATATCCTTTTCCATCCTTTCACTCTCAATCTATATGCGTCCTTCTCCCTAAAGTGGGTCTCTTGTATGCAGCATATTGAAGGTTCTTGCTTTATTATCCAGTCTGCCACTCTGTGTCTTTTGACTGGAGCATTTAGTCCATTAACATTTATAGTAATTAATGATAGATGTGTGTTTATTGCCATTTTGAACTTATCTTTGCAGTTGAATTGGTATATCCTCTTTGTTCCTTTCTTCCTTTTGTGGTTTGGTAATTTTCCTTTGTATTATCATGGATTTTATTTACTTTTTGTGACTCCTTTGTAAATTTTTGGCTTGTGGTTACCCTTTTTTGTAAATCTATCAACCCATTACTATAACTGTTTTTATTAAACTGATAGTAACATGATCTCAAACCCATCCTACTGTTAAAAAAATTTTAAAAAAAGAAAAAAATATTCTATATTTCCCTGCCTCCCTCTCCCACTCTCAGTGATTTGTATGTCTTCTTTTATAATTTCATGTTTACTTTATTTGTAATTCATGAGTTATCACCTTTCCAGTTGTGTGTTTCTCATTTCTGTAGCATCCTGCTGCTTTTCTATTTAGAATAGCCCTTTCAATATTTCTTTTAGCATGGGTTTAGTGTTGCTAAACTCCTGCAGCTTTTTTTTTGTCTGTGAAACTCTTTATTTCTCCTTCTATCCTAAAGGATAGCCTTGCTGGATAAAGGATCCTAGGCTGCATCTTTTTTTCATTCAGGGCTTTGAATATATCTTGCCACTCCCTTCTGGCCTGTAGTGTTTGTGTAGAGAAATCAGCTGAGAGCCTTATGGGGGTTCCCTTGTCACTTACTCTTTGCTTTTCTCTTGCTGCCTTTAGAATCATTTCTTTATCCTTGACTCTGGCCATCTTGATTATGATATGTCTTGGTGTGGGTCTATTTGGGTTCTTCCTGTTTGGGACCCTCTGAGCTTCCTGTACTTGGATATCTGAGTCCTTCTTTAAGTTTGGGAATTTTTCAGTCATGATTTCTTCAAAAACCTTTTCAATCCCCTTTGATCTTTCTTCTCCTTCTGGGACCCCTATTATGCGAAGATTGGGATGCTTTATATTATCCCATAGGTCCCTTATGCTATTTTCATTATTTTTTATTTGCTTCTCTTGTAGTTCTTCTGAATGGGTGCTTTCTATTGCCCTGTCTTCTAGATCACTAATTCGTTCCTCTGCATTATCTAGTCGGCTTTGCACAGCTATTAGATCATTCCTCATCTCTGTCAATGAGTTTACCCATTCTACTTGGCTCTTCTTTATAGCTTCAATTTCATTTTTGACATATTTTATATCTCTAAACACTATCTCTTTTAATTCCTTCAGCAATTCGATCACTCCTTTTTTGAAATCTTGATCTAGTAGGCTATCGATGTCTATTTCGTTGATCTTTCTTTCAGGGGATTTCTCTTGTTCTTTTAATTGGGAAAGGTTTTTCTGCTTCTTCATCTTGCTTATACCTCTTTGGCACTGTGGTTTATGGAGTATCAGTTATTTATTTTGGTCCTTAAGTATTTTATCTATCTGATGCCTATTTAGGAAATGAACTTAGGAAAAAAAGAAAAAAAAATAAGAGAGAGAGAGAAAGAATTTTAAAAGAAGGGAGAAAGAGGGTTTTAAAACAGTGTATAATGAATAATAGAAGAGTGAGTTGAAGCAGAGTATTAATCGGGTTGAGACGTCCTTTTGAAACATTTACAAAAAAAGTGGGGGGAGATGAATAGATGTATTTGAAACCTGTGTCTAATCAATAGCAGGACATCAAAACCCAAGTGAAATAGAAATTAATTAAGAAGTAAAGATTAAGAGAGTAATAGAAAATAGAACAGGTAAAAACAGATTTAAAAAAAAGAAAAAAAAAAGGGGGGGGGGGTTCGGTGTTCTCCTGGAGTCTGTGTGCTTTTAATGTGAAGTCTTTCTGTCTTCGTCCTGTTTTGGAAGCTCAGCTTGCTGTTTTCAGAGGCCCTCTGTTGGCGCCCTCTTCTGTGCTGCTCCCAGCACCTGTCAGCAAGCTGATCGCGCCTCCTCCTAACACTGGGTCAGGTGCAGCTCTCTGCTGTAGGCGGGCGGGTCGCTGCCCCTCCGGATGCCGCAGTCAGATGTTGCAGAATGGCCGGGTAGGAGGGCGGGTCGTGCCCCCTCCCAGCACCTCGGTCAGGGGCTGTGTTCTTGCCCGAAAGGCGGGGGGCCGCTCTCGCTCTACCGGCGCCGCGGCTGGTAGCTCCGCTGCTCTGTGCGGCTGTGCGCTCCGCCCTGGTCGGCGCTCCGCGGGTGGGCTCGGGGAAGACGGAGGGACAGCCCTATCCCTGCTCTGAGCCAAAACCCAGCTCCTTGTTTGTCTTTGTGTAGCAAGTTCTCTGAGGTACCAGGATGGAAGGATCCTATCTGCCCCGGGCTGCAGGCCAGTCTCAGTCTGGCCTTTGAGGCTGCTAAGCCCTTCGGTGCGGATGCAGGTTTCGCCCCCGCCTGAGTGCTCAGCGTGGAGGATATGGCGGCTGTGCCTGAGCCCCGCCTCTCTTCCCCCGAAAACTTTCCGCAGGTTTTCAGAGATAGAGGTGTGCACCCTTCCCCTGAGAGCACATCAACCTTGCTGTTTTATGGAGGGCCCAGGTTGTTCTGCCCTGTGCACCCACAGCCACGGTGTGCAGCCCCTTGTGTTCCCCCGGGGTTGCCTCTGTGCAGCCGCCCCTGTCCTCCGCCTGGCTTGTGCAGCCTGGCCCTGCCCGTGGCTGCCGGCCCGCGTCTCAGGCTGGGTGTCGGGGGGATGCTCTGTGCCCGTTTAACTTAGTTCTGTCAGTCAAGGGCTGCTCTGTACAGATCCGAGCCTTGGAGGCTTCCCCTCCGTCCCGCTGGCCTCTCAGTTGGAGTGGGGAGACCCAGCGAGCGAGCGCCAGTCCTCCTTTGCCGCTCCTCCCCGGGGTACCCGTCCCGCGCTGCTTTGCCTTTTGTTCTTTCTTTTTTCCTTTTCTCCTACCAGATTTTTGGCGTCTTTATCTTTTGAAGAGGGCGATGTTCTGTCGGAGTTCCACAGGTGCTCTGGTTGGCTGAGTGGGTCTGTAGATGTGGGTCTTGGTGTATTTGTGGGAGAGGGTGAGCTACGAGCGTCCTTCTACTCCGCCGTCTTCTCCGTCTTCCTGGGATATCTCTTCATTCAGTTTGATTGCTGGAAAACTTAAATATCTCAGGAACAACTTCAGCATAAGAATCCATTTTTCAATTGTAAATTTTATGAAATCTAAGTATGGATCAAGTATTTTCAATAAAACTTTCATGTCAAAATTGAGGGTGTGTTTTAAGTGTAAAATATACACTTAGAACAGTAGAATGACTTAATTGCTCAGTAATCATTTTTATGTTACATGTACATTAAAATGATAATATTTTGGATATAGTGAGTTAAATGCCACATGTTATTAAAATGAATTGTCTCTGTTTCCTTCACTTTGCTTGATGTGGCTTCTAGGATACTTAAAATTATATATGTGGTTCACACTATAACACCAACGGACAGCCCTAGCAAAGAGCTTGTGATCCCTCCCGTATATACTCATTATCTTGACAAATTGCATTAGACATTATGGAGGGAAGGGTGGTTTTTTCAAGACACACTTATCTTCAAAGGGCACTGTCTCAGGGCACTGTTTTGTATTAAATTATATATTGAAATGGAAATATCAATAAAACCAATTCATATAATGCCATGTATATAAAACAGTGTCATATAATTAACATAAAGTAAAACAGATTACTATTAAAGGCTGATAATTACAACACAGTCAGCAATAAAATCAGAAGTCACTGCTTACCACTGAAGCCTTATTAGAAAAGAAGGCATAATGTATCATTGATCAAAGCACCTTTTATTCTCAGTTATTTTAAAATGCTTCATGCTCATTTATCTTGTTTTCAAGGAAAAAAAGATCTACAAAGGTCACACTATTTTAAAGATAACATATAACTTGCAGTATGTAACGACACCGTCTGATAATGATACGTTGATTCCAAATATAATGTAAGAGATATCAATAATCCATGTTTATTTAAAACTGCCCAAATTATGTGCAAAGCATCACAGTTGGCTCTTTGGAAGAAAAAAAAAAAAAAAGAAGAAGGAAGGCATGACTTTTGAAAGATAGAGGCAATTAAAGTCAAAATAATTTTACATGTTGTGTTGCAAGATACCGGGAAAGATTTTAAGCCAGAAGATTTAAGGATGAAGTGATTTTTTTAGTGGGGTCTTAACCATAGCATAAAATAGTCTGTATCTGCAAGGTAACTTTTATAAATTAAACATATTGTCATATTTAATGTGTGAAGTGTACTTAATGCTTTAATCAGTGCTTAAGTGTTCATGGAGGTCCCCTAAAGGCCCTTTCATGTGGTCCCTGGAGTCCCCTTTTTCTAATTTACATGTCTGTGTAGCCCTGATTTTCTTCAATTACAAAACCCAAAACATCATTTTGCAACAGATTATATGTAGAAACTCCATAGGAAGATCCAGCTGTGTACAATCAAAGGAGACATTAGAAACATCTTTCTTTAAAGTAGTACTGTGCCACTTTTCTGATTATTTTTTGTTTTAAAAATATATTTCATAAATATGTATTGTTTTCATTAATATAATGAATGCATTGTTATTTTAAAACTAATAAATAAATATTTTTAAAATTTTTTGTTTTAATTTATAACAGTAAATATTGATTGATATATTGCATGTAAATATAAGCTCTTTGAGGTTCTTAATCATTTGTTTAAGGGTACAGGAGTCCTGGGACTAAAGGGTTTCAGAACTGCTTTAAAGAAGCCTCCTTTTAAAATATAATCATCAGAGTGAGGAGGCCATGGCAGTACACTGTTCAGATCTCCCTTCAAGATAATTTGCCAGGAGAGGTGTAATGACAGCAAATCAGCCTCTAGCTGCTGCACACCTTTGGATCTGTCAACTGTTTTTGAGCATCCACGCCAAGGCAAAGTCTCCCTGACAATGATGTCCACTGTGAGATTCCATTAACAGGCATTCTTTGCTCTGGGCCCTTCTGAGATCTTTCTCAATGGTGGACTGTAGTCTGAACCCTTCCAAGCCTCCTTCCTTTCTCCGCTCCTTTCACAAGTGTTGGTCTTGCATCGTGGTCTGAAGTTCTCCTTGCTTCTTCCTGTATACTCTCTGCTCTGCTCTTCTAGGCATTTCTCCCAATAAAACTTAATTCCTTCTTGATGCCTGCCTCATGAGGAACCTGAACTGATATATCAAGTTAGGAAATGAAACTCTTTATATCATAATTAATGATTTTACAATATTTTTATGTCTAGGAGTGGAATCTTTAGTGTAAAATATGACTCTATTCTCAACTTCTGCCATTTAAGATTTCTGGCATATTTATACGGAATGTGTGTTTGAAAGTCAGAATATTTGCATTCCTTTTTTAGCTTATTTACTTCATATCCAACCTCTGTTCTAACACTCTCTCATGATTTATGCCTTAATGCAGTAGTTTTGTTTTCATATGGTTTTAATTTATTTTTTGTTTCTGTTTTACTTGTAGGGGTTTTTGAGATGCATCTTGAAGGTTGGCCACAGTAGAATGAATAGATGATGGGAGAGCAGGAGAAACCTAGTTAGATAGTTTCCAGACTTTTCCAGTTCAACCAAAGTCACTCTTCTTTACAGAAGCTATAAACCTGAATTTGATGAAAGATTTTATCTGAAGGTGTACAAGGGCTAAAAACTTAATAAAACCACTACCAATTTGATATGAATTGTATATATTTAATAAATACCTAATGTTGGTATTTACTTTCTTAGTCAACAGTAGCAAGATATCAAACCTACAAACACAGAATTTAATTTCATTATTATTTGATTCATGGAAGAATGTATATTATATCTATTGTCTTGTGGCTTAAAAATAAAATGCTCTCATTGTTAGGATTAAAGTGTGCTCTTAAGTTATGTATAAAGTACAACCAGAAGTAACCTTTCTCAATGAAAGTAAAATAAATCATTTCAGTGTTATTTGACAAGATTTTCAAAATCATTTATTATTTCTTCTTGGATGACAGTGTGTCAATTAAACTATCAAAAACCAAACAGTGAAAACAGGAAGTGGTATTAAAATTCAATATATTGACTAAATGAGGAGATGCATAAAGTAACTGATGATTTTTCTTCCCCATTTTTTTGATAAATGCATTTAAAATTTACTTCTGGGCTTAAAAATGTTTATGGGAATTTTGATCCATTTAGCAACCTGTATAGTCAATTTATTAGAAAGATAAGGAGCAAAGGGTTTCTTGCTGATGGCCTTACTTATACACAAAATGCACATATAACTTCTAGTTATATTATTACAGAAATATCAGAGGTCATCAATAGCTCTTGGGTATTATAAAGATATCAATCAGCAATGATTTGAACTCAGTAGGTTGAAAACAACAACAAAAAAAAACAAAACAAAAGAAAGAGAAAATAAAAGATTATAATATGCAGAAAAATAAGACAAAGCACATTCACTGGAGATTCTTTACTTTGCAGTGTATGTAGCTAAAGTGGCTGATCGCTTGATGTAGAACTTTCTAGTCTTTAATCCAAGAGCTAATTGTCAATCTTCATCTGATTCACCCATTACTGTTCAAAGACACTGCCTGATAATACAGCAATTTATTTCTAGTTATCTGAAACAGAGAATCATGCACCCTGGAAAGAAAGAAAAAGAGTGAGAGAGAGGGAGAAAAAGAAAGAAAGAAAGAAGAAAGAAAGAAAGAAAGAAAGAAAGAAAGAAAGAAAGAAAGAAAGAAAGAAAGAAAGAAAGAAAGAAAGAAAGAAAGAAAGAAAGAAAGAAAGAAAGAAAGAAAGAAAGAAAGAAAGAAAGAAAGAAAGAAAGAAAGAAAGAAAGAAAGAAAGAAAGAAAGAAAGAAAAGAAAGAAAGAAAGGAAGGAAGGAAGGAAGGAAGAAAGAAAGAAAAAGAAAGAAAGGAAGGAAGGAAGGAAGGAAGAAACAGAAAGAAAGAAAGAAAAGAAAAAGAAAGAAAGGAAGGAAGGAAGGAAGGAAGAAACAAAGAAAGAAAGAGGAAGGAAGGAAGAGAAAGAAAAAGAAAGAAAGAACAACATTATATCTCTTCAGATTAACAAAATTCACAATAGTAATAACAGATATCATTGTGGGTGTGAGGTAGCTGATCTGAATACATTACTATTGATTATTTAAATTTTTATATCATTTCAAAAGAACATTTGAAAATTGGTATTAAAATTTTAAAAGAAAATCAGTACTACAATTTCATTTCTTGGAATGTATCATAATGAAACTCTAAGAAAAAATGGTTCAATGCACAAGTATGAAAATATTCACATGGTAGGGATTTGATCAGAACACTCAAAACAACTTAAGGTTCAAAGGAAAGGGTCAGAATATGGAGCCAGCCTTGAATTTGGTTTTCCTTTTGGCATATGCATTCTTTCTAAATGTCCTATTGTTAATGAGTCCAAGCTCCTACTGCCTATCTCAGGACAGGCCAATAAATCAGGAGACAAGGTGGTAGGGCAAGGAATAGTGACTTTATTTATAAAGCCAGCAGACTGAGAAGATGTGGGACAAATGTGAAAACCATATTCCCCAAGTCAGAATTCAAGTTCCTTTTGTACTGAGAGGGGAGGGAGTGTAGTTGGTTGTTGCAAACTTTTTAGTGTGGGAATCTTTCGTTCTTGCAGCTGCCCAGATAGGTCAGGTCACAATGTTTCTGTAAACCTCCAACAAGATAAATGTTATTCTCTGTTTTGCAACTTTTTATCTCTATGCAAACATAAAAGTGTCATACCCTTAAAGATCAGAGCCTTGAAAATGGGCTCTCCTGTATACTTCAGGCTGTAGGCAACAGCAACATTCTTATACAAAAGGTGCAGAACCAGCATGACTAAACACAAGAAACAGAACACAGGGTTAGAGCTAAAGGAACACTTCTAATATGGAGTTAGATTTGTTCTTCCCTGTTACACTATGATTCTCATGTATTACTTCTGCATTTTTTTTTCCTTTACTTCCCATTCACCATTCAACCCACTCTAATATGACTTCCAGTTTCACAGTGTCCCCAAAACAGCCCTAGTGAAGTCTCCATTGATAACTATTTTTGGTCCTTTAAAGTGTTATTCCAATCTGGCTTACGTATTCTCACCTCTACTTTTTCTCCAGCCTCATCCTAACATTTCCCACAGCTTTTCATTGGATGGATTTTAGATAAAAAATAAGATCCTTAAACTGATCAGCGAGGCCCTACAAGGTATGGTCCTTCCAGCTTCTCCAGTATCTTCTAGTCACTTTCTCTCCCATACTGGCTTTCCTTCAGTTTCTGGAGCAGACCCTTGTCTTCATCAACAAGGAGCTTTGGCACACACTAGATCCTTTGTTGATTAGTTACCTCTTTCTCTTGCTTTGGACGGCAGCTAAAGTCTGTTTTGTTTTGGACACCTTCCCTAATCCTCCAAACTAGGTCATTTTTCTTGGTTTGACTCCCCAGTAGAATCCTGTTTTCTGCTTCCTCTTGCCTTCCTCTTGGTTCCCCTTGCCCTCCTCTTGGTAGAAAGTTGCTCACTTCATCATTTTACAATAAGTCATGCAATCATTTGATTAACATCTATTTAAATTATACAGTTAAATGTTTCTCTAAATTAAATTTGTATTCATATGATTATTTGACTTCTATCTAACAAAACTGTACCTCTGAGAATTGGTACTTTGTTCAACTTTTTATTCCTAGTGCAAAACACACAGTAAGGGCACAAACAGTATTTTTGAGTATTTCTTCATTAGTTATAAGATATGAACTTTGTCCCACAGACTAATGAAAGTTAATTTCTCAAAATGCTTTCTTTGGTAAATTGAAAATACTGTTATGGATACAGGGGTTATTGTAATTTATTGTCATGATCATAGATGGGACATTAGAAGAGAAAATGTAGAAATTAATATAAGGATTGATAATTTTGAGGTTTTCTTCCAATTTTCCAAATCCTTAGTAAATCTAGTTTCATTATGTTAAAACTTAGTTTGAACATAAAGTCTTTCCTTAAGTAAGAAGATAAAAACTTTACCAAGCACTTAGAGTGTTATACCATGCCAATATTATCAAGATTTCCTAACAGAACAAGAAACCATAATTTGAAATAAATATCCTAAATGATCCTTACTGTTAGTTAGTGTGGGCAAGAATATTTGAGTGTGTGTGTGTGTGTGTGTGTGTGTGTGTGTGTTTTACTTCATCTAATTAATTTCTCTTTGTCTTAATATTGCCTTCTGGAAAAAGACTTTCTGTGAAAGTCACCCCTCCCCTCTTTTTTTTTTTTTCAATTGTTGTTGCTTATGTTTTATTCCCAAGGCACAGTTAAAAAGCCAACTTGATAAGGAGGAGAAGTGCTTTAGGGCTATAAAGAGGTCCTCAAAATAGGCACAGAGAAATAAAAAATGATTTGTTTTCATGAGGTTTAAATGATTGGGGAATATGATGAAAGTACAGATTTGATAGAATACACACTTACAGATCATTTATAAGTATGTTCACATGAACAACATTAGCTTTATCAGAGTTTTAATGCTGAGGGCTTCCTTTGATTTTCTGAGTTTTAACAAGTTTAAATTAAATTTCCATTTGATCACTAGCATGGGCACAAAATAGTTTAAACAAATCTTCATGGACATCTTCACGTTCAGAACCTCTGAATCAGCTCTTGGGTAAAACTGACTATTCTACAATCCCTGCACGCAAGTCTTTCTTGTTGCTTAACGTGTCAAAAATACTTAATGAAACCTTTTAGAAATAGCTAACCGCATGCATATGTAAGGAGAACCGGAAAACGCTTAGCACTTGTTAACATCTGAATGTTTATGGAGATAAAAAAAATATATATCTCCTAGGAAATATGTTGCCTACATGGCGAGGCTTTAACTTACGCAGTTAGACTTTATAAACAGATGGGATCACAGTCGCTTCTGTTTTAGGACACGGTGTCATTCTGAATGTGCCACAGCGCTACTGCAGTTTTTACCAGCAGCCCCCTCACGTCAGTCATCCACCTTCTGGTACAATAGGGTTTCATTAGCTTCTAACTACCTGACCTTGGGTCTGGCACAAGTCAACAGGTAGTTCATAACCCTTTGCTGTCAGAATTAGCATTCATGATACTACTTAAATGGTGGTGCACATTTAGAGTTCATTATTAAATGAGGCATCTGTTACTACACTTATAACTGATTCACTCTCGTTATTTTTAGTGTGACCTTTTCTGTATTCATCAAATCAGTTTTGAAATAGACATTGAGATACCCTTTACAGTTTGTTATAAAAATTTCTACGGCTGATATCTCATGTGGAGTTCTCCAGACTCTCAGTAGTTCCATAATAAATGTTAGACTTCAATGTTAGTTTAAATAAAAGTGAAGTAAGCATGGATCCCCAAGATATTAATGATCTTTTTTTTTCAACCTGGCAATAGCTTCACTGTCCAAGTGTAACTGGATTTGAAAGAATATACCTTCCCTTAGGTATGGAAAGTGACAAAAGTAGAATTGAGAAGAATAATTTATTTTAGGGATTATTGGAAATTATTGATTCCTCTCTGACCCCCTGTACCCTTCCCTCGTTAATCTCACATTGATACATATCAAAACTGAAAAGCTTCTATCACAAGAGAAGACAAACTTTTCTCCTTAACTAGAGCTAAAACACATCTTAATAATTAGGAATTTCAAAAGCATGATTTTTACAAATGATTCTGAGAGTAAGAAAAAGTACTGCAAAGAACTTTGTTTCATCAAACAAAGAGTCTAAGAACTGGAGGAATAAAAACTAGTTAAACGGTAGGTGGGTGAGTACACAGTAAAAGAGAAAGACACCGATTTTTTTTAAATACAGGTTAAAGTAAGGGATACAAATTTTAAAGGTGCTTTTGGTCTTCCCTCAGCCTTAGTAAACTTCATTGCTGATGCTATGGGAAAAGATTCAAATTTTGCATTGATTCCTTTACAAATTTTATGAATTTATGCATACTTAGTGGAGGGTGATATGTAATAGAAGTTGTATGCACCTAATTATCTTGCTATTTTTTCCTTCTTTTACTATTACTTTACAGCAATTTTAATGCTATTATGTAGATTTTATGCCTACTAGCAAATAAACCCAAGAGTGATGTTTGTAGCCTAGGGAAACTCAGATAGCCCTGGGAAGTTTCTTTAGATGCTGTCGGTGAATTCTTGAAGAAACAGCAGAAAGAATATTTCAAAGGGTGGCTTTTCCTGTAGCGTCATAATGACTCGATGTCAATGCTGGCTTACTGAAATAGGATCACAAAGAGAAATGTTACTAAGAGGTCAGCATTATGCCTGTGCTCTGTCTTCACTTGCAAAGTCACCAGTCAGTGACATATTATCGATTTTAAACTTACAAGATTTTCTTGCATTTCAGGTAATGCATTGTCATTAAGTTGGACACAGACACGTAAGGACTTAATTCCTCATCAGTTCAGATGCTTGAAAAGATACTGAGTTTGGAACAAGAGTAACAGTGAAACAATAAAATGTCAAGAACTGAGCTTCTCCTGTGAACTGATTTGGGAGAGTTAAAGGGTAATCACAGATGGGATTTTTCGTTTTGCATTTAAGAGCATATATATATATACACACACACACACACATATATATATATTTACCATTCAGTTCTCCATTTTTATTTCTCTTTGCAACATACACTGTCTAAATATTTCTTTTTATATTATTCTTCCTATTTATATTGATGATGCAAATTTCCCAAGACCCACAACTACTTAAATTTAACAGGCACTGTTACATGCTTTGGAGTGCCACACATTTGCAATCATGGTACTTACCTACCTTCTGGGAGAGGTTATGTTCACTTCAAGCTCTTAGCTCTTTAATCATCCCTTTGAACAAGAAATCAGGTTTTGACATAACCCTGCAATTTTTAAGGTGCACTGAGAATTGGCTTAGGTTTATCCTAAGTGTTTGAACTCAAAACTCACAAGAGGTTCAAAAGCAACCTCTTCAGTCTCAGTTAGATACGATGCTGGCAAAAGAGTAATTTAAGTCCCGAAAGGGCGAGGCACATCGTGTAGTTAACGTACTAAAAACTAATAAATTTCTGGGATTATTAATTAAGAAACTAATGTTGAATAAGTTCACTGGAGATAGAAATATTTTAACCCTGATGTTAATCTTCTCAGTGCCTTATTTGCCCTTCTAGCCCATAATGACATTAAGGAAAGATGCTTGCTTTTTGGATACATGTGAATGAAGTAGAAACATTTCATCCAAAAATGAAAAATAAATGATTTATTTTATATAGCTGCCTTGTATTTTTTCTCCCCCCCACTTATATTACCTATATGTTATATGTATAATGATAGTTATTATTCTCCTATATGCTGAAATATATAATTTAACACAAAAATATATTGAAACATTAGATTGAAATTTTTCTATTGGCAGAGAGGCTGTTAAAAACTCTAGCATTCCCTGTTTGCACAAACATTAAAAAAATTAACATTCAGGAAGGGGAGGGTATAGCTCAGTGGTAGAGTGCTTAGCACGCATAGGTCCTAGGTTCAGTCCCCAGTACCCCCATTAAATAAATAAATAAATAAAACCTAATTACCTCTCCCCTCAAAAAAAGATACTAAATTAAAAAAAATTTTTAATTAACATTCAATACTTTTGTTTATCTCAAAAGTGATGGTTAAGAAAAGTCCACCAAAATTTTTAGCAGTTTCCACATTTTTTATTACTCATTTTATATATGAGAAATATATTGCACATTGACTTCCTTCAACACCCACATTCATTGCAGCATTATCACAATGGCCAAGATGTAGAAACAATCTAAATGCCCATCAATGAAGAGATAAAGAAAATGTGTTGCACACGTACAATGAAATATTATTCAGGCTTGAAAAAGAAAGACAGCATGTCAAATACTACAATTTGGTTGAAAGTTGAGGACATTATGCTAACATAAAACTATATTTTTACATTTTGAATAAGTTATTATTTTCATAGATTAAATTAATCTAGCCCCTTTACTTCATTTAGCTTCTATGAGGAATAATTTAATTGAAATATCAAAATGCAGAAGGATGGCATTAAATTAAAATGTGACACCCTGACCTGGAAATTCAGATCTTTGTCACACTTCACCAAATGTTAGCATGAGTATATATACACACACACATGCACATACACACAACATGCTATTTTAATTTCCAAAACCTTTCATTTCCATCATCTAACTACAAATTTTATATGGCGCACCATGATTTTGTTTCTATCTCTTCAGTTAATCTAATTTTAATCACGAAAATGTGAAATGCAGGGAAAAAAATACCTAAATGTATTTTTAATATTTTGTAATTATAAAATAGCATGCTTTTAGGTGCATGATAAATTTTAAAAAAGATAAATGGCTAAGTTTGCACATGTGCAATAGTTATTTTAGCTTGTAAGACTGAAGTGAAAATAATAATATTAATAAAGCTGCATAAGCTTATTTTTAATACCTTTCTAATTCCTCTTTTCTCAATTTGCCTTTTTTTTGGGGGGTAGAGCAAGTTGATGATTTTGCAAAAATTGTAGCATAATTAATACGTATATTTGATGTAGAAAAGAAGACATTTTAAGTAAAAATATGTAGTGGGTTTTAATTCAGAGATCACTTTTGAAAACTCTGCATTCTTGATTAGATGCATAAACATGGCTAACATATAACCATTATGATGGTCCCAGCCTTTCAAATTAAATATAAAATAGTGCTAAATTTAAGGGCTTTAATGAGGTTTAAATGAGATCATATTATATGCCTAAGGTGAAATTCATTTATTTCATTATTTCCTTTCCAAAAGTGAATATCTGATTTGATGATTTGGAATTCAGAATACAATTGCTCCTATAAAATGCAGAATAAGTATTGTCACTTTTCAGATTTTCACATAGGTAAAGATGATAAAGTGATTAGCACTATAACTATCAAAAACACTATATAAAAACTACTACTGTGGAAAATAATTTTTAGTTCAAGTATGGGACACAGGATATATTTATTTGTTTATATTTTATTCACTTGCAAAGGTTCTATGTGGATCACTGTCTATATGAGGTGGTAGGGGATAAATATTTACGCATATTGATAAATCATCAAAGCGTGAAAAAGTTTCTTCTACCATGGAATTGAGGGGAAGAAAGTGAACATTCATGAGCAATAATATAACCTTCTTCAGTCTTCACATTTATCTGGGAAGAGGTTAAATTTGTCACTTGTATGCAATGAAGAAAACCTCACAGCTCCAGGTATTCTCAGTAAGGCTTCTGCCCTGGCTTCCATATGTGTACAAGAAAAGGTGCCCAAAACTGTTATATGGTCTCAGCCAGAACTCACCACTCCCTGTACCTCTGGAATGGTCATCTGTCTTACTACCACAGTCTAATCTGGTTGAGACCGCAAGGATTACTATCATTCTGCCCTTTGTTGGAAGAGTCTTCTTGGGTCTCTTTCAATTTCTAAACATTTTGTGATGAGATGTACTGATAGCATTTGCTATAGATTGTTTTTTCAAGGATGTTTGTATGCAAAGAGATACAAGATACTCCAAGATATCTATCTTGGAAGATAGATATTATGTTACTTTCTGGAGCAGAGAGAAGGTCCATTTATTGTCCAGTATAGAGTAACTGGTATAATGTCTTTTCCAGGGCAAAGATCAGGCAGGTTAATTTGTAGCCAAATCTAGAACATTTGGTTTCCTTAAGCTTGGTGTTCCTTCTCTGTGATACAAACACACCACACGCACAGCTTCTACTGGGATCAGTCTGTATCACTCTCACGGAACTTGTGGGACAAGAGAAACCAGCGTGAACAGGACGTGCATGCTGCTTGCTGGATGGTGAGTAATGGAGTTCTTTGTTTGTGACACAGGAATCTGATGTTTTCTGCCAGCATCTATCAAACAGCAGCAGGATAACTTGTTAGCTTACAAGCAGCATGAAATCTCAGAGCCTTCACACTTCATGATACCCCTTATCTTGGTTTATGTCAATTTCCAAGGTAAAACAGGACTCAGGTTATTCCTGATTCTCACTTCCTTAAAGCTGATTACATACATTTCTCTAACCCATCTCTCATTCCTTTCGAACTCTTAAACTACTTCTCTTTTGCCCTTAGAAACACTCCTAGTCCATAGCAAAATTTGTTATATCCTGAACCCTTCTATAAATATTCTCTCTACTTTCTTGCTCTGACTCCTATCTCTGTCTTTATGCTGGGTCTCTCAAGTGGAAGCTGTTTTTTTTCCTCCCACACGTGAGCTAGAGGTAGTGTGAAGATGCCCCATCCACATTGCTGTTTCTATACAAATCTCCCTTTCTTCTCCCCCTTCCCAACTCAGGGAAAAAAAAAAAAAAAGGTAGCCTTGCATCTCATGTCACCATATAAAACCAACTGCTACCCTGCCTTTTCTAAAACCACTTCAGCTATCTTTCTAAAAGCAATTAGTTAAGGTATAATTTTCATACTACAAAGTGCATCCACTTAAAATGTACATCTCAATGATTTTCAGTAATCATTTCATAAATTTTCTGTGTGGCATAACCATTACTATAATCCAGTTTTAGAACATTTTATTACTCTAATAAGATGCTAGTTAACAATTAATGTCTAAAAAATAAAATATAAAATAGGTAATGTCCACTCCTATCCCAGCCTCAGTCAGCCACTAATCTATTCTTTGTCTCTATAGATTTACATTTTCTAGGTATTTCCTGTAAATGGAATGCTGGAATACATGATCTCTTCTGACTGCATTCCTACTATTAGCATGATGTTCTACAAGTTTAGACAGGTTTGAGCATGTCAGTACTTCATTTTTTTTTTATTGGTGAATAGTATTTCATGGCATAGCTATGCACTCATTTTCTTGATCAGAT
Organism: Camelus bactrianus; assembly: GCF_048773025.1. NCBI lineage: Eukaryota > Metazoa > Chordata > Mammalia > Artiodactyla > Camelidae > Camelus > Camelus bactrianus. Next base: position 23,225,357 of record NC_133552.1, read on the forward strand.
CACCAGTTTATGGGCATTTGAGTTGTTTCCATATATTGGCTATTATGAGTCATTCTACTATCTACATTGACTTCAAGTCTTTATGTGGACATGTGTTTTCATTTCTCTTGTGTAGAAACATAAGAGTGGAATTGCTTGAAAATATGGTAAATTTATGTTTAATTTTTTAAGAAACTGCCAAACTCATTTTCAAAGTGTCTGGATCCCTTTCCATTCCCACAAACAATGCATGAGAGTTCCATTTTTTCACATCAACATGGGTTATTATCTCTCTTTTATTTTAGGACAGTCATTTTTGTGGGTTGGAAATGGTATTTCATTGTGGTTTTAGTTACCTTTCCTTTCTGCATCTTTGTCTAATCCAGCTTACTTTCCCTCATTCTCTGTCAATGTTACATTCTTATGCATTATAACTTTACTAAAAACTCTTTCTGTCATAATTCTTAGCCTTTATTAAAAAAACATAGATTTTTTTTCAATAATGTGATCTCTCAGTAACTAGACCTTTTCCCTAACTTCATAAACTCAATGACATGAATCTGACTTTTTTATACTTCTTCTTGTCTATACCACCTTACCCATTAAAGGGCTCCAAATCTACTATTCTGATGCCGTCAAAACCTTTTCCCATTTCAATGCCCCTTATAGCCTTCATGTACTCATTTCCCTTCTGAACTAGTTTTGATTCCACAGCTCAGAATTTTAATGTGTGTTTTGCAGTATGAATTCCTTTATCACAACCATGATTGCTTTTATACTCATCCGCTGTTAGTGTCAATTATCTACCTTTTCCTTAAGTCAACTGTTGCTGAAGAAAATCACCATCCTGTTTCCTGGCTTTACTTTAACTTCTTGACTGTTAGCATCAAGTGAGCCCTTAGTGCTGCCAGAAAGACCACTACATTTCTCTAGGCTATCCCTTAGCCTTTTTCCCATCTCATCCTCTTACTCCACAGCTGTGACACCTTTCTGCCCCATTCTCATTTCCAGCTAATTTCACTTTTGGGAGGAGAAGCAATCACAAAAGGCATGTCTTCACCATGCATGCGAACCCTGTCCTCTGTGCTCCTGCCTGTTGTCATGGATGCAAAGTCTGCAGTCTTCGTTAAAAACAACTCCTTCATTTAAAAAAAACTCCTTCGTTAAAAACAACTTGGTTATAATTGCATCAGTTTTCCCTCTATTCATTATCATTTTCCCCGTCTTCAGTGAATCCCCTCAGCATGTAATAATGCTATACAGTCCATCTTTAGCAACAAAACCAAAACCTTCTCTTGATCCACAAATTGCTATAGCTACTGCCTTTTATACATAAACCTTCCTTGAGTGAGTCATACACACTAACTACAATGCCTTTCTTCCCTCTTCTCTTGAATCCAATTTACTGAGGCTTTTCCTCTCACCACTCTAAATGCACGAGTCAAGATCCCTAGTGACCCATACATTACTAAGTCTAGTAATCATGTCTTAGTCACTGGTGTTAACCTTTAACAGTTCTTAGGAAGAGAAAAAAAATGTCTAGTTCTAAGTGTCTGCTGATTCCCACGGTATAAATATTCCAACTATGGCCAGTTTCAAGCTTCCAACATGATGCCAGTGGGCACACAGTGCAAAAGGATGCATACAATTGGCTCTCACTGGTTAGCAGAGTACGCAGTAGCACCCAATGGGTTGGTCTTAATGGATGTTGCCTTATCTGCAGTATTTGTTGCAGCTAATCACTCAGTACTTCTCAACTCAACACAACTTTTCCAGAAAACCACTCTCTCCTGGTATTACTCCTATAGTAATGTGGTTTACTCCTTCTCAGCCTCTTTTGTGGAATATGCTTATACCTTGGACTTCTGGATGTTGGACTCCTCTGTTGTTGTTCCTGGTTATCTCTTTTCCATCTGCATTCTAACCTGAAGTTCTCATCCAGGTCCTTGAAATTAAATACCTTCTATAATCCAAATACCCTGTCAGGATTTCCTTCAAAATGTCTAAATTCATATGTCCAATTATCAACTTAATAGCCTCACCAGGATATTTAAAACTAAACGTGTTCAATGCTAAGCTCCAGGCATCCCTTTCCCAAACTTCTCTAACCACAATATTTTCCATTCTTCCAGTACCTTAGTCCAAATGCCTGAGTACCATTCTTGACTGCTCTCTCTTTCTCACGTCTACATTCTGTTACTTCCATGCCCACATCAGCAATTCTGTCATCTTTGCTTTCAGACTACTGTTTGAAACTACTATGTCTTACTATGCTCAGAGTCAACTGTCTCTCACCATCTCCATCACAACCATCTTGTTCTAAGTCATCATCAGATTTTACATTCATTATTTCGACTTGTCTTTTAGTTTCACTGCTTCCACCCTTTCCTCTACACTAAAACCAAAAACCATTCTAAAGACAGAAGTAAAAACCAAAGCGTTCTTTTGAATAGGGTATCTTATTATATCACTGTTCTACTCACATCTTTAAAATGGCTTTGCAGCTCACTCAAAGTTAAGTCTTTACATAGCCCTACAAATATCTATATGGACTGACCTTCTCAATCTTGATAAACTCACTTGCCATCACTCTTTCCTCCAGTTGCTCAGCCCCAGTCACTCACTCTTTATTGCTCAAAGCATACTCTCATTTCAGAACCTAAAACATCTTTCTCTATCTATCCTCATGACTGACTTGCTGGCTTCCTTAAGATTTTTGCTCAAATGTCAAATTCTCAGTGATACATTCCCTTACTTACCACAGTTTAAAATTTCCACACATCCCCACCATAACACTTGTCATTTTCTAGTATAGCATACACACCACACACACACACACATATTTTTAAATACATTTTTATCTTGTTTGATCCTACCAGAATATAAATTCTATGGCATCAGATACTTTTGATTTTTATTCTTTTGTTTACTGATGTATCCTGAACATCTGGAAAAATACCTGGGCTTAATAATTTAATGTAGGAACTCATAAAAACTTGGTTGAAGGAATAAAAAATAATAATTTACCACCCAGTGATCATTAGCTATGTTGCAAATACTCATAAATGCTCCAGTCATAATCATACATGACTGTCACAAATAAAGAATCTAGGGCACAGTACTGGGATTTAGTTTTAGTTCTGTCTCCGTACCCACATACATAATAAAAACATGGTCCCTGACCTTCCATAACTCTCTATTAGCTTATTCATCAGTCCTGTATAATTGTTTATTTATGTGTATGTGTTTACAATTGTTTTCTTTTATTGCATATCCCGCAATTTCAACCTTTTTTTTTTTTTTTTTAAATTCTGGGCTTAATAGAACAAGCTATTAGAATCTGATTGTCATGTGATCTGGTCACTCTATTTTGGATTCAATATCCCAGCAATTTAAATATTTCAACACCAAAACAATGATTGAAATTCACAGTCCCATGTATCATAGAAAGGTTGACATTTGCCTAAATTTTAATCTTCTAATTCAGAAGCCCATCCCAGATAGCCTTCAAAGTCAAGATCAGAAAACTATAATTGCCCTAGTCCACCATACTATGATTTCTTTCTGAGAGGACTGCAAATCTGGAGTAATTTTAATTTTTATTTCTTTTTTATTTGGTAGATATCTGCAACCTTGATCTTGTTTTCATTAGCTTCTCTGTATTTATGTTGTGGGAGGAGCATGTTGAAAGGAGATAAAGTTCAAGTTTACACATCTCTACAGCTATGGGGAAACATCAGACCTTATGATCTAGCAGTGTTTAAAAGCTATGGTTCCTTGAATATAAAGTTAAACAAAGTTTAGTGGGAAAAATGGATTATTGTTATTTTCATGGCTCAAAAGTTATGTTTTTTAATTATAATCATTTATAATATTGGAGAAAATATATAGTTTAATAAAAAAAACAAAGTTTTTGTTTTGTTTGTGTATTTTTAATTACACATCTTCCAGAAGCCTCTGTTACTTCCTGGAAGCTAAATAGGTCCTTAGAGAAGTGAACTGATTCTTTCAGGCAGCAAGAGACAAATTTGCAACACTGATGAACATTCTGTTAATGGACCAGAAGGGGAAACTGACATATAAATACAGGGAAAGTAAATTAACATGGAAGAGAATATAAAGACAGAAGGAGAAAATCTGAATGTAAGAAGGGAAAATGTGAAAATGAGCTATAGGACCAAGAGAATGCAATCTTTGTAACATATTTCTCTCTAATCCTCTCCCCTTTTGAATCTCTGCTTTTCTCTTTTTCCTATGCATAGCTTTTGGCCGTAATAGGATGATACAAAATATATTTCTAGAGAAACTGGCACTAAAAAAACCATACTCTGCAAAACCCAAGCTAAAGATAAGGACAGTAACATACGGACTTTTACAGCAAAGGAGCTCATATGATTATTGTTTTGTATCCTTTTGTTGTGAGTGGACGAAATGCAAAGGAAAATTCATGGGCAATGGTGGTATAAACAGAGGTACTGCAAAGTAGAATAGATAATAAAGGATGCAGCTGGAAGGGAATGCAGGGAATGGAAGCTGAGTCCACAGATGCTGGCATGGAAGGAGAGAGGAAGACTGAGGTACTGGAATGTTGTGATTTGGCAAACGTTATTAAAGTCATGAGTCAACATTTCAAAAAAGATTATGTTGAAAGTTATACTATTTCTGACTTCTTGATTCCTATCATATATATTTGTGTTTAAACTAAATTTGGTCGGTTGATTCATTGACTCATTCTTCACTCATTCATTCATTAGTTAGGAATTAATTCAAAGTATATGCTTTTAAAAACCTTCTATAAGCCAGGTACTTCGCTAGATATGAGAGACATGATTGGAAAAGCAGAAGGGTTTCCAGACCTCATGCAAGTAAATAAATAAATAAATAACTTCAGATGCCCTAAAAGTTATGAAGAAATGAATTACATGTTGAGATTAAGTGAAATGAGAGAGGAATGTCACTTTAAACAGGACAATCTAAAGCCATAAGTGCTGAATTTTTCTACATTAACTGGCTTAAGCCAGGACTTATGATAAATAGTCACTCTAAATGTGCCAAAAAAGATAAAAATGAAAAAAAAAAAAAACCTGACTTGGATCAATATTAATTCAAATCCAACATTTTTTACCACCCACCACTTGAAGTTGGATGGAGAAAATTGGCCTCCTATATTCCAACTCTGTGTGACAACTATAAAAACATTATTCAGAATAACGGCTGAAAGGATATAAAATTATTTTGAGTGTATTACTTAATAAATTTTATACAGTTTAAACTCTTGTTTTTATACTGTATCATGTCTGTTATTTTCACTTAGAGCCCTCATTATTAAAAAAAAGTAATTTTATCATTTCTTGGATCCTAGTATGTTCATACTATGTTTTTAAATTCTAGAAATTTTCTCAAGAGTTTTTATAAAAACAGGTATACTTTCTAAAGAATTTCTGAAGACATTTAAAAGTGACATTGGGAAGCTGTGGTGAGGAAGTGTAAAGGAAAGGAGGCATCTTTAGATTCACAAAATTTAGGATAATAAGAAAGATTAATTATGAAGAAGGGAGAGAATTTTGAATCAAGCTTCAGTATATGATTATAATGCAACCCAGACTTTGCTCATACTTAAAAAAAAATAGTTATTGAGACGGGAGGGAAGGGAGTAGGGCACAGCCAAAGAATGACACAGCAATTAACACCAAAAAGGTAGAAGATTCAACTCCCAGTAGACTTTGAGGCTCAAGATGGCACGAGATTTGACTTCTAGTAGACCCTGAGCTTCCTTATATACTCATTGTAATATATTAGCATGGTAAATAACCTGCCCACAGGTACCATGACAGCCCCAAGGCTAACCATAAGCAGTCAAAGAGTAGGTGGTGACCCAATTCCTGGGAATCCCAGCACCTTCCCCAGGGTAGTTGGAATAGTCCTCCCACTTGTAGGTGTGTGAAGCCATCAAGCCCATAAAAACTGGCAACACCATGACTCGTGGCCACCTCTCTCGCTCCATTGTCTTTGGAGACAGCCCGCATTCTGTCAGTGGAGTGTGTACTTACTTCTTTAACCTGAGTACCCAACCCCCACACCTTGTGGCCTTTCCCTTGCCTTCTGAAACAGCCTACACTCTATGCAGTATGTATCTCTCTAAATAAAGCCATCTTTACTCAACTGTGGCTCGCTCTTGAATTCTTTCCTGCATGAAGCCAAGGACCCACACTTAGCTGGGCACATCTCCGGGGCTCAACTGAGACCTGGGACATGACCCTCCTCATGCCCTATGTTCATTTTTCCTGTATCATTATTATAATACAGTTTCTAAGTCTTCCTAGCTTAAAATATACTTAGAATTATTATTCATTACTGCCTTAACCTTCACTTTCTTTATATCCCTTGATTAAAAATCATTTTGCCTAAATACATTCTTTAAATTCAGCCTGCTAGGGTCTTACCATCCTTTTCATAGCTATGTTTCCTACTTTAAGTCTTTATATTCTGCTTTCTATATCCTGTCTTTGCAAGTCTCCATAAATGTTATCGATTTGCTCTCTGACTTTTAAACTTATTGATTCTTTGTATTACTAAATATACAGCTATAGTAAAGCCCCATGTTTCCACTGTTGTCTGTGGTAAAAATGCTCTTAATGTCTGGTTTGAAGGTTTTGAAGATGAAAATGAAACCCCACAGGTGTGTGCTGACCTTGACCAAGAGAGGAAATAGGAAGGATGGTACTTAGTGATTCTAAGTGTATAGCGTTCAGAGAGGCAATGAGTGTTCCTGTCACTCGTGGGTTAGGATTTATTTATTGCGATGATTGAGCCCTTTATTGCCTTTCACAGAAGTTAAAAGAATGAGAGGAGAACAGGTTGTGGAAAGTTACAAGCTTGACATGCTAGACAGGCTTATCAGCTGAATTGGACAAGTTTTGGTTAAGAAGATACAGATAGAGATGCAGGAATGTATTTTTTTCTTTTACACATTTTTAAATTAAAAAGGTTGAAAAAATATTTGGAACATTTGGATGCATTTTGAGTGATAGCTATTGCTGTGGATTGGGTACCAGATGGTCAGAATAGGATGAGGCATCTATATGCCAGGGGAGCTGGTTTGTGGTGAAATCAAATTTCCAGTTTAAAAAAAAAAAAAAAGAAATGAAAATATTCCAATGTTAGATTTGGAGAAGGGTGGTATTCTCCTGAATCTAGTAGCCTATCCACAATCTCCTAAGTCAAATCTTGAATACTAGTTTTAACAGTGAGAGATTCTTAAATAAAACTCTTTTACATAAATGAGATCTGGATACTTCTTTAGATTTTTCAGAAATACCCAGATACTTAGACAAATTTCTATAGGTTGCTGAGTAATCTCATATGTACTTTTTTTTTCTCTTTATCCCTTCTTTCTTCATCCCTTTCTTCCTGAGGTTGGTAATTCAGAACCAAAATGGATTAAATACATTTCCTGATATTGCCCAGATTGCAAGAGAAACATTGGCTTCTCTGAGAGTTGTTTTTGTTTTCTGTTGAAGGAGGAAAGTACAAACAAGACCCGGAGGTTAAGTTTCATGGAAGGAATACAATTTAAATCAATATTGATGGTCTGTGTTGTGGCTCTGGGTGCTTTAAATTCTACTTTCTCTATCCTGTCTTTGCAAGTCTTCTTTCACTTTTAATGATTAGATCTAAGGCAGTCCTGTATCCATTTGGAGACAGATCTATATGTATCCCTGAGGGCTGAACTGAGGTCTGTAGAAATCACACCTTCAACCCAAGGTATGATGCCTTTTGTGACAGGTTCTTTGAAGTCTTCCCTCAATCTTTCTTTAAAGAGAGGGGAGAAAAAAAAAAGTTCAAACACACTTCAGAGTTGAGTTTAAAAGTTTACCTGATCATAAGATGGGGGGAAGGAGGAAAAATTATTTTTTTTCCTAATGACATTGGTTTCTCTTTGAAGTCCAGCTTCTAGACAAGTCACATCAGTATCAAAGAATCCATAAGCAGATTCAGAAAAGCTCAGATTGGAAATATCAGGATAAGTCAGTTTTCTGTCTCTGAGCTCATAAAATTTTGCAAAATCCTGAAGGTGCTTATTATTTTAATTAATAATAAATTCATCATATTTTGATACTAACATCATTAAATAAATATTTTATAGATGAAAATATTTAGCTGAATAAAACACAGATTATCACATAAATTAAAGCCTTTGATCTTTGGTTTCTGCTATTCCTACTAAAGCCAGCTGATGTGAGTCAAACTCTTGTATTTCCAGGAAAGATGAAATCCAGAGGCAGAAATCAACATTTCTTAAAGTTTCTAAGGCCAAATTGCTCTAACATCTCTTAGTACTGATCAGTTTACCTATATTTGAAAAATCTCAAACAAAAGTTCAACTTATATATTCCAATAAATATGATTTAAGGTTTACAACAATCTTTTAGAAGATATTACTAACCCTATTGTAAGTAGATAAACCTGTATGCATCAATGATTAGAAAGAAAATTGCAAAGTCTTGGAGTTTAACTGGAATTGAATCAAATATAGTTTAATCAAATGTTCATGCTGTTTCCACAGATACAATGACTTTCTCAAGCACCTTTAGTTTTGTCTCCATGTGATTTTTTCCATTTTTCCCAGCCTGTCTTACTGGTATTTTCTCCATAGTGATGTGATATAGCAAAAAAACTTTAAAGTTGGATTCAAAAAACGAATGTTAATAGGTAAAGAACAAGTTTCTACTCTATAGCACAGGGAACTATATTCAGTATCTTGTAGTAACTTATAATGAAAAAGAATGTCTAGGAATATGTGTGTGTGTATGTGTATGAAATGGAATGAAAAGGAATATATGTAAGACTATATGTACGACTAAAACATTATGCTGTACACCAGAAACTGATACAACATTATAAATGGACTATACTTCAATTTAAATAAAAAGTTAAAATGCTGGCATAAAGCACTTTAAGAGTGGTGAAATAAAAATATGTGTCTGTACCTCAATAAAAGTAATGACAACACTGGTAAAAATTGTCAAAATGTTTTCAGAACTCGGTTATTTAACCAAAAGCTTGCAGCAATTCTTTCACAATCTATTCAAGAAAAGCAGGTAAATCTAGGTAAGAAATTAAGTTCTGTGTCATTTCTGTTTGTCTTAGTCCCATCCTCAGGCTCTGTGACAGTCTTAAAAACCAGCAGCCTAGAAAACATGTTAGCTGTTAAAACCAGCAACCTAGCAGCCCCCCCAGATGGATTTCCCCCAAAAACCTAATCCCCTGAAATTTGTCACTGTTTGATCTGTCTGGCAGCTCTCTGGAAAACTTCATTCACGGGGCTTTCCTTTCTTTGAGATGACTCAGGGATCACTGAGTGAGGAAAACTCTATCCCCAGGGCATTTGTCAAAAAATAATCAGTGGAGGTTGTTAATCACTGCTGTGTGTGTCTGAGGCAGCGCCACCAGTTGGGACAAACATAAGCTGATCAATATCATAAAAGGAAAATCTAGAGAATGTGATATCCATGGAAGGCTTTGAAAGGCTCCGACACAATCCAAGGATATAGAAAGCTATTCGTATGTGAGGGGCTGTGTACATTCTGCTCAAACTGCCCCCCTCCGGCTGACCTTGAGGATATATAGACAGAAAGTCCTGGCTAAGGCAGAGGGGTAAGCAGCCTGCCTGAGTGTTGAAGGCATGACCCAACACACACACACAGCCCCTCAGGAAACAGTGAATGATTTATTGTTTCTAGAAATTTAAAAAAAAAGAAAATCTGTCTAAGCATTAGTAGACAAATAAGTTAACTGAACAGGGACTTCAGGGGTCACCTTGAAACAAAAATACCCATTGGAGAATTAGTTTAGGAAAAACCATAAACAAACTCATAATAAAAACAGATGTGAAAAACAACTAACCCTGGCTGTGGTCAAATGGGATTTCCAGAATTGTCAGACTATATTGTTCAAAATGTCCAGTTTTCAACAGAAAAAATAAAAGATGAGAATGTCAAAGAAATAGACAAGTATGACAGAAAAAAAAAGCAGTCAGCAGACATAGACACTGAGAAAACTTAGATATTGAACTTGCTAGACAAACACTTTAAATCAGCTGCTATAAATGTGTTCAAAGAATTAAATTTTGCCTTAATAGTAAAACTAAGTAGAAACAATATCATGCAAAATAGAGAATTTCCATAGCAAGATAAAAATCATGTGGAAAACAGGTATTCTGGAGTTGAAAACTATACTTGAACTGACAGACAAATATACTCAGAATACTTGAAGATAGGTCACTTCAGGTTATTCAGTTTGAGAAACTCCGTAAGAGTTTCTGCATAAAATAAATAGAAAGCAAGAATCTGCATAAAATAAATAGAAAGCAAAAAGAAAAAATGAGCATATCTTTAAAAAAGTGGAGCATGATTAAGTGTATTGTATGTACAATCATAATGGAAGTCTCAGAAGGAAAAGAGACAGAGAAGTACATGGAGAGGGTATTTAAAGAAACAATGGCCTAAAATGTCTTAAATTTGATGAAAAACATTGATCTACATATCCAGGAAGCTGTTTAAACTCCATAGTTAAAAATCTGTGCAACGTATTTTGCAAATTGTTGACACCCACCCACAAAGCTTTTAAGCTATTATTACCTTTGACCAACCTACCAAATATATCCTGCCATGTTCTCCTGTACATGCTTAAACTTCTTGTCAGATAAGTCTAATTCATGTATCTTTTATTTGTCTTGGGGAAATTTAAATCTGTTTTTTTTTTGGATTGGTCAAGAAATTGAAAGTAATATTTGTGTCAGGTCTTTTGAAGTTGATATCTTGATCAATGGATATTTATTTTCTGTCTTAGAGAATAGGTAAGAAATGAACTCTTTTGGGGCTATAAATAAGCATGAAATGTTCTTTCTGAGTTCAAATATAAAATGTTGCATGTATACATATACTTTTATACATATATTTATACAGACACACATAAATATAAAGCACAAGAGAAGTACCATACCATTCAAAAAGTTTATATAGTTTATCTATGTAAAGATTCTTACAAATATTTTAGAACTCTTCTTTTGGGGAAACTATATGCAGAGCTACGTGATGGGTTCTTAAAATTCCTAATTTTCCATCCATTTGATTGACAGAACAATAGAAAGTTCAACGGTACTCACCGATACTAAGTCTTGATAATTATTTGGAGCATTGGGGAATCATAAACTCTATTGGTGAGCATATGGTTTTGTACAACTAATTTGAGAAACAGTTTTGCTTTATCTATTAAGCTTGCTGGTACATTCCTTCTGATGCTGCAGATACATTTCTTTGTATATACCCTAAAGAAACTCTTCATATTGTCATAAATTTACATGTATAAAGATTTTTATAGCAACATAATTTAGAATAACAAAATATTAATAAACTATCTAGATGAGTATCAACTACTGGACTCAAATCGGGGATGTGGAAAATACACATAATTGAATGCTCATAATTCTCAGAGTTTTAAAGAGGAAAATTTTTTTAGGGGGTTTGGTAGTGGTGTAATAGGGTATGAGGGAGCAGCATTTTAGTGAGCATTTTTCACAATTTAGGTGTCTCCTAAGAAGTAAGTGGCTGAATGTGTGAGGCTATAGTAACTGGTCCTTCTCTGTTCAAGCTCTGCTGTTTTAACTGCCTTCTGGTCTCTTAATCGCTTGTCAAGAAGTAGAGGGGAGTTCAATGGTGATGGACAGGTAGAATGATTGATATACAGAAGTGGATTTCAGGAGGTTATCTCAACAGAAGCTTGTGGATCAGCAGTTGTTACGATCTTGACTGTGTCCAGACCTCTGTATATTTGAGTTTCTCATCTTTCTTTGCTATCTTCAAGGGTCCCAGTTATTTACTACTTTCTTCATCTCAAAGTGAGTTCAATTAAAAGTGTTGAGTTAAGTCTTACTTAAGTAAGATTCATTTATCCCTAAATTCCATTCATCAGAATGAGCTCTTTCTTTATTCCTTCAGCTAATTTACTACAATCACAAAAGTATATCAGCATTCTTGAAAATATAATTGCAAACAGTGTCAATTTCTCCAGTGTAGTAACTCAGAATTATACTTCCTGAATATACTTCGTTTGATCTTGACAATAATCCTTCAAAGACAGGTCTCTCATACATTGCTGCAGACTCATTCTCAGGTGCATTACTTCGGATAATTATTCTGTAATTCTTTGCTAATAGTTGACTTGAACTGTGTTTCATACAGAGGCTCTGAACAATGCTCCTGCTTTTGATATATAATATATATAAAACTTTATATATATATATAACTTACACTATTTGAACATAGATCAGGCTATGCCATTGGAAATTCTTTAATGATTCTATAAAATCTAAAAATACAAGATAAACTATTTTCTTACCAAATAATTTATTTATGTATGTATGTATTTCCTTAAAATTCAAATAAGTAGGTTTTGAAGATCAGATTTTTGTTTAGTTTTTTTTTTTTTTTTGGTCTGACTTCTTAAGCTCTTTTTGAAATAATACAATCTTTAACCTCATTTGTTCTTTGCACCTTGTCTCATAAATACACCTAACTATATGACTCTACTTGTCCCATAACATGTCTGCATGAATGTGACATTCCTTAATCTCTTTGTCTCACAGTGAATTTTCGAGATTAAATAAATCAATGGGATGCAGTTTAGAGTTGACTCTATTGTGATTATATGTGCACCCTAGGACACTCTATGAAAGCAAAAGAGTGTTTTTTAAAGCATTCTTTGAGCTACCTGTCAAACTTAATTTGTGTCAATTATACTGCTGTTGATATATGCTTTTAAGATAGAGAAGCATACAGCACATTTTAGTTTTTCAGGACTTACTTTTCTTCAAGGCAAAATGCTTTTCTAGCTTATTTGCTTTTTCACTACTGAAAGCTGTCATGCATCGACCCAGACACTATATGAATATAAATGCAGTTTTTTTTAACATATTATTACTTCCCAGTACGTCGTCTTTGTAGCCTCTTTCTGTCCTGAGGGTATAGTTGCTCAAAAGGGTTTTTCTCTCAGCATAACATCACTAATTCTGAAAAGAAGCAGGATGTCTGAGAAGGATGAGATATTACTCTCCATGAAGAACACTTGATAAGAACTCCTTACATTTAAGATTGGGGAAAGAAAAAAAGGATTATTTTAGATCTGAAGTATCACCCATTCACAACGTGTCAAGAGAGACCACTGCCGTCTGCATTAGTCAATTTTTTTTGAGCCATCTGCCCACACTGTGGGATATAGTACAGCCAGAATGAGCACTGCAGGTACCTGAGAAAATGCCAGAAGTGGTCTTAGTCAAGATAATTCATTGGCTGGTAGAGAGAATTCCCTGGCTTAAAGGAGATAGAGATTGAAAACTGAGAAAAGTTGCCCTTTAAAAGAGTGTAGCTTTTCCCAGAATTCTTGTACAAGTCTTTTGGTCTATAGGATTCACATCTCTCTCTTCAAAGTGTCAATAACACTGTTCTATTTTGCTACCTCCCTTGAGTAGCAAAATTATTCCATCTGATGAAAAGAACTAAACATCCTGCCTCAAATGAACACCCTATGTATCTCGGACTAAATCGACTACATAATAAGAGGGAAGCAAATGGTGAGGAAAAGCACATTATATCTCTTTTAGGCTTGTTGCCTGATTTTACTAAGTGCAATATGTTTCCTTTTAGTCTTTCAATTTATGTATTTACTTTCATAACTGCTTAAAGAAACATCTATGTCAGCTAATTAAAAATGTTATTAACAGGAACAGTTCTATATGTTGGTCATCTTGACAATTTGTTAGCCTCAATTTAGTCCTAGATTTTTTTTTATTGAGTTATAGTCAGTTTACAATGTTGTGTCAATTTCTGGTGTACAGCACAATTTTTCAGTCATACATGAATATACGTAGATTTATTCACATATTCTTTTTCATTGTGAGCTACTACAAGATCTGGAATATACTTCCCTGTGCTATACAGTAGTCCTAGATTTTAATTATATAATATTTCTGAAAAGAAATATCTGTTAACATGTTTAAACAGTTCTCCTCCATAATTAATTATTCTAGATCATTTCATAGCTTACAAGTGTAGGCCAACAAAAAAATTAATCTACAGTTAATCTAATAAAGAAATGGAACATTTTATTGAAGCCAACCTGAAGATTACAGCCCAGGAGATAGTCTTTCAGAAAACTCTGAAGACTGTTCCACCTGTCAGAGGTCAAGGCAAGGTTATACAAGTTTTTGAGAGAAAGGGTTATAGATCAAAGTAACGTATTGACAGTTTACAAAGTCCAGCAAGGCAAGAAGTGGGTTATTGTGACCCCTTACAGGATTGAGAAAGGAATGTTCTCGCCTAAGGAGTTACCTTGCTGGTGCCAGGAGGAAATTTTTTTTTTTTCGGTGAGTAGGCATTCCTGTGTCTTCTAAGAAGAACTAGTTAACATATAATGCAGATACACAATGCACACTCAAAAAAGCAGTAGCTCAAACTAGCAGAGAGAGAATTTTATGTTTAAAAATATTATCATCCTGTCTCAAAAATAATTTTATTTCATTACTATCTTAGTTTCATTAATTTACATTAAATTAATTCAACAGGTAGTATCAGAGCCATCTGTGCCTTCTACATTATTATTATCTTGGAATTATGCCAAGGATTAATGGGGGTCCCAGGAGCTAGAAGCAGGCAAAGAAGTATTCTCTTAGGAAAATTTTTTTCCCTGGAGACTTCATAGGGAACATGGTCTTGCCAATACCTTGATTTCAGACTTCTAGACCCCAGAACTGCAAGAAAATAAATTTTCATCATTTTAAACCACTAAATTTTGGTAGTTTGTTATGGCAGTCCCAGGGAATTACGACAGGGTCAGAGCACAATTTTAGGCATACTTAATATTATAGAGGTTTTGATGTCCTGGTAGCTGAATCTGAGCATCTTTTCTGGATGATGAACTACATATTTTCATTTACTTCTTCACTTCTATGCCGAGTCCCAGCACCATCAGTCTCCAGAATAACATGGTTCCAGCATTTTTGTCCTGACATCACTGAGTTTCCTGTCTATAGGATCAGCTTCCTTAATGATAATATATCCTAACAAGAGAAAGAAAGCTCTAAATCCATCTTTTAACTCCATGATGGCTTCAAGCTAGTATTTCTTCTCTCTGTTCCTTTTATATGAATTTTGTCTAGCTCCACTGTCAGTCATTTGCTTCTTCCCATTTTCTCTTTCATTTCAGTGGCTAAAGTGGATACATTTTTGTCCAGCCATCCCATGAAAACAATTTTTTGTCAGGATAACCCTTACATTATCAAATACACTGATTAAACTCTCTGTACTTATCTCTTGTGCTCCCAACACCATTTAACAAATTGAATGTCACTTTAAATACATCCCTAACTTTGTTTTAACTGCACCCTCCATTTCCTTTTGCCTGACTATCTTCTGACTGTTCTGCACTCTCACCTTCCCGACCTCTAAATGGTAGAGTGCCTCAAGCCTCAACCCTCATACCTCTATTCATTATCTGTTCTCTTTTTTCATGGTAATTTCATTCAGTCTCAAGGTTTAAAATATCTCTGAAATTTAAATATCTAACCTAAACTAGAACTGACTATAAATGAATAATCAAATTGTGAGTGATAGATGCGTTCTTGAGATATAACCCATTTATAATTAATATTATAATTAATATTAAGCCTAAAAATTTGGGTTCCTAATAAGTACATAAACAGATGCTTGGCTATAATTCATTAAACTCTTTCACTTATTCATGGAGATTGATACGAAGAGAGGAATTGGAGGCCAGTTTGGGGATTCCATATGTCTTACAAAATTTATTTAATTGAGGCTGACTGCTGAATTTTTTTTCTTTCTACTCAGTGAGGAAATCTGAAAACTTTTTTGCAGGTTTACAAGGCAAACTGTTATAGGAACACATTTCCTAATCTTCCAGAATATAAGCATGGAAGATGACTTAGGGGGCCAATGAAATACAGCTAAACTCTCTGTATAAGGGAAAGAATAAATCTTTTCTCCTTTCTTTCTCATTTCTGCTGCCTTGAAAATAGATACAGTGCCTTGAAGATTAGCATCCGTCTTAACCCGGGAGGTGGCATTTAAAATGAAGGTCATGGATGACTCACCAAAAAGAAAGAAGGGAACTGTGTCTCAAATAACCTCATGGAGTCTTAGAACCAGCCTTCAACTACTTTCCTGCCTGGCATATTTATATTGTCAGAATGTTTCCATTATTCGAATCCAAATCTAATCGTAATTGGTATTTCGCTTTACATTTGAAAGTAAAAGTGCTTAAAGTAAAAGAACTTGAAACTTTAATTTAGCTAAATAAAGAACTTGAGGTATTGAGAGAAGTGATGACAGATTTTATAGACAAAAAGCTGGGAAGGCTTCACCAATCTGTGGCAAAATAGTTCACGGGTAACTTTCTGTACCTTGGAAGTCTTGCTACATCACTAGGAGCAATACTTGAAATAATGAAATTTGGTGTATGTTGGCACTTCTTTATCAGTAAAGACCTATGAGACAGATAAAATCAGATTGAAGCCAGATCTTCAAACAGAAATGGATAAGTTAAGAGAATCCTACTTATAGCATGCAAGCTAAGTTGACTAAATATTCTGTAATTTGTAATTCTGAAGGCTGAAAAAAGTTTTTGCCTTCTCTGTTTCTTAAATTAAAAGTTTTGTAACTGGTAGAAGTGAAATCATAACCTTAGGAAAACATGAATGACAATAATAGAAAATTATGAGTCTTTTCAGAAACAAAGTGGCAGATCTGTTAGTTTTTCATTCAAACCTTTTGCTCTAAAGTTCTTAAGATAGTTACAGGTTTTTTGGGGGGGTGGTTTTGAGGGCTAAATTGAAAAGCAGAATATACAGACAAGTAACACAAAATTATGTTCAAGCTTAAAAATCTGTTAGACTGTAGAGAAAACATGTTTTTTGCTTCTTCAGGGTTAGGACTTTTGTAGAAAATTTGGCTGAAACTTAAGACCTAGGCTCCCTGGAAGCTAATTTATGACTGACTAACTAATGGGGGCTCGAGAGAGATTTATTTTCTTAGAGGAATATTTCAAGAGAGGATAAGACTTAGGGCTGTGAGATACTATGGATTACAAAACTGGAAACACTGGTCTTTTCTTTCTTTGGGAGAAATTTACTTACAATCCAAAGGATTACAATAACAACTTAGGATTCCTCTCACTATGTTTCCAAGGAGACTCTTTCAGATAGGTAGAGGCAAAAATGGACTTTTTTCCTGTATAAACATAGATTAATTTTATTGGTGTTCCTTACCTACAATACAGAAACCGTGTATAGAGAGTGACAGCTGTCTTTTATTGCGTTAGGGTAGGAATTTGGGCACAGAGAAACCACCAGTTACTATTTGTAGTGAGTAAATAATAACCTACTCTGTAACCAGAAACCTTGTGTGTACATTCAGTATAATAATATCAATGAATAAAGATATTAAAAGCTTGAAATCTGTATCTTACAAAAGGTTTGACTGTCAAATCTGCCTGTGGAACTTAAAAACAGACTAGAAACTGGTTGGATATTTGAATAAATTACAATTTAAAACAAAATCCAGTTTGGACTGAAATAGACCAAGACTGTGAAAATGTTTTAACAGAGCACAGGATCTTCTAATTCCAATTAATAGGAAGTTTTCCACTAAAGCTGTGAAGCACCCATGTAGAACATCCTCTCCAATGTCCAACCCAGCTATGGGCCAGAGAATAAAGAACAAGTCCTTCCCCATAAATAGGAGGAGAGGCTGCAAAATGAGCTAAGGAATTATCTCATTCTGCTTCTGGTACATAGAATCTCTACAACTCCTGCCCAGTAACTTAATTTGTAGAGACTGCTATGCTTGTGAGTTTGCCTCTCCACCCAGGTGTTTTCACTGTGATATTATCTTTGTTCTCCATTATGTGAAGTGCAGATTAGTATTTATTTTATAGTTTGTTGTACCAAAAATAGCCACCCAGAGACCTGTTAGGTGGAGAGATCTTTACTCTGCTCAGAGATCCTTGAAGTTGAGCTATCTACAGTAATGTTTTTTGTTTTTTTTTTTTGTTTGTTTGTTTTTTCTCTCAGGGAAGAGGATTTTCTGCTGTTATATAGATCAATGTATATTTATTGATATTTATGCAGCTAAAGGAGTAAATTATGAAAACAATGCTAGTTACTTGTTTCTCCATTATGGTTTCTTTTTTATTAAAAGAAAACTGACTGTGTTTGGGGCAGGACTGAGGATTATGTTTATTTTTCCAGCCTTCTTTAGAGATAAGAATATATATGTAAATAAGTACAATCAATAAGATATGGACAAAAGTGCCTTGTGTAGCTCTGTGAAGGCTAATTTATAGGAAGGGGTAAATGCTTCTTTCTCTCTTCTTAATAATGAGACAAAGAAGAGGTGATCAGCATGAAGATATGGTAGAAGAAAAAGACCAAGGGCTTAAAAAAATAAAATATTTCAGGACTTTTAATTAGTTCAAGGTAGCTAAAATATTTGGGGAAAAGTGTAAGATTGACAGATGATAAGTGGTCAGAAGTGAGATCATGCTGAAGCAAATAAACTATAAATATATATATATATATGTATAGTTTATAGTATATATATAGTTTAGGATGATGTATATCTATATCATATGTGTCATATAAATTAACACCAGCTTAAAACAAACAAAAACAAAGCGTAAATAAAGGACAGAAATAGACTCACAGACAGAGAATACAGACTTGTGGTTACCACGGGGGTGGAGGGTGGGAAGGGATAGACTGGGATTTCAAAATTGTAGAATAGACTACACTGTATAGCACAGGGAAATATACACAAAATGTTATGATAACTCACAGAGAAAAAAATGTGACAATGAGTGTGTATATGTCCATGAATGACTGAAAAATTGTGCTGAACACTGGAATTTGACACAACATTGTAAAATGATTATAAATCAATAAAAAATGTTAAAAAAATTAAAAAAAATTAACACCAGCTTAGAAATTTATATTAGAAGCAGTGCCATGATCTGTATTTTAAGAAGGTCAATCTGGTAGCAAAAACAGATGTTGGCAGTGAAAACTGTTGAAAGAGTATTTGAAGGCAAGAAATAATGAGTGCATAAGATAGGACAATGAAGAAAAAAAAGAAGAGGGCTTTATATTTATGAGCTATTTTTAAAATAAAAGCAACAGAATTTGTTAACAAGGTTGATTTTTAGGGTGAAGGGTTTGGGAAACTGAAGAATAATGTACATGTTTGTAGCTTATCTCCTTTCCTGCTAAAAAAGAATCAATGAGAAAAATAAAACTTGAAGAAAAAACTAATGTTAGGCTGACTGGGTTTTGCATTTATGAGTGCCCTGGGATCACAGAGAACACAGGCAATTTTATATGGGCACACAAGCACTCTGAGCAGCAATTCCCCAGCTCAGCGCAGAGTGAATAGGTAAAAACAACCAGCTCCCAATTTCTCCCAGATAGAGACTACACTCATATTAAATTCCTAACTTTTTCACCTGCTGACCCAAAGCTGGACTTCCAATTTGTTTGTTTCTGGGGGCTGGCAGGGCAGGCAGTTGTTAATTCTTCTAGGGCCTGATCAGGTATATGGGTATTCCACCTGCCTTCCAGGTACTGACTGCATTTGACATACCCTGATCTCCTGGGGCTTCTATGAACAAAGATGGAAGTTTGGATAAGCACAAAGTTTTGAGGGCATCCAGAAACATAATTAAGGCCTGATTGGTAGGGGACATTTTCTATACAATGTTGGTCAAGAACAAGAAAGATGGCTGTTTATAATGCACAGAAAACCACACACAGAGTCAAGAAAAATAAAGAAATAGAGGAATATGTTCCAAACAAAAGAACAAAATAAATGACCTGAAAGTGATCATAACAATTCAGACATAAGGGATTTATCTGATGGAGAATTCAAGATAATGGTCATAAAGATGGTTAATGAATTCAGGTAGCAGTGTCCAAAGTGAGAATTTCAACAAAAAGGTAAAAAATATGAAAAGTACCAAACAGAAGTCACAAAGATGAAGAATACAATAACTGTACTGAAAAAGCAATACAGAAGTTCAACAGCAGACTAGATAAAGTGGAAGAAAGGATCAGTGAATTTGAGAACAGTGCAGTAGAAGTTATCTAATTAGAAGAGCTAAATGAAACTTAAAAAAACAAAAAGACTACTGATATCTTAATGAACTTTTGGGATACGATTAAGCACTTATGGGAGTCCCAGAAGGAGAAGAGAGAAAGGGATAGAAAGCTTATTCAAATAAAACAATGGCGGAAAACATCCCAAGCCTGTGGAAGAAATATACATTCAGATGTAGGGAGCCCAAGAAAACACCAAATAAGATGCGGATCTCTCTTTGAAGACCCACATCAAGACATATAATCAAATAGTCAAAAATTAAAAACAAAAATAATTTTGAAAGCAGCAAGAGAAAAATGACTTGTTATACATATGGAAACCCTCATAAAACTGTAAGTGGATTTTTCATTGGAATAATTGTAGGCCAGAGGGAATGGGATAATATATTCAAAGTGATGAAAGAAAATAACTGCCAAACAAGAATATTTTACTAGCAAAGTTGTCCCTCAGAATGAAAGGATAGATAAAGGTATTTCCAGATAAACAAAATCTATAGGAGTTCATCAGCATCAAACCTATGTTACAAGAAATGCTACAAAGCAAAAATCTACAGTATACACAAAAGATAAAGGAATCAAAGCATACTACAGACAATTTTAAATCACAAAGACAGAGAGAAAGAAAGAAAAAATGGACTTTCTTTTAAATTGAGTTATAGTCAGTTTACAATGTTGTATCTATTTCCAGAGTAGAGCCCAATTTTTCAATTATACGTGAACATGCGTACATGCATTGTCACATTGGTTTTGCTGTGAGCTACCACAAGATCTTGTATATTTTCCTCTGTGCTATACAGTATAATCTTGTTTATCTATTCTACATTTTGAAATCTCAGTCTATCCCTTCCCATCCCCTGCCCCCTTGGCAACCACAAGTTTGTATTCTATGTCTTGAGTCTGTTTCTGTTTTGTATTTATGTTTTGTTTTGTTTGTTTTTAGATTCCACATATGAGTGATCTCATATGGTATTTTTCTTTCTCTTTCTGGCTTACTTCACTTAGAATGACATTCTCCAGAGACATCCATGTTGCTGCAAATGGCGTTATGTTGTCAGTTTTTATGGCTGAGTAGTATTCCATTGTATAAATATACCACCTCTTCTTTATCCAGTCATCTGTTGATGGACATTTAGGCTGTTTCCATGTCTTGGCTGTTGTAAATAGTGCTATTATGAACACTGGGGTGCAGGTGTCTTTTTGAAGCAGGGTTTCTTCTGAATATATGCCCAGGAGTGGGATTACTGGGTCATATGGTAAGGCTATTCCTAGTCTGGGACTTATAAAACACTCAGAAAACAATTAACAAAGTAGCAATAGCAAATCCTTACCTATGAATAATTACTTTCTATGTAAATGAAATAAATTCTCCAGTCAAATGACGTAGAGTGGTTAAATTGAGAAAACAGCAACACTCAATTTATTTGCTGCCTATAAGAGATACTGCAGGTTCAAGGACACACTAGACTGAAAGTAAAGGAATAAAAGAGATATTTCCTGCAAATGAAAAACAAAAGACAGCAGGAGTAGCTACACTTATATCAGACTTTAAGATAAACTTCAAGTAAAAACTGAAATAAGATTAAAAAAAGAAGGGCATTATATAATGATAGAAGGGCCAATTCATCAAGCAGATATAACAATTGTAAATATTTATGTATCCACCTTTGGGGCACCTAAATATATAAAGTAAATATTAATAGATCTGAAAGGAGAAACATATAGGAACAAAATAATAGTAGAGGACTTCAGTACTCTACTTTCAATAATGAACAGATCATCCAAACAGAAAGTCAGTAAGGAAACGTTGAACTTGGACTACACTTTAGACTAAATGCACCTAACAGATGTATATAGAACATTCAATCAAGCGAGAGCACAACGTACATTCATTTCAAGTACACACAAAACATTGTCCAGGATAGATTATGTGTTAAACCATAAACAAGTCTTAACAAATTCAAGAAGATTGAAATCTGATATATCAAGTATTTTTCTGCCCACAATGAGTTGAAACTAGAAATCAACAATGGAAGAAAACTAAAAAAAAAAACAAAAACAAAAACACAAATATGTGTATATTAAACAGATGTGTCAAAGCAGAAATTAAAAGGGAAATAAAAATATCTTGAGACAAACAAAAATGGAAACAGCATACCAAAACTATGGAATGAAGCAAAACAGTTTGAAAAGGGACGTTCATGGTTAAAAAAAAAAAAAAATCCTACATTAAGAAAAAAGAAAGATCACAATTAAAAGCCTAACTTTACATCTCAAGCAATTAGTAAAGAAAAACACATTACACCCATAATTAGCAGAAGGTCACACAACTTTAGTAGCATGAGCTAAAATAAGAGACATCTATTGTACATCTATTGTACTATACACTTCCATAGTTTCCTTTATGCCTTACTATAGCTCCCATTTCAATTTCACTAACCACAATTACCTTCTTTTACTTTTTGTGGGTCTGCACTCTGTCTATGGAGTGTGCACCTACTTTTATTTAAACTAAACACCCTTGCACCTCTCAGCCTCTCTCCCTCTCCCCTTTTGAGAAGGCCCACATTCTGCCTATGGAATATGTTATCTCCTAACCTGTTTTCTGTTCTGAGTGAGACAGCCCACACTCTGTGGAGTGTGTCTCTCTCCAAATAAACTTGCTTTCACTTTACTATATCTTGCTCTTGAATTCTTTCAGTGTGAAGCAAGAACCTATTCTCTGGCAACATGAAGAGCAGCATAAATGCCCCACTGACTAGGGAGTGATTAAGTAAACGTGGACATTTCAACTAGTATTATGTTATATAGTTTCTTAAGTTAAAATTATGATGAATATGTAAAAGAAAAAAGGTAGGTTGAAGATAACATCTTAGAGACCAAGCCTTCTACTATACGCCTTCATAAACAAGCTAACAGTGGTAAGGCTCAGTGTCACTAAAGACAAATAACAAGGGCATACTACCCAAGAGCAAGGACACCAAGAGTGGCAGCAAATGCAAGTGGTTCAGGGAACACCTGAGAGCAAGGGACTGCTGCGTCATGGGTAGTGAATCAAGCTGCATGAACCAGCAAATATGTGAGAGCATTGGCCCCCACTATCTTGCACCACAGGACACTGGAGCACTTAGCATTTTGTTTTCTTTATTAATTCAAAGAGATTCTCATGCCAAAAAGTCAGAGAACACTTATATTGATGCATTTAATTTACAGAATTATAATAATACAAACCAATTTTATATGATGGAGGAAAACAAGCATTTAGGCTTCCTTTTTTTGATAATATATATTTTTTAACTTCTTCATTCAAAACTGAAATTTCAGCATGAAGATTAGTTTGTGCGTGTATGTGGAGAAAGTAGGCATTCAAATGTAAAGGTTTATTTAAAAATACGTATATCACATATAGTCACAAATATAGGTTCTTTGTAAGTACATGTCTAAAAATGTGTGTATGTGTGTGTGTGTGGGTGTGTGCACATATAAGTGTTGGTTAACAGCACTGGAAATCAGTGCCTTCTGATTTTGCTTGCAATCTTATCTCCAGTGGGATTCTTGTTTTGCTTGTCACCTCTTGTAGCTTGTACTAAGTGAGAAGATAGAAACCACTGATTAACTTCTTGGTGTTGTCACTCAGGAGCCAGCTGTAAACACAGAGGATGCTTTCGAGGTTTTTAAAGGCACTTTTTCCAAAGTTTACAAGAACCTGTGTCACTTTCTTATTTCTTGCTAAACTTTTTACATCAGAAAAAAATGTTTCCTGTTTTAATAACCACTGAAATTAGTGTGAATATAAAGCTAATTAAATGTTCACAATGGAAATCCAGTTTTAGTCAACCAGAACACATCTTCACATTTGAAAATATTAATGCGATTCATTGTCATCATTAATAATAGTTTATTTAAAATACCATTATTTTAGGGTCAGACATGTCAAAGAAAGCGTAAAAATATTTGCTAATATCTAAATCAAATAATAGTAGCAAATTTGTTTCTTTATTACCTAAAATTTCTTATCCTAGGGAACCTAAATGTGTCAGAGATTCAAAATTGGGATTCAGTCAACTCTCCAAAAACCCCCTATTACGCTAGCTGAATGGAACAATAACACTCAGTTGTTGTGCTCCATTTTAAATGGTACATCTATTATTATACTAATGATTACAAACCATATGGTGTAACCAATAGGGCTGTCTTTAAATACACTAATTACATCAAGTGCAGGCAATAAAACAGGTGCTAAAACAATGTTCTCACACACTGTTTTTCATTTACAACCCCACAGAAGAACTTCAGCACAGAGATTGGAATTCCAATCTATTTCCATAGACTCCCATTTGACATTTAAAGACCCTGCATAACTATCCAGTCAACACCAATTTAAACAACAAATATGCTATTTGTTAGTAAACCTACAAATATTTTTTTTGACTGAGGATAGATGGATGAGAGAAGAGAGTTTTAAAGCAATTGATGTTGATTTTATTGAGACTTCTAAAGCCAATTTTACCTATTATATCTTGTGCCATTCTGCATTTACAGAGCATCCAATATCTTATATATTAGGATGACATGCAAAGTATCCAATAAGAGACAATAATAGTTTAAAGGCAAGAGCATAGGGCTAAGTCTTGGTCTCCTGTCTTTCATTGCCCAAGTGACTTTGGACAAGCAAACGTGCATAAATATTTAGTGTTTTCCTCTACAAAAAGCATGGGTTGATTCAGGCTATTTCTAAAGTCCTCTCCATCTTTAAAATTTTATATTTTTTGTGGTAAATTGACAAGACTCCCTCCTTGACCAAACATTAGTCAGACTCTGCTAATCTCTTTTCTGTACTAGTCCTTGACTATGGCCCCCTATCCTTCCCAGACCCACATGAGCCTGTTTCAGTAAGAATCCAGCTCAGTCAGTTTGGGGAGACTTGTTCCACCCCTGATATCTGATCACTTTCAATATTTGATCAAATTCCTCTTCCCTCACCATTGATACCTGATCACCCCTGCCTGCCCAAAAGCAAGAATCCTGTTAGGTCAATTTAGCATGAATTCCCACTACATCCGATGTCTCCTTAGTAATTTTCCCTCCAACTCTCCCCCTCCTCCAACCTACTCCTTGGCTATAAATCCTCATGTGGGAGAATAGGTTCTTGCCTAGTGCAGGAAAGAATTCAAGAGCAAAGCATGGCAGAGTGAAAGCAATTTTATTTAGAAAGATACACATTCCATAGACAGAGTGTAGTCTGTCTCACTCATAAGGGAAAACGGCTTAGGAGATACACATTCCACAGGCAGAATGTGGGCCACCTCAGAAAGGTGAGAGGGGGCGAGACCAAGAGATGTGGGGGTGTTTAGCTTAAAGTAAAAGCAGTTACACACTCCATAGGTAAGAGTGCAGGCTGTCTCAGAAGGTGAGAGAGAAAGAGTGAAAGAGAGAGAGAGCACAAGGTGCAGAGTTGTTAGTTTTCATGGGCTCAGTAATTTCATATGCTAATGAGTAGGAGGATTATTGAACTACTATGGGGAAGGGGCAGGGATTTCCAGGAATTGGGCACCCCACCCACTTTCTGACCTTTTATGGTCAGCCTAGGAAATGTCATGGCACCTGTGGGTATGCCATGAGGCTCAAGGTCAACTGGAAGTCGAATCTTCCCCCATCTTGGTTCTAACCACTTTGTCCTGTCCCCAGTTGCTGTGACACTCCTTCAGTGGTTGTGCCCCACCCATTTTCCTCCTATTTCACTCACTTGTTATTGTTGTATTTGGAGTTGAGTCTTATCTTTGTCCTCTGCTGTCATAGTCTTGACGCCTATCACAGTAATGAGTAAAGTGTTTTCCTTATCATTTTAACAAGTATCAGAATAATTTTTTTCTTTAACAGTGTTAGTAATAAACCTCTTTAAGAATAAATGCCAAAGTTTCCCAAATCAATGAGTGAACCTGAAATCATTCAGTTTGGGGTCATATTCCAGTCATGGAAGTTTCCAGTCTTAACCTTTATCATCCCTAAAGTCTTTGAAAATATTATACCATAATTTCCTCACATATTTAATGGCTTGTTTGTTAATAACAAACTCATAGAGCTGTTTTCAGGACTGATGTGGATCTTGTAACCTGTGCTAAATCCTTGCTTGGCACAGGGTAACTATCAAATAAATGCAAGCTATTATTATAATAAAATAATTACATTATGAGCACAAACACATGAAAAATATGTATGTCTACAAATATACTCCAAAGGAGAATGAAAAATCATAAAGATAAAAATGTGCTAGAATAAAGAAATTATAAATGACATGTTATCTTTAAAAAAAGGTCAATATTTACCCAAGAGCTTGTCCAAATCCAAATATATACATATATATGAAATACATATTATATACATATATACAGAATTCTACTTTTAAAAATCTTTTTTTCCCCAGCAAAGCAAATATTTAAGATGAAACATATATTGTCCAGATTGCAAAAAAAAAAAAAAAAGTACTTTGAAGAATTAGCAAACAAATTGCCTATTTGCAAATTAATGACTGGTGTGTTAGTAGCCTAAAATGAAAATTGGTTCTCAAATTACTAGTCTTTAATGAGATAACAACTTTAATGAGAGAGTAAGTAGTAACCAGCATGTTGGGGAACAGGAGAGCCCAGTTCATCAAAAATCTCTATTAAAGGCTGTTTCTGTTTATTTAGGCTGATATGACACCGTGTGGAGGAGGTCGTGGGGTTTCTGGCAAAGAGATGGACTTTCTAAGTCCACCTCATCTCTGGTGTCCATGGGTCTGCAGGCATCCCTGCAGGTTTTGCTTCTGGACATGACGGTACCTCCTACATGGTCAGCATCCCTCCTTTTAGACCTGTCTGACATTGACCTCTTTGCAATGAGAAATGAAGGGGTAATCACCATGTCAAAAGAATATTCATGGAGGATTCATTTAGCTGAAGCATTAAGTTATGAAAATGAAGCTCCAGGATCAGATGAGGATATTAGAAGTGACTGCCAAGGTTTGGAAATTTCCAGTTGGTCAGGTATCAGTTAACATGAAGTAGCAGGTTCAATGAACTTCAGAATGCCTTGAAATCACTTTATGTGAGGCAGCGGCAGGAGACCCTTCACTATCTTTTAGCCATATTCTCAATCAGCAGGTAATGTCATCAGCACTGCCAATAATTTCTGTGCCTCCTCTCTCCCTCCTTCTTTCTTTCCTTCCTTACTCTTTCCTTCCTTCTAATCAGTGCAATTCCCTGCTTGTAACTCTTCAATAACCCCTACAGCATCATGATTTCTAGCCACATGAGCTTCTTATCTCTTGAACATGTATCAATTCAAGTCATTATATTTTGTATTGTCTGCCTTGAATAATCTTCCCCAAGAATTTTGCTGGATGAAAACTTTTCATAATTTAGGACTCAGTTTAAAACTTATCTTCTCATAGATGCTTTATTTTCCCCCCCCAGCTTTGTGGAGCTATAATTAACACAAAGTTCTTATGTGACTGTTCTCGGAGACAAGTTCATAAAATTAGGATACAACATTAATGCAAGTGGGTAATTTATCTTATTGTCTAACATATAACCAGCACCTCTAACTATGCCTGGCATATAGTAGTTATTCAATAAACAAATAATAATTATTTATTAAATAAATGGCTATTTTCTTCCAGGCCTTTGGTAGTGCTAAAAATATGTTGGTGAACAACTTAGAAGTAAAGCTTGAAGTTGAAAAAAAAGTATATATACACACACATGTATCTTTCAGGCTATATATACATATCACATTGTAAAATGTGTAATAAAATAAATAAATAGAATTATAGAATGATGAAATGTAGAATGGAAGGGAAGTAATTTTTAAACAGGGAAGAAGCTTCTGAAAGATTTAAGTTAATATCTGAATAATAAGAAGGGCCAGGCACCCAAAGAAAATATTAGAAGGACAGGAAACAGCATGAGCTAATTCTCTAAACACTTAAGAGCCTAGTGTACATTGGGGAAAATAATTCATGCTGAGGTTGGAGAAATTTGCTTCAACAAAATAATGCAAATGATCAAGGCCTTGCAAGCCATGGAGTTATGTTTGGATTTTATCCCAACTGCAAAGTGAAGCTATTAAAGAGTTGAGTCTGGGGAGAAAATGATTTTATAGTTTATATTCTACATTAAAAAAATCTTTCTGACTTCTGTGTAGTATTTGGAGGCTAGCAGTGATTGGCAGAGGGAAACATTAAGAGGTCAGTGCAATAATGTAACAGAGATGTCAGACATTTAGGTGGGGAACAGTGATGGTGGAATCAACAGAAATCATGATAGACTTGATATGAAGTTTGAGATAAAGGGAGGAATCAGAGATATTGGATTTCAAGCTTGAACAAAAAATTGGATATTGCATAAGGGTGCCTTCAGAAAATAGAGAAAAACTTGTGAGGAATAGGTGGAGCAGTTTTGAAACAACTTATGAACACTTAAATCTGAGAGAGTGCATGCTAGTCAAGAAGGAATGTCAAATGAACCATTGGATACATATGACTGAAGCTCAGAGAAAATGTCTGGGCTCAAGGTACAAATTTATGAGTCATTAGCGTATTGATACTTTTATAGCCAGGAGAAGTATGCTATCACTTAGGGGAAGAGTGTAAAGAACAAAGAGTAAAGTATCAGGGTCAAATGTTGAGGGACATTGATGTTAAGATTTTCAGTGTTTGTGCAAGAGTAATTAAAAAAAAGTGACAGAAAAGTGAGACAGGATGTCATGTATTACAAAACAGAAAACTGTCAATGAAAGGAGTACATAATGAAATTTTTGAATATTTCAATGAGGTAAGAAAAGATGAGGGCATAAAAAATTTCAGTGGGCTTGATAAAATTTCAGAGGCTGTAGTGATAGAAGCCAGGTTGGAGTGAGTAGAAGGAGTGGGAGGTGGGAAGGTAAAGAGGTCATAGACCATTCTTTCCCAAAGTTTGGCCTTGAAGGAGGATAAATAATTTAGAGTATTGAGAAAAAGGGAAATTGGGATCATAAGGCTTTTTTGGACTTGTATTTACCATCTCTTATTTTTCAAATCACAGAAACCTATAATTATTGTTCTGTTAAAAATGCTGGAGTTGGACAATTAAAAAGTGGTAGAAGATCAAAACAAAAATTTCACCAAAGAAAACATACAGATGGATAACAGGCACATGAAAAGATGCTCAACATCGCTAGTTATTAGAGAAATGTAAATCAAAACTACAATGAGGTATCACCTCACAGCTGTCAAAATGGCCATCATTAAAATGTCCACAAACAATAAATGCTGGAAAGGATGTGGAGAAAGGGGAATCCTCTTACACTGTTGGTAAGAATGTAAAATGATGCAGCCACTATGGAAAATAGTATGGAGGTTCCAAAAACTAAAAATAGACTTACTATGTGATCCAGCAATTCCACTCCTGGACATATATCCAGAAAAGATAAAAAGTCTAGTTCAAAAAGATACATGCATCCCAATGTACACAGAAGCACTATTTACAATAGCCAAGACATGGATTCAACTTTAATGTCCATTTGACAGATAAATGGGTAAAGAAGATGTAGAATATGTATATAATGGAATATTATTCATCCATAAAGAAGAATGGAATAATGCCATTAGCAGCAACATGGATGCTCCTAGAGATGATCACACTAAGTGAAGTAAGTCAGACAAAGACAAATGCCATGTGGTATCACTTATATGTGGAATCTAAAAGAAAGTGATACAAATAAACTTACCTACAAAACAGAAACAGACTCACAGACATAGAAAACAAACTTATGGTTACCAAAAGGAAAAGGAGGTGGAGGAGGGATAAATAAGGATTTGGGGATTAACAGATACATACTACTATATATAAAATAGATAAACAACAAGGACCTACTATATAGCACAGGGAACTACATTCAATATCTTGTAATAATATAATGGAAAAGAATCTGAAAAAGCATAGATAGATAGACATGTATAAGTGAATCATTTTGCTGTACACCTGAAACATTGTAAATCAACTATATTTCAATTAAAAAAGGGAGAAAAAAAAGGAAATGCTATAACTGGAAAAACAGAGAAGCCCGACAATAAGCCATAGAGTGACTTGAGAAGGATTCTTGATAAAGGTAACTTGGGACTTGTTCAACAGCTCAAAACCATCATCAAGGACCCAAGTCATTTCTAGTTTTCTCCTCTACTGTCCTTAATACATTAACCTTTTGTCCTTAATTGCTTTGCAACTGGTCAGCATATGACTTTTAAGGGTCTAGGAATCCCATCCACTGAAGGGGCAGGAGGAAAAGAAAAAATCAGCACTTCTCCTCTTTATAATGAAGCAAATACCTTCTCAAGCCCCCACAAGGACTTCCATTGAGGTCTTACTGGTCAGAATTTTGTTACACAGCAATCCCTAATTGTAAGTACACCTAGACAAATGAGTGGCATTTCAAGCTTCTTGCTTATTTTGGAAATAAGCAGGGGGAAAAAATGCTGTATGCTAACTAAAAAAATATGCAACAGCCATGTAACAGAAAAATATTAGCAGAATGTGAAAATAACAACCATAAAAAATAGAAAATAAATATCTTTGTTATAAAAGAACTCCTGAAACAATTCTTCCAACAGGAAAAATGATAACATTTCTCAAAAGGGCTTTTATGAAGCATTCTAGTCAGTATGTTTCATATGACATATATATGACATACAACTCAAAAGACTGATATCAGTTATTTGGGGAATTTCTAAGAATTTTGAGGGTAGACACTAAATTACAACTTCAAGCTCAAAATGATCACTGTTTTTCAACACTGATAGTTAGTTTGACTTATCACTAGACCCTCTGAGCTCTTAGGTTTGGTTTGGGCTTCTTTTTCTTTACTTCTAGATATTATATTGTATGTTTTACACTCCTCTTGAATTATTTCATGTTTATTCATCATAAATAATGTTTATTCATTGTTTCCTCATCAACAATGTTGGTGGCTTGTGGAAATTCTTTTATCTCTTGTGCCTAAGTTTTCTTCTATGCTCATAGGACATATTATTAATCTCTGACAGTGACTGAAGAAGTGATTGATTTAATTTATGAACGGTTCTGATGTGGTACTGCGTATTTTAATTAGGTTTATATGGGAGCAATGGAATTTGAAAAGCATGTTTCCGTTATCCAAAGAAACATGAAATGGTGACACAAAAAAGACTCCAAGGAGTAAACACATATTATATTTTATATATTAAATCACTGAGGGGTGGCATGTGATAAATAATTTTGAACTTGGCACCAGCATACAATTTTATATTTCTAGGTCAGCTAACCAAGGAAAGCGACTTCAAAGACCACTGCCTGTTCCATGGCTTCTTCTCCATACGATGGCCACATAAGTTGTCTATCAGCTTGTGAAACTTCCTGCATAATTTTTATCTCACTAATGTGATCTAATCAGGTTTGCTGATGCTGGAAGTAGATAAATTGCTTAGGCATATTGTATCTGCTGGTACATTGGTAAACAAGCTCTCTTAAAAGAAAAAGTTTTGATTTGTGTTATTTACCAATATCTGTGGCATAAAAACTCCAGACATAATCAGTTTCAAACTGTGAATAATTTAACAATGGGCATGCCAAATTCCTGACTATTTGACAAGTGGCTCTCAAGAGCCAGCACCAGCCAGATCCAATTCAAAGGCAGTTCAAGTTCATGAACCCACATGGCCAGTTAGACTCTACAAGTTCTACAAGAAACAGGCTGATAAAGTTACTCACTTGTAAACATGTGCTCCCTTTCATGGAAAATGAAGAAAGGCTAGATCCATAGAAGAAACTGTGGGTGCAGAAGGTGGCACTTAAGCCACGGAAGATTATTTCTAGGCTTTGAAACCTACTGGAATTTACTCTGCTGAACTGTAAAATGCCTTAGAGATGGTGAGCACATTCTTTCTTCCACTTTCTTTTTGCGGAATAGGAAATCTATAACTGTTATCCTATGCCTGCTTCATCATTGCATTTTGGAAGCAACCAACGTGTTTTCTAGATTCACAAATATATAGGTAAAAAGGAACTTTGATGCAGGATGACTCTTACCCAGTCTCATCCACACATGATTTAAATGATTATGATGAGATTTGGAGGTTTTTAAGCTGATGATATTTAGATGGATTTTATTTGATATAATACAACACATTTAGGTAATTCATTACTTGTTTTGTTATGAATTATTCTAAAGTGGCAGTAATAAAGACAATGTGGCTTTGGTGTCAAGAAACAAATAGGTCATTAAAACAAAATGGGCTTTCAATAACTGTACACACATGTATAAGGACAACTGATTTTTGGCAAAGGTGCAAAGGCAGTGAGTGCATGGGATATGAACGCTATGTTCAACGGATAATTTTGGAACAATTGGACATCCTTATACAGAAATTAAACTTTAATCTATACTGTACACTGTTTAAAAAAAAAGACTCAAAGTAGATCACAGACCTAAATATGAAATAGAAACTTTAAATCTTCTAAAATAAAATACAGGAAAACAAAACCTTTGTGATGTGCAATATTTAAACATTTCTTAGATACACCACCAAAAACATAATCCTGAAAGACACAAATTGATAAATTGGGCTTTGACAAAATTAAAAACTCTGTTTCATGAAAGAAATTATTAAGAGAATGATAAAAACAAGCCACAGACTGGCAGGAAATATTTGAAACTCTTACATTACAGGACTTGTATCCAGAATATACAAATTCTCTCAAAACTCAGTAAAAAAAATAAACAACTTGGGAAATCATAAACAAAACTTAAAGACAACCTATGGAATGGGAGAAAGTATTTGCAAATGATGCAACCGACAGGGGCTTAATCTCCAAAAAATACAAACAACTCAATAACAAAAAAACAAACAACCCAATCAAAAACTGGGCAGAAGACCTAAACAGACATTTCTGCAAAGAAGACATCCAGATCGTCAATAGGCACATGAAAAGACGCTCAGCATCGTTATTTGTTTAAGAAATGCAAATCCAAATACAAGGTTATCAACTCACAGAGGTTAGAATGGTCATCATCAAAATGTCTACAAATAACAAATGCTGGAGAAGGTGTAGAGAAAAGGGAACCCTCTTATACTGTTGATGGGAATGTAAATTGATGCAGCCACTATGGAAAACAGTGTGGAAATGCCCTAAAATACTAAAAATAGAGTTAACATATGATCCAGCAATCCCAATCCTGGGCATATATCCTGAAAAGGGAAAATCTCTAATTTGAATATGTACCTGCACCCCAATGTTCATAGCAGCACTATTTACAATAGCCAAGACATGGAAGAAGCCTATATGTCCATTGACAGATGAATGGATAAAGATGTGGTGTGTGTGTATATATATATATATATATATATATACACACACAAACACACAATTCAATACTACTCAACCATGAGAAAGAATGAAACAACGCCATTTGCAGCAACACGGATGGATCTAGAGATTATCATACTAAGTGAAGTAAGTAAAAAAAAAAGAGGAAGACTAATACCATGTAACATTTATATGTGGAATCTAGACTATGATACAAATGAATTTATCTAAAACACAGAAACAGACTCACAGACATAGAAAACAAACTTATAGTTACCAAAGGGGAAAGGGGGTAGGGGAGTGATAAATTAGGAGTTTGAGATTAGTAGGTACAAACCACTATATATAAAATAGATAAACAGCAAGGTCCTACTGTATAGCACAGGGGATTATATTTAATATCCTGCAATAAACCATAATGGAAAAAAGAATTTGAAAAAGAATATATATATACATACATATATATGTGTGTGTGTGTGTAACTGAATCACTTAGCTGTACACCAGAAACTAACATAACATTGCAAATCAACTATACTTCAGTATAAAAAGAGACAACTCAATTAAAAATGAGAAAAAGATTTGAATATTTTACCAAGTAAGGTACATAGATTGCAAATAAGCACAAGAAACAATACTAACCATCACTAGTGATTACGAGCATACTAAATAATTCACAATTAAATTCCAACACTCAACTATTAGAATATCTAAAATTAAAACGCTTAACCCCACAATGTGTTGGAAAGGATGTGGAGAAGCTAGATTTCTCGTGAACTGCTGACTTAAGTACATGACATAACTGCTTAAAAAACAGTTTGGCAATTTCCTAAAGAGTCTACATACAACTACTCTATGATCCTATGATTCTGCATTACCTATGTCCATACAAAAAGGCTTGTGTGCATGGAGGCTCATAAAAACTTTATTTGTTCTCTTTTTCTATAAGTTCAACTCTTTCTTAGAGTCCACATATAAGTGATGCTATACAGTTTTTATCTTTCTCAGTCTGGCTTATTTCACTTAGCATAATAACCTCAGACTCCATTCATGTATTGAAAACCTCAGGATTTCCTTCTTTCTCATGGTTGAATAGTATTCCTATATATATTCCTATATATATGTGTGTGTATGTGTGTGTATATATATATATACACACATACATTTATTTGTCTTACAATTTGTCAATTACACTTCAATAAAGCTAACAAGTAACCATTTTATTTATAGCAGCCCCAAATCAGAAACACCTAAAATGTCCACTAACAGGTAAAGATATAAATAAACTATGTTCTATATATACAATGAAATACCACACTGAAATAAAAAAGAATATACATACGCACTGTAGCATCGGTGAATCTAAATCAATTATGTTAAAGGAAATAAGCAAAAATAAAAAAGAATTGACTCTACAATTTCATTTCTATAGAAGTATGCAAAATGCCAACTAATCTATAGAGACAGAAGTATTTAAGTGGTTGCCTTAGGATGAAGTAGGGAGAATGCTAGGAGGGAGGAGAAAGGGAGTTACAAAAGAGACAAAAGAAAATTTTTAGAGTGATAAAAATTTTCATTATCTTAACCATGGTGATAGTTTCATGAATATAAATATATTTCAAACTATGTGCTTTAAATACGTGCAGTTTAATGTCTATCAATTATGCCTCAATAAAATTTATTTCTTTGCAGAGTAATCTCATGAACAGTACCAAAAAAAAAAAAAATCCCAGTCAAATAACAGAAGTGTGTAGAGAAGTCAAAAGTCCTTTCCGTCTGGCAAGGCAGAAAGATGTGCCAAGTTGAGCAAATAGAAAGGAAGATCAGGCCAAGTCAATTATGGAGCTCAGGCTGGAGATGAATGGGGCTCCAAAAGAGAGTTTGAACTGTACTATGACCATAGGAAACCCAGTTTTGTGTATTCTTTTCATTTTCAGAATGTGATTTTGTGAACTTGATTTCGTCTAGTTTGTTTGTTTCTTTATTTCTCTGCCTTCACGAAAGTACCCTGCTGGCTTCAGATTGTCCCAGTGCTATTCAGTGACACTTTCACACCTAAAATTCAACTGGAATCTGTTGGGGAACTGGTGGGAACTGGGTCAGAACAGTTCTGCCAAAATGCTACAGATTATGTGAGATAAACCCTCGATCCTCCTACGGGCTGACCTTGGAGAAAGTAGGATGGATTTTCTCCTTCTGTCACAACATTTTAGAACTCATTTTCGTCTCTATTTCCCCTTAGTATTTATGTTAAGTTGTTGTAACCTAAATACAAATATAGTGTGAAAAGCATGTAATCATGCAGCATAATCTGTCCATACCTCCAGTTATGAATCTCTCTCTGACTCTGAAACATATGTGCATTTCTCTGGATATTTTCTCTATTTTATTAAGAACCATTCATTATATATCTGCATTTTTTTGTCACCCCTTAGTAAATATTCTGTCAAACCTTGTTTCTGTTTCATTTTACCCACACAAAAGATATATATATATATATACACACACACACACACACACACATATATATATATACTCTGTATTGTTTATTTCAAGCACATTACAACTACTAGGTTTCATACTACAGTACTGCATTTGCTAGAAGCTGTGTATTTCTTTTCGTGTGTTGATAAACACATGTGAGACACTTAACCTCAGTGGGAAATTTATTAACTATGATATATTGAAAATTATGTTGGAGACCCGAAAATGTTAGTAATTGGAAATTGGACTTGCTAATGAAAAATGGGAAAAAGCATGCATGAGTTAACAGCTAATGAATTTACAATTATATTTATGTTACTGTATCCTAATATGAGCATACGATTAATGATAAGCAATAGCTGTGATCTCTGATGTTGTAGAGTCATTAGAACGGAGTGACTACATTGAAAAAAAGAAGCACCCCCTTGTTTTTTTGCAAAGAAACACAAATGCAAAAAGGGATGTGGTCTTATTGGAACCTATAATACCGGAGCTAATTGGGAAAGGCCAGTCATATATTGCTATAGTGTGCATTTTTAATCATATTTGAACATATGATAAAACAAATATACATAAAAACATCATTGTTACTTAACATTGCTAAAAGAGTGTATGTTTATCATCTAAAAATCGTAAGAGAGTTAAATGTATACCATGTAAAATTGTGTTTTTTCTGCACAGTTTACATTGGGTGTATCCATATTTTTACCAAAAACATGTAATTAATTACCTGATTTTTCGTATATTGTCTTCTTGTCTAAATAATAGGGATAATGTGATTCATTTAAAAAAGTAACAACTGAACAGAAAAATATAAATAGAACAATTTATTTACAAAAGCACCGATAACAATGGACAAAACATACAACGAAAAAAGTTGGACCTCAACAAAGAAATGTAAATTAGATAACTGAGATAGTTTCATTATTTAATATTTTCAAAATGTTCTTATTTGAATAAAAAAGAAAGCAGATAAATGGTCCATCTCTGTATTATTAGTAAGAGTATAATTTAGTTTGTCAATTTAGAAGGTCAAATTTGGAGTAGGTACAATGCTTTTTTATAAGACAAATTTATTTTTCTAAGAACTTTCCTATTACCAAAAAACTCTGCTGTAAAAAGAGCAAATGGTTAAAGAGAGGTTTAAAAAGAGAGACTTTGGAACTTTTTAGTTTCTAACCACTTTCTCCCCAGTGAAACTATTATTTTTTATAATATAATATAACAAATCCAGTTATTTTTCTTCCAGGAATTTCAACAATAAATGTACTTTTTATATTTATACATTTCTTACTATAAATCTAAACACCACTGACCACATCCAGAGTTTAAAAACATTTTCATTTTTATTCGAACTCATTTTTCCCATCATTACCAGTATTATCATTGGCTAGACAGTTACTATCCATTCTTAAGATCTTAACAATCCTTATCTCACATGGATATAATACACAATATATGTTGTTGGAGCAATGGTTTTTTGCAAATGTTAGTTCATAATGGTTATTATGTTTATTATATAAAATATTATATTACTTAATGCATGTCCACTTTATTATGAAAAGTTTTTGTGTAGGAGAAAGTCCATATTAAAATTTTTTGCCCTGCACATATATTTAGATACAATGGTTCCATTTCTAAGTATTTATTCTAAACATAATCATATATGCATGCAAAATTTATTACAAAATTAAGTAATATATATAAAAATATTTGTTAAGCACATTTTACCTATGCTTGACATGGAGAAAATAGAAACAAGCAAATCTTTAACAGGAAATTTGTTAAAGTTATAATGTGTTATGAAATATGAGAGATTATCATAGTCATTAAATTTTATTTTACATGAGCATGTATTTGACATTCTAAATCTTTGCAATATATTGAAAAATAAAAATTATGATTCAAAATATAGAAATAAATTATATAATTTTATAATACATTTATTGGCTTATGTATGGGTTTGTATAATCATAAATATCAACAGATATTAGAGACAAGTACGTAAAAAAGAGTAGAATAATATATATCAAAATGTCAACACTACAGTGATTATATGACTATGAATTATAGAAAATATTCATTCTTATGTTTTTCTATCACTTTCCAAATGTTTTACATTAGACATATATTACTTTAGTAATTAAAACTTCATATATATATATATAGAAATCACATATATATGTATGTAGCACTGTATGTATGTATGTGTATGTGTGTGTAAATATATATATATACATACATACATGTATATGTATAGTGCTGGGGCCTATGCACTCCCTGAAAAAAATTAAAGCACCTTTCAGAATTAAGCTGCATGCAGTTTTAGTTTACATTCTTTAACTCATCAGCAAATATTTATGTGGAATCCACTATATTTTGATAGAGTGTAATACTACAGCTTCTTTTCTTGATATTTGTTATTTTGAGATTTTAATGTGTTTCAGTTTATTTTTTCACTGACAATTTTTTCCACAAATCATTAACCTATTTATTCATTAGATACCTTCCTTCAACAAGCATTTTCCCAAACTCAAGAGGTTATGCATAGACTTCTATGCCTTTTTGACAGCTTTTCTTTCTAATTTTTTTTCTTTTTTTTATCTTATTAAATAATTCTCACTCATTCTTCAGGCTATTGTTTAAATATCTCCTCCACAGCACACTCAATGATAAATCTTCCCTTATCAATGTAATTAGACTCCCTTTATTATATTTTCTCTAACTTTCTTATAAAACATTTGTAATATTTAATAATTATAAATCTATTCAAGCACCTAAATATATTAAAGCAAATATTAACAGACATAAAGGGGGAAATTGACAATAATACAATAGCAGTGTGGGACTTTAACACCCCACTTATATCAACAGAAAGGTCATCCATACAGAAAACCAGTAAGAAGACCGTGGTCTTAAATAACGCATTAGACATCATAGGTATCTACAGGACCATCCATCCAAAAGTAGTAGTGCACATGGGATGTTCTCCAGGTTAGATTGCATGCTAGGTTACAGAACAAGTCTCAACAAATTTAAGAAGATAAAATAACATCAAACATTTTTTCTGACCTCAATGATAGGAAACTAGAAATCAATTAGAGGAAGAAAAATGGGAAATACATGTGGAGACTAAAAATATGCTGCTGAAAAATAGTGGGTCAAAGAAAAACTCAAAATGGAAAACAGAAAAACCTCAAGGCAAATTAAAATAAAAATGCAATTTTCCAAAATCTATGAGATATGGCAAAAGCAATTTAAAGAGGGAATCTGATAGTGATACAGGCCTACCTCAAGAAACAAACAACAAAAAAAAATCTTAAATAAACCATCTAAGCTACAATGTAAAGAAAATAGAAAAGGAAGAATAAACAAAGCCCAAAGTCAGCAGAAGGAAGGAAATAATAAAGATCAGAGAAGAAAGAAAGAAAATAGAAACCAAAAAAAAATAATAATAATAATAATAATAATATCAATGAAACCAAGAGCTGATTTTTTTGAAACAGGAAACAAATTTGACAAACTTTTAGCCAGGCTCATGAAAAAAAAAAAAAGAGAGAAGACCCAAATAAACAAAATAAAAAAATGAATCAGGAGAAATAACAACTGATACCACAGAGATAAAAAAAAAAAAGTCATAAGAGAATACTGCAAATAGTTATATGTCAACAAATTGGACAGAAATGGACAAATTTCTAGAAACATATGACTTTCTAAGACTGATTCAGGAATAAACTGACAACCTGAATAGACTGATTGCTAACAGTGAAACTGAATTTGTAATTTAAAAACAAAACAAAATACTTCCAGCACACAAAAATTCAGGACTGGATGACTTCACAGGGGAATTCTGCTAAATATATAAAGAAGAGCTAATACCTATCCTTTTCAAACTGTTCCAAAAGCTTGATGCAAAGGAAATTCATTCTATGTGGCCACCATTACCTTGATATCCAAACCAGACAAAGACAATCCAAAACTGAAAATTACAGGCCAATACATCTAGTGAATATAGATGAAAAAAATCCTCAAAAAAAAATCAGCAAACTGAATTCAAAAATATATTAAAAAGATCATACACCCCGATCAGGTAGGATTTATTCCAGGGATGCAAGAATATTTCAATATCCACAAATCAATCAGTGTGTCATAGCACATTAACAAATGAAAGGATAAAAATCATAATGAGCTTTCAGAGATAATTCAAGAAAACAATCTCATTTACAATTGCATCAGAAAGAATAAAATACCTAGGAATAAGCTTAACTAAGGAGGTGAAAGTTCTTTACTTAGAAAACTATAAGATACTGATGAAGGCATGAAAACTGTACAAATAAAAGATATCCCATGTTCCTGGATTGAAATAATTAGCATTATTAAAATGTTCACATTACCCAAAACAAACTACAGATTTAATGCAATTCCTATCAAAACCCACCTGACATTTTTCACGGAACTAGAACAAATAATCCTAAAATTTATATGGAACCACAAATAGCCAAAACAATCTTGAGGAAAAACAAAAACAAAAAAAAAAGTTACAGTAATCAAAGTAGTATGGTAGTGGCACAAAAACAGACATGCAGTAAATGGAACAGAGCAGAAAGCCCAGAAATAAACACACATACACGGTACAAACTATTGGATGTAAGATAGGCTCAAGGGGAATATAGCCAATATTTTGTAAAAACTGTAAGTGGAGTGCAACCTTTAAAAGTTGTATAAAAATTAAAAAAAAAAATTTTTAGTTCAAATTAGAAAAAAAAAACCCAGCAAACATTTAGAGAGTAGAAACAGAGGCCAGTTACATGACTACTTCTGTTGCCTAAATAAGAGATGAGTCTACATCGATACACCCAGGTTCTATCTCAGCACATAGACACTGTCGGGACTCAATAATATTTTTGCTGAACATATATAAATGTGTGAACACAATTAATTAATATTAATTAATATGTATAATATATGTTTGGTTCTTTCTTTCTTGATTATTTGCAAGGACTTTCTAGGCCAGTTTCTAAA
The DNA here is from genome assembly GCF_048773025.1 of Camelus bactrianus. NCBI lineage: Eukaryota > Metazoa > Chordata > Mammalia > Artiodactyla > Camelidae > Camelus > Camelus bactrianus. The sequence continues at coordinate 23,266,417 of NC_133552.1, forward strand.
GTCAGATTACACAGAATTTTGAAACAGTTATCAGCTATTGATCATTTTTATGCTCCAAGTCACCTACTGGAGAAATCTATTAGAAGTGACATAATGCCATTGACAGTTATTCTTGACCTTCATGCCCTGTCACTCAATGCAGAAGAATCATTAATAGGCTAACCTCTAAGAGCTTAACTCAAGCATTGGCAATCTTACTGAACTGCACCTAAACTCTCCAGATAGCCAGAATTAGGATAGAGTCTCAGGATGAACCAAGTAGTAATTCCCTGAATGAAAATCAGAGATCACATTACCACTCATCCCAAAGGCTTTACCTTTTCCATCTACCCAGTGCCTTGTCACAGCTTTGTTTATTGCTACACTTTCCTGTTTTGTATGGCAAAACATATATACATCATCTTATGTAACAATGGTATGGGTTTTTTTGTCACCATCTACTAATAATCTAACAGATAATTCACTCTGCTATGTAATTATAGATAATCACAGAGTAAATAGACAATAACATCATTTTGAAATATGTTCTCTAATATTTGATTGACAAAATGAAAAACACTTTGGAGAAAATCAAGCTCCTTTAGTTATACAGGACTATATTTTGTCAAACACTTCTTTTAATTGTTTCACCAAGGTTAAAAGATGGTTTATTTGGACTGTGAAGGAGCTTACGGTTCAGTGCATAGATATTTCAAAACTCTAGCTATTTTCAAATATTTTCATTTCCTTGACTCGATGAATTAGAAAAATCGGTGGAATAAAACCATAAGAAATCAGTATCAGAACTCGTAATGGGTATTTTTCTTTTTAAAATATGGGAAAATGAAACTCATAAATATAAGGCTGTTAAATTTAAAAAGCCTGGATTTCAATAAAGATGCAGACTGATGGTTTTCAAAGCCCATATTCTTAATTTGTAATCATTTGGTTAAATTTTTTTACAAATTGATCATATTCTTTTACAAAAAATCTCCTAAAAATGACTAAGGATGATCTGAATAATCATGATGATAGTGAAAACACAATATTGACAATGGAATTTTTTTCTCCTTCAGTTGGGAAAACTATTGTTTAATGAAAATCTGTGCTCTACATGGCTTCTAAGTATTTAAAATATTGGTGTTTAAATTTTTTTAATTTTTTAATTTCTTGAATTGAAATATAGCTGATTTACAATGTTGTGTTAGTTTCTGGTGTACAGCATAGTGATTCAGTTATACACTATATATATCTATTCTTTTTCATTATAGATTATTACAAGATACTGAATATAGGTCCTTGTGCTATTCATTAGGATCTTTTTGTTTATGTATTACACATATAGCAGTTTGTATCTGCTAACACCAAACTCCTAATTTATCGCCTTCCCTCTTTGGTAACCATAAGATTATTTTCTATGTCTGTGAGTCTCTTTCTGTTTTGCAAATAGTTCAAAATATTGGCATTTTGCAATGGAAAAACTTATTCAAGTTTAAAATTCTAATTTTGCTTATTTATTTTCTGAGCCAGGGATGTGGAGGAGCAGTGAGACAAAGTCAAAGAAGCAGAGCACTGAGAAAAGGAGAGGCAGGCATAGCACTTTTTCTCACACAGAAGTTGAGAATTTAATAGTTGATTAGCTGTTAGAGTGTTTCGGTGGTTCCCTGTGGTTTACATTCCTTTCTGTTTAATTAATGACTCTCTGCCTTTTAATCTGGCTCCTTTGATTATTAACAGAGTAGCATTGTTTATTTAGGAAGAATGGCGGGGAGGTGGTTGTGAAAGAGTATTGGTCAGTATCTCACCCATATTTGAATGCCTAATAGTGTCTTGCTCATTCACACGGAGACCTCATTCTGTATTTAACATGCATCATTGTTGGTCTACATTATAGATCTAAACTTTATAACTCTGGAATTTCTTTAGAAATTTGAAATTGTTTTAGGAAAAGATCCTTTTTTAAGTTCCACAGATCAAGCATAATATTGAATACATTTTATATTCCTTCAGCCGGGGCGTCCACACAGGGATATATAATCATTGACATAGGACAGGTAAGGTTTATATTAACCACCCTCAGACACCAAGGTAAAACAGTCCAGGGTTTATTTAAGAAAACGAAGCATAGTTGAAATTGCTGTTGCTCTGTTATTGAATCATACTTACTACTTTTTATAACCCCTTCTATTCCCACAATTTCACTGTTATTAATCCAAGAAAACAAGAATTTAAGACTCTGTCTCTTTGTCTCTTCCTCTGGCTTTGAAGACTACAATAAGCTCTGTTGAATTTATTTGTTTTGTTTTGTTTTATTTTGTTTTATTTTATTTTATTTTTACAAGACACTACAATCACATATTCAGAGGTTCTACAGTAGATTTAGTTTGTCCTTCAAAACTGGATTAGAGAGAGATGCCAACACATATGGTAACTCCTGGAACAGTTTACAGTTTGAACAACCTACAGGAAACCATGAAAGCCACATTTCCTGTCAGTATTGTGAAGCCAAAATCTGTGTTTGGAAATTAACTTGAGCTTGTACCGAAAATCTGTGTGAAACCCATTTAGTGATCTGATATAGTTTTAGAGGTGACATATCCTGAATGACATTCCAATAAAAGCTACCAAAATCTTGACTGCATTTTAATGAGTGAAAGTAATTTTGAGTTCTGCTTTGTGTTTTTTAAATGCGTACTATTTTTACAATTTTTAAATTCCATTCCAAATCAAAATTAAGCTCAGTTTCTTGTCTCTGATAGTCCTGTCTACGTGTTCCCTTTATGTTTCATTCTTCTTCCAAAGACAAGAATACTTGAAATTTTTCTTCTTGATATAAATTCCAATTTTTCATGTGTGCTCTGTGTATATATGTAAATAATTTTACAGCCTCCCTTTTATTAGACATTAGTTGTGAAACAAACCAGTAACATGCTAAATAAATTTTTTAACATCTACAGTATATGAGCTCTTTATGTGAATAGGTCCTTTGATCTATCAGAAGGAACACATTTAATAAGAAACTATAGCAAGTTTCTAAAGCCTGAAAGCTTCTGGCTGTTAACAATTGGCACTTCAAAGCATCTATGACAACAAAGATGGTGACAGCTAAGAGTGTATCATGAGGAGAGTTTATAGTAAACAAATGTCTCCTTTGATGCAAATTTGGTTTTCTAAAGACATTAGCTATTACTGAATGGAATTTCAAAGGCTGCTCTATAAAGCCTGCTTAAGAAATTGCTCTGTGGCATTACTCCAAAGCCTGTGTTTACATATTGAAAATGGTTCTTTTTTTCACTTTTAAGTGGATGATTATAGCTATAGGTACCTTCCATTTCTATAACGTGCAGTGAGGATAACATGTCAATTTGTCCCAGAGTATAATCTGCTATGCCACGAGGGATGCTTTCAGTCATTAAGATTCTTCTCACTTTGGATAAGCTACTCACTTTGTTGCATTTGTTCTCCCAGGGCTCGGCTATTCAGCAAAAACATTGCCTTCCTCTCTCTACAGCTTCTACTTGTATGTCAGAAATCTGGGTAGTTGCATATCTTAGAGTGTCTCCCGCCATCTTTAGCTTTTTTCACTATGGAATTGGTTACTTCATTTTTCTCCTTCTTATCCAGTGACGTTTGAGACTTACTGGGATTCTTCTTTCAAGTGCGGTCTCCTCTCCTGCTTAGTACTCAGAGCAAGAGGGGTGGACAGTGCTAGACATGAAAATCAAATTTGCACCTGTCTACCCACCAGGAAGCTAAATTGAAGCTGACAGGTCGAAAAGCAACAACAATTCAGGAATACAATGAGACTTTTCTTCAATTTTTGAGGGAAAAAAAAAATCCCTTTTGTTTACCAACCTCCTTAGTGATATAGTAGATATCCCATAGGTCTGAAAGATGCAAGACAAAACACTAAATTAGGTGCTAAGAAGTCACAAAGTAGTTGTTAAGTTTTGATGCCTCTTACTATTGGATAACTGTGTACAGGATTTAATGGCTGAATTGGAAGGAAGAAAACAATCATACCTCAATTCTCTACCTAGTCAGTGTTAATAAGCCACCAACAAAGGTAACGCTGCCAAATTTAAAATTATTAGTGGACAGTTGTTGTGAAAGAGGTTTTAATGACTAAAGGACACAATGAAGATATTTGAAAAGCCTTATGAAAGACACGTCAGCCCAATCACAAATTCATACTCTAAGTACGAAATTTTTTGAAATGATGTGAAGGTCTATATTAAATAGACATCTTTTCCTTCTTTGTAGCCAAAATACAAATGAGACCATTTGGTAGTAGTTGAAAAGGGGAAGTAATTTACCTCTATCATCTTGAAATATTTTCTTCTTATTTATTTATTTATTTAATTTATTTTATATCTATTTTTGATAATTTTTCTTTTCTTTTTTTGGTTGGGAAGTAATTAGGTTTATTAATTAATTTATTTTTTAATGATGGTACTGGGGATTGAACCCAGGACCTCATGCATGCTAAACACGTGAACTACCACTGAGCTATACCCTCCCACCCCTTCTTATCTATTTACATTATTTGCTGAAGTGTTTACACATACATGTGCCCATATTTTTGATGCAAAAACATCAGTATGTTTCTTATCATGATACACCAAGACACAAAGGTGAATTGGAATGAATCCAACAATCACTAAATATGTATTTTATGTTTAAACCAAAAATTAAACAAAATGATCTATTTAAAAGCCAACAAAGTAAAATGGAGAAATACTTACTATAAATATGTTACTATAAAAACAGTAGATTTAGTAGATACATGTTAGTCAGTGTAGATATAAATTGGTAAGATCAACATTAACATTCTAATATATACTTTAGGTAAAAGTAACAATACATATTAACATAGGAGGAAATCCAAATGTATAATCAATATACCTATAAATGTTTGCTGTCACTAATTGTCAAATAAATGTACATTGAAACTAGTTAAAAATATCTTTTGCCTCTCAATTTTGCAAAAATTTGAAGCAAGTGATAATATAAATAATTAGGGAATAAGAAAAAGGCATTTTTCACATGCTCCTGGTGAGAGTGAAAATGAATTCATCTTTTGGGACAGCAATTTATCAATATTAATGAAAGCAACTTTAACATTTTTATGAATTTTATCTCACTTTTATCCCATTTTATGTATGTTATTCTGATAATTTATTCTAAGGAAATTGATAGAGTTGGACATTAAGACATGTGAAAGTGTGCAAAATAATGTTACTTCTAGTAATGAAAACTTTAAAAATTAAAAAAATGCATTTATTAGGCAAAATTTGAACAGGTAAACAGTTATATCTAGAACTAGCTGGCTAACATAGACAAGATGTTGTAATTAATATTTAGGCATGTTATCATGCTACATTTTGGTTTGTTGTTATTGCCTTGGTGGTTTAAGAGTTCTACTTTGAGCTTTTACAAGCATTATCACACAACAGTGTTCATGCTGGTAAGTCAAAACTTTTCTGGTTTTGGGGAAGCAAAGCAGTGCACATACATGAAAAATTTGGGGTCAGGAAAGTGATGGGGCCAGAATTTAGGTAGGTAGCCAGGAACCAAGAAGATAAATATCGCACAGAAATCAGAGCAAAATAGGTACCAAGAGTAGGCAGGGCATTGACAGGAAATGAGAAAGAGGTGAAATCAAGGAGAAGAGTAAGCTCCGGGACCCATAAATAAGAAAAGGCACCACAACTAAGGCAATTTTCTATTGCAGCTTTACTGAACTTTAAGTTTCTTGAAAGAAAGGACCATCTTTTATCCCAACACTTAGTAGAATGGCTGGAAATAATGGGTGTTCAAAAGTAGAATTGAAGTAATGGACTTTTTACCTTTTAATCCCAAGACAATCTATTCTGGAGTCTTTCAGCCACTTAATATAAAAAAAATTTTTCCCAGACATAAATAAGTGATAATTATAATAGTAATTATATAGTTATACTTTGAACAAAGGGCAGAAATATGCATTTTAGTTATTTTACACATGAAGGTAGATACTCTGGATTAAAAAAGCATCTAAGGGAGTATTTTTATGTTGTTTTTTCACTTTGAATTATTCCTTTATTATTACTGTTGGTATGTGATGTTGTCTGCATTTGTTTATCTGTTCATCTCCCCAGCCACCCAGTGTGAGCATCTAGGCTTGGAACATTTATTCATCTTTACATTCTCAGCTCAGGGCTGTATTGATACCTCCCACTGTTTTTGAATTGATCAGAATGATCTTCCCTTTTGGACAACCACTCCTTTCCTATCTCTTCCCCATGCTTTAGGCTGATTTAACTTCACATTCTAAGAGTTGACCTGTACCCCAGGCTTGAACAGCATTATCATTTCAGAAGTAGCCAAAGTTAGACGTGGCCAGTGAAAATAAATCCTTGAGATGATTGCTGGAGTTCTTAGATGAAAAACATTCTTTTCTTTTGAACTCCAAACTGTAAAAGTGATGTAGGTGATATTTGCTCATCTTAGAGAAATTCTACCTAAGAATGACATGAATAAAGAAGAGAGTAAAATGGAAAGATGAAGGAAGAAAGGCAGAGAGAGAGAGAGGTTTGATAATGACGTTACTGAGTCCAAATTCATTCTGCTCACCACGGGACAGGCCAATAAATTAGGATATGAGATGGTGGGGCAAGGAATAACAGCTTTATGTGGAAAGCCAACTGACTGAGAAAATAGCAGACTAATGTCCTGAATCACCATCCTCCTCAAGTCAGGATTTAGGTTCCTTTTATATGAAAAAGGGGAGGAGGTGTGGTTGGTTGTTGCAAACTTCTTGATGTCAGAATCCTTTGTTCTTGTGGCTGTCCATGTGGGTCAGGTCATGATGTTCCTATAAACGGCCAACAAGACTAATGTTATTTTCTATTTTGCAACATTTTATCTTTATATGAATAGGAAAGTGTTATACCATTAAAGGTCAGAGCTTTGAAAAAAAGGCTATCCTGCATATTTCAGGTTATAGGCAACATTCTTTTTAAAGGTGCAGAACCAGCATGACTAAGCACAGGAAACAGAGCCAGAGGAACAGATCTAATATAGAGTCAGATTTGTTTTTCCTACTACAATGATATTGAACACTTAGAGCTCTGCCTAAAATGTATCCAGGTCTTCTCAATCATATGAACCAATACATTTATTTTTCACACCTTAATTTGAACTAAGCATCTGTCACCTACAAGTGAAAAATTCACTAGTAGAAAGTAGGAGCAGCTATACAGACATTATCTGGAAATTAGGGACATTTGATTATAGACTATATTAGGTGATATAATTGTATAAATGTCAATTTCTTTGGGTATAATAATCATAGCATGGCTGTATAAATCAATGGTTTTAGGAAATACATGCTGAACTATTTAGGGATAAAGCATCATAAAATCTGTACCTTGTACTGTTAAATGGATCAGCAAAATATATATCTATAATTAGAGATAAAACAGACATGGGAAAATGTTAACAATGAGTGAATCCAGGTGAATGATGTATGTTGTTGTGAAAATGAACAGGGGAAACCTAAGTCAAAATGGAGTTGGGAAGCCATGAAGGAAAGGCTCTGGTACATATTATCACTTTCCAGTTTAGGGACCCCAGCAGGAAGAAAGATTTCCTTCTTCTAACCCAGCAACAACAAGCTGCCCATCGCTTGCAGTGCACTCCCTTCCCAAGAAAAAGCCACAGCTAAAACCTAGTGAAATCTGACTTTCCCTTGGTCTCTGTAGTTTGCCATAGTTTGCTTGTCCCAAACTGCAATTCCACTGCTGTTCCCCAATAAACTCATTTTGACTAGCTACAAACCTTGTTATTTCATTTTTAAGGTCAACAGTGTTCACTGACTATTCTATTGACTTCCAGTAAGTTTGACATTTCTTGAGATAAAATCTGAGGGGAAAACTCCAAAAGCAATAATTCCTGAGTAGCAGAATTGCTTTATAATAGAGGCTAAACAAAACACATTTCTTTTCAATTTTTGCAAAACTTTTTTAAAATAATTTTTTTGTTTATTTATTTTTTGGAGGGGGTGGTAATTAGGTTTATTCATTTATTTATTTTTAATGGAGGTACTGGGGATTGAACCCAGGACCTCGTGCGTGCCAAGCAAACACTCTACCACTGAGCTATACCCTTCCCCCTATTTTTGCAAAATTTTATAAACTCCTTTACTCACTAGAAGTAATCAAATCTTAGCCAAATGAACACTATAATAACTTTAAAAAAAATCTTCCTAGCCATGCAGAGATCAAACTGTGTAATAGATTCAACATTTAGCAAGTGAAGTTATGTTTAACCGAAAGAATCAAATTGTCAAGTCAGATTCGCATTAATCAGAGATCTTACCCAGTACCACTTTCTAATCATTTTGAGGATATATGTAATTACTAGGTACATGTGAACTACATTCACACATTTCAGTAGATATTTTATTGCCTCATTAGGATATGCTCTGTCCAGATTAAAATATTAGGTTTCTAAGTAATATATGTAGCTGGATTATGTATGTAAAATGGAGACATTTCACTGCTGAAACATCTTCATTTTATACTCAGATAGTTACATAGGTTACATGACGTTTTCCAGGGAACTATATCTATAAATTCTCATTTTCTAGACCTGTTTACCATAAGTAATGCTGGACAAACCAGGCACCTCTTGCTAAGAACATTACATAGATAAAGGGACTTTGATAGTAAATATCATTAGTGTGTTAGTCAAGAAGTCTATCTTCTGCATGTTTATGAGGAGCTTTGTCCAGATTACATAATTTTTTTCTTTCCACTGGGCATGCAACCCCTCACATTGAGAGAGTGGAGTGTAGAGATATTGCTGATTGTGTTTTCCCCAGAATCTCAACCTTCCTCTCCTATCCTGAAGACTCCCATGTCAGTTACCCATATTGGTGTCAGCTGATCTAGCTCCTTGCACCAACATTTGGTTTCCATTGCAGGATAGCATAGCAGCTGGGCAGGGGGCCTGAGTGAGTTGCCCTTGCAAATCCCTACTCCTTGTGGCCCTGACCTGGAGAGGAGAGAACTCAAAGTATTATTCTGTCTCATAGAGCGAGGGGTGGAGCCTGGCAGGGAGTGGAACTGTGAACATGCAGTCCCTAAACAGACTTGCAGAGAAGAACACTGAATATTCAGAGCTAGTTGCTGGAGGGAACACTAGTTCATGAGGATACTTCAGAAGAAGATGCAGAGGCATAAGAAGCACAAAGATAAAAGGCAGTAAGCTATACTTCATCAAAAGCCAGCCAGAACAAATTAACCCTCCCCTCAATTCCTGGGAACTGAAATCAGCCCAAGGACAAAGGCAGGAAAGGGGAGAATTGTGAAATGACTATTTACTTTTAAAAGACTGAATTATATACCCTGAAATGCCTGAAACAATACTCATTTGGAGTGAGAAAGCACATTAAATTGACTAGAATATGTTGTCCACCATTTGGAGAGTGAAAGCTGAGTCAGATTTGAGTGATAAAACAATCATTCTTTCACTACACACAAGTCTAATGGACTCCTGTAAATTTTATATCTTCTGAACGTACATATTTCTACATTTTTATGGTTGAAAGCGCAAATGGTTTATATACTATAATGCTACATTGAGAAACCAGGACTTGTGGATATCATCAGAAAGCATCTTTATTTTTCTCTCCTGTTGCCTGTTAAACATGTGTTTAATGATAAATTTCTTCCTTTTCCCTTGGTTGAAAATTCAGGCATTCTCATGCTTTTTGGCTTACTCCTATTATAAAAGGTTTCATAGTTGCATTAAGAAACAACACATTTTCAACTCATGTTACATACTCCTGGTTCTCATGGTAATGAAACTCACACCTGATTGAAAATGAGATCTACTCTGGTATTTTTGGGGACACGCCACTTGCTGGCCTCTTGCAGGAGAAAAGGATGTTGTTGTTCCTCCTCTCATTCCTTTATACCTCCTCATCCACTTAGCTAAAATCTGTGGCCAGATTGAGACAGTTGAGGGGAGGAGAGATAAGGGAACTAGAAAGTTGTCACCTTATACTGTCACAAACAAACTTTGTACTTTTGGGGTCTACTATCTGTCTAAAACACACTCTGATTCATTAGAGTCATTCATTTTATCTTTGCATACTCTAGAAGTACATGCCCTTTCCACTTGTAGCATTTCTTCTCCACTGACCTGCCAAATCAACAAGCCACTCCATTTCTCTTATTTCCTGCCTCTAGATTTCCCAGGTGGGAGGCACACACAAGTCTATATAATGAAGCAGAGATGCACTTTGTCTTCACTGAGTGATGTTCTATTTAACTCACTTTGCACCACTGGAGGGTAGGGCCTCACAACGCAGCCCTCTCCAAAAAAATACTCAAAGAATAACCTCTGTCTTTTTAATCACTTAAAAAAAAATGCTTTATGTAGATAAGGGGGCCAAGAGTCAATAATCAATTTTGGATTATTTTCCTCTTCAAGAAAACCAACATAGTCAATACTATATTTTCATATTCAATATTGATTCTATTTATGCCTCATCTAAAACTGAGACCAAACAAATTAAATATTTATATGCTGAGTGTCTATCTATTATCCACCTATCTTTCTATCTATTTATCTGTTTTATTATAGTGAATGTTGCTAGTTTAGGAAAAAAGGGAACTTCTCATTTGCAGTGTCTATACTTAAGAATTCAGAAAAGGGCCTATTTCTTCAGGTATATAATGACCAAAATTTGATTCTTACTTGTATTGCAAGCACTCAAAGCCTGGCAGCTTCACCTGGGATTTGGGCAGACTGAAGAACACTCTCGGAGAAGTAGGTATCTCTGACATGCCTTTATTGTGGAGGAGTACACAGGAGATGATGGTGGTGGCAGCTGAAAACTCCCGTCCACCTTCCATACCAAGGCAAACAAAGCCGGCATCGAGCCAACTATGATAGGAGCTAACCAGCGTGCTTACGTGGTGCAAATCATACTTATATAACATTACATGGGTCCTGCACATGTGGGATAACATAGCTAAGTCACTGGGCACCGGATATCCAGCAAAAGAGCCTGAGTGACTCCATTTTCCCTACAACCCTCTTTAGATTCTCATCCAAATCTGACATTTTAAATCCTTTGCCCCTTGCTTTTACCACAGATCCTTTTTGGAGCAAGTGGGTAGTTATATAAGTTGTGTTCCAGGAATAAAATTTTATCTTTCACAATATGGCGAGGCACACAGTCTCAGTAATGAGTGTGGATAAGCTACACTGAGTTTTCTTCCATTTTCATATTGTACATTCCAGCTCACTCCAGGTGCCAAGTTGCAGACACCTTACTATAGGAAAAGCAATACATGTGTGAATGAGAGCAGTTGAGAAATTAAAATTAAGAGAAATGGCTTGGGATACAAAATGAGAATTTTAAAAAATAAATAAATAACAAGACTGTAGGAGAGTTATACCCTCCAGATCTCAAATTATACATTGCAACAAGGAATTACATATGTACAAAATTCACTTCCTAATACTAAATAAAGGAAGTGAATTTAAAAAAAAAGAAGGAAAGTGAGAAAGAAGTCTCACAAGACTGAATAACAATAAGATAAATAGCTCCCTTGGTGCTTAAAAAAACAAAGATGGTTCATATACCTCAACAGCACTAGTCCCATGGACATAAAGCTGAGACACGATGGTTTCATTGGCTCCCTTATTGAACTGTATGCTTGTATTTTTGGGAGGAGTTTTTAAAATGAACTGTTTTTTTCCACCTACTTATTTCAAATTATAATCATCCAAATAGAAAGTTCAAGAATTCTAACCTTTAAAAAATAGCAAAACATATACATTTTTGTTTCATTTCTCTTTGTCTTTTAAACATGAATATAATTTTAAGGTCCTATTTAAAATAATGAATTTGTCTTTTTAATATTTCCTTGGAATCCTCAATTCTGAAAATAACTTGACCCATTTTGGTTTTATATCTTAACTTTCCTTAAACTATGAATATATGAACAAGGCTATTTGATGCATTTTGCCACGTTATCCAGTTAGTGATTGTACTCCATATTTATTAAAGGTATATTCTTTTTTATCTTCTGGTTTTTGTCACTGGCCTCATTACCTTTCATTGCTCGAGAGAGAATATCTCAGTCAAATGCAGTCATTAGCTAGTGATCCATTGTCTCTTAAAGGCAAGATTAGAAGCACAGAGATGTTCATGCTGAGCAAGTGAGAACTGAATACCTAACACATTATGAAAATGAAATAAAGGGGAAAAATCTAATTAGGTACTCTGAGTAGGGGTCAAAAGAAGTAAGGGTTTTCGTTGGCGCTAACATATTCCCAGTGTCAGTGTACTACAGAAGAAAAGCATGACACGTTGCAGAGTGCCACATTTATGAGTGAGTCACTGAACAATTTTTGCAAGTTGCCACCAAACAAAATGTAAATTACAAGCAATAGCTTAACTTCAAGTCAGCTTTTACTGTTTAGTCAAACTATCTCTGTATTGCTCCATATACTAATTTCAGTATCAAAAATGTTCAGTAACAGTAACAATCTTTGCATGTTTTGCCAGAATTTTCTGTAGGCAAAGAGTCATAGATCCTTATATTTAGTGTTCAGTTTCTAGAATTAATTTAATGAAGTAAGAAGTCAAGAGCACAAGACAATTTTTTAATTGAGGTTCAAGCTGAATAGTTGACATTGAATACTTTTTTTTATTACTAAATAGTTGTACTTTTTCCTCATTACACATTTATAATCTTATTCACAACTTTATCTCCAGTCGTGGTGTCATTATTCCTCACAACTTTAATTATACTGAACATAACACTGTATAATGTTGACAGAGGGTCTTTAATTTTAGATCTGTGACTTATGCATACAGCTTCCAGAATTAATAATATAAACTTTATCCTACCCCCCCCCCAATTATTTTAGTAGATGTGATAATTTAAAACAGCAGAAAGGAGAATGTCTGGTAACAACTTTCTATTATTTTATGTGGCATTTCTCATATTCTTTGTTTTTAAAGTTAGACTTACCATACATAAGTATTTTAACCATCTTAAAATTATAATTTAAATATTTGAACTATCTTCTTTCTATTTTTTCTATTGATCTCACCCTTTGCAATAAAAAAAATCTAGTTAAATTCTAATGTATCTTTCTTGCATACACCTCCCAGAGTATTATCAATTATACCATATGTCTTATCACAGTTTGGTAGCTCTAAAAACCATGTTGCATGTGGGCTTATGTGTTATAAGTACTGTTTTTATATACAGTCATCTGATACTTTAGCAGAGCTGTATTTAATTTCTAATTTTAGAAAGCTTAAATATTCAAAAGGTAGGATGACTATGAAATAGAAGAGTGACCAAAGAAAAAGGCTGAAAATCAGAGGGAGCAATATCATAGAAAACAGGACAGACTGAGATGCTAACATTTAGAGAGGGAGAAAAGAAGCATCTACTCTGGTCCCACGGGAGGGAAGATAGATATATCAATAGACTAGTTTAAGAGAGTCTCCTTGGATGGAGGTGGAACCCTGGGAAGGTTAATTTTACATGTCAAACTGATTACACCATGGAGTGTTGGAATTTCAGTTAAACATTATTCTGTGTTTTGCTGTGAGGATTATTTCTGGATGAGGTTAACATCCGAATTGGTAGACTGAATAAAGCAGTTTGTCCTCTCCAGTAAGGGTGGGTCTCATCCATACTCATAGAGGATTGAATAGGACAAAAGGGGAGTAAGAGAGAATTTGCTCTCTGCCTGTTTTAGGGCTGGGACAGAAGTCTTCCCCTGCACTTGGATCAGACCTTACATCATCAGTTCTCCTGGTACCCAGGCCTTTGGAATTGGACTGGGACTACATCACTGCACTGGTTCTCCTGTGTCATATGACCAAATTCATATATATATATATATATATATATATATATATATATATATATATATATATATATATATATATATGTGTGTGTGTGTGTGTGTGTGTGTGTGTGTATATATTTATATATAAATTTATTGGTTCTGTTTTTCTAGGAAACCCTGAATAATAGACATGATTTTGAAACCAAGAATAGTTCTAGAGGAACAGAATTTTAAGGATGAGTTTTCTGAATTGGTTCTGGAGTTTTGGGAATTGATTCTCCAATGTTACTAGATTTATAGACACTAAAGACTCTTTCCAGTAGTAAAGAGAGCACTGAGAGTTCATGGCATTAACTAATGACAGAGATTTACAAAATATCTCCATTGAATACTCCCAGTCAACCACTTATAAGAAATCAAGATGCCAAATGACTATGTATACAATACTTTTAAAGATTTTTGGAACACTAATGAATATAATAAAGTTGGCTGATTGTTCCTAATGTTCCTGGACCAAGTGTTTAAAGAAAAGGATGAGTTCAGTGATTGAATCACCAGCTCAAGCATGCACAAATGGCCTGAAATCTCCTTTGTGTGATCTGAAAGAAACTCTTATGTCCTGTAGACCTGGGTGGAAATTGCTAAAAATCAAATGCAGAATCTCATCTTGCAAGTTGAACTTCCAGCCTCAAAAGGTGTCTACTTTTAAAGTGTGGGCATTGATTAAGACAGAATGGGATCCTGTAAATTGGGATGGGCAAACTGTTCCATGCTCTGATGAAGACATAGACCCCGAGCTCCTCAGTTCTGATGAGTTTTCTTTTCCAGTGGAAGAGACTTCCCCATCGCCAAATGGGAGTGGCTTTCTTATCTTCTGAGAGGATTAGCCCTGCATTGCCTGAGGAAATTTAAATGGCTTCCCCTGAGATAGTCCCCTTGTAAGGAAAAGATGACTGCCCTTAACCCATCCCTACTACCCCTCTTTGCTCCTAGACCTATAACTAGATTTAGTCCCCTCAGACCCATAAAGATGGGAAGTAAAATGTGACCCATAAAGAGAGGCACTACACCACAAATGAACTACTTGGGTTTTCTAATTTATATAAGCAGAAGCTGGGGGGCTATGTGTGGGGATAGAGACTAAGGATGTGGAATAGTAGCGGGAGAGACATAAAGTTGGATCAGGTCAAATTTATTGATATTGGCTTACTAAGAAGAGATTCTACATTTAATGTTGTAACTCAGGAGTTATGAAGGGTTCTAACAGTTTGGATGGTTGGCTGAAACATGGGCCAAATATTGGCTCAGAGTGAGCATCCTGGTGATGCCAGACCTGCCATGGTTTAATGTAAAGGAAGAGATTCAAAGACTCAGGGAGACTGGAAGTTTGGAGTGGATTCATTTAAGACCTACTCACTCACACTGAGAGGATCCAGCCAGGTGTTTTAACTTTTATTTATTTATTTACTTATTTATTTAATTTTCATATTCTTTTTCATTAGGGGTTACTACAAGATATTGAATATGGTTCCCTGTGCTATAAAATATAAACTTGTTGTTTATCTATTTTATATATAGTAGCATCTGCAGATCTCAAACTCCCAATTTATCCCTTCCCACCCCCTTCCCCCCAGTAACCACAAGTTTGTTTTCTATGTCTGTGAATCTGTTTCTGTTTTGTAAATAAGTTCATTTGTCTTTATTTATTTATTTATTTATTTATTTATTTAGATTCCATATATAAGTGATATCATACAATATTTTTGTTTCTCTTTCTGGCTTACTTCACTCAGAATGACAATCTTTTAGAATTTTAAAGCAAGGTCCTGCCATTCTCTGGGGATACCTATTCTTTTAAGAAATAGCTCTTGGCCTTCTGCTGGGCCTTAGTAGAGACTGAACACTTAACCATGGGCTACCAAGTTAGTATGTAATCTGAGCACAGCTGTGCCCACCCAGTTGCATGAGTTGATGGGTATTCTGAAGGTTCAAAGGTCTGAAGGTTGGAGAACTGGGCAGGCACAGCTGTACCCCTTCATCACATGGAAGTGGTATATGCATGCTTGGGCTCCTGCAGGTCTTGAAGGCATATGAAGCAACATAAAGATGTGGCCCACATGCTTATGGTCCCCACTTCTGCTCTATTGCTCCCTTTCTCTCAGCCTACACCTATGACCTCATGGAGAATTCCCCACATTCAGTTGACAGAGGAAGAGAAGATGTGAGTCACGTATACAGGTGGTTCTGCATGATATGCAGGTGCCACTCACAAGTGGACAGCTGTAGTACTAGAGCCTCTTTCTGGGACACCCCTGAAGGTCAATGGTGAGTGAAAACCCTTGCAGCAGACAGAACTTTGATCAGTGCACCTGACTGGGAGGAGAAATGACCAGATGTGTGATTATACACCAATTCATGGACTGTGGCCAATGGCTTGGCTCATAGTCAGGGATTTGGAAGAAAAATATTTGGAAAATTTGTGACCAGAATTTAGGGGGGAAAGATATATGGATGGACTTCTACGAATGGGCAAAAAAAAAAAAAAAAATTTTGAAGATCTTTGTGTCCCATATAAATCCTCACAAAAGGTGGCATTAGGCAATGGAGGATTTCAATAATTTAGTGGATAGAATGACCCATTCAGTGGTTACTATTCAGCCTCTTTCCCCAGCTATGCCTGTCATCACCTAATGAGCTCATGCTCACTAAATTCACTAGTCTTAATGATGTTCCCCACCATCCTGAAGCACCTCATTTGATAGGTGAACAGGTCTTTTGAAGAGTCCTTTATACCACCAGCTAGGTGGGAACACATGCAGGGCTGGGGCAATGTCCTCCAAAAGTTTTATATGTTCTGAATCAACATCCAACATTTGGTGCTGTTCCTCCCATTGCCGATTCATAGTTCCAGGAATCAAGAGGTAGAAATGGTAACCTCAGTGATCCACTAGCAAAATTTTTGCTTCCTGTTTTACAACCTTGTCCTCTGCTGAGGCAGCCACAGCCAAATTGGTAGTGGTAGGTAATGAAAAAACAGGAAGACTGATTCAGATATAAAAATTCTTCATGACCACAACACAGTGGTAAAGAAGAAAATGACAGATGAGAAGTAAAAAAAAAAAAAAAAAAAAAATTCATTGAAAACTTTTGTATTTATAATATCATTTTTATTTTTTATGTCTTGGGTCATTTTATATTCTATGAATAATTTTGATCATACTTATTCTTAATTGTTATTACATCACTTTTAATATATCTGTTAACAGACTTAAATGAGAATGTTGGAACACTGCAAAATCGGCTGTTATGAAAAATCCTCATAAAACAAATGTCTACCTCCTGTGAGAGTCATGAGTGTCTCATTCCACAGGTTGGAATGACTGTATTTCACCATTAAAAGGAATAAACTTCTACTTATGTTTTATTTGTTTAATCTAGGGGTAGAAAAAGATCATGATGCTTATATTTATGTCCATTGCTCTATTTCCAATTATTTTTTTCTCCTTAACTAGAAAAGCTACAAAAGAACTCTTTCAGTTTAGACTGGTCCTATTGTGCATGACTTAACCAAAGAGATAAATGTGTCACGGAGAGATATGACTTGTGTTGACATTGGAAAAGATGAGTTCCAGGAGGCACTTTAAACACATTAGCTGTGACTGAATCCTATTACTTCCGCACTACACAAATAAACACTTTCTTACTGCTTGGCTGAGTGGGTTATCACCTTTGTGTCTTTGGCAAAAATAAGGACAAGGAAGCTGATAAATTTTTAATTACATCTCTGTTAAAACATGCTTTAATTTGGCTTTGGTAAACAGGGAAAAAAACTTACTTACACTAGCTGTATTGATAATGTCTTTTGAAAGCAAAAAAAAAAAATTTTTCCAGTACGTTTAATTGGATTTGCTATTGTCTCTTTGTTTTTGGTCATGTGCATCCATGGGTCTACACACTGATGATATTCACAATATAATTTTTTAGATTATGATGTTAATTTGGAGTGGCTGAAATTGTCATTTGGACACCCTTATGTTCACCCTGAGGTATTGCTATGGTAACTTTTCAGAAGGGCTTAGATTTTCAGAAAGTGAAATTCTATTTCCTCAAAGCAACCACATTCTTGGGAATAACAGACAAAAAGCACTATCAAACTTTAGGTCTCAAATCATTAGATAGAAATGTCCAACTATAAATACATTGTGTCCAACTATAAATAACGTTGTGTTAAACATCAGTTAATGAATATTGGGTGAAATTATTAGTTATTTGTATGTTTTTATTGCTTTGTATTAATAGAATGGAAAAATAAAAAAATATATTAAAAAGCTATGGTATGTTAAGAGCTTTACATACTATATCTGGAAACCACATTTTACAGATGAATAAATTGATGATCAGAAAGCTTAGGTGACAGGTTAAAAGTTTAAAAAAACTTACTCCCCAGTGATAAGGAAATTTAAACCAACTTTTCCTCTATACCCTGATGCCTTCTGATATTTGGAGTATGTGTAACTCTAAAGACTGTAGAAATGGCAGGAAGCCAATTTTGAAGCTCAATCAAATATATGGAAAGGCTTTTTGGTTTATTTCACAATTGCCAAATTTAGCATATTATATTGTTCTGCAGTCACTAAGTGATAACTTGAAAGTGTACAAATTCCGTTGTTCAACTTGCTAGAAATTAGATATGTATCTTCTAGTAATAGTCTAAATCATTAAAGAGATCAGTCATGGGTGAGTTCTGATCTTTCTTTTTTTTAATCTATTAATGTACTAAGGAGCATCACTTGACAGAGAGAAAATATGTAGCAAGGAGGAATGTTCTCTCTCCTGAACATTGCATCCAAATGTAAAATTGACTCAGGATCAAAACTCCCCTTAAAAATGTAAAATGAGTTTTTAAACAATTTTCAAGCATATTTTTCTCAACATTTCTTTATAGATATTTCAAACATATGAAGAAGTTGAGAATTTTACAATGAACACTCACCTACCCAGCATCACAGTTCTACCTGCAACATTTCGTCATACTTATTACAGAACTTCCCTTTAGCGCCTCCTCTATACCTCCACAATTCTTTTTTTTTTTTTTTTTTTGGTGAATTTTAAAGAAAATTGAAGATGTTAGTATACTTCCTCCTGAATCTTTTATTATGCATACCATTAACAGAAGTTCACTATTCTATTTTATATACAATAAAATGGACACATTTTATAAACATGGGTTGAGTTTTTAAGAACGTATAACTGGGTTGTGCACATAATCTGTATAACCCAAACTCCTATGTAGCACATAGACCATTATGCCCAGCCCTGAAGTAAGTAAGTCCCTGCCCCTTGTTCACTCTATGAAAACACTGTTCTCATTTTTTTCTGCCATATATCATTATTTTGAGGTTGTAAAGCTTCATTTAAGTGAAATCATATACCGTGTACTCTTGTGTAAGGTTTCTTTCAAATAGCATAATGTCTTTTCTTTGATGATTATAGCATTTATTTTTTTTACCCCTACCACTTAGAAAATGTTACTTTTATTGCCATAAATTATTGAGAATTAGGTTCTTTTCTTTGTAGTAAACTGAGAGCATTTAGTTTAATTTCTAGCAGTGCAGAGATGTTTTTGTTTTTTCAATTCTGAAAGTTCTTCGATTCAGTGTTCTTTTATTTTGTCATAATCACAAATTTCATTCTTTCTCGCTCATTTTTAGTCATTGATGTCACAGTGATGTAAGTTGTTTTTGCTTTTCAATCCATCTCTTTTTTTTATCCACTTCCGTAGCCTCTCACTCTTTATTTATTTATTTTATTGAAGTATTGTCAGTTACTGTGTGTCAGTTTCTGGTGTACAACATAATGTCCCAGTCGTGTGTGTGTGTGTGTGTGTGTGTGTGTGTGTGTGTGTATACACATATTTATTTTCATGTTGTTTTTCATTAAAGGTTATTACAAGATATTGAATACAGTCCCCTGTGCTATACAGAAGAAATGTGGGGGTGGGGGTATCTATTTTTATATATAGTGGCTAACATTTGCTCTCTCTCTGAAGTGTAGATACCTCCTTCTTCAGTTAACCCCTTCTGACTCTAAAGTAAAGCATGCTTGAAATTTAACAGTGAAAATGTATTCTTCTAAATGACATTTGTTTGTTAGATTCTGAAATTCAGGGAAGCTTTTTTTGATCATCCTGATACTTTAAAATAGATTCTAAATAAATGTCAATACTGTATCTTCCACAACAGGCCAGTTATAGATGCTATTAGTTGTCTGCTCAGTTCCCTGTGCAGTGAAGGTTCACACATTCCTCTGCTGCTCTGAGTATTGGCTGCTGAGAGCTCACAGCTGTGCTCATCACAGGGGAAATTTTCCAAGACCAAAGGGCACAGGCCCACCTGGAAATTCCTGGGAGGTTACAACTTCTCTAAAGAGTACATCACAGCCAATGACAGACATGAAAAAGGATGACCCTCTTGTACCAAGTAAAAGCCTCTCTAAGGTGTCATTCATTCCTGGGGTTCACCACAGGATCAAACACAGGCTAGATTTCAGCTGATTTCAATCTGGTAGCGACTGTCCTATCACTGGCAGAAACCCCAAGTTATGGAGGCCACGCTGCTTTTGGTTTCCAGGGTGGTTGCAGGCTTTCCCCGTATTTTATGTTCTTCTCCTTGAAGGGGAGACACGGGCACATAAATGTTAGCCAACTGTGCTGTCATTTTATTTAGCTGGTAGAATCACAACTTTTTAAATAATGGTTGGAAGGGGAGGATATAGCTCAAGTGGTAGAGCGCACTCTTAGCATGCACAAGCACATTTTTCCTCTAAAAATAAATAAATAAATAAACCTAATTACCACCCCCAAGTAAGTAAATAAAAATTTTAAAAATAATGGTTGGAAATCAGCTTGTTCAACCCTCTCATTTTATAGATGAGGAAATTGAAGCCCAGAGAGTGTAAGTAGCTTGCCTAAGATTCCAAAACTAGTTAGGAAAGGAGTTAGAATGTTAATTTTTTTCTTCTAATACTTTTAATTACAATAGCTTACTTCCATTGCTGCTTTTAGCTAACACTCAATATTCACTCTTCAATTGACTTCGGCCTCATTTTCTCTTCTCTTCTTGAAATGTATTGTGATATTTAATTGATTATTTTTCTACAAATTGAAATACACTGCTACGAAAAATCATTCCTGTCTAATTTTGCCTCTTTTATGTACAGTACATAACTGAGTTACTTGTTTTGCTCTGGGCATGTGCTTGATATTTTTGCCTGGGAACCAGTAGTTATGAGAAGTTTTAGATGATTCGGAAATGAGTGGCTTAAAAGGAGTGTTGTATTGTAATAATATATTGTAATAAAGGTTGTAATAGTATATTGTATTAATTTTAGCATACTGTTATTAGTAGCAAATTTACTGTATTTTTTTAGGAAATGTATTTCACAGGAGCAATTTAATCAAGTGTCATCATTTCTAATATCTTCACATGGTACGTGCATATTATACTTCTTAGTTACACAAGAATTAGTGAATTACACTATTATAACATACTTTTAAAGGTATAAAATTATGCATATAATCAATATTAGGTATCTTACAAAATATAGCAAATTGATTGCTAGAACAAGAAAGAATATTTGAAAATATATGCAGACTTTATAAAATACCAACAATTATCAAAATTTATGCTTGGAGTTTCTTTTAAAATAAAAACAATCTGTGTAAAAAAATGTTTTAAAGTATATGTTGATTTAAAGAAAATTGTTAAGATACTTGTTGACTCTTCACTAGTTTGTATTAAAACAAGCAGCTTGGAAAGACTCGAAAGCTCCCTGAAGGGCCAGGGCTGTAAACATTTTTATTCCTGCTTCTCCAGTCTTGCCTTCAATTTGTGATGAAATGGCAGTTAAATAAGGTTGAATGGACTGTTCATTTCCATCTAAGAAAACCCTACCCTGAATTAGCTCTTAGTGTGGACAAGCTCTTAAATTTTAGACAGTATGCTGTGCAAAACTGGATTTTATATGGGGTGTCATATCACCAAGAAACTGTTTAAGGGATTACAGTCAAAGAGAATAAAACATATTTTATAGCAAAGGAAAACTGGAATTTATTTTTAAACTTTACCTAGATTAGAAGAATAAACAGAAAGCTTTTTCTGTGGGGAAAACCACACCGGCAAATTTAAGTAAATTAAAATTATTTAGATATTTAAGAAAAACAAGTACATGTGTCACAATAAGAAGATAATTTTAAGTGTCATATAAACTTGGTATCTTACAAATAAATGTATGTCTGTCTGTTGAGTAGGCATTTATACCTTTATGTATGGATGTATTTACCTGTTTCTGAAGTCTTTACATGCTGTAACATGTTCTTAGGGATTTCTAGTGACTTTCTTTAGTACAATTAACTATGGTTAAATTTTCTTTTACTAACAACTCAAAATCAGGAATGAGTTGAAAATTAATCTTTCCTTAGGTCATTGATGACTTAGACCTTTATCCTAATCAAATAATTGAAATGGAAACAGTTATCTTTTCTTAGAAACTTGTTTTCTTCCTGTAATTTCAGAGAGAAGATAGACCTTCAGAACTTCATTATAGACAAAAATTCTTAAGATTCTAGCCAAGGATGACTAAAATATGAATATTTAGTATTGGTTATTAAGTATGTTTTGTACTGAAAATCCACAATTTGTGATTTTTTTTCATTTTTCTGTATTTAATTAAATCTGTCCTATCTTCTATGTACAACCTAACACTATTTGAAAATACTATACTGATATAAAAATATGTCCATAATATAATAAATTGAGGAATATTTCTGCAGAAATTAGAGAGATGCCAACATCAATTTTCATTAAAGTGATAAAATATAGTCAATGTATTTCACCCTTTAAATATATATAAATTTTCACATATACTCATTTTGTCCCAAAGAATAAAACATTCTAAGATTTTAAGATAGTTTCTCATATTAAAATACATAAAATTCTATTATAATAATAAAATGCTTGTTTCTTCACTCATGAAGGTGTGTTTATCCTAACAATACTTCTTCACTCATGCAATTGCTATCACATATTTCTGAAATGTTTCAAATCAATTGTGGTGATGTTACTTGGTAATTCAGAAATGTGTGTGTCTGGCAAAATATTATATATAATAAATAGTAGGTCATCTGTTTTTGTCTACTAAAATATTGCAAATAACTTCATGATGATTAGGAAAATCTTGCAGTTAAAAGTGACAGTTTGATGATTACCACAAACTTCTTTTAAGAAAAATGTATTAAATGAAAAATCTACTGTAATTTATATATTTATTAAAAACTTCCCAAGCAAAAATATTGACAAAATAAACTGCATAGTTTATTTTAGCATCAGTTATGTTTAGAATTTAATACCATTTTACACTCACATCAAATGCCTAATAACTTGTGATTTCTATTAGAAGATGGATCTCATCTAGAAATTAGCATATTAATGTAAAAGCACTTTTTTCACTATTAGCTAACCATCAGTCATTGGATAGCTTAATTTGAAATCATTTCTTATAGATTTAGTTTATATTATTGTAACTGTCTGAAAGTGTAATCTTTATCATCTTGCATTATCTTTATACTTCTTTAATTCCATGTATCTTACTAACAAAATTTTTACTGATTGTACAATATGAGAAAAATCATACCGTCATACTCTTCTCCTGATATTCATTTTTATTAAAATTAATTAGCTAAGTAATATTGAGTATTTCCTTACAAGGAAAATACAAAAAAAGCTAAACATTATTTAATTTTTTAAATTGAGATATAATTGACTTCTAACATACTAGTTTTAGGTGGACAACATAATGATTTGATATATGTATATATTATGAGATGATTCACAAAATAAGTCTAATTAATATTCATCACATTACACGGTTACAAATTTTTTGCTTTTCTTGTGATGAGAACTTTTGAGATTTACTCTCTTAGCAATATTCAATATAAAATACAGTATTGTTAACTGTATGTGACACAGCTCTCCATACATTCCCTGGATTTATTTTATAATTGGGAATTTGTACCTTCTGACCACCTTTATCCATTTTCAGTCCACCTCCCTCCCTCCACCTCTGGCCACCATCAATCTGTTCTCTGTATCTGAGGGTTTTGTTTTGTTTTCCCCAGAATCCATGTATAAGTGAGATCATATGGCATTTGTCTTTCTGTGTCTGACTTTTTCACATAGCATAATGACTTCAAAGTTCCTTCATGTCACAAATGGCAAGATTTCCACCTTTGTTACAGCTGAATAATATTCTATTGTACACACCATCATTTCCTTGTCTATTCATCCATCAGTAGACACTTTGTTTCTTCGTCTTGGCTGTTGTAATGCTGCAATAAACACAGGGGATACCTTTTTTTTTAGTAAGTATTTTAGACACTCTTTCAACTTAGGTTGTTAGATAGTTTAATAAATTGAACAGTAAAAAGTTTATCAAATTAAAGGACATTGATATAAGGTAACACAAATCCACTTACTTGTTTACTGAAGTACCATGTTATACAATATTCAGGTCTAAAGTTTCTATCAAGATTATCCATTCTATATATTCTCATTCTTTCCACAGACATAACTCTACTTCGATAGTTTTGATTTTTGATTTCCCTTGAATTCACTGTCTTCTGGAATGGAGCTGTCCTTGGAAAAATGAACACAGCTGTACTCCAAATACAATGCTTCAGAAACTATTATTGACTGCTTTTATTAAATAATTCCCTTATTCCCTCTCTAGTCTTCCAGAATTTATCCTGCTCATTTAAAAAATTGACTCTACTTCTCCCTTATAATGAACTTCAACTTTCAAAATCTTGTTTTATCCCAAATTCCCAACATCTTTTTTTTAAACAATATTTTTTCCCACACTCTATTTTATAACTTTTTTTATTTAAAAAAAAATCAGTATAGACATGGGTAGTCACAAAGAAATGCACAGGAAAGTCTCTTACAGAATTATAGCATTTTACCACCCCTTCACAGTGTTAGCTTCTTATGCATTATAGTACATTTTGGAAATAAAGAAATTTACATTGATGCATTGATGCATAGAGCTTAACAGATTTCACTGGTTATATATGCACTCATTTGTGTGTGTGTGTGTGGTCCATCAAATCATACAATCAAAAGACTCCTTTGTCATCCCTTAATAACCACATCCATTCTCTCCACCTCCCCACCAAATCCAGGTACCCAGTAACCTGTTATCTATCTCTATAATTATAATATTTTTCAAATGTTACATATGTGGAATTATTTGATATGTATCCTTTTGAGATTGGTTTTTTTCACTTAAAAAAGGTTCATCCAATTTGTTGTATGTATCAATAGTTTAATCTTTTTTATTGTTGAATATATTCCATGGAAGTACAACAGTTTGTTTAACCATGTATCTGCTGAAGTTGTTATGAATTAGACTTGCTGTTAGACTAGCTGCTAAAATAATTGTATTATTCTACATTTCCTCTGCTACCGTATAAGTGATCTGGTTTCTCCACATCATTGCCCACATTTGGAATTATTATTTTTCATTTTATCCATTATGATCATGTATAGTTATATCTCATAGTTTTAATTTGTATTTCTCTAATGGCTAATGATGTTGAGAATCATTTTGCATGCTTAGTTTCCATCTGTATATCCCCTTCAGTGAAATGTCTGTGCATGTTTTTTGTTGTTGTTTTGTTTTTGTTTTTTTCCTATTTGTAATGAATTTATTTTTTGAGTTTTTAGAGTCAGCCATATATTCTGTATACAAGGTCTTTGTCAAATATGTGATTAATAAATAGGTCTTCTCAGTCTGCCATTTGTCTTTTCACCCTTTTAACAGGCTCTTTCACAGAGCAAAAGTATTTCATTTTGATGAGGTCTAACTTATCAATTTTATATTAAAAAATTTAGCTTTTGATGTCAAGCATAAAAACTCTTTACTTAGTCCTGGGTCCCAAAGATTTTTACATTCTGCTTTAGAAGTTTATGGTTTTATATTTTACATTTAAGTTGATTATCCATTTTGACAAAATTTTTGAGTAAGGTTATGTTTTAGGAAAAGGTTCATTTTTTTGCTGATGGATCCTCAATGTTCCAGCAGTATCTGTTAAAAAGGCTTTCCCTCCTTTGTTGAATAATATATCAATTCAATATAATATAATTTTTCTTTTTTTCAAAAATTAATCGGACGTATTTATTGTGATCAGCTTTCTGGGCTCTGTATCCTGTTCCATTATTTATTGCAATCAGCTTTCTGGGCTCTGCATCCTGTTGCATTCATTCGCGAGTCTCTGTCTGCAGCAACGCCATGCTGTCTTGGTTACTATCGCTAGATTCTGGGCCTTAACATCAGAAAGAATGATTCTTCCCACTTTATAATTCCTTTTCAAAATTCTTTAGGGTATTTTAGGACCTTTCCCGTTTACTCTCTCTTTTTAAAATCACTACTCTTTAAAACTTCACCTGCCACATTGTTGACGTTTCTAACACACATTTCTCATACTCACTGTTTCCCCGTATTTGTAGGCCTCTGACTTTCTTATTCATTATACTTCGACCGAGTACTGTTGTGGAGCCAATGTTATGATCTAAAAATGTGTTTACTTCCCCAACACAAAGTCAAATTTCCTCTCTATTCTCATGTAACTCTTTTAAACGATTTCTTTCCTGCTTTACTATCAACTTACTTTTTCATACTCATCGTATCGCTAAAATAACAAACACCGAAGATTTACTCGGTCTATCATTTCTTGTTCTGAGTTTCACTTGCTTCCATGCCAAATTTCAACTCATGGTCAGCCACTTCAACAGTATACTCGAGGAGTCTAGAATGTACCACCAAAACAGAATTTCTATCTTTCTTGCCTGGTTGACTCCAGGTCTGCAGCAATATCCACTTCCCACTGTACCCTCCTCTACTAGAGCTACTGAGTAGCTCAGAAAAGGATCATAAAATAATGTACATTTCCTGATCCCCTACACCTCTTCTATTCATCTTGTAGTGCTTTCTTGAGAAGTTACTCATTCCAGAGTTTTCAAACTGTCTCCTCCGCTTTTCTGCAACCCCCCACCTCTACTCTGTAAGTGTCCCCACCTACTAATTTTCATGGGATCCAAGTTGCCAATATGATTTCCCTCAATTCCCTTCTCTCCAGCTCAAAATAATTTCTTTATCATCACACTCCTGTTCCCGCTTCCCCAACCTCTGTATTTAAAAGAGAAGTATGTACTTTATTCTTCCCAAACTATACTTTCCTACTTTGGATTGTGGATCCCAAGAATATCAAATATAAGTAATGGATTATTTTCCCACTAAAATGTGCATACAATTTTTTTTTTAATATTTCAGCTTAAAAATAAACTCCAGTGCACTCCAAATTAAGGAAAGGTGATTTATTACAGATTTCTATTTGTTTCATTGATTCATGACTCTCCACCATACACATGTATTTGATGACAATGTCTCTAGTAAAAGTCTCTGAATAACTCAGTAAAGCATTGGCATCAAATAAGTCTCCCTGAGCTCTCTCTAGTTTGACGTGGTACCTTCTCCTCTTTTTTAAACAATCCCTTTTGTCTTCCAGGAATTTCATGTTTCCCCTTTTATCTCATGTGTAACATTCTTTCTTTTACCTTTAAGTAACTTCTTTATTTCCTTTGCTTCCATTGCTCCAGAGCTCCTATAAATGATGATTATTTTACCTAAAGTTCTGTTCTCAGGTTTACTGTTTATACTCAAAAAAAGTTTTGTTTGTTAGTTTTATCCATTTCTATGACCTCGTATTACCCTTATTTAGATAAAATTAATTCTAGATCTCTCACACCATTCTAGTTACAGATTTTCATCAGTCTTTTTTGAAGATCTCTGGTTTGGATGACTGCCCAGGATCAATTGCCTACCCTTCTAAAAACTACTCTCATAATTCTTGTTAAATTCGTGCCCATAATTTTTCTATTATCAGCATCTGTATTTAATTTTTGTTGTATATAAGATTATTAAAATAGCTTTCTTGTTCATTCATCTTTCCAATCTAGATCTCCCTTTAATACATCCTAATTGATAAATCATCTTTTATTTCTTCTCACATTACTTATCCAAAAATCATCAACCATTTCTCACTGCCTGCTAACTTAATTTGGAGCTTTTCACTTTGTGACTCAAGAATATTGAAGTTTTATTTTCCCCCTTAACTATTGTTCTGTAAGACCTGAAGGATTCAGAAGAAAAAAAAACAAAAAACAAAAACCTAAATCAAGATTAATCTCACTGACATCTGGAATCCAACTGCTTAAGGTTTCAATATCTGCTCTGCCACTAATTTGAAAGAAATTGTGCCTCAGTCTTCTCATTTGGAAAATGAAGAACATAATAGTACTTGCCACACAGAGTTCTAAAAGGTTCAGTGGGAAATGTGGGAAAAGATCTTTGCACAGTCTCTGGCACATAGTAGATAATCAGTAATGTGAACCTTTTTTTTTTTTTTTTTTAAGGCCACTATATCACTGGAAGGGCTTGAGGATATTTACTCTTGCATATACTCAGGTATTTTTGGACTAATATAAGGTTGTGCACAAGCAGAAAGCATTGTTACTCCACTACAATTTTAAAGAAGAATTGTGAACATAAGGTACAAAGTGCAATGTCATATTTATTGTTGCTAATTATATTCTTTTATTCTAAGACACCAATGTTCATGACATTTGGATTGTTCTTGAAGTTTCCATTTAACTTTATTTACTGTAGCATAAAATGTACATGGGTGAGATTTATTTTGTTTTTTATCCATTTTTATCTTACATATGGAGGATATATGGCAGGCCACTGATGTCAGGCCACTGATTTATGAACCTTTTCTTCAGCTCTTATTTTTTTATCCAAAATATCAGGAAAGCTCAAATGTTCTTTCTGTACATTATCTACCACTGAATTAATGTAAACTTGAATAATACCTAGATGATGGGTGATTCTGTCAAATATTTTGTCATATAAAGATCTATTTGATGGCCTTTCTCCTTGGATCATCTTCTATTTCTTCCATATAATCTACACTGCATTAAAAATTTCATCAGTATTTTCTGGTGATTTTGGTATTTAGACTGAACATACTCTGAGAGTATTTTCATAGTTTTGAAGACTATCTTGAACATTTCTCCATTAAATTGAAGGAACACTGCTGGATTTTTTAAATTGACTTGTTCACTTGACACATTCATTCTCTCTCTTTCTCTCTCTCTCTCACACCCCCCCCCCCACAAGATTGTATACACATATATATAAAACATTAGGAACCACATTTTGGCAATATGTATAAACCAAAACTGTGGAACTGTCTCAAGCAAACTCCTTATCTGATACTTGCAAGGTTTAAATAGGAGAGTACTAAACACAGAAAACACTGCACAGTAAGGACAGCGAGATATTACTGTTATAGGAGAATAACTTGGTGATTAAAATATAGTTCAGTGACAAGTGTCTTTACTACATCATTATTTCCATGAGCACTTTTTGAGCAATCTTTTAAGAAAAAAAATTAATTCATAACTTCCCAACTTTAGGCAATGATTTCACTAAAAGAATATTAACATCACCCCCTCAAGGGCTTGTAACAGTAACAACTGTAAATGGATAAGAATAGCATCAAATTTTTCCTAGAAGTTATTTTATGACTAATAATGGAATCTATGTAACAATGACATCTGAGGTAAATTATGCCATGAACATGGTTCTAGACATTTATTATGATAGCTCGCACCCTGAATTACCTGGTTATGTAATAAAAGGTAAAAATAAGAATAAACAAAATTATCTGAAGCTTAATTAGACACCTGAAAATTAGAACAATGTACAACATCATCACTTCATTGGTCATTGTTTTTGTTCTGTTAAGAAGAGTATCAACTGAGTTTTTCGATTTAAAGTATTGAGACTGTAAAACTGAACTATAATAGATTATACATACCGAGTTATAAAGACAGAAGAGCCCAGCACAGTGGTATAAAGCATGTTCACTTGTTAAATATTGACCAGCTAAGTAAATAAGTGAATAAAACCCTTCAACAATCTGAGCAAATCTGTAACTTCAGATGTAAATATATTAAATAGGCATTTGGATTCCACATTTCTATGTGCATATATGTAAGTACATACACACTCTGTCTTTCTACTCACTGTCCAGTGTATTATCAAGTTCAATTTTGTAGAATTTTGCATATAGTACTTTTACATGAATGTCTATTTATGAGACAGATTTATTTATCATAAAATCAGAATAATTGTTTGGCTTAGATATCTTCCATAATGTAAGAGAAAGTAATAACTTTTGTGTTGATTAAAAGGTTGTTCTCTTTATCTTCCATTAAAATAAATGTCTGTGACATTGGAGAAATATAACCAAAGTAATGTTGTTGCTAGCATTATTTTTTAACATTTTTTATTGATTCATAATCATTTTACAATGTTGTGGCTAGCATTTTTTTTAATTATGAAAGAGTGGACGTTTCCTAAATTACCAGACAGATGAGATTGGTTGACACCAATGCTAAGGTAAATATATGCTATGCTGTCTATGCAGAAATAAGAAAGAATGAGGATAATCTATATGAGATGCTGTAGGATGCTTCTTAGCATATATTGTTAAATTAAAAAAAAGTAATCTAAAATCAAAACAAAAGAAATAAATAGAAATCCCACCCATTAGCATGGAAAAAAAATTAAGTTCCAAAAAGGCAAATGCAGTATGATTCCTTTGTGTAAAACAGCAGAAGAAATAAACAAAACAATGTGTGTGTGTGTGTGTGTGTGTATGTGTGTGTGCTGTGTATATGACATCTTGTATTTGCAAAAAGGTCCATAGGGAGAATAAACCAAAATTAATGAAACTGATTTCCTGTGTGGTAGAGGAGAATGAGGTGGAAGAAATAGGGAAAAAATAACATTTTTCTAAGTGTTACTTTTCTTATACTTTTGACTTTAAGGATCATGTTACTGTTGTCCATACTTGAAATAAATAAATGAACACAGAGAGAAGGGAGAAAAAGCCTTAAAATTTAATGTAAACAGAAATAAATGAACCCAAAGCCATTTCAAATGAATTATGTAACCATACTGAAGGCGGAGCAAACATAATCTAAGTCAAGAAACTTTTGACATAGTGCTTTAACTGTACACACGTAGTCTAAAAAAAGCAAACCAAAATGTTGTACTGTCTTAGTAGGATTGTTTGCTATTGTGGTACAGGTATAGTAATTCTGAAATGATTCATGATTCTATGTATACTGTCATATTGAACAAATGAGTAAATATAGTGATGTGTTAGGAGCCAGGGTAATTCCCTATGGAAAAGGGAGATCCAAGTGCAGAATAAGGAAAGTCAGAAAAAAGCAAGTATCAACCTACATTGCTCTGTCTTATGAAGAAAGAGACCTAGAAGCAAAGATATCCAAAAGCAATAACCATACCTATATTACTATCTTTTATTTTTATTTTTTTGGTTAATGGAGGTACTGGAGATTGAACCCAGAACATGGTGCTTACTAAGCATGTACTCTAACCACTGAGCTATACCCACCACCACCCCAGATCATTATTTCTAACTACAATTTTTGGATAAATGGTATTCTCCAAGATGGCTGAAGTTAGACTGTTACAAAATGAATCTGAAACATCTTTTTTTATGCAAAAAAAAACAAAAAAAAAAACAAAGAAATAGCTTAAGGTGTAATGGAGCCATATAAGCCAGATTTAAGGAGTTCCAACTACCTACGGCTGAGAATATGGGAGTACCACAATAAACAATAGAATTCTTATATTGTAAATAATTCAATAAAATATATGTTCATACAAATGATAGATAGTTGACAGAAAAATTAAATAAGTGGAAGCTCTTTTTTATAGTAGAAGGCTAGAATAAGAGAATGTATTGGAAGATTAAAAAAAGTTTTTTAATAATAATAGATACAATTAAAAATATTTAATATTCAAATGACATTGAAATATATGAAAAATACTAAATGGAGTCACAAAATCACCATTTTATATCATTTTAAACATAATTCAAAGAAGATACACAGATGGCAAATAAGCATACGAAAAGGTGCTCCACATCATGTCATCAGAAAAATGCAAATTAAGGCAACAATGAAATATCATTACATACTTATTAGCAGGGCCAGTATCTGGAACCCTAACAGCATCAAAAGCTGGTTAAGATATGGAAAAAGAATTCTCCTTCACTCCTGGTGGGAATGCAAAGTTGTGCAGACACACTGGAAGACAGCTGGGGGTTCTCTTACAAGACTAAACATACTTCTACCATATGATCAAGCAATTGTGCTCCTTAGTGTTTACCCAAACTACTTGAAAATTAGGTTCATACAAAAACCTGCTCATGGATGTTTATAGCAGCTTTATTCATAATTACCAAAACTTGGAAGCAACTGAGACATTTTTCAGTAGGTGAATGGATAAATAAACTACAGTGCATCCAGATAATGGAATATTATTCTGTGCTAAGAAGAAATGAGCTATCAAGCCATGAAAAGCCATGGCAGAACCTTAAATGCATATTACTAAGTTTAAAAAAAAAAAGCCAATCTGAAAAGGCTACATACTGTATGATTCCAAATTATGACATTCTGGAAAAGGCAAAAACTATGGAGCCAGTAAAATGATCAGTGGTTGCCAGGGGTTGTAGAGGAGGAATATATGAATGGGCAGAACCCAGAGGACTTTTAGGACAGTAAAACTATTTTGTGATACTGTTACAGTGAATATGTGTCATTTTACATTTGTTCCAATCCTTATGGAATGTACAACATCAAGAACAAGTCATCATGTTAAGTATGAACCTTGGATGATCGTAAATGTGTCAAGGTAGGTTCATCAGTGGTCACAACGTCCCACTCTGGTGGGGGATGTTGAAAGTGAGGGATGTTATGCATGTTTGGAGTAAAGGAATATGTGAGGTATCTCTGTACCTTCCTCTCAATATTGCTGGGAGCCTAAAGCTGCTCAAAAAAATAAAGTCTATCAATCAAAAAAAAAAAATCTGGTAAAATAATGGTTGTAAAATCTAGAAAGGGGAAGTTTGATGATCTTCACTTAAAAAGGCCTTACTGTTTCCCTGGGCCGGGTGGCTACTTCCTGCCTCTAGGTCCCCTGATTTACCTTTTCTTTGTGCCTTTACTTTAGAAAACTTGGAATGCAAATTCCTTCTTTGTTCCTTTAAGATGTAAATCTTCTTAAAAACCCTCTGATAGTTTTAAAACTCAAAGCCCTCTTTCTAAAGGACCTTCCTTCAAAACAGAATCATCAGTGAAGACAGTGCCTCTGTCTCCCAACTTCTGTGGGAGGGTCAGAGGCTGGTTTTAGCGGGCAACTCCCTTCAAGTTTTAAAACTGCCTCCTGTCATGAAGATACAAGAAAGTTTATTTGGGGGGGGGTGGTAAAGCCAATAAGAAATATGATCAACCAACCCCACCCCAGCTCTTAAACATTCTCCAATCATCTTTTCAACAGAGTTGAGTCCAAACTTGAGTCCACTCGCCCATGTGCAGTAAAGCCAATCTACTGACACCAGGTTGTGGTTAAAGAAAGTGTAGCATTTATTGCAGATGCCAGACAAGGAGCCAGGGACAGCTAATTCTCAAAACACCCTCACTCCTTGATGAATTTCAGGAAAACATTTTTAAAGGCCATGTGAGGGAGGTGGGCCACAGGGTTTGTGATCAGCTCATGTACAATTCTCTGGTTGATGGTGAGGTAACAGGGCAGTGTCACAGGGGCTAACATTATCAATCCCTAGGCTCCAGTAGGTCTGGGGGCTCCATGATCATTGTCATCAAGTAGTTAATTTCTTCCATTTGGTGTGGGTTTTAGCATCTGTAAAATAACTTAGGAAATGTGTACCATATACTATTATCAAGTTACTTCAGAAAGGAGCTAAGGCAGAGGATGTGGGACAGGGGTCTGTCCTGGGAAGGCCTCATAGAGTTCTGCTTGGTTACAATTCTGTTACATTCTGATCTCTCTACCCTTTATAATAACCTTGAATAAAGTCTTCTTACCTAACTTTGTTCAGTGCAAATATTGCTTTGATGAGACAGAAGGTATTTACATGGGCTTCAGGTATCTTCCCTCAAATTACTTTATAATAACAAATGGAAAATATTAATTATGCAAAGGAGAAACTGAAAAAGTACAAATATATGCCATATATTTTATTATACAGATGTAGGCTCACAGAGTGAGAGAGAGAGAGAGGCCAAGAGACTAAGAAGATAACAGAAATGTGGCAAAATTTTAAACCTTGGTGAAATGGGCCAATGGATCTGGGAGTTAGTTATTTTGTTAATAATAATTTTCTAAAAATTTAAATTTAGTTTGGAGTAAGAAGTTTAATAAGTTTAATAAAAATACCAGCATGATACTGTTATACCTCGAGTACCTCTTTCCTCTGCCTTTTTAATCAGGGACCCTTTCCAACAAACCAAGAAATAAAGACAGCAGTACCTTAGATTTGGGTCAAATATCACCTTTGTTACCAATAAAGACAGTACTGGCACATTTGGCTTATGTCATCAGTCAAATTGGATATCTTAATACATTGGGTTTAAATGTTGGGATTGTGGTCAATCAGAGCTATCATTCTTCTCTTTTCAGAGGTCAAAATTATATCAAGACAGGCTTCATTCTACCTTCACAAGCTGGTCCACTACATCAACCCCTATTCATTTGACTGTGTCTGAGGAGACATGCCTTCTCTCTAACAGCATTTGAGACACTGACAACTGCAACATACTATTAAACAAAATGTATTTGAAGCGACCATTTAAGCAATTTTTATTTTTTATTAAGTCTTTCTTTCTTAGCTTGGCTGCTATAAAAAAAAAAAAAAGTGCCATGGACTGGGTAGCTTATAAACAGAAATTTATTTCCTACAGTTTTGGAGGCTAGAAGGCATGGTTGGTTCTGGTGAGTCTCTTCTGTATTGCTGGGTTGCAGGTCTTCTTATGTCCTCATATGGTGAGAAAGAGGGTGAGAGAGCTCTCTGGTGTCCTTTTTATAAGGGCACTAATCCCATTCCTGAGGGCTCCACTTTGGTGGCCTAATCACTGCTCAAAGGCCCCACCTCCTAAGGCCATCACCTTGGGGGTTAGGATCTGGAGAGCACACAAATATTCGGTCTATTGCAACATTCTAAACCTCTTACTTTCCAAAAGATTTCTGACACTTCTTCAAGGAACTGAATATGTGCTTTATCCACTAATGTAACATTGAGACCCTCTTACATGTAGGCATTAATAGCCTTAGGACAAAACGGTGTTCTTTTCAGACCCATTCCTAACATTCCTGGGGCCCAGGAAATTGTACCCGAACAACCCCACATACGACTTCCCTGAGGTTTCTCCTCATCCTGTTGACAGCAATTGGGTTTTGCCTCACCACAGAAGAATTCAGAGATGAGACGCAGAGGTCAAGAATGTAAAGTAAGAATTTTAAGTTGCAGGTATGCTCCCAAGGGGAGAGTGGGGAGAGCGGGCAGGCTCAAGTGAGCAGCTGTGCTGGTTTCTCTGTCAAGTTGGTTACATGAGGTGTAAAAACGAATGGGCAGAATATTCATTGGAGAGGGAAGGGCTTGGGGTCATAGTCCTTGATTTTCATCCCAGCTCCACCTTCCTTAGGGGAGGAAGGATTTTTGTCCTTATTTAGTCTGGATCAGAAATGTCTTGGTGTCAGTGCATGATGGGTACTTCCAATCTGCAAGGCTAATTTTATTGAAATGAGGGCATAATGAGCAAAAGGTCATGTTCAGACACTGGAGAATCCTGCCTTTCCCCTCCTTTCTTTGTCTGCCTCCAGGACACTTGTCACCCCAAAATGTGTGATCTCTTATCAGTCCAGAGCTTCCTGCTTTTCTCTGTCTGTCCAAGGACCCCTGTTGTTCTCAAGATGTATGGTTTCCTGCCATTTGGCCTGTACCTCTCTTTCTCTGCTCATATCTGGCTCTCTGCCTGCTCTAACAGTCCCACGAGTCTGAGATTAACAGGTGTCCCTGACTGTGTGTCCCTCCATGCCCTGTCTCAGGTTGTGCCCTAACAGCATCATATTCCACATTCTTCAAAGGAAACTGAGGCTGAACGTAAGCCACAAATTTAGAGTTAGCAAAATTCAAGGAATGTAAACCAAAACATGGACTATGGACCGAGCCAGCTTCTGACCCTGGGAACCTTCCTCATCCCCTCCGCCCACTTGCCTTTGATTCCAGCACCAGTAAACATTTACCACTCGGCTATGCCTTAGATGTAGGGTGATGTACACCCGCTACCTTGAGCCCCCGGGAAGAGGGATCTAGGGAAGGGCTCTGCAATCTTTGTAAGTGGGTACAGGACCATTTGGGCAGAATATCCTGAGGTTCTGAATATACTTGTGTGTAGCTTATGAAGGGCCAGGGTCGGTTCTATAAGTAGAACTGCCTATTCCCTGAGCTTAAAGGTGGTTCTGATTGTAACCCTACCTTTGGCTACGTGATGTGTTATATCTCAGAACCCCACCTTCTAAGGCAGTTTTTCCTCTGTGTAAACAAGTGCAGAGACAACTGGAGCCCACTCTGTAGCGCCCTTAGAACCCGTGTGCCCAGATAATTAAAGATGGAAATATTGTTCCACACTGTAATGTCTAAAAGACATGCCTGCAGAAAACCATTTTCCCTGGATTCAGCTGCCACTGTATACTAAGATCTTCCCAACCCACTATCTGCCAAAGTAACTAACTCACTGCCCTCTTTCATGTGGTCATGTTTATGCCTGGTTCTGCAAGATCAATCTTGTAAAATTGCAAGTTGCATCTTTGAAGTTCCATAATGTGGTTATGATCATGTGCGTGGATGTCTAGGTTTTACTTGCCAAGGCTCAGTAGACTAATATCCACTGAGGCACGTTACTTGGTTAAAAAGTATGTTGGAGGACCCCTTGGCCATGTCAGTCGACGTGGCCAAGGGGTTCTCTGCACATCTGCCTGAGGCACAAGTGGTCCAATGTCTTTGCTGAAGCCTGCAACTTTGCACTAGGACTTGCACGTACATCCCTCCCTTCTATGAATTATATTCCTTTCCAATAAACAAGGCTGGCATAAGCTGTGGTGAACTGACAAGGTCAATACCACATGTGATCTAAGGCTTCCAGCCATTCATCTAACTAGCACTAGTAAATCAGCTACTTGCATAAGACACTCAGTCACACGACCCATTTTAAGCTTTTATGAACTATCAAGATCAAAGTTCCCTTATAACATACCCAAGTCCAGGGTTTTAGCCACATGAGAAAACTCAACCTCTCCATTTATATTTTGTCCCATACAGTTCTGCTTTCCTTGGTTTATTTCCTGAGACACACAGATCAATGCAACAAATGTGTGTTTAAGGAGTCCAATAAATGCCCATCCTGCTTCTCTATGTGAGCGCCTATCTGACAAGTAATTAAAGCTGCTGAGGACCAAGATACTACTTTTATCATTGATAAAGTTGGTATTGAGAATCTGGCTTTTTCTGTATGAGAGATAACTCCCTAATACTGAGCTTCAGGATTAAATTCCATGCTCTCTGTGGTCAGCAAACTCTTAAGGGGGAGAGAGTGAGGGATCAGGCTGTTCAAGATCAGCTTCTCCTTCCAAAGTCACTATTCAGGATGTTTGTCCTCTCACCCTCTAACCTATACCTCCAATAAGACAGCATGAAACAGAGAAGGCAAAAAGGTTTGTTTAATAAAGGTCTCTCTGCCCTACACCAAAATAAAACATCAGGACCAGGATGCAAGTTACACCTCAATGGAAATTGTGTTACATTTCCCAGAAAACCAAACAAAGGAAAATGGTAGGAAGCTGAACATTTGGGGGTGCTGGGGGGGGCAAAAAAAAAAAAACAAAAACACTTACCATTTAACACAATCTTATAAAATTCCAGCTTGCTAAAACTTTCTGGTTATATTTCTCTCTAGGTCAATTTGAAAGAAAATACTAATTGGTGCATTTAACCTAATGAAAACAGCATCATGACCTTGTACATGATAGGTGTTCCCGCTGACAAGAATATGCACCAGAGATTCTGCAAGCAAATAATTATTTGGTTTCCTGCCTCTCTGATCTCTCTTGTAATGTGCCTATTAGTCAATTGTAAGACTTCTTAACAAAGCAGAATTTCATTATTTATTTTTTGAAATTTTGGCATGCATGAGAAATTTAATTTTGCAATTAAGCTTTATAGCCAACTAATACACTTTGTCTGACTTCATCCCATTTATTTAATACAATAAATGCCACATGCTAACCTATACAACAAAGTACTTTCGAATAGTTACAAAAGGCACATCTTCTGTGAAACATTTGCCCATCTGGAGATCAACTTTAAAACATTAAGATGATGCTAGGATATTTCTTAAATCTTTCAGTTGTACTTATTGACTCGGTAATTCATAAACTAGATAGATAAGTAGATAGATAGATAATGTATCTTTTTAGTTAAATGAATTTTAAGTTTTTTACTAACTTATAAAGCAACATTTTATTTTATTTGACCTAGAGTTATTCTGGAAGTAGAATTTGGTTAAGTCTTAATCTGAGGTCTGACAATAACTTGATGTATAAATTTGGACAAATTGCTAAATTTCCCTGGGCTCCATTTTTTTTTCCAATTGTAATGATTTCTCAGCCCATTCCCATTCCAAATCCATATGGACATGTTGTTAATAGGCAGGTCATTTCAGAAGCAGAGCTCTGGGGTTTAAAGCAATGGATCTCATTTGAGAGTCATACACCTAGGGAAAATTCAATAACCCTCTCTGATATTCAATTTTATTATTTTCAAAATAATATTGTCAAAGGCATCATTTATTTCAAAGGATCAGAGGGAGAATCAAATAAAATAAGATTACATAAAATCATTTTGTACCTGCAGAGCATTATTTAATTGTAAAACACTGCTTTAATTCCAAGAAATAACTTCCATACTTCAAAGGTTTGGTGACGAAGATTATGCTTATTTTAGTCATAAGTTTTACTTTATCCAATCAGAAGTATTTATAATACTTATCATGTGTTATATATTTACAAATCATTATTTTCTTAATTCTGTTTCTGACATTATATTTTTTGTTCTCAGAGGCTGTTCCTCTGTCCTCCTGAACATCTTTGAGCCATGGTTTTAGAAATTATTAAAGAGTGTCATGTGTCTGTGTGAATAAATAGAATGATAAAGGTATTTTTTTTAACATGGAACTAAACAATTTCTATTCTATTTCAGGTACTCCTTGTAATGGTGAAATGTTTACTCAAATAACTTAGAGGTCTCCTGTCCCAAATGAGAAGTGGGTCATCACCTTAGTTACTCTTCAAGATCACAGAGTCAGAGGTCTACCTACCCCTAGACATTTTCCAATCAGAAGTAAAATAGAGATTTGTTTTGCTGGCATTTATTCTGTGCCTGAACTGTCCATAGGTGTCAAGATCAAGTTTCCCAAATTTGTACTGATATTTAGTGGCAGGGGGGTGGGGCAGAAGTTGTCACTTACTGTAGTTGAACACCCTTCCAAACTGAATCCTGGGTGTCTGTATTCCCAGAAAGCAATTTACAAAATCTCTATGTTTCTGTTTTCTGGGGTCTGGAATAAGCAAATTTTTTTATCAGAAATTTTTATGGATCAGCAAAGATCAATCCTACTCTCTCCCTTTTGTCAGGACTTTTAACAACATTGAACTTCATCTATACAGTATTTCTCACTCTCGACAGCATTCTTATAGGATCTTGTCCGTGACTGGCCTGTGACATTCTATGCTCTGTATTCTCAGTATTAAACTCCTGTCCTGTTTGTTAATAACCCGGAATGCGATCTTTCCATTTCATCATGAAGTTTGGGGAGGGTCAATAATGTTGTGTTGATTTTTTCTTGTTTAATCTTTAATTTAGTTCAGTTTTCTTTTCTTGAGATGTTGGTTGCTCCATAGATAGATACTCTTTATCTTGCATAAATAACTTACTGTTTTTAAGCTTCATTTTTTTCTACAGTGACAAATCTGAGTCATAAGAGAGAGCTATAGAATACTTATCTACAGATTACAGCCCATTCTGACATTCAGAATTTTCAAAAACCATACTAAATACTGGAATTAATTGAGCTGTAAAGCAATTAATATCAGGAGAATATATATGTACCCAATCTGCAGAGGTACAAACAAAATTTTATACCATGTCCCCAAATAATGCATCTCAATTGTTCATTTATGTATCAAACAATGTTTGCAATGGAACATAATTTATACACACTGAAGATGTCAACATTTTTATCTGTCCCTATAATACAAATATTGTGATTTTCCAAAATAAAAAACAAAAGAATGATAAGGTAAAATATAATTCCCCAAAGATACTTACTGTTACACATTAGATTGTGACCTCAGTATATACTTAAATGTAGTATTTTTTATGTAAAAGCGGTTATTGAATTGAGAGATCAGAATCCACAGTTCTCAGAATTAAAAAAATATGGTTGTCGTAAAGAAAATATACATTTCTGATTTAGTGTCAATAAGGGATTAAAAATGCATATTCAGAGGAGTGGCAAAGATGGTGGAGTAGAAAGAGCCTGAGTTCACCTTCCCTGATGGGCACGCCAAAATTACAACTATTTGAAGAAAAGCTATTAAAGAGAATGACCTGAAATCTAGCAGAATAGATTTTCTACAATGAAACGTATAAAGAAGTTGTGGCAGATTTATACAATGGAATACCACTCAGCCATAAAAAAATAATAAAATAATGCCATTTGCAGCAACATGGATGGACCTGGAGATCATCATACTCAGTGAAGTAAGCCAGAAAGAGAAAGAAAAATATCATGATATCACTCATATGTGGAATCTAAAAAAAAAAGACAAATGAACTTATTTATAAAACATAGACTCACAAACATAGAAAAAACACCTATGGTTACCGGGGAACCAGGATGCCAAGGAAAAAGGGGTGGGAAGGGATAAATTGGGAGTTTGAGTTTTGCAGATACTGACTGGTATATATAAAATAAACAAGTTTATAATGTACAGCACAGGGAACTATATTCAATATCTTGTAGTAGCTTATGGTGAAAAAGAATCTGCAAACAAATATATATATATATATTCATGTATGACTGAAGCATTGTGCTGTACATCAGAAATTGATACAATACTGTAAACTGAGTGTAGTTCAATTAAAAAAATAAAAAGAAGAAGAAACCACTGAGAGACAGGTAGGACGGATGGAGGTGTGGTGTCAAGACCCACACCCCCTGCTAGGTGACTCACAAATGGAAGGATAGTCACAATTTCAGAGGTTCTCCCCACATCAGGTTCCCCAGATCAAGAGTTCTGCACCAGGAAGACAAGCCCCAAAGTGTCTACCTTTGAAGGCTAGCAGAGCTTGCAGATAAGAGAGCTGGGGGGCTGAAAGGAACAGAGACTCGGTTCTTGAAGGGCGTGTGCAAGACCTCACATGTTCTGAGATGCAGAACTGGAGCAGTGACCTAAAAGGAGCCTGAGTCAGACCAACCTGCTGATCTTGGAGAGCCTCTCAGGGAGGCAGGAGGCAACTGAGACTCTCCCTGGGGACACAGATGCTGACAGCAGCCATTTTTGGGGAGCTCATTCCACAATGAGGACACTATTGTGGGCAAGAGCCATTTTGGAGTCCTCTCTCAAGTCTATTAGCACCAGGACCCCGCCCTGATCACTGGAGGTTGGGCACCAGCCTTGGATTTCCTTACGCCTCCCCACAAACCATGCTGGGAACTGGCATCACACACCAGCAGGCTAGCCTCAGCCATGGAACGCCCAAGTGGTTGGCCAGGCCCACCACAGGCAAGCACCAGCACTGGGACTCCCAGTCCCTGCAGCCAGCCATCCCAGGACCCAACCAGCTACCCTGGAGCCAGGCCACACTCACAAATGGGATGGCGCCAATCTTAGGACCTGCAGGCCTGAAAGCCAGCTTCCTCAGGGTCCCGCCCTGCCCATCTGTAGGCTGGCAGCCCCACACCAGTCAGGGCCAGTCTGACAACTGGGCCAGAAACCAGCCCTGCCCACGAGGAGGCCCACATTAGTTGGCCCCACCACAACAGAAGGGCACATTCAGCTCACACGGAAGGCTCTCCTAGATCGTATATCTCTGGTTACTGCAGGGGAGTGTGCTGCTGGGCACCCCCAGGATGTCCATGTAAGACCACTTCTTCTACAGCATCAGAAAATGTAAACAACCTGCCTAATACACACAGTAAGCACAGAGAATTAAGCAAAATGAGATTACAAAGAAATATGTTCCAAGCAAAGGAGTAAGATAAAGCCCCAAGAGAATTAAGCAGAGTAGACATGAGCAATCTATCTTATGAAGAGTTCAAGGTAATGCATGTAAAGATGCCCAGTGAACTTGACAGAAGAACAGATGAACACAGTGATCATCAGAAAACACAAAGATAAACCAATCAGAGCTGAAGAAAAAAATGACGGAAATGAAAAATACACTAGACAGAATCAGCAGTAAATTAGATAAATACAGAGGAACAGATCAGAAAACTGGAAAACAAAGTAGTGGAAACTGACCAAGCTGAAGAACAACAAAATAAATTAAAAAAATTAAAAATAAAGACAGTTTAAGGGACATATGGAAATACATCAAAAAGTACTAAAATTTGTATTATAGGGGTCGCAGAAAAAGAGAAAGAGAAAGGAGGTAGAGAACTTATTTGAAACAATAATAGCTGAAAAATTTTATAACCAGGAAAAGGAAATGGACATCCAGCTCCACAAAGCAGAGTCCCAGTAAGATCAGTCCAAGGAAGTCCTCACCAATACACTCTGTGATTAAAATGACAAAAATTAAAAATAAAGAAAACAAAAAAAGGGTGGGAAGAGTGAAGATGAAATTCTCAGGATGGAAGAGAAAATACAGAAATACAAAGAAAAGACTATAAGAAAAGTCATGAACTAAAAATTATAAAACGGACAACCTAGAAGAAATTGATAAATTTTTAGAAATGTACAATTATCCTAGACTGAATCTGAAAGAAATACAAAATACGAACAGATCAAATACCAGTAATGAATTTCAACCATTACTGGGAAAAAAAAATCGAAAAAAAGAAAAGAAAGGACTTCATATGTGAATTCTACCAAACATTTAAAGAAGAGTTAATGCCTATCCTTCTCAAACTATGCCAAAAAAATGAAGACAATGGAATAATTCAAACTCATTCTATGAGACCAGCATATTCCTGACACCAAAACCAGGCAAAGACACCACCAAAAAAAAAAAAAAAAAAGAAAATTACAGGCTAATATCGCTGATGAATATAGATGTAAAAAAGTCCTCAACACAATACTGCAAACCAAATTTAACAATATAATGAAGGATTATACACTGCGATCAAGTGGGATTTATCTCAGGGAAGCAGTGATGGTTCAGCACCCACAAATCAACCGATGTAACATACCACATTAATAAATTGAAGAATAAAAACTCTCACTGTTTGCAGATGACATGATTCTATATAGAAAATCCAAAAGATTCTACCAAGAAACTATTTGAATTAATCCTTGAATTCAGTAAAGCTGTAGGATACAAAATTAATGTATAGGAATATGTTGCATTTATATACACTAAATAGATAATTTTTTTTTTAAATCCCATTTACAACTGCATGAAAAAGAATAAAATAGCTAGGAATAAATCTAACTAAGGAGACAAAAAAAAAATACTCTAAAAGCTGTAAGACACTGATGAAAGAAAGTAAAAACAACGCAAACAACTGAAAAGCTACTACCATGCTCATGGATTGGAAGAATTAATATTGTTAAAATGACCATACTACCCAAGGCAAACTACAGATTCAGTTAAATCTTTATCAAAATACCAATGGAATTTTCCATAGAACTAGAACAGATAATTCTAAAATTTGTAAGGAAATACAAATACATTGACTGCACAGCCTAACTGTACTAGAGTACACCCACTCACTTGAGTCCCATAATGGTTCTTCACAGCAGGTCAGTCAGGTAATCTTAATCCACATTGAATATATAAAAAAAAAGACAGAGTTTTTAACCTAATATACTAATGCATCTATATGTCATATGTCTAGGACTAAATTTAGGTCTAAACTTCTTGCTTCTTTTTCAATAAAAATAACCCTCAAATATAAATCCTTTGATGATTTTTCCCTTTTTTTAAAAAAATATTTAAGCCTAGGCATCCTTTCCTAACTTCTACTTCACTTAACAGTCCTCTATGAAGTCATGCAACAGCTCAGTTAACAATCTCCTTACCGACATCCCTTACCCCTCCACGCTATGGCCAGATTTTTTTTTTTTTTTTTTTTGGTAATAAAACTCTGTCACTTCCCATATCAAATCACTTACGTGGATCTTCACTGTCAGAATAAAAATGCCAAATAAATGATTTGGTTTGCAAAACAAAGCCCTTCTCAAATAGTCATTCTTCTCTTGCTTTTCTCCCACTGGCCATGTCTATTCAAGGCACATCTGACTACCTACTTTTCCTCAAAACCATTATTCCCTTTCTTCTAAGAAAGTGTTAAACCTTAGCCTCATCCCAGTAAAATGAAGGGCTGGGAGGATACTTGAACCATTCTGGTTAATGTATTCAATTTTTTTTTTTTTTTTTATAAAAAGCAGATACTTAAAACTCTAATACAACCTATAGGGGGAGAAAAAGGAAAGTTTAGTGGTTTTAATTGCCTGAAAAAATATTTTTTCATTGTTATCAACTTGTCCTTGGTGATATTTTATTCTTTCTTGGGTCTTTAAAATTAAATGTATCATGACATGTTGGGCCAAGGAAATAATGTTGGAGCTGTAAAGATCATAACTGGGTGATGGCACTTATGAGAAACCTTATAAATTTTAATAAATGACTTTTCTAAGAAGCTGTCGATAGCAAAACCTTTAGGCAATAAATCCAGTAATTCATTATATATCATTAT
The DNA here is from genome assembly GCF_048773025.1 of Camelus bactrianus. Classification (NCBI taxonomy): domain Eukaryota; kingdom Metazoa; phylum Chordata; class Mammalia; order Artiodactyla; family Camelidae; genus Camelus; species Camelus bactrianus. The sequence continues at coordinate 23,311,323 of NC_133552.1, forward strand.
CTATTACCTAATTATCTAATCCATGCACATTTATAAATTTAATTTACAATTATGCATTTGGGAATAAAAATATATTAATGTTGCTAAACACTACTATTTAAGAATAATTTATTAAAAACATGGCTCTAATCTAAATTTTAAAAAGTTTTATAAGCAATGTTATTTTCACCATATGCATAACATACAAAATGTACAGGATGTTCACAAATGTATGTATATATACAGAGAAAAAAATGTATCCTAAATAACATGCTTGTCAGAATGCTAAAGGCTTGTTTTTCAAATTATGTGTAATATCACAATGCAAGGGGGAAACCCTGTCATTTTAGCTATGGAGTTCAAACACACTAATGAGTACATATTCTGGCATAAATGTGGTTAGAAATGTACTGTGTCAAAGAGATTGATCTTCATAATAGTTAATGAATCTGAAATGAAGAATAGAAGACACAGTGTCATAGATCCAATTTTATTGCTTGGAATTATATTCACCCTTGGCAAAGCAGCTTGTTTATTGGTGCTCATTACAGCTGATACAGTATTGTAAACTACTTTCATCTAGAAATAAAGGTTATCAAAGATCATAACATAATGCAGGCATGAGGAGTTTTCACAACACTTCAACACGCTTTTATTACTGACTATAAGATAGCAATACATGTAGTGAAGGAATTAGCATTACGATTATATTACCAACACCTTACCTGTAGTTTTAGTGTCAAAAGAAATTATACTTAGTCAAGCTTAGATAATGGTGCAACTGAAAGCAACACTGAAGAGTCAAAACTGAATGCCTGGAAAGCATCTGAAAACACGTAGGACAGACTTATTATTCATGTTGAATATAATTATTCCAAAGTACCAATGGAAAGAAAACACAAAACAATATGACATGCTGAAGGCCACAATTGTTTTAACATTAATTTACAGAGAATGCTCTTAGCTTAAAGAAATTATTGGAAGGAGGTGGCAGGCTGCTATATCAAACTATCATGTTATACAAATTTTATAGTTTAAAATTTATTGCTTCTTGCATACAAAGAATATGTAAAAGTCAATAACTTCATTACATAAGTTACATTGAAGCCCCACCTAAGCAAAGCTTGGACATTTGAAATATTCTTAACATGAATTGTCTGTCCATTAAGCATCTTTAATTGCATAGTATTTTAAAATTAAGCAGACATTTTAAATTGTATTGAAAAAGGTGGTGTTCTCTGGTTATATTAAAAGGTAATTTTATTCTTCACCCCAACAATATCAAAATGTGTAAATAAGCTATTAAAGGAAAAAAGATGAATATCTTGCCAAAAACATGAAACGACATTTGTTGAATGAATGAATACCTGCTTTTGTTTTCATTATAAAGCTAATGGAATTTTCTAAAGCTTTGTAAACTCATATACGGCATTGAGCTTCTTTTTATTCATTTTATCATTGATACTTATAAAAATGTTTGACTAGTACCCTTGATACAATATTTCCCACTATTTTATTAAAATGCTTATGAAAACAAAGACCAAGATGTACCTAAAAATAAGTGTATCCTAGAAAGGGCACCTGAATTATTTAAAAATATTGTGTAGATTCAACCTAGTAAATTAGTGACTTAAGTAGAAGAAAAATACGTAGATATGTATTAACCAAACATGCTTAACCATAGGTGACACTAATGTTTATTAAATCTGTAATTTATTATTCTCTTTACACATCCATTTTAGAAGCTCAAATAAAGATTAGACCTTATAAACAGTCAATTTGTGATATAAAAAAAAATCCAGGATTGAATTAGACTGAATCTTTATACTGTCCATTGATTCTGTATGTCAAAGAATGATTAGGGAAAGTTTATATTCAACCTACATTATTACTGATTTAATCCCTACCACACAGTGTTAATTGAGCTGGGTGCAGGCAATCTGACCACTCCTCATGGAGGAAGTGAGACTAATGACATTACTTGAAAAATAAAAACTCTTCATCCAAAAACCAACTAATTGAAGTTTTTGTCATCTAAGAACAATTAAAGAGTTAAATGAGACAGCATAGAAAAAGAATACTGCAGAAGAGAAAAAAAGTTTTTACCATATTAACAACTTAGGGGCAAAATACCTGGGTTAAAAATATAAGCCTTGACAACACAGATTCAGACACTCATGCACAGTAAATTAAAACAGACATACACATGACATGAGTCTAAATTTCAACTGGAGGAATTAAAAATTTCAGCATTTAGGTAAACATATTCCAAATAATCAAAAAATCAATCACCTCTATTATATAAAGATACATGTGAGTTAATGGGTCTAAAAAAAAAATAAAAGGAAATAAAATACCAGCTACAGTTAAAAAAAAAAATCAAGCAAGACTCAATAACCCCCTTTACAACGCTAAATGAAAGATAACAAGGTGAGTTTGTGAACAAAAATACAGTTGTAAACAAGAATTTCCATATAATTTAGTTTGTTGTTTATATATAAAAATCACTTCCGAACCTGCATGACCATAACAAGAGAAAAAGAAAAATAAACACAGCATTTTTCTTTTTACACAGACCAGAGTCAGATGATGTTGTTCCGAGAAATTACTGGAAAAAAATAGGTTAAAATTGATTTTTAAAAATATAAAAAATTTACAGTTCAGTATATATATATATATATATATATATATACACACACACACACACATATATATATATATATATATATATATATATATATATATATACATACACATACACATAAAAATCAGGTGTATACCATGATAAAATTTGTATTGGGGAATATTATTATGCTGGCAGATATGTGAAAAATGTATTTGATTATAGTAACATTAGTAAATATTAGTAACTAATAGTCTGAATGAGACTTTTGTTATAAAATTATGAGGTTTGGGTGTGTGTGTGGGATAAATCAATGGTAGTGTCGGTAAAGAGAAAAGATAAATTATTGAGAGATAAAATCATCTGGATTTGCTAAGCAATATAAAGATTGGAATTTAGAACAAAGGGGAGAGAATTAAAAATGACGTCTACTTTTCACTTACAAGAGAATGATGAGTAGCTTCTGCCATTTTTCAGCACAAGATGAAAATTAGTAAGATAAATACATTTTTAGGGGTGAGGGAGGAGAGGGAAGGAGGAGATATGATGACTTTATTTCACATATTTACTCTGAGGTGCCCATTGGCATCTGTAGAGAGACACAGAGAAGGGAATTCAATACGTGCATCTGGAGTTGGGAAGGAGAGAGTGATTATTGGTGTCACAACTAAAGATTGTCATTCAAGCCATAAGAATAAATGGGGTTCATCAGGGACAGTCTATACATGCAGGTTTGTAATTGGTGGGTCCTGGCATATTTTTGTGCTGAGAAGGCTGAGAAGGGTTTCCAGGTGTCCCTGAAATATTTTTAGCATTATGTCTTATGAAAGCTTGATCCAGCTTAATTTCTAGAGTTAAGAAACTATTTACCCTGACATTTTTACCCCATTTCCAGAGATAAAACACTAATATTTAGATGCTAGGTACTTTATCAGGCAGAAGCAATTGAAATAGAAGAAAGAAGTAATACCCAAGGGGCCAAGAAAAAAGAGATTGGTCAGTTTCATGAATTAAAATATCCAATTAATTTTGGCACGACCAAACTGTTATAAACCTAGAAGTCCAATTTAAATGTTTTAAATCAATGGGAAAACGTGATAATTAAATATCAGCTTTTCTGTTGGGCAGCTGGACTACAAATGTGAAGAGTGAGATACATTGATAGTGAGACAGTGTAAAGATTAGGGGAGTGAGCGATAGCACATGTCCACGTGGAGGGAGGAAGCCGGAGTAAAGAGTGATTGGCTTACTGTATAAAGAAGATGGAACAAGACGCCTAGAAAGAATGCAGATGTGGCATTATCCATTGGAGGAAGAAAATGGGGTTATGGGGTTACAGGCAGACTGAAAGAGAACTGGAGAGACTTGTCCTGTGGGAGCTCATAATCCTTTATAAGGAAGTAGGCAGTGTCATCTGCTTACAGCGAGCAGGAAGCCTTGGAAAGGAATCTCAGGAAGAATAGTGAGAATCGGAAATAGCAATCTCGTGAAAAGAGTGGCTTATTAAGGACTCATTACTTTGTCAAACAGATATCTTTGAAATCATGAATTTGTAATGGCGTAAAATATATTGTGCCTACTAGGAATGCTGCCAGCATTTATCTATTTCAACAAAATTAAATGTTGCTATGAAAATCTTATGTTGTGTACATTGAACAAGCTATTCCCCTCTACTTCGGATTTACTTTATTTTTAATGAGGGAATGGATGAGGAATTTTGTCTAATATAGTTTCAAATCTATTGAAATAATCATGATGTTTTCCATTAACTTAGATTTGTTCATCTTATTAACATGCTTCTTAAATCTCAACCATTTAAGATTTCTAACATTAAGCTTCACTTACATCAAAACTAGAAAGGAGGACGAGGAGCAGGAGGGAAAAAAGAGGAAGAAAAACATAGTGCTAAATGTTGTATGTGCCTTGTTTCATCTGATCTTTACTGTGTGTAATTTTCACCGTTATTTCCATATTCAAATTATGCCCGTGAATGTGGGCCATCCAGTGAAAGGAATGAGCTTCTGGGTATGTGTGTGAGTCACTTAATCCATCTCTTGCATAATGTGCAGCCAAACCATATACCTCATATTGAATTTTTTGGCACTGTGTGAAAAAAATTCAAACTCTCTAGCAGTTCTGGGCTGAAGAGCAACCAGTTCCAGTCAAGTCATACCACTTAGCACTTGTCCTTAGACCAGGAGGAAATGGGGCCATTCTTGAGTGAGAGTGATTGATGCTGGCAGTCCCTTGGATGACACAGACCAAAGATCTAATTATTTTTCACATCAGAATAGGCTTCTGGGCCACATTTTCTGAGCAAGTGACCCATCTCTCCACTTCAGTTTGCCAGGGTGGCATACAGGGTGATGTGGTTTCTAGCACAGCCTCGTTTTAACATCAAAATAAGGAAATGTTTGGAAATTGATTTAAATCTAGTTTATACCACTGTGCTAAAGCATGTGCCCCAATATAGTTTTCCCCTCATTTAAAATACTTACATAGGCCACCACGTCAAAATATTCTTTTACCATGTTTCATATTTGTATTTATTTACATAGAGTGTTTTTTTTAAGACCATATGTCCTGAAGGTAATCTCCTATAGTTCAAAATGTGCAAAAAAATAATTAGAAGCTTTCTGACTTGGATGTAGAGTAGGAGGAATAGAGTGTTACAACCAAGTACCATAATTTTGAATAAATTTTATGGCTTATTTAGATAGTGATGTTTAGGCACAGATTACTCAGGGAAAACAATGCCTCTTTTTACATTTGAATTTTATGTTTTTTCCTCTCACTGTGCCAATATTTTTCAGTATAACATTTAATTTGGATTTTTTTTAACTCCTCTGTTTGAAAAATTGTTACAGGCAATGAGGAAGAGTACGCCAAAAGTAAATGTCATTGCTCTCACAGAAATAATGGATTGACAAGAAATACAAAAATCACTTTGAAATGTCTTTTCATTTTCTTTAACTATCTGATGTCTTTTCACTTCTCAAAATAATTGACTCTACGTATCTGTGCTGAGTGTACCCTATGGCTGCAACTACTTTGATAAAAGTCTGCGTTTATGTTTTCTTCCTTATTTTCCTAAGAGTAGTCCAGCACTTTTGAAATGGATCGATAGAAAGTACTCCATTCTTTTTTCAATATTGCATTTCCTTTTAATCGAGGGCTTCGTTTGTACTTTTTTTTTTGTTGTTGGAGATCAGTGTCTAAATGAACTGGCTTATTCCTACTTGAAATGGAATGTAGACTTTCTGGACATAAACTGTGTCTGAATCAACTACAGAGTGAATCGCACTGGCCGTAGTCATAGCAACTGAAGATACAAAGTGTTGTACACATCTTCACACATAAAAGTTTTTCTTCTCTAATCTTCTTAAACACTTTCAATGCTGGCTTTTAATAAATGTAAGAAAATGACAACACAATCAACTAATTTGATCAGTATATTTCAAACAACTAGGTTTATAATAATGATAGAAAAATAATTAAACTGGCAATTTTGGCATTTTTCTGTTCTTTTTATTTTCAGGTACCTGGATGTTTTGGCTACTAACATATTTCATTATTTTCTATGATAATAAAAGTAGGTGTGTGAACCTTCCCTGCAATTTTCATGAAGTGTACTGATATGTGCCTCAGAAGGCTTAGAGCTTCTTCACTGGATGAGCCAAGGCTGCTACCTTCCTCCTTTTATCAAACCTCTGGCACAACACCTCTTTCTCCTAAGACTTTCAGCATATAGCAAAACAACTTTTCTTCATAATCAAAGGGCATGTGTACAGCTCCATATCCTGCAGTGCAAAACTCCTTAACCCCACGTAGGACCACAGTTGTAGAATGACACAGAGGCAAATTTGTGGATGATGCCTCTCCCCAGAGAAACTTCCATATATTGCCTGGGAGCACATCCTCCACTTGACTGGCAACGTAGTTTGCTGCATTCTGGAGTCTTCTGTCATTAAAACATTACCTGGCACCATGTAGGGTGCTTACGATACTCTCTACTGTCTTTAGATTCGGCAGTCTCCTGAGTGAGGAGCTCTTATAGAAGTGACACCAGTGTTTTTATAATTTCAGAAATGTCTGATGTTAGTAAAATTGATTTTTAATGAGCTCTGTAAATAGTAGGAGATCAGAGTATGGGAAATCAGTGAGAATTTGTACATTTAAATCTGAGGAAAAAAAAAGACTAAATATTAGGACGTAGACAGTCATCAACACAATCTTCTATGGAAATTTCACTTTGATAGGCTCTCCATTTGTTGTACAATTTATTTGGTTTTTAAGATAATATTGATTTTTTTGCCTTTTTTAAATTGAAGTATAGTTTATTTACAATGTTGTGTTTATTTCTCATGTACAGCATAGTGATTCATTTATACATGTTTATATATATATTCCTTTTCATATTCTCTTTTATTATAGGTATTGAATGTAGTTCCCTGTGCTATACAGTAGGACCTTGTTGTTTATTTTATATATAGTAGTTAGTCTCTACAAATCCTGAAGATAATATTGATTTTTATGTTATCTATGAAAAATAGGATAGTATTGATTATTTATGAGAAATACATAAATATTTGATACTAGTTTGTTTTGAAGAAGAGCAAGTCACAAGGATATATATATATATACATATAATTATATGAATCTTTGTATAACTACATAGAGGTCATACATATAACATATACATATAGTCAACTATATATGTATGTAAATAATTTTTACATAATATTCCTTCTCTCATGCCTGAAAGATTAGGACATTTTTAGCAAGGAAGTCTGTCTTCTATAAGGAACATAACCATGAATCCTAATAGCAGGCAAAAATAAAACTGAAATACAAAATTCCTCATGGTTTTCATAGTTACTGGCATACAAGCTTCTGAAATGTGTAAGAAATGTTTTCTTTGTGCTCCCATGATAGTCTATCATTGATCATAGGAATTACTGGAATAATCACTTTGCCCCATTTTTCAAGGACTCACAGTTTTTCTGCTGTGTGGCTTTGCCATTTCTTGAGCATCAGAATCTATGCTACATCATCTTCTACGTCTACATCATCAAAGAAGTAGAGGATCACAGGGAGATATTAAGGCCTGACATAAAAATAATGCCTCACTTACTTCCATCCACATTCCATGGGACTAATCGCAACCTCCTGGTCCCAACTAACTAAAAAGAGAAAAAAAAAAAAAAAAGCTGGAAACTATTGTCTGTTAAGTATCTCTGTCAAAGCCTTATATTCTGGCATTCAGTAACTTTTTATATCTTCCTTTTGCACAGTGAACATATGTATCCTCTTCCTCCAAGAATCCGAAGTCCCAGCTTGGAATAGTTCCAAGTCCAGAATGTCCAGAGATTTGCAGTCTTTGTCAGCAAGTCTATGTATGAACTTCATGGTCTGGTCGTATCATCGTTCCCCAAGCTCTTCCACAATTCAGAAAATATGGATAAATAACTTGGTTATCATCACTCTTACAGTCTACTTCATTACCACACACACACACATATACACCAACACATGTATACATGAAGAATAATGGTGATGGAAGGCCATTTGATGGTATTTATATATGTAATAGATCCATATTTACATCTACGTCTACAGCTACATCTTTGTATAATATGTAATTTATATATGTTATATATGGGTATATATTTTATATATACATCTCTATGTGTATACAGAGATAGTTGTATGAATACACATGTAAAATAAACAGGTACATATATACACACAGATATTAATTATTTGAGATAAATTTTACAGAGTGAAATGTACAGATCTTAAAGTACAATTATTTGTGGAGTTTGTATAAACATATATCATCACTTCAATCAACTTACAGAATACTTTCATCATCCCAGAAAGTTTCTTCATGCCATGTTCTACTCAGGCCTCAATACTACCCTCTTCCAGGCAACAACTGTTCTACTTTCTATCCTTGGAGATTAGTTTTGCTTATTCCTGATCTTCACATATAAAAAGAATTAAACAGTATCTATTCATTTGTGTCTGGCTTCTTTCATTTAACATAATTTCTTAATGTTAAGTCATGTTACTATCACGAATTTAAAGGGGTTATGTTGTTGATAGAGTCAGTTTGTATCATTTAAAAAAAAACTGAGCAGTATGAATTATACACACACACATTGCAATTTTTTATACATTTTTCAGTTGATAAACAACTGGGTTATTTATAATTTTTGTTATTATGGTTTAAGTTGGATCAACACGCCTATAAAAGTCTCTTATGAATTTTCATTTCTTTTAGGAAATAAATTTTTTTTATATAATTTTTTTATTTTCATTTATTTTTTGAGGGGAGAGGTAACTAGGCTTATTCACTTTATTTATTTGTAGAGGAGGTACTAAGAATTGAACCCCGAGCCTTGTGCATGCTAAGCATCTACCACTTGAGCTATACCCTCTTCCCTGGGAAATAAACTTCTTGACTTACTTTGAATACCTTAAGCTTATACAACGGTACATGTTAACTACATCTTAATAATAAAAAGGAGCACTTGGAAATATTCTTTGGCCTAACTTGAAAGTTCCTTTATGTCAAGCAACTTGACATGTAAAATGATAATAATACCACCTACTTTGTAGGACCATTTTGAAGATTAAGTCATATATAGAACACTTAGGATAGCTTGTCATCTACTGAGGACCAAGACACTATCTACTGTTACTACTGCTACTGGAGGGAGTGAGGCACGTGATGAAATCGACACCTTAGAATGATCGTGCTGTGATTAAGACTAAATTGGAAAGTAGTAGATACTGGAGGTAATTAATATGGAAAAACTAAGTGTGATAATTTAGTCAAGTGATGCAAAGGGTGTGGCTAAGGCAGTGCCATTGACTGTGGAAAAAAGACTTTCTGTTTTGGTAACCATGAAATGCAGTGAACGAGGGAAGCTGTTAAAGATGGCCCTAAGTCTCCTAAGTTGTGTACCTGGATGTACAGTGATACCAACAAAAAGGACAGGTAATAAAGAATGAAATGGAAAGGTAAGGTGCTCCCACTTTGATACATTGAGTTTGACTACATTTGGAATAACCAGCTACCAGTGTCAGTTAGTAGCTAGCAAGTAATTGAAAATAAATGTTAGGAGACAAGTCACGGTTATTCATCCATTACAAATGAACGATGAACCAATGTGCTAGATTACTTTTCTTCAAAATCCATAGATTAATTATTCTCGGTCTATCTAAAGATCTGTTTCTATTAAGTACATGTGGCTACTCACACTAAATTTGAGAACAACTAGTATTAAGAGAGAATGAGCAAGAGAAGGGTATAGATAAATTGTGGGATTAATCAAGAGACAAGATAAAATTATACAGAAAGTAAAATACACATCAAGAGTTAAGGAAGAGTTACAGGGAAGGATCTTGAAGACATTAAGACAAAAGAGAAAGAGTATGGATAAAAAAGGCATCACAGAAAGCAAGATACAAAACAGATTCGAAAGTTAACATTAGTTATAATCATTACATTTAGTGTGTCACATTGTCACTTTTGCAATAGTGATTAGCTATTTAATTATAATACCGATAGGTTTAGGAGTATTATGCTGAAGAATATTATAAACAAGTATCTTATCAAGTCTAATTATTTTTGTGTTATATCAGTGTTAAAGTATTTTATCACCATAAAATGGTTAAATTAAATCAAGCAGAGGTTTTGTATTGGCCCTTGTCCATAACTTCTTCACCCTATTGTTGTAGTTAACATGATTAGGGTTGTGTTTATACACACAAAATTATTTTGGTCTACCTCTACCTACACCAAAATAAAAGAATTGTAATCTGTCTATATGGAGATAAAACCAGGGTAACAAGTAATTCTAGTTATGGGTCACATCACCTCATAAAAAACTATATGATGTCAGTTTGATATCAAGTTATATGGTATTAAAACCCATACACACATACACAAACACACAAATACACATGCATTCATGACAGAAAACTCAGATTAAATATTTGACTAAATGAATCCAACTGCTTTAATATTTTGATAATTTTTGCCAATGTAAGTGCACAGTTCATGTTATCTATTTGGAGTAGAACATACAATTTTCTAAATAATAACTAATTAATGGAAACTAATTTATTGTACATTCTAAGCAGATAAGGGACTAGATATGTTTTTCAGTATTAATGAAGTACTGTTCTGATATAATTAAGATTCTTGAAGACTGACAGAATTCAGACACTCCCCTGCCATTATTCAGGTTATTTTCATTTTTCTAAAGTCTACTGTGCATTATTCATATGGGAAATTAAAGGGAGTAGCATAAATGGACATTTTAACAGCAGCCAAAATTCAGGATTTGTGACACAATGTGATAGCTGTTCTGAGTCCATAATCCATTTACCCTAAGGAGCCTGAGAATAGCCTTAATCTTCTGTATTTAAGCCACTTTGTTTATAGTTTTACAAATATTTAAGAAGATAACCATTTTTCCACTTAAAACTACAAAAAAGGACATCGATAATTAATGACTGTAGTTCAGCACCGGGAAGTTGGTGAGTAATATTAGGATGAAATGGATTAAAGAATTTAAGTGGGGCATTTTTATGCTCATATGGATGATGGTGTTTTATGCTTTCTTCATGCTTTACTTTGGTTTACAGCCATGTACATTTAACTACCTAAAGTCATCTATGAAATAAGATGAGGTGTTAATAAACACGTGAACTATTCATTATTACAGAAATAAATTTTGTATTTGGGGAGGAAGATTAAGACTATGGATTATGAAACATAAACCAATTATAACTTCAGGAGAGACTTCCAATGATTAACTCTGTCCTGATTTTCAAGAATGCACTTAATAGATTTCTTTTTTCATTTCTTTGTGGTTACTGTCTAGAAACAGAAGCAGGAAAAATTCCAGTCCTGTGACGTAAATAATTTAAACAAACACAAAATAAAAAAGCATAATGAAGAAAAAAAAAGCTTTTAAAGGAAGTGGCAATGACAGCACAAATATACCATTAATTAAGGAGATTGTGAGTAGCCAACATGTTAATGCTTACACTGACGTTAAAGCTTCATTCCCCCTGCCTTCTAGTTTGGCTCCAAAGCATTTATTTTGACACTCTTCAGGTTATGACTTTCCAAATAAAACCTCTCAGCTGCCAATAAGTAGGGTTTCAGTTTTTAAAGCGTTCTTCTTAGGTACTATGCAGATATTAAAATTTTCACTGCAACATTAGAAAACTATTACAATATCATCTAAAAGAACTCTATGCTTCTTAAATCAAGGATAGCTTGGGTAGACCAGAGATGGTCTAAGTAACAAATATGTCCAATCTTCTTCAAGTAAAGTTGTGGCACTTCCAAGTTCCTAAAATTTCTAAAAGCATACACTGACTACTCTGAATTGGGCAGACCAAATATATTTCAGACCTGCATTCGTATACCTTAAGTCGATAAATTGTATCTTGTTACTATGAAATTATTAAATAACCAATATTGAATTAAGGGCTAAGATCTAGCACATAGAATAATATTACAGCATGAAGATAAAGCACTAGGATGATGTGTGAAAAAATCTGATTTTTAATCCTAGTCTCTGAATTATCTGGCTGGTACTAGTCCCTGAGTTGATTTATCATTGGTACTACTCAGCAATTAGATATGATGAGGACATGATAGATGGCAAATGAAGATAAACATCATTAGTAACACGATTAGTAAGTTATGCTGGACATCACTTTCTACTTGCTTACTCTCTACCTATGTGTCTGACCACGTGGAAACCTTGGTTCACGTCAGTGCATGGGAAGGACTGTCATAGTAACTTATACGGCGCTCACTTAGGAGGCAGTTGGTCCCATGTCCACTTTTCTTGGTTTCTCAGGGTATCTTCCTTAGAAAAGACTGTTCCTTTTTCACGAGCCTTCCTCTTCCCCTCTTTCGTCTGGACTCATTTAGGACTCAGTAAAAGAGCAGACCATGCTATTTTGATGGCAAGTCTGTGGGCCTAAAATACTTTATTTTTTATAGACAATTTTTAAGGGTCAAACAGGTAATCATAGAGTCTCTAACATTTACATTAAACTAAAAAAAAACCAGTTGCAGCAGCTTAGATGTGATTTATATATATCTAAGAATAAACACTCCAGTGTTCTTTTGATTTACCTAGCTTGTGCCTCTGTAACTAGCCTAGCTCACTAAAGATGCTCATCTTTCTGTCCTTAATGTATGGGTCTTCTGAAAAATTGTGGCAACACTGTGAAAATCTGAAATTTTTTTTTGTCTTTTCTCACAAAAAACACAAATCCATCAGCTGCTTGACTCGTACAAAGAAAATGAAACCTGACAAGGTCAGTGGAGTGCTGACTCTGGTTTCTGATCTGTTGAACTGTCAGCATATTTTAGGTCCAACTGCTCCAAATCAACTCTAAATATTTACTTACGTGGAAAGGAGTGTCTATTTTGAGAATATTACTGCTTATTTTAACAGTGGAACAATTATCATCATGCATTTAAGATAAATAATGTTTCTGACTAGGGATAAACTAAACACTTCTCATCCTGTTTGTTTTATGCTATGCCTGCCATGTGGAAGCACCAATGCTGAATGTAGAGTAATAAATATAACGTGAACTGGCTCTTTTAATGCTTTACAGTGTGTTGTTATTTAATTTCTCTACTTATAGCCATGTAGATGAAACCATTTAGAGAGAGAGGAAGTTGAAACGGAAACTATGATAAACAAAATTTAATAAATATTTAGTGGTATTACATTTGACTACGTTTTAACTTTGCTTTATTATGGAATATACTGCTTATCTGTATTAAGTATTTTAAGGTTTATAAAACTCCTGGGATAAGTTAAAAAAAACACAAAGAAGACTTTAGAAAATAATAAAATAGATGTAAAGAGTTTAACTATTTTGTAAACAATGCTTTGATAATACCCGTGAATTGGGAGAAAAAGTTATCTTGGACTTAGATCTATGTTCCTGACTGGTAGTAAGTGTGGACCCAGGATCTTTCATGAATGACTAATAAAACAAGGAAGAGAAAATTTTGAGAAGTATTCAAGAGACAGGTATTTCTGAGTGTAGTTGATGTCAGAGTGTAAGAAATAAACAAGTATATAATATGTCCCATGATAAAGAAGACAATGAAGGGGGGATTGCTTGCTAATGTTAGAAGTTACCATGAGAAATAGTGCAAAAAGAGGTGAATTTGTTGCCTAAATGTAGTAGCTCTGGGCCATATCAACCATTTCTAGAGGCAAAAAATAATATCTTCAGTGATCAATTTATAAATACCCAGAATTTAACAGAACTAAAATTTACTCATTACATGAAATCTCATATTAATGACCTTACTACATATAATCTCAATTTACTGTCCTTATTTATTATAGAAATCACTTTTCATGCAAATCATTTTATTGAGAGACTACTTTGTGCTAGTTATACTCTGAAGTGCTAGAAATGCATAGTGAACAGGAACTTCCACCAAAAATATTCTAAGAAATTTAAGTTTGATACGGTGAGATTTTCCAGGAGAGGTGACAAATAGGTTGCTAGTGTCAGTATATGAGACATTTGGGTGAGATGCTTAAATCTGGATATAATCATTTATGAAGGAAATTGAGATGGAATAAAGTAAAGTTATCTCCAAGTAACCTTCACATTTGGGTAGAAAAGGAAGAGTAACTCACACATGTCTGAGAAGTAGCATCAGCTAATTGCACAAAAATCAGGAATATGTATTTTCATCATTCATTCAAAAGAGGAACATTTTTCTAGCAATGTTATTTGCTACAACAGGCATCTAGAAAAACTGAGAAGAGGAATCTGAAAGAAGGATTAGAGAATGAATGCAAAGTCAGAGAAAATATTTTTTTAAACACCTTTATTATGGTTTGATTCCTGTACAGTAAATTACATATATTTCAGATGTACAATTTGATGAATTTTATAGATATATACACAAATGCAACCATAATCAAGATAGCTAACATTTCCATCAATCCTCAAGAGGTGCAAATTTCAAATTCCCAATTTATCCCTTATCTTATAAGCGATATCATATAGTATTTTTCTTTCTCTTTCTGGCTTACTTCACTTAGAATGACAGTCTCCAGATCTACCCATGTTGCTGTAAATGGCATTATTTGATTCTTTTTTATGGATGAGTAGTATTCCATCACACACACACACACACACACACACACACACACACACACACAACCTTTATCCAGTCATTTGTTGATAGACATTTGGGTTGTTTCCATGTCTTGGCTATTGTAAATCATGCTGCTGTGAACATTGGGGTGCATGTGTCTTTTTAAATTATATTTTCCTCCAGATATATGCCCAGGAGTGGGACTTCTGGATCATACGGTAAGTTTAGTTTTACTTTTTTACAGGACCTCCATACTGTCCTCCATAGTGGTTGCACCAATTTTCATTCCCACCAATAGTGTAGGAGGGTTCTTTTAGAGACAAGGGTTTTGATAAGCCTGCCGATGAAGAGGAATAGAGAAAATGGGCTGTCTTTGAAGGATGATGTGGGGAGAAGGCATATTCTTGGTGTTTCATATTTTGCTTTGTTTAAAGAAAGAGAGACACAAAAGCATCTTTGTAAGCAGTGGGTAATGATACAACAGGAGTCAGAGAGTCTGATAATGCTGTACAATGATGAGTTAACCAAAGAGAAAAGTCCTTGCAAAACTAAAAGGTTATGGCATCCAGGATACACTGCAGTGATTAATTTTTCATAGAGGGGGGACAAATTTCATCACTGAAATGGCAGAAAAGAACGAGGGCACAGAATAGTAGTCTACCTGATTTATGGAGAGAGAACATAGATGGCTTCTCTTTGTTCAACATAGTATTGAAAAGTCATAAGTGGAAAGTGAAGTGGTGAAAGGGAATAAAAGATCTGGGAAGAGAAAAAGTGATATGAAATAGTCCTTTGGGGAATGTCAAAGTGATTTTATAGCTTATCAAAGAGATACAGTAAATGGCTGAGCCCACTAAAGGTTCATCCTATTTTGTAGATCATGAGTTGAAATGGATCCAATCTGCCCAGTAGGACACACTTTTTTCCAGCCATGCTTAGTCCCTCCCTCCCCATTCCCCACCACAGGAAATAAGAGATGGAGAGAAGGAAAAGATATCTAAACGACTTTTTTCTTTTTTTTTTTTCCAAAAGAGAGTTTATGGTAGATCATAGATCTATTAGCTTCCTAGGGTTGCCATAACAAATTACCACAAACTGGGTAGATTAGAACAAGAGAAATGGTCTCTCAGAGACCTCTGAAGGCTCTGGGGAAGAGTCTTTCTAGCTTCTGGTGGTCCTAGATGTTCTGTAGTTGGTGGTAGCAGAACTTCCATCTCTTGTCTCCTTCTTCACATGCTTTCTTCTGTCCATGTATCTCTCTGTCTGAATCTCCCTCTGCTTTCTCTTATTAAGTAAGATTCCAGTCGTTGGATTTGGGTTCTACCTAACTCCCGGATAATTTCACCTTGAGATCCTTCACTAACTATGTCTGCAAAGACTGTTTAATCATAAGTTATATTCTGAGATTCCAGGTGGACATAGATTGGGAAGGGAGGCACTATTCAACTCACTTCAACAGACTCAGCACAGGCAAGAAAGCCAAGGAACTGACTGTGTCTGTGGAATTTGACTGGGACAAATACATTATACATAAACATTTAACTTATCCCTCTCATTCTCCACCTTATTAATTTTCCTCCCACTCCCTCTAGTATCTGGTAAGTTTGAGCCCAAATTTTTCTCACATTCTTTTCCACAGATTGTATGCTTTGCATCATTCCCCAGTTTAATACTTCAACCTTGTATTATTAACTTTCAGTCTTCCATCATCCACAAATGTATTAAAATCTCTCATTTCTATCTTCCCAGGCTCCTCCTTCCATCATCCTGTTACTGTATTGAGTTCATTTCTTTCTGAATTTCTTTACTTTAATTGTAGGGTGGTTTCCCAATGAAAGACAGAGTCAAATGTGCATACCTAGTTTTTCATTTTGAATTAATTTCCCCCTATTTTTTAATGACTTGCTTTCTTGCTTTGCTATAGGAATTGTCTTTTCATAGTGTTGTTTTGCTTTTATATGAATGCTTCATTGCAATTTTTTTACAAGGCCTGTATTCTGATTTTCTTTTCACTGATTCACTTTTAACTTAAACTTAAGATAATATATTAATGCTCTATTTCACAATATGAAAGATGAGAAAATTAGTTCACTTATACTTCCTTGTGCCACTCCTTCAATTCATTTTCCCAATATTCATTAATTATTGTTACTATTTTTAGTGCTTTTCATGGTTCCTTTACCAAAGTATTAAAAGACCATTTCTTTATTAACTTTAGATACTTTCTAGGGCCCCAAATCAGAGGAAAAGCATGAAAAACAAGCCCTTCCATGTCATCTTATCTCTGTTATCTGTCTTATTTGTGTTATATTGGTATACTTAATTGCGAATGTCATAATATTTAGTTTTTATTATCATAGTTTTCATGGTTGATTAATCTTGGTTCTACCTTTTATAAGTGTAATGGTCACAACCAGTCATTTCACTATGGCTTAGAGGGAATTACCTTCAAAATCAGCTGAACTTGAAAATCTTAAATGCAAGTCTTTAAAGGGGTCATCAGAGAGAAGAAACAAGAGGAAGTTACAACTGGGGTAGACATGTTGGCCTTCAGTGAGATTAGAAACATCTTTCAATATTAAAGGAATGAAGTGGGAAAGGAGTGAGAATACAGACAGTTTTGGAGAGTGATGGTGAAAGTTGGAGGAAGAGCACATTTAATGTCATTTAAAAACAATCTGCAGATACTAACTACTATATATAGAACAGATAAACAACAAGTTTGTACTATTATAGCACAGAGAACTATATCCAATATCTTGCAGTAACATATAGTGGAAAAGAATATGAAAACGTATGGACGCATATGTATGACTGAACTATTATGCTGTACACCAGAAATTGACACACAACATAAACTGACTAGACTTCAATAAAAATAAATAAATAAAGACAATTGTGACAGTGACACCACTATGTGTTGAACTGGGGGAGGGGTGCTTTTGAGTTCAGAATCTGAGAATGAACAGAGAACATATAAAATTGATAATAAACTGTAGACATATTGCAGAAGTTAAAGAGAAAATTGACAAGAGAAAAATATCACGGGGCAGGATTTAGGTGTTTAGTGAAGTTGGTGGCCATGCTCTTCAACACGATCCTCTAATGTCTCCTGAAGCCAATATCTGTAATGTATGGGGCTCTTACATGCCAGATGTTTTACACACATCACTAGTGGGTCTCACAAATACACTATCACTTGGTATAATTATTTTTAAACATGAAGAAATTAAGACAATGTTGAAGTAGCACCGAATTTCACAATTAGAAAGTTTACCATGTTTTGTTCTGTACTAAGAAATAGCAAAATTAAAATTATATGCCATTACCAATTTATTCTTATTTGAAAAAATATACTAAAGCTTGCTTCATTAAAAATGAGGACACAAAGTATATTAACACAAATAGAAACTAGCTGGGGTAAAAATCCCTAGAAATAATTTACTTAGATTGGTTTTAATTGCCACAAAAGACAATATACTTCATGTAGATTTTTTCCATCCAGACACTAAATTATTATTATCATTAGACCTACTTCTACTGCTTGAATATACACTACTAGATTGTATTTAATACGATCATTTAAAGGAGTCTTTTTCTTTTTAATTACCTTCAAAGAGAAGTTGGGCCAGAGCAATTTTATGCTTCATATGGTGTTCGTAATTTGGCATACTACAATCATGAAAAGACCAAAAGCATGGAGTTTAAACAGATGTCTTACTTGTATAGGTCCATAATACCTTGGCAGCTTTTTCATCATGAACTCAGACATCCTGCTTTCAGTTAGGTAGAAGAAAAGACAGACCTGATAAATGTCTAGGAGGAAAAAATAAATCAGTGCAGCTGTGACCCAGGTCAGGATTATTCTTAATATTCACAATTAATTTCTGGAGAACAGCTTGAATACAACATTCCCAGCTGCTCCTTTAACAACTATGCACACATTTTGGCAAATACAGATTTAGTCATTTGCTCTACTCACATGAAAACCAAAAGGTGAACTCATCTTGCCTGCTTTCCTTTTTTCCCCTTCCCAGCTTCCTTTATAGTGATAATGCTTTTTTTCATAAAAACTTCAAGTAAGAGTAAATTAAGAATGACGTGGCTGACACCTGAGCTATGAATGAGCATTGTTCAAGTTAGCATGCATCTCTTAATTAAAACACTGGTGAATGGTAAAATAGATGTCTCAATGACTTTTTAAAAAAAATTATGAATTGCTGTAGAGATACTTTTTCACTTTTGCTAATCCACATATGTACTTTGTTTAAAGTATAGATATCGGCTGAGATTACATTATTTCAGATTCAGTCTGGGATGACATGAATCTGTAATAAAAAGACACCACTGTATGCACTTTTTTTTATTTTTACGGAGATGAATGGTTGGAAGCCACCATGTTATCTCCTATGAAAGGTGATACCCTTCTCTCCTACTGAATCTCTTTAGAATTGTTTTTTATAGATTCCTGTCCAGAGGCTGAAAGACGAACGACATGACCTTTTGACATCAATTTCATCTACATGCAGACTTCCAACACTAAAGATACACCAGTTAAGAAAATTCAATAGTACCATGTAACTATTATTTAAATGCATTCAAAGGTGGGGGGGGGAGCAGCATTACAACTCTATAAAAACAGAAGAGCTTTGGAGTAATACAAACTTTGTTTTTATTTGCAACTTGCCAATTACAAGCGATGTTTTCTTAAAAGATTCAACATTTTCAAGTTTAATTTGTAAAAGTGAGAGTATATGTATATATTCATAGGATTACTGAAATGCAGATTCCCATCAAGTCTGTCATGAATTCTGTGCTAAAAAGGAATATAGATTATGTTCTCTTTTCTAAAATAGATTTGAGACAGCTTAAGAACTAAGTGATGTGGGTGGGAATGAGGGGGCACTTCTAAGGGTTACGCCCAGAAGCCCCAGTGTAAGTAGTAATAGTTGAACAATAACCAATCTTTATTTTGAGCACTTGTATAGTCAGAGAAATAATGGGGAGGACCAAATCAAAATTCATATTTTGCTTATTTAAAAATAATAATTTCTACGATTAATTAAAAAACAAAGACTTGCAGGTTATTATCATTGTTGACTTTTGAGAAGGCGTATGTTTTTTGAAAACTTCTAACTTTTTTGAAATGTATTTGTAATACATATAGCCTCTGTTATTTCAGGGATGGCTGGAGGGAAATAGGACCAGATTTTCTTTAAAATTCAAATGTATTCAAGCACTGTATTAGTTTACTAGGGTTGCCGTCATGAAGTACCTCAGACTGAGTGGTTTAAACAACAGAAATTTATCTTCTCACAATTCTGCAGACTAGAAGTCCAGGGTCAAGGTGAAGCAAAGGCTGATTTCTTTTGAAACCTCTCTCCTTGGCTTGTATATGGCCATCTTCTCCCCGTGTCTTCACATGGTCTTCTCTCTCTGCTGATTTGTGCCTAATCTACTTCAGGATGACACCTGCACCCCAATATTCATAGCAGCACTATTTACAATAGCCAAAACATGGAAACAGCCTAAATGTCCATCAACAGGTGACTGGATAAAGAAGAGGTGGTATATTTATACAATGGAATACTACTCAGCCATAAAAACCGACAACATAATGCCATTTGCAGCAACATGGATGCTCCTGGAGAATGTCATTCTAAGTGAAGTAAGCCAGAAAGAGAAAGAAAAATACCATATGAGATCGCTCATATGTGGAATCTAAAAAACAAAAACAAAAACAAACAAACAAACAAAAACAAAGCGTAAATAAAGGACAGAAATAGACTCACAGACAGAGAATACAGACTTGTGGTTACCAGGGGGGTGGAGGATGGGAAGGGATAGACTGGGATTTCAAAATTGTAGAATAGACTACACTGTATAGCAAAGGGAAATATACACAAAATGTTATGATAACTCACAGAGAAAAAAATGTGACAATGAGTGTGTATATGTCCATGAATAACTGAAAAATTGTGCTGAACACTGGAATTTGACACAACATTGTAAAATGATTATAAATCAATAAAAAATGTTAAAAAAAAAAAAAGAACACCAGTCAGATTGGATGAGAGGCCACCCATAGGATATCATGTAATTATCTCTTTAAAAACCCAATCTCCAAGTATAGTCACTTTCTGATCTACTGGGGAATTGGACTTCATCATAGGAATTGGGGGGAAGACACAATTCATCCTATAACATATGCCTCACTATGATTGTAAGTGTACTGAATTTTTGTACTACAAAGAGTTGCCTTTGCAATACTTAGCAATGCTTTACATGGAATCTTTTAGGACAAACCTGAAGGTCTGTGCATTGTATATTAATCATTATAAAATGTTGCTTTTTATCCTTTCCTATTGTCTTGGTTTTCAGTTCAACTTAGCAATTTTGCTACTAATGCCTTTTTTGTAGCTTTACATTCACTTGCCTGGAGTTCATCCATTGCATAATATTCAGTGATGCTGCATTGTTATTTTTAAATTTTTAACAACAAAATGTTGAAGGAATTTTTTTAACTCAGTTATAAAGTTCATTTGTTCATTAGCTTGTTGATTCATTTGTTTTACTTGCATCACTTAAAAATGTTCAGTGGCTTTGCATTACACTTAGAATTAAATCCAAATCCTTTATTCTGGCCCACACAGCCCCACCTGATCTAGTCTCCTCCTACTTACCTGTCCTCTTTTCTCAATACTCTCCCTCAGGCACTATGCCCATGTGTCAGGGGCCCCCTTTCATCCTTAATTTCCTCAAGTTTTATGCTTAGAATTTGTGCACAGTATTTTATGACTTTAGAATGTTCATATGTAGCCATAGCAAGTATATAAAATATCTGTAAAATTAATACATGAACAGACCAGTAAACAATAGGAACATGTAATCTATTTATAGGATTGTGGTTCTTCATGCATTTTGTTTGCCTCCTGCCTTCCTATCATAGTATGAGCATCTTCTTTTCCCTCCCTGACTTTAGTCAAATTGATCAAAACTTTCCCTTTAGTTTTCTCTTATACATTTGGATATTCAAATAACAATTTTGAATATATGTTAAATTCTTATTAATTGATGCCAGACACTTCTCTGAGGTCTTTACATATATTAACTCATTTGATGTTTACAATAACCCCAAGAAGTGGGTTTCATTATTACCCCATTATACACATATGGAACTTGAGATGCAAGATATTGAAGTCACATGTTGTAGTTATTCATGTCATAAGTGAGGGAGGGAGGCTCCAGTGACCACATTCTCACTCATTGCTCTACGTTATCTTTATTTATTTTTTTTAATTGAAGTATACTCAGTTTACAACATTGTGTCAATTTCTGGTGTACATAATGTTTCAGTCACACATGTACATAAATATATTCCTTTCCATATTCTTTTTCATTATAGGTTACTACCTGTTTTGCTAGTGGCTACTCTTAAATTAACAAATATTTGAAATTATTTTCACTGTCATATTGAAACATACACATTAAGAAATGAGTATTAACAAAAAAAAAAAAAAAAAAAAAAAGAAGACCAGATCTATGGCACTTTCTTTTCTAGCAGTTTCTGTCTTTTACTTCATTCTTATTCCAGGCTGACAGTTGTGCTGAACTAATTTGGATTTGGAGGTTGTTGAGAGACAAGTTTCCTCTTTGCAATAATCCTTGGCCTCAGCAGGCAGGATCCCCAGGGAATTTTAGAACCAGCTAAGCCATACGCTACCAATCTGGGCTCTTTCTTTCCCATCCAGGTGGCTACCTTGAATACCAAGACAAACAGTAAACTTTGTTTTTTTCCTATCACGTTTTCCTCCACGCTTCCATACTGACCAACTAGTAAACAAGTAAAGCAAATTTTTTTTTATCATTATATAATTCATTAATGTCACTGACATATCTAGAGTCAACAGGAAAACTAACTGCTTTATAGAAACAAAAAAATTCAAAAACCTTGTTTAGAAATATATGTATATACACAACCCTCCATCTTTTGGCTCCAGTTGCACTCTTAACTTGTCTTTCTGGGATTATTTGTGTCAAAGAACTGCCTACAGTTATTCTCAAATTAGTTTTGCTTCTCTACCATTTATTTCCATGTCATTAGTGGCATCAAAACTTGAGTTTGGATTTGCCACAGCCCATCCTTGAAACCTGTGTATTTCTTTCTTTGTAATGACCCTAATGACAGCTGATTTTCTTCCAAATGTGCAGAAAATATGTTTCTGTGATCAAAATTATATAAAGAACCAAATGTTTATTTTCTATTATGTCTTATAAACACCAGTTGGTGTTAATATGACCATCATTATTCTTATTTTGGATCTGTTTTATTGCACAAGTCTTTTTTACCTCTGATGGAGTTTATTTCTAAAACATTATTTGTGTTAAGTAGTAATATAGTTCATTAGTTTCGTTCTTCACTGTTTTACTCCCAAGATATATAGATAAATAAATAGAGATGAAGAAATATGTACATTCAAATACTGATGGAATCCAGGTTTGTTTAGCAAAAACACTTTAAAGCTCATAGGAAATGTAGGTGAGTAATTTTTGGACCTGATGTGGGAAAGGATTTCATAAGTAAGACATAAAAGAAAAGTTTAGTAAATTTAACCACATTAAAATAAAAACACTTAAAGATGGTAAAGACACAGGTTATAAACTGTTTAAATATAAAAGGACATTTAAACAGATATCAACAAAGGATTCCTATCAGGAATACATAAAGAATTTGTACAAATCAATAAAAAGTATAAAAAGCTAGGGAAGAAACAGGATGACCAATAGGAATGTGTATTTCAAAGACTGGGAAACACACAAGGCCAATTAACATAGAAAAAGACCTGGAATCTAACCTGTAATTACAAAATCCAGTTGTTTCTTTTTATTTTCACTTCATTATTTTACAACATTGCATAAATCTTCTCACATTCCTCAGTGAGTCTCCTTTCTTTACTGACTTGCAGTACATGCTCAATCACACTCCTCTGTACGTCAGAAGAATCCGTATATGTTACAACCTTCTGCTTATTCTTAGTTCAACAGTTTCATTTAATAAACCTGTCTTATACACCTTTTGTATCCCAAGTGCTATGTGACTCATGGATGATAGGAAATGAAAAAGACATAGTGCTTGTTCTCCTTGTCCTCGAAGTGCTTATGATCTAGTGAGAGAAGACAGGGACATAACAGGTCATTTTTAGCATGAACTTTCTCACCCAATGATTCTATCATATGAACGTGATATATGACTTCCTCTGTGAAGCCTTTCCAGAGCTTGTTTGTCAGTTGTCACAGACAATCTCGGTGGTATGGCTACCACTACTACTTCATTATCTGCTTTTTGTGGGAAGGGATGAAATTTTCATTTGGTCTAAGAAGAAGGCAACTAACTGAACATACAAAAATCATGTTCTACTTTTTATAATGAAAGTAATAAAAATATGTAGAGTTTTAATGCAAATAAAATCAATGGGAGAGATTGCTAAAAGGAAATTTCAGTGGAGCAAAATGATGGTCAAAATGGATGTATCAGTAAGGGGCACTTGTTAGAAATGAGAGAAATGTGATTAAATGTTTCTCCTGATGTGTGCAGAGACAGTAAGGCTGTGATTTGGCTCCAAAGAGGTCTCAGGACTTATAAACTTTGTTTCAAATCAACTAGAAATCATAAGAAAAGAAGTGGCTTCAATTTTAAAATATGAGCAACTATGGGGTATATAATGCTAAAGTCAGTGGTTATTGTACATATTAATCACATCTCCTGCGCTTGAGGAATTGCAACAGGAGAAAAAAAAATAATATTTATATTACATAATTTCAAAAGTGCAGGAAATTAATAGAGGTGAGTCAGAGATTTTTCTTTTAATTGAAGGAATATTTGGTGTGATTCTGCTTAGTTCTTGTGCAAAAAAAGGGTAAGACATTTTAGCATCTCTTAGAATGTATAATATTGCTGTAATGATGTGTGTAGCCAAATGAAAACTTAGAAATTATCTAAATCTGATATTTTCTCATATGCTTCAGTTGTAGGTGAACAGCATGAGATTGCAGTGTGGATAAGGAGAGACTATTTTCAATGTTTGTAAATATTTTTTGGAGAGTCATATTCTGAAGGGTTCAGGCACAGTATTTTGGGGGAAATATTCAAAAAGAACACTTCTCCAAACTAGGAAATATGTAGGCTACAAAAATGGATTCTAAGTTAACCTGAAATCTGACCTAATTTTTGTTGTTTTCAAAAACATTTATTATTTTTTAATTTATTCAACAAATATCTATATTACTATTTCTTGGCTATAATGCTAGTGACTATGTGTGTATGTTTGTGGTGGTTGGGTGCTCACACAGGCATCTCTAACCTTGAAAAGCTTACAGTCCAGGATAAGGAAAAGACACGTGAACAGATGGTAACCCAAAAAGAAAAACAGTAGTGCAAATACTGAGGTCAAATATGAGTGTCAAAAATGCCCCTGGGAAGGAAGCAAACTTGATTATGATACCAATTGGATATTGTGAAGAAGAGCATTGCAGGCTATTTGCTTTTGCCCAACTCTGCCATATCCCACAACCAACTTGACTCCCATTCATTGCTCTGCTCCTCATTCATGTGTTCGTTCTTTAGTACTGAGTCTCCGCACTAAGTCATGTTTCTACAAGCTGCTTGGTGGAGTTGACACTCTCTTAAGACTAAGACCTAAAACTTCCCACTTGAATCCACCCTTTTTAAACTAACTTACCCTTCTACTTCCATCATTTCTGTATTTTTTTCCTGGATATTTTAATGCCTACGACTGTCAGGAGCTCAGCTTTCCACTGTGAGCACATTGTCTACTGGTCCCTCTGATGCCCAAAACGATTTGAAGTGACCAGATGACAAATTTCATAAAGCCCTATAAATACCTAATTCTTCTCTCCATAAAACTTGAGTCACATTTATTTTGTCCATATTGCCCTCATACAGTTTTACTACTTAATTTTGTATCTTTCCTTGACCAAAGACTCATGCTGTTATTTCTCTCTTCTCCCTGTTAATAGTTTAATATTCTTATCATACATAATTTTTCTTTTTTTAATAATTTTTTAAAAATTTTCCCCTTAATGGAGGCACTGGGTGCTGAACACTGGACCTCGTGCATGCTAAGTATGCACTCTACCACTGAGCTAAGCTCCCCACGCCCAATATGTTTTTCTTTTTTAAAAAATATTATTATTATTATTATTTTATTGAAGTGTAGTCAGTATACAATGTTGTGTCAATTTCTGGTGTACAGAATAATAGTTCAGTCATACATATACATACATATATTCATTTTCATTTTTTTATATAGGTTACTACAAGATATTGTATGTAGTTCCCTGTGCTATACAGTATAAACTTGTTGTTTATCTATTTTATATATAGTAATTAGTATCTGAAAATCTCAAACTCCCAATTTATTCCTTCCCACCCTCTTCCTCCTCTGCTAACCATAAGTTTGTTTTCTGTCTGTGAGTCTGTTTATTTTGTAAATAAGTTCACCTGTCTTTTTTTTTAGATTCTACATACAAGTGACATCGTATGGTATTTTTCTTTCTCTTTCTGGCTTCCTTCACTTAGAATGACATCTCCAGGTCCATCCATGTTGCTGCAAATGGCATTATGTTATTATTTTTTATGGCTGAGTAGTATTCCATTGTATAAATATAGAACAACTTTTTCTTAATGAGTAAAGTACTACTACAACTTACACATCCCTCATAGTATGCAAAGTAATCAGGAATTTTGCTTTAATTGCATCCATGACCACAAAATTAAACTTGGCAGCATAAGCAAAATGCATTTCAAAATGCCATTAGCTTCCCCCTTTCTTTTGTAACTTTGACACAAAACATTATTTGAAGGACTCTTTTAATGCATAATGGAAACTTTGTTCTTTGAATTGAAGGGAAACATTTTATTTCTAAAGATTCAAGAACGCTAAGTAAGGAAAACTTGAAAAAAAGTTAGAGAAAACGTTTACATAAAGTTTGCCTTTCTCAAGAGATCCACAATCTAATTAAAGTAAGTTGATCTACCATTATTTTTAATCTTTTAATCAGGTGCTCTTTGCATTTTTTTCCCATTTGAACAAGCTTATATCTTTTAAGCTAATGAACCATAAAGTTACTGCTGGTCTGCAATGCTAAAAAGACAGACTTTACAAATCATCAGGACTGTTCGGGTAACGTAAGTCAATTTCATCTGTGTAAAGTAGATCTCCCTATCAGGGCTTTTTGCTGCAGGTCTTTTAATTTCCCTACAGGTTTTTAACTCCATGATTTTTTTTTTTTTTTTTTTTGTAATTAAGAGTTATATACTTGATGACAGGAGGCTCGCCAGGTAAATTGCTGCTGCCCACACTGCTAACAGCCAGCTAAGAGCTCTTCCTGAAAAGCTGGCTGCATTGCCGAGCTGAAAGCAGAGAAATCTAAGCTTCCCTCTCCAGGGAACATGCCATCCTCTCAGACGTATAATTCACCTGGTTGATGAGCAAAGGTTTGCACTCGATAGACTCAAGAAACAATCTCATACTGTTGAAAGGTTTCAGATAAGGTGGAAGAGTATACAAAATTTAACACTGTCATTAAATTGAGGAGCTTTTCAGTTGACACTGTTGCAGGCAATGTCTAATTTCATTGGCAAAAAAGTAAAGAAAAGTAAATTAATTAAAAATCTTAGACAGAAAACACTGCTTCAACGTAACCAGAACATATTTCCAGCAGTATGTGCACATTACTTTGCTGTGTTTTGCAAATGGGATGTTGATTATTGTTATTACATATTACAGATCTCTTAAAGGAGCAACTTTACCGTGGAGGGATGATGTTCACTTTCATTCATCCGCCTATGAGTTGTAGCTAAGAAGTATGATGGTTATGCTTAACATTTGCATCACTGTATCCTCAAAAACACCAAAATATAATGTTTCATGTTGTGTGATCAGGACTGAGTGTATCAACACACTTGCTTCAACCTCTCTTTATGCTCCTGTAGACCACTTGTCATTATACTCTAAATTAAGGGATCTACTGCAAATGATTTTTTTAAAGAATAGAATTCTGATTCAGATTAGTGGACATATTCAGTGTCTGATTTTTATTCATAAAATATTAGGAATAGTTTATATGATGGTATGGTGTATATATAATAATGGAATGTATTTTCTGTGGGGAATTTTTAACTTTTAATAGGTAAACACTGGCACTGTTTCCAGTCCTTTGAACCAACAAACACCTTTAAAATGTTTGAAAAATACGTGTTTATTTAGATAATTTTTAAATTTATAAAAAAGTAGAGAGGATGAAATAGACAACTGAACATACCCATCATCTATTTTCTATAATTATCAATATGCGGTCAATCTCTTTTATCTGTAACTCAATCTTACTCCCTCTCAAATTATTTCAAGAAATTCTAGACATCCCATTATTTTACCTATAGAAGTCTTCATTTACATTCCTAAATCATGGATGCTTTTAAAAATGTAACATAACTACAATACTATTATCACATCTAGAAATTACCAATAATTCCTTAACATTATCAACTATTCAGTGAGTATTTCTGAGTCTTTGGGTGCCTTATAAGTGGTTTTAGCTACTCATTTCTTTATGAGTTTTCACATAGTATGGTGTCAATAAGGATCCAAATCAGTTTATGTATTGTAACTAGAGCTTATGTCCTAGAAGACTACCCAGGCCCATAGCATCTAGCACTTTTTAGGATATATTTTTACCATGGCTCATGACAATTACATTAAAATAATTCTAAGTTTTGGATAATTTCCTCAGTGGGATAATCAGATCTGAAAGTTATTTATTAATTGTTTGGAGATTTATATTGTGAGAGAGTTGCAATAAATATAATCCTTAATAGTTTTAACCCTTTAGATAACAGTATGTACTCCAAGAGGACCTGACAGTTTCAGTAGCTTCTGAAAAAAAAAAAATGATTACTTGAAAAAGAAGTGCAAATTAAGTCCAAAATAAGAAGAAGGAAGGAGATAATAAAGAAATAAACAGAAATCAGTGAAATAAAAAACAGGAAAGTAGAGAGAAACCAATGAGTTAAAAAGTTGGTTTTCTGACATTGACAATAAAATTGACAAAACTCTGGTCGGACAGATTAAACAAGAAGAAAGGAGGAAAAGATAGAAAAATAAAGGATGGACAGCAGGCAAAACACATTTTACCACATCAGGAATGAGAGAACTTCTTTATAGATCCTACAGGCATTAAAAGTGTAATAATCGAGTATTAAAAAAAACTTCCATCAACACATTCAACAAATGAGATAAAATAGCAAATTCCTTGAAATACACAAACTAACAAAGCTTACTCAAGAAGTGAATGCCCCTTATCTATTAATGAAATTAATGCCCCCCCCCCAAGTCTAGATAGCGTCCCTTGTGAATTCTACAAAATTTTGGAAGAAATCATATCAATTCTACACAAAATCTTTCAAACCATCAAAGACAAAAAGAACAATACCCAATTTCATCCATGAGGCTAGAATCATTCTGCTACCTTGCTATAAAAACCAAAGACACTGAAATAAACAAACAAGAAAATAAATAAATTGTCACAATGGATGCAAAACAAACATTTGAAAGAAATCCATCCATTTATAATAAAAAAGAATTCAGTTATTAAATTAGGAAAGTCCTCAACCAGATAAAAGGTATCTACAAAAAACTTAAAAATTAACAATACTCTTAATAGTGAAAGACTGAATGCTTTGTCTCAAAGACGCGGAAAAGGGGAAGATAGCTAAACACAATACTTCCAGCGCAACTGAGTGATAAATAAATAAATAGAAGAAAATTCAGCCAAACTTAGAACTGCTTTCTCTTCAAAAGACAATGTTTTGAGAATAAAAAAGTCAGTCATATACTTAGTTAAACACTAAGTGGAAGAAGTGTTACAGTAAGTGAAAAAAGCCATTTACAAAAGAATACATGGTGCATATATTAAGTTTTCATAAAATAAGAAATACTAATTATAGTTATCTATTGCTATTTAAGAATCTTGATTTTTCCTGGTGCTAATAACCAAAGATTCCACCCAACTCCCAAAAGCTCAAGGTTTTCAGTCTGATATTTATATCTATTATCTTGCCTTTTAGTTCTATACCACAGATTTTTTTTATTCCATTCTCCAAAATCTCTCAGATGAGATACCAGAAAGTTTTGCCTCAATGATCCTATTGTAATGTCTCAGTTTAATCTGGCAAATCTCTAGTTTGTACTGAGTCAGAATCAATCAGAACCCTTACGCGAGAGGTACACCAAGGACTGAAGCAGTTAATTTTAGAAATAATTCTTGATTCAAAGATAGTTCAAGTGATTAAGCTCAATTTACATGCCTAGGATGTAACGTTTATACTTAAGTAAAGGCACTTTTAATTTTTCCTTCTCCTTTTTCATTTCATTATGCTTAAAATCTCCAGGATTTCATTAAGAACATGGTAACTGTTTTAGCATCCTTTTAATTAAATTTCGGTTTCAATTAAGAGTTGTTTGTATTGACAAATACTTTGTTTCATTTTTTTGTTTCAGATATTTTGCTATGCTTTCTCCTCTAGGAAAAGTCAAATATTTATTATAGTTGTGGAATTACACTATCACCCAATGCTTTAATTGTTATTATTCAAATAGTTTTATGAAAATTATCAATAATAAGTAATCCTAGCACAAATATATAACTACTTTACTTGACCTTTCAATCCATACCATAAGTTTTAAGTGCATTTAATAAAAAATAAAATAATAGGTCACACACATGTGCACACACGTGTGTGTATAAAAGTTATTTTAAAATAATTGCATGAAGATGTTACATTTTTCATTTGAATCACCAACACATACAAAATTGACACTAAATATAGATATTCAGCACTTCCAGATTATTCAGGCCTTCTAATATTGGCTTAGAATTCTATGATTTATGATGCAAACATGCTTTCAGGCTCAATCAATTACTTCATTACAATATGTTTAAAATTTATTTTACATGTGTTCACATGACATAAATCTATGTTACAGAAGAGAATGCTTGTTGATTCAAGGCTTCCCGTCTTCTTTCCCTAAAGCTAAAGCCCTGTGTATTATGCTGAGAGTCTTTAGGGAATGTGCATACATGCACCTGTATTTATGTTTTATGTATGTATGCTTTAGCTGACATGCTTAGATTTAAACATTTTGAATGTGAATTTCTTCCACATTTCTTATTACTGACGTTCTTTAACTGAAATTTTAGAGTGCATTTTTGTTTTCTTTTTTTTTCTATTTTGTATTTATATATTTTTATTGATGTATAGTCAGTTCACAATGTTGTATCCACTTCTAGTGTACAGCACAATGCTTCAGTCATACATGAACATACATATATTTGTTTTCATATTCTTTTTCACCATAAGTTACAAGATATTGAATACAGTTCCCTGCGCTATGCAGTATAAACTTGTTCATCTATTTCATATATAGTAGTTACTATTTGAGAATCTCGAACTCCCAATTTATCCCTTCCCACACCCTTCCCCAAACTGGTAATCATAAGTTTGCTATCTATGTCTGGGAGTCTGTTTCTGTTTTGTAAGTATGTCTGTTTGCCTTTTTTTTTTCTTTTAGATTCCACATATAAGTGATATTATATGGTAGTTTTCTTTCTCTTTCTAGCTTACTTTACTTAGAATGACATTCTCCAGGTCCATTCATGTTGCTGCAAATGGCATTATGTTACTATTTTTATGGCTGAGTAGTATTCCACCGTATAAATATACCACAACTTCCTTATTCAGTCATCTGTTGATGGACATTTAGGTTGTTTCCATGTCTTGGATATTGTAAACAGTGCTGCGATGAACATTGGGGTGCATGTGTCTTTTTGAATTAAGGTTCCCTCTGGATATATGCCCAAGAGTGGGATTGCTTGATCATGTGGTAAGTCTATTTTTAGTCTTTTGAGAAATCTCCATAATGTTTTCCATAATGGCTGCACCAAGCTAAATATTCACCAGCAGTGGAGGAGGCTCCCTTTTCCCCACACCGTCTCCAGCATTTATTGTTTGTGGACTTTTGAATGACGGCCATTCTGACTGGTGTGAGGTGATATCTCATTGTAGTTCTGATTTGCTTTTCTCTAATAATTAGTAATACTGGGCATCTTTTCATGTGCCCGTTGGCCATCTGTGTGTCTTCACTGGAGAAATGTCTATTTAGGTCTTCCACCCATTTTTTTGATTAGGTTGTTTGTTTTTTTCTTATTAAGGTGTATGAGCTGTTTATATATTCTGGAAATTAAGCCCTGGTCAGTCTCACCTTTTGCAAATATTTTTTTCCCATTCTGTAGGTTGTCTTTTTGTTTTGCTTATGGTTTCCTTTGCTGTGCAAAAGCTTGTAAGTTTAATTAGGTCCCATTTATTTTTGCTTTATTTCTATTGCCTGGTAGACTGCCCTGGGAGAACATTTTTGTTTTATTTTCTAAAGTTTCCTAGCTAATAATTATTCTCAGGAATTTCCATCATCATCATCTCTATACTGATTTTCACAGACACTTTCTGCTCATTAGATTCTAAAAGGCAACTGGCTTTCAGCTTACTTGTATATAATTACATACTGTAAGCATAACTGACATATCCTAAGTTGATCTGGAGATGCTTCAAGGTAGACAATCTTTTTTTTTTTTTTGTCCACTTTCTACTGTAATAGATGTGAACATATCTACATTATGATTACTTTTCTAGAAAGATATCAGATTATTTCAAGCATAGTGGCTTATCTATGTATGAAACAATGCTTCCTGAGCTTTTAAATGGATTTCCAGGGTTTGAAAATATGTCCCCAAATTTAACAATTAAATAAGTACTACAAAATTTAATAATTTCTTATTAATATCCCAAATCACAAAATGCTAGAAATTACAGCTGAGGTTTCATTAACTGAACATTGACTGAATATCTACTCTATGCTAAGCACTGTTTTAAGTGCTTCATAAAGGTGTGTGATACCTTATTCTTTTGGTGCTTTCTCTCTGGTGAGTAAAAATATTGCTCTAAAGATAAACTGTCATTCAAATAGAGATTAGTGATATAGATATAATAGAACAGGGTATGAGGGAAGAATGATGGAGGTGAAACTTATAAAGGCAGCTCCGGGCTGGTCTCTATGAAGAGCAATATTGGAGCTGGGACCTGAAGGAGGAGAGAAAGCAGATAACAGGGAAATCTTGGGAGGGGCAATTTAGGTAGACATAATAGAACGTTCAAAACCCTAAAGATGCAGTGAGAGACTGAAAAGGGGCCAATGTACAGGGCATACAGGAAAGAGTATTAGTAAAGGAGGCTGTGGGAAAGATAGAGAGAATGTGATGCAAGCTTTTTCTCGTAGAACATAGCATGGGGTTTGGATCTTATGCAAATAGTAATGGGACGTCATAGATGGTAGTTTAGTCATTATTTGATGCAACTCTATCATGAAAATTGCTATTCACCTAACCCAAACACCCAAACTATTAGATACAGTGCCAAACTACAACAGGAGTCACTGTATCACTTGACATTCTATCACAATTGTTCAGTATATACAAATATTCATTAAAATAATTATATTCCCATATTATGCCCCCTTATCTGGTATTTGTCACTTTTTAAATAGCATCTCTTAGAATATTTATGGTGTCAGTCCATTTCTTTTATCTTACATAGCATAATCCTTTACTAAATTGTACAATCATGGAGGAAAAACTAAAGTGTCTCCAATATTCAGTGCCGTGATCATACAGATAGTGATCATATCTTAGTTTGATGACCAATGGACCAAAAAGAGATGCTGAGGTGAGCAGAAATGAGTAACAGTCCTGAAATGTTCACGTACAGCCATCATTTCATTATTCAGAATTTGCTATGGGCTAATAATGATTTAGATCTTTGAACTAAATTGTTTATTCGCTTGCTGTTGGGCTACTGCATTTCTTAAAAGTGTTCTTATCTATGTGGGGAAAGGAAAAAGAGAAGAAGAGAAATATTAATCAAAGAATTAATCAGGGTAACCAGTATATCCTGAACCTAAGAGTTCAGTTATGGATTTTACTGGGCCACCTCAAGTGGTTTGGCAAAAAGCAGTTGTCTGCTGCCTTGTGTGTAAAGACAATCTGGACTTTCTGTATAATTTTTAATAGTTTACCTTTAATGTAGTTATTAATATGGTTAGATTTAAAACTATTAGCTTGTTTTTTTCCTATTTATTCCCTATTTATTCCATCTTGTTTCCCCTTCCTTCTTTTTCTGCCTTCTGTTTGATTGACTATTTCAAACATAATTTTATTTTATTTCCTTTTTTGAGGGGGCTTATTAGCTATAACACTTTGCCTTTTTTCTTAGTTTTTGCTTTAGGGCTGATAGCGCAGATCTTTAACTCATCATAGTCTACCTTCAAGTGTTGTACCACTTCGCACGGTATAAGAACCATAAATAGTATATTTTCACTTGCCTTCTTCTGACCTTTGTGCTTTTGTTGACGTACATTTTCCTTTGGGGAGGGACTCTAGGAGATGGCTATGTGGAAAGAGATTTCTGTTTTGTGATGATACTCTATTTGTAAGACACCAATAAATTGTAATATACACAGGCATTATTCTGGAGAAGTAAATGTTTTCTCTACAGTTCTTCTATCTTACAATTTATAATTTACCTAGGGCTACCCTGCGGCAGATGTAGGGCATTGTTTATTCTTTATTTCAGGTATTCAGTGCCTAAAACGATGAAGTTTAATAAATCTCTAATCTCAAGTCAATCAGTTTACAAATCTCTTTAAGAGAACATTTTCGTCTGAACTATCCCAGAAAGTTGACTTTGCTAGCGAATCAGTTTTGTGCAATTTGATAGTTTTGGGGGAGGGAAAAACCAGTAGATATGATAAATTTATGGACAGCATTATTTTCCTACTGATTAGTTATATTTTGCTATTTGTTTATTAATATTTACGACCATCACAATCACGTACACACAAAAAGATCTGATACAATTTTCCAGGAGATTAAGTGTAAACACAATAAATTAAACAGGGAAAAGGACAGTATCAGAATTTAATGATCTTTTTCTTGCCATGCTGAATAGAGGTTACAGATTTTTATCTTCAAATTTAAGCCAGTGACATATTCAAGTAGAGAATCCAGGATTTGTTGATAGAAGAAAAGTGCTCCCGTGCTTGCGTGAAGAATAAACCTTGGGTGCTTTAATATAGGATGTTTGCTTACATAAAATGTTTATCATATAATAGATTGCTTGTCCTACTTCGACCCTGAAATTCAACTCTAAAGCAAATTTTGTTATGCAGGACTCACACAAAACTGCTTACACATCTGTCATTGTCCTTTACAAGGCAAGCTTTAAGTCTGTACTATATTTATTATGCAAATTCCTTTGAAATCTGTGGTGCAGGTGCCTCATGCCTTTCAAAATTAGTTTGCATATTAAATGTAGCATAGAAAATGATGGCCCACCAACTTTAGCTGCTTTGGTTTTAATGAGAGACTGTAGAATAAAATGTCTTGGTTATTCAGAGTAATTCACACACAATGGAAACAATTTATGGAAAATATTCTAGGACACCCTTTGTTTCATACTATACAAGTTGAAGAAAGAAGTTGTAACCCAAACACATTTTCCTCAATTGTTTCCTTTTATTTGAAAACTATCTGAACAAGAAAAAAATGTGCAATCCTTGCTAGAAGCATGTTTGGGTGATTGAGTTACTTTTTTTTTTAATGTACTTTTTTAAGTGAAAAAATTGCCTAAGGATGCCAGATATACTTTTCTCATGACTGTATAATGAAAATGGACAAATGCTTTATGCAAATATTTATCAGAAAAATAAATCACTAGAGCATTATTTTTTAAACAGAATGAATTGAAATAAAGTGTAAATCAGCAAATAAATTGATGCATAATTTCAAGCATTTCAGAAATGGAATAATTACTTTAGTGCCCGCTCCCATGATGAAATCTGAATTACATGACCATAACAGAAAATTTTATTTTTTAAAATATGTGCAGGTAGTTGGGGGAGGGATGAATAGGTGGAGCACAGAGATTTTTAGGGCAGTGAAAATACCCTGTACGGTACCATGATGATGGATACGTATCATTGTGTATTTGTCAAATAGACAACAACAAGAGTGTAGCCTAATCACCAATTTTTCCGGTGATTTTCATATGTCAATATGGGTATATTAACTACAGCAAATGTCTCTGCTGCGGGATATTGAGAATGGGGGAGGCGATGCATAGGGGATAAGAGGGCATTTGGCAATTCTCTAATTTTCTCTCGGTTTTTCTATAAACCTAAAACTGCTCTAAAAAGCTGTCTATTAAAAAAGTACTTCCAAGGTAGTATTTAAATGCCATTTAAAAAGATAACTCAGTAGTACTTCCCGTTTCAGCTCTAATATTTAAAGAGCTTGGAAGTCATCACGCCATTCTTTCAAGAAGTAATCACTGAATAACCTGAAAATCAATGATTTTTCTTGGACCAATAAGAGAACTGAGGTTTCAGGTATTTTTTTTTTTTTAATCTTCTCTTTGTTTTCTTCACTAACCTATTCGTTTTTAGTAGCATATTGTTTAGCCTCCAAGTGTTTGTTTCTAGCAGTTTTTTTTTTTTCTTATAGTTGATTTTTAGTCTCACAGCATTGTGGTAGGAAAAGATACTTGATATGATTTTAATCTTCTTAAGTTCATTGAAATTTATTTTGTGGCCTATCATGTCATCTATCCTGGAGAATAGCCCATGTGTACTTGAAAAGAATGTGGATTCTACTGCTTTTGTTATATATGTATGCATGTATATATCTATTAAGTCTATTTGATCTAATGTGTCATGTAAGTTGAGTGTCTCCTTACTGATTTTCTGCCTGAAGGACCTGTCCATTGATATAAGTGGGATCTTTAGGTCTCCTGCTATTATTGTGTCACTGTCAACTTCTTATGCTTGTTAATATTGCCTTTATATATTTCGGTGTTTCTTGGGTCCACAGATATTTACAGTTATTCTATCTTCTTGGATGAATCCCTTAATCATTATGCAGTGTCTTCCTTTGCCTCTTGTTACAGTCTTTGTTTCAAAGCCTATTTGGTCTGATACAAGTTTTGCTATCCCAACTTTCTTTTTGTTTCCATTTGCAGGGACTATCTTTTGGTGCCCTTCACCTTCAGTCTGTGTTTGCTTAGAGCTGAACTCAGTCTCTTTTAGGCATTATATACATAGGTCCTGTTTTTTGTATCCATTCAGCCACTCTGTCTTTTGACTGAAGCATTTAATCCATTTACCATTAAAGTAATTATTGATAGGTATGTACTTATTGCTATCTTGTTAATTGTTTTCATATTGTTATTGTAGTTCTTTTGTGCTCCTTTATTTTTCTTTTGCTCTCTTCTGTTATTTGATGACTTATCTTTAGTGTTATGTTTGGATTCTTTTCTCTTTTTATATGTGTATCTATTACAGGTTTTTGGTTTGTGGCTACCATGGGGTTTATATATAGTAGCCTATACATACAAATATATATATATACATATGTGTGTGTGTGTGTGTGTATGTATATATGTGTGTGTGTGTGTGTATATGATTAGTTTGTTGATCTCAAGTTCTAACACATTCTGTCAACCCTGTATTTTTACTCCCTTCCTCCACTTTTAATGTTTTTGACATTACATTTTACATCTTCTTGTTTTACCTGTTAACTACTTACTGTGGAAATTGATTATTTTACTCCTTTTTAATCTTTTAATCTTCCTACTAGCCTTATAAGTGATGGATCTACTACATTTACTGTATATTTGCTTTACCAGTGAGATTTTTTCTTTTTGTTATTTCCATATTTCTCATTGTGGTCTTTTCTCTTCTGCTTAGAGAAGTCCCCTTAATATTTCTTGTCAAGCCAGCTCAGTGGTGCTGAACTCTTAGCTTTGTTGTTTGTAAAACTCTATTTCTCCTTCAAATCTGAATGATACCCTTGCTTCACAGAGTATTTTTGGTTGTAGGTTTTTTTCCTTTTATCACTTTATATGAATTGTGCCTTTCCCTTCTGGCCTGAAATGTTTCTGTTGAAAAGTCAGCTGAGAGTCTTATGAATGAGTTCCATTATATGAAACTAGTTGCTTCTCCCTTTCTGCTTTTAGTATTTTCTCTTTATCTTTAATTTTTCCATTTTAACTACAGTTTGTCTTAGTGTAGTCTTCTTTGGGTTAATCTTGTTTGGAAATCTCTCTGCATTCTGGACCTGGATGTCTGTTTCCTTTCCCAGTTAGGGAAGTTTTAAGCATTTATTTCTTCAAAAGTGTTCTCTGACACTTACTTTCCCTCTTTTCCTACTGGGACCCCTATAATGCAAATGTTTATACATTTCATGCTGTCCCGGAGGATTCTTAAAGTGTCCTCCTTTTTTAATCTTTCGTTGTTGTTGTTGTTGTTGTTGTTGTTCAGTTTGGGTGATTTCCATTTATCTGTCTTCCAGTTCACTGACCCATTCTTTTGTATCATCTAATCTACTTTTGAATCCTTCTGGTATATTGTTTATATCAATTATTGTATTCTTCAGGTCTGTTGGTTCTTCTTGGACTCTTTTTGAGTAGATTACTTATCTACTTCATTTCTTCTTTGCAGGTTTTATCTTGTTCCTTTGTTTGGAGCACATCATTTTGTCATTTTATTTTGCTAATTCTATGTGTTTATTGCATTTATTAGGTTATTTGGTTACATTTGTTCAATTTTAGAGAAGTGGACTTATGTAAAAGATGTCTTAGGGGGCCCAGCGGCACACTCCCCTCTGTTCACCAGAGCTATATGATTGAAGAGTGACTCATATGTAGGCTGAGGGGGCCCTTCTGTTTTGGCAAGGCCAACTATTGTGGGTGTGCTTCTAGGTGGGGCTGTGGATGCCCTGGCTGGCTTCCATGCTCTTCCTTGTGCAGAGGCTACCCATCATTGTTGAGCAAGACCGATCAAGGCATAGCTGGCTGTGTTGTCCATGAAGTCCTGGGGTTGGTGCTGGCCTGATGGCAGGAAGGCCAGTCCCAGAGTGGCTCGCTGCAGCACTAGGAGTTCCTGGTACTGGTGTCTGCCAGTTGGTTGACAGTGGTGGGTCCTGGCATGGTTGGGTCCAGAGTCTATGGGATCTTGAGTCTGGTACCAGCCTACAAGTGGGTGGGGTTGGGGCCAGGGTGGCAGACTGTGGGCCCAGGTGTCCTGGGGCTGCTAATGGGCCACTGGTTGGTGGGACTGTGGCCTTGAAAGTCCTGAGGCTATTGTTATCCCTCTGGTGGGTGAGGCTTGTCCCACAGGGGCTGGCTAGGAGGCCTGAGGGAGCCCAGGGCTGGTCTTGTTCTGTTGGTGGGCAGGGCTGGGTCCCAAGGAGACTGGCTGCTCACCCTGGGTGTCCTAGGGATGGTGTCTAATGGCTGATTGATAGCGTCGTGTCCTGGTGCTAACAGTCGAGGGAAAACTCCAAAATAGCACTTACCAGCACCAATGAACTCATGGTAGAACAAGCTGCAAAAATGGCTGGCAGAGCATGT
This sequence comes from Camelus bactrianus, assembly GCF_048773025.1. Taxonomy (NCBI): domain Eukaryota; kingdom Metazoa; phylum Chordata; class Mammalia; order Artiodactyla; family Camelidae; genus Camelus; species Camelus bactrianus. The sequence goes on from NC_133552.1 coordinate 23,350,698, forward strand.
ATGTACCTAGGGGTGTCCCAGTGGCCTCCTGCTTCTCTGAGAGGTTTCTCCAAGATCAGCAAGTGGGCCTGACCCAGGCTGCTTTCAAATTACTGCCTCTGCACTGGGTCTCAGAGCATGTTAGAATTTGTGTGCCCCTTTTAAGAGTGGAGTCTCAGTTTTCTTCTGCCCTCCAGCTCTCCTGTTTGTAAGCCCTGCTGGCCTTCAAAGCCAGGATGTTCTGAGATCTCATCTAGAGTAGGACCTCCAGGCTGGGAAGCCAATGTGGGACTCAAACCCCTTGCTCCTTGGGGAGAACATGTGCAATTGTGATTATCTTCTTGTGGGTTGCCAACCCCAGACAGTGGGCTTTGAATATACCCTGTCTCTCTCTGCTCCTCCTACCCAACCTGTTTTGGTACCTTGTTTCACTGTAGAAAATCTTTTCTGTTAGACTTCTCATCTATAGTTGCTCTATAAATTGTAATTTTGGTGTGCTTGTGCTGGGAGGAAATGAGGTCAGAGTCTTCCTATTTCACCATCTTGGTCAAGACTTCTGAATTTTGATAAAACATAGTTATTTTAAATCCTCTGCCTAACAATCCAAAAATATGCAGTTTATCTGAGACTGGTTTAAATGTTTCCTTTTTTCTTCACACTAAGTTTTTTTTTTTTTCCTTCACACTAAGTTTTTTTTTTTTCCTTTCCCATGATTTCCAGGAATTTTTTGTTGAAAGGTGACCATGATGTATCATGTAATAAGCACTGACATAATCTGACATTTAATGTGAATTTTCATGTAATTTGGCTGGGAACTGGGCTGTATTTACTGTGTGCTCTAGCTGTAGGTGCCAGAAATTTCATTTTGCTCTAATTTCCTTGTTTTTGATTGTTTATTTTTCCTTTTGCCTGTTGTTTTTAGGTTTCTTTAAGAAATTCTGCTAGTGTTTGTCTTGTTCTCTCTCAGCTGCAATCCACTGTAATTAGGCTGAAGCTTGCTGATGTGGTGATAAAGTTTTGGGAAGGAGAAAAGTGTTCTATCATGATTAAATCTCAGCTTTTAGTGGACTCTGGCTATGATCTTTAAAGTTGTTTCTTATCTTTTCTTCTCTGCTTAAGTGAGATAGAAAGTCTAATTCGGAGTTTACTAATTACCCTTCCCCAGGTCATAGAAAGTCTTTGGTAATGTTGATATCCTTGGAAGTCAAGCCTTGGTTATGAAGAAAACTTTAGCATATTTCAAAATGGTGACTTGTTTCCTTCCCCTGCTAAAACACAGATTTTCCTCCAATTATTTTCATGAGAATCTGATGGCCAAACCCACAATGGTTTAGGGGCTTCTGTAAAACAGGTCCTAGTAGTTTTTGTTTTGTTTTGTATTATATTGTTATTGAGATTTTATTTTTTTCAAGCAGTTCTAGGTTAATAGCAAAATTGAAGGGCAGTACAGAGATTTCCCATAGACCTCTGGCTCCATAGATGCATTATAATGCATCTCTCCCATTATAAATATCTCCTAACAGTATGGTACATTTTTTACAACTGATAAAATTATGTTCATACAACATAATCCCCAATGTTCATAGTTTATGTTATAGTTAACTTCTGATTTATAATTCTATGGATTTGGACAAATGTATTCAATGTTATGGTAGCAGACAGAATATTTTCACCCCTAAAAATCCTCTGTACTTTGCCTATTCATTCCTCTCCTAACAAAACCTCTGGCCACCACTGATTTCTTTTACTGTCTCCATAGTTTGCCTTTTCCAAACTGTAAATAACTTTCAGTTTATGGAATGCTGTTTCACTCTTCTACAAGATCTATTTGAAAAAAAAAAAAAGTTCCTTATTTTCTTAGATCAGTATCCCAAAGCAAAAGAAATAAAGGCAAAAGTAAATACATGGGACCTAATGAAACCTAAAAGCTTTTGCACAGCAAAGGAAACCATCAACAAAACCAAAGACAACCTTTGGAATAGGAGAAAATCTTTGCAAATGATGTGGCAGACAATGGGTTAATTTCCAAAATATCCAAACAGCTCATATAACTCAATATCAAAAAAACAAACAACCCAATCAAAAAATGGGCAGAAGACCGAAGTAGACATTTCTTGAAAGAAGGCATACAGATGGCCAAGAGGCACATGAAAAGATGCTCAACATCACTAATTATTAGAGAAATGAAAATCAAAACTACAATGAGATATCACCTCACACTGGTTAGAATGGTCATCATTAAAAAGTCCACAAAAATGATAAATGCTGGAGAGGGTGTGGAGAAAAAGAACCCCCCACACTGTAGGTGGAAATGTAAACTGATGCAGCCACTATGGAAAACAGTTTGGAGTTTCCTTAAAAAACTAAAAATAGAGATAACATAGGACCCAGCAATCCCACTTCTGGGCATATATCCTGAAAAGATGAAAACTCTAATTTGAAAAGATACATGCATCCCAATGTTCATAGCTGCACTGTTTACAATAGCCAAGACATGGAAACAAACTAAGCGTCCATGAACAGATGAACGAATAAAGAATATGTGGCGCGCACACACACACACACACACACACACACACGCACACACTACGTATATTACTCAGCTGTAAAAAGAATGAAATACTGTCAATTTGCAGCAACATGATGGACCTAGAGAATATCATACTACATGAACTAGGTCAAACAGAGAAGGACAAATATTATATATTACTTATACATGGAATCAAAAAATCATACAAATGAACTCATTTATAAAACAGAAACAGATTTACAGACATAGAAAACAAACCCATGGTTACCAAAGAGGAAAGGAATGGGAGGAGGGATAAATTAGGGGTATGGGATTAACAGATACACGCCACTATATATAAAATAAATAAGCAACAAGTATATATTGTATAACACAAGGAACAAAATTTAATATTTTGTAATAACCTATAATGGAAAATAATCTGAAAAATATGTTTATATAATTGAATCACTTAGCTATACACCTGAAACTATATAATACTGTAAATCAATTATACTTCAATTTAAATAGTTCTTAAATTTTAATAGAATGTGTCAAAACTTTTCTTTTTTTTTATATTTTCTTGCATACATCTTATTCAAAAACTGACTGAGAATTTAGACTAAGTCTAAAGTTATTTCCTTAAAAAAAAACTACATTACAAATTTTTCCTCTGTAACGTTTTTAAAATATTTGAGTTTTACTTTCCTCATTTTGATCTTTAACTTACCTTAAATTTTTTTGGATATGATATGAAATAGGAGTCTTACATTCATTTTCTACATATCTAAATATTCAATTACTTTTAATAGCCTATCAATTTCCTTACCATTCTGTCAACTCACTCTGAGATAAATCAAGTTTTCCTTTATGTATTTCCCCCCATGGAGACTCTATTCTGTTCCATTGATCTATCCCTATATCAGTACCAATTGCCTTAATTACTAAAGTTTTACCTCTTGATATCTGGTAGAAAAATATCCCTCACTCCCTGCTTGTTTTCTCTTTTCCTTAAAATGTACTTCGATGAAATGTAGTGCATCTTTTCAGAGAGAAGGTTTACATTAATGAAGGCCCTTATATGTTTTTCATATGGAAAGGAGAAGCAGACTTCTAGAATTTTTATGATAATCCTAAAATAATAGAAAAGTTCTTCCATACTTATTTCTACATTAAAATTTGCCTCTAGGCTTTTCCTCCTCAGGGTAAATGTAAATTAGTTTCTTAACTTGTTCAATGTTGTCTGATGTTTAGTTTGTCAATATAGCTTACTTCTGCTTTTCACAACATCTTCCCTGTTCTAGAAATAATATACATATATCCTCAAGGTTCTTCCTGTCATTTCTATAAAAAAAATGTTTAAATCACCTGAGTAATATATATTTAGTTACACTTCCTCCAGCAATATTTAGATGGCTGTAACTTTTTCTACACATTAAAAGGTTTATTCTGTAATTCCACACTACAGTAGACACATCTTAAAATAGAGATACACGTCAGCATTTACAATTTTTCTTAGAATAATGCATATCTGTTTGAGAAGAATGAATATACTGACTGAATGAAAAAACAATGGTTGTGTTATATTTTGTTATATCCTGTGGTTTAATTTGGATAAGAGGTAATCCAGTTAGCATTAACAAAATGTTCATATTCTTTTAAACAGATTATGGAATTTAAAAACAAATTTACAAATTGCAAATACAGAAAAATAGTGATTAAATTTTTTACAATTTTAATACTTACATTTACAGGACTCTAATAATAGATGTAACTTTAATATTTGGGTACAACATATATAGATATGTGTGTGTGTGGATGTAATGTCTACAGAAAAGTATGACAGTAAAAAGTTCATTTAATACATATTTGCTGAACATGTAATATGTACCAAGACCTGAGTTTGCCATCATTTAGTATAGAATATATGAAAAATACGTATCTCACAAACTTAGGTATCTTCCAAGTTAATGAAATTGATTGAACATAATGACTCTCCTGTAGTATAATACACAGTAAAATAAAGGTCTGATAAAAATACTATGTGAATATAAAGAATGGGATGATAACATGCAAACTCAGAAGATTCTCCCCCAAATATGTCAAATTTACATCAAAGAAATTTTTATAGAAGTAACTGAAGATTTAGGAATTGTTCAGCTAGCAGAACGATAACTGTTTACATATGCTGAATATACCAAGCTCATACTTTCCAGAATGCATGTGTAGTTTTAGATATATCAGGTATGAAAATGGGAATTTCAACTGTATTACTTAGAAATTGGAATTTAAAATTTATACTGACATGTATATATAGAATAGACAAGTTTATACTGTATAGCACAGGGAAATATATTAATGATCCTGTAGTAGCTCATGGTGAAAAAATAATATGAAAATGAATATATGTATATTCATGTACAACTGAAAAATTGTGCTGTACACCAGAAATTGACACAACATTGTAAACTGACTGTAACTCAATAAAAAAAAATTAAATTCAGAAAATGTATGAATTTCCAATTTTTCTGTATAGAGCACATTTGTTCTGAATACCCTCTTATAAACACATTTCTTTATAGTTCAACTAACACAGGAAATTTGTTTTATAAAACACACATATAAATGATTACAAAATATTCCTTAAAAAGAATACAGAGGTCTGCAGATGGCTTTAAAGTCTTTAACTTGAAATTTAAAATATTAATAAAATATTTACTGCTCTAGGACTGTGGTGGATATAAAGATAGACTTATCTTGTCTACTAGAATGATAAAATTACCATTATATTTATAACTCATATTAGAATATTAAAAAGAATGTGGCAAATATAAGAACAATATAGAGTTCTAGGAAATCAAAGAGGATAGAGTTGTTTGTGATGGAGAGCGAGAGAGAGTTATGCTGGAAGTAGGCCTTGAAGGGTAGACAGGATTGTGTCCCAGGTTGGTTGCTCAGGTAAGGAGACTCTGAGACAGATATTAGCATAGTGAGGAATGACTAGGTCGTGCTATTGGGATTATTACTGTGGACAGGAAGGTGAAGAAGCAAGTAACACAGAGGGAGATGTAAGGCTGGACATCTCAAGAGACTCAAGCAAAGTCAAGGAAGTCGCTGAAGCTGGGCTAGTCCTTCATTGTTACCCAAAGATAGAGCAGTGAGGTGGCCATTTGTATTTTTATTATTGGCCATTCACTGGTTGTGGGCAAGACAACTCAGATATTTCTAAGAGTTATAGCTGAAGGCTCTACAACCTTAATTCCAGCAGTTGAAGTAATAAATATTTTAGTCTTAAAGGAGAGTCCAGGTGGCACATTCACAGCTTTCATTATAGACTTCAACGATCCGAGATCAGAGTAGGAAATCTAATCTCAGTATATACAACAGCCTTAATATACAAAACATACATGCAGGAAAATGAAGATTTTTTTCTAGTAAGGAGGGAAGAAAACAAACAATTGGAAAAATGATATTTTTTTTACCACATCACTGAGACACCTGAATATTATTTTAAGTTCTTTGCAGCTTATTTTGAAGACACATTTTTAGCATGACATTTACACGATTGTTAACAGAGAAGTCAATGAATGGGAAGTAGAATGAAACTAAAAATGGACACAAATCATATAAGGTATTGCAGTATTCCTCTTGAAAGCTAATGAGTGTACTTTCTGTACTATTCGTAGACAAGTAAAGAAAGTAGTTCATTGTAGAGAAAACACATAAATAGTAATAGCAAAGATTTCATAAGATGTTACTAGATATTAAGCATTTTAGATAAGTTATTTCATCTGAGTTTCATAATAATGCTATTGTTGTCATTCACATTTTGTGGAGTAGGTTCTAAAAAACAAACTAAGTAGCATGCTCAAACTAAGGTCATGTAGCTAGTAAGTCACTGAGCCTGGATTCAAACACAATTTGACTCCAGAATTAGCACATTTAACTAGAAACAGAGAGAGAGAGACAGAGTGAGTGTGAGTGTGTGTATGTGTGTGTTTTCCTATATTCTCAGGCTGAGTAGGTAGAGCACTTGGTGACTAATACTGTAACAAAAATCAGGGGGAAGTTGACAGGTGTCCTAAGATTTGAAGCTGGAGTGACAAACAGTGATGGTGTCATCAAAACATAGAATTATAAGAAGAACAAATTTTGGGGACAAAAGTATGAGTTGGGTTTTGATTATGCATTTTTAGGGGGGGGTCTGGCAATTCATCTAGGTAAAATTAGAAATATAAAAGAAAAGCTGAGGTTAGAGTGCAAATTTGGAAGTTTTGTTTAGCAGAGATAAATTTGTAGGCTTTAAGACACTATATGGCATGAATAGTTTTGTATACAGTCTTTAGTTGACTAAAGCCATGATATTCTAAAGGAAAAAGGAAAAAAATCTTTAGATACTAAAATACCATTCACTACCATTTCATGTTCTTTGATGACTCTTGGTTATCTCCTTCCATGCTGTGTTTAGAGTTCTCTCGCCAGCACTACTTCACTACTTGGTTCCTGATGTATCTAATTAGGCAATCAATAATGTACTCTGGTTTCACATTGCATATCTGCCCTTTACTTCTTAGGCAGTGTGTATCACTCGCAGCTTCTGGGAGCTTCAGAGAACAATACAACCACATTTTCTCCTACATGCTCATATCGTCTCCTAATAAAGACAATTAATACCTTGGAAGTTATGCAGCAACAAAGGGATAATATTTTTGACCTTTACCCAGCCCCACCACCAAATGTTTCTAACTACCCCACATCTTTTCACCCAAAGAATATGTAGCATTTAGTGCTTCTAGAGCAGCCTATGAGAAGGCCAGACTTGGGGTTTTTTTAATAGAGTTTTTAAATGTCTCCTAGAAATAGTCATTTGAAAGCAAACACATTTAATTTGCAGAAGTTTGACTTTACTAAGAAAGAAATGAACTTTCTCTGAATACTCAAATCTGGATACTAACAGTGTAAGACAAATTTGGGTTCTAATAGGCTATAAAGTTTATACAATAAATCCATCAAATGGATATAAATTATGGGATAGATTTTAACCATACGGGATGAGGAAGAACACTTTTTTGAGTGTTAAAGAGTTTAGCTAAGCTACTTCATGGCACTGCATCCATTCAGTAGTGACTTTAAACTGACACTAGTCCCCTCATGTAAGCACATGCCTGAGACAGCAGCCCACAGAGTCCCAAGCAAATGTAAGTTGCTCATATGACCTCACCAACAGTTCATGTGATTAACAGTCTCCCCTGCCTCCCAGCAGTTGTATGACTTATGTGCCTCTCAGATAAGACCCCAGGGCTTGGCAAACCTTGCTGTTTTGATTTAAATACAGTAATCTAGCTTGCGTTGGAAATCCCAGAACACTCCATCCACGGACCCTAATACAGCATGTGCCCAGGGTTCTGTCTTAGTCTGCACTTTGCCTTGACCTCTCTGAGTGGCCCCTCCAGGACCTGTAAGTTTTAAACTTCTCCATTTTAGTTCCTCTTGTGGTCTGTTGTAGAACTGAGGAGGACCATCATCAGGCACACTGGGCTCCATTTGTTAGGTGTTAATTTGACAGCTTGATAACGCTGAGTCTCAGGAGTAAGCCAGTTAGAGAAGAGAAATGTCAATTAGAACTGATTGTCCCTTGCTGCTTTGCTTATGTTAAAAGTCCAGTGGGATGAAGGAAGAGATGCTCATCTTAGCTTGGAGGGGACCAATCACATTCCATACTGTGTCTGGCGCTTGTTTTCCCCAACAAACACTATGGATGCTAACATGTCTATAATCAGTGCATTGGTCAGGGTGCCAGGTCCAACATAACACAGGGACAGGAGAGTGACAGGGTAGGTGCCTGAGCATACTGAATGAGACTGAGTGGTAAGAGAAGCGTTTAGAGATTTTCTTGAAAAAATTGTGAATTTTATTATACAGGGAATGAGAGCTAGATTCACAGTCAACTTTTGATCTACTTTACTTTTTATACAAACCTCTCCACAGTGGTTTATTATAAGAATAAACTGTGGAGATAAGAATGGAGACTAAGTGTGATAAATGAGAGACTAATTACTAGTCTATAGTAACGGTTCACTTTAGGGATGAGGGTGGCTTTGACTAGAGTTGAATAATATAATAGTGAGAAGTAATCAGGAACATGAATTATATTAGAGATGAAGTTGACAAGACATGGCAGTGCAATTGTTGTGGGCTATAAAGAGAAATAGGATGATAGATCATGCCCAAGTTTTAAGTTAGAGCATGTGAGTGAGTGGTGTTAAAACGTGTTGACCCCAATGTTCCTAGCAGCACTATTCAGAATAGCCAAGACATGGAAGCAACCTAAGTGCACATCGACAGACGACTGGATAAAGAAGTTGTGGTGTATATATGTGTAATATATACATATATGTAAGACAGAATACTACTCATCCATAAAAAAATGAAATAATGACATTTGCAGCAGCATGAATGGACCTAGAGATTCTCATACTAAGTGAAGCAAGCCAAAGACAAATATCATATGATATCACTTATATGTGGAATCTAAAAAATGATACAAATGAACTTATTTACAAAACAGAAAGAGACTCACAGACACAGAAAGCAAACTTATGGTTACAAAGGAGAAAGGAGGGAGGGGTAAATTAGGAGTTTGGGATTAGCAAATACAAACTACTATGTATAAAATAGATAAACAAGGTCCTACTGTATAGCACAGGGAAACAACATTCAATATCTTGTAATAACCTACAATGGAAAATAATATGAAAAAGATAAAAAAGTATGTTGAGATGAACTCATGAAGCTACCAGACTTTATGCTACTAAATACCTGCCTCCAATAACTAGATTCACGTCCATTCAGTTATCTCCTAGCGATAATTTTTCTCCCCATGTAGGTTGTCTATAGGGAAAACAAATTAGTACTAAGGCAAACACAGAAGTCTGACCTACCTCCTGTAACATCTCTCACTGTAAATTAATTAATTGCCTCTCTGGATTACATACTTTGTGTTTTGTGAGTTTTAATCAGTGAAAGTCATCCTTTAAAATTCCAGTCAACAATGTTACCTGATAAGTCTTATACTTTGGTCCCCTTAGATAATACAGCAAATTCAGCAAAGTGCCTCGTAGAACCAACCACCTAGAGTAAGAGAGAACCACGGTTCTCCTTCCATTTCAATTGCTGTTTCCAGCAATTGTAAATTTTCCTGCTTTACACTTTGCAAAAGACATAAGGGACATTTCTGGTCAACCACAGCCTTTAACATCCTTCTGTGGAAACTAGTGCAGGAAACCCAACAGCCACAACACTCAGAACATTTGAAAAGGAATATCATAATTAATTTGAATCCTCCCTAACTCCACAAATTCTTAAGGTACTATTTTCACTATTTATTCTGCCAGAAAGTTGACTGTCTTCCATCCAGGCCTTTGAGGTTTCTCCTCTCTGTCTCGCACTATTTTCCACTGTGTCGTGTTCCTGGAACAATCCTGAAACAAGCCACTTTGCCTGTAAATTCTCCTCTTAATCCCTGAAGGCACTGAAGTTCTTCCAGAGATGATTATTAGTACAAACACTCAAAAAAAAAAGTTGGCTTTTCAGAAGATTCCCATTATTTATTATTTTGAAAGTCTATTAAAGCCCCACTGCTCCAGTAAAGCAGAAAACATTTGTCAACCATCCATGGCAATCCCTTATCTGCAGTTTCCTGTCTAGAGTTAAAAAAAAAAAATCATAGTTCAGACCTAATCCAGAAACACTGCTCTTAAAGCAAACTTACGGAGCCTACCTCAATTTTCTACAGGAAACTTGATGTGAAGAGAGAAAAATATATTTTCACTTTAAGGTAAACTTTCCTCAAGGAAATATTAGAGATTGAAAAGGGTACTATAATTCATTGAAAATTGCTTTATCCTATACAAGGTGATACAAATGTTTGCCTTTTTTTTTTTCCTATTTCTGGTACAGCACAATACTTCAGTCACATAGGAACATACACACATTCGTTCTCATACTCTTCTTCACCATAGGTTACTAAAGATACTGAATATGGTTCCCAGTACTGTACAGTACAAATTTGTTATTTATCTATTTTATATATATATATTAGTATCTGCAAATCTCTAACTCTCAATTTATCCCTTCCTACTCCCTTCCCCTGCTGGTAACCATAAGTTTGTTTTCTATGTCTGTGAGTCTGTTTCTGTTTTGTAAGTAAGTTCATTTGTCTTTTTTTTTTTCTTTTTTTAGATTCCACATATAAGTGGTATCACGTGGTATTTTTCTTTCTCTGTCTGACTTACTTCACTTAGAATGATGATCTCTAGGTCCATCCATGTTCCTGCAAATGGCATTACGTTATTATTTTTTTTACAGCTGAATAGTATTCCATTGTATAAAAATACCACTACTCCTTTATCCAATCATCTGTCGATGGACATTTAAGTTGTTTCCATGTCCTGGCTACTGTAAGCAATGCTGCTATGAACATTGGTGTGCATGTGTCTTTTTGAATTAAGGTTTGAATTGATTTTTGCCTTGGTCTTAATACACTAAGTCTACAATCGAGTTACACTTTGAGGTGCTCTAATGAGCAAGTTTCACCCCAGGAATGGTTTTGTTAACATTTGAGAGACTAAGCCAGAGTTTATGGTCCCAAGCATTGATAGAATGCTACAAGTATTTACCACTAATACTATTAGTAGGTGTTAACATACACAGATTGACTAGAAATATTATTATAGGCATCCACAGAGTTGAATAACTATTATATAATAATATCCACACTGCAGTTGTTCCTGAGGTCAAAGACCCCATTCAATTCTGTATCCAACCACTAAGATGAAGAATTCACATACTTAATCAACTAGAGATGGAGTTAATCATGCAACAAAAATAGCTAGTGTTTTTCTTCGATCACTGAAAAAAGTTTATTCATGCGGTAAAATCTGGTCTTAGATTTACATTTGTTGGGTTAAATGACCAGGTTATGTGACTATGGGAGTAGGGGACATAAGTCCTTTTCTTCCTCTAAATTTGGAGGCTACAAAGATCAAGTGAGGACATGATAAGAGGAAGAAGTGAAATAACATTTATTTAATATAAACTAAGTGTCAGACTTTATAATAAATCAGTGCTTCTCACATGTTATATCTATCTATCTATCTATCTATCTATCTATCTATCTATCTATCTATCTATCTATCTCACCTGGGGAGTCATGTTAAAATGTAAAATGTCATTCAGTAGGTCTGAGGTCTGGCCTAAAAAGTTCTTAAATGGAAGACTACTGTTACTCCTTGTCTAAAAGCAAGAAGGAGGTAATGCATTTGTGTAATTATATCTACACATAATTTAAATATAATAAGATAAGTGTCTATCTATTGCAGGTGCATGCTTAAGACTCTAATACTGTTAGGGATTTTCAATAAAATACAGGAAATAATTAAGAGAGAGAAAAAGTGTTCTTTTTTAAAAATGTAATGTAAGTCTAAAGGAATGGGGGATTTAGAGATGTCCTGTATAATTCTGTGGTAGATGTGTTTTTGAACTTTCTAATGATAATTTTGAATTGATTACTAAGTTCTTTCTGTCTTGATTCAATTCTGATGCCTGCAGAGACGAAACTAAAATTTCCATTTCTCTGAGTTGGCAATGGCTCTTATATACCAAGTCATCAGTTATTCTGTAGTTTAATCTGAGATTTTTGAGACTTTAGTAACTTCTATAAAAGCAGATGGATTTTCTTTTAATATAAATGTGGGGAAGAGGTTTATGAAAAGGGACTTTTCTGCATACTTGCTTGTCCTGATGTGGTAGAATTCTCTAATTCATAAAAGAAAATTATTAATTTTACAAGGCTAAGGCTAAATATATCATTTCTTTTCTTTATATTTTTAATAAAGAAGTTCACTTCCTTTTCAATTTTTTTGTTTTGTTTTAGGGGGAGATTAGGTTTATTTACTTGTTTATTTATTTACTTATTTATTTATTTATTTAATGGAGGTACTGGGGATTGAACCTAGGACCTTGTGCACACTAAGCACGCACTCTACCAGTGAGCTATACCCTCCCCCATATTATATCATTTCTTAATACCAAACAGATGCAAGAAGTATTTATCTGTACCAGGCACCATGCTAGGAACTGTTGACTTAACATTTAAACATGTCTTCAAGTAGTGCTTGGGATGGGATGGTCGAGCAATCAGCCAAATAAACAATACATACAGCAAGAGATATTGGATGTGTTTAAAGATGCACAAGTATTTCGATCAAATAAAAATACAACAATAGCCAGTTCAATATTAAATATGTACTCTAGTATATAAATTGAGTGCCTCTCTGTGAATGGAGTTAAAGAGAAAAATGGAATTTTTCCACACTTCAAAACAATGACCTTTGAGTTGGACTTTTGAGTTTGAAGGATGAATAGAGTTTGACCCTGTAGATGAAGGACTATAAGATGCTGGAAAAAAGAAACAACTTGCGTAAAGTGAAGAGGCAGGGAGGGAAGAGAAGGTTGAGAAATGATTAAGCCAAAAATGGTTAACATTTTCAGCCTATGGTTACGTTAAAAAAATGGAAGATACAACTTTTAGAGAACATTCAGATGTTATTGTATGGGCTATAAAGTAAATAAAAGATAAATACCTTCATTATCTTTTGACACATTAATGATATCTCTATTAGAATTTATTAGAAGATACTTACTAACAAAAACTGTTTCCTTGTTTTGCTGAATAAGAAACTGATGATATAAAATAAGTATCACTTTGATTTTCATGTATCCATATCTAAAGGAACTGCCTTAACTACTGAGAGCATATTATTTTTGGTTTCTAATACAATTATTTGTCTAAGTTTAGTTATATAGGTATTTTTATTAGAATTCACACAGAACTGGAATGTGATAAAGTAATACATGGCATTTGTTTTTGTAAATACATTTATAGAAAAACACTGATAGAGCAATAATGTGCTTTAAATACCAACATGCATCTTTAGCAGAAATAGCCTAAAAAATGCTTTTGCTTTAAATATTCAGAATCCTAAACAGTGCCATTGCCATTATGCTAATTTGTTAGGTAACACTATTTATATTTAGTTTGTTACTTAATTTGTATATATTTTAATTAAAATATTATATCCATGCCCATATTTGTTTCAGAACGTCAGCTTTCATTACTTCATTATAAAATGAGTTTAAAGTGGAAAGAATGAGAAAATAGAAATCACAGTAGGAAAAAGTAAAGCCAAAAATAAGGCTAAAATTATTAAACATAATGATTTCTTGTATACTAAATTCAAGTTCACAGATTTATCCTTTGAAAGGAAAATCAAAAAGGGTACCATTATTAGTTAAATAATTCAAAATGATGTGAGATTAAAAGCAATGATAACAGCAACAAAAACAAAGTTTCTCAGGAGAAATATATTATTTCTGGTAACAATATATGACTGGATTTTTCTCAGAGTTGTCTGTAAAGAAAATACTGAATATCCCATTTATATTAACCCCTAAATTAAGCAACTTCAAAATTTTATAGAAAGAATTCCATTGGTGGTCAATAAATTGTGATCTAAATATTCAATAGTGTCCTGAACTGGCTTGATATAAGGGCATGCATTATAAAACAAAGTAAAGAGAATGAATTATATTCCTTTTGTGCAATCTTCCCTAAAAATTATTACTGTCAACTGAAATTTTGATAAATAATAACAGGTCATAAAGCTTAAAGGCATTCAAAAATTTGGGGAACTTAGCTGTACTCTTTTTTAAGTTCATTAATTCTGATTTACTTTTCTTTTTTATTGAAGTATAGTTGACTTACAATATTATATTAGTTTCAGGGTACAACATAGTAATTCAATATTTTTATAGGTTACACTCTATATAAAATTATAAAATATTGGCTACATTTCCACTGTACCTCTTAATCCCCTTCACCTATCTTCCCCTTTCCCCACCCCTCTCCCTTCTAATAACCACTACTTCATTCTCTGTATCTGTGATTCTGTTTCTGTTTTATTTGTTCATTTATTTTAATTTCAAATATAACTGAAAACAGACAATATTTGTATTTCTCTGTCAGAGATACACATTTATTTTAATTTTTTTTAATTGAAGTATAGTTGATTTATAATATTACATTAGTTTTAGATGTACAGCATAATGGTATATTTTTACTATGGATTAACATGGCCACCCCAACTCTCAGGCTTCTTTTCCAAAATTTCTTCCCATTATTCTCCCACTTGGCTCCAGCCACACTGTCTTCTTGGTTTTCCCCCAAACAGGTCAAAATCACTCTTACTCTAGAGCACTTATACTTAGCATTATCTCTATTTGGAATGATTCTGAACAAAATATCTGGGTAGCTTGCTTGCTTCCTCACTTCATTCAGGGCTCTGCTTACATGTCATTCCATCTGACAGGCTTTCTATAACAATTTTTCTTAAATAAGCATCCTCAATCTATCACTTATCACTCATCCTGCCTTATTCATCATCACAATGCTGATTATCACTGACATAAAATTTAGTAATTGTCTGTTTGCCTCACTAAAACATAAGCTCTATGAGAGTTTTACACATATTTTGTAGATTTCTGCTTCCCCAGTAACTAGATCAATGCCCACCCAATGAATGTTGGTTATATAAGTGAATCAATAACGCATCAGTGATATATGATAGATGTTCAAAAATGCTATTAATACCCCCAGCCAAATACTCCAGTACCTATATACAAACTAAATATTTAATACTACGTGGACAGCTTATTATATTCAAAACCAGAGTACTCACATTGCCTAGATAATTTAAGGCAAACATGTTTCCAATACCTCTTAGTACTTGGATACAAAATATTCTAAAGTTCTGAGGTCATAAACATAAGTAAAGCACACACTCCTGTGTTCAAGGAATTCACAGTCTAAGGAAATGGATGAGAGTATGTGCCTGTATATTCCAAACTGTGTAAAAGATCATTTCAGACAGCAGTGCTTTTGAGATCTGAGACCATGATTTGTTTCATAACAAATTTCCTTGCTAAGTCTAGTATCAAACCCCCCCCTCTTCCCTGTTGCACTTTATTTGTTGGCATCCTTCTTCTCTTTTATTCTGGGGCCTCCGCCTAACCATGATCTCCCACAGGGGCTATTTTCTCTGCCAAGTTATCTCCCTGTATAAAGTAAATTAAAATTCTTATTCCATGCCTACCAAACCAGTGATCTCTGCCTACTTACAGCCAGAGTTTTTCAAATGTGAAATAAATAGGTTGTTGCTCTGAACACTTGAATGTGGGTATTTTTGCTCTCAGTCCTTGTTATTAGGCCAAATCTTTCAAAGTACACTTTGGAAATAAAACAAAACGTAGGCAACATTTTACTTTAAAATCCATCAGAGTCATGTGTTTACACTGAAACAAGTATAAAACTATCTAGTTTCTACTCCAACTCACCCACCTCTAAAGGTAACACTTATTATAATGCAAATTGCCACTGCTGAAATACATCTTTTCATCTTTATACAATGAAACTCACTAAGTATTCGTTTTGTAAAATGCAGTATCTCTGGCCAGTCATTTAGGTAGTACCAATGCTAGGCTACGAACACTGCTATATTTACTGTAATTGAATTTCTCTAGGATGGCAAGCTGTTAGGACTATTAAGTGCCCAATCAGAAACTTCCCATATGTCTCAATTAAAATGTGGCAGCTACACAGGATAAACATGCATTCCTCTAAGCCATGTGTAACACTAAGATTTTGCTGTCAGATGAATCATTTTTAAACAATCTCTTTATGAAAAATACATATCTATGTGTTTTATTCTCCCCAAATTTTCATAATTTTATCTTACTTATCCTCCTGAAGGAAAGCCAATTCAAGACTAGTTGGGCCAGAGCCTTATCTTTAATCAATTGTTTTTAGTGAGTTTTAAACATTCTATATTTTGGAATACAGTTAAATTATCATCATAACTCATTACAGTACTGTCAAATACGTATAAGATTAAAATTGTAAGTAATATTTATCTGATAATGCTTAGGGTTGGTTTTGTTGCTTTAAGGAGCAAAGCAAATGCACCATGTGCACCAAATGTATTTTTCAGTGTTTGCTTTTAGGATTTTTAAAATCATTTATTTTTCCACCAGTCTTGAATCTTCATTCTTATTTATTTTCTAATGAAAGAGAATTTTCTGCTGACCAGAGACTGATTTTATACAGATTGAATGTAAGTGTGAATGCAGGTGTCTCTGTGTGTGCACATTCTCAGTTTTTGGTTTGTTTTTAGGTTTTTACTATTTCTAATTAACAAATAGATCTATTTACTGTGTTTAATGTGTGTACATGGAAACATGTATACAAATATTCAAAAGCTGCATGTAAAGTGAGTCATAACAGATTTTTCTGACATTAAATTTACCTAAGAATTGCTTATACTCTTTTTGCAAATGAAATGACACTCACATTTAGAGATGCGGTTGTTACAATACAATAAAAATACATTAAAATAAAATTCACAACCTTAGTGGTCTCAATATTAGAAATGAGTTTTTGCTACTTCATTTGTGCAGGAACTAAGAAAATAGGCATTTGGAGTCACTTGATGGGAGTGCGTCCACAGGGGCGTATTTTTGTTCAGTCTTCAGATTCGTCTTGCAGAATTTAATTATAAATAACCCTAACCTAATGCATATTTAATCTGGGAAGTACTTGGCATGTGGTTGTACTTTTAAAATTCCAGGAACCTCAAAGTTACAAGAATATCAAAATATTTGTGTGGGAGAGTTTCTTGGTTCTGTAGAAGCATTTCCTCATTTAGAAGTTTTACCCTCATTAGTCAGAAGTGCCTTTTGGTCTATTATATAATCTGAGAGAAAAAAAGTCTCATATCTATGATGGCATTTATTGCAGTTTTTCAATGCTATGCTTTTTATTCTTTTACAGTATTTTTTTTTTCTCAAGTTAATCTTGAACTCAGAAAAATGTACATTTGGTCAGGGATTATCCTGTTGTGTGTGTGTTTTTGGTTTTATTTGGTTGGTTGGTTTGTTTCTGTTTTGTCTTTTGGGGGGGGTCAGGTAACTAGGTTTATGTATTTCCTTTTTTTTTTTTTTTAATGGAGGTATTGGGGATTGAACCCAGGACCTCATGCATCCTAAGCATGCACTCTACCACTTGAGCTACACCCTCTCCCCTGGGCTTAGTCTGTTTTGAAAATGAATGTATGCCTTCCCAAACAGTTCCTCTGACCACTACACTGTTTTTTCCAACATTGTTCAAAATCACAGTTTATTCATTTTCCCTTTATTTGTTTACTGGTACTTAATTTTAAATGTTTAGATATATTTTGTACTTTTATGTTAAAAATATATTGTGTGCATGCTGTGTAGTATTTCTGGATGTTAACTAAATAAATATCTTCATGTTCTTTGCCTACTCCTTCTTCTTTTTTAATGTAAGTGAGCTGAAACTCTCAAAGTTGGGACACTTTATAGTGTCCCAGTGAGTCTTAAGAAAAGTTAGGAAATATGTTCTACTCATACATGTGACCCTAACTATATAATATTGAGACAATCACATCACTCTTTAGATCTAGTTTTTTTTTGCAAAACAAATCTAAGTGACTTGATAGTGTTAAGTTCTTTCCTTCTGAAATGACATGATTAGTTTTGGGTCAAGAACTATGCGACATCATTTAACCATGAATAAAATTTTCAGAGATACACAGCAATATTAATTCCTTTGAAGCGTATAACTGATTCCCTAGACTTTTCACTCTTTCATTCTTGATTCAAATACATATTATCAGCAATCTTTCATTTTCCCTTTATGTCTCCATATGTTGGAAAAATACTTTAAAATTCAATGCACTCCCAGTAGCAAATTGGCTGTCAGGATTTCACAGAAGAAACAGAAGCCACGTTAGTTATTTCCCATGAATGGAATTCAATAGAGGAGACTTTAAAGTACTGGAAGTGCAAACAAAGGAAGTCAGAGTCACTGTAACCAAGCTGCACTTCACTGCTGCTTCTGCTGCTACCCTGACTACAGCAGCTCTGCCTCCAGATGCCCTCAGGGCTGAAATGCTGACTCTGGATGCCTTAAACACTCAATTCTTGTGCCTTGTCACTTGCTGAAACAGCAGCAAGGGGCGCCCCTGCTACACATTTGCTTTCTGTAAGTAAACAAGTGAATCTATCCACTCATTTCCAGAAACTTGACTGCAACATAGACCAAGAAACAGAGTTTTCATACGTCCTATCTTTTCTAAATAGCAAAAAAATGGAATGATGAAAGCTAATGTATCTACTACACCGTTATATCTAACAAGATTGTCAAATAAATGGATGTCTTAGGTGGACTTTTTATTTCACATATATTGCTAATTTGCTTGAAAACCCCAGCAGGCATCTTTAAAAAAAAAAAAAAAGATCTGAAAGAGACTAGCTGTGGGAAAAGACAGCCTTAGTGAATAGATTAAAATATCAAGCTTAAAAAAGAAATACACACACACACACACACACACACGAATTTTACAGATCAGTGTGCTTTTCAGATGATTGGCAGGCAGTGATTTTAAGCTCAAGTGTAATATTTTATAGTTATCCACAAAACTCTAGTGGCTGGATGCAGCTCAGAATTTAGTACTTAGAGCTTGTATCAATAGAAATGTCACTGAAAGGATTTTTGCTGGATCTTACTTTAACTCATCTAATATGATTAGAATTTGAAAGGGAAGATTTGTAATTTTCTCAACTAGATTGGTTATTTATAGGGTTTTTTTTTTTTTAAACACACACACAAAAAGCCTTAAACGTAATCTGAATAATCAGATGGGCATTATGTTTTGGGTTTTGGAACTGGGAGCATAGCCAATTGGGGTGGAATTTTAATAGCTGCTTTGCTACTTTTACTATTTACTTTAAGCAAATTTTTCATAAAAAGAGCTGGATTGACAGTCTCAGAGATCAAAGTCCTCTTTTTATCAACTGAACAGATACAGCACAGGGAGGAAAAATTTCCCATCTGCCCAAACCACTGCTCTGGAGATTTTACCTATAAAGGATGAGAGGATTTTTCAAGCTCTTTGCCTTTGTCTTTCTCTTGAGAGGGTTCCCCATGCAGTGGCACTTACACAGGCAAAAATGTTTTTTGAATTAATACTCCTACACAGATTTCATTTGCTTTAGGCATTCTTTTCACTCCTACTTAACATATCATATTTGGAAATTATTTTAGAATCGACTGTCTATTTTAAACTTAATAATATGTTTGTAAGCTTGTATTTCCCTTTTGGTAATTAATAAGTTGAGTTAAGAACATTAAGTTATGTCTCTAAAATCATAAGGTCAATTAATAGTAGTGCTCGAGTAAATATTCATAGATTCTGATCATATAATGCAACAGTAAGCAAGAGAACTGGCAATGGATTTGTAGGATATTATCATGTTTATACACCACATTTAATCTGCTCATCAAAACTGCTATAATAAGAGTCCAACTGAAGGTGAATCAGAAAAGAAACTGACATTCAAAAGATCTAAGGAACCATGTTATGTATTTTACATATACTATGTTGCATTATGTAACAAACATGAAATGTCTTTGTGATTTTTTAAGAAGCACATTTCTGAAATTAGAATGCGTTTTGCTATTGATGACTTGTTGCAATTAATCAGCCACATTTACTCTTTTTCAGTGGAGTAAAGCATCACTTACAATACATGGTGTTTTGGATGGGATTAAATACAAGGGCTATCACTACCTTCACTTTATAGACAAGGAAAATGCAGATTAGAGGGAGAAAGTAAGCTTTTTCAAGTAATTTTTGCAAGTTGATAAATCATGTGGCCTGAATCTGAATCTAGATTAATCTAATTCTGATTATACAAGTATACAAGTACACAGAATACTGTATATGACAAAAAAGACAAAATAGAATTGGAGACAGTCAAAAGATGTTTAATTACCTTGCTAACATGCAGCAGATAAAGCTGCCTGAGACCAGGCAAAAAGACTGATTTTTTTTTAAGTTTGAAATATGCTCAAAATCTCCATAATCATTAAGCGGTAGGTATGTACTATACACACACACACACACACACACACACACACACGAGATTTGCTCCTTTAATCAAGGTATATTGGAGTAAGAGTCAGGAGCTTGCCATTTAAAACCTGGCACTGATCATTTCAGGACAAAAGCTCAGAATATCATTTTTCACATTTATAATATACAGAGAAATAGCTGTCTTAAAAACAGTTTAGAGATGATGGGGATATTCTTTGTTATGCCTTCTGTACTTGTCAGAGTACGTCTGTGTAATTTAAAAGATACAATACTGCAAATGCTGCTTTTACAATAAGGGAGGATGAATGATAGCACAGGAGATACAAGGCATTCTAAATTCTCCACAACAAAAATCAAACTAAATATTATTTCTACTCTAAGGAAGAATACTGGAAGAGGTAGTGCACTGAGTCCAATAATGCAAAGACTGAATTCTGGGAGCACCCATATTTTATTCTTTGTGAAACTCTTTGATTTATGCTGTCCCCATCAGAAGGTCATTGTCTTCATGAAGACAGGGACACTGCCAGTTGTTTTA
The DNA here is from genome assembly GCF_048773025.1 of Camelus bactrianus. Taxonomy (NCBI): domain Eukaryota; kingdom Metazoa; phylum Chordata; class Mammalia; order Artiodactyla; family Camelidae; genus Camelus; species Camelus bactrianus. The sequence continues at coordinate 23,371,795 of NC_133552.1, forward strand.
TCCCCATTGTGACTCTATAATTCCCACTGTTACTCTAGCTCCTAGCAGAATGCCTGTCATAGTTGTTACTCAGTTTTAACTATCACATGGATTAATTAATTCAGAAAGATAATTTTGAAACTCTAGTATTATGCATATAAAGAGAAGGGGATAGCTCAGTGGTAAAGCGCATGCTTAGCATGCAGGAGGTCCTCGGTTCAATCCCCAGTATCTCAATTAAAATACATAAATAAAATAAAAGTGAAGCCTCTCCCAGGTTTTAAAATAGCAGGTACAAATATTTTGCAGCATATTCTGAAACAGTCAGCCCATTTGGGCAGTTCTGTTAGATGACAGAGCCTTCAGTGTGAAAATCTCAGTGGCACTGACCATACCTAAGTGGTCAATACCTAAGGTTTAAAGGTGGAATAAATTGCATTGAGATAAATGCCTATCTCAAAAAAAGTTTCTACTCATCTAATACTCATTTAACACCTAAAGAGCGTGACAAGCACTTTGCAAGGTTTTGATACAGCATATACACACATACACAACACACACACACACTCCCCCCAAAAATGAAATTTACAGTCTAATAGGGGACACAGATGATTTAAATAAACCCTCTGTCACTTCACTTTTCTTCCTATTTGTGGATTTAGGGAACCAAAGTGCAGCATCCCACCTGCTGCTTCTGTTTTTCCAGCAGCCAAGGAACCATTTACAGTGGGATGGGGTAGGGTTGGCCGTGAAGAGTGCAGAGCTGGGATGGTGGAGGGAGCTAGTGGGAGGCACTGGGGTACCTAGAAGCTCCGAGACACATAAGACTGCTGGGCGTGACGGACGGAGATCCCTTTTAGCTGGTGACCGGGAATGCCCAGGCAGCACTGAGGCTGGTACTTGGACGCTCGCTCCCTTTCCAGAATTATGAGAGCTTGCCCACAGCCAGCGGGGATGCCAGGTGGCCACTTCCCCAAAAGGCCCACCCATCCTTGTCCTGTTTAGGTCTAAGAGCCCGGAACGGACAGAAGGGTACATCTCCTCCTTACCTTCCACTGAGGCCCAGTCCCATCGCCAGAGGCTGGCCCAGGCAGGGCTGCGGCGACTGGGGCTGTCACTATGTGAGTTCTGAGCCCTTGGTAGTTGAGGGTTTTTAGCCGTACCTGGGGCAGCAGCGGCATGGGGTCGGTGGGGTGGCTCATGCTCCAGGGAGAATGAGAGGCTGAGGCCCACAGTCCGGAGTCCTCCAGAGATGGGGTCGGGAAGGTGGGAGGGATGCAGACAGACAGAGCCAAGGTGGGAAGGCCCAGCCCTGGGCCAGGGGCTCAGAGCTGGCGGCGGTTCGCCTCCTCCTAGGGGACCCCGCACCGAAAGTCCACACTGCGTCAGCTGCTCTGCCTCCGCTGCCGGGCGTCGGCTGCGGTAAAAGTAGCGAATGAGCGGGGCTTTCTCTTGCTCCAGTTCGGGCGGCCGCGGCGTGAAGAGCCGGGGGCATCCTGGAAGCCGTCTTGGAAGCCGTCCTGGAAGCCGTCCTGCGCAGGAAGCGCTTCCGGCAGCCGGAGGAAGCCGGTGAGGCATGGTCTTCCTGGAGCTTCGCGTTCTTCTGTCAGGTGGTGGTGCAACCTGCGTGTCTAATATGGGGAAACTGACCCTACAAGAAAACCAGGTAATGCTTTTGCTTAAACAAACAAACAAACAAATTATTATATCGTTTCTGTGGGTCAGGAGACCATTTTCAGATTAGCGGGGTCCTCTGCTCAGGGTGGAGGAAAGGCGCCGGGTGGAGAGGTGATTGCATCTAAGGCCCAGGGTTCTCTTCCAAGCACAGTCAGGATGTTGACAGAATTCAGAATTAATTTGCGATGATATGACTGAGGTTCCTGTTTCCTTGCCAGCCGCTGTCTGGAGACCTCTCGCAGCTCCTGGACGTCACCCTCAGCGGTGCTGGCTACGTAGCCGCTTCTCTCCGCAGCCCGGAACGTGGCTGTTGCTCTTCCCGGGCCTGCAGGCGAGCTGCTGCTGCTGCTTCTCGACCTGATTAAGTTGGCCCCACTCCATGTTATCTCCTTTTTCATTAACTCAAAGTCAGCTGATAAGGGACCTTAATTATATCTGCAAAATCCCTTTTTATGTATAATGGAGCATGATCATGGGAGTGATGGCCGTCTTATAATTCTGTTTACTATAGGTTAAGTGGAAGCAAGCATGGTAATGAGGGCCATAATCAGTTATTTAAATAATGGCATTAACATAGTAACACTAACACAGGTGGTGCTAATAGAATACCTGTTTAAGATTTCATTTGTGCATGTGTTTCACGTAATGCTTTTTTGAGACATGTTTGCGCACCCCCCACCCAGTGATTTTAAACATATACTTAAAAGGATATATTCCTGAAAGATTCTGAAAGATATTTTCACTGTATCTGGAATTCTGGGTTGACAGATTGATTTTCTTCTAGTTCTCAAAAATTAGTGTGCCATTTCTTTCTGACCTCCACTGGTTCTTATGAATAATACTGTATTTCTAATAATTTTTTCCTTTACGATGGTATTTTTCACTCGATGCTTTTCAGATTTTTTTTTTACTTTTAGTTTTTAGAAGTTTAATTATAATGTCTATTAGTGTGGATTTCTTTGGTTTTACCCAGTTTAAGTTTCATTCAGCTTGTTAGACCTGTGGGTTTATGTCTCCGGCTGCATTTGGGAAGTTTTCAACCACTGAATGCTTTTTCAGCCCTGCAGGTTTTCTCCTCTCCTTCTTGGGCCCTGAAAACATAAAGTTAGATATTTTGTTGCATTTCCAAAGGTCCCTAAGGCTTTGCTCATTTTTTTTTTCTTTTAAAAAAAATACTTATTTTTTAATATATTTTTATTGAAGTATAGTCAGTTTACAATGTCATGTCACAAAAAGACAACCCACTACTCAGCCTATTTTTTTTTTTCCTTTGAGTTTGTTTGCTTTCTGTTTTCAAATTGGATAATATCTATTATTCAGTCTTCCAGTTACTGATTTCTTTCCTCTGTCTCCTCCATTCTGGTGTTGAATGCACCCACTGAGCTTTTGTTGCATTTTTGAGTTTTGAAGTTTTCATTTGGTTCTGCTTTATATCTTCCTTTTCTTTGATGAGACTCTCTATACCTTTGCAGAGGCTTTCTATTTTTTGTTTGTTTGTTTGTTTCCATTTTGTTTGTAATTGCTAGCTGAAGCATTCTTACCATAACTGTTAAAAATCTAATTTTGAATTGGACTTAGTTTTTAAATTAGATTTAACACCTATGTCATCTTGATGTTGGCATCTGTTGATTGCTTTTCTGATTTAAATTGAGATTTTCCTGGTTCTTGTTAAGAGGAGAGATTTTTCAGATGAAACCAAGCTACTTTATATTTTATCTGAGGCTCTGGAGCTTATTTAAGTCTTTTGTTTTAGCTGGCTTTCTTTGACACCCCTCAGATAGGGGAGAGAGGGATGGCACCTCATTACTGCCAGATAAAAGTTGAAGTCTAGGTTTTCTACTCAGCCTTTGTTGACATCTGAAATGAGGGGAGGGGATTCCTGATCAATGCTGAGGAGAAGACTGGAAGTCCAGGCTACCATTATGGTTCTCCACTGACACTTCTATGAGCAAGCTGATTGTAAGTCATCAGGGTTGAAACTGCTAACACCCTTCTTGGCCTTTTATCACATCATCCATGCAGGGATATTTGCATGACTTGCTTCAGGCTCCAGAGAGTGGAAATCTAGGCTCTGCCCTCAGCCTTTGCTAGGGTGATGCATGTGGGGCCAAGTTTTTTTCTGTTTAATGGGGATGGGTTAGACTGGTTGTTGTCTACATGTTTTCTGTTTTCTTAGCCTGCCCATTTGTTTGTCTTTACCTAGAGAGAGCAGGCTTTTGTTGGCTTTTAATGTCTGTGCTCATTGGCATTTCTAGATTGCTGGCTTCTTCAGCTCCTAGTTTTGCATATATGAGGCAAAAAGAAATCCACCAAAGTTTGTGATCATGTAGTTTCTCAGGTCCCAAGTTCCCTTGATGATCTGCCTTATTTTTCTGTTATTGTGTTGAATAAGATTTTTATTTTGCTTTGTTTTGTTTTGGTATAATTCCTATTGTTTTTAGTTGTACTTAGCAGGAGGAGTGGTGAAAATTACACTCCATTCCCAGAAGTGGAGGCTGCTATTATGATTATGATGATGTTGATGATGATTTTCTGGTTTTGCTCTCTTATTTAATGTTTTTTAAATTATTCCCCCATCTGATGAAATACTTGTGATGCTCTGAGGGGAATTTTTTTTCCTATTTCTTGACTGTATTTTTAACTTAATTTCTTATCTACAGTTTCTTTGACCTTTGGTGGAATTAAAGTACTTTGAAATTGAATATCAAATGCAGAAAAAATCAGGTGACTTTTCTGGTCCATTTTTCTAGATTACTGATTAAACAACTTGATAGGTCAGAATATATTTCTACTATATACCTTCAAAACTCTTATGTGCTATTTTATTTTATATGCTACCTTTCTTCTAGTTTTGAGAGATTTTTTTAACTTGTATTTTAAATACTTTAAACTATTTGGTACTTTGTTTTCATAATGATCTCTTACATTTTTTAATTTGCTAAATTAGAAAATTTTCCTACTGTGTTTTGTTTGTAAGTAATAGGCAGTGTGCTATCATAGAAGAAGCACTGCCATGAGTTAGGAGGACCAAGTTCTGATTCCAATTATGCCATGAGTTTAAATCTTAATATCTGTCATGAACAAATCTTCACACCTTATCTATTCTCTAGCATCTTTACCTTTGAAAACGATGTGTCTAGACTCAATGACCACTAAAATGATATGAAGGTCCAAGATTCTACACTTTTATAAATCAATCATTGTCATTGTCTCTGGTCTATTTATTTAACCTTATGAGTATACTCAACTTTTGACAGGAAAACCTTCAGACAGTAAGGAAACTTGATCTAAAATGACAGCAAAATGACAAAGCAAAATTGTTTTAGAAGCCTAAGAAGTTCTGCTTTAGCTTTATTTCTGAATCACATGAAAAAAAAAGAAAGAATCAGAGATCTATTAACTCCAACAATTCTTGTAGAATGTTTCTGTCTGCTTTTGTCAGGTTTGTAGTCAGTTTTCATTCTGGATTTTCCTTTGACATATATTTTTTGTAAGTATTACTTTAAATACTTCTATTATTCTGGAAGAGCAGCTATTTAAGTAGTTGTGTTTGAACTATTGTGTTTTTACAACTTTCGATATGCGGTGGATATGTGGTTCTTCCAAACCAGCTTATGTTTTCATCACTGCCAGGTGCAATAATGAATCAATCTGTTTGCAACCCCAGTTATCAGATTCCCCTCTTAGGTTTTAGCCATGCCCAAATATTTTTATTCTAATTTTTATTCTAATTTTCCTTTTCTTCTCTGATGTGGTGATAGATATCTAAGAATAGTCAATTTGTTATCCGATCTTGTATACTTTGTTGTCTAGAATAATTATGTTTGTTTTTGAAGAGAATATATCTTACTGTTTATCACAAATTTAAAAAAAATAAAATTAGCTTTAGTAAAAGCAATATATTTCTATGATTTCATGTCATTAGATCATGTTTATGAACCTTTGGCCACTACTTCTTGTTCCTTCATATCTTATAATATGCAAAAAATGCAAACTCATCTTTAATTTACTGGGCAATATTGATGGATATAACTTTTATTTATACATATGCTTTCTATGCAAGTTCTGTGTAATTGAATTATTTTTTAATTTAACAAAGAAACTCAATGAAATTTTATTTTTTTTAAATTTAACACATACTTATTCCATACATACTTTGTTCCAAGCTTTAAACCAGATGCTGTGGACACATTCAATGTAGGCATCATAAGTTGCAAAGAGTAAACACAGAACACCTAAATTAACTGGATGTCTCTCAGGAAGAGAACAGGAGAGCCTCCCAGGCAGAGGTAAAATATAAGTTAATACTTGAAGCGTAAATTGGAATTATCCAAACAGGGAAAATAGGAGAGCAGGTGGTGAGTTCGCAAATGTCACTTTCTTCCTCTGTAGCAACACTTTCCAAGAGCATGGGTATCAGAAGTTTAGAGGAGTTACTCTCCCCTTACTGCACTTCCCCAGACCACAGTTTCATCACGTGTTCCTAATAACTCTTCCGTCTATAAAATACTTCACATGAGGTATGCACATCTCCCCTCTACCCTCTATGTTACTTATTATCCACTTATCATGAAGACACTGTTTTATATATTTTGGAACACCTAAGTGCTAGTCAGCTGGCAATTAATTATTCTGCCTTCTGTCCTATCATCACTCTTAGGACTTTAAAGATGAATGGTTCTCAAACTAGCCTTACTAATCTCCATTTTCAATTATAAATCTGATTTAAGAAATAATTGGTTTCCTTGTCATTTGACTCCATTAACAATGGCACGTGTATAATGCTTTCATGATTTCCTGTGATCTCTCCTCTTGACTTGCCTCCATTCCCAGGCTTCAGACAATCAGCGATGTGATCATAGGCATCCTAGATGAAGGAATCTTCCCTGTTGCACATCTGAGATAGCTCAGTCCCAAGAACTTATATGCTAACGATAATGAAATTTCTGTTGAAGATATCAGAGAGAATCTGGAGATAAATACAAAATAAGTCCTTAGAAAGTATACTGTAGATCTGTATTAAAGAAAGGAAATGTTATCAGCAGGACTAAAAGAGAAGTCCCGGATAAATATAAGTGCTACCATGAGGTGTTGATAAATTAACATATAGTGAAAAAAACTGAATGCTGTTATCTTAGAGAACCAAGAAGAATTTGAAGTATTAGCATGAAACAAAACTGAGGTGTCCTTGATTCATAGTCAGTTAAATTTAGGACCATGATATAGGAATGCTAGGTGGGCAAACATTTTAGGTTTGGGTAAATCACTCGATTTTCTGAGTATCTATTTTTTTCTTTTTTCCTACCCGTCATATCAATCTCATGGTTTGATAACTTATGGAATAATTGTTATTCATTTTCTTAATACTGCTCCAGGTTGGCTTGGTAGTTCTAGAAAAATCCATGAATGACAATTGAATCTCCTCCAAATTCATTCTCTCTAACCCCAACTATAGTTTTCTTTTCTTTTCTAATTTTCCACTCATTTTACTTTCAGCTCACTCACAATTCCTTTTTCTGGGGAAAAAAATATAAACAACTGTTTTCTTCTCATGTATTTCAAATATCTTATTTTTTTTGTTTGTTTTATACAATATTTCTTCATTTCCTCTATCTTTAAAGATGACATAGAAATTTTTCTCTCTTTCATTAGATTTGCCTTCTCAACCAAGCCATGATACATGGGTATCTCTCAAGGTTTCCATTATCCTTATTTTTTTCTTTATAATATTCTATAACATCTGTGCATACTGATGGATGGCTATTCACCTCTAAATATATATAAATATATTTATCTGAATATATGTAAATAAATATATCTAAAATATGTACAAAATTCTACATTTTAAGGTTTTATCTTACCTTGATTTACAAATTCTTTTTCCAGTATGTTCCTGGGTATCTCCACATGGACAGCCTGCTATTACTTAAAGCTAAAAAATGTATAACACTAAAGATTTAAATTTTCCTCCCCAAACCTGTTCTGTCTCCCATATATCCTATGTGAGGTTAACGACATCAGTATCTTCCCAAAGAGTTCAGATTATACTCAACTCATCTTTTTCCATTAATACTATGACTTTCAAACTTGAGTGAGCATCAGACTTGTGTGGATGGTAGACTCAATCTTTAAAACAAAGTGCTGGACTCCACCTTTAGACATCTGATTTAATAGGTTTGTGGCTATGCTCAAGAATAAACATTTTCAAAAAGTGATATTGATGCCACTGGTATAAGAATCATATTTTGAGAATCACTACTTTCACCTCTTTATGTAAATAGTCATTTTGATGTTGTTAATTTTGCTAATGACATTTTTGTATCTCTCTACTACCTATAAAATATACTTGAAATTAAATAGTATGGATATTAAAACCTTTGGTGATCAGGTTATAGTTACATTTACATTCCTCTCAAATACCATACCAAGGCACCACCATCGAAACATATTTGACCCTTCAACAGGTGAATAATTCTTTCAAACGTGTTCTTTTGTTTACTTAATCTCTTTTTTTTGTAGAAATTCTCTAAATATGATTTAAAACAAAGAAACAGAAAACAAAAACCACATACGTAAGTGCTGCAACTACCCTGAATTTCAACTGTCAATTTCCGTTTATATTTTGGGCATTTCTACCTGGATGTCATGTCCGCAGCTCATACTTTGCAAAACTGCCAACGTTAAGAATATCAGCCATAATTTATTCATTCTTTCTTTTCTCTTGGAGTACCAACCCATTGTTTTAATACATGTTTATTATTAACTTTAGGACATTTATAAATGTCTGTTGAATTGAAAAAAGAATAGATACTTCTTCCATGCAGCTGTGCCACGTCAACTTCTACATTAAGTTCTGTGCCAACTGAAGACTGTCGCTAGCCATCTGGCTCTGCAGAGCTTAGTTGTCAGTACAGCTGCTGACCTTAAACAGACTCTGAAAGGAGTTCAGGGCAGAGATCAGGAATGAGACACGCTGTTCTCTAGGCAAACTGGCAGAACGCGTCTTCACATAGATATTTTTAGGAGATATTTTTTTATGAACCTGTATTCTTGCTTCTTGCCATACTTAGAAAAGCACTAAAACCATTAACTAAGATATCCATTCCTCATAACTAGCAGCAACATTCTAATGAAATGTGAGCTTGGTCATACATACCTCCTTCGCCAAAATCGCACATACACTGACCACCTCCCTTACCTCTTTGGAGCAGTTTCTCAGAGATATCTTGCGAGGCTGTTTCCTGGGCTATAGTCCTTAGTAAGACACTGAATAAACTCAATTCACAGCTTTCATATGGTGGATTTTTTTTTTTTTCAGTCAACAACTGTATATTACCCTGTGTTTCCTAGATGATTAAAAGGGTTGTTTCTCTTGTTTGTCTGAGAAACTCTGTGTATATCTGTTAATCATCATTTAAAGGAGTGAATGACCCCCTCAGTCTTTTACAGGTCTTTTTTTAATAGTTTCTACTTATTATTAATATTTAATGTTCATGTTTAAACAGGAAGGTATTTTCTTTTATAAACAGGGTAAAAACAAACATGTATACATGTTGTCCTCATCACACAAACACGAACTCCTCTAAAGCATGGGACTATAGGAGACATTCTGTATATCCCCAGAGCACATGGTTACACACCAAGAAATCTAGTCCATGAATACAAGTTGCTCTGCAGAACAAAAGCACTGATCTTACACTAATTAGCAGTATGTTCTCCAGGAAGGAGACCACTCTTCAAAGGTTTAATACATAGTAAATGTAGAGGAGCTACTCATACTTTGGTCTCAAAGAAAGGTCCGTTTCCAGGTGCAAGCACCGTTCGTTTTTTTTTTTTTTACCCCCCAACAGTTTCTTCTCAAGTTATTGATACTGATGATGGTTTCATCTTCAATTTTGTGCTCCAGAATGGACATGGTCTTAATTTTTTTCTTTTAATTGTCCTTTGTTAGAAGGAAAAACAGGGAACATTTTCATGTTCTTTTCCTACTGGAATGGTTCTTTTGAGAGCTTTTCCTAGCTCTTTGTTTTGGATTCTGACTTCTGTCAGTTTCTCTGTAGCTGCTTTTCAGTAAGCTGCCTCATTTGTAGGACCTTGTAAATGTCAATGACATCAACTCCATGAACGCCTTTGAACTCCCTCAGAAACTCCTTTCCTATAGTTGATTCTTAAGCTAACATTCCATTGATCTGTTTTTCCCTTTCTTTTACATTCCGTCCTCTACTAGTCACTACCTGTTTACCCACTCAGCTACTAACTCCCATTCACTTTAAACTCCTTTTTATTGGGACTCATGCAGACTCTGCCACGCTCTCATGCTGTCTTTCAGTAGCTGGCCTCTCAGAGCTTTAGACTATTGATCATTCGGCAGGTGAGAAATTAGGCTGAAATTCCTCTGCTTCACTTCTGCAGTTATTCATGTTAGGCTTCAACTCAGCATTTCCAAACGTGTTTTACTTTATAGAAACTATTATCTACATTAGTTGATGGATTATTTATTAGTAACTAATATACTCAAGAAGGAGTGTAAGAACTCAAGTGACCTTGAATATATCAGTGTATAACTTAAAGATGAGGAAACTGAGATTCAGAAATGTTAAGTGATTGGAAGCAGATTTAAGTGGTAAATTAATAAAAATCTAGGGGAAAAAAAATCTGATTTTCTAACTCCTGATTTAGAGTTTTCCAGTGTACTATAATTAACTTATCAATATATATATTTATTACTAGCCAGCGTTACTTTATCATATAGGCATTTAAAGCTTTTATATCTATACTACTGAACAGTCATTGTTCAAGTAGAAAATTGCTTTCCTCAAATTTTGGTATTCTTTCTCCTAATAGTAGTCCTGTGAGATAATGGAAACTAGACGTTCATTCTTAAATGGTATATCAAAACCAGATACTGTGAATAGTGGTTTACTAATAGTTGCTCATGGTCATCTGAACTATTTTTCTTTTAATTTCATCTTTTCTTTCTTTGTGAACTGGAAAAGTCACTGATAATGTCCCTAAAATAGCACAAATGTTTTATTTTACAGTCATTTTCACAATTTTCCTATATTGCTTAGAAAGATCTTCTCAATCTTAAGCTCCTGGGCTTGAGAAATTAGTTCTAGAAGTTGCCTAGTAGTGAAAGACTAATAATTTAAAAAAACATTAAAATTGTGCTATATGGGTTCCAGTTGGTTTTTCAGAACCTGAAGTCCCCATCTCGTTGGATTCATTTAACTTTTACCTTAAAGATCTAAGCCAGCCTCAATTTCTAACACCAATACTGATTTAAAGAGAGAGAGAAAAAAGTGAGATTGTTAGTAGGTGCATTTTCTACTATAAAACATTGATTTCAGGACCATTTTACTACAGACCTTTTTCATTTATTCTAAACTCAATTCCCTATTGGTTCCCCAGGACTGATAAATACCTCCCTGTAACTATTTCCTTTTCATGATTATTTGCCTCTCCATATCTCTAGGACTTACTCTCTGAATCAGTCTAGCCAATTTGTTAAGAATTCAAATCACACCCTTTCGCTTCAGCTACCCCTAAGATTACCACTTTCTAGTTTGTATTTGGAATATTTCTGTGTGAGGAATTTCATAATCTATTCCTTCCGGTGGAACTCTACAAAGGTATTGGCCTCGTAGGGTTCTCTCCAGGAATAGACTTCCTACTAGCATATTTGATAGGAACAACTTCCAAGTTTCAAATACTAGTACTTTTAATTTCCCCTATCCCTTTGAACTTAAATGTAAATGAAATTGAGCAATAACAGATTTCTCATAAAAATGTTCCATGTAGTCTTAAATTGTGTATTTTACTAAATGTTATTTTTAAACTTTATTCTTCTTTTTTGTGGCCAACCTGGTATTAGATGGATTAGAAATACAATTTAAAAAATTTTAGTCTGCTTTAAAGTTTAAATTGATCCACTCAGATCTCCTAAATATCACCTATGTTGTTTATATATCTATAGTTGCATTTATTAATACCACTGTTAGAATAGTATTTTTGTAGATGTAGGCCTTCCCCTTCATCAGGGAGAAATAGTTAAAGAATCATGACTAATGAATTTGCAAGTCACAGTTGTAATTTCAATTAAAAATTTTGGTTTGGCATCAATTATGAACATAAATATTTGGAAAGGTACAAGTTATAGTTTAGTCTCTGTTTTGTTCTTTTTTTAAAGAACAAAATTTGTACAGAGATTTGTACAAAAATGAGTAAGACACCAAGTGCCCTCATGTATATATAAGCAGTGAATTTTCCTCAGAATGCTTGTACCAGCATCATCACTGTCATCTGGGAACTGGTTAGAAATGCACATTTTCTGGCCCCACCCCAGACCTAGTGAATTAAAATCTCTTACTAGGGCCCCACACTCTGTTTTAACAAGTCTTCCAGGTGATTTCTTAGGCAGTACCATTTGAGAACCACAGTCTTAAATAATAAATCAGCTTTCAGTGAGAAAGTAAGCTATTCTCAAAGAGTAAGAATCAATGGATACCTCATTTAGAATGTAAAACAAAGTGATAGAAAAAAAATAAAATAAAATCAGAGGGAAAAATGAGTTTATCTTCATTTTTCATGCAAAATCCTTTAGAAATGTGAAAATGTGTTTAGTTTTTCAGAATGAACTAATAATTGTCATAAAATGTATGATGGGAATTTAAATTTTGGAACTCACATGATAGTCTATGCTTGTATACCGTGACATCAGTCACTGGGTCAGGTTATGCATAATTATCAATGGCCAGTTTTACTATTCATTTGTAAATACACAAATTTTAAAAATCGTGGGAAGAATATTTAGCAATTGGCTTCTCAATGAAGAATTTGAAATGCAATTTATTTTCTTGGCTTTGTTAGCAATGCATATATTAGCCCTGCTCTAATAAAACTCACATTTTCTCTGCCTGCTTACTGAGTGAGCTGTTCAAAAGGCAAAGATCAAGAGCTTTGCTTAGTAAACAAGAATCAACAAACTTATAGCAGGTGTTGCTAGCCTGATACTCAAGTTTCACAGGGAAACGATTTAGAAACGTTAGTGAAAGCAAGAGTGTGGACATTATATGTTTAAATTTTTTTTATCTTTTGTGACTATTTTTTTAAAAAGTCATAGACTTTTGAGGATAATTTTTATAATTTGTCCTTGATCTTATAACTTTCATAAAACTACCTGTCTAATTTAGGTCTGGTATTATCTTACTAGTACTGTGAAACCCACCGATGTGTTTCATTCACTGCCTTCTCATAGGAGTCATTAAAAACATTTATTAGAGTTGACCGTCAAATTGACCAAAGCCTCCTTTAGCAATGGAAGAGATTACAGTGTGGGGCACACTAGTATAGAAGTCTAATTTTTTTTATTCAGTAAACATATATTGGCCACTTCTTATAAGAAAGAGCATTGTTCTCAATGTGTGGTTCCCAAAAGGGCAGCATCAGCATCACTTGGAGACTTAGTAGAAATGATAACCCACAGGTGTGCAACTCCAGACCTACTGAATTGAAAATTCTGAGGTTGGCGCAGCATTCTGTGTTAAAATCACCTCCAGATGATTCCAGTAAATGTTCAAGTTTTAGAACCACTGTCCCAGAGCTAAGCATTCTATTAGGTACCAAGTATACCCAGATAGAAAGATAGGAGGGATGAGAGAAAGGGAGAGGCAGAGAGAAAGGATGAAAGATGGATGGATGGATAACAATTCTATTCTTGCTTTCAGTTTAGTCGCAATCTGGGAAAGGAGACAATTAGATTGGCAATAAATGTAGATTAATAAGTTTCAAGAAGGATCCATAACCAGGTTCGCTGAGAATACTGTGGGACTGGTGGACAACATAGAGCTAGCAGAGAAAGCTATACTTGAGTGAACGCTTGTGAAGGAGACTGCTAAGTGCATTTCGAGTAAGGCCCTATCTCTAACGTCATACACGTCATACACATACCTGTCTCTTCTTTTTTTGCCTCTGGTTTAGATATCTTTTTTTTCATATTTGGTTTGGTAAATAAACTATGCTTTCTGATCACTTAGTACCGGAAGCAGTGTTTGTCAGTATTAGGAGGCTAAGAAATAGAATCAAAGGCAATCAGGTGGATATTTCTATGGTTCGAAAGCATTAATTGATAAATCAATTCAAATTTGGTTTCAAGGAATTCTTTTTTAATTGCAGATATTAATGATAATTTTGCTTTATCAAATAAGAAAAGAGAGGCGTGGAAAGATGGTCTGGTTTCCTCTAGTTGTTAGGGCAACTGAGACGTGAGACTTAATACACATTCTTTCACCGTGATCTTTAGGTTCTTCCCCTTACCCACTTATTTTTTTTTCCTGCACAACTAAAAATAAGCCCAAATTCATGAAATTTTGACCAATGATGGGGAGTTTATTCTCTGTTTCATAAGAAGGCAGTAAAAAGAAAACATTGCACACAGAAACATTTTCAAAGGAAACATAAAACAAGAATAAAATAATGTATCATTAAATAGATATAGAAATAACATAATAATTCATACAGCTCAACATGTTCAGGCTTTCTGTTCTCTCTCCTACTCTGTTTCACTTGAAATTAACCCTACCTTAGTATACAGACAGATACCTGGCGCTTTGATTCTGTAGTGTAGGTTTTCTACCACCAAGCAAGCCAGCCTGTCACGCACTGCAGCTAGCCTTGCCGTACAGCTTTCCTTAGATCTGTTTTATATCTTTAGAAAGGATGCTGTGTGTGCTGCACTGTGTAACAGAAGGCAGTTTGTAATTTGGTGTGAAGTATACCCATTAGGGAATGTGGGGACCTTGGTTCACATCCCAGTTCTGTGTTAACTACTCGTGAGACCTCTGGATACTCTGTCCTCCCTGTCTCTCAATCTGTAAATTAGAAAGGCTGCACCAAATAGCCTACCAATTCCTTTCCAACTCAGTTTTTTTTTTTTTTAACAAATACGATAGCAAGCTTAGCTAGTCTGATATTTTGTTATAAAAAATACTGTTTTTCTCCTAACGGTGCACTCTGGATGCAGGAGAGTGATTACTGGTAGTCAAATGTGGCATGCTGTTTCCATGTTGTATCCAGTCATGCTAAATAACAAAGTTAATTTTAACTTAAATAAATACTGTGTTTGTTTTTCATGACCGGAAACTAGTGCTAGCTTTCTCAGTATTCGCACGAGCACCCTGATATTAAGACCTGCTGCTGTGCTGAGTTTGGACTAGTCAATTTCTGCAGAAAGGGAGACATCCAAGTAAAGGGGGAACATGACTAAAATAAAAAGGGAAAAAAAAGATAGTAGGATGAGAATGGTTGAGTATTATATTGACAAAATTATTTTTTATATGCCTCACCCCATGTCACTGCATCCTTTGGGTGTCAAGCAATACTATCAAAAGTGTTGCTATAACAACAGTAATTAATTATAGTGGGATTTCATGCACTGCAGCTTAGAGCCGATTCACGGTGCTCTTACTGCGTGTCACACTCAACGTGCAAGGCAGCTCTTCGTGACTATTTTAACCTGTGGGCTAAGTTATGTGCATAATCTCATTTTTGTTGTAAGCATATGGCATGGCCATCAGAGTTAATGAAGCTTAGAGTGTACATGTACCATGGACATTCTTTGAAGTCAAAGGAAAATTGTGATAAAGGACAGATTTGTGGAACCCAGGTTACCACTAATACTGAATTAGAGGGCTGAAAAAACTCACGGCTCTCAATGCGCTTACATCAGTTAGTCCCAGGGATTCTCAAACGACTACAGTAACCATCTGACAGAGAGATGCAATCCAATGTAAGCCATAAAGAATCTGTGATATTTATTCTCGAGGAAGATGTCCAGAACAATAAATAAGAGTACCCAGTTGTCTGTGTTTTACCTGTGGTTGTTGCAAAATGTCATCGTCATTGTTTTGATTACTGAATTCATCATCCCTTCTTTTCCTTCCCCTAAATGCCATGTTTTCCATAGTTTCCTACAATAATTACTACTGTGAAATGCCGGTATATTGAAATCCAACATGTTTTCCTTCGGGGTATATTATTATACCCAAGCTATTACAGATGCTGAAGAAAGGTTAAAAAGAACTATTAGCTTAAAAATTATTAACAATCTTTAGCTAATTCATTTCCAAAAGATGTCTATTTGTCCCTAAGGTGGAGAGAGCTGGTGAAATGAGATTACAGATCATTAAGCAATTGACTAGGTGAGGAGAAATTTGAACTCTCAGCCATGATTAAAACAGCAACAACAAAAACAAAAGCAGCCCGTCTGGTAGTGTGGGTTAAAGCAATGCAGACATTTGGAAGGCAAGGTGGATGCTTCCCGATTAGCAGTGTCGAACCTGATTGTCATGTCCCTGCATCTGGCTGCCAGCTGTGTAAGGGGCTGCCAGCGACTGTGATTCCCCTGCAGACATAACAGCAGCTGTAACGCCACCTGTGTAAGGAGATGAGCCTGAGAGACGGGAGAATTACATTGACCTCAGGCTAGTTTTGTCTTTCTCTAATTTCTGCACCACTGTCAGATTTGAAAAAGAAAATCACCACCTTCCGATATTGTCTCATCAGACCCCTCGGTGCTCTCTGTAGGGCGCTCGGTAGCAATCAGAAGCGTATAAATACCAAGCACATCAGTGAGAAGCACGTGAGCTCTTTGGTCCTTTTAGAGAGATCTAAATTAGATGAAGGGTAAGTGATAGACTCGAGAAGAGATGTGATAACAAGGAGTAAAAACTACCAACTCTCTCCGGTGGAGTTCATCATTTAACCTTAGGAAATCTGTGGTTATTAGTCAGGAGATCCCAGGGGAAGTCTGTTTCAAGCCAAAAAAGGAAAGGACTGCAAGTAATTTGTGTTCTTGATGTAAAATAGAAGGTTGCTGCAGGACGATGAGGAATAAGAAGGGAATGTTCACAACAAAAATAATGTATATGCGTTATACATTAGGAAGGAGTCAAAACAGGTTAACGTAACCTAATCAGAATAAAAAAAGTAAATGAGAGATTGTGATGATGAAGTAACACATGGAAGCGATATCGTCTTAAGCAATTTCGAGATTAGCTAATTGTCAGACCAATAGGACAAAGGAGAATGAAATGAAAATAGAAAGTACTGTCTTACACTATGAAGATGCTTCTACAGTCCTTGTTGCAGCCAAATTCCCACTGGTTTCAGCTGGGGTTTTGGATGGAACCAGAAGACATATGCTTCAGTAGGGTACTTAGAACTGCAGTGTTTATTTTAGTAAGAAATTTAGAGAAATCTAGGAGACAATAATAATTAATAGATTTCTAAAAATCTGACACACCTATATTTAAAGAATGACTTTAAAAAATTTATAAAAGGATCTTGTTTTAGAATTGGCGTGTTTAAGCAGATGGCATTAGTATGTATCAGTGACTTTTATCAATTAACCAGGAATCTGGGTCTCTCAGCACAATTTCTCCATCCATCTTTGTGGTGAAACTGGAAACGGATTTGTTTAAATTATTGGTCTTTTAATTTGCCTCATTTTGTCTCCTGTCTGAGAAGCCTGTTTATTTGCAGGCAGCTGCATATGTTGGCGTGATTGATGAGGTCGGCTACAGTCAAGCAAGCAGCCCTGGGCAACCAGTTTACCCTTCCCCGCTAGGGTTTCAGCTGCCAGTTGCCCCCATTCTGTGACAGCTTCTCCTTCTCCTTACCTTGTCATCCAGCCAAGATTGTACACTGTAGGAGGACAGGTAAGCATCTGCCTCCCGAATCATTGCCAACAGCTCTCCATTATCAACTGCCAGGGATGCTTCAAAGCAATGCAGAGCTCTTTCTCTTGACACAGAGACTGAGTGTTTTCATACCTCAGACAAACTCTGCCTTTACTGATGGGGGAACCTTACATTTAGGTCTGGTTTTTTTTTTTTTTTAATTGCATCCCACATCACTACAATATTATAAAACAGGTCAGATCAGCCCCCACTGCCACCCCCACCCCCTGCAGATGTTCTCCATTAGTCTAGGCAAAGACCTGTCATTTAAAGATAGGATTTTTTTTTCTGATTATTGTATCCCTGTATACCCCTCAAAATTAAAGAGCACTGTCAAATATTTTCACTCCAGCATAGTGTAAATTAAATCTACCTGTAAAGGTGAATTATCTTGTAACATCTGTCCTTCTGTTTGAACAGCAACAACATGTGTGGATCAAAAGCAAATGTGAAAGAGAATGTTTGCATTATAGCAATGTTAGAGTGGGTTGTCCTGCTTTGGTTTTTAACTGCACGATGCTGTTTTATTGCTGAATGATCTGTTGTTGCAATTTAATATTTATTGAGAGCCTGTAGTAAGCTAGGAACTTCATGAACTATCAGTACAACTCCTGCTTTTAAAAGGAACTAAATATTTACAGTAATACAGGTTATTAATTATATTTGTGCATCCAGCGATTTGTGTATAGAGAATCCAGTACCTAATTTTGACAAAACCATGGTTGTCAGAATAACATTTATTTGCTTCAAGATAGTTAAAGACAAAATGTTAGACAGTAGTTACTAAGACCAAAGACTGTCACAGAAAGAATTCCATTCAAATCCTGGGTTGGTACATACCAGCTGGAAGATCTTGGACTCTTGGACGAGTTACTTAACTTCATGGAACATAAGTTCCCTTATCTCCAAATGGTGATAAGGAAACTTACCTTTTGTGATTCTTCTGAGAACAGAAAATGAAAACATGTAAATAAATGTAAATCTCTTAGTGCAATGCTTGACACATAGCTATTATTATTACTAAAGCAGTGACTGAAGTCTGTAGGTCTGAGATAGTCATGATCTGCACTCTAAGAACCTTGTATCAGTTGAAATTCACTGATACAGCTGTACATAGGAGATACAGGGTATAAATACAGTGGTCAAGGAGAGGAGTTTTTTTCCTGTGAATTTTTGCCTTAATGTAGAAATGCTTGACCCAATTTAGTAAGTCAGAGAGACTATAGTCTGATTTGTTACCTCTACAAAGACAGGATTCGAAGTCTACTAAGGCTCCTGTTTATGTGATGACTCACTTTGGTGAGCCTGATACATCGCTGGACTCTTTAGCTTCTTGGTGTCTATTTTCTCACGTGTAAAATGACCCAATTACTAATTACATTTACAGATTACACCTGCCCTTCCCAAGCTTCAGCTTCCCTGTCTTGAGAAAATAGCAGAATGTCCTCTGCTTGTGGAATTGTTCGTGGATTTAGCCAATGACAGTCCTTTTTTTTTTTTTTTTAACTGATGCATGATCATTGTGAACAAATTATTCAATACTCCTAATTCTTAGTTTCTTGATAAATAGCATGGTAATGAACATCAGGGAAACAATTCATGGAGAACACTTGGCAGAGAGCTTGGTTCATTCCTTGCTTTATAATTAGTACTATTAGTGTTATTATCAGTATCATTGTTTCCTTATATTTAACTGAAGTTAGAAAATTGGCCTTCCAATGTCAGAGTAACATGGAAAATTATTTTCTAACTCAGTTTGGATTAAAAATGTTACTGGTTGCCAGATAATAACTAAAGGTTGAAGGGGAGAACCTTTAAACTCTGGTGTGTGTTTTCCCTACCCAGAATTCCAGAAGACAGATGGAAAGACAACTGTATTTGTACAAGTAGTTCATGATTCTCACCAGGGGGTGCAGTTTCCCCTCATTAATCTGCATGTAGCTCTCAGGGTGACACTTATCGGAATGAGCGTGTGATCACAGCTAACAGGAAAGAGTAAAAGATGCACTATGTAAAAAAATCATCCTTTTCCTTTTTTTTCTTTCGCAAATTATTGTCATAACTGTGACTACTAGTCACATTGATTTAAAAGTAATCCATCAACAATATAACAAAAAGTAGCATACCAGTCACAAATAATATTGATTTTAATCGCATTTTAACCCATGCGCTGATGTTGGCAGAATACTTGAGTGACAGAAACAAAAGGAACAGGGATGGATATAAAACCATTAGGCTATTTTGCATCATAATCTCAAGGTGAACAGATCTTTGAGTACTCACAGCAGGGAACGAGCCAGTAGCTCTCAGGAGAACAAATGGGAGTCACACATGAGTGGGAAGGCAGAAGGACAGTATTCAGACAATATTTGTTGGAAAGTTTTATCCTAGTAGGGTAAGCACTGAAGCAGTACGCATGCCAGGGGTTCTTCGGTTAATAGAGAAAGATATATAGACAGTTTTGTAAGTAAAAAATGACTGAGGAGGAAGGAGTGAAACACTTGATGCAATAAAGCATGAAAATGGAAGATGGACTAACGGATGCATTGGGACTATTTTGCCTTTTATTTTCATTTGGCTTGAGAAAATTATCCATGATTTATCTCAATTTTTCCTAACTTTAATAAGCATATTCATATACAAAATATGTATCTGCTTCCCTCTTCCTCCACATTGAAATATATCTTTTTTCTCTTTTTTTCCCACGGACTTTGAGACAGAAATTACCATCATATAATATATAACACAGTAATAATGTTCATTAGTATCTATCGCCCTGTATGAGAAAAATGAAAGTAGTTCACGAAAATAGCTATTGTCGTAAAAAAAGTAATCTATGTTGGTCAAGAATAAGTCAACAGTGAGAATTCTTAAATCATTCAGTGGTTTTGGGTCAGTGACTTAATTTTTTGCATTCTTTAGTTTCTGCAAAAAGTAAATAGTATAAAGTACACCATTCATCTTCACACCCTATGGGTACTAATTTTAATGAGTGCTTTTATTAAATGCAAACAAATGTCAATCTATATTAAAACATATTTTATTATATTAAATTATCTCACAGTACAATTTTTATTTTACACATAAAATTACGATTGCGCCTATACTGTTTTGTTGAAAAAGATTATGTAGTATCTCAATGCAGTTCAAGGACAGAGAATGTATTGATAAACTGTGTTTCATGCACAATGAGAGCAGAGTGAAATATTGGCTATTTCTGATCCAAATAACTAACTTGTTTTCCTGGCACAGTCTTATTTAAACCTTCAAATCTGTGATAACTGTTTGTAATCGCTCTGTTTTTGAAAAATTAATTCTATTCTGTGGTAATTATCATTGACTGCCTCTCAGCTCATTGTTTTATTAAACTGGAGCTTAATCCTATGAACAAGTTGAATTTAGAAGAAATTGACAATTCGAACCTATTACTAACTCTCAGCCTCCCTGTTTCATTTAAGTAGACTGATCACCCGGGCCTGAGGAAATCAGCCTTCCTTTGCTTGAAAATGCCGTGATAATCTCCCCTGGTGCAGGCATTTGTTAGAGGGTACTGATTCTTCTCCAGATCCTAAGAAATCACCCCTTATTGTTATGTGACCCATAAATAGTCAGATACCAACATGAATGTAAGGAAATGGCTCCAATGAGAGAATTATCTAAACGTCTTCAAAAGGATATATTATTTCTAGCTTCCAAGGCCTTCACTATTCAAACATACTTCTTACTTAGAAAGGCTGGAGCATATAGAAACATGAAAATGTTCCTGGAGAATATCTTCCAACAATTTATTGTGAAGAACAGCAAGGACACACTGGTAACTGCTTAAAGCTTTGGCCTATAGGGGTCTCTATGTTTGTAATTAATCATCACCTTCCAAGAAAACAAATAGATGGATGGCAGTCTAGAATATTATATGACTTGTATAGCAGGGGGAAAAAGCCTTCTAGGTGTGGTGGCCAAAAATCTAATGAGTCACTACAATGAAAAATCATGGCCTTGCACTCAGTTTCTAGACTGAAGCCAGGCACCACCATAGAGCACCTTGACTGTAAGGGAGACTGGTCCCTCTTGGAAAAGAACCTCACACTATTGCAGCAAATATATACTATAATATTCTTTCAAGCCTGTTTTCAAAGGAACTAGCAGACATTTATGGAGTACCTGTGTACAGGAATATGTAAATGCCCAGAATTTATGGGAATTGCAACATTGGCTCTGAGTTGACAGTACTTTCTGGAGAGCCAAGACATCACCGTGGCCCATTAAAAAACTGAAAAGGTAGTAAACCAGATGTAGCACTGCAGCTTTGGGAGGATTGCAGAAATTAATGGTGCGAGGGTGGTGATAAGTTATGTGTATACATTGAACTTGCCTGTTTGGCCTATGTGAAAGGGGGCTGGATCTTGAAGATTCAGTATAGATCATCATAAACTTAATCAGATGCTGATCCCATTGTACCTGCTGTCCCAACTGTGGTGTCTTTACTGGAACGAGTCAACACATCATTGAATACTTTGTATACCGCTATTGGCATGGCTGATGCTTTTTTTCCTCCATATTTTGTAAGGACCCCCCCCAGCTGTTAGTTGCTTTGATCTGTCAAGGCTGACAACAGTAAACCTTCACAGCCTTACTTCTAGGCTACATCATCTTTCTTGTTCTAGATATAATTTAGTCTGCAAAGAAGTTGATCATCTTGACTTTTACCAAAACACCACACTGATCCACTATATTGATGATATTAGGTTGACCGAATCTGATGAGTAAGATGTAGCAATTACTGTGAGGTATCTTAGTAAGACAAATACTAATCAGGATCTGGGAGATAAACCCCACAAAAAATGTGCAAGTATGCCACTTCATTGACACTCCTGTGAGTTCAGTGGTCTGGAACAGGTGAGGATTTCCCTTAGTGGTAGAAGGCAAGTTACTTTATCATGCATAGCCACAAAGAAAATATAAAGGCTCAATGCTTGGTATGGGTTTTAAGATTGTGGAGGCAACATACACCACATTGGAGTGTGCTTCTTTGATGAATTTACTAAAACAGACATATGTTAAGGCTACCTGTTTTGAGTGAGGGCTATAACAAGAAATGCAATAAATTCAGGATGTAGTGCAAGCTACTCTTCCACATTGGACTAATGATTTGGTAGACCCATTGATATTCAAAGTGTCTGTGCCGGAGAGAGATGCTGTACAGAGAATAAGCACCGATAGAAGAATCACAAGGATGACCTCCAGGGTTCTGGAGCAAATCTTTGTCCTTTCTCTGAAAATAAATTTCCTTATTCTGGGGAACAACTCCTGGCTTACTATTAAGCCTCAGAAGAGAACAAACAAGGTGACATCAGATGAACAGGAAGCCTGAGTTTTCCATGTCTGATTCATCTATTCATAAAGTTGGACATGTGCAGTAGTAATCTATCATCAAGTAGAAATAATATATAAAAGAGCGGGTTGGGGCAGGGCCAGAATATACAAGTTGCATAATGCCTCCGTCTCTTGACACTGATTCCCTCTGCATCACTTTCTCTTAATCCACATCTGTGGGCCCATGGACGTTCCGTTCAGCCAGCTGACTGGAAATGAAACACTTGAGCCCAGTTTACAGATGGATCTGCAAGAGACGTTGGTATTACCTGAAATTAGACGACTGCAGCATTACAGTGGTGACCTGTCTTACAGGTTGCAATATGTGCTTTGCAGCAGAGACGAGTATATAGATCATACTTTCCATCCATAACTAGGATATGTGGTTTCTGGAATCAAGGGGTGGAAGTAGGAGTGGTTCCTCTTGTTTTTACACCCAGTAACCCACTCACAGAATTTTTTATCCTTACTTGGCAGCTTTTTCTCTTCTAGGTTTTAAATTTTTAGTTCCCAAGAAAGAATGATTCCACCAGCTGACACAGTGTTTCACTGAATTTGAAGACAAGACCTGGCCTTTGTGTGTTTCTTCTATCAGTCAGTAAACAAACAGGCAGGAAAGAAGGTTATTTTACTCACTGGAATGAATGATTTCCTTTACTGAAAAGAAATTGCAAAGAAAAATGGGCAAGTAAGACTACGTCAGTTACCCAGGAATTTCTCTAGGATATATGTTAAGACTCCCATGCTTAATGGTAAAGAACAACCACAAAAGGCAGGATGATTTAGGACCCAGACTTTCACAAGTAAAATTTGGGGTCATTTCACCAGGTGAAGCACACCACCACCTTAGATTCTTGCTGAGGACAAAGTAAATGTCAAAAAGCAGTAAAAGGAAAAAAGAAGCTATGATATCAACTATGATTTCATGTTCAATTACAGAAAAAATGAATAGCTTTGCATAATTCCCCTGTGTGTATGTAAGTATATTTTGTATATATTAATTACGTTCTTCTTTACTATCTCCTCCTTTATTATTTTGCATACATATTGTTGGAGATTAACTTTAGAATTAATATTCTGGCTCCTCATTTTAGAGAAAGGGCCAGAATGCCACTTGTACAAATGATAACTGTCCTTTGTTTGGTGGAAACAAGAGTTGTTTTATTGTGTTGATGTTCAAATACAAATAAAGGGTATTTAAAGAAGCTAAGTAGCTAAAGGAGTAGACTAAACCTGTTACCAAATTATTACCTCTCAGCTCCACAGCTACCTTTCTTTGAGCTGTTATTTGATAATGAAGTTGTACCCTGTGAATAGTCTGATGTTGCACTTTGTCAAGAAAGGGGACTGGAGGACACAGCAGAGGTAGGAGCTACTCTTCCTGGTCCTGGTGTGCTTTTGTTTTTCCCTCCTATGTCATGGCTACCAATAAATTGAGTCAGATCCTATAGTGGGGAGGGTATAGTTCTAGTGGTAGAGTGCATGCATGGAGGAGGTCCTCAGTTCAGTCTTTAGCACCTCCATTAAAAAAAGACCCTGAGATCCTGTGGCACACTGTCTCCAGTGAGTTTCCCTAGCACTCCAGCAGTTGGTGCCTTTCGACCAGCTCTTCCATCTCTGTCCTGAATTTCTATACCTTACAGTGGGCTATAGTCACACCTTCTCAAATGAGGTCTGTCTCCAAGTTTTTTGATCCTTGCCCTTGAAACAGTAGCTTCTCCATATATAGGTTCTCTCTGTATTCCTTAGAGTTCCTTTTTCACTTTAGTAGGTTTTCTTTTTGTACATGACAACGTTTTACAGGTAAATAATTTTTATATTCAAGTTCCAAATTACTGGTACAGTTTCTGTCTCCTAACTGGTTATTAATTAATACTTATTCTTACAACAGATTATATAAGCAATCTTAAATTAATAATTTTCTAACATATAATTATTTGTCTTAATTTATTTCTCAAATAGCTAGAGATTAGATTATATATTAACATTATCTCCCAATTTCTGTATGACTAAGTTTTAGTCAAAATAATCTGATTATGAACATTGTATCAGTTAATTCTCTGAGATTAATTTATTTCAAGTTTAACTACCATATTGTGTAAAAATGTAAAAAAAAATTAAATTGAACTTCCATTAATTGTTTTTGACTTACTGCGATCCCTGGGTCATTGTTGTCAATCAATATAATTTTGAGAAAAGTGGATATTACTGACTTTTTCCTACATTTGTTGGGAATTATTCTAATGTTTCTCTCACAGATAGAAGATTTCTATTGTTTTCCCTTTGCATATAGACAAATGAAAACTAGATTTTTTAGTTGCTTAAATTAACAACAAAAATATCCAACAAAACTGAGGAGGCATCTTAATTTGTTTTTTTTTCCATGTACTTACATAGCTAAAATTTTTTAAAGTTTATTACTTAAATTAAAATAAATTCCATGTGGATAAAATATTTTAACATAAAAACTATAAAAATAACAAAAGAGAAGATGAGAGATCTTATAGGTCACTTACTGTATTCCAGAAATTGTGAAGGAAATATCGACAAATTTAACAACATTTAAAAGGGGATGTAGTGTGACAACAGACAAGGCCCTTAAAGGAATACAAGTAGGAAAAAGGATTTTTAACTCACAAGACAGCCCCATGACTAGTATTCTATTCTAATATATAAAAATACCTTACACATTAATAAGAAAAATACAAAAAAAGAGGCTTAAAACTTAAATTTGAAAACATTAGACCTGAAAAGCACACATAAATGGATTATAAATAGGTAAGAAATTGTTTAGACTCATTCCTAAATAGATAAATGTAAGTTAAAAAATAAGAGGACATTTTATACTTTGAGAGAAAAGCTAATTTTTTTTTTGTATTACATAGTTTAAATTGGTTTATAGTAGATAAGATTTTACCTTACACCTAGATAATGTAAACTGGAGGACAACTTGGCAACTATTATTAGTTATAAATGTGCATACTCTTATAGTAACAAATATTCACTTAGGAATTTAGCTTATAGTTTTGAATCTAAATAAAAGTGTATATGAATAGGAATATTCCTGAAGTATTATTGATAAAAGCAGGAGTGATAGAAAACTTATCGATCGACATTGAACTCAAACAACGTATCTATAATAATTCATCTCATAAAGTTATTTCCCATATTTATGTTTTTTCATGTATTTTTCTTACAACAAACACAGGTAGCCCACTTAAATATCTTGGATTTATTCTATTATAGTGTTGTCTAATATTTATGCTTTTCAATATGGTAACCATTAGCCACACATGACTACTGAACACTTGAAATGTGGGTAGTGCTACTGAGGAACTGAATTTTTAAATTTACTTGATATTATGAATTAGTTTTAAATTAATTTATAATTATATATTAATATCAATAGTATTAATCTTAATATTAACTAATATAAGTTTAAATTTTGTGGCTAGAAGACATCTTATTTGACAGTATCGTTTAAGGCAAGTTTTGTTTCCTTTGCCAGCCATCTAAATTAGCACCAATATCTGTTAAAATTATCTCCTAAATATCTTCCAAATCATCCCTCTCCTTCTCATGCTGATAGTTACCTCCTTTAATTCAGTTTTTTTTAACCTGTATTGCTGTACCATCTTCCTATATGCACCCCTGTCATTGAACCCCGCCCTCCCAAAGGACCCTAACATATTTGTAATATATAAAACTTAGTTTGTTACTTCTATGTTTATAAACATTCAACTCCCTAAAGCCATCAGTATTTTTGCCCCAGATTCTCTCTCTAGCTACATATTCCTGCCACATTATCAAAAACGCACCCTATTTCTAGACATGTCACTCTTTCTAAAATTATCTTTAAAAATCATGCACTTCTTTGATTCCATGGCTTTGAACATTCTAATGCTTCTTTCTTGAAACCTTCCTTCACTTATTTTTTTTTTTTTACTTTTTTTTTTTTACTTATGTTTTTTTACTTATGTTTCTCCAAGTCTTTCTTTTTAAAAAAAAAAACTAAGCTCATTTGCAGCCTGGTGGTATTTAACTGTCCCCAACTCCCCAAAGAAATCTAAATTAGGGATCTCTTTTTACATTACATCTAGTCTTATTACCCCAGTGATATCTAATAAGTTGACAAATAACTATAGTCATAAATGAAAGCTCCTTAGTGTAGGAACTCACGGTATAGGACACGTTTCCTTAGAACTGACAGTTGACTGAGAGAAAGCCCCTGAAAGATGGCAAGAATTGTCAAAAATTAAGTAAGGTTTCAAGTTTGATGGTTTGAGCTACTTTGAGTATTTTATTTTCACTGCCTGTTTACAATCTCTTCTTTGACAAGAATAATGTTGGCATTATGTATTTTAATTAGGGGTGATTACAACTACCTAGGACATGATGAATGGGGTCCCACTCTTCTCCTTGCCCATCTTTGAGTAGTACCTTTGTACTTTTTGTAGGAAGCTAACATCTGGAGGTCAGTCACCAATCACACTATGAACATATCCCAAAGTCATATCCAGTACTCCTATCTGCCTTTGTGAAAGTCCATCCTTTAATCATTCTAAATATTTCTGTCTATCTTTCAAGTCTGTGGTATTTAAGCAAACCAACCCTGTTTGAGGCTTTATAGAGTATAAGGTATGTGTGACATGTTCTCCTGCACTCACAATGTTTCCAGTCCAGTAGGAAGTTCAAACTTTGTCCTGTCTTTGGTTGCTAATTTTTCTGTCACCCCAATCCCATTATTTGTCCTGTCATAGTGGATTTATTCCAGCTCTCATCAAAACTCCAGTGTAATTTATCACATTTATCTTTCAAAATCCAATGTATGTATCAATATTAAATGATAATAAGATTGATAAATTACATTTATTCTGTGTTTATTATGTGCCAATCACTATTCTGAGCATTCTTTTTACCCTATATGGTTTGAGGATTTACAGTGCTTACTGATAATTTACTCAGAAGAGTCATATAAGTAAATGCTGCTAATTGTCCTATGCGCTTAATGAAATTTAGTATTGCTATCATTTAAATACAAAGCCTGTAAGTCATACTGAGCTCTGGTTGGACTCATCCTATGGTATCCCCCAATAAGTCAGATCCTTGTATAAACCCATTTACCCAAGTGTGAGTGGAATTTTTGACTTAATTCTAACTAGCAGAGTATGACAGAAGTGATGAGATGTTACTATCATGATTAGATTACAATACAAATATAAAATTTCATCTTTCCAGATTGCCTTAGCACTGTTCTCCTGCTGGTCTCAAAGAACTAAACAGAGATGTTGCGAAAATGCCGATGGAAAGGCCTACTGGCAGGGAAGTGCAGGCAGCTTCATGGACATGAGGCTGGCCAACAGCCAACAACTAGTGAGAAACCAGGCCCCAGTTCCATAACCGTAAGTAAGTAAATTCTGCTCACCATGTGAGTGAGCTTGGAAGCAAATTCTTCCAGAGTCCATCCTCCACATGAGAAAGCAGCTGACACCGTTTTGCATCTTTGTGAGTCCCTGAGCAGAATGCTCCATTGTGCTGTGCTTGGACTCTTGGCTCATGGAAGCTGCTAGATAATAAATAGATGTTTAATCCACTGAGTTTCTGGTGATTTGCTGTGCAGAAAACTAGTATAAGTGCCATTCCCCGAGTTAAAAAAAAAAAAAAGTATCCTTTTAACAGTCTCTTGAGTAAGCAGTGATTGATTTCACTCATAAATTCTCGAATGTATGTTATCAAAATGTTTAAGTTGATGTATAATTTTAAAATATTTAGGTTGTCAGTGAAATTTGTTCAAATAAACTGAACAATTTCTATTACTTCCTTTCAATATTAATTTTATATTGAAAAATCTCGCCAACCCAGATTTCAATTTGCAGAACATTCAAAAGTTTATAATTGAAGGACAACAAAATTTTTAACTTTTATATGTCTCAAAACATTCCATTTAACAGAACGTGATGGTGATGTTTATCTTTTTTTTTAATTAAAGAGTGCTTGAGAGATGACACAATAGAGGATTATCAAATGATCTAGAAAGTGGTTTCTGTGAGATTTTAGTGTAACTTTGATAACTTGTTATTTTTTTCCCTTAGGTAGTAGAGGTTTATTTTTAATGTTAAAATTCTGATTTTCTTGACATATTCTGAATAATGTAACATGTATGAGATGCAAAAGAGAAGTGACCCCTCTCCCCATTGATACATAATCTGGTATAAAAAGCAATTTAGTCACTTGATGAGATTAAATATCAATGAATAAAACGTATCTGCATTATATATCATAAAATCCATTTTTAAAATTTTATAAATATATTATCTATTCCTGTTTCTTGATCTGTTACACTTACTGAGAATCTCACCTTTGATGAGCTTTCTTCTGTACATGCCTATTTTATATTTGTTTTCCTTGTTGTCTCAGTGTCTTGAGTCATAAAAGTATGCATAATGGGAATAATTACTCTTAAACTTATATGCCCTTCATTTCACAGTGCATTTAAAAGATCTAGTCTATAAAAGAATGGCTTCCTTATCCCCTGAAATAACTACCAATTCAACAAGGTGTTTATTGGTGGCAACGTGGTCTATTAACACAATCCCCCAGGACTTGCACTGCTATGATGAAAAATTCTGCTATGAAAGAAGCATCCCAGGCAGTAAAAATATAATCTCTTTTCAGAGTCATTGCCCTCAGCAATTAAAGCTTTTAAAACTAGAAAACACTCATATTTTCAAGTTTTTTCAACAGATGATCAGATTTTTTTTAAAAATAGGGTATAAATAAGGAAGTCACAATTGAATATTTTACTCTCATATGAATAAGTACCTTAATTGATTTGCACTTTGAAGTTAGTCTGAGCTACTCTAGTAACCTTGCTCTTTTAATAGTAACTCTAATATAATTTTTTTCAATTTTAAAATGCTTGTTTTACAATTTTTAAAACTCATTTGTGAATTCTGTTGCTCATGCTATATAAAACTGGGTATCTTGATATAACTTTCATTTGAAGAAACTAAATTTCTTTGTTAATTGCTGAGAAGTCACGAAAGTAAAGATCAGATAGAATCTAAAAGGAAATTAAAGGAGGAATCCTGGCAGAACTTGAGCTTCTTACACCATGGCTGTGTACAGTGCAAGGACAAAGATAAAGCCTAGGTTCTTTCCAAGATGGAGCCAATAGAAGAGTTCCCTGCTCCCATAACACACATGCACACACATGCTTGACACTGTGGTCAGTGTGGGCTACACAATCAATGTAAACATGAACAGAAATGAACTCTTGCAAAAGGGGTAATAATGAAACCTGCCTATCCTAATGTTTTAGTACTTAACAGAGGGAGGAAATAAGTTTCCCTTTGGAATGCGTACTACCTGGTAGACCTCATATGATTTTTTGTAATCCAGAATTAACACCACTTTGTAGCAAGAATGTACAAAGAAAAACTAAACAAGCCAAATGGAATTTCAAAAGTTACCCAGCTTTTCACGTTGATAATTATTTACAGTACTTCTTCCAAGTCAGTACTACCCAGACTAACCAACAGACATGGAAGACAAGTCCTCTCTGAAAGAAGATAACTTAACCCTGTGTCACAGCAATCCTACAAAGTTCTAAGAAAAAAGTCACTTGATTTTTTTTTTAATCATGAAATGTGTAGAATTTAATTTACCAAAAGAGAATGTTATGGGGGAAAAAAGCAGTAAGATGAGAATGCATGCAGTCTTTAGAGATTAAAATGATCACATACCTACTATAAAACTCATATTTTAAAATACATAATGCTAAAAGAGAGTAATGTCATATTTTAAGCAAAAAATAGAAGACTGTGTAAAGTGGTAAAATAATTAGAAAAAATGAAATGTTTAGAAAATAAAATATAATAGTTGAATAAGTATGTAATTGTTGGATCATGAAGTTAAAATCAAATCATGCAGTTAAATACTGCTTGGTTATAATAAAAGCATACAAAAGATTGGTTATAATAAACATAACAGATTGGATGTAGATAAATAGAAAACTGATGTACCAAAGACAGGGAGTGGGGAGAACTGAAGGACTTAATTCAATATGCCTCTTATAGAGACAGAGAGAAAAGCAAGATGTCAGTATGAATGGTAATATGAAAAAGAGGTTGTAAAATGGAAGATAGAATGGCAAGAACCAACAGAAACCTTTTGGAAGTTGTATAAAAAAATATAAGTTAAAATGGAGAAGCCAAAATATCTGAAGATAAAATGGACAAGAATTTTACAGGATTATTCAAAGATATCTTTTCTCAGATCCAAGAACTTTATCAAATTCCAACCAGATAAATAATAGTTAATTAATACATAGTTATTTCATTGGAAACTAAATAATAGGAAGAAGACATTAAAATTAGTCAAAGAGGGAAAAATGACCCCCAATTAGTTTAAAAATTAACAGGAGAACAGCCCAGTGGAAGCCAGAGACAAGAAAATATGTTTGAAGTTCTGATAGAAAATAGCCTTCAATTTTCAACTTTATAGATGGCTAAACTATCCTATCTTTAACCAACAATGTTTAAATAAATGTATTTTCAAGTGAAATAAGTGAAAAAAGAGTTTATTTCCGATATATTCTTGATAAAGTAGCTTTTAAGATGTGCTTCAGATAATAGAAAAGTGGTCACAGGTGGAAATCTAAATTTGAAGGTTCAATATTAAGTGAAAATATTGTGAAATAGGTGGATAAATGAAAATAGATCTCAACACCAGAAATAACAAATTCTAATTTTTGAAGAAAAACAAGGTAGAACTTAAAATCTGGGAAAAAGGGGAACAAATAGGTTATCAGAATTTAAGCATTTTAAGATCCTTGAATATTTTAGGATGAGGTAAAGGTATTAAATAACTTTAGATACAATTCATATGCGTATTTAAGTTGCTCTGCTAATCATTAAAAATAATAGTTGTCATAAGTAATATAATTTTTTAAAAGTTGAAGGGAACAAATGGAATAAGCAAAAAAAGACAAAAAATTTGAATCAACTCAAACCCATAATGGAATAAAAGATATAAGGCATTTAAAAATAATGACAATAGTACATAATAATTTCGAAGAAAACATCCAATTAAGCTGTCCTTTTAAATCACAGAAATAGTCCAAACAAAACACAAAATATGGTTATATCTTCTTCCAAGGCACATACCTAAATTTAAAAGACTGATTTAATTTGAAATCATAAAATACAAATTATGCAAATACAAGCAAATAAAAATATAATTATACAATTTCTGACAGGTAATTTTAAGAGAAAAAAATTGAGATTAAAGGATGTAACTGAGTAATATGAAAAGCTGCTTAACATAAAAGGAATATATAACAGTTGTAAGTATATATATAAGAACATTTTCAAAGCTATAAAGCAAATTGTATAGCTCTTTTACATGAGAAATTGATAAATGTACCAACATAATGAGAGATTTTAAAATATCTCCTTAAGGTATTGATAAGTACTCAAAACAAAAACAACCAAAAATATATGGCATACATAACAAGTTTACACAGTTTGATTAACAAACTTCATCTCTAGACATGTGTCTACTGGATAGTACATGTTTAACTACATGTAGAACATTTATAAAAGTTGACCTATATGTTAAACTGTAAAACTGAACTTAACAAATTTCAGCTAATTAGTGTTACTGAGTCTATGCTACAACCAGGCAAATAAATAAATAGCCAACCTACCAACCAACATATTGAATTATATGTCCTAAACAACATTTTTAGCATTCAGCCAAAAATTACAAAGTGCACAGAAAGATAAGGCAACGACACAATTTGAAGAGACAAATCCCAAGAATCAGAATCAGTTATGACAGATGTCAGATAGATCAGGTGAGAAATTTGGAATAAATATGATTACTATGTTAGAGTCTCTAATGGAAAAAATAGACAAAATGCATGATCAGATAATTTCAGCATGGAGATGGAAGTTAAGAAAAAGAACTTAAAATGCCAGAAATCAGAGAAACAATAAGAAAAATAAAGAATGCCTTTAATGTGCTCCTCTGTAGCCTGGAAAAAAACTGAGGAAGTTATCTGTGCGCATGAAGATAGGTCAACAGAAAATTAAAAGTTTAAAATTTGCTTTTAAGACTTCGAGATAAGAAGTTGAAATAAATCTCTGGCATTTTTAGGTCTTATTGACGTCTTCAGTCAAAATGTCATTAGTTATTCTAGTAAACAAAACCACAAACACACTTTCTTGTTAGTTTATTTTATTATTTTAAATGGAGGACTATTTCCTCAAGGATATGAGCTGGAAACAAGTTTGAAAGAAGCAGTTTCTCTGAAGCTCAGTTCGGTTAGAAGTATTGTCAAGTTTGGCAGAATACAGAGAAGTATCTAGTTTAACTTTACTTGTTGGGTATCATGGCTGTGAATGATCATTAGGATGCGTTATCATCAAGACATTTGTGTCTTTTCATAATTAGAGCTATAATTATTGCCATCCATTTCAGCCATGTGCCTGGTATAGAGTCAGGTAGTTTTTATATCTTATTTTAACTCTCAATAAATATAAATAATATATTTTATTTCATTTTTTGGAAGAACAAATTGTAGCTCAATATCACACAGCTGCAAGTAGCTGGGCCAGGAGCTGATAGCTGTCTGAAAGTTTGACAACTATTTTCCAAACATTCATGTCAAGACAAAACTAAAATTAATGTAGTCTCAGTGATGACCTATAATACATGTTTTATATTTAATCATCATTTCTGTCAATTCTAGTCTAGACAATTTTAATAAATGAATAGGTTGTGTGTCAGTTATGTGGCTGTGTTTAATCGGCACAGAGAATGGGGTTAAAATTAGATTGTGAGCTAATTGTATTATTAGAGAAGGATACATAATTATGGGAAGGATATTAACAGGAAAGATTTTTTGAAAAGTGAGTAACAGACATTTGGCGGTTACAAAGTTAGAAAATAAGTGAGAGATCCCTATGTAAAAAGAGGATTCAAATATTAAAGTAATTATTTTAAAAGTGCAATAAATTATGATTTACTTTATTATTTTAAATAGTGGAAGAATTTTTTTAATATCCAGAAATTCAAGCTAATTAGATTAGGCATTCATTTATCTTTTTAGTAATTCACCTATAAAAATGATGGTATAGCATTTTGAATAGATTGTGTGTTTTGGAATTAAATGTATCTATGCTCAAATCCTGACACTGCCATTTATTGTTTTATCTGTGTGATATTGGGTTAGTTATTTAAACATTATATTGTTTTTCTTTAAAGCATGGGGGATAGGCTAAAAATTAAATTCATAACTCTCTCTCTATATATATATATACATATAAAATTATTTAATTTCAGTTTCCTGAAATTCTAATCCAGTTTTAATGAGAGATACAGAGCAGAATACATCACAATGTTTGGGGTGGTGCTGTCACTTTAAACATCTATTTCATAAGTACATTTCAAATGTATTTTAGATTGAATTTATTTATGGTTATTAGTACTCTTATTTATCTATAATTACTACAATTACCTTATTCATAATTAGCGCACCAAAGACCCAATTAAGGTCCCAATTAAAGGCTAAGACTGGATGGTTTCCAAGTTTTGAATTGAGACTGAAGAAAAGGGTTGAGAGGGGAAGGCTCAGCATGGCTGCTGAGACCTCAGGGGCTTCCTTCAGCTTATAAATAATAAAGGATCTGAACAAATGTGCCAATAATTCAAGCATAGGAACAACAGTCTAATATTTACCTCTTGTGCATTATTGCATAGGTACTTAAAAAGTAACTATTTCCTGTTTTCCTATGCCCTTGTTTATTACTTGGAAAATATTTAACAAAGTGGTATTTTCTGATTTTGATTTCTAATAGTGACATTTTCAGATCTCCTTACTGGTCTGGCCTTCTTGACTCTTTTTATTGACTTTTTTTAGTTACACTTTTAGTGGATGTAGATCATCATCATCATCATCATCATCATCATCCCTTTTTAATGTGGTACATTTTGAAAAGGTAGAATTCCAAATAACAGAATCCATCTGTCTCAATTTTACTCTGTTTTTTAAGTTTACTCCAAGCATTATGTATGCTTTCTATTATGCTGCCAGTCACAAGGGACACTGCATTTTTTAAATATTAAGCAAAACTAAAATCTCTTTTTCTTAAAAATTTTCTTGTAATTAAGTTTATTTTGTTCATTTGTTTATTTTAATGGAGGTACTGGGGATTGAACCCAGGACCTCGTGCATGCAAAGTATGCACACTCACTGAGCTACACCCTCCCTCACCAAATAAATGTCTCTGCTGATTTTTAGTAGTCCTCAGCAACCAAATTAAAATGGTGAGTGAATGTAAAATCGGTTTTTATTACACCCACACTTTATTTGCTGGGAGCTATTTTCAGTGGCTTTATTTCCAGAAACACGTGAAATAGAGCATCATGAAACTATAGAAGATGTATTGCATAGCCCAGTATGTGATGATGGAGACAGATCATTTTTAAAAGCTGTATGAAAATCCATTTTGTGAATTAAGTAGGTTATAAAATTGAGCACAAATAGGCCACCAATCAAATACTTTGTCGAAATGGGAAAAGATACCTGTATCTTTTAAAATAATTTAAATGTAATATATTGAATCAAACTGGATTTCATTTTGTGACTAGTAGTAGAAATCACATAAGAATTTCTTGAGAGGAATTTACTTGGATCACATCAAAGTATTATTCAAAATGACCATTGATCTGAGTGACTGTGATCTTTGTGCCTTTTCTGATAGTCATGCTTCAGTCTAAAATGCTAAGAAGATTCATATCATTTATGAATGCCAGGTTTACATATACTTATAGGATGGATGATAGATAGATAGATGATAGATAGATAGATAGACAGATGTTCTATGACTGACTTCAAGGCTATTTAAGTGCAGTATCAAGAGCTATTATGTAAAGAGACAGGAATAATACAGGCAAAAACAATGTCATCTTTTTCCCAATATATTTAGACAGTTCACACAGAAACACTTTCAAAATTTATGTTGCCAAAAACTTCTCAGAGGCATCTAAAAACCTACAGATAATGCATATCTTTAAGATATAAGTTAATTGAAGCACAGGGACGTATCCTGTTTTATGAAAACAGAATGTCTTGCAGTCTTACTTGGAATCCAAGTTAATTGCCCAAGGA
Organism: Camelus bactrianus; assembly: GCF_048773025.1. Taxonomy (NCBI): domain Eukaryota; kingdom Metazoa; phylum Chordata; class Mammalia; order Artiodactyla; family Camelidae; genus Camelus; species Camelus bactrianus. The sequence goes on from NC_133552.1 coordinate 23,407,738, forward strand.
GGACTAACATTTAAAGGTGGAATGTGAAGCTACGTTATATAAGTTTGAAAGTGAGTTTGAATACATAGTCACCTTGAACTTAAATATTAAAAATATGAGATCCGTGCCTATCATTACTTTTTTGCTTCAGGATATAAAATGGATTGATTTAACTGTGGATCATTTAAGTCCCATAATTCACTGTAACTAATTTAAAGTTACTCATCTTATCAAAAAGAGACTTTGGTGGGAAAATATAATATTTAAGATCCTGGCTCTTGGACTCAGACTCCCTCAGTATGAGGCTGCTTAAAGATTATCAGACATTGGGAAGCCATTAAATTACTCTGTTCTACAAATTCACCTGCAAATAGGAGTATAACTAGTACCCAATTTCTACTTGTTTTGTGGATTAAATTATATATATATCTCAATTGACTGCTTGTCATGTGTTACATAATTATTTCCATTACTCCTGTTCTATTATTATAGTTAATACTGCATAGGTGTAAGTATACCCCTAGAAGGATTTAAATTTCTATTGACAAGAATATTGTCCATAGAGGAGGAGAGACAGTATATGTAATAACAAATAGTGAAGCACAGGAACACAACAAAACTGTGCCCAATTAAGACACAGCCACTCTAATGTGAGATTAAGACAAAGAGGTGTTTTGTGTCAGCAAATAACTTTGAGGAGAAATGTAAGCATAGCACACACATGAAAGTTTTCTGAGCATAATGTTATAAAGTTGGAAGTGAAAAAGCAGAATTCTGGGTAAGAAAGACAGAGGTATGAGCAGGAATATTAAAAGCATGCAGCCAAGAATAACTTCAAAGGACACAGATCTCAGAGGGTTTAAACCAATAACATTTTCTGTCTTTATAAGGATCTAGTGCCAATAAAGTTAAAATATTTAAAAATATCCAGTAATATATCATGCTTACACATGTAGTTAATATTCTACATGAATTCCAAAGTATATATTTTGCAATGAACATTTAACTTATAGTAAAGAAAAAAAAGTATATATATATATATATATATATACAGAATTCAAAAAATAATAATAACAATAGCTAATTTTTGTCAAGTGCATAGTCTTTGTTAGGACTATGATAAGCTTATTATAGGAATTATCTCATTTATCTATCCACAAAATCCTGTACAATAAGGACACTGCCAGACCTAATTATGAGTTAATTTTATACAATAAAATTCACTATTTTTAAATGTATAGTTAAATGAGTTATGAAAAATATGTATGTGTAGCCAACACCACTATTCACATATATTACATCTGTTTCATTGCAATAAAATATGTAATGAAAATTAAAAGTCATATAAACAGTAGCCCCCAAAATATGTCATATTTTGTGGAGAAATTAAGTATGCACAAGACCTGTACACTGAAAACTACAAAACATTGCTAAGAGAAACAGAAATAAGCTTAAATGAAGTGCTGTTCTCAGACCAGTGGAATCTGTATTGTTTAATTCCTTTTCTTGAATCTGACAAGGCAGTGCCATTTTCGTCATAAGCAGAAATGAACCTTTAAAAAGAAAATTTTACACCAAGTAGAAGAAGCTTTTGTGTCTACATGGATCAATATATTTACGCGATTTCAAACAGATTTAGGATAATGCTGGTAGCAGTGTATTTGCTAATAGTTTAGCCTCCTTGAGCCACAATTATCATTTTTTCTTAATGCCCTAGACTCTCTATGGCAGGTGTCCCTTTGAAGCTCTCACTTAGTCCTTCAGGCCACTGATGCAAGTCATTTGTGTCTGTGCTGCAGGTCTGTGCGTGACAACCACACCTCTTTGCGTCCCGAAGAGAACATACCTCACTTCATGCCTGTTACACTACAAGGCCAGATGGCTGCCTTATTATTGGTTCCTGGTGAAATATTTAAGCTTAATTTTAACATTTCTTCATTGCAATAGTGTAGAAGTCTCATTTCTATTAAAGATGAAACTTTAATGTTAAAAAAATTGATCTTGAAATTATGGATCTACAACAAAATTGACAAAGTTCCTTTTATGTGCAGCAAAAATGTCTAAATGTTACGCTCACAGTTTTTTCAGATTGTAAGAAATGCATGAAGAATCCTTAGTGATAGGGAAAAGGCCTCTGGGACCTTAGATGTCAGTTATAAGAGACAGATTGTTAGACTTATAAATTTGTCTCTCCTGGAGCTGACATCCAAGGTCCCAGAGCCTTTTTTTCCATTCACTGAGGATTTTTAATGCAATTCCTATAGCATACTGTATTCCATTCTTTACAAGAAATGTTCAACCATTCATATTACGGAGACAGCCGGACACCTTGCCTCCTGCTAAAGAATGGAAGGGAGAAGTTAGAAGTGAAGACACGACGTATGTAACACACCTATTGTTAAAAAACACAAAGGTGTAATTACAAAGAAAGTTATTTGCCATGTTAATGCATTCAAGTATGAGTGCAGGCCGTGTATCTAATTTAGAAAAAGAATAGAGTGTAGTGATCTGAGTTGACTTTATTTATTTATTTTTTTTTTAGTGAAAATCATTGAGCTAGTTAGTTTTTAGTAATTTCAAAAAAATTAAAGTGATTTTTTTCCTCAGTGTCCTTGTGGCTTTGTGCTGGTAATAAATGATACTGTTAACGAACTCAGATTTGGCCACTCGCCACTCAAAAGCCAATAATTTGAGAGGCAAGTGTCAGTAGAAAGGAAAGGTACTTTAATCAGAAAAGCTGTCAGTCTGGAGGAGAAGCTGAACTCATGTCCAAAGACCAACTCTGATGATTTTGCTCAGCCACGGCAGGTTTTAAAGGGAGAAGTGTTGGGAAAGAATCTCAGTGAATCACTGAGGCAGGAAGTTGGGTTCCCCATCATTCTCCATTGCATGCAGACTGGCTGACTCTCTCTTCAGGTGTTATCTTGTCCATGTGACCTGCCTGCAGGATTGTTGGGGGTCAAGAGCTAGTCATTCTGTAACAGATTAACTCTTTATTCTTACTTCTTTTTATCTAGGAAAAGAATCAACAGATTAGGCGAGACGTGGTGTGCGCTTAGGAGAGAATGAGGGTAGTTGCATTTGCTTAGTGGTCTTTCCTATAATTAGGTTCTTTTAAGATTAGAAGGGAACAGAAATGGGCAAAAAGGAAACGGGCAAAGAAGCTGTTTTCATTATCCTTTTAGTTCAAATATAATTAATAGAATCATAGGTCTCTACACCAAGGTAACAGATAACATAAAATTGATTTTTGTTTTTATCATAATCATCACATTGAAGATTACTAAACTGATTTTGTTGGAAGTCCAGTGTATTTTGTCTTAAATAAAATATAGCTTTTAATTTTATGCCGAAGATAGCACTACATTTGTGGATGTCTCTATAGGAAGGGGCTTGGCTGAATCACTAAGGAAGTTTTTGACTTGGAGGATACACATAGCTTCTAGTGCCACATTCATTCATAGCAGTAAAATGTGTTTATTTATTTGCTCATTTATTTGTGATGTCATATAGTAACCAAAATATTTTTAAAATTTCTTCTGATTATTAAAATAATAGTGGGTTCTTGCCGATAATCGGAAGTTGTATTCTCTAGACAGAACCTATTTTTTAATTATTTCAAAATAGCAAAAAGGTAGATATTTCAGGACACCAGCCAATATTAGGAGAAATTAACCTTATATCTCTATGTAAAAAAGTACACACCATGTTTAGATATTACACTTGCTTTTAGCCCTCTGATTATTTACAGTTTTATGCTTGTAAAGAAAAATCCTTTCTTTTTGCTGAACAAACCTGGAAACCTGAACCTTCAAAGGGTAAATCCAAAGAAATTTGTCACTCAACCCAGAACCTCTTTCAGAGTGGTAAGATGTGTTTACTCTGCTCATGACCCTTTTCAAATAAAAAAATATTGATTGATGACCTCCAATCTTATCTGCTGTTTCATATAAGAGATTTGTTGGGAAAGCCTTCTTCCTCCAATAGCACTTTTAAACAGCAATAGAGATTTAACACAAGAAATTATTAAGCGTAACAATTTTCAGGATTATAATGATGAGGAAATTACATTTTTGTTATAGGTATTTTTGTTAGTGGGATTTATTTGAAAACTAGAGTTGATAATCAGATTCTTGGATTTTCATCATTCATTACCAAGAAAGAAGGAAAAAGGAAACAAATTATATGTTGAACATTAAAGGATGTCAAGAATCTAACTGAGAAATTTGACCAAGAGCTTCTGGGAAAATATTATTTTTCTTTTGTATTTGATAATTATTTTCATTTATATGTGAAAGATATTTGTCTTCTGGGAACACCCACCAAAAGACTCCTGCTTATTATGGAGACACGCATCTGATAAAGGATTTATACTTAAAGCTTATGAAAATGTTCAAAATTAATAATAAAACAACTCAATTTAAAAATAGACAAAAGATTTAAACAGACATTTGGCTCAAGAGGATGTATGGAGGGCAAATAACATAATTGTACAACATGAAGTCATCAGTCATTTGCGAAATGCAGATTAAAACAATAATAAGATAGCTTTGTACATCTATTCAGTTGCTAAAATAAAGACTGACAAACCCAAATGCTGGAGAGGATATGGAGGTACTGTAAATCTCATACACTACTAGCTGGATTGCAAAATAGTACTGAAAATGTTTTGTGTGGCAGTTTCTTTAAAAATATAAAATTGTAGCTACCATATAATGCAGTCATTCTACTTCTAAGTATTTACCAAAGGAAATAAAATTATATATTCATACAAAAATATGTACAGTTTTATTCCTAGCAATTTTATATGTTGCAGCCTAAAACTTCAAATGTCCATGAATAGATGCATGCATGGGAAAATTGTTATACATCCACACCAATAATATTACCAGAAACACAAAGGGGTTAACTGAGCTGTTGAAACTTGTAACTAAATGGCTGGATCCCAAAATAATTATGCTCAATGAAAGATGCCCAGATTAATTATGGTGGATGAAAGAAGACCAAAAAGAGTATACCTGTAGGATTTTATTTATATAAGAATCTAGAAAATTCGAAATATCCTATAGTAACAGAAAGCATATTACTGATTACCTGAAATTGGAGAGGGGACTACAGGAAATCACAAAGGTACACAAAGAAAATTTTGAGGTGGCGGGTAATTAATCATTACCTTGATTAATTTTTTTACATATTCTGTGAGATAGTATATAAATAAACTTAATTCTGGGAGAGTTTCAGATTTACAGAGAAGTTTCAAAGAAAGGGCAAAGAGTTTTCATATTCCTCATACCCAGTTTGCCCCATTATTAACATCTTAATATGATAAATTTGTTATACTTTTTAATAAGCCCACATTCTTTCCAGATTTCTTCAGTTTTTTATTCCTTAATATCTTCCTTTGCTCCGGGATTCTACCCAGGAAAGCACGTTATCCTTATTTGCCACATTTCAGGTTCCTTTTGACTTTAACTTCCTAGACATTCCTTGTTTTTGCTGACTCAAGAGATTTGAAGAGTTATGTCCAGGCAATTTGTCGAATATCAATCAACTAGTATTTTTCTGATGTTTTTCTTATGACTGGACTAGGGATATGGTGTTTTGGGAGGACAAATACAACGTTAAAGTTCCATTTTCACGACATAATACCAAGGATACATACTGTAAACGTGGCTTATAATTGTTAATGTTAACCTTGATCATTTAACTGAGAGATTTGTTAGATGTCTCCACCATAATTACTCTTTTTTTTCCTCTTTCCACACCATATACTTTGGAGAAAAATCACGATTTGCAGCCCACACTATCTTTCTTTTATTAATTTCTAATTTTTTTATTATCTGAGAACATATTTTGTATGACTTCTGATCTTTTAAATTTGTTCAGCAGGGCTTTATGCCTTGGAATTTGATCTATCTTGGTAAATGTTTGATTCTTGAAAAGAATGTGTATTCTGCTGTTCCTGGAGGGAATATTATTATAAATATCAATTAGATGATGTTTGTTAGTGCTGATCAGGTGAACCTTACTCTTACTGTTTTTTTTTTTTTTTTTTGCATTCTTGTTATATCAATTACTGGCAGATAGGTATGAAGTCTCCAACTATAATGATAGTTTTGTCTATTTTTTTTTTTGCCTTTCAGTTGTATAAGTTTTTGCCTCATAGATTTTTAACACTTTGTTGTTAGGCGCATGCATATTTGTAATTGTTAGGAATTCTAAGAGAATTGACCCCTTTATCCCTGAAAATTTTCCTCATTCTGAAGTCTATGTGAAGTTAATATAGCTATTCCAACTTTCTTTTGGTTGATATTAATGTGGCATATATTTTTATATCCCTTTCCTTTTAACCTGTTTGAGTCCTGATATTTTAAATGTCTAAAAAAATTTTTTAGGCAGCATGTAGGTGGGTCTTTATGTGTTATACACTCTGACATTCCCTGTTTTTTAATTGGTGTATTTAGATGACCACACTTAAAGTAGTTATTGATATAATTAGATTCTCACCATGGTAGCAGGTGGGGTTGGAGATGGATGGGCCAGAACTGGAGCTGGTTGCGAGATGGGGCTTCCCCTCTGCTCAGTGGCTGCCACTAACTTATTGGAGGCAGGGTTGAATACCCAGTTGTTGGAGTAGAAGCCCTGAGGTTTGGATCCAAGTTGGCTGATCATTCTCCCAGTACCATGATCCTTGACCCAGAGAGAAGCAGAGCTGAAGCAAGAAAGGCCTGCTTGTGCACTCATCTCATGATGGGGCATGGGCTTTGGTGAGTGTGTCCTGTCTCCAATGTGCCACCTGTTAAAGCACCAGCAGTGGCTGCCCTGCCTGCTCAGACACAGCCTCGGGTTGAATCTCCTTGATTCCTCACACCCAGTTACTACCCCCAGCCTCTGCTGCCCTCTCCCTTTTCTGGAGCTGTGCTGCAGGGCAGATGAGGCCTGTTTGGGTTCTAGGCATGTATCCAGGCATGGGCTGTGGCAGTCCAGCTACTGTCAGTGACTGGGACCACCCTTGATGCGCTGCTTGTAAAAGCACCAACAGTGGCCACCCCTCCACCCCTCCACCCCTGCTCTACTCAGACATGGCCCTGGGTCCGAGTTGCTTCTGTGTCCCATGACCAAACTCTTTTTCCTGCCTTGGCAGTACTTGCTCCAGGATGGAGGTGCAGTGTGAAGTAAGCAGGACTAGAGCATTGGCTTGGCTTAAGCAGGGGCCTGCATCAGTGTGGTTGCAGGAAACTGACCATCCACTCAAGCAGCCCTCTACAGCCTGGCTTAGGAACAAGCCAGTATGCGTGCACTATTTCCAAGTGGTGTCAGGCTTCCTAGAGCCCTCCTGTTAGTCCCAGTGGTCCTCCAGGCAGCCAGGGGACCTCATCTTCCCTGTCAGACCCCAGGACTGGGGGACCCAATATGTGGCTTGAGCCACTCACTCCCCAGGGCAGATCTCCACCTGTGTAATCTCCTTCTTCCTCTGAATCCCCTCCCAGAGTCACAGGTTCCAACCTGATCATGCCTCCCTTCCTCCTCTGATTCTGTGGTGATATTTCTTCTTGTACATGTCTTTCTGCCAAATTCCAATTAGTTTTCAGTGAGAGTTATTCCACATGTAGAGGGAAGTGATGTCCAAGTTCTCTTATCCTCTATGTTTATCAATCTCATAATCTCTTTAAAAATATTCACATACGTGTGACACTGTTTTCAAAGTACATGCCATACTCTCTTCAGTGCCATTTATGTACATTAATATCTGCACCATAAACCGTGTTTCCTTATTTTAAATACTGCTCCTTTAATTGTAGTCTGTTAGTTTATATGAGAAATATACTAAGAATTTTTTTGAATTGTTGAATCTGTTGAACATTTTAAATAATCCTTTCTACTTTTAAGTGGTCAGTTTATTCCCTAACTCCATTCTCATTCTCACAAATTCTGATCAAATGAAATTTGTTTGCAGCTGATTTCTCATTCCATTTACTTGGTTAGATCATCACTTTTGAGTACTTGGCACAGTGACAATAATTTTTTTCATCACAAAGCATTTTACCAACATTGACTTTAGAAGTATGTATTACTAAGATTATTTATTCATAGGTATCTGAATATGTTAAAACATAGAGTGACATAGTCTATGTTAGAAAATTGCTAAAAAGACTAAACAGTAGGTCTAAAAAGCTAAAAAGATAAGATTCACACAATAGAGAACAGAAAAACTATAAATAAGGAGATGGGCATTTTTGAAACATGTAAATGATTACATTATTCAATTTATACTGTCTAACATCATTATGGGAGCTTCTTTATTAAATTGAGGCTTTTTTTTTTTGGTAATTTACATGGAGACCAATCCATGGTAATGAAGAATAAAAAAATTCTGAGTAAAATAAAGAACATATAAGTCTGCTGTGTTTTATCTGAATCTGGCTATTTTGGAGAGAGAATTTTCCTTATATCACTTGCTTTCCGTCATGGCTTTGTTAGATGTGTTCTGCACTATCTTCCAAAAGATGTTTGTATAAAAAACAGCCTTTATAGTAAAGATAGTGTCTCCTTTCAGGGAAGAGAGTGGATTTATTTCCCAAGGAAGAAACTAAAGGCAATGTCTGCAGAGTTTGCCAATAGCCCCCCTTCTAAGATTGAGGGTTTCCTACGAGTGAACTTCCTCTGCTGTGACCCACATCACTGTGTGTGCAGAATCACTTAGACCTCCATGCTTAGACCATGGGTCTTGGACAGTAAGGGGAACTGATGTGAACTTGAAGCTCATGCCATGAGTAATACATTTCTTTGTCTCTGGTCCAGCAATCTTGTGGCTTCTGTCAATATCTATGCAACAGTGTTAGGCTAAATTGTTAGCTTGCTTGCAAGTAGGGTAAAATCTCAGACCCCTCACAGTTCCAGACAACTATAAACAGGTACATTCCCAGAATCTCCTCTACTATACCAAAAATATATCTTGTCATGACTTCTTTTTCTAGGAGCAAATATAAATTGTGAATAGAAATATGATAAGTTGTTCATTTAAGAAAAAGGAAGAAAGAGAGAAGAAAAATATAAAAATTAAAAGCAATGGTTTTTCATCTGTTATTTAATTATTAAATTAAGAAGTGTCTATCCCATCTTAAGCACTTTTCAAGGTAATACAATAGAGAACAGAGTGGACAGGGTTCCGTGTTTATGGAGGATACTTTCTAGTTATACATAAAGAAAAATCAACAGATGATGATATGTATCATGAAAGAAATGAAGACGATTGGAGGTAATGTAAGAGAGGGCTACATTAGGCTGTGTGATACTAAATTCCTTCTCAACTCTTGGAGACTTAATCTAGGAGCTTGGCTTAGTGAAAGAAGGCCCTGGAATCCAATATGGATCTAATATTTATTAGTTGTGAGATCTCTGCAAGGAGATAAAAACTGATACTGACTGATATTGTCTCTAAGAGTAATATTTACATGCTGTAAACGTATTTTGATACTAGAACACATAATAACACTTTGACATTACTAGTAATACTTATACTTGCCAGAATTGTGTTCACTTAATTTATTTTTTTCAGGTCAACTAAAAGTTGATATGACCCTTTGTTTCGCCTTTAATACTTGGATATTTTCAAGTATTAGTATGCGTTCCTTATACTAATGAGCACTGTGGGTAAAGTCAGGCTGTCCCTGATAAATAAGCTCCTGAAATGTCTCTGGATCATTGTTTTATACAAGCTATCATAAAATAAAGTCATTTTGCAGATGTAAGTGTGAGTTTGATTTTGAGTGAACACTACTCTAGGATAAATCAAGGAAGCTAAGTAGCCTTTCCCTCTTTTAGCTTAGACAAATTGTTTCTTTTTATGTTTTCTGTTCCTCTTGTGGAAAAAAAGGGAGGGACTTATAATTGCATTCTTGCTAAGTGGAATTTGGACTGTTCAGAAATTGTTTTCTGTAGTATATGAGTTAGAATGTTTGAAAAAAGATCTCTATTTAATAATTCCAAAAGCTTCTCCTAAATTGCTTTTAATCTCTTCAAATCACAAAACAATAAATGCATAGACCTCATAGTCTCATGTTCAAATCTAGGGACCTACTTCTTGTAAATTAAATACAATTTGATTCTCATTCTTTATCATGAAGATTATTAATGAGGAAAATGCTACTTGCTTAATTTTGGATTTAATAAAAAATGTTATATAGGTTAAAATTTGTTCTAGGTTAATTTTTTGAATTTTACATCGAATTTATTCCTTGATGAAAATTCAAATATAATTTACTCCTATTACAGGCAAAGATAATACAGTAAAAATAAATAAACAATTTTCTAATAATCATATGACTAATAAAGTTAAAGTAAGTTCCATAAATTTCTTTTTCCTTGTAACTATTTCATATTTCCCAGATGTGATTCTTGGATTATATACATCAGAATCATCTTTGGTGCCTGTTGAAAATTCAGATTTCTAGGCCCCCCAGGCCATGTTGACTCTGAATTAGATTGATGAGGCTTAGAAATATGCATTTTAATAAGTTTCTTTGGGACCTTATGTGTACTTGGAAGGTACACAGTCATAGAATTAATTAGTACATTTAAAACAAAATGTCTGACTGGGCTACTAGAGTTATTTGAAATTGTAATTTATATAAATGAAACAATTAAATAAACAATAGACTTTTCTTTAGAATTTGTTGATAAACTTGTTTTTGTCTTGCAATTAAATTTAATTTTGAATCCTTAATTTTGCTGCAAAGACTGTACATAATGCTGTGGATAGAATAAAACGTATATACGTGCCCACACATGCGCAAGCAAATGCATGCACACAAACACACAGCCTTTAGAGCTCAGATGATAGGATTCTATGCAACAGTAAGTAAAAAGATATAAATGATGAATAATTATATAAAAGAAATTAATTTAGGATGATTTATTTTAAAAGTTATATTTTTCTTATCATTTATTATATTTGATTCCTTTAGATTCACTTAATCATCTTCTAAGAACTTCTTTTGGATCTCAAAACCAAAAATTTGAGTCTTGGGTCTGTAATTCTTTCTTCTCTAGGACAACAACCCTCTCCCCTTTTGTTTTTTTTTTTTAGTTCACTAATAATTTCCATGCAGTGAATTGCATACAAATTTGTATGTTTACAGTTGGGTGAATTAATGTAGTTTTAATGTTGAAAATGCAGCTAAAATTATTGGGAAGGAAATATATCAGATAATATTTTAAAATAGTATTCTGGTTTACAAGGAATACGGTGTGGCTCTGTAAAGTTAAGTTATTATAGTCCTGTTAGTTTTAATTGTAAAATCATGAGAAGAAGGAAAGCTATTGTTAAGATGTGTACTTAAACACAAGAAACCACAAAAGAACACCCCGAGAATAGTTGCTATAGAAAGCTGGAGTAACAACTGCAGGTGTAAAGACAAGTTTTGAAAAGGAAGCCAAGTGCTAGAATTCTGCATCTTGGTCAAGTTGCTTAATCTCTCTGAAGTCAATTTTACTCATATAAATTGGGATAATATTATAATATCATTCAACAAATATTAATAGGGCATATGTGTTAGGTAGCATCCTATTTTCTAGGGATATACTAGAGGAAAAACATGATGTATATAAAGTCTTTAGAAATTCCTGGCATATAGAAAGCACTCAGAAAGTCATGTTAAATAAGATGAAAAATAAAAATTAAATATGCATAAATAGTAAGAAAGAGCTCCCTAGAGGTGGTATATAGCTACACGAGTATTTACAGTCCAGGAAAAGAGGGCAGAGACATAAGGAGCTGAAATGGGGTTCTGAGAAATAGGTTATTTCATACAAGAACCCCCAATAGTATGTGCAGGGTAGAATGGGGAGAAAAATAAGGACAGTGGATCTAGCCCTTCTTACAGGTTCTAGTTAAACCTCTCATGTCCTAAAAGATCTATTTGTGTTTGTGTGTGTGTGTGTGTGTGTGTGTGTGTGTGTGTGTCAGGTTGGGCAAAGGATGTGAGGCAGAGCAAGAGTCAGGAAGAAGCTGCAGTCATGAAAGGCGATGGGGGTAAGGCAGGTAACCAGTCAGTCTTTGGAGTAGAGATCAAGGCAGAAAGTGAAACATGAAAGAGCAGATCACACTGAGTGGGTGATTTGGGTGTTCGTTGACTCAAGGAACACACAGGAGCCCAAAGGTCACGCCTGAGGTCTTTGAACTTGATCTTAGTTTTGGTTGGCAGGTGATGGAGTGGGTCATTAAGAGGACATGACTTCAGGTTGACCCAAGAGTTGACCGAAGCGGTTGGAGGCTTCTCACCACCACCCCTCCCACTCCCATCCTTGGAGGGTGCGTTCCACCCACCATTCCCAGACTAAGAGTTCTTTCAAGGACACAGATTTGAAGGGTAAGGTGTTGTTGAGACCATTTAGTTTCAGTAAGTGACAGAAAGCAGTTAAAGCCTCTGTACAAACTTTTAAAATTTTGTCAGGCAGTGTGGAGACCTACTCCTCTGGTGGCCATCCAAGATTAAGCCTCTTGTATAAGTTTCTTTGCTTCTCAAACCTGCCACCAACCAGTCTGGAGTGGTTTTCTTTCTTCAGCCTCTACTTGTCCTCCACATATTGGAGCCAGTTTCAGATATCACCCCAGAACAACCCAGTTTGGGAATACCCCAGCAGGACAAAAATCTTTATCTGAACTCTGGAGAATAAGGGGACCGGAATTTCACAAGAGCTTCCACTTTGAAAGGACTCTCAAGGGACTCCCTTTCAAGTGGACACTTTTCAAGGACTGAGGTAGATTTGGATGAGGGTGATTCTCTCAGTAGATTCCACTTAAGGCATTAGGAAGAATACAAAAGATCCTATAAATCTGCCAATTTCTTATTTAAAGATTCAGTTGTTACATATTTATTGGCACCCTATGGTCTCTCTCCATAATGATGACTTTTATCTTATTCCATTTGTGCAATGAATTGGAATGTTGGAAAAAATGACCATAGGTATGCTTACACTAATTTAAGAAGATCTTTTTGCTGATAGATGAGGTTTTCTGGGGGAGAGAGGGGTGGTTTCTGTCTATACTGTTCCTTCTCCTCATCAATTAGTGGTTAATGTGTCTTCACACTTTACAGAAAAAAACACAATTTAATAACCAGGGAAACATCTGGCTAATATATTTTAAAAGAGTTTTGATTAATTTGTGAAAGACAAAGATATTTAGGAGGAAGACAGAATTTGACAGAAGGGAAGGGATAACTTTGAACTACCATTTTTTTTAACTTAATTTTTTTATTGAAGTATAGTCAATTTACAATCTTGTGTTAATGTCTGGTCTTACTATTTAAACAAGGTTCAGAGTAAGGATACAAGCATAATCACAGAGGCTAAGTTGTGTTATTCTTTTGTTTCCTTCCAGGCATCCCTCCATCTCCACTTTCTTCCAAAATCCAAGTTAGACTGAAGGCTCCTATACCACTCTGAAATTCAAATGTAGCACTTATGTGTCTGCATTCTAGAAAAATCCTTCAGAGCAGGGACTGTTTCTGTCACCTTTTTCTTGTATCTTTGGTGCCTAGACATATGCCTTAAAACTTAAGAGGAGCTCCATGAATATTTGTTCATCATTGAAAGAACCTCATCTCAACTCAGTCAAAAATAGACAATTTTTATTATTTTTAGTTTACCATTTGCTTATTTAGCCTGTGCTTCTTTCCTCTTGAGGAGGAGTTTGGAAAGACAGAAGAGAGACATGATAAGACATGTATAACCATTTCTCTCTGTCTGGAGGTTCTGAATCAAATTTGAATCTTGCACCCCTTTGCCAGGAGTGCTGCTTGTGCCGTCCTCCACATGAAAACAAGATTCTGCCAAAAACTGTGGTGATGGTGTCAGGTAGTTAGATAAGTGGGGGTGTCAGGCAGATAGGTGGAGAAAGGGAGGACAGTCTGGAAGATGGCGTTATGCCCACCTCCAGCATGAAGGGGCTTTTCTTCCTCTAAATGAGAGCCAGCAAGAAACTGGTTAGAACCTGACACCATGACTGCACGGTAGCAGCAAGGACCTAAGCAGACAGGACTCAATACTCATTGTAATATAATTAACATGGTGGTTTATGGGTTTTTCTGTGTGCATCATGGGTAAGGACATGCACAAAGAGGACAAGCATGACTAAGCACTCCAGGGACAAGAGCCGTCAATCAATCAAGAGACCACCTCTAAGTGAGGGTATAAAAGGAAGGGCAAACAAAGACCTCATTTTTCCACCCTTGGATCAGCCCGCCTCTCGTTCTTAGAGGTGTACTTTCCCTTTGCTAAAAAATCCTGTAAAATCTAACACTACACAATGCTCTGTCTCCTGTCTGAAATCTTAGTTTTTGAGTAAGACAAGAACTGAGGTCTTTTCCCTTCCCCTTTTTGGGGTAACAATGGTGCATGTTTGGATGTGGCCTCCGGGTTAAGCCCCGTCTCCTCCACGTGGTACCCTTCCATGTTGTGAGGGTTGTTCCTCTTTTCCTGGGATTTCTAAAATCTGTTCCTCTTTGTGGCTGCCAAACACTATATAGATGGAATATTTATACAAGATTCTCAAGTTTTAAAGTTTTTATTAGAGCTAATAACCTTTCCAAACCTGAATATCAAAGAGCATTTCATCTGTGGGAGAGAAATTTTTCACATGCTTTTATACACTCTAAAAATATAAACTGAAGCTGTGGTGTAACAATGATGTGTACTGGATCACTTCATGTATTACTATTCTGAGAGATATGCGCATTTGCCTGAGGGTGTGTGTAAGATGGTTAGTATAAAAACATAAACAGAGTGGGCGGGTGATAGCACAGTTAAATGAGAAAACATTTAATGGAATGTTTTGCACTTGGTATTCTACTTTGAACACTTTATTTAGGTGACAATCACAGGACTTGAATTTGAGATGGAAAGAGATTTTACTGGAAGCAAATTCCAAAAGTAATTGTGTGGGCTGCTCGGAGCAGCCTCTGGGTCCTCTTCCTGATTAGACTGCTGATGAGAAGGTTCAGGCACCTCGATCTCTCCTATAGGCCATTTCCTTTTAATTCCCTGTCAGTTCAGAGAAATTCATATGATCTTATTCACTTTTGAATATGAATAAAGATTCTTAGAATCTTTAGTGAGATTCATATTAAATCAGACCTCTCTATAAGAAAAAAAAGGTTTTTTTTTCCTTTTTGTCTTACAAGATCTTTTTGTCTTACAAGAATTTTAACCCTTAAAACTCACTTTCTCACTGAATTCTTGACTCTTTGGTTGGTGTAATCCTCACAAAGTTTTTTTTTTTTTTTTTGAGCCTTTCAAAAGTGTAAACAAAATTTAAAATGTTTTATCTGTAATTTGCCTTACACGCCCCTGGGAAAACTTTAATTATGAAAGCTAATAATTTTCTAGATTAGGAAAGAAACATGTGTTTGTGTAAGTGATTTTTTGATTGAAAAAACATTTTCATTTGTGGCTGTGTGAGGACTATTTTCAGTTCCATTGAAGTGATAGCTTAGGACTCTTAGAACTTCCAGAACTTGAAAATCACATTAGAAATAGCTTGACAATTGTGCCTATAGTTACCAGGCCAAGAAGGAATTACTTTGGATAATTTCGGAGTTTAAAAGTGATGTGTTATAATCTGTCGTCAAGAATGGAATGGCTGCTGTTTATTTGCTGATGTAGTCATTATTGGAGCCTTATTTGAAAGAGCAGTGATTGTGCATAAAGCTAAACACCCAATTTTAAGCCCAGATGGTTGGCTTTGGGAGAACTAATTTTCACCCTCAGGGAGAACGTCAGGTAAAACAAAGCCTTAAGATACTTCAATCCTTTTCTCCCCAGTTTGATACTCAATAAGGAGCTAGAATATTCCATCTTAAAATTTACTTTAAGAGGTACATGAGAACAAAATTAGAAGAAAACTATTTAATGCTAAAAAGTATTGAAGCGATCTCTTTTCAAATTTGGTTTTTTTTTTCATATGATCTATCATTAAGCCCTTTACATGCATTTTCTCACTTAATGATTTGAACAGTAATAACTATAATAGTTACACACACAGTGTTCCAGATCACATTTTCACTGCATTGTTCAATGTAATAAAGAGGTATTAAATTCTAGGGGAAAAGGGATTAGTGAAGTAAATTCCCAAATTTCAAAGCATTAACAAACTTAACCTGAGAGATATATATGTAAATACATAAATATAATACAACATTGCAAATGTCATAATAATGCTATGAAGACATAGATGGAGAGAAAACATAATAATTTGGGAGGAATATTATTTATTTTATCTGGTCCTTGTACTAATATGATAGATATTCCTTAAAGGTTATTCAAGAGCTTTTCTACATATTATCCTCTCTTTCTCTCATGACTTGGAATGTTTTCTAGACACTAATTCCCTGACATCAGCACTAAAACATGGTTAAGTCTCTCTGTGCCTAAAACACACAGACATATAAATGAAAGTAACTTAAAGTCAAGTTCTTGTTCAGATACTCTGACACCTCTCACCTGCCACGCCCACTTCTTCTTTTTTTTATTGATAACTACAGTTTCTCCCACTTTCCACATCATTCACCCATCAAACAACTCACTGTGGCTTCTAATGCCTAACATTTTGGGATGTTAAAGCCCTCGCCAAAAGAAAAAAAAAAAAAAAAGCTATAAAAGGCTAAACAATTTGTCCAGAGTCAAATAAACCGTAGAAGATAACTGAGCGCAGGGGGTAATCCCTGAATTCTAAAATAGCCTGAGAAACCAATTTATGTTTCACATCAAAAAGATGCATATTTTAATGCCAATCTGTTGAAGTTAAATAAATGGAATATCATTTGCTTTTTTCAACACATAGTTCTTTGTTTCTGCTCACTGACATAGAAATACATGTAGAAAACTTCATATACTTCTAAAATTTTAACAATGTTGATAACTGAAAATATGTCAACAAGAATCACATCAGTAATCCTGTATAAAGCGGTCAGTTATTTTATATTACCCTTAAATTCAGGTCCAAGTTGCTGGCAATGACGTGAAAGCCAATGCTGGTTTAGGCTCTGCCTGCTCTGTGATCTCATCTCAGGCACAAAAAGCAGCGAGGAAATACAAGGTGAGTTCCGTGAACTGACCCTGTGTGGCAGCCATTTGGACCCTATGTGGTGGTACAAAGAGTCCCTTAGGAAACAAGCTTACACAACCAATCATAAAAAGAGGAACTGACTTGAATATTAGGATTGCAAGAAATCCTGTGCACCCCCATACTGTGGCATTTTGTTTTAATTTGTAATGAACTTGTGATTTGATTGACAGACATTTTCAAGATTTGTTGCATATGATTCAAGAATAGTGGTGGCAGCTGGGAAACTGCACGAGACGCTTTCTTAGGGGAGGTCAATGTCTAATATAGTAAACACGCAATAGACATTTGTTGAAAATGAATAAACAGATGAATTAATAAAAGTTAATTGACTGACATCCTTTGAAATAAATTCAGTTAATTTAGGTGATCCCCAAAGTAGTGTTAGCATGAATAATTTAAATTGTATTTAAATGTATTTCACTGGGTGAGACCCAGTTTTGGATTTTATCATTTTTTAATATCTTACAATTATTATGGGTGGTTTTCAGATTTACCATTAAGTAAAGAATGCTGATGAGACTACTCTAAAAATTAACAATGAATTATCAAAATTAGAAGATGTACTTTACAAAATGATCCATAAAGTTCAGTAATTTCCCTTTTAGTTTTTTTTTTAATATTCTTATAGAAGATTCTTTTGAAAGCAAAGAATTATTTAAAGTTAAGTATTCTCAGCTTGGGTTTCTTCTGTGACCTTTCATTGATATCACATCATTTTAGTCTGATGTGAAGTTCTACAGGAAAGTTGGAATTAGGGATATCATCACGTATGCAGAGACACCATCGGTACAGTCGTCCCACAGGTAAGATTTACAGCTGAAAAGAAGGATGAATAAATGGTAATTTTTTAATTTGAATATGTCTATTTTTCTCAAACTATTTCATTGAAAGTAAGACAAAAATTTTAAGATATTTCTAGTTAGGGAGATGTATTTTCTGTGATTTGTGTTCATTACGAAAATGCTTGTCAAATATAGTAACAAAAATTGAAGGTACTACTGGGTAAATGCTTATGATTCTGGTTTGGAAAGGTAAGAAAAGGGGTAGAATAGAATAAACAGGGCACCTAAGAAAGATGGATTTAAAAGTTAGAGCAATCGGTTTGATAATTGCTGTGTGAATGAGATTTTTTTGTTTCTTTGTTTAGCTTAGAAAAGTATCTATGTAATATATTAGAATACCCTTAGATTCATCTTATATAGAAAATTATAATTTCTCAATTACTATAGAAGTATATCCTAACTTTTATGTTTTATTTTATTTTTTTACATATGTATATATATTTATTGAAGTATAGTCAGTTTACAATGTTGTGTCAATTTCTGGTGTACAGCACAATGCTTCAGTGATACATGAACATACATATATTTGTTTTCATATTCTTTTCACCATAATTACTACAAAATTTGAATATAGTTCCCTGTGCTATACAGCATGAACTTGTTTATCTATTCGATATGTATCAGTTAGTATCTGCAAATCTTTAACTCCCAGTTTATCCCCTCCCACCCTCTCCTCCCAGTAACCACAAATTTGTTCTCTGTATCTGAGTGTTTTTGTGTTGCAATTAAGTTTGTTTGTCTTTTTTTTTTTTTAGATTCCGCATATGAGTGATATCATGGAGTATTTTTCTTTCTTTTTATGGCTTATTTCACTTAGAATGACAATCTCTAGATTCATCCATGTTGTTGCAAATGGCATTATTTTATTCTTTTTTATGACTGAGTAGTATTCCATTGCATAAATATAGCACAACTTCCTTATGCAGCCATCTGTTGATGGACATTTAGGTTGTTTCCACGTCTTGGCTATTGTAAATAGTGCTGCTATGAACATTGGGGTGCATGTATCTTTTTGAATTAAGGTTCCCTCTGGATATATGCCCAGGAGTGGGATTGATGAATCATGTGGTAAATCTATTTTTAGTCCTTTGAGGAATCTCCATACTGTTTTCCATAATGGCTGTACCAAACTAGATTCCCACCAAGAGTGTAGGAGGGTTCCCTTTTTTCCACACCCTCTCCAGCATTTATCATTTGTGGATTTCTGAATGACAGCCATTCTGACTGGTGTGAGGTGATACCTCATCGTAGTTTTGAATAAATATATTTTAAAATCTCATGTAGTTAAAATTAACTGTTTGATTATACTTTATCATCCTAATCAGCATTGTTAAATGCTGCTAATATTTTAAAATATTATTTCATTAAGAGTTCATATTTTACTCATTATGATTCAGATTAGAAAAATAGTTATAGATAGCTAATGTAGAAATGGGATATTGACTTGACAGTACAGCTTATATGGTACTCTTCTCATATACATGCCTTCTTATTCTAGAACAACCTTGTGAACTTGAGCATCTTTTTGCAGAAAAGAAAACTGAATGTCATAATAAATAATAAGAAATGGAATGAGAAATAGAATTGAGATTTTTCTGGCTTTGTAGGTCATTGATGTTCAAATATAATAAGTTGGAAGTGATCCTTAATACACATGACCTTGACGTTCAATAAATTGAAGTTTAGTTTATAGTTCTGCCACAAATTAACTGTCAGCCCTTAAAGAGGATAATTAACCTCCTTAAAGAGTAGATTCCTAACTTGGAAATTAATATATTTAAGCATCTTGCCATCTCTAAAATTATTCTCTGTGACTGGGATCCTACCATCCTCATGTACACCTACTGAGTGTGAGGGCATTCAACAGAGCAGCACATTTTCCTACTTAAATTTGGACCCAACTCAACCAAGTATAATAAATGTGAAGAACAAAATATCACTTTATTATTTGTGAAGCTTACATTGGAGAATGTGGTTTATATTTTTAGGAAACTAGACTCAAATTAACACTCCAAGATAAGATAGATGTATCCACCAGTAGCCACACTGGATTGAGCTGGCCAGTCCCCACTTTTAGAAACAGAATCTGTCCCTCTACTAACATATGCCATTGAGGAACAGTGCAAAATATATCTTCACTTCTCGAGAGCCAATTTCTAAGGGAGAAAAATAATGAAGTAAGGGGTAAAGTCCTAAATGACTGGAAATTCACTTCCTCATACTCAGCAGTTGGACAACTCTCCCCACCTCTGATGGGGAGAAGTGAAGTATAAGAGAAAAGCCAGAGGTTCTGTATCAATTTATCTTCCTTCTCTTGAAGTATGAAGAGTAAAGAAATATTTTGCACTTAATATTTTGCTTAATTGGACCTTAAATTACCCTATACTCAAATTCCCAGAAGGGAGTAAAAAAAGTACTGAGTTTTAAAAAATCTGACTAAGTTGCTTTACTTACCCCATTGGCTTTCTTCTATAACCATTTCAGTTAAATGCCATAATAGTCAAGGACCTTCTTCTTTGGTTTAAAGTGCATTTTTTTCTATACCATTATTGGCCAACCTCTCTACATTCACTAAAAATGGTCATTTTTTCACTAAAAAAGTCAATTTTATTATATTTATGATGTTCAGATATCTCCTTGTGTGTGTCTCTGATGTCAAAGATTTACTAAATTTACTAGATTTTTAAAAATAGATTTTTCTAGATTTTATAGATTTTTCTTCATATATGTGTTAATTTTTTGCATATGGAGATAAGGGTTTGAAGGGAAAAATGTAAGTTCTATCTACCTGATTAATTCTGATTCCTCTCTAAGCTGTGTAGATATCTCATATCTTACTCATAGCTTATCATTAATTGGTCTTTTTATAGATCAGAATCTAAGAATGAGATCATTACCTTACTATGTATTCACACTTTACAGAGATGGGAACAGAAATAATATCCTGCACATTTGTTGTTCTCTGATATTAACCTTTAAAATCTCATAGTCATCTTGCTAGTATGAGAAAACAGAAATCCATTCTCTCTGAAAACTTCTAGTTACTGAAAAAATATATATATATATGAATGGTAGAGTAAAATCAAGGAAAGAAAAATGAAGGAGGACCAAGAAAATAACTAAGGCTTTTAGAAGAATAAATACACATCTATATACACATTTCAATCTGAGGGTAGAAAAAGAAAATATTATAAATCACAAAGAAATAAATAATTTGCTAAGAATATACATATTTTCCTAATAAAATATTTATCGAACATACATAATCTATTAACCACTGTGCCAGGCACTGGGCTTAATACCTATAAAATATGGTCTCTTACTTCAAGGTGGAGGAAACAGACACTTAAAATAACAGTTTAACCCAGTGAACTCAGATTCCTAACAGAGGAATACTCAGAATGCTATTGGACTCAGGAGAGAGATGTTTATTCTATCTGATGAGTCAGAGTAAGAAAGAAAGAGGAAACTTCAATCAAGACTTGCTAGAATAGATTCTAAGATGAAATGCAATGAAATCTAAAGAATGGTTGTCTGGACTAGCTGACTACACAGAGATCAGTTTATGTATATTCTATGAGTAACCAATAGTACAACTCAATTAGAGTATTTTTAACATCAGGCATTAGAAAAAAATAAGGTCTATTTATTGAGCATAGGTTTAACAAAAGGAAAAATGAATGAAGTATCAATCATCTTTGGCCTCTTATTCCCCCCATGTTGTTGAACCATTCTGTTTCATTGTGTTACGGTTAGTAATGAATTTAATATAAATAATTATTATTGGACCATCATTTTGATGCACTGAATCTTATTTTCAGTACCTTGTTTGTCATTAAGGACAGAATTTGGGATGATTTTGATCTACTCTAGATTTGCAGAGACTTTCACATGTTTTCATCTAGAAATTGTAGGTTTAGCTTTTAAATTTAGATCTCTGGTGCATTTAGAGATTTATAGTTAATTTTTGTGTAAGGATGGGTTAAGTTTCCTTTCTTCCCCAGGAGAATATTCTAGATGTACTACTTCTTGGAAAGACTTCCTTTTTCCAGTTGAATTTCTCACTACTTGCCTTGAAACTCATCTGAAAATGAATAATTGAGTCTTTTTCTAGACTCTCTAGTCTATTCTTTTTTGCCAATGTTTGTCCTTTTACCAATATCATACTGTCTTGATTAGTGTAGCCTTGTAATAACTCTTAAACTCAAATTATAAAAATCCCTTCAACCTTGTGTTCATTCATAATCTTTGTCTGTTCTAGGTTATTTATATTTCTATAAAACCTTAGTTTGTCAATTGTTACACTAAAAAGATGTCTGCCAGAATTTTTATTCTGACTGAATGAATCTATAGATCAATTTTGAGAAAACTGACATCTTAACCACACTGAGTCTCCAATTTGTTAAATATGGTATACCTCTCTACGTATTTAGAGTTTCAATAATTTTTCTCAGCAATATCTGTAGTTTTAGTGGAGAGAACTCAACATGTCTTTTCATTAACTCCATACTTCAAATATTTTATCATTACAAACTTATACTGCTTTATATTACATATCCATCCTGCTTTATTAGATGTACAAGGCAAACATCAATTAAAAATCCTGCACTTGTATTAAAATTTTGGATATGAATGTGATACAATCAAGTTTAAAAATAAGCCCTTTTTCTAATAAAACTTATAAATAAAACTAAATAGAAATATCTAAATATACTTAAGAATCCATAAATTGACAGAAAATGAATCATGAAGGGACCCTGTTGAAAGAAAAATGACATCGAGTAATATGTTCATGTAACCTTCCCAGTTCTTCAGCTATATCAGTAAAAATCTTTTTTTTAACTGTAAAAGTCGTTGAAATAAATATGACTCAATAGTAAAATAAATCTTTTTCTCTTTTCCTTTTAAACGTGCTAAACTGTTTAATGATGTTTCACTTGCTTCCTTTGGTTTCCATTTAGAGTGTTTAAGGAGTTTTAAACTGGATGTATTTGCATTTCTAAGCTTCCAAACTTTACATAAAGCAGTTGTCATTTTAAAATCAATTATGTTTTCTACTGCTCACATATACTTGTTTGTTATCATCTCACTCAGTAAAATTTAGAAGTACCTACTCTCAAGACCATTTGAATCAAAAGTACTAACCTTTTCTTTTGGCTTCCTTTATTTTTTTTCCCCTTTCTTGCAGACAGGCAATTGAGAAAGATTATAATTAGAAGAGGGGAAATTTCATATCCTCACATGATCATTCAATACATAGCTAACATTTTAGCTTTATGTATGAAACAGAAGGTTTTTGAAATAATTTAATTGTATAGAATAGATAAAATTAATGTGATACAACAGCCATAAAGCCAGATTTTACACAGAGAAGTAACAACACACACACACAAACACACACGAACATACAAATATATACACATCATCACCACAGCAGCTGCCACTACTGTTTTTTTGTAAATATAGTTATGGCTCAGTATTTTAGATATTTAATGATTTCAGAGAATAAAGTTACCCAAATATTGGATTTAATTCTGCTTATTTTAGAATGCAGGCTCTGAAGGAAAGGAATAAGCCAAAGTTAGCATCCTGTGACTGTTTCATCTCTCAACCAGACCGTGGACTTCACTCTACATGTCTGACCTTTTGTCTCATATGTTACATCTACAATTAATGTGGTTCAGTGCCCCTCTTGTCAGTAGCTGCTAATGAGATTTCAAGCCATCTTTAAAACCAGCTTAAAAGCTTTAGTGTCATTTGATGGCATTTTTTGATCTGCTTTAGTATTATGCATGTTAAAAGAACACCGAAATTGATGTTTGGCACAGATGTTGATCAGGCATCTGATGTAGTACTCTTGTTAAATTTTAATGTATTCTTTGTATGATTTGTGGTTGGTGAGGTTTCCTTCGACTAAGGGTATTCTCTTTGTAATTACCATTTCTGCTTATTTGTTTGTTTTTGGTGTTTACATCAGTCTCATTCATAGAACTTGGAAATATGTTGCCTCTATATTGTCAAAATCATTTTGGACTATCCCTAAACCAAATATGGTAGTGTTAGTAAAATAAGTGGAGACCCTGGGCAGATAGGTGGAGGAGAGGGAGGATGGTCCGCCTCCAACATAAAGGGACTTTACTTCTTCTAAATGAGTACCAACAAAAAAACAGAACCTGAGAGCCATGACTGTGAGGTTGCAGAAAGGACTTAACTGGACATGACCCAGTGTTCACTGTGTTATAATTAACATTGAGGTTTAGTTCCGCCTCCCCCACCATGGGTTTTTCTGTGCACATCATGGGTAAGGACATGCACAAAGACCAAACATAGCTCTAAGCACTCTAGGGACAAGAGCCATCAATGAAGAGAGGATATAAGAAAAATGGGAGACAAAAACCTCCACTTTTCATCCGTTGGATCAGCCTGCCTCCTGTTCTTGGAGATGTACTTTTCCTTTTATAAACAAATCTTTTAAAATCTTTCGCTACACAACGCATCATCTCCAGACTGTAAATTTGTCTTTCGGGTATGAAAAGAACTGGGGTCTTTACCTTTTTGGGGTAACAGTAATAATTCCAAAACTATATATACACTATCTGGCAAATAATGTGAATTTCCAGGACCCTCAATATAATAACATTTTTGTAGTTTATCAAATCAATAAAATGTAGTATATTTTACAACTTGTAAAATATAATTCACAAGTGGTTTGTAGAAAATATAATGCCCTTTGACTATATAAGAAAGATCCCATGAAGAAAGAAAAATTATTTGTTCAATACATGTTTTTCTGATATTAGGTAAATACAAAAATGATACACAATTTTATTTTACATCAGATTGGCAAAGAGGACACAAAGGAACGATTCTTTTCATCCAGTTTTCATGGGATCATATTTGGTATAAAGATTTTAGAATTGTAATTTTGTAATATATATGAGAAAACTAGAAAGTTTTATTAATCTCTTGATCATATGCTCTTCAATTAATACGTAATAAATAAATAATCAAGTTGAAACAAAAGACTTAGTACATATAGTGTGTTGCAGGATTATTTTAAATAACAAAATAATAGAAATTACTTTATTATTCAAAAATAAGGTCATAGTTATATAAGACTGTATATATCTAATGGGTACTGTACTGTGGTCAGGAAAAATATGGTTCAATGTTTTAAAAATAATAAGAACAAGTGCTTAAATATTAGAAAGCCAAAAGAAACCAACTCAATACTGTAAATTTAGTGAAATGAATATACTTAAAGAAGTATTAGATTGCTAGAAAGATAAGCAACAAACAGGTAAACCTGCCATTAATTGTGGTTATTTATCACTTTTGAAATTATGGGTGATTTCCATTTTTTATGTGGTTAATGTGTATACATTTTCTCTAATATGTATAGATTTATTCAATAATCAGAAAAATAATGTATATTAGAGCAAGATAAAACCAAACAAATGCAAAACTACCCACACAACTCTCTCAATTCTAGATTCAGTTCTTCTATGGTTATTTGATCTTTCTAGCTGTCAATATTTATCCTGGCTGAAGTGGCTGGTAATAAAATGAACTCTTTTGGCCAAAACGAGATTTTGATTTCACCACTCTTTAAAAGTCTACATATGCTACATCTCTTATTTTGTATTATCTGTTATATTTTTAATAGTCAACATTTCAGGAATAAATCCATAATATGATACATTTTCAGACAGAATAAGCCTTACAAATACATAATACTCTAAGGATATTACACTTGCATTTTTAACACACCTGTAATTCATAAACCTAATCAGATATTTTTGTATAGTAATACCTAAACTAGTTCTTAATTAGCTGTTGTAAATATAGCAAGGGGTTTTCTGTAAATAATAATCCATATTTAGTAGCAAAGAGCACGTATAGTTTTAATATACATGATGATACAACCTAAGACAGAGATTGGCAAGCTATGGCCATAGGTCATGTCGATCCTACCCCCTGTTTTTGTACAACCTAAGAGGAAAAACCAGCTTCTACATTTTTTTAGTACAAAACCCTTTTATTTACTGTTTATATTTTGTCTCCCTATCCCTACCCCCTGATCTGGAACCCAGCCAGCTCCTAAGGCTTCCTGCTGTCTGGTTCTTGAAATTGGGGCCTTGGGGACTTGAATGGGGGTTATGAGCGGTGGGAATCTCTTCACCCACTGGTCATAGAAGCTTCTGCATTTTTAAACATTGAACATTAGTTGCAATATGGAATCAAACTTTAACTCAACTTTTCATCCTTCATTACACTGAAATCTGTTACTTTCCTTGATTTTTCAATGCAGAATTAGAGTCACAGGCCATCTGTGAAGTTCCCAGTGCTTCTCAGTGTCCTAGGGTCCAATCTCCAAGATCTGGAAGAAAGCATCCCCTTTCCATAGTATCTGAGAATGAAAAATTACTCAAGGTGTCTATCATATTCTGATAATATACCAGTTAAAGAGCAACCCTCTTCGCATGGTCTGCCCCAAAGTCAGAGATTTCACCTAAAACTGCACTTGTACAAAAAAATGCCAGGAAAGCTTGTAGGATTAACTTACAAATACCTTAGAAAGTGGGAGCCTGGGCCGCACAGAGAGTGCTGTTTTATGACTGCACCATCCCAGGCCCTATAATACTTCACTGTTTCTTTTCCTATTTCCTGGATGGAAGTCCTGGTCATCTTCAGATTCTAAGGCAAACATCTTCATGCACTCTACTCTGTTTAAAGAAAAAGAGATGTAGCCGACTTGAGATATGATGTTCTTATTTGCTAGAATAAAAAAGTGGAAACCATTCATCCAAAAATGTGGAAGATACTGAAATTAATCAATGATACAAATATTAATGTGTTAGAAACCAGATTTTAAGGACAGGTACTGAAAACCAATGAAAGTCAGATATTTGTATGCCTATTGGGGCATGGTCTGTGAGAGGGAGAAGGTCAGGAGAGATATCCTTGGGTGAAAACATGTACAAGAACATGTGGTCCTGGACCCAGTGCTCTAGATGTGATAACAGTGGTGAGCACTGAGAAAAGTGCAGTCAGTTATTTCGACACCATTTATACTCAGCCAAACTGATACTGCATTCACTTTTTTAAACAGCTGCATCAAACAATTATTCTTCAAAAGCATGTCATCTGTTCCCCCAGATATCATCAGGTGTTTTTCAAAGTAGTATTTTTAATGTAGTTCTTTTATAAAAATTGTTTGTTTTAATTTACATGACATATTTGTAAATTACCGTGGAAAAATGGAATCTCTCTTTTTTCTCTATTTCATGTTTGTTTTCTGGTCACTTAATTAAATATTATGTTTCTGTGATGTAATCCAGTAATGACAGCTGAGATTTAAAGTTGAAGCTATGTCTTCTTCCCTTTGATCAAATAATGCATTTGGGGGGATTTTAAAGATTCTATAGAGAGTTTTCCTCCAGCTTTTCTGTCATAAGTGTTGAAATTTACCTCCTTGGGCTCCTGGAGGCTGTTTCAGTAATTTGTCAGACAAATAAAGACTTTATATAAAGACAAATAAAGGCTTTTTTCCAATTCTGGTCCACCACCATCTAGTCCTGTGTTAATGAACTCAAATAGTTCTGCTACTTCACCTGTGGCCATGATTCTTTTCCTGGGCTGTGTTCTGCTCTGGCAACTAGCAGGACTAAGCTTTCACTACCCACAGTGGCCGTGTGCTTGATAAAGTGTCCTTTATTGATTGGTGTTTCTTTCCTCTTTTACTCTTCCACATCTCAACTGGCATTCACTTAATCTCTTCCCAAATATACTACTTGTGTTTATACATCTGTTTTTTAAAGTCTGTACCTGGAGGATTGAAAACCAAAATCGCTGCCTTTTTCAAATTTCTGTTTAGATGGTACTCATCTAAGATCACTAGGTCCTTTATTCTCCTGGGCCTCATCATGGGAAGTCTCCAATTAGAGCATTCTTAAGTCATTGCAATCTGAAAACTGATCAGTTTAGACAGCAAACAGATGCCTACAGGCAGAAGTATTTGCAAAGACATATGGAAAAGTCTAAAAGAGGAGAAATATACATCTCATTCTGATGCACAAGTCATGGACACACATAGTATATTTGTGCCATGAAGCTAGCCTAGCCTCAACCTGCCACCATGATTCCTTCAAAAAGATAATACGGTAGCAGAGAAAAGTCATAGCATCAGATTAAGAGAAACACTCACGTCTCAAATATAGTCTGAATCTGACCCAGTAGAGACTTATTAGAATGCATCACCAACCTTTGAAAGCCCTGGTGTAGATTAAATTTCTCACTGAGTGGACCTAGTATATCTCTAGTTGTATATAATATCTGCTTGAGAGGGGCCTGGGTATGGAGGGAGCCAGAACTGATATCCGGTCTGGCTCCGTATCTTTGCTAAATACCAGGAATTCTTAGCCTTAGTGTCTGCTAGAAAGAGGGCAGTAAGTAGTATAAGGAGATTGACAAACACCCAAATTAGCATCTTCATAAATACATACCTCTTAAGCTTTCTTTGCAGTGCACATTCACGCCCACACACATATGTGCATAACATATGTAATGTATAATCTTCTGCAAAAACACTTGATCCTTCATGTTGCTCATATACATACATATATATATATATGTCTGTATATTTAGTTAATTGTCAAAACTAATTCAGAGCACTGTTGAAAGGTGTCTTCCATACTCTATCAAATCCTGACATTAAAAAAAAAAAGTCTTGTTTATATGCAGATGTACAACAATACTTGTTTGTTACCAAAATCACACTCTTATAGATCAAAAAATCAAGGCTGCAAGAAGTAAAAGTGTGTCCTAAAATCTAACCTACTGCCCTTATGGAATTTCACATCCTCTTAGGATTTTTACCTGTTTTTCCAAATCTCATGACTCTCATAAACTTCCTAAACTTGATTCACCTAACAAGGAGGTTCAAAGATTTCTAACATAAACTTAACATCCCTTAAAGCAAAACAGATTTCTGCAGTAATTTAAACCAGTTGCAGTAAAAAAAAAAAAAAAAAAGGTATCCTGAAAAGATGTAGTAATTAGTGTGAGTACACTCAGAGTCACGTGAATTGTTCTATGTGAAGAATGCTATTCTACAAAGGCAAACAAGAGCATCTTGGAACTTAAGCGATCAGAAAGATACAACTAAAGACATGTTGCCTTTTTTGTTGTTTACCTTCATGTGGATTTTTGTAGAGCCAGCCATCTGTTTACTTTTACCTTTCTTATTTCAAATAAATAGTTTTCCAGTCCAATCCCACATGACTTCCATCCAGCGTTTCAGTAGACACTTTAATCTGAAAGTGGCCTTTGAAGAAACCACATATCTAGCGAAATGCTCCAGCCCTTTTCGGAAATAGTCTCAGAGTCTTTGTAAATGTCAAAAGGAGAACCACAAATCTCAAACACTTGCCAAAACCAGAATATCTCTGAATGTCACAGGATGCTTAGCGCAAACCTACCATACACGGCTTTTGTGCGAGTGTCAAATTCTGTCAGGTTCATCTTAAAGAAACATAGCATTTTAGGAGTGGGTTCAAGAGTTTTAGGATAAAATAAAATTCATGTTTTGCATAGGCCATCAGTTATTGCAGTTGGCCATCAGCAGGTTGAATAGAGGCATGTTGTTGCAATTCAATACAATACAGGAAGTTTAATTAAATTATTTTATTTTATTTTTTTCCACGAAGCTATGAATAACAACCTTTGGATGCTCTATACTTAAGTTACCCCCTATTTCCATTCTATTTTAAGTTTCTGGTACTTTTTTGACATTTTATTTAGTGACATGGGTTAATTTCAAATTCATTAAGAGATTTCCACAACTCAGACACATTAGGTTACTATAGCAGCAGGTTAGTATTTCTAATAACATCTGGGGACCCTGCTATAACTCCCTATTATGATATGAGAACTTTAACCCACAGCACAGTTTTACCACTTAGGTATCTAGAATTTCACAGGAAACTAAGTGTTTGCTTTAATAGCCTGTTATTTGTATTGAATACCAGAAAATATACATTCTTGGAAAATGCTTTATTTATTTATTTTAAATTAAGCTATTACGTTAGGCCACCAACATGTTTCTTTCTTGCAGATTTTATATAACTGGATTTTGTCTGTTTTTGCTTTCAGTATTTATAAAAAGACATGGCTTTTGGAAAGGCCATTTTTATATGGGTAGTATTTTAGTTATTTATTTTGATGCTTTATTACTATTACAGAATATCTCAAATTTATATTCTGGCTTTTAATACTTTTCGTTGTCTATTTCTTTTATATATTCTACTTTCTAAATTTTCAACCGATCCCTTCCTAAAATACAACTGAATTTCAGGCAGTTTTAAAGTGAAAACTTGTATTTTCCCCCATCTAACTCCATGACAATGTTGTTCTCTCTAACAAAGATGTCTTTCAACCCCTTCACATTCCTATTTTCATCTATATAAGTCCTTGTCTTCCTTTAAGATTCATCATAAAGCTCTTCTGCAAAAACTTACTTGATCCTTCATGTTCCATAAAACCTCTTTCTTTGAAATAAATGTCTGTAATATATAAGAGGTCCCTATGATTCATCATTTGGCATTAAATCTGATCTTGCCTATTTTGTAGAACAGGAACCAGTTCTTGAGTATCTTTACAGTCCACCATAGTGCAGTATCTAATATAGTGCCCAAAACAGAGGTTAGCATTTAATAGATGAACAGTATAATTCTGAAAGAATGGCTGATTTCCCTTTTCTTTCTTAGCATATGGCTGCCCCTGTAGTGACTACATTTCCCATCTTCTCTTGCTGTTGCCTCTGGCCATATGAGTGGCTTCCTGACAATGGACTTTAAGCAAAATTTCTATGAAACAAATAGTTAATAGACACAACCTTGTTCCCTGAGTGACAGAGAAATTGAGCCACTTTTTAGACTTAGAATGCACACTTCAAGACTACTGTTTGAAAGAGAAACAAAAACAATAACAAAGTCTTTTTTATTCTTTAACCTATTATTTTATTGGATCTCTCTCACTCTCTTTTTTTTCTTTTCCTTTTTTTTTCTGTAGCCTAGTTTTAACCTAACTAATTTGTTTAATAATACAAATAAATAATTTTGAAGTATTTGAGAAAAAGTGTTTTATATTTAACACCTTTGGATGAGGACTTCACATATCTTGACTCTCTATCAAGTACTCAAGAATGTCCATGGAATTATTATATTGGGTTATATAACATGTACATACAGAAGGCAGTTTGATTAAAATATGTTTAAAACCAGCCCATTGAATATTAAGAAAATCTAAATGCAGACTATTTTGTACCACTTTGGTTGGATACTTGGTAAACTTATTTATTTTATTAAATCGCTGGAAAATCCGAAAAATATAATTATTTATAAGCTATTAACATCATCAATTTTATGGAGGAAAAAGGTCAAAAGTTATTTCTTAGAACAGCATTTCTGTTAGAAAACAGGCAGTGATTTGGAAAGTTGCTCAAAAATCATGTATTGAATTTGTTTTTTGGCCCTTAATATCATTGAGTTTTTAAAAGGTTCTGCTTAATGATATCTATTAGCTCAGTGATATTTATCTTTTAAATGACTTATAAATATTAACACATTTGTCTTCAAAAGAAAACTCTTGTAATTTTAAAAGACCATAGCACTGAACTGTTGACCTAATATTTCATTTTGCCAAAAAGAAGAAATTTTGGACATAGGTTGATACTATTAATTAGACAATGCCATTTCTTAGTAAAATGTAAGATAAAGCAAATATAACAAAGAACTCTTTTTGTTTCACATCACTGAGGTACGAAATTTCATCAGTTATCTCTAAACACATTCTTCAGCTATTTCTACCTAAAAAAAAGGCAGAGAAAGTGAAAATGTGATTCATAAAACGTTCTGATTAATTTAATCACAAGAGATCATCTTTCCAGATCATTTAAGTTTTCTATGTTTTCTTCAGTAGACGTGTGCTTTAGTTACTATCAAATGGATATTTGTACTAAACACTGACTCACTCTGTACTAAACACTTACCTGAGAAGTCTGTTATGTTTACATGATCATTACCTTTATAAAGTATGTATTTGGTAGTCACATATATATAAAACTGACATAGATACTGAGCATTGTTATAGAAATACATAGATCCTAATTTTTGTTATCATCTCCACATACTCTGACTCTTTAAATCTTAAATACAGATGTAGAGGTTATGAGTACTTTCATTAATTTCAAATACCTTCTCTGAAATTTTGCTTTTCAGAGATTAAGAGTACTTTCATCAAAACTTTGTTTAAAAACTGTCTTATACCTTACAGTACAGTAATTCCACTCCAAGGTATTTATGTGAAGAAAATGAAAAGACTAATTTGAAAAGATATAGGTACCCCAATGTTCCTTGCAGCAGCATTTACTATAGCCAAGATGGAAGCAACGTAAGTGTCCATGGACAGATGAATGAATTAAGATGTGGTGTATATACACAAAGGAACATTACCTAGCCATTCAAAAAAGAATGAAATCTTGCCATTTACAACAACATGGATGAACATGGAGAGTATTATGCTAACTGAAATAAGTCAGACAGAAAAAGACAGGTACTGTATGTTTTAACTTATATTTGGAATCTTAAAAACAAAACAAATCAATAAACAGAATAAAAGAGAAATGGACTCACAGATACAGAGAATGAACTTGTGGTGGCTAGAGAGCAGCAGGTGGGGGCATAATAGGTGAAGGAGATTAAGAGGTAAAACCATTAGTTTAAAATAAGTAAGTCGTAAGGATGTAATGTACAGGATAAAGAATATAGTCAATGATATTATAAAAACTTTCTATAGTGTATAATCCATAAAAATATTGAATCACTATATTGTACACATGAAACTAATATTTTAAAGTCAACTATACTTCAATGAAAAATAAAATTGTGTTTTATTATAAAGGTGTTGGCCCACTAAAGGGAATGGAACAAAGAGCCAATATATCTCATGATATTTATCTAATAGACATTTTTGTAAATCTACCCAAGAGAAAGAAAGGGGCAGCAAAAGTAACTTATATAGTAATAAAGATAGTAATAAGTAATAAATATAGTAATAAGTATAAACTTATAAAGTAATAAATAGCAGGAGGTAGGATGGCTGAATTATTATAGTCCCACAGCTTTTCCCTGTAGTCTCAACCATTTATTACTCTACTCTTAGGTAAAGCTTTAGAAATGAATCAGAAATTGTCTCCCTGATAAATAATTGTCTCAACTGATACATAATAGGGAAAGGATTAGGTCCAATTCAAGAGATCATTCTCTGTGTTATGCTTAGTGAGAGTCAAGTTCACACTTACATTTTCAGAATATAAGAATAACTCATTTAATTATCTACGTACAGAGAGTAACACTGGCACACACACACACACACACACACACACACACACACACACACACACTCTCAACAAATTAACCTTACAAGTCAGCAAAATAAAATGGATAAGTATCCATAAGTTCAATTAGGATAATTTTTGGTAAAAAATGTTCCTGCTTAAAAATAAAAGATAGCCTTAAAGTTATATTTTTGGAACTAAATACTTAGATCAAGTTGGCACAGAAAAGAGTACTTTTTAAAATGAATTGTTTCTCTTATTCAGTGTGGTTAACTAGCACATTCTCTCAACCAATAGTACTACTGAATTGTTGGAGCATTTCCAGAATCCTGGGAGGAGAAGTAACTCCTCTCCTTGATTGAAAGGCTAATAAAATCCAACTCAAGCTTCCTAATTACTTGCTAATTGAATCCGAGTATGCCTGACTTCTTTATGCAACCTAGGAGCGTGGGGTGAGATTACTAAATGTGGAAGAAGAACAGTAGTTGTGAAATCTTCTAAGATTTAAAGCTACTGGTCCAAATCTTAGGATGATCTTAATGACAAGGACTGCATAAGTGACTGCTTTTACAAAGTCTTGAGAACTTCTGCCTCAAAAGTGATTCTGTAATTGGAATAAGTCAGTGAAGAGTCTTATTGAATGAACATAACATCTATAATGTTATATTTTGATTTGTTAACTTACTAGGCTATAGTCCTCAATTATACAAACACTAATCTAGGTGTTACCATGAAGGCATTTTGCATATGTGATTAAAGTCCATAATTAGTAAAGGACTTACTGATTTTAAGCAAGGATGATTATCCTAGATAATCTGGTTTACCCTGATTCAATTAGTTGAATGGTCTTAAAAGTAGAGCTAAGACTTCCCCAGTGAAGAAGAAATGCTGCTGATGGGTAGGAACTTTTGCTCATGCCTGAGAGTTCCAGCCAGCCCTTTTCGTTGGCTTGTCTTATGTATTTGCCTAACAAATTACTTTCAATAAACATCTTATAGATCCTCTACTTCTCTAGTTGAACACTGACTGATAGCAGATTTTGGCTATGGCACTGGTTCTAGAGGAACAGGCTCTTAATAATGAATTTTGTTAATAGTTTTGGGTTTTCTGTTGATTCTTTAATTTAGGGTAAGACGTTAAGATTCTATTTCTAGAGGAAAAGAGGGCACTGGTGGTTCATGGCATGGTGTAGCAACAGAGTTACTTAAAATATCGCCATTGGATACTCTTAGCCAAATACCTATTGAACATGAAGTTCTCAATAATCATTAGAACATTTTAATCAAAGTAAAGATGCACAGAGCTTGACTAATTGCTCCAAACTGCATTGAAGAAAGTGGGAAAAGAAAAGCATGAGACCAGGACTTCAAATTCCCAACTCAAAATCTGCATAGATAACATGGAAGCTTCTATATCTGTCTTGAAATAAACCAAATCTCCTCAGCTTCAGAGTGAAAATTTCTGAAAACCAAATTCAGACTCTCATCCTGTGAGTAACTGAATAAAGACACAGTTGAATTATTAATTTCTCAGAATATTTTCCTTTAAAGTGCTAGCATCATTTTGGCAAAGAAAGAGGATTCTGAAAATTGGAATGTGGAAAAATAGGAAAATCCAAATGAAGCTGAGAACATCAAACTGTTCATTTCTGCTGAGTCTTCTTTGCTAGTAGCCCTTCCATCCCTGCCTAAGGAGGTTAGCTCTCCTTTGCCTGAAGAATCTGTAATGACCTCCCTCGAGGAAATTTCCTGTCAAGACATGCTTTTTCTTTCTCCAAGATCTACACTGGCCATCCAAATTCACCTCTAAACATATAAATAAACACAAGTCCCAGGAGACGCCAAATGATGAGGTACAAATTGCATCCCATGAGGATAACACTACCCATACACACCAAAAGACTGCATTGTTTTCCCAATTTATGCAAACAGAAATAGGGGGAATGTATGTGTAAAGAGATCTTAGGAATGTTGCCTTACAGTGGAGGAATATAAAGTTGGATCAGGCAAAACTTATTGACATGGATCCACTAAGCAGGGATTCTGCATTCAGTGTTTTAGCTTGAAGAGTTAAAAAGACCTCTAAAATGTTTGTTGATTGGTTTCCAGTAACATGGACACAAGGGAGGCCTACACTAAATGAAGTTGAAGTGCCAGAAACCATATTATAAAAGAAGGAAATCGGAATGTTAGAGTAGATTGTAAGTCATGTTCACTCAACCTGCAAGGTTCTAGAGGACACTCCTTTTAACATGACTGAGAAATGGATGTGCAATACTTGAATCCTTGAAATATTCCATGGTTGCTTGTCTCTGTAGGTGAGAAATCAGAGTGGGGACTGCTACCATCAAACCTGGATTCCTGATACAATGGGGATAATGAGATCCCAGGTTAGCAGGGGCCAAGTGACATCATTTAATCAGCAAAGACAAGGTGAATGCACTTACCATAACCCACAGCAGAGACAAAGCAGTTGTCAGAATAGCCTGACTCACAGAGGCCTATGGAATTGACTAGATGATCATGATGTCTGTAGAACATAAAGAGGTAGACCATCTATTGAAGTCTTACTTGATTTGTACAAGTGGGAAAGTATTGTGTCTAGTGAACATAAGTTTAATTTGAATAACCAAAGCAGAGTTGCAACCCCTCAGTAAGTTCCCCAGAATTTAGCCAGTTTATAGACTCATATCACCTTGAACACAGGTAGACCTCCTTAAGAAAAGACACTATTACACTAGTAAAAATTTATACCATTAGTCTTTCTTCTGGCCTTTCTCAAAAGGACCTAGAGCCATGTATCAGCCTGACTGTGCATTGGATAGATGGAAATAATAAGACTTTTGGGGGAGTTACTGAACACGGGGTCTGAACTAACACTAATTTCTGAAGCCTCAAAACATTACTGTGGTTGCCCAGCAGAGTAAGTGTTTAAAGAGGTCAAGTAGTTGATGTGGTTTTAGGTAAGGTATCTCACAGTGGTCCCAGTGGCTCTCGAAACACATCCAGTGATTATTTCTACCTTTCTTTAATCTAATTGAAAAAAAATTGCTGCAATTTGTGTCAGAATATTCTGCCTGTGTTTTCCTCTAGGAGTTTTAGAGTATCTGGTCTTACATTTAGGTCTTTAACCCATTTAGAGTTTATTTTTTTATGTGGTGTTAGAGAATGTTCTAATTTCATTTTTTTTACATGTAGCTGTCCAATTTTCCCAACACCACTAACTGAAAAGACTCTTTTCTCCATTATATATCCTTACCTCCTTTGTCATAGATTAATTGACCATAAGTGTTGTGGTTTTATTTCTAGACTTTCTATCCTGTTCCATTGATCTATGTGTCTCATTTTATGTCAGTATCATACTGTTTTGATTACTGTAGCTTTGTAGTATAGTCTGAAGTCAGACAGTGTGAGTCCTCCAGCTCTGTTCTTTCTCAAGATTATCTTGGCTATTTGCGGTCTTTTGTGTTTCCATACAAATTTAAAATTTTTTTGTTCTGATTCTGTGGAAATGTCATTTGTAATTTGATAAGGGTTGTATTGAATCTGTAGATTGCCTTGGGGAGTGTGGCCATTTTAATGATACTGATTCTTCCAATCCAAGATCATGGTATATTCTTCCATCTGTTCATGTTGTCTTTAATTTCTTTCATCAGTGTCCTATAGTTTTCAGAGTACAGGTCTTTTGCTTCCCCAGATAGGTTTATTCCTAGGTATTTTATTCTTTTTGATGTAATGATAAATGGGATTATTTCTTAATTTCTTTCTTTAATGTGTAAGTGGAATAAAGATACTCAGCAGCTGATAGAATCTCCACACTAGCCCACTGACCTATGGAATTAGACCTCTTTTAGTAAGAAAGGCCAAGTGAAAACAACTACAACTGCTGTTACCTATCAAAATATTAACCAATATCAATGCCATGTTCCTGGAAACTTTGCAGAGATTAGTGCCACCATCAAGAACTTGAAAGATACAAGGATGGTGATTTTCAGCACATGTCTACTCAACTTGCTTATTTGGCTTATATAGAAAATATGTGGATCTTAAAGAAAAGAGAGTATATTAAACTTAATTATGTGATGATTCAAATTGCAGTTGCCATTCTAGATGGCTCTATTGCTTGAACAAATCAATACCCCCTTGTGAAGCAATTGATAAGATTTTCTTATTTTTTATACACCTGTCAATAACAGAAACACTTGGCTTTCAATAATATACCTTCTATGTACCATCGGTAATACATCTTCTCTGTCCTGTCTCTAGGATATATCAACTATCTAGTCCACTGTCATAGTTTAGTCCACAGGGACCTTGGTTGCCTATCCTTTTCACAAGATATTATGGTGGTCCTTACATTGATATTATTATGCTGACTGGATCAGTGAATACTAAGTAGCAGTTAGTCTAGATGTATTGGTAAAACATTCATGTGCCAAAAGATGGAAAATAAACCACCTCAAAATTCAAGGGCATTCCATCTCACCAAAATTTCTGAGAGTCCAGTGGTCTGAAGCTTGTCGGGTATCCCTTCTGAGATGAAAGATAAGTTGGCTCTTCCTAAAACCGAAAGAGAGTGACCCCAAAGCTGCTAGTTTTGCAGAGTCCCAGAGCAAGAGAAAACTCTGTGATGGTTCCAGGCCGCCATGAAAACTACACGTGATTCATATAATTTAGTTCCTAAAATAAGTTAATATTTGAGGGAGATCATAAAGATGGCTAGTTCTAAATCTTATTAATATTCAATTAATTATGGAAACTTCATCTGTTGTAAGTCTACTTATATTTAATTCTTCTCTATCTACCTAAAGAGATGATTTAAAATATTAATTGATACTATATGCATTGCTTTTATTTCTGCATATGGTACCTTATAATGAGTAAATCACCTCATACTTTTTATGGTGATACACGGAATGAATGGCAGGTGCTTTCTTCCTCACTGCTTACAAGTTAAAAGTAGACAATTTATTGAAATACTGCATATTTTTTCCTTGTAATGGATCCTGATAAGAAAATATTCATTCTGTGTGACTTTGAAAATGCCCTTCCCTGGCAGTCAGCCTTTCTTGCAGCATTCCTGTTTGCTGGCATTCAACAACATGATCGGGGCCAATTTGAAGTCCAGGAATAAACCTAGTTAGGATACAGAGTCTTGCTTTGTAGTGATTATTCCCTTGAATGGATATGCAATCTTTATTATTCCATAAATTCTGCTTAGTTTAAAAAAGCATAGAATCACTTATGTATATTACTTCACTGTAGATAACATTTTGTATAAAATTTTCCAAAAAGTTTGATGTATCGCATAATGTCTAATAATTTAGTACTTTAGAATTGTAAGTCGGTCTGACACACTCCACTGGATTGTGATAGGGAGAGAGAACCAAAAGGAAAACCACGCGCAAATGATCCCATTATCTATTTCATATAGAGGAGTTCAACAGAAAAGTAGACATGAAATTTATTTTAACCAGGAGATTCATGACATTTGATAGCTTTCCCAATAGGTTCAGTATTAAATCTTTTTCATCATTTCTCTAGGCCTTTGGAACAGGATCCAACATTTCAACACTTAAATTTAGATAGTATATATTAGAGTATGTTTTCTTAGTGACTAAAAGAGTTGTTACCTTTTCATTTCTGAAGTTATTCTTATTATTTATGCGTGCCTCCATCTTTGCCTTGAATGGTGTGCGGTCAATGTGAAATGTGAAGAGAAATGTGAAGATCTTCAAACTTATTTTTATTTACTTATAAATAAACAGGAAATGGTTGAAGGTATTTAGTACACAGTAACTGAATCATTACATATTCTCTGCTGCCATTGTTACAACCTTATTATTATTTTAAGCTTATCTGCTAAATCTAATTTCCTAATTGCTTCACAAGCAAATGAAGATGTTGGTGCCAAGAGGGATGTTGTGTAGGAAAAGAAATACGTAAAGAGAAAGTAGCATGCCATGTT
This sequence comes from Camelus bactrianus, assembly GCF_048773025.1. NCBI lineage: Eukaryota > Metazoa > Chordata > Mammalia > Artiodactyla > Camelidae > Camelus > Camelus bactrianus. The sequence continues at coordinate 23,447,051 of NC_133552.1, forward strand.
TATAGGCCTTTTCATGCTACCTCATGTCTCCCATTGTGCCTTTTTGACTGAATTCAATTATGCAGTATAAAGAAGCTAGATAAGGTATTAAGCATTGTTAGATAACAATAGAGACGTTTTATCTTAATCTCTCTACAGCATGCACTCATGGGGGTGATAAATGAAAGTTGTTTTAAAACATGCTGACTGATCCAACTTTAAATTATGAAGATTGACCTCATATGGGGCCTCAACTCTTCCCAACAATCATAGTTTAATTCCAATTTCCTCTCAGGCTCTCTGCTTTCCTAGAAAATGATTTCATACTTTACTGTCTCTTTTGCCCTTCACCATCTCTACACCCATCATTTTTTCAGCTGATAAATCTGCACCCTGCTTCAAAAATAGAGCTTGCACGAACTCCTCCCACCCCCATCTCAATTCCTATACACTGCTGTCCCCACTGTCGCTAAGGAACTGCCCACTTTCCAATCGACATGCACAGGAGTGTCCATAGATGCTCCAACATTTTGTGCTCAGAAAGAGAGGAGAAAAATTTAGAAAAGAAAGTGGAGAGAGAGTGTCCAGTTAAGTAGGAGGCATAAACGGGAGAGTATAGCCCCTTAGAAACACAGTGAAGAAAGAATTTCTGTAAGCATCAAAATAGTTATATAAGAATAAGTAAAGATTATCAAACACTCTTGAGCATTTGAATTAATAACTAAGAAGTAGACAATAAATTTGAAAATATTAAGTATTTCTGATAAGGCAGTGTAGTGGATTTTTGGAGTAGATTAAAAAGAGACTAGGTAGGGAGGAAATACAGATAATTTATATAGATGTTTTAGAAAACTTTGGTATAAAATATAATAGAAATGAGAAAGAAGGAATAACAAAGATAAAAAGGGAAAATAGATGGAAGGGAACAGAGTATATAAGAAGAATTTTTTTAGAAAATATATCACAGCATGTTAAAATACTGATGGGGATGGACTGAGAATAGCAATGGAAAAAATGATAATGCTGAAAAGTAGAGGTCTGAGGAAGGAAAAAAATTGAAAATAATAAAGTGGATGCCATCAAATGCTCAATTTGAGTGGTTGCGTTATGTTTTTGTCGTCTATTCCCGAATATCAGATCACTCCAAACAGTGTGTTATATCTCGCAAGTTTGTGAATCTGAAATTGGAGCAGGCCTGAGTTGGGTGGTTCTCTTGTTTTAGGTAATGTTAACTAGATCACTTGATGGCAATTAGCTGGCAGATAGGCTGATTTGGAGGATTAAAATGGCTTCTGTTTCGTATTTGATGCTTTGGCAGGGCTAGAAGTTTAGATTTGGCTGGGACTGTTAACTAAAATTTTCATGTAGCCTTTCCAACATGGCAGTCTTACGTCAGTCAGAGATATTATATGTAGCCCAGGGACTTCAACGAAATAGGGCCAACGGAGTCTAGGCAGAAGCTGCGAAACATCTTGTGACCTCACCCAAAGTGCACAGAATTTCACTCTGCTACACTTTATTAGTTAAGCAATTTCCTATGTCCAATCAGATTCAAGGGAAAGGAAATTAGGGTTCACTTTTTAATGAGAACCATAGCCAAGGATACATAGTTATTTTTAATTGACAGGAACCTTACATAGAGGAAGAGAGTTTACCCGTTTGCTGCTGAGGATAATAAGTAAAGCACTAGATCCCAATGCCAATAAATTCATAGCTTGCTGGTTATAAAACAAGGCAGTATATTCCTGAGGAGTTTCATTTTTTTTTCCCACAAGAAAGAAGGAAGCTCTTCCCCATATTTTAGTTAATGTTAAAATTAGAATGTTTTAATCTATTCAAGGATTTATTTCAAATTTTCTACTTACTTTAAGCATGTTTAAATATCTATTTACTTTGATTTTCTATGGAAAGTTGCCATTAAATGTTGTTTCCACAATCAGTTTGGGTTTTAGATCTAGAGTTTCTGTATTGATATTTTCTTCTGAGATCAGTACATATGATACTTATACTAAAAATTGAATTAATGTGTAAATTGGATTTTATTTGATACATATCAGGTACTAGCTTTTTGAAACCTTTGACAGACACATTCTCTTTTCCAAATTAGTATGCATTTGTGCAATATTTCAAAATTAAAACAAAGTAAGATACAAAGGTTGAGCTCAAACTACAAACATATTTTCTGCCGTACAACCTCATTCTTTCTTAATAGTCCCTTTTGATTTCCACAATGGGTGTGTGTGTGTGTGTGTGTGTGTGTGAGTGTGTGTGTTCGCATATGCGCACCTGTAAGTTGGTGAAAGAGAAACGTAATTGTGGAAGTAGGGAGAAAGAAATGGTCAGGTAATCCAGCAATGCTGGAATGAGACTGGCACCGGGTGACATGTACAACTAGCCAGTGTCAGCAAGAAGAGCCTAAAAGAAGTGGAAGAGAGCAAAGTGAAGGGAAAACCACAAAGTACAGTAACACTACTACTGTCACAATTTGCCAAATATTTTTCATTACTAAGATCCTCCTCATTCTTGTAAAATAATTAATAGTACAGATGGAAATTAGCATGTAGGAAGGAATTGGAATGGTTGACAGAACTCGGACCAAGTCGGGTGGTCTAAGGGGACATGCTTCCATATGAAAGGTAGGATGAACAGTCTGGTATTATCATTATCCCATCTTGGAACTAATAAAATAGTTTGATGGCAATTAAATAAACCTGATACCTTATGTCCATTAAAATAAAATCAAGGAACATTATTTGCTTTAAAATTAAAGACGTTGAAATTATTTAAAACATACATTTGAATTGCTAATTTTGAACTAAAAATGAATTAGATCATTAAATTTGGGTTTTTAAAAAATCAAGGTGATTTTGTAGCCATAAATGTTCAGAAATAAGTTCTGATGCCAGTCTGAGGAAACACTGAGAGAATTTAAAAATGTATATGACTTTCTCACTGAACTACAGATTAGTTTTCCTGTTGCTGTTTGCATCCCATCTGTGAACAATGTGAGGAAATACAGCTGCTGCCAAATTAAATACTTTCCTTCCTGATTTGCATTTTTATTTCACCAGAGAAATGATAAAGGGATTAAAAAAAAAAGAACTAAAACAGATGTCATTGATAATGACCAACTTCTACAACCCAAGTAGTAGTTTGTAAAATTAGGAAAACAAAATTAGAGTAGCGTATCCTTCTTTGATTGAATCACTAGATGAATATATATATATATATATATATATATATATATATATATATATATTCTGGTATATGTGTATAGTATAGTATAGTAATAGTATAGAACTGTTTCTATCTAAATATATGACTGTGTGCATGTGTGGTTGTCTTCTAAAGTAGAACCATAAATATATCAAAGAGATCCAGACTATGTGCTCTGCTCTCTTAAAATTAATAAGTAAAGCAAACTGATAAAATAAAGCCAATGATTGCTCTTTCTGCTTCTAGGATTTCACTCAAAACCATTCATACTAGTGGGAGTTCTAATTAAAACATAACTATCTGCTCATCTCTCTTTCTCAAAGGGCATTTTTCTTGCTCAAAATTATCTGGGAGCTCCAATATAAAATGTATTTTATGTGGCAGTTTTTAAACATGATCCCCAAACGTGCTAAAATGAGGAGCCAATACACTGCCTCATTTCCCACCACTTCACCGCCTTACTTAGTAGCCAAAAAACCCTCTGAGTTTTTACTCATGTCATTCTTTGTGCTCCAGTGCTCTTCTCCCACTGTTTCTTTTCAAACTACTCATCATTCAAAGGTCAACTCAAATGTCACATCGGAGGATACTCCTCTGACTTTTTACCTCTTGTCAAAATTTGCATTTTTCTTCTCATTATCACAACTTATGTGTTTATTCCTTATAACATTTAGATAATTTATTTCCAATTATTGTTAATCCTGTTAATCTACTCCATATTGTAAAAATAAGTCCAAATATTTTAAAAATAAATATACCCCAGTATCTTATGCAATGGTATAGAGGCACTCAATACATATTTAATGCATCCAATACATGTATTCATAAAGAATAACTGTTACCTATACAAAAATGATTTATTTAACAGCAGATGCAGAAAAAACAAATACACTGAAGATGGGAAAAACATTACTAAGTTTACTTTAACTAAACTTAGAAAGTAGGACGTTTACAACCAGGCCTTACATCCATAAATATATTTTGGTGATGTGCATTTTATCTTAAGTATTTTCCCTTAATTCTTCATTTCTTGATTTCACACTGTTACACATTTTATTACCAGTTAGATTTCTCTAGTAAGAATACAAGTAAACAACATAAATTTTTAAAAAACTCCTTACAATTCTTTTCAGTTTTCAACTTCGTGCTTTTAAATTATATTCTATAATTTAGAATATCTTCTAAATTATATTTTGTTCTAGGTAATAACACGAGCATTAATCCAAGAAGTGAGGTTTCTAAAACTTATTGGGAGAGATTCTTATGGGAATTTTACATTAGCCTGGAGTATAATTTTAAAGGAAGTTTTCAAAATGTTTACAATGATGGTGTCTTATTTAAGGTAAATGCACAGATTATTAGAAAGACAATGAAATATTCTAGATGCTTTGTCATAGAAAACATTTCCATAGTGTTTTTCATGGCATGCTTACATTTTTGTTTCTCCAAAACATTAGGACACTTCATATTGTGTTTGATACAGTGATATGTAGGAAGCTTTGTTTGGAAAATAATTTTTTGAAAACTTGTTTAGGAAAATAAGGAATCTTAGAAGTGTTTCCTTTTTTGAGTTAATTTCAGTGATAATGGTACTTCTGGAATTGCTAACCATTTCAATTTTAGTATTCTATACCGGATAATGCAGCTTAGTAAAACAATTCCAAAGGCTTCAGGTTTTTGTTACCTTTTTGGTTTTGAGACAAATACCTGAAGCCAATAAGATTGGGGGCTCACATGGCTAAAAATATTAATTATTAAAAATAATTTCCTGTGAGAGTTTTTCCTAGGTATTAAAAATGAATAATTGGAAATGTCTTAGAATTTAACATATATTAACCCTTAAAATAAAGCAAATAATAAACAGAACACATTTGTACATGTATTATTTTTATTTCAGAAAGAAATCATCTTTCAATTTTAGAAAGAATATATATAATTTCAAATATTGTAAAATAAAAGTATGTTCACTTTAATGAAAGTAGGTTAGATCCTGAAGTAACCTAAATACCAGATGCTTGGCAAACACTACACTCAAAAGAACCATCTATCATTTATTGCTTCCCACCTGGCCACTCTTCAAAAGATGTATCCTGTGATTTGATTCCCAGTGATTCAAACTGTGTGCTTCCCTCATCATTCTTACTGCTGTTCTAGCTACTTGACTAATTTTGGGGAGCAAAGATGATACATTGTAATTTTTGACAACCTTTTATGAAGTGTTACTTTCCATTAAAACATTTGAAAGACATTAGTCTGCATGAAGAGAACTTTTACATGAAATAAGCTTTTACATGATTTAAAGTTTTAGCCTGAAATATATTTTATATGAAAAGTTTATATAGAGATCATTTGAAACCTCATTATTGAAATGACAGGCCTGTAAGTACATTGCATTATTTAGATAGAATGTACTCAGCTCTGGTTCATTGTTTCTTAGGTGAATTGACATGATATTTCAAATCTGGAACTCTAGAAAAAAATTTAAGGTGAAACTTACTTCTTTCGTTTACCCTATTAGATATATAGAACACATTTCCTATATTTTTATGCAAGAGTTGAGTACTATCTAAGCTTATAATAGATAAATACTTTCAGCCACTTAACAAAATTACTGTCATAAGAACACTTGACAAAATTATTGTCATAAATGAACAATGTACAAGACATTATGCCAAGCATTGCATTGGACACAAAGATGAAAACCACATGGTTGCTTAAGGTCCAGTGGAGGGTATCAGTCACTGAAGCACTGACGTAACATTTGGCAACAGATCTAGAGTCGGGGGGAACATGGGAGGCAGTGTGGTATGAGGATCAGAAAATATCTCAAAAAGAAAGGAGTGAAAAAAAAAAGACAAGAGTGGCATCAAAGAGAAGATCAAATTTCTATAGCTAGAGAAAAAGGTGATGGAATTTTGACTTAACTGTTTTAAAAAAATCAGACACTTATCTGTATATATTTAGAGCCAAATATTAATAAATATTAGAGTTTGAAATAACATTCCCAGCAGTTAAAAAGATATCATATTTAGATTATAAATTTTAGAAATTACAGAAAATTAGACTTGGCAGTTAGAAATAAAAGTAACAAGAACTCAAGAATGAAATAAAATGATGGCTGAACTGGGGCTTATCTTCCTAGAGACATAAGGTGGAGGGAATGAATCAGAGTGCAATAAAATGTAAAAAAAAAAAAGTCTCACTGAATGCCTCCATGGGGAGAATGAGTCTTCAGCAATAATCATGACAGTTCAATAAAAGTTGGGCAGGGAAGGCTGGTTACCAAATTCAGCAATTCAGGTATAAGAAGTTAACAAGGTTATCAGGCAGAATCAGTTATCTTTTGATCCACTTAATTCATTTATGCAGTATTTGTTAGTGTGAGAACTGTGCATCAGGAACTGTGTGCTAAGTAGAGGAAATGCTATAATCAAGAAGACAGAGACTCCTGTTGCTGTCATGAACACTTAGAATACAGTGGCAAAATGGCATTTTTTGATACGTTAGATTAAGAATGATGAGAACGAAGATAGTGGAGGTAAGTAGAAGAAACTAGGAAACTGTAGAAGAAGGAAAACTCACCTTGCTTAGAAAGCTTTCTGTAGTAGTGAGGCAGAAGCTGACACCTTCAGATGAGTTGCATTTTCCCGGGAAATGAAAAAGCAGATGCTCACTGGGCATGGCTCACCCACAGAGAGGAAATCACCTGTTCAGATCCCATAAAGGTGGACTATATAGGATGAGGAAAAGATGTCCAGAAGCGAATCTGTGGAAGCTTCTGGAGATAAGATCCTATCTTCCCTCATATATAAAGCAAGGGAATCGCCAAAAACTTTAAAGTATTGAACCAAAATAACCTTCTGTGTATCTATTAAACCTTGAAAAATCTTTAATAAACAAATTTAAGGACTTGGGAAGAGCCTGGGTTCTCGGGCCAGAATCCTCAAGCTGGGATTAGAAGTTCCATGCTCTGGTTAAGGTTATGGTGAATGCAGACAAAGCTAAGAAATCCCCTCTACCTTAAAGTTTCTTCTTCTCTGCTGAAGATAAATGCAGGCAATTTTGTGCTAAGTGTATGTCTGAGGCAGAGCTGGGAAACACTGATACAGGAAGGAAAGAAGGGGGACACATGGTCCTCATTTTTCCTGCTTTTAAGAGTCTCAGTAAGGCTCAAAGACAAGCCCTCAGTTCACAGCAATCTTACAAATAACTTTAGGTCAACTCAACCTTAACTTGCTGAATGAGGGTTTCTATGGAAACTGGTGTCCCCTCGTGCCCACTGCATGATACCTGCAGTAATTACTTCTCTAAATTTCACTGGAGAGTACCTCAGTTCTGATCAGGCAGTCTTTGCTGGGGCGTGGACGTGGGGCTAGATTCCTTCATGCAACATCAAAGAGGCATCCGATTAGTCTAAACTCCTGGGGCTCCTGCCAGTAATGCTTCAAAGTCTCCTCCCAGCTTGTTTGGGGTATCTTGTTCCACTACTAGGAATCTAAGGTAGCTGTTAGGACACTGGGTTGAGGAGGGTGCTCCTGAAGAAATAACTGTGCCTTATATCTGTATCTCAGGAAAAAAGGGGAATATCTTCTAATAACCTATAATAGAAAAAACATCTGAAAAAGAGTTATATATGTATATGTATACTGAATCACTTTGCTGTGCACCTGAAACTGATACAACATTGTAAATCAACTATGCTTCAATAAAAAATTATTTAAAAAAGAAAGGAGAACCTGTATTAAAAATAACCACTGGATGTATTATAGGAAATACCTTGAGACAAAAAGAAAATTGTATGCAAGGATAATTTCAAATAGTTTGTGCAGAGCATGGCATCGATTAGCTAGAATAGTGTAACAACAAAGGATCCGATTGCATTCCTTGTGATTTCAAGCTCCATATTGATGATCCATTGAAAACTGATCTTTAGTTCTTTGACCACTCCTCTAGATTCACTGTTTTGAATTCTGTCTCCCTGGGCCATAGCCATAAACCTGTCATGATAATAATTGCAAACTCTTCAGATTCTCAGTATCAAGGATCTGACTCTGCTGACATCATCAGCCATCTTTCCATTTCACTGACTCTTTATGTTTTCTTCTGACTTCAATGAACCTCCAAACCCACCAAGACCACAATACTTGAAGAAAAAGAATTGAGACTGATAGGCACACCAGCCTTCACACTGCATCTTTCTAGGCCATTCAACCTCTCCCTCCCATATACATGGTTATTTCATGCTATCTCTTTTCTACTCAAACTTCCAACTTCTCTCACCTATCCAGTCTATTGTGTTCTTACTAGATTAAAAAATCAAGGCAAAACCCAGAAAGTGTCCATGACTGCCTTTTACCAAATCTACCTACCTGTCTCCTCCTGTAATCATTCAACCTGCCTTCTTTTCTGTTACTATGGAAGGACTCTCAGGTACCAATCTAAGGCTGGCCTTCCATTTGGGCATTAGATTCCAGCTTCTCTCATCTACTTAGAGTCATTAACTTCAGCGACCTATCTATTCATCTCCTGTATCAATTTTTCTCTTCTTACAGTATCAGCCTCATTAAAAATACAAATATGCTCTTATATTCTCATTTTAAGAAAACCATCTTTTGATTTTGTATCCCTCTCCAGTTATCACCTCTGCTCTTCCTTACCGTAAAATTGTATAAAATGTTGACTATAGTAATTATTTCCAACCTTTTTTCTCTTGTTCTCTTTGGAACCCATCCAATAAACCTTTTATCTCCACTATTTTATATGAAAAATACTCTTGTCAAATTTTAATAGTCACCTCTTTCCTAAATCCAATAGTTATTTCCCATTTTTGAAAAATATTTTTCATTTCAGGGACATCATGTGCTCATGCTTTGCTTCCTGCCTCACTGGTCTCATTCTCAGTTTTTCCATATATTCCTACAGCTCTCTCCCCAGGGCTTTGCATTTGAATATTTTTACTTTCCCAAGATGAGGGACGACAAGAATTTATCTATCACCACATGAAAGAATTTCTGCGTCACAGTTAAATACTTGAATTTTTTTTGTTCACACAGAGTTTGTGTCTTATGCATCTTTTGTGGGGGGATAGAGTAGTGTAAAGGTAGTCTTGTTAATGGGCCCCTGCAGAGATCATGGATTTATGCTAGCACAGCTCTACTAAAAGTTATTGTAATCAGTGTGTCTTTTGTATCAGCAGCAACAACATCTGTAGAACCTTTGGAAACTTCAACAGAATTGCCTAGGTTTCAGGATCATCAGCATCAGGATGTGATTAACGGAAAGGTGGAACAGCAAAAAAGGCAAATGGAAAAGCAAGTGACATCTACAGCAAGCATTGATGGTGAATAAGGAGGACATCTTTTGGTGTTTCAGAAAGGGGCACACAAAATATGAAGGCAAGAATTCTTCCCCACACCACATAGTTTATTTTTTAAATAACATTTTCAAGAAATGTATCCTCTGGAATCCTGTGGATCAGATTTTAAATATCTAAACTTTAGAACAGCAAATCAAAATAAATTTCTGATAATGCAGTCTCTTGATCAGCACACTTGATTTTCACACTGAGGATTGCTATGTGTGAGGCTCTGCAGTGTTGATTTCTTGATCTAAAAGCTTCCAAATGCTAATAAAAATAGAGTATGCATGGAGAATGTTTCCAGATTAACTAGGACTGGCTGTGGATACCTACCATCTGGTGCTACAAAACATGGGTGGATTAGTTATAACAGCAGAGAGAATGAAATGCTTTGCACAATCAGATGGTAAAATGGCAATAATGATCAGTGCACATAATCGAAGTACAGTGTGGGGTAGACAGAACTCTGGCAGCCGGCAACCAAAGAAAGAGCTAGAGTAGTACTATCATTGGAAAGTTTCCCAATCAATATTGTTGGGACATTACAATATCCAACTGGGAACAGCATGCACTATATTCCATTGGAAAGTTTAAATTTAGAGATGTGGTTGTTCCTTTTATTTTCAACTAACTGTAGGATTTGTTGGCAAGTCAAATGTTACACCAGAATTTGTAAAATTAAAATAATAGCAAATTAATGTGCAGGCTTTAATTAAGAGATGAGAAATACAAAAAGAAATATAAACTGAAGAACAATGGATGGATTTAAGGAAACTACAATTCTGGGAAAAGTAACATTTTATGGTATAACAAAAAGAAAGAAAGAAATTCATTAATGGGGGTGGAAAAAACAAGATATTTTATATTTCTAAGAGCAGTATATATAGAAAAATATTTAAACCAATCAACAAGGATTGGAGATATTTCTAAAAAAATTAAGATAAAATTTATGTAAACATACATATTAACTCACACATACAGATAAGATCATTTTAAAGATTAAGGTACATATAGGAATTAAATTCTTTAATCTTTTAAATACATTTACTAATACATTATATACATTTATACTTTTTAAATCAGGCATATTCATAAAATTAATAAGAACTGTATGTGTGTATGTGTGTGTATATATATATATATATAGTTTAGCATTATGTAAATACTGAACCAAAAGAATATAAGGTAATTAAAGATGTATGTTAGACACAAAAATGAAAGAGAGAAGAAAAATGACCATGAGGCTATTTGAGTAAATTAGTTATAACTAGGAAATAGAAACAATGAATAATTGGTTATGAAATGTGGTCAATGAAAGGTACTTGTGATCACAGGCATAGAAAAAAATTAGCTATTCTTTCTGATAGCAGCTTCAAATAACCAAGTCACTTCAAATAACATGATTTGTAATGAATCAAGAAAAAAGAGAAAAAAAGTGCCTTCATGTTCCACTATTAAAAGAATGTATGAATTAGCTAAAACATCAATTTGTTAAGCATCATCTTAAGGGGATTATCTTAAGGGAAATATAGAATTAAAAATAAATTTAAGTGTGTGAGAGAGCTGAACTTGTGTCCAAAGCTATGTAGGTTGTCCTAACAAATGGAAAAAATGTTCATTTTTTAAAACATATTTTTATTTAACTTTAAAGAACTCAGATGTTTAAGGTGTGAGGAGACAGGTTTAGGCAGTTGGTCCTGAAGGGCTAGAACAAAGAATTTCATATCTACAATTCATAAAAGGGAGTGGAACACAGAAGCTGAAGTCATAGGGGAATAAGTATTCAAAATACTTACTGCAAATAGAGGTGACCTTGGTAAAATTTGGAGGTGAATATAGAGGGAGGTGTGTGTTCAGAGCCAGGCAGATGAGATATAGAGATAGGGAAGCAAAAGAGGTGAAGCACAAGACAGTCTGGAAGGGTTCCAATGATGATGGTCAACACTTATCATGGGATTTTCCCCCACAATACCAGATTTGCAAGGGACCTGAGTGTATTTATTGGGACTATGATCATACAGACTTGCACACGTGCCCTCTTGAAGGTGGGCAGCTCCATGACTCACCTTCTAATGTGTTCTGTTTAGTGCAGTGGTTTTCTAAATATTTTTAAACATGGGAATCGCTTTGCCAACACACACAAACAATTTCTTACTTGAATCCCAGGAGCTGAATTACCCTAATTGAAGAGAAGGAAGTAATCTCCCTTACTTAAAGTTGGTTGACAGTAGATGTGATTCATATCTGCAAAATACTTTCACAGCATCTCTATACTACTGTTTGACTAAATAACTGAGCACCATAATCTATCCAAGTGTGACCTCCCATCACAGGGTGATTTCTTCGATCTTTTGTCTTAGGACCTATTTATACACTTTGTTGAGAAGATCTAGCAAATTGCAACAGTGTTGTTAAAAGACTTATGTGTAGAACATCTAAGGCAAACACGGAAACATGTAACATGTGGTGGGGAAGGTAGGGTACCTGTAGTTGCAGATTTGCTCTTACCCATCTATGTGCTGAACAGTTAAAGCCACATACAAATGCTTTGTCTCAAGAAAATGACATCTTAAGGGGCAACAGAGATTGACCTCCACCTCCGTGAGAAATTATTTAAGCAAGATATTTTTTAGCCAGATAATCACAGAAAGAGGTAGATAAGACAGGCCTAATACTGTTAAACTACATGGAGGTATCGAAATGTGTGGGCAGTGGATGAAATCAAAGACTTGTCTATAAAAGACTGATCATAGTGGAGGAGTGAGCAGAAGGACCTTCTATCCTAGAACCAAAAGCTTCAGATCTTGGACAGATTAAGCACACATCCAAATGGTATGATGTCAGCATAGTGCCCTGTACTAGACCTCACTTGAATTAGTATCTGACCTGTCATAATAACTTTCTAGAACTAAAGGAACTGTCATAAAAATGGTGCATTTCCCTTCCTATCTTGACACTGCAACCATTGATGCCTTGTTCATCAAAGACACCTTCTTACTATGGCTATAAGGGGTTATTTGAATTTGTTATGCAGGAAGTTTTCCAAGATGGTATTACATTCTCTGATTGTTTGAAATGTCTATCTTTTGCCTTTATGAAGAGAACAGCTTGACTTAATCCACATTTTATTTTCTTCAGAATGTTCTAGATACAGTTCCACAATTTAGGAGGATTAAATTGCACCCAGTGAACCCAGACTGATTTTTCCCTTTGTGTGTAGATTTCTGTCTTGATTCTACATTAAGCTCTCTCGGTCTCTGGAGTTTTGATGTACATAGGTACTATGGAAGCTTATTTCTAATTGCTATAGCCATTGCATAATTATGGCTATATGATAAAAAAAAATTCCAAGGTAAAGACAGAGTGTCTATAGTTTTGATTCAAGTCTGTGATTTTAAACATTTTTCACAAATCTGTGCAATTGCCCTGGAATATATTCCACTTAGTTTTTAGCACTTCTGACATTCAGTAGCCTACTCTAATTCCATTATATCAAAGGCTGTTAGTACTATTATCTGGTGTTTGCTGCTTTCTATTCTTCATCCAGCCTCATTTTTTTTTTTGTCACTTTTCTCTGTCAGAAGCATGCACATAGATACTGAAAATGTTATCTTCTTCACTTTCACTATCTTTTCCGTTTAATGTGATCAAACAACGTATCTACAAGGACACTCTCCCTGTTATCACAGATCACCCACGCTGCTAGACTTACTTTAATCACAAGACCACTGAATAGCCCATCCAACACTGTGTAGCTTACTTTCAAGGAAGTAGAGAGTCTTCTTGATGTCTGATAGGGTATATATTATTATTCACTCCCAAGATTAGTTCTGTCTTTGGCCCCAAATTCAAAACATTTGCCAAACAAGCTTCTTAGGATCTCCCTTGAGACTATGAGTGGGGCTTTATTCCAAATAATATTTTTAATTTTTAAAAAATTCTTTTGGTGACTTTTGATGGCTTTGACAGAGAAGATGAAATAAAGTACCATTACTCATTTATGTATTCATATCTTGCACTTAGCATGTTTGTTTATTTATGTATTGTCTATCTCTTTATATAGACTACAAATTCCAGGAGGAGGGAACATTATTTTACTCCTTGCTCTGCATCTGGCAACCAGCAATACGTTTTCTATATTTGAGGCATCTAATGAATAGTTGTTGCAAGGTTAAAATAGATGTTGAATTAATATTACATCTCTGAAACTACTTCATTGTATTTTTCCTCAATAGATATAAGAACACCATTGAACAATTTACTACATTTGCGTATTTACTAGTGGATTAGAGTAAAAATATCTATTATTTTCAAAAGTCTTGAGATTTCTAAACCATAATTATTTATAAAATCAACCAAGTAGAATTTAACTAAATGGAAAATATAGACAAATAATAGGAATTTGACAATCAGTCAAAAACTTTATGAAACAGTGGGATACACACTATTATTTTATTATGTTGTATAAAGCTAACATTCTCTCTAATCGTCCTTTCTCTAATGACTGATTTTTATCTAGCATTGTTTTTCTCATGTTGGAAACAACTTTTAAGGGCAAATTTTAAAGTTTCTTTGTGGAAATGTGAGCAAGATGGCAGAATAGAAGTCTCAGCCCTCATCTTCCTCACAGAAAAATGAATTTTTACAACCACGCTTAGATGAGAGTACTTGCACAGAAGCCCAGAAATACAACAGAGACATCCCAACACCCTACTGGAATGAAAAATGCCAAGAATACACACATTGAGGAAGGTAAAAAGGACACTTTTACTTTCCTTGCATTACTCTTCCCCTAAAGGAGCACAGCTCAGTGCCAAAACAGACCTCTTCAGCCCCTGACTTCAGCCATGGAAAAGTAAAAGCGTAGTGAGCTCCCAGCTGTGCCATTTGTTTAGAAGCTACAACACACACATGGCAAACAATGGGTCAAAGAAGGGAAATTTTAAAAATGTACTGAGTCAATCAAAAACAGAAGGACAACACCCCAAATATTATGGAGTAGACCAAAAGCAGTTCTGAGAGGGAAGTTTATAATGATACTTTCCTACATTAATAAAAAAAAATAAATATCTCAAATAAACAACCTAACCTTACGCCTCAATAAACTAGGAAAAAAGAACAATTTAAGCCCAAATTTAGCGGTAGAGAGGAAATAATAATTACTGCAGAAATAAGTGAAATATAGAATAGAAAAGCAATAGAAAAGATCAACAAGACTAATAGCTGTATTTTTAAAAGGAACAAAACTGACAAAACTTTAGCTAGAATAACAAAGAAAAAAAGGGACAAAATTATAATGAAAGAAGAGACAGTAATACAAAGGACTATAAGAGAGTACTATGAACAATTGTATGCCAACAAGTTGAATAACCCAATAGAAATGTACAAATTCCTGGAAACATACAACCTACCAATTCTGAATCATGAAGAAAAGGAAACCTGAACAGACCAATAATGAAGAAGATTGAATTAATAATTTTAAAGACACTCAACAAGGTAAAACTAGATGAGATGGAATGAATTTGTCTGAATTCTACCAAACATTTAAAAAAAGTATTAACACTAATCCTCATAATCTTCCAAAAAATAGAAGAAGAGGGAAAAATTTCTGCACTTATTTTATGAGGCCAACATTACTCTGATTATCAAAGCCAGACAAGGACACTACTAGAAATTACAGGCCAATATCCCTGATCAATATAGATGCAAAAATTCTCAACAAAATATTAGCAAATAGAATTTAACAGCACGTTAAAAGGATCATACATTATGATCAAGTGAGATTTACCCCTGGGATGCAAGAATGTTTCAGCAATGCAAATCAATAAATGCAATATACCACATTAAAAGAATGAAGGACAAATGTCACATGATCATCTCAACAGATGCAGAAAAAACTTTTGACAAAATTCAGTATCCATTCATGACAAAGATTCTCAACAAATTAGATATAGATGGAATGTGCCTGACACATTTACAATCAAATAATCTTCTACAAGGGTGCCAGGAATACACAATGTGGAAAGGATAGTCTCTTGAATAAATGGTATTGAATAAACTGGACATCCATATGTAGAAGAATGAAATTGGATCCTTATCTCACACTATATACAAAAATCAACTCTAAATGGACTAAAGACTTAAACATAAGACCTAACACTCTAAAACTACTAGAAGAAAACATAGGAAAACAATCTTGACATTGATCTGGGCAGTGATTTTTTTGGATATGACTACCCTCAAAAACATAGGAAAAAGGAAATATAGACAAATGAGATTGCTTCAAACTAAAAGCTTCTGCACAGCAAAAGAAACAATCAGCAAAGGGAGAGACAACTTATGGACTGGGAGAAAATATTTGCAACAATATATCTAATAATGAGTTATTAATACCCAAAATATGCAAGGACTTTAACTAAATAGGAAAAACAAACTCCCGAAATAAGTAATCTGATTACAAATGGGCAAGGGACCTCAGTATACTTTTCTCATAGGAAGATATACAAATGGCCAACGTGTTTATAAGAAAGTGCTTAACATCACTAATTCTCAGGGGAATGCAAGTCAGAACCATAATATTACCTGACACCTGTTAGAATGGATATTACCACAAGACAAAAGATAAATATTGGTGCAGATGTGGAGAAAAGGGAACCCATGTACACTGTAGTTGGTATGTAAATTGGTAGTCATTATAGAAAGTAATATGGAATTTCCTCAAAAAATTAAAAATAAAAATACCAGATTATCCTGGAATCCCATGTCCAGGTATATATCCAAATGAAATGAAATCAGGATCTCAAAGAGATGTCTGCACCTCCATTTCCTTGCAGTAATTTACAATAGAAATGATATGGAAACAAAATAAGTGTCCAGGAACGGATAAATTGATAAAAAAAAAAAGAAGTATAATACATATAAAATAGAATATTATTAAGCCTTAAAAAAGGAAATTCTATTCTTTAAGACATAGATGAACCTGGAAGACCTGCTAAGTGAAATAAGCCAAATACAGAAAACATTCTGCTTAGTCTCTTTTCTATGTGGATTCTAAAAAAGTTGAACTCATAGAAGCAGAGAATAGAATGACAGTTACCAGGAGCTAAGGGGATGGGAGAAATGGAGAAATGTTTGTCAAAAGGTACAAAGTTTCAGTTATGCAGCATGCATAAATTCTGGAGGTCTAATGCACAGCCCAGTGACTATGGTTAATAATACTGCGTTGTATACTCAAAATTTGCTAAGAGAGTAGACCATTTTTCTCACACACATAATAAATGGTGATGGATATGTTAATTAGCTTGATTATAGTACTTGCTTTACCATATATATATATATATAAAACACACATAAATAGAGAGTGATATCAAAGCACCACATTGTACACTTTAAATATATACAATTTTAATTTGCCAGTTATATCTCAGTAAAGCTGGGAAAAATAACATTTACTTGAGTGATTGGCTTGACAATGCTTAAAAACAAGTGGTTCTTTTGTTGTAATGACTTTAGAGAACAACAGTCAAACACTTTATTTTTTTTTGAAGAAATACATTTCTGTTCATGACCTAGAGCATATGAAGTTTGAGGAGTTTTAATAGTAAAGCATTTTAGTAGCAAAATACTGCATGTAGACTGTTCTTGGAATAAAGTGAAACAAATACAATTTTCCTGTGTTCAACTGCAAATGTTTCCTCTTACAGGACTGGACCTTAGGCTAATTGTAAAATTCATGAAGTTGCTTTCATTTAGTACCCTTACTGCCTGTCACTCGTGGCTGACATATTCCCATGGTATCTTGGGATCTTATAATGTGGATCATTTCCCCCCATGTCCCATCTAGAAATATTTAAATCTTTTGGCATTTATCAGCCCCTCCATCCAGAGAAAATATAGCTGGATTGTAGTTTATTTCCCAGGAGCTGATAGGGGTCTAGACTTTTCAGAAAAATCTCTTCTAGAGAATTTCCCCCATGCATCTACTTAATTGATCTAACTCATTTTTTACACAATGTGTGAATACACCAATTTTCATGGGTTGAGTTGTGTCCCCCCAAAATTCTGCTGAAACCGTAACCCCCTATAACTCAGAATTCAATTGTGTTTGGAGATAGGAATTTTAAAGAGGTTATTAAGTTAAAATGAGGCCATTAAGGTTGGCCCTAATCCAACATAACTGGTGTGCTTATAAGAAGAAAAAATTAAGAGACACAAAGAGACACTAAGGATGCATGAGCTCAGAGGAGAGACCACGTGAAGACCTGCGGATGAGAGAGAGAAGGCCTTCCACAGGCCACAGAGAGAAGCTTCGGAAGGAGGCCAACCCTGCCAACACCATGATCTCAGACTTTCAGCCTCCAGAACTATGAGGAAATTAATTTCTTCTGTTGATGCCACAAAGTCTGGTATTTTGCTGTGGCAGCCCTAGTAAATTAACACTCCAAGTGACTGCCTATTTCTACAATTGTGCTTGTGCTTTTACACTTTGAGTGTCACTGTAGTGTCTGTTCAGATTCTTATGTCCTTTGGATGTTATGAGTATCTTGAGAAGTAAGAACAGAAATAGTAACACTTTAGTTCTCACTCTTTTACCATCTAGCTGTGTGAGCTTTTGTAATTCACTTAACTTCTCTGCTACTGTAAAGTATAGCCAAGTGAGAAAAATAATTCAGGGTCCATCTCTTACCATTACTGCTGTGGTTGTTTTTATAACATTTGAATGTAGTTGTTAAAGTTCCTGATACAGCTCTTGGCAGAAGTACAAATGTAAAACTCAAATGTGCGCACCTTGTTGGCAATGTCCTCCCACCTCTTTAATTAAGTCCTATTTTTAAAAGCCCATTTTAATCTCTCCTCATGTTTTATAACTTTTCCAAAGGCCCAAAAATAAATCAGCTGTTTCACTTATTTTCTTCTCCTTTGAAAGCATTTTGTTCTTTACTCTCCTTTAATACACACTCTGTTGTATTGTAATTTATCTGTCATAAGACCTAGTGCCCACATGAAAATCTTAGCTGCATTCTATCAGGGACAGGGTCACACGATAAAATTACATGTGAACTCCCAGGATTCTAACACTGTCTGGAATGTATTAGACGTTCAATTAAAAAATGAGTAGGTGAATAAATGAAAGTGAATTTAATATACATAACTCTATGATTTAAAATGGGACTTATAAGGAAATGATCCAAAAAGATAATAGATATTCATCAGTATGTGATGATAAAAATCATATTGTTCAAAGATACATTGAAAAGATATTATTACTCTTATGCAGATATAAAAATGAAAACATTAATGATTTTAACTCTTTAATCAATTGAGGAAACCATGAAGATTTTATAACCATTTCCAAAGCAAATTTCTATAAGCAAATTCAAAGAACAGACATATTTATTGACCATGGATTCTGGAAGGACATACAAATTCAGACCACATCATTTTTTCATTTCTTTTGCACAGGGAAGGATTGTTCCTCCAGAAGACAGAATTCATTTGCATATCTATATACAATAATTGTTTTGCATCTTTATCTGTATCTATATCTGACAGAATTGTAAAATATCTCCCATATGATCAATGCATGGTTTGCCATTGAGTCACTAATCCTTCCCTACAAAGTCAAAGCCATAAAACTTGCAAAGGCTAGCTGAATTTTTCTTGTCTCAGCAGCAAAAGATTGGTGCATTTTAGCTGAAGGAAAATTAAACATCCCTGGCTTTGTTGATAGACACCTTTTCTGTGTATAAAGCATTGGAATAATTATTTGAGAAAAAAATTTGTTTGAGGGTATTTTGCAGGTAAAGCCAGCAAGGTCAGTGTCAGCTTAAATTAACTATGGTTTTGTATCTGTCAGCCAAATTAGTGCTGCTTAGGAGGGAAATTTAACCTGAGCACTCAACAAGTCAGGAAGGTTTTTTTTTGTTTTTTTTTTTTTCTCATGAATCAGCAATTCTCCATACCCTCCTTTCTTTTATTTGCAAAGTCAAAAGGGTTTTACCATCACTATAGGCCTACTTCCTTGCCAATTGGTTTATACCTTCTATAGCTGTGACAAGTAACTTGTTGCCCACTGAGTTTGCTTGACTACTGATGAATTAGAATTCAGCATCATTTTATTTTATTCTCTGTGGGTGTGCACCTACAAAATAAAATTTTAGCCTATGTAGGACACAGGTCCTTTCTGAATGCACCATTTCTTTTTATCATGCTGAAATATGTGTAATGTTTTATTAATAGGGAATTTAGGATGGATCTCAACTGAATTGTGACCTGATCACAGGACCCATGGCTTAAGGATACTGTGCAGGTGAAGGAGAAAACTAAGCAGATGTGTGTTCACACAGTTCTGACAGTCTCTCTCCTTAGATGTTGAGAAAAAGAAGGACATTTAAAAACACTTTAAAAAAATCTGGCATCTTGTCAAAGTCTTCCATAAAATGGAAAGGTTTAAAATATCATCTGTCAAGGACAGAATAGGAGGGACTACTGAATGATAATAACATGAATCCTACTTGTAAATGTTGGCTTCTTTCTATATGTAACTGGCAACCGTGGAGGTGCATCCCATTTCAGGAGAGAACATTCTGCAAGGAGTGTAGCTAGTTGAGATGCTCTCGCCAAAGTGCCCTCAGGATCCACAGCAGCCTTTTAGCTGAGGTCTTTCAGGACAGCATCAGCCAAAGGCTGAGAATGATGTTCTACTGTGGTCTGGCTATTTCCTTCCAAGGTAGGAATCATTGCTCGGCTGTGCCCATTTCTACTGTCTGGGACATTCTCAGAGGTGAACTATAGTCTGAGGCCCTTCCTACCCAAATGACCTTCCATCTACCTCTCCTTTTACATGTGTCAGCCTTGAAGAGTGGTCCTTAGACTTTCCATGCCTAATGCTTCATCCCGCTCTTCTTTCACTGAATAGATGTTTGCCACTTCCAGTTCGGTCTTAGTATCTGCTTCCTAGAGAACACAAATATAGACTATCTACAAACATAGGTAGTAGTCATATAATTACTACATACATATAGAAACAAATGCATACAGATGTATGTATACAGATTATATTTTTTACATATTTTCACTTAAACCTTTATAAAATCACGGGATGTAGACATGGCTATACCCATTATACAGATGAAAATATTTTACACTCAGAAATTGTAAACGATTGTCTATGTTTGCCAGGTTAAAAAAAAAAGTGACTATATATATCTCATACTCTTAATCATTGTATGCTATTACATGTTCTGGAGAATTTTAATAGGTTCTATCCAACACAAGTTTCTTTGCTTTTTAAATGAAAAAGAAAAATACTATTACACATATAATTTTCCATCCATCTCCCAACAAAAAACACATACTTGATTAATGAATCAATCATGGATGAAGGCAAAATTAAACAGAGAGGAGCCAGAAGCGACAATGGTTTTATGCAAGAAAGAGCAAAGCCATAAGAATAAGAAGAATGAGGAGAGAGGGTGTACACACAGCCCTGCACAGTCTGGTAGTTGTGGATTGATAAAGACTTGAATCGTGCTTTCAATTACACTTTGTAGTCAGATTAATTTTGTTTGACTGCCAATTAGATCAGAGACTAGAACACAAGGGGCATCTTTTTCCCTCTTTGGTGAACATTGGTTTTTTGTTTGTTTATTGTAATATCATTGATTTGCAGTTTTAAGTTAGTTTTGGGTGTATAGCACCAGATTTAGTTATACATTTAAATACATGTATATTCTTTTTCACATTCTTTTTCATTGTAGTTTATTAAAAGATATTGAATATAGTTCTGTGTGCTAAACAGTAGGACCTTGTTTATCTGTTTTATATATAGTGGTTCGTGTTTGCAAATCCCAAACTCCTAATTTATCCCTACCCCCAGCCCTTTCCCCTTTGGTAACCGTAAGGTTTTTTTTTTTTTTTTTTTTTTTTTAATGTCTGTGAGTCTGTTTCTGTTTTGTAAATAAAGTTCATTTGTATCATTTTTTAGATTCCACATATAAGTGACATCATTTGATGTTTTGTCTTTGACTTACTTTACTTAGTATGATAACCATGAGCTCCATCACAAGGAATATCCTTGAGAGAATATCACATCCACTCTGTTCCACTTCTTAATTTCTTACCTTTCCACGGAACTATGGAAAGAGGAGAAAATTGCTGAGACATTCACACACTTAAGTGTTTAGAAAGATCCTATAGCGAAACAGTTACTTTTCCTCTTCCTACTTCCGGACTGCTCCGTACCTCGGACGTCGGGTGAACGGATTCCTGCTCCATGCTTTTGGCCTTGAGTTGCAAGGCTTATCGTTTCTTTGTATCTGATGTGTTCAATTAAGAGTCCACCCAGGAGTGAAGCCCACTGTTGCCTGATTAAGGTGGGAGAGGATTGCAAAATGAATTTTAAAAATCTTATGGAATAATTAGATAACATATGTGAAATTTTAATTAAAATTGTGATGGAGAAAATTGCCTTCCTTCAGTTCTCATTCTGCTTTTCTACATCAGTCTTCTTCAAAGACTTTACTAATTTTTACCCCACTTAATTTGCCAGCTGCTATTCTTATTGCCGAGACAAAAGACCTCCTCTTTGCCTGGAATGCCTTTCCATGTTTTCTCTACCGAGTGAATTTTTACTCATCTTTTGGACTAAGTCTCATACCCCTCCTTAAGACCCTCTTCCTCCTATGACCATTTACTCTGATTTTTCCATGTGATTCTCTTTTTCATTAGACTAAAAATATTCAAGGGCATGCCTTTCTCATCTCGTTTCCCCCATAACTGATATATAATGGTCAGCAAATTCTCACTTTGGCATTTAATTACTTTATAGACTGTCACTATTCTAAATTTCCAACCTAACCATTCAATTATCTGTCATGCAGACTCTGATTCATTCAGACTAGTCCATTTACCATGCAAAGCGTATCAGAATATAATTATTTAAAAACACACGCTTGTTCAAAATAATCAAGTAATCAAACTGCTTATACTCCTTCTTCCAAGACTACCCTTTTTATTCCTTTGTCACCTCTTCATAGACCACTGATTTTTTCAATCACAAAGATAAATTTCACCTTCTCCATGAACCTCTGCTTTCTATTCCAGGTCATGTTATCTTTGTTTCTTTTAACCTCACAGTCTTTATTGCTTATATATCATTCATGGGCACAAGGTCTTATTTTTGTCATGCTTTATATTATTCTTGTTGTGGTGTTGGTCTTGATGGTGACATGTTTTGGACTTGTACATGTGACAACTAAATTATACACTGTACACCAGAAAGAAATGTAAGACATTTTGTTCAAGTACGCTGATTTAATTTAAGGGTGGGTGGTTAGTGGAGATCTGGAGGGGAAGGACATTTGCTCCTTGTGAAGAAACTCAATAGGCAAACCAACAGCAGAGGGGAATAGATGAAGAGGACATTTGGGCTTTGGCAGGGGAAGCCAAGAGTGTGTGGAGGGAAGTTTGGCAGTGGAAGAATCAAAAGCTTCCTGTGTAGTTTAACTCCATGTGAGCACTTTACAATAAATATGGAAAGGAGAGGAGAGGAATAACTAGCCAAGGGAGCATAAGGGAGCAAAAACATGCCAGCTGCATGAATTCTCTTGCCAATGAAAATGCTTCTCTTTTGTAGAAAGTCGGCATTGAGAGCAACAACAGCCCTGATGGTAAGAATGAAATGCTCCACCTTGTCACTTGGAATCTATAGGCAGTAAGTCAGCAGGAGATTGCAGTGGAAAAGTTCTTTAACTTGCACACACATAAAATTTAGAGCAACTCAGGCAGCTTCACAATGATGGAGTGCTAAGTGGGACATGAGGACATGGGGGAGATGGCATTGCGGGCTAAGTCCCAGGAAGTATTTTTTGTTTCATGATGTATATGCTCAGAGTAGTGTGACCTAAGGAAATGCTTGAAAATCTTTGGAAATATTTGAAAAATTTATTAAACTTAAACTTACTTTCTGTGAATGTATCAGCCCCCCAACTATATTGTAAACTATAGTGTTATTTGTTGTTGTTCTTATTTTTGTTCTTTTGGTGAATATGCAGTTAAAAAATAAAGACCAGAGGTGGTTTTTTTTTTTTTTTTTTTTTTTTTTGGTGTGGGAGTGGGGGGTGTTATTGTTTTTGTTGTTATTTTGTATCTTGCCCCAGCTCTGTTACTAACTAGTGATGTGACTTGGATAATTTACAATAAGAGTGATTATAAATATCCTCTGCATCTTATTGCATTATCTTTAGTAAAATGAGACAATTTATATAGAAATACTTTGAAACACAAACAAATGATGAGAATCCCAGAACTTTCTTTTCACTCAAAACTAGTAAATTTTTATTTATATCATAGGTGATGAGGCAAAGATTACTGAATGATGGGCAAGAAGGCGGGAGGTAAATGTGATCGGGAAAGGATACGTAACAGCTGGAAACAAACAGGCTACTGGAGGTAGCAAGAACTGGTCATCATCCATGCAGATCCCACATTCTGGATGCAGCTTTTGAGATACTGAAATGTTACTATGCTACTTCTCTAAGTACCTAAATATCTAACGGTTGCAGTACTATAAGAACTGGATCACTAAGTATCTAAGAATTGGATCACTATCCTTGAGTTCAAACTCAGATGAAACACCCCAACCAAGAAGAGATAATTGCATCAAACAAAACGCACACATATTTGACTGAAGCACTATCCTAGTGAATAATGGTGTTCTAGTAACTAAATAAGCATCCTTAGAAACCAACTGATTTCTATGGAAGCATATTCGGGGAGAAAAGAGAGGATCAAGATGGAACTAATTTTATTCTTTGAGTTTCTCCTTTCCACAAGTAGAGCATTTCAAACTCTTTCTTCTGCTTAAAGTTGACAAAATTCTCACTTCCTTAAACTCTTACTAATGAGTTACCCGAAACCATCAGTTGATAATTGATATAATTGTGTAGCTGAATGGCCTGTAATTTTTGTTTGTTGTTTTGCATCATCACACGATCTATCAACTCTAAAGGCAAGGTATCTCAATTTGACTTCGAGTAGCCCCTGGCCTCTTCAGCAGTATATGCAGTGCAATCCATCCTTCTAGAAAAGACTAAGATATGGATTGTCAGTCAGTCACATTTTATGAGAAAGTATACCAGGTTTATTCACAGACAATGGCATATCCTCATCCATTCTGATATTCTGATGTACCTTGTGTGTGTGGAACCTATAGCTTCCGGAGGTTGTGAGAATTGCTTGAGCTTAGAACATACAACTCACCATATTTTCAAAAAGTGTATAATTTGTTGGCCAACAATTTATATTATCAACATTTCTGGACTGCTATTTATCACACAGATATTTCTATTTGTTTTACTGAAATTTATAATTGCATATGTTCTTCTGCTGCTGCCAAGTATATAAACTCATTGATGCAATATTATTAAACACCTACATCTTATTTTACCAGCAATTTTCATCCTAAGTTACTGACAAGTCTGGATATTGGATAAACATATGCCGTCATTCGCTGAGCACGTAACAGGACATGAGCTAGATCAGACATGGCAGGTTACTTCCCAGTCTTAAAATTTATGACTTCACTAATAGTATTTACCACAGTCTAGACAAATTCGAATCCCCAAGGAAGGGGAAAAAGGGTGAAAGAAAGAAATCTCTTTGACATTGCAAGATAAAGTTACTTGAGGTGACTGAATTAGAAATATCTTGCCAAAGAAACCTAATTTCCCTCCCTGAATCTTTAACTCGAAGACATGACCGCAGTCCACATAGATCATCAATTAAGGATTTTCAGCCAGGAATCCCAACACATTACTGAAATAAAATGCATTTGTGTGAAGTTTTTCTCTTATCTATTTTTTTTTGTCCTTTTGCCACCATTGGTTTAAATACAGACAGTTAATTTGGTATTTTGGTTTGAAGGTGGTCAGATGCTTAACTTTATATTCAGTTCTGCCTATGAGCAAAAAAAAATGCTTAACTGCTTAGAAGTTTTGTTAACAATGTTGGAAAATAGTAGATTGAATAGATACATATTATATTTCAGAATAGAAATTCTAAATGATGGAGATGACAGCTCTTTTCATGAAATAGGGAAGAAAAGATAGGCAAAAATAAAAAACATATGCTTAAGTGAAAAGAAAGAAACCATTTGGTTAGTGAAGGGGGATTACCAAATTAGAAACCATTCAAGTAATTAAAGTGGACTATTTCATGCTGGTATTGAAAATTGTGCTTGGGTATTAAAAGATGATTAGACATGGATTAAATGTTTTATGATGATCCCTGGCATTCATCCAGAATTTGCATCAAGTGCAAGTTCATGAAAAAAAAAATCAACCTACTAGAGTTCTACTATATGCAAAGATTTGTCTCTGTTTTGATTATGTAAATACCTTGGAACTCATCACATCATCTCAGTTCTCAAAAATAAAATTGTTTATTGTTCATTGAATTCCAAAAAAGTAAGTCTGCTTTGGAAATATGTTTATTGTTTCATTTTTTTAGAAAACAGACTCTCAGACATAGAATACAAACATGATTACCAAAGTGGAAAGGAGGGGGAGGGATAAATTAGGAGTTTGGGATTAGTAGATACTAAGTAGTATATATAAAATTGATAAACAACAAGGTCCTACTGTATAGCACAGCAGACTTTATTCAATATCCTGTAATAACCTATAATGGAAGATAATATGAAAAAGTATATATATAACTGAATCACTATACTGTATACCAGAAACTAACACAACATTGTAAACCAATAATACTTCAATAAAAAATAAAAAATTAGGGATACTTTTAAATATGCTATTTTAATTAATAGTCACCAAATTAAGGTTAATACATTTATACTTTTTCATAATATGACAGTAATAATCATAGTTAAAAAAATCCTCAGACTCAAAAAAGAGTAGGTACTTTGTCCAAAGTCACACAACTTATGATTGACAGTCATAATATTTCTATATGTGAATGTTTATATTTCTATACATTTATTAACTCCAGTAATATTTTAAATATTGTTTTTAACTGTATACATTGGCCTCCTTATGTAACCTTTTCCTCTCTTATCTCTGTCTCTCTCACTCTTTTCTTCCCTGTCTCCTTTGACCTTTGCTCTTTTCTGTGGCCAAGTCTGATTTATTCCTGGTTCACACCTTTGGACATCATGCTTTTGCCACTTCATTGCAAACTACCCTGTTGATATGGGCATTTCCAATCTCCAGGAACAATGTTTAAAACTCTTGCTTCTAAAATCCCAGCTGTCTTACCTGACTTCATTTTGGGAGAATCCTGCCTGGACCAAAGCTTTAGCAAGGGTATTATATTGTAACTATGTAATGCCCTGAACATATAGATTATACTGATAAAATTATAATCTTCATCATCATTTATCTCCTAATATTCTTTACCTACACTGTGTGTGTGTGTGTGTGTACATATATATTCCTATTTTGCTTCAAATGACAATGTGCCCTGGTAAAGATTCAATTTGTCAGGCTCCTGTATAATTAAGGGTGGCTTGACTCTGTTCTGGACAATGAAACTTACAGAAATTTACTAGATGGAGGTTAGAGGAAAGCTATTGTTTTTCTAATTAAAAGTTGAAATTTCTAATGGGCAGTGACTTTTTTAAATTGAAGTATAGCTGATTTACAATGTTGTGTTAGGTTCTGATGTACATCATTGTAGTTCAGTTATACATTATATATAAAAATATTATTTTTCATGTTTTTTTCCATATTATAAGATATTGAATATAGTTGTTTGCACTATACATTAGGACCTTGTTATTTATCTATTTTATATATAGTAGTTTTTATCTGCTAATTCCAGACTCCGAATTTGTCCCTCCACCCTCCTCTGTCTTTTCCCTCTGGTAGAATAAGTTTGTTTTCTATATCTGTGAATCTCTTTCTGTTTTATAAATAAGTTCATTTGTAAAAATGTTTAGATTCCATATATAAGTGATATCTTATGATATTTGTCTTTCTCTGTCTGACTTGCTTAGTATGACAATCTCTAGGATTAAAAATAGAGTTACCATATGCTCCAGCAATCCCACTCTGGGCATGTATCTGGAGAAAACTCTAATTCAAAAAGGTACTTGTGCCCCAGTGTTCATAGCAGCACTATTTACAATAGCCAAGACATGGAAGCAACCTACATGTCCATTGACAGATGAATGGATAAAGATAATGTAGTATATCTATACAATGGAATACTACTCAGCCATAAAAAGGAATGAAATCATGCCATTTGCAGCAACATGGATGGCAATGACTTTTTGATCTTTATTATTTTTCCCTCCTGCCTGAGACAGGCATGCGATGCCTGTGGTACAGTAGCCGTATCATGAGCACCAGGGTGAAAGCCATAGCTTGAAGATGGTAGAGTGAAAAGAAAGCAGGAAGTTGCATCTTTTTGTTATCATGGAACAACTGCCGTACTCACAGGTTCATACTTTGTGGGGAAAAAATAGATCTCTACTCGACCAAATTACTCTAGTGGTAGTTTTATAATATGCATCCTAACCACATAGTTATGGAATCTAATTCCACTGTTCAATGAAGCACTGACTCTGATAATATCTAAAAAAGTGACTAATCTTTTCTCAATTGTACCTTGGATGATAATCATCAGTAAAAAATCAAACTGAGTACCCACTTCACTGAGTAGTGTGCTGAGACTCACAGAAAGAAGAGCAGTGGGGTCATGAATTAAGTACAAATGTGGGTCCTGACTTTAGGATTCTAGAGCATTTTTAGCAAGACCTGTGAAAGCAAGGAAGTAGTTTTTTTCCCCCTGAAGGACATCAAACACAGCACATCAAAACTCTCTTCAAAAAATGGAGTTGCAATAGCCTTATATATATTCCCTCTCAGTTTCTTTTGGAACTTAAAAAATAAATCTAACCTCATACCCTAAGAGTTTTGCTAATATATAAGTCCTCTTGCTCTCATACAAAATGGTTTTCCTTATGTGGAAAACTTTCATTCATGCCACAAATGTGCATTAAATGAACAGTTAACTGTCCTGTGTACTGGAAATATAAGGAAGGTCAAGAGTGATTCTTTTCATTCAGAAAGTTTACCAAGTAATAGAAGCAGAAAGTGGGAAAAAAAAATGTTTTAATACCCCTTGCCTCAACCTCCTCTTATTATGAAGTAAGCAAACAGCTCCATTTGTAAGGAATAATAATGATTGTCAGCACTGTAGGGAGAAGTATGCATTGCTGTTTATGTTTTTATAATATATCTGAACTAGATATATTAAGTAGAAAAATTTCTTCAGTTAAATCAGCTCCAGCAATAAAGACTGAAATGTCTGAATCTACATGTAACTATGTGACAGACCACGTAAAATAAACTGCTCATCAAAATACAACCCCAGATTCACACGAGACACCATTGCTGTAAAAATGCAAATGGAATTATCTTGGAGGTTTTCAGGGAAAGCAAGCATACCTGAGAATGTTAATTATACACAAGGATGACTTCTTTCAAGTCTAAATCCCTCCTGAAAAATGCTTAAAGTATAATGAAATATACAGTATATATTATTAATATTAGTACTTATTATCTATACATGTTTCTTCATGATTTGAAAACACAGTTAATACCTTCAATGCACCCAAGAACCATAGAGAGAGCTTCTCTCAAAGCACATGGACTGAAAATAGGGAGAGGGTGTCCCCCAGAAGAAACCTCAGGGTAAATTTCAGTTAAAGTGGATATCAGAAATGCGAGACATGTTCTTACAAATAGCAGCATGCACACACACGCGCACACACACACACACCCCTTTTAAAGAAAACTATTTTTACATCTGTGTATATTAGCCATTATTTTAACCCTAAAGAAGCCTGTAGACAGTACATTCCTGGACAATAGACACATTTTTTTCATAGTCTTTACAAACTGTTCCAATCACCTCTGCTTTCTTGAGTTCCATGTTTCTGTTCCTTTAAGATGTAATTCTGGGCTGGTCAATTCCAAGAGGAAATCAAATGTCAGCTTCAGGTCACTAATGGTTAGAAGCACTGATAGAAATCCTAATTAGAGCTAAGCATTTAATTATCTTTTTGTTCCTCTCATTTCTAGTGTTACCACATTTCTCAAATGACTTGCATTTTTTTGAAATAACTAAAAATAGCTATCCATAAAAAATGAAATTGGCCCCAAATCTCCAAATTCAGATTCTGGACTAGATAGATTATAATGGTTCACTTTATGGGAGAGAGATCAATTTTTATAAATAAGTGATCTTTTGTGGTTTGCACTGTAACTGCATTGAAAATGTACTAAACTGAAAGAATCTCACTGGCTTGAAAACCAGTTTACATTGATTTTTCAGATGTACTGAATTCAGTGAAACTGCCTCCCGATACCACTACAAACTTCCCATGTTCTAGCCCTAGAAAATATCATAGAGTAATAATAAACTTAAAAAAAATCCTTTTTAGACCTCTATAGTATTTACATTTTAGTATATTGCACTATTTCCTAGGACAGTGGTTTGTTTGTTTGTTTTTCCCAAACTCCAGCATTATCGTATTTTTTTTTTTTAAACATTGATGTGTATGCCTTTTTCTATTGCTGTACTGGTTAACTTGGGCTAGCACAATGTTTTATTTAGTCCTGACTGCTTTCCTCAAATAGCTTTTGAGGTGAATGTATGGTATTCGGCTGTAAGTTTGAAAGAAATAGACAATCAGGTTTCTTCAGGTGACAGGGTATTATTGTAAAGATACCCAGAAAAGCAAGAAAGTACAGGAAATTGGCTCAGTCAGTTGCAAAAATCAAGACAGAGTAAGATTACTTTTGTTCAGGCTACAGTAGAAATCCCAAATATCCAAGCACAGTTCTGATTCTCTGTTATTCTATTGATTCAGGTTCCCTTTTCTCTGCCTCTCTGCTTCTTTCTTCCGTTGCTTCAGACATAAGCCAGGGTTTCTGCCTGCTATAGTTTGTATGGTGTGCATCTTGGTTTCCACTCTTTCTAATTGGCTTTGTTTGTGTGTCACATTGACACACCCCCAGTGTGAAAAATGGATTCAATATATTTGTTATTTTAGAACATCTTCATTAATTCCAGAACTGGTACCCAACCAACTTATAACCTCTACTTCAGCCACCAGTTTGCCTTTGGTCCAAATGGCTGTCTTCTCTCCATGGTTGATGAACATTGTCATTAGTTGAGCAAAACTAGGATCATGTCTGTAAAAGAAGCTCAATCCATCAGATCATGTACAGAGGGCATGTGGCTGATAGATGCTCTGAGGCTTCCTGATATTCATTTCAAAGGGAATTTCTCTTCAATTTTTAAAATATTGTTTATTTTTATGGATGTTGTCATGGGATGGACAATCTAAGACAGTATTGGTGAACTTCCAAGTGCTTCTGCAGAAATGTCAAAACTCTCTGGAGATGTATTAATAATAATATTGGTGATTCATATATCATTTGAAATTCCCTGAGTGCTTTGTGTGGAGGATTATTTAATAGGGTTTATTTTTATAACGTCCCCGTGAATGTGCACCATTTAATTCTCAGATTATATATGGTGGAAGCAAAAATAAATGCAAATTGTGAATTTTAAGAAAAAAAATGGTAAAAGGTTGAAATATGGAAACTTTTCACTGTAGAATATAGATCTAAACTCCATCCTGTTAGCCCAATACTTTACTGTTCTATAAAATTTTATTGAAGTTCTAAACTGTATTATATTTAGAGTCTGATAACTCTACAGGTAGTAAAATGAAAGATTTAAATTTACTTATAGCCAATTCCATGGAAAGTCTGTGTTTAGTCTTTTGAGGAATCTCCATACTGTTTTCCACAGTGGCTGCACCAAACTACATTCCCATCAGCAGTGTAGGAGGGTTCCCTTTTCTCCACAGCCTCTCCAGCTTTTATCGTTTGTGGACTTTTGAAGGATGGCCATTCTGAGTGATGTGAGATGATACCTCATTGTAGTTTTGTATAATCCCTCTTTGACTAGTAAAGAAACCATTCCTTAAATTCTTTCGGGATATCTTTGTATCTTCTTCTCAGAAAATTGTATTTGTGATTTTTTCTAAGAACCTAAAAAAATAAGTATAATCTACTTAAGTTATAGGGAACTGTTAAGCAGATTATAAAAAAATAAAATCATGTATATCCACGTTCTCATTATTTTACATAAAACACCCCCAGAGTATACTTTTGATAAATTAGTACTTTATTTTAAGGGTTTTAATAAGAATATTATTTCTCTTTCCACTCTATATGCATTATTGTTGAGGCTTCAACATTTCTCATATATACCCTACTTATTTATTTGCACTATATGAACAGCGCAAATAAATAAGTGAATGAATCAAAAAAAATAAACAAACTAGAAATCAACAAAAGTCAAGTCACAATGACAATTATATTTCATTTATGTCTGCGAGCCACTTAAGATCAGTAAGTCTAATTCATGCTCATGTCCCCAGAGGCCAGCACAGAGTTGGCAAGCTGTAGACATCTAATCTGTATATAAAATGATGAAGGGATAGGCAGCAGAAGGTAGTCTCTATACTATTAATATTTTTTTCAATAAAATTAGAATTTTAAATAAAGTGGGTTAGGAATGAAAACTTAATCACATCAAGTGTTTATTGAATTCATTTACTATTGCGTTAGCATTAGATTTTAAAATGTAATTAGGCTTACAATGGGATTAAGCAGGAAATGTTGTTTTTAATTTACTGAAAGGTTACTACCTTTCTCATTGCAAATGAGATAAGTGTCTTTCAACTTTAATTGAATATGACTGACTATTCTTTATCAAGTCAAATCACTTTTTTCAAAGTGATGTCATTATTTTTGTGTCAAGATAGATAATAATCTGCCATGTTTGGAGTCAACAGATGATGGCAGAAGTCCATTTACCCAAACCTTTAAAGGAGAGAAGAGGAATTTTTCTTGGTTCTTAGATCATAAAAAAATAAATCTTCAGTTCCAAGTATGTTGTCCAGCTTAAGAAATGAGTTAATATCATTAGTGTTTCAAATGTATCAACAAAATATGACATGAAAACAAAACTATAGATTTCTATAAAATTATTATTCATTATTTTTGATTTGTTCAAAATTACTTGAAAATTTTAAATTTCTATTATTTGGGAGCATAATGGGGTTTCACTAATCTATTAAGAGTCTAGTAAAATAATTTTTCACGTAAGTGAAATAACTATTTGTAATTTCCCACTTTTTCTCTTAAAATTGGTGAAATATATATGTCACTTATTAATATTAATATTTTGACATATTTACTTTCTCAGGCACCCTCTCACTTAGTACATACAGACACACACACATCTTATACTGTCATCTTTATTATTTGATCAGTGATTTGAAGTAATTGGCAGACACCCACAGTCCTACACCACTACATCTAGCAGAATTCATGAAAAATCTCAACATTTATACAATACTAGTATTTAATATGCAATCCATATTAATATATTGCCAATTGTCACAATAATGTATTTTGTAATATTTTTTAATTGGTCAGATTTTACAAACAGGGTGCACAATAATTAATTTTTATTTAGTGAGATATTTTGCCTAGAGAAAGAGTTTGAATTCTCTGATTATACAAGTAGTTTCCAAATTTTGGAATACAGCTTTATGCTTATTCTATCCCATGGTGCCCTGCATTACACTAAAACCCCACGTAGCTCCCAATGACTTAGAGTCTCGTAAGTCTTAGAGTCTCTTATACCTATGTGTGCAGGTGAATTGTCCTCTGTGTTCGTAGCCTGGAAGTACTTGACCTGTGAAGAGCTAATGATGGAAAGACTCTGGATCTAACGTGGGTGGAAAACTTGTTGATCCTCTTGGGGCAGTTTCTCCCTTAGTGAAGAATAAGAATCAATGCCCACATGACTGTAACAAACAGAGAAAATCATTCTTTAAACTTCTTTGGGCTATTTTTGTACCTTCCTCTCATAAAAAATTATACTTAGTACAGTTTTCTAACAATGTTAAACTAAGCAGGTTTTTGAGATTCTCATGGTTTCCATGTTTATTAATAATTGAGACAAAGAAGAATAAAGCATGCTACTTGTACTGCATAGAGTGCATCTTCATAGGAAAGAAAAATGGGGACATGGTGAAACTCTTAAAATTTCAAAAAGTTCAGAACTTTTACAAAAACGTTCAATGGGATATTGCTGTTTTTACATTATTTTCATTCTTTATTTTTCTTTATCCATGTTGACTTATCTGTCTCTCACTTTTCTGATAATCATTTGAAGTTTTAATTGCCTTATAAAAACACAACAACTCTTCCACACCCTAAGTACATTGACTTGAAGTTATTTATGGTGGATTAACCAATGTATAATATATACTATATCTAGGTTGGTATCTAATTCACAGTATTAGATGTTGGACAATTTGCCCTTTGCTTGGAAGTGTATTTCTTTTTCAAAACGTGGCATGTTTGAATGTAAAAGCAGATTCACTTAGATTAATAATATATATTTCTATTATTTAATTATCTTGACTTTTGTAAAACTAAAAGAAAAAAATAATACTTTCCTATTCAGGCCTAAAAAAAAAAATGTTTTCTCCTCTAATGCTAAACAGCACAGGTAGAAAAACAGAAATGATATTTTATCATGTGCTAGCTACATCTAATAGGATTTTCTGTCAACACAGAAACTATGAGTTGTATGTTTTAAAGATTGCAGTCAAATTGTTTTCTTCAGTAAATAGAAGCTGGATTCCTGGTGTGTCAAAATGATGCTCTCTGAAAAACAATGAAATTTTGCATCTAAACAACATAAAAATTGCCAGCCATTTAGACACATTCCTGTAGCTTACTTCAAATTCCAGTAAGCAACATTGAAATGCAAGGTTTAAGCCTATGCTCTGTAATATGGAAATGCTGGATGGCTTCTGTAGAAAAGAGGCTTAAATCAGGACAAGACTTTTACCTGAGGGACAGTCAGAGTTATTCTGCATCATTACAGGTGGCATCCTCACAATATATTAAAATAATGGAACTTGTAAAATATTATTTTAGTAACACATATAAAGCTCAAGCTCTCAGATACAGAGAACAGATTAGTGGTTGCCAGAGGCCTGGAACAGGGAGAAATTGGTAAAGTGGTCAAAAGGCACAAACCTCCAGCTATAAAATAAATATGTCATGAGGAGATAACGTATAACATGATGACTATAGTTAATGCCGTATTGCATATTTGAAAGTTGCTAAGATCTTAACAATTCTCATCTTGAAAAAAATTGCAAGTGTGTGATTACGGATGTTAACTCAATTTACTGTGGTGATTGATCATTTCAAAATATATACACATATCACATCGTTATGTGTACACCTGAAATTAATTGTTGTATGTCAAAAAGAAAATTAAGCTCAGGCTCTCAGAGATCCTGTATAATTAAATTATATTTGAGAATGGTAACTAGGATGAGGTTAAAGTTGCCCATATTGAGCTGAATAACATAAGAATCATAGATGATGTGGCAACTTCTTTTGAAATTGATCAGCTATTTTAGGAAAAATAAATGCGGAGAATGCTTTTAAAAAAATATCCTCAGTAAGTCAGTGCTTTGAACTTACTCTGACAGTATATCATTGACCTTCTTTGGCATATCATGCTTACTATGCATGCCCTTTAAAGATCTATTTAAATGAATGAATTTACACATTCCTCCAAGAAATGCTATTGATTTTTCCAAAAACAAAACAAAACAAAAATAAACAAAAAAGAATTAGCATTCACCTGCAATTGAATTTAGAGCATGTAGCTTTTATATGTCTGTATCCCTTCTGAATTAAAAATTCACCACAAGAGATTCTGGAATTGTCCTCAAGTATAGTCCTCTTAGAGAGGATAGCAAAAATCTAATTACATTCCTGTTTAGAATGCTTCAGGATTGCACATTACATTTAGCCTAGATTTTCAAGTTGCTTTCCCAGCTAAATGACATCACTTATCTCCAGTTACTCTTTAAACATTTATAAAAATGGGACTATTACAGAAGCTGTGAGATATTGCATACAAAGCAAGGTACGTGTGGTGGCATTTTTAACAAAGCAATACAAACATGGATATTCAGTTTATATGAGTTTCATTGGGTTGTTTCTTTTGGACTTTAACTTGATTTATTAGAATGTTCTTTTCTCCTCTTGTGAATATTCTCCCCAAGCATTTTTATATCCCTGTCAATACCAATCCTATCTACCTTCTTATGACCCCTAGTTTTTTTGATAATCAATGTAATGAATGACCTTAGGGTTCTCCTGAGAATTCCTTTGTCCTAGAGCCTATTTTATGATAGGTAAGCAGACCAGAGAGATAAAGTAAATGTTCTAAAGTCCCATAGCTACATAATGTTAAAGCCAGGACTGAGTTACCTATTTCTGACTCTGAGTTCTCCTGACCTATGACCCTTGGAGAGTTGGCAGATAATACTATAGTTAATAGCAACCCATTCTCACTTTAGGGCTTTCTATATTTTTTCCCATTTAGTTCAGTTTTTCATTCTCCAGAATGAGTAGACTGATGCTTATGTTTTCCCTAACATCTGTATTTTAGGTCACAAGATTTTATTTTTATGCTATTAAATTTACTTGCTTGAATTTAAGCTTTTAGGGAAGGCTATTGTTAAAACAGTTCATTGGGACAGTGGAAAGAATTGAACTCACTTCTCTGATTTGCAAAATTTCTACTCAATAGTGCATATGAGATAGGTCGTAGCTCATTATCTTGACAAAATAATGTTTTACCAAATGGTATTTAAATACTCAGGTTTGTGTGGAACCATTCTGGACACTGCACTAAACATTGTCAGAATTTTAGGTTTGACTTTATTTATAAGAGACATAAAGTATCTCAACATAGTAAATAAATTATTTGAGTACTTATTATGTTCCATGTAATATTCAACATTTGATGATAGATTATAGTAAGATCAATTCTTTCTTTCCTAAACACCCAGAATGTTTCTTAATACTCACGGTCCATCTGGTCTGTAAATGCCTGTTTCCTAAACTAAAGGAAGAACTTATGAGTTGTTTCATATTTTTATTGAAGTATAGTTGATTTACAATGTTATGATAGTTTCTGGTGTATAGCATAGTGATTCAGTTACACATTTATATGTATATATATTCTTTTTCATCATAGGTTATTACAAGATATTGAATATAGTTCCCTGTGCTATACAGTAGGACCTTGTTGTTTATCTATTTTATATATAGTAGTTTGTATCTGCAAATCCCAAACTCCTAATTTATCCCTCCCTGACCTTTCCTCTTTGGTAACCATAAGGTTGTTTTCTATGTCTGTGAGTCTGTTTCTGTTTTGTAAGTGAGTTCATTTGTGTCATTTTTTTTTTGATTCTACGTATAAGTGATACTATATGGTATTTGTGTTTCTCTGTCTGACTTACTTCACTTAGTATGATAATCTCTAAATCCATCCACATTGCTGCAAATGGCATGATTTCATTCTTTTTTATGACTGAACAGTATTCCATTATATATATAGATATATATATATATATCTATATATATCTCACAACTTCTTTATCCAATCATCTGTCATTGGACATTTTGAATTGTTTCTTTATATCCAGTGCAATACCAGACACAGTGTTAGTCATATTATTGATTCTCAATTTTGTTTAATTGCATTTGATCAATTAGAAAACTTTTTTATGTCATTAAATATTGCTCCTTAGTAATTCTTATAATTGGGCCACAAGTACCATCATTACTTTGGTTCTTTCTGGCTCAGGAATGGGTCTGTGTGTCAGTCTTCATAAGTCAAAGGATCTCATTCCTCTGGTCACAGTGCTTTGCTGAGGGAAGATCAGGACACCCAATTATTTCCAAGGAAACACAATGAGAACTTTTCTAGGGCTGCTGGAAAAATCATTCTGGTGATTTTTTTCTGCATGTGAAGGCTAAGTAGTTTTAGGAACTGGAGATAATGTACAAAGGAAGGAAAGCTGTACAAGGGAAGGAAAAGCTGAAAACAGACATACGTGAAGTTCTGATGGTATCAATGAGTTCTGAAATCCATCCATACCTGAAGAAAGTCCTACGCATGGACGTTTTATTTATATGATCTAATGCACTGTGGGATTTTTGTTTGTTTCTCTTTTACCTTTGAGCCTAGTTTTTGTGTCATTTGCAACAGAATCATCCTAACATTTATAGCATTTAATCTGTTACAAATACTATTCCAAATCACCTTTATTGAGTTTCTGACTTCCAAATGAAATAAGAAGCTCAAGGAACAAGGCTCCTGCAGATGCCGTGCAGTGTGTGGAAAATACTTTGTGAACCATAGCTACTCACTTTGCTTGACTTGAATTAGATAGATTTAAGACACACCACTTGCTTGTGAGGAATTTAGAAACACAGAAACAAGACTGGTTCACATATACACACAGAAATGCCCTCACACATAGACACACACTCACACACATGTGTGTGCACACATACACAGAAGAGTTGAGAAGAGTTTCAGCTGAACCTTTATGTCTTTATCCAGTATGTGTCACAATTGATAATAAGACACTAGTTAACCCAGTCGCACATAGCCTTTCTTCTTCTCCTTCTTCTCCTTTTTCTCCTCCTGCTCCTCCTGTTCCTCCTGCTCCTCCTGCTCCTCCTACTCCTTCTCCCCCCTCCCCCTTCCCCACCTTCTCCTCTCCTTCTTCTCCTTCTTCTTTTTTAATGGAACTTCTACTCTGTAAGTGTGGATATTCCAGGATGGTGCACCTAACCTGAGGAGATTTTACCATAAGAAAATTTAAAACAATTATGATCCATTAATCTCACTTATCAAAATGCTACTTCATGACATTTAAAATGGAATACCATCTGCTCATCTAACATGTAAAACCATGACAAAAAAACAAACAAAACAGACTTTCACCAATAGAAAGGGAAACACAAATCCTGCAAGATGTATCATATAGATATGGCTAATTTCTAGAATCATGATTCCTAAGGAAGTATTAGAGAACAAAGAGATTACATGCTAGTCATTCAGTGTATACTGTCTCTTTGAGTAAGAGTTGCCTTTAATATGTATAATTAGTAGAAATCAAATATTAAAAAGATACAAATAAATGTTTTACATATGTATAGACAAACTCTTAGATTAAAAAGTTAAATTCAAGTCACTTATTGGCAAAAAGCAACAATTAGTTGTTTTTGCTGTAACACTTCACTGACTTCAATTTGCATTATTTAATCAGTAATTACGGATGGACATTACTCATTACAGTGTACCAGAAAAGAGCTCAGTTTAGCAGTACAACATTAAATAAAGCAGGTTACCCTAGGAATTAAAGATCACAGCCACTTATGCATAGGTTATTTTTGGAATCAATTTCTGATTTTCTCCTCAAGAGATACCAATATTCAGGTGACAGATCATACATCAAATGATCCACTCAAGTCATTTTCTACCTTCCTTCTACTGTATAAAATAATGATATTTTTATTTAATAACAATACATAACTTAATTATTGACCGCAGAAAACAAGTCAAGTTAAATAAAATAAAATAAAACCAGAAGCAAGAAAACAGCTTGCCTGTTGCCTTAGGCAACTGACAACTGACAGATGATGTGATGTCTGGTGATACACAGGTTCTGATCTCTTTTCTTCTTTCATAGTATCTATGTGAAAATACAAAATATCATAAATGGTTTTGTCCAATCGATAAAGATTCA
Organism: Camelus bactrianus; assembly: GCF_048773025.1. Lineage (NCBI taxonomy): Eukaryota > Metazoa > Chordata > Mammalia > Artiodactyla > Camelidae > Camelus > Camelus bactrianus. The sequence goes on from NC_133552.1 coordinate 23,486,362, forward strand.
AAGAGTTTTTATAAAATGTAGATTTTAATTACAGAAGATGATCCCTAATGGATAACACAGGGGCTGAAATTATTTCAATTTTATATTCCAACTTCAGTGCTTGCCAAAGGTCTGCTGTAGGAAACTCAACATTTTAGTGAGAAACTTTCCATCATAAAACTGATTTTCCACCAATTTTGATATTTCTGGACTAACCGGTAGAGTGTCAGACCCATCTGTTTGTGCTCTATCTGCTGATATGAAGTCAATGAGAATACTGGTAATATTCAATGTTCTCTTGCATCTGGGACTTGAATCCCCCACAGTGACTGCCAGGCATCGCAGACCAGAGTGTGATCTTGATCAAGCTGCTTAGGGTTTCTGGACTTTGGTTCTCTTATCTATTTAAAAAACAAAAGCAAATGAAAACAAACAAACCAAATGTTTATAAAGCACTTAGGATATTGCCTGGCCTGTAGTAAGCACTCAATAAATGAGAAGAGCCACTATTGTCACTAAAATCCACAAATGCCTCTGGTGTAAGCGTGACTGCAGTAAACGCAGGGTGTTGCTTTTCTTTTCTCTTACCTCTTAATTTTACTGCATTTAAGAACAGTACTATTTTCCCTTCATTTGACAGATAATGAAAGTAGGGAACAAAATTACGAAACCAAATTGATCTCTGTCACTTTTTATCTTTGCTTCAGCTGAAAAATGGAAAAAGTAATTGTAACTAAAATTTCTTATGAAGAATAAATGTGCTTACTCATTTAAAGTTTTTAGTAAAGAGTGCAGCATCATTTAGGACCCATAAAATGTTAGAAGTCTTTATTATTGGCATTATTATTATTATTATTTGCATTATGCACTGACATTTCTGGAAGGGCATGCAAATATAGTACATTCTTAGTGAGAAAACAAAAACACAGTCTAGAAAATAGTACCAAATAAGGCAAACACACACACACAACTTCTCACATCAAGTCACCTGTCAGTCCATATAATGTCTTCCTCTGAATCTACTCCTGTTGCAATGGCCTGACAGCTGAGGATTTCTTAGGCTACTTTCAGATGCTTCATAGTGAAAAGGCTGTAAGAAAAAGAAACATTTCTCCTGCCAGTTTTGCTCTTCTTTCAATCTATAATTTTGATGTAGGTATGATAATCTGAATGAGGGAGACAGGCTAGAAGGGGAAAGAAAACTCCATTCTGCTGCATTATGGATATTATTGCTAGTATTGTGATTATCGTGATCATCATAATAGCATCATAATCATTTTGTCCTTTTCTCTAAGTCAGTTAAGGTTAGGTTTAGACCTGGGACCTTTTCCGTCTGTCTAGTTTCTACCATTCAGTGTTCTCATTCAGTCTCATGGATATAAATATTCTCTATATGCCAGTGAATCCAAAACTGTAGCTTTTCCCTAGGCATTTTAAGTAAGTGTAAAAACTGGATGTTATATCTATTAAGTATCTTCATGCTTATCAACAGAAACCCGTATATCACAGATATACTTTGGATGGCTTTCCTCTTGGCAGTCTAATAATCTCAAAAATCTCAAACATATGTCCAAATAACATGTCCAAAACAGATTCTGAGTTTCCCATCTTATCACTAACACTTTCCACTCTTGGTTTTATATCTACCCACGTGTTTAAATAATAAATCTAAGAGTCATACATGATCTGTTCTTTACTTAACACTCCTCATTACCATCATTTTACCACCATGTATTAACTTTGAGTCATAGTTTACCACCAACTGTTTTTTTCTTTTAAACACTTTTCTTTACAGTTACTGCTACCATTGTAGTACAAACTACCATCATGTTTCTTGCAGTGATCCAAAGGCTTCCTAATTTATCTCTTTTTTTCTTTCCTCCAGCAGCCACAGTAATTCTTTAAAAATGAGTCAATCTATGTCACTCTACTGCTTAACTTCCTCTACTTAATTCCCATCTAATTTAGACTAAAATGTGAATTTTTACCAAGATCTACAAGATATTGCATAGTCTGTACCCTGAGTATATCCATCATTCTTCCTTTCACTCACTCTGTTCTACTGCTTCAAAGCCATGTTTACCACTTCAGAGCTGCTGTATTTGCTGTCCCCTTTGCCTAAAATAATCTTCCCCAGATACCCTTTTGGTTTGTTCCTTCTAAGCATTCACATCTCTGATCAAATACCAACTTCTTGCATGGGTGCATAATCTATCTTGAATAGAATTTCTCACCCATTTTCTACACTCCACTTCATTTTTATTCATAGGACCTACTACTTATATCATATCATATCGTATCGTATCGTATCGTATCGTATCATATCATATCACATCATATCATATACATTGCTATCTGTTGTCTGTTTTTTCTCTGTGTTCTCCCAATACAATGAAAGCTCCATGCTGAAAGAGGATGTCCTTATTTTGCTAAATTCTATGTAACCAGTGCCTAGAATTGATGAAACATGATACATTCTTAGCAAATATTTTAAATTAAATTCTGCCACTTTCACTTTGCCAGCCACCAATGTTGAACTACACTGAAGCTCTGTGGTCCTGGTAAAGAAATCCCCTCACCTTTCTGTGTTCTGTGAAACAGCTGATGCAAAGACCCATCCTTCCGCATATGACTTACACAAGACTCATGGATGACTTTTTGTTTCCCTGTACAATGGCTCCAGATTTTACGTGTCTTCATTGCACTCTTACCTCCAGGTGATGTTCAGGCTGTCAGAGATGCAGTTACTGTTGGAAAGGACACTGGCCGGAGGCCTTTCAGTTTCCTTCTGCCTCCTCACCCATAGCTTCCCAAGACCCTGGGACCCCAGAGCAGTAGATTGTCAGTGATGTACTTCAGGGTCTTTCATGATTCCTTACCACTGGACTCAAGAAATGATTTTTGGAGCCACATATAACTTCGAGAAAATTCAGTCCATACAATTATGCTAGACTTGAACTTCTGTTCACCATTTTCTCTCTGGACTGAGCTCAGCTGGTACACAATGAACAAAGCTCTCTGCTCTGTGTTTCCGAGAGCTTTCTAGTATTCAGAAGTGTGTTTTTTAAAGGACATCTATGCATTTTTTGTTGTTTCCATTTATATTTTATCTATTATTGCTGTTTGTTTAGCACAGAGAGCCTGTATGTGTGTAGATGTGAACTTAGTATACCATTATTAGTCCAAAGAGCTAGATTTGAGATAAAAATATTTCAATGCAAGGCAGACCTTTAATGCTATCTTTTTCCTATCCCACCCATGCAACCTACTAGGTTTTGAAGCTCTTTGAAATCTTCTTTGGTGCCCTTCTGATTTTATGAAGGAAATTTTTTTTTTTGTCTATAAAGGTTACAGTACAATAACTTTCCAAACTGATATCCAGCTTTGTGAATAATCTGAACAAGGAATAAAGTTGATGTCATCTATCCTTTTCTAAGACATTTTGTAGATCTGGTGATGTTGGTGGATATTGCTGTTTAGTATGGTTATTTGTCTTGTTTATATAGCCACAGCATTACAAGTGGAGATGTTGATCAGATAAATAACAGAGAAAGGCAGCAGAGATTGAAGGACATTCTTGCAACAAATGAAACACTGAAAAAAGCAAAAAGTCATATCTATATGCCCAGAAAAGAAAAACACACCAGAAAAAGTCCAGCAATTTCTGACCAATTTTATATCTTAGTTTCAGTCATGTTAAAGAAGCTCCTCTTTTCTCCTTGACCAAATTGAACTTAATTAAAAAAATTTTTTTTCATTTATAGGGCAGGCTGTGAGAGTTCTGTTTAAGCAGGGGAAAAACACCTGCTAAATAAATAGAGCAGCTCCCCCCTCTCTGGGAGCCACCAGAGATAAGACTTATTTAAGCTTAAATGATAAAACAAATAGTTGCCAAATCAAACAAGAACCTTGTGTTGTAATAGATTTTCCCCCTGAAGTATTTCTTACTACAAACATAAATTGCTGATATTTCATGGAACTTTTCTTATTAACTATTTCCCCTGACAATCCTCCATGTAACTATAAATGTCTGAACAATTCTGATATATTGACATATATAGATATCAATATCATGTCATTTAATCCATTGTCATTGCTTTTGAGAAAAAAATGCAACATGTAATTATATATAATTTTATCTCTGGACTCAAGAGAAATTAAAAATAAAAATGAAAAATTATGTCATTAGTATGATATTTTAAAAATATATTTATTATTGTGAATGAATTGTTATCTACATAAGACTGTTTTGAAGAGTGCACACCCTAGGATCAGTTAGTACTGGATTAGAATTCCTGCTCTAACCCTGACTTAGACTTTGTATGGTCATTCATCTCTAGGTCTTAATATTCTCATTTGTCTAGGGGGATAATAATAACATATTCATAAGGTGGTTGTGAAAATTAATGCAAAATATCTAGCATGGTTTATAGCTAGGTTGACCGTATGTCCCAGTTTTCTCTGGAAAATCTGGGTTAACACCTAAATACAAACTTACTCTCAAAATGTCACTTACGCCATAAATTATAGCACTAATATATGTTAGTTTCTTGAATCCTAATAATATTTTAAAAATAGCTGGTGCATTCCTGTGAGCCATTTATTGTGTGTGCTTGGCTATAAAATAATTCATTTTTGTCTTTGAATGTTTCATTCTCTGGATGCAGACCTTAGTTATGAAAACAGAAAAGACAAAGATCTTGACATAAAGGATCATCAAGTTGAATAATTCAGACCAAAGAGAGTTTTTATCATTGCTTTCATATTATGGTTTTGGGGAGAATAAGAAATTTTGGAAACCACTTTAGCTCTATAGTAAGACAGCCTGTGAAGCCACTATGGAATGAGAGAGCCAGGGAGTATAGGATCTTAACGAAAACCAAACTTCTGCAGTTATCCATCTTGCCATGGTATCCTGGATTCAAATTTAAGTAACATATAGGGCTGAAGTATTTCATGGCTGGTGTGTTAATAGCACCTGATTAACTTTTTGAGTTAGTCAGAAATGACTGAATGTTGGAACATACTGTTTTCATAATTTTGTAGGTGCTTTTGAATTTATATTCATGAAAATGGAGTTGTGATGACTACCCATGAGCTTTGTTGCTGCAAAGGCTTTGCATTTGAGGAATCCTTACCAGATTGCTCCTCATTCTTGAGACATTATTTCTTATAAAAATGTATGAGCTTGGGGTCTGATGTTCTTTGAAAAATATCTATCTATTACACTTATACTTGAATAACGATTTAAATAAGTTTTGACTTTTTGGTCCCATTATGTTTCCTGAAAACCTTGGTGATACTTGCTTCAGTTGTCCTCTTGTGGAGCCTGTTACCATGGAGAAATGAGAACCAAGCCCAGTTTATCCTTCTTGTCGTTGACTTGAAGATCTGCTTTGCTGCCTTTGGGATTCTTTATCTTCAAGTCAATTAACTGCCCAGGCTGTATGTCAGGATGGCTTGAGCTGCATAATTTTTTTTTCTCGAAAGTTCAATCTAAAGATTTGTTTTTCTCCATTTTAGGTACATCATATTGATCTCCATATTTGGCAGCTTTGTTTCACTTGTTCTTTGTGGGGGAATATGTTAAATATTCATATTTTGGATCATTTGAATCAGTGGCTATAAATTTCTTTCTAAATTTTATAAACCTCCTGTTCTTTATTAACATTTGCTCAGTTTTCTCTCATTATACATATAATAATAGTTTTGTTATATCTGTGCCTGTTTTCTTTTCATATTCTTCTGTGATCTTATATTCTCTGACCTTGATTTCTTTTCCTTGCCTTGTCTCTACCTGCTCATTTGTTCTCTTTTTCTTGAATTACCATTTCATTCTAGAGCTTTTTCTTTTCATAGTTTGTAACATGGACAACACCTATATGTTAATATATTTATTTTCTGTAGTAATACTTGTTTATATTTTTACTTCCTCTCTGCCATAATCTTTCCAGCATGTGTGTGTGTGTGCATATGTGTGCATGTGTGCATACAAAAGGTGTGCATTGTTTGTTCTTGTGGTATTTCATAGCTATTTAGTTTTTTATCTTTCTGCAAAATTTTCAGTATTGCTGTGTGGTTATATTGCTTTTCATTCATTCATTCATATTATTAAAATAAGTTGTAAATAAAGGTAAATCTTCTTTAATCTTTTAAGTTTAGAGGAATAAATGAGGAAGGACTTGGTTGAGTGAGAATGACAGAAATTTTGAAATAGTTGCTAGTTTTGTGAAAATTTCTATAGAAAATTGCCTATCAACAATCTATCCTAGGAGTATAATTCTTTTCTAGGGGTCTATGACCTTACTGTGGCACACAGACAAATCTTATCAGACAGGATTATGTTTTCTTGCATCTGTGTGAGTTTGTAGATCACCTTGCACACTTCTCTCAATCAGTCGGAATCAACATTTGAATGCCTTCCACACACAGCCTGTCCTCCACTTCCACTCATCCTTAGCCTGAATTTTTCTATAACTATATCTGCTAGATTTGTCTTCATTTAGTCAAGCCCTTCCCTTTATTCTGGCAAAAATAAGTTTCACTATGTTTCCTATAATCTCCAAATAAGTTATTAATTTATTTCAAAACGGAGGTTATTGTTTTTGCCTGCAATGCAGTAAAGTATTAACTTATAACTTCAAAAGCTAGAAATCTTCCCCCCCGCAAAAAAAAAAAATGTGCCTTGACCCACTCCATGGAGATGGCTTCTAATAACATAATATCCTACCTGTTAAGAGTGTCTTTGCGTATCTGTGGCCTTGGACCAAGCCAGATAGTTTATGATAGCAATGTGCCTAATGGCAGGAGCCTGGGGTCACACTGGATTATTTTGGCCTCTGGGAAGGGCTGAAGGCTGGAGACTGAGTAACTAAAGTCAGTCATACGAGCACTACATGTTCATGTAATCAAATCTCAATAAAACCCTGGACACCAAGGCTCAGATTTGCTTTCCTGGTTGGCAATGTGGTTAATATACATCATTTTTGGAAGTATTAAGTGTACGGTACATGTGATTCCATTGGGGGAAGAGGAATAGAAGCTTGAATCTGTTCTCTTTAATTCTGTCCCATGTGCCTTTTACCTTTGCTAAATTTAATCTGTATCCTTTGACTGTAGTAAACTGTAACTGTGAGTATAACAGCTTTGTTGAGTTCTAAGGGTGCTTTAGCGAATCATTGATCCTGAGGATCATCCTGGGGACCTGTCACACACCTGCTGTACATGCTCACCACTGTGGCACACATACTCTCTGCACTGGCCCCTTGAGACAGCAGAGAACTCTTCCCAGCTGACCTGATTTGACTGTATTTGAACAACAGTAATGTTCAGACATGGTCTGTTTCATTGTTAAAGATGATGATGCTGTAGATGTTCATTGTTTCTGTGTTTCATTTGAATAATTTTAGAAAGGCAAATTTCATCAGGGAATCTTTACAATTGATAGGGCAAAACTGAACTGCTTCACATGTACAAATCTATGATACTTAAAAACTTGGCATTATTATATAATTATGAAACATATTTTCAAATCAAAAAGTTGAGTAATGGATTAATGATCCACCATCCCTTATATAATTCTTTAAAAATATGACACAATTGCTCAAAGTTGTATAGAAATCTACCAAAAAGCAATGTGCTGTTCATGACACAGGATTCCAACATAGTCACTAAGAATGTTGTCTCTGAAGTCAAGCTACCCATTTTAAAATCTTACCTGTGCCACGTGGCACCCCTATAACACTGGAGACACATTTAACCTCTGTTTTCTTCAGTTTTCTTATCTGTGAGATTGGAACAATAATTGGACCCAACTCAGGTGTTTTGATTTTGTTTGTTTGTTTGTTTGTTTGTTAGATTAATGGGATTAAATGAAACAGTATACGTAAAAGTACTTAGAAGAGATACTGGCATAAGATAAGTTAATTATATTAGGAAATGTTAGTTATTAATAATGAAACTAATGAAATTTTTCATTAATGAAAATCCTTAACCTGCAGCCAGCTAGTCACAAAACTATCCAGGCCAAATATTGTTATCTCTTAAAAGGAGACATCTTTCTATAAATATAGAACATTAACCTTTGGTGAAAATTATTTTACTACAGTAATTTAGGATTCATTAAAATAGTTCTTTAACACATTATTAAGATGTAGTTTACAAAATTAACTTTTGAAGCATATATTTTAATTAATCATAATGCCAAAATATTCTGTTATTGGGAAGGACAAAAGGGAGAGAAAATATCAAACGCTTAAATGAAGTAAAAGAGGCAGTTAGGATACTACAAATGGCCACCTTCTCTAAAAGTCTCAGTGCCTTCCAGAGCTGTTATTTTATTATTATCATAATAACTATAATGCTACTGAGTCTTCTAGACATTGGAGAGGTTTAATTTACTAGATGAAATGCCCTGAGCTACAGAATGCCTATGATTAATAAGGACATGACAATAGTTTTTTGTCAAATTCAGACAATAACACTGAAATAAGTCCCGTTTTCAGAATGAAGTCCAATGTGTTAAGTAATTAAATATTTTGAAGTCCTAAATATTTTAATACCTTGGTTTTGTGCCTTATACAAATTATACATATATGGTGACTGGAATCACACTTAGCCTATTTATTTTAATTGATCAATGGTATGATGATTACAATTCCCAAAGCAAACAAACTCCTAGTTAAATCAGCAAACATGTACGTAAATTCCATGAAGTCCTTGAATATGCAAGTGCTTATTAAATGCAGTAGTATTAGATTTTAACAGTGATGGTTACAATTCTCTCACGGAACCGAAGTCAATGGGAATATATGATCACAATGGACAAGCAGAGAATCTTTTTCTTTTTCTTGACTTCCTGTAAAACAAAAGCTGCTCTCATTAATATACAGTTGGACTTATATATAGGAAAACTAAAAAGATAACACATATAAAAATTGTTTCAAGGTCCTTTGTCCATCATTTACTGACACTTAAGAAATTGTAAAAATCTCCACCATTCTGATATCTATGCTATGCTTAGTCACAATAACTAAGGTACATACATATAAGATTTTTGTTCAGTCAACAGTCATCTATGAGAAATGATGTTTACTTTGGGAGGTAGAAAGATTAAACAAGTTATATGCTTTACCCTCAAAAAGATTACAGTCTGCTTGTGAAGAATGCTACATGACTGACCAACTACAACTAAACATTATAGATTTTAAAATTGAAATTTTATATGTTACTGTAAAAGTACAAGGGAGAAAGTGGGCAAATTTACTTTAAGAAATTAAGAAAGACTTCATAAATAAAGTGATAGGTGAAGTTATTCCTAAAAAGTAAAGTATAATCGTGAATGCTAAGCAAAAGAAATATTATCAAAGATATTGGGGGCACAAGAAACAAAGAATCTAGTAAAATTTTACACCCAAAAGTATACATTTCTAAGTGAAAAATAACTACCATTATAACCATTATCTTGAAAAAATCTAATCAGTTTGAAATTTTATGTCTCTTACATTGCTTACTTAAAATTCCCCAATATGCCAACAGCAGACTATAGTAGAATTTATTATATTGGTGTCACTAAGGCTATCTAAAATCGTCATAATATAAAAACAAAAATTGAGGATCTGAAATACTGGTTCTGTTAATTCAAATGTAAAGTCAACTGTGGCTCTTTAAATTGAAAGCAGGAATATTTATGAATTATGGAAATTAGAAAACAGAACAGAATATAGATTTACTTAGATATTATGAGTTAAAAACTCATAAAATATCAGAAAGATTAAAAAAATCCTGTTAGATTTAGACTTGCTATTGAATTTATGTAGCAGTAATAGTTTTTTTTTTAAATATTTCAAAAAATAAAACAGTCTCAATGTTTTTATGTGCTAGTCTATTTTACAGTAATTTCAAAGAGAGGAAACAACCTGTGTGGATAAAAGCCTTTCAAATCAATATAGCCAAGTAAATTCTCTTTGTATATTATGTTAAATACATAATTTTCAGCAAAGGACAAGTCCTTTTAGGTTTAGTCTCAACTCTGAATTTAGAAGCACACAGTAAAATCATTGTGAATGAAGAAATATTCTACATTAACATGGAGTGTATAAATACAAACGCGAGGGGATTTGTATTATGTCTAAAAATTGCCTTCTCTGACCGCTATTTAGTTGTGTAGAATTGATATGCGGAATATACCTGCCAGGCTTTTGATGCTGATGAGAATTCTACCTCAAGGATATAATAGGCTCATGACTCACATGACAGCAGGGCAAAGGATTAGAGTCCTATTGGAGATTATATGTTTGCCATTTGTGTGCCTTTAGTTCAAGCAACACGTAGCAGGAGTGAAATGTGAATGTTCATATATTGTGAATTGTACTGAAACTGTGGTTTAAATGTTAATATAATCTATTCCACGCTTAGGTGTCTAAATTTTGTTTAAAATGGCATAAACAGTTTACAGTTATTTCAGTCATTTATGATAGTCAAGCACATAACTACAATTTTCAGTCTAACTAGCTTCAGTGTCCATCATTTGAACTGCATCCCCACCTGCCTCCCACCCACAGCCCCCTCTAGGACCAAACCTGTTCCTTGCCCAGTCTCTCCTGTATCATTGAAGATCATCATCATTGCCCCAGCCTCTGGCTGTCACCTTTTCTCTAGGACAATTCCAGTAGCCTCCTAAACTGTTGCTCTGCTCTCACACTCCACATAGCAGCCAGAATGTGCATTTACACACGTAAATCACATCAGTCACTCCTCTGCTTAAGGCTTGCCAAAGGATTTTTAATAAAGCAGTAATGTAATTCGGTGTTTTCTCTAATATGGTCTCAATTCCATTAATTCTCCAAGCTCATCTTTTACTCTACTACTCACACTTCGCTCCAGCCCTCCGCACTCCCTTGCTGTCCATCAGTCTTCCCCAAGGTAGTGCCTCTCTTGTGGCCCTTTTGGGTACTTTCCCTGAAACACTCTTCTTCCAGATCTTCAAGAAGCAGCCCTTATATTTTAGGACTTTGATCAATCGTCACCTTTTGGAGTGGAATTTCAGATAGCAATATCTAAAATCTCCAGTGAGACACGTTTTACTCTGATCTCCAGTACATTATTCAGCTTTATATTTTTTTCCTAGAACTTACTGCTTTGGGGAATCCTTAATTTTAATTATTTATTAATTTATCTACTTATTATTTGTTTTCTTAAATTTGAATGACTTCTTTTCCCATTTTTCTTAGTGGATAGGATAATCAATAAAGATTTACTGAATTGATGCTCAAATGAATAAATAATATGTGATGTAACACTATATAAAGCTGGTAAATATTTGTCATTTTCCCCCAAATTATGCTACCTTATTATGATAAAGAAACTCTAATAAACCAGATGCTATGAATTAACCTGTATACTTTACTTCTCTTTTTTGGGTTTTATTTTAGAAAAAGGAAAGAGATCCTAAACCCTCCCTTCATACTCTTTTTATATATACATACTCACAAGACACACTCTTTGGTTTACTTTACAATTCAGAAAAACATATACCATGTACTGTATACTGATTTAACATTAAGTTTTAAATTTGCTAATAATGAGGATTTACTAATGCATTAATAATTGTTGCTATTGTAATAATATATTTTAATTATAATTATAAAATTATTGCTAATGTTGGTCAAGAGGGAATTGAATTACTAACTTTTAAAAGTACTTTTGACTTATGTAAATAGAAAATTACTTTTATTGAAATATTTGTTTCCCTGGAAAGATATTGAACTTAAAGACAGTTGGTTTGACATTGAATTCTTTGATGCATTCCAGTTATATTCTGGCTAACTCCACACTGACTAAACGATCTTGAGTAAAGAGTGGTTTTTTGCTTCTTTCTCTCTAAGGTGGACATAGAAATCTCACACTTTTGGAATTGAACAATATAATTTGAGTGATCGCATCTGACACAATAGAAGCCCTCAGTGTGTGTTGTTTGTTTGTTTTGTTTTTCAGATCCACGTATAGCTATCAGCTGGCTAGGAGCTCCAAATAAAATCCTTTGTGCTAAATATTGTGAATCAAAGATATTTTACATTAGCATGGAAAATATAAATGCAAATGGCAAGGGGCCTTGTATTATATTTTAAAATAACTTATCTGACCTCTATTTGGTTGTGTAGAATTGATATACTGATAGTTTCTAACTACTATCACATCTTACCAAGATTACCACCATTACCCATCAACCTGACTTTTCCACTTCTTCTCTTGTCCCTCAATAATCCATTTTCCCAACCCCAAAGTCAGAGCGATTATTTAAAAGGACAAATCTGTTCATGCCAGTCCCTTAAAAAAATTTAGTGGCTTGCAGTTTATCTTAGAATGAATTTATATTGCTTACCCTAACCTAAAGGCTCCTACCCATCTCTTCAACTTCAACATCTATCACTCTAAAAATTATGCTCTAACAACCGATTTACATAATATTTCTTAATCACATCAAGCCTTTTTCCTAGTCTTACATCCTTTGCTCTCAATGTATTTTCTTAGAATAATCTTCCTACAAATCTTCAAACCTGCTTTCTTTTGTTCCTCTAGGTCTCACTGCAAATGGTAGCTTCTCCTGTCTAGTGAATATTTGTCATTCTTTCTCGCTGCTCAGGACATTTGAAAACATATCCTTCCTGGAGAATTTCCTATTGTCATATCTACTTTGCCAATATAGAAACCAGAAGACATCTTTTCTCAGCTCCTTTGAGTATGGGTCACAGGCAAGTGCCTCAATCCCACTAGCTGAACATGCACGTCTAAGACTTCTTATGCCTGAGACTCCTTGTGCTTCCACCCTCAACTCTGCTCACTCCTTCTATTGTAGCAGAAATCACCTGGGCACATGGCACAGCATATCTGTCCATGTTGTCCAAGCTTCCTTGTTTGGTAAGTTGGGGTCAAGCGATTAAGTTCTGGCAAAGGGCATGTGAACAGTATTGCCTTTGAAAGGGGAAGAAGGTACGTACCTTTTGTCTTTTGTATCTCTTTAAACTGGTAGACATGATGATGGAGCCCTCTATGGAGAAGACCAGAGTGCAAGATAAAAAGAACTTGGTCTCCTGAAACCATGAGGCTGTCGTGTCAGCTCAAGCCTGTTTGCACTTGGACTTCTATGCCTGGGAGAAACTTCATTCTTCTTTGAGGCATTTATTTATATATTTGCATCTTTGTTTCAGAAACTGGTATCTGTATCCTAATTAATATTCTACAGTTTAGATATAACTAAAATGAGAACGCACAAGTTGCTGCTTAGAATCTTTTCACGCTTATTTCTGTGGGTTTTGTTTGTTTATTGTTTTGTTTTACTCTTTGTTTTCCAAAAGTGGTAGGTATCCGTTTTCTTAAGATAGCACGTTGCTCCAGCATTGTTTATTGCACACAAGAACTTTGGTACTTGTGGTTGAAGCTGTCAAGTTTATAGTTTCTAGCCTAGAACTGCTTTGCATTCTCCATTTCCTCTTTAGAAATTTTTTGCTGTGTTTTGTTGTAATGTTTTGTTTTGGTTCTGGAAGCTTAGCCTCAATCTAGTTCTTCAACCTTACAAGAATTCTGAGCTAGCCAGTATCCTTTTTCTGTTTATTCAAAGTCAGCTTCTATGGCTTACAACGAAGAGTCCTGATGCAACACTCTGCCTAACCAACGTAGCTGTCTCCCCAGGGCTCTCTACTCCATTGCCCCGTGTATTTCTCTGAAAGGAAGGTCACATTTCTTCAACTATTAACTGAGTATAAATTTCACAGACTATGAACTCAGCTGTTTGAAAGGTAACTTTGTCCACTGATTGCTACTTGGTTTCTATCTCAAGCATCATTCTGCTAAGAACAGACAGTTTCAGTGTAGTCAAGGGGAAACCAAGTCATTTGGTAATCTTTATTAGTCAGTGTTCATGCTTCCCGTTTTCCTTCTTCCCACTGTTGGATCTAAATTCTTGTGGATTTGTGGAAAGGAGCAATGAGTAGCGTACCATTCTTGGAGGGGGAGGGTGTGCAAGGTAATACATGTAAGAATTTGTTGTTCTTCTGCTCTAGTCTGGATACTAGGGAATTTGTCTTTTTTCTGTAACTCCCTACATTTTATCTTAACTCCTGAACTTTTCTGGACTTCCTCTTCACCCCCCCAATTTAATTAATTTTATTTTGTTTATTATAGAGAAATAGATTTACATTATCTTGTAGCTTTTCCCCTTTAAAGGTTTACTTTATAAATAGTAGGCTCTAGGATCTTCAGAATTAAGCTTTTAAAAATTTAGCCTTTGGGAATGCAAAAAAATATTTTTCTCAAACTCTTATTTCTTTCACAGGTACTGAAACTGATATTAAGACTTGAGTTTGTATTTTCTGTTAAAAATTTCTTCTGATACTCTCCTTCCCTGAGACACTAAGGATGATATGCACAGTAATCTGAGCTAGAAGAGCCATCTAGGAAGGGATGTGGAAGGAAAAATAATTGGCTAATTCCTTACAATACAGTCTACTCAAAATCATCTTGTTTACCATTTATTTTGTGTATTTCACACCACTCCACCTTTATAAATAAAAGGTAGTCCCTTGACTTGTTCATTGAACTACCTCCACTGTATTACCTGTCACTTACTCTAAACCTAAACTTCATAATAAAAGAAATTTTCTATAGTTGAATTATTCATCTCTAAGTAGATCAATTTTAATGTTGTCTGTGTCTAATTCTATGAAATAGTTTGAAAAAAAGTACTAAATTCATGAAACAACTTATCTGGTTCATTGGAGGCTAACAAGCTTATTATCTTAATTCAGCCTATCAATGTTAAAGTATACAATAGCTTGACAGAGTTAGATGATGAGCATATTGAGAGAGAGCATCTGTGTTCACCTTTCTAGTCCTCATTCTGGCATCATAACTGTATTTGGAGAAAACAAGCAATAAATGCTGAAAAATTAGCTTAGCTTGTTTATCAAAGTTTCTCATTTTACACGAACAACTTAGTATATGCAAACAGAAAACAGATACAAATCCATTCTCTGCTTTTTTTTTCCACACTAGATAAAAATTCAAGCCATATTGCTAATTGTCCCTTTAATCAGGGTATCAAATTAGGAGACATTTAAATTTTTAAAATTTCCCCAGACTTAATAGTTAATTATCTCTAATAGAAACTGAAAATAACTATGAATAACTTATACTCCATGGATACACATTTATTCTAATATATAAAACATTCTTGTATCCTGTAGCCTTGCTAAAATTACATATTACTTACAGGAGTATTTGTCAATTAAAAAATTTCCATGTAAACAATCATGTCATCTGTGAATAAATACAGTTTTATTTCTTTCTTCCCAATCAGTATATTTTTATTTCCTTTTCTTGTCTTGTTACATCAGTATTATTTCAGTATAAAGTTGAAAAGGAGTGGTGAGAGGGGACATTCTTGACTTGCTCCTGGGTCTTAGTGGGAAAGCTTCTAGTTATAGAACATTAAATAGGTTTTTAAGGTGTTGTTTATTAAACTGAGGAAGTTTTCCTCTATTCCTACTTAACTGAGAGCTTTTTTCATGAATTTTTTTTGTCAAATGCTTTTTCTGCATCTATTAATATGAACATGCAGTTTTCCTTATTTAATCTGCTGATGTGATGGGTTACATTAATTGATTTAGAATGTTGAACTAGCCTTGCATACCTGGGATAAACACCACTTGGTTGTGTTGTGTAATTATTTTATACTTAGATTTAATTTTCTAATATTTTGTTGAGCATTTTTACATCTATATTCATAAAAGATATTGGTCCATCATTTTCTTAGAATGTCTTTATTTGGTTTGGGTGTTTGGGTAAAGCTGGATTCCTAGAATAAACTAGGAGATAATTCCTCTGCTTCTACTTTCTGAAAAAAATGTTAAAGAATTAGTATAAGTTCTTTATTAAATACTTGGTAAAAATCACCTGGATGCTTCTGGATCTGGTGCTTTCTCTTTGGGACTTTACTAATTATTGATTGCATGCATTTAACAGGTACAGGTATATTCAGATTTTCCGTTTCTTCTTGTGTAAGTCTTGATAATGTATCTTTCAAGGAACTGGTCTGTTTGATTTGGGATATCAGATTTGAGGGCACTGGGTTGTGGATAGTATTCCACTAGTATCTTTTTAATTTCCGTGGGGTCTATAGTCATGTCTCCTCTTTCATTTCTGGTATTAGTGATTTGTGTCCTCTCTCTATTTTTCTCAGTTAGCCTTGCTAAAGGCTAACCAATTTTATGGAACTTCTTCAAGAAGTGGCTTTTGATTTTGTTTATTTTCTCTATTAATTTCCTGTTTTCAATTTCATTGATTTCTGCTCATTTTTATTTTGTCTTTCCTTCTGCTTATGTTGGATTTAGTTTGCTCTTCTTCTGGTTAACTCAGATGGACGCTCAGACCATTCATCCTTAGGTTTCTCTTCTCTTCTAATGTATGCATTCAATACAGTAAATTCCAGTAAGCACTGTTTTTGTTGTATCCCATAAATTTTGGAGAGTTGTGTTTTCATTTTTATTAAGTCAGATATTTAAAAATTTCTTCTTGACTCACGTGTTGTTTAAAAGTGTGTTGTTTAATCAACTATTTGGGGATTTTTCTACCTCTCTTTCTGTTACTGATTTCTAGCTCAATTCCGTTAAGGTCTGAGAGCAGACATTATATTATTTATATTCTATTAAATTTGGTGGAGTATGTTTTATGGCCCAGAATATGGTCTATACTGATGAATATTCCTTTTGAGCTTGAAAAGAGTGCATATTCTTTTCTACAGGTAAAGGGTATTTCATCTGGCTTCTATCAGAAAATTTTTCCTTTCTCTTTGATTTTCTGTAGTTTGAGATATGCCCAGGAGTAGTTATTCTGGCATTTATTCTGCTTTGTGTTCTCTGATCTTCCTGGATCTATGGTTTGTTGTCTGACATTATTTGGGGAAATTCTCAGGACTATTATTTCAAATATTCTTTTGTTCTTTCTCTCTTTATTCTCCTTCTGACATTCCCATTAGGTGTATGTTACCCCTTTTGGAGTTGTCCCACAGTTCTGTTCTATTTTTTGCAGTCGTTTTTTTTCTTTGATTTTCAGTTTAGGCAGTTTCTATTGAGATGTCTTCAGGTGCAGTGTGTCCAGTCTACTCTTAAGCCCACCAAAGATATATTTTTTTTATTTCTGTTATAATGTTTCTATCTCTAACATTTATTTTTTACTTTTTCTTAGAATTCCCATCTTTCTGCATACATTGCCGAACTGTTTTTGTATGCTGTGTACTTTTGCATTAGAGTATTGACATATGAAACATGGTTGTTTTAAATTTCTAATTCGATAATTTCAACTTCCCTGCCATATCTGAATCAGGGTATAATGATTGCTCTGTCTTTTTAAACTATAGTTTTTGATCTTTAGAATGCTTTTTAGTTTTTTCTCCATAATCAGACAGATGTGAAAGATGGATGAATGGGTAACAGAACTGTTGTAAATAGGACATAAGTAATGTGATAGTAAAGGGGCAGGGAAGCATTCTATAGTCCTTTGATTAGGTCTCAATCTTGTAGTGAGTCTGTGTCTCTGGACTGTTCATTTCAGAAGTGCTTCTCTGTACCCCCTACCCTTAGATGTCACAGGGTGGCTAGAGGGGACTGGAGTGAATATTTTCTTTCTTCCACATGGAAGGCTAGAGGGAGCTGGAACTGGGTATTTCCTTTGTTCCACATGGAATGTCAGAACCAGCTGGGTTGAGTATTTGCCTTCTCTTAAGTTAGTTGGGCTCTAATAAAACTCAGCAGATTTGGTTCTAGTCAAATAGTTTCTCCTGAGGGCAGACCTCGTTAAGAAGCACAGAATGCTCTGGTTTATTACAAGATGGCTTCCTCCCCTCACCCCTGATGGAAGTAAGTGGGGATTTTCATCTAATGTTCACTGTGAGAACCTGGTAGCACTTTGGAGGTAAAACCTAACAAATGTGTGTGGGTTCCACCCTCCATGGCTACGTCCCTGTGGAGTTTTAATCTCTCAGAGTTTCCACACTTAGCTTCCAGTTATTCCTCAATTGCAGTTCATCTTTCCCTACACCGGTACTGGCTCCTGCAGTGTGTTCTGTCCCAGTAATATGTGATTCTCTGTATTTGCCTATATATATATTTTTTAACATTTTTTAATTGAATTATAGTCATTTTACAATGTTGTGCCAATTTCCAGTGTAGAGCACAAGTTTTCAGTTATACGTGAACATACATATATTCATTGTCGCATTTTTTTTTTTGCTGTGAGCTACCACAGGATCTTGTATACATTTCCCTGTGCTACACAGTATAATCTTGATTATCTGTTCTACATATACCTATCAGTATCTACAAATTTCGAACTCCCAGTGTGTCCCTTCCCACCCCTCTCCTCCTTATATTTTTATATGTTGACATTCTTTATTTGTATGCTTTGGTAATGATCTCTTTTCAAGAAACTATGAAATATTTTATCATCTCAAAAATAAATTTTTTGTGTGACTACTTTCTCTGTTTTTTCTTTTTAATTAACTTGTGCACGAATTTTATTACTTTTTTCTACTTTTATTGGATTCAATATTCTCTTTTTTCTACCTTCTTGGGGTGAGATAGAGATTTAATAATTTTTTTATTGCCTACAGTCTTTCTTCATGCATGCTTTTAAATTAAATTTTATTTAATGCAGCTTTCTAATAATTTCATTGGTTCTCCTATAAATCTGTTTCAATTGGCATTTGTTTTTCTTATTTTTAAGTCACACCTTTTGCCTCTGTATATGGTTATTTTTTAGTACTGTACATTGTACTTGATTGCCATACATTTTATTTTAATGATTAAATAAATATTTTGAATCTATGGAGTATTTTGTTATATTCTCCCATAGAGGAATCATTTTTGCTTCTGCAGACATTGGATTAGAGGTGTTAGTATTATTTTGATTCAATCATAAATTTAATAAAATAATGATACAAAACTGGACTTTAATCCCTATGAATGATTTTTTAAAAATTTCCTTTCCAGTTTACCCTTACTCTCACAGTGTTATTATGGAAGCTGAATTCAAACCATGGGATAACAGATTTTTATCCTAGGTTTATGATTCTTTCAATATTCTTTAAATACACATTCTAAGGCTCTTACTGCCTTATTCAGAATCTTCAAAAACTACTAATGCAAAAGCAATGCCTAATGTCAGGTTGACTTCCTCAGGCTTTGTCCTTCTTACATATCTTAGCCCCATAAACCCTAACATTTTTGTTGTTAGCTCACTAAAGCTTTCAAGATCTTTATGTTTTTATAAAGCTTTTCTAGTCATTCTCGGTGGATGCATTAGTCTGGACCAACAAGTTCACCGTTACCAAATGTATTTTTCATTGTTCTTCATTTTATTTTTATTCCTCTATTTCCATATGCTGTCATTCCATCAATTGAAACACTACTATTATTGTTTTTATTATTATTTCTTTAGGCCTACTTTTGACCAATTATATCAGTTGTGGTTTATTCAGAAAATATTTTTGTATTACTTTTGATACTGAAGAATATTTTGTTGTATGTTGAATTCTAGGTTTGCAGTTATATTCTGTAAACATTGTCATTTGACTTCTAATGTTACTATTGAGAAGATGACTCAATCTGATTGCTGTTTTTGTGAAGAAACTATCTCATAACCTTTGGAGCAGTCTCAGACATTATACCTTTTTTTCATATATATATATATGTATTTTACTGAAGTATAGTCAGTTTATCATGCTGTGTCAATTTCTGATGTACAGCATAATGCTTCAGCCATACATGAACATACATACATTTTCATATTCTTTTTCACCATAAGTTACAAGATATTGAATATAGTTCCCTGTGCTATACAGTATAAACTTGTTGTTCATCTATTTTATATATATATATTTTGTTAGTATCTGCAAATCTTGAACTCCCAATTTATCCCTTCCCAAACCTTCCCCCCCAAGTAACTATGTTTGTTTTTTATGCCTGTGAGTCTGTTTCTGTTTTGTAAATAAGTTCATTTGTCTTTTTTTTTTTTTTTTAGATTCCACATATAAGTGATATCATGTGGTATTTTTCTTTCACTTTCTGGCTTACTTCACTTAGAATGACATTCTCCAGGGACATCCATGTTGCTGCAAATGGCATTATTTGATTTTTGTTTATGGCTGAGTTGTATTCCACTACATAAATTTACTACAACTTCTTTATCCAGTCATCTGTCAATGGACATTTAGGTTGTTTCCATGTCTTGGCTATTATAAATAGTGCTGCTATGAACATTGGGGTGTATGTATCTTTTTGAATAAGGGTACCTCTGGATATATGCCCAAGAGTGGGATTGTTGGATCATATGGTAAGTCTATTTTAGTCTTTTGCGGAATCTCCATACTGTTTTCCATAACAGCTGCACTAAACTATATTACCACCAACAGTATAGGAGGGTTCCCTTTTCTCCACAGCCTCTCCAGCATTTATCATTTGTGGACTTCTGAATGATGGCCATTCTGATATAAATCTTAGCAAAGTTCTTCTAGGGCAGTCTACCAAGACAATAGAAATAAAATCAAAAATAAACAAATGGGACCTAATTAAACTTATAAGCTTTTGCACAGCAAAGGAAACCACAAGCAAAACAAAAAGGCAACCTACAGAATGGAAGAAGATATTTGCAAAAGATGAGACTGACATGGGCTTAATTTCCAGAATACATAAACAGCTTATATAACTTCATAATAAAAAACCAAACAGCCCAATCCAAAAATGGGCAAAAAACCTAAACAAGCAATTCTCCAATGAAGACATACAAATGGCCAGTAGGCACATGAAAAAAAAAAAAAAAAAACCTCAATATCATTAATTATTAGAGAAATACAAATCAAAACTACAATGAGGTATCACCTCACACCAGTCAGAACGGCCATCAGACATTGTATCTTCAACAACAGCTTCTTCTGCTTTCTCTCTCCTCTTCAAGCTTGAATTGCATGTATGTTAGGCCTTCTTTTTATATTTAAATCTTTTATACCTTTATATATTTTTATTCATATTGACTGTCATTGATTTTGATCTTTCATTGTAGCCTATCTTCTACTATACTAATTCTCTTTTCATCTCTGTCTAATATGAAATTAGATCCATTTATTAATTTTTCCTTTTGATTTATATTATCATTTCATTCAAGATTATACATTTTATTTTTATGGATTACAGTTCTAGTATGAATTTATTATTTTACCTTTTTTAATAGTTTAAATATTTTTCTGAAACAATTTTTGTTTTTGCTGACTCTAAAATCTGGACACACCCTGCAATCTGTTTATATTTTGTATAATATTTGGTGCTTCTTGTTCATATGGCCTTTTCTCTTCTTTTTCTCATTATTTTTATTGTGTGATAGATCTTGTGCTATAAAATGTTCATGAAAATAGGTTGAAGCATGTAAAGACACTATCTACCTCCAGATGAGCTCTACATTTATATCTGATAAGCACAAATCAACCTATTTCAGTTAGGTTTGAGTAATCATTATACATGCTAGGATCAATTTTATTATTGTATTATTTTTAATTAGAATTCAATTTTAGAGATTGGTATGAACTGACTATGAGCTACAATCCCCTATGGATATATGAGATTTTCTATTACTTTGAGGATATAGTCCTTCAGAGTCTATTCTTTGGTTCTGACCTCCAGTTCCTGTTGCCATATCACCACAAGACTATCAAAATTTTCATTTAGCCTTCAAGCATCTAGGTTGCGTGGCTTGAATTGGCAAAGCTCCAGATGATAACAGTAGTTATAGATATCATGTTTAATAATGTTGACCTTTGTCTTTCTGTTATCTTGGCTTGGTAATCTTCAGCAGAGATGGTCAAATTTATATAGTTGTTAATATCCTAAATGGAATTATTCCTTAATCAATTTCAATGCAAAATTTTATGTATTCAATCTCTTATCCATTTGATTATTTCTTTCTTAATTCAAAAATATCTTTCCAGGTACTGCTACTTAGGTAGCATGGGTACGTATGCTAGGAATTCAGAAATAAAATGCATAAGCTCTTTCTCAAGGATTTTACAGTGCTATGCAAATCAAAGCACTGAGAAGTAAGGAAGAATTATGAAAGTATTCTAAGTCAGCCAGGGGCTGCTAGGGAATGGTTCCCTAAGGAGTTAATTAGAATTGATAGTTGAATGGTTAGGAGTTAGTCAGGTAAGGAAATGTGAAGGAGAATTTACATGTGATAGTTAATCCAGGAAGAGGAAATAGTAAGATTAGATACCAATTTAAGTCAAATGATAACTTTTTTGTGAAGTGGACTGAAGAAGTAGAGGAAACAAGTCAAGGGAACATTATGATATAGGGAATAATTTAGATTTTTATCATAAATATAATAAAGAGGAATCAAGCTTTTTTTTTTTTTAGACATTATAAAGTCTGACTTTCATTTTAGAGGATAGATTTCAGAAGACCAATTGTTATGCATAAAGTTAGAAATCGGTAAGTGGTAGTGGCTCATTTTATAACCATTGACACTGCATGATATTTAGGAGATGAAATACAGAGTAATTTGTGGCAGATTTGATAAAGAAAAAGTGGAAAAGATGTCAAGAGCAATTGTAGGCTTTCTTCTGGTGTGAATGGCATATTGTATGCCTCAAATAAAATGGAGGATTCAGTGAAAGAAATAGATTTGGAAGGTGTGGGAAAGAAGTTAACTTTAATTTTATTTCAAATGACCTATTGAGTACATGTTAATCTGGGGCTCAGAAAATCCTTGTTTAAAATCATCTGGTTTAGTAATTTGAAGAAGAAGCATAATTGACTTCAAATTAATATTAATATGAAATTATAAGAAGCACTCATAATTTAGCAGGAGAAATAATTAGTCCAATTCCAGACCAACCTAGTTTATAATTTGTTATTTAGATATACAAATGCAGAGCCTTTGATAAATGGCTGTGAAATCAGATATCAGGCATTCTTTTCTTTTTCTTTGCTTTATTTTTTCTATTCCTTTCCTTCTTTTTTCCAACACTGTCTCTGTCGTTTCTACATGTCATCAGAATTTAGAACGCCAATGAAAAAAATGTGTCGTGGAATCCTTCTTACGCTAACTGTTCCTGGAGGGCCATGAGTTCATAATGCTCTGAGCGAGCTTCATGGAAAAAAACATATATTACAAAAATAAATGATTTCACTCAGGGTGTTCTTTGTTTTAGAAGTCTCTTGTAGCTTAAACTGTTCTATTTACTCAGGCACAGCATACACATTAAATTGTAATGGTTGTGTTTATATTACATATTTCCTTCATTCTTCAGATTGTTTTTGGTTTTGTTTTACTTAATTCTGTATGTAGCATTCAGTTAATGTTGTACTCTCAAATGGAATCTTGAGAGAGAATTGTAGTTGTGTTATTCCTAAGTAAAATTTTAAATTTATATTCTCAAATTTATTTAATCTAGATATTTCAATCATATTGCTCCTCTTATTGATCCTTTAAATGACGCCATTGTAAATAAAGGATGGATACTTACCTAGAGACATGGAAATGATGAACCATGCCTCTGAGATAGAAAGGAAACAGTGACATATGAAAGTGGGAGTTCAAAACTGCTATGAACCAAACAATGCTAGATTCATATCAGTTGTGGAGAAAAAACATTTATCACACTAAACTGTTATTAACCATGAAACTACATATCATAGGAATGTAAATAGGCAGTCTCTAAATCTGATAAACGTGTCCTAATTGCTGGAAGCATTTTCCTCAGTATTTTAAATTCAAGTCTTTCATAGGCTTTATAGTTATCTGAAGGGCTTTTTGAAGTTAATGCCAATAAATCCCCTTGAGGGACTGTAGAGAAATTTGAATTGTGTTGCTATGATGTTTTTATTATTCTGGCATCTCAGTGTACATGTTTCATGTTTTGTAGATAACACAGATCAGAAAAATTTAAACCTGAAATGTTCCACAGCCTGGGGTTAGTGCTTATAATTATCATTTCGGTTTATCTAATGTTGACCTACTGGCTGGAATCTGTCTGTGTGCATGCTGGCGTAGTTTTGATAATTATAACTTATAGGTGAATATCTAAAAATTACAATAACACTGACAGTTTTTTGTTGTAGTTAAAAGGAACTTTTAAGATGGTATTGGATGCTGGAGATAAAAATATGTCAAATAACACCACTCTTTTGCTGACTCAATTCATAACAACATGGTAACATCAATGACAGAGATGTTACTGTAGCCCATGCTGTTACAGGATCCAAGAGCATGGGATGGAACAGGGCTTAGAATGTTGGCAACTGGGGGCATGATGATAAAAAGCTGCCACTTATTTCAAGAATAAAAATCAAAATTATCAGAAAGAACAGTCAATAAATGTAAAAAAGGACCCTCAGATTGTGTTTATTAATTGTGGACACCATGAGTTTTCCAAACCTAAAACAATCATAGTTTGTACCAGTACCGTCATTTTGCTGTACATATTGGAGATAATAATTCCATGCTTATTCACAGTGGCCCTTTCTTTTGGAATTTTATGTTCAGTCCTTGGATGTTAACATTTATTGATAAATAACTACTTCAACAGAGGAAACTATGCAATTATTATCTCATGAAAATAAATCATACGAGAAATAATTAAAGAAACAATGTGAGGTAATGATAAAACAGCCTTGAGAATATAGTATAGCTACCTTAAATATTACAATAGCTGTTTTATTTACATCAGAAAATGTAGCTTTTAATAACTTATCTAGGGTAAACTGGTGGCTGTTGTTAACAAAAAAAAAAAGACTGGTTTTGGCTCATTGACAGTTGTGTAGGTACAATTTGCATAGTGTGAAGTATGCAATCTTAAGTGTGTAGGTTGGTGAGTTTTAACAAACATAAGCACTCATGTAACAAACACGTTTACCAAGATACAGAATATGGTTGCCATTCCAGAAAATTACAGCATGACGACAGTTAAACCACTGTTCTGATTTCTATCACCATAGATGAGTTGCGATTTTTAAAATAAAAAAAAAAAATTTTTTTTAACATTTTTTATTGAAATATAGTCAATTACAATGTGTCAACTTCTGGTATACAGCATAATGTTTCAGTCATACATATAATTATTTTCATATGCTTTTTCATTATAGGTTACTACAAGATATTGAATATAGTTCTCTGTGCTTTACAGAAGAAATTTGTTTTTTAACTATCTTATATATAGTAGTAAGTGTCTGCACATATTGAACTCCCAGTTTATCCCTTCCCACAACCCTTCCCCTTGGTAACCATATAAACTTAAATCTTATAATAATTGAGTCATGCAGCATGTACTATTTTGTGTTAGGGAATCTTTTACACACTAGCTTATTAATTTTTACTTCTATGTAGCATAACATTACATGAATGTATAATATTTTGTTTATCATTTTGTTCTCATTATCTATTTCTATATAACTGTTACAAAAAAATAATTATTGCCTTTAAGAGTTGTGAGGATTGACTGGGGTCAGCTGGGCAGTAATCACTCTGCAATCACAGTTGGGCTGAAGCTGGGGCTAGATGTCCCAGATGGCTCAGTCCATGACTGGCAGTTGATGCTGGATGTTGGCTGGATTATTAGCTGGGACTGTCAACCAGAGT
This sequence comes from Camelus bactrianus, assembly GCF_048773025.1. Classification (NCBI taxonomy): domain Eukaryota; kingdom Metazoa; phylum Chordata; class Mammalia; order Artiodactyla; family Camelidae; genus Camelus; species Camelus bactrianus. Next base: position 23,512,021 of record NC_133552.1, read on the forward strand.
GCCAGCAGATGGCTTTTGCACGTAGCTTAACTTAGGCTTCTCATATCAGCGTGACAGGGTTCTGTGAGAGAGTGTATCAAGAGAGAATGTTCAAGAGACTGAAGAGGAAGTTGCAAGTCTTCTTTTGAACAAGCATTGGAAACCATGAAGTTTTACAGTGGATGTATTCCTTTGATCTATAACAAATTATAAGAGCAACACAAATCCAAGAGTATAACAGAAGGAAATGACTAACAAGAAAAAATGTGGTTAATTGGATAGTCATCTCTGGGGACAAGCTACCATCTCACTCTACTGTTAATGAACACTTGTAATTGTTTTTGACTATTATTGCAAAGCTGCTAGGAAAAATATTATACAAGTCATTTTTGGGACATGCATTTCATTTCTCTTAGATGCATACCTAGAAGTGGAATGGTATAGAGTACATTAACTTATATTTACAAGAAATATCAAGCCAGCTTGATGAACAGGAGGCAGGACAAAAGGAAATAAGATGAGCAGAGGAAGAAACTCAAGACCGTAGTCGAGACTGTAAAAACAAGGGAGGAATCCAGGGAGGGGAAGAAAAAAAGAAAAGAAAATCATAAATGAATTTAAGATATATCACATCTGACAGAAAATAGAAAAGACTTTTCAAGACTGAGGAAATAACATGAGAAAAACCTGTAGTCATAAATTGACTTGTAAAATGAAATTATTATTACCTTATATTCATCACTAGAGGGGTGAACCTCTTACTTTCCAAATGTTTGAAAATAGAAAAAAATATACATATGTATGTGTGTATCTAGGTTAGTGTCAAACAGTGTGAGATGAAGACTAACATTTTGTCTACGTTGTATTTTTTTTCCTAAGCTAATTGGGAATTATTTTTGAGCCACTGCATTCTACCTACACAAGGTAGAGTATTTTATAATCGCTGGCAGTGGAGATGACTTCTTCCAAATGAGGAACTTGTATATTTCATCATAAAATCAATACATCACCTTATGAATGGGAATCAAATCCACCTAACGATATCAACATGAACATAGGTTTCCTATTTTAGGTGCATGAAGGGACCGTTGTTATTCTTTTGAGAAGAATCATGCTGTGTGGTTTTTCTGTATATGTTTCAGAAGCGTATAGGGCAAGCTGCCAGCAGTTTTATTTCAAACCTGATTCACTTTGTAAATGCGATAACTGGCCATAATAATGGGTTCAGGGTGGATGTGGATGTTGGGGGTGTTGCAGAGATAATAAGGGGGCTCTGATGAATTAAGTATATGTGTTCCTGTGGGGCGATGGAAATAGAATAGAATCTATAATGAAATTTCAACCCTGCAGCTGTATTTCATCTAAAACATTCTGTTCATAGGATTCTTCTCTTCCTTAGGCTTCTAACTAGCTAAGAGGAATACAGAAGATAAGTTTCTTTGAGACAGAAAGTCTCACTGAATAAAGTTATCCATATATAGGTGTATATAAAAAAGAAATAGTTTGCTTTAAAAAAAAATAAGCATCTTACTTAGCAGTATTTTATATAACAGCATGCTACACAGATTTTAGCATGTGTAATGATCCTTTCAATATGGGGAGAGTTTTGTGTAGTAGTCTCTGACTTGCTTCCCAGGCAAAATACTAAAACTTATTCTCTGCTAATTTTTATGCTCTTTCATAATGCAAGCTATTATGTAGTTCTTTCATCTCCTGATAATTTAATGATTATGATACAAACTATCAGGATTTGGGGAGGGATTGGGTGAAGTTACCCAAGGAATAAAATGCCATGGATTAAAATATTTAAAATAATTATTGATCACTGCCTAATTAGAAATGCCATTATGAACTATCAAAATCACCTTCCTCCCCCAGTAAGAGCAAGCTCTTAGATAAACTAGCAGATTCTACGATTACTCCAAGTCCTTCAACTCCCTTTGCTGGAAGGATTTGTCCACCTGTTTTTACTACATATTCCCACATGACCCAGAGATTCCATACTCTATTGTCAGGCTTTTCCATCACTTTCTCTGGCCAATAGAACAGAAGAGGAAGTGACTTATTCCAGTTTCAAGAAAAAACTTAAGAAGCCATGTGGGTTTCTGCTGGTTCTCTTGTAATTCACTCTTTACCCCATGAATGTCAGGACCAAAGGGAGGCTCCTCCTTCACTCAGGCATCCTGTGGGTCCAAAAGGAAAACAGAATGTGGAGCACAAGCAAAACCCCAGCTAGTACACAAACAAGAAGTAGAACCTTATCATTATAAGCCACTGAGATTTCTTACTACAACAAAGCTGATTCATATAGTAAGTCTTGTTAAAGACTCTCTTGTACATTCTGAAGATAAATCAGTAAGGAATTTAAGATGAGTAGCAAGCACTTCCCATAAGCTTCTCTAGGGCAGTGGCTGAATTTAATTTATATCGAATTCTCAAGGTCTAAAATACAGCATGATACATAATCAGTAATCAATAATTATCCTCTGACTGACGGATTGATGAATGAATGGGTGAGTGAATGACTGATTGAGTAAATGGAATATCCAGAAATAAGCACATTATGTGAGGGACTGAAGATTCAATACAAAATGAATCTCTTCAAGGGATCATAAAAGGCTCAAGGAAAATTTTGTGAATTAGTGGGAATACATGCTGAAAAAAATACAAGGATGAAATTAAGAGATCATGTGTCTAACTGATGGCTGATGATGGGTCTAATTAGAGGCTGTTAGAAAAAGATAGGAAAAATAATTTCCAAATCATCTACCTTCTTGCAGTTTCCGTCTGCTACAGGAATGGTATGTCCCTGTTGGGGCTGCTTCAGGTTTTTAAACAATTAGGCCTTAAACCTGAAATTGTGTAACACCCAGTTAGACTTGAAAGCTTTTGAAACCTGTTTCTTAGCATCAAAAGAACACCATCCTGATTTTCTCTGTTCCATTTCTTAAATTGTCTATGATATTATTTATAAATTATAACAATAAAAAATAAGCATGCATGAAAACTGTCCATAAATGATATGTAATATACAAATAGTAATGTTTTCTGATTGTTGCATTCAAAATATACATTGATTCTTTGTATATACTATAACTTCAGTATAAATGATACACTTTTAACAGATGTCATGAATTTTATGTCAAGGTATTTTCACATCTTTTCTATCTCAATCAAATGGGTAGAAAACCTTATTATTATTCACGTTTTCTGCGTTAGATGAATATTGGAATTTTCACTTAGTTGAGTGGCTAAAGCGATGCAAAACATTGTCTTGCATCCCAGGAAATACACTCTGCATTTTTGAGCTACATTATCTGCTTCAGTAAACGCTGACATTCTGCATGGTTTTTCATTCCAAGTTGTCAGCTGCAGGAAAACCCGGATTAAACTATCCAAACTACAAAGGAGGGAAAAATAATTAAAGCTGTCTGACACTACACTTACCATGTAGTCTTTAATTTGTGAAATGGTAAATATTAGCCCCTTCCTTGATCTCTACCATCTAGAACTCCCAGTGGAGAAAGCAATTGGCTTCATTCGTAAAGCTTCTCTGAAGACAGGCAAGCTTAAAAATGCACTACTTTATCAGAATTCTTTAGAGATTTTCATGTATACACACTTCATTGATTGTCAGTATTTTGATGAGGCTTGCTGGAGTTTAGAAGGCTCCCTAGAAAGATTCTTGTTCTCTGGGAAATGAAATCATGGTCTGTTAGCTGGGAAACAACAAAATAGTAAAGGAGAAGTAATGGGAGAAATGGATTTTACATGTGGGGTTTAGGAACCAGCCTTAGCATCAGCTGATTGACTGGTGAGGATTTCCTGAAAAATAATTCAGCAATAAACTTGGATGTGAAATTTTTCATTACAGGTTTTTCAGCTGCATTTACATGAACTTATGGGGAATCCATTTTGTTCTGTTTTCACAAAAATATGAGCACTAGTAACTGTAATATTTTCAGTATTTACAAATGAATAATTATGGAATATATGTGAACATATGATTACTTTAAAATGTTGATATGTAAAGAGCTTAATAGCTTAACACTCAGATATAAAAGCAACACCAACAGAAATCACGTATTCCATATATAAAGGAAAAAATGATGAGTCATGCAGTAATTTATGGAGTAGAGTATGGCCAACTCTCTGTAAATCATAACACAACTTTAACGAACCTTTACTGACACACAGATACTTGCATCTCCTCAGTGCAAATGTTTTGCACAGAATATGTAGTAGTAGTAAAGCTAAAGTAATGTAAAATGCATGGTCTTTTCTCTGAGGCTTGTCCATTGTAACAATACTACCAAGCAGATGTCCTATGCTTTTCTCCTTTTCCTTTAAAGCTGTAATCTATTGCATTACAACGCTATGATTAATTTAGAAGATCCGGTGGCAAAAACAAACAAAAAATAAAAACACTGTATTATATCCATATATAGATTTTAACATTTTACATATGCATGGCTACACAATTTGTTGAGCAATAATGACATATTCAACTGCATGCATAGCACTTTATGTATGTGATTTTATTTATTCTCACAATGACACTGAGTTATTTTTCAGATTAAGTAACAGAGGATAAGGAAATTTCCAATATATTTGTTGAACCTGTTAATAAATGCCCAAGCTTGCTTGGGTGCAAATCCAGGTATGCCTATGGTCTAAAATTGTGAAAAAAATGTACATACACATACAGAAACACACACATAATTTAACTCAATGGAAATATAATTACTATTAATGTATATCTGACTTTATATTATGTCCACAAGGACAAATATTTATGTGAACATGTCATGTTGAGTTCCATATCTATATATAGAATATAGTAAGAAAAATATTTATTTTCATTTTCATGTTTAAAGTAAATGCAAATAAAATATGGATTACTATAGAATTATTTATATACTCATGATATTTCAGTGGTAAAAATATGTCATTATAACAAAACTACTTGTGGCTTTGAGTTTCCCATTTGAAACACTATAATGCATGTTTAGAAAAAAATCAGTTGGATGAGCCATTCATTCCATTTGTGTGCATATGTCAGGTGTCTGACACATGATAATGAAAACAGACATTGAGTAAGAAAATATGGTATGCTTTATGTCCTGATCTCAAATTGAAAATGAAATCCAATGTGTGTTAAAAGAAACAAATTCTAATATAATAAATTAACTGTATAAGAAAGTTGTTTTATCACTTCTCTACTTTTGTAACAACACAGTTGATTTATAAATTGTATCCCTTTCTGTTGAGTTGGTACCAATAATATGCATTATATTTACAAAATATCATATATTACTACTTAACGGTATGAATTAAAGCACATATATAGGTATTTGTATTCTTGTAAAGTGGAATGCAAAATATATATCAAAACAATTGCTAAACAAACTTGCATTCATATAGTTAATTGACTGTTATCTTTGGGGGAAAAGCAGCAACTTTTATTATGCATGCAGTTTTGATGCTACTTAGAAATAAATAAAGTAATAGAAACGTGATTTGTTTCCATAGTTTTAAATTTTAGAGTATTATTTACATTCTAGGTGGCTTTGACTGAAAATAATTTTAGATAATTGTACAATAAATAAATAGAAAACTATAATTTCATAGATGCTATTTCAACACAATTAACATAAAACAATTATGAGTATCTTTTCAGAATTAACACAGCAACTCAGGCATAGTTATCTGCAAATGCCACACTGTTATTTTCTTATTTTGTTAGTGAAAACCAATTTAAATTATGCTATATAAAAATGCATGGGCATTTGGGAATTTCTATTACCTGAAGAATGTTTATATACATTTACTTAATTTGAAAGTTGCACGTCTTTTTTTTTTTTTTTTGGCTTAGATATGTCATCAGTTTGTAACATTTAAAAAAATACTTAGTTAAAAATATTTTTAAACAATTATTTTAATTTTTTTATATTTACTTTTTATACTTTCCCTCCCATATTTATCTTAGGGATCCCACATCCCATTGTCATTTAAAGAAACTGAAGCACATGCAGACATGTTAGTTATGTTAATATCTGTCACAAGTGAATTTACAATTTTTTAAAATAATACAATATAGTCTTGAGATACGTGTTTTATAAAATGTTTTATGCATATTTAAAATATGTTCAGTACAGTGGTAAATTTAATAAACACAATAAACATTTTTATGTTTAAAATATAGGACAATGCAATTTCCATAAGGGTATATATATATATATACATATGTATATATATATTTAATAGACTAGAAAAGTAACATAAGACAGCTTATTTCTGAATAATTAATCTTTTCCTCCCAGGGGATTACAATTGGAAATCCTCAGATAAAAACAGAATCTATACCTTTTCACTTTCCTCCACTATTAAATTTCTTTCTACACTTAAAAAGGCAGTTTAAACTGCCTATCTCCTTCAAAAAATATTTTTTTATTGAATTATAGTCGGTTTGCAATGCTGTGTCAGTTTCTGGCATACAGCACAAGTTTTCAGTCATACGTGAATATACATATATTCATTTTCATATTCTTTTTCCCCATGAGCTACCACAAGATCTTGTATATATATTTCCCTGTGCTATACAGTATAAACTTGTTTATCTATTCTATATATACCTGTCAGTATCTACCAGTCTCAAACTCCCAGTCTGTCCCTTCCCACCCACCTCCTCCCTGGCAGCCACAAGTTTATATTCTATGTCTGTGAGTCTGTTTCTATTTTATATTTAAGTTCATTTGTCTTCTTCTTCTTTTTTTTTTTTTTTAAGATTCCATATATGAGTGATATCATATGGTATTTTTCTTTCTCTTTCTGGCTTACTTCACTTAGAATGGCATTCTCCAGGGACATCCATGTTGCTGCAAATGGCATTATGTTGTTGTTTTTATGGCTAAATAGTATTCCGTTGTATAAATATACCACTACTTCTTTATCCAGTCATCTGTCGATGGACATTTAGGTTGTTTCTATGTCTTGGCTATTGTAAATAGTGCTGTTATGAACATTGGGGTGCAGGAGTCTTTTTGAATTAGGGTTCCTTCTGGATATATGCCCAAGAGTGGGATTGCTGGGTCATATGGTAAGTCCAGTCCTAGTCTTTTGAGGAACCTCCATAATGTTTTCCACAATGGCTGCACCAAACTACATTCCCACCAACAGTGTAGGAGTATTCCCTTTCCTCTACACCCTCTCCAGCATTTATCATTTGTAGATTTTTGAATGATGGCCATTCTGACTGGTGTGAGGTGATACCTCATTGTATTTTTGATTTGCATTTCTCTCATAATTAGTGATATTGAGCATTTTTTCACTTGCCTGTTGGTCATTTGTATGTCTTCATTGGAGAATTGCTTGTTTAGGTCTTCTGCCCATTTTTGGATTGGGTGGTTTGTTTCTCCTTCAAAACTTTTTGCAAAATAATTTATCTGCTTTGTGGGCTTGTAATACTTGCCTCGCACACACATAATTTACAAGCAAATGCTGCTCATCCCTGCTAGTATCAACCACTCCTTGTCATTGTTTAGCCCCATGAATTGTGCTAAGGCTTAAGATTATCAAAATCTTACTTTAGTTAAAAAACAAAAATTGAATGGTCAAATGGAAATAGAAAAAAATAATTAAAAGCTTTGGATCTCTAATCTTGCTCTCTGTTTTTGTACTATATCCTATAGTTATAATTGACTACTGATATAATAAAAATATTAACAAAGATAATCTTTGGTGGACTTGCTATTTGCCAGATATAGTGTTAATTCTTTGACATGTAATTTCTCATTTGATTTAATTATATTAAGGACATTTGTATGTTTGCAATATCATATATTTATTTTCATTTACATTTAATGGAATGCAAAATTACATATAAAAAACTAAAAATCCTGCACTTATATAGTTTATATATAGCTATATATAAATATGTATATGTATATATATTATTATTATATTTATTTAAGGAAATTTAAAGGCTTGCAGCTAGATGACCAGAGATTAGAGTTTGCCTTACTCTTAAGGCTGCATTCATAATCACTACAATCCATATAATCCATAAAAAATCTATTGAGTAACTACTATGCTTGAAAATGTTCCCAAACATTGTGAGGGATATACAAAAAATGATGAGATAAAGATATGGTTATCAAAATCTTACTAAATACTTGTGAAAATAAAATCACCACATACTAATTCAATCACTTCAGTGTCCATCTATCAACCAAACAAGTGGAAAACTTATTCTTAGTTACCAAATCCAGTTCATTGTCACCTTTGTGAAGTCCACAATGCTCTTTCTAAGAAATTCTATATAGCTTTCTGTCTTATGTTCACATAATATTAAAAAATACTATAAGATTTAACCCTCCAGTATACTCCAGTTATGTGTTTCCTTATTTTTATCTGTACTTGACTGTGAGACTGCAGAATAGAGTGTAGAACTCGTCTACACACCTCCATATGTATTATGTGCAGACTGACATATAATATTAATAGAATCTTTTTAAGTATATGAGAATGCAATTAATCATCTGAATGTGCATTTTGTAAGTATGGTGGAAGTGTTACAAGAGAAGGAGAGATCAGTCAATTTGGTGTAGTCAAAAGTGTCATGAAATAACTGAAACAAAGATACCTTTGGAGAACAGTTGAAGAATGGGTAAATACAGAAAAAAGAAAATGAATGAATATCTAGAAAGAGGAAGCAACTGTCATGAGAATATATTTCCCATAAGATACAAAGGATGGAAGTCTTTCTGAAGAAGGCATTTTGTACAGAAAACCTGAGTAAATAATAATAAAATTGTAAATATCAGAAAATGGAGGGCCTCCAAAGCAAAGCAAAATAGTTTAATCATTTTATGGTAGGTGATCAAAGTCATTAAAGAAACTACTTGATCATAGGTGTCAAATTCTAAAAGTAGTGGCTCAAGAAATGATCTAAGACAGATGAAAGAAATTTAAATCAGATCTTTCTGAAGAAATTTGACTGTTTAAACTTGATTTGGGGAGAATCTCCATTAGGACAATAGCAACGGGCATAAAGATCAAATCAGATCATATTAAGGACTATTGTAAAACATATTTCAAACCCCCAAATTAAATAGTTCATACCAGTTTGGATGAGGAAACAAAAGAGAGAGAGATAAATCAAATTGAAGACTGTAAGGTAGATAACTTAAGAAATGATGGTGAGAATGGCCCCAAAATAGATGTTAATATTTAATATGTCAAATTAAATTTGTTACCACTTCAACTGAAGCACTATTGACATATAGAAGAATGCACAATCATAAGTGTACAATCGAATGAGCAAGCATATATTTGTAACCACCACCTTAGTTAAGTAACATTGCCAAGCACCAGAATCCAACCTTCTGTCCTCACCCATTCACACTACTGCCCTGCTCCCAGAAAGTAACCAATGATCTGATTTCAGTATTACAGATTGATTTGCCTGTTACTGAATATTATAAAAATGAATTAATACGTTCTTTGTGCTTGACTTCTTTCAATCAATATTGTTAGTAAGATTCAGCCATACTGTTGCATGTAGCTATAGTTATTTACTTTTCATCATTATATAGTGTCCCATAGTATGCATATACTGCAATTTAGATTTGTCCAATTTACTATTGATCTTTATTACCAGTTTGGGGATTTTATACAACTTTTTTCTATGAATTTTCTTTTCCAAGTCTGTTGGTGCACTTGTGTATCCATTTACAAAGTTGCTGAGTCATTTGGATGCTTGCATGTTTAAACTTAATAGATAGCGTCAAATGGTATTCCAAAGTCATTGCAGCAATTTATACTTCCCATCAATACTGTATAAGAATTCCATTGTCCTTTTGAAATGCATTTACCTTCCTAAATATATTTTTCTGAGACAGTTATATCATCAATATTTTTGAGACATTCAGAGGCTATTTTATCCTAGGTGTAACAATAAACTAGTCTGTGATCAACCGCATATACAAAGATTGTTTGCTTCTGTAGTTGAGTGAACAATAATGTAAACAAAAAAACATTATATATTAAAAGACTCAATATACTTTTGAAATTTAAGACTTTATACTCAAATAATATCCTAATACTTGGTGAGAAATTTCCTTGTACCGCAGCTTTTTAAAGCCTTAAAAAGCAACTGTCCAGTAGTTCAGAGTATTAAAGGAGGTTGTAAAGGGCTTTGGCTTGCCACTGCAGCCATTCATACGTGACATCTGAGAAGGCTTTTATGGGCTGGATGTTGTAGGTAATTAATTTGGGAAAATTCCAGAGGTTAAGACCAGACGAGCTCTTCCACTTCTTCTGGACATGCTGCTGCTGATAAATGGTTGAGAAGTTTGTGTTTATTGGCACTGTAAGAAACTTCCATGAAAGTTCTGCTTTTCCAAGAGGAACACTAAAAAACACTGTGAAACCTGGGTTAAATTTCACACCACACATAGCATGGTTGCATGATTGTCATTTGCAATGTGGATTCTTCTAAATGACAGTTTTTCTAGATAAAATGTGATTTTTAGCTCAGAGAATCAGAAACTGCTTATCATGGAATTGTAATGAGACTGAGGAAGGTAAATAAATAGTGTACAATGTATCATCATCTTCTTTAAGGTAGTACTTAATCTAACTTATAAGTCTTTACTATAAAAGCCAATGTTTATTGTTGATTTAGGGAGAAAAAAGGCATTGGCTTGAAAATGCCAATAATGCAATGTCTGCACTGGTGAGGTACTGAAGAAAATATTGTTAAATATCTGTAGAAGACAACACTTGTTAGTAAAAATATAGTCAGTAAATCTCAAAATATGTATAGTAAAGTAACTATAAAATTAATCTTAGTTCTGATAACCTGTGATTTTTGCCATAATAATCTTATTAAAAATATACTGCAAGTTCTAACATCACATATTCTAAGAAATTTGTTTAGAAACTGCAATTAAATAATTCAGAAATAATTAATTCAGAAGACAACCCATTAAATTATAACCCTCCCCACAGGTTAACTTAGTGCCAAATGTATTGTTTAATTTATCATTCTTAGTATTTTTAGACGGCCTCAAGGCAGAGAATGAAGTAGTAATAAATAGGGAATAGTGGATAATTAGAGAAGGAAATGTGGAACAAAATTACTAAGGGCTTTAGGTGAAGTTCATTATTACTATTTAATAGTGCCCAAGAGCTTTCGATCAAATTAGGGATCAAGTTGAAAAGTGGGCTGAGTGAAATCCTTGTGGAGGAGAGTTCTCTTACTTTTTTTTTTCCCTCAGAATTGAGCTAAGTGTTTTAAAATATATTCAAAATCTCCCTGAGAAATTACATTTTGACCAAGCCTTACAGAGAATCAGTCTGGGAGCATTGTGTATGTATGTTGACAGTTAAGTCACACATATTAGGCTGAGATTATCCAAAAGTGGAGACGATGAGAGAGAGAAAACATAATCAAAGAACCTGAGCTTGGTTGGCACTGGGCTGTGTGCCACACAGAGACCAGTACGTGATTAAGCAGTAGGGCACTTCAGGGGTGACTGGTTAAGTGACATATTTTAAGTATAGCCCTCAGGCCATTTAATGCATGGGGAAATCTTATCTTTCTAACTGTGTAGCTTTCCTCTTTTCTTTTGGCTCACTCCAGAGCATCATATTTTCATTATTAAAATTTTAACAAGTGTAAATACATAATTTATTTGTTTTGCTTATTTTATTTTATTTCATTACCATAGTCATGATTGTGCAACCTATGAATGTTAACCAGCCCATGTGTTATAGAGATATTCCTCCCAGTTTCTTAAGTAAAGCCAGTTTATTTAGGTAATGAATTGGAGATGTGCAGTTTTTATGTATGCTATACAAAACTAGGAGATGGAAATTTGTGGTCAGAGCGAGGAAAGTGTGTTAGGCCTGTTTATTCAACTCTACGCTGCAGGCTGAGTGACATGGTTAGGAATTCTATTGGGACTAATAATAACAATATTAATATTAACCATAGCATGTGTTTATTTCTTGAATTCTAAGAAAACTATACCTTATTCCTGTACAACTTGACTTCATGTTTATCATATACAAAGTAGCAGAGACTAATTCCCAGATTTCAGCATATTTTGCCCATGCAGGAAGTAAATAGCACCACTGCAAATTTCTTCTATACTAATGGTAGCTATACTATTGAATACATTCAGAAATCTATGCAAATGAGTTCATAGTTGTTGTCTAACCTGTGGGGGAAAATAGTTTTTTGTTACTTATTTACAATAACAGCATTTTGAGGCATGAACGTTCAAAGTAAAAAAGAGTTGACAATAACATTAGAGTTGGCTAAATTACCCAACTCGATGAATCACTTATAAGTTGATAATCAGTATGATCTCAGTGTGATTCAATCACCAGTTCTAAAATACTCCCCTTGGACTAGGCACTGCATGATAGGACCTGAGGATATGGTTCATGTCTTAGAACTCTAGGGGCCTCAAATAATTACAAAAGGTAAATACCTACTCACCCAGTTATAAATTACATGAGCTATAGAAGGTATCCGCAAAAAGATCATGAAAGAGCACAGAGGAGGAAGAATTTATCAAAGAGTTATCATTTGACTTTGACCTTAAAGTTCTTGGTTTAGATTTTTCCTCATTGAGATAAGAGAACAGAGATTCTAAGAAGCAGCATTAGAAATGACAGAGCTCATTTGTGGCATGGTGAGCAGTCCAGTTACTGGAGCATAGGGTAAAGATTGAGTAGTGGATGAAATTGAGGAGGGAAAGAAAAGTTGTGCCCTCTTATGGAGATCTGTAAGTCCAATGCTAGAATTATCAAAAAGTGTCCATTCATCATGGGATGTTATGAGATGATTTTAAATAGAGAATGGCATGACTTACTTCCCTTTTTTAAAAAAGGATCACTCAGATTTATAAAAAATGGATTATAAGGTAAAAATAGGACAAAAGAATTATCATATGAATAGAAATATGATCACATTAGGTCAGAAAAATTTGAGCCAGTGAATAGAATTGTTTAGAGGGAAATAAGGATCATTGAAGAGGGGTTTGATAGGTGTTTATTGCTTTTTATCCAAGACAAAGATGATGATGGTTCAAAGTGAATTTACAGAATCTATGCACAAGGAATAAATGTGTATCAGGGGTGGTGGGAATTAGGGCAGGTAACAGGGAAGAGATGACAGGTTTGAAATGGAAGATATGAATGGACTTGAACACTAATATGAAAGGGAAAACTAAATACGAACAGCTTTGGAGGGGATAAAGATAGTGAAGCTTGAAATCGTAAACCTGAGATACGTGTTAGTTATCTAGATAATGGTGACAAGTAGTTAATTGATTTTGGATCTGAAAGAGCTCATGAGACATATTATGTCTGGACAAAATATCCTGGGAATAACTGTGTGTGTGTGAGTGTGTGTGTGTGAGAGAATCACACTTAAGATTAAGATGGTAATAGTCGACGAGGTTATCTGTTGGGAGGACAGAACAAGACAAGGAAAGAGAACCAGATCTGAAGTCCTCAGATTTTAGATTTTACAGGTTGAATAAAGGAGGAAGTATCAATAAAAGAAACTGAGAAATGTTGATGAGCTACATAGAAGCTAAGGGTAAAAAAGGCATATCATGAAGGAGAGAATGATGAAACTTTCCAAATGCTGAGTTTGGATAAGAAAGTTTAACAATATGGAGATCACTGTAAACTTTAAAAAGGGTTCAGTAGAGTTTTGGTAATGAAAGGCATATTGGAATAACTTGCTAGAGAAATGAGAAAGTGTAGACAGCAAATGTAGATAAGATTTTTTCAGATATTAGGGTAAGGTGGAGAACAGACATATAGGATGGTAGCTCGAGCAGACTGTTGAAGCTTTTTAGCATCAGTCCATAATATGCTTCCCACACAAATTCAACATCAATTTAGAGGTAGATTCAGGAGCCAAAAAAGTGGGATAATAATTATTATCAAACATTGTATTATTGGTAAATTTTAGGTTAGGGGATATGGGTTAACTATATTTCCAAATGAACTTGGTATCATGCTCTGCCCCACTTCATCCTCCAAAAAGGTTAAACTTGGAAACAGAGCTCCTGAGGGCAAGTTTTAATTTTCTCTACAGACATTCCTACCCAAAACTGTTGCTTGGTCCCAGTAGGGGATGGATAGGCAACCCATGTCCTCAGCTGGTGATAGATTAGCTCCAGCCAATCAGGAATCCAGAGCAAAGGTAAGCCACCAGAAATGCTACTCAGAGTAGGTATTCATGCCCACATATACTCAATATTAAATTCTTTTACCTGCTAGTTACAGATTTTGGTCACCCAGGGTTTAGTTATCTCCTTTGGAATAAAAAATAAAAATAAAACCCCCAAAAGAAACAGGATTCTGTCTTCACTATTCTACTCTTAACGTCCGTCAGCTGCTTTCAAAAAACAAACTATGTTTCAGAGTTAATTATCCTGGTTCCTAAAGGGAGCAGTGTAGAGCCTTCCTCCGGAAAGCAAATAGCACATTAACTTAATTCCAGTCCCACCATGTGTCCAAGACTGAAGATTTACTTCCTATCCTATTATCCACCCAAAATATCTCCAACCATGCTCTCAGTTAGTTGTCCAGTTGTCTCCAATGAGTTTAATGGTATTAGCTGTGCAAAGCTGGCAATGTAACAGTACCCCTCATTTGAGCAGACCTTTCATTACTCTGAGGAAGGGAAAATGTACTTCTCTGTCCTCCACTGCTAACGCCAGTCCTTCATTCTCTCAACACTCCTTACTTTTCCAGCCCAATCAATCAAAGACCAGTGGGGGCAAGCCTGTAGTTCTACAAAGCCAGGTTTATGGATCTATCTCAGTGAGAAAGACTGTATGCTGATGGACCCCATGAGATGTTTCCACAAAGGAAAAGAGTAAGTTTTTGTAGGATATGGGACAGGTGGCATGCGGGTGAAATATAACGGAAGCCTAAAAACAAGCTGGGCTTTGTATGAAGGGGTTAACATGTGGTCTAGACTGGAAAGTTGACCCAGGATCCTGTTTCCATAGAAACAACAAAATTAATTTAAATGGGAACTACGTCTGGAAAACTATTATCTGCATCTCTGAATCTGGAGTGAAAATCGAGGCTGCACGCTGTATCAAAATGACACAGATACTCAGGCAAGAGTGACATGTTTCATTCTTCATTGAATGTGTTCAAACCACAACATTTCTAATGGTATGATTTTCAGGGGACAGAGTTTCTCGGTGATTAAGAAATCAGCAGTCACTAAAGAGGGTGGTTGTTGATGACACATTACAGCTGCAGCATCTCCTCAGAGACATATTGTCTCGTGTTAACTTTGAGCTGGCCTTGTCTGTTATCCTAGCCTAATGAGTGAGAGAGCCAATTTACAGCTTTCTCAGTATGTGCTAATTTTAATTTTGTCATTACTGATTTGTGACATATCAGGATCTCTTTATCTGCCATTTTCTCAGTCTCAGTTGGCTTTGCCTCATATTCACATGTGTTATCCCCCCAACTTGTTACAAATTTCATTGCTGGTGCTGTCTTCTCATCCTATCTAAAATTTCAACTTTTGCCTTGGAAACTTGTCTCCTTCTCTGCATTACTTTTTTCTTAGTCCTTATCACTGTTTATGTACTAACTACAGGATGCAGCCTCTAAAATGGCCCCCAGTGATTCCGCGTCTCCTGGGATTCGTGGCCCTGTGCAATCTCCTCTCCTTTAAATGCGGGCGGGACTTACTGACTCACTTCTAACAAAGAAACTATGACATAATCAATGGGATGTGGCTTCTGAGATTGTTTCTAATAAAAATGATGGTTTTCCACCTTCTTCTTTGGGGGAAGCAAGTTGCTATTTTGTGAGTCACCCTATGGTCAGGCTCAAATGACAAGGAAGGATGTCTCCAACCAACAGCTGGAGGGAGCTTGGAAGCAGATATTCTGACTGCAGTGGGGAATGACATGTTGACAACAGCTTTATAAGCGACCCTGAGCCATAAGCACCCTGAATAGCTGTGTCTGGATTTGTGACCCATAGAAATTGAGAGGTAATAAATGTTTTAAATTAATTTCTTTCGGCATAATTGATTATGCAGTACTAGATAACTGTTACACTTATTTAGCTTGATTATCATTTCACCAATTAGTACCCATCCTCACTTAAGGAGTCGGTGATTTTGATTTTTTTCCCCACTGTTTTTCCTTGTGACTTAGCACTGGGAATGGCACTATAATTGAATATTAATATATAATCATAAGTGTTTCAAATTTGGTACCCTGATAAGGAAATAGAATATACAGTCTTAATACTATCTAGCTTATCATTTATATAAAGGCCACTTGTCTGATCACATAAGAGTTTACTTTGCAAAAAAAATCTGATTGGTAGCAGGTACAGCGAAAAGATTGGCTGGAAATTAACATGTCTTTTTGACACGCATGAGCCACATTAAGAAGGGCCAATAATATTTTGCCTTTTAGATAAATGAAGATATAAACAGCACAAGAGTTCATCAGCTCTACCTCAATTGTTTCTTCAGTTCTTTGATGTTACTTAAAAAGAGCAAGCCTTTAACAAATTCTATAGTACCATTTTGCTAATACCTACAGCAACTTAATAGGTATAAAGTCCTGATGAACCACAGACAGTCTTCATTGGTTACTGAGTTCTTGCTTGGCTCTATCTAACAGTTACCAAGTGAAATGGTTTGCTTAGTTGGTACGTACTATGAAAAGGAGCATGTCCTTTTGAAATTATACAAGCTTTTCCCATTCCAGTTCTGGTCACTCCAGTTCTTTCACTCATCAAGTTTCTGTACGTGTGGGAGGTAATTTCCAGAATCTCCACTCCACTGAATTAGTCAATTTTACTATCCCTGTCCCAATATATATGCTCTCTTAAAAAATTTAGCTTCATTTAAAGTCTTAATAATTGTTGAGACAAGTCCCCATTCTTTATTTTTCTTCTTAAAGAAGGTATTTGCATATTCTTGGGTGTAAATTTTTGGAAAGGATTGTTGACCACACATCTCACAAAATTGTGAATTTTGCTGAAATGAATCTAGAGATCAAATTAGAAAAAAAAAAGGAATTAAATGTTGAGTCTATTCTTATGTAAACTTCTTGCACATATTTAACTTATTTATAGACACTATATATTTTTGTTTTTATTATTGGTATCACTTTTTAAAAATGTATTTTTCATTCTCTATTGGTAGTGAGTAAAGTTGTAAAGGACCATAATGTCCTTTATAAACAGAAATCTTTAATTTTGATGTAACTACATGTATCATTTTTTGCCTTGTCATTTGTTCTATAAAATTTTATGCAAGAAGTTTCTTTTCTGCCTGTTGGACACAATAAAGTTTTCCTTAATTTTCTGTTATTAACTTTACAGTTTAACCTTCAAAATTAAATATTTAGTCCACCTAAGTTCCATCCTTATGTGTCATGTTCGATTAAGTTCCTTTTTCTCTATATAGGGAGCTAGGTTTCCTGATGCAGAACTCTCTGTCTTTCCCCAATGATTTATGGTAACATCTTATTGTATATAAAATGGCCATATATAAATTCTCTGTCTAGCTCTCTATTTTTTCAGTTGGTTTAGCAGTGTGTTCTTATACATGTCAGATTTTAAATCCTGTAACATGCTATAGCATATTATACCATGTCCTATTTAACCTTCTTTTAAAAAAAAATTGCTGGACTTGTTGTACATTCTTATACTTTTCTGAATATTTTAGAGCAATTGTCAGGTTTCTCAAAAAGAAAATAAGAATTCTGGGATTGGGATTGGATAGACTTTACACACATTTAAATAGGAGAGGACAGAATTGAAGATGCCTAATAGAAAAAAATCAATTATTATCTAAAATATGCAAATAGCTTCATCAAATTAACAGCAAATGTACCAAAACTATGAGAGACAGTGAATAAAGTGTGGATACAGGCACTTTACAGAATAAGAAAGCAAAAGAGTCAAGAAGCATATGAAGAAGTGCTCAAAATCATTGGCATTTAAAATACTGATTAAAGCAACCCTGGGATATCCTTTTATACCTCAATTACTGTCAAATTAGAATACTTTATAAGTCCAAGTGTTGGTGGGGTTGTGTGAAATTGTAAAATCCCCTTGGTGGTGGGAATATCTTTGAAACTCTCCTAGAAATCTAAATACAATATTTTGTGCTTGGCACAAAATAAATGCTCAATATATTGTCTTAACTAACTGCCTTAGATAATCCAGTTCAAGAGAAATTACATCATACAAGAATGTGTCTTCTTGAACAATAATACAGCTATTATCTTGCCATGCTCCATAAGGGCAATAAGACATGAAAATATCTTAGATTTCCTGAAACACACATTAAGATGAATTATTGATGCATACCTCACACAGATAAAACGTTATACATACATTAATTTTTTTATAGACACAAACAATTGAAAGCAAGTGCACAAAGCATAAATAGTACATATGAGATCTACTGCAATTTTTTTCTATAACCACTGAGAGGAACAACATGAAGAAAACAATACAGATTTAAATCTCTTAATTATGGTATATATATTTTTTTCTTTTCTTGTCTCTGATTTTCCCTTTGTTAATTAATAATTGTCTTTACACATTTCAATATCCTTTAAATTTTCTACTTAATCAAAACTAATTTTACACTGCACAGTACATTATTTCTGTAAATGCAGCAATAAAATCCTAAATTCACTTATTTAAAAAAAAAAACTTCTTTAACATGACAGATATTCACGTCATTATGTAATGTGTAAGAGGCAGCAAGGGAATGGATGTGGAATCAAAGCAGAGATCAGAGTGATCTTAACTACAGGGGAAAAATATGGACATACAAGAGGACAACTCAAACAGAATCAAAAGTAACTATGTCTAATGAACTCATCTACAAAACAGATACAGTCTCACAGACATAGTAAACAATCTTATGGTTACTGGAGGGAGGAGGGTAGGAAGGGATAAATTTGGGAGTTTGAGATTTGCAAACATTAACTACTATATATAAGAATAGATTAAAAATTTCTGTGTAGTACAGGGAAGTATATTCAATATCTTGTAATAACCTTTAATGAAAAAGAATATGAAAATGAACATATATATATTTATATTTATATATATATAAATTTAAAGGACATTGAAATGTGTCAAGATAATAAGTAATTAACATATATATATATATATATATATATATAACTGGAACATTATGCTGCACACCAGAAATTGACACATTATAACTGACTATACTTAAAATAAATACATAAATAAATATTAAAAAAAAACTATGTTAAAATCAAAGCAGTAATAAATTTCTCTAGATACAACCAGCCTCTGTTATCAGTAGTTTAATTGAAATCTCTGTTTTTCCTTAAGGATAAGACTAGAAAATGAAAATGACAAGAAACTCATGAAACTTAGTATAGGGAAAAAAAAAACTACTCTGCAGTTTCTTTATATGAATTCCGGTTTATTTCAATGAATTTTTTCATGTATTCTCAGTGAATTGCTTAATTTCCCCAAATTCTATACATTCACTCTGCTACTGAACCCCACAAATAAAATTTATAATAATGATTTCCCCTTGTTTACAGAATTATTTAAAAAATATTATTTTAGTTATTTCTTACTCAGGCTTACTGAAGTAGTTAGGTCCGGCACATGCTATTCTCAACAAACCTACAATGTATTTACGAAGTTAAGTCAGAAAGATCTTCTAATAAAGAACAGCAGTGTGTGAATTAAAACCTAGCTCTTACTCCAACAGCTGTGTTGCTGCCATGACTACATTCTGATATGATATTATCATAGAATTGGTAGTAGTTTAGGTAACCGAGGGGATACAAAATAAATCTTACTTAGATTTGCATGTTTCGATAAGAGAACAGTTATTATTGCACTAAATCTGGCACATTCTGACAGTGCTGGCAAGGTTCTGTGAAGCAATTCAAAGAAAAGGACGATCCTGTGTTTAATAAAAATACTTGGCTTTCGAACTGTTCTAGAATTATGTTGTTATTTGTGAGATAAGCAAAAATTAAAAGACAGTATAAAAGGTCAAACGTCACTTTTTATAAATACAAAATTGAAAGATTGTGGCTCTTTAGCATAATAAATAAGGAAAATGAAGTTGGTGAGGGGGCAGCTCTAGCAAAATGGCAAGGGATTCAGAAACAAATTTTGAACATACCCACAGACGCTGCAAAACAATTTCTATAGAAAACAAGAAATATATTTTTAGGAATGACCCTGTGATATTAAAAAAAAAAGTCCTCCGTGGCTTTCATTACAGGTGACTTGCTTATTTTTCAGTGTATTCCATTTGTCAATCACTGTTCTATTTATTGTTCAGCTTTAAAATGGGAAAAAAAAATAATGATAACCATGTTATATTCTTGCCTTTCTAATTAATTTCCAATTTTCCATTACAAGAGTAAGGAGATTGAGGAATGACGATGCAATGTAATGAAACCTCTACAGATTAGCTGTATTTTTGAAATCTTATTTCACATGTATCTAATTTGCTACTTTAACAATTTTTAAGCATAAATTCTGTGGTATTAATTACATTCACAATGTTGTGCAACCATCACCAACATCTATTTCCAAAATTTTTTATGACTTTAACAAAATCTCTGGACCAAATAAACAGTAAAAAAAAATAAAGTACACAAATGTACATGTTATTCTTGCACAAAGGTCATGCTAAGCTTCTCTGCATCACTGCAATTTTTGTATATGTGCTACTGAAGTAAACACTTGAGTGGTTCTTCTCAAAGTAATTCCCATGTAAAGCTTCAGGAATTCCATCAAATGGAGAGATGGTGTTCTATTGAGTTAATATTAAGAAGAATTTGGATTTGGGGTTTGAGCTCTGAGTCCTGTCTCCTTGCTAGCTGACCTCTCAGTAAAGCTCTTACTTTTCTCAAAAGCCAGTGTGATAGCTTTGGCTTCTATGCAAGTCAGACAACAAGCCCTTATCTGTAAGAACAGTGACAAATTTACTGAACATAAATTAATATGCATTAGTTAGGTGCATTTTGTTATATGATCACACAGAGAGATTTTCATCATGGGGCTATGAAACAACTTTTTTTCTAATTTACTGATTTTTTGCCTTTTTTCCACACAAACCATTCCATTGTCTTCCATTCTCTTTCATTACTTAGGAAGCCAAAATTATACATATATACAAATAAATATATTATGAATATATATATAACTTAATTATGTATTGTAAGTTATATATGTAATTTGTCTATGTTCCTAGATAACGCATTGTTTGGCTATTTTTATATATCTCACTTTGCTTCATATTTCACTTGGCATTAGTTTCTTAAAGTTGATATATGTATGTGGAATGTATGTAATATATCCACTTTTCAAGAGATGGATTGAGCTGCTTTCACTGTTGAAAAATTTATACACACAGGAACTTGTGTGTGTGTATATAAATAAATACACATACATACATACGTATATATACATACATAGAATAAACATCAATACATATTAAGTATACAGAGTTAAACTTTTTATTAATGCTAAAAATGTATTTGAGGAAATGTGTTTAAAAGCTAAAAAAATAAAAATAAAAATGGAAAACAGAAGTAATGTCATCCAAAGTTCCGAAAAGAGCTGAGTAGAAGGCTCTAGAAGAGAGAACAGACAATACCAGGAGGAAAATATATTAAAGAAATGATATAAAAAATGCTTAGAAACTAAACCACATATTTATATTTGAAGATTATACTCAATGACCAAAATGGAAAAACAAACAAACAAACACAGAAAGTTTTCACAAAAATTTAAACATTAAGAATAAAGAGATCTGAAAAGCTTATTGAATGTGACAAAAACAAAGTTATTTATGCAAGAAAAGAAGTGGATTTAAATTGGACTTTCTGTCGGGAAAGGCAGTTTCCTTGTGCCTGCCATCCTTCCGCCCTCACTGGGTCACTCAGGACTGGGCCTGGGGCTTGCAACACTTTCTGACCAAGAGATAGAGAACCCACACAGCCTGTGCGGGGCTTATCACCTCATGTGGCAGTATCTTACCCTGTTTCAGGCTTAATGGATGCTCTTTTGTCTGCTTGAAGTGCGTACAACATATGATGCCTGACAACCCCACTGTCACATCTGTCCTCATCAGGGAGGGTGCATGTAGACAAATTGCCCTGGGTTGGCTCCAAGAGAGACCCGCTCACCCTGAGGGACCAATGCCCACTATTTAAGGTGATCTCACTCTATCTCTTTCGCATGTGAGTAAGTGTTGTTTCATCCATTGCTTGACTGGGTTGTGTTCTTATGACTCTGATACTACGATGCTGTGGGTGGAGGTGTTGAGAGTCCTCCCCTGGGACTGGTAACCAGTGCACAGTAATCTCCTAGATGCTTTCCAGTGGCAACATTCGATGGTGGTAGAAAATGTAGTGGTGGTAGAAAACGTAACTGTGATTTCAAAGTTTGTATTCTTATTTTATTATGATTTTAAGAAAAATGTGAACAGCGGTGGCCTAAAAAGTATAAAATTATGAGTGTAACTGGAAATTTTAATAGTTGAGAAGATGTTTGAGAATATAGGTAGGCATGTATTTATCTTAAAATTTGTAGAATTACAAGATATATTGAATACATATTGCTTCAAAGTATGTTTGAGTATAATATCTAAAAATATAACATTAAAACTCTTACCAAAAGTACAACTAAAAGGAGTAATAATTTGTTTATTAAACGTTGGGTCAAAGAAATAATGTAAATAATCTAAATCCTCAGTGTTCATATGATATCTACTGGATATTGTCTAAAGTTGTTAAGATTCTGCACCCAGTTCGGATTCCATTCAATTCCAGTGTGTCTGGGGACCGTGATTCCCCACACCACCAAGCAATTCTAGGACACCAGCTGGGTGTCCTACAATTCAACTCAATTCTGACACTGTCTACCTGAAGGTAGTAACAGATCCCACAGGTTAAGGACTCAGTCCTGTAACACTGGACTTCACCTCTACTTCAGATGTTAGTTGCAAGTCCAGATTGTTACCTGTGCTTCTGACCAACTAGCTGTAGATTGGAGATTCTAACCACCTCCTCTTTGGGTTCTATTAATTTGCTAGAGCTGCTTACAGAACTCAGGGAACACTTAACTTGACTCCCAATTTATCATGAAAGGATATAACTCAGGAACAGCCAAGTAGAAGAGATGCCACATGGAAGCAATGCCTAGGGCACAGTGTGGAGAAAGGGTGAGGTGTTTCCATGCCCTCTCTGAGTGCACTGCTCTCCCTAAATCTTCATGTGTTCACCACCCTGGAAGTTCTCCAAATCCTATCCTTTTTGGCTTTGATGGAGGCTTCATTACACAGCCCCCCTCACCTCCCAGGCAGATGGGGATGGAAATGAAAGTCTTGACCCTCTAATCACACAGTTGTGTCCCTGGGCAGCCAGTACCCATCCTTGGATGTGGTTCAATATACCCTCAGCAATATGACAAAAACAAGATTATTGCTGTCATCATACAGGAAATTCCAAGACTTTTAGTAACTCTGTCCCAGAAACAGGGGTGAAAACCCAGTATGTATTTATTTTTATTAATCACAATATCATAGTTATTAAATCAAGAAATAAGTATAACTATTTTACATAGTTATTGAGGTAACATCAGAAGGAATAAAACTGAAAAGAGTTAAAAGAAGCAGTTTCTGGTACATCAGACTGAGATTGAGAACAAACAAGGCGTGGCTTTTCATTATAATCTCTTTTGTCATTTTTATTTCTTATCATAAATGCATTGCACTTGGAGAAACATGCAACTAAAATAAAACTAAAGCAGAAAAAGATGTAGATCTTATTGGCCTGAAGTCCAAGAAAGCTCTTTAAAGCTTCCCTCATCTTACAGAAAAGGTATTAGATCTATGAATTTAACTGCAGTCAAGAATACTATCAAATCCCCATGAACCTCACTATTTAAATTCCAATATTTTTAATTTCTTAATATTTGTGTGTTTAAAGTTTGTTTATCCAAGTGATAGAGCCATATATAGTGGCGTCATAGCTAAAATGATGCTACTTGAATTACATGGACATTGTTATATATACAGAAATCCATTCTCTGAATATTCTTTAGGTTAGAAGACATTTAAAACATTTTAATTGTTTTCTTGATAAATGTCTGAAAGGTAAATCTGGTGATAAGCTCAAAGATTATTAAAATGGAATTTTTGTTTTGAAAACGTGGTGATATATTTTTCATTCTAACACTTTATCATCATTTAATATCTTTTTAAACTACCTGTTTTAAAAGAATGTACTTTAGTAATAAATTTAAATCCATTCTTTACAGGTCTAATTAATCATGTAGTTACTTCATATCATGAAAGTTCATTGATTTTCACATGTACATAATATGTCGCCTGGAGGAGATTTATGACAAGAAGAGGGATATATATATATATATGTGTGGTATAACACTAAAACAAGTAATATTCAGCTTCTTCTTTGATAAACATGTCCAAACAATTAAATCTTGAATCGTAACATTCTCAAATGCTTTCTATTTCTTTATTACTTTGTCTTTTTGTTCTGTTTTCTATATAACTTACCTTAGCATTGATGCTTCTCAATGCTCCACAGTCACCTGCCTCATGATCATGTGTATACATTCTTTTGTTTCTTATCGGAGCCACTGTTTCTCAGTCTATCCTCTCCCATACTCATCCCCCAGAAAAACGCTTTTCCTTAAAACCAATCTTATATCTACCAAGCTACTATCAAGTGACCAGCTGTAACACCCCTAATCCCCAGCTTGGGGACTTTCTTACATAGTTCAGATTGTCTCTCTAGCATCCTGGGCAACATTAAACTCATTTTTAATTAAATACATTTTTATTTTCATTTGTCCTATGTTTGAAAATAATTTTCATTCCAATAATCTATGGTTCTCTCCACTCCATTTTAGCAATATTGTCACCAAGACACTTGCTAGGATTTTAACCCGCTCCATTTTGAAATTTGAGATATGGAACTATACTTTCTGACTAAACCTTCATATCAGGGCAATCATCCTATTCCATGATATACTAGAAATTGAGTGGGCTTTGAAGTTTAAATATGAGTTTTACTGTGTGAGTTTTTAAATAATATTTAAAGCCTGAGACTCGTTTTTTTCTTTATTTAAAATGAAAAAAATGCTACTTATCCCACAGAGGTTTTTCTTTTTTCAAATATATTTTTAAATATACATTTGACTATAGTATATTTATTTTCATTATTGCAGAAAGCATTTGATTGTATGTTTTTGTATTTTGAAAAGAGAGCCAGCAAGGTGGAAATACTAATTTGGGCTCTACACACCAGGTATATCTATATATTAAGCCATATGTATGTCCTTCATTACTATCTCAGAAAAAGAGAAGAAATCTCCCATTTTATGACTATCTCATTAAACTGAGTATTTTTTTCTTTTTGCTTACAAGGGACCAATGTCAAAATGATCATCTCTTTCTCTTGCATTGTTTTTCCCTCAAAAGTTTGTGAATAAAGGGAATAACAGTGTTAATAACCAACTAGATCAAGGAGAGTGTGAATGGAAGATGTCCAATCCCTGTGGACTAAAAGAACCCATGGGATAGATAATTACTGACATTTGTGACCCCACATGTTTGACATTTTCTTACATCTGGTTTTTAGAAAGGTAAAGAACAGCCAGCAATTATTTTTGGTGCTAATGTCATAATTCTTGAAATTATTCAAGAAAGAAAATAAAATCACACGTACAATAATTGAAGGATTTGTCACAAAAATTAGAGTAACTTTATGTGCCATTTTGCTATAATTGTCAGAAGAGAAGGCGAACACAGAAAATAATTTAGTGGGTTTATATTTTGGGAGGAAGTCAAGCAGCTTCATTACAAGATGACCACAAGAAATTTTATATGATCAATATGAGAAACTGAACAGGAAATCTGGTAACAAATATTTATTGTTTATATCTTTAGAGTTTTTACTAATGTTATTAATGCCAACATTAGTCCATAGGCTAATCTAACATACTTATTTTTTGCTAAATATTGACAATTATTTTTACTCCATTTGAAAAATGAGCTCACTCTCAAGGCTGTTGGACTTTGCAACATAACTTTAAACAAAGCAACAGATGATTTCTGGTGCTTTAGCAGGAAATTTGTCTCTAAATATGTCCTCCACTTCTACAACACTCAACTTTCCAATATGTTCTTCAGCTACTAAAGCTGAATATAGAAAGACAACAGATTTTCATTTTATATTGTCACATTTGATTCAAGTCTTGACTGAAACTCTGACATACACATCGATAATTATTGCTGTTCCTATTTAAAAGTAAGCAGGCTTCAAAAGACTTTTTTTTTTCTGTCTTTTGTTTTGTTTTGTTTTGTTTTGTTTTGTTTTGTTTTGTTTTGTTTTGTTTTGATTAAAGGGTTTCAGTGCTTTCTCAGGCAGTGTTTGGGTTCCACCAATGCAGCACATTGTTTTATTGGCAAGAAACAGAAAACATTACCTGGGCCAAGCAGAATAAGGGCTTGGTCAAAAAGCCTAAAGAAAAAGTTTGGCCAATATTTTCAGAGACATCCAAAATGATTTAGAATCCCTGCCTTGCATTAGTAGTTTAGACAGACCAAGTCCAAATCAGAAACAATCAAATTGGTATACTGGAGAAGCATAGGGATAGTTGCTACAACCTCAGGTGTGTGTAAAATACAATCTTTGGCATTATAAGCCCTTATAAGCCTTAATTAAAATCATTTTTAAAGAATTACTTATTATTGTCACATTTCACATAATTTTAAATTGTTGAAAATGTATTATATACTGAATATCACATGAGGCTCTTTATAGACATTGTTATCCTAATTTATTTGAAGTTAAGCATGCTTGCAATAGTAACATACATGCATTTAATTAGCATCTGGGTAATGATTATATCATATCATTAGTAAATTAAGATTTACTTTACTGCAATGCTGAGGAAAATAATAAGTAAAGGTCAATCTACCATTGATGAAATAAAATTTTATCTATGCCATTTAAAACCCAGCCTACCCACAGCCCTCTAGAATGAGTGTATAGGTTGACAGGTGAGTGAAACAGTAAGCAAGGCAGATTCACAATTTAGTAAAGATGCCTTTCTTCCTGGAACATAAGAATCTGAACCTAGGACCCTCACAGCAACCCACATTGAAAAGCTATATTTCTAGTAAAACGGAATACAGAAAAAAGTAGTCTTCTTAATGTAGTACTTTTATATAATTTAATTGGTTGATTAAACATTTTCACTTTATACCAGTATTTTTTTCTTTTATTTTTAAATATAGATATAAATACAGTTGGAGAATTTTTACTGCTTTAAAGTCAATAGAGAGGCTTGTTATATTAGCTTTTTACTCTAGATTAATAAATATGCCATTATTCATTATATCTAATTCATTATCATATGTGTATGTTAGTATAAGCATCAAAATTATTAATCTATAGATACTAAGATTGGAGAAAGTAATCATCTTTCCTGTTTTAAGCAAATTCTGAAAATTCTAATAATCTCTTTAACATGTTACTGTAGAGAAAATTTGATAGTTAGTTCTTTATGTAATACACGCCATGTTTGCTTAATTTATAGTCACTTAATTTTAAATAAAGACCGCTTAGGTTCTCGATCCTCAGCCAATGTTGGGCTATGAAACCCTGACTGTTAGCTTGGCTCAGTGTCCATGGAGATAAATCCCAGATTCCACAATAGCAACAGGATTTATATGGCACTCTTCCTACAGTGCATCACTTTGGACTAAATAATATTCTGTAACATAAAAGAAAAAATGCTAAAGTACCAGACCACTCAAATCCATGGTGAAAAGGAGAGAATTCAATTTATGCTGAAAGTGTAACAGTAACTCATTTCCAAATGACATAAAGAAAGCAGCAGGCATCAGATAAGTTTATTGCTATTTGTGTGAACTGTCAGGAAAAGAAGAGAATCATCCAGCTGAGCATACTGAGAAACTTATTATCACATACAGATCATAAAATTCAATACGGAAAAGTGGTCATGATCATCTGCCAAAAAAGAAAAAAAAATCTGGAAGGAATCAAGATGTTTGCCTTCCATCCCGACCAGTAGAGTTTTCAGGGACCCTTTATTAATCGTTCTTTGTTCCTACAATCATATGAATGCCACACATATACACACATTCACTTGCCAATCAAATCAGATTAAATGTTAAAGCAACATTGGCATATTTTAATTTCCCTGGTCATACTCTTTTGAGGGTCTCTTTTATCTATTAGGTTAAAAAAAGGAAAAACTATGTCGCTAGAGGTCTTCAAAGTTCAGACTCACTTTGATTTTATTTTTCAAAATTATTGATCATTCAATGTGTGTGGATCAGTCACCTCCATGAAAGTCTCTGTAAAGACAAGCTAGAATTCAAATACAGTTAATACTGATTGAGTACCAGCACTGTCCTGGGGTAGGTATTTTAACGTGATAGCTCACTAACACTCATAACAATCCCACAAAATCACAATGATGGTTCAACCATTGGACTCAGAAGAAAGCCAAACAAACTAGTCCTTGTATCTCCTAAGTTAGATTTTTTTTTTTTGCCATTTTAAGTCTCTTTGCCTTTTACTTTCTACCACAATTAAATTTTAAATTATTTTATTACTCAGAAGAGATCTAAACAAATTTACTCTTTGGAAAAAAATGCAAGAAAATGTAATTTAAATCAGGACAGAATTCTACTCCTTAAGGCAAACGTTTTATGTCAGATAGTTTCAATTTTGTAGAAATTATGAATGTTGCTTTATATTTGCTATTTTGTAATTGATGAATCTGCAGATTGTTTCATATTTTCTGTAAACTACTTGACTCAGTTTTATCATTTCTGAAATTAGCAGAAAAATGTGTCATCTGTATTGAAGACTAAGTTCATGTGTTTTTCCCAGCTTCAGAGGTAAAATAAAATTTCAGCCTTAATGAGTAACTATTTGAAATACTAATTTATATGCAAATATAAGCACCCTAATAATGATATTAAGTAATTATTTAAAGAAGAAATAGAAAATACAGAGATGGCAAATAAGCATATGAAAAGATGCTCCACATCACATGCCATTAGGGAAATGCAAATTAGAACAAGATTCTATTATGCAAATATTAGAATGGCCAAAATCCAGAACACGGACAACCCCAAAGGCTAGCAAAGACATGGAGCATCAGGAAGTTGCATTTATTGCTGATGGGAATGCTAAATGGTACAGCCACTGTGGAAGACAATTTGGTGGTTTCTTACATACTTAACAAACTCAGCAATCACATTCTTTGGTATTTACCTAAAGGAGTTGTAAACTTATGTTCACACAAAAATCTGCACTTGGACATTCATAACAGTTTATTCATGATTGCCGAAACCTGGATGAAACCAAGATGTCCTTCAGTAATGGAGGAATAAAATGGTACATCCAGACAATGGAACATTATTCGGCCCTCAAAAGAAATGAGCTATAAAGCCAGGAAAAGACATAGAGGAAAATTAAATGCTTATTTCTAAGTGAAAAGAAGCCAGTCTGAGAAACATAAATATTATATGATTCCAACCATATGCCATTCTGGAAAAAGCAGAACTATGGAGAAATTTTTTTTCTTTTAATTAGTGTTTGTGAGGAAATTGGGGGAGAAAAATAGACAGAGCACAGGGATATTTTTAGTGCAATGAAAATATTTTGCATGATATTTTAATAACGATTTGTCCAAACCTATAAAACGTACAACACCAACAGGAAACTCTAATGTAAAGTACAGAGTTGGGGTGCTTATGATGTGTTAACAATGTTGGTTCATCCTTGGTGAAAAATGTACCATTATGATGAGGGATATTGATAATGGGGGAAGCTATACAGGTGTAGGGGAAGTGGACATGTAGGAAATCTCTTACCTTTCAATTTTATTATAAACCTAAAACTGCTTTTTAAAATCATCTTGAAATTTTAAAAAAAGAAGGAATAACCTCTTTTTATCTTTCAATATACAAAAATTTCCTCCTGACTTTACCAGCTAATTAAATTAACCAGTTAAATGGCCACCTTCTCTGGAAGATCTAACTGCTAATTTTATACATAAAACACTATCGTTGAGCATAGAATTACCATTCACTTCATTTAAGATGTGCTCTGAAGTGGCTCTGCTAGCATTCACAGCATTCTGGAAAAGTAAATAAGGTAAAAGAAAAAAAGGTGGAGACAGCATTTTGTGTTTTCTTGTTTTTAGTCCTCAGAAGAATCATATTTAAGTTGTCAGTTACTCCTCACCTAGTAGTTAAGTAGACATATTATAGAAAATGGGGGAGCCTATGGAGGAGTAAAAGAGATTTTATTTTCCAAAGCCAGGAACCAGACACAGTTTTGCACTTATTAAATATTCATGTCCTTTCCTAGAAGCATAAATAGAGAGAACTACTCTCCAATATTCAGCTGATTCTCACAATTATTTATCATAATTTTATAATAAAAACATAAACCTCTAAATTACCCAGCTACTTGTAATGACCTCTAAATAAAAATGCATATTGTGCGCATTATTACTGCCTGCACTCTCACTGGAATTCTCTTCAATACCCCACTACCAACTTAAAATCTTTCCAGAACTGACACCTTGCATCCTTTTATGTTTTTCTCAGTCCCAGTCCCTTAGACATTACCTGACATTTGGTGTTTGTGGTCTTAGATAATCTATTGTATAATTTATAGTATCCAGATTTTGTTTAATAAATATTTCAAATCTAGCTATTATTAAAATGTGGGACACTTTGATTGACATTGTGTATTCATTTAAAGTATGATGGCATCTTCTTTTAGGACTCTTTTTCTGTTGGAATTAACAAATTTTATTTTCCAGGTAACTTTTTTTACATGTTATCAATTAAGGGCTTCTTTGCATTATAACATTATTCTAGCATAATCAATACTACGGGTTGATTACTACTTACCATAACATCTTTGATTTGGCTACCCTAGGTACAGCTCAAATTTTGCATTACCTATAAAGTTCTAATAATGTATTAAAATGCCATGCCTGGAGACAAAGTTACCTTACGGAGTTTTCAAGTCCATTTTATACAGAATGTTAGCTGAATTCAATTGACATAAATCTCTCATTTCTTTGGGTTTGAAATGTGTCATTTTGAGTGATGGTTCTGTTTGCTGTTTTGCACCTGCTTTGTGGAACTCAACACGGCTTACTGACATCCTTTTCCTGGGTAAATTCTATACTTCAAGCAGATCTCTTGTCGCTGATTACGTTAATGATTTAGCATCAGTGCACTTTTTTTTTAAGCGTATAAGGCATTTAAAAACTCTTAATGCTTAAGGTTAATATAAATGTTTAGGTCACTTAAGATACAAACCTGAAAAAGAATGCTAACGTAAGCATTGTGAAAAAATCTATCTGCTACTCAAACTTCATTCATTATTGTGTTTCACAGTGAATTCAATCTTATCTTAGCAACATCTTACCCAAAATAATAAGCAAAGATAAATCTCAGACTGAATAATTAAATAAAGGCAGTATTAGACTATATTTATATATGAATATATAACCAGATCTCCAAAGGATATACAGTAGAGGTGAATAGCCCATTGTGCAGATGCTGATTTCTATGCAGTTCACTCAGAAGTGAAAGGCGCCAGGCCTTGTGACAGTCATGTTCCTTGATTATATATGGCTCCTGAACCTACTTTGTGTGTGTGTGTGTGTGTGTGTGTGTGTGTGTGTGATCTTGAAGCAATGACAGTAAGTATCAAAGAAGCTTAGATATAACTATTTAAGATATTGCCCAAAAACATCAGCAGTTTTTGATGTTACCGTATTATATTCATTTGCCTGAATAAAAGTAAATGAATATTGTTTTGCTGTACAAAAAGAATCAGGTTTGGCACAGGTGCGATAAAGACTACGGGAGAAATGTACTCACCCTCTTGTCACTGGAGTATGCAAGACTAGCTAACAAACCTCATCGTCTTCATATTTATTATAATATGATAAATAATAAATTAAGTACATTTATTTAAATACAATAAATAAATATTATAATATAATAATAATGAAGGTGGATTTCCATACCAACAATAAATAGAATAGTGTGTCTAGGGGTATAAAATTGGGAATTGGGAAACAATGGGAAAAAACTGTGTTTAATGAGAAGAAATGTTCTGTCTTATGAGCAATGGAAAGCTATGCATGACTTTTATTTATTAAAGCATGTAATAAAAGTTTTGCTTCATTAATTTCACTGAAAAAAAAATCCCTGAACAAATAAAGTAAAATATATGTACAATTACACAATAGTGCCTAGAATTTCTAATATGGTAAAATGACATTTTAAAAAAGTTTCTGTAATGTAAATGTTGCCCTTTCCCCTAGGAAGGAAATTTCATACTGCATTAATATAGATCTCTGAGAACAAGGTTTTAGTATTAGTAATATGCCATTCTAGCATTTTTTTTAAATATTAATAGAAAGATTTGGAAAAAAATTACACACCAACTCCAGAATTGTTACTGTGAAAAAAAAAAAACTTCCATATTAATTCTTTGCTATGTTTTCCATTAGAAAAAAAAGTTTATACAACCATGCTTTTATTTCTTAATTTAAATTTCAAATTAGTTTTTCAGGCTTTCAGATCTTGGCATCTTATACTTTATAATAATTCTAGTAAAGTTTGAGATGTTGTCTATATTTTATCAAATATATGATGCTATGATTTTGATTTTATATTTAGTGTAGGATTGATCTGTGAAACTATGTATAAGTCTTTTAAATTATTTGAGAAATGGAGATTTTGAAACTAAAATATACCTTAACCTCAGAGATGTGAAGAGGTCATTTTAAGGTTGTCTTATTCCAAAAAAATTGACTACAAGAGGGTAATCAGGTCTGTGGTTTCCAGAAGTAAACACAAGAATACCAAATATATCCTGTTGATTATTAGAAAGGAAGATTTGAGTTTTAGCCATGAATATTTTTTAATTATGTGACAATACATAACCTATTAATTTTTCTTAGTGTACACTATACTTTTACCTAACAACTAAATTGATTATTCAAGAAGTGAAAACATTAATTACATATGAAATATGCTTATAATCACCTCACCTGTAATTATATCTCATCAGTATCATAATCACCTTTTCCATCAGCATCTTTTCAGCGTCTTTTCAGATACTTCTCTCTCGTGTATGTGTGCAAGTGTGTATGGGTGTCTGTGTGTTAAAGTGGGAAAATACTATTTACATATATGTAAGTGGGTATAAAAATGTGTATAATGTGTAGTATGTGTATATATAAAATTGTACATTTATATACATCGATGTGGCATATATATGTGTGGGTAAAAGTAAATGCATATATTTTTATATGAATGCTTATTTATTTAGTTCAGAACATAACATGCAGATTTGTCATGTTCCACAAGTGATAGATTTGGAGAAAATATATGGAAAACTGAAAACCTAAAAAAAAATTCCCTGTAGAATACAGAGGACATATAAATCATTTAGAGGAAAACTCAAGTGAGCATGTGCAAAGATGTTCCAAATTGCTAATAATCAAACACATATTCAAACTTCGATTGAGCAAAACTATTCATTACTTCCCAGATTTAAAAATTTGTCAAAAAAGAGTAATAATTGATGAGTATGTAGGACCGCTAAAATTTTATACACTGCCAGTGCATCCATTTCTACAACCCACTTAAGACAAAGTTCGAAATGCCCAGTAAAATGAAGAGGTTCATATCATTTGACAGAGTAATTTGGCTCTTATTTATATACTTAAGAGTTACTCATATATATGCACAAGCAACACGTACCGAAATAAATTTTTGCACTTGCAAATGCTGTGAATCACCCCAATATTTACCATCTGGAGAATGGATTTATAAATATATATATATTTGAATAAAATAATGCTATACCGAAGTGAAAATTAACAGAAGCTATTTATATACCTGGATAAATATTATAAAGATAATTATTAGGAAATGATGCATTGTGAAGATGGGTTGTACAATAGGATACCATGGAGATGACATTTACAATTTTTGCAATTAATAAAATGTATAATTTGCAACATGAACATGCATAATAAAACTGTAAATTACAGGTTCTATGTGCTCTGATTTCAGGGTGACACTTTCTTCTGGGAGGGAAGAAGGGACTGTGATTGGGGTTAGGGAATGATACACAAGGAAATAAAACTGCCTGTGTAATATTTAGTTTCTTAAGATGCATTTTGGTTCTGGAAACACTTATATTATTTCCTTTATATTCTGGTCCATCAAAAATAGGTCATTTTAGGAAAAAAGCAGAAAAAGGGGGAAACTTAGAAGTACCAAACAGCCAATCTAATGATGAATAAAATATAAAAATATTGTGGAGAATGAATTTGATGGGTTTCACAATACATTTTTTTACAGAAAAAAATGAAGAAAATAGCAAAAGAATACAATAGTGAAAAGCAAAAATGAGGATAATATATATACATATATATGTATGTGTGTGTGTATATATAATATATATACATATATATGTATGTGTGTGTGTATATATATATATAGTCATAATAAATATTATTGCTCTGAATGAATTTAAACAGAAAAAAAAAGACTTTAAAAAACAATTCCAGAGGTGTAAAAACTAAAACGTATATAGTGTTACCAATGGTATCAATAGATTTTTTTTAGGGAGTTTGGTTTTGGCCCAAAATTTGAAATTCTGCATTCCAGCTCATCTATGCAAGCAATAACAAAGTCATTCTGAGATTCCAGAATTTAGAAAATATATTTAACAATACCCTCCTTGGATGTCTATAAGAAAAAAGCTTAAATGAGTACAAGTGCACACACATGTGCACACTCGATAATCAGAAATTTATTGTATAACCCTTTTTAGACACTTTACTATCTCCCTTGGCTTGACTGGTAAGTAATTTTTTAACAGTTTTGTGAATTATATACAAAATTGGAAAGTGGATTCAGAGCTAGAATGTTAAGGCATGGCAGATAGACTGAAGGAGGCTTGAAGGGTAAATGAGAAGTGCTAATATTCAGAGAAGAGGTGGGGAAGGTAGATTTAAAGGACCTCCTGAGGGATGCTGTGATCTCAGCTAAGAGGATTGGACTGTATATAACGAAGAACGAGAACTGTCCATCAGTGGTCCTGGAAGACACACACACACACACACACACACACACGGGCAAATCATATTTTCAAGAAATTGCCCCCTCCTAGTATTTATTCTCAATGTGTAAGTTTGCTATATGTGTAAATATTGTTTTATCCCACCAAATGTTTGGGATAGTGAAAAAGCTGTGGGAAAATGTGACAGAAATTTGGTTCAAAACAAGAGTCATCACTGAGGAAACAGATACTTGACTTCACATCTAATTGGAAGGAAAATCAAGAGAGAAAACATCACAGAGAATAAGAACATGAGCTAATGTGAGATGTAGGTTAAGGAACGGATTCAAGAGAAAAGAAGTCAAGGTGACTTCTGGGTATACTAACATAGGATATTTTATATACTTAAAGTAGAAGTGAAAATTCTATCTACTGTAACCTATTGATCAAATGAGATCTGTGTTTGAATTACAAGCAAAATTTGGGTTTATCTCTTACTAGAACTTTGTTTCTCTTGCTTACAAATCATGATTCATGCAAAAGAACCACTTAACATGAGCAAGGAAACTCACAGTAAACAGAAATGGTAAATGATGTTAAAACACTTGAAATATGGTCATGTAGCTAATTCTCAAATTAAATTATTATGAAGAAGTAGCATTTCTAAGATTTAAAGAAAAGTATTATTCAAGACAAATATAAATTTCTGTAACAACTCTCACTATATCTCAATAAGAGACAAAAATAGGATTTGCTATTTCTGGCAGCAAATTAAGTGAATACTTAATTCACTCAATCAGATTTTTCATCCACAAACAGGATTTTATGGTAGGGAATATGAGTTCTTAAAGATTCTTGCAATATTTCATTGAGCGTTCCTATTTAATACAAATATGTGAAAAGGAAGTATGTTAATGAGCTTCCTTAAGTTGCTATAAATAAATGAATCAAAGAGGTTTATTTATCTGTTGTATTTACTTTATGAAGAAATATTTTAGAGCTAAAACCAATTAAATTTTCAGTAGCTTATCACAGAAATTATATGAAGCAGCTGGTCAGTCTGTAATGGCTTTGCTAAGGGAGTGCTTAGAATATTTCCAACAGAGTTCTGTCACCTGGATTACTATCATTGTGTTAAACTGTGAAACTGTGCAATGAATTTTTTAAAATTTGAGTGCTTAATTGTTCATTAACTCAATTATATTAATATTTTAATTTTGATTCTGCTCGTTTATGACACACTAATTTCAAGTATGTATTTTGTTCAGAAAATGCTCAGTGATAAAGAAGGGGTACTTGATAATTTCTCCTTAAAAAAGTAAAAAGAGATTAAGGATCAGCCTTTTCCAAACAGATGTTGCCTGCTCCAACGTAGCGTAATATCCTCCAGGTACATTCATGTTGTTTCACGTGGCAGGATTTCCTTCTTTCTTAAAGCTGAATAATATTCCATTGTATATCTAAACCACATTTTCTTTATCCATTTATCTATCAGGAGACATTTAGATTGTTTCCATAATTTGACTATGCCTAACAAGGATATAAAAAAGTGCTCAACATCAGGAATTATCAGGGTAACGCAAGTCAAAATCAAAATGAGAGATCACCTCATACTTGCTAATGTTGCTGTCATCAAAAAACAAAAGATAAATGGTGGTGAGGATGTTGAGAAATTGGAACCCTAGTACATTGTTGGTGGGAATATCAAATGGTGTAGCCTCTATGGGGAACAGTAGGGAGGTATCTCAACAAATTACAAATAGAACTACTTTATAACCCTGTAATCTTACTTCTGGGTATATA
This sequence comes from Camelus bactrianus, assembly GCF_048773025.1. Classification (NCBI taxonomy): domain Eukaryota; kingdom Metazoa; phylum Chordata; class Mammalia; order Artiodactyla; family Camelidae; genus Camelus; species Camelus bactrianus. The sequence goes on from NC_133552.1 coordinate 23,549,037, forward strand.
TTCGAAAGAATTGAAACCTGTATCCTAAAGAGATATTTGCATTCCTATGTTCATTGCAAAGCTTTATGGTTTTAATGAAATAAAGGGATTAAGATATTTACCATTATGGTACTACCTGTTAGTGAGTAAATTTACTTAACTTTGTATTTATTTGCTAATAATTTAATAATGGAGACTTAAATGATTGATTCTGGGCCTTATGGCTTCATTTGTTTCTAGTTTTGGAGGTGTTGTGGGGGAGGGCAAGAGTAGGTATTAGATAAAGTCAGATGGTCAGGAATTCACCTTAGGCATTATTGGGTTTATAGAATATAAAGACTTTAGTAAATTTATATTTCCCTATGGAGAAATTTTATGATATGAAATTTTATAAAATTTATATGTATATGCATCATAAAACACATATATTTATGAAATTTAAGTATATATTCATCATATACTTTCTCCATAAGAAAATATAAATTTAATCTACCTGTTAAGTAAACATACTGAATCAAATAATACATTGCTATTTTGTGCAACCTGGAATAATTTACTCAAGGCTTAATTTGGGGAATTTAGTGATTTTTCCAAGTGTTTGGTTAAAAAAAGTTTTTGCTCAGTTACATAGTCGGTTACTATTTACTTTTGAGAGTATAGACTTTGACCAAGAAAAACAAGATTCTAATGTGAAACAGTAAAAATGTACATCATTTCAGGCTATAATTTCCCTTCTTATAAGTTAAAACATTAATAAATGTTATTCCAATGTAGGGAAATTAAAGACCTGCAGATGAAACAACTTCAGGTGCTTTGATAGTGGATATACTTCTTGCAGTGTTACTTGTGTAGTAGATACTTCCCAAACTGATAGGTATATTTTAATTAGTTGTATAAAAATACAAAACCTACATTCCTTAGAAAACGTATAACTTAATATTCCAGATACTTGCACAATAGCAGAAGGAGGTTTGGCACCAACTGTATTAATGTTTATACTCTTGCATGGATGTTCACACAGGGAGTAGAGGTAAGCAATTTTCATAAGGAAATGTCAGCGCAATCCCTTGTCCATACTGGTTTTAAAAGACTGTGACAGTATCAAGACTTGAATTCTCTTAGAAGTATAAGAAAATTTAAAAAAAGACAGCGTCATCTGTTGAAAGAGATTTGGCATCGGAGATGGGACACCAAATCTGCTATGAACTTACTCCAGAAGTTGAAGTGTTACTTACTCTCTATGACTGGAAGCCTGTATCCAAAATAAGTGACAGACACAGATGTTCACCACTCCTCCTAATCTTTTCAGCCTGTATCTTCTTTGAAGGAACAGCAACCCAGTATCTTTCAATCCCATGGCAAAAGTGAGATGAATCCACAAAGTGTTCCATCACCTCTGATTTTGCTATAGTTGTAAATTTGTCACGTGGTGTCATTTATAAATGGCGGTAAGAATTGACTTTTGTCTGCTTTCAAAGTACTTTTTAGCTAAGTGTGATGATAAACATGTCATTATCAGTAATATTTCTGAAGTGCTCTGTCATCGGAACAAAGGTTGCATGTGCCATATGCCTGAATGTTAAAAGAAAAACAAAAGTCGTCAACGTATGATGATTATCACTCAGTTACTTGAAGTATGTGCTCCTGAAAAAAAGTGAAAGTTTGGAAATCTTCCTACCCTTTTGTATTCTAAGAAAACTTTTACTTCAAAGAAATGTCTTCTTACAGAACTAGATAAATTTCATGTTTACCTATGATGAGATAAGATGTAGACCACCCAAATTCTTTGCTTCATAAGTGATTAACAGAACTGATTGTACTCACTGACCAACCTCGACAGAACACCTGCAAGTGGAATTGACTTGACCAAAGTTTACTTGAGCTTCTTTCCTTCCCCTCTGGCTCCTCAACATTGACCAACCCTCAGTCAGGGTCAGCAGTGGAGTTTGAAACAACCCCTCCTTAAGGGCACTCTTGAAAATAGACTGCCAAATTTGTCCCTTCCCACCCCCTTTCCCCAGCAACAAGACTGTTTGAGATTTGCAAATGTTAGCTGCTCTATATAGAAATAGATTTAAAAAAAAAGTTTTTTTCTGTATGGCACAGGGAACTATATTCAATATCTTGTAATAACCTTTAATGAAAAAGAATATGAAAATAAATATATGTATGTATATACATGCCTGGGACATTATGCTATACACCAGAAATTGATACATTGTAACTGACCATACTTCAATTAAAAAAAAATTAAAAAGTACCGATACATATAATAAAATACAAAATGTGCTTGGAAAAAAAAATAAAGAAAATAGACAGACCTCAGGAAAAGAAGTTTCCTACTCAACTGACCCATCCCACAACTCCATTTAGCCTGGCCCATTTTAGCCTCATTTAAACCTCCCTATAAAAGAAAAATCCTTTCTGCCTGACCTTTGAGCCCCTTGCAGATCTTATGCTCAGAGCACTCCCTTTATTACAAGCTTCCCTCCCTTACTGTGATAATATTTTAAATGAAGTTTAACTTTACCTAAGTCCAGATTTGGTTGTTGCTTTTTTTTTTTTTTGACAATCTCTTTCTCTCAGAATATCTTTATTGTAATTATTTTGAATCCAGACTTGCACATATTGTCAAGGTGAAATTCTAAGAATCACATCAAGTCTGTCAATCTAATTTCATGCCAACAATTAACAAGAAACATGTTTTTGCTATCTTTATTGAAAGATAGATATCAAGTTACTTGGATACTGGTGGTTATGCAGTAAATTTGACATTGGTGAGACAGAAAAAAGGCAGTTTTTTAATTTGATAAATCTATAAAACTCTTGAGGTTATCTAGTCAGAAAAGCCACTAAATCTGCACGAATGAGAATATCTACTCAATGGAAAAGCGAAAGTCAAATGAAAGCAAAATAAATGAAGAATATGTATTTATAATCTCCCTTGATAAAGACAGATATATAGGTAGATAGATAATATACCATATATATGTGCACATAACATATATCATACATGTATATAATATATACATAATCTCTATGTTTATGTAAGTATAAATAATACTTATATACCATTCATATGTTGAAACCCTAAGCTCCAACATGACTGTATTTTGAGATAGGGACCTTATAGAGGTAATTAAGGCTAACTCAGGTCATATAAGGAGGCCCTAATCCAGTATGACCACTGTCCTTATAAGAAGAGGAAGTGGTGGCAGGAATGTGTGTACACAGAGAAGAGGCCACATGAGGACATGGTCAGAAGGCAGCCACCTGCAAGCCAAGGAGAGAGGCCTCAAGAGAAATCAAATCTGCCAATACTTTGGTCTTGAACTTCCAACTTTCAGACCTGTAAAAAAATAAATTCCTGTTGTTTAAGCCGCCTAGCATGTAGTATTTCATTATATAGTGATACAGTACCTCTCCTGAGTGTGACTTTGATGTAAACCATCATTCAACATCATCAGTGAAAGAATTTATTTCTTTTTACAAGAGGCTCTATCCAGAGTTATAACTTTTGTCCTGATATGAGTGGGAGAAGCAGCATCATTTGACCACACCGTGTTTATAGTCAGGAGCACATTGTGAACATTCAAATGGCAGTGACTGTGTGACTTCCACAAGTCACGTAATCCCACTGTGCCCCAGTTCTCCATATGGAAAATGGTGATAATAGTACTACCTAATTCATAAGGTTATTATGAACATTTATAAGATGATTCCTATAAAGAGCTTAAAACACAATGTTCCCATCACTTAAACATTCCTCATTCAGTCTTTTTTTTTTAATTTTCTGGAAGGAGAAGCATATAACTAGGTTTGTTTGTTTGTTTGTTGTTTGTTTGTTTGTTTGTTTATTTATTTATTTCAATTTTTTTACTTAACGGAGGCACTGGGGTTGAACCCAGGACTTCGTACGTGCTAAGCACACATTCTACCACTGAGCTACCCTCCCCACTTTTCTTAGTTTTTGTTTCTATTTCCGGCACCCCCTCCCCCCAGCTTTTCATTATTAATTCCTCAGATTAAGCAGATGGTCATTATTCTTTGAAATGGAAAGTACAGTCTCTCCATTTTTCTTTCCACACACATTTCCAGTAAGTTGCTTTCATAAAAATAAAAGTGGGTAGGGAAATGAAAAATATTAATTCTCCCTAACATTGTGCACCTTAAATCTACATAATGTTATATCTCAATTATATCTCAATAAACTGGAGGAAAAAAAAATAACACCAAAATACTCCAATCAATTCTGAATCAGTGAAAGCATATTGTTTTCGGTAAGGGTTGAAATAATAACAATGCTCTTCCTAACCCACTGGCAAATGAATAGGAAAGGAAAAAATTTTGCCTGTGTTTTTTTCCTATGCTGTAGCATAAAACAAAAATAAGCAAAGGTTCAATATTGGCATTTGATGTGTTTCTTATCTCCAGGAAATACTGCCTCCTCAAAAGCTCCAATGTAAGACGTTAGCACAATATTTCTAAAAAGCTACAGGGTTGTTTTTTTTTTTTTCCTTTCCCACGAATCACATCCAAGAAGGTATACCTAATATTAGGAGTCTTTTTTTTACAGTCAGCTTAGTGCTGTGGATTAATAGACAGCCTAAAGAAGACAAAGGTCATGTACTAAATTGCACCAGATGAAAACTACATGCACTCAAAACTCTTCCTTGGCAACACCCATCTGAAAGTTGTCACTGAATTTTGTTACTCAGCAGGATGCTGTCAAAGAACTTATTAATAGACAAGAATCAGAGAAGTGAATCAAAAATCTCAGCATGTCCTTTGGAAGGCCAACATTCTGACATCCATGTTATATTAAACTCCAGGCGAAGCTAAAGATTTACAGAAGGATGGTACCACTGGCTCCTATATGCATGAAACTCAGATTTGTCATACCAGCCTTTTCCTCTAAGAATTTTCTCAGTGTGCTAGAGATAATATTAAGTGGTAAGGCAGCATCGGCTGTAAAGACATCACAAGTTGTAGTTCAGCATTAGAGTTCCTGAATTTACTGGGCTATAAAAATAAAAAAAGAAGGAAAGAAAATGGAAGACAAGATGCATGCTGTGGTAAACTCAGAAAAGCAAAACCAAAGGGGTGGGGGTCCAGACACGCTGAAATGCTTTGTGAAGTTATGCATGTTTGTTGATGGCTGAAAACTTGGACAGAAGCTGTTACTGGAAATGGGGTGGTTCTCATTCAGTAAAGAGGCAAACGACAAAAGATAAACCAAACCAAACCAGCAAAACTAAACTAAACCAAACTGAAAATGTTTATAAGCACAGCTACACGCCAAAATGCAATCAATGAGTGGTGTCTGTCATTGAACAAGGTAGAGCTTTCAATCACACATTAAGTAACTTCTGTGCAATTAAATTAAGAGAAAAACTAGGTTGATAGAAATAGCATGTTTCAATACTAATGTAAAATTAGACAGATGCATATAAATTTGTAATTACATAATAAAACTGATAAAAAGGCCTAGTTTTATTCAAAACTAAAAAAAAAAAGTGTTTTTTTTATTTAAAGATGCTTTTGCCTTTTACCATTACCAAGTAACCAATATTGGTCAGTAATTTTTTTTACCATAAATACGGCAGCTAAAGCTAATATCTGTCCTTATATTAAATACAATTATATTCAAATATTCTGAAGTAATTTGCAGACTCCATTTTGTAAGTGAGCTTTACTTAGCCAAAATTGAAAGCAGTTCCTCTGTGTTTTGTTTTGTTTTGTTTTTTTGCTATGATGTTTCCAGTGATGTAGAGATTTTAAATGCAGTGCACATGGAATTTTAATAAATAATATAGGAATCCCATGGACTTCTTAAGAGAAAAGAATTTGAAGAAAACAAAACCTCAGGCAGAACAATTAAAACCCTACCAATTTATAAAATAATGCTAATGAAATAACATAAAACTACAACATACTTAAATGGTCTTTTCCCTTTTCTCAATTAGAAATGCAGTGAAAGGGTTCAGTCCCTTTTCTATTTTTTAGATTTTTCTACTTCTATTCTGATCTTATCATAAATTCACATTAAAATGTCCAAATTTGTATAAGCACACTTTCCAAATGATCAATATTTGCAGTTTAAACATCATAGAATTTGAAATTAGGAAATGTGAGTTGCCACGTAGTTTTGGTCTTTATTATTAGCTTGAACTCTAGGAGAAAAAATTATCTTCTCTGAGTTTCTATACTTCTTAGTACAGTTTTTATACTTCTAAGAAAGTGTACAGTAAAAACTGATAGATGGGTTTTTTTTTTAAAAAGCCAACACAAACCTGATGTTCAATAGATGTCAGTTTCCTTCTTCTTGTTCTATTTTTGATTAAAAAAATACTTCATTGCAAAGCAAAATTAAAATAACAAGAGGTATGCAGAAACTAAATTGTCTACAGTTCCACTTGATAATCAAATAAATGTTAACTTTTCACTTATATTTAGTTTTTATGTATTTGCAGTGATATGGATAATTTTTGTATTTCATATATATATATATCATATCTTTACTTAGCATTAGAGGTTGCATAATTCTGTATTTGGGGATAATCCATTAGGGGAAAAAAATAACAAATCCTAGGTTTTGCTTCTTAAGAAGCTGGGTGAGTATAATTCCAAACCTCACCCTACTCTCATACACTTGGTTTGTTTTGTGGTGGTTGTTGTGTTGTTTGTTCTTGTATAGCTTTAAAAAAAATAGGTTCACCTTATACACTTTTCTGTGCAATTAACATTAATTGTATGATTTAATCACTGGTCATGTATCATATCTACTCAGGTATAGAAATGATTTTCCTCAGGTTTTCGTCCTTTATTAATCATTCAGAAATGATAAGCTGAAACTCTTTTCCTTTACTTGTGACTTTTATTCTTTGACCATTGTCTGGCTGCACTTTAGGATGCTGAAGTTACAATCTATGATTTGCAAATCTGACCTTGAATTTCTGTTTTTATTCTAATTTCTACATTGTAATTATGTTGTCAACTACTATTGCTACCACTTTAATGATGTATCTGCACAGTGATATTTACATGCACAATACATGTGTGTCTTTCTGGTTCCATGGGAAAAATATTTTAATACTGAATTTTAATATGAACTGAGATAAATATTTGTACTTTTTAAAATACTAGTCGTAGTGATTTATTTAAGCCTTCAGCACTGTTTTATGGGTTGTTTTCCTTGGTGGTGTATTTCACGACAAAAAGCTAATCAATGAATAATTAAAATACTATTTTAGATAGCTGTCAGCTACAGAACAGAAGGTAGATACAAGGGAGTACAATTAATTAATATCCTCTGGGCTCTATTGTGCTTTATCAGGATTTCTTATTCGATATGACAAAAACTTAGAACTGTTTTGATTTCAAATAAATAAAACCAACTTTAGCCTAAGGAGAAAGGGATGATTTATTATGAGAATATAGAGAAATCTAATAAAAACGCGGGGAACGCAAATTGACCTCAGCAAAAACTAGAATCAAAAAGTCAGAAGCTCTTCATCCCTTCTCTCTGCCTCTCTAGGTTTACCTTTTTCATTGTTCAGTGACTCTCCTTTCCATATTCGCTTTCACTACAGGCTACTACTATAGTGTATAGTATAGTATAGTTCCCTGTGCTGTACAGTATAAACCTGTTGTTTATCTATTTTATATATAGTAGCTAGCATTTGCAAATTCAAACTCTGATAATTTATCCCTTCTCACCCCCTATTTTTTAATCCATCTATGTCTTTATATTTAAAATTGGTTTCTCTTAGACAAAGTGTTGAATTGTTTATTTATTTATTTTTTTTACCTACTCTCTCAGTCTCTGTCTTCTAACAATTAAATTGTGGCCATTTGCTCTGAAAGTTACAATTGATAGTTTGACTTATATCTACCTTTATCTATCTGTAGCCGCTTTTCTAGTTATTGTACTTGTTCATTGCTTCTTTTTTTAATGTCTTTTTTTTTTAATGGGGGGAGGTAATTAGGTTTATTTACTTAGTTATTTAACAGACGGACTGGGAATTGAACCCAGGACCTTGTGCATGCTAGGCATGCACTCTCACCACTGAGCCGTACCCTCCCCCTATTGTTCATTGCTTCTTTATCTTCCCCTCTTTTTTAAACTTCTCTGATTTTAACTGAGCACTTTATATGATCCTGTTTTCTCTCTTTTAGCATGTTAATTATACTTTAAAAAAATTTTAGTGATTGTCCTAGATTTCAGAGGATACATATACAACTACATTCAGTTTCTAATAACACTGCACTGCTTCACAGACCCTCAGAGTAATCTCAACTCCTCTCTCTCATCTCTTACAATTGCTTTCATTAATTTCACTGATTTATAAGTTGTAATTACTCAATATATTATTACTGCTAAAGTGAATAATTATTAGATAAATTAAGAAAAATAAAAGTTTTAATCTCCATTTAATCCTCTTAAAAATTTCTGAAGTTGTAGATTTGGTTTCTTCTTTATGATTTTTTCAAAAATTAAGCTAGCTTTTCTTCTGGAAAAAATAACCCTTGACAATTATTTAAAAATTTAGAAACACAAACTGAAAAAAAACTATCCCAACCTCACTACCAAGATAATATTAGTGTTAAGTCGTGCATTTTTCCCTCAATCTACCAATGGTGGGTTTGGCTGTCTTAAAGTTTTCAGTATTACAGACAGAGAAAGAAGAGGATATTTTAGGTTATAGAATTTTAGCAAACTTTATTGGAGTTAAGAGCCTACTGGCTTCATGACTACAGGTGGAGTTGCATTTTGAGTCCAGTTTTAAAGGATACATTATGATAAAAGTTGATTTTAAAATAATCATATTAAGAACATTTCTCCAGACTAATATTAAAAATAGGTGGATGTGAATTACATTACTCTAATAATTAGCAAAGGATAAAGGTAAAATTGTAAGTTAAAAGCTAGTGCCAGTTTTAAATATAGAGAGAGATGTATATGCAGAGTGTAAAGGGACTGACTCTAAGAGTGAAACCATGGACAACTCTGCTTCAAGAAAATTAGGCAATTGTCCCGAATCTTCCATCTACACTGGACTTCTGTGAACAAAAGAAGCAATAACCACCACATACTTATTATGAAAAAAAGCACCTTTTATAGTTTTAAATAAGTAAAATTAACTGAAACTATAATTAGTAATGGTATGTTATGTTTTTCGATGCCATTGGCTTTCAAGCTTTGAGTTCTTAGTATTTTGCTCTCTCTACTTTAAACTGTGTGTAGACAATATCTCTTTTTGACCAATGTGAAAATATTTATCTTCATGAGACAATTTACTCCATTCAGATTTATTGTAACCACAGGCATTTATTTCTCCCATCTTATTTTGTGTTATTTTCTTTCATTTTTTTTTTATGTGTACTTTTTTCTTGTTTTTTTTTTTTTTGTGTGTGTGTGTGTGTGGACATTTTTCTTATTCTACAAACTATTATTTGGAAATTTATACACTCATTATAATTGTTATATATGTCATCAATGTTAATACTCATTCTGAACCGACTTTAATACTATTTAATATTTTTATTGCCCACCTAAACTCTAAAAATGTCTTAAACATTTTAAAGTCTATTATCCGTTCCAATTAAATACGATTGTGTTCATATATTTTAGATCTATTTTACGTTGTTAACAGAATCATGCTTTTTAAAAATAAAATTAGTGTTACTGTACATTTAGATATATTTTTATTAATTTTTTATCTTCCCCTATATTTTCAATCACAGAAATTCCATTTGGTACCATTTCCTCCTTCCTCTTATGGTACAGCATTTTGAATTTCCATTAGTGCATGTTTCTTGAGGGTTAACTCTGCTTTGATTTTGAAACTATATTTGGATTACATGTAATTCTTAAAGGCTATCTTTAGGTATAGAATTCATATAAACAGTACATTTTCAGTTTCCTGTATGTTGATTAAATTACTTCACTGGTTTCCCAAGTTGCTCCTAAAATTAGATATTAATTTCATTTTTGATCATTTGAAGTTAGCTTGCTTTTTATTTTCTGTTTTTTTAAAGCTCATCTATTTGTCTTTAGTGTTTTGGGTCATTGCCTTGATGTGTCTAGGTCTAGATTTTTTTTTAATTAATATTAGTTGGATTCACTGGGCTCTGTGAATATACAAATTATTTTATTTCATCACTTCTGGAAAACTTCTGGCTTGTGTATCTTCTAGTGGTATCTGTGACCTAATAACTCTTTTTGTTTTTCTACAAGTCTTGTTTATCATGTTATCCTCCATGCCTCTTAAGAGTCTTCATAGTTTTCACTTTTTTTCTTTTTAATCTCTCTAATACATTCTGGATAAATTGTATAGATTTATTTCTCCTATAATGTCAATTTGTGGTAACATAACACTCATACACTGGATTTTTACATTTAAGTTATTTTATTTTGTTTTATTTTATTTATGGAACTTGATTTTGGTTCTTTAAAAAATTTTATATGTTAGAGGCCTTATTATTTCTGAAATATTTTAATTATATACCTAACGATTCCTTTATCTGACGTCTTTTTCAGGTCTTATTCTTTTTTTTATGTGTAGTTTGAAATTTAAGTGTGTTTGTGTGTGTGTGTGAGAAAAAGAGGGAGAGAAAGGTATTCATTTTCCCTATTGCTTTATCTAGAGATAATTTTTAGGGTCTAAAATTCATAAGACCCCTGAGAAAATCTGTACTTGCTTCTGTGAGATTCATCAAGACACTAAAGTTCTGGGACCATTTTTAACAAAATTATCAGCTCGATGTTTCTTGAGACACATTGTGTGGTGCTTACTTCTAGTTCCTACTGCACTGATGATATTTTTATCTGAAGAAACTGGCTTAATATAGTTGTTTTCTTATTAAATTAAATTACTTTGGTAGGCTTTGGGCTCTGTGAGATCGCAAAAATCAGAGGTTACCATTCACCCGGCCTGGGAAACATCCTCAAGGCAAAAGCGGACTTATAAATGAATAAAGTCAGATTCTTAGAGTTGAGATCATTTGGAGTTTGAACAAAATAAACAGTGTGTTGTTTGATTGAAAAGCCAAATGGAAAACTATGAGAACTGAAGACACTAGCACTTATTTATAAAGCCATTACAATCCATGTTTATGAAGAGAATAGCATTGTCTTAATGTTTGTATTAACAATTGATATTTTCTTGGTTTACATTAAATGTGCAAATTATTATTTTTTATGGCAAGTGCAGAATAATAAAGCAGCCCTTCCATAGGCAAAATAAGAAGGCAGCACACTTGAGCATAGAATACTTAAATTACTAGAAACTAGGAAACAATGGCATCTATCTCTATGAAGGATAAAAGAAGTAATTTCTTCAGAGTAATGGAGTACTGGAAGCCATTTTCTGATTATATTACAGGGAAGAAAAACTAAACACTTGATGGGGCATTGTTATTGTTGTTGTTAAAATAAATTATATTGTAGCAACTAAACATTTTTAAAAGAATATTCATACCTGAAAATCAGAAGACATCTCCAAATGGGTCATGAATAATATGAAAAACTTAGAAGAGCATCTTCAGAACCTGGGAAGCACCTAGAAAAGTGCAAGGCTGATGGAATCAGGATCAATATAATCTCAGAGCCAAACTTAACTAGAGGTTGTCACCTTAACTAGAGGTTTGTAGGAAAGATGTAAAAGATTAATAATATTTTGTATTTAATGTTATATATAAATTAATGCTAAAGCATATTTAGGTTGTTTTCAGTGTTTTTGATTCAATTATTCTTATGTTCTTGACTTTATAAAATTTTAAGTTAGAGATTCTTCTATTTCAGTGATGCTTAAATTTGGGGAAGTCATGAACTTATTTGATCATCTATTAAAGTGTGTATGTTATTTCCACTAGATGAATGTATTGTGCAGGTATATTTATATACACTAATTTAAGAACCCCCACTCTGTGTATTAGGGCATGATGACTTCACCTGACAGTGGTAGTCAAGGCACTACGTCACCCTCATAGAAAGTGTTGTCAATGAGGATAATTTCAATCTGGGCGACATATCTGCAGTGTTATCATCTAGCTAACAAATGATGGAGGCTTCGTTAGGATTTATGTGTTCTGTGGCCTGGTTCAGTATTTATTCTACTATATCACAGTGTTTTATAACATTTAAAGATTTGTTTGATGGTGGGATGTAACACAGTGACACTCAGATAGCTGAAAGGCTGAATTTTTTGTTACTTATTAATCCAAAAGAGGTAAGGTTGCCAGACAAGGTCACATAGGGGATTGAACCAGAGGATGGGGCAACAGCAAGCTGGAGCTGTTGGGAGAAGCTTATGTATCACAAACAGGGCGTGAGTTGGCTATTTTGAATAATTTCCTGGGATCTACAACACAGGGGATATCCCTGTCTCTGGCACCTGGCCCCAGTGCTAATAAGGCCCTGGAGAGTGAGATGCTGATCAGAGAAGAGGTTGGGGTGTGGACTTCGCTGCTCAAAGAGAGGAACTGACCAGCCACTAGCCAGGGCTCCAAAACTGGGTCAAGACAGCATTTTAAAAAAGTATAATATACACAATGTATGTTTTTTACAATTGAATACATAGGGATTTTTATTTTATTATATTCCCTTCTATTTCTATTAAGAAAAAGACAAATTCAACACTTTAGCTCTTATATTATTCTTTATGTTTCTAACTAGAAATTTTTTTTCCTGCTCTATCAAACTCTACTGTAGATTCAATAACTTAGACAACACACCCTGTCTAACATCTCGGAAAAAAACATTCAGCTTTGATGGAACACCCCGAAGCTACCTAAGTGAACTTGACCTCTTGACAGGCACGCAGAATTATGAGTGACTTGCCATTGTGCCTTGTTCATTGTTCATTGATATATCAAATTGTCCCAGAGTTTGGCTTTCTTTGGTGTTTCTTTTCTGAAATTTCTTTACCATAGGTGTTTAAGAAGGGAACAGTGTCACATATTTCAAAGTCTATGCAAGTTCACTGTGGTAAAAACCTGAGTCACTACTGCAAGCCTCTAAAGTAGCATTCTGATGTGTATTGAGCTTTGTACTGCGTATGAATAGAAGTAACTAGAACTTGCTGTTTGCCTTCACTTGTAACCTCTGATACACGTAACAAATAGACCCACCCCTTGGAAGAAAGGAGATCAAATTGGAAATTAACTTACAGGAATTTCACTGTTTATAGATTTAGATCTTCTTGCCATCCTAATGTAAAATTCTAAAATAAAAATATGAATATTCTCTTGTTTGTTCTGAGCAGAATAATAAATGACAGAAATAATAGAAAACAAAAGACCTCTCCTTTTTCAAAAGTTACCACATTTTTATGCCACCTGCTGATATTATTTGTTTTTTTTTTTTCTTTTTAGAACATATCTGTTTTAGGATGAGAACATTATGACCAAAGGCTGCATAATGTGTTTTAAGTCAGTTAAAGAATTGGCAGGAGGTTATACCATTTGTAGGTGAGCAAAATCATTCCTAGACATTCGCTGAAGATATGCTATTTACATAGTAGTGAATCAGTTCAAATACTGGACCTATTTAGTATAAGACCTCTTAAGTGACCTGCCCAATGCTGAAAAAAGCCTAAGGAAATCATTCTCCTAACATCTTTATTCCTAGCAAATTAGCATAATATGAATTTTGGTTAAGTTAACCAGAAAGCATACAAGTCTTGATAGATATGAAAATCAGACAATATACCTGGTGTTTCACAAGAAGTAATATGAATATGTTAACCTTGAGCTGTGACGCAGGATAGTGAAGGCAGAAGTGGAGTTCTGAGTCCAGGGTCGTTACAGACTTCCTCTACTCGAGTTACTTGAACTTTAGTTTCCTCACCTAGAAAATGAAAATTATAATAGATTTTCTAGGTATCTAGAAAGGTTCTTAACAACTGTTAAATGAGATATAGTAGTGAAATGACTTCTGAATAAGTTAAAGGATTTTGTTAATGCAAATATTGATTGATGAGTAGAAAGTGACTAGATTCTATTTATATGTGAGTTGGATAATCTAAGATGAAAATTGGCTTTTATGCTCAAATTACTTTAAAATATAAACATAAAATCATAATACAAAATTACATATGTTGTGTGCTGATATTATTGGAATTTAAAAAATATTCTCAAATGTTATTATAAGACTGGAAATATTTTAAATTCCAAACGCATCTTTACTTACTGAATCCTCATAACAATCCTATGAAGTAGGTTTTCTGGAATGAATGTGAGATGACTTCTGAATAAAATAAAATGTGAGATAATATTTTAATGGCATTGTTACTGGTAAAGGACTCTTGACCTTGCTTTCTTGAATGTTTCTTCTTACTACATGCTGCAAATGCACAATATACTTGAATACAAAAATATAGATTGTCACAGTCAATAAATAATAAAGAACTTTTGTATTATTCAGTGGATAAAATTTAAGGTTATTGACATTTTCTAGGTTATATACTTATTTGCACATGCATTAGGTCTTGTGAATTTTACCCCCACTACCAAATAGAATTCTTCCCTGAATTTACTTTCTAAATAACATTTCATATTTTATTTGAAAACCCCTTGCTTCCATTTATATTTACTAGGAGAAGTTAATGCAAGTATTCTCTGCTTTTTGAGATGTTTTAATTCCTATAAAAACAGAATGAACATTGTGTATTATAAAGAATACTGAGACATAAATCTTCAGTCTCTGCCTGAAAACTAAAAAGTTTGAACTCAATCATCTTAACAGTTCCATCCTGCCATAAAATTCTATAAGGTTGTGTGTGTATGGTTTCTTTCCTGGTACAAGAAGAATTTCATGGGAGTCATCACCTTCTTATACTCAGAAGCTGAAACCTTCCTTTGAAGAGCTTTCCTAAGGCATTGTCCAGTTCCATTTAAACTAGGGGTGGGGGAAGATATTTCAAGCATCATTGTGAATAGACTATTATAAATTTGTGAAAATGCACACACATTTATTTTCTTTGTCCCCTGTTATGTGTTAAAATTATACTTGGATTTTTTTTCATGGGCATAAACAGGCAATTTGCCCCACTACCTGTTCATTGTATTATGTGGAACACACTTCACTCTTTGCTACAACTTGCTTCATCTGTGTAGCCATTGGGTTTCAAACCCATTTGCACAATGAAGGAAATACAAAGTGAAAGAAAGCTTTTCTACCATGAGAAATCACCGGGTATAACCAGTAGACAGGATTCTAGTGAGGGACAGAACTATTATTGTTCATTATGATTAACATTCTTAATCCCTTTTCTAAGTCTAAAGTTTCAATCTAGTGTAATAATATTTGCAGTCCAAACTACACCTGCAAATCAGCAGTGTCTCTAATCTTTGATTGATTGACGGCTCTTGCCCTGGAGTGCTTAGTCATGCTCATCTACTTTTGTGCATGGTCTTGCCCATGATGCACACAGAAAAATCCATGGAGGAGGTGCCTAAACTGCAATGCTAATTATATCACAATGAGCATTGAGTCATGTCTAGTTAGGTCCTTGTTGCTATTGTATGGTTGCAGCTGTCAGGTTCCAAAAGGTTTCTTGCTAGTGCTCATTTAGAAGAAGTAAAGTCCCTTTATGTTGGAGGCGAGCATACCGCCATCTTCCAGACCATCCTCCCTCCTCCACCTATCTGCCCAGTGCTCCCACTTATGTACCTAATAGATGGTGTGGGGAAAGTGACAATGGTCACTCAGGGGACTTGAGGAAGTGGCTCTTTACCAAAATTGCGGAGGAAATATTTCAAAATTTTACCAGCTGGCCATAGTACTGGAAATTATATGTAGTCACTTGAATACAAAGGTCTCAATGATTAGAATAAAATATTATTGAAAGGATGAACTGAATTTTACCACTTGCTTTATACTCTGTACCAGTGTAATATTTATCATTTAATGTAAAATATATATACACATATTTAATGTTTAAATTATCCTTGCTTATTACCTCTTCAGCAAACTGAGAGTAAACCTTCATCAAACATTGTTAGCATTTAATGCTTCAGAGGAAATATAAGGAAATACAATCACGATTCACTCAATTAATCATCCAATTCTTTGCCATTATCTACTTCCGTTACTGTCAATCAATATAGCTTAATATAGTGAGATAAAATTAAACCAATGTAATCCCTTAATAGTATCTACTTTGATGTTTGTAGGTACGTGGTGCAGTTTCCCTTAACATTAATTTTTACGTAAAAAGATACAGCTTTAGAGATTCTGTACATAGTTTACACATATAATTGTATTTATTCAGTTATCTCTTTGCTACTTGCCATTTTACCTCATTTTACAAACAACCCTATTTCAAATATATATTCATTTTTTTCATTCTCTTTTCAGTAGCTCCAAGTAAGCCTGATAGCATCTACTAAAAAAGAAAAAAAAATTACATAATATCATATATAATGAAAGTCCACGTGGAAAAGTTTCATATTTTATCCCTAATTAAGAAAATCAAATCAGTTAAACAAAAATAAAAATGTTTTAAAACTAGAAGGTGACTGTTCTCTTAAAATTCTGCAGTTTTGTGTGCCTGTGTGTAGTACATATAAACGTATATAAATATACATAAACAGATGTTAGACATGTACATCTGCTTTATACATATATAGCATATACATTGCACAGCATTTAAACAAAAGTTATAAGGGGGGAGGGTATAGCTCAGTGGTAGAGTGAGTGTTTAGCAGGCAAATTCCCAGTACCACCACTAAAAAAATAAAGCAAAATAAAAAATTTATTTAAAAATACATAAAATATCTAATTACCTCTCCCCCCTCAAAACAAAAACAAAAACAAAATACCTCCTAAAAAAAAGTTATAATTTTAGGAAATTCTTGATATCTTCTTTATCTACCCTTATTTTATGAGAAGTAAACATTTAATCAACTACAAAAAATGCAATGAAAATTTTTAAATAAATAAACACTTATCTTTTTGATTGGATATTATAATTAATTAGTTTTGGTGATTTGAATTTTCCACACAGTACTTAACTCAGCTCTTGATATCTCACTGTATGACATCCACCCATTTCTCTCAAACCTCTGTAACATTATTCCAAACAACAGATACTTTTATCCTAGCTTTGTTTTGTTTGTTTGTTTGTGCCATGATAGCATGATCACTTATTTATTTATTTATTTTGGGCCGAGGGATAATTAGGTTTTTATTTATTTATTTATATATTATTTTAATGGCGGTACTGAGGATTGAACCCAGGACCTGATGCATGCTATGCATGCTCTCTACTTCTAAGTTATACCCTCCTCTGCTTATCTCATCTTTTAATTAGTAAGGTTAGTGCAGGATTGTCTTCAGTAACCTCCCTCCCTTAAGCCACCTTCCTGTCATAGTGTTCTTTTACAATTCAGATTGGTTCTTGCGATTCACCCCTCTGCTTCAAAACCTCCATTATCTCTTTCCATTGCCAATAAAATAAACATCCAACTCCTCAGCTTGCTGTTTGATTCCTTTCACAGCCTGGCCCACTACCTATATGATACACCATGTGGTTTAAAGGCGCTAGTATCAGACACTGCTCCCCAAAACAAGCCAGGCACTTTCCTGCATCCAGACCCCATTCCAGCTCTTGTTGCTATTCCATTGCCTCCCTTAGACTCTTTTCCTCACTTTAAAAAGTGCTGAGGACTAGCACTCCCACTCAGTAGCCAATTTACTTTAAACAGACTATATTTGTTACAGCAAATATATTGTAGAATGTTGGCAAAGGGAGGCACACAAAATATTGTCTTTCTCAAACTAAATTTGTTTTAACTTGCCAATTTCTACATTTTCTTATTCATATTTTGTATTTTCATGCAGTTGTTAACTGAATTTGAGGTTTTGTTTTCTTCAAGGGATAGTAATTAAGACGATGTGAAGGGGCAGCAGAAGTAGAATAATAACATTAAGACTTTCCTGAAAGAAAATATGGTACCTGTTCTAGATGGTAAGATACTGTATTTCATGGACCTATACATTTTGTATTTTGTCACTTTGTAAGACTGTATTAGAGTCCTTAACAACTTGAACACACACCTTATCCATGATAAGTGATCTGTAGACTTGATTTAAATGGTTCAAATTGTCTTCTGTGTGATTGATAATTTTAACCTTAAAAAATCCCCTTTCTGTCACCTGGATGTTTTCTTCACTATTTTAGCAACTATGATAGTTTGTAGATTCAATGACTTGATCTTGAGTCTATGTAGACATACTTTGTAAATGCTTACAAAGATTACTTTTTTTCATACAGGGCAAATGGTATATGTTAAATAAATAAAACTTGATGATTTACGAATAATATGTTGAAGTGATGTTACATTGAAGTAAAGATAACATTTCTATTTGGGCATATTTAAAATGTAAGTTGTTTTTATATCATATTCTTATGCCAAACAAACAAACAAAATACATACTGTGGTCACTGAGAGTGAACTGAAGTTTTTATTGTAAGCCTGAAAAATTATAATTTTTAGTTCATAGTCAGAGTTTACAAATACAATCTTTAAATACTTGGAACCTGCTAGTTTAAAGGTAAAAATGCAAAATATATTCTGACAAATTCATAAAGTTCATCAATTTGTGTCACTGAACTCAAAGCAAAGGTTTCAGAGAGATCCCTTGAATACAGTTTTGGTAACATTCTACAGGGAATAGTTTGTTATATCTTACTGAACACCTTCCCTCAGTAATATCTCTTTGTATTTATACATTTAACACATTTCACTTAAGAGGAAGTGAAAACATGTTCAAATCTGTTACGTGTTAACTGTATTAATTTGGAGATTTTGACTTGTATTAAAGTAATTCATTTTCATCAAAAACATTTGGGAAAAAATCGACATGCTACATTTGTAAATGATTTATTTTATTTATTTATTTATTATTTTTATTTTATTTATTTTTTGGGGGGGAGGTTATTAAGTCTATTTATTACTTTATTATTAGTTTGTTTTTTAATGGAGGTACTGGGGATTGAACCCAGGACTTCGTGCATGCTAATCATGTGCTCTACCACTTGGCTATAACCTCCCCCCTGAAAATGATTTATTTTAAAACTAATTATTTTGCATATCTACAAATAAGTAAATTTAAAAAATGAAGTACCTCACTAATTCAAATACCTAATTGATGTAATGGTTATTGCTTTCCCTTGGAGTCTTATATAGATTAAAAAAGATAGTAACGAGCTACTCAAATTAGGATAAGAGTATGAAAAATCCTATCGGCTACCTACCTACCTACTTATCTCCTTCCATAATCCACTCATCTATCCAGCAAGCATTTGTTTAATGCATCCATCTTACCACGGAGTATAAAGTCTTATTCAGAAATATGAAACTCAAAGTCAGACTTTCAAAACGCATCATAAGTGGTTATATTTCATGAAAAGTAACTTACAACTTCCACCCTGGAAAGGATGTACTTCTTTTGTATTCTCTTAGTTCTGTAGTATCTAAGGGTCATTTTCTGCAGGTTAAATTTTATGTAAAATAGAAATATGACCCTGAACATTCAGGAGTATATAATCATAACTTTAAAATGCGAAGTGCTTTTTGTATCATGTACAATGAAGTTTTTGGTAAAGTACAAACAAAAAGAAACAACAGGAAAAAAAAACCTTTAAAGGTAAGTGGGGAAAATATCATTAGTCAGCTATTAAAACACTTTCATCATTTTGTACAAAGAAAGTTATTCCAAGGTTAAAACATATTTATGGGAGGTGAGAGACTGTTAGGCAATTTTTCTGCAAATTCATGCAAATGTTTGGTCAGTATTCTCTCATCAGAAGAAAATAATATCTCCTTGCCAGGTCAACATTTCAATATAACAAATAAAATTTTTTAAATCACTGATTTGGTATGCTTATTATATTCAACAATTTTATTGCCTCAATACTGGTTGATAATAATCAGGTGTTATTTTATTTTTTGTCTACAAACACTCAATTAGCTCATAGAAGGATTGGTTCTAAGGTCTCAAAATTTAAGATGCGGTCTCAGAATTTCAGATAGATCACCTTGACAAAAGGTGATTTTGGGTGAATTCTGAGATGCATATTAATTCCATAAATAGAGGTGACTTTATTCACCTGTTTTGGATTAGTTTCCAGTAGTATTAATGGAGTCAGTCAAACATTCATACTCAAATTCACTTGGCAGAATGCAACATAACAACTGACTAAATAACAGATGAAAAAACGATCGGTAATTGGAAATAGCTGAATGAATAAACATCATTTCCTCACAAACACTGTTTCTCAGAGTGGCTCATGCCACAAAAGAACGTGAATTTGTCATTAGATATATAATTTCTCAAATTTGAATAGGGATGATCAATCAATATTAGTTCACACCTTTTTTTTTTCCTGACAATAATGACCTTTTAAGTCTTTACCAGCTAGGTTTATTTCTCCCATGTTAGATCACCAATGCAGACAAGGTCAAAACAAAGTCACTGAAAGTCTCACACCCTAGCATGCTACTCTTTGGGACTGATGAATAGCTTCAATTTTCTCAGTTCCATGACAAAGAGAATTGGGGCCATTCTGTGGAGATCATGAGAAGCTGGCTGAAGCCAGATGAAAAATGGCATTTCCTGTACTGTTATTGGCGAGGTTAAAGCTTTTCACAAATAAAAACCTTGTTTTTCTCGGAATTCAGTTTAGTTTCTGAGTCATATTGTCTAGGCGAATTGGACATTGGGGGAAACTTTATGAAGTGTTAACTACATTTGGAGATATCTGAAAATAAACCCTGAATTTCTTTAGAGCGACAAATAGACTGTACCTTTCTGAGATTTATTATCTGCTATGGTACCAAATCATGTTTTCCTTGTGCATCAGGTTGTTGTGAAGATCATATCTGATGCAGTGCTAAGTACGAAAATATTTAACTGGCAAAGAGTTTGATATAAATGCAAAATGATCTAATTTTAAAAATAAGAAAAAATATAAAAAATAAAAAATAAGAAACAAAGGATTTGGATTTTAGTCTTGACAATGAATATCAGCTCACTTGACATAAGCAGCTCATTTTACTAGAGCCTAAGATCCTGCTCTACAAAGTTATGAGCTTTGGATAATTTTTTTGCAAGTTTCTCTCCAGAATATTTCTCAAAAATGTGTTTGGAGGAAAAAGCAGTCTCACTGTGGCAATTTCAGAATGGTGTCTAAAAGAGGTGGTTTTCCTCTCTAGCTTGTATGTATGGGACTTCTCTTCTGAAAGTCTGAGGACACCAAGTCACAGAAACCAGTCAAAGAATGTCCTAGCCTTCACATTTTTCTCTCTCCATGACAACATTCAGTTCTTATCCACTTCTGTGCCGATGAGGTAAATTTCCATTCGAGTGTGAATACCTCTGAAACTTCACTTTCTTATAACACTAGCCAAGCTCTGTGGTTCAAAGGATGATTTTTTTTTGCCTCTTCCATGCTGTACTCAGGAGCAGAAATAGTGGGCCACGATGATAACACATCCAATTACACTTTAGCAGGCATTAATGACAGACAATTTCATTCTGTAATCAAAGAATGAAATATAAAGAAGGATAACTCCTGCATTGAGAGGATTTCCATAGAAATGTTGCAGCTCATTACATGCATTCTTCTCATATTGGATGCTTGTTGTAACACATTTTAGAAATTAAAAAAAAAACAAAACTGCTACTGTTTATTTAATTCAGAAAAATAAAGAATACCCATATTGCTAATGTTGAAAATGGCTGTCCAAGGGAAAGTTTCCTAAGATACTTTGGAAGAGTTAAAAAAAATACTAATTTGTGTTTGTATGTTTTTGTAAACTGATTGTCAAGTTTCTCAACACCTGTGATTTTGATTGTTTGGTTTCCATTTCTAAAAGACCTTTTACTTAATAAAGAATAATTTCAACTACTTTTGAAACTTCAAAGTATTATACTATGCTTTAGATTATTTTGTGCATTTCACTAAAATTAAGTTTCAGAGAAATAAGATATTTTTTGATTGGCAATCTAATATTTGTATCAAATCCAGGCTTTTAAATTAATTTACTTCTATTTTAACACTATTTTTAATATGTAACTTTAGCCTTTTAAGATTATACTGGCTACCTAGTATATTACTCAATAATAAATAATTGCTATTATTTAATCATCAATCATGGCTGTCATATACTAACAGTATTTTTTTTTTAATGTCTGAAGGATTAGTAATTAAACTTGAGATGTTTAATTAAGTGTATACAGACTGGTTTTCAACATTGTGTGACCTTTGATATCATTCCTTATAAATAAAATTTCAGATCAAACAGACTTTTCAATAGCATAATGCTTATGGATTATCTACTCTGAATTAAGACTGTTGCTTGATGCTTTCATAGGCTAATTAGTATTCAGAGAGGTTAACCTGCAGATTCATAAAACCATGCCTTTGCCATTCTGACTCTGATTAAGTGCACTGTCTTTAATTAGGAAAACAGTATCACACTAACAAGTTGCTCCCTATCACTGAAACTGCAAGGGAAACTGGTGATTGGAGTCGGAGATAATTTCTTAATATTAGATACTGAACAACTGAATAGAGGGCCAGACACGGGAGATTGAAGTCAGTGATTACTTCTTAATATTAGATACTGAACAACCGAAGAGAGTCTCAGAACAGAAAAATGGAAAAGTTCATTAAAATGGAAATTAATTGTACTATATTTGGTTATTAATATGATATAAAGCTAATCATTTAAACCTAGCATATTTTGAAAGTTGCGTTTTTATTTAATCTTGTAAGGATGCTTAGCGTACATTACAAACTGCAGCTTTTATACGTATTCCCCCATCACGTAAAACACACCTGTAGCAAAATGTGACTTATTGCTTGACTTAGACCATCAACCTAAATATTACTTTATTCCTTACTTATAAGCATTTATTTTTGCATTCTTAACTTAAAATTCTCAAAATGCAATCTGCAAACATATGTATCTTCTATGAATTAAAAACTGTAAGAAAAAAATGAATTGAATTTGAAGGTGATTGTTTCTTTCACTGTTGTTTTTCTTTAGTAATCTCATGATACCAACATTTTATACTAGTCATATTTCTGAGAATGCTAAAAAACTACTGTTGTTCTTAGTAATGAGGTTCATTTTCCTATTTTAATTAGATTACAATTATGCTCTTGTTTCCAGATCCCTCTCCAGTGACCAGAAACAATACCTAATGTCTATTTACAATTCAAGAATAAAAGACTGAGTGTTTTGTGGAGGAACAAAACTAGGATTTTTCTTTTTGTGTTTTTCATTCATCTGTTTGCTTTTTCTAGTGGATATTTAGTTCTGGTACTAACTCTCTAGATTCTTGATTTTCACCACTAATATGATCTCTCTTTTCCTAAATTTATGCAAAAAGGCAAATGTACTAATTTTTTTTCCAAGTTTTTAAGATGAAATCTATCACCAAAAAAACAAAGCTGCATTTTAAAATGTTCAGTCAAACTCAATAGTTTTGCCCTGGTGAAGAAACACATTTTCTTACAGTCAGGTTTGTTTTTTTTTTCCCCCAGCGTGATTTTTTCTGTGGAATAACCACATCATATTTTTTAAAACTGCATTAGTAGCTAATACTTCAAATCTCCCACTTGAAAATAAAATTATTATATCCAGAATATGATGCAAAACATGAAATCCAAATTAAAGCTGTGTTAGCAAGACACTCTGGTTCAGATACTCTTACCACTGGGAACCCAGACAATATCAAGTGGGTTTACTGAAAGTTTCAATTAACTAGAGAGGGTCAGGGGTTATGGACACAAAAGGAACTAATCAAACCCCCCGTTTCATCTATCCTACCCAACCAACGCTGCCACTGATGAGGGCTTTTTGCTAATTATTCCACACTTACTGCTCCCCACAGGGCTTTTATGAACCATTCTATAGACCTAGTTCACTGAAAGATGGCCAAGCCTGGTCTGCAAACTGTCTTGTGGGCAGATAAATGGAACCGTAGATTTCATTTCAATATCTCTTATCATTTCCACAAGTATCTTGTAACTTCTGTCACTGTCACCAGAGACCTGTCATCTGTTTACGTGGCATGTCTTTTGCAATTTGTTTGTGTGTATGTTGGAGTAGGGGTAGCTTTTTCCTGGATTAAAACTAGTATGTGTTGCAATATAGCCTCTTTTCCATGAGACACCACATATAAAATTCTCTTATATAATTTTCTTATACATCCAGTATCTAGACTGCACTAGGAACCTTCCTTCATCCCTTGTTCCACACTCAGTAAAGGTAAAATGTGTCTTTTTTTTCCCCCAGATGCTAAAGTCTTTTTTGACAGTAAGTGTGCATGAGGATATTTGTCATTCCTAGAAAGAGGACCCCTGTGAGTGACAAATCCTAATGTGCTTGGGAGAGGAAGTCCCATAAAACCACAACTGTCTCTCCATCTGTAGAACACCTGTCCTCTGTGCCAAAAAGGAAAATTACAGAGATGCAACATAATTTTGCAATGAAAGAAATCCAAAGCTATGAAACTAGAGGTCTGTGTCCAAATCATTTAGACAATGAAAACTTCTATTCTGTTCCTAGAATATCACTTTTAATCATCTTACTACAATTCCCTATGTTTAGCTTCAAGTAAATTGCTTAGTAGATGATCTAATTGGAAGCACAGCACATTAAGATCACAGAGTCTTGTTTCCAGGATGCTTCTTTGGCTACATTCTGATTTGTTGAAATAAATTAGTATTTTCACTCCTTCAAGGCTTGCGGCTTATAGAATACAATGAAAAAAAAAGGAATAATTTTCAGACCTATACTTCTATAAAGATCAAAATTTTATGAATCGAAAAGTGTTTTGCAGTGTAAAATTAATAATGTGTGCATGAAATTTACTAAATTTAACTTTAACACTAAATTGAAATATAGAGAATTACTATATTTTATATAATGTCAAATATACAAATTGAAGGTAGGTGCAAGTTTGAAATCATGCTAGATGAAACAAGAAAAGGCACAGGGTAATTTTGAAGTAACTTTATAATGGTTAAGTCCAAACTTTTCATTTTAAAATTCCTGATACTGGAGAGCAAAAAGGTTAAATAACTTGCCATAATAACAAAGCTGATGATCTGAATCACCAAAACTAGACCTAGTATTCTGAAGTATTTCCAGCATGATTTTTAATTCCAAGTATGCCCTACACTGTAAAACCCCAGAAAATATAAAAATGTAGAATTGTCTCTAAAAACAACAATGTAGTCAAACCAATATAACGTAATTTGTAGTCAGACATATCTTTGCATTATTTTTTTTATTATTTTAGAGTTTTCAGACAACATTCAGCATCAGAAAGTGACCCAGATGAAGAAAGCACTGTTCAGCAGACTACATCTTACAAGCACATCATTGCTGGAGTGCTTAATTCATGAAATAAAATAGGGCCAGAAGTCAAATCTCCCCATTTTCATCATAATCCTTCCACAGTGAATCATTTCAGATACCTTTTTTTTTTCTCTTTTGGGAAATATTTCTAGAAAGATATTTCATAATGCACATTAGTAGAAAGGACTTCTATTACCAAAAGGTGATCCAGAAAAGATTAAGGGTAGCACAAATTCATCAAAAATTAGCAAGTGGTGAGTACAGACTCTGAAGAGAAACGCACCGTAAAACTAGGGTCAGAAGCAGCAGAGTCAATCAGAATATATATCTTTTGCTTCACTTGTCAATTCCCACGTTTCATCCATGTCGTGTTCCTTCTCAATAACAAAATACAACTGTTTACTGTGAACACTAAACCTCCATTCCTCTCATTTTTTTTTTTCAATTTTTATCTCGTCTGCTTCTGTGTTGTCAAAAGATTTACAAGGGAAAAAGAAAAGAAAGAAGGAAGAAAAGATTAAGCCTCCTGCTGTTTTTCTTCATCATTAATCTTTAGTTCATTTGTCTTCACACCCTAGATGCCAACAAAAGGAGCCAAAACATTAAAAAAAAAAAAGGGGAAGGGACATACCACCATCCATGGAATTTATGAGGAAAGGAAGAGAGTAAACTCCACTGCATTCTGTATTTCTCTAACCCCCTCCCTCTACACACTACTGACTTAAATGGGACCAGGACCTGTCACTGCTTTCAGACTTCATGATGCTCATATGTCTTGTCTAGTTGATTTTTAAAAAAATAAAATAAGCTAGTGGAGGAATTGACATAATATTAAAACTCATCCTTACTAATGGGAACTGATTGGTGAGTGACAATGCTTAGGGAGGGGGTCATGATGTCCAGAGTTGACTGAAAAGCATGACCAGTATATCCTGCTTTTTCCTGCTTCAAAAGGTGTGAGGGCACACAGGCAAAGAGGAAGAACCATGTCTAATTATAGCCTCTTGATTTGGACTGGTCTCTCACAAAATTCTTGAAGTGTGGCAATGGTAGTTGATACCAGGAAAACTGAGGTACTCCAGAATATATCATAATCTATTTACTCATTCAGATTTGATAGTCATTTACATCATTTCTACTTTTTATTGTTAAGAAGTGATGCTAAAATTAATATATTCCATATTTTTTCATATGCATGTATGGTAAAAATTTTCTAAGATGAATAATTAAAGAGAAATTTCTAAATTTTTGGTTCCGAGAACCTATGAGTTTTCTATAAAATGTTGAATTGTCTCTAAAACTGATGGATCAGTTTATATACCTACAGCCAGTGGAAGAGAATTCTTTTTCCAAAATTTACCAGTACTTCTAATGTCTAATTTTTGCCGTTCTGTAGGATAGGGAGTAGTGTCCTGTAGTTTTAATTTAAATTTCTGTAAATACTAATGATTCATCATCTCTTACATGTTTTTCTACTATGGCTTACGTATCTATTTTCTTTGAACATTTTTCTACAATTTACTTTTTTTTTTTTAATTTTGGATGCCTATTTTGGTGCTAATTGCATGAAAAAAAGATCATTTTCCTGCTTCTGCCTTGCCTTTTTATCTTGTCATTAGTGGCTTTTGACATAGGTAATATTCTTAAATTTAATGTGTGGCATTAGATGCCATTAAATATGTCAATGTTTTCTTCAAGTTTCATTTCTGTGTGTATGAATGTTTATTTTAGAATCTCTTCTCTTCCTGAAAATTATAGAAATATTATCATTTATTTTATTCTACATCCTCTAGGATACCCTTTTCATTGTTTATAATAAGTCTGAAATTTATATTGTGCATGGTAAAATTTAGTCGTCCAACTTAACATTTTGCTGTGTAACCAACAATCTCAGCAACATTTTTGAATGATCCCCTGTTTCTTGACTTGGACTTCACAATAAATCAAGTATTTTCTGAGTTGCCTCTGGCTGATCCCTTTGCTCTAACTTTGCACAAATATCACATCATATTTGTTCATGCCACTTTATAGAGATGCTCTTTGGCTGGAAATGGTGGACCAAGGGGTTTTGAGCTAATTACTGGAATATAAAAAATATGAGTACAATTTGATTTAAAATATTGGGGAGCCTTCAGGACAGAAGTTTTGTTGGCCCAAGATCCTAGAAGGAAGGAAAGCAATGAAAGTCAAGCCTGTCATCATGTGCAACACAGAAAACTGTAAAATATTATTGAGAATTAGTTATGTATCACTAAATTAATAACGGGATATAGCATGTTTATAAAATAAAATACTTGATATTATGTAGATGTCAATCATCCCCAAATTTATCTACAAATTCAATGCAGTCATGGTACAAACTCTACTATTTACTGGATAATGACAAGCTGATTCTAAATTTATATGGAAAAAAAAGAGTTGGGAGGATTTACTCAACCAGATAACAAGAATAATTATCATGCTTCAGAAGTTAAGTATTGGCAAATGGACAGACAATCCAATGGTTCATAATACAGTAGAGAAATTCTTCCACATGTGACAGTTACTGGATTTGTGACCAATCAGGTACACTATACAGAAGGAAACAGATGATCTTTTCAAGGATTGGTGCTAGAGCCAGTGAATACCCATATAGAAAAAAAAGTTGACCATTAATTCTCAACAGAGATTAACAACGATTCCAGGTAAATTATATGTCTGAATTATAAAGGATATTTAACATTCCTAATTTATAAAGCTTTTAGAAGGTGAACTGTGTGAATATCATTACGACTTTAAGATGAAAAATTTTTTTAACCTAAACACAATAAAAATGTTAGCCAGATTGGAAAGTAATGATAAATCAGATGATAAAATGAAGAATTAGGACTGTCAAGAATTATTTTTAAATGTGCAAAAATGCAAAAAGGACTTTGATCCAGAACTAGATAGACTAGGGTTGGTTTGAGGGTGGAGAAAGAAACTTCTGTATTGGGTTCATTTTTTTTTTTTTTGCATGTGTTATTTCATTTCTTTAAAATATTAGGAATTTTTAAAAATAAAATGTATGTGCAAAACAATAAAAAAAGAACTCTTAGAAATCAATAAGAAAAAACTGAAAAGATGACAAGATTATAAATAGCTGCTTCTGGATGTAAGATTCATATACAAAATTTTTAGTTTTTTAGTCTTTTATGTAAAAGATTAATGTATAAAAATCTATTTTAATGACAGATTTTAAAACAGGAGATTTGATTTATCCTTGAAATTTCTTTAACAACTATTCATTTATTTAGGATTTCTATTACTTCTTAAGTCAATAGCAATGATTTCTTTCTAGAAAAATATTTTAACTAAATATACAAATGTAATAATATTTCACAGTATCATTTTATTATTTCAAAAAATTTATCTTTATTTCCCTTTGGGTTTACTTAGAAATTTTTACTTTTACTTGATCAGTTCACCTAGAGATTTGCCTATTTTGTAAGTTTTATTAAAAAAACAGAAACTATTTCACAATCAAAATAAACAGTACATATATTAATAATTATATTGCATTTTAACAGATATATTGACATATGATATATTTTATAGAAGAATAATTATTTCTAACTGCTTTCTAATAGTTAATGACTTTAGCATTGTTTACTTAACCTTCATCATGATATTGTTTTATATTCCAAAGTAAAAACATTCATTTTTAGAGTTGATAATTGGGTTTTCTGATTTATGTAATATAGTTGTGTGTTCACCATTTTTTTCTTTTCTAACTGATTCCATTTTCCTGGGTTCATTTTTTTCCTGAAAATTTTCTAATATTTATTAGAGTAAACCTGGAGAAAATAAATTTGTGTTTTAGCATTTGAAAATGTCTTCATTTTATCGTATACCTTAAATAGAATTTGGTTCTACAAAATTTTAAAAAGCAATTTTTTCCTACATATTAGCAATATTCAACTTACCTCCAGTGTCTACTGTTTCTGACAAGAGATTGACCATCAGTCAAATATGGTTCATATCTTCCAGTTTTATTAGTATTTTAAAAAGTAGTTATAATTCTTTTTTATTGAAATATAGCCAGTTACAATGTGTCAATTTCTGGTTTACAGCATAATGTCCCAGTCATGCGTATACATACATATATTCATTTTCATATTCTTTTTCATAAAAGTTTATTACAAGATATTGAATATAATTCCCTGATATTTTTTGATGAACTTCCTTTATTTTTAATGTTTTATATTTTAACTATTACAAAAATTTCACAAGTTCAGATATTTGAAAGGTCTCACAGGAATCAATAGAGCACAAAAACCTAAGGTTTTTATTTAATTGCAAAGGGTAAGGTAGGACAAGAGAAAGTGTGCAGGCAATCATCAGAACTCTTAGAAACATCCAGATGAGAGCTTACCAAGGACACACTTCTCTAGTTTGAATCACCAAAATCTGTGCAATGAATCTTGGCTTCAGGAAAGCTCAGGCAGAAGTTCCCAGTGAAGTTCTTTATGCCCCTTTGCTCAAGCCAGGCCATCTGACCAATTATGTCATGAGTGGTGCAAATAATCAGTAAACATACTGGCGTTGGGAGCTGCCAGGGGAGTTTCAGCCTCAAACAGCATGTCATAGACCCCACTGGTCTTGTCTTAGCCAAGAGTCCAAGTCAGAAATCCTGAGGTCCCCAGAGACAAGGATTGAGCATTCCCTGTCCAGCTGTGAAATAACTCCATCCTGTACAACTCTCACATTCTGGATATGAATTTATTTTACTTTATCCAGTTCAGTTCTCAGAATATACTTCTTATCTGAGGACTCACATGTTTTATTCTTCTTGAACTTTGGGCTTTATCTAATTAATTTTAATAGCGAATGAACATACAACCAAAAATAAATGCATGTAGTATACATACTCAGGTAAATAAAAACGTAACAGATTAAGTGGGAAGATATAACATCCCTTTTGGTTGCTTTTGTCCCATATATGCTCTTCATCTCTAAGACTTCAGTTACTTGTTTGTTAGACCCTTTTAATTACCCCACCTTCTCTTATGCTCTATTTTATACTTTTTATTTTTATAGCTCTCAGTGTTCCAGTGTGAATATTTTCCAGCTCACTAATGCTGTTTCTACTCTATTCAAAACATGGTTGGATTAATTTATTGAGTCCTTAATTTTAATTTTTGGATTGGTATTTCTATAATTTCCACTCGATCTCTATTCCAGTTATCTAGTTAAATCCTCTACCTTCTCATTTATTTTCATGAATGTATCAATCACAAGTTAGGCTTCACAATCACAGGTTATTTTAAAACCTATGTCTGAAAATGCAAATAACACGATCATTTCTCTGTACTGGTCTGTATGTGTATCTCTTTTTATAAAATTCTCTTTCTCCTCTTTCTTGGTGTACTTGGTAGTATTTTATTGGACTCTGTACATTATGTAAGAAATATCACAGAGCTTCTGGGCAATGCTATCTTCTTCCAGAGAGGATTCCCTCTTTGCTCTGGAAAGTAGATAGAATGGAACAAATTAAAATAACGGAATAGATGAGCTGACCCACTCCTGGGCTACATTTTTAGCAAGACCTTGTCTACCTCTGATTTGATTCCACTTCTGGGGTATAGCCCTCTAGGGGATCTCAACTTGCAGCAAGAATCACTCACCAGGACCCTTTTTCATTGGTGAGTACTGAACTTCAGGTTTTTTGTTTTCTGTTTTTGTTTTTTGCCTTCTCAGAACTACAAGACAGCTGAAAATTGTTTTGCTTTACAAGAAGTTACATTTAACTAAAACTCTTTCCCTGGGCAGTTTAAGAATTCAGAAAATGCTTCAAGTGAACATGCACTGAGTAGACATCTGTTTCTAGGAGGATATTTTAGTAACAGAGACCAGACACTTCCCACCTAAACAAAATACAAAGTAGACGTATAAAGGAGACAATGGAGAAAATGATTTTCAGACATGGAACAACAAGCATTGTGTCCCGTGATCCCCGAAAGAGAGGCAATAAAGAGAGTGAACCCCACAGCTGTCCCAGCTTCCTACTTGCCTATTTATCAAGTTGCAAAATGGCAGTGGAGAGCAGGTGGGAGTTTGGGGGGAACTAGAGAAATACTGGTGCGCTACTGGAGTTGAGAGAGTTTATTGCTTGGGGGAATCTAAAGGTGCTAGAATTCTCAAGGCAGAATACCAGAAGGAGAAAGAGAAACAGGAACAAAGTTACAGATGTCTGCAGAGAGTTCATCTGACATCTTCAACTGAGTACTGACTAGCCCATAAGGGTAATGAAACTATTGAGGCCAGCGCAAGATGGGGAACTTTCATGAAAAACATCCATGAAAGGGGCAGAGGGGATGATCTTTACAGAGCTGAATGGTTTGATTCTTCACCACCCAGAGTGGGTTTATTAATGAACAGCTGACTTAAATTTCCACAATGCCCAGGGCGCCTTTGAGTATAAAACAGGGGGTGTCAATTCTGTCTGCCAGCTGATAGGGAATTAGAGAGAGGGGAAAGAAAATCTGTTTAAAGCAGAATACTAGAGACAAATAATGTTTTTAGGATGATAAAAGGACAGGTGAAGGAGGTTTAGGTAAACATTCAAGCAGAGGGCAAGGATCTGAGATGTTTTCAGAGAAATTTGAGTGTTAAGTATGGCTGCTTCATGGTGTCAGAATAGGGGTGAAGCAAAAGAGGAAACTTGAGAGGTAGACCTTGGAAAACTTAGAACAAATGTTTAAGAAGGATACTTTTATAGCCTATAGTTTAAGTGGTGGGAGGATATTGATATATTTTACAGAGAAATTAACCTGATAAGATGTATTGCAGCAAGACTACTCACAATTCCATGGATAACAATAAAATTAGACAGAAGTCTTTAGGAATAAGTTAAAACCTATTGTAATATTCCTTCAAAAGGCAGAGGAGGCTGGAAGTAAGACAGTGAGACTGGATATGAGATACGTTTCAGTGGTGATACTAATGGAACCAGGACACTGTTAACTCACACCTTACGTCATATTTAACAGTGACATAAGGTGTGAGGGGTTTTCTAGTTGGGTGACATGAAGTAGTTTATGTACTTCATCATAACATTGATACTAAAGGAGAAACAGATGAGGGGTAGGGAAATAAGAGCTTACTTTTGGGTATGTTGAGTTTGAATTGTGGGATATCTAGATAAACATGTCAGGTGGAGAGTTGGATTTAAACTTCTGGAAATTAGGACTGAAGTCTGTACTACTGATAGTCTTTTTCATGTATAATTGCACATGATCAATAAAAATATTCCAAATATTTAAACATTATTTCAAATGTTGGTAAATTTATTTCAGACAAATACATAACAATATCTTATAAAATGTATAATATACATCAAAATATTCTGGCAACGTTATTAACATGAATGTGGTATAAAGTAAACAGATAAAGGGACACATTTAAAGTTTTTGTGTGGTATATTCTTGTGTACTTCAGACATATACAATTCCATAAATCATGAATAAAGGCAACATTCAACAAACATGTACTTAATATATTAATAATAGTTACAAACATAAGAAAAACCTTTAAAAATTGACCAGAAATGATAGCAATTGACTTTCCAATTGATTTCATCTAATCTACTAATTAAATAAGTAATAATTCTCCCTCAAAATAACACATAGCATAGAGCAAAGTGTAAATAGTTAATATGTCTCCTGAAATAGACAAAGTGTTGAGGAACTGTCTTCTGCACCATTAATTGGGCAAATAAATGACAACCCTGCCTAGATGATAGCAACCAATGATGTGCAAGAGATCAAGGGCTGAAATAATTACTGAAAATCAGCAGTAGCGTGACAGGAAATACAGATAACATGTTATTACAAGGAAAGTTGGATATGACAGCACCTTTTATAATCAGATTTAGATGGCATTCTTCATTAGATGACAGAAAGATTTTACAGTCCCTAAAGGACTTTAACAGGAAATAAAATATCTTTGAAATATTCACCTACCAAAATTTTTAAACAAATGATGAAAACAGATGAAGTGAAAAATCCCTTCCTTTACCCATTTCCACCTTCTCATTCTTTTTATCAATAATATTCATTTATCCTTTAGTTCAGATATCACTTTCTCAGAGAGAACTTCCCAGATGCCCTGATTTAAAACAAGTCCTAATCATAATTGTTTTTGCCAGGGTATTTCCTGCACAATGGAAAACAATTCTACTTATTTGATACCTCAGTGGAAAAGAATGAATGGGAAATTGGAAACACTGCACCAGAGAGTATGGAGTTACTTAAATTAACATTTAATTTGCCTTTGTCCAAATAAAGTAATTTTACCGAATATAGTAACTTCAGGATAAATTACAGAATGAAGGGTTTTATCTTTTTATTTTTACTTTTAAAATGTAATATAATAAAGTACTTAACAAGAGTATAATAATAATTTCATAACTGAATAATTTATACCTGAAGATGAGAATCCCAATGCAACATTTTTTTCTCTCATGGTAACTGATGGAGTTAATATACTTTGACCAGTATTACCAGGCACTTATTATATTAGCTAATGTTACTGAACACGTGCTATCTGGCAGACCCTCTCTTTAGTGCTATACATGAATTATTTCATAAACCTGAAACCAACCCTACAAGTTAGACAAAACTATTAGCTTCATTTTCAAGATGAAGAGACTGAGAAAGGGTGTAGTTGACTTGCCCAAAGTCATTTTGAAATAAATTAACTGCAATTCTATTTCTCATAGTTAAGCAACATTAATGTTTCCTATCAATGTCTGGGTTAGTTTGAGTCATATATTTGTTTTTATATTCTTATTATTTCATGATATATGACATAGTAAACCATTATGTTCTATTGTTTCATAGAAATCATGATTATTGATTGTGCTAGTTTTCTATCACTGCATAGACAATTACCACAAATTTAGCAGCTTAAAACAATACCCTTTTATTAGCTCACAGTGTTAAAGATCAGGACTCCAGGCAGATTCAATTGAGTTGTCTATTGAGGTTTGCACAAGACAAACCCAAGTGCTTGTGAGGCTGAGCTCTGACCTGGGTGTCAGTGAAGAATCCACCTACAGGATCACTCAGGCCTTTGTGGAGAATTCACTAAGCCAGCAAGGCACAAAAGACCTTTCTCCTGTTTTGCAGCTCTCTACTTTCTCCTCGGTGATCAGCTGAGAAAACTCTCTGCTTTAAAGGATTCGTGTGATTAGATTAGGCCCATCTACATAATCTCCCGTTAATTAATTCAAGGTCAACCGATTTGTAGCCTTAAAGATAGGTGCAACATTTATTTTGCCATATAACCTAACATAATCATGGACATGATATCTCATCTTACTCAGTCCTAGGGATTGGGGCAGGAAATCTTGGGGAAGAGTCTATTTTGGAATTCTACCTACCACACTACTCTCTCTGTATTTGTCCACTCTCTTAATACATTATCATTTAAGTATTTTCTTAATATTGAACATTTATTCACTGTCCCAAATTACAATGTCATTAATAAGTGTGATTAAAAACTGTGTAAATATTTTAGAAGTCTATGATTATTATAACATTAGTATAAATTGTAGAAAGGAACTTACTTGATCAAAAAAAAAAATACAAGCATTAGGAGAGGGTGTGGAGAAAAGGAACCCTCCTACACTATTGGTAGGAATGCAATTTGGTGCAGCCATTGTGGAATACAGTATGGAGAGTCCTTTAAAAACTGAAAATAGTCTTACCCTATGATCCAGCAATCTCACTCCTGGGCATATATCCAGAGGAAATTCTAATTTGAAAAGACACCGGCACCCCAATGTTCATAGCACTATTTACAATAGCCAAGACATAGAAGCAACATAAATGTTTGACAGCTGAGTGAATAAAAAAGATTTTGTATATATATATACCAAAGAATACTACTCAGCCTTAAAAAGAATAAAATAATACCATTTGCAGCAACATGGTTGGAGTTGGAGATTGTCATAATAAGTGAAGTAAGCCAGAAAGAGAAAAATACCATATGCTATGACTTATATGTGGAATTTTTTTTTAAAAGGACACAAATGAACTTATTTAGAAAACAGAGAGATTCACAGACATAGAAAAAAACTTATGGTTACCAGCGGTAAAGGAGGTGGGGAAGTATAAAATGGGAGCTCAGATTCCTAGATACTCACTACTATATAGAAAATAGATACACAACAAAGTCCTACTATATGGAACAGACAATATATCCAATATCTTATAATAGCCTATAATGAAAAAGAATATGAACAGGAATATATATATATACACACACATGTTTAAATGAATCACTATGCTGTACACCAGAAATAAACACAACATTGTAAATCGACTATACTTTAATTTTTAAAAAAAGCATTAAAGTGTCATGCTACATGTTACTAAATCACTCCCTGTATACTACAGTGAAAAAAACACACTTTCAAAAAATTGTTTCTTGGTCAGCTGTAGGTTTCACCAATTACAAACAATATGTACCATTTATCTATGTTAAAAAATAGAAAAACACTGTCCATTTTAATAGTGAAAGCAAATGTATAGGAAATAGTACACACTCTGGAGCCCAACTGACAGGGATTGAATCCCAGTTCCTCTGCAAATTAGCTCTGTGATTTTGTCAAGCTACTTAACCTCTCTATACCTTAGATTCTGCAACTGTTAAAAGTAGATAATGATATTAGGATAATTGATATTAAGAAATTAATATAATAATATTAAGATATTCAGATAATAGCAAACATTGCAGTATAAGTATGTCCCACATATTGCACGGGACATACATGTACTAAAACCATTCATTGTTGCTTCTCTGAATTTCAAATTAATTGGACATGCTGTATTTTTGTTTGCTAAATGTAGCAACCCTAAATACTGTGATATGAAGGGTTGATAGCATTTAATTGCATGTTAGCTAACCCGTTTCACACCTCACATTCACTATTCTAGCTTGTGCTAAGGTAGCAGGTCTTGGTGAGTCTATTCAAAGGTGCTGCCCTCTCCTGGACTTATTGCTGTTTTTGAAACACAGAGGTTGTCAACTAGCTCTTACTTTGACATTGGCTTACACACACTTTTTAAAATAAGAAAATACATAATCTATTTCTGACTTTTGAACATCATTCTTGCCTACATTGAAATGATCATTCTTCATTTTACAAATTATTGGTAATTTCAACAGCAGTGTGGTGGGGAATTGGGGAAAAATCAGTCTCAGATCCTTTCAATACCATTTTACAAATATGTCTTTAAAGTTCCTCAGACTTCATCACTAATTCACCTTGACAACTTGCCACCTCCCCTGACCAGTAAACCAGATTGATTAATGTTTCCAAGTGATTTCAACTGAGATATAATATTGAATGTTCAGTACAAAAAAAAATTATTCTGGATAATAGAGTGTCAACGTGTTTCTTTTAAAATACATGCTATCTAGGTCTATAACATATTTTACCATGTACTGGGAATTCAATTAAAAAGCAAAAAGGATATATTGTAAATATATTTTTCCCCATAGCAGAAGTGCTCTGTTATAGGAATACACAGCTGAGCAAAAGTCGAAAACAACGAGTATCAGCTAGCGTGCGCTGACTTTCTGTGGCATCCGCAGTGAAGACGCGAGAGCAATTTGCAGGAAGCATCTCTGTAGCAATGCAACCGAGTTCCCGAATGAAATCAGGGAGCTGGTCCCCATGAAATTGGGGGCAAGAGGCTATGCTTTGCTTGGTATGGCTGTTTCGTTTCTGTATATATTTACTCATTTGCTTTATACTTGTTGTGTGCAGACACCGAAAGGTTTGCTCAAGGAAATTCGAGGTGAGACTTGATCCTCTTTCCGGTTGCTGTGACTCTCCCTTGGAAAGTTACTTATGCCAATATGGGCATCTGGAATTCGTTAATAAAGTCCTAAAAATGGAAAATAAAAAGTCACAACCCTGGTTAAATACAGAAAAGGAAAAGAAATCTTTCTTTGTGAAAGTCATTTATGATGTATAGAAATATAGGGAACTGAAGAAATACGTCATTGTTTCAGAGGACTTGAGTCCCTTCTTGTTACTGAGTCCAAATGCATGAAATGGCTGAGATCATCCTGGGCTGTCTACTTCTGATTTTAATGTAGACTTACAGTCAGCTCCTAAAATTTCTTTTATATCACTGGGAAACCAAGTTTATGTATTCTCTAATACTACCTTTTTTAAATAGGACTCTAAAATAATATTTTTGTAGAAGAATGATTTACTTTCGATATTTATTTGTCATATGTTTAAAGACAAGATCTTTTAATGTCACCAAATTGTTGAGTGAGATGGAATAAAATGTATGATAATGATCTCTGAGTAACACAGAACTGTGGTTAAAAAGCTAAGGCTTCAACTCTCCAATACAGAGTCTGTCATCACACACACACACACACACACACACACACACACACATCTACCCACATTCAAACAAAAACTCCCTAAATCCTCATTACTTAATTGAAAAAACTAGGAATACATAATTTATTCATTGTCTCCATCTGTAAGTTATACAAATATATACACTGGACTATGTTAATACATTTTTGTAGTGTCCTTTTTTAATTTTAATTTTTATAATCTTTCATCCTTTTATTTTTCATCCTTTTGTTCTTATATCCTTTTCATCCAGGAAAAGTGTCTGTTAGCATCTGGAGATTTACTAAGTAAAAATGTCGTTAATCTGAATTAATACTCCTTTGCCCTAAAAATAACAATTCTTCCCTCAGAAAAGCACAGTTTCCACCTGTTTCTGTTGACTCCACGAGAGAGGATTTGAGATACGTTTTTAAAGCTGTTTTTAAAAAGCCTGTTTATTCCTTTAAATATTTTTCTTTGACTGACTTACTAGATTCCAAGAAGCAGTTTTTGCAAAAGTCACCTACACATGCAGTTTCAGAAATCTCTAAAATTATTTTTACTTGGAGAGGAAAAGAAAGCATACATTTTGAGATACACCATCATACACTCTGTTAAAGATGAAAATACTTTTGAAGTTAAATTATCCATTTTTACATAAATACAAATCCCCGAACAATTTTATTTGCAAAATATTTGGAAAATAAGATCTCATTACAAGCTCTTTCCCAATGAGGTTGATCAATGCCTGCTTAAATAGGACTAGGCTTTTAAAAATATTTATTGCATTAATTCATTAATAATAAATTCTATGTGAGCATCTTCTCTGAACCAGACCCTGTGCTGAGCACTGAAGATACAATGAAGGCAAAGATAGACAATTGCCTTCCTTGGGAAAATCACAGCAAAATACACACAATGGAAAACTAAACTAGAAATTAAAGTAGAAAAAGCATGCAATATAGGTGGTATATTATACCACACTCAGTGTTCTTCTATCTGGGTCAGTTTAATCTTCCTTGCATGGGACATACATATTCTGTGAACAGAGATTAGAGAAGAGGAAAATTGAATATTATATATAAAAATACAATATGAAGTATTTGAATATCCCTTCCCTGTGTTATAAAATTAGCAGTAGG
The DNA here is from genome assembly GCF_048773025.1 of Camelus bactrianus. Classification (NCBI taxonomy): domain Eukaryota; kingdom Metazoa; phylum Chordata; class Mammalia; order Artiodactyla; family Camelidae; genus Camelus; species Camelus bactrianus. Next base: position 23,587,932 of record NC_133552.1, read on the forward strand.
CAAATGGCAGGCAGCAGAAGGAGCTATTCAAGTATACATTTCATCGGTTTATTTATTCTTTAAATAAACTAAGACTATTATTAGTACACAATTCAACACACTTTTCATCTTTTAAAAGTTCAGATTACCTCATGCCTCCATAGTTAACAGTTAGAAAATAGCCTTCAGAAACGGGATTATGACCAAGATTGTTTTCCTCAAATGGTCAGAATTAATTCAATAATGAAAATGGAAGAATTCTATATTTTCATAATTCTTGAATAATTTTTAGAAGAAAGTATTGTGTGCATAGAATTTTAAACAATAATTTTAATGAGAAAAAATATGACTTGACCTGATTTAGTAAAAATTAATTTTGCTATATTTCATTTTCTAGTTCTACTATGAACAATTAATTTTAATCAATTTTATACAAAATTTAATCTTCTGAGTGAGCTTTGAAATCATACACTTTTGGATTTTTTGTCTTTCTTGAATAGGGCCCAGGAAAATTTGTATAAATATAGAATCATTTTTAAAGTTTTAAAGTAGCTAAAATTCTGATCATTCAAAAATATTAATCAATATTACCATGATGATTTGCAAGAAAAGATTAGTCAACTGTGAAAATCCATTAATACTGTTTTTGGTAAAGTGTTGGAGGGCTTTGTATAATGGACATCAAGGTTTAGAAATATAAGGAAATGATTACTCGTTATTAAGTTAATAAAGTTATTCTTAATGTCCCAATTTAACATGTCTAAAATGTTTACTGTCTTATCTGTGTGTTGATAACATCTTGAAACTAAAAAGCTTCCAAACTGCATTGATTCTATTGATCCTACACACACTGGATTTTACACAAACTATGGCATGTATAAGATGCATGCCACTTAGAATAAGCTTATAGAAGATCTTAGAAACTTCTTTGTTAACAAAAAAATAGGAAAACTCTGCAGTTGTTTGTAATCAGCATTTAAACATGTTTTTATTCAAAAATCCTTCCTTATCCATTTTAATCCTGAAATACTGTTATTTATAATGATAAATTCAAAATAAAAAATATGTTTTTATCACCTAAAAGTGACATCTATGTTGAAATAAATTTAAAGTAAATTAAAACTAGGGACCAGGAAAATTTGTATGAATTATCTTTGCTATTATTATTATTTGTTATTATTATCTGTTATTATTATTATCTTTGTTATTATTTGTTATTATCTAATTACAAGATTTTGGATTAATTTATAGCAGAAGATCTCTTTATGTCTGTTTTGCCCTTGAATATGTATTGTCCTATGTAGAATCTGCATTTTCTGTAATCACTCATGAGCTATTTGGGATTTTTAGGAGTACAGAATCAGATATAGCAGCTAAAGATACAAGGAAGAAAAATAGGAAGGAAAACCACGACAGATTCTTACTCGTAGGACTTTGAAACTTTCTGATCCAGACAAAGACCAAGTCTAATCATTGGTAATATTAGCAAAAAGAGTTCTAAGGTTAAAAGACTTCAATTTGATACTGAATATACTAACTTTGTGATTAAAAGGAGGACTGAAATTGTTATTTGCAAAATAGAGATTAAAATCTAGTTCATTGAATTATTTGGAAGATCAATTAAGATTATACATGTGAAAGTCATTTCTCAAATGTGATAAATTACACAATTGGCCATTGTGACTAAAAGGGCAGTTACAAGTGCTAACTAGAATATTTCATATAAACTCTTTTCTTGTTATTCCTATAGACTTTTAATGTCATGTTCATCATCATTTTCCACATTGCATTCTGTTTTTAAAAACCCAGAAATGTCTATTTTATAATAAACACAACTTTTTAACAAAGATGTTAAAAAAAAAAACAACATTTGGGGAAAAACTGAAGAAAATATGGAATTAATCAAAATCTTGGTAACAGAAGAAAAACATGGAAAATTAATTGAATTTAAAAAAAACAGTAAAAATAGATATAAAATAGCACTCATAAAAGAAAGGTAAAAATGAATAGGTATTGTTTTCAAAGTATAATTTAGACAATTTTTGATGAATATTTTTATATTACTTTTTAACAGATTTGAATTGTTTTATGAAAAGTGGTAGATGTGTGATATTTTTGTCTAGTCATTCTCATTTATTGAATCAAACTTAGACCTGCTGAGCAAAGATATACCCTATGACATCAAATTATTCTTTCTGGAAATCATTTCTTCATTCCTTATTAACAGTTGTGAGGAATTTAACTATAATTAGTATACTTCAAATATATATATATATTCCACATTTGACTTTCAGGTGTTCTTCAAATTTGACAAACCTCCCAAACTGAGTATGTCAAAATATCTTGCCAATTTTACATATGTACCAGGAACACTGTCTTATAATATTTCTCAACATAAAATCCTCTCTTGTGGGTATTGCCCCATTTCTCTTCTCCCTTTTATAGAAAAGCTCCTTGAGATACTTCTCAGTGCTTACTGTCTCCAATTTTTTCCTCCTTTTTTCTGTTGAAACTATTCTTAACAGGATTTCAACCCCATCTGCACACTAAAGTAACACATCGAGGCTTCTTATTATGTCCAGTAGTCAAGTTTTAGTCCTCTTCTTACTTAACCCATGATCAATATTTTCCACTCTGTACTGGGTTGTGAAATCAAGACCTCAGAGAAATCTACGCTGGGGATAAAAAATGTACAGATGTTCATTGTCCAATTAGTGATTTAAGCCATGACCTAAGAAAAGACAACCAAATCAATGACTATGTAGAAAACAGAAAATCTTTGAGTGCTGGAGACTGAGGAACTCCAAATTTAAGGACCCCAGGTGATAACAATTGACAAAAGAGAATAAAATGGAGCAGCCTGAAATTTAGGAGGAAAACCAAGTGTATGTGCTGTTGCTGGGAACCAAAAAAGATTTCGCTGCAGATAGTTCACTAAGAGTACTGACACTTGACCATCGGGTTTCGTTTTGTGAAGACCACTGCAAGAGGTCAAGAGAAGGTGAAAAGAAAGATTGAAGAAAGTGAGTAGAAAAAAATACTTCAGAGGATTATTGCTGTGGTTGAAAAAGGGAAATGGGGCAGAAGTTGAAAAGGGTAGAGGTGTCAGGAGAAGTTTCTGGCTTGCTGTTTATCTCTTGGTTCTTTAAAATCACAGACATAATGCTGTGTTTTCATGCTGATGAATAGGAAAGGTAAAAATTGATAGTGAAAAAAGAGAGATCAAAAAATTGCTCATGTGATGTCTTCATGTCCTTGATAGGTGACAAGATATGGGATCTAGAGCACATGTAGAGGGTTGGACTTCCAGCACCGAGGGGACCAGGCATGGTAATTGAAGAGAAGGCAAATGACATTAAGAAGTGATGCAGTGATGCTATGATGAGTGAGGATGGGCATGTACTTTGATTCAAGTTTAATAATTTTAAAAATTTTAAATAAAACTATAATATAACCCCAAACTGAATTAGAGATTAGGCTAATATATAAAATGCTACAAGAAAATGTTCCATGTTTTTAGAAATATATGTGAGTGTATGTATGTACACATATGTGTGTGTGGAGATTTTTGATTAGTTTTGCTCCTCCCCTGGCCCCAAACTTCCTCTAAATATTGTTGGAGTCATATTTGGTCACATGCTTAAAACATTACTTGGCAGTAAGCAAATACAGCATTCTGTGATACAAATATCTTACCTAGGATTTTGGTAAACATGTGATATTCCCAAATAGATGAGGCTTTTTTTTAATAAATAAAATTTATTACTTAGGGTTTTTAAAAAAGAAAAGTCATGTAAAAAAAGAAATGGTAGATAAAAATTTAATTTATTTAATGATGGGGACCAAGTAAGTATACACTGATGATTGTTTTGGGAAGTATTATGGTATTGTTAGTACAGTATTAGGGAAGTGAGAAGGTAAGAAATTGTGTTGTTATGTTGAATGATAACCTTCACTTGCCAGAAATCTAATGTGTGATTGCTGTCAATGACATGTGGCATTTAAAATGTGGAATATTCTGGTTTTCCAATGAGTTGTTTAGTATGCATGATGCTATACTAACCACCACATGCTTCAAAGAACAGACTATTTTTTTTCTTTGCATTTCAAAAGCATAACCTTCCTTTTTGTAAGGTTCAAAAAAATAGTTCTAATGTTTTAGCATTCTCAGAATGTTATAAGAGACATGTATTACACATTTTCATCTTTTCTAAGGATCATCTCAGAATAATTCACCTTCCCTCTTGCATGATAATTACCAAGATTGCTAACCATCACAATCATGTTCCCTTCGAATGAGAGAATGAATGGTAATTGGGATCTCAGACGATGGGCAGAATCTATGTCTTGATTTTGATTTGTAGCTGATGAAGTGAATAAAGAAAAAGTGACAAGCGGGATGTTAAACAAGAGCTTATTCAGAACAGGTTTACAAGGTCGAAACTTATGCACTTCTAATAGAATGGGGAGCTTAAAAATACAAGTATTTTACCTACCTACCTCTTGAGATAAAGTAAATTATTTTAGCTATGGATCATCTGTTCTGGGAAAAAAGATAAAAAGTCAGTGGTCTAAAAGAAATTCTAGGGTTAATCATTTTGAAAAGCAGATCTGTGCATTTATCATTTTCCTTGACGTTCACTGGGTAGCTGCAGGTACCTGTAACCCTGTCAGCACTTACAGGGTGAATTTCTTTCTTACCTTCCGTCTTCCAGGTCTGCAGCGTGACCTGGAAGTCTAATGATACTTACTTGCCCATTGGATTCGGAGATAAATTTAGCCTCTTTGATTGTGCTTGTCTTTCTTACTACAGTTTCTCTTCCAAACATTTTACAAATGTCCATTTTGCCTTTTTGACTCAATATTTGATCAAAACCTTGGAGTTCTTCCAAATGATTGACAAATTGAAGAACACTGTCACCTACTGAAATCCCTTTTTGCTGCCCACTCCACAGAACTGTGACTTATTATATATCCAACCATTTGACACAGTTCTTCACAAATGCTCAGACCTCAACTTGAAGCTCTTGTCCAGAAATTGTGATGAAGCTTCCTATATTGCCTCCTTAGAAAAGACTCCAGGCTAGATTGAATTTGCTTGTGTCCCCAGTTGTGGCACTGAACTCACTATCAATTGCCCTTCTAATTCAACAGTGTCATTTACTCATCTCTGATTTCACATCTGTTCTTCCTTCTGGAAAGTAATTCAACTTCCTCTTCTCAAACGACATTGAAAAATTATTTCTCAAGATCCAGTACACATAGTATTCACAGATTAAGCAAGCTCTGACTTTTCCTGGCAGTTTTAATTAATCTCTTCTCTGTGTTCCACAGCACACTGTTAAAGTGGTGACCCTGCTATGTGGTCCTTATTCACTTTGCTTCTCTGATGCCCCCACTAGATGGTCAATGCCTGAAACAGAGAGACTGACCCATTCATCATTGTATCCACTGTGCCCTGTGCTTAGCCCATAGGAAGTGCTCAGTAAAAGAGACGGGATGAATGAAAGGATGAATGAATGAATGTTCTTACCCACCTCCTCTCTTCTCTCATAGTTTTATAGATAGGAACATGAAAGATTTGGAGGTAAGCATAAAAGTCGAGACATTGAGTTAGTGTTCTGATTGGGATACACCTAGGTTCATTGATTCCTACTTGAGTGACCATTTAGTCATACTCTTCTATTACAAATATCACTGACTTTTCATCAAGCAATGTGTTGGCTTTATTTTACTAAATATATTTTACTAAATATTTACACATGATGAATAAGATAGTAGCACCCCATTTATCAGATGAAGACCCTGAGGCTTGGAGAGGCAACTTACATGAAATCATTCCCTAGTTAGCAGAAAACCTGTGACTTTAGAACATAAGGCTTTCTGATTCCAAATCTGTCTCTTAGTCACTGTTTTATGTTGCCTCTCCGAAAGTGAATGTATCTCTTTTAATGATCTTTTGTGTGATTTTCCATAACAAGTCTTGTCAGACTTTCACTTTTCCCCCTCCTTACAAATAACAGCACAGTCAGGGTAGAAAAAGTAACTAAAAACATTTGCTTATTTATCTTTTTACTGTAGGGTTTATTTTACCAACCACATGATAGGCTTCATTTTCACCCCCTGGGTGTATCCTGATTTTTATATGCTACATTTGCTGAAAATGGAAATGTATCTTTCTTTCTTTAAAATAACCTGTCAACTATGAAAATCAGTTTTGTATCAATTTTACGGCCAAGCAGCATAGTGAGAAAGTTTCATGCTTCAGTATTGCGGTGTATAAGTCACTATTTGTGCTGTCATTTTATAATATCAATAATTCTTATTGCTAGTGAAGTAGCACATAAGTCATTTTTAGGATAATAATAGTATTTTCAGGCAATATTCCAATATACATCCTTTGAAATTGAGCACTAGTGGTGCGTTGTAACACATCCCAGTGTCCTCACTGCTTTGGTTCTGTGGGCTGGTGTGCCTGCCTTTTTTTTCATTTATTTGCCCTTGCCTTGCTGCTGCTGTGGCTCAGAAGGAAAAGTTTCCAACTCAGTTGCTTTTCTATTTAAAAGCGTCTTTGTTGTGGATTATAGTAAATGATTTCGCTCGTGGGTTGTATGCTTGGTAGATCATCCTCAGGCTTATTTTCACAGCTAAGCAAGATTTTGCTAGATGGTCTTTGAATTCAAAGGCTGCTTTTGGCAACTCCAGGAAGAATATTGCTGATTATTTAGAAAACTGTAACTTTATAAATGACCACTCTCCAGTGGTAGGAAATTAATGCCAGATGAGTGGTAAACAGGTCCATTTCATTTTATTCACAACCTGCATGTATTCTAAGGGAAGCAGTTATAGCCTGGAAGAAGAGAACAGGAGAAAGTCTGTAAGATATTGGAAACTCTATTGGGAAGATTGGAGGGAAAAATCTCATGTACAATTGGTCAAAATTATTATGAGTAATCTAATTTTATTGTTCACTTAGAGAAGCAAAACTAGGGGGTAGGATCCTAGGCAAGCCCTGTGGGCAGGTAGCATTAGCAAGAAATACGCCTGTATTGTTTTAAGTCACTGAGGTCGGGAGTTTATTACTTCAGTATAAGGGGTTTTAAGAAAAGTTATTTGGCCCTGATATTAGTAGCAATTTGGACTTTCTTTTCCCAACAGCTCTCCTATTGCTGAACATTGGGGTAACTCCAAACATTGTTAGTCCGTACAACTGAGGTTAAACCAGAATGAGGTAAGATTTGGGATGAAGTAATATTTTTTTGTTTTTGTTTTGTTTTGTTTCATCTAAAATGTCTTGAGGAATAAATATCTTCAGATTTGTTTAATTAAGAGTTTTGCATCATCTCTAAGCTTATCTCTGAATGTTTCTGGTCGGGGTTGTTTTATCTCATCAATATATAGATGTTCCAAGTAAAAACAGACTAAAATTGTGTTTTGTTGATCTAGAATATGAACTGTCAATAGCTGAGATAGATTGCCAAGTGTCTCCAAAAGTGTGTGATACTGATTTGATAAAGAATTTACACTATTATAGGCACCTCAAAGAGATATGTAAAACCGCATTGATCTAAATCTGTAGCTTTGAATACTGGCCAGCATGAAAACCACGTTCATTGGATTCAATGAATAAATCTTTATTACAAGGGTTGAGAGGTGTATTGTAATGAATTGGGACAATGCAATTAGTTATAAGGTCTGTGAAAAGTTATTACCTTAAGCCTTTGGGGTCTGAATCAATAGTCCTTTGCTCAATCATAGCTGAAGTCAATGAAATGAATTCCCCAGGAAAGACTACAGAATTGAGTGTGAGATATTAACATAGGGACCATTTTAGCTGCTAGCTAACAAGGTAATGTTTTGGAAAGAGGATGATTTATCACAACTGCATGAAAAATTCCTCAATCAGTTTGGTGACATTATACTGCCTCTGTTCCCTTGCTGATGCATTGATTAAGTAAGATAACAAAGCTGTGGATTGTTCTGTTGTGGCACAGTCCAATATTATCTTAATTATCCCTCATTATGAATGTTGCTAAGCTAAAGCCAGACTGTACCAGAGTCATGAGGATGGTGTTAAATAATCTATCACTGTTATAATCAGGCAAAGGGTAAGTTTCAAGTAGCTAAGACAAGAACTTTTTTTTTATTACACATTGAATAAAAACAAAATTCTTGCTGAGAATATGTAACACACAGGAACAGTGATTTTATTCATTCATTCTTTTTAATTATGAATTTAGTTTTCTGAGTATTGAGGCAGAGGTGTAGTTTATATGCTAAGTTTTTTCTTGTGTAATTTTATTCCAAAATAACTCAGTTTACTTAAAGATTACTACATACACTGTTGTTTTATAAAATAGAGCATTGGTTCCATCCAGTTTGCTATTGACATCAATTTCACTACAGAGACCTAGGCTGCAAAAATTAATTTGCTATGTCATCAACTTTATTTAATTCAACAATGAATGGCCATTCAGACATGAAAGACAATGGATTAGCTAGTGAAATTTCTCTCTCCCCCAAAATATATTACTCAAAACGTACCCTGCTTTGCTTCATTCTTAAAACTAATGCTTCTATAATTAATCATCTTTCCTTTCTGAAGGACTTGCTTTAAAAATACTTTTTCTAAATTGCTTTCCATATAAATCAAGGTGCTATACAAGTATCTATTTTGTAAGTCTTTCTTCACTAAAATAAACACATTAGAGATTTTTTGAGTTATGGGCCATTGTGGTAAAATTTTATAGAACTTCCTGAGTTGGCCTATAGAATCATCATAAGATTTTTTTTTTCCTAACATACATGGACATTCTGAAGTATTTAATATATTTTAAATGATTTCAACGTTGATATTCTTATTGCCTGTCATTGAATAAAGCTATCAGGTATTCCTTATTTTCCCCTCTCACTCGGAGAATACATATATGTATATATGTTTTTCTGTCCTCTCTCAAAAGACAAAGTAACACCCTTCCTTATCCAAACGATGTATTCTTCCTTTACTGTCACTCTGATAGTCTCAATTTTCTTCAGCTTGCTGCCAATCTTTAAACTAGCTGTTATACTTACCTTGAAATATGTATAGAAACCTTTATTTTGGAATGAATCAAATAAAAAAATAAGATAATCAACCCAATGGTTTCTTAACATATTATTTTGTTTTCATTTTTTTATACCAAACTTCTTTCATTGGTATTCTGTGACTTGCCTCAGTATCAATTCAGTCTTCTCTGTTTTAGGTTCTGTTTAAATTATATTATGAGGATGACCATGGATGTCCTAATTTTCAAGTATGTTTTCCTCAGTTCCCATGATTAAGAACATCAGTAACTCACTGCTCTTGGTCACCTTTCTTCAAGAAAGATCTCTCTTTTGGCTTCTGTGTCTTTGTTTTATACTTTGCAAAACCCTTGCAATCAATAGTATGGTTTTACTTTTTTGTCTTTTTTTTATAGCTATCTTATGCAAAAGTTGCTTGTTTGCTTTGCCTCCTATTATGGTTTTAATGAGCGTTTTAATTTACTCAACCAACATGGATTTATTGAATGTCTATCAAATACACAGATACACCCTGAATGAATGCTAAGTTTGTCAGATGCTTTTTCTGTATCCATGTCTTACTTGAAGAAGCAGTTACCTCTTACAGTCTTTACTGACTGGCTTTCTGTAAGAAATACACTTATCAGTCCTATTCAGGATTCTGATGCTTTCTCAGACCTTTTCTATGGATACAATGCTTCACAAGTCTTGTTCCACTGTTTGGGGTGTTCTTAAGTTTCTATGCCTTCTTCTCTTCCTACTAGGCAGAATGCTGACAGTTTATCTTCTGCTTTCCCTAGGGAGGCTCTGGATGCTCAAGTCTGTGTGGTTTCTCCCAGCTCCACAGGGTTGGGCCAGCTTTCTGCACATGCTCCCTAGCTGTCTGCAAAGCCTGGCTCTTGCTGACATGGTGAGTGCCTTCTGGGAGCCAGCCATGGAATTGGGGTGGTGCAGGGAGTGGGGAGGGGGGAAGGAGGAATGTGGGTGCATGTTAACCAGTTGGTGGGATCCAAGGCAAGGACTGCCCAGTGGCTCTTGGGCAGATTCACTGATGGAATCTGCAAAATGGTTAGTAGGATCTGCGTCCCTTCAATGCCCACAGTTCATCCAGCCCTTTCCGCCCCAGTTGTGCAACACCCTTCAGTATTCAGAATGGGATGACAAAGAAAATCGTCTCTTTGGCAGCATCTGTCACAGCTGGGGAAGCTGGGCACACTCTCATTTTCCTCTGTAGGCGAAATCATTGGCCAAGAAGGTCCCTCTGGGAACTGATCTGTGCTGCCTTACGGGAAGGGAGACGTGGGTAAAATGAAACTGATTCTCTCACCCTCTAACATGTGTCCAGTCTTAGACTTCTTGTTCCTGTGTGTGCTGGAACTCCTCCACTGGCCTCCTGGACTCCCCCAAAGGCTTCTCTCATCTATGGTGATGGTCAAAATCGGTGCTATTTGATGGGAAAATGGTAGAAAGCTCTTATTTTGCCATGATGATATCTGAAAGGATTATGAGAGCGTCCCTTAATGTCTGCTTATCTGTTTGAGTTGAACTATTTCACCTCCTATAATTAGCGTTACATAAAGGTTATAATTAGATTACTACCGTACAACTGTATGTTTTGCCCAAAATAAAGATTTGTAAAAATAGCGTTTCTAGTAATGCTTTTTTAATTGTATTTTAAAAGATAGACTTTGTTAAGTATCTAATGTTGCAAAGTTTGGAAGTGCAAAAAAACTCTGATATTGCCTCTATTTTACAAAAATATTTTTAAGTTTTCACACTTAAATACGCTTTTAATCTATTTCAGATAATATAGATTATACATAATAAATTCTGCATATGATGTAATTTATTGATTATATACGATAATATTTTTTGGCTTTGGGTATAATACATATTTATAACACACACACACACATTCACACATCAGTGCATGTTTACCCTGAAATTCAAAATAATAATCTCAAGACTATTATTAAGTAGAAAAATACTAATACTTATGTGGTGGCTGTAACAGTATCTAATAAGGAGTAGCTAAATGAATGCTATTGTTATTACCAGCAGAAGTGTTTAAGCTCCTATATTTTAAAATGTGATTATGCATTAATAGTATTTGCCTCAAAGAAGTAATAGCAGTTATACAGCTGTGTGAAATAAGGAATAGTGAATGAACAGACAGGAATAGAATTCAACTTACATACTGTCCCTACTTTCAGTACTTTATTCAATTTTTTTTTCACTTTCCAGTCACTGATACCACTGATATTTTCCCACTTTTATTGGCTATTCTTACCATGTTGATGTTTCTATTTTCTTTCTTTTCTTCCTGTTGTTTATACTTGGAGTAATTTAAACGTTTTAGTATTACGCTTATTGGCAAAATCTTACTCAGTTATTTTTTATAGATGTTCCCAATTTTCAAGTTATAGTTTAATCCAAGCAACAATAAACATGTCTATGGACCATTTAGAGCAGCAAATTAAGCAAAACTCTATTGCACTTAAAACAGTACCTGACACACGGGAGGTCCTGATAAATATTTCTCAAGTTATTAACTACATATTATCCATGTCACAACCTAAGAAGGAGGTTTTGTCATTCATCAGTGTTGGAGTCATTCCAGTGGTAGATGGTTTCTGACATGACAATGACTTGAACTGACAAAGCAGTCTGATTTTCTGATGTCAATCAGCATCGTTATGGGATCTGTCTGGATCTGAAAGTTAAACAGCGCCACTTCAAGTTTGTTTTTTGTTTTTTGTTTTTTTTCATAGCATATTGGAAACTGGCCTAGGATGACTGGAAGGGATCTTTGCCAAGCAAAATGATTGCCATTATGTTTGCAGATCTTGGCCAGTTTCCCCCTTGCTACAGTTAAATATCAGTTCCCTTTGTCAAAATGTGATCATATTCTCACTAGGAAAAAGACACTAGATCTCTGAAGACTGTCATTCCTTCATTTATCTTATATTTATTTACCAATATTAATTTTAGGAAAGTTAAAAATTATGAAAAACTTTTAAAAAGAAAGGAAAGTCCCCAATTTAGAGACACTGCTAACGTGTTACAGATTTTGGTATGCAGTCAACTCCTTATCTGTGTGTATTTGCATAATAGAACTTAGGTAGATCAGAAATGAGACTTGGTTAGGCTGACTTGGGGCAAGAGGCAACAGCCTTCCAGATACTCAGGGCACACCAGTTTTCTGTTGCTGATCATTTGTCAGAATCCTTCACCGTCACATAGACTTCTGGGGCAATGAGGCTGCTGGTATCGCCTAGGAACATTGTTTGGTTTGGGACAGATTTGAGTCCCAGATCTGTCACCAGCTACAACTGTGACCTGGGGTAATTTATTTAAATGTCTTAGTTTCTATTTCCTCAGAGGGCAAATAGGCTTAATAAAGTTCTAACACATACATTTGCCATTACTAAAGTGGTCTAAAATATAAGTTACTATTATTATTATTATTCCATGATTTGCATAGGTCATAGAATCTTTCTGGAGGGGAAAAAAAATCCAACACGCAAAAGCTGCACAAAGTAATCCTACTCTTGGCCACTTTTGATGCTCCATACTATTTTCTATTTGATACCTTTCATTTTAATTAAATTTTTCTAATAATGATTGATCCACAAAGTTTACACCTATTAATGTCTCATAACCCATGAATTGTACAGTGATATTCTAGGCAAACTTATGTTTTGTATTGGAGGCTAAGATATGAGAAACTGTCTTGGAAATAAGACATTAAGAAAAAAGGAGAGTAATTAATTTTAAGTATTGAGAGGTAAATGGTAGCAACACTGGCAGTGACTGTGGTTCACTGTAAAGTGTATAGGGATAAAAAATGTGATTGGGTGCCTGCAAAGGTCAAAACCCACTGCATCAGGACGAGCATCAGCAAAGAAGAGGTTAGTAAGAGCAGAGAATGTGGAAGTTACACTATTGTAAAAGCAGTTCTGGTAACAAGTGAGAATCCAAGAATCCTCCCTTGGCTTTTCACGTCCTCTTACAAAGTGTAACGAGTGAGGAGGTTACTGGACAAATTCTAGACTTCTACTACGCACATTGATGGAAACCTGGGATATTGAAATCTAACCTGTACACTTAAATTCTATACAATATACTATACTATATTAAAAATGTAATATATTTAACATACCACTGAAGTTTGGTTGAATACATAATGTACACACACACACACACACACACACATCTGGACTTATATTTTTCTTTATTTTTTACTTACCAATAAATGTTAACATTTCCCATATAATTATACATTATTCTATATTTTAGTAACATATACAGGTAAATTTATCATAATATATTTACCCAAATCCCATTGTTTCTTATTCACTTTTGTCTAGTTTTTAAATGCAAATATAGTGATATCATACTTTTCCTTTAAGATAAAATTTTGTGCAAAATAAAATGATTTTTTCCCTAAGAATAATTCTTAAAAATAATTCCAGAGTCAATTGAAAATAAGGTTTTGACCAATATTTTCCCCCCAAATCTTGACATCATCCTTAATTGAATAAGATGTTTAATTTACTCATTCATGTAACTAAGGCCAGTTTGAGAAGCACTTATAGCAAATTCCACATACATATTGGGCATCACATGCATATATAAGGGAAAAGGAAGGAAGGAAAGGAAGGAAGAGGGGGAGGAAGGAGTGGACATAGGAGGAAAGAAGGGAGGATTCAGTCCATAGATAACTACTAAGCATCATGTATCTGTTGGAACCTAATTGCCATCTCAGCACAGATATTAACTCTTAGAGCACAACCAGTGATCTGATTACACTGTCATTATATTAACTAACACTTGAGATACGTGTACTCGCAACATCATGGGATGCTTAGTTGTAATGGCATGAAAAAGAAACAAGATAATTTGCAAATAGGGCACAATTTTTAACCTGTCATTACTGAAATGATCATGAAGAAAAGGTATCTATTGATTCTATTCATTAATGCTAAAAATCAAACCTCTGAAAGTTTTATTACTAAAGAGAAAAGTTCTAGTATTCTTTCAGTTCAACACAGAGTTGAACTGGATGGCTCATAGAAATAGAGGTTATTCAGAGGCTAATTATAACAGTTAATTTTTCTTAAGTGGAAAGTAAGAAGTGTTTTGGTGTATATTGCATTTTATCATGGTTCACACATTTAAAAAATAGGAAAAAGCAAACAAACCATAGGCTTAGAGTTAAAATAATGAACAATCTTGGCTTGATCATTTAAGTTAGTTGCATTACCTTGTATAGAGGTATCAATTTGTAAGAAAACACAAGGTAATTTGCAATGATCATCTGAACATATTATTTAAAATAGCTGCTTACCTTTTTAACATTGTAATATTTTATGGGATATATGAAATAAATTTTAACACCATACATTTTACTTTTGGTCATCATTATGGCATGTTGCTTAAGGCTAATTTGATGGAAATTGCCACTTAACTGGTAATAGTGAGTTTACAACTTGCTTTTTAGTTATATGGGGCCCAAAATGAAGATGTATGTTAATTCAGGTGCAATAACCTGATTATGATAGGATTCAGAATGAGAGAAAAATGCTTTCAATTGCTTTGTGTATATTTATAAACAGAATTTGAAAGGTCTGCTTTCCTCTTCATCACTGCCTTCAAAAAAAAAAAAGCTCTCCATTTAAAAAGGGTTAAGCATCATAAGGAAAATGTGTCTTTATTCTTCAGTAAAATCAAATTAGTTTTAAGGTCATTATTCACTACCATTTAATATAATTTTTAGAAAAGTAGTCATCAACATATGTATCACATTTCTTACATTCAAATGACTACTTCAGCAGCAAGCCAAAAAAACCCAAAAAACAAAAAACAAAAAACTTGTCTTATTTTGATTATATCAATCAACAAAGTCAAGATTCTGCCAAAAAGTTTACCATTAATCCTGTAGTACAAAACTTTGGAAAAAGGAATACCTCTTAATAAGCCACAAAGAAGGCAGGCTACACCCAGGACGTTTTGTCAAGCAGTGACTGCGGAAAACCTTTTCCCCAATGGAGCAAATTTTAAAAATAGCTCCACACAACATTTAAAAACTGATCAGTTTCAAATCTTGATATCAGTAGATTAATTTCAGGTTTGTTTCCAGTCCATAACAATTTGACAGTGCTCTGGCATTTCCAATAACATAAAACAGACAGTGACTTCATGGTTCTTTATCTTTCTATTAAGGTGAGTTACAGAGTGAAAGTCTCCTTCCTTCACTCCTGTTGTACACTGCTCAGTGAGGCTGAAAAGTAATGAGCTAGGAATGATAAAACAAACACAAATGATTTGCACTGATTAAAAATGGAACTGAGGCAGCTGGAAACAAAATGCAAGCTAATATGAAAATGTTATAAATTTGGATATGTAAAACCATGTTATTGAGAAGCTTAAGTGTTATCCCTGAAAAGATACGTTGTATCTGCAGTGTTGGCAAGGGATTTTTCAGGCCTCAGAGGGTCAGGTATCTGGGCAGAGATGTCACTCTCCTGCATAATTTGAAATTAACTTGAAATTAATTACATTCTCTCCATGTTTATTTTCTACTTCTCTGGTATTAAGAGTGGCCCTTTGCTGTGGTAAACAGTGAAAGGTCGTTAACAAGAAGCTTCAAATGATGGATCTAGCTATTGTCTCTTCTGAATATTTTCTCACACTCTATTTTTTCATTGTGTAGTATATGATGTGATACATTAAAAAAAGTAAGAAACACATATGAAAGTTGTGAAATAGTAAAATGAGCCCTTGTGAACCCTCACATTTAAGAACCAAGTATCTCTGTGACCTTGAAACTGCCTGTGTTTCTCTCTGATCTTATCATTCTGCTTCTCTCATAATTTTTTTCTTTACCATTTCCTTACTTATATTTTGAAAATTTCAGTTTGATCTAATTTCAAACTTACAGAAAATTTCACAAAGGCTCACGAAGAATTTGTGTAGATTCTATAACAAGATTCGTTCATTACTTGCATTTTCTCCTTTTCACTTTGTTGATCTATCCATGTATATGTGTGCATATTATTCTAAATAAACCATTTGAGAGTAAGTTAAAGACATCATGTATGGCCTTAACTCTAAATGCTCAGTGTGTCTTTCTTAAGAACAGGGATATTCTCTTACACACCTACTGAGCTGTTATCAAGAGCAGAAAACAATATTGAAACAATGCTATAATTAAATTCACAATCCATATTCAAATGTCAAGTTTCCCAACAAGGTCCTTTATGGTGATTTTTTTTTTCCCCTTTTATCATAGATTGAATCCAGGATCACTTTTTATATTTTGTTGTCTATTCTGCTTTAATCTAGTTCCCTAAACTTGCATTGTGGTTTGTTTTTGTTTTTTTGTTTTGTTTTGTTTTGTTTTGTTTTTTGAGTAAAAGCCAGTTGCTTTGTAGAATGTCTCTCAAGTTAAGTTTCCTCTTGATTAGATTTAGGTAATGTGTGCATTTGTTAGAAATATCACAAAAGGGGTGTTGTATCCCTCTCATGTCAAGAGGCATACAGCAGTAGTTTATTCCAGTGTTACATTTCAATGTTTGTTTAAGGCTGTACATACCAGAGTCTCTACCTGTACAGTTACTTTTGTCCCCATTACCCCAACTACCTCCCATATTAATAAATATTTGGGAGGAAGGTATTTTGAGAATCTAAAAAATCCTATATTTCAACCTAATTTCATACTATCCATTGATTTTTAAAAACTTCTTCAAACCTTTATGTTTATTATTTACCATTTTACTACAAGGAAGAACCATATTTTCTCCCATTTATTTATTCATTTATTCATGCATCTAAGTGATCTCATGGGTTCTTACTTTATTCAATGGTCATCATTTTCTATAGTGATTATACAAATTCACTGAAATAGGTATAGCCACTCTTGTTCACTTTTGGTAACCATTTGAATGGGATATCTTTCTCCACCCTTTCAGTTTCAGCCTGTGTGTGTGTCTTAAATCTAAAGTGAGTCTTTTTAGTGACATCAGCAAGCTGGCAAAATACAATGTCTCTCCTCTCATACCCTTCTCAACAACAGTTTGGCATCCATCCACATACAAAGATGCCTTTGGGATCCAGGTAAGAGATTGTGAAACCCTGGTGCAGTCCAAGAATGAAGAGAGCCATTTTGACAATACAGATCTATATCCAGGAAGCTGACTCACTGACTAAGTTCTTAGCAAAGACTCAGAAATAGCTCCATACCCCAGAGGACTTGGCTATAGCCCTCATTTGGTTTGATTCTGTCATCAGCATCATATGCCAAGGGATGCAGGAGGAGTCACTCCCCTCTGTGCATTGGATACTAGGCATACAGAACTTAGCCCTGGATGTGGGCTCTGAAGTAGCCCCCAAAATGATTCTAGCCCCTCTTGGCCATAGTTTGGGAACCCCTGGAGGTAAGTCCATCAAATTTGCAGGAAGGTGATATTGAACATTTTTTCATGTGCCTATTGATCATTTGTATATCTTCAATGGAGAATTGCTTGTTTAGGTCTTCTCCCCATCTTTGGATTGGGTTGTTTGTTTTTTTCTTATTAAGTCATATGAGCTGCTTATATATTCTGGAGATCAAGCCTTGTCAGATTCATCTTTGGCAAAAATTTTCTCCCATTCCATAGGTTGTTGTTTTGTTTTACTTACGGTTTCCTTTGCTGTGCAGAAGCTTGTAAGTTTAATTAGGTCCCATTGTTTATTCTTGCTTTTCTTTCTATTGCTTGGGTAGACTGCCCTAAGAGAACATTTTTGAGATGTATGTGAGATAATGTTTTGCCTATGTTTTCTTCTAAGAGGTTTATTGTATCTTGTCTTATGTTTAAGTCTTTGATCCATTTTGAGTTGATTTTTGTGTATGGTGTAAGGGAGTGTTCTAGCTTCATTGATTTACCATCCGGTTTTCCCAACACCATTTGCTGAAGAGACTGTCTTTATTCCATTGTATATTCTTGCCTCTGTTGAAGATTAGTTGACCAAAAGTTTGTGGGTTCACTTCTGGGCTCTCTATTCTGTTCCATTAGTCCATATGTCTGTTGTTGTACCAATACCATGCTGTTTTGATTACTGCAGCTCTGTAGTATTAACTGAAGTCTGGGAGGATTATTCCTCCAGCCTTTTTCTTTTTCTTCAGTAATGCTTTGGCAATTCTAGGTCTTTTGTAATTCCATATAAATTTTACTGTGATTTGTTCTAGTTCTGTGAAATATTTTCTGGGTAATTTGATAGGGAGTGCATTAAATCTGTAGATTGCCTTAGGGAGTATGACCAGCATATATCCCCAGAACGAACCCTACTTCAAAAAGACACCTGCATCCCAATGTTCATAGCAGCACTATTTACAATAGCCAAAACATGGAAACAGCCTAAATGTCCATCAACAGATGACTGGATAAAGAAGATGTGGTATATTTATACAATGGAATACTTTTCAGCCATAAAAAATGACAACATAATGCCATTTGCAGCAACATGGATTCTCCTGGAGAATGTCATTCTAAATGAAGTAAGCCAGAAAGAGAAAGAAAAATACCATATGAGATCGCTTATATGTAGAATCTAAAACAAACAAACAAACAAACAAAGCATAAATAGAAAACAGAAGTAGACTCATAGACATAGAATACAAACTTGTGGTTGCCAGGGGGGAGGGGGGTGGGAAGGGACAGACTGGGAGTTCAAAGTTTATAGATAATGACAGGTATATATAGAATAGATAAACAAGATTATACTGTATAGCACAGGGAAATATATACAAGATCTTGTGGTAGCTCACGGTGAAAAAGTATGTGACAATGAATATATGTATGTTCATGTATAACTGAAAAATTGTGTTCTACACTGGAAACTGACACAACATTGTAAACTGACTATAACTCAATAAAAAAAATTCAAACAAATAAAATTTGCAGGAAGGTTTTTTATTGCTGATTCTATTTCATTCTAGTGATTGGTCTGTTCAATTGATCTATTTCTTCTTGATTCAGTTTTGGTGGACTGTATGTTTCTAGAAGCTTGTCCATTTCTTCTAAGTTGTCCAATTTACTGCCATATAGTTGCTCATAGTATTCTCTTATGATTTTTTTTTTATATTTCTGTGGTGTTGGTTGTCATTTCTCCATTTTCATTTCTTGTTTTGTTTATTTGTGTTCTTTCTCTAGTCCATCAAATTTGATCAGATTATGGATCCTTACAGGGCTCTGTAACTGAGCTCCTGTTGCAGCCACAGTCCACAAACAGTCCTGCTGGCTCAGGGACCAGGTAGAGACACTCTTTTCTGCATCCGCAGAGAACCTAAAAGGGATCTTATGCTCTATTTGAGACTCTCATAGCCACAGTCTCTCAGGAGTCCTGAGGGCTGGAAATCTCAGTAAGAAACACTCTCATCTGTGTCCTCTGAAATCCTGAAAGGGCCCTACTCAGCTCCAGCCCTTCTCAGCCACAGTCCATAAAAAGTAGCGCTGGCCCAGGAACTCAGTGAGAGACACTTCAATCTGCATGCTCAGAGATCCTGAAAGAGCCATCTACTCTGATGTGCCAACCACTTCAGCCTCAGTCCTACTGGTACAGACACTTAGCAGGAGACACTCACTTCTGCCCATCACAAGATTCAGAAAGGGCTCTCGACTTGGATCCGGCTTCTCCAGCCATGGCCAGGAAGCAGTCCAATCCATGACTTTTTTGTCTTTCTTGCCTTATTGCAGTGGCCAGGGCCTCTAGTATAATGTTGAAGCAATGTGGTGAGCATATATGACCTTGTCTTGTTCTTCATTTTAGGGAGAGTGTTCCCTATTTCACCATTAAGCAGCAGCATGATGCTAGCTGTAGATTTTCAGTTGGAGCTAAGGCATTATCAGCTTGATGAAGTTTTCATCTATTCTTAATTTGCTAAGAGCTTATCTCCTCAGAGGATGTTTAATGCTATCAAATGTGGGTGTTTTTCTTTTTGTCTGCATCTATGAGAAGATCACATGTCTCTTTTCCATTATCCTGTTAATATGGTGAATTAATTACATTGGTTGAATGTATGTATGACCTTGAGATAGATACTGGTCTGCAAGTTAATTTTCTTGTAACGTGTTTGTCAGGTTTTGGAATCAGCTTCCTCAGATCACTATTTCAACTTCTTTATCATTATACTGAATCCTTTGTCTACTGAGTATGTGTTATTTTTCTCTTTCCTCACATATGGAGCAATTTTGATTGTATGTTGTATATTTAGAATGATGCATTGTGAGGGGGGAAGGCATAGCTCAGTGATAGAGTGCATGCTTAGCATGCATGAGGTCTTAGGTTCAATCCCCAGTACCTCCTCTAAAACAAATAAACAAATAAACTTAATTACCTTCCCCCTCCAAAAACAAAAATACACAATAGAATGATGCATAGTTTAGGCTCTGGATTTTTTTGCATCATTTAAAGAATGTAGATTTTTGTTCTAACAAGGAAACTACTTGACTGGACTCAAATTCTGTTTCCTCTGCAATGGGCAGCAAATGAAATCTCCAGTCCACAATGTTTTCAGCCTTCTTGCTAACTTTTGCTTTCCACTGGGCCTGTTGAAGTCTTCCCCACATAAGTGAAGTTCAAGAAATTTCCAGCTGCTCTGGCAGTCCTAGATTCTGCCCTTTAACTTCTAAAGCTAGTTAAATTGAAGCTTTCTTGTTGAGTTGCATCAACCTAATATTTTGTGGAGAGGGAGGTATCCTCAGAGGAAATATGAACCCTCATGACCACATATCAACCATTGCTATTTCTCTTTTTAACATTTTGATTGGCTTCCCATTTTCCCCTGCATTGTTTTCAATCTTCAATTGCTTTAAATAATTAAAAAGTTTTTTTTCCAGATTTTTATTTCTTACCTGTTGAAAAGTTAGTATTATATAAGTTAGACACCATATACAGAAGTAAATCATCCATCTAGTAATTTTATTATTTGTTCAGTATTTGTTTTGAAAATTGCTTCAAATACTTTAATACAAGCAATGCGTATGTAAGTGTGTATCTCTTCTAATCTACACATATATAACACATATCCACATATAGTAACTATTTGTTAAATGTTTTTTATATAACAAGTAAAAGGCATGCATTCTTTTGTAAATGAAATAGTTTATGTTTTAAGCAACATTTTGAGATAAGTATAATTATATCATCATTTATTTACAAATAACAGAATTTATTTAAAACAGATAAATTAATTTTTCAAGGCCACTACTAAGTAGAAGAAACAGAATTCAAAACAGATTTAACTGACAAAATCGTCTGTTTATTAATACAAATCTTAATTTAAGATTGCTATACTTCATAGGTAAGGAAAAATAAAGGCACTCTCAAATATGCATTTTGTTAATAATTACACGTTTGCAGGTTGACTTAATGTTTCTTTAATTTTATCAATCATGTAATAAATTTGGTTGGAAAATATCTGTAACCTGGTAAAAGTTAAATTCTATACAGTGACTTTTTTTTTAACTAAAAACTTTCTCAAAATAAATTTCAACTGCCACTTTTTAAAAAAAAACTTTATTATCAATTCTTAAAAGTGAAACCCAGCTCTACAGTGGCTTCAGTGATTCAGAAGCATCCTGTGAAGACCTATTTCAATGTCTTGATTAAATAAATGCCCCACTTTTCTCAGAGGAAGTTGGCCAAATGAAATCCTTGGAGAATATTCTCCTATGAGGGTTAGAAATTCCAAATCCACACAACACATCCTATACAGCAGGGGCAGGTCCTCTGTCTTTCATATCTGATTCCCCAAGCCTGGCACATTGCCTAGAATTTGTTAGAAATTATGTTGTTTGGATAAAAAAAATTATTGTTAATAGCTGAAATGGAAATTACACCCTTGTCATAATTGTAGCATACACTGGAGCTCATTTTCCAACTCTCCTTTGTTTACCATATAGACCTTAAGAATTTCTGGTCACCTGAAACAACGGGATTCATGGTAAGGAGGTCACCTAAAAGTCTAGCTGTTTTAGACGGTTTATGTTTTGAGTTGCTACCTACTCCAACAACTCCAGTTTAAATAATACATATTGTTAAATTACAAATGATGGAAAGTAAGTGATGAAAGGCAGGGAAAACAGATAGATGAAATGCTTAAGGGCCTTCATATAATAGCTAATTTCTGTTATATTTTGTTGAGTTTTTGTAAAATGCCAATAACATGTAAATGATGGTTATGGATTAATACAAAAACATCAGTAAGACTAGTTAATACTGAGCTTTCTTTTCAACTACTATTTGGATATAAGCATACCAATGCTGTTACCTTAATAGCTACAGATTGAACAACCATAAAAGGAAATAGAATCTGTTGACTCAACTCAATTATTTACTATTTATTGTGCTCTCATTTGCAATAAGAATTACTCAGTTTTAAATGTTTAGTAATGTGCTGTGTAAATATTTTTTAAAAGGCGGTGGCTAAAAATAAAGTAAACTGCATTGCAGCAAACAACCACCATTGATTCAACAACTACTCATCTCTTTTACAATCAACTATATCCAGTCCCAAATTAGCATGAGGACATAATGAGATATGCAAGGAGACAGATTAGTCAGGGAATGTTTTCAGTCATATTAAGAGTGAAGTTCAGAACCCTAACATCTATCAAACACAGCATGCCTTCTGGAATTTAACAACCAACTCTGGGCTTCTTAGACATGAAGCAAACTACCCAAAAAAAGGAAACTGCAGAATAGACTCAAAAACCATGTCTCTGTTTTGTGATATACTTGGAAACATACACAGATAGGAGTGTTTGTGTTTAATACTTCTATTCTCTAACACTAAATAAGCCATGTTCCTTTTGAGAAGTACTTTATTAAGGGGTATATTTTGCTTTTGAAGACATGACTGTTTTACTTTCACTGATGACCTCAGTCTCACCTTTTAGAAGTTGGCTGATTGAAACACTTCTCTATATCCTACAATAGAAATAACAAAAACATATATTTTTCAAAGGTGCCCAGTCTGCTGTTTTTTTCTCCATGAATATGCTTTAGAAATGTTACAGAATTTTCAATGGGATATTATATGAAAATATTTTAAATAAAGCTGATAATGCTAATGTCATTAAAAGCCATTAATAATTCTAATTGCAAAATATAAACTGGATAGTATGATATTAATTTAATCCGCATCTCTTTCAAGTGGTGTATTTCCAGATCCATCTCCTCATGGGGCATATATTCTCTTACTGAAATCACCTACATATGGTATAAAGACAGATATATTCCTTTCATTGTTTTTTAGTTGTTTTATTCCAAGCTGGCATCCCCAGTACAAAGCATTAGAGTTAAATATGTTTTCTATAAAATATAAGGAAACATACATTTGACATGAGCAATTCCATAGTTACCTTTTTTTCTATTAGAATATTTACTTTCTGTTACAGAATCATAAGATATACTGAGATATACCTACTTACATCTATAAACATTCATACACACACACACACACACACACTTAGGAGAGATTATAAACCATTTTTAAGTGAGTTTATAAAAGAAACCTAAAGTTTACTAACACTTCTCTAGTAATATTATCTATTGCTATGTTAAAATATCCCCATATTCCCTGACAACCAAAAGAATTCCCTCAAATAAGATTATATAAAATTTCCATTCACATTATTTATGTAAATTAGAAAAAAAATTGTCTTTTAAATAGTATTTTACTTCTGAATGCTTCTTTGATGCTCCCCTGATAAATGGGTAATTTGATTGTATCACTAACAACTGTAGGAAGACAAAGAGGAACTTTAAAAAGAAGAAATGAGTACAAACGTCTTTTTAATTCCCTTCTTAGAACCAATTTAAGTTATAGTAAAGCAACTGAAAAATTACACTGCAACTGTAAACCCCTATTAAGCAAAGACACAGGGGGAGGAACATAAACAAAAAGGAGAATTCAACAATTTCCTGAAGGCAGAAAGGCTCTGGACGTCTATTTAATGGATATTTCCACAGAAGGAAACACCAGATTATCCAATTAAAAATGAGTGCCACTCTGACACCTTCAAACTCAGGACTGAGAAGTATGAGAAAGGACAAGAGCTCAAAGAAGACCCAAAGGGGCTGGTTAATTGCCTGTTATATGGACAAGTGAATTTTTGACTCCCAGTTTGAAGGCAACCAATAGTATCTAAATAATAAATAAGTTAGGAGGACAGAGACAGGCAGGAGATGAACATTGTAACCGAGAAAAATCTTCTTCCTTTTGTGCAGGAAATAAATGGAATTATTTTATGTTGGTATACAGGAAGAATACGATACACATACTATTTGGAGATAGAAAGGGAAGAATTAATAACGGATGACTTTAAAATGGACCCAAAAGTAGTAATTTTTAGAAAATGAGAATAGTTTGCTTCTCTTTATGAGAATAATCACTTAATTTGAATGCTACTTCATAATACCTTTTTTAAAACATGGATCATCCATGTGCACCATATAAGGAAGAAGTCAAATACCATTTCCCTGCAAAGTCCAGAAAATAGCACCAGTCCAGATTTCATATGTAAAAACTACTTACAATGAGGCTACAATATAATATCTTTATATTTTGCAAAGTCTTTTATACGCGATTTAACAATCAGAATGTTTTCATTGATTTAACACTATATTGCTCTGAATGAAGGCATGTCCCACTGTAGGCTGAGATGGAAACTTTCCCTGTCACCTTTAGAGAAAGATATGTAATAATAAGTAATAATTGACAATAGCAAATACCGTTTTTTTGAATGTTCATTAATTGCCAAGGACAGTTTTAATTGTTTTATGGGAGTTGATTTCTCACCACACCCCTTTCAGATGAGGAAAATAGATGCAAGAGAGGTCAAATAACTTGTCTAAGTTCTCCTGGAGCAAGAGGAGGAATTAGAATTGGTACCCTGGAAGGCTTACTGCAGACAACTTGTATTTAATGAATGGAAATACAAGAGTTAACTCTCTCGCAGTTATGGGAGAATTCGATGAATACAATCACACATTATAAGCAGTAATTCCCTTGCTTTTTATTCAAAGCTTCCCTATACTTGGATAGTGTGTTGCGTACAAACCATCACTCTTCCATGGAGCCATTCTTGCCTAAATTGCCTCATTTATAAAATGGGGTTGAGGTATCTATCTCTTAGGGTGATTGAAAAATTATGTGGATTAGTATACGTACGATGCTTAAAAGAATGTATGGTGCAGATTAGTGGTGTTATTTTTATTCCTCTTAATATTACCAGCAGCCAGTAATTCATCTGCTGTTAAATCTGTTCCAATGCTGGAGGAAGCATCAGTTGTGTGTAACTGATTCGGAAGCAATATGTCATAGTCCAATTTGGCCTTTTTAAGCACAACTCTTGCTTCATGTTCTGTCTTAAGAAACTAACTCTCTTGTAAGATATGAGTCAAATGTTCCTTCTAATTATTTGTAGTTTTGTTCTCCATTTCATGGCATACTTGGGATACATGGCACCATGTGCTCAAATATTCAAGCCTCATACATGGGGAAAAGTCATTCCTTCATAGAGTTATATAGATGCATGCAACACCAGACATTAAGTCTTAGAATCAAAAATAAATTCAATAAATCATACCACACAAAGGGAAGTAGTTAAGATATTAAGCCATATAAGACTTGCCTTAAAGGACACCACTGAGGAAGTAGATTCAAAGCTCTTAACTGTTGTGATACACACTTCTCACTACTATAGAAGACCACCTTAACCTGAGCGTGGATTTGTTTATGTTTATTAGGAAGTATATTTCAGGGATTGGTATGGCTTGAAAGTCTCCCTGTGTGTGGAAAATTGTACATCTCTTTTAATTTATCCTTTTAATGATTCTGTGTGTCATCCTACCATGGAAAGCAATCATGGTTTCCTTTTAAGGTGGCTTTCTGTACTTCTGTCAACATCGTTGAAGTACCTGATTTTGGAAATTCATCCAATTTCCAAAATTACTTCTCCAAATCTGCAAACGCAGAACTCATAGATGAGTTCTTATGTTGATTGATGTAATATGCACATGGACTTAATTTAAGTTAATCTTTTTTTGTCAGAGCTTTTGAAAGGCCTTCATGAGAACAGACATAGCTAATTCTGATAATGATTTCTTCTAGATAGACCAGGTACAACAGGTATGCCAATACACTACGATCAGTTAATTGGTTATTAAAGTGATCTGATGAAAAACAACCTGAATGATATAGGTTGAGCCCAATATGTCCAAATTTCTGTAGTTAAGCAAATGCAGTGCACAAGACCGTTCATCACGGACTCAACACCCAGGGGCAACTCCATGACTCTTGGTTTACAGTGTTTTCACAACATATATTTTCTTCTTTCTCTCTCCCTCTTTTTTTAAATCATTGTTGTATTATCCAACTTTGTAAACTAACAATTCTCCCTAGGCTTTTCTTTTCTGGTGCCAAAACAACAAAGCTTCCATTCAAAGCGAAGCATTGAAACTCCATGACTCTCTGCATTGGATCTCAGTTTCACGGGCAGTGAGCAAAAGCACAGGAGGATGAGGTTTTGCATACGATGTCACTCGTGCGGTTTCAGATGGGGTGGCCAGCAGGACTGTACTGCTAAAAATGCAAGTTTCATTAATGATGGTCCATGAGAAAGAGGGATGAAAGGTTACTTTGAGTTGTCTTTGAAGAGGATGGAGAGATGAATAAGCCTTTGATTCTAGGAATCAGCACTAGTCTACTCAAACCAAGGACATCTGTCCTCCAAAACGGGAGGGAACAAAAAATAGATATTGATCAGTAGACCAAGCCAGGCAGGAAGAGGAGAAAAGAGTTATTGCTCAGGTGTTTGGAAAGCTACGGGAGTGCATAGAAGTGCACAACCCTTCTTTCGGGGGAAAAAATAACATGAAATGGTGGATATTCTTTACTTGTCAAATGCAAAAGGACTGAAAAAAAAATCATTAAATGTGCCTTCTGGCTAGTGTGCTGGCAAACGCAAGCTGTTCTCCCCAGATATCCACAGTTATGTGTTTCTTTTACTAAACTCACTAAAGTAGTCACCACTTAACAATTTTCTTATTCAAATTGGCTGGAGGGAGATTCATTAAAAAGAGTCAAGCGACATAGAACAGAGAAATCAAATTAGATAACACTCACATGTCCTAGTATATATAAGGAAATGAGTTGGGAATGATCAATTTGGTTTCCAAATTTTCTTAGGCATAAATGGAGATCTCCAGTGAAGGGTGAACATTTAATAAAGGAATGTATTTAAGATTTCCTAAGAACAGACAGTATTCATATCATCTATGAGAAAAGAACATTTTTACATTGCAATAATAATAGCTAACAATTACACAATGTATACTATATGCCAGACTGTTTTATACCTAGAAATACGTTTAATCTTCACCCTAATTCAGTAAGATAGACACTCTATAATCATCATTTTATAGGTGGGGGTTGAAATATAAATTAATCAAGTGATTTTTTTCCCCCAAAACACATAAACAGTAAGAAGAGAACTGGGATTTTAAATCAGGATGCCTTGATAAAAAAATCTATGCTCTTTCCCAACACGTTATGTGCATTTTCTGTTCAGTGGATTTCTACAGGCAGTTACAGGCTCAAAAAACCTATTCCTTCAAAACAATCAGAATCTTAGTAATTCTCTTTCCTGCTCTAATTTTAATTGCACACCCACACCCACACACAGAGGCACTAAAACAGAGTCATATATTTTCTCATATACATGGAGACAATTTAAGGTCCTATTTTAAGCCCCAAATAGCTATAATATGAATTATATTTAAGAAATATGTATGCTCTGATTAAACACCAAGTAATAATGCTAATTTTTGAAATTCATATACATATATCAGTATCCTTTGGATATTACAACCCAGTATCTCAGTATTCTCTTCAATGGGGGAAGGCTAACTTAGCATGAAAAAAAATTGCAGAATGTGCCTCCTGTGGGGGATATAATCCTGAGATCGTGCCACTAGAGTGTGACACATGGGCAATGTTGTTGATAATGAACTGATCATGCATGATACACATTTAGCAAAGAATTTCTATACATGTTAAGTATTCACTGAAATAGAAAATCAAATTGTTTTGAAAAAATGAAAGTTTAGTATAACAATTAGAGATGCACAGAAATGGTGTTTACACATTAAAGAGACTACAGTCTAATTATCTAATAGACTAAGGAAGACGTCCATGTGGGACAGGGGTGCTGCCCAGAATGGAAGTCAGAGCTGAAACAGGGAGTGGAGGACATCTGTGCAGAACACAGGTGGCAGCAGAGATGGAAGATTGGTTAGATACAGGGGATTAATCAAATAAGTAAATATATTAAAGATAATAAAAAAAGATATAAAAAGGGAGAAAACTAGAATGGATCCTGTGGTACTAAATTGTATACATCAGGGTGAAGACTTGACTTTCAATATACAGTTACATTAGATCAATCAATAGATACAGACAGATAAACATATAGTTAATTGTGTGTGTAAATATCTGTTGCTGAGTCCAAGTTCACACTGCTCACCACACGACAGGCCAATAAATCGAGAGAAAATTGTTGGGGCAAGGAATAGTGACTTTATTCAGAAAGCCAGCAGACATAAAAGATGGTGGACTAATATACCACAGAACCATCTTAACTGAGTTAGAATTCAGGTTTCTTTTGTACTAAAAGGGTTTTGTCAGGGGAGGGGTTGGTTGTTGTGAACTTCTTGGTGCTGGAATCTTTTGTTCTTGCAGCTGTCCACTTAGGTCACGTCATGGTGTCCCTGTAAACCTCCAACAAGACAAATGTTATTCTCTATTCTGCAACTTTTTATCTCTGCATGATGTGAAAGTATTATACCTTTAAAGGTCAGATCCTTGAGAAGGGGCTACCCCGTACATTTCAGGCTATGGGCAACATTCTTTTACAAAATATGTAGAGCCAGCATGACTAAGCACAGGCAACAGAGCACAGAGGTTAGAGCCAAAGGAACAGCTCCAATATGGATTCAGGTTGGTTCTTCTCTGTTATATATATACATTCTTATGTATATTCCCTAGATCAATTCACTGAAAAGACCTGTTATTATTGACACCTCATTCACCACGAGCATAACTAGAATATGGTTCTTGATTTCTAAATACTATTTCCTCTAAAAGCAACCAAAACTTATTAGAAATGGCTGATTCTAAGTTTGGCTTATGTAAAGTACAGAATGAATCAATAACATCTTGTTATTATCGCAAATCAAGTGGTCAAAGAATTACGGGGTCATTTCACAAGAACACAGGAGCCAACTTGCAAGAGCTTTTCCTACTGATCCAATGTGGAATAATTTTAACAGCACAATAAACAATGATATTAACAGATTCTAGTACATGGAATAAAATAGAAAATGATGGTTTCCACACAGATATCAGATATCAATAAATGAATAAATGCATTGAAAGTATGATTAGGAATGCAAAATACATAAGGTATGAATGTAATTCCCCACTGAATATGTATAAATTTCAATGGGGAAAATATCAATCACATGGTAGAGAAGCCTGACAAACACCACCTTAATCAAGTGATTAAGGTGAATATCATCAGTAATTGGACAGATTAAAATCAAATGTCACCTGATCAGGTGCAATTAACAAAAACACAATATCTTTCCTATGATATTCTTGTCAAAGATGCATGAATCAAATCATGAGAAAAACAATGGATGATCCCAGATTGAGGGGCAGTTTATAAAATAACTGACCTCTGATATTTGAAAGTGTCAAGAAAATTAAGATGAGAAAAGACTGAAGACTGCTTGAGGGAAATGATGGAGACAAGAGGAACTATTTACTGTGCATGATTCTGAACTGAATTTTTTCCCTATTAAAATATTAGTATAACAACTGGGAAGACTTTGATGTAGTCTGAAGATTAGATGGTAGTAATGTAAGGGTGCTAATTTTCTGATTTTGAAGGTTATTTTGTGGTAACAGAAGAATATTCTTGTTTGTAGTAAAAATATACTAACAACTAGGGGTTGGTGTGATACTAAGCCTACAACTTACTGTCACATGGCTCTTTGTAATTTTCCTAACTTCTTTATAATCTTGTGTTAAAAAATAGATTTACCTTGAGTATTCATTTTACCTTATTTTCTATAAATTACCAGAGCAGAAGCCTTACTAACCATGATTCCACAAATGTATAAGTGGTAACATCTAAAGGCCACTGACAAACAGATGCGTTCTTTTTTGGTTGCCAAGTTCCTTTCAAGAGGGTTACTGCTGTCTTTATATCTAGAATTAGCCAATGCCTTCCAGATATAGTGTTCTGTCATACATATGTGACAACATCAATCAGGAATTCTCTGCTAGTATATTTAATGTGAAGTGAATGTGACTTTGTCTAGTAAATATTCCTTGATCTGGCCATGGCCAGGTGAGACACTTTTGTTAGGGAAGTCCATAGTGTCTTTCAATTTGCTGAACATGGTTATCAAACTTTAATGTAATTACTTTTTAATGTGTTCCCAATTAAAATGTTAGTTTCTTGAGGTTGGGGTGTTGAATGATTGATGAACAGGGTTTCACTGGATGTTTTATTATGCATATTTCAAAATATATGTGCAACTATTAAAAATAAAGGCAAGAACCTACAATAGGGAAAAAAGTCTGCATTCACTTCTGTTTCTCCCAGTTTTGATTCTTTTCAGGAAGAAGAGGCATTATCAAACTTATCAGATTCCAGGATATGTTTCTTGTTATTTTGGTGTGATTGGCTGTGCATATTTTTGAGTATATCCTAAACAGCTTTTATTAAAGCAATGTGGTGCTGTGTTAAACAATCAACTTCTAATGAAAATGACTATGACTTGATCCTCATAAGCCCAAGCCAACCTCTCATGGGAAATTGATTTAACTTTTTAAAAAAGATTTCTATTTTTTCATATTTTAAAATAATAATGTATTCTACTTCCTCTTGACCTTTCAGTTAATCTCTTATTTGATTATAAGGATTTATTACACTTAATACCCCACAGTTAAAGCCACCCTTTCTAATTTAATAATAATACTATTTTTAGTTCCTTCATTAATTGTCATTATCAATAATATTACCACATTTTATTTATTTTGCTAACAAGCCTAGATATTGCCTCCTGCCCATTACCCCTTGTAAAACTGGGATATTTGCATTCTTACACTTCTCAACATAGCTCTTCATTTTGTTATCTCCCAATTACTATCAGAGGTACTTCTATACATTCATGTTTAATAACATACATTCTTTCTGTAAACATACTGAAATCACCGTTGTTTTATGTACTGTGAAAGTCAGAAACTCAAATGGCTACACAAAGGCAATGTGGTAAATAATAGTAAGTAAACCAAGACAGAAATTTGAAAAACTGACTACAGGAAATTAAACTTTTCAGTTGATTATTATTAGATATACGCACTATTGTATACAAAAATATTTTATTTTGCTTATATAATAAAAATAATAATATGATAATGCATATGATATTGAGGACTGCATTTTACATTTGACATTAAAAATAAACACTTTTAAAAATAATATATACTGCTGTTCTAACCTATCACTCCTTTAATTTACATCCAGATACCTGGCTCTTTTTTTCCTATACCAAGAAATATCAATAACATTCTTTTACTTTGAGCTGTAGTATGCAATAAGAAGTCAGTTTTGAACCATTTAACATGAAGGAATATTTAATTATATTCAATATTAGAGTAGAATACAGCTGTTCACCATTGTAAGTGCTTCTGAAGATGCATATAATCTTTCACAATGGTTTTCATACTTATGGTAACATGTCCCAAGGTATTTGTAAAGTTCTAATACACCAGCATTATCATATTTAATGTTCAGTATGAAGTTTTATTGTAGTTCAGTATCTTCCACCTGAAGCTCTCCTTTCACACTATCAATAGTCATTGAGAGAGGTGAGTTGAACAATGCTAGTTCATTTTCATAAACTGGTAAATCAGAGAACATTTTCTAAAATTCAATCTTTAATTCTGCAATTTGTAAGAATGTAGTTCAGAGTATTACATTCATATCTGAAAGCCAATATCTGCATAGGAAATTGGGTGAGATTACTCCTCACCAAATGAGTTTCCCAAAGAAACCATTTCACTAAGAAGGAGAAAAGTGAATTTTTTACTTTGTGTATATGCTTAGAGGTAATTGCTAGGGGATGTTAAACTATGTAGATAGATTTTATATAAAAAAAAACAAAACCCTAATTTGTATTTGTATTCTTTGTATTTTTTCTTTCTCTCTTTATCTGGGTGTCTTTGTTCTTATTGCTGGGCTTATTCAAATATATGATAAACGTAGCTTGCTTATTTATATTTAGGCAAGGCGATCTCAGAAAGCTGATTAAGATCCTAAGTCATGTGATTGGGCTTTTAAATTGGGAGGCTTCCTTTGCCCTTTAGTGTGAAAAAGCAGAGAATCAGCAGTTAAATATTGGAATGCCTAAATGCCTAAATACAAGGGCCTTGGTTCTGGAACACTAGCTGTTCAAGATTTTCTAGCCAACTATTTCTTAATTTTTAGAATTTAACACTTTCTTATGAACCCATCCTTTTAGGGGGTGATAAATGATTGAAGGAAGATTATTTCATGTGGAAATGTGTGTGTGTGTGTATGTGTGTGTGTGTTTGTGTGTTGAGAAGATGGTTGTCAGTGAATCTTCTTTCATTCTTCCCCATTTCACACACCTACTTCTACATACCTACAGTTTCTAAGAACTGGTGGATATGGTATTCCATAGGGATAATGTGCTCCTATATCTGCCCTAGTCCCTCAAACCTATGGTTTAAGCTGCATGTTTCTTTTCCTGCTTTATTAGTCACTAATTACCCACAGTTGTTGACATCTGTTATCTATTGATGCCACTGTCTCCCAATCCCTTCTGTCCTTGAACTCTGTTTATTACGGACTATTAGGAGAGGGAGAAAAAAACAGAAACTTTCAGTCCTTCAATCTTACAGCAGACAACCTCAGGGTCTTCTAATTTATTCTCTAGATTCCTATTAGTAAAATCAGAAAACACATCGATAATATCAGTGCAAAATCTGTATTCCCCAAGAACATAATTGATCATGATCTCATTATTTGGTACCTAAGAAACATTTACTATATGCAGTTACCAGAATATTTTGATTTACTTAATCATATTTTGAAAAAACAGTACACAAGGCATGAATTCTAAGTTTCAACTAAGAACATAAAGGAAGATACTGAGAAATGAATTTCTTAAGGTGCAAGTTTACTCATCGTATTTATCTTCTTGGAATGTTATAAAAATTAATTAATACAATGTATATGGTAGCTCAACTCATATGCTATCTAGCAAAATGTAATGCTAAACAAATTAAAGCTACCATTACTGTCTTTCAATTGGAGAATATCTCTGCACTGCAGATTTCAAGTAGAAATTGAATAGTTACTTGCAAGGTTTATTTCAGAGGTAGATCCTTCACTGAATGTAGGGATAAAACATATATCTTGAGTTCTCTTCATCTCATGGTGTCTCATTCTATAGAAACTGTTCTGTAATATACCACAATGCAGATCTTCACTGTAACATCTGGCACTGATTGGGAAGATAGTCAGAGGAAAGAAAACAAATTATTTTTAGGACTATGTAGACTCCAAGGAGCTTTTGTTGTGTGTTCATATACATTGAGGAGGGGGAGATATGCATTAGTAATGTACAAAAAAATTGATCTGCATTTTTCCGAGTAGCTTCTTTTATATTAAAGTCTTTAGAACAGTGGGACACAGAAGCATTTACAGCAACATGAACAAACTTTAATTTAACCAGAACATTTGATTAACTACCATTTCAGTTTCATCAATTATAACAATACTTTGATGTAAGCAGTATGTAAGATTTTGCCATGGAATGGTTTTCAAAATCTTAATTTAGCATTTTAAAATATTTATAACAATCCTCACATACCAATAACTATCAAGGCATAAAGGTACTTGATTTTACTGTGAATATGAAAAAGAAAGAATAAAGATGTTAGGTGGAGTGAAAGGCAATAGTTCTTTCAATCATATTGACTGTTGTGGAGATGGAGGTTTGAAATTTAAGCTTATAATCACACACCACACCATAAGCCTTTGAATTTATACCATGCCCGGGTCATTTTCACCCTGAATGTCAAATTAACTGAATCTTTCTGAGACTTAGTTCTATTATGTAAAGCATGACTAAACAGGTCTCCTCACTGAGATTGTTAATTATTTCAAAAATATAAATTACCTGGGCAGAGGCTATTACAGGGTTTCTAAATCATCATTATTGTAAGACTTATTAAAAGGCATTATTATAAGAAATAATTGTATTATTTCATTTAACAACTAGTTAGTGACCCCTGATTTACACCAAATATAAGTTTAGGGGCTGGAGATTCCACTACTCACAAGAAGGGCATGGCCGGGCCAAAATGGAGCTGGCATTATATTTAGCTGCAGGCAATAAAGAAAATCAATTAAAATTTCACAGATTTTTATGTGCTAGGAAGTAAAAATGGCATTGCTTAGAATGAATAATAGGAAACATATTTTTTTAATAAGTTTGCCAGAGAAGGATTCCCAAGAAGGATATATTTACTCTGGGGTTTGTGGAATAAAGAGTCAGCTGCATGAAGAGTAGATGGCAGAAGTTTATATTGTCAATTGCAATAAATGCACAACCTAAAAGGTGAGAGTTATGTTTTATTCGCTGGATAATTCTGAGGAGCCCAACCCAGGGATGACAGCCTCTCAGATCGCTCTAAGGGATTGCTCCAGAGAAGTAGGGGAGGAGCTAGGGTATAACGGAGCTTTACAACCAAGACCAGATAGTTGGAACAATAAAAGATTATTTGTTAACTAAAGAAAACCAGATATCTCAAGTTAAAGAATTTAGTGCTTTTCTATGTGTGGGAGGAAGCAAACATTTGGGCTCATTGAATTCATTCCTTTGACAAGCACCTAGCTATCTAGGGCCAGTATCCTGTCCTTTCTTATTCTGAGTCCCCTCAGAGTGCGCCATTGTGAGTGGCTGCAGAGGCTGGGCTGCAGGCCTGTCTTCACTGGGGGTGGCAGCAGTGGCTGATGACTTGATGGTTTCAGCATTCTTTGTTCACTGATATGGTTTGCAGTATTTTTTGTTCATAATAGGTATGTGGAAAGACAAGTTCACATTCACTGAAGGCTCCCCAGCTCCAAGTATTTCTCCCCTCTGGGAACTACTGGCAGAACGCTGTACCTGAAACACACACAGTAAAGGGGGCATAAGGTGAAGCTGAGTGAGAATGCACAGACCAGATCAAGGAATATCTTGCAACCTTTCAAAAAGAATTTTGATTTGTTTTCAAGTTCAGTGAAAAGCTATTTAAATATGGAGATCGTGTAAATTGATCTCCATATTTATATGTTAAAATATCCTTTAGCTGCTGAGTGAAGGAGGAATAGGAAAAAGGAATAGTGATGGAGTGATTCAGGATTAAAGGTGATGCAGTTTGGGTTAGCAAAATGGAAGTTAAGATGGGGATAAGTGAACCCATTCGAAATACTTTAGGCGTCGAAGAAGTAGGTCCTTGACATTTAAGCTTATAATCGTACATCACACTATGTGCCTCTGATGATGGATCAGGTAGACCAGAACATATATGAGTGATTGCAGAGAACTCCAAGAGTTCTGCTTTTTGCCACTAGGTGAATGGTGATATAATTTACTCTGATGGAAAATGCCGGGTGATGAATAGATTGGAAAGACAGAAATCAAAATTTCTAACATGGTCATGCTAAATTTGAGGTGCCTAGCAAGCACCCAAGTAGAATCATCAAGGAGGCAGATGGATACATGAGTTTGGAAAATTCTGGAACAGCCTGGGATGGGAATATTCATTTAAAAGTATCAGCATTTTGTCAACCTGTATGAAAAGAGATACAAATTTACCAGGGGACAAAATATATAGAAAGAAATGGTACCCAGGTTATAGCCTTAAAACTTCAAATACAATAGAAGGGCAAGAATTCAGCAAACAATGCTGGAAAGTTAGTCTGTGAGGAAATTGATTGGTATATTATCTTAGAAGCCAAGAGGGAGAATAATACTTCAATAGTAGCCAATAAATCTAAGAAGATAGCTATTTGAAGACAGAGTAGAGTAGTGTGCATTTATTCAATCTTTCCATAGTGAAATATAAACTTAAAATCTATTCTATGCTAGAGATTCTTCAGGCACCAGAGAAAAAGCAGTGAAAAAATTGGGCACATGTGTCTGCAATTATGGAGATGATATTCTGGAGAAGAGAGACAGACAAGACACAAGAAAAGTAGGAAATATGTAAAACATAAGATATGTTAGATAGTGTTGAGTTCTAAGAAGGAAAATACAGAAGGGGAGGGAAGAGGAAGTCTTGAGAAGAGTTTATCAAATCTGGATATTTTTGAGCTTTACATTTGGAAGTGTGAGACTTTCATCATGATGAAAAGATTGAAGACTTTCATCATTGCTAAAAGATTGAAGTCTCATTGCTAAAAGATTGAAGAATGACAAGAAGATGAAGAAGTAGAGAAGAAAAAAGGGTAGACAGTTCTTTTGGGATCCCTTGCTATGAATGCAACAATGATATAGGGCTGCAGTGGAAGGGAAGGTGGGGTCAAAAGAGGGTTTATTGATTTATGCATTATATGTATTTATTTACTTACCAGTAGGGATATCATGGTTGTATGCCGAGATGTATGCATCCATAGAGAGTGACAGTTCAGGGAATGATGTAAAGCTATGACAGTATGTATAAAGGAAAGAATAAAGGAAGTGAACTTTAACAAGAGAAAAGATACTTGATCCATTTTAACAAAAGAGAATGGGAACAAATGAGTGAGATTATGTTAGTTTAAAATCTGGTGGTGAAAAGATGAGGCAGTATAATCAACTGAGGGTCGTGACAATGAAGAAAATTTATGTGGCTGCCAAAGAATAGTTCAGTTCAATAAAAATTGAGATTACCTGTTGAATCCAATGGAAGAAGGGACAGAGATGTTGAGAATATTTTCAAAAAAGTGATACATATAAAGCTTGAGATATAGATGAAGCAAAAATAAAACCTGTATGAGAGAGTCAATGAATGAAATATCTTCATGAGGTGAACTATTTAAGGCAGGGGTATTCAAGGGACACTGAGATGGGAGACTAGGAGGTGTACATCTGAAGGCAAGATGTTTGAAAGTAAATTTCAATAAAGAACTCAAAGGAAAGAGAATGTTAGATTCTTTTGAAAGCAAGTGTGCTGGATATGACTTTGAAATATATATTTTAAGTCAATTTTTGTACTGAATTTCTCATTTCTTCTAACCTGCCACCCTTCATTCCCACAATTTAAGTAAAGAACCTTTTGACATCCAATTGGCTGGGTGAAAGGTGTCAGACTGGAATATAACAGTAGTCTTTCAGGTTTTCTGACTTCCATTATCAAAAGTTAAAGATCTAAGATAGAATTTTTGTTGGGGAGGTAAGAAAGAGAAAATTTAACATTAGAGGCTGATATTCTTGCGGAAGGATTAAGTACAAGGTGCTGAGTCAAGACAGGTGGGAACAGAACTGAGCATATGAAGGTTCCCTATGGCTTGAACACACATGGAATAAGCACCATCCAGAGAGCAACAAACAGAACCTCATTGGCATGTATGGGCAGATATATGCATGTTTCTCCATATTCTTGACATAAAACATTTTACTTGGATCATGATACAGCACTGGAGGATGGAGTTGGGACTGAAAACTAGAAACTTAAAGAAGAAACTAGTATCCCATTTTTCATCAGTTCCACAGAATGGTGACTCAGATGTCAAATTAGGTGGACTCAGAAAAAAATCCAATATTTTATTTTATCCAATATTTTGTGCATTAAAATTCAAAACTTCTTCATGAATATAGCTTCCTCTCCCCCTCCCCCTTCACCCTATTTTATTGGAAGGTGGATAATCTGGGTAAATTTTTCAGAGATAATTTTTATTTTAAACAAATGCAGCATGGCCCAAAAGGATGCAGGATGTATGGAGGAGGGCATGGGAACTTAAGGGACACTCTACTCATTAGCCCTCTTCAGAAGGGCACTCAGAAAGAATTGTAATTTCACTGTTAATGGGAATAGACACAACCATCAGAATACAACTGAAAAATAAAACTGTTAAGAAAGTAGCTCTCTAGGGAAAGTGAAACTATAAGAGATGCTATTTTTGCTTTCTCAAAACTTTGGTGAAGAATATGAAAACAAAATGTCCTCAAAAATCAAAGTCAAGAATTATGCAAAAGAAACTTTACTCATCAGAGCACAGCAGGATCATTATATGCTATTGTAGCAAAGAATTCATCCCAGAGGAAGGACAAACTTAGAAAAGTCCCCACAATCGAGTATAAGATTGTGAGGAAGGCTTTAATTTTTAAATGAACTGTGATGTTTAGCTTAAAGAAATCTTAAGTGAGGGCCCCACTATGGGAACCAATCATTTCTGTTAATGTGCCTAATTCTGGATGTTTTCAATATTCTAGTAGTAGAGCATCGTATGTTTGTGAGTTTGGAGGATCTGAGCTTTAAGGTCCTGTTAAACATTGAAAATCTATCAATCATAGAAAATGTTCACAAAATCTAATTGTGAAATGGAGGGCAATTTTCAAAGTGTGGATGGAAAGAAACAATTGCTTATGTATACATTTTGTCATTATTTGTCTTCTTATTAAAACCTCCTGGGGGTTAGAATTTTTGGCATTTCTAAATATGCAAAATAGATGTGGCTATGAAACATTGTACACTAAATAGTATTTAATATAGCATGTGCTTATGCTATACATCAGAAATTGACACACTATAACTGACTATTCTTCAATAAAAAAAATCATAATAGAGCATGTGCCTATGAGATGTATTAAATACTATTTCCTCCTGACAGAATTTATGTAAAAAATGTTATAGATGAAGTTGGTAAAGATCAAGTGAATGCATATTTTATTTTGTTATAAAATTTTGAGGAAAGTTTATCTCATACCTCCTTTTATCAGGTTGGCAAAAAGTTGCCAATGTGTTACAGATCATATCACCCCTTAACAGGTATACATACACAAGGGAATGACTGACAGAAGGCAGGAATGATGGAGGTCATCTTAGCTCGTCCGTATCACAAGCCCCTGAGTTTAGAAGCTGTGCAGTAGTTACGTGAGCCAAATAGGAAAGGATATGGTATACTGAGACCAGGGAATCATAGTCATAATGTTAATAGGAATTATTAATATTACACTTGATTTCTGCCAGCCACTGTGTTATATGGTTTAAGTATATTATCTTACTTAATTCTCACAATAATCCTAATAATTCTGTGACTTTATTAACCTAAATACATCAAAATAGTGTTGGAGGTTGAACTATTCTTCCCCTTTCTTCCAGTATGAATGTAGAGCCACACACTTTGGGGACTTTTTAATGCCTCCCAATGGACAGGGGAAGTATATTTCTACACTGCTGACTTTGAGCTGGGCTGTGGGATTCTTTTAATCGGCACTATGTGGGAGGGAGGGAGGGTGTACCAGTTCTGAGCAGAGGCTTTAAGCATCATCACCTATTTTTCCTTGATCTTCTTCAACTCCTGAACTCAGCCTGAGTTCCAGAAAGAAATGTGCAAAATAACAGACCTGCACACCATGTAGAAGTTGGAGTCACACACAGGTAAACCCAGCTGAGAAGAGCCAGAGACACAGCCCACCTGTAGAGCCAGGATTTGTGTTTGGTAGCCACTGAGATTTTGAGGTCACTTATTGCAGAAGAAAAAGTTGCTGGATACAGCAGCGAGTAACTGAGCCACTTACAGAAGTAATAAATAGAAGAAGTTGGATCTCACCTCTGGCTGTCTGACTCCAGAGCCACAGCTTAAAAACACAATGTTCAGTTGTGTCTAGTTTCAGTAAAAATAAAATTTGGAAATCATTTAACAGATCTCAATTTATTTGTTCAGCCTTCAAATGTGTATTGAGAACCTAAAAAGTACCCAGCTTCATGCAATCCTGAAAAAAAAAAGAAGTGACTGAATTATTATCCCTTCTTTCAGAAAGTCAAACAAAAAACGCAGTGCTGAAGTATCACTTTTTAGTGTACAAGTCTAACCGAGCAGGACCCTGTGGGGCCTTCCTGGGACAGACCCCTCCCCCATGTCCTCTGCTGCAGCTCCTCTCTGAAGTACCCAG
This sequence comes from Camelus bactrianus, assembly GCF_048773025.1. Classification (NCBI taxonomy): domain Eukaryota; kingdom Metazoa; phylum Chordata; class Mammalia; order Artiodactyla; family Camelidae; genus Camelus; species Camelus bactrianus. The sequence goes on from NC_133552.1 coordinate 23,628,243, forward strand.
ATAATAGTATCTCATGTATAGTTCCTGAGTTTTTCAGATGCTAAAAACCACGACCAGAAGGAAGAAATTAAATACTTGATGATCGTGAGCACATGAACCCAGACTTTCTGGCACCTAGGGGTTGACAGTGTTGACCGCCCTGTTCCCTCTGTATCAACTGGAGAATCGTGCAAGAGCTGATCACATACCCTGCGACCCTCCTGCCTTTAAACATGCTTTGCTGAAACCCATCGCGGAGGGGAGTTCTGAGTTTTCTTGGGTATGAGCCACCCTTTCCTTGCTAGGCTCTGCAGTAAACCTTTTCTCTGCTCCAAACTCTGATGTTTTGGTTTGTTCTGCCTCATGGTGAGTTGAGCACAGGAACTTGCTCATAAGTCTGGAACTACATTAATAATCTGAAAGCACTACCCAAAGTTTCTTGGAGTTAATTTCATGCAGAAAAGTAAAGTTTAATTAGAAACTAGTTTGTTGCTTAATAGTTTCTTTTAAATGAAAGTTAGTTTTAAGTGGACTTGAGAGTTAACATGCTAACAGACCAGGTGCTCTAAATAATAATAGATAACATTTTATTTATTGCTTAATGGTGACATGAGTGGATTGAGCTTTGTACACTTTATTTCATCTGATATTCACACTCACTTAATAGATGAGGAATAAGAGCTTCAAAATTGTTAAAGCAATGTAAACCCAAGTTATTCAGGGGTACAGCCTAGAATACAACTTCAGTTAGTCTAACCCCAAAGACTACGGATGTACCCACTCATCTACAAGGCCTTCTTAACAGAGAATCACAGAGAAGCAACTCATTCCTAGCCACATGGTAATGCCTCCAAAGGCCCCGAGGAAATTCACTGAAATAAGAAAGCCTAGTATTTCTTTATGATTCCTCAAAAACTAGAGTACCTGCCCTTTTCCATAATGCAGTTGGTATGGGTTTGAAACTGCAGCTGAAAATATTAGGATGATGTAAGAAAGAGAACAAAACTTGCTTCTGAAATAGATTCTGGGAAATGTTCACACATAAAACAAGGTCTACGTAATTTTGAATATTTCGTCTTGATATTTTTTTCTAGTCTAAAAGCTATGTCTGCTCTAATAATTCTTTAAACTTTTCAGAAAAAAATATGTAAGTATTACAGTCTGAATCAGGCATTAAAATTATACAGTATCATATTGTTTATGAATATGATCAATCCATATTATTTGAGGGGGAAATATATGTGTGTGTGTGTATACATATATGAAATACAGAACGTTGTACCTTTATGAGACAAAACTTAGGAGTTCAATAGGAAATGTTTCAGTACCAGAAAATCTAGTATCAAATAAGCATAGAGAACAATTTATCACAAACTGTAATTTCCCTGGGATTTTTACCAGCTCCACAAACAAATGATTGCATTTTCTTTGAAGCTTAGGATGTCATTATTCAATGCAGTAGACAAATTTGTCTTTTGGTGATCTAGGTTTAAAACAAAGAAATAAATGGGGGTGTGTGTATTTTTTTAAATTATCTCTCTTCCTTTTTCTATTTCCTTAAGGAAAAATTTACCCTTTAGAATGCCCACCTCAGATTTTCTAACCTGTTCACAATTGGTTAGGATCTGATTATATCTCATAAGCAATGTGATTAAGTTTTAACTCACTTTAGCTTAGTTTTAGATGAGTGGCCAGGTACTAGCTGAAGCAGAACTCATTTTTCTTCTCAAATCATTCCTAAATCAATGACTTAAAAGTAGTCTGGACTATGAAAGAGATTCTCTCATAGTCAAAGCAAAGTAGGAAACTGGGGCAGTTATCTGATCACATTTCCCTAATCTTTCTATAAAATCAATTGTCACTATTAACCTGAATCTAGGATTTAGTAAAAAAAAAAAACCTCCTTATTTCTAAACTATGCAAGTGTGCATACACACGTGTGTAGTCTTAAATGTGTTTGTTCTGTTAGGTGTGAAATGACACAGGAGTCCTTATATGCCCCTGACTGATTGTGACTATTGGAGAAAAATAATTTTTGTTTTTGCAAAGATAACTGTCATTACCTGAAATAAGCCTGTGAACTCCTTGGATAACTTCAATCTTTATATTTTACATGGGAAATAAAGGCATGACTTTATTCCTGGATTTCAGGTGAATTTCTTATCCTTCAATGGCTTCATTCATCTGATTCTGTTGCTCCTGTTTCTGTTACATTTTCCCCTATATTTATCCTTGTTTAATCTATTACTTCAAACAAGCCCTCTTTAGAGGATTCCTTTTTTTTCCCCCTTCTTCCTAACTTTATGTAGCTTCAGTTGTGTTGAGTGCTAGAAATCACTTTTCTTATTTTTTTACTCTTTTGGGATTTTTTCATTATAAGAAAATTGGTAGTGTCTCATCTTTTCTGGATAATTCATTCTTTTTATTTATTCTACATATAAATATAGTGGAGAATGAAGAATTTGAATAAGCATATTTGTTCATCAACAATTTTCATTAGCATCTATTATGTGCCACATGCTCACCTAAAAAGTGGCAGAGGTATATAAAGCAGGAAGTAAGAATAACAAAACCTGCTCTCATGGAGTTTACCTTCCAGACTTGGTGGGGAAACCATTTTATAAATAAATAAACATACATCCTGAACGATAATGTAATATTTTAAAGATAAACTTCTGGATATATCTGTATAATGTATTTCTTACATTCTGATTACATCTCCTGTTATCTTTTTTTAAATGACAAAAATTTGCAATGTCAAATTCTAGAGGAAGAAAAGAAAGACAATTTACTCCTTTAATATGATTATTCAGGATTTTTAAATTATTGATCATTTAAAACAGTGTCTTTAGTTTCATAATTTATAGTAGAAGCAAAATAGCTTCTTTGAAATCTTTTTTTTTTTTCTGAGTAAAGGTAGATTTATTTAAAGAGATACATACACATAGAGTGTAAGCTGTTAGAAGAAGGCTAGAGAAAAGGCCACAAGGTGTTGGGGTTGAGTGCTCAGGTTTAAGTAAAAGTAGATACGCACTCCATAGACAGAGTGTGGGCAGTCTCTGAAGAGGGAGCGAGAGAGGCTGAAATCTTATATGAGGTAATAAAAATAATAATTTACATCAGATATTAGCAAATATTTTCTGTAAAGCAGATAGCAAATATTTTACACTTTTTGGCCCATGTGGTCTCTGCTACAACTACTAAATTCTGCTCTTGTGGTGCAACATGGCTATAGACAATGGTTAAATTCATGAATGTGGCTGTGTTCCACTAAAATTTTACTTACAAAAACAGGCAAGAGGCCAGATTCTTCCCTAGGGCTATGTTTTGCTAACCGCTGATATATATTAATTAATTCTCTATGGTAATCTATTTTATAGAAGATACACATTACTTGCATAGTCAACAAAATCACTAAGCTATTTAACTAGATTAAACAATAATCATTTTTCTACTAACCATTCTGCTGAGTTTCCAGGTTGCTCCTGATTCGTGGTGCAGTGGTGTATGAGAAGGTCCCAGAGTGAAACAGTCTGGATTCAAACCTCAGGACTATGATTTTATCACAAATATGATCTCAGGCTTGTATGTATTTAAGCTGTGATTCTCTTTACTGATTCAGTGATGATAATAAAAATACGTACCACATAGTATTTTTTGAGAGATATTTCACATAAGTAGTAGCAAGTGAGAAGTTCAGAGCTTGGGAAGTAATAGGCACTTAATTAACATGATGGATTCTTTTTGTAGAGTTATTAACTTCTCTAACTTATTTTGGGAATAATGACCATAATGTGTTATTCACAAGAATGTGGAGAGATTGTAGGCTGCAAGAAAATCTTTATTAAAAAAGCAGAACGGAATCAATGCCAATATATGTATTTTTTTATACCAGTGATTGAAAATTGAAGAAAGTTTGGGAAGAAGAGTTTCAAAGATATCAAGTTCCAAACACTTTATATTTTAGCAGAGCAAAATACCGGTGCATTTTTTTCCTCATAAATTATGATTATTACAGTTTCTTTTCTACATAATCTTTGTTAAAAATATGTTTGCATAAAAAGAAAACAGCAAAGGTCACATTATTGAAATAACATTTCACAATAACCAGTGATTGCATGGAATTAAAATCACTAGTGAGCAGAAATTACAAATAGGGACTAGAAAATGGATGTATAATTGAATAATCTCAATTCTCTCAGTGAACAGGTTGTATGATTTTATATTCATGAGGGTCTTAGCTTATGTTTATTTTTTTAAATTATTTTACTTTAGTAAAATTCATACCAGTGGAGTAGAAAACACAGTCATTGAAATATCTTTGACATTTGTCGTTCGATACACTGGAAAAGATTTTCCGTCAAAGCATTGTGTGTGCAAGTGTTGGTGCTTTTTCTTATGATGAACAGAACACAAAACTCTGATGACGTGTTCTGTTAGTAAAGTGAAGCTGCCGACAGCAGATCAATACTGGGAGTGGATATCACTGCTGAAGTATTCGCTAATGGCTCTTCTAGGTCCCAGGGCAGCTGAAGAAGAACAAATTGTATCTTAATAAGAGTTACAGGTCAGTAATGACAGTGAAATACAGAGCATAATGTAGAGAGTTTCAAAGTCATTTTTTTCATGGAATTAAACACTAAAATTGTATCAGATTGATGGGTTCTTAGAGTCTAACCAATCTTGTTTAATGTCTAATATGTCACTACATTATGAGGTAAAAACTGATTGTAATCATTTAATTGTTTTAAAATTTGGTTTGGCAGTAGGGTCTCTACAATGGGCAACTGCAAGGAACACCTTCACACTGGAGTTCATATAAATGCTATCGACTATTCAACTGGGGGTAAAATTTCCAATAGACCTCAATATCTTCTGTCTATCAGTCTAATCATGTGTTTCAAGGCATGTGATACAGAAGCCATGTTCAGCTGGAAAATTAAGGAAACCTCAATTAAATGTTGCATACACCTGATATGAATCCAATTTCATAAGAACCCAGTGTAGAGGTATAGGACACCTTTTACAATCATCAGAGACACAGATTCCTTCCATCTTATTGTTTGATGGTCCAAGGTGGCTGCTCAAATTTCAGTCATCTTGAGCACATTCCAGCAAACAGAAAGAAAACATTGGAAAAGTAGCTTATGCTTTCCTTTTTAACAAGATACCACCTATAGCACTCCTATTTAAATCCTATTGGCAAAAATTGAGTCATGAGTCCACAATAGGGTGCAAAGGAAACTGGGAAATGGTGTTATTATTCTGGGTGACCATCCTCTGAGAATGTGCTCATGTAAATATCAGGGGTTCTAACAGTAAGGAAGGAAGAGAAAAACAAATTTGGGGAGCAATTAGCACTCTTTCCTACAGTTATAACTCACATATTGATATTTAATGAAAGATCGTCAACTAAAGTATTATGGAAAAAATATACGTTATCATATATTAGGGACTAAAACGCCCCCAAAATATCTGATTCAAAGATTAAAATATTTTAATACAAACATTTTTAAGTGCAAAAGTTTAGAAAATCAATAGCCAAAATATATATACTTCCTTGACTCATAAGTGTTCTCTATAGGTTTAAAAAGTTTAAATGTATTAATTTTATTAGATAAATTATAATAAACTCAGATATTAGATTATTGAGGGTCAGGGAAGGGGGAGATTAGTAAGAATATAAACATTCAGTCATGAGGTGAATAAGTTCTGAGACTCTAACGTACAACATGATGACTAGTTGATAACACTGTATTGTATAACTGAATTTTTAAGAGAGTTAGGGGGAACTTAAAGATGTCAACTAATTGGATGAGGTCCACTCAAATTATGGTGCATAATCTGCTTTCTTTAAAATTTGCTGATTTAAATGCTAATCACGTCTTTGGAAAATATCGGTCTTCACAGATCATCTAGACTGATGTTTGACTAAAATCTGTAGCCTAATCAAGTTGATACATAGTATCACAGTAATGGATATTGGGGGAAAAAGATAAATATGCTCATCATAGCACAGAATGACGGAGACACCAGAAGAACATCTGACACGTCCTTCAAGGGTATAAAGAATACTTCAAGTATACAGTCTCTATTATTAAGAACATTTTTGTTTCTCAAATGGGTAGCAGCTAGGAGATAAGCAGTTCTTACCAAAAATATATCCACTCATTCGATCTTCTCCCTGATAATTAAGTGGATTCCATAAACTAGTTGTGTATATAAACCAACATTGAGACAAAATGCCTGCTTGCATGAGGCTTCCTTTCTAGTGGTGCAGTGAGACAGTTGCTTCCTGGTTTACCCATTCTAAAGCATATCTCCAGAATTCAAAGATATTCAAATTCACCTCAGCAGTTCCTCTCAGTCACACTCCAGGGTATTACTTTAACAGAATTTAAATCTCCACTCTTTAATGACAGCTCAAGCAATTAACATCTCCTAAAGGGAATCTAAATGCAAACAGCTTATGCAAAGCAATATCCCTGAAGGAGACTTTAAGCACCTAACCCCTATGGAACAACTTATGCAAACAAGTAGCAGTTGAAGTAGTTTACCCTTAATAAATATTTATTCAAACAAATACCCTCAAGCAAATTCTAAAGTCTAGTTACCACCATCCACAGGCGCACACACATGCACACACACACACAAGGATATACACGTAAATGAATATCCTAAACTTTCTTCAAATAGAAAGAAGAAAACAGGAGCAAAAATAGGTAAAAACTCAGCTATATCTTGAACTACTGGCCTATTAAAAGCACACACAACAAGGTAGTCCATCAAATTTATTTTTATATGGTCAAATGCAGATTTTAAAACAAACATACACACACCACATACAAACTTTTTCACATTTGCACATGGAAGCACACACCGCACAAGGCATTTCTCATTACTCATTTAAAAGCACATGTTTAACTTGATCAGTGAATACTCTAGGCTTCCTTCAGTTCATAGGAATTGTGGATAAAAACTAGATAAAATCATTAACTCCTCAAAATTGTTTTATGGTATTTAACATCCAAATATGACTTTGATAATGTGATTATGCAGGTAAAAATAGAAATTGAAATCAGTGGTCGCTATCTATTCAACTATTTTTTAAAACAGAAATGCAAGGGCATTGAAGATATATATCAATTCAAAAATAGGAATTAAGGTGAGACAGCACTTAAAAATTACAAAAAGCATGTTTTCAATTTGATATCTGAGTATGAATTTAGAGTAAATCCTGAGAGTTCCAACATTTAGTACACATGAAATCACAAAACAATACGCAAAAATTGAACCTTAGAAAAAAATACTAACTTTAACTTGATATGAAAAATGTGAAAAATTAAATAACAACTGTATTATAATTGTGTTATATTTTTTACAGTGCCTGTATAAATTAGTAACTTTTCACAAGGTGATCCATCAGTTTGAAGGATAATAGTACTAGGCTGTTACCTGTTGAAGGCCTGTGTTGCTGAACTCAAGCTCATGTGCCAAACATTGCGGCCAAACATCAGACACTGAAAGAGTCTGTGACTGTGCTGTCCTGATCGTTAACTGTGGGGCCTGTTCCTTTGTGACTCAGGGGAGGCCTGAGTGTCTTCAGCTTTTCTGCAGACAAGAGCCAGGGGACATGGAAGGGCCTTTGTACTTGGGTTGGGGGCCCATAAAGTTCTGCTCAGCTTCATTAAGGACTTTTTAGGTGCTGTAATAATAAAAGTATAGCACATTTATAGTATGGAATAAAATGCTAGAATTTTCTAGGCTATTTTGTTTTGTTATTATTTTTAGTTGTTTTAAGAATTAGTTTTTCTTTTCCCTAGTTAACATCACCAATTTTGTTTTGGTTTATTGGTAGTGATTTTGGGGAAGGAAGAAATTTCCCTCTACCCTTTGAGGTTCTTCTGGCTAGCCTAAGAATTAAACTGACATGAGACAGATTAAGAGGAGAAAAACACAGTTTAATAACATGTATCCATGGGAACAACTTAGGAAAACTGAGTAACTTTCTAAAATGATAGAAACCCTTAACTTAAATACCATCTTCAGCTTAAGACAAAAGAGGATATTGGGCGTAGTGGTTTGAGACTTCAAAGAGGAGGAAGGCAATTTACATGGAAATGGAAAATTAATGTTTGGTAAATAAAAGATTCCTGGGCCAGGTGGAGACAGTGAGATGTAGGAGGGCATTTTAACAAAAATACTCTGCTAGGTTCCTTTCTGTCAACCAAGCCTAGTTCATACTATAGTTAACCACAGTGATAGTTCTTTCTGTAAAAGACCCTCTATCTAAATTCTTTAAGCAGCTAAGAGGAGAGGTTAAAAAGTCTTCCTGAATCTTTTGGAACTTGATTGTTTTCAATTTGAAATAATCAGCATGTCAAAGAGATATTTTGGGGTGGTAAATTGTGTTTCCTTAACAATCATGTCTTATGAAAAACTTGTTAGGATAAGGGCGTCCATCCATCCAGTATGGCTAGGACTAATTTGGCAACCTCATTTAGGTAATCTGGCCAGTGACCTAGATTACAATTTTATTAGCATGCTTATGCTGATATGTAGTTCAAAATTCACAGTGAAAAAATTCTGTGCTAGACTATTTAGTCATAATTTTATACAGTACATAATTCAATTCATTTATGTTCTTTGTAGATTTCTACCATTTATTCTAACTTTTCTTAATTGGCTTTTGATAACACCTCCTACTAAAGCCACTTATTAAATAAGGGACACTCTTTGATATCCTGATTTATTAAATAAAATTTTATTTCCTCCCTTCTTATTCTGCCCGCCCTAAAATGTATGGAATCTTCATCAATCAGAGAAATGTGTCAACTCTTTACTTGGCTATAAATTATAGATATAACTTTCAAGTGCATTTCATATGATCCTTTTAAAAAGTTTCATTGTCCCTTCAAGAAGTTTCATAAAACACCTGGAAAAACATACATTCTCATCTCCATTTCATAAAGTATAGATATTATGTAATGTTGACTGCTAATTGATTAAAAAAAGTAAGAGAAAATTCAGCCACTTCCAATTTAGTTTTTAAAGAACTCTTAAAAGGAGAATGAAATAAGATAAAGTATGCGCATTTCTTACCAGTATTTAACACGTGTGAAAGATATATAATTCACAAATGCCACAACTTTAAGTGAGTTATATGATTGAAATAACACAGAACACTCTCAGTATTGTGATAGGATTTATTGTTGTGGACTATACTTTAACGCTGTTTCAATTCATTTCCAACTATATTTTCCTGGAGTTATTTACTTATTGATTGGATGGAGAGTTTTGTTGGCAGGATGAACTGTATGGGGACAGAAACTTCATACACTGTACTGGAATGTGGCACAATATTTTTTCTATTTGTAATACTAACAGAATATAACATTGGATCAGAATTTAACTTCTAGTGGAATTAAAATAGTAAGACTAGAATTCTAGACATCAAACCCATTGACATAGAAACTGTCCCATTACATTAGTTTACTATGTTTTAAAAAATAAAACATTACAACCCAGCCACTCTTCATGCCCTCTGATGCTTTATGGAACTGTGATCTTGAGCACTTTTTTTGGGTAACTTTTTGAAAGTAATCAGTTTATACTTTGGATGGTTAACTCATATTCTTTTTAATACCTCATTGATTAGAGCTCTTTCTCGTCCTTTCATCCTATTTCATTTTGTTCTCTGAATTTTCTGTTTAAGACTCAAGCTTTTAATTTGCTAATTTCACTATTTCATGGTGTGCCCTTAAGAATATAGCTGACAAAGCAGATGGAGGGATATTGGACATCCAGGAGGACAGATGTATTCTGTAGAATGCTCAGGATGACCACAAGCAACTAATTAGATCTCCTATGGGGAATATTATGCCCTTGAAATACTTTTGTATCCTTGTGATTTTTAAAATCTTTAAAATAGAATTCTGATGCTTGTTATTAGAGCTAATGTTGGATATGTGTTCTCTACTTTTGAGAGTATATTTTACAGAACTGGGAAATGAGTAGATAGGTCAGGTTGAGCAGGAATTAATATTCATGGCTAAGGGTGAACTTTTAATTTATCTTAGTTTATCCCCATCTATTTGACAGCCTAAAGCCTTAACCTTTTGAAAGCTGAATGCATTATTTTGTAATGTCTGTTAAATCATGTTGATTACTAAGGTTCGCAGGATTTAAAAATGTGTTTACTTTTTATGTAAGATTTGTTTTGCTTCTCTATGATTGCTTGGATCCTAAAGCAAATTGTAGCCTAAAAATTTTATTCTATTGCTATATATGAACTTAAATTTTACCCTCTGGCTCATTGTGTTGCAATGAAAAGAGAACATGATGAAGGACTAGGTGTGGGTCAAAGTAGAAAACATGCTCCCTAATGATTCCTTGGTCCCAATAGGAAGAAAGCTGATCTGGCCTGTACATCACTGGTCTATTCCTCCCTGGTTTACCAGTTTAGATAAATTGCTCCATTTCCTTTGTGATGGGATAAAATGGGGAATAAGGTCAGGAGTTTTTCTACTATTGAATCTTTATGTATATGTAAAGAAATACCAGGAATAAACACTTAATTACTCCCCTAGAAATAAGATAATTGGATAGTAAGGTTTGGGTTGCAAGAAGTATGAAATAGAGATAAGTAGAAAACAATGAGAAAACCACAAATGAAGACAGTGTAGAATGGTGCAAAGTTTAAGAAAATGGAAGGTACTGGCGACCTTAGAAAGAACTCTTTAGATGGTTTCAAATTCAGATTTTTCTACTTCGTATGCAAGGCACGAAGATGATCTTTCCATAGACCATTGCTTCCTCTTACTCTACTAACATTCAGCATTTATCTTTAAAGAATTGGGCACTATAGACAAATAAAGGGTATGAATGATTGTTCTGTATTAAAGGATATTTAATAACAATTTAATATATTAAATATTAAATTATTGTATTACTACAAAAATCATAATTAGTGAGAGGAAATGTAAGATGACTGAAAGCTCCAGGTATTAGCAACATTCTGATCCAAGGGGGCAAGAATACAAAATGCATTATTCTTCCTGGAAGAGGGGAGAATTCACCATATCTTTCAGTCCTCTTTTTTCACCTAACTAGCAGTGAAATAAATGCCCTTATGTGGCTTCCCTGGACTGCTGGATTCAGACCAAGAACTAAGTGGTCCATTGGAACTGAATGATGAAAAAGAGTCAACTAACGTATAAGTGTGGCAAATATGTTCTACTGAATGTCCAATTATACATAAATGCATTAATCCGGAGAAAAGATAAACTATGTTTTCATTTCAGCCACTATAACATTCAGGGAGACTAAACCTCCGAGAGCTGCTTCTTAGAGTGGCTGGAACAATTAAATGGATATAAATTGATATAAAGGACTTAACCTGGTGCTTGGCAGATATTAAGCAACTTAAGTATGTTAGTTCTTATTATTAATGTTATATTTTTAATTATTACTAAGAACATATGATTGTCTATAGCATTTTTAATAAAACTTTCTTTTTCTGTTTTGAAGGGAACTGTTAACAACGGCAAGTGTATAGGTAGCCTGAAGTAAATTAGAATCTGAAGTAAAAATTTCTTTGGTATCAAATATATGTTATTTAAAAGGCAGATATCAAAATATTTAATTACTCAATTGTAATTTATTTAGTTATTTCCTTTTCTAACAAACTCAAACCTGACAAATAAGCAAGGTGGACTTTATTCCATCTTATGTTTTGCCTTCCTTCAAGTTATATTAAAAGCAGCAATATTTTTTAAAAGAGTAAAAATAAAAACTGACTACATTAATATATTGATTTGGTGCTTAGAACCATTCACTGTTTCCTTAAAGCCTTGGGGACAAAGTCCAAATTCCTCCATATATCATGCAGTGTCTGTCATAATCTGGCCCTAGCTTGTCTTCCTAGCTTTATTTTCCTGAATCCTGGCTGCAGCCCAGTATACATACAAACACAAACATGGGGTGTCTTAGTTATACTGAAATTACTGCATTTCTCTAAACATAATAAAAGATCTCATACCTTCCTGATTTTGCACATTCAGCTCACATTTTCAGGATCTTACATTTTCACCCTTCAATTCTAAGACTTTTTCTTATTTAGTAAAGCAACCAGTGATAAAGCAAAAATAACCATGAAAATTATAACTTGAAATTATTTCTATTTGAAAGAGTCTAAATTTTTTATGGCTTTTGGGAGGATGTAAACATATTCCAAGAAACCAAAGCATGTTAGAATTAAAAGAACCACAATATCTGGTCTAAGTCCTTTCTTTAGGCATGACAAATTTATCTCAATGAAAACTGATTGTTGCTGATTTTTTAATACTTATATTCACAAAGGAAGATATTATGTAGAATTATTTGGAAGTGTGTCATGGTTCAATAATCTGATCATCAAAATGTAGTTTCCTCTTTCAAACAAAGTACTCTGTGGAAGAACTTTCTGCCACCAAACTCTGGTTTTGACTTCCATGAATTTAATGCCAAGCTCTGATTTGCTTTTGTGGTTACTTTTCAATTGAAAATAAAGCAATTTGTTTTGATCACATACAAATCAATAAGTATGAGTTAAGTTAATATCATTTTAGGATTCACTTTCCTTACATTTATTTGATTTTCTTGTGAGTTTTGAATTATGGATAAATGTTATTCTTCTAATGATCAAGAAACCACAGCATTTTGAGATATTGAGTAAACACACCCTTGAATAGAATTGTGTCTAACAGGGTATTTATTATCAATATATCTAAGGAAATTTTTTCTATGCCTTTCACCCAATAACTATGATGAATTTTTGGTGTATTTCACGATTACCACAATAATCAGATTTGCATATTTGCTACAGATAAATGACAGTATGACTAAGTTTAGCTTTTAGTTCAACTTCAAAAAAAAAAAAAAAGCACACATGCAGAAACAACTGATGAGAGTCCTGGTAAATAAAGTTTCAATTATACAAAAATTAGCACTTCTCAATCTCTTGCTGACACTAACCATCATGCTAAAAATTTAAGTCATTTATGTCAACAGTAGTATTTACACCAATGACTCCAAAATCAGCTTGCTTTCTTTTCCATGCTGGTCTAATGCTCAGAGGAATATTTTATTGTGTGCCTTGCTCTTAAATATATACATTTTATTTAAAAGATATTTGCTGGGACTTGAGGCCAAGATGGTGGAGTAGTAGGACGCACGTAGCTCACCCTCTCCCACAGATACACAAAGACTCACATCTACAGACCCACTCAGCCAACCAGAGCGCCTGTGGAACTCCGACAGAACATTGTCCTCTTCAAAAGACAAAGATGCCAAAAATCTGGTAGGAAAAAGGAAAAAGAAAAAGGGAGATGAAAAGGCAAAACAGTGCTGGACTGGTCCCGTGGGGAGGGAGCAGCAAAGGATGATTGATGCTCGTTCGCTGGGTCTCGCCCTCTCCAATGGAGAGGCCAGCGGGATGGATCGGGAGCCTCTGAGGCTCGGATCTGTACGGAGCAGCCCTTGACTGACAGAACTGGGTTGAACGGGCACAGAGGGTCCCTGTAACACCCAGCCCTAGACCCGAGCTGGGAGCTGGCAGACAGGACAAGCTGCCTGAGTCGGGCGGAGGATGGAGATGGCTATGCTGAGGCAGCCCCGGGGGACTGCAGGGGGCTACACAACGTGGATGAGTGGGTGCACAGGGCAGAACAACCTGGGCCCTCCTTGAAACAGCACGACTGATGTGTCCCAGGGAGAAGTGTGCATACTCCCATCTCTGAAATCCCAGGGAAGGTTTTCTGGGAGGAGAGGCGGGGCTCAAGCACAGCTGCCATATCCTCCAGTGCCTGGCATCCAGGTGGGGCCGGGGGTGAAACCTGAGTCTGCACCTGGGGGCTTGGCAGCCTCGGAGGCCAGACAGTGATTTGTTTGTGGCCCGAATCAGATAGGATCCTTCCACCCTGGTGCCTCACAAAGTTCGAGCCGCCAGAACAAACAAGGAGCTGACTTTGGACATGGAGCAGGGACAGGGCTGTTCTGTGGTCTTCCTGGGGCCTGCCTGTGGAGCACCGACCAGGGGCAGAGCGCGTGGCGGCACAGAGGGTGCAGCTGCAGGAAGCCGCAGGCGTCCAGCGCTGGGAGCTGGCGGGTGGCCCCCGCCTTTCCTGCAGGAACTCTGTGCTGGGAGGGGGCAAGATCCGCTAGCCCACAGGCACTGGGAGCAGCACAGACGAGGGCGCCACCAGAGGGCCTCGGGAAACAACAAGCGGAGCTCGCAAAACAGGGCAAAGACAGAAAGACTTCTCATTAAGAGCACACAGTCTCCAGGAGAACACCCCTACACCCCTTGTTTTTCTTTTTGATCTGTTTTCGCCTGTTGTATTTTCTGTTACCTTTTTGATTTTGTCTTTTTAAACAGTTGTATATCCTCCCAGTTTTGGTTCCTTTTGAATTTTTCTTTTAAAATGGTATTGTTATTTTAAAGATCCACGTCGTGTCATTTTTCTCTCTCTTGGTTTTGATCGCCTGTTGTTGATTGTACACCGGTTTCAAATGTGTTTTTTTCTTCTTTTGTCCTATTTTGGAGCTTTTTGGGAGACGGCTCAACCCGATTGCTGTTCTGCTTCAAATTACTCTTCAGTTGTTCATTGTACGCTGTTTTCAGGCCATTTTTTTTTCCCCTCCCCTTCTTCGGAATTCTCTCTTTATCATATCTTATTTTCTCTGATCTATTTTTTATTAGCTTTTTGATTTCTAATTTCTGGAAGTTTGTGCATGCTTCTAGTTTTGGTTCCTTTTTGAATTTTTCTTTCCAGACAATTGTGTGAGCTTCTAGTTTCGGTTCCTTTTGGGTTTTTCTCTTAAATTAGTTATATTGTTTTTTAAAGAGAATCCACTTGATTGCATTTTCATTTCTTTTGGGTGTGATCTCCTGTTGTTGATTGTAAATGGGTTTCAGATACCATTTTTTTTATCTTTTTTCCTTTTTTTTGAGGATTTTTCAAAAAGATCTCAACTCGAATGCTAGTCTAGTTCAAATTGCTCTTCTATAATTGACTATACATGAGTTTCAGGCCTTGTTTTCCTCCCTTCTCTTAAAATTATCTCTTTATTTTTTTTTTAATCTGTTCTATTTTCTATCACCTTCTTAATTTCTACTTTCTAAACAATTGTATATGCCTCTAGTTTTAATTCCTTTTTAAATTTTTCTTTTAAAGTAGTTATATTATTATAATTTTTTTAAAAAACAAAATCCACCAGATTCCATTTTCATTTCTTTTGATTTTGATCTCCTGTTATAGATTATAAATAGGCTTCAAATATCATTTTTGGATCTTTTTTCCTTTTTTTTTTAAGGGTTTTTAGGAAAAAAAATGACCTCTCAACTCGAAAGCTAGTCCGATTCAAATTGCACTTCTATAATTGATTATACACTGTTTTCAAACCTTTTTATCTCCCTTCTTTTAAAATTCTTTCTCTCTGTCTCCCTTTTTTTATTTTTTAAGTTTTATTCCTACATAGGCATTAGATAGATAAATAAATAAACTCCTTTAAGGACCACAATAGATAACTGATACTCCATAAGCCACAGTGCCAGAGAGATATGAGCAAGATGAAGAAGCAGAGAAACCATTCCCAATTAAAAGAACAAGAGAAATCCCCTGAAAGAATTATCAATGAAATAGACATGGATAGCCTACTAGATCAAGATTTCAAAAAGGAGTGATCAAAGTATTGAAGTAACTAAAAGAGATAGTGTTTTGAGATATAAAATATGTCAAAAATGAAATTGAAGCAATAAAGAAGAACCAAGTAGAACTGGTAAACTCATTGGCTGAGATGAGAACAGATCTAAAGGCTGTGCAAAGCAGACTAGATAATGCAGACGAACGATTTAGTGACCTAGAAGATAGGACAACAGAAAGCACCCAATCAGAACAACTGCAAGATAAACAAATAAAAACAAATTAAAGCAACATAAGGGACATATGGGATAACATAAGGCATGCCAATCTTCACATAATAGGGGTCCCAGAAGAGGAAGAAAGATCAAAGGGGATTGAAAAGGTTTTTGAAGAAATCATGACTGAAAACTTCCCAAACTTAAACAAGGAATCAGATATCCAAATACAGGAAGCACAAAGGGTCCCAAACAGGAAGAACTCAAACAGACCCACACCAAGACATAACATAATCAAGATGGCCAGAGTCAAGAATAAAGAAATGATCTTAAGGGCAGCAGGAGAAAATCAAAGAGTGAGTTAAAAGGGACCCCCATAAGGCTCTCAGCTGATTTCTCTACACAAACACTACAGGCCAGAAGGGAGTGGCAAGATATATTCAAAGTCCTGAATGAAAAAAAGATGCAGCCTAGGGTACTTTATCCAGCAAGGCTATCCTTTAGGATAGAAGGAGAGATAAAGAGTTCCACAGAGAAGCAAAAACTATAAGAGTTTAGCAAAACTGAACCCATGATAAAAGAAATATTGAAATGTTTACTCTAAATAGAAAAGCAGCAGGATGCTACAGAAATGAGAAACTCACAACTGGAAAGGTGATAACTCATGAATTACAAATAAAAAACACAAAATTGTAAAAGAAGACATTTAAATCATTAAGAGTGGGAGAAGGAAACAAGAAAATATAGAGTATTTTTTCTTCTTTCTTTTTATAAAATTTTGTTTTCGGTAGGATGGGTTTGAGATATAGTAATGGGCTTATAGACATGCAGAAAAGGGTAACCACAAGCCAAAAACTTACAAGGGAATCACAAAAACTAAACAAAATCCATGATAATACAAAGGAAGATTACCAAACCACAAAAGGAAGAAGAAAGTAACAAAGAGGATATACCAATTCAACTGCAAAGATAAGTTCAAAATGGCAATAAACACACATCTATCATTAATTACTGTAAATGTTAATGGACTAAATGCTCCAGTCAAAAGACATAGAGTGGCAGACTGGATAATAAAGCAAGAACCTTCAATATGCTGCATACAAGAGACCCACTTTAGGGAGAAGGACACATATAGATTGAGAGTGAAAGGATGGAAAAGGATATTCCATGCAAATGGAAAAGCCAAAAAAGCAGGTGTTGCAGTACTGGTTTCAGACAAAATAGACTTTAAAACAAAGGCCATAAAGAAAGATAAAAGGGACATTTTATAATAATTAAAGGAGTGATACAAGATGAGGACATTATACTCATTAATATATATGTACCCAATATGGGAGCACCTAAGTACATAAAACAATTACTAACAGAGATAAAGGGGAATATTGATGGGAATACAATCATAGTTGGAGATTTTAACATCACTTTAACATCACTAGATAGATCTTCCAGACAGAAAATAAATAAGGCAACAGAGAAACTAAATAATATAATAGAAACATTAGATTTGGTGAATATTTTCAGAGCATTACACTCCCCCAAAATAGGATATACATTCTTTTCAAGTGCACATGGAACAATTTCTAGAATTGATCATGTAATTGGGCACAAAAGAAACCTCAGCAATTTTAAGAAGATAGAAATTATCTCAAGCATCTTTACTGACCACAATGCCATGAAACTAGAAATCAACAACAGAGAAACAAAGGAGAACAAAAGGAAGGCATGGAGATTAAACACTATGTTATTAAAAAACCAATGGGTCAATGAGGAAATCAAACCTGAAATTAAGAAATACCTTGAGACAAATGAAAATGAAAGCACAGCCACACAAAATATATGGGACACAGCAAAGGCAGTGCTAAGAGGGAAGTTTATAGCGCTACAGGCCTTCCTCAAAAAAGAAGAACAATCTCAAATAAACAATTTAACCCACCAGCTGAATGAACTACAAAAAGAAGAACAAAAAAACCCCAAAAGGCAGCAGAAGGAAGGAAATTATTAAGATTAGGGGGGAAATAAATAAAATACAGATTAATAAGACCATAGAAAAATTAATCAAGCCAAAAGCTGTTTTTTTGAAAAAGTAAATAAAATCGACAAACCTCTGGCCAAACTCACAAGGAAGAAAAAAGAGAGAGCACAAATTAGCAAAATAAGAAAGGAAAATGGAGAAATTACAACAAATAAAGTAGAAATACAGAATATCATAAGAGAATATTATGAAAAACTATATGGAACCAAACTGGATAACCTAGAGGAGATGGACAAGTTTCTGGAAACATACTGTCCACCAAGACTGAATCAAGAAGAAACTGACCACTTGAACAAATCGATCACTAGAAATGAAATCAAAATAGCAATAAAAAAACCTCTCTACAAATAAAAGTCCAGGACCGGATGGCTTCACCGGGGAATTCTACAAAACATACAAAGAAGAACTCATACCAGTCCTTCTCAAACTCTTCCAGAAGATTGAAAGGGAAGGAATACTCCCAAACTCATTCTATGAAGCCACCATCACCCTGATACCAAAACCAGGCAAAGACACTACCGAAAAAGAGAATTATAAGCCAATATCACTGATGAACATAGATGCCAAAATCCTCACCAAAATATTAGCAAATAGACTCCAACAGCACATAAAAAAGATTATACATCATGACCAAGTGGGGTTTATCCCAGGGACACAAGGGTGTTTCAACATGTGCAAATCAATCAGTGTAATACATCACATCAACAAGAGAAAGGACAAAAACCACATGATCATCAATAGATGTAGAAAAAGCATTTGATAGAATTCAACACCCATTTATGACAAAAACTCTCACCAGAGTAGGTATAGAGGGAACATATCTCAACATCATAAAAGCTATATATGACAAACCTACAGCCAGCATAGTACTCAATGGTGAAAAATTCAAAAGCTTCCCACTAAAATCTGGGACAAGACAAGGATGCCCACGATCACCATTCCTATTGAACATAGTCTTGGAAGTCCTAGCCACAGCAATCAGTCAAGAGAGAGAAATAAAAGGGATCCAAATTGGAAAAGAAGAGGTGAAAGTGTCACTATATGCAGATGACATGTTACTATATATAGAAAACCCTAAAAAGTCCACACAAAAACTACTAGAGCTGATTGAAGAATTCAGCAAGGTAGCAGATTACAAAATTAAAGTTCAAAAATCAGTTGCATTTCTTTACACTAATGATGAATCAACAGAAAAGAAAGTAAAGAAACAATCCCCTTTAAAATAGCACCCAAAGTAATAAAATATCTGGGAATAAATCTAACCTAGGAGGTGAAAGAATTATACACAGAAAACTATAAACCATTGATGAAGGAAATTAAAGAAGACTTTAAAAAATGGGAAGATATCCCATGCTCTTGGATTGGAAGAATCAATATTGTTAAAATGGTCACACTGCCCAAGGCAATCTACAGATTTAATGCAATCCCTATCCAATTACCCAGGACATATTTCACAGAACTAGAACAAATCATAATAAAATTTATATGGAACCATCAAAGACCTAGAATTGCCAAAGCATTACTGAAGAGAAAGAAAGAGGCTGGAAGAACAACTCTCCCAGACTTCAGACAATACTATAGAGCTACAGTCATCAGGACGGCATGGTATTGGTACAAAAACAGACATATAGACCAATGGAACAGAATAGAGAGCCCAGAAATGAACCCACAAACTTTTGGTCAACTCATCTTCAACAAAGGAGGCAAGAATATACAATGGAATAAAGACAGTCTCTTCAGCAAATGGTGTTGGGAAAACTGGACAGCAGCATGTAAAACAATGAAGCTAGAACACTCCCTTACACCCTACACAAAAATCAACTCAAAATGGATCAAAGACTTAAACATAAGACAAGATACATTAAACCTCCTAGAGGAAAATATAGGCAAAATATTATCTGACATACATCTCAAAAATGTTCTCCTAGAAGAAGTAAAAGCAATAATAAATAGATGGGACCTAATGAAACTTACAAGCTTCTGCACAGCAAAGGAAAGCATAAGTAAAACAAAAAGACAACCTACGGAATGGGAGAAAATTTTTGCAAATGAAACCGACAAAGGCTTGATCTTCAGAATATATATCAGCTTATACGACTTAATAAGAAACAACCAAACAACCCAGTCCAAAGATGGGCAGAAGACCTAAACAAGCAATTTTCCAAGGAAGACATATAAATGATCAATAAGCACATGAAAAAATGCTCAATATCACTAATTATCATAAATACAACATAAATACAAAACAGAAATAGACTCATAGACATAATACAAACCTTTGGTTGCCAAGGGGGCAGATGGTGGGAAGGGATAGACGGGATTTCAAAAGTGTAGAACAGATAAACAAGATTATACTGTATAGCACAGGGAAATATACACAAGATCTTACGGTAGCTCACAGAGAAAACAATGTGACAATGAGTATACACATGCTCATGAATAGCTGAAAAATTGTGCTCTACGCTGGAATTTGACACAACATTGTAAAATGATTATAAATCAATAAAAAATGTTAAAAAGAAAGATATTTGCTGTTATAATCATTTAGATATAACCTGAGTGTTGCTACGTAAGTGTTGAAGCAATGCGATAATGCCCTTGTATTTTATTTCCCATAAATAAAGTGTTCCCTTTTAAATTGGGTCTGTTTGAGACATTCCTCTGCATTCAGAATGGCATGCAGAGCAGATGAGTTTTTGTGTACTATGAGATCATCTCTGATTACTTCTGCTTGCCACTCTGTACTTAACAAAGAGTTTTGAAATAAATTAGACAGGTTTCTAATATCTGATTGTGCATATATTTTCCAGGTAAAAAATGTTACTTAAGGTGGGAAAGTAAATATTTTCTAATTTAAGTAGAAAAATCATCAGCTCTAAGAGTTTATTTCTAACTAGATGTTTACCTTTTTTCTCTCAACTAAGATATGGTTAACAATTTACCATATTGACACAAATTGCATGTATTTTTTCTCTATAAGTAACAGTTGACTTGGATGTATATATAAAAGCTTAATGGATTGTTGTTACAAAAGGAGAAAGTGTTTCTGACTTAGTATAATGAAATTAATGAGATGAATAGGATGTGGTGATGATAGAAATTTATAATGTCTCTAAATAGGTATCAGTGTCTTCATTTAGTGCATTCTAAAATATATTACAGCAAGCTAAAAAGTGAGACGATTTGACATGAGATGTTGATCAAAAATGCATTTAACAAAAATAATATTATTTTAAAACATATTGGATATTATATCTTTCTCTTCCCCTCTTGTTCTGAATAATTCTTACTCTAGGACATTTCATAATGAGGTAGCACCCTCAGGACTTGACTATGCCTTTAGATATCCAGATACATGTTGCCAGAAAATGGAATAATTGCTTCCAGTTAGGACTTTGCAAATCAAAATAATTTAACTAAGAATTGGAATCTCTCAATCATGACCAGAGAATAAATAGCTTTGGTAGGCATTATGTTGTTATGGAGATAACAACATAAGAGGAGTTAGGTGATGCTGCTTTAGGACAATGAATAGTTCTGTGACATTAGTCACATTTCTTAACTTTTCTAGGATATTGTCACATTCATAGTGAAAGTATGTAGTGCACTATTTCTGAGTGTCCCAGCTTTAAATGGTTGTTATTTACTATGTACCCTGTTTTCTACAGTAGTTTGGACCTCCCACACTGAGTGTGATTTGACTACAAGAAATTAAAATTAATTTAGTTCAACTTGCACTGAGCAAGCCAATTAGATGTAAATAATTGTAAAGAAAATTTGGAAAATAACCATGCTTTTTCTAACAGTTAACATTTTTATAAATATATCGAAACCAAATTAAGAGTAGTAAATGTCATTAACAGGAAAATATTTCAATATGTTTGTTCATCCTCTTCCCATTGTGTTTACTTTTGAAACTTCAATTATATTTAACTCATCCTAAACAATTGGCAACTATTTTTATACATATAATATATCTTTCTTCATGAAGGAATCATCAGTGATACTGAGTACTTATGACTGGCCAGATACAACTTCTAAATTCAAGCCCTAAAAATGTCAGTGATGATTTTCACGGTCGAGGTGCAATTTTTTTTTTTTTTGCATTTCTGAAGGCTGGCAATTAGGTTAGGAAATGAGATTGTAAAGGAGTAATTTAAGTAGAACACATTCCACTAGTTTCTTTTTTGCCATTTTTGTATTGAAGTATAGTTAATTTACAATGTTGTATTAGTTTCTGGTGTATAGCAAAGATATATGTGTGTGTGTGTGTGTGTGTGTGTATATATATATAAAAATATATAATTATGTATGTTATATGCATATTTTTCCATCGTATGTTTTTACAAGATACTGAGTATATTTCCCTGTGCTGTACAGCAGGTACTTGATGTTTATCTACTCTATATATAGCAGTGTGTATATGTTAATCCCAGACTCCTAATTTATCCCTCCCCCTGCCCAACCTCCCACTTTCCCCTTTGGTAACCATAAGTTTGTTTTCTATATCTATGAGACTATTTGTGTTTTGTAAATAAGTTCATTTGTTTCTTTTCTTTTTTTTTAAGATTCCACATACAAGCAATACCATATGATATTTGTCTTTCTCTTTCTTTCTGACTTACTTCACTTAATGTGATAATCTCTAGGTCCATCCATGTTGCAGCAAATGACATTATTTCACTTATTTTATGGCTGAGTAATATTCCATTGTATGTATGTATATACCACACCTTCTTTTTTTCCACCCACTTTAAAATTTCTTTATTTTTTTTAACATTTTTATTGAGTTATAGTCATTTTATAATGTTGTATCAAATTCCAGTGTAGAGCACAATTTTTCAGTTATATATGAACATACATACATTCATTGTCACATTTTCTTTTGCTGTGAGCCACCACAAGATCTTGTACATATTTCCCTGTGCTACACAGTACAATCTTGTTTATCTATTCTACATTTTAAAATCCCAGTTCCTTCCCATCCCTTGTCCCCCTGGAAACCACAAGTTTGTATTCTATGTCTATGAGTCTGTTTCTGTTTTGTAGTTATGTTTTTTTTTTTTTTTAGATTTCGCATATAAGAGATCTCATATGATATTTTTCTTTCTCTTTCTGACTTACTTCACTTAGAATGACATCCTCCAGGAGCATCTATGTTGCTGCAAATGGCGTTATGTTGTCAGTTTTTATGGCTGAATAGTATTCCATTGTACAAATATACCACCTCTTCTTTATCCACTCATCTGTCGATGGACATTTAGGCTGTCTCCATGTCTTGGCTATTGTAAATAGTGCTGCTATGAACATTGGGGTGCAGGTGTCATCCTGAAGTAGGGTTCCTTCTGGATATATGCCCAGGAACGGGATTCCTGGGTCCTATCGTAAGTCTATTCCTAGTGTTTTGAGGAATCTCCCTACTGTTTTCCACAGTGGCTGCACCAAACTGCATTCCCACCAGCAGTGTAGGAGGGTTCCCTTTTCTCCACAGCCTCTCCAGCATTTGTCATTTGTGGACTTTTGAATGATGGCCATTCTGACTGGTGTGAGGTAGTCTACCCAAGCAATAGAAATAAAAGCAAGAATAAACAAATGGGACCTAATTAACTTACAAGCTTCTGCACAGCAAAGGAAACTAAAGTAAAACAAAACGACAACCTACGGAATGGGAGAAAATTTTTGCAGATGAAACCGACAAAGGCTTGACCTCCAGAATATATAAGCAGCTCATACGACTTAATAAGAAACAACCAAACAACCCAATCCAAAAATGGGCCAAAGACCTAAACAAGCAATTCTCCAAGGAAGAAATACAAGTGATCAATAGGCACATGAAAAAATGCTCATATCACTAATTATCAGAGAAGTGCAAATTAAAACTATACCATATCTTCTACACACATTAATCTGTCAATGGACATTTAGATTGTTTCTGTGTGTTGGCTATTGTAAATAGTGTTGTTATGAACATTGAGGTGCATGTATCTTTTCTAATCAGAGTTTCCTCTGAATATATGCCTAGGAGAGGGATTGCTGGATCATAGGATAACTCTATTGTCAGTTTTTTTACAAAATTTTCATACTGTTTTCCATAATGGGTGCACCAAACTACATTCCCACAAACATGAAGGAGGATTCCTTTTTCTCTACACCCTCTCCAGCATTTATTATTTGTAGATTTTTGAATGGTAGTCATTCTGACTGGTGTGAGGTGGTACATCATTGTAGCTTTGATTTGCATTTCTCTAATAATTAGTGATACTGAGCATCTTTTCATGCACCTGTTGGCCATCTGTATGTCTTCTTTGGAGTAATGTCTGCTTAGGTCTTCTGCCCATTTTTTGATTGGTTGTCTATTTTATATTAAGCTATATGAGCTGTTTGTATATTTTTGAAATTGGTAGCATCCTTGGCAAGTGTCTTCTCTCAATTTGTAGGTTATCTTTTTGTTTTGTTTATAGTTTTCTTTGGTGTGCAGAAGTTTTTAAGTTTATTTTGATCCATTTGTTTAGTTTTGTTTTTATTTTCATTACTCTGGGAGACAGAGCCATAAAAATGTAGCTGAGATTTATGTTGAAGAGTGTTCTGCTTATGTGTCCTTTAGGGATTTTATAGTATCTGGGCTTACATTTAAGTCTTTAATGCATTTTGCATTTATTTTTGTGTATGATGTTAGAGAATGTTCTAATTTCATTCTTTAATGTGTAGCTGTTCAGTTTTCCCAGCATCACTTATTGCTGAAACTGTCTTCTCCATTCTATATTCTTACCTCTTTTGTTGGAGATTAATTAACCATAAATGCATGAGTTTATTTGTGAACTTTCTATCCTGTTCCATCAATCTGTATGTCTGCTTCTGTGTTAATTTGTTTTGACTACTGTAAAGTTTCTTTTTGACTCTACTTAAATGTAGTAAAACAAATACATGAAAAAAATAAAATTAAAAAAAGCATAAATGTAGATGTTACCACAAATCAACTACATTACCCATATTCCAACATGTGCATGTCTAACAGTTGCCACCGCCAATCCTGACGTATTCCTTTCAGGTAAATGACTTACAGTGCCCTCAAGCATAACTGAGATTTATATTACAAATCCAATGACTAATATTCTCATATTTTATTACATCAAATTTTATTAATATTTTGGTAAGTATCCAAACTTACAAGCAGAATACCAAGAACAGACATAACAGCATTTTAAAAATATTTGTATTTATACTATCTCATCTATCATTTAAAATGACTTAGAAAAACAATAGAATTAGTACCATTTCTTCATGTTCCTCTTTGTTGTTTGGCTTTTGATGTGAGGGATTTTCTTTTCTTTCAAACAAGTCTGTCACTGATGGGAAGGATTGATTAATTTGTGTATTTGTACTGGGTTAATTTCAAAAGGGTTATCTTGGTATTTGTGATTGACTTTGTAAGAACAATCAACCTGTGTCTATTAGCCACAAGACAAATTAATTATGCAGTGATCCTATTTTCATCATATTTTGAAATTGTCCATCAAGAATTAAAGCATTTTGTTGGGTTATTACCTTTGAAACAAATGAGAAATTTCTGTTCTTCAAATAAACAGCTGCAGTATCCGCACAGCTGCTTATTATGCTCTGTTATTGCTTCCCAAAGTGAGAGGGAGAGATTGAGGATCCCCTTTTAAATTCACCTCCTTGAAAATTCTGGTACAAATACTTCCTTTTGATCTATCTGTTATATTAAATATAGAGTATCTCCCGTTGCTCTTTTCTGGGATTTCAAGTTATTGTGCTTTCATAGTGATATGAGAAACAACTTCTTCAACATGGCTTTCAAATGATTTCTCTTATTTTCAAACCAACACCTTTTCTCACTGCTGATAGGAATGTCAGGATTTGTGATGGGAATAAAATGTTCTTTCAGGTCAGATAGACTTGAGCATACATTCCTGCACTGCTGTTTGCAGAGGAGGTGACCTATGACAAACAATTTCAATTTTCTCTTTTGTAAATATAGAATTACGATACCTACTTTCAATCTATTACTGTGAGGGTTTTATTGTATAACATTAAGGGTTCTTGAGAATATTATAACCACTAAATATATGTTCATGAATTTATATCATTTTTGTTTGGTATTGTTATAAGTCTAATATAATTATATGTATAAGTTAATATAATTGTAATATAATTTTTCATCCTGAATTGACTCTGTTATTCTCTTCTAAACAAGTATGCAGATGTCTAACAGTTTCCAAATAGTCAACCAAACAGCACAGCACAACAACCAAACAGGAACTGAGAGACAAAAGCCCTTACATGAGAGGCCCACAACGTCTATATACAATATTCCATTAAAGAGGGATAAAACCACTCACCTGCCATTATCTGCACAGTGAGATAACTGATTAGAAGTAGTGAGGAAGTGCTGAAGACATTGAAAGATGGCTTGTAACATTAAAAAAAAAAAAAAAAAAACCTCAGTAATAGGAAGAACTTAAGAAAGGACAAAGATCTGAGATCCTCACTAGAAAGACAAACGAACCTAAAAGCCACTGTCTGTATCAACATATGCATTGTAGAATAAGAAAAGGCAAATGAAATTTGCAAAGATGTTTGCTGTCTGATTTGAGTAGAAGGTGTATATTAGCGGGTGGTGACAAAACACATGGAAGAAATTGTGGAGATCTTTTAAACTAGAGAAATTTTACCTTTATGTAAATTCTAGATTAAGCAATATGGCAGAAAGCCAGTCATAGTAAATTCATATAGCATAATAATTGAGGCCACAGACCAGCGTGGGAAGAGTGGAAACAGATGCTAAGGGACAGGTATGGAAGATTGATGTGCTAGACAAAGTTGATTTAGGTAATGAAGAAAATTGATATTTCATTGTATAATACACTGGGAATTTGAAAACAGTAATGTGCAGAAACTAAGGAAATGGAATATGAGCTAGTTTGAGACAAGAAAATGTTAACTTTGGTTTGAACTGGTGAGCTCTTTGGATGAGTTTCAAATGGAAATGCTTATCAATTCGATCTTGGAATCATGAGTGAATTAATTCACTTATGAAGTTTGCTAAGTACTTTATTATGCAAGATAGAAAAACACTGGAAAGAAATATACTCAAATGCTATTTTTCTTTCACATTTCCCTTGATTAAATGTCATTTTTAAATTGAGGTGGTTAACCAGATGAACTGTCTAGATAGCTAATTAGGATTTTAAATATGTTTGGTTCAAATTTAGGAATGATTTGAAGTGAATAAGCTATGATTAGGTATTATTATTTTGAGTTTCTCACCAAAATCTCGGTTCTTTTCATGGGCAGGGATAATTTCATATATATATATAAAATGAATTACATATGTATATTATATATTTTAAATAACAATGACATTCTACAAGTGCATCTTTAGATAATTTTTCTGACATCAAATAATCAGAATTTAATATTGAGTCTGAATATCTTATACATGCCTGGATGAAATAAATTGATATGTGTTACGTGTTTAGATAAAAAATAGATAACATGATTTACATCTTCTAAATTTTCTCACAATTCTCACATGCAAAACTAATCAGTTTATAATAGCATGTGCTGAAATTAATGAGAGCAAAGCAGAGGAGGTAACTGTAATTGTGGCTTTGAGTGGATGAGACGCATCTGGGAAGGCTTTATATTTTATATCTTTCAGCAGGGCCCAACATGATTTAAAATATATTTTTCCAGGTGAACAATAGAGCAAATTAATTTTAGGGAGGGAGAAAGTAGTTCAAATCAATTTAGAGTGGGAGAAATTAGTTTCTAAAATAAAAATAATTCATATTCTGAAATTAAAGTGTGTTGTTTAATAAAAAATCAGTTTATCTTTCAGTAACAACAATCAGAAAAAATGGAACTTAAGATATAGTAATTGACTTCTCTTATGTAAAAGAAATACAGAAATATGCATTAGTGGTAGTATAACAGTCCCTTGTTTGTCAGGGATAGATACTCTATTCTATTTTTATTGAAGATAATCCTCAGAAATATTCCACTGAATTTGACCATAGGAAATCTGATCATCCATGGAAATGGGGAAAAATTGATGACAGGTCATGGAGGGGAAAAGAACATCTATAGTCATTGAATTCAAGGTAGAAAAGAATTTCCAGGACAGAATGAGCATTTTAACTCAGAACTGCAGGTAAAATCAGTAGGGTATGGCTATAGAGAAAAGGGAACCCTCCTACGCTGTTGATGGGAATGTAGTTTGCTGCACCCATTATGGAAAACAATATGGAGATTCCTCAAAACACTAAAAATAAACTTACCATATGATCCAGCAGTCCCACTCTTGGGCATATATCCAGAGGGAACCTTAATTCAAAAAGACACATGCACCCCAATGTTCATAGCAGCACTGTTTACAATAGCCAAGACATGGGAACAACCTAAATATCCATTGACAAATGACTTGATAAAGAAGCTGTGATATATTTACACAATGGAATACTACTTACCCATTAAAAAGAGTAAAATAATGCCATTTGCAGTAACATGGATGGACCTGGAGAATTTAATTCTAAATTAAGGAAGCCAGAAAGAGAAAAAAAAAGAAATGCCATATGATATCACTAATATGTGGAATCTGGAAAAAAAAAAGACAAACAAACTTATTTACAAAACAGAGGAAAACTCACAGACATGGAAAATAAATTTATGGTTGCCAGGGAGGGAAAGGAATGGGAAGGGATAAATTGGGAGTTCAAGATTTGCAGGTACTAACTAATATATATAAAATAGGTAAATAAGAAGTTTATACTGTATAGCACAGGGAACTATATTCAATATCTTGTAGTAGTTTATGGTGAAAAAAATATGAAAATGAATATATGTATGTTCCTATTTGACTGAAGCACTGTGCTGTATACCAGAAATTGACACAACATTGTAAACTGACTATTCTTCAATAAAAATATTTTTAAAGAAAGACTAATAGGATATGTACTCTGAGGAACATGTGGTATTCCATGACTGTGAGGTAAGTTTTGGGAGTGTAATGTGGACAGGAGCCAATGTGATTAATGTCAGAAGTGAACATAAACTAAAATAATAAAGGTTATCATTTTGAACATCACTTTGAAATAGTTTGATGCTAAAGAAAGTAACAAATACTGAATGAACATATGTTCCATAGTAAAGCAAAGTCTTAGAAGGTCTTTTTCACCTACCATTGTTGCCTCCTATTGTGATTTGGTTCTTGTCTCCTTACAGAAACAATTCAGAGGTGAGATGTGGAGGTTAAGAAAGTAAAGTGGGGATTTATTAAGGGATAGTTGGTACCCTCTTAAGGGGAGGGCAGTCAGCCTCAGTTGAGCGGCTGTGCTGAATTTCCTTGGTAAGCTTGTTACATAAAGTGTAAAAATGAATGGGTGGAATATTCACTGGGGAGGGAAGTGTTTCCCTGATTTTTATCCCAACACCACCTTCCCAAAGGAAGGAGGGATTTCTGTCCTTACTTAGTCTGGATCGGAAGTGTCATGGCATCAGTTCTTGGTGGGTACTTCTAATCTGCAAGGTTAATTTTACTGTAATGAGGGAATAAAGAGCAAAAACATTCAGACACTGAAGATTCCTGCCTTTTCCCACCTTTCTTTGTTGGCCTCCAAGGCATTTGTCACCCCAAAACATGTGCTCACTTATCAGCCCAGAGGTTCCTGCTTTTCCTTCTCTGCTCAGGGACCCCTATTGTTTACATGATGTGTGGTCTCCTGCATTTGGCTTGTGCCCCCCCTTTTTTGCCCAATTCCTGCCATTTGGCCTGCATCCCCCTTTCTCTGCTCATATCTAGCTATCTGCCTGCTCTAACAATATTGTTTCATTAATAGGAACTTGATTATTTTTTTTTAACTGGGCGGGAGGAAAAGCCAGATCAAAAATTAAAGCAATTATTAGTCCTGTTTTACAGTTCTTTTTGTGTGTGTGTTTCTGTATGTTTTCTATTGCTGCTTTAAAAAAAGTACCACAAATTTAATGGCTTGACACAACACAAATTTATTAACTTGCAGTACTGAAGGTCAGAAGCCTGAGATGGGTCTCAAAAGGCTAAAATCAAGGTATTGGCAGAGCTGCCTTTTCCAGCTTTCAGAGACTGATGGCCTTCCCGCCTTTGGAGCCCTGTCTCTCTGACCTCTGTTTTTATCCTCACATTACGTTCTCTGACTTGGATCCTCTTTTTTACTTCTTAAAAAGGATCATTGTGCTCACAGTCTTCCCATCTAGATAATCCAGAGTAATTAAACTTAATTACATCTGCAAAAATTTCTTTTTTTTAAAGATGCTATATTGTCTCTTTAATTTATAGTTTTGTGAGCTGGTTAGCACTGGAAACTCATTACCTATCATTCTTTGAAAGCCATGGAATAGTTCCAAGATTTAAGCTCCCACTGATAAAGAAAAATAAAAATCTATATATGTGAGCCAACTGGAACATAGGGAGAACAACACTATGGTTGTGGTAACTTTAATTTTCATATATTTGTATCAGTCAACTTTAATATTTCATTAATGAGGATCTTTTGCATTATCTTTTAAAAGAGGAAAGATTCTCAAAGTAGTTCGTGTTTGAGACATTATATAAAAGTACACAGGGCTTTTGTATAAAAGCATCAGCTTTTAGTTGATGCTAAGGCATTTCACACTGTGTTCACTTTGGAAGTGTTCCCCACACATCTGAAGAAATGATTAATTCACTTGAACTAATGACTAATCCTTACAGTCATGAGCAAATGTCTTACACATTTTGATTTGCAGATAGCATTGTGTATCATGGCAATATTAATTCACAGTGTTTTCCACATGCTTTTCACCACAAATATTCTTCCTAAAATATTGAGATGTGAGATGTACGTACTGTGTAAAAATATAAAAATACAAAAGCTTAGCTACGATCCCCTGATTTCCAGTTGGTTTCATAATCTCCTGAGCAAGATCCCTGGCTTTGTCTCCCTTTTATGTTCTTGAAGGTAGAGTAAGGAGGATGGACTGTCCAGGACTATTGCTTCTTACTGAATTTACTCTCAAATGGCCCACATCTACATGCATATTGTACTTTAGAACGCACAGAAACACTGGGAGGATAATAATCAGCAAAGGAAAGAAAATAACAGCAGGAAAGTCTTTCTTAATGTGTTATTATACTGCCACTTGGATATAAATTTGCCCACACAGAGTTTAGCTTCAAATTTTAATGTCCTCTATTCAAATTCAAAGTCAGCAGCAGTGAATTTTCCTTTTTCAGTCCTGAGGCTTGTAGTGAAGGTTAAAGAACAATCATTAATAGGAAATCGAGTTGAATGTTTCTTAATGCTGGACTTGGAAATAACCACTGATGACAATGTACACAGCAGGTCTTAAGTAAACCCCACTAACTCAGAGTTGCCATTAACACTTATACATGGGTCATGGAAAAAGCATAAAAAAGGTATTTGGAGGGCTTTGGTAAGTCAGTAGGTAGAAAAGCAAATATTTTAAAGCTGTCAGCTTTAAGGTGTACATTATAAAATATCTATTCCTCTGCACTTGTAGAAAATTTCAAAATTTTCCAGCAAAAACAAGTCTGGGTAATTCCTGTGGAATTCTGATCATTCTTATAGAAAAACACAGAATGCTGTGTAGACCAGACATGGTCTGCCCGTACCCACAGGTCTGTCATTTATGATGTGACAGTGGTTGCTGGCTTTTTGAGTACCTGTAAGAGACAAAGCACATGAAACTTTTTTTTTTAATTTTGTAACTTTCAACTGGAACATATTTAACAAATAAGCAGCACAGTAATGGAATTCTACTGATCACACTAATGACGGGGTTTATGATGAGTTCTAATCTCTTCTAAGAGATCATTCACTGGGAAAGCTGTGAGGTAGTTAAAATTATCCATCAATCCACTATTAAGTGTGGATTCTTTTCATTCAAACTATGCACAAAGCACTGATATGCTGTTGATGAATGAGAAGGATGGTAATGATAATGGCTATTTGATTTTTGTTCTGTCTGCTATTCACCTATCTTAAGTGCCAAGTACACAATAAATGATAGGCATTGTTAAAGCTTCTTGTGAGAAAAGTGAGACCTCCTCACTGGGAAAGCTCTTTTTATCAGCAGCTCACCCACAGTGTAAGGACATTGCCTTTACTACTTTGGGGGGCTTTGTTTTTATGTGGTCCACTTTTCTGTGTCTATGCATACAAGTATACAGACTTCACGGGAGATTATATTGCAGCCTACATTTCCTACCAGAGTATAAAATTTTAGACCTTAGATTATCCAAATTTTTTAGTCTTTTTACCAGACAGCCCTTGGGCAAGTGGTTCATATTTCTGTTTTCTGAAAGTTTTTTTTCTAGTCATAATTTCGGTATCTTTTCCCTGACCACCAGAAAATACACAGGAAATTATAGAAAGAAATGAATAAAGGGTGAAGTTCCTGTATGCCTTTAAACAGCAAGTATACATTATTTTCATTCATGTTTCATCATTATTCTCTCAAAACTTTAACTAAAGACTGTGACCCCAGTTATGCAGATGAAGCATTTTGATGGTAGGAAACCAAGTAAACTATGATAATTTATATTGCTATCTTACACACACAAAAAAATCAATTAAACCATTCCATGCAGAATTTAATTTTATCAGTTATATGCCTGATCACTACTCAGGCACAATTAGTGGTCAATTAGTATCAAAAATACACACAACATACATAAATGAGAAATTTTCCCTACATTGAAATATATACATATTTGATTTGCCACTCTTTATAAAGTAGCCAGGAATCATTTGGTAAAGTGGATTTTTCAGAGTGAGTAATTTGAGAATGGACATATTCTCCTTCTCAGTAATATTAAAAATGCATCATTGGTATCATTATTGGCAAAAAATTAATTCATACTTCAATATATTTTGAAAAATTGGTGCTGCAAATGAAGCGGGAGGAAAGGGGGTGGGGCACAACCATTGAAGGAATGATGCAGCCATTGAGGACAGGACAAACTAGTTAGAACCAAGGTGGCAGAAGATTTGACTTCCAGTAGACTTGAGCCTCATGGCACACCCACAGGAGCAATGACAGTTCCTAGGCTGACCATAAAAGGTCAAAAAGTGGGTGGGGGGGTGTTTCCTGGAAATCCTCACCCCTTCCCCAAAGTAGTTGGGATAATCCTCCTACTCATTAGCATATGAAATTATTGAACCCGTAAAACCTAACAACTCCATATCTCACGGTCACTCTCACTCTGTCATCCTCTTTAGCCTTCTGAGACAATTCACACTGTTTATGGGGCGTGCATCTACTTTTACTTTAAGCACCCCACACCCTTCAGCTTCTCTCCTTCTCACCTTTCTGAGATGGTCCACATTCTGCCTATGGAATGTGCATCTCCTAAGCCATTTTCCCTTCTGAGAGACAGACTGCACTCTGTCTACGGAGTGTGTGTCTTTCTTAATAAACTTGCTTTCACTTTACCATGCCTTGCTCTTAAATTCTTTCCTGAATGAGGCAAGAACCTATTCTCCCCCAATACAACTAAATATACTTTGTTTTATGGCATAACTTGCCATTCTTAAAATAAGTTTCTTATGATGAGTTCTGGAATTCCTCAGTTTCTTGGTATTTTTTGTTCTAACTCATGTTTCTGGATGATGAAGATTGTATTTACCAAATATGACTATGTCAATATACATACCACCGCACATACTCTTCTTATATTATGATTTAGACTCCCCTCTACTAAAAGGTGAGGCTATGCCCTTCTTGAAACTGGACCATGGCGTAGTCACTGCATCACTCAGTATTATGTGGCAGAAGTAATACTGCATGACTGCTGAAGCTCAAAGTTTATAAAAGGTAATATTGCTTCTGCCTATTTCTCTCTCTGTACACTTCTTGTGGACCTGGCTATCATGTGGCAGGAAGAATAAGCCACATGGAATGTCCATGTGGTTTTACTCCAGCTAACCTAACTAACAATTATGTTCAACTACCAAATATCTACATAATAAACTTTCAGATATTTTCAGTCTTCAGTGTTCAAGTCTCCTAGATGAGATAGTAAGTTTTGTGGGGAAGAAAAAAGCCATGTGACCTGTGCTCTGCTGAAATCCACAGAAAGGATTATATTATTGATGTTAAATCACTACATTTAAGGTTAATGTGTTATGCAGTGATAAATAACTCACATAGATTAACTGTTTTTCACTATGCAGCTTACAGTGTTGTTCTTTCACAAAAACAAATAAACAAACCCTAAAATTTGGATCAGTGACCTTGAGATCAAGTGGCAGCCATAAGTAGAAATGACCTTGAAGAGACTTTTTAAGCAGAAATCTGATGACCCTTGAGGATGCTATAAATGTTATTACATAGTTGTAGAAAATTAAAACAGCAACAACAGCAACCTGTTTCTTTCAGTAATTTTTTTCTAAAGGAAATGTACTTAATGAAGTCAATAATGTAGTTAAGGAGATTTCTGTTGAATATATCTGTTTATTTCTTCTAAATGCATGTTGTAAAATGAGAACACAGATTAGCCAAAGAATGAATGAATATACATAAAGCTTTTATGGCTTTCTGGGTCTGAAAATAATTTTTTTTGGCTGATTCCTGGTGTCTCCAGGTGATAACTAATGCTAAAATTATGAAATGGCTACTGAACTAATCTTGCATCAAGGACATTGATAAGAACCATATTATAAAGATGGAGCTAATGTTTTGCCTGTAAAAGTCTTGATTAAGAACTCAGAAAGTTTTAAGTTGGTGCCTCAAATAGAAAGTAAGTGCCTCTAAAAATATTAATGGTTTTATCCTACAGTAAACTTACAGGAAATACCAGGTTGAGAAGAATATATTCCACCCCAATTTTTATATGTGTGTGTGTGTTTTTTAATGGAAAAAAATCCATATAGGTTCCATAGAAAACACACAAAGTTTTTAAGAGAATTATATTGACAGAAATACAACTGGATCAGAATCAAAATTAAAAAAATGGTACAAAATATAAATATGCCTTCGAAGTCCAAATGACAAACAGAATCAGGCTGAGAAAAATACTTAGCTGCAAATATTTGCTATTTCCTATGGAGATGTAATAATGACTCATAAGGTAGCCAAAAAACTAGAGTGTGTGTCAAACAGCTGTGTAAAACCATTTCCAGGAAATAAGATTGCATCCTAATCAAGTAATCAGCAAGCATCATGTGCTTAGCTGAATTTCATAATTTCTATAGAGCAGTGACATCTGTTTGTGCCTTCAGTTTTCTTCCTTCTTGGATGGGAGTATCTGTAGTAATTACACATGTCTGCGTAGCCACCATATATTGAGTAGAGGGGGGCATATTCACTTTTCTCTTAATTTGATGGATCTTTAGAATGCAAAGAACTGTACTTGAAGAGGTGTGGTCCAGGAACAGCAGCACAAGAGATTCATCTGCATCTGAACCTTATTTACAGGATAAGATCCTGGACTGTGAATAGATATGTTAATAGGAAGAAATCTTGGGACTTTGTGGGAGGGAATGAATTGGAATTATTTCTATTTTTGAAGCCCAAAAAACAAACTATGGTAACACAATAAATCCCATCCCACACATCAGCTTGTAGTATGACATTGCTAAGCTTCTGTCAAGAGGTGAGGAGTCTTTGTTCCCTCCCACTGAGCCTGCTCAACTGCTGATAGAATAGAATATGGTGGAAGAGATGCTGCTTGGCTTCCAAACATTGAACAAAAAAGGAAATATATTTTCTGCCCTGCTGTTTCTCACCTGGGACACTTCTCTATGGAACACGGCCCACCTGTTGCAAGGAAGTCTAGGTTACATAGACAGGCACGTGTAGTAATTTCTGACCAAATGTCCAGCTAGGCTCCCAGCCTAGAGCCAACACCAACCACCAGATGTGTGAGTGAAGGAATCTTCAGATGCTACTATCCATCGTATTCTGAGTTTTCCACCTGAGGTCTCATACATTGAGAATATCTCTGCTCTTTGCTGCTTGAGTTTCTGACCTACAAGCAGAATGAGAGATAATAAATTAATATTTTTATTTTAGTGCAATAATTTTAGGCGTGACTTTCTATAGGGCAATATAGGACTAACTGAGTGCAGCATACTGGACTACCAAGAAAATGTATAATGCAACTTGAGGTACTGAATGTCCAGTGATTTCCTTTTATTAATTTTTAGATATTGCTAAATTAAAATGTTAAATCAAAATTATTACATTGCAGAATAATAATCAGAATTCTTTTAGAAGGAATAGTCTTCTAACAAAAATAGAGCTGAACTACATGAAGTTTTGGGGGCTTTTCCTCAAAAAAAGCTTCAAATTTTATGAAAGAATACTACTTTAGGTGTTCTTTAAGCCAATTTTTACTTAAAAAAATTTTTTTTTTACAAGTGTAGCTTAAATTTAAATTCAGGATAGCAGGTTGACGCTGAAAGCATGTGATGGTATATAAATTGCAGAGAAGGAACATTTCAAAGATAAAACATAGAGGGAGAAGTTTAAAAAAAAGAAAAATTCAAAACTATTTACCCAAAGTATTTCCTGTTCACATGAGATGTAACTTCTTATAAATTTGTATTTTATAGTAAGTTCTATACTGTTAAATCAATGCCCGATTATACTAAAGACCAGCTATAAGGCCATTAAAACAAGATGATTTAGTCATTGTGTATCCAGAGTATCGGTGACTCTTTTTCAGTACAGAATTGGTATTTCAAGATTTTTTAAAACATGAAAATACAGTAATGTGTTAATAAAAACGGTCTTTATGATTTATATTTGCAATATGCTATATTTTTATGCATGTGCATCTAATTTCTCCAACAGCAACATAAAATAATTAAAAACAAAATATTTCCTTCTTAACAGCTACTTCTACTGACATTTGGAAGTTTTACTGGATAAAATGAAAGAATAAGCATGAGAGATGTCTTACATAGTTTATATGTAAGTGTATGTAATCCATTAATTCATTTGCTCATTTATTTTAATTAATTAGCCTTGGTGCTGTGTATTGCAACATAAACCATTGGCTAACTCAGTAATTAAGTTATTTAATTATATAGTAGCCAAATGTGTCAATATCAAGCAATGACATTAGAAGTTTGTGTGTCTGTATGTCAAAGTATACCTATGTGTATATGTATGTGTGTATAAATATATCTTGAAAGCCCAGTGAGGTAGGTCTTATCATCATATTAATCAAATAAATGGATTGAACTCAATTTTTCCTGGAAGACGGCAGCTTCTTAGAAAACTCTGAATCATTACAAATATCATTCTCACCTAACAAAAAATAGTCACGTGTGTATGTGTATATATATATGTGTGTGTGTGTGTGTGTGTGTGTGTGTGTGTGTGTTTGTGTGTGTGTGTATAAAAGGTAATAAATGCCCCAATCTGCCAAGTGAGATTTTCATATCCCTTCCCAGTTTATTTCCCTCCATAAATTCCATTAAATGTTACATATTTTCATTCTTATACAATATTTTATTATCTCAGTGATACTTTTTAAATAGTGATTGTAATGTTGAAATAATTTATAAAGTCAGCAATTTTCCTACTGAAGACCAATAAGTTTCTAGCCTGGCAGCACCACAGCTCAATGTATTAGTCTCATTTATTATAATGCATACTTTACCCACAAGGTTGGCTTGATTATAGAATAATAAGAATCAGGTTTTAGACTGGAGAAACAATGAACTTTCAAGCAGGAGACCACTCAGTTTCCAATAACTGATTTCTATTTATTATTAGGGAGACTTTAGAATAATTATGTAACATTTTAAAGTCTCAGTTTCTTCATCTGTGTAAGAAAGTAATAGCAAAATAACGTCAGATTTCTGAATTTTTTGAGAATTAAATGAATGCATGTATAATGCATGTCTCATAGTAAATATGCAATCATTAATGGCTATTACTATTGATAGGAGCCTATTGGCTTCTTTGGAAGGGGCATGCTGAGGTATGGAGAAGCCTACGTCTGAAGCTGCTGACTGGTCAATATCAATCCTAAGATTTCCAGCTTCTAAGATCTAAGAAAGAGACATTATGTCAAACGTCTTTAATTAAGCACCTTAGCCGAAGAGCAACTTACTAATTGGATAATCACTGATTTTTGTTAGGTGAGGATGAAGTTTGTAATGATTTAGACTTCTCTGAGAAAGAGGCAGCCATCTTCAAGGAATAATAAGAGAAGTTCATCTACTTATGTGATTAGTGAGATAATTAGACCTACCTCACTGGGCACTTTCTAGGCTGTTGTCTATTTATCCACCGTTCCCTGCAACTTCCTCCACTAGGTTTATTTATGAAGAACTGTCACCAAATCCCAGGGTGCCTACAATGCATGTTCTTTTTAGCCACTTTTACTCAAGCAAATCACTGCTTACATTACAGTCTCAAGAATGCTCCGTCTAGTACATAAGATTAAAGACAATGCTATCATGAAGATGATTTATATTTTCAGAGTCACAGTTCTGTTTCTACAAGGCATTTTGGAGTTTCAGACTCATTCAGAAGAAAGGTAAAATCAGTCCAAGTCCTCATCAGGGATTCCTAAACAGATAACTGGGTTGTTCCGACCTTGGGCAAGTCAAGTTACCATAAGCAATTGGGACATTTGCTTCTACTTATCATTTTGGGGTCACTGGCTGCTATTGTAAGGGTGACGTGCTCTGGGAATTCAAGCCGCAAAATTTAGAGGGACTACTGAGCAATCCGGGATGAGCACGAGCTTGTGCCTCAGAGGAATCACTCTTGTGTGCTACTTTTGCCAGTGGCTGAGATCTGTAATAGGAGTTGAATAAGAGAGATAATTGGAATGGGAAAAAGGGAAGGAGAAATCGGGTAAAATAAATTACACAAAGTGTTTTATTCTGAAAGTCAAATTTATATCCTGTGTGGAGTCCCTTTTCTCCTACCTTGCCAGGCTCACTTTTCGGATCACAAATGATACCACATCCCGCATTTTCTCAAACAGATCTTGTGCCTTAGACCTCAGGGACCTGCTAGATTCCACTGTTAATAGACACCAGATCAGAGAACAAGCTTTATAAGGGGGAAAAAAAAAAAACAAACTTGTCATTTTCCTACATAAGAACGCATGTAACATGAACATTTGTGAACGGCATTTTAGATTGTTTACTGTATTAGGACACAGTTTTTGTGATTTTACCATCCTTTGCATTTGAAGAAAATTGTGTACTTTTTTAAACAATGGAAAGATAACAGTTTCAGTTTTAGAATTGCATATTTTTGATATATATGTATGTATCTTTATGTGCTTACATATGTTATGTGAAGATAAACTATTATAAACAGTGTCAAGGGATTCAAACTTTGACTATTGCAGTATTTACTGTATTTTATTTTAATTTTAGATTTACATACTTAGCTTTCCATAAAATATTGCTGTTTTAATTTTAATATGGTGCAATCTTAATGCTCCACAGGCACATAGTAGTAACTTAAAAAAAAGTGGTTTTTTGAATGCACAACATAAACCAGCAGTCACCTTGCCCACTCCCGAAGGAAAATTTGCACTTAAAAATGTTTTCAAATGTTAACAGAATGATAGAATGCTGATGTATCGAAGTTTCCTTAAACTTTACAAATTGCATTCTTTCTGCCTGTCTCTCTCTCTTTCTCCCACACAGGCACACATCACATGCAAACATACAGGACAACACCCCTCATGTCAACTTAATATTCACACATTACAAGTAGAAGACTTGTAATGGAATTTCATTAAAAACAAATCTACACTACTAGTTACTTAAGTAAAAGTTAACCTTATCTTAGAGTTTCCTAATTTCTATATTTATTAGAGGTCCTAATAATTTTAATTAGTTATTATAAACTTTACTAGGTGATACTACACAAGTTAGCTATCTTTTATTTTTCCCTATGACGTTGTAGGGTGTGAATAAAAATTATTATCTCTCCTTAGTATGTTGAATGTTTTTGGTAACCCATTTTCCCCTCTTTTTTAACTCAGTCTTTCACAGAATACTGTGACGGTCACTGCTCCATTCAAAGTAGACATTGATA
Organism: Camelus bactrianus; assembly: GCF_048773025.1. NCBI lineage: Eukaryota > Metazoa > Chordata > Mammalia > Artiodactyla > Camelidae > Camelus > Camelus bactrianus. Next base: position 23,668,232 of record NC_133552.1, read on the forward strand.
GTACTTGAAATATTAGCTGCATAAAAATATGATAAGATTATTTCAGTCATTTCTAGAGTTGGTATTTGTAGTTTTAATTCACTTTTTTTTTTTTTAGTTTTGTTTCTTGTCTGTGTTGAATGATAATGAAGCAAAAAAAAAATCAAGAATTTTAAATTAATTGGGTTTTTTTTGGGAATTACTAGTTTACATTTAAAAACAAAATTGTCATTATGACCAACACTATAGATCTGACCATTCAGAACTGTAATACTCATAATTTAAGTATTGCTAATTTTATGAAATGATTTACCCTACTTCCATTAACCATACAGCTGTTCTAAATAAGGCAATCATTATATATCTTAGTACAACCACTAAGTGATTCTGTTAAAATAATTAAAAATACATATGAGAATAAAATTTTGTTGTTGTTTTCTTTGTTATCAATAGTTACTAATAATAATGAGAGTGAATATTGTTTACCAGGTATCAATTTTTGAGCTTAAAAATTTTATATTTCTTTGTCATTTAAATCCTTACAATGTGTATTACCCTACAGATAAAGAAATTTAGACAGATTAAATAAGCTGACAAAAACTAAGTCAGGATTCAAACATAGTTTTGTCATCTGAAATGTGTATGAAAATTTAATTTTTGTTACTAGGCGCAAATAAAAAAGTAGATGGGACATTAGCCAATCTAATCAGGAGAAAAACTAAAACATAACAGAATACCAAAAAACATTAGAACTGATAAGGAGAAATAACCATCAAAACCAAGTAAATAAAGAAAATTACTCATAAAGATTTTTGTACAAATCTTTGTAAATACACTTAAAAACCATAATTAAATAGATAATTTTCTAGGAAAAGCCAACTTATAGACAATGACTCCAGTCTATAAATCTAAAGAATCAATAAACATAGGAGAAATTAAAAAGAGCTAAAGAGATTACTCACAAAAAGCTACCAGGATCCAATATTTTCAAAGGGGTGTTTTGTCACAGCTTTAAAAATCACATACTAATGTGCTACTCTGACTTCTTTAGCACATAGATTCAAAATTCTAAATTTCCAAATTCTTTTAAATACATAAGTGTAACATTAATCCTCAAACATAAAAATATTGTATCAAAAACGTAGGCCAATTTTACTTAAGCAAACTGAAGTAAAATATTAAAAAAAATATTAGCCAACAGAATCTAGTAATGTATCTAAAACAGACATGTACACACAAGGATGCTAACTCTTGGGCTGCTATGTGTATTTAACTTTGTAACTGTTTACTTTATATATCAACATAAGAAAATTTTCTTTAAAACTGTATTTATATAGCTTGAAGTCCAAATTACACAAATTACTTTAATTGTATATCCAGTGGTTAAGATAGCTAATAGAAAAATTGTTTCAAATATCTTCAAATAAAGTTACCCAGTGGACAACACAAACAAATAAAAGCAAAAGGAAAATCAGCCTGATTTTAGTCATGAGATTGGAAGTAGTGTTGGTATAGTTATTTTAAGACTATTTTAAGATTAGAGGTAGTGCTAGCATTGTAATTGTAACACAGTTGCATTTGTATTGTTCGACAAAGTAATTAAATAATTATATCGATGGTGTTGGTGACCAGATTTTCAGAATGGGACAAATGAGAAATAGCTATAAATGGTTAAGTAAAGCCTTTGTTGTCCTGAATTGGAATTGGGAGTTTTAGTATGAATTCCTGATGACTTTATATAGGAAATATTAATTTATCAAATTTTCCTTTCTAATAAAAAGGACTAAACACCAGGGTCAATCTAGTAGTATGAATATCACTAGTGTATGGACTGTGATCTCTAAGAAGAATTTCCCAAAGAAGAGCTACTTGTATCAAGTGCTGATTACAGATTCTAGGCAGGACATATGTAAGATCTGTCATGCCAGAAACTGTAGAAGTTTCCAAAAATAACAAATGTTTTCCCAAAAGGATGTAGGAACCAACTTGAAGAGGCTGTCACTGATCAAAGGAAAAAAAAAGTGAGCCTCATAAAAATAATAATTGTAAAGAATTAAAACATATCAAATGTGTTTACCATCGTAGATTCATAAAGATAAAAAAAGCAACAATGGCAACAGCTCATTGGACAAGTTGCAGAACATTGGGTAAATACCCTACTAATTCAAAAGCTGGCAAATAAAGGACACGACTCCAGCACTTACCCTGCCTGTGCAGGAGAATTCCTGTTTGATGAGGGATTTACACTGGAAGGGTGACAGAGTATGCCACCCTCAAATACGCCATTTTGGCATGAGGATTATTTTGAGCTAAAAGCTTTTGAAAAATAGCAGATGCAAAAGGAGCATTCTGACCCTCACCCTTTCCTCCTGAAAGCAAGAGGTAACGCTCCCTTGTGACAGGTACCCTCCTTAAAAAGAGGAGGAAGAAATTCTGACCGCTAGAGACAGGGAGCAGAAGCCAGAGAAATTGGTATAAACAGACTTTGTTAAAATTACTCTTATCTTCCTTTAGTCCCTGCCCCTACAGACTCTTTAAAGAAATTTCAGGTCATAAATGAAGAAGAAGTGACAGACTGCCATCATGTGCAACTTCTTAATGAAATCATGGCTCTAGGCAATGAAACTCATGGGCTACATACAATGCAAAAGGGAGACAATCGCAAAACAACTTAAAAAATGGTCTTGCTAGAAAATCAAACCCAAACCTGAATCTGATTTATCTGATTGATCAAATCTGAATCTGATTTTTAAACATTTTTAATTATCAAAATACAGGCACTGAAGGGTGTATAATTATCTATTAATTGACAACTAGGAGTGAAATCAGTAAAACTCCAACTGAGGCAAACTCCATGCAGCAAATTATCTAGTTTATTAAACAAATGAGACATAAGAAGAGAAATCCTAAAGATTAAATATACTTTATAGACAGCAAAAGATCCAAACATTTAAATTCTAAATTAAATAAAATATATTTTAAAAATTTATGGGCAAATTAAAAGAATTTGAATGCTGACTTGACCTTTTTTTTATTTTATTTTTTACAGGGAGGAGGTAATTCAGTTTTTATTTATGTATTTTTAATGGAGTTACTGGGGATTGAACCCAGGACCTTGTGCATGCTAGGCACACACTCTACCACTGAACTATACCCTCCCCTCACTTTACTTTTACCTAAGTTATTATTATTCATCTTTGGTTAGAAAAATGGTATCATGGCATATTTTCTAGATATATGTCAATGTATTTTTGGATTAAGAATATATGGTGTGTGGAATTTGCTTTAAAATCATAAGATGAAAGGTGGAAATAGTAGGTGTACAGTTTAAACAAAATCGCACATGAATTGATAATTGTTTAAGCTGAAAGAACTGTACAGTGGGGTTCATTAATATATTCTCTCTGCTTCTTCAGACTTAGAATATTCCATAATAAAAAATTAAAATATCTAGTATGAACAATTTTTAATCTTCACAATTTTTGATATATTTATTATTATCTCAAATATATAATTATCCTAATTAAAAGTTACTAGAAGTCATAAAATACAGTCCTTTACAGGGAAGAAAACAGGCTCAGAATATATAAACCTTGCTTAGACTATATGTGTGTTTTTAGGGTTTTAAATAAGAATCCAATTCTTCTGGCTTTGAGGATGCAATAATTTTTATATACCAGGGACTTAGTATTTAGTTGTGTTGATAACAAATACTTCTATAAAAGTAAATTTAAAAAAAAAACCTTTTTATAAGCATGTTACTATATAACTAGTTTGTTATTTTTTTAATATTTTCCACTTATATTTTATGTAAGATGTCTAAATACAGATTATTTTAGTTTCTAGAGCAAAATAAATGGAAAGGAGTAAAACAGTCTGGACTAAACACAGTGTAAAATTTTTTTTTGTTAATCAAAACATCATGCATTAGGAGTAGCAGGTGTCATCTTGAGACAAAAGACTCATTAGGACTCATTATACAGCTGTTATTTGCACACAAACTACCACCATAGAATTTAATGTGTCTCTATTAAAATATTTAAATAAGAACACTCTCTTAAGTTTATGTAGATTTCAGTGTTTAATAAAATCTTTCCTATAAATCATTTTAAGTCTCACATTAACCCTTTTATATAAAAAGAATTATTCTACTTTAATGAAGTTTGAAAAAAATGGAGGCTAATTTTTGTTAAAGGACTTACCAAGATCAAATAGCAAATTTGTAACAGCCAGAGTTAGAACTTAAATCTTTTATTACAAAGATATTTATATTTAGCAATTCTATGCTCAGCTCCAGACCTCATGCTATGATTATTTCAATGATGCATTTCCTGATTTTGACAGCAAAGCAGTGGAACCAAACCATATTATGAATTTCTATGTATTCAGCTTTTTACCAGAAAATTATTAAGAAGACTGACTCTAGACTTTGGAGTTAGTGGCATAGTATGCATTGCAGAAGGGCAGTTTAGTGAATTTGAAGACACAGCATTAGAAACTACCAAAAATTAAACACAGAGAGAAAAAAACTAAAGATGAAAAAACTCAGTGAACTGAAGGAAAATTATGAGGCCTACTAAATGTGCAAAAGGAATCCTCAAATGAAAGGACAGACAGGGAGAAGCAGAAAAGAGTACAAGGAAACAATGGCTAAAATGCTTCAAACCTAAATAAAACTATGAGTCCACAGATCGAAGAAGTTCAATGAACCCCCAGCACAGGATACATGAAGAAAATTCAGTGAACCTACATTATATTCAAACTGCTCAAAGCAAATAGAGAAAAACAAAACAAAACAAAACAAAACACCTTAAACACGGTTAAAGAAAAAAGGCATGTTGTATACAGAGAAGCAAACATAAAACTGAAAGCAGATTATCTGATAGAAAACACCTGAGAGGGAAAATAATGGTGCAGCATCTTTACAGTATTGAAGGAAATAGTGTGTCTGCCATTCTATACCCAGCACAAGTATCCTTCATTAACAAAAACAAAAGAAACACATTGTTATACATATAACATTTTAATAAAATCATCACCAGCAGACAGATATGCCTGAGTAGACAGGCTAAAAGAAGCACTTTGGGCAGAAAGAAAAAACAAAACAACAACACAAATGGGGGGGGGAGGAAAGGAAAGCAAACAAATCTACAAAAAATAATGAATATCAGAAATGCTAAAAAATGGGTATATTATTTGATAAATTATCTTATTATTTAAATGTCCTTAAAGATAACTATTTAAACAAAAACCGTAACAATGTATTATGTGTTTGACAGGCTAATGTGATTTACCTTCCAAGAAGGTCCAACTCATTGGTTGGGAATCATTGGGTTGGAAATCTGTCCCTGTAGTGTTTTAAGCCTTGACCAGGATCTGGCAGGTGGGACAGATTTTCCATGCTATTTTGGCATTTTCTGAATGCTGTGATCCAGTTTAGAATGGTGCCTGAATATTCATGGGGTGGATCCTCCTGTGGATCCAGGAGGCGATGGCTCACGTATCTTCTTGCTTTGGGTGGGAAGCCACTTTAGTTTTCATGTTTAGTTGACAAGCACAGTCATTGGCTGTTTTCCCTTAGAAGCATAGAGGAATTTTTGGTGAATATCCACATAGATAACAAAAAGCTTATTAAGCATAGAACTGATTTTTTATCCGAATGTCTCATCTCTGTAATGGGTGGGGTTATGTGTCAGTCCAAGTCATGTTAATGAGTTTGTCTCTTAATGACTGTTTATGGTTAAATAATAGCAAGCAAATATGCTTGAGGCTTTCTTAAACCCTAATAATCTTCTGAAATAAGATATTCAAGGATGAGACTGGCTGTGGAGCATACTGTAAAAATTAACTCCCTGGAAAAAGAAGTATCTCAAAAGATCTGGGCTGCGTTTCTGCTTTGCCTTATTTGTCTTAAACTCTAAATGTGTCTATCATGTGAAAGGGAAGGTGGAGGGAGAACCAACCGAGACTGAAGATTAAAGTAGAAGAGAGTGTCTGAAAAGAGCTGGTGTTCTGTGGTTTAGTGTTTCCTTCTTCATTTAAACTTTGCCTCCTGTAACATTAACATGGTCTTTATCTAATCCCTTTGATTGCTCATTCAGATACGTACCAAATGCAAAGAAAAATTTTCCTTTTAAAATACATTAAATTTAATTTAAAACAATTCTTATTTATTAAAATATATGAAGAAAAAGAGCTTGATAAGCCAATTTAAACTAAGAAGGTAATTTATAAGTGAATATAATATTGAAGTTGTCAAAAATTTCATGAAAGAATGTTTTAAAATAAACTTCATTATTTAAAAATCTTTATAAAATTTATACCTGGTTTATATAAATATCAATTTGAGAATATACAGAGATATTTAACTTCTTATAATGGGAAGATAGTGCATATAATTTTACGAAAGAATGGAAATAATTTACTCTGTTTTTCCTGTGTTACAGTTATGAGTAATAAAGAAAATGTTATTATTACCAAATTAAACCCTTATGTCTTTGGACAAGACACCAAACTTTTTAGATGTTAGTGTGTTGTGTAACAGGCGACTGCTTCAGGTCACTAAACAGATGCAAGACAAATTGCACAAATTATTTTCTTCTTTTAAAATTTTAAATAATTCCAATATAAGTTTTCAAAAAAAATCTGCCAGTGGAAAACACCATACATAGTCTGTGTCATTAAAAATATGGATCTGCACATGAAATTTCTGTAAGCAAAATTTCTATAAATATGATTCTTACAAGTGAAACTATCTATGTGATTAGTTTTATGTTTGTTCATTTTGATCCTTGAGTGCTAATGACCACTAACCCTATATCCGTTGGACAAATAGTTAATGATCCATAAAACAATTAAATGTAACAGCATATACCTCTATTTAGATGTACTCAATGATAAGTCATTTTGTAATGTGTGAAGACAAGAATATCTTTTAAATTCTGTAGAAGTAATCACTTAAACCAGTTTGCAATTTCAAATTTTCATGTATATTGAAACTATATTTACATAGCTCTAAATATAGATACATATCTTTTAAAAGGACACATCTGTATGTTGAGCAAAGGCATTATGATCATAGGAATATTTCTGTGTGTGTGTGTGTGTGTGTGGGTGTGTGTGTGTGTGTTCGTGTGTGTGTGTGTGTTCTTCTCAGTAAGTCAAAATCGGCCATATGGTGATCAACTCCATTTACTGAAATTATACAGATATAACTAAACACTAGCCATCATGATTATAATCAGATTGAAATAATCTCCATAATTTTATTTAGTGTGGACCTGCACCTGTTTCCTCTTCCAATGATTTTCCTCATCCATGAGTTGACTGTTATAAGAATTTCCCTACCATGCAAAACATTTATTTAAAATCTGGTTGTTTCAGCATCCCTTTTAAGGTGAGATGATGGATAGAAAGTAATTTTAAGTCATGTTCCCTGTTATCAAGGAACTTTATATTTAATAGGTACTGCTTAATATTATAAATGTAATCTGCAGATTTTACATGTATCTGAAGGCAGCTACTACACTCTAACAAATAAAATCTTATAGAGACAAAAATTATGAAAAATTTTACCATGATAGACTATTAAGAATCAGAAAAAAAAGCTTATTCCATTCTCTGTAATCTATATCCATCACACATAAAGAGAATTTCAGCTGGACTGAAAGAAAACTACCTAGGTTTATAATTTATCACCTTCTAAGTTTAGCCTTGTGATGTCAAAGAGAAATTATATTGGATGGAGTTAAATAACAAGGAACACTTTATTCAAGACTGTTGCAATAGGGGAAAGCACTGGGTTGAGCTAGTAGGAAAGGTGAGAGTTTGGTCCATGCAATAGGATGATCTGCATGTACTAATTGGCACTTAATGAAGTAAAGCTCCTATTCTCCCACAGAGAACGGGAGTAAGGGGATCTATTTTTCTCGATGATTACATTTCAAAAGAATGTCTCCCAGGTTACCAAGGAAGAATATCCTGGGTTGTAGAAGATTTATATCTCAAAGGGGCAGAGAAAGAATTTGCAATTGCAAGGTCTGGAATTTTGATATCCCAAGACTACTGAGTGGCCTAAGTTAGGAAGAAAACTGTCTAAAATTAAATCAAACTGAGGGAATCATTAAAGCTGTCTTAATGACCTACAGAAGGAGTCTATCTATCTATCTGTCTATCTATCATCTATCTATCTATCTATCTACCATCTGCTTACCTATAGGAATCAAAGGATACAACTTAAAAAATCCAGCAAATAATTTATAAAATGTATATAAACTATAATGGATATTTGAAATAATTATCCTCATGTAGTTATCTTTTTAATTCAGAAAACCAATCTTTTCAATAAAGATTATAGAAAACTGGAAGCAAAATAAACTACACATAAGTCTGATTCTTTTCCCACCTTTGTAACTCTGTACTCCAGAACTGATTGCTAGATATGAGAAACTTTTAACTGCTTCAAGAATAAACTTCAACTTGTTTGCATGGTATACATGTTCTTGGGAACTAATCCAACCATCCCCTAGCAGGAGAAAGCTGACTGCAATTCCTTACAACTTTGTGGGTGCATGCCTTAGAAAATGTTGGTCCATTTTGGCTTTTACTTCTTTTTGTCATATATGGTAAAAGCTTATTCCTATTTTATAACCTCACTTCAACATCTATTCTTTCTCAAAAATAATGTTGAGATATACTATTATATGTGCAAATTATCTCTCTTTCTTCTGCATTAGTATTATACCACTTATACATACTTCTGTTGTTTCACTGATTACATTATGCATTTACAGAGCTGCCTCTTTGAGGGTAGAGGTCATCTATTATTTATCTTCCAATCCACAGTAACCAGTACTGTTGCAAACATATAACATTCAGTAAATATTTGTGGAGTAGATGAATGAATAAATCATTAACAGTTAATATAAATAACAAATAAAATAAGACTTATGAAAATATTTGAAAATTAAATTTATACCTTCATGTTGTAATACATTTATAAAAACATAAGCAATGGTACAATTTCAGCCACTATTGTGATTCATCTGTATATATTTCCTTATAGATTGGGTCTAGAAACATAATTATAGAAAGCAAATAATATAGGGCTCTTTCTGATGAATGAGGAAATGAAAGTCCAAATAGAAATCCCTCTAGAGAAACATTTCTTTGAACAAAGCTCCAAGAATAAAAATCCTGGGAGATACCCATTTGGGAAGAAAACTATTAGTTCATTATTCAGAGTAGCAGTTTATAAATAAATATGGTCAGTTCCACAAAATGTGTAATTCATTTATACCAGGGCAGTACAACTGCAGTGCAGAGGAGAAAGAAATCAAGACCTGAGAATCTGCCATGGCTGTGAAGCTGTTAAGTGGAGTACTTCCTACCACCCGAGAGGACATTGAGATAAAGTCTTGTCATTCTGCAAGGAACGAACCAGACATGTATCTTTTTGGCCTCTGCCAACACTAGCCTCAGCCCCCAAACTCAGTATAAAGGGTGACATGACTCATTCTTGACTCCTGGCAATGCTGTCCTTACCACATGCCAACAGTAGGAGGCCATGAAGAAAATTAATGGAACCCCAAAAGCTGGTATCATATTTACTAAATTTCATTTCAAAGTCACAGCTACAGTCTGTTAAATGCCCATAAGCATCTTCTAAAAGACCTTTGAGGCTAATTTCATCATGCCTAGCATTGCTATTTGCTGCTGTTTGTTGTTTTCCAGTTAGCATGCAAGTTGCTTTTTTAAATCTATCATGTACTCAGTTGTGATACTCTTGTTCATTTCACCTTTTCTCTTTTTCCTCTACATTTCATGACTACTTTTCTTCTCCAGTCTCCAGCTTGAAATGCCCGTTTTATAATCTGTCAACACTGTATCCATAACCTCATTCTCTGAACATTTCCTTGACCTTCCTGCTTTAAATAAAATCTGACCATTCCCGGAGGACACTGCTTCTTCCATAATCACCAAATGAAAATATTTATTTGTTCAAATCCTTCATAACTCAGAGCAAGGGTGAAGATGTTGCCTTAAACATTCATTACTGCTTCCATATCATTTCTCCTCTACCCAGAGTATAAAGAAAAACAAAAATTTTTTAGTACCTCATCAATATTGGATTAATTAACTTCCCATTCTTTAATTTATTGATGACTTGGGTATGGATGGCACATCAGAGTTTGACAGCATTGCTGTTCATTTGATGTACCTTGGCAATCCTTGAGTACTCTGGCTTGTGAGTTTTTGGCACCTTCTTTTTTACCTCTTATTTCTCCTTACTTGTCCTCACTAATTGATTACAGTAATAATAATTTATATTTTCCTTTATTAATAATAATGTCACCAAACAATCTATAATTTAAGAATCAATCTAAGCAGCCCCTCCTCTTTTTCTTCCTTTCCATTGGCTTTCTCAAGTACTCTAGATCAGTTTTTCTTTTTCCTTATTATATTGACCTCCCCCTGCCAAATCTTTCTCTGGTATTTACTTCCAACCTCATTTAGCAAATATTGCATGATTTATCTTTCAACTGCTCCTGTGGATGACTTAATTTTATTGTATCTATGATGTCATATCACATGCACCTGCCAAAATTCTGACCCTGTAAGAAACAGTGAAGGGCCTAAGAGTCTTACTTTTTAAGAAGTCACACTACCTGTGTTCCTTAGATTAATCATAGCTTAGAGAACTATTCAAAGCTTTGTAAGCCTGTTTGCTCAATCATCAAATGAGAATGATAATAGTAGATACTTCTTAGAACTACTATAAAAAGAAATAATTCAGTGTTTATCACAGTGCCTACAAAGTATTTAATAGTTTCCATTATCATTGTTGCTGTTTTTTAAATTTTCATCCACTTTCTCTGTCCTTTCATATGATGAAAAGAGTCAAAGTTTAAATTTACAATCATTTAAAATTTATGATCATCAACTTAACTGCATTTTCAATGATGATTCACGATGCTATTATATTTCTTTTTTTACCCTTGCCCTCCTAAGGAAATGAATTAATTTTCCAATTCTGTCTACTGTCCTCTAAGCCCTTACTAACACTAAGTCTGCCCCTTTTCATCCTCATAACCTTACCTGTTATTTAAAAATATAAGTATAAACCAATATATAAGAACATTCTTTCCTCCCACCCTGAAATCTCCAAACCTATAAGAATAAACATGCATTTCACAATGTCATTAGATTTGATCAAAAATCTTTCCAACTAGGCTATTACTTGCAAGATGTCAATGACTGTTTCTGTTCTGCCCTGTACTCCGACCTGACAGACTAACACAGTAACAAATAAGATTATGATATTTTAAATAAGTAAATGGAAATTTAATTTATATTATTGTTATTGTTTGAATTGTCACAATCTTAGAAAATCACAAAATTATAGACAGCTCTTGTGAACTGAATTATATTTCTCCAAAATTCCTTTGTTGAAGCTCTAATTCCCAACGTGACTATGTGGAGATAAAGCCTATAATAAGGAGATAATCAAGGTTAAATGAAGTCATAGGAGTGGGGCTCTAATCTGATAGCACTAGTGTCTTTAGAAGAAGAGACACCAAAGAGAAAAGGTGGTGTTAGTATGCACCAATTAAGGACATCTGCAAGCCAGGAAGAGAGATCCTGTCAGACACCAGCACTGCTGGCACCTTGCTCTAGAACTTCCAACATCCAGAACTGTGAGGAAGTAAATTTCTGCTCTTTTTTAAGTGACCCAGCTTGTGGCTTTTTTTTTTTTTTTTTTTTTTTTTTTTGGCAGACCTAGCAGACTAATGTAATAGCTTTTTTGAGAAAAAGCTATTGTAATTTCTGTTGGAAATTTAAATTTTATTTGAACACTTACAGTTTTTCATCACTTTATTTGATGTTTGATAGCAGCTAAAAATATTGATGAACCATGGGAAATTTGTGTCATATCATATTTATTCTGAATTATTTTTATGATAAAGACATCATATGGAAAATGAATGGATTTTATATTGTCAAAATGAAACTCAGTTTAAAAACAACTGATTTCCAATTTGTATGAGAAAGAAAGAATATGGATTGTGAAAATTACTTTTCATTGACTTTATACCAGAGAATCTGTCTAAGAGTGGAGTTGAAGAGATATAGTTTATTTTCCAATTAATTATTCCAGTATGTATGTGACTAAATAAATGCTGGTAACAAAAATAAATAAATAAATAAACAAAAAAGCCCCGCCAACCCTTCCAAAACCCCCCAAACTTAGAGAGACCATTTGGGGACTAGGATGCTCCAGAGACAACTGTGGATTTGCCTACTGGAATGTTTATATACTATTACAAGTAACAGAAAAAAAAAAGATTATCAGGTGAAACGTAGGCTAATAGCAAATGGTCACTAGCAATTTTCTAACCTATTTATATTTATGGAAACATATGCCTTCTCAGATAAATTTCTTGCCATCTTCTCCTCTCTGTGAAAAGCTCATGTCTACTAATTTTTCTCTGTTTTCTACTCATCTATATTTAATAAACAGAGCTCCCCAAATTTTAAATTATCTTCATGTTAGCTGTGTTAACTCCTCTGTTTCATGTCTCTCATATTAACTAACAGTTTTTTTTTAAAAATAGCAAACTGAACATGCTAGAAAATAGTTTGATTTTTTTTTCCATATATGAAGTCAGAGATTCCCAACCTCAGAATCACTGAAATTTGGGGCAGGATCATTCTTTACTGTGCATAGTGTTCCTGTGCTATGCGAGGTGCTTAGCAGTATCCTTGGCTCTACTTGTTAGTTTCTAGTAAAGCATTTTCCCCAATTTTGTTGAAAACCAAAAAAATGTCTCCAGACATTGCCAGATTTCTGCTGGAGGACAGACTCAGTCTTGCTTGAGCATGAGTGTGTTTCCTTCTTATTTTCTTTAAAGATAAATTAAAAATTGTTGAAACTCCATACAAGAGTGGTTGATTCAAATTTAGGTAATATTCATTTTATTAGCACAATATAAATAGGTAAAACAGTCAAGTATTTTTTTCTTTCTTGGGCATAGTAAAATAATACATGTTTATGACAAACTGATGAGATCTAAGCACATAACCTTTTATTTTCTCCAAAAATCAGCTTCCACTCTTGACAAATGCTAGTCTTTATTTTAAACGTTGTGTTTTAAGATGCTAACTCATACCAGTTGAAGTCGTATGCCTTGTGTTGTAGGCTATATCCAAAGTCAAGATAATATGTTTTAATTTGTTGCGTATTTAGGTCTTCTGACCATAGCAATAGCCAACTGACAGGCAAAAAACCACACTGGTTTATTGTCAAACCTATCTGATCATTTGGACAGTAGAAATCACTGGGCAAGAACATGACTGATATATTATTTTTCAGTTGCGTCAGATCAACCTTGCAGGGATTCAGTTAATTGGGAGCCCTTACTGCTTGCTGTAACGAAAGCTGAATGAATCAGAGAACAGGCACAGAATGAAGGAACCTTAGAATTGAAAGAAATCTGAGTAATTATTTACTCCAAATGTTTCCACTGTTTTACCTCATAGGTATTTACTCAGCACTAACTAGTATGACCACATATAATTAAAGAATCCCAAATCTTAGTGAAACCAGTTTCACAAAATTATAAATATTATTTATGTTTTTGTAAGTTCCAAATTTAGGAATCTTCTTAATCATCTTTAACAGTAAAGCATTCTCAATCATGCTAAATAATTTTGCTGATTTAGAAGCATGAAGACAGTAATCTTTAAGAAGTGCCTTGTTTTTCCATTGTAAAAATGCACCAGGATACTTTCAGTGAAATATTTTTTAAAGGCTAGTGTAAAATACATGGCTTGTTTTACCTTGACCCTTCTCTGCTTCTAAAAGAGACAAATGTCTCCTCTTGAAGCATTTTTAAGTCTGCCTGTTGTCAAGTGAAAAAAATAAAGTTCATAAACATTACCTGAGAATGTTGAATCATTTTTATGTCTGGTAACAGAAGTACGCATTTAAAATTCTATCACTGAGAGCATATGCTAATCAACTACTGAAAATTTTTACAGTTCACTTCAAATACACTTATTAACAAAAACATTATCCAAAGCAGTTCAGTAAAGATTTCTTATTTATGGATATACTTAACAAATGAAATGAGCTTTAAAGAGTATTAACATCTGTCAATATCATGATGAAATTACTGTTATGGATTTGCCGTCAAACCAAAGAATGACTCTGGAGAAATATGCAGATGAATGTCTATGTAAGATCTTAAATGCTAAACAAATATGTTTAGAAAAAATCAGGAGAAAATTGTTTTATATCTGTTTTTATACTTATGGCTTTTACTTTTTATTTACTTGCTTTACTGAAATTTCTAGGATCTCTGTCATCATGTAGTCTTTCAATAGAAGTGTTAGTAGTAACTATCTTTGGCCTCAGAAAGAAAGTTGCCAATACCTCAATGTTTCATATGTTTTTTCATGTACTTTCCCTTGTATAGCTAATTTTTTTCTTCCCATCAATAATAAGTACTGGCTTATTTGTGAAGCTTTTCTGTCTTGTTGATTGTATAAGTTTTTATTTTCCTGTTAATCTTGCAAATTATAACATTTTAAAATGGTAAATTTCTTTTACTCATGAAATAAGCTTTTCTGTATCATATATTATTCTTGATACATACTATTGAATTTGATTTGTTAAAATTTTGTTAAAGGTTTTTGCATCCATGTTCATGAGAGATGTTGATCAGATATTTTTCCTCTAGGTTTTGTAAAGGGCTTGTCAGCTTTTGATATGAAAGTTATGTTGGCTACATAAAGTTAGTTTTTCATTTGTTAAAATTTGGATAAATTTTACAAAATTGATGTTATCCCTTTCTCAAAAAATCTGTGGGAAATCATCAAGACCTGAGATTTTTTAATAATTATTTTAAATACTGGATTTATTTTTATAAGATATATAACAATTCAGACTTTTCTTTTTGAGTGAGTTTTAGGGTTTTTCAGTAATTTGTCTATATAGTCAAGTTTATTAGCAAAATATTATAAATAATTTTATTATTTTCATGTCTAGGAACTTTGGTGATGGTCATTTGGGTTCTTTTATACTTTTTTATTGATTTTAAAGGAGTTTATCAATTTGATTAATCTGTTAGCGTTACCATTGTTCTTAATGGCATTTTATTTTTCAATTTCATTGATTTCTTCTTTTATCTTCATTTTTTCTTTTTTTTTGTTTTGTTTTGTTGATGTCCTTTCTAGAGGTTTTTTTCCTTTAAATGGCAGCTTTCAAAGTGTACATTTATTCAAAACCATAATAATTAAAAATACTAGTGAGTTGATTACTCTAATTTTCTAGTTCATTAAAGGATAGGTAATTCATAAAAAATATGTATGTTTCTTTATAAAAATCCTACAAATTGCACTTAGCATAGCCACTGCAAGAAGTAGTATAAAATTATTAGTTTTTTATATCTCATTAAAACAAACATATAAATGAAAACTTCTTTCTCATATGAGAAATGTTAAAAAGAGCATACAGATATGACTTATTCTCATGTCCCGCAGATTCTATACTGCAGGTCCAAAGTGTAAAATAAATGCAGTGCTAAAGAACCTGCATGGAAAAATATCTAATATCTGGATTTGAGTTTGATAAATCAAAGCCTACATTACAAAAGTATGCATCATGGCTCAATTTAGGGAAAAAAATGCAACAGTTTAAAAAAAAAGGAATTATAGCTCGGCAGAGAATTCTTTCCTGACTGGCTGATGAGACAGTGTGAAAATGACAAGAAAGCTCTGAGTGAAAATAATTATCTTTAAATAGAAAGAAACCATCATGCAAGTAGAAACTTCCTTTTGCTTGAAGTTGGAACACTTTTTCCTATTTGAAGGAGAAAAAGAAGAAGAAAGAGATGTTGAAGAGTACAGGTCTCTCAAAGAAGCAGGTGAATCTCTTAATTCTTACCTTTAGTTCTTTTCAAAAGGTATATATCTTATATATGTTATGTAACATATATATAATTTTTAAAATGTTATATAACAGCACACACCATGAATAAGATATAGATTGGGAGTAATTTCTCTGAGTATTATTTTAGGAAAAGTTATACTTCTCTCATATGATGATAGTTAATAATGTAGTATATTGTGAACTATGAAATTGAAATGAGAAATTTACATAGGTAGAACTAGTGTAAATTACTTAAGATCTATTTTTAAAATATATTTTATACAATACTATATGAGATATATTGAGAGACTCACATTTATTTTAGAGTAAACCATATCATATCATGAGAGTGATATTTGAGGAAGTGTTTGATTAGGAAGAACATAGTGTCTGTAAAAGAAACTTGCAGCTCTTTTAAAAGGAAGCAGAGCAACCAGCTGCTGGTCTTATATTATCCAGCAATATTTTCCTCACTTGTTTGCTGGTTCTGACAAAGCATACAGTTTCCCCTTACCTTAGTACTTTGACTAGTATTGATGGATACAACTATTTAAAGACTTATAATAATCTACATCGCTTATTAATTCATTAATATTAGTTTGATAAGATATATTTATTGTTCATATCACAATCTTCATCTTACATTTCCTTAAAACAATATCCATGTAGTTGACTTACATTGTGTCAGCTGAGGGGGGCTGATGTGGGGTTCTAGAAGGTGGGTGGCCCAAATGAAAAAATGCACGAGGAGTTGCCATACCGCCAGACAGACTTCAGCAGGAGACACCATGGGGTTAACAACACTTTATTCTATTGCCACGGGGTGGTGCATGCCTATGAGGTACCTGTCTTGCTTTTTATCTGTTCTCTGCTTACACATGCACAGAGCTGTTTTCTTTGTTCATGAGACTTACAGAAACATCAGTAAGTCCATGTGTACTTCTATTTTCTTTGTTCTGAAAGTTACATAACAGGTGCATGTGTACAATCACTATTTACTTCATACTACAAACATGCTGTAATTGTGGCCTTGGGTCCCCTGGCCTTAACTCCTCTCAAGGCCAGCTCACACATTGTTATTAAGATGTCTCACTAAGCCATGACAACTTTCTTGGTTATACATCATAATTATGATGCATAAGAACATGTTTTACAAACTTCAGGTTATAAAATAAATAAGTCATGGATATACAAGATACAGCAAGGTGACTGTAGCTAAGAATACTATATTGAATATATGAAAGTGGACAAGAAAGTAGATCTTAAAAATTCTTATATGTATGGTGATGACTAGATTTATTGCCAATCATTTTGCAACATATACAAACATTGAATCATTATGTAGCAACCTGAAAAAACAATACCTGACCCAGATAACGCAGTGTCAGAAATCACAGAATAAATGAATGCTAAAGCTGGATAAGAACTAGAGATCATTTATTCAGACTTCTTATTTTTTTGTGACAAATGCTTTGTACAGTAACTAACAAAGATAAAATTCCAAAGACTCTGCTATACTTAAAGGTTGATTATGTGTGATGGAAATACAGATACCCTCCCACAACTGCCCCCATCCCCTGCCCATATTCCCCCATGGGAATAAAAAAATGATTCCTAAGGTTGTTTAAAAAAAAAAAAAAAAAAGGACATGTGTGTTTTAGTCCAAGACTAAGTTTGCCTTTGCTAGCTTTTTGCTTTTTGATCTTGGGGAAGTTCCTAATACTCTGGGAGAGTTATTTACCACCTCTATCTTTTAGTTTTCTTTTTTTTTTTCCCCTAAGGGGGAGGTAATTAGGTTTATTTATTCATTTATTTATTTAATAGAGGTACTGGGGATTGAACTCAAAATCTCAGGCATACTAAGCATGTGCTCTACCATTGAACTATACTCTCCCCCTTATCTTTTGGTTTGCTTATCTGTAAAGATGAGACATAATTATGGAATCTGTTTTATAGGACTGCCAAAAGGATGAAACAACAGTGATTGACAACTACTCTAAGAACTCAACAACTGTTAAATTGTCTTTATTAAATTTTCTACCTTAAAAGACAGTATATTCAAAGGTGGGGTATATCATGTAACACATAATAATTGGACTTATTTAATAGCACTTAGTGGTTAAAAACAGAAATTATTGAATAAATCTATCTGACCTGAAATCCCAGTTCTTTCAGTTTCTAGCTGATTTTCTTTGTAAAATTATATAACTTCCCATATTTTATGATGATTAAATTACCAACTTATTTCTACAACCCTTAGAATAATGTCTTGAATCCATATAGCAATACACGATAAATATTTATATCTATTAATTGGGGTAATATAATATCAAAATATTTATATTAATAATGATTATAATAGCTTCAGTTTGGACACTAATTCACTGGTTAAATTTGGGAAAAAATTTTTCTGGATTTTAATTCCCCATCCTTGTGCTAAATGAGAGATGGGAAGAAAAATTCCCTGGTACCTTAATGGTCAACAATTCTATGGTCTATGGTATTAGCTTTATTGCACAACATTGTATCTTAAGGCAACTTGACAGTGAGGGCACGGGACATTAACATGTCTTAATCAATTATGACTTATGCTATATCAAATATCTTATTAAAACAAATTAAAATAGAAGCCTGTGAACATTTACTTATAAAAATAAATCAGAGAAAAGGATTTCCTTATCATCAAGTCAGTCTTACTTATTTGACTTCACACATGCTTCTTGAGTGAGAGAGAAAAATATCGTTAACAATAGTGAGATGAAAGCAGAATTTATCCCCATTACTAATACAAACCCATGAAAACAAGTTCCAAATGTGAATTACAATATCCCTTACTGACTAAAATTTAAAAAAAAATACGTAAGTTGCTGTTATAGATTTTATCCTATCCAAATGCATAGAAATGCCCACATATCTGTTCAGGGTCCCGGAAGGCTCCTATTTGCCCTGAAGCAATCTGATGCAGGCTACTTGGAAGCCAAACCTTCAGGCAGCATCTGGAAAAGTCAGGACATTGGATCTGTAGTTCATCCACTATGAAATAGAAAGCAGGGGCTGGGTGGTTTTGCTCACCTATTCTGTGCTGAGCCAGAGGGAATAGTTGCTAGAGTATTTTGCACTCAAATAGAACCACCTCCTTGATTCTGTGCCTTTGTTCTGTGTCGTCCTTAGGAATGCTGAACCCTGTCCATTCCCAGAGCTGGAAGACTTGAGAACTGGTCCCACAAGTTGTAGCCTTTAACAGTCAGGATGCCACAAGTGTGGACAAATTTTTCCATGGAGAAACTAGAGACTTGGTTTTGCTTTTGGTGCCCCCTGAAGGTGGGGAGGGAGCAGGGGTCCAGCCAACCAGCTCTATAAGTCTCCTGGGAGGATCCCAGTTGGCTCCCATATGCAGGCTGATTAGATGCCAGAAGCTCAGGTAGCAGCTAAGAAAGTATGCAGCCAAATCCCTTCCAGGAAGAACCTGGGAAACTAGTGTCTTTGCTTTTCCCTCTGCACTGAGTCCAGGCACATAGCCTTGAAGAGTAATTTGATGCCCGTTTAAACTTGCTTCTTTTTTTGTCTGTAGTGGTGCTGTGTTGGGACACTAGATGGTGGAGGAGCTCCTTTAAAGGAGAAACTAGCAACTTGG
Source organism: Camelus bactrianus (assembly GCF_048773025.1). Classification (NCBI taxonomy): domain Eukaryota; kingdom Metazoa; phylum Chordata; class Mammalia; order Artiodactyla; family Camelidae; genus Camelus; species Camelus bactrianus. The sequence continues at coordinate 23,687,776 of NC_133552.1, forward strand.
TTTTCTTATTGGAGTGAGTTGAATGGAGAGGATGGGGAAGGGTCTCCTGGCTCTTTTGTGCTCTGGTGATGGTTCCAGTAAAGGCCTAGATGCAGACTAATTAGGAACCAGAGAGTGAGCCAGTACCTTGGAAAGAATGCTGTCAAACCCCTCTGGGAGAAAACTGGAAGACCGGCATTTTTGTCTTCTCCCTGGACACTGAGCCTGGAACGTTAGCCAAGCTGAGTGCCCACACACCTGTTTAACAAATGTCTCATTGTTTGCTATAGTCTGGTGGGACCTGAGAATGTAAGCCCCATTGGCTATCAGAGCAAGGTGATGGGGGGTATCTGTACTTGGGTAGCAGCCTTAAAAGATGAGATGCTAGTTTGGTTTAAAATCCTTCCTTCTCAGGGAGAAGCTGGAAGTTGAGGATTCCCTCCCAATTGTAAGTGAAACCCTGTTCCACTCAAACTGAATTCCCTTGCCAAATTTATGATTAATCTCTGCATCCAAAACTTTACTCCCTTTCTTGTCCTACCCCTGTTACCTTAGGGACTGAGGAGTATCAAAGCAAAGGGGGGAATTGAAACCAAGCAGGAACTTGCAGGGCCTTCCTGGGTATAAAAGGCCCTTGGTGTCCCCTGATTCTTGTTTATAGAAAAAAGGCTTTAGTCTCCTAGGCCTTCACGGAGTTCAAAATAGAACATTCAAGCCATTAATGATTAGAACAATAGAGTTAGAGGACCCCTGGTTCCTCCTGAAGGGATGTAGATAACAATCTGATGTGTATATTTTAGTTGTCTTGCAGAAACTAAGACTCCCCACACAGGCGGAGGGTGGTGACTACTTGCTGACCACAAACACGTAGATCTCAGACTGGTTAGAACGAAGATGAATGATTGAGATTCCTAAAACATGACCCTGTTACCTTACCACCAATAAATCAGAAGAAGGTCCAGAGGCTGATCAGGTATCCTGTGATTCCCCTAACACTGTCTTTAAAAACCTTTGCCTGAAAGCCATTGAGGAACTTGGGTCTTTTAAGTATGAGCTGCCCGTTCTACCTGCTTGGTGTCTTGGGAATAAATGCTGTGCTTTCCTTCACCACAGCCCAGTGTCAGTAGATTGGCTTTGCCTCTCTCAGGGAGCAGACTTGAATTTGGTTTGGTTTGTTAACGCAAGGCATTGAGCTGGGATTGGCGTTTATGACAAGGATGTGTCTCTGCTTTTCATATCCATCTTAATGTTGTATTTTCTCAGCTGTCTAATGTGTAGGAGTTATTCAACTAGTTCCTGGTTTTGTCTTGGACAAAATTGACCCATAGGTAGCTGTATATTTGCTGCAACTGTAGGGTGAGGGAAATTTCAAGAGCCTGCCATGTAGTCATCTTGGTGACATCTATCCTTAACTCTTGTAAAATGTTCAGTTTGATTACAATTGTTTTTGCTACTAGAAATAGAAATTAGATCACCATTCACACATAAATGTGTATTTTACCATTCTTCTAAAAATTTTTCAAGATCAGTATGAAAATAACAACTTTTAAAAGGTACCAAATAGAGCATATGTATCTAAACATGCATACCTTTTTTTTTCTTGCCTTTCATTTCAAAGTAAAGTTTAGATTAAAAAAAATTCAAGTGTATAATTTAAATCGTGAAAAAGGATATACTATATGCTTAAGTTGGGCAAAAGAAAACTGAAAACTTAAACATCAAAAGACAATTATAAACCCTTACTGAAGCTTAATTATATAAGAGATCCATGTTAGATATTTTTATCAACTCATTAAATATGTTTTAATGCTGTGCTTATAAATTTAAGGAATAGATTTCCTTTCTCATGTTGGGTGCTTGGGGAAATAACAAAGTAATAAGGCAGTGTTTGAAGGAAAGTTAATTTAAGAAATTAAATTACCCAATACAATAAAGTTCACACTAAGTGATATTTAAGCAATACAACATAGTACTTAAGGTGGCGTGTAGCTACTGTAAATTAATTTCCACTCTGGCATTTTGCTAATTTATCTTGTTTAGAAGATAACAGCAACATACCAGAGAATAGCTAAAAAATTTTGTCATTGATTGATTGATTGACATTTTAGCTAAGTTGTAGTTTTTACAGCATCATATACCTGTTTTAAGTAGTGCTATTAAATTTTGTACGCCTAAGTGTGTTTCATAATAATTTGGTAAATCAACAGTAACTTCAAATCTAAAAAGAGATTTATCACTTTGCCCAGGATATATTTATTTCCATTCCTGTCTTTTCTTTCTTTTTATCCCAAACAAGGTTGCAGGAAAAACTCATGGGTCCTTTTTCATAAATATGACTCTGAGTCTCAGCATCTTGAATCTGTGCACTTCTTACAACAATGCAAACCTAGGAAACTAGACATAGTAATACTAAATTTCACAACATGATGGATTTTAGTGAGCATGGTAAAATCATATTTTTACTATTTTTGAACAAAATTTTCAACTTGAACATATCAATTTTACTCCCTGTATATTCAGGTTTGCTTTTCCCTTCCATTTATACTTATAATTTAAATAAATGTACATTTGGAGCAATGTTTGAGAAATCATGGTGTTTCACATATAAGCAGGAGAAGTAGGAATAAAGTGCTGGTGTAAGTTTGAATATTCCGTTTTTCTCCTGGACATCATACAGAGCATAAGGAAAGTATAACTCCAAGAACTACATCTTTAGCAAAACTAGAAGAGCTGGATAATTAAAAACTCCAAATTTCTTCAAACTACAGTCAAAGTTATTGATGGTTGTTAACGCCACAAAGGTATAAAAGGACAGAGAAGGATAGAGGGGTCCAGCTCTGTTAGATCATTATCAAGTAAATGTTCCTACCAAGAAAAGTGACACCACCTTAAACTGAATAGTACTGAGCAGAGCTGAGACTTAACAAGACATTGCGGCTCGTAGAGCTGGAAAGTCAAGGTTTGGTAAGGGGCAGAGGGTTTGGGGGGAGGATTGAGGTGGAAGATTTCAGTAATGGAGTAGTCTTTTTCGAAGTTTTAGGTAGAAATGAGTGAATGAGTGAACAGGAAATTCAGCGCTGAATCCAGAGTATTCCTACAACAAGTAAGTTTTGAGAGTAGAAGAGGTATAACTACACAAAGAAGCTGTATTTCCCTGGAAAAAAGAAAAAAATCCATGTCTGTAGAACAGAGGAAAAAGCCCTTAAGCTGATTAAATTAGTAAACAATCCTGCTTTTCACCCTCTGTCATGGGAATCTCCAGCTAATAACTGAGGTAGCAAAATCCAACTCATTTAAATAACATAAACACAAATACAAACATAGTATCTAACAAAGAAACCATAAGAAAATAAAAAGGCAATATGAAAGAACACAACAAATTCTTGTACATATTCTTGCAATTCAGAAAAAATTGTTATTAAACAGAACCCAATATTTAAACTTGAATTAAAAAAAAAATCAGAAAAGAGCAACGCTGAAGGACAACCACAAAGAATAAAAATAAAATCCAGTGACATATCTAGACAAAAGGAGGTACTGACCACACATCAGGAGGGAAAAACAGAGAAGGAAAATTATACATCTTTAACAGAAAGGCCAACGGTATCCCAATAAACATGAGGTAAGTAAATACCATAGAAATTTTAATATGATATATTTTTCATTGGTCAAAATGAAATAAAAGTTAAGAGACAAAAAATAATGAGAAGGTGGTGGAAACTGTAGAAGACAGTTGAAGGGAAAACAACACGTGGATAATTATAATTCCTGAAAAGAAAAATTAAAACAATGGAGCAAACCTTTAGAAACATTCCTGGTATTAAAAAAATGACAAAAATCCCTGAATTCAGATAGTCAGATACAATTTCATGCAATAGTTACCTAAACTTGTCAATAACCTGCCATATCATTTCTAAATGTACTGGCCATATATTAATTATTTGGGTAATCAAATAACAACAACAACAAAAACTCTTATAAAGGAAAGAAAATCAAGTAAACATGAGAATTCTCCAAGCAACATGCACTGAAAAAAAAATACATTACAAAATCCTCAAAGCAAGAAAGGATGAGAAAACTTCTTTCCATCCAACCAAGTTCTCCTTCAAATATAAAATTTCTGAAGAATTTAGGACATAGAAGAACTCAGGAAATACTGATCATCTTTTACACTAACAAAATTAGTACAATAGTACAAACTCCAGCCAATCAAGAAGTGACAAGAAATATTAGGCAAAAAGCAAAAAAATAAAAGTGTAAATCAAATACATTTAATCACTTTATTAGGGTTCTCCAGAGAAACAGAACCAATAGGAGATATATATAGATATAGACAGATAGATAGATAGATAGATAGATAGATAGATAGATAGGCAGACAGATTTATTAAAAGAATTGGCTCATTCAATTATAGAAGCCAAGAAGTCACAGGATCTGTCATCTGCAAACTGGAGAGACAGAAAAGGGGGTGGTGTAATTCAGTTCAAGTCCAAAAGCATGAGAACCAGGAGTGCCAATGTCCCAGAGCAGAAGAAGACGGACATCCTAGCTCAAGCAAGAGAGTAAATTTATCCTTCTTCCACTTTTATTCTATTCAGGACCTCAATGGATTCAGTGATGCCCATGAATCACCCAGTGGTGATACCCATGCCACATATGTAGGTGATCTTCTTTACTCAGGCTGCCAATTCAAATGCTAATCTCTTCCAAAAACACTTCCACAGACACTCCCAGAAATGTTTTACCAGCCATCTGGGCATTCTTTAGCTTAGTCAAGTTGAGACATAAATTGAATATCACAACCACAAAGCCACACAGAATGTTGGGAGGATAGTATTACAAAACGGAATACAATTGTTACAACTTTAACTATGGAGAAATCATTCAATTGACAAAAGGGGAATGAGTAAAGAGAAAAAAATGCAGAAAGTAGGATAGGGTCTATATAAACTGTTACGGTCTAAGAAGACAGGAGATTTACTTTAGTGGTGGGAGTCAGAGTTCTCATTAAATACTATACACGCATGAATCTTGGTGAAATATTATGTCAATATAGGTAAATCAGTTAAATCATTAACTTTGCAGAGGCTTTAGAACTGAAAAATTAAGAAATAGAAAGAGAAAGGGAAAGAAAAGGAGGGAAGGGAGAGGAAAGAAAGAAAGATTAAGAAAACACCTCATTCCATGAAAAATTTCTGTATGAAAAGAATATACATACTTGGGAGTCTACAAATAGTGAAATCTAAGTTAAATTTGCTTTGATGGAAGTATTTTAATTCAAATATTAGATGAATTAAAGGAGAACACCAAATCAAACTTTGCTATGTTTTCATAAACCAGACAACTAATCTCTGAGAAGTACAACATATCTGTAGGAAATAGCTTTAAGTACTTAACGTAGTTCAGCATACATTTCTTGATAACAACTATATGCCAGGCAATGTTTCAAACACTAGAGATACAAAAATTAATGAGCTCTATTCTCCCCCACTGTTGAAAGCTAACATCTATTAAAAGAATAAAAGCATTTAAAAAGATAATTTTAACACAGCAGATAGTAAGATAGAATTTTGCAGAGTAATTCGGAGTACTCAGATTGAGAACACTGAGAACTGTAAGCATGAAATTAAAGAGGTTGGAAATCATATAAGTGCAGAGGATAGTGACTAATTCCCCGTTAATGGAGTCAGAAGATAAAGGAAGCAGAATGTAGGTGGGATGGTAGAAGATATTTTTCAGGCGATGAGAACTTCTGAAAAGTAGATGTTGGTCCGATTAACATATCAGTTTTACAAGAGAAATCATAAGGTGGTTGAGAATAGACACTCCAGCTTTAGAAAAGTTATCTCATTAATACATCTGTGAGATAACTAAGGAGTAAAATTCAGTTGGAATTTCACTCCAAGTGGTTGATGCTAAGGAGATTAACCTGGCTTAAAGAAATAGATCTGGGGTCATCAACATACAGAGCAGTTTCACACTTTTTTTTTTCCTGCTTATCTGTCAAGATATGCCTGTAAATTGAGCACTAGCATCTTCATTTGACAGACAAGAGCCAATCTTTTTTACTACGAAGTGATGTATATAAAGTTACACAGGTAGTAAGCGGGCCACTGGGAATTTTTCCTCCAGGTTCCAGATTCCAATTTCATATTCTTTTCCTCACCAAGGCTTCCTCTCCAGATGGATAAGAACAATGCATCATTTCATGAAGTGAATGTGGGAATTAAACTATTTATTCATCATCAGAAGAACATTTTATGGCTTTATTTTATTTAAATAGATTTAGAGAGAGTCCCAATTCTACTGCATCTCCACATTTTGACTGAGGGAATGCTATAAAATGACTGTACCTTCAACTGATAATGGGTTGTGGCATTATCTTCACTGCAAAACTGATCAAAATATTTTCTTACTTTTGAGCAAAAAATGATTGGTGATGTATGTTAATATCTTAGGTGTAAAAGCAGGACTATTTTCCCTCAGTTTAAGTCTTACATATAATCAAGCATTTTAAAACACAGTAAAATAAATCTGTCTGGAGATACATGATCTGTTTCCCCAGGGCTACAGTGTCTCAGTGTCTTTTACACCTGCTTACATGTATGTTTCTTGCCTACGGTGAGTTGCAAAAATACAGGACCTGGAGCATATATAACCTGATAGTTGTAGAAAAGTTGACTTGGGAATAGGAAATAGGTGGTCACCATTTAATAATCTGGTCATTTGAAAGATTTACCATTGTAATTTGACTTGCCTTTTCTTATATAAATGCTATGCTAAAAGCATGATTTATTATCTCAGTATTGTGCCCTTATTAGCACAGAGTTGACTTTCTGATGGTACAAATTTTTTACTATGTGTATTTTGATTTTATAATGTAATTTCTTTATGCTTTATTTATTATAAATTTAAAGTAGTATTAAGAACAGATTTAAACAATGACAGAAAGAAAGATTCTAAGGTTTTCATGAAAAGATGATCTTTCTTCCTTCCTTTCTTCTCTCCCTCCTTCCATTTTCATTCTTTTGTGTTGTTTTTTATTTCTAGTTCTCTGAAAAATTAATTCTTAACTACTTTGCTTACTTGGCACATCATGCAAAATGTTACTTCTAGACACACTACGTTTTTGTGTCTGAGTATGCCTTCTGAGTGCATTTTGTCTTAATATACTTGGATTTTCTCTTTAATCTGTTTCTGTTTTTCTCCTTAATCTGTTTAATCTGTTTCTGTTAATTAGTATACCAACACATATATATTCAACATATTATGAAATATGAGACAGTGCTGGTGTTTTCTTGAAACAGTGGAGGGAACCATGGCTGAGTACCTTGAGTCATTTACCGACATATGAGAAAGAAGAGTGAGGGCTTGCAAGGACGAAATATAACAGTGAAAATTTTTCTACTTAATTCTCAAGAACTAATATATTTTGCCGGTCAGTTTAGAAGTAAAAAGTCAAAACAAATTTTACAGTAAAAATTTGGCTTGGAAGCTAAAGGGTAAAACAGACTTGACATTGAGAATGACCTATTTTGGGTTTAAACTTCTTCACTTCCTAGGACAGTGAACTTCATGACAAATAGTCAGACCTTAAGCACACAATGATCTTAAGTTTCAAATTATAATTTTTTTCTCTAATATTATCATTGATTTGACATGCTCTTGGTGACAATGCCTAATTTATTTTGAAATTCAAATGACATTAATGGAGAACATAAGAGTTTGATGTTTACCAAAATGGATCATAGGTTAAAACAAAGTTGAGATAGGCGCGTTTGAGCATGCATTGGAACTTTAATTACACAATGATTATCAAAACTTGAGTGTGGTAATATCTTCCTCAGTTAGCTGGCTTACTGAGAAAGATGCATATGTGCTGTGCAATTGATTAGTTTGTGACATTGAATGCATATGGATGCAGGAAAAAAAAGAGGAAAGGGAGTGGTGGGATGCTGCCTAAAATTCTCAGCATATCATTGCGTTTTTTCTTTTCATCTTTTCAAAAGCTAGAGGTTGAATTTTTTCTCATCTTTTTTTTTTTAAATTCACAAATGGCAGTGTATAGTAATTTTGTAATTCATCTTTCAAAATTCCAGAATTTTGTTTGATTTTCAGAATTTCCAGTGTGATACTTGTCTGATTTGGTTTCAATCACATCCATAGGATGTTGTTATCAAATCACTTGGACACATTTTCTTATATTTTCAAATGTAGGATATTTTACAGGTATAAGTGTTTTATTCTGAGGCATCACGCCTCAAGGTCAAAACAACAACCTGGGTGGATACTGTTGAAGAACAGGCATAGAAGGATACAACCCAACTCAGTTTTAACATCTGTAATTATGTATTCCTTTCAAAAAGCTAAGGAAAAGCAAGTTTCTACTTGCATGATGGCAACTGTGATCAGCCCAGGGAGGAAAGAGGGTGGAAGTTTTGTTCTCCCGCCATAGGTCACCATCCGCTCCCACCTGGTACATCTGGTGGTAGCACATGCCTTCAGCTGGATAAAGTCCATCCTCACGAAGAATTGGAGCTGCCTTATTGTTAGCATGTTCAGTTCCCAAACCAGTCTAGGGTACTCGGAGAGATTTGGAGAGTTATATCCATGTACTATTAGGAAGCCTGAGTATTAAAACTTTACTCTTTCTTGTTCATAGTTGCATCAGCGTCAGTCTAATTGGTTACTCAAAATTACATTCAACGGTAAAGAAAGCACAAACCAAGAAACAAATAAACAAACAAAAAACAAGAATAATGTGTTATTTGGAAAATAAATATGGGAGAATTCATTAAGAAAAAAAAGAATGAAACACACCAAATGAAAAGTGGCATATAACATTAATTATTGAATTAAATACAATTAAAAGATAGTATAAAAAAGATAAGTATGATCAATTACATATCATGAATTTAAATATTAAAATAAAACATTTGCTAGAAATAAAACTTTAAAAATGAACTCAGAAAATAGTAGCAAATCATACTTTTCCTTTGAACATTAATGTTATTCAAACAGTACAGAAATATGCACATGAATCCACACATACACAAATAAAATCTGTCACTGAGTCAAAAAAATTAAGTTATTTTTTCTTCCCCTTCTTACTTTTGAACTTTACTGAGATATACATTGAAAGTATAAAATTCCACAGCTCTCACAAATGAGTGTGTAATCACCAAAATCAAGATAAGAGATGCCCAGATTATCACAGAAAGTTTACTCACACTCTTCACAATCATACATTTGCAAATATGTAGCTATAATCTAAAGAGAGAGTTTAAAGTCAAAATATATTAAGAGGTCAGGGTCTGAGGGTTTAGGACAGGTGAAAAGACCGTTGTTGTGGAATCCAGAGAAGAAACTGAGGAAATGCCTAGCTGTGTCAAATGACGCTCAAGCATTATGTCTAAGTACAACAACAAAAAAGCCATTGATGGCCATTTGAGCAGCAGTTTCAGTGAAATGAAGGGTGCAAACAGTCACCAGAAAGAGATAAAATAAAAGCTAGTATGTCTACATGTCATTTAAGATATTGGTGTCTGAAAGGAAGCAGAAGAAGGCAGGGGCGGACTGCTTACATCTTTCGCTCCCTTTCCTAGTTCTGAATTCTTAGTACTCCCTTGGCTATGCTAGTATTTTCTACATACTCTGTGCCTGCATCCAGCATCTGAATAAATACATGCAACTCTGTATTTTAAATAAATAAATACATGCAACTATGCTGACTTGCATAACTTTAAATTGGTAATCACTAGAGTCAAGTGGACCCTTATGTCACCTGGAATTCATAAAGCCTTCTAGTCCAACCACTCATCTGTTCCATACAGAAGTATCAAAAAATAAGTTCCCTACAAGGTAGCTTTTTCTCATTGTCCAAAGTAACAATGTACCGAAATAACAAAAAGAATGTTCAAGGTCATGTAACTTGTCTTTTTTGCCATCAGCTTTGGTATAGCAACATTCATCCTGAGCTGTCTCTCAGCTCCACAGGTCTGCCCTGAATCACAACTCTACTCCTCACCTCGGGCATCTGCCTGGCTGTGAAGGGGTCCCTGCTCCCCGCACCTCCCTGTACGGCAGCCTGGAAACTCAAAGTAGCAAGCTGACACAAATACAGCTCAGCTTCTTGGTTTTCCATATTTCAGGGGTCACTGTCTTCCATTCCCACATGTCCAGTGTCTTGCAAACCATTGTTGCATATATTTTCTCTGCTTTGTGATTGCTTCCAGTGGGAAAGTAAATCTAGTTTCTGTTACTCCATCTTGTCCAAAAGTGAAAAGGAAAGGTACACAGGTTTCTTAGCACATAATTTTTCTGCCTGTAAGAACAATATTGGTGAAATCACTGATATATCATTTAGAAATGGAGAACCTATAATTCCATATGATAGGCTATCATCCTTAATGCAGTAAAAACAAATAAACAAATAAGTATTAATTCACTGACTGGCCCTTCAAAGCTTTGGAATTTCTGGGAAGTTCCTGGCTAATAGATCAATATCAGAGGACAGGATTGTTAGAAACATCTTCAAGCAATGCGGAAACTTGATCTATCCTGTGCAAACTGAACTCAAAATAAAAAGTTTCTTGAATCATAAAGTTCATAATTTTCCCCCTTCTCTGCCCATTATATGTCGCACGTCGTTGTATTCCATAATTTTGTTGTTATTGTTGTTCATATTTTTATTTCCTGTAATTGATTGTGAGATTGCTCATGGCTTGGATTCTGCCTTCTGTATCTATTTCCAAAGGTTTGGGGAATATTCAGAATGTTTCTTATATTGAATTATATATAATATGTAATTGAGCTGCAGCCTATAGGGATATTTTTAGAGGATTACAAGAGAATTCATGCTGCAAGTTATGTAGGATATCTTTGAAAGTTCCTTATCTTAGAGTTAATCCCTTTGAACGACTCTGAAAGTTTTCAATATTAATGTTCCTCTGTTGATAGTTCAAACACAACTTGTGCTTTGGTTGATGTTAATATAGTCTAATATTAAATAATATGCATCAAATATTGAGGGAAAAAGGCAAAATACCCAGAATCTTTAAGTAACAAGTAACCAAAGGGGAACTTTTTGTAAGTAGTTCTGTGTATGTATATGTGTATGTGCATATACATGAATATATGAAATAAATCCTAAGAAAATCAGTTGTAGATGAATTTTAAATTAAACCTAGGGTCTTGAATGTACTGTAAATATGTCAATGCCATATATATTTGACATACTACGTTCTTTACAAAGATAAGATTCTCCTTGTATTGTGTAAAATGATGGCTTGGCATTTTACAGTATTCTTGACATTTAGAAATGTTGAATTTATCTTCACTGCTTATTAAAAATTAGAACAAAGTGAATATTTTTGAAACACTGGTTAATGCACAAAAGTGTGTTTTGAATAGCTTCATTTTTCCCATATTTAAAGGAGAATTCAAATAAACTGAGCCAACATATATGGTTACAAAATGGGATGTAAATGATGATTCTACTGAAATAATAAACAATTTGCAAGTTATTCAGAAAGATGAGATTACATAAAACTGAAATCAAGAAGCAGGTTCTGTATTTGGTCATGACTACTGGATAAGCAAGTTGGCATTTTGTGATTTTGATTTCCTGTCTTTTGTTTTTCCTTTCTTCCTTCTCTTCTGTTCTCTTTCCTATCCTTTCTTTTCTCCCCCCAACTTTTTCTTCCTTTCTTTCTTTCCCTCCTCCCTTCCTTATTTTTGAAATATTCTTTTAACAGACTCAGATTTTATTTAACATAGACAGCACAGAATTTTATTTATAGTGGAAGCTTAAAAAATGTTAATTCTCTTTTGCAATCCCTTTCTTATTTCTGGACAATCATTAGTTTATAACCAAAATGTATACTTTTTTTTTATTTGAAGACAGAGTAGATTTCCAACCTGGAAAAAAAAATGAATAAATATGCCGTGTTTTAGAATTTTGCTTTAATGACACTTTTGCTTATAATTTAGCCTTCTTTTCCCTTTCTGATGAGCAGCTTTCCATGTGTGAATGATTCTATATTTTCTCTCATTTCCAAGTATTTTCAGTGCTGAATTCATTTTTTAATGATAGTTTACTTTGCTCATTATGTTGAAATGATTACCGTACCTTGAATGATTTTTAGCACTTCTAGCTTTTTTTTCCTAAAAGCTTCTTCTGAGGAATTTTTATTTATTTATTTTTAATGTTCTAGTAAGGTAAATAATACTTTGCAATCAGCTTAGCATAAAATGCATTTGCTGCTAAAATTATTGATGTATATCAACATTATACATAAAACATTATGAATTCCCAAAAGCAATATTCTGCATTTTAGAGATTAAGAAACAAAACGAAATAATGCATCATTCTTTTAAAGCAATACTCCTAATTTACTCAAATGTCTTCCTTCTATAATATATAAATAAAACATGTCAGTATATGTTGTGATGACTTATCAGTGATTTTAACATGTGGAAATTTATTTTTACCAAGTAAATACTCAAGCCACTTTACATATTTTTAATTTAGGAGTGATATTTTTTAGTCATATTTATGCTTTGATATATAAAATATTTTAAACATATTCACATGTCATTATTCAAAAGTTAATTTATATCAAAAAAAAAGAAGCTGCAATTCACGTAATCTCTTTAATATTTTCTATCAGAATACAATACTTCTATCTCTTACAATTCTGTATGATACTGTAGGTTTTAGAAAAAGACAAGGTATTTACTTATTTATTTATTTATTTACGTATAGTCAATTTACAATGTTGTATTAATTTCTGGTGTACAGCATCTAGTTATTCTATTTTATTCTTAGTGAATAAAATGACTAAAAAAATTTTAGCATCATATTATTTTTTAAAAAGTATATTTATAAATGTGCTCAGTGAAACACTTAATTTAAATGCATTCTATTGTAGTTGATATCTTAAAGATATCATTATACTTATCTAAGTCATTTTGGACAATGAGATAAGAACACATGTTAACTTAGATGTAAGTTTTGTGGATGATTAATTAATGTTTTAATTAATAGACATCATGTCTTTTTCAGACAGATTCGATGCTGGAAGATGCATTGTCAGTTTACCAGCATGTACCCAAGAAATTTTCAAAGATGATTTTTGGACTGAAGGGAAATTGTACCAGAGATAAAACTCTAGGGATGAAGAACACCAGAAAGTGTAGTATATCAGTAAATATAAAAGACTTTTTAATATGGATATGCTAAATCCCTATAAAAGATTATCCATTTTACCAAGTAAAAATAGTAACAGTACAGTGTGGTTTCACAGCATATGTGAAAATAAAATAGTTGACAAGATCACAATGGAAGTCAGGAATAACTGGGAACATATTTTTGTAAAATTCTTGTAGTTTTATGTGTGAGGTGGTAGAATATTTTTGAAGATAACCATGCTAAGATTGAGATGTATCTTGTGATATTGAGAAAACACTAAAAGCGACACAATTAAGCATAATTAAATCAACAGAGGAAAAATTGGAAATGAAACAAATGCTTGACTCATCGAAATGAAAGAAGGAGGTGAGAAACAATGAGTAGACAGGAACGATATAAAACAAACACCAAACTCGGATGTTTCTACAGATGTATTAAATGAAATTACAATCAACTCTCTATCTGTGGGTTTCACATCCATGGATTCAACCAAACACGGATGGAATTTCAATCCATTGTTGCTTGAATCTGCATATTCAAACCCAAGGCTACAGAGGGCTGATTCTCTTCATTTTACTGCACCATTTTATATAAGGAACTTGAGGATTCTCAGATTTTGGTATCTGCAAGGGCCCCTGGAGCCAAATCTCCACAAATACTGAGGAAAGACTGTGTGTTAAACACCGTGATGGAAAGAGAGATATTGTTAAAACTGAATGGTCTTCAAAATAAGAAACCTTTACACCTAAAAATACAAATATGTTGTAAGTAAAAAGATGACAAAATAAATATGGTGAAATTATTTGTTCTTAGAAAAACTGGTATGACAATATTAATATTATACACACCCTACTTCAAAACAAATAGTTTTAATGAAGAGTTAAAGAAGGATGTATCAATGATATTAAAATGGTAAATTCCAATGGAATACACACACCATCTTTACTCTGGTTAATAGTGTTTTCACAATTTACCAAGAAAACTCAAATTTTGAGCTACATTTAGCTGTCTATTAAGTCCATTTAGGCATTTTCCTAAAACAAACAAACTTAAAAAAATAATACTCTTCTCAAAGGTTAATGAAATCTCCATCTTTAATCCACAGAAACTGCAGGTTGTTTATACAAAAATCACCCTCCTTTTTGCTTCTTTTTTATTTTCATAAATTTTAAGTCTAACCATAAATATGCTGTTACAGAATTTTCTATTTATTCATCATGTCTACCTTATTTTGCAATCCTTCCTGTAATGTTTCTCATACTTCAATGTGTATTGTAATCTGAGAATCTTGTCAATAGGCTGAGACCCGCCCCCTAAAATTCAGATTAATTAAGGTGGTGATGGGATCCAAAACAAATGTTTTTAAAAGTTTATTCTTATAATGTTGATGTAGGTGATCCAAAAGCTGTATTTGGAGAAATACTGTTTTAGTCTTTTCTGTTCTATTGTTTGCCAGACTGAGTTTGCTTAAGAATTTGGGCTCTAATTATTTCATTATTATTCCACTAAAATAGTAGCTCTATATAATAGTTGTCATTCCTTTTCACTAGTGAAAGGGGGCACTCTATACACCAAGTGTGAACTACGCGGAAGTTATCATAACAGAATCCTGTACAATTCTAGTAAGAAAAGATGTGTTGTGATGATCATATATGTATGTATAGATAGAGGTCATATAAAGATATAATTGGTACACTTGGACATGCTTGAGAGCATCTGAATGTTATGTTAGAAAAAAAGCATGATGTGTCAAATTATATGTAAGCAGTACATGAGAGACATAAACAAAATGGACGAGAAGAAGCCAGATACTGTGTCTTTATAGAAGTCTTTTAAAGAAATGTTGGACTTCAAGAGAGCAAGACAGAGAGTTTTCTTGGTAATTTTGTGACAATTTTGTTTTCTTTGCGATTTCTGTGATTGTCTTCCTTTGATACAAATTGAGGTTGCTTGCTGTGATGATTTATCATCTGATTCATGTCAGATGAGGGTAAAACTTGTCTAAATGAGTCAAAGAGTTGGAACAGAGATCTGGTAGACTTGCCTGTTAGATTTTGGAAACACCTACTCTGAGCTGGCTTCGGAGTGCTGAAATTTTAAAACCGTCCTTGATACAAAATAATAAATATTTGTTCCATCTAGATATTTTTGAACAAAGTAAAGCTGGTTTTAATCCCTTTTAAATGTACTATTACTTTAAATATATATATATTACTTGCTTATTATTATAAATAATGCTTCAATAATTACACTACTTTTCTTTTTCCACACATAGATAAGAGAACTGTATAATCAAGTGATTTATCCAGGCCAGGAAAACAGGATGACGTGATTCATAATTCACCCAGGACTTCCTTCAAAGCCTTGAGGTGCTGGGAAGCAGGTTTGCTAAGAGTGGAGACAGAAACTACACTCCAGGAAGTCACCCAGGATTGAGACAGATAATAGTCTTTCTAATCCAAGGAAGATGTGCTCTATGCCTAATCCACTGCCTAAGAAAACTATATTTCTTCTGATTAACTAATCTCCTAATTCCATGTCCCTCACACTTGTTTATCATTACAGTACGTGGTTCTTTTACTGTTTACATTTCTCCTATCCTACTGAAAGATATCCTAACAATTCTCTGTAGTTTGATATCCCACATGCAGTTTTGAAGTGGTGTAACAGAGAAGAACAAATGACTCCATAAAATCTGTTCCTTTAGCTCTAACCCTGTGCTCTGTTTCCTGCGCTTAGTCATGCTGGTTCTGTGCCTTTTGTAAAAGAATGTGCCTATAGCCTGAAGTACATTGGATAGCCCATTCTCAAGACTCTGACTTTCAAGGGTATTCCATCCACATGCAGATAAAAATTTGCAGAGCGGTGAATAAACATTTGTTTTGCGAGAACAAAGGATTCCAACACCAAGAGGTTTGCAAGAACTAATCACACACACCCTCCCACCCCCTTTCAGTATAAAAACAACCTGAATATTGACTTGGGGAAGATGGTTCTCCAGGACATCAGTCCTCCATCTTCTAGGTCTGCCAGCTCTCTGAATAAAGTCTCTATTCCTTGCCCCAGTACCTAGTTTCCCAATTTATTGGCCTGTCTTGCAGTAAGCACAATGAGTTTGGATTTGATTATCAGTAGTTCCATGAAGTCATATTAGAAAATACATATAGATAAAAATAAATGCTATTTTTAATTGACAAAATAATAATTGAAATGCATTCCCATTAAAATGAAACTTTTTATGGGCATTAGAGTGTCTTAAAGAAGAAATGAGCAGTTAACAGAGAGAAAACAAATGTCCTCATGAAGTAGTAATAAAGTATCAGTCTGCAAGTGCATTTTATTTTTTTAATGCACCATTGGTCACCAGAGAAAGCAAAAAGAACACTGGTATTAAAATGCAAATTAGCAACATAAAATATTGATATTTCTCCAAATTTTCCTCAAGGTGATTTTTGCTCATTCTAAGAATTACAATTTTTTGATGAAACTTAAAAAAATACTTATTAAAAGTAATTTTAATACTTAAAAGTAATTTTGCCAGCAAAACAAATATTAAAAATATAAAATATAGTGATGACTTTTCCAGTTGAATATTTTGTTCTTTGAGAATTAAGAGTATATTTATCTATTGTATGCTATTTGCAGGGCAAGTTTAATAAATACAAGCCTAAATGACTCTTACTTTTCTCAAATTTTAATAGAAAACATAGAAATTATAAAATAATGCAGTGAACTTGCTAAAAATATAGTGTTCAGGCATTAGAAAATGTAGGTGCTGAATTCAGTTTATTTTTATATATCTGATACCGCAACTTTCAGTAACTTCCAAATGGAATATGTTATCATATTCATATAATATATAATATATATTCTCACATAATTAAAGTTAGTTCAAGTGCATCACTTGTTAAATGGGTTAAAACAAAAATAAAATGTCTTGTGTGATCACAATAATTAAGTACAATGTTTAAAAAATTTATAATAGCCATTGATAATATGCTGCTAAAATTATTTTTATACTCATAAAGGCTTTTTTGTCATATTTCCCAGGTGATTAAATTTACCCACGTGGTTTATGTAATTAAACGTTTTTGTGAAAAGTGTTCATGAGTCAAAAATGGTTGGGAAAAGTTGATTTAGAGATGACAATTATATGATAGTAACAAAATATTACCTGGGTATTATCAATGTGAAGTATTATGCTTTTATTTTCATTGTTGAGGGATCAATTCAACAGGATATGTTCTCTGCAGCAAAGGAGGCAGAAATGACAACAAATGGAACAATTGGTACCTGCTGGAGTTTTCACTAAGATATAAATAGGTTCTTTCTTGGACGTACAGATTCAGAAGATGATGATGAACGTGCTATATGGAAGTTGTAATAAAAATTAATTAATTTGTACCCAGTTCTTATTTTAATTATTCTATTTAACATATAAGGCTATATTCTATTTCAGTATTTTGCCTCTGTAACATTCTCACTATACAGAAAAATACAATTTAAAAAATATTCTTGCTTTTTCATATTTTATATGAAAACCAAGTACATTGTTCTGATGATTTGACCCTTCCAAGATTTCTCATAGATAACGGAGAGGATTGAGAGGCAGGTAGATTCTCAACAAAAAAGGTTCAATGAATATTGTGGAAGGGTAATTTGCATGGAAATGACATTTTCTGAGAGCCTGAGAAATATAACAGAAAGTGAAAAGGAAACAACATACCCTCATACTGATGACAATGTTTATCAGGAGTCTGCAAGTGGTAGCCATTTAACCAGCTTCTGCAATATTATAATTGGCTTTGGATTTCTATGGGAGCTTTTCAAGTAGATGTGGAGGTGAATAAAGAAATTCTCTTTGAAAACGCTTCAATTACATTGAGGATTGATAGAAAATGCATGTTGATATGTTAAATACATGCAATTTATGTAAAATGGATGTTAATGTATGTTGAGTTAACTGTGTACTTGACCATCATTAATGATGCAAAAATTTTGATACCTTCATATTCTATACTCAAATTGAGACCAGCAAATTTCATTTTAGTTCAGTTGATTCTCTCTCTCACAAACTCTCACACTATACATTTATGTACACGTATATATATATAAGGACATGTGTGTTTTTGCACCTGTGTGCAAGTAGGTAGATATAATGATTCACTTTCAAAAGAGATACTGGTGTTGACAGACTGGAGAAGCAAATTCATAAAAACTACTGCCTGGAAGAAACACATGACACATTTCATGCATTTTCAAAACTTAGAATCGTCCATTGGCATGCACTCCAGAATACTATTAATAAGTTTTAGTTAGGATTAAGAAACCTGTGATATGCTGAATTTTTAAATAAATGCTTTTGCTCAACAAGAGATTTTCCTGTATTTCCTACATTTCTAAAATCTATGTGTCTGTCTCATTGCTGATTTATTTTTCAGCCATTATGTGATACAATGGGTAAACTGAAGATATTAATCTGTACTAAGAAAGGTCTTAATTGATATAACTGGATCCTTTGAATCACCTTCAGCTACTACATTATTTATAGATGGGAAGATAGAGATATATTATATATATGTATGTATCATGTGTGCATATATCTGTTTTTACAAGTATTCAAAGAAGGAAAAAATTATCTTAAACCAAAGAAAAGACATAAAGCAGAAAACAGGAAGGAATTCTTGTCATAAAAGTCTGTATCCCAGTGTTTAATGTCCTCACCTGATGTGCTAAGCACCTGTTATGAATGTCTACTTACTGGAAGTCTCCATAAGGTTTGAAAGGCTAGCGAAGAAAGATCAGTCAATGTGACATTTTGTCTTGTACTAGCAGAAGGACACTTGGCAGCATTAGTCCATCAGTATGCTGATGACACTCAGCCCAGCGTTGCCTTTGATCTGACCCAGATGGTGTTTTGCCAGCTTTTTGTTGTGTCTTGCTGATGCAGATTAAAGCAAACTGACCGAGTTGCGGTCCAAACAAAAACAATCCTGATAGGCAGGAGGAATCACCTGGAGCTTCTATAAAGAGGAGTTTCAGTTATTTTTCTGTCTTTGCTACTGAAGCCTGTGGTCTAAGTCTTCTTTGATCCACAAAACTTATCAGTTAACAGCAGTGGTTGAAATCCAGTTGCGTATGATTTACAATTTTTATGTCCATTTGAAAGAAAACTCAGAGGAGGATCTCTATAGATGCAGTGCTCCTCCAATAGGAAAAAAAAATCCCTAATAACATAATTAATAGCCTAAATATCTGACATACAGGGGAACTATGTGCATTCCCTGCTCTGTTTTACTATGAGGGCAAATTAAAAACAATAAAAGGATGAGCCCTTTCACATAGCATGTGATGTGGTAATAAAGACTAGATTATGTTATAAACTTTATACTGACATAGTCCTAAATATGTTTATTAGTATCTAATTCCCCCTTTTTTCTCCACCCCTATTTGGATTACATGGTATAAGACATTACTTATTTTCCTCATGTCCTCTCTCATTACAAAAATAGAAACATGATGATGGCTAATGGTGTTCAAGCTATCTATTTTGGTTCCTTTGCCCTGCTAGGTTAACCACAGGAGATTTAAGTTTTGACTCCCACTCAGCTATTACTGTAATTGTACCTTTAAGTAAACTATTTAAGCTTAAAAATGTAGCTTGACCATATGAAGAATGAAAATTAGATAAGATGATGCCCAAAGATTCTTTGCCTAACACTCTAGGGTATTTGATTCACTTCTGTTTGATTTTATATGATGTTCCTCTGCTGGGGGGACTCTTTTCAAGGAGACTTCTAAGACTTTGAAATCCTTTACCTCTCATACTCTTGAGAAGGTTCAGACTATTCCAAATTGTGAGTTTCCTACTGACCAAGATGGCTTTAACATTCCACTCAGCTTAAACTTTAGACAGGCTTCTTCCCGACTATAGGCACCTGACTTCATTTTTCTTAGAGCGTTTACTTAGAAAATGTGCAATTGTGAATTCTTTCTCTACCTCTTTGAAATGTATGAAAATCTTCTCCCAGTTACTTGCCAATTTTACAACCCAGGAAATATGTTGTTCAGGGACTTGGAAGCCATCTCTTTGATGTGTCAGTTTCCAAGGAGAAAGGACCACTATCTCCCAATTCCTGTGGGGAGGTAAGAGCTTAATTTTGATGGGCAACAATTATCAGACACAGAGTCCAATCACAGAGAAAACACATTTGCAAACTCTGGAGTAACCTGATGTTATTTATATATCCCATTGATTAACTTTCCCCCAAAGTCCTCCAGTATTTTCTCCACTATTTCATACTAATGCTTAGTTGAGTTTAATCTCTCTCCCCTATTGCAATAGCTTGAGTAGTCTTCCTTGTCTGTTTAAGTTTATCTGGTGCAAAATTTGCTTTGACACTCTCCATCTTTTTGTGAATATTTTTATTAGTCCCAGCAGGAAAAACATTCTTGTTTTCCCAGTTATTGCCTTAAATTTTCATACTCAAGTTTCCAGCTAGTTTGTTCTTGCACACCCTGTGTTCACATTCCCCAATTTTACTCTCATTTTCCCCCTAATGCTGTCACTTTCCACCCTTATTAGGGGAAATTTTGTAACTCTTTCAAAATCTTGTTCAAATGTTGGCTACACCATGAAATATTATCTCATTTATTTCTTTATTTAAAAGTGATCTTTCCTTGTCTGAATTCCCTTTGTAGATTTTATACTTCTCTCACAACTTAGCATTAAATATAATGTATATTTATAAAAACACTGATATTACATATATGTCATATTATATGCACTTTACACACAATAAATACATATATATGGTATATTACATGTGTAATGTCAATGTTATTTAGTCGTTTTTTAATGGATGAGTTTGCCTTATTTTTTTGCAAGAAACTAACTGAGCAGAAATTATCCTTTAAACTAGTGATTCAAATAATTCAACTTTTAATTGATTCAGGTTTAATGAATTTAATTCAAACTACCACATGAAACTCTTGGTTACCATATTAGATAGTATAATTCTAGATTCTTTTAGATAATATAAAATATTAATTTAACTTACTAAAGTCGATCCAATATTCAGACTTTAATCGTAATAATTATCTAACTGTAAAAAAAGCATGTTTGATTTTCAAAATTCTGCACTCTTTCTAGATGATATTTTGCAGATAAAGAAACTTATTATCAGATAATAAAGACTGATAGGGGCTTAGTCTAGCTTAAACTAATTTCATCAGGACTCTCAACTCCATATTACATCCAGCTAGATAGTGGAGAAGAGGGAAATCAAGAGGGGAAAGATGTCTGAATTCTACACTATTTTAAGTAATGACCTTGATTTATTCTTGCAATTAGCTAACATACTCTCTCAAATGCAATAAAATGTGAATAAAGTGAATGTTGATAGTTTAGTAAGTTATTATATTTATATGTCCATTTTGTAAAGGAAATGAAGCATTTCCTTTAGAAGATGAAAGGAACACATTTGAATTTATCTGATACTGGTTTGGCTATGAGAAAGTTAAAATAGTATGGTATCACCATTAATTTCTACCAGACAATTAAATTTTTTAACATAATATGGGAGAACAAGTATTATGAGTTTACTTTTTTATGTCAACACAATTTCTCATCAGACTATAAAGACTATGGTTTTTTCCTTTATCTTGCTTTTTTCTACACATTTTTATTTAGTTAGATCACTGTTTTAAGCTTTTTTTGTTTCAAAATTGGATGAAATAAATACAAGGGGGCAAGTACAGACACATAGATTGAATTAGGAGAGTTTTTTACAGAGATACAGATAGATGTTAGAGCATTTCTTCATCAGTGTGAAGAAAAGTGGATGGGAAAAAGTGACTTTAGAGGAATTATGTTATATTATATAATGCAGTATGTATTATTAAAAATGTAAGCTAAAAATCTTTACTACTACAAACTTAATTGGTGTTTGTTGGAGTATATATAAATTTATTTATAAAATATATGAGGAGCTGTAATAGCATAAAGAGCATTGATTTCATATTTGAAATCCAACATCTAAAACCATTTTAGAATAAAATGGACTAGAGAAATGGCTTGAACCCTTTTAATTTAGCAGGAAAGCTTTTATTTTCCAAATAAATTTATATATGTAAAAATATAAACATGCATACATATAGGATGTATCATAAATAAATACATGTAAATACATTTATATAGATATATGAATAAATGATAAGGATTGGAAAGTCCCATGACAAAAGATTCCCATCTACATGGATATATTTGAATTCCAGTTTAAGGAAGTGATACATACTTTTTAAATTGTCATTGAATTTAAGGGGACAACCTTCCACCTCTCCTATTTGTCATATTGTTTTCACTTTGACAGAAAATACATATGCTTTTCAGGTTATCAGAAACTGGGGGAAATAGTTAATCCATTAGCAATAGCATCACTAAGTAAAATGATCTTTTTAGCCATCAATGACAGTTGGAAATAGGGTCCTTCATATAAAGTTTTATTGCAACACAGTCATGTCCATTTATTTATGTTCTGCCTATGACTGCTTTCCTATGACAAAGATAGCACTGAGTACAAATGAAACATTTAAACTCACAAAGCACAAAATACTCACCATATGGCTCTATACAAGTTAAAAAAAAAAGTTAACCAACACCAGGTCTTAACTAAAAAAGACAAGGAGTAAAGGAAATAAAGAATTTTATCTATCCCATTTTGATAGACAAGTAGATTTATGATCAGTTAATGCGGGAAAGATAGTGAGATTTCAGTTGTCCATAAACTCAATTCAATTCAGGGTTTCTGGTGTCCTCACTTAATAGGTATATACAATATTACAATTACAGTACTTTGATGATCTTGTTTTTAACTAGGAAAGCCTCCTTTGGTGGAACAGATCAGAGTTCGGCCAACTATTGCCTGACGGTCAAATCCAGCCAGTAGCTTGTTTTTGTATACAGCCTTTCAGTCATAACAAATATTTTAATTGATTATTTAAAAATACAACACAAAAAAAACCCCCAAAAAATCACAAAAGCCATATGTAGCCAGCTCACCTTAAAATATTTACTATGCAACTTTTTACAGAAAGTTTGCTCACTTCAGGATAAACTATCTTTAGAAATACGTTTGTGTTCTGTATTAGACAAAACAGATTGTGAATAAACAAACATGTAAGTAAACAGCTCAAAAGTCAGATTAACATTGCTCCTAAAAATGAAAATCTTTAATGGAACTGAAGATGTTTGTTTTGGAGGAGAAATTATTTAGGGAAATGGAGTTTAAGACTACTTTCATTTGAAGATCTCTCTTGCAGATAAGAATCCTACTATTTTGTTGTTTGCAGAACATAATTAGAAGGTGGAGGCAAATGTATGGAAGAGACAAATATGCAGGCTTTGCCACGAAATGAGAAATAGTTTTCTAAAATAACTGGTTATAACTTATAAATCATAAGTGTTTTCCATAATAAGATGATTGAACAGAATAAAATAGTGTAATAGTATAAATTAGCTATTTAGAACAAAATGGGATTAAGGATTTGTGCACTTCTAGTATACTTTAATTTTTAATTTTATTTTATTGAGTTAGTCAGTTTACAATGTTGTGTCAACTTTTATTACACTTTAAATTTTTGAGAATACTTACATTTTCTGAATATTATTATATTATTAAATTTTATTATTATTTTAGAAAGAATTATCTTCATTAAATATAAATATAAACATATTTTTATAAACTTTTCTTTCCAAATTTTTTATAATTTAATTTGCATATAAGGAATTTGATTTCTGGTTTTCACATTGGAAGTTTTACATAAAATGCCTACTGATTCTTGGCTTTTTCTTATATTTGATAACTGATCACAAAAATGTTGATTAAGTAACTTATGCATATAGATGGAGCTTGTCTTGTCTGGTTGTGATGCTGTCTTTGAAATCAAGAAAGTTGGTATTTTTAGATCTTTTCCCTGATGTTCTCCAGACATCTCCAAAGGACACTACTAGTCCTTAGCATGTAAAGCATAGGTCTATCTTCCAGAAATCTCTTAGATGAAGGCTAGAGTTTTCAATATTTGGTATTGAGTTAAAGATTTAACAGCTGGCCTGACTTTCTTCTAGCTACAGTGATGCCTGAGGATTTGACTTATTTTGTCTCCAGCAACATTAATTTAGTATAAGTACACTAAACACAAGGTAAATCAGGGTTCTACTGAGTTATATACCAATCCAAGCACCTGTTCCTGGTTACAGACAGTGTTTGTTAAAGAACATGCAATTGATAAATAATCTACAATTGGTAAGTAATAGACAATTGATGAGATGCAGCTCCATCTGTGAATGGGAGCTTGTTCTGTACTTCCGAGGGAGGGCACGAATAGCAGGGTATAAAAGCCGAAGGAAATCTGCTGCTGATTAATGCTTTCCCTCCAAAGGCAGGCACTCTGCCTTGTCCTCGCATGGGGCCCAGCGCAGTGTGATAGAAACACTCAGATAACACATCTGGGAGGCCCAGGAATTCTACCATGCTGCTGCTGTGCATGCTGTGTTGCTGCATATTCTGTATCTTTCTCATCACTAAGGGTTTTGGTGGTGCTATATTTTCTTGTAAGTTTGTCAGTTCAAGCCCAGGAACTCTGCTGTTGGAGCAGTGTGATTGCTGCTGGCTGTAAACGTTTATCTATTCCTGTCAGTTACAGTGTGACCGTGCCTCACTCTTGCCTTATATTTAGCCCTTTATTCCACTGTTCTGGTGTCCCTTTCTTTTACCTTTTCTGAAATAAGTTATCAGGCCCATGCTTATGAACAGTCCACAGAGAGGCAGAAGAGATACGGAGGTCCAACTTCTACTTAAATAGATTGCTTAACCAATTCTATTCAATCCCATATTCACTTCATTTTTGGGAGCAGTTAACATTGCCAGTTCCTGAATCTTTGGGGGAATTTATTATATCAACTGATTCATTATTTGCTTTATATTCAGCTCAATCACCTCTTCTAAGTTCCCACTTGTTCAACAGCTTTGCTCTTTCCGATATTGTGATTTTGATCTTTTTTTCTCCCTCTTATTGGTGTTGATTTTGAATTTATGTTTAAAAAATATGTTTATTATCCTTTTGGAGTAGGTGTTCTTCATACATTTGCTCCATAAATTTCTTTGGCAGGCCAGTAAAGGCTGTGGCATTCTCCAAATAATGATTTAAACTCATGAAATAAAATATAAAGGAATACAACAGAAAACAACTGCATTGAAGAGTGGTTATACAAATATTTTAAACAATATTTTTGACATCAGAATACATATGTGTCTCGAGTCATGCATTAAGTGAAAAATACTGAGTTGTAGGTCTAATATCTATATAATTTGGTGGTGATCAGTATAATCTAAATTTCTAGATCTCCAATAGGTAAAATGTGATATGAAACTACCTGTGATTTTAATGATAATAAAGCCATAAATATTGCTAATATCACTGGTGTTTGTTGCCTACATGTGTAATTGAAGGAAAGATTGTTTTCAGTTAGAGGAAACTGAAAATAAATATGTATATCCAAGTTTAAATTTATTCAAATTCAGGTACCCTGGTTATGAATTCCTGATTTAGAGGATCTTTGAAAATGTGGAAACTAAATCTGTGTTTCAATGTTCTTAAACTGAAAGTATCATAACTTAAATCCATGAAAATAAAAACCAATTTTCCACAATAATGTTTGCTGAAAACACACAAAAATGTTGAGAATAATTCATAGTCGCTGTATGTCATGTTTCACCACTCTTGCTAAGAAAAGAATGCATAATATAAATATATTTAATGAGTAATATGTATTGCTTGACTGTGTTCATGCAGGTAGAAGGCTACCAGAATAAAGATGCAGTGCTGATATTTAAACTGAATTGAAATATATTTTTGTTATTAACAAAGGTCATGCTTCAGTTGTTGAGGTAAGTGGGATGAGAAAAGAAAACAGGTTTTGAGGTTGTCATTACTCACATTGTGGAACTTCTAATGTAATATATCAGAGGCTGTGGAGTATGATTTGCTGGTACGTGAGTATTTCCAAATACGTGGGAGAAAGCGCTTCTCTGAACGTTTGCCCATATCTTTGTGAGCTCAAATACTATCTACCATGTCTTTTCTTTGTCTACTCTACTATTCATATAGTTTAAAAGTATATCTATATATCTCATGTATAAATTAAATATATGCATGTTAAATTAAGTGTCTGAAATGCTTTATTAAAATCTGCAATTTTAGGAAGGATAAAAATATAGAGGGACTTCTGGTTCAGCCCAAAATTAATAGACAAATTTCTCCCTGCTCCTTTCTGCTAAATACAACTAAAACCCTGGAACTAATACAAAGGTAACCCGAAGGACAACTGGGAGGTGGTGTGAAGATGAACTGGGTCAGCATCTCATAACTGAGGGAAAAACACAACTACAAAGTGTCTTATGTCCTCTCATGCATCAAAAGGAGGAGATCCTGGCTCATAGCTTTTATAATTACTAATCTAGCAACAAAAGGCAGATAAGCTCACTTAACCTCTGGATCAAATGGAAGTTCCTCTCATGACAGATTGGCCCTGCTAAAAATAAGTGACCAGGTGACATATTCTCCGTGTTTGCTGGTCTCAGACTTCCCTACCTGACTATGAGATAATGGGGTCAGTGGGTGGCACTGACAAGAGGGATTCTACCATAACAAATGTCCCTTAGTTCCCATGCACTAAGAACCCCATGCTCCACCCAGAGACACAAGGGTGGCCAAGGAGATTTGATAGGAAGGATCACACCACAAGAGCCTACCAGGGAAGTGCTCTTCATGTCCCATAGCATGGGGTGGGGTAGGGAAAGAGGGACTGCCCATCACAGCTGTGGACAAAGGATGTCCTGCCATACCATTAAACAAAGGATATAGAGGCCATCAAGCCATCGGCTATGGCAGCCATTGTCCCCCCCCCCCCACCTCCAGTGGTTCACCCTGAGGGGATTCAGGATGGAGACAAACAGGATACTGGCCATAGATAGTTAACGTACATATCAAAGAAATCATTTCATTAAGCTCAGACTCTTGCATCTTCTCATACATAGAAAAGTGTTCAATTCATTAACTTGCGATGTCTGATTTTTCTTTAATTAGCAGTTATCTTTTGATGTTCCAGTTACCTGGGTTTTGTTTTGTATTGTTTTGTTTTTGCAAAAAGTCCTAAATATCCTGGGTCCCTCCTTATCTCTTTGGAACTGTCCCTCAGAGATATCTGAGAGGCTATATCCCAGGCTGAAGTCCTCAGTAAGTCCACTGAATAAAACATGATTCTCAGTTTCTAGATTGTGCATTTTTTTTTCCCAGTTAACACAGCGAATGTCTAACCAGAGAAGCTTCTTGTCTCTGAAGTCCTGAGATATTTCTCTCACACTGTAATAGCTTCCTATTGCTGTTGGAACAAAATACTATAAATTTAATTGCTTAAAACAATACAAATTTATTTTCTTACATTTCTGGAAGTCAGAGATCTTAAAGTAAAGGTGCTGGCAGTGCTACACTCAAAATTCTTCATTAGTCACATTCAAAAAGTCCCTTTTGCCATGTAAAATAACACATTCACAGGTCCAGAGATTAAGGTCTGGATGTCTTGAGGGGCATATTGTCCCTATTACAGTCTGTCCACTGGTCCCAGATATTCACGTGCTCTCAACATATGACATATATTTACCCTATCCCAACATTTATGTAAGTCTAAACCCACAATAGTGTCCCTTCAGAAATCTCATCTAAACTTCATCGACCCCAAAGTCCCAAATATCATAATCCAAATCAAACACAGGGAAAGATCTGACTATAATCCTTCCTAAAACACAATTCCTCTCCACTTGTGAACCCATGGAACTCAAAACACAAGTTAACTGCTCTCGAGATAAAATTGTGGGTCAGGTGTAATAGTTGAAAACACAACCATTTTAAAAGAGATAAAATAGAAGAAAACCAGTTCTCAGACATTTTGAAAGTTAACCTGACAAACTCCATCAAGTTTTAAGACCTGGGAAGAACACTCTCTGGCTCACAGCCCTGCCTTCATGCATCTTGGTTCAGCCTCGGTCATCTTTCTTTTGCATGAAAGGTAGCATGTGTTTTCGACTGAGTAGTTTTATCAGCCAGTTGCTTGCCTGTAGAATTTTGGGTGTTTGCCAGCCTTAAACTTTATTTTGTCTTGTCTCTGTCCCTTTTCCATCTATGCTGGCAGTGTTTCTGCTGTTATAGCATTTGCAAGAAACTTGTGGATCACACAGGTATGTATCAAGGAATCCTTTAATTAGACAGAAGGCTGATCCACAGATCTTTCCTGGATAATCTCATCTTTATTTCTAGCTTCTATTTGAGAGGAATCTGTGAATGACATGCCTAATCTTTTCAAAGAGCCTTCAGAACAACAGAACCTTTTGTTCCTTTTGAAGCACTCGCATGGAGTGTAAAATAAATCCAAGCACTTCTGCTTGGTTCAGAGAGTGTGTATTGAGTAACATGCAATTGATAAACACCCTGTAATTGATGAGTTTGTATAATTGATGAGATGCAACTCCACCTGGAAATGGGAGCTTGTTATTTACCTCTCAAGGAGCATATGACTGGCAGGTGGTGTCTCCAAAATATTCTTTCCTCAATCTTCTAATTAATCTTCTACTTTTAACATTTTTGAAATCAAGATGAGTGGAGATGATCCCCAGATAACCAAATCCTGGTTCCTTTTTGGTTAACAGTTCTTCCTCAGTTTATTTCATTCCTTTCACATTATAGCGACAACAGCAAGATGATACCAGGCTGCATAACACTTTGCTTAGGAATTTCTTCAGCTAAATGTCCTTGTTTATCACTTAAAAATCTCCTTTCCAATTTTGTGCATCCACTGTGGAAAACAGTATGGAGATTCCTCAAAACACTAGGAATAGACTTACCATATCCCCCAGGAATCTCCCTCCTGGGCATATATCCAGAAGGAATCCTACTTCAAAAAGATACCTGCACCCCAGTGTTCATAGCAGCACTATTTGCAGTAGCCAAGACATGGAAACAGCCTAAATGTCCATCAACAGAGGACTGAATAAAGACGTTGTATAGTTATACAATGGAATAGTATTCAGCCATAAAAACCGAAAATGTAACGCCATTTGCAGTAACATGGATGTCCCTGGAGAATGTCATTCTAAGTGAAGTAAGCCAGAAAGAGAAAGAAAAATACCATATGAGATCACTCACATGTGGAATCTAAACAAAACAAGACATAAATACAAAACAGAAACAGACTCATAGACATAGAATACAAACTTGTGGTTGCCAAGGGGGTGGGGGGTGGGAAGGGACAGACTGGGAGTTCAAAATTTGCAGATATTGACAGGCATATGCAGAATAGATAAACAAGATTATACTGTACAGCACAGGGAAATATATACAAGATCTTGTGGTAGCCCACAGCAAAAAAAAAAATGTGACAATGAATATATGTATGTTCATGTATAACTGAAAAATTGTGCTCTACACTGGAATTTGACACAACATTGTAAAATGACTATAACTTAAAAAAAAAAAAGTTCTGCTTTCCATGTAACCCTGATACAAATCAGCTAAGTTTTCTACCATTATATAACACAGATATATTTCCTCCTTTCCAATAACATATTCCTCATTTCCTTCTGATTTTTCACCAGCTCATTCTTTAATGCCCATCTTTAACACCCAGCAGTCTCTCTATGATGATTTAGGTATTCTCTGACAAGATATGTTTTCTCTTCCATGCGTCTCACTTCTGAGCTCTCACCAGCAATCCTTAGTGTCCATATTTCCTCTGATAGTTTGTTTTTGATGATTTAAATATTCTGTAGAAAAATGTAACTTTTATCTACCATGTTCTATACTTCTTACCGAGTCTTTACTAGCATGGTGGTTAATACCCATATTTCTGCTAACAGTCTCTTTAAGGAAATAAAGGCTTTTTCTATCATGTTCCTTAAAATTCTTTCAGCCTCTACCCATAACCCAATTCCAAAGCCACTTCCATATTTTTAGGTGTTTGTAATAACAGCATTCCATTTCCATGTAATAAAATGTATTGATTATTCATTGCTGCTATAAAAATTACCAAAATACAGTGGCTTAGAACAACCCAAATTTATTATTGTTTGGAGGTCAAAAATCTTAAAAACCAAGGTGTGGGCAAGGCTACCTTTCTTTTGGAGGCTCTAGGGAAGAATTATTTCTTTGCCTTTTTCAGGCTCTAGAGGACATCCGAATTTCTCTGCTTGTGGGTCCTTCTTCCATTTCAAAGTTACGACTCCAATTCTGTGTCTGTTAGGATATCTGCTCTGACTGTCTGCCTCCCTTTTCAATTGTATAAGTATCCTTGTGATTACAACGGGCCCACCCAGGTCATCCAAGGTATTCTCATCTCAAGACCTATAGCTTAGTCACGTCTTCAAAGTCCTTTTGCCAGGTAATATAACATATTCACAAGTTCCAGGGGTTATGATGTCCACATCATTGAGGGGCCATTGTTCTGCCTACCATCACCACTTAGACACAGTGTGCAGCTCAGACTGAGGAAAGCTCCTTTCTAGTCTCATAAACCTATAGAGGTCACTGGATTTCCCAGAGTCAGCTGACAATTGAAGAAATTCAGAATAACCTGGCAAAGTCTCTAAAAAGGAAAACATCTTTGGAACCAATGCATGCCAGAGTAGGGTAGGATATGTAAGAGCATTCCTGCCGAAAGAAATATTTTAATAAGATCCAAGGTAAATGATGTTATAGACAAAAGTTTAATCTATCATCAAAAAAAATCACTCATTTTAATAAGAAACTGGGAAAAAAATCACAACAGATGCCAACAATAAGATGAATCATATATTGCAAGTATTTGGCAAGTGTTTTAAATCAGTCATCTTTAAAATATTAAAAAAATAAATTAAAGATTCTCCTGAAACAAACAAAAACTAAAACTCTCAGCAAATTAATGTTATAAAAAATGTAAATCATAGAACAAAAATTACAAAACAAAAATTTCACTCAATTGGTTGAGTAGTAGACTGGAAATGACACAGGACAGAATCAGTAAAGATAAGTGGAAAGATAAATATAATCCACGTAATCTGAACAAACATGGACTGAAAAAAACATGAACAAAATTTTAGGAACCATGTGGTAATAGCAGAAGATCAACTATATTTATCATCAGAGCCATAGAGAACAGAAGAAAGGGGATTTAAGAGGATGTGAAGAAATAATGGCTGGAAAATCCCACATTTGGAAAAATAAATAACCTACTGATTGAAAAAACTCAGCAAACTCTAAAATGATAAAACTAAAAAAATTCTTGCCCAGACATACCATAATTCAATTTTTAAAACTAAAGACAAAAAACATTCTGGAAAACATCAGAAGGAAATGACACATTACTTATAGAGAAACATCAATTTGAATAGCTATGGATTTCCTGTTTGAAAGTATAGAGGCAGAAAGAAGTAGCACAATCTCTCTCAAACATGGAATGAAAAGTACTGTGAACCATGAATTCTATGTTCTTCTAAACTATCCTTGAGGAATGACAGGGAAATGAAGACATTCCCAAATGAAGGTAAACTTTTAAAAAATGCATCTATCACAGACCTACTCTTAAAGACTGACTGACTCAGAGCCTTGGAAGTAAGAATCACATTGTTCACTTTAGAATCTGGGATAAGACCCTCTTCTCTCATCCTTTTCTCTTTAGATTCTGTAATTCTGTCTCCTCCTTCCACGGTCTGCTTGGGAGATGTTCCACAGTCAATCTGTGTAATATTTACCTCAACAGGTGTAACTTGCTTTAGTTTGATATAATTATCAGATTCACTCTCACTGAAAGACAAGCTTAAACAGATAAAAATAATAGACTAGTCACTCAAGAACATGATGCAGTTTTTCAGTAACTGTGCCACTCAGTATAAACGAATTATTTCTTTAACTAAACACAAAATTTCCTTGAAACCAAGAAGAGTGGGATGCTATTTTGGGTAGTCTTTATAATGCTTTTGATTAAGAATTAATCTGCTTAAGACTTTGAAGTGATTTTCATTTATGGTATTTGACTATATTTTACTTTATACATTCAAATTTGTGAAGCAATGACCAGATTGCACCTAGCATATTGTTTGAATCTTTACTTAACATGTTTTATAATTGTTTATAAACTGAAGAGAATCCAAAGGAGCTGGTAGTTGATTGACCAGTTTCACTGTGTGCATAATTGGTATTAGAAAAGTACACGCCACATAAATTTATCTAACTACTAATAATTATTATAACAAGTAATCATATGGTGCTTATCAGACACTACAATCTAATCTATGTGATACTCCTATATTAGTTTATTTAATCACTCAATATGCATATTTAATAAATAATGAAACTGTGCCATCACAAGGGTAAATAATTTGTAAAAGATCACATTTTAATGAATGTTGGTTAACTGCTGTAACAAGAAAGTCTCAAATCTCAGAGAAATAATAAAATAAAGGTTTGGTTTTATTTAGAACAAATCCAATGGAAATGTTTATGATCGGGAGGTCCCCTAGGAAGACTTCCTTGAAATGGGAGTGAAGGTCGTTAGCTGATGCCATGTTGTACCTCTGCCATCTTGTGGCTTCAAGTTGACCTTAACACCATCGAGTCTACAGTCAGTGAAAGAGAGCATGAGGAAGTCATACAATACACTGAACTGGGACCTGGAATTGGCACGTTACATTAGACAAACCTGAGTCCGTGGCTCCACCTATAAGATATGAAAAATGAAAAGATATGATAAGATATATTTCTTAGTATGACAGCTAACCTCCAGCAAAAGATTCTTCCTTTGGAAGGAAAATGAATCCCTAGTTGGTACCCAGTCATCGATGATACAGCAGATAAACTGAAATATAAACTTAGGAATTTGGCTCTCAAGGCTATGCTATACTATTCTGTCATACACAAAAATAGGATAATAAATACTTTATATTTTATAGTGTAGTATTCATAATATTACAGTGTATTATACAGACATACCTCAGAGATATTGCAGGTTCAACTCCAGATCACCACAATAAAGCTAATATTGCAATAAAGCAAGTCATATGAATTTTTTCTTTTTCCAATGTGTGTAAAACTTATGTTTACAGTATACTGTAGTCTATTAAGTCTGCAATAGTATCATGTCCAAAACAACTGTACCTATTTTAACTAAAAAATACTTTATTGCTAAAATATGCTAAGCATCATCTGAGCCTTCAGTGAGCCTTCATCTTTTTGTAATAACATTACCAAAGATCACTGATCGTAGATGACCATAACAAATATAGTAAAAATAAAAACGTTTGAAATATTGTGAGAATTACCAAATTGTGACACAGAGACACAAAATGAGCAAATGATTTTGGAAAAATGATGCCTATAGGTTTGCTGAAGGCATGATAACCACAAACTTTCTCTTAAAAAAATACACACAATATCTATGAAGTGCAAAAAAATTTTAAAAAGGCACAGTATGCCTGTATATGTGTACATATAATACAGTGTACTATATGTTTGATATATATTAAGCATTCAATAAAAGTAGGCAATTATTGTATTATGAAATATACAATCAGTGGCAGAAGCAATCTCAACAAGTTTAAGAATAAAAAAAATGATTCATTACAAGGGTACGAGGATATCTAATGGAATACAAAGGTAGGGATAAAATATGCTTATGATGAATGAAAATATAGAAAAACTTAGCAGAGAAGTAGAAACTATTAAAAAAAAACAATTAGACATTCTAAGACTGAATAAAATATACCTGAATTTTTAAAAAAATCATTAGATGAGTTTCAGAGCATAATATATGGCAGAGAACAAAACTGAATTTTAAAATAGGTCTATAGAGTGTTTGATTTAATAAATGTTAACTTAGTTTAAGAGTATTAAGGGGATTGTTTAAAGAAAGTCATAATTGTGAGGCAGTCAGTAGCTGATATTTAGTCGGAAAAAAATGTCTAATAAAATCAGCCTATAATCAAATATATTAAATAACATGTATAAATATGTATCCATGTATATGTTTTTAACTTGCCCTTATAAAGGCATATTTCAGTTTTCCCTCCATATCCTTAGATGATGTTTTTCTTTTTGGTATCTTTTCCTAAAAATGTAGAAAATGAAAATTTCTACTTAGTTCCAAATTGGAATTGGTTATAAAAATAAAAACCACAATGTGAATTTTTAGATAAAAACCCCAAAAGTATTTTGTAAGAAAGAAATGCTAGATATAATACACAAAATATTCTGAGAGATACCCAGGGAACAACTTATTTCTGTTGGATTTTTCATTTCAATATACCTTAATAATACAATATGATGTGGAAGGTTACAGCAAGCAAGAAATGCAACATGACTTGAAATTTGCAGTCGTGTATTTAGTTTACGGCAGACTTTAAGAAGGAAACACACATATACAAAAATTAGGTATACAAGATACAAGAAAGTGACATACTTCTTTTTTCATATAAAACCAAACACATACAATTACTGAAAAATTCAACTGCAGATCTTGATATTTATATGAAACATGCCAAATCTGGATTTTGAATTAAAATTTTGAATTTCATCTAGATACTATGGATAAATTTAGTCTAAGTGTGGTTTAAAACTTAATAAATGTACAAATATATATTTATACCTCAAATTTGGATTTAAAGAAATTGAAGAAAACTGAACATGGTACTGATATAATGATATAATTGAGAAATTTGTAATTCTCAATAATTTATAGTGAAATGAGAATATTTGAATTTGATTCTTATACAATATTAGAAAAATCCTTAGTGCATGTACACAGAATTTTGTATATAAAATATTACTGAGTCTCTAATCAAAACCAAGATGATAATCTCAATTTTTAAGACTGACAGCAAATTAAGTTACCTTTTTAGTAAACAATGGAGGAAATTCATATTTCTAAGAACAGAAGTGTACATTTGAGATTCAATTGGAAGATGCAAGTAAAATTTTTTAAACCATTTTGTTGAGGTGTGATTGACATACAAAAAGCTGTACATATTTAATGTGTAGAATTTGATGATATTGCAGATAAGTATACAGCTGTGGAATCATTATAATCTACACCATAAACATATCCATCACCTCCAAAAGTTTTCCCCATCTTCATTATTATTTTATTTTTATTTTTTTAATTTTTATGATAAGAATACAACGTAAGATCTACTCTCTCAGCAAGCTTTTCAATATTTAATAAAATATTGTCAACTGTAGGCACCATGCTGTGTCATAAATATCTAGGACACAATCATCTTGTATAACCAAAACTTTGTACCTTTTGACTAGCACTTCTCTGTTTCTTCCTACCTCTAGGCCCTGACAACCACCATCTTACTCTCTGCTTCTATGAGTTTGACTATATTAGACACCTCATATAAGTGGTATCATGTAGTATGTGTCCTTCTGCTTCTTTCCTTAATTAAATTCCTTGGAATACATACCCAGAAGTGGGATTGCTGGATCACATAGTAATTCTTTTTTAATTTTTTGAAGGACAACTATACTGTTTTCCATAATGGCTGCACCAATTTACATTCCCATCAACAGGGTGCAAAAGCTCTCTTCTCCCCACAACCTCATCTACACTTAATTTGTTTATTTATTTTGGATAATGGGCATCCTAAGATATGTGAGGTGATACCTCATTATATAGTTTTGATTTGCATTTCCCTGACTTTCCCTGATGATTGGTGATGTTGAGCACCTTTTATATATCTGTTGGCCATTTGTATGTCTTCTTGGAGAAATGTCTATTCTAGTCCTTTGCCCACTTTTTAATGGGGTTATTTTTTGCTATGAGTTGTATGAGTTCCTTGTGTATTTTGGATTTTAACCATTTTACTAGCTATGTGGTTTGCAAATATTGTTCTGCCACTCTGTAGTTTGCTTTTTCATTGTGTTTCTTGTTCCCTTTGTTGTTCAGAAGCATTTTAGTTCCTGCTTGTCTATTTTTGCTTTTGTTGCCAGTGCTTTTGGTGTCAGATGCCAAAGTTTGAATTATTTTAAATAGAAGCACCTAAAAATAGATGTTAGCATTAAAAGGAATGAAGAAAGAAGGAAAAGAAAAAAAAACTGATATAAAATATAAAGATAGATTTAGGAGAAAAGAAGAAAAAATGATAGCTATAAATGGAGATAATCTAACGGTAGTAAATGTTCTTGTTTAACGAGGAAGAAAAGGACACTCTGGAAAGTGCTGCATGTATTGAGAATTTGTGGCCATTTGGTGGTAGGTAGGGGAGAGTGGGTGGCTCTACAGGTCCCCCTGCTATAAAGTTGTGAAGGTGGGATATTTTGGGAATCAGTGAGAAAATTCCCTTCTTAGCTGTACTGTTCATACTGTTAATCCTCTAAAGAAATCCAACTGTTATTTTTCTTACTGCCAACATAGTTAATTATTGTTGCACAGAGCAAAACAATGATAAGATCTGAACAAAACAGATGGCTCAGCGTAGCCAGAAAACTGTTTTCTCCATGAATTTTTATAAGATACAGAAGAAACTACAATTTTGCTGAAAATGCCCAAGATAAATCAGTATATTTTCACAATACTTATAGACATTGTAGTGATTCAAGTACTCTAACTTTATTTCATACTTCTTCAATGATGCTTTTCTAAGAGCTTTATAAGAGCATAAAGGATATATGTCATTTCTACAGGATGACATAGTTAAGAATACTTGCTTGTTCATGAGTATAGCCAATTTAACCAGGTAATGCTTCTTTGAAATGTCGCACATCATCTTTGAAAATCAATTGGCAAGCTGGAATTTTAATTTAACTAATTTGTCCTTTAAGATTGCAGGGTTATCTGGACTTATTGAATGTATTTGCCATGTTAATTTCTAATACATTTAATAACTTTATTAAATGGCAAATAATTATTGCACTCATGTTTATTTCTAGGCAATATGCTATAACTAGTAATATACAGATCGATAAGAAAAGGCCTTGTTCTTTGGTGAATTATTACCTAATGGGGGAGGTTGGCATATAAATCTATAGTGTACGTTTTATTAAATTATTAAGTAAGTATGAAGTTAGAGATAAGATTTGAGGAACTCCAAGGTTGGGGCATTAGTCAAAATAACAGGGCTAGGAGAGAAAGTCATATATATTATGACATATTTATATTTTGCAGAGAATTGGAAGCATTACCAAGGCAAAGATAGATGGAAAATTAATTCAAGTCTGTAAGAAGGGCATAATGAAAAGCACCAATGCATTATAATGTGTGGTGTAGGTAGCCAGACACAAACATGTAATTTTCAAGGAAAAGAATGTTGAAAGATAAAGTTGAAGGGAAAAGTATTTAGTGTTGCGCTTTGTTGGGGCTTTGTTTGATATGCGAAATTTAATTCTTATTCTGTTAGCGATACAAAGAAATACACGTGTATAGAGGAATAAAATAAACCTCTTGGCTATAATATGAGAGAAGAATTTAAGGGAGATAGCACTGAAATCAAAAGAGTTTAAATGTATGTCAATAGTGATATATATGTGCTTGAATGATTAGTAAATGAATGAAAACATGCATATATATGTTAAAACACTTGACTAAATGGAATCATAAATCTTAATTTTTTAATTTTAAAAATTATTAATTAAAAAAATAAACAATAAACAAATATGTGCAGTCTTCAGGTAAGGAATTCGAAACTCAGGAAATTTAGGTGACATTTCTTTGGACAGAAAGTATCTCAGCTCCAAAACAATGTTTTCGACTCTACTATTTTCTCCATCAAATTAAAGTTAAATCAAGTTAAAAATAATAACTTAAAATTTAACTTTATAGGAAATGAGTTTTCCTGTAAATGTATAGTAGTTTTTATGTCTTTTTTATGTATGTAAAGTGGGGTTTTGAATCATTTTACCTATTTAAATAAATCATTAAATTGATTAGATTGATTAGATTGATAAATAGTTTTACATTTAATAAAACAAAGCATCTATTGAATTTCTTTTAATAATTTGTAAAATCATATGATAGCCTTTATTCTAAAATCAACATTGACAGTTTAACCACTGAATCACTTCTTCTTAAGCAAATGCTATTATCAGAATTTTTCTAGAATTATTTGCAAGCCTTAAAATCAAAATACTATGCATATTAATTAAAATGCGAGAGGGAATCTGCTCCTATAAAAAATAAGAAAGATTGGTAAATAAATTTTAATTTAGTTTCTTAAATTTTTGTTGATTTTACTTAGCCCTACTTATATTCAAACAATAAGGAATGCTATGGGTAGAAATACATTAATTATTGACGATTTTAAATCTTAGTATAGTGCTTCCACACACATTTTTAATGAAACCACTATGTGCTAATGTATTTTTTAGTGTTGAACTCATATACACCTCTTTCAAAACCCTCTTTTCATCTACGAAAGATATACATTTTTATTTTAGTTTATTTTTTAGCCTCCTCCCTTGTCACCTTTCCCATTAGAGATATTTCCCATAAATGTCCACTCTAATGTTCTTATATGACATTATCCATTATCCTTGAAATTTTAAGTAGTGTGCTTTGTATATATCTGTGTTTTCCTTTGGATTAATGTTATTAGGATAGAAGTTGCATTCACTTTGATACTTACTGTATTCCACACTGTTTTCAATTTCTACCCATATTGCTAATAGTTTAACTGAGAACTTGTTTTTACATCACACCCTACTGCCAGAGGCACCCAACCTATTGCATATTTCTTTTATCTATTTCCTTGGTGATGGATACCCGAGTTGCCTCTATCTCCCTACTACCATAAATAAAACCTCCACGAAGACCCAAGTATACATCTGTTTGGGGACCTGACGAGAGCTTTACTATAGTACACAGCAAGCAGAGTGATTGCTCATGTTATCTCATAAGGAATGAGCATTTTTAAATTGACAAAATACTGCCAAATTGGTTTCCAGATTGGCTGAATGAATTCAAGAAAGACATGAGGTTCTCCATATTCTCAGACCTTGATATAAACTTACATTCACATTTAGGTATTCTAACAGTGTCTTATGGTGGTTTAGAATTAATTAACTCAAGTGAAGTTGGACAGGTAATTAATATTTGTGTGTGTATGTGTGTTATATGTGTATGTGCAGATTTACATAGATAAGTGTATTAAAAATCTAAAAACAAAATCAAAGCTAAAATTAGTATTTTTGGATTGGGGGGGTATTGGATTTCTGTATTTCTCTTGTTAATATATGGAAGTACCTATATTGCCTTTTTGGTTTAAGATTTTATATACATATATCTCCTCCAAAATGTGGCCTGCCTGTTAACTCCATTTGTAATATTCTACATTGAGCAGATATAATTACTTTTAATGATTTCAAAGCCATAGAACTTTATCTTATGATCTGTGCTTTTGGGTTTCGTTTAGAACTATTTGCCTTAATGTGACAAATATATTTTCCTATATTTTATTCCATTCCATTTAAAATTTGTCTTTTCCATTTAAGTCTTTTTTTAAATTTTTTTTTTTTTGCCTAGCAGAGAACACAACTGTATATGGTATAAAGACTTCTTTATTTTAGTGTATGTATTGGGCCAGTTTTAAAACACTAATGCTCACACATTTGCAATACTTTTTTGATCACATATTGTGTTCTCATTTATAGATATGTCTCTTGCTGGACACTCAATTGTCTTCTGGTATCGATTTTCCTACTTGTTTCCAAGTAACACAATTTGCCTGTATTTGTTTATTCATTTGTTCATTTACTTGTTTATTTTTATTATCATGAATAGGTAACATATTTAACATCCGTGGAATGAATCTCCATATTTTTTTTTTAATTCCAACATTTCCAGATATTTGTGAACTTTCCTCCTGAGACTCTGTAAAATTTATTGAACTAAAAACCCATTACATGTCAAAGCAGGAAACAATGCATCATTGGACCACATAGACTTAGAAACTAGAAAGTTAGACAGGGATTTCTGCCTCTCTCCAGGGTCACATGGTTCCCCATTTCTTTTTATCTTCATGGTGTTCCATTTTCCTGCTGCTGTTCTTGCACACCTTTAAACCTGCTGGGCCAGATACTGTAGGCAGCAATTTAGCATAGTGGTTACAAGCATGTGGTAATCAAAATTGTTCCTTCAGCACTGTGAACCCTGGCATGCTGTTACACTTCTCCAGGATACTGTATCTGGGGCTGTAAATTGAAGTCAATGACGATGATAGAGTGTCATAAGGAAAAACAATGCTACGAATTCAACATTTGGTGAGTAGCTGGAGGCTGGTTTTCTCTTTTTTTTCGGATTTTCAGAATAATATTATTCAAATTGAAGTTCAGTTGATTTACAATGTTGTGTTAGTTTCAGGTATATAGCAAAGTGATTCAATTATACATACACACACACACACACACACACACACACACACATATATATTCTGAAAAGGAATATATATATATATTCCTTTTCAGATTCTTTTCCATTGTAGGTTATCACAAGATATTGAATATAGTTCCCTGTGCTATACAGTAGGTCATTGTTGTTTCTTTTATATATAGTAGTATGTATATGTTAATCTCAAACTCCTAATTTATCCCTCCCCACTCCCTCCTTTCCCCTTTGGTAACCATAAGTTTGTTTTCTATGTCTGAGTCTATTTTTATTTTATAAATAAATTCATTTGTATCTTTTTTTAGAATCTGCATATAAGTGACATCATATGGTATTTGCCTTTCTCTATCTGACTTAGTATGATAATTCCTAATTCTATCCATATCACTGCAAATGACATTATTTTATTATTTATATGGCAGACTAATATTCCATTATATATGTATATATATATATATATATATATATATATATATAATATACTATATATGTATATGTGTGTATGTATGTGTATATGTATACACACACACACACACACACACCACATCTTCTTTATCCATTCATCTTTATATGGCACTTAGATATTTCCTGTTTTGACATCCATGAACTTGTCTATCACATCTTCCTTATATCCCTTCTTGACTTAGACTGGCTTTAAAGACATTTGTTTCCAAGAACATTCCAAAATCCAAATCAGAATCACAAGGAAGCTCAGAAATCATTGCAACTGCAAAAATGTATACTATGGTCTGGGAAACATGAGTCAATTGGACTGTCTGAAGCAATAGGCAGATTCAATAGTATTCAATTCAAAGTATGTCCCTTGCATGCCCACTGTGGACTAGATACTTAGTTACTAAGCAGAAAATAAGTCTATAAAAGAATATCAGTGTCCTCTTACATAACTGATTTGTTTATTCTCCCATTTTCACCTCTTGCCCCAACAGTAACAGCTTGGAACCCATTCCTGTGGCACTGTCTGTCCCCATGTATGTCCCCAGTTACCCACCCAGACCTGCTGCTTTAGGCAGTGTCCATGCCAAGTTCTATTCATATAAACTGTATATTTTTGGAACTTTGGAACTATATGAATTCTTAGAGCTAGAGCACACCTTACAGGGCATTCATTCACCTTCCTAATGCAGATAAGAAGTTAAAGTCTAGTCAGGTAGAGATACCCTCCCAAGGCTCACTGTTTGCAGGTGCTTAGCTGCATAATGGACTTAAGTCATACATGGAATGGATTTTTAAGGTGTCAATTCTGGAACAATAGCAAGACAATTTTGAAAGCTGTTGAGCTCATGTCACAAAATGGAGCATTTACATTGTTCTTGGTAGTCATGGAAATTGTAATTCTTAGATCTGCCCCATAAGGACATGACCATAGATTAATTGTTCTATGGTCCACTAAGCTCATTCCCAGGAATAAGTCATGAATTCTGATTGTCCTCCACTTTGGCAGGGGATGGGGTGAATGTCAAATTCTCATTTCAAAAAATTTTGAAATGCATCACTTTCACAGACTGTAAGTTTCCCCCTCTAACAGCATCCTTGACTGGTAGATATCAGGTCCCCGCTTGAATACCTCTAAAAATAGTTTACTACTTCATGAGTCTACTTTAAACAATCCATTAGATGTTTAATTAAAATGGAATTGGATTTCTAGATTGCTTTGAGAAGACCTGGCATCTTCTTCATGTTAATTTATGCTGTAAAATAAAGGCTGTGTATGTACATTTTTATACTGTCCTTTTGCATTTTTAACCACATTTAAAATTTATGTTCATACAAATATTCTTCATCTTTAAATAACATATCCAGAAACATTGTATTTA
The DNA here is from genome assembly GCF_048773025.1 of Camelus bactrianus. Classification (NCBI taxonomy): domain Eukaryota; kingdom Metazoa; phylum Chordata; class Mammalia; order Artiodactyla; family Camelidae; genus Camelus; species Camelus bactrianus. The sequence continues at coordinate 23,730,239 of NC_133552.1, forward strand.
CAAATGCAGAGGGCAATACATATCAGTATATGTTCTCTCTCCACCTATTAATCATAAATAAGCTCAAGTTTTTTATTATGTTATTCAAATGCTCTATATCATGGCATGTTTTGTGTGTTTGAGCTATAACATTTCTTTTCTTTGGATCATACATGCCTAAGTTATATATTTTTTCATTTTTAAAAATTTTAAACATTTAAAGAAATCCTTATATTTAAATGTGGTTTTTTTGGGATAATTGACTTTTAGGGGGAGGAGTCTGGATGAAGTTTTGTTTTTTTTTTTTTTTTAATAGTTACTCATTTCTCTCTCTGCCTGCCTGCCTGTCTCTCTCCCTTTTGCCAGATATTGGTTTATTTCAAATATTGTAACAAGATTTCAAAAAGCTAAGAGTCTACATTCTTGATCTACAGTTTACTCAGGTACATTTCAGAACAATAGCTGCATCAGAACTCATTTTTACCACCTTATATTTCCCACTGATCAACTTTTATACGTTGTTCTCCTCTTTTCCTGCCATCTATTTTGAAGGTCAAATTTTGTATGCTGCATGTTATTCATTATATTTTCTTCTTCTTCTTCTGGTGGCCACCTCTATCATATCACTACCAACACTTGTGTTTATTCTCTCCTTAAATATCTCTGTCTCACCTTTAATTGCTGCCAGAAAGACCAATTAAAATGGTTGTATTGCCCTTTGCTCTTTTCTTCTCTTTTCTCTTCCATTTTGGTATTTTTACATAATATTAATACTTAGGCTATAAAGATACAGATAATTTTGTTGTTGCTTTTTTGAACAGCAAATACTTACTATTCCTCTTAGCTTTCCTTACATCTGCTGAAGCATTGTTTCACTCAGTGTCCCATCAGAAAAGCAGAAATCCATTATTGAGTTTTAAACAGACAAATTTAAAAACTGGAAATTAGGTACAACCATGATTGAAGTACAGGTGGGGAATAACGAAGCAGGTATCTGAAGTAAGTGCAAAAAACAATGATTACTTTAGGAAAATAATACCACCGAGTTCCCTAGATGTCTATGCTGCAGAAGCCGCTGAGGCCCTCATGATTGTCAGTGTGTTTGTAACCAAGCACAGGAGTGAGCAACTAACCAGGAGCCTGTCCAGGAAGTCTGCAAAATGTCGTTTGCTAACTTCTCACCTCAGCAATATAGAGCAGACGAGAAAAGAGCAAGTGTGGCGCTGAGAGAAAAGAATCACTACTTGGCTCAGGTATAGTCTTCAAAGATGTTTTCAGAGATATTTTTGTGTGGTGAATATTCTGGGAACTTGAATATTTAAGATTATTTTAATTTTTTCCCAGGGTGTTTTCATAACATTTTGCTGGATATAAATTCTTGTCCTAAGCATCTTTTTCTTCAATATTCTGGAGATATTAACCTTTTTAATATTTACATTAACAACTTTGATGCCAGTGTACTTCTTGTTGCTCTGTGGATTATAGTTTCTCTACAGAATATGTAACTATTTTTTTTTTGTATTCAGATGCCGTGTAATTTCTCTATATTGTGTTTAGATTTATTTTTCTTTTATTCTTGTATCCTTTTGGTTACCTTTTGTTTTCTTTTAATCTGAGATACCGTATTTTTATGGACTTATACAGAATCCTGAGGCATTACCTTCAAATTATTCTGCAATTCTTTCATTTTTTTTATTGTGATAAGAACACTTGATGAAATCTATTCTCAACAAAGGTGATGCACAGTATTGTTAATTATAAGTGCAATGATGGGTAGCAGATCTCTAGAATGCACTCATCTCACAGAAATGACACTTTATACCCTTTGAAAATTAACTTCCCATTTCCATCCCCCTCCCAGCCCCTAGTAACCACCATTCATTCTACTCTCTGTTTCTAGGAATTTGACTATTTTAGATACCTAATGTAAGTGGAATCATGTAGTATTTAATCTGCAATTTTCCTTTATTCTCTTCTCTGACTCTGGTATTACTATATTAATTTTGGGTATTTTTGCATTTCTATTCCAAATAGCTGATTTTTTTTCTTATATTTTCCATTTTCTTTACCTTCTGATAATGTCTGGGTGAATTCCTTCCAGGTCAGTGATTTATTCTTTAGCAGGATCCATTTTACTACTGAACACATATTGGGGATGGTTGTGGTCACGGAGGTGGTAGTTGTTATTTATCTACTATAAATATCACAGTCCATATTTTAAGCTGTTTCTTCTTTACATCTTTTCATTCCAGCCTTATATTCCCAGTGTGCTTTCCTCCCTTAATGTTATTTATTATGCTCATCAAAATTTTTATTTTTTGTCTGGGCCACTTGATTCTGTCTCTACCTGCATTTTTATTATGTTTGTATTTTATTCTTTCATTCATTTTATGACAATTGGACTCTTTGTATATTTTACTGTTTCATCTCATTATATTCCATTGAGAGCATCTCCTCCAATGACTCAGTGTTTTTTGGCCAAGATACAACATTTCAGTCTCTAGTCCATACATCCCCTGCTGAGTTGAAAGAGAAAGAGAGGGACTAGGGAACAGATTTACCCTGTGGTCAAAACCCACTGATATGAAAATCAAGACTTAGACCCTGCTTTCATAGTCTCAAATCTGTCAATCCAGGCTTTGGGGAATTATGTCTCTACCATTATTTCAATGACTTTTCTTTCCCAAGTGCTGTTTCTTGGAAAGGTTGAGAAGAGGGTGTTACAAACGACTCCATGACTCCATACTGTTATGTGCTCCCACACTCACCATGCTGTGGTGTTGGGATGCTGTGGTAGCACTGTCTTGGAATTCCAGTCTTACTGCCCCACAGCAGAGATAGAATATATAATGCCATTCTTTCATTTTCTTTTGTTTTTGTTTTGTTTTGTTTTGTTTTCACTTCATTTTTTTTATTGAGTAATAGTCATTTTACAATGTTGTGTCAAATTCTAGTGTAGAGCACAATTTTTCAATTATACATTAACATATATATATATATATATTCATTGTCACATTTTTTTTCACTATCAACTACCACAAGATCTTGTATATTTTTCCCTGTGCTATACAGTATAATCTTGTTTATCTATTCTGCATTTTAAAATTCCAGTCTGTCCCTTCCCACCTCCAACACCCTCAGCAACCACAAGTTTGTATTCTATGTCTATGAGTCTGTTTTTGTTTTGTATTTTTTTTTTTTTTAGATTCCACATATGAGCTATCTCATATGGTATTTTTCTTTCTCTTTCTGGCTTACTTCACTTAGAATGACATTCTCCAGGAGCATCCATATTGCTGCAAATGGCATTATGTTGTCGGTTTTTATGGCTGAGTAGTATTCCATTGTATACATATACCACCTCTTCTTTATCCAGTCATACGTTGATGGACATTTAGGCTGTGTCCATATTTTGGCTATTGTAAATACTGCTGCTATGAACATTGGGGTGCAGGTGTCATCCTGAAGAAGGGTTCCTTCTGGATATAAGCCCAGGAGCGGGATTCCTGGGTCATATGGTAAGTCTATTCCTAGTCTTTTGAGGAATCTCCATACTGTTTTCCACAGTGGCTTTCCTTCCTTCCCTCTCCCACTCTTAATGATTTAAATGTCTTTTACAATTTTGTGTTTATTCTTTTTGTAATTCATGGCAGTTATCACCTTTCCAGTTATGAGTTTCTCATTTTTGTAGCATCCTGCTTCTTTTCTATTTAAAGTAGACCTGTCAATATTTCTTTTAGCATGGGTTTAGTGTTGCTAAACTCTGTAGTTTTTGCTTGTCTGTGAAGTTCTTTATCTCTCTTTCTATTCTAAAGGATAGCCTTGCTGGATAGAGTATCCTAGGCTGGATCTTGTTTTCATTCAGGACTTTGAATATATCTTGCCACTCCCTTCTGGCCTGTAGTGTTTGTGTAGAGAAATCAGCTGAGAGCCTTATGGAGGTTCCCTTGTAACTCACTCTTTGTTTTTCTCTTGCTGCCTTTAGGATCATTTCTTTATCCTTGACTCTGGCCATCTTGATTATGATATGTCTTCGTGTGGGTCTATTTGGGTTCTTCCTGTTTGGGACCCTCTGAGCCTCCTGTACTTGGATATCTGATTCCTTCTTTAAGTTTGGGAAGTTTTCAGTCATGATTTCTTAATTCAATCCCCTTTGATCTTTCTTCCCATTCTGGGACCCCTATTATGCAAAGATTGGCATGCTTTAGATTATCCCATAGGTCCATTATATTGTTTTCATTGTTTTTTATTCATTTTTCTGTTAGCTGTTCTGATTGGGTGCTTTCTGTTGTCCTGTCTTGTAGGTCACTTATTCGTTCCTCTGCATTATCTAGCCTGCTTTGTACAGCCATTAGGTCAGCTCTCATCTCAGCAAATGAGTTTACTAATTCTACTTGGTTCTTCTTTATAGCTTCTATTTCATTTTTGACATATTTTATATCTGAAAACACTATTTCTTTTAGTTCCTTCAGTACTTTGATCACTCCTTTTTTGAAATCTTGATCTAGTAGGCCATCAATGTCTATTTCCTTGATCATGCTTTCAGGCAATTTCTCTTGATTTTTAATTGGGAGTGGTTCCTCTGCTTCTTCATATTGCTCATATCTCTCTAGCACTGTGGCTTAAGGAGTATCAGTTATCAAGTTCTCCTGGAGACAGTATTCTCTTAATGATTTTATCGAGAGGTCTTTGTGTCTGCCCTGTTTTGCGAACTCAGCTTGTTTCCAGAGGCCTTCTGTTGGCGCCCTCATCTGTGCTGCTCCCAGTGGCTGTCAGCTAGCAGATCGCACCCCCTCCTAACACTGGGTTAGGAGCTGAGCTCTTACCCGGTGGGTGGGCAGGGCACTCCCCCTCCTGATGCCACAGTCAGATGCTGCTCAGGTGAGGCATGTGGGCGGACTGCACTGCCTCCCAGCACCACTGTCAAGTGCTGCGTTCCTGCTAGGAAGGCAGGTTGCTGCCCTCCCTCTCCCAGCACCGGTCACTCCAGTGCTTTGTGCAGCTGCCCGCTCGGCCTTGGGTCAGCAATCCGTAGGCGGGTTCCGGGAAGACCACGGAACCACCCGGCCCCTGCTCCTTGCCAAATCTCAGCTCCTTGTTTGTCTTGGCAGCACAAGTTCTCTGAAGTACCAGGGCAGAAAGATCCTATCTGCCTCAGGCTGTAAACAAGTCTCAGTCCTGCCTAGGAGGTTGCGGAGCCCCAGGGTGAGGATTCAGTACTCAGCCCCGCCCCTGTCTGGGCAGTGCACACAGGAGGAGATGGAGACTGTGGCTGAGCCCTGCCTCTCTTCTCACAGAGAAGCACCAGTAATGGTGCCCCTGGTCTGAGGAGACAAAGGCTATGGCGCCCCTTCCCCCAGGGCACACCAGCCATGTTGCTTTCCTTTTTTTACAATTTATGGAGGCCCAAGGGTGTTCTGCTCCATGTCCCCTCCCAGCCACAGCACGCAGCACCCTGCAGTCCCCCGCGGCTGCCTCAGTGCAGCCGCCCCAGTCCTCCACCCAGCTGGGGTGGCCTGTCCCAGCCCCCAGCTGCAGATTTGCGTCTCGGACTGGGTGTTGCGGGGACCCTTTGTGCCCGTTTAACTCATTTCTGTCAGTTAAGGGATGCTTGGGGCAGATCTGAGCCTCGGAGGCTCCCCCTCTGTCCTGCTGGCCTCTCTGTTGGAGAGGGGAGACCCAGCGAGTGAACGCCAGTCCTCCTTTGCCACTCCCTCCCTGCAGGATAGGTCCCGCACTGTTTTGCTTTTCCTTCTTTCTTTTTTCCTTTTCTCCTACCAGATTTTTGGTGACTTTGTCTTTCGAAGAGGGCGATGTTCTGTCAGAGTTCGGCAGGTACTCTGGTTGGCTGAGTAGGTTCATAGATGTGAATTTTGGTGTATTTGTGGGAGGAGGGTGAGCTACAAGTTTCCTATTCTGCCATCTTGGTTCTCTCCCCATTCTTTCATTTTCTATATTAAATATTCCCCATTAGTATAAGATTGAATTTCCACTGCTTGAATTTTCTTTGTTAATTTTTCTTCAATTTACTTATATAACTTTGAAGTCTAGGAGGCTAAAGCTAAAAAAAAGTAGCAAGGAAGCAAGCAAACAAACAAACAAAAAGACAAAACCAAACACTTTGGTATGTTAGTGTTTGGTTACTGCCCAGTTAATGTTTAGTTAACTGGCCTGGTTAATGCCCAGTGTTGTGAGTAGTGAACATTTTATTATTTTTATTGATCTAAGCCCCCAGATTCTTAAACACTGGATTAATTCAAATTTATTTTGAAATAAAATTCAAACTGAATGAGCAGTTGAGCTCTGCTGTAAAAGTCTTTTAAACAAACAAAAAACCCTCCAAAAACATTCAAAGTATTCTCTCTTACAATAAAAACAGGCTGCATTTCGCTGGCTAGACATTTTTTTATTATTAATTTTAAATTGATAAAGATTATTTTTATCCTTTTTTTAAACTTTTTTGTTGTCTTGTGGACTTTTTTTTTCACTGTTCAAGGTTTATTTGATTTTAGTTTGTATGACACATGGATAGTTGGCTGTGTTATTTATGTAGATTTTTTTCTTTCTACATTATATGGCAATATACACTCTTCTGATACATACAATATATAAAATAAGATTCTTTAGAACAGTTATGCGCAAGACTTGCAATACTGGATTTATACATTGGACCCCGAGATGTGCTTAACTGGAGGGAAAAAAAAAGTTGGACTAGGCATCTTGGCTAAAGCATCAGCTGGTTGGTACTTATCTTGGGTAAACCTGAGCTGGCTGGTGCAAAATAGTTCTGTTTTCTCAAGAGGCACCACTGCCATGCTGCAGATGCTGCTGCTGCCCTTCAAACCAGATGCGTATTTACTGTGTGTTCTATATCTCGGGGACTTTTTATTAAAAACAAACCAGCCAGTGAGTGTTGCATATAGGAGATGCATGTAGGCCCTTCACTTGTTAGTGATATGCATGAGTTAGTAGCTGCTGTGATACAGATTCCTGAGCAATATACTGCAAAAGTGAAAAGAAAAAGAAAGGGTGGACAGGAGAAACTGACCACTTTTCTTCATTCCTAGAGGGAGATCATAGACAAAGAAAGTTTCCTTTCCTTCCAACTGGTGGGATCCCTCATTGTGATGAATGTCTCCAATTCCAAGTGATGTTATAGCAGGTAGCCCAGCACCGCTCTGCTCTGCAGCAAAGGCAATGGAATGCATTTTCAACTGGCACTGAGGGGAGTGGAGATTTTTCTTTTATATACCATTTATAAATTGGTACTATAACCCCATCAAAAAGTAGCCTTTAAAACTTAATGAGGATGCAAAATTGTGTGTATGTTCAAGAGTATACCTATGAGTGTGAGTAAACGTATATTTAACATTTGATATTTTGAAGAGGTTGACAGAAGTAAGCATTCAAACACTTGAATACATTATATTTTGATGCTTTCCCCTTATTTCTTTGTAAAAACACCCTTATCTTCAATTTATATATGATGATGAAAAACTCAGGACAAATGATTTTTAAAAATGTCCTTGTTTGAGATTGTAACACACCATTGCACTATAACTATATGATATTCTAAGTACCCTGGCTACTGTCTAGAGTTGCCAGATTTCAAAGATAAAAATGCAAGATTACCAGTTCAGAATCCCAGATAAATGATGAAGAAGTTTTAGTATAAATATGTCCCAAATATTGTGTGGGAAATTTTATACTAAGAACATATTCATCGTTTATCTGAAATTCAAATTAACTGAGAATCTTGTATTTTATCTGGCAACCCTAATATTATTGACCTCAGATTCCATTCTCATGAAGAATCATTTTGAGGAAAATATGAATTATTTCAATATGTATGTATGATTACAGAACAAATACTTAAGTGGATGAAATAGCTCTTTGAGAATGGGAAAGCTGATTTTTCTTTCTGTCTTTTTTTTTTTTTCCACTAAAGTCAAGCAGTGAACAATGTTCCATAAAGGTCAATTGACAACTGTACCATCTGCTCTGGGTCCCTAGAATAAATCTCCTGCTGGGGCCCTGCTACACACGAGCACATGTTGTTTTCACAAAGACCAAAATCTTATGTTGTATTCTTGCTTGATCCCTGCCGTGGTCACTGGCTTAACAGCAACAGTGTTTATGGCTGAATTCTGCATCTTCATTATGCTGACTGCTGCCAATCCCAGAAATAAAGATTCTAGCATGTTAAAACAACATGAAGTGAAATGCTGGAATACGTGTGCTGTGGACAAACAGGTAATACACCAAGACCTGTTGAACCAAGCCACAGGTTCTGTGAGTGCTGGCTGTTGAAGTCTGGCAGCCACAGCCATCCCTCAAGTACTGTCCTGGGAAGACAGAAAATATCTCGAAGGACATAAGTCTCCTATTACCCCCACCTACACACAGCCAATGAATGATGGATAATTGGCTGTAAAATATCTCAAGATGGGACTAATGTGATGCAAGTAATACTCCTGAGCTCCCTATGAAATCACACTGAATCTACACTTCAGGTAAAAATATAGATTTGCTTGGATTTTTCTCCTCCTCTGTTCTCACAGATTTCGCCAGAGAGCACTACCTCAATAAATAACTTATGCATAAATCTCTATCTCAAATTCTGCTTCTGGGCATCTCAAACTAGGATAATATCCTATTGTCATACGGCAAATTACTTATTTGGATAAAATCAAATGGGAGGATCAGAGAATTATCTGTTGAATGTAAAATCATATGAAAAAAATAATGAAGGATCAATACTAACTATACCTGCTAGCTCCTATCTAGAGAATGAGACAGGAAACTTTCCTTCTTCTGCGTTTTTAGGGGGTGGGGCAGGGATAGTTTGAGAAGGATAAGCATTAACTCTTCAAATGTTTGAAAGAATTCACCTGTGAAACAATCTAGCCCTGGACTTTTGTTTGTTGAGGGTTTTTTATTATTATTATTCCTGATTCAATTTTATTATCTGTAATTGATCTATGCATGTTTTATATTTCTTCTTTGTTTAGTCTTGGGGGGTTGTACACGCCTAGGAATTTTTCCATTTCTTCTATGTTGTCAGTTTTATTGGTCTATATTGTTCACAATAAATTCTTACTAGCCTATAGTGTTGGTTGTAACCTCTCTTTTTTTCTTCATCAGTATGGCTAAAGGTTTATCAAGTTTATCTTTTCAAAGACCAGCTCTTAATTTTATTGAATTTATCTACTGGGTTTTTTTTTTTTTTTATTTTTGTCTCTATTTCATTTATTTCTATTCTGATCATTATGATTTCTTTTCTTCTACTAATTTTAAGTTTTGTTTGTTCTTCTTTCTCTTGTTTCTTTAGGTGTAAGATTAGGTTGTTTATGTGAGATGTTTCTTGCTTCCTTACCACTGTAAAATGCCCTCATAGAACTATTTTTGCTGCATCCCATAGATTTCTTATCATTGTGTTTTTGTTTTCACTTGTCTCTAAGTATTTTATTTTTATTTCCTCTTTGATTTCTTCAGTGATCTATTGGTTGTTTAGCAGCATATTGTTTAGCCTGTGCATGTTTGTGTTCCTCTAATCTGCTGTTCATTCCTGCTAGTGTATTTTTTTTATCTCAGTGATTGTATTCTTCACCTCTGTTTGGTTCTTCCTTAAATTCTCTAATTCGTTGTATACTTCTAATGTCTCACTCTGTTAATCTAATCTTCTCCCAAGTTCTTTGAATGTCTTTATGTTTATTATCTTGGACTCTTTATCAGGTAGATCACTTGCTTCTACTTTACTAAGTTTTTCTTCTGAAGATTTATCTTGTTCTTTGTTTGGAACAGATTTCTCTGTCTCCTCATTTTTATTTGCTGTGTTTATTTCTATGTATTTGGTAGGTTGTTTATTTTTTTGAGCTTGGAGAAGTTGCTTTTTGTAGGAGATGTCCTATGTGACTCAGCAGCACACTTCCCTCTGGTCACCAGAGCTAGATGCTCTAGGGCTTCCCCTTATGTAGACTGAGTGGGTCCTTCTGTTTTGGCATGCTGACTGCTCTGTCTGGTCTGCTAGGCATGACTGGCCACTGATCTGGTTGATTGAAAGGCCCTGCCTTTTGCCAAGGCTGCCTGCTGCTGGTGGGCAGGTCTGGTCACAAGGCAGCTAACAAAAGTACCCTGGGGTTCCCAGATCTAATATTTGCTTGCTGGTGGGTGGTGCTGGTTCCTGACAAGACTGTGGGGTCCTGGGTGTTCTAAAACTGGTGTCCTGTGCTGATGAGTAGGGCTGCATCTTTGGGCAGTTGGCTGAGGTGTACAAGATGTCTCAGCTCTTATGTCTACCTGCTTCTGTGCAGGGTTTGCTTGAGCCTGAATGGGGTCCTATTGCTGGTGTCATTCTGCCTGTGAGCAGTGCTGGGGCACAAGGGGTCCCCCGGCTAATGCCAGCATGCTTGTGTTGGAGCCAGGTCTTGGGGTCTTTGGCTGCAGAACCCCAGATGCCCCAGAGCTAGTTCAGCCTGCTGGTGGGAGGGACATTTCCTGATACAGTTGACTTTAACGTCTAGGGTGTCCTGAAGCTGGCACTTGCTTACTGGTGGGTGGGGCTGTATCCTGGGGAGGCTGGCTGAGGTCCTCAAGTTGTCCCAGAACCAGTGTTGGCCTGCTGGTGGGTAGAGATTGGGCCCAGGAGTCCTGGGGCTAGTGCCAGCCTGCTGGTTGGTAGAGCTGGGTCCTGGAGTCCCAGGTCCTGGAAATTCTAAAGTTGCTGTTGGCCTGCTGGTGATTGGGATGAATCTTGACATCTGACTTGGAGGTCCTAGGGGTTTCCTAGGCTACTGATGATACACTAGGTGGGCCAGGTCCTGGGCCTTTTGGTATATAAGTCAGTCGTGGGAGGACTGTGGGCTTAGCGTGTCTTAGGGAAGCTGGCTTTGTGGTAGGCAGGGCTGTGTCCCTGTCCAGCTGGCTGCTTGTTCAAAGCATCCTAGGCTCATGGGCGGGGCCAGGTCCTGGTTCTAATAAGCTAAATGGAGAATTTCATAATGGTGTTTACCAGTACCGATATCCTTGTGGGAGAATGAGTTCCTCAAAATGCTGCCAGTGTCCATGTCCCCAGGGTGAACACCAGTTGTCTCCTGCCTCTCTAAGAGGTTCTCCAAGATCAGCAGGTGGGTCTGACCCAGGCTCCTTTCAAACTACTGCCTCTGCCCTGTGTCCTGGAACATGTGAGATTTTGTGTGCCCCGTTAAGTGTGGAGTCTCTATTTCCCACAGCCCTCTGACTCTTCCAAAAGTAACCCCTGCTGGACTTCAAAGCCAAATGTTCTAAGGGTTCATCTTTTGGGTGTAGGACCCCTTGGCCAGGGAGCCTGTTAAAGGTCTTGGATCTCTCATTCCTTGAGGAGATGTTGTGCAATTGTAATAATCCTCTTATGTGTGGGTCATCCACCTAGGGGTATGGGTCGGGACTATACCATATCTCCACCCCTCGTATCCATATAATCATGCTCCCTTCTTTATATTTTCAGTTGTAGAAGATCTTTTGTGCTAGTCTTGGGTCTTTCTCATCAATAGCTGTTTTGTAAATACTTGTAATTTTGGCGTGCCCAAGGGAAGAGGTGAGCTCAGGGTCTTCCCACTCCATTGTCTTGGCCACATTCTCCCATTTAGATTCTAATAAACAAGGAGGCACTGTGTCCTAAGATGAGATAAATTTGTAGAAACAACATTGAGATAATTTAGCAATGTCCACATATGAAAGGAAGGAAGGGAAATGCTGGGTGCCTTCCATAACAATTTAGAAAAACAAGGGTCAAAATGATCAGATTATATTTAAACACTCTTTCATGTTCAAGATGTTGGTAAGTGTATTTGTGTAAGAGATTCCATAACGGATCAAATATATAACTGCTTTCTTTTGATAAAAATGAGTTGCCGCTTTATAATCCTTTTATGGAAATACATAGATGACAGTGCATTGTACTGACATTTTATATTAAGTTACATGTTTTTTATTCTCAACTCTTATCTGCATTCATATAAATAAATAGGGTATTTTAGTGCTCATTTCTTAATAATTTAACCTGGCATCATCTGACAAAAAGATTGAAACTATTACTAGCCACTTTAATATATTTGAAGTATCTCTTACTCGCTGAAAAATAATATCTTCACTGATTAAGATATGCAAGATACTGACATAAAGTCCATTTGGAAGCTATCTTTCTGCCTATGATTTCCCCACAGTGAAATAACATGTTAAAAAGAAAGGGTTTTTTTATTTGTTTAGTTTTTATTTTGTTTTGTCAAAGCACTCAGAACATAATCTTTTTCCAGTTTTGTGTTCCTACACAGATGCACAAGTTTTCAAATACAAAATTACTGACTTCTTAATTGGGTAAATATGACATATAAATGAGACTGTATCTCACTTCCAAAACCTGTTTTTATCAATATTGTCTACCAGGAAAGTTTGGAACTAAATTAAATCATAAAAATAAAATGACATTTTTTCCCATCCATTTTTGTTAAAGTCACAAATCTACCTAAAAAAAATACTACAGTATATAAAGAAAATAAAAGCCAGACGAAAGTCACAGAACCTTGAAGAAAATATCTATAAAAGATAAAAAGTCACAGCCTTGCTAAACATGCAATCTCAGTTGAATAGTTGAATTCTTTTTTTTTAAGTTTCTATATTTTATTGAAGAGGTCAAATATTAATTTTTTTCTTTTTTATTGAAGTATAGTCAGCTTTCAATGTTGTGTCAGTTTTCAATGTTGTGTCAGTTTCTGGTGTCCAGCATAATAGTTGAATTCTGAATCGTGTCTCTGAGCTCATTGTGTTCTGCTGCCTAGGTCTATTAGTCTGCTGTTTCTTAAAATTTATTCTTAAGCACAAAATCTGTTGAACGTCTGGAAACTGGCAACCCTGCCAGGCAATTAATTTGTGCCAGTACAACTGAACACAACCTAGTGACAACATCCGCTTCTGCCAGCTGCTGACAACAAACCCCCTTTGGCTAGACCTTCCCAAACCCGGGCTAGTGAAGTAAACACAGCCCCAGCAGGATCAGAGAGTCCATCTTTTCACATGAACGACAGAGGTTGGAAGACCATATGCAGTTGTTTCATTCTGCCAGACAGCTGTTAACCATCAATATGCCTCTCCCCACAACAAACATATTCCTGCTTATCCTTTGTACAGAAAAATTAGAGGTAGGTTTAAGGTAGGGATTCCGTGTGATCTGCTGAATGTGTGTGTCTTTTATGTTGTGCAGGATAGAATAGCATGGAGCTCCCAAGGCTAACTCTTCCTAAGAGAGGCCTGTGGTCATTTAACAACTAAAATCGTGTGAATTTACCCCAGTGGCCCTTGATCAAGATGGAGTGCTCTTCAGATAAACCCTAAGTGTCTGGTCTATTCTAACAGAACCATTTCTGCCTTAGTGTCTCTTGGTGTCAACATTTGCTTTGAACCTTCAGTTTGGTTAGGCAACTAAATTATTTTTGATACTCATTCTCGATTATGTCTTCAAAAATATGGAAAGTTTTGATTTTTATTTTCAATTGAAGTTGTTCTTTGGGGAAAAAATTGCATGTATTCAACTGCATTTGTGGCAACAACACCCACAATACAAAAATAAATTGCCTAACTGTACAATACTCCAGCCCAAAGGAGTACAAATTCCAAATCTCCTACTTGGCTCAGACTGCAGCTTCGCTCTCCAAATAAGATTTATGACACCACTTGGGACTTGCATTACTGGGCAGTGAGGGAACTTTCCTTAGGAAAGGGGACATGTATCTAAGTCACAACAGAGTTCTGACAGATTTTCTCCTATAAAGGATGGGAAGATTGAGAGTTACCTTAAATCCCCTTAAGACTCTTTTGATGGGAACCAGTGAAGCAAGTTTAAGGTAATGTCATTTTCTGCTGCTTTATCAGTACTATCTAAGATAAATTTCACCTTCTAAGCTTCAATATATCAACGTTTTTCGTGATAGTGCAACAAATCGTCCTAGAAAGAAAGTTCAAATTGCTTTGCCAAAACGAATTGTTTTTCTGGTATTATGAAATTTAGATGAGGTATAATTCTTTTGGTGTGATTTAAATTATTTTATAATAGGAAACAACCTTAAGGTGTCGCCTGATTTTTAGCACATTTTGTAGCTGAAAGGCTAGGCTGTGTGAATATTAATTCTGCAATGTCATTCATAGACCAGATTTGGAAAAAATATACTTCAGGGGCTACTGCTGACCCTTCCTGAATATGCATCATGTTAATTACTTGCTTCAGTAAAAGTTAGGAGTGTATGTCTTAGAAATAAAACCCAACAGAAGAAGCAATCTTTTTATCCTTTCCTGCACATTTTCTTTTATCATTTATCCTTATGGTTCTGTTCTTTTGTGCTTTCCAACTGGCTATGACAGTGGTGTAGAATGTTAAAGAGGCATCTCTTGGTTCAATGTCAGGTAATAACAACCTTCTCTGGTAATGACCAACATAGAAGCTAAATATTAACCATTTTCCAATTTCCCTCTTTGACTTTGCTAGACGTAATTTAATAAGATGTCAATGTAAAAGTCTCTTTTAATATTCATGCACATAATTATATGAATATGCAAGACTCCTCATGCTCCTAATAAAGAACAACAATTAATATAAAAAGAGTCTTACCTTGGATTTTACCCTTTTATATTCTGAAGCGTGTGGGTATTTCAAAGTGAAGTATTCTCTCGTGTATGCTATGTCTAGCTCAATTTCAAAATTTTGACAATGGATAAATGTAGTTGAATAAGTAATATATATAGTGCATTAACCTTCCCAGCAAATGTTCTTGTTTTGTAGTTTAGTCATAACAGGCTTTTTCAAATGCTGAATATCTCTGCTTAATTGTTATTTTCCTTCAGAGTCCTTTAAATATATGCTTTTGTTTCCACTTTTGTCTAATAAATGAATGGTCACCAGGACATATTTTTAACCCCTCCTCTCACTCTGTTTGCTTAATCTTTTTTTGTTGCTTTGAAGCAACAATGGAATCAGTTCTAAGGTTCTTCTCAAAATGGCTCAAATATCATTTATATTAATAGCTTTTTCAGGGTAAAAGATTTGTTCTCCATACCCCAAACTCTGAAATTACTACTTTGTGGAATGATTTTACTAAAACTTTAGTGTCAGATACAGAGGACAGGCTCATATTACACTGAATAATGGAAAATTTAATTTAAAATGTACATTAAATCATTCTCTTCTTCCTCACACATATCCTAAAATATGTTTGAAATTGCTGTTCTATGTTCCTCTTATATCTTTTTTTGTTGGTCTCCCCACTAATTAATATTAGATTTTCCATCTCTTGGAACTCCCTCTCCCATAAATTTTCAGTAAATTTTCCCTGATTGTTTTTTTAGTCTGTATTTTGCTGCTATCAGCGAACAAAATTCAACTCCAAGTAGGTAAAACAAAAGGGAACTTAATTGACTCTGATAACACGGAAATCCAGGAAATACTGTGTTCAGGCACAATTATATTCTTCTGTTTAAAGAATGTCATGACTTTTCACCTTAGGTTCTGTTTTTTGACTTCACTGCTCTGGTTATTTCTACAATGGAGAGGATTAGTTATTTCAGGAAATATCTCTGGCAAGACCAACAAGAAACCAAAGTATAACTATCTATAAACTTTAACTTTTAGTACTGTAATAATGAATTAGGTACCTCTAAGGACAACAATTTTGTATTAAATATTGAACTCAATTTTATTAAAAAAGAGAAACTCTACATTTAGTTTGTTTACATAGACCTTGAAGAAAAAAAAATCAATTTAATAGATTTTGAGAGATTTCCTTAGTCAGAAAAAATTTCCTCTTATTTTCTTCTTTTTCTCAGTATTTTCAATAGTCATTAATTTGAAAAATGAGCCCTTAACAATTTTATGACTTTGTATAATGATTATGGTTATTAAAATACTCCCTTATATGCGGGTGAACATGTCTTAATGGCCTGTTTTGTACCAGCAGAAAACAGAAGAGGTGCAACACAGTTAAATTCTCTGTTTCTTGCATTCACCATTATGCCCTTTTTGAACAAAAGCTGGAGAATATGGCTTACCGTTTTTGAACCCATATAACTTTAAGTAATTCCAACCTAGGATACTATTAATAATAATGTAAATGGATTAAAGAAAGTCATGAATAGAAGACTGCTTCAGTGTTCATGCAATGAGACAGCTTTATTTGAAATAAAATGTTTATTTTGTAACTGATGCCAAAATGCATTAACAGTTATAATCTACCATATTGTGAAATAATATTAAGGCAGAGGTGGGGCATCAAACTCCCATTATACCATCACATATCTTCATGGTAGCTTAAAATAGGCATTTTCTGGTTCCATAGCCATTTATAGAATAATTATTATTCATTATGTACCATATACTGTTTACAATGTTCAGTAATGATGAAAAAAATGAAATGTGCCTTTCCTGATCACTCAGAATGAACAAGCAAAGGGGAAAATGTATACCATTTATACATTAAAAATTACAATATCAGACAAGATTCCAAATTCAATTCCAGAGAGTTTATTCAAGACAGATAATAGGAATATGTTTGACTAAGTTGAAGGATAAATATGAATTTTCCATGAAATAAGAGCAAAATCATTATTCCTAAACCTTTAGTAATAACACTACTAAAAGAAATTAAAACTTCCAAAAGTTTAACAATCAGTATCATATTACTTTTGTGTCTTTTTGTGATGAAGTGACTTTGACCAAGCTGAGATATGATGACAGTTTATTCTCCAATACGGAATTCTGGAGTACAATCTCTCCTTCATCCTACAAAAAAGAAAAGAAGCTTGGCATAGACATAAAGCCATCCTTTGTGTATGTGTGTTTAGCGCTTAAAACGTATTTATTTTCCAGACTTCTATGAGAGTTACAGCCTTGCATGACATCATCACACACAAATGAAAGGTAGGAAGTCCTTTTTCAGTCCCATGTAAGCTTATATTTTATTTTTCCCATATGATATTTGGCATCTTTTTTTTAATTGAAGTATAGTCAGTTTACAATTTTGTGTCCATTACAGCACAATGCTTCAGTCGTACATGAATTTACATATATTAGTTTTCATATTCTTTTTCACTGTAAGCTACTACAAGATAGCGAATATAGTTCTCTGTGCTATACAGTATAAACTTGTTTATCTATTTTATATATACCAGTCAGTATCTGCAAATCTCAAACTCCCAATTTATCCCTTCCCACCCTCTTACCCTCTGGTAACCATCAGTTTGTTTTCTGTATTAGTGAGTCTGTTTCTGGCATATGTCTTTATTTTTCCCTTCAGACATACTCATCTAGAGAAGTATGCACAAAATATATATGTGGAATTTAAATAATAATGATAAAGCAGACCCATGTACTAGCCACCTAAGGTAAAAAAATTTAAAGCATTGCCCAAACCTTAGAAACCTCATTGCTCCCACCTCTTTCCCTCTGTCCCTCTCTTATAGAAAACCTCTCCTATAACGTTTGTGATAATCATTCCCTTTGCTTCATAGGTTTATCTCTTAGGTGTGCACTTACAGATAGCATGGTCTAGTTATGCTTACGTATTTTCTGTGACTGTCATCTTAGTCATGTTTTTGAGATACATCGATGTGAATTCAAGTAGCTGTATTAACTTTTATGCCTGATTGATACTATGTTTTGGTAACAATACATTTTATTTTCTAGTCTATTATTGATGGTTATTGGGTCACATCCAGCTTGGGGCTATTATAAAAAAATGCTGCTGCGAATAATCTGTTGCATGTCACTTGGTGGATAGATATGGGAAATTCTCTAGGGTATATACTTAGGGGTAAAAATTTTAGGTGTAGAGTATGTCCATGTTTAAATTTACTAGGTAAATCCAAACTATTTTGTAAGGCACTTATAAAAAATATTTACTCTAACCAGCAATATATGAGAACTGTCATTGATTCATGGTTATACATTCACAACCTGGATATTTTGTATTACTCTTTCTGGTTCAATTGATTTTTTTCCTTTATTTCCTGTATTCCTATAAACAGGAATTTAAATCTAATTATTTTACTAAATTCAGCTAAATTCCTTTTTAGTGGGAATACAACCCAGATGTTACAATGCACTTTAGTTGGCTACATCTCACATGTTATAAAATGTAAGAATCGCAATGTTAATGATCTTAAAGTTTGATCATTTGGTTAAGATCATTTCTTAAGTTGTCTCCATTTTAAAGGTACGTTTTTTATACCTGAAAGTAATCTCTGACAGCTATATTGGAACAATGTGAATCACTTTTCCCTCTAATTCTTCCCTAATGATTTCAGCAGCTATTTTGGTGGGGGTTTTATAATCACAATTTTCTAATCCAACATTCTTTTTATAGATACTAACTAACAATATTTTTTAAAGCAAGCATTATCCAGTATCAAATATGATTACCTAAAAAAGGCAGGGTACATGCTTACTTATTTCCTTTTAATTGCCAATTTGCTTAATAAAGATGTGGTGTCATTGATATTTCAGATGGTATAAATGAGCCCTTTTAATCAATTTTTGAGTATCACTATGGACTCATTGATTTATATTTAATATTTTATAATTAAATAGAATCATTGACCACAAATGTGGCTGTTGTGAGTAACACAAAGCTTGCCTTTGTGTTATGTAAAAACTCCTTTAGTTCCTAAGTTCTTCCTTGTTTTCTGGCAAAGCATGGTCCTAAGGCTTACATGGTACTTTCATGATTCAGAAGTTGTCTAAACTATTTATCTTCATAACCTTGGATATTTTTTTTAGTGGAAAATTAAACTACGAACCAATATCTGGAAGCTACATCTATATATTGCTACTGAGATATTTTTACTTTCAAGATTTGTAAATTAAAAATGTTTAGAAAAATTTGTACATATGTATAAATTTAAAGACAGGCAAATAGATTAGATAAGTAGGTAGAGAGGCAGATAGATAAAATAATTTAAAATTAAATGAGGTATCCTTATATCATTTGATTTAATATTTATAGTCCATTCACATACACCAAAATTTGTGATGATGATTTACTTAATTTGTTACCCAACATCATTCATGAAGTCTTTTAAAATTATAATTAATATATTAATACTAACAGACTATTGATGAACTTCATAATTTCTTTCTAGTTTTTTTAATAACATATGCCATTATAGATGTACAGTGAGAAAGTGTATTATTCTAAAGTTACTTGAAAAGACTCACATGATTTTTCTGTGTAATTGTCACTGACTTGAAATCAGAAATCAGATGGCCACTTCTATTGCCAGTCACCAAAAAGAATCATTTTTAGGTCACTCTCCACCGCATTTAGTCTGGAAATATTCTAGTTACTGAAAATATGATTTTTATAGAGACTTGCTACTCTACAAAATTAAGGAACACTTTCAGTCTCCTTTACTGGCTAAAGTGCTATTGTGCTTGTTAAATGTTGTCCAATTTGATAGAGAAATATAAATTCAGACCTATTAAGTGGAATGTTACTGTTCCTTTCTGTAATAGAGCTTTTCAGTCAGTACAGTATGGGGTCAGCCATCTTTTGTTCCGGCCAATGAGCCAGATACACTGTGCTTTACTCAGTGTAGTTGGTTTGTGCCAATATGTTTCTTTCTTTGCTGTGGACCATCTTTTTTCATAATCATTATTTTTAGTTCATGAATATTTTTAAAATATTATTTCAAAAATTAAAGTAAGGGTTAGGTACAAAATTACAAATAAACTATCATTTCAAACAGCAGCATAAAGGAGAGTTGGGGTCAGAATCAAATATATAAGCTTACATTTTCTACCATTGGAAACATTTGAAAGAGTATGGAAAAGCTAAAAATATGGCTCAATAAATTTCTAATTGATCTTAGATGAAAATCAATTCAAAAATTAGGTAATAAAAGTTTCTTCTAAAACACAGATATATACATATATCCTAAATATTTGTGAAAATAAATGAAGATTGAACAGAAAATATGCCAAAAGAAGATAAAACAAAATGTGACCACTGGCTAAATCTAGGTGTAATGATTTATTTTTATTTTAAAGTTATATTCATATTTCTTTGTTTTCCATACTCTTTGCAATGAATGTATATTACTTTATAATAAGGAGGTGTTATTAATCAACTAATTATGGCAAAGTCACTTTGCTAGCCTGTTAAAATGCAAGGGAAGTGAATGACTAAAATGGCAATGACACTGCTTACCCTAATCTCTCAAGGGCTATTGCAATATTAATTTAGGAAAAAAAAGACATGTAGAGTGACCTAGTATGATTAATAAAGAGAATTATAAAAGAACAATAATTTCTTTTTTTTCTCTGCTCAACGTTTCTAGACTTGTCTTAACTATATATTCAGAATACCATGGCCAAATCAACTTTTCTTATAACTACAGTGTGATTTCCTCTAAAATCTATTTGACTCTTTATTTTTTAATCATAGTCTACATTTACAGCATCATATTTTCTATTTGAATCATAGAATGTGAAAGATTATCACACATTCTTTCTCATTATCATTTGAAAAGTTTCAAGTGTTAGCTACAGGCCACTTTTTTGTTGTTGTCTTTTGATATCTTGAAAATAATGATTTAGAAAGTTACCTAAAAGAGAGAATGTAAAAGATAGGTGAGTGAAAGTTCCTATATTGATCTTGGAAACAACTTTCTTTTGGATTATATAAGGAATACAAAACATGAGTGTTTAGTAGACTCAGGTATTGTTATAGGCAAACGAAGTAGCGTCCCCAAATAAGTCACATGTGCTTTAGAACACATAAAAAGAAGAATGTTTTTAACACTTATTTTATTTTGCGAATAAAATGTTAGACAGACACAGAAAGATGTGAAAGTCACCCAAGACTGATTAGATTTTTAAAAAAACAGGTTCTATGATACTTCCACAAAATAAGAAAATTACTCACAATAGACTTTTCATATTCGTTGTTTAGGAATACAAAATTAAATTTAGCTCATTTTTTAATACTCTTCCAGATAATTTTATCACTTAGACTACCTTCTGATTTAAATATGAATAAACACTTTGTACTCCTGATAGTCATGGTCTGAGAGAAGGAGCTTTACTGGGCTCCATATGTAGGTCATTCCATTCATAGTCCTTAACTAGAGCAAATCCTCGGTACAAGACCAAAACATTCATTTTGCATTATGAGAATGCAGCCAATAGCTTCGTTATGTCTACAGAGTAAAACATATTGCTCCATCTTAGGCTTCTGCCCTCAAACTTGTAGTTTTCTCTCAAAGAAAGAGAAGATTGTAGTCTTCTTTGAAGTTACATTAATATTCTACTTATGGATATTTTGTTAACTCGATTGAGATTATCTATCTATCCATCATCATCATCTTTCTGTCTCATCTACTCTAATCTGTCTGTCTCTTCCCAATCCTTCATCATATTTTAAATAGTTTTTAAGTTATCACATAATCACTGTTACTTCTCCCAATGTGCTTCCAATTAATTTTATTTTTCTTAAGCGTTTTAAATAATTAATATGACATACAATTAACCCATTTAAAATGTTCAAGTGAGTATTTTTAAAAGTATTCACCAAGTTCTGAAACCATCAACACTATCTAATTCAAAAATGTTTTCATCGCCCAAAGGAAGCACTATACCCCTTAGCAGTTACTTTCCACCCCACGACCAGCTCATCGGCATCCAGTTATCTGCTTTCTATTTATATAGATTTTTCAATTCTGGATGTTTGATATAAATGGAATAATATAATTATTATGTTTTTGACTGTCTTCTTCAACTTTGAAAAATGTCAGAATTCATCCATGTTGTAACATGTAGCAGTACTTTATTCTGTTTTATAATTGAATAAAATGCCATTGTATGGATATGCCACGATTTATACTATTCATCAGTTTCAGATCATGCATTGTTTCTGTTTTGTGGAGAGCTACATATTTCTGTTATTGTGACCAACCACTCCACCTGGACAGAACCTGTGTGCCATTGATCGAGACCTGGAGGCATGGAGAGTGGTTTGTTTATCTCGCAGTGGCATTCCTACTCGAAAATCAGAAAACTCGGCTGCATTTTTGCCTAAAAAAAAAATCTAGGTAATACATCTCTTTCTACCTCACTTTTTCTGGTAATCAGGATTTTATTATTTTATTTTAATCAGTTAAAATGTAAACTGAAAGGAACATAGATATTGAAAATATTTACATTGTGTAAAATGGAGGTATACTTAGAAAGAATGAGAGATAATTTATCATTTACTTAGTTGCTTTCTAGAACAATAAGCAGGTTGTTCCTAACTCTTAATTTATATAATTAATCCAGAAAATTCTAAGTAAACTTAAGCAGGAACTATCTTGTGTTTATGTTTTAATTACTTTGATAATAATTGTCATTCTTCATTCATTATCAAGCAGAAGTTGAAAACTTTCATTCCTGATCCCCCTACTATTTTACCAACCAGAGGGCATTATGGAAATCTCTCCCTACTGAGGTTCAGAGTATGAAAAAATAAGTACTTAAAATTAAAATATAGCTTGTCATACAGAATGAGCATCTGATGTCATTTATGAGGAACAGGTGGATGTTTATTCAGGCATGTTAGATGTCCCAGCAGGCATTATTTCAGTTAAATATCAATGTCATTGACATTAGAGAAGACTGAAACAAGAGCAAAACACACACACACACACACACACACACACACTATAGGAATTTAAGGCATCTGAACTGAACCAGATTTGCAAGAGGAAGGGTTCAATTTGTCTGGATTACCTAAAGTAGGAGGAAGTAGCCTCAGAAATAGATCAAGAGAGTCTGACCTTTGTTGTTACACTGAAATGTACAGTTCCTGCTCATGACATTGCTCTATGGAATTTTCTCCCGGTGAGTGAAATATAACATCTTTTTAGAGGGTTAGCGAATGAGAATGACTAGGAAAAATGCTTTATGTCTTTGCACTTTGTATATAGTATCTTGTACTAACAAAGTAGAGCCACTTTTTTAATGAGGAAAAAATATACAAGATAAATATTTGGTTTAATCACAAATGTAAATATTCCTAGTGGGGGGAGGGAGGAAAGGGAGGAGGGAAAAGAGGAATAAAAGGAGGGAGAAAGAAAGAACATGAACAATCTATTTAAATTTTTTTTATTTTTAAAATACTCCAGGATATTATATTATGATCTGTAAATATACGTATTTTTACAACAATTATAGCAGCTCAATGTAGGCAAAATGAAGGCATGTTTTAGTACCAAAATACCACTCAACAACACAGTATATCAGCAACCATTCACACTGAATGATGTAGATAATTAATCTAATTTTCCCTCTGCTTCATTTTGTGTTCTATTAGTTTTCTTATTCAAACTTTCAAGTCACAAATCTAATTTAAAACCTCTTAACTAGTCTAACGCATAATGTGTTCTATCTGTGTTCGGTGTCTAGCAGTGAGCAGCAAAGCTGGAATACTAATTTGCTTCAGAGCGTACAAAACACTCAATAATCAAATAATGAAATCCCAGAGCCAGCACTTCTTAATGACATGACCAAATGTCCAATGCTTTGAAATGTGAGTGTAAGTTAAAAAAAAAAAAAAAGAAGAAATGAAACAAAGGAGAATAAAATGATGTAAAAGAAGAAAAGGGGGAAAAAAATCAAGCTAACCAGAACAATATATTCAATATCCTAGGTCTGTATTCAAAATGATCCCTACTTAAGACAACAAGACTTTAAAATGAGGGAGACAAATTTAGTTAACATCTTTACTTACTCGTGATGTTATGTTAGTACTGCTTTTCCCTTATATTCTCTCGCTCCTTTTCCTTTTCTGCCTGTCAACACACACACACACGAAGTTACCATTATTTAGATACAATATTTGAAATTATTTCCATTTTCTCTTTGTAAAAGTCTGTATTATGTTTTTCATGGAGGGGGAGGCTTTCTTTTTCCTTTTCTGTCTTGCTATGTTCATATCCCCTTTGGTAAAATAAAGTTTATTTCAATATGCTCTCTTGAATTCAAAGTAAATAAAAAAGCAACACATTTCATAAAGTGAAAAGAAATAGGATATGTCAGAAAAATTAACCGTGTACTGAGTGATTAAACTATTTTGTGTAGGAATGTCATTTCTATTTTGTTTAAATGTAATGCAATTTACCAGACCATAAAGAACTCCTTAGATGAAATGGCTGTTTTCCAGGCAATGCTACTCTGCTGCTGATTGCAATATTTTCTGACATCTCTGACAGTTTTATAATTCTTCTATTCTGTGCTCTGAAGTGTCCTTACTTTGCTGAAGGCTTTCTCCTGGGAAAAGGCACTAAAATTTTGTAGAGTGAAAGGACGATAAACAGTTTGATAATAAAACAGTATCACCATGTGATGCAATCGTGTTGCTAATTTGTTTTATGGTAAAATAGTAAAGTATTTCAGAATACCTTTACATCAGGATTTAGAGGAGATTTTTTAAACATGTGAATAGTTCAGGTGAAATATAAAAAGGAAAATCATGAAAAAGAAATAGGGACTCACTGTACCTTTGATAGCCTCGTCCGTCCCATGCAAACATAGTAGAACAAGGTATATTAGCCAAACTGTTTAAAATACTATATATCATATATTACAATTGATTTGAGTGCAATACTTTTTAATAAAGATTATCTTAGGCTAAACAACATAAAGTATGCTTTTTAGAGTAGTTTACTATAAATAGTGATCAAAGATTTTCATTGTTTATAAAACTCTTAAAGCATGTTTAGTAAACAATAGCTGAATAAAATTTTTAGGAATCCATGAGCTGTTTGTAATAAGTATTGTATGTCCATTTTGATAAAAGCAGAAATATAAAAATCAAATTCCTACTTAGAATGTGTTATATTAAATAACTATAAGGAAACACGCACAGAAGAGTGAAATGTGGTCTACATTATCTAAATGATAGATTGACAAGAGGAGAATTTACAATGCTATCAAACAAGAACACAAACAACTGGGTGTGTGTGTGCATACTTGTATTAGAATAAGTTATGGAATATGTTGGCATATGCAGATACAAAAATATTCTTGTGACCATCATGTATAGACCATTGGGAAATATTTCAATTGGATCAGTGTCCAATTTGAAGAGAGCCAACTTAGGTGATTTTTTTAAAATTCAGAATTATTTAATATTTAATTTTATACTGAAGTAGTGATACAATAAATTTTTAAAATATGGAACTTTATATTGTTAACTTTTTCATTATGAAAGTATGAATTAATCTTAGAAAAAAATTTAGAAATGAGGAACCACCCCAATAAGTTATTTGAATCAGGAATTACTTTCATAGACTGCATGGAGCCCAGGTTAAAGGGAAATACTATTGTAATTGTCAATTTGTTTAATGAGCTACAACTTTTACATTGCATCTACACCACTGCACCTTAATTAGATGAAATATTTATATAAATAAATGTGTTTTGTATGTCAGATAAACTTACTTTTTCATGGGCTACATATGTAAATTGGAAGGAAAAAATTAACCCATTTTACAGCAAATTTACAAATATGTAAAAATTGTAACTAATTGGATCTTCTTTTTTTGCTTCTTTTTCAAATTGCAGGCTTTTATGTTATTATTATTTTTTTATCATAGGGATGGGAAACTTTAACACTAGCAGCATTGATCAGTTTCAAGATCTAGAGTTGGGAGATTGTAGAGTACCTTATAAGCCATATATTGCAGTAAAATCCTTGTAGAGTTAAGAAGTTTTCATTTGCTAAATCTATACTTCTATTTTCTATGTTATTTATGAATCTGTTTTAATTCCTGTTTGTTTATTTGTTTTTCTTGGTTGTGGACTACATTCTTCTGCTTTCTCTCACGTGCACT
Organism: Camelus bactrianus; assembly: GCF_048773025.1. Lineage (NCBI taxonomy): Eukaryota > Metazoa > Chordata > Mammalia > Artiodactyla > Camelidae > Camelus > Camelus bactrianus. The sequence goes on from NC_133552.1 coordinate 23,756,105, forward strand.
AAATTTTGATTAGATGCTGGACATTTTGAATGTTATGGTTTCAAGTGTCTAAATTTTCTTTTAATGAGTGTGGAGGTTTAATCTGGAGTAGGTTAAGTTACTTGGGAAAGAGTTTTCCCTTTTTTACATATATTTTTGTTTTGCTACAGAGGGTCTAGAATAGATTTTACTCTTAGACGTAAGCTTTTTGGGTCTCTGCTGCATGGTGCAAGTTTTCAAACAAGAGTTCTCCACTTCTGAACAACTTAACATTTGACTCATCAACCCCACTTTTGTATATCCAATAAAAATAAAAATACATGTCTACAAACATCTTGTACTTGTAATCTCATAACAGCTTCAATCACATTTATCAAAACCTGGAAAGAAAACATTAATTTTCAGTTTATGAATGGATAAACAAAATATGTATACCCATAGAGCTGAATGCTGAGCAATTAAAGGTAACTCAACAGAGAAAAACATCAGAACATAAATGAATTTCAAAATTAAGCTAAATGAATATTAAGCTAAATGAAAGAAGCCAAACACAAATTATACATATGTATGATCTTTTCACATGCAATCCTAGAAGAGGCAAATTTACCTAACATAACAGAAAGATGAGTGAGTGCCTAGGGCTGAGATTTTGGGGAACTGACTGAGAAGGAACAGAGGGAATATCTTGGAAAATGGAAGGATTTTATGTCTTGATTATGGTGGTGGAGATATGTGTGTATACATTTGTCAAAACTAAAAATTATGTGTGTATAGAGAGAGAGAGAGAGAGAGAGAGACCTTTAAGACAGGTGCATTTCATAATATGTAAATACCTTGAGTTAGCTCACTTGGGAGGTCAGAGTGGCATGCGAGAATAACCCAGGCTTTGGAGGCATATATAATGGGGTCAAATCCATCCTCACGTTTGTAACATTGGGGAAGTTAATCATTCTCTAAGTCTTAATTACCTCATCTATAAAATGGGCAATGCTGATATACATCTCAGACTGACTGTGAATAACAGTTTCATGTAGAAGACCTCTCACATAAGATATGCCCCAAAATATTAGCCCCTTTCCATTTCCTTTTATATACATTCTTATTCTAGGGCATGACTTAAGTGATATGGATCATCTAATGATGACGTTATTAGTTCCTTGGTCAAGATGATGTTTCTCTGTAAATGTAGAGTTATATTTAAAGTATGTTTTAATTAGTATACTTAATATTTACATATGTCGAAGCCAAGATACAAAGACTGCCTAACCTTAGTATGATCTGTTTGGTGTTGACCTTTCCAATAGAGTAAGCTATAGCTTAGGGAGTGACCTGATTTCAGGGATTCCGTCGATTAATGACTGAGACTTCATTGGCCAAAACTAAACTAGCTTCTATTCATGACTGTAAACAAATTTGCAGTTTGTGTCTTAAAAGTGATATATCAGAGTGGTTCCTAAAAAATTCTACTCTTCAAGGCACAAAAAATAGGTAAGTATAGAAAATACAGGCAAACATTTAGGCAAAAATATGCATGTGTGAGAGTATATGTTGGAAGCTCTCAATGAAGTATTCATTAAAATCTTCAGTTGCTACAGTCCTTAATATTTGAACAAAGTTTAAGAAGTCATTTAACTATTCCATATAAATTGCATAGATTTAGATTTTCATTTTCTTAGGCTATCCCATTTTCCAATAAAATTCATCACTGTGACCCATCTTGCATCATTAACTGACATCTAAAATTCATCTGCTGGTGCTATAGTAAATAGCCTAGGGAAAGGCTATATGGGAGTGCACAGCACATTAAGTAAGCCTCTGAACACAGAGAACTAATAATTTTATACTTTCTTAGAGAACAAATTGTTTGAAGGAAATAAACAAGTTTAAAGGGAGGTAATGAAAACTATACCTGGATAGGTAATATATTATTGAATATATTTCAACAGCTTCATTATTATGCAACAATCCTTTCTCCCTATCAATGATGCCCTAAATTATTTCCCAGCACACTCACTTCAAAGATGCAAAATAAAAGAACCAAAACTAATAAATAAAAATAAGCTTGCTTATTTTCTTATTAATCTCTCACAGATGTAGAAAACTGTATTGCAAATAAAAATACATTTTTTTTTTATCTTCAGTCTTTTTTTAAGGAAGCTTTGCAAATAGCCACTGGATTAGGAGCTGAGTGAACAAAAATTATCTATGAGAAGTGAAAGAAAACTCTGCTATTATCTTTTTTGTTATTATTATTTTGGGGTTTGGAGGTAAGTATATTTATTTATTTATTTTTAGAGGAAGTAACTGCAGATGGAACCCAAGACCTCATGCATACTAAGCATGCTCTCTACCACTTTTCTTTTATATATGTATCAATCAATGAGGGAACACATTTTGGAAACAAGGAAGGCATTATTACTACTAAAAATAAGAATAAAATATTTCTACCTCTAAGCTATTAAAACTATTTAATATAAATTGAAGGCATTCTATAAGTTGGTCAACATGCTAAACATTTTGCATCCACTAAAATCTTTTATTTCATTAGTCTCATGCCATTGGCTAACAATGACAATTGGCTAAAATAAGATTCCATTTTACAGATTATATGTATGAAGTCATCAGGGTGTAAATAGTGGTGTTATCGATAAAATCCAGGCAACATACAGCCAGAGTTTGTACTCTTAAGCCTAGGAAGTATCAATTAACCTTAATAATTAAAAAGAAAAAAAGCCAAATGAAATGTTCTATTGTAGCTGAAAGATCAAACAATATTTCTCTATAAATATTTGTGAAAAAATGCATCTCTGAATTTATATAAAAATGTTTATAATACATTACGTATCATGTAAAGAATACAGAATATAAGAATGTAAGTGTAGAAAATAAGCAAGAGTCAGTATTTAACCAACTTCTATAATATATAATCATTTAAATATAAAAATCTAGAAATCTCAGCCAGTATCACCATTCTTATGTGTCTGTGTGTATGTTCCTTATTTGAAACACTGATTCCAGTGTGATATTAATTAAAGAATAGGAAAGAATGATGTAGAATACAGATTGAAAAGACTTGATAACAAGATTCAAGAGAGCACTTCAAACTAATGTCATTTGACTGTCTCCAATTGTCCTCTCAATATACCCCTGTGATTTGACTGATGAATAAAAATTAGTTTGTAGTTGTTTAAATCAATTGTATTGTCCAGGTGCTTGTCATATTCATTGTCAATCTAACTTACATAGGATGCCAATATGTTCGGAAAACACTAAATGAAATTTTTCAAAACTCTAAATTTCAAAATGGGTTGCCTAATTTTACTTAAAATGGTAAAATTAGTTTAATTAATTTGGTTATGACTGGACTTGGTATTCATTACATTGGGATTACGAATAAAATAACACATGTACGTGAGGAACCATTTGCTTAAAGTGCTCATTGGTTGATGCAGTAGAAACTTGGAATTTAAAAGATTAAGGGAGAACCAAAAAAATCCATCTAAAAAGTATCACATCAGTGTTTTGCCCACATTAACATCCTTGAAAATAAATGTATGTTTAGGAACTTTAATTCCTTCTAATTTTAAGGAAATTTGGACAGTCATACATATAACCAGTTAATATTTGTTTTTTTTTTTTTTTTTATTTGGTACTTGTATATTATTTATTATAAGAAACTGGTTTTCATGTTAGGTGAGGGGCGATGGCACATTCAGAGGGCAGGCCATCAAGGAGTGAGGTGCCTAAGCAGACTTGAACCACATGTCACAGCAGGAGGCTGGGATCCACAAGGGAGATTCACTCTCTCCAGGAAGAGCCGGAGCCTTCTTTTAAAATGATTTACTCAGGTCTGTCAGAAGTAGTCTTCCTCCCAACTGATTAGGTCAAACAATCCCGGGATAATCCTCTAATTGAAAGTTAGCCGATTAGGGAATTTAATTACATCAAAGCGCCTTTCCTCTTGTGTAATGTAACCCAGTCACAGAAGTAAAATCTACCATATCCTGCCCACGCTCAAGTTGAAGGAATTATAAAGAGCATGTGAGCAAAGGGGTGAGCATCTAAGCGTCATCATAGAATTCTGTCCACCGGGGAAAATGCAAAGATGGTTCAATGTTTGTTAGAAAACAATCAGTGTAGTTATACTATTAGCGTAAAAGAGAAAAAAAGCTATAACGTTTGTTCCATCAGTTTTTAAACATTTGATAATTCTTTGATAAAAGGAATCATTCCCAAACTGATAGTTAGATAATACCAATTGTTACCTGGACTATCAATATAAGTAAAGGAAAGCCCATAATTCTGAAATCTCATTTTTATGTGTGTATTTCAGATACATTCTCACTCAAAGCCACATGGGAGAAATGTAAATCACAACCACAATGAGATAGCACCTCACACCTCTCAGAATGGCTATTATTAAAAAGAACATAAATAACAAATGTTGGCAAGAATGTCGAGAAAAGGGAATCCTTGTACACTGTTGGGAAGAATGTAAATTGATGCAACCATTGTTGAAAACAGTATGCAAGTCTCTCAAAAAACTAAAAATAGAACTACTGTATGACCCAGCGATTCCACTCCTGGATATGTATCCAAAAAAAACCCAAAACACTAATTTGAAAAGATACATGCACCCCTACATTCATAACAGTGTTACTCAAAATATGGAAGCAACCTAAGTGCCCATCAACAGATGTATGGATAAAAAGGATGTGGTATATAAAGAAACAATGGAATGCAACTCAGCTATTAAAAAGGAATGAAATTTTGCCATTTGCTGCAACATGGATGGAATTGGAAGGCATTATGCTAACTTAAAATAAGTCAGACAGAGAAAGACAAATACCATATGTTGTCACTTATATGTAGAATCTATAAAATACAACCAGTTAGTGAATATTAACAAAAAAGAAAGAGACTCACAAATATAAAGAACAAACTAGTGTTTACCAATGTGGAGAAGTAAAGGGGGAGGGACAAACCAAAGGTAGGAGATTAAGAGGTACAAACTAATAGGTATAAAATAAGCTACAAGAATATATTGTACAGTGTGAGGAATATAGCCAATATTTTGTAATAACTATAAATGGAGTATAATCTTTAAAATTGTGAACCACTATACTGAATATCTGTAACATACACTATTGTAAATCAACTACCCTTCAATCAATCAAGTATGCAAATAAATACAAAAACAAAACAAAACAAAACAAAATGAAAACCATAATGGAACATAAACAATAATTTTCACTGCAAATTTTTTTTTCTTTTTTAGTGATAACCAGGAATTGAAAGCTGTATTGCTACCCATGGCAGGGGAAATAGGTAAGTAAAACTGTATATAAATACAATAATTAGAAATAATAACACAAAGCAAAAGATCACACTAAAATTATCAGTGATAAAGGTAAATAAAGGAATGATAGCTGTAGCAAAATATAATTTGTACAATTAAAAAATTCACTTGTACAAGAATTTGTACAAATAAGAATAAATAATACATCTTAACTATCACAGCAAAGAGAGACTAAGGAGGTATGATCTTTAAAGTGTGGTATGGTACCCTGGATGACATTCTGGAAATGCAAAAGGAGATTAGGTAAAAAGATTAGGAAAAAACTAAGGAAATCTAAATAAAAGATGAATGTTAGTTAAAAAGAACAAACAAATATTGGTTCATTAACTGTGACAAATGTACCGTATTAATGAAAGATGCTAATACTGGCAAATACTGGATATGATGTATATGAGATCTCTGTACTATCTTTTTAACTTTTCTGTAAATCTATTTTGAAATAAAAAGGTATTAAAAGTTAAAAAAATACAATCTTATTATATCTATTTTTAAAACAAATCCAGATTATCTTTGTAGAAGTTATACTTCATGACATTAACATAACAGGAACATTACTGTCTGGCTACTCTATTTAGGTCTACAATGGTTTTCATTGTTTTGAATCAATATATATTTATTTTGATATTTATTTATATTCCTAAGATTGGATATGTCATGTATTTTTAATACCACTTCCTAAATCAGAAAAAAAGAGATTCTAAAGATTAAGTGATTCACGTAAGGTAAATTAAAGTTTCCAAGTGAAATGCTGTGAATCGGTGACAGGTGAGCCAAGATTTTGATTATCTGTAGGCATTGACATCTGGGCTAAATCTGGAGCAGCAACGGTCAGCCTTGGCAGACTAGCCCAATCTCATACCATTATTTTTATTTACTATGTGTTTCAGGATATGAACAAGTTTAAGAAGATTTACACTATATCAACTTGCTTCCGTGTTTATACATAACATTAAAAACATAAACAAGCAAGCATAACTGCTCCTCGACTGAAATGTTTATATAAAGCACATCTATAATGTGATTGCTGTATAACTGCTTGCAAAAATATCTGTTGAGGTAAAACAGAAACACTTTTAAGATGGTTTATGATTGATATATGGAGTGGCTGCTTGGTATCTGAATTACCTCTCTATGCTTCAGTAAATCCCTACAGTTGAAGCAAATATTAAATTCTATTCCACAAGTTGAATACAGATACCAAGGTTCTCTTGGAGCTACGACTTGGGCATGAATTAAGACTAGGATATCGGGATTTCTTGAGGGGAGGGTATAGCTCAAGCGGTAGACTGCATGCTTAGTTCAATTCCCAGTGCTTCCATTAAAAGAAATAATTAAGTAAATAGAAAAAAATTAAAAAAAATAAAAAAGACTAGGAAACACAAATGTACCCGACAGAGAATCAGAAGCCTTAGTGCAGTGATGTAACAACAATATATATCTTTCAGAATCACAACCTGTATTTGCATTGTCTAAGGTCCAATGGCAGGAGTATCTATGGGGCAAGACCTAACAGTCCTCATCAGAGAAGGAGGCAGACATGTTTTCATTACCAAACGCTTTTATGAGATATATAAAAGTGTCTTTCACCATTACTTTTCTGTTTTACTGGACTCTGGGTTGTCAAGGGAAGGAACTGTTTAGAGATTGGAGAACATATTATACAGTGAAAATCTGTCCCTTAGGACGATGGAAATTTTTTGTGTAGTCACTGAAATAGTTTCTATCTTTCTGGCTGCCTAATAGTTCCCACTGCTCCCTTGCTACCTTAATTTTCTATTTTTTATTATAGTTTTTAATTGAAGTATAGTCAGTAGTCAGTTTACAATGTTGTATTAATTTCAATCTATTCTTGCTCCCTTTCAAGTCTAAAAGGCCACAGAAATTAGGGGCATCATGAGCAATCTTTACCATGTCTTTTTTATTCTAACATTATAAAAAATGATTTTTTCTTTTATATGTATCTGAATGAATTTTATAATGATGAAGACGTGTTTTAATAATCAAACCATTCAAGCTAGTGATGATTCAAATGCTGACTTTTTGATCTTGTCAGCTTTCCAGACTGTCTTAAAAAAATGAACAGTACATTTTCAGATCATTATAGCAGAGATTTTAAGTTGATGGCATGATATTTTATCTTCAAATGGAGAAAATGCCCAAGAGTAAGCAATTTTCAAAATGTATAGCCCAACAAAGATAGGAACATATGAAAAAATTGTTACACTGAACTATGATTAATAGTTTCTAGCTTTTCTGATTAATGGACTGTTCAGAAAGATGTGCATCTGGGAACATTGAGTTTAAAATTAAATGCGAGGAATTCCTGAGTTCTAATTTCACATCTTTAAACAGTATGACTGTGTAATTTATGCAAGCTGTGATGGATTTTTTAAAGCAGCATTTAAGATGAGCAGTGTCAATTTCACAGGAGAATAATAGTGAATTTACTATGTGTTCATTACTTCATAGAGGTAACTGAAAAGGGAAAATAAAGTCAACTACTTGTTTGGCATCCCCCAAATACAGCATTTAAAAAATTTGAATTTGTTTTGTCCGTTATAAATGTTTCTCTCATATATGAGCAGTATTTCAACCTGATAACACATCATAATATCTTTGCCAAAATCTCAAAATTTTGCGTAATGGATTACTCTTTAAAACATTAACTGACTTTGATATTATTTGAAATTCACATTTAAAAAAATTAAAGATACATGCAATCTTGTCTATTCATTTTCTATATATATCTCTATTAGCAAAAATAAATCATGACATCTTTTGGTTAAAATTTATGTTTTGGAAGTCTTAAGATGTAGTTTTAAAAATAAAGTAAACAAAGATAAATATATGTAGCATTTTTTAAAGAAACAGCAAAGAGTTTAAAACAATATATAACAAATAGCTTTATGAGGTCAAGAAAGAATTAATGGAAAGAAAATGACAGCCACAAAGAGAAACTATCATGACATATACAAATACAAGACATTCTTTTTTAAATAAATAAGGCAGTTGATTTCTTGACTAAATTTTAATTAGAAGACAAAAATAATTCTTAGTCAAACTGAAGAAAAGACCTTTTTGCAGTATAGATGAATTTCAAATAATGAAGTGGATTATGAGCTAATTGTAATATATAGAAATTATTTAAAAATCTGAATAGACCCCATTACCAATAAGGAAAACATGCTGAGAAACCACACAGTCTTCCCTTACAAAACACAAAAGAAACCAGGAAATTCTAGGATGGAAACTAAGGCTTCACTTCAAGGTTTATCCAGAAATTGACTTTGTGTCTTTTATTTTTATTTATTTATTTTTAATGGAAGTACTGGGAATTGAACCCAGAAACTTGCGCTCATTAAGCATGTGCTCGATCACTGAGTTATTTCCCACCATCCCTACTCCCCTCACCAAGTTTGTGACTTTTATATTCCCAATACTTGAGAGAGTGGCTGGTGGTACACAGGTCGGTTATTCCTTATTAAATAGTGTTAAATAGATTAAATAATGATTTAAATAACCCTTTTTTAAAAAAAGTAAATTGGATAACAAAAAAATGTTTGAAAGTAATGTCTAGCACATGAGCCCACCAGGTTGAGAGGATGATAAGAGAACAGACCACTGCCACCATCTTGAAGGGAGTATTTTACCTGGAACAACATTGGAGACATGGGGGTTTACACAAATACGGTTTTATTGATGTGTTGTAAATATATGTTTACAGGATATATTAAGAAACTGGAAGAATTAGAAAAATTACCTTATGTGTATATATGAAGGGATATGTTATTTTTAAACAATTAGTTTAGTGGAGGCAGAGTCTTCATTTAATAACACATTCATTTTTTAATCTATAGAGTATGTGTAAATATAACTTTCATATTAAAAGTTATGTTAGAGATAATCATTTACTCCCAAGCCTGTGACCCATCTTTATGCAATATCATCCAGTTAAAGGGAGAATAATAAATTAAAATAATAACTTAAGACAGAAAACTATCTGCAGTAATATATACTCAATCTTACATTTGTGTTTTTGAATTTGTCTGTAATATCCCACTTTAAACATACAATTTAAACTCTTCAAATATAAAAAATAAGGCTAAGACACTTAAATTTCTCTAGCCTGCAATACTCATTATGTACCCATTTTCTTCTATTTTACATATTTAATTAATCAGTAACTGTTAAAAAATCGTTCTAAGAAAATGTACGAAAATCTCCCATGACATAGCATATTCATTCTCCATTCAGGTTTGCACAACAGACACTTTTCTATTTTATCGTCTTTTCTGCACAAGTGTGAAGAAGTTATAGTGGTTTGTTTGACCTCCAAATATGGCTCAAATGTTAAGAAAGGAAATTCTGACTAAGGAACAATAATAGAGAAAGAGAAGTGTTATTGTATAAATGGGCATTTTAGTCAATATAGTGGGTGTATTTTATGTCAAGTGTCTTTTAAGGGAATAAAGTTCTAGATTGTAAATTTGCACAAATATAACCACTGAAGACTTTTATCCTATTCACTGAAAATTCAATCAGCCTTTTAAATCAACTTTGCTTGGATGAAATGGAAATATCTTAATTTCCTTCTCATGAATTCTTGGAAATATCTTTCATTAAGTGACTAATAAAAATATTTTTAAGGTAGAATTTTCAAGTATATGTCTCACTTTGCATTTACGCTATGTATTTCTACATCAAATATATTCTTTAAACAAGATCATTGTTAAAATAAACATTAAAAATGTTGCGTAGATTAGAGGCTGAAGAAGCTGGCTACCAGAAATCTAGGTATAACATAATGTCCCTGAAAGTTTCACTTTTCTAAATATCATCATAATGATTGGAAAGATTCCCCTCTGTCTCAGAAAAGTGAAAATATCCACTTTTGTTTTTCTAGGCTTTTTTTTTTTTTTTGGTAGGAAATCCTCTCTCAGGGCTTCTGTTTCAATTTCTCTTCTTACAATCTGACTAGCCTGAATTGATGGCTGAATAACTCAATTAAAACTTTTTTTTTTTTTTACAGTTTCTCTCCCATTGCCTGAATATTATATAAATGATTCCTATTAAATATATGAGCAAAGTGAAATGACTTTGCGGGAGATGAACCTTTGATAGCTAGGGATTAACTTTCCTGTGTTTGCACATGGAGGTCCCTTTTCATTCTTTATAAGTGGGTTCTAATGATACAGAAACTCCATTTATCATGGTACATTAATTAGATGTGCTACACTCTCTAAGATAAAATGCATAATAAAAGTGTAAAGTGAGATGAAACAACCTTTCCTCTTAAGAATGTCAGGAACCAGGTTATTCAAACACAGATTGCACATTTTTTTCTGTCTTTTTTTTCCCGTTTAATAAGGTAGTGCTACCTTTTACCAAGAGCAATACGTCCTTTTTATTCATCAGATTTGTCCTACCCACTTAATTTTTCCGATTTCTCAGTGAAATACCAGTCAGTTCATCAAGTGACACATGTAAGTATGCTGAGTTTTTGAGATTTGCAACCCCTTTTCTCTTTCCATCCATCTTGTATAAAGACAAAGTGATTACGTTTGAAAGCCCCGCACTCAACCATTTCTTATGATTTCACTGATCACAACCAGTTCCTTCCTAAATTCTCCCTGATAGTTGCTCTGGATTCAGAGTCACTTTTTCCTCTTAGATGTTCTCACTGAGACAGCACAGCTATAAGAATAATTATAAGGGTTCCACACATTCCTTATGCTTTCACCTGTGTCCTTTATTTCATTTATGTATTAGGAGAAAAATAGTCCTGAGTTAAGACTCAGGAGGACTAGATTTTAACTGTAGTTTTGCCCAGATGTAGTGTTGGATTCATGCTTACATTTTCTGATATGTACAACATATGCGTCAGAGAATTTCAAAATTTCTAATAAACTTTGATAGAAGATTACTACTGAAATAACTGTAAACCTCAGACCTACTTAAGAAGACTCTAGGTATGTTCAAAAACAGCAGGGGAGACAAAACCAGGGAGACTAATGGAAATTTTAGTCCTTGACACCACAGCTATAGCAAACAGTAAACATAACCTAACCACTAGCCAGATAAACATAAAAGCTCACACTAAAGGAATAGCTATATCAGTTCTTTCTACTCGGTATAACATGTCCAGCTTTCAACACAATATACAGGGCATGCTAAATGGAAAAAAAAAAAATCTGAAGAGAAAAACAAAGCCTTAGAACCAAACTCAGATATGGCAGAGATTTTTGGAAATATCACACCAGAAATTTAAAATAACTATGATTAATATTCTAAGGGCTTTAATTCAAAAAGTGGACAATATGCAAGGACAGATGGATAAGGTAAGTGGTGAAGGGGAGGCTCTAACATCAAAGAAAAATTCTAGCCTGAAAAATACTGTAACAGAAATGGACATGGCAAAGTAGAGAACCAGTGAGCTTGAAGATATGTTGATAGAAGCCTCAAAAGCTGAAATGCAAAGAGAAAAAAAAACCAATTAATTGAAAAGATGGCATAGAATCTAAGACCTGCAGGACAATTACAAAATGCTTAAAATATATGTAGTGGGAATATTAGAAGGAAAGAAAGAGAGAAAGGGACAGAAAAAAGTGTTTGAAATAACAGTAACTGGGAATTTTTCAAAATTAACAACAGGCAATGAACACAGATCCAGGAAGTCAGAGAACATCAAGCAAGTTAAATACCACAAAATCTACCCCTAGGCATATCCTGGTCAAAGTACAGAAATAAAAGATGAAGAAAAAATCCTGAAATAAGTCAGAGAAAATGAACACCTTACCTTAAGAAAAACAGAATAAGAACTACATCAAACTTCTCTTTATTAACCATGTAATCAAGAAGAGAGTGGGATAAAATATTTACAGTGTTGAAAAAAATCCTTAGAATTACATATCCAGTGAAGCTCTCCTTCATAAATGAAGGAGAATAAACATTCTCTCAGACAAAATTTGAGAGAACTGTTTTTCACTAACTCTGCCTTTGAGGAAATGATAAAAGAAGCTTTTTGGATTGGTCCCACTGTTGGTGGGAATGTAAATTAGTGCAGCCATTATAGAAAACAGTATCAAGTTTCCTCAAGAAATTAAAAATAGAGCTACCATACAATCCAGCAATTCCTTTTCTGGATATTTTTACAAAAAAACAAAACAAAACACTAATTCAAAACAATATACTCACCCCTATGTTCATTGCATCATTATTCACAATAACCAAGATATGGAAGCAACCTAAGTGCCCATGGATAGATGAATGGACAAAGAATGTATATATATGTGTGTGTGTGTATATATATATGTGTGTGTATATATATGTACATTATATAAATATTATATACATATATAAAGGAATACTACTCAGCCATAAAATAGTAGCTTTTTGCCATTTGCAACAACATGAATGGTCTAGAGAGTATTATGCTAAGTGAAATAAATCAGAGAAAGACAAATACCATATTATTTCACTTTTATGTGGAATCTAAACATCAAAACTAATGAACAAACATAACAAAACAGAAATAGAGTCATTTATAGAAACAGGTGATTACCAGATGGAGGTAAGGTGGTTTGAGTGAAAGAGGTGAGGAAAATGAACAGGTATAAACTTTTAGTTACAAAATAAATGAGTCACAGAGATGAAATGTACAGCATGAGTGATATAGTCAATTATAATGTAATATCTTTGTATGGTGACAGGTGGCAACTATACTTATTGTGGTGATCATTTTGTAATCTATAGAAATATCAAATCAAATCACTATGTTGTGCTCCAGTAACTAACATAATATAGGCAATTATACTTAAAAAAAAAGAAAGAAACAAACAAACTGAAAAATAGCCAGCCAAAGGAACTAATAAAAAAAGATATCAGAGCTGGGGGGTGGAAAAGGGGGATATTGTATGAAAGTAGTTAAAAGGTACAAATTTTCAGTTATAAAATAAATAAGTCCTAGGATCATAATGTACATGATTAATAAAATTAACACTGCAATATGTTATATATGAAAATTGTTAAGACAGTAACACAAGGAAAACTATTTTTTCTTTTACTTTTGCTTTGTTATGAGATGATGGCTATTCACTAAACTTATATTGTTCACCATTTCATGATGCATGTAAGTCAAATCATTATGCTGTACACATTAATATTACACAGTGTTATATTCAATAATACATCAATAAAACTGGAATAAATGAGTAAACAAATTAGTTAATTAAAAAAATAAGAAATGCATCCATCTTAACTTCCCTGAGATGGAGCATGTGAAAAGCTATCAATCTTCATAAGTTAATGTTGGCTCTTAGAGTCAATGTAAATTCATCAAAATATAACTAAAAATATTATCTAAATGAAATATATTTTACAGCTTCTAGAGCATCGCTAATAACACTGGAAAAGTTTTTTTTTTTTTAAGAATAGAACAAATTATAATGGATTAACTTAAAGAAAGGAAATACATTGTAGAAGGAATATTTGAAAGCAAAATATATTTTATTTTTCTTATTTTTAATTTAACAGGTAAGAGTGTTCAAAATTGTAATAGAGACAATGTATTTGTTGATTACAGCACATGGATAAGTGACATGAGTGACAGCAATCTTATAAATGGTTGGGAGGGAAAAACTGAAAATGCTGTTACTCATATAACCCATGAAGTGCTGCAGTGTTATTTGAAAGTGGACTTAAATTAGTTGTAAATATATATTATAAACTCTAGGAGAACAGTTAATAAAAAATTTAGAAAGAAATATAATTGATAAGAGAGAAGAAAAATAGAATCATAAATTGTCAATTAATAACAGAGAAGACAGAAAAATAGTGGAAGATGAAAAAGAAACAGAAACTAGTTACAAATATGGTAGATAATAAGCTAATTATATCAATGACTTTTACGTTTATTGCTCTAAATACATGAATTAAACAGACTGAGGACTTAAAAATTAAGACATAACAGCATATGGTGTATAAGAAACCCACTTTAAATATTTAGACACAGATTAAAGTAAAGGAATACAGAGACATATCATGCTAAACTAATCGAAAGAAAGCTGGAGTAGCTATATGTACTTCAAATAAAGCAAATTTCAAAACATGGAGACTTACTTCCTTCCCCTTCTCTTTCTCCTCCTCCTCTTTATCAGTTCTCAGTATCGATATCTCATGTATTGGGAAATTGCAAGTTAAACAATGAGATGTCACCACATGTAAATCCAAAGCACTGATACCACCAGATGCTGGTGGAGAAATGGAGCAGCAGAAAATCTCAATTTTTGCTTTTAAGGGTTCCAATGATTCAGCTACTTTAGAAGACAGTTTGGCAACTTCGTGTGTGGCAACCCCATGTTTGGGGGCAGCTTGCCCTGAACCATCACTTGTTGGGTCTATGGAGTCTTTCCTCAGATACTAAGAAGCAAATGTCAAATGATCTTATTTATAAAGCATTTAAAATTAGATTTGAATGAAAGGAATTCTTAATTAGAGAAAGTATAATTTGAAACTCTATCTTTCATATATGTTGTCAATTTACATCTTAGTCATTATAACAATTCAAGGAAAATGACTTGTAATTTTAACTGGGTTAATCTCTTTCACATTTAATATTTTTTTGATGTTTAAAATTTCACTTTTTCCATATTTTCAGTTGTTTAATATATTTAAATTTTGGAATTTTTGGAGAACTCTAAATAGCCAAGATTAGAATACCCAAGATTAATATCAAAATGATCAAAAATACTTATCAAGCATTAATCCTAAGAACATAATAGCTTCTTGTATAAGAACATATGGAGTTTTTGTGAGAATTTATATACTTTCATAGAACACTGGTTGATTAACTTTATTTTATTCATTCTGGCTTCATGTGTCTATGTTCTTTTAAACCAGTTCCTCCACATCTTTTCCTTTCTTCTTTCCTTCTTTCTTTCTTTTTCTTTCTTTCTTCCTTTCTTTCTTTTCTTTCTCTTTCTTTCTTTCTTTCTTTCTTTCTTTCTTTCTTTCTTTCTTTCTTTCTTTCTTTCTTTCTTTCTTTCTTTCTTTCCCTTTCTTTCTTTCTTTCTTTCTTTCTTTTTCTTTCTTTCTTTCTTTCTTTCTTTCTTTCTTTCTTTCTTTCTTTCTTTCTTTCCGTCTTTTTCTTTTTCTCTTTCTTTCTTTCTTTCTTTCTTTCTTTCTTTCTTTCTTTCTTTCTTCCTTTCTTCCTTTCTTCCTTTCTTCCTTTCTTCCTTTCTTTCTTCCTTTCTTTCATTTTTTATGCTGTTCTTTTTACAGTGTGAAGAAGAAAACCAGCATTATAAGAAAAGACTCCAACAATGTCAACTAAACAAAGGTATGTCAAGTTAAAATGAGATAATAGTAATAAGAACATATTAATATAGAGTTTTATATATGTCAACCACTTGTCTAAGTGTTTATATAAATTATTTAATCTTTATCTTATTTTCACCCTGTGAAATAGATTGTGCTATTAATATTGCAATATGTCGAAAATCACAGTTGGAAAGAATGCTGGTATTCAAATCTATGTAGTTTGTTATTGGATTCTACAATCCTAGTCCCTGTAATATGCTCTTAAATGAAGAAATTTTTCCAATAACAGAAAAAAAAAATAGCCCATATTCCCTAGAAAAGAAAATATAGCACATATTTTAGATAATGTACATACTTTTAGGTATGGCTACCTTCTAACTACCTTCTTAATAATAAGCATAAGAATAGTTACAGTGAAATCTTAAATAGTTAAAATTAAAGAAAAAATATTTAAAACTCTTGATAACCAAAGTTTTTGTTAAAGTTGTTTGTTTACTTGGGGTGTAATTTGAATTATGAAAGAAACCAAGTACCATTGTCCTTACATGCCTAGGAAAAGTTAATATATAATAAATGTGATAAATTATAGAAATTATTTAAAAACTCACAACAGTTAACTACTAAAGTACCTAAGTACTAATTTATCAACTGTGAAATCAAATAATAAAGTAGAAATGGTTTTCTTTGTGCCATGTTTTTTTCAGAGTGAAATTTCAAATATAAATGTAACTGTTGTGCTAATAATTTTAAATAAAGCCCAAATCAAACAATAAATACCTAGAGTAGCTTACACTAACCAAATAAGAAATTATAACAAATAACTTCATGTCAAGGCTCCAGAGCTATAATGATTTTAAATTAGAACACAACATTTCTTGGATAGGTAGCTCATTTAACATTTTTAGGATCTGTCAATAAGATCACTTTTGGTATGAAACAGCCTATTTATTTTGATTAGAATGGAAATCCCCCAATGAGACACAGAAACAGAGGCCAACAATAACACTTGATTAACCAAATGCCCAGAAACTATTGCATATCCTGGAGAATTTAAATGGGAAAACAAACAACACTGGAAAATATCATGTCAGTTGCAGATTCCATATGAATCCTTTAAAAATAAACAAAGTTCTTTGTTGGGAAAACTTAGATATGATCATCTGACTAGGGACTCTCTTTGTATCATTTTTATATTGTGCATGTATGATAGAAATTGCAAAGTAGGAAAAGTCAGTCCTTCTGTACTGCTCAAATATCTTACAAGATTTGAAGGAAATATATTTTGTTTATTGACATTAGAGAGAAAATGGATGCTTATAGATTGTTTGCAGTCATGAAGACTAAAGTTCTTTGGTATGATATGTACAGAATCAGTTCAAGGTAAGAGCTTTTAACATTCTTGTTATTGTATATCTCCAAGCTGATATATTGTGTGATTATCTACCTAAACAAGAATAATTCTAAAATAAAGTTGGACTTTCAGAAAAGGCTTTTGGATGCTGTATAACCTAAATCAACAGTTTAATTCAACAGAAAAACACTGAGGATGAATGTCAGATTTGCTATAGAATAAGGAAGTAATAAATCTTGTGGTGAATGTGTCAAAACATGTACACAAAATTAAATAAGTCCTAAATAAATCTAGACTCTCAAGCAAATCCTATTACTTTTGTTAAGAAGGAAAGCATGAAAAACAATCATAAAAACTCATGTCTCTTTATTGTCACCAGTATCATGGTACCGAAATGTAAAAGAAGTTCCATTCTGCTTGTATCAAAACAGAAAGAAAACTTAATTGCTTTTTTACAATCCAGTTTTACATAAAATAAATTCTGTGGCATATACGTAGGTCAACCTGCATAAATTCTGCATAATTATAATGGTAAAGCGACCTGAAATTATCTGCATCTGATTTTTTTATTGCTGTTTTTAAGCAAAATAACTCCTCATAAATTGGCTGTTCTGCTAACCCTTATAGGACTAATTCATTAACCTAAAGAGTAACTAAAAAGTTTCATGGGGGAAAAAAAAACCTGAAACAAAACAGAGAATGGATATCAATGTAGAAATAAAAAATCCCAGAAATACAAGACCTTAAAATTGGGAAGCTTGTTTATGTGACCCTGACCCTATACTTATTCTGAGTGATGGATATTTTTGTTGCTGTTGATGTATCATTGCTTCTAGGCAGTTTTAACAGACAGAAGTAGTAACTATATCTAAATATAGAAACCCACATATACACACATATTTATAATTATCACAGTGTCTATATATCTCTGTGTATATTGAACTTAACATTGATATATAATAATACCTCAGACTTTACTCCATTATGACAGTTTATTTGAATCTTCCTCTACAGATTATTCCTAATGTCTCTTTCTGACAGCGAGAAACCCGGCCCTCATTATTGTCCATTTATTTCCTTTTTCACCACTAATATTCACAGAGAGTACTTTTAGAATTGTTAAATTCTACTCATGGGAGAAAAAGAAGTTACCAACTCGAATACAGTTCTGTTTTCTTTGGCATTGGAATTTCCAGTTAAATTAATATTGTTCCAAAGTTAAATAGATCAGTTTCTTTTCCCCCCCATGCCCTTCAATGAGGTCATGTTATAAATGCATAAGACAGATTAATTTTTCACAGTATAGGTTTTATCTTGTGATCTTCATCTTCCTCTGTGTGTATTTAATTTTTATACATTAAACTATACTCTTTGTGATGGACAATTGAATGTTGTTTTAGAAATGCATAGCAGTATATATTCATCACTCACATAATTCCATTGTAAATTCCCTTTATAGATAACCAACTCTTCTCCTGGGAACTACTTACCTTTTTTCATCTCTATAGTTTTGTTTTATCTAAAATATTACGTGAATGAAAACACAATATGTACCCTTTTGTATCTGGCTTCCTTCTATTAGTAAATTGCATTTAAACACAGCCATATGGTTCTGTGAATTAATAATTCAGTCCCTTTCTATCTCTGAATAATATTCCATTGTATAGATGCATTATTTACTCATTTATTTGTTGAAGAACATCTTAATTGCTTCTAGTTTGTGATGATAATGTATAAAGCTGCTGTAAACAATCATGAACAGGATTTTCTGTTAACATAATTTCCAATTCACTCCTGTATATAAGAATGTAATTGCTGGGTCACATAGTAAGTTTATGTCTTAACTCATCAGATACCACCAAATTGTCTTCCAAAGAAGATACACCATTTTGCATTCCCACAGCCATTAATGGAAGTTTATCAGCACTTGTTATTGTCAGTGTTTCAGATTTTAATCATTCAAACAGGTGAGTAGTGGTGTCACACTGTGCTTTTAATTCACATTTCCATAATAATAAATGATGTTGAGCCTCTTTTATATACATATTTGTTGGTAATATATCTTCTTTGGTAAAGGGTTTGTTTAGATATTTTGCTCATATTTTATTCTTTTTCTGTTTGTCTTATTGATTATTTTAAAGGGACCTTTATGTATTATGGATTAGTACTAGATATGAGGTTCCAAATATTTCCTTGCAGTTTGTGACGTCACTTTTCTTTCTTTTGTAACAGTCTTTCTCAAGGCAAAGATTTTGTTTTAATTTTGGTAAGTCAAATTGCTTATGAATGTTTGACAACATTTATTTTTAAAAAATATATTGGACTTTTAATATTACATCTAAAATTGCATCACCAAAGTCATGGTCACAAATATTCTCTCCTTAATTTTCTTCTAAAAGTTTTATAGTGTTACATTTTACAATTTGGTCTATGGTCCATATTGAATTAATTTTTCTATATAGTTTAAAGTATGTGTTGAGTTTCATTTTTTTGGATATGGGCACACAGATGTTTAAGGATATTTTACTGAAAAGGGTATTCTTTTTCCATTGAGTTGCCTTTGGATCTTTGTCTAATTCTCACTTCACCAGAGTACTTTTCAATACTAACGATTGATTTTAAACACCATTTTTGCTGCATGAGCTATTATCATGGGCATGTAGACATTTGGTGATCTCAGAGAAAGAGTAATGATGCTTGTCATGTCCAGTGACTTTCTGCTTATACATCTGATAATCAAGTCAGTTTAACAACCTAGTTTCATATGCTATCTGGTTTTATTTTCATGACATCAAAGAAAATATTAGCTTTATTCTTTATGTGCTTCTCTTAGACTAATTTTTTTACTATACTGCTTTGTGTTTTGTGAATATACACATTTATGTGTGTGAATATGTGTGTTAAAATGTCCTTTAAATTAGATGGTAATTTAAAGGACATTTTAACACATGAAATATATTTCATACTTTAAATATATTCAAGGATATTGTGCCATAGACTTTCAATAACAATAACACATGTATTTTTTTTCTGTCTTTTTTTTATTTTCTCATGTTAAATGAATAAGTTTATTCAGTTAACTAGTACATTTATAGCATTTTTTGTCACAATGATTCTGCATATTCCTCTGTGGTTCTGTTTTTAACCTTTGGAGTTCTGTGATGGGCATACTCTAGACTGACTCAACTCTCCTAGTAATCCCTGCTTCCTAAATGTCGTGCGTTGATTACGGGTGAGACCTGTGACTTCATCCTAACCAACAGGATAAGATAAAGGCGATGGAAAGTCATCCATTGATTAGATCTCACTACAGACCTAAAGTGATGGGATGTCACTCTCCTGTGACTGAGTTATGTTTTAGAAGATTCTGTCCTAACAGAATGGAAGTAGAGAGTTTCTTCTTTGCTGGCCTGAAGAAGTAAACTGCCTGTTGTGAGAGGGCTATTGGGGAAGATCAAATAAATGGCAAGAAATTATGGTGGCCTCTAGATATTTGGAGTGGACCTTAGTGAATCACCAGCAAGAAAATGGGGACCTCATTCCTACAACCACAAGGAGATGATTTCTGCCAACAAACTGACAGGGCTTGAAAGCAGATCTTTTTCCACTTGAGCTTCTGATGGAACCATGGTCTAGGTAGCATCTTGATTGCAGCTTTGTGATTAACCCTGAAATAGAGGACCCAGCTAAGCCAGGACTGATCTTCTGAACCAGGAAGTGTGAGACAATAAATGTGTTGCTTTAAGCTGTTAAGTTTATGGTAACTTGTTACATGGCAAAAGAAAGCTGATATAGACTGGTTTATATAGTTGTTTAGTTTGCGTAATGCACAATTATAGGAAATTCCATTCACATAACAGCCTAACTTTATGTGATATACCACGTGTACAATTATATGGCAGGTCTATTTCCCCATATATTAAATTTCCTGGGGGAATGTGTTCATATTTTGATCCTCTGTGTATTTATACTACTCTACTTATATCCAGTGCATTTTCACTGAGTTGAAATGAAATAAATTACATTTGGGGAAAAAGAAAATGTAATTTTTGTATTAACTTCTAGCATATTCATATTTTTATTAACTCTTTGATATTAAAAGACCCTTAGAGATCATCTATTGCATTTTTTCATGTTATATAGATAAATAAAATAAAACATAGCTTTATTCTGATTCATCAAAGGACACATTCTTAGTTAATGTTGGAGCTGGCCAATGTTTTATGTATTCTGACTCCCAGTCTTATGCTCTGCCTACTATATTATCCTGCCAATTTTCCATCATGCATGTATTATTAAATTATTAATGTATTTTAACAATGAAAATAAATGTAAAACATAAAATATATTTACTTATGAAATCTATAACTGTAATATTTTTGGAAATATGAACTCATAACATATGTAGATATTTTGATCAAATATTAATGATTTTTCCCAGAATGGTAGAATCATACCTAATGAATTAAATAGTATACTACAAAATCTTAATGAGACTTTTCTTCAATTTATAGGAGTTAGGAGAAAATTTCTCAGCACTTTTTGTGATCAGAGGTACTGATTACCTTTAATGTAGCTTATTTTTATAAGGATGTTTTTATAACAAACAGCTTGGAAGAGAGAGGTAGTGTCTCCCTCCAGAATGGAAGGTGGGCATGCTTACTGTACAGAAGAGAAAGTTTGGATTCCCTAAGATCAGGGCTTCTCCTTTGTAATTCCGCTTAGTGAATGTGCAGAAATTAATCACCTAATCCTCTTCATATCACTCTGTGGGAATCAAGGGTTCAGAAATCAACACAAAATGCCAATACTGTATCTATTGCTATCTTTGTTAGTAATAATGTCCTTTTTCTCTGACCCGAGAGTTTCTTATTTTTTGTCAGCATCAATGAAGTGGTGGTCGGCCAATTTGTTAGATTGCAAGTGAAGAAACTGCAGATCCTTCACAGCTGTTGGTGGTAAAAAAAAAAAATGTATTTTTCTAAATAGCTCACTTCCTTTTTTGTTTTTCAAGGAAATGATAAAAAATAATGAAATTTAAAAAAAACTAAATAAAACTTTATTATGCAGTGAAGAGGGAATATTGTTATTTTGCCACTTAGGGGGCTATTCTTCACCTTCATCTAATATTCATATTAGTTTATCTTCTAATTTAATGTTGTTATTCACTCTATCAATAAGAGTTCTTGCTTAGAACATTTCTATTTTTATATATGTATATTATAAATAACTTTCTGTTTTCTCTAAGAGTGACTCTCTTTAACCTCATGTGAATTTAAAAGAAAACATTTGTAAGAGACAAAGGAAAGTCAAACAATTTGTCCTTTAAATTACTTTCTTTTTAATTTTCAAAATTCTAACCAATGAAATTTATGTTTACTCACACATATATAGTTCACAAAGTGAAGTTTCCATTAAAAAAACCATGTGCTAGTCTCATTTTACTAAATTCCAAAAGAAAAGATAGTTTTAAGCCTCAATAAATATTTCATGTTAACAAATAAAGCTTCAAAAATGTATGCTTTGGTTAAAAATATCTGCAAATGATACATTTTTTACTCTGATACTAAAATATATATCCCACTTTTTGAACTGGGCAATGGCTTCCAGGCAAATTCTCTGTTTTTTCTCAGAAATTTCCTCAAGAGATATAATTCTTAAACTATACTAAATTAACATTACTGCAGCTTTATAGAAGCCATGATTATTCATAGTATCCTCATTTGTCTACTTGTGGTTCTATTGGGAAAGAAATACTGTTCATTTTAGAAAGACCTGCTATGATTACAGAGTCTTGCTGTGAGGTTTAAAATGTGTGTAATTCTACAATATTTGTGAGAATAATCACACTGTTTACATGCAGTGATGATCTTAATGAAACTAGGTCATCATCTTTAAACAAATGTTTAACCCTATTAGCGAAATAAATATTCACTGTTGAAATTATTTGCTAATTGCTTTCCTGATTTAGCTACTACTTGGCATTTGATCTTTTATTCATTGTACACATTGTTTTATTCAAATTTAATAATAGTTTTAAATTTAAACAATTTGTCATCTTATTATAAGTTTTATTATAATAATAACATTTATGACCACATATTCTGGACATCCAAGGTTAAATAACAAAAACATTTTCATATATTTCCAATTATAAATACAAACAGGATTATATTTACATCCTACTACTTTAAATTGTTTACTTTTATTTGATATGCTGTGAACATTTTTCCAAATTTTTCTATAAAATAAATTTTAGAAATGTATTTCACTTCATCTTAGCTGAAAATGAAAGTATTTGTGATATTCAAAACACACATTTTGGAATCTTACAAATTTGGGATAACCTTATGACTCCAGCACCTATATTTTGGGCATGTAATTTAACCTCCTTAAATCTGTTTTTTTTTTCTGCAATATAAAAGTAATTCTAACTACCTATATACATTTCATGCTGATTAAATAAATGATATATATTTAAATATATATATCTTATATGGGATAATGCCTATAAACTACATAGTGTTTAATACATGCTAGTTCTTCTCATAATAGTAACTTGTTTAACCAATCTCTGTAACTGTACATAATATTATTGAAGATTTTTCACAACCTTAGACAATTATTTGCCATATATCACATTGAACATTTCTAAATATAAAATAAATGAAATCATAGAAATAAAAAATTAAATGATTTGATAGTCTTCTTTCTTAACTATGAAATAATTTCTCAAGATCTATGAAACTGTTACTTGCTAATATGGAAGTAGGGTCGAATCTCAGACTTTTTAAGTTCTGGACAGATGCATACTCTTAAAAGTCTCAATCAAAAGGCTTTTAATCAAAAGATAATGTTTGGGGAAGAAACTCAACTATCATGCAAAGTAGAGTGGATTCAAATGTTTCTGAGGGACCAAATATATAAACTAGATCCACACAAGATGTAGAACATCACACGGAATGAGCATACTCTGAGATACCTGTCCTGCATCAAGCGTTCACCATTTTACATCATGCTTCTATTGCTTTTTCTCTCATTTATTTAACATTTTGTGGAATAAATTACATAGTTAGACCAAACTTAGCTTAAGCACTGGCACTTGGTGAATCTATAGCAACAGTTTTAAATTGTAATAGTTTTCTATATTCCTTAGCTAGAGTGCTTATTTTCTGCTGGTAGAATTAAGAGGTCCAAAGATGAGGTCTTGAAAAGTCTCTTGCTTCTGCCTTTCTTTCTAGCTGTTCTCCAGGAAATCAAGAGGGTTTGAAGTGTTCAGCAATTTTTTAAATCCTTCAGTCACCCACTTTTTCTTCCTTCTCCAGGCTACTGCCTCTGATCAGGATTGTAAAGACTCCGTGGAATTCTTCTAATTCAGCCTCATCATAGTTCAGTGACATTGCTGAAATCAGCACTAACTTTTGAGAAGACACCTCCTCTCTGACATCAATTATTCCACAAGGTCAAAACGCTCGCATCAAAATGAATGTTAATTTTTATGGTTTTTAATTAGTTCATAGCATAGTTCATGCATCACATGAAAAATTTTATCCAGGTGTAATAAATAATAATCTAAATCCATAAACTTTCCATTTGAAAAAAAAATCCTCTCTGTTTTCCATGCTTCAAATTAATTTTGCTTTTATGCCTCCTCTACTGAAGTGAAGGAAAATTTTAACTTCAAGCATACTTGGGAGTTTCCCTCCTTCCATTTTCTTACTGTTTGCCAAAGTTTTAAATGTCTAATGCAGTGACAGTATGTTAGGATAGTCCTCCCCTGTCAACTGTACATACATTTCTGAGATGCACATTTCTCTGGTCAGCACAGGTCTTCCTGTTTATAGACTTCTCCCTAATGTTACTTGAATTAAATTTATGTTGCAAGATCAGTACAGCAAAGGACAGAAGAAAGGTGGGCGAGTGGTGGAGCTGTACCACGGCAGCCCTGTCAGTGCATTTTAGTCTTTATAATGTTTTCCTGAGTCTATTTTGGGCCCATCAATTATAAACTCTCTGTTTCTATCCAGTTTGAATACATCCTACTTTTCCTGCTACCCAACAATTCCCCGCCATCTGGAAATTTTTGGTCTGGTTGTCATGTAACCTAAGCAAACCTGGATGTGTTGATTTCACTTCAGGGTCGTGCCAGTATGTTAGCTGTAAAATGTACAGGTGCACATACAGACATGTCCAATCATAAATAAGATTTCATTTGGAAGATATGTCTTTATAACTGTATTTCAGAGGGTGGAAAAAAGGAATTACATTAGAGAAAACTTAACAAAACTCAATTAAAATCCTTTTTACTCTTCTATCTTTTAAAAATTGCAATGGATTGTAGTAACTCTCCAGATCTCTCATCTCTTCAACATCCAATCTCTGTTGCCTCTCTCTTCACTTTTATTTCAGCTCTTTCATATTTGATTCTATCTGCTCTTTTCTATATATATTTTTTCTTCCAGAAAGTTATTATAGTCTCTTTTCCTATAAAAAGATTTGCTGTCTCTCCAGTTCTATTTCTCTTGTCATCACTTGTCTATTAACTGAGCCAATTTTGATGTGAAATGTGGGTGGGGTGGTAGGCATATTTCTCTTCTCAATATATTTATTTCATATATATATTTATCTTTATATATATATATTTAATATTTTCCATTGCCACTGCTTTCAAACATTACATGTAACTATGAAACAAATATAAATTCCATAGTTATTTTGCTAATTATACAAATATGTATTCAAAACTACTATTCTAGCTTTCCTTCCACTTAAAAAATTGACAGTCAATAATTTACTTCATATTTTAAACAATTTGATATTCTTTCTTAATTATGAAATAATCTCTTAAGAACTATTATCAATGAATATAAGATTAGTTATTTTGAAGGAATTATTTAAAGTTCATTTGTATTCCACTTAACTGCTTTGAGATGACCTTTAAACCCTTAGGTGTATGGTTTAAAATATTATCATTTATAGTCATATTTCTATTGGAATTTCATATTATATATATAGGTTGGTTCATCTTCATCTATATTTATTGTAGAGATTTCAAAACGCTTTTAAAAAAATGTGGCTATAATTTCAAACTGAGGATAAAGTGGGTTCTTTTATATAAGTTTACTATAACAAAATGGACATTTCTTAACTATTTATGTATGCATTTATATCTGAATCAAAATTCATAAATTAAACACTATTTCTTAATGGGGATAAAACTTCATATGGACGTTTAATAGCTAATTACTTCTCAAAATATATTGTGTTTCGGAATAACTTAATTTTTAATCAACTTTACAGCAAATTTTAAATATCTGTGTTATGGACTGATTGCATGTGTCCCTCCCAAATTCATATGTTGAAGCCCTAACCACCAGTGTGCCTATATGTGGAGTAAGGACATAATTAAAGTTAAATGAAATCAAAAGAGTGGGGTCTTGATCTGATAGGATCACTATATTAAAAGAAGAGGAAACAGTGCCCACCCCCTCTCTCTTTCTCTACACCAAGAAGAGGCCACGTGAATATAAAGTGAAGCAGTGACTGTCTACAACCTAAGGAGAAGTTCTCTTCAGACACCATGTCTGCTGACACCTTGTTCGTGGAATTCCAGTCTCCAGAATTGCAAGAAAACAAAGTTCCAATGTTTAAGCCAATTTTTCTATGATGTTTTGTATAGCAGCTTGAGAAGATTAACATAATCTGTAAACAACTTTTTTACATATACAATAAAAATTCATTAACCATTAACTTAATGATTTTAAAATTTTAGTTTTCTCTATGATCATTTTTCTTAGTGAGGGGACACTTATTTTCAGAGATTACTTTGCTGATCTGTACTTAGAGGTAAGTTTATGATAATTAATGTATCAATGATACAAATAAACCCAAAATGGATATAAATTACATGTAAATATACTTTTATGGAGGTAAATGTTTGGAAATGTTAAACACAATAAAATGGCATTTGGGGAAGTTAACTGAAATATTATTTATTTTACCCAACCAAATTTGGTTGCATGATGCACAGCAAGTCTAATGTTCTGACACTGGGTTATGGTGAAGGACAGTACTGTGATTATTGTAAGGCCAAGCAAGAACAGGTTGCTCAAAAGACTCAAAATCCCCAAAAGCTTTCAGGGAAGGGTTTTAAAGACAAGGTGAGGGAGAGGGTCACAGGGTGCCTGAGGAGCTCCTGCACATCCTTCTGATTGGTTGTTGGTGAGGAAACAGGTGAGATCACAGGGTCAGCGTAATCAAAACGCAGGCTTCAGCCAGTCTGGGAGCTCCTTGCTCATGGTCATCAGGCAGTTAACTTCTTCCAACCAGTGGGGGTTTTAATATCTACAAAACAACTAAAGAAATGGCTCAGGATATTATCTTTAGCTCTTGAGGAGGACCTAAAGGCCCTTGGCTCTGTTTTATGGCTTACCTACTTTTATTTTGTCTTACTTGACAAAATTGTTTCTGTATTGTCATACTTCTCTGATTAAATGTGTTCTATGGAACTTGGGGAAGGCCTGGGAGGCTAAACTTTTCCTACAAACAAGAGGAGGAAGTCATCAGAGTCTGTCCCGCGGAAGGCACCACAGAGTCTTGCTCAGTTTCATTCATGTAAGCTTGATAAATAATGCAAAAATTACTTAGAAATTTTTGAAGAAGTGAACGGGAGTGTTGGGTTAGATTGCTTTGGAAAGTTGAGAGGGTGCTTTTTGGTTGATGGTTGGTCAGTATGTTTTTAGTTGAGTTAATATGCCCAAATGCCTAGAGAAAGCTTAAAATTGAATAAATCAAAAGGAAAGCACATATCTGTCTAGGATAAGACATTATATAAAAGAGATTTAACCTTATATATCAATGATAAAATAAGATTATTGGGACATGAGAAAACTACAGATGAACTGAAGTGAGGGAAAACATGCTGATCAATTCCTTGGGGACAAAATTAAAGGGAAAATATATTGTATATGTCCAAATTATAAATCATGTCATACTTTGTTCAGAAAGCACCTTTTTAAACTGTTATAAATGGAGAATATTCAGTAGAGTTCAATTTAAAAACCTCACTTGTGAAAAGGACAGGGATCACAAAAGAATGACAGAACTGTAACTATTCTATACAAAATAGACTTATTCAGAAAATGATTATTTGCAATTACATAAAGGTTTCTTTTTTTAAGATTCTTTCTTCAAAACTTCTGAAGAGAATAAAAGAAAAAGGTTTCTATTACAGAAGATGAAATGTCCATTGTCTGAAGCATACATATATTCTTTGAAGATTTTTTTTCTGTGGTATTGATCAGACAAATGTTTTACATGATAGCTTAGACAAGGGTTTACAGAAAGTAATTATTTTGGAACAATATTGTATTCTTTAGCTATTGATATAAAATCTATTTTGAATTTTAAATACACCATTCTTGGAGTAACACTCTATTGCCAGAATTTCAATTTTATGTTTTTCTGTTATATCAGACTGCACGTATGGGTTTCTACAAATTATTTATTGATTAACAAGCCTTATATTCACTAAAGAAATTGGAAATTTGTAAAGAAAGAAAATTGAAAATAAGTACAAGAATAATATTATTCACACTGTAAAAAAATTTACAAAATCTGCTCAACTTTTATTAGTTTTCATTTGTTTATTTAAATATAAAAAAGTAAGGAGACATCTTTAAATCTTTGAGTTATTTATCCTCAAAATAAAGCCCTAGCAAATAGAATGCATTGTATACTCATGAGCAATGACATAAATATCATCTGAGAAGTTTGTGTCTACTTACAGTTATGTAAGTGAGTAAAACTGGATTATTTCTAAAAGCAGTGCAAAAAAAATAACATTCCAGAGGCATTCTACAAGTAAAACAGTCAATTCTTGGAATTAAAAAATTGATAATATGCTTATTATTTTTTATTAAATGTACATGCTTCTGTTACCAATATTCATTCTGGTATTTTTAGGTACTTCTATTAATTTTTTGAAGACAATAAGGAATAATAGCCAATTATGTTACAGGTGCTAATGCTAGACTTGACATATGTGGCAATGAAATAAGATCAGAGAACAGATAAGGAGTTTGGACTTGGCATTTGGACGTTGAACTTCAACTTCAAGGGTTAAAAAGAACTGTATTTAACCAAGAGACAGTGAAAGCATTTCAAGAAGACATGGACTATGCAATTCATGACTGGACAAATTATTTTTCTTTATATGTCCACTTCCATAATGGATATAAAAATATGTCCTATGTATTGATCACATGTTTAATTTGAATCTCAATTTTTACATTTGTATAGTAAATGGTTGTTTCTCAGCATCCATTCCCCTTTTTGCAAAATGAACAGAAATTCATTCCATTTGGTCACCCTTAGAAGCTACAGAGGTTTGTGGTAGACATTACTGATGTTCAGAAAGATCTCGCCTGTGAAGAAAATGTTCTCCTTGATGTTAAGTTAGGTCATAAGAAAATTCAACCAATGAAACATAAATAAGTAGAACACATAGTATTTCTTTGCAAATAACAAACCTGTAAGTTGTCTATTGCAGTTACAGTGCTGTGAAATGGTGAAGCTTCTGTGATCATAGCTCCTGCGTGAATAGAATGAGTAGAACCCTGCTGTCAACATTCTTTGGACATGTCATATAAGTGTGGTTTTTGTTGTATTAAGCCACTGATATTTTAAAGTTGTTATTGCAGCATTACATAGCCCACCCTGACTTTAAAGGGTCCTGGTGGCTTCTTTTACAAGGCTTCATCATCATGGCTTAGCCATCTATTGGGCAAATCAATTTTAAAACATTTAATTTTGAAAGAAGTGAAGAGAAAAATAGAATAAAAGTTGAAATGTCTTTAATTCGGTGGGTAAATGTAGACAAAACCGATGATTTCTACTCCTAAGTTTATATGGAACTGCCTGTGTTTTCTCTTTTCCCCAAAGAATTTTCAACCTTCCCTTTGATTCAAGAAACTTCCACACAGCTTGTCAGTTTATCAAATCTTGTTTTGTGTTATTGTGAACTGGAGAATTGTAACTCTGACAGAATATGATATTACTGATAAACTGCACACCTGCATTCAAAATATATTGTTATGATTAACATGCCTCATGGTATTCATATATAATGCTGCTGTGTTTAATTACCCTAACCAATCTTGAAGGACTCTCCAAAACTACTGAGAGGTTTTAAATTATTTCACTTCAAATATAGCTTACTTGATGTATGATTCTAAATGTAAATAGTTAATTTGCAACACTCAGTGATGATTTCTCACTTATTCCTCCACATTCATTGAAGAGCATCCTCCTTTTCCTACCATTTTCCTCTCTTTATCTACTATGGAGTGAAGATTATGGCTCTCTTCCCACTATTTTCCTTTTTTTCCTGATATCCCTGGTCTCACTGCCCCTTGACTAGCCCACCTCCAAATATATCTTTTTGATATTTCAAATTGCCCACTTATTTAAAGGGAAAAAAATCTTGTTAAGAGTTGTGCTATATCTGATATCTAGAAATGAAGTATTCCATTCTCTACTAAAATACCATCATTCACTTGCTCTAGGAATCACTCCATTCCCCACACTCTTAATATCCTGCTCCTCCTTCCTTCCATCTCTCACACTAGATAAACCCAAATATTTTTATAAGTTCAATCTCTATATCTCATGTGTAATATTGGAGCAGTCATCAAACCTATCTGAGCATGTTGATGCTGTAGATAAATTTATATATTTAAAATATTTAGTACACGTAACACAATAATCATTAGTGATTATTAATATTGAAGTTAGCATAGCTATAGTAGCACCTGAAAGACTGATTGTAGCTGGGAAAAATCACACATTCATGTTGAGTGATCTCCTCTAATTCACACCAGAAATCTCAAATAGTAACTTAACATTGCTCAGCCATCCTATCATCCTTCACTAGGATGTGTACTCACCCACACTACACCTATTTTCACATTATCTCTTTTCCCATCAAATCTCCTAAACTTTCTCTCACTTCTCACTCTGGGTGGATGATATATATATATATATATATATATTTCTCTATGATATAGATGTTACAATAGGTATCTACATAGATACTAATAACAAATATAAACATAGTTGCACAGTAATGGCCCCATCTTCCCTGAACCAAATGTATCAAATCTCCTGCATCTCATCCACATCCTCTGCCTTCCTTCCTGTGTCCCTTAACTCATGTCAAAGGCTATCCTCATTCGCGAGCTTTAGAATCATCTGCTTTCACCTTCTCAAGAACATTTTGTCCTATAAATATAATCACCTGTTCTGAATCACTCTTTTATCCTCTTTGTTAGATAAATGACATCAACAAATTTCAAACATTGTACCTACTTCTAAACATGCAGATGTACAGTACATTTAAATCACTCCTTTGACTGTTTCCAACACTCTAGAGGTGTAGTCAATGTCTTAGAAAGTTTCTAATATGGAGATTAGATTTTTAGATTATTATTTTCTAATAGTAAATCTGGGTTGGAGCCAGGAAAAGGGTTGGCTTATCTTTAATTTCACTGGGGTAGTAAACATATAGAAACCTTCTCATCACACTTTCAAATTCCTTCTGCAGTATTTTCAGCTCATTTTGAAAAACTCTCATTGTATCATGACATTATATATAACTAGCATAATATTTCCTCTAAAATGGGTTGAAAAAATGCCAACATAGAAAAATATTTCAAGTTAATTAACCTCTGTTCATGTTTTTGAGCCTCCCAATCCTGTTGTTATGCTTCTGTGTATCCTGTCCAGGTTTTCTTAAGGCTGTTCACTAATCAGAGACAACAGGACTCTGTGATGTTTCAGATTTAATTAATTTAGAGAACTGAAGTTAATTAATGTTTTGAATTAGCTAATATATTAAATTGACAAACGAAAATAATTATAAAGATTATCAAAATATGCACATTAATACAGTGAGTAAAATGCTCCTATCAACAAATAGTTCTATTTCTTTTTAAAATAGACCTAATTAAAACCAGTTCCTCTGAAAAGATTCTAATACTGAGTGAAAAGAATATTTTTGCATTCTTCTCAGGTTTTCCATTAATTACAACAGAGGTTACACACTAAAATATTAAGAAAGCAAGACAATGAATATAAATGAATAATGTGAATTGGGGAGAGGGGATATTTTTAACTATTGAGCATATGCCTTCTCTGGATTAGACAACTAATAGTTGACATTAATTGATTATTACCATGAGGGAAAGAAGATCTAGCTTAAATATATAACATATGGAGTTGAAATTTAAATATACTTGTTTTTAAATATTGGTTGATAATTTACTTTTTTAAAAAACATTTTTTATTGATTTATAATCATTTTACAATATTGTGTCAAATTCCAGTGTAGAGCACAATTTTTCAGTTATACCTGAACATATATATGTTCATTGTCACATTTTTTTTTCTCTGTGAGCTACCATAAGATCTTGTATATATTTCCCAGTGCTATACAGTATAATCTTGTTTATCTATTCTACAATTTTGAAATCCCAGTCTATCCCTTCCCGCCCTCCACCCCCCTGGCAACCACAAGTCTGTATTCTATGTCTATGAGTCTACGTCTGTTTTCTATTTATGCTTTGTTTGTTTGTTTGTTTGTTTCTTTTAGATTCTACATATAAGCGATCTCATATGGTATTTTTCTTTCTCTTTCTGGCTTATTTCACTTAGAATGACATTCTCCAGGAGAATCCATGTTGCTGCAAATGGCCTTATGTTGTCAGTTTTTATGGCTGAATAGTATTCCATTGTATAAATATACTACATCTTCTTTATCCAGTCATCTGTTGATGGAAATCATAGCAGCACTATTTACAATAGCCAAGACATGGATAATTCATTTTTAAGTTAATTTTATCAGAGACAAATGTTGCTCATAACTGCACCATGTATAATCCCATATATTACTAATCTGCAGAGTGTACCAATACAGCTCACATATTAAATAATTATTTGTGTGAGTTTATAGAACAGAAAAATGCTAAGCCTGAAATAAGCAAGTAACATACAGCCCTATCTGAAGGATCTTATTAGTAAGAGAAAGATAGTTACAGGTATACAACTGTTATGAAATGTGAATATATCCCTTCAAGTAATATTCATAGGAAATCTGATACATGCTTAACATAGGCACTGTTAGCATCACTAGTTAACAGTGAGCAAAACAGACAAAAATCTTGCGCTTATAGAATTTTCCTATAGTATAACATCTAGAGTATTATCAAAGTACATATGTTCAATGAGAAAAATTACTATGTAAAAAATAAATCTAGAAACGTATATAGCATTTACTAAGTTAGGGAGAGTAGTGGCTGTAACATTAATATGTAGTTTAGAGATGATTTCTCTGAGACAAAACCTGATAAATACCTGCAAAGAATTAAGTGATATAATATGCAGGGAAAGAGCATTTCAAATAGAATGAACAGCCACAGCAAATGCTCCAAGGAGGGAGATGGTTGGCAAGTGCGTTGATCACTAAGGAGATTAGTGTGGCCTGAGTAGGGCAGCCAGGGAGAACATGGTAAAACAAACAGCCAGGAAGTTTCTGGCAGAGGAGATGGGCCTTAAGCATGTTCTGTATGGCTCAGTATATGTTATGAGGTGATACTGGCTATGCAGTAAAAGAAAGTTGGGAAGGAGGATGGAGTGCCGGGTTGGGTTAGTGGTTGTGAACATGAAAAGTCTCTGCCATATTCTACCCTTCAGAATACATTAAATATGGCAGTCAGCAAGTAATATAATAGTGCCATTTTCCACTGAAAATTATTCAGCATTTCCCCACCACTTCTGACTTGATGTACACATTATCTCAGCACATGTACTTCAGATGACCTAACTCTTTGTAGGTCCTCATGCTCCTACCTTTCTACTTCTCACCACACACCATATGATGTCTCAAGTCTAAAGAAGCCATACACTTTGCCTTTTAAAATCTTTTTCTCTATTACTGTAGAGCTGTTTTTCATCATTGTCTACCTTTCAAGACCCCTGGCACATTTTCATATTTCTACAGAAGTATATCTTATTGCGTATTTTTTTCCCTTTTCATTTCCCCTACCTGGCTGATATTTTCTTCAACACTCATAGGATGTCTAGAAGACACTATGGGTGCCCTACTTAACAGTTCTTCTTCTGTTTTTCCTTTGTTGCATGAGCCGATCTCCCATGAATCAGTCTGAAATGTCACGTTCCCTTAAACCTCTGCAGTAGTTCTGCCCCTGAGGACTTTTAAAACAAATAAAATGCAAATGAAGCTACCTTCTAAGAAAGATTTTCCTTTCCAGTATAGAGAGCATGAAATAAAAGAACCAAAGAATGGATTCCTTTCCTCCTTTATTTTTTTTTCAATAGACTTTATTCTTTCAGAGAAGTTTCAGGATCACAGTAGAATTGAACAGAAAATACAGAGAGTTTGCACATAGCTCTCCCCACACACACATATATACTCCCCTACCCTCAACATCCCTCATCAGTGTGGCATATTTGGTACAACTGCTGAACCAACATGGGCACATTATTATCAACTAAATTCTGTAGTTTACATTAGGGTTCACTCTTGATGTTGTACATTCTATGGGTTTTGATAAATGCATAATGACATGTAGCCACCATTATAGTATCATACAGAATAATTTCATTGCCCTAAAAATCCCTTGTGCTCCAACTATTCATCTCCTTCCCTCCCTCCTTTCCTTCTTTAGATGTTTCAGATGAGGATCTGATTCCTGGAGCTTCAGAAAACAGCATGTGTTCATGAGGAGTCCCACTTGGACACCTTAAAGAGGGCAGAGCCAGAAGATGAGAAGTACTTAGGCTTCTGACTGAATTTATGAATCCCTGAAATAACACCTGAATAATACTAAATTTGAACATCTGGTCAGGATGGAAATGCATATTTATATTTACACTTATTTATATTTATATTTAAAGTTTCTACTAAGTAGTTGTCTTTTGACTCCATACCTATAAGTTGCTCACTTCTAGTTGTTTTAACTTTATAGTCTAGAGCTAAACTGTACAAAGAAGTAGCCAGTAGCCACTTACGGCTATTTAAAATTAAAATCAGTGGGGGAGGGCACAGCTCAGTGGTAGATACTTAGCATGCACGAGGTCCTAGGTTTGATACCCAGTCCCTCCATTCAAAATAAAAAATAGGTAAATAAATAAATAAACAAATCAAATTAAAATCAAATTAAGTTCCATTAAAAACTCAGTTTTGTCAAACTAACAACATTTCAAGTACTCAGTTGTATCATGTGGCTGGTGGTTATTATAATGCAGAGCACAGATATGGAACTGTTCTGTCGTTCTTGTAGTTGCATCACACAGCGCTGGACAAGAGATTCCTATTTTTTAGACTTTCAGTACAACTCTAGGTGATCCATATAGTCAAAACAGTTATAGTAAGAGTCCACGTATGTGTAATGTATCAGGATCACCCAGCTTTACTACAATCTCGGCAGAAGACAGATTCTTTACTAGAAGAAGCATAATTCCGGAAACAACTTTTTTCTGAAATACATGTGTAACCAGAAGGCTTCGGGCTACATCAGGCAGAGAGGGACCATGTGTTACACTTAAACTCACGGCCACAATTATTATATACTTGGCATGAGTGTTCTGAAAAAATTCTGGGAATCACCATAGAATTTCAATGCTCCCATATTGCCTACATTTTAACAAAGCTGAGGAGTTGCAATTGTTCTGCATCATTAATGTGATGACACCATCACCGCTGGGACCTTGGATCCCCGAGTGGATAGACAGGTAGCTTAACTGTCACCCTACAATCTGTCTTCACCCTTGTCACAGTTCTCCCTCAAAAGTAGGATTTGATCCCTGTATTTCCAAATGAAAGCTGGGTCGATCTGGGGGTAAACTGACTGTTTAGAACCTCCGGAGGGCTGCTTGTCAGACTCAGCTCATTCTACTCCCTGAGTGTGTCAAGTTGCACAGCAAGTCCCCGAGGCTACCCTGAATGAGACGACTACCCAGCTAATTTCGCTGCACTAGCCCACACTGTTAGTAGCTTCTTGATTACTTTCTCCCCCACTCACCAGTACACTGACTTACTTTAGTCTTCCACTGTTGAATTACGGCTTCAGTAAATCTTTGACCTGAGGGTGTGCTGCTTCTCTAAGCAGGTGTTGAGAATGGCCTCTGCAAATACCCACGTGACACTGTTCATCATTTTCCCACCTAGTTGTAAGCAACTACACGGCACTAAGTGAAGTGACTGTGATCAGAAAAACTTACAGAGTTTTTTAAAGTAAATATGGTAAAAAAGTCATCACTAGGAAAATATCTTTATTGACAGAACCAGAGATAATTTTGACAAATGAGCAAAACTACTAAAATTATAATGTAAGGTACTATATTAAAAAAGAAATATGAGTGCAGGATTTGTAGATATGAGCTATTATATATAAAATAGGTAAACATCCAGGCCCTACTGTATAGCACAGGGAACTATATTCAATATTTTGTAATAGCTTGTAATGAAAAGGAATATATATACATTTATAAATTAATCACTGTTCTGTACACCAGAAATTAGTATAACATTGTAAATCAACTATACTTCAATTAAAAAAAATTTAAAAAATAAAAGCCCAGTCACAAAAGAAAAGGGTGTGAAATCTTGTTAAGCAAATAGAATATTCCCTTTCGCTGGTTCGTGTCATGTAGATTTGCATATCCGCACTAAAAACATCGCTGTGATCATTAGGATGTTCCTATTTTTAATTTAGTTAGTTTCTCTTTACTAGCTTTCATGAAATAATTTCACAATATGAGCTGGCATCCTTTGATCTTTGTTTCACAAAGCATTTCTGCCCAGTGAAGTAGATCATGATGTGTGTGATTTGGCTGCATTCTTTGACTTCAAATGCATATTTAAAGTTACTTCTCCCATATTCTAGGCACCGTTGAAGTTTTATTTGAGTTTGTTCTTGCAAATTTTTTTATCTTTCTAGAGCTCTCTCAGTGAGTTCTGAGGCAGGAGAGTCTGCCGGTCAGCTTGCTCTTGAACCCAATAACACTCAGACTTCAGACTTAAAGATGGAGAGACACTTGCCTCTGATTCATCCATTTTTCAAGCAATAGATAAACTAGGTTACACTCTGTTACCTTTTCTTATGCATTGTTCTATCAAATAACATGGAAATGGGCAACCTGTGAATAGCAGAGGAAAC
This sequence comes from Camelus bactrianus, assembly GCF_048773025.1. NCBI lineage: Eukaryota > Metazoa > Chordata > Mammalia > Artiodactyla > Camelidae > Camelus > Camelus bactrianus. Next base: position 23,793,348 of record NC_133552.1, read on the forward strand.
ACGTGTTTAATTTACCATTTAAACCACTTTGCTTAGGAGTTCAATAATATACTCCTCATTAATAAAAATTGCCACATAGCATCACTCAGATGATGATCTAAGGCTAGAGCAAAGTTTTATGTTTCTTTGAATTTAATTAGATAAGTATTATTTTCTCTTAAATAAGAATATGTCTCAAATATACATCATGTGGATTAAGAAATTAGGTACATTAAAAACATATGAATACAAGAGACTAGACACCATTCTCATTCTTATATATTACTGGAATATATACCCTCCTCCATGTGAAAGTGAAAATGACAACTTAATATGTCATTCTCTGTTGTACAAGCTATTGTATGACACTAGAGTGACATATTACAATGTCATGTGAGAATTTGTCTATTTAAAAAAAATTTTTTTTCACACTACTTCAATTTCATTTATGTCGTTTGCCTACACACCTTTTACCCTTATTTTTTAGCAATGCTAAAGAAATTCCATTATCAAAAGAATGGAAACAAGATCATACTTCCACTCATGGGATGATTGCTTTAGAAATTTAGCTTTTGTTGATGCTGACCATTCTTCCTGTTTGGTTTTGATTGACAATTAGCTGTGATATTTTGTCTTTTTATAGAATTTTATGCACCTTCTCATCTTCGTTTTATGTTCAAAGGGAGAGGAAATAAGACCAGCTGGGAATGATTTGGCGTTTTAGGGTCTCCTGTGGTTCCATATAAATATTAGGATTATTTGTTCTATTTCTGTGAAAAATGTCATTGGCATTTTGATAGGAACTGCACTGAATCTTTAGCTTGCTTTGGGCAGTATGGCCATCTTAACAGTACTGATTCTTCCAATTCAATAGCCATTGAATTAGGAGGCTGTCTTTTCATTTCTTTGCATCATCTTCCATTTCTTTCATCAATATTTTATAGTTTTCAGAGTTTGGTCTTGTTGGATTTCAGTTTGCCAATATTTTGTTGAGAAATTTTGCATCTATACTCATCAAAAATATTGGTCAGTAATTTTCTTTTTTTTTTTTTTTTTTGGAGTGTCTTTGTCTGGTTTTGGTGTCTGGGTAATTGTGGCCTCATAGAATGAATTTTGGAGTATTCTGCCCTCTTCAGTTCTTTGGAATAATTTGAGAAGGATATAAATTAACCATTACTTATATGTCTGGTAAAATTCCCCTGTGAAGCTATCTTGGTCCTGAACTTTTGTTTGGTCGATTTTGTTTTTCATTACAAATTCAGTTGCACTACTAGTAATATGTCTGTTCAAATTGTCTATTTATTCTTCATTCAGTCTTGGCAGGTTTTATATTTCTAAAAATGTTTCCATTTCTTTTAGGTTTTTCAATTTTGTGGCCATATAACTATTTATAGTATTCTTACATTTTTAAAAAAAACTCTATGGTATCTGTTGTTATTTCTTCTCTTTCATTTGTTATTTTGTTTATTTGGGTCCTCTCTATTTTTCTTAGTGAGCCTGGCTAAATGTTTATCAATTTTGTTTACCTTTTCAAAAAATCATCTTTTTTTTTTTTTTTTTTGGTCTCTATTTCGTTTATTTTCTCTCTAATCTTTTTTATTTCCTTCCTCTGCTGACTTTGGTGGTGGAGGGTCTGATCCCAAGTTGCTGGAGCAAAAACCGTGAGGGTCAGGCTTAAGCTGGTGTTGTTCCCTTTAAGTGTTTGCTTTCTTTTCTCCCAGCACCTCAACTCTTGCCCCAGAGAGGAGGAGTGCTGAAGCCAAGTGAGGTCCATGTGGATTCTTAGATCATGTTAGCTGCACACAGAGGTTGGAGCTGTAAGTTTCCTGGGCAGCATCAGCAGTTGTTCCCCTTGCTCTGCTCAGGCACAGTCTTAGGTCCAAGTCCCCTTTGTCCCTCACTGCTGATTACTCCTCCAGGGTAAAATTGAGAATTCTAAAGCAGCAGTTATGACATTTGCACATAATTCCACCAGAAGTATTTTTTGAAATATCCAAAGACTTCATGTACACTTTTAAAAAATGTGTCAAGATCCAAATTCCAGTATAACAAAATAGTATACTGAACAGAGCACAACTAATAAATGAATTGAAATAAGATTTAATGACCTTGAAATTTATGATAGTAAAAAGTAATGGATAAGTATCCATATGATTTATTCATAGAATGAAACACAAATGATTGTGTTTAAAAACAAAATAAAAGCTAAGGAATTTTTTTAAATGGTAATATAAATTGTGCAGGCATGTGGCCATAAAAAGCTGTGGCAAAGATATGTAACTTTTGGAAAAATGCAGAAAGAAAGGGATTGGTCTGAGGAATTGTGTGTGTATTAACTTTTCTCCTTTCATTAGTAGAAATTAATAAACAGTTTTATTTCTGAATTAGAGTTGCTGAGATATCTAGAAAACTAGTACATTTATTTGGAGTTTAAAATATAATGAATAAAAACAAGATATGTAGAAAACAATATATATATATAATTTCCTAATATGTAAACTATTACATTTCCTAAAATGTAAACTAATAAGAAAAAAGAAGTCAAAGCAAGGAATCTTAAAACAATACTACCAGCAGAAGCAATAACAATATTTAAAAATTAAAAACCGCTTAGAAATAATACCAATTTAAATATTTTCAAAATATGTATTAAAAGAGAAGTCTTCTCAAATGGGTAATATAAGACAAAGCAAAAGTCAAATCTACTTGATGTGCACAAGAGCAATAACTAAAACAAACAAAAAAATGAAAAATTGATGAATGTAGGACAAGACAATTTTTTAATTGGCCGTCATATTAACACCTGAGATATTTGAGCTAAAATATGAAAAACAACTTTTTCACATTAAAAATGTGTCATTATTTAAAATATCCAATCACAAAATTTTTTAATTTCCTTGAAATTTGTACAAGGAATAATTAACACACACACCATATATACACACAGTTTAAAAAGTGTAGGGAACACAAAAATAATAGAAGAAACATTTTAGTATTAAATTATTTTAACATAATCTTTCTGGTCTTTGAGATATCAAAGAAATACAAGTAAATAATATTTCATAAAATTTAAATATATATTAATTTTAGTATTTTTTATACTAGTATATACATCTTGCAGAGAATAAATCATGCATTTAAGCTTCCATGAAACATTTTACAAAGCATAATTATATTTTATGTCTAGAAGTAATGTTAAGGAAATGTGATCTTAATAAAATTAATTTAGAGATTAAAGTATGAACAATATAAAAAAGCCAAGAAAACCTCACCAATATTCACCTAAATCATCTGGATATTATAATACACTCCTAAATGAACCTTGTGTAAGGATTAAATAAACATTATGGTTACCATGTATTTGAAAAGTAAAGATGATGATAAACATGCCTATGAAAAAATGTGGTACATAGTCAAACTGTGACAATGAACAATTTCAAAACTTCTTACTACAAAGAAAGTGTTGTTGCAAATAAAGACAAAATAATAAAAAGTACACATATTGAAAGGCTAAATAGCATTGTAATAATTGCAAATAAAATACCATAACAAGTTACATTTCTACTATCTGTTTCAAATATTAAATATATATGGTGATGTCAAAACAGCAAAAATTTTTAAAGACACGAACTTCTATAGAGGCTATTTTGAAAATATACAACATATTTTAAAATGTTAAAATAATTTAATAATAAAATTTATTTCTAGGGAAAGGAATTACAGTTCTCATAAGGTGTAAACTGTGGTCTGAGAAAGAAGAATCTCAACCCTAAAATAAATCTGGCAAACATAAGTTCCCTACTTTAGTTCATACTATGACTTATTTTATGAAGCCCTCTGATATGATCCATAATAGAATAAAACCAATTGAAAATGAAATAACAAACATTTTTGCAGTAATAGATATTTTCCCCCTAGGAACTTGCTTTAGTATATTGTGTAATCACTATATACATTCTTAAATCTCTTAATGTTAATGATAATAATCACAAACCACTTAGTGAAAAAGAAGGGTACAAAATAATGTGTATATAGGTATCCAATTTGTGTAGAGCTAGACAGAAAAATACATGTAAATATATACACAGTAAATAAATGTTACAAAATATTAGTAAGTTGAATTTTCTTTGGGATTAACTTCAAAGTATGAGTAAATTTCACATTTATTATATTCCCATCTTGTGTGATGTTTTTATGAGAATATTCTACATTATTATGAGAAAAATTAAGTTACAGTGACTTTATAACAACAATTTTGCTTTATTTATTCCTTCAAATTTCATTAACCAACAATATATTTTCTTAAAACTTTGTATCAACATAAAAATAACATAACTTTTATAGCTTTAATTAGCATGTTTACTTAGTGAAATTTGTATTACATAAGTGTAAATATATTTCAGAGGAATAAAACGTGTGATTTAGTTATTAAACAGCATTTAGTTCAAATTTAATTGAACATATCTTTTATTTCTTTCGTAGTACATTTGCTAAAATTAGCATTGCTTACCAAAATTTAGAAAACACACACACACACACACACAAAGACAGATACACCCACATTCAAAATAACTAAGTTCATATTTTAATCAGTGTGACTATCTTTTATGAATTGATTTCCTTGATTGAAATGTTTTGAAGAATTTTGCTAAAGTCTTCTATTAATAACACAGTCTTATACATTTTTAATAGGATAAAAGATGAGTAAAATGCTCATCTATTTAGCAGCTCAGTATGACTTTTAATGTTTTGTGTATCATTGCTCTTTTTCCAGATAAAATCATAAAAAGTTATTTGTTGTAAAAATAAAATAGGAAGTATTGGTAAAACAGTAACCAAGTAACCAACTATTATACCATATTCCAGAATATCCTCCATCAGAGCAATATGCACAATAATTATTGATTTTCAAATAATAGAGAAGTTTTGGAGTTGTCAGTCAAATACATATGAAATAGAGGAAACTCTAAATATTAAAGAAAGCCAAAAATAGGCTAAAGTAAGAAAAGTCAGTGACCATATGATTTGTCCTACCTGGGACGACTTTGTCATCCGAATTAAAAAGCTCATCGGTATGTTTCCCTCTCTAATAGCAAGAAGCAAAGCATAAAGACCATGAAACCCACATAAGACCAGAGGAGTAGGAAACTTCAGTTATTTTAGAATTTTAATTTATATTTGATTATATTTTTACCTTTCTGAAATTACCTATGGAAGCACTATAACAAGAAATATAAAAGATTTGTACAAGAAGTGCTGGATTATGTGACCCCCTACTTTGTTACATTAAAAACTCATAACTTGGAGCCACATTTATAAAGTCTCCCTCCCCATCACAGAAAATAAAGGACACACAAAACTAAAACCCAATGCCTGTTTCTGTTTCTGCACTATTATCACCTTGGAGATATCTTCTTTTTTTAACCCTGGTTGCAATGAATATTTATTTTGGATGATTCTATGGCAAGTTAATCAGAACTCATAGTAAAAGCTGAGGGCTTCAGATTTCCAGGAGTGGCATGAACCAGGCTAGGGATTTTCTGGAATAATCGTAAATGTCATTCCAAAAAGGACCGTTTAATAACTTAACCCCATAACATGAATATATCCTTTCCTGCAGTTCTGTATTGTGTTATTACTATCCCCCCCCCAATTTTTAAGGATGTATTTTCCTTCTTACTCACTATTGATAACCTCCCAGTACTGCCCAGCACAATTGTGAGAACAATACGGAGGTTTCTAGAAAATTTCTTTCAAAGCATATTATGTGGATTTTTTTAAGTAAATATCTTCACCCTCCAGATAAAACTGTATTCAGTTTTTAATTGCTGCTTATAGCAAGGTTTAAATGATTTTTATTATTAAATATTTTTTATTAAATAACAACTTTATTTTGTAATAAATTAACCACACTTTAAAATATCTAAAAATCTAACATTTCATAAACACATATAAAGTGGAATCTTTTCTTCCTAATTGCATTCTCTAAAAGTATAAAAAAGCATCAAATAGTGCAAATTGTTTCATAGTAGCTGATAAACTAATAATTAAGCATAGATGAAATAAATGTCAATTGCTATGACGTGAAATAAACCTGATCATTCTTTTGAAAAATGGCCATATTAAAAAGTAAGCTAATTCCCTAAAATAGGAAGAACTCAGAGTTCTGATTCTTTACGACGATATGACCTGAAAACTCCCCAAACTTGAGTCATATTAAAAAGACTGTATATCAGCAGGCAGCATCTAGCAGATCACTAATGGGTTCAACTACTGAACCCAAGTTTACAGCATTTACTCATTTCTGTCCCTTCTCTCTTCTTAGGCAAGCTCACATCCATCTCTGTGATTTCAAACGTCACCTCTATATTAACATTTGGCAAACGTGTTTCTCTCAAGACTTTTCTAAACTTTAAATGTATATATACCGATTGCCCATTTTCCCCATGTATCTGAGTATCTAATTCAATCCTAGCACTAACAACTCAATTTCTTCATCCTTAGGAAACCAATTTCTTAAGACAGAACTAAATTTTCATTTTTGTTTATAGCTCGTACTTAATCTATCACTGAACAGTGTTCATTCTACATTAATTTAAAATCATTTTCTGTTTTCAAACTATAGTGCTATTACCTTAAACCAAGGCATCACCATAATTTTTCTTTCAGTAGTCTATCATATAATTGTACACCAATATCAATACATAAAAATTCTAAGATATCACAGTTTAAGTGAAATATATTGCCTATCATATTATATACATCCAGCAGATATCCTAAAAGTTTAAATTTATTAGAAAGTACTAAAATATAAAAATTATCATGGAAAAAGAGAAAAGGCAAATAAACAAAGTGGCACCAAATTTACCTAAAGCATTTTTCCGGTAGCAGGGGAGACCAATTATTATGATGGACACGCTAAAAAGGGTACTGAGGAAAGACTACAGCATAATAAAATCACCACAAACATATATTGATGAACTAGACCAGCAATCATTGGAAGAATGTTGAATAATAACTAACATACAATGAAAAAGGGGATTATAATGGTTTTTCTCCTTCTTGTCACAATTCTCATACTTCAGGAAAACTGAGTATGTGGTCTTCAGTGACTGAAGTAATGAAATCACAAGAGAAAGATATGCCAGTTTTTTTTTTTTTTCCTGTACTCTTTCTGTCTTATTTTGGCCTGGAGCTTTATTTTCTCTGCTTAAGAACTATTGATTCAAGAAGACTAACGGTGTTGCTAGGGGATCTAGGAGAATCAGCAAGGACCAAACTGCTTAGAGCTCAAGGCTAGAATTTCAAGTGAAAAGAGGTCCAGCTGGGATCACCACATAGGAGTTGAGTCAGGATTTCAGGGTATTATTTCTCTTAAAAGGTCACATGTGGATCTTTACCTCAACCTATTTGGTTGAAATTTGTAAAACTCTTGAGAATAGCGGTCACAGTGCAGGACAGTAAGGAACTGCCAGCTTTGCCTGGGTATGAATAGGGCATAACTGAAACTTTTGAAGAACTTATTTTATTATCAAGAATCAAAATGTACTTAGCGTAAATATAGACTGCAGTGATAATCCCTAAATAAGTTAAAACCACATCTCAGCACCACCCAAAGTGTTTGTTTGTTATTTCTGAGGTTCCTCCACATAGCATTTTTGTTGCACAGTAAGTCTGCCGTCATCATTTGGCAATTCCATCCTTCTTTTTCTCTCACTTTAGTAAGCTATTTAGAGAAGCCTCAGTGTTTCCACTCTCTTACACAAGCTTGCCAAGAGTATGTGCTTGTGGTTGCTGTATCCTCATCTTCCCAGAGACTCCAGACTTACCTGGTGTGCTAACTGGTCCCCTCTCTTTCAGCCTGAAGCATTTCTGCCTCTGTTCAGAGCATCAGAATATCTCTTCATTAATTTCATTTGCTTCTATCATAATAACTGGGGTGATATCCAATAGGAATGAGAGATTTTCACAATTACTTACTTTTCTTCTTTTTCCAGAACTTCTATGAGATATATATATTATATACATTTACTAGAAAATATATATAATATATATTTTAATGAACATACGCAAGAGGAGTTCTGATGCATAAATGTGGCAGGAATCAGACCACTGGGTGTGTGTGTGTGTGTGTGTATGTGTGTGTGTGTGTATGTTTGTGTGTGTGTATGTGTGTGTGTGTGTGTGTGTAAGGTGATGGAGAGATGGGAATTGGCTTTATTACAGTAACAAGACTAGCATATAAATTACTAAAGTACATTTTTCATTAGGCTTTAATTAATGTTGTTTCATTTGTTACTTTTTATGCTCTTACTTATTTTATAAAATTATATAATAAAATAATGTGTATTTACACATTTGGGTATCGTGCTGTTACTGTCAGTCTTTCAAAATTAAACAAAAAGTTCTTATGGTGCCTGTATTTATCAGTCTAGACACTTGTGAGTTTTAATTTTTATAATGCTGGAAACTAACCAAGCAAATAAAAGTTGTGTGAAAATCGGCTATGAGCAAATACCCTATAAATAAAGGCTTTATTTAGGAACTGTTAAGATTATTTATGTTTCATTCTGGTTATTGGCAATCCCTTGGTAGCTAAAATGGCCAAATATGGGACTATGTGTGGAGTGAGGTGGTGTGATACAGTTTAAAATTTTGCTTAGGTGGTACACTTTTTCAATATGGAGACAGACGTATAGACTGCAGTAGGTGAATGCAATTTGTCAAAATACACTAATAACAGGTATTGACCTAAGACAATACTATTTACCACCAGTTAAAATTTATATTTAACATTTACATTTTAATTGGATTGTCTACCTTCCTAAAATGAAGTGATGAATTAATATTGCATTGATTAAGATCAGTTAACTGGGGATGCAGTTCTTCATATGGAAAGAATCCAATGGATCTCTTGTCAAACTGAATGAATGAGACCCACATGTGTTCATACTCAAATGTACATTCTACTATCAAGTGCCATGGAATACTTGAAGTTTTACCATCACACTTAGGCTCCTCCATGGAATTAGGTTTCAAAGATTGTCTTTCTCTCTCTAGAATTTTCCTTTATATTCCTTCACTCACATATCTCTAAACTCTTCATAACATCTACAGAAACCCACTTTTGTAGACTATTCACAGGGAATAGGCTTTTGTAAATAAAAGCCAGACTGTCTCCTATGCATCTTCCTTCAGGGAAAGAATACTAGGGTAAAACATTGCTGGAATTGATGCCACAGAATGAAAGACTGATAAATTTTCAAAAACTGTGATTTCCAAATATTATTCAGAACTTGAACAATGTTTTTATCACATTCGGCTAACTTTCCTCTTTTATAGCTTCTCAAACATTATTTCTAATAAATAGTTTTTTTAATCACTTCATAAATTGGACATTATTCATGAAGGATTACATTAGATGAAATTTATTTTAAGACTGGTATTCAGAAACTCTGGTGCTCAAAATTTAACTGAACAAAATATTCTTAATTTCAAATGCAACATATGCCACTAAAAACTATCTGTCTGGTATCTGTCTGTCTGTCTATCTATCTATTTATCTATTCATTTAAATGTCTAGGTTAGCCATAGTTTTTCCTGACTGGTATACTTCATATAAATCAAAAAACAAAATCTTACCTTTGAGCAATTAGCTTTGAGTGCAATGAATATTCTGCAAAAAATTAACTTAGAGTAAATGATGTGTTGCTGTAAGAGTTACTATTTTCTAGGTAACTAAGAAAGCGAGCTATATGGGTTAGCGATTCACATTTATGTATTTGCATTGAGAGTGCTTGCTTAAAGAGAAAAAAATCTATTGATAATATAAATATTACTTATAAGAGTCACTTCTGAAAAAAGTGAAATGAATTTTCCTTTGCCAATAAATATTTCTTGAGTTGATAAGGAGGAAGAAATATTTTTGCAGGCTGCTTTTGTTACTTCCTCTTTCATGTTTTCTGTTCAACATAAAGACATAGTTAAATCTTGTTTACTGTCCCCTCCTATCCACTACTGAGATGATGTAGGGAAATGATACTAGGCATGACATTGTCACCTCTGAAAAAAACAAGGCACCAGAAAGAGGCATAACTATTAATAGTCTATTTCCATACATGCTTCCATTGTATTACTTCCTTTAAAGGCTTTATTTTAGTATATATACATATTTTTAAAAGTCAAGTAGATATTTAAAGAGTCTGTGCAGTACATTAAAAGTAATAAAGCTCTATTAAAAAGAACACAGCTATTCAAGAATGTTCTAGATATGGTCGTATAATGAGGAGTCTCAAAGCAGAGGGGTATAAATGAAATGGTTTTAATTCACTGATTTTAATTGGACTCTGTCAAATCTCCATGTTTATCTCTTAACTGTATCTTGAGTAGATGCTGAAATTCTCTGGCGACTTTGGAGTTTTAAAGATCAATCCAGTTAAAGATGAATCGATTTACTTTTTCTCCTCCTTTCAGTCCAAATCCTAATTCATGTTTTTCTTTTTTTCCCTGAGACTCTAAATGGTGAGGATGAAAAAGGAAATTTATGGTTAGCTTTAATTCACTCTTCCCATTTTCCCTTTTTGAGGCTAGATTTTTCTAAATTATTGAAGGAAAGTGAAAAGGTGCATCTTTTTACTTAATTGACACCTGCTCTGTTGTACTTTGCTGTTTTCGACTCTCTGGCTGACACTGATTGGCCATTGATGTCCTCTGTGTGGCACAAACCCAAGGGCTTGCTCTTTTAAGGGATTTACGAGTAAGTTCTTTGGAGGGCCCAGGGGGTTTCCGTCTGTGTAGACCCACTTTGACCCAGTCCTTTTCTAGGATTCCCCTTACCTCCTGCCACTCAGGCATCCACAAGCTCATGCTGTTTGTGTTCACTGTCTGCAGACAATCCTCTTGGGAGAAACAACAGCAGCTCAAGCTCCATTAATAGCTGGGGTGTCTGTTTGCCTTATGAAAAGCTCACTCCTTCTGCCCTAGAAACACAGTGTGGAATGTTGGCTTTCCTTTTGTCTTTATCTCTGCTCTATGCTATCTCTTCAATTCCCCATTGCTCAAAGATGCACAGGAGAAGGTTGGCATTTTTTAAAAGATATTTATATAGATCAACTTTATTGAAAGTGAATGCACAGAGAATTGCAGCATGCAGAAAATTTCTCAGCGTCAAACCCTGGGTGATAGTTTTTAATTTATTATAGAGAAAAGACTCTGGCAATGGTAGTAGTTACTTATTTTGTTGTTGAGGATTCTCTGCCTTTCTAGGTGCTCCACAATCTTTTCTCTGACATGAGGACATGCTCTTCTGTTTCCTGAATTAAAATCTGGACACAGGGATCAGCTTGGTTTAACAGCTTCCTTCCTTTGACAAAGTGAAGCATGCCACTTAGAGTGTTTCAGTTCAGCAGTGACCTTCAGAATCGGGGTGCTTCAAAGTTGAATGGTATAAATGATGGGCAAGGTGGCAGGTTGCACAGTGGTGTGGATTTCAGCACAAAGTCTTGATGGCATCCTATTCCTAGCACACTTCCCAGAAGTTACCTCCTCTAGATTTCCCTTCCCATCAGAAGACACAGGATTTCCAGAGTGCAGCATGCCCTATGGCGGACTGGGGGAAGGCCATCTGGTGTTGCTGAGAAGCCTAATGGCACCCACTACAGAAACTCAACAGGACTGTATTTGGGTCTCGAGACAAGCATTTTTTCCCTCTTTAAGCCATACCACTGAATACTCAAGCAAATGCAATAAAAGACTCTTAGTTGTTTCCTTCCTGGGGCACAGGTTTAGAGGTCATACTCTCCACCTGGTGCTCATCATCTTTTGGCTCTTCTACCTCTGGACTTGATTCAAAGACACTCCCATCCTGGGTGGTCCTGGGTGGGCTCCCAGGGTGCCCACCTCTGTGCTGCTCCAAGCTGCTCCACGTGTCTTCTTCTTGCAAGCTCATGCCTCTGAGCAATTCCTTTTTGGGAGAGAGGTCTTGGCTTATTCTAAGGCAAAGCTTTAGCATCATTTGCAAACATTTTGGTGAAAAGATAATAACTGGAGTAATATCTTCACTTCCACGTTTCATAACAACTGCTTCAGTGCCTCAGATTCCACGGAAGAGAGTTAAATTATTTGTAATCCTCTGGGCACACATCAGTTTTTTACTCCACTCTCTCACTTGTAGCATCAAAGGGATCAAGATGTTTCTCACACATCATAGCAAAAACAGCATGGGATACTGGTAGCCACTGACTGCATAAGGCATTGATTTGAACTTTAGGATCTGAATGTCAAGCCATCTGGGCTCCAATTTTTAATTCTAAAGTCACAATTTCATCAGTTTTTTCTTTGTCCTTTATCAAGGAAGTATCACACAAATTCTCTATATTTTCCAGAATCAAGTCTACAAATAAAGGTTTCTGTCCCTTTGCCTAGGTCCAGGTGACAAAGTTTTAATCTAGCTTTTAGAGAACACACATCCTCACACACATACGTACACTTGGTTAATGAGAGAGGAAACTGGTTTACATTCCTCCCCAAAGCTTGGACACTGCACGTTCACAATTTGACTAGGTATATGGTGCCTTCGTGTCTCCCTCTCTTCCATACTTACTCTGTCCCTTTTTCTTTGAAAGTTTAGGGAGTGTATTGTGATCACCTCTTAGTCCTAATGAAACCTTCTGACTGACTGACTCTCTCTTTACAAATGTGGGTTAATTTGGCCATTTCTTTGGCTCCCATTGTGATTTAATGGGAAAAGTTCTACTTAACACCCTATTTTCTTATATAGATAAGTATGAATTTTGGCTTTTACTTTGGACTCTTCTAATTTAAATTTATACTCTAAATTTTTAAGTTTTTTATATCCCAATTAATTATTATATATTGAGTACTTTCTTTTTTTAGAAAATGTTTTGTGTAACCATGAATAAAATATGTATCACCTATGACTGTATTATTGTCATTATCACTGAATTCTAGATTATCAGTTTGAATTTATAATGTATAATTTAACATGCTAGTATTTTTTCTTTCTCCTTGTTATGGGAATTATTATAGCACATAAACTATATATTCTTCCCTCCTCTTAAACTATACTTGACACCAACATAGATCTTTCAAGAACATTTTATATATTTTCTATTATGTAAAGAGTAATTTGTTATTTTGATAAGTAAAAGTTATATATTTGGTGTCCAAAAATGATATGTATGCTTTCTACATAGATACAATTTTCTGTTAGTACAAGTAATTTTAACTTTTTGTTTACATTTTAGGTAATAACATAGAGAATCATGTTTTCAGTTTGTTGTTATTGTTATCAACTCCTTCCCCTTAAAAGATCTTGGTTTCATTGAGGATAACTTAATTTGATAATGCAGAAAACAAAACATATTTTAAATAGACTAAATTGATTTATTTCTGATGACTAATAATCAGATTTTAAGGCCTTAATGCTTGTATGAAAATGGACAGAAAGTTGATAAACTATCAAAATATCCTAGTCATTAGTTGATATTTTAGAATTATATCTACAGGCATACCTCAGAGATACTGTAAGTTTAATTCCAGATTACCACAATAAAGTGAATATCACAATAAAAGTGAATCACATGAATGTTTTGGTTTCCCAGTATATATAAAATTTATGTTTACACTATACTGTGCTCTATTCAGTGTACAACACAATTTTGTCAAAAAATCAATATACATACCTTTCTTTAAAAATATGTCATTGCTAAAAAATGCTACCCTTTATCTGAGTCTTCAAGGAGTCATAACCTTTTTGCTGGTGGAGGGTCTTGGCTCCATGTTGATGGCTGCTGACTGATCAGGGTGGTGGTTGCTGAAGGTTGGGGTGGCTGTGGCAATTTCTTAAAATAAGACAACAATGAAAGTTGGCCTTTTCCATTGACTCTTCCTTTGATGAATGATTACTCTGTACTGTGCAGTGCTGTTTTGCATTTAACCCACAGTGGAATTTCTTTCCAAATTAGGATCAATCATCTCAAACCGTGCTGCTGCTTTATTAACTAAATTGATTTAATATTCTAAACTCTTCCCTGTCACTTCAACAATCCTCACAGCATCTCCACCTGGAGTAGATTCTATCTCAGGAAACCACTTTCCTCCCTCATCCTTAAGAAGCAACTCTTCAACCATTAAAGTTTTATCATGAAGTTGTATAACTCAGTCACATCTTCAGTCTCCATGTCTAATTCTAGTTCTCTTGCAATTTCCACCACATCTGCAGTTACTTCCTCCACTGAAGTCCTGAAACCCTCAAACTTATCCATAAAAGTTGGAATCAACTTCTTTGAAAGTCCTGTTAATGTTGATAGTTTGACCTCTTCCCATGAATTATGCATGTTCTTAATGGCACCGAGAATGCTGAATACTTTCCAGAAAGTTTTCAATTTAGTTTGCCCAGATCCAACTGAGGAATCACTATCTATGGCAGCTATAGTCTTATGAAATGCATTTCTTGATAAGACATGAAAGACTAACTACCCCTTAATTCATGGGCTCCAGAATGTATGTTGTGTGAGCAAGCCTGAAAATCACATTAATCTCATTGTCCATCTCCATCAGAGATGGATGGATGACCAGATGCCTTGTCAATAAGCAGTAATATTTTGAACGACTTTTTTTTTTCTGAGCAGCAAATTTCAACAGCAGGCTTAAAATATTCAGTAAATCTTGTTGTCAACAGATGCACTCTCATCTAGGCTTTATTATTCCACTGAGAGTGCACAGGCAAAATAGATTCAGTACAATTTTGAAGAGCCCTAGGATTTTCAAATTTTAGGATTCTATTTATGGTAATAAATGATTTTGGCTTCAACTTAAAGTCACCATTAGCCCCTAACAAGAGAGCCAGCTATCCTTTGAAATTTTGAAGCCAGGCTTTGCCTTCTTCTATATAGCTATGAAAATCCTAGAAGGCATCTTCTAATATAAAATAGTTTCATCTACATTGAAAATCATTTGTTTAGTGTAGCCACCTGCATTACCTTAGCCAGGTCACCTGGATAAACTGCTGCAGCTTCTCCATCATCACTTGCTGCTTCACCTTACACTTCAATGTTATGGCAATGGCTTCTTTCCTTCAATTTCATGACTCAACATCTGGTAGCTTCTTTTCTTCTTCTTCTGCAACTTTTCTTCTACAGTGTCCTTACCTCTTTCAGCCTTCAAGGAATTGAAGAGTAGAGTCTTTCTCTAGATTAGGCTTTGGCTAAAAGGGATGTTGTGGTTGGTTTGATGACTAATACTTTCTCTATGTTAGCCAGAAAGTTGTTATGCTTTCTAACATTCATGTATTCACAGTAATAATGCTTTGAATTTTCTTCAAGAACATTTCCTTTGTGTTCACAACTTGGTTAACTGTTTGGTGCAAGATGCCTAGATTTTGGCTTACCTTAGCTTTTGGCATGCCTTCCTCACTAAGCTTAATCACTTCTAGCTTTTGATTTAAAATGAGAGATGTGTGACTCTTCCTTTCACTTGAACACTTACAGGCCATTGTGGGGTTATTCATTGTTCTAATTTCATCGTGTTGCTTCTCAGGAATAGGGAGGCCCGAGAGGAGGGAGAAAGATGGGGATGGCTGGTCAGTGGAGAAGATAGTCACACACAACATTTATTGATTAAGTTTCTAGTCTTATATGGGCAGGATTCGTGGCATGCAAAAATAGTGTACTGTCCCTTCATGGGGTACCCAAGTACACTTTATTTTTTCTGGGTTTCTATTTATTTTTAAATTGTTTCTTGGTAAGTGAAAAATGTATTTTCAAGCTTGAAGTTATATAGTTGGTTTAGACACAATTTAACAAGCCTATTGATCTTTCAGACTCATAGAAAAAGCTTATGACCTTAGCAGAATATATGTTAAAATAAACACATGCAATTGGGAAGAATTGTTTTTATGTCTATTACTTTTTTGAGCTTATCTAACATTTCACTATAATTGTTACAGAAAAGATTATGTCCAATTTAAGGTAACAAAGTTAATCAGATCAATGCTCAATACCAGTGAATTATTTGTCTTTTATAATTTGATTTCTGTGGTTTCTTTGGAAGCTCATTACAACATTGTATCTTTTTTAAAAGTTATTTTATTTCAGTAAAAAAAAAATGTTTTCACTATAGTAAGAATAGAGGAGAAAATGACAATGATAACTGTGTCACAAGTAGATTAGTAGCCTTTATTTGTTCATTCTTTTGAGAAAACAATGCTGAACTTCCTAAAGTTTTTTTTATTTGTTTGTTTTTTGGGAGGTACTGGGGTTTGAACCCAGGACCTCGTGCACACGCTCTATCACTGAACTGTTTCCCTCCCGCCATGAACTTACTAAAGTGTTTGTGACTTCTAATGTGCTGAATATGTTTCGCCTGAACTGGTGAGAAATGATGGTGCTCGATGGCCCTCTTCTTTCAATCAGGAAGTGGAATTGACTTACGACCTCCTGGGCCCTTTAAAATGTCCCTTTTACTTCCAGTACTCAAAGTAAGTCAAAGCTCTTTAGACACATTTTCCATTCCAACTAGAAAGGACATAAGTATGAAAAGTTTTCAATTTTAGATTTCTCATTACTCAGTTTTAATTATAATGGAAATTACATTTTTGATTTCTAATATGAGCAATAGAAAAGGACGAACAGGAAAATGATGTGGTGCATATACTAGACATATTTGACCAATAAATAAAAACAAAAGTTGAGTAAAAAATTACATTTCTAATCTTATTCATGATACAAAAGAAAGGCAGTGCACTAAAGCATATTGATCGCGGCACATGAGGCTTTCTTATTATGTTTCTCTTTTCTCTATATTTCTTTCTTTTTTTTAAAACTTCTGCTTTGTGGAATATTTTCTTAAATACTTAGAGTGGAAACTAAAGCCGATACACTTTTGAAGTGCTATTTAGGGGAGAAGGGAGAATTTTTGAAAATTGAGCAATAGCTCTTAATGTGGTTTACAGGGTGTATGTGATCAGAATAAGACATTGGTGAACTTTTAACTCACGATTAAGAGTTTTTATCTTCTGTTCTTAAGTCTCACAATAAATCTCATTTTTTTTCATGCTTCTAGATTTTGCTCCTTGAGCTCATTTCTGTAAACACCAATCACTTGAAATTGAATATCCAAAAGATTAGCCATTTCAAGAGTCATATGTCGTGCCTTACTAAAATATGCCAATATAGAAAATTCTAAGGGCTGTAGTTTTATTTTAATCTTTTGCTCTTTTCCATTCAAGGCAAATGTCACCACTAAATACTAAAGTATTATTGCGGGAATATTTTATTCATACAGCAAACATTAAAAAATGTGATTTAGTTGAATTTTTCTTAGGCTCAGAGATTGCTTCTAAAAATCATATAAGACTAACTCACATTGATGACAGATTTATTAAGGACAAGTGATATATTAAATCCTTGGAAGTTATATTTTACATTAAAGGTAAATTAAAATCATAAATTAAATGTGTGCACAGATGAGCTTCGTCTTAGCAAACAGTAATCAGGTACTGTTTAATTTTCTTGTACTGGATAGATTCATCAGGACTTACTGAGTCTCTCTGGTAATTTTCCATATCCCCCATATGTCTGACATTTGCTCCATTAGAATCAGGTCTCCTTACAGTCATAAAGCAAAGCATACTTTTATATTAAGTAGAAAGGATGGCATTACCATCGCGATATTTTAATTCGGAAAACATATATCTGCTGTTCTCTATAATGACATATTTAGGAAGTCAAATATCCTTAAGAGAGAGGTTTACTACAATAAAGATAGTCGACTTTTAAAATACTTAAATAGTGAATAGAGTTGGTATGTACCTATGTGCTTAAGTTTAAAATGTACAGATTTTTTAAAACAATTTTAGCCCAAGTTCAATGAGTTTATTTTGTGAGAACAATTGAAATTGTTTTGACTTGAGCATTACTAACCCAACAAGAATGAAGCCAAAATAAAAAGTTGTCTAAAGTTAAAAGTACATTACATTAGCATATAAGTGATTTGCAGTCACAAAATTATAAATGCAGTTTGGAATTGGGGGGTAGGTGAGAGTGGAGTTAATCCAAACAACAGCAGAGAAGTCTTCAAACTACCTTCTAAACAGGGCTACTGATTGCTCCTTTCACCTCTTCTTGTGACCTTGAGTTTCCTTAAAAAAAAAGAATCAATGGAGTATCACAGTTGGTAAATTTGCTACAAGTTCTTGAGACCACACAATGTGTGGTCTGGCTAAGTTACATGTGGTTGCCGCATTAACTTGTTTGGCAGGATGATCTGCTGCAAATTAGGCTCAGTTGCTCCACTAGTCAATCCCCTGGGAGTTATAATTTCCTCCGTATCCATCACTGTTGTGAAAGCCTCCACAGCCATGTCCACCAAACTCTTTGCTGGTGCTGTGGCTTTTCCACCACCTCAGTTGCTGTTAGCACAGCTCTGCTGAAGCTGGAATGGCCGACAACACTACTATATTGATAGCCTCTGGCACCAAATCATCCACAGAATCTACTACTCTTAGAATGTCCAGGACTGCTACCCTTGGAATGGTGTTGATATGCCATATTTTCAAACCAAGATGGCACCTCTTATTTAGCTTTCATGAGGTGATCCAGCAAACTCTTGGTACTATTTGTGCTCCTCTTGTTAAAGAACACAGTGGTAAGGCCAAGTTGTCCTACACATCCTGCGCAATCAATACAATGTACATTTTCTTCAATATCATTTGGCAAGTCAACGTTGATAAAGTGCTGGTAACATTTGAAACATCTAGTCTTCTTGCGGCTACTACTCTAGTCAACTAGAACTGGGCTTTTTCCCTTTTTTGGTCTCCACAGACACTAAGGTCAATGTATTCTTTCACTGCATTTAGGAGGTCAAACAGCAGTGATTGTTTGTCTGACTCTTTCCATGTGATGTTCTCAGAGGTATCCCAACAGCCAAAAAGACATATTCATCCAGGAATTCATAAGCAAGCATCTATATTTTCTTAAGGCAAGTAGCACTAAACATCATGGTACAGTAAACTTTCTTTGGTGGCATACTGTCTTGTTCAAGTATTCTGTATTTCTGAGCTTCCAACCCCATAACTATGTCAATCCACTTTATCCAACACCAAATATTTGAGGAACTCTAATCCATTATTTTCTCTTTCCGTCATGGACTGGACTACAGGAGTGGCAACTAAGTGCCACCTACATTCTAAGTATCAAATCTGCTGACCAATATCAGCATCACCCTAAGTGGTGTAAGGACTATCTCTAGACCAGTAGGAATACTTTCTGGCTTCCTTATAGATCGATACTGCCAGATTTCTCTTGTCAGTGCTAATAACAAGGTGATTTAGTACTGCTTTCAGTGCCCATACCTTCCAGTCTTTCCTTCATGTCCCTCAAAGTGTCTCCTGGACCATCTGACTAAATCTGACTCAAGATAGGCAAGGGAAATGCTGCAGTTTTTACAGATGCTGCTTGGGTACAAGCCATCAGATTTCTTTTCTCAATCATAAAAAGAATAGCATCCTTAAAAAAAAATGCATCCTTTTGCACTGAAGTCAAGTGAGTATAACAAGTAAGCTTGATGTTTCCCGTGATAATTTCTCCCATCCCCACATCAATGAAAGTTTCAATATGTAGGAGACAGCTGTTGCCTGTTGCCTCAGTTGGAATGTTATGCTTTTCAAAGTTAATTCCAGTGTTATCTTCAGAACAAAGTTTCTGTTCCCAACATTTACTTGGTGGAAGTGGTTTTGGCCAAACAGCTTCATCGATTTGTCATGCCAGCAACTGTTTCTACCATATTCAAACTTTCCAAAGTCACTTCTGCCAGGTCACGTGGCTGCCAGGGTTGTCATAGTCACTCCCTTCACGATCATCAAACCTTCCCCTTTATCCACTTCCACAATTACTGAAGAAAGTAGACTTTCCTCTGGAATCACTATGAGACTCAATACTGCTGTATGTGCCCTTGTCTTTGGTAGAACTCCTCCCTGAACTGTCTTTATCATCGAGTCCTTTAGCATCTTCTCCATTCTTCAAGTGAAAAGAGATACAACATCCTTTGCTCACTGTACTTCTTTGACTCTGATTATCTGTAGAATTTAAGTGTACATCAGCAAACTGCTGGTCCAGCCCAAGCACATTTTCTACTACCACAGGATCCGGCTGTGAATCGTGCAGAGAACTCAGAATCTCCTTCTGTTGCTGAATCTGTGTTTGATTAACAATATAGTCCCTCTTGCTGGAGAACTGGGACTCTCTAAAATGTATAGAATTTTGTTTCCACAGATAAGGTCTCCGGATATATAGCCATATATAAAGGAAATGTCTGAACAATTTACAATTCAAAAAAAGTTTTACGACATTATCCCCCAATGATTACAAAATGGCTAAGCAAATTATCTGATATCTGTATATCTTAATGTTCTTTATATTTTCTAAATGGAGTTTAAATTATTTAATTTCCAAATTATCTCATTAGATTTGTCTACTTGATAATTCTCTAACCATACTATCATTTCTGATTAAACATTATTGTATATATTTCAATCAGAAAGACTCATTGAGATTTTATAATTTTCTTTTTTTCTTTGTTTATTCTATTCTGGGTTAGAGTGTGACTCAACGATCTATACTTTTCTCTGTGATAAGGAGTTAAGGCTTTGGCTACTAAGCAAAGAAATATGAATTCACTTAATGGCTTGCAAGTAGCACAATGACATAATGTAATAGCGAAAAGTCAAAAACTAATGTTTTAAATTCCAAATGGGCTTATATCAAACATTATATGCAGTTAGAATCACTTTAACAACGTTAATTTGGGAGCATATTATACTAACAAACAGATATTATGGCTAATACTTCTTGACATATTCAAGGTTAAATGTTGACAAGTGCAATGCAAACTCTTCACCCTCCCCCTTTTAAATACTACATATAAAATACAACATGTGTGAGTGCTACCGGTTAATAGATTTCCATAATCCTGATTCTATAGATAGAATTGTTCAAATCTCAAGATGCAATGCAAATAATCCAATGCCCAATACAAAAGAAATTATTTTATTAGTGATCTTTCCTGGATTATATACAGATGAAATATATGAATATTCTTTGTGCTTTTTTTTCCTTTACAATTGATAAAAGATAATGTAGTCTGAGTATTTAGAATGATATGATTTTCAAGCTTTAAAAGATTTATAAAATACAGATCCAGCCCATTACTTTACAGAGAAAGAAATGGGGGTGAAGAAGTTAACTGACTTGCCTATATCAAGCTTGCTGTCTAGTGGTAGATTTGAGAGAATAAGTCAGGATACCCGATTCCTATGTCAATGCATTATTCTGTACAATATATCACCCTTCCTTTTGAATCAATGCTAATGCATAATAAAGGGATATTTCACATACATACCATTATTGCTTTAATGCAGGCTCTTCTGCTTTACAATAATCATGCTTTCTGGATTAACTGGGAAAATAACTATCAGATCTCTTCTTTTTTTTCTGAGTACAGAGTTTTCCCAAACCTAACCTGACGTGAAATTTTCTACCTCTACTAAAACCCATTGAATAACAGAAAATGAATTTCTTCTCTTTGCCAGATAGCCAGAAATTTCCAGGAAATAATTACAGCAAAAAGCTTAAGGAGAAAACAAGCCATCTACTTAGAAATTTTGTGTTTGGCAGGAATTTAGTGTTCTTGGTAAAGAATGTTTTAAGTATGCGAATGATATACGGTATTTCGACAAGTAGGTTACCTCTAAGGAAGTAGAATTAGAGGGAAAGGAGATCAAGTTTCAGTTCTCTACGTGAAGCTCTTCTATCCTTCCTTCTTTTCCTCTCTCTTCTCTCCCTCCTGCTTTCTTTCCCTTCCTGTGTTTGTTTCCCCTTACTTAAAAATAATAATCCAAAGTAAATATGGTGGTACTTTCTGGAGTGACTTCTTTTTTCTGATTTTATATTTGCTTCAGTATAGCAGGATTAAAAACAAATAATCCAAAATATTTAAATAAGACCAATGTACCCCTAATTGATAACTATTGAAATTGGCAGATTAACAAACAATATTTATATAATTTTAGGAGAGAAACTCAAATGAGATAACCTTCAATATGTACTTTAGCTTAAGTTTATATTCTGAACTCTAAGCCCTCAAGAGAAATATCAAAACAGTTCACCTGATGGTTATTTAAGTGGATAGCAAACATTCCCAAAGCTGTATAGTGTGGGATTTAATTGGGGGAGATTAGTGGTCCCTTGGTCTCTTGAACTAACTAGTTTGTTCTTCCAAACTTAGAAAGATGAAATTTATTTATAGGTCTTCAGGCTTTTATCCTTGAAATAATAAATATTCCCTAAACAAGCATGCTAGCTGTAAAAAAAAAAAAAAAGTAGCAGAGAAAATATAAGTCTGCATATTCTTCAAATACTTGACTTTCTAATTGAATGAATAATTAGGTAACTGGTCCCCATATTATGATGGAAGAGGAGGTGGACCAAAGAGGAAGTCTTATTTATAAAGATCTGCATACTGCCAAGCTATTAAAACTATTTTTTTCCTCTGCTCCAGAATTGAGAGTTATGTCACAAGATGCACATTTTTAATTATGATTTTTTAATCCCTTTAGTCATTTCTCTTCCACACACAAATAAAAGAAGCAACTAGCTGACTTCCTAGAAAATGGGTATGCAGACTTATTTAGATTATGATTATTACATTAACATAATTAAGACATAACAGATTCATCTATGCTGGAGAAAACCTCCTTAATGTAACTGATTCCAGAGAGTATCTTACCCAGGGCACCGTCACATCCATCAGTTGACTCCCACTCTGAGTTATCATATTCAGTTAGTTTCATTAAGTTTAGTTGTCAAAAACCATAAAGAAATGTAAGGTTTTATCCTTTCTCTTCATTTCTGTATCTCCTTGTGCTTAAAATTCTTTTCGTTTTTTTCAAGTTCCAGCTCCTTTGATTGTCACTAACTGTTTGATCAAGAAAGAAATGTTCAAGCACACACAGAGCCTCAACTGTGTGCTCCACAATATGCCAGTGGCTTTTCCAAACACCTCATTCTTTTCCACCTTTACAGCAGTTTCATGGACCGCATAATCATCCAACATTTCAAAGGAAGAATTTGAAGTTTAGAGAAATAAAGAGTACTGGACAAAGGCAAACACAGTCAGTTCTAGATGAGGGTTTGGATTCAGACTTTTTGACTATAAGTCTGTTACACCATAGGCGCCTCTCTTAACTTGAGTACCCTGTTGAGCATTTCATTTATTTCTGTATGTCTACACAGTGATGTAATCTACTGTCATAGTGCTTGGTGTTTTACTCTCTTCCTTCCTCCCTTCCTTCCTTTCTTTTTCCCACTGTCTTATTTTCACCAGTCCTGATGTGTTAATTGATTTCTCTTTAAAATACAAATTTTTGGCATGTGAGCTCTGGTGAGCATTTAGTGTCTTTATAATGGATTCTTATAGAATGTCGATTACAAAATCCCCATTCTTGATGAGAAAATAAAATTCAAGGGTTACTTCTACCACCTTTATGTGATTTTTCTGTCTTCTGAGCATTTAACAGAAGTCTATTGACTGAATCACATAAACTGTCTGCACAGTGGAGTCAGGATTAATATCCAATTTATTTATAGTAAGTGGACACATGATTATAACATATTAATATTTTTTCTGAGGTCAGACCAAAAGTTTGAATGCCAGTTGCAAATGTAAGAATTAAATTTATTTTCTAATCTTTCTGTTTAGCATTCACTTCCCTTTAATACTGGCATACAATAAACTTGGGTTCTCAGGATTTATGAATTATATGCTAGCCTGAAAAAGATCATACTATTAATACAATTTACTGAAGTTTATACAGGTTGTATGCTGTCTGAGTCCATTTGGAGTGCTGTAAGGCAATACCACAGACTAAGTAGCTTATACTCAATAGATACTTATTTCTCACAATTCTGGAGGCTGTGAGTCTAAGATTAGGGCGCCAGCATGTCAGGTGAGACTTCTCATTGTGGTCCTCACATAGTGGAAAGGGCTCAGCAACCTCTTTTATAAGCACTAATCCCATTCACTGGGGTTCCACTATCATCACTTAAGCACCTCCCAAAAGGTCTACCTGCTAATACCATCACCGCTGAGGGTTAAGATTTCAGCATATGAATTTTGATAAAACATAAACATTCAGACCAAAGCATCTACTTATGCTTTAAAAAGCTGGAGGCTTTGGGATTTCAATTTTCATTTGCCTTAACTCGGTTTCCTATAAGAAAATTGCTCTATTTTAATTTTCTTTTCAGTAATCTTAATCTAGTATACTACGAAATTTTTTTTTCTGGCTAGGTTATGATATCAATTAGATTATATAAATACCAGAATTCCAGCCATATAGAAAGAAAGTATTCTTCAGTGACAAGATTAGATTTTGCCTCTTGTTAACAACTTAGCTCTAAAATTGAATCCGTTAATATTGTAAGTCTTTTTAGTTGTCCATTAGTAAATCATAAGCACTTAGAAAAGAAATTTTGTCTGCTTTACTTTTGTTGAACCCCTTTCTAGTGGATTCCTGGCACACAGTAAAATTTCAGTAAATATTTACTAAGTAAATAATTCTGGTGTTTCCAGTTCTGCGTGTAAGAAGTATGGAAGCCACCACTTCATCCCAACAATAAGAAAAAGTTGAACAGAATGAAAAATCATCACCTCTTCTAGAATCCCCAAGAAAAGTCTTGACACAAAGCAAATCACTTCTCCCAAGAGAGACCAGACCCACAAACAACTTGCCAGCAGAGACATGAACAGAAACTGTCATGGAAACTAGGGCTCAAGTAGTAAAACCAGAACTGTCATTTCCAAAGTGTGGGAAGCTCAATGTGGACAACTCTGAGTGCTAAAACTCCATGGGAAACAAGTCCTGGGGAGGGGGTGTGGGGTGTTGGGTGCTGTGATGTGAGATTTACCTCTGGAAACTCAACCAAGTTCTCACTGTAAATATCAAAGGAGAAGACCCTCCTGCTTCAGGCAGAGGGAGGGGAGAAGGAACCAGGTTGAAATACACTAGAGCACTCTCTTCTTAAACAAGGCCTGCCCTCAGCAGAAACTAGTTCAGCGGAGTCTAACCTGCTGGGGTATTATCAGATTCTAACTGACTAGGAGACGGAAAAAAAAAAAACACTTCAACCACTGCAAGTCAGCCTCTCCCACCTTAGTGGAGTAGAAAAGAATTAAAGACCTGTGAAGTCCGCAGTCCAGAGGCACAGGCTCACTAGAAGACTAAGCCCTGATCACAGGACTCAGAGTGCTTTCCCTCCCACTATACTCACCACCTCATTAGTAAAGCCCAATTTACAGCAGTTCCTTTTACCCAGTCCATCCTGTCTGGTTATCAAGAGAAATTATAAGGCATTTCACCAAAGGTGAAAGATAAAGTTTGAAGAGATAGAGCAAATCAGAATCAGACATGGCAAGGATGTTGGAATTATCAGGGAAATTAAAGACAACTATGATTAATACCCTAAGGGGTCTCATGGATAAAATAGACATCATACAAGTACAAATGGGCAATGTAAATAGAGAGTAGAAATCTTAAAAACAAACCCCAAAATACTAGACATAAAAATCACTTTAATAGAAATGAGAAATGCCTTTGATGGGCTTATTAGTGAACTGGACGTGGCTGAGGAAATAATCTCTGAGCTTAAGGATATCTCAATAGAAACCTCCCAAACTGGAAAGCCAAGAGAACAAAGACTGAAAAAAAAATAGAACAGAATATTCAAATATTGGGGGACAATAATAAAAAGTATAGCATGCATGATGGAAATGCCAGGACAAAAAAAGAGAGAAAGATAGAGAATAAATATTTAAAACAACAATGACCAAGAATTTCCCCAATATAATGTCAGATACCAAACCACAGATCCAGAAAGTTCTGAGAATATCAAGTAGGATAAATGCCAAAAAAAAAAAAAATAAACAACATGTAGGCATGCCATTTTGAAATTACAAAAAATCAAAGATAACGGCCTTAACAGACATCTCACCAAAGAAGATATAGAATTGTGAATAAGCATTTGAAAAGATGCTCCACATCGTATGTCATCGGGGGAATTAAAATTAAATAGCACTAACTACAATGGCTAAAATCTGGAACACTGACAACACCAAATGCTGGGGAAGATGTGGAGAAACAGGAACTCTCATTCATTGCTGGTAGAAATTCAAAATGGGACAGCCACTTTGGAAGGCAGTTTGGCAGTACCTTACAAAAGTAAACATGCTCTTACTATATGATTCAGCAATTGTGCTATTTGGTGTTTACCCAAAGGATGTGAAAACTTATGTTCACATATAACCTACATATGGATGTTTACAACAGCTTTACTTATAATTGCCAAAACTTAGAAGCAGCCAAGTTGTCCTTCAGTGGAAAATATAAATAAATTGTGGTACATATAGACAATCGGATCTTATTCAGTGCTAGAAAGAAATGAGTTATCGAGTCGTCAAAAGTTAAGAAAGAATCTCAAATGCATATTACTAATCTAAAGAAGCCAGTCTAAAAAAGTTTACATACTATGTGACATTCTGTAAAAGTGAAACTATGAAGACAGGAAAAGATCAGGCCAGGAGCTGGGGGTGAGGAGGGATGAATAGGTCAAGCACAGGTGATATTTAGGGCAGTGAAAGTACTCTGTGTGATGTTATGATGATGAAGACATGTCATTACACATTGGTCCAAACCCACAGAATGTACAACATCAAGAGTGGACCCTTGACACAACATTGTAAAATAACTATAACTCAATAAAAAAAAAGTTAAAAAAAAAGAGTGGACTCTAATGTAAAATATGGACTTTAGGTGATTATGATGTGTCAATATCAGTTTATCAATTGTAAGAAATGTACCACTCTAGCAGGGGAAATTAACAATGGGGGAAGCTATACATGTCTAGGGACAGGAGATATACAGCAAATCTCTGCATTTTCCTCTCAATTTTGCTGTGAATCTAACATTGATCAACAAAAATCTTTTAAAATAATAATAATAATTAATAATAATAATAATAATAATTCAGAAGCATAGATATTTCTTTCTTTATCCCATTGCCAACACAAAACAGATACGAACATGCCTACAAATTTAAAGATGAATATCTGTTATAAGCGTTAAAAGGATAAAAGTAAATTTATTTTGCTCTCATATTAAAGCAATTGAAAGTTAACCACTGGCTTTCTCTTTTGGCTAATAGCTTTTCTATTTTTTATGATTGAAGTACAGTCAGTTACAATGTGTCAATTTTTGGTGTACAGCACAATGTCCCAGTCTTGCATATACATACATATATTCATTTTCTATTTTTTCTATTAAATTTTATTACAAGATACTGATCATAGTTCCTTGTGTTATGCAAAATAAACTTTTTCTAAAATCTATTATTATATATAGTGGCTAATATTTGTAAATATCAAACTCACAAATTTATCCCCTCTCTCCCCCTTTTCCTGGTAACCATAAGACTGTTTACTAAGTCTGAAAGCCTGTTTCTGTTCTGTAGATGAGTTCATACGTTCCTTTTTTTTTTTTTTAAGATTCCACATATGGTATTTTTCTTTCTCTTTCTGGCTTACTTCACTTAGAATGACGATCTCTAGGTCCATCCATGTTGCTGCAAATGGCATTATTTTATTCTTTTTTATGGGAGAGTGGTACTCCATTGTATAAATATACCACAACTTTTTTATCCAGTCATCTGTCAATGAACATTTAGGTTGAAAAGCAATTGAAAGTTAATTGTAAATAAATTAACTGTAGTAAAATATCTAGATATGCATTTGAAATTCACTTTTCCAAAATTGTAGCTACCTTTGTACATTTATAATTATCTCCATTTAAAAACAACTGATGAGATTGACATATATTGATGTCAAAACTAGAAAATTTTATAGCTAAGATTTAAGTTGTGGCTGCATGTCCAAAATTCTAATTCCTGCAGTCCACAGGAAAATGTGTCCTTGTCCACCATATTGCACTGAATCCTGCGAAGTTACTTGAAATCATATGTTCAGCCCAAAATATAACCAGTTTTCTTAGCTCCCAGCTCAAAGATAAATAACACCCTCTCTACTGAAGTAAACTTCTGTATCTCTAAGTTTAGATTTTAACTAGGTATGATTTCGGGAATTGAGCTATGGGAAAACTTTTACCTAAGCATTTTACCTGTGAACAGTGTTTTACCAGAGATATCATTCACTAGTTGTTTCCTTTAAGTCCGTGGTGTAAACACTATAACCTCTAAGTCAATATAGCATAGATCTCTGTAGAACAGAATGTAATAAAGAATGAGTATTTTTTGGCTTCTGATACAAGAATCAAAAAGTAATTCTGATGAGATCTTGCCTGCCAGATAGCCTTTAGAATGGAGGCTTTGAGAATGTGTTAGTGTTTTTTATAGTGATATTATTGTAATAAGAAAATAAAATGTTAAGCAGTAGAAGGAGCAGAAATGTCCTGATTTAAATTGCAATGTATTTTTGAGTCTCCAAAATATACCCTGATTACATCTTTCATTTAATTAAATTAGTTCATTTATTTCATTTCAATACCCACATTACATAAATGTCGTTAACACAGCACTTTCATTCAGATCACCAAAAACTTACTGAGTGACGTTTGAGGGTTGTGATCATGTGGTAAGCACTAGACATTTTTAAATGAATGCCATGTTAACCCTCTCTCCCTCTTTTTTTTTTTTTTTCCCTTTAGTAGAAGTGCAACTGATAGGGGAAGACATGATAAAATTATCATTTAATTGCAGTATGTAAAATACAATACTATATAAGTGTAGATTTCCTGTGGCAGGTAAGTGCAAAAAAAGTGATTAAAGTAGCATGTATTGGAAAAGAGATGTGGATAGTGCATATCAGCAGAACTAGTGTCTAGTCCAGGCTTCTTCTTTTTTTTTTAATGGTCCTAATGTGAAATCTTGAGCAAAGAGTTTCACAGTTGACCGAGTTCCTTTAACCGTTAAATAACTGATTAGTACTTAAAGCAGTTAACACTTCTTGTGAAGCTTCGTTTTATAGAAAAACCCTCTGGCTGTTCCCACGAATACAAAGATCTTACTGAGTGAAAAATGAAGCCTTACAGGTAGCAGATAAAGAAGGCATAGCATCAAGGAATCATATCATTGTGTTGTACCCCTGCTGGTTAATGCATTCGGCACGCAAATCACAATACAATTTTCTAAGATTCCAGAGGAAAAAAATATGTAACTGTCTGAAACATGACTGAGAAATGGTAAAGACAGTACATGAATTCAACTACCTACATGAGGAAGATAACATTTACTTTTATTTTTTATTGCATTTATGCTAGTTTCTGTTAAGGTAGCAACTATCAATAAAAATCAAATGTGAAAGACATTTTGAAGTGTGATTTCACAATACATGATCAGATGACCCTGGATGATGTTGATACTTCCGTTTCTGCTTTTCATCTAGGTGGGGAGGTTATAACATGGGGCAGGGGCTGATGGGAAGAAAGATGTTGCTGTGCTTCTGCTGAAGTAAGGGAGGTCACAGACTGAAACTGTAAAGCTTTTCCCACCATAAATGAATTCTCTTGCATTGAAAGCTTGCAGACCTGCTTATACTGGCAGAACTATTTTGTGTGTTCATTGTGATAAGTGTTATTGAAATATAGTCATTTTATAACGTGTTAATTTCTGGTGTACAGCATAGTGATTCAGTTATACACAAATACATACATCTTCCTTTTCATATTCCTTTTCATTATAGATTACAAGAAGGCATTTGAATATAGTTCCCTGTGTTATACAGTAGGACTTTGTTGTTTATCTATTTTGTATATAATAGTATCTGCAAATCCTGAACTCCCAGTTTATCCCTTCACCTGCCCCTTTACCCCCTGGTAAACAGAAGTTTGTTTTCTATGTCTGTGAGTCTGATAATAAATTAAAATATATATTTCCCTTAAATAAATGGCCCTTCATTCTACATGAAATTTGAAATGATTTTTTTTGCAAACTGATTTTTGTTTTACACTTACTTGCAAACATGGGAAGAGGGAATAGATGTAGTGTTAGATACCCTCATAAACACATTCAGTCCATATAAAAGGAAATTTCCATCTTTCCTGAAGGTATTAATCAAAACTAGTGCCCAAAGCAGCTAACTTTGTGACAACAAGATAAATGAACTGTGGAATACACACAGAACCTGAGATGTAAGGAATACAATAAATGCCATACATTCTACAAACTTCTGCACAAGTATATTCTCTGAAAAGTGATTTTTGTGAGTTTGTCTTCTCTACTGATATTACCAGACATGAGTAGGACTTACAGCTATTAAATAAGGGCTCCATGATGTAAGACAAAGAGTTCAGGAAGCACTTTTATTACTTATCATCAGTGAAGATACTGACTGCCTGCTGTTTAAGAAAGTTAGTCCTGCGGATGTATAACACATTAGACCTGGGAAAAAAAAGGATGCCTAAAGAAATGTGCCTTTACTCTCACAGGTAGCTAGATTCTCCATCCGGGTGAATTGAGCTGTGCAAATTAGCATGTGATCACAAACCAAGACCAAAATAAGCCCAAGTAATGAGGAAAAGATATCAAACAGGGAGGATGAGAGAAAAGTAAATAAGAACCCCTGTTTCTTTTTCCAATTGCTTTCCTATTAGGTTTTCAAAGGAATCTGTGTTGGGTGAGAAAGATTTTTATTTTCGGATCCACAGATAGATGTTCTTATATATATGGGAAACAGTGGGGGGTGGGGGAAAAAAACATAGCCTCAAGGTGGGATGAGCAAAACAATAGTATCTAAAAAGATTCAATGAATTGGAAAGAATTGCTTGTTCTTAAACCATCTACAAGCCTGGCTAAGTTAAATGTATCTGAAAAGAAATCAATAGATTTAATAATTTAGGGAATGTCTAATAAAATTTAAAAAATATTTAATTGCATTTTATTTTAAAATAAACTAAATGTTAAATTCCTTATGATATTATTCTTGATGACCTATTTACGGACTGTTGTGTTAATTCTATATTTACCCTAAATGTGTATAAATCACACAAATGCACACGAACATATGTAACACATATGATGACAACACACATACAACCATAAAGTAAAAAGTGTTTATTATTCAAATAGTAGGATTTGTTTCTAGGGAGAAAAGGGCCCAATCCCAAGCAGGTCCAAAAATGGTCTGAAACAGCAGGAAAGGGAAACTGGTAAGTGTCTACAGTGGGCAGGGTGTCAGACTGTGGGGAAGGTTTCCTTTGTGTGGACGGGGCTTCTACCGTCTGAACTTCCCATGAGCACCAAAAGAGGGGCCACTCAGGCTTTCTTAACAACCTACCCAGATCAGTTCTGTTTTATGGCCTGAATATGATCTAATTCTGTAAATTTTTCACGTATGCTTGAGAAAAATGTGTTTTCTGTGTTGTTGGATGGAAAATTCTATAAATGTTAGTTCCATCAAATTAACTGATAATCCTCTTCAGGTCACCTCTGTCCTTACTGATTTTGTACCAGCTTCATTGATCAATTTATAACAAAGAGGTTTCAAATTCTCCAACTTTTTTATTTGATTCTACTTATTCAATTTTATATTTTTTCTTTGTATACTATTTATCCTTCTGTTTTTCTTAAAACTATTTTCATGGTTGTCCTAGAATTTACAATATGTGTGTTTACATAATCCATGTGCACCATCAAATGTCACTGTAACACTTTCTGTGTGGTGCAATTACTGTCAGGAGCTCAGCTGATCCGAGCAGAGAGAACTGAGCGGCCAGAGGTCAGAGGAGCTAATTAAAGCAACGGCAAAAGAGTTAAATCTTTAATCATGTACTGCAAGGGAAATAAGCAAGAGGCTAAAACCATGGAAGCTCAACTCCTTGGCAGTTGGAATAGCACACAAGTCAAGGGGCAGATGGAACAGCTCAGGTGCTGGGGTGGCTCACTGCTGAGAGCCTGAACAAAAGACTACGGCACTTGTAAGGACCCTGAGGTCAGGGATGGCTAGAGGGAAGAGAAAAGAGTGGGAAAGCACTGGGTACTGAGTCAGAATAGGGTAAAGTGTGTTCCTGGTTTCTTCCCCCCCTTTCTTCCCCATAAAGAGGCTTGGGCAGAGGAGGCTGAAGAGGACTTCTTCCCTTGGCCTCAGATAAAGAGACCTCGGAAGGAAGACACTGGGGCTATGGATGCATGGATGTGAAGACTTACGTCTTGAGGAGACTCTCTTCGGAGACTTCAGTGAAGGGGCTGTGTGCCAAGTCTGGTGTGGGGAGGGGACTTTGGCCTGTAAGACATGACTGGTGAAGCCTTTATAATTGTCTATAGTCAAGCCTGAAAAATCACACATTTTTTTAAATTGAAGTATAATCAATGTATTGTTGTGTCAATTTCTGGTGTACAGTGTAATGCTTCAGTCATACGTGAACCTGTAGTCTTTTTCATATTCTTTTTCATTAGAGGTTACTACAAGATATTGAACATAGTTCCCTGTGCTACATTGGTTTTTAACTAGAAGCTAACCTCTTCAGTTACCTTAAAGAATTTATCTTCAATATCTTCCTCTTATATCTTGTGACATCACTGTCATTTATGTCAGTTGTCCATAGGTTATATATTCCTGGTATGTTGTTACTAAATTGCTTTAAACAAGCAGTTGTCTTTTATATCAACAAAGAATAAGAAACGAAGAGTATATTTTGTTTTTATTTATAATTTTGGCAACCCTCTTCCTTATGTAGTTCCAAATTTCAGACCTATGTCTTTTTATTTCTACCTTTTTTTTTTCCCCTACATTTTAACATTTCTTGCAGAGCAAGACTGTTAGAAAGGACTTCGCTCATTTTGCTTTCTGTCTTTATTTCTCCTTCACTTTTGAAGGATAATTTCATAGGATATAGATTAGATATAGATTTCTAGGTGTTGGGTTTTTTTTCTCCTCTATTAACACTTGAAATGTTTCAACTCACACTCTTTTTTTTGGGCATAATTTTTATGAGAGGCCTGATGAAATTCTTATCCTTGTTTCTCTCTGAGTATCCTTTTTTCTTTATCTTCCTTCAACATTTTCTTCTCTTTTTTTCCCCTGAAGTTTGAATATATGTCTAGTCTTTTTGTTGTTGTTTTTTGCTTTTTATTAAATATTGCTTACTATTCTCTCAGATTCTTTAGTTTATGGTTTCATGTCTGTCATTAATTTAGTAAAGTTTTTGGCCATATTAAAATATTTTTCTATATTTTCTCTTTCTTCTTTTCTGTTTGTTACAATTACATGTAAGTTATATCTTTTTAATTATTATTATCCTATAGTCTTTAGATGTTCTATTTATTTCCTTTATTTTTTTATTCATATTTCTCTTTGTGTTTCAGTTTGGGCCACTTCTATAACCAGTCTTCAAGTTCGTTGATTCTTTTCTCAGCTATCTAGAGTCTATTAACGAAACCATCCAAGGCATCTTTTAGTTCTGCTATTATATTTTTAATTTCTAGAGTTCCCTTTGATTCTTTCTTAACGTTTTCATCTGCTACATTATCTACATAATCTAGCACGTTGTTTACTTTCCTCTTTTGGATCCTTACTTAGTAATTTCAGTTCTCTTTTCTGATAATTCCCACATATTGGTTCTGGTAGTTGCTTTACTTTTTCAGGATGTTTTTTCTTGCATTTCAGCAGGCATTGTATTTTTTTTTTTTTAATTGAAGCTGATGTTATGGAGAGTAAAGGAATGTAAATAAATTGACCTTCAGCATGAGGATTTTACATTAATCTGGCCAAGAGTAGGGCTGTGTTTGTGTACCTTGAAGACGTAAGTACTGCAGACATCAAATTCCTTTAGCGTCTATTTTTGTCCCCTTATGCTTTAAGGCTTCCCTTTGTACAGATCCTCAGAGAGAGTCTCTTTTAGCTACAATTCATAGTTATAGTGCTGGAGGCTCATGGTATGGTCGTAGGAGGTAGAGGAGGGCATATTCTATAATTCCATGATTTTGTCCCAGTCTTTTCATGGACTGTTTCTTGGGGGTGTGTATTTTCACAAATCTGTCCCTCCTCCAAGGCTATAGGTTTTTATCCCCTGATCTTTATTCCCTTTCCTAAAGGCACCATTTACATTTATTTTCTGAAGCCCTGTCTTCTATTGAACTTTTCCCCCATTGGTGAGATAAGAAGATGGGAACTGGGGCAGAATTTCCTCTTCCCTTTGGAGTAAGATGTCAGAATTTCCCTCTGTGGAATTTCTTCCCCCTCAAGATTAGAACTTTTATAGAGAAAAATGTTTGGGTGGTTTTCCAATCACTACTCTCCTCCTCACCCTGACCATGGGCACAAAGGAGTTTTTCACAGATCCCCACACCTGCCATGAGAAACTAGTGGGTATCCTTATATAAAATCCATTTATGACAGTGGACCCCGGGAGTATCTCACTCTCACACTAGTCTTCACTCAGCTTTCAGCAATTCTGTAACATAACCATCTTAGAGTCCCAACCATCTTCTTGATTCCAGCAGCTTCTGCTGCAGGTAATAAAATCCTAAGACCAGTATCTCTCTGAATGTGACTGTCTTTCCAGATTTCAGTCTAGTGGTTTGTCCAGCTACATCAATTATCAGGTGAGTCTCAGAAAAGCCACAGGTTTTCAGTTTGTACAGCTTTTTCTAGCCTTAAGGGCAGTGATGATTTCCAAGCTCTTTATACGTCAGATCTGATACTTCTAGTCCTGAAGAGCATCTTTTAATTCAGAAGTTCAAGCAGGTCCGACCAGTGGTGACCAAACAAGAATCATACATCAAATCCACATCAAACATGGGACTGCTTCTAGTAAATTTAAGCAGAAGTCTTTGAGAATGGTTGACTTTCAGACCACTTTACCTTGGAAAAATAATATTCTAATTACAGGGTTTTTTAAAAATTCTTTTTGATTTAAAATGCAGTATTTTATCTACATCTTGCGTGTTTTATAGTTTTTATCACATAAATCTTGTACATAAATCTTGTATATTATTAAATTTATTAATTTCTATATTAAATCTATCCCTAAAATTAAATTTTATTTGATATTATTATAAACAGATTTATTTAAAAAGCCCAGTGTTTATTGTCATTATGTAGAAATGCAATCAATTTTGTATATTGACCTTTATCCTACAGTCTTATTAAATTTACTATTTGGTAGAGGATATTTTATGTAAAATCTTAGATTTTCCTTTTTACATAGGTGATCAGATTATCATGCTGTCTGAAAATAGAGTTTTACTTTTTTTTATAATCTGTATGACTTTTATTATATTTCTTGCCTTATTATCTTACCTATGACCTCCATTATAATGTTGAATATAAGCAGTGAGAGAAGACACATTTTTCTAATTTTAGTGAAAATCTATAGTTCTTTCTTTTTGTTTTTCTTTCTATTAAGTATAATGTTAGCCATAGAATTTCTTCAGATTTTCATTATTGAGTTGAAGATGTTTCCTTTTTTTCCTAGGATGCTGAGAGCTTTTCTATGAATAGAATCAATATTTTGTCAAATTCTTTTTCCTTATATATTAATTAAGATTGGATGAATTCTCTATTTTTGGACTATTGAGATAATGAATTATATGGTCTGGTGTTCAAATGTTGTGCTAACTTTATTTATTGGAATAAATGATTATAGGCTATGATGAATTAATTTTTGGTAATTATTGAATATAATTTGCTGATATGTTAAGGATCTGATTGAATCTATGTACATGAGTAATATAATTCTATAGTTTTCTTTTCTGCTATACATTTTCCTGGTTTTGGTGCAAGATAATTCTGGTCTTAGAAAATGAATGGGTAGGATTCTGTCCCCTTCTACTGGAAGAGACTGTATGGAACAGATTTATTTCTCTCTTCTATATTTTATAGAATTCAATAGCAATATCATTTGGAATTAGAGTTTAATTTATAGGAATGTATTAGATTGTGTATTCAGTATGTTAGTAGCTATAAAGCTTGAAGAATATGTATTTATTTTTGAGTGTGCATTTTAATTTGAGTCTCTCAAAAAATTAATCCACTTCATTTATTGAATTGATTGTCATAAAGTTGTTCATAATATTCCTTTATTATTCTCATAACATTCTCTTAAAATTAAGTTGGTGTCTATAATATCTATACAAATGTCACATTTTCATCTTTAATATGAATAATTTGTGGTTCTCTCTTATTTTATTATCAATATGGCCATCAATCTTATTAATCTCTAGACAAAAATTTTTGGTTTTATGGTTTTATCTAATATTTTTATGATTTCAAGTTCATTGATTTTTGCATTTACATTTACTATTCCCTTCCATCTGCTTAAATTATTTTCTTCTTATTTACCTATTTTCTGAGGTTTAAGCTGAGGCCATTGATTTCAGAACTTTTTCCTTGTCTGATGTAAACATTTAATTCTATGAATTTCCATCTAAGAACAGCTGTAACTGCAACTTACAGTTATGTTTAGTCTTTATTTTTATTCATTTCAAATATTTTATATTTGGCGTACCATGTCTTCTTTGATTAGTGGGGACTTCTGGAATTTATTAAAGATTGAAAGATACCTTTGATTATTGACTTCTAACTTAATTTTTTGTGGTCAGAGTATATTTGATATTTTCTTATGATTTATCTTTGTCAATGTCTTACATACTCATGAAAAGGATGCATGCTCCGCTAAAGCCACTATTGAAGTTTTCATGTCAGTTGATAATGTTGTTCAGAGCATCTGTATCATTTTGATTTTCTCTCAACTTGTCCTATTACTTATAAAGACACAATTTGGGTGTGTCAAATTATAAATGTGAATTTGTTCTTTTTTGTTCTTTCCATTTTGTTTTATCCTGAATTTCTCTTGTTAGCTATATAAGCTTTTAGGTCTTGCATTGTTTTTAGAGATTGACAAAGAAAATGGTTAGATGTTCTAAATAATAATAGGAAAACATACATAATAAGAGAAATATTAGGTAGAAAAGATAAATGGTGTCTATATTCCTTTTTTTATTTCATTCTCTCACTGTAAGATACCAATCGCAGAGTATCCATTTACTATGTATGATGTCATAAAGAACAATTAGATGTGCAGTAGTATACAAGAAAATAAAATTTAGATATCTAGTAAGTCAACTGTTGTTATTTCAATTTCATTCAAGTGAAATAGTAAGAAAATTTTATTGATATACAAAATGAGCTATATACACTGCCTAAGACAATTTAAACTTAAAAATCAGATTAACTCTCTTTGAGAGTATATTTAAGATCTCTGACTAGCAGAAACTTGCCCTAACTCATGTTGAGCAATAATTTTTCTGCTGAATATATCCATTATTAAAAAGATGATAGCAGTTAAGTATAAAGAAGATATGGCTAATGGTGCAAAAAAATCACCATCAATAATATATCCATTCTTAGATTCAGGTACACATATTTTTAGTAAATCATTTTACTTAAAGAATGCATTTAGTATCTATTAAGATAATAGGATTTCACTGTCTTGTAGCAGTAAGGCAAACCTAAGTACAGAATAAGTCAATAATAGTCACTTTTACTATGAGTATAATTTTAATCTTTAAGCCAGGAATATGAGAAAATAGAATAGATAGATTCATAGAAAGATAGAAATGTGTGCTTAATTGGACTCTTACGCTTTATTCAATTTTGCATAAATAGTAGACCAATTTCCATTAATTTAGATCATTTTTATATAATATAATATTGTGTGTAATCATTTATTTCAGGCTGATAAAGAATAATATTTCGATTGGTTTTTATACTCTAGCACATGTTAACTACATATGCCTCACATATATTTAGCACAATAGGAGAAATTTACTTATATTATAAAATCAAATAAGTTGAATACTAGAAGAAAATGGTGCTATCAATGTTGAAAACTATGACTGTTTAAAATTAATTAAAATATGTTTGGATACATTTCCTGACTAAAATGTCTAAAGTCAAATGCTTTTGAAATACTACCATAGAGTCACTGTATTAAATGAATTATTAGAGCCAACACTTTGAATATTAGGAGAGAAAATGAAACAGAACAAAACAATATAGAAAAAGAAATAGAAATATATTTACATGTCAGTATCCTATTTGTTGTAATAGCTTGTGGATCAGCTTATTCTGGTCCAGCATTATGTACTGTTAGGCTTCTTCAACTGGGAGTCCGCCATCAATCAAAACGTTCTATTTATAAAAGTTGATCTATCTATGCAAATAATTCATAGATGAGCATTTTGGCCATGATGTCACATGGAAAGCCTAATTGTTTTGGAGGAGTGAGTAAGTGGTGAATGTTTAAGTGTTATAAAACAGCGATGAGAAGTCCTAGCAAATCAGATTACTGAGACTAGGAAAGGGAATTTCGGAATGAGGTCCAGGGAGGACTGACCAAAAGCAGTGAACTATCTAAATAGCAAAGAAAGAAGGGGCTACAGAGAGAAAGAGATTCATTTTAAAAGAAGTAACAGCACTATGATAATACGGGGAAAAAGATGTGTGCTGGACCAAAAGTGTATACTGATCTGAACTCAAGCTAGGGAGGTACACGTAGATTTGATATTTGATTTATTTAGTTTTGAGGAGGAAGGTATAGCTCAGTGGTAGAGTGTGTGCCTAGCATGCACAAGATCCTGGGCTCAATCCCCAGTACCTCCATCAAAAATAAATAAATGAACCTATCTATCTCCCCCTCAAAAAAAAAAAATTTAGTTTTGAAAGTGAGTAAGCTAAAGCTATCCATTACTCTTATTTGGGAAGTTAATACTCTGTAAGACAGAGATGGGAAAATTCCCAACTTAGTCCTTTTAGTGGGTTTAATTATAAACATTTCAAATATATATTAATGCAATTATGGTTTCTACATCATGATAGCACAGATTTTATGCCTCAGTGACCTTTCATTTTAGAGAGTGTAGAGAAATAGGGGTTTTAAATTGTTGATGATATCAAATGCTACTATTTAGTTTCATCTCATTTGTAAAACTATAAGGTTGGATTAAAGACGATTGTTATCTCATAATTTATTTCTTTGGCTCCATTAAAGCAATTATATGATGTCTTCTTGAAGAATAGAGAGGTACCTCTATCTGTGGCACCAGAACAAGCCTTTTTCACAGTCTACTATATTCTTCGAGCCTTCATTTGGTTTAATTTAAGAAGAGAGAAACCCATGGATAACAAAATAAAGTTCAAAGAAACTAAATAGACTCATCCTTGGGTCATTACAGAGGCTACTGATACCAATTAACTTATAGAAATATCTATTTTTCTTTTTACAAAAGTACAAACTTCTAATAGAAGTAATCTTAATCTCCAACCATCTTATAAATATAAATGCTGATATTGACTTCCTGGTCAATTCAACTAATCCAATGAAATTGTTCCTTGTCAATTAACTGAAAGAGAAATAATACATTATGATCATTATAAAAACTTAAAAGTGTAAATTAAGAACAATTAAAATAGAATAAGACATATGACAAAAAGAAGACTGACTTTTACTTGTGTTTACTCTGTCATTATAACATACAATTTTAAAAAGTTGATGTTCATTTCAGGCATATTGAGTTTGAGGTAATGGAGGTAATGTGTCTTGTTCCTGATCTTAGAGGAAATGCTTTCAGCTTTTCATTGTTGTGTATGATGTTAGTTGTGGTTTTGTCATATATGGTTTCTATTATTTTGAAATATGTTCCCTCTATGCCCACTTTCTGGAGAGCTTTTATCATAAATGGATGTTGAATTTTATATTTTTTATAAGTGATGGTTGTTTTGCTGGGGACAGGATGGAGCTACCTATATTACCATTCTAGAAATATCATATCAGATTTTATAAAGGTGATTATTGTGTGCCTCATTTAGTGGGTGAGCCACTTTTATTCATCATGTTTTTTTTTTTTTGGATCCTTCTCCTAGATTAAAGGAAATAAAAGCAAAATAAACAAGTGGGACCTAATTAAACTTAAAAGCTTTTGCACAGCAAAGGAAACAATCAACAAAATGAAAAGACAACGTGCTGAATGGGAGAAAATATTTACAAATGTCAAAACCAATAAGAAATTAATATCCAACATATATAAGCAGTTCATACAACTCAACATCAGTATGGAGGTTTCTCAAAATTTTAAAAATAGAACTACCATATGATACAGCAATTCCTCTCCGGGGTATATATTCAAGAAAAAATAACTAATTAATCCACACACATAAGAATCTCAACCAACTGTAAGCAGGGTAAGTCAAAAAGATTCATATCTAGACTTATCTTAGTGAAAATGTTGAAGAACAAAGAGAAAATTGTGAAAAAAAACAAGAGAAAAGTAATCATCACAGCAAACCTCAATTAACAGCTTACTGCTCATTTAAAAAAAAAGTGGAGGTCAGAAATCACACTAAAGTACGAAAAGAAAAGAAAAACAATGTTAACAATGGCGGGAGGCAGGTATAACTCAGTGGTAGAATGCATGCTTAGCACGCCCAAGGTCTTGCATTCAATCCCAGCACCTTCATTAAAATAAATAAATAAATAAAAACCTAATTACCCCACCCCAAAAACAAACAAAAATAAATAGATAAAAAGTATTTTAAAAGAATGTTAACAATAATCTTGTATATTGTAAATCTATGTTTCAATAATGAAGGCAAAATAAGGATGTTCCCAAATAAACAAAAGATGAGAGAATTTATTGCTAACAAACTTTCATTACAAATAATAATAATAATAAAAGCTATTCAGAATAAAACAAAGTGACATCATACAATTCAAATCCACATAAAAAAATAGAAAATCAATAAAGGTAATCATGGAGATAAGAATAAAACAATATGATTACATATTTCTACTATTTTGAATTTTATATAAAACAATTGCATAAAATAACATGTATTGTTGAGTCAATAATATATGTAAATGTAATACATTTTAACAAAAAAACACAAAGGACAGTTATACAGTTAAATGAAGTAAAAATATTACACCAGATGGTAACTCAAAAGCACACAAACAAATGAAGAAAACCAGAAATGGTAAATAAGAAACTCTAAAAAGTATATATTTGCTTTTCTTTTTCTCTCACCTCTTATAAATAAAATAAAATTGTGTAATGTAATTATAGTAATACTATATTAATGTTTTTAACATATATAGATTTAATAGTTTATAAATAAAATGGCACAATAAAGGAGATGTGAGAACAGAGATATTTAAAGGTAGCATTTCTGTATCTCACTAGAATTAGCTCAGTATAAGTCTAAAGTCAATTCTGATAAATTTAGATATATATTTTAAGCCCTAGAACATTACCACAATAACTCAAAAATATGGAGAAGCTATTAAAATGATTTAAATGTTATACCAAAAAAAATTTACTTAATTTCAAATGACTGTAAAATATGGACAGGAACAAAAATGAGATATTTAGAAACAAAAAGTGAAATGGAAGTTGTAGATAAAAATACTTCTTTAAAATTGTTAATTATAAATGGATTAAATAAACCAAAGAAAAAATAGCATTGTTAACTCAGTGAAAATATAAAACCAACTTTATTTTACATGCAGAAGACACATTTAGATTTAAAGATACAAACAGGTTGAAAACAAATGGCTAGAATAAGATATATTATTCAAACTATAACCATCAGAAAGCAAACCATGTATTATTAAAAAAATATTTCATGAGAAAAGGAGAACATTGTAGAGTTATATTAAGAATATATAAATTCATTAGGAATATATAAATTCATATATATATATACACACACACACACACCTAAGAAAAGTCCCAAAATAGATAATGCAAAAACTGAAAGAAATGAAGGAAGAAATAGATAATTCAAAAGAAAGTTGGAAACTTTAATATCTCACCTCCAGGAAATGATGGAACAGCACAAAAGATGAACAAGAAACTACAAGAGTTAGACAACACAACAAACTAACTAAATCTAACAATCATCTATGGAAAACTCCTGAGGGGAAGAAAATACAATTTTTTCTCAAGTCCACATGAAACATTCTCTAAGATAGACCAAATGATAGAAGATAAAGAAAATTTAACAGGCTAAAGTCATGCAGAGTATGTTCTCTTACCACAGAAGAATGAGATTACAAATTAATAACATAAAGAAGTTTAGGATGACGGAGAAGATGGCGGAGTAGAGGGACACTCGTGGCTCACCCTCTCCCACAGATACACCAAGACCCACATCTACAGACCCACTCAGCCAACCAGAGCACCTGCGGAACTCCGACAGAACATCGCCCTCTTCAAAAGATAAAGACGCCAAAAATCTGGTAGGAGAAAAGGAAAAAAGAAAGAACAAAAGGCAAAGCAGCGCGGGACGGGTCCCGCTGGGAGGGAGCGGCAAAGGAGGACTGACGCTCGCTCGCTGGGTCTCCCCTCTCCAACTGAGAGGCCAGCGGGAGAGAGGGGGAGCCTCCGAGGCTCGGATCTGTACAGAGCAGCCCTTGACTGACAGAACTAAGTTAAATGGGCACAGAGCATCCCCCCGACACCCAGCCTGAGATGCTGGCCAGCAGTGGTGGGCAGGGCCAGGCTGCACAAGCCGGGCGGAGGACGGAAGTGGCTGCACGGAGGCAGCCACGGGGGAACACAAGGGGCTGCCTGCCGTGGCTGTGGGTGCACAGGGCAGAACAACCTGGGCCCTCCATAAAACAGCAAGGTTGATGTGCTCTGGGGGGAAGGGTGCATACCCCCATCTCAGAAAACCCGCGGAAAGTTATCGGGGGGAGAGAGGCGGGGCTCAAGCACAGCCGCCATATCCTCCGCACTTAGCACCCAGGCTGAGGCGGGGGCGAATCCTGCATCCACACCGAAGGGCTTAGCAGCCTCAAAGGCCAGACTGAGACTGGCCTACAGCCCGGGGCAGATAGGATCCTTCCATCCTGGTCCCTCAGAGAACTTGCTCCACAAAGACAAACAAGGAGCTGGGTTTTGGCCTGCAGCAGGGACAAGGCTGTCCCTCAGTCTTCCCCAAGCACACCTGTGGAGCCCCGACCAGGGCGGAGCTCCGACCAGGGCAGAGCTGCATCCGCACAGAGCATCGGAGCTACCGGCGGCGCAGGTAGAGGGAGAGCGCCCCCCCCCCCCCCCGCCTTTCGGGCAGGAACACAGCCTCTGACCGAGGTGCTGGGAGGGGGCACGACCTGCCTTCCTACCTGGCCAGTCTGCAACAACTTACTGTGGCATCCGGAGGGGCAGTGACCCGCCCGCCCACGGAAGAGAGCTGCACCTAACCCAGTGTTAGGAGGAGGCGCGATCTGCTTGCTGACAGGTGCTGGGAGCAGCACAGAAGACGGCGCCAACAGAGGACCTCTGAAAACAGCAAGCTGAGCTTCCAAAACAGGACGAAGACAGAAAGACTTCACATTAAAAGAACACGGACTACAGGAGAACACTGACAAACCACCCCCCCCCCCTTTTTTTTGTAAATCTGTTTTTACATGTTCTATTTTCTATTACTTTCTTAATTTTTACTTCTTAATTCATTTCTATTTCTCTTGGGTTTTGATGTCCTGTTATTGATTAGACACAGGTTTCAAATACATCTATTCATCTTCCCCCCCTTTTTTTAAAGGTTTTAAAAGGACATCTCAACCCGATTAATACTCTGCTTCAACTCGCTCTTCTATTATTCATTATACACTGTTTTCAAACCCTCTTTCTCCTTTCTTTTAAAATTCTTTCTCTCTCTCTCATTTTTTTTCCTAAGTTCTATTCCTAAATAGGCATTAGATAGATAAAATCCTTAAGAACCAAAATAGACAACTGATACTCCATAAACCACAGTGCCAGAGAGGTATGAGCAAGATGAAGAAGCAGAAAAACCATTCCCAATTAAAAGAACAAGAGAAATCCCCTGAAAGAAAGATCAATGAAATAGACATCGATAGCCTACTAGATCAAGATTTCAAAAAAGGAGTGATCAAATTGCTGAAGGAATTAAAAGAGATAGTGTTTAGAGATATAAAATATGTCAAAAATGAAATTGAAGCTATAAAGAAGAGCCAAGTAGAATGGGTAAACTAATTGACAGAGATGAGGAATGATCTAAAAGCTGTGCAAAGCCAACTAGATAATGCAAACGAACAAATTAGTGATCTAGAAGACAGGACAATAGAAAGCACCCATTCAGAAGAACTACAAGAAAAGCAAATAAAAAATAATGAAAATAGCATAAGGGACCTATGGGATAATATAAAGCATCCCAATCTTCGCATAATAGGGGTCCCAGAAGGGGAAGAAAGATCAAAGGGGATTGAAAAGGTTTTTGAAGAAATCATGACTGAAAACTTCCCAAACTTAAAGAAGGACTCAGATATCCAAGTACAGGAAGCTCAGAGGGTCCCAAACAGGAAGAACCCAAATAGACCCACACCAAGACATATCATAATCAAGATGGCCAGAGT
Organism: Camelus bactrianus; assembly: GCF_048773025.1. NCBI lineage: Eukaryota > Metazoa > Chordata > Mammalia > Artiodactyla > Camelidae > Camelus > Camelus bactrianus. The sequence continues at coordinate 23,837,839 of NC_133552.1, forward strand.
CAAAGATAAAGAAATGATTCTAAAGGCAGCAAGAGAAAAGCAAAGAGTAAGTTACAAGGGAACCCCCATCAGGCTCTCAGCTGATTTCTCTACACAAACACTACAGGCCAGGAGGGAGTGGCAAGATATATTCAAAGCCCTGAGTGAAAAAAAGATGCAGCCTAGGATCCTTTATCCAGCAAGGCTATCCTTTAGGATAGAAGGAGAAATAAAGAGTTTCACAGACAAAAAAAAAGCTGCAGGGGTTTAGCAACACTAAACCCATGCTAAAAGAAGTACTGAAAGGGCTATTCTAAATAGAAAAGCAGCAGGATGCTACAGAAATGAGAAAGTCACAACTGGAAAGGTGATAACTCATGAATTATAAATAAAGTAAACACGAAATTATAAAAGAAGACATACAAATCACTGAGAGTGGAATAGGGAGGCAGGGAAATATAGAATATTTTTTTCTTTCTTTTTTAAATTTGTTAACAGTAGGATGGTTTTGAGATCATGTTACTATCAGTTTAATAAAAACAGTTATAGTAATGGGTGAATAGATTTACAAAAAAGGGTAACCACAAGCCAAAAACTTACAAGGGAGTCACAAAAATTAAATAAAATCCATGATAATACAAAGGAAAATTACCAAACCACAAAAGGAAGAAGAAAGGAACAAAGAGGATATACCAATTCAACTGCAAAGATAAGTTCAAAATGGCAATAAACACACATCTATCATTAATTACTGTAAATGTTAATGGACTAAATGCTCCAGTCAAAAGACACAGAGTGGCAGACTGGATAATAATGCAAGAACCTTCAATATGCTGCATACAAGAGACCAACTTTAAGGAAAAGGACACATACAGATTGAGAGTGAAAGGATGGAAAAGGATATTCCATGCAAATGGAAAAGCCAAAAAAGCAGGTGTTGCAGTACTGATTTCAGACAAAATAGACTTTAAAACAAAGGCCATAAAGAAAGGTAAAGAAGGACATTTTATAATGATTAAAGGAGTGATACAAGATGAGGATATTACACTCGTTAATATATATGTACCCAATATAGGAGCACCTAAGTACATACAACAATCACTAACAGAGATAAAGAGGGATATTGATGGGAATACAATCATAGTTGGAGATTTTAACACTGCATTAACATCACTAGACAGATCTTCCAGACAGAAAATAAACAAGGCAACAGAGAAATTAAATAATACAATAGAAAAACTAGATTTGGTGGATATTTTCAGAGCATTACACCCCCCAAAAATAGGATATACATTCTTTTCAAGTGCACATGGGACATTTTCCAGGATCTATCATGTACTTGGGCACAAAAGAAACCTCAACAATTTTAAGAAGATAGAAATTATCTCAAGCATCTTTACTGACCACAATGCCATGAAACTGGAAATCAACAACAGAGAAACAAAGGAGAAAAAAAGGAAAGCATGGAGATTAAACAATATGTTATTCAAAAAACAATGGGTCAATGAGGAAATCAAAGCTGAAATTAAAAAATACCTTGAGACAAATGTTAATGAAAGCACAACCACTCAAAACCTATGGAACACAGCAAAGGCAGTGCTAAGAGGGAAGTTTATAGGGATACAGACCTTCCTCAAAAAAGAAGAACAATCTCAAATAAACAATTTAACCCACCACCTGAATGAATTAGAAAAAGAAGAACAAAAAGCCCCAAAAAGCAGCAGAAGGAAGGAAATAATAAAGATCAGAGAGGAATTAAATACAATAGAGATTAACAAGACCATAGAAAAAATCAACCAAACCAAAAGCTGGTTTTTTGAAAAAGTAAATGAAATCGACAAACCTCTGGCCAAACTCACAAAGAAGAAAAAAGAGAGAGCACAAATTAGCAAAATAAGAAAGGAAAATGGAGAAAATTCAACAAATACAATAGAAATACAGAATATCATACCAGAATATTATGAAAAATTATATGGAACCAAACTGGATAACCTAGAGGAGATGGACAAGTTTCTGGAAACATACTGTCCACCAAAACTGAATCAAGAAGAATCTGAACACTTGAACAATCTGATCACTAGAAAGGAAATAGAAATAGTAATTAAAAACCTCCCTACAAATAAAAGTCCAGGACCGGGCGGCTTCACCGGGGAATTCTACCAAACATACAAAGAAGAACTCATACCAGTCCTTCTCAAACTCTTCCAGATGATTGAAAAGGAGGGAATACTCCCAAACTCATTCTATGAAGCCACCATCACCCTGATACCAAAACCAGGCAAAGACACTACAAAAAAAAGAGAATTATAGGCCAATATCACTGATGAACATAGACGCCGAAATCCTCACCAAAATTTTAGCAAATAGAATCCAACAACACATAAAAAAAGATTATACATCATGACCAAGTGGGGTTTATCCCAGGGACACAAGGCTGGTTCAACATATGCAAATCAATCAATGTAATACATCACATCAACAAGAGAAAGGACAAAAACCACATGATCATCTCAATCGATGCAGAAAAAGCATTTGATAAAATTCAACACCATTTATGATAAAAACTCTTGCCAAAGTGGGTATAGAGGGAACATATCTCAACATAGTAAAAGCTATATATGACAAACCTACAGCCAGCATAGTACTTAACGGTGAAAAACTCAAAAGCTTCCCACTAAAATCTAGGACAAGACAAGGATGCCCACTATCACCACTCCTATTCAACATAGTCCTGGAAGTCCTAGCCACAGCAGTCAGGCAAGAGAAAGAAATAAAAGGGATCCAAATTGGAAAAGAAGAGGTAAAAGTGTCATTATATGCTGATGACATGTTACTATATGTAGAAAACCCTAAAAGGTCCACACAAAAGCTACTAGAGCTGATTGAAGAATTCAGCAAGGTAGCAGGGTACAAAATTAACGTTCAAAAATCAGTTGCATTTCTTTACACTAACGATAAATCAACAGAAGAAGAAACTAAAGAAACAATCCCCTTTAAAATAGCACCCAAAGTAATAAAATATCTGGGAATAAATCTAACCAAGGAGGTGAAAGAATTATACACAGAAAACTATAAACCATTGATGAAGGAAATTAAAGAAGACTTTAAAAAATGGAAAAATATTCCATGCTCTTGAATTGGAAGAATCAATATTGTTAAAATGGTCACACTGCCCAAGGCAATCTACAGATTTAATGCAATCCCTATCAAATTACCCAGGACAGATTTCACAGAACTAGACCAAATCATAATAAAATTTATACGGAACCATCAAAGACCTAGAATTGCCAAAGCATTACTGAAGAGAAGGAAAGAGGCTGGAGGAATAACTCTCCCAGACTTCAGACAATACTATAGAGCTACAGTCATCAAGACAGCATGGTATTGGTACCAATGGAACAGAATAGAGAGCCCAGAAATGAACCCACAAACTTTTGGTCAACTCATCTTCGACAAAGGAGGCAAGAATATACAATGGAATAAAGACAGTCTTTTCAGCAAATGGTGTTGGGAAAACTGGACAGCAGCATGTAAAACAATGAAGCTAGAACACTCCCTTACACCCTACACAAAAATCAACTCAAAATGGATTAAAGACTTAAACATAAGACAAGATACAATAAACCTCCTAGAGGAAAACATAGGCAAAACATTATCTGACATACATTTCAAAAATTTTCTCCTAGAAGAAATAAAAGCAAGAATAAACAAATGGGACCTAATGAAACTTACAAGCTTCTGCACAGCAAAGGAAACCAGAAGTAAAACAAGAAGAAAACCTGCGGAATGGGAGAAAATTTTTGCAAGTGAAACCGACAAAGGCTTGATCTCCAGAATATATAAGCAGCTCATACGACTCAATAAGAAAAAAATAAACAACCCAATCCAAAAATGGGCAGAAGACCTAAACAAGCAATTCTCCAAGGAAGACATACAAATGATCAATAGGCATGGGAAAAAATGCTCAATATCACTAATTATCAGAAAAATGCAAATCAAAACTACAATGAGGTATCACCTCTCACCAGTCAGAATGGCCGTCATTCAAAATCCACAAATGACAAATGCTGGAGAGGCTGTGGAGAAAGGGGAACCCTCCTACACTGCTGGTGGGAATGCAGTTTGGTGCAGCCACTATGGAAAACAGTGTGGAGATTCCTCAAAAGACTAGGAATAGACTTACCATATGGCCCAGGAATCCCACTCCTGGGCTTGTATCCAGAAGGAACCCTACTTCAGGATGACACCTGCACCCCAATGTTCATAGCAGCACTATTTACAATAGCCAAAACATGGAAACAGCCTAAATGTCCATCAACAGGTGACTGGATAAAGAAGAGGTGGTATATTTATACAATGGTATACTACTCAGCCATAAAAACCGACAACATAGTGCCATTTGCAGCAACATGGATGCTCCTGGAGAATGTCATTCTAAGTGAAGTAAGCAAGAAAGAGAAAGAAAAATACCATATGAGATCGCTCATATGTGGAATCTAAAAAACAAAAAGAAAAACAAACAAACAAACAAAAACAAAGCATAAATACAGGACAGAAATAGACTCACAGACAGAGAATACAGACTTGTTGTTACCAGGGGGTGGAGGGTGGGAAGGGATAGACTGGGATTTCAAAATTGTAGAATAGATAAACAAGATTACACTGTATATCACAGGTAAATATACACAAAATATTATGATAACTCACAGAGAAAAAAATGCGAAAATGAGTGTGTATATGTCCATGAATGACTGAAAAATTGTGCTGAACACTGGAATTTGACACAACATTGTAAAATGATTATAAATCAATAAAAAATGTTAAAAAAAGAAGTTTAGGAAATTTTCAAATATGTGAAAACTAAATATCACACTTATATACAGCCTATGGTCAAAGAAAAAAACACAAATAAAATTAGAAAATAATTTGACATGAATAAAACAAACAAAAATCAACAAAACAAATTTATGAAATGGTACTAAAGCAATGTGTCTAGTCTGCTCTTTGTTTTCCAGTATTCAGGGGAGATGTCTGAGTTGTTAATTTGAGACTTTTCTCTTTTTCTTAAATAGACATATACAATTTATTGACCTACTGATTCATTGCAATCCCAGTCAGCTTTTGAAGAGCCTCTTTGAGAGTCCCTTCAGATTTATGGTCAATTGATTTTTTACAGGAGCTAAGGAATTCAATTCTTAATAAGTAATCTTTTCAACAAATCATGCTGAGATAACTGATATCCACATACAAAGATATAAAACTCATAGATTAAAATACAGGGGTAATTCTAGTGACCTGAATTTAGATAAAATCTTCTTTGGTATGATGCCAAAATTAAAAAAAATAGATAAATTGTACTTCATCAAAATTTAACAATGCTTTGCTTTAAAGAATAATATAAAGAAAGTGAGGTGAAAAGTCAATTAACAGAATGAAAGTAAATATTTGTAGTTTGTGTTTATGAGAAGGGTCTTGTATCCAGAATATAAAAGATTGCTTATAACTCTATGATAAAAAGACCTCTCAAAACTCAACCACAGACCCCATTATTTCCATTTATTTTGGCCTTTTTCTAAACTTAAATAAGACCTAAAATACTGCAGAGTTCACTTATTTATATTGTAGTCTTCCTCTTCCTTAACCATAATATAACATTCTGTAGGCAGAGGGGTTTTCAGTCCTCCTCCTGCCGCCCCATTGGTATTTTTTAAGTGTAGAAAAAATGTTCAGTATACAGTAGTAGCACTTTTAGACTATCTTCCTCAAAATATATGATATATAAAAGGGAGAATGGTAACGTTACATGGAGAAGTCGAGCAAAAACAAATCTAATTGTTTAAAGTTAACATTACAAGTGGTGACAATGGTCTACTGGGCACTCGTGTGATGTGATGCTCTGAGAAGAAATAAGAATCATTTTGTAATATTCCTGTTAAGAAGGCAATGCCAACATCTGGTTATGAGAAAACACTGAGCATAAACACATGGAGGGTCTTTCTACAGAATGCAAGCCTGTATTTTGGAAACTGTCAAAACCAAAAAAAAAAAAAAAAAAAGGAAAAGACTGGAGAAAAATGTGCCAGAAATGGGTAGGTTTATAAGCCGTGGCAACAAAATGTAATGTGTTCTTGTGACTAGGACCTTAGAACAGAGAGGGAAAGAGACTTTACTGGGACAGCTGGTACAACTTAAATGAGATTTGGGAAGTTGGTCTCCTGATGGAGAGCTTTGCAACATAATAAGATTAGAGGATCCCCCTGGTTTTTAGAGTATGCACGGCATGTGGTCCATAGGCATGAGAAAGCATCACGTTTAAGTTATATATTCCACTTCCAGGACTCATTCTATGTCTATACTGTGAAGGGAGGAAGAAGAGAGAGAGAAAGAAAGAGACAGAAAAGATGAGAGGGGAGAGAAGGAAAATAATTTGCTAACAATTGTATCTGGGAAAAAGGGTTGTGAATATTCTTTGTATGATTCTTGCAACTATTCTATAGGTTTGAAATTATTCAAAATGAAATGAATACTAGAGGGTAATTAACATGATTGAATGCATGAATGAATGAATGAATTTCAATACATGGAGTGGAGAGATGGGATTGTGCATATGATGTGAAATGTCCATGTTTTTAGAAAAGTTGAAAAAGGGAGAAAGAAAATAATAAGAAATTGCACAAATGAGAATATTTATGAAAATAGAAGACTGTCCGAGGTTTTCCCAGTACAGGCGTGTAATCAAAATTGCCAAATTCTGCTAAGATTTTGAAGAAAACATTTGCAGGTGATATCTTGATAATGTTCATCTGCATTTCTATCTTATCAGAGGAGCCCTTAATGTGCTTTATACTCAGGGAATCTAGGGAAAGAGAAAAATGAAAGAAAATTCTCTAATACTCAGAGCAGAGATTTATCTGACAAGGGCTCATAAAAAGCAGTACAACTGTGTGATATCTTTTATTCCAAAGAGAAAATGACATGGAGATTCAGAAAAACTCAGTTGAGAGAGATAATTTATCCTTTCTTACCATGTCATTTATTTAATTAGATTATTTTTCTGTGTTAAGAGATGTAAGAAATTGGAGTTCCTTTGCATCTTTAAGAGGCACAAAAGCACAGATATTGTCCCTGTTCCTTTCTTCCTCTAATGAACTCCTAGTCATTTCTTAATATTTAACTAGTCTTTCTCTTTCTAAGGATGGGCTGGTACTGTCTGAATTTTCTGTAAGTTGTCCCACTGTACATCTCTGTCTCTACCTGTAATGCAGCACATACTGCATTGGGCTGACGATATTCCCTCATTTCTACTGCCAGTTTTTCAAAGACAGACAACAGAGATAATTTCAGACATTAAAATACGACAGGTGCACAGCAGATATTGAAAGATAAAGATATGAATGAAGAAGAGTGAATTAATTCTAGCACAATGCTGCATTCTTAGTCTTTAAGTCAGGAAAAAAAAATGTTGACTGTTGCTAAATTGAAATATCAGGAGGTAATGCCCCAAAGAGAGGAGACTTATGAACAACTCTGCACTCCTCACATCAAAGGGCTCTTTTGTTCTGTAAGTAAGAGCATACTCGATTTTCCGACCTTCTCAAAAAAAACACTGCCCTACTGCATCTTGGCTTGATTTGTGGTTTTGTTTCTTGCTTTCTATTGCTCAGATACTGGTATTTAAAGTGTAAGACAGAGTGAGGAGTCTAGTGTTAAAAAAACACAATTCAATGGAGTAAATTTTAAATATCTTATTGGCTTTTTCAATGATTCATGAATCAGGCAGCATTCAATCTAGTGTATAAAGGAGCTCCTAGGAGCAGTACAAAATGAAAACTTTTTATAGACAGAAGGGGAAAGAAATGAAAAAATTACTAGGCAAAAAGAAAAAAATTTGGTTGGTTGTGGCAAGGTTATTTTCCTTTAGGGAATGGGTAAGGTTTATCAGGCAAATGACTTAACTAGTGTTGACCAGATGATTCCTGACTGACTGGTATAAGACTCCATTTCTGGGAGACTTGAAACTGTAATTAGGTTAAGTCTCAATTCAGTTATATGGGACTTAGCATAATTAACTCCATTTTGGGTCTGTCATCTTGTTTTCAACAATAGAGTCATGAAAATTAAGAAACGTAAGTTTTTGTTTGCCAACTAAGGGTGCAGTTTTCTTGAAAAAAATAAGAGAAAAAAATACATAATAACTTATTTTGCCAAAGAAAAACTCTTTGTGATTAATTGTAAACTTAATCTCCATTAAGATTTAGAATAAATCATTAGTTAAATATACAAATAAATCTTGTTTAAATGTATAATTGAATATATTTGAATACTATCATCAGCAGTATATTCATAACTACTTTGTATCTGTTTAAAAATCACTAGTTCTAAGTTTTCTAAAGATGAAGGGAATGTAGGATTACTCTTGAGTATTATACTTTTATTTGATAAGGTCGTTTTCCTACACAGAAAGTTTTCATTCTATAGCTATGTTTAAAATATTTTTATTTATAACTATTTGTGATACCTATTAAAACAAGGGAAAATGAAACAGGTATTGACTGCATTAATGTGTGATGAATGTTAAAGTTCTAATGATAATACACTCTGTTGTTCTCAGATGTACTACAATTGAATTAAAAATATCATTATTGTCCAAAACCTCATGGGACCCATCAATTTTCAATTTTTTTTTATTTGGGACACAAATAATAAACAATTTTCTCAGAGAGGGAAGAAGATAATTCAGTAACTGTGACTGGAATTGAGACTGATTTTTAAACTTAGCATGTTTGATCAAATGCTCCATTTTTGAAAAATATAAAATTTACAGATTTACATGTGCTTTAAATATTATTTGCTTAAAAGAGAATCATCGAGCAAGAGAAACAAAAGATATGAACAACAAAAAGTCTACTTATCAGATCTAATAAAAGTGCTCAGTAAGATGGTCAATTGTACAATCAGCATGAAAAATCTATAATACTTTTCAACACCACTTTTAAAAATAATCTAGACTCTATCATAGAAAGTGATTCTGAAATTTGAATGATATATTTTCTGCACAAACATCCAAACATGTATTTAGTGGAGAAAAAAATTGTGAATATGTATCTCCCATTAATTAGGATATATTAAAACTAAAACAAAAGTTTCAGAGTTTTATTTGCATTTCTGAGTGTTACATCAATCCTTATGCCATAGACAATGCATAAGAAAGAAGAAAAATAATATTTTACAGCTACTGTTATATAATTTTGTTAATCGTATCTTCTAACAGATTTTTTAATTACATTTCTATTATTTAAAGACATAATTGAGTCTTGATTGTTATGGTTAATTAGGGTTTGAGAGAGAATTGACTCTATGGTGATGAATAGTCTGTGTTTTTATAAGGTTGAAGATTACAACAGTATACACATTTGCCAAAGCTATAAAAATATAAAATTTAAGATCTAAGCCATTCACTGTATGCAATTCATGCCTTAATTTTTAACAGGCAAAAAAACCCTGCAGAGGATATGTTAAAATTTGCTACTTCTAGACTCAAATGAGCATACATCAATTCAGTGATGAAAAGTCTCAGAAATCTAAATTACAAAAACAGGAGTGAAAGTTCTTTTATACAGAGTAAATCCCAATTCTCCTACTTGGTACCAGATTTCAAAAATTAAGACTTTGTTTTGCAACAATGTACCTGTATTGATTCCATAACTTTCTCTTCATACATAAATAGATAATTAGGTCCCCAAAGATGGAAATGCATTTTCTATTAAACCAAACTTCTCTCAACAGTAACAACACAACTGTTTGTTTGGTACATTAAAATGCATACACCCTGGGGGTGATATATTAGAAACACATTTAATTAGACTCTGGGTGTATATGATTTCAAAACTCAAAAAGATGATACTGGTATAGTAATAAAAAATAAACCAATTTTAAAATGTTTTCATTTTCAATTCTGCTATGTTTAAAGCCACTGGTGAAAACTTCTCCATGTAAAATGAAATATGACAACATGAAATTAAATTAGAATATGAGATATAGTAAAAATGTTTTTCAGTTTTGTAAGATTCTTGCATTAGGTGTCAAAACAATACCAGCAAAATTCTTAAATAATGAACAATGTAGATCAAACATGATAAATTGGTTTCCAAAAGAGAATGCGAAAAGAATTAGAAAAGAAATTCTCTTTGGAAATAAAATGTTGCACATTTAAACAGAAAAAAAAAACTGTCAGGATCGCGCAAATTAAATGTCATCTCTGTAACTTCACATATCATGCTGATAGATGGCATATGATATTTGGCATGGCAAGGATTTCAAAGATTCCAATCTAGAAAATAAAATTATAATGAAAATTGAAGCAAGCTGCTTTGCTGAGCTAAAGTGTTTTAGTTTCCAAGAATTCAAATAAACAAAACTATTTTGGAACTTACTATTTTAATTAAGGAAATGTCAATAAATTAGAATGAAGTAAAATTTTGCTAATTTGTTCATATTTGTGGGAAATTCAGTTTAAATTAATGAGCAATTTGAGTCCTAGAGAAGTGACATTTGTATAAAATTTAAGAATATTACTTTCCATCAACACATGATCAACAAATGGTTAATTGCTTAACTTCCTGGAGAACCTGATTAAGTGGATGTTTAAATATATTCAAAGGCTTCTATTTCATTGAGTAGTTGGGGAGGAACAAAAATGGAAATGAGTCAGGTATGAGTTTGTATTTTTATTTCTCTACTGCCTTTTATCTTTAGGAAGTTGTTTCTTATTGCAGTTGCTGTGCTTTTGATTATATAAAATGATAATCACAGTATTTATTTTTTGTAGTTGAAAAAAATCAAATGAAAACTATGTAAAGTTATAGGCAAGTGTCTGGGTATTAGTAGTAGATTAATAAATGCTAATTTCCTTTACCCTTACTATTTCTTTTGCAAATGTGTAGGGATCTTTGTAAACATTTATCAGACAAATTTTGAATATTGTGAATATATTTAAAATAATTTTCCTTCAATATTGTATTCATAGTGTTTAGTTAAACATAGATTAAATTAGTAGAAAAATACATTATAGATAATACGAATCATAGACATGGAAAAATCTAGTCAATGTAAGACATTTATATAGTGTTTGAATACTGGAATTCTATTCATATGTTATGTAATTATGAGTTAGTTCTCTCATCAGAAAATGAGATTGAAAGGCCACAATATAAAGTCATGACATATAATGTCAATACATTTAAATAACAGCACAGTAAAGCTAAAATGGTTTAATTCATTAACAAAAATAACAGAACATCTAATATTAAATATTAGAAAGTGATCTCAAGACACTGTATTATTACAATTTTTAAGTTATTACAATTTTTAAGAAATCTGGTAATTTACTTCAGAAGTTTTTTGTGTTCCTTGAGATTCATCTCTGATTTATAGTTACAGTAAACTATGCTTATCAAAATACTTTTGATATTATAGTAAACAATTATTTGAAACTAACATTTTACACAGATTCACTTATATGGGAAACTGTTTCAATAAGACATGTTTATATAAAATGTACATTTGTTTCAGTTGATTAAAGAGCTGAATACAGATTATATCCTTTTTTTATTTGTGTCTGAGTTTTCCTGAGCTAGCCAAGAAATATAGTTTAAGGAGAAGAAAAAATATTCAATAGCAAATTCTCACATGTAAAAATGATAATTTATATTTTCACTGATAATTCTTCTGTCAAGATTAGTAGTCTCAATTAATCTCTTTCTCTTTTAAAAAATATTTTAAATGTTCTCATCTGAAGATAAAACAAATTTGTAGCTATATACAGTGACACATGTTAACTAGACTTATTGAAGTGATCATTTTGCAATGTGTACAAATATCAAATCATTAAATGGCATACCTGAAACTAATAGCATATTATATGTCAATCATTCCTCAATATAAATTTTAAAAAATAAAGTAATAAAAATATCTCAAAGAAAGGCATTTTGAGATACATAGGAAAATTACTTCAAATAGACAAATCATTTCAAATCCTTTAAAATTTAATTATAAGTTTACTTCTTAAAATTATAGAAAGGGGTTTTTTAAATTTAATTTGTCATTTTCATTTAACTTTTTGAAATATGCAGATTATGATAACTTTTTAAAAATGTATTGATGTTTGATATCAAGAAGTTCTAATACTTATATTATTTGAGAATAATTCTTAAATCATTTGAAAGAATTCCAAAAATATTATATAAAATATCTGACTGTCTTTTAATGCAAATATGTTCATAACTTTAAATGACATTACATAGTAAAGTGCTTTTTAATATTTTCAAACATGAAATGACTTGACACATTAAAAATAAAATAAATGTGACAAACAGTATCATACACTTAACCTGCTTTACCTCACATTACATACTGAACACTTTTGGGTACAAGCTTATTTTAACAAAATGACACATTCTGCCAAAAAGAAAAAAAAAGCGGGAGTTGGAAGACCAAAGTTAGATTTGACTCTCCACATAAAATGAGTGTATTCATGCTCATTACATCTACTACATCAGAGGATTGGTCTTCTTCTCCATAAAATAATAATTATACTGTCTCCACTGATTCATATGGATACCAAAAAGATAAAATAATTAATGCATGCCAGAATGCTTTGCTAATTGAGAATTAATGTAAGTGTCAGGTGGTATTGTTTCTAATGTATGGTCACCAAAAACGTAGCATACAGGTGGATTCCAGTTTAAGCCTAAATTATACAGCTGCTTTCTAATGCCTGTATATGGTGAAGTTTTTTTTTTAATTTATTGCCTGTTGATGTTGGAGTGTCCTAGCACCAGAAACCCAATGACCAAGAATGGAGAGGCATAATGATCCAATCTTGCTGCTCATTCTCAGTTTTCTATGACCCATGAATCAGCAGAATTTTTAAACATTTTATTTATTTATTTCTTATTGATGTATATTCAGTTACAATGTGTTAATTTCTGGTATATAGAATAATGTTTAGTCATACATATACATAAATATATTTTCATATTCTTTTTCATTACAGGTTACTACAAGATATTGAATATAGTTTCCTGTGCTATACAGAAGAAATGTGTTTTTTAATCTATTCTTATATATAGTAGTTAATATTTGCAAATCTCAAACTCCCAATTTATCCCTTCCCACCCCCTTTCCCCTGCTAAACATAAGTTTGTTTACTATATCTGTGAGTCTCTTTCTGTTTTGTAGATGAGTTCATTAGTGGCCTTTTATTTTTTGATTCCACATATGAGTGATATCATGTGATACTTTTCTTTCTCTTTCTGGCTTATTTCAATTAGAATGACATTTTCTACCTTCATCCATCTTGCTGCAAGTAGCATTATTTTATTTTTTTTTATGGCTGAGTAGTTGAATGAGCAGAATTTAATCTTGCTTCTCATTATATTTCAAGTTCTTTTGGGCTTAATGCTGTCATCATCCTCTCCTGCTTTCCAAATTACCACAACCTGATGTCTTTAAAAATCAGATAATAAACATATTGAGTAGGGAATCTTAGTTCTTAACATATCATATTAATTGCAGATTTGGGGCTTTACTAGAGGTAACAATGTTTATGCCAAAATTAGCAAAAATGGATGAGAGGCTATTAACTTCTAGGAAAAAAACATTTTCAAATTGTTATTCTAGAAGGACAGTCACCAATGGGTAAGCTTCCCTCTGTTACCAAGTCTAAACTCATTCTGCTCACCACACAACAAGCCAATAAGTCAGGAGATGAGGTGTTGGGGCAAGGAATAATGACTTTATTTGGAAAGCTGGCAGACTGGAAAGATGGCAGACTAATGTCCTGGAGAACCATTTTCCCCAAGTCAGAATTCAAGCTCCTTTTATACTAAAAAGAGGAGGGGAAATTCTTGGTTGTTGCAAACTTGTTGATGTAGGAATTCTTTGTCCTTGGAATCCTTTGTTCTTGCAGCTGTCCACGTGGGACAGATCATGGTGCCCCTGTAAGTCTCCAATGAAACAAATGTTATTTTCTAGCTTGTTATCTTTATATGAATGGAAAACTGTTAATATCCTTAAAGGGTACAGCCTTGAGAATAGGCTGTCCTGTAAATTCCAGGCTTTAGGCAACACTCTTTTTTAAAAAAGTGCAGAACCAGCAAGATTAAGCATAGGAAACAGAACACAGGGTTAAAGCCAAAGGAACAGATCTAATATGGAGTCAGATTTCTTGTCCATTACACCTCTACTTTTCTTTTTTGCCTTATTTGTTTTTCTGTTTTTCTAATGATACTCTTTCTCTGTTATATTATGTTGTTACCTTGATGGATGATAGCAAATTTGTAAGAAAATGGGAAGACATTTAAATAATACAAATTTAATGATACTAAGATTGTAAACGTGTCCTCCCCATACTTCGATTTTATCGGAGATATAAATTGCTTCCAGGATAGTGGTAGATAAACAATTGTCAGTAAAAATATCTCAAGACTCTCTGATCCGAAATGGTCGTTACCTTCTGCATGCTATCTAGGATACTGCATTGAAATTAGCATCCCAGTTAATTATCATAGAAACTTGCACAGAAACTTACATATATATGTAACATATATTTTTTCTTCTGAGGAGTGTGTGAGGTGATAAAAATAATAATGTAGATACACTAAATAAAATAATTTAGAGGATTTTTTCAATTTTGTAAAAATCTATACATGTGTACATTTTATAAAAATATAAGAACATATGTTTCTTACTCATGAAAAAATGTAGAAAATTGTATATAATGTGCTCCTTAAATATGAATGAGAATTATTTTAATAATATACTTTGTTAATAAATTACTTAGGGATTGATAATAAGCATTGGAATGCAGATCATAACTTGTTCAAAAAGGGGAGAAATATAAAAATAAAAGTATATTTACACTTCACACATTTAAGTAGAAAAAGGAAATTAATTTGCATTTTTCTCCTTATATGTCAACATGTTTAAAGTTTCAGCTAATGTCTTAGGAATAAATGTTATGAGACATCAAACAATTCTCAAATTAAAATGTTTATTCTTGCACATTTAACAAATTATTTCAATATACAAAAGCACCATTTTGTGAATGACAACTTATGTAAAGTGCAAATGATCTGAACTCATTGATTGGTTTCACATGAATGAACATTTCACCCACCTAGTGAGTAGATTTTTATGCTATCAGAATTTTGCTTATGAGGTTTAAAAGATAATGTCATTGAACAAAACTATGTCCCTCCAATCTCAACATCATTAGCGTAATGTATTCAAGAGCAATCAATCTCATACTCTACATGAATGAACAAAATGAAGAAGCATGCATACACACACATGCAAACACATACACATGTCTACGCCTAGCACCATCACACTGTTCACAGTGGACGTTTGTTTCCCGCCTGCTGCTCAAGACTGACCAATCTACCCCACTCCTAACCTTTACTATTTCCCAGTTTTTTAGTTACCATTTTCTGCTCTAATATTTATCTTCTCCATCTTCACTAACTGCTCCCCTAAGGCCTATAACATGTTCAAAATCTTAATAAAACTCATGACCTAGTGGGATAGACACAAACACAAGCAATCAACTTTTACCACTTGATCTTCCTCTAAGGTTCACAGATATTTTCTCTCTTTCTTCACCTCCTTGACCCATCAGAAACTAGAAACACGTTCTTTTTATGTGGCCATTGTCATTGCTTATGAAGATTAGAATTGAGACATGGGATTGAACACACACACACAAAAGTGAAAGTTTTGGAGGTAAATCTATCCTACTTAGGAATCCATCCATCTATCTGTCTACATACTTACAGAGACAGAGATCTGAGATTTATCCTGGGTTGGCAAGGATAGAAGAAAGAGAAAGCTATCTTTTCTAAAAATTAAGATAAATATCAGAAGATACATTAGTGTTAGTGAAAATGCTAATGCTCAATTCTTGTCAGATTGTCTATGAATGAGAAACTGCTTTTTCACAATTTATTACAAAGCATTACTTTTGAAAAATATGATAAAATGCAATAACAGAAAAATAAAAACGAAATTGAAGAATAAAAATTCTTGTATTATTGTCAACAGACATAAAATTATCCTCTAAAATTGTTATCAAAACATATAAATTCTACTCTCAATTTTAGTACTTATATCTTTAACTATGACTAAACAGTTTTCAAAACAGCATGAATCCAAGAACCACTGCTCTATAATAGCACACTTCAGAACTTTTTTTTTTTTTCTCGCATGTGGCTGTACATTTTAATGCATGTAGAGTAAAAGAAGTATTGATGTCTAGGTTCCATGAGTTGGAGTCATCAATATCTCAGTTCCAATAATTTGTGAAACAACTGGATGGAAGACCAAAAAGAAGCAGAAAAATTGAACAAAAGTACAAGCCAAACTAAACTGAAGAGACATCTATACAACACTCTACCCTAAACTGGAAGACACACATTCTTCTCAAATGCAAATGAAATATTTTCCAGTAGAGACTATATTACATATTAGTCCATAAAATAAGTCTCAATAAATTGAAAATAATTGAAAATATACAAAATGTGTTTCTGACAACTAAATAAAATTAAAAATAATAATTGAAAAATATTTGGGAAATTGCGAATTTCTCCAAACAGTAAACATTTCTACATTATCAGTGTTAAAAAGAGAAATATAAAAGGAAATTAGAAAATATTTTGAGATGAACGAAAATAAAAGGACAACATATCAAAACTTATGGGATTCACCTAAAGCAATATTTAGATGAAATAGCTATATAGTCTTGAGAAAGAAGAAAAAAACTGTAGGACTCACAGTTCTCAATTTTAAAACTTACAGTGGGATTACAGTATTTAAGATAGTATAGTAATGGCAGTAGAATTAAGATTCCAGAAATAAACCCATATGTTTATGGTCAAGTCATTTTTGACAAAGTTCCAAGCACTTGATGGAGTAAAGAATAGACTTTTCCCAAGTTATGCTAAGACAACTATTTCTTCACAAGCCAAATACTGAGATTGGATCTTTACCTCTCTCCATATATAAAAATTAACTCACAGTGAATCACAGACCTAAGTGAAAAAGTTAAAACTATGAAACTCTTGGAAGAAACTTAGGCGTCAATCTTTATGACTTTGGATTAGGTCACTGCGAAGGTCTGAGCAACAACAAAAAATAAATTTGACATGCTCAATTAATTAAAAACTTGTTATTTCCAAGAACCTCATCAAGAAACTCTAATGGTAAACCACAGAATGGGACAAATATTTGCAAAACATTTATCTTATAAGGAACCGCTATCTTAAAACAAAAAAGGACAAATAACTCAATTAAATACTGGATATTTAAACAAATATTTATTTAAATAAATGACTAAACATTAAGTAGGGGAAGGTATAGCTCAGTGGTAGAGCACATGCTTAGCATGCATGTGGTCCTGGGTTCCGTCCCCAGTATTTCAATTAAATAAATAAAAAATAAACTGAACTAGCCCCTCAAAAAAAAAAAAAAACCCAAACAAAACAAAGCAAATAAACACTAAGTAACATTAAGCAAACATACAAAAAAAATTATCCAAAGAAGATATACAAGTGAGCAACAGGCACAGTAAAAGATGCTTAACATCATGACTCAATAGGGAAACACAAATCAAAGTCATTTATAACATACTACTTCTACACTAAGTTGGTTTTTATAAAGGGAAAGACAACAAAAATTGCTAGCAAGGATAGGGAGAGATTGTAACTATTATATGTTGCTCTTGGTAATGTAAGGGGATGCAGCCACTTTGGAAAATGTTTTTTCATTTCCTCAAAATATTAAATATGGAGTTACCATTACTCAGCAATTAAATTTATTTATTTCATGTTCATATTTGCTGGCTGAACTGAGGTATAATTGCCAAATAAAATTGTATATATTTAAGATGTGTAACATGATGACTTAATATACATATGCATTCTGAATGGATTACCATAATCAAGTAATTTACATATTTACCATCTTACATAGTTACCATTTTTTTCATTGTATGGTGAAACACTTAAGATCTGCGCTCTCAGCAAATTTTATGTATACAATGCAGTATTATTAATTATAGTCACATGCTGCATTAGATACCCAGAGTTAATGTTTTATATCTGAAAAGTTTGTACCTTTTGAACAACTTTCTCCATTTCCCTTTGTCTTTTCACAGACACTTAGGTTGTTTCTATATCTTGACTATTGTGAATAATGCTGCAATGAACATGGGAGTGTCAGTAAATCTTCAGAATTCTGATTTCAATTCTTTTGAATCAATACTCAGAAGTGGAAATGCTGATTCATATAGTATATCTGTTCAAAATTTTAGAGGAAACGCCGTACTGTTTTCCCTAATGACTGTACCAATTACATTCCTACAACTGTACAAGGGTTTTCCTTTCTCTACACCTTTACCAATATTTGTTATCTCTTGTCTTTTTTTTTTCCTTTAATACCCTTTTTACTTTTTGAAGTATAGTCAGTTTACAATGTTGTGTTAGTTTCTGGTGTACAGCATAATGTTTCAGTTATACATATAAATATACATTCTTTTTCATATTCTTTTTCATTATAAACTATTACAAGGTATTTACTATTGTTCCCTGTGTGATACAGTAGTACTTTGTTGTTTATCTATTATATATGTAATGGTTAGTATCTTCAAATCCTGCACTCCAAGTTTATTCCTCCACACCTGCCCCCCTTCTCCCCTGGTAACGCTAACCTTCTTCTCTATGTCTGTGAGTCTCTGTTGCTATTTTGTAAATAAGTTCGTTTGTGTCATTCTTTTTAAATTCCACTTACGAGTGATACCATGTAGTATTTTTCTTTCTCTTTCTGGCTTACTTAACTTAGTATGACAATCTTCAGGCCTATCCATGCTGCTGCAAATGGCATTATTTTGTTCTTTTTAATGGCTGAGTAGTATTCCATTCTGTGTGTGTGTGTGTGTGTGTGTGTGTGTGTGTGTGTGTATACCATACTTTCTTTTATCCAATCACCTATCAATGGACATTTAGGTTGCTTCTGTTTTGGCTATTGTAAATAGTGCTGCTATGAACACTGGGGTACATGTATTTTTTGAGTTAGAGTCTCCTCCAGATGTATGCCCAGGAGTGGGATTTCTGAATCATATGGTAAGTCTATTTTTAGTTTTTAAAGGAATCTCCATACTGTTTTCTGTAATAGCAGTACCATATTACATTCCCAACAATAGTGCGAGAAGTTTCCTTTTTATCCACACCTTCTCCAGCATTTATCATTTGTGGACTTTTTAATGATGGCCATTCTGACTGATGTGAGGTGGTAATTCATTGTAGTTTTGATTTGCATTTCTCTGATAATTAGTGATATTGAGCATTTTTTCTTGCACCTATTGGCTATTTGTATGTCTTCATTGGAGAGGTCCTCTGCCTATTTTGGATTGAGTCATTTGGTTTTTTGTCATTGAGTTGTATGAGCTGTTTGTACATTTTGGAAATTAAGCTCTTGTCAGGTGAATTGTTTGCAAATATTTTCTCCCATTTAGTAAGTTGTCTTTTGTTTTGCTTATAGTTTCCTTTGCTGTGCAAAAGCTTGTAAGTTTAATTAGGTTCCATTTATTTACTTTTATGTTTATTTCTATTGCCTGGGTAGACTGCCTTAGGAGAGAGAATATGAGATTTATGTCAGAGAATATTTTGCCTATGTTCTCTTCTAGGTTTGTTGTGTCTTGTTTTATGTTTAAGTCTTTAATCAATTTTGAATTTATTTTGTGTATGGTGTGAGGGAGTGTTCTAACTTCATTGATTTACATGTAGCTGTCCAGCTTTCCCAACACCACCTTCTGAAGAGGCTAGACTGTCTTTTTTCCATTGTATATTCTTGTCTCCTTTGTCAAAGATTAATTGACTGTAGGTGTGTCAGTGTGTTTCTGGGCTCTCCTTTCTGTTCCTTTGAGCCATATGTCTGTCTTTGTGCCAATACCACATTGTTTTGATTACTGTAGCTCTGTAGTATTTTCTGAAGTCTGGGAGGGTTATACTTTCAGCTTCATTCTTTTTCTTCTGTACTTCTTTGGCAGTTTTGGGTCTTCTGTGAGTCCATATAAATTTTAGCATTATTTGTTCTAGTTCTGTGAAAAATGTCCTGGGTAATTTGATAGGGATCACATTAAATCTGTAGATTGTTTTGGGTAGTATTGCCATCTCAATAATATTAATTCTTCCAATCCAAGAGCATGGAATAGCTTTCCTTTTCTTTAAATCATCTTTAATTTTCTTAATCAATGTTTTATAATTCTCCACATGTAAGTCTTAAACCTCCTTTGTCAGATTTACTCCTAATTTTTGGTGCATTTTTTAAAAAGGCAATTTTTTTTAACTTTCCTTTTCTGATATTTCATTGTTAGTATAGAGAAATGCAACAGATTTCTGTATGTTAAACTTATATCCTGCTATCTTGCTGAATTTTTGTTTGTCATCTCTTGTAATTTTGATTATAGTCATCCTAACAAGTGGGAGATTATATCTCATTGTGATTTTGACTTGCATTTCCCTGATGGTTAGGAATATTGAGCACTCTTCACAGACCTATGGGCTATTTATATGTTTTCTTTGGAAAAATGTCAATTCAGTTCCTTTGTCCATTTTAATCATGTTATTTGCATTTTTATTATTGAGTTGAGTAAGCTCCTTATATGTTTTTTATATTCAGTCATTATCAGATAGATAATTTTCAAATATTGTCTCTGCCATTCCTGTAGATTGCCGTTTTGTTTTGCTGATTGATTCCTTTGCCATACCGAGCTTTTTAGTTTTATATAATTTCATTCATTTATGTCACTTTTGTTGCCTGTGCTTTCAGTGTCATGACTTAGCATTTTTAGGTGTATCCCCAAGAGAACTGAAAATATATGTCCACACAAAAACCTGACCATTAATATTAATATAAATTTAATTCATAAAAGACAAAGCCTAGAAACAACCCAAAAGTTGTTCATCAATGGATGATGAAGGAAAATGTGGTGTATCTATACAACTGAGTATCATTCAACAATAAAATAATACAGTACTGCTACATGGTAACACATGATTGATCCTCGAAAATATACCTTATGTGGAAGAAGTCAACACCAAAGGCCATGTATTGAGTAATTACACATATATGAAATATCTAGAGTAATCAAAAGCATAGAAGTAGTACATTGGTGGTTGCCAAGTGTAGGGAGGAGGGGAGTGGGAATTAGGCAGCAACTGAGGTTTCTTCTTGGGGTGACAAAAATGTTCTGGATTTTAAAAGTCATGATGGTTGTACATCTTTATGAATATACTAAAAAACACCATATTGCACACTTTAAAAAGGTCAATTTTATGCTCTCTGAATTATACTGCAATTTAAAAAAATGAGAAAAGAAAGTGAAGAGAAAATAAAAATCATAGACCTAAACTGAAACTAGAAAGAAAATGGGATCTTTTTACAACAACAGTGAAAACAAGAGAAAAGTTATTTAAGAGACAGAAATCTAATTGACTTTGTTTAGATCACCATCGAAACAAATGAACTAAAAAAGGCATTTTGGGGGCAATAACAGAAATTTTAATATAGCCACTAATTAGTTGATGCATAATTATTGTAAATTTATTTCACCATGATAATAATATTGCAATTAGAGAAGAAAATGCCCTTGTTTTTCAGTTTCATATTGAATTATTTAGAGATGAAATATCATGATATCTTGAATTTGTTTTAAAATACTTTAGTGAAAAGAAAACATAATAAATGTTGAAAAACACTAGTAAGTCTTAAAACTAGATGATGTATACATGCTGGTTCATTTTACCAGTGTCTTTATGTTTGAAGATGTTCATAATACATTTTTAATTGAAATATTGTTGATTTACAATGGTGTGTTAGTTTCTGGTGTACAGCAAAGTGAATCAGTTATATATATGTTCTTTTTCATATTCTTTTCCATTTTGGTTTATTATAGGATATTGAATATAGTTCCCTGTGCTATACAGTAAGACCCTGTTGTTTATCTATTTTATATATATTAGTTTGTATCTGCTAATCTCAAACTCCCAATTTATCCCTTCCCACCCCCCTTTCCCATTTGGTAATCAGACGTTTGTTTTCTGTGTCAGTTTCTGTATTGCAAATAAGTTCATTTGTATCATATTTTAGATTCCGCATATAAGTGACAATAAAAGCTTTTAAAATGACAAACCCCTATGAACTTTTAGAATCTAAAAGGATGTTAAAATCTTGAGTTTTCCTATATAAATTTTTCATCATCGACAATTTAATACTTTAAGGCTCTATGGTGTCTCTTTCTATCAAATAGGTGAACAATTATTATTATCCCCTCCAAAAAATCCCAGTAAAAACAAGTGCAATAAAGAACCCAGCTCTTAACCTTGCTCACTCATAAAACACATATAAACAGTGTCTCTTGGAGAGACACAAATTTTAAAACAGAGTTCCAGTCTTAGGACCTTGACTTTAATATCTCATTCACCATCCACAACAAAAGCATGTTTTGTTTTATAATAGTTTAATATATCAGTCTTAGGATTTTAGTATTGTTTAATTAGAATTTAAATACACGATGGTTTTAGACTTATCAGTTCAATCCTATGCCTCGGATTTCACATCTGTACATTTGTTTCTGACAGGAATATAGGAATATTCTGAAAATGCAAATGATGTTTAAGGGTTAATGGTAATTATTACTGCCTCATCAATATTATTTCCCCATATTTAGCAAGGTCTCAAAATTATGCCTAAGTTTCTTGAACTAGCTTTAAACCAGATTTATAAAGGATAACCCAGACTTTCCTTGCATCTTGGGAAATGGATTTTATTGAAATACACTAGTTTTTTTTTTTTTTCTCTCTTTTTTTCTTATCGAAGTTCTGATTGCTTGGAAAATGTCTTTATCATAAAAATAGTTGCTCAGATACTAGTATAAAATTGTATGCGCAATATTCTCTTCAGGAATGTCAAGCAATCAAAAGAAATGATTACTTTTCTCAAGTGCTGCAAAGATCCTGTCACCCCTTTCTTTTTGTACCTTTCTCCTGAACTACGGTTTATTCATCTATCTGTTATTAGTTTTTCTTCAAATGGCATCAAATATATCTCTTCCACACCATTATAATACCTCAATTCTTTATTCTTACAGTAGAAATGGAACTGAGAAAGTCTGTAAACATGGCCCTTTCCCATCCCTAGCTTTTCTGTTAATGTAAAACATTTGCCTTCCACCATGTTAGACATTTCTGTATGTCTTAACAGCTTATGTGCATACAATTTCACAGGAATCTAATACAGCATGAAAAACAGATGTGAGACACTAACTTGGGGAAAAGTAAAACAGAAATACAAAAAGACTGGTTACTGACACTTTTGGAAACATTTGTTTAAAACTTAATATGATCAAATATCTTAGACATTGAAACATATATTAAATATTTATCAAGTTATTTAGTACCTGATTTTACTCTAATGACATTAATAACACTGAGACTATTACCAATAATGAGGTTTTTATTATTATTTGGAAATAGAGGCAATAAAATCAGCTATTTATGTTATGTTCAGAGTAAAATGCCCAACCTATGAAAAGTTATATATAATATATAATACATACATATATAATATATATGTGTGTGAATATATATATGAAATTTTAGGAAAAAATAAAAGATTTTTTTGAGAAAAATGGTGTTCAAAATGACTAGGCAAAGTGGTCTAAATTAGAGGTAGGAAAGTAAATATATAACATTCAATTAAGATAATCTAACTCTGAACTTGATATTTAGTTAGTTAATACTAAGAATAATACATCACTTAGATCCCATTTAACAAAAGGCATTTTTTGGATGTAAGTTACATTAACTTTTTTCATAGTATATTTTGTGTCTATGTTAATTCTCCAAAAACAAAGAAAGTCATTTTAGAATAAAGCAAAGAAAATCAAAGCAATACAAACAACATACACACACAAACCAAAATCTACTACATGATAGTTTTAATTTTTAAGTTTTTCTTTATCTTCAAAGGGATGACTCTTAAGTATTTTTTTTTCTTATTTTGTAAAATATTATTCAATACTTATCACATGGATATGCACATGGCAGATGTTCAACTTATGATCTGCAATTATGTTAGTATGGGGGAAGCAAATGAAATTATGGTTCAAAATATTGATTAAATTCTGCATCTCTCTGTGAAAGAGATAGACAGTTAAATTTCAGAATTTAAGAAGATTGGCATCGAGTGTCAACAGCTTTAGTTACAATAAATTTGAATATGAAAATCTGAGTGAAGACATTTGGAAAAATGAAGAAATGAAACCAAGGGATTTAAGCTTACAAACTTTGCATGGAAGTCTCCCTGAAAAGTCAAGTTTATAGTGGACAACACCTGTCTTTCATGACTTTGAGAAAATCATGTTTCAATGAAATCCCTCAACGTAGTATCTCCTTTCTATTTATCATTTAGGTTACTCTTAAAAAAAAAAAGAACATGACTAAAGAAAGAAGTTTGGAATTAAAATATGTTGTATAACATCAAATTGGTCATGACTGATTGTCTTATGAACGTGTTATTTGTGCTATAGCTCTTGCAGCCTTTCAAACCAGCTGAAGATTAAAAGAGGAATTCTAAGCATACAAAGACACTAGGGTTCAAGTTAAAAATCATTGTGCTTCAGTCTGTGATATAACTGATCATAAAAAATTTAAAACTGATTAGAATCTGACCCTTTAGGCAAAAGCAAATACTGAAAAAAATTAACTGTGACTTCCTAAATTACAGGTGACCAGATTCATTTTAGAAAAATATATTCTTTAATATGATTATTAGCTTTATCATACTTACTTTTCATTACAGCTTATACTATATATGGTTTCAGGGATTATTAATTGCCTAATAAAACATCCACCACCTCATGCTCCCCTGGAGAGAGAGCCCTGATTTTTAGCTAGAAAATGTTTCTCAGACTAAAAGATTACATTGACAACTTCCTTTACATGTGACTATGTGACAAAGTTATGATTTATTAATTGCAAACGAAACATATTTTAAGACATTTTGAAGTCTCCCAAAAAGAGCTGACTCAGCCAGAATGGATCCTTCTTTGTCCTCTCTTTCCTTCTTCTTCAGGCATGTAGTTCAGAGATGATGGCTTAGTATCCACCTGGGTACCACCCTCCCTCCACATCCTGCCTTTGGTAACCACACATTTAATCTCTTTTTCTATGTTTGTTTTTTGTTCATTTGTTTCCTTTTGAAGTATAATTGACCTACAATGCTATATTAGTTCCTGGTGTACAATAGTGTGATTCAATATTTCTATACATTTCAAAATAATGACTATAATGTCTAGTTACAATTTGTCACCATACAAAGAAATTACATAATTATTGACTATATTCCCCACGCTGTACAATTCATACTCACAACATTTATTTTTTAAATGGGAATTTGTACCTCTTATGAGTCTCTCACAGATTTTTCTCATCCCCCACTCCCCTCCTCCCCGGCAACCATCTGTTTCTTCTCTTGTATCTATGACTCTGTTTTTGTTTTGTTCTATCTGTTAATTTTTTTTTGTTCTGTAGATTCCATATATAAGTGAAATTACACAGTATTTGTCTTTCTCTGTTTGACTTACTTTGTTTAGCATAATATTCCCCAAATGCATCCCTGTTGCCACAAATGGCAAAATTATATTATTTTTATGACTGAGTAATATTCTATTATATGTATATCTTTATAGCACATCTTCTTTATCCAGTAATCCATCAGTGGGGCACTTAGTTTGCTTTCATATCTTGGCTATTCTGAATAACACTATAATGAACATAAAGATGCATATGTCTTTTCAAATTAGTGTTTTTGCTATTTTTGCTGTTGTTTGGAAAAATACCCATAGGCGGAGTTACTGGAAAGTGTGGTAGTTCTATTTTCAACTTTTTGAGGAAACTTCATACTGTTTTCTGTAACGCTCGTAGCAATTTGCATTCCCACCAACAAGGCACAAGGGGTCCCTTCACTACACATTCTTGCCGTCATTTGTTATTTGTTGTCTTTTTGATAATAGCAGTTCTGACAAGTGAGTTCATATCTCCTTGTGGTTTTCCTTGATTGTATTTTCCTGATGATTAGTGACTTTGAGCATCTTTTCATGTGCTTGTTGGCCATCCTTTAGAAAAATGCTTATTCAGTTTCTTTGCCCATTTTTCAATCAGGTTGCTTTTTTAAATATTTATTTATTATTCTATTATTACTATTTTTTATATTTGGGCAAGATGGGGGATATTAATTAGGCTTATTTATTTTTAGAGGAGATACTGGGGATTGAACCCAGGACCTTGTGCATGCTAAGCAGGCGCTTTACCACTTGAGCTATACATTCTTCTCAGGTTGCTTGTTTTTTGATGTTGAGTTGTGTATGTTAATTGTATATTTGAATATTAACCTCTTATTGAACATATTATTTGCAAATATCTTCTTTCAGTTGGTGGCCTTTTTGTTTGGATAGTTTCCTTTGCTGTGCAAATTAATTAATTTTTTAATATTTGAATTTGGGATTCATTAGACTTTGTTTTAATGGGTGTACCCGTGAGGGATGTACATATATTTGTGTGTGTGTGTGTGTGTGTGTGTGTGTGTGTTGTATGTGTTTGAAACAGACAGTCCTATATATACATACATAGTATTACCTTTTCTTACATATAGCCAAAAAACTAAATAATGGATTCAAGAAAATAGGTTTTATTTCTAATGTATGAAAGTCATGAGGCTGTCAGGCCAGTATGATGGTTTCATGATTTCTTTTGTCACTCAAGCCTCATTAATTTGTTCTGGCAATTTTATGACTATTAAAATCCAGGTTGTCTAGCAGAGTTTAGGGAAAGAATGGGGAAAATACAAATGTTTCGAATTGTTCTAAATGAGAAGATACTATTTATTATTAAATATTATTTTATCCACATTATGAGATAGTATAAAAACTTAGAACAAGGCCAGGCAAATAGTAAACACTATGTACATTATTGTTAAATAAATAAAATAAGTTGAGAGTTTATCCAAGAAATTTTCTTTTGTTGTCTGTAATTGCCATGAATATAGAAACTATCTTTCTTTAGGTTTCCTAAGTGATTTTGGCCTGGCTAGTTAAATAAATAATAAAGAGCAGACAGACATACAGCCCACCCAGACATAATATTAGGCAACTGAATTGCAATACAACATGCAACAGTACATATAAGAAAACAACAAGAAAGAAAAATTGATGGGTTTAAATAACCTATTCATTAAAAGATGCTGACCCTTTGACTCACACCAGAAAAGCCTTTTAAGGGAAACATCTTTTAAATCATAAATACTACAAACTTAAGCCTTGAAGGGATGTTCACAGCTGCAGGCATTTTCCGGAAAAAAAATCCTTGTGTGCGATTTTTCATTAGCTTCTTTTCTATCACAAGTTCAAGCATCCAAAAAAGCAGTGAGCAATAAAAACAATGTTAAAGCTCTTTGATTTAATTTATTTGTACTTATAATTTCTTTGGAAAGATTTAATTGTTATTCACACAGATAAAAACATTTACATTTGCATTGTATTTATAAAGATGTTAATTTTTCTAAACTGAAAACACACCCTACATGCCATTTATCATTAATTTCTGTTTATGGTCTGTTAGTCAGTTTCAGTCCAAGTGACAGTGCTCATATCCAAGCCAATTTCAATTAATTTCTTAGTAAGTTTTTTGAGACATGGTGTCAACTGATTTATTAAAGCCAACTTATGTTACATCAAATTAATGCTAGTCCCTAATTATATCAAAGTAAGTAATCCGTTTTCTTCCAACATTATTTTTTTCCATCTTTTTTCTACACTGAATTTTATTACATGATATAGCATTTCTATCTTTTCCTTTTCCAAGTCTCTCATTTGCCTAAATATACAGCTGTTGAAAATAATTTGGGTTGATAATTAACAAAATTTTCCCACTCTTCTTTGATAACAAAATCCAAACTTTGTTCAGAAATCCAAACTTCATTGGATTTGTGATATATGTAACCAAGGCCTCAGTTCAAGGGTGGAATTACAATTGTTCTAAACAGTAGTCTAAACAGAGTAAAACATAGCTAAATATAACAACTATGTGCACATTTTCTTCGAGGAAAAGTGAGGCAAAATGTTTCTTCTTGTAAAAAGTTTTAAGTATATTTTTATTTGAATTATGATACTCATTTTTGTTTGTCAATATTCACAATATTCCTTATAACAAACTACAACTTTATTCATATACAGAAGCATATAAAAGAAAAATGATGAACTTCAACCTAAAACTATAAAAATATTACCTTAGGTTTCTGTTTGACTTTGGCATATTTCATAAACTCATTTGTTATATATTTGTAAAGTTTTCATTTCTTCCAAAGAGATTACTTTTATCATATGTTCAAAAAATCATTTTTCACATTGCCAGTGTTAGCAATAATGTCAATTTGAACAGAGTCATTTCTTGCACCTGCTAAGTTTCCATATCTGTAGAATGTAAATTGATTTGGATGTATAGTTTTATCACTGTGAGGAAACCACAAGTCTCTTCTATATCCTGAATAATCAGAAATGGCGCATAATCGGAAAAGCTGATTAGAAGTAAAATTGACTTATACCCACAAATGAAGTATTTTAGGAATTTCTAAAATTACAAGAAATATGCTTTTTCCCCAAACTCTTATGATTTTTGACATCAAGTTTTGCTTAGAAACAAATTTTAAGATCTGTTTAGAAGCCAGTGTAAGCGGGAGAGTAAGAGTTTGAAAGAGTCAAAATGGTGTAAAAGTATTGGAAGAATTATTTCTTTATCACCACTTTAGAAAATATGGAGTAATAATGAAAAACTCCAATTTTTCAGTCAAACTTCTGTGTTTTGATTTTTTTATTTCCACTTCTCTCTCACTAACTGGGTAAACTAGAGCAATCTATCACGGTACAAGCTAAGATATGGTAAAAAACATGCAACAAATTGTAGTGACTTAAAGAAGAGATATATTTCTCAGTTATGTAAAATTCTAAAGTTGAGTTGCACTGAGCACTCCATTTGGATGACACATCAGCTTCACAGTGCTAAAGATCTTTTTGTTCTTTCATCCACTCAGACATCGCTCTATTCTTCACAGTCAAAACTGGACTTAATAAAGTCTGGTTTTCAAACTGTAGAAGGATTTAGAAAGAACAATGAGATGGTGAATGATTTTTGTGTCAACAAGTTTAGCGCATCACTAATTATTACAATACACTGCTTAGGACATAATTAAATGGACGTAACTATCTTCAAAGGAATGGAAGATAGCTAACCATCGAGTTTGGAAAAATGGTATCAGGGAACCATTGTTCCATGTTTCACAATTTTCTCATCTTTAAATTATGTATCTTCATGAATTTATTGTGGCAAATAACTTTGTCAATACATACAAAATCCTTCGAAAAGCACCTGACATAGACTGAACCTTCAGTAACTTGTATGTCCTATTTCTCTTTACACAATTCCTTTCTTTTGTGAAATGCTTCAGTATATTCAAGATTATAAATAGGATTATACATAATGCTTTATTTATTAAAATTGTATGTATCGATTTTTGTGTTTATAAAAAAATGAATGATCAATGATGAAAAAATTGAATAATCAACTTAATAATTTAGGCTGAAATACCTTATATGAAGAATATTTTAGAATATTTAGTTTAACAGATTTTAAAATGGTATTTCAATTTGCCACATGGTTGTCTTTTGTTAAATATACTGTGAAGGAATATTTCAAATTGGTTGGGAGAATCATCATACCATTAAATAAAATATTTAATAGATAAAATATTTGAAAATTCTAGGTGAGGAAGATAAAAGTAGATAAATTTTAATATAATTTTGAAAAACAAGTATAAAGGAGATGAAAACGGAATTTTAACTTATAAGACAAAGAATAAATGACAATAGAGTCTAGCATTCTGTTACCAGAAATTTTATTTAACGTATTCATGAAATTTAAATATAATAATTAAGTTTCTCACTTAAGCACCCATAGCAAAGCCGCTAAATTGCTCAAGCATCTCCAGGTTCTCATGGAAAAGAGCCAAGAAAAACCCAGTTGTTTCTGGCAGAGGGAGAGAGAAAGATAATCATTTTTAAATAGTCCAAGAGCATTTTCTATAACAAAGTTCCAATCAGCAAGAGCAAAGACTTAACCAGAACCTTATCTAACCTGGGTGAAAGAAAATTACACTTTTCAGCACAGTCACCTTTCTGTTTTAACTAAAACAATAAGTAAATGATGAGAAACATTTGGAAAGGTTGGGGTCCAGGAATACAAGGCCACTAGAAGATTGAGATTTAATCATAAGATTATAGAGCACTACATTTCCCCACACAATTTACTACCACATCCACAGAGCTTCACTATAGCTGGATTGCAGCCAAAGACCTATAAGATAAAGACTCTTGTCTAAGGAGGAGGAGGACTTATGGAATCCAAAGACAACAGGGGAGAAAAATATCAGAACACAGGAGGAATTTAAGCCTCTGCCACGGTGACAAGAAATATTAAACACAGCTCAGCTCCTAGCCCGATTAAAATAAAACTTCAATTCAGTCAAAATGCCAGCAAGCTCTTCTTCGAATACTGTCAAAGTGAGTCTAAAATTTGTGGGGAAGGACTAAAGACCTCAAATAATCAACACAATATTGAGGAAGAAGAGCAAAGTTGGAGGAGTGACACTATTGAACTCCAGCAGTTAATAAAAGACTACCATTAGGAAGATAGTATTGGCAAAAGAACAGACTAATGGGTCAGTGGAATGGAATAGTGAGCCCAGCAATGTACTCACAGTAACTGATCATTGAAAAAAGCACAAAAGAAGTTGATGAAAATGGATATTCCTTTCAACAATAGTACTAAAAAATTTTATCTTGGAAGTCCACATGCAGTCAGTCAATCAACCAATCAATCAACTGATCAATAATTTTCTTTTTTTTTTTTTTTGAGTACAGGTAGATTTATTTAGAGAGATACACACTGCATAGAGTGTAAGGTGAGAAAGGAAAGAGGTGTGGAAGTTGGTTGCTCAGGTTAAAGTAAAAGTAGGTACACACTACATAGACAGAGTGTGGGCCATCTCCAAAGAGGAGGGAGCAAGAAAGGGCAGCTAGGCATGGTGTTGCCATCCACTGATCAATAATTTAAGCAAAGGCTTTACAGTGTTTATTAAAAAAAAAAAACCTCAAATGTGTAACAATGAATTTTAGGCCTAATTTTTAAAGGTAGAATTATAAAACTTACAGAAAAAAATATGAGAATATCTACTATCTTGAGTTTGGCAGTAAGTTTTTAGCTATATAACCGAAATCATAATCCATGATATAAAACACTGATAAATTAGTCTTTATTAAAAGTTAAAAATTCTGCTTTGTGAAAGACACAGTTAAAGGAATTGTTAAGCAGTTAGACAGAAATGAGTACTGGGCAAGGGGAGAGAAAGCAGGAGGGAGGAACCCAGAAAATAACAATACACCTGCGCTCAGGATAAGGGGCTCCCAAAACTTTTACTTTCCCTAAATGAAGGCCAGCAAAGAATCCAATGCTGTGGCTGCACAGTAGAGAGGACCCAGCTTAACTTGTCACAATGCTCATTATAATGTAATTAACATTATAGTTTGAGCCCCCTCCTGTAGGTTTCTCTGTGTGCATCATGGGTAAAAACAAGCATAAAAGAGAAGGGCGTGCCTGAGCACAAGGAATGTGAGCTGTCAGTCAGTCTGAGCACTTAAAGAATGGAAACCATCAATAATCAATCACAAAAACTGCCCCTAAACCAGGATATTAGAACAGGAAAAACAAAGGAGAGGCACCATTTTTCCTCTCTTGGATTAGCCCCTAACCCCAATTCTTGGGGGTGTACTATACTTTACTATCTTTTTACTTCACTAATAAAATTTTCTCTTTATATCACGTTCTCTATCTCCCATTAAAAAGTCATTTTTTTCAGGTGACTGAGAACTGAGGTAACGTTTATTCCCCTCTTTCCTATAACAGAATGAAAAGACAACCAGAAACTGGGAGAAATATTTTTAAGTATATATTTGAAAAGTACTAGTATGTAAAACAGAAGATCTCTTAAAACTCAAAATAAAAAACCAAAAAGCCAGTTAAGAATTACAAAGAAGACCCCAACAGACACCCTTACCAAAAAGAGATATATTGATTATAAATGTCTGTGGATAATTGCCCAGTATCCTTTGTCATCTGGGGATTGCTAATTAAAACAATCTGATACTAATTTATATCTGTTAGAATGACTAAAATCCAAAAAGCTGACAGTATCAAATGCTGATGAGAACATGGAACAGCAAAACTTCCATTCATTACTGATTGGAATGCAAACTGCTAAGCCACTTCGGGAGATATTCTGGCGGTTTCTTACAAAGGTAAAAACAGTCTTATCATGAAATCCAACAAAGGTGCCCCTGGGTGTTTATCTAATTGTATGGAAAACTTATCTTCATACAGAACCTGCATGCAAGGGTTTATGAGGGTTTATTAATAATTGCTAACAACTGGAAACAACCAAGATGTCCTATAATTGATGAGTAGCTAAAAAAATTGTAGTACATCCATACATTCAAAATCAAAAAAGGTCAGTAACTTCAAAATAGTGCCACAACTGAAATAAACAATAAACTTTAATTTTAAATCCATGGAATAAAATTACTCAGGACTATTAAAATATATTCATCAGGAAAGAAACTGACTTACAATTAAGTTATAGAAAAAAATTTAGAGATAAACTGTCCTTAATTTGGATCTCACATTACATCTAGATAAATAAAACAAGTAAAACTTACTTGGAAAAGTTAATGTGTTAATGAAATTGCAGATAGGCTTTTTACTGCTTAACATTTTTGCCACACATGTCATATTAATACATTCTATAACAAATAAGAATAACTTTGATTTTTTTTAAAGTATTCCAAGAATATTTTGTTTATTTACATACTAATTCTGATATTTTAGATATATACTTTTCCTTATTTTTTAATTAGTAAGATTGATTTTTAGAAGAGTTTTAAATTTAGGAAAAGTTGAGTATAACGTACAGAGAATTTGAATTTCCATGTACTATATAAGCACTCTTCACTTCAGCACAGTTTCTTCTATTATTAACATCTTACTTTTGTATGGTATGTTTGTTACAATAAATGTACAAGTATTTATACATTACTCTTAATTAAATTCCATAATTTACCTTACAGTTTACTCTGTGTTTTCCTTTCTGTTGGTTTTGACAAATGTATAATCTCATGGATCTACCATTACAGTGTCATACAGAGTAGTTTCACTGCCCTAAAAAATCCCATGTTTCACATATTCAGTTCTCCCCCATGATACTCTGGCAACTACAGATATTTTCACTTGGTAGTTTTGCCTTTTTCAGAATGTCATATAGTTGGAATTATATAGCACATAGTCTGGTTTCTTTCATTTAGCAATTTGTACTTAAGATCTTTTCATTCTTTGTCTTCATGCCTGGATAAATTCGTTTTATTACTGAAAAACATGCCTTGAATGGATTAACCATAGTTTTTCCATTCACCTAGGGAGGACATTTTGGTTGCTTTCAGTTGCAGGCAATTATGAAGGAAGCTGCAGTAAACATCAGTGTGCAGGTTTTTGTGTGGACAGAAGTTTTCAACTCAGTGGATAAATACCTATGAGTGCTGTTGCTGGATCATGTGATAAGACTATGTTTAGCTTTCTAAAAACAACTGCCAGCTGTCTTCTAAAATGGCTGTACAAGTTTAAATCACAACTAGCAATGATTGAGAGTTCATTTTGCTCTACACCCTTGCTTGCATTTGGTATTTTCAGATTCATGGATTTTAGCCATCCTAATACATATCATGTTGCCTCAATGTACAATTTCTTAATGACATAGGATATTGATTATATTCTCATAGGCTTATTTGTCATTTGCATATAAACCTTGATGAGACTTCTGTTCAGATGTTTTGCTATTTTCTAATTGGATTATTTGTTTTGTTTTTGTTGAGCTTTAAGAACTCTGTAAATTTTGGATACAAGTTCTGTATCAGATATGTGTTTTGAAAATGTTTTCTCCAAGTTTGTGGCTCATTGTTTTATTCTCTTACCAGTGCTTTTCACAGAACAGAGGTTTTAATTTTAATGAATACTAACATCAATTTTTTAATGCATCATGCTTTTGGCATATTGTATTTAAAAACTCATTCTCAAACCAAAGTCATCTATTTTTGCCTATGTTACTTTCAAGAAATTTCATAGTTTTGCATTTTCATTCGGGTATATGATCTATTATAAATTAATGTTTGTAAAGATTTAAAGTTTGTGTCTAAATTAATTCCTCTGTGTGCAAAGATCCAGCTTTTCCAGCAGCATGAGTTGAAAGGACTATTCTTCCTCCACTGAACTGCCTCTGCTACTTTATTAGGCTAAACTCTGTATTCTGTTCAATTGATCTGCTTGTCTATGCTTCTGCTAATACCAAACTGTCTTGATTATAGTAGCTTTATAGTCAGGATATATCAGTCCCATAATTTTATTCTTTTTATCTTATCTATTCTAGGTCTTCTGCTTTTCAATATAAATTTCAGATTTCATTTGTCAATATCCTTTAAATAATTTTCCTAAATGTTGATTAGGATTGTTAAATCGATAGATCAATCTAGGAGTAACTGACATCTTAGCAAACCAAGACCTTTCACCCCTGAACACTGCATTTTTACCATTTATTTATATTTCCTTTATTTCATTAGAGATTTATAAATTTTCAAAAATAATTCTGGTACATATTTTGTTTAATTTATACCTAAGTGTTTATTTTTTCTTGGTTTTAACTTTTTTTGGTGCTAAAGTAAATGATATGGTGTTTTTAATGTCAGATTCCAATTGCTCATTGCTAGCATATAAGAAAAAAATTACTTTCCTATTTTAATCTTGTATTCTAACCATACTATAATTATTTATTAATTTCAGGATTTTTTTTTAATTTATTGAAGTGTGGTTGATTTACAATGCTAGTTTCAGGTGTACAGCAAAGTGATTCAGTAATATATATATATATATATATATATATATATATATATATATATATATATATATATATATACACATACACACACACACACACACACACTTCTTTTTTAGATTCTTTTCCATTATACATTATTATAAGAAATTAAATATAGTTCCCTGTGCTATACAGTAGATCCTTGTTGTTTATCTACTTTACATATAGTAATGTGTGTCTG
Organism: Camelus bactrianus; assembly: GCF_048773025.1. Classification (NCBI taxonomy): domain Eukaryota; kingdom Metazoa; phylum Chordata; class Mammalia; order Artiodactyla; family Camelidae; genus Camelus; species Camelus bactrianus. Next base: position 23,873,195 of record NC_133552.1, read on the forward strand.
TTAATCCTCAACCCCTAATTTATCCCAACTCACCCTTTCCCCTTTGGTAACCATAGTTTGTTCCTTATGCCCATAGGTCTGCTTTTGCATTATAAACATAATTTGTATCATTTTTTTAGATTCCACATCTAAGTGATACCATACGATATTTGTTTTTCTCTGTCTGACTTTCTTCACTTAATACGATAATCTCTAGGTCCATCCATGTTGCTGCAAATACCATTATTTCATTTTTATGGCTGAGTAATATTCCATTATATATATATATATATATATATAAAATTCAGGATTTTGTATTGGGGTTATGATAGCTTTATAGAATATGTTATGATGAGTTCCTCTGCTTCAAATTTGTGGGAAAAGTTTGTACAGAATTGGTGTTATTTCTTCTGTAAATGTTTGGTAGAAATCACCAGTGAAACTATCTGGGACTGGTGTTTCAAATTTTTGGAAAGTTATTAACGTTGATTGAATAAATTAGTTAATTAACTAATTTAATAATTAATGGATAAGTTTATATTTACTTCTTGTGTGAGTTTTGGTATTTTGATCTTTCAGGAATTGGTTTATTTCATCTAAGTTATTAAGTTTGTGAACATATTTGTAACTGTAAATGTTTCCCCCTTATCCTTTAATTGTCTATGAGGTTAATAGTGATATTCCCTCTTCCATTTTTGGATTAGTAATATGTGTCATTTCTCTTTTTTTCTTGTTTAGCTTGCCTAGGTATTTATCCATAATATTGATCTTTTTGAAAGATGAGATTTTTATGTCATTTATTTCTCTATTGATTTCCTATTTTCAATTCCAATTTCAATTTCAATGTTTTATTGTTTATTTTCTTATGCTTGCTTTACACTTAGATCACTCTTCTTTCTGTAGTTTCCTAATGTAAAAACTTAGATTGCCGATACTGTATCTTTATTTTTTTCCAATATATGAATTCAATACTAAAATTTTCCCACTAAGTATGTTTCTTACCACATCCCACAAATTTGATAACTTGTGTTTTCATTTTCATTGAGTTTGAAATATTTTTAGTCTCTCTTGACAGTTCCACTTTGATCTATGTGTATTTAGAGGTGGATGTTTAATCTCAAAGCATTTTTCAGTTTTTTCCAGCTCTTTCTATTACTGATATCTTGTTAATTCCATTGTGGCTTAAGAACACACTTTGTATGATTTCTATTTTTTTTTAATTTGTTAAGTCTCTGCATTTATTAATAGTTAGAGTGAAAAAATAACAGATGCAAACATTTAAACAGCAGAACTGTTGTCATTGCATTAATTTACAGGAAAACATAGGAACTCAGTTAAATATATTATTGCTTATTCACAGGATATATTTATTTTGAAATCCTTTCAATGGTGGGTAAAGTGTTCAGTATTTAATATTAAATTTTAAAAAGCAGTATACAAAACAATAAAACACATTGCCTATGTTTAATTCCCCACTACTGAGAAAAATGAAAATGAGAAAAAAATACAGAATTTAGAAAACTATATCAATTTTTTTCTAGGTTTTCAATCTTATAAATAATAGTGTCAGGAGTATGTTTACATATGTCTCTTCATGCACATATGTGTGAATTTCTTCTGGGTATATTTTGTAGTGAAGTATTAGTCTCAGAGGGCATGCCTAAGTTCAACTTGAGAGCATACTGCCCAAGAATTTTCTAACGTGGTTGTACCAATTTATATTCCTACCAGTACTGTGACAGTTCTTACTTCTTGACAACCTTGACAATTCTGGGTGCTGTCAGCAATCATTTGTAAATACTTTTAAAAGAACTTGTAAATATAATTTATAAATATAAATTTGTAAATAACAGAATTGTAAATTTACTGATGGTCTTTTCCTTTTGTGTTCATCTTTTATGTTATAATGTTTTGGGGCTGAATAAAAGTAAATATTATAAAAATAAGGTAATTATATACTAAATATTCTATTTCTAGAGAACTTCTCTGGACTTTTGTGTTTCTTAGGTTACACATTTACAGTTCATCCCATAAACCAGTTAAATAAAAGGATAAAGATTAATTTAAAATATGTTGTGAAGATAAAGTGTTCTATAGATTCAAAATGTCATGGGATAAACCACACTGTTTTGTAAAAAGAACTTACATAGACGCGGCAAAAGGAGGAACGCGCTGACTTCGGAGGCCTTTTGTGTCCCTAATGTGCCTGCATCTGTGATGATAACAGGCCTTTATTAATAAGAGGGTTCTTTTCCTTAATTGGAAATTTCTTGGCCTGCTGTTCAGCATTTGGTTAGAAAAGTTGGCAAGAAAATGTAGTGTCACTTCTGTTTATATCATAAGTACTCTTGTAAATAATTGTATAAAATCCTGTTACTCTCATTTCTTAAATAATAAATAGAGATTATCAGCCCTCGTGAACAGAGCTCATTATCTTTAATCTCTAGGAGAAAATATCACAGGATTTTCTTTTATCTGCCGTGCTTGAAATGTATCATTGTACATATACACGTAATCATAATGCCCCGTCTTTCTGGTTTCCCCCCATAAGAATTGTCCCAGCAATGAATGTGTATAGTAACACACCATAGATGGGACATCTTTCAGTTTTTCAGTCTTTTCCTTGGGATTTGCGTGTCCTTACTTAATGTGTTCCTTGTTTCTGTTATTATGCAAGAAATCATGCCTGATTAAGTTCAAACAGTTTGCATGGCAGGGGGTTTGTGTAATTGCGATCATGCTTGGCAGGTTTTTACTTAATTGTCATCTCTTTTGAAACTAGATTAAAGGATTTTTTTTTAGAGTATTCTGCTCACCTGTTTGTTCATTACATTAATTTAAGTTGTCTTCCCTGCTATTTGTTAAAAACCTACCACCAGGAGAATTTGGGGAGGTCATTTTCTTTTTCCTATCCTATCTGCCTAAAGGCATTATAACAGTTTGGTATACAGTACCATGTATCCCATATAATAGAAGTCCATTTATCCCTTGATATAACTGTAGCTATTCTTTTAGTCCATGAGGATGAACTTTAAAACATTTAAAGCATAAGTATCTATGCTCTTATTCTCAATATGAAATGATATATTCCTCCTCTTGACTCATGATGCTGAAAATCTAAGTAACATCAGAAGACTCATTTTTCTCTTCTCTGAAATGGGTAGTAATAGGGAACTCATTTTCAGACTTAGAATTTAATTTAAAAATTTTTTTTCTTTTTTTATTTAATTGAAGTATAGTCAGTTATAATGTGTCAATTTCTGGTGTACAGCATAATGTTCCAATCATACATATACATACATAAGAGTTTAATTCTTCACTTTCTATAAACATGGCAGTAAACACCAAGCGTATTTGTTTACCTGTATTATCAATTAACTTTTATACCTGTAATTTCTTTACCTGGAAGTTTGAGAATAAATATGTGACATGGTAATAGATCATAAAATATAATTTAATAGGATTAATTACAACATTTTATTGTATAACTATTTTTAACAGTTCTTTGAAAAGAGATGAAGGAAAAAGTAGTTAACTCATGTCCTACCACCCAAAGTACTAGTAAATACTGCCATTTATACTACAAACTGATTCTAATTTCAAAATATATGTTTTCTTTATTTTTGGCACACATTTTCTGTGATAACTTTGTATTTTAGCTGCTTTATGAGCTATTATTTGAACCATGATTGTGAATTAGGACCTGACTGCAAAAACATACTGTGCAGCAGACCATGAAAACAGTTTTAGACATAAGAAATATATCAGCATAACATGGACAAAGCAAGACAAACAGAAATGCAAATCAAGCATTCACAAAGTATAAAATTGTTTTATTATTTTCATAAGAATTTCTATACTTTCATAGTAAACAGCATTTAAAAATTTAAAGAAAAATGCTATCACCTGCCTGTCACTTATGAATTGCTGCATATAATTAAGACAAAGCCTTTAGTGTTAAGCCATATGCAAATTTAAATCCATATAAACTTGTAATTATTATCAGTTCTTGTTAATATCCTCTGAAGTTTTCTCCTAATGAAGCCCGTTGAGTTTTACATATCAAGATAATTTCATTTTGCAAATTTTGCACAACTCAACAGCTGAAAAGGTATTCCAAAATAATTTAATCAATATTTTAGTCAGAAGGATGTTTATTTGTGGACAATATAAATGACTGAAAAAATAGTGACCCCAAACAAGAGATTGAATATAACCTATTTTACAGGAGAATACTAAAATGTATCATATAGTTTTAATGTGGCTGAAAATGTTCGGGTATTGTGTTTCCTAAAAAGCAAGCAGCACGCCTTTTTCCATTATATTATAATTTCTTTTTATCATGTGAATGTGTGTGTGTGTGTGTGTATAGACAGATATTTATATCTCCACAGTGATTATTTCATTTGAGACTAAATTGTTTTAAAACACATGCAGATAGTGGATAATTTAGTCTTAGCACGACAGAAATACTTTTATATCTACTCTAAAGTGAAAAACCATAAAGACTGATGCGCTCAACATCCTCATAAGAACTTGAATCTGCAAAATTAACGGGAGCCCAAACCAGGTAGGGCAGTAGAATTTTAATTTAGTTTGGTCTTCAAAATATCATAAGCACCAAGTCCAATAGGGAATTTTGAGGAGTCTCAGAGTTAGCAAGATCTGGAAGATAATATGTACACCAAAGCTGAAGGACCCCAAGGAAAGATGATTTGTACCAGGAATCCCACAAAATGTGGTGGGCAATTGAGTGATGTAAGGAAACTATTTAAAAAGCATGAAGGCAAATACTTGACAGTCAGATTATATCCATTTTTTAAATCAGTATATATTTTAACTTTCTCCCAGTGTTGTTTTCATAAAGCAAAACTTTGTGCTTCTATCTAACATGAAGTAGTCATCTCTTGAACAAATACCATCATCTCACCTTATCCTCTGTTGGGGAAATATAATTAAAAACAAAGTCTCCTCCCAACCTAGATAACCTCCCCACAAAGGTAGATTTGAACAAAAATGTTATTATTGATTAACCATTGAACCAGAACGTAACGTATATCACTGGCAATCCGCTGAGAGGTTGCAAAAACAGGAGGACATCTCACCACTTCACACAGCCAAGCAGACAGAACCTATTGCTTACATGGCTTACATGTTCTCAAGATAAACAATAACTGGTCTTCAAATAAGATGGCACAACAGCATCACTTGTTACTCATAATTCATCCTAAAGTCACTTGGAAAATTGGTGTGGCCATCGGTGTTGTCAAATTGACTTTATCTATAGGAAAATAAACTCACTTCTTTATGAGCAGAGGTAGTTTTGCAATTTGGAACACAGCACCTACCTAAGTTAGTCTCTTACCCTCCCACAGGCACTGGGTGGGAATGCTGTCTTCCCTGGTGGTTATATTTCAAGCAGATGGTTCCCAGGTCCTTGAGAAGACATCCCGGGGTCTGAAAGTTGGAAAGAAGCTTACAAGATTTTAACAAGATTTGTATTAATTTCAAAGACAGAGAATGGATTTACAATTACAAATTTTCTAAGGTTAAGATTTTAAAAATCATAATTTCCTTTCTCAGCAACAGTGAGAATGAAGCATTTTATATATAATTCATATTTGTCCTTATACACCCCCAAATAAGAGGAGACACACTGTCCCATCAGTCACCATAGCCTTCTCTAAGTCCAAGGTCTCCATCACTTCCCTGAGCAGAACTTGAGCAGGTCTACATAGAACCACTCAAGGTCTGATTAACCAAAAATTTAAAACCATAAAGTTAAGCTCTTCTAACATTCTTTACCCAAAATACCAGAGGAAGGAAAAAGAGGAATTTCTTCCTGGAAAATTGTGTACTTGGGAAATTTCATTTTGAATTCGCATCTTTTGTTCAACAGAAGCAGCAGGGCCGTTCAACAGCAGCAGCAGGACCATTCAACCTTCAATTGCTATAACCAAACTGTTCATGTATGCTTATGTTGTATGGTGCAGTGAACTAAATTTTTCATAATAGGTGCTATTTTAGTAGTAATGATAATAATAATAATGAAGTTGTTGGATCTTTGTAAAATAAAACATATGAGCATGGAAACACTGTACAGAGGTTCTCTGATGATCTCCCAGAGTCTAGGCTTTTAAAGTGATTGCTGGTTTGATCAGTAATCACATAAGAATAAGAAAATATTAATTTATACAAAGATTATAATATGCTAACTCCTATTTATAATCTATAAACACCATGCTGTAGCCTTACCTCATTCTGAAATCATCAAGTTACCCAATGCCTCACTAGGAAACTTTCTTCCTGTGTCCTTTTCAAACTTAAAAAGCACGCTAAAGATTTCACTGCCGTGACTCACGCTCTGTTCCAGCTGCTAGTCAGACTGTCCCCATTTTCATCCAAATCTCCCTAAATAGTCTGAATTCCATATTTTTCTCTTTCTCACCATCTCATTTACCCATCACTGACAGAGACGTGATTTTTGTCCCTTATGTTAGATTTCCCAGACTTTAGTTTTTTGGCTAAATCCTTTGCCTTGATCTGGGTATAGCTGCTACGTTTGACAACACTGATCCATCTTCTTCTCTAGTATTTCCTCCTTTGGCTTCCACCACTCCAAGCTAAGTTTACCTGTCAGCCAGTGAAAAATGAAGAAGTATGTTCACCAGCGTGTTATTGATGAGAAAGCAAAAAGCTTTAACTCTACGCCCCACTCACCTTTCTTGGCCCCCAGTGCCTAATTTTCCTTTATGAATGGCTGGGTGATGCTGTCTATTGATGGACATGTGCATTCTGGAGTCCGGCAGCCTGGGTTTTATTTTTGTCTCTGTCACTTACTAGTATGTGTTTAAGAAACTACCTGTGTTTCCATTCTCTCATCAGTAATAGGGGTAGATATGAGAATAAAACAACACTATTTTATTTAATTTTAGAATGTTTGCTAGCACAACATTGCTTCTGATTTATCAGATTATTGGGGAATCCAATGGTAAAATAAATCAAAGAAACTACAACAATGCTTGGCATACGGGAAGCAGGGTTGCTAAATGCCTTGCGGACACAGCTTTAAAGAATGAAACTTCTGGTAAGGTTGGTTTCCTTTCCCAAATGTTTGCTGTTGTAAATGAGGGCAGTGAATGAGTATTTTGCTTTCAATCCTAAAGAGAATTCTGCAGTGTAAACTACAACTGTGACAGTGGAAATGCTCACTGTAAAAAAATCTGCTCTTTGGAGACCGAGTAACAAGGTGGAAAGCAAACAAGGCTGGTACCTGAACAAACTGATTCCCAGAGAGATGAATCTAAAATTCAGTCACATACACAGTATTTTATTGTATCTTTTTCACTTAAGAAGTTAAGCCTCAGACATCTCTCATAAATCAGCAGCATGCTTTTATGACTCTCCCCAGACCACCATTGCAGGGTCACAGTTTATCATGCACTGGGTACCACTACGTCGCCAACTCCACCTGCTATGTTAAAATAACAGTGTTAGAATATCACTCAATATAGACAAAGTAAAAGATGACATAAGACCAAAAACGAGATGGGAAATCCCAGAAGATAGACAAGACCAACACCCTTTATGAAAAATCACACCCCACCCACACACACATCAGTCACTGTAATTTTAAGGTTTGATTCTGTGATCTCATCTCTGAACAACCGGATAAAGCCCTCTTGCATCAAGAGATGCAACCTCTTTTTATAGACCTTGATAAACTACAATGGCTTCATTTGAGAAATACTGCTCTGAGGTTCATTGACTACAGTGTAGCTATTAGCACTTGATTATGGGTTCTAGGATTGTATTTGGAGGCCTCAATACAATATTGATCCCACTGTTTTATTTGTTCGTGTTTTTGAAATATGAATTTGCCTGGGATTCTAGACAGGGGCATTTTAAAAGCTCGCATCTTTGACACACCATTGCTGTTTTCATATAGATTTCCTGTTTGGCAATTTTATGAGAGTTGACTTACTACACAATTACTGAAGCCAGTCCTTTTGCTCAAAAGGCATATGGCTTTATAGGAAACTTTCATGGTGCAATTCAAACACTTAATGCTTTATATATTTATTGCTTGTTTAATTTTAGTTCTAAGAATTATATTCTCCATGTAGATCATTCTTGATTTCAATCTATCAACTGATACAAAAAGTGGAAAAAAGATCTAGTTTACTGGTAATACAAATGAATGCTTTTAAAACATTCACAATACTAGGTTCAACTCCTCTTGTTTTTAACTTTTCTTAATCGTACTAACAATGATGTGATGGAGAGGCTTTCAGATCCATATTCTCTGACAGTATAACTGGGACCAGATTAGCTTTTAAAAAAGTGAATAGACTGATAAGCCTTGATTATTTTCAAATGACATTTGGGTAGAATTAGCTTTTTTAAACATGCAATTGTTCGTATATTGATTGTTTAAATATTAAAATTGGTTTTATATATCAATTCACGGACATCTCTTTAAATGTAATCATATCTTGCCTTCAGTTTGCTGAATCTGTATCTGCTGAAAATAAAATTACACATGGGTGATTTTCTTGACATTGTTTTAGAGATGCAATTCTTCTATCCATTTTCGCAGGAGTACTAGAGGAGTGTACTAGATAATACCTTTCTTTATCTGGGGATGGAATATTCCTTTTTACTATAATTCAGCCTAGTAACTGGAATAGAATATTCTTCTGCAGGATGTTCACTATTATCCAACAAGTTTCTTATTTGCAAAATAAGTCTAGGGATTTATTTTAAATTAATCTGGGCAGGGATGACCTGCAAATCTGGTTCAGAGCAAAGCTCTGAATAAATAAAATATTGCTGTTTTTATTTTCTGCCTTATGCTCAGTTTTGGGAAAATAATGTTATAATTAAATAAGTAAAATATTCTAGTTGTCATTATTTGCTACACTTTGCCCTTGCTGAATTATTTGGCCTTTTTTTTCTAGGTCAAAAATATTTTGTAATGTACCCTTTATGCAAGGAATACATTTTGCCATAAATAAATAGTGCCTGAAATACAGCTTTCATAATCCAAAGTGTTTGAAAGATAATGCTTAGTTATATCCCCATCTCCTTATTTATTTCATCTTCTATTTTGTTTCCTTGTGTGCTTTCTTATTTCTTCAATAACATGAATACTAGAAGTCAAAAGAACATATTTTTAAGCATTTTCATTAGATAAACTATGAAGAAAAATAAGTTATTTCTCATTTCATCATTCACTGCACTACTCATTTTTAAACTGGCGATTAAGAGCCTACTTAGTCAAGGGCACTGGGTTAATATGTATGAAAATGCAGAGTCAAATGGGATGTTATCATTGTGTCTAAGGAGGTGCAACTTTTGAAAAATATAAAAATATCTAACATTTATTAGAGTTGTGTGGTGAACAGTAAAATGGGAAGGAGAAAGGAAATGAATTTGACCACCTTTTCACATAGTAAAATATAAGAACGCTCTTGGTGCACATTGGTGTCCTTGCAACAGTCACCTTATCTCGGGAGACCCAGCTACCACTCTTAGAATAGCCTAATTTAAGTCATGTTATCTGATGCCCAGTTTGTTAACATCGAAATTACTGGGGGTCATTTTAAGTGATTTTCTATTTTCTTCTGTTTGCACAAAGGATGTTTAGCAAACGTGCCTGTCTTGTGAATGATGTCTGGTAACGTCAAATTTAAGGGTAAATTTAATTAGCTCCACAGATGGTGAAACATAATTGATGATAATATGTCAATATCAACTGGAAGTAACTGTTTCTAAAACTGTGTCAACACTAGGAACAAAATAAAGCATTATCAGTGCTTTGAATAGTGATGTAGTTAATTTCTAATTTCAGTTCAGACATCCTAAACACAAGACATTCTTTGGTTTATGTGAGCACTTTGTCTTTGATAGGATAGGGTTTTTTTTAATATTTGTTTTGCTTTGTTTTATATCTGCTCTATGAATAAAGGAAGAAAGACCATTTTTCATGTAGATAATATATAAGCTACTCTTTTTATGAAAACTATATGGGGCACTACCCAACACCTGAGAAAGGAAGAAGAAAGAGTACATAACCTTTCCGTTGGATGATTTAATGTCTTCTGTAATGAAATAACTTTGATTTTGTGATTCTGTATGCCAGTGGTCACCCCTCATTTGTATATGACAGGATGTGTGTAAGTATGGAAGAAAGTACTATTGGATGAAAAATGACCATGGAAAAACTTTAAGGGAAGAAATATCAAAACAATTTTAAAAGTTTTATGTGCAGTGGACTTCAACATTTACTATAAATGAGGACATGGATCTTTATATTCAGAAATGCAATTGATCAGATTAGGATAACATGGCAAGCCACAAATTACAAAATAAGTAGAACACCACACCTTTCCAAGAAAAATAGATAATATTTTGCAGTGGAATAAACTACTAATTTTTGTTACATTCGATTTTAAGCATATTAAACTATCTATATCAACTACAAAGAAAAATTCTAAATAATCCTTCTAATATAGTATACTTTATAATTTACTTATCAAGATGTGTTATTCAACTGTCAATTTCCATTGACAACATTAATGATAACAGTAACAACAGTAAAATGATGGCTATCATTTTTGGCTCTCTACTTACACACCCTGTAGTGTTACATGTACTGTCCCATTTAAGGGTACAAATATCCTAGTGAAATCTAGTTTATTAATTCCTGCATTACAAGTGAAAAACAAACTCAGGGCTCAAAGAGTGACTTTTTCAGGGAAACACAGGGCAAAAAAGAAACTGATTCAAGTTCAAGTCTATTTGAGCAAAGCCAATGTTTTTAAAACCGTGTTTCTAGTAATTTAGTAGAAAATGTATGTGTTGCATGGCTTTAGCTACTAAATAAAATTATCTAAAATCTGTGACTGTGCTTTTAGCTAAGCTTTTTTTTTTTTTTCCAAATTTGCTATCTTTCTTTGCTATGTGTACTCAATGCATAGTTTTATCTTCTTGTGTGGAGGAGACAGAAACAAAAAGTCTCACCTTTATCTACCTTATATACAAACACACACACACACACACACACACACCATACATAGAAATAATCATAAATAAATACTCAAATTAAGTAATTTCCTCATATATTCTTTCAATCACTATGGAAAATTAAAATTTACTAATGAGAAGGAAAATTTTAGTTTGGCGTACAGTCTTGTCCTTGTCTTTCTGGAAATTATATTACACAGATTATTAGTCCTCTAGGAGAAGGTCTTCTTTAATAAAATGTCCTTTTTGTCCCTTTCAAGGTGGAATGCATCAAAATTTGAGGAATAAAGAAATTGAAGATCTGTGCCCAATTATCCTTATGCTTAATTCTCATTTCAAAAGTAGTTAATAATCCATAAGAGCAGAAAACCTGTGGTTATACTTTTAGTCACTCCAAGTTTTGATCTGTCTCCCATGTTCTCTTTTCCCAAAATTCCAGTGATATGTTTTTCTTATTTTCATGAAGATCTTTCTCTCTGTTTTCTCCATATTAAACTTCAAAATGTGTGACTACTTTTTTAAAAATATATTTTTATTGAAATACAGTCAGTTTACAATGTTGCATCAATTTCTGATGTACAGCATAATACTTCAGTCATATGGGAACATATATACTTTTGTTCTCATATTCTTCTCCACCATACAAGATATTGAATATGGTTCCCTGTGCTGTACAGTATACACTTGTTGTTTATCTATTTTATACATGTTAGTTAGTATTTGCAAATCTCAAACTCCACAAATTCTCCCTTCCCACCCCTTTTCCCCCCTGGTAACCGTAAGTTTGTTATCTATGAGAGTCTGTTTCTATTTTGTAAATAAGTTCATTTGACTCTTTTTATTTTTATTTTTTTAGATTGCACATATAGGTGATATTATGTGATATTTTTCTTTCTCTTTCTGGCTTACTTCACTTGGAATGACCTTCTCCAGGTCCATCCACGTTGCTGCAAATGGCATTATTTTATTCTTTTTATGGCTGAATAGTATTCCATTTTATAAATATACCACTACTTCTTTATCTAGTCATTTGTTGATGGACATTTAGGCTGTTTTCCATGTCTTGGCTATTGTAAATAGTGCTGCTATGAACATTGGGGTGCAGGTGTCTTTTTGAATTAAGGTTCCTTCTGGATGTATGCCCAGGAGTGGGATTGCTAGATCATATGGTAAGTCTATTTTTAGTCTTTTGAGCAATCTCCATAGTGTTTTCCATAATGGCTGCACCAAACTATGTTCCCACCAGCAGTGTAGGAGGGTTCCCTTTTCTCCACACCCTCTCCAGCATTTATCATTTTACTCCACTTCTTCTTTAACTCTGAAAATACATAAATTAAAAACAAGTAGAAAAAAAAGATATGTAATTTCAGCTCTTCCATGTAATGGAAATTGTGTTCTGGGAGTACCAGCATACATCTGTCAGCTCCAAACAGGCAAAACACTTTCTATTCTTGCTGTTGCTATTATTATGATCATAATTATCAACATTCACTTCTGCACTTTTTCTCATATGGAATGTGACATATTGAATAATGAGAGGTTTTGCATAAGTGATTCCTTGAAAATCTCATACATTTCTGTGGGTCTTCCTAAAATTTTAATAGCATTCTACTATTTCCCAAATAAAAGATTTCATGTTTATGTAAAACATTTTTCTCAGTACTTTAAAGTTTAATGATTTTCTTTAGAATTTTAACACAAAATGCATATTTAAAAAGAAACAAATACTAGAACTGAAGGAGAGGAGTTTCAGAAGTTCAGATAAATTGCTTCAGAAGAATATACTCCATCTTGAAAAAGATTCTTTTAAAGTTTAAAAAAGAACAAGAATATTTATGAGCTTTTTAAACTAAATGTTATGACTAACTTTGACTTTACATGTATTCAACCTACTTATAAAATTCAGAAGACAGTTCAACCTACTTAAACAAACTGGAAGACTACCTCAATTGTTAAAAAGTAAACAGTATCAAAAATTCTTTTTCCCATCTAAAAAGAAAAATCTTTAAGTCTGCACATCCTTCAAGAATAACTCTTAAAAAGTGAAAAAAAAAATGCTAGTAGAAAAATTTTATACAAATACACAAAACCTACATGAATAGGTAAATAATTTGTTATGAATAGAATCTAATATAATCCTAAAGTATTAAGTAGACATTATAATGTGACAATAATTTGCTTTACAATTTCACAAATTTCCAAAATGATGTCAAATTTCAAGATTGTTTAAATGTGAGTGTATTTTTGTGGTATGCTTTTTCATTTATATTCTTGTTCAATTAAAGAGATCTATGTCTTATTTTCATATATAACAAGCTATAGGCATGCTTTTGTGTTCATAATCATATACTATTATATGCAATCGTATGCGTAATGGTGTTTTTTTCCTTATTTATTTTATGAAGACAATTTTCGTAGAAATCTGACTTTTATAGCTAGATTGAACCAATTGATTTCCAAACTTGCTGAACAACTGTCATAATGGGACCTTGCTCTATCTCACTCCTGGTTTGTTTCTAAAATTTGAATAGATCTCCTCATTTAAATATAAATTACCTAGAGTAAACTGCACTTATTACAAGTGTAATTGATGGGCTTTGACAAACTAGTGCAATATCTACCACAATTGAGATATTGAACATTCCTATCACTTCCAGAAGCTTCCTGGAGCCAATTCCCTACTTCTTAGAATTGCAAAAAATCCACTGATTTGACTACTATCACATGAGATTGGTGTTGCCTATTTTAAAAAGTGATGTGAATGGAATAATATCATTATATATTACAATGTTTTAGAAATTAATTCACATTGAGGTGATGTCTATAGTCATTTTTTAAAAACTTAACTCCTGTATTGAATTCCATTTTATGTGTATTTCTAGATGTGTTTATTTATTGACCTATTTATAAGCAATTGGATTGTTTCCAATTTGGTGCTGTTAAGAGAAAGCTTTGTTGGGCAAACTTGTATATATTTTTTGGTTGTCATATATTTTTATTTTTCTTAGGTAAATATCTAGAAGTAAAATTGTGACATTTGGTACGGATATACATGCATTTGTAAGAAATTGTCAAACTGCTTTCCAAGTTAGCAGCACAAAAAAAGTAAAAGATCTTCACTTTTAGGATTTTTAGGAAAGAAATATTCAATATTAAGATAATAGAAAACTAATATCATCATACATTGATAATGGGAAATTGAACTAGCCAAGTATTTCATAAGGCCAATCATATACCTAAACCTTTAAAATGTTGGCATACATTTTGGACTAGCATGAGAATATTTTCATATGTGAGTGTTTAAAATGAATATACAAAAATATTCAACACAGTCTTTTAATAAGAGCAAAAGCTTAAGATATTAATATCTATATATTAAATATTGGGTAATTTTATTAATTGGGGTATATCTGTGTAATATATTTGCATGCTTATCAGAAAACAATATTTTTTTCTACCTAGACATGGCCATTGTTTGTGGAATTGCTTTAAAATAATATCCGAGGAAGGAAGGAAGACATGAGTAATATATTTCAGATAATGACAGTACTATTAAATATTAGATGGGATCACTGAAATTTTCCACTGATAGGTGAATTTTAAATCTAACGCACTATTTTCTTGTAAGTTTTTGTTTCAGATAAAGTGACTTATGATTTAGTGGGGACCAGCACTGCCATGTGTCTCTCACAATTGTGTGCTTTTGCCACAAGACAAAACTTTTATGTTTTAAAAATGTAAGGTTCTCTATTATTGAGGATAATTAAGATCATGAAAAACAAGTATTCTCAGATAAAACTAGTGGAGGCCAATGTATTCTAGATAAAGATCTGGAAACTGAACCTGAAAGAAATAAAAGTTCAAGGGTAGTTTTTGATGCATGTTTAAATATTACATTCTTGGTTAAAGGAAAAAGATGTTTTAAATATGCGACCAGACTCACATTGATTCTTTTGTTGTTCTGATCCTATTCCAGTAACACATTAATGTGCATATCAATATCTCTGCTGGGAAGGACCATCATTTATGTTCTATTGTTTCATATCCTGGTTTTGCCTATCCCCCATTATTTTTAAAAATATATATTTTAAAAAACCATCTTCTACAGTTCTGAATATTTTTTTTGGAAATGTATTAAAATTTAAAAAAAATCCAAGACTATTCAAATAAAATGCTATTTTAAATTTATACTTAATAATTACTAGTTTGGGTTTGTATATACTATCATCTCTGAAGCTTCAAAGTAGCCTTAAATGATAAGTGACTGTCTATAAACATATTAAAATTTCCTCTCTGTCCTTGCAGTCAGACATAGTCCTTGAATCACAACATTAATAAAGGGTTGAGTTGACACTGGATAAAGTCATTCTCTTTCCCAACCCATCTTCTGCTTACCCATTATGGTGCCAAGGAGAGCATTCTATGGGGCTGAGTTTGGTTGGGCTAAACTGAGTTGCTTGGTTAATATGTGACATGAGTCACCAGTTTCAGGGGACTCATTCAAATTGTTAACAATGAGAGTAGTTAAAACCCTAGAAAGAGACTAACATCAGAAATGACCTATGGCATCAGGTTCACCTGGTCACCTAAGACCATAACTATGATGCTGGTAGAGTAAGATAAAGATGCAGTGATGGAGTAGTTCTTATGAGCATTTCAGTTTTAAGTTAATTGAAGTTCAGTAATAATTGAAGGTCCAGTTCTATTAGGGTTCGCTGTATGGCTAATATTAGATTTCATGGCTTAAGTAACAGGTGCTTTTACTGGCACAAGATCTTGAAATAATTTCCAGTTATTGGTGGTACAGCATGCAATTTTAAATTAGTGTTATGAACAAATAGTCTGCCACATAGTCATCTTATTTACCAGAACCTTGTGAAGGCAGCAAATACAGACTCTGTCTAAGAGTTACATGGTATTAAAAAAATATGAATGAGGCCCCACGGTTCATCCAGATTATACTCTTGTCTGTTAGGGCATTTATCTAATAAGAACTCACTCCAGCTTTTGCACCTACAAGGCACAGCACTTATATTTTAAGCTTGTTAGTCATTCTCCTCACAAAACATTGAAAGTAGTTGATTCTTTTTATCTTTTGCTAATGGGGCAAATAATGTTCCAATAACAATTGATTGGATGTATAAGACGAAGTCCCTTTCCTCAAGGAAATCTCAGTAAAAGCAAGAAATTGACATGTATGGAGAGAGATAGACAGTTGCTAAAATAGAGGTTCTCAAAGGATTTACAGAGGAAGAATTAATTCACGTTAAGACTTCATTGTAAGAAGTGATTTCTTAGTTTGATATAGAACAGACAAAAGGATATTTAAAGAAAAGAGACAAAAGGATATTTAAAGAAAAGAGGAATGACAGAGCATGATGTACCCAGGAATCTCTCTGCATGTCAGTAAATTACTGATAATATATATTAATATTTGTCTGGGAAATCTACGAGAATGAAACTGACATGGTAAGCAAAGTACAATAAAGATAGTCACAATACATGTGTATAATTACGTTACATCTGTGTCACGCACTAAGACTAGTATTAGGGATAAGTGAACAAATAAGGTAGGTATGTCCCTGTCCTCATAGAGCTTATAATCAAAGAAGAAAGAACTGGGAATATAGGTACAGGAAAGGTATTAAACAAGTTATCAAAAAATGTGACGTGAAAACATGAAGTGCTGATAAAGAGATTGGAGGCAGTATTTTGTAGTAGCTCAAAGGCAGAAAGATATTTTGATTGAAATGATGTCTCTTCTGAATTCTTTATCATGTGATTAGGATTCTACTGTATATGTATTGTGTACACAGAGTTGGTGAAAGACTATGTTATACACAGGAGAGATGTAGAACTAAATTAGAATTTTAGAAATTCATTAACTGTGTTGACAAAAGAATGAAGGAAGATTAAAACAAAGGCAGAAATACTGTTTAGGAGGCAAGTGCTACACAGTAGATAAGATATAAGGCTAAAATCCAAGTCTGTTTCAGTAACAAAGAGGAGTGGATTGATTAGGGAAACTGTTTGGAAGTAGAATTAATGTAACATGTGTATCAAGGTAGCATAGGTTTTATTTTGATATGTTTTGCTTGGTTTACAATGAAAACAGTCAATACTATCCAGACGGAGATAGACACTGCTGGAGATTGTATAAATTGTTACATCTCTGTTGGGAAACAAATTGTTAGTAATATGTATGAAGACTCTTCAAATTATTCATGCTCATTGAGAGTGAATGCACTTCTAGGAATCAATCATACAGAAATAAATGTAAATCAAAGGAAAATGTCTTGCACAAAAAGCTCAATAAAGCATTATTTATAACTGCAAAATAAGTGGAAATTGCTTAAGTGTTCAATTCAATAGAGGTAGTTAAATAAGTTATGTGGGATTTAAAAAAATATCTTATATATTAAATAATATAAATCAAGCACAAAATTATATGGCCTGTGAGGTCACACCTAATGAAAATACGCATAAGAAAAAGAGAAGGGATTCATCAAAGTTACACATTTTAACTCCCCCGGGAAGGTCATCTTATATTTTTTTTTTTGATTTATTTTCAGAATAGTTGAGTGTGAACATTTATTCTTTGTAGTCAAAAAAAAAGTTAAATTTACTTTATTATTCTTAGGATTGGGTAACTTATTGTATGTGGTGATAAGATACCAAATTAACAATTAATAAAATTTATACTAGATATCTGGCTTTCTGGCTTGACATGGATACTATGAACAGAAACATATTTGGGGGTAAAAGATGTGTAAAGTTGATAATCATTGTAATTCAATAGGTCAATAGACTACAAAGTAAAAATTAATATGCTTAGCACAAAGAGAAATACTTATACTCTAGCTACTTATTTTGTTCAAATTGATCTTATTCCATAGGAAATAAAAGCATATGTTTACAAAAAGATATGATTACAAATGTTAATAGTGGCTTTATTCATAATAGTCAAATATGAAAATGACTCATACATTGATCAGTAGGTGGATGGATAAAAAAATATGATATATACACATAATAATATTCAATGTGATATTCAACAATTAGGAGTAATGATCTACTGATACATGTAACCACATGGATGAATCTCTAAGTAAATAAGAGAAGTAAAATCACACAGACTAAAAGCACTTATTGATTTCACTTACATAAAAATCTAGAACATGCAAAACTCATCCATTGTGACAGAATGCAGATCAGTGTTGATTGGGTTCATGGTGAGGAAATGGGAGAAATGATTTACAAAAGAATATGAAGGAAGTTTTGTGGGTGATAAACACATTGATTCTGGGGTTCTGGAGACTTTCTCTTATGAATGTTTATATAAGTTAAGCTTTGTCAAATTTTACATTTTAAATAGGTGCAGTTTATTGTATGTAAATTATACTTCAATAAAGTGTTAGAAATCGAAAAACATATCAGATACACATGTGTATGCTAGGAATGAGCAAGTATAAACTAACGCCAGATTCAATATCATCAAAAATATCACATACTTAAGAATAAAAACATAATCCATAAACCGTCACTGAGGGAGATTTTAAAGATCTAAACAAATGGAGAAATATGTATCTGTATGTGTATGTGCATGTGATTAATGCAAATTTTTGTTTAATCTGACAATTCAGATTGATGGATATATAGATAGAAAGATAACATATAACCAATGGAATCTTCAGATAGAAAAGAAATCTGCAGGATTTACTAAAACAGGTATAAAAGATTTGTGTATTCAGTGAATATGACTGTATAAAGTTGGCACAAAAAAGCAATGATTGACCAGTAGAATAGAGTTCATAAATGAACTCTCATACTGCAGTGGGTAAAAGATAACTTCTTAAATACATGGTGCTGGGTTGATTGGATATCCATTTGGAAAATAAATAAATCTTGAAACCTACCTCACATCACATTAAAAATTTAATTCCAGATGAAATTTAGATTTACTGTGAAAGAAAAATTGTTAGGTCTAGAATATAGAGAATAATTCTATGATTACAAATAGGACTCACAAATCACTAACCAAAAGATTGATCATTTGACAAATGCTGGAGAGGCTGTGGAGAAAAAGGAACCTTCCTACACTGCTGGTGGGAATGCAATTTGGTGTAGCCACTGTGGAAAACAGTATGGACATTCTTCAAAAGACTAATAATAGACTTACCATGTGACCCAGGAATCCTGCTCCTGAGCATATATCCAGAAGGAACCCTACTTCAAAGTGACACCTGCACCCCAATGTTCATAGCAGCAATACTTACAATAGCCAAGACATGGAAACAGCCTAAATGTCCATCAACAGATGACTGGATAAAGAAGAGGTGGTATATTTATACAATGGAATACTATTCAGCCATAAAAATGACAACATAACACCATTTACAGCAACATGGATGTTCCTGGAGAATGTCATTCTAAGTGAAATAAGCCAGAAAGAGAAAGAAAAATACTATATGAGATCGCTCATATGTGAAATCTAAAAAAAAAGCAACATAAATACAAAACAGAAACAGACTCATAGACATAGAATACAAACTTGTGGTTGCCAAGGGGGCAGGGGGTGGGAAGGGACAGACTGGAAGTTCAAAATGTAGAATAGATAAACAACATTATACTGTATAGCACAGGGAAATATATACAAGATCTTGTGGTAGCTCACAGTGGGAAAAAATGTGACAATGAATATATGTATGTTCATGTATAACTGAAAAATTGTGTTCTACACTGGAATCTGACACAACATTGTAAAATGACTATAACTCAATAAAAAAAAAAGTTAAAAAAAGATTGATCATTTGGGTCACATTAAAATGAAGAGAGTTTATTCGTTAAAAGACACCATTTGGGAAAGCCTCAAGTTGTAAACTATGTAAGATATATGTAACTTATATGAAGGACTGTGTCCTGAATTAAAAAAAAAAAAAGCTTTACAAATCAATGACAAATACATATATAATACAATAAATATGGGCAAAACTTGAGTTGATACTTCAGGATAAGGATACTGGAATCATTAAAAAAAACACATGAAAATGTTCCAGTTCATTTTTCACTAATTATCAATCAAATTCACTCATCACTGGGATAACCAATTTGGAAAGCTTCTTGGTGATACCTACTAAAACAAAATATTTATGTTCTATGATTCAGAAATTTTAATCTTCCATATACGTCAAGCAGAAATTCATATATGTAGTCACCAAAAGACATATAATAGGATGTTTAGTATAGCACTATTTATAACAGCCTCAACCTAGAAGAAACCCAAGCATCTATCAACAGTAGAGTGGAGAAATAAATTGCATATATTCAATTCCTTAGAATGTTACAAACTGATGGGAATAACAATCTGTTGCTACGTATGATAGTGTGATGACTCCCACAAAAATAAAATTGAGCTAAAGAGGCCAGATACTAAGAATGATATGCTGTATGATTTCATTTTGGTGAATTTTCAAAACAGTTCATAGTAATCTACATTTTAAAGGTGACTATATAGTTTACCCTTGGAGAAGCAGTGGTGACTGGAAGGAGACTTCTGTAGTAATTGCAATGTTCTGTTTCTTGATCTCAGTGCTGGTTACAATGATATGTTCACCCGAGGAAAATCCACTTACGATGAATGCACCTTTGTATATTGTAGTATTGTAGTCTATTTCAAAGAGGCCCCCTTTTTCAAATACATAGATCAGCCTTCTCAGCAATCTTGTGTTAAGTACCCTTTTAAGCCCCAGAATTTTTTCATAGAAAACTTTAAAAATATGTAATTCAAACAATACTAAAACATTCATCAACAATTACAAAGCAAACATATACTTATAAAACATACATAGAAGCTTCCAGTTATCACACTATTCAGTTGTGTACCTTTCAGAACACAGTTGTTTTCGAAAAAGTTCCATTTTGATATATAATTTCTGAAATATAAACTCTCATTTCTATTAGGCATGAAATACTTGCACATTTCAAAAATTTCACCAATTTATTCCCACAATTTATGACCTTACTTTGATTAAGGTTGATGTAGATTTATTATTTGTTATCTCTTAATTGCAAATGTAATCCCATTTCACACTATGTTGTATTCAAACTCTGTCAACTCAAAGTTCTGTCATGGAAATTATAGTAAATGTATGTAAACAGTTTTTAACAAAAATAAATTATATCCTTAAAACAAAATAATGACACACATCCATGAATATATGTACACTAATGTAACTTTGCAAAACAGAAGGTGTCCATTGATACATGTATAATGTGTGTAGTATAAGCATTAGTCTGGTAAATTTATTCTATTTTCCCACATTAATACACTGGTGTTGTATAAGCAGCCTACATAATTATTTTAGCATTTTAACCTAAATTTCTGCTTTACTATGCACTAATAAAAGCAAATTAGAGAAACAAGACCTTTATATTTTTCAAACATATATTCTGAAATAAGGAGGCAACCTTTGAAAAGATGAAGCTTGCAGTTGACAAAATGAAAAAATTAATGTATTTTTTACCTAACTTCTCATAAATGTTCTTTAAAATACTCAGGGTTAAAAGAACATTTATTTTTCATCTGGAATAATTTATATATGAATTAAATTCCAATAGGTTCAAGATGTTTGCCAAACACTTTTAAATCAACAAAAGCAAGTATAGGAAGATAAGTGTTTTTCTTTATTGTGTTTCTTGCAAGCATGTTTTTGTCACAGGAAATTACCCTCTGTTTCCAGCTAAGGATTGCTTTCAAGGAGAATGGGTTTTGCTCAGTTTATTTCTACCCCAGAGAAGTTTCTTATGCATATGTTTAGAAAATAATTGAGAATTCTTGCTGTTCATTCCCAGGGATTCTTTTAAGTAAACTTCTAAGATCCCATTTAGGAAGTGAGTAGAAATGGTACAATTTATCTTTTGTGTTTCCTTCGTGAAGGGGAGCAATGCAGGCAGCATTTTAATCAATTGAAGGGTTTGTTTTCTGGCTGATGAGTCCTTGTCGATAATTGTTTTCATCTCTAGATCATGTGTATAGTCGTCATCTAATTTCATGCCCCCTTTTAAAGTTTGATAGCAAAGCTATGTGTTCCATAGTTTATTTAAAATGTTTTTAATACAGATATTGGTGCTTTATGAATTAAATAGCAATAAACAGGATATGTAAATAAAATACATAAAACTTTGCCTTTCTGTTGTTTTTTTTTTTTACTATGGTGCACTAACAAATCATAAGCATGTAAAATGCATTTATTACTTGAAATAAGCCTACATATCTTTAATTCTATCATTTGCACTACAAAGAAATAAATACTATCATAAATTTGGTTTGAGTAAATTTAGTTATAGTTCCTTCATGAACATTAATCTCTCACAGAAAGTATATCTGTCATTTAATATCTCTGTCCTACACATTATAGTCTATCAACTCTCCAGAAATTCATAATCCACTAATCTTTCAAGGTCAGAACCCACAAACATTTTTCTAATAACCATAACTAAAGAAAATAGTTCCCTCCCTTAAAATAACAAAATATTTTATCAATATTTTTCTATCAGATATTTAATACACAACCCTTCATTGAAATAAAATTTTGAAGCATATTTATTCTGTTGTTTTTATAAGTATGTAAACAGTAACAACCTGAATCTGCAATTAAGTATAAGATTCCTAAAATATTTTCACATTTATATTAAGTGCTTATTGTTGTTGTTAATTTATCAGATTATAAACCTAGAATGCTTTTCTGTTTTTTCTCAGTAACAACTACCCCCTGTATTCTATTGAGGAATCACCTACTTGCTTCATAAGAACAATGAGAGTAAAATGTTAACTCAGGGCAATTCTGTATATTTTCTGTCAATTTCTATTATCAAGGTGAAGTATTTTGCATTTTAAAGATTCAATTTCACATCTGATTTTAAGCTCCCCCCTTCACCCAGCACGTGATAGAGTTAGGTCTTCAGTGATTTGCAATTTGAGGTGAAAATGTTCCCATCACTCCTTGTGCCTTTATTTCTCTCAGACCTTCCTCGTCTCACTTTCAACTTGATTCCAATCCTGAACAGGATTTCAAAATTGTAGAATAGATAAACAAGCTTATACTGTATAGCACAGGGAAATATACACAAGATCTTATGGTAGCTCACAGAGAAAAAAATGTGACAATGAATATATATATATGTTCATGTATAACTGAAAAAATTGTGCTCTACACTGGAATTTGACACAACATTGTAAAATGATTATAAATCAGTAAAAAATGCTTAAAAAAAAAGTCACAATATCTCCAGCCAGCAGAGGGCAACTGATCTGACAACAAGGTTTGGTGATGCTATGAAAGGTACAATCAGATGCATTCAGGGGCAGAAAGAGAGCCACTATGTCTCCTTAATTAGAGTGGTGTTAATGTTCTCTGCTGATTTGGCAATCTTGTCATCAGTAGGGTTTTCTTACGATGGTATATATCAAAACCAACCCAATCGTCCTTGAGACAATTGGTGGCTTTTTGGTCTCTACCAGCAGTTTCAAATCACCAAACTGTCTCAGGTTTCAGGATCTCATAAATTTTGCTGATCATCATCCTATTTTGTTTATCGTGTCACTTGCAGACTGATGGGAATTTTTCAGTGAGAATTAGGATACGAATCTCTTTGATGTGGGCTTTTGAGAACTGAGTGACCTTGGAGTCATCTACGGGCAACATCCTATTGCTTACAGACGCAGGGAAAGTGCCCTATCTGTGCTTTATAAATTCATGTTACATGTTTTCTGTTACATGTTACAAGAAAGGGTGAAAGGTGAAAATCTATTAAATAATCTAACACCACACTGGGCCATATCCAGATTTTGTGGGACTCTAATTATGTATAATTTCATAGTCCGTAAAATTATGAATGGTAAATTATATATGAAAGTGAATATTTGAGATAATCAAATAAATTACAACAAAGAGCAAATTATGAAAAGCTTATATATGCCACAACCATGAAATCTAGAAGAAAACAAAAGGTATTAACTTTGTGGAATAACTATGTTTTCCCCACATTTTGGTTACCTATTTTTTGATTTTCTCTTCAGAATACAACAAATTTGTAAAATATAATATTCCACAGAGAGAAAAGGAAGAAAATTCAATCTTTTCTTCAGCATGGTTAATTAATATTGTTTATTACTATTGATGGCTTAGACAAATTTCCCTCAGCTTTGCAACTTTTAATTGGTAATGCCATATACATTTTTAGACTTGTCAAACATAGGAAAATTTCTTCAAGTCTTTTCATTATCTGGGCCGAAAGATTTCAAGCTATTTTAACTATCCTTACTTAGTAACTATTCTTAAATAATTTTTAATTTCTGATACATTTGCTAGTTTGCTGTTGGCTTCTATAAATTGGCTTATTATGAATTTTACATTAAGATAGCATAACCTGTATTGCAATAAAAAATATCAAAGTTCACTGCACCTATCAAAGTTAAATAATCCCTCAAAATGAAGCTGTTATCAATATTCTTTTGAGTATAATTCAAAGTTAATTAGTATATTTGTACAGTTGCAAACAACATGTCAACGGCATTTTCACAATTCCAAAGAAAAACAATACTGCTTAGTTGTCAACGCCATTTACCTCCAGTACCCCAACACCTAGACAACCACTAAAGTACATTCTGCCTCCATCGATTTTCCTTTCATTCAACTGCATACAAATGGAGTCATACAATATGTGTTCTTTTTTGACTTGCTTCTTTCATTCAACATAAGATTTCATAATATTAACATAATTATTCCAAGTTTTGTCATGTAGCGTATATCAGTACGTGACCTTTGTTGCTGAATAACATTCCGTTAGGTGACCATACAACATGTTGTTTATCCAGCCATCCACTGATGGAAACATGACTTATTTCCACTATTGGGCTGTAATGAGTAACAATACTATGAACCTTCATATATAAATTTTTCTGGGCATGAATATTTCATTTCTGTTGGGAATATACCTCCTAGTGTAATTATTAGGTCATATGGTAACCATACATTTAACATTTTGTGAATGAAATAACCGCGTTGTTATCGGTGTTTTTTAATGTGCAGTGTAGACCTTAAAACTATGTTTTACTTAACTGTTACTTGCATATTCCTTCTGCTTTTTCATTTCTAGTTTTTTAGTGCTCTGATTTTCACAATGCTCTTTATATTTTGTTGTAATTTCTCATTATGTATAGATTAGTAACTATCATGATTCCATCCCTTGTCTTTATAAATTGACTATCAAAATTTTAGTTTCTATTTCCTGTATATAGATGTTTTGGCATTTCAAAGTGTGGACATCTTTTCAGTTTATGCTTTGGGTCTTAACTAAAATAGTGTTTTCAATTATATTTTAATTTTATTTAATCATTATTTCTGTAAAATATGTACATTTAATTGGGTAATAAGAGTAATTCAAACTCCTTTTAATTGACATATGGCAGTGTATAGATTTAATTAATTAGGTATTACATTAACTTAAATATATATTTTACTCATATACTGCAAACTACATAGTTTACGTACTCACATGATACATATATACTCATATACTATATATATATATATATATATATATATATATATAGGGACTCTTTCAAGTGAGAGGCCCTGAAGCTTAAACCTCATTACCTTCAAGGTAGCTCTATCCAAAAACAAAATTATACATTCACTTATTCATTCATTTCCTTATTTACTCATCCAATTAAATAGTAAATCCACACACACTACGTGGTAAATAAATGAACACGGTTCTTGTGTGAAACAGAAAGTGTCCCATCAAATTGTATGCAAAAGAGTTTATAAGACATCATAATAATTGCTCTGAAAGTAAAAATAGGTGATAAGAGAGAAAATAACATTTTGTTGTTGTGGTTGTTTGATTTTTATTTTTTCTCTTTTGGTTGCCTCACTGAGTGTTCTCATATAAACAAACAAGAAAAAAAAAATCACAACCAAGAAAATAAATAAATAAAAACCAATCATTTTTGATTCATCCAGTTGTTGTAACCTCAGGCTGTTCCAGATGTTTCCAGGTAACTCTGTAGTATACGGACCGTGGTTTTGTCCAGCAAGGAGAGGTCAAAATCAAATGTTGTGTTTGTGATATGAAGGTGTCCAGTTTCTTCTATGAGCTTCACAGTCTGCTGAAGAATGTATCTTTCCCTCGGCGTCATCAAATTTCCGCGAAGCTCTACTAGTTCATCTAGCTATGCCTCGTCACATTCCCCACTCTTTATTTGCTTATCTGCTTTCCTTTGCTTTACTGAACTTTTCAATTTGAGAATCTGGTGGTTGTTGGTTTTTAATAAGGGTGGCAGGGGTTTGGGAAAGGGGCTCAGCCAAGTTTCAATTACACATACGAAGATGGCTACTGTGTAAAAACAAAACAAAGTAGGAAACTGTGAACCACGCCCAAGAACAAAAGGACAGACAATAGAAACTAACTTTGAAGGATCTCAAGAGTGGATTTAGGATACAAATCTTTCAAGCCAGCTATTTTAAATATGTTCAAAGAACCAAAGGAAACATTTAAAAAATATAAAGGAAGATAGGAAACAATGTTGGATGGGACACAGGAGACTCCATCCCCATAACAGTACTGCCCTGCAGCAGAGTTTCTGCTACACACTCTTGGGAGGGTAGGTGGTGAGAATCTCAGAAACCTGTCTTTCTCAGGTTGATCAGACTGCAGCTGAGATGTAAAACAGTCCCCACTTTCTTGGCTACACCTACTAAAAGTAGAATACCTTGTATAACGTTTCCCTGGCACAGAGCTAGGGCAGGAGTAAGGGAGTTGGTCCTGCCTCACACGCCTCAGATGCTCTTGCTGTTCTCAGTGGGATTTTGTAGATGGAATGAATGATTCTTCATTTACTGTATTCCCTTAGGACAATTTCCACAGCCTTTAAATGACTTTATTTTTATAGTTTTCACTAACAAAACTGTTCTTCTGATGAAGAGGTCTATTGATCTCTTTTTTCCTGCCATTACAAAAATCCTACACCAAAATATATTATTTTAATTGTCACAATATAAAGATATATATATATATATATATATATATATATATATATATATATATATATATATATATATATAATGCATGCTTGTTATTAGTTTCTACTGTTTATTTGATGATCTTAAATATCCTGTTACACCAGCAGCCACCCTCACTTATAGGGTAGAAGCTTTGCCCAGTCATAGCAGACTGAGATTACTGGGTCCCCAGTCACCTTAGGGTTAGGATAAATTAGAGAATAACACTAAAGACATTGCTTTAAAAAAAAAAAAAAAAGAAGAACCAAATGTAAATTCTGTATTTAAAAAGTACAATAAATGAAATGAAAAATTTCGTGTCTCAACAGATTTTGGCTGGCAGAAAAGAATTAATGAACAGGAAGGTAGTCCAGTCAAGATTATGCAATCTGAAAAAGAGAGCAAAGGAGAAATAAACGGAGCCTCAGAGAAACGTAGAACACCATTAATTCCACCAAGAGATGAGTAATAGGACTATAATAAAGAATGATGAGAAGGAAACTGGTAGAAAATAATATGCCAGGAATTAATGGCAGTGGCTGACAGTGTCCCATAATTTGAAGAAAAATATTAATTCATATATACCAAAAACTCAGCAAATTTCAAGAAAGGTGAATTGAAAGAGATTCAAACCAGATCCATGACAGTTACAATGTTAAAAGCCAAAGTTAAAGAGAAATTCTTGAGAGCCCTGAGAAACAAAAAACAATGTATTGCTTACTAGAGAAATTCAGTAATACCAATTATTACTCAGAAAATACTAGAAAAGTGCACTAAATGTTAGGTCTCATCGCTCACATTATTCTTTAATAAGTAGGTGAGTGGGTACGTATCTGCAAAATCTGTGGTGTTGAATCACTTACATTAAATTTAGGAAGGGCTAGAATCCCACAAATACATAAAGAAAATATATGCTCCCATTTCTGCAAATGAATGCGGGAGGATAATAGGGATACATTTAGATTCATTTGAAGTAAATGATTATTTAGTTCACACTTTATTTTATATGATAATGGAGTATTACTGTTTGTCTTAATTTAGATAAAAGTGATGAAATAGCTGATGTTATTTACCAGCATGATATTGATTTAGCTAATAATAAAGTAAAATAAAAAAACCCTGTGTAGTTTCCACTGATTTAATAACATGAATTTAATGTAAAATTTGCGAGTGTTTCTATAACAAGAAATAATTAAAATGCATACAATCATTTTTTATAGTTTATATTAATACTTTTCATCTACTAGGGAATTTCAGAGTTTCACTGAAGGAGAAAAACACATGATAATTGACAAGCAAAATGTCTTTTTAAAAAGTAAACAGAATAATTATCAATATGTAAACAGACCATTGAATATAGAATTAATTACAAAGCAGCCCTGGGAAATTATATAGATCAAATGTTCCAGGAAAGAGCAAGATATGTAAACACTTAAGATTTAATGAGTATCATTTGAAAACTAACCATGATAAAATGGCTTGTAGTTTTCCTTGTATATATACTTACATAAAATATAGGACTCTCAGTTGAACTCCATTTAAGTATAATAGTCTGATCAAAACCCTACCTTGAGAAACAGTAACATTTCCTCTCTAATTATATCACACAAGATATTAGATTCAAAAGAAATCACACAGTAGTGAACAAGGATTTTGACCTTTTGTCTCTCAAAAACTGTACACAATTTTTATATAAATCCAATTATCTTTTATTATCAGTTATTATAACAAAAGGCAAAAATAAAAACACAGTTAATAAAATAACTAATTATTATATAACGACAACTGAGCTAGGTCTCTCTCTTTCTCTTTCTTACTTACTTCACTTGGAATGACATTCTCCAGGGACATCCATGTTACTGCAAATGGCGTTATGTTGTCATTTTTTATGGCTGAATAGAAAGAAAAATACCATATGAGATAGCTCATATGTGGAATCTAAAAAAAAAATGAACATAAATACAAAACAGAAACAGACTCATAGACATAGAATACAAACTTGTGGTTGCCAAGGGGGAGATGGGGTGGGAAGGGACAGACTGGGAGTTCAAAATTTGTAGATACTGACAGGCGTATGCAGAATAGGTAAACAAGATTAGACTGTATAGCACAGGGAAATATATACAAGATATACAAGATCTTATGGTAGCTCACAGAGAAAAAAATGTGACAATGAATATATGTATGTTCATGTATAATGGAAAAATTGTGCTCTACACTGGAATTTGACACAATATTGTAAAATGACTATAACTCAATAAAAAAATGTAAAAATAAAATGATCTAGGTCTTGCCCTGTTTGTTTCACTTTTACTATTTTTAAAGAAATTAAGAATTAGCCATAAAAAAATTAAGTCATTGGATACCTCTCCTTAATCTCTATTCTCTTTCCTTCCTCAGATAAGAATGGTATTACTGGTGATAAGTTTTGCCAAATATCCTATGTAAGTTTTCTGCATATAAATACATCAATGAATATAGCAGAATATTTTTGCATATCTAAAATTTCTGTATAAATATTTGATTTACTGTTCCACAACTTAAAAAAAAAAATATGTCCATGCTGTTAATGTATCGCTGGTTGATTCGTTTTAATCACTGTATAATGATTCATTCTGTGACTATGTTACACTTTTTATTCTATTCAATATTTAGATACTTAGATTGCATATTACAGGGGAAAAAAATAGTAACATTAACCTAACCGAAAGGAATTTACTTTTTCTAAGTAATGTTTATCCACCAGGAGTTAGTTGCTTGCTGGTACTGAATCCACAGCTCATGGACATCAGCACTGAAAGCTGTGTGATTCTGTTGGCCTTCTCCTCTTAGCTGAATTACGGAGATTCCAACTACAGAGATTGCGATCATTTGGAAAGGAACAGGATGAGAAAAGCATAGCACATAAAAGTAGGGGCCAGCTGATCTTCCTTTCAGAGTGCATTCCTAAAAAACCCACCCAAAGTTTTCCCCATGTATATCAATAATTGGTACCATGTCACAAAGATGCTTTTAAAGCAATTAAGGATTAGTATTTTTTTTTCTGTTTTGACTAAACACAGTAACACCCACATAAAATAGATGATGTTTGTAATTTTTCTTTGAAAAATAGTGCCACAATAACAATCTTGTAAATTTATATTTGCACACTTGAATATATATCTCTCTAAGATATGTATAATAGTGTAAATACAGTATAATAGGATGACTTAATATTTATTGCCCCAAAATGGGATCATTTTTAGAATAAAGAGAGGAGCTATTAATTATTATGCCAGGAAAACAGGTAAATACTGGTACTATTCCCCTACAATGTTCAGAGTCATCTTAGTCATATATTTTATGCCTCTTCTAATTAGCTAGACATTGCTCAATAACAAATTTGTACTGAGCTATGGTAAAATTAACAATATTTGAGGTTTCTTTTTGATCTCCATTCTAGCAAAAACTTTATATTTAGTGATCAGCTTTTTTTTCCAGTATGAAATATAAAAATATACCCTGATTGCCCTGATGGTATTAATTAACATATCTATGGTTACCTGGGAGGTTTATGTTTGTTGTTTACTCAAGTTTTTTCTCCCAAAATTTCTGAACAGATCAATTACCCATTATCTTGTGGATTTTCTGTCTTTGCCCAATTGAGTTTCAGTAAATTTTTATATACCCTGTATTTTATGGTCACCTCACAGAAGCGTTATGAATCTTTGACCAAAATTAGGTTTTAATGTGAAGAGTGGCGTTGACCACATTAATAGCCATGTAACAAACATTATACAGAAAGCAAGACAGACTTCCCAAGCTGGTCCACAACCGGTCTGGCAAAGAAAGCAGGCAGAGAAGACTGACGTAGTTTTTATGGTGGTACAAGGCAAGGTCTTCCTACACATGGTTTAAACTTTGAACTCCTGCTGGCATCAGAGAAGGGAACACTAGAACTTTCTTAATCAGTTTTCTTAGTTATGGAACAAAATGTGAAGAAGGAAGAGTGAGGCGTAAAAGTTATGAGCAGCCAAAGACCAAAAAATTGTCAGATTCATTATTTCAATGAATTTCTGATGGTTGACTTGTGAATGAATTGTGTCATGTTCCATTTAGTTGAATCTTAACTTGTTTAAATAAGCCATGATTGCACACTCTAAGGCCTGTAGACTGAAACAGGTAAAAGAAAGTGACAATTACATTGGAAGCCTCATTTTAGAGTCCAGCACTGTGTATTCTGTGAAGTAAAATTAGTGCCTTGGTCAATGATGTCTGGACCACTTTATTTATCATTGTGTTAGTAGGTGTAGAGATATGAATGACTTCTGATTTATATTTTGAGTATCTGTAAGGCAAGACCAGGGCTCCCTAAAATAAAAAAAAAAATCATCGTTGCTGCTACTGGCCTGGAGATGGCCAAAAAAAAAAAAATCTGTGTAAATGTGCATATAAGGCTTATTTTTGACCAGAGCATCCTTTGCCAATATGCCTGCTAATGTTTGGCTAGTGGTGCTAACCCTGGTCCTGTCCTTTATTCAGGTTGTCTTGATTAAGGGGTGAAAAAGCAGAAACTCTCCAATGAGCTTCATAATGTTTAATGATGGTGATACCATCTATGAAGTGTGACAACTCCCTTTGATTCACTTAGTTGATCCCAAACAGCTTCGCAGGTAACCAACCATCTTAGTCAATTCAGGCTGTTATTATAAAACACCAGAGACGGTGTGGCTTATAAACAGAAATGTATTCCTCACAGTTCTGGAAGCTGGAGGTCCAAGGTCAGGGTACCAGCATGACCAGGTTCTAGTGGAGCCCCTCTCTCACATGATAGACTGCAGACCTCAGCTGTGTCCTAAGACAGAAGGCCCTAGGGAGCTCTTTGGGGTCTCTTCTATAATGGCACTGACCCTTGTCATGAGGGTCCACTTCTATGACTTCAGCACCTCTCAAAGACCCCACCTTCTAATACCATCAGATTGGGTGTTAGGATTTCAACACACGAATTTTGGGTGAACACATGCAAATCACAGTAGCAAGAGTCTGGGAAAAGGGTGACCTCCTCCAGCATTGGGACTGGCAAAGGACAGAAGACAAGGAGGCCATTCTTCCTGCATATTGAGTATGCCAGAGAGCCCAGGTTGTAGACAGGCTTTGGAGGCCGTGACTAATATGTCGGGTGTTCCTTCAGCAACTCAAGGTGTAACAGGGAGCTAAGCACAGAGGGTCAGGGGTTCAGGGCCCATCACATACTCTTTCTAGGAAAACTCAGTATATGCCCAGCAATTGTCTCTCTAAAATATCATGGACCTAAGAGTATGTTGCTTCTAGAATTCAAAAGGGACCAGAAGATCTTGGGCTTGTGTTAATGTCACAGGTGCTGAGAGAGTCAATGACTATTAATTGGTGGTGTCAAAGATGGGCAGCCCTTTCACCAAATAATTTTTGAGGAACTTAACTGAGATGGTGGGATTGCACTATGTGTCAGGTAACTGTCCATCCCCTTCTAGAGGGAGATAGTTTTTGAGTATTTGTATATTCTGAATTAGTGTTCAAATGATTGTCTTCAGAGGAAGACATCACCAGTATGATATCATATCATACCTGTGCTCCTGGAGGAAGTTGCATGTGGCTAAAATCTTGCCTTCAAATGTTGTTTGTGAGGTCACTAAAGTACCCCACAAATATCTGGGCAAAGACACATTACAACTGTATTAATTACTTATTTTTGATGTAGCAAATTAATTCCTTAATTCTATCTGTAAACTTAATTTACCTCAACCATGTAATATAACATCTTGATGGTTTGGGGGATTAGGGCATGTGTTCTCTAGTATTTAATAATCCTATATTTTAAGAATTATAAACAAGCATTTTATATCTTATTATTGTTTATGTGTATCTTGCCTGTATTTCATTTATAAACTTGTATAATTTTGTCTATTTTGTTCAAGTTGTTAAAGAAATTGTTTTTGTTTGCAGTCCATTGATTTATTTGATATATGTGCTAACTGTAACCCAGAGTAGGTTTTTTCTTCATATGTTTTATAATTTTAGATTGTGAGCTCATTATTTTGGACTGCACTCAGAAAAAAAATTTTTTTCTTAGCATTCCTCATGTTCAAAGTTTCAATTCCTGCTCCCAGTAAAGCATCAAAACTTAAGCTTATAGTTTCCTGAAATTAACAACCTGCACCATGAAATATTCAAGATACTCAGTGTTCTTTTTCTCACTTGATTTTAACCCTGAGAAATTTTCCTTAGTTTCTTTGAAAATTAGATAATTTTAGTTGGTTATTTAAAGGGATTTTATGAAGCATTTCTAAATGTTTCCAGTAAGAGAGTTTTCAGATTATCTAATCTCTTATATAGCGTTTTATTGTAAATGTATGATTCATTTTTGGTATTGAAAGAGTTTCTAGAAAGAAAAAGGAACATTATTACTAGTACCTAAGAGTGAGACAGTAATTTATCAATTTACTCCATATACATTATACATTTTACTGCACGGTACATACTTTATCCCGCACTGTTCTGTAAAATACATAGTATTACCCTAGTGTTTTTTCAGAGAAGAAACCCATGGCTTATTGACATTAATTGTAAATCCAAATTTAGTTTGGCCTGGTTCCACCCATTCATTCATGCATGCATTCATCCATTTATTTAACAATATGTGCACAGTCTAGTGGGAGAGATGGATGTAAAACAAAAGTAATTGAAACATAATTATCCAATTGTAGTTGTAATGATAACTAAGAAAACAGATTGTAGTTTGCAGTGAGAGCTTATGGCTGTGTATATCATCAAAGGAGACTTCCCCAAACAAGTAATGTTTAAATATTGGCATACAGACTTATTAAGGGAGAAGGGTATAGCTCAGTGGTAGGGCATGCTCAACCCCCAGTACTTCCATTAAAAATTTATGTATCAGTACAGACCACATTGGGTTTGTATGTGTGTATGTATGTGGTATACGAGTGAGTGTATATGTGTGTGTATGTGTGTTAAGAGACAGAGAGAGACAGAGAAGGAAAATATGAGGGTGCTGACTTTGGCATGTAAAGGTATTTCTAGGTTATGACACAAAAAACCCACTGATCCACTTACAGAACTACAGAAGATTAATATAGGGTATATATTATATAAAAATGAAGAATCCAGGCTGTAGCCAAATTACGTTGGCCCTCATGGGTCATGTTAAAAGCATTAAAAAGATATTGAGTCCTTTTAATGTAGTCAATATATATAGAGAGAGAATATAATTTTTTTATTGGTCATGCTAGTTCAGAACTTTCTGTTGTAATAGTCACCTGAAGTAAGCAATAGTAAGTAATGTGCTCTTTAAAACAGGGGAGTTAGAATTCTATGCATCCTTAAGGATTACAGTGATATACTGGGTAAGAAGCCAGATAAGAGAAAGACTCCACAATGTGAAGGAGTCAACGCTTTCAAATAAAATACTGTAGAAAGGAGGAATGTAAGATGGTGGAGAAAATGTAATCAGCTACATTGAGAGTTTAGGTAACATGCGAATAAATGAGTTTAAATATCAGTTGAGGGCTGGTTAGGTGGTTTCTCCTTTTTCTTTATTACAGGGGGTGCTTCAATAGACATTCTCATATTACGGTCCCTGTACACATGTGTGAGAGTGTCACTAGGGGAGAGCCTTAGAAATGAAATTTAAAGGTCATAGAGTACACGTATTTTAACTCTGGTATAATTAAAATCTCTCCAAAATAATTCAGTCAGTATGCACTCCAATCACCAATGAGATCTCATTTTCACAACATTAAGAACATTGTCTTAAGCCAGTGAAAAAACATCAAAGGAGTCACGGTTACATGATCACACCAAGAGCAGAAGAGACACATGCCAACTCCAGAAATTGCTGATGCCAATTCAAGGCGGCTAAGATCCTTCTATTTCCTTACTTCTCTTTCACCAGGTTCCAAAAACATGGCAAAAAGTAGTAGCTATCTACTGGAAGAAATAAGAGAAATGGAATGCCTGGAAGTGGAAATGAGGCTCCCAAAATACCCTCACACCTTCACAAATAAGGATTCAGACTTGCATTAACCCAAGCTGGAAAAAAAGAGATGCTTCAGATATTCCAAGTTTTATAAACAGTCATTTATATGACACTTCATCTATGAGGCCCTGTTCTAAGCAAATTACAAATAGCTGAACAAAACCTTATGATGTGCCTGCTATTATTCTTTTAGTATCACAAAAAGAAAACTGAAGCACAGATAGGTTAAGAATTTTATCAAAGTGACAGAGAATTTTCATCTATGAATCATGAAAACCTAGCTACATAGAATGATTTTGATTGAACATTGTGGGACAAAAGAGTAATGTTTCTATTTGAACCTCATGGAGCTGAGCTCTTTCAATATAGTAGCTTTATATATAGATAGAGAGACAGATAAATTTTAGGCAGATAGATGAATAGGTAATTTTATTTTCTGGACACAAAATATATAGCAATTTTAAAAAATGGATTACTATTTTTTAGGGGGAGTAATTTGGTTTATTTATTTGTTTATATTTATTTATTTAATGGCAGCACTTGAGATTGAACCCAGGACCTCATGCATGCTAAGCATTCACTTTACCACTGAGCTATACCCTTCCCCTCTAAAATGGATTATCTTAATTGAAAAAAAAAATTGACAAAAATGATCATAAACTAAATCATGAAGTAAAACTTGGGTAACCTCCATAGAAAATAGTGTGAAGACAAGTTCCTAATATCAATACAATAAAAGCAGTACTCTTAGAATCTTAATCAAAATAAATTTAAAGGTTAAATATAAATATTATGTAAGAAAAGAAAAATCAAAACCACAAGTGTGAAATTGCAAAATGTCTATAAAACAAATACCATGAAAAAAACCTGTTTCAAAACATGAAATAAAGCTCTGCTTTGATGAATTCATTTTCAAAGTAACACTATATAAAATATATAAATAAAGCATTTTAAATTCTAATTTAGTAAAAAAATTAACAAAATGAAGACTATAATACAATAACAAATCATAAAGATGCAATTAGAAATTAATAAACCAGTGTGATGTAAAGTATAGCATTACAGACATTTTAAACACTAAAAGGGAAATATAAATGAGATAAAATTGATTTATTTAAGAGTTATTGAATATTTAAATAAACTTGATCTATTTATGACAGTATGTATGATTTTTAATATATGTAGTTTTTAAAATGTGTCAATATTATTTACAAAAACACAAACCTCAGAAGTTTTCTTTTTTACTTCTGGGAAAAGGAGTAAGGTGTAAGATACATTTATAATACTTTGTTTTATAAGAAATTAAAAAGGCAAAATTCAGTATCAGATTAACTCAATTAATGGTATATGGGTATGTTGATTATATTATGTCCTGTGATTTATATATTACTTAATTAAAATACATTTCCTCACAAAATATAAAACAGTAAAATCCAATGAAACCAAGTAAATTAAATGGACCCACTATCTATCATTGAAAAGAAAGCTAATAAGCTAGTCACTACATGAACAAACTACACCAACACAAACTCAGACACATACACACACAGCTGTTAAAATTGTTAAAGCAAAGGGAAAGAACATAGACACTTACGTAAGTAAAGTAAGTAAGTAGTAAAGTCTATCAAAATTTCAAGAAGAGTATCAGTTGATACTGTTTAACTTGATCCAGGGCATCATGGAATCAGGGAAACTTTGAGGGTCACTTTGTACAGTCATGCTTTGGAGATACTGCATATTTAGTTCCAGACCACCACGATAAAGCACATATCACAATAAACTGTGTCACACAAGGTTTTGGTTTCTCAATGCATATAAAGCTTATGTTTATACTATGCAATAGTCTATTAAGTTGCAATAGCATTCTGTCTAAAAATGCACATATCTTTATTAAAAATAGTTTATTGCGAAAAAATGCTAACCATCAACTAAGCCTTCAGTGAGTCATAATCTTTTGCTCGTGGAGGGTCTAAACTTGATGTTGATGGATGCTGACTGATCAGATGGTGGTTGCTAAAGGATGGAGCGGCTGTGACCATTTCTTAAAATAAGAAAACAATAAAGTTTGCCTTAAAAATTGATTTTCCTTTCATGAATGATTTCTCTATAGCACGCAATGCCGTTTGAGAACATATTACCCACTGTAGAACTTCTTTCAGAATTGGAGTCAATCCTCTCAAACCCTGTCACCACTTTATCAACTAACTTTATGTAATAATCTAAATCCCTTTTTTTTTTGTTCATTTCAACAGTATTCATAGCATCTTCATCAGAAGTAGATTCCATTTCAAGAAACCACCTTCTTTACTTATCCATAAAAAGCAACTTTTCATCTGTTCAAGTTTTATCAGAAATTCAGTCACATCTTTAGGTGCTGCTTCTAATTCTAGTTCTCTTTGTATTTCCATCACATCTGCAGTTACTTCCTCCACTGAAGTTTTGAACCCTTCAAAGTTATTCATGAGGATTGGAATCAACTTCTACCAAATTCCTGTTAAGGTTGATATATTGACCTCTTTCTATGAATCATAAATGTTCTTAATGGCACTAGAATGGTAGATCCTTTCCAGAAGGTTTTCAATTCACTTTTTCCAGATCTACCAGAGGAATCATTTTCTGTGGCAACTATAGCCTTATGAAATGTATTTCTTAAATAAGATTTGAAAGTCAAAATTACCACTTCATCCATGGGCTGCAGAATGGATGTCTGTTAGCAGGCATGAAAAATTAATATTGGCTTCAACTTAAAGTCACCAGCTGCACTAGCCCTTAACAAGTTTAGTCTGTCCTTTGAGCATTGAGGCCAGCCATTGACTTCTCCTCTCTAGCTATGAATGTCCTAGATGGCATATTTTTCTAATATAAGGTAGTTTCATCTATGTTGAATATTTCTTGTTTAGTGTAGCCACCTTCATTTATTATCTTAGCAGAATCTTCTGGATAACTTGCTGCAGCTTCTACATCAGCACTGATGGTTCATGTTGCATTTTTATGTATGAAGATGACTCCTTCCTTCAACCTCATAAATCAACCTCTGCTAGCTTCAAACTTTCCTTCTGCAGCTTCTTCACCTCACTCAGAATTCATAGAAGTGCAGAGAGTTAGAGCCTTGCTCTGGATTAGGTTTTGGCTTAAGGAAATGTTGTAGCTAGTATGATCTCCTGTCCAGACCACTAAAACTTTCTCCATGTCAATAATTAAGTTGTTTCACCTTCTTATAATTCTAGTGTTCACAAGGGCAGTGTGTTTAATTTCGTTTAAGGACTTTTCCTCTGAATTTACAACTTGGCTGACTATTTGAATAAGAGATCTAGCTTTTGGACTATCTTTCTTAGCTTTTGATATGTCTCACTGACTAAGCTTAATCATGTTTATATTAACATTAATTATTAATATTTTGTCTTAGTGAATAAAGTGGCTCAAGGAGAGAAAGATGGGGGAGCAGCTGGTCAGTGGAGTAGTCAGAACAAAAACATGTATCGATTAAGCTTGCTGCGTTATACAGGGACGGTTCATGGCACGCCAAACAATTAGTGATGTCAAAATCACTGATCATAGATCATCACAACAGACATAATAATAATGAAAATGTTTGAAATATTACAAGAATTACCAGAATATGACACAGAGATGTGAAGTAAGCAAATGCTGTTGGAAAAATGATGACAACAGACTTGCTCCACACAGGGTTGCTACAATCTTTAAATTTGTAAAAAAAAAAAAAAAAATGCAGTATCTGTGAAGCACAATAAAGGGAAATGCAGTTAAGCAAAGTATGCCTGTATTCTCTATAAAAACATTCCCACAGAACAGAGAGAGTACACAGAATAAGTATGCACGTCTTGTGTATGGTTGTTGATTTTATAAAGCAGTAAGTAGTAGGGGGGAGAGTGTAGGTCAAGTGGTAGAGTGCACACTTACTATATACAAGGTCCTGGGTTCAATCCTCAGTACCTCCTCTAAAAATGAATAAGTAAATCTAACTACTTTCCCCACCAAATAAATAAATAAATAAATAAAAATCAGTAAGTAGTAAAATCATCTGTACAAGGAAATAAAGCAATCAATAAAGAAAAAAGCAATCAAAGTTTTGGTGTAGATATGAAATATATGCAAGTTCTTTATTATACACACATATATGTGTATATGAGTGGTTATATATGTATGTATTATGAATATATATATATACATATATCACATAATAAATTTTCTTGATACATGCGAGGAAGAATAGGAGGAAAATGTTTATTATAAACTCCAATGTACTGCTTTTGTTTTGTTCTCATTTTTTGTGTGTGTGTGAATATATTATTGGTCAACTTTTAAAAGCTGAAATATTTAAAATTACCAAGGAGAAGCCAAGGATCGCTAAGAGTGAAAGAAACAAGGAAACTGGCTGAAACAAACAAGAGAAGACTGTAAGTAAATACTTTTATTATGTTGATATAAGTGGAATTAAGTTCAAAGAGGCTCTTTTGAACTTATTTAATTGGTTAAATGCAGGTGTAGTGTCAACAAATGAACACACCTGGATATTTTTTTTCTTTATTCTGCTCTAAGAAATACATGATCAATCACCTGCACCATCTGCTGTTTAGCATCTGCTGAGGGGAGGGAATGGACACATTAGTATTACATTTGTTTAATAAAACACTATTTTAAAAATACTACAAAGCTAACAAAACACACAGAGGAAAGAAAAGTTTGAATTACTACCTTTAGCACAGGAAAAAAGAATAAATCTTATAAGAATAACCTGCAAAGCTGCGGCTTACCTTTCCAAATAATAATTAGAAGGTAAAGTTCATATTGGGAGAAAACTGAAGCAATTTATCAATGGAGGATTTTCAGAAAGTTTTACTTTTCAAATAATTGGTATATTTAAAGGAGGCTTTAGTGTCATTGTGTTTATCTAAAGACTATTACAAAATAATTCTTTAGAAATAACTTTTATCAACTAAATCATACAATTTTCATTTTTATCAATTCATTTTACATTTTTGTCAAAATAGATCCATATACTTTTTGTTTGGCATTAAGAGAAGACATATATGAAAGATAGTGGATAATAATGGAGAATTTTACCAGCTATTGTCACTGATGAAAAAACAAGTACATTTGACAAATATTATTTTTACAAATGAGAAAATTCCAACAATATTCTACTTTGGTACTTGAGAACCTGCAAGAAAATACTTTTCTAATAAGTGAGAAAAGTTATAATGACTTTAGTTTTTAAAGAAATTGATATTTATAATTTGATTAGTTACCTATTAAAACATGTCATAGTTTTCTGTATTTTTAATTTTCTAAATTTTAGAAAATTTTAGACAATTTACATTACACCACAGGGTTTAATAATTCGCAAGGACCATAAAAAGAAAATGAATTTTTTCTTTGAAAAGGATAAAAATATTCAGTATATTAGTTTGTTAAAATGTTTATACATCTTTCTTAAAGCCATGCATTTCTTGGTCTGCTTTAAAAGAAGTTAAAAAAATTTTTTTAAGCTTTAGAAATAGAGAAACCTTATTTAAATGGCATCTTCATAGGAAATCCAGTATATAAAATTTTATAAAAGTTGAGTCAGCATGCCTTCTCTGATACCTGGTGAGGGTCTCTGAGGACACCATTTCAAAACTAGCATGATTGAGAAAGTGAGCAGAATCAGGTGGCTGAAATGTGCTTTTTAATTTTAAAGTTTATTTGTTATCTTGGCTGTTAATTTCTTCTTATCACCATTCACTGTCCCAACCACAGAAATGTGACTTCTAACCCAACCACTCTAATCCAATTCTCCTGAATAGTATCATGGATGATCACCTAGTGGCCATTTCCTGAGCACTCTTCTCTTTTTATTTGTCATAGTTATGACATAGAAATCTATTTTTTATGCAGCAATATAATATTTTTTCTCTGTTTTTTTTTTTTTTTTTACTCTGCAAGCTCTTGATTTATGCCTCCCTTTTGTTAGCTTTGATCTTTGTGGTTGGTTCTATTTCTTTTTTTCAATTCTTAAAACAGCCCAAATTCATAGGAACCCAACTTCAGCCTTTTCCATCTTACTTCACAAACTCTAGGGAAATTTTCAACTTTACTAATGTCTCTGTTAAAACCACCTTCATTCTGATGACAGTAGAATTCTGCAGCCTAAGAGAATGTCTCAATAAAGTATTTCAATTGCAACTCCAACTTAACTGAATTTATTATCTACTCCAAAAAAACATTTTATTCTTCCACATATTTTATTCTGACTGCAATGAAAACCTGCATTTATCCATTTACATAAAATCGTTTTTCCATTAACTTATGTATTTTTTCAGTGTGCTTTTCTGTATCTATTTTATTTTAGAATAAATCATCAATTTAAAAATTGTTAAGTAAAATCCTCATGATTCTAAATTTGACTAAGAAATATTAGAATGAACTCATGATGTAATTTTTCTTCAATAAGAATGACTACTCTACAGAAAAGGCTTAGAAACCCAATAGCGATGATAACCTCTAATGTCTTAATTATGGTATACAAATAGCATTTTCTCTTAGTGTCAGGAGTCCTAGTAGAAATAGCTAATATCTATATTGGGACAAAATATTTAGAAGATGAATCTGAAGCATAATCATAGAATAAGGCAAAAATTACTGCAATCATATTTAAAGGAGTCGGATAATTTGAAGAGTCTCACTCTGGCCAAAAATAGAATAGTTTTCAATAACAATAGTAACTGTAAGTCTGTAAGTAACTGTAAGTAACACTAAGTCTCCAGGCTTAGAAACAAACAAAATACAGCTTCTTTGGTCACTTTGAGGCAATGCTAGTGATATTATTAATATTTTGAATATTGTTAACTAAAGGTGGGGGTGGTAGAAAATCAGGGATTTATCTTCCTTTATTGTGAGAAACTTATTTCAAGGTAACACAAGAGCTGATGAAAGAATTTTTTCGCTATGAAGATAGTCTAGCTAATAAGTGAAAAGGGAATGACTCTAGATTATTGGCACTTTACAATTCCTAATGAAATAACAGTTCTAAATAATAATAAGCAATGGCAATTTATATCACATAAACATAGAAAATTAGACATTATATATCTTCTCTTGAAAGTATGCAAGTAAATCTCACCTGAATCTGATAAAGTCTCAAGATCTAAATGCTAGTAAATAGAAAGCATAGAAACATTTTAAATAAAACCATGAACAAGCAAAATCTAGAAAATGAGAATGTTACTACAATGTTATTTAATGGACAAATTACAAAGCAAAAGAGAGAGAGAAGCAGGAAGAGAAAGAGAGAGAATGACTATTAATAAAAGACTCAAGTTATGATACTCTAAAAATATATATTTTGTTTCTTTCTTGAATTCAACAAATTAACTGTGAAATAAATACAAAGACAGAAATTTGATCACTGACATTTGATGACATTAAAGCATTATTGTTATTCTTTTATATACAATAATAATATTTTGATACATTAAGATTGTACACATATTTTAAACATAGATAGTAAACTATTTCTATATATACTTTGGCCAAAAGCATTGTCACTGTCCCTTCTAAATCTCACATCCACACATTTGGAATCATAAAATCTCACCTTTTAAGATAGTCACAGAGTGCCCAATGCACTAAGCCCCTTTCTTCTTTGACCCACAACAGAAAAAAAAGAAAAGATATTCCAATATTGCAAAAGCTCATTTGCTTCTATTAAAAAAACAATGTTTTGATACAGCCATCTTTTCACAGTGCAGTCATGGGAGATGAAAACCTTAAGTGTTGCATCTTGCAACCTAGAGATCTCATCTATTGGGAAGGACCTACAGAGGGACTCTCTTTTACCTCACTGGAGAGTCCTTTATCAGGTGATGGTAAACAACCCTTGTGCCACCAAACACCAAGAAATAGACTGTTGGAGTCAAATGACACACATAAAGAAAGCACAGAACACTGACTGGACCTGCACATCATCCAGTGACCCAAAAGTGAAAATTTCCTAAAATTGAGGCAGACAGTATTTGATGAGACAGCTTTCCCAAGATATCTGGTTTAAGCCTATGGGAAATTTGTCTGCCAAACCCTTGATGATGACATTACACTTCAGGTGATCTCCAATGTCTATGATCCTGATAATATGTGTACTTTAGATAAAAGGTGCCTGAAATTCTCCCCCTTATCCCTCCTTGTTACTCAACTGTGATCTCTACAGGTTTCCAGTCTGTGCACTTTTCCTCCAACATGAGACACTACACCCAGGAAAGGTCTTTTCTGACATTGAGGGACAAAAATCTGCTGAAATTAAACAACTTGACTCTTGATCAGCAAGACTTTCAAGGATTTTAATCAAAACGGGAAAATGCAAAATAAATAAATAAACAAACAAACAAACAAACAGCAATCGCTAAATAACATAAGGAGATCTGAAAGGAGAGCTCTCATGCCCTGTGAGTATAGCACAGTCCAACAGTAAGAAGAAAGTTTCCTCTTCTATCTTGGCAAGAACTCAGCCAATGGAAATTCATGAACTCTTTGCTGACAGTAGCCCTCCTAACTTTCTTTTTCCCTCTATAAAAGTGTTCTTTTTCTATCACTGTGCACAGACTTGCATGTGGCTTGCCATGTTTACAGACCCCAAACTGCAATTCTCTGCTGATCGTGAATAAACCCATTCCTTTTCTTTTTCTTTTTCTTTCTTTCTTTTTATTTTTTCCAATGGCAGGGTCAATAGACTGAGGACCAGGGGCCTATCAGAGAAAAAACTAGTTCTTAACTTGAGAAAATAGTTTTCTCATGATTAATAAATCAATGTGAACTTGGAGGAAAATCCCTATTGGTATGCCATTTGATCTGTTCTTTGTTTCTAGTTTCCTGTTCAATAGATTTATCAATAAGTTAAATTAAGTATACTTTTGAATTTTGCTGGATATATTGATTTGAGAAAGATAGTCATATTCAAGGGACTATAAAATAAAAATGTGTTTTCAAACAGAAGGACTATCTGCAAACTATAAAGCAAATTTTAAAGGAAATAAATGCCAAAACTGTCTTGAAGTTAGAAAAACAATGGGCCATGTAAGAGTAAGATTTTCATATTAAGCACACACCTAACTTTAGATTCTGGGATATAATATTTTAAAGGAAATGACAACAAATATTTAAAAGAAAAAAAAACAGTTTGTAATTGAATAACATAGAAAAATCCTAGAAAACACAAAATTAAAGAGGCTTGCTTACTAAATAAACTCCTAGACTCTCTTTTGCCAGTATCAATTGTGAATCTCTATGGTGGAACATTTAACATTAAGTTAAAATTCAAGTTCACTTAAAGTGTAAAATCCATCAATTCCAAAAATGTATCTTCTGAAATCAGAAGATATTTCTAGAATAAAGCTTAAGCATTTGTGAAAAAGCACAGTGATAGAAATTGGTAGTCAAAGAGATTCTATTG
Organism: Camelus bactrianus; assembly: GCF_048773025.1. Lineage (NCBI taxonomy): Eukaryota > Metazoa > Chordata > Mammalia > Artiodactyla > Camelidae > Camelus > Camelus bactrianus. Next base: position 23,917,722 of record NC_133552.1, read on the forward strand.
GGGTGAGGTAGTACAAATTAATCAGCTTACTGAGTGCCTTATAACTGGTCTCTGCTACTAATGCATAAATTATGATTATAATTTTGAATACTATTTAATATGGAGATTCTTATCTTTCAATCCATTCACTTTTTTTTATTCACCCATCAAGTATGCCAGTAACACAGTACTACTCAATGCATACAGCAGTGAATACAACAGTGAATAAGACAGTGTTCTATTTCCTCAATGAATTTACATTCTAGTAGTGGGATAAGGATATTAAATGAACATGATAATTTTACATTGTGATAAATACTTTTAAGGAAATACTTGGAATAAAATAATATAAAATATCTAGATTATTCTCTTAGGGAGGATAATATGGCCATATCTTCTTGAGATAACACAATTGAGCTAAGTCAAAACTTCTTGATGAATTACTTGATGAATGTATAGAGAATTTAAAGAACAGGTTTAGTAAGGATGATATGACTGTAATTGATTCAAGAATTCCCATGCACCAGAACATAATTTTGGTCTCAGTAAGGAGGGAGAAAATGGAAAAGCTAATTTGTAGAGATATTGTGTTTTTAGACAATCTTTTGAGCATAAAATCGAAATTTATTTTATTTTCAACCCTTCTTCAATATACTAATACTTAAGGGAGATCTATCTTGTATTTTACAGTCAAATGTTCTGCCCCAGAACTATATCCCTTGCCTTATCTTGTATTGTAACATTATATAAAGTGCTTTTTCTTTTTCTCAGATTTATTTATGAGTTTTCATGTTGCTTATATTTTAGCAGGACTTTTTTCAGTTTAATTAGAAATTAGTAAAAGTTGAACTAGCAGGTGCTAACAAAACACTATTTAAGCCAGCAGTCTCATTTAGTGTTTGATTAAAGTTATAGATTAATCATAATATTTTAGAATCTAGACTCATGATCTAGGAGAGTTCTGTATTCAATCAAGGGGCAAAAATTGGGGACATAAAGATGAATCCTAACAGTCTTGTGATAATACATCTGTACGTAAGAGAAAAAGAGCTTGATCTAAAACATTATTGGAAATGAAAGAAATAATATCCCTTCAGCTTTTAATTGTAGTCTGAGCTTATTGAATGAGGCACATTCTCTTCAACTGCACATAACAGTACCTATGAAATATACAATCATTGCTTTACTCATTCAAATGTTTCTGTCAATACATATTAACAGTTGAGTGCCAACAAAAACAAGAAAGCCACGAGTAGAGTGAAAGAATAAGATCACTACAGGCAAAATAAATTAACTCCTTTAAAAATATTCTATTAAAAATAAAACTATACAATGTGCACACAACTGGGTTTCTAATACCATTCTTCAGTAAAAGAAGCCAGTGTTCCTTGAAGAAATGAGTGATTATAGGTTTGAAGCAAGATGTGTATAAGAAGAATCTGGGATACCTTGTAGTGTTAGAAAGAAAGGAAGTGCTGAAACAAATGAACAAGGAAATAAGCAAACAAAAATAAACCCTCAGTGGTGGGAGGTATGTCAAAAGAAAACAGGAGTCACTTAACAATGAGTCAAACAAACAAACAAACAAAAAAAAACACTAAGGTCAAAACAATATTTTAACCATAACTCAACTTCCTTAAAAGTTCCATTCCTTTAACTGCTAGAGGGAACTGAACGCATCTGCCCATGTTAGCTTTTGCTTTTTGCCTGGCAACACTAAATTCATAGACGAAAGAGTGCAATTCATAGTGTCATAAAGAAATTAGTTAATCTTTCCAAGTTTACATGAATACTTGGTGTGGTGTTTTTGATAACCTTAAAGCCTTCTTTCTTGTTCACTACATCAAATTGCTTTATATTTATTTATTGGGTCAAAATCAGATACTGAAAGTATCAGATAATATGCATTTGTATTTCCTTTGAAATACAGATACAAAAATGCAAAAACAAAACGAAAACAAATTTTTTTCCTTATATGCTTCTGGTGTCATTTCCATTTCATTCATTCTAATTCCTAGTAAAACATTACTGATTCTTTTCAGCTGTACTTAATTCCCACTGGTCATACATTATTCTATTTTATATGCTATATTTACCTTTTTCAACTAATGTTCTAATCTATGAAGGAAATATATTTTTTGCAAAACTTGATCACTTGAGAGCCAGGTTTAGATATTAAGGTCATTCTCTAAGCATATTAGAATATTCTAATCCACTAATTGGTGATCTTGATTGACTTAATTTGACAAAAAATGATTGTTAAAAGTGTATGGTCTTTCTTTTCCTTATACTGAATTAGCTCTTTCAAAAATAATTTAAGGATGCTTCTCAATAAATAAAAATGTAAACAATTTTATTCATTCCATCATTGCTCTAATTTTGTTAAATTAACATCAAGGTAGAACACAGGGTGCCGATTGGTGAGTGGTTCAACACAAGCACAAGAACGACTGAAATAGGGAAGTTTATGATCCATAGGTCCTGGAGAGAGTACCCGTCATGCCTTGAGGGGCCACATTGGGAAGGCAAGGCAGGTTGCAGGCATAGAGAAGCAGGACCCGGGGCACATGCCTTTGTCAGCATCCCTGGGTGTGGTGCTTTGGGGTTCCCATGTTAGGGCCTGATTGGTTAATTCAAACCAAAAGAGTGGGGTTTTGGTGAGCCCCACGGGGAGTATTATCTAAAGGGCACATCAGGGAGACACGCATTGGAAGTCCAGAGACCATTAATCATAGGGCTGCTAGGGAAGTTGTATCAGGAACTTACATCCCCTGTGATTCTGTGGGCTGCCATTTAGGGCATGATCTTATATGAGTTGGGCAGTGTTAATTTAAGGGCCCTGCAGGCTGCTTGGCCAAAGAAATTGGATGCCAAGGCAGCAATACTGTAGAGTAGTTTAGCTAAACTCTCAGCTATCTTTTACCCGTTCATGCTAATACATATCAACTTTGCACCTACTTATATGCAGAGTAACCTGAGATGCTAAAAGTTCTGAAAAAACCATTCTATCTACTTAAGGAATCTGCTGCCTAGTTCAGAGTTAAAACATAAATATATATTTGAAAATGTACTGTTGAGAAATACTGTTAAAAGAAGTCATACAATGGTTGATTAAATGAATGACATACATTTTTGCTGTGTTTTAGCTTGGGTGAACTCACTGGTATTAAAAAATATAATTCCCAGAACAAAAATTTATATTAGAATTTTAAAAATTTTACTTCAGCTTTATAGATGCTATTTTTGTGATTTAGATTTTATAATTTCAGAACTTGTTGACAAGCTAAGTGTGTGTTAGTATATGGCCAATTGCCACCTACCAATATCTTATTTGATAAATTGTGCTCCATTGAAATAAGCAATATTCCAGTGATCAGATATTAACCAAGATTTCAAGTTACACTATGCGTATTATAGTTATGATTCTCTAATTTTATTTTATTGTTTTAAATCACAAAGTCAAAGGAGTTTTGTATATGTTTTAAGGAAAAAGACAAATAGGATTGGTAGCATTCTTTGATCCCTAATATTTTATTGGCAACATAGTGAAGGTTATATCCCATTATTCTCTTAACATATAATTATGTTGTCATAAAATTGCAGTAAAAATATATTGCTTCCAGACATAGAGCTCTTTCGGTGATGAGGATGAATGGAAAGTTTGGTACTGTAATTTCTAATGTACCTTACAATTTCTCAGAAGTTATGAAATTATTGACTTCACTATTAATAGTTTTATAAAGAAACATCTGTTATCACTATCGGTCCTCATATTATGTGCTTTTTTACTTTATTATTTTCTTCCCTGATCTCTCTTTAGTTTTTTTTTCTTTCTTGAGTTTAAATTTTTCTTTTGATTAACTTCTATACATATATATATATATATGTGTGTGTGTATATATATATATATATATACACACACACACACATGATTAATTTTCATTCTCTTTTTTACTAATAAATGCATTCTGGACTTTAATTTTCTATCTTAACATAGTCTATTATACACTCCACTAGAAAAGGTATAGAAATAACATAAGACTTAAAATAATTTCTCTTCCTCTAAAGAATATTTACGTGTAGTGAGCATTAGTAATCATTATCTTAATCCAATGTCAGGACTGAAATCATCCCATTTAGAATTGAGTAATCAACAAAAGTGTTTCTAGTTTTTTCCACCACTAGGGTATGGTGAATTATGGTCCCTCTTTGGTAGGCATAAGAGTCCATCTTTTTCCCTCCTAGTTCATAAGTGAATAGAAAGTTTTTCTGAATCTCTTGAACCTTGAGTGACTCTTAGTAAGCAAATCCTTCTAAGGAAGAAAACACTCTCAAATTCTGGGGTCCTTACTCTGGGTTTCCATTATTATTCAGATGATTGACTCATAATTCTTCATTGCCCTGAGAACTTTCTGTGCCTTAATCTTCCATTATCAAAAGAGCAAGTTTCTGTGCTATTTTCAGAACTTTAGCTCTAAGTAAAAGAATATGAGAGAGAAATTAGAACCCCTATAATTTATCTAACATGTTTCTAGTTACATCTTGAAAAAAAGTATGATAAAGTCCTTGCTGTAGTGCTTTGCTATGTGTGACAGATTTCAATGGTGATCTTTAAAATTCTGCTGTTGACTTTAGTTGCTATTAGTTGTTGATTTTATTTGCATGTATTCATTTAAAATATTTATCATAAAATGCTACTAAGGAAACATAATACAATATCAAGCAAATTACTCCATGAATCTTAAATTTTAAAGTTTGAAAAATATAGTGCAGGATCCTTATTTCATTTGCAAGATATCTCTTTACTACAAGTAGAATTTTTAAATGTACAAACTCAATTCATGGTAATATACTTTTGAAACTAAGTAATTCAATAATTCATCTTATTTCACAAAGTCTGAGAAGAAATAATATTATCTTTTAATCCATAGTATATTTATTGCTACAGGAACTTTCTTGGTGAAGAATTTTCAGCAAGCATGAATTTATTATATGTTGAATATTCCAAAATATTTTTGATGGTCAGTATTTAAGCAGAAAAAGGTTCTCCTTATTAAACATATTTGCCTACTTTTTTCATTCTGGTCATATGCAAGTAATTTGTTAAATGTATTTCTCTTTCTTAATACATTTGTTCTTTCAGCTTTAACACATTGTCTTGTGTTTTTCACCACAAAGATTTTAGTTTTTCTCAGTCTAACCAAAGTTGGAGTGTCCTAGGATACCTGTTTTATTGTGTTGCTTTTTACATCTCATTAACTTCTTCTAATTGACACTGGTACTCGGTGTATACTTTTTGTGCTGCTGTTGCCACAAAGCAAATTATTCTACCCCTCATGACTGCTCTGGCAACTTCCCACAAAACACCCAGGCTAGTTTCTTGTTTTTTATTGACATTAATTTATTCTGAAATAGTCTTCATCTGTTGCACAATTGCTGCAGTTTTAATTAGAGAGTTGTTAAATCTCTGCACTTCAGATCTTCTGTAATTTAGTATATCACCAGAGACATTGACACCAGGAAATTACCAAGCAAAGTTAGATTTTCAATAGCAGATGGTTACATGCATCAACGTTTCTCATATTTCTTTTAAGATTACAAAACTCAGTCTTCAACAAAATGTAAATAAAGGAAATCAGGTTCCATATCTATTTTTCATTTAGCTTGTTTTGCAATTAATATGACATTGCATATATAAGTGGTGAAACATGCCACACCTTGCTTTGTTTTTCTTTTGTTTTTAAATTTTCAGTATATTGTGGAGATCATTACAAAGTGATTTGTGAAGAGATGTTTCCCTCATTTGGGCAGAGGGAGCTGCACAGTATTGCATCATTTAGATTTATCTTAATTTATTGAACTAGTTCCTGTAAATTAGTATCAAGTGGTTTTAATGCTTCAGAGAATATTTTGGAACTGTGAGGGGTAGCATGTCTCAAATGAATTTTTGAAATTAAGTTGTTTTTTTTTAAATTTTGACATGAAGATCTCTTGTGTCTAGGAATTTATGCTCTCAATACTACATTTAGTCCTTTGGAATATGTTCATTGATCAATTTGGTTTTATAGTGTTTTTCTTTCTAAAGTGAATTTACTATATGATCCAGCAATCCCACTCCTAGGCAAATATCCAGAGGGATCTTTAATTTGAAAAGATATATGCACTGCAATATATTTACAATAGCCAAGACATAGAAAGAACCTAAATGTCAATCAACAGATGACTGGATAAAGAAGTTGTGATATATTTATACAATGGAATACTATTCAGACATTAAAAAGAATAAAATACTGCCATTGCAGCAATATGGATGAACTAGAGATCATCATTCTAAGTGAAGTAAGCCAAAAAGAGGAAGAAAAATATCATATGATATCACTCATATGTGGAATCTAAAAAAAAGAAAAAAAAAGAGAGAACACTAGTGAACTCATCTACAAAACAGAAAAAGACTCATGGACATAGTAAACAATCTTATGGTTACTTGGGAAAGTTGTGGTTAAAGAAGGGGAAGGGATAAATTTGGGAGTTTGAGATTTGCAAATGTTAGCCACTATATATAAAAATAGATAGAAAAAAATTTCCTATGTATAGCACAGAGAAATATATGCAATATCTTCTAATAACATTTAAGGAAAAAAACATGAAAATGAATATATGTATATTTATGCATAACTGCGACATTGTGCTGTACATACACCAGAAATTGACACATTGTAATTGACTGTACTTCAATTTAGAATAAAAAAAAAAAAGTACACAAGATCTTACCCAAAGAATACAGCAATCTGAAGAGTGTGTGCAATTGTATTGAAGTATTTTTTAAATTGTAAAATATTTCAAATATGTAGAAATCTCCAAGAAATGCAACAGACAAGTGTCCCCCTACCCCACTCGCCTCTCTCTCTCAAACTCTGTTACCTATGAACAGTTATGAACTACTATGTCTATTTATGAACAGACCTACCTCCTGTTTCTCCTTCCAGTACAAGTAACTATTATTCTGAAGTAGTGCATGTTTCTCCTTCTGTGCTATTTTTCAATATGAAAATTACTGTTCATACTATGTACTACTGTTTATTGTATTGTAAAATTTATAAAATTTCTATCATGCTCTATCAAATTGTATAGCCTTTTACAGATGTCATCCATTGCTCAATATTGTTATTATGAAATGTAGCTCGTGTTGATACACATAGATGTATTTCAGTGATTCAAAAATTATATAGCATAATAATGCATGAATAAACAGCATATGTGTGCCATTGTATATGAAAAACAAAATTTTTCTACACATTTTCTTTTCCATTACAAACTTTACTGTTAGGAATACCCTCATGTACATGTGACAGAGTAAATTCAATGTGGATAAATAGATGTAATGTTAATAGGTATTATAAGGTGAATATTGTTAAGCTTTTGAGATATTTCCAAATTGCTCTCTGAGTATATATAACAGTTGACATTCTCAACAGTAATTACCAACAATTAATGTCATAACTCATTAGATTTTCCCAGTCTCATTGGTGTAAAACTTAAAATTCATTTCTAAAATTTGCATTCACCTAATAATTTGAGATTTTATGTGTGATTTAATATATACATTAGCAGTTTAGAATCCCACTTTTGTAAGCTGCCTGTTTCAATTCAGTGTCCATCTTTCAACTGGAAAGTGTACATTGTTCCTTAACAGGTTGAAATTGTATAATACCTACTATAATTAATATTTGTCATTGGAGTTTTTGCAAACACATTGACTCAGTCTGAGATTTATCTTGAACTGTGTTTGTAATATTGCTGTATAGAACATAATACAATGTATTCCACTGATTTATGAATTATGTCCATGTGTAGTTCAAGAAATATTTATTTTGAATTAAATTGTATATTCTCTATGTCCACTAAAAATTATTTTATTTTATGTATTTGCATTCTTATTCACATACAGATAAGCTGTAAATTGTTTTCTAACTGGTAGCATATTAACCTTCTTTGAGACTTCTCCCACATACTGGTATAATTTTTAATTATTTCTTTATCTTTATTTGCTTCTTCCAAATTATATTCCTTAATAATTTGACATATTTAAGTTAAACCTGGCATTGTATGCATATGCAAATTAAGTTCCATAGTATAGTTGTATAAATTTTTATAAAATTATGTGTTCCACCAATGCTAGAATACTTAAAACTACATTGTGAAGTACAGGTTTTTGTCAGTGAGCTTATTTTTCCTACTTTTAGTTCTATTTTTGTTTACATAAAAGTAATTTAAAATAGTTGCTGTGATTTTATAGAAAGATTCACTTTTTGACTTCCTGCTTTGGTTGGCTGTGACCTTGGAGTGTTTACAAAAATATTTTATTTTGATAAATATATGAATACTGTCTTCATAATTACTGGAAGAATTAACATTAAAAATAGAATTTCTGGGAATGATGTCAAAATTTAGATTAACCACTGTTAACTGATACAATCATATCATTACTTAGAATATCACTCTTCCAAATGGGACAGTTTTAATAGAGAATAAATTAGTAAAAGTTCAGCATGCATACATTTAATATGTCTGTCAAAATGTGATCAACAAAATGAGCCAGATTTAACACTGGTTTTCTTTAAAAGATACTAATAGAAATAAATATTTGGTATTTATTTCACCATACGTGTAATACTTTTTATTTCTTAATTAAGTGCATACACTATTCCAGACTGCTTTATATCTTTCTGTGGGTATTAAATATATGTGTCTCTCTATATATATATGTGGGAAATGTGTTTCTAGAGATTCCCTTCAGTTTTAGCCTAGCTGAATGAAATCTTCTACACTTGTTCCATTCTGGGATCTGAACACAATATATTCCTCATCTAACATATTTTACTAGAAGTTTCACTGTGAACAATGAATGTTTTCTTCCAAAGTTTGAAAGTTTAGTAAGTTTCAGTGGCAACATTTTCTCAAAATCATGAAAAAGAACATTTAATTTTTTTAATTAAAAAATTTTAAATTAATAAATGTGAACAATGGGAGTTAAAATAATATCTTTCATAAAGTCATTTTATTATAGATGTGTGCTGAGCAATGTATTTAAAGAGCAATTGAATCTTTATGTGTCATGATTCTAATGCTTTCCCTCTTCGTGTATCATATATATATGTGTGTGTGTATATGTATGTGTGTGTGTGTGTGTGTGTGTATATATGGGAATATGTATGTATATATATATATATATCTGTCTGATTACTTCTCAGTTTTTATTTAATCACATCTCTGGTCTTCAGTGAAAGTCTGGATTCTGAACTTAATCCAAAGAGTTTGTATTCCTGAGAGCTTTACATAGATTTTCTGTCAAGAGGGAGTGAACCACTGGCCACAGGAGGCAAGCCTAAATTAGTATGTATCCTCAAGGTAAACCTCCTATTCTCTGACTTGCCTGGAGTCAGTATAATTCTAGTGTCTCCCTCAGTGGTGCAAAATACCTACATTTCATTTCCAGGTCTCTGAACCACTACAGGAGGGAGAAGACTTCCTTTGATGCTCACAACAGAAGGAAGTTCAGATAGAGAGAACTGATTTTTTTTAAGCAAAAAAAAAAAAAAAAAGCAGCCCAATAGTTTGGGCAAAGTAAATAATTTTTCTCATCTAGGAATCAGAGGAGACTGAATGTCAGAAACTCCTTTTTAAAAAAACATATATAACAAATGAACTAACTATTATTTTGATTTCTTGAATATGTGTAAACACATTTGACTGCCCTCATGATTGGATTACTGCATTCTGTTGATTCTTATTTTGTAGTTGACATTATTCCTTTGATAACTATGTAATTTTAAAAAGCTAAAGATCTAATCTGTTCTTAGAAACAATAATTAGTACATATATGTAAACTAAAAAAAAGTGCACAATACTGTATATATGTATTTACATGCAATATAATCTATGTGTGCTGTCAAACTTAATAATTCTACCTAATAAAACTGAAAAAGGAGGAAAAAATAAAAATTAAAAAATCAGACAAATGAACTTATTTTCAAAACAGAGAGTCATTCACAGACACAGAAAGCAAACTTATGGTTACTAAAGGGGAAGTGGGGGGGAGGAATAAATGAGGGAGTTTGGGATTAGCAGATACAAACTACTACATATAAGATAGATAAACAACAAGGACCTATTGTTCAGCAAAGGGAACAATAAGTCAATACCTTGTAATAACCTATAATGAAAAAAGAATATGAAAAAGAGCATGACTCAATCAGTATGCTGTAAACCAGAACCTAACACATCATAAACCAGCTACAATAAAAAACCCTGAGACTCAGAAGGTTAAATAATTCACTTAAGTTCACATAGCTTATAAATAAATGGAGCTGGACTTGGAAAAAAAAAAAGTATGTAACTGCCGTCCAATATATACACGAGGACTATCCAACAGTATTTATAATATAACCTAATCAAAAATGAAAAAAGCGGAACAAAAGCTATCATTAAGGTCTTATTTTTTTTTATTGCTTGACTGGTGAATTTAAACTACCAAACAAATGTTTGTTTCTGAATGTCTATGCTTACATCCTATTCATAAATTAAATCTTATGTGGAATATGTACATTATAAAAACAAAATATCAGATGATTGGACCATGTTTTTGCTAAAGTCAAAAATCAAAGGGAAAAAATAAATTGAAACATAGGGTTAAAAGCCAGTGATCATTTTCCCTGTGTTTTATGCGGTTGTAAAGTATTGAAAAATTGTTTAACACTTTTATATTGCATAATCTTTTTCATTCTTTTTAGATTTGAATAAAAAACATAAAGATCACTCTTTTTATGGATCTCTTCAGAATAATGAACCTTTTAGTTGTCCATATTGAGTAAGATATCAGAGTTTTGCAGGTGGATCAAAGATGGTGCAAAAAATCTTAAAAAATACTTGGGCAAGACTAGGAAGAATTCAATGCCCACAGCCCTTTCATTGGTGATGAGACTAAGCTCTTTTAGTCTCACTCCAATTTCAGCCACACCATTCAAAGAGATATTGCCTTATAAAAGCAGTAATGATCTGGGAAGCTTTCCAGATTCATTTATAAGGAAGCAAAGAGCTCAATTTGAGCTACATTTTGTAGGGCTCTTCATTCTCTCATTTTAACCTGAATCTCTTGCACAGGACTCTGTACTCTTTGTGTAGGGTGCAAAGGAGCCTTCATTGCGTGAATCCTTTTCTCACTTTAAATGCATTATTCTATATTGGGTATGCAGGAAACAATTCAAGCCCTTCACTGATGATTTTACTCTGTGGAAATGCAAAGTAGTAACTCAATTTGAGAACAATGTGTTTTGCTTTTTTTCAGATGGAGTCAGTCAAGGTGGACTTCCAAGCTTCTAAACTTAGAAGGTTTCCCTGACATTTCTGAAATTTACATTTGGCAATACACGACAGACATCTTAGGAAACTGTAGAATGTTTATGCGTTCATTTTGGATCACAAATGTCATCACAGCTCAATGTAATTACAATTATAAGAAACAGTTTTGGACACTACTTCAGCCTCTATATTTTCATGCCCACGTTTGCGTTTCAAGTTGCTTCATGTTATTCAAGAAAATGCTTTCTTTCCACTGTAACCGGATTTGTGTTCTGTTTGTCGGCTCGGATATAAAGGTTTATCTAACTTTTCTAATTCAGTCTTTAAAGTCTTTAAACTTTTTTTAATTCAGTCTTTTCTCTCTCTCTCTCTCTCTTTTTTGGGGGTGGGAGTGGGGGAGGTAATTAGGTTTATTTATTTACTTATTCTTAGAGGAGGTACTGGGGATTGAACCCAGGACCTCACGCATGTTAAGCATGCACTCTACCACTTGAGGTATACCCCTCTACAACTTTTCTCGTTTGAAGGCAACTTATCCTAACACATCCCCTCACTATAGTTTTCCACTTATTCAATGTTTTATCACCATTCTAATAGCATTCCCCATATCTAAGACCAGACAAGAAGTATAGTAACAGCTAAGCGTGTTTCTCAATGAGCCTGACTGTACCTGTAAAATCCTTCATAAATATTGGTTCAAATAGCTAACAGCAAAATGACTGATATTTGCAGGCAAACATCATTTGTTCTTTCTGCCATTCATTTATTATTTCCTTCAAAATAATTTTCTTCAACCTGTAGTATCAAGATGATTGACTAAGTGATCTTATTATTATCTCATTGAATTTTCTCAGAAAGCAGTGTTACAGATAATTATAAAAGTATAAATACACCTTGAAAACATTTTAACCGCAGTTGAATTTGGTACTGTACAACACACATTTCCAAAATTACCATGTCTATGGTTCTATGTATAACATTTAAAAGCAAGAGATTTTATGTAAATTTTGGTATTCAGTAGGTAAGAACAAGTCACATGGATTCTGTCCTAAATTTCACATTGATTGCACTGATGGTCTGCTCTTATGTTAGATCCATATAACATTATTTAGTAACATATATTAATATGTGAGTAATAATTAAGTCCTTATAATTTGGAAACTTTTGATTACTCTGTATATGCCTTATTAGTGATCCAGAATATTACGGGCAATAGTTTCAGCTGAAAAGCCAGCCTCCAATAAAAAATTTAGGAAAAAATATTAGGTCCTCAAGGAGATTTAATCCTTGTATTGTTTTGTAATGCCTCTCTTTATAACTATAGTTTTTCTTTATTCTGAAGAAATTATGTCTGAAATTAATATCGAAACTCCAGCATCTTTTGCTTAGCTTACCATGATGCATCTATTACAATAAAACCACAAAACATGTAGGTATATCTCTAATAAAATATATGCTAGATTTGTATGGGGAAGATTGAAAAAAAAGAAAACTCTGATGAAAGATAGCAAAGAGCATCTAAATAAATAGAGAGTCATTTCATCTTCACAGATAGAAAGACAATGTTTTAAAGATGGCAATTAGTCCTAATTTTATTTTTAAATCCAAGGCAATCCCAATGAAAGTCTAAGCAAGCTACATTGTAGTGTAGATACCCACAGCTAAATTTAAAGTGCATGTGGAAAAGCAGGAGTCCCCAGATAACCGACAAAATACTGAAAAAAACAAAGTTTGAGGATTGACACCACTCTGCTTCTAGATTTACAATAAATATTTTGTAATTAGACACCACAGTATTAGTGAAAGAATAGACAAGTAGATTAATGGGAAAAATAAAGAGCCCACAGTAAAATCACACAAATGTAGTAGACTGATCCTTAACAGAAGAATAAAGAAAACTTAATGGAGAAATGATAGTCTTTTCAACAAATGTCTCTTAAAGAATTCAGTCTAGAGATAGGTGACAGATCTCACACCTTTCACAAAAGTTAACCCAAAGCACATCATAAAATTAAACATAAAGCAATACTATAAAACTCCTAGAAAAAAAAAAACCTAGGCAAAAACTTTCTGGGATTTTTGGCTTGATTATGTGTTTTTAGATAGAAAAAACAAAGTTACAATCTATAAAAGAAAACAATTTGATTTGAGAGTTTATTGAAATGGAAAACTGCTCTGCTATAAACATTCTTAAGAGAATGAAAGGACGAGTCACTTACTGGGAGAAATAAAATTGCAAAACACATGTAAAGAACTAATAAAAACAATGTACAAGGTACTCTTAAAATTCAACAGTAAAATAAACAACCCAATTAAAACATATGGAAATGATTTGAACAGACACCTCATGTGAACTGGCCTTGAGACAAGTTAAGGCCATGGGACCCAAGGCCATGGCTAGAGCCTTGAGATAAGTTAAGGCTGTGGGACCCAAGGCCATGACTACAGAGCATATTTGTAGTATGCAGTAAATAATTGTTCCACGCATGCATCAATTATATAAGATTTAGGACAAAAAAAATAGGAGTACGCATGTGCTACAGATATTCTGTAAGCCTAATGAACAAGGAAACTCAGACTGTGCATGTGCTGACAGAGAAACAGATAAAAGCAGGACAGATGCATCATAGGCGCACCTCCCTGTGGCAATAAAGTGTTGTTAACCCCATGGTATCTCCGGCTGAAGTCTGTCCGGTGGTATGGCAACTTCTCGTGCATTTTTTCATTTGGGCCACTCACCTCCTAGAACCCCACATCAGCCTCCCTCGGCTGACACCTCACAAAACAGATATGCAGGTAGCAAGTCAGTATATGAAAAGATGCCCAGCATCACATGCCATTATAGAATGGCACAATGAAAACTGCAACCACAATATAGCACTGCACATCAATTAAAAAGGGTAAAATCCAAAACTGTTACAATACCAAATGCTGGCCTGAAATCAGAGAAGCAGGGAGTCTCCTTCATTCTTGCTGGGAATGAAACATGGTACAGCCACTTTGGAAGGCAGTTTGCCAGCTTCTTACAAAACTAAATACAGTTCTAATATACGATCCAGTAATCGTACTCTTAGGTATTTGCCAAATTAATTTTAAACCTGTGTCCAGACAGAAATCTGCACATATATGTTTACAACATTTTTTTATTTATATTACTTATAAATAATATTTATGTCTTATTTACAGCAACTTTATTTATTTATTTTTCACAAAAGTTTTTGCCTAGGTTTTTTTTTTCTAGGAGTTTTATAGTATTGCTTTATATTCTGTATTGATGATCATCAAAAAGTGGAAACAATTAAGATGCCCTTCAAAAAGGTGAGAAAGGCCCACCTGAGTCCTGGTGGAGTCTTACGGGATTTTTTGGGTTAGAGAAATCCTGAAAGCATGGATCACCTATATATATTTTGAGATATCCTTTAGATTTTTCTTTTCTGGAAGCCTAGCAACTACCTTAAAATTCAATGTGTTGTTGAGTGAACCTATGGTTAAGGAAGCTCTCGTCCATTAGTAGGTTTATCAGAAATTGTATTGAATGTTATCAGATGTTTTTACTGCATCAGTTGAGATGCCAACAGGTCACACTTGGTAAGGTGATAATTTACAGAATTCTACAGATTTCAGGTACTTTGGACCTGTTCCATATGGACTAATAAGAGGATGTATCTTTAAGATCTGGCCTCTGAGTGATTTTGGATTTCTACGTGACAGTCCTAATGGCCACAGATTTTCTGATGATTAGCAGGTATTTATTATTTTGATTTGATTACAGTCTTCTGTTTAAGTGAACTTATTATTGTCACTGAAACCATGTAATTACTAATAAACTATTTGTTATTCAAAAAGAAAAAAAAGATGGCCTTCAATAGATGAATAGATAAACAAGCTATGGCAATTTCATACAATGGACTATCATTCACTGATAAATAAGTAATTAAGCAAAGAAAAATATGGAGGAAACATAATAAGGATCATATATGACAAATCCACAGGTGACATCATACTCAGTGGTGAAAAGCCAAAAATTTTTCCTCTAATATCAGGTAGAAAACAAGGATGTCCACTCTTGCAACTTTTATTCAACAGAATACTAAATGTTCTAGCTATAGCAGTCACACATGAAAAGAGACAGAAAACAACCAAATTGGAAGAAAATAAGGAAAACTGTCACTGTTTGCAGATTGCATGATACTGTATATAAAAACTCTAAAGACTCAACCAGTAAAACCATTAATATTAAAAATTCAGTGAGGTTGCAGTATACAAAGTCAATACAGAATCTGCTGTATTTTTATACACTAAAAATGAACTGTCAGAAAAAAGAAATAAAGAAAAAAAAATACCATTTACAATTGCATCAGAAAGGATAAAACATCTAGGAATAAATCTGGCCAAGCTGAGATAAAGAACTGTATTCAGAAAACCCTAAGACACGAGTGAAAGATGTTTCTTACATCACAAATAAGTAGGAAGATATACTGTGCCCATGGATTGGAAAAATTAATATTGATAAAATGCACATACTTCCCTAAACCAATCTATAGATTCAGTGCAACTCCTATCAAAATATCAATGGCATTTTTCACAGAACTAGAACAAATAGTTCTAAAATTTTCATGAAATCACAATCCCCAAAAATTAACATAACCTTAAGAAAGAACAAACCTGGAGATATCATGAGCCCTGATTTCAAACTACACTACAAAGCTAAAGTAATAAGACCAGTATGGTATAAAAACAGACACATAGCTCAATGCAACAGAATAAAGAGATCTGAAATAAACCCATGATTATATGGTCAATTAATTTATGACAAAGGAGCCATAAATATACAGTGAGGAAATAGCAGTCTCTTCAAAAATTAGTCTGGGAAAACTGCACAGCAAAAGGGAAGAGAATGAAAGAGGACAAGCGTTTGCACCATATATACAAAAATGACTTAAATGTTAGATCTGAAACAATAAAATTCCTAGAAGAAAACTTAGGTGGTATTCTCTTTGACACTGGTTTTAGCAATATTTTTTGGATCTATCGCCTCAGGCAAGGGCAACAAAATGAAAAATAAATAAGACTACTTCAAACTAAAAATTTTTGTACAGGGAAGGAAACCATCAACAAAAGGAAAAGAAAACCTACTGAATGGGAGATGATATTTGCAAGTGACATCTCTTGTAAGGGGTTAATATCCAAAATATATAATATTTAAAATTAATGTTTGGGGTTTTAAAAAAATGAAAAAAAAAACCCTTAATCTCCATTCCATATGAAAGAGATGTTATCAGAAGAAGAATAAAACAAAGACTATTCTGTATTTAAGGTTTTATATAGGTCATCTTTACTAAGTGTATCTGGAATCATTGGCACAAGTTCCAAAAAGATGTTTTAAACTTTATTTTGGACATTGTATTACCAATTGTGTATGGTTGTTCATTCTTGTAGCTCTTATTTTAAAAGGTTGCTTCCTCTCCTAGAGCTTTAATGGTGTATTACAAGATTCCAGAAGCTAGGACCATCCTATAGATATTAGAACAATGGCAGGAGTTGCCATGCTAACAAGATGGTTTTTTGGAAGCTAGAAAAATGGAGAAGTAGGAAATAGGGCTAATTTATCCATTACATCCATTTGGCACAGTGCTAGGGCTCATATTTGTTTAGTGGCCAACAAAAAAATAGTTTATGTATTTTACATAGTTTATGTATAATATAGACATTTTATATTTTGTCATTATTATGTTACATACATTATAGTAGACTCTATCTATCTATCTATCTATCTATCTATCTATCTATCTATCTATCTCCTCTCTATCAAAGGAATTTCAGGTAGATTAGGAGTCTAAAATTCTTTAATTCATCCAAGTTCACCAAAGTGTTTCTACCTAAGTCTCAACATTATATTATTTCCAAATTGCCGTCTATATGCTAGTGGGCCCTGGAGAAACTTAGAACTAAAAAATAGAAGTTTGTATGTGATTTCTTATCACTTTAGTGATTCCTCCCTTATCTTGTTTCCCTTTCTGCAATTTCAGTTACCCACATTCAACCGAGATCCAAAAATATTAAATGGAAAATTCTAGAAATAAGTAATTTAAAAATTTTAAGTTGCACACCATTATGAGTAGTGTGATGAAATCTTGTGCCAGCCTGGTCTGTCCTGTGCACAATGTGAATCATCCCTTTGTCCAGCACATCCTACTTGTTAGTAACTTAGCAGCATTCTCAGTTACGGATGGACCATCACAGTATTGCAGTGCTTGTGTTCATGAAACTCTTATTTTATTTAATAACAGCCCCAAAGTGCAAGAGTATTAATGCTGGAAATTCAGATATTCCAAAGTGGAGCCATAAAGTGCTTCCTTTAAATGAAAAGGTGCAAGTTCTTCACTTAGTAAGAAAAGAAAAAATTGTACACTAAGGTTGCTAAGATCTACAGTAAGAACAAAGCTTCGATCCTTGAAACTGGGAAGAAGAAAAAATAATTCATGATAGTTTGCTGCTGTAACTCAAACTACAGAAGCTATGGCCACATTGTGTGCTAAGTGCTAGTTAGATGGAAAAAGCATTAAATTTGTACAATAAGATATTCTGAGACAGAGAAACCATACTCATAATTTTATTACAGTATATCAATATCATTGTTCTATATTATTTTCAGTTATTATTATTAATCTGTTGCTGTGCCTAATTTATAACTTATACTTTATCATAGGTATGTATATATAGGAGAAAATATAGCATATTTAGGTTTGATACTCTCCATGGTTTCAGGCATTCACTGGGATTCTTGCAAAATACTCTCCACAGGTAAGGGAGAACTTCACATGTGTTACAAAATATATGTAAAGAAATGTGATTTTGTTGTTGAATAGCAAGAAATATGCATTTTGTGTGTGATTTATAATTAAGTAATAATTGAACAGTACAAATGATTATGTGAACAATTTTTCCACCCAATAATGAGGTTATTTTAATCTTAAAATAATTAAAGCATGCTAAAAGTTAGCTATTTATGTTTGTGCTTTTCCCATATCAACATCTGGTTAAATAGTTTTTCGAAGAGTGGCTTGTGGAAACTTGGTGATCCATAAATACCTTCTATGGGGATTTGTGGCGTTAAATATTTTTATTGTAATAATGTGTCTTTTTCAGGGTGTTGCGTGCTATGGGTAAAACTTCAGGCTTGTAAGCACATATAAGCAGTGGAAATAAACTGTATTTAGTCATACTCACTGTATTATGTCCCACTATGTACTTATCGCAAAAAACATGTGAGTTCCACTTAAGATGTCCTTGAGGTGAAAGTAAAAATTATTGATTGTATTAAATACTGACCCTTTCTTACTCATCTTTTTAAGAGTCTATGTAGTAAAATGGTGAGTGTGCATATCACTTCTATTACATTTTGTTAAGCAAAATTGTTCTGTTGAGGAAAGGTATTTATGAGCTTAGTTACAAACTGAACATTTTTCAAGTAATATAATTTTTATATGAAAAATTGAACTGTCTTAAAAATTTTTTAGAAAAATTAATATTTTCAAATGTAAACTTTCCAGCTTCCCATTACTTGAATTTTATGTGGGGATTGGTAATGACATGAATAAGTTTATTTTTAATATTATATAATAAAATGTCAACATTTGAAAAATTTATATCACTCTGTGAATCCGTAACTTCCAGATGAAGAATGAGTGTTTGACAAAACCTGAAGATATAAAAGAACCATTCAAAGTAAGAGATAAACCAATGTTAATAATTTTTGCATGAGGGTTAACCTTCATGAGGGTTATTGAACTGTGTTTTTCTTTTCAGGTAATGTATTCGGCTGTTTTTTATCAAGGTATACTGGCCTTATAGAGTTAGTTGAGAAATACATTCTCTTCATTTTCTGAAAGATTTTCTTTAGAATTAGTATTATTTTTCCTCACATTTCAAAGAATTCATCAAAAAAACCCAGCTGGGCCTGGAGTTTACTTTGAAAATATTTTTAACTAGAAATTCAGGCTATTGTGATTTTTGTTTTCCTTAATTTAGCATTGGCAATTTGTATGTTTATAGGGATTTGTTCATTTAACCTACGGGGTCAATATTGTTAGTAAAAACTTGTCAATAACATTACCTCTTTATCCACATAATGTCTGTAGAATCCAGCAGTATCCCCTAATTCTTGATATTGGTAATATAAGTCTTTTTTTGTTTTCTTTTCTAGCTCAAGCTAGATAAAGTTTTATCAGTTTTATTGATCTTAGAAAAATATTTGGTTTTATTGATTTTCTTTATTTTTTCAAATTTCTGTTTCAGATATTTCTATTTTTATTCTTCATCATAGGTTATAAGATATTGAATATGGTTCCCTGTGCTATACAGTGTAAACTTGTTGTTTATCTATTTTATATATAGTAGCTAGTATCTGCATATCTCAATCTCTGATTTTATCCCTTCCCACCCCCATCCCACCCTGGGAATCATAAGTTCGTTTTCTATGTCTGTGAGTCTGTTTCTGCTTTATAACGAAGTTCGTTTGTCTTTTTTTTCTTTTAAGATTCCACATATAAGTAGTATCATGTGGTGTTTTTCTTTCTCTTTCTGGCTTACTTAACTTAGAATGACATTCTCCAGGTCCATCCAAGTTGCCACAGATGGCATTATTTCATTTTTTATGGCCGAGTAGTATTCCATTGTATAAATATACCACAATTTCTTTATCCAGTCATCTACTGATAGACATTTAAGTTGTTTCAATGTCTTGGCTATTGTAAATAGTGCTGCTATGAACATTGGGGTGCAGAAGTCTTTTTGAATTAAGGCTCCCTCTGAATATATGGCCAGGTGTAGGATTGCTGGATCATATGGTAAGTCTATTTTTAGGTTTTTGAGGAATCTCCATAGTGTTTTCCATAACGACTGCACCAAAATACATTCCTACCAACAGTGTAGGAGGGTTCCCTTTTCTCCACACCCTCTCCAGCATTTATCTTTTGTGGACTTTTGAATGATGGCCATTCTGACTGGTGTGAGTTGATACCTCACTGTAGTTTTGACTGGCATTTCTCTGATAATTAGTGATATTGAGCATTTTTTCATGTGCCTATTGGCCACTTGTATTTCTTCATTGAAGAATTGCTTGTTTTGGACTTCTGTCCATTTTTGGATTGGGTTGTTTGTTTTTTTTCTTATTAAGTTGTATGAGCTGTTTATATATATGGAAATTAAGCCCTTGTCTGCCTCGTCTTTTGCAAATATTTCTTTCCCATTCTGTAGGTTGTCTTTTTGTTTTGCTTATGGTTTCCTTTGATGTGAAAAAGCTTATACATTTAGTTAGGTCCCATTTGCTTATTTTTGCTTTTATTTCTATTGCTTAGGAAGACTGCCCTAGGAGAACATTGCTGAGATGTATGTCAGATAATGTTTTGCCTGTTTTCTTCTAAGAGGTTTATAGTGTCTTATCTTATATTTAAGTCTTTTAAGTTATTTTGAGTTTATTTTTGTGTATGGTGTGAGGGAGTATTCTAACTTCATTGATTTACATGCAGCTGTCCAGTTTTCCCAGCACCATTTTCTGAAGAGACTGTCTTTATTCCATTGTATGTTCTTGCTTCCTTTGTCAAAGATTAATTGACCAAAGTTTGTGGATTTATTCCTGGGCTCTCTATTCTGTTCCATTGATCTATATGTTTGTTTCTGTACCAATGCCATGCTGTTATGTTTACTGCAGCTCTGTGGTATAGTCTGAAGTCTGAAAGGGTTATTCCTCCAGCTTCATTATTTTTCTTCAGTAATAGTTTGGCAATTCTGGTCTTTTGTGATTCCATATAAATTTTAGGATTATTTGTTCTAATTCTGTAAAAAATGTCCTGAGTAATTTGATAGGGGTCACATTAAATCTGTAGATTGCTTTGTATAGTATGGCCATTTTAACAATATTCATTCTTCCAATCCAAGAATATGAAATATCTCTCCATTTCTTTAAGTCATTTTTAATTTCCTTAGTGAATGTTTTGTAGTTCTCCTCATACAAGTCTTTTACATTCTTGGTCAGATTTATTCCTCCATATTTGATTTTTTGGATGCAATTTTAAAAGGGATTGTTTCTTTACTGTCTTTTTCTGATATTTCATTGTTAGTGTAAAGAAATGCCACTGATTTCTGTATGTTAATCTTGTATCCTGCTACCTTGCTGAATTTGTAATCAGCTCTAGTAGTTTTTGTACGGAGCCTTTGGGTTTCCTATCTATAGCATCATGATAGGATATCATATAATGATAATTTTACTTCTTCTCTTCCAATTTGGATCCCTTTTATTTATTTTTCTTGTCTAATCGATATGGCTAGGACTTCCACTATGTTGAATAGAAGTGGTGAGAGTGGGTATCCTTGTCTTGTTCCAGATTTTAGCAGAAAGGCTTTTTACCATTGAGTATTATACTGACTGTAGGTTTGTCATAAATAGCTTTTATTATGTTGAGATATGTTCCATCTATAACTATTTTGGTAACAGTTTTTATCATAAATGGGTGTTGAATAGCATACTGAATACTTCAACCATTGTCCCATGTATTATGACATTTTTTCCACTTAGCCTGGTAGGCACACAAACTTCTGGCCCTTGTGTGAACTGGGATTGCTCTGCCTGCTAATCTCCAGTGAGTCTTTCCCAGTCTCAGAAATTATCCTCACATGAATTATCTGATTTGTATTCAGTAAAGGCTCAAGGGAACTCTCGGCAGATGTCTGGGACTCTTTTCTTGTGTAACTTTCTCTTCTTTGGTGCTCTCATTATGAATTCTAGCCACCTTGGCCTCCATGAATTCTTCAATAAGTCTCCTTAACTGCAACTGACCAGTAGGCTTGTTTTGATTTCCCTTTCCTTGGCTGGGACCTGGAAAGTCTCCTCGGGCTATAAGCTTATGCAGTCATAGGATTGCCTTGTTTGTTTCCATTCACTCAGAGATCACTGTCTTCTACTGCTTCTTTTCAAATGCTTGAAAACTTGTTTCATATTGAATATGATTTTAGTTAAACAGTGATATATAACATTTTGTAACTAATCCTCAAAAATAAAAATAAAGCTACTTGTCTATTATTTGTGTATTAGAAAAAAAAAAAAAACCTGCTTTTCCAGTTAGGTGTATTAACAAAGATATTCACAATTTGCTGAAAAGCCTATTGGAACACTGCTGCCCTTTCTGTAAAAGACCACATTTCCTCCCATACTTCAACCAAAACAGCAGACCTCATCAGATTGATCCAAAGGCAGAAAGAATAATTCAGATCTCTTCTATCAAGCTAGATTTTTTTAATGGAAAAATATAAAACAATTCCACTCATATCACTATTCTGGGGGAAAATATTTTTAATCTGCCAGTTTTGTTAATATAGTGAGTTATTACTGTTTTTAGTGCATTTATAAATACTTTTAATATAATGTTTTAATTTCTAATATGGTAGATATTAATACCTATAAACTAAACAAACAATATAATTTTTAGGTTTCTAAGTATTTAAAGAGGTTAAATATTCCTATAATCAAGGTTTTGAGAATTGCTTATCTATTTTATTTTCTGAGACATTATCATTTTTACCCACGTGAAGCAAACTCATGACAATAATTTTCTATATGCTATTATTTTGTTCTCAGTGAAAATGTGTTAAACACTAGGTTAAACTAAAATACATATATGTATATATATAAATTGTGTTAGCACCAATATTTGAAGATATTTTACCCATTCTTGAAGTCAGTTATTCAAAAAAAAAGAGCTGAAAATTATGTGAATGGGAAACATTTGTGCAGTTTCTTCCTTGGGCTACTCAAATGGCATCCGTCAGTTAGGTTCTGTGCCAAAGATATGGGGGGTGTGGTGAGAGGGTTGTACAGGGGACCCCGTTCATTCATACCTCTCCTGGAGAACTCAAGATTCTGCTTGGGTTTGAGCTGCCAGTTAGAGAGATCTATACATGACATCCAACTATAACACTGTCTGTCTCTTTCTAAGATTTATATGAAAGCATCATAAAAGGGAAATTCACTCACAGACAAATGCTCAGGGGCGTCTATCTCTTAAAAGATCCGGCAATAGAATATGGAACCAGGACTCTATTCATATTCCCAGGAGCATTGCAATTTATCACTCCCCTAGCTGTACCTCTTCAGGAAAGAAATACACAAATGTCACCTTGGAGGAATTAGCTGAGCTGCTTTTTGTGCATCAGTAATACACGCATGCATTCTGACTCTATTATTTTATTAGTGTGAATCACGAGCAGTCATTTCTTTATTTCTTAGTCTTCTACATCTTCTACTCAAAAAAGACCTTTAAAAGTCACCTAAAAAAAAGGCTGCAGGTACCTTGAGACTAGTAAATCTCTACTCTTTATCTGATTTGTTACACAGTTAGAATCTTTTCCTGACGAGCCTAAAGCTCTATATAGGAAAGTTGTGATCTCTCTCTTTTTTTTTTTTTTTTTAAAGCTTTCCATCAGGATGAAGACATAAATTGTATTTAATTTACAATACCACAAAATTTGACACCAAATAAGATTAAGAGAAAAATTGATTAGTTTTATATTACATTTCTATAATGTAAGTGCATATGATGATATCATTTATATCCTGTATCTTTAAGTTATCCAAATTCATTAGCTTTACAAAAAAAAGTTATTATTTATTTATTTCCTTGCTATTACAGTCTTAGAAACTTCCACAAAGATGTCATTTTAGAAATGTTAAATCAAAAATCTTTCTTGCAATGGAAATACCATATGTATGTATGTATGTATGTATGACTGTAGGAATATAAATCAACTCAAGCAGTAATTTTTAATCCTCTAAATAAAAATGAATATATCTACAGTAAATAATATAGAAGAATATATTAAAGAAGGCATTACTTAACATGTTTTATATTTAGTTTAATGTGGGTACCATATACAAATACCTCTTGTGTGTCTATGTGCTTGTGTGTGTGTAGGTGAATAAATAGGTAAGTAGGTATGTATTCAGCTAATTCAACTCACCTAATAGAAACTTCATCAAAAAATAAAAAGGATTAAATAGTAAAAATTGTATCCTTTATATCACTAGCCAAAGCATACTGTAAATAGTAGGTGGATGATTGTTTGATTAGTTGTAAGACTAATGAACTAATTAATATATTTTAATTTCATTCCAGTGTCCTAACTATAAGATTGAAGATTTCATACATGGATAAACTAGAACAACTGCTCACTACCAAAGTTTTAGAATTTGCATAACTTTAGAATGTTTTGATTAAATTTATATTACTTTTCTTAGGAAAAAACAAGAACATATTAAAAAATCTTTCAAAGATAGTAAAATACTTGTCTGTTACAAAAAATCTCTATTATTTTCCCAACCAAAAATTTATATGAACATAATAAAATTTTGAGTAGAATCTCTACAAAAGTGGCATTCTAGATGACATAAAAATTCTCCCAAGACAAGTGACTAAAAAAAATACAATAAACATCTGCTTCAATGTACAGCTATGAATAAATAAATACATTTCCAGGAACCATTAACAAAGAAGAACTGAAAAGAAGAGCAAGAACATATGTACAATTGTATCCAATATGATTTTCATAAAACAAAACAGATGAAGGAGGCAATGTGCAGAAAGATAATGACTACAAATTTCTCAGAATTATGAAATGAAGAATCCTTAGATACTGAAATACCATGCACCTAAAAAAGCTAAATAAGATATAACTCATATGTAAATACATAATAATATACATATAAAAAAGACCTAAAAAGAGACAGAAATTAAACTATGTATATATAAAACTGATCAAATTTTCAACAGAAAGAGAAAATTAGATGAGCAGACAGTTTTATATTAGTAAAAATTGAAATTACAAAACAGTGGGGTACCATTAAATACTGAGAAAAATTATTGCCCACCTGAGTGAAATATTATATTTATAACTAAATCCAGATCGATTTACTTCCTTCTCCTTCATTATCCAGAGGAAATTGTTATCCTAACATCAGTGTAGGAAAGGAGACTCCTCAGATGCCAGAAAGGAAGAGAACTGAGAGCCCAGGTGGGGCTCACATGTTTACAGCTGCCACTAGTGGCCAGAAGTTCCAGAATTGTGCTTGTAGGGAAACTGAAGATAAGACTTTGGAACTTGAAAAGAGTAGAAATTGAGACACGTGCATGAGGTCAGTTATACTAAAAAAGAACATAACCTCATTGAAAAGACTAAAAGAGAACCAAATTTCCATCCACAAATCATTATCAACAAGGAAGTATGTATCTGCTCTGGTACTTGTTGGGGGGGAAAATTCCTGAAACAATACACACATTTGGTACCTAGACATTTCCCTGTACATAATGCACAAGGTGTGCCTGCAAGAAGAGGTAAGCTCAGTGTCTTTCTACTCTGCTGTCTTGGGAACTCCTCCTGAAGTTTCCTTGAGAGAAATTTTTTTCCTGAGGATTGGCATTCAGGACATCCCCTAAAAGGTAGATATTAGAGGAATAGTGAGAACATGTAATGTTATTTCCATAGACAATTTTGATAGGAAAGAAATTAAATTATTAACTTACTTAATAGAGATTATAGCATAAAACAAAGCCTTTTAACTTTTACATAGACTTTCATTATTTTGATCAGATAATTTACAGAGAGTCGTAAAAATAACACAATTCAAAATGATCAGTCCTTCAATTCATCCCAAATTTTTATATTTGTGGACCTACATATTCTGGGAAATAAAATATCTACTAAATTTTAAAATAGTCTACCCATACAAAAGTCTGTTTTCAGATCATAATGGTAGTAAGTTAGAAATCAATAATAGAAATATCTCTGAAAAATCCTGAAATATTTGGAAATTGAATAAAACAGTGCCTGGTTTGGAAAGGTCTCTACTTGGAGATCAATAAACTACCTGAAATTTGAGACCTCTACCTTATATGAATTAAGCCCTCCTTCATGAATGCTCCTAGTCGGAGCTGTAATGTCAGAATGTTGTATTCCTATGCTGCTCTTTAAAGAGACTAGAAATTGTTGACTTTCACTTTTCCTCAGTTAACCAGACTTAGAGAAAGAAAACTCTCTCATCTTATTATGCTTGTCCCAAAAGCACACTCTGAAGTGCTTCTTGGTACCTTATTTAGATCTATGTATCATGCATTTCCTTTCTCTGTTTAATAGAACTCATCTCTACAACTTTTTGTCTGACTCATTATAATATTAATATCCTTGAAGTGATGTCTACTCCTATTTGGTGCTTAAATATTTAGAATCTGAAGTTTCAATCCCCTTTATTCAACCTAAAATTGCATATATATTCAAATGCTGTTATACAGGTAGGAACATACACTGGCGAACTTGAAATTGTAAACTATTGATGACTTTTAGAGGAGGGCTTCAGAGATTTCATAACTGTAAACTTATCTGAACCTGACTCCTTCTATACATATATTTTTTTCATTTTCCTTTGTGGTAAGCCATCTACTATTTTAAGTCTTCAATCCCAGTTCAGCCTCTGATACTTCTTGAAGCTACCCCCAACAATTGTTTTGGGTCTAGGCTCTACTATGTCAAAATTTCCAAACATACACATCCTCACTCTTTCAGAATCAGTCTTAGTCAAGACAAGATTGTGGTCTCCAACATATGCAGGCATGTCTTTTTGATGTTGGTTTGCATGATAACTCATAGATCACCCATTGACTGCAACATAAAGTAGAAAATCCTGGAACATATACATTCCTAAAAATTTATGGAATATTGATACTTGCTTTCTGTCTAAAATGTAAAGGTTGAAAATGCAATATCCATTCCAAAATGGTTCCCAATAGTTACCTCTGACTATGAGGTAACATTTAAAAATGAGTCAAATTTCAATACCCTGTACTCTTCCTTTAAAACTAGTCATAATGAAGATTCATATATGACTGTCTCAATTACTTAGATAAGACTCTTAATTAGTCAGATCATAATTGATTCAAGATACCGACTGTGCTGCATGTGAACTCAAGCACTTCAAACCTATCCTCCAAATGTAATTCAGAATGACATTTCTGATCACGCTTACCTTTGATAAGAAAAATGACTAAACTCCTTTAATATACTTTTCTGTGAAGCCTGGTGCTTGTTCTAGGATCACTGCACATTCTAGGGGAGGCAAGGGAGAAGACTGGAAACAAAATATATTATTCTGTCCCCATACAGGGACAAGAGAGATGAATATGGAACAGTTTATATAATCTTTCATTCCAATGTCTCTTTCTCTATGCTTTTTGACATATGAATTTATAATTGTTATTAAAATGAAGGAGATATATTTCCTACCCTTTGAATCTGGGAACAGCCTTTTCATTTGCTTTGACCAGTAAAACACTGAAGAGATGTTAGTGATGCTA
This sequence comes from Camelus bactrianus, assembly GCF_048773025.1. NCBI lineage: Eukaryota > Metazoa > Chordata > Mammalia > Artiodactyla > Camelidae > Camelus > Camelus bactrianus. Next base: position 23,945,456 of record NC_133552.1, read on the forward strand.
TGCCAGTTTCATCCCTACACCTCAAGAATTATTGGATGATTTTCTCCTTCTCTTGCATTTTTGCCATCCTGAAGGATATGCCCAAATGAGCTCACTTATCTGGGAGAAGGATGAAAAATACCTGGAAAACAACCAAGTAACTCCAGATCAGCTACCCACTGTTTATATATGAGAAGCAAATACTCATTTTTGTATGTCACTGAGATTCTATTGGTGTCTTTTAATCAGCTATTTTGTGACAGTACTCAGTGGAATTAATTGAGCTAACTACTCAAAACCAGCCAAAAAGCACAGCCCCTTTTAATTGAGTTTTCTTATGCAACATTCTCAAAAAGTATTTATAGATATATATTAGTTTTTACTAAAGGTTTGGGGGCAATATGCTAGATGTTTACATGGTCTCTAAGATCAACTGAAACTATTATGTAGTCCTTTAGTCATCTTGCAAATGAGAAGTTCTCATTATCCATTTTCTTAGAGTTTCACATCCTGACATGGCTCTGCCATTGAATAAGAGATTAATATGCCTCTGCTTTCTCCATGCCTCAGTGACTCGGCTCCTGTCTTTATTTCATCATATAGATGAATTAAAGTCCCTCCTTACTCCTCAGCTCTGGGTTTACTTTTGTATATAGAAATGATCTTCAATGGGATTTGCTGAACAGTATCACTTAATCAGTGTCTCATCACTTCATATCTAGAAGAAGTGGCAATGTTTGGAAATACAAATCTTTCTTTCTCCCTTCCCAGGCCTCTTACAGAGAAAAGTGAGCAAAAGACATATTTATTTTCCCACTGATATAAAACTATGTATCATCTTTAAAAAGAAACATCTATAATCACTTTCATCACAACTGATAATTTTTCATTCTACTGCATTAATTTGCATAATACTGATGGTTACATGAATATTGTACATACATACACACTCACAGAACTAATCTGTATTTGCCAATTCATTATTGGAGAGCTGCAATTGGCAGGATCCTACATGAATGACTGGCATTACATTATTTGAAAAATTATAAATATTACACATGCCAAAAATTATGGTAAAGGAATATCTGTTGCTAAAAATTGTGTTTTTATTATAAATTCATGATAAATTACAAATACCAAAGTGATATGTAAAGGAAGAGAAATATTACCAGTAAAGTACATACATCTGGGGCTCAGAAACAACTATTCTTAGCAGGGGAGGGTATAGCTCACGGGTAGAGTGTGTGCTTAGCAGGCAAGAGTTCCTGGGTTCAATCCCCAGTCCCTCCATTAAAAAAAAAAATAGACAAATAAACCGAATTACCTCCCCCCTTAAAAGAAACAACTAAAAAAAATAATACGAAGAAAACAATTATACTTGTAGTATTAATGTGGTCATGATTAGTACATAAAGTAATTTTAAAAAGGTGCATTAATATGCTATCTTGGTCAAATTTCATTTTAAAAAAATATTTAGTAGCAACACTGAAGACTAATTTTGAGACATTATAGAAAGACTCACTGGATGTCTACTATATTAATCCAAAAAATAGCATGGCTGTTGCAATAAATATAGATGAGTTAAATTTCCTCATTAGTCCTCAGCTCCAGGTTTAATTGAAAAAATATTGGCTACATTAAGAAGAAATTTAGAAGGCAAAATTTGTGGTACTTGGATATGGATTAGATGTTACTTGTGAAGAGAGACTAGAAGAAGATTGCCATATTGTTCACACTTAAATATGAGCTAATGGACAAATTGTGATAAATTCTGTGTTTTCCATTAATTCAAAATATAGTCAATGGTTTTTCATCCAATTGCTTCTGAAAAAAAATCAGACACTACAACCCAATCTGTATTCATATTAAGAAAATATCTCTAATTATTGAATAGGAACATGAAGACATTATTTTCTTTCACTTTCCTGTTGCTTTATTTGAAACTGTAGATTTATTTGTAGAAATGGGTAATGTGGTCAGCAGAATAGGTGACTTACTATTGAGAGTGGAAATACTCTGGTCCCTCTCATCAAGATGTGTAATATCATACCTGGCAACAAGTGGGACTTCCTGGAAGTACTAAATCTGATGCACTGAAGCATCATCAAATATAAGATGAGTAGATCAATAGCCTAATAATTTATAAATTTCATCTACCAGATTATGATTCATATAAGTTATTAGAGGATCTTTATAGAGTTTTTTTCGTTAAACTAGATCTGAGGAAAAAATATAGTGTATCTATCTCTGCTGAAGTGTTAGATTTACAACTCAAGAGTTGACAGAGTTCAAAGGACAAAATCTTCTGCATGGGTTGGGTTAAATCTACAATTACTGTAATACATGACCATCGGGTTAATGAATTCCCCTTTTTGCCCAAGCTAATTTCAGGTCTAGGTCAATAGATATGTTGAATGTTATAATTAAAAATAATTTGCAATTTTTAAATGAGATCATTTATGTAAAGAATATAATGTATTTATTTTGCTGGACAACTTTTGAATTACTAGTTATTTGAATTACTAATTATATCCATAGCTTTGGATTTTTATTATAATCCAATGTAACTGTTATATTTTACTATTACCCAATCTTGGTTTATGCTTAATTATGTTCTGCTTATGAAATTATTTTATAGTATGTCGCAAATATATAAACCTTTGTCAAATCGATATATGCTGACATCTCAAGTATTCAAAAATGCTTTAAGGTTCTTCTGTGGTATTATTACCCCATATTTCACTGCTCTGTATGTCTAGAAACACTTGGGTGCAGAATTTTAAGTGCCATTAGTCATGTCTGGTATTTATATAGTTATATTTTAGAAAATTTGATAAAAATTACAATCAAATGTAGGATTCATAGCTATTCTATAGAGAAAAACCTCAAGCAATATAATCACTTCTCACTATAAGCCTGGGACTAAAGACAAGACTTGCAGTGAATAATACATTTAGAATCAAGCTGTTGAATCAATAGAAAAAAATATCAGAGTATTTTATTTGTGTGATCTAAAAGAACTATTGGAATTATACAATAATATACAAAATGTGATCACTCTATTCTAATCTCAGTCTAAACATACTTCTGTTTCAAATGGAGCTTAAGCTCTGGCTACATCAAAGCAACTAATTGAGAAAGATTACATTTTTCAAATAATCATTTGACAATCAAAAATTTTAGTTTTGTAACAACTAATGCCAATAATTCTTTCAGTGATATTTTCATCATTTTCATTGAATGAATTTAATTAAACATTCATACAAAATACCATGAAATGAGCATAAAAAAATAAAGGTTGCATGCGGCTTTTTGAATATTTTTTAGTACATCCTGCACTATCATGTTCGTAAATTTAAAAAAGAAAAAGAAAATTATTTAATTATAAATTCCAAAACTACTATTCAATTTGAATGTTTCTTTTGGAAATTTAAGTATTTTTAAAAATTTCAACCCCCCCAAATTAGAGGTTACTAATCAAGAAGACAAAAAGATTGATTAAATACTTGAAGACATCCAGAGTCAAGACTTCTGACTTTATATTTATAGCATTGCACCCTAATTAAATCTCTGCCATTATATAGTGAGATCCTTAACAGAAAGCACCCTATCTTATTGAGATAACTTTGCAATTCCCATCATTCTGTTTAAAATTATTAGATAATGATCTTATCACTCGGCAGATGGTTGTAATGTCTTTACCAAACTTTTAATAATGACATAGAGTAGAACAAGCATCCTCATTTGTTCTATAACAGTTGGAAAGTTATGGAACAATTTGCTAGCGAATAAACCCAGACTGACACTCTACTTGTAATCCACTTGGCATCCAGTCTTTTTAAATGTGAATTAATTAACAACACTGAAAATCAAGCTATTTTACACAAAACAAGCATTTCTGGCTTTCTCCAGAAGTCAGAATATTTGGCAGAAATTTACTCACATTCCTGGAGAGTAGCAGTGCACTTGGGGCATAAGAAATCTAAATAGGAAGTGGTGGTGCATTGGGTAAATAGGCAACTGTTACTCTGCTCTGAAGACTGCCACTGAATACTACGCACAACAGTGATTATTAACGAGGTGGTTATTAATTAGAACTGTATGACAAAATGTAAACAATAAAATTCAAAGATTTTATGATGATAAGATTCATGAATAGATCCATTAAATACAAACTGCACCCCACTCCTGCTAACTATATCCCCTGAGGTCCAGGAAATATACTCAGAAAGGCAATGAAAGCACATTGGTAAGGGGAGCATAGGCACCCCTGGAAATCTCAGTGATGAATTTCTTTGGTTGCTGGGGATAACGCTGATGAAACGGAGAGTATATTTTCCATGTAAATTATTGGGTACAAGATTGATAAGAATTCAGTTAGCAACACTCATCAGCAGAGGCAAAATATGCACGTGCCCATAGTGAGGATCAAGCATGGAGTGGAAACCAGAGTATTTTGAGCCAGGATCTGTGCTAATGGCTAATTAATCATGAAGACATTAGGAATTAAATGTTTTGTCTACTATTTCTTAATCCACATACCAGTGAATATTTCTGGTGAACAGAGTTCTGAATTAGACAGCACAACAAAGATTCTGAACCTCTCAATTAGCTCTTTTTTAAATTATTTTTTGAAGTATAGTCAGTTACAATGTGTCAATTTCTGGTATACAGCATAATGTCCTGGTCATGCATATATATATATATATACATATATTCATTTTCATTTTCATTTTCGGTTATTACAAGATATTGAATACAGTTCTCTGTGCTATACAGAAGAAATTTATATTTTTAATCTATTTTTATATATAGCGGTTAACCTTTGGAAATCTTAGACTCCCAAATTTATCCCTTCCCACTCTCTTTCTCCCCTGTAACCGTAAAATTGTTTACTATGTCTGTGAATCTGTTTCTGCTTTGTAGATGAGTTCATTATGGTATCACTCATATGTAGAAGCAATTAGTTCTTAAATGTACACTAACTCCATACACCAAGATCACATGATTAAAGTGTCTTTGAGAACACATCCTGTACCACTGCCAAGTGATTAACTGCCAGATATTTTCCAAAGGGATCTAAGAGCAGCTTCAAAGGTGAATGTGCACTAGGAAAACAAAAATACCTAGAACATTTCAGGGATTATATGACACTAGTTGTAAATTAATGCCAATACCTGGAAAACCAAAAGACTACTATTGTCCTCTGGTCAGAATGGAGATTTAGGGAGGTCAGATAATAAATTAACTTTTAGCCCAAGTTAATCTCACAGTATTTCTAATGGATGTGCTGAGCCACCAAGCAATAATTTATCCAGTTCCTGACAACATGGAACTGGATAAATAATTATTTTCTGGCAACTGAAAACTCCCCCATACTGATATCCTGATTTGTATAGCAAAGGTTATTCTGTTTGCAAGTGTCAAATGGAAACTCTTTGAATTGCCTCACACAAACAAAATAGCCTAAAGCAAAACCACATCTATTGAGTGATTGCAAGATTAGGGTGATCATTAAATGTTTAAAAGATGCAAGGTGATGGTTTCTATTATATATATATACACACACACACACACATATATATGTATGTATTTTTTTCTCACCTCTAGGAGTAGTGTAAAAACCAGCTAGTTTCTGGAGAATTATTGCATACATAATCAAGTGATGCCTCAAATTGCAGTTACCATTCCATATGTGCTATCCTGTTGTAGCAAATAATCATATTCTCTGGCACTGGCATACAGCTATTAACCTGGAAAGTGGAGTTTTCTCTATACCAATTAGTGAAAATGATCAGTAGCAGTTTGCCTTTATGGAAGAAGGGCACTATCTTAATCCAGAAATATATTAATTTTATTTCTCTGAATTACAAGGTAATCCAGAAATGATCTGTTATATGGATGACAGGATGTGGTGAGATGTGTGATTGACAGAGGTATGATAGAAGCACTTTGAAAGCTAAGGGACCTTCTATATTGCACATTTCTGAAGGTCCAATTGCTTGCAGGTTCCCTAAGGTAAAAAACAAGTTGCTGTACCTTGAACCACAATCACTGCAAAGAAGCACAATGGTTGCTGGCCTCTTCTAATGTTAGTGGTAACACATTTGACAAGTCAGTGAACTATTCCAATTCAATAAATGAAAGAAAAAAATTAAGGCTGCTAGTCATGAGTAGGTCCCAAAACAAGAAGAGAAAGTTTAGCCTTAGATCCAAGTATGTTCACAAGTATTCTTGCAACCTACAGTTTTTGAATTTTTGTAAGTATAGCTTCTCTCTCTCTCTCATTGTGGTAAGAACATTTCACATGAGTTTGCCTTCCTAAAAAAAGTGTTAAATGTAGAATACAATATTATTAAATATGGGCAGGTTTATCTATTTTGCATAAATGAAACTTTATACCCATTGAATTGCAACTTCCCATTTCCCTATTCTCAAGAGTTTGAATGTTTCATATGCTTGATGTAAGTGGAATCACGCAGTATTTGTCTTTCTGTGGTTGGCTTATTTCACTTAGCACAGTGCCCTCCAGGTTCATCCATACTTTCACATATTGCAAGATTTTCTTCTTTTTACAGACTTGTTTTTTGCTTGTGCTTTTTGGTGTCATTGTCAACTCCAATGGCACAAAGTGTCTCTATGTTTTCTTCTGAGTCTTATAGTTTTAAGTCTTATATTCAAGTCTTGTATCCATTTTGAGTTTTTCCTTTCTATGCTAATTAACTAGAGTTATTTTGTTTTGTTTTGTTTTGTTTTGTTTTTAATGTATATGAGTATATAGTCATCCCTAGGTGTCTGTGGGGGATTGGTTCTAGGGCCCACCACAAATACCAAAATCCATGAATACTGAAGTTCCTTACATAAAATGGCATGGTACACAATCTGTAGTTGATTGAATTTGTGGATGTGGAACCCAACCATATAAAGAGCTAACTGTAATGAAAAAACTCCATGTATAAACATACCCATGTTTTTCAAACCTGCATTGTTCAAGGCCCAACTGTATATAATTGTAAATATCAAGATAAAAACCACAATATAAAAATCATTTAGGGAAAAATGTTATCCATGCAATTTTTCTCCTATAATACCAAGCATGGAAGGGGAAAAAAATTTGACTTGTTTTCTTAATATAAAAATAGTAATCATAAGTTAATTTGTCAGCCCTTTGGTTTTATTAGCCATAAAAATATTGCTTTGTTTCAGATTTTACTAATAAATATGGACTGGAGACAAAGACTGTGTATCTCTAATTAACAGTCATCCCAGAAAACATTTCTTTACCAAGAGAATTTTATTTACTCAGATGTTTTATGTAGTGTAGCAATTAAAATCTTTTATGATAAAACTGAAGGCAATGAAAATTCCTTAAATCATAAGACTAAAAAATAAACATAACAGCAGATTTATGAAGGAACCTCATTGTCAGATTTACATTTGTACTATATCTTATAAAAAGTTATCTCCTTTTTTGGGACAAAAATAAATTACCTCAATGTTATTATGGAAAAATTTTATAGACACTCAAACTCTAAAAGTTTAATGATATCTCCCTGTGCATTGTAATCATCAATCTTTCATTGGTTCTAATTAATTGTCATATAAAACTCCTTCCAATCTTCTCTCTGGAAGCCATTTATATATTTCTAAAACTTTTATTTGCCAAAATGTTGTTTCATTTATCTATCTACCTCCTCTTTTACGTAGAGTATTATTAATAAAACACTGACTCTCGCTGAATATTTGTCTTAAATTAGCATTAGCTGGATATTTTTTTCTATATCATATTGTGGCAAAAATCATTCCAAACTAATGACTGCATACCCTGTCAGCACATATTTATTCAGTTCCACTGCACAAAGTCACTGAGTATTCCTGACCAGACATTAGCAAATTAAGAAGAGAGAGAGACAAATTAAGACTCATAGAAGAACCTGACTCAGTTTTGGTACCTACTGCTGCTTTGTTGATAGTCATTTATTTTTGAGATTATCTTTGAATACTCTGTGATATGAGTATTTTGACTTCAATGTCCAGTTATAAACTCTAATCCTAGCAATAAATTTATGAAAAAGTTTAATATAGTTGAAGGCAAGACAGAAATTTATGAATAGCTAAAAACTTCATGGAAGATCCTGACAATATATTTCTTGTGGGCTTAATAAAATGCATTGATTTGAAGTAACAATAATCTTAGTTTTAATTGAATTATTTAATTTTTATTTTGGATATTAAGACTATTAATTCTTTAGAAATTTACTGTAAAGTCTATTTGATTATGAGCACATTTTAAAGGTTTTTTTGGCACTGTAAAAAAGTCCTAAAAAAAGAAAAAAAGAAAAGCATTGCATTTTGGGTTTTTTTTTAATGAATAAAATGTCTATTTATGAAAAGACATAAGAAACCAGCTTCACTCAGGAATGAGTAAATGCATTTGTTTGTTTGTTTATTTTAATTTCATAAATCTGGTGAAGGCCATTGTGTTCTACATTTAGGAAAATCCCCTAAACTTGGCTCTTAAGGCTTCTCCACGTGAAGTCAGCTCTCAGCTGCCTGCTCTTTTGGGGTCCAAACCTCAGGTTGGAGAGGTGCTGGAATCCCAACTTTGGGTTGTGAAACCATCACCTCCATGCAGGCTGGGTTACACTGGGTCTTCCTAGTATGATTGCATATGGGGGCTTCTTGGTGGACTCCTGGACCAGTCAGAGATGTATCCCCTTGACCTCTTAATGCACAATGATGCTGATGATGTCAAAGAGAAAATTTGCTGGGGTAGCAGGGGTCTCTGGACTTCCTGGGTAAGGCTCCTGTCAGCTTGTACATGGATGAGGCTGACTACTTGGACAAGTGCCTGGTCTTTGCTTAGTTGGGGGCTGCCTGAATAGAGAGCCCCCAGAGATCCAGGTCACTGATTTTGGTCACCATGACTGTGTGGCTGAGATGGTCGCACTGCACAGACTCTGTCTTTGTTGTCACCAGCCTGTTCAGCTCATCTGCCTCCCCCAGTGCTCCTCTCTCTCTGCCAGCATCTTTAAGTGAGGTAAGAAGACCAGGAATACTCAGCAAATTTTTTAGATGATTATATCATCTTGGTTGATATAGTCAGTCACACTCACACTCCATTTCACTTATACAAGCAAAAGTAATGTGAATTTTGCCATCATCTAATTATTCACGTCTGTTGGAAGGAAAGATGGTTAAAGAGACAGAAAAAATAAGGTATATGGAAAGAATGAATTATATGCATCGAGTAGCTAAATTGAATTCACTACATGTTTATACTAGACATATCATCATTTTCCCTTGGCATTCTAAGCTAAATTATATCATTATATTATTAATAAACCTAAATAAAACATAGCAAGCAATTTTTCATCTGCATTTTGAAAACTCTGTATACTTTCTGAGCATGCTTAAGAAGAATGAGAATTACTGATAGTGATAATAATGCTAAAAAATAATACAAAGATGTGCTTTGCAGGATTTATTCATTGCCATTGTTCTCTGTATTTTGATGAAAGGTTTTAATATATATTTTAATCAGTTGAATTTCCTTAAAAATGACAACCATGAGGGTGGTTTGATCAGAGGGAAAATAAGAGCTAAAACCAGAAAGTTAAAAACATTAGATATAAGGTAATGTTATATCAACAATCTCTTTTATTTTATCTGAAAAGAGAGATAATTTACATGAGTGCCAAATGGTTATATAATTTTTTTATTGAATGGTTAAAATATAAAATATTTGAAAGTAACCTACAATAATTTTAAATTCTATTTATTAATTCATATTTGATTAAATGATTAATATGAAAAAGTCAACTTTAACAAATACTAATGAACTTTTGAACTGTATCTTGAAAAAATAATAGGTTAAAAAAAGGTTGTTATTGATGCTATGTTTTTCAATGCTTCCAACATAAAAGACAAACATTGGTAATATCAAGAATGGAATTGAATCAATTTTTGATTATGTTTTTAAAAATAATTCAAGTAGTAAAAAGGGTAAAATGATTTTATGAAAAGAATGTATACAAAAGACTAAATAGAGATATTCAATAGTTTTTTAATGTGAAAACAACATTCAAAGAACTGTTACTTATATCTCTAAGATTTGGATAAGAGACTATATATATTCTTCGAAAACATTTAGGAATAAATTTAACCAAAGAGGTGAAAGATCTGTATACTGAAAACTACAAGGCATTGATGAAAGATGTTGAACAAGACACACAAATAAAAATATATCCATGCTCATGGACTGGAAGAATTAACATGATTAAAATGGCCATACTATGCAAAGAAATCTGCAGACTCAGTGCAATCCCTATCAAAATGCAGTGGCATTTTTTAACAGAATTAGAAAAAAAAAATCTTAGGATTTTTATGAAATCACAGAAGACCCCTAGTGGGCAACCAAAGCAATCTTGAGAAAAGTTGGAGGCATCCTACTGCCTGATTTCAAGCTGTATTACAAAGCTCTAGTAATCAAAACAGTATGGTATTGGCATAAAACCATGCACATAGATCAATGGAACACAATAGAAAGCCCAGAAATAAACCTATACATATTTGGTCAAATAATTTAAAACACAGGATCCATGGAGAAAGAATGGTGTCTTCAAAACATGGTGTTAAGAAAACTGGATAACCATATGCAAAAGAATGAAAGTAGACCCCTACTTTACACAATACAGGAAAATTGACTCAAAATGGATTAAAGACATGAATATAAACGTGATACTGTAAATCCCCTAGAACACAGAAAAGACGAACTCCTTGACATCAGTTTTGATTAGTCTTGGCATTGTTTTTTATTTGTTTGTTTTTGTTTTATTTTGTTTTGTTTTTTAGATTTAACACCAAAAACTTAAGCAAAAAAAGCAATATAAACAACTGGGATTGCATTAAATAAAAAAAATCTGCACAGCAATGGAAACTGTTAAAAAAATGAAAAGGTAATCTGGAGAAAGAGAGAGATTAATATTTGAAAATAAGAGATTAATATCTGAAGTATATAAAGGAGCATACAACTCAACAGCAAAATAATTAATAATAATAATAATAATAATTTAGTTTTTAAAAAAACCATGGGTCTTAAAAGACATCTTCCCAAAGAAGACATACAAGTGTAAACAAGGATATGAACAGATGCTCAACATCACAAACCAGGGAAATCCCAATAAAAACCACTAATTATTAGAAAAATGTAAATCAAAACTACAATGAAATATCACCTCACACCAGTCAGAATGGCCATTAATAAAAAGTCCACAAATGAGAAATGCTGGAGAGGATGTGGAGAAAAGAAAACCTTCCTACACTGTTGGTGGAAATGTAGTTTGGTGCAACCATTATGGAAAACAGTATGCAGATTCCTCAAAAATCTAAAAATAGACTTACCATATGATCCAGCAATCCCACTCCTGGGCACATATTCAGAGGAAACTCTAATTTGAAAAGATACATGCACCCCGATCTTCAGAACAGCACTATATACAATAGCCCAGACATGGAAACAACCCAAATGTCCATTGACAGATGACTGAATAACGAAGTTGTGGTATATTTATACAGTAGAATACTCCTCAGCCATAAAAAAGAATAAAATAATGTCATTTGCAGCAACATGGATGGACCTAGAGATTGTCATTGTAAGTGAAGTAAGCCAGAAGGAGAAAGAAAACTATCATATGATACCACATATACATGAAATCTAAAAAAACGGCACGAACTTATTTACAAAACAGAAACAGACTCACAGACATAGTAAACAATCTTATGGTGACTGAGGGGAAAAGGGGTAGGAAGGAGTAAATTTGGGAGTCCAAGATTTGCAAATATTAACTACTATATATATAAATAGATAAAAACAAATTTCTTCTGTATAGCACAGGAAACTATATTCAATATCTTAAAATAACATTTAATGAAAAGAATATGAAAAGGAATATATACATGTATATGTATGACTGGGAAGTTATACCCTACACCAGAGATTGACACATTGTAAGTGACTATACTTCAGTAATTAAACACACACACACACACACACACACACACACAATGAGTTATCACCTCACATCTATTAGGATAGCTATTAACAAAAAAGTAACAAGTGCTGGCAAGGATGTGGAACAAAGCAATCGTATTCTGCACTTACACACGTTCCTTTAACTTACTGTTGTCAAAAGAACAAGGTTTTTTTTTATAAATAAAAAATAATGTTAATGAAATGAAAAATAATTGAACATACATCAGAAATGAAGTGAACTATTTACGTGCATTTTAATTCATATAATGGCAAAAGTAAAATTCCCCTTTATTTTCAAGAAACTGTTTGCAATCTTCTGAAAACTATATCTAAAGTACCTTGATATATCTCTCTTCTCTTTAATATAGTTGGAATTTATTTTGAAGATGGGCTTAGCTTATCTGTGACCTAGGTCATCTTGAAAAATACAATGTGCTCTTCAGGAGCTTTTAAATGTGATTTACCACTAAAAGAATACTGAATATTTTTATATAAACTTAACATTTAAAAAATCTTCCTAATTTTTAAATAATACAAGATAGTAAGTGGACCCAGAAACAGATATGTTTAAATCTTCATCTTAACTCTAAATTGTTCACTGTCATTCACATTATTATTTCCACAAGGAAGACCAAACTCCTGGTCAAGGATTAATAGCCTGATAAACTATTGATTATTTTCAAAGTCTCTCTAAAGACAGTTTATCCAAGTGTTCCAAGTTCCACTCTATTTAAGCCAAAGTACAGAATCAATGAAAACCAGACTTATAATTTAGAAGAGTAGTTATAAAATGGGTTAATGATCTATAGAACATTTACTGCACTCACTGTCTGAGGTGACAGTGATATCATACAGGATTAATTTGTATTTGTTTTTATTTAAAAATATATGATTTACTCAAGGGTTATTACATTAAAATTTTTCTCTTAGGACTCCTGCCTTTCTCAGTAAATGTATTTTTGAAAAATACACAGTCTAATTTGAAAAAATTCTATACCCATTGTTATCATATTTCTAAAAGTAAAACTGGGAGGATATCTACTTCATTTGTAATTTTACTCATCACTAGATAAAAGTTTTAGCAAGCTCTTTGAGAAAAAGGTAATGTTAATCATATTCTGAGGACAAAATGCTAGCTCTGAATTACTGTTATTATTATCATTTTTACTTACAACCAGAAATCCACTTAATCAGTCACTGCTGCAGCATAGATTTATTTCTGTGAAGAGAGAAGCAGATGTAGACCTCCGAAGGCAATGTAGAGGTCAAAAGGCCATTTAGAGTGTCAAGATTTCTGTGCTCTTATGTGAAAAAAGATGAAGTCCCACCTCCTACCACTTAGACAACTTTTCTACTCTGTGTAATGTCATAATGGCCCTTTATGACAATTTGAACAAGTCTGTCGCATGAGAAACTTGTGTACTTAAGGCTCGCTTCTGTGCAGTGTTGCAGTTGCTTAAAAAAGAAAAAAAAAAATCTATTCTCCTTAGGATTCCAAGTCTCCATAAATCTAGATTTGACTTGATTTCATTATCCTGTACATGTATTAAGCAGGATGTAAGCTTCTCTAATAAGACAGCTTTTGTGTAATCAATAATAATGGTGGTATTTTTCCTATATCATATCAGGGGAGCTTTGACTCAGATTTAATATTTTTTCTTCAGTGACTAACGTAATACTGAGCATATGTGGTGCAAAAAAAAAATTCAGAATGTGTTTTTCTTTTTTACTTCTAACCAATAATCAGCTTTTCCAGTGGACTTATTCCATTGCCAATATATATATGGAAACATAGAACACTGCTTACTATGTGATCAGTTATAAATAAATAAGAAACCCATTCTCTATTTATCAAGATACTAACTCAGAGAGAGGTCAGAGGGTAACTTTCTTAATCCATGTTCTATGCCAAGGATGGAGAATTAAGTTAATCCTCCAAATACATAATCAGAAACCAATATCCTGTACAGATGTGACCATATTTTATCTGTGGAGTGACGTACAAAGATAAAACCCACATGGTCAATCACTATTAAGACACATAACAATTATTCAGAAGATAAAATAAAGCATCAGGAATCTGCATGTTGATTACTAAATAACTTTGTTACCTTATCTGCCTTTTGCTGCCATTGCTGAATGGATAGGACAGTGTAGGGTATAATCAAAACAACTTAACTCTTCCAGTGCTCTCCATAGCACTAGTCTACACTGGACATATTAGATATTCACCTTAAAAAAAAAAAGTGTTTTTTTCCTCTACCATCTACATATTAAAGCTCAATGAAAGCAGATATTTTTACATTTATAATCACTGCTATTGTTCCAATAACTGTAATAGTGACTAGTAATTAGTAGGAGTTCAATAAATATTTGAAGAAGGAAGGAAAGAAAAAAAAATGCCCCAATTTTGTGGGGAAAATTAAACAACAAACAAGTGCCACATTTTAAAAGAAATACTGCAATAAACATATTTTATAGTTAAGTATATAAATATGTTTGCAATGTATATGGGGAGTTGGATTAATTGATTAATTTCTGTGCAATTCTAGACTTTATTTACATTGTTGCCCTTTGTATTACATATGTACATAATCAGTCTGAAAAAGAAATAAACATCTATTCAAACCAGACTAACACTGATGGAATGCTAGACAAAATTCTGTTGGAAAGATACATGGATGTGTCACAAAAACCAAAACCAATGGCAAAAAGAATAGTCAGTTTTACAAGAACTGAGAACTGGAAAGTCAAGAACCAAGATAAGTAAAAGGAACAGTTGCATTAAAAACAAATCTCATTTTATTTGATTTTTATATTTAATTTTGTTTTCTCATGGAATTTTACTTGTTTCAACATAACATCTTTTTTTTAAATTTTGGTTTCCATCTGTCTGGGGCAATATCATGTTGGTTTATTTTCCTACTTCTCTCTTTGAACAAATTAGTTATGTTAGGCAGTTGGACAAGTTGGGGCACCAGGAAGATAAGGTGGAGGAGAGGGAGGGAGGTTTGGAAAATGGTGGTATGTCTGCCTTCAGCTTAAAGAGGCTTTACTTCCTCTAATTGAGAGCCAGCAAGAAACCAGTTGGAACCTGACAGCCACAACTGTGCAGTGGCAACAAGGATCTAACCTGACGTGACCCAATGCTCGTTGTAATATAACTAGCAGTTCAGTGTAGGTTCCCCCTCCCTCCCTCTGTAGGCTTTTCTGTGTGCATCATGGGTAAGGACATGTGAAAAAGAGGATGAGTGTGACTAAGGACTCCAAGGCAAGAGCTGTCCTTCAATCGAGAGATCACCTCTAAGCAATGGTATAAGAGAAGGAACAAACAAAGACCTCAGCTATCTTCTCTTGGACCAGCCTGCCTTCTGCTAGTGGAGCTGTAACTTTCACTTTGCTAATAAAATCTTCAAAATTTTTGCTACACAATGTTTTTGTCTCCTGTCTGAATTCTTCTCTTTTGAGCAAGACAAGAGCCAAGGATTTTTCCCTTCCCCTTTTGGAGTTACAGTTATACTTCCCACATGCTCATAGAATAAAATTGTCCCAAAGAATGGCCCTGACTAATTCAGCCCAGGCTACAGTTATTTACATGGTCACCTAGTAAGATGAAACAGAGAATTATATGGGCTATTGCCAAAGTTGTATTTATGCTGGGACGAATGTACTTATTCTTATGTGTTTTATTACTTTACCCTGAATTGTAAAGATTGGTTAATTCCATTCTTCTCTATGTACTGTAAATTCTCTTGTCTGAAGAAAATGGCCCTTGCATATGATTGCATTATTGGATCTTATCTACTCACAAGATAGCTTTCTATATTTTCAAATTTAGTAGAAAAAAATTACTATTAGCGTCTCAAAAATATCTTCAAATGACTATTTTGGTTTGTCCCTAGATTAAGGAAAGTGATTTTTATGTTCCACATCTCAGCCACACACCAAAATGATGAAATCATTAACTAACATCTTTCTTCTTGAGACATCTTGCCAGTTGGTCAGAGCATCAATACGAAGGGGATATAAACCAATAAACAACATACAAGTCAAAAAATACAGCTTGAATTTTATTTCCTTAGAAAAACTTGAATAAAATCTCTAAGACACTCATCTTTTTACATGCAAAATGAAGATAACATATTCATTCTACCTGCTTGAAGTTAGGAAACCATGGTAAGTTATATAAATGTAAGGTATAGTTACTATTATTCATCTTGTTAAACGTGACTGTGTTGTTATTTTACATCTTTTTATACTTATGGATTAATATAGGAGAGTTAAAGCTTTATAATTTTTTTTGAGGAAAATGACAACATATCCAAAACTGTTGTAGTTTCGCCTAACCACATCTACAAGTAATCTTTGTTCAATAGCATATTATGTGCAATACATTTTAGTTACAAAAGTTATTTCTTTCATTAGTAAAAATATGACAAGAGCAATCAGGTTAATTGGTGACTTTTAAACACTAACTAGGAGCACTTTCTTTAACATAGTCAAGGTACCTATTTACTTTTAATTATTTACGTTTATTAGAACTTTCCAAGTAACTATTAAAGCCTTTGCACCAGTCTCCTATCAAACAGATAGTCCTAGTGATATTATTGCCAGGAAGGGGAATTCAAATTCCATTATCTCCCATTATCTTCCAAGGCATTTAGCTTCTGCTAGCTTTAATTAAGTTAAAACCTGTTTCCCTTGCATTACTGATTAAAACTAATCGAGTTTGTTGTTTAATCCTGTCTAGAAAGTCTTCTCTTGCTTAAACAGGTTTATTTACAAATAGATTGTTTTGGAGGGGAAGTCTCTACAATATTGGGACTAGATTTTATTTTGTCAATTTTAATTATATATTCTTTGGATTTATCTCATTGGGACAATTTCACATTCAAATCCTCAAGAATTTTATTTATTTTTTGTATGATTGGGCAGTGAGGATTGTTTAACAGTGATTAAACTTAATCTTTTCATCTAGATGGAAAAAATTGGCAAAAATGAAAAAGCATCCATTTTCAGTTATTTCGATTCAGACAATAAAGATTGGCTTGATTTATCTTTTATTCATTTATTATTTAAAAATGTATTATGATGGCTGTAAACCAATTATTAACAAATGTTTAAGGATTTTAAATTGTAAAATATTACTAAGATATTAAATATTCTATCCAATATTTGCCATAAATATATCTAGAACTAAACTTTGTATGAACCAAAAAAAAAAAAAAGAGGTAAAATAAATGACTCTTTTCCTTATTCTGAGTTATGAAAAATAAGACCTCAAGACCAACAAAATGCTGTTCCAAATTTACAATTGATGCTGTTTTACAAATTTTTCAGTTCATGTAGCTCAACCATTGTACTGTAGCCAAATCTCACAGGAGTTCTTTTAATCTTCTGCATCCACTGAGAAGATGGCAAGAATATAATCCTCAAAGCAGAGAAGGGCTAGGATAAAATGCAAGCACCAAACTTACTCGTCCGCGGTTCACAGTAGGCTGAAATCAACAGAGAGTCAATCTAGGGTTTCTTTTGCCTTCAGCTCTGTCCAAGGGCCGTTAGACCTCTGGCAGAAAATATAACTTAGAAATAGTCAAGGGGAAATAAGATCTAATTCAGACCTTTTCAAGCTAATACTGATTTAATTTTCCTTTCACAGCTATGGTGGTACGAATACTACCATAGGATATAGATATAATGATATCTTGGCAGTTTGAGATTGAATGCTCAGTTTCACACTCAATTTTCTTGCCCCCAAATGACCATACCTTATTGTCTTTTAGGATGTTACTAAAAGATAAATGTGGATCTTGTGTGAGCTTACTAGTAGGTACAACTAATTGTATAGCTTACCTAATGCAATAGAATTTTATTGAATTGTATCCATTTTGGCATTCACTTTTTTAAATCTTTTTTTTTAAATTTAAGTATATATAAAATAGATGCATTCACATTTATTACCAAACAAGGGTTTGTGTGCTTGACACACAGTGAGGCCAAACAAACCAAAATGTCAGAGTTTAGAGTAGAGAAAGGTTTATTTCAGGGCCAAGCAAGGAGAACAGGAAGCTTGTGCTCAAAAATTCCAAACTCTGTGATTGTTTTGGGGGAGAAGTTTTATAGGCAAAATTTGGGGATGAGGGTTGTAATGACTTTCTTCTGATTGGTTCATGGTGAGTTCAGAGGGTGGTGTTCCATGAGTCTTGGGCTCAGCCTGAAGTTGCCATCCTCCACATGGGTGAGAACCTTAGTTCCAACAAAAGAACTCAGAGATACAGTTCTGTATATGCCTTGAGTAGGTACCAGGATCCTGCTTTTATAGCTGCACCTTTGGTTTTTAATTGCTCCTCATTTGTTTCTGGATTCCCTTACTTCCCTGACTAACAACTATCTGAATCTGTCTTTTGAAACTCAGGAAAGGTCAAGGAGGCTGAATGAAGCCTGTTTCATACAAACAAGAAACAGACAGGATTTATACCAGGGAGGGACCCACGGGGTCCTGTTCCATTTCACCTTGAATTTCTAATGTGAGAAAAACTGAGTTTCTTTAGTTGAAATATACTATCACAAAGAAATATCATTAATAATCTTAGTCATGGACATGATAAATATGTAATAGAAAAATTAAAGAATGACATCTTAATTTGGTAGCAGTGTAGCATGTATGATTATGTCTACCCTGTGCTTGATAGGGAATGAGAAAAGGTGGCTTATAAAAATGTTTGAGACTATTGCATGGCAATACACTCAAGTGTGACTGTAGAGATATCAAATTTTATCTCTTGAGAATGTAAAAAACTTCCTTTGATACTTGGACAATGGAACAGCAGTAGACTATATCTAGTGGTGTGTTGGTACCTTGCTCTCAGTCTTCAATGTTGTTTGATATAAATGAATTTTTTTTTAGTATATATTGGTATGGGCTATGGGAAATACCAGTGCTATTTCAAGACTGATAATAGTGATATTATCAGGAAAAAGGAAATTTCAAAATTTTGAAATGTCATATAAGGAGAAATAAAGCAGTACAGTGACATTCTAGTTATTACTGTTTTGTTTTTTTTAAAGGAGAGAA
This sequence comes from Camelus bactrianus, assembly GCF_048773025.1. Taxonomy (NCBI): domain Eukaryota; kingdom Metazoa; phylum Chordata; class Mammalia; order Artiodactyla; family Camelidae; genus Camelus; species Camelus bactrianus. The sequence continues at coordinate 23,964,544 of NC_133552.1, forward strand.
ATTCTGTGCACTAAAAGGAGAAATTGTTTTTGGTGGGAGGTGGTATTTGTCATCTCAGAAAGTTAAGAAAAACGATGAGAGAGGCAAAGAATTGGTCCGTATCTAACATTTTTCATCAAGTGGCAAAAGCTTGAGCATGGAAGCTGTCAGTGAGCAAGGAATTTCAGAGTTTAATTATTTTGAAAAAGTATTCTTTCTCATATAATTATTTTAAAAAGGACTTTTACATATAATGATTGTTAATGATAAAAACTTAAAAGATCAAATATACAATGTGTTCCTTAAGCACATAAAATTATGTGGATTTGCCTGACCATTAAGCAAAATCATTGTTTTGTTTTAGAATGCTTATGGCTCCCCTCACTGAATATTTTAAAATATATTTTTTCAGACTTTGAAGATATTACTATAAACACAGCAAAATAAAACTGGATTACTACAAGATAATTTTCAGCAAGTCAATGATGCAAATAAATCTTCACAAACAATGGTTCATATATTACTTCCTGTATCAAAACTATATTCTCTGATTTGCCATTTTGCATTTTAAAATATTTATTTTTAAGTAATGTACACATTATAGATATAAATACATCTCTAAAATCACCTTAAGAAATATCATTATGAATAGGCAAATATTGAAAATTATAGTCTCGATTTGTTGGTAGAACTGATGCAGGAAAACAGATGTGGAGCATGAGGAGGGCTGTGTCCCAGGTCTCGGTTGAGCCCCTGGGATGTGCCCCGCCAAGCATGGGTCCTTGGCTTCGCGCAGGAAAGAATTCAAGTGCAAGCCATCATTGAGTGAAGGTAGATTTATTCAGAGAGATACACTGAAAGGCAAGAGAAAGGCCATGAGGTGTGGGGATTGAGTGCTTAGATTAAAAGTAGGTACACACTCCATAGACAGAAAGTGGGCCATCTCCAAAGAGGGAGAAAGAGGAAGAGCTGCGAGTCGTCATGTTTCTGGCTTTCATGGGCTTGGTGGCTTCAAATGCTAATAAGTGGAAGGACCAGTCTAAGGGGAAGGGGCTGGGATTCCTAGGAATTTGGCCATTTCCACCACTTTGACCTTTTGTGGCTAGCCTTGTGACTGCCATGGTGCCTGTGGGTGTGTTATTTACCATATTAATATATTACAATGGGTGTATAATGAAGCTCAAGATCTGCTAGAATTTAAATCTCTCATCATCTTGAGCCTCAAGGTCTACTGGGAGTTGAATCTTTCACCATTTTGATGTTAATTGCTGTAGCATTCTTTGAATGGTTGTGTCCTGCCCCCTTCCATCCTGTCTCAGAACCACATTTTCTGCATTTCTCATGAAATGTTTTGCTAGGACATGTAGTGCTCTTGTGTTCACGTTGTATTTCTCAGAGCCATCACAGCTAGATAATTCCCTGTGTATCACTGAGTGACGAAGATCCTGTGTTGAATTTTAATGGCTCCAGTTCTAAGTAGTTCAGTGCAGAGTAAAGATCTATCCTAGATGGACATTCCTTCGAGCAAGTACCACACACCGCAGTCATTCAAAAGCCTCCGAGGCCAGTGGCGCAGCAGTATAGGGCTCAAACTGGCAACATGCCTGCAGCAGCATTGACTTTTGATTTTTGCTGGTGCTTGTTTTCTATTTTTAATGTTACACCTGTGTGTCAGAATTCAGACTGTCATATAGTGGCCAGACCCAAATGCAATGAAATCCAGGCTCTACTATAACCCAGCTTCATTTCCCTTCCTCACCTTAAGCATATAACTTATCTCTAAGAATTGTGATCGCCAGATCAGTGCTTAATGATTTATATACATTTTGAGGGGATGGTGAGAGGAAGAAGAGAAAATCATCTTAAAAGGCTAATTTGCAGTGAATAAAAGTGCTACTGAGATGGGGGGGTGGGGGGCAGGGCACAGCCACTCAAGGCAAGGCAGCAATTTAACACCAAAATGGTGGAAGATTCATCTCCCAGTTGACCTTGAGGGTTAAGTTCGTGGGAGGTTTGACTTCTAGTAGATCTTGGGCTCCCTTAAATGCTGACTGTAACAGCCTGATAAATAACATGCACTCAGGCGCCATGGCGGCCCCAAGGCTAACCGCAAAAGGCAAAAGAATGGACGTGGCCCAATTCCTGGGACTCCCAGCCCCTTCCCCAGGGTAGTTGGAATGGTCCCACCTGAAGGCTATGAAGCTACTGAGCCCATAAAAACTGGCAACACCATGCCTAGTGCCCCTTTTTTCTCTCCCTCCTCTGTGGAGACGGCCCGCACTCTGTCTATGGAGTGTGTACCTACTTTTACTTTAACCTCAGCACCCAATTCCCACACCTCTTTCCTTGCCTTTCTCTTGCCTTACACTCTATGCAGTATGTATCTCTCTAAATAAATCTACCTGTACTCAACTGTGGCCCGCACTTGAATTCTTCCCTGTGTGAAGCCAAGGACCCGCACTTGGCAGGGCACATCCCAGGGGCTCAACCAAGACCTCAGACACGGCCCTGCATCACTATGTGTCTTTGAGCCCGTGGCTCTTGTCTACCTGTGCTTGTTGACTGATCTCCATTTCTAATACTCCTGACTGAAGATCTTACTGTGCATTAAAAAGTAAAGCAGAGTATGAGACATTCAGAATGGATCTTTGATAATCTCAGTAATGAAAGCATGAGGAAATGTCAACACCCCTGCAAAAACTATTTACTTTTTATTAAGCATAATGGACTAGAGATCAACCAATAACTTAGTGTAGCATTGAGAGAAATAGTTCATGGAATGGCAAGCAGAGAGTTATATCTTTAGATATATTTGAATGTATATAATTACATGAGACAAGAAACACAGCAACATATCACCCACATGAACTCAGCTTAAAATAAAATTCTGAAAGATTGTTACCAAAAAAAGTTCATGCGCCCAATTCGCAGGGAGACCAAACAAACCAGAACATCAGAGTTTGGAGCAGAGAAAGGTCTATTGCAGGGCCAAGCAAAGTGAACAGGTGGCTCATGCTTGAAAAACCCAAACTCCCTGATGGTTTTCAGGGAGAAGTTTTTAAAGGCAGAATTTGGGGTGAGGATTGCAGGATGTGTGACTTCCTTCTTATTGGTTGGTGATGAAGTAACAGGGCGGTGTTCCAGGAATATTGTGCTCAACCTGAAGTTGCCACCCCTTGCCTGGGTGGGGGACTTAGTCCCTGCAGAACTCAAAGATACTGTTATGTATATCCCTTGAGGAGGAACCAGGATCCTGCCCCAAGGCTGCGCTATTGTTTCTCGACTGTTTGCCTCTTGATCCTATATATCCTCCCTTCCCTAATTAGAAACTGTTTGAATCTGCCCTTTGGAACTCAGGGAAGGTCAAGGAGGTTGAATGAAGCCTGTTTCCTACAAACAAGAAACAGGGGACATGGAAAGGATACACACCAGTTTCCAGTCTGTTTCACGATCAAAATAATTGTCTTAATACCCAATTACAAAAACATAAACAATTTTACCATATCTTTATTCCTCAATTTTTCATGTGAAGTTTATTTAGTATTAATTTAAAGATAATGCTAATTAGCTTAGTAATTCAGTTTCCACTCATAAAAACTCAAAGCTCAAGAAAATAAAAGAGGAAAGAAGATGTTCAGAGGGAAAACAAATTATACAATAAGGAAATGATCACTGACAAAAAGAGAGGAACACGAAAAATAAAAGAAGCAACAATTAGATGATTCTGCACACCAGGTTAAGTGGTTCCACACCACACCGTCGACCTCAAGGCTGTAAGTGCAGAAATTTCAGCACAATTACATAATTGCTTCTCAGAATAACAGCTCTGAATATTCAAGAAAGATTTCTATGCTTTTCTCTGAAAAATTTAGAGGAATATAGTTTTCTCTATATATGCATTTATAAAATGGAAATCATTTTTGTTAATATCATCTAAATTTGAACATAAATATTAAAATGCCTAGCTGAATAATGATATTAAATAGAAAATTTCACAAAGGGAAAAAAGAAGGGAGGCCAGTCCAAAATTCTCTTAAAATTTATTTACAAAAAATAGTAAATTTGAAAAGGTTTCCAATTTATACATGATACTCTATAACATCCACATTTTTGTAATTAGAATATTAGAATAATTCATAAAAACTTTTCTCCTTGCTTGGCCTTGCAATAAACCTCTCTCTGCTCCAAACTCCAGCATTTCAATCTGTCCTCACTGTGTGTCAGGCACATGAAATTTTGTTCAGTAACATTCTTCCATGTGTAACATGTTACTAAACTTTGTTTGATTTTCTTTTATTAATGTCTCATGCCAATTTGTTACCCCAAAAGTTAAAGACCCCCAGTTCTTCTCATATCCTAAAGACAACTTTGCAATCGGGAGACAGTGTGCTATGTAGCGAAAGATTTTAAAAGATTTATTTAAAAGGACAGGACAGGATAGGAAAGGAAAGGAAAGGAAAGGAAAGGAAAGGAAAGGAAAGGAAAGGAAAGGAAAGGAAAGGAAAGGGAAAGGAAAGGAAAGGAAAGGAAAGGAAAGGAAAGGAAAGGAAAGGAAAGGAAAGATACATCTCCAAGTATGGGAAGTAGGCTGATGTGGGGAGGAAAAGCAGTGAGTTTTGTCTCCCCTTTCTCTTATAACCTCACTTAGTCCCTCACGTGGTCTTTTGATTGATTGACAGCTCTTGTCCCTGAAGTGCTTAGTGTTGCTTGGCCCCTATGTGCATGTCCTTACCCATGGTGTACACAGAAATACCCATGGGAGGTGAGAAACCTAAACACAATGTTAATTATAATACAGTGAAGATTGGTCATATCCAGTTAAGTCCTTGCTGCTACAGTGCAGTCGTGGCTGATGGGTTTAAACCAATTTTTTTGTTTGTATGTTTTCACGGGCACTCGTTAAAAAAAATAAATAAATAAAGCCCCTTTATGCTGGAGGCAGGCGTAACATCATCTTCAGGACCAACTTCCTTCTCCTCCACCTATTTGCCTGGTGCCCCCACTTATATAACTACCTAACAAATTTGACTCTTAGACCAGCCAGAAGAACCTAGAAGAATAGAGGAAAGTTTCTTTCCCTCCCCTACAAAAAAAAAAAAACCTCCCACATGTAACCCCCTGAGAAGAAAGCATCTTGAGCTGAGGGTATTTTCAGGGGAACTGTGTTCTGTTTTCATATTAAAGCAGAACAGAGGTAAAATGTGCAAAGACAGAGTTATTAACTGCAGAGCAAGACCCTGGAAAGTGGTGATTGCTTGGGAAAATCCAGTGTTGTCATGGAAATCTCTGTAGCAGAAATCCCCCTCAAGATCACCTCATACAAGTAGGATGCCTGAGGCTGGCTCCAGGCATTGTTCCACTAAAGGGAACAAACAATATGATCAGGCCTTTCATGCCTTCTCCTGGTTCTGTTTTTCTCTAGACCCTGGTTTCAGGCTTTTGTGCTGTAAATGTCTTCTTCCCTGTGGTTAAGGGAGAGAGTCACCAGAAACTACTTCAAGTGAAGTCACTTCACATTTACAATAATGGATCCTAAAATGCAACGAGTAAGTTTTCTTAATGGTTCTTGCAGAGAAAACTTGGAAGGAATTTGATTAGTCTGACTCCTGTCACATGTGTCTATCTGAGCAGGTATCTGTGGTCTGGGGAATATGACACCATTAGACAGTCTGGAGTTAAATGCTCTCTCCTTGAATCTGTTTAGGAACAAGGCACCATGGCTGACACCTCCACCAGGTCCAAAAATGAGACAGGAGCAATTCTGCAAGAGAGGAAATGCCATGGCAGATACAAGTTTTGTGCAACTCTTTGTCTCTTGGAACAATGGTCCTGAAGGGAAAAATAAATGTTCCAAATAGGAAAGGATATTTGGCACTTTACGTAAGACCCCAAATGCATGTCTTATGAAAGCTACTGAGAGATGAACCATGTAAGTTTAAAAATGTATGAGAAAACAGAATTAAAAACAAATAAGTTTGATTTTTTTAATAACCATGGTATTTCTAATAACCAAATTAAACTACAATGGAAACTGTGCAGGACCTTGTGGGATCCTCCTGGGGACAAATCCTTTCCATGTCCCCTGTTCCTTATTCATAGGAAAAGGCTTCAGCTTCCTAGACCAGCCCTGAATCCCAAAGTGAAGATTTAAACAGTTACTAATTAGGGAAGGGGAGGGAGGAACAGTCAAGAAACCATAGTGCAGTGATAAAGTTGAGCCCTGGTTCCTCCTCAAGGAATATACATAAAAATATATATTTGAGTTCTTTTGCAGGAACTAAGGCCCCCGCCCAGGTGGAGGATAGTAACTTCAGGCTGAGCACAAGATTCCTAAAGCGTATGAATTTTTAAATTTTGTATATATGTGTATATACATATGTATATGTATATACATATGTATATGTATATATATACACACACACACACACACACACACATATACACACACACACTTATTTATTAAGCTTACCTGTTAATGGAAGAGAATCTGAAAAGAAACTATATATATATGTATGTATATTTATAATTCATTCACTTTGATGTACACCTGAAACTAACATTATAAATCAGCTACACTTCAATAAAAAAATTAAAAAAAAAAAAGATTCTTGAAGCACTGTCCCAAGACCTGGGACACAGCCCTCTTCATGCCCCACATCCGTTTTCCTGCATCACTATTACCCCATTGCCAACCAATCTGAAGAAAGTCACACAGACTGCTGTTTCACCCTAAATTTTGCCTACAGAATCTGTTCCCTGAAAATCATTGGAGAGTTTGGATCTTTGCGCACAAGCTGCGCATTCTTCTTGCTTGACCCAGCAGTAAACCTTTCTCTGATCCAAACTTGGGTCAGTTTGATTAGTCTCACTGTGCGTTGGGCACATGAACTTGCGTTTGGTACCACAATGTCAATAACCATTACTTCTGATTGATATTTATTGAGCACCTATGGTATGCCCAGCATGTTATCTAGTTTATCTCATTCAATTTTAAATGGAAGCTCAATGGGATAAACTTTATTATTACCCCTATATAACAGATGGGGAGACTGAAACATTTCTATCTTTATTAACTTGCCCAAGTTCATAACTGGTGGGGAAAAAAAAAAAAAAAAAAAAACGAGACAGAGAGATAGTAAGATTCACAGTCAGATTTTACACCAAATGTCATGTTTTTAACTAAATAGCCCGTTACATTTTTAGTTCCTCAAAGCAGGAATTGTGCTTTTTAAAATCTGTATGCTCAGTGCCTATAATTTCATCCGGCACACTGTCTATGAATACGTGCTTGTTTAATGACTACATAAATGTGGATGCATCTTTCAACTTGGAAACCTCAAACTTTCCCTTTTGAAAAATTCTCAGCATGAAGCTTCCTAAGAAGTAAAGCAGTGTTCGCTTCTTACTTATAAGCCCACAGAAAGAAAGCACAGCAGGTATCTTCCCTTAAAATAATACTAGATTCATTTTTCCCTTCTTGCCAAACTCTGAACTGAGGGACTTCAGTACTGCATTGGCCCTTAAGGCCAAAGAAAAACCTAACTGAGGAGTTTGTATTCCAGTGGAGAGGAGGAAATGGGTAATAAACAGTGAACACAGTGTAGGAATGCATTAACTACTATATTAGAAAACAAGTGCTAGATGGAAAAAACACAGACTGGGTAGGGGGACCAGCCACGCGTGGGGCTAGAGAAGGGAAGGCAAGTGATGATATTAAACCATCTGTACCACCCAAGAGCGTGTAGTCTTGGTTACTAATTGCCATTAAAGGGTCAATTCTTATAAAAATACATAAATTTTCTTAGCTTTGATTTAAAAAATTCCTTTTAGTGGTCTCATTTTTGCTTTATATTTTAATTTAAACTCATTTTATTGTATCAATGCAAACATAATAGCATATCTTATAAAAATCTTATGAACTGGAAAATAATTATCACGAATTTATAATGTAGTGCATGTATAAAGATAAGAATTCCACCTAACATTTACATAGTAGTGGCTGAGATTTGAACTGTTTAAGTAAACTCAGTTTAAATGCTAGCACACTGGATAGAAAAAAAGGAAAATGTAAGTTTTAGCCATCTTTTCAATGCTGAATTCCTACTGACCTTAAAGAAAGAGAAAAGCATTATTTTTTGTTTCCATCAAAAAAAGTAAAACAGATATATATTCTCATTCTGCAGGGCTATATAATGAATTAAGGAAAGGGTTAATATTTTCATTTTTTGAGGACTATAGAAATATCATATTATTCATTTATTAAAGAAAACATTTAGCCCAGGAAAACACAAGCTGGTAAAATGAAAAAAAATCTAGGGAATCATAAAAAGAATCATAAGAAAAATCACAAGAATGTTCTTTTGTTATTTTCTCAAAGAATAGTAACTGAGAAAGCTCCTTAGTGGTTTATGGTTTAGACACTATTAACAACAAATTTGTAATTAGCACATAGTGATTTTATAAATACAGATGCAATCACTATTTTTGAGAAACTTGAAAATATAGTTCTCTTAAATATTTACATCTTATCTGGCAAATTTATTTACTTTATTAAGTTAAACTGGGAGAAAAAAAAAAAACTGTAGATAACTAAAGAAACGTTAGCCAGATGTTCTGTGACTTCTGAGTTAGGGAAACTTAAATGAATGTTCTTTTTGTGTGTGTGATTTATTATCCCAATCATCATTCATCATTTTAAGCTTACCTGCCAAGTTTTTTTGTTTTTAAAAGTGACTTTTCATATATGAATATGTGCTCACTATCCAGCTTACCACCATGTAAGGAAACATGTTAGAATTACAGTTCACATAAATTGGTATCTCTTCACAATCCTAACGATGCCCTGATTATTATGAGCTCTTGATAAAATTTAGAAGGATTATCTGAATGAGTAAATTTATGCTTTAAAATTCGCATATTTCTCAAAAATAAATATGAGGAAGAATAGCATTAAATTTCAGAACTCTAAATTCAAAGGGCATCTCTATCACTTATTAATGACTTTTTGAACCTCATTGAGCTTCATTTTCTTAACCTCAGAAAGAGCAGAATAATACCTAACTCACAAAGGTGTCCTGAGAATTAAATAGGCAATGTAGCTGAAATTGCTTTGTAAATTTCTAAATATATTATGACCGAATGGAGCTATTACTTTCCCAACCAGTGAGCAAGTTTTTTGTTTTTTTTTTTTCCCCTACAAAAAACGTAGTTCTTGGCATATAGGTGGCGTGGAATAAAAAATTTTGTTGAATATTGAATAAAAGTCCTCTGTCAGAAATAATTCTAAACAAAGCTCTCTGATAAATGTTTCACACACACACATTTTTTTTCAACAACTCATGCATGACAGTTTGCTAAGTATAGAATATATATGGCAAACCAGCAGTTGACTTTAAAGGGGAAAAACATTGGAAAAAAAGAAAATAAAAGGTTACTGCAGAGCAGTTGATCCATTCTGTCAAAATGCCAGATGTCTCTTATTCTTTGCTTCTGGATATTATGAAAGCTGGCTTCAAGGCTCCTGTGCCTAGCTCTTCCTCATTTTCTTTTTCTCTCCCTGCCCCAATCAGCATGCCGGCTGCATTGCTCAATTACTGGACAAATGTAACTTCCTGTCCTCCTCTGCTCAGTCACTTTTATAGCAGCACTAACAGATGTGATCATTAAGACCCTCAATGAGAAATCATGAACTAAGTATATTCTTTGCCCTTCCTGCTTTTCAATCTTCTTTAAAAAGATAAGCCATCTGCTTTAACCCTCTTAAAATTGCGAGTTTCTTTATAACGTCAATCTTGCATTGATCTTAATAACAAATAGATATTTAAACCCCAAGTTCAGAAGGTTAATTTTACAGAGCTATTTGCTGGCACTGAAATAAATTAAATTTGAGCACCATAAGCTGGATCTCATATTCTGGTAATAATATATTTTAATCATATAAACAGTAAGGATTGTTCCTAATAAATTTTACCATATGTAATTTTAGCAAAAAATACTCTTTAGAAGTATATTGGAATGCTTCTGGAAACACTAAATAAATATTGTGTTTATAAAAACTTCTGGCATAATAACATTACACAGGCAGTTGGAAATACTAGCTATCTTTATATTTACGTGTAAAAATGAGGAGTGCTAGTCTATTAAAACTAAAATACCAAGCTGAACTAAAATACAGGGACATGGATCTTAAATATATATAGTAGATTATTAAAATAAAGGAAAACCTCATTAATTCAGAACTTATGATAAGCAATAACATCTGTATTTTGTATTCCATTAATGCCATTGATATACAAAAATAACTTGAAAAGAAAATATGTTATTATTCCTTCCCATTAATACTGTGAGTCCTGAAAATAATAGTACTTTTTCTACAAAATGAGCTAAGAGCTTTGAGGGCTGGGTATAGAAAGAAGAGGAACTACTAATTGCTCCTGTATTTGTTATTGCTGTAACCGACCATGCAATGGCTCCTACAAAGTAAGACACTTGAGTATATTTCTCATAGCAGTAATAAAAAGCAATTTTGCTTGTATTATCCACTGTTACAATGGAAAAATCTCAGTTCCCCTTCTGCATCTCCTTTTTCTTTCTTCTCTTTTTCTGTTCTTTTTCTTTTGAAACTCTAAGTCTGAGAGGACCTGAGGGTTTCTTTGCACCCTAGTACTGCCCAGAGCAAGGCAGTCCATAAGTTTTTGGCTTAAACACACTAATAACTCAAAAAAGTTTATCTCAGGGCAAGACTTCTCTCCTAAATAATGGATATCATCATTTTAATGTCTCCATGAAATACTGATTCCCTGTCCCCAAAACTCACTCTTTATGTTCTTATATATCTTAATAAAATATAACTTTACTCACTCTCAGGTTGTTTTGTTTTATCCTTTGCAGCTATTCTCTTCTAATATAGGACACATTTCTACATCAATTTGCCCATCTCCACTATGCCCTTGAATCTACAAGGGAGCTTAATGCACATTTCTGGAATAAATGGGAACGAGAATAAGAAAGAATAAGACTGCTGATTGGGCTTTAACAATACAGAAGTCTATAAAATACAGTCCTAAACATTTTCCTATGCCACTGTAACAAATTTAGCAGCTTAAAGATGACTGATGACTTTTTTTTGTATCTTCTATTTCTATAGGATAGAAGTCTGATACAGGTCATCTATTGTTTATAAAGTCAGCAGGGCAAGGTTTTTTTCTGGAGACTTAAGGGGAGAAACTGTTTCCTTGACCTTTCAACTTTCTAGAGAATGTCCACATTGCTTTGCTACTTGTCCTCTTTCTCCATCTTGAATTCCAGCAACATGGCATTTCTTTTACCATTCTGCTGTGGTCACATTTCCCTCTAATTCTCACCTTCCACCTCTTCCTTACACTTTTAAAGTCCTTTGTGATTACACTGGGCACACCTGGATAATAAGGAGTAATGAACCTATTTGAAAACTGAATTTCATCTATAACTTTAATTCTCCTTTACTGTGAAACCTAGCATATTTGCCTGTTCTGGGATTAGAATGTGGCCATATTTCAGAAAGAGAAATATTTCTGGGCTACCACAAATAGCCAAGAACCTGATTATAGTATGAAATATGAAATCTAGTAAATAAAATAGTTGAATGTTAAAAATCATAGATGGACTATTGTGTTTTAACATAAATTTGGGGGACAGTTGCCCTCCCTTAGAGGAAAAGAGTATGTTAGATCATAACTTAACACAAGCTTTCAAAATAAACACCAGCCTAGAATTGTGTGGGAAAAGTGGAAAAAATCATACAAGAGTATATTTATAAATACTTGGAATTAAACAGAATATTCAAAATATACAAATTAATAGATGAATCATGAAGGGAAATTTATAGAATGCATAAGTTAGAAATTTTAAAAATCATGGTTGGTTATACACATGATTAAAAGGCACAATCACAAATACGAAGTATAATTTTAGACAAGATTTTGAAACCTTTAATTTATAAAGAAAATTTGAAGTTTACAGGAAAAATACTGAGAAAACATGTACCAAAAAAAAAAAAAAGTAAGTTATAGAAAAAGAAATTAAAAAAAAAAAAAAACTAACGAAAGAAGTTTAGCACGGCAGTCAATTAAATAATGAAAAGAAACCCCTCCCTTTTTTATGGGCTTTAAAAGACAAACAATTTAAATATGATAATACTATGTATTCATTAGACTGTAGAAGAATAAAAACTAAGAAGTTAATGTGGAATTTTTATCAGACTTTCATGATATATTTTCAAATATGAAAACACAGTAAAACGATGTTTTTCAAACCAGCTGTATTTTTTAATACAACTTGGTAAAATTAACTTTACAGTAATTTTAGTTGACATAAATATCTACCAAATGTCTCAAATGGGGTGGAGGTGGAGAGGATTCTGAAGTAGTATTTTTGCTTTTCTCTATTGTGGGAATTACCCTCTGAAAACAATCATAAAATTTATTACTATGATAATTCTTACTACTGTTAAGGACAAGAAGTAACAGATAGGAAAGGGGATAGAAGGAATGTGTAGATTAAGGGTTATTAGTAGGAGTCCCGGGGGCTCTGAGGCTGCTCTGAGATGCTTCCTCCAACTGCATTATCAAAACAACCAGCTTAAGGAGAATAATAGGCTATGCTACTTCCTGCTAAGCATCTAAATATATAAATAAATAGAGTTAATTTTTAATAACCAAAAGATCTAAAATGCATATAAACATCACTGTGACTCCATAACAATATCTCCTAAAGTTTTTAAGAATATTCTTTCATACCTAAAAATAGATTAAACTGACTTTCCTCACTTGCAGTAAACACTTTTCAGAGTCTACATATTCTGATGTTGGGCTTGGGGTTTTATTGGCAAATAAATAAATAAATAAGTCAACAAAACTTATTTTAATCCAATTTTTTTCTCTATAAAAATGGTATGATGTTGAGGGAAAAATATCTATAATTTGCCCTAAATCAAATTCACTCTAGAAACTTCCAAAATGTAAATGATTATGGAAAAGAAAGACTGTTTTCATTCAAGTCAGACATAACCTGGAAAAGTTGTTGATAAACTTCAGTTTCCTTAATAGCATCTGTCCAATGCCTCTTGCTTGCTTTCTTCCTTTTCTGTCTAGTACACTTCATTCTAATTATGAAATCTACCCTTTCAGGATCACCGTTTTCCTTGGCATCTGTGAAGAATTGAAATTCATTTTTAGAACTAAGAATGCCTAGAAGTCATAGGCAGGTTGAGATAACAAGTTGGGTATTTTGTCATTTTTCCCTGTTATTTATTATTTTGCCCTTATCTCCCTGAGCAAAATAAAGTGCACTGCTTCCAGCTTTTTCAGCCACAATAAGAATGGATAAAGCTTTTTGAAATAATATGTTCCCTAAAAATTATGTTAGAATAGATTTGGGGGTTTTTGTGTTTGTTTATTTTGGGGATTTTATTGCTGTTCTTTTATGTTTGTTGAGCAAAAGACGAGATGAAAATGGCAAGAAACCAGAAAAAATTGAATTTTTGGACTTTAAGATCTATACCGTGTCAAAAGACTTACAGTTAGTAAACATCTAAATTCATCCAAGTGTAGTCAATTGTCCATGATACGTCTATATGTGATACATAGTCCAATGCTATAATTTACATACCTTTTACATATTTGCATAATATACATATATTACTTTATCTTAATAATTAAATAAATATGTTGTCAGGAAGGGAGAAATTTCTGTTCCCTCTTTTCTTCTTATTGGTTCTTTTGGCTGGTCAAATAATTAAAATGACATAAGACAGATTAACAGAGGAAAAACATATTTAATTCCATTTGTGTGGGAAACCCACATGCATGTGAAGTTCCAAGACAGAAATGTAAAATGAGGTATATATGCCATCCTGATCTAAGGAATGGAACAGGGATGTGGGGCTTCCAAGGACAGGCAGGTCATTCACAGAATGATAAAAATATGTGCAGGTGGTTGTTAGTTCTATGTTTGCCTTGCCATACAGATGAGACCATTTAAGTACAATTTATCACTGGCAATAACTCTATTATAGGGAAAAAATGCCTAATTTAAATTCTTCCAGGTAATTAAGGGAGGCACAGCAGTTTCTTTTGATCCCCGGGGTCTTCACTGTCTTTAGCTCACAATCACTCACATGCCAGAGTGTTACATCTTGGTGAGGGTTGTTCTGAACTCTAACAATATTTAAGTCTAACTTAACTTTTCTTCTGTCTTTACACTTTAATATGTGGATTAGTCCTAAACTAACTGAGCACTTCAGTATTTCACTTCTCTGGGCCTTTCTTAGATGCAAAATTGCAAATGAGACCAAGAGAAATTTAGAGTACCACTTGTGTGACCGATGCAAGTGACCTTAGAGAGGAATATCCCATGGGCTCAGGCAGGGCTACCTGTACATCTCTCCCAAGAGATGTTTCTTTGTGTTTATAGCCAAGAAAGACATTAATGAACCTCTACTTCTTTTCTTTTTTACAAATCCAGAAGAATTCTTTAGTTTTATTTCCTTTTTTTAAATACCCAACTCACCATTTATATTTTTTTCCCTTGGAGTATCACTAGATTCATGGATCTTATTTTATTCAATGTGTTTTAGTTAATTACAGTGATTGTTCTTTTCTTTTAATTTAAATAATTTATTTATTTTTAATGGAGGTGCTGGGGCTTGAACCCAGGACCTCATGCACACTAAACAAGCACTCTATCACTGAGCTATACCCTCTCCCCAGTTTTATTTCTTTTTTTTTTTTGAAAAGGAAACTTGATTTTTTTTAATATTACACATACCTATAAGAATAACTTTTTAAGAAAAGCTACTGACAAGTGTTTCCATATAATGTTCTTTGTCTGAAAGTGATTTACAGGTAGTAGAGATAATGATCAAATAGGCGGATTTCTGTGCACTCCCTGGGTGACTGTTCCCTGATGTTTGGAGGGCTGTGACACTCCTAACCAATTGATCCCGAGGTACTTGACTTATGAACCAGCATCTTTCCCCTCATTAGCCTTCCACACTGCAGGCTTATCACCCCATCCAAGAGGGCTAAAATAATCATTATTACATATCACATTGACCATGTCACACAAGTCTTTAAACAAGCTGGTATTCTCCCTTCAAACCAGGTTTGAATTGGTCACCTGGAAGGCTAGGACCTCCTGGGTGATTGTTTCTGCCTGTCTCATCTTCCCCAATGAGTTTCTCTTCTACCTTCCAATTTAACACGATATAATGACTGGCGATACCTAGACCTCTCTGTTCTTTTCCTCCCCTCTCCACAGTCACCCCAACGGTTTGGATTTTTATCTTGTATTGTACAAAAGAATGAAAGAATGCTTTACAGTTACTAGCAGCCTGTCCTCCAAATTATTTTATAATCTTTGTTATTTTCAGGGAATTATATTCACTCTTCAGAGAAGAGCTGATAATACTCTTCCTTCTTTGCCTTAACTATAAAATTTATTAAAACATTTTTTTTCTCCAAAATGCTCAGTGGAATAGGTTTCTTTTTGTGGTGCACATGATTTAGCATATCCTTCCCAGGGGGCACACACAGGTACCCTACCCATAGGCCAAGAGATGCCTTTTCTTTGAAAAGCCAAATTCGCTCTGTGCTACTACAGAGACTCTTTTGGGGTCATTTAGAAGCAGGTAAAATGTCAACTTTCTTTTTTTAAAAAAAGCTTCAGTTATGCAAAGGTCAAGTTATCTCTGCATTTAGACGGAATAAATAAAACATTGTACTCGTTATGTTTATACTGATAAGACATCCAGCCTCTGAAAACAGTTAAAGAAAGGAAAATGTAGAGAAATGATGAAATAATAACAATTCATTAGGGATTTCTTTCATTAAAGTATAGAATATATAAAGGTGAATGCTATAGATATAGATGATAAAAATATGTTATTAACAATGATGCAGACATAGGTATAAAAATATAAGACAATGGTACATATATGTGCAAAGTCATAGATGTATATCAAAAGGGTGAACAGTTAGAGAGATAGTTTAGAGAGACAGCAAAAAAGGGGATAAGAAAGAGGAAAAAGGAGATGATGAGAACCACAACAAGATGTAAATGTTAAACTAAACTTGGTAGAGGAGGAAAAATTATTTTTTCTCTGCTTTCTTAACGTTTGTGCCTGAGACCCGCCCTTGTACTCAAAGATTAATGAGAAAAACAAAGAGAAGTTGATTCACGTGTATACCTCCTGTATACATGAAAGATACCTGGGAAACCTGAGTATGACCCAAGTCACCACCTTAAATAAATGTCTTCAGCTAAAGACAAAAGAACGGTTTTGGAGGTCAGTTAAAGGAAGGTGTCAGAAAAACCACAGTGAACAAAGGTACGGCAGTTCAGTAGATTTAAGGCTCTGCCTTTTACATTGATGAGAGTTTCTTAAGATTTAGAATCATCCTTCTCTTTCTGGTACAGAGAGGGAGACATCCTTACAAATAGAGATGTTCCTTACAAAAAAGTAACTTCTGTTCTTTTTTTTACTTTCTCTTGTGTCTACAATTTGGTAAAAATTATCAGTTCAAAATAACCCTGATGCCAATATATGCCAATCCTTTTATTTTAAGAAGGCATGTTTTTCTGCCCCTCAGCCTTATAATTTTATACATGGGGAAATAGGAGCCAAACATTAAGAGACTGCAGCCATGCTGCAGGCATGGCTAGGTAAAGGCCAGCAGAAGTGTGTCTCTGTGTTATACTGAGTGTGTTAAAAAAAAAAACAAGTCAACTGGACCAAAATGGAGTCACTTGTGTTAAACCCCATGTCACAATCCAAGATTTAATTATAATTTCAAGATCTCCCAGTAATGGAATCTTAAACCAAATGGAATCTTAAACCAGTTAATCAGAAATTACCTGGCCAGCGCTAGCAGGCCACAGCCTGATAGACTGCAGGCATCCTCGACAAAAAGTGACCTTCCCACAGCCAGTCCACTTTTTCCTACTAGAACTTCCTTGTTCCATTGCCTTCTGCCCTTAAAAGTCTTTCATTTTGTGTGGCTCCTTGGTGCTCCTTTCTGTCTGCTGGACGGGATGCTGTCTGATTCATGAACTGTCAAATAAAGCCAATACAATCTTTAAATTTTACTCCATTGAATTTTGTTTTTTAACAAGTGTAAGAGCAGTAGTCCTGGAAGCCAGCTGCTGGAGTTGGAATCATGACCGACTTCCCTCAAAGCATACAACATTTGCTAATATAATTTTCAGCTAGTTACTTAACCTCTTTGTGCTTCAATTTCCTCATGAAATGGGCATTACAGCAGCACACTTCTTTCATGGGAATGTTAGGAGAATTAAAGTTGTGAAATGCTGAGTGTGTTCTTGGCCTTTTGGGCACACCCTCAGTACTGTCCTCATTAACTCTCTGGACACATGAGTCTCAATCTACTTTTTATACCCATTTAAGGAATACAGCTTCTCTATGTAGTTACATACTTGGAAACTTTTCATCAAGAACCCTGCAGAGGATCAAAATATTGAACTGGTCAAAAATCACTAAAGGCTTTACTTAACATTTAGTAATATT
The DNA here is from genome assembly GCF_048773025.1 of Camelus bactrianus. Lineage (NCBI taxonomy): Eukaryota > Metazoa > Chordata > Mammalia > Artiodactyla > Camelidae > Camelus > Camelus bactrianus. The sequence continues at coordinate 23,982,086 of NC_133552.1, forward strand.
AACTTAAAATATGTAAAAAACTTTTTTTTGAAATGATATTAAGAAAAAATGACTATTTTCAGTGAAATGAAATTTATATTAACAGTTAATCATATTTATAAAATGTTAATTTTATGTTACTATAACCCAAATTGGTAACTTTCAAGTTTAATTTTTTTTATATTTTTCACTATTTGTTGGCAGAGACAGAACATGATCAGAATCAGCATGAACCACTATCATATAGAGTGATAATCTGGGCTCAAACTTTTTTTTTTAAGTGTTTCTTTTCCCTTCTCTCTCTTTGCCAGCATCCTTTAAGATGAATAATACTTTCTCTAAGGCAACATTTCTACATCTAAAGCCTAATAGGCCTTTCTCTTTCTTTTGTAGTCTTTGTTAAAAGCCTTTATAATGGAGAGTACCTTTCTTTGTGTCCTGCATTTTCCCTTATCTGAAGAGAAGGCTGCCTGCAGGCAGTCCTTTTGAGTACTAGGAGGTTGCTATAACCTGCTTTGTGATTAGATTACCAGCAATCTGCTTCTTTCCCACATAATGCATTTCTAAAACACTAATGAAAGAGAAATGAGCCAAATAAGAACTTTTTCCCAGGTTGGGGTGAAGTGGCAGGTGGAGCTTTGCTCTGTTCTCAGAGAGAGAACAAGTATAATATCTCACTTTTACTTCAATATTATTTTGGGATATTGTATGTGATTTTATTTGAATTGATTTTTTTTTTTTTAGTTTAGGAAATGCAGTGGACAGGCTTAAGAAGAATGCCAAATTGAAGCTAGTAGATTGCCAAAGTTGTTAAAGTTAATGATTTATATCTTTCACAGAATTTTTTAGCTTGTGGACTTTCTCTAATATTTATATTGTCAACTGAAATAAAATTACACAACATGAGAGTTGTGAGTTGAGTTTTATTTGGGGCAAAAAGAGGACTATAGCCTAGGAGACAGCATCTCAGTAGTTCTGAGGTGGGGTGTGTGTGAGGGTGCTCAGTATTATATATGATTTTACTGAAGAGGGTACGTGCAGTCAAGCACACATTTAGACAGAGGCTTGCTGCTAAGCACAAGGAGCAGATGTCACTGTTAATAATTTTAGTGCTTTTTTAGATATGAAGAGATGTAAGAATTGAGGTCATAAAGTCTTCTGAAAATATCTAACTATCTGAAGGCTTGTTCTGCCAGTTTTCCCACAGCATAGGGTGCCTCATTCCTGATCTCCACCCTGAACTTTTTTTCAGGGTGTGTCGAAGGTCTGAGGGTATAGTGGCTTTTGATTTAATCCAGGCACAGTTAGATGACAAGTGCCAGCATGATCCAATCCTTGTAGAGTCAAATGGCAAGTGCCAGTTTTTAGTTAGCAGTATCATCGTTGCTTAACCTTTAGAAAAATTTTTTTTTCTACTACTTGGTGAGAGTTCAAAAACAAAATGCAATAAAATACACAAGTAATTTCACTATGGATAACTACTCTACCAAAAATGTCAAAACACAGGTGTTACTGGTTTATGGTTAAGGGGAACATAATACCCCCAAATATGCCTCACTGACATATGGATTATTTTAAGAAATAGCAGAAATAGGAAAAGCCCTGAAAACAAAGTAGAAGTTACTTACATTTATAAGGGAAATCTTCATTTATAAGAATGTCTCCTTCTTTGTACCAGGAAGAGGGGGAGGAACAAATTTCTAGAAACTCCTATCAATGGAGAAGGCAGCTACTTAAATCTATATAACAATTTTACCCTTGTTTACTGCACTTTGCCTGATAACCTCCCATACCTGGCTCCTCCACCACATGTTCTTTCATCTTTATCTTGCAAAGGTATTTAAGGTAGTGGCTTGGCCTATTTGGGGGAGTTATTTACTTTTTCTGGGTATCTCCCATGTACACAAGAGGTATATATGTTATTAAACTTGTGTTTGTCTTTCTCATGTTAATCTTTTTTATTACATGGGGACCTTAGCCAAGAATGCAGAAGGAAAATTATTTTTTGCTTCCCTACAGTTGTACCATGAAACTAATGCACAAAATGTTAGTTTTTCAGTTGATACACTGATGTTCAAATTCTACACAAAATGTTAGTTTTTCAGTTGATATATTTATATTCAAATTCGGCACGTGGAGGATTGAGAAGTGAATGCTCACAAGTGGCATTTGATGTTCAATTTCAAGAAGAATAATAGTACCAGTTTTAGGGGAGGGAAATACCAAATATTCTTGGGTCAAATGATGAAATTTCCTTGAGAGTATGAAAAAGAGCTTGAATTTTATAGGACCAAAGATAAAGTTAAAGAAATGCATTAATTGTTTATACAAAAAATCTCCTTTCCCACCTCTATTATACACAATATATATAATATAGTTTAATTTAGTTTATTGTTTTTACTGTTAATGGTGAAACAATTCAGGTGAAGATGGCAATGGAATGGATTAAGTGTGGATTTGAAATAGCACAAGGTACCAAGAGAGCAAAATATTCAGATGACTCTGGTATTGTATATCGTTAATCACAAGCACTAGATAATCAACTGCCAATGGTCTCCCAAATGCAGTGGTGACTTGACTCTGTGTTATAAAGAGGTACCGAGTGCTACCTCCTCTCATTCTTTATAGTCATCACATCATTTATCTTGGTTAATTCTCTATCCCTCAGACATATTTCACAGTGTCCCATTTTTAGCCTTTCCAAACATCATGATATATCACTGAAAAATACTGGTAATAATTTTGTCATTCAGACTATTTCCCAAATATTGCTGGTACTCTCCCCTTCCATGGGCATGTATTTCATGTGTTACTCTTTGTGTTTTGCTTTCTATTAAGTGTTTTTTTTTTTTTTTAATTGAAATATAGTCAGTTACAATGTATCAGTTTCTGGTGTACAGTATAATGTCCCAGTCATGCACATACATGCATATATTCATTTTCATTAAAGCTTATTATAAGATATTGAATATAGTGCCCTGTGCTATCAAAATAAATTTGGTTTTTTTAAATCTATTTTTATATATAGTAGTTTACATTTGCAAAGCTGAAATTCCAAAATTTATCCCTTCTCATGGATTCCTATTGGTTGTTTGACTATCTTCCTAGTTACAATAGGAAGAAATATTCTCTGGAAGGCTGGGACATTTAGTTCTCACTGTGATACCCTGCAGAGCTCTTTTCTCTCTGAAAAGGTAATGTTCAAGTTGGCCCATGCCCCATCCACAAGGGTGTCAGAGAAACTAAGATGAACACCATCCTCAAAGATACAGGATGGATATACAGTGTGAGGAAATAAAGAATGAAATTGAGTTGTGTATATATATATATATATATCACACACATATATATAAGATGTGTGACATTTATATAATATAAATATGTATATATTATTTTATATAAACATGTATAAAATCAGTGATATCTTAGAAAATGAGTTTATGATTACTGCTGCACATATTATCTCTTTAAGTGAGTAAAATGCATTTCCTACAAGGATTTTCCAGGATATAACTTTGGGTAACAGTGACTTTCTGCCCCTATATAACAGAAATCTCATTTCCTCCAGTTTCAAATAAGATTTTTCTCACTATCCTGTTTAGCCATTACCTATAAAATTTTCAAAGTTCAAAATTTTACCGTGTGTTCAATGCATTTAATGCTTTCATTAACACTCTCTTCAAAATTACACCTTTTCCAGATTCTGACTATGGAATGATTTTAAAGCTTACTCCCCCCCATTTTAGTTATTTCCTTTGGCAGTCCCCAACTCTCAGGTGCCAAATTTTGTATTATTCATCCATTTCTGTGTAATAAATTATATTAAAACTTAACAGCTTAAAACATTACCCATTTATTTTTATTACCCATTTATTAAGTGATCTGGTTCAGCTTATCTGATTACTTCTGGCTCAAGAACTCTGTCAATGTGGGCTGTGATCTCTTCTGAAAGTTCTACTGTAAGGACAGGTATCCTCTTCCAGGCTCATTTATGTGGTTATTTGAAGATTACAAGAATGTCCAAAAGGCTGCCTTCCAGCATGGCAGCTGGCTACTGCCAAGGTGAGTGACCCAGACAGAACTAGAGAGTATGTGGAAGTTGTAAGCCAGACTCTTACCATAGCCTAATACTGGAAGGAGCATACAATATAATATGATTTCTATCACATTCTACTAGTTTCAAGTATGTCAATAAGTCCAGCCCATACTCAATGGAGGGGACAGCACAAATGTGTAAAGATAACATCTGGGGGCCATCTTAAAGTCTGTCTACTACAATTTTACTGTAATTTTGATTATAAACTTAACATATAAACTAATTTGGGGAATACTGACATCTTAAAAATATTTTTTCTTCCATCTAAAGGTAAAGATTTGAAAATCAGGGAAACACTCCCTAAATGTTCTGTGATTTTCCAATTTATTTATTTATTTTTTTTAACCTTCTGGAACTCTTCTCAAGGTTATAAAACTCTAAAATCAGTCATTTCCCAATCTTCCTTCCTCGTTATGCTGCTGAATTAGACCGCAAGCATTTGTTTTATGATACTCTCCCTTATTCATTATTTCTCTAGAGCTACTGATTTTCTAATTTTTATTCCAACCCTATATGAAATATACCAAAAATAGACTGCATCAAGGGCTTCTTTTAATTACTTGCAAAATGGTGCAGTGTGAGCAAAGGAAAAAACTAATAAACATTTAGAATGACCCTCTAAACATTGTAACACACTTGGTTACTATGTTTCCCATAACAGCCAGGGGCTGTTAACATGGAAACTTTCTAACTTGTGGTTCCAATCTGGAGTAGAGTCTTAGATTCTGAAGACAGTTTCAGAAACCAAAAGCCTACAAGTATTAATATAGCCTTCTACACACTAAGGAATAAAGAATGTCTCTATATGCTAGGAAAAAAATTGATTTTAGATTTCAAGGATCATGTAAAACCACCATATGACAAGCTTCATTAATTAATTAAAAGGTTAACCTGTAACACTAAAAAGATACCCACTAAGCAGGCAGTGTAATCTTAAGTATTTATTGACTCATCAAAATGCCATAATAATAATTTATAAAATAATAATGTTATTTTATTTATTTATTTATTTATTTATTTATTTATTTATTTATTTATTTATAATTTATAGAATAATTACTCTTTTATAATAATAAATTAACTTATAAATAATAAATGCATTTATAAATTGTAAAATATATATTGTGCAATTTCTATACTTTATTAATTAAAAGGGCATATCCAAAATGACAGAGTATTTTGTGATTCAGTCCCTAAAAACTAATGAGACTGAATTCAACAATTCCTTTTTTTTTCATTTTAATGATTTTTTAAAACATTTTTTAAATTGATTTATTGTCACTTTACAATGTTGTCTCAAATTCCAGTGCAGAGCACAATTTTTCAGTTATACTTGGACATACATATATTCATTGTCACATTTATTTTTGCTGTGAGCTACCACAAGATCTTGTATATAGTTCCCTGTGCTATACAGTCTAATCTTGTTTATCCATTCTGCATATGCCTGTCAGTATCTACAAATTTTGAACTCCCAGTCTTTCCCTTCCCACCCTCCTCCCCCTTGGCAACCACAAGTTTGTATTCTATGTCTATGAGTCTGTTTCTTAATGATATATTTTTAAGTTCAGATCAATTATAAGTGAAATTCATTGCTTAGAACACATTTACAATTTAATTTATTTCACATTTTTCTATTTTTAAAGTATGCCTCTTCTAAAATAATTTGACATCAATTGAGTTTAATTGAAGCTTATTTCACTAAAATTTTTGGAAGAAATATTTGTTTTTATTACAGCAGTATTTTGCCTTTTGATATGAAAGATCCCTTAAAGCTTATTATACAACTGAATCCCAGGGTAGTTCAGTCACTTTGACAAATTCACATACAGAATTATTAGCAAGTCTAATATTAAAAACAAATTTACATTCATACAATTCTTCCTAATACATACTTTTGTGTATATTAATTTATGTGTAATTTTTATGAGGAAATAACAATAAAAATTAAATGCTCTACAAATTGCTTTATACTATTAGCTGGCAATATGTTCAATCACATGTGAACAATGAGAGAGAAATATCCTCACATATTAGTGGGTTACATTATTTGATATAGAAGAACATGGAGTGTCTTTGAAAGACCCTCCTATTGTGCATGATGTACGTCATTATCAGCTAAACCAAAGACTACAATCACAGGTGAGTTCATGCACACTAGAAATTTCAGAGATTTTCCATTATTTCAAAGTACAAATTCCATCATATCGTTCTACATACAATTTCCAAAACACATTTAAAAAAAAAAAACTGTAACCTATAAATACTGTGTACTGTAGATCTACAAAGCAAGTAAGCATTGTGACTACTATATTTATTATGGTGTCAAAGTTGAAGTTAATATTTTACAAAAATTTTCAGACTAAGAATCCTACATGCTTTGTACGTGGTTCAAGACATGGGTTAAGTTCTGCTAATAAGTAAATTATAAAATTAATTCATGAGTCTCAATACCTTAATTTTCACTTCCACCTTTTATGTCTCCCAATATTTGTAAGTATTTCATAATTTATAGAGAGATGTGGTAATCTTTATTAAATTAGTAAAACTTCACTCTCTTAGAAAGAAGCCTGTATTTTGCTTCATAATACATAAATAAAAAGAGAAAGTCCTTTTGTTTTTTTAGAAGCCATGAGTAATAAATTTCTTTAGCTGAGAGCATAATAAACAATTTCTATCTTTTGTTGCCCACTGGAACCAAAGTGAAGCTATTTAGACCTCATGAAACAAAACAATAAGATACTTATTTTTAAGTACCTTATAATGCAATACATTTTCCTCAAAACTAAAGAGCATTTTCCATTTTCTTCATGATTACCTTATATCTTATTCTTAATATCAACGTAATACAAAAGGTAAAAAGGTTTTATATTTCCCCAGGAAAGATAGAAATATTTGCTACTTATTTCCACCCTAAAGTTGTATTGTCATGTCCGATGTACTCTTTAAAATGCTTCTCACAAAGCAGAATCGAGAATATCCAGTTTCAACATACACAAATCAGTGGGTAAAAGATGTTAAAAGCGCTGGCCACATAGTGTGTTCACTTTCAAGAAAAGTACCTCACTTACTTTCATGTCAGACACTCGGTTTCTCTAACAGCTGACAGTTTCCAAATTGTACTTGTTGATTGGACAAAATGAAATCTTTTCTGTTAAGTTTGATTTAAGAAGCATAAGGTGGAATTTTATTAAACTAGATCTAATGGGACTGATGTGCTTACTTGATACCCTCAAAGCTCAATTAATATCTTTAGTGGTATTAGAGCTAAGCTTTAGAATAAAGAATATTTCAGATACCATCTGAGCAAGAAAATGTCATTCCTTCTGTCTGAAATAAATTAACAGCTGTATTTCTGAATGAAATGCTCATTTGGAATATATCTTTACCTTTTAGGAACTTTCCTTGCCTCTTGAAAACATTTTTTTATGTTAATGACAGCACTAGTTCTTAAAAATTAACTCTAGAATTTGGCACTGCAAGTTCTTTTGATTTGGTCCTGCTTATGACAGTCTTACAACTGAGCTATAAAGAGTATTTCAAGTTCAATTACAAGTTACAGCACAATGTCCACCCGTGGAAGGCAACCTTGGGAAAAAAAAAAACATAAACTAAGAGTGAGAATGAGTTAAAGAGCCAAAGGCAAAAAAGAAATGAAGATTAGAAATAAATAAAATCTACCAAATCAAGGAAGCAACCTGTGATAAACCAGTTTAAACAGGTTTATAAACCTAAGATGAGACGTTCTCCTGGGAAAGAGATACAAGGAGCAAACAGGTTTAGAAGAGTTGAAATTCCTTGGTAGAATGATGAAACCAGCATTAATGTAACCAGTTCTTAGCAAAGCTGCATTGGTCTTTGTTGAGAAATTTGTTCAATGCGAATTTGGATAAGCAGCAGCAAGTGATGAGGAGGGAAACTTAACAAGAATCAAGTGATAAAAGGCTGAATATGCTATTAAGTTTTGATGGTAAATTGAAGCCACTACAAGATTTTAATATTTTATATGTTTTGAAGTATAATATTTATAATTACATTTTAGTTGTGTATATTTTAGTTTTTATGAAATTGATACAGAAATGATATTAAAAACATGATTTAATAAATAGCTTTATAATGACAAGCAATGGTATCGTACCCCATTCATCACCCCTGTGCTCTGTAGAGGACTGTATTTTAAATTGTTTAATGTATTTTTATCTTTCTCAGTATCTCCATTTTACTAAATACAATCATATATTTTCTGTCTGTTATAGTAAATAAGAATTTTGCTTATTTTAATACTATTCACCACACCCAGCCAACACAAACTACAAGGTAGATATATAATTAATGTTGTATCTTATACTATCTCCTTTCCAAATTTAAAGAATGCGTTCACATTTGTTTCTTGATCTGCATAGTACCTAGTCTTGTTTTATTAACTGCAGAGCTGCCTAATTAATAATTAATTATTAACTAATCAAGTAATTGCCCTACAATTTTCTACAACAGCTATCCTGGGTAGCTTACTTTACCTTGTTTTGCCTCTGTTTTCTCAATTATGAAAAGTTGGTAAGAATAGAACATAATTAGAGTGGCTGTTCGAATGCTATGATTTCATACATTTAGAAAATAAAGTACAGACACATAGGAAGTATGTAGTAAATGTTAGTGTTGGGATTTCCACTCTTTTATTGATTTTAATTAGCATGTCTTACTACTAATCATGGATCATGTTTTAGTTGTTAGTGTTTTCATCTGTGATATGTGACATAGTGATGTATCTAACAAAAGTTTGGCCCTGAATTCCATTACATGATGGTTTATCTTATAGTCAATTGACTCTTAATTTCTGTGAAAATGTTGTCTTATTATTACTGATATTTTTGAGTCAAATTTGAAATAAGCAATATTTTGCATATTATATATACAGCAACATTATATTGTCACAGTGTAAATAGTTTGTATAAAGTTATTCAAAATGCTGTGATTGAATTTTCTTCTTTTCCACTTGTAGTTTTTAAGTCTTTGCACCTTATTTCAAATTCTGAATCTTTAGAATGCCCTTTTCCTTGGGAGACCTTCCTCCTGGAATTCCACCATCATTCTGATATCATTTTAACTGAGTTCTTATTAGGAGAGTGGCAGAGAGCTGTTCATGGAACATCATTTCACTACAGCTCGGCTGATTTGATCCTTTGTTACTTCAACTCCATAAGGAAATTTTTATATTGCTAAAAGACATCATGTCTAACATGCCAAGAAGTAGATTGTGAAAAAATTTTAAGACTTCTTTATATGTATAAAATGTCTTAATTTTGTCTCTATTATGATTCAGTATTTTAACTACATTTTATAATTCTGTGTTAAATATCCTTTTTGTGTTTTTTAATTGCTTTTTATCATCAATGCTGTTAATGGGAAGTCTAATTCCAGTTTGATTATTATTTATTTTCATAGTAATCTGTTTGATAGTGGGTTATTTGGGAGATTATTTTGGTTTACTATTTTTTTTTTATGTTTTATTCCAGGAAGCTTTCATAATCATCCCTCTATTTGTGCTTTGAAATGCCGCAATGTATGCATAGAGATTTGTGTGTGTGTGTGTGTGTGTGTGTGTATGTGTGTGTATGTGTATGTGTATGTGTTCCATGAACTCACTGATCCCTTTTAATAAAGAATTTTATCTTTTGGTTCCATGAAATTACCTTGCATTTTCCTCTCTGTTTTTTCTTGTTCTTCCTAAAAACCTGCCTATTAATAGACTGCTCTATCAGATACATTTATGTCCTACATATACTATTATTAATATCTTCCCATTTTTTTTGATTGTTCCACTTCAAGGAGGTTCAGCTAACCTGTGGGTTTTAATTGGGGACAGACATGATCAAATTTGTGTTTTAAAAACGTAACTGGTTGCACTGTGACCCTTTTTACAAAGGGCTTAGCAGGGGAATTGAAGATAGCCAGAGAATAAGCTCAGATTAGTTTCATCCTTCATAAATCTTTCTTCTTTCCCTTTCTAACTCTGAGAATGCTAATTCGTGCCCCACTGATGAAAACTTTAGCAAAAATTCAATTTGTATAAAATACTTCTGATCGACCTAGAATTAGTATATGTAGCTTAAGCTAAAAAAATGATTTCTTGTACTAGTAAGAATATATCTATACATAAACTTGTAAGAAATGTGTGTCAGATAATTATATCAGCTTAAATAATATTTTAATACTATTTGAATGTCTAAGTAGGAAAAAAGAAGCAATTTTATTGGAAATCTGCAATCTATGGTATTATATGATGCTGAGAATAAAAGTATAAATCACAAGGAGTTCATAGTGAATTGAGGCACTAGATATGTGAATGAATAAATTTAATGAAATATTTAAGTGCTTTAAGAGAAACATATAAAAGTAATCCTGAAATTCAGGAAATTGATGCAGATGATTCCTTGGTTTGGTTTGTGGAGTTCAGTTAGGAGGTGAAGCAACTTCTGAATTAGTTAGCCTTTTATGGATTGATAGGAATGTATATGAAGCTGGAAATCAGATACCATGAATCACCCATATAACTCCCATGATAATCATAACCCTCATTAATTAAAAAGGTATAGCAAACTCAATATATTTTTTATTATGTTCCCAGGTTCTTTCACTGATGGGTTTATGGAACATAGTGTGGAAAACTCTATTTGAAGAGTAAAGGTGAAACGAATTGTTAAACAGCCTTGAATGTCAGGTTGATGTCTGAATTTTATAAAGTTGAGTTCAGGTGAGTTATAGGAGATTTTTTAAAGAAATGTGGTATTATTATATCTAGAGATATAATTTGCTATATTATTTCAGCTTACCACAGGAACCATGTAATTAAAATTACCCCTAAAACATAATTTGCCATCCATTCAGCTTCTCTTACTAAATCTAAAGAGAAGAATCAACACAATCTTGGAAATAGGCACCCTTTTGACATTCCTGCTTTCAACTTTGATCTCCAGATAGAATTGCAAAAAAGAATTGATGATTAAATCTCTTTTAATAATTAGAATCAGATTAGAACCATTGCAAAGGATGCCTACGATGATACGGTTTTATTATTGTCTGTATAACCAAATGAGAGTTTCACTCTTTAACTCTCAGTAGAGTTGATTTATGCTAACACATTAGCATTATTTTCCTAAATATGTATTTGAAAGAAGATTGCCATGTAAGGCATTGCTGGACTTCATCTCTGGAGAAGAGAAGTAAATATCAACAAAAATGCTATAGCCTTGACAGAATCAGGAAGAAAACATCATTGTTCAATATGCTATTGCCTTACTTTACTAATAGATTTCATATGGAGATATTAAGAAAATATAATTTACTGCAATTTCATAACTGGATGTCAGATGGCATTACTTGGGCTAATCAAATGCAATTTTCAATTTCTATCTGCCTACTGTTTATTCCATCTGTTTGCTTGGTTCTTGCCATATATCTTAGCATGTGAAAGCCACTTATTCTTTTAAATTTTAAACTTTAACATTTATTTTTAATGTGTGCTTTGCAATTGTAAACTTGGGGAAATGTCGCTAAAATTTTTAAAAGTTGGTCCTCAGTGAATATATTTAATGCATCACATTTTATAACATAAGTATGGGTAATACAGTATTCTGAAGAGATTGTTCACTGGATGTCCTCTGGCCATGAAAAGTCTAATCATCTCCAGATTCAGGCATTTATGCTGGCATCTGACAGGAAAGGACTTTTCACGTTTCTCCAACTGTGCCTGGGATCTGCAGGGCTTGTAGGAGGTGAGAATGAAGGCAGGGAGATTTGTCACTATTGACTTCAGCACACTGGAGAAATATTGAATTTGGCTGTTGAACATTTCCTTAGCAGCAGCCTCTGCTCAGCGTTTGGGATCATCTCAATGCTCTCTGGTTAAAACATTCTAGCAGAGGACTTAAAGGGGCTATTGTCTACCAGGAGGCAGTAGAGAAAGCTTATCCCACTTTAAGTGTATGCTATTTTTAGTATTTACAGTTTATATGTTCACTATTTGGTGTACTTTTAAATTTGGTTATTTTATATCTGTATACTATAGCAATTTATCACTTTTCAGCTCTTAATCATATGGAAAATGTTTAAAATAATTTTTATCTAGGCAATCAATTTGTATTTTCTCTAATTTCTCTATAGTCAATGGTTAGTATTTTTCTCCTCTAAATCCCCCAATATTAATTTTCTTAAGCTATTCTTTCACTTTTATATTGGATAAAGATGAAATTTATTAATAAATGTATATCATCCTATATGAAAGAATAAACACTGTGCTGGGTCAATTTCTTCACAGTTATATCTTTAAAGGTCAGATAAGTCAATATTACATTTCAAACAGATTATTTTCCTTTTCAAATTTAATATGATATGTTACCAGTGTAAGTGGGGTATTTCAGTCCACCCAATACTGAACTGATTGCTGTGATAAACATAGGAAAAAATGTCCTGAGTGGTTAAGGGTATATAAGGTATTTTAAGGATAATAGCTGACATCTCTAACAGACAATCTGTCTTCAAAAAAAAATGTTTTCTGTAGGGCTTCTCAGTTTTTCTTTCCCCCTGATGAATAGGAAACCACATTTGAGGGACACTCATTGAATTATTTTCTATTCAGTAAATTCAAATTATAGATCCATGGAAATTTAGATATGAAAGACTACACATTCAAGCCTCTATGTTAGACTAACCTTGAACTACTTATTTAAACTTTTTAAGCCTCAGTGTCTTCATTTACAAAATGAGTAAAATAATAGCTATGTTATAATGGTGCTTGTGTGAGGTACACAATGAATGTGATACCCAGTGCCTAGGATAAAGAGTTAAACATATTAAGTGCTCATCTCATGGTGTTTTCCTCTTTTTCTCATTCTCTTTGTATAGGGCAAGTGGTGTAATCTAGTGAAAAATAAAATAGGAATATTTCATAAAAGTTCAGCAATGAGAATGTGTTTATCTTGGTTCTGGGTCTTCTAAATAATATTGAATGCCAGCCATGTAAAAACATAACCAAATTACCCATTGGATAGGATAACACTGAGTTTATTCATATTAAGTAAGGGAAAGAACTTATTTGTCATATTTTAGTAGCATCTCTGAGAGAAGGAAAATAAATTTGATATATCTGTGAGGTTTTAGAGACTGATTTAAGGTGCTTTTTTCAAACAAGGGATTTGGTTCTATAAGGATCATAACATAATGGTTCAAGATTGGGGGGCACAGCAAAATGAGGATTTTGATGACTTCATAACAATCATGGAAAGAAAGCAATTGTTTGCTGATGTTCTTTTCAGAGTTGAACAGTTTGATGTTCATTTTGGGGAGAAGGATTATTAAAAGGATCAGTAAAATTATTCTGAAATTTCCATTCTAGACAAGACTTTTTTTGTAATAAGAAAGTTATGTTGATAGAAACAATGGAAAATAAATGTTATGTTAATGTAGACAGTTAGATTCTTGCTTTGGAATGGATTTAGGTCTCATTGTCTTCCCTTGTAGTCATTCTGCAGCCTGAACGAAATGATGTATCATTAATACATAGGGGCAAGACTAATTCAGCTAATCACAACATGAAGTATCATGTTCTCGCTTTAGGTTTTCTGTTATGGTTGTATGATGGTGACATATACATATATATATATATATATATATATATATATATAATATTAATAAATTATATATTATTCACTCTAATATATATTTAATAATATATAATTTTAATACATAATTCTTATTCATTTTTTATGTATAATTTTTTGGTACAGCTGTGAACATGTTGAAGATAATAAGCTGAAAATTTCAACATAGATAACTAATAAGATGAGGATTATCATCAGAGTTTATATCCACTTCTCAGGCAGGTCCCAAGGGTACCAGAATAAACCAGGAGAATGGATCCATCCCATCTACAATCTGAAGTGCCTGTAGAACCAAATATGGGGTAATTCACAAATTAATCAAATTTTATTTCTTTCTTTGATTTTTGAGATCTTATTGTAATAGTAAAAATCCTGGTGAATATTGAAGGGATGTAAAAAGGACATTCTACTTTCTTTAAAGCCAAAATTATTTCTAAATTGACTTTCCTATGAACCACTGCTGTTCAGCTTCATGAATCTCCAGACTGAGAGGTCTTGACTCTGAATGGTATGGTCTAACTCTGATATTCTCTAATATATAGCACTTTGGACTCATCTTACTTTGTGGGTACATAGCTTAAGGAAAACATAAAACATTCCAAAATTTCCCTTGGATGGTTAGGATACTGGTTCTCAAATCAAAACCCAGTTTTTTTTAATCTTTCATAAACTATTATCTAATATCATTTTTTCCCCAAAAGAGTAAATTGATGGTAAAAAATTGGACCACGGTTGATGTCAATGAATATCTTGGGGAAAGGAATTAGTTTACCAAGTTTGTGTCTAGTCAGCAAGGAGAAGCCAATTGTCTTTTGTGCTCCAGATGTCTAAGGCCAGACATTGGAGGTAATTTTTATTGGCCAAAATACCCCTGTAAAATTTCTAGATAGTTCTGTAATGTTAGGGCACTACCCATTTAGAATGGCCTAGTGCCAGACAATTAACTTGTAATGGTGAGATCATTAGGTAGCTCTAAAGCAAAAGAGAAATTTGTCTTATAAGATCTGTGAAAATGAAACAGACTCCAAATATTCACCATCTGTTCTCTCTTTCTCTTCCAAGTTCTGTTTCTTCAAAGTTCAGTTACAAAAGCTAATTCCCACATAAGGTCCTCAAGTCATATTTAATCAAAGAAAGTAATCTAACTTTTTGTGTATGATCAGGTTTTTAGAGTTTTAGACTTTGGGATGTCTGTTGTGTTTGCCATCTATAAAGTCATGCATAGGTAGAATCCAATTAACCAGGAAATTGACTGATACATTACAAATAACTAGTATTAAAGGAAGACGGGTGGTTCTCAAAAGAAAAAAAATGTGTGCACAAATCCAACAGTCAGTTTGTTGTATGGTGAAGCCTGTTCACAAGCCAATTGTAGCCAAGTATTGAACTTATGCCAAAAATTGTATAAAGAGTTAAAAAGCAATATTAAGAATTGAGGCTTGCTTTATGGTTAACATAATTAAAGGCAGCCTTAAACAAACAGAAAAGAAGATAGCCTAGCAGATGGACAAAAGAATGAAGATGATAAAATATAACAATCTGTGATTTTGCTCAGTGAATCTTCAGTGAAAGCTATTGATGACAAATTGAAATTACAATGTAGTAATCACAGTTTAGGTATAGAAAATTGGAGTCGAGCAGCCCATGAAGATTTGGTCTCAGACAAATCTCAGCACCACTGTGAATTATAACTTTCTTTGAAATGTTTCAGACCCAAGGACACCACCAGCTGTATTCAGAATACCTGCCAGCTGCAAACTTATGGTCTAAAGTTTTCTCCTTATAACCATGCAACCATATATGATCCCAACCAAAGCATACTAAACAAGCACCCTTACTTGCCAGCTTTGATTATATAACAACTTGTTTAACTAATTGTAATTATGTGACTTTTGCCTTTAAATGCCTCCCCTATTTTGTAGTCAAGTGGAACATAATACAAGTGCTTTTTGACCCTGTGTCTCCCAGGCTGCAGTCCTAACAAACCCTGAATAAACACCATTTTATTTCAATCAGATCTTCATTTCTGACGTTTTAGTTAACACTGTCTACTTCTCATGTGGTTGTTGAATTGATCCAAGTGTCTTGGATGGAATCTATCTCCTTACAAAGATCATATACTTCTGGAGTTTTCCAACTAATCCTCAACCCGAAGGCTTTAGAAAGGATTATCTTTCAGTGGTTCAAGAATGCTATATATGCCTTTTTAATTGAGAGACATAGACCCCTTTCCATCAAAGTCTGAAGTCTGTCTTTGATAACTTTGATATCTTTATTATCTTTATGTTTCAAGAATGGGTCTCCAGGTTTCAGGTTATGCAAGGCTTGTTTTAAAAAAAAAGAAAAATGTTGAGGAAAGCCTTCTCATAGCCATTGAAAGCAGCCCTGGGTTCATTGCTTAAGTCCCTTGTAATTTTGGCAATGTATTCTTGCAATCATATGGTGTCTAGAATTGGAGATGATACATCTAAACACATGTATCTGCCTGTTACTCTCACATAAAGGGAAAATTAATAATACCCAGAAGGAGCTGATCTCATGTCATTAATCCAATGGGAATACTTTAAATGCATGAAAGTTGGAGAATATTTGAGAGATTTGCTACTTTCACTTTCAAAATTACATTTGTTCTTTCTACTTTTCTTAAAAGTTCAAAACTTCGTTAAGTTTTTGTTGCAACATTTCTATAAAATAAACACCCCTGTCACTAGAGAGCACTTGAGGGACAGAAAAATATTTCTTGTGTTGGTAAGACAAAATCAAGTAATTGCCATTTTTTAAATGTATTTTTTTTTATTTTCATTATTTTTAATTTAAATTTTTTTTCAAGTTAATTGTCACACTCTCAGACAATAAAAGGATACAATCTATTTTCACAATTTGAAAATTATGACAAACACATAGACAAAAATCACTCAGGTGATATGTAATCCATTTAGAGGTACTCAAAGGATTACTGAGGTCTGGGCTCTTGAACCTCATCCCTACCTTTACAATAGTACCGAAATTATGCTGGTAACAGATGAGACATGCACCATAGACACCCCCAGAAATTCTAGCAAAGCTTTCCTCCCAGTGTTGATTGAATACAGTAACCATTTTGTTTTTTTGTGATAGGAAATTTCGTGTAGAGTCTCACAATCCCACCTGTGGTACCATTGCCCCTCAGCAGTTTTTTTGTTGTTGTTGTTGTTGTTTTTGATGTTACTCTCATTCAACTCCATTCATATTTTTCTCAGTACCTTTTTCCCCTGACTCTAGGACCAACTGCTGGTATATTAAAACAGTCTTTAAAGCTTTTAAAAGATTTTACTCTTTGGGTATGTAAGTAGGAGGTTAATAAGTCTGGTCTCTTTAGCAAAATGAGCAGCATGTCATTTTCTGTAGACTCCAGAGTATTTCCTTATTTTCATTTCTTAAGAAAGCTTTAGAGAACACAAAAGTTCTTAAATGGATTGACTACTCTTAGATGAAGGCAAGAATCTTCCTTATTTTTAAAAGCATTCCAGAATTATGGTCCATTTTCAAAAGCTTATCCATTGACATTCTAATCTCCAGTTAACTGACAAGTTTTGGTGAGCTTTTGGTGGAATTCTGCTTCCGGGGTAGATTTTGCCTCTAGGGCAAGAAGTCATATTCTAGGGGTGAAGTCAGATCGA
This sequence comes from Camelus bactrianus, assembly GCF_048773025.1. NCBI lineage: Eukaryota > Metazoa > Chordata > Mammalia > Artiodactyla > Camelidae > Camelus > Camelus bactrianus. The sequence continues at coordinate 23,999,476 of NC_133552.1, forward strand.
TCTATCAGAGGGTATACACACAATGTTTTTCTGTTTCAATCTCAAGATATGACTGATCAACTGAAATTATTGTTCATACTTTCTAAAGGTTTCCTAGTAAATCTATCAGAAACACAGTTCATAAACAAGAGGTTTTAAAATTATGAGCTTTCTTTTTCATGTAATGAAATAAAATTTCAGAATTTGAAACATTCCAATAATGAATAAAAATGTGTGAAGGAGCAAATAATTGAATTTCATAGGAGGTAAGCCTGCTTGCTAAGAAATGTGTATTTTCAATGAGTGACCATTATAAAACATGAGGGGATGATCAAGTTGAGATGTGAAAGTGAAATTGCTAAAATGAAAATGCTGAAATGAAATCGGCAGAAGCCTCTGCTTATTTAACAGCTCTGACTATTACTTTTGGACAAAGTAGATGATATGGCTTGTGATGTGGGGTTAAAAAGAAAATGTAATTAGCTATTGGTTTATGGTCATTCCCAAAACATTAATCAAGAACACTGAGGGCTAGTATCTGCAAATCGCAAACTCTGAATTTATCCCTTCCCACCTCCTTTCCCCCCTGGGAGCCATAAGTTTGTTTTCTATGTCTGTGAGTATGTTTCTGTTTTGTGAATAAGTTTGTCTTTTTTTTTTTTTTTTTTTGAGATTTGCAGATACTAACTAAGGTATATAAAATAGATAAACAACAATATTATACTGTATTGCACAGGGAACCATATTCAATATCTTGTAGTAACCTATGGTGAAGAAGATTATGAGAACGAATGTATGCATGTTCCTATGTGACTGAAGTATTGTGCTGTACACCAGAAATTGACACAATATTGTAGACTGACTGTACTTCAATAAAAATATACTAAAAAAAAAAAATAAAGGCCTGTCCACAGCTTTCATATATAAATAGTTAGAAAGGTTTATGATAATTAAGTAAGCCCATATTAGATGTTTGAAGAGCTAATTTAACTCTTATACACACACACACACACACACACACACAAATCCTCTTTAGGATTCCAGAGAAGAGGCTTACCTAACAAGAAACTTGAGTAAGTCATACACTGCTATAGTAATTTCAGAAAAACTGGAGCCCATTGCCTGTAGAAGTTAATAAAATCTAGGAATTCCTTTGTCATTTTGTTACTGATCTGGGAAAACTATGAATGGCCAGTAGTCAGCCAAAAGTAAGAGATATATCTCCTTGGGATAAGTTATGCTCTAAGTAATATGAACTTAATTTAAACTTAGTTTAAGCACAAAGGTACTGATAAGTCAGTGTTCAAAATAGCCATTACCTCATTATGAAAAGAGATGTCTTCAGAAGTTTCAAGAAGACAACTAGGAGAACATTTAATTGAGAAATTCCATTGGCCCAGTAAAAGTCTCACAATTAAGTTAGTGGATGTGGGCTCAGAAAGAAGGAAGAATATTTCTTGTTTAAAGATTAGAGGTAACAGGTTTGGGCTGGGACAAAGGGAATGTCTGAGGAATATGATTGTTAGAGATAATCACTATCCCTACCTTTTCAAAAATACATTTTTTTTATTTCACTGATTTTCTATTTTTTTTACTATTACTTGAACAATTTTAATTATTTATTTATTTTTGTTGCTATAACATTAACTTTCTCCTCATTTTCTAATTCTTGTAGTAGAAAGTCAATTATTGATTTTAAAACTTTCTTTTTTTTCAATATAGACACAGTTATAAATTCCCCTGTGAACACTGTTTTGCAGCATCTTCTAAAGTTTGGTATGGCGTGGTTCCATTTTTTTCATGTCAGAGTATTTCCTAATTCCTCTTGTTATTTCTTCATTGACCCTTTGATTATTTAGGAGGTTGTTTTTAATTTTCACATATTTGTGAATTACCAAAATTCACATCTGTTGTTAATTTTTTATATTTTCATTGTGATCGTAACACATAATGCATATGATTTTAATGTTTCAATTTATTGAGACTTGTTTTATGGTAGAGATATCTTCAAGGCTTCAAGATCCCTCAAAACAGTTCTCTCTGTTGTGCTACTGGTTTTTGTTTATCATATTACTGAGGTGGGAAGTGAAAAAGTATGGGGAATAATCCCAATATAAAAATTACAGAAGTGGCTGTCTTACCGAGGTTTAGTAATTTCATTGGATAGATGACTTTCAGCTCAATCTATGGCTTTGATTAATTGCCAGAGTTTTGCTATGGTTGATCATACTTGTCTTGCCCATAATTTCGTTGTTATAGCAAGTCCACTGAGGTACTCACTCATCTGATCTGGAAGTTGCTTTCCCAAGGTGGTCTTTCAATATTTTAGGAAAATTCTCTTTTGGAGTTTAACAGAGAAGCGGGAAATTGTGGTGCTTAATTTTCTTAGTACCACCTTCACTGATCACGAACTTATTCTATTTTATTTTCTTAGTTAACACAGGAAACTTTAAAAAAAATCAACATCTTTTGTATACAATATCTAGTGACCTTGCTTATTGACTAGAGTGGGAATTTTTTTGTTGTTCTAATCTGTAAACCCGTTACTTGTCTGAATTATATTTTGTTTTGGTTCTAAGGCTCTTTCATAATGTTTAACAAAGTATTGTATGTTTACAAGGTGGCAATTTCTGATTCTTGCTTTTTTCCTTTATCAAATTTCCTATTTCTGACTTAAAGCCATAGTAAAACTTGAGGAAAGAGATGGGGTCACATATCTTTTAGGATCTACTCCTGCACATTGTCTATTAAAGTGTTAAAGAGCTCTTCTGAAAGTCTTCAAACGATTCAACCTTTTCTTGCTTAGAAGACTGAATCATAGCAAAACTATTTCACAGGAAAGACTTTGGAGATAGACTCCAAAATACTATGTTTAACATTTCCAGTTTTGCCCCAATGCTTCTAATTTCCTATTCAGTTTGGAGTCTTTTTAGGTCACTCTGGAAACTTCTCATTCTGTATTTTCCAACCAACTTTTGCAACTGAAATTTCCACTACCATTTTAATTAATTGATATATAAGAGTCCTGGGCTATACATTCTTATAACTAATTTTCATCCCTGTACAAATTTCTTTCTATCTGGTACAGGTTTTGAAAAATCTTTGATAATGGTTGTCAGTTCAGTGCAAGCCCAGGTCTTAAAATTGTCCTACCTTGTTCTAGGAGTGATTTAACTTTAAGAAGTGATTGAGTTCGGGGGCTTTTTTTCATTGCCAAGAGGAAAAGAGAGAGAATTAGGGGCAGAGGGGCATGAGCGAGCAAAGAATGAGGGAAGAGATTAGAAAGCATTCAGCTTCTGGTTATGAAGTAGAGGATCTAAAAGAGAAATAGTTTTAGGGTTTTTTTCACATTCTTTGTCAGCTCAGTTCAAGAATAGCTTAAGGAAGTCATTTGGATCTGAATTTTTTTTTAAGTGCTCTTGTGCAAATACAAATGTAAGATGTTTTTGGTGTGATTTTTTTCCCCATCTTTTGTTCTGAGCAAGAGGGTCAAAGATTCTTAGTAAACAAACAAAGAAATACCTAAAGCAAACAACTCTGTCCCCTCCAAAAAAGTCATTTAATGTTATTTATCAAGGAGTTGAACAGTTTCATATATATGCTTTGTTGTTGTTGTTGTTGTTGTTTCCCAGAAATTCCTGGAAGAAAAAATAAATTTGCTTACAATTTGAATATTTCTGTTCAAATGATTGTAGGAATAAGAATATCATGTTGTTGAAGCCAATGGAAAAATAAAGTTACATTAAAGTAGAAAGTAAATTGTGTATCTGTAAATGGTTTCAGTTCTCAGGGGAAATATCCAGTGGATAGTTAAACATAGAAATATATTGCATTTTTTTCATCACCAATTACTTTTTTTTAATGAAAGTAAAACAGAAAATATGACTTTAAATCATTTAAGGACAATATTTGGGTAGCTTTGCTCTGTCATGTAACACTTACCAGATACCTGCTTTATTTGTAGAACTTTCAATTCAACAAATGTGAGATATAAATGTTTATTATGGTAATTTTACTGTACTCATTCTGACTGTGCATGAAACCACTTGTGAAATACATTGTTAACCTTCAGTGTTATTTTGCAAGACAGTTGGTTAAACATAAAGTTAAGTGTGGTGTGAGCAGGGTTAATGAAGAGATAAAAGGTAAGGTCTTGTTCAATGACAGTTTTGTTAAAATGAGCTCTTTTGGAGATTGCCACTGTGCTGCTGACTGACCTTCATGGCATGGCTAATTGCATAAATCTCTGAAAGCTTGAGGCTACAAACATCTGTATGAACTGCAGGAACTAATGCCCTATATATTTAGCCATCAAATGAAATAAAATATTTTGCTATTCCTAGGGACTAGAAGCTTATTTGTAACATATTGCATCCTGCCCAACATCATTCTAAGTTCCCATGTCTGTAAAATGTAGATAAAATCATGCCTAGTTAGCAGGATCTTTGCCTTTAAGGCACTTGGGATAATGTCCACCATTGTTAGTTTCTTAACTATTACCTTTAGCACTGTTCAAATGAAAGGGATTCTGAATTGATCACAATGTATGTAAGTATGAAGACTCTGGTTCCCATGGAATTTCTTAAGGAAGAAGGTCAAAATTCTTATGTCTTTACAAGTTCATTGTATTTCTCACTCCTGATTAACCTTGCTAATTTATGAATGGTTGACATTCACTCACCTAATTTGAGACTCTAAGAATATTTGATATAAACTAAAGGAAGACCAAATTCAATGGTTTTCTTCCGTGGTTACTGTCCTTTTCCAGTCTCAGACTGTGAGGAACTGTGCTGTGTCATATGATCTTCTTTGTTCCACAGCACTTTTTTTTAACAGAGCTTGTAAACAACTAGTTTGGACTAACATCATTCTCCTAGTAGGACCATCAGATCCTATACGCTCTTAGTGTAGCCTCTCTCTCTCCCGCTATCTAAGTAATAGTAGCAGCTGTAGTTTTATCATCATCATTATTCTTAAAATTGCCAGATTTAAATTGCAACCTTTGAGACTTTCAATTGTCCTCACTTCAGGAATTGCCTGGTGCAAGTCTGACCTTCCTAGCCAACAACTTAGACACACACCTACCACTAAATAGCACCATTTAACAATGTTATCTCACCTATCATTCTTCAACAACTAAAATTCTATTTAAAAGAAATAGTGAAGTGCAATAGAATGAACTGTGGACCTAATGCTGGAAAAGTGGAAGATTTATTCACATCCACAACTCAACTGTTGTTATCTAAGGCAAGTAGAGAGTCATCTGAGACATTTTTCTTGCCTTCAAATTGGGACAATCTTGTTAGGGTGATGTTGTGATGCAGAAAGAGGAAGAAATCTTTCTGGAAAGTGGGGCACTTGGAAGGATTAAGTTTTGAGGGAGAACAAAGTGGAAATCATTATGCAGTGAGACCTTGCGTATGATTCTCCACAGAGGTGCTGCTGGGTTTGGGTAGAACAATCCTTTGCTACTCTGACTATCCCATATGGCAGACCATGTGGCTTTATCAGCTCCCACCCCATCAAATGCCAAAAGTGACACCTCTCTCCAGTCATCGTGACAACTTAAAATACCCACACTTTTCTCTTGGATAAGCATACTTTCCAGGTTAAGAACCTCTGTTCAAGATAATTGGAAAGTATTTATCAACTGAAATGGGGGTCCAGAAAGAGTGAAATGTGAGTCCTAGAGGAAAGATTTTTAGATTGGATTAGTAACGTATTACTTGAGAATGAAAACAAACCATTAGAGAATGCTCTTAAACTGGAATTAGATGTTTAGGCTTTCTTTCTTTTCCTAGGAGAATGATAATGGAATGCCCCAATTTATAAGAGTAGGTATGACTTTTAATGAATAATCTGTGGAAGAGGGTACTATGGGAAAAAAACATAAAGATTTGAAGAAAGAGTAACTAGAGGCTGCATCATTATTTGTCTTTCCTACTAAGTATTCAGTCTTCATGAAGACAGAGACCTGTTCTAATATTTGTATCCCTAGGGAATAGCAGAATGCCACAAACATAGTAGATGTTCAACTAATAATATATTCAATAAATGACTATTTGAACAAATAATTGATGAGTTTAAATTATTGGTACTACTTTATGCTAATTCTCCCATTTTTGAGGATTACTTTTTTTTTCTTTTCCCATCTTCTTTTTGCAGCAAAGCTTCACTCTTGGATGTGTTAAATGAATTGGTCCTCTATTTCCTATTTCCTGCTTTCTTGTCTTAGGTCTTGAAAAAACTATATGTTCGCACTTTTACCTACTTGTGCCCTTTGTTTCTCATCTTTAGAGACTCCCTTTTGAAGTATTGGTTCACTCAGCTACCTTGAGATACCTTCTGAGGTCCCAAGGGACTGCTCATGATATTAAGGATATTTTCCTATCCTTTCCTATTGAGTCCTAAAGCTTGACAGTTTTGCTCAATTGTAATGGATAAAATCTTTGAGATAAGTCACACTCTAAGATTATATTTCTTTTGTTTTCATTCATATGAATTAATTCACCAGAATCTTTTCTAAATACTTAAGGAAAAGATGGTATCGAGGAAGAAGCTCAAAAGTCAGCAAGGAGTCCAAAGGATAATTTACTGTGACTATGTTTAAGGCGTCTTAGCTTATAACAAAATATGTCTCTTTTTAAATTTTCTGACAATATCAGAACCATTGAACAGTGTAGGAAAAAAGTGCTTGCTTTCAAATTAAATACCCCTCAGGACCTGGTTTGAGGGGTGGAGGCCTATAAAACTACTTCATTTTCTTTACCTCAACACAGATAAAAATGCTAGTTCATCAAAAATAATTCTCACCCTTAAACAAAGCTGCCAAGTGATAATTCAAGTATCTTGCTATTTTCAACCATATTATAGAAAGTGGAGGAGCAAAGGATAGAAGGAATAATTAGCAGCAAATAATTCCACACTATCTGGATTTGTTAGCATAGTGGTATCTTTTCTTTGTAAAATATATCCTCTACTTATTTAGTTTAATTCATATTTGTTAGCCTGTCATAAAGCCAGGTATTCAGTGTTTTTTTTTTTCTTTTTATCTTTTCCATTTTCTGTTCTTTTTACATTCTTTTGCACAGCAGCTACTTAAATATGTTTTAAACTTATTATTAAGTTTGTTTTACCCATTTTAAACATTTAATCTATATTACAGTTAATTTATACTCACTATGCAAACTCTCTTAATTGCAAGGTGAGTTTAAAATATTTTATTTTTCTTTTGTTTTAACTGTTAATGTTTAACTGTTAAGGTTGTCTATCTTTATTTCTCTTCCCATATTTCAATTTTGTCATCCTGAAAAGACAGTATAGCAGGTTATACAAAAAGCATTCTTGTTGAAAATCCCCAGTAATGGTAAGTGAGCAGTCTGATTCCAATGAAATGAGTGAATCTTATGAAAAGGGAATTGCTGTATACCTTATTTTACTGTTATCCACACCTCCATACCTCCTTTTAGATTTGGGTGTATATATGTAATCTGAATACGGGTTCAGAATTATGTATATGAATGATACCTTCACCAATCAACAGTTCATTGTCCCTAGGCTATAATATTGCAATACTGATATTAATTATCCATCACAATTATCTCTACATGTAGAATCATATTTACTCATCAGCTTTCATTGGATGTAAAATCCATTTCAGAATGAGTCATGTTAGGTGAATACATAACATATTGTCCTATAAAACGTGCATATCCCATGCTGAAGACCCATTGTTAATTGAACTGCAAATTATTTCTGGGTTGTACTTCTTATGGTTCTGATAAATGCTGTGAACAGTTTTCTCTTAGGGGCTAGGTATATTTAGGCAAACTTTTGACATGCAGCAGAGGTGTCTTGAGTATGTCTGTAGTTAATACAATGGTTATTATGAGGCTACTAAAGGCATTGCAAAATCTTAAAAAGCGGGAACCTTCAGCAAAGCAATAAATAATAAAAATCTAACAAAGAACTTGAGTAATAATGTTTTGAACTTGTTTTGAAGTAGTTTACTTGAGCAAAGTATGCCAGAAAATACTTTGTGTTGCTAATGGAAATATTCACTCTGTGAATTTTATATTATTTTATACATTTGTCTATCATCTACCATGTAACAATTCAAGTATGCAGTTAATATTATAGTATGTAATATTATATATTTATAATCACCCTGATATTCTTATAGAATATAAACCACTTCAGTGTTTTAAAGAAAAAAAAATGGTAGCCTCAGTATCTAGATATGAAGCTTCAGTTGGTCAAGAGAAATAAGAAACATTTAATTACTTTAAGATGTGACATTTTTTAAAAAAGTGAGTGAAGGCCACAAATGGCAAAATATCCTTCTTCCTTATGGGTGAGTTGTATTCCATTACATATATATGCTGCATCTTCTTTATCCATTCATCTATTGATGTGCACTTAGAATGGCTCCATATCTTGGCAATTGTTAATAATGTTGCTATTAATAGTGGGGTGTATGTTCCTTTTTAATTAATTCTTATTTGTGGTTGGCTTGATTCCTTTGATAACTACATAAGTTTAAAAAGCTAAAGCTGTAAACGTGCTTAGAAACCATGAACAGTAAATATATGTAAATTTAAAAATATGTGCAGTAGATAGTGTATATATATTTACATGCAATATACTGTATATGTGCAGTCAAATTGTAACAATTCTGCCTAATAAAACTGAAAAAAAGATGTGAAATAATAATTTTTTCTTTGAGGGTACTTTATGATGTAATATGTAAAATATATATTTAAATTGTAGAAAAATAAAGTGTTAGTTCACTTTGATAATATTTTGTTTTTTTTATTTCTTAAAAATCAGTAAGTTCAGAAAATATATTTCTTCTAGCTTTTATTGAACTCTTTTAGATACATTATTTATCAGTACAACAAAGATTTTCCCTCAGTTCATTGATCAGTACATTGTTGAGGGACACTCAGGAATTTGTTTCATTTGGTTAAATTGATAGATTTTACTTTTCTTTGAAAGATAACTAAAGACAATGTCTTTTGAAGAAATTTGTGAAAATAAAGATGGAGAACTATGCAGTTATTTGCACCTGTTTGGTCTTCAGGCCAAGTTTCAGTGTTTCAAGTCCTAATATTCTTTTTGCCCAGGTTTTCAGTAATCAGTACTTTAAGACAACGTGTTTTGGCAGGAAGGAGAGCTCTTATGTATTAATTCTCTAAGACAAGTAAAACACCTACATCTGGAAAATACAGCCTCCTCCACTCAAGAAGCCCAGACTACATGTCCATCATGAGCTACTAGGACTACCTAAGGGAGACTTTTGTTCCAAGGTGACACATATGATATCTGGCAGAGATGCGAAGGAAATGGGCAAAGACCAAGATGACTGAAGACTGTAAGAAAGCATCATAATTTTAATTTTTGAAGACTCTCTATATATTTTTCTTTTGGAAAACTTGATTCTTTTTATTTGTACTTATTTATTTATTTTTAAGTGAAGTATAGTCAGTTTACAATGTGTCAATTTCTGGTGGACAGTATAATGTTTCAGTTATACATATGCATACATAGATTCATTTTCATATTCTTTTTCATTATAGGTTACTATAAGATATTAATTATAGTTCCCTGTGTTATACAGAAGAAACTTGATATTTATCTATTTTATATATACTAGTTAATATTTACAAATCTCAAACTCCTCCTGAAGAAAACATACATATATATATTTCTATTAGGAACAGTTAAGTCAAAATCATGAAAGCTCATTTTTCCTAATCTCCCCAGTGGTGCTGTACTCCATCATTTGAGGGAAGTGATTACAAATATTTACTCCGGAGTCAGACTGCCTTATAAGTTCTAGATTTAACACTTTCTAACTATGTGATTTGGGGTAAGTAATTCACCCTTATGCCCTGATTTCTTAATATGTAAACAAAGAGATTGATAATCTCTGTGCAATAATAATCTCTATGTGTATTTTTATTGATTAAACATGTTATTATGGGTAGAATACTCAATATCTGGCACATTGTTATTATTCAATAAATGTGAGTTATAAGATACGACTTTCTCTTTGAAACTTGTAAACTTCCAAAGGAGTAAAGCATGTTATATAAATCATCTTCTGTCAATAAAACGATGACTGTAGTTTGAAATTTCAATGTCACTATGAATCATAACCAACTAAGTAAATAAAAATAGTAGACGATATTTCAAACTCTCACTAAATGCTTTGCTACAGCTAAGAACACAGGGTGGCTGAAGTAAAGTTAAGATGTGATAAGTGTATAACGTCTGTCTAGAATCAACTACAATCATTACAAATGGTTGCATTATTCAACACTTTTTTTTATGTTATTAAAGCACTTACTGAAGACCAAAAAGAATCTAAACTATCCCTCTTATATTTTTATAGTGGGTAATTATTCACTTGTCATTAGCATTTAGAGAAGCTACTGAGTCAGATATCATGCTACTTACTGAGGCATCAAAGGTGGAAAAAAATAGAAAGTCTAATCTTCTAAAGGCAGCATTCATTGACTGATGGATACATTGATAGACATATAACAAGCAACTATACTATACCAGATACAGGTGTAAATATTGAATATACAAATGGATGTAACCTCACATCTTGCTGTTCAGTAAGACATAGACCAATTGCTGATAGACAAAATTATGCTAATATATATTTCAGCAGAACTTAATATACTAATTCACCGAATGTGGAGTTGACCAGGAAAAGGAACAAATAACTTCAGGCTGAGAAGATTATAAACAATTCGACAACATAGTTTGAAACAGGAGTTATACGACCTCTTCGAGAATAAATACAATGGTCCAAATAGTACACTACAATAAGCACTGCTATGGTGTTAAAAATATATACACAATAGTGACCCTGAAATTAAATGAAGACAAACTAGTTAGGTGAATTACATACTGCAATAAACATGGTATTTAAAAACCTAGACACCAGTTTTTTTTTCTGATCAACGTCCAACTCTATTGTAAAAAACAAAAAGAAAAGGAAAATATGTTTACATAAGTGCATCATCTATTTTTACAAAGGTAATTTCTAAATCTTGTTGAAAAATATGGTACATTCTCATTAGATTACTTTCTTAATAAATTATTTCGTCAAGTACACGAAACTCAATTATTTACTAAACGGATGTTTTGACTGCCACAATGTATAAAGTATTGTCTTAGATATTTTGGACCACAAATATAAAAATATATAAATTCCTTCCCTACAGACAAAATTGGAGATTAAAGAAATAGTAATACATTTAATGGCTGAGCTATTTCCATTTATAACTTGATTTTATATTTATTTAGATTTTATGGCATAACAAATACTGATTTTGTCTACTCTAAATAGAATTTTTTAAAAAATAATTATTTCCAGTCAACATAACCCAAGGATATAGTGACTTTCCTCTGAGCTGTAGGGGTGAAACTACGATTATAAGGATTATAATTATGCCAAGTAATTGTGAGACTTTTTTTAAAACATTTTTTTATTGATTTATAATCATTTTACAATGTTGTGTCAAATTCCAGTGTTCAGCACAATTTTTCAGGCATACATGGACATATACACACTCATTGTCACATTTTATTCTCTGTGAACTACCATAACATTTTGTGTATATTTCCCTGTGCTATACAGTATAATCTTGTTTATCTATTCTACAATTTTGAAACCCCAGTCTATCCCTTCCCGCTCTCCGCTCCCTGGCAACCACAAGTCTGTATTCTACGTCTATGAGTCTATTTCTGTCCTGTATTTATGCTATGTTTTTGTTTGTTTCTTTGTTTGTTTGTTTTTATTTTTGTTTTTTAGATTCCACATATGAGCGATCTCATATGGTATTTTTCTTTCTCTTTCTGGCTTACTTCACTTAGAATGACATTCTCCAGGAGCATCCGTGTTGCTGCAAAAGGCAATATGTTGTCAGTTTTTATGGCTGAGTAGTATTCCATTGTATAAATATACCACCTCTTCTTTATCCAGTCACCTGTTAATGGACATTTAGGCTGTGTCCATGCTTTGGCTATTGTAAATAGTGCTGCTATGAACAATGGGGTGCAGGTGTCATCCTGAAGTAGGGTTCCTTCTGGATACAAGCTCAGGAGTGGGATTCCTGGATCATACAGTAAGTCTATTCCTAGTCTTTTGAGGAATCTCCACACTGTTTCCCATAGTGGCTGCACCAAACTGCATTCCCACCAGCAGTGTAGGAGGGTTCCGCTTTCTCCACAGCCTCTCCAGCATTTGTCATTTGTGGATTTTTGAATGATGGCCATTCTGACTGGTGTGAGGTGATACCTCATTGTAGTTTTGATTTGCATTTCTCTGATAATTAGTGATATTGAGCATTTTTTCACATGCCTATTGATCATTTGTATGTCTTCCTTGGAGAATTGCTTGTTTAGGTCTTCTGCCCATTTTTGGATTGGGTTGTTTATTTTTTTCTTATGGAGTCGTATGAGCTGCTTATATATTCTGGAGATCAAGCCTTTGTTGGTTTCATTTGCAAACATTTTCTCCCATTCTGTAGGTTGTCTTCTTGTTTTACTTATGGTTTCCTTTGCTGTGCAGAAGATTGTAAGTTTCATTAGGTCCCATTTGTTTATTCTTGCTTTTATTTCTTCTAGGAGAAAATTTTTGAAATGTATGTCAGATAATGTTTTGCCTATGTTTTCCTCTAGGAGGATTATTGTGTCTTGTCTTATGTTTAAGTCTTTAATCCATTTTGAGTTGATTTTTGTGTATGGTGTAAGGGAGTGTTCTAGCTTCATTGTTTTACATGCTGCTGTCCAGTTTTCCCAACACCATTTGCTGAAGAGACTGTCTTTATTCCATTGTATATTCTTGCCTCCTTTGTCGAAGATTAGTTGACCCAAAGTTTGTGGGTTCATTTCTGGGCTCTCTATTCTGTTCCATTGGTCTATATGTCTGTTTTTGTACCAATACCATGCTGTCTTGATGACTGTAGCTCTATAGTATTGTCTGAAGTCTGGGAGAGTTATTCCTCCAGCCTCTTTCATTCTCCTCAGTAATGCTTTGGCAATTCTAGGTCTCTGATGGTTCCATATAAATTTTATTATGATTTGGTCTAGTTCTGTGAAATATGTCCTAGGTAATTTGATAGGGATTGCATTAAATCTGTAGATTGCTTTGGGCAGTGTGACTATTTTAACAATATTGATTCTTCCAATCCAGGAGCATGGGATATATTTCCATTTTTTAAAGTCTTCTTTAATTTCCTTCATCAATGGATTATCATTTTCTGTGTATAATTCTTTCACCTCCTTGGTTAGATTTATTCCCAGATATTTTATTACTTTGGGTGCTATTTTAAAGGGGGATTGTTTCTTTACTTTCTTTTTCTGTTGACTCATCGTTAGTGTAAAGAAATGCCACTGATTTTTGAACGTTAATTTTGTAACCTGCTACCTTGCTGAATTCTTCAATCAGCTCTAGTAGTTTTTGTGTGGACCTTTTAGGGTTTTCTATATATAGTAACATGTCATCAGCATATAGTGACAGTTTTACCTCTTCTTTTCCAACTTGGATCCCTTTTATTTCTCTCTCTTGACTGATTGCTGTGGTTAGGACTTCCAGGACTATGCTGAATAGGAGTGGTGATAGTGGGCATCCTTGTCTTATCCCAGATTTTAGTGGGAAGCTTTAGAGTTTTTCACTGTTAAGTACTACGCTGGCTGTAGGTTTGTCATATATAGCTTTTATTATGTTGAGATATGTTCCCTCTATACCCACTTTGGCGAGAGTTTTTATCATAAATTGGTGTTGAATTTTATCAAATGCTTTTTCTGCATCGATTGAGATGATCATGTGGTTTTTGTCCTTTCTCTTGTTGATGTGATGTATTACATTGATTGATTTGTGTGTGTTGAACCACCCTTGTGTCCCTGGGATGAACCCCACTTGGTCATGATGTAGAATCTTTTTTATGTGTTGTTGGATTTTATTTGCTAATATTTTGGTGAGGATTTTGGCGTCAATGTTCATCAGTGATACTGGCCTATAATTCTCTTTTTTTTTGTAGTGTCTTTGCCTGGTTTTGGTATCAGGGTGATGGTGGTTTCATAGAATGAGTTTGGGAGTATTCCCTCCTTTTCAATTGTCTGGAAGAGTTTGAGAAGGACTGGTATGAGTTCTTCTTTGTATGGTAGAATTCCCCAGTGAAACAGTCTGGTCCTGGACTTTTATTTGTAGGGAGGTTTTTAATTGCTATTTCTATTTCCTTTCTAGTGATCGGACTGTTGAAGTGGTCTGTTTCTTCTTGATTCAGTCTTGGTGGATGGTATGTTTCCAAAAACTTGTCCATCTCCTCTAGGTTATCCAGTTTGGTTCCATATAGTTTTTCATCATATTCTTGTATGATATTCTGTATTTCTTTTTTATTTGTTGTAATTTCTCCATTTTCCTTTCTTATTTTGCTAATTTGTGCTCTCTCTTTTTTCTTCTTAGTGAGTTTGGCCAGAGGATTGTCGATTTTATTTACTTTTTCAAAAAACCAGCTTTTGGTTTGGTTGATTTTTCCTATGGTTTTGTTAATCTCTGTTGTATTTATTTCCTCCCTGGTCTTTATTATTTCCTTCCTTCTGCTGCCTTTTGGGGCTTTTTATTCTTCTTTTTCTAATTCATTCAGGTGGTGGGTTAAATTGTTTATTTGAGATTGTTCTTCTTTTTTGAGGAAGGCCTGTATCACTATAAACTTCCCTCTTAGCACTGCCTTTGCTGTGTCCCATAGGTTTTGAGTGGTTGTGCTTTCATTGTCATTTGTCTCAAGGTATTTCTTTAATTTCAGCTTTGATTTCCTCATTGACCCATTGTTTTTTCAATAACATATTGTTTAATCTCCATGCTTTCTTTTTTTCTCCTTTGTTTCTCTGTTGTTGATTTCCAGTGTCATGGCATTGTGGTCAGTAACGATGCTTGAGATAATTTCTATCTTCTTAAAATTGTTGAGGTTTCTTTTGTGCCCAAGTACATGATCGATCCTGGAAAATGTCCCATGTGCACTTGAAAAGAATGTATATCTTATTTTTTGGGGGTGTAATGCTCTGAAAATATCCACCAAATCTAGTTTTTCTATTGTAGTATTTAATTTCTCTGTTGCCTTGTTTATTTTCTGTGTGGAAGATCTGTCTAGTGATGTTAATGCAGTGTTAAAATCTCCAACTATGATTGTATTCCCATCAATATCCCCCTTTATCTCTGTTAGTAATTCTTGTACGTTCTTAGGTGCTCCTATATTGGGTGCATATATATTAACGAGTGTAATATCCTCTTCTTGTATCACTCCTTTAATCATTATAAAATGTCCTTCTATATCTTTCTTTATGGCCTTTGTTTTAAAGTCTATTTTGTCTGAAATCAGTACTGCAACACCTGCTTTTTTGGCTTCTCCATTTGCATGGAATATCCTTTTCCATCCTTTCACTCTCAATCTATATGTGTCCTTCTCAAGGACTTGTATTTGTAGTTGAATTGGTATATCCTCTTTCTTCCTTTCTTCTTCCTTTTATGATTTGGTAATTTTCCTTTGTATTATCATGGATTTTATTTAATTTTTGTGACTCCCTTGTAAGTTTTTGGCTTGTGGTTACCCTTTTTCGTAAACCTATTAGCCCATTTCTATAAATGTTTTTATTAAACTGAATGTAACATGATCTCAAACCCATCCGAGTGTTAAAAAAATTTAAAAAAGAAAAAGAAATATATTCTATATTTCCCTGCCTCCCAGCCCACTCTCAGTGATTTGTATGTCTTCTTTTATAATTTCGTGTTTATTTTATTTGTAATTCATGAGTTATCACCTTTCCAGTTGTGAGTTTCTCATTTCTGTAGCATCCTGCTGCTTTTCTATTTAGAATAGCCCTTTCAATATTTCTTTTAGCATGGGTTTAGTATTGCTAAACTCCTGCAACTTTTTCTTGTCTGTGAAATTCTTTATTTCTCCTTCTATCCTAAAGGATAGCCTTGTGGATAAAGTAACCTAGGCTGTATCTTTTTTTCATTCAGGGCTTTGAATATATCTTGCCACTCCCTTCTGGCCTGTAGTTTTGTATAGAGAAATCAGCTGAGAATCTTATGGGGGTTCCCTTGTAACTTACTCTTTGCTTTTCTCTTGCTGCCTTTAGAATCATTTCTTTATCCTTGACTCTGGCCATCTTGATTATGATATGTCTTGGTGTGGGTCTATTTGGGTTCTTCCTGTTTGGAACCCTCTGAGCTTCCTGTACTTGGATATCTGAGTCCTTCTTTAAGTTTGGGAAGTTTTCAGTCATGATTTCTTCAAAAACCTTTTCAATCCCCTTTGATCTTTCTTCTCCTTCTGGGACCCCTATTATGCAACGATTGGGATGCTTTATATTATCCCATAGGTCCCTTATGCTACTTTCATTATTTGTTATTGGCTTATCTTGTAGATCTTCTGAATGGGTGCTTTCTATTATCCTGTCTTCCAGGTCACTAATTCATTCCTCTGCATTATCTAGTTGGCTTTGTACAGCTATTAGATCATTCCTCATCTCTGTCAATGAGTTTACCCATTCTACTTGGTTCTTCTTTATAGCTCCAATTTTATTTTTGACATATTTTATATCTCTAAACACTGTCTCTTTTAATTCCTTCAGTACTTTGATCACTCCTTTTTTGAAATCTTGATCTAGTAGGCTATCGATATCTATTTCATTGATCTTTCTTTCAGGGGATTTCTCTTGTTCTTTTAATTGGGAAAGGTTTCTCTCATACCTCTCTGACACTGTGGTTTATGGAGTATCAGTTATCTATTTTGGTCCTTAAGGAGTTTATCTGTCTAATGCCTATTTAGGAATAAGTCTTAGGAAAAAAAGAAAAAATAAGAGAGAGAGAGAAAGAATTTTAAAAGAAGGGAGAAAGAGGGTTTGAAAACAGTGTATAATGAATAATAGAAGAGCCAGTTGAAGCAGAATATCAATCGGGTTGAGACGTCTGTTTAAAACATTTAAAAAAATGGAAAAAGATGAAAAGATGTATTTGAAACCTGTGTCTAATCAATAACAGGACATCAAAACCCAAGAGAAATAGAAATGAATTAAGAAGTAAAAATTAAGAGGGTAATAGAAAATAGAACAGGTAAAAACAGATTAAAAAAAAAAAAAGGGGTGGGTGTGTTTGTCGGTGTTCTCCTGGAGTCTGTGTGCTTTTAATGTGAAGTCTTTCTGTCTTCGTCCTGTTTTGGAAGCTCAGCTTGCTGTTTTCAGAGGCCCTCAGTTGGCGCCCTCTTCTGTGATGCTCCCAGTACCTGTCGGCAAGCAGATCGCGCCTCCTCCCAACACTGGGTCAGGTGCAGCCCTCTACTGTGGGCGGGCGGGTCGCTGCCCCTCTGGATGCCGCAGTCAGATGTTGCAGACTGGCCAGGTAGGAGGGCGGGTCGTGCCCCCTCCCAGCACCTCGGTCAGGGGCTGTGTTCCTGCCCGAAAGGCGGCGGGGCCGCCCTCCCTCTCCCGGAGCCGGTAGCTCCGCTGCTCTGTGTGGCTGCGCGCTCCGCCCTGGTCGGTGCTCCGCAGGTGGGCTCGGGGAAGACAGAGGGACAGCCTTGTCTCTGCTCCGGGCCAAAGCTCAGCTCCTTGTTTGTCTTTGTGGAGCAAGTTCTCTGAGGGACCAGGATGGAAGGATCCTTTCTGCCTCGGGCTGTAGACAAGTCTCAGGCTGGCCTTTGAGGCTGCTAAGCCCTTCGGTGCGGATGCAGGTTTCGCCCCCGCCCCCGCCTGAGTGCTAAGCTCGGAGGATATGGCAGCTGTGTCTGAGCCCCGCCTCTCTTCCCCCGAAAACTTTCCGCGGGTTTTCAGAGATGGGGGTGTGCACCCTTCCCCCGAGAGCACATCAACCTTGCTGTTTTATGGAGGGCCCAGGTTGTTCTGCCCTGTGCACCCACAGCCACGGTGTGCAGCCCCTTGCGTTCCCCCGGGGCTGCCTCCGTGCAGCCGCCCCCGTCCTCCGCCCGGCTTGTGCAGCCTGGCCCTGCCCCCGGCTGCCGGCCAGTGTCTCAGGCTGGGTGTCGGGGGACGCTCTGTGCCCGTTTAACTTAGTTCTGTTAGTCAAGGGCTGCTCTGTACAGATCCGAGCCTCGGAGGTTCCCCCTCTGTCCTGCTGGCCTCTCAGTTGGAGAGGGGAGACCCAGCGAGCGAGCGCCAGTCCTCCTTTGCCGCTCCCTCCCCGGGGGACCCGTCCCGCGCTGCTTTGCCTTTTGTTCTTTCTTTTTTCCTTTTCTCCTACCAGATTTTTGGCGTCTCTATCTTTTGAAGAGGACGATATTCTGTCAGAGTTCCGCAGCAGCTCTGGTTGGCCGAGTGGGTCTGTAGATGTGGGTCTTGGTGCATTTGTGGCAGAGGGTGAGCTGCGAGCATCCTTCTACTCCGCCATCTTCTCTCTTCCCTGTGAGACATTTTAAATAATGTATCACCTGAATGCACATTTTTATCAGTTCATGTGCATGAGTGTTTGGTAGATGTAGTTCTCTTTAAACAATAAGAAAAAGGCAACTCAGAGCTATCTGATTTTTTTGACTAAACATAATGCCAATAGTACAGGATAAAGCAATACTGTTGTCATACAGATTCTTGGATTCTTCTTAATGCTGCAAGAGATCAATATTTATTTGGTATCCTATGAAACTCTTCCATTTCTTTACAAAATATGCCAATGAATGTCATTTTTTTTCCACAATGGAGAAATGAGTGTTCACTTACATTTTATAGAAAATTGATCTGATTTTACTATCCTTGGGTAGAAGTATAATTCTCACTTTTTGATGAAGTATGCATATTACAGATTACGTATTTTGTGTGAGGTAAATATCTATCACATTGATGCAATTTTTAAAAATAAATTAAACAAATTTTAATACATATGTACTCTATTTTTCACACTGAATGTTCTTAAATGGTGTAGAATATAAGACAAAATTCTCAGTTGCATGCAACAGAAATGGATTCTGATTAATTTAAATAACAGAAGAATTTATGGATTGATTATTGGGTAGCTCATAAATTCATCAGCAGAACAGGAAGACCAAACTTAGAAAATGGTGAAGGAAAAAGGGAATCTAGAGAATGAAGGGTACTGTCTAAATCATGCCACAGAAGCAACCTATAAGGACCCTCTTGCCTGAAGGGCACACAGACTGCCTCAGCTTGTACCACCACCACCACCAATGTTACCAAACATCAATTACCTGTGTCAGTCCCCTCAAAACTGATATAGCTGCCACTGTTGAATTTCTTTATTGTCTCTATTTTAATCACTAGGTCAGATTCAAAGCTCTGAATAAGCATGTCTGATTGACAAAAACTCATACATTGGGGAAATTTCCCATGCATAAGAGGGCAGTTAATTGCTTAACACCTAAACAAGTAGAAAAGACACTATGTTCCATATTATGGGATGCCACAATCAAGATACACAATTTTTTCCAAGACTGCAATTCCCATTAAAAAGCAAACCAAATATGTTCCTAATAACCTGTTGTTAGAGCAGGCAGCTAGCTAGATATGAGCAGAGAAAGGGGGACACAGACCAAATGACAGGAATTGGGCAGAAAGGAGGGGCACAAGCCAAAAGCAAGAAACCACACATCATGTAAGCACCAGGGGTCCCTGGGCAAAGAACATTTGGGCTGATAAGGGATCACACCTTTTGGGGTGATGAGTAGCCTGGACACAAAGAAAGGTGAGAAAAGGCAGGAATTTCCAGTGTCTGGATGTAACTTTTTGCTCATTATGCCCTCATTTCTCAATAAAATTAGCCTTGCAGATTAGAAGTACCCATTATGCACCAACACCATGACACTCCTGATCCAGACTAAATAAAGACAAAAATCCCTCCTCCCTTTGGGAAGGTGGAGTTGGGATAATAATCAGGGAATGTGACCCCAAACCCTTCCCTCCCCAATGATATTCTGCCCATTCATTTTTACACCCTATGTAACTAACTTGCCAAAGAAACACAGCTCAGTCACTCACCTAAGTCTGCCTGCTCTCCCCTTGAGAGTGTACTATTCACCCTTTAATAAATCATCACTTTGCTTTTTTAACCACCGTGTCTTATCTCTGAATTCTTTCTGGGACGAGACAAGAACCTGGAATACCAGTTGTACCTACCGGCAACACTGTGATGGTACCTTTTCAACTATCCCTTATATAACTGATTAAAAATGTATTCCCTCTCCAAAGAGGAAGGAAAGAAGGAAAGAATGAAGGAAGCAAGAAAGAGGGAAAGAGGAAAAAAAAAAAGGGAAGAAGAAGACAACCAACCAAGCAAACAAACAAGATGTAAATAGCTATCTCTTGCTGCATTTAGACCCAAGTTCAGGATCTCTAGGTGGTGATATTTATTTCCCCTCTGGTTTTAGTCCTTCTACTATGTCATAATTTTCGACAGCCTATAGGCAAAAATGTTAAGAGAAGAGAAAGACAGAGAATTTATTTTAAATACCTAAAACTGCCTAGATTCTATTCATTTTCCTCCCTCACTCTCTTCTGTGCAAACAATTTTATTTCCCTTAGACAGCTGAGATCAATCATACCACTCAGCACTATAACCTTCATTGACTTCTATTGGCTCAGATGTAAGAGGAAACCAAAAGGTTGGGAGGCAGCTTCAAATTATGTTTGAAAGGAATCATAGTATATCTCCTGATGAAACTATTTCTCTTTTGAGTATTACATCTTCCAAAATTGAAGAACCTAGAGTTGTTGGGAAAGGAAACCGAGTCTTCATGAGGGGATCAGTGTGTGTAATAGTGAGAGATGCTATTCTAATTTTCACCCCTTGATCTTAGAACACATATATTCTGGTTACATAGGAGAGCTCACCACTCACTGATATCTGGTTTGGGTGCTATAGCATTTCTTGTGGGGCATAATCTCAAACTTGGAAGGAATTTTATCCTTCTGAGACCATAGCTGTGCCTTCAATAAGCCATTCCATAGTTCAATAAAGTTAACTTCTTCATATTTTGTACATGATTAAAAGAATATCTTCATTTCTTTTATGAGTTGTGTGGAGTGTCATGGTGGTGAATAATATTTAGCATTGTTAGCAGAAACACACAAACAAAATTAACTGCAGTGTCTCTTCTTTAAGATGGCTTCAAACAATTTCTTTCTTCTTAATATGTGGATAACATGAAAACACATGTCTATTCCTTTTCTCTTCTGGCATCAAGACATCCTTAGTGACTTGATTAGTCAATAGAATCAGTCTTGGAATCCTGAGTCTTGATCATAATAAGTCTTGCAGCCTGTGCTTAGACTTCATGGAGTGTTTGCTTTTGGAACTCTGAAACAGTTGACTTGGGAAATTGGCCACCTTTTAAGAAGACTCAGAAAATGTTATACTATGAGAAGCCCAAGGCATGTAGATAGAATCTAGAGAATGTATGTAATATATATACTTGTATGTATAGAGAGAGAGATGGAGAGAGACCCTGCTATGGGTTACTGAAGAAACAGATGTGTGAAAGAAGACGCCACCTTAGAAGTAGACACTCTAGCAGATGCCTATCCCAACCGATGCCATGTAACTAAGAATGAACTGATTAGATTTGGGAAATTCTGTTATGTAGGAATAGACAACTGTTATAATAATAGATACAGAAATCCAATTCAAATATAGTATCTCTTTCTGTGAGAGCATATTACTTGTTCTTCAGTGAATGAAAAAGTTTAGTATAATCAGTCTGTTCCCAAATGGCTGGCTTGTCCATTCTGGTTTATAGCACCATATCATGCTCAGATTGTTCCCTACCACTAGCAACTTGAACACTGAAAAGTAGTGGTGGCTAGACTGGCCCTGGTTTAGAGAATCCATGTTTCTCACTGCATGCACAGTCTTCATTGTTGCCATTCTACCTACTCTATCCATGGATCTGTCAAACTAGCTGGGATCTGTGGGTGACTGGCATCACCTTTACACTTGATCAGTGAACACATTCACAGTGGAACACTGTGAGAGAATTCACATGGGACAAAAATATTATGCAAATTAAGCCTCCTTCTCACCAATTGTCCAAGGTAGGAAGTATGTATGGTTATTCTAGATAAAAGTCAGCTGCTTATGACAGTCTCTGTTCCTTGGATTAGAGATAATAGTATATTCCACCCAAATAACTGCATGCAGATTGCCAGAGACTGTTCGATTTACCTAACACTAAGTTTACATAAAAAAAAAATAGCTGTAATTGTATCTGTAGGTGATTAATCTTAAAACAATCCACTGCCATTCTCAAATACAATTTATCCCTATACTGGAGAGTGGAAACATGAATGTAATAATAATCAGTATCTTTGGCCCTTACAATCTTTCAATATGACACTAATTCTTGTAATCGCCTTGAAGTTATGCAATTGGAATTGATTTGATATTTACTATTTTGGTAGCAGGCGGGAGTTTCAAATCCTCCCACTTGACTTTCTCTAATACCATTATTAACATTATCTTTGTGCAGTATGACATTGTGGGTGTTCATTCAGCTGGTAACCATATTTATTAATAATACACCCAGGGTATGGGGAATTAACATAGTATGGGTGATAGGTCTGCCTTAACCTATCATAGTGGACCTCAATCAAAATAGCATTTATCTCCTGGTTCCATTAAGTCTACTCTGACCCATGGAGCACAGATATGTTCTGAAATATTCAGGAATTAGTGTTAGTTGTAAATCCAAGAATACCTCAAAGATTTGGATGTCGCTATATCTAGTATAAACGGCTGAGAGAAGAAGCAGCACCCACTACTTGTGGATGACCAGAGAATTCTCATTCTTTGATCACTCTGTGTGATGGGGAGAAAAGTCCTACCTGTGCATAATTTTTGTGCCCATATTATACTTTCTGTGGGAGTAAAATAAATTTATTAGAATATCAGCTAAAAATTGCCCATATAGTAATCCAAGCAAATATGTCTATTTCAAATTAATAAGGCCTAAACTGACTTAGCTAATTTTATAGTTTGCAATGAATAAGTTGGTTTACAAAAGTTTAGTATGAAAATATAGATATTGGTTAGAAGATGTGTTATCTAATACTATAAAACTTAAATTTAAAACTCATGCTAGTCTGTTCATCTAAAAGGAATTAATATACTCTTTCTCATAAAAGCAAATACATTACAAGAATAAAAGCATGTCCATTTTATTTCAATATAATCAAGTGACTTTTCTTTAGTAGCTACAGAATTTGGAAACAATCTTGATACACCTAGAAGAGGCCAGAACTTGTTAACCCAAATAGCTGAGAAGAGTTTATGCAGATATATTGTCTCACTGGATCTATTTTATTATACTCATGTTATTATTTTAAAGAATTTTGCCACTCATACACATTTTTTTCTACTAGAACACTAGTATAAATATATTGAGGACTCTCTAGAGTAATTACAATTAGTGCTTGATAGGGATTTAATTAACAACAAAGAAAACATATTAATGGCAGGCTTTTCTGATTAACAGCTTATCTAAATTAATTACGAACACTATGATAATATTAAATATATATTGTTCAAAATGCGATAACATTTTCAAAATGGGTGGGAAAAAGTATTATGTTCCATTTTATTTTATGTATTTTAGTCTTAAAAATCAAAAGTAAAATTTATGAATGTAACATATTAGGCTAAATTATATTTATATTAACAATAAATATTTCAAGTGATTATTTTTATTTATCCTTATTTATAGTCTGGCATATTATATTCATTAAATAACTATATGATCAAAGAGCTCTTTCTGATACAAAATATCAAGTGACATTTTATCTTCTGAAACATATAGTCAGTGAGTGGCTTAAGGGAAGAGTTATTCATTTCTGAAAGAAGATAGGGAGCTGGTGCCCGACAATTTCTCAAGTCATTAAATAAGAATGATATTAAACACAAAAGAATTCCTGAAAAAGTTTTATTTGTCTGGTTCTTTAATAACCAAATATTTAATGTATCTGTACTTTACCAACTTTTGTATATGTACTGGGTATACATAATGTGTAAAGTAGATATAATTCCTGCTCTCACAGAGTTGACATCAACACTACTTCTTTGACTCCTCTAATTAACCCCTATTTATTCTTTAATTGCTTTTTTGTATAATAATTACCCCTAACATTCAATTAAAGATGGTCTTACTATATTTGCTAATGACAGCATACTTAGTAAAACATATAGAATACACTTATGTCTTCATAGCATTTGATGATTATGAGTTTTTTTCTGTGGAAACCCATTTGTGTTTTCTGAGAAATGTTTTAAATCATATTTCTTTTATTCTTAAACAATAATCTACCATATGTGTGCTTTTTTCTTGGCTTCTCTTCCTCTACTTGCCTCTTAAATGGTTGCTGTTTTTCAGTATTTTTTTCTAAACTCTCCACTCTTTCCCTGAGTATATGTGAACCCTCTTTTTTGCTTCAAAAGCTATAAATGGGGAGACAATTTATGAAAATAGGAAAGCATACAATCAAAACTCACATGATTTTGATGTCCTGTAATGAACCTTTCATGGACTTAAAGCCAATAAAAAGGCAGTTTCTCCTGCTGATTTTTTATATGGATCTTGAAGGAAATGATCCCAATGTGTAACTAAAACTCAGGAAAGAGCATAAGAACAGCAGGGGAAATCTGTGAATATTCTGGGCTCTTCTGGAATCCAACGAAAACATTCATTCTGAGAAATAAGCAGGTATAGAAGTGGGCAGAAGTAACCTCATGTACTGTAGTTTTCAGGTAAATAAACAAAAACATTTTAATATATAAATGAAGTTAAAGTGAAAGTCTTCTGTAGACTCTGCTTAAAAAATTCTCAGTAGCTCCAAACATTTTTTACACACTTAATGTGTATCCTGTTTTTTGAATTTGTGAGAAATCTGTACTTGACCTACTATTAAGTGTACTGAGTTGGGGGAAAAAGAATTGCCATTTTTTCAAATCCTTGAAAGGATTGTCCACTTTCTCCTAATTTCCTTCCTCTCAATTTCTACTAAACTTGTGCCCATCTTACTCCACATTCACTGCTCTAGTCAAAGTCCAAACTGACCTCTTTATACTAAATCCAGTGTTCCGTTCATGGGCCTCATCTCATTTGCCTTCTCAACATTATTAAATATATTTCCATTCTCTCTTTGAAACACTTTCCCTGCCGCAGTTCCAGAAATCCAACTCTCTTGTCCATCTTTCTTCTTCACTAGCTGCTCCTTTGCTAGTTCCTCTTAACCTTCCTGTCTTCTTGATTTCTTAACATTGGAGGAAGGTCTTTAGATGCCTCTCCTCTAACTATATTCACATTAGATGGCAAATATATCAGACTCTCCAATAAATAGCTTAGGCTAATAATTTTCCCTTAAAATTCAGACTTGTCTACTCAAATGTCTCTTTAAATTGTTGACTGAAAAATTAGGATTTCAAAATCTAAATTTCCAACCAGTCTCGTCAAACTTTTATCTTCCACCTTCTCCATCTTAGATGGTGATAACTCCATCACTACAGTTGTGATTAAGTATCTTCAGTTGCCTTTAGTCTTCTCTTTTGGTCATGCTACATCCAATATGTCAACAGATATGGTTGCCTCTTCCTTCAAAATAGAAGAGAATGGATCTAGCTCCCACTTCATCACTGATTTCCTCCTGGAAAATCTGCTATCACCTTCTACCTGAAGAGCAGTAATAACCTGAGAACTGGCTTATTTGATTAAGCCCTTTCACCTCTACAGTCAATTCTCAACTCAATTGCCAGTTTTCCTTTGTGAAAAGTATGTCAGTCTATGTCACTCTCTCATAACTTTCTACTTTACTTCGAGTAAAATGAAAGTCTACACAATAGCTTATAAAACCTATTTATGTAGGTTTACTTTATGTCTGAGACATCATTTTATGCTACTCTCTCCCTTGATTATTCATTTCTATTTACCCTGGTCGTGCTTGATTTTCAATACCCCAGGGTTTCCCTTGGCTCTGGGCCTTTGTGCTGGCTATTGACTCCTCTTCAAATGTCCATGATACATTGCTTCATTTCCTTCATTTTTTTCGCTCATGTTTTACCTCATCCTTGAGGCATCTTATGACTACTTTTAAAATCACGGGCTCTTGGTATAATCCACTCCACTTACTCCATTTTGTGTTTTCCTATAACATATATTTTAAATATATTGCAAAATTTACTTACTTACTTTATTATTTGTCTTCTCTCAGAATGCAAGATTCATGAGGTTAAGAATATTAACTTGCTTTATCTCTTGCTCAGTTCGGGCACCAAGCATAATCCTTATTAAATAATTTACTTGAGTAGAGGCCCTGAGATTACAGGAAACTCTACATTATAATAAACCACCAGGGTAAGTACCAAGTTTGTCCTGATCTTGGCTACATCAGCTATGCCTTGCATAGCACCAAGAACATAAGAGGCTCTCAGCAAATATATGTTGATTCAATAAATTACCTCTATAAAAAAGTATTATAGTTTGAATGTTTGTATTCCCCCAGAGTCATATATTGAAATCCCAACCGCTAAGGAATTGGGGCCTTTAGGAGGTGATTTGATCATAAGGGTAGAACATTCATGAATGGGATTAGTAACCTTATAAAAGAAGCATAAGAGAGTCCCTTTGCCTTTGACCTTGTCAAGTTATAGCCATCAATGAGGAAGTAAGACCTTACTAGACACAAAGTCTAGTTTGCTGGTACCATGATCTTGGATTCCATCTTCCTACCCTCCCATCCTCCAGAACTTTCAGAAATCTATGTTTATTGTTTATAAGTTACCCAATTGATGGTATTTTTGGTACAGAATTTACTCACGCAACAAATTTATTTAGCAAATACATAGGATATACCATACACATTTTGGTAATACAAATCTTTGGGCCAGTTACATGATTTTTATTCTTAGTTTTAGAGATTTGAAATAGGTAAAAAATATATATATATTTGAAATAGGTAAAAAATTATATATAGTTTGTGTGTTTGTGTATATATGTATTTATATATTATAGACACATACAGATAGTTTGGTGAATTGTGTCACCTTAAAATTGTCAAGAAATAAAATATTGTGTAAATGATAATGGGCATTTTATACATGCAAACATCTAAAAACAGAATATGATATTTATCGAATTAATATATATTTGTGATCATTATAGATTCAGTCACAAGGAATCCACTTAAAGCAAGATATAACATGAAAAAAGTAGATTAATATTAAAAATAACAAAAGCCCACATGATTATAAATTATAGTCATTTGTGCTTGTGTAGCACCTAAAGTTTCCAAACTAGTAACCAAACTATAATTAAATTATGAGATAAGAGGATGGAAATGCAGTTTAATTAACAAAATTCTTCTTTTCTAGTACATTTGCTCCTTTCTGCTTGGTCTGTCCCTTGATAGTGTGTTCTGCTTTATGAATGTCACATTAGCTGATAGAAATCAACTAGAATTGAAAGAGAGTGGGAAACACCTGTAACATTATTGAATTGCTCTAAATATTAACCTGATAATGAATGATGCTTTCAAAATTACATCCATATGTTTATGTCTCGGTCAATATGTGCATCACATAAAGTAACAGTTTAATAATTTAGTTGTAGTTTCTTTTTTAAATTTGAGTATTTAAAATGAGACATTATACTCATCTCTTAATGACACAATGATTCAACTAGTGCACTGATCCATTTATTCTAGAAACCTATGTGGAGCATCTAGGAGCTTTATTGAAATAATATTTGAAGCTCACCTATTTTAGAGAAGCTTATAATCTAAGTGCAGAGACAGATATGAGTGCAGCTAATTGTAGAATACAGATTGAAATGAGTTCCAAGTTGAGAAAGTGTAAAAAGATATGATGGAAATGGAGAGGAAGTAAAAATTATATTGTAACAGAGTTAACAATCTAATGATAAAGAATTTGTTTGTCTATGCAAGAAATGTCAGGGGTTTTAATCAAAGTGAGCAATAATCATGAGCATTAAGTACTTATCTGAAGGATTCCATTTCTGCTGGCATCTGAGGCTTCTCTGGTTGAGGAAATTGAAGAAAGGAGGAGGCATCCATGGATGGTCTTCCTACCAGTGCCAGTCCTGGGCTGCCACCTGCCCAAATCTTAAAAAGAAATGAAGTTGTTTCTTTCATGTCTCCTTTGGTAGCTACTGAGGGTAGACTCAAAGCTGGATTTTTGAGTGAATCGTCACATTCACACTGACCATTTAGAATGAGTCAAGGAGAGGTTAGGACAGTTCAGTAGCAGGACACTCAAGAGATTTAAGACCATGTCTATTATTCAGTAAGTAAAAAGTATTTCACAATTTTAAGAATAAAAGCACAGGTCTTCTTGCTATTGGCTGAATATTACTTTGAGGAGAAGTTTCATGCCACAAAAGCAAGAACATCATTGAAGCCAACTCTCCAGTCTTTACTAAAAATGTGTCATGAATAGAATTATGAAAACATATATGAATAGGATTTATCAAGGAATAGAATATCCTTATGAAAGTGTCTTTGTAATGTCTTTTGACATTTTCATTGCAAAACCTGAAGTCTTTTAACAGCAAACTCAAAAAAGTAATTCTAATCCTCATACTAACATGAGGCCTTCAGCACACACAATGGACAAATCCAGGTTAGAAAGAAAATTGCTATTTTGATCAATCAAGCCCAGATTTGAATGACAGATGTTGCTTTTTCACTATGTTGACATTTGGCTTGCTTTTTGTACCTAAACTTCAGAAATGCTCAATTTCAGGAAACTTAGCATGTTCATGAATTACTCAACAATTAACCTCCATCATAGGTGTTTTGTAGCATATAACTACAATATCAATATATTTTAAGAAAAATAAAACATTGAATAAACGCCTAAATAGACTCATTGCTGTATGTCAAATATCTGTACATTATAGAAATACGAGCATTACTTTGTTCACAGACTTCTTCTTTATGACCATAGCTAAGAATCTGCTATGTGTCAGTAGTAGTGCTTTTTAATATACCTCCCAGTTAGCACTATTATCTAAGGTGGAATGTATCTTCTAGAAAAGCAGAAAGGGAAATCATCTTAGAAGTCAGTGTGCCGTCCTTTCAAGAGCCTTTTATTTTTCTAATGACCAAAAATATATTGACATATTTAGTGCCATAATAATATCATAAGTAATGAATTAATGATGAATGCTTCTTGCATAATTGTTTATTTGTCATCAGTTTGAAACTGTATTTATTGTGAATTTGTGAATATGTGTTAAAATCAAGGCTGAAGAAGAAATAAAACAATGGACACAGAAGTAACAAAATGAGTGCACAATCCTATAGGTCTCACAGCACATGAGGTTTCTTCTCTATAGAAGTCTTCCCCTGACCTTGAATGGAAGATTTACACTTGTATTCAATCTTATAAACCATGAGTTTTTTTCAGTCAAAATTTCCATAAATCTCTTCTTCTAGTGTAACTGTGGCTCGTACTATCTCTTATTTTTTTTTAATCATGTTGTACTTTTATCAGTCTCTGAGTTGTGCTGAGTTGTGAATTTCCATAGGAATGTAAACTCTACAAGAATATAAAGACTGCATTTGGCATCACTGCTGTCCCAGTAGCCCCTCAGACATTGTCATTATTAAGAAATGTGAGTCGAAAGAACAGAAACCACAAAATATTGCTAAATTTCACTTGATGCTTGGAAAAGCTACCTTTTAAATAGCAATAATAGGAAAAATTCATATGGATGTTCCAAAAGCAAAATCTAATTGAAGTTATGTGATTGGAATTGTTAAAGGAAAATGTCTACTGGAGGAAGGATATAATTCTGGCACAAAAATGGCAAAATCTAAGGTTTTTCAATGTACTAAACATGAAAGAAAATATAAGGATAAATTATTTTGTACCCTCTAAAACCTTCGTTTCATGATTTAGAATGTTCTTTCAAAAAGTTCGTTCTTCTCTTATTTGCTGATATAGACATATATAATAAGTATTATATTAAATATATTTGGATTATAATATAACTGTTATAACTGAAATATATGCATGCTTTATTAGCTTTATTTATTACTATTAAATACCACTAGAAGTATTTTACTCAATTGTTTCATTAAAAGGGAAAAATAATACTTTATGATTGAGAATGAGAGATTTGATGATTATGCTGAAATATCACTGGACATAGAAACTAGTCTGTTTAAAGGGTGATCATACTACATTACATTGAAATGACTATTTGGTTATATGTTATTATTTGTATGTGTATAGGAAGAAATAACTAAAATGATTAAAATCTAGTATTTTTTCTTTATAATAAAATTCCAATTATATATCAACTTTTCTTGAATACTTTCTTATGTGAAGTTGTCTCTCTAAAGTCAGTAAAAATGTATCTATAATGATAGGAATATGATGAAAGCAGCAAAAGGTGTCATCAGAAAATAAATATTTTTTTAGTATGTTCTTATATTTTAAATAACTGACAAAGAAAATATAATTATATTTCATTCAATTCAATTTGTAATTATTTGGCCTTATGTGGATGTTTGTACTCATCAGGAAATCAAGAAGCAAGACTGAGATCTAATATATTAGAAGAAAAAATTATTACACTGTGGAATAACATTTTAACTTTAGCATTGGTTGAATGTCTATATTTACTGATTATATAATTGCATAGTTAGTAGAAATCTTAGATTCAGTCAAGTTAGTTTGAAGAATTAAAAAAACAAAAGTCAATGATTCTACCCCTTATTTAGTTGTCTAATTATAAAACATTATACAAAATATTAGGCATTATATACCACTAATATGCAATGTTATAGCAAATTGGAGAAGTAAATGACAGGCAGTTTTAATCTGTAATTCTTTATAGTAATATCTATTATTACAGCCTTACAAATAGATAAGAAAATTTTTTCCATAATATAGGGAGAAAAACTGTTAATACCTCCATTCTCCATCAATTATTTTGATTACTTTATCTTCAGATCACTGAAATGAATTTCTAAATTAGATTTGAAAATTAAATTATAGGTCAATATTCTTCTTATGAGAAATCTTACTTCTTTGTTTTGGTTATTGACTTACTTGTTTTGGTTATTTCAAGATACATCTCACTAGCTCCCAGTGCACTCAAACATTCATAAATGAGTCTACATGAGTTCAGCTGTGACTTATATCAACTTTATTCCCATGCACACCATGTTGGAAATATTTCCCAGCCATCCAAATCATAAACAAATGATGACTAATAGACTGAATTTGTAAGATTTTCATCAAAGGGTGAAAGACATGTGTATCAGTTGGTTTCTATTGAACTGGTAGGATAGTACTATAGAAACTGGCTTATGGGATTTTAAGATCTGGTTGGACAATGGGCACATCTATAGGGGAGACCAGAAGGCTGAAAATTCTAGGGCATGAGCTGCAGCTGCAGTTAGCAGATTTCTTTCTTCCTGAGAGAAACTTCAATTTTTGCTCTTAAGGTCTTTTAACTGACTGGATGAGACCTACTTACATTTTTGTGGGCAATCTCTTTTATCTAAAATCAACTAATTTTAGATGATAATAACATCTATAAACAGCTTCACAGCAACACCTAGATTAGTGCTTAATTGAATAACTGGATACTGTAAGCTATGCAAGGTGATATACAAAACTAAATATAAAAATGTATGAAAGAAAAACAGAAAAAAATATTTTTCTCGGCACATATGGGATAAATAATTGGCCACTTCCTTAGCTTGTATTGGAAGAAAGTTTCAGTGCAATCACCACATTTTATTGCTTTAAAACAAATATAAAACTATATTAATTTATGTAAGAAGGGTAGTTTTGTATTTTATCATTAATAATGTAAATAGACTTCTTAAACTTCAACTCAATCATATCAATGTATAAATCTAAATGGTGTATTTGCACTGTGATATTTTAGTTCTACATTTTTCACAACAAGCTTTTGGGTTTCCAATGAAATCAAGATGTGATTCCTTGAAGTATTATTCCATGTTTGTGAAGAATAATGAAATAATATGGTATATAAGGGATGCTAATAACTCTGTAACATGTGAAATATATTGTTGTTAATAATGGAATGATTGAAAAAATAGTATCTATGTTGGTTGCAATAATTGAAGTATTATTACATTCATAGTAGATACTTTGTTTAAACTACAAAAACTGATTAAAGGCTTTTTAAAATTTTTTTTTTAAATTTTGTGCGGCTTTTTTTTTTTTGGAGGGTGGGAGAGGTAATTAGGTTTTATTTATTTATTAATTCTATTTAAATGGAAATACTGGGAATTGAGCCCAGGACCTCCTGCCTGCTAAGCATGCACTCTACCACGGAGCTATATACTACCCTCTAAAGAGTTTTTAAAAATACTTTTTGAATAGGTTGGCCCTTGGAAACATTCCAGCTGACAAAATCAAATCACTAAAATTATCACCCAAAGCACTGTGGAATATTACTTCCTCATGTAGCTAAATCATTTATGAAACAAATGTTTGAGAAATCTTGATTTTAACTTTCAATTATTGAATACATAATTGAAATTACTTATAGATTATGTACTAACTACTTTTTGACCCATTAACTTATTAGAAAGCATTTCAAGTAAAGAAAAAGTCACAGCTACACCAGAAACAAACAAAAATAGCAAAAACAATTCTCATTTTGTTACTTATGACACATGAATTAAATTGAATAAGGCAAGAATTTGAAAAGAGTTTTTCTTTACTTATTATACTTATGGATCATATGTGGAATATAATACTTCTAATAACAAAATTTCAGTTACAGAATAATTCGGGTTTGTCTATGCAGAAAAAAAAAAGAAACAAGCAAAAATACCTTTAATGTATTAGAATGTATTAAACTTTCTAAATGATACAATTAACTTTAAGATGTCAAAATTTAGATATTTGGAATATTGTTATGCTGAAATTTGATTTTATTTATATTATAGATGAGTAAGTGAGTTATTCATATCAAATAAATTAAATAGATAAAACATAGTTTCATTGCAAAATCACAGTGTATTATAATTTTAAGTTCAGCAAAAAAAATGTGACATGTGAATCTTGGCTTATCACTGGAGAAAAAGCACAAGGCCTTTTTTTTTTTTTTCTATAAGAGGAAAAGAAAAAATAAACAGTATCTATGCAACAGTGAAAAATGTGTCTTCAAATTCCAGTTAAAATGAAACTAATTTTTAAATTTATTTTCTATTCTTCTTCCAATATATTTATTATGTTTCTTTAAAAGTTAAATATTTGGTATGAATATAATTAAAATTTTGAGATATTTAATAAAGCTAAAAAGATACAATCCTGGCCAGCATTCAAACCTACAGATTCAAAAAAAAAAAAAAAGAAACAAGAAAAAAATGAAATATTTGAATAAAATGAATGATTTTTGGATGAACATTAATATAAGAAAATATTAATTTTCAATGTGACAAAATATAAAATCATTTTAATATTTTAAATTTTATTTTGATTAAAAATTTGCTATATAATAAAATACTCATGAATTTTCATGTTAAATTACATCTATTTGGTAAACATTAGTTTGTATCTTCTTGGGAGTATCTAGGTAGAGAAGGGTGAGAATCAGCCTTGGGTCATATGAATAGAACAAATCAGAGTTTGATGCAGCAGTCAGTACCACAGACTATCAGTTTGTTGTTCTTACTACTTCATCTCTCCATCATGATACTCTATCAGAAATTGAATATTTTCTGGTGTGGAGTACTTCAAATCTGGGAGTACTGTATTAGTACTCCAGACAATTTTGTTCAATGACCAAACCAGGATATTCATAATTCCTGACTAAATTTTATACCTAAATATAATAATACAAGTTTTGTAGTGTCTTATATATATTCTCTGTAGAGGAAAAAAGTTTTTTTTTTAATAGATGATAATCCAAAATTCAAATATATTAAGCAATTATCTACTAGATGAGGGAATTAGTGTTTGTGAGGTACTTCTGTAACAGAGAAGAACAAACCTGACTCCTTATTGGATCTATTCCTTTAGGTCTAACCTCTGTGCTCTGTTGCCTGTGCTTAGTCATGCTGGTTCTGCATCTTTTGTAAAAGAATGTTGCCTATAGCCTGAAGTATGTGTGATAGCCTCTTCTCAAGTCTCTGCCTTTTAGGCTTAACCCTTAAAGATATAAGACTTTTCATTCATAAAGAGATAAAAAGTTGTAAAACAGAGAGTAACATTTGTCTTGTTGGAGGTTTATACAAAACATGCCCAGGCCTAAGTGGACAGGTATAAGAAGAAAGGATTGTCACCTACCCTCCTAGGTCTGGCCCGCACCAAGAAGTTTGCAACAACTAGCCACATCCTGTCCCCTTGTAATATAAGAGAAGCCTGAATTCTAATTTGGATAAGATAGTTATTTGGACACTAGTCCACCATCTTCTCTGTCTGCTGGCTTTCCAAATAATGTTGCTATTCCTTGCCCCAACACCTTGTGTCTCAATTTATTGGCCTGTTGTTGAGGGAGCAGTGCAAACTTGGGCTTGGTAACACTTCTGAGAAGTTTTTTCTGAGAGGTAGTCCTTCCCATTTCTGGCACCATGGGTTGAACTTTAAAAATTTCATTACTCCAGGTGATAGTCAAGGTACAAACAAATTGATAGTTTATAAACCTTCATTTCAAGTAACATGCATGAGGACACTTTGGTTTTTGAAGATAATATTGCAGCTCATTATTTAACCTAAAAGATTTCCTTTTAATTTTATTTTAAAAGAGGTTTTGTTTTCCCATTCATGCAACTAGTAAAGAAAAGTTCTATAGTTTATTCATTTAACCCAGGGAATAGTAATGTGGAGTGAATCTAATGTTCATTGAAGGTGACTAGGATGGAGTTTTAAGGAAATAAAAAAGTGTGTACTTTTATATATAGCTCTGTTCCTTCCCTTGGTAACAACTACACAGTGTAACCTTAAATTACACTCCATTCACTTCTTCATTGCATGAGTAAAAAGGTGTGAGAATGTTCATTCAGTTGGGAAATCAAATTGACTTCATAACACTATAGTGAAATAGTGGGAAATGCTATATACTTGCTGTTTTGAAAATATATTTAAATTTATGTATGCATTTTCAGAAATATTCATCTCATTTCTTTCTACATTTAATAAAAGCAATTTATTGCAATATAAATCATTTTTCTGTCATTCTGATATCCTCAGGAAAATAGTTCAAATTTAGTTGATGTTTTCATATGAGAAACTGAGGCATCATAAAATTAACAGTTGAATTCAATTTTGTTTCTGCCATTTATTTTCATGGCTTTTTTTTTTTTTTGGTAATACATAGGAAAAGAAATAACTTTCTGTCATCTTACTTTATCCTGTTCTATTTAAATACACATATGCAGACATCTATTTGAAAAAAGTCTAAGTGTCATTTGCATGTATGCTTTTACATGTTAAGCTTCTAGGACATAAAATCACCCCAAAAAGTTTAAGCAGTTATAGTTAACATATCCAAAAATGAACTCCTATTGCTTTTCTTTAAAATCTATACCATATAATCTTTTCGTATCTGTCAATAGCAGCTCCATCCTCCCAGTTTTTCAAAAAAAAAAAAGTATATATAGAAATAATCCATGATTTCTGCCACACTCCATCTGCTATTAGTCAGGAAACTGTGTTGACTCTACCTTCAGATTATATCCAGGGAGGAGAGTATAGCTCAGTGGGAGAGTATGTGCTTAGCATGCAAAAGATCCTGGGTTCAATCCCCAGTACCTCCATTAAAAAAATGAGAAATAAACCTAATTATCTCCTCCCTACAAAAAAAATACAGATTATATCCAGAATTCTACTTCATAGCACTTCATGGATAGTCACATATATTCATCAAATCATCTTTTCAGCATATGAAAAATATTAAGCTGAACAAAATTTTGCAGTTAGAAAGTAGTGGGGTTCTGGGCTTAAAAACAAGAGGTCTGGCCAGGGCAGGATGTGAAAATAAAGTATAATTTCTGAGATTATTTAGAAAATAAAGGGCAGAATCGTAAGATTTATTATGTTTTTTATTGGTATAACTTTAAATATGGTGCAAATTTCAGATGTAAACTATTGGTACTTTAAGTAATGAGATAGCTGAAACTAGAACTTTTCACATCTATATAAACATCTGACTAATATACATTTGATATGTGCTAAGTGTGTATTAGTAGATAAATTTTAGAGCAATTTTTGATAAACAGTTATTGAATATCTAAACATTTACTAATATTGGCATTAGGGTGCTTTCACATAATGCCTCCTCTGATTATTTTTTTTCTAAGTTGTAACTCTTTTTTATTATTATTATTTACTTCTTATTTTTGGGGGGGGAGGTAATTTTATTTATTTATTTATTTATTTATTTATTTATTTATTTATTTATTTATTTATTTATTTATTTAAAATGGCCATACTGGGGATTGAACCCTGGACTTCATGCATGGTAAGCACGCACTTTACCACTGCGCTATGCCCATACCATTTCACCCTGTTTCTTTTGATTACTGCAGAAGCCCTGCAAGTTTCCATTGCTATTCTCTTTATTGCCCATAAGGAGGATATCTTTTCTGCATTTCCATATAATCCTCCACTTGAAAGTTTGGCAAAATTTTTGAGTAAAG
Source organism: Camelus bactrianus (assembly GCF_048773025.1). Classification (NCBI taxonomy): domain Eukaryota; kingdom Metazoa; phylum Chordata; class Mammalia; order Artiodactyla; family Camelidae; genus Camelus; species Camelus bactrianus. The sequence goes on from NC_133552.1 coordinate 24,036,136, forward strand.
AGCCAGGCAGTAAATATTTTTGCTTTGCGAGTCATACATTCTCTGCTGCAACTACGTATCTCTGGCATTATAGAGAGAAAGTACTCACAGAGAACACATGTAAATGAATGGGTGGGTCTGTGTTCCAAGGAAACTTTATTTACAAAAACAAGTGGCAGCAATACTCATCCTCTATGAGGCTGTCCTGATGGTGATCCATTCGTCTATCTGAACAATGCCTGTGGATCTGCTCAGGGTCAAACTTCTGGAAAGAGTTGAAAGTGAGTGAAGCAGATTGTTTCTGTATCCTCCTGGAAAGCCTCTAGAGTGGAAAGGTACCATTGCCAGTAACCTCCTTGTTTGTTCAAAGGTCCAGCACTTTGGCACCTGAGAATGATTTGAGGGGAAATATGTAAGCCATATTCCTTCTCAACTCCAGTCTGAAGTTAAAGTACACATAATGGAATCTAACTCTTAGAGGACATTAAAAGTGGCATTTTCAAGCCATTTTTTATGCAACTTAGCTGTTCAAATTAGTATGCAATCATTTCAGCCTTTCTAAATAAAGATCTTTTTCTTTAAAAAAAAAAAAAACAACCTTAAAAAAACACAACAACAACAAACACACACACAAGTGGCAGGCCAGATTTGGCCTATAGGCCATGGTGGGCTGACTGTTCTATGCTACAAAGGCTACAGTAATTCCAGTTAGGCAGAAAGTGCCCCCCCAAAAACTTTATTACATTACATAATAAGTAATATTTGCATTAGTTTAGTGAATTCATATAGTTTTACAAACCTGGAAGGAACTGGGTTTTTTTTTTCTTTAAATGTAGCAATTCATTTGAATTAAATTAATAAAGAAGAAAATATACTAAATTTTTACATCAGTTTTCTAATATATAACATAATATATAACAAACATCTTTCTGCATAAGGCTAATGATGAAACTGAGTTTTTAGCCCTTTAAATTTATTTCAGTAGACATAAGCATACACAATAGGCTTATAAAGGAATCTATAAATTGACCAATTTGCTAGAATTCAGAAAAGCAAACAGATATGCTAAAAGATCAGATGAGTTTATTCCATTGTATGTATAGTTTAAATATAAAACATTTTCATACACTATGTTCAAGCCACAACTTTGTTCTAAAATTTTTAAATACTAAGTAGAAAAATAGATGTAGAATTTTCTTGGAAATGAAAATTGACAGAAATATTTTCAATGTTATTTTGCAATATATAGTATCATTTGCAAAATAGTCTATACTCTTGAATAGCTGAGTGTATTTAATATGCATTTATTTCTGTGTTTAATATGATGTAACTAGGGACTTATATTTATGACAACTATGTAGTTTTAATTATTAAGGATGTGATAAGCACCACATGTTGAAATGCAGGAAACAGAAGAGCTAAATTCAAAGGCTTATGAGTAGTGAAAAATAAGCCAGCTGTTCACATACCCCTGGGGCTATGGATTAGTTACTGTGTATTTCAGTCCTTTACTTCGGGTATGCTTTTGAAATGTATTGTATATGATTTGTATCAAAAATCCTGGGTGTTACATTGATTTTATTCGAGGATTACAGTTCATCCAAGTTCAAAGTCGTTATCTTGGATATCTAAAATTTCTAAAATTGCTTGCCAAGTTCTAAGAACAAGCTGTATAATCCCAGATCAGACACTGCCTCCTGTGTATTATTCAAAACTGGAGAGAGTAGACTATTGATAAACATTTCTATGTGCAATACAAATTTATAACATATTTAATTGTTAAAAACTCTTAAACTTTTAATAGCTGATTTCTAATTTGACCTTTAAAATTCTTAGGCTAAATAGAGTTTATGACCCCTAAATTTCTTAGTAATTAATTTCATAGCAAATATTCATTAATTAACAAAATATTACATGAGCAATTGAGATTCCAAATTTGATTTACATTTAAACCAGGTTGAAAAGATGAGATTTGATATATTTCTGAATATAGCTTTATTTTTAAAAAGCAAGAGAAAAGGAAACTTGATCCCCTTAAAATGTTCAATGTTTTGCTTCAAGTTTGCAGGATAAATATTCCTGACTCTTTCCATCAGAAACATGAACAATGATGCTATGTCTGCTGGTTAAAGGTAGATACACAATACCATTGATGGAGACATAGAGCTAAAGAAAGGAAAGGAGTATTTGTATTTGTTATGCCAAGTTGTGTAAGGAAAATGCAAGAATAGCAAATGAAAGGAGTGAGGAAGATGATAGTCATGTAAGATAATTTTCAGACTGTAGGTGCTATATTTCTTATTTTTCTTTTTTATAAACTTTTTATTATTCTTTTTTATTTATTATTTATGGACTGAATTGTGTACCCCCACCCCAAATTCATCTATTAAGGCCCTAATCCCCATTGTAGCTGTGTTTGGAGATAGGACCTTTAAAGGGGTAATTAAGCTTGAATGAGACCACAAGGTTGGGGCCCTAATCCAATAGGACTGGTGCCCTCATAAGAAGAGGCATCAAAGAATGCACACCAAGAAACGGCCATCTGAAGACAGAGTGAGAATGTAGCCATCTACAAGTCAAGGAGAGGGGCCTTAGAAGAAACCAACCTTACTGACAATTTGATCTTGGACTTCTTGCCTCCAAAACTGTTAGAAAATAAATTTCTGCCATTGAAGCCACTCAGTCTGTGTTTTTTTGTTATGGCAGCCCTAGAAGTTTAATAAATTGGTGAATTACATACATATGGAAAGTGAATATATTATAAGTATTGCTTAATGAATTTTCATATAGAACTTAACCCATGAAATACTCCACACATTAAGATATGTAAGTTTACCTGCATCCCCAGAAACTCCATCAAGCATCCTTCCACTTACTACATCACCAGTGGTGATCATGTGTATGCATTCTTCTTGGAACATTCAAGTCATATGTATATATATATATATATGTGTGTGTGTGTGTGTGTGTGTTTGTGTGCCTGGGTGTGTGTTTGTGTGCATGTGTGTGTTCCATATATATGGAATCAGTATATAGTAAGTACTATTTTATCTCTAACTTTTAAACTTTTGAAATTAATTTGATTTCTTGTTCGTATTTACAGTTCACTCACTCTCATTGCTTTGTATCATCTGTTGTATGACTATAAATGCGTACAGTTATTCATTCCACTGCTCTTGAGCATTTGGGTAGTTTCCAGCTTGGGACTATTACAAATAGTACTTCTATGAATATTCCTATATATCCTTAACAGAACATATGCACAAATTTATATGAGATATATAACTAGAATTAAAATTACTGGGCTCATATATTCACTGTTAGAGGATTATTCCTTGTCTTCCATATTGTTTGTACTCCCCCAGCATCATATGAGAGCTCCTGTGTTCCACACACTTACCTGAACTTGGCATTGTCAGGGCATTTAATCTTTGCCCTTCTGTGATTTTAATCTGCAATTTTTCTGTAATGTCTGAAGTTTAGAATCTCTTCTTATGTTTGTTGATATATAATATATATATATTATATATATATATATTTTTTTAATGCGATGGAAAAATTTCATCCACTAAAGCTCTGATACCGATCATATTTTGACCAGAATGATAGTATTGCTGTCTCATTTGTGCCCTTGACGAAAACTGGAAGATGAGAGAGACAGAAGAGGGAGGAATATAGTCATGTCCTGTCACAAAAATTTTACTATAATGTTACTCTGTTTCTTCTTAGGTCTCCTTCTAGTCCCATCAGCTTACCTTTATTAGAGATAATAATTGCATATTGAGAAAGCACATCCATTACTTATAATGAGTGTTGGAATGTAGGAATAATCTATGCATATTTTAATCTCTTCTATATAATTTTCTTCTATATACATTTGTCCTCATATAGTGTATTTTAGAACCTATAATCTCCTGTCTACATACATTGATTTCTAAGTCTCCTGAATCCTCACGTTGCTAACATGCATAACCATTATTGTATTAGTGTTTACATCAATGTTGGAAGATAATGTGAGAGAAAAGAACAATGTCTATTTATTTAAAATTATGAGAGATTGTTTAGTGAAAGCCAAAATTAAATATCTCTGAGTAATCTGAAATATTTCATAAAATCCAGCTTCTCTTACTTATATGCATTGTTTTATTTCAGATCTTCATCATCTCATCTTGACGACTGGAATCATTTCCTTTCAGACAGATTTATCCTGAGACTCTCTTCAACAGTATTTCCATCACATTTGATACTTGAGATATTTTCTACAAAGAGCACGTTTTATCACATTTTCCCTTGTCTCTCTGTTGTCCAGAGGAATCTTCTTGGCTCCATACTTTCTCTGTAACGTCAGCTTGTGGAACTCATATTTTGCCTGGCACTATCTCCAGCCATGTCTCTGAAATCTTAGAACTCCCTTTTCCATTTTTAACGCATTTTTAATTTTTAAATGTCACTTAAGTTTGTTCTGTAGTACCTGGTTTTGACCGTTGGTTTTCCTTCAAACTTAGATATTTACTAATACCTGACTTAGGTATTTAGCTCTGCATTCTCTATCTTCAATATTGGACATTTCCCAAGGTTATATTTTCTGTTTCTTTCTTTTCTGTGCCTGCAGGCTGTCTCTTGGCTGTCTCATCTCTTCTTAAAATAATATTCCATTGATGTGGAGAATATAAAAGTGGCTTCCAATTCAAATTCTAAAATGCAAAGACTCAGATCTTGTGTTCATAGGAAATGAAACACTTTGCCAAATATACAGATGATGGAAACCCTTCAGATCACTAGGGTCTTATCTAGCCATGGCGTCTGAAGCACACCTATCTGTTGGTCAGCTCCACTTGTAATAGTTATAAGTGTAGGAATTTAAAGCCAGATATACTGGTGCCATTTGCCAGTTGACTCATCCTAAGAAAGTCAAGTCCCCCAACTAAGTTCCATGTTTCCCATTTGTGAAAATAGAGAAAATAAAACTTGGTAGAGTGCAATGGTGTAATAAAAGAAGGTGTTATTGTTAACATCACAGAGTGAGAGCAGAACATTCCTGAAAGTCAGGCTACAAGCATCATAAAAAAAATACTTATTTTCTCTCTCTCTCCACCAACTTCAAAAAATGCAAGAAACACACCTGAAGGCTGCCTTATAGTCGAGTGAGAAATTGGAAATAAATGAGTTTCACTTTCCCTAGGTCCTATGGAATTTATTGTTTAAAAAATGCAAGAAAGGACTAGGGGCTGGACTGTTAGGTATATTGTAGAATGAATGCAAAACTCATCTTACATGCAGGCTGTGACTGTGACATGAGACATGGCACTAAGAGTTACAGCATTATGTCTTTCAATAAGAATTGTCCCAAGGACACTATGGTTTTAATACATTTCTGAATACTTAGTTGAAGATTTATGTTTCTTTCTCAACATTTAATTTGAACTGATTTGAATCTTACAGCTTTTGAATTGGAATGTGCCATATTTATAAAATTGTTATATTATGACAAATGATTTTAAAAATGTAAAACATCTTTTTTCTCTTAAAAAATTCTGTAACTTAACACTGACACATTTCATGATTGCTTGCCTCAAAATCTTTTTTATGTTTAGATTACATTATGAGTATTGTTCTAAATTATAAAATGTTTAAAGCAAAAGGAATATAATGAAATGCATTTTTACTTTTTATATATCTAGTCTGTTGCTTTTGAAAAGAAGCGTTCATTTTAATAAGCTAGCCTCCTAACTAGCAAGAAATACCAAACATTTGAGGCCTTTTTTTTTTTTTTTTGCTTTAATTTTGAAAGTCTCTCCCACATGCATGCTGGGATTGCAATCTTCTAAGTTAGCCAGGGACCTGAACTATCATTTCTTGAAGCAAGATAGATGTTTAAATTGTGTGGGATGCACTTAACATGGCAGCAGTGTAGACAGTATACATGACCTCTCTCTGGGTGGAAGGCTCAAGTGTATACATAGATTAATGCACTTCTCTAGAGAGTGATTACTGGGCAGATTCTTATTAGTCAATTTATTCACCTGATTAAAGATGACTAATCATGTTGTATTTTGAAGAACTCTCCAAGTTATTAATTATTCCAACCAAAGAAAAGAAGAAGAGCCAATCCACCTTAGCTATTGAAATTTTATGCAGAGAATTAAACACTTCACATTGGCATGTGTATACACTGAGTAAACATGGGAAGGGAATATAAAGGTTTTGCAGTTGTGTTGTACCTCAGTGCAGGTGCAGATAAACCTTTGCTCTTTAAGGATATGGAATCTGTAGTTAATTGATGGCAAATACATTTCTTCCAAAAGTGCATTTTGTGAAGTGATTGTAAAAGGGCTTGCTGAAATGCAAAAAAGATTTTATAGATAATCTGGATTTTGTTGACTTCAGAAACATTGTGAGTTAAACAGAACCTATTCCAATAGCATTAGATTTTAACATTATATTCTCCTGTGACTGTATCTGTTGATATTGGTATAGAAGTGTTTATATTTTACAAGAGAGGTTTGATAGAACATGCTATGATTAATCTGAGAATGTCTTGTAGGTGTGGAATTAGGGCCATTACCTGCAGAGAATTTTCTTGAGTCTGTATTTTCATAGAGTTCACAATGTTTGACATTTTAAGAGATTCAGAAAAAAAATTTTTAAATTATATGATTATTTGAAGAATTAAGGCAATGGAGGGAACTAGCAGAATAGCAGTTAAAAATCAGCCTAATTCTAACTTTCAGAAATAACCAACAGGTGACATTACATCAACCAGGTATATATTTAATGTTTTCATTCAAGTTGAGTAACAGAAATACTTTATGAAAACAGAACCACATTATACATGCTATATTTCCTTCTAATAATCATGTGAAGAGAGGACAGTTGGTGGGAGACAGCCTCAGCAACCTGAATGCATGCCTGCCGCCCTTCCTGCCCCCTGTAATCTGGAGTGCCAGCATCCGTTTGAATGTGTCATCATCACATGAGAAAGGTCATGGGGTCTGCTTAGACTGGAGGGAGACAGTTGGCACCTGAAGACTAACCGTAGTGACCAGTTATGGAAAGCCCTGAAGCAAGAATAAGACAGCATTTCCTTGAGTATTTTGGCCCTGGGACATAACCAACAAAAAGAACTACTCTGATATGAGTGAATATTTCTGGAGGGACCTGCTGACATTTCTAATCCCAGTGATTACAGGGCTGAGGACCAGGTTTTACTGTTTCTACATCTGCAGCTGCTGCCTATGAGATGTTGCAAGTTAGGAGACAAAGGAACAAAAGCAACTATTTTCACTATTTAAGATTCCCAAAATATCAGTTTCAATGTGTGAACATTTTCATACATTTCTTGTGATGCACATTTATGAGAATTTATATAGGACATATATTTAGAAGTCACTTACAGATTTTTGGAGGGATCAAGATGGTCGAGTATGGGAAGAGAGAATTCACATATAGATGTACCTTTGATCATCAAAGGTACATCTATATGTGAAACAATTATCACTGAAAACTAACAGGACACTGGCAAACAGACTCCAGCACAACCAAGGCTATAAGAAATCCATATGGAATCAGGTAGAAGAGAATTGATCAGGTCAGGACCTGTGCCCCTGGAATGGACTCAGGGGAAAAGGGAGATTATATGGGTAGAGATCCTCCTTGGATACACACACACATACACACACACACATATATATATACACACACTTACACAATGGACTGTTACTCAGACATAAAAACAAATGAAATTCTGCCACTGGCCAGAATGTTGATGGACCTAGATCATATTATACTCACTGAAATAAGTCAAACAAAGAAGGACAAATTGTGTATGGTATCACTTATATATGTGGAATCTAAAAAAAAAAAAAAAAAGGAAATAAATGTATAGGTATAACAAAACAGAAACAGACACAAAGATATAGAAAACAAACTAGTGCTTACCACTGGGGAAGGGAAAGGAGGAGGAGAAAGATATATGGAATTGAGAGGTGCAAACTACTATGTGTAAAATAAATAAACAAGAAGGATGTATCAGACAGCACAGAGAAATATGATCATTATTTTTAATAGCTTCAAATGGAGTGCACTCTATAGTACTATTGAATCACTATGTTTCACACCTGAAACTAAGAGGGTATTAGAAATCTACTATACTTAAAGGAAGTGAATTATAGAAATTCCTAAAATCTTCCAATATTAATCATCTCCTTCTTTAAGATAAAACAAGAATTCCTGATATTTAGCTGGGTGCATGGTCTCTCAGAAGAAAATATACTTCAGCCTAATTCGTATTCATTTGTGACTAAGTACTGGCCAAGAAGGATGAGATACTCTAATGTACTGTCTTGTCAAAATGTCTCAGACAAATCAGAGATCTCACCCAGTATGAAATTTTACCAGTAAGTTCAAGTCCTTGGGTGATCACAAGGAAGTGTGAAAAGTGGTCAACATCTTCTAATGGGCTTTCTGGGCTATTTCTCACTGCAACAGACTTACTCTGGTCCCAACTTAAATGTGAGGTATCAACTGATGTAAGCATCTGCAGTATTTACACAGGAGAGTGTCATCTCTCTTATGAAACATTTCCATTTTATATTCAGATAGTGATACAGCTTTGGTGACATTTTCCAGGGAAGCTTTCCCCATAGTCCCTTCAATAGATTTTATGTTTATATCTTATAAACAATCCCAGACAAGCTGCTAATTATCTCTTGTTATGTATGTCCTAGAGATACAGGTCTTGCTGCTAGCAAATATCACTAGTTTACTTGCCAGGAAGTCTGGGATTCACATGCCTAAAAGGACAGTAACACAGGCCACCTGCCTTCTTTCTTTTCCTTGAAAGTAGGTTGTATTCTTAACCCTTCCTTTCCCAGGTATATAACCAGAAAGAGTATCTCTAAATTCCAGAAAGCATCTTTAACACTAGAGAGTGTCCTTCTTCCTTCCTTATTCCGAGTAGAATTCAGATGTATGAGATAGAAATCCACAAGTCATTTTGGCAGCTGATAAGGCCTTGGGAATGGAAACTTTGCCAAGTAGAGAAACAAGATCCAAGGAGTCTGTGCCCCCGTAAAATGCGAAGTGACATACCAGGACTATCACACTTATGTACAGACATTTTCAAGACTAGGAAATAGTAAACTTCTATCTTGTTTAAACTCCTGTTCTTTTATGTGTTTGGAAACTCTCACGAGGTGACTTGTGATAACAAAAAATTGGAATCTAGAAGAGTGCTGTCTGGACAGAACCAAAAATAAGTGACATCAGAATAATAGCAGAAGGGTTGTAAACATCAGGTCCTCACATATTGCAGGCTGGCAATCTGACGATGTTTTTCATACAATGAAAGTTGTCTCATTCCAGTTATGGATAGAGTCAAAGGTAGCATTAGCAAAACAGATAAAAATTAGAAAGGTTGGTCTTGGTTGTCCTTTTTTCCCCCAATTCTATTAAAGTCCCTCAAGAGATAAGTGCTGATCTATAATTAGCTGGTCAGTCTTCAAGTGGACATAGAGGGAATAAATCTTTGCTAAAGAAAGAACACTTGGTGGTTAAATATCATGAAATTTGGAGCCTTGACATACTGAAAAAAATGGTGTCTGTTTCCCAAACCATATTATCATCGATTTTGGTTGTAAATCAGAAGACTTAACAGGTGGTAAAATGAAATATTTTTGACTGGCTTGCAACTAGGTGTGGTCATGTTGTTAAATTTGACCAGAGTAATGTAGTTATGATATGTGCAATTTTGAGGAACTGATCTTAAATGAAAAGGGCATTAAAATGTCTTTCCTTATTTCCTACTGGCTGGGTATAAGTGTAATTGCTAGCGCTCCAACAACAATTTTGGAACCTAACAGCCTTAAGGATGGAAGCCAAATATGGCAGAGCATCATGGCTGAATCATCCTGGAACTCTGACCAGCTGGAATATCAAAGCAGTCCTGGATTTCCATACTTCCTGAATAAGAGAGAAGATTAAATTATAATAAGAATGTTGGTGGCAAAGTAAACTGGTGTCTCCACATGGAAAACAGTGTGGAAGTTCCTTAAAAACTAAAAATGGAATTACTATATAATACAGCAATTTCACCCCTAGGTATATATCTGGAAAAAAACAAACATTCTAATTCAAAATGATACATGTGCTACAATGTTCATCACAGCTCTATCTACAACAGGCCATGGAAGCAACCCAAGTAACCATCAACAGACTATTGGCTTAAGATAATGTAGTATATATCCACAACGGAATATTACTTAATCATAGAAAGAATGAAGTATTGCCATTTGCAGCAACATGGAGGGACCTAGAGAATACAATGCTTAGTGAAATAAGTCAGACAGAGAAAGATAAATATGATATCACTTATATGTGGAATCTAAAAAAAAGATACAAATGTGTCTATATACAAAACAGAAATAGACTCAGAGACATATAGTACAAATATATGGTTACCAAAGAGGAGAGGGAGATGGGGAGGGATAAATTAGGAGTGTGGTATTAACAGATACAGACTACTAGACATAAGATAGATAAGCAACAGGGGCTTATGTTATAGCACAGGGAATTATACCCAATATCTTGTAATAACCTAAAATGAAATATAATCTGCAAAAAAAATGAATTACTATGCTGCACAACTGAAACTAATGCAATATTGTAAATCAACTATATTTCAATTTAAAAAAGAAACATATCATTTGAGTTGTTTCTGAAACTCATAATAAAATAGAGCCCAATTATGGAATAATTGTGAGAAATAAAGTATTAAAGAAACATTGTCATAAAGGAAGTCAAGGGAATATTAAGAGAAAGCAAACAAACAAAACAGAAACACACATTTCATTTATACACATAAGAATTTGGGGTTAAAAATATCAAGGATAAAATAAGATAAATTTATATACCAATAAAAAGTTTAATTATTCCATGTGTAGAATAGATAAACAAGATTATACTGTACAGCACAGGGAAATATATACAAGATCTTGTGGTAGCTCACAGTGAAAAAGAATGTGACAATGAATATATGTATGTTCATGTATAACTGAAAAGTTGTGCTCTACACTGGAAATTGACATAACATTGTAAACTGAATATAACTCAATTTAAAAAAAAATGTAAAAAAAAAATTAAACTCTGAAAAAAAAAGTTTAATTTTTCCCCCTCAAAATTAAAAGTCATAAACAAATACACACTAAATAAAGCAATTAAATATTTAGGGTCAGAATTATTTGAAGTGCATGCTTTAATTTCCATCCATATATTTGATTATCTAATCTGAAAAAAAAAATAAAAACCTAAAACCCTGAGGGAACATTCAATTGTAAGAGATTAAAAACAAAGAAGCACCCAACCTAGCTTTTACACTGATAGTATCTGCTGACCCCCGAGTATGCTGAGCTCTCATTTTCATGGCAGCACAGGGTACACTAGACAGCAGAAAATTTCTAGGGCTCACTCAAGTTTGGAAGTCTAATTGGAAACTAATCAGAATTTAGGATTCAGTGGGATATACCCCTTGCATAAAGGTAAATAAAAAGTAAGTCCACAATACAAGGATAGATAGAGAAAACTTTTCCATCTCAGTGGCTCTATATGGATTAGTGCTGAAGAGAGCAACTTCCAGCACAGTTTACAACTACGAGTCAGTCTTCATATTCCCCACACAATTTTGTCTACTAAATCCATGCTACCATATTTTTGTGATCAAAAACAACTCATGGGTAGAATTCAAATAAAAAGATTCCTAGGTTAGTAGCGTCTTAAATGACTGGTCAAACTGAATGCACATTATTTCTGGAGGAAGGGTACTTCAGCTTACTGTCATAATGCAATAAGCAGATAATTTTCCCATGACTTAGATAATTGTTCTTCAAATATGTTTTCTTGCTTACTTTGCATCTACCCTACATGAATTCTGAATGCCCAAAATTATTCTATCATAAGTCTATGACTAGAATGCCTGTGATGTCTTGCTTTACTGTTAACAATGTCTGTATTTTAAACAATCGTCCCAAAGCTCATCTCAATAGTAACTTTCCTAAACATATCACCAAGACATATATATACAACTCCATAGCAATTCACAAAGCTTCCTGTTACCCCAAAAGGTAAAGACCTTGTTATATACGGAAGACAAGTTTACAGTCAGGAGACGGTGTGTTGTGTAGCAAAAGATTTTTAAAAGATTTATTTAAAAAGAAAGGAAAAGTTCACCACCAAGAATGGGAGGTGAGCTGTTCTAAGGGAGGAAAAGCAACTGTTTTTGTCTCCTGGTTCTCTTATACCCTCCCTTAGAGGTGGTCTCTTGATTGACTGATGGCTCTTATTCCTGGAGTGCTTAGTCAGTTTGGCCCATTTGCACATGCATGTCCTTACCCTTGGCGTATACTGGAAAGCCCATGGAGGGGAGGGATGCTAAGCTACAATGTTATAATTATAATACAATGAGCATTGGGTTGTGTCTGGTTAAGTCTTCTCCTACTGTGCAGTTGTGGCTGTTCGGTTTTAACCAGTTTTGTTTTGTTTTTTGTTTTTGTTTTTTTGCTGGCACTCATTTAGAAGAAAAGCCCCTTAATGCTAAAGGTGGGCATAACACCATCTTCCAGACCACTTTCCCTCTCCTCCACCTATCTGCCCGGTGCCCTCACTTACCAAACTACCTAGCACTCCCATTAATATACCTACTGGAGTTATTTAATTACGTATCTGTCCAATCCTCTGAACATCAGTAACACTACTGGATCCTCTGTGAATTTTTGATTGAGAAAAACTCGGTAAGCAGATAATAGCTTTGGACACCAGATGCAGTATTTTCTTTCAGCTCTGGACTTCTGGGTTTATGAAAACAGAGATACAGAGAAGAATTGAGAAGCATATTCCTGATTAACAGAAGCAGATTACTTTTACAGAATTAGCATTTATTTTTATTGCCCCATGGTAAGAAACACAACAATTAGCAATGTCTTGTTTACTTTTTTTGTCTATTGCCAAAACAAAATATAGAGTTTGTACATAGTGAACAAAACAGTTTTTTAGTGTTAGTCTTGATAAATGTCCATTCAGTAAAGCACAAGTAGCACAGCAGAAAAATTTCGGGGGAAAAAAAGCCTTGTTGGAAATCAAACAGAAAAAACTAACTAAGCAATCCTTCAAAACAAGCCTTTCTTCATGTATATAAAGATGAAACTTTTGCAAAATAAATTTAGGGCTGTCAACTCTGCACATTTAAATTTTATTTTTGTAAAAGAGAAAGAAATTGTGTGGATTAGAGTGTTGTTTGTGTTTTGTGTTTGTGTGTGTGTTGTGTATGAGCAAGAGATTGGATTTTTAGTGTCATCGAATGTGCTCTTCAACTAAAGACAATGACAATGACCTAAGAATATTTTAATGTTGTGCTTCACCTCAACCAAGTGAACTTTCATTTCTGTGTATTGCTAAATACAATATTCTTCTTAAAATTATTTGGAAAACAAACCTGAGCTACTACTCTTAGTATAGATCCTAGAGATTGGAGCGAATTATACACTTACTTTTTTATACAAAGCTAGTTAACTAATAATGCATATTCATAATAATAAAATTATAAGTCAAAGTGAAAATATTCAGAAAGTGACTTTATATTATTTTTTATTTCACCTTCCTTTTGATCTTGAACACTCTCAGGATAGTGCCAACACTTTAATTTCAAAGTTTGAAGTGCAATTGGTCAACAAATGGCAAAACACTTTGAGCCTGAAACTCATCAACACCTCAGAATAATTTTGAAACTCTGAAATTGAAGTGTTTCTAAAGTATGATATAGAAACTCATATCTTCATACAAATTCAGATGGATATATAAATTGCTTGAAGGGCTCATGAAATGTGCCTTAGATATCCCAATAATACTTCAAGCCTACTGGTTTAATAAGAATTCTCAAAATTTGATCTTTGATCTCATAATATTTCTCTCTGTGAAGCACAATTGTCAGCACTTTTATCATTATCTTTTAGTGTTCACTCTCCCAAAAGTTTTTGAGAATAAATACTTCTCACTTGAATATATAAGTAGAAAAAATTTGAATAAATAAAAAATATTTCTATATTAGCTCTTGAATTTTCTTGAAGCTGATAGTATATTTCTCATCAAAAATATTGTACCACCTAATTTTTATTCACCCACATATCACCTAGGAAACCAAAATATCTACTAAGAAATAAATTGTTTTTCAGATAGATATCAAAATAAACTTGTTTCCCAACCTAACTTGATTAAAGAAGCAAAATTATTCCAAGCATAGTATTTTTAGGTAAATACTTCTTTTCTTATAAGAACTAATGCACTTTTAAAAATTAAGTTGCAACTCAAAGTACTTATTTTATTTTTTTCAGTATTCTATGCTAAGTATACAAGGATGGTGTTAATAATTCCAATACCCTATGGAAAAAACACTGACTCTGAAAACAAACATAAAGATTTGAACTCAGACTTTTCTGTTTACCTCTGGGGTGATTGAGGAAAAAATTATTTAATTTCTTTGAATCCAATTTCTTTACTTTTAAAATGTAAACAGTAATAGTAACCAGGGCTAGCTAAAGACTTCAGAGGAAATAAATATTGACTAGATCATGGTGCTACCCATCACATAATTTGAAATTAAAACTTCTATACTAATGAGAGAATATTTGCTATCAAATCAGGAACACAAAAAATCCCCCATATATTCTTTATTCAAGTCTCATACTTGTTTTGAAGAAGCAGACATTTAAGAACATTTTATCAGTTTTAGGTTTTATTTCAAACTAAGTTTTCACTACTAAGTAGGTAAAACTACCTCTTTTAGTTGATTTTCTTAAAAGGTTGGGATTCTTGAGATTTTTCAGTGATAAATATCAAAAACAATTACAGACCTGATTTGTATGTTTTCACATTAGTCTAAGGTGAGGTTTGAGAATGTTGATGTCGTCTCTGTGTCTAAGCCTAATGCTTTAATTTTTAAAAATATGCATAAACAATGATTTTTACAGAGCACCTGAGGTCATAAACAGCCCAATATTATAAATGGCAGCTCTATTTACATTATACACACAGGCATTAATTGTAAAATCATAATTCCTTTTTATATTTGATGAACACATATTATAATACATTAAGAAATGCTTATGTAAAATGTCTTTGGAAGGCCAGACATGCTTTCAGTCAGCTTTTAAGATTTTAAGAATATGTATTTAGGTTTCTTAAATGCTATTGTCATTCATGATTTTAATGACTTCTATGATTTACTTAATATGTACCAGATAAATTACTGTACTCTGTACTTTGCATTTACCTTTTTAACAATCCTAATGTTTTATACTGTTACCTCCTCCTCAATTCTATTTACTTATAATGAAGTTGAGATTTAAGAAGATGAAAAGCAAATTTACTGGTGCCTTATTTCATGAGTTTAATAGTGATACAATTGAGACCTGAAAAATAATCAGTGTATACAAAAAAAAAAAAAAAAAAAAGGCAGGAGGAGATTTCCCTTAAAAGGTGGGAACTTAACATGGGAGCATTCAAGTAACAAAAGGATAAGAATGGGAGTACAAAGAAAGAAAATAAAAGAATTTATATCACAAACAACTACTACATTACAGACAACTTACATGGAATCCTCACAGCAAATATATTTGGTAGGTACCAGTATTTCCGTTTTAGAGATGAAGGCCCTGAGATTTGTTCAAGGTCAGAGGTTTAGAATAGTTGAAGCATTTAAATATGAATGGTTCAACTCCAGAAGTTTTAATCTTGATTACTGAATTAAACTTGGGATAACACCTTTCCTCCTGCAAAATGCACATCAAAGATCAGGTCTAATACCTACACATTGTAAGAGAAAATAAATGATCCAGGTTAGTCAGATTCATAATCAAACTCTTACTACTTATCTATCACCTTGTTCAAAGTAAGTAGTAAAGAGGTCCGTGCATACGTCACAGATGGAGCTATGGAGAGATGACAGCCCTCTGAATATCTATGGATGTGGACCCTCAGAGAGTTACAGGCTTTGTATTAACTGGAGTGGACTGAAAAAATAAAAATTTATAATTTATGAGTTTGTATATATATATATAGTGTATATATATATATAGTATATATATATATCATTGTGTATATATATTTTTTCCACCAAAACTTTAATATTTTGCTGTGAATCTTTAGCCCAAGACCAATCCAGATATCGATCAGAAGGGGTCTGAGTGAGCTCATACTTTCTCAGAAATGAATAATACATGTTATTTTTACTTTTATCTGTATTTGAGTTTGAAATTATGTTCACTTCATATCACAGTTATCAAAAGTGGATCCTACAAAATCTCTTCCTGAGGAAACATTTTGGTAGTAATCTCTGTTCACAGACAGAACCTGCCTGATCATGTCATAGTCACTATATGATGTATTGGGCTCTGTTAATAGGCTGATTTCAAATGTTTTGAAAGTCTTCATTTCCATTTTCTTTCAGTACAAAGCAAATCCCTATAAATGTGTATTTCATCTCTCACTCTTAAAACTTGTTAGGCTAGAATCTATTTTCTTTTGATATCTGGTGTGTATAGCATATTTCATTAACTAGTCAGACCATGCTGATTGATTTCAGTATTTGGGAGTTGTGGACACCTTTCCTTGAAACAGTATGAAATGGTCATGGAGGAAATTAAATCTGGAGTTTTCCCGACACTTCCAGGTAATGGTACTGACAAGGATTGTCTAATTCAGTGAAAATTGTGTCTCCAGAAGTACAACAAAACTGATGACAATCACAGATAGGAAATAAAGCAGCACATTTTTGAACATATTAGTGATGAATACGGGACAGTAAATGTGCAGTAAAAGGAGTGACCATCAGAGAGCTCTGCCAAAACACCTGGATTCTAGAGACTTTTGGTTTATTTTGGGTTTGTTTTCTTAGCTGATATCTGGTTACATATATGAATTATCTTAAATTTCTGGGACATTTGAAAGGATAGGGTTTTGACTTCATATACTTCATATATGTTTCTAGATCTTTCTAAAAAGGTTGCATCTCTGAAACTTATATCTGAAAATAGGGACGGAAGGCTCTTGATAATGTCAATCAAGGCTAGATTGACTAGACTGTAGAATTAATTGAATTCTAAGCAATTGAATTTACACTTTATCCAGTACCTCTGAGGTAGTAGTGGGGTAATGATAAATTTTATGGAAACATGTAACTATTCCAGGGAAATTAGTCAATTATTTGTGGATAGGTGAATTGTTTGACAAGAAAATTCTTTGATACGAGTCTAGTATAATCACAAGACAATAAGGAATAGAAATAGATGCAAGATTTATTACAAAGATAGCATTTCAAGCCAGAAAAGACCCAGGTGAACCACTTATGAATAAATTGTCCATGAATAGGCAGAATACAGATAATAAGTTTAATTGTATCATTGTTTTACAGGGGCATCCTGTACTTGCAAAGTCCATTTCTCATTTTTTTGCCATCATTTGACTTGAATTATAAGACTTCCTTGCTCAGATAAAGTCTTCTTTCTGAATCAAATATGTATTGAAAGAAATGTCCTACCATATTACTTTTATTATGTTGATTTTTTGTTTTTTACTCAGACTCGTGTATTTAAGTAGTTTAGTAATAAATGATCTTCTAAATGAGAGATGTAGATGATGATGAGAGATAAATAGATAGATAAAATTTTATATAGATAGAAATTGAAACAAAAATGCCAGCCAGAGAAGAAAAGAAAAAAAAAAATCCTAATGACTTGGCATTCAACCTTTGTAGCAGTTATCCAAAAACATTCATATAATGAATTTTAATAAATAATTTTGATTTATTTAAAATACCAGAATGGGAGACACGTTAGAATCCTCAATTTTTTTAGACATGTCCTAATTATTTAATTATCATTTCCTTTGTATGAAGTTGAGTTAATTTAGAATAATGAGATCTCCATGTCCATTTCACACTTTGAACCTTCCTAGAATAAGCAGTGAAATGGCAAATGGAATTGAAAAATGATGGCATCTCAATTCTTTTCAAAAATAAATATACAACCAGAGCATGTAAACCCACTGTCACTTCATATAGTAGCAATCTAGACTAAAATGAAGATGAAACAGCTTTCCTGGCTGGAATGAAGATATCAACAGCATTAAATTAGATTTTTTGGTACTTAAGTGAAAGACAGTTTTTCCAGTATCTGAATTACCTGCCTCAAATCACTTCATAAATTGGACTAAACAGTAATGAGTTTGGGGGTTGTTTTTCTATTCCCTTTGGTTGACACAAAGTTCAGCGCTCCATTTCTTCTTTAACTATGAGAGAAGCTGTAATAACAGACACTATAGAAGTGATGTAGAAATGAAATGTTTCAAATTGCATTTGTGTCCCCAATGTCTACTTCAGACTTGTCCCAAGAAAAGCACATATTTTGAAGTAGTTTTAAAGGGCTCTCCTTTTGAATGGATAATAATTTATTCAATGAGATACACATTTTCTCTTTTGAAAATAAGAGGAAAATAATTGCTTTTTGTTCTCTTCTCAGTATAATTGTCTAGAGGATGTTTGTTACTTATACTGATCACCTCACTTTCTGCATTATTAGAATACGTATTATAATGGCAAAAAAAAAATATATATATACTCTTACCATTAATCTTGTTGCTATTACCATGTTGATCATCCTCTAAATCCAAGTTTACTGGTCTAGATATAAAGTAGAGAGGTGGAAAGAAATTTCTGCTCAAAATCTTCCCATTATGATATTATATGTACACAGGGAAATAGTTATAAATAAACACACCATATACAGATAAATAGATTTATCTAAAAGAGAATATGGCAGGAAGTAGGGGTAGAATAGTAATTCAATATTTATATTTTCCTCTAAACAATATAGGAAAGCCAAAAATGAAATGTATAATAAATATTTTTTTCTTTTTCAGTTTTATTAGGTAGAATTATTACAGTTTGACTGCACATATACATTATGAAATGCCTAATAACTACATTTTGAACAACAGGAATTTAAAAGTCCTATTACTAATGTGCTATTGAATCAATTGTAACTTTTTTAATAAAAATTATTTCAAGGGAGATTTAGTGAGATCCTACTTTGAGCAAATCTTATGTCTTAGGAGTTGAAATACTGTTTAATTATCATAAAGACTGTATTTTCAGAGCCTGCTAATCGAGTTGGAATATACAAGTAGTAGTTCTCAATGAACACCTATTGCACTAAAATTAAAGTAAAATGGCTGTTAGTGAAATTAAAGTTTTATTACCAAACTGTTTTGTTTTTGTTGTTGTTTTGCCATGCATGTGATTCCAACTTCACAATCCCATAAATTACGCCTTTTATTATTTTTAAAAATAAATCTTTGTTTTTATTTAATTTAAAATTAATTCTAGGTTCTTAAGGATTTAATCACTTGATCTTAAGCCAGATATTTTTTCCCTTATATTAGAATTTTCCAAAGTAAAACCTAGGTACCTGAATATCCAACAGTATTGTTATTGTGTATAACAAGTACTTAAACCAGTAACATTCTGTAGGGTTTAAAAGAAGCTACTGGGCTTTCAAGGCATTTAATCAAAGCTATGTTCCATTACCTGGAATAATCTAAACTTGGATTTATCCTTCGAACCATTTTGTCATTTTATCAGATCATTTCCTTCTGAAGACTGTTGATTTACTTGATTTAATTCACAGAGTATCAGACATTTAGTAATTATATACTTAGTTATAAGACATAAAATGAAAAACCTTCTTAGTCTCATTAACGGGTATACGCAAATGCACACACACAAGTTTTGCCTGATATTATAAACATTTTTATTCTCTAGGATCCCAACTCCCCCCTCTCTGTGTTTTCTCATAATTTTAAAATAATTTTTCCTCGATAATTTTTTAACAATGACAATGGCAATGATGGCTGTTACTGTTTATAAAATGGTGGTTATATATGAGGCACTGCTTAAGACTCAACATTAAGCATTGTTTATGGTAATGAATTTTGGAGGAGGTACTAGTCCCAAGCAGAACTAGACAACTCTGTCTTCTAATTGTATAAGAAAGTAAGAACCCCATAGAAACAAGAGGAAGATGCTGAACAGTTCAAGTCCAATTCTACCTTGATCCCTTCAATTAGAAAACATATGCCTTGTCCTTGAGGAGTGTAAAAGGGAGAGTCAAAGTTCATTTCTCATTGCTCTTTGCTGCATAAGATGACCTAAGTAGGAAGATATGGAGGAGAAGAGAATGGTTTAGCCTACAGAACACCCAATAGGGAAAAGAAAAACAGCGCAAATGGCCAATAATATACACAAACAGATTGTTCATGATATTCAAAAGATCAGCATGACTAATCTTACTTGACTGACAAAGAGTGAGAAAAATAATAGTCATCTTCATTATATGTGGACTTCATACTTGTGAATTTGCCTACTCTCTAAAATGTATTGGTAGCTCTCACATTAGACTTTTAGTGTTTTTGTAGTCATTTGAGGACATGCACAGAGAGATGAAAAATTTGAGTCCCCCAGGGTGCCAATTCCCCACTGACTACTGTTGAAAAAGGCAATGCTCTGCTTTTTTGTTTAAGCTCTCTTAGTGTAAACAAGTTTTCTTTTTCAGTCTGTTTAGCACCTTTTTTTTTTTTTTTTGGTGCTTTTTGGTCTATGGTCTGTAGTTTAAAATGCCCCTTAAATGTAGTGCTGAAGTGATGTTTGATATTCCTAAACTCTAGAAGATTGCATTATGGAAAAAAAGTGTATTTGTAAGCTTAGTTCAAGCATGAGTTATCATGCTGTTGGCTGTGAGCTCAATGTTAAAATCAACAATATATATATTTTGTAGTGTCTTTAAACAGAAGCACATCTAAAACAAGGTTATGTCTTGTACTGGTTGTTGTGACTGGAGGCTCAAAAGAACCTAACCCCATATTTTCCCATCTACAGTACTTCAGTATTTGCTAATTTAGTGTTCACTGTAACTATATAGAACACATCATATTATGAATAGCAAGAACTGACTGTTTCTAAAATTTAAAAATTCTGGAGAAAAGGGACACACCATGTGGTGGCAAGAAAGCAACTTAAAACAACAAGTCAAAAAAGACGCCAGTGGACACTGAAATGCTTGCAGTGACTGCTTACAGAAACTGGTGTTTTATTTTACTTACTTTCATTTGCTTGTCTGCTTTTTCTAACTTTTGTTCCATGAATATACACAGTCCTTATCTTAATAAAATTAACAATATATAATATCTACTAAAATTGATTTAAGTAAAATATTTAAGGTTATGTGCCTTATCAGTGCCTCACACTCAGTGATTATTTTATAAATGATAACTTTTATTTTCATCCAGTACAATAGCTCAAAACAAACTGAATTCAGCCAACAATGACTTACATGAGCTTGGAAACAGATCTACTTTCAATCAAGCTGTAAGATCTTTCCACCTTGGCTGATGTCTGGATTGTAGCCATGTGAGAAATCCAGCTTCAGAGTATCTGAGTAAAACCATGCCCAGATTCCTAACCCACAGAAACTGACATAATAAATGTTGTTTGTTTAAGCACAAAGAATTGTAGTAATTTGTCATGAAGCAACTGCTAACTAATACAAAGAATATAAGAATGAATTAAGTTTGATTTAGCAATTATAATGCAATGAGGAGTTAATATGCATAGTTTAATGGTAAGTGCAGGAGCAAAGACCAAACAAAAGTGTATTGGAGTATAAATGCGCAGTTAGAACGGAGAGAAAAAGAATAGGAGAATTTTTTTTTCGGTGGATACGAATTTCTGGAGAATGAGGACAGTACCACAAGACAGCATGAGAGCTTAGAAAAAAGTAAGTAAAATGAATAAATGTTAAACTATTTATAAAGTTATAATGAGTCTTTTTTATATTCCTTTCTTATTAGCTAGTTCTTAATGGAAAAATCTTAGTATAATCGTGTTCCATCCTCGCCAAAGAAAATACAGAGATTTTAGAATATTTTAGTAAACAAAGTATATGTAAGTCCTAAGTTTGTAAGTAAAGAATAAGATAGTAAGGAGAGAAAATGATACAAAAATAAGTAGTTTTAGAGAAAGTCACTGTCTATGCATGAATGTGTGTGTGCGTGTGTGTATATTTTTGAGGGTCTTTCAGCTAAATGAATATAAAGTTTCAAATAACTTAAGTTCAAAAAACAATTGATGCTTTTTAAATCTTTTTCATAGTGAAAAAAGTATTTTTTTTTTACTTTTGCAATAGGAAAATTAGACAATCTTATCAGCATTAATATTTGAATGTTAAAAGGTAGATATTTACTAAAATTATAAGAAAATGCTTTATCATCAAGAAAAAATAGTTTTTAAAAATTTGAAAGTTTTAAGCAATATGAGAGAGATAAATAGTTCACGCACAAACATTTGTGTATGCATCTTATACACATAGTGGGCCACAGAAAGCTATGATGCTGCACCAAATGCAATATCATACTTAATAGTGAATATACTGGCCTTTTAATCAATTTTTTATTTTAATTTATTTTAATATATTTTTATTGAAGTATAGTCACTTTACAATGTTATGTCAATTTCTAGTGTATAGCACAATACTTCAGTCATATAGGAACATACATTTATTTATTTCCATATTCTTTTTATCATAAGTTACTACATGATATTGAATATAGTTCCCTGTGATATGCAGTATAAACTTGTTTCTCTATTTTATATATAGTAGTTAGTGTATGCTTTTTAAAAATTTTTTTTCTTTAAAGTATTTTTTTTTTTGTGAGGGGAAGGAGGTAATTAGATTTATTTGTTTGTTTGTTATTTTAATGGAGATACTGGGGATTGAACCCAGGATCTCATGCATCTTAAGTATTAGCTCTACCACTGAGCTATACCTTCCTTTCAAGCCTTTCAATCTCTTAATTTTTTGTTTTCCCTCACAAATGTTTTTAGAAAATAGGAATGCAATTTTGAAAAATGAAATTAATTTAGAAGAATGGATAATACCATTAATTAAAAAAGACTAACTGTCCATGAGGGTAGTTTTGAAGTAGCATAAGGCTCACAGAATTGAATCTTATATTTCTCTATTTTTGTTAACAGATTAACCGTGTTCAAATCAATTGTCCACACTTAAAATTTGTTACAGAGCTTCTGTTAAAATTATTGGATTCTTCTTGACAGGGGGAAAAAAAACGTTCTCTAATCCTATCCCATCATTCTAAAGATAATTGGGTTACAAAGAAATTAAGTCATCTACGCTTATCAAACTAACCTCTGAATCCCAGATTTGCTACTTGGGCAAGTTGTTTTATCCATGACTGTTCCTTCTATTGCCAACCTCCATGCCTCCCAGACTTTACCCAAGCACACTCCGTTATCTCTCTCATCACACTCCAGCACACTTAGTTATATCTCCGACCATTTCTGAACGTCTTTAAGCCCTAGAACTCTGGTGACCTGAACAACAATGAAATTCTTACAAGCGCTTTAAGTTTAATACCACCCAAACGGTAAGCTCCGTCTTTTCAGCCTGAATCTTTACATTTGCTCATGTCTCTTTTAATTAAGGTAATGGCATGTCTTCCTTTAAGGCTTACCTTAAGAGTTTTTAATAAGCCCACCCTATCAATTTCTTGATAATACCTTTTGGTTATATTATTAATAATTGTGATATTGAAATATCTAGCATTTAATGAACACTTACTACATGTCAAAACTTTTCTAACCAATATTATACATATATGTGTATGCATATATGTTATATATGTATATGAATATATATTTTATTTAATTCCCAAAACAGCCTTATGAAGGAGAAACTATCAGATTTCATTTTACAGATGAAAAATATTAGTACATATAAAGTCTAAGTAACCTACTCAAGATATATATATAGTTAGTGAAAAAAACAAGATCCAAATTCAGGCAGGGCTTCTCTTCATAGCAGGAAAATCAAGTAAGAATTCCTCATGCTGATATATTAAAATGTTTTGTTCTTTTATTCTGAAATCCTATCAAGTGAATCCCTTATCACTTTCTGCATTAAATATAAATTTTATTTTGTTTTTAACAATCTTTCCTTCATTTTCATCACTGATTGTCTTCCACTTTGTCTACATATTCAAATACCTAACCTCTTCTTCACAGATGAATTTTTCTTTGACCCAATGTGCAGGTTATAACTTTTCCTACAGACTCTTAACACCTGCTGTAGTATGTTATATCAGCTTGTGTTATAATAACTAAAACGCATGACACTAATTAACATATATCCCAAGCATTATTCTCAACCTTTTGCATGCATTTGTTTATTTAAAACTCACCCTATATGTCAGATACTACAAAAATTTTGCAATTTGTTGCAGTTGGAATTTACTGCCCAGGAAGCCTGGCTTAGCCTAAGGGCATGTGGCAAGTGGATTAGGCAGTCAGCCATCATACCTACTGCAGAGAAGAATTGGCCCAGATAAGGAAAGAGGAAAAAGAGAAGAAAAGAAGCCATCTGCAGAACATAAACTCTTTGAAAGGGAAGTGCTACTCCACTCACTCAGCAAAGAAAAGCCCTCTATCAGGCCAGCTGGAACTCAGACAAGGCCCCAAGGTTTCTTCTTAGTAATTGTGGTAGTTACATGATTGGGATCCTGAAACCAACAAGCATCAAGAAAGTCCTCTGGAAAATACTGATCAACTGATGTATATGCCTTTGACGTGGTAGCGCCATTCTGAAACTCTCATTTTGACAATTGGATATTCAAAGCCAAAAATCTTCAGAAACATTTCCTTATTTCAGGTTCCATTTAAAAAAAATATTAATTATTTTTCTAGTCACTTACCAGTAGTCCTTCCTCATATATTTAAGTTTATCGTTTTAAAAAATGGTGAAATAATCATAGGTGGTTTCTCTCTCTTTCAAATACATGCCTTATATTATGTATGGCAAATCTTACAGTATGTTTAGCCAACTGAAGCTTTTAAAAATATGAAAATTTTGTGAGAAATAAAAATGCAAATAATATTTGAATCAAATTGTGATTATTTCAAATGCATAAAGATATTTAAATGTAAACAGTTGCTCATCTAGTTTCTATGTTGGCACTAAAAATACATAATTTATATTTGCTGCTGAATTTCAATGTTTAGTGACTATAATAAATTGCTAGTACCTAATTCTCCATTTTTAATTTATAGTGACAGACAAAACATAGAATATAATTTATTTAGGTTTTATTCACTTATCTACATATTTTGACTCTTCAAATTTATAATATTTTAAAATAATCAAAACAAAATATTAAATAATATAAAAAATTTTAAGAAAAATATTTATTTTCATTTTATCCACAGAACTTGATTATTAATAATTGTATGCATTTAACCCGTTATGTAAGATAGGATTTTTCTAATTGCTATTTTAATACACACAGGCAGTCTCCAATTAAGAATAGGTGGGATTCTAAAGAAACTCAATTGTGTGACAGCTACAACAGTGTACGGAACACACTATCTCTTATTAGCAATGTCATACACGAGATTGACATTTTCTTGCTTTGCCCCAAAGATTATTTTTTCAACAATGAACTTGAGCCATAGTAACATATTAAGTGCCTTAAAATCTAAACAACTAGAATGAATTTATTTCTATGAAAAAAATATATTCATAAATTCAGCAAGAGTGGTCATAAATTCAAACTCTCTAGGCTCCTTCGTCACCTTATCCCGTCTCCCTCTGCCAAACTCTGAAGCCCCTTTACTGACCCCTGTGGTCTAGGTTAGATCTTGGCTAGCAAGGACAGGGACAGAAGTTTGGGAGGAAAGTGAAGGATTTTAAATGTAGGAGTAGACTGATATCTGGGCAGATAGAGAAAGGAAATGTGAGTAGATATTGTGAGTAGATCTTTTTCATCTTTCTGAGACCATCTCTTCTGCAGACTCTCTTGATCACCCCTTTTCTTTTCCTTTCCACTCATACTCTCAAAGAATGACCACCAGAATTTCCTCTACTACCATCCTTGGTTACCAATATGCTCTTGTTTGTTATAGGACCTTATTCAATGCAATTTCCATTGAGTTTTTATTTAAAATTTCTTTCTGAATACTATAGAATGGCCTTTCAAATTTTCTATTATAATAAATAGCAGAGGAAATAAAACAGGCTATGCTTTTAACAGGTCTTTAGTCATAAAATCTGTGTGTAAAAAAATCTGTCATTTTGAAAAAAAATGATTTAATACAACTTGGTTGGGCATACAAGCAATTCTAGGTGTTACTTTACAGGGATTTTGGCGAATCTCAGCTGTGCTCCACGTGTCCTTCATCCTTCTTTGGGGACTAGAAGGTTAGCCCATGGATTATCCTTTCATGAAGTTGGCTGTAGCACAGGATGGAAATCCCAAATGCACATGCATTTTTCTAGCCATTGGTCAACTTACACTTACTAACATTCAATTGGCTAAAGTCAGTCATACACAAAAGTCAAAGTCAAGGTGGGAAAAAAATACATTCAACGTTTTAAATGGGACAAACTGCAAAGTCAAATAACAGACTGTAGCTACATGGATGAGTAAGATAGTGAGGCTATTAATATAATCTACCACAGTCCTTAAACACTATTTTGCTAGCCTGTTGAAGAAGAGAGTTCTGAGGTTTATTTAGGATCAAAAGCAATGTTTTGACCTAGTCACTCTGAAAAGTTTTAAGTTTCCTGGGAAATTCTTCAAATTTTCATTTCTTATTTAATTTTTCACCTTCTCCAAACTCCAACTTATTTCCAATGTAATATTCTCTATAATAGGATCACTTTTTAATGAAGATCTTCCATAGACCATTTTAACTTGCCTTTGGTGGGAGCTTCCATTAAAACTTATATATATATAAGTTTTATATATAACTCTATATTCCAAGTTTTCATGTGGTATATCAGCATCTTATTTTAACCTTTAAAATTGTCACAGTGATTAAATAATATGAATCTTTCCCTGTCTAAGATATATATATATATATAAAATTAAATCTATAAATCAGATTGGGAAGACTGATGGTGGTGTTGAGTTCAGCTATTATCTTTACCGATTTTCTGTCTGCTGGATCTGGCCATTTCTGATAGAGGGGTGTTGAAGTCGCCAACAATGAATTCCTAGATTGTTCACCTATGTTAATGTGAATGATCTTTTAATCAATATCTCAGTAACCATCCCAGTAAATGATCATTTCTCTGCAAGCTAGCACAATCAACCTAGAAACTCTATTAGTGCACCCATATCTATGAGTTCAGTTTCACTTAAAATTATGATCATCCTTTATTCTTTGACTAGCCCACTTAAAATACATTATCTCATGCATTTTCCAGTTTAAAAAATATGCAAAATTCTGTATTCTTTTTTGATTGCAAGCTTTTTCTCCTGTATTTGAATATATAATTTTATGCATCTGCTGGAATTCGATTTTATTTAGAATCTGAAGACAATAAGAGAGCTGTTGGGTATGGAATATGAGAAGGATTAAATTCTCTTTAGCAGAAACTGCTTTGGTCAAATAATTTTAAGATTTTTGAGTAGGACAGGAATAGACCTATCAGACAGGGGTAATGTCTCAGCTGGAAATAAAGGTTGATTTGGAGTTTGGATATTTGGTGTATTTTAAGATGTCCAAATCTTTCAACATGTCCTTCTACCTACAGTCAGTGTTTTATTCTTTCCCTATCAAAGCTCTGTCACATTTGATGCATTGTCAGATTTTTAATTCAACCTACATAAATTGAAAACCCTTAGGATCAAGGTTTTAGTTTGATTTTCATCTATCTCAGCCTAGAGGCAAAAAGAAATGAGAGACACTGAAAATCCTTGGTTGTCTGTCTGAGTTTTGAACTGTGAATTTAGAACCTCAAGCTTGTTATGCATTGTCTTTAAGCTGTCCAGCAAAATTAAAAGCAACCAGCCTACCCTAGAGCCTTGAATTCCTCATGACCTTCATTCTGTTCAGTTTGAGAGGTGACTCCATCTCACAAAGCCTTGTCATTAATAGACACTTCATTCTAGGTGACCACAGGTAATAATTTAATTAGCTGTTTGCCACTGAATGTCATGGGCTGCCAGAATCCCATGTCTTAATCCACCTGAATGTTCTCTGCCTTTAGTCACAAACAGATCAGATAACAAATACAAGCTTACTATAATGTTCCTAACATTTTCTTGCCCACCAGTAACCCAGTTATCAATTTATGTATCAGTCGATGATTTTAGTTGAAAATAACCATAGCCTATGCTATATGATTAAACAAATGTTTATTAAATACTAGGTAACTCAAAATATTATTGAGCATTGAGTATGTGCAGTCTAGGCTAAGATTCCAAAAATAGTGCCTCCCAAACTGTGAAGCTCCAGGATTTCAAATATACTGTCATTTCTGTAACCTCTGTGCCAGGAAATTGACCCAGGGACTGCCTCGGTTGTCACTGTTGAGATAGAAGGGGCTGGGATATGAATGAATTATGATTCACATAGAAAGGGTTCAAATCCTGGAGAATAAATAATATTGAAAAATGCTCACTGAACTGGCAATTCTTGTTTAAATTTAAGTCTAAAACCTTGAAAAAGTTGCGTATGAATTCTGTGTATGTTTGTTAGCCTCTTGGGAAGCTTTCTATTTAGAGTAACACGGTGGGGAACAAATGTCTATACTGCAGGTTAGCTATTGCCCTTTTCTGCAAGGGGAGTGAATGAGGAAGTGCCAGCAGGAGTGACCTGCTTTTTCATAGATGGATCTTAATCATGGTTTTCTGCTCTGCTCCAAACTGCTCTCACTCTATACCTAGGATTTCTAAATCCTGAATCTGTACATATGTCTGCAAGCCCCAAAGACTCTCTTCCTCAGTTAGTCTCCCTCCATGTAAAGTTTTGGTAACATTCTTTCATATGATAACTATACTGGGACTCTGAGGGGCTTGTGTGTTAACTTGTCACCTTAACCCAAAGAAAAAAGGTGGAGTTAAGAATCTAAAATGCAGCTGCAAAATTTAACTAGGCTTTACAAGCAAGAAAGACAAAATGGAGGAAAAAAAATCAATGATGGTCAACATGTTATTAAATTACCCTATATTCCAAGTTTTCCTGTCGTGTATCAGCATCTTATTTTAACCTTTAAAATTGTCACAGTGATTAAACAATATGAGTATTTCCCTGCCTAAGATTAACTTTGTTCTTTTTGAAACACATTGTTGTCCTTGTTTTATGCTGCTCCTCTTTCACTGTATTTCACCTCATTTGATCCTGGAATGGGATGGCCTGATATTTGAAGAAAGAGATCAAAATAACCTATGGCAATAAACATCAGGACAATGGTTGATAATCCACAAACAGTTCACCATTTTTAAGATTACCAGTAATGTTTATAAAAAAAATCTTGTAATTTTCCCCATATAATTGTATCATGAGTTTGTTCAAATAATTTAAAAATCTTTACATTTCAAAAATTGACTTTTTTTAATTCATGATTCAAGTCATCAGTCTCTTCCTTGTCCATTTTTTAAACTTATCCAACAAAGAGTACTTCCCTCTAATTTGCTATGTTAAAATACACAGCAGTTTCAACGTGTTTCTGAAAGTATCTTTTTAAAAATAATAATTTTTACATTACTTATGTTTAGAATCCACTTATATCTATGGATAAATGAATATATTTAATTGTATCAATTTATATATCAATCTATTTATCATCTATGTGTTACAAAAGCACACAAAATTGTATTTGTATATTCATATTACAGTCACTATTCTTTTTTTCATTTATGCCTTTCAATGCTGGCAGCATATCTCTGTGATAAATGACTTTTTAATGTTAAAAAATCACACCATCATAGTACACAGGGCTTTGTTCTAAATCATTATTTATTACTATAATAAAATATTCTCTGATTAAGAGGTATTCTAACTCAAGAGATTTTACTATTTTACTAATTAGTAAGATTTTGTCTTTATTATATACTTTTCTACTTTTGAGAATGTTGAAATCATCAATGAACTCTACAATTTTTTAACAGAGATGAGATGTGTTACTGAGAACTTTGTCCTCTGAACAAATGAATTTTTTTTTAAATGGAGGGGTAATTGGGTTTGTTTACTTATTTTAATAGAGGCACTGGGAATTGAACCCAGGACCTCATATATGCTAGGCATGCACTATACCACTGAGCTATACCCTTCCCCCTGAATAAATGAATTTCCTAATTACCTGTATGATTCAGATTATTTGTGATATTTCTCCAGAGGCTAGACTAAATGCAAGATATACCTATTCCTTATTTTACCTGCTAAAGTGATTTCTAGTAGTACACTCATTTTTTCTAGGCAAAACTAATTTTTCTATCAGCGTGTAGATTTCTTTGATTGTTTTCATTTTGCTTGGGCCTCAATGTAGATGAGCTACATCGAGGCCCTCAATGGAATGGTTCCACCAACCTGGCTTCATTAAGCCGTTTCAATTACAGAAGATGTCTAGGTGTGTATCACCACTGGCACACAACTCTAGAGTATCTGATGAAACAGATCGCTCCTTTCTCTTTGAACTACTGTCACCCTTCTTTTTCAAGAGATCGCATTCTTTTTTCGGCCTTCTTGTCATGAGGGGTATTCTTATTCACTTACCTTGCTGGCTAATTTTTCTCTTACAGAATCTCTTAAATATTAGTGTGTTTCAACACTTTCAGCACCTTTGTCTTTCTATTTTCTCCTGATGACTGTTAGCATCCACCAGCATGGCTTATATTGCAAATTTTGAGCTGACAATTTTGAAATACTTTTTGTAACTTCAGGCTTTGTTCTATTTTGAAGCAGCTAGTCAATGTCCTTTTAAACATCTGCACTGTGGTGTCCAAGAAGCTCCCCAACTCAACATGCTCAAAATTGAACTGCGAATACCCCTGTCACAGTCTGATTGTAAAATGGCTGAGTTTTTGAAGCAGAGATTTCTGTGTTGTTAGACAACACTATTGAAATTATTCAGACCCTCTCAGACTCTCTCTCTCATTCTAATATGGTGAGAAGAAAATATTGGCTAAATAAAGTTTATTTTATTTATTTGACTATGCAAAGATTATCGATGAGTGGCAATGCTAAATTATTTCCAATAATACTAAGATATATAAAAACTTATAAGCATGATCCTGAAAATTATAAAGATATATAAACTTAACAAATAGAAAGGCTCTTTACAACATACCTAAACTCAATAATAATGGAAATCAAAACAAAATAAAGCAGTGCCCAGTTTCACACCTTATAGTTCAGCCTTTCAGATAGGTGAAAAAGATACTCAAAATGAACTTTAAAAGATTATGTAGAGCATACTGCAGCCAGTAATTACCATGGTGGTATGTGTGTGCATGTGAGCGTGTGTGAGCGTGTGTGAGCATGTGTGTCTTCATAATCAATTAACAGCCAGAAAATTACTGATTTTGTTTATACTTCTTAAGAAAGTCTTTTTCTCCCTCTATTTTTGTGTGGGAAGACGGTTCTTCAGTTCTCTATACTCCTTACTTTCCTATTTTTGCCCCTCAAAAACTGATTCATAAGACTGTTTTTGTAGTCCTTGAAGTTGTGATTCATGGTTCATTACTATACAACGTGAGGACGTTTCTGACTACATTTAAAAACAGATATATAGAGCATAGTCAGGAGTAACGACTAAAGAAATTGTTTATGGATGGTGGAAATTTTATATTTAAAATGTATATTTAACTGTATAATTTGGGTGACTTGAAACTGGGGGTATTTTTTCCACCTTGCACCAAACAGCTGGGGTGGCATTTTAGACAACAGTGATGGCCAGCTGTTCTTCCTGTACTAGTATAAAAATCTGAACTTATTCTTACAAAACACTGACAAATACCTGTACTGGTAGGTAATATGCATGATACATTTAAGCCTCCTAAGAAGTCATACTAAGGAAATCTAAATAGATGGACCCAGAGAAGATGATGAGTAAATATTGATCTTTCAATAAAAAGTAGATTAATGTGAACTAGTTACTCTCGTAGCAAGTAAGTATATATGTGCTGAGGTTTATAATGGGGTTAAGGGAAACTTAACTAGCTCAAGTGTCATGAACGGTGTACTCTAATAGCATACCATTTCTAACAGTGAACTATTTTTAAATATAAATAACTTTCAGGTGTAAAATGTAAATGATCACAACTGAATCACAGAGTATGGTAGTAATAGATGCTTTGTGTATTTAACCAACAACAATGCATTTTTCATAGTAATTTGACAGCTTATGATGTAACATGCCTCAATTAAGACCCTTTCTTCCTTCAGGTGCTGAAGGATTCATCCCTAATTTGAGAGAAAGGGTTTATAATTTCTTACTTCAGGGAAATAAGCCTAAACTGAAAATGAAATGTTTCTGTAATCCTCTTTCACAAGGGCCAAACATTTCAAAATTTTGCCTCTTGAATACCAATAGAACATTAAAATGGGTTCCGTAGACGTGTCAATATCAAATTTATCAAGGACAGCCTATAATAAAAGTATGCTATTGATGTCATTTTCCTTTATTTCTATAATTATTTTGTTTCTAAAGGCAATTTGGGAAGATTTCCCTGCCTGTTACCATAACAGTTACTACCGAATTCTAAGAGTGAATATATATACAAAAGTGGTTACTTTGTTTTTGTTACTCAGAAGATAAAAAGAACTATTTTATTATTATTCAGAATCCCTTATTAAAAATGGTTAGAGGCAGGCAGAGGGGATTCCATTTATATTTTAGTTTGGACCAGAGTTGATATAATTTTATAGATTTTCTGTTTACACCAGGGCTATTATTCCATTCGGTGAAAGATAAATAACATTACAACAAACAAAACGTGGCCTAGTTTATTTGCTGACTAGTCACAGAATTTTGGCTCAAATATGAATTCTTTTTTATTTAAATACAGAAGAAAGGCTTACTTAGCATAGTAAGCAATTTTAGTGATTAAGAAGTAATTTATTTTTACTAGTTAATTGATAACTTTTCTTTTGAAATGATTAGTTACCTTCTGTATTATAATACAAAGTAACTTTTTGATATAAACTTTGTGAATTTTGATAATAAGTATTAGAACATAAATAATACACTTTAACTAGTTCTGTTACAGCATAGAGTCTCACTCTACTCATTTTCCCAAATAAAATAACAGATTATTTAAAACAAATTCAAATACACTAAATTCTGTTATGCCATTCAAGTTATTTAATCTGTATTTATTTTATTTGCATAACGAGGATAAGTGGATGTTTGACTTGAAGTTCAACTTCAAATTGTGTGTCGCAATAGAGTTTATCTCAAGATATGAATTCTTTTTTTTTCTACAGGGAAGAAATGTGTTAGATTTGATAGACATTTGCTGAGTATTAGGATAAAATTATTACTTAAGTCATTTGACCTGCCAGATGTTAATAGGTAGATACTAAACATACTCATGTGCCTTCTAATTCTCCTTTATTTATTTTATTCATCTTTTATCATCTGTAGAGATAATTGAGGAAGGACCTTAACAAAATAATTTTTCACAAAATTACAGGGTAGTTTTAGCAAATTGCTCCTTAAAAGTATATGTATACACAATTGACCATTGAGCAACATGGATTTGAACTGCACAGGTCCATGTATATATGGATTTTTTTTTCACTAAATATGTATTACAGTACTACGTGCCCACAGTTGGTTGAATGCACAGACACAGAAATAAAAATACAGGGGACCAATTATGAGAGTTGAGCACCCATGGATTCTGGTATCCAAGGAGGGTCCTAGAACTAATTTCCCCACAAATAGAGAGAAATGACTATAAAGATATACTTGGATTTTTGACTGTGTGGGAGTCAGCACCACTAACTCCTGTATTGTTCCATGATCAACTGTATATATTTTTTTCTGAATTAGGCTAGCTTTTTATTTTACTGAATTAGGTTAGTATTTTATTGTTAGTGTTCAAAATAAATGAAAATGCTTTTAAAAAAATTGCTTAAATTCTATTGAAACCAACCTATCATAACTTTGTTTAATATATTACATCTTCAATAGCAATATGGGAAATGAGAACCTGCCTGAAAATATAATTTCTCTTTCTTCTTAATTCACATCACATTTCTGAATTTCAATAAAGTCTGTCTGGTTTATTTTTCATTAATTATGTTTTCATATAAGCAAGCCGAATACGGGTACTCCCTGCTTTTTGAATGTCCCCTTTGTGCAACTTAACTTTTGTAAAAGCTCTATATGAATATCTGTGCTGATAATGCCCTATTTTTTATCAGGATTTCATTTACCTGGATATATTGTTTATGAAACTTCACTGAGTGTCAAACTAATATACTTATGCACATTTTCTGAAAATATATTTCAGTTTTTTTAATAACACAGACCCAAATGCATCTCCAAGGACATTCAGTTCATTGATTTATTCATAATATACAGAGCATTTTTATATTTCACACAAAGTTTATAAAAAAGATGATTTCAGATAAAAGTAATTAATTTTGGAAATGTTTGTACAAACAGTATATCTTTTTAATTAGTTATTTTATATTCATCATGTTTTCTGTAATAATTTTTGAAGACAACTATGTTATTTTGGCTCTAAGATTGAAGAGTAGCAGTAAGGCTGTGTTAGGGAGCTTCAGTGAGGATGTGGCTACCTATTAGGGTGGTAGACAAGTTGACATTAGGAATTTGAAACTGCTCTGAGAGTTTATAAGCATGAGTCTTGTTGAATGTTCTAATATTTATTAGTTGGGAAAAGTGTAGATTGAATAAGTCAGTATATAAAAGAATCAAAGTTCTTTTGAATACGGACTTCCTGTAGAGCCTTGCATAGCTCCGTACCATTTGCATTGTAGTGTCGCTCATGTGCATGTCGAGGTTGAAAGCACCAGCTTTGTCATCACATAAAAGTTTATGTTCTGTCAGTTACTTGCTGGGCCACCTTATGCTAGTTGTTCCCTCCTTTTTGACATTAGATTATGTCATCTGTGAAGTAGTAGTGCTTGCTTTATAATATTGTTATAAGAATTAAATAAACCATTATTTATAAATACTTGAGTTATTTCAAGTGCTCCAAGATGATAATTGTTTGTCAAGTGGATCAGAAAACTTTAGAACTTTGGACATCGTATGCAGCAACGGTTATATCTACGATATTGAAATATTTATTAAATACTGATGATTTAAGAACTATTGAGATGTTTTTTGTATCAATAACTTGAAATGACTCCAGCAATTATGCTCACAATATGTATGTGGAAGAGAACTGTGCACTATTATAAGCAGTGACTTAAAAGTAAAAATTAACATATCTACTTTATAGAAATAAACTATTCTTAACTTTTTAAAGGGAATAGAATATTCAGTTATAATTTATTTATTTAAAGTGATTCAATTTGGACAGCAAAAGCAAATCTTGGTTCTGATCTACTTTTAATATCTTGACAAATGGATTGGATTGATTTGTTGGATATGATATTCTTTGTTAGGCATACTTCATTAAACTTGAACAAATTCAGAATATATTTTAAAACAAAAATTTGAGATTCTGTTATTTCTAATGTTTAAAAGAAAAAACAGTGGAATAGTGGGTAAAGCATTTAAACTGAAATCAAATGTATAAATTTGCTAATTTATGATATGTTTATCCTATCTCAGACTTTTATATGGAATCTGAAATTACCTGATAATAATGAGTAAGAGTTACAGTCTTGTTAGCAAAGTTTCAGTCAAGTATGGCCACAGAT
Source organism: Camelus bactrianus (assembly GCF_048773025.1). Taxonomy (NCBI): domain Eukaryota; kingdom Metazoa; phylum Chordata; class Mammalia; order Artiodactyla; family Camelidae; genus Camelus; species Camelus bactrianus. The sequence goes on from NC_133552.1 coordinate 24,071,912, forward strand.
GCAAAGGAAATAAACAAGAACTAGAAAATCAGAGAAAGGTATTTAACTGTTTTCAAAAACAACTGCTTCCTAATTATACTCTTTCATTTATAAAATGGATTTATATACATTTAGAACATATTATAAATAGCATTTTTATTATTCTTTGTTAATATTAATTTAGAAAGTATACATTCAATGTATTGTGTTTGATTTATTTTAATACTACAAGTATAGCAGCAATATTATATATTTGATTAGTAGAAATTAATCATTAAAACAATATAAGATAAAAGTTCTAATATGACTAAAAAATCTGTTATTAAGACTGAAAAAAACAGTTCATAGTATCTTACTTACTCTGCAATGGCACAATTGTATTATTTGTATATACTTATGAATTGGATTCTTAATTGCCAAGAAGCTTTGCTTTAGTAACTCTAACCTTAATTTAATGATTGAAATCTCACATTGGTTCACCAACAAAAGTTGTCAAAATTATGTTTTAATATATATAATTAATCACAAATATATTTGTATGGATTTTATCAGCTTATATCTTTTTTCCATCTGTCAAATTTCAGTAACAGAATTAACTTAAAGCATAGTTTATTATAAATTGAAAATAAAACTTCTAGAGGATTAGAGGAAAGACAACCATTGAAGGGGATTCTTAATTTTAAAAATGTGTCATTCCTTTGGAGTCTTAAATGTTTTGACCTTCATAGCATGATATAAATTCCATCTGTTTATCCAAATGTTTACTTCCAAGTGGTGATTTAAAGTGAATGTTTTTCTGTAGCTATTTACTTTGGTTAGGAGATTTTATCATAATTATTTGATATTATGAGGGGGATTTATGACAGCAGAATAAAAGAGAGTTTTAAATAGTATGAAGATTTTAATGTTTAAAATAAGTTGACCTTAGTAATAAAAGGACTTATATTAATTGTTGAATTCTAAAAATTTTTTATGTACTGTTGTAGAATTTGGGTTACATTAAAATAAACATTTGAACTGTGATTTGCTTGCCTATGAACTTTTGGAAACTTAGAAAGTCCTATTTTAACAGAGTACAACAAACCTGACTCCATATTGGAACTTAGCTTTAGTCTTTATGCTCTGTTGCCTGTGCTTAGTTATGGTGACTCTACCCTTTTGTTTTCTCAAATAGTAAGAGAATGTTGCACATGAAATATACATGGTAGCCCTTTGTCAAGGCTATGCCTCCCAGGCTTGACTTTTAAGAGTATAACACTTTTCATTCATAGAGAGTTAAAAAGTTGCAGAACAGAAAATAACATTTGTCTTGTTGAAGTTTTATATGAATATCATAACCAGCTGGAAGAACAAAAGAATTATCAGATTCCCTCTAGGGTCTGGCTGGCACCAAGAGGTCTACAATAACCAATCACCCCTCCTCCCACTTTAGTATAAAAGAAGTCTGAATTCTAACTCCAGTAAGATGGTTCTTTGGGACACTAGTCCACCATCTTCTCAGTCTGGTGGCTTTCTAAATAAAGTTGCTATTCTTGCCCTAACACTTTGTCCCTCAACTTATTGGCCTGACCTGCTGTGAGCAGTAGGAACTTGGACTTCATAATGCTGCTAGAGGAGGAGGATCTCTTCACAGCTGGTTTCCTCATCAGACATTTGCAAATTTTTGAACTTCAAACAATGGGTGGTTAAAGTTTTAAACTTAAAATCTCTGATGTGTAAATGTATGCTCCTGCACTCTTTTGCAGGGGTCAGCAAGGCACACAAAATCTTAGATGGCAACTTCTGAGGAAGAGAAACAAAAAAAGGAGTTGACATCACAAGGGTAGGAGAGAATATTCTAGTATACTGGAAGCCATATAAGTATATATGCATATAAATACTTCCTATATAAATATAAAAAATAGGAAGTTAAACAGAAACATGTTCAAACAAACAAAATGTAAGAATTTGTTAGCTGAAGACCCACTAAGACTCACTAGAGAGTTCTTTAGTTAGAAGAAAAATAATTCCAAATGGAATTATGGAGATAAAGGAAGAAATAAAAATGTAATAAAAATTTGGGTAAATCTAAATGAATATTGTAATAAAGGGATATTAATAATGTCTAGTGACATAAAAATCGATATAAACTCAAAATATGTGACAAATTATTATAGAATCATGAAGACAGTTAAAATAAGCAACAAGTTCAAATGTATTATACAAATAGTGGTAAAGGTACTAATCTATATTAAGCTTTAAGGTTAAGGATACAAATAGAGATTTTTAGGATTTCCTCTAAGATAATCCTAAAAAAAATAACTGTTATTGTTATAGAGGGGGAAATGAAATAATAAAATATATTACATAGTAAACAATGATAATGAGTAAGATATTAGATTTTAAGCCCCAATATACCAACAATTACATTAAATGTAAATGAGATAAATACTCCAATTGAAAACAGATGGTCAGATTGGATTTAATAAAATAATTTTTACAAGGGACCCTGAATTTATATATAAGAATATAGAAAGTGCAAATAAATCTGTCACAGAGATTTGTTAACTGTAGAAATTTTGGAGCATTTTCTCACTGATATAGTTTGTTTTTCATATCATATTAAGTCAATCTCTTAGCAAGAAGATAAAAATTTTAATTTGAGAGACAGTAACAGATTCTTAATCTGTCCTTTCACTAAATTTAACTTTGGAAAGTATTTCTTTAGACAGAATTATAGCAATTGCTTTTTTTTTTTTTTTTTCAAATAATCCTAGTGATATGCCATTGAGTGCTTTCTCTGATGAATGAAGAAAGTCATCATCATGTGTTCTGCACTACAGTTTGGCTTCCTAAGAAATCCTGGTATTTTATCTTCATATTAAATAAAAATCAACATAATTCTGCCTCTAAGTTATAGAATCAGGTTTTTTGAGGCCAGTTTATTTCTAATTGAATTAAATTAGAAAAAAATTAATTGAAATCAATTTAATTCTAAATAATATGTTTCAACAAATCATTTGAAATCAGAAAATGATGTCTACTACCTTTCTCACATTTTGAAGAACATAAAAACTATCTCTAATCTAAATCCTAGTTAGAAAACCACCCAGAGTATTAAGAAAACAAAAAACAAAAACTGGTTTGAAGTTTTGATTACTGTCAATGTCCTATTACCAATAGCTCTCCCTGCACACTTTCTAATGGCATAAGCTAGGACAAAACTATCTACTTTATGCCAACTTAGATTAAAATTCTTAGTGTTTAATCAATAAGATTTGAAAGACTGGAGGAAATGGATGGAGAGCATGGTGGCTTATTACTAATTTTTTTTCCCCAAAATCCTATGCATGAAAACAAAATCAGTAGAGTCATAATAGTTAAAATATGTTGAAAATTTGGGGAATGAATATAAAACTATAAATGTCTAATTCCAAAATGCATTCTTCCTCCAACCTACCACCATTCACCCTTCACATCCCTGAAAGAACTATCAATGAAATAGACATTAATGGCCAACTAGATCAAGATTTCAAAAAAGGAGTGATCAAAGTACTGAAGGAACTAAAAGAAATAGTGTTTAGAGACATAAAATATGTCAAAAATGAAATTGAAGCTATAAAGAAGAGCCAATAGAATTGGTAAATTCATTTGCTGAGATGAGAGCTGACCTAAAGGCTGGACAAAGCAGGCTAGATAATGCAGAGGAACAAATAAGTGACCTAGAAGACAGGACAACAGAAGGCACCCAATCAGAACAGCTGAGAGAAAAACAAATAAAAACCAATGAAAACAATATCAGGGACATATGGGATGATATAAAGCATGCCAATCTACGCATAATAGGGGTTCCAGAAGGGGAAGAAAGAACAAAGGGGATTGAAAAGGTATTTGTTGTTGTTTCTATATACTACAAAGAGATGGAAGATGGCCAACATAAAAAAAAAAAAAATCTTGAAGTCTACATTTCACAATTTTTGTTGTGATAAAACAATCACGTTGAACTCAATCTACCATTTCACATTTTAGAGTTTAATGATAAATGCATATCCTCTGGTCTGTAGCATTTTAATCATATTCATATTCCTTTAGTTCAATTATCTCTTTTTCTCTGAAAACAGATAACAATAATGGAACACCATTTTTTTTTTTAAAGGGAGCTGGTAAATTACTGGAAAAGTAGAACATTGTGAACTTTAAATGTTTTTAAAGTTCAAGATTGAGTCAGAAAACAATAGATGCCTGATGAATTGCATTTCTTAAGTTTCTTTTAAATTATGCATATTATTAAGTTATGTCTGCTTAGTACTTCAGAAGAAGAGAGATTTTTGTCCTACAAAAACTTCAGTTTTGAAAAACGAAATTGCATTCATCTACATTGCATTCATCCCTCTAAGTCTTTAGCAACTACTTTTATCTGACTTACACATTATGCCCCTGTAATACAAATATTCATTTTCTTGATTCAAAACCTTCTTGATTGCAAATGTTAGAGTTTGTTTATGATGGTTCAATAGTTGAAGCTGGCGTGTTACTTGTCAATCTCATTGTTCTTCTGAGTAATAGTTTGTTACTTCCTAAACAACTAAAACTTCTGCTTTTTATTTTAAAGTAATAAAACAATACACACTGAGACTACTGGTTATAAAGCATCTTTTGAATTCCATATGTAGCACATTTACATATTTGTTATTATTCTTTTGAATTCTACTAGACATGAGACATAGGAGCCTTTAGGTAAAATAACATTTGAACAAGCTAGCTTGTCAAACAGCAGAAAAAGATATACATTATTATTTGTACAATAAAGGGCATATATGATTAAAAGAGTGAAATGATGCAATTTTGAAATAACCCGTAACTGATGAAATATTTCATGTTAGGTGAAGATGTTACCTTTGATAAATACAATGCCAAAATAAGAAATAATGAATATGGAAATTTCCAAAGTAGAAATAGTCAGATCTGGAATATACAAATTAGAATACTCGCTGATGCAGGTGATCGACTGTTCTAGTGTATTTTCATTTGGAAAAGGTAGACAGTTTTCCTTGCAGAACAATTGAAAAAGCAGCTGTACTGATTCTGTTTAAACAATTGAACAGCTAGTTGAAGCAAACATTTGTAAATACAGAGAAAATTGAAAATTGTTGATAGCTTAAGATGGTAATGCTTGGCTTATGTTTTGCAGTTAGAAACTTAAAGACACTCTAACCTTCAGCAAAACATAAATAACAGACCAGTTGCTTTAAAATACATGCCTAATTTATTTTAAGTTATTTGCAAAAACTCCTATGAGGCTAACGGTATGCTGTATTATATAATATATTATGCTATATTATATGTTACCAGTCATGTCATGATTATTTTTTTAACATTCACCATGCTGTTATTAAAATATTATACCTTATCCATTCTTTTTATGGTCTTATTCAAAATATCCATCATGATAAGTAACTAGCTAAGGGAATAAAAGCTATATTTTAAATTCAGTTTTTAAACACTATGGCTTTTGTGGAACAGATCTGTTTACTGTGATGCAGTAGAAAAAGGAAGACAGAGACACCCATATTTATGATAGCTAATTCTTTCGCCATTCAGTTTTTGCATTTCTATCATACAATATGTAGCAATTGGATGCTGAAGGCTTAAGCAGTGAACATAGAATATGTTCCATTTCTGATGGCATAGAAATTAAAGACTAGCAGAAAAACAAAGTAAAATAGTAAATGACTATTTACACAAACTGATTGCTGTTGTGCCCATTACTAAGGAAGAGAAGTAAAAAAAAAAAAAAAAAAGTACTGTCCGGGCATATAATAGTAAAACTCAAAGTAGTGTATTCTTATGGCCCAAGATATCAACATTTGCTGTGGGTGTAATGTGATAGATTCAATGAGTGGCAGTGAATCTTCATGGACAACTGTTTAACTCCAGCTGTGCTCCAAAAGCTGGTTGTTTGTGAAATTTCAAGGAGCAGAACACATCACAAGACACAACCCTCTTTTAAAATTTCTATTTAGTATCTGTCATCAAAACGGGAGCGTGCTCCTCATTGGCCACTCCCAAGTTGCTGTATCACCGTAAAGATTTTAACTCCACCCTTAAGCTGCTGTAAGAGGCAGGCGCTTAGCATTGGATCAGCCAATCTTACCTTTTAAACCTCAAAAACTATGTAGCAACATTAACAACTAACATTTTTTTTGCTTGTTTTCTGCACATTTTGTGAAATCTATTATTGCTATTAAAGCCATTATTGCTTTATGAAAATACTTAAAATACATATGTATATATAGCATATTTCTTTTCATCATCTATCCAAATAAATGAGGTAACCAGAAACAGAACCATAAGAAATAATGTATCTTTTTATATGAGAGTCTCTACACTTTCATTTGGAATTATAAATCACCATTTTCTTCACAGGCAGGTATTATTAGCTGGCAGAAGAGCAAAGTCTCATTACTAGTTACAGACCATAAAGAAACATTTTTACCCTACCTTGGTGCACTCCAATATAAATGTATGAATTCACTCATTTATTAATTATTCATTTAATAGTTACTTACTGAAATCTATAGTCAAGTATATGTTTTCCAAACACAATGACATTTTAAGAATTACTTTATATGTAATAAAGAAATTCTAAAAATCATAAGTAAAATATATTTTTAAAAGGCAAATAATGAGACACATAATTAGTTGCTGTAGAGGCACTCAGATCTCTTTAACATATTTTTTATTAATACTTGTTTTTGTATTTTTGCTTAGTTTTCTTAAACCCATTTTCTCTATATGGGGAGTTATGTGGTTAGCAATTGCACTAGATTTTTGTGTTTAAGTATCTCTGTAAGTAAAAGTTAAAGTTGCAAATTGCAGAATGAACTCTGGCTTGTTTAGCAGTAAATATAAAGTATCAAGAATAACTGAGTTAATTTCCATAAGAGCCCTTGAGTTGGGCTTTGAAGCAGCCTGGAAATGGCCAACCAAGGCCCCATTTCTACCACTGCTGGTCATAGACACCAAAGCTTGCAAAACTGATATAAAGAATGGAGATCGGTATTTCTGCCACATCTGCCATGTCTCTGCTACTCTAATGGCTAGAAAATAGCTTCTCTGAGGCAGCAGCATCCTTGGATGTTTGTTCCTGATTGACATCTCCCATGGATGAGTCTGGCTGACAAACCCTTAAACAAATTTCTGTGACCTAAAGCAAGTAAGGCTGGGGAAGTGAATTCCTATCTACAGCTTTGGGGAAAGTGTAATTTATTAGGCAAGAAATTATCCTAACTCAAGATTCCAAAAAAAGCATAAGCCAAGTCATGATGGCCCTTCAAATGGTGAATGCTGATTATATCATCTTATGTAACCAATCTACCTCTGTGACAAGACAGTAAGAATTTGTGATTGACAGTCCTCAACACAACATAGTTTGTTCTGGCAGGAATTCCCCAAATAGCAAGATGCATTGTTACATAAGTATCACACATATACATGTAGATATTTGCCAACTAAGAAAAAACGTGTACACACACAAACACACACACACACACGGTATCTAGGTTTATTATTTTTTCTTACTCATTATGTATAGATGATTATTAAATTATATTTTTTCTGGTGTAAGAAGCATCATATTTAGTTAAGAGATTGTTGAGGAAAAGGAAAATAAAGAGTTCTAAATTCTCTGTCATCATTAAATATCATGTAAAATAGAGTACTTAGCTTTTGGAGATTGCTATAATGAAAAACTTATAATCGCCACATTCAAGGAGCTTTCCCTTAACTCTTCTTGATAAGATTTGCTGTCAAGAGAAAACATAAGTATTTGGGGGTACAGGTAACATCTATCAGTTACAGAATATGACATAGAATTCCTTTATAAAAACTTAGCAAAATAGGACATTTCCTTTCTCTTTTTCTGTGATAATAATTGCTGCACATTCAAAATATTCTTTGTTGATGTCAATTCTGCAAAATAAGAGCCAGATCGGCCACTGTGATTTTACTATTTCAAAGGACCTTAAGCAATTCTAAAGAAGGTAACATCCTGTTTTAAGAAAAGCTTAATAGATTCACTAAGACGTGCAAAGATGTAAGGGGTTGACTGAAGGACTAATGGGCTCCTTATCACCAAAGTTCCTCAGTTATAGTCTTTAAGATCACTTGATGGTGATGTGTAGACATAATGCAGGTATCAGTTGGTGAGATTCAGATCCCTTCTGATTCTTAGAGTGACAGAATTTAATTACCTCATAGAGACAACATGAAAGCTCTTTGAAAAAAGACACATTAATTTTCAAGTGTAGATGCATTTGATTATTATTCTTGTGATGCGCAGCTGTAGACTAAGTAGTGTTTTCACAGTAGTCTTAGAGACTTCTGTGAAAGTTTCAAAATGTGCATTTTTCAGCAATAGTTACTGCCCTATACTAGATTATATAGAAACAGTAACATCTGGACAACAGCAGAAGGTCTTTTGCTTTCTGAACTTAGAACTTTTAATTACAAAGACATCCTGAGACTTAAATGATACTCCAAATATGCAATGTTTTAAGCTTGACATTTTACTTTCCAGATCTATTGACAATACAAAATTAGGGTACTATCCCTTAAAGAAGTATTTTTGGTAGTTTTTTTTATTATTATTATTATCATTACTTAAATAAACGAGTGTTAAAGAAGTAAAGCCATCAAGTATGTCGGCATTTTTTTCTACTACGTCAAGGTTAACAGAAGTTTCAAATCAGCATGAAAATGAAAAATAATAAACAAGAAGGCTAATCATATTTTTACTAAACCTCAATGTAGTCTCATTTATGTTTGGTTTGAAAAATGAACAAAGGTGTAATAAAGTTATTTTATGCAGAATACATATTTTTGAGAATTTTAACCCCCCAAAAAAGCATTACTGTGGTTAAAATAATTATAAATACTGGTGATTTTGAGAATAAGAAATAATGTTATAGGGAAAAGGAGAATTCATTTTTTTCCCTAAAAAGTGAACAATGAAATAACAGTTGTAAATTTAAAAAAATAGTTGAAGGAGTATAGACTAGGTAAGAATATAGAAAAAAAAAAGTTCTTAAATTTGGCCTAATAAAATACCATAAGACAGAAACCGATGCCATAAAACGAAAGGAGAAAAAAAATAGAAGGCAGAAATACTACAATGGAAACACCAATAAATATTTAAGGGAAAGTGGAGCAAAGTCATTCCCAGTTGTCAATTGTTTATGTTGTCTGGGAAAAAAAAAGGATCAACAAGAATGAATGAAATATTCGAGTATCTTAAAGATCCTTTTTTTTTAGCAAAATATTTTCAAAGTGTTAAATATAAATTGCTAAATTCAAGCCAATATAGCATATTTACTAATTCACAGTGTAAATCAGCTTCATTCAAAAGCTAATTGCTATACAACTCCTTATACTATAAGAAGAAAGTTATTTCCTCTAAATACAGAACACCAATTCATAAATTTCTTAAATTTTGAATATCTCTCTACTCAAACAATTTAAGAAGGGACAAAATTTAATTGACCTCTCTTCTACCTATTTATATTATACTTACTGGCATGATTACAAAAGAGAATAATATGTCTCCATTAGAACAGAAAACACTGTTCTCTCTCTCTTATGGCAAATTATGCGAAAGTCAGAACAAATAAATCAAACTGAAGATGGTTAAAATACTCCCAAATAAAGACAGGGAGAAAAATATGCTTCCAGGTCAACTCTCATTATCTTAGTCCAAAACCCAAGTCTTCTTTCCATCTTGGACATTAAAATTCCAACTTGCAGCGATGAGAGCTAACTTTGGTTTTAGTTAAATTTTTCACTATTCTACACTTAATTTCTTATTTCTGTTCTGAATTTGGGAAAATTCAGGTTTATTTTACCCAGCTGTATGTTCGAAATCATTTAACATTAATTTTATAATATTTTCTCTGATTTTTAAAACAGAAGAAAAACTAGCTTTTTTAGTCAAGTAAAGTTTCCAAACAGTAATCAATTTTGATAAATTATTAATCTATGCAGTTGAAACTTTGATTTCTACCCTTCTAAAAAGCTATCTTTGAGAACAGATATGCTTGTATTTTATATATTTACATATTTTTGCATGTTTCGTTTTAATAGTATTACTTTAACTGTACATATTTATTTCATTTTAAAATTTTTTTCCCAGAAAATTTGTGGATTTCACTATTTTTGCTTTGAGTTTTACTGGAGCTGTAGGTGTAGGTAATGTTTAGAGTTATTTTAGTTATCTGAAAGAGATGTGTTCTTTAGGAATTCAGTTACCATAATGCAGTTTATTTAGGTAATGGGCCCTGCTTTTGGGGTTCCTGGGTTAAAACTTGGTTTTACAGCCTTGTGCTATATGATGGGTTTGCTTAGTCACATTATGGGATATCAACTTTGTTTTTATTGCTGTCGGAACAAATTATCACAAATTAGTGACTTAAACCAACATAGATCTATCATATAATTCTGTAGGTCAGAAGGTGGACATGGATATAATTGGCTAAAATCAAAGTACTGGCTGACTGAGAATAGGGCTGCCCTCTTTCCTGGAGGCTTTATGAGGACGTGTTTCTTTGCCCATTTGGTCTATTGGCCAAATTCAGTTCATTGAAGTTTTCTTGCTGGTTGTAAATTCAAAGCTATTCCCAGTTTGTAAAGGAACCTACACTCCTTGGTTTATGTTCTTCTACCATCTTCAAAGTCAGTAAGGGCAGGTCTCAACCTTGTAATGTCATATATCTTTAATTCCTCTTCTTGTCAGTCATTCCATCTCTCTCTGACAGCAGCTGGGAAAGGTTTCTGCTTTTAAGGATTCATAGGATTAGCTTGTAGCCACTCTGGTAATCTAGGACAATTTCATCATTTCAAGATCTGTGCTAAGAATCACATCTGCAAAGTCCCTTTTGCCATGGAAGGCAGCTTAGTCACAGGTTCCAGGGCTTAGGATGAGAACATCTTTATAGGGTACCAGCATTTTGTCTACTATAATCACTTTGTATACTGATTCTCATTTTTTAAATTAATTTTTTTCAGAAACTCATGTTAGATATACATTGGACCTTCAGTTATATCTCCCAGTTTCTTAAGCTTTTTTACATATTCAGTATCTTTTGGCAACATTCCTGCTGCCACAACATGCTCGCTCATTCCTAAAGAACTTGGCATATGGTCTTCACCAACTCATCAACTCCTACATGAAAACCATTATAATATTCTTCACATAAATGGTCCATTTTTAGGCTAAAGTACTAGACTCAAACACAACCTCATCCAAAGGGTCTTCCTATACACCTTTAAACATGTTGTTATATGTGGCATTGTGCACATGTATTGTACCATGTTTAATTAATTTGTTGTCTCTATTTACTTTAGCCATCCTAGTGCGATGTAAGTTTTGAAAGCAGAATCACTGTCCTAAACACCTCATTGTTTAGAACAATGGTAGGACTATCACAGACCCTGAACAACAGCTTGATGATTGAATGAATGAATAAATTGGACAAATCAATTACTAAAACACCTTGTTCAGTGAATTTAAGGGATATTAATGATAGGGAAAAAAATGATGATTCAAATATGGCTAAAGTCTTCTTAGCTTAAGCTGATTTTTGGCTACTTATTTCCAAAGTTTGGACTTCTCCAAAAAAGCATTTGTTATATGACCTGATGATTTTTCTTAATAAATGACTTTTCAGGAAAAAAATCTGGCAAATTTTCATTAGTATCCAATACAAATCTAAAATCATATTAAAGATTGTTATAAATTGTTTTCTTTTATGAACCCTCAGTAACAAATTGGGGGATGAACCATAAAAATATAACTTCAAAATTAATAAACTTTAAAAAGATAATTTTTTAGTTAGATAGGAAAATAACCAGATCACTTTATTTATGTATATATGTTAAATATGTCATGAGTACTCATCTTCAATATATAAATTCATACCTTTCAGTATGATAAACATGTAAATGAAAACTGCATTTAGACAGAACTTTGGGCTAAAATTTCTTTCATGCTACCATTGCTCTGCCAGTATATAGTTGAATGGTCTAGTCAGTACATAGTCTAAATTAGTTAATTACCTCATCTTTACATTAAAGAGTTTCTCCTAGATAACATCTATATTCTCTGTAATACTAGAATTCTTTAATCTGTGAGGAGTGATTTTTTTAATATGCCATATTTTATTCAAATGGCACTTTGATGTATTAAATGAGGAACAAAAATATGATTCATCCTAAAGTAATATGTCAAACCATGACATTTCTAATGAATAAAAAAGAAACACTTTTCTGTCTTATATCCTGTTGGTTGAGATTATATGTGATTATGTAAAGAATAAAGATAAATACATATATATATATATATAAAACTTATCCAGACCATATGTTTATCCACATTATTGAGACATCCCAATATTATGAAATTACAGCTAGCAAACAAAGTAAAAATTTGGTGATCATTCACTTTAGGTGATACAGACATTCTTTACCCTTTATCATTTAGCATAAATTTAAACATTTATAAAAAAGTAATAAAGACCATAATCAAGTAATTTGTCTAGCCATTAAGGAAATTTTAATTTGCAGACATGTCTTATTGCTATTTTTAATATTACACAAGTACATTTCTGTTATGTATTATTGTCAATGACTAAAATTATCTATGTTTATTTAATGTTAATTTTTAAGAGTTACTCTGAATGACATATTATTTTCTCATATGCATTTTAGGGGATGATTTGAAGCTTATATTTTGTAATCCTTCATTATGAACTTTTTCAAAAAATTATGAACTATTTCTTCTTATGTTTTTATATATTTTCTTTCTATTTTATATATTTTTCTTTCTATTTCAGAAATTCTGAAAATTCTGGGCCCACTAAAATAAAGCCAAACCATAGAAGCCCTGAGTTATCTTAATGACCGTTTGACATTATTTTCCTTGAAATAATTTTTTTCAGTGAATTCAGTGAGTTTCTCTTCAGGAGGGTGATTTTTAAATCAGATCGTGTGAGAAAATATGCTACTGTGGATAGAAAATATGAAAGCTCAAGAAGGTCTTTTTTTTTTTTCTTTCTACTTACATAATAAAAGCAAACTCATGTAGGTTTTCAGGATTTCCAAGTAATACCCTTCCATCTAAACTTGACAGTTAATATGCTGGTCAAAATGATTGGCTTAGTGATTGTCTTCTTAACCCAAAGCTGCCTAATATTGTACTCCACACCTATTTCATATCTATCACTTATTCCACATTAGATTGTCTCTAACCAAACTAATAGCATTTAGCAGATCATTAAGAGGATGGTTTTGTAATGAAGCTGCCATATTGAAGTCCCATCTCAAATAACAGTGTTCTAACTTTGGACCTCTCACTTAAAGTCTCATTTCTTACTTAACTTCTCTGAAGTTTAGGCTTGGGATACTGCAGTTAAAAATAAAACAAATGTCTCAGATGAATATTATATGTATGGTTTAAGTCTCATTTTAGGTTGCTAAATAGAAGAAAATAAATCAGAAAAATAGAATTAGAAGTGATGTTGTCAGTAGTTGCCGGCTGAATGTCAGTCTCAATCAGTGGATCACAGGGACTGTCTCAGCCTGGTCATGGAATTTCTTGCTAGTTATATTTGCCATATTTACGATTGCTGGCTTATAGTGAATATAATATGGTTTGGAGAGGCATCCTTTATGCCTGGTTCTCAGGAGGGAGTATTCTGTGAGGCAGGAAGTCACACTGAGGCACTGAGGAGGGCCATGAGTTCTCAGGGGTTTTGTGAGTTTTTCTGTCCTCTAATTTATCTTTTGAGAAAAGACTTGGATATTTTCTTATGACTTGCATGCAACATAGGTATACAGAGATTACTCCTGATAGACAGTCCATTGTTTAGACCAGGAATTCATTCTTAAGTGTATCCTCTCAGAGACCATGCTTCTTATAAGCACATATACAAAATTAAATATTTAAACAACTCTGTTTTACTATACTGCTTGAGGCCATAAGAACGGGGAAGAAATAGACCAGTTTATACAGATAAAACTTCAAATACTCTGACAAAAAGCAAAAGTAAACATTCGTACTCATTAACAAGATTTGGATACAATGTTGTACCAACACTTATGTTATTAAATACTGTCTTTCAAAGCATGACAAAGCAATTAAGCCAAAAATAGATAATTTCCAGTAATAATAATAATAAAATAGCCCAGCTACTAATGAACAGGTTTGTTTGCTTTGTCATTTATAATAATGGTAAACCCTTGGTTTGTATTAAATAAAAGCATGCCAGAGACGGAGCAGTAAAAAGTACCCTCTACTTGCTCTAAGTGATTAAAGCAATTTAAGGTTCGGACATGGGTTTGACCTTGTCAGTACCCCCCAAATTCCTGCTAGATTGCTCTAAAAAGTAACTTGACATCGCCAGACTTCTGAGATTCTTCTCAATGAGTTTGTTTTCCTTTCTATTTCTTTTTTAATAAAAGAAAGACAGTTTGCTTTTAACTTTGACATCTGTGGGATTTCAACTTTTTTTTTTTCTGAATTTCATTTGGGACTGTTGAAACATTGTAATGTGTTTGTTATTAGCATTCATTACAGGATTAGTATATGTGTTGTCAAAGTATTTGCAAAAACTTAAGATCATGTCTCTCAAGTCTATCATCTGTCAAAGACTTCTTTATCTCTTTAATGAGGAAATCAGAAAGATAATAAAGCTGCTTCCAAGGAGTATACAGAGACTGGTTTACATAGCCACCAAAGAAAAAACTGCTGAAATACAATTATTAAGTTAGATACTTAATTGTTTAATTTCCTATAGAGCAATAAAACCACAACTTTGATGTTATATTTTGCCTTTTTAGAAATCTATTAGAATTTAAATATTAATGTCCAGATTGACTTTGAAAGACACACAGTAATCCCTTTGCCATATTTCTACATTTTAAATAATTTAGCTTAATGGTACACTTAACCTCCATAGTTCTAGTTAATATGTTTGCAAAGCTTGCTGACTTCTGAGGTTTAGAAAGAAATGGGTCATATCTGTATTAGACATGCTGCAGAAATCCCACTTTTTTCTTTTGTAAATTAACTACACTTCAATTAAAAGAAAAAAGAAAAATAAGAACTCCCACAGTTTTTTTCTCAATCACTTGATATTTTTTGGAGAGAGGTTGTCTAAGATACCAATATCAACCTTTCTGTTGTGAGGTTTTTATGAATGTTACTTTCTATCAGTATCTCTATTCCTTAAACCAGATATTCGTTCTCTAAGTAAGTTATTCTCTTCTTCACACATCAGAAGATAAGATATTCATGTATATGTAGTGTTTTAATGGAAATTTTGAAAATTTGAAAAATTTCCATTTTTATTGAAAAAGTATATGTAAAAAAGGGCTGGAGATACTTCTATTTCAGTGTTAGAAACATCTGACATCCTAGAAACATATTATCTATTTTTGGCCCCCAGATTTGTCACTGGCCATGAGTCTACCTCTCTCACTCTAATCTTGGGGGTGTCTCACCCATAATCTTCTCTACAGTTTTTTTTTAATTTTCAGTTTGAAAAGGTTTTTCTCCCTTTTATGTAGTTCAAGAATTATACCAAATATTAAAAAAACAAAAAAAGGCAAATGAAACAGAGTTCAACTCCTTTCTTCCAAAAACAATAGGCATTAAGGTTAGAAATGATACAGACCCAAAATAGGAAAAATCCAACTACACTGAATTCTGCAGGGCACTTTGCATTATTTTAAAGTTGTTTAAACTATTAAATACATGTCCAGCAATATGTTGATTTCAACTGATATATTTATTTCACTGGACTCAATCAGGTAATCAGGTTTGGATTTTGTTTGGATTTTGTTTTGTTTGAGAAAGACTTTTTTCAGTGACAGTTTATTTCTTTAATGTTTGCTCTTGGTAAAGATTTTGAGTGAATTGAAGTTAGTTAAGGGTCTTCATGGAAGTGATATGATCCTAGACTCTTGTATCAGAATGCCTGGGTTTGAATCCAGGCTTCAAAACAAGAATAATTGTACCTCACTTTAACATGGTGTGAGGATTAAATCAGTTCATAAATGTAAGTAAGGACTTAAGAAAGATGCCAGTCATAGAAGACATTGTTTGTTGCTGTTATCATTCTTAAAAATAGTAATGACTTGTTAAAATGTCCCCTCATTGTCATAAAATGTTTATATAAATATATTTAAAGAATTATACTACTCAAACTCAGAAACAAAGATTGTCACTTATTTTCCTAGAACATAGAAATGGTAGGTGATACTCGAGTGAAGAGAAAGAAAGAAAAAAACAACTGTGCCTTAAACTGTAGGCTTTCCATGAGTTAAAGAGAGGGGCTTATGGCTATGGAAGGACTGTATTGGGGGTTAGGGCAAGAAAAGTGTGAAGATGGGAATTACAAAAGTTAACAGCTTCCAATTACTGATTCAGAAAAGGTGAAGATTGTCACAAAGCAAAGTAATGTTCACTCCTTTTTGTAAGATGTCTTCATAGAAAAAGTTTTTATTATTTTAAATTTTTTAATTATTTATTTTTCTTAATGTGGAAGAGGAAATTCATAGAAATTTTAAGTTTAAATGTTCACAAATTTGTATTTTGACTTTTTCCTCCGTATTCCTTTTTTTGAGTAGTTTTGCAGTCCAAAATAAAGAGAAAAAATCAATTATAATGGCAACATAGAGTAGTACTTGCCAAAATAGTTACTTTGAAACCTATCTTCTTGAATTAAATAGCTTCACTTTAAGAAAAAAAAATGCTATTGTGACAAGAACGACGGTACCTTTTTTCCATAATTGCTTTCAACAATATATTTTCTTGAAACTCCCCTATCTCCCTGAATTGTGCTCAAGTTTAAAGTTTCTATAGCATTTGATCACTGAGAAATTTGATTGTAGAAAGAAGCATTACCCTTCTTGCCATACTTTAAGGTGGATTTGCTTTAAAAGAAATAAAAAAGAAGAAGCTAGCTCAAAGCTCAAAGTCCATTTCATGCAAAGTAGTGTCATTGGATCATCATCACAGTTCTTTTCCCTGTGTTAAATAAGCTGAACGTTTTGTACCAAAAACGTCATGTTCTTTAATAGGGCAGAATGAGGAAGCTTCAGCCACTGCTTGTTGGCTCTACAGTGAGATGTTCTCTCTTTGTTTTTTCCTGTCATTATCTTGGATTTGCTCTCACTTCAGAATCTGAAGGAACCAGTTGGAACTCATTTGCCATATCAGTTTTCATGGACTTAACTGCCTCACTAACTATAATGTACCAAAATGGAAACCCCTCAGCTTCCTCTATACTTTCTGTCTCAGTATGTCTACAATTACTTCATTGTTGAGGCTTTTTAAAGAACCTGTAATAAGAATATTCTAAATTCTACTTGAGCAGTTGGCATACATTTCAACTGCGCAATTGTTGAGGAATAAGCTCCGAGTGTCCAAAGCATCCTTTTTAAGTTTTGTCTTCATAATACAAATATACTAATAGATTTTGCTAACTCAACTGAGGACTATCATGTTTTCTTTTCTTTTGTTTTTTAGTATTTACTTACTTGCTTGGCTAAGTTAGGTGAAATAGAGGAATTTTTTCATTGTCTTAGTAGAATTGTCTTGATTTTAATATAAAGGAGAGACTAAAAATATGTATTACATAGGTTTTCTCTGGAACTGAACCAAGAGTAGGCAATGAACCTTGAATCATATGATCATGCTGAAACTCATGAAACTACCATAACTTACTGTAGAGAATATATTGTAATTGTACAGTACACTACATGCATTTTTGTATGCATTGAATTGCTTGATTCTCCTGTGATCTTTGCAAGGCAGTATATCAAGCATTCTCTCCATTGAACAGAAAACTGAAGCTCGGACTGGTCATGACTGGACCTTTACAATATATCAGAATGATCTACAGAATGTTATAAAACTGCAAATGCTGTCCAACTGAATGAGAATCTCTGTAGAAAAGGCCTCGGCTTACACATTTAAGTTATCAGCCTAAATGCGAATGGCACCCACTCTTTGTGTTGTGTGGCTTTAGGCTGAGTCTGCAATAAAGCGATGACAACACTAGAGGCGCAACTATGCATGAGTGAGCGGGAACTGGACTCATCTTTTATGAAGGATACTTCAGTCAGACATCAGCGATGGAGGATGCCATCAAGTCCTCTTGCATCCCTGACAGATATCCCTTACCAAATGTTCCTTTACTGGGGCTTTTGAGAAAGTAGAAATGGAATGAGGAGGGGAAGGGGTCACCTCTGGGAAGTGGCACCAACATCCCAGAATCCTTTTTTTTTTTTTTTTTTAAGTGAAAAAGGATAGAACCTCTGAGATACTTCTTTTACTTAAACAATTCAAAACGTGTCACATTCAGAAAAGAGCCTCCAAGAATCACAATATCCCTGGGCCTAGTAGACCTTAAATACTGATAATAAGAGTGAAGGTGGAAATTTCTTCTTCACAGGTCTTAAGCAGACAGTTTCTTTTTATCTCTTAATTGCATATTCTGTTTTGTTTGGAGAGAGAGATAAGTTAGGTAATCTCTAAAGAAACTTTGAGTAATATGATTCAATACTCTGAGGTAATATTTACTATTTCCAGACTGATTCAAGTCTGGATAAAATGTCAAGTTTTTAAAGAATTATTTACATTCATTTTGATGAAATATAATGTAAAAATATAAAATACACTAATCTCAGATGTCCTAGAGATGGCATGTCCTTTCCTCCTGCTTATTTTTTCTAGCCCTAATGCCTTGGAATCATAATAACTCAAAGCTTTATTGTAAAAACCCCATCACCAGGTCCCAATGCTTGACATATTGCATCTTGTATAAAGATTCCATTTTGGCGTCTGATTTTGATTTCAGATAAATGAGCACAGAGTATTACCTCTGCAATTGGAGATTTACAAGATAGCAGGTAATGCATGCCTGGCTATCTGAATTCAAAATCTAAAACAGCCAGATAATAGCCATCTTAATCACCTCACTTTGGACCACAGCACTTTCTGATTTTTGTTTGTTTTTTTCCTTTTTACATGAAACCTCTCTATATTTCCTAATCACATATTTAGGTAGATATTTTAATATTATCTTTAAACTATGCCTTAGGCTAGAGAAGATTGTTTTGTTTCTGATAGGAAGCCAAAAGTTCTAGATCCATCGGATGCTAGTGTGCTCATAATCTATGCAGTGGATTTTACAATTTTACAGAATCTATGTATTAGACTTTACAGTTTTCATAAATAATCTGTTTTGAGTTCATGATCACAGGATATTTTACAAACATAAATAAATTTGCAACAATAGAGTTTTGACATGGAAAGTTTGTTCTCTCTGTATATAAGGATAAAGATTCATGAGTACCCAGTGTATAATTTCTAAGAAAACACAGATAGTATGATTACCATTTCTTAACTAGTTCATGGAAGGAATCAGAGACTTGTAATCTATAGAAACACAGGAATTTTATTTGTGAACATTTGTATCCTCAGCAAACAGAAGATAATAGATATTGATGAAAAAGTAATTGAATGATTGTGACCTTGGGAATTTAGCTCATCTCTGTATGGTATTTTTAAATCTATCTTAGAGCATTATGAGTGTTAAATGAGTTCAATGAGTTAGAATAGATCCAAGAACACAACATTCAAAATGTGTTATTATGTATATTATTTTGAATATTGCTAGTAGTTTTATTGTAGAATACCAGAATAAGCTAGTTACCATTTGAATGCATTTGTGCTTTCACAATGATTTGAAAAAGTACTTTTGTATAGAACATTAATCATAGTAAAATGACAAGTGTAAATCCTTGATAGGTTTTCCAAATTGCTAACTATACTTTGTGACATCAATCTGATGAAAAAAACTTTACAGAAATGTACAACTTAATAACAAAAAAACAAAACGACATAATCCCAAAATGGGCAGACCTAACTAAACAAGCATTTCTCCAGTGAAGACATACAAATGGCCAATAGGCACATGAAAAAATGCTCAATATCGCTAATTATCATAGAAATGCAAATCAAAACTACAATGAGGTATCACTTAACACCAATCAGAATGTTCATCATTAAAAAGTCCACAAACAATAAATGCTGGAGAGGGTGTGGAGAAAAGGGAACCCTCCTACACTCTTGTGGGAATATAGTTTGGTGTAGCCATTATGGAAAATAGTATGGAGATTCCTCAAAAAGCTAAAAATAGTTACTTAATGATCTAGCATATATCCAGAGAGAATTCTAATTCAAAAGGACACATGCACCACAATATTCATAGCAGCACTATTTACAAAAACCAAGACAAGAAAGCAATTTAAATGTCCATTTAGAAATGATTGTATAAAGATGTGATACACACACACACACACACACACACACACGATTACTACTCAGCCATAAAAAATGCCATTTGTAGTAACATGGATGGACCTAGAGTTTGTTACACTAAGTGAAGTTATGATATCACTATATGTGGAATCTGAAAAACAAAACAAACAAAATAAAATAGAAACAGATCCAGAGATACAGAGAACAAATTGGTGATTGCCAGAGGAGAGGTTGGTGAGAGGTTGAGCAAAATGACAATGGTTTAGCTAGCTCCACACTTTCTACTTCTGTATAACCTCAGTGGCTTTGTTGTTTTTTGTTTGTTTGTTTGTTTTTTGCCTCTTTAATCTTTCTAACACCTGTTTAGCATGTTTCAAATTTCTTTCTATAAATTTTTCCTCAGTAAGAAATACCTGACTGATTTATCTTTTGACAGGGGCCTGACTAATCAACTAATTAACTACAGGCATAAGCTCATAAAACAGGTGCTCAATAAGGAATTTTGAAATGGATTTAAACATCTTGCCAATGGGAAGTGGGATTCTAGCAATGCAGGAACGTCACCATTAATCAAATTATCACCTGTGGTTGACTGTGATTAAGTGCTTATAAAGCAAATGCCTTTGGGGACTAAATTACTGCTCACTCAACTGTTACAGAAATAATGATAATTACAAGGATTATGAGATGGGATGGCTTCTTTGGAGTGTTCTGGAATGCTTACATCATGAAAATAACAAGCTCAGGGTTTTAACTTCTCAGCTCAAATTGTGACATGAAACTAGAGATCTTTGAAGGTGCCCTTAAAAGCATCTCTTATGTATGATAGGTCCAGTTCAAGTTCAACGAAAACTAGATGTAAAATACACTCATAATGTTTGCACAATTACAATGTCAGTTGAGTTAACAATCTCACAAAATTTATCACATTAAGTTTAGGATATTTTGTGGAAAAGCAAGGCCCTCATATTTGGAATGGAGATAGTCTCATGACCTCAGATAAAGATGGGACCAGTGCTTGTGCTTTCCTGTTTGGTGTTACTGAGATTTACACCTGGTCGTAGGTCTTGGAGGCAATGGAAGTGGCTGGAGGGAATGTGTCTTGTAGAAACCAATCTCCATTTTGAAAGAAACTTGTTCCATGCTAGTCATGACTGCTGTGTGTGTGTATGTGTGTGTGTGTGTGTTTTGTTCTGTTTTTAATTAAAAAGTTGCTTTAGCTAATTCTGAAGTTTCAGGATATTCTCAAACTGGTCCAAGCAATGTCTTCCCTCCAGAAACCTGACTTCAAAAGATATCTATAAAAACTATACGTGAAGTCTACTTTATAGGATTGCCACACTTATAATCAAATGCTGAGGCTGATCATCAGTATAGTATTTTTTGGCCCTTCTGGGAAGGAGATTTATTTGAAAGCTCCTAAAAAGGCTCTATTTGTTTGTTTGATTAGAGCATCCTTTACCTTGACAATTAAATGTGACATCTAATTATTTTCTTTTATTGAAAAGCCCCTAAATCCATTCTATACTATGATCTTTATAAATAACATTATCCATATACTGTTTAATACCACAGTTACTTCAGCTACTATTTCCCTCCCACCGATTTGCATTCATTCAAAGTAACCATACTTAATAAATTATGATGCCATTAAGTACCAAAAATTATCATCAATCTACTTACTAAAATTTGGTTTATAGAACTACCTCCCACTCTGCCATCTTGATTGCCTGTCTATGTTATATATACACCTTCCCATGACAAAAAATCTTAAGGTCCAGCGTTTATATTAAAATATTGTCACACAAGAAGTAATCTAATATTTGAATGTGGAATTAAAAAATAGTTTTAATAGGATTTTATTTTTCATTGAATTTTTTTTCTTTCATGAAAGAAATAGTTTTAAATATGGATTATTTTTCCCCTTTGGAAGTTTTCTTAATGGAAAATAGTAACAAATTTTCTTTTTACTATTTAATTATCTAAGAAGGAGAAAATTATAAGTGGATTTAAAAATATTAATTAAAATGATTTTAATTATTGTGATTTGTATTCTAAACTACAATGCTTACTCTTTCTTATTTGTGATCTGGATAAGCAAGACCTTTTAGAATATACTAAAATACTTTAAAGCACTGTGATTAACAAAAAATATTTTATCTAGAACACTAAGTGTATTAAATAGGGTGTAAAATTGAGAATCATATTCAGATAGCATGAAATCAATTTCTCTTTCCTCAGCTTTCCTGTAAGTTAATTTGTATAGCATTTACCCTTAAATGAGACTAATGGAAGTAAAAAAAAAAAAAAAAGTTTTTTTCCCATAGAGTAATTGCACAATATATTTTGATATCTTTTTTTTAAAGTTTCTCCTTTACTTGGATTTATAGAAACAAAGAGTCCACATGTATTTAAATTATCCCCATTCCTATCACAGTTTTAGGAAATCTCTGATTTTGGAGAGATTTTGCGTAGAGAAAAGGATACAGGAGTTGAAGAGGAGGAAATAATAGGTCTAGCTATGTGTGCTGCAGAAAGTTTAACACATCAATCAGAAGACTGGTACCTTAGAAACTCATATAAAAGTTAGCAAGATTCTCTAAGTGATTAACCGGCATGACACTAGTCTGTCATTGTTTCATATTTAGGCTTAATAGATACGTTTACACAATGGCGTATTTTTCATAGGTCTAATTTAAAACAAGCATATACACTTAAAAGTTTTTTTACCCTAAACTTATATTGCATATTTGATTTGAAGTCTTGGTAAATATAAATCTTAGGAAAATTACATTTATTACCTTAAATAGTATTGTGTATTGTCCCGCCAGTTGGCAAACTCATTGTACTAGAGAACAAAATTGTAATTGAGACTCATTGTCTTGTCTTTGTTATGGGAGAACAATTGTTACTGTGTTTGTTCAAAAATGGGATGCAGACTTAGCACAGATCACCCATTTCTATTCAACAGATCCATTCACTGAAATAACTACTTCTCTATTCACTGTTGCTTTCATTGAGACCATCAAGATTTACTTTTTCTAAAGTGTCACTTCTGTAAGTTGATTTTTGTTATGAGTTGTTCTTAAAATGCATGCTGAAGAAAATTTGACACTTAACCCCAAACCTTTTCTTTGTGGAGTTTAGCTTAACTACCAAGTCTGTTTGCACACAAGTGGTGACTATTTCTGGATGATTATATTGGATTCTGGAATGGTAGGATTGCTGCTCTTGGGAAATAGCCTTCAAGTAGGGTTTTCCAATAGACATTTTTCATAATATTCAGTCAATAATTGTTACATATTACTGGGAATGTGCAAGCTATTGGAATTGTAGAGAACCAGGTGCAGACATCCATGCCAATGTTTGGGAGGAAATGCTTGCAACATTCTAATAAAAGCTCTAAGACTGTTATGAAGGTTAGGCAGTATGCACTAAAATTGAAAGGCATTATTTAAAGACCTGACAAAATAATAACAAAAATTAAGAGTTTTACGAATACTGATTCTTCTGTTTGCCCTGGTGGTAACACTACCTCCTAGAAAGTCAGATGAGAAAACTGTTTTTGTTTTTTTTTTTTCTCCTCTTCTCCCTTTCTCCACCATCTTCAATATATTGCTCAGTCCTTTGTGTCTTCATGTAAAATATCCTTTAAGCATCATCTTCTTTCATTCTATTCTGAATACCATTACTTTAATACACACCCAGTGCTAAAGGTACATATTAAATGCTAACAACACTTGGAAAGTTTTATCCTCTCCCACAGTTTTCCTTGCTTTCAAACTCTTGTCCTCAATCTATTCTTTATCCTTGTATAATAGTTAGTATTTTAGAAGACAAAAATTTATCATGAAACTGCCCAGTTGAAAAAAAAATTGTCTTTCTCTAGTTATTACAAAATAAGACACAGATTTCTTAGTATAACCCGAAACATTATATTTGATGTGACCAAAAACTACTTCAGGGCCTGCCTCTCATTCTATCCCACAGATAACTTAAATTCCACTCACAATTTTCTGCTCTCTAAATATTCTTTCAGCCTGGAATAGCCTTTATCCCGGGACACAACTGGAATCCTACTGTGTGGTACTCAGCTCAAATATTCCACTTTTTTAATCTTCAAAATAGTGGTCCAGTGTGCCCTTTGTCTAATGAATTGGTACGATTTTTATTTTCTCCTAAGATGTATAGATATTTTGTTATTTAAAAACTATGACCATCTAATTGATGTGCCCAGTACTTCCATAGACTAGAAATACATTTAAAGTTTGTTAAATTAGTATTGAATAATAAGCTAGTTATTAAATAATTATAAAACAATAGTGAAAACAATTTTAATAGTAATAATTAATATATCTGTAATATTTATTATGCTATGGAAGATATTTTAAGTATTTTATACGTTAGTTCATTCAACCATTTCAACAACACTAGGATATTACTGCCCATGTTTTTCAGATGTGGGAAACCGGAAGCAACGTTTGTATAATTTCTGAAGTCTCCGATTAAATGCCAGAGAGAAATTTGAACCTGGGCAGTTACACTCTAGAAACCAGAATCTGAATGACTATGGTTACTGCTAGGCAGAAAATATTTAAATTTCTTATTTTGCCAGCAACATCTATCAATTTGTTTCTCATAATCAGACTAATACTTTATTTTATTGATTGCATTTTTGAAGATGAAGTACCAGCTTGTTTATTTTAAATTGGCCAGAATTATTGAAGAATATTTCCTATTATTGTCAGTGTTCCTTAGAATGCAAATTCTTGGCTTTGTCTGTAATTGTAAGCTGTTTTATAATGCCACAGTAAATTCCCTATTTTTGAGAGTCATAGTGCTCAAATATTTTTAATCTACTCCAGTCAGTTAAGATCTAAAGAAGTGAACACTGACATTTGCTTTGGAATGGATCTTGCAACATTCAAACGCTGATGAGTTTCAGAAGAACAACATTGCCAACATTTAAATAAAGAGAATCACTCATCACCCATATGCTAGGAGCTCAGCTGAACTGGGAGAGAGAGCTGAACTGCCAGGCTTCAGAGAAGCCAATTAAAGCAACAAGCCAAAAACGAAAGAGATGAGCCTTTAATCACTTACTGCAAGATCTAAACCCTGAGAAAGTGCCAACTCTCTCCCCATTCGATTTTTCTGCGCAGAATGGTGAATGGTGGAGAGTCAGGTGGACCACTGCAGAGTGGGAATCATCTCCTGGTTGAGGGAGACTTCCATCAGACAGTTTTATGGGCTTTGGGGTGAGGGGCATGTGAGGAGGGGAAATCTAGGAGTGGAAAGTGCTGGTACTGAGTAAAACTAGGAAAAGTGTATCCAAGATTTCCTCTTTCTCCCCTCAGCAAAGAGGACTTGGGTAGAGGTGCCTTGTGAAGACCTGCACAGGGCTTCAAAGAAAAGACATAAGAATGAAGGCACCAGGGCTGGGAGTGTGGGGAGAGTATGACCAGCCAGGGGTCATTGGCTGGGTCACTGACTGCCGTGCAAGGGCTGTGCACCAAGTCTGGTGTGGGGAAGGCAGCTTTCCCTGGAGGTCTGGCAGGCAAAGCCTTTCTAATTGCTCATGGTTAGGTCTACAAAATCATATGTCGGTTTTTAATCAGGAGCTGGAGTTCTCACAGTAGTAATGACAATAATAATAACATAAACATACACATTGCTCATTATATTCCAGGTTTTGCCTTAAGCACTTTATATTAACCCCTTTAGTCTCTTGACCAGTGTTATTATTATTCATTCACTATTACTAATGAGGAAATGGACAAACTATGAAGAAAAGTAACTTGCTTAAGGTCACACAGCTAGCAAATGGAGGCCCTTCAAAGGTCGTACTTGAAACTTCTACATAAAGTTTCCTCTAAGTGCAACCATTCAGCAGAATTTGTTAAAGTAAGAGAATCCTGAAGGATGAAAGAAAGAAATTTATAAAATAAATCAGTGGGTCTTCAGTCCACTATATTTCTTTTAATCTAGTCAAAAATTTATATCCAGAGATATGTAAGAGAAAGACCAGTATAGAAAATGTATATGGTAAATTTGGAATAAAATGAATGCCCAACTTTATATTTTTGTAATATTCTTCTAGTGAAGTGATATAATTTTCTGATATAATTTTCTAAATAATATCCGAGCATTTTCCTCGGTGAAATATCTCCAACCATGCTTTTGTCATGTTAGGGATACTAATTTCTATTTAACTTGATCTGGACTCCTTGAATGTTACAGTATTGGACATACTATCAGGACTGGAATTTCAGTTCAGCTGAATGGCAGATACCAAGGACAAAGATGGCAAAGATTTTACTCAGAATAGAAGATACTATAAGAAAATGGTGCATTCATATGTCAAATATTATACTGGACAAAATATAACCAAGGGATAATATAAAAAAGGAAATATTAATTTTACAAGTCTGGAGGTCAGGCCAGAATTCAGGAGAACAACATAGCAAAAATAGGTTAGAAGAAGTTTCTTCTACCACACTAAAAACACACGCGGATCATAACCTAAAAAAAAAACACTACAAAGATCTGGAGCATTAGGAGTGCTAAGTGAAGGAAACCCATGTCAGAGGCAGAGCTTCCAGCCAGCAGGTGAGGTGTGTGGAGATGGCCAGAAAGAATGGCTTTGATATAGTGTCAACCTCTTTAAAGATATGAAAGAGCTTCTTACATGCTCCTTATGCAGGAACAAAACTAATGGAGGTCTGAGATAATTTTCTCATAACAAAGTAAAATTACATATAGCATTATATATGGTGACATTTCCTTTCTCACAAATATAACATTGTTTTTTTTTTATCAATGTAAAAGTGTGTTTACGTGTTAACTGGATTTTATGGCCTTAAGATACTTAGGGAACTCTAATCTGCATTTCCCAGATAAGAAAGTCCAATCATAAAAATATTTTATATCTATGTGTATGTGTACACAGAGAGGCATAAATGTATTTTTCTTATTTTACATAGATTGTTTGTATGAATATCATACATTAAACTCAAGATTCTAAATATTTCAGTCTAGTATTTTACTGGGTAATAGGGAGAGGAAAGTAGTATTTATTAACCATCTATGATGAACCAGTCATTATATAAGTTGCCTGGTGTATGTGCCCTTGTTTAATTCTCCCCCCAAAACAGTAAGATCTGAAACCAACATTACTCCCTAAACTTGTTACTTCCTAAGTTTAAGATCAGCTGTCCTCTCTGCCCCTATGTTACCTAATACTAAAACCAAGAAAAATTAACCCAGCAGCATGCTTCAAGAAATGCTTGGGGAAACCAATAAACAAACTACTTACAAATATTAACCTCTTTCTCATCAAGATACACTTCAAGACGCTTGTCATATTTTGACCACCAACCCAAAATTATTATGCCAAGAATTCTGGCCAACCTCCACTACTTCCCCTCCTTGCAAGATCCTTCCTAAAAGTAACAAGTCCAGGCCCCCAAACTTTATAAAAATCAGTATCTAATTTCCTAAGTTGAGACACTACTAAAATCCTGTCAAATTGGTGCTCTCCATCTCTGAGGTAGTTCTAATAATTTAGTTTTGCTTGATCAATGTGTTTTAATGATGGCATTGGGGGAGTCAAATATTAGAGCCATGAGATGATTTAATTTATTTTAATTAGGGAATCTATGGTTCAAAAAACTGACCTAACTTGCTCAGGGTCACAGTCATATTGAGTTGAAAAGCCTGCATGGAAACTGGCATCTTTCATTTTCCAATGGCCATCATCTTTGCACAACTTAAAATTGAGTTTGTGTAGAAACACTTCAACATTTGCTTATTCCTTGTACAGGTTCCACTGTTTTTCTATGAAGTTTCTGAGACTTTAACTCAGTTAAGCTAGGTAATACAGATTTTTAATGCCCTTTGGATGGGAAGAACTATTAAGCTATATATTTAGATGTGATATTTGAACAAAAAGTTATCCCGGGCCAAACAACAACAAAAAGGAATTTTTCAAAATAAAGATAGATGTATTAAACAAGAATAATGATTTCATTACTTGATATCTATAGACGATAACTTTGGTTCAATACGTGTTTTGGGCAACACTTTTTTAAAAAATATATATATTTTGTATTATGAAAATTAGTGTAATTTTTAAACATCTGATGATATTAACTGACCTCTGTTTTAAGCTGAAAATGCAGAATAACCTTTTAACTGAAGCTTAAAGCATTCATACGGAGACTCTGAATAGCTTCAATTTGTTTTTGAACACAACCTTTGCAGAATGAACACAAAAAATGCTCTCAGACTTCCTTTCTTTCCCTTTGTCATGGATGAATGATTTAAAGATCACGTCGTTATAAGCCTCAAAAGTAGACTTTAACTGTTTAACTGAGTGGCGGATAAAATCACTAAGTATCTCCTCAATTTGTGCACGATGTATGCAGGACTTCCATCAATTTAAAGGAGTTAATGCATTATTTAAAGGTTAATTTTGAGGGGAGGGTATGGCTCAAGTGATAGAACTCATACTTAGCATACATAAAGTCCTGGGTTCCATCCCCAGTGAGTCCTCTAAAAGTAAATAAGCCTAATTACCACCCCACCAAAAATAAAGCATTTAAATAATACAATAATAAAAAATATAAAATGTAAAAAAAATTTAATTTTACCAAAAAGATAACTGAGAGATGAAGCAGGTTCAAATGGGTGCACAGAATTCTATTTGTATCTATGAAAATATAATCTGTTTTCCTTGATTTTCAGATTTTAGCCAACTCAAATGACTATTTAATGTAATTGAAATTCCATTATTGAAATATATTAATGATAAATTATATAAAATAAGATGAAAAATAATATATTCAGCATTCTATGTCTATAAATATTAAGATTTCTGTAAGTGAAATGTTTTATGTATTAAATATATATATATGCATATCCATATAATCTTCATAAAGACAGTGTTTCTGGTGCTTTTTATTTGTGAGTTTGTTTGTTTTACTGTAGTTTGTTCACACTTATAAGCCTGGCACTTAAATTGTGCCTGGGAAAGAGTAGCTGTTTAGAATTTATTTATTGAATGAATTAATCAGAAAATGTAATATAAAATTATTTATATTAGCTGAATAAAATATTCAAGAAAGATTGATTGTAAGCCTTTATCATTTTATTTTCCTTTTAGGAATAAAGAAAATTTGTCATTTTGCTAGATTTTTTATATTGCATTATAGTTGGTTTACAATGTTGTGTTAGTTTCTGGTATACAGCATAGTGATTCAGTTACATATGTATATATACTTATTCCTTTTCATATTCTTTTTCATTATAGGCTATTACAGGATATTTAATATAGTTCCCTGTGCTACACAGTAAGACCTTGCTGTTTTTTTATTTTATATATTCATTTTGCTTGATTTTTATGGAAACTCAATATTAATATAGAATTTTCAATTGGGGGTCGGAATCTAAAATAAGTACTTATTTTCTTTTGCATTATTGATGTTTTAATGCAATTTCCATCAGAGAAAATCAAATAAAAAACAAATATGTAATGCTCAACTTAAATGCTTTGCAAGAAAAATAAAAGAAATATGAAGAAGGAAAAATACAAGGATAAAACACACAGGAAATATTATTATTGTTGAATTCTGGAAAAAGAAAGTGAAATTATGGCATACTATCAAATTTTTGAGGACAAAACTTTAATAGAAATTCTGAATCTTGTCTGTCGATAATGTATTATAGGTCTACATTTCTTCCTTAGGAATTTAATTTGCTTAAAAGAATAAAACATTTGTATAAATATAACTTTGTTATTTAGATACACAGACTGTTTTTATTGTGATTAAGATAACTAATTGCACTGGAAGTAGCAATTTCACATCATAATGCCATAGCTGAAGGTTTAGGAATGAAAAGATTTAAAATCATCTTGGATTACCTTATTAAATACATATAATTAGTTCTGAGAAATCTAAACATGTTCTTTCAAGAAAAATAATCAGAAAAAGTGCCCACTTTCCATGGAATGGTATAGGGCATGAATAAACACTTGCATAATTATCTCTGAAGACAAAAAAAAATTTTCATCTGAGTACAAAAAATAATTTCTGGTCATGTGAAGCTGCAAAAATATTGGAGTATGTATATTTGAATATATTTTCTAGTGATTTAAGGTTCCTTTATTAAATTAATTTGAAATCTACATTACACTTAGCCCTTATATGAAAAAAGTTGCTCTCAAATAATTTTCCATTAGAAAACAGAATTCTGTCTCTTTACAACTCCATTAAAGCCTATAAAGGAAAAAGTTGCTCTTGTTTTTTACTGTTTCATAATTTTTACAAATTTATTTATTGGATCAAGAATATGCATTTGCTTACATCTTGATACTCTTTATTTCCAAAGGTGTTAAGTTGACCCTTGATATCCATACTTAATGAATGAAAAATTTTTTTTTCTTACCTGTGTTAACATAATCTATTAAGTCACATTAAAAAAACCCATAAATTATTTTACCTTCATTAGTAAATTACCATCTTTGGGAAAAAAAGGGTGGGTTGTGTGGGTTGCATGCATGTGTGTGTATATATACATATTCATATAAATAAATATATGAATGAATGGAGATATATATCCTAAGTGTAATAGCACTTATGTTTCAAATTATTTCTTCCAGTACATATATGTCATACATATAGGTGCTGTTTCTCTCTCTCTCTCTCTCTATATATATATATACACACACAAGTGTGCATATTACACTAAAAAGGAAAATGTCACCTTTTACATATACACTAAATATATTTTAAACAACCATATCATAATTGCAAAATAACACATTTCAAATGGCAGAAATAATACAGAGAACAGTTTCAAAACCAATATATGGTTAATCATTTAAATGAGAAAAGAGAAACTTTGTAATTTTAAAGTTGCCTTTAAGAAATAGTTTTGGGTTAAAAAAGAACAATAAAAATTATACCAAATATGAATAACATTAAAGTGATAACAATACAAAATGTTAAACTACATTGGATGCAGACAAAGTTGTGCTCTGAGGTAAAGTCAGTATCTTTTACTGTTTCTAAATAAAACATGGTATTTTCAGTTTGCAACAATTTATTATATTTACACATTGGGAAAGTTATACCTGTATTATTATTTTAATTAATTATATTTTTTCTCTTTTATGCTCCTCTATTTAGCTTTTTAAATTTTGTAAATATAAGACATAGTACCTATTCCATTTGATTGTTTTCAGGATACAATTAGATGAAAAATCCACACAATGATGTTAAGAATGCTTGGGCTGTTTTAAGCTTTCAATACATATTTACTATATTAATTTTAAAATAACAATACTATATACACATGCTATATTAACTTCTTACAAAGCTGATTAAATGTTCTTTTATACCAACTGTAATGTATTCTAAATCCTCCTGTAACTATGAATTTTTTTGCCTTCATGAATTAAATCAAATTTGAATAAAATGGAAACTAATTTGTATCTTAAATGTTTACCATAATAGTTCTATAGATACTGTAATTATGTGAATATATATACATATATACACATATATAGACATACATATACATATATGTGTTAATACATACATACATACAATGTCACAATGTTAGGAATCCATCCGGGGCTTTCCTTTTTATAAATAATTGTTTCTATGTCCATGTGTTTTTAAGATTTTAAAATTTATATTTATATTTTTATTCAAAATTATTTAAGATCTATCTCAGTATCAGCCTTATTTTGTCTTTCATACAGAAAATTTTGTGTTCAGACTGGACCTTTTTATAGATTAAAGTACATGATGTTGACTACCTTATATTCATTCATCTTTTCGTTTCAGTCTATTTTTTCAGTAATTATGGTAATTATCTGTAACTTGAAACTTTGTCTTCTAATATTCATATTTATTATTTTATTCATCATTATTTTATTTTACTTCTACTGTCCTCATTATATCAGGAGAACATGTTTTATTTGACATACTGCTGATTTGTGCTTACACTGAAACAAATTTATTGCTCAGTGGAGATTTAAAATATTAATAATGTTACTAAAAATGTATAATTCTTCTTTATGTTATGATTTTTCCTTCATCTCAGTTTTTTTATTTTCTTATAGCTTTCTAATATTTTAATATTTCTTCCTGTGGTAAGCACAGAGATATTTTTCCAAATATATATCTCACTGATGTAAGCATAAAAAAAGCTTTTACATGAACCTAGTTTTCCTTGGTTAGCCTAGGAAATAACCTAATGACTATATTTAATGAAATAATCAAAGGCCTACATTTCTGTGTCATAAAATACAATGTGGTGGCTACTCAGTAGTTTAGATGAGCTAAAGAGAGCTGTGTGTCTTCATCTTCTGCTTGTTGATAATAAATAAAATCTTAATTCCCAGTCACATCCATCTTCTCCTATGAAGCAATCCGGATTTCACAGCCAATACTAGACACATTCCCTGCAGTCCTCTCTCTGAACTGCCTGTTGAATAATCATTTTCATCATCTATTCAAATTGACTGATGACTAATTATAGTTGAGCAAATGTGAGTGGCAGCTTTATATTTCTGTGAAAATTTTAATATGGAAAAATGCATTGCAAGAGTATACAAAGCTTTATTACAATTATCCCCAATGCATCCTTTTATAACTCTGTTTTTTTCCTGTAGTATGGAAGATGGTTGTTTGACATATGAGAATAGGTGATCTATAAGCTTCTCCCTGACTTATATGATTTGCTTACCAATATTGAATTCTTATTGTGGCTTCTTACCCTTTATATTAAATGAAATAAATCTCAACTTTTAAAAGTGACAGGTGGTTGACAGTTTTACATTTTTAGCTTTGGGAAATCTATAAAGAGAAAGAAGTAAATCATGTGTTAAAAAAAGAGGAAATATGTCACATATTTAAGATAGGACTAAATCTATTAACAAATAATAAGGATTTAGTAAAAGGCAATGCTTTTGAAATATGAAACTTCTAAGGTGCCAGAGTGATCAGATACATCCTGAAAAAATGACAAATTGTAAAAGCACATTCTCTACACTTTCTTTTATTATTCTTAGTCTTTAATATTATATTCCATTTCCTCTTTTTATCTCCACCTCAGCATCATCATTTTATAAGTCCAGAGTTGTGTTTACAGATATTCTTTCTCTCACACTTTTATTATGTTGAAGAAAAGGTGATCTCTAATCAGTGATTCTTAACAGAGAAAATATCAGGCTATCCATTATTGCATTAACAGACTAGTGAACTAATAGTAATTCCATTTTCAGATATACTCCTGAAAGACAAATTCAAACACCTAGCTCAAAGTTCTCTCAGTGTTTAGAAACATGCATCCGATATTGGTCTAATGGATTGAAGGTCTGCTTTCTACCCCAACATATATCTCTGCCATGGTGAGTAATGGGGTATTGATAAAACTATAAACCTTAGAATGTATTCCTTCCAGGATATTCATTTTTTTGTTTCTTTCCCAGAGTATTTTTGGGGACTGCAATTTCCAGGTTATAACCAGTATATTACAGTTCATATTCATATATATACACCACACATATACCATTTCATGTTCTGCTAATTATCTTTAGAAGAATGTAGAATTAGAGGCATGTGAGATTAGGGGGAGTCTGTATTTTAATAGTTATTTAGGTGGATGGCTAAGAGAGATTATAAGAGGAAGTTTTCAAATTCTAATGTAGACAGTGATTCATCGTGCTCTCCTTGTTAAAGTTATGCTCTTGTGTGTACAACACACAGAATTTCAGAAAAACTTATTAATCTAGATAATTTTAATGAATACAGAAAACCTGAGGGCCCCCAAATAATATTTTTTTATAATAGAGATTTTTCTCAACAATTGTCTATTTTAACAGAAAATAAATTCAATTTTCAGGCCACAAAGTAAAAACAGAAACTCTACAAAATATCTTATTATTTTAAAAAAAATTTCAAGTACTAATGTTAAGATAAAGATAAAAAGGGCACTGAAGAATTAGGAGCAACTAAGACAATCTTAGAAAATAAAGAGGAAATAAGAAGCAATTTTCTTTCTATGTAATCCAGGAACATCTGGCCATGTGTATATGTAAAGGGTAATTTTAAGTTAACTTGTATCACTGGTAAGGTAACCATTCCAATAACTTATTTTTAGAATGGTAAACAGCCAAATATTTGTCTTAAAAAGAGATTTCCTCCTCCATTTTTAGACCCTTTTAGAAATGTTGCTATTTAGCCACTGTTTTTAAAGACATTAATTTAAAGATTTTTTACACAGTATTTTTTAAAATAAAGAACTTGATAGATTTTAAGAGTTCTAGTGATAAAAAAGGAATATGTATATATATGTATAAATGAATCACTATGCCGTATCCAGAAATTAGCACAACATTGTAAATCGACTATAATTCAATTAAAAAAAAAAAAGCCAATGGGAGTTTAAATGTGGAGGGAAAAATTAAGCGGAGAAGAGACGAGTAATCTATGCTGTGCAGTTTCTGAGAAGGTAGGATGAGGCCCAAGGCAACATATGACCACCTCATTGAAATATTTTATGACTTCATTCTCGGTAGCTGCTAAACGCACTCGTATGTCTTTTACATCAGTGAGCTTGTGGCTGAAAAACAAATTTCATTCTTCATGTATTTGTATAAGTCAATAAAAAATTAGGATTATTTAGACACTAATTTAATTCTACTCAGCGGCCACTTTTAATTTGAAACTTTATATGTTGATTGTTCTCTAATGTATGTGTGTATGTAAATTTTACATTAATTCAGATTGTAACAATATTACAATAAATCCTATATGTTACAAAGGATTTCAGTTTCTAATATTAATTTTAAAAATTCAAAATATTAATGCTGAATCACATAGCCTTTCTGATCATATAGAGGAGTAACTTGAATAAAGCTACAGTTAATCTATATTATAAAAATATCTCACAATATGTTAAAAAATCAAGCATATTATGTGTAATATTTACTGATATGTTGAAACAAAAGGAAAGAGAAGTAATGAAGATTTTCATCAGAATTTTTATCTGTGAAACAAAACTCATTCCTCTTTGACTGTACCTGAAATATAAAACATTTAAATATACATTTACATGTTTCCAGGATCATTTTTAATAAAATTGAGTAAAGAAAAATTTAAGACCTTTATTGTGTTAGTATTCTACTCAAAATGTAAGTGACAAAATTTAACTTGATTTATATGATTGTGATTTTCATAGCTGCAAAGCACACATGAAATAATATTGTCAGAGGAGTCCTTTATCCTAATGCCAGATTATCGGCACAGTGGCAATGGATAAATAGTCAACAATATTTTGAGAAGTTGCAAAAGTCATATTGATTCTTTCTCATGTTTTTCCGTCCTGGGAAGTTTAGATGGTACTCCAACATTAGTAGGGAAACCTCCTGGAGAAGAAAGACTCAAAATTTTTGTTGTTTACTATTGCTCTGTTTTCTTAAATAAAAGCTTGCTGTGATCTTTTGTTGAAGTAAGACTTCTATTCTGTTAAAGAAGAAAAAACTTTGGAGTCAGGGTGAGAAGGAGATTAAAAATTGAAGCTTCAAGGCAGTTTTCCCCAGTATACTTTAGAAATAAAGCCTTGTCCAGCATATTTTCTGTGTTCATTGATTATTTTTTCATCTGGATCTTATTTCTAGTTGATTTGTTCCAACTTTTTCTCCATTTTTCCTTTGAATTGCTTGCTTTAACAGTTGTCTTTCACATTTGCCTGCTGAGTTTTCTGCTAGTTTATTTTTACAACTTCTTGAGATGTTTCCTTATGTTCTGGCAGTTTCTGCTTTTGGTTTCACCAAGCCTTCTACAACAGTGAACTCCCTGGGAAGACGTACCTATGTTTATGTGTACTGAGGCATATATATATTTGCTATATGTTTAGGGAGAAACTGTAGCAATTCAATATTTGCTGAACATAGTAAGGCATTCCTCTATATTCTTTCTTGCAACATTTAAGATAACAGCTGGTTATGGCATGTGACACAAAATGTCTTCATTTTAGTGTTATGTTGGTTAAAATAACCTATTAGAAGTCAATGGTTACTAAAAGAGTCCATTTATCTATATAAACTTCTATTCCCAAACAATATTTACAGGATTTATTTTATTTCCTCATCCTAATAATCATGCTAATAGATAAGGCTAGAAATGATAACATGATCTATGTTTAAAAGACAAGAAAACCAAGTCAGAAAACAGTGAGAGATAAAAAAAAAGAAAAAGAAAAAGAAAAAAAGGCTTTCTGAGCATATCTGAGAAACTTAATGACAAGGTTTAGATTATATATCTCTACTTTCTAAAAAACCTGGCATAAACACCTGTACAGACTCAATAGCAATAACCAATACAAACATAATACTAAACTTGAAAACTATTTTTGGAAATGTATATGCTTTTAATTTTATTTAGAAGATAACTGAGAAGTACTCTTTTTTTTTATTTTGAGAGGTATGCGTTTTGAAAGAAAATTCCTTAAGAAAATGCATAGAAGAGAAGAGAGAAGATGGCAGAGTAGAAGGACGCTCGCAGCTCACCCTCTCCCACAAATACACCCAGACCCACATCTACAGACCCACTCAGCCAACCAGAGCACCTGCGGAACTCCGACAGAACATCGCACTCTTCAAAAGATAAAGACGCCAAAAATCTGGTAGGAGGAAAGGAAAAAAGAAAGAAAAAAGGCAAAGCAGAGCGGGATGGGTCCCTTGGGGAGGGAGTGGCAAAGGAGGACTGGCGCTCATTCGCTGGGTCTCCCGTCTCCAACTGAGAGGCCAGCGGGACGGAGGGGGCGCCGCCCAGGCTCGGATCTATACAGAGCAGCTTTTGACTGACAGAACTAAGTTAAATGGGCACAGAGGGTCCCCCCGACATCCAGCCTGAGACACAGCCTGGCAGCAGCGGGCAGGGCCAGGCTGCCCAAGCTGGGCAGAGGACAGGGGCGGCTGCACGGAGGCAGCCTCGGGGGACTACAAGGCGCTGCGCGCCATGGCTGTGGGTGTACAGGGCAGAACAATCTGGGCCTTCTATAAAACAGCAAGGTTGATGTGCCCTGGGGGGAAGGGTGCATACCCCCATCTCTGAAAACCCGCGGAAAGTTTTCGGGGGAAGAGACGCAGGGCTCAGGCACAGCCGCCATATCCTCCGGTGCTTAGCATCCAGGCGGGGGCGGGGGGCGAAACCTGCATCCGCACGGAAGGGCTTAGCAGCCTCAAAGGCCAGACTGAGACTTGTCTACAGCCCAAGGCAGATAGGATCCTTCCATCCTGGTCCCTCAGAGAACTTGCTCCACAAAGACAAACAAGGAGCTGAGTTTTGGCCTGGAGCAGAGACAAGGCTGTCCCTTGGTCTTCCCCAAGCCCACCCGCGGAGCACCGACCAGGGCGGAGTGCGCAGCCACAAAGAGCAGTGGATCTACCGGCACAGGTAGAGGGACAGCGGCCCCCTGCCTTTCGGGCAGGAACACAGACCCTGACCGAGGTGCTGGGAGGGGGCACGACACACCCGCCTACCTGGCCAGTCTGCAACATCTGACTGTGGTATCCGAAGGGGAAGTGACCCGCCGGCCCACAGCAGGGGAGAGCTGCACCTGACCCAGTGTTAGGAGGAGGTGCGAACTGCTTGCCGACAGGTACTGGGAGCAGCACAGAAGAGGGTGCCAACGAAGGGCCTCTGAAAGCAGCAAGCTGAGCTTCCAAAACAGGATGAAGACAGAAAGACTTCACATTAAAAGCACACAGAATCCAGGAGAACACCAACAACCTCCCCCCCTTTTTTTTTTTAAATCTGTTTTTAACTGTTTTATTTTCTATTACCCTCTTAATTTTTGCTCCTTATTCATTTCTATTTCTCTTGGGTTTTGATGTCCTGTTATTGACTAGACACAGGTTTCAAATACATCTATTCATCTCCCCCCCCATTTTTTTAAAGGTTTTAAAAGGACATCTCAACCCGATTAATGCTCTGCTTCAACTCGTTCTTCTATTATTCATTATACACTGTTTTCAAACCTTCTTTCTCCCTTCTTTTAAAATTCTTTCTTTCTCTCTCTTATTTTTTTTCTTTTTTTCTTAAGTTCTATTCCTAAATAGGCATTAGATTGATAAACTCCTTAAGGACTAAAATAGACAACTGTTATTCCATAAACCACAGTCCCAGAGAGGTATGAGCAAGATGAAGACACAGAGAAACCATTCCCAATTAAAAGAACAAGAGAAATCCCCTGAAAGATCAATGAAATAGATATCGATAGCCTACTAGATCAAGATTTCAAAAAAGGAGTGATCAAAGTACTGAAGGAATTAAAAGAGATAGTGTTTAGAGATATAAAATATGTCAAAAATGAAGTTGAAGCTATAAAGAAGAGCCAAGTAGAATGGGTAAACTCATTGACAGAGATGAGGAATAATCTAATAGCTGTGCAAAGCTGACTAGATAATGCAGAGGAACGA
Organism: Camelus bactrianus; assembly: GCF_048773025.1. Lineage (NCBI taxonomy): Eukaryota > Metazoa > Chordata > Mammalia > Artiodactyla > Camelidae > Camelus > Camelus bactrianus. The sequence goes on from NC_133552.1 coordinate 24,110,746, forward strand.
ATTAGTGATCTAGAAGAGAGGACAATAGAAAGTACCCATTCAGAAGAGCTACAAGATAAGCAAATAAAAAATAGTGAAAATAGCATAAGGGACCTATGGGATAATATAAAGCATCCAAATCTTCACATAATAGGGGTCCCAGAAGGGGAAGAAAGATCAAAGGGGATTGAAAAGGTTTTTGAAGAAATCATGACTGAAAACTTCCCAAACTTAAAGAAAGAATCAGATATCCAAGTACAGGAAGCTCAGAGGGTCCCAAACAGGAAGAACCCAAATAGACCCACACCAAGACATATCATAATCAAGATGGCAAGAGTCAAGGATAAAGAAATGATCCTAAAGGCAGCAAGAGAAAAGCAAAGAGTAAGTTACAAGGGAACCACCATAAGGCTCTCAGCTGATTTCTCTACACAAACACTACAGGCCAGAAGGGAGTGGCAAGATATATGCAAAGTCCTGAATGAAAAAAAGATGCAGCCTAGGATCCTTTATCCATCAAGGCTGTCCTTGAGGATAGAAGGAGAAATAAAGAGTTTCACAGACAAGAAAAAGTTGCAGGAGTTTAGCAATACTAAACCCATGCTAAAAGAAATATTGAAAGGGCTATTCTAAATAGAAAAGCAGCAGGATGCTACAGAAATGAGAAACACACAACTGGAAAGGTGATAACTCATGAATTATAAATAAAATAAACACGAAATTATAAAAGAAGACATACAAATCACTGAGAGTGGGAGAGGGAGGCAGGGAAATATAGAATATTTTTTTTTCTTTTTTAAATTTTTTTAACAGTAGGATGGGTTTGAGATCATGTTACTATCAGTTTAATAAAAACAGGTATAGTAATGGGTTGTTAGATTTACAAAAAAGGGTAACCACAAGCCAAAAACTTACAAGGGAGTCACAAAAATTAAATAAAATCCATGATAATACAGAGGAAAATTACCAAACCACAAAAGGAAGAAGAAAGGAACAAAGAGGATATACCAATTCAACTGCAAAGATAAGTTCAAAATGGCAATAAACACACATCTATCATTAATTGCTGTAAATGTTAATGGACTAAATGCTCCAGTCAAAAGACATAGAGTGGCAGACTATAATAATAAAGCAAGAACCTTCAATATGCTGCATACAAGAGACCCACTTTAGGGAGAAGGACACATATAGATTGAGAGTGAAAGGGTGGAAAAGGATATTCCATGCAAATGGAAAAGCCAAAAAAGCAGGTGTTGCAGTACTGATTTCAGACAAAATAGACTTTAAAACAAGGCCATAAAGAAAGATAAAGAAGGACATGTTACAATGATTATAGGAGCAATACAAGATGAGGATATTACACTCGTTAATATATAAGCACCCAATATAGGAGCACCTAAGTACATACAAGAATTACTAACAGAGATAAAGGGGAATATTGATGGGAATACAATCATAGTTGGAGATTTTAACATCACCTTAACATCACTAGACAGATCTTCCAGACAGAAAATAAACAAGGCAACAGAGAAATTAAATAATACAATAGAAAAACTAGATTTGGTGGATATTTTCGCAGCATTATACCCCCCCAAAATAGGATATACATTCTTTTCAAGTGCACATGGAACATTTTCCAAGATCGATCATGTACTTGGGCACAAAAGAAACCTCTATAATTTTAAGAAGATAGAAATTATCTCAAGCATCTTTACTGACCACAATGCCATGAAACTGGAAATCAACAACAGAGAAACAAAGGAGAAAAAAAGGAAAGCATGGAGATTAAACAATACGTTATTGAAAAAACAATGGGTCAATGAGGAAATCAAAGCTGAAATTAAAGAAATACCTTGAGACAAATGACAATGAAAGCACAACCACTCAAAATCTATGGGACACAGCAAAGGCAGTGCTAAGAGGGAAGTTTATAGCGATACAGGCCTTCCTCATAAAAGAAGAACAATCTGAAACAATTTAACCCACCACCTGAATGAATTAGAAAAAGAAGAATAAAAAGCCCCAAAAAGCAGCAGAAGGAAGGAAATAATAAAGATCAGAGAGGAATTAAATACAATAGAGATTAACAAGACCATAGAAAAAATCAACCAAACCAAAAGCTGGTTTTTTGAAAAAGTAAATAAAATCGACAAACCTCTGGCCAAACTCACAAAGAAGAAAAAAGAGAGTGCACAAATTAGCAAAATAAGAAAGGAAATGGAGAAATTACAACAAACAAAATAGAAATACAGAATATCATTCAAGAATATTATGAAAAACTACATGGAATCAAACTGGATAACCTAGAGGAGATGGACAAGTTTCTGGAAACATACTGTCCACCAAGACTGAATCAAGAAGAATCTGAACACTTGAACAATCTGATTAATAGAAAGGAAATAGAAATAGCAATTAAAAACCTCCCTACAAATAAAAGTCCAGGACTGGATGGCTTCACCAGGGAATTCTGCCAAACATACAAAGAAGAACTCATACCAGTCCTTCTCAAACTCTTCCAGATGATTGAAAAGGAGGGAATACTTCCAAACTCATTCTATGAAGCCACCATCACCCTGATACCAAAACCTGGCAAAGACACTACCGAAAAAGAGAATTATAGGCCAATATCACTGATGAACATAGACGCCAAAATCCTCACCAAAATTTTAGCAAATAGAATCCAACAACACATAAAAAAGATTATACATCATGACCAAGTGGGGTTCATCCCAGGGACACAAGGCTGGTTCAACATATGCAAATCAATCAATGTAATACATCATATCAACTAGAGAAAGGGCAAAAACTACATGATCATCTCAATCGATGCAGAAAAAGCACTTAATAAAATTCAACACCCATTTATGATAAAAACTCTCGCCAAAGTGGGTATAGAGGGAACATATCTCAACATAATAAAAGCTATATATGACAAACCTACAGCCAGCATAGTACTCAATGGTGAAAAACTCAAAAGCTTCCCACTAAAATCTGGGATAAGGCAAGGATGCCCACTATCACCACTCCTATTCAACATAGTCCTGGAAGTCCTAGCCACAGCAATCAGGCAAGAGAAAGAAATAAATGGGATCCAAATCAGAAAAGAAGAGGTAAAAGTGTCACTATATGCTGATGACATGTTACTATATATTGAAAGCCCTAAAAGATCCACACAAAAACTACTAGAGCCGATCAAAGAATTCAGCAAGGTAGCAGGTTACAAGATTAATGTTGAAAAATCAGTTGCATTTCTTTACACTAATGAAGAATCTACAGAAAAAGAAAGTAAAGAAACAATCCCCTTTAAAATAGCACCGAAAGTAATAAAATATCTGGGAATAAATCTAACCAAGGAGGTGAAAGAATTATACACAGAAAACTATAAACCATTGATGAGGGAAATTGAAGAAGTCTTTAAATAATGGAAAGATATCCCATGCTCCTGGATTGGAAGAATCAATATTGTTAAAATGGCCACACTGCCCAAAGCAATCTACATATTTAATGCAATCCCTATCAAATTACCCAGGACATATTTCACAGAACTAGAACAAATCATAATAAAATTTATATGGAACCATCAGAGACCTAGAATTGCTAAAGCATTACTGAAGAGAACAAAAGAGGCTGGAGGAATAACTCTCCCAGACTTCAGACAATACTACAGAGCTACAGTGATCAAGACAGCATGGTATTGGTACAAAAACAGACATACAGACCAATGGAACAGAATAGAGAGTCCAGAAGTGAACCCACAAACTTTTGGTCAACTCATCTTTGACAAAGGAGGCAAGAATATACAATGGAATTAAGACAGTCTCTTCAGCAAATGGTGTTGGGAAAAGTGGACAGCAGCATGTAAAACAATGAAGCTAGAACACTCCCTTACACCATATACAAAAATCAACTCAAAATGGATCAAAGACTTAAACATAAGACAAGATACAATAAACCTCCTAGAGGAAAACATAGGCAAAACATTATCTGACATACATTTCAAAAATTTTCTCCTAGTAGAAATAAAAGCAAGAATAAACAAATGGGACCTAATGAAACTTACAAGCTTCTGCACAGCAAAGGAAACCAGAAGTAAAACAAGAAGACAACCTACAGAATGGGAGAAAATGTTTGCAAATGAAACCGACAAAGGCTTGATCTCCAGAATATATAAGCAGGTCATACGACTCAATAAGAAAAAAATAAACAACCCAATCCAAAAATGGGCAGAAGACCTAAACAAGCAATTCTCCAAGGAAGACATAGAAATGATCAATAGGCACATGAAAAAATGCTCAATATCACTAATTATCAGAGAAATGCAAATCAAAACTACAATGAGGTATCACCTCACACCAGTCAGAATGGCCATCATTCAAAAATCCACAAATGACAAATGCTGGAGAGGCTGTGGAGAAAGCGGAACCCTCCTACACTGCTGGTGGGAATGCAGTTTGGTGCAGCCACTATGGAAAACAGTGTGGAGATTCCTCAAAAGACTAGGAATAGACTTACCGTATGACCCAGGAATCCCACTCCTGAGCTTGTATCCAGAAGTAACCCTACTTCAGGATGACACCTGCACCCCAATGTTCATAGCAGTACTATTTACAATAGCCAAAACATGAGAACAGCCTAAATGTCCATCAACAGGTGACTGGATAAAGAAGAGGTGGTATATTTATACAATGGAATACTACTCAGCTATAAAAACCGACAACATAACGCCATTTGCAGCAACATGGATGCTCCTGGAGAATGTCATTCTAAGTGAAGTAAGCCAGAAAGAGAAAGAAAAATACCATATGAGATCGCTCATATGTGGAATCTAAAAAAGAAAACAAACACAAACAAACAAACAAACAAAAACAAAGCATAAATACAGGACAGAAATAGACTCATAGACAGAGAATACAGACTTGTGGTTGCCATGGGGGTGGAGGGTGGCAAGGGATAGACTGGGATTTCAAAATTGTAGAATAGATAAACAAGATTACATTGTATAGCACAGGGAAATATACACAAAATGTTATGATAACTCACAGAGAAAAAAATGTGACAATGAGTGTGTATATGTCCATGAATGACTGAAAAATTGTGCTGAACACTGGAATTTGACACAACATTGTAAAATGATTATAAATCAATAAAAAATTTTTAAAAAATAAAATAAAAAAGAAAACGCATAGAAATAGAGATAATAAGAAACAATATTAAATAAATTTTTTTGCCAAAATTTTCCTGCTATTTATGTAAAATGATCAATTACCAAGTACATCAGTAAATATAATTTATATGAATTGAATGAACATCCAGATCTTAAGTGAAGGTTTGTGATAAAATATTTATTTTTATATTTTATTTTTTAATACTTTTGTTGATGTATAATCATTTTACAATAGTGTCAAATTCCAGTATAGAGCACAGTTTTTCAGTTATACATGAACATATATATATATTCATTGTCACTTTTTTTCTCCTTGAGCTACCATAAGATCTTGTGTATATTTCCCTGTGCTAGACAGTATAATCTTGTTTTGTGATAAAATATTTTTATATATTTACTCACAACTTGATAAATATATATGTCATAGTCTTAATATGTTCAAAGTAATAAATCTTTTAAATGTGTTCTTAATTTTTAAAAAATCATATAAATTTGAACAAAGGCATTTTAACTGACAGCTAGTAATGGTTAAATTTTCTAGTTGGTTCTATTACATAAAATCTTTTTATCTGTTGGAATTTCTAATCTTTTCATGTTTTATATGCATGTTTTCACTTACCTTCCTACCTTCTTGAACATAGTTTTAATAGATTATTTCAGTATCTGTACAATATCTGTACTGTCTTGGGCACAAACTTTGTCATTTCCCTTCAGCATGTATCGCTGTTTGCTTTGTGTATGTTTGTGCATGTATGTTGCATAATTTCAGATTGCAACTACATATCACTAGTGTTATCTGTTAGATTCTAGATACTGTTACAGTCCTCTGAAAAAAAATTTTTTACTATCTTCAAATAGCATTTCTTTTTAAAAAAATTGAGGTATATAATTGATATATACTAGTTTCAGTTATACAGTATAGTAATTCAGTGTTTGTATATATTGGGAAATTATCACTACAATATGTCTAGTTAACACCTGTCCCCATACATGTTACACATTTTTTTCTTATGATGAGAACTTTTAAGATTTTCTCTCTTAGCAATTTTCAAATATACAACACAGTATTATTGGCTATAGTCACCATGTTATACATTACATTCCTAGGACTTATTTATTTTATAACTGTAAGTTTGTACTGTCTTACCCTCTTCACCCATTTCACCCACCTCTCACCTCCCACATGTGTAACTACCAATCTCTTGTGTGTGTGTGTGTGTGTGTATGTGTTTGTATTTAATTCCACATATAAGTTAGATCATAAGGTATTTGTCTTTCCGTCTGACTTATTTCCTTTAAATAATGCTCTCAAGGCCCATCCATATTGTTGCAAAGAATAAAATTTTACTTTTTATGGCTGAGTAGTGTTCCATTATATATATATGACATGTATATAATGTAGATTACAGTAGACTATAGTTTCTTTATCCAATAATCCAGCAATGAACACTTGAGTCCATTGTAAATTGATATTGCAAATAATGTCAATAATGTAAACAACAGAATAAAAAATAATTTTTTATTTTACAAGGCATTAATCTGGTTGGAATCAAATTGCACACCCTATGTCTTTATAGTGGTTGGGAAGTCAAAAATCAGTTCTGTTTTTTCTCTTTTTTTCTTTAGCTGCAAGCTATTTTGAGTTGGGCCGCTCATAGGCAGTTCAAGAATCATCTGGAGACTTTGGCAGTACATGAACAGAGTTTGGATCTTTTTTATAATGTATCTCATTTTTTCCAGCATTCCCTTCTTCACTTTTCAGTAGTCATCCTTTCTCAGCTTCTGTCCTCTATTTCTTAAGGTCAGAAACACTTTGGTTTTCTATCATAAACCTCACCATCATATGACATGCTCTGACCATAGACCTTCCTTCAGCCCAAAACCATAAACACAGGAAACTCATTTTGTTTTGGCCCCTTTTTCCAATTCTACACATTCTGACTAATTGTCGTCTGTCAAGTTGTCCTCCCACTCCCAGAATTTATCTTTGTCATTAGTGAGAGGTTCAGTCTCTTAGAAGGTTACTCAAGCATAATGGAAGTGAAATTTTTCCCATTTTAATTTTAAATTTTCACTAACCGAATATATATATATATATATATACACATATACATACACATTTGTTCTCTTAGACTGTAAGGTTTATGCTCTAAATATGAATAATGCATAAGACACAATAGAATATAATTTGTTAACACATTTTCCAAACTAAATTCAGTAATTTTTTGAAAGTATGCAATCTGCTGTATTTATTCATATGAAAGCCCTTTTGGATTAAGCTAAATTTTTAATACAAATAAAATATATGTCTTAGATATAGAGAATGAATTTAGAAACCATTAAGAAAATTTCATGTGAAAAAAGTCAGAGGCAAAATTGTTAACAGTATTTTGGTCATGGTGATTACTGCTCTTCTCTTGGTAACTCAGTTTTCATTGGAGATTCACTCTTTTTTCTTATAGCCTATGTGGTTTAGGAGAATGGAATTTTTCCTATGCTCTAGGGCTAAGCAATTCAGTATAATTTTATCAGTAATACTTATTAGATCTGGAATGGGCAAGTGACTCAACTCACTCTGATAAAATTATAAGAAATATACGTTGGGAAATTCTAAGGTTCAGTTATCAGCTTTCCTGACTAAATGGTGTAGTTTCCAGATATACAGCGGGCATTGCTACAGCCATTCGCTCACTATCACAGATCATAATTTTAGGAGGATGTACGTGACCCAGATGGCAGGGTAGAAAAGAGAAAGAAGCTGGGTTCTTAGAGATTTCATTGAACTTCTGATTCAAATACACATGACACATTCGCTTCTCCTACCTGGAACTTTTCCTTATATAGCAGTTGCTTTATCGCTTTTATTGTTTCGAACAAGTTGAGGGGTTTTGTTGTTGTTGTAAATCACACAATAACTTATTTTCCCTGATACACGTTTTCTTAAAAGGTGAACACAGTATTACTATATTCTGTTTTACTATATTTTTATGGACTCAAGGGTTTTCTGAAATACTCAACCATTATCTTGATCCTAGAAAGATAAATTATTTTACAGCTGCTTATTTATTTGTTTTTTTCACTAATAACATAATTTCCAAGTTTTATTTCTATATTACCACACCTAATTATAATCCCTAGTACACAGAGTGTGCCAATTTACTGGATAAACACTTAAACCGAGGGACAATAAGAGTCAGAGAAAACGGCCATGAAAATGTATGTTTTCTAGACTTGGTAGACTAAATCCTTGTTCACAACCACTCAGCTCCCCATTTGTGTGAGGATTACACAACACTGCCTTGTGACTTGCTTTGGCCCAGAAAACGTGTGAAGTGCCATCCGTCGATTCCTGACAGAAGTTTCCAGAGGTGGACTGTGGTTTGCTGTGATGTAGTTTTCTCGCTGCTGTGATCACGGAAGCATGTGTGTAGATGGGATCACAATCAGCCTGGGTCACTGAGGGACAGGGATGAGCAGAGATCCCCTTGCCAACTTGTGCTGAGCATTAACGTGAACAAAAGATTAACTTGGCTGTGCTACCCAATTATATTTTGCGCTATTTGCTACCTCTGTGTTATTCTAAGCTATCATGACAGAAATATGGTATAGAACAAAAAACTGTCATGTGAAAGCATGATGAAGGATTATCTGAACACTAAGGTATGGTAATTAGAAATTTAGGCACAGGTTGGGAAAGAGGTAGGGCATAGCACAGTGGTAGAGCACATGCCTAACATGCGTGAGGTCCTGGGATCCCCAGTACCTCTATTAAAATAAATAAATAAACCTAATTACCTCCTGCTACTTAAAAAAAAGAAATACATGTGCACTATTTGTATTAAATGTTTAAAATATTAATAATTTGTATGCTGGTATGAAATAAACCATTTAATTTTAGCCAAAAAATAGAAGCTAAAATGGTTTTTATTTACTTATAATGTACATAAATCCCATTATTTTCTAATAATCATGTAATTTATTCAATGATGATTATCCTGTAGCAGGTGTTTTCAGGAATATATTCTACAAAGTGAGGAGAAAATTCTGTACCGTAATTGGTAATGAAATTGCATGTTTCAGAGAGCCAAGCTTTCTCACTTATCTGAAACTGATGCTTCATCGACACTCCTTTTTATCATTATTCACTATGATTTGGACATAAACATAGAATCTTGACAATCTAGTACCTTTAGTCGTTTCTTCCTCAGATTCTTGCTTTACATACTAAAGTTAAAGATGTACAGAGAATTAACAGCTACAGAACTGCAACAATAAAATCCTCAATTAAGTTTATGAACAATTAAGTTTTGCTTTGATACCATTATGTTTACTTAATAAAACTTTATTAATTAATCATATATAAATGTCTGTTTTATCAGTTGCTGAACTACGTGCGTGCAGATACACACCCCCCACATGCACATACACATGCTCTTCTGAGAACTGACCGATCATATGAGGTATTTCAGATGTCTTCTCAAAAATCACACTCTCTACTCTGAGCAGCTGATTTAAAATGAGAGAAATCAAGGCAATAGGTATGTAAAAGCACACTTCTACTTACAACTTGGACTATATTAGGGAACAAGCAAGTATATTCAATTTCACACAAGAACTAGTATCTTAGAGATATAAATATAACAAGCAAACTATCATTAATGTCTGAGGAATTACCTGGGATCCCATGGAAACACATGCTGAGTAGCCAGGCATTACCTGTTGTTGTCAAGGTAACAAGTGCTCCAAAATTCTAACAGCTTTCTCCTAGATTATATCACAGATAACGTACCTGCTACCACCTACAACTAGTGTGAATGCCTTGATGTTATGTGCAGGAGTGTTAGTCAATATAATGGTTTTTTGAAATAGAACTAGCTATTATAAAACTCGGCAAGGTTGTGAATTTCACTAAGTGTTCTGTGGTCTCAAGAGAAGCTATGGGTCCACAGGAGAAACTGAGCAAAAGTTGTCAGTGAGTCACAGAATAAAAACAAAAAAGGAGATGAAACAGAAGAAAAGACATTCTTTACAATTCTTTTTAAGTTAAAATGAAAATTTTACATAAACTTGTTTTTTTCTCTTTCTCATATCATATTGCATATTTTTCATAACATAATAGATTCAGGTGTGCAACATAATGATCCAATATTTGCATATATTGCAATAATATGATCACCACAATAAGTCTAGTTAACATCCATCACTGCATAGACTTACAAATGTTTTATATTGCATATTAGTTTCAAATCAATGGAGTCAGCTATTTGTGGAATTAAACTGATATTTAAGAAGTCATATAAAATATATTTATTGGAAAGATAAGGATACTGAAATTCAAAATGTTTAAAATAAATTTGGAAGGACCTCTTTCTAGTTAGGAAGGGTCAAATTCCAAATTGTTGGCTTTTATATATCCTACTCAATGTTTTAAAATATATATAATAGTGTATATCAGTAACTACGGTGATTTCTGGTAAAACAGAGAAGATATTTTTACAAATATGGAGAGGTTGGACCAAAAAATGTGGAATCTTACACCTTAAATATGCAACTGAAAGGATAAAATTATAAAAGCATCATTCCATCCTAAATATGAGTTCATTGGTATGGGCTATTAAAGGGACACTCATTTTATATCAAAAATACTGCTAATTCTCCTTCTCCCTAGGTCTTTTGGGAAATAATTTAATCTCTAATTTTTTTCTTCTATAAATGAGAGTTTCTGCTAACTTGAAAGTGTTTTGTGCTCAGTGAATCTATGGATTTCAAAAATAATGATGGGTCATGATAATGTTCATGCATAAAAAAGAATCATGCAGTTGACAGATTTCATATTATTTAAGATTTTAAACATTGTATAGAGATTTGTTATTAGAATTTGACACAAGTAAATATTAGGCAGTCATCTAAGTTGGGTAAAGGAAAAGATGGAGAAAACTAATATTTATTGAATAACTCCCATATATCAGACACCCTGTTAGACATTTTACATTATACCTGCTATTTAATAATGACAATTAATAAAACAATTATAAAACAATATGTGAGTCAATACATATTTAACACATATTCATACACATGCTACAAGTTAAGATTGAAAGAACACTTATTTTTTATGGAAGTATTCTACTTTGAACTGGGAATTTGAATCTTTTCAAAAAATGTGTTTAACACCAGTTAAGCACAGTCATTTCAACTGAGTACCAGTACCATTTAAAAATGTTCATCATATTATTTCACCTCAAATTCATTACATGATTTGACACGTGGATCTTAGGAAGCATCTAAAAATGAGATTCTATATAAATAAAAGTTGAGTAACAGATAACAAGGTTCTAAAAGCCATGAGTCTATTTCAGGAAGGAAATAACAAGAGAAGCAGCAGAACTGAAATGGGGATAGGGCATTCAAGGTGGACCAGATGCGCCTACAGGAGAGCTAGCACATACTGGAAAACAGCTTTTAAGACTGGTTGCTGGGCCTAGATTGAGCAAAATCAAACATACAATAATTAAAAGAAAATTTTAAAATGAGACGAAGTGGAGTTATCTCTTTTAAATTTTATTTTTCTAAGATTTGTGGGAAGGTAAAAAGAATCTCAGGAACACATGTATGTCTGTATCCTTTCTACCTGCAACCTTCTCCTTGAACAGTCAGAATCTGGGGGGATGTGACTCACTTTCCATGATGTTTACCACTAACTCTGAACATTAGGAATTTCATCTTGCAGAGGCCAATAATTCTGCTCACACTGATGATAAATAACATTGCTAAGTCATTTAAATTCTACCAATAGACACCTGTGTGCTTTTTTTTTATTCCCCCTGTGGTTGCTAAATTGATTTTTTGTAATTAAAAAAATAAGCTATTTCTCCTTACCTGTTTCTTTTGGTGCTTATTTGTTTTTAGTTCACTTCCCTAAATTTTTATTCTTAACCTTTTCAACAACTTTTAGATGTAGGGAATCATAAAGTAACAGGGTAATTAGAAAAATAATGAGGTGGTTTCATTACCCAAACAAGGGAACATGTTAGCTGTATTTTATCCCCTCCTTAGCTCTGTAGAGATCTTTCTAGTTCCTGCACGGTTCGGTCAATATCCCATTTAGTCTCAGGATAACTCCTTGTTAGTAATAACCTCCTAATAGGAGAGAATGTTAGAATTACCATAAATAAATCAGTGAATTTGTTGAAGCAGGGAAAACAGAAACAGAATCTCTAATTCTGTTCCAGGTTAGTAACAGCCTATCCATGACAAGCCAAGTATTATGTTGGCATAAATATTGTTGCTAGTGTTTTGTTTGTTTGTTTGTTTGTTTGTTTGTTTTTATTTTGAGAAATTTATTCTCTATGGAAAAAGTAGATAAAGTTAGATCTTCAGCAAAAGTACGTAGAATGCTCAGGCATGGGAAGGTGAAGGTGAGAAAACAATCTCCAAGGAAGGGTTCCCTGGAAAGGGATGTATCCCGAGGTTTAACTCAGGTAACTTTTAAGCCCTTTCTGAACATGAGCTCTCCGACTGAGCAGAGCTTCCCATTATTTCTTAAGAACAGATTAGCATTGTCAGCACAGCCTTATGATCATTATTGACAATAAAGTAAAGAGTTTCTGGTCTCTAACTTGGCTTTTATGTACCCTGTGGGTGGACAAGGACAGGCAGTCATTACTGGCAGTCAGAAAAAGGCAGGGACTGAAAAATGTCAATAGTTGCTGATCCCAACAGAGGCAGAGGCTTAGGATTCTCTAAGGAGTGTTTACAATTTCAATTCAAATATGGACAACATGACTCCTGGGTTGGTTTTAAAACCACTTTCACAAATTCACTGATATGTCTCCTCTGAAGAGCTGGGGCTTAATTCTCGTCCTTTGAGTGTTGTCTAGGTTGACTTACTTGCTTCTAGGGAATAGAATATAGTCGAAGTGATAGGATGGCATCTTCAAGATTAGGTTATTAAAGGTTGCTATTTCCCTCTTGAGTCTCTCTCTCAATCTCTTCATCATTCACTCCCAGGGAAGCCAGCTACCATGTTGCAAGGACATGTGGGCAGCCAACACGAGGTCCACATGACAAGGAACTGATGCTTGCAGCCAACAGTTCGCACATATGTGAGTTCAGACGCAGGTGCCCTGCAGCCTGCCAACAATCTTGTGAATGAACTTGGGAAAGTATCCTTGAAATAACGGTGCCAGTGACCAACAACTTGATTATAAACATATGAAAAACCCTGTACCAGAACGACCCAGCTGAGCTACACCTGGATCTGTCATCCACAGAATCTGTGAGATAATAAATGTTTATTGTTTTAAGAGCAAATTTGAGGTAATTTGTTATGCAGAAATAGATAACTAATATGACTTTCAGAATATTCAGGTCAAATAAAATAGAGATGTCCTTGTTTATATCAGGGTTTGCCAATTTCAAAGTTATTATGCTTTAAATGAGATACTTTGGCTAGGTTAAATTTTTCCTATAGCGAGGATAATAGTGGTAAGATAAAAACAAAAAGCTACTACTTATTGATCTTTTAAAATATGGCATACACCTATTACCTATTCTAATTTAATATTATGTGAAAGTAAAAAATGCTTGGAGAATGTACAGAATATTAGATATATACACACACATATATATGTATATACTTAAAGCCAATTTATTAAATTTAAGGAATCTACCTGCATTTTCTCTGGCCTTATAGTTACAACAGAAAATCATAATTTTACTCTATCATAAACATTATCCCCCATACATTTTATATTCTTATTGCTATATCAAAATCTCCTTTATATTTGATGCCTTTAAAATTATATAAAACATTTAAATAATTATTCTCTCTTCATTTCTTTCTTTTCACTAAGTGAATCTAGAAATCAGAAAGAATAGTGATTGACAATAAATCAGAGATCATTTCATTTCATTATAGCGAAAGGACTGGTTTGATTTTTCAAGGAGATGAATGAAAAATAATAATGATGATACAGTGAGTTTAGCAACCGGGAGTCATGGGTGATAATCAACGTTTGATACTGAGGAAGGATTATTGGAAAGGAAAATGCAAATACTGCCCTAACTTGCATTTCAAAATAGAACATTTGAAAGAATAAACAAAACAAAATAAATAACAAAAAAAAATCCCACCTTTAAACTATATGTGTAGGGTTGTGTGCAAGGATGCTTATTACACAGAGCAGACAAAACAGGCATACAATTTACTTGTCTCAAAATGGACTTGAGAATGGAGAATATCATTAAAAAGAGAAAAGTTTGTGTAGCCAGGGTCCTTGAAGCATTGTGGGTGTTGATTTTCTGTTCACGAATCCTGTTTTCATCCATTCTGTATGTCTGTGGTTTCTTTTCTCTTTTATGCTTTGTCAGTGTTGCTGAATGCTGATGAGACAATACTTGATGTAAACATCCTCAGGCAATCATTTTGAGATGATAAATTTAGGATCTGAAAACTTAAGTCTACTTTTATGAGTGCAATTTGGGTCAAAGTGCCCAATTACATATGGTAGCCATGTGCTTCTAACTATAGGTAGGGGAGAAACAACTATGTTATGTCGAATTATATGGGTTTAGGGAAAAAAAATAAAGATAAGACATCATAGAGAAAAACTTCAGAGAGAAGTTCCAAGGCATTTCTAGGAATTTTAGGAAAAAATCTGCAACATGATAATGTTTTGTTTAATATAAAATAAAAATTTAATGAAAGAAAGTAAATCGTTCTATGTTGACTAGAGTGAGTTACACTGGAAAATAAACACTATTAGACTGAAATATCACTTTGCCATTTATTAAATATGTCTTTGAAATGCCACCTCTTTGCCAAATATCTTCACCATTGAAATGAAGTTAACAATATCTGCTCTTGCTCAAGTCTGTTTAAAGGATCAAATTATAAAATTTATAAAATAAACAATACTCTAAATTTTAAGTGACAGTGTTAACCCAGATGTCAGGTAAGGCCATTCAGTTTAATAACATTAAACTTTCTTTGAAACTCCTAATTAAAATGCTATATGCACATAGTTTAAAAATCCTACTGAATGAAAAAGACTGATGATGAAAAAGGGCAGAACCCTAATCTGCTTTCCCCTCATCCTCCCCCCTTATCTTTATGCTTCCAAGTAACATGACATATAATTGTTATTTTGCCCTTTATTAACTTGAATAATTACCTACTGACACCCTAAATCACAGAATAGGATTTACATCACTCGTGCCTACTTCTCTGAAAATATTTCCCATCTTTCCGTTCTTTCAATGTAGTTGTATCAAAATGTTTATTTAAATCAGTGGTCAATCTGTATCTTTTTATATAATTATACTTTCTTCTGAGCTAAAACATGTAAACAAATCATATATAGTGTTTTTTATTATATATTTCTTTTTTTTTCTGGAGTTAATATTTTCCTTACATGTTTTTACTTAGTTTTATTTATAAAATATACCTTGTTATTTCACTATTTCACCAGATCTGCTAAGCATCTACAATAATTTCCAAATGCTCAGTTGTGTTAGTTCCATTTTTCTTTTCTTGGCACCCTCTCTTTTGGAAACATCACATTTCTGCTCCAGTTTGGACTCTGAGAGCTGATGCACTTAACAGCTGATGCCATGAGACTGTCTTTTCATTTTTGAATTTCTACCCACACTCTTCTCTGTTGGAACTCTTGTTCACTAGGGAACTTGCAGTTCTTTTTCCTGGTTAAATTATTGTCTGGTGCAGCACAGTCTCCATTAGATTCCAAGAAAGAGTGCAAGGGAGGACAATTTTCTAGTCATTGCTCGTACATATATAAAATACCTAGCTAATAGTTTGATAGGTATAGTGGACTAAATGATGGTTCCCCGAAAGATACATCTGTGTCCTAACTCCCAAAGCCTGTGACCATGATAATTTTTGGAAAAAGAATCTTTGTAGATGTAAATAAGTTAAGGATCTGGAGATGAGATCATTCTGGATTTACTATGGTCTCTAAATCTAATGAAAAACTATCCTTATAAAAGAAAGGCGTTGGGAGATTTGAGACACAGATGCAGAGGAGAGAAGACCATTGAAAATGGAAGCAGGGATTTGGAGCCATGCAGGCCCATGCCAGGAATGCCTGGAGCCAGCATAAAATGGGCAATCAGGGCAGAGGGCATAGCTCAGTGGTAGAGCACATGTCTAGAATGCATAAGGTCCTGAGTTCAATTCCCAATACCTCTGTTTAAAAAAATAAACAGACAAATAAAACAAAAATTACCTCCCCCACATTAAAAAAAAAAAGTAAGAAATAAAGAAGGAAACAAAAACATTGTTTTTTTTCAATTAAAAAATAGAGCCACAAGAGGGAACGTGTCCACTACATCCTAATTTTATTCTTCTGGCCTCACAATTGTAAAATAACACATTTCTGTTATTTTAAACCACTAAATTTGTGGAAGTTTCTTATGCATTAATTTCTTAATTTCTCAATTTCTTAATTTCAAGGAAACTAATAAAGTTGGATAAAAAAATTTATGCAGAAATTGTTTCCACCAGTATTTCATTTTAAATTATTTCTTAAGTCTGGTTTTTAAAAATTTGCATATGACAAATTTTGATTTGTTTCTCTCTAGAAACTTTAAGATATTTGCTAAGTCGAATATGTTTAGAAATTTTATACTGATACCTTAGCATCATCATAATCATCATCATCATTATCTTTTGAAATTGGCCCTTATTGGATCATTTCAACTAGTAGACTCATGTCCTCAGTTCTGGAAAACATTCGTTTGTTTTAATTCAATAATATCTTCTGGTTTTTTTTCCATCATTATTATTATGCAATTCTTAGAAGTGATTCTTAATTGTCTCATTATTTTTTCATTTTTTTATCTTTTTGCCTTTTATTTATTTTTATTTTAAATTTTAGGAAATTCTGAATTAAATCTATCAAATTTGGTATTTAAAAATTTTCACCATTCTAATTTTCTATTTTAAGAGCCCTTTTTTGGTCTACATTTTTAATAGCTCCCAGTTCTTTGTTCTAAGTGATCACTTTCTACTATGTTCCTAAAATATGAGATATAGATTCTAGCAATCTATTCTTTTATTTACTTCTACTTCTGTTTCATCAGGGTTCTGCTTTTCTGTTATTTATTTTGATCTCTATTATTGGAAGATTCCCTCACATGTCTCCTGTAGGCTTTTCAATATTTACTTGGAAATTCTATGCTTTGTCAACAGCTGGACTAGCCACCAGTCTATAAATGATCAGTTAGTGATTTATATCATAAGTGCAGTACACATATGTCAGTATCTAGATGTCCTTTCCCTTGAGCAGCTCAGTTTTTCCCAGGAATAAACATCCCAAATCCTGCAACTGTTGCTCTGTGTACAGGCACTTTGAAAGCCAAGCAAAAAAAGAAAGTGTGGCTATCCATTTCACTGGGTGACGTTTTTCCTCCTGTTTTTCAATTCTATGTCTCACCCTTTTGCTTCCCCCGAAGAAATCAAGCTGAAAAATGTTCCAGGAAATGTACGTCTATCCCTGAAAGGCAGTTGGGGAAATCGCAGGTTTGAAGATGGAAAGGAAGAAACTTATAAGCCTAAACAATATGAAAGCTGATTTTTCTGTTTTCCTGCTCTTCCTGGTATCTTATGCCTCAAACTTCTGAGCCATTGCGTGTCTTCTGGTCAAATTTGCTGGATTTTCCTTTGGGACCTTCTCTATAAAAACCAAAGTTCAATCCATGTTCTTCTCTGATTCATAGTCTTCTTTGATAAGTCATCAGCACTCTTGTGTCTGCCAAAGGTCGACTTATGTCTTACTCATTGTGGAATCCTCAGTGCCCAGCACACTTTTTGAAGTGTAGCAGATTATGTATAAGTGGACAATGAATGGTTAATATACAAGATTTTGTAGTCCATAAGTCTTTGGGAAAAAAAGTATAATAATGACAAAAATTATAAGGTTTATTATTAATTCTTGTTTATTTTTAATTTAATAATAGATGATTCTATGAGTTACATAATATCAAATGAAAGAAATGCATTTTTAATAATAATATTGAAGAAATAAATTTACCTAAACTCGTTCAAGAACAAGAAACATGTTCTATTATTAAGATTCAAGATGAATAAACGAATTTAAAATTTGGAAAATGAGAGGATGCTGTATTATTATGCAATTATAAGTTTAATTCCCAAATAAATAACCTCTGTGAAGAAACTAAATTCTGAGAAAAATTCAATCAAGTCTTAAATACATAATTTATTTAAAATGTATATAAATTAGTTAGGATCAATAAGAATGTCATGTCTGCTGGTAAATTAGCAAATATTTGACTCGAAATATAAAGGATAAAGGAAGTATGGAAAACAACAATAAATTAAGTTCAGAAGTATGTAATGAAAGTTGCTTTAATGAATCCGGATATCATGAATATTTCAGAATGAAGAAAATTATCAATGAAAAAAAATTTCTTTTTGAAAAGGATATAGAATTAGAGAGAAGCCTGCTTTGTAAAAGGAAATGGGAGTGGGGAATCTCAGAAAAGATAGGATTGAGTTAAATACTTACACTAGTCATAATTAAAGAAAAAGATTTTAAGAGAAAAATATCTGGGGATTTTGCTATTTAATGCAATCACAAATTAAAAATCCATAATTTGAAAATAATTCCTGTCTACTTTAAGCACAGAATGTGGAGCAGCCAGTGATGTCAAGGATATGGAATATATCCACTTAAGAACAGCAAATAAAATATTTCACAAAGGGTCATGGAGTAATGATAAAGAAATTGAAATTGACTTGGATAAAAGCAGAGCCTTGTGGATATAAAACTGACTGAAGTATAACAAACAGAAATGTCAATGTATTTAATGGAATGCCACAGGGAACAGTGTGAGGGCTGATCTTATTTAACAACTTAATTAATGATCTAGAAGATGAAGAAAACAGTATGTTAATGAAATTTGTAGCAGATAAATTGGAAGTTTTGTCAACACCAATTAACATAGCAAAATTATTTTAAAAGGGAAGTTGGAGCGGTTAGACTTATCAAGAAGAAAAAATAAATCATATATTTAAGTTGTTAGAAATAGAATAACCAAAAATCTTTGAGGGGTGAAAAAAAAATGCTGAGTAATGCTTACATCTAAACTGGTGGGAACAAAATGAGACTATAAGAGAATTTTACAAACAAACTATTCTATACAGTAAATAGAATTTGAACATTTTTAGAGAGTGCAAATACTGTAAAATGTGTGATGCTTGCTTTTCAAATGCAAGGCTGGCCTGCAAATTTCTATATAAAAGCACAGAAAACAATATAACTAAAGTAAATTTAATAGTAGAAATAAAGCTGGAATTTTATGGAATTTATGCCTATATGATAGAAAACAGTAAATTGAGAAAAAACAGATTAACAATTAATTCAGTTTAATATAGTCATTACAATGTGATTTGAAGTTGTGAAATACATATGTTTGTGTAAAAGAGTGGTTTGCTATCCACATCAGTAGAATTAACTTAATAAGGGTCCCAAGAGTTAAATTTGCCTGAATAGAGATTTTAACACTTAAAGTTGCATAATTCAATGAGGTGTTATAGAAAGATTAAAGACTTCAAATTAAGAGAGTTATACTTTGACATGGAACATTGCTTACCTTTACAAAGCATCATAATCTGCCTCTGTAAATGGGACAGATACTCAGCTTTGCTGCTTTGTAGGATAATTGTAAGGATTATGAGACACACAATTTTAAGGTACCAAACATCATGTTTGTCATATTGTAGATGCTCAATAAATGCGAATTCATTATGTTTGGAATATATCCCCTGTAGCAATGCCAGTGAACCTTACGGATTGCAAACTGATACAGAATCACTTGAGTAAGCATGGTGTAAGTTAGCTACAGATTAAATAAGTCTTGAAATATTAGTGGTGCATATAATTCACTTTCAACTCTGTGGCCAAGTTAACTTCTTCCACACATTAAGAAAGGTATCGGGGGAGGGTATAACTCAGAGGTAGAGTGTGTGCATAGCATGCATAAGATCCTGGGTTCAATCCCCCAGTACCTCCACTAAAAAATAAAATTAAAAATTAATTAAAAAATACTTAAAGACACCGAATTACCCCCCCCTTAAAAATAACCAAAAGCAATTAAAAAAAAAAAGAAAAGAAAGATATCTTTGCTACTTACAGGAGGCAGAATACGGTAATGTAAAGCATATAACAAAAAGAATAGCTCTCCTTTCAGAGAGGCAAGGGAGGCAATTTGACAACTTCATCAGCTACAGTCATATTTCTGAATGATATGGTTGGAAGAAGTTTCTGTAAGAATATTCCACTCAGGTAAAATAAAAATAAATGTACATTGATTAATTCAACAAGTAACCATTGGATGTATACTCAATGGTCAGGCACTGTATTAGACACTGGAAAATGAAAAGGAATAAAAAGCCCAACCAAAAACAACCTCTGTCTTCCCAGAGTTTGTATTCCAGAGGAAGCAAACAGATCACAATTAAACAAACAGATTTTGTATGTCAGGCTCTATGTGCGAAAGAGAAGAATACAGCTGTGAGAGGGGGTGGAAATACTGGGGGTGAAGAGGGTACGATGCTTGGAGGATTCTCAGGATGCTATTTGAGCAGAAGCCTGGAGTAAATAAGTTACCCTGCAGGCATTTGGAGAATGACATTCCAGGTGGAGACAAGGCCCAGGACCAGGTCCTAGCAATGAATAATGGGTGATATTTTCTATAACTGGTAAGAAGACCAGTGCCCTGGAGCTCAGGGAAGAGAGTGATGGGATATGAGTTTGGAGAGCCTTTGCTTAAACTGGTGACAATAAGCTTTTAGTGATAGTTACAGATGACTCTTGATAATTAGATATTATTTTCAATACAGTGGAAAGCCATTGGAAGTTAGTAAATGGAAGAGTGAAATTGTTTACCTGATTTTCTTGAATGGAAGGCCTCCATGTGGTGAATAATTACAGAAGTGAGAGTTCTAGTACAGATAGCATTTATCAGTCAATCCCAAAAGTGTGGGCATCAGACAAAGAGGGAGGTAGGGAGGTGTGGTCAGACCTTGCTAACATCTTGAAAATATAACTCAAATAATTTAAGGTTCAATTGAGCCTGAACAAATAAGGAACACAGTTTCTGTTTAAGAACTGGATAAGAGAGCAAAAGGCACAAGTCTGTTGTTTATAAGAGAGTAGAAATCAGGCCTCTGGTTTTGGATACATTCATTGTTAAGTTCCCCACCTAGATATATGAAGAGGAGGAGGTAAGATGTGCACCTTGGGGGTCCAGGGCAGATGATGGCTTCAGGGAGATTTGAGAATCATCAGCACATAGGAAGTGTCTTGAAGCCTCGAGAATGACTGAGGGTAGATTGATGAGAAAAGAGGTCTGGCCAGAGACACTCCAGGGTATGTAGGTTAGGAGGTGAGGAGGCACCAGGAAAGGAAATCAGAGAGGTAAGAAAGTTTGGCTCTCTGAAAATATATTTTCATTATAAATTACCTTGAGTGTGGTGCCCTGGAGACCTTAAAAGCCATGAAGGAAGAAATGATCAAATGTGTGGTTTTAAGATAGAATTTGAGGAATGGAAGGAGAGAGAGCAATTATAATAAACTTTTGTTTTTCTTAAAGTGAGAGAATATTCACTTATTTATTTATTTATTTTTATTGAAGCCTAGTTGCTGTAAATAGTATATGTCACAGGTATATAATACAGTGATTTATAATATTTAAAGATTATGCTCCATTTATAGCTATTATAAAATATTGGCCATATTCCCTGTGTTGTACAATATATCCTTGTAGTTTGTTTCATACATAATAGTTTGTATCTCCTAATCCCCCACCCCTGTATTGACCCTTCCCCCTTCCCTGTCTCCACTGGTAACCACTAATTTGTTCTCTTATCTGTGAGTCTGCTTCTTTTTTGTTATATTCACTAATTTGCTGTATTTTTTATTTTAATTTAAAAAAAATTTTAGAGGGAGGTAATTAGGTTTTCTAGTTATTTACTTATTTTAATGGAGGTACTGGGGGTTGAACCCAGGACCTCGTGCATGCTAAGCATGTGCTCTATTCCTTGAGCTATCCCCCCGCCCCTGTTGTATTTTTTAGATTCCACAAATAAGCTATGTCATATAGTATTTGTCTTTCTTTGTTTGACTTATTTCACCTAGCATAATCCAAGTCCATCTGTGTTGCTGCAAATGGCAAAATTTCATTCTTTTTGATTACTGAGTAATATTCCATTGTTGCACTTCATATACTTTATCCATTCATCTGTTGATGGACACCTAGATTGCTTCCATATCTTGATTACTGTAAATAATTCTATTGTGCACATTGGGAGCATGTGTCTTTTCAAATTAGTGTTTTAAAAACACTAACAATAAATTTTTAAATGTTTTTGTTCTAAAAGGGAACAGAGAGGTAGGGGAATAGCTAGAGGGTACATGGAGTTGAGAGGACTTTACAATATGCTGTGACTTAACCGAGTGTTGTGTGAGAGGCATAATGACAAGTTATAATGGAGGCTTCTGTGGTCTTAGTAAATAGTATTTTTGTTACTGTACTTGTGTGTAGTAACAAACATAATATGTTGTGTCATTCAAGGCTGAATCATTTTTAAAGATTTATAACAATATCTCATCTTTTATAAGATTGCACACATGCATGCTATTAGGAAAAACAGCCAGGGCTTCCATAGATACACTGTTTTTTAACCACCATGTCCCAACATCCCAATCTGGTCTGCTCCAGACACATAGGAGTTAATTTATTGCCAAGAAAATACACGGAGCTCTAAAATGAGGATCCCAAGCATCACTGCCATCCTGAATGTCTTTAGTATCCTTCTATCCTTTGCTATCAAATAAACCACATTTCACATACTTACTTGAGATTGTGTTAATCTTTTGTAACCTAGGGGATGGACTTGAGGGATGGGACAAAAATAAAAGCTGGCTGTTTGGATGCATTGGAGTTTCCTGTGTGGTCAGATAATTGCTGAAATTCAGTTACAAGAGGGAATGTTTAGAAAGACATGTGGCTTCAGAGGAAAAGAGGAAGACAATGTCTGAAATTAAAGGAACAGATATTGGTAATGACAATATCTGTAACAGTGGTGGCAAAGAAATTGACAAGACTATTAGATGTGACAAGTTCAAGAACAGAGAGGTCTTAAAACTAAATACAAAATGGAAACTGGAAGTGAAAACTGTCTGAGCAGATTGAAGACATGTAAACCAAACTAAACCTAGCTTATTTCATGAACATATGTGAAATTTAACTTAGGTTAGTTCTTACAAATGCCTCTAATAATCGTAAAAGAAATTTAAGCCATCTTCCTAAAATGTTATAAGATAGTCACTTTTAAACAATCCCCTGGCATCTGGAAACCTTCACTGTAATAGCCAATCCTTGTAAAGATTAAACAACTTCCTCATTTTCACTCTAAAGCCATCCTGTAAGGTTAGGTTTCTGAGTCTCATATCAGTTTTGAGTTTGAAAACTCCCAGTTCTTGGACCATTCATGTATACACAAGAAACTCTTACTAATATTATTTATTGATTTGGTGGGTTTGATTTTGCCATTTCTAGATATTTGGCAGAGATTCGATTATAGTAAGAATTAATTATAAGGATATTGAAATCACCAAAAATTTGATAGCAGCTTTCTTGAGAGCAATAATGAACCATATTTTAGAATGATTAGAAGGAATGACCTAGCATTTCTTTTTATGACTACAAAGAAGCACGAAGGATGACAAGTGGTGGAATCTAACAGCATTAAATTTCAATTCTGGGGGTGGGGATAGAGAATGGCAAAGACTAGCTGGGAGTTCAACTATGGTATAAGGGAGGCTGCAGAGAAAAAGGCTACCACTGGAAAGAGCTCTAGAGGAAAGGTGCTCCAGGGGAAAAGCAGACTTTTAGTCCGAAAAAGAAATTGAAGGACCTGTTCAGAAAGGAATCAGAATATAGAGAATTTTGCTGCCAGTGGTTCATGAATTGCAAATGATTCAAGGGAGGAGTCTGAGGAGTTGAAGATGGTGAGTGATATGGGAATTGCAGGGAATGCAAAACCTTTATGTTGAAGGGAAATGTCTTGGGATCCTTCGGCTTCTTGCAATGAATGAAAAAGGGGCTACAGGTTTGAGGAGATTAGACTTCATGGTCTCTTCTGTAATGCTCAGTTATATGATAAAATGTATTCTACTTATAAGGAATTTCTGATATCACAGCTTAGATTCTTTGGGAAGCCAACTCTGAGAATAAGAGCAGGGTGCACAACATTTCATCCCTAGGGGTCAAAACCAGAGGAACTGAGGGGAAGGAAACAGGATTGGGAGAAGAGAGAAGTTGGGCTGCAATGCTGGTCCACCAAATGCTGCACAGTGATAGCATGGTAACAACTAGAGCTGAATGAACCCTCAATATTAGCCAGAATTGGGAGGGGGGAGCCAGGCCTTTATATCCTTCCTTCTCTTGATCCATCACTGGGTGTGAGTCTGCCCTGGGAAGAGAGTGTGAATTGCGCAAGGCTAAGCAATCATTGAAGAAGGCTGACAGCTGAGAGCCAGAGGCTGGCAGAACGTCTAGCAGCTGACGTTCTGCAGAACGGAGATCTGGTTGGGGCAGCTCAGCCTCCTGTACCACTTATCTTACTGGGTGATGCCCTACCGCCTCTTCTGGGAAACTGAATACTTAAGGGATTTGTGATACCGGGTGAATAAATGCCCAAACTAGCTTCAATCTGAATTCTTGCTGGTTTTGAGGTTTGCATGAAAGAGACATATCTTCACTGATAAATGTGATGTTGAACTACTTGTTACCATGTTATTGGGGAAATCATTAGGTGATAACAATTATAAATACAACTCATCTAAAACTACATCTGTATATTTATGTTTTCACCAAAATTAGAAAACATATCTGAATATCAGCTTTTAATTTAGTATTAATACAACTCCGCCCCAAATTACACATTTACATAGCTTTTCTTTATCACATTTTTATTTCATCTGACTCATCAAGAACTATTCATTTATTGGAGTTTCTATTCGTTGGTACCAATAAATATTTTTTTCAATATTTATTGAAAAAAGCTAAAAAATGAAATTTAAAATATTTTAAAGCTGGGAGATGTATCACTCAGCAGTAGAGTCCGTGCTTAGCGTGTATGAGGTCCTGAGTTCATTTCCCAGTACCATCATTACAAAAGTAAATAAAGAAAGTAAAAACGTCTTTAAGGTTGTTATTATGCTTAAGACTTCCAGATTCTAATTATGGTAAAATTATGGTCTAAATCCTACTTTATATTCGCACATCAGAATTAATGTATTTAACAAAAGACAAGGAAAATCCTGGATATCCTGGCATTGGATCATTCTGCATATGCAACAGACATTCAACTGCTGTTTTTGTATATAATTGTGTTTGTATTGCATGTGTTTCTTGAAGAACTAGAACATAAAATTCAGAGAGATGGATCAGGATCATTTAATTGTTCTAAAATATAGAAAGTGTACTCATTAATTTTTTCTTTGCTCTTCAAGGAAAATAGCATTTAAAATTAAAATTGCTTTCTGAATTGCCGAAAATATTCCAGAAAAAAAATTGCATCAAATTTAGTTTCAAACTGTCTATGGAAGGTGTGACTATAAAGCCAAATGAAATTTTAATTTGCAGTGAAGTACTCAGCTATCACAGTGAATTAACTTTTCAGCTAAATAAGTACCCTTTAATCAATGGTGTTTCTAAACATCTGTCCAGGTTGGCTTGTTATACATTAGAGTTTTATCCCTGCCTACAATTGGGGTTGAAGGCTCATAAAAAAGAGATCCTGTGGCTGTGTTTCAGACTCTTTTTCTGGCTTTGGCCTCCCAGGCTCCCTTTGCGTTCATTTCACTTCCTGGAAGGTGGTTCTGTGTTCCCTCGCTGGTATACACAAAGTGGATTTTCCTGTTTGTCTCAAGCCTTTTGGATCAACATGATTATTAAAGTTTTGTCTTTTCTTGGTTTGCCCCAGATGCAAATCCTTCCTCTGTGCCCACAGTTTGCCCTGTTATTTTGGATAGTAGTTACTCATTTGTTATACAGATACTTATTACTAGATTATTATTACTAGCAGTGACAGATATAGATAGGATTATTTCCCTCAGGTTATGGGAATGATGGTGTGACAATAAACCTCCTGATGGGAAATCCTTCCCAGGTAAGTTTTAAGTCCATGTGTCCTGACTCTGTAGAGCAAATTTGAAAGTAGAAAGGATTATCAATTTTTTCAAAATACTTTTCTTACCTACTCACTTTTCAGAAATGATCCTGTGGGCTATGATCTATAATTGAAAAATAACAATATTGGCAAAAAATTAGGGCCTATTTAATAGTTCAAAATCATGATCAAGTATTTAAAACTTCCCTTCGGATCTCTAAATTTTCTCCATGTGGGAATAGTTAGAAAAGACATTTGTGAGGCTAGAAAAAAATAGCTAACCTGAACAGGGGAATGCTATGGGGAAAATATTAGTTGCATTCAAAGAAGTTCTGGACCGAAGACCTCAAAGAATCCACTCAGTTTCCATCTTTAATCAGTTGAAACTCCCAAGCTTTGTTGTTACTGACATTTAAATAAGTGAGCTACCTCTCTGATCTTAAGGTAACTCATTTGTAAAATGAGAACACTAATATCTAGGTCATTGTTATAAAATGTTATTATAAAAATACACAATAAAGTAGATACTGCATTTGTTGCTTGATTCATGGGGGATGTGGGATGTATTTTAATCTTTTCCCTCTTTTATGCAATGATAGCTGAGCAGCCCCAACGAATAAGTTATAAAATGCGAAAGTAGTAAAAGTTAAGTAAAAAACATTCAGAATACAAAGAAAGGCTTCGAGAATTGAGGATAAATCCAATTAAATGACTAAGTAAAAGTACTTAGAAGTATGAGAGAAACCATGAGGAGCATGTAATGTCTAGAAAAGAGAAGAGTACTATAAAAACAGGGGAAAGTCAAGGAAAATGGGAGAATGAACACAAATTTAAACTTTAAACTCTTAATGGAATTCTAAATAAATAAAGGCCCAGATTTTTCTTATTATTCAGGCCTCTAAGTTCCTCAATAAAATATTTTGATATTTTACAATACAGAACTTTAAAAAATCATTGTCAGATTATCTAAAAAGTAAAAATTTATTATTGCTTTCTAAATGAAAAAAAAAAAGTCTTCCAGAAATCCAGTCACCTATTGACACAGACAGACATAGCTTACTTTCTTTTTAAGGATTCATATTTATTATGTATACTTGTCAAATGTGTTCATTCCTTCACCATAGGCCCCCCTCTGCAGCACCAAGTGACTTTCCTTGTGGAGGTGATGTCTGCAGATGCTCAAGTTGTCAGGGCTACTTTCAAAAGGTGTTTTCAGAATGTCACTTGCTGGCATTAACTTATGTTGTGATATTTTCTGCACGTTGACCTCACAACCTGCTTGATATGCATAACGCTTTGGTCTGTCTTCAGAATTTGTTGCTTAAGAATGCCCTTGTCTCTTGTCCTCTGCTTCATCCAGTGTTGGAACGGTAGGTGCATTATTCTTGTTGATAGGTTTCTGGATCTCTTGATAGGCTCTATGAATTTGGATGCTCATTTTGAAATACAGTTCAGTCCTCCCCAACAGTCAGTCACTAAGCTCACTGACACACATTCTTGAGAGCAAATGCTGTCTTTAAATGTGCACATTTAAATTGAATTAGTGAACATTTTCCACCTTTTGTTACTTTAACTGGACACATTGCTGCCTCAAACGAAATTGCTTGCTCAATAGTAGAAAAGAAGAGATTACTGGGAGGCAAGTACCTATATCTATAAAACGTTTTGCATAATATTTAGTTATCCCGTTGATGTGTGCAGAACCAAATCTCTTAACCATTGTTGACATTTCCTTTCATTTTCCTAAATAGTTACTTATTAATATTTTATACTAAATCATTTTTTATCTTCACCTCATTCTACTATATTTTCTTCTTTTAGAATTTTAGTATCACACACCCTGAGATTTAGTTAATGCTATGGTATTTTTCCATTTGATTCAATTGTTTATATTTTACTAACCTGTTTCCTAAAGGTGAATAATACCTGTATGTAATGTAATGAGTTAAATAGATGAGTGAATGGATGAATGAATAAATACATCTAGGGCTATGATGTTCATCATAAAATTGCTAAGACAGTAGTTAACCTCTTAAGTACATAAGCTCTATATGAGTTTTTGTAAGGACTTGAGCCAATATCTGATTTAATGTTATAGTTTTATCATCCTTTTAATGAACAATATTCTGAAATAACCAGTATAAATAACTTTAGAGGAAGCTTTGAAGTACAGGCAACGTTTGTCCTTTACTTATGCAGTTCAGCAGGTATCCTTCTGGCTCTGAAGTTTCCACCCTCTTAAGGAAAATGCATCTGGAATTCATGTAGCAGCTAATGTAGGGCACCACCAATTTAATTAGTTTAACCACTTGAGTCCTGCTGAATAAACCTAATACATGGGGTTAGTCACTTATCAGTGGGAGAGGGTAAGACGTGAGTGCACGTATAGCATGATCAGTCCGTAGGTGATAGTCTGAGTTACACGCTCTGCCCTGCCCACTGGGTGGCAGAGCCAGTGAAGCATTCAGCCATTGAATTTCCTGGCTGCATAAATGACTCACATACTACTCAGGACAATTAGCCAAGGATTTCTTCTGCTACTTTTCCTTAAATGAATGCATCCTTTTTTTTTTTTTTAAAGATAAATTTTCTCCCACATTCTTAAAGGCACTCGTCTTACTTTCTTCATTGTCCTTAAATACGAAAATAACAGATGATCCTTGCTGACCAGTAGAGGGATGTTAAAGAAGACCTTTTCATTTGTATTTAATTCCAAATGCAAATATAGGATAATGGATTTTATTAAGTACTAGAACTATTAAGTTAAATTAAATTAAATTCTATTAAACTTTCAAAATGTTTATTTAACTCTTACAATATATCAGTTTTGGAAAATGTGGCGGATTCTTTATGAACTCTAGAGTTGTTCATTATGTGTTGTATGGCTAAATAGGGTGATCTCTGAGTAAGGACTGATGGCTACTCATGCTCACAAGAATAAGAAATAAAAAGGCTCAGAACAGTTATCAGGTATAAAAATATGAACACAGAGAGCCAAACATTGTGACTAATTTAAAAAGATTGGTTTATATCTGATCAAAGGAATCCTTCATTCTAGAATTCTTAAATCACTTGTTACCAAATATACATCATTTTAAATATGAACATACAAGAATTAGTATACTAGAGAACTTGAGGGAAATTATGAACCCTTAATTTTCACTATGATATACGTTTTGTCAATCTTGTCTGTGACAAAATAATTTTGTCTAGGAATAATTTTGTCAATGATAGACAACTAAAGCAAAATAAATCTTGTGATGATGTGTTATCACATTCTTTCAGCTCATTACAGAGAGAGAATATTGACTATAGTTAGAAAGATTTTATGTCTCGAATATGCTACACAGTTCTCCTAATTTTTCTTGCTTTGTCATACAAGCAGACTAAAGAATTCATAATGAAGCACTGGCATTTCTCACTTGAAATTGCGATGGATTCAGGTTGATTTTTCAACATCCATTTATTTATCTATCGGCTGTAAACATCCCAATTGATAACCCATATGTCTACCTTTTAGTTACTTCCCTGGCCCCTTAAAGTAGTGTGTCATCACATGACTGACTACAGACAATGAAAGGGAGTAGAAATAAGGTGTCACTTCTGAGAGGAAGCATTTAAGGGCTGATACTTGATTTTTTTCACCTCCCTTTCCCTGTTGCTTTAACCGGAAAGGTCATATATTATAGTCATTTTAGTTACAATATGGTGGCGCCTCCATCAGCCTGGATCACTGACTCACTGCTGAGAAAGCTGTTGCCTTGGACATTTTCCAAGTCCACAACAGATTTTAAGTTACAAAGAAATAAACCTCTTTTTTTTTTTCTGAATATGACTAACATTTTGGACTTTTGTACATGTGTTTCTACAACATATCCTGTCCATTCTGACTGATCAACTATCTATCAACTCTCTTTGTGTATGAAGCTTTTGATTCTGTAGGGCTAAAACAAAACAAGACAAATATGATCTTGTTTTCACAATATTTGGGATTATTTTTAGAAAATTCCACCCTCCCTTTATTTTTACCTGGATCCATTTTAAACTGAAAACAATATGGCTGCTATTTTTAAAAATTATGTAGAGCTGTATATACTACCAATATGCAAGCACCTCAGATATTTTCTAAATGCCATTGCTGATAATATTAACTTCCTTTGACTATGACAGAAAATAGTAATGCCCGATAAGCCATCCTTCGCAATTTAACTTGCATGTGCAAGCTGATTTTTTAACTTGAATTCTTATGCATTTAGTTGAAAAATACTGTTAATCAAATCAAGTTAATTCTTAGTGATTCTCTTTAGATGACATGAATCTTTTCATTCATTCATTCATTCACTATTCACTCATGTTTTATTAAGGCCCTGTTATATATCAGGATGTCTTTGTAACTTAAAATACAACAGTGAAAAAGACTGACAGTCCCAAACTTCAAGTGCTTACGTGGAAAGCTTTGCTTTGCATACAAGAGCTGTGCCAAATCTTTAGAACTTATTGCGAGCACCCAGGGAAAGAATGCCCAGTTTGAGAGCCCACGTGTGTAGGCATTATGAAGGCACCAACTTGCCCCTTAAAATAATGGTTTTTCTATCTACTGCTTCTGTACACACAGATCTGAAACATTCTAGAAGCCTTGTCCATCAATTATTGGGAAAGTTTTATAATCAGGACTGGTGGATTGTTGCTTTGGAAGGCCTTTAATACTCATTCATTTTCTACCCATCACCTAGTTAAAACTGAAATTACACAGTAAGAGCTCATTATGCTTTCAAGGGACCACATTATTGTATTTATTCAGTCATTTCCTGACATTCTCTTCCTTGAATTTCATTTTATCATAATATCAAATTGTTGGTAGTCTCCTTTTTCATTTGTCTGTGTTCAAGTTATCATCACTTGTTCTATGCTTCGTCTTAGCTTTTTATCATCTTAACTTTTCAATCTTATCTCTGTGTGCTCTCCCAGCAGAAGCTTTGCTTAAACAGCTGGGAAGAGCTAGCATCTTTTGCTACTGTTCCCTGAGTATATCTTTATCACAACACTAATACATATACAAACTTTTTATTTAACTGCTTATCATATTTTCTTAGATTATAAGAACTTTAGAAAAATCATTTTTTAAAATTTTATCTCTCTGTTTTCAATAACAAGGAGATTGCCTAGACATAACTGTCACAGCAAACATTTTGAGCCATTGCTTGGTAAAAGTCCTTGTTCTAGTAAAGGTAAAATATCATCTGGATGAACAATTTGCAAAGCCATAATACCATTCATATATAGAAACTCTAATACAATCAAAACATACTTTCAGTTTTACCAAGTTCTGTTATATTTTGCAAGATGCTATAATTAGGGGTGGACAGGATGACTATTGTAATAATATGATCTGGAGTTTGCATCTATCTTTCTTATAACTGTATGACTTTGAGAAAATAATTTTCCCTCAATGTTGTGTTCTGCAAAATGGATATAATAGTAACAGCATCTAACTTCTACCAGATCTCATGGTTAGATGTGAAAATATATGTGAATCTTATTTAAAATATTAAAACATATTTTCCATATGGAAATGTGCTTAAAATTTAGAATATATGTTTATACAGAACACTCAGAAATAAAATAGTATATAAATTTAATAGTACACTCACTCATATTATTCCTAATTCTAAAACATCTACCTCTACTGAAATTCCTTCTACTAATGCTTTCTATCAGTTATTAAGTATTTCATGACATATATTTTAATACTCTCCCATCAAGTACTCACAATAAATATGTTAGGTAGCCATTAGCAATATTATTGTTTACAAAATAAAACTGACTTCGAAGTTTTAAAAATCTGTTGACTATAAACTATTATGTTTAACTAGAATATTGCCTTGACCCCACTTGTCTGAGTTTTCTGGATGAAAAAAAAAATGAATAATTTGTATATATGTCAGTTGAATTAATTATGCCCCATGTGACAAATTAGTTGGGATACTTTTACTCATTTTTTTTTTTTTTTTGCCTCTATAAAGATTTCCACCTGGAGTGGTTATGGTATCTGACATATGATCCAAACTATTCTCTGACTTTCTGATCCTACTCTTCCTCAGCTGACCCAGAGTCACCCTGTGAGATACTTTTTATGTCTGTAATGATACTACTGAAATGCACTGGCAGGGTGAGACAGTCCATCCTTAGCCTCTTTCTACCCTAGAAAAACTTATTCATTCTTTCCTCTCTTTAATAAATATTTATTGAACATCTAAGGAGTGTCAGATGCTGATTTAGATATTTCACAAAAATGTGTAAACTATACAGGCATCTCTGTCTCATGGTTTGCATTCTGGGACATCTCTATTTAATGTCTCATTTGGTAGCTTTTTGCTGCTGTAATTCTATTGCCATTGCATTTCCTGGACTACTTACAAGGTGGTGATGACATATCCTTGTTACCATGGGATGTCTCTTGAGGCCATAAGGAGACCCCACTGGTTTCCAATGGTTGATTCCCATGGCCAATGACCCCTTCCAAAAAAAAAGTCCTTTCTTTAAATAATATTTAGCACTCTCAGAAGAAGACCCCATCACAATAGGAAAAGATGTGTATAGTTACATTTTCTATTATTTATTCTTCTCTGATTTTCTTCATAGAACTCATTTGTATTTGATAAATGTGGATTTGCAGTCAACTCTTGTCTTGGCGGACAAAAGAAACTCCTTCTGGCAGCTGGAACCACTACTTTTTCCTGGAACTTAGATGTGGGTTGTAAAAATAGCCTATTGGGATAGAATATTTCAATCATTCCTGTTTTTCCCCTTCTTTGCCCATGTCCCACACTCTCCACTGAGTTTGGCATAATAGATTCAGGCCAGGTTTTAAGCTTTATGTCCCATGGTACTCAAATTCTAAGGAAGTTAGAAAAGTGAGGACACCAGTTTGAGTGTCTCAAAACATTCTGAGGGAGTTAGGTAGGCTAGGAATTAGGGTCCTGAACTTTTTTGGCACCTGCTAAGTACCACCATTATTTACATGATAAATATGATTCAGTTTGCAATTGGTGCAGTGCCAAAATTCAGAAAATCAGTTACTTAATGGTTGTATTAGTTTTATACTGCTGTGTAACTAATACACCAAAAGCATGACTTAAACAACACTTATTTATCATCTGACATGGCTTCTGTAGTTCAAAAGCTTTGCAGTAGCCCAGCTAAGTGGTTGTGGCTGTGTCTCTAATCAGATTGGCCGAAGTCATCTGGAAGCTTAACGAAGGAAGAGGATACACTTCCTAGTTGGCACAGTCCCATGTCTGCTGGCCTGTCCAGGCCTGTCCTTGCCATGTGGACGTCTCCATACTGTTGCTAGAGTATCATCAAGGTGTGGTAGGCTTGGCTTCTTTCAAAGCAAATGATCCACGGTTGCAATGCCTTTTATGATCTAGCCTTGGAAGTCACACATCTTTTCCTCAGTTCCTGTAAGTTATACATACTCTTCCTATTCAGTGTGACAACTTACTCCCCAAGGGCATAGTAACAGGAAGTGAAGATCATTGAGGTCTATCTGGCAGGCTGATTACCTCAAGGATGTTACCATTTTTTGCAGCACTGCCACCATTAACAACAAAGCCTTTATGAATGTATCAATATTGATGTTGTCTGGAAATAGTATTGATCAAATGAAAAACTATCAGTTGCTCTTCCTTTAACTTAATTCTTGCAACAGATAAAATTATTAAGCAACCTTGAATCATCTCAGCCCCATGACTTCATCCAGCCATTTCTGCAGTGGCCAGTTCTATGTTGATTTCCCAAAACTTACAATTGCTCAAGGTTATAATGCCTCACCTTTGATTTGTACCACAAAATTGCTACTTTGCAGTACCACAAACCTTTCACCTGGGCTTCCTTTAATAACTTTATGGAATGGCTAAAGGAAACTGAAGGACAATGTGAATGAGCATCTTAGAATCATAGGTGAAAATGCACATGGGCCTCACTCACCATGAAATATGGAGATCAAAGTTATATTAATGAGTGTTTTTCTTGCTTGCTCCCATAAGTAGATATTTATGAAAATCATTTCAATGAATGTTAGAAAACTCATGGGATCAAGCTCGATTTGGCCAACACAGGTATAGATACTGTAATTCATAGTTCAATTTCTTTACAATAATTGCCCTCAACCAAAAAAAAAAAAAAAAAAAAACAGAAAAAAGAAAAAGTTGCCTCATTCAAAAGTATATCCATACATCCCTCATTTGGGTAGATTGCATCAAACAAATGCAGGGCCACAGAGGCCCACATTTCTTGCTTGATGAGGGAAAATTATAAGAAGTCATTACACCTCCGTAGCTTATTGTGGAAGGAGTTAAGACTTGTGTTGCAACAACATTGGAATTCAATTTCTTACTCTGCCCAGCCCTCCTTTGTTAAGCAATAAAACTTCTGCATGGACATTTCAGAGTTTCAATGTCTACTTTCCAAAGGACTCAGCCTATGATTTCTTTTTAAACCAGGACTTGTCTGAGAATGCATGCTCTTAACTGGAAACTGGATCGCCTACTGGGCCGAGGGCAAGGAGACTCTCAGCACTAATGTGGGCAAAGCCCTGAGAGCTTCTGGCATGAAATTGTGTTCAAATTATTAAAATTTTACTAGGGGTGAACTGGGATGGGATGTTGGTGGAAAGGAATGTGCTCAAAGGTGAAATATCTCAGGATTTTGAGAGGTCTGAGAACTATATAGTACTTGAAGTAATGAAGTATTGAAATAAATCTTGGGCACAAGATGGAGCTACTTCCTTCGAGGGTACAAAGTCAATAGACTGAAACTTAGACAACTTTCGTGTCCTTGTAAATGTTCTACTTGACCAGAAACATAGTATATCCAGTCAGCCAATCCCTAAATGCCAAGCCAACTCTGGGCTTTCTCACCCCAGACAAGGTTAGCTATGTGGACCCAGCCAATCAGATTTTTCTATTTGAGTTTTCCTTATTTTTTATTCTTTATTCTATAAGAAAAAAATTAACTTTTTGCCTTCCACCTCCTTAGGAAGAGTTCATGAAGAGGATATGAGTGCTTATTGACTCAGGAGTTGAACTGGGGCAGTTGGAGGCTCCTCATCTTCTTCTCTGTCCTTGAATATATGTTCTGCTCACCATTCCCACACTAAGAGTTGTGTCAAGAACATAGACTTGATGTAGAACGATTTCACTGGCATTATCTAGACTGAATATATGACTGAAGCCAGGTAAGACCTCTGTCAGGTCTGACAGGTGGATGTGGAGGTCTGTCTACTTGTCTTGCAACCACCCAAGACAAGACTTGTATGTGAGTTCCCTTGCTTATTAAACCTACCAGCTGCCAGTCTGGAAGGACTGACCTCTTTCTCTGGTCTCTCCCTGCCCTCCTTGTTTCGGAGCCAGTTTGTGAA
Organism: Camelus bactrianus; assembly: GCF_048773025.1. Taxonomy (NCBI): domain Eukaryota; kingdom Metazoa; phylum Chordata; class Mammalia; order Artiodactyla; family Camelidae; genus Camelus; species Camelus bactrianus. Next base: position 24,146,530 of record NC_133552.1, read on the forward strand.
CCAGCAGACCCACTTTGCAGTTTTCTAGAAGGATGCTGCCTGCTTCACGGAGTGCTAAAGTTTGTATCACCAAAATTATTTTCCTTAATCATTTTTTAACAGTTTTAACAGGAAATGAGGAATGGGATCCAAAACTGACAGCTCATGGCCTTTGGGACAATAAGTTGCACAGGTAAGGGACCTGCTGAGCTCTGAATGCTCTGAGTTCACTGTTCCTGTTACTGTCACTGAGACTGAATGTAAATCACTCTTAGATATGAGCTCTGCTCTCTTGTGTACAGCCCTCCAATCCAAACAAATGATGATGATGGTGATGATGGTGATGCAGTTATCTTGGGTAGTGAGATTACTGATGATTTTAATTTTCTTTTCTGTTTTTAACTGAAGTATAGTTGACTTATATTATGTTAGCTTCCAGTGTACAATATAGTGATTCAATATTTTTAGAGATTACATACCATACAAAGTTATGATGAAATGAATCACTATACATATGCTTTGGGCAGACTAAAGAGAATTTTTCAATCCAGCAAGATGTTCAAAAGAGTTTTTTTCTTTAAGTAGCTCTATGGTCAGATTGGAAACTGATATTCAGAGCCAGATAAGAAAAAAAGTTCAAGGCCTTTCCCCCTAAGTTAAAATGAAACTATGTACCCAGAAGGAAAGAAAAATATTCTAAAGACAAAGAGCTCTAAATATAAAACATAGGAGCCTTGAATTTTATCTTATTTGGGGATCTTCTCCCATATATGAAGAGGCAAATTGAAGACAGTGTAGTTGGATGGGTGGGTCTGCACCTTGATAGCACTCAGTTTGTCACCCAATTCTTTGAGGAATAAAAACAACTGTCCTACAAATTAAGGAGAACTTGTACAACTTGTTTTATAAATTGAGTCTTTACAAGGATCAGAAAAAGACCATCTATTCTTTTTACCAATCCCCAAACCTCCGCTATTCATTTCAAAAGGCTTGTGGGTATTGTAAATATTCTGGTCTCAGGAAACAAAAGTCCTTTTCTGAAGAGGTTGCATTCCTTCTCTGTGATTTTGGGATGTAAATGTTCTATCTGGTCTTCTCTGGGAACTGAGGACCATCTCTTTGAAATGAAAACTTAATGGAAGTAATTCTTATCTCGAGGGTAAACACACACAAACACACACATAAAGACACACAAAAGGAAAAGGCTTTCTGGAAACTAGGCCAATAAAATATTACCATGAGCTGAACTTTCCTATCTCTTTTAAGACTCTTCTATTTGAATATTGTATTCACAAGTCAAAAACATATGAAATACAATTTACATTTTTCATCCCCAAGCCCACATCTCCTTCTCTTTTAATACTCTGTTAATAGCAGTGCAAACTCTCCCTAACGGCATTGTAGGGTCTCAAAATCTCCTAGAGTTCAATCCTCCACTGCTTTTAATTCCTTCTTTAAGCAGTCAACAAATTATCTCATTGTTTTTCCTTTTCAATGCTTCTTGAACTGTTCTCATGCCACTAATTAACCTAACAATTTTAGTATGCCATTTTACTTTGCAAAAAGCCATTAATAACTATCTAATGCTTATAATAAAGCTAAAATTATGAAGTATTAATTTGGGCCTAGTAGGATAATGATAGGTAATTTTCTCCTTCAGACAGTAGGTGAGAACCCCTTTTCATGAAAGTGACAGTTCAGCATAGTCCAAAATCTAAATCTGAATCATTGATTAGGATAAAGTTTAGTTACTTTCCCAATAGTCGTGGGTGAGGAATTTGAAAGATTTGTGAAATCATAAACTTTACATTGACACATTTCACTATATTTTTATTACATACAGATATGAACAGAAAAAGGAAGAGGTAAGAAAAAGTTACCATTAGACAATAATGGAGAAAATGACATTTTAGTTACAACCCTCTCCTCTGACAACACCCCCACTCCCCACCGACACTGACCAGATAACTGACCAATCCAGGATGTCAGTTGCTGGCTGAGTTCCAGGTGGAATGTTGGGGGGGTCCCCTGGGGCTTATTGTGGCTGGTGGATCCACAGTAACTGGGCAGAGCCCTGGGTGGATCACTGCCATGGAGGGGCTGCTGTGTCCTCTGTGGAGCTTGGCTTTGGGTTGATCCTTAGGAAGTTGAGTGTGGTCCTGGTTTTGCTGCTGCCCAATGGCCTGTGTTCTCAGTTCATGTTCCAGAGCCTCCACTGGGAGTGCTGAGTCTGCCTATCCTCAGCTTATTGGTTGGTGTCTTATTTACTTTCAGACTTATTCAGTCTGTTAAAAGTCGATGTAACGGAAGACGTGAAAATCAACTGGCAAAAACACTGGCTGCACAGATTGAGGAGAAATGCCACCTCATCGACAAGCTTTATGTGGCTAAAAAGGAGTATGCCAGGATGCAAACAACTGTAAAGAATGCCAGGCTACAGAATGAGCCAGTAAACATACCCAGCCTCACTGACACTTACAGAAAGTTGATGATGGTCAACCCGAGTTCGAGGAAGGAAATCAATTTTCTTGTCCAAGAACTGAAGCAAGAGAGATCCCTGCAGTCTAAATGAGAAGAGATGGCAGACATGCTAAAAGTGCTCAAGTTCCTGGAAGAGGTGATGAGAAACAGCACATCACAAGGGGCTTTTATAAACCAGCCAGGGTACCAAGCACAAAGTCCTGATGGTCCCTTTCCCAGGAGTGGGCCCTGGTATTAAAGCTGTGCTGTTCCCTCCCCTCCACTCAGGCCTCCCAAACTGCCAGGCTGCATCCACTTACTTAGTCAGATCTCCTCCTGTGCTGCATTGAGGCCAGTGGTTGGAGGGCAATCCCCTCCTTTGGACCAGTGTTTCTCCAACTTTACCAGTGAGCACAGCAGTGAACTCCTTCATGGTCAATATCTCTCATCTAAAATACATTGGAATTCCCAGAGCACACCACGAAGCATGGGACTTTTTTTTTTTTATATTCAACAATGTTTGGATTATCTCTTATTAGTTGTGAAAGAAATGCTGTAATTGAGAATTATTTTTTACTTAGTTTGAATCTATATTAAGCTTCATTTCTCAAGACAGTTTGGGTAACAATTATATACCAGCAATGTAAGTGAAGTGTATATATAGTTATTCTGTGTACAAATATTGCATTATAATTTGAAAATGGACGCAATTTGTCAATATAAACTTTTAGATGGCCATAGCATTTATTTCTGAGTTTAATTCTGAAGTCATAAGTTTAATTCTGAAGTCATAAGTTTAAGTCCAAGAGCCTTTTTTAACCTGAATATGTACAGTTTAAAAAAAAGAAAAGATGCATTTTTTTAAGATGAAGTTAAATTGTACTCTTAGGAAAAAGTTTTATTATTTAATTTTTATATTCTGTATAACAATATCCATAATAAAGAAATAAATTTGATAAATTTTTAAAAAAGTTTAGTTATAGGAGAGGTAGATGTTGAAAACTGAAAGTTAAATTTGTGTCAGTATATAACCTTTAGCCATTATGTGTGTGAAGTACACAATTTATGATCTAGCTCATTCCAAGTATTCCAAATATAATTTTATTAAGAATGAACTATATGACAAACACTTTTAAGTACTGGTGATATTATAAATCAGTGAATACTTAAAATCTTTGTCCTCAAACAGATAACGTATTTCAAATTTCTAGAAATCAAGCACGTTAAACATTTATAAATCTACTTGTTCAATTAATCTTCAGGCTTCTATAGTATGAAGGCATTTTTAAGTTTTAGCTCACATTTGCAGTGAGAAAATACCAGGACCAGTAGTAAATACACATACCCACATTCTTTATATGGTTAAATTTTTATATCATTTAAGTGTATATTATTTTAATTGTATAATTTTACATTTTGATGTGAGTGAATTTCTTTCACAGTGAGATTGTTTCCTAAATTATGCACATTTATATATTCCAATCATTCTGAAAGTTTGTTCTTTTATAAAGCTGAACAATATTGAGATAATATTTTAAATTTAGTTTCTTATATGAATGATGAGGATTCAAACAAAGAACATTTGCTTTTTAAGGATGAAGGATATGCACATACCTGTATGTGATTAGTTATAAAAGAGATGGGTCAATAGATTCTTCTTCACTTGATGGACTTCAGAGGATTAAAACTATTCGAAAAGTAATTATTCTAACAATAGTGGAACATTGGTTTCTTCTAATTGTTGAATAAAATATATGAGAGGAATAGTGGTAAGTAAAACTTTTTCAAGTTCAGAATAAAGAACTAAAAATATATAATATGAATTTTAAGATAATGTCACACATAGACACATTATAGTTAACAAAATATAGCATTATATACCCAAATGACAGAAATTGTAACAATTTTCCTAACATCCATGTGGGTAATACTTTTCACTATAAGGCTGATGTTGAGAGAGACACAGAAATGGAGATGATGACTGCCCCCGCCCCTACAAAAAAAAGAGAAGCCAGGTAAAGGTGCTTAATACTACCTGCAAGTGTAACACAGGTACTTCTCAATGTTGTTTTATGCCAGTCTCAGCCTATTGATAGTAATTGGCTAGAAGTGCCTGAGACACTTATGTGGGCTCTTACTGCTTGTGGGAGACCCCACAGACATTTCCCCAACCTGAGCCAGTGTTGCAGCTGGACCAGTCCTTGTGGTGCTTATTATGATTCCAAGACACACCTCAGCAACGATCATCCGGGAACTCTGAAAAAGGTTATTACCCACAAGTCCTCAAGGGTACAAGATACACCCGGAGACACACGGTAAGGTCAGGGGTAGAAAAAGAGAAAAGGAGCAGCCAGGCATGCTGCCATTACTGGGGGTGGGAGTGGGGGCTTAGGGCTTCCCAGGTTTGTGGATGTTTTGGTAAATTTAAAACATAAGACCAGGAATTAAGGAGCAGGAAGGGAAAAGTAAGTGTTTAGCAAAATGTCCATCACCTAGATCTACCAGAGCTTTCTGAGTGGGTGGCCTGGCTCTCTATCAAATCCTGTACCTGCCAATGTGTGTTTATTCAAGATGGGTATCTTTGAAGTGAATGGCTCAGCAACCAAAAGCTCAATATCTGGCACTTATATTGCAATAAAAAAAATAATTGTCAGGTGATTACATTACAAATGTATCTAATCACAAGCAATTGAGGATGGAGATTAGAAGAGAACAGTTATTCTACTAAAAATCCACAATTTCTTGCCCTGTTTCCAGATATGAGCCGGTTGTATAACCCAGGACTCACTGATTGAATGAGAGATCAGATCATTAGGAGAAAAACTCTACAACACCAAGACACTTGTGCGTGATGGTACCTCCCCTGGACCTTCCTTAAAGAGGCCTATTGTCATTTTCTCCAAACTGGGGGAAAGGAAACACCTAACCATTTCAAGGACCATTTGACACAGGTTCCAAGGTGACAGCAATATTCAGATCCAAAGACATCACAGCACCAAGCTAGAATGACGGTATTTGGGAACCAGGTGATAAATGGAGTCTGGACCTAGATCCAACTCACAGTTAATTTAATGTGTCCTGGGAGGGACACATTTTGGGTTACTTCATGGTCCCTAAATGTACACCTGGGATAGAAGTACTGGCAGTGCTACATCACCCACATTGGGTCCTCGGTCTGTTTGGTAAGGGCTACCATAGTGAGGAAAGTCAAATAAAGCCTCTGAAATTGTCCCTTCCAAGAAAGCCAAGGTGATAACGCAAAAAAAAAAACAAAAAAAACAAACACACACACACACAAAATTATCACTTCCTTGTGAGCGGGTGATACAGAAATTAGAATCATCTTTAAGTATCTAAAGAATTCAAGGCTAGTGATCCTTGTCATGTATTTATTTAATTCATCAGTTAAGGAAGGACTATTGTCTCAGATACTGGGAGACATGTTAGAAGAAGGCTTCAGCCATCAGTCCCTGCAGGTTTTGCACTAAATCCTAAGAGCTGGCCTCCCCTAGAACGTTATCTAAAACACTTGTGGATTAGAAAAGTTTGAGAACAGATGTTTATGTGTACATAAATATTAATATATATATGAAACTTTAGTGTTCAAGGTACAAATTCAACCACATATAAAAATATTTCTTTAATTATTTTGATAAGAATGTCGTGTTACATATAAATGAAGTACAACTGTTTTAATAAATAGGAGCTCATGCCTGTGTGTCTGAAAAGCAGGTGTATTAGTTTACCACCTGCCAATGACAGTGCAAAGAATGGAAAAATATATTTGAAAAATATATTTTAACATATTAAAACCTAAAATAACATCACTTCTAATATTAACTTGCAGCTAGTAAAGCAGAAAACAATAAGCACAGTGGTAGCAAATGCAGGCATACCTTGTTTAATTGCTGTTTACCAATATTGAGTTTTTCACAACTTGAAGGCTTATGGCAACCCTGTAAGAGTGAAGCTACAAGCACTATTTTTCCAATAGCTTTGCTCACTTCGTGTCTCTGTGTCACATTTTGGTAATTCTCGTAATGTTCCAAACATTTTTATTATGAAATTTCTTATGGTGATCTGTAATAAGACATCTTTGATGATACTGGTATAACTTGCTGAAGGCTTAGATGGTGATTAGCATCTTTCAGCAAAGAGAATTTTTAAAATAAGGTATATACTTTTTCAGAATGTAATGCTATTGTACACTTAATATACTACAGTATAGTGTAAACATAACTTATATGCATGGGAAACCAAAAAAATCATATGACTTGCTGTATTATGATATTTGCATTATTGTGATGGTCTGGAAATGAACCTGCAGTATCTCTGATGTATGCCTGTGTTAGATTTGATCAGATAATTGGTGCTTGAAAGAGGTAGCATATTTATAAATTGACAAATATGAACGGTTGGGATAGACTCATTCCAATTGTGATAGATCAAATAAAATAAATCCAGACTTAGATAAAGAAAAACTTTGGGATGGGAGAGAAGATGTCAGAGTAGAAGGGTGCCCACAGCTCACCCTCTCCCACAAATGTACCAAGACCCACATCCACAGACCTACTCAGCCAACCAGAGCACCTGCGGAACTCCGACAGAACATCGCCCTCTTCAAAAGATAAAGACACCAAAAATCTGGTAGGAGGAAAGGAAAAAAGAAAGAACAAAAGGCAAAGCAGCGCAGGACAGGTCCCGCGGGGAGGGAGCGGCAAAGGAGGACTGGCGCTCGCTCGCTGGGTCTCCCCTCTCCAACTGAGAGGCCAGCGGGACGGAGGGGGAGCCTCCGAGGCTCGGATCTATACAGAGCAGCCCTTGACTGACAGAACTAAGATAAAAGGGCACAGAGGGTCCCCCCAACACCCAGCCTGAGACCCAGGCCGGCAGCGGCGGGCGGGGCCAGGCTGCCCAAGCCAGGCGGAGGACGGGGGCGGCTGCACGGAGGCAGCCCTGGGGGAACGCAAGGGGCTGCGAGCCGTGGCTGTGGGTGTACAGGGCAGAACAACCTGGGCCCTCCATAAAACAGCAAGGTTGATGTGCTCTGGGGGGAAGGGTGCATACCCCCATCTCTGAAAACCCACGGAAAGTTTTCGGGGAAAGAGAGGCAGGGCTCAGGCACAGCCGCCATATCCTCGGGAGCTTAGCACCCAGGCAGCGGAGGGGGCGAAATCTGCACCGCACCGAAGGGCTTAGCAGCCTCAAAGGCCAGACTGAGACTTGCCTACAGCCCAAGGCAGATAGGATCCTTCCATCCTGGTCCCTCAGAGAACTTGCTCCACAAAGACAAACAAGGAGCTGAGCTTTGGCCCAGAGCAGAGACAAGGCTGTCCCTCGGTCTTCCCCGAGCCCACCTGCGGAGCGCCGACCAAGGCGGAGTGCCGACCAGGGCGGAGCACACAGCCGAACGGAGCAGAGGAGCTACCAGCACAGGGAGAGGGAGAATGGCCTCCCGCCTTTTGGGCAGGAACACAGCCCCTGACCGAGGTGCTGGGAGGGGGCACGACCCGCCCTCCTACCTAGCCAGTCTGCAACATCTGACTGCAGCATCCGGAGGAGCAGTGACCCACCCGCCCACAGCAGAGGAGAGCTGCACCTGACCCAGTGTTAGGAGGAGGCGCGATCAGCTTGCCACAGGTACTGCGAGCAGCACAGAAGAGGGCGCCAATGGAGGGCCTCTGAAAACAGCAAGCTGAGCTTCCAAAACAGGATGAAGACAGAAAGACTTCACATTAAAAGCACACAGACTCCAGGAGAACACCGACAACCCCCCCCCCTTTTTTTTTAAATCTGTTTTTACCTGTTCTATTTTCTACTACCCTCTTAATTTTTACTTCTTAATTGATTTCTATTTCTCTTGGGTTTTGATGTCCTGTTATTGATTAGACACAGGTTTCAAATACCTCTATTCATCTCCCCCCCCTTTTTTTCAAAGGTTTTAAAAGGACGTCTCAACCTGATTAATACTTTGCTTCAACTCACTCTTCTATTATTCATTATACACTGTTTTCAAACCTTCTTTCTCCCTTCTTTAAAAATTCTCTCTCTCTCTTATTTTTTCTTTTTTTTCTAAGTCTTATTCCTATATAGGCATTAGATAAACTCCTTAAGGACCAAAATAAACAACTGATACTCCATAAACCACAGTGCCAGAGAGGTATGAGCAAGATGAAGAAACAGAGAAACGTTTCCCAATTAAAAGAACAAGAGAAATCCCCTGAAACAAAGATCAATGTAATAGATATTGATAGCCTACTACATCAAGATTTCAGAAAAGGAGTGATTGAATTCCTGAAGGAATTAAAAGAGATAGTGTTTAGAGATATAAAATATGTCAAAAATGAAATTGAAGCTATAAAGAAGAGCCAAGTAGAATGGGTAAACTCATTGACAGAGATGAGGAATAATCTAATAGCTGTGCAAAGCTGACTACATAATGCAGAGGAACGAATTAGTGATCTAGAAGACAGGACAATAGAAAGAACCCATTCAGAAGAACTATAAGAGAAGCAAATAAAAAATAATGAAAATAGCATAAGGGCCCTAGGGGATAATATAAAGCATCCCAATCTATGCATAATAGGGGTCCCAGAAGGGGAAGAAAGATCAAAGGGGATTGAAAAGGTTTTTGAAGAAATCATGACTGAAAACTTCCCAAACTTAAAGAAGGACTCAGATATCTAAGTACAGGAAGCTCAGAGGGTCCCAAACAGGAAGAACCCAAATAGATTCCCACCAAGACATATCATAATCAAGATGGCCAGAGTCATGGAAAAAGAAATGATTCTAAAGGCAGCAAGAGAAAAGCAAAGAGTAAGTTACAAGGGAACCCCCATAAGGCTCTCAGCTGATTTCTCTACACAAACCCTACAGGCCAGAAGGGAGTGGCAAGATATTTTCAAAGCCCTGAATGAAAAAAAGATGCAGCCTAGGATCCGTTATCCAGCAAGGCTGTCCTTTAGGATAGAAGGGGAAATAAAGAGTTTCACAGACAAAAAAAAAAAAAGCTGCAGGAGTTTAGCAGCACCTAACCCATGCTAAAAGAAATACTGAAAGGGCTATTCTAAATACAAAAGCAGAAGGATGCTACAGAAATGAGAAAATCACAACTGGAAAGGTGATAACTCATGAACTGCAAATAAAGTAAATATGGAATTATAAAAGAAGACATACAAATCACTGAGAGTGGGAGAGGGAGGCAGGGAAATATAGAATATTTTTTTTTCTTTTTTAAATTTTTTAACAGTAGGATGGATTTGAGATCATGTTACTATCAGTTTAATAAAAACAGTTATAGTAATGGGCTAATAGATGTACAAAAAAGGGTAATCACAAGCCAAAAACTTACAAGGGAGTCACAAAAATTAAATAAAATCCATGATAATACAGAGGAAAATTACCAAACCACAAAAGGAAGAAGAAAGGAACAAAGAGGATATACCAATTCAACTGCAAAGATAAGTTCAAAATGGCAATAAACACACATCTATCATTAATTGCTGTAAATGTTAATGGACTAAATGCTCCAGTCAAAAGACATAGAGTGGCAGACTGGATAATAAAGCAAGAACCTTCAATATGCTGCATACAAGAGACCCACTTTAGGGAGAAGGACACATATAGATTGAGAGTGAAAGGATGGAAAAGGATATTCCATGCAAATGGAAAAGCCAAAAAAGCAGGTGTTGCAGTACTGATTTCAGACAAAATAGACTTTAAAACAAAGGCCATAAAGAAAGATAAAGAAGGACATGTTACAATGATTATAGGAGTGATACAAGATGAGGATATTACACTCGTTAATATATATGTACCCAATATAGGAGCACCTAAGTACATACAAGAATTACTAACAGAGATAAAGGGGGATATTGATGGGAATACAATCATAGTTGGAGATTTGAACACTGCATTAGCATCACTAGACAGATCTTCCAGACAGAAAATAAACAAGGCAACAGAGAAATTAAATAATACAAGAGAAAAACTAGATTTGGTGGATATTTTCAGAGCATTACATCCCCCCAAAATAGGATATACATTCTTTTCAAGGGCACATGGAACACTTTCCAGGACTGATCATGTACTTGGGCATAAGAGAAACCTCAACAATTTTAAGAAGACAGAAATTATCTCAAGCATCTTTACTGACCACAATGCCATGAAACTGGAAATCAACAACAGAGAAACAAAGGAGAAAAAAAGGAAAGCATGGAGATTAAACACTATGTTATTGAAAAAACAATGGGTCAATGAGGAAATCAAAGCTGAAATTAAAGAAATACCTTGAGACAAATGACAATGAATGCACAACCACTCAAAACCTATGGGACACAGCAAAGGCAGTGCTAAGAGGGAAGTTTATAGCGATACAGGCCTTCCTCAAAAAAGAAGAACAATCTCAAATAAACAATTTAACCCACCACCTGAATGAATTAGAAAAAGAAGAATAAAAAGCCCCAAAAGGCAGCAGAAGGAAGGAAATAATAAAGATCAGAGAGGAATTAAATACAATAGAGATTAACAAAACCATAGGAAAAATCAACCAAACCAAAAGCTGGTTTTTTGAAAAAGTAAATAAAATCGACAAACCTCTGGCCAAACTCACAAAGAAGAAAAAAGAGAGAGCACAAATTAGCAAAATAAGAAAGGAAAATGGAGAAATTACAACAAACAGAATAGAAATACAGAATATCATACCAGAATATTATGAAAAACTATATGGAACCAAACTGGATAACCTAGAGGAGATGGACAAGTTTCTGGAAACATACTGTCCACCAAGACTGAATCAAGAAGAATCTGAACACTTGAACAATCCGATCACAGGAAGGGAAATAGACATAGCAATTAAAAACCTCCCTACAAATAAAAGTCCAGGACCGGATGGCTTCACCGGGGAATTCTACCAAACATACAAAGAAGAACTCATACCAGTCCTTCTCAAACTCTTCCAGACGAATGAAAAGGAGGGAATACTCACAAACTCATTCTATGAAGCCACCATCACCCTGATACCAAAACCAGGCAAAGACACTACAAAAAAAGAGAATTATAGGCCAATATCACTGATGAACATAGATGCCAAAATCCTCACCAAAATTTTAGCAAATAGAATCCAACAACACATAAAAAAGATTTTACATCATGACCAAGTGGGGTTCATCCCAGGGACACAAGGCTGGTTCAACATACGCAAGTCAATCAGTGTAATACATCACATCAAAAAGAGAAAGGACAAAAACCACATGATCATCTCAATCAATGCAGAAAAAGCATTTGATAAAATTCAACACCCATTTATGATAAAAACTCTCACCAAAGTGGGTATAGAGGGAACATATCTCAACATAATAAAAGCTATATATGACAAAACTACAACCAGCATAGTACTCAATGGTGAAAAACTCAAAAGCTTCCCACTAAAATCTGGGACAAGACAAAGATGCCCACTATCACCACTCCTATTCAACATAGTCCTGGAAGTCCTAGCCACAGCAGTCAGGCAAGAGAGAGAAATAAAAGGGATCCAAGTTGGAAAAGAAGAGGTAAAAGTGTCACTACATGCTGATGACATGTTACTATATACAGAAAACCCTAAAAGGTCCACACAAAAACTACTAGAGCTGATTGAAGAATTCAGCAAGGTAGCAGGTGAGAAAATTAATGTTCAAAAATCTCTTGCATTTCTTTACACTAATGAAGAATCAACAGAAAAAGAAAGTAAAGAAACAATCCCCTTTAAATAGCACCCAAAGTAATAAAATATCTGGGAATAAATCTAACCAAGGAGGTGAAAGAATTATACACAGAAAACTATAAACCATTGATGAAGGAAATTAAAGAAGACTTTAAAAAATGGAAAGATATTCCATGCTTTTGAGTTGGAAGAATCAATATTGTTAAAATGGTCACACTGCCCAAGGCTATCTACAGATTTAATGCAATCCCTATCAAATTACCTAGGACACATTTCACAGAACTAGAACAAATCATAATAAAATTTATATGGAAGCATCGAAGACCTAGATTTGCCTAAGCATTACTGAAGAGAAAGAAAGAGGCTGGAGGAATAACTCTCCCAGACTTCAGACAATACTATAGAGCTACAGTCATCAAGACAGCATGGTATTGGTACAGAAACAGACATATAGACCAATGGAACAGAATAGAGAGTCCAGAAGTGAACCCACAAACTTTTGGTCAACTCATCTTCAACAAAGGAGGCAAGAATATACAATGGAATAAAGACAGTCTCTTCAGCAAATGGTGTTGGGAAAACTGGACAGCAGCATGTAAAACAATGAAGCTAGAACACTCCCTTACACCATATACAAAAATCAACTCAAAATGGATCAAAGACTTAAGCATAACACAAGATACAATAAACCTCCTAGAGGAAAACATAGGCAAAACATTATCTGACATACATTTCAAAAATTTTCTCCTAGTAGAAATAAAAGCAAGAATAAACAAATGGGACCTAATGAAACTTACAATCTTCTGCACAGCAAAGGAAACCAGAAGTAAAACAAGAAGACAACCTATGGAATGGGAGAAAATTTTTGAAATGAAACCGACAAAAGCTTGATCTCCAGAATATATAAGCAGCTCATATGACTCAATAAGAAAAAAATAAACAACCCAATCCAAAAATGGGCAGAAGACCTAAACAAGCAATTCTCCAAGGAAGACATACAAATGATCAATAGGCACGTGAAAAAATGCTCAATATCACTAATTATCAGAGAAATGCAAATCAAAACTACAATGAGGTATCAACTCACACCAGTCAGAATGGCCGTCATTCAAAAATCCACAAATGACAAATGCTGGAGAGGCTGTGGAGAAAGGGGGACCCTCCTACACTGCTGGTGGGAATGCAGTTTGGTGCAGCCACTATGGGAAACAGTGTGGAGATTCCTCAAAAGACTAGGAATAGACTTACCGTATGACCCAGGAATCCCACTCCTGGGCTTGTATCAAGAAGGAACCTTACTTCAGGATGATACCTGCACCCAGTTTTCATAGCAGCACTATTTACAGTAGCCAAAACATGGAAACAGCCTAAATGTGCATCAACAGGTGACTGGATAAAGAAGAGGTGGTATATTTATACAATGGAATACTACTCAGCCATAAAAACTGACAACATAGTGCCATTTGCAGCAACATGGATGCTCCTGGAGAATGTCATTCTAAGTGAAGTAAGCCAGAAAGAGAAAGAAAAATACCATATGAGATCGCTCATATGTGGAATCTAAAAAACAAAAACAAACACAAACAAACAAACAAACAAAAACAAAGCGTAAATACAGGACAGAAATAGACTCATAGACAGAGAATACAGACTTGTGTTTGCCAGGGGGGTGGAGGGTGGGAAGGGATAGACTGGGATTTCAAAATTGTAGAATAGATAAACAAGATTACACTGTATAGCACAGGGAAATATTCACAAAATGTTATGATAACTCACAGAGAAAAAAATGTGACAATGAGTGTGTATATGTCCATGAATGACTGAAAAATTGTGCTGAACACTGGAATTTGACACAGCATTGTAAAATGATTATAAATCAATAAAAAATGTTAAAAAGAAAAAGAAAAACTTTGTTCAAAAGGTTCATTATCATAAGAGAAAATGAAAAGGCTATTAAAAAGGCTGAATGCTCTACACATAAATTATGCAAGCATCTCAAAATCAGGTAGAAAAGGGTTTTTCATTTTTAGGGAAGAGCAAACAAGTCCAGAATGAACAAAGCGTTGTGGAATATTCGGTGTTATTAGACAGTGGAGCAGGAAATGGCTTTCCTTGAGGTCAGCTGATTTTTGAGAGGGCCTTTAAGTTGAAGCTGTTATATCTTCCAGTGCTCAAGGATGGGCCAAAATTCTGAGGCTTAGGGGGAGAAAGAAGCTTAGTGAAAGTTCTGTCAAGTCAGATATTTTGTCCAGAGTGGTGTGTAAGTACAATCAGCTCAACAAATCATTTGTGAGGCAAAGGATGCTGTGTTTTTCATGAGCATTTTAGCAGAAGTCACCCAGTTTCCTGGTCCTTTACTCACAAACAGTAATTAACTGACTTTGCTTGTACAAACACAAGTTTGAAAAAAATGCACATAAACACACATATGCACATGCACACATACACAAACAAATACACATTCTGTTGTCGACTGAATTAAATGCACAGCCTAAAAGTTGAGAGTTATGTTTTATTTGGTAGCAGGACTCGAGTTGGGATGACAGCCTCTCAGATTGCTCTGAGGGACTGCTCTGAAGACATAGGGGAGGAGCTAGGATATACAGGAGTTTTACAACAAAGACCAGGTAGTTGGAACATTAAAAGATTACTGTTAACTAAAGAAAACCCAGCATCTCAAGTTAAAGAATTTAGTGCTTTTCTATGTGAGAGGAAGCAAACATTTGGGCTCATTGATTTCATGCCGTTGACAAGCACCTAGCTATCTAGGGCCAGTGTCCTGTCTTTTCTTATTCTGAGTCTTCTCAGAGGGCACCATTGTGAGTGGCTGCAGAGGCTGGGCTGCAGGCTTGTCTTCACTGGGGGCGGGGTGGGGGTGGTGGCAGCTGCTGATGATTTGATAGCTTCAGCATTCTTTGTTTACTGATATGGTTTGTGGTATTTTTTGTTCACACTGTATTATAAGAAATTTTTTAAAAAGGAGGAATTGGTTTTGGAAATGTTATGATCTCAGCTGTGATTGAACCAAATCTTAGGATTCCTTTAAAAAAAAAATCACCAAGAAAAATTAGAGCCTTATAAATAAGTTGAGAGTCAGCGATGTCATCATTCATGTAATCTTTAGAGTCAACTTCTGTAGACAGATGAAGTCTTATCTTTTTCTGCTCTTGCTTCCTCCCCTCACCTTTCTTTCTCTCTTTATCTCTCTCTCCCCCTCTCAACTGGCACAACCCATTTCTATATTACACAAAGGTGTCATACTTTATAGCAAACTCCTTCCCACACTGTTTTAACAAGGCACTCATGATTCTTCTTTGTGTTTTTATTAATGTAAACTGCCTTAGTTCTTAACCAACCATGATAAATTATTCATTTTCTCACTTCTGCTTGATCAGTGGTGTTTCAACAACAATAACCTCACATATTTAGTATTTACTACATGTGTCAAATGCTATTGTAAGCAATTTATATATATTAATTCATTTAATCTTCACAAGAACACGGTGAAGCAGTTCCTCTTATTTATATTTTACAGAGGAAGAAGCTGAGGCACACAATTCACTCAGCTAGGAACTGGTGAAACTCAAATTTTAAAATATGTACATGGCACCAGAGTTTTTACCTATAACCACTGAGCCCAAGTAAATCTTATCTACTGAGGTCAACACAGTGAATGATGGTTTATGTTATTTAAAAACCTCAGAAAAACATAATTATTCTTTTGATACACCTCATTCATTCATGTCCTTGGTTCTTTTATGCCTTCATCCCTAAGTTAACATACATATCAAGTATTCTATATAAAGTTAGTTAATTATTTTCTCCATAATGGGTATATAGAATTACATGAGTCATTCCACTAATTAATCAATTGTGTGATTATGTCCCTTTAATTTTGTCTTTAAATGCCCTAAAATTCATTGAGATCTTTTATTGAATGTCTCTGGATCAGTTTCTTGGGCATGTCCTTTCTTAGAAAATTATTTAGCATCAAGAGCAGCAACCCAGATCATAAAGAATTTAGGACTTATGTTCTCTCTTAGTGTGCAGATATAGACTCATTCCTTTCAGAACAAATGGTATCCAGTGGTACAATCTTAAACGTATGAAACGGAAAAGGCTGATGTCAAAGTGACATGCACCAAACACAACTGAAAGTCAGTGAAATGGAACATGTGTCCCAAAACAAGTTTATCCTCTGAGATTATTTCTGATCATTTGACAGTACGACTTACCAATTTTGTACCATAGCTATGTGCTAATAAAATATGTATTTGAAAGACCCTGCTAAAATAGAAGTTACACAAAAGCAAGAAAATCAAGGGCATTCTAACTATAATTAATATCTTTAAATCATATGTTAGAACCTTGAAAACCTAGGCGTGTTCAATTTTTCTGTGACTTGCTTTGAAAAAAAAATTAAAATATCTGGGTTCTGAAAATAATTGCCCTCTGTTCTAACCCATTTAGCTCTGTTGTGTTCAAATAACATAGGTTGAATTATTTAAATCCTCTTAAATATATTGAGGCTTTTTAAATTGCCCAACAGTTGGTCTACCATGGTGAATTAACCAAGTGAACTTGAAAATAATGTATATATTCTGTTCTTTTTGGATGTAGTGTTCTATAAATGCCAACTGATTTAAAAAAAAAAATTCTCCCTGTTATGGATTGAATGTTTGTGTTCAACCTCCCCACTGCCCCCCAGCCCTCATTCAAATTCCTATGTTAAAGATCTGCCCCCTAACATGATGATATTTGGAGATGGGGCTTATGGGAGATGATCAGAGTTAGATTAGGTCATGAGAGTAGGGCCCTCATGATTGGATTAGTACCTTTATAAGAAGCAGAAGAGAAATTGATCTTTCCCTGCCATGTGGGGATATGGTGAGAAGATGGCTCTCTGAAAGCCAGACAAAGAGTCTCACCAGAGCCCAACATGCTGGTACCCACATCTCAAATGTCTATTCTTTGAAACATTGAGAAAATAAATTTGTTATTTAAGCTGTCTAGTCTCTAGTCTTTTATTATGGGAGCTTGAGCTAATAAATCTTCCATCAAATCAATATTTATGCACTCTATCATACAGAGTGATGTAATAGAGATAATTGAAATTGATTAGAACATGGAACAATTATATGTCAGTATATACATATATTTGTCCATATAGTCATATCTATCCCTTCTTTATTCAATCAACAGACTACTTATAATTCATAATTATATGTTACTTAGATAATTATATAATATATAATATCCTTAATATACTCAACAAGTACCTACAATGTTATCAATAAAGATTAGCAGAAATTATTTTTGTTTCAATGTACCATTAATTAATAATACATGTTTTATCTTTAAATAATATCTCAACATCAATCAAATTATCTTGAAATTGGTAATATTTTTCACCTGATTTCTTACCAAAATAATATCATTGGCAAAACAAAAAAGGACCTATAGGTATTCTAAGACAGAACCCTAAGTTTCACCCACACTATTTTGCTATTTACTAGCATTTGGGGAGCAAGTTACACAAAATCCAGAATATCAATTTTCTAACCTCCAAAATGAAAATTAATTATAATATTACCTATTTCTGAGTGTATTAAGAGAGGATTAAAAAGTTGATAATGAGAAGTTGTGGAAATTATCAAGTTACTGCTACCATTTCCCTAACTGTTCCTTCTCTCCGTTTAGTTCAATATTCAGTGTTACAGAGGTAAGTTTTCATATAGCAAGGATGTGATAGAAGGAAAAATAGCTTTAGTAAAATTGATTATTGAAACTCAAACTGTACTCATATGTGAAAAAAAAAATCTTGAGCACTTGCATTTTACAGTCATAATGCCTTTCCCCCAGCTACTCAACTAGTATTGACACATTTTAGAATGAGAAGATTTATGATTTCTCAGTGGGACATAGTGGAAAGCAGCAGTCCCCACTACGAAGACACTGTATTCATAATGACACTGGAGCAGTGGATTCATTCAGTTTTCAGGAGGTGTCCAGGTCAGCAGAATGCAAGGAACTTAACAGAAACAGGAAATCATGGGACATTTTCTGTGCCCAGAGAAGATCATGTAATTTGGGAGAGGGAAATCATGAGCATCCCAGAAGAGTCTTATGATTATAAGGACCCCCACATATAATTTTGTTTCTTGTGCACTGCAGCTATTTAGAAGTCCTCTTTAACACCGTAGACTAAACTCTACCTCAGAATTAAAGATATAAACAAGGTAAAGGAGAAACTATAGGTAGTAGTAACAAAGGAATGCATGCTTCTGTGAGGTTGAATAATTGATGAAATTGGGGCCATTAAAGGGCATGAGCAAGAAATACACACAGCGGTTTGAAGAGTGATATGCCTAAAATCAAGGCTATACAGGGATTTCAGTTACTGTTAGTAACAGGTCCTCAGGGATGACCAGAGAAGCGAGCAAATGAGGCAGAGTGGATGACAACATCATTCAAGAAAAGAATGAAGAGGAGGAGGAAGAGAAAGGAGGGAAAGAAAAGGAAAAGACGAAAAAGGAGAAGAAAAGCCAAGGATTTTGAAATATCAGTTGAATATTAAAAATTGCCAAGAATTAGGAAGTACGATGAAGAATTATGAGGCAGGGATAAAAGTGCTGATCAATAAGGGAAAACAACTCAGCTTTCACTTGATGAACCTTCGGGAAACCTTTAGGATATTGTACTAAATTGGATACTCCTTATTGTTCCAAATTATTTGACGCCTTACCGGCAAGAAGGATGTATAACTGCCATTTGCCATGTGACTTTCAGTGTCTCTCTCAGTGGACAAAGAAGATTTCCGAACCCACGGATGTCAGATTGAACTACATAACTTACTTTACCTAATGGTTTGTGACAAATAGTGGTTAGAGCTTCCAAAGTATTGATTATTTCTACCATTATGTCTTTCCCTTTTAATGAGGAAATGACATATTTTAGATAAGGGCTTTCAATGCCCATTTAGAATACAAAAAAACTAGAAATAAAAAGACAAATTAATAAATATTAGAAGGGATAGGTTTGAAAACCCGAGTTAACATCAAATTTTATATTTTTCCTTAAGATAGGGAAGAAAGAGAGGATGTCCATCCTTGCCAATTTTATTTTGTTTAAGGTCGTACCCTTTCAATTATGTGAAAAATAAAAAGCACCAGAATTGTAAAGAAAGAAATTAAACTGTTTTACTCACATACAACATAATTATCCTCATAGACCTCCAACGGAATCTAGAAAATACTATAAAAACTAAAGTATATTTGGCAAAGTCATGAGCTACAAGCTCAATACAGGAAAATCAATTATGTTTCTGTACAGTAGAAACAGGAGTTCAAAATGGCTTGAGGGGAGACTTGACTAGGTGAGAGCAAAGCGTACGTTCTGGGGGTGGTGGGAATATTCTAGAGCATCATTCACATGATGGTAGCACAGGCAGGTGCAATGGACCAAACTGATTGATATTCAACACTTGAGATGGACTCATTTTACTGTATAAATTTAAGTCTAATACACCTAAATTATTTTTAAAGAGGAATTTTTTTTGAAATTGATAAAGAATGAAATAAGTTTGTATTAAACTTATTATTTTATTATATAATTATGAAATTATTAAAGGGACTATTATATTAAAGGTAGAAAACAGATTAAAAAATGATCTTTATACAGCATCAGAGAAAACACAAAATATTTTAGTTTAAATTTGAAAATAATATCCAAAACTTAGATGATAATAATTTAAAAATTTTTCTAACCAAACTGGAAGAAATTTTGGGTAAATCAAAATACATGCCATGATCATGTTTGCTACCCATGCACACGACTCCCAAAGTCTATCTGTTTTATTTTAGAATTTGACAGAAAATACAAAAACTCATCTTCCTGAAAAAATAAATAAATAAATATGTAAGTATAGAACAGAAAAAAATTCTTAAAAAAGAATAATATTAGGAGATACCTGGATATTAAAAGGCAATATTAAACTATTGCCAGCAGTTGAAAACATTCCTAACTATTAAAATAGTTTATGGGGTGATAAGATTAGAAACCCTTGGGCTTTTAATTCAATTATATAAAGCAATTATACAATAGCATTATCATGTATTGATAACATGTTTTACATTATACCATGATTTACATTGTATCCTCAGACCTTATTTATCTTACATCTGAACATTTGTACACTTTTACCAATCTATCCTTATTTTCCCCATCCCCTAGACCCTGGCAACCAATTTTCTACTTTCCATGTCTATGAATTTGACTTTTTTGGGGGAGGGGTTATCCATATAAGTGATACAAAATAGTATTTGTCTCTCTCTCATCACTTAACATATGTCCTCAATATCCATCCATGTTGTCACAAATGGGAAGATTTTCTTCTTGTTCTTGGCTAAATAATATTCCATTGCATATATGCACTACATGTTCTTTATCTATTCATCCACTGATGGACACTTAGATTGTTTCCATATCTTGGCCATTGTGAAGAAAGATATTTGTTTAAATGTTTGCAAGATGTGGTAGGCTGAGTAATGACTTACCAAAGATGACTGTGTCCTAATTGCTAGAACTTGTGGATGTTATTTTATATATGAAAAGGAACTTCACAGATATAATTAAAGATATTGAGCAAGGTAGAGTTTCTGGATTTTCCAAGTGGATCTGGTAAAATCACAAGGGTTTTATAAGAGGGAGATAGGAAATTACAATGAGTAGTAAGAGATGTGATGATGGAAGCAAGAGGTAGGGGAGATACAAGGAATGGACCAGAATGCAGATAACTTCTAGAAACTGGGAAAGGTATTCCCCCTTGAAGCCTTCAGAGAGAAAGCAGTTTTGACAGTGCCTTCATTTTAGATGTCCAACCTCCAGAATTGTTAGAAAGTAATTCTTTGTTTTGTTTTTAATTTTTAAAAAAAATTACTGAGGGGGGTGAGGTAATTATGTTTATTTATTTATTTATTTAAGCAGAGGTACTGGGAATTGAACACAGGACCCCATGCATGTTAAGCATGTGCTCTAACACTGAGCTATACCCTCCCTCCCATGTGTTGTTGTTTTAAGCTGCTAAGTATGTGGCAATGTGCACAGAAGCAGCAGGAAAGTGATACAGAAAGTTACATGTTTTAATGCGTCCATAGTCTAACAACAGCAGCAGTAATAATACGTTTTTTTAAATTTCTTTTCTGCATGTAGTCGATTACAATAAAACATTTTAAAAAGGAAAATAGCTGAAGCAATTATGGCAAATTTTGCAACTTTGACAAAGCTTTGTTTTAGCAACTGTAGTGTTTACTTCACTGCTGTCTATTCTTTTTCTATTTTCATGGAATATTTCATATTAAAAGCTGCAATTATGTATCTAATACTTTCTATGATTGAGGAAAATGCAAGGCTTCTGATAGAGAATAGGAGAGACAATTTACGTGTGGTTGTCAGGGTCAAAAACACAGCTTTGAAGAATGACAGATAAGTTGAAGGAAGAGTGAGAAAGATTGCCTTAAACTAAAAAGAATGAAAGAAATCTAGTATTCACAGGGAGTAGGGCAAAAAGCAAAGCATGACCAACACAAAAATGGACAGGTTATCAAGGGCCACATAACTTTGGGCCTTGAAGACTATCATAAGATATTTGAATTTATTTGAAATGTGAAGTCATTGGAGAGTTTTAAACAGGGAGAGAAGAGAGAGTCTGATTTATGTTCTATAAATTACTACATCTGATATGTGGCCTGCCATGTATGAAGTGAGGTGAACCATGGCTAGAATTTAGGAGCCTCTTGCAGCACTCTAATTAAAAGAAGATGGTAGCTGATATAGGACTAAGGCGATGATGAAAAAGAAGTCTGTGCACTTGTGAAAACTTTGACAGGCTTCGCTGATGGATTAGATGTGGGACTGAGGGACTGCACCAGGGGTAATCTGTCTCTCCTGACAATCCGGGGTTCTTCTTTCTTTAATAAAATAAGTGAGGCATTTTGGTTTATTGTGATTGTATTTTGACTTGAGTTAAATAGCGAATGAGTTTTACTTTTGTTTATTTTGTTTTTATTTATTTTTGTCAGTTAATGTGTTTATTTTAGCATTTGTTATATATATTAACCAGAATTTTATATGCATTTTGCTCCTGCCATCGGTTCATTTCTAAAAAGTTTTTAATGAACAAATACTGTTGATTGACTACTGCTCTCCAGGAGACATAAAGGTAAATGAAAGTTGGTCTCTGCCTAGTAGAGACATTTATTTTCAGTTAATGATTCTGTGGATCATTTGGAGACTTGCTCTCAAGTCAGTTCTTGTAACATATGAGTGACTGTAATACATAAAATATATAAAAGGTATACCCAGATTTAATAAAATAGAATTTTCTATTTCTTATAATTATTTTCTAGAGGGTTCCTAAATTTTTGTTAATGTTAAAACTAATTATTTGATTATTTAAAATGGCAAAAAAATGAAAATTTGAAAATGTTCAATGTCAGTAAAAACTGTTATAGACTTTAAATAATACACATGAAATTGTTTCAATATATTATCAAGAATTCTAGACATGACATATCTGTCATATTTCTATGACTTTTGTCTTCAACTCTATATTCACAAAAAACTTTCCCTTCTAAGTACTAACATGTATGTTGATTTCTTCAGCATTATGATGGTTTTTGTCAGTATTTTTCAGATTTTTAATGAAAGGCTAATCTTTCTGTCAGCTTCAATCCCCATAAAGTTAAATAAAGCAACAGTTTATAAATTAAAATGTATTAATATAAGCTATTCATGGAAGTTCCTAATTCACATTAGTGCCCTGGCTGGTTTTCTGTAGGGAAAAATGAAACTAAAAATAAAAGTCTACTTAAAAATGATAACCACAATTACACAGAATAATTTTAAATGACTACAGACTAATTAGTTCATTAAAACCATTACTGTGTCAGTAAGTTAAATACATATCTGACATTTATCTTCAAACCAACATTTTGAAAAATTTGATTGAAAATTCTTGAACTATGTTCAGATAACACTAGACTGAGAAATGATGTTGGAATCCAAAGGATAATTTTCCCTGCTTTACTCCTGGTGGCTCTGCCAGTGAGAAATTACAAATAAAGATATTACAAAGCTGCTTATGCTTGTCTCTCCCACACAAACCTTCTTAACTGCACTTTATTTTTCTGTGTTAATACTGTCATTTGATAAAGATGTTTCTTGTCCTTTTGTTCCAGAAGCTAAGATGGTAGATAGATTTCAATTGACAATACTTAGATTCCTTTGGCAAATAACAAAGAAAGGAAGAAAGGAAAGGAGGGGTGAGGGGTGAGGGGAGGAGGGGAGAGAGGAAGAAGGAAGGAAAATTCAGTTAACAATCAGTAAAAACCCTTTTGAATTAGATTCTTATTAGATTCTTACGGTAGTGAATAAACACGCTGTGGCTCTTATATCTGAACTAATGACTGTGTTATATCTGTCAAGAACTGAAAGAGTCTACCTGCCTTGGTTTCATGGATACTGGTAGGAGATACAGAACTCTTGGATCAGAGAGGAAGGACTTACTCACAGCACAGCTGGCAGTGGTGACTTCTTATCGCCATCAGTTACTCACATGTTTCAAGTCCTGTGGGAGTTAGGCAGACGCAGGCTCAGGTAGATGCTATGCATGTGGTATTTTGCTTCACAGCTTAAAAACCCTGAGCTTAATAAACCCCAGTCTTACAAAGGACTTCAAACAAACATGCTTAATCTTTGCCCCAGAGGAAAACACTATATCATATTGTACAGCAAACAGATCTGTGCTCTGCTCCAGATGAAGACGTTATCTTTCTCTTTCAGGGCCAGTTGCAACAAATATTCTGTCTAAAACAAAACCTGTCAGTGTCTCTGTCTCACAAGATGTGCAGAATTGTGAGATCCATGGAGAAATTTTTTCCAGTTGGTCTCCCTGCTAAATGGAATATATGGACCATTAAATATGTTTTTGTGACCCAGGGCTTGAGGAGATTGTTTACATAGTGATACTGTTTCAAAGATCTGTATACAATCCTGGGTTGCATTAATTCTGTTGTTTTACAGGTAGAATATATTTTTGGTTCTATTCAAGAAATTTTTGTATGCTCTGACAGCATTAAGACACTCTATCTATTCTGTTTTTTGTTTTTTTCCAACTGAAAGTCTTCTGATATTGTTTTTGTGTGTATGGTATAAGGTAGGGATTAAGATTTTTTTCCATATAGATATGCAATTGAATTGCTACCATTATGGGAAAGGAATTATTTTTTCCTTGATGGTATTATGTTTGCCCTAATCAAATGGCCATTTTTAAGCAAGTGTGTTTCTGGAATCTCTTTGCTTTTACTTTTGTCAGTTTGTCTAAAGTCACAACAGTATCATAGTCTTTTAATTAATGTAGTTTGATGGCAGATATTGATATCAGATAGTCCAGCTTTTGTTTATCTTCACAATTCCTTTAACCATCCTTAGGTCTTCATTAATATATGTTAATGATGTTTTGTAGTTTTCAGTGAAGAGGTCCTACACATTTTTATTAGTTATTTTCCTATTTGTTAAATTTAATGATATTATAAAATGTCACATATAGTTTTAATTTTAATATTCATGATCTATCTTTTTTATATTGCTGGGTTTACTAGCTAATATACTATTTTTACAGTCTTTTTCCCTGTCTTAATCCCTTTCATTTCAGTGTTATTTTTTTTTGTGGTTGTAATTAAAGAATGGAATGATCATAGTAGAATTATTATCATAGTAACAAATGCTTTTGAAAATTTGAAGAATATAGATAAAAATTGAAAAAATATTTTAATGTGTAAAATAATTATAGTTAAAATATATAATAAGATATTAGAATAAAATATTTGGACATATAATATTGAAAAGCAATTGAAATTTAAAATTTCAAAGTGAATAGACACAAAACATGAAATATCTAACTTTAGTACAGCTAGGAAAACTGAAAACTCAGCAAAAATATTGATGTTTTATTTATAAACATGAAGGTAATTTGAAGGAGAAAGTCAAATACTTAATTATAATCAGATTTAGTCATCCCCCTTTATCATGATTTATAATTTCAGTTACAAAACTCAGAGGGTTTAGAAATATAATTCTATTTACAACTCAACTTAATATATATTACAAATAATTACTTGGTTGAATAACTTACTTGTCACTTAAGGAGTGTAACTTCTTCCCTTGATTTGTGAACTATTGTATTAACTGGGAACATATTAATACTATGTAATATATTATGTTTTCTGAGAAGGTATTCATTTGTATCACAAGTCTTGCTTGGGAAAACAGAGTCATAGTTCATTTTTCCTTGAGGTTCTTTCTCTCTGTCTCCCTCTTACAGACACACACACACACACACACACACACACACACACACACACACACACAGGCTCATGTGCACACAATTCTACCCTTCTGGCTCCACCTAGTCAAGGGAGAAACTTTTTCTAGTCATAAAGAAAATTTTTCAAATACACATTTTTAAACCAACTGTTTCTTATACTCCTTTGATCCGTGCTATCCTCTATTGCATATGCCTTAAAAATTTGATACACTTTTTTAAATAAAAGTTTTAGATTTACAGGGAAAAAATTATAAATAGTACAAAGAATTTTCATATACCCTAAGGCCAACTGTTTCCCCAATTATTAACATCTTATACTAGTATGGTACATTTTTATAATCCATAAACCAATATTTATATATTACATTAATTAAAGACCATACTCTATTCATATTTCCTCAGTTTTCCCAAAATGGCTTTTTTTTTTTTATTATTTCAGAATTCTATTCAGGAAGCCATGTCCATTTGGTTTTCATGCATCCTTAAGTTCCTTATGGCTGTGAGAGTTTTTCAGGTTTCTCTTGTTTTTGATGACTTTGATAGTTTTAAGGATTATTAGTCAGATATTTTGTAAAATGTCCCTCTATTAAAATTTGTCTGCTGTTTCTCTTTTTTTGGTCTGGGTTAATATATTTTTGGGAGGAAGACCCCAATGGAAAGTCCATTCTTATCATAACACATCTAGGAATTTTCTCTTCTATTTCCTCTTTTCATACTGTACTGTTTGGAAAGAAGTCCCTGTGCACAACCCTGTGGGGTGTTTGCTGCATCTCATTTAAGGGTAGACTATCTATGTAAAGCATTTGGAAACATTTTGCATGAGATATTTGTCTCTTCTTTCATATTTCATTATTTACTCGATCATTTATTTGTATGAGTATAGATACCTGGATTTTAATTATAACACAAGGCTTCTTTATTTATTTTATTTATCAAATATTTCCATATATGGCCTTTAGAAATCTTTCATTTGGTTGATGTATTGTTTTGACATACTCCCATCAAAAAAGGTTTTTGTTTGTTTTACTTTTAGAAATTTTCTTAAAATTCCTAACACTACAAGAACCTCCAGACTAATCTTGTATATTTCTTGTCTCAGTCTTACATTCAGTGATTTCTCTTAGAAACTCTGGTGCCTTTTAGAATGATGTTACAAACTAAATTTGGATCCTAGGTGCGCTCATTGCTACAGATGGCTCATTTTAGGCAATGTCAAACAAACTAACAAACAAAGAAATATATACATGCATACTAACCTGCACATAAACAAATACGTATAAACTATCTGTATATAACATATACATATAAACTTTTCCATATATAACTATCTGTAACTAAATTAAGAAAAAAAATTTTCACTGATGTTTTCACCTTTAATCCATTAAAAAATGGCTCATTGTAGCCTCCTTCCGTTAAAGATCTGTAAATTCCCACTCTAAAAGTGGAAAAAGTTTTTCCGACTATCTGGCATCCATTTGTTTAAATCCAGTATACATGAGTGGAATTATTTAAAGAAATCTCGGCTAAACTTGCAGCAGAGACAGGCCTGTAAGGGGAGCTCTCATTCCCTGTCATGCATCATCAATTGCTCCAAAAAGAAAGAGATATACTTCTATACCTTCAACAGGAAGGTGCCTCTACTTTGCTATCCAGCAGGAAGGAAAAAACCTTCTCTCAGGCCCATGACAACCTAGCCAATCAGAGACTGTAACAGACCAACCAATCAGAAGCCTCCATACTTTGCATTCCCAGCTTCCTCCAACAGACTGTTTGGTTATCACAGCTCCACCCAACCCCCACCTTTATCCTATCAAAAGTAGTCCTCCTCCTTTGTTTTCAGAATTTGCCTGTGGTCTGCCATAGCTTGCATCTCCTAAACTGCAATTCTTCTGGCTATTCCAGAATAAACCCTCTTTTGCTGGTAAAATAGCTGGCTATTATATTATTAAAGTTGACACATGTGTAGCACTTGGTAGTTAACCCACACATCTATGAACTTTATCAACTAGTTTATAGTGAGTATATATGTTTCCTTTTACCCCATTTCCAAAATTGTTTAGATAACCACCTTTCCCCCCACATTGTCCTTACTGTGGTAGTTTCATGCATTTTCAATAGAGTTAATTTATTTCAAGGTTTGCATTTCTTCCTGAGATCCCCCTGCCTCATGAATTGTTTTAAACCAGCAGACATTAGGATGCTCTTTCTGCTGTAAAATCTTATTGATATTGAAAAATACATAACATCATGTATCCACCACTGCAGTATCAGAAAGACTATTTTTTACCACTTTAAATCTCCTGTGCTTCACTTATCATTCTGCTCCTGTCCCACACCCCTGGGAAACTCCAGCCTTTTCACTGTTTCTATAGTTTGGTCTTTTTCAAAATATTATATACTTGGAATCATACATTATGTAGACTTTTCAGACTAGCTTCTAAGATTCCTCTTTTTCTTTTTTGGTGAATTGATAGCTGACTCATTTTATCACTGAATATTATACCACATACATGTACCACTTTGTTTATTCAGCTATTGTGGATATCTTGTTTAATTTCAGTTTTGAATATTATGAATAAAGTTGCTATAAACATTCCTGTCTAGGTTTAGGGCGAATACAAGTTTTCAAATCAGATGTGTAATTACCTAGGAGTATGAATACTGGATTATAAGGTAAGACAAGTTTAACTTTGTAAAAATTCCCAAGCTGTCTTCCAAATTGGAATTAATCTACATTTTGACTAGTAATGAAGAGAACCCTTGTTGCTCCAGATACTCACCAACAATTAGTATTGTCAGTTTTTTTTTTTTAATCTAACTGTTGTAATGGATGTGTAATGATATTTTACTGCTGTTTTAATGTACAATTACCCGGTGGTGAATAAGTTTGAGCACCTTTTCATATGCTTGTTTTTCATCTGTTTATCTTCTTTGACAGGTTTTTATTCAGATGTTTAGTCCATTGTAATGGATTGATTTTTTTTCTAATTCTAGAGTTTAAGGGTTCTTGAGGGCCTTGGTATATATCCTTTATTGGATCTTGTACATAAGTCACTATAATTATGCCTAAGTATTTCAGTTTTTGGCAATATTACAAATAATTTTGCTTGGTAAAGTTTCAAATTTTAATTTTTCATTAATGTTATATAGAAAAACAATTGGTTTTTATAAAATAATCTTTGTCTTGCTATACACCTTTATTAACATTATGTTGTTTTTGTTTTTAATGGTGATTCTTCAGGATTTCCTATATGGGAAATTATGTCATTTACAAACCCAGAGAGCATTATTTTTCCCTTGTTATCTGCATTTCTATTATCCACTTTTCTTGTCTTTTTGTACTATCTAGGATTTTCAGTACAAATTTAAAAAGGAATGGTAAGAAACTACATTCTTTCCTTATCAGGATCTTAGAGGGAAAGTGTCCAGTTTCTCTCCATTAATTTTGTTAGCTGTTGGATTTCTGGAGATGTTCTTCACCAAGTTGAGGAGATTTTTCCCCTATCCATCATTTGCTGAGCATTTTTATCATAAATGGTTGATGTATTCTGTCAAATGCTTTTTTTTTTTCCTGTATGATTCCATTTATATAACATTCTTTTTTTTAATTAATTGAGTAATAGTCGTTTTACAATGTTGTGTCAAATTCTAGTGTAGAGCACAACTATTCAGTTATATATGAACATGTATATATATATATTCATTGTCACATTTTTTTCGCTATGAGCTACCACAAGATTTTGTTTATATTTCCCTGTGCTATACAGGATAATCTTGTTTTTCTATTCTGCATTTTAAAATCCCAGTCTGTCCCTTCCCACTCCCCCGCCCCCTTGGCAACCACAAGTTTGTATTCTATGTCTGTGAGTCTATTTCTGTTTTGTATTTATGCTTTGTTTTTTTGTTGTTGTTGTTGTTTCGTTTTGTTTTGTTTTTAGATTCCACATATGAGCAATCTCATATGGTATTTTTCTTTCTCTTTCTGGCTTACTTCACTTAGAATGACATTCTCCAGGAACATCCATGTTGCTGCAAATGGTGTTATGTTGTCATTTTTATGGCTGAATAGTATTCCATTGTATAAATATACCACTTCTTCTTTACTCAGTCATCTGTTGATGGACATTTAGGTTGTTTCCATGTCTTGGCTATTGTAAATATTGCTGCTATGAACATTGGGGTGCAGGTGTCATTTTGAAGTAGGGTTCCTTCTGGATATATGCCCAGGAGCAGGATTCCTGGGTCATACGGTAAGTCTATTCCTAGTCTTTTAAGGAATCTCCATACTGTTTTCCACAGTGGCTTTCCTTGCTTCCCTCTCCCACTCTTAATGATTTAGATGTCTTCTTTTACAATTTTGTGTTTATTCTTTTTGTAATTCATGGCAGTTACCTCCTTTCCAGTTATGAGTTTCTCATTTTTGTAGCATCCTGCTTCTTTTCTATTTAGAGTAGACCTGTCAATATTTCTTTTAGCTTAGGTTTAGTGTTGCTAAACTCTTTTAATTTTTTGCTTGTCTGTGAAGTTCTTTATCTCTCCTTCTATTCTAAAGAATAGCCTTGCTGGATAGAATATCCTAGGCTGCATCTTTTTTTCATTCAGGGCTTTGAATATATTTTGCCACTCCCTTCTGGCCTGTAGTGTTTGTGTAGAGAAATCAGCTGAGAGCCTTATAGGGGTTCCATTGTAATTCACTCTTTGTTTTTCTCTTGCTGCCTTTAGGATCATTTCTTTATCCTTCACTCTGGCCATCTTGATTATAATATGTCTTGGTGTGGGTCTGTTTGAGTTCTTCCTGTTTGGGACACTCAGAGACTCCTGTACTTGAAAATCTGATTCCTTTAGGTTTGGGAAGTTTTCAGTCATGATTTCTTTGAATACCTTTTCAATCCCCTTTGTTCTTTCTTCCCCTTCTGGAACCCCTATTATGCGTAGATTGGCACGCTTTATATTATCCCATGGGTCCCTTATATTGTTTTTCATTTGTTTTTCTCTCAGCTGTTCTGATTGGGTGTTTTCTGTTGTTCCGTCTTCTAGGTCACTAATTTGTTCCTCTGTATTATCTAGCTTGCTTTGTACAGCCTTTAGGTCAGCTCTCATCTCAGCCAATGAGTTTACTAATTCTACTTGGTTCTTCTTTATAGCTTCTATTTCATTTTTGACATATTTTATATCTCTAAACACTATTTCTTTTAGTTCCTTTAGTACTTTGATCACTCCTTTTTTGAAATCTTGATCTAGTAGGCCATCAATGTCTATTTCCTTGATCGTGCTTTAAGGGGATTTCTCTTGATCTTTTAGTTAGGAGTGGTTCCTCTGCTTCTTCATATTGCTCATATCTCTCTGGCACTGTGGCTTAAGAAGTATCAGTTATCTAGTTCTCCTGGAGATGCTGTGCTCTGAATGATTTTATTGAGAGGTCTTTTTTTCTTTGCCCTGTTTCACCATCTCAGCTTGCTGTTTCCAGAAGCCCTCTGTTGGCGCCCTCGCCTGTGCTGCTCCCAGTGGCTGTCGGCTAGCAGATCACACCCCCTCCCAACACTGGGTCAGGTGCTGAGCTCTTATCCAGTGGGCGGGCAGGTCACTCCCCCTCCTGATGCCACAGTCAGATGCTGTGCTCAGGGGGAGGCAGGTTGGTGGATCGTGCCCCGTCCCAGCACTGTGGTCAGGTGCTACGTTCCTGCCAGGAAAGCAGGTTGCTGTCCAACCTTTCCCAGCACCGGTCACTCCGCTGCTCTGTGCAGCTGCCCGCTCTGCCTCGGGTTGGTGTTCTGAAGGCTGGCTTGGGGAAGCCTGCGGAATGGCCCTGCCTCTGCTCCGTGCCAAATCTCAGCTCCTTGTTTGTGTTGGTGGTGCAAGTTCTATGAGGTGCAAGGACAGAAAGATCCTATCTCCCTCCAGCTGTAAACAAGTCTCAGTCCTCCCTAGGAGGTTGTGGAGCCCCCGGGTGCGGATTCAGGTCTCAGCCCCACCCCCGCCCAGGCGCTGCACACAGGAGAACATGGCGTCTGTGGCTGTGGCTCACGAGAAGCACCAGTAATTGTGGCACAGGTCTGAGGAG
Organism: Camelus bactrianus; assembly: GCF_048773025.1. Classification (NCBI taxonomy): domain Eukaryota; kingdom Metazoa; phylum Chordata; class Mammalia; order Artiodactyla; family Camelidae; genus Camelus; species Camelus bactrianus. Next base: position 24,178,117 of record NC_133552.1, read on the forward strand.
ACAAAGGCTATGGTGTCCCTCCCCCCAGGGCATACCAGCCGTGTTGTTTTGCTTTTTTCGTAATTTGTGGGGAACCGAGGTTGTTCTGCTCCATATCCCCTCCCAGCTATGGCACCCAGCTTCCTGCAGTCCCCCGGAGCCACCCCAGTGCAGCCATCCCCATCCTCCGCCCAGCTTAGGTGGCCTGTCCTGGCCCCAGTTGCTGGCTCGTGTCTCAGGCTGGGTGTCGCAGGGACCCTTTGTGCCCATTTAACTGAGTTCTGTCAGTTAAGGAGTGCTCGGGGCAGATCTGAGCCTCGGAGGCTCCCTTTCCATCCAGCTGGCCTCTCCGTTGGAGAGGGGAGACCCAGCAAAAGAGTGCCAGTCCTCCTTTGCCGCTCCCTCCCCACGGAATCAGTCCTGCACTGTTTTGCTTTTTCTTTTTTCCTTTTCTCCTACCAGATTTTTGGCATCTTTGTCTTTCAAAGAGGGCGATGTTCTATCGAAGTTCGGCAGGTGCTCTGGTTGGCTGAGTGGGTCCATAGATGTGAGTTTTGGTGCATTTGTGGGAGATGGTGAGCTACAAGCATCCTTCTACTCCACCATCTTGCTTCTCTCTATCTCAAATGCTTTTTCTGAATCAAGGTGACCATATGATATCTCTTCTTTATCCTGCTAATGTCATAGATTACACTGATCATTTTTTTTCAATGTATAACCAGAATTGCATACCTAGAATAAATCTTATGTTGTTTGATACATATTTCACTTTACACATTGTTAGATTAGTTTTCCTAATATTCTTTTTTGAGGTAGATTTTTTCTGTTGTTGTTTGTTTTGGGTTTTTGTTTGTTTGTTTTTGCATCTGTGGTTATGAAAGATATTGACTTGTATTTTTTTTTCCTGGTAATGCCTTTATGTAGTTTTGATATCAGAGTAAATCTGGCTTCATAGAATAATTTAGGAATTATATCCTCTGTGAAACCAAACTCATATTTTATGGCAAGACAAGAAAAATTTTAACCAGATATTTTTCTGCCCTTTGGCCTCCTATTTCCTCCTACTGTGCATTGTGTATCTGCATTATGCATCAACCAAACCTACTCTATTGGCAGAAGTACCTGCTCAAACATAAAGAACAACATTCTCCTAGCATCAATAAGACAACTCCTTAAAGATAACATTCCTTCTTGGTATCACAAAAGGTCACATGATGTTCAGATGAAGATTATGTACATTTTTAATACTACATCATTTGATGAACGGCCCTCTGTCTCAAAAAAAAAAAAAAATATAACTATGCCTCAACTTCTAATAGGTGAAACAGTTCTCAGAGTTTTCTTGAGACACACTTCTTGGGTTATAATCCTCAAATTTGGCTCAAATAAAATTTTCCATTTCTTTCTTAGATCAACTGGTTAATTTTTCATTGACACCTCTATTTCTATTTTCCAGAAGAGACTGTGTAAAAGTGGTACCATTTTTTTTTAACAAAAAAAGGATTTATGTTCCCATTCTGACTATGGCAATGTTGACCACCTGGGATCCTTGCCAGATGAGCTGGATTTGATATTAAGAAAAAGTTAGATGCATTTTGTTCATCATTATTTAAATTTTAAAATACATTTCTTCACTCCTTACTTAAGGAAAACATCTATATTTTAAAATTCATTAATACAGGCTTTTCTTGTTTATTACTGTATCTTCAGTGAGTAGCTCAGTACATAGCAGATACTCAATAACAAAATGTTGCCACAACATGGAACATAGACACAAAGGCATTTGGTAAAATGTTTCAAGAACTAAAAATCAAGTACATCCTTTAGTATAAGAGGAATGATTTTTATGACTTTTTAATGTTTAATAAAACCAGTAGGAAATTATTATTTGCAGACAGACAAGGCATGGTGAAATACGTTAGAATTTGCCCCCTGCAAATGAACAGGCTGAAACAATTATGGAACTGAATTTTCCCTATATCTTATGGCATCCAAAGGGTTATACACTTTTTTTTTTCAAAGCTTTTCCTTTATGTGACCTAGGTCATAGAATATGATAGGTGGACATTGGCACATTAGCACTAAAAGAAGAGCATGGTTCTCAAATTGTTAAAATCCTCACTGTCATACAAATAGATAATGAGCATGTGTCAATGTCACATTTAACTCATTAATAAGGGGACTGGCAAGATGACAGAGCTTATTAAAATTGGATATGAGGAACCAGGACTTATATATGCAGTGTGGAGAGAAATGCTGATATATGATTACTTGTTTCAAGGACTTTGAAGGAGCTAATAATTTTATCTCACTTGCAGACTAACAACTCAGCCTTGTTACAATTTCATGGATGTTTGTAGAACACATGAGACTCCTTGGTCAAAGACAGAGAACAGTTAATTATTCACAGAAATATCAATAATCTGAATAAAGCATTTTTACAAATAGTTCTCTGAGCTTCGATCCCAACCCAAGGCAACATGATGAGAGTTAGATGTGTCAAAGAAGAATAGCTCTAGATGGGTTTCACAGGCAAGGCAGACTTTATTCAAGACTATTGTAAAAGGGATAGAAAGAGTCAATTCCCGGCACAATCTCCACATAGGAGCCAGAGGTTTTCTTCTTTGCAATCCTTGAAGAGCCAAAATAACCTCTCTACTCAATCCCAAGACAAGGTATCAGGGAAAAACAGCAAGTCTATTACAGTGAATTAGAAAGATTGAACTCAATTCCACCGGGAGAAAAGGGAAGAGTATTTCAGTGCTGTGGCATGTTAGTGGAAAAGTACTGCAGGGCATTACCTGGGAGGTGGCGAAGTGTTGAGGCCAACTGTTTATTAATTGGTGCTTATCTAAGTCAGGGTCCTACCTCCCCCACCCCCACCCTGAGACTGGGGAGATAGAGGCTTTGTCTTTTTTTGATGAGTCCATTTTAAAGGGATAGCTTCTAGGTCCTTGAGAAAGACAGTTGTAAACCTGGTGAGATACTATGAGATTTACATCTCAAAGGGGCAAAGAAAGAATTTACAGTACGCTTTCTAACATAAATGTTCTAAGATAAAGGTGATCAGGGGTTTAGAGTCTGGAAGAAAACTGCCTAAAGTTTAGCCAAGCTGAGTGGCATCTTAAGGCTGTCTTAGAGTCACACAGTGGGTTGTATGACAGAGAATTGTCAGTTTAGAGGTTCCCAGTCTTTTAATAACGGGCAGTAGTCATGCCTGCTCTTTGCTACAGACGGAGACACCATCACTACCTTTCACAATTGTCAATAAACAATCCCTTTCACTTTACTTCAGAGGGAGACACTGAATCTGTCTTCCAGAATGTGTACTCTACAACTTCCTAGCAAAGATGGTCTGCCACAAAGGATGTCTTCCATTCAAACTGTGTAGAGATTGGAAAGACTAGATGAAGAATAGTTTTTCAAAGCTAATTTAGATACAAACCTGAATAATGTGCAATGAACAACATAAACCTAATATCTTCATATCTTTCCTACTAGACAGGAAAAAATAAACACACTTTTAAGCTCGGAAATTAACCTCTATCTCTCAATAGTTTAAAGCAAATACCCTATAGTAGTATTGAAAAAAGAAGTTACATTTGCTGAGAATCAGAGGATCCTTTGTAGGGCTTAATAGAAAATGCTGCAGAATGACAAAAGGATTCAAACGTTTGCCTTTTTCCCCCAAATTTGCTTTATCCTCAACATAGAAATCTGGGATCTTAAATAATATCTAACATCATTCATAATCACAAATAGAGTGAGTTTGTTGTGTTTTTGTGCTAAGGTCATTAAGAGAGTTCTGACTTACTTAACTTTTCTTCAATCTATTTTAACAGTTAATAGGTTCAATAAAGAGCATATATGTGAAATTAAAATTACCAACACTATTTGAACAAAAACTGATAATATTACACTAATTCAGCAGCAGCTACTTAAGGTGGTCCATGAATTTAAACAATATATTGTGTCTATTCTATTGTATTCAACTAATTCATTTACATAGATGCAAAAAGTCATGCTGATTAATACGCTTTGAATTGTCATTAAGCATAAAGTCATAGGATGTTAAGGACACAAGGTTAATTTCTATTTTGTGGCTTTACAAAGGCATGATTAATATTTTTTGCCACCTCTGAGGCTAAGGCTCCACAGGCAATAGAACATGGTGACAGAAATAAGGACACACCTTTAAACACATGTAAACAACCATATTGTCATGAAAATAAAAGGCCTGAATTCTATAGAGTCATTTCCTTATGTCCCTATTTTTTTTAAATCTTATAATCTGCATTATGATTTTCCACAGACATATTTCATGAAACCTGAGATATCTGGTAAAATTGGATACTATCCAAAGAAGATTTCATTACACTTTTCTGTTTCTATTATCTGCTAAATTGAAGTAAAAGATGTTTCCCCAAATGTGTGTGAGAGAATAGGGTGTTAAAAACCTATCTCATGTGATCCAGCAATCCCACCTCTAGGCATATATATGGAAAAGATGAAACTCTAATTCAAAAAGATACATTCACCTAATTTTCATAGCAGCACTATTTACAATAGCCAGGACATGGAGGCAACATAAATGTCCATCAACTAGTGATTGGATAAAGAAGATTGGTATGTGTGTATGTGTGTGTATATACATATACATATACATACATATATATATATATATTCTAGCCACAAATAAGAATAGAGTGCCATTTGCAGCAACATGGATGGACCTAGAGATTATCATACTAAATCAGGTAAGTTAGAGAAAAATATCATTTATATGTAGAATCTAAAAAAAATGATACAAATGAACTGAATTACAAAACAGAAATAGATTCACAGACATACCCTAACCAAAGGGGAGAGGTGGGGGGTGGATAAATTAAGAGTTTACAGTTAACAGATACATGCTACTATATATAAAATAGATAAACAACAAGGACATACTGTATGACACAGGGAACTAGTCAATATCTTACAATAACTTATAGTGGAAAAGAATATGAGAAAGAATTTGTATATATATATACACACATACATATATATATATATATATATACATATATATATAAATATACACATTTATGTGTGTGTGTGTATGTATAACTGAACCACTTTGCTATATACCTGAAACTAACACAGCATTGTAAATAAACTGCACATCAAAACTACAAAACACTACACAACACTACACGACAACAACAAAAGCCATCTCACCTTTTCTTGGTTCTTTGCTTCCAAGATGACCAAAAAAAAAAAAAGAAAAAAGAAAGAAAGGAAAAAAACAACAGTCATCCCAAAAAGAGCCTCTATCTGCCCAACAAAAGGCCATCAAGCAGCTCATCATGTGAAACACAGTAGAGGTGCATCATCAGGGACACTCCAAAATGAGTATCACAGATGCCTCTGTGCTTCCCATGCTTTTTGTGATGCTGCGTTACTACACGAGTCCTGCCATTCACAGCAAGGTCCTCAGGAACCAACACCCCACCCCAACTTAGACCTTCAGATGCTGCCCCCTAACCTCTGCTAAAGCCCTTGTAAGGAGCTGAGTCCTTAAAGACTAAAGAAAAACCTGCCTCTGGAGGAAAAAATGTCTAATGAAAATTATACTTCATAAGAAAAACAAGTAAATAACTACGTTTCAAAATAAATGATCACAAATGATTTCCTAAAGAGTTTTATTCATTCCTTATGTGATTAGTCCAAGTCCACCAAATCTTGCATCTTGATTCTGCTTTCTCAAAGTCATCTGCTTTTTGGAAGAGAGCTGGAGATCTTGATTTAGTTCCCTGCTTCAGTAAAATGGTTATTGTTCATGGTGGCATTATGAACTGGCTTATACCAGGTGTCTATTTTTTTGTAATATTAATCATCAAGGGTACTTGTTACAATACTTTTCTCTGAAACTCTCTTGATATTTCCCCCTCTAGAAACCTCAAGACAGAAGGTACAGTGTGAGAGAACAGAAAATGACTTGTTTAGGAAAAACAAAACAGAACAAAAACAAAACAGATGAAATGACTGGTTGTTACTATGTTTTTTCAGACCAACTCTTAATATCAGTTGAGAGAAAAGTAGACTCTTACGATGATATAGTAAGTAATTATTTTTAAATTATTTGGCAAATAAATATAGTGTGGTCTTTACCAAATCTCTCAGATACCTTCATATTTATTTATTTATTTATTTATGTATTTATTTATTATTTATCTATTTATTTATTCTCCTTTTTCAGCATTATTAGGTACAATTATTACAGTTTGACTGCATGTACATATTATACTGCATGTAAATACAGATATACAGTATACTGTACTTTTTTAGTTTACATACAGGTACTAATTATTATTTCTAAGAACAGATTAGATCTTTAGCTTTTTAAGCTTACATAGTTATCAGAGGAATAAAGCCAATTACAAAATAAGAATCAATAAAATGTGGTAATCCAATCATAAAGGACTAAGTGCCCTTAATTTTAAATCTTCAAAATACATTCTTATTAGCATCATTTTTATTGGTCTAAAGGTGATACATCTTATAGGATGTTTCTCTTTTTTATTGATGCCTTTTATCTCATTATGGCTTAAACAAACAGTGTGGCTAATTAAAAATTAGAAAATACACCCAAATCTTTCTAATTTTCCTCTTGCTTCTGAGTACCAAGCCGGTGTTCACAAGTCGAAAGAACAAGCCTTTTATATTTTGGCTATTTGGGAGAACAAAAGATTACTTTTGGTGCTAAAAACACCTCTACCTCTGCAGTTTTGTTTTTCTAAATGTGGGGTGAGACAAAAGAAACAGCAGAAAAGGTGGTGTGCAGGTGAATGTTTTGGCTTCATAGCGTCATTAAAATAACTTCAGCTCCTGCAGATATGAGAAACTTCTGCTCAGATTTTTCAAAAAATACTTTAAAAACATGATAAATATCAACTTAAAGCCATTCGGCTTTAGAAATAAGATACTATAATGAGAAAAGAAATTTCTATCTGGGCAAATAGTATGGAAGGTAAATAATGACTTTTTAAAAATTGTAAAATACACATAACAAAATTTACCACCTTAACCATTTTTACATGCATAGTTCAGCAATGTTAAGTATATTCATGTAATTGTGAAGCAGATGTCCAGAGTTTTTTTCATCTTGCACATCGGAAACTCTATGCCCATTAAATAACAGCTATCTATTCTCAGCAACCACCCCCCACCCCGACAATCACCCTTTTACCCTTGTCTCTATGACTACTCCAGGTGCCTCATGTGAGTGGGATCACACTGTGTTTGTCCTTTTTGGAATGGCTTATTCCACCTAGCCTAATGTCTGCAAGGTCATCACTGTTTTACATGTGTCATAGTTTCCTTTCTTTTTGTGTTTGAATAATATTCCTCTGTATGAATATATCATATCACGTTTATCCATTCATCTTTTGATGGACACTTAGGTTGCTTTCAACTTTTGGCTATTGTGAATAATGCTGTTATGTTCATGAGCGTACAAATGTCTCTTCAAAACTCTGTTTTTAATTCTTTTGGGTATACACTCATAAGTGGCATCACTGGATCATATGATAATTATATTTTTAATTTTTTAGGAACCACCATATTGTTTTCCATAGCAGCTGCACCATTTTCTATTCACAACAGGAGTTTGCATAAGGGTTCCAATTTCTCCATATCCTTGCCAGCACTTACTATTTTCTGTTTTTTGTTGTTGTTGTTGTTTTTGAGGGGGAAGGGATTAATTAGGTTTATTTATTTATTTACTTGTTTTTAGAGGAGGTAGTGGGGATTGAACCCAAGACCTTGTGCATGCTAAGCATGTGCTCTACCACTTTGAGCTATATCCTCCCTCCTTCTGTTTTTTGCTTTTTCAATAGTAGCTACCCTAATGAGTGTAAGGTGATATTTCAATGAGGTATTAATAACACTTTACTGTCACTTAATAACAGCAGATTAAATATTCAAAGCCAAGTTTGAACTACTCATCTTCTCCTTTCTATTACACACACATTTTTTAATTATCAGCTTTAATAAACTTTTAAATTAGTATTTTAAACATAAACATACCAAAGTACATGCAAATATAAGTGTATAGTTATATGCATATTTATATTAACAAATACATACACTTATGCATACGTACAAATATACATAATTTAAAGATAAAGCTGTATAAAATTCCTAAACTTAGTTTTGAAAAATATTTAACCTTATATTTATGGTGCAGTAAAAGGCATTCATTTCAACATATGTCATATCTACACCAGCAAGTAAAGGTGCTGCTCAGTGATCTATTGTTCTTTTCTTTTTTTTTTTTTAATGATTTTAAGTTTCTTTAAGTGTTTTTCACCGAATGAAAGACCATTTGTTAATGAACTCATTTCACATATTAATCCAAGATCTTAAAGCGATTAAACGATAAAGGAAGTTGTATTTAAGTTTATATTTTAGAGCAACATGATTCTTCTATACGTTATATTTGTTGTAGGAGTAACCAGGACAAATTTTATACAGATAGCTCTTGAAGTAGCCAAGTAAAACAGAAATAATCAGTTTGCTATAGACATTGATTTTTGTAAGTCAATTTATTTGAGCACATATGTTTACATTCTCATGACTTTAAATGTTTTATGGAAACATTGATAACTTCTCTGACCTACTAAGTCAATGCAGGAAAAGTGTAGGAAGCTCAAAACAATTAGGTTTTTCATTAGTATATAAATCTCAAAGCTTTATATAACATTAAATTTATATAGTATTATATTTTATACTGATATATTCAAGAAAAAGACATTTAGCTTGATTTTAAACAAATTTTTCAATCCAATCTTATTGTCCAATAATTTACCTGGCTTAAAATTATTACATTAATTGATATCCAGATGTAAATCTTCATTTATTATTTATTAAAAATGCTTTACAGAAATTTCCCTAATCTTCTTATTACTTTTAGCTTCTAGCTTTATATCTATTTATATTTTTTCCTCTCTCTGAGGAAGAATCTCTCTATTTAAAATAATTTGTTTCTGTAGTACACAGGAATGCCAGATTTGAAGGAATAAGTAATTTTCAAGAATATCCCCCAAATCTGTCCACAGTTACATATGGTTGCCATTATAAATACACCATTGTAATTGGCTAATTCCTCTGCTCCTTTGAGAAAGAAGTAAAGCTTTTTTCTTTACAGAATAACAGAGAACTGGCAGCAATTTCATCCCATACAAGATGTATATGTGTAAAACACGTTTAGAAAAAAAGATAATAAACACCTGTAAATAGGAAGAATGAATAGTTGCCCAATGTTTTCACATGAATTTTCTCTGTCCGTCACTTATGTCAGAAAGAAGTCGTAGATTTCTTAGACTTCGCCTCTCATTCACTCTGGGACTTTGCAGTCTCAGACACAAGAATTTGAAGACTTCTTCAAATAAGCTAACAGTAAACACACTGATAAAACTATCAGCCTATACGCTACTTCAGTATTTCTCAACTGTGGGTTGTTTTGCCTCAAATCCTCCTACAGGGACATTTGGCAATGTCTGAAGAAGTATTAGGTTGCAAAATCTAGCACAACTGAGGAGCAGAGAGGTAGATTACTACTGGCGTCTAATAGGTAGAGCCTAGGGGTTCTGCAAAATATTCTACATTGCACAGGACAGCCCCCCAGATGAATTACCCAGCCCAAAATATCAGTAGTGCTGAGATGGAGAAATTCGGCTCCACCATGTTTTCAAAACTTTCACAGACATTCAGAAAGACAAGCTGCTTCTTCATACCCACAGCCTGTATACCGGCTGTGTATTACCTAATGGAAAGACCAATGTCGGTGCCTCAGATTCTCAGTCTTAAAGACAGTATCCAGATCTCATCAGGTCTCTGGAAGGCATATAAGAAATAGATTTCTCAGTTCTTGATTTTTGAAAGACAAAGATACTTTAACCAGATCAGACAGACAGATAAACTGTCATCAGCTTCTGATACAGGAGATTCTGAAAATGAACCCATATTTCTATGTCTCAACAATAAAACTCATCATTCGGTTGTAGCAGTTCTGGAACAGGAAGGTCAGGATAAGCCAGAGGATCTGAGTTCTGTTCTCCATTTCAGTGGCTCTCAGTTGGGCATGGATTCTAGCTCATTACTACCTACAGTCAAATTAGCAGGTGAAAGGACTGAGTTTCCTTTCAGCTTCTATGTGAGATACAACATGTAGGGATCCCAGAAGATGAGATCTTCCATACTAACTGACTTTAAGGTTTAACCACATTCATTATTATATGGAACCATGACAGAGCGAAATAAGGGTGTGATAAGGAGGCTTAAGATATAAAGATAATGGAACAGTTTGGAAACACTGTTCCAAAGGCCAAGAAAACTATAATGTTGCAGGAGCCTAATTGAAATGTGCATGTTTAATGGGAGATAATGGTAAGCATGAGTCTAGCTGAGTTCGTTCTAAAAATTGATGGTGTTGGCAAAAAAATTAGCACAATATTTTTATGCTAGTTTTTCTTAAATCTTTCCTGAAAAATTCTGCTGACAATTATTTTGACTACATTGATAAAAGTTATATGCAACACATTTAAATATAGTTAATTATTATACCTTGTAAGACAAAATTCATAATTGTTTATGATTGGTCTTTCTGGGGCTTTTAGCATTTTTTCCCATTGTTTATAATTACAATGGCTCCTGAGTATAAAACATTAACACTTGTAATATGTTAAAATATTCTTTGCTACGTTTTCTGTGTAGAGGAAGTTCAAGTGTTAATCTGCTTCTGTCTTTATTTAAGAATAAGAAAATAGATAGTAGGTTAATTCTATGGTGAATTTAGTAAATACAGGAATAAACTTATCCTAGAAATATTGATTTGTGAAATATTTTATCTGGTAAAATTTGCAATTCATAATAAAGCATCTCTCATGCTAAAGTGATGCAAATAACAGTGAACTAGAATGTTTTGTGTGATCTGCACAGATTCCCTCACAATAATATAAACTATAGTTGCAAATAATGCATTTTTAAAATCAAAATAAAAAAGATACACATTTCGTTACAATTGAAGCTCTTTTTGTTAAGTTGGACTCCTCCTACTCAGATTAGCAAAATATCTCATTTTCTATTCAGCTGAGCAGATCTGGAATATAGAAATTAAATTTTAAAGTGTGACTAATGCACTCAAGTCTGAATTCTGAGTCTCAGACACACTTATCATCAGTGTGCTTGGGATTTTTCATATCTAAATATAGCTTTCAATGCATTAATATTTGCAGAAACATTTATTTTCATTTACTAGAAAATATTCAAAAATAAGGGTAATTAATGATCCTTTTTTAATTAGTGTTCTTAGAAAAACCATTTGCTTTGGAGCACTGCTGCAAGCAATTCTTACATGATATGCAGTTAATATGACTCTTTTAAGCAGTGAAAAAAAAAAATCTGCGTCATTCTTCTTGTTCTTTTTCACATGCAAAAGACAAAGACAAACTGAATGGGAAATTTTCTGTTGTTGTTGCTCCCATGCTTTTCCTTCAGTTCTTAGAAATGTCACTTAACTTTTAGTGTTCAGTGTCACACCGTCTCTGGAACTTGCTGAGCCTGGCAGCCTTGGCAGAAATCCTTGACAGCTTGTCAAGCCCAAGGCAAATGCATGTAATCTTTCCTTCCAGTAATTAATAATTAATTATTGCTCATTAATCTTTAACGAATGGTAGTAGGGGATAATCTAGTCTTTAAGACAAGAGAGGAAAAAAAAAAAAAAACACAAAGACATTGTTATTTCAAAGGGAACTTTTTAGTTCAGGACTTTTACAAGTCAAACTACTCCTGGGGCTAATTGTGAAAATCAATGAGATTAAAAACAAAAAAATCACACAAGCATGTACAAAACCAGTCACACATGGTCATAACACCTCTAAACTGTTTCTCTTGAACTCTCTCCCCTCCTGAGGTCTAAATCACAAAGGCGCACCCATCTTCCAAGGTAGAAAAGAACATAACCCAACAGGAATTTGCTTCCTAGAATAGCAGTTTTCCTTTAAAAAGCTAAAAAAAAAGTGGTTTTCTGGAACACTGACATGTGACTACTATTATCTACCCTGTCAGAATTTTTTTTTTTTTTCTGAACAGTAGAAGGAGTTTTCTGGTAAAATAAAGAAGAAAAGGCTGAAAGAATCATTTTAATAAATATGAATCATTAGATGTTATTTGTATTCAGCTTTGTTCTTTAGTTATTCATAGTGTCACCAGTTCTAATGACAATGTGTTGAGTTCTTACTTGATGGGGAAAAGCTGAAACACCTTTTTCTTGACATTTGTAGAAATGGTAAAGAGAAGAAAAAAAAATGTTCTTTAAAACCATTGAAACTATTGATAGCCTCCAGTGCTGGGGGGTAGATAATGCTCCTTCTGCTCCTGTAGAAATCATTCCAGAATTTCTCAATGCAGGAGGATAATAATCAGTTTACCGTTATTCTGTGCAAGTAACAGAAGAGGCACCTGCATCTGTCACACATATATAAATATGGGTCAGAGTTTGCAAATAAAAATATTCATAGTTATCGGTATCTTCTCTTGCTAACGCCTTATATAATGCTATATGTGAGGGATGATTCTTTCCAGCCATGTCTCACTGAATGGGAGGGTTAAATCTTTCAGGCTTCCCTTTAGCAATCTCCTACTGCCATTCTCTCAAATTATAGCCCATTAGGTTTACCTTGCAATGCTGCCTCTCGCGGCTCTGCCAAACTTGTTTTTTGTGAATTCCCATCTTCAAATACCTCACCCTCTGAAATTCCAAATTCTTTTGTCTCTTTAAAATATGGATCAAAACAAATTTTTTGTTCTTGTGCAGGTGTATTTAAGCATAGAAACATTTTTATGGCTTTAGTATATAATGAAGTAAATAATAACCTTTTTTTATCCTATATGACATATTGTCTTTAACTTCCCTCAATAAGGTCATTTTATTTTAATATGTATTGTTGTTTCCTCTTTGAAGAATATTGTGTGATACAGAAGCAAATAACAGATTTAGAGGGCAGTGAGTTTGTTGGTGGTGGTTTTTGTATCATGATCCCAGAAAATAATTCTTATTTTAATGAATAAAATCATGTAATCTTTCTAACCATTTCAACTCGTGGGATAACAATAACTCTTAATATGATGTAAGTGATGAAATCACACAATGTATATTAAAACACTTTGTAGACTGAGAAGTAAGACAGAAATTATTATCACTCTACATTTTACCACATGTCATTGTCTATTTCGAGACTTAACTGCTAAATTTTCATGAAGTTAGATGAATCAAATTAAATATACAATATCTCTAAAATCTAACCAAAATAAAAGACCTAAACTAGGGAGACATTTGACTCAGTTTAAAAAATTGCAGATTTTTATCAAAGGCAGAAGAAGCATGTTAGTAGCATTTCAAGCCTTAATTGTATTTTGTATGACTATTAGGCTAAATAAGTTTTGCAAATGTTTATGAGCTTTAAGTATCTTCCTTGGTTAATTTGGTCTTCGGTTGAATTAAACATGACATCTATACTACAGATTAGTATGTGGTTATTCTCATCTTTTTGTAATTATATATATTGCTTGCAGAAAATATTAACAAAAAATTTTTATGATTAAAAGTAGGCTAGGAAACAAAATTTTCAATATAAACATGTTATAAATTATATCTCTGTATTTAAACATTAAAAAATTGTTAATCAGGATGGTAAGAGTATTTTCATGTCCTGATTTTGCTGCACTTATATTTTCTGCATAATGCAGTAATCACAAACACAAATTAGAAATGGGATTTTGACTTTTGTTGTAAATATTTTCAGTAGGCATATATATATACATATGTGTGTATATATATGTGCATGGAAACATGTAGAGTAAATTATCAATAGAAATTACTTCTGTTTATTGGTAGTTCTTATGATCTAGTGAAACCTTTATTGACAACTTGACATCTGATTTAAAAAACTTTTGTATTAAGACTAATTATTTAGAGCAGTGTTAGGTTCAGTTTTTGATATATTAAAATTAGAAAAATCAATAATTATGTTTTAAGTGGAGTTTATGGATTAAGAAGTGCTAATATCTGGGAGATTATGTAAATTAAATAGTTAAAAATTGAAAACATTGAAATGAGACTGAGAATTGGAAATATAAGCAGAGTTCTAACAAACCTATGTTTGCATACACAATGTGCATATAAAATATATTATACATTTATCAGTAAGCCATGTAAATAGCAATCAAATCGCTAGGAAAAGAATGATTAAGGAAACTTGTAAATGAAGGCATTTAAGGAAACAGTTCTATTTGCATTGTAGTTTTTTTCTTTCCACTTGTGCATTAGTCTCATTTTAAAGTACAAGCATTTTAGAAATCTATCATGCCTACCTCAACTCATTGCATCTGGAAAATGCTCAATTGTCTTCATGGTATCTTTTTTTTTTTTTTTTTTTTTTTTTTTTAATTCTCACCTACCCAGCCAAACTCTGTCACATGAATATAGTTAAAATAAAAAGTAATTTTAAATTTGTTTCTAAAGTTATCACATTTAATCCTTTGTGAGCTAGACAGGACTGGTGCTGCTAGCTCAATTGTTTGTTTTTGGTGAGAAAAAATATATATAGAGATTATGTGATTAAAGTATAAGTGTTTAACTCATATCACTCATAAGAAATTAGAGTTTATAATGAGTTTACACTGTGTCCTCACATCATGTAGTAGCTTCTGTATTTTACTTGTGTTCACAAAGATTTACATTCCATTATTCACTCTCAATTAATACTAAAATTAAGTATAGGGATCACACATTATAAGATAAATTGAATAGTGTTATAACACTGAACTTTATGTGACTATTTGAATGGAGATGCTTACCATTAAGTATTAGAAACAAAACACACTGATCACTTTGTAAGATAAAGTATTATACTAACACCACATGAATCTCATAATGAAAAACTGAAATGGATGTTTTAAATAATATAATCAAAATAATATTTCACTTTTTATTTATATATTTTGATACCCACCTTATAAATCATAATTACAAATCTACCTTTTAAGGAATTGAGCCATTGGAAGAGTTAATGACTACTGGAACTCAGAAAATCAAAAACTATTAACATCATCAGCAGTCAGAAAATAATAAAATTGATTTCTCTCTCAATAGATCACTTTTTAGAAAATGGTGAATACTCCTAAAGACAAGGAAAATTAAAAATATTTCAGTTTTATATCCTCTATTTACAACTTTGTTAAACATAATGAGGTGTCTTTCCCTTGTTAGAGCGAAAGATAAAATCAAGAGAGTGAAAAGCTTTAAAACAAATAGTGCAAAACACACAGAAAATTAAAGAAATGTGATATATTATGAAATAATATTAAAATTTCCTAATGCATTAAGAATTTAATTATTTAACTTATCTTACTATGTACTATGCATATTATATATATGTTTATGCATATCTACTATATATTTTTCTTAAATTTAGATGGGCAAACAAAGCTGTTCTTAAAAATATTATTCCCATTAAGAGTCTCTCTCACCAGTCTCTTGAATTTTCAATTTCTTCTTTTTATGTGATCATATATTTTTTGTGTAAAATTATTAAAATATAATATAAATTTGTTTTTATTTTCATAGGATAAATTATTCTTTAAAAAAAATGAGTGAGTTGCCCGTGCATTGCGGCACCCAGGGGCACAGGTTCAGAAAGCTGGGCACGGGGCAGGTGCAGGTGGACACCAATCCCCAAGGAGGGCGGCTAAGGAGTCCCCCCACAGCCCCCAACACTGGTCACGTCCTCACTTGTAACCAGATGCAAGGCACTGTTCTTATCTCACCCTCTGCCTAATCCTAACAACCCATGAAAGTGGCCGTTTGCTGCTAACGTACCCACCTCTACGGAGGCAAAGGTTTGCATAAGATACTACTCTGGATGGCGCCACAGGTTACTGTGCCCACAAGCGTTTCTTCTGAGTCAATCACAACATTCAGCATTTTCCCCTGAAGTGAACTGATGGGTCAGGCTCACTCAAGCAAACAATATCACCTGCCCTCTTATTCCTTGCCCTTTAAAACTAAGACAAGAATGAGGGGCAGGAGAGGAAGCGGATGGCATCCTCCCGGAGATGCCCTCCCTCTGCAGCTCCTCCAGTCTTGTCAGCAGTCATTGAGGTGAGTCTGTGGGTCACAGAGGCACTGCTCTATGGTCTGCACGGCCTGTGGGGTCAAAGTGAGCTACTACATCAGGTTCATATGTTCCTGCTGCCAAAAAGCTTCAAACTGCTGGGCTAACTGATGCAAAGTCAACTTACCTGAAAAGAGTAAAAATTCAGTATGGCTGCTGCTGAATGAAATTACCGCCCCACTCCAGGAATTTATATATATTTTCCTTGTACAGAAAGATTGTTTTAAAAATTGATAGACATATTAAAAACTGAGTGAATTAATATGTCCTTAAAGGGAACACTGACTTTTTAAAGACATTTTCCTTGTAACTCATGTAGCTGTAAGTAATTATAGTAATTTTACTTTACTTTTTAACTTTTAATTTTGAAGTAATTATAGACTCACTAGAAGTTGCAAAAATAGTACATAGAAGTGCCTTGTAGGCTTCACCTACCTTCCACTAAAGGTAATATCTTACCTAATTATAGCATAGTACCAAAACCAGAAAATTCATACTGGCACAATACAGTTAGCTGGGGCATAGACCTTACTAAGATTTTACCAGTTTTTCATGCATTCATTTGCACGTGTGTTTATGGAGGGTCTATGAAACTTAAATATGAAAGTGACTGCATTTCACAAAACTTAATTTTTTTAAATAATAAAATAAAATGAACTGTGAAGAATCATTATCCTAAACTAAAATTTGAAATTCAATCTAAAATTTCAGAGAAAGATTCTAATGGGGAATAATAATTATTTTAAAAATAACTTTTTGTTATTTTGGTGTGATATGAGAGTTACAGTTAATACTTAAATAGCCTACAATTACCTTTTAATAGGATAGCTACTCTATTATATTAAGAAATAAAGCATTAATTTTTGTTGCCACAAAAATGATGGTTGCTGATTAAAACTGAAACAATCCAGAAACAATGAAGACGAAAATTATGTAACAACAGAAATATGTTGAGATATTAAAAATTCTGCATATTTTGTCATCCTTCCTCAAATCTGTTGGACAACAAGAGAACAAATATCAAATCTTAGATTGCATTTAATAGCATTTTGTTACAGGAAAATGTATTAAGATTTGTCTTACAAATTTGGTAATTTAAACATTTCTAAGACATAAAATGTTTAAGATGGGTAATTGAGTGGCAAATGAGCAAGAACTACCAGAGATTTTAGATTGTTCTAAAATAAGGACTAAATTCACCAAAATTGTATCTTTTTGAATCAAAGATTTGAACTCTTTTCTAACTATTTCATTTCTTTGTTTTTGTGTTGGGAAAAAGTAACAATAAAAGTAAATATCTTAGTGTCTGCTATTTATTTATATACCTGAGACTATCCCTAGAGTCAAGTCTTTTTCAAAAAACATGCATGAAATTTGGGGGATATTTCTGTAGGTAAAGATATATCAATTTTTCACCTCTAGTTTTATGCTGATATATCTCAGTCTTTCTGATTATTAAAAGCAAATTCCACTTTAAGCTTTTCAGAAGAGCTCATTATACCCTGATGTCTTGGATCTTTATGAGTCAAGTTTCTTCATAAGGGATTATATGCAGCTTTTATAGTCTGGATAAGTGTAAAGTCATTGGATTACCTTTCCCCTCCTTGAATGTCTTTTAAAAGTTAGTCTGTTATTTCCTGGTATAAAAGTATGCTGTCAAAAATTATGGCAATGATTTGATTTTCTCTGCTTTATATTTGACTTGATATTTTGTCTGGAGGCCAAAGAAAAATTTGTTTTTCCTTAAAATGCAATACTTTTACCATCATACTTCTCACTGTTGGCTTTCTGGGTCAATTTCCTCCAATAATTGGATACTTTTAAAATATGCAGTATTCAGTAAGCTTTTGTTTCAGGAATTTTTCTTGAATCATAATTTGTAGTAGTTGTTATCTTCCATGGCATTAATTTCTTCCTTGAATATTCTTATTATAAATATATCTACTATTTTCTATTTCATGTATATATTATTTTCTTTCAAAGTCTTTTCTCCTTGTACATTTCCTTTTGAAATAGATAAGTACAGTGGAAGCAGCAATGAGGGAGGATGGGGAAATGAGAACCAAACTATGGGGAAAATATATGAATTAGAAGGCATTTGTGTATATAAGGGAAGAGTTACCCAACAAGGAGAAGTTGAAGTCACAGGAGAGAGACACCATAACTATTCAAGTCAAATGTCTGGTAGTCATAGCAGGAGATGGATGTTGGATCTCAGAGATAAGGGCTACTTGTTAAACAGGAGGAGGAGCTAGCACAGCTGAGACTGAAGAGGCGTACAAATATGTACATAAATTTGTAGAAAGAGTCAATACTTGGAAATAGCTTACACTTAATGGGCAGGAGATAAGGTCATCTAATGGCACGATAATGAAGAGGGATGGCTGGATAACTTAAGGAGAATGGTGAAGATTTTGAGTAAATAATGAGTAAATTGGAGGGCAATTAGATGAAGGAAAAGTGAAATGGTTTTTAAGTGGCAATAAGAACTTTGTTGCAGTTCAAGATAGTTAATTTGTCCTAGAATGAACCTGCATGATCAAAGGGTTAACTCAAGCATCATTCAGAAGCTTTGGTGTAGCATCAGAGAAAACAGAGTACCGGCCTGATATATGTATGGGATGAAATACATATACGGTCTTGATAGAGAAACAATAAGTAATTGCATCTTAAATTATTTTAAAATACTTTTTTTGCATGGGTGCCACTGTTCATAATTTATTTTAAAATTATGCTCATATTATGTACTTAATCTGGATGTATTTCATCAGCAAATTATTCTATTTGAAAATGAGTTAGACTCACACATATTAATACTATATTTTATTTCCTGAAGAAAGGAAATTAATTGTCTAAGTCATTATTCATATGCCTTTATATAGCTTTATAGGCTAATTAGCCAATGAATCTATCAGAATTACTTCATCACGTCTTCAATTTTGAACTGTAAAAGTATTCTTTTACAGGTTAGACATAAATACAGGTTATGTTACATAGTTATAACCCTACTATTTATCTATAGATCTATAAATATCTTACTGTGTAGAATTAGCATAATGACACTTCTTTACAGTTAAGTGCAGAAATGCTTTACAATGGTAATTTCTCATTTAATCTATAATTAACCAATAAATACGCCAGAAGAAGATTTTATTTAAGTGCCAATAGTAAGTGATCTTTTATTTATATGATTTAGTAAATGAGACAGATTCTCTTACTACTAGTGATAACTTCATTCTACAAATTGGGCAAATTCAGAAGTTTATAACTCCTTCAGAGTCATTAAATTCTACAGTTTATCATTTTAAACAAAAATGTGGACAACAGAATGAGAGGATCTATTGAGAGAGGTGAGCTCATTTTCAAGAGAAATCTATGACATTTGGTTAATAAACCTAGGAAAAGGATGCACTTATTTGGTTTCTCTTTTCACCTGTTTCTCAGCTTCATTCCTATTGGGAAAATAAAAATCTGCACTCACTTTAACATTGATGAGTATATATCACAGTGATATCTTTCATTTTAGCCCATTTTCTAGATACAGAGTCTGAGAAACATGAGTAGTCTTGACTTCTAAAGTAAATATGCCCTCTGTGAAACACAGGTTATTTTGCACGTTCAAAATCTTTGTCAACATAAACATATTAAGCAAGGAGATAATGCTGCCCAATTGTTCAGTCTGAAAACAGAGGAATAGTTCAAGGCTACTGAAACTTATGTCTCTTCCTCTGGGTTACATGTGGTTTCTTCTTGTGAAGTGTTCACCACATATGTCTATAACATAGCTGAGTTTTAGAATATTTCTATTTGGATTTATATTTTGCAACATTTCTTTAACCTTAACATCTCTAAGCCTTAATCTCTTCACTTGTAATGAGAATATAATGACTATATCCTCTATATTGGCTTGTGATGAGTTTAAAATCTCATGCCTTATCCATAAGTACCACTCAGAAAATGTTAACCATAAGCATTAGTGTACATTACAATGAGTATTATTATACACACATTAGTATACTTTTTTTTTGGCTTTGGGGCACATGCTTTATTGCACTTAATTTTTTAATATTTAGTCCCCAAACTAGACATACTTACTTATAGTTTTAGCCATCAGAATCCTCAAGGTCTACCAGATAGCAGGCTTCAACAAATATTTGATCTTCAAAGCATGGCCGTTCATGCATCCATCCCTTTTATAGCATGGAGATTGCTATTTAAAACCCACATATATATTTGAGGAATATGAGTCCCAATAAGCTCTTTTTTTCAAAGGTGAGAAACAGCTGAAGTTCATTTTCAAAAATCATGATACTGGTACCAGTCATTGAATGACAGTTTCTGTTTTTAAAATAGTATTTTCCCTCTCTTTATCTCTATTCACTGTTATTTGTTTAATTTCCATATGGAGACTTTGAGTCTCACATGAATAAATGATGTCCTGAAGGACAGTAAGTGTCCATTTTTCTTTTATATAAATTTAGATGAAAACACACATACTTTCTCCATATGCTTCTATAGTCTACAAATTATGGAGTATGGAGTGGTTAAAAAGACTTCTCACACTAATGAACTCAAC
Source organism: Camelus bactrianus (assembly GCF_048773025.1). Taxonomy (NCBI): domain Eukaryota; kingdom Metazoa; phylum Chordata; class Mammalia; order Artiodactyla; family Camelidae; genus Camelus; species Camelus bactrianus. The sequence goes on from NC_133552.1 coordinate 24,198,889, forward strand.
TACAAAACAAAAACAGACTCACAGACATAGTAAACAATCTTATAGTTACTAGGGGAAAGGAGGTGGGAGAAGATAAATTTGGGAGTTTGAGATTTGCAACTGTTAACCACTACATATAAAAATAGATAAAAAACAGATTTCTTCTGTATAGCAAAGGGAACTATATTCAATATCTTGTAATAACCTTTAATGAAAAAGAATATGAAAACAAATATATGTGTATATATATATGCATGACTGGGACATAATGCTGTGCACCAGAAATTGACACACTGTAACTGACTATACTTCAATTAAAAAAAAAAAAAAAAGACTTCTCACACAAGCTGATTCAGTCAGAAGGAGTATCTAATCCTGTGTATCAGTCAGTAGAAGTATTGTCAGAGTTGGAAATTAGCATTTATAGAAATGGAGGAAGAGCTGGGAAGGGAAATTCTGGGAATAGGGTGGGAAGTGGACTGGAGCAACAGTCATTACATCTGCCTGAAGCATCAGCTGATGAATAAGTCGGAATCTGTAAGAAACTGAGAAACCCAGCATATCTGTAAGCTGAAATGGAACCACCGAAGGGGAGTTTGTGAAGATGCAGAACCTTTAAGACAGCTGTTTCCTCTGGGAAAAACACTGCCTTTAAGGGTGTCACTTTTATAGTTCTAGGTAACAGGCTTCTGCTGTTGTCTGTCAGCTCTAATGCAAGTGGGAGGAAATACGTTATAGCTGCCCCCATATTATTGTCACGTGTACCATCATCTACCAAGAGTAATGATTTCTGCTTCCTTTCTGCCTTCTAAATCTTGCTAGTTTCCTTTTGTGGCCAAGTCTCACCTAGAAAAATATGGGGAGGGTTTTATGGGAAACAATTTTACTGGATTTGAGTGGGAGCAGTAATGCCAAGCTGACAACTTGCCATCCAACATGTTTTACTATGAGGAGGAATCACGTAACTTCATACTTCTGACCATAGTGATCTTAAAAAAAAAAAAAAAAAAAAAAGGAAGTTACTCTCTCCTAAAATAATGAAAAGTATACATCCTTCCCCCAAAGTCTATATAAAATACCTAAAAAGAGCATTTTAGGGGTAAAGCAATAGATAGAACCATTAAAAAAAAAAAAGTCATTTTGTCTTTATAGGATATTGAAAGAGACAAAACTGTCCTCTGAGTAAAATTGATGAGTATTATTTTTATTTGACTTTTAATAATTTCATAAGAAGATGCTGAATAATATGGACCTGGGTTAAAACTACAAACACATATTTTTAATCTTCATCTTAGAATTTTAATTAAAAATGAGATTTTATATGAATTATTGTAGCCCACTAGTATGGGATAAGAATAGCCTAGAGACAGAATAGGACCAGTAGTAATTTTAAAAATGTAACCACAGCCAGATGAAAAAAGACAGTATTCCTATGTCAGAAGATTTATTCATTTAAAAAGTAAAAGTAAATTATTTATACAATCATGTGTTATTTTAGTATCGTATATGTACAAATATTAGTATAAAATAGAATATTTGGTATATAGATTTCCTTCTAAAATATTGCTTAACTCATTCTGAAAAAAAAAATTATTTAACCAATTGCATACCCACACTGTGCTGGTCTGGACCACCATCACTTCTTTCCAGAATTTTGAAATATCCTCCTAACCTTTCTTCTTGCTTTTATCTCTGCCTTCCACTTCATGCCTATTTTCAACACATCAGCCAAAGCAATCTTAGTAACTGACACTGGATCATGTTATTTTTCTGCTCAAATTCATGCCATGTATTCCATCTCACTCATAGTAAAAGACAAACTGTTTACAAGGACCTATTTTGTCCTCTTCCATCTAACCAATTGTCTTTCAGATGGATTTTCTTAATTATCTTCCACTCAGTAAGCAGGAAGTTTGCCTTTTTGCATTTTTCTCAAACACTGAAGGCATATTCAGGTTTCAGAGCCTCTTGCATGAAACCTGCAATTTCCTGCACCCCAAAATTTATCCCAGATATTTCCAACCTGGTCACACATCCATTAGGTCTTTACTTAAACACCATCCCTTTCTCATGTAGTCTAATTTGGGCCCCCTAACAAAAATGACCACCAAATATCCCAGTTGCTCATGACTACCCGTCTCTTCCTTAACTTATCAGTCTCCTTCACCCTTTTCACCATCTAACATGCTTTATCATTTTTTTTTTTTTTTTGGTGCTTATTTTGATCATCTTTACTCTAAATAACAAACTCCCTGAATTCATGAACTTTACTTTCTTTTGGTCATTTTTGTATCTCTGACACTTAGAAAAGTGCCAGGAACACAGCAGGTGCTTAATGAATTTTTGTTGAGTGAGAAAATGAATATCAAAAAAAGTGCAAAATATTTTGAAACTTGGGTAAATTTAATATTATCTTAATAATTATTTTAAATATTTGCACAACAAAATTTTTATGAATTTGGTGGCTGGGTTATCATCATCAAATTATGAACATGAAAAAGTCAATAAAATCATGTAATGATGATTTCTTACCATCCTATTAATTTTAAAGTTCAGTAATTTCAAGAAAAAAAGTGCCACAGGCTCTCTTAACACAAATTTGAAGTCAGTCAGATTGTGATAATCACATATTATTTCTGAACACTTACATAGATAATCGTTTCTTCCACATGAACATTTACATTGAAATACTGTGTTTGTCTTAATAAAACGTCCAAATATGTTTCGTTAACCACCTTATACCAAGGCAAATGTGGCTAAGCCTTCAAGTCAAAAGTAAAATGAAAGAATTGAGCAGGAATGGTTTCCTGACAAAAACAAGTTTTATCAGTGCTAAACTCAGTTGACATTTTATATTTGAAGCATTGAGTTTTGATGTCTAAATTATATAAAAATTATAATGTTTGGCTGCTAAATTAAATAAGAGTAGATAAAAGCCTCTGAATTATCTTAATACTAAACTGAAATCTTGAGAAAATAAAATATACCTGGATTTTTTTATTCTGTTGTAAAAGACACTACTACACAGTTGAAGTAAAAACTTAATGAATGTTTTATGTCTATTTTATAGACAAAAATTATATTAGCCAAGAAAAGCATTATATCTTAACTCTAAGTCAAAAACTATAGCATAAAATGAAATTTAAAATGTTCATTATAGAAAAAGTATTTACATCTTTGGAAAAACATTAATTACATTTTAAATTACAGTATAAAGCATGAGATTACTTATGTGATTAAGATGACTGGACACCTTTAAAGATGAATATATATTCATTTACATAAGAAGGTTATCATCCTAAATATTGATATATAACATAGTAATTGAATATTGCTTTTATATTAGTTTTCCAAGTTTTCAAAAGTTCTTTATGGAGAAGAGAAAATAAAATGAAATAAAGGAAAAAAACTGATCTCTATTAATGTGGATAAAATAGCAGAAATTACTATTAGATATGGCCTTTATACGTGGCCTTCATTAACACTGTAAATTTATCCTGTGATTTCCTGAGCTTGACTTATGCAAAATTGTATCTAGATCAATGATTTAATTTCCTTCTAATGCTTGGATGATTTGAAGAGTCATTTGGCACTTGACAAGCTACATTATGTCATGTTATAAGCCACGTATTAGACAGAAAACTAATTATTTAAAAGAATAACTACATGGAAAAATAAAGTATATAAAGGGTTGTGTTTCGGGGATGGTGGCAGAGAAAGAACAAGAGTTCTGCAAATAAAGAATGTTCAAGCTTAAAAAATTTAAAATCAGTGTAAAACCCCTCTCACTGACTGTCTTTAAAGACTATAATTATAAATAAAATAAAATAAATTTAGAAAATGTACCCAGAGCTAGAATTTGCATGAATATAATGGTACTTGATATCAACATCTGATCTTGGGGTTAATGAATTAAAAAAAAAAGATGTCAAGGATAATCATATGTCCAGTGGATTTAAATTGAAACAAAGGATTTGGAATTTTTGCCTATAGTTTTGTTTCAATTTAGTTACTTATTTTCCTCTACAATAAATAGGTCTCTAAAATGAAATTAGATTTTGACGTTTCCTTATTTTATGCTTAGAACAAGGCAGTGAATTGTTAAGACTATACAAATTGGTTTTTTTTTCACTTAAAAATTTATTTGATTGGTTAGTTTATTGTTATTGCTGCTTGGTGAATCTAGTTGTTTGTCACCTGCTTTGCTATGAAAAAGTCTTTAAAATATTTTGATACATTATGTTCAATTTCATTCTGCTATGCTGTTAGAATCATGATTTTAATATGCTGCTGTATATGATAATTTTCAAAATCCAATAAAATAATGATGATTGGGAAGTAGAGATTCATATTAAATGAACTCAGTATTTTTCTGCATTATATAATACAAAGAAAATTCAAAGAAAAACATTTTAATGTATCTATCAAAGATTTATTCAAAAATATAAGTTCTAAAGTTGTTCTCCCAGGGACCACTAAAGGCTCACATCAATTTACTTCACCTTACTCTGCTTAATTTTGAACTTCTTCAAGGGCATATTTCATTCATCATTGTATTCCCAGTGCCTAGCCCAATTTCTGATAGAGTAACTGTTGAATCAAATACTTACTAGATAAAGTTGAATGGCTTTTAATTTCCTTGGGATATAATTTTCATTTCAATGATAAATGTATATAACTGAAAGTGGATCAGAAATGTTTAAAATTTCTAAACATACATCTCTAAAAATTCTAAACAGTGGAATGTAGAAAGTACTGGAAATAAGACATCATCAAAATAAAATTGCATTAGTTTATATTTACACAGAAAATTATAGCAATACATTTTAGAATGCTTTAAAACCACAGAGATTGAAAAGACTGGGGTGGCTTATTTTATGTATGTGGAGATATATATATATACACACACACACACGCACACATATATATATATATATATATATATATATATGTATGTATGTATATTTTAATGTTTAAATATGCAATGCCATTTTTCATAAGTAGATTTTGAAAATAATTACAAAATAGGACACAATATATGTTTCTTAATACAACTTTTTTGTTTGTTCTTAAGTTGATTTTCAAGTAATTAATCTGTCAGGCTAATCTCTGATTTGTGCTCTTAGGTGATAAGGTTAAAGCTATACTATTTCAATGTATCACACATATTTTAAAATAAATGCATAAAAAGAAATACACCAACAGTGACTAGAGTCTAATACTATTTGAATGCAGCTTAGGCAACTGAAAAATCAAGCAAAAACTGTCAGAATTAACTTTGTAGAAACTCCGGAAAATAGGCAAAGGTTTACAGCAACCCGGAGAATGTTAATCAGAAAAATGTAACTTAAAGACAGTAGGAAATTTTGTGACATTTTTACTTGCTCTTACACCACCACCATCTCTGTCTTAGCAGCAGTCTTGAAGATGGAAACCTCTGTTCCCAGGGTGGGAACCTTGTTATTGGTTGTGGGGAGAAAAGATAAGACCTTATTATCAAAGAATTGTGCTTGTCTGCTTTAAGCTATCTAGGGGCTACCTGGAGGAAAGACACAAAGTACTCCCCTTAATTCAGAAATATCTTAGAGCAAAATGGCAGCTTTAAAGAAGATGCTTGTTGAAAATATTGTAAAGCAAATGAACTATCCACTGCCAGATAGGAAAAAAGGTCAGTTAAGGCAAACAATACGCACAGAAAATGCCTAGGAGAAAAAGTGAGGGAGTTTTTTTTATTCAGGAATTTGGGACATTAAAAATGTTCATGTAACTAGGGGGATTTAGAAAGTTGCATGCCTGCGTTGACCAGAATGCACACTCAGCAAAAACCTAAGACCCTAAGTTGACACCTCTGGCTTATACTTAGGCTAAGTGCAAAAGGGAAGTAAAGACTAAGGCTGAGTAGTAAATAGCCATGTAGGCAGTATCACAACACAGTCAACCTTCAAAGACTCGAGAGGTTTTTCTTGTCTTTTGTCTTTTTCTTTGTTCATTTGAGCTCCAGAAATTTAAGGAAATATATGTCAAAACACTAGCTGACCAAAACATAAATAAAGAGGTCAGAGACCACACATGACAAATAATACAGACTTAAAAGATTTATTTTTTAAAAATCACTAAACAAAAAAGCTGTAACCCACAGGAAAAAACACAAAAAAAACCCTGAAAAAGTGGGAGCAATCTAACTTTCAGAGTTGCCACATTATATTATTCAACATGTCCAATTTTCTTAAAAAGCATGTAAAGAAACAAAAAACATATGGCAGGAAAAATGAATAGAAATTATTCTTGAGGAAGCACAGACATTGGACTTCCTAAACAAAACTCTAAATCAACTGTGTTAAAGATGCTCATGGATTTAATGAAAATTATGGGCTAACTAAAGGAAATCAGGAATGTATGTATGTTCATATAAACTGAAAAATTGTGCTCTACACTGGAATTTGACACAACATTGTAAAATGACAATAACTCAATAAAAATGTTTTAAAAATCAAAAATAAAATAAAGGAGATCAGGAGAATGACATATCAACAAATAGAGAATACTGGATAGAAATTATAAGGTACAGAATAGACTTTTGGACCTGAAAAATATGGTATCGGAAATGAAAATTTTACTAGAGGATTTTAATAGAAGATTTGAGCAAGCAGAAAAAACAGTCAGCAAACTTGAAAATAGAATCACTGAAATTATCCATCCAGAGGAGCAGAAAGAAAAAAAAAAAAAATGAATGGAGCCTAAAAGACCCATGGGACACCATCAGTCTTACCAAAATATCCACTAGAGTGGCTGTAATAACAACAGTATATTTAAAGAAAATAAGAAATGTTGGCATGGATATGAAAAGATTGATATACTCCTACATTGATGGTGGGAATAAAAATGATTCAGTCACTGTGGAAAACTGCTTCGTGGTTCCTCAGAAAGTTAAACAAAATTATCTAAGGACCAAGCATTCTACTCTATGTATATATCCCAAATAATTGAAAACAGACCTTCAAACCAAAACACATTAACTAATGATCATAGAGGCACTATTTATAATAGCCAAAAATTGGAAACAATTCAAATGTCATTAAGAGATCATATATAAACAAATGTGGTATGTCCATACAATGAGGGAAAAAGAAAAAAACAGACTCTAAAGTTCAACTCTAAAGGTTGTATAATTCATTTGTATGAAAAATCTAAAATAGATAAATCCATAGAGACAAAGTCATCTGATGGTTCCCAGATTTTTTCAGGAACTGGATATAGGTAATATTAATTAATATCTGTGAGATTTTCTTTTAGAGTAATGAAAATGTTTTTGAAATTGATGTAGGGGTGATTGCACAACGTTGTGAATTTCCCTGAATTTCAAATTTTAAAATTATTAATTTTATGCTATGTGAACTTCACCTCAATTTCCAAAATGCATTCATTATTTTTATATACATATTGTAAGATATCTAAATGAAGATCTAACCAATGGACTTGGAAATTTTAAAAAGATAGTAGATTCTGTTTATAGCTCTCTCACTGGAAGCTTTTTAAAATCTAGAGGGAATTGATATTCAAGAAAGCAATATGTTACATAGTATATACATCTTTTGTTATATTTCATAACAATTTTCACTATCTGATATTACTTTATGTAATTGTTTGTTTACTGTATGTCTTATATTCATGAAAACAGAATTTGCATGTCTTATTCACAGCTTAAAAGCTCCATGCACAGAAAAGGTTTTTATTACATATAGTAAAATTAATGAATAAATAAATACACAAGGTCAGATGATAAAACACTTAGAGAAGATCATCATAAAAGGAAGTGTCTTTTTGTATGCTTCCTCCTCCATATAACTGAGCATCCCCTGAGACCTCACCTGGTCTTGCCTCCAGTAAATCAAGGTCTAAGACTGAAGCCCAGGATAGTTTAGTTTTCCACTATTAGACACTAGCCAACTTCCAGAATGAGGTGAAAAATAGAAGTTTCACCCAATGGAAATGATGAGGTCAAAATCAGAAATATTTGGTCAGATCTATGTTCTTAATTGAGAGGGTTAGTTGGAAATGAGAAAGGAAGGTACATAGTTAAAACAGGGCGGAGGACAGTGAGAGTTTAAGAATCTTACCAAAACCAGGGAAGACTAACATATTTGGGCTCAGATTTCTTTTGCCTCTATATAGTAGTCAAGATGCTAGGATGGAGAGACCAATTAATAGATAGTCCTCCTGACACTTTATTCTCTGTCCAGAATAATATTAAGCATTAATAAAATGTTAACAATAATTATTTAAGCTGGTGGGATTTTTTACTTTTTTCAAATCTTCACATTTCTTCCTGCAACCTTTTCTGGAAGACTTAAGCATTTTTTAGATACACTAGGGGCAATTGTTTTTAATAGAAGAGATGTTAGAAATAACTTTATTACATTCCTTGGGAGACAGGTAATAAGCCTTGGTTACAGCTGATCATAAAACTTTTATCTGATTTGAGACAGGTTCAAAGTACAGGACTGACTCTCATCTCTAACAACATTAAAAGAGTTAAGTGATTCAGCAATAGATGTTGTATGACTCTCAAGGTGTGTAAGTTATGTTCTTGGGAAAATACACATATGGCTTGCTATTACTTATTGACCATAGTATTTCAATTTTATATTTTTCTCAAATATAAAAACAATTTAAATAGGAGGTTTGTATTGGAAATTTTTAGCATAGAATATCCAAACAGAGGATGGTAGGAATCAGAACAGGCAACAGAAAGAGAAAACTGAGAAATGTGAAAGGTTAGAACATTAAATCTGAAGACAAAATAATAATGTCTTCTAAGGGTCTAGAGAATGTGCCACAAAAATAAGTTTACTTAAAAGTGGAATACCAGATCTTTAATTGACTCATTGCTGCTTACTGCTTTACTTTTATTTTCATCTTTATTAATTATTCTAGATCTTCATCTATTTCATTAAATTCTCTCTCAAATTAACTTCAGTCTCCTTAGGTGAACTACACTTCTCATTTTCAAAGTAGAAACTATTAAGTAAGACTTTCTGGATTTTTCTTCCTCTACATGCCCTAATTTACAAATTAAATAATATTCTGATGGCTTCTACTTCCAGTCACAGAAGTGATGAGTTGGAGAAATTCAGAATTGGTCAGTGAACTGGATATCATTCCTTAGTGACATCTTCTGGGCGAATGACTTACAGATGTTATGACATGTTTTTTATATCCTTCAATACATTTATCTTTACTGACTCTAGTTACACTACAAATGTATTTTTGAAAATTCTTAATATCCTAAAATATGTTTGTGTACATTTATTTCCATCATTTTTTCTACTTTTATAATTGTGTTTATTTTTATTGATGTAACCCTAATTTTAAAATTTTATGTATGTATTAATTCAAAGCCAAATCTAAAATAGCAAATCCAAAAATATAAAAATGTTATTTTGACAGTGTTTTTAAAAATTCTATTATTAATAATAATTGCAATTAATAGTTTGGCATATATTTCTAGACTTTCCATGCATATTTAAATATGAAACACATATTTGTTGCAATGTGTTTTAGTATTTAATATATACTGAACATTTTTTCTATATCAGTAAAAGTAGATATAACTCATTTTTCTGGCATTATTCTTTTAAATATATTCAATATTTTAAGTAATTTTAAAGCACCATTACAAATACAAAGCTTGTGGTTCTCTTTTTTGATCTATCCAACAGAGATAGCCACTTTCCTAAATGTATGATGTATGTCATTAATATGTCTTCATTGCTTTAATTCCCCTGCTTCTGGCTTTTACCATAGGAATACATTTTCCTTGATTAAAAAAAAATTAGAAATAATAAAGTAAGCGGGAAATGAGAAGGTAAGGAAATGGCACTATAATATAATTTCTTACATTATGTGTGAAGTAAAATAATGTTATTTGAGGTAGACTGTGATGAGTTAAGAATACATATTATGCTGTTAAGAGCAACCACTATTATACACAAGGAGGCATAATCATAAAGTTAATAGAGGGAATAAATTTTTTTGATCATTTCAATAGAAGTCAGGAAAGAACAGGGGACAAATGAAGAAGAAATAGCAAAATGAAAGGCTTAAAACTAATTTTATCAGTAATTACGTACATGTAAATAGACTAAACACTAATTAAAAAAAAGTGATCATCAGCCTAGATTACTTTTTTTAGGGCCTATTGTACCCTGTTAAGAATAGATATCCTATAAATGTAAAGAGAGACTGACTGAAAGTAAGAAGAAACAAACCATATACCATCACTAAATTGAGCATAAAAAATCAGGTGTGTTTTTATTAAAAACTTTTATTGGACAACCAAGTAGACTTTTAGACAAAGAGTATTACTAGAGATATAAAATGACAATTAAAGTTGGTAAAATTATTGAATCTTCAAAAATACATTGTAATCATAAATATGTATGCACCTATTAATAAATCTTAAGGATACATGATAAAGTTCATAGAACTTAGAGGCAATTGGATAAATCCAAAAATATAGTAAAAGTTTACCAACTATTTCTCAAAAAAAGTTAAGACAATTAGGAAAAAAGCAGTAGGGACATAGCAAATCTAAACAACATAATCTGAATTGGCCTAATTACTATTTATTGAATAAAACCTTCAACAAATAAAGTATATGTATTATTTTCAAGTGCTCATAGGACATTTGCTAAAATAAATCATAATCTGGAACATACTGTCAATAATTTATTTCGAGATCAAAATCATACAAGTATATACCTTTTAGCTACAACAGAATTAAACTATATATCAAGTCATCTAGAAACTAAAACAATCCTGAAAGCAAACTAGTGTGAAATAACTAATCACAAGAGAAAACAGAAAACATTTTGAACTGAATGATAATGAAACAGAACATAACAAAATGTAAGGTTTACTGCTAAAATAGTCTGTAGTGTGAAATTTATACTTTTAAGTACTTATATTAGTAGAAGCAAAGAAAGGTTAAAGATGATCAAATCACCAACTTTAGGAAACCCAAAGAAAATAGAAGACACAGTAATGTTAAGCTAGGAAACCAGTGAAATACAAAAGAGAAAGTAATAGAAGACATATGGATCAGTACAGCAGAATAGAGAGCCCAGAAATGAACCCACAGACCTATGGTCAATTTGACAAAGGAGGCAAGAATATACAATGGAGAAAAGACAGTGGTGTTGGGAAAACTGGACAGCTGCATGTAAATCAGTGAAGTTAGAACACTCCTTCACAACATACACAATAATAAACTCACAGTGGCTTAAAGACTTTAATATAAGATGACATGATAAACATCACAGAAGAAAACATAAGCAAAACATTCTCTGACATAAATCTTAGCAATAGTCTCTTAAGGCAGTCTACCTAGGCAATAGAAATAAAAACAAAGATTAACAAATGGGACCTAATTAAACTTATGAGCTTTTGCACAGCAAAGGAAACTATAAGCAAAACAAAATGACAACTTACCGAATGGGAGGAAATATTTGCAAAAGATGAGACTGATAAGAGCTTAATTTCTAAAATATAAACAGCTTATACAACTTAATAACAAACAAACAAACAAACAAATCCCAATCCAAAAATGGGCAGAAGACCTAAACAAGCAATTCTCCAATGAAGACATACAAATGGCCAATGGGCACATGAAAAAATGCTCAATATCACTATTTATCAGAGAATTGCAAATTAAAACTACAATGAGATATCACCTCACACCAATCAAAATGGTCATCATTCAAAAGTCCGTGAACGATAAATGCTGGAGAGGCTGTGGAGAAAGGGGAACCCTTCTACACTTCAGGTGGAAATGTAGTTTGGTGCAGCCATTATGAAAAACAGTATGGAGATTCCTCAAAAACTAAAAATGGACTTACCATACTATCCAGCAGTCCCACTCCTGTGTGTATATCTGGAGGGAACTCTAATTTGAAAAGATACATGCAATGTTCATAGCAGCACTATATACAATAGCCAAGACATGGTAGCAACCTAAATGTTCACTGACATATGACTGGACAAAGAAGCTGTGGAGTATTTATACAATGGAATACTAATCAGCCATAAAAAATAATAAAATAATGCCATTTGCAACAATATGGATGGACCTAGAGATCATCATACTAAGTGAGTAAGCCAGAAAGATAGAGAAAAATACCAATGATATCACTCATATGTGGAATCTAAACAAAGAGGACACTAATGAACTCATCTACAAAACAGAAACAGACTCACAGACATAGTAAACATCTTATGGTTACCAGGGGAAAGGGGGTAGGAAGGGACAGATTTGGGAGTTTGAGATTTGCAAATGTTAGTCACTATATATAAAAATAGATAAAAAATAGATTTAAAAAAAATTTAAAATTTCTTCTGTAGAGCACAGGGAATGATATTCAGTATCTTGTAATTCTGTTTAATGAAAAAGAATATGAAAATGAATATACCTGTGTATATGCATGACTGAGACATTGTGCAGTACACCAGAAATTGATACACTGTAACTGATACTTCAATTTAAAAAAAGAAAAAAAAATACAGAATATCAACATAATGATATTTGGTTCTTTGAAAAGATTACTGAAATTGACAAATGCTTAGCAAATACAATCAAGAAGAAAAGGGAGAACACAAACAACCTGTGTTTACATCCTTTAGAATGAAAAAAAGCTTGCCATTACAGATACAGACTTTGAAAGCATAGTAAATATATATTACAAGCAACATTATGACAACAAATTCATCAAATTAGATGAAATCTACAGATTCCTTGAACAATACAGCTTGTCCAATTTACATACTAATAAATAAATGTAATTAATAACTCCATACACATTAAAAATGGACTTCATAACTGAAAACATTTTATTTTTATAATCATTAATTTTTTATCTTTTAGCTTTTATTTCTTCTTATTTTATGAGATATCATTGAAATAAATCAATGATATAAATTTAAGGTGTAGCATATAATGATTTGACTTACATACATTGTGAAATAATGACCACAATGAGTTGGCTTAATGTCCATCATTTCATATAGACATCAAATAAAATGGGGAAAAAAAAGGTTTTTTCCTTGTGATTAGGACTGTTAGGATTACTCTCTTGACAACTTTCCTGTATACCATACACAGTGTTAACAATAATCATCATATTGTACATTGCATTCCTAGCACTTCTTCATCTTATAACTGAAAGTTTTACTACCTTCTGAAAAATTTAAATAAGGAAATCTCCACACCATTACTTCACTGGTGAATTTTAAAAACATTTAAGGACAGTTACATAGATCGTTAAAAAAACTAAAGGAGGAAACACATCCAAATCTATGATTCACTGTATTTACCTCTCTGTCTTGAGTCCTAGCAACAGCATTTTGCCCTGTGTCCTCCTCTCTCCTACAAATACTGGAAATGTTTATTTTTCAGTATGTTCAGCTTTTGACTTGTCGTTAGAACAGAGTCTTGACTTCCAAGTTCTTGTGGAAGGAGAACCAGAAACCTGAAGTCCATCCTTCCCTTTTTATAACATTTTACTGCATCTGTACTTATTCTCCTATCTTATAGATATTTAACCCAAGACGTGGAGAACGGTTCTGTGTTAGCCAAAAACAGTTTAAGCAGAAAAGACAATATAAACTCGACATGTTCAAGAACATGGAAGTGGTTTGATATGTCGGGGATACAGTTGTGAAATAGTAGGTATGAGCAGATTAAACTGGTAATGTTAACCAGGTGGCAAGATAAAGGATTATAGATTGTGGTTAAAAAAAAGGAAAAGTCAACTGTGTCCCTAGAGCATTAGTGAGTCACCGAGGGCCCTTATCTACAGGGTTAGAAGGTAAGAGAGATGCTGGTTAGAAAAACCACTTTGGCTGAAACACCGAGAAGAGATTTAAAAGAAATAAAACTGAAAGTGGCAGAATCATAATGGAACCTGTTATAATAGGGGTGAAAATAGGCCAATAGATTATAAATATATTAATGAACTGGAATTCACAGACAGAACTTATTTTAAACTCAACAAACATTTATTGAGAACTTAAAATAGGCAGATTTTGTGCCAAGTGCCCGGAAGAAATGTCTGATAAAGCCCCTAATTCAGTGGGAAGCACAGACAAACACACAACAGGGATGAAAAAGCGCTGAGAGCAGCTTTCTATTGCACATCACAGGATGACAATAAAGCTCTCATTTTTGGTTTCTATGATTGTGTATGTTGGCAAGGAAAATTCAAGTGCGCCAATCAAGCTGCTGATTGAATCGTAGGAATGATGGTGTCCCATTAACAGAGACAAGAATCTGATTGCAAGAATCAGAGTTGATAGTAATTTTCTCTTGAAAAATCAGAGAGTAATTTCCAAGGGGTTAAAACAGAAAGAGTGTAGTCCCTATTCTTTGCCATAAATTCCTGAAAATTTGCTACCACTTTAGGATGAACTGATTGTATAATTTTCTCAAATAGAAAATACTTAGGTGTAAATGAATTTTTAAAAATAATTAATTGCCTTTCTGGTTTACCAGCATTCCTCTTTAACAGCATCCACAAGTGAGTTTATGCTTCTCTAAAATCCATGTCTTTATTTTTGGAAGATGTCCGTCAACAGGTTATAAGGTTGTGATTAATAACACAGTATAGAAAATCACCTTATTATTTGCTACCTAGATGAATATTCTTCAAGTTATACTATTTTAAAAAGTACAGTGGAAGATTACATTGATCACAGATTCGTGTTTTATGAACGCTTTAGTGAACATTGTTAATGTCTGATCTTGTTGTTTTATTATATTTTCAGGATAAATTCATTTTTCCATGCTCTGTGACATAGAAATCAAAGATGTTAGCATTCCTTGTATGTTAATTTTAAAGTAAACCCACAAACATTTTTGGAGGAATTTTTAATCTTCACAGCATTTATCTTTTTATAAGTAAATATGTGCCTTTTAGTCTCTTTAATTTTTGTAAGAGAATTATCAACTTCATCTCAGCCTGTGGTTCAAGTATCTGATTAATCTATGAAATGGTAACACAGACTAGTTGTATTCTAGGTACTGTTAGGTATAGACAGTCTCTAAATTACTACCTCCCTTTACCTTTCAAAAGCACTGCTGAGAGAACTAGTATTTATAGAAGATTACCTAAAACATTAAATCCAGTTTTTTTCCTGATACCCTAAATTCTGTCGATAGATTCATCCGAGTTATGTAAAATAAATACTTAGTCTAATTCTTATGGACTTCTGGCTTAATTACTTTGGCTAAACTGTACTCTGAAGCAATGTCATGCAACTACATGTAAAAACACTAAAAATTGTCTTATAAAAATTGCCATTGCGTTATTTACAAGGATGCATAAAAAGACACATTCAGTATGTGACACAAATCTTGATCTATCACTACTCATGTTTTTTGCATTATTAACAAATGTACTTGAGCAAATACTATGGTTTTACACAATTGACTCTAAAATTTTAACGTATGTTTTTGAATTGAATCACCAATTAAAAATCTTGAATATGTATTTGCAGGTGACTATTGGAAGATATAATATTTAGTATTTTATGTGCTAATATGATACACTCACCCATGTTGTTTCCTCAATCTCTTGATTTTAAAATTATGTTGGTTTGATTTAGTCTATTAATATAAAAATATATGATTTCTGTAAGACAGAAGACATGAAAATAAATTATATTTTTAATATTTGCAATGAAAGATGCTTGGCTCATAATTTAAACTATTCTGCGGTCATATCTGATTGTGTTTTGATATTACTTATGTTGCTATATGCTTGCAGAATCTGTTCTTAGTGTATGCAGTCATTTAATAATTATTTCAATAATATTGCTTGTGTAACATATTATGTATTATGTTAAATGATTGAATGCAAAGTTGAAAATCTCAGATCTTGAAACTCATATACTAGTTAAAATAATACTCATGTACATAATACAAAGTAAATGTGGATAATGCAGTGATAGAAAACTGGAAAATATTATTAGTGGAATAAAGAAATCAAAAAAAATATTTTGTTCGTCTATATTCTGAGAGGTTAGATACATATCAATTTTTGCTCATTTCTTTCCTCTAAAATATATGTGTACAGAAAACACTTAAATTCATTAGAAATTTATTTTCTTAGAAACATTTTTAATATCCAAGTGATTTCTATAATAATTATATCCTATATCTATATATTAGTAACCTTAATAATAGCATTGATACAAATATTTTGGCGTATATTTTAATTTTTTAAAGAAGAGTTTTAGATTTATAAAAGTAGTGCAAAGATAATACAGAGAGTTGCTGTGTACCCATAAACAGTTTTCTTTATTTTTAGCATCTTACCTTGTCATGGTATAATTGTCACAGCTACCAAAAAAAAAATTATAATAATTCTTATTAACTAAAGCTGATCATTATTTAGATCCCTAGTTTTTTCCTAGTGTCTTTATCTACTCCAAGATCCCATTGAGTATACCACATTACATTTACTATTTATGTCTTCTTAGGATACTCTTGGTGGTGACAGTTTCTCTGACATTCCTTGTTTTTGATGACCTTGACTCTTGACAATTACTATCAGGTAGGTATTTTGTAGACTGTCCCTCCATTGGGATTTGTATGATTTGTTTTTTTTTCCACATGATTAGACTGGGGCAACAGATTTTTGGAAGGATGATCACAGAGTTACACCATATTAAGGGGAAAATACTCCCAAAATAACTCAATGTAAACTTAATCACCTGGCATAAGTAGTGTTTGTCAGCCTTCAGCACTGTAAATTTACTCTTTTTCAAACTCATTTTCCATCCTGTACTCTTTAGAAAGCCATTATGCACAACTCACACCTGAGGAGTGGGGAATTAATTATACTCCACTGTTTAATGGTGGAATATCCACATAAAACATTTGGAATTATTCTGCAAGGGAGATTTGTATTTTCTTCCTCAGTTATTTATTTGTTGAGTCAGTTGTTTATATCACTACAGACTCATGGGTATTTATTTTATTGCTCAAGTAATTCATGTTTCGCGTTGAGACTTTTCGACTGGCTTCTGTATCACTTTAATATAACTCCATTAATACAGGGAGTTCTGTTGTGTTCTTTTGAGTACATTCTGATACTACAAAATGTTCCACACATATTTTGTATATTTCCTACCACAATCCTAGAATCACCCATTCCTTTTGGTGAAAAATGGTACTAAAAACCTATATCTGGATAATAGAACTTCTCAAGGCTAACAGAATATTGTTGGTTCAAACCCCTCAACTGACAAAACATGGAAATCAATGTGTATATTCTAACCTGTGTTTAACCTGTGTATATAGATACAGCTATTAACATTTTTATATGTATCATCTGTATCCATATTAGGCTAAATATGGATTCTTCTACTCTCATTCTTTACCATATGGATTAACCTAGCCTCTTCCCCTGCCTGCATGTAACATTCCACTCCAATAGTGAAAAGCCTTGTTCCCAACATGTTCCATGTCTTATCTTAGTTATTCAGCTCCACTACTCATGTATAGTAGTTTCAGAATGATTAATTTACATCCCCATGGTGAGGGGAAGGGAACTTTATCAATGAGAGCACAGTGCTTTTGCACAATTCCTTTTGACTTTGACTACAGATTCCACTCATTTTGACATTTGTATGTTAGTGCTATATTTGGCCATCTTCTTCAGTGAAGTTGTTTCAGACATTTTTAATACATCTAGATTATTTTGTCACATTTTGTATTCCATTCTGAGATCCTGCTGGCTTCCTAAATAATATTTTTATTAATTTGCATGCTTTAAATTTGTACATTTATTATTGTAAATGTAAAAGTGCTGTTAAATTGTCTGAGTTTTGACAAATGTTTAATGCCTTATATTTACCATTATAGTACTTTAAAGAATGTTTTCATCATCATAAACAAAACTTTTGTGCTCCTTCTATTCAGTCCACTCAACATCACACTAAAGCCTTGGCAACCACTGATCAGTTTACCATCTTTATAGTTTATTTTCTAAAATTTCATATCATTGTAATCATATAGTAGGTGACTCTTTCAGACTGGCTTCTTTCATGTACAGATATACACTTAAGATTCATACACACCATTTTGTTACTTGAAAACTAGTTTTTTCATCATCAAATAATATTCTATTGTATGTATGTACCAAGTTTATTTACCAATTGAGAGCTACCTTAATTGCTTTTGGTTTGACTGATTCTACATAAAAATTCTATAAATATTTATGCACAGGTTTTTGTGTGAACAGAGTTTTAAAATCTCCTACCAGTACACTTACTGGATCATATTGGAAGAGTATGTTTGATTCTGGAAAAAAAACTCGATAAATTATCCTGAAAAATGGCTGCACCATCTTCTTTTGCTATGTACAAAGATTAAGAATTCTTATTTTTCTGGCTCCTCAACAGCAGTTAGTGTTGTTGGGTTTGGGATTTTGATCATGCTAATGGCTTGTAGTAGTACCTTCCCCCCTGTTGTTTTAATTTTCAGCTCACTGATGAAAAGTGGTATTGAGCATCTCTTTATTTGCTTATTTCTCATCTGTATATCTTTTGGGTGAGGTAACAGTTTGGATATTTACCCCCATTTCTAAGGTGAATTGTTGGTTTTCTTATGATTGAGTTTTAATTGTTCTTTGTTCTTTTGGATTAAAGCCCTCTATCAAGTGTGTATTATTGCAATTTTTTTCCAAGTTTAAAGTTTGTCTTTTCATTCAGATAATAATGTCTGTCACAAAGCATAAGTTTTTTATTTGTTTTTGTATATATATATATATTTATTTATTGAAATGGTTTACAATGTTGTGTCAATTTCTAGTGTACAGCATAATGCTTCAGTCATACATGAGCATGCATGTATTCATTTTCATATTCTTTTTCACCATGATACTACAAGATATTGAATATAGTTCCCTGTGCTGTACAGTAAAACTTAGTTTATCTATTTTATATATAGTAATCAATGTCTACAAATTTTGAACTCCCAGTTTAATCCCTTCCTACCCTTCCCCCCACAAGTAACCATAAGTTTGTTTTCTATGTCTGTGAGTCTGTTTCTGTTTTGTAAATAATTTTGTTTGTTTTATTTTGTTTAGATTGCACATATAAGTGATTTCATATGGTATTTTTCTTTCTCTTTCTGGCTTACTTCTAATAAGGTCAAATTGTAATTATTTTTTCTTTCATGGATAGTATTATTATTGTTGTGTTTGAAAATGTATCACCAAACTGAAGTTCATATAGATTTTCTTCAATGTTTTCTTCTTGAAGTTCTATAGTTTTGCATCTTCATTTAGGTCTAAATCTATTCTGAGTTATTTTTTGTGTAAGGTATAAGGTTTATATCTAGATTCCCTTGTTGGTATATAGGTGTCCAATTTTCCCAGCATGGTTTCTTGAAAAGATTATGCCGTCTCCATTGAATTGTCTTTGCTCCTTGGTCCAAAATAAGTTTATTATATTTCTCTTGATTATATCTAGCCTCTACATTATACTTGTTTGATCATTGTGTCTGTTTTTTCACCAATACCAGGCTGTGTTGATTAATATAGACCTAGAGTAAGTCTTGAAACAGGTAACATCAATCATCCAATGTTGTACTTCTTCTTCAGTATTGTATTCTAGTTTGATGTTGAATAGTAGTGCTGAAAGACAACACACTTGCCTTTTTCTAGATCTCAATGGGGAAGTGTCCATTTTCTTAGCATTAAGGATGAAATTAGTCATCAGTGTTTCTGTAGATGTTCTTTAGCAAGTTGAGGATATTACCCTATATGCCTAGTTTGCTAAGAGTTTTTATTAGAAACGGTGTTCTAATTTGTCAAATGCTTTTGATTAATTGATTTATAAGCTCATATGAGTTTTCTTTGGTTTGTTGGTGTGGTGGATAATCTGAAAGTTGAACCAGTCTTGCATACTTAATGAATCCTACTTGTTCAGGGTATATAATTCTTTGTATACATTATGAGATTTAATTTGCTAATGTTTGATTAAGGGTTTTAATATTCACATCCCTGAGAGATACTCAGGGATGTGAATTTTCCTGTAATGTTTGCAATAATGTTTTGGGGAGAGTTTGGTGTTGCTAACTGAAAGCCAACTGTCAATAATTCTCTGATGACCTACTTATAGAAAATTTAGACATTGTTATATAGAATCGAGGGAAGGGATTTTGCAGTGAAAAAATAAACCCCTTTCTAGTCTAGGCTTTGCTTCTCACTATCTGTTTTTGGATATTAACCTAATCTTTCTATCATTTTTAATGGCAATAATAAAGTGATATTTTCTTATTAGTAATAAATATATTTGTATATGCAAAACATCTAGCATAATGTCTGATGCAGAGTAAATACCATAATTATCTCATTTTTAAAATCTTTTATTGACACAAGATATTAGAGACATGGCAGCTACTATAATATAACTTTAATCTGTTTAAATCATTTTATGATGATAGACTGACACATTATTCATAGTAAAAGATTCTGATCTCTGTTGAAATCGCACTCAATTATACAGCACTAAGACTATTAATACTACATGAAACATTAGAATGCTTATGTTTTATACATATGTACAAACATATATATATATTTATATAAATTTCTGACATAAGTTCCTTAGTGGTAATGAAACTAAAACCCTTGATGAGTCAATAGAATTACTAAGGCATTTGATGTTCGTATACTGTTGCCAAAAAGTTACAGTAATTTGAGAAGCCAGAAAAGCTTTATGGAAGATGTATCATAGTCCGTTATTTCACCAAGGGTAATTCCAACAGGGACATCACCTTTTGAAAAGCAATGTCTTAGGTAGTATATGAAAAGTTTTAAATAAATCAATAAATGTGTCTAGATTGTATTTAAATCTATTTTAGTTATAAGAAATATAGATATGTCATTTTATAAGACAAAATTAAATAATTTTCTTTAAGTTAGAGAAATGCTGTAAGTTATAGTAAATCATAATTAGTTTTCTAAATTTAATAGTTCTCCTGAGGAGTATAGAAGTATTACTATTCAGAAACATCATGTGAAATTTGGCTTCATATTCATTTGTTATATGTAAACTGCTTCTTATATTATCTTAAAAATCCCTTAATGCTAAATGGAAAACAGACTACAATATATTATCTGGGAAAAATGATCATAGACAAAATTGCAATGACAGAGACTTATACAGTGAATTCAATTCAGTGTCTATAGGGAACCACAAAAGGTATTCTTATAAAGTAACTAAGAACTCAGTGTTGACAATGGAACTGTTTATTTACAAAGATACCAAAATGGTGAAAAAAATGAAAGTTTATTTAATTACCATTTAGTATTTAAGGAACATGCAATGCAAAAGTCAAAAAACAACTTTAACAAATTCGATTATATTTATGTTATTTTAATTATAATTTAATACATTTTATGTAGAAAGATGGAATAAAATTGTTAACTTCTGGATTCTTACTAGTTACCTCTGTAACAGTAAGTACAAATGAGCATGTAGTATATATGTGTATGTGCATAAAAAGTTCTTACTCACTACTTTTCTCAACTGTCTGCAGAGTGACGTATCTAGATATTTTCTTATATAAAACGAGTTTCTTCTTCCAGGGTAGCAAGTGAGTTTGGTCTCAGTATACACGCAGTCCTTGGTTTCTCAGCTGAGTCTCCCAGAAAAGACATCAATTAGTTATAAACATCATGGTCATTTTTCAATGTGGCCATCTGTCCACTGAGAACTTGAATCTGATGAAAAACTTACTTCAGTGAGGCTGGCACACAGCTGCCAGATGGCAACAACTTGTGATCACCATGACCCAGCCTAAATTTAAACAATAGAACTAATAATAAAAATTGGTTTATCAAAATGTATAAATTTCACTTCAGAATGAAGTGTGAGGATTATAGGCTTCTGACTGAAGATCAAGAGTTGAGTTATATTCTGGGTGATGTAGTTAGAAGTGTGCTGACAAACCATGATTATCTCTTTGTTTCCATTCCCTAATTTTAATAACTGGAAGTACTTTCATGTTCAGCAGTTGCACATTCTTGAGTTTTTAATGTGTATTTTATTTACTTGATAATTTAGCTGAGGTATATTTTAAGATATTTTCCTTTTATATTGAAACACAGACTACAGAGCACAAAGGCTAGGTAAATACTACAGAAACAAAACATTTTATGTTCCATGTATATGTATTAAACATATAATACATACTAAACTTTGGGAAAAATATGGTAGACATTATTATTCATATTATTCATAATATTTTACATATTATTCAATGGAGAAAATGGGATTTTGGAGAAGTTAATGAACTTGTCATAAAATAGTCATTTATTAAAGTAAGTGCCAGACTAAAGATATTAAATCAGCTGTCACTCCAATCTCAATGTATTTTCCAGTAAACTATCTTATCTCTTTATAGAAAATAAAAAAATGGTTACGCTAAGTTGTTGTTTTACACTTCATTGGAATTTAATTATTTTCTAACTCCACACTGATGATGATAGTGACGATGATGATAATGATGATTTGTGCTTACTCAGTTATTATTAAGTTGAAAGCTTTATTTATCATAATTTAACTTACTGCTTAAAACATTCCCTTGATACAAAAATTCTGTTATTATCATCCACAATTTCCATGGATTATAAACAGAAAGTTAAATAAAAAATGCCATCTTCTACCATCAGAAGACGTACATGTTTTTGTGTTGAAGCCTTTGTTTTATTTAACCTGGGTATAGGTTCCATTGATTCATTGTTGATGTCAACTCTAGAGTAAGTTTGTGTCCTCAGCCACCTCTGTTTTAAATGTACTTATCAAGGGAAACAGTCACTTGAGTAAGCCCATGACCTAAATCAAAGTACAAAATAAGGGGATAACGAGCTTAACATTTTCCAGTTTATTTGTTTCCTTCCATTTAGCTGTGAACACCAAGTGTAACAGAAGAAAAATATTCATTCACAAGCACGTAGTATATTTACTGTGAATAGGTCTCATCTCCGACTGACATAAAAACATCTCCTATATTAACCTTTTTCTAGAAATCACAGGTTGATTATAACTTCTTTAGTTAGTGACAACTAAACTCAAACCTCACCTTAACTTTGTATTTGGTAAAACAAAGGAAACCATCCTTATGATATTAACCACAATAATTATACTCCATCATCTAGTATCATCATTGATGAAGGCACTTGTGCAAATAAATGGAGGTGGTTGCACTGTAGTTGTCTCGCAGTTAGCATACCGCTAGTGTAAGGACAATGCTCATCTTAGTTTGTCTAAATGTTACTGCCACAAAAATATAAATATTGAGTAGCCATCACCAAATTCTCAGATTGAATCATACTTAGCCTACTCTCTTTGTTCAATGTAATATGATAAAATGTGGTTTCCTAAGATGGTTATGTTTGTCTTCTAATCAACACAGCCTGGTATCTTATTTATTTCTACAAATCCTATCAGTTATAATTTCTTTGCCAATAATATAGGATCACTTTAGATCAAAAGCATGTAACTGAGTACTTATTATACTCCAGGTGCAGAGGGGTAAAAACTGTAAGTATATTTTCCAAACTCAACTTCATGTCTATTAAGATGTAAATATTGATAGATGATTTGGTCAACACCTTACTAATTTTGAGGCATGCAAGAATATGCAATAATACAAAGAAACAACATTTAGACAAGATTTTCAAGAAAGAGTAAAACTTGAAATTAGTCATGAGGGGTAAATAAGAGGACAAAAAATATTTGAGGGGGTTCTAGGTGGAAAGAAATGCATAATCAAAGGCAAAGAGGGGTAGCATAGCATTTTGTATGCCAGAATCTGCAGATTCATGCTGTAGGGAGAGGTAAGTGTGAGACAATAGTGGAGGGAGGTCATAAGAAAGTTATTTTAGTGGATGTCTTTAACTGTATAAGTTTAGGGATTCTGTAAACAATGGGAAATCATTAAAATGTCATTAGCAGAGGGCATATAAAGTCAACTTTCCATTTTAAACTTTCTGACTGTAAGTGCACAGGATGTGTTAAAGAGGGAAAAACCGAAGTTAGAAAAAAATGTTTGAGTTTCTTTGTAACTTAACCCTTAGACAAGGGAAATGGTTGAAAACTTGGAAGAGGAAGGATATAGTTTATACATGTTTAAAAGATTATGAAACACCAAAATATGTACAAGATTATTTGAAATATGAATATATTTTTCTTACCATTTGTAAAAAATGTCTTATCCTGTAAAGTTTGACATTAATGACTTTTAATCCCATGTCCCTTCATTACTCTTTTCTTGTCTTGTGCTCCTACGTAGCCCAAACTTATTCTAGGCCTTGCCTTTCTCTACTCTTAAGCCTACTGTCTTTAAATTTTAAGGTCTTTTTTTTTTTTTTCATTCTGTTGTTTTTTTAATGAAATCAGTTTCACAAATGCCCAATTTCTCACAATCTCAACTCTAGATTTCTTTTTTTCCCCTCTTTTAACAGCTTTATTGAGGTAATAGTTGATATAATACAATGCACTGCATATATTTAAAGTGTACAGTTTGATAAATTTTATGTTTACCTAAAATCAAGATATTTAACATATTCATCATCCCCCAAAGTTTTCTTTTTTTAACATTTTTTATTGATTTATGATCATTTTACAATGTTGTGTCAAATTCCAGTGTAGAGCACAATTTTTCAGTTATACATGAACATATATATATTCATTGTCACATTTTTTCTCTGTGAGCTACCATAAGACCTTGTGTATATTCCCCTGTGCTTTACAGTATAATCTTGTTTATCTATTCTACAATTTTAAAATCCCGTCTATCCCTTCCCACCCTCCACCACCTTGGCAACCACAAGTTTGTATTCTATGTCTATGAGTCTGTTTCTGTTTTGTATTTATGCTTTGTTTTTTTGTTTTTGTATTTTTAGATTCCAATTATGAGCAATCTCATATGGTATTTTTCTTTCTCTTTCTGGCTTACTTCACTTAGAATGATATTCTCTAGGAACATCCATGATGCTACAAATGGTGTTATACTGTCGGTTTTTATGGCTGGATAGTATTCCATTGTAAGGTCTTTTTTAAGATTCCCTGTCTCAAAATGGCTAGGGAATAGTGTATTTTTCCTCTCCTCTTATTTTAAAACAACCCAAACAATGAGAAATAGAAAATAATGGCAAACTTGAACTCTGTAAAACTGATGAAGATATGTAATATTGAAGGACAGATTATGGGGATGAGTTTCCTCAATGTGTGCTGGTAAGAAGTGCTGGCAGCAATGGCAGGAGCTGTCCTTGGTGGCCAATCTCAGATAAAGCAGGAGGATCAAAGTAAATTCTGAAAAGAAAACAATCATCAACAAGAAAATACACACATCCAAACATACTCAAATGCATACACACACACAGATATACACACACATATACATATTTGGAGGGAGAGAGAGACAGAGTGAGAGTGAGACACAGAGAGAGAGAATGAGAGGTTTATTTTTAAACATATAAAGAGAGAACTTGATTGAGACAGAACACCTGTGAGGCTGAGCTTCTTTTCCTGTGCTTAATTGTCATCCGTATAGCTGCTTTAGTGAAGTATCTGTTAAAATTCTTTGCCCATTTTTTAAAAGAAAAAATTAATTATTTTAATGTCTTATTTTTGAGTTTAGAGAGACCTTTCCAGATTTGGAATACAAGTGCTTTATCAGATTTATAATTTACATATTTTTTTTGTCTGTGACATGTCTTTTCATTCTCTTAACAATGTCTTTTAAAAAATAGAATTTTAAATTTTATGAAGTCCAGTTTATCAATATTGTGTCTTTATGGGCTATGCTTTGATGTTGTATCAAATAATTTTTTTACATAATGTAAAGTACGGAGACTTTATCCTGTGTGCTCCCTAGACGTCACACACTTTTAAGTGTTACATTTAGGTCTGTGCTCCATTTCAAGTTAACCTTTTTTGTTCAATATGAGTTTTGTGTGGGCCAGGCATCTTTCCTCCAGTGAGCCTGCCAGACAGTTGCCTACAGTCAGATTTGAAAAATCACACAGAGGATTTTGTTGTGGAGCCAGACTCTTCATTAGTGTCAAAATCAATTTTCTTATGTCTGAAAAGTTCTTTATTTTATCTTTACTTTCAAAAGCTATTTCACTGGATATAGAATTTAGATTCACTATTTCTTTCAGCACTAAGTCATAGCTCCACTGTTTTCTCAGGTGCACAATTTCCATGAAGAAGATGCTTTCATCTTATCTTTGTTTCTCTGAATATATTATGTATTTTTTTCCTCTGGCTACTTGTAAAATTTTTCTCTTCACCACCGTTTTTTAAATAATTTGATTCTGATATGCTTGGGGGTAGTGTTACCCATATTTTGTATGCTTAGGTTTTATTGATTTCTTTGGATCTCAGAGTTTATTGTTTCCTATAAACTGAAAAAAAATTCAACCATTATTAAAAAAAATTATATATATAAATTTAATATTTTTATGTATATGTAATTAAATATATATTTTAATAAATGTTGTCACTGTTGTTCCCCCTTCCTTCCCTTTGAGAATACAAATTCAACACAAATAGGATGACTTGAAGATGTGCTATAGGTCATTAAGGATCTATTCATTTTCTTTTAATTTCCTCTTTTTTTATCTTTGTGTTTTATTTTGCATACTTCCTACTACAATTTCTTTTCATTGGCTAATATTTTCTTCTGCAATATCTAATCTACTGTTTTTCTCATTTAATAAATTTTTTATCTCATATACCATTGTTTCAGTTTCAAAAATTTGGTATGGTTATTTTTATAAGTTTGTCTCTACTTAATTTTTTGAATATATGGAATGCAGTTATAATAGTGTCTTGAATTCTTGCTGTTAATTCTAATACATGTGTCACCTCTGGCTTGGATTTAACTGATTATTTTTTCCCTTCATTGTAAGCCATATTTTTTGGATTTTTTATATGCTAATAATTTTAGTTGGATATAATATATTGTGGATTTTACCTTGTTGGATACTCAGTCTTTTTTATTTTTACAAACCTCCTGTGCTGGGGCATAGTTAATTTACATGGAAATAGTATAATTTCTTCAGAACCCTTTAAGGTTCAGTTGGCAGGACTGATTAATGTTCAGCCCAGAACCGGATTCCTTGACCTCAAGACTACTGACATTTTGAGCCCAATGAAACTTTGCTGTGGTCAGGGTGGTGGAGGGAAGTTGTTCGGTGCAATGATGAATATTTAGGCACCCTACCCTCACAACCCTCCCCTCAAGTTGTGACAGTTAGAAACATCTCCAGAAACTGCTTAATGTCTTTTGGTGGAAAAATAGTCCCTGGGTGAGAATAACTGTTCTACAGTTCAGTAGTCCTACTGCCATAGTGATACTAAGTAATTTAACCAATGCTCCATGAATTATGAAGTTTTCTAGGCTGGGTAGTAGGAATGGGTACTCTTGTCAACTTTCTGTGACCACTAGGTACTGTTCCTCTAATGCTTTTAAGTTTAGTTCGTTCCCTGATTTTGGATAGTTTTTTTCACACATGTTTTCACATTAGTATTCTGTTGAGTACTTTAGAGGTATCTGCTACGTAACTCCAGGGTTCTCTCTCTGTGCAACTTTCTCTTCTCTTGTACTCTATCTGATGTTCTCAAATATGCTTGAGCTCCTCAGACACTCCATTTCATCTGTTCAATGGAAGGAATTCACTCAGCTCCACCAATCTTTCCCTTCCTTGACATAGCCTGGAAATTCTCTTTCTGCAGTAAGCGGAGGCAATGACAGGGCTCTCAACATTTTCTTTTCTGTCTCTCAGGGATCACTGTCTTTTGTTATCTATGGCCAATGTTTCATATATGTCTTTCTTTACTGTTATCTCAGGTAGGAAAGTGAACCTAAGCCATTGTATGGAAATGGAAGTTGACCTTAATCTTGTTTTGAAAATAAGAAATCAAAACAATATTCTCAGAAAATAACATTTCCCAGCATTTATGCATTATGTGTATTACATTGGGATGTGGAATGAAAATACTAAAACTCCTGATTATATTCACTATTTCAAAAGAAGCATAAGGAGAATTCAACACATACTGATATTTAATAAGCATCTCTACAGCACACTCTCTGAGTATATATGTCTGGCTGCCATGTTTCACGTCCTCTGTAAAGGAATAGCAAAATCTACAACAAGAATAGAGGTGACCCTATGTTGTTTTCCAGTGCATCATGATAATTCAAAGTATGTTTTAAGATATAATCTATATAACTAATATGGTTACATTGATAAAATATAAGAAATTAAAATAGATTACTTATAATATCACTAATAAACTAGATACTGTTCCTGAAGAACTTTTCTGTGGAAATTCACTGAATATCTCATATTGAACTTAAACTTGAGTTATTTGCTTTTATAGAAAGAGATTTCCAAATTTGCTGACATCTTTAGTGATAATAATTCACTGTAAGTAGAGACTGCCTAGCAGATTTTTTAAAAAATGATGAACAATATATATCTCTAAAGGAGACAATAAAGAGTTGAGCTGTTTTCAAAACAAGTCCATTGTTGCATGTATAGAGGAAGTTGAAAATGAGTGTTTTAAAATACTCTCCTGTTTTCAGAAATGAACCTTTTTCATCTGCATCTACATATCTATAGGAATATCCTTTTTAGATCTGATCACCATTGAAACCAGCTATAAAATAAATTGAACTTAAAATTGGACTTTGATTTGCTCTATCACAAAGAGTCAAATTCAGATTTTCAGAAATAATGGTGCTCAAAGAAAATTACACTAATTAATAGAGGGTAAAATAAATGTGAAAGAATAATTATAAATTACTTTCCTCATTTCAGCTTTACCTTTTTATGAGTTCTATTCAGAATACATACAATATTAATACAAGAATATGAATTATTTATAAATATATGCAGACCTAAAGTCTTATCAAGTTATCAACTCACTCCTTTCTCTACTTTTAAGCATGTAAGAAAAATATCATATAGATCACTACTCTATGAGAATTACTTTTTTGTTTCCCCAAAAGGAGTAAAAGTTCTTCTTTGAAAACCATGTGTCTTTTTTCTACAATTGCCACAAATACAATCGCAAATTTCAAATAAGTCAAAAATTCAGAAGTACAATTCTATTTAATATGAAAAAAATAAATTTCCACTTAAATAATTGACATATTTATTATATGTCTAATTTTTATGCATAAATGTTTTCTGTATTCACTTAAGTTAATATAATTTTGATATAGATATTTTATCTGGAGAGAGCTAGATATGGTGGTAAGAATTCATAGTATCCAATACCTCTATAATGGGAAAAATAAAAACATTGATTTTAAATTATCCATTAGCACTCAGTATTTTTATCAGTAGTAGATTATACATTGAAGCATCATTAGTTTTCAGTTCATTCTCAATATATCATTTTACACTGACTTTTCTTTCTCCATGTGAAACAATTGGCTAACATTTGAAGGAGATTTTTTCTAGTATTAGGAAATAAAACCAAAACAACTCATTTTAAATTTATCCAATATTTCAAAGGAATGTGAGTGTATACTTGGATCACTTAAATGCATGCAGTTTTTCTATTTCTTTATTTTGCTTTATGGAGTATGTTTATTACCATAAAGTTAGAATAGTTCTTTAATGGCTTTTCTCGGAACCCTCATATGTGGAAGAGAAGCCTATTATGTTCTCAATAACAAACATATTGGAATGAACTCACCTGCACTTTATATGCTTTATAAATTAAAGGCATGAAAACAAAAGTGGCTGTTTCAAAAAAGGCTCTAAGACATATCATTATGGAATCTGCAAATGCTGCTGTAAACAATGACTTACTACCAAGAAATGCATCCCTTAACTAGAAATAAGTCATGCTTTTCCCAATCAAATTTAAATAGAACCTTTCTGGGACTTAGCTCATTATTATATGAAATCAGATACTCAATGGTCAAAATATGTGTGCCTGAAATACAAATATGTTTGGTAAGTGGTATAAAAAGAATCTTTTGCTGTATTTTAGTCCTAGAGACCATGTTTACATACCCTTACAAAAAACTATAAAGGCAGATATAATCCTGTTTAATTTTCCTGGTTTTCCTAGTTAAGAAAACTGAGATTTAAAGCCATTAAACCAAGTTTCCTAGGTAAACAAGATGACATACCTAGCAAGAGGTAAACATTACCCCTTATTCAGGACTCATACCCAAGTTAGCTGTCTTTCCACCACTTCATTACACAGTTTTGAACACAAAACAATAGATAGCAAATATGAACCATCACACAGATCACACAGAAGAGATAACTTTGAGTATCATTTAAAAGTGCCTGTTATCCAAACCAAGTAACTGGGAGTTATTTCTCATGTTTCTGTTCCTAAATCTCTTTCTTTTAACTTTAATGTTGTGATGCTAGCCATACATTAATTTTCTCTTGCTATTACATTCCATTAATATTAACTCACATAGGGTGAAGTAAGTTAAGAGTTCACAAAAGAGTGTAGGGAAAAGAACAGTTTGGGCTGATATATTTTGAAGCATTTTTGTTAGCTGATGAAGACTTGCAGGTCCAACACCTCTAAGTAAACTACATTAAATTTTGTATTAAAAGGAAGTGGGTGGGAGGAAACCCAGATAAAGGTAATTTCTCCTAACAAATATCACAGCTGGGACTAAGGATAAAACAAGAGGACAAACTATGTGGATGAAAAGAATTCATTTAGTATATTGAGTCAAAGTGAAGTATAATTGGTTGTCTCTCTGCTCGCTGCCACTCTACACTGTACATGACACCATATATACTTATTGTGTACCTTCTGTACCAGATTTCATTTAAATAAATGTATAACTCTATACCCATCCATGCTACTGCAAGTGGCATCATTTCATTATTTTTTATGGCTGAGTAATATGCCATTATGTACACACACACACACATACACACATATACATATTGTTTATGAACCTAGAGATTATCATGTTAAGTGAAGTAAGTCAGACAGAGAAAGACAAATATTGTATGAAACCACTTATCTGCGGAATCTAAAAAAAAAAATGATACAAATGAACTTATTTATAAACCAGAAATAGACTCACAGACATAGAAAACTATGGTTACTGAAGGGGAAAGAGAGGGGAAGTAAATTAGAAGAAGAGGATTAACATATACACACTATATATAAACATATGCATACTATAATAAAAATAGATAAACAACAAGTACCTACTGCATAGCACAGGGAACTATATTCAATACCTTGTAATAACCTATAATGGAAAAAATCTGACAAGAGAAAATATATATGTATAACTAAATCACTTTGCTGTACACCTGGAACTAATACACCATTGTAAATCAATTTTACTTCAATAAACACAAACACACCAAAAAACCCCCACAAAAAGTAGATATGTAACTGGAAAATTTATATAATTCCATCCTAGAAATTTAAGATGACTTATTTTTTTTGAAGTAGCAATTAAAATC
Organism: Camelus bactrianus; assembly: GCF_048773025.1. Taxonomy (NCBI): domain Eukaryota; kingdom Metazoa; phylum Chordata; class Mammalia; order Artiodactyla; family Camelidae; genus Camelus; species Camelus bactrianus. The sequence continues at coordinate 24,230,421 of NC_133552.1, forward strand.
TTGAGATACATTGATGCATAAAGATACCTAAATTTTTCCAGGAGTTCAAAGAAAAATATGAAATGACACATACTTTTATCTTTGAAAAACTTTGCCTCTTTTTGCCTTCCTTTTCCTGCTCTAGTTTCTCCTCAAACCAGATTTGCTAAGTAATCCCCATCTTTCTATCTCCATATGTTTTTGTGCCACAAGGCCCATCATTTTCTCCATAAAATTCACTTCCCAGGCCCACTCACCCAAGCCAATAATTTCAAATCCTATCTACACAAAGGTGACTCTCCCCATATTTATATTTCTATTTCCAACTTCTTCCATTATTGCAAGACTCATATAAACTTAACATGGGCAAACTCTAATTCTTAATTCCATTCCAAAACCTGCTCTGTAAATAATGTTCCCCAATTCAGTACATGTTATACCTTCACTAACTCAGCTGCTCAGGCTCCTAAACTTGGAGTCATCTTTAACTCTTCACTGTATTTCATTTTCACTTTCCATTCAACAGTAAATCCTGTCTGCTCCACTGATAACATGCATCCTTCAACCTCTCAGTTCTGATCTCTTCTACTAATACCATTCTGGTTTGAGCCACCATTGTCTCTCACCTGGATCACTGAAAAAACCTAATGACTTGATTACCTGGTTTGACTTTTCTTCCTCTACGTTATACCATCTATTCTGTACACAAACCCCGCAGTCATTATTTAAATATATATCACTAATTGTCTCACATTTCCACTTAAACATTCTCAAAGGCTTTGTATTACAATTAGAATACTAATCCAAACTTCTCACTAAGAAATTTCTAAAAGGTCCCTGTGACCTTCTTTCTCGCACTCTTCTTTCTCAATTCTATTCAAGCCACACTTAGCTTTTCATCAAAATATCATGCCTACTCTGGACTTCAGGCCTTGCTCTTGTGCCCTCCATTTGGAATGCTCTTCTAAAAAAATTCATTCTGCTCCCCACCCCCAGTTCCTTATCTGATCAATGTTTACCCCATCAGAACACCCAATATAATGTACAAGGTTGAACCATATGAGAGTGCCAATATTCATCTGTTTTTAAGTTCTGTTCAATCTATGGTAATCTTCACTCTCCATCTCTTTGTTTCATCCTATATGTTTTTCAAATTTTTTTTTTTTTTGATTTACAGTGTTGTGTTAGTTTCTGGGGTACAGCATAGTGATTCAGTTATACATATATATACATATATTATTTTTCATATTCTTTTTCATTATAGGTTATTAAAAGCTATTGGATATAGTTCTCCATGCTATACAGTAGGACCTTGTTGTTTATCTACTTTGAATATAGTAGTTTATATCTGCAAATTCCAAAATCCTAATTTATCCCTTCCTCTTTTTCCCCTTTAGTAACTTTGTTTTCTATGTCTGAGTCTTTTTTTGTTTTGTAAATATGTTCATTTGAGTCATTTTATTTGATTCCACAGATAAGTGATAGCATATGATATTTGTCTTTGTCTGATTTACTTCACTTAGAATGATAATCTCTAGATCCATCCATGTTGCTGCAAATGGCATTATTTCATTTCTTATGACTGAGTAGTATTCCATTGTATATATATACGACAACTTCTTTTGTTGATGTTGCAGTATCTGATAATTACCTGACTTTATAGTGAGTTTTTACTTGTCCCACTAGGTATGAATATAAGCTGTACAAAACAAGACTTTTTAAATTTCCTTTGACCAGTATCTAGCATAGGAAGCAATGAATGAATGTTCATTCACTATATGAATAAATTTCCATTTTACAGATGAAAAATAAACAATTTGCTCACCTCATGGAGCAAAAATTGGAATATCTGTTATAAAAATCACTAATTTATATGATTATAGACTTTATATTTTACTATAATTTTCATGTTTCATATTTGACTTTTTATTTGTTTTCATTGTTGCTTATATTAGTGTTTAAATGTGGAGTTAATTTGTATTATATGACATATATACAATAGAAGCTTAGCAACTTTAGATATGAACAGTTATGTGTTTCCAGATTTTCTTAATAAATCATACTGTGTACGAAGCACACTGTGCTGGGACCTGGTTAGAAAAAAGAAAGCTATATTCTTTTCATACAGGAAAAGTAGCTTCTTAGCATTTCAAAAGCTCTATGATAGTAGTAATCTGAAGTTCCCAACCCAGGAAAAAAAGCAAAGAGTGGCAAGGGTCATTTATCTAAAATTTCAAAAACTTTTGAGTAAATCATAACACATATTCTCTCTCCTTTTTTTCTGTTATTTCTTAGTCTGTTTCTCTATTTTCAGTTTTTTCCGATATTTATCTCTCCATCTTTATTTCCATAGCTATAGTATTGGGAATTTAAATTTAAAGCAGAAATGTAAATTGTGAATGAAGTTTCTTATTCATAAGTAAAAACCTGTTGATTTACTATTTTAACTGTATATATAGTATGCTTTTTTATTACACTCTTCAATTAATTTTTTTAAATTAAAGTATAGCAGAGGGCTTATTTTTTGTTATTAACTTACAGGTGCAAAGAACAAAGGAAGATTACCAAATAGTTCTAAAGGAATAAAATGTTTTGACTTAATCTGAGACTACATGTATCACTTTAAAATGTAATGCTTTACGTTTAAATTCCCAATTAAAGGTCAAGTGTCAGTTTTCTCTTCCTCACTTAATGTTAATTTCCCTCTAGTAATATGGGTGTTTTCCAAGTTTGTCTAGTAACTGTCACTGTTCCCTTTACTTTTGTACTTGCTCCAAACTCACATCCTTAAAATCTCCTGTGTTGTATTGTTACCTTTAAAAGGGCTTTGGACAGAGATGGCAAGAAATTGATGTGATGTTGTTTCACCTTCTTTTCTAGCACTATCCCTCATATTCCTCCATCAAAACACGACACAAAGTCATGTCAGTGAATCGAAACAGAATGAAAGACGTAGAAAATTAAACATCTTCACTATTCTTCAGTCCTCTGCAGGCCTCTGGGGAGAAATAAATGTGTATACACTGGGACAAATAAGGGAAGAAAGAGCTGAGCCTAAAGCATAACTTACCCAAATTTTATCCAGACATTTGGTTATATCAAGGGAAGACAATATCAGGATATATGCAAAGAATTGTTTTAATATTGACATGTATTGACATGTTTTAACATCTAATGGAAAATCTCAAACACATACAAAAGCAGATACAACAGCAAAAATAACCTGCATGACAGTATCAACCAGCTCAATAATTACCAACCATAATCAACTTATTTCTGTCTCTGTGCTCCAATAACCATATCCTTACCCAGCTGGATAATTCTGAATCAATTCTAAAATCCCAGACACCATAACATATATTTTGTACAAGTAAATTTTAACAATATCTAGAGAATACACACAGGCACGTACACCCTTACTAGCATATATGAATGAGAACATTTAACAAAGACAGAGGAAACCTCTGAATTAGAGTGAATAAAGATGTTTGAATTTGCCCTTTCAGAATGATTATGGATACCTAGATAATAAATAATTTAAACATAGTTCTGTCCCTTGACGATGTTGTTACCCTTAACAGATTATGAATTGAACTAATCTAGTGGCTCTGTTCTTCTGAATTCATTGAATGAATGAGTGATAATGTTCCTCTCTCTGCTTCTTTGCTTACCATGTGGAACAATATTGAATCATGTGCATACGAAGAACAAAATCATTAAAAATCTTGGTGAACATGACCACCACCAAGTTTTCAAACCAAACACTATTAGAAAAACAAATTACAGAGGTATTCATTCATTTGTTCATGTATATATCTTCTTATTCATATATAAATGTATGGGTCAGCCTGTGCTATATTATGCACTGAGTAGTCAAAGAAAAATATAAAATGTTTCTGATTTTAAGAGAGATATTCTAATGAGAACACTTACAACACAAAAATGAAAAATACTAAGAGAAGTATTTTACATACTCATAATATATTATTATTAATATAATTATCAAACAATGTAACAATATTTCATAGTCTTTGGGGGAGTTGCTCTTGATTATATTCTTTGAAATCATTCTTGATTATGGTCATATTATAGAAGCATAATTTCTATAATTATTTTGAAGATGTGTTGCTATCAGTTTCAAGAAATTGAATTATGGTACCTCAATAAAATTTTACTTATTTTTTTGAATAAGCTTGTTTCTTAAGAAATAAGTGTTAAAAAAGAGAAAGCAACATTCTGAAGTAGTGACAAATTGTATCTGACTGTCAGCCATAAGGGTTGGGTAGGCTAAGTAGTAGCAAATGTATTCAGAGTGACAAATACTAACAGGGACATAGGTCATGGTATTTATTTCTCTGTTTGCAATATATTCCAACTGGGTCAACTAAATAGAACAGATGGTGCAATTCTGAGGTTATGATTATCTTAAGTATAAAAATACATTAAATTGTCTTAGACACTGTATTAAAAACATATAGCTTGCTTCAAAGGAATGAATATTATGGATCATTTTTATTAGTTTATACTTAAGTTTTGATCCTGTTTTTATTCATCTCTATCAGCTTGCATTTGGAAACATTTCAAAAATTAAAGATGTTTATAAAGATGCAAAAGAAAACCGTGACTGAATATTCCTAATTTTCTTGACTGTTTTTTACAGCTCTTATTTTATTTACTTAGTTTGGAATATTTGTTATCTATCTGCTATTTTCTTCTTCTCTAAAGCATTTTTGAGAACAGTTTTGTTTTCTTTTCTACTTTTTGTTCCTTTTCATTATAGTTTTTCTTTAGATAATAAAGGTGAAGTATACCTTACATTGTGAATAATGAAATATAATTTCCCAGGATTGTTGTTTGAAAAACAAAAGTAATGTAGTAGATATGCCCAGGTATTTAAACAAAGGTGTGTTCAATAAAGTGTTAGCTTTACCTTACCTTGCATATTTATACAAGGCTTTATAAATTTCAAAGCATTTTCACCTACAGTAGATAATTTCATTCTCAGAACAATGATGTAAAGTCAACAGGAGAAGCATTTTTTAAAGTAATTTTAGAATGAAGAAACTGAAGTTCAGAGAATTCAAGAGTGAATCAGAGAGCAAGGCTATTTCCAAGCAATAGATATTTCTTTCAGCAATAGACTGTTCAGGAGTTAAAATTAGCTTCCAAAAACATCTAATGTTAAAAGAGGATGTAAATTGTTGCAGCCAACTATGGAAAACAGAATGGAGATTCCTGAAAAAATTAAAAATAGAATTACTATAAAATCCAGCAATTCTATTCCTTGGTATTTATCTGAAGAAAACTAAGACATTACTTTGAAAAGATATATGCACCCCTGTGTTCACTGTAGTATTATTTGCAATCATCAAGTTGTGGAAGCAACCTAAGTGTCCATCAATAAATTAGCTGATAAAGATGTGGTATATATACAATATCATTCAGCCATAAAAAAAGAATAAAATCTTGCCTTTTTCAACAATATGGATGGACCTAGAGGGTACTATGCATAGTGAAATCATCAGACAAAGACAAATATTGTATGATTTCACTTACATGTAGAATCTAAAAAACAAAACAAGGGGGAGGAAGGGATAAACTGGGAGTTAGAGATTTGTAGATATTAACTAATATACATAAAATAGGTAAACAAGTTCATACTATATAGCACAGGGAGCTCTATTCAATATCTTGTAGTAACTTATGGTGAAAAAATAACATGAAAACAAATATATGCATGTTCATGTATGACTGAAGCATTATGCTGTACACTAGAAACTGACACTATGTTGTAAACTGATCATACTTCAATAAAATATATATATATATATATATATATATAAATACAGATGGTAGGACAAAAATATTAAAAAAAAAATGAGCAAACATAAGAAAATGGAAACAGAGTCATAGATACAGAAGACAAATAGGTGCTTGCCAGAGAGGAGAGGGTGGGTGGATGAGAGAAATAGGTGAGGGAGATTAAGTGTTGCACACTTCCAGTTACAAAATAAATGAGTCACAGGTATGAAATGTACAGCATGGGGAATATAGTCAAAAATAATGTAGCATCTTTTGTGGTCACAAACAGTAACAATACTTCTCATGGTGATCAATTTGAAATATACAGCAGTATTAAATCACCATGTTGTACACCAGGATCTAACATAGTGCTGTAGATCAATTATACTTTAAAAACAAACAAACAAACTTAAAGAAAAAAAGAGATCAGATTAGTGGTTAAAAAAATTAGCTTCCAATAACATCTAATGCTAAAATAGGGAAAGTTTCTATTTTATACTCAAGAAGTCCTAGACCTCACTTCCAAATATTCTTTCCTGGTTTTTATTGTAGTATTTAAGGCTTTCCTATTCTGCTGTCTGATGGTTGCACACAGTATTCTATTCTGTTGTTCTGCCAACACTTAGTTTACTAATAGTAATTTAAAGTAGTGGTGATACTTTAAATATTGTTATGAATATTTTTATTCTAAATTTTCTAAAATTATGACCTTCACCCAAGTTAATATGTGATGTCAATCACCATGGTGGTAGGTGCTAGGAATGATATAGAATAGTGTCTAAAATAAAATTGAGTATGTTGGTATACCAAATTAGAAAATACCAGAAATTTTATTTTCTTAAATCAGTATCTCAATATATGTATTTGGAAGGTGTGGGGTGGGATAAGCATCATACCCTGAAAAGAATTTCAATTCTATTTACATACCATGGAAATGAGCATCTAGAAATATTAGCTATGAATTCCCAATTCCTGAAAACTTTCTCCATGATATGGACGTCCTTCTTATATTCTCTTGGAATCCAATTATAGTCATAGTCAATCCCATTCCACTTTCCAGGTAAAGAGGAAATTAAGGTAGTTCCAGTCAAGATGGCGGAGTGATAGGGCCATGAGCTTGCCTCTCCTTGAGACTACAATGAAACCACAACTGAATGCTAAATAACCATTGAAAAAAGACCTAGCAAAAAAGATCTTCCGTAACTGGAAACATAAAGAGGGAACCACAGTAGGATGGTAGGAAGGGTGTGCTCGTGATATAATTGGGCCCCATACTCCCTGAGTGGGCAACCCACAGGCTGAAGTTTCATTAAGTCACAGATCCTCCCATAGGAGTGAGAGCTCTAAGCCCCACGACAGGCTCCCCAGCTCGGGTCCCAGCATTGGGAAGAGAATGAGACCCCAGGACATCTGGTTTTGAAGGCCAGGGGGTCTTGGCTTTGGGAGCCTCACAGGACTGGGGAAACAGATTCCCTTCACTTGAGAAGCATACATGGAAACTCACATGCCTCAGGTCCAAGGGCAGAGGCAGTGATTTCATAGGAACCTGGGTCAGACCTGCTGGATTTGGAGGGTCTCCTGGGGACCTGGGGGATAGCTGTGGCTCACTCAGGGGTCATAAAATCTGGTGGTGAACATTCTGGTAGTGTTAATCTACATGAGCTTTCCTGGAGGCTGACATCTTGATTGGATCATTAGCACCACCACCTAGCCCCACCCAACAGCCTACAGGGAAGCCTCAGACCAAACACATACAGGATGGGAACACAGCCATACCCATCATCAGACTTCCTAAGCTGAAAAGGCCTCTAGATACAGCCCTACCCACCAGAGGTCCAGGACAAATCTTCACCCAATAGTGGGCAGGCACTGGCTCCTCATGCCAGGAAATCTGCATAAGCCTCTAGTCTAGCCTCATCCACCAGGGGCAGATACCAGAAATGAGAAAACAATAATCCCAAAGCCTGTGGAAGGAGTCCACAAACACATAGAAATCTAGATAATATGAGGAGACAGAGGAATATCTCCCATGTCAAGGCACAAGATAAAATCCCAGAAGAAGAAATAAGTGATGAGGAACTAGGCAATTTACCCGAGAAAGAGTTTAAAGTAACAATGGCCAAGATATTCAGAGAACTCAAGAGGAGTATAGATGCACAGTGTGAAGTTTTTAGCAAAGAGTTAGAAAATATAAAGAATACCCAGAGTTGAAGAATAAAATCATGGAAATTAACAATACACTAGAAAGAACCAAGAATAGACTAAATGAGGCAGAAGAATGGATCAGTGAGCTAGAATGAGGCAGAAGAATGGATCAGTGAGCTAGAAGACAGATTAGTGGAAATCACTACTTCAGAAAAGAAAAAAGAAAAAAGAATAAAAAGGAATGAGGATAGTTTAAGGGAACTCTGTGACAATATGAAACACTCTAATATTCACATTATAGGGGTCCCAGAAAGAGAAAAGAGACAGAAAGGACCTGAGAACATTTTTGGAGATATAATAACTGAAAACTTCCCCAACTTGGGAAAGGAAACAGTCACCCAAGTCCAGGTAGCACAGAGAGTACCACACAGAATCAACCTAAAGAGGAACACACCGAAGCACACAGTCATCAAATTGACAGCAATTAAGGATAATAAGAAAATATTAAAATTAGCAAGAGAAAAGCAACAAATAATATATAAGAGAACTCCCATAAGGTTATCAGCTGAATTTTCAGCAGAAACTCTACAGGCCAGAAAGGAGTGGCATGATATATTTAAAGTGATGCAAGGGGAAAACTTACAACCAAGAATACTCTATCTAGCAAGGCTCTCATTCAGACTTGATGGTGAAATCAAAAAACAGAAAAACAAAAGTTAGAAGATTTCAGCACCACCAAACCAGCTTTACAACAAATGTTAAAGGACCTTCTCTAGTCATCAAACCATAAGAACAGAGAACAAAAAGAAGAAAGAAAAAAAAAATAGACCTACAAAAGATTGCTTTGGCTGTTTGGGGTCTTTTATAGCTTCTTATAAATTTTGGAATTGTTTGTTCTAGTTCTGTGAGGAATGTCTTGAGTATGTTGATGGGGGTTGCATTGGATCTGTGGATTGCCGTGGGTAGTGTGGCCATTTTGACAGTGTTGATTCTTCCAATCCAAGAGGACAAGAAATCTTCCCATTTCTTTGTGTCATTTTGGTTTTCAGAGTATAGGTAACCTCCTTGGTTAAGTTTATTTCTAGGTATTTTGTAGTTTTTGATGGAATGGAAATGTCTATGCCAGTTACAAAATTCTGGTTTTTGAGTGAAAAAAAAAAAAAGTGAATGAAGGGCTGCAAATGGCAAAATAGCCTTTTTAATGGGTGAGTTGTATTCCACTGCATATATATATGTGTGTGTATATATATATACTGTATCTTTATTATCTGTTCAAATATTTATGTGTGCACTTAGGATGCTTCCATATCTTGGCAATTATAAAAATGTTCCTGTGAAAAAAAATAAATAAATAAAAGAGGAAATTAAAGTATTGTGCTCCACACCCTTAAATAATGTATCTCAGCAAATTCTGGTAAAGATAGCATTATATACTTATAGTTTAGAGTTGCCGTGAGATACAAAGAAATGGTAGGTAAATTATAAAACAAACGAAAAACTCTAAGTCTTAAAATAGAAGTGAAACAGAAATTTAGAGCATTGGATAATCCATAAATCTGTCAAGTTCATAGTCTGTAGCATGTCAATGTAGCCAAGAACTTTTGGATCCTTAAGGACAGCAAAGACCTAAAGTGTATGTTTCAACAAGGCAAAACAGTGCAAACTCTGTGTAGTAAGAGACATGAAGGGCCCCCAAAGATATTCACATCCTGATCCCTGGAACCTATGAATACGGTGTGTTATGTGTTATGTGTTATGGGGGAATTAGGATTGCAGATGGAATTTAGTTTGCTAATCAGCTGACTTTAAGATAGGAAAATTATCCTGGCTTCGCTTGGTGAGCCTTGTGTAATTACAAGTGTTCCTTACACGTGGAAGAAGAACGTAGAAAAGCCAGTGTCAGTATAGTGTGATTAAAGAGACCTGACAGTCATGGCTGGGTTTGAAGATGGGAAGGTGCCTTGAACTAAGGAAAGGGAACAACCTCTGGAAACCACAGATTCTTCCCTAGAGAATCTAGAAAGGAGTGCAGCCTGCTAGCACTTTGATTCTAGCCCAGAGATACCCATTTGAGACTTCTGACTTCTGAAACTGTAAGATAATAAATTTGTATTAAGACACAAAGTATATGGTAATTTGTTACAGCAGCAATAAGAGAACGATTACACTCTGTTTATAACCAGGAAAGGAGGTGTATCTATTCTGTTTGTAAAAGAAGAATGGAAAATATTGGTGGTCTGTACCTTCTAAGGCAAAAAGGTAAATGGAATGAATGCTTTAAAAATAATGAAATAGGAAGAAACAATAACAGATATAAATAAAAGGAAAAGTACATGATTATCAAAACAGTGATCAAGGGGGAGGGTATAGCTCAAGTGGTTGAGCACATGCTTAGCATGCACAAGGTCCTTGGTTCAATCCCCAGGACCTCCTCCAAAAGTAAATAAATAAATAGACCTGATTACCTCCCTCTCCCTTCCAAAAATAAATTAATTAAATTAAAATAAATAAATAAAAATAAAAAAACCCCAATGATCAGAGAAGGCATTTAAGAAATTTTTGAAAAATAAGATTTTTGGAACAAAACCTTGATACACAGGCTGATTAAGCATCACTGATGTGAGACTAAGCAAATTCTAAAAGCGTATCAGCACTAGAGTAGGTGCCAAAATATCAAAAAAAATACAAGGCCAGAGAGGCTGCCTACAAGATCAAAATAGGACAAAGATCGTGTCATAAAAAGTGACTGTGACTTCAGGAAACTAAAGAACACAATTTTGCCTCTAAAGGACCAGGAAGTCTACTTCCAATACCCTTGGCTCTGCAGAAATATGGCCCCTTGTTGCAGGACCTTGTTATTTCTCAAAAGTCAGATAGCCCAGATTTTACATAGCATTCCTCATTGTGTAGCTGAAAGAAAGAAAAGAAAGAGAGAGAGAGAGAGAGAGAGAGAAAGAGAGAAAAGAAAGGAAGAAAGGAAGGGAACCAAACCATACTGATATGTCAAGGTGTCAGGGGTAACACAAGGGGTTACCGATTTGCTGTGTACGTCTATTATAGTAAAGCACCCAGCTTGTAATGTCAGATGGACTGGCATCAAATTCATCTGTAAACCATTATACCTTGGAAAAGCAATTTAGATGCTGTTTTACCCGAACAATGTTATTATGGCTAATATCTATCCCAAAGGCATACTGTGTGAATGATTAATCTAGGTATAGTAAGAACAATTTCCCACAATGTATTCTTAATTATTTGAGAAAAAATTCTGAGGGAAAATTTTTAGTTATGTAAATTAAAAAAAATAGAAGGAAAACAGCTGTTTAAAGTTTTCAAAATTATCGCAACTATTATGATGTATCTTCTAATAGAAAAATAAAATATACAGCTCCTCATTGTTGTCAACATGCTGTTCAGTATTATAGATTCTGCTTTTATCTCTTTCTTTCATCCAAACTTATCTGTTAATTACAATATGTCATTGGATCATTCAATTGTGTAAAGAAAATTAATTATAACAAATGCTGTCATTACTTTCAGCCCAGGGTTTTTTCAACCTTGGTGCAATTGTCATCTGGGACCAGATAATTCTATGTTGTGAGGAAATTAGCCTGTGCGCTGAACACTGCTTAGCAGCATTCTTACCCTCCTCCTATTAGAGTACAGTAGCACCCTCTCATGTATGACAAAAATACCTCTAGACACTGCCAAATGTCCCCAGGGGGACAAAATTGGTCACAGTTGAGAACTACTCTTGTATCCGTTTGTTATTCCTCTCTCAACTCTAACCTCAGGAAAGGACTTCTGTAATGTCCTTGGAATAAATGCCAAAATAATTAATAATGCCTAAAAACAATGCTAAACTTAACTGTTTGACAGGTCTAGAGAGCAGTGTTTTGGAAGAGAGGCTCATGGTATGAATAAAATGATTATATGCAGATCTGGAAAATATCTGCTTTCAGAATGTTAAAACAAGGCTTAATATACCTTCAATTTCAAATGTATATTACCTCTAAAGTGGTAAACTAGGCAACATTGAGACCTAAGAAAACTTCTTGTCCTGACTCATATCTAGGCTTTAAGGGAAAGATAAAATAAAATTTATTCTTAAACTATCCATAATATTCTGTCAAGAATTTATTTGTAGAACACCAAAACCCATTTGACTCTTTAATGTGAGCCATATCTTGACTTTATTAATGAATAAATTCAAAATTTTGAAAAAAGTTTCATAATGGATAGATGCATTAAGGTTTAACATCATCATAGACCTAACATTAATGCACAGATTTTTATAGTCTGTCTTATTACATATTAAACAGCTTATGACAAGTTATTCCTTTTAGCAAATGCTAAAATATGTACACATTTTAAAAGTATTTCTCAGTGCTGGCAACAATTCTTATAGATGTTTTATCTCTGTGCTATTAAAAGTGACCAAAAGGACAATTATATTACCAACAATAATTTTCTGTACAAAAAGCAAGTGAAGTTCTTAATTATACTATTGTTTATAGAACCAATAAATGTGATTTACTGAGACACGATTTCTATTTAAAATGACAGAAGAGAAGAGCTGTTATTGCTTATATTTTAAACAATACAATTGTGTTACATTTTTAGGCACAAAGGATACTACATTGACATAAGAACAATTTAAGAAATGGGGGAACTGTCCTTTGGGGTACAGGTAGCTCTGAACAGTGTCTAAGACAGGGAAATACACTAAATTGATTAATTACACTAGCAGTTTTCAGCCTTATTTGAACATTTTTGAATACAATACTTAGAAGTAGAAGTACTCTGGAGGAAGCATGGGTGGATGTGTCAGTCCAAGTTGACACCTTTGTTGTGGCTCATTTTATCCCGTGACCTCTAAGGAAATCTTAAGCTGCTTCTCGAATGTCACAGCATGTACCTTGAAATCTACTAAAATAGATTCAATGAATAACTTTTACAACATATTAATTAGAATGCTCATAAAATCTTAACTGTGAGTGCCACTTTAAAATTTCTTTTTATAGACATTTATTTTTAAAAGAGAATTTTATTTTTCAGAATTTTGAAATATACTTGATTTTTTTCATTACTTAATATCATTTTACAAATGAAGTGTCTCCTGTCTTCCTTAAGAAAATATAAAGTTAAACCGACATTTTATTCAAGCAGCTCCTGTAAATTATCCAAATTATTAAACATTTACAGTGAGTTTATTATTTATGATTTACTGTTATATGTCCATTTTTATATAGTTGTCAAACACTGGCTTAAATACCTTAAATATAAATATGTAAATCAAATATGGTTTACATCTAACTTTCCTTCCAGTGTAAAGTCTGAACTCAAGCCATTGTGATAGCCTTAATTCTTTTCTTGTCACATTTGAAGCACATGTTGCTGTTTCTCAATTTCATACCATTCTTCCTGCTCCAGGCCTGTGCTCCCCCATGGCCAGGCTCCGGATACCCTGGTCCCTTGCGGCTGAGCAGGCTACCTGGCCCATCCCATGAATATATGGTCAATTAACTTACCACACAAAAAAGAGGCAAAAATATACAACAAGGAAAGTATATTTGCTTCCAGAAATGATATTGGGAAACCTGGACAGCCACATGCAAAACAGTGAAACTGGACACCTATCACATATCATATACAAAAATCATTTCAAATGGACTAAAGTCATGAATATAAATGTGAAACCATCTTAGAAGAAAACATGGGAGATAAGACCCTCAGTCTCAGTCTTAGCAATGATTTTTTTGGGCTTGACATCAAAAGCAAAGGCAAAAAAAGCAAAAATAAATAAGTTCAACTACATAAAACTAAAAAGTGTGTGAGAAGCAACAGAAACAAAACAAAAAGGCAACCTACTTAATGTGAGAAAAGTTTGCAAATCATATATCTGATAAGGAGGATTGGGGGATGGATATTTGAAGCCAAAGAAGGGAGAGAAGACGGCGCTGTGCACAGACCTTCTTTTTTTTATGAATAAAGGAGCAGTTCCGTCGGGCCTGGGAGTTCAGCTGCGTTCCTTCTGTCTTCGCTGCGTCCACCGCAGCTTGACAATGCAGATCCATGGGGGCGCAGGGTAGGTGATCAGCTCCCGCACAATCCTCTGATTAGCTGGCGTTGAGGCAGTGAGGCGGTCAACACTGTCAACCCCCAGGCTACGGAAGAACTGGTAGCGGCGAGGCTGGAAAACCCACTGGCTGCTCAGGTGGACGGGACTTGTCTAAAGAGGAAGCATGAGGCCAGCAGAAGTCCCTGCAGGAGAGTGGAAGTACCGTTTGTGCATCCCACGCGAGCAGCCCCACAGGATATGAGTATTCTCAGCTGCCGTGGTGAGGACTCCCTAGGAAATTCCCGATACAGAGCAACAACTCCGCTTCAGAGAGTCCCGTGAAAAGCTGCGTCAACAAAATCCGAGGAGAATCGTCCTTGAAAAAGGAAGCTGAGCGTCGTCCAGTTCTGCCTCCGCTCTGTCTGAGACCTTCCCTGGCACACACAGCTCCGTCTCCACACTCTCACAACTGCCAGTCTCGCAGCACTGCCTCTTGAAATGCTGCTGCACATGAAAGCCAGTATTTGCAGCCATGAATTCACGAGAGTTCCCCTGGCTGGCTGCCTGGAACCGAGTCCACGTGCTGGTAACTGCTTGTGCACCTAAGTTACCCTGATTCCCTGTGCTTTTCTTCACGCTGGTCATCCTGGGGAAAGACCACATCCTCATTGCGATGCCCAGTGTGAGAATTCACAATTTAAGGGCTGATGTTTCCATGAAGGACAGCTGTGTATTCCAGCACAGATAATTGTCGATATTTAATAAAGGCCGTGATAGCCTTTGAAATGTAAAACAAACAAACAAACAAACAAAAAACTGTTAAAATAACATGTACAACATGTACATGTACAACTCAATGGTAAAAATATATTTATTTTATGAGGAAGTTAATATATGTTTTTCCAAAGAAGACATACAAATGGCCGACTGTTACATGAAAATGGGCTCAATACCACTAGTCATCAGATAAATGCAAATCAAAGCCTCAAAGATGTATCATTCACATCTGTATTAGATGGCTGTCATCAAAAAGAGAGCTCTGCACCATCTCACTGGTGCAAATACCATAATAAGAGACAAACAAGGATGTACATAAAGATTAAGTTATCAATCCAAGAAGGTATAACAATTGTAAATAATATATACACACCCAACAGGAAGACCTAAATACGTAAAGCAAATATTAACAGACGTAAATGGAGAAATTGACACTAACACAATATTAGTAGAGCAATTTAATACTCCACTTACATCAATAGACAGATCATACAGACAGAAAACCAATAAGGAAACACCGGCCTTAAATGACACATTAGAGCAAAATAACTTTAAACATGATTCTGCATTCAATTACAATCTTAGTATCTCAATACATGTTAAAATGAGTGTCAGTTTTATAGTGGATGCCATTTTCTGAATTCATCAAAGCTTCTGTGACCTCTTTGTAAGGGCAATAATGATGACAGAACAAATCAAAACAGGGATGGCAGCATGGCTTACCACTAGCCCCCATACTAAATAAATAAAAGGAAACAAAATAATAGAAACAAACAAAGACTCTGTAAAACTTACTTAGGTAAGTAGGTGGTGAAAAAAATATTTAGCTACAAAATAATTTATATAGTGTAACAGATTCTGAGGAAAAAATGCTATAATCCTTATACATGTCTATCATTCTTTGAAAATATCACAAATATGATGAAGGGTACATAAAGTGAGATCATACATTTATTTTTTGATGTATTCATACTTGAATACATACATTTTCATATTCACAATAGTACAATTTTCCCATGTTTAAAAAAAAAAAACTAAGAAGTGTTCAACTTCGTTTTATCGTAGCATATATATATATTGGCAATTTTCTTTTTAGTGTTTTATGCAGTGACCCTATTTAGTGTCTTCTTGTACTAGCTAGACTAAAATAGCATAAGGGATATTTTCATGATTTACATTTGACCAAATTACTTAACTAAGTTTTTTTTTGTTTTTTAGAAAATCCATTAACTAGGACTTTGGGCACAATTAGATTTATGTGTTTTAGAAATGTTATTACACATGTAACAAATAATTTCAGTAGCTGTGATCAGACTTCTTGAAGAGCAAGATATTGTTTGAGAAAACAACTTTGATAAAATTTGGGAATGGATGTGGGATAGGGAGTAAAAAGTGAGACCTTAATGTCAGTAACTTGCTCTTTTATGAGTTCTGTTTTTTCCTCCTTAGAAGAGAAAAAAGAAGAGAATAGAAATATTTGTACCTTTCTTTGACATGGGATGAATGGATAGTAAAAACAGTTATATGCATTCTTGTGCTTCTAATTCTTCATTCTAACTGCAGTGGCTAAAACGCCTTACAGTGCCTCTAGTGTTTATTAGTAAACATACTGGCCTTAGGACTAAAATATATATAATTATTTCATATATGTATTTGAAATCATATTATATAGTATCCTCCATTTCTATTTTCTTGAATCTTTTTTGATGAATGATTATTGAATATTTAAAGGATTTCTCAACCTCTATGTACATAATATGATTTTGTCTCATATTTATAAATATAGTATATTAATGAATTTCTTAATATTAAAGCAACATCACATTCCCATAGTAAATTACATTTTCTTTTCCCCAGAGGATGGACTTAGTTATTTTGTAAAATTGTATTACCTAATTTTCTGCACTAATTCTCTGTATTTTAATTTTCTCTTCTTCATATTTGTGATAGTGAGATGTTTTACAAGATTCCCAGTTCAGTGGCATCCTTTTCTGTTAGTCTGACAAAGTTCAGTTACTTTAAGTGGTTAATGTTGTTTGATTTGGTGGGAGGGAGGGGTTGTCCCTCCTGTCTTACAGAAATCTAGAATTCCCCCCTTACTTCTCTTTTCCCCTCTACCACCCAATTGCCATGGGATCTTTTTGCATTTCTTCTCCTCCAGAAGCTATGTGTTTGGAAGAATATCCCTTTGAATCCTGCTTGACTCTTTACAGACTAGAAGGTTCCATTCCTCCAGCTCTGCTCTGTTCCTCCTAGATATTTATTTTTGTATTTGTGTATTTATTTATGGTATTTTTTGAGTCAGAGTGGACTTAATCTTTCTGGTGGTTTTATTAACTCTGCCTCAGGTACCTCAGTGGCATCCATCTTTTTCTTAATAACCATTTTGAGGGGTTTACTTTCCTTGTCACAGATCCTTGAATAGGGGTGGAGGGCATCTGGGCAGAGGTAGACATGAGCTGTGTAATGGGTTTTATTGCCTTTTCCTTCTCTTACAGCTATTTTGCCATTTTGACATTCTTGATTATCAGGTGGTTTTAGAAGATGATTTTGCTTGGCGATTTTGTGATTGTGAAGTTATTTCCTAACACTGTTTTAGGCTACCCAGAAGTTTCATAGTATCATCACTTAACAGACCTAATTTACTTGTCTATTGTATTTATTGTCCATACTTGCAACATGCACACATAGTTATACATTATGCACATACTTGTATACACATAACCTAAGCTCCAGCAAGCAGTGATTTTAATTTTGGGGGTAACTAATGTATCTCTGGTACCTCAGCCTCTACATTAAGTGTGTTTATTGGTGATGTTGAGAGAATTGAAAATTGAATGTTTTTTGGTCTATTCAATAGACCTGCAGGAAGGATGAGACATTACCAGCAATTAGTGACCACAAAAAAAAACCCCAAAACCCCAAAAACTAAACCTTCCATGTAATATGATTTACAGATGATGAAAAAGAAAGGGTTCTCTCTTGCTTTTGGATCACAAGTTGAAAAAAGAAAAACAGTCCTGAGACTTGTCAAAACCATCCCCTAGATCCCATGAGAGATCCTATCAGCAGTAGCATAAAAAGTAGGCAAGCCAACTTAGACGTTTCAAGAGAAGGAGAGAAAAATAGATGGGACCATGGAGACAGAAAGCTAGATAATCCTGAATTCGAGGCAACAGACAGGTGTGAAGTCAGGGATCCTTTGACCTTTTGTTTTATCTTTAGTCATAAGGTCTTTTGGTCTTTTCTTTTTCTGTCTTTTTACTTATGAAAGGGTCTTGATACATATATATATATATTCAAGTGGAATGTCCAAACTGACTTCACAATGTTTGAACTGATTAACAAAAATGTTCCCAGTTGGTTAACGTGAATGCTCAAATCATCTTCAAATTTTTTCGTTATAAAGTTACCACAGAACATTCAAAATTTCTAATTTTTTCTACTGCAATTCACTATTTGAATCTTTGGTAGTATCAAGCACAGAATTTACCAATATATGATGGCTCTTTGTGACTTTAATTTTTTATTTCTCAAATTTCTAATTTGTTCTAATGAATGTATGCCTAATCTTATCTTCTCAGTTTCTAATTTTTTTCAAAATTCCTGTTTGTTTAAAATTAAAATTTTCTCTTTGAAAATCCAAATATTTATTTTAAACATTTACATGTAAATAAATTGTGTCTGTTGTGAAATTGCATTTCCATTATTGATTCATTCTTCTCTTTCATGACATTCATTTTTATTTTTCACTATGGCTTAAAGTTTTACATGCAAACTCACTTTTGATTGGGAGCTTCTCTCTCCTCTCATCTCCAATTCTATCTCTGTCTCCATCCATTTACCACCTTTCCTCCCTCCCTCCAGTTACTTTCATTTTTTTGTACACATTCTCCCCTACCTAGCAATAAAGCAGTTTTCCCTGCTACACTCCCTAGGCACTAATATGATGGAAGCAGATTTTATAATCATGTTTGTAAGCCATTGCTCTCCAGGGATATTGGTGATGCTGCAGATTCCCCGTGAAGAGAAGGCACAGCATGCTTCTGATGCTGGTTTCTGGGCACTCTCTCTTTTCCATCTCCTTTGGTTTACAGTTTCTGATAAAGACGTAACCCATGTCCTTACGTTGTTAGCTTTTTCTCTTGAGCCATCTTTTATCACAAGAAAAGCTTCACAACTGCCTTTCCTTATCTTATCTTATGTGGATAGTCGTTCCCTTTTTTCCTAAAGGAGTCATATATAGGCTGGTATCATTGCCTATTTAACAACCAGAGATCAGTATCATTCAACATTTGGTGATTTGATTTTATTTAATTTTTTATAATGACATTTTGTCATATTTAAACTCAGCTATGTCTTCCTGGTTCCTTCTTTTCATATTTGTTTTTCAGTCATTGCTATGTATTTGGAGCAGTAAGTATTTTCTCAGTGTATATACTCTGAGGCTTGTTAGTAGGAAGCTAAACTTGTTTTGCTCAACAGTGTCAAAATTTAACAATAATGGCAATGCACAGTGGTGTGTGTATGGCAACATAAATATGAAAATATAGACTAGCTAGTATTTCAAAGCAGTTAAGTGTCTTACGACCTTGTTGATGAAAATTCTTTCTTAGTTAGGCTTTCCTTACAAGCTCTGTTACACATATTTAACTCAACCCAATGGGACTTCCAGAATTCACAGGTGAAGGAAGACAAATAAATGCACCTGGAGAGAAAGAAAGAACCATATGACAGCTGTTGAAGACAGATTTTGACCATCTGTTATAGAGTGACTACAAGAGGAAACATAAGGATATTTGAGAATGTGGATTATGTGAGGCCATCATAGTATAAAATTTGATTTATATGAAATATATTTTTAGTCATTCAGATGACTAAAATATATTTCCCATATATAATTGGTCTTAGTCCATGGTTTCTGGGTCACATCTCCCAAAAATTCTTGGAGTTTTCTGAGTTATAAGAGGAATAAGAGTATCTTTTGTCATAATATTTGGTCTCTTGTCATCAGTTCCTGAAATTGCTTCAGAATCATAAAAGTAAAATTAGTGTCTTGTTGTTCAACTGAGTTTATGTTAATGAGGTAAATTTTGGGAGCACCTAAGGATGGGAGCTGGTTGCCAGGGGAATCAATCATGAATAAAGGGGTGGAAGTTTTGGTCCCAAGCCTTGATGTCCAGGGAGGGAGGATGGATTGGAGGTTGAACCAGTCAACAATGGCCAAATATTTAATCAATGCCTATGTAATGAAGCCTCCATAAATACCCAAAAAGATGGATTTTGAGATCTTCTGAGTGGGTGAACACATGAAGATTCAGGGAGAGGTCATGGAACCTCTGTGCCCTTTCTCCATAACTTGTCCAATGCATCTCTTCAATTTGCTTTTCCTGAGTTATGTCATTTTATAATAAACAGTCACTAAAATGTTTCTCTGAGTTTTGTGAGTGGCTCTAGCAAATTAACTGAACCCAAGGAGGGGTTGTTGGAACATCCAATCTATAACTGGTCTGTAAGAAGGACAGGACACAACTGGGCTTGCAAATGGTGTCAGAAGTGGGGGAGGGTCAGTCTAGTGGGACTGAGCCCTTAAGCTGTAAGATCTGAAGCTTTCTCCAGGTCGGTAGTACCACAGCTGAGTTGAATCACACACAGCTGTCATCCAAGAACTGCTTGGTGATGTGGGGACTCCTCCATCACCTCCATATTGAAATTGAGTCCAGAACCCAAAATACATAGCAATAATCTATTAACATAAAATTAATTAAACAAGCATGGACAAGATAAAATCACCTTAACTGAACAATATTACTTAAAAACAATTAATATCACCATAATCAAGCAGGATGTCTTTCTGTACCAGAAGTCAATGTGGTATAGAAAATACTCAAACCATTTATGCTGAATTACGGAAAAGTCTGCGGTCTTAGAAAATTGAATATTTAATAATGTAAGATAATGGAAGAAATCTCTTTGGGATAAAATGGAACAGTACCAACACCCTGACTACTGCTAAATACATTAGTAATTGAGGGGCTGCTGGAAAATCGAAAGCAAATGGATTTTTATTAAATAAAATATTTCTACAAAGACTCACTCAATTTTCAGTAAATTGTATTTTTCAATGTTTGAAAGTGAAAAAATACTTCAGAAATCAATTTTAGGATGTTTCACATATTCATAAATTGTTTCAGTAATCCACCTTTTTTATTAGAAATAGTTTGAATATTTTGAAGACTTGAATGAATGAATTACATACAATAAATGTTGAGTGAATTCTACTAGACTGTTAATAGGAGACCCAAGTGTAAAATGTAGTGATTGAATCACAAATCTGCTTCTCAAGAAACCAGCATAATGGCATAGCAGAAAGTAAGAGAAGTTTAGGACAAAAAAAAAAACTGGACAATTCTTCTATATTGTGAGGTGTTTTCCTGTGAGTCTTCTATATGTCTACATATCTTGTGAGTAGAAGCATTGACTGTCTTTGTAGTGAACTGTCTTTTTGAATACATTTGTATAGCTAACAGTCTTGGAAAAGTGAAATAGTGTCTCCCTTTAGAGAAAAGGGCAGCGCCATTTAATGTTCAGGATAATAAAGATAGTGTCTCTCTCCAGTTCAAAAGTAAGGCATACTTGCTACTTATTGCCTATTATAAAAGATTCAGCTTTCTTATGATCAGTGTTTCCCTGCTACAATGCATTAAGATATGTGCACACTTAAGCTTTTCCTCTTCATTTTGTCTTGAGGGAATTACAGGCTCTGGGAACTGGTAAAAACAATAACATTGGCTACTGTTCTTGCCATTGGTTCATTGTAAGGTCTTTTGCTTTTATCCAGAGGTCTTGCATACTTTGTCGGTATTTATGAAACTGTGGCAGGCTAATTGCACAGCGCTTGACAGACAAAGCTTCCTTTAATTGTAAAGTATGGTAGCACTGGGGAAGGGAAGCAGGAGAAGACAAAGATATTGATTGTACTGTGTTTCTAAGATCAGACTACCTTACAACAGGGTAAAGTCACTCAAAGGGAACATTTTGGTTAATTATAAATGTAACCCACCCTCATAATCAGGCAGATAATAAAATCAAGTATCCTACAGAAAGGATAACTTTCAACCAAGAGCTGGAATATTTTAGAGATTTGCCAGTGTTGATAGAGATATTTTCGTAGTGTATCATAAAAACTTGAAGGATTGTAAGACTCTTCTTTGACAAGACTTTCCAAAAATTGCTATTGTAAATATATTTAAATTTAAAGAAGCATATTCTTGAACACAAAATATACTTCATTAATATAACCAGCAAAAGCAATAAAAAGGAAGCAAAAAGGAGAAATACACAGTGTTAGACGGTTGCCTAAGTTACATTAAAAATTTGAATTATTTATTTGAGCAAGCATTGATTTGAATTGGGTAGCAGCAAACAAAAGTGGTTAGGAGTGCTCCACCAATAAGAATTAGGGACAAGCTTTTTATATAAAGAGGTGGAAGCAAAGCAGATAAATTATTTGATTGGTTATAACTTAACTGGTTGCCTTATTTGGAAAGTCTGTTTGGCTGTTTGCAATTGGTTTTTCTAAGTTTCACTTTCTCAGATTTGGGTGCATTGGCTCTGGCTTAGGTTTTGGTTTGATTATTTAGGCTAATGAGGCATTAGAGCCGCCACCGTCTAAAGGTTGCTTTGTTAACACACTTTAACAATGAATAGATAGATGATTGACACTTAGATTATTTAGATTGATCTATTTCTACATTTATGTCTACCTATCTATCTTTCAACCTATCATATCTCCCATACAGTGATAAAGTGATTTTTGGCAACTGTTAAGAAATAAGTGATCAGTGACATTTTTCTGATGATTTTTCATATTTCTTTTTGCTTAGTATCTTATTTCCAAATAACACAACATTTACATTGATTTCAAATAACTGAAACCTAGTGATGGACGCCTATATGGAAAAATCTAGGGATACTTATAGGCATATTGAACTACTCTGAGGATCCTGCCCAAAAATGATTGTTAGCATTATTGTTATTTTTAATTATTGTTTAAGAAATTAACAGTCTTGATTTAATTTAATAAAAGATGAATAAGAAAATTAAACAAAAATAACAAATGAAAAACACATGACTCCAAAGAGTAATTTCCCTAAAATAGTCTAATAATGCATAAATGATAGGAGAAAAAAGAAAACAAAAACAAAAACAAAAAACCATAAAACATCAAAACACAATTAAAGAAAAAATTAAACTTACAAATGTACATTTTAAAAGATCAGTTGCTAAAGGAAGCAAAAAAATAAATTTGAATGCCAACAAATGAATATTTTAATGTAATTTAAGAAAAAGACATAGTTATTTTAAGTAAAAGATGAAAAAATATCAACTTATAAGACTGATTGCTGCAACAGAATGAATCTAACATCTCTAAGATAGCAGCTAACAATTCTAGTCTTGAAGTTAGATTATTTGGATTTGAATTCCAGGTCTTCCACTAACTAGGTATGTGATCTGGGGAAAGTTTCTTCATCTGTTAATAAAGATAATAATGAGCATAAGAAATTTAGAGGTTTGTTTGAGGGTTATGATAATGTTTGAAAAATACTTAGAACATTTGATGAATGTTACAAGAAGAATGGCAAGAGTTCTAAAGTTTGTATACTTTCAAGATTATACCTAAGAATATAAACAACAGAAATTTCTTTCTCTTAGTTCTGAAAGCCTGAGATCAGGATGACATGGTTGAGTTTTGGTGAGGAACCTCTTTCTATAACACAAAAGACTGCCATTTTTGTGTTGTGTCCTCACATGGTCAACTCTCTGCCTCTTCTTGGGAGGGGCTAACCCAATTAACAGTGGCTCCACTCTCATGGTGACCTAATTATCTCTCAAATGTCCCACCTCCTAATCACACTGGAGGGTAGATTTTTAACGTACGAATTTTGGGAGGACACAAACATTCCATCTATAACACATGTCCACTACAGTAATATTTGTCTGTCCTGCTCAGACCAATTCTCTATTTGGCTTACCTCATCTTAGCTCATGGACCTGAGGGTGAAACCACCAAAACAAATCAGTGAGATGCCCCCAGATAAATTTAAGATTAAAAGGAGGGAGAAACTAAAGGAAATGGATATGAAAGAAGCAAAAAACTTCATGCATTTTATAATGATAAACTTGATTCCTCATAAACCAACAACTTAAAAACTCCTAACAGGGAAATCTCAGTGGCATCATCTAATCTGGCTTATGTATTGACCTCATACTTAAAAGTATTTTCCATAGATCGCAGAAACTGGCCATTTACTAGATATGGAAAAAGTGATATTGAAAATAAAAACAGCAAGAAAATCAAAGGGAACATCTGACATTTTAATAACTTTTGCTTGCGATGACCTTCTGTGATCTGGACCCTTTGTTTTACATAAAATTGGAGTTCTTCCGGTGCTTGTCCTTCCTCAGGCTGCTACCTGGGACCATGAAGAACCAGTTCTAGTATATCTTGGAGGTAGCCTTCTTCCTAGAAAAAGTCATTATTTCTTCTTCCCAAAGTCTTATTTTTTCTTCAAGTTGAGATAATTATGCTTCCTGATCTTATAGATTGTCACTGAAGACACACAAGATGTTACTGAATATATACAAGGTCACTTACCTAAACTGCCTGATTCAAATTGGGTAATTAGAGAAATCGGCAGAAAGCTTTACCTAGATAGTCACAGAAAATTAATGTATGCACTACATGCATAACTTTTAATGCAGGGACCCCTATATGCTTATGAAATATTTCCCAATGAATATGAGATTCTAACCAAACAGACTAGAAACAGATTAGGAGAAGTATAGACAGATGACGAGAGAGGAAATTCTGTGCAAACGGGACAGAATTAAAATGTGAGTGGAGGGGAGCACTGGTGTAACAAAAGGGTCAGATAATAAGGGTATCATTGTTGTTAGAAAACTTAAAAGCAAAATAAATCTGACTGTAAATTATGAATACTTTTATTAGTACTGTGTGCTGAGACTTCTAAGTAATGTCTCCCTTTGGTGATCCACTGAAGGAAAACAATTCTGCTTCACTTCCCACATTTTCAGTCTGTTTTTACCTAGTACTGAGTTAACCAATCTAGGAGAGAAGAAGAATTATGCATCCTTCTTGAACTTGCTGAGCCAGAAGTGTTTTCATCAGGCAGGAACAAAGCTACCTCAGCATCCCTAGAGTCATTTCAAATACCACAATTTTCATGTATTTTCCTCTTCTCAAAAGTCAAAGAATAAATGAGGAACTTAAGAATGCTGCTGCATCCATCTCATTTCCACAAACCAATGAATAAAAAACAATTTCACGAGCTTCTATAGCCTTCCCTGCTTCTTAAGCAAGATTTGATGTTATCAAGTGGAGAGATGATCGACTAGAAAGTGAACAAAATAGAAAATATCGATTTCTTTTTAGTTCATCAGTAATTTAATCAGTGTGAGACTTGTCAACCATTTACCAACCTTAATTATTTGGGAGGATTCGCTTAACAAGAATTTGTGGCACTCAACTGTCCGTTTCCTGGGGGAAATTCCACCTTCCTAGATCATTCCATCTCTCAGGGAAAAATACATAGGACATCTATTTTGCAAATTTAGAAATGATCTCTAACATGTGGTACTTTAACATGTGGTACTATCCAAAGGGTGCCTTCTGATGCGTACGGATTTTCTATTCTTTCAGTACTGGCATTGGAAATAATCCTTTCTTGTATATCCTGTATATAGCATCGAGACATGACGCTAATTTTCTTTCTTTCTCTCTCTCTCTCTTTTATTTATTTATTTATTTATTTTTGAGAATCTAGCTGAATCTTTAACAATTTTAAGGTTGGTCTTACTTTCCCTCTTCTCTACTTGTCAGTCATAATTTTGGTTTTTTCCTCTGTTTGGGGAATTTTTCTTCCTCATGTTTCATCTTTTTTAGGGTAGTCCCAAACATTTGGTTTCCTAGGCTCTTGACAAAAGTATTAAGTTTCCAAGGAAATTCTGAAGACCTCCACTAATGAGTTGAGACATTTCATCCACTGTTATGCCTCCAAATGCCAACTAAGTCTCCTCTGTGGTCACACTATTTTGCATATGCCTGGTTTCCTTTAATCTTGTTATTTTTTATGTGCTTTCCCTTAAAGTCCTTATAAAAATTTCCAATATGTTTCATATGAAACATGAAGAGATCCTGGGGGAGGGTAATAGCTCAGAGTTAGAGTATGTGGTTAACATGCATGAGGTCCTGAGTTCAATTCCCCAGTATCTCTGCTAAAATAAATAAATAAATAAATAAATAAATAAATAAATAAATAAATAAATCTAATTAACACCCCCCCCCCGATAAAAACCTAAAACCAAAAAGAAACAAAATAAAAAATCTTGATAAGTTAAGATGGAATGGACTTTTTTTTAACAATTATAATAACAAAGACTTGGACATTGGAGAATGCCACTGCATTTAACCCCCACACTACTGCTTTTGCTCATTCTGTGCTTGACTTCCATCATTTCTTATCATTGGCTTTCTTCACACTTTCTTCACCAGGCTAACTATTATTCTTTCAGTCTCTGATGTCACCTTCACTTGGGGAAAAAACAAAACAAAAACAAAAACTGAAAACAAAAGCCCCAAACATTGGCTATTAAACCGAACCCCAAACTGGGTTACGTATCCCTTATTCTTTGCTCCCTGGTACATTGTCCATACGTGGCTCTCAGCACTCAGTACAATTAAGGACTTGAGTTTCTTCACTTAATTTTTATCCCCAAAACATTAAAAATCTCTTGAGTAGTCTCATTTCTGTCTCAGTAAGCCTAAAACCCAACCATATGCACCTCTCCTCTCATGTGGTATAAATTCGAGGAATGCTGGCTAAATAAGTCAGTGTTCAAATACATTTAGTCTTACGAATATTAGAAGCCACTCAAGTATCTTGTAACAATTCTAGAAACAGGAACCATCCTATGGATAATAAAATGAGGTACAACTTCAAGATTCCTATTGCTACATAAACTTACCATTGACTCTAAACAGACATAGAAAATAGGGACTATGGTTATCAAAGGGGAAAGGAGGAGAGGGAAGGAATAAATTAAGAGATTGGGATTAACATTTAAACACTACTATATATAAAGTAGATAAACAACAAGGACCTACTGTATAGCACAGGGAACTATATTCAATATCTTGTAATAATCTATAATGGAAAATATTTTGAAAAATAATCTCTCTGTGTATATGTATAACTGAATGACTTTACTGTACACCTGAAACTAACACAACATTGTAAATCAACTATACTTCAATAAAATTTTTTTTAAAAATTAAAAGAACTCACAGAATTGGAGAAAATATCTGAAAATCGTATGTCTAATAGGGACTTCTATCCAGAAGATACATTAAAAAATTACAAATCATCAGGGAGAGAGTATAGCTCAAGTGGTGGAGTGCATGCTTAGGTACACAAGGTCCTGGTTCAATCCCCAGCACCTCATCTAAAAATAAATAAGTGAACCTAATTATCTCCCACTCTCTTCCCAAAATTACAAATTATCAATCAAAGGCAACCTAATTAAAAAAAATTGAATCTGCCCATTGGTGTACTTTTCATCATAATATACTGAAAACGTTAGTTTTATGTCCCAATGTGATCTACAAGTTCATCAGTTTATATTTTAAATACAGCAAAGAAAACATTAAAAAGACAGTTGTTTTTGTGTGTATATTTCTTAAAATTTTGCATTTTAATAAAAAAACCATTGAAACAGTTGTAAGCGTAACTATGAAATTGCTACTGTGTTTTTCCAGGCCTGTTGTTTTAGAAATTAAAATGAAGAGTAATCATTATTTCCCTTTTATTTGTAGTCAAATTAATTTTATTTTATAAGTATTAATATTCCATTTTTAATATTTTGTTTTACATAACTAAATTTGGAGAAATTAAGCCACAGTAGCAAGACCATCAAGGAGCAACAGAGGGAGAGGTCAGTATTCAAGCCCTGCAGGATGTGCACTGCCTGGGCTCACAGAAGCAATAACCCTTCAAGACAGGGTGGCCTGAGTGGGAGAATCGGGCCTCTCTAAATATTTCAGTGTTCACCTAACGAACATTTTTACCTCTGTGTGTACTGTGGGCTTATATATCTAACCTTTTCAGACAACTCAACATTTCCTGAGTAGCTGACTAAACTCACTGGCTATATATTAGTACATGCTGTTGCTTGCTCCTCCCTAACTTAAATGTTTTTTACCCAGGGCTAAATTAGAACATTCTAAAGGCAATGCTCTCTCTATTCACAATTAAATGAAAATTTAAATTATTCAATGAAAGCCATTCTAAACGGTAAGAAATATATATAAAGAAGCAAAATCATGGCCAAAGGTTGAGTTAATTATATTCTTTAGTTCACAGCATATTATTACCTAAAATATTGAAATAAGAGGATTATGTGTGCTTTGAGGATGAGTCTACATAACTTGTAAAATTATTAATTAATAAATATTAAATTTCTTAATATGAAATAAATAACAAAAGGTTGGTAAAGTGCCTTTATTAACTAAGTACTTAAGCTCTTGCAGAGAAATACATGTAATATACCAAAAACATCTGAAAACATTCTTTCGTATTTTCATAAGTTTAACAATTGTTCACAGGATATTTTAGCCAATTAATTAAACATCCAATGATCCATTGTTGTCTTCTTAGCTCTCTCTGTGTACTCCATTTTGTTCAGATTTCCGTAAATACTTAATTTCATGCATTTCTGGACCACATTTCTTCAAGGTATAAAAATACTTCCTGTGACCTCACCCACAAATAAAACTGTCACTTTGTAACTTATCAAGCAGTCTGAGAAGATGCAGGCTGATACTATGAATCTTTTCTTCTGAAATTCCTCTAGATTGATTATGCCATTTTTAATCTTTAGATATACCCCTGTTCCTTTTTCTCTGGATTTTTCAGCCTTGCTTTAAGATTTCCCCTCCTCATAATTTCCTGCCTTCTGATCACCTCCTGATGAGTCATTTCAATCAGCTCTCAGAGACTTGGAGCCTCTTGCCTGGTCTGATTTCCTTAGGGCCCCATCAGTCTGTGGTCTAGTAACATCTAAGGCAGCTTCCCTTTGTCTGCTGCCTTCCTAAAACAGTGAAGATTCAGTGCCTTTTATTTTTTTCTTGTATGTATGTTTTTCAGGACCTTTCAGATCTCATTTTCCCCTTCATATCTGAGGAGCTTCTCCTCGAGGATATAATCTCAAGGAAATTATGATCTCAAGGAAAAGTATTATCTCAAGGAAAGTTGAATATCCTTTCTCCTAGCTTAACTCGTATCGCCTTTAAAATTCTGTCTTTTTTTTTTCCTATAGCTGCACATATTATCAACTTATTTCATATTCTCTTTGGAGTAGTAGAAAACCTGATTCCTAAAGACAGGTTATTCCAGAGATTTTTTAAATTACCAAAAACAGGAGAAAACATGGAGGACTCATCTTGGTCTGCCCCACCAGGCCCAGCACAGATAACTTCAAGTCAAAAGTCACAGACTTACACTGCTTACTTCACATGCATTGTAAAATTTAGAAAAACAGTACAAATACATAATCAATTCTCATGCCCTTTTATGTACAAATGTGCTATATACAGAAAAATGTTCTTCCTAGTTGCTGAATCATCACCACTTGCAGGGAAAACATGACCTTTATGTTCTGAGGTTCCCAGAAAGCCACGTGCTGCTGGTGGGTGCTGACTTTCTCACAGGTGCCTTAGGCATGAGGAACCTAATTTCCTGTGTTTAGGCAGCCAGACATTTGCTGAAAGATGTTTCCATAAACTGCCATCTCAATCTAAGATCAAAATACCTTTGGCCTAAGGCTTAAGACCTCAGATACACAGCCCCCAAAACAGAGTTACCATACCATCTAGTAAGTGGATTTCTGGAGGTATATATCCAAAGAAAATGAAACTATCATATCAGTGAGATATCTGGACTCTCATGTTCATTGCAGCATCATTCATAGTAGCCAAGGTATAGAAACAAATAATCTCATTTTCTGTCCATGGATGAATGAATAAAGGATGATAAATAAATATGTACATATAAAATATGAAATATTATTTAGTCTTCCAAAAGAAGGAAATTCAATCATTTGTGACAATATGGATAAACTTGGAGGGCAATATGCTAAGTGAAATAAGTCAGACAGTAAAGCAAATACCACATGGTTATCACTTATATGTACAATAAACAAAAGAAAAGAAAAGAAAAAGTGAACTAATAGAAATAAAGTATAGAAACGTGGTTTCAAGGGGCTGGAGGTGAGGAAAATGGGGAGAGGTTGGTAAAATGATACAAACTTTCCGTTATAAGCTGAGTAAGTTCTGAGGATCTGATGTATAATATGGTTACTACAATTGATAACACTGTATTGTATAACTGAAATTTGCTAAGATGATAGAAGTTATATGTTCTCACACACAGGCCACACACAAGGTAAATATGTGAGGTAATGAATGTGTTAACTGGATGCAAGGAATCCTTTCAGGGTGCATACGTACATTAAATCATCACGTTGCTCACTTTAAATGTCTTACAACTTTATTTGTCAATTGTAACTCAATAAAGCTAAAAAAATAGTAGTTACATCTTGCTTCCTAATTAAATTGAGAAATATGACATTTATCTTTATGGATGCTTTTCTGGCAAAAAAAATCCAGAGGGGGAAAAATAGATATTTTCAAAAGAGTAGAAACATTGCAAAATTCTAGTTATAATAGCTATAGTAAAATAAGAATTCTCATTTTTACTCTTTCTTATTTCTTTAATCTACTGTATTTAAAATTACAATTATTTTTTTTTCAAATGATTATACAGCACTACTGCTTTTTTTTTTTCTTTTGGTGTATAGTTCTATGAATTTTCACACATTTGTTAATGTATGTAAAGACTACCATAAACAGGTACAGAACAGTTTCATCATCCCCACGAAATTTTTTGTGTTATCCCTTTTTAAAAGTGACAACTGCCCTTACCCCTAAACCATGGCGTTCACAGATCCTCAATACTATAAAATTCTATAGCACCATAGTTTTGTCTTTTCAAAAACAGCATGTAAGTGGCATCAAAAATTTGAAATCATTTGGTTCCTTTCACGCAATGTAATCCTTTCTGATTCATCCCAATTTTTGCGTGTTATCGATTTTCATTCCTTTTTATCATTGAGTAGTATCCTGTTGCATGGGTGTATCACACTTTGTTTAGCCTTCAACCATTGAAGACATTTGAGTTGTGTCCAGTGTTGGCAATCATGAATAGTTGTTATAAACAATCATATTGGCAATTGTGACTAGTGCTGCTATAAATAATCATATATGTATGTTTATATATACACAACTTTTTAGTTCCCTTGGATGAATGCCTAGGAAGAGGATTGCTGGGTCATTTGTTAAGTGTATATTTAAATTAAAAAAAAAATAACCTACCAAACTGTTTTCTGGAGAGGCTGTACCATTTTGCTTTCCCACTAGCAATGCATGAGAGTTCCAGTTGCTTCACATCTTAAATTATGGTTTTAATTTATTTTGATCCCAAATCTAAATAAGATAATCCCATTGTTTATATAGAAATATATTCTTTATAGCTGGCAATTTCATTTTATTTAAAAATATAGATAACATTTAAACCCAGTTCTTACTGGTCTAGCTATTAAGAAAACACAAAAATGCTAGAATTAACTTTTATATCATTGAAGCATTAGTTAAATTTCAAATTCCTGTTTGAATCATATAATAATTTTCCAAACTAAAAAAATATAGTGGTTTTTGTAGTCTGTCAGGACATCACTGATCTTGTAGAAATCGATTTTATACTAACAAATTTGACAATTTGGATGAACGGAAAAACTCCTCAAATATGCAACTGACTAAATCTAATGATAGAACAAATAAAAAGATTGAATAGTATATCCAGAACAACAATTGAATCATTTATTAAAAAGTCATTTGATAAAGAGACCCCAGGATCACCTTGCCACTGGTTTCATCAGATAATTCTTCTAAATATCTAATCTTATTCCTAGTAGTAATTCAATTTTACACAAGTCATTTAAAGAATAGAAAAGGAAAAAAAGCCACACCCAACCTTTATAAGACTAGCATAAATTTGATTCTAACTTTCAGTTAGAAGGGAAGAATTGACAAGATTGGCTTTGGAGTAAGAGATCTAGTTTCAAGCATCTCTTCAGTCTCTTCCTGGCTGTGACTGAGAGCAAGCTATTTTACCTTTTGAAGAACAGGCCTCCAAATATTGATCTGATGAGGAGTGAGATTATATACACACATATATTATATATGTCATATATGAAGAAAGAGAGAAAGAGGGAGAGAAGACAGAAGTTCTTCACCATACTTGGAATATACTAAGTGCTCTTCCATGACAGCAGTTATAATAATAATGTATTTTAAGTATATTTATGTAATAGTATTATTATTAACATTATTAATTTTTCAAATACAATTCTATCTAGATGCATGAAAAGTGTTACTTTTAAATTGTCCTTTAAAAAGCTCCTCCCTTTTCTTTATATGATTCATAATAAGCATAAGGTGTATGCATAAAACTTTTTTGATAAATATTTCAATGATTTATTTGGATAGCCATTTGAAGCATCCTACATTCCATCTGTTAATATTATATATTTAATTATATCCTCTTATTTACTTTTTAAGAATCTGTATTTCTAAATTAGGGACATATTATTCCATTCTTTAAACAATAAACTATCCCAGTTTTCAAAGTCCATGAAATTCTGATTATTATATGCTTTTGCTTGTCATCTTTCTCTGTCCCTCCTGGAGGCTTTGGGGGTTCTGTGGCAGCTGTTAATAACTTTTCTCCTCAGAAAAGAAATGGTAAGTAGTAGTTCTTTCTAGACCTGGTATCTGTGGGTCTACGGACCATGACTCCTTAGATATTGTCTCATGAGCTATGGTAACTATCTGAGTATAAAATGGAGACATATTATGGCTGAAACAGCTCCACATGCGTAAGTTTAATGAGTATTTACACTTTCTAGAATCTTCATATGTTAATCTGAGCCAGAGTGCTTCCTGTTTAGGCCAGAAAGGACCAATAGAGCACTTTGGAGGTCTTAGACCTCTCTTGGCCTTTTTCTCCTCTGTATCCTTGAAAACTAGCGAAGTTTCCTACTGGCTAAGTCCTCTGAATTCTGAGTCTGATGTACCATCTTATCCAGCTGCCTCACACTGACATCGTTTGTGAGTTATCTTTTAGAGTGTCTCAGTCCATTTTAGCTGCTAAAACAGAATACAAGAGACTGAGTGGCTTATAAAAAAAAATTATTTCTACAGTTCTGGAGGCTGGGACATCTAAGATCATGATACTTGCAAGTTCACTGGGGTTGTTGGTAAGGGCACACTTTCTGGCTCATAGACGGAACTGTGTCCTCACATGGTAGAAGAGGGTAAGGGAGCTCTTTTCTCTTTTGTTAGGGTGCTGATCCCATTCATGGTACAGCTCTCATGACCTAATCACCTCTCAAAGGTCCACTTTAATACCATTACCTTAGGGGGTAAGTTAAATCATATGAATTTAGTGGAGGGGGTCACATTCAAAACACTGCACAGACCCATCAATCATAATGGCTAAGGTACATTCTGGCAGACAAAGGAGGAGATAAAGAGAAATATGG
This sequence comes from Camelus bactrianus, assembly GCF_048773025.1. Lineage (NCBI taxonomy): Eukaryota > Metazoa > Chordata > Mammalia > Artiodactyla > Camelidae > Camelus > Camelus bactrianus. The sequence goes on from NC_133552.1 coordinate 24,263,923, forward strand.
TGAGGACTTGATTCTAGAATGACTGTTTGCTTATCCTCTATACAAAGTGACAAAGGCTTGGGGCAGATTATGGGTGATAAGTTTATGAAAGGAACTTGGGAGAAATACAGCCAGATTTGGCATAGATGGCTAAATGGAAGAAATGCAAGGCAGATGGAAAACAAGGAAAACATTCCATTCCCTGACATCTGTGAATTGCCCTGGTAAAGGAAGACTTCTAAAATAAAAGGCTATAGTAGTTCTAGAAAAATTCTCTCTCTGGAACCTTCCTTAAGCATTGGCTACCCGGGAAGATGTTATATTAACTTACAAACTCAGTTGAACCATTCAAAATAATTTGAAACTAAAAAAAAAAAGAAAAGAAAATTGTATAGGTAGGTAGAAATCATGGTCAGGTAGCCACCAAATGCAGAAAGTATCCTGTTAAAAAGTTAAAACCTTTTAAGAGGAAATGGTGAGCAGAAGTCTGCTGAGTCATTATTGACTCAGTTTTAGCAATAACAAATATGACCAAATTATCATATTGATAATTCCAGATACTGTTGAATAAAAAAGGTTATTTAGGCTGATGGTGGATCCCCAGGTGGCTGCAAATTTTGTAAGCAGAAACTTCGGTGTGACATGACAATATTCCTGCTGCAGAAGGTGAAGGGTGTGGGTTGGGGAGATCTACCCTGAGAATGGAAATTGTCCCATCCTCTCGTTGACCAAAAACGGAATGATTTTTTTTGCAAGTTGATGGAAAGATGGAGCACAAACATATCTAGATTGGTTGAATGATGGCTAGCGTATCACAGTTACTTTCATGCTAATGACAAAGATGTTGTTAAATAATTGTACATCTCACGGACATGAACACAGAAGAAACTATATGCTACCCTAGTCACACTTGGTGACTTCATTTCAGTAAGACCATCTCACCTATTCTAACTTAATATGAATGTTTAAATTCTCCCTTTGGAGTTCAGATTTCACAAGGTTTGTCCATAATGCTTCTGAGACTATGCTTTCTTTCTTTTTTTTTTTTTTCCCCTTTTTCCCCTACTATTAACTTTGTTTGTTTGTTTATGATCCTTCTCTTTGCTCTCCTTTATTAATCTTTGTTCTATGTGATAGATTTCAAGTATGGAAATGTACTTTTTAGTACTTTTAATATCCTATATTTCACCAAATCAGCTGGAGTCCAAAGAAAGACATTTTAATTTTGTTAGTGATATCCTAATTAATTAATGTCTACACTACCAGAAATGCCTTTAGTGAGCACTTTATAGTCTCTCTGGCTGATCCCACTCATTTTTATATCTGTTCGCCTACACTCAATTGTACCAGTTTGAGATGAGAGCGTTTCATAGTGGCTTACACATGGTAAGCCTTCAGAAGAGTTGATGAAAGAAATGAGAAGAAGGAGATAAATACACCATAGCTTTTTAAAAGACTGCCTTATATCTGTATGTTGTAGATCTGAAGCAACCTCTTGCTGGCTTTCTTTTCCTACTCCTTTACATCCCAACAGCCCACTTGCTTCCTGGAACTGTTCTAACGGTGAATTATCTAATTTCTGAAATGTGAGTTGCAATGCTATTTTCATTCTGTGTCCCTAAGTTGTAGAAGGTGGGAGTGCTAGCGGTTAAAAATACCATATTTATGGAGTTCCCAGTTTTATTTCCCTAGAGATGCTCTAGAGAATTTACGTTGCTCGAACTGTCAATCAATTCCAATGAGACAGTGATTCTCTAAGCCTGAACATTTGGCTACAAATTAGCACAGTTGAAAAATGATTAGGAGGTGGGAATAGTTTATTACCACCCATGGAAAAGGCGACTGCATGATTTCTTTAACTTTGAAAAGGCTTTGGGAATTCCTTTCGATGTGACATTATCAAAATTGGGAAACCAGCGTTAAGGAAGGATTTATTATATCATCAATGTCACTCACAAGCAATGCATGTTTATTACTGCAGGAAATCATTTCCCTTTATTAACATCCCAGTCGCTAGATTAAGTTTTTTTCTTTAATGATTCACAAGAGACTTATGAATGGCATATTTTAATATTAAATTAGTTGGAATGTTACATTAAAAACAAACTAATTAATCATGGAATTAAGAAGCTTCTTATACCAAAATAAATTTTTAATAGTGTGTCCTGTTTCATTTCACATTTTCTTAGAGATTATTCATAGGTTAAACTACGAGTACATCACATATAGACATCCACATCCATACATACATCTGCATATACATACAATGTAACATTTTTGTGTTCATTAGCTTGTCTTTGACAGACTGCTTTAATATTAGTTTATATCTCCTTTCTTTTTATGCCACATCCATGTAAAGTCAAGTAATTGATTTTATCAATTTGCTTTGTGAACATAGAATCAAAAGGAAGCTGTATTAATAAAATAGTTAGTGGCAAGTGAACAAGATGCTGTGTTTATAAATTTACCCAATAATGATTGTTATATTGCTTTGCTTCATGTACAATGCTTCATTGGACATTTAACTTTTTTTTTTTTTTTTGGTTTTTATAACCCTTATTTTAAAATAATTTATTGGCTAATAAATTTTTAACCTACTGCTTTATTTTTTGTTCTCATTCTTTGAGACACATGATTTAGAGAGGTGAGGATGCCTTTATGTGATTTTGATCAAGTCTTACTGCACAAGAATCCAATTTTAGCTATAAGTTTTCTCTGGTTTATTTCATCATTTGCTAATTGTATAATTTGATTTTCAGAGGACCATCATTTATCCTTTATTGTATAGTTTATTGCAGTAAGTAGTTTTATAATTTTATATTCCAAATATCATGTTATGTTTCATTTTGTCTTTTAAGATAACTCATATAATCCATTCCCCTCTGGAAGCTTAATGTAGTATTCAATGACAGCAGCAGCTTTAATTCACATTTATAGGTTCTCTCCTGAACTTTCAATAAATCCTTAAATTAAAGATTAAAGGCAGTTCCATATGGAAGGTACCCATAACGGATGGAAGAGATGATTTTAAGGAAAGCTAAGAATAAAAGGCAGACATTTCATGTGAAAATACACAGAAAAATATCATCCAAGATACAAATTATTTTATCTTATTTGTAACTATGAAGCATTTATTGACTGACCATTGCAGTATTTACTATATCTTAGTGCACATTAAAGATACAAAAAAAATGGGAGAGAGATCCTTAATTACAATACAAAACAAAAAATAGTTGTATTTATTTTTATAGAAAAAAATTTGTATTTATTTTTATTACATTATATAATGCAAATAAAAATACATTTACAAGTAAGACAAATAAATGTGGAAGTAAATTTGAAGTTAGACTATATATTCTGAGTTTGTATGTGATAAAGACCCATTGCATTATTCAATGGGGAGAGAATTAATGAGTCATTCTAATACTATTAAAACATTGACTTCCCATTATCCTCCTCAAAATATGTAAAATAAAGGGAAATATATAGATACTATGGTTTAATTGAAAAAACACCTATTTTGGAGAATGAAAGTCTGGGTTAAAAAAAGTCCATGTTGTCAATTCCTTTGAGTGCCATACATAAACATTTTGAGTCTCAATTTATGATGCTTGAAAAAAAATCATAATTATATCTACCCCAAAGCTTTGCCATGATTAGATAGTACTTCTATTCGTGCCCAGATTGCTCTTATTTTAAATGGACAAAACTCCATAACAGCAACGGAAATTGAATAAAATTTAATTTTCTCCTAGCTTGAAAAATATTTTTTAAATTAGCACACTGATTTGAAATAAATTGTAGTAAGAAACAATGCTTTATTTTTTAAAAAAAATCTGAGTCCTGTCTGGAGTCATATTTGATCAGAATCTGATCCTCTCCCAGATCTGATACTGAAGATATTTCTCAGCCATCCTGTTCTACCAGGATGGTGTTTGCTGAAGGAAAAGTTCTCTATTGTTTCAGCAATTATGAACTCAGAGTAAACACACCTGTGGGGAATAAGTATGTAAAAATTCTTGCTGTAAGATCAGAACAAGGAAGTCACCAGGGGAAAAAGTCATGCTAGAGACTGGGAGTTTTTTTCTTTTTTTATGTTTTATCTGAAAAAAAATCTTCATATGATCTCTTCTGCTGTGACTGCAACAGGGATGATGTAGGGAACATTATTACCACAATCCATTAAAGCCATATTAAAAGAATTTCTGAGAAGCCCTAGAAATCAGGCCCTGGGTTGTGAATGTTTACCTCCCCTTCCCTTGGTTTCAGAGAGAAAGACTGCAATTACATCAGTGTGGACACTGAAAATAGATAAGCTGCCTGTTGATAAGTGATGGGCCTAGAAAAATGTCTATATTTGCATGATGAATAAACAAGATCGGGGGAACTATGAAACGTGTCCCAGTACAAATGAAAGAACTCCCATAAAGAATCAAAAGGGTTGATACAGGACTGACTTGATATGACAATACAGAGAAATCTTTAAAAATTGTTCATCTTGAAATAGTTGTTATAAAGAGCCTTTACATGTATAAAACTAGCAATGAGATACTACAAACAAACAAACCAACAAATAGATGAAAGCCTAAAAGTGTGTGGTTGTATGAGGATAAAGGACTTTATTTCTGTAAGAGAGTGGAAAACAGAAAACCAAAGAGGCTATGACACTATATGAACTCATCTACAGAACAGAAACAGACTCACAGACTTAGTAAACAATCTTATGGTTACCAGGGAAAGCGGGTGGGAAGGGATAAAGTTGAGAGTTTGAGATTTGCAAATGTTATCCACTATATATAAAAATGGATTTAAAAACAAGTTTCTTCTGTATAGCGTAGGGAACTATACTCAATATCTTGTTATAACCTTTAATGGAAAAGATATGAGAATGAATATATGTATGGATATGCATGACTGGGACATTGCGCTGTATAACCAGAAATTGACACTTTGTAACTGGCTATACTTCAGTTAAAAAAAAAAAGGGGTGTATGATAAAGAGAAACTCACACTGCTGGCTATATAGCATCAACTTGTTAGGACAGTTATTCTCAATAGTGATGCATGAGTATGATTCACCAGAGAAACAGAACCAAAAAGATTATATATACATATAAGTTTTCATTTATTATAAGGAGTTGGTTCATACGATTGTGGGTGCTAAGGAGTTTCAGGATCTGCAGCTGCCATGCTGGAGCCATTGATGGTAAAATTCCATCCAAGTTCAAAGGCCTGAGAACCAGGAGAAGGAGTGATGTAACTACCAGTGCTATTCTGAGTCTGAAGGTGGAGAAGATCAATATTTCAGCTCCAAGACAGTAAGACACAGAGAGTCAGACAGCTGTCCATTACTTAGCCTTTTCCTTCTATTCAGGCCTTATTGGATTGGATGAGACCCACCCACACTGGGGAGAGCAATTGGCATTATCAAGTCTGTCAATCCGAACGTTAATCTCATCCAGAAGCACTCTCAAAGACACACCCAGAATAATGTTTAACCAAGAATCTGGGCACCAGGTGGCCCAGTTAAGTTGACACGCATGATTAACCATCAAAAGTGATACTGAGACAGGAAGGGGGCAGGGCACAGCCATTCAAGGAATGCTACAGCAATTAACATCAAAATGGTGAAAGATTCAACCCCCAGTAGCCTTGAGGCTCAAGATTGTGGGAGATTTGACTTCCAGCAGATCTTGAGCTTCATTATACACACAATGTAATATATTAACATGGTGAATAACATGCCCACAGGCGCCATGACAGCCCCAAGGCTAGCCACAAAAGGTCAAAGAATGGGAAATGGTCCACTTCCTGGGAATCCCAGCCCCTTCCCCAGACTAGTTAGACTGGTCCTTCCACTTATTAGCATATGAAGCCACCAAGCCCATAAAAACTGGCAACACGGTGCCTCACGTCCACTGCTTCTCTCTCTCTCTCCCAGTTTGGAGATGGCCTGCACTCCGTCTATGGAGTGTGTATCTACTTTTACTCTAATCTGAGCACCCAACTCCCACACCCATGGCCTTTCTCTTGCCTTTCGATGTATCTCTCTAAATAAATTCACCTTTACTCAACTGTGGCTTGCTCTTGAATTCTTTCCTGCGCGATGCCAAGGACCCACACTTGGCAGGGCATATCCCAGGGGCTCAACCGAAGCCTGGGACACTGCCCCCCTCACGCCCCACATCTGTTTTTCCTGCATCAATATGATTGATTAGCCTGAGAAGATTATGAAGAGCATAGAAGAAGACAAAAATATTAAAAATGTGATAAAATATAGATGCTTGTTCTGTTTATATAAAAAACATTTATTGAGAATCTACTGTGTATCAGGCCCATAGCTGGACACTAGAAATTAGAGGAGAATATATCAGATGTGGTACTTATTCTCATGCAGCTAAAATACAGACATTGTTAAAAGTATGGTTGATGTAAGATTTTACTGAGATTTCATAGCAATTTAGATTTCAGAATCCAGATTCTCAACAGCAAATTAATGAAAAGAGAACAAGTTGTAGAAACTTGCACGTTCAAAGACAAAGATTTTAAAAATATATTTTTATTGACGTAGAGTCAGTTTACAATGTTGTGTCAATATCAGGTGTACAGCACCATATTCCAGTTACAGAGGAACATACCTATATTTGTTTTCCTATTCTTCTTAACAGATTAAGATACTGTTTCTATGCAGTCCAGATTCTTGTTCTGGGATATAAACAAAATGTAATGAACTAAGCAAAAAGTAACTAATAAAATATGCCCAGAACTCACCAAAACTAACCAAATAACTTTTGTTATTTTTTTAAGTGAAACATTTTTGTTTTATTTCTGTAGCTATTTGGAGAACTTTATATCTTGTTTATAAATAATCATGCTAATAAACTAAATAAACAACAAAGAATCTAAGAGAGAATAGAATAAAGTAACTGTGCTTAGTTGGGGAAGTGTTCACCCCTGGCCTCTATGCAGGATGGGAAAGACATAGCCCTTTGAAATTCTGTGAGCAGTTTGTTCCAGGTCCTTCGGTAGTTATGCTTCGAAGGGACAGAAAGAACAGACTGCAGCTGTAGTAAATTGATCACAGCTAAAGGGCTAGGGATGAAACTGGGGATATAGTTAGAGCCTAGATCATAGAGTGGCTTACAGGGCACGATAATAATCTGAACTTTAAGTTTATAGGAAGAGATTGGAAGGTATTTTTTTTCTAAAATATTTTAATATGAAACACATGCTTCCTCTATGGAATGGTTATCACAATTATGATACAGAACATTTCCACCACTCAGAATTTGCCTGGTTCAATTTCTCCACTCATGTCAAGAACTGGGGAACTTCTGATCTCTCTTTGGTGACGATTGCTTTGCCTTTTCCAAAATGTCATATAAATGGAATGAGTCTGGCTCATTGAGTCTGGCTTCTTTCACTTATGCATGTTCCCACTTATTTATCTGTTCAGCAAGTGAACCTTTTGTAATATTTTTTTGTGTGAATAAAAGTTATTCATTTAAAAAATAAAATATTTTCAGTGCCACTAAATAGTTTCTGTTATCTATGACAAATAATCTTTCCGTCTAGAACTAGCCTTAGTACATAAGGTAGGTAAGACGTCTTTAAGCATCCTTGCTACTCAGTCACTGGAATTTTTTACTCAAGTTTAAAACTAAAGTTAATTGCAGACCTTAGTTTAGTTTCTGATAACTCACATACATATCTAGTTAGGGTCTACTAGACTTATTTGGAATTTTATCTCTTCTCATCACATAGATTGCCTAATCCATGATTAGAATTCAAGGTCAGATGTGATCCAATCCTCAACCTCCCTATGTGGGTAACCTTGGTCAAGTTATTTAACATTTGTGTCTGTTTCTCAGTCTGCTTCTGTGAAGTCTTTAGAATAGTGGCACATATAAAATGTCTTTTATCTCCTGGCTATTTCTACTATTACGAATAGTCTTATAATATAAAAGGTCATATTCCGTAGCAGATGTTCCAGACTGTGTCCTATAAGCCAAATACAGCATGCAGATAGGTCTTGCATAGTCTTCCCTATTAGCCCTGCACAAGGCCTTTCATCTGCATTTCATATCATTGTTGAAAATGGGATATTTCACTCACAAAAAATATATTTTGTTGGAAAAAAATGGATTATGTATCAATTATATGTTCAGATTATTGCTTGGTAATAGCCCAGAGTTAAGTAAAAACTGCTGCCAGTCTAGGCAGAGATTCACAATCTCCTGGTCTACACAAATCTAACCACCCACTATTATTCTACTTAGAGGCTGGTTATTAATTATCACTTCCCCTGCAACCCATTCTGTCACTGAGTCTGTGTAACTTTCTCTGATCCCTGGTGGCATGCAAAATTGAGGCCTGGGCAATCATTTCACCTATAAGCCTTTCCTTAAACAATTATGCATCATCTATGGATGCTCCCTCCCCCACCCACTTTTTTTAACCTCTCTGTCTCTATTGACTACAGTTTTACATGTTAGAAACTATTTTGTTTGAATATTGCTCCACTTTAGGAGTTTGTAGGAAATGAATTTACAATTCTGTCTCTGATCGGCTCAAAATATATTTTCCATATCATTTTAGGAGGAAATCCACCTGTTGTTTTTCTTTTCTATGCATTTCTTGAGAAGGAAGAAATTTCGTTTTCATTTTCATCTTTGCAGTCTCTGAACTCTCTGGATTTATGCAGAGTTAATTGGTGGAGTCAATTACGTCAAACTTCTCTTGTTACTGTCTGCCTGGTCTGGTTAAGCATATGGCATGCAATGAGTAATCAAGACTGTATTCTAAATTCAATCTTTTCTATCATTCATTTAGTGGAAAACTTCTCCAGGCAAGAGCAAACGTTCAGTGTTGTTGCCAGACTTTGATTTTTCTCTAGTCTCAAAGATATTTTAAAGTAAGATGGAAAAAGTTTTGTATTTGTGTTTCTGGGAGGAGGGGAAAAAAAGTAGCCTTGGTTCGCCCCCCCAAAAAATGAATTTTTAATGAGAGACAGAAAGTGTGATATAAACAGATTTTATTATTAAAGCAAAAAGATAGTAAAATATAGTATACCCCCAAGAATTGAGTGTCGACCAACCCAAGAAAGGAAAAATGGCACTGCTTCTTTGTTTCTCCTTATATCCTGGCTTAAGGGGTGTTTTTGTGATTGACTGACATACAGCTCAGTTCCTTGTGCTCAGGTACATCCATCCTTTTGCATATGCTCTTACCCATGATGCACACAGAGAAACCTACGGCGGGGCTCAGACTATAATTTTAATCACATTATAATCAGCATTGGGTCAAGTTAAACCAAGTCCATCTCTCTACAGCACAGCCGTAGCATTCAATATTAGCCGGCTTTTTCGCTGGAACTCACTTATAGAAAGTAAAAAATCTGTGGGCTCCTTACCCTGAGTGCAGGCGTACTGTTATTTTCCAGGTTGCTCCTTCCCCTTTTCTCTCCCCCTGCCTGGTGCTCATTTCTGTCTAACTGTCTAACATTTAGAACAGAAAAAAAAATTGCCATGATGTTACTATCAGCAGAAATTATTTGTTTACCTGTCTGTCTGTGTTACTCTTCCCTGAACTCTTTGAGGTCTTGTCTCTGAATCCCTAAAGCCTAGAACAGCTACTGACATACAATAGCCATTCAGTAAATATTTACAGAATGAGTCTTACCTCTGAGGATTGCACCTGCTCTGAATTGACTTAATGTCTATCTTTGAGATGCTTGTGTTAGTCTATTAAAGCAGTAAATACCTTAGATCTTCCAGATCAGTATCCCCAGGGCAATCCTTGATTTTGCAGTATAAACATAAGTAAAAGTTACAGGATATACAAGAAAACAGAAAAGGGAAGGAATGATCAATGACTCCTTTCATACAGAGGAGCTTGTGTTTCCCTTGTCAGAGTGCTACACAAGTGAGTCAAAATTACCAAGTTCCTTTCCCATAGAACATTTCACTGGTGTAATTGTCAATATTTCAATAAAGCAATATGTTCCATGAATTGGTGGTAAAATACTAACATTTAACAAATCTTGGAAAACTGGAAATGAAATGATTTCTGAAAGAAATTAAACTAATGTTGGTCCCTTGTTAATTTCCAAGACTAAGATCTATATTTGAAATTTGCAAACAAATAAATGTGTGTTAAATTCTTCCTGAAAAACTGAGAATAACTTGGATATTTAATCAGGAGATAAAACTGAGGAAGTTAAAAATCCAGAAAGGATGCTACGTACACTAAGACATATTGCATTTATAACATAAGTTAGCCTGCTGCTTTAAAACACATGAAACAGTAATTCCACACTTTTAAATGAATGTCTGAAAATTCTCAAGCAATACTCATTACTTTGAGAATGCCATTATAAAAATCCCTTGCTAGTTAGGCTTAATATTTGGGAAAAAAGTCCTGGGAAAAATGTCAAATTAAGTCAAATAATTATTTTGAGGCAATTTTTGGTCCATGCCAAAATATCTCCATGGATGTGTTACAAAGAACCAAATATAACCAAATATCAAGAACTTATTGGCATGGATCAAATGTCTTATAGATGTTTTGGACAGGACCAAATATTCTGCAAGTTTCCTTTCATCTCCTAGTCTAGTTTGTATGACATTCAGCAGGTGGGGTAACTACACTGAGATTCACTTTCCTCTTCATTAAAATAGAAATAGAATGAATACTGTATGCACTATTTTTTTCACATATTAGTTGCTCAATATATAGTAGACATTTTTAATCTGGGCTTGCAAAATTGCTGTAACACATTCCCCGTGGTTGTGTATTTTGTCATTTTACTATATACTTATTCCAGACCCAATTAAATCCAGGTTGCATTCAGTGTATATAAAATGAATACAACATGAAAACTACCATCAAAGAAAAACATTCGAGTAGGGGATACAGGGATATGAGAATACTTCTAAAGTGAAACTCTATATAGAATAGTTTTAGAAAAATAAAATTTAACTGGAAAAATTTTCAAAGATATGAAACAGTTATAATTTTAGAACCAATGTTGTGGTTAATTAAATCAATTTCCTAATTGTCATTAATGTTTGTCTTTGTTTAATACATTTGCTGAACAATTAAAGATATCCTATGTGCTCTATTCTATGTTATATATTATCCTGTAATTTTGTCCCAACATATCATGGATATTAAATTAATAAATCTTAATTATGACATTTAGTTATTATTCCTTTTTGAGTTTGATTACACTTAAGAGGATGGGGAGAGAGAAATTCACCATGACAATAGCAATAATTCTAATGCTCTTACCGACTACTTAATTTCTGTTTATTTCATCATTTAATGGAGAGTTTTTAGAGGCATCAATAACAACTAATTCTCTGGTTTATTTTTATTTTACACTCTCTGTCTTAAATATTAATTTTTAAACAATGCTATTTTGATTAATTCCACAAAAGGCGTGTTTTGTTTTTGTGTTTGTTTTTTGTTTTGCCAAATTGTTGGCTAACAAACCACACAAAACCCCAGTAATGCTAGGGTTTTATAACTTGCCACCCACAATAAGCAAACAAACAAAAAAAGATCACGATCTTTGCCCCAGAAGTCCTGTCCATCACTCGTACTCTTCAAATCACTAGTTTCCCTACCACAAAGGTAACTCACCTGAATTTTGTCATCATAAATTAATCATGTCTGTTTCTAAATTTTACTAATGGAAACTTAGAGTATGTGGTACTTTTTGTTTGGCTTCCTTGCTCCATGTTTCATGTATCAGTTGTTCATTTCTATTCATGCATATGTTATCCATTTTGAGAATATGCCATAAATTTTATATACGTTCTTCTGTTCATAGATATTTGAGATATCTCTAGGTTTGTGCCATTATAATACAATTATCATTCTTCTATATAACTTTTGGTATACATTTGTAGATATATCTCAGGCATGTACCTAATAGGATGGCTATCATCAAAATAACAAAAGATAACAAGTGCTGGAAATGCTATGAAGAAATTGGAACCCTTATACACTTTTTGTGAGAATGGAAAATAGTACAACAGCCATGGAAAACAGTATGAATGTTCCTCAAAAAATTAAAAATAGAGCTATCTTATGATCCAGCATTCCCACTTCTGGGTATATATCAAAATAATTGAAATCAGGGTCTCAAAGAGGTATCTGCACTTCTGTGTTCACTACACCACTATTCACAGTACGCAGGATAAGGAAACAACCTGAATGCCCATCAACAGATCAATAGATAAAGAAAATGTGGTATATACATACAAATGGAATATGTTTCAGCCTTAAAAAGGAAGGAAATTCTATCTATGCCACAACTTGAAGAACATTATGAAATAAGCCAGTCACAAAAGGACAAATACTACTTTATTTCATTTATGTGAAAGATCTAAATAGTCAAACTCATAGAAGCAGAGATGATAACAGTGGTTGCCAGGGGTTGAGAAGTGCATGAAAGAGGACGTTGTTCAATGTGTATAAAATTTCAGTTGTACCAAATAAATAAATTCTAGAGGTCTGTTGTACAATGTGGTATCTACAGTGGACAAAACAGTATTGTGCACTTTAAAATTTGTTAAGAGGGTAGATCTAGTGTTAAATGTTATTACCTCAAACAAACAAACAAAAGGAACACAAGGAAATTTGGGGAGGTGTTGGGTATGTCCACTATCGTGCTTTTAATGACAGTATCATGAATATTTGCACATGTCCAAACTCATCACATTTTACACACTAAATAACTGCAGCTCTTTGTATATTTATAGACCTTAATAAAGCTGTTGAAAAATCAGATTTTCAGTTTTCACATGCACACACATGAACAGGCAGCAGTTTTGAGTACAGTTGAACTAGATTGTGTCTAACAACAATATGAAGATAAAACCAGAATCAGATAGAGGGCTAAATTAAGTCAAGGTAAAAGTTAATTGAAGAATTGAAAAAAAAAAAAAAGAACCCGAGAAACTTGAATGACTCCTGATTCGTCCATTGACACCAAAATGAAATCCTCCTTTACCTGAATGAAATAAATCATAGCACATCTATTTCTCTTTCTTATTTGCACTCTGAGACACCTGACAGACTGCAATAATTACTACCTTCTACAAATCCTCAGATTTAGAACAGTAGGACATTAATTAAGATTACCTACTGTTACAAAAATTCTAGTTGATATTTTTGGTATTTTCCACTTTTCAGAATTCAGAGAATCCAAATGTGCAAATCTACTTTGGAAAAGAAGAAAAGAGAAGCACTTGTGTATCTACTTGAGTAGCTCCAAACCTGAACTGCAATTCTCCTACTCATCCTGCTATGTTTTCATTAGCTTAAAAAAATATAAACAGCCATTTACAAGATTGTTAGGAATTTGCCATAGTTTTAGAAAGAGCTATTGATCTAGGACCTTGACTGTGCATTTGGATTTTCTAGTTTGCTGAAGGTTAATAAAATGCTGGTCTAGTAATAATTTACTACTTAATAAATTGGGAGTTTGGGATTTGTAGATACACTGCTATATACACTACTATATATGAAAGAGATAAACAACAAGGTCTACTGTATAGCACAGGGAACTATATTCAATACCTTGCAATGAACTACAATGAAAAAAATATGAAAAGGGATATATATGTATGTATGTATGTACATATAAATGAATCACTATGCTATAAACCAGAAATTAACACAACATTGTAAATCAACTATACTTCAATTAAAAAAATTATTACTTGAGGCACTTGATTCTAAATTTTAGCCATACATTTGTTAGTAAATGATTATTCTCTCTGAAATACTGAAGTTGTTTATATTCTATACATTCACCTTAAGAGCAGAGCTCTGACCATTAAATGATTTGTTTTTGCTTTCAACTATTTGTTGGGTACCCGTGTATGCCAAGTGCAGAAATTACAGACATGGTAATATGCCTTTACAGAATTTTCAGTTTAGTAGTAATGTTAGTGGTAATGATGATATTAATTTACTTCATTTGTGATTCTTTTGTGACTATATTTTAAATCATCCAAAGGCATATATTTATCCAATTGATTCTTCACATTCAAGAAATGTTTTCTTATAGAAGTGATATTTAAAGTGAAAACTAAATGACAACTAGAAACTAAGAGAAAGTGGGAGGGAGAGAAAACCAAGTGGACAAAACAGCACATGAGTTAAGGTCCTGAGGTGAGAGGGTGAGGTATGATGGACTAGGGAAAAGACAGATGTATCTCAATTGGAAAGACTATGAGTTACAGAAGCAACAGCTGAGGCTGGAGATTTAGATAGGGCTTTGATCATTCAGGGTCTTACATGAAATATTTTTATTTAAGATGCAAAAAAATCCCAATTAATTTTGGGGAAATAAGTTTAAAAAAATGAATTAATTCATTAAAGAGAGGTTGAGGTATGGTGGTAGCTTCATATATGGCTGGATGCAGTGACTCAATAACATTATTAGAACTCTGTCATCCTATCTCCCTGAAGAGTTATCTCCTCCCTGAAGACAAAATGTTCCCTTTTCTTGACAAGTTATCTGAAATAATGCCTCCACACCTCACCCCCTCTACTTCCCACCCTCACCAAAGATATTCACACCCTAGTCACCAGAACTTGTGGACACATTACTTTATGGTGAAAAGGAATTTGCAGATGTAATTAAGTATCTTGAGATGGAGAGGTTATCCTGAGTTATCTGATTAAAGCTGATATAATCTACAAGGCTACTACCAAGAGGGAGGCAAGAGGATCATCTTCAAAGGGATGTGATGACAGAAACAAAATGGGGGGAGAAGCATTGAGCCAAGAAATGCCAGTGACCTTTGGAAACTGAAGACAAGGAAACATATTCTCCCTGGTTGCCTCCATAAGGAACACGGACTTGCCAATAACTTGATTTCAGCTTTCTAAACTCCAAAACTCTGCAATAATAAACCTGTGCTATTTTAAGCCACTACATTGGTGGGGATTGTTTACAATAGCCATAGGAATCTAATACACAGGATTTCCATTTTAGTCACCCTAGTGGAAAGAGAGAATCTTTTTCTATATTTCTGGCAAAAATTCCTACAACAGACTAATTAGTCCAACTTGAAAAGCATGTGGGCATCATTGAAACAAATGATAGCTTATTATCTATAATCAGAGGGATGGAGTATTCTGATTGGCCTAGTTGCATCATGTTCTAACCTCTTTCTCCAAAGTAAAAATCGTGGGAAAATGTGATCTTAACTTGTATACGCTGCCCCAGCTAAAAGTAGGCTACTTTATTGATTTACATTTCCATCCCCAATTTTTAAAATTCAGTTATCCCTTTAGTGTACATCAGAGTATAAATTAAACCTATAATCTTTAAAAATCAGTATCATTTTCAAATCAACGTATCTCTATGTGTATTAGAATGTAAAGTTATGGAAGCCGTAGACTGTGTAGTTGACTCTGTTGATTGGGTGTCTGGTCTGGGGTTGTTGGTATCAGCATGTGCAATTCAATGCTGAATGTGTAGGAACCCTTAGCATTCACTAAGTTCCTGTGATGACCTGATTTCACAGAGGAAATATGAAAAACTACATAGGTAAATGATATTACTTACATCACAGTGATGCTTACAATAAAGCATCATTTAGACAAGGTAGCAGGGAGGTCTCAGTAAAATATTTATAAATATGCTATGGCCAATTCTATATACATCTACGACATGTGGGTAAAATATGAACAGAAGCTGATGTACAAGTTTATTAATGTAACAATATTAAAGTAATACTTCATATAAAATATGATCAGGGGAAATCCTTGGGAGCAATTAACATCAAGAATTATATATTTCCAAAACGGTTTGCTGCAAAAATGTCTTCCTAAGAAAACATCTCAGAATACCCATATAATTAAGAGTAGACCTAATTATTAGATTGGTTGGCACTTTCATGATATCTCCTCATAAAATCACTGCTCCGTTAAAGTGTGTGTCATTTTATTTTTAATTATGCAACTCAAATATCTTTCTTGTTCTTTCTTATTTTAAGAGAGCTATGGAGCCCGTGGAGTATGTTGAAGATGCTTGAATAAAGCTTCTAACAATGATGTTATGTACTATTTTTCTGGTTTGTCGTTGTGAAATGCAGTTTTTTTATGACATTTTAGTTTGAGTTAGTACACAGAAATTGCTGTTTCCATGCCTCTGGAAACAATGACAACTGAAACTATTACATTGTGCAGTATCCCAAGACCAGACTTATTTTCCTTCTTTTATTTATTTATACCCAAATTCAAATACCCATGAAGTAAAATAGTTATTTTGCTATGCCTCTTTCCAGCCAAATGTACTGCCTATTAATTCTAATTTCAACTGTGTATAAGTAGCTACTGTGAAAGTGTCTCTCTAAGTAAGAACAATTCTTTTTCAAAATAATGAGACTTTCAATTGTTTCTTGAACCCAAAGTATTGAGGATTTATCAAAATCTCCAGACTAATTAAACAATGTACTTACCATAGGGATTCTGATTTTCTGTCTCATGCACAAACACACACAGTTTTACATTAAAGAAAGCTGACTCGTTTTGGCAGGAGATTCAATTTACATTGCAGGAGACAGCAGAGACTGCAAATGAACAGTGATTTTGCAAAAGATACATGATTAAAATGGGAAACAGCTTTGGTCCAAAATAAATATAGCCTACACTGTATATCATTATTTATTTACTAGAAGTTAAGAGATCCACTATATTAAACTAAGTTTTTTATTTACTAGAAGTTAAGAGATCCACTATATTAAACTAAGTTTTTGGTTCCTTCTTGTCTTTATGTTAACTGAAATAAGCAAGAAAAATAGGTAAAATGAATATATTAGAATTGATCAATATTTATCACTATCTTTCAATAGTAAAGTGAGATTATTAATAAAACATGTGATGGTTTTTATAACAATTTTTAGGATAAATCAACACTATCTTTACATGAATAACTGACACTTCAGTGCTACTCATAAAATTTTATGAAAATTTGAAACTTTCAGTATCTCTATTGATTTTTGACAAATGTTATTATAGTGTTTATTCTTTTTAGTTTCTACATCTTACTTCTTACTAGCTCAAATATATTTTTAATAAATCTTTTAAATTATATTTTTATTTGTGTATGATGAGTGTTTTGGGGCCATTAACAGGAAAGGAGAACTTTGAGACTTTTTTATTTTGTATTTTTAGGCTAGATTATGCTTATAAGGTATGTATATGGATACCATCATGCATTAGTACCAATAATACATTTTTCATAAATATTACACTTTTAAAATTTGTTTTATGTCTTAGATTCTGAATAGAAAACAACTGAGTTATATGGATAAATAGTAGATGGATAGATGATAGCTAGCTAGCTAGCTAGATTTTAGGTAAAAATGTTGCTTAAATATAAACTGATATTAGAGAACAAAGAATATATTAAGTCCAGAATATGTTATTCAATACATTATATTGATAGAAAAAGAAATGCATGTGCCGAATACAAAAGTTCTGAAATCAATATTATAGGCAATTATAAATTAATATGTCTCTTTCAGAAGTGAAATCTCCCAATGTAATTACTGCATTTCTTGACTAAAGCCATAAAAAAATTGTGAAACTAATTACTTGAATAATGGAATGATATTTTTGCCCTTCCTATTCTATTTTTAATGAAAACATGTGAAAAAGTAGATGAATGAACACCAGAATGATCCCCAAATTTTATTTATTATTATTAAGACAAGGTTTTCAATTTTTTTCTTATTAATTATGTTTGCTTTAGGCCAGTACCATGTACTCAAGTAAATAAGAAATGCTGCAATGCTATTATATGTGTTTTTAGGTAGTAATTTGAAAGAAAATTTTATAGGGATTAAGTCAAAATTTTACTTTCAATTTTTTCCTAAGATGCACATGGTGCCTTTATTTTAGTCATAACCTTTATATTATCATGAACCTTACTGAGTTAGTTAAGGAATAATTCAGATGTAAATTTAACAACATCCCACTGAAATAATAACTCTTGCCTACATATAAAAAGCCCCTGATAGCATCCAGTATTTGCATCTGTAGAGGTTGTTTTCATGCATGCGAAAATGTATTTCTGGCACAATTCGCTATACAATTACAGATCTAGAATCTAGCAGTAACAATTGCGTTCAACTTTAAAGAAAGTCTCATAAAATAAAAATGTGAAATCAATCCCCTTGGTTTTGGCTACATAGAACTTACTAAACTTTGAGTAAATTTTCTCAGCATTTCAAGTAAAATCACGCAAATAAAATACAATTTACCATTTGTAATAAAAACTTTGCTTTTTGTTCTTGCTGAGTAAATTGCTGTTGATTTAATTTGGTAAATATGATACTAAGACAATGCCCCACTAAAATACCCTTGATCTCTTCCATTCTCACCTGGAAACCATGGTTTCTATAAATTGAAAACTCTTAAGAGTAAAGTATCTTGACTTGAAATACAGCACATAATTTGGTAATTGTTGCAAATTTACCCATCACTTAAAAAAATGAAGGAAAAATTAAAGAAAATAGAATCAGGATAATAATTTAGATTTACATTGAAATAATTCACATTTAAACAGGCTGATATAGTAAATAGAGATACAATATTAGAGTTTGAAATGCTAGGGCTATAATTGTGTTCCAGGAAAGGAATCTTCCAATTTTTCCCGGGTCATGTGAGTAAACAGTGATGGTGCCCTAAATTTCCTCATTCAATTGTTGAACCTTCTGACTTATACTGTGGTCATATCTTCTGGTGTTTACTTTACAGCACAAAGAATTTGACTTTTTTGTGTGTTACATTGCTGTTTTTTGGTTAAATGTGTAGATGACTTAGGGAAAATCTGGCTAAACAACCACACATTTCCAGATTTTAAAATATAACTATACTCCAAAAGAAGTAAGATTGAGATAGTCATTAATCCAGCCTTTTAAATGTGAAGTATAAGTATTATTACTTTCACATCTGCATAAACTGTTATTTTCACATCCACAAAGCATGATTTTTTTGGTATATGCAAATGTCCTCTAAATCCAGGAGCTACATACTTCACAAAGAGATATTTGGAGATCAGAGAAGTTTTTTTTTTTTCCCTAAAATTCATCTAAAACACTTTTGGTAATTGGTTAGATTGCTAAAAATTGTGTGCCAAAATAAAATCAGCCTGTTATGACTTTCCTGATAAAACAGTAATTGCTTTTATGTAGATAGATAAATTCCAAACACAACTCTTCTTTTTGAAAATGAGAATTGTGATCTTGCCTACCTCATAGCTTTGTCCACAGTAAAGCACTTAGAATCATGTCTGGCTTATGTTAACACTTTGAAGTCATCTAATATAATTTTTTATGTCAGATGCTTTGAGGAAGTTAAATAAATGATGGCAGATATACTAGACAGTTATTTAAAATTTTGGTCAAATTAAACTGCAATTGTAGAATGTTAATGGTTGTTGAGGCTGGAATATTTCCCATCTTACACAGAGCTGGCTTAGGTCCGATATCATGACTAACATCATGGATTATTCATTAACTTGCTCAATAATTCTTGTGCCATTGATTTCTTAGTAACCCGTATCAATCTATAGAGGAACTGACCTTATCAAATCTAGTCATTTTACATTTGAGCTAAGACACAGCTCAAGTGACTTGATTATTCTTATATTACCTAATCAAAGAGTGTCTTTATTCACCTGTCATTTTTTTTTTTTTTTTTTAGACTCAATACGCTCTAGACATTTGGCTTAGCAGTGCAGTCAAGGTCTGCCATTATCTGTGTGCTGGCACATTAAAGGAACATCACTAAAACAGCTATCTGGAGATCATTCACCTAGTAAGCTCTGTTCCTTACACTAGTGAACACTGGTCTTACCCTTTGCTGGCCAAGGACTCCATAGAAAAAGCATGATGAAAGCTGAGAAAGCACTCAACCCCTAAATGCACAAATATTTATTATATGTTTATAGAGTTTCGTGTAAAATGAACTCCAAATCTTAAAAATCCTGAGATAGAGATTTGATTTTGCATCAATTCTTCTTGCAATTTGAATGCACCTATTACATGAGATAGTGGATTTTTATAAAACTATTATTTCACAGTTAACTAAAATCGTCATCATCATCTGTATAATGAGTAAGGGTAACTGAAAGAAAACAAATCTGCAACTCTCTCTAACATGCCATTAAACACGTTTTAATATTACATTAGATACGTACTGGGAATTTTTTCTGGTCTGTATTCTTCAAATAGTCAGCCAGCACAGTGGTTAAACAAATGTGCCTTGGAGCCAGAGCCCTACGTTAACCATATCAGGATGTACTTGTTGTATATACTAGTTGTATAAGCTGGGTTGTATATACTAGTATATACTAGTATAAACTTGGGTAACTTAATCTTTCCATAATCAATTTTCATTAATAATTCATTATGTAATTTAAAATTTTCCATATAAAATGGAAATCAGAAAAAGAGGGGGAAATATGTCACTGGACTATTTTAAGAAATAAATGAATTAAAACAGTCTAAAGAATAATACTGATATGGAAAAATAAATCATTTTTGAGGAGTCATTGTCAATTTTCATTACACTTAGGGAATTAAAGCTATTAATACAACAACAAAAATATCTTCCCGATGTCAGAGTGGACTCATTTTTGGGTTTTTTTGTTTGTTTTAACAATCTATCCAAGCTCTGATTTTACATTTTTAAAATGGGAGTTAAGATCTTGAGTTTATCAAAGGACTACCTTCACCAAACAAAACCTCTCAGATATGTCCTGGGTTGTATATACTAGTATATACTAGTATAAACTTGGGTAACTTAACCTTTTACTACTAGAAAGAAATTCTGTAGAAAGTTTGTTAGATATTGGGCCTACATTCTTTTAAAGTACCTACATTTTAGTTTGTCACTCATTTGGGAAAAAAAAAATTATCTCAACTAAATTCAATGGCATATTTCATCACTAAGAAAAATTCATATTTTAATGATCAAGCAATCGCTGCTTCTTAATTTCTACTCTTATCACTTTAAAATATATAGTTTCCATACATTGGTATCAGTGATTTTTCAGGTTTGAGCATTTTCAGTATCCCCTGATATTTCAAAGAGCTATAATGTAGCTAACTATTTCTGCTCTACATGAAAATTCAGATACAAAGGCATTAACATTTTAAAATTACATGAATGAACTTGTTCTGGGAATTAAAGTAACTATCTAAATTACTTCATATCTGCTAAGTAAATCGGTTTGCTTCATTTTAGATCTTCTAAAAAATGTCATTCCAGAAAGATGTATTAACTTCTTTTTAGGACTTGCTAATCATCATTTCACTTATAGCTATTTTATTGGAGATGACAATGTGAAGTCATTTTAGTTTTTCACGTGCAGAGTGTTAAGGGAGTCATGCCTCTAAGTTCTCAGCACAGGAGTATCATTAGTCCTTTTTAGCTCCTTCTTCTGAATTATGTGCATGTTTTTATCCTTTTTATCCTCATATTCTGTGCACATTTGACTATCCTCATAGGAAGCTATATTAATGTATTTAAAATATACTTTATTTGAATGTGTTCTGTAGTTCCGTATTTCAAACTAAATGCAATCTATATCAATGTGGCATCACAGAAATCAAGGGAGAACAATGCTTTAGAGGGACTGATTGGCCAAATACCACAAAACGTCCTGAAAAGGGAAATACACTGGAGACCAAATTTTGTTCATTGGGTTAAGCAATGTGTAAATGAGTTTTACAGTTGCATGCGCATTGGAATTGTAAGTCTACATGACAGTCATGTGATTAATGATAAGGAGATGAAGAAAGCAAGTGTAAATAATTGCTGTTTTGAAACTTGGAGGGACAGGAATCTTTTCTTGATTGGCTGGTTGGTTGATTTTAATTAGAAGAAAATGCACTGGTATAATATTTATGGCAAAAAATTCAGTTGAAAGGGGAAAATAAAAACAAGTAATGGGTAGACAATAAGAAGGTTATTAAAAATACATTGCCCCTGACTAAATGGGTAGGAATGGGATTCAGAAATCAGGTGGAGAATTCAATCATTTCTATATGATTCAATTTAGAGATGGTGAGTCCAAAGCAGGTAATTTTAAGTTGATGGAAATTTGAGAGTTTGTATCATGTGACTACATTTTATTTTTGAAGAGAGAAAGGGGCTTACATAGATCAGTGATGAAGAAAGAAGAAAAGGTTAAAACATTTGTTGCTGAAAATGAAAGAAGGATCTGATTCAACAAGAGAGAAACATTTATTGAGAGATTTGAGAGCTCACTTGCAGACAAGGAATTTATAATGATTATTACCCTGACAGCTTGTGTTATTTTCAGTAATAGTAATGATTTATCCATATGTACATATATGGTTAGCAAAGTTTGCATCCGTCAGTGCTAGGATTTTGCCAATTAGGCATAACTTAAGGGACCAGTGTTGAGAAATCTTGTCATATTTTAATTAAGAGTAAATGACATTGTGTGTCACGAAATCAAAAATGTTCATGAAAGGAAAGGAAGAAAGAAAAGGGTAGATGAATAGGGAGGAGCATCAAGGAAAACTTATTATTGGAGTAATCAAGTAAGTCTGTTGGAATGAATGCTTGAAAAAGTAATTTAGACGAGAGAACCATTTCTTGTGATAAGTCAAAATGAGTGACTGGAGAAGTGGTTGGTGAGATCATGTAAAGAATGTTATCTATTAGGAAATTAAGGAATTGAGTGATTGGAGGATTGAATGTGATGTCCATGAGAATCGTGAAAATGCTCAGAATCTTGTTGGCATTTGAACTGGGTAGGAAAATCACATGCAGAGAGAAAATGTTCAGTGAATAAGAGGGAATTCCTTAAAGGGCAATGGGTTATGCACTAATTATAAGAAATCGATATGAGAGATGGAAGGAATGAGACATTAAGAAGTAGATAAGAGTGGAAAAGATTAATAAACAAATGGCATTGGAGAGCAAGTGAGACACATAACCTCGCTTCCTGATACTAGGGTAGATGCCATGTGAAATGGCCGCAGTGACAGCAATATTCTTAGTTGATAAACACATTTTAGTTTAAGATAGAAAACATAAAAAATATTCAAGAAGGCATTCTGGGCTGGTGCATGTGGGGAGAGGGAATATTTGCTGAGGAGAGTGTAGGTCCAGTCCCGGATGTTAATGGAAAAGTTTGCAATACTAGAAAGCAGCAATAATTTGGATCAGGGATAGAAAACAGAGCACACTCTGGGATGAGGAGAGAGCATCCAAGGAGTTTACATTCTGTTGATTGTCAGGAAAAGCATGATTGTAAGAGAAGGCAGACTTAGATCTGAAGGGCAGTTGAAGAAGGCTAGCCAAACATGCTAATAGATAAGATACTATTTTACCCAGACATTTTATTTTATATTTTTTAAAGTAGAGACATTATTTAATTTGAAGAGACACAATTCTTAATGCTCATAGAATGGGGGGAAAAGATGAACATTGAGATAATTTATCTTATATACCTTAGCTAAACTTGTTAACAGAAACTGACATATATATTGAAAACTATAGAACAATTTCAGTCATAAATGTATTAGGTGCCAGAATCCAAAATAAAATACAAACAAATAGAATTTAACAACATATTTAAAATACATTTTATTATGAAACAGATATTTTTCCAGAACTCGAAGGGTTGATTAATGTCAGGAAATGTATCTATATAGAATATTATGTCAGCAGTTAAATAAGAAAACAATTCTGCAGTCTCAGTGGATATTACAAAGATCTTGATTATATTCAACATGCATTCATCATAAACTCTGAGTAAACTACGGTAAGAATAATATTTCTCAAAGTGTTTCAGGATATTAGTCACACAATGAATCAACATATACAATAAGTAGTGTGTATGTTTCCATATAAACATTTTAATTGCTCTCATTATACCAAAGTACAAATTTAAAAATCCATAATGCAGCCTTTAAGACCCTTTGACTGGGTTTTAACTACCTCCTCAGTGTCATCCCAGACACTCTTCATTTGCCTTCTTTACTCTGCTTTAGAACCAGTACCTGTGTTGGTCTCTTTTCATACAATCCTGGCCTTTCCTGTTGATAAAAATCTAACACCTTCAGTTCCGAGGAAAGGACTGTGACCACCCAAATTAGTGAGATCCTCAGTTATTTGCCAGTATGTCGCCAACTCCATCTTCTTCTAACACTTCTACTTCTACTCATAATTTCTCTATTTCCTTTTAAACCCATATGTCTATAAGGAGATAGAAGTTGTTAGGTCGATTCCATGATGTGGGTTTTGGAGTCTAATATTTATATCAAATACTCTAACTGAAGATTCTCTGTAGGAGAATTATTCAAGGGAAACAGAGCCTGCCTTCCACCACAAGAGAAGATCTACACAGATATTAATTTTTCCTGTTAAATTTTCCTCTCCCTTATAGGCAGGCATGTGATTTAGGTTTGGCCAATCAGGCATTCCTACCAAGATTCTGAATCTAGAGAGAATGACCAAAGGGCAAAAAAAAAAAAAAGACAACTGCAGCAAGGCAAATCATGGACCACTTTGTCTAGCAGTGTGGCTGTGACAGTCATGATGACAGTGGCAATTGCAGGGACAGCAGCATCCTTGGTTGACCATTCCTGTGCTGTGATATTAGCAGAGGTTGTAGCTACCCAGATCTCAAGGTTTCATCTTATTTTTCAGCCTGGGTTATCAGCTCTACTATCGATTATGTGAGCTATACAGTTTATTTCCTTGAATGCCCTTTTTATTGTAAAATAGAACACAGATGAAGTTTAACACATATGGTTAGCTTAATGAATTTCTACGTGTTGAGCATGTAACCACCATATTCATCATTTAATGGGCTTTCCAGTCATTACAGACTCTTGCCAGGTATTTTCTCAGTCAAAACCCCACAACGCTGATGTGACCACTGTCTGCATTTACTGGCAATCACGTCCTTGCTTCACTTTATAATTTTGCAACTTAAGTGGGCATTTTTAAATACTGTAATTCATTTGACCTTTATGTGGTGGGTGGTTACATCTTTTCAATCATCCTTATAAGTCTCCTTTCATAAATTATTTTTTTAAGCAATTTTATTTTCTAAGAAAATAACTGAGTCATTTGCCTTTTTTTTTCCATTTGACAAATGAAAATGGAAATGCAGCATACCAAATCTTATGAGAGCTGCAAAAACATTTCTAAAGGGAAGTTTATCACAATAAATGCTTATATTAGACAAAAAGAAAGATCTCAAATAAACAACTTAACTATGCCTCCGGGAACTAGAAAAAACAAATTAAGCCCACAGTTAGTAGAAGGAAGGAATTAACAAAGATCAGAGTGGAAATGCATAAAATGGAAACTAAAAAAGCAAGAGATAAGATCAGTGAAACTAAGAGCTGATTTTTTTTAATAAACAAAATAAACAAAACATTGGTTAGACTTACCAGGAAAAAGAGAGAAAACTCAAATAAAATTATAAAAGAAAGAAGAGACATTACAACTGTTACTACATAAATACAAGTTATCATAAGACACTACTGTGAATATTTATACACCAGCAAATTGTACAACCTAGAAAAACTGATAAATTTGTAGAAACATAAATCTACCAAGATAAATTTGTAGAAACATAAATCTACCAAGATGGAATTATAAAGAAATCAACTAACTACTAGTAAGGAGATTAAATTAGTTTTTGTGTCTGATACATGGTAAAGATCGATGTTCAATTTTCCTTTGCATGCATTATCCAGTCGTCCAGCATTCTTGGTTAAAAAAGTCTGTCATTTCTCCCCTGATTTGATCTTTTGCCAAAAATTGTTGAGTCTTTTTTGTTTTGTTCTATCAATCTATTTTTCTATCTTTACATGTATGCCCACTATCTTGATAAATTTTTCTTTACTATAAGCCTTCAAATGTGTTAGAATGAGTCCTTGAACATGATTCTTATATGTAAAGTTGTTTTGCTATTCTACTTACTCTGTATTTCCATATGACACGGAGGAAAGGGGAGGGATTGTCTAATCTCACCATAATTTATTTTTCTAATTCGTATTTTAAATTAGACTGACAGAAATACAGAAAACTGATTACAGACTCTTCTCATACACAAAGATTTCCCTACTGCAAACATCTTAAACAGCATGGTGTATTAAAATTTTTTAAAAAATAATTTTAGTAAAATATTAACTGTTGACTTTATTCAGAGTTTCCACTAAAGAATATTCTACTTTTATTAATTTACTCATGAATATTCAGATAGTAAATTTTGTTGATTGCTTTTGAACTCCAGGCACAGTGATGGGTAATAAGACAAATCGAGTTGTTAAGACATCCTATTTTCAAGATCAGAGTCAATTCAAACTATAAAATAATACTGCAGTAAGCAAATGCCACTTCAGTTTAGCACCCTTGAATACATTTATAATTAAAATTATATTTATCATTGAACAAGGAAAAATGAAGCCCTGATAGAATGTTGTATGAAAAATACTCTTCTACTTGAAAATGTAAACTTTAACTTTGCCTGAGAATTTATTTTCTTTTCAATTCACCTGTTTTTCTTTTCAATTCTAAAGCAACAGTATGCCATTGCAATGTGGCAGTGATGTATTTGTAACATTATTTCTTTAACAACCAGATGTCATTTTAATCATAATTCCAAAGGTATTGTTTTCTGCCTTTAAGCTCCATGTTGATTGGTTTTATCATTTGAAAAAGTTATTTTTATAAGTAATAACTTTGTTTGGGTAAAGGCACACATACAGAAACTAAATTATTTGTATGTAAGCAAGAAAGTATCTACACATATTTCAAAGATACCAAAAAGAAATTATGGATCAGGGATTACTTATTTTAAAATGGCATTCTAGTAGTAATTGCAATAAAAATTAGTTGCTTATTGCTTAAAATTTTTAACTACATTTGCTGAAACTGATTATATAAACTCACACATCTGTATTTAACCAGTTAACTTTCATACAATATTTAACAAATATTATCATATAATGAATTCAGCTTTTATTCACTGAGAAATTTCTTAAGTGATTAAATTTGTTACTAATTTGCAAACATAAAATATTTTCAAAGAAATAACATTCTGTTGTTGGGATATAAAGCTCTTTTCCAGCTATCACATTTATTTGGACAATGGGGGAGAATTCACCTCTGAGATGATGTAAGGTTGGGTGAAAGGGATGCATGAGTGAGTTGTTCCTAAGTTTCCTCTTCAATGTTACTTGTATCTATCCTTCTCCTTCCCTGTGACACATATTATCCCCATTTGAATAATTAGAAGATGAAATAATTCATATTCTAGAGGCATGTTAATAAATTCAGCACTCTTCAGTAAAGGGAAGTTCAGTAAAGGGAGGAACTGACTAAGTTTAGTTGTGCAAAATCAAGACTAAGAAAATAATAGTCTAGAAAGAAAAAAGGTCATATTTCAAACAGGGAAAATAAATCCATAGGTAAGCATCTATAGTTAACATTTTTTTTTCCCACTGGTTGTCAAATAACCCTTTATTAAATCATTTTTCTTTGTGGTTCTTAACTCTCTGGGCATTCCACCGCATCACTGTTGATGTCCTCTATGATGTCATGAGGGTAGTGGCCATCAACATAGTAGCCCACAGACTGGGCAGTCCCCAGG
Organism: Camelus bactrianus; assembly: GCF_048773025.1. Taxonomy (NCBI): domain Eukaryota; kingdom Metazoa; phylum Chordata; class Mammalia; order Artiodactyla; family Camelidae; genus Camelus; species Camelus bactrianus. The sequence goes on from NC_133552.1 coordinate 24,291,584, forward strand.
ATCTCTTTAATGGTTCCAGAGAGTTCTCTAGCTAGAGATCAGTAACACATCTGTCGGGCAATGTTGACAATCTCATCAAAAGTGATGTTTCCACTGTGCTTAGTTAGTGTTTTTCTGCTTCTTTCTGTCTCTTGATGGTTCTTTGAGGGCTTTGATGATTAGGGCAGAGGCAGAAGGTACCACCTCAATCTCTGTTCTGAATGGTTTCACTGTAATCTTCAGACCCTTCCAATCACCAGTTGCTTTGGCAATGTTATCACCAACTTTTTTGGAGACAGACACAGGAGATTGATCTTGGGGGTCAAGGAAGATGTGGCACTGACTTCTTCAACTGTGCATCTCAGGTATACGACTTTGATCTCATTGGGGTTGAACTTAGGTGGCATGGTGGAGGCAGCTGGTGTCAGATAAACCTGGATTCTGCACAACCGAGAGGGTTGCACCTTGGCCTCCTCCGAGCCAAAAGCTGAAAGCTATAGCTAATATTTTCAAAACAAAAATCTTATCTAGGTTGTTCTGGATTGTTTCTTTACTAGGTGTAGCTTTCATTCTCAAGGCTATTTCTAATAAAATTATGGATTTTGCTGTTCCAGCCTTTGAATTTGCATTCCAGGCAATAAGCATGATAGAAGGTAGAAATAGCATGTGTCCTCTATTTAAAAGGTCTTCCTGAAATCACCCAGTGATACTTCTGTTAATAGTTCACTAGTCAAAAATTTATCACATGGCCAAAACTAGCTACAAATAAGACCTAAAATATATCTTTAAATCAGTGAAAAGTTGCTATAATAAAATTAGGGTTTATGTACCTAAAGGAGAAGAGGAAAAAAGATAGAAGAAAGTAGAAGTTTCTGGATAATTGGAATTAGAAAATTGTTAATTTTTTGATAACCTTGCATCTAAGCACCTTTCACAAAACTCTGATTAATTCCAATGGTTTGTCAAGTTCCTCTTTGAGATTACAAATAACATATTTCTGCAAATAATGAATATCTTATCTCTTCCTTATGATACATATACATTTATAATTTTTCTTTATCTTAATTGACTACCTACCTCTGCCAGTAAAATGTTAAAACAGTAACTTTAAATAATATAATTTGACTTTGGGCTTTAACGGTAATGCTTCAAATAGTTTGCTATTTAGCGTATAGCTTACAAGTAAGAAATACTTTCTCTTTGTTAATTGTTTTAAAATTTTCATACTTTCTACTATTTCATATGTTAATGCAGACTTACATTAATGTAGCTTCTCATCGTTAAGCGACTCTAACATTGATGAAACAAAATATATTTAGTAATGATATGTCATACTTGATCTCCAAATTTAGTTTACTAATGTTTTATTGTATTTTTGCATGTAGTTCACATTGTGCTTATGTTTAATGTTTATATTATAATTATATACAATACATTTTTTTGCTTTCTTGGTATGTTAATTTATGACTTTGAGTTGGGTAGATTCCTTCAAATATTTTTTCCTGTGGTTTCAAACAGTATATATAAAATGGAAACAATCTGCTCTTTGAAGATTTGCTAAAATTCATCAACATGTAAGATGTATGAGATTTTACAAAGAGCTCCTCCATGGAAGAATGTTTGTGAAACTCTGTGTCAGTGGTTTCAATAGAAACTAGGAGGAAAGGAATTGGAAATAACAAGTTAAGACAACATCTTAAAAATATGTCACTGTAAAAGATTTTGTGGGGTAGTTGTTGCCAGAAAATTTTGGAAAACTTCTAATAAATATCTAAAATAATACTACCCAAGGCAGAGTGCCTGAGAATTTATCTGTGGGGGAGCTCACTGGCCCACATATTCTGACTTTTCAAGTGTTTATCTTGTTAAATATAAATAGACAGTCAAATCTCATGAGATATTAGGGTAAAGTCTCTAACAAGACAGAGACCAAAATTAATAAACAGATTTTTAAAAGTCCTGTCATAAACTTCATAATACTTAGAGAAAATTTTTTTAAATATATTATTTTTGATGTAAGATAGGATATTCTATTCATGAAATAAATATATCATGATTTTTCAGATCATCTGAGTTCTTGTGTATTAAACACATGGTGAGGTGGTGGTTGGTGTAGAGATCAGTGAAAGAATTTAAGACAAAAAAAGAAAACTGAAAGAAAAAAATTGTATAATTTGAGAAAACATAATCCTCTTACAAATTCAGTCTGATCTAGAACACTGAACATCATAAAAATTAGTACACTCAGAATGATAAAGAGAAGAAACTGAGATGAGAAAACTAAAAAATAATGATACAAATTTATTTCATGTGAGTGAAAAACATGTTTCCTTATTATAGAACCCTTTCAGTGATAAAATGACTAAAGCAAAATAAAATAGCATTCTATTAATAAATTTGATGCTAGATAAATACACCTAAGTATTTTTTTTTTTAATTTGGGTCATGACTTATAATTCATAGTCAGGCAATATATACTTTAATATACATAAATAAATTCTTATGTTAGAATTGTGGAAATTTTTTGAAAGATCTGAGCATAAATGTCAAAAGGTCTGTTTTTAAATACTGATGGTTAAGTTACTTTGACCTGGAAAACTAAGAATATCTATGAGTAAAATCTACATTAATCAAGCGAAGTAATGCTCTGTTATTTGTCAAATTGTTTTAATAAATTATCACGCCTTATGTTAAACACAGCCTTAAGTTACAAAATTTGGCTCAAGCAACTGTGAATAGTTGTCATGACATAATCATTGTCCATATGTTCTTTAGATATTTGCAGACTACATGTGAATAAATCAGCCTTTATCAAAAGCTTAGTTTATAAAATGGAAATTCTTTCCATTAATTGAGAGATAATTATTTTTATTTCAAGTCAATAATTTTGTTGAATTAGTACTTTGATCTCAAAAAATGAATTTTCAATATATTATCTCCTTTTAGACATTATCCATTTTTCATTTATTTCATCTTATTTCTATAGAATAGGCTTTCTTCTATTTGCTTCTAATGTGTGGTGATACTTACTTTTCATGTTTTTTAAAGACAATTTTTAGAGCAATTTTAGCCCCACAACTTAATTGAGTTTTTCATAACTGAACATGTGCAAGAACTTAGTTGGGAGGAAAATACAGATATTTTCCATGTATTCCCTGCCCCAATAGATGCATAGCCTCCTCCATTATCAACATCACTCAACAATATCATTTTTAAATTTATTTTAGTATTATTTGTGCCTTCTCAACATTAAGTAGCGAGGCCAAAATGTTAACCTATTGTAAAGGAACCTCCATGAGTACCTTTTAAGTTTTAGTATTTGCCATGGTATAAAATGTATTATTGCCTTGCCACCAACCACCCCAAAACTTAGTATCTTGAAACAGTAACCGGTTGGGATTGGACTGTGTGAGATGGCTCATCTGTTGGTCTCAGTTCACTTATTCAGACATTTCTATGCAAGTCAGATAACAGACAATGGCAGAAAATACAATTGTCTGGAAGTTAGGTGGCCCTCAGTTGGGTAAATTTGGACAGCTGGGCCACTGTCTTCATTCAGGATGGTCCCAGCTTTTTCACATGTTAGTAGTTACAGGGTTCCTATGAACAGTATAGGAGAAGACAAACAACTTTTCACATCGCAATTGTTGGGTATTTTTTTTATTATTTTTTAAATTTTGTTTTACTGTTGTGCAATTGTTAATATACTGGCCAAAGCAAGTCACATAAATGATCCCAGAAAGGAAGCTGGATGTCATTCAAAGGTAAACACCAAATACTTGAGGAGAATTTGTAGCCATGTTTGCTGTCTATTACTTCTGCATTGGATTTCTCTGAATCTATGCTTCTTTATCTGCAAACTGAAAATACTACTAATAATAATGTCCATGTAAGGTTCTTTCTTGACTTCAATTAATCAATACTGTAAAGTACTTGGAACAAAGCCTAGTACATGTTAAGACATATATTTTTGTCATTATTATTGATATTTTTGCTAAACAAATATCTTCACTGGAGGAATATAAGTCCTGTGATGATAAATACCATTGTAATTGCACAAATGTAACTAAAATTTGTGTCGCCTATCACCTACATGGAACACAACAAGTAATCTGTAAATATGGCTTCTATGAGTAAATGAATTTATTAAAGTGACATCACTTCATTCTGCTATTTTCTCAAATGCTACCTGAAGAGTCTGGCTCCTGGTAAAAAAACCTATGTGTGATTTATTTTAGGTTGGACCATAGACAATTATAAAGGCTTTACCTGATAGGGTGCTGCAGGAAAGCTGCCTTCCTCACCCCAGATTCATTGCATAGCCAATGCATTGCAGTCTCTGAAGACAGATGCAGTTACGGGTTCATGGCCTTCTGGCTAGCCATGTTCTTGTGTGCTATTTGCATTTCTAGCCCTGGTGCATTTGATTTGGGGGGTCTCTTTATTAAGACCTTAGGCAGAGGACCTTCTCAGCTGCCTTTGTTGACATCACCTTATTGAGAGGGTGGGGGCTAACTTGAAGACACTTTTTTCCACTCCAACTCAGTATTGAGCACTCTTTCCACTCCTAGATCTTGCTTCCTTACCCTTGACGCCATGGTTTGTAAAACTTCTGCTACAGAAGCCTTTTCTTCAGGGATCCCTGGCTGTGAGACATCTGGGCTCAACCACCTGACCCAGAGTGTGGGGATGCAGGTAGGGGTGTGGGTAGTAGGCATTTTCTCCAGTTTAGTCCTTGCTTAATCACTCAAAGGGATTAAAAACTTAACTGTTACTTTTATTTTTGGCCTGTTGCCTTTATGACTTATGAGAGAGAATGAAACTGCCAGGTGTCAGAGTAGCCAATTCAAGCAATAAATTGGTGTATTATATATAATTAGACCGAGCATAAATTAAAAAGCTTGGTAGACAATGCGGAAGATGGCGGAGTAGAAGGACACTCGCAGGTTACCCTCTCCCACAAATACACCAAGACCCACATCTACAGACCCACTCAGCCAACCAGAGCACCTGTGGAACTCCCACAAAACGTCGCCCTCTTCAAAAGATAAAGACTCCAAAAATCTGGTAGGAGAAAAGGAAAAAAGAAAGAACAAAAGGCAAAGCAGCACGGGACGGGTCCCGCGGGAAGGGAGCGGCAAAGGAGGACTGGCGCTCGCTCGCTGGGTCTCCCCTCTCCAACTGAGAGGCCAGCGGGACGGAGGGGGAGCCTCCGAGGCTCGATCTGTACAGAGCAGCCCTTGACTAACAGAACTAAGTTAAACGGGCACAGAGCGTCCCCCCGACACCCAGCCTGAGACGCGGGCCGGCAGCCGCGGGCAAGGCCAGGCTGCACGGAGGCAGCCCCAGGGGACTACAAGGGGCTGCGCGCCATGGCTGTGGGTGCACAGGGCAGAACAACCTGGGCCCTCCATAAAACAGCAAGGTTGATGTGCTCTGGGGGGAAGGGTGCATACCCCCATCTCTGAAAACCCGCGGAAAGTTTTCGGGGGGGAGAGAGGCAGGGCTCAGGCACAGCCGCCGTATCCTCCGCGCTTAGCACCCAGGCGGAGCCGGGGGTGAAACCTGCATCCGCACCGAAGGGCTTAGCAGCCTCAAAGGCCAGACTGAGACTGGCCTGCAGCCCGGGGCAGATAGGATCCTTCCATCCTGGTCCCTCAGAGAACTTGCTACACAAAGAAAAACAAGGAGCTGGGTTTTGGCTCGGAGCAGGGACAGGGCTGTCCCTCGGTTTTCCCCGAGCCCACCTGCGGAGCGCCGACCAGGGCGGAGCGCGCAGCCGCACAGAGAGTGGAACTACCAGTGGCGCAGGTAGAGGGAGAGTGTCCCCCCCCGCCTTTGGGGCAGGAACACAGCCCCTGACCGAGGTGCTGGGAGGGGGCACGACCCGCCCTCCTACCTGGCCAGTCTGCAACATCTGACTGCGGCATCCAGAGGGGCAGCAACCCGCCCGCCCACAGCAGAGAGCTGCACCTGACCCAGTGTTAGGAGGAGGCGCAATCTGCTTGCCGACAGGTGCTGGGAGCAGCACAGAAGAGGGCGCCAACGGAGGGCCTCTGAAAACAGAAAGCTGAGCTTCCAAAACAGGATGAAGACAGAAAGACTTCACAATAAAAGCACACAGACTCCAGGAGAACACCAACAACCCCCCCCCCTTTTTTTTTTAAATCTGTTTTTACCTGTTCTATTTTCTATTACTCTCTTAATCTTTACTTCTTAATTCATTTCTATTTCTCTTGGGTTTTGATGTCCTGCTATTGATTAGACACAGGTTTCAAATACATCTATTCATCTCCCCCACCTTTTTTTGTAAAGGTTTTAAAAGGACATCTCAACCCGATTAATACTCTGCTTCAACTCATTCTTCTATTATTCATTATACACTGTTTTCAAACCCTCTTTCTCCCTTCTTTTAAAATTCTCTCTCTCTCTTATTTTTTTTTCTTTTTTTCCTAAGTTCTATTCCTAAATAGGCATCAGATAGATAAAATCCTTAAGGACCAAAATAAACAACTGATACTCCATAAACCACAGTGCCAAAGAGGTATGAGCAAGATGAAGAAGCAGAAAAACCATTCCCAATTAAAAGAACAAGAGAAATCCCCTGAAAGAAAGATCAATGAAATAGACATCAATAGCCTACTAGATCAAGATTTCAAAAAAGGAGTGATTGAATTGCTGAAGGAATTAAAAGAGATACTGTTTAGAGATAGAAAATATGTCAAAAATGAAATTGAAGCTATAAAGAAGAGCCAAGTAGAATGGGTAAACTCATTGACAGAGATAAGGAATGATCTAATAGCCGTGCAAAGCTGACTACATAATGCAGAGGAACGAATTAGTGATCTAGAGGACAGGGCAATAGAAAGCACCCATTCAGAAGAACTACAAGAGAAGCAAATAAAAAATAATGAAAGTAGCATAAGGGACCTATGGGATAATATAAAGCATCCCAATCTTCGCATAATAGGGGTCTCAGAAGGAGAAGAAAGATCAAAGGGGATTGAAAAGGTTTTTGAAGAAATCATGACTGAAAACTTCCCAAACTTAAAGAAGGACTCAGATATCCAAGTACAGGAAGCTCAGAGGGTCCCAAACAGGAAGAACCCAAATAGACCCACACCAAGACATATCATAATCAAGATGGCCAGAATCAAGGATAAAGAAATGATTCTAAAGGCAGCAAGAGAAAAGCAAAGAGTAGTTACGAGGGAACCCCCATAAGGCTCTCAGCTGATTTCTCTACACAAACACTACAGGCCAGAAGGGAGTGGCAAGATATATTCAAAGCCCTGAATGAAAAAAAGATGCAGCCTAGGGTCCTTTATCCAGCAAGGCTATCCTTGAGGATAGAAGGAGAAATAAAGAGTTTCACAGACAAAAAAAAGCTGCAGGAGTTTAGCAACACTAAACCCATGCTGAAAGAAATATTGAAAGGGCTATTCTAAATAGAAAAGCAGCAGGATGCTACAGAAATGAGAAACACACAACTGGAAAGGTGATAACTCATGAATTACAAATAAAGTAAACATGAAATTATAAAAGAAGACATACAAATCACTGAGAGTGGGAGAGGGAGGCAGGGAAATATAGAATATTTTTTTCTTTCTTTTTTAAATTTTTTTAACAGTAGGATGGGTTTCAGATCATGTTAGTATCAGTTTAATAAAAACAGGTATAGTAATGGGTTGTTAGATTTACAAAAAAGGGTAACCACAAGCCAAAAATTTACAAAGGAGTCACAAAAAGTAAATAAAATCCATGATAATACAAAGGAAAATTACCAAACCACAAAAGGAAGAAGAAAGGAACAAAGAGGATATACCAATTCAACTGCAAAGATAAGTTCAAAATGGCAATAAACACACATCTATCATTAATTACTGTAAATGTTAATGGACTAAATGCTCCAGTCAAAAGACACAGAGTGGCAGACTGGATAATAAAGCAAGAGCCTTCAATATGCTGCATACAAGAGACCAACTTTAGGGAGAAGGACACATATAGATTGAGAGTGAAAGGGTGGAAAAGGATATTCCATGCAAATGGAAAAGCCAAAAAAGCAGTGTTGCAGTACTGATTTCAGACAAAATAGACTTTAAAACAAAGGCCATAAAGAAAGATAAAGAAGGACATTTTATAATGATTAAAGGATTGATACAAGATGAGGATATTACACTCGTTAATATATATGCACCCAATATAGGAGCACCTAAGTACATACAACAATTACTAACAGAGATAAAGGGGGATATTGATGGGAGTACAATCATAGTTGGAGAATTTAACACTGCATTAACATCACTAGACAGATCTTCCAGACAGAAAATAAACAAGGCAACAGAAATTAAATACTACAACAGAAAAACTAGACTTGGTGGATATTTTCAGAGCATTACACCCCCAAAAAATAGGATATACATTCTTTTCAAGTGCACATGGAACATTTTCCAGGATCAACCATGTACTTGGGCACAAAGGAAACCTCAACAATTTTAAGAAGATAGAAATTATCTCAAGCATCTTTACTGACCACAATGCCATGAAACTGGAAATCAACAACAGAGAAACAAAGGAGAAAAAAAGGAAAGCATGGAGATTAAACACTATGTTATTGAAAAAACAATGGATCAATGAGGAAATCAAAGCTGAAATTAAAAAATACCTTGAGACAAATGATAATGAAAGCACAACCACTCAAAACCTATGGGACACAGCAAAGGCAGTGCTAAGAGGGAAGTTTATAGTGATACAGGCCTTCCTCAAAAAAGAAGAACAATCTCAAACAATTTAACCCACCACCTGAATGAATTAGAAAAAGAAGAACAAAAAGCCCCAAAATGCAGCAGAAGGAAGGAAATAATAAAGATCAGAGAGGAATTAAATACAATAGAGATTAACAAGACCATAGAAAAAAATCAACCAAACCAAAAGCTGGTTTTTTGAAAAAGTAAATAAAATCAACAAACCTCTGGCCAAACTCACAAAGAAGAAAAAAGAGAGAGCACAAATTAGCAAAATAAGAAAGGAAAATGGACAAATTACAACAAACAAAATAGAAATACAGAATATCATATGAGAATATTATGAAAAACTATATGGAACCAAACTGGATAACCTAGAGGAGATGGACAAGTTTCTGGAAACATACTGTCCACCAAGACTGAATAAAGAAGAATCTGAACACTTGAACAATCCGATCACTAGAAAGGAAATAGAAATAGCAATTAAAAACCTCCCTACAAATAAAAATCCAGGACCGGATGGCTTCACCGGGGAATTCTACCAAACATACAAAGAAGAACTCATACCAGTCCTTCTCAAACTCTTCCAGACGAATGAAAAGGAGGGAATACTCCCAAATTCATTCTATGAAGCCACCATCACCCTGATACCAAAACCAGGCAAAGACACTACAAAAAAAGAGAATTATAGGCCAATATCACTGATGAACATAGACGCCAAAATCCTCACCAAAATTTTAGCAAATAGAATCCAACAACACATAAAAAAGATTATACATCATGACCAAGTGGGGTTCATCCCAGGGACACAAGGCTGGTTCAACATACGCAAGTCAATCAGTGTAATACATCACATCAAAAAGAGAAAGGACAAAAACCACATGATCATCTCAATCGATGCAGAAAAAGCATTTGATAAAATTTAACACCCATTTGTGATAAAAACTCTCACCAAAGTGGGTACAGAGGGAACATATCTCAACATAATAAAAGCTATATATGACAAACCTACAGCCAGCATAGTACTGAACAGTGAAAAACTCAAAAGCTTCCCACTAAAATCTGGGACAAGACAAGGATGCCCACTATCACCACTCCTATTCAACATAGTCCTGGAAGTCCTAGCCACAGCAGTCAGGCAAGAGAAAGAAATAAAAGGGATTCAAATTGGAAAAGAAGAGGTAAAAGTGTCATTATATGCTGATGACATGTTACTATATATAGAAAACCCTAAAAGGTCCACACAGAAGCTACTAGAGCTGATTGAAGAATTCAGCAAGGTAGCAGGTTACAAAATTAACGTTCAAAAATCTGTTGCATTTCTTTACACTAACAATAAATCAACAGAAGAAGAAAGTAAAGAAACAATCCCCTTTAAAATAGCACCCAAATTAATAAAATATCTGGGAATATATCTAACCAAGGAGGTGAAAGAATTATACATAGAAAATTATAAACCATTGATGAAGGAAATTAAAGAAGACTTTAAAAAATGGAAAGATATCCCATGCTCTTGGATTGGAGGAATCAATATTGTTAAAATGGTCACACTGCCCAAGGCAATCTACAGATTTAATGCAATCCCTATCCAATTACCCAGGACATATTTCACAGAACTAGAACAAATCATAATAAAATTCATATGGAACCACAAAAGACCTAGAATTGCCAAAGCATTACTGAAGAGAAAGAAAGAGGCTGGTGGAATAACTCTCCCAGACTTCAGACAATACTATAGAGCTACAGTCATCAAGACAGCATGGTATTGGTACCAAAACAGACATATAAACCAATGGAACAGAATAGAGAGCCCAGAAATGAACCCACAAGCTTTTGGTCAACTCATCTTCGACAAAGGAGGCAAGAATATACATTGGAATAAAGACAGTCTCTTCAGCAAATGGTGTTGGGAAAACTGGACAGCAGCATGTAAAACAATGAAGCCAGAACACTCCCTTACACCATATACAAAAATCAACTCAAAATGGATCAAAGACTTAAACATAAGACAAGATACAATAAACCTCCTAGAGGAAAACATAGGCAAAACATTATCTGACATACATTTCAAAAATTTTCTCCTAGAAGAAATAAAAGCAAGAATAAACAAATGAGACCTAATGAAACTTACAAGCTTCTGCAAGCAAAGGAAACCAGAAATAAAACAAGAAGACAACCTATGGAATGGGAGAAAATTTTTGCAAATGAAACCGACAAAGGCTTGATCTCCAGAATATATAAGCAGCTCATATGACTCAATAAGAAAAAAATAAACAACCCAATCCAAAAATGGGCAGAAGACCTAAACAAGCAATTCTCCAAGGAAGACATAGAAATGACCAAAAAGCACATGAAAAAATGCTCAATATCACTAATTATCAGAGAAATGCAAATCAAAACTACAATGAGGTATCACCTCACACCAGTCAGAATGGCCGTCATTCTAAAATCCACAAATGACAAATGCTGGAGAGGCTGTGGAGAAAGAGGAACCCTCCTACACTGCTGGTGGGAATGCAGTTTGGTGCAGCCACTGTGGAAACAGTATGGAGATTCCTCAAAACACTAGGAATAGACTTACCATATGACCCAGGAATCCCACTCCTGGGCTTGTATCCAGAAGGAAATCTACTTCAGGATGACACCTGCACCCCAATGTTCATAGCAGCACTATTTACAATAGCCAAAACATGGAAACAACCTAAATGTCCATCAACAGGTGACTGGATAAAGAAGAGGTGGTATTTTTATACAATGGAATACTACTCAGCCATAAAAACTGACAACATAATGCCATTTGCAGCAACATGGATGCTCCTGTAGAATGTCATTCTAAGTGAAATAAGCCAGAAAGAGAAAGAAAAATACCATATGAGATCGCTCATATGTGGAATCTAAAAAACAAAAACAAAAACAAACAAACAAACAAAAACAAAGTGTAAATAAAGGATAGAAATAGACTCACAGACAGAGAATACAGACTTGTGGTTACCAGGGGGATGGAGGGTGGGAAGGGATAGACTGGGATTTCAAAATTGTAGAATAGACTACACTGTATAGCACAGGGAAATATACACAAAATGTTATGATAACTCACAGAGACAAAAATGTGACAATGAGTGTGTATATGTATATGTGAATAACTGAAAAATTGTGCTGAACACTGGAATTTGACACAACATTGTAAAATGATTATAAATCAATAAAAAATGTTGAAAAAACAAAAGCTTGGTAAAATAATTATGGATTGTGGAGCCACGTTTTTGGTGAGCTTGGTCAGTAAAGACCCCTCTAAAGAGATAGTTCTCAGACACTCATTATATATTACACACTGGTTGACTGATTAATTTTTGTCTCCCCAATTTGATCGCAAGCACCATGTAGAAAGGGGTTTTGTCTTGTTCTCTGCTGTATTCCCAGTGCCTAGAACAGTGTTAGATATTATATTTGCCCTCTACAAATATTTCTTTGCTACATTAATGAATAACCTTTGTATTATCAGTAATTGTAATTTTATTTCTATCAAAATTACTATGAAGATGGAGAATTCATGCAGCTCAGCAGAATAGGAATGTTTAGTGCATCTGTGGCATTATATAACATACATGTGGCCAAATATATTCATTATTATGTACTAATAAGTTTTAGATATCTAACATGGGAAGTAAGGTAGACTAAACTAATGACAGAGCAATTTACAGTCAATGTGTGCCGCTCATATCCTGCAAAATAGTTGATACATCTTCCTGGTATTTAATGGTGATTTATTTCCAGTAAGACATTTTCTTTATTCCAAACTAATTACTACAATCTAGCCTCAACCACATTTTGTACTCTTCTGATTTTCTTGCAGTGGTCTTTAGCTGTTTTTGGCAGGGTAAGTAAATCTATGAAATATTCAACTTTTCAATATGTGAAGGTAGCCATTTGGGAACACTTTAAATAACAGAGTATGCCAGATAGTATGGAATATTTAGGTATGACTTAAATTTTAAAAACTTTACTAGTGGTGCTATTTTTCATTGGCATAATGGACAAAAACCCATCTCCCCTAAGCAGCAGATTTAAGCAATTGTTTTTCTGGCCGTGTGTGTGTGTGTGTGTGTGTACATGAATGTGTTTGCTTTGGAAAATGTTAGTTGGTGGGGAAGTCAGAGGATTTGGAACAGAGAAAGGACCAAAAGAAATCTTTCAATGTTAACATTCTATGACCTTTGTGAAAGTTTCCCTATTTTGATACATATTCCATGTTTCTAAGGAGTGTACTGGCCTCAGAGATTTAATAGGATCATTAAGCTTTATTACTTTTTTCTTTTTCTTACTTCTGACTCTAAGAGACTATAAGTCCTGGAAAAAGAAACTTCCTCCAGGAAGTTCAAAATATAATTTTCAAATATTTACTATATATATATGTGTGTGTGTGTGTGTGTCAATATATACTATATTCTTCATTCACACAGATCCCAAGTCCATTGTTTGTTCATCTATTTTTTCCTTTCCATTTACTCTCCATCTCCTGATACATCAACAGCAGGGAGCTTTCATTTGTTATTTGGTTAAATCTCAAATCTTCTGCAACATCCTACTTAATGGCATTAATTTCAGCTTCAGTTAGCATGTTTCCTTTCATGATGGCTTGTCTCCAACCTGTTATAATTTGTTCATTTATTTAATCTAGTTGTCAACTCAGGAAATTTGTTGATAAATTGCTAGAATATTTTCTGTCTTTATATGATTGTAATATTTTCTGATTGAATACCTCCTCTAAAACAGTACTTTAACCTTATGCTTAAAAATTCCAATTACCAGGATATTTTTAGGTATAGAATTCTGATGATTACACTTCTTGCATCTGCCAAAACAATTTATCCATTTACATTAAAATGTTCTCAGTTCTTAAAATTTTGCAATATGTTGTTTGTGCAACTTCTAAGTAATTGAGTGAACAATGACTTCCATGCTTAGATTGTTTGACTCTTCTGAAAATTACATCAACCTTCCCCATGGCTATCTTGATAATTTTATTTGAGTTATTGTTCTACAGAATTCCTTAATCATTTGCCTAATTAGGCATGGGAGAAAAAAAATAGGCAAAATGTAATGTAAATGTATAGTTTTGGACGGTTTATTATCATGTAGAACATGAGTATATATGAATTTATATAGTACTTAAAATGTATTAATTCATTTTATTTAGTCACAAGCTTCTGAGTAACTTTGATATATATAATCTGTTAAAAGTAACATGTATTAACTAACACAATCAATTCACTTTCCTGATATATTTTATACATATTTCATTGTATATGTGTAAAACCAACAAAGTACTGATCCATGCAACAGAGCAGGTGAGTCTCAAAGGTTTATGTTTAAATGAAAAATGACAGACACAAAATAGTGCATTCTATGTGATTCTCTTTCTGTAAAATACAAACTGAACTTTACTGACACAAGAAGATGAATGCATGCTTGAGATCAGAGATGCAAGGAGGAATGGATTGACAGTGGGCACAAAGAACTTCTAGAAGGAATGCAAATGATCTGTAACTAGATTATAGTAGTAAATTTCATGAATGTGTACTACTATTAAAACTCACCAAGTTGTACATTTCAAACTGTTGCTCTTTATTTTTATTGTAGGTAAGCTATTATTCAATATATTTCACAAGGTATAAACACCTTGATGAATACACTTTGATGTGTTTTGTTTTGTTTTGAGGAAATGTACATTCTAAATAACCTTAAATCTCCACTGTACTAATTCCACTAACTTACCCTTGTACAAATCATTGTCATGTCTTTTTTGGATACTAGCATCCTCACTGTTCTCACTACATCCACTCCTACTCAATATCAAATATTTTTGATACAGAGCTAGGATAATCTTCCAGATTGATATTATCTGTCCTATTTTTAAAATGTAAAATATATTTTCTGAGAATTCTGGGTAAATTCCAAAGTTCTTACCATGGCTTGAGGGACCCTAAATTTTCTGGTAAACACAGACATTTTCAGCCTCAACTGTGTCCCTCTTCACTTAATTAATCCACTCCAATTTATGCAGTCATTATTTAATGTTATTCAAATATAGCAAACTCCTCTCCACTCAGGGACCATATCTAAACTCTCACATCTTGCACTGTGATTCCTCCAACTCTACTCAGAAATGAGACTAATGACTCACTGGTTATCACCCTGGATTGATTTGAACTTCTCTCATGACTCTGGGCACTGCTACAGTATTTGCCATGCTGGATACTCATTGAACCTCTGTGGTGTCATTATCTGTTTTCATTTTATTACTTGCATTTTGATTTATTTTTCAACTCTATTGAGGTATAATTGACATTTAACACTGTTTAATTTTAAGATTTATAGGATGATGATATGATATATGTATTTATTGCAGTGAGATTACCACAATATTAATTAATACCTCTATCACCCCATGTAACTACCATTTTTCATGTGTGGTGAAAATATTTAAAGATTAATTAGCAACTTAGAAGTATATAATATAGAGTTATTGACTAGAATCATTATGATCTGCATTTTAGATCCCCCAAACTTACTCATTTTACAACTGAAAGTGTGTACACTTTTACCAATATCCCCATGTTTGTCCCATGCCCAGCCTCTATCAATCACCATTCTACTTTCTTTCTATGAGTCAAGCTTTTTCAGACTCACATATAAATGAGATCATACGGTATTTGCTTTCTCTGTCTGGCTTGTTTCACTTGGCATAATGCCCTCATGGTCCATCCATACTGTAGCAAAAAAAGAGGGTTTCCTTCTTTTTATGGCTGAATAATATTCTGTCATACATATGTGCATATTTGTGCATCTGTATATGTATGTATATATGACATATTCTTTATCCAGTCATCCACCATTGGACATTGGCTTTATGTTTGTCTTTTTTGTCATGAATACTGCTTCTATGAACATGGGAGTGCAGATATCACTTCAAGAGAGTGATTTAGTTTCCTTTCAGACATATACACAGAAGTGGGATCGCAGTACCATATAGTCGTTCTATTATGATTTCTTCTATGAGTTTCACAGTTTCAGGTCTATATTTAAGTTTTTAGTCCAGTTTTTAGTTAATTTTTGTGAGTGGTGTAATAAAAAGAGGGTTCAATTTCATTCTTTTGTAGGTGAATAATCATTTTTTCCAACACGATTTATTGCAGAGATTACCCTTTTGTCACTGAATAGTCTTGCCTCCATTGTTAAATATTTGTTGGCATCTATGCATAGGTTTACTTCCAGTCACTTGATTCCGTTCCATTGTTCTACGTGTCTGTTTTATTCTAGCACCACACTGTTTTGATTACTATAGCTTTTTAATATAACTTGAGATAGGGGTGTGTGATGCCTTCCATCCTTGTTCTCCGTTCTCAGGAATGTTTTGGATATTTGAGGCCTTTTGTGGTTTCATACAAATTTTAGAGTAGTTTTTTTGATTTCTTTGAAAAATGTCATTGGAATTTTGATAGGGATTACTTTGAGTCCATAGATAGCATTTGGATGGTATGGACATTTTAACAACATTTTTTCCAATCCATGAACATAGCACATATTTTCATTTATTTGTATCTTCTCCACAAATAATTTCTTTCATGAGTGTCTTATAGTTTTCAGTGTACAAATCTTCCACTTCCTCACTTATATTTATTCCTAGGTATTTTACTGGTCTTGATTCTAGAGTAAGTGGGATGATTTTCATATTTCTTTTTCATATAATTTATTATTAGTGTATAGAAATGAAGCTGAATTTGCAAGTTGATTTTGCATCCTGCAACTTTTTTGAATTTGCAAATTGTACGGAACATTTTTTGATGGAGTCTTTAGGAATTTTGATATATAAGACCATGTTATCTGCAAATAGATAATTTTATTTTTTATTTTATTATTAGGATATTTTTATTCCTTTTTATTGCTTATTTGCTTATGGTAGGACTTTCAGTACTATGTTAAATAAAACTAGCAAGTGTATGCATTCTTGCTTTGTTCTTGATCTTAGAGAAAAAGCATTCAGATTTTCTCCATTAACTATGATGTTAGCTGTGGGCTTGTCATGTATGATCCTTATTATCTTGAAATACTTTCCATTTAGTCACAATTTGTTGAGAGTTTTTAAACACAAAATAATATTGAATTTTTTGAAATAATTTTTCTGTATCTTTTGAGGTGATATTATTTTTGTCTTTATTCCATTAATGTGATATATATATAGATGTATGTGTATATATATATATATATATATATATAAATTTGTGGATATTGAACCATTGCATCTTATGGATAAATCTCACTTGATCATGGTGTTCAATCATTTTAACGTGCTATTGAATTCAGTTTGGTAGTATTTTGTTTAGAACATTTTTATCTCTATTTCATATCTATTTCATCTCTAGCTCTTCAGGAATATCGACCTACAGTTTTTTTGGGGTTGTTTTGTTTGTTTGTTTGTTTCTTCCTTTCTTATAGTGTCCTTACCTGCCTTTGGTATCAGAGTAAATCTAGCCTAAAAAAAATGAGTATGGGAATGTTCCTTCCACCTCAATTTTTGGAAGACTTTAAGAAGTATTTGTGTTAATTCCATACATATTTGATAGAAATCATCAGGGAAGCCATCTGGTCCTGGGCTTCTCTTTGTTGGGAGGTTTTTGATTACTGATTCAATCCCTTTACTCATTCTTGGTCTGTTGAAACATTCTATTTCTTCATGATTCGATCTTTGCAGGTTATGTTTCCAGGAATTTATTTTTCTAGGTTATCCAGTTTGTTAGCTTAAGATTGTTTGTATTGTTTGTTCTCATATATATGTGATTTTCTTATATATATATTCTCATATATACTGATTTCTAATTTTATACCATTGTGTCAGAAATGACACTTGGAATTATTTTAATCTTTTAAAATTTGCTAAGACTTATTTTTATGACTTAACATGGTCTATCCTGGAAAAAGTTCTGCCTTTGCTTGAGAAGAATGTGTATTCTGCCTTTCTTGAATAGAATGTTCTGTACATATCTATTTGGTTTATTCGGTCTTTATACAGTTGAAGTCCAATGTTTCCTTCTTGATTTTCTGTCTGGATAATCTATCCATTTTTGAAAGTGTGATATTGAAATCTCCTACTATTATCATATTGTTGTCTATTTCTATTTTCAGAGCTGTAATGTTTACTTAGTATGTTAGGTGCTCCAAAATTTTGTTCATATATACTGATAATTGTGTTATCCTCCTGATGATTTGAGCCTTTTATCATTATATAGTGACCTTCTTTGTCTCTTGTTACAGCTTTTGACTTAAGGCCTCTTTTGTCTAATATAAGTATAGCTAGCTCTCTTCTCTTAGAGTTTCCATTTGCATGAAATGATTTTTCAGTCTTGACAGTTTAAGCATCTGCATGTTGTTGGAGCTCAAGTGAGCCACATATTATAGTTGCCTTTTTGAAAAATCTACACCACTCTTTGTGTTTTGATTAGAGAATTTAATCCACTTATATTTGAAGTAACTATTGATAGGTATTGACTAATACGACCTTAATAGTTTTTTTAATCTCCTTGTTCCTTTCTTCCTCTCTTGACATTTTCTTAGATCTTTTCAATGGATCTATCTCCTCCTACTTCTTGTTCCCGATTATGGCAGAATTCTTACTTTGTATGTCCTTTCTCAACTGTGCAAAGCCAGGCAAGACACTGACAGCCTCTCTTTTGCTTTCCGTAGTTTCATGCTGAAAGCTTAAGTTTGTGATTTATCCCAGGACCACAGAGTGGGTTCAGCTTTCTGCACATACTCACTAACCATCTGCAAAGGCTGGTTCTTGCTGCTTTGGAAGCACACATAGGGAGCTGGCCACAGAGTTGAAGGTGAGTGAGTGAGACACCAGGAGAACTGAGGGTGCCCATGGGCATCTAGGAGATCTGTAGGTGAGGCATCTCCAGTGGCTCACAGGAAGGCTCATTATAGAGTCTGTGGTGTGGTTAAAGAATCCTGCATTCCTTTAATGCCTTCAAGAGCCCTGTCGGTTCTCCTGATCATTCTCTGTCACCCAGTTGCAAGGCACATCTCAGTATTCTGAATGGGTGAGAGAAAATTTGAATCTCTTTGGAAGCATCCTGTGCAGCCAGGGAAGCCAGGTGCCCACTCATACACTCTCACTTTCCACTGTGAGAGAAATCACAGGTAAAAAGGTCTCCCTTGGCACTGGGCTGTACAGCCTTGGGAGAGGGTGATGCCAATAAAGTAAAATTTCTCCCCTTACTCTCTTCAGTGCTTCTAATTTGGGTTTGTTTCTTTGTTTGTTTTTTCGCTCCTGTGGTGTACTGGAAATTCCCAGCTCTATTCCTCAATTTCCACAAAGTCTCATTTCTGAGTGATTATGTAAATTGGCATTCTTTGAGGGGAAACCTGTAGAAAATTGTTATTCTGCTATTATGATGTTGCCACTCTCCTCAGTATCTGTTTAATGTCTTGTGTACTCCATAGATTAAACAACGTTTCTGCCTCCTGATTACTCTAATTCTTCAGCATGTGATATAATGGTTATTGTATAGAATGTACTTACTTAATCTGTGTAGATTTATTTATTAATACACTGAAGTATTAACTGAGCACCTCCAGTTTCTGATGAACTGTTAGGAGACACAATAATTAATACAAAAGGCAGAAATCCCTACTCATATGCTGTTTAAATTTTTATTCAGGTATTAGACAACAAATAAAAGGAGTACAAAACTGTTTCAAGTGGTAATTAAAAACTATGAAGAAAGTAAAGCATTGAAGACATTAAGATTTTAAATAGGGTAATCAAAAAGTTTACAATAAATTGGAAAGTGAAAATAATGTGAAGGAACTGACAGATAAAGCCTTGCAGGATTCTAGGGAAATGTCATTCCAATTAGAAATTTCGGAATTTATGACAGCCCTGAGACAGGCACTTGCTTGCTATCCTGGAAGAAAAGAAGGCCAGTGTGGGTGGAGTGAAGAGAGCAGGAAGAAAGTTGTAAAGGATGATATAAGAGAAATAAGGAGAAAGCAAATGTTTTATAGGCATATAGGACATTGCAAAAAATTCTGTTTTATTATAAGTGAAATGGAAGGCCAATGGAATTATTTAGAAAAGTGATGATTAGATTATATTTTAAAGAGCATCACCTTTGCCCCTGTTTGGAGATTAGTCTGTAGTGAAGATACAAGAGTAAATGGTAGGAGACCAATTAGAGGAGCTACCAAAATCCAAGTCAGAGATAGGAGCATCCTGGAAAAGGGTAGAATGTGTGGAGTGTAGATATTGTCAAATCCTGAGTATATATTTCAGAGTAGAGTCAAAAACTTTTACTGACTCTTGGAGAGGGTGAAGGGTTAGAATTTCTACGTTGAATACTGGATTAATATGTATTCCACTTTGTAGTTTTGATGCTATGTTATGATGTATAAAATTACTTATGCAATGAAAGTATAGTGATTTGGACAAACAAACACATGTTTGAAGATTCTTGAGAGATCTTGCTCAAACTTACTCCTATTGGCTCTTTGAGAAAAGCAGTTGAAACAATATAGAGGAAACATCTTTGAATTTCTCTTTTTCTTCTTCCCTAAACTAGAATAAAATGAGGACTGGAAGTGAAGTGAACAAGCTAATATGGGACATCGTTATCTTTAACATCACAGGTTTACTCTCCTGACCACTTTCACTCTTATGGAAAGAAATCTGACCGTAAGAAGTACGTTCATAAGGTAGATGTCAGATCACATTCAGAGACTAGCACTCATTTCACTGTAATAAATCAAAAAATATGAGTTTGAAATCAAGACTACCTTGAAGGGTGATTACTTCATAAAACTTTGTTTTACATGAGTCAGTAATTTAGGTTATAAAAAAGTTCTGCCAGTCTGAATTTCAGCATATTAAATCACAACTTCCCATAAAATTTTATTACAAATATTTTTCTCAGTAACAAGTTTGGTAGTTTTCACAACCTCCCAGTTTTATAAAATGTTCATTGGTTGAAGGAAACTTGACTAATCACTATCAAAACCAATGACAATTTTTTTTAATATGTCATTTTACCTTGTAATCTTCTAGAATATTAAAACAAAGTTGATGCTTTCCAACACATATGCATGTGTTTGTGTGAAGCATGAATTGTGTATGCTTTTAATAATTATTTAAATTATTGTAACATGGAAAATGTAACTACTTAACATACGAATTGAATCTATTTTACATTGGATAATATGATTTTTAGGTGTAACAATATTGCATACCAAATATACACTTTTTGAAAGAAAGAATTCACTTGTACTTTCCTTAATTAAGTTGTAATAGAATATGTCTGACCTTAATATTCTCTTTGGTGTGATATACCAGAGTTTATAGGAACATCTTATTAATAGTTTCATGGTACACATTTCAAGGATAAACAATAACTCAAATAAGTATGATTAGAAGACATATTTTGAGGGTACAGAGGAAAAAAATAACACAAAAGGAAATAGGATTTCTAAAAGAAAGTTACAGTTAAGCTGAGTCTTTAAATATTTAAATTTTGGCAAGTATCAATGAGTAGAGGACATTTTACGTAAAGTGGTATGAGAAAAATAAGTTGAAAAATTTAGGGTGCAGAAATATTACCAACAGAGGATATAGTTTGAAGAATGATTTAATTATCAAACTACATGTTTTAAATCTTAATAAATTAGGCATTTATATATGTATATATATTTTGTGGTATGATATTATATATTTTGTTTTATATTGTAATATATTTTACACATAAATATTTGACATATCTCTGGGTATATATATTTAATACTTAGATCCATATTAACTATTTCTTCTTGTATTAGTTTACTTATAAACTAATATCTACAAATATAGGAATATATATTTTGAGTAATACAATATGGATTTGAGACAGATTGGAATATAAATGACATGGACAGCACTTTCCCTGCCCTAATCAGGTTGAATCCAATGTAAAGTAGACTCAGGACCCACTGGCTTTTTGTTTCACTCCAATTTTGTTGCAAAATGTTAAAATACTAACTTTGATCTAAGTAATATGTACATAAGCCCTCATTTTCTTGTTTATTCCTCATCCCCAATGAAAACAATTAGTGTCTCTGAAATACAATAATTTTTTTTGTCTATAGCAAGAACATAATTATAACATAAAGCTCCTAATAAAAGAGATGATTGTCAGGATAACAAGAAGAGAAAGTTTGATATTCAGTAGATCTATCATTTCCATTGAGAAAAATTGGGGAGCGATCATTACTGGATAAATTGATAAGCTACTGTGTAGAAGATAGTATCATTCTACCTTACTAGCAATGTGTACCTAAAATTTAATGCTAAAAGTCATGCAAAAATATATACTGGAAAAGAAAAATCTCCTTTCATAATACTTTCATAATTGCATGCTAAACATAAAATGACAAAAAATTTTATTGTACACAGGAGCATGGGATTGTATACACACTTGGTCTATCCTTAAAAATTCTCTGATACTCATGTAACTCAAACTTTACTGTTTTAGTTAGATATTTTCTGGAGGCAGAGTTAACTTTTTCATGAGTTTCTTAAATTTAAATAGTTATCTGCAAGAGCTTAGATATAATTTGCAATTAAAATAAAATTGAACTTTCAATTTTGGTCATTTCAGAAATAAGAATAGGATCTAATAACATCAACCAAAGAGTTGTTAACATGAAGCTGAAAAATGTTTTACCCTATGGTTTTTTTAAACACTGCTTATCTCAAATAGTTATTATAGAAAAATCTTAAAAATATGTAATGTGTTTTTCTAATATCTTATTTTTTAAACATTTTTTAGAAGTCAAAATTTAAGTAATATATTTACATACCATAGTCTTTTCTTGCACATTTTCAATTATGAAAAAACTAAAATAACCCCTTACTTAATATAAGATCTAAACATGGTTATTTTGGGGAATATATTAGTTTCCTATTGCTGATGCAAAGAAACTTCGAGCCTAAAATAATGCAAATTCATCATCTCACAAGTCTGGAGGTCAGATGTCTGAAATGGCTCTCCCCAGGCTAAGACATTTTCCTCCTGGAGACTCTAGGGGAGAGTCTACTTCCTTGCCTTTGCCAGCTTCTAGAAGTGGCTCATGTTTTTTGATTCATGGCTATTTTCATCTTCAACAGCTCATTCTTCAGTACCTCATATGGCCCATCTAATCTTAGGCGCCATCACTCTGGCACTGAATATTGTTTGTTTTTTGTTTTTTGTTTTTTCACTATTTCACTTATAAGGATCCCTGTGATTACACTGAGTCCATCTGGACAACCCAGGATAGTCTCCCCATTCTCAAATCCTTAACTTGATTATACCTGCAGAGTTGCTCTTTCCATGCCGTGTAACTTATTCTCAAGTTCCCCAGACTAAGCACAGCCTTTTATTTATTTATTTTTTTTTGTCGGGAGGGAGTGGTATTAGTCTACCTACCACAGGAGCCTCTGAACAATTTTGCAAAGTTAGAAGATTTAAGATAAAATCAAACCTAAACAAGTTTAAGAAATAAGTAACTTAGCAATGTTTTGTGGAGCAGATAATATAGTCCAGGATCTTTACAATATATCATCCACTATCTCAAAGTTAAAAAAGAAATTGAAATTTCAAAGTGAGAACCAAGAAAATATGACCTGTTGTAAAGAAAAGGCCAAGTCAATAAAAGCATACTAAAAGAGAACTGAAATACTGAAATTAGAAGACAAAGTTGTGAAAGAAGCTACTATAAATATTCTTAAGAATTTAAAGGAAAACAAAGTCACAAAGATTTAATTATGTACAGAATTTCAGCAAAGACATGGAGACTTTAAAAAGAATTAAATGCAAATTATAATTATAATATTAGTAATGGTAAAAACAAAAACAAAAACAAAAATGATCGATGAACCAAATAGGAGTATGGAGTGGCATAGAAAGTGTTGTTTTACTTGGCTTCAAATAGAGAACTGAAATAAAAAATCCACAGAAAAATTTAAACTAAAGTAGAGAAAAACAGAGCCTCAAGGAACTGTGAGGCAAAATCAAGTTGTCCAATATGTGTAATTTAAGTTTCAGAAGAATAAAAGATCACTAACAGAAAAGAAACATGTGAAGAAATGATAGCTAAAACATTTCCAAATTTGGTGAAAAATCTAAAAATTTTATAATTCCTAATAGGTTATATACACAGATATAAAAAAAAACACCTCACGTAAGCATGTAAAAATCAAGATACTAAAATCAAAAGACATAGAGAAAATTAGAAATTTATTAGTGAAAAAAGAAATATTACATAAACATCATGTACAGCAGAAAATGATACAGATTTGAACTGACATATGCCACAAATAACAAAGGCCAGGAAGCAATAGATTAATATTTTTAAAATGCTGAAAGAAAATAAGAAATTATCAACCCAAAATTCTATATTCAGCAAAAATATCCTTTAAGAACAATATCAGTATAAAATATTGTCAGAATCAACAAAAAAAATCAATAAAAATAAGTGTGCACCTCAAAGTTCAGTACTCAGTTCATTTCTTTGTCGGCAATTACACCTAGGATGAAATCATACGGTCTCATGATTTTAAATATTATTTAAATATTCATAATGTTAAAATATACACACTCAACCCAGACTACTTTCCTGGTCTCCTATCTTGTCTCTCTAACTGCCACTTTGGCAACTATAGTTAGAAGTCTAATAGATAACTCAAATTTATCATATCCAAACATATCTCTTGATCTTTCCTTCAAAACTAGGTATTGCAAATTCTTTCCCTTTTCATGTTATGGCAATGTTGTCCTTTTAGTTGCTCATGTAAAAATAAAAGGTAAAATAAAGCAGAAAAAAATTAAGGAATTAAACTTTACTTACCTCTTTATATTTCAAATCTTAAATTTAAACAATCAGCAATTCTATTGACTCTCTCTTCAACGTATGCTCAGAATCCAACCACTTCTCACTATCTCCATGATTTATTATGGTCTGAATCAGCTTTAACTTTTTGCCTATATTCTTATTATACCCTACTGGTTTACTTTCTTGCTTATAAATCATTTCAACTATTCTATTGCCAAAACAAGAAACTAAGCCACTTTAAAAAAAAAAAATTAAGCTTAATCAGTTGATTCCTGTGTTCAAAACCCACCAATAAATGGAATTACTGAAGAGTTTGAGTAGAATATATCCTTACAGTAATCTCCAGGAGTCTATTTTACTTGTACATCCCTTAAACTTTGGACACTATTTTCCATTAACTTATATTTTCCACTACCCTATCCTTCATCCATTTTTCTTCTTGATATTTTTCTCTTGATATTCTTAAAAGTCCTTAATCAAATTCCAGTTCATGGATTTTTGGAATGGTTGATCCCTATGCCCCAATCTAATCAAGTTATATATGTGATTACCATATCATATCATTGATATTTTTCAATTGTCATGTTCTCAGTGAGAGTTATTCACTACTACCTTACTTACCATTGCAGCTTTATAATTTTCAAATTTTACTATTGTTTATTTTTCTTCTGTCTTCACACTCCATCCTTAAAAGTGAAGTACTGGCACTAGGATATAGGGATAGTTGTCTCCTTCATCACTGATACATCCACTGAAACTAGAATAGGGCTTGAGACAATGTTATGTAATAAAAATACACTGAGTTAATGAATATTAAATATCAGTTTACGCGTATCAGTAGTGTTTTTCTCCACATACAAGACTGGAAAATTTAAAAGGAAATACAATAATATTCACAAATACAAAAATAAATATTAAATAATGAAATCAGCCATTATAAAAAACGGTAAGGCGATTCCTCAAAAACTAAAAATAAACTTTCCATTTGATCCAGCAATCCCAATCCCAGGCACATGCAGAGGGAACTCTAATTCAAAAAGATACATATACCCAATGTTCATAGCAGCACTATATACGATAGCCAAGACATGGAAGCAACCTAAATGTCCACCAACAGATGACTGGATAAAGAAGTTGTGGTATATTTATACAATGGAATACTATTCAGCCATAAAAAGAATAAAATAATGCCATTTGCAGCAACATGGATGGACCTGGAGATCATCATTCTAAGTGAAATAAAGGAGAAATAAAAAGAAAAGTAGCATATGACATCACTCATATGTGAAATCTAAAAAAATAGGAAAAGAGGACACTAATAAACTCATCTACAAAACAAAAATAGACTCAGATATAGTAAACAATCTCATCATTACCTGGGGAAAGGGGGTGGGAAAGCATAAATTTGGGAGTTTGAGATTTGCAAATGTTGACCACTATATAAAAAATAGGCAAGAAACAAATTTCTTTTCTGTATAGCAATAACCTTTAATGAAGAAGAATATGAAAATGAATATATATATATATATATATATATATATATATATATATATGCATGACTGGGACATGCTGTACAGCAGAAACTAACATGTTATAACTGACCATACTTCAATTAAAAAAAAAAAAGTGAATCAGAAAAAAGCCTAAGAATTCTGCAGAAATAAATAAATAAATCATTTTTATGACTTAATATTCCATGTGTGTGTATGTGTATGTGTATATATATATATATGTATATATATATATATGTATATCTCACATCTTTATCCATTTATCTGTTGATAAACACTTAGGTTGCTTCCACATTTTGTCAATTGTAAATAATGCTGCTGTGAACATTGAGGTGCATGTATGTTTTTAATGTTTTCTTTCTTTTTGGATATATACCCAGGATTGGAATTGCCTGGTCATATGGAAGTTCTATTTTTAGTTTCTTGAGAAACCTCCATACTTTTTGCCAAAGTGCCTGTACCAAGTAACATTCTTACCAATAGCAAACAAGCGTTCCCTTTTGTTCACATACTCCCCAACATTTATGTGTGTTCTTTTTGATAATAACCATTGTGACAGATGTGAGATGATATCTCGTTGTGGTTTTGATTTGCATTTCCCTGATGATTAGCAACGTTGAGCATCTTTTCAGGTGCCTATTGGCCATCTGGATGTCCTCTTTAGAAAAATGTTTATTCAGGTTTTCTGTCCAATTTTTAATCAGATTGTTTTTATTTTTTGATGTTTCATTGTATGGGCTATTTATATATTTTGGATATTAACCCCTTATCAGTCATATCATTTAAAAACATTTCCCCCTTTCAGTAGGTGTCTTTTTCTTCTGTCAATTGTTTCCTTTGCTGTGCAAAAGCTTTTAAGTTTAATTAGGCCATTTACAACAACATGGATGGACTTGGAGAATATTATGCTAAGTAAAGTAAGACAGAGAAAGACAAATACTGTATGGTATCACTTATATGTAGAATCTGAAAAAAATACAACCAAGTGTTGAACATAACAAAAAAGAAATGATCTCACAGATATAGAGAACTAATGGCTACCAGTGAGGAGAGGGAAGCCAGAGGGACATTCTAGGGATGGGGATTAAGAGGTATAAACAATTATTCATAAAGATAAACTATAAGGATATATTGTACAACACAGGGAACAGAGCCAATATTTTATAATAACTACAAATAGAGTATAACCTTTAAAAATTATGAATCACTATATTATGCATATGTAAATTATCTAATATTGTACATCAACTATATTTCAATAAAATACAGAAAATTTTAAAAAGTAAATAAATCTTTAAATTATAGAAAAACTATTAGACTAATAAAGAAAACATTTTTTGTGGGGATGAGACCTATTTATCTATTAATATCTATCTGTCTTCTTTCTACCTACCTCTATATACTATGACATATAGTATTTATACTATTGTATGATATGTATGTTATGCCTATAATTTATACTATAATATATATACTATGTGTGCTATAATACACAGCATCTATACTATTATATATGTTTCTATATTTTATTAAGTGTGTCAATCAATACTGTCCCAATCAAAGTTCCAGCTGGAGCCATGCATACCACACAAAACTCTATAATTAATGTAAAAAATAAAATAGGTAAATCAACTTTGAAAAATAAAAAGGGATGAAGGCCTATCTTATTAGATATTAACAAGTATTTTGCTGATAGGTAGCAAGGTGTATGTACTGCTGTATGGAAAATAAACTGTACTAGTTACTCAAGAAAATCATATGCAGCACTTACCATATTTAATTATGCACATGGTTTTTGTTGCATTAATTCATGGTTATGTATCATGGAAAAATGCATAATTGACAATACATAAATGAATGAGGGGTGTTGATTTTAGCATTTATTATGGAATGGGCAGTTGAAAGCAACCTAGGAGACCACTAATGAGGGGCTTAAAAAACTTGAATGCAATCAGACACAAATTATGATATTAATTTACCAACAGGAAGAGTTTAAAAAAAAAGTGTTGACTAAGAAAAGTGTTAAATGGTATTATGATTACAAATTCATGAAAAACATTTCATATAAAACCAATATGACAAATTTTACAAAAATACACATATATGGACATATGCATGAAAGCAATATATATATATGTGAAAGGCAATGCATGTAAAGTTATATGATTTTTAAGTGATGGAAAAGTAAAATCACCTGAATTCATTAATCATTCTTAGACTCTAATATGGTGGATGATATAAGCAAAGTTTGTAATCTCTATGTTTGATAGAATTAGAAATACCAACTGCAAAAGAAGTAAAAGTGAAAAAAGTCATAGACGTTGGAAAATAGTCATAGATGTGGATATTTCAATTTATAAAAAGCCGCTAGGCATTTATAGGATCAAAGAGACATGTTTAAAGTGTTTAATCTTGGAATTCTAAAGGCTGCTGATTTTCTTTCTTTTATGTTTCTGTTAAAATAGAAGACTAACCACATCACTATAGTCAATGCTCTTTGCAACCTTATATATGATGCCATAAGAATTGTTTTATGATAGCATAAAATTGATAAGTACATCTTACATTGCATAGCATTATATTATGGGAAATAAGCATTTGGGAATCAGGAATATGGATTTATTTCTCAACCACTAGCAGAATTACCATGGAAGATTTATATAACATTTCCCATTATCAGATTCTTCATTATTCACAATAGAAATTCATAGACGTCATATACATGCGACATGATAGTTATTTTCACTTGTTTATAATCAACATTGCATGCATAAGTTTATCCTTCATCTTCAAGTTTGTGTTTAAGTTTTAAAATGTAATGTTAGTTTTTCTAATTGAATACTGAATATTCTCTAGACTCTTCCTTATATCTTTCTTTGGTCATTTCCTAATAAATTGTAGTAATTCTTCTTAAGTAATCTTCAGTGAAATTTAGAACTGTTTAAGAGGCTGTGTTATGATAGGCATAGAGCTTCCAATTATAATTTTAGTGAAAATGTTTGATATGAATATTGAATTATGTTTTATCATATAATTATATATTTATTTTTCTATTTATTTCTATTGCAAATTAATAAGAGAGATTGATAAGTGATTCACCTTGCACATCCACCATTTTCTGTAAAACCACAGTCTCGCCAATTAGAAAGCCAGAATTTAGCACAGGTTTCTGTGACTTGAATGACATTTTTAAGTTTAAGCACTTCCCAGAATGTAGGAACCATCGCTTAAAAATCTGTTAGATAAGATTACTCCAAATCAAGAAAATGAAAGATTAGAAGCTGACCAGATTAAGACATACAAAATACTTTTAAAAGAGGTTAGGTTAAATGCCTAAATTTATTTATTAGTGTAGTGGTATCAATTAAAAAGAAATCAGAGCATTACACTTTTTGTTTGCGATATGTATAAAACTGAAAAGACTGCCAGTTACAAAACTTTAGCTCAATGAACAGCAAGTAAGTGGCTTTTTTTTTTTTAACCCATCAAACAACTGAGATCCAGGGTAACTAACTCCAAATCCTGAGAGACAGAAAACCACAGAGAGACATTCCTACCTGGTACCCATGCTGCTAGATACCAAATAAGCAGGTAAACAATTAATCCAGAATGTTTTAACAAGTTACTATAGGCCAACTGTGAGTTAAAATGAGAGAATGAAGTCCTGAGGCATTGCAGACATAAGGAATCTAGCACCCTATTGCAGGATTTTAGGCCAAAAATTTTACCAGTTGAAAACAGAAAGTACCAGGGAGAGTCTTGATTACACTCCTCCAGTGGTGCTGCCTGAAGAAAAAGGATTAGCAGCCGCAGCCACAACCATACCCGATCCATGTTCCCTAGCTCCCCAGTGGAACAAAATCACTGGTTTTCCGGGGGAAGGTCATGAAAACCTGTAACCTGAGGGCACTGGTTGAAACCCTTGGTAACTTGGGGAGGGTTATTATTATCTTGCAGTAACTTTTAATGAGAAAGAATCTGAAAACCAGTATATGTATGTATATGCATGACTGGGACATTGTGCTGTACACCAAAAATTGACACATTGTAACTGACTGTACTTCAATTAAGCAAACAAAAAATAAAGTATACTGAGACCAGTTTCCCTTATATTTCCTAAGATGTAAGAGCCTTATTCTTCAAGTAAGACATCAATACTTTAGTTCCAAGCAACTGGTGAAAATCCACTGCAGCCAGGTGAAGGGAGGGAAGCTTTATCCCTTGGGAAAGGGCAGGAGAACATGTTAGGTCCAGAATTAAAACTGGAGCAAGAGCAGAAAACCTAGTGAAGACGGTACCCACAAGACCCCAGTTACCCAGGCTCAGTGTTTGCTTAAGACTAAAGAGTAATCAGAACATTAAAGAATTCCACTTCCCACATGCTAATTACCATGTTAACAAGCATCCAACAAAAAGTGTTGTATCTCTGGAATACAGCAGGGGCAGTGGCCAGAAGTGGGCCCTCTCAGGTTAGCTTCTACCATGAGAACATGAGGAGCTCCACTGACCTGATCTATGATGAAACTAGTGAATATTATTTAACAACAGAAACAAAGGCAACATTCAAAATCTCTGGGAAGGTTATAAGGGCAAATAAAAATAAAGAAACAGCCATTCAAGAAAATATATGAAATTTTAGTTTGGAAGACAAATGTTTGTGGTAGAACAGAGACCACTCCCTCTCTCTCTTCACTCAGCTCAGTGTGATGGCCACTCCTCTCCAGTCTCTTGCAGCTCAGACACAGAGCTTTCTCTTTTCCCAGCTCCCTGCCAGGGGGTTATCCTCTCAGTAGGAGGATTCCTGCATTTCTCATCTTGTCCCCAGCTGTCTTTTGATGAGAGTAGGTTCCTAGTGAATGAGGTAAAGAGGTGGGGCTCACTTCTTCCAGCCAGATCCCATGTGTGCAATGAGACTCTACTTTGGATGTTGCATGCTGAAAATACAGGGGACTTATTAGCTTTTCCCAAACTTGTTGAGGGAGTAGTTCCATACCGGGAAAGGTTAGCCAAAAGCATGCTAAGCTGCTGCCAACCCCCAACCAAACACTCAGCTTTTAGAGGGAGATGTGATGAACAGAGAAGTTCAGTATTGTCCACTCCCAGCTCCAGAGCCCTTGTTCAGTGATTTTTGTCTAGGTAGAAAAGCAGGACACAAACAGCTCCTAATCTTTCTCAAAAGAAAGGACTTTATTTAGAACAGACTGTGGAAAAGTTTAAGGCATAAGTAGCTTCTTCTAAGAACAATAGAGATTATAGTGAAGCTTATTCTCGGGAAATTTGTAGATCTAATGAAAATAGAGTTTTAGACGATAGGTTGAAAAAAGATCTATCATGCAAACAGCAGCCACGAGAGCTGGAGGGACTGTATTAACACCAGACAAAATTAGACTCTTAAACAAACAAACAAAAAAATGTTACTGCAAATAAGTAGGGACTTTTATAATGATTTGGTGACATATTATTTGGTATGATACCAAAAACACAAGAAACAAAATCAAAATTCCATAAACAGGACTTCATCAAAATTAAGAACTTTTTGTTCAAAGATCACCATCAAGTGATTGAAAAGACAACTCAGAAATGGAAGAAAATATTTGCAAATTTTATATCTGATCAGGGACTTGCACCTAGAATATATAAAAACTCTTACTGCTTGATACTAGAAAGAATGCATAATACAATTTAAAAATGGACAAAACATCTGAACAGATATTTCTCCAAGGAGACTATACAAATGGCCAATAAGCACGTAAAAAGGTGCTTGACATTACTCACCAGGAGATTGCTAATCAAAACTACAGTGAGATATCATTTTATACCCAGTAGGATTGTAACGGAGAAGAACAAACCTGACTCCATATTTAATCTATTCTTTAGCTCTAACTTTTCTGCTCTTTTGCCTATGCTTAGTCACGCTGGCTCTGTAACTTTTATAAAAAAATGTTGCCTATTGCCTTAAGAATATAGGATAGCCCATTCCTTTAAAGATATCACACTTTTCATCTCATTCATATAGAGATAAAAAGCTGCAACATTTATCTCCTTGGAAATTTATAGGAACATATGGACCAGACCTACATGAACAGCTGCAAGAAAAAAGGATTCCAGCACCAAGAATTTTCCAGCAACTGGCCACACTCCCTCCCTTTAGTATAAAAGAAACCTGAATTCTAACTTGCCTAAGATAGTTCTTTAGAACACTAGTTTACCATCTTCTCAGTGAGCTAGTTTTCTGAATAAAGTTTCTATTGCTTGCCCCAATAATTTATCTCTTGATTTATTGGCCTGTTGAGTAGTGAACAATAGGAGCTTGGTCTTCATAACAGGATGACTATAATCAGATAGATAATTACAACTTTTGACAAAGATATGGAGAAATTGGAGCCTTCATATATTGCTGGTGGGGATATACAAGGTAAAAACCCCTTTGGACAACAGTCTGGTAGTTCCTCAAATGATGAACATAGAGTTACCATATGACCCAGCAATACCACCGCTTATTATATGAGAAATGAAAGCATATGTCTACCCAGAAACTTGAATCTGAATGTTCATTATTCACAATAGCCAGAAAGGAAAAATAATCCAAATGTCTATCAATGGATAAATGGAAAGTAAAAAGGGGTATACACAAATGATAAGGGAATTTTACTGAGCCTTAATGAGGAATAAAGTATGCTATGTGCTACAGCATTGTAAACCTTGAAAATATCATGATAAGTAAAAGAAGACAGACACAGGAGACCTCATACTATATGATTCCATTCATATGGAAAGACAGAATAGGCTCAATCTATAGAGGTGGAAAACAGATTAATGGTTGCTTAGGGCTGGGAGTAGTAAGTCAGAGGCTAGGGAAGTGACAATTAGCATGAGGTTTATTTTGAAGTGATGAAAATGTTCTAAAATTGATGGTGATAATGGTTGTACGTACTTGTGAATATACTAATATCATTGAATTATATACTTCAAATGAGTGAATTATATGATTTGCTAATTATGTGAAAATAAAATTATTTAAATAATAGACTCTCTCTGGGGACAACAGCAACAACAACAACAACAAAAAGAAGTGAAGAAAAAACAAGATAGTTTAAGACAAATTTGATGCCTCTTGTGCATTTAGGCTAACCATAGCAACAAGCTAAAACCCAGCCCAACTATGATTAGTTAATGCAAATCCCCACTTTAAAGGCCTATAAGAAAGAAAAGTATGCTCCTCATAAAATTGTTTAAAAAATGATTTACTTCTGTATCTACTGTCTTTTACAACATTCATCAAAAAAAATAAGCATACATTATTAAATGTAAATATAGTCTGGAAAAACAAAACATTCATCAGAATGAAATTCCATAAAACAGATGGTGGAAATATGATGGAAGTTAAAATAATTATGATTAATATATTAAATTCCTGAAGGAAAAAAAGCTAATCAACATCAACTGAGATTTGAAAACTATAAGAAATAATCATATGGAAGGGCTTAAAATTTTTAAAAAAATATTCAATGACATAGATAAAAATGCTTTGACGGTTCATCAAAGTTTTGCTGAAGGAATCAAAACTTGAAGATAGGTCAATAGAATTTATCCTAACTGAAACCCAAAAAGAGAGAGAGAGAGAGAGAAAAGTGAGACAAAAAGAAAGAGAATTCAAGACCTTTGAGAAGATACCAAGTAGTCTAACTTGCATGTAATTATTATCTTGAAATAGAGGATAAGAACAGGATATAAGAAATATTTGAAGAAGTAATTGATGAAAGTATTCTAAAATTAGTGACATACATGTTACCATGAATCCATTAATTTAAGAAAAATTCAAGCAGGATAAATAACAAAAAGTCAAGAATTATAAATATCTTATGATCTAGAAAATCTGTTTTGGAAAACAAGGTAACATTACCTTGTAAAGTTTATTATTCACATACATTTTTAACCAAAACATTCACCATTAGATATACACTTAAAAGAAATATCTGTTATATGCAGTAGGAAACATTGTATGAATTTTTCCAGGAAATCAAACCTGAATTTTGCTAGGAGGTTTTTGTTTTGTTTTGTTTTTTTTAAAGACAAAGAGAAAATACACGCCACTTTATAAATCACAGATAAATAAATTTTGGTATATTCAAACAATGGAATATTATTCACCAATCAAATAAATATAAATATGCCAGATATGAATTTGTTTTTAACATAATATTGAATAAAATTTATTATGTATATAATGAAAATCTTGTTGAAGATAAAAATAAAGCTAATTGCTATATTTTAATAGAAAATCATAGACATATATAAGTACATATAAGAAATAATAAGCACATAATTCTGAACATCATAGGCCATGTGTGGAGAGGACTGTGAATGAGATAGAAAATAATAACTTAGGCAGATATAAGTTACTTTCAGTTCTAATTTTTTTCTGTTGTGTGATTGTTTCACAAATATTTATTATAACAATATTATGAATGACTGAAAATGAATTATCTACTCAAAAAGAAAAGAAGATCATAGGTGGCCTAATTATTATTTTGATTCATAGCATTTTAATTTGTCTAATTATGTGTTTATGGGACCAATGTAAAATCAGAGCTAAAGCACAACAAAAACCTACCAAATCTGAAATTATATTTTCCTTTTCATATGCTTTTTAGCATTGAGATATGATATTTCCTAGGCAATGCATATTCACATCATTCAATTATTCCTGAAATTTAAATGTCCTTAGTTTTATATAATTTAGTATAAGGCATACATAGAAAGATAAGCATATTAACTAAGTTTTACATGTTTATAGTATATTGAGGTTCATAGGGTGTTTTAATAAACATTTGTAAGAAGTGGAGGATGTTACTGAAAAAGTAAGAAAATTATTTTATTGATTTGTTTTAGAGTATCATGCAGCATAAAATAGTTAAGGGGTCAGGGCTGTTTCTATGGATAACATAGGTAAAACAATAAAAAGTGAATGAAAATATAGAGGAGTTTAATTGTAAATTCCCCCTTGATTATTTGGTTAATTCAATACTTAATATTCAATAATGAATTCAATTGTGGGGAATAGGAATTTCAGGTATCAAAATTGCTGAATTGTGAACACCCAATTCCACAAAATTTTTTCCTTTTAAGGTTTTGTTAATTATTTTATGTCTAATGGGATTTTAAAAAAATCATGTGATAGCCTATCATTGATAAGTAAATTACAGTGAACATGTATTTCTTTAGTAAGTTCTGTTTCTTTCAGATAGCCTGTGTTCTATGCATAATAGTTACCATGGACACTGTTCTCTTCTACTGAGAATATTCAAATGAAGCTTAGAACTGGATGAAGTCTATCAGATAAATAAATTAATGATAAAGAACTCAAGAGTTCAATAATAGAAACTATAATATTAACAAAAGTAAAACATAAGATAGTGCCAGCTGCATTATCTATATTACATCTTATATTTAAGTGGAAAAAGTGAGGAAAACTACCTAAACATTTGACAACTAGTGCTTTCTATGTATTAAGTAAATATAATTCTTATTAATTACATATTAAAATGTATTACTTAAAATTACTTTAAAATTAGTCTTAATCGGAAAATACTTTCCTTGTTATTACTAAATAAATATAACTGAATTTCTTTATAATCCAATGATGTGACAACCTTTCTAGATTGCTTTAATAAGCAATATATATCTGAATTATCCTTTAGAAATGTTAAAAATTTGATAGAATTTGCAAAATTATTAGAATTCATGACAATTTTATGTATATTTTAATAAAGAAAATTTAATTAAATAAATTTGCTTTTGTTCTTGTACTTTCAGTAGTCAGTTGGATAAGACAATTTTGATGAAGCAGCAAAGTACAGTTCCTAAAGATCTTGAGATCACTTCACTCAGCTTGCATTTTTAGATTAGTGTATCACATATAGCTCATTACAATTCCTTAAGAAATCCATAATAAATCTTTGATTTTTCTTTTTTTTCTCTTTGTAACATGCTGCTTAATATTCTCTGGATATCATGAGAACAAAGGAAGCTTCACTAAGAAACAGAACTTGCCATTAAGTAGTCAATTAAAAATAAATCTCCCACTATATAATTTTTCCAGCATAAATAGGCTAATTGCATCAATCTTAGACAGTAAAAAATTCCCATTAAAATGACTGATTAGTGGTTAATTAAGACATTTGTAATGACTTCATCTTCACATATATCTCAGTAGCACGCACTCTTGCTATATCTCCACTGACAACAGTCAACTATCAAGTCAGCATGTGTAACAAGAAATTAAGTTACAGACTACAGACTCATTCTTTAGAAGCAAGAATAAAGATACCCAGTCCCAGTTCCTTTAAGATATTATATGTTTAACACAAGTAGGATCCAGTTTCAAACTCATGAAAAACTCATTGATCAGAATTATGGATTCCAGAGTGGGAATGGATACAGAATTAGGATATTTTGACAATGGCCAAATGTAAAACATCTGTGTAAAACATCTTTTCTCTTACTTACAGTTTTTTTTTAAAGGACTATTGATAAAGCAATCAAAGCTCAAATAACAGAAAATTACCAGGTATGTAGACCTGTGCTAAACTGTGTACAAAGATTTTTCAACAATTTTAAAATTTGAGTCTCTTGCAAGCATTGCCAAACATAGAAAATAAGAAGTGCAATTGATTCTGTTGAAAGAGAATGAACTGGTGGAAAAAAAATTATATCCAGGAAGTCTGAATCTATGGATTAATAAAATCTAACTCATAATAGTTTAACAATACTATAGCGTTGTAAAAAATGAAGTCATCAGCAACAAAACTGTCAGAAATTATTGAACCATCTGTGATCCTATAATAGCCAAGTCTCAGTTCCAAAATTAATCAGATATTTCTTCCTGAGCCACTTAAGATTTCTTGTTTTCCACTTATTTTCTTTCCTGTTCTGGTTCTTTAGGAAGTCAGTTTCTTAACACAATTTTAGAAAGTAAATTCTTACCCAGTTGAAGAATGGCTCTTTTTACCTGTCAGATGAAAAGTGTTAACACACTTTGGGGAGTAATAACAGAGAACAACAAGAAGAGATGCCAATGTGGAATAATATTATTAATGAATTTTTCTGATGTTTCAAACAACAAAGAGATCACTCTAAAAATTATGAAAACAGAATCTTTATTACAGAGCTATAAACCATCATATATTATTTAATGTGTCCAATTAAAAGCATTAGTTGAAAGTTATTTGTTATGCAATTTAATATCAGAACAAACTACTGGAGTAAACCTTAATATTTAAATATTTAAAAGCAAATAAATTTTAAAAGCCTTGTATTTTGTATTAATGACATTTTAAAAGCCATATATTTTGTATTAAGGACATTAGTGATGTAGTTGCAAAGGTAGTAGGGCATTGCAAATATTTACCTCTAGAATTATTCTGATAGTAAACTATCACAACCAGAAATGGAACCACTGGATCATCCTTCCCTCTAAAGTTAGGAACAAGGAAAGGATGCCCACTGTCACCACTTCTATTTAACATAGTACTGGAAGTACTAGCCACAGCAATCAGACAAGAAAATGAAATAAAAGACATCCAAGTTGGAAGGAAGAAGTAAAACTCTCACTATTTGAAGACTATACAATGCTATGTAAAACAAAATCCTAGAGTCTCCACCAAAAAACTATTAGAATTAAAAGTGAATTCAGTGATGTTGTAGAAGACAAGAATAATACACAAAAATCTGTTGCTTTTTTATATACTAATAATGAACTATCAGAAAGAAAGAAGTAATCTTGTTTAAAATCACATCAAAAATAATAAAATATCTTAGAATAAACTTAAAGAGATGACTTATACTCTGAAAACAATAAAACATTAGGGAAGATATTTAAAAATGATACAAAGGATGGAAAGATATCCAATACTCTTGGATTGGAAGAATGAATTAATACTGTTAAAATATTCATAATACCCAAAGCAATCTACAGATTCAATGCAATCCTTATTAAAACACCATGATGTTTTTTACAGAACTAAAAGAAGTAATCCTAAAATTTAAATGGAACTACATAAGACCTCATAAAATTCAATATAGAAAAACTCAATTTAAAAAAATGGGAAAGAAGACCTCAATAAACATTTTTCCAAAGAAGATATAAAACTAAAAATAGAACTACCATATGATCCAGTAATTACACTCCGAGATATATGGGGGGGGGCAAAACACTAATTCAAAAAGATACATGCAACTCAATGTTCATAGCAGCATTATTTACAATAGCCAAGATGCTGAAGCAACCTATATGCCCATCAACATATGAATAGATAAAGAAGATGTGGCATAAAATGGAATATTACTCAGCCACAAAAAGAATAAAATTCTGCTATTTACTACCATGTATATGGACCTATACAATATTATGCTTCGTGAAAACTCAGACAAAGACAACTCTAATTTAAAAAATCAAATGAAAAGGAATCCTGAGGTCCCTTTAATACCTTCAGCCACATGTGTTGGTCCATAAGGCAGTTTACAACATGATGGCTTCATCAGAGCAAGAAAGTAAGAAGAACCAGAGAGAGAGCTGGCAAAGTGAAACAATAGTTATGATGAATATGTTAAATTATTTTATGCTTTGTTATGCAGGTATTAAATATTATTTGAAATAGAATAATTTCACCAAAGTAGTATTTTTCTATAGTAAATATTTTTTATAATATGGGAATACTCAAACCCACACCTCACTGCTCTTTAACAAACGAATTATGTGGAGTATCTAGGCTGACTTTACTAGGCATTTATCAAAATTAGTTTGTACAAACTGGTTGTAACAGAAAGGAAACTCTTCATATGGATTCTTCTAATCAGAATATAAATTACTTTATAATAAAATATTGAGAATTTGATCATCTTAAAATCTTTTCTAGAAATTTTTAAATAACTATCATTATTAAACATAGCCTGCTTTCTATGGAAAATTTAGAATATTTCTTGTTATTAATAATAGATGGATTCAGAAATGGCATTGTTTCTTCTGTTGTCTAGTCTGTATTTCAAATTTTCAAGTGTATACCATTTTACAGAACTTTACAGAATGCATGGTTAATTTGAAATTACTCTCAAAAATTAGACAGCAGTGGTTAAGCAGGTAACCTGAAATATTTCTTTCAAATTAATAATAATTATTAATTAATTACAGTACAAAAAAGAGTACAAAGGATACTCCATGCATTAACCTAATTAATCGCATTTAGAAATTACTTCTAAGTCAGGAAATTTTATTCTCTCATCAAAATTTCCTGGTTGATTTTCCTGTGGGAATTTTCCTTTGGAGCCCTGTTATGTCAAAGAAAACTCTACCCCTAGTTCAGTGTTTTCCTGGGCCACTGTTTCATTTATTTTAGTTTATTTAACAAATACTTTCAAAGTTGCTGTGTATTTTCTTATGTGAAAAGAAAAATATTTCCTTAGGTGCAGCACAGAATCTAAGCCATATTTTTATTCCAGATATAATTTTAAATTTGCTACTATGTATAGCATATAAGGAAAGGTTTTATTACAGTAGTAAAAAAATGGGCAGAGTTAAAGGAAGTAGTGAGGTGGAGTGAATACTTACAAATAAGCTCTTTTAATAATAGAAAACATCCTCTTTTAAATTCTTTGGTGAGATACTACTGATCTTAGTGGAAAATACATGTAATCTTGAGGACAGGAGATTAGGTCAAATGCATGGACCACATTTAATCTAAACAAAGTGTCTTGGATGTGGTAATGTATCTGCCTGGAACCAATTTCAGGAGACCTGAGTTATAGGAAGGGCAATTTGTAGATTTCTGACTATCAGGCATCCCACCCTAACCTCAAAACCAGAAGAAAATAATGCATGCTTGGTTTATGTAATACAGGAGCCTAACAATTTGAAAAGCCTGTCAAATAAATAATAATGAACTCCACAGCCATATTTGCTCAATCACCAGTACAATCCAGCAAACATGCAAGTGCAATTTTCAATAACTGACTGAATATAGTGGTTTATACATTTGTGTTACAATTTTTTGAGTGCTTTTTCTTCCATGGGCACATTCAATTTTGATAAAAATAGACCCATTTTGTATTTTGTGAATTTCTATGAAGAAACTAAGGAATGTCAAAATTGTTTTCTTGTGCTTTGATAATAACAATGAAGAAAAGAAGTTCTAATAAGCACATTTATTACTGAGCTTTTTGGGGAAAAATCCAAAGTGGAATTCCAAGATGAATTAAACTTTCCTTAAATTAGATATTTCCAGCTAAATTTTTACCGAATATATACATATATTCTAACATATATACATATGTTTTATATATATATATATGATATATATATATTTTTTTTAAGTTTCAATATTTTGAGATAAAGCCATATGTCAAAATGCTCTCTTATATTATCAAGCTTTCTTAGGCTGTAAGAGCGTATACTAGATATCAATACATCTGTGTCAACATAAATAATAAGCCCATGCTGCTCTTACATCCCTTTTGCGTTCCATCTGTATGTTAACTCTCCCCTTCCCACTTCCACTACACATTAATACTTCCACATTCACTTATAGAGACCTCTTGTTTGCTCTCAACAAACTGTCCAAGAATAAGATTTAGATATTCCATCACTCTTTTGCCTGCAAACCCCACACAAGCAAAAAGGCACAGCATTAAACATGTATTTTTAAAGTGTTATTTAAAAGTACAGCTTAAAGAAGTTGTCTCGTTTATTTAAGCTTGCACAGTTAGTATATTATGGTGCTTCTCTATTTACTCTTTGAAAAATGAATGGCATTTTATGTGACTGCACTTTTCATTCCTAAGGTATGTCACTCCTAAATATTGACTATCTTTGATTATATGTTTAGGTTACAATAATAGGTAATTTCAGTAAAGAATATTTTAATGTTTTTAATGCAACTTTATATTTTTCAGAAAATTTGGACTCCCACAATATTTTGATCTTCAAAATTATCATTCAACAAAGAAATCAATCATCATATAGGTTAAGTCACATATAAGGAAACTGGCATAAATAAATTGCTCAGAATTAAGCTAGCTGCCTGTAACCCCTCACTATTGATCTCCAATCAGCATTTATTCCACTAGAGAATACTGGCCTCTCTGCAGTTGCTTAAACTATGTTAAATAAAGAAGTGGTTTTACTTTTTTGTTTTTTAGAGGGGGAGGTATTTAGGTTATTTATATATGTATGTATGTATGTATTTAATGGAGGTACTGGGGCTTGAACCCTAGACCTCGTACATGCTAAGCATGCCCTCTACCACTGAGCTATATCTTCCCACCAAGAAGAGGTTTTATTGCCCAAAGAAAAAGTGTCGAATATTTTGGGAGGGTTTTAACCCTTTCCTATATACCCAGAAAGTACAACGGATTGTTAAATACTTTATTTGGATCTCAGAAACTACTTTACATATTATGTTGTTTTATCCATTTCACAAATTAGGAACTGATTCTCTTAAAAAATAATTCCATGGTACACACGAAATCATGAATCTGGAATTTCAATCTAGAATAATTTAACAATGTAGTGCTATTTTCAGTACTGTACTAATTATAGATCAAGAATGACTAGATTACTTTGTATAAGGATAAAGATAAAACTTTCAAAATTCTGAGGAAAAACCAGCTAAAAGCCCATATACTGACTATTTAGGACATTTATATATATTGCAATTATGTTTAGTAATTTTCATTGAGAATAGACTGTCCAGATCTGGTGGTAAATTTCCCCTCCCCAAAATTGCTATTTTAATCTCAGTGCTGTAGTTTTTTTTTTTTTTTCATAAAAAGGACTTTTTTTCTAGTTTATTGAGATATAACAGGTAAATAACATTGTGTAAGTTTAAGGTGTACAGTGTGATAATCTGATACACATATATATAGTGTGAAATGTTTGCCGTAATAAGGTTACTTAACATCTCACATAATTACTTTTCTGGTAGTGGTGGTGTGATTATGGTAAGAATGTTTAAGATCTACTTTCATAGCAACTTTCAATACAATATTACAGTCACCATGCTGTACATTAGACGTTCAAAACTTCTTCCTCTTATAACTGAGTTTCTGCTCATTGACCAGCATCTCCCCATTTCCCCTGCTCCTGGCCCTAGTAACCAATGTCCTACTCTCTGTTTCTCAGTTTGATGTTCATAAAAAGGACTTCAAATACTATAAATTGGCCTCAGTGTACAGTGACAA
Organism: Camelus bactrianus; assembly: GCF_048773025.1. Lineage (NCBI taxonomy): Eukaryota > Metazoa > Chordata > Mammalia > Artiodactyla > Camelidae > Camelus > Camelus bactrianus. The sequence goes on from NC_133552.1 coordinate 24,333,951, forward strand.
ATCCTTTACATCGAAAAACTCATTCAATACAAGACTTTATTATGAGTGGGGAACTGTGGATTTTCATTTTCTATTTTTAGAATGTATTTAGCACTAGTACCTAACTTCTGCTAGATGGGAATTGAGTGTACTGTGTGTCTTGTTATTCTTTCATTGCTTTACACATCAGAATTCTTTATAAAAGTACTATTAAGGAGAAGTAGCCAATTGACTTCACTGTGAATTCAATCTGTGGCAGTCAATTTTCTTTAATCTTCCCAAAGCAAATGGACTCTGACCATGTAAAGGCAGAAAGTGAATGTGTTTTAGTATAGGCTTGTTAGTGGCAATTTAGTCATATGTTTCATGGAGCACATATGGTATGCGGTAAAATCATATGAGACCAAATGCAGATGTTATATTAAAGAAGTTGTAGTCGCTGTTTAATTTACCTTTCATTTACCTTCTTCTGCTGATTGATTTCCAAACATTTATCTTTTACAAACACTACTGTAATAATCAATATCATATGTATATCATTGTGCACACGTGCAATACTTTATCTCATGAACATACCTAAAGGAAGTATCACTGGATAATAATACATATTTGTATATAGAACTGTTGTATATTCTATAATTTTCTATAGATAGTTGAACTAACATAATATAAAGCAAAGTGGCATATATCAGATCTGCAGCCATGAAGTCCAGTCAACTTTTCCTGAGATGCTACTCATGGTTTTAAGGAGCACAGTGTTTGTCATATTTCCTCTTCATTACCTATTGCCCATTTACAGTTGACAGCAGCTCATTCATTGCTGTTCACTGCTCAGTGACAGATATTAGCTGTCAGTCATATAAGAAACATTTGCTTGATCATCAATCTTCAGAGTCATACAGATATGGAAATGATAGGACAGGTCAATAAATAAATGGTGTAAGGTAACAAATGACAATACAGGACTTTGGCTTTCTTATTTGTAAAACAATTTGATTATAAAAATCTGGCATTAGTTTAAATATGGCCACAAAATCTTTGGTACTAACCTCCCATTAAGAAGTGGAGCCCATTATCCCATTCTTTCCCTTGACCTTGCAACTTGCTCTGCAGCAACGACGATAATGTAATGAGGCTTCTGAGAATCATTCTCTGGTAACCTTGTAGCTTCTGCTGTCACATCCTTGGAAACTAAGACCCTCAGACTTTGCAGAAGACTGGGATGAAAGACCACTTGGGAGAACCATCACACCAAATCTAGCCATCCCAGCTCAGCCACTAGACCATCTTAGGTTCATGAGAATCATTTAGGCAATCCACAGAATCAGAAGAGAAAATAAATGCTTTCAAGCCATTAAGTTTCAGAGCAGTTTGCTACATGGCCATAGGTAACTAAAATCCTTCTTTTTGACTTTATGGAAATCAAAGATAATGTTTATCTGGTAAATTCTCTACATATTTAGTCCAGCCTCTTCATTAAAAATTAACTGTATACCTAAGTTTATTTTTCTGTAACACAGCCTTCATCCCATAATTACTGGCCAATTTTCAAATAATTTTATGACTTGCATTAGTAGTAAACATTAATGCTGTAGTTATGTATATAATATTTATGAAGAACAGAATTTCATTCACTTTACCTTTGAATCCATAAATTACAAGTCTTTCTTATCTTGAAAGATCACTAATTTGTATTGCTTACATATATATTCAGATTAAATCATTCAAATATGGACTTACATGGTTTGGCTTTTTAATCAGATTTTAGTTCCATTCTGGAACAATTAGACCACATGCAAATGACACATTGGAACATTGTCATCACCATACACAACTACAGCTTTTATCCTGTTGGCCCGAGATACGATTCATCTTATGTGATGCTTTTTAAACTGACATCAATATCCCAAAGGATAACTACATATTTAAGTCCCTTTGATGAGCCATTCTGTTCAACTTGGTAAATTCAGCAAATAGCATCCGTAGAAACTGACATTTAATCACTCTGCAATGTGCATAACTGAGCAAGACCCTCCTGAGTTGATGATAACAGAAGTTCCCCCTTGTGGCTCAGTTTTGGAAATCAAAATTACAAAGTAATTATAACCCAGTTCAGGCATTTTCATGTCTCTTTGGACCAGATCTCAGTCTATTCAAGAGGCACTATGCCAAACATCTATCATTCTATGCTAATGAAATAGTAGGAAAGCTCCTTTTTTGCATGCAGTGAGTAAAAATCCAATGTGTCCTGGGAAAATTGTTTGGTTATTAAAAGTTTCTTGTTTTTGTAATTCATCCAAGTGGTTTAAAATCTTGTAGCAGTGGAATAGCTCTGTGGCTTGAAACAAGAGCAATCTTGAATCCCACCTGGGAGTCTCAGGGTCGGAAAAAAGTCCCGATTTGGCTCAGCTATGTGACACTATGGGATTAAATATGTCATCATCTAAACCTGTCGCTGGCCACTGCTTATGTGAGATCTCAGAAACTGGAGTGGATTATGATGATGACAGTTATAATCATAACAGCAGTTGAATGACTCTTTCCCATTTAATAGAGATATAAACTAAGATTTCAATACCTTATCCAATGTTACATTGCTTTAAAAAGATAGAATTATAAAATGTATCTCAAGTCCACTGACTCCAAAACTGTCCTTTTTCCCACTGTATTTTGATAAACTTTGACCAAACTTCCTTCAAGTCTGACATAAATCTTTCTCTGAGCTATTTTTCGGGAAAAGATATATTATAATTATATTTGTGAACTAAGTGTCCTGTAAATGCATATTTATGAGCATTCTTACATTAGCCCTGAAATACTGGGAAATTAAAATCTTACAAATTCTTAAATGGTCAATTTTCTCATGCATATGTCCCATACACAAAGATACTGTATGTGAGATGTGACTTAAATATCTGATAAACATTCATTTTGAATTTAGAGATTTGCGACAAATTTTTATTCTGCACATTTAGTTAGTAGCTCTACAAAGTAAATCACTCTGGCAGACAGAACCCTGGGCCAAGGGGAATGGAAAAGTTTTTCCTTCCTTGTAAACCTCCCATTAGTTCCCAGAGAAGAGTGGTAAATAGGACCTAGCATTTCAAGTACTTTTAATTCCTTGAATCAAAGCAGATACATAATTCTGATTGTTATAATTCAATGCTCATGGGCCGTTAATAAAACATTTAATTGAAAGTATATTTTAAATTAGATGTGAAGTTTACAAACTTGTTAAAAGCGGTTTAACATTTAATATCCTCCAAAGTATTTTCAGTAAAACTTTCAAATTATTTGTTTCAAAATGCATCATTCATCCTGGTAATAATTCAAGTTGCACAAAGAAGACTGAAGTTCACTCTTCTTTGCTACACCCGACATCCTATGTAGGGCGCTATTTGCAAAGACCACCATGTTACCCCAGAAGAAAAAGACATTTAAAGCTATTCCATACTTACTGGTACAGATTTTAAGTACACTTTGATACTTGGTGTCGGATTTAATTTAATGACACTAAAGTTACATTTAATCTAGAAAAAACTATTGTGTGTGATTTTGTGGAGCAAATCTGAATCACTTTCCCAGACATCTTTTTTGATAAATTACGCATACATATATAAAGGGTGAATTAATTGCATTTATAGTTTTAAAAATCCTCATAGAAAGAAATTAATTTGGGGAACACTTACTTCCCAGAGACAATCTAGTTTAGTCAGTTTGCAGGATTACCTCCTCAATTTCTTGGCCAGAATGGGAAGAATGTTTGCCCCTAGAGGTAGAGACTGTTACTAAGAGTTTATTCCCTTATTCCCTCTGGAGATCCAACAGTCATTCCCAGCATTAGAAAGGCAGGTAAGGGGAGAAGGTATAGCTCAGCTGTAAAGCGCATGCTTAGCACACACAAAATCCTGGGTTCAATCCCCAGTACTGCCATCAACAACAACAACAAAAAGAAGAGAGCATATAGCTCAAGTGGTAGGGTGCATGCTTGGCATACATGAGGTCCTGGATTCAATCCCTAGTACTTCCTCCAAAACTAACCAAATAAACCTAATTATCTGTCCCCCCACACACACAAAAAAAGTAAATAAATAAAGAAAGAAAGAACTGCATGTAAAGAATGCACTCTTCCCTGATTTGCTGCTCCAAACTTAAGCTTGTAGCCTTTTGTTTTAACCCCAAACTGCCCTAGTAGACCTTCAAGTTAGTCCCTAGCAGGAATCTTTCCCTGTCCTGTTCTTTAGCGCATGACCTGGCCCCTGCCTAGTATTCCATTCACTCTTGGACTATGCCTTGGCTTATCTTGCCTATTTCTGAGCAGAAATTGGAGTTCTAGGCTTGGACCACAGTCTCATAAAATTGTTCAACAAATTGATGGATATTCTTAAACCCAATCATTGAAACTAATCTGTTCATTATTTTCTTATCCTACATTTACCCACCGCATTCTGGTTACATCTATAAACATAGATTTGCCCCATTTAGTTGTATTAAATTGTCTTACATTCTCATAAACTGACTGCTTATCTCATGTATTGCTCAATACTCTCATATATTTATATATATGTGATAGTACATATATCATGTTTTATTTCCATATGTATATTTTATTACTATATATATTTAACACGCGTATACACTTCATACGTTTATAGAAAAAAAACTAATAATAATTGAATAGCTATTTTTACTATGCATCATGCACTATCAAAAGCAATTTTCATATGTTGATTCATAATGCGAGTATTATTTCACACATTTCCCGCATGAGGAAATGAAACCACAAAACACGTGGCATTTAAATCATCTTCTTAATTTCATGCAGTTATTAAATGATAAAATAGCTTCCAACCCACACAAATTGGACTTGCCAAAGGAAATATTTTATTATACATACATAGATTATAAGAAAAATTCAGAATCCCTAAAACCATACTTTAGAAGATGGTGTTCTAAGGGCTTGTCCTAGGAGATAAGATTGGGCTTTTGTTAACAGCGTTCTCAACAGTGCCTCCAGGGAATGCAGTGGGTCTCTCTCATCACACTACATCTTTCCTTCAGACAGGCTGTAGCCAGCAAGCTGGAAGAGAAGATTGCTCTAGACAGCACTGAGGATCGCCTCCAGCCAGCTTAAGGCTTCTAGGAGATCCGAAGAACCCTAAAACACTTCACATATTCTCTTACCTTCCAGGGAAGGCTTGGGACTGGGTGGTAATGCATGAAAGTTCATTGCTTAACTCCCAGTGTCCACTGAGGCTGATCAATCTCTGTAGGTATACAATGATGTGAGATTAAGAACAGCAGAGGAACTATTGTGACTTCAGAAATATTTTTTTTCCTAATACGATTCTGTTAGAGCAGGAAGATAGCTAGATATGAGCAGAGAAAAGGGGACGCAGGCCAAATGGCAGGAATTGGGCAGAAAGGAGGGGCACAAGCCAAATGCAGGAAATCCTATATCATGTAAGCACCGGGGTCCCTGGACAGAGAGAGAAAAGCAGGAACCTCTGGGCTGGCAAGCAGTCACACATTTTGGGGTGACGAGTGACCTGCCGGCTGACAAAGAAACGTGGGAAAAGGCAAGACTCTCCATTGTCTGAATGTAGCATTTTGCTCATTGTGCCCTCATTTCAATAAAATTAGCCTTGCAGATTAGAAGTACCTGTCATACACCGAAGCCATGACACTTCCAATCCAGACTAAATAAGAACAAAAATCCCTCCTACCTTTGGGAAGGTGGAGTTGGGATGAAAATCAGGGAATACAATCCCAAACCCTTCCCTCCCCAATGAATATTCTGCACGTTCATTTTTACAGTCTGTGTAACCAAATTGCCAAAGAAACTCAGTGCAGCTGCTCTCCTGAGCCTGCCCTCTCTCCCCTTGAGAGTGTACTATCCATCCTTTAATAAATCCTCACTTTACTTTCTTAACTCCTGCGTCTCTTCTTTGAATTATTTCTGGGACAGGACAAGAACCTGGGCATGTGTTACATCTACCAGCAACAATTCTATTCAGAAAATGGTCTAAGTAATTTTATATTCTATTATAGTTATATAAATATTAAATTATATATTACATATAATTATATAAATATAATTACAATAGTGTGTGATGACGATATTTCCATGTTATAATTTGTTTTCAATACAGGAATTTCTGATAATTTTGAAACTACTTTATTTAAAATTCTGAACACAGTATACTTCCTTCAAACTCAAGATATATATGACAGAGTGACAAATATGAGTATCCAATATTAAGAAAATCATATGTATCACTGATATCTTAACAGATATCATATAGATATTCACTCTAAAAATTTGAAATTGGAGCTCTGGTTCTTAAATATTTCATTTGTTATGTGGCTGTAGCTATAGTTTTGGTACCAATTTAGCATGAGAAGATTGTATCAGTTAATTGCGTAAGTGTGGTTAAAACTTCTGAAGCAGTTGCAACAACTCCTAGTTCATATATACTTATACACTTAAATACTATATATTTTGAGTAGCATAATCAAATTATACCTTATTTCTTAATTTTTCAAAAAAGATTTTTATTAAATATTTAGTGAAATATCATATAGTGTTTAGGGCAGCAAATTCTATCTATGAAAAATGTTCAGTAATGGTCTGACAGAATTGTTTTCTCCAAGTAACTTCAAGATAATTTACTTTTTCATGATGGCAATACATAGTATTCAAACTTTTATCTCTTACATTGTAGATCTGAACTCCTAATGTTATGTAATAAAACGTAAGAAGCACAAGAAATAATAATTTGATTAGTTAGATAGATTCTAGCCTTCAGAAAGAATTTTTTTTTTCTTTTCTTTTCTTTTCTTTTCTTTTCTTTTCTTTTTTTTTTTTAAGGGAGCAGAGTAAGCCATAAGAGGTGCAAATACCATTGGGCCAAAAGAACTGTGATGTAAGAAGAGGTATACATTAAGGACAATGATAAATGTGATAAAGTATATATAGGATTTCATTTCATAACCAATATAAAATTAGAAAAATGAGCTGTCTTACTAAGAAGTAGCAGAGCATAGAAAGGCTGCTTGTGCTGAGGAAACATAAAGAACATGTGTTGGTGAAGATGGAAGGAGGATGAATTCTTGAGGGGATGATCTAAGGGCAGTATTGAGGGCCAATGATTTTACTTTATTCCAGTGCCAACTAGATTTCTGTCAGACAGTTCTATCCAAGAGGTCAACATAATCCACCTGTCATATTTACCTACCTTTCTTTCTTTCTTTCTTTCTTTCTTTCTTTCTTTCTTTCTTTCTTTCTTTCTTTCTTTCTTTCTTTCTTTCTTTCTTTCTTTCTTTCTTTCTTTCTTTCTTTCTTTCTTAGCTTTATTATTTAAGAGCAGTTTCAGGTTCACAACAGAATTGAGCAGAAAATACAGAGTTCCCACATAGCCCTCCCCACCCACACACATATACTCCCCTACCCTCAACATCCCTCATCAATGTGGCATATTGGTACAATCGATGAACCAACATGGGCGCTTTATTATCAACCAAAGTCCATAATTTACATTAGGGTTCAGTCTTGATGTTGTACATTTTATCAGTTTTGACAAATGCACAATGACATGTAGCCATAGTATCATACAGAATAATTTCATATTTACCTTTGAAGAGAAGACAGTGACAAATATATGAAGGGTTGAGTAGAGTTAAGTGGGGGAGGAGGTAGAAGAAATTATAACAGGAAATCACATTAAAATTATTTTAATATTCTTATAAGTAATGAGAATGGATATGCCATATTTAGTAGTTAATATCAATAGTTATTAATGTTTTCTTTAATATGTATGTACACACCTATGTATGAGGAGGAGGGTTTCAAAGAAGATGTAGGAGCCCTGGCACCCAAGGAAGGTTAGAGGTATGTAAGCCTGACGTGTGTAGTTTGGTTACAGAAAACCTAGACTAAATCTTGTTCCCACTCCAACATACCTCTTAAAGCTGATGAAAAGAAGGTGTAATCAGCAATTTCAGTGAGACTCTTAGCCATTTTCTGAGTCTGTTTTGCATTCTCTTGAGTTATGGATTTTAATTTACATTGTGAAAGAAACACTTAACCAACTTATTTTTTATACTTTTGGCAAAATATTGTTCAAGTATTCCCTAGGCTTTAGTTTCTAGTTTCAGAATCATAGATAAGTTTTTTTAAATATACTTTAAGGTAATTAATACAAATAATTTAACTTTATGAAATACATGTTATAATTTAACTTGAAATAAATTACTATTGCTTGATGAGGGTCATCTTTTTCCATGTATTTTATCAGTAAACTTATGATAAGAAGGTTTTAATCATCTTGCTAAATTTACCACTGAAATATATTAAATTATTTTGGAAATTTTACCTAAAATTTCAGAAAGTTAATGTGGGACTCTATGAATAATAAAGATTGGTTCTAATCTTTGATTTTATCACATATGAAAGAGATTGTCAGAATGACATGCCATTTATTACTTACTTTTGATTCTTATTGTTTGATACTCAGATTAATTCTTTTTATTATTCTCCACAGATGTTTCTTCAGTCTATGTATGAATTATCTAATGACTTTATATCCTTACATTCTAGGACAACATGCTGTATCTTTGAGGAATTTTGTTATTTGTTGAAAATAACCATCTCTCTGATATTTCCAAGGCTGGTTCCCAATTTAGTTCCTCAGAATGTACATTTAAAATCACACTTCCTAAAGAATCTTTCAAGCACTACATGATCTATTGTATGTCTCTTGATATTTTCTATAATTGTATGTTCCTTTTATTTATAGAACATGTCTCAAATACAGTAATTTATTTTTTGAATTTGGCTGGTTGTCTGTCTCTCTCTGAGACACTCCTTTGAGGCAAAGACCATGCCTCTGTTATTCCATGACATCTTTTCTGCATCTAACATGAAACATAGTAGGTAGTCAATAAGCACTTGCTGATAAAGGCTAAGCAAGTTCCCATCCAAGTGACTGTCCTCAAATACCTGGAAACTATCTTATTTCCTGAATTTTCTTTCTTCTCCAGGCTAATCACCTCCAGACTTCCTTATACAACTTAGTTTTGTGACCCTTCTCCACCCTAATTTCTTCCTGAATAGGTTCTAGGATGTCTAAATGCCTTTAAGTTGTGATTCCCAGAAATAAATCCAATTGATTTCATCAGTTTATGTGTTTTTCCTGTCAAATGCATCAAAATGCTAACACTTTGACTATTAAACTAACACCTCAAGTTCATTTCAAATACTTTGAGGCTATAGTCTCATCTCCCTATGTTTCTTTCTCTCTTACTGGATTGCTGTACAAACTGATACTCAAATATACTATTCTGTGACATTCATTCAAAATTCAAAAGAGGGATAGTTTTAATTGTTTTCTAAAGAATTCTAATGATATGATTCAAGAACACATCACAGAGTGATGATTAAGACACATCCATGGATATTTTAGACAATGTATCTCCAATTTGGCTGGAACAGGACTTCCTAAAACATCTATTTTATAGAAGGCTTCATTTGAAGAAACATAAATAAGTTCACTCCTAAGAAATAAAGGGAATTAGTGTGTTGCCAAATTATTCTTCTATTATTTTACTCTATTTTGCTTTGTTTAGATGGTGATAGGCATGGAGGGGGTTGGACATATAAGTTGATATACAGAGTTTCATCTGCCTGTCCAGATATTTGAACTATGTAAGATATTTTTCCTCTTTTTCCTTTGTAAACACATGGCAATCATCAGCACAAAATAAAAAAACACTTATAATGAACTGTTTACTTCTATTGTTGAGAGAGTGTCTAAGATATAATATATGAAGGTTCTGTTTGTTATTGTGGTGCTTCATTGTCTCCCCTCTTTGCTATTTACTGATATTTATCTAAACTCTTGAGCAATAAGATGTGGGCATGGGGTTAGCACTAGTGATGCACTTTAAAGCTGACAGTGCATTCAAACCGCTTTAAGATCAGTTCTTCCAAAATCAGAATCTTTATTTTATAATATTAAAGAGCCACTTCAACCCCTAGCCACTAAATACTTTCTTACTTTCAAGATGTTGTGCTATAAAATCATTCAAGGATAAATAACTGAAGACTATAGAACAATTAAGCATGTTAAACCAATGTAAGTGTTTTGAAGTGTCATTTTGCAATGCTTTTTCATTATAATGCAGTTCTTATATTTTTCCTTCTTTTTTGATTTCAACTGAAAATTAATAACCAAAAAAAAAAAAAAAAAAACCACCCACGGTATGGCCAAAAAGACCCGAAGATTTGTAAATTGGTATTTAGTAACTCCTAACAATGTTACTGAATGAGCTAAAAAGTCCATGTTCCAGTTGCTGTATGGCCTCAGTGAAAGACCAGATAAATATGTTCCCTACTGATTATAATGTCAGAAGTGTGTTTCCAGAAGAAACTGGAACATCATAGATCCATGTCTCACAGAGAAAACTGAAGGAAAGATAAAACCCACAGATCAATTTAAATGACTACTTATTTTAGTCATTCATCCACAAAAAGTCACATTTGTTTACTGGTTACTTGTTGTGGGTTTCAAGTACAGATATTCTAGTTTGTGAAATTTTGTTTATATTTCTTCCTTTCAGGACAAGAAAATTTAGACCGAACAAATATTCATCTGTGAATAAACAGATTTATATTTGTGCTACTTAATCCCACCAGTAAATGTCTAGCTCCACCATGAATCAGTGTACATCAATTTGATGCTCCTCGAATCTCTGCCAGTGATGTTCATGCTGTCCTGAGGATTTGTCTCATAGAGTTCCACAATGCCTGCTTTCAGTTTGACTTGACATTTACCATTTTCTTCTCCTGCCTTGGTTTTCTATGCTGAGATCTCTTGCTCATCTTACTCTTTTTCCAGTGCTTCTACATTATCAAAGCACCAAACAAGGACCAAGGAAAAGTCTATATTTCAGCTTTTTCTCTCTTCCAGAAGAAAGTTTGTCTAAGTCACCGCTCAATGCCTTTGTCAGTTTGATGAACCAGTGTGTTCTACAAGTCATTCTTAGCCAAGACATTGCCATTCACTCTTCCCTATCCTCTAGCAAATAAGAAACAAGAATTTTTTCTTAGTTTTCCATCAGTTTTCTAAGAGATCATTGAAACGACTTTAACTTATACTTATTCTTTGTAATAGCTCCTCCTTTCTTATACTCTGAAATGGGGACAGCTTGAGTGACAAATTCCTATTTTTAGATTATTTCTCTACTCTGATTCTTCTAAGCTGTTTCTTGATCAAACACGATCATTTCAACTTCCTCTACATTGAAGATGAGTCATTTTTCATGAAGTTCCTAATCTCCTATAAGATACCACCATACTAGATGCTCAGATATAAACAGAAATGTTTGTATACCAAAGGAGTTTATTTACATGATGCCTGCTCATCAGGCAATTAGAAAATTGACAACATGGGCACTGTGTACAAAAATCACCAATATTCTTAGAGTCAAAATATTTTTGATCTGTATAGAAAACTGTGCATTTTCTCTAATAACAAAAGCTTTTTCTGTACATATTTATTTCATTCCCAGGTAAACATCCCAAAATGATCCAATACTTAACTAAATTACATTATTTCTGGCACCATACTATAGATTTTTTAAAAAACTTTCATTTAAATGCCTCTCCTCACACTAGGTCGGTAGTCATGTCTATGTTACTTTGTAACTAGATAGTGACTGGCACATAATAAAAGCTTAAACTTAAAAAATATATTTTTGAAATAATTTTAGAGTTTGAGGAATGCTGCAAAGGTAATACAGGAAGTTCTTATATACCCTGTACCAAGGTCACCTAATGCTGGCCTATCACATAACAGTGCCACATTTATCAAATTAAAAGCATAAATAACATTGGCAGAATACTATTAAACTACAGACTTTATTCAAACCTCATCAATTTCCTTTCTTTTTTTTTTTCCCCAAGATCCAGGTCAGGATACCACATAGCTTTAGGAGTCATCCAATCTGTGAAAAGTTCAGAGTTTCCTTAACCTTAAGGACCTCAAAATTTGAAGAGTGCAGGCCAGGGTAGGTAGACTGGTTGGTCTTTTTTTTTTTTTTTTTTTTTTAATGATTGATCTTTGGTTTAATTGTGATATATTTTAGTGTAGTTTCTTCATGTTTCTTTTGGTTGAGATTTTTTTTTTTTGGTTGAGATTCTTGAGTTTTTGACTTCATCATTTTAATTGAGTTTGTAAAATTCACAGTCTTTATTTATTCTAATATTTCTCTGTCCTCTCCCTTTCCCTTTTGGGACTTCAATGATATGTATATTAAGCCACTTAAGGTCATTTCACAGTTCATTTGGCTTTCTGTTGATTTTTGCTAATTCTTATGTCTGTCTAAGTTTTACTTTGTGCTAGCTATATTTCTGTGACTTCAGTTTACTAAGTAATTTTTAATAATGCCTACTTGACCTCTAATCCCATTCCAGGTACATTCCACCCTCATACATTATAGTTTTATGTCAATAAGTTTTTGTCTTCCTCATATCTTCTATGTTGGCACTTAAATTTTGAACAGTTAGGTATTAAATAAAAGTAAACTATAATTCTAACATATATGTCAACTCTCCATCAGTTTCTATTCTGTGAGTTTTTTTGTTTTTTTTTTTCCATTCTCATTTGGGTCTTATTTTCCTGCTTCTATGAATGCCTGGTAATTTTTTTTTTTTTTTGATGCCAGACATTGTAATTTAAATTTATTGAATAAAGTGGGTTTGGGTTTTTTTTTGGTATTTCTATAAAGGTTTTTGAATTTTGTCTGTGATGTTGGCAATTTACTTGGAAACAGTTTGATATTTTCCAGTCTTGTTTTAAGATTTATTAGGCAAGATTAGAGACTTGTTTAATATAGGACACATTATTTGCCATATCTGAGACATAGCTCTTTTTTGTACTCAGCCCAATACTTCATGAATGTTGTCTTTCATTTTGGCTGGTGACAACAAAGATCAATCCCTTTCTGCCAGGCATTGTTAGCTTTAATTCTATGAGATTACTCTTCCCAGCACTGGGGAGATTCTAGTGTAGGAAGTTAAAACCATAACTATTTGCAAGTGACATGATACTACATATAGAAAATCCTAAAGACTCCAGTGAAAAACTTCCAGAAGTCATCAGTGAATTCAGCAAAGTTGTAAGATACAAAATTAATATAGAGAAATCTGTTGCATTTCTATACACTAAAAATAAACTGTAAGAAAAATAAATTAAGGAAATAATTACATTTACAACTGCATCAAAAATAATAGAAATAAACTTACCTAAAGTAGTAAAAGACTTTTACTCAGAAAGCTATAATATGCTGATGAAAGAAATTGAAGAAAATGCAAACAGATGGAAAGATATATTGTGTTCATGGAGTAAAAGAATTAATATTGTTAAAATAACTTTACTAAGGAAATCTGCAGATTCAATGTAATTCCTATCAAAATACCAGACAGTTTTCACAGAACTAAAAAAAAAAAAAAATTCTAAAATTTATATGGAGACAAAAAAGACGCAGTATACTCAAAATCATAAGAAAGAAGAGCTGGAATACTACACTCCCTGATTTTAGACTATACTATAAAAGAACAGTAATCAAAACAGCATGGTACTGGCATAAAAACGGATTCATAAATCGATAGGTAAGGACAGAGAGCCCAGAAATAAACACTACACACTTAATCTATGACAAAGGAGACAAAAATATACAATGGAGAAAAGACAGTCTCTTTAATATGCAGTGCTGTGAAAACTGGACAGCTACATGTAAGAAAATGAAATTGGAACATTTTCTCATACCATTTACAAGAAAAAAAAAATCCTCAAAATGGATTAAAGACCTAAATATAAGAAGAAACCATAAAACTCCTTAAAGATTGCATAGTAAGAACACTCTTTGACATAAATCATACCAATATTTTTTGTTTCTACCTCCTAAGCAAAGGAAACAAAAGTAAAAATAAACAAATGGGGCCTAATTAAACTTAAAAGCTTTTTCACAGCAAAAGAAACCATTGATAAAACAATAAGATGACCTACAGAATGGGAGAAAATATTTGCAAATGATGCAACCCACAGGAGATTAATTTCCAAAACATATAAAGAGCTCATACAGCTCAATATCAAAAGAACAAGCAACCCAATAAAAATGGGCAGAAGACCTAAATAGACACTTCTCCAAAGAAGACATACAGATGACCAGCAGGCAAGTGAAAAGATGCTCAACATCACTAATTATTAAAGAAATTTAAGTCAAAACTACAGTGAACTACATGACTTCACCATAATGATGAATGACTATCATCAAAAAATCTGCAAATAATAAATGCTGGAGAGGGTGTGGAGAAAGGGAACCCTCCTACACTATTGGTGGGAATGTAAATTGGTGCAGCCACTATAAAGAACAGTATGGAGGTTCCTTAAAAAACTAAAAATATAGTTACCATATGATCCAGTAATACCACTCTTGGGCATTCATGTGGAAAAAACTCTAACTTGAAAAATACATGCATCACAGTGTTTATAGCACTACTATTTATAGTAGCAACCTAAATGATCATCAACAAATGAATGAGTAATGGGATACAATGGGATACTACTCAGCCATGAAAAAGAATGATGAACTTGGAGGGTATTATACTATGTAAAATTAGTCAGACAGAGAAAGACAAATACTGTATCCCTTGTATGTGAAATCTAAAACAAAAAATACAATAAACTAGTGAATATAACAACAAAAACAGCAGACTTACAGATATATAGAACAAATCAGTGGTTACCAGTGGGAAAGGGGAGGGGCAATATAAGGTAGGAGATTAAGAAGTACAAACTATTATGTATAAAATAAGCTACAATGATGTATTGTACAACACAGGGACTATAACCAATATTTTATAATAACTACAAACAGTATAACCTTTAAAAGTTGATAACCACTATATTGTATATCTGTCACTTATATGATATTTTCCATCAACTGTAAGTCAATAGCAACAAAAAACCCAAAACAAAATAATATAAATAAGGACTTAAAATATTTCATAAAGAGTATTTCAGCTTTAAAATTAGAATATCAATCAAGGTATCTAATTGGATATATGGTACAATTCCAGAGAGTGAATTCACTTTGTAGAGTATATAATTGGGCATTTGAGACTGCAAAGCATACAGTCTGAACAGCTATATCTGACTATCTAACAAAACCCTCAGTATTAGAAAATAAAGGAAGTCTTGCAGGATTATTTTTTTGCAAAATTGATACTTAAAAAATCTGTATATAATAAATGATGATATTGAAAGCATGATAAGGGAGCTGGAGAACAATAGTACGTATTTTCTTTCTCCAATTCAATGCTGCCAGTTTTAACGATGACAGTTCTGTATTTTACAAGTCCTGTGGGAAATAGAACAATGCACATTATATATAGACTATAGAATAATAGAGGCTGGCCAACTTTAGAATGAGAAATAATGTAAAATAAAGTTTTGTGAAATATTTAAAATTGTTAAAATGAGAAAATTAGAAGTAAAATATATAAGAAAGTAAAATTCTCATCATCAATGAAGACAAAAAGGAAGGGTAATGGCTATTTGTAATAGAAAACTTTAAGTATTCAAAGAGGTTGCTGAAATAGTAAGCAAACCTAAAAAAAAAAAAAAGGAGAAAATGGAATACTGACGATGTTCACATTGAGATTTTAAAATCAGAAACTTGTTTGCTCAAGAATTTATTTTGGGAAATGACTACAGAATTACAGGATCAATCACAAGTCAAAATAGATGTGCCATGCTCTAAATCCATCTTATCAAACCAAACCAAACCAAACCAAACAAAAAAAAAAGACGTTAAATTGCTAAATGAGAAGTAGAGTATAGAATGCATATAAATGAAGAAAGCAAATCATTCAATGTTATGAAAACCACTTGAAGGTCTTGTACCGTTTTAACAATCAGAAATCAAGCTACCTTTATAAATATTTTTATAATACAAATATTTACCTTTACAAATGAGATAACAAATATTTTGTGTCCTTCAAAAATGTTAAATTAGGCAGAACTATAGGAAATTATTCCTAACAGTACTTTCTGATTTAAAAAGTTATCTGCTTTACAATTACTTGTGGAGGTCTTTCTAACCTCCTTCAAAAATGTCTGTGAAGATAA
This sequence comes from Camelus bactrianus, assembly GCF_048773025.1. Taxonomy (NCBI): domain Eukaryota; kingdom Metazoa; phylum Chordata; class Mammalia; order Artiodactyla; family Camelidae; genus Camelus; species Camelus bactrianus. Next base: position 24,350,123 of record NC_133552.1, read on the forward strand.
ATGAAAAGATAAAAGCAACTACTGCCAATAAAAATTAGGACTGACTGCCCACATCTTCTTCCAGAGTGTAGTAAGGGTTTTATCTCTAGATAAAATAGTAAACACAAATTGAAAAATCTGTTAGTATGTGGTCATAGAAATAGTATTGAATTGCCTACCTCAAGTTAGAGAGGAATTCTATTTAACCTTACCTTGCAAGTCTGCCTTACAAACATTGTCCTACCACAAGATTATTCTCTGCTTTGAGAATATTAGCTAAATATTCACAGTATTATCTCCTTTCATACATTTGTTTGAAAACCAGATATCCAGAAGAGAGCTGAAGATGACACAGAGCCAAAGAAAAAGTCCATCTAAATGAGTTGTAAGTAGCATCTTTGGCACTCACATAGGGATAGTCACCTTGTATATTCCCATGAGCCAGAATGAAAAAAACAAAAAGTATAAAATAGCACTTGGATAGTATCACTTCAACAGTATGGTTCAATGAAGTATAGAGAAGTGATACTTCATGACTTTCTAGGCTGGGTAGGAATAAAAGAGTTTATCCCTAAATTGATTTCTTAGATTATGTGGCTTCAAAGACTCAAGTTTATGTAGGGATTCTAGTTTATCTGAAGCTGCCATACTGAATGGAGACCATGTAGAAAGAACACAGAGCATTATATTCCCAAGCTATTGTAACCCCCAGCTTTTTGAACATTCCCAGCTCAGAAGCTCAGACATCTTAGGCGTTCAAGATGACTCCAAGCCATCTGGCAGAATCCCCATGAGACCTTGAGAGAACCATTCAGTCAAGCGGCTTCCAAAGTTTTAACTCCCTCACCAAAAAAAAAAAAAAAAAAAAAAAAAAGCGTTGTTAAATTTTTTTGAATTTTATTGTTGTTTTAAGCCACAAACTTGTGTGGTGATTTGGCATTCAAAAATAGATAGCTGACATAAAATATTATTTACTTAATAATTTCAACTTTCTTTAGAAATTCCACTCTAAATCTTTTGATGTCTTCTTGGAAATACTTTTATTAGTTTTTTCTCATTAAATGTGAATTTTAAATGAACGGAACAAACATGATCACTAATGATGTCAGCACTCCAGAAGCTGAATAAAGATAACAGAAATCAGTTACATTTTTCCAGTTCCTAGCCATTAGGACAGAAATTCTGAACTTTGGATTGTCATTAAATTAATTGCATTTATTAAATTGCATTTTGGGGGGATGAAACTCACTAAGTATTGGAAGTTGTTTAAAGAAATACCAGATGAATGATAGACACCTCTTTTACACACAAATCAATTTAGTTTTTGCACAGTCATTCCCTTACCTTGAATATTTGTCAAATCATTTTGTAGAGGAGGTGTTCCCTAATTCCCAAAGTTATTTGACTCTCTTGTTCTTTCTTAGGCCCATGAATTTCACCATTTCAACTCCCCTGCAATTACTTGATGGTCTTACTGAATAAGTTATTTGAGGAGAAGGACTGTATCTTGTTCCCTTAACACCAAAAACTGGTAAATAATAGCCAACCACTTCTTTGCTGAATATCAAATGGATTATTTGAATTCATCAATTAAAATGTCAATTTCTGTGAATAGGTGATATAAAGTAGGTAGTTATGTTTTTCCTTTTCTTTAAATTTTTATTACTCACAGCATGGGATTAGAAAAAAGAGAAATGCACTAAAGTATTATTTTTTTTCCATTATCTTTGGAGTCCAGAGTAAGATAGGGAGACATTTAATTGAATAATATGTTTGGTATATCACTAAGTTTTCTCAGCCAAGGGACTACAATGTGATAAGACTTGGTAAGAGATAATACAAGCAACTTAATTTGATGTTACATTATAGATATTGGAAATTATTGCCCATAGTAAATGAAACCAGAGGTGAACAAAAGTTTGTACATTTTGAACGTGTTTTCTTAATTGTTAGGCAGTATAAGAGAAATATTCCCAAATTGATCTATACCTAGGAATAGAGATATACCACTTAAGTCTTATCTTGAAGCTGGAATCTGGGTATACACAAAAGGGAGGAAGGAGAGGAAATAAGGATAATTTTTTTATTAAAAATTATCAAAAATATACTCTTAAATTTCTTATAATGAATATACCATCTTTATTAAATTCTCCTATCTTTTAGTTTGAGTTAATGGTTTAGTCAGTCAAAGCTGAAAAGCAGAAAAATGAGCAAATGAGCAATTCAAACATTTATTTTGCTGAATTTTGGAAGGTTATATTCAACTCTAGTGTAGATGCATGTTAAAAATATATATACAAGCATACCTTATTTTATTTTAGTTAGCAGATATTGCATTTTTACAAATTGAAATTTTATAGTAAGCATGCATCAAGCAAGTCTATTGGAGTCATTTTTTTTTAAAACAGCATTTGCTCAGTTCACGTTTATGTGTCATGTTATGATAATTCTCACAATATTTCAATCTTTTTCATTATTATTATAGTTGTTATGGTGATATGTGATCTTTGATGTTACTATTATAATTGTTTTCGGGGGCCACAGCGTTGCCCACATAGGACATCAAACTTGATTGATATATATGTGTGTGTTTCAACTGCTCCACCAGGTGGCCTTTTCCCTGTCTCTGTCCCTCTCCTTGGGCTTCCATATTCCCTGAAACACAGCGATATTAAAATCAGGCCAATCATTTACAGCACAATGGCTCTAAGTGTTCAAGTGAAAGAACTCTCACGTCTCTTACTTTAAATCAGAAACTAGAAATGATTAAACTTAGTGAAGAAAGGCATGCCAAAAGCTAAAACAGTCCAAAAACCAGGCTTCCTGTACCAGTTAGCCAAGTTGTAAATGCAAAGAAAATGCTCGTGAGGGAAATTAAAAGTGCTACTCCAGCGAACACACAAATGATAGGAAAGTGAAACACCCTTCTTGCTGCCATGGAGAATATTTCAGTGGTCTGGATAGATCAAATCAGCCACAACATTCCCTTAAGCCAAAGCTTAATCCAGAGGAAGGTCCTAACTTTCTTCAATTCTATGAAGGCTGAGAAAGGTGAGGAAGCTGCAGAAGAGTTTGAAGCTGGGAGATGCTGGTTCATAAGGCAGAAGGAAAGAACCCAGCTCCCTAACATAAAGGTGGAAAGTGAAGCAGCAAGTGCTGAGGTAGAAGCTGCAGTAAGTTCTCCAGGTGTTCTAGTTAAGATAAATAATGAAGGTGGCTACACTAAACAATAGATTTTCAAGGTAGAAGAAGCATCCCTATTTTGGAAGGAGATCCTATCCAGGACTTTCATAGCTAGAGAGGAGAAGTCAATGCCTGGCTTTAAACCAAAGCACAGACTGACTCACTTGTAAGGGGCTAATACATCTGGTGGCTTCAAGTGGAAGCCAATGCTCATTTACTGTTCTGAAAACCTTAGCACTCATAACAATTATGCTAAATCTACTCTGACTGTGCTCTATATGTGCAACAACAAAGCCTGGATGATAGCACATCTGTTTATAACATGGCTTACTGAATATTTTAGCCCACTCTTGAGATCTGCCTTTCGGGAGAAAAAAAAAAAAAAAGATTGCTTTCAAAAGATTACTGTATATTGACAATGCACCTAGTTACTCAAGAGCGATGGAGATGGACAATGAGATTAAAGCTGTTTTCATACCTGCGAACAAATCATCTATTCTGCAGCCCATGGGTCAAAGAGCAATTATGAATTTTAAGTCTTATTATTTAAGAAAAACATTTTATAGGGCTATAGCTGCACTAAACACTAATTCTACTGATGGATCTGGCAAAATAAAGTGAAAACCTTCTGGAAAGGGTTCACTACCCCATATTCCATTAAGGATATTTATGATTTGGAGGACAAAGTCAAAATATCAACATTAACAGAAGTTTGGAAGAAGTTGATTTCAGCCCTCATGGATGACTTTGAGAGGCTCAAGACTTTTGTGGAGGAAGTAACTGCAGATGTGATAAAAATAGCAAAAGAACTAGAATTAAAAATGGAGCCTAAAGGTGTGACTGAATTGCTGCAATTTCATGATAAAATTTTCACAGATGAGAAGTTGCTTCTTATGAATGAACAAAGTGGTTTCTTGAGATGAAATCTATTCCTAGTGAAGGTGCTGTGAAAATTTTTGAAATGGCAATGAAGGATTTAGAATATTACATCAATTTAGTTGATAAAACACTGGCAGGTTTTGAGAGAATTGACTGTGTATAAAATGCTATCAAACAGCACTGTATGTTACAGAGAATTGCTCATGATAAGAAGGGTCAACTTTATAGCTGTCTTCTTTTAAGAAATGGCCACAGCCAGTCTTCAGCAATGAACACCCTGATCAATCAGAAGCCATAAACATCGAGACAAGACACTCCATCAGCAAAAAATTATGAAGGCTCAGTTTCTGGTTATCACTTTTAAGCAATAAAGCATTTTTAATTAAGGTATGTACATTTTTTAGGCAGAATGCTATTGTGCATGTAATAAAATACTGCACAGTGTAAATATAACTTTTATATGCGCTGGGAAACCCAAACTTTTACGTGGCTTGCTTTATTGCAATATTTGCTTTATTGAGGTGGTCTGGAACTGAACTCACAGTATCTCTAAGGTATCTCAGTTGCTGACAAATTTTCTTTTTTTAACAGTCATTTCTTGTTTTGGGTAACAGCCTTAAAATAATTAACATGAGGAATCTCAAAAGGCACTGATATGACACATTTTAAAATTTTGTTCAACACGTAAATTTTAGTTCACATCAAAACAGTTTTACTGATTTGCTACAGAAAGTTACTTGAAGTTGTATCTTGACTCTATTTTGCTTTGTTATATTTGGTTTCTACACTTTTTCCTTTCTTACATATTGACATATGTGGCTCTTATTAATATCCTCAATGAACTTGTTCTATATTAAATCTATAAATCACTAATTATTCTCATATTCATTATTTCTACCCACTTCCCATCAATTAACATACTTGACACTTTTGTGTATATATATATATATTTTATTTTCTGGTTTCTATATGTATGTTCAGTATAAGCTTCTTTTCATAAGTTCTATTGTCCTTTCATCCTGGCCAGTGATTCTACAAGGTAGCCACTCTATTTTATTTATTTTTTTATTATTTGACCAAAGTATTTTTATTTACTTTGCTAAAGCATGTATTTATAAAGTCTATATTTTTATCAGCTTTATCTAAATATAATTGAAATATAAAATCATAGCATATTTAAAGTATGCATTGTGGTTATTTAACATATGTATACATTGTACAAATATTCCTCAACCTAATTAGTTAAACTATGCATTATCTCACATATTTATCTTCACCTGTGTATGTATGAGAGAACATTTAAGCTCTACTCTATTAGCAAATGTCAATTATACAATACAATAATATCAACTATAGTCACAATATTTTACATTAGGTCCTCAAACCTTACTCATCTGATAGCCAAAAGTTTGTAACCAGTAACCTTTACCAATGCCTATTTTCTGCACTCCACCCCCAACCAGCCCCTGGTAACCACATTTGTACTCTGCTCTTATGAGTTTGGCTTTTTTTTTTTTTCCCTTAAGATTGTGTATCTAAGTGATACCATGCAATATTTGTTTTTCTCTGTCTGGCTTATTTCTCTTAGCATAATGCCCTCAGGTTTCATAAATATTGTTACAAATGGCAGGTTTTCCTTCTTTCTCATTTATGAATAATATTCCATTGCATATCACATCCTCTTTATCCATTCATCTATTTGACAGAAATGAAGGTTGTTTCCATACCTTGGCTATTGTGAAAAATGATACAGTAAGTGTTGGAGTGCAGATATCTCTTGATATCCTGTTTTCATATCCTTTAGAGTTGGGATTGCAGGATCATACGGTAGTTCGATTTTTAACTTTTTGTGGAACTTCCATATATATTCCCACCAGCAGTGTAAGAGAGTTCCCTTTCCTCTGCATCTTTGCCAACACTTATCTTTTTGATCATAGCCATTCTAACCACTGTGAAATGATATACCAATGAGGTTTTGATTTGCATTTCCCTGATCATTAGTTATGTTAGCACATTTTCATATAGTTATTGTCCATTTGTATATCTTCTTTGGAAACTTCTATTCACTTCCTCTGTCCATTTTAAAATTTTTAATTGGATTGCTTATTTTTAGTTACTGATTTGTAGTTTTTAAAAATATATTTTGGATATTAACCCTTTATAGATATATGATTTGCAAATATGTCTCCAATTCATAGGTTGCCTTTTTATTTTGTTGATAGTTTCCTTTGCTGTTAATAAACTTTTTTCCTTTGGTTTGTTCACTTGTTTATTATTGCCTTTGTTACTTTTGTTTTTGGTGAAAAAATATTGCAAAGACTGATGTCAGGGAACCTCCCCATTATACTTTCGTCTAGGAGTTTTATGGTTTCAGGTCTTACATCCAAATCTTTAATCCATTTTGAGTGGATTACTATGTGCGGTGTAAGATAAGACTCCAGTTTCATTCTTCTGCATGTGCCAGTCTGGTTTTTTCAGCTCCATTTTCTAAAGAGACTATCGTTTCTGCATTGTGTAATATTCTTACCTTTTTTGTCATAAATTAATTGGTCATATACACATGTTTATTTCTGGGTTCTCTGTTCTGTTCCATCAGTCAATATTTCTGTTTTTATGCCCATACGCTATCATTCTGGTATGTAGTTGTTCTGGGAGCAGTAATTATGATGAGAATGTGTCTCAACATTCCCTATGCATTTCAATGTTGGTATTTTCTTGTTCATCTGATGTCTAAGAGTCATTCAGCTTGTTCCTGGATTTTTTCAGAGGTAATTTCTCCATGTTTAGCTGTAGATTTGGTGTGTCTAAAGGAGGTGAGTTTAAGAGGTGACAACATATACAATCGGAACCATGTAGTCTTCATTTGTGAACGCCAATTGCACTTTTTAAGGGTTGCTGGTAGTATAGATGGTAAATGAAGCAATTTGACTCCTTTTTTTTCTTTGTTCTGTTATCTCAAGTTAATACCTATATTTCATAATTTGATGTTGATTAATTCCCACAGGAAAGAAAACATTAAAAAGAGCCACATATTCTGTTCTTAATGTTTCTAGAGTCCCCTGGTATTAGATATTTTATCATAAAACTACTTCTATTCACCTACTGTGATATTCTTAAGAGTATTTTAAGACAATGCACGAAGAACAACTTGGAAAACATAAAGTCAAATATTATTTTATTTTTTCATGTCCAGTTTTATACAAAGATTTCAATGATTAAAAAGTACTTATTTGCAGTTACTATCCATGATTATTATTATATTTATATAATTTTAACAATTTTTGGTTATGTTTTTAGTAAAACTATTTTCCATTTGTATACAATCAAATGCCTCTAAAATTGTCCTAGGTGGTAATACTAAATTAAAAAAATATTTTAGATATCAACATTAAATGTATTTTTTTTTTGTGACTTGGCTAACCAATTGAAAATGTTTTTTTCATTATTACTTAAATGTTCCAAGCTATAGTAAATTTTCTTATATTAATAACAAACAAAATAAACAAAGTAATAAATAAGCATATTTGCTTTCAGGGAACTGATAACGAACATGCTTTTTTTTGACTAAGTTGTTAAGTAAAGATATTTAAAATAGTGCAGTGAAATTAAAAAACAAAAACAAAACTCCAATGGAATCAATGCAGTGCCCAATACTAAGATGCTGAGTGGTCTCAAATTTTACACACACCAATACGTACACACAGATACCTATAATATTCAATGCAGTCAAACATTAGTCAGTTTATTTCTCTCAATAAAATGCTGGACAATGCATGCCCCTTCTTTGCTAAGTTCTCCTATATAAGGTAAAAGTAGTATGCAAAAATTGGTTCAACCTACGTGATTTATTTTGTGGTCATATAATACAGACTATTAGGTATTTTTTGGTTTTTAGTGCATAAAATTGTATAATTTTATTTGAATGTTGTTATTTTACCATGAAATACACACTAATTTCAGCTCAAGCAAGCAAACGATCAAAACAAACCCAAACAAACAAACAAAACACTTTCAGTAAATTTGGAAAATTTTAACATAGGTCCAATATTCATGTTGCATTTGAGCATTGCACAGTTTTTATTCTATTTGGATTAGCTGTTTTTAAGAAATCTGAATTGCTGTTGGTGTGCTTGCTGTCACTTTCCTGTTCTGTCACCTGCCCTCCTAAACAGCACTCAGGGAAAGAAACAATCCAGTATACATCACACTGCTATAGGAGATTGCAACTAGGGGACTCTTAAGTCTTGATTTCACTCATTCTTATTGAACATTACTTGTGTTAAAGGAAAAAAAGTTAAAAAATATATTTTAAAACAAATCTTTACACAAAACTATAGAAAACAGGTATTAAGGGATTACTGTCATAATGAGCCAGACAGGCTTTGCTTTTATTTATAGCAAAAAAAAACTATGCCTATGATTAGTAAGATGACAACTAGTAATTCAAATCCACTTGTGTCGCCAAGTAATACGATGAGAACCGAAAGGAAAATTCAGTATACGTTTATTGTGCCTGAAAATGTAAGACTGTAGACTTTCTGAAAAATATTGCAAGTTTCTAGTTACATGTGGCAAATAGGATGCACAGATTTGCCAGCACTTTCTTTATAATTAGTAATAGGATATATTAGATACATTTAAAATGATGCTAACTTTCAAGAATAAAGTGGAGTGGAGGCCACTACTGATGAGAGAGGGCCAAAAATAAACTTAAAAAGGGTGGGGATTTGGTTATTGTTTTAGCAGCACAGGTACAAGTGATGGTGGGGGGAAAAAAAAGATTTTTACTACAGACTTCCAAAAATTCTAGGAAACTGGCATCACCACTTATATCAAAATATAGGAAAAAGTGATAGGACTGCTAAGAGGAAGATTTTCTGAGTTTGTACAGGTACCAGATTTCATTCTCAACATCTGCTCCCAAGGCTTTGAGCAGAATGAATTCAAGTTCTCCACCCTGACAAGAGACAAGTTATTCTTCACAGAATATGAACAAATCATAATCTAGTCTTGAGGATCTTAGGCACAGCAGAAGATACCACCTCATACCTCTCAGATTGGCTATTATCAAAAAGACAACAAATAACAAGTGTTGGTGAGGATGTGGAAAAAAGGAAATTCTTGTGCACTGTTGTTGGTAGGGGTGCAAAGTGGTTCAGCTGCTTTGGAAAATAGTATGGAGATTCCTCAAAAATATAAAAATAGAACTACCATATGATCCAGCAAGTCCAATCCTAAGTATATGTTCAAAGGCAACAAAAACACCAATTCAAAAAGATATATGCACCCATATGTTCATTGCAGTATTATTCACAATAGACAAGGTATGAAAGGAACCTAAGTGTCCGTCAATACATGAATGGATGAAGAAGATGTGGTAAATATATACAATGGTATATTATGCAGCTATAAAAAAGAATGAAATCTTGCCATTTGCAATAACATGGATGGACACATAGGGTATAACGCTAAGTGAAATAAGTCAGAGAAAGACAAATATCGTATGATTTCACTTACATGTGGACTCTAAAAAACAAAACAATTGAACAAACATAACAAGATAGAAACAGTCATAGACACAGGGAACAAATGTGGTTATCAGAGAGGGGAGGGTTCAAGGCATGAGTGAAATAGGTGAGGAAAATTAAGAGGTACAAACTTCCAATTACAAAACAGTGAGTCACGAGGATGAAATATATAGCATGGGGAAAACAGTCAATAATAATGTGATATCTTTGTTTTATGACAGTTGGTAACTAGACTTATTATGGTGATCATTTTATAATGTATGGAAATACAAAATCACTATGTTGTGCACCAGGAACTAACATAATATTATAGATAAATTATAATTCTAAAAACAAACGAACCAACAAGCTCATAAAAAAGGAGATCAAATTTGTGGTTACCAGAGGCAGGGGCTGGGAGCGGAGGAGGAATTGAATGAAGGTGGTTAAAAAGTACGAACTTCCACTAGAAGATAAATAAGCACTAGGGATGTAACGTACAACATGATTAATAGAATTAATACTGCTGTGTTATATCTGAAGGTATTTAAGAGAATAAATCTTAAGTGTTCTCATCACAGGGAAGAAATTTGTCTTTTTTTCCTTTTATTTTGTGCCTTTGTGAGATGATGGACATTCACTAAACTTTTTGTGATAGTCGTCTCATGATGTAAGTCAAATCATTAAGCTGTACACTTTAAATATATACAGTGCTGTATGACAATTATATCTCAATAAAACTGGAAGAAAAAATTAAATTAATCTTTGGTTCTAGGAAAAAAAAAGTTAATAGAATGATCATAAGTATATCCATAAATAAGATATAAAACATAAGGAAAACAGACAAGACATGGAGAAAACTTAAATGAATATTGCTAAGTGAAAGAAGTCAATTAGGTAATAATACAGAATATATGATTCCAACTATGAGACATCTGGAAAAGACAAAATAATAGAAATTGTAAAAATATCAGTGTTTGCTAGGAGTTGGGGAGTAGGGATGGATGAAGAGACAAAGCATATATGATTTTAGGACAGTGAGGATACTCTGTACGATACTGTAATGATGGATACATGTTAGCATAAATTTGTCCAAACTCATAGAATGTATAACACCAAGTGTAAACAGTAATGAAAATTGTGGCCTTTGGGTGATTATAATGTGTCAGTGTAGTTAACCAATTGTACTAAGTGTACCACTCTGGTGGGGGAAATTGGTAAAAGGGGAGTCTATAAATGTGTGGGGGCAGGAGATCCATGGAAATTCTCTGACCTCCCCTCTCAGTTTTACTGTGAACTCTATACTGCTCAAAACAAGTCTCGATTAGAAAGACAATTATATTGACAACTTTACCATATAGGAGTTTTTCTTTATGTATTATGATTCTCAAAACATGGGTTAACAAACTTTGTTTTTGTTTTTGTTTTTCTGTAAAGTACAGAAGGTAAATAGGCTTTTCAGACCAGGAGGCAAAATAGAAGCTGTTGTGTAGTTATTATACAATGAGGGAGAAAAAAATCACAAATAATGTTATTAAAAAATTAATAATAGTAATTATATATACATATATATATATTTTAAATAGAGGTCAATTTTAGTTTCATTCTCCTACAGAGGTTTTCTTTGCTTCTCTAAAATCCAGTGACCTTGATTCCTGGAAATTCACCAGATGTGTCCCCTGAATTTTTTTTTTTTTTTGAACTTAAATACTGTCCACATATCATGGGATGAATGGCGAAGCATGTTAGGACTACAGATTCTAGAGTAGATTTCCAGGTTAACCTCTCTAGAGTCTTGTTTCCCCAATTATAAAATAAGCAGTAGTACTTAATTCAGAGGTTAGTTGTAAAGATTAAACCAGCTTTGCATTCTTGCTGTTGACTTGCAAGAGTTCTTTGTATAGTCTGGATACTTACTGGACATGTAATTTTCAAATATGTCAATCACCCTGAATCTGCCAATAACTCTGCAAAGCATAAATCATGGTACAACCGTGGCCTGGAATGACTATAGAAACAATCCATGCCTCTATAAAGAAGGATAGTTTTATTGCATTGTCATATACATTGTGAACATAAAGCATTGATTGTGTCCAGGAGTGGAGTATCTATTTGATTATCCTAAAATATAGCTTAAATAAAATTGTACATTATGGCTGTAAAGGTTTTTATATTCATACATCTAAAGTCACTAAGTAGTAGGAACTACACAGTATCTAACATATATCAGCAGGTCAGTACATACTTTTCTTTTGTTTATTTCCTAACTCATTCTGTTGCTGAGGAAGGTGTCATGCTGTTACTACGCCAACTGGAGACTGATTGGGAATCTCATAAGCATCCTAGAAATTTTGATTACATTAATTTCATGCCTCTGATCAGTAGACTTCTTTATTTTTGCATTCATGAATTTTTCTTTAAATCAAGATATATGTGCATTTGTGTGTGTGTCTATGTGTCTTTTCAAATATCTTGACTTTATACTGAATGTTATCCCTAATTTTGAGGAAATAAAGGTGAACTGTTCAATCTATCAGGTCATAGGAGATTGTCCCATATACGTACATACCTATATCTGTATTTATCTATCTATCTATCTATCATCTATCTATCTATCTATCTATCTATCTATCTATCTATCTATCTACTATCTAAATGTAGTCTTAATTCTAGTTGGAGAACTTGAGTATGAAACTGCAGATTTTGTGGGAGAGAATGACAAAAGGCAATCATTCACATTTATTTTTGATTTTATTTTCTTCCTGAAGCAGAAAAAGAGAACAGAAGATGGCAAATAATACGTTTGGTTGTTTGATACTTCAAGCTCTGCCTTAAAAAAATTGTTTGGATGCACCCACAGATATGCAATGTATTTGTAATAAATATCTCATTTCTATTTCCTTTCAAAGGTGAGTATTATGCTCTTGTCTTAGATTCTGACAGTTTCCAACACTCCTTATATTCCTACTCATTCTGGAAGCAATATGGTTTCTTATTTCTTTTATTTTAGAGGCTTTCCTCAAATATGTGTCTTACCTGGGTAATTTCTTTACACTTAGGTTATGTCACTAAAGAGATTACTGAAAGCTCTGCCTTTGGTGACTGGAGTGGCGATTGGCCATCATCATCACCGATTATTCAAAGTGGCACCACATATATTTACGTAAGGAAAACGAACTGCCATCAATACTTGACATGTTCTTTTGGGCTAATATTTTTCTCAAAAAATAAAATTGTCCAACCTCTGTATACTGGGGCCAATATCTCCCCTCACTATCAGATAGGTGGCATGTGTGGGAAATAGTCACTGTTCAATAAGTGTACTCTCTCATTTAACCCCCTTGTTATAGTATATTCCTTTGCCTTCTTTTATGTTTCATGTTCCCAGATTCTCCGAATCTTCCCAGAGAGAATAAACTTCCATACTTTTATCAGGGGCGAGGGGGAGTTGATGTTTTAGTTTTCTGTGGCTGCTATAACAAATTACCCAAACTCAGTGACTTAAAACAACAAAAACGTATTCTCTCACAGTTCAGGAGGCCAGAATTCTGAGATCAAGGTGAAGGCAGAGTTGTGCTCCCTAGAGAGGCTCTAGAAGAGAGTCTGTTCCTTGCCACTTCTGTCTGTCTTCTCTTTTTCTGTATCTTATCTTCCTCAGCCTTTCTCTTTTAAGGATACTCCTCAGTGGGTTTAAAACCCATTCTGCTAACTACTATATGTAAAATAGGTAAACAGCATGTTTCTTATGTATAGCACAGGGAACTATATTCAGTATCTTATAGTAATCTATAATGAAAAAGAATACAAAAATGAATACATGTATTTATATGTACGACTGAAACATTATGCTGTACACCAGAAATTGACACACTGTAACTGACTATACTTAATTAAAAAAAAAAAAGCCCACTCTGGTAATCCAAAATGATCTCCTCACCTTAACTTACACTCGTAAAAATCCCTTTTCCAAACAAGGACATATTCAGTTTTTAACAGTCAGGATGTGGACATATCTTTAGGAGGGCACTATTCAACCCATTACAGGTGGATAATTTTATGACAGTTTGGTGGATACAATCTAGGATTATTTTTTCCTGTATAGATTGTATACCAGTCTTTTCATTTTCAATGTTGCACCAAATTCATGCTTTTAATTTGTTCCTTTCATTTCTGAGCATATTCTGGGTTCTAAGCCATACACTGTTTAATATTCTTTATTTTTTTTTAACTACAGGCATGGATCTCACCTACTCCTGCTGTCATTAGTTATCCTCATCCAGCTGCTTTGCAGTTTACAGAATTTATTCAACCTCTCCCAGCTACTGTCACGTTTTCTGACCCCCCTGTCATTTTATTCAATGACCCTTATACAAGTCCATGTATAAGCATTTTAAGAAAGTTTTAGCAAGGAGGTAGAGAGATAGGGACTCACGTAAACACATTGTCTGTGTTTACCAGAAGTGTTACAACATATTTTACAAAATTGTAAGCATTATAGACACGTCTTTCTTGAAAATATTGTCTTGGCTTTTACGAGTTTCAAAGAAGACACAGGAAGAATATTTCTAATTTCAGGCTACATTTGAAGCACTGGCGTAATGGTATACAGCATTTTAATCTCCTGTTTATTAGTGAAGTGTAACAAGGTAGATTTTATTTTGCTAATTACTACCAACAGACACTAAATCCTCTATAGCATTAAAATGTCTTGTAAAGAACATCAGTGCCCTTCCATTAAAGCAAGTTTTCATTCTCTGAATAATTTGGTAAATTTACTGTTTCATGAGTCAGCAAGCTTTGACCCTGCAAATAAAATAATTAAAAGAGGGATTGTGCAAATCACCATTCATAATTAATGTTTTCAGAAAACTGAGTAGATCTGAAAATATGTCTCAGTTCAAATCCACCTAATGCATTTATATGAGTATCTTAGGTTATACCTACTGCCTCCTAATGTACCATGCTGATGCCAACTTGTTTTCTGAAAAACTTTAATGGCCGAAAAATGATTCATCAATCCACCATTTAACAGTTGCTCTTGTGTGGTGCACTTACTGACCAAAATGAACAGTCTGCAGAGCCATTAAACTAACTAAATAAGAGCTAAAAATAAACAAATTGCAATAAAATAAAAATTAGTAAGATAGATGTTAAAAGACTACAATAATTTGTAGAACTCATAGTAGACTGGTGCTGAGAATAAATACATATTGATCCTTGCTCATGTGATACTGACCAAGCCAATATGCCTTCTGGATTTCAGTCTCTTTAACTAAAAGAAGAACATTTACTCATGATTTTATCTCAGGGTTGAGCAGATGGTAAATATTCAAAATTTTTGAATAAACACATTACTGGTTGGAAGGATGACATTATGAAAGATGACATGAATGAAAGGATAAAGTATACATGTAAAAAGTTTAACTGAAAAGCCAAAAGCCCTGAGGAGAATTTTTCTAGTCATGGGAACTTCTAAAATGGTAATAATTTTGTGGGATCTGGCAGAACATTTGTTAAACATAAACTAGACACACAAAATTCATTTATTCTTGAAAAGGAGGAAATGGTAGAGGACAAATACCTCTTCTCTTCTGTAAGCTGTTGATTTATTTTTATTTTTATTTTTTTTGCCTATGAATTACAACAATCAAA
The DNA here is from genome assembly GCF_048773025.1 of Camelus bactrianus. NCBI lineage: Eukaryota > Metazoa > Chordata > Mammalia > Artiodactyla > Camelidae > Camelus > Camelus bactrianus. Next base: position 24,365,323 of record NC_133552.1, read on the forward strand.
AAAGGTCTCAGGAAAGAACTTAGGATTCAAACTTCTACTTGGCTTTAAAACCCAGTAGTCTTTTTATCGTGTCTCTTGGTTCATGTATTTCAAACATTAAACTTTTATGAAGTTACAACTCATTGAATTTTATAAAGCAAATACAATATTAGTATACAAGCCTGACAAAGATAATATGGAAATGTTAGAGATAAATAATAGTAATGAATGTTATGTAACATTTTTCAATAAAGCATTAACAAGTAGAATTCATTGCCACACTAAGAAAATAATACATCGGGATCAAATATGGTTCATATGAAGAACAAAGGATGGTTTAACACTTTAAACCTATTGATATGTAATCATATAAACTGGTCTAAGGAGAAAATCTATATGATCATCTTCAAAGATACACAAACAGCCTTTTATTAATAAAAGACTCGACGTGTTGTCAAATTTCAAAACTTGTCTGCTTGGACTTCGTATGGAACTGAATTTAAGCTGTATATTAATTTGTGCAGAATTGACATTGCCATGGTATTCTGTTTTTAAAAGTTTATAACACATTCCATAATATTTCAATATGCCAGAAGATTAATTCAAATAATTGTAAGATAATTAAGGAAATAAGTGGGTAAAGTGCCAACATCCAAATAATTATTGTTATTTTTTATATAACCAACAATAAAAATTGAAAATGAAATTTAAATTATGGATTAATTATAAGTAGTATTAAAACGTCTAACATGAGTTATTTATTTTATAGAAGACGTCCAAGATCTCTGCCCAGGGAACTATGAAACATTATTGAGAGACAGTAAGAATACCCCAGATGAAGGGAGGGGAACTTTCACATTTATGGACAGACAACATCAGAGAATGGAGTGTCAAGGAAAAGACTGATAGTTATAACAGTCTCTTTCAGCAGCCCAGGTACACTAAAATATTATAATTATTTATTTTTAAAGGTCCACTTTTTGGTTGTGTATATAATAAGAGTTTATGCTTAATTAATTTTCTTTTTTTTCATTTTAAAAGATCAGTCTATTCTAAAAGCATAGAAGAGAATTAAAGAAATGGAATGTGTTGTAAACTTTTATAATAAAATAACAGGCATAGTTTTAAATATCGAAAGATGTAACACCATATCAATGTCAACTCTACACATACCGAATTTGTACAGTTTGTATGACTTGTGAACTCTATGCTTAAGAATAAACATGAATTGGTCTTGTGTTGAAAATACCAAAGAAACTTGGAAAAAATTAACACAAATTACCTATCAGTCGAAAATCCCAACTCTGGCCTTTCAGGATTTTAAAGTATAAAGTCCTTCAAAAACGTTCTTGTGATTCAAATTTAAAATAAATAGGCAGAAAGAAACAGCAAAAATAAAAAGAAAGCAAACTATAAAATGTTAAAAAGTGAAGAAAGAAAAAAAATTAAAAAGGGAAAAATAGAAGGAAGGAAGAAAAAGACACAATCATCTTGAAGAAAGCAACAGAGTAACATAGTATGTATCTACAGAGTAGATAAAGTAAACAAGAGTTCTGATTTTCCAGTCTTTAAACATTTTCCTTCATTTTTTTTTTATACTACTTCAGTGGCTTTTGTTGATGGATACATTTTTAACTAAGTTATCAATGTTAGTCATATGATACCTACGGGAATTTGCTGCATAACATTTGGAAGATTTGGGTTTTCTCTTTTAGTTTTTCTGTTCTTAGGTTGTGAAAAGAATATATCATATATAATTTTGGAATTTTGTTAAACTGTGTCTTACTATTTAGCTCTTATTAAGGCAATCTTTATTAATAGAGTTCCTAACCAAGTATCATTATGCCATTTCTTTTTTTTTTTTTTTTCCCTAAGAGATATATATTTGGACCAGCAGTCTGAAGCTTCTATGGTTCTAACCAGCTAGGTGGCTACCAGATCCACTTTATTTCTATTTTTAGTATTTTTAGCAATTTTTTATTTGAAGTGTAGTTGATGTACAGTATTATATAAGTTACAGGTATATAATATAATGAGTCACAATTTTTAAAGTTTATATTCCATTTGTTGTTATAAAATATTGGCTGTATTCCCTGGCTTGTACTATATATCCTTGTAGCTCATTTTATACATAACAGTTTGTATGTCTTTATTCCCTATTCCTGTATTACCACTCTCCTCTTTCCCTCTCCCCACTGGTAACCACTAGTTTGTTCCTTATATCTGTGAATCTGTATATATATATGCATTATATCTTCTTTCTGTTGATGGACACTTAGGTTGCTTCCATATCTTGGCAATTGTAAATAACGCTGCTATGAACATAGGGGTGCAAATATCTTTTCAACTTAGGGTTAGTTTTGTTTGTTTATTTGTTTGTTTGCTTGCTTGTCTTTTTGGACATATATCCAGGAATGGAACTGATGGATCATACAGTAGTTTTATTTTTAATTAAGAAATTTCAATAATGTTTTCCTCAGTGGGTGTACTAATTTCCATTCTCACCAACAGTGTTCAAGTTTCCCCTTTTCTCCACATACTTGCCAACACTTGTTATTTGTGTGTGTTTTTGTTTTGTTTTGTTTTTTGTTTTTCTTGGTGATAGCCATTCTGACAGGTGTGAGGCAATATCTCATTGTGCTTTTGATTTGCTTTTCCCTGATGAATAGCAGTGTTCAGCATCTTTTCATGTGCCTGTTGGCTATCTGCATGTCCTCTTGGAGAAAATGTCTATTCAAGTCATCTGACCATTTTTAATCTAGCTCTTTTTTTCAATGTTGCATTGTATGAACTGTTTATATATTTTGGACATTCATTCCTTATTGGTAATATCATTTGCAAATATATTTTCCACTCAGTAGTTTGTCTTTTCTTTCTTTTTTTTTTTTTTTTTTTTGAAGTTAGGAATATTATAAAGACATTTTATTTTATTTCATTTTATTTTATTTTATTTTATTTTATTTTATTTTTAAAATTTTTTATTGATTTATAATCATTTTACAATGTGTCAAATTCCAGTGTAGAGCACAATTTTTCAGTTATTCATGAACATATATATATATATATTGATTGTCATATTTTTTCTCTGTGAGCTACCGTAAGATCTTGCATATATTTCCCTGTGCTGTACAGTATAATCTTGTTTATCTATTCTATAATTTTGAAATTCCTTCTATTCCTTCCCACCCCCCACCCCCTTGGCAACTACAAGTTTGTATTCTATGTCTATGAGTCTATTTCTGTTTTGTATTTATGCTTTGTTTTTTTGTTTTTGTTTTTTAGATTCCACATATTAGCAATCTTATATGGTATTTTTCTTTCTCTTTCTGGCTTACTTCACTTAGAATGACATTCTTCAGGAGCATCCATGTTGCTGTAAATGGCGCTATGTTGTCAGTTTTATGGCTGAATAGTATTCCATTGTATAAATATACCAACTCTTCTTTAGCCAGTCATCCATTGATGGGCATTTAGACTGTTTCCATCTCTTGGCTATTGTAAATAGTGCTGCTATGAACATTGGGGTGCAGGTGTCATCCTGAAGTAGGGTTCCTACTGGATATAAGCCCAGGAGCCCTGGGTCATACAGTAAGTCTATTCCTAGTCTTTTGAGGAATGTCCATACTGTTTTCCACAGTGGCTACATCAAACTGCATTCCCACCAGCAGTGTAGGAGGGTTCCCCTTTCTCCACAGCCTCTCCAGGATTTGTCATTTGTGGATTTTTGAATGACAGCCATTCTGACTGGTGTGAGGTGATACCTCATTGTGGTTTTGATTTGCATTTCTCTGATAATTAGTGATATTGAGCATTTTTTCATGTGCTTATTGATCATTTGTATGTCTTCCTTGGAGAACTGCTTGTTCAGGTCTTTTGCCCATCTTTGGATGGGGTTATTTGGTTGTTTCTCATTAAGTCGTATGAGCTGCTTATATATTCTGGAGATCAAGTCTTTGTCGGTTTCATTTGCAAAAATTTTCTCCCATTCTGTTGGTTGTCTTTTTGTTTTACTTGTGGTTTCCTATGTGGGAAGCTTGTAAGTTTCATTAGGTCCCATTTGTTTAATCTTGCTTTTTTTTCTGCTGCCTGGGTAGACTGTCCTAGGAGAACATTTTTGAGATGTATGTCAGATAATGTTCTGCCTATATTTTCCTCTAGGAGGTTTAATGTATCTTGTCTTATGTTTAAGTCTTTGATCCATTTTGAGTTGATTTTTGTGTATGGTGTAAGGGAGTGTTCTAGATTCAATGTTTTACATGCTGCTGTCCAGTTTTCCCAACACCATTTGGTGAAGAGACTGTCTTTATTCCATTGTATATTCTTGCCTCCTTTGTCGAAGATGAGTTGACCAAAAGTTTGTGGGTTCATTTCTGGGCTCTCTATTCTGTCCCATTGGTCTATATATCTGTTTTTGTACCAATACCATGCTGTTTTGATGACTGTAGCTCTGCAGTATTGTCTGAAGTCTGGGAGAGTTATTCCACCAGCCTCTTTCTTTCTCTTCAGTAATGCTTTGGCAGTTCTAGGTCTTTGATGGTTCCATATAAATTTTATTATGATTTGTTCTAATTCTATGAAGTATGTCCTGGGTAATTTGATAGGGATTGCATTAAACTGTAGATTGCCTTGGGCAGTGTGACCATTTTAACAATATTGATTCTTCCAATCCAAGAGTATGGGATATCTTTCCATTTTTTAAAGTCTTCTTTAATTTCCTTCATCAATGGTTTATAATTTTCTGTGTATAATTCTTTCACCTCCTTGGTTAGGTTTATTCCTAGGTATTTTATTACTTTGGGTGCTATGTTAAAGGAGATTGTTTCTTTACTTTCTCTTTCTGTTGATTCATCACTAATGTAAAGAGATGCAACTGATTTTTGAATATTAATCTTGTAACCTGCTAACTTGCTGAATTCTTTGATCAGCTGTAGTAGCTTTTGTGTGGACCTTTTAGGGCTTTCTATATATAGTAACATGTCATCTGCATATAGTGACACTTTTACCTCTTCTTTTCCAATTTGGATCCCTTTTATCTCTCTCTCTTGCCTGATTGCTGTGGCTAGGACTTCCAAGACTGTGTTGAATAGGAATGGTGATAGTGGGCATCTGTGTCTTGTCCCAGATTTTAGAGGGAACCTTTTGAGTTTTTCACCATTGAGTACTATGCTGGCTGTAGGTTTGTCATATATAGCTTTTATTATGTTGAGATATGTTCCCTCTATACCCACTTTGGTGAGAGTTTTTATCATAAATGGGTGTTGAATTTTATCAAATACTTTTTCTGCATCTATTGAGATGATCATGTGGTTTTTGTCTTTTCTCTTGTTGATGTGATGTATTACATTGATTGATTTGCATATGTTGAACCACCCTTGTGTCCCTGGGATGAACCCCACTTGGTCATGATGTATAATCTTTTTTATGTGTTGTTGGATTCTATTTGCTAAAATTTTGGTGAGGATTTTGGCATCTATGTTCATCAGTGATATTGGCCTATAATTCTCTTTTTTTGTAGTGTCTTTGCCTGGTTTTGGTATCAGGGTGATGGTGGCTTCATAGAATGAGTTTGGGTGTATTCCCTCCTTTTCATTCATCTGGAAGAGTTTGAGAAGGACTGGTATGAGTTCTTCTTTGTATGTTTGGTAGAATTCCCCGGTGAAGCCATCCGGTCCTGGACTTTTATTTGTAGGGAGGTTTTTAATTGCTATTTCTATTTCCTTTCTAGTGATCGGATTGTTCAAGTGTTCAGATTCTTCTTGATTCAGTCTTGGTGGTCTGTATGTTTCCAGAAACTTGTCCATCTCCTCTAGGTTATCCAGCTTGGTTCCATATAGTTTTTCATAATATTTTCATATGATATTCTGTGTTTCTATTTTATTTGTTGTAATTTTTCCATTTTCCGTTCTTATTTTGCTAATTTGTGCTCTCTCTTTTTTCTTCTTTGTGAGTTTGGCCAGAAGTTTGTTGATTTTATTTACTTTTTCATAAAACCAGCTTTTGGTTTGATTGATATTTTCTATGGTTTTCTTTAATCTCTATGTTATTTATGTCCTCCCTGATCTTTATTTCCTTCCTTCTGCTGACTTTTGGGTGTTTTTGCTCTTCTTTTTCTAGTTCTTTTAGCTGGTGGGTTATATTGTTTATTTGAGATTGGTCTTCTTTTTCAAGGAAGGCCTGTATCAGTATAAACTTCCCTCTTAGCACTGTCTTTGTTTCATCCCATAAGTTTTGTGTGGTTGTTTTCATTTTCATTTGTCTCAAGGTATTTTTTAATTTCAGCTTTGATTTCCTCATTGACCCATTGGTTTTTTAATAGTGTGTTGTTTAATCTCCATGTTTTCCTTTTTTTTCTCCTTTGTTTCTCTGTAGTTGATTTCTAGTTTCATGGCATTGTGGTCAGTAAAGATGCTTGTGATTATTTCTATCTTCTTAACATTTTTGAGACTTTTTTGTGCCCAAGTACATGATCAATTCTAGAAAATGTTCCATGTGCACTTGAAAAGAATGTATTTCCTATTTTTGGGGGGAGGGTATAATGCCCTGTAAATATCCACCAAATCTAATTTTTCTATTGTATCATTTAATTTCTCTTTTGCCTTATTTATTTTCTGTCTGGAAGATCTGTCTAATGACGTTAATGCAGTGTTGAAATCTCTGACAACGATTGTATAACCATCAATTTTTCCCTTTATCTCTGTTAGTAGTTGTTTTATGTACTTAAGTGCTCCTATGTTGGGTGCATATATATTAATGATTATAATATCCTCATCTTGTATCACTCCTTTAATCATTACAAAATGTCTTTCTTTATGTTTCTTTATGGCCTTTGTTTTAAAGTCTATGTTGTCTGAAATTAGTACTATTACACCTGCATTTTTGGCTTTTCCATTTGTATGGAATATCCTTTTCCACCCTTTCACTCTCAATCTATATGTGTCCTTCTCCCTAAAGTGGGTCTCTTGTATGCAGCATATTGAAGGTTCTTGCTTTATTATCCAGTCTGCCACTCTACGTCTTTTGAGTGGAGGAATTAGTCCATTAACATTTACAGTAATTAATGATAGATGAGTGTGTATTGCCATTTTGGACTTATTTTTGCAGTTGACTTGATATTTCCTCTTGGTTCCTTTCTTCTTCTTTTTGTGGTTTGATAGTTTTCCTTTGTATTATCTTGGATTTTATTTAGTTTTTGTTACTCACTTGTAAGTTTTTGGCTTCTAGTTATCCTTTTTTGTATGTCTATTAACCTATTACTGTAACTGTTTATACTAAACAGATAGTAATGTAATCTCAAACCCACCCTACCAAGAATAAAATATTTAAAATAAAAATAAAGAAAAAAAATTCTCTATTAATTTTCTTGCTTCTCTCTCCCACTCTTAATGATTTAGATATCTTCTATTACAATTTTGTGTTTATTCTTTTTGTAATTCAGGGTAGTTGTCACCTCTCCAGTTATGATTTTCTCATTTCTGTAGCATCCTGCTGCTTTTCTATTTAGAGTAGACCTGTCAATATTTCTTTCAGCTTGGGTTTAGTGTTGCTAAACTCTTTTAGTTTTTGCTTGTCTGTGAAGTTCTTTATCTCTCCTTCTATCCTAAAAGATAGCCTTGCTGGATAGAGTACCCTAGGCTGCATCTTTTCTTCATTCAGGATTTTAAATATATCTTGACACTCCCTTCTGGCCTATAGTGTTTGTGTAGAAAAATCAGCTGAGAGCCTTATGGGGGTTCCCTTGTAACTCACTCTTTGCTTTTCTGTTGCTGCCTTTAGGATCATTTCTTTATCCTTGACTCTGGCCATCTTGATTATATGTCTTGGTGAGGGTCTGTTTGGGTTCTTCCTGTTTGGGACCATCTGCACCTCCTCTACTTGGTTATCTGATTCCTTCTTTAGGTTTGGGAAGTTTTCAGTCATGATTTCTTTAAATACTTTTTCAAGCCCCTTTGTTCTTTTTTTCCCTTCTGGAACCCCTATTATGCGTAGATTGGCACACTTTATATTATCTCATAAGTCCCTCATATTGTTTTCATTGTTTTTTGTTTTTCTCTCAGCTGTTCTGATTGGGTGCTTTCTGTTGTCCTGTCTTCTAGGTCACTTATTCGTTCCTCTGCATCATCTAGCCTGCTTTGTACAGACTTTTAGATCCATTCTCATTTCATCTAATGAGTTTACCAATTCTACTTGGCTCTTCTTTTTAGCTTCCATTTCACTTTTGACATATTTTATATCTCTAAACACTATCTCTTTTAGTTCCTTCAGTACTTTGATCACTCCCTTTTTGAAATCTTGATATAGTAGGCCATCAATGTTTATTTCATTGATCGTGCTTTCAGGGGATTTCTCTTGCTCTTTTAATTGGGAGTGGTTCCTCTGCTTCTTCATATTGCTCATATCTCTCTGGCACTGTGGCTTATGGAGTATCAGTTATGTATTGTCATCCTTAAGGAGTTTATTTATTTATCTATCTAAAGCCTATGCAGGAATAAAACTTAAAAAGAGAGAGAGAGAATTTTAATTAAAGGAGAAAAAAAGTTTGAAAACAGTGTATAATCAATAATGGAAAAGCAAGTTGAAGCAGAATAGCAATTGAGTTGAGACGTCTTTTAAAACACCTTTAAGAAAGGAGAAAAGACCAGTAAACAATATTTGAGACCTGTGTATAATCAATAACAGGAGATCAAAACCAAGAGTAATTAAAATGAAATGAAATGGATTTTTAAAAGTATTAAAAATAAAAATAAAAATATTTTAAAAGAAAAAAATTAAGGGGATTAAAACTGGAGACATATACAATTGTTTAAAAAGTAAAATTTTAAAAGGTAATAGAAAATAGAGCAGATTTTAACAAAAGATAAAAGAATTTTAAAAGAAGGGAAAATGAAATGAGGTGGATTTTTTAAAATAATAATAATAAAAAGATTTTAAAGAAAAATTTAAAAGGTATTAAAACTTTAAACATATACAACTGTTTAAAAAGTAGATTAAAAAGGTAATAGAAAATAAAACACATATAAAAAAGATTTAAAAAAAGAAAAAAAGAAAAACAACAAAAAAGAATGTGTTCTCCTGGAGACTGTGTGCTCTTAATGGTTTTATTGAGAAGTCTTTCTGTCTTGGCCCTATTTTGCAAACTCAGCTTGCTGTTTCCAGAGGCCCTCTGTTGGCACCCTTGTTTGTGCTGCTCCCAGTGCCTGTCAGCAAGAAGATCGCACTTCCTCCCAATACTGGTCTGGTGCTGCTCTCATTTGTGGTGGGCAGGCGGGTCACTACCCCCTCCCCATGCCACAGTGAGATGATGAGCTCCGGGGGAGGCAGGCGGGTGGATTGCACCCCCACCCAGCACTGTGGTAGGTGCTGCATTCCTGCCAGGAAGAGGGGATGGCTACCTGCTCTCTCCAGGTGCCGGCCGCTCCGCTGCTCTGTGCAGCTGCCTGATCTGCCTCAGGTTGGCGCTCCGTAGGCAGGCTCGGGGAAGACCACGGGACCGCCCCATCCCTGCTCCATTCCAAAACTCAGCTTTTTGTTTGTCTTGGTGGCGTGAGTTCTCTGAGGTACCAGGGCAGAAAGATCCTGCTTGTGGCTGTTAACAAGTCTCAGTCCTGCCTAGGAGGTTGCAGAGCCCCCAGGTGCGGATTCAGGTCTCGGCCCCACCCCTGCCTGGGCGCTGTGCACAGGAGGATATGGAGGCTGTGGCTG